>NC_091072.1:10895000-20895000 GCF_032405125.1 Capricornis sumatraensis | reverse complement strand
AATGAGTAATATACGCTACCACTTCCAGACAGATGATTAAGATTTTTAAAAATCAACTCAACAGAAATATGACCTCAGAGGCATGTTAATTAATGTCCACCATACATGTTATGCCAGGCAGTTCCCTGGAATAAGAAGGTCATAGTGTCGCTTCATTCAGCTCGCCTTAGGAAGAGAAAGGGTCATTCTTTCACCTGTTGCTCCCTGTTTCTCCAATTTTAGGGGCCACATTTAGGGGAAAGTCCCAGTTCCCTGAGTTTGCATATACATGGTTGAGAAACTCTTCACCTCCACACCCAGGCAGTGTAAACTAAGTATCTCAAAGCCAACAAAGGATTGTTGTGTGTCCATAGATACCTCCATAGATGCCATTAACGGACATTAGAAGTCACCTTGGTCTCATCTTCTCTGACAAGTGGGACCCTGAGGCCCTAAATGACCAACATAACTTGCCAGAGGTCTCATAGGCTGTTTTACAACACTTCTTCTGAGCTTTAAAGGTTGTTTAGTTTTAATGTGAACTCAGCTGTGAGTTAAGGATGTGAAAATGAGAACTATTTGAAGAATTAATTCATCCCGCCCACTGCCTGACTTTCTGACTGAGCTGGGGTCAGAGTTGAAAAGCAACAGAATATTTTACATTGGGAAGGGTCACAAAATAAAAACAAACCCATTGGAAAGATCTGTTTAGTTACCCGAAAGAAAAGTTCCTCATGGCACATCCACTTTGGAAGACAGTAGACAATTTCTTAAAACGTTAACTGTAAAGTTGTCATAAGGCCCAGCTAATCCATTTCCAGATATCTACCCAAGAGGAATAAAAGTATGTCCATACAACAACTTGCACACCAATATTCATACAACATTATTCATAACAGTTAAAAGGTGGAAGCAACCCAAATATCCATTAGCAGGTCAATGGATAAACAACAGGTGACATTTCCATACAATGGAATACTATTCAGTAATAAAAAGGAGTGAAATACCGATAGGTATGGCAGCATGAACGGAATTCAGAAACACTATGCAAAGTGCTGAGAGAAGCCAGACACAAAAGAAGACTAAATGTATGATTCTAGATGCAGGAAATGTCCAGAGAAGGCAACTTTTCAGAGACAGAAAGTAGTGGTTGCCTATGGTGGAAAGTGGGAAAAGATTTAGAGTGATGGTGAACTGTCCATGGGCAGGGAGGTGCTCTTACTGAGATGATGAAAATGTTCTAAAACCGGATTGTGATGATGATTGGACAACTTGATAAATCGCATGCTAAAAATGGTTGAAATTTACACTCAGTAAATTATACTCAATAAAGCTGTTTATAAAAAGAGAAAGATGAAATAATATTTAGTCTTTAAAAGGAAAGAAATTCTGATACATGCCACCTCAAGGGCATTATGCCAAGTCAAGTAAGCCAGTCAATAAAGGACAATTGCTGTATGATTTTACCTACATGAGGTACCTAGAGTAGTCAGATTCCTAGGGACAGAAAGGAGAATGCTGGTTGCCAGGACCTTTGGGAAGGGGGAGTGGGGAATTGTTTAATGGGTACAGTTTCAGTTTGGGAAGATGAAGGAGTTCTGCAGATGGATGGTGGTGCTGGTTGTACAGCAACATGAATGTGATTAATGCCGCAGAGTTGCACACTGAAAAAAAGTCAGAACAGTCCATTTCATGTTACATGTATTTTATCACACATAGAGAGATCACCTGTGTCACTCTGAGAGAACTGCCAGTGTGTGAAAGTTACAGCAGGTCTGAGAAATCTCATGTGTCTTTAGGTCAAACGGCTTAGTCATTCAAAAGGCCATCGGTTTTTAAACTCCCGTAAGAGATAGATGGATCCATAATTCTATACCATCACAGAAACTCCAGGCTGTTTGCTGCCAGATAAATCAGGGTTGAGAAAACATCGCATGCTTTACCGTGGTTCAATAGCCCCATCACTGCGACTTTCCCCTTGTCTTCCCCAAGGTAGCTTCGGTTTCGGTTTTACTAGGTCAGTAGGCTTCTGAGTGTCCAACCTCTATGTTGTTGTTGACTTTTACAGAAAGCCTTCTGTGGAACATTACCTCTGAGACCAGTTGCCAAAACCCAACCATAAGGATGTCATCCCATGGACCATATCTTAGAGGTTTTTACTTACAAGGTAAGCCAGTGCTCTAAATCAATTTTTCCTGAGTACTTTTCAATGACAGGGGGAAGAAAAGGTGGGGAGGGTTCTTTCCATTTATTTAAAAAGAACATGGCGTTTGCCATCTAAACCTGTTGAAAAAGTGTTTCCTTTGCATATTAACCCCTGAAGTGAGGTGGACTTGTCCCTTGTCCCTTTTCCTTTTTTTTTTTTTTTTTTTCATTTTTCTCATAGGAAATATATCACAAAAGGATCTCAGGACAATTTTTTGGGCACAGAGCATTTTACCAATAACCAGCTTTGACACTTTGCAGGAGTAAAATCCTGTTTTGATACAAGGGAATCTGAGGGGAGATCTTATTTCTCTCCTTGGTATACCACATGGTGAAACTGAAAAAAAAAAAAAAACAAAAAAAAACCTAACCTGCTTCCTCCTTTCAGGTCTCTGAGCACAAGCACTGAGTCAAGAGACAGATGTTGCTTGATTGCTGCATGGGGTGGGGTGTGGTGATGTGGGGGAGCAAAATAACCCTTCCCATCTAGAGCCTTCAGGTTGCGAGCTGCTGCTGCTGCTACTAAGTCGTTTCAGTCGTGTCCGACTCTGCGACCCCATAGACGGCAGCCCACCAGCCTCCCCCGTCCCTGGGATTTTCCAGGCAAGAACACTGGAGTGGGTTGCCATTTCCTTCTCCAATGCATGAAAGTGAAAAGTGAAAGGGAAGTCGCTCAGTCATGTCCTTGCGACCCCATGGACTGCAGCCCCCCAGGCTCCTCCATCCATGGGATTCTCCAGGCAAGAGTACTGGAGTGGGGTGCCATTGCCTTCTCCTAGGTTGTGAGCAGCCTCCTTCTATTTCAGGTCCAGAGTACGTAATTGACAGAGTATCTGTCTATGCCAACCTTGCACCTTCTACAAACACCGACTCTTACTAGTAAATTACTTCTTCCCAAGTCATAATGTCACAGAATGAACGTTCTCATTTTTCATCTCAGTCAAGTAGTGGGGGAAAGACTTGCCTAGGCAGACCAGTTAATAATCAAGTATAGAAGACTGGAGGGAAAAAAAAACCAACAACGACGACTTATTTGTCTTCCGGATCCTTGGTGTTAAAACTACCAGTTAGTATCGCACACAGTGTCACCAGTGCTGCACTGTGTGGAGTCAGGATGATCTGCGTGTGGATTTACATTCCTGACTGGGGCTGGCATATAAGAGTAGTGGCCGTGAGGCTCCTGGAGGGACACTGGTGGAGTGCCCAGGGACCACAGAATGTAGCAGAATCAACAAGTTTGCAGTGACTAGTGACTGAGGGAAGGGGGACCCAATGGCTAGAAGAGACAGCAGCGCAAAAGCTTGAACTAGTTTTCTAGAAAGCCCCAGGCCTTGTTAAGGAATCTTTGAGATAATAACTCTTTTGACTGGCCGTTGGTTTTTTTTCCCTTTTAGAAGTAGCAGTGGTGGTTGGCTGGGAGAGATGTGGAGAGAGCAGGGTAGGAAGGGGGTCAGAAGACACGTGATGGCGCTGATTACAAGTGGGCTTTGTGAGCCGTGGCCAGGGGACACCTGCAGCTCTCCCAGACATGCCTGCCCAGTAGGGGTGGTTTGAATGAGAAAACAGCTTCCAAAAAGATGTAACACAAGAGCATAAAAGGAAAAGAAAACTGTGCATTTGTGAGATGAGGGAATTGTAGAGTTTTATCTCTGATTCTCCTTTAAATAAACCTTTTATTATCTCATATTCTTACCCATAGGTCAGGGCTCACCAGATGACGAGAGAGAGAGAGGACTCATTACCAGGGCTCCAAGCTGGTGTTTTGCTCAAAAAGGAGTTTGCTTTCAAACAGACATGTATTCACTAATCTCTTTTCTTTAAAAAAATAAATAAATAAAACAAACACAAAATCTCTTCCAACTCAGCTGACTAAGTCTGAGTGGGGATGACAGCAGCATTCACTGGCATGATCCCGCAGAGCAAGCATCCAGAATGAAAATAAATGTGACTTTTCATATCAGGGCATAGTGTTGCTTTGTTCATAATTCAATTAAAGAACAGGCATTACAATGCTCTTGTATGACAGAGGAGATAATAAAGAGATTCCACATCTTCCAGGCTGAAATTCAGCTAAACCTGTGCTTGACAGGTTGGAATCAGTTATCTTAAGAGAGCCAGAGCAGTCTTTGGTATCCAAAGAGCTATACTTTGGGGAGTGAGGAGAAGCAAAAGAAAAAAATCCCCATGCATTATACGGTCAACCAGCTTAGCCCAGATCTATTCCAGATAGTTATTTCTCATATTTGTTGACATTTTCCATAGCTAGTCGAGCCTTGATAAATACCAATTGTGTGATCATATATGTGAGATATCACTCATCTGTCAATCTATCTATCTGTCTCTCCCTATTAAAGTGCTCAGTCATCCAATCAGGTCATCCACTTAAAACTGATTTTAGCAGGACTTGGAAGGAATTAAGTGTGATGTCATCATCGTCACTTTTGGAAAACCTTCCCTGACTGTGGAAGCTGAGTTGGATGTCCCTTCTTGGCTTCAATTTCTTTGTCTGTAAAACACAATTAGTGATATCTTCCCTGAAAAGTTGTTTTGAAAATTAAATAAGCTAAGTTATGTGAAATGCCTAGTTGAGAACCTGGTGTCTCAGTCCATTCAGGTTGCTATCACAAAGTACCATAGACCAGTGACTTGTAAGTATTTCTCACTGTTCTGAAGACTGGGAAATCCGTGAGAAAGATACCAGCAGATCCAGGGTCTGGTGAGAGCCCACTTCCTGGGTCATAGAAGGCTGTCTCTTTGCTGTAGCCTCACATGGTGGAAGGGGTAAAGGAGCTTTCTGGGTTTCTGTTTTATAAAGGCAATAATTCCTGCTCATGAGGGCTCCATTTTCATGACCTAATCATCCTGTCAAAGCCCCCGTCTCCTGGTACTATCACTTTGTGGGTTAGGTTTTAATACATGAATTTTGGGGGGACCCAAACAATCAACCTATAGCACCTGGCATACACTCTCAGTAATTGATGGGTAATATTAGAGCATGTACGTGCATGTGTGTGAAGTCACTTCAGTTGTATCCGACTCTTTGCCACGCTATGGACCATAGCCCACCAGGCTCCTCTATCCATGGGTTTCTCCAGGCAAGGATACTGGAGTGGGTTGCCATGCCCTTCTTCAGAGGATCTTCCCAATCCAGGGATTGAACCTGGATCTCTTATGTCTCCTACATTGGCAGGCAGGTTCTTTACCACTAGCGCCACCTGGGAAGTCCATCAGAAGCTAAATCCATTCATTTATCCATTTAGCACTTTGTCTGAGGACACTGCCTATACTAAACTCTAAGCAAAGCCTTGATGATGCAGCACTGAGCCAAACAGACCAGCTTCCTGACTTTCTGAATTAGACAGTATAAATGGAGGGGAGGTGGGGAGGTGACGACAGAGTGAAACAGGATCATGTACTTATATTGTGGCAGGTACTCCAAAGGGACCATGCTTTGTAAGTTCCCAGTGTAGGAAAATGCTATCATCTAGGAAGTAAAACAAGTCTTCCTTTTGAACTGACATTGATGTTGAGTTTGCAGAGATAAATGTGGATGTGGGAGGTAGGACATGAGACAGGAGCAGGATGTGGGAAAGGATGTCTGTTCTGTTGTGGTTTATTTTCATACTCTAGAAGGAGCAGGAGACTTGCTGGTGTGAACTTAGCAGAGTAAGTTCCTCCAGTGCCTTTTCTGGCATCAGTTGCCATCCTCTGGTGTCTCAGGGATGGGTATGGGGGGAACACAGACAATGCAAGGGAGAAATGGTTTAGGGGTCTGTGGGGAAGTGGCGCGGGTGGGGATTACAGAGGCAAATAGGAAGGATCCAAGGCGATCGTGGAGTTAACACAAAGAGCTGCAGACTGAGAGGCAGTGGAGCTCCATGTTGGCCCCAGCTAGCAGTCCTAGTTTACAGATGAGAAAACCGGACTTCAAGAAGACTGTGTATTTACCCAGGAAATAACACCTGGTAGGTGGTAAAGTGAAGTGAAAGTTGCTCAGTCATGTTCAGCTGTATGCGACCCCAAGGACTGGAGCCCATCAGGCTCCTCTGTCCCTGTGGTTTTCCAGGCAAGAGTACTGGAGTGGATAGCCGTTCCCTTCTCCAGATCTTCCCAACCCAGGGATCGAACCCTGGTCTCCCAAACTGCAGGCAGATTCTTTACTGTCTGAGCTACTAAGACTAAAATCCAGACCTTTTAATTCCAGGTCTCTTGCCTATACCACAAATGGAAGGATTTGAGAAAATAATTGCTGAGGTCCCTGCTGTATCTTAATTTCACTATTATGAAGGATCCTCACAGTGCCTCTTTAATAATAAAAAGGAAAAGAAAGAAAAGAAGGAAAGGTAAGGTAAATAAGGATGGAAGGAAGGAAAGAAAGAGAGAGAGAAGCAATAAAGACACACAGAGATAGAAAGAAAAAAGAAAAAGAAAGAGGATAAGAGAAAAGAGAAAAAATCGTAAATTTTATCTGTGATTTTTCTACTTTGGAGTATGTCCAACTTAATCATTTATAGAGCCATTAACATCCACATCAGAGTGCTCACCAGTTGAATATTCCAGCCTTCTGTCAGGGCACTCACTAGAAGAGACGCTAGACATCCCTGCTGTATTATCATAATGGTTATTCCAGCCAGTGCTTGATTATCGGTGCCAAATGCAGGGCAAGCCGTGGAGGCACAAACCCCTGAGAGAGTTCATCACGGTTCTGAGTCATTACCTCCAATATCCTCGAAGCTCCAAAAGCAGCCAGGGTGGAGGTTTCTGCTGTGTTTCATTTCATTAACTGCTTCTGTGCTATTGTGTTGAGCCTATAGGTTCAGAAATGAAACATAACACATGGCAAAGAAACAGTTTACTTTGCACTGGGGCAGATAGCAAGTTAATCACCTGGCCAATATTAGCGTCTTGAGTGTAGGTGATGCCTTGTCCTTTTATTTTTTTTAATTGGAGGATAATTACTTTATGTTGGGATGGTTTCTACCATACATCAATGTGAATTGGTCATAGGTATACATGTCCTATGTTGTTTATTTCTGTTTCTCTGTTAGAAGAAAGGAATCATGATAAAAATTGTGCTTTATGGTTCTAATGGAATTTAAGTATTTTTTAAAAATGTTGTGCCAGTTATTATATACATGTCCATAGGTATACATGTATCCCCTCCATTCTGAACACCCCTCCCACAACCCTCCCCGCCCTCTTTGTCCTTTTATTTTTGGCAGCAAACCTCCTCTTGGCTACTCTTGGTAGAAGGCAAATATGCTTCTCCTCAAAACCTTTTCGGCATTTCCCTTTTCCCGAAGCCACGGCGACCAGACACCGCTCTTCAGGCCAATGTCTGCCTCACTGCCCTCCCCTGTCACCCACACACACACTTTTTCATTTATACTTTTGTAAAAAATTTGAATGTGTTGCCCGTTAAATACAAAATCAAGGGCCCCAAGTTGTTTATTTCTGTTTCTCTGTTAGAAAAAAGGAGTCATGATAAAAATTGTGCTTTGTGGTATAATGGAATTTAAATATTTTTTTGAATGCTATGCCAGCTATTCTATTCTGTTTATTACTTATTTTTCGGCCATGCTGTGCAACACTTGGGTCTTAGTTTCCCAACCAGGGGCTGAACCCATGTCCCTGCAGTGAAAGTGTGGCATCTTAACCATTGGACTGTCACGGAAGTCCGAATTAAAATATTTTTTAAACAAATTGTTGATAAGAGGCATCTATCTCTTCCTCACCAAAAAAAAAAAAAAAAAAAACAAACCTCATTTTATAAAACAAATGTTTAAAAAAGTTGAGTCTGTTTTTTTTTTTTTTCCCTGGGTATAGAGACTCAGGAATGACATTGAAACTTGTTGTCTGTAATACATAGCAACAGCTCCCAGGTGGTGTAGAAAGAGCAAGCTAATAACTAAAATTGAGATATTCTGACATGATACTATATACAAAAATAAATTGTCTCTCAAAACAGCATATTAATAGTGCACTTATTTTAAACCAAAGTTACAGTAAAACAGAAGGATCTTTTCAACACATCACAAATTCCATCATTTAAGTCTTTCCAAGTGCTGGAGGAATACCTAGAAATGTACAAATCAGAAAGTATAGTGGATTTATAAGAGAGTTAAGAGAGAAAACAAGGTCAGTTCTTACTAGAATACAAACTACTTCAAAGGAAACTGAACACCTTTTAAGGAGGAGGAGACTGTCTTTCAGGGACTAGGTTATCAGAATATGGTTCTATTCAGAAATCTCATCTGTGTGTCATGGAATCCCCAGTCTAAGACATGACTCAAGACTGGGTACATTGGGTCATGTCAGTTATGTTGGTGGGGAGTAACCTCCCTTACATTAGAAAAGATACTGTTTTAAGAAGAGGCATTATTGCCATTTGCGATGCTAACCCCTTGTTCAGAATATAGTCATATCCCTAGTTCCTCTTAATAACCTATGATGTGTGTATAGACTGTACATTTATATTCACATTTTTGAATATATATATACAAACACACACACACGCATAGTCTGTATCCTTCAAGGCTAGCAAATTCTGTACAGTTTCCAACTACTTTGCAAAGTAAAATTTTATTTTACTTTCTCCAAATGCTGTCATTTTCTGTCTCCAAAGGGTGACCCTAGGTCCACTTTGGGCTCCAGGGAATCTGTTCATATTCTTTCACTACTCTTGGAAGTTTTCCTTAAATATCTCTTTGTCTCCCCCTAAGATTCAGTGCACAAATTTATCTTAGACACACTCCCTTAAATCTGTCATCATTGTTGGAATGTGTTTACCCTTCCAGTGAATTTTTCCTTCCATATTTTCTTTTCTAATCAGTTCTACCTATAAAGCTCTTTCTCACCCCATCCCCACTATCTACATTCTATTCGTTCTCCAAGTTAATTTTTAGGTCATTCCCCCACTCCCCCCACCACGCCCTTTCTCTCTTAATCCAGTCCCCTTGGAACTCCTATACCATTCCTACTGTTCCCCTTTCATGCCCCTTCATTGTTCTTAATTATTTTAGAGTTTTCTCTTTTGCTCTTGTCTCTCGGTGAGAGATTAAAACCCAGATACCCTGATTTACACTTGCTGTACCCTCTCTTAACCTGTACGAGTGAGCTTTGCATCTAAGAAGAGTCATAAACCATATTTTAGAGTCTTTGATGGTTTCCCTGTCAATGTTTGTCAAAAAATATTTAGTCTGTTTGTCCTCTTACCTAGTTTATTCTCCACCTGGATCACTTTTGTTACGTCTGTACACACAAGGGCACCTATGATAACCATGGACACTGGTTATCTCAATATGGAGAAGTGGAGACAGGATTCAGGGGATTTAGTGCATTATCATGCTGGCGGATAAAGAACTTGCAGCATCTACAGACTTCATGCAGATGTTTGACTAAGAATATTATAGTATTTTGGGGTGAAAGAAGGGAAGTAAATTGTGTTGATTCTGAGCCATATCTGGATCCTAGAAGTGGTTGATACTCATTCTGAATTAACTCACTGGCCTTCTGGATTTTATATACTATACAGTCTCACAAGCTTGTCCTGTCACAAGCAACAGGACTGATCTTCATGGTGCTGATGCAGTCTGAGTTCTCCGCCCTGGTCCAACCTTCCATGCATACCCAGGTCTCATCACCACTTTTCTGAGCCAGGAACCTCATCTTTTCCTGATGCAATTTCTATCATTACAAGCTGAAGGGAAGCCAACAACAAGGTGATGTGTTACTCAAAAAGGTCAGTACAAGATAGTCTCGTTGCAACTTCGGGTGGTGGCATGCTGGGCAGAGCTAAGTTCTAGCAGAGCCAAGAGCCTGGACACTGTTGATAAGAAATAGCTTAAAAGACTGGAAGCTATATCACCCAGAAAAGAAGACGTGATGCAGAGAGGGAGCAATAGGATTCTATTTTTATCTATACGAGTTGGGAAGTGATGTGGAAGTGGGGCTTTGCTTGTATGAAAGCTATGACTAGTGAGGTTAACTTATAGGGAGACTCTCTACATTTAAAAATGGAAGGAATTGCTTTGTAACTGGTGAGCACACTCTTTTAACACTTGTCAGATTTAAGGACTTGTGTTCAGATGATTAATCGAGTTATAATGAAAGAGATGCCTGCATTACATGGAGCTAGAGAGACACAAATCAATTGCAAATCCAGCCTTCTTTTAATCTATGATGGTTTGCAATTTACTTAAGACTTTCAAGAGACATAGCACCTAGAAAACAAGTAAGATTCTGGTTTCATGTGTACAGATGAAAAGCTTTGATGCAAGGGGAGGGATGGGAGGGGGAGAATGGAAAGGGGGAAGGTTTGTCCAATATCAATCTGAATGGTTTCCTTTTAGTAGGTCCATCTTGAAAACAACTGTCTTTCACAAGGCAGTACTAATTTCGTTCCCTCCTTCACAACTGGTACATAACTCAGCACATTCCCCCTTCACTATTCATGGGGGATTGGTTCCAGGACCCCCGCAGATATGAAAATCCTCAGATGCTCAAGTCTTCTAAGTAAAACTCAGTAGTACTGTCAGCCTTCTGTATCCATGTATCCTGGATTTGTGAATTCAGCCAACCTTGGTTGAATTTTGACTATAAGTACGCCAGGATTTCAGGCATTCTAAAACCTTCAAAAGTTTGAAAAATTATGTTTGGTTGCTTTTTCATGTTGATTGACAATGACTTGGAGTACCAAATAATTATGTCTCTAGCCTCATCTGAAAAATGAGAGTGCTAATAGTACCTTCTTCATAAGGCTGTTTTTAACAGAAAATGAAATAACACTTGGAAAGCACCTAGCAGAGTGTGAACATGGTAAGTTTCAGCCATTGTGAGGAATATGCAGTTGGCCCTTAAATGTACAGGTTTAAACAGCACTGGTCCACTTTTATGTGAACTTTTTTCAATAAATATATCGGAAAAATTTTTGGAGATTTGCCACAATTTGAAAAAACTTGTAGATGAACCATGTAGCCTAGTGAAATAAAAAAAAGTGAAGTCGCTCAGTCGTGTCCGACTCTTTGTGACCCTCATGGACTGTAGCCTACCAGGCTCCTCAGTCCATGGAAATTTTCCAGGTAAGAGTACTGGAGTGGGTTGCCATTTCCTTCTCCAGGGGATCTTCCCTGACCCAGGAGTTGAACCTGAGTCTCCTGCATTGCAGACAGACGCTTTACTGTCTGAGCCACCAGGGAAGGCCTATGTAGCCTAGAAATATCAATGAATATGATACAGTATTGTAAATACTGTGTGTAAATACTCTTCCTTATGAGGGATTTTCTTAACATTTCAAGATATAGTAGTTCCATCACTCCCCAAATTTCCCTCATGCCCCTTTGTGGCCATTCTGTCATCTCTAGCCCCTGGCAATCACTGGTCTAATTTCTGTCCCTATCATGTTGGCTTTTCCAGAAAATTGTATTAGACTTATAAAGTGGGGCTTCCCTCATAGCTCAGTTGGTAAAGAATCTGCCTGCAATGCAGGAGAGCTGGGTTTGATCCCTGTGTCAGGAAGATCCCCTGGAGAAGGAAATGGGAACCCACTCCAGTATTCTTGCCTGGAGAATCTCATAGATAGAGGAGCCTGGTGGGCTACAGTCCATGGGGTCATGAGAGTTAGACACGACTTAACAACTAAACCACCACCACCATAAAAGATGTCACATTTTAAATCTGGCTTCTTTCATCTAGCATAATGCTTTGATATTCATCCCTGTTGCTCCACATAATGATATGTTCTTTTTAATTGCTGAATAGTATTCCATTATATGGATATACCACATTTAATGACTCACTCATCAATTGATGGACATTTCATTTCTTTCTGAGTTTTGGTGGTTTTGAATAAAAATTCACTTTGAAAGTTTTTTTTTTTTAACCTTTAATCATCTCCAGTATTTAGTTATCCAAGCTATTTATTGATTGACTGATTTTTAGCCATGCCACATGGCGCATGGGTTCTAACCAAGAATCAAACCCACATCCCCCTGGAACTCCTGAGTTGAAACCACCAAAGCACCAGGGTCTGTATTTTTAATTTGATTTGATATTAAGGGATTATTTTTTGCCTTTTCAACTGAAGCATTCATTCTGAAATATAATGGTAACTTTGGCCACCTCATGTGAAGAGTGGATTCATTGGAAAAGACTGTGATGCTGGGAGGGATTGGGGGCAGGAGGAGAAGGGGACAACAGAGGATGAGATGACTGGATGGCATCAATGAATTGATGGACATGAGTCTGAGTGAACTCGGGGAGTTGGTGATGGACAGGGAGGCCTGGCGTGCTGCGATTCATGGGGTTGCAAAGAGTTGGACACAACTGAGCGACTGAACTGAACTGAGGGCAGGCTGGTCATGGCAACTTAGCATAGATGCTCCAAAAGGTAGCCTTTTTCCTGTACTTGTCATTCTAGGCCTTTGACTTTCCATGTGGAGAAAACACCACTTCTCTGTATCTGAACAGGCGAGTATCCTGCTCTCTGAATGAAGGAACTCAGAAGGTTGTGGCTGTAGCTGCTTGAGGTCCAGTAGTTTCCCTTTTGCAATAAGGCTATGTTGTAAATAATCATATGTGAATAGGTTTTCAACATTACCCGTGGGAAATTAGGTGCTGAACTTCAAATCTTCAAACTCTGTTCCATTTTGAAAATTACTTATCTGAGGAGTAAGAAGAAAAAGTACATATAAAGACATCAAGGTTCTAAGATAGGTGAGTGCAGATTTATTATACAGTGTATTCACTTAAAATGGAATTTGTCTTTTAGATTCATTTGCCTCAGGCATCACAGTGTTGCAACACGCCGTGGCATCACATTTCAAAACTCTGACTGTTAAAACGTCTCTCTCTCACCTTCTTTTCCCAGACAAAAAGGAGACGGGGGGAGGAGGAGATGAAGGAAGGAAAAGGGGGTAAGGGGTGAGAAGAAGGAAGTAGAAACCTTGGGTAATTATATAGCACCTTTGATGTTAGAATTTCAAAAGTTGTTTCCAAAATCAACTCACTTCACACTACCTGACTGTCAGGATCAGGGAAACCAGGCAGGAACTGGAATGGGTTTTTGCAGAGAACCACTGGGCAATGATGAATTTCATGTGTCAACTTGGCTTGGACCATGGGCACCTGGATATTTGGTTCAACCTTATTCTGGATGTTTCTGGTGAAAGTGTTTTTTACAGGAGATAAACATTTAAATTGGTAAATTTGAGTAAAGCAGATTCTTTCCATAATAGGAGTGGGCTTCATCTCGTCAGTTGAAGGGCTGAATAAAACAAATAGTTGATCTCTGGAGCAAGAGGGAATTCTGCCAGTCCACTGCCTTGGGACTTGAATTGCAATTCTTTGGTGGGTCTCCAGATTGTCAGCCTACCCTGCCAACTTGGGATTTATCAAGTGTCCATGATTACATGAACCAATTTTTAAATATAAATAGATACAGATGTATAGATACACTCACACATCCTCTTGATTCTATTTCTCCAAAGAACCTTTACAGATTTGTACATGTCAGTGGCAAAATGAGAGCAGTCATCTGGATGGAGACGGGAGAGTCCAGTGGGTTAATGGTAGAGGCCCTGGAGCCAGTTAACCAACTTCAAATCAAGGCTCTGCCAATCATTAACTGGGCTTCTCAGTGGTGCTAGTGGTAAAGAACCCACATGCCAATGTAAGAAATGTAAGAGACCCGAGTTCAATTCCTGGGTTGGGAAGATCCCCTGGAGGAGGGTATGGCAACCCACTCCAGTATTCTTGCCTGGAGAATCTGCATGGACAGAGGAGCCTGACGGGCTACAGTCCAGAGGGTCACAAAGAGTCAGACATGACTAAAGCAACCCAGCACGCAATCATTAGCTGTTTGCTCAATCTCCTTATCTGGGAAGCAATTCTACCTACCATAGCTATGAGTATGAAGGAGTCAGGGCTCTGGGAACTCAGCTGCAATGATCATTTCAATTAATATCTGAATCCTACTGGCACCTGTTTTCTAGATCTGCTCCCCTACTCCAATGGCAGAGTTGAAAAAGACACTGTGTGGCTTGCAAAGCTGAAAATGTTTACTATCCTGCCCATTCTTGAAAAAGTGTGCTGACCTCTGAAGTATGATATGGGAAAATCTGACAGAAACACTTCACAATAATTTGACTAGATAATGTTCTTTTTAAACTAGGAACCACATTCTTGCAAATCTGTCTTGAAGCTGGTCTGTTTATATTTGATTGTAAAAAATTTTAGAGGCATCAGACAATCTTGTTGAGTCTGTGCCATGCAGTTTATCATGTTTGAGCAGAAATTAGCCATCCTTACGTTTTCTTGAGTAAGCGCCTGCTGAATCTGTTGAAAGTGCCAATATCACAAATAGCAGACTTCTCAAAGATCTCATTTTTGATTAGTTTGGGAATTAGTAATTTGGCCTAACCACCTTGGAGAAAAGGACAGAAATAATTACTTTAAAACATGGAACATTAGCTGGGTTTGGGAGTAATAAGGTAAGGAATTCTGTTGGGATTATCTCATCTGAATGAGTGTTAGTCAAGGCATGCCAAGAACATTTCTCTTAAGACCAAAAGGATACGTGCCTAGGGTGGCTGGTACACTCATTTACTAAATGATGGATAGCTATAGATATAGACACGCATCTACACATATGTCACAAATACACATAAGCGCATGTATGTATTTCAGGCACACCAATCTTCTTCCTGTTGAGATTTACTTTGTTATAGTTTTTCTATTGCTTCCAAGAGACAGAGGTAGCCTTGTCTTCATTCTGTGCCCCTTTTGGTCCTAACTGTGTTAGACTGACTGCAAAGGTGACCACATTAGTGATGTCAAAATAGGTTGCATTCAGCCTTGCAGGTCATCCTCACGGACAATTTCCCATCACCGTTCGTTATCACTATGGTCACTTCCCTTTAAATTTCTTCCCAGGGCAAATGCCTAAGCAGTGACTGGGAGACTCTTCCACTGCTTGGAGAATGACATCATAAGGAAGAGTCAGGGGGTACCCATCCACCCAAGAAGGGTACCTGCCACAGGTTGTGATAAGAACAGGGTGATAGGGATGGGGAAGACTAGTTACCCTGACATAAGGGGTGTTTTCTGGCAGATGTGATTTCTGATTAGAATCTTAAAAGGTGACCAGTGGCTATTTCTAAGAAAGTAAAGAAGAACATCAGGGGAAGAGCAGGAAAGAGTTTGAGCCGAAGGGTGCAAATGGTCAGAAGTCCCTGGCAGGCGCCGGTCATTGGCTCAATAAAACATAGCTGTCCCCCTACCTCCCTCACCACCACTCCTGTTTAAATTCCTGCCTCTCTCTACTGCTCACTGCCACCCTGGATGTTTCCAGGGGAAGATGAATGAAATCAGCGCTGTAATTGAGGAAGGGAGTGGCTTCTAACCTCTGGTCTCTGTTAGACCCTAACTTCTCTGTCTGTTTCTCCCTCTGTAATAGTCTCATGGTAGGAAGCACCACTTCCAGTTCACTCCTCCACATGGCTTGCATGGCAGGCCTGCTTCCATTGTAGCTTTTCCACAGAATACTCTTTATCTGGATTCGATGAGAGGCTTGATCTGCCAGGGGCTTCCCTGGTGGCTGAGAGGGTAAAGTATCTGCCTGCAATGCAGGAGATCTGGGTTTGATCCCTGGGTCAGGAAGATCTGCCGGAGAAGGAAATGGCAACCCACTCCGGTACTCTTGCCTGGAAAATCCCATGGATGAAAGAAGCCTGATAGGCTACAGTCCATGGTGTCGCAAAGAGTCGGACACGACTGAGCAACTTCACTTTCACTTTTGATCTGCCAGTAATGCCATTTAACCAAAGAACTACTTTTAGGACTTTCCTTATTTATCGAAACTATTGTTGACTAACCAAAAATGCATGCAGAGTCATACCCATGGTTTATTCAAGCCAGGTAGTATGTTAAGTGCATTGTGTAAGTAACAGATTCTTTCTTGACAGAAGTCGTGGGCTCAGATGTCAGTCTAGTGGTTTTATAAACACCTTCTGTTAAGATTCAGTGTTAGTAAAGTGTCTGCAGGATCTGATTTAAACTTTTGATAAAACACAGTGGGGCATGTGAAATTTACATGTTTAATTCTTTCCTGAATTTTTTCCTCTAATGTTCACAAATGTAGACATCTCTTTTCTGAATTAAATAGTAAGACTTTTAATAAAGCACTCCCTGAATAAAAACTTTAGAAAATCTACTGCTGACTTTGATGGTTGGAAGATGGAGCTGGTATGTCAGTGTTGATATTTGCTGGTGGTCAGTGTCTTGCCTACATAATATGGTTTTATGTAGCGATATGGGCACTGCCTTACATAGTAATGTGACATGATCCTTGATATCCAGCACATTTTGAAGCAAAAGCATGACACTAAGACCCTTCTGACAGGCTTCTACTTTGCCCTGTACAGCATTACAATGGGGACATTCTTTTTCCAAGACAGTCATTGAGACCAGCACTATCAGATTATGGCTTGATAGCTATTTATCACTTTGGTTTGATGTAGAAACCACAAATCTCTAATCACTCACAGTTTAAAAAGACCATAATGTTATCATAAAAGAAAGTTTTAAAGAAATATTTTAAACAGTAAGTCACAAACTTTCTAAACCCTTACAGAAATCTGACTTTCCATGCAAATATTTAAATAATACACAAAGCAGTTAAATTTGGTCACTTTTTAAAGTGATCCCTTCTATTTTATGTATTTAATGTGAAGAGGACTGGAGGACAGAAGGAATTTCATGGCTCCTTCTAGGATTTAATCACAAACACCTTGTTTTTTACTTCTAGGAGACATTATAATGGCAAGTTGGGACATGATAAGAAGGGCCTGGCTGATACGATTATGTCTGATGCATTTGTCAATTGATTGAAAAGATCAGATTTCAGAAGTACCTAGGACATAGGAAGCAATTTCCTGAAACTGATAGCCCAGTGCTGGGTGAGGGAGGGGTTTGCAGAGAGAGGCCTTCCCCCACCTCCCATCTGAGTAACAGCCTTCTGCTCTGTGTTCTCATCACAAGCATCCTTTGCACATGCCTAGTCTAATATTTATATCAGGAGGTTTCACGATATGTCCATTCATCTGCTGTTACTGGACTGTGAGCCCCGTTGATACCACGCATATGTTCTTTATATTGTTTTCCTAAATCCTGGGTAGAGTAGATGCTCAATGAGCATTTTGGATGAAAGAGAGGAAGGAAAGTAGGAAGCGAGGGAGGGAGAGAGCGAGGAAGAGGAAAAAGTTTATCTATAATGTTTACAAAGATATTGAGCAAAGTAGAACATGTACTTAATTTGATGAATCCTTTTATTAATAATAAAGTATGATGTATTTAAGATTCAAATACAAGTTATAATTTAACAGGTACTCTGGGCCTGACATAATGAAAAATAAGTGCAATACATTTTTAAAAGTTTTCAAGTCCTAAATATAAGCTGAACAGATGAGATTTTTCATTCTCAAGAATTACTTGGATATTAGCTTTGGAAAGTGTAAAAGGTAAAAAAAAAAAGAAAAAAAAGAGGGAAAGTACTGAAATGAGGTTAGGTGGATTCTTGGCATAAATATGTGCAGTCGCTATAAACTTCCAAAGGAATTTAAAAAGGACCTAAGGAAATATTGCTAAAAGAAACTAGCTCAACTTATTGTCTGTACAACTTAAACCAAAATATTTTAGTAAGTCCTACTGATAAGTGGTTGACTTAATTCTTTGTATATAAAGTCTTTTTTTTTTTAACCTGGATAATGTAAATATATTGGTTAATCATTGGAGGACTGCCAGTCTTCTTTATTCTACTTCTTAAACCACCAGCAGATTGTAAATCCTTGAAGTTTCCTTGGAGTTATCTTAAGTAAAGTCCAAAGTTTAAGGTAGTGTTCAATAAACCATAAACCTCACCACCAAAGTCCCCTAATGCAGAGAAGGGACAAAGGATAATCAGTATTCTGGCTTAGTCCTTACTCAGCCTGCCTTCAACCTGTTTCTCTAAAGATTCATCATACTTGGGCTTTTACCCATGTCTTCTCCAGATTGTCTTTAAAATAAACTTTTTGTATTTTAGAACAGTTTTGATTTATAGAAAAATCATGATAGTATGGAGAATTCCCATATATTTTGTAGCAAATTTCCCCTATTATTAGTAAGTTACACTTGTTACAATTAATGAACCAATATTGACACATTCTTATTTATTAACACCATAGTTCATGCGGATTTCCTTAGTTTTAACCTAATATTCTTTATCTGTTCCAGGATTCTGTCCTGGGTACCACCTTTCTTTTTGCTGTCAAATTTTCTTAGGCTCCTCTTGACTGTAACAGTTATCTGACTTGCCATGTCTTTGATGAAGTTGACAGTTTTGAAGAACTTGTTATTTTTCAGTCACTAAGTCATGTCCAATCCTTTAGGACCCCGTGAACTACAGCATGCCAGGCTTTCCTGTCTTTTGCTGTTTCTTGGAGTTTGCTCAAACTCATGCCCATTGAGTCAGTGATGATGTCCAACCATCTCATCCTCTGTCGCCCTCTTCCATTTCTGCCCGCAGTCTTTCCTAACATCAGTGTCTTTTCCAATGAGTTGAATGAGTTGGCTCTTCACATCAGGTAGCCTAACTGTTCAGACTAGTGGTTAGGTATTTTGTAGAATGCCCCTCAATTGGGATGTTTTTCTCATGATTAGACTGGGGTTATAGGTTTGGGGGAGGAAGACCCCACATGAAGGGCACCTCTCATCACATCATATCTAGAGAACGTACTACCAATATGACCTGTCACTGATGATGTTGACCTTGAGCTTCTGGCTGAGGTAGTATCTGTCAGTTTCCCCTACAGCAGAGTCACTCCTCTTCTCCTAGTTCCATAGGAGGAAGGAAGCCACTAGACACAACCCACACTTAAGAAGTGGAGGGTAATCCCGTTTCAGTTGCTTTGTTTGCAAGTATTTTCTGCCATTCTGAAGGCTGTCTTTTAGCTTTGTTTATGGTTTCTTTTGCTGTAAAAATCTTTTAAGTTTATTTAGGTCCCATTTGTTTATTTTTGTTTTTATATTTTCATTACTCTAGGGTGAAAAAAGATCTTGCTGTGATTTATGTCAAAGAGTGTTCTGCCTGTTTTCCTCCAAAAGTTTTATAGTACTCAGCCTTAGATTTAGGTCTTTAATCCATTATGAGTTCATTTTTTTGTATGGTATCAGGGAGTGTTCTCATTTCATTCTTTTACATGTAGCTATCTAGGTTTGGAAAAGAATCTAAAAAAGAATGGATATATATATAACTGATTCACTTTGTTGTACACCTGAAACTAACACAATGTTGTAAATCAACTATACTCAATACAAAGTTTTAAAAAAAGAAGTGGACAGTTATCCTCCACCTCCTGGAGGATAGAGTACAGAAATTATTTGGAATTTTTCTGCACAAGCACTTTGTCTCTTCTTTGCCATTTATTTATTTATTCAGTCACTTATTTATATACACACACAGACTTGTGGATATTTGTTTTTACTTTCAAATAGCATCACCAGTTCAATGGACATGAATTTGAGCAAACTCTGGGAGTTAGTGGAGGACAGAGGAGCCTGGCATGCTGCAGTCCATGGGGTCCCAAAGAGTCAGACACGACTTAGTGATTGAACAACAACAACAATAATCTAATTCTACTTTATTTTTTTGCTCAAATTGTTCCAGTTTTGTCTAATAGGAGCTCTTTTATTTGACTCTCGAATCCCTTTGATATACTTCTGTCATTGTGGAGTTTTCTTTCTCTTTTTTAAAAGTCACTTAAAAAGAAAAAGACTTTCTGGCACTGTAAGATACTCCAGACTCAACTTGGGTGTTTCCTGCCCCAGTTCTAGAATCAGCCATGTCTCCAGATTGTCCTGGTTGCTTTTATTGGAGTGTGCTATAAGAAACCAAGATCTGAGGTCTGGGTGTGCTTGGTGTCCTTGCCTCCAGTTCCTGACACAGCAAGGAAATTCATCTGTGTATATTAGCTTATATTTCTATGCATGTCCACAAATATTCATATATGTAACCAAAGTGTACACAGACACATAGATACTGATATTCAGCTAAACATACAATGTTCCCAATGTAGATTCATTAATACATGGCTCATTCTATAGCCTTCTCCCTTTTGCTTATCTGTAAATTCTTATACCAACAGTAGAACATCTGACTCCCACTGTTGGTCATTCATTTATTTTAGCATATAGGTATAACAAATCTAATTTTTTCATCTGTATCCCCATTGGAAACAACTTTATCAACTCAAGCACAAAGCTTGCTTATGGTTTCTTTCTTTTTTTTTTTTTAACCCATTCCTCCTTCTCACAGCTGATGGGTCTGCACCATCACCTCTGCTCATACCCACACATACATCTTCTCAAGGGAAAACATGTATAAATATTGCTTAGTTTCTTTTGTCTTTGGCCTTACAGACTCCACTCATTTCCAAAGTTACCAGGATCAACAGCAATTTTCCCCAACCCCGGAAACCTCTTGATAGGTTGTTTAATTCATTAACAACATGGTTAACTTGTTTCACCACATTTTCATTCCATCCTTGGGGTCCTAAATCTCCAAGATGATTTTTTTTTAATTTGTATACATTAAGGTTCATGCTTTAATAATAATGTTTTAAACTATTTAACATCTAGCAAAACTAATAAACTATGGCCTACCTTGTGTCAGACCCAATAACAATGTCATTCTGTGGGGTTTTATCTTGTAGTTTACTTGGAACAGCCTTGGTATGTCCCTACTTAATTAAGCCATAGGCATCCCAGTTTCAGAAGCATGGACTACAGAAACTGACTTGTGATATTTAGGGCCCTATCTCTAAAATTCTGGAATTCTTTAGATTTGTGTAACCATATCTCTCTTAATGGTTCCAGAATCTGCAAAACATGATCTTTTTGGAAAACTGCATTTGCATAAGGTTAGAATTGTTGTTGTTGTTGTTGTTTTCCTTACTGCTCTTTTTGCTCTTAGTAAAAAAAAAAGTAAACTGCAGGGGAGAATAATAACTACTAAAGTCAATACTATCTTTTGTCTAGAACAAATGCCATCATCATACAATCCCCTTTGTCAATCAGGGTTTGCTTAAAACAAAATTAAGTTGCTCTACACTGGCAAGTGATCTGCTATGTTGTCTTTTTATGGGCTTTATTTGTTGCACTAACCACATTATCTAAACTACTGAAATCACACTAGTGATTTTATATAGTGCAAAATTATGCCAGTAAAGGAAGGAAAGGCAATGGTTGTTTGTTGCTGTTATTGTTGGGTGTGGGTGGGGGAAAGGACTGGCTGGAATTAGCAAATAAACAAATAAATTGTCTTCCTTAAGGACATTTGAGCTTTGTAAATCTTTCCAACTTCATCTTTCCTAACTCCCAGGATGATCATCTACCACATGGTGATATAAGGTAGTCCCCAGTGGGGACTATTTATTTCTACTGCTGCCATGACAGGTTGACAGGTGGGAGTGATGCTCTGGAGTTGTATGAGTTGAGAAGTTTAAGAAAAATATACTCAAAATCATAACATTTATGTAATAAGATACTGCACTGTATCTTTTGATGTGCAAAATACTGCCACATTGAGAAATGCAAGCATCCCTGGGGGTGGGTCCCCCTCCACCTGTGGTAGGGTACTGCTGCCACCCCTCATGCAAAGGGAAACCTGGAACCCAGAGAAGGAACCCAGGATCAGATGCTTCAGGTTGAGTTGTCCTTTGACGCTTAGCAATGTTGACCAGGTGTAATAACAGAACTGCATGTTTGAAGAGACAGAAAATGATTTTCCTCCAAGTTTTCCAGAATGTTATTTTTGATCGTGGGAGGTAGGCGTAGTTTGTCATACAAACATTTGCTTTTGAATAGTTGAGAGGAACAACCAGCCTTTTCAGAAATGACAAGATTACTTGAAATTCTGTTCACATCAGGCTGGAAGAACCGCTGAGGAAAGGAATGGCTGGGCTGGGTCATGCAGCCTGGACTGTTGTCACTGCCCCCATGAGTGTGATTGCAGGTGAAATGTGCCTGGCTTTGGCAGGGTTCTCAGGACTCTGGTGATTACCATGCCTGAGCTCTGAGGGTCAAACTATTATCATCTTAAGAGAAGGGTGGGATTTCACCCAAAGGGAAGAAATAGTGATCACTTATTCCAGGGCAAGGGCTTCCCTGATGGCTCAGATGGTAATGCACGGTCTGCTTGTAATTCAGGAGATCCAGATTCAATCCCTGGGTCAGGAAGATCCCCTGGAGAAGGGAATGGCTACCCACCCCAGTATTCTTGCCTGGAGAATTCCATGGACAGAAGAGCCTGGCAGGCTACAGTTCATGGGATTGCAAAGAATTGGACTCAACTGAGTGACTAACACTTATCCCAGGGAAGGAGGAGGCTGGGTTTGAACCAGGCTGGAAGGATTCTTCACTTTTTTTTCTGGGAACTGAGTTGGGCTTGGACTCTGAAGTATGGGGAGCCCCATGGAACCTAGACCTGGATGCAGAGGTTGGATCTGAGCCTGGAATCCTAACAGTATCCAACCCTAGAAGCAGTTGTGAATTTCGCTTAGTTTATGACCCTGTCTTCTGTAAAGTTTTATGAAAAGCCTGATCTCAGATGTACTATATGCCAGTGTACTTTGGGGGTTAAGGAAAACCAGGGCCCTTCTTGGAGGCTGGAGAAAAAGATGCTTATGACTACAGAGATGCCTGGCCCAGTAGAACTATACTCTAATATAAGAAGGAGCAGCAGCAGTAACAAAGGCTGCAGTTCAAAAAAGCAAGAATAAAAGCCAACCCCCAAAACATGCCCCTGAGAACATATGTGATGACACCTTGAAAAACCTCAGATTATCTGGGAGGCATGGGATGAAGGTGTATGTGAATGTTGGGAAGTGAGGGCCACATCCGATTAACTAAGCCAGGAGGGGCTCATGCAATAATATCTTGGGAGAGCAAAGATGATAACCTAATTTCACTTCAAGGTCACAGCTTGGAAATGCCAGGGACACAGAAGTCACACTCAGTTTTCTTCAGCTCCTAAGCTTGTGTCTATGAATTTTCTACCATGAAAGGAATGCTACTGCACATCAGAAACAAATTCAGTAGCTAATTTGAAAAACAGACATTTAAAAATAGAGCAATGTAGGAGTCATGCTGCCCGCTGTTTCTTCTTCCCATATCCCAGGACATATGTGCTTTCCTATGCACACAAGTTCACTCTTCTCTCTCAAGCATCCTCAGTGCAAGTGGAGGACTTAAGGCTCTTTACAATCTTAAAACCTTCGATTATAACCCACACTTACATAAAAAGGTAATAAAATGTGGAAGCTTGCCAGACATTTGTATAGTACCATACCATTCACAAAGAACTTCAAAAAATTTGATCTCATTGGAACAACACTTTCTTGCCAGTGTAACTGTGTAGGTGTCTTTTATTTTCTTTCAGTTCATTTTTATTTTTATTTTCACGTTATTTTGTTTTACAATACTGTAATGGTTTTGCCATACATTGACATGAATCAGCCACGGGTGTACATGAGTTCCCAATCCTGAACCCCCCCTCCCACCTCCCACCCCATATCACCACTCTGGATCATCCCCGTGCACCAGCCCCAAGCATCCTGTATCCTGTATCGAACATAGAATGGCGATTTGTTTCTTACATGATAGTATACATGTTTCAATGCCATTCTCCCAAATCATCCCACCCTCTCCCTCTCCCACAAAGTCCAAAAGTCCATTCTATATATCTGTGTCTCTTTTATTGTCTCATATACAGGGTTATCATTACCATCTTTCTAAATTCCATATATATGTGTTAGTATACTGTATTGGTGTTTTTCTTTCTGGCTTACTTCACTCTGTATAATAGGCTCCAGTGTCACCCACCTCATTAGAACTGATTCAAAAGTGTTCTTTTTAATGGCTGAATAATACTCCATTGTGTATATGTACCACAGCTTTCTTATCCATTCATCTGCTGATGGACATCTAGGTTGTTTCCATGTCCTGGCTAAACAGTGCTGTGATGAACATTGGGGTACACGTGTCTCTTTCAATTCTGGTTTCCTCGGTGTGTATGCCCAGGAGTGGGATTGCTGTGTCATACGGCAGTTCTATTTGCAATTTTTTAAGGAATCTCCACACTGTTCTCCATAGTGGCTGTACTAGAAAATTACTAGAGCTAATCAATGAATATAGTAAAGTTGCAGGATATAAAATCAACACACAGAACTCTCTTGCATTCCTATACACTAATAATGAGAAAGTAGAAAAAGAAATTAAGGAAACAATTCCATTCACCATTGCAACGAAAAGAATAAAATACTTAGGAATATATCTACCTAAAGAAACTAAAGACCTATATATAGAAAATTATAAAACACTGATGAAAGAAATCAAAGAGGACACTAATAGATGGAGAAATATACCATGTTCATGGATCAGAAGAATCAATATAGTGAAAATGAGTATACTACCCAAAGCAATCTACAGATTCAATGCAATCCCTATCAAGCCACCAGCGGTATTTTTCACAGAGCTAGAACAAATAATTTCACAATTTGTATGGAAATACAAAAAACCTCAAATAGCCAAAGCAATCTTGAGAAAGAAGAATGGAACTGGAGGACTCAACCTGTCTGACTTCAGGCTCTACTACAAAGCCACTGTCATCAAGACAGTATGGTACTGGCACAAAGACAGAAATATAGATCAATGCAACAAAATAGAAGCCCAGAGATAAATCCGCACACCTATGGACACCTTATCTTTGACAAAGGAGGCCAAGAATATACAATGGATTAAAGACAATCTCTTTAACATGTGGTGCTGGGAAAACTGGTCAACCACTTGTAAAAGAGTGAAACTAGATCACTTTCTAACACTGCACACAAAAATAAACTCAAAATGGATTAAATATCTAAACGTAAGACCAGAAACTATAAAACTCCTAGAGGAGAACATAGGCAAAACACTCTCTGACATAAATCACAGCAGGATCCTCTATGATCCACCTCCCAGAATACTGCAAATAAAAGCAAAAATAAACAAATGGGATCTAATTAAAATTAAAAGCTTCTGCACGACAAAGGAAACTATAAGCAAGGTGAAAAGACAGCCTCCTGAATTGGAGAAAATAATAGCAAATGAAGCAACTGACAACTAATGTCAAAAATATACAAGCAACTTATGCAGCTCAATTCCAGAAAAATAAACGACCCAATCAAAAAATGGGCCAAAGAACTAAATAGACATTTCTCCAAAGAAGACATATGGATGGCTAACAAACACATGAAAAGATGCTCAACATCACTCATTATCAGAGAAATGCAAATCAAAACCACAATGAGGTACCATTTCACACCAGTCAGAATGGCAGCGATCCAAAAGTCTACAAGCAATAAATGCTGGAGAGGGTGTGGAGAAAAGGGAACCCTCTTACATTTTTTTTTTTTTAAGCAACAGCTCATTTTTAAAGATTGGGGAGACAGAAGTTCCCACTAGCTTTTTAGATTCACCACACAGGAGAACAATGTTCAGTTTCCTTTTTTTTGGTTGGTATCACATCCCTGATTTCTAAACAAATACATGAAGTAGGTCTCTAAACTCTGAATGGAAGTAAGCTAATCATTGACATTCGAGACACTTTACTACTTGACACACTTAAGCAAAAAATGCTCAGCCACTCTGCAAACTAAGTTTCTATTCTTGTGAAGCATTTTCTCCTTAAGGGGCCCACACAGCCCTGCTGAAGTTCCTGGTAGACTGTGACCTGTCTGCTTTTTTTTTTTTTTTTGGCACCCTCATAGTGTTCCAGTCAGAGATGGGCACAAAGGGCATGGGTACCATTATTGAACAGAAAAAAAAAAAAAAAAAGATAATTGCCACCAAGGGACCACTCCTTCAGTCCCAGGCATTTGCTAACAAATGACAGATTAAATCCTCTTAACTACCATGTGATGTATTGATTATAATACTATTTCACAGGTGAAAAAAAAATGAGGCTGTGATATTGTTATGTAATAAGAAATATATATTTGGTCTTTGTCCTCAATTATCACAATCCTTGTAATCCTTGTAAAAGGTGATAAAAGCATCTTTTGTTATCATATGTATTCTTAGTCCTTGGTTCCTGACACAGAAGCTTCTAAACATTTGGGATCTTTGGAGTGTAAGAATGTCGTTCTGTATGCTAATGAGTTGACTGGAGGTTGGGGTCCTCTAGAGAGCTCAGGGTGGGGGCTGGTCACCAGAAAGTCCATGATTAGAGGCTAGGAAGTTTCATCCCCACCTTCTGACTGCCAGGTGGAGGGGAGGAAGTAGAGATTGAGGTAATCACCAATGACTATGATTTAATCACTCATCCCTACATAATGTAACCGCCATAAAATGCCCTAAACATGGCAGGGGGTAGTTGGGAGCAATTTAAAGAGCTTCCTGGTTGGCAAACACATCGAGGTCCTGGGAGGTGGTATGGCCACATACTTTGCCCTGAGAATCCCTTCCACTGGCTATTCCTGAGATGTATCCTTTATAAGAAGCTGATAATACTAAAGTGTCTTCCTGAGTTCTGTGAGTTGATCTAGCAAATTAGCAAATCCAAGGAGAGGACTGTCGGAACCCCTGATTTATAGCCAGTAGGTCAGAAGTATGGGAGGTCCAGAACCTGCACTGGGTGTCTGAAGCAGGGGCAGTTTTGTGAGACTGAACCTCAACTTGTGAAGTCTGATGCTCACTCTGGGAAGCCAGTGTCATAACTGAGGTAAGTTGTAGGACACAGTTGGTGTCCAGAGAGTCGGAGAATTGCCTGGGTGGAAAACCCACACTTGGTATCACAAACTGTTATGAGTAAAAATAGTTTATAGAGACTCCGAGAGACACACTTGTCTAATTTCACACATCCTGAGAGTGTGAGAGCTGGGATTTGAACTGAATTCCCCAGATTTTAATTCTGTAATACCGCATTGTCTATTGTTTTGTCTGGTTAACTTCTGGAGCATTCTTATTAATCCTGGTGCTGATAAAAAATAAATGCATTTCATGAGAAACCCACAGTGGCACTTGAAAATGAGCATTTTTCATCTTTACAAGAAAAAAACAAAGCATAAATACACCACTGACTGTCACAGTGAGTGACTGAAGTGCTGTCATTTGGAAATTAAGTCTCTGGTCCCAGGTTCACTATGGATTGAAAATAATTCTGACACAATAGATGGTCTCTCACTTTCTTCTACTCTTTCAAAACATAAGCAACTCAGTTATCTGTGTTTTTGCTTATGAGTTAATATGAAACTTCAGGAAACCACATTATTCATTCACTGGAACCATTCGGGGAAAAGGTGTGATAAAAATTAGAGGCTCACTCCCACTAATAATTTCATCACCAGCAGCAAAACCAACAGCATAATCATCGCCACCAGCACACCCCCAACAAGATCACCACCACTGTGGTGAGCATCCCCACCATCATCACATTTTCTTAGGACAGAAGTGGTCAATTTCTCCTCCTCATGTGAATATCACATTTATGATTTTCCTTTCACTAAAAAGTTATAACCTATCACTATCCAAGCCTTTCAGATCTCAAACATTTAAACATGGCTTTGGCAGGATACAGACTTTTATTCAGTAAAAGTAAATAGTCAATCTGCATTGATGGCAGAGGTTGTTTACAAATTTCTCTCTTTGATCAAATTCTTCTCATTGTTTATTGGAAAGTGGTCAGCCTTCAGAAATGTCTTTGAAGTAAGTTTGAATATATGCTTTCCTGACTTATTTTCCTCACACATCCCAAAACACACGCACACACTCATGTAATTCTATAATAACATTTCACTCTTCCTTATGAATTTGTGTTATACAAATATGAATGTCCCTCTCATCACCTGTCTTTTAAGGTCCTAGATTAACATACTTCATTACTAATAAACTGGGAATCAGACTTTGCTCTCTGTACATGTAGCTACTAATCTATAGTGACCTGTGTTATGAGCAGAATCCCTATTTAAAAACTATAACAATTAGATAAGACTAAGGTTAATTTTCTTAATCAACCAATTAGATATTGTGCACACAAACAGATATAAATGTATTAATCTGTTAAGAATCCATCTGAAACTGCTGTCAAAACCTGTGACATCCCTTATTTTATGATAGCAAATTCTCCCTGTTCAAAATGGATTTGAATTTTGAAAAAGGCCTCATTCAGAGGGAAGCTATTGAATAAAGGGAATAATCACACTGGGTATGACAGATTGTTTTTTGTTTTTTGGTTAAAAACAAGCTTTTACTAAAATGTAATACAGTGATTCTGAGTGCATAAGTAAAAATTCTGGGGATGGTGATTTTTATGAAAAAAGAAAAATGAAGTCATGATTTCATTAAGTAAACAACAAAAATAAATTTTAACTTAAACTTTCTTGAATAGCATGATCAGTGTAATGGGGTTTAGAACAAAGAATAGCTAACAGTTTTCAAAATTTTTATTCATATGTCCAAAAAGATGTATGAAAACTTTAAAAATGCTGTAATAGGACTTCTTTTGTGTGGTTTCCAACTTGATTTTAAAAACAATTCACAAAATAGGATACCAAAATATTTTGAGAAATAGCCTCTGCACTGAAATACAGGTATAACCTTCTTTGGCTGAATTTTTAAGGTTAATGATATTTTAATGAAGTTCTAGTAAAATCACTTAAAAATTAGATTAATGCTTGATAATCACCTTTCTTATTTATCTGTCTCCCCCAAGACTTGAAGGGCTTTGCAGATTTGAGACACAATTTTCCACAATCCTTATGAAAAAATAGAAAATTATATAATGTCTCTTTATATAGGTTCTCAGATTCTGTGAAATTTCAAGTTTCAAAGAAATACCAAATGTAATTTACCACAGTTTAGCTGCTTTTTTTTAGCTGTACATGACCAGTAGTCATGTACGGATGTGAGAGTTGGACTACAAAGAAAGCTGAGAGGCGAAGAATCGATGCTTTTGAACTGTGGTGTTGGAGAAGACTCTTGAGAGTCCCTTGGACTGCAAAGGAGATCCAACCAGTCCATCCTGAAGGAAATCAGTCCGAATGTTCATTGGAAGGACTGATGTTGAAGCTAAAACTCCAATACTTTGGCCACCTGATATGAAGAACTGAGTCATTGGAAAAGACCCTGATGCTGGGAAAGATTGAAGGCAGGAGGAGAAGGGGACAACAGAGGATGAGATGGTTGGATGGCATCACCAACTCAATGGACATGAGTTTGAGTAAACTACAGGAGTTGGTGATGGACAGGGAGGCCTTGTGTGCTGCAGTCCATGGGGTTGCAAAGAGTCGGACACAATTGAGCAACTGAACTGAACTGAACTGAGCTGTTTTTAGTATTTTTAGCCAATATATGGTCCCAGGCACTATAAGACTATGATTCTGGAACTTCTAGTGACATATCTAAGTGAGCTCATGATTTCTTCTGAATGAAAGTGGATCTCGGAACCCCTCCTTCAGGCTTTTCCTGCTTTGAGGGAATCAGCTGGTGTTATCAACCACACTAAAGAACATTGTGATAGAATGTGGATAAAGAAAGACACATATGCCAACTCCTACTCTGTAGTTTTTCTACTGTCTAATCTGAGGGGCAGGATGGGCACCCAAGTGTGATGTGTTACCATGCCCCAAACAGAAAGAGCAATTTTTTTCTGCCCAGCACACCTCTGCTGTTCTGGAATACAGATTTCACCAATGTCCTATTTCTTAGACAACAAAATAGCAGGTCCAATGTAGAGTCACTGGTGGCCAATGTTTCTAAAAATCTAAGACCCTTTGTTTCAGCCCTCAGTGGTGGTTTTGCATCCCCCCAGGCAGCTGTGCATTCATGGGAATCCACTGAAGTCATTTGTCGGGAAGGAATTCCCGGATCATGACTCAGCTATTTTTAGGGTTTCAGCTGGTGTCCTACCAAGTTTCACGTGATCTAGGCTTCATGTCCTTCTATTGAGATAATTTGGGAGATGAGTATTAGGTAGAATTTCAATCTCTGCATCTATCATTATTGCTGCTTTAAAATAAACAAGTTCTTAGAATTCATTCCACCAGCCAGAGAAAATCTGGTTGCTGCCTCAGGTATGAGCAACTTAGGAAATGGGAAAAATCAGCTACAGTGAGTTGAGAATCTTGGGCCTCTATCACCACTTTGTGAGTGAGTCAAAGAAGGAGCCTCACTGGGGAGGGACTTGCCAAGTAGTTTTCACACTGGTCTCTGCTGAGCATCGCTGTAAAGGATGAGAGACTGTGAGATATAGTAGAGCGGGTCACAGCCTCTACATGCTCTGGGGTGCTGGTTAAGATTTAAACTCTCAGACTCCACCCAGATCTTCTGATCAGACTCTTCAAGAGTTAGATCCAATAACCTGTGTATTTTATGAACTCCCAGGTGGCCCTTATACATGCAAAAGCTTGAGAACCACTGCTGACTAGGAGTTCATAGATTTAAGAGCAGGAAATTGGGGTTCTGAGCTGCCTCACCTTTATTTCACATTCATCTACTTTCAACATTGGAAGAAACACTTCTGTGGCCAAAAAATTTTAAAGTTAGAAGCAACTATTTCACCATGAACTTCTGAAAAAGACTTTCTCATGGCTTATCTTCACTGATGATTTCTTTCTAGTGAGAATAAGAATGAAGGCATTAAAAAGTGATTTTGTCCAGATAAATTCAGGATATAGAAAGCCATTTACTTTGTCTACCAAGAGGACCCAATTCTGCATCTCCAGCTGCAACTGATCTGTAAGATTTGGAAGACTCCCAGGAGTGTTGACTGGGGTATCTGGGATTAATGGTTGACCCCCATTACACATCCAGAACCCTACTCCCCCATCCACTTCTCAGATTTGGCCTTCAGCCCAAGAGCTTCTCATTGCAAAGTTTAAGAATGTGACATATACAAACATGATCACAGAATGCGTTCCATATGCTGGCTTTCGGGTCACACAGAATGGAGATGTTAAGAACATGTTAATATGGTTACTTTTAAGACAGTTGTGTATTGTGGTTTTTGCTTTCCTAAATGCCTGAAGTCTTTCTTACTGTGCCAAATTTAGCAAGAAATCTAGAAAGTGAAAGGAGGTAGTGGAACTAAAACATTCAAATTTTAACTCATATAATATACCATTGAATTTCACATGTTATAAAAACTTATTAATATGATTCAGATAAGTCTGGTAGTGTCAAAACCTCCAAATCCATAAAATACAGTACATAGTAACTCAGATGTTTATTAAGCATCCACTATATACAAAGCTCCATTCTATATATTTTGTGAAAGCTACAAAGGGAATAATATATTGATTCAGTCCTTCAAGGAGTGTACAGTTGAACTGGGTGTAAAGGAGACGAGTAATGCCCATGTAAGACTGTAGTGAGTGCAAGGATTAGAGCTCTCTTATTATACATGAGAGAAGGACAACTCTGAGTGCTTCTTTTAAGCTGTTTTACTTTCACAAAGGTGAGGAATATTTTTAAAATATGGAACATTTTGCCATGGGTTCCTTGCTATATTTGTATATGTATGTGTGTGTGCCGCCTTCTTAGTATTTGTTTCTGTGATTTGATTATAATGTATATAGTTACATATTTTTAAAACTTTAATCTTTGAATGTATTGATCTTTCAGATAAGATAATTTGAATGTTTTGGCAGTAACAGAAAATTCTTAGCCATTTTCAATTTGAATATTGACTCTTCTCCATTCTCTTTATTGCATCCCTCATAAAATCTGGTTGTGATATGTGAATTCTGAAATTCACTCTATACTATAAGATTCTTAATGTCTTTCTAATTTTTTGCACTTCATTTTCTCTCTATGTTACATTCGTGGTAATTTCTGCCTAACCATTCTTGAGATTTCAGTAAATCAAGTCTTAAACTGTGCCTGTTGTATAGCCTGATTATTGAGCTTTGACTTTCAATCACTATATTTTTGTTTTGGGCATTCTTTCGGGTTCTTTTTTGAATGTTCTTGATTGATTTTATAGTCTCTCATTCATGATGTGTTTTGTTTATGTGTTTGTTGTAATATTTACTATGGACAAATGTTCCTTGAAACTTTACTTGTAGTAATTTTTGCGGCCTAAGTTGAAAGTAATTTCCTTCAATGAGTAATATACATTTACTGCTACCTGGCACAGCAGGGACTGTTTTAAAATCAGTTCCAAATTTGAAGGAGTGTGAATTTGGGTTGAAAATTCCCATGAAAATTATATTACGTTATGAATTCTCAGGAGAGATATTTTCCCCTTCAACCCAGCTCCACAGTTGAGAGAAACTAGCACTTTTTAATGGTCTCTACTGAGGGTTCTTAGCTTTGTCTGATGTTCCTAGTTACATCAGGAAAGCTCATGGGTTTTCCTTTCAGACTCCTGCTTTGGTTGAGAGTGAGGATTTGTCGTATGCCTCACACTTTGTACAGTTGTCAAAAGCAGAAGCTCAAAGTAATCAAGATTTAAAAGATTCCCCCAGAGCAAACACCAGATTCAGTGCTTAGTTACCTATATATATTTCTCCTTTTAGTTAACTTTTACCCTCCACTGATTTTCTTTTCTTGCTTGTTCATGGATGCATTTTTAAAGAGATGTTTGTTTTTTTTTAATAAATAAGTAAAAGCAGGGTCTATCTTTGTTGTTTTCAGTGGAAGAGCAGATCAAACTATCTTAGCTAAATTATGTCCAGAAACAGCAGCCCAAAAAATTCTCAAGAACTGAGCTTCAGTCTTTAATTATTTCCCACAGACGCTTCAATTCTTGTCTCTCTAAGCCACACACTAAGAGTGTGGTGATGGGGGCAGTTACAGTGCAGAGCAGTGGGGGTGCTGCTGCCTTTCTGCTGGAAAGGTGAGGCTTGCACCTCTGCTGTAGCAGCAGGACTGCACAGGCCCTACATTCCTCTGCTCACCCAGGTCAAAGGGATGTTGTGGGAGTTCCTCATACCTCCAAACATTGCTGGCACCACTGAAGTTTCCCACCTAATACTATGACCAATTTTGAAAAAAATATTAACCTGAAGTTGAATGAGTATGTCTATGTTTACAGGAATAATCTAGTGAGTTTTCTTAGAGTAGATTTCTCTGTTCTGATGCCACGACAAAATACCAAGTGGCTTAAACAGAAATTTATTTTCTCATAGTTCTGGAGGCTGGAAGTCGCAATCAAGGTCTGGCAGGGTTGGGGGCTCTTTCCCCAGTTTTCAGATGGCTGCCATCTTGCTGTGTGCTCACATGGTCTTTCCTAGATGCAAGCTTACTGGGAGAGAGACTGACCTATACATATATGCAGGGGGAGGTCTCTCAGTCTCTTTGTGTAAGGCCACTGAACCTATCTAATCCAATTGGATTAGGGCCCTTCTCTTATGACCTCATTTAACCTTAATTACTTCCTTAGCCAAATATGTCACTCTAGGGAGTTAGGGCTTCTGCATATGAATTGAGAGGGGAACACATTCAGTCTATAACAGAGCATCTCTTATGAACTCACTTATATCAATGACAGATGTAAGGGGACTATTACAGTTTACAACCCAAGGCTGAACAGGTTACAACTGACAGCCAGTTTTAGCCCTTGGAGGGCTTTCCCCTGATGTTTACCTGCCTGATGATACATTTGATCTGTGTTTCAAAGCAGGATGTTCAAATCTCAAAGGGGAATGGACAATCCATTAGGAGAAAGAATAAAATGTTAGAGCCCTATTTATAATATTTCATCTCATCTGTTAACAATTTATTTTTGTGTTTTATGTACATGTGGAATTTTACTACACTTGTACATGTATGTAATTTATATAATCATAAATGTACTCATAACAAGGAATAGTCTAGAATAATTACTGAATGGTATGGAGCCGCAAAGGCTTAGGAGTCACTTGTAAGGAAGGAAGATGGCCCTTTTCAAGGTATTCAGTTCAGTTCAGTCCCTCAGTCGTGTCTGACTCTTTGCGACCCCATGAACTGCAGCACTACAGGCCTCCCTGTCTATCACCAACTCCCGGAGTTCACTCAAACTCATGTCCATCGAGTTGGTGATGCCATCCAGCCATCTCATCCTCTGTAATCCCCTTCTCCTCCTGCCTCCAATCCCTCCCAGCATCAGGGTCTTTTCCAATGAGTCAAGTCTTTGCATAAGGTGGTCCAAGTATTAGAGTATAAGAATCCATGAACACAGTTAAGATATAAAACTTGATAACAAGAATAGATCACAAGAAATCATCATCAAAGAAGTAAAGACTGTTGATAGAAGGGATAGAAAGGATAAACCATGTCACCCCAACATAGGAGGAAAAGAAAAGAAAAATGAAAAGGAACAAAGTATTATTATTTCTCAGTAGCTTTTAACTGTCTCTGCCATGTTTGATCTACTTGTTTTTAACAATCCCCTTGGTGGTGTGATTCCAGTTAACCACAAATGGTAATCATGTAAGTGTTTGCCCTCAGAGAGTACCATGATTTCTTGCAGAGGGCTCTGAGCTGCTGACTGAATTTATCTGAACCACCTCTGTTTTCTTCATAGAAAAAAATAGTATTTGGCCCTGACCCAAACATCCTCTCTGCTGCTTGATTTGAGAATTGAAAAAAGCAGAGTTAACTGCACTTCCCTGATACTCTTGAGGTGCAGGAAAACCCATTAAATTGTTTTCTTTGAGAAGGTATTTTAAAACTTGATGTGTTGCATTCCCTTCTGAAAAGGGAAAAACTAGTCAGGGAATTGGCTACCCTGCTGTAATGGGTGAGGAATCCTATCCTCTGTGGGCTTATAAAGAGGCCTGGAGCTTTGGTCTTTTCCTCCCTAGCCTCCAAGAGGATATAGGATTTTATGTACAACCCCCAAATTGCCTGAAAATCAGAGTGGCCACTTCCACTCAGATCCCACAGTCAGCGTTTGTCTCTTGGAGGCAAAAACACAAGCATCAATGCACAAAGAACAAATGCCCTTGTTGGCACCAGGCATTTGCAGAAAATCTGGGCTGGATAAAGGGGAAGGGAAGATTTTCCATCTCTCATGGTACCACAGAGAGTCAGTGTGCATGTTCGGGCCAGCCTGGAGACAGGATGCGTGTAGCTTGGTGAGTTTATTCTCTGCTAGGTGTTGAAGGTTGCAGAAATGAATAAAACAACTTCCCTTCTAGGAAAATTCATACACAGTATAAGGCTCAGTAATTTGCCTAAAATTTTATGCCAAATTATATGTGCTTTTGGATATAAGTAGTTGTTTTTCCTGGGGAGGTAACTTCATAGATTGCAAAAAGGTCTGTGACTCCTCAAAATGTTAAGAATGATTGTTCTACACAAATTTTTTTTCTTGGGCATCTTTTCATCAAAGGGGATGTTAGTGCTTAGAATTAGGTAGAAGCATTCAGGGCACACAGAGGAACACATAGGGAGTTGGCAGCACCTTTTCGGAGGTCATGCCTTCTAACTCCTACTCTGCTGCTGAGGGGCCTGATAAAACACTTCTAGGAAGCTGGAGCGAAAAGTGTTGGTTGGTGGCAGTAGTGGTAGGAGATTCTATGTTTTAAGGATTTCTAGGCTTTTATCTTTTTTTTTTTTACATTCACTTGGATGATGAAAAAATTTCCCATCAAAATAAAAATTTGCTAGATCTCAGCATAAGCACTTTGAGTAGAAGGAGATGTTTTCATTATAGTATTTTTTAAACTTTTCTTTTCCTATATATCTTCAAGGAGTTCAAATCTACAATAAGAATAATGTCTGTGGCAGGGTGTTGATTAGCGAGAAGCTATCATTTTAGTGGTTAAGGGTGGTGCAGACTCGGGAGCCAGACTGCCTGGGTTCAAGTCCCAGCTCCTCCAAGTTGTCACTGAAAGTGAAAGTGTTAGTTGCTCAGTCGTGTCTGACTCTTTGCGACCCATGGACTGTAGCTCACCAGGCTCCTCTGTCCATGAAATTTCCCAGGCAAGAATACTGGAGTTGGTTGCCATTTCCTCCTCCTGGGGATTTTTCAAACCCAGGGATCAAACCCCAGTCCCCTGCTTTGCAGGCAGATTCTTTACTATCTGAGCCACCTGGGAAGCCCAACTTGTCACTACTTAACATCCATTTCCTCATCTGTAAACTGGAAATATTATTATCTGCTTCACTGAGTGGTAGTGATTTGATGAGTTAATGTATATAAAGACTTTAGAGCAGTGCCTGACTGATTGTAAATGCTACCTTAGTGTTTGCTCACAATCTTAATAACACCCACTCCAATCCCCCTAAACCCTACTCCTGTTCTCCATTCAGGAACTAGATGGTGGTAGGTGATCACTCTCATAAGGAAATGATATGAAAGGAAAGAGGAAAAAGTCTCCTTGTGAATTTCAAAAGAACAGGCTTTGAGGAAATGGAAACAGGACAAAGGTAATAGACTGTGGACTCAGGCGAGTAGTTGGAAGTGCCCTCTCCTCCACCTCCCCACACACTGGCTAGAAAAGGATGCTGCAGATTGGAGGGAGAGTGAATTGGAATGAGGGCATGACAGCTTAGATGCTGGTTCATTTCATATCAGTTCAGTCACTCTGTCGTGTCTGACTCTGCGACCCCACGAATCATAGCACGCCAGGCCTCCCTGTCCATCACCAACTCCCAGAGTTCACTCAGACTCACGTCCATCGAGTCTGTGATGCCATCCAGCCATCTCATCCTCTGTCGTCCCCTTCTCCTCCTGCCCCCAGTCCCTCCCAGCATCAGGGTCTTTTCCAATGAGTCAACTCTTCGCATGAGGTGGCCAAAGTACTGGAGTTTCAGCTTTAGCATCATTCCTTCCAAAGAACACCCAGGACTGATCTCCTTCAGAATGGACTGGTTGGGTCTCCTTGCAGTCCAAGGGACTCTCAAGAGTCTTCTCCAACACCATAGTTCAAAAGCATCAATTCTTCATCGCTCAGCCTTCTTCACAGTCCAACTCTCACATCCATACATGACTACTGGAAAAACCATAGCCTTGACTAGACAGACCTTAGTCGGCAAAGTAATGTCTCTGCTTTTCAATATGCTATCTAGGTTGGTCATGACTTTCCTTCCAAGGAGTAAGCGTCTTTTAATTTTATGGCTGCAGTCACCATCTGCAGTGATTTTGGAGCCCCCCAAAAATAAAGTCTGACACGGTTTCCACTGTTTCCCCATCTATTTCCCATGAAGTGATGGGACCAGATTGGATGATCTTCGTTTTCTGAATGTTGAGCTTCAAGCCAACGTTTTCACTCTCATCTTTCACTTTCATCAGGAGGCTTTGTAGTTCCTCTTCACTTTCTGCCATAAGGGTGGTGTCATCGGCATATCTGAGGTTATTGGTATTTCTCCCAGCAATCTTGATTCCAGCTTGTGTTTCTTCCAGCCCAACATTTCTCATGATGTACTCTGCATATAAGATAAATAAGCAGGGTGACAATATACAGCCTTGACATACTCCTTTCCCTATTTGGAACCAATCTGTTGTTCCATGTCCAGTTCTAACTGTTGCTTCCTGACCTCCATATCCCTAAAAAAGGAGGCCATGAACTCTGGTTCTGTGTCAGGTGTGAGGGATGCTGGAATCTAAAACCAACCCCACAGAAAGAGAACAATAGAGTGAACCCATGTCCTATTTCTTTAAGGTTTTGGGGAAGTAACAATGACTCTATAGTGTGACTTGGCAGATGTGGCCTTGTTACTGAGCCCAGTTCATTCTGCACACTGCCCAACAGACCAATAAATTGAAAGACAAGTTGTTAGAACAAGGAATAATGATTTTTCATGGGAAAGCTAGCAGACCAAGAAGATGGCAGGCTAGCATCTCAGAGAACCATTTACTCTTAGTTCCAAATTGGGATCCTTTTATACAGAAGAGAAGGAGGGGGAGGGGCTCAATGTGACATTGACCAATGGCTGACTAATGGGCACTGGCTGACAGTTGCTCTCTAACAGTCACTAGCTTGGGGGAGGGGCCCACTGAGGCACCAACCAACAGGTGAGCAGGACCAACGGTTGCTGGTTGACAGTTTCCCCCTAATCGGCTGCTGGCTTGTGGGAGGGGCCTTCTGACCAGGGCCGCTACATCTGGAGCCTTCCCCTGCTGCTATTACAGCCTTCCAGAGTTCTCCAGGCCCCATTACAACCCCAGCATGGTTTCTTGGTCTCCAAGCATGGCAGAAAGGACAGGAATGAAGAAGCCTCAGCGACTACGGGGCCAGACTGTATTAGATGAGATGGGGGCTTCCCAACAGGAACCAGGATGAAAAGAAGACGCTGAGGATGAAGACCAGGTCCGCCCTCACCTGAATAGCACCTTAACCCTCCCAGGTGCTCAGATGCTACACTATGGAAAAGGGAAAGGAGGGGAGACTGACTTCACATTCTTAGGGGAAAAGTGGGACTTGAAATAGAAATTAAATCGAGTTGTGAAAAGTTCAAGATACCTTTTCTGCATGTTTGTATTTTCAGACAGAGATTTGTACCTGCTCTACCTAGTTCCTTCCTGACTCAGTTATTGCCCTCATTCGGGGAAAGTGAGCTAAGTTTTGGCTCGAAAGCTTCAGCTCACAGCTGGCGATATGAGAGTCACCAGGGTGCGTCTCCACTGCCTGTCAAGGTTGCATAATGATGACAAGAACTGGGAACTTGGGAGCTGCGCACCCCCTGAGATGACAATCACAGCACGTCAGGCTGGGGCTGGGGGTATCTGAGAAGCAGGTGCTGGGAGCTCTCCATTGAGAGGGATGGGAAGCGGAGCGTGGCTCAGAAGGCTGGACCTCTGTTCAAGGCAGGGACTGTGGGAACGTCCATACTTGTAAGATGGGAGTCCTGCGATCCTCGTTTCCTGTTCTGTCCCAGCCGGGATTCTCTGCATAAGCATTAATACATGTCTACTGGCATCATGTGGGATGCAGGGAGCATTCCTGGGTGAATGGGACAGAGTCTCTGCCTCCGGAATGTGTTTGTAATAGGGGCGGGGTAGGTGCACAGCTGATAGCGGGCCTCTTGTTAGTGTTCCAGCTCAGCCATTGGTCCGCCTGGCAGTGGACCCCTCCCCCAAGCAAGCGACCGTTAGTGAGAGACCGTTAGGAGCAACTGTCAGTGAGTGACCGTTAACAGTCCTGCTCAGCCATTGGTCAGTGTTACAGTGGGACCCTCCCCTAAATTAGCAACCTTTGGGAGCAGCTGTCAAGAAGCAACCCTTAGGACATGCTTCAGCCACTGGTTGGCATCGCATGGGCCACTCCCCCTCCCCCTCCTCTATATAAAAGGAACTGAATTTTGGACTGAGGGAAGATCGGTTTTTGAGACACTAGTCTGCTGTCTTATGGGTCTGCTAGCTTTCCCCTCGCCCCAACAACTCCTCTCCTGATACTGGCCTGTTATGCGATGAGCAGAAGGATTTTAGGCTGGGTAACACATTTTTCGCTCCCAAAGAGATCCTTCCCGCGTTAAGTAGTAGGCAGCAGATAAGATGGGAATAGAAGGGGAGGAGAGTTCCTCTGATATGAGCGCTCCAGAGGAATTCCTAGCAAGCAGGGCTTCTACACTGAGTCTTGGGAGGGTAAATGAGTGTTCATGCAGGAGACAGAGATGCTTGGGACACAGGCTGATCACAGATGTGCAGGTAAGGAGCAGCAAAGGACACAAAGCAGAAAGCTCTGCAGCATCTCTGGGCTGTAGGGAGACAAGGGGTGGGAGAAGAAAGTTTGGGTCAAGTCACAGACAGCCTTGGATGCTATGATCAGGAATTTAGCCTCCATTCTGGAGCCCATGAGTAGTCGCTAACAGGTTTCTAGGTAGATAGTCTAATAACCAGTTTATATTTCACAAAGATGTGTCTGGCAGCATTTGGAAGGCAAATGGGAAAGGACTGGAGGGGTGGCCAGAATGTTAATGAACATTGTCTGGAGGCCCTCATTCACTAACCAGTTCCAGCAAGTCCCTACATTGAACCACAGACTCCATAGGCCCATCCATCAAGTCTTGCTTGTAAAGGGAAGGTCCAAAGGGAAGGTTTCTGACTAAATGGAAACAGTAGAGGATCAGATATAGGAGAGCTGAGGGCTGGTGCTTAGGCTCGTTTCTAATGAGTTAGAAGAGCAGCAGACGACTCTGCCTGTACCCATCCTGGCAACCTCAAGTTCCAGATTCCTCCACTTCCCTGACCTTACAGTCAGATGGAGTTTCCAGCACCAGCCCATCTAGCCATCCTGTCCAGCTGCACTGGACTCAGGGTGGTGATGCTATTCTTGGAATAAGGAAGCAGGCCATCCTGCCAGTGATTGCACTAGTCCCTCAGTCCAATGGGGTCAGCAAGCGTCACCATACCTTCCCCAGCTCTCACTTCAGCCCAAAGCAGGCTATGACGCGTCCATCAGCCTTGGAACTTCCATCAGACTCGTACTTTGTCAAAACTGCATTTTCATAATTACCGCTGTGTCCAGGACTTCCGGGGATTGCAGTAACTTCATATCCCCTCTTGCTAAATCATTTGGCTGCATTTCAGAGATAGTGTTCTCAGTTCCGACTGGCTTCAGTCTGCCGCTCCCAATTCATTATTCATGCCTGTGGCTCAGATTTTCACATCCTCATAGCCATCAGTGGCCCAGCGATCTTGGCTGGGAAATGGAGAAGTGGGAAAGGAGGGCCAGAGCATACCAAGTAGGGTGAATGGGAAATGAACAAAAAAAAAAAGTATGTGGAGGGTGGGGGTGCACAAGGCAGTGGGCAGATCTTGGAGGATGAGAAGCAGGGATGGATGGGTTAAACGGGAGCAAGTGGGAAAGAAAACTCTGAGAGGCAAGAGAACAGAACAGAGGGAAGTGCAGGGCTGTCCTGGAAAAGCAAATTATGTGACTTGATTGCAAGATCAAAATGCAGCTCTTGCTACCAATTAAATTAGTTTATCTCTGCAGCACAGCGCTGGGCTGCAAAAGAGATGTCGTAGCTGGAGGTGAACAGGGAAATGAGCTCGCCTTGCAGAGTTCCCTGCAGCTTCAGTGCTGTCCTGCAGTTTTCTTAGGAACAACAATGATTCCCTTTAAATAGTGGATCCTTCCCCTCCTTCCTCCAACTCCTCACTCTTTAGATTGGTTAGTCCAATTAATGACATTGACTGTTTTCGCAGATCCTATAGGAGCTTTGGCCCTGGTGTCTTATGAATATGGAAAGTTCCACTGGACAGAGAATGACTGGGCAGTGTGGACCAGTGCTGAGGAGAGAAAGCTGACCCAACAGACACTTGATCTAACGAGCAAGTCCTGTAGAGCCTGCACTGGAGAGAACTTGGCAATCACCCAGCCACTACCCTGGCTGCACCTAAATGCACCCGGGAGCTTAAAAGAAAATAATTGTGTCTGGGTTCCATCCTTGAAGGTTTAATTCAAGTTGTCTGGGGTAAGGCCCTTTATCATTATTAAAAACAAGAAAATCAAATGAGGCTACTGTGTGGCCAGAGTGGAAGATCCCTGACTTAGTTCAAGCTTTTCATTTCATAGATAAAAAACTGAGGCTCCTGAAGGCAATGTCAGGTGCCCTGCTTTTTCACAGTTAAGGAGTCGTGGTTCTTCTGCGCCCCTAGGTCAGTGCTGGCTCTGCCAGCCTAAACGCGTCTCAGTACAAGCACCTTCCTGGGGACTCCTAAGCCTTCCTATGAAGAGGTAACTGAGTACTTACTCCCTAACGTGTCCATCTGGGGCTTAGCACCCTCTAGAGAGGTTCCTTCCAGCCTGCTGAATATTTTATAAGCATCTGAAGACAGAGTCAAGACAGTTAATAACTTCTGTGCAGGAACACATTGGATGTCCCCCATCCCCTCCCAGCGCGCACGCGCATGCGTGCACGTGCACACACACACACACACACACACACTTGTGTACAAGCACACACAGACTTAGCCTTTCCTCATTTCTGTTTAAAATCAGGTGACCTTTTTTCTGAACTGCAGTCACTCCCAGCAATAAAAAAACTGGAGGGAAAGAGGTGAACAAAGGGAGTTCTGCTGATGTTCCATTCCAGAAGCATTTTGTTTGATCCTGGATGGAGAGGGGCATTTCTTAGACACCATTTGACTGAACAAGGGGTGCTAGGGATGGTAAAAGTGAACACTGAGGTGGAAAAATCAGACTTTTGCATGTCTCTCTCTACAGGAAAAACCCAGTTTATCAACAGTTTGTGGAATTTCAAATATAGAACACACTATAGTTTTTTTTCTTTTTAACAACAACACCAATTTTTTTTTCCTTTTTCTTTTCTTTTTAAAAATAGAAACAATAGCTCTGCTGCCCCCTAATACTCAAGACAAACATCCTCTGGTAGATTAAAAATAAGAGAAATCAATTTGATTTTATACAAGGCTGCATTTCATTTTGGAAGATCTTTTGGTCACATTTAAGTGCAAGAGGAAGAGATAACAGATGAAATAGCTTCATGTAGAAACAGAACATTCTTGAACATTTGTTCTAATTCATTCCCAAGTCGAACTGAGCATGATGCAGAATAATGGCTTTCACAACAATGACTCAGACAATCCCCTCCCCCTGCTTCCAAGAATGTTTCCAGTTACATCCAAAACCTTAGATAATGGGGAATGAAAATAGCATCTTATCACACACCTGTCGTTGGCTCTTGGGAGAAATATCTTTCCCGAATGCTGTAGTGGGAGGCTTAATTTATACACATCACAGATTCATATTCATGTGTGCTCCATTTAGGCTTTATTATGTTTACACATCTTCTGATGAATGAGAAATCAATAATCTGAGGAATTGTAGATGTAGAAATAGAAGAAAAATAGAGTTTACCGTGCATGACAGTAAGTGCCAGCCCATAGATGCAGTGTTTGGGGTCTGAAACAATGATGAATGTCAAGTTACTTCAGGATAAAATTTCCAACTATTTATCTTAAAAAGTTAAATTACAGATACATTGTGGAGATTCTTCTGTAAGAAGTTATTAATTTCAGTGGTCAATTTCAATACTGTTTCTGGAAATTTTTCAGGTAGAACTCTTTCTGAAGTTATTTGAGAAAGAACAGCTAAATGTCACCCATGACCACAGACCTCCCTGGGGCCTCAAAGTCAGTGCAAGAGATGAAACAGCACCTGCAGGCTGAACAGGTAACGTTATACAAAGGCATGCCATTCCGTCTCATCATTATGCTTTTTATCATTACAACCACCATTATTCAGAAGTTTGAGAGTTTTTTTTTAAAAAGATATTCTATGCTTTCAGAGGCTAGGAACATCTTGGCATACATTTTTGATCTCTGATGACCCTTTATTTGTGTTTTTAGTGTATTGTTAAAATTGTCTTTTGAGGAATGTTGTGGTTTTCTTTACATTTTTTTGGTGGGCAAGACGTCTATTCAGATACAATTCCTGATAGGTTTCTCAGTTTTCAAAAGATGATACAAAGACCCATGAACTTGAATCAGCACTGTAGAGTTTCTGCATTTCCATTTCTTGCCTCAAAGTCTAACCTTGTGTGTTTTCCCACCTGGTGTGGTTCATCAGACTTCCTCCTACTTGAATCACTCAAGCTAAGAGGCTGGTGGATGGTCCAAACCCTACAGTTACTCTACTTCATGGTTCAGACCCAGTGATTATTTCAGCAGGCGGATACGTGACCCAAGCTAGCTCAATTTAGAGCTTGTCTATGGATTTTCCAAATTTGAAGTGGAGAGCATGTTCTCTCTTTCTTCTTGCCTCACAGGCTCTGAAGTGCCTAGAATTGTGCCTGATACAGGTTAAGTGTCTCTTCTCATTATTGTTAACAGGGTGTGCCTTTGGGGCTGCTAGTAGCCATGGTCCCCTCCACATGAAGGAACCTGGAAGAACGAGGGCAAACAAAACAAAAGCTGAGGTGAAAGGTGGAGAGAGAAATCTGGTACGATTCACACAAATCCATCCTTTTTTATGGTTTGGTTCCATGAGCTAATACATTTCTTTTTCTTGTTTAATTTGAGTTGGGATTCTGCCATTTGTAATAAAAAGTTTTGATGATGAACACAACTTGGTGTTATTTAGCAGATGCTTGGAAGTTTGGACTAGGAAAAAAAGTGAAGATTGATGCAGGCATTTCTAGTAGTACGGACTCAGGGAATAAGACAGAAAATGCAGGCAGACAGGTTTAAGGGATGGTCATGAACTTAACTTTGGATGTATTAAATTTGAAGATCTTTGAATTTTGCCATGTAGAGCTGCCCACTAGGTGTTTAGAAATAAGGATAGAAAGCTCAGGAGAGAGTTCAGAGGTGGGGATATAGATGTGTGGTCAACAGAATGGAGCTGAAACTGGAGCCTATGACTCTGAATGGGTCCAGTGAGTGAGTGAGTGAGTGAAGTCGCTCAGTCGTGTCTGACTCTTTGTGACCCCATGGACTGTAGCCCACCATGCTCCTCCGTCCATGGGTTTTCCAGGCAAGAGTACTGGAGTGGGTTGCCATTTCCTTCTCCAAAGGATCTTCCCAACCCAGGGATTGAACCTGGGTCTTCCACATTGTAGGCAGATGCTTTACTGTCTGAGCTACCAGGGAAATCTGAATGGGTCCAGAGCAGGACTGAAAGAGACACGGGAGAAGGAACAGACAATGGGAGGTGATGTGGTCCAGTGAGAGGACAGGAGAGATGTCAAAGAGGATAATCCTAACAATACCCTCACATGATGCCAAGAGGCTTGGATGGGTGAAGACTCAGAGAAGGCATCACAGGCTACAGGGAGCTCATTTGTACCACTTGAGAGAAAATTTCAGTTTAGTAGGAGCGCAGGATTGAGAAATGGGTGGGAGAAATGGATGGGGGAGGTCAGAAGAGGGAAAGGGTGGGCATTCCATAGTTTCAGTGTAGTCAGATCACCTCTTTTTTTCTTAAGAGTAATTGTGATTTAAGCACATCTACAGGTTGAAGAGAAATCAAAGGGCAGAAAAAAAATACATCAGATGGGTGCAAATGGAAAACGCACATTAAAAGAGGAAGGGGTAGAGGGTAAAAGAAGACGTCTCAGAGAGAAAAAACTATTTCTTTATTTAAGACATCAGGGCAAGAGAAAAAGACCACAGTGAGCTTGGAAGAATTAAAGGTAGGAGGTGAATGCTAGGTAGAACTCCATCCCAGGATGTTGAAGCCAAGAAGGTGGATGACAAGGTCATGTGCTGCTTGATTGGTGGGTGAAAGAGCTTCAGTGTGGACAGAATTTAGAACCACTACAAGAAATTAATTGAGTTTATTATAATAATTTTATGGTATCACTGAGATTAGAAAGAATAATTTGGCAGTGTATTGTATTCAGTCAATTTCCACTAGCAGCCCAAGATAAGGAATGGCAAAAACCAAAGAAACACTTGCCTGGTTCAGTGGAAAGTTAAGGAACAAGGAAATCTAGGATGCCAGGGAGCCTTACTGAGTGAAGAGGGCAGGTTTGCCTCATTTACTAGCTTGCTGTTAGGGACTTGTCTTCCTGTGCATGGCGTGCAGCACAGTATCCCGTGCCTAAGGGAGATGCAATAAAGATTTATGCCATTGAATAAAAAGGCACTCGTTAACTTTTATGCTGCATGCTTTCATCTAGTTGCAGTTCTGAAACACAGGAATCACCTTCCTTTCTTCTCCACATTTGTTCTGCCAGTTTGATTAGAAAGAACAAGATGTTTTTGGAATCATCCCTGTGGAGAGAAAGGGTGGTGATGGGGCCATGAGAAAAATGGGAAGTAGAAATTTGAGAAAAATAAATGAATGTATTTGCATTCCTATTGTGAGGAAGGAACTGGGCGTGATTGTGTATGTTCCAAGCACAAGTACTGATGGTTTGAGATGAGGCAGTGTGTGAGACACACAGAACGGGAGGTTTTATAAAGAAATTGATGAGCAAGGAGATCTGGGCAGGATACAGGGTGACCAACTATCCCAGTTGCCCAAGATGGAAGGTGACCGTGAGACTTTTTATACTAAAATGGGAAAGTTCCAGAGTGATCAGGATATTTGGTCAGCTTACTGTGTGCAGAGAAACATGAAAAAATATATTAAATATCCATTTCTCTTTAAAATAGAGTAGTTTCAGAATTCCTGGAGAGGTCACTCTGCGAACCCCCTGAGAAGGAACATTTTATTTGTATCGGCAGACTAAAGAGTGTTAACTCCATGAACTGAACATGTTTCTAAATTGGCTTCCTGAAGATTTCTAAAACTTCCAAGTAATTGATCTGAAGCTAAAAGTGTAAGCTGGGCCTTTATGATGACGTCTTAGATAAACTGTCTTATTACCTATTTTAAAACATAGTATTTTTATTAGAACCTGAAAGTAAGGTTACTCACCAGCTTTCTTGCAGTACAGTTTGCAGGATACTGGGGGAAAGAATAGATTCTTTTTTCCTCTCCACCCTCGCCTAGCTGAAGAAACACCATGCTGTTTCCAATGTTAAGTAGCAGGTGAGATGCTTGCATGTTTCAAAGGCCAAACAAAACATAAACCAGATGGGACCTGTTTTGGTGCTGATCTGAACCAAAAGCTGAATAAAATGAATAAACACACCAAGAACACTCTAGACAATTCTCAACAGAGAAGAAACACACATATGACAGAAACATAATTGTTTTTAATTTGCAAATTGATTTTGGATCCTAAGAACCTGGAATGAATGGGGCTTTTTCTTGGGTTTTACCTTTAGTCAGTGATTTCAGCAACGTTAATGACCGTATGGTGGTAGCAGTAGGTGAATGGGTACGAGGGACAAGTGTGTTCAGAACTTCTCTTGAGGGAGCAGAACCTACAGAGGACAGTTGAGGAAGTAGTGGCGGGAAAAACAACACAAAAGCTTTGAACAAAGGAAAATGTAGAAACTCCCAGCATTCCGAGTTGATTGATACTCTCACGCACAAATGCTAGGAATGACTTACTGCTTCATTCAAATTCTTGCTGCAAATCACTGGGTCTCAGGCTTGGCTGCACATTGAAATTACCTGGGGAGCCTTAAAATACCTGATCCCTGGGTCCAATCCCAGCCTTGGTGCTGGACTGCATGTGTGTAACCAAGATTGATAGCCCCTATGCTGTCAATCAGGAAATCAGGAGAAAAGGCCCAGACCAGTAGTTTCCAAATCGTATGTGCCTAAGAACGGCCTGGAGGGACTGGTAAACTCTCCTGGGGCCCATTTTCAGAGGATTCAGTAGGTCAGGGTGGGGCCTGGAGATTATGCATTTCTAACAAGCTCCCCAGTGCTGCTGCTGCTTCTGGGCCAAGGATCGCACTGTGAGGACGCTGGCCTGAGTGGATCTTTTGTTACTGTCTGGAGACAACTAACCCATTCATAATGCCTTGCGGTACCCCTGAGAGTTCTGTGGACCCTCATTTCAGTATGTTTAGAGGGCACATCTGAATTGATTTGCCCCATTCACTCCAGCCAATGGGAGGAAGCCCCTCCTTTTTCAAGCCTGGAAGTGGAAGGGCTTTGATCTTTGCTGACCTTGTTGATTGGAGGGGAAGCCATAAAATTATCATCATAGGTGTCTGGGCATTTGCCAGCCAGCTCCATGGAGTCACTCTCATCTAATGGCACCCCAACTAGCCAGGCAGTCCTCCTTCTGTGTACCCCTCCATTCTACCTTGGAACCACCACTCTGTGCCTGCCTTCATCCAACAAGCAGGACCCACAGTGCATTTGGAGTCCTGCCCCATTGTGCCCAGAGAACCTTGGTGGCCCAAAGAATAGTACTAAATCATAGGTACTGTTTGTGGGGGGCATTTGTTCTGCCAAAAACTGTGCTGGCACTTCATACACATCACTGAACTTAACTTTCATGCCAACCTTGAAAAACTAGAATTATTATGACCATTTTATAGATGAGGAAACTGAGGCTCAAAAAGTATGACTTGCCCAAAGCCTTAGGGCCATTAAAGGAGAGATGAGATGTGTGGTTGGTCTGGCTCCAAAGTCCATGCTTTCTCCGTACTCTTCTGCCTACCAGGCACAGGTAGACTAGGGTGACAGAAAGAGCAGGGAACCCTGGCTGGTAAATGGTCTGGCCTCCATTCCCAGATACTGCTAAGCAGCTGGGCAGCCTTGGACAGGTTGTAGCCCCACCCCCCATGCCTCTGTCCTCAGATCCTTATCTGTGCAATAAGGGGTTTAACCAGATGGCTACTGTTCCTCCCACTCTTACTTTCTAACATTGTCTCTGAGACTAATGAAACTGTGCATCCTTTCCTGGGGCTCTGCCCTGCTTGGCGACCACATCGTATCTGCAGCAGATCTGTTTCCAGAGAGAGCACCTTCTAAAGGCCCAGGTTGAGTTACGGTGGCACCACTCAGCCAAGGTAGTGGGAGGTATGTCAATCTGTCTGAGAGCCCCTGATGACAGTTTATAACCCACTCATTGAATGTCCCATCCACTCTCTGGTGACACTTGGCAGTCAGTTATCTGAGTTGGTACTAGACTGAAAGCTGGTAACCTAAAACCTGAGGGAGAGGAGGACAGGAATCAGACGCACTCCGTTCTGTATCCCCTTGCCTGTTGGCCCTGTGTGTGCCTGTCACCCACAGGAGGCCAGGGAGGTGCATGGTGGGCTCCACTTGCTGTAGCCCTTCTTCCAGGGCCTGCAAAGGCAAGCATGTGGAAGGATACTGGTCTTACAGCTTTTTATTATGGTATTATTGTTTCAAAATTATGGTTGTTGCTACTAATAATACATAGAATGATGTGCTACTTTCCTCCTGGAAAATGAAATGTGACCTAAAATTAGGAACCCTAAATTATTCATTCATATGTTTTTTATTGAAGTGTAGTTGATTTACAGTGTTGTGTTAATTATTGCTGTACAGCAAAGTGATTCAGTTATACATACATATGCATCCTTTTTCTAATATATTCTGTTCCATTATGGTTTGTCACAGAATATTGAATACAGTTTCCTGTGCTATCTTTTCTGCTTATAGAAGCTTATATCTGCTAACCCCAATGTCCTACTCCATTCCTCCCCTAAGCCCCTGCATCCTGACAACCAGAGTCCGTTCTCTGTATCTCTCAGTCTATTTCTGTTTCATAGATAAGTTCATTTGTGTCATGTTTTAGATTTCACATATAAGTGATATCATATGGTATTTGTATTTTTCTTTCTAACTTTCTTCACTTAATATGATAATCTCTAGTTAATCTATGTTGCCGAAAAGGGCATTGTTTCATTCTTTTTATGGCTGAGTAGTATCCCAGAGACGGGGAGCCTGGTGGGCTGCCGTCTCTGGGGTCACACAGAGTCGGACACAACTGAAGCGACTTAGCAGCAGCAGCAGCAGCAGTATTCTGTTATATATATGTGTTACACACCCTCTTTATCAATTCTTCTGTCAGTGGACATTTAGTTTGCTTACTTCCATATCTTGGCTATTGTTAATAGTGCTGTACGGACATAGGGGTGCATATATCTTTCTGATTTATAGTTTTGTCTGGATACATGCTCAGGAGTGGGATTGCTGGGTCATATAGTAATTCTGTTTTTCATTTTCTGAGGAACCTCTGTACTGTTTTCCATGGTGGCTACACCAACTTACGTTCCTAGCAGCACTGTAGGAGGGAGGAACCTTAATCAGAGTTGATCATTTTGTTTAAATGAGTGTCATCTTTCATCTGTAATGTGCGAGAAAGCAGCAAGATGGGCCACTGATCTTCAAGCGCCCTCCCAGGCCCTGTGAGAGTCCATCACAGATTGGAGGGTACAGAGCAGGTAGATGCCAGGAAACCTGCTTTCTAAACAGGCAAATAATGCAAAGATTTTGTTGTTGTTGTTGACTCTTTATATGTTTAATGTTAAAATTGTGGTCAGATACTCATAACATAAAATTTACCGTCTTAACCACTATAAAGAGTTCAGTTCAGGGGCATTAAGTACATTCACATTTTGGGCCACTAGCACCACCATCCAGCCAGGAACTCTATTTATCTATAAAAATATGTTAACAGTCTTCACACAACACTAAAAATAGCATCTCCAAAAGCAATACTGTTTTGAATTTATAAACCTCCATTGTAGAAATTTAAGGCATTTCACAAACATTGCCTTGTCCATCCTTGTGATGACCTTATATAGAAGCAGACAGATCAAGAAGCAGAGAGATAGGAGAGCAGACAGATCAGGCTGAAAGGAGGAAAGAGACCCAGGGGATATGCAGGTCTGCTCAATTTCACTTTCACTCACAGAGACTCAGTGGATCACCCAGGTTCTCTTAGTTTTCAGGTAGCTGAGGATCTTAGAACTTGGATATGTGCCTTTCAGTCTGTTTTCAGTTTTCTATGACTGTGGTGGTTTAATCGCTAAGTCATGTCTGACTCTTGTGATCCCATGGACTGTAGCCTGCCAGGCTCCTCTGTCTATGGGATTCTCCAGGCAAGAATACTGGAGTGGGTTGCCATTTCCTTCTTCAGAGGATCTACCCCATCCAGGAATCAAACCCAGGTCTCCTGCATTGCAGGCAGATTCTTTACTAACTGAGCTATGAGGGAAGCCTCACAAATGAGTGCTTGTTTTCACAAAGTTTGTTTACTTAACAGGCCAGAATACAGGAGTAGGTAGCCTTTCTCTTTTCCAGGGGATGTTTCCAACCCAGGGATTAAACCCAGGTCTTCTGCATTGCAGGCAGATTCTTTACCAGCTGAGCCACAAGGGAAACCCAAGAATACTGGAGTGGGTAGCGTATCCCTTCTCCAGGGGATCCTCCTGACCTAGGAATTGAACTGGGGTCTCCTGCATTGCAGGTGGATTCTTTACCAACTGAGCTACCAAGGGAGTCTAAGACTGGGATGATAGCATTAACCAGAGAGGGAAGTTAGATGATAGTGTAGGCTCGCCCTGCCTCAAGGGAAAAGTTTTCTTCATGGACAAGTTGTTGGGATAGGCGTATCATTGTGGGAGTGGGAACTGGGGTCAGGGATACTCTGGCAGAGTTGGGGTTTAGGAGGAGGTTCTCAGGTTCTGTCAGGTTCTGGGCAGTTGCTAATAGAGAACTGTGGGTGCAAAGAGCTAATCTTAATTATAAGGCTGAGAGAGGAATGCTTGCAGGTACTAAAAGGTTTTTCCTGGTCTTGGAATGAAACCTCCATGATCCAGGCTGCATATGTGTGTGTTTGTGAGTGACAGAGAGACACACAAAGAGAGAAAGCCAGGTGGAATTCAGATACAAAAGATGAAAAGAAAAAGTGTAATTTTTCCTGGCTGTGAATGAGGGATCAGATGACAAAGTGAGTCATCAAAGTTAGCAAATTGAATTCTTTTTTGCAATTTGGTGATATTTTTTAAAATGATATTTTGGTTGGAGAAGAAAATAGAAGAAAATTGTATTCATAGAAAGTTGTGTTTCAGTCAGATTCAACCTTTTGGCGGCTGGAAAATTTCCAGTGAATTTCCAGGAACAAGAAAATGATAGCATTCTTGGTGCAAGGTCTGAATCCTCAAAGTCCAGGAAGAGTCATGCATAAACTGTGGTTAAAAGACAGAGAATGAACTTAAGAAACAATCTAACAGTAGAGCCCAGCAAGCGGGCTGCTGGCACTTAGCTGGATGTGTAGGGAGAAGGGGCTGCTTCTTCATGAACAGAGTAGGCAATGAACAGGTATTGTGGTCTCCACTCATCCGGTTACATCTCATCGGTTTCTCACTGAAAGCACATGGAATAAATATTAACTTTGCTACTGGCCACAGATCCTTACAAGAGAAGATAAAGGTGAAACTGAATAGTGGAAAGAAGGAAAATGAAAGAGTACATGAGGAAAATCAAATGGGAAAGAAGTGAAAAGAGAAAAAGATTTTTAAAAATCATACATTAAACTCCAAATGAACAATGACAGAGTGGTCAGAATTGGAGCAGGTGGTCAAGAGATAGCTTTTCCAGTTTAAAGCTGAGATGACACAGTGCTGCATCGGATGGAAAACCTCCTAAATAGAACTAGAAGATGGTGCCAGTTGGTGACACATTCTCTAAAGACCAGAAGTCTAGTCCCCAAGTCTGGTGGAGCTGAACCCACACAAGAGTGGGACCCCCCAGATGGGATCACAGAGCAGCACCAAGGCCATTGTCCCCTGGGCCTGAAATCTTCTTCACCTCTTCCCCAGGAGCTGGTTTGGCTCTCACTCCTTCCAGAGTGGGGATGAGCCCTGAGTCTCAGGCAGCAGAAAGGCCACTGGAATCTGGCTGCCCCGACATACAGTTTTCTGCCTTCATCTCCTTTACAGGGTCTACTGAGGCAGAGTTTGTCCTAGGACATAAGACCACAGAACCACAGAATTTCAGTGTGAGGAAAGAGCCTAAGTGTCTCCTCATTTAATCATTTCCAAACTCTTGCTTGAGCATACTACATACTTTGAGCATGTAGCTTCAATTTAAGCATATTCATTCATTTTTAAATGACATATTAGCCTTTTGTACTAATAGATTTATTTTAAAACCTACATAGGCATTATATTTATAAATAAATATATACAAGTTATATTATTTTCTTCCTGTCCTCTAACATATTATCTTCATTTCCCCTGGGGGACATGAAATCTATTTTTAAGACAATTCATCAGTCAATCAGATGTTTTCATCTATTCTGTAACTCTCTTCCAAAAAAACAATCTCTTTCTTGAATACCTAGAGGGGAGGCCATTACATTTTGGGGACACTTCTGTATGTTCCCTGGTTGCTGTGTCCCTGTTGGCTCAGATGGTAAAGAATCTGCCTGCTATGCAGGAGACGTGAATTTGATCCCTGGGTTGGGAATGTCCCCTGGAGAAGGAAATGGCAACCCACTCCAGTATTCTTGCCTGGAGAATCCAATGGACAGAAGAGCCTGGCAGGCTACAGTCCATGGGATTGCAGAGTCAGAGATGACTTAGCAGCTAAATAATAACAATACTCTGTCCCAGGTGGGCAAGATGGGAGATTCCATACAGAATCACACAAGGCGTTTCGGTCAGAGCTCAACACTTCTCTGGGAAAGAGCCCTTGTTCCGCACTTGGCTCTCTCTGGATCTCACTGCAGTGTGAGCTGTGTGGACAGCAGGAAGGCTGTCACGGCCATGGTAAATATTATGGTTGCCTCTGGTATGCAGAAGAGCAAGAGTGGCTGCATTTGCGGCTTCCAGGTGGCAGACGCACAAGAATGAAAGCAGGCAAGGAGGAGCTGGAGGGGTGTCTGGGAAAAAAGAGATCAAGGAAACCTGACTAGTGTGCGATATTTACTGTAAACAGCCCAAGGTTGTTTGGGGTAAGCAAAATCTTTGACATGGATCAGTTCTTTCTTAGCGACTGTGGGAGCAGGTGTTCTCAAGGAAGGATGAATGAGCCCGGTAGCTGTAGTAGGTTCCCTGACTGCTCAGAGGTCCCTGGATGTTAATGTGAACAGCACGCAGGGCCCCCTGCCATCTGTAAAACTCACCTTTCAAGATCCTGCAATGAACTGTTTCCTCAGTTCTTCAGCAGAGTTTTTCCAAAGCACACAAATGCTAGCGGTGGAGCTGGTTTGGGGCCAAGAATCCTTAGCCAAGCAAGGGTGCAGAAAGGCCTGGGGGAGAAAAAAATGCAGGCTGAGTTGGTTCTAAAACATCTCAGGGTGCTCAGAGAACCAAATGGAAACACTTATCCAGGCAGCTTTTTGCAAAACCATTTGAAAGAAAATCTCTTTCAATAATTAAACTGGGTGTGTGTCGGTAGAATCAAATATCTTTCTGGAATTCAAGATGAACTTTCTCTCTTCCCCCTCCCCTATTCACCTGCTTTTGAATGACAAACTAAATCAGACACTGAGACCAGATTTAAAATTCTTGCAACTTTTAATTTGAGTTCTTACCATTAGATATTGAAAGAAAAATATTTATTTTGTGGTAGGTGTCCCAGATTGGAAACTTCTCTGAGTTTAGGGGAGGCAGTCTTCAGGGTCCATAGGAATTGGATAAAACTCAAAGGAAGTATAATTTGGGTTTTAGTCAGCAGTCCAGGGCGGGGGAGGTTAGACTGTGGTAACAGTTGGCTTTTGTTTGTCTGGAAAGTTTTTCTAACTCCTCAATTCTAGTAATTCTCCCTGCTGCCCTGGTGACAGGGTGTGTATCCCAGGCCTGGACAGTCATTATATGCCGCCTTCCTGACAACAGTGATTGGTGCAAAAGTTGGGTCCGTGACTCAGACAGGGCTTTGCTGAGGTCTGATATGTAAATATGAAGTAGCTTCCATGGCCACTAAATGGGAGGGTGTAGATTTGAGGCTCTTGGACATCATGTTATCGCCTGCCACGTGGAGAATTAGAGTGAAGCCAAGAGACAGGCAGAGATGGAAGATGGATGGATGGACATGTGAGGATGGCTGGGGAGGGAGGGAGCCCTGGTAGCAAGGCATTGACCATGACTCTCTAGAATCTTGCGGCCCAGGTGGGATCCATCAGCATCCTTTCATCCTTACCTTTATATATGTACTGGATATATATAATTTAATTTATTTATTTATTGTTGGCTGTGCTAGGTCTTTGTTGCTTTTCTCTAGTTGCAGCGAATAGGGGCTACTCTCTAGTTGTGTTTCTCATCGCAGTAGCTTCTCTTGCTATGGAACATCAGCTCTCAAGCATGTGCTTAGGTAGTTTTTGCAGCACATGGGCTCAATAGTTGCAGTTCCCAGACTCTAGAGCACAGGCTCAGGAGTTGTGGTGCATAGGCTTGGTTACTCCACAGCATGTGGGATCTTCCCAGATCGGGGATGGAACCCATATCTCCTGCATTTACAGGTGGATTCTTTACCACTGAGTCACCAGGAGAGCCCTCATTCCCACCTTTGAACTAGAACCTAATCCTGATAATATGACAAGGTCTTATCTCCATCATGATGGCTTTAGGTTCCACCTTCAGTGTGTCTCCCCTGGAAAATGACAGTGAACTTTTCCCTCTCTTCCTGCTCCTGCTTTGCCTTGATGCAGTCCATTTTCCATACAGCAAGGAGCTCATTTGGTTGTCTGCTTGCACGGGGTTTTGATACATTAATTACAGCCTGTCACTCCTCTGCTCAATCCCTTCAAAGGATTCTCACCTCACTCCAAGGAAAGCCAGTGGTTTTTTCTGCAACCTCTGTCCTCTCCTCCTTAGAGCTCATCAGCCTCCTCTGCTCCTGATCAATTCTCCACTCTCTGATGTGGCTATCTTTTAATTTTTGTGCACTATATATTTATCTCTCTGGTTTTTATTGTTGCTTTCATTGCTGTATCCTGTATGTCCAGTGGACCCTGGAACACAGTGAGTACCATGAATTCCAGGGCTGGGCTCCAAAGCGCTGGTTCCCTCTGCTCTTGCCTTCATTCTGTCCCCAAACTCTTCCCAGCCACCTGAGCCTACACATTTCCTTTTTTTGTTTAAGCTAGTTTGAGTTGTGTTGGAAATTTTTAAACCTTGAGATTTGGGGGAGACCTGTATGTTGCTAAAGATGAGATAAATGGAGCTTTCTGCAAGTTTCTGACGTTGGTTTAAACTAAGTGCTCTAAAGATGCCATTTGTTGAACTACCTCCCCACAGAACCATTCTGTATACCTTGGCTGCGCCCCAGACAAAACTTAAATCAGATATCTAGGGCTGAGAAAGCAACAATAATGGAAGCAATAGTAGGTAACATTTTTTGAACACATACCACATGCCAGATTGCATGCTACGTGGTTTCACACATGTTACCTCATTTCATCCTAACAATTGTTCTATCAGGTAGCACTGCTGCAATCTCCTCTAAATATTTGAGGAAATAAATTGAGGTACAAAGAGCTTAAGTAGATTACCTAGTGTCTTACAGGGAGCCAGTGATAAGAACCAGTTACTAATCCAGGCAATCTGATGCCAGAGCCTAAGATTTTTTATAATTTGGTTTTTATTTTTATAGTTTTGAATCAAATAGTTCTCAAAGCTCATTACTAAAAATATCAGCCTATCAGTCCCCTAGCACCACACACAGCTGTCCTGCTTCCTCGTTCTCAATACTGCCGCTTTCAGTTATTTTACTTTTTCCTTTCATATTTATGCAGGGGTCTCTCCTTATTATTGTTCACTGGTGGCTCAGAGGTAAAAACCTGCCTGCAGTGCAGGAGATGCAGGTTCAGTCCCTGGCTCGAGAAGATCCCCTGGAGAAGGAAATGGTAATGCACTCCAGTGTTCTTGCCTGGAGAATTCTGTAAACAGAGGAGCCTGGTGGGCTACACCGTCCATGGAGTCGCAAAAGAGTTGGACACAACTGAGCAACAAAACACCACCGCTGCCATGTGATCTTATGCTTCTTTCAGTTTTAAGCATTAACTTCTACCTCCCCACATGGAAGATGAAGGCAGAGACTTTACTGCACATCGCTTCTCACTTCTAGTGTGGTTGCATCACACTTTGATAATACAACAGCAGATTACATCATTGGGATTACATGACTACTAGGTAGTACACTTACTACATTGTTATTTTTTCATTTCTTAAACAATTCTATTCTTGTTCTAAGTTGTAATCTTTGTTCCTGCCTCTCTGAGAGAACAGTGACAGCTTCCTATTTGTTTCTGACAAGGGTAGGGAGTAAGTTTCACATCCTTGCAGTTTCTGTTTACTTCACGTCACTTTTTTCTGTTTGACTCTTCTGAAGCTTGCCTTTCATATCTGAGACTTGGCTCAGATGACCTATGATCCTTGGCTGTTTGTATCCAGGTGTTAGAGGGGAGCTAAAAATCAGACTGGGAACCATGTGCACAAGGGCATCTATGGTACATCATTTGGCATTTGAATCTCAGGCTGATCATATCTCCCAGAGAAGAATCTGCCAGTCTCTTGTCTGAAGAGTGTTACCCTGGATGCCAGCATTTAGGAGTAGAGTCGGGGAGGGAGGCTGGGATATTTTAGTTAGTCCTTCTATTTCAGCCAAGTACTCTGGCCTGAGTACTCAACTCGTCCGGTGTCTGTAGATCCTCTTCAGAGACTAGGACTCCAGTCTATTGGGAAGGAGTGAGGCCAGAAGAGACATCCATCCGTCTGTGCCTGGCTGGGGAGGGAGTCTGTACACATTACTGCCGTGGAAATAGACTTTTAACCAACTGCCTTCTTTCCTGCCCCTTGTATATCCTCACTTCTAAAGGAACCTGTGCTACCAATTCCTGAGGCTTTTGAAGGTTCTGGATGCAAACTGAGCTGTTTCTCAGATTCCCCACTGCTGACTTCGGGTGATTCTGCCCAGAAAACCTGACCCAGTTATCATCCGTCCTTCTGCTTTTAATAAACACTGAGCATGTGCACATACACCCACAGATGTTTGTGTATGTATTTGTTATATTAGTTTCTGCCTCTTCTCTTGTGCTAGTAACCTTATGCCAAATTCTCATTTTGCTGAGGATACAGACAGGAGTAGAGTTAGAGGAGTGTGTTCAACCATCATATTTATGGAGGGGCCAGAGCCCTTAATCACCAGCTCCACTGAATGATAGACAATCAGCTATCTTCATGCTCCTGAGTAATGTCTTAGCACTTTCACAATTTTTGTTTTTCTCAACCTAATCAGACAGGTCACGAGGCTGTCATATGTCCATAGCACAGATAAAGGATGACATGGAAACAGTAAGGGACTGTGCCAGGACCACACTGCAGGCCTTCTGACTTCTATCCAGTGCCATTTCCGCATTTTCATATTGTATCCTGGCCTATATTGAGGAGACCATCTGCCATTAGGAAGGATGATGCTCTCAGGTCCCACCAGTGATCCTGGGAAAACATGATTCCGTTTATCACCTTGATTCAAATTTCAGGTTCACTGCCTGAGTTTACAAAGAAGAGAAATAGGAGAGGGAAGCAGGTTGTAGAACTCTTTTATTCCATGCTTGCCTTTCTTTATTCCATTCTTGCCTTTCTTTATTCCATTCTTGCCTTTCTTTATCTGTTCCAACTGCTCAGGCTGCTTGTTATTTAGGAGCAGATAAATGCAGAGATGACCACATTTGGAAGAGCTACAAAGGATGCTAAAAAGGCATGGGGCTTCCCAGGCAGCGGAAGAATGAGTCAAACAGTGAATTTGTTCCCAGGCTGAAGAAAGATACTGTACTGAAACTGAAATTGGCCCTCTGGATGACATTTGGAAGCCAAATGAACTATAGCACTTTAAGTGGTGAGGTCAATGGCTCAGCTAATTGTGGAAATGCGGGGATTCCCCACTGACCCAGCAATCCTTGTGATCCATGGCTGAAGACATACATTGTGAAGGCAATGTGTGCTGGTTGGTCTATGAAAACAGGAAGACCAGGGCAGCCCCATCTAATGCACTTGCCTATGCTGGCTTTCTCCTGAAGCTAAGGATCCTTGGCTACATCCAGCTGTCTGGACTAAAAAATAAAAGTGGACTAAATGGTGTTAATAAAAAGAAATCTAAATATTATGATGAGTGGGCTAGGCTTCATAAGGTGCAAAAAGAAAGCTGCATTATTTTCTCTTTTTCTGGTGTGTTTGAATCCCTGTAATCCCTGCTGTAATTCCGAAGGCAAGTTCATCCCTATTGCTTGGGGAAAAACTCAGGCAGGTCTACTGATCTTGTCACTGCTAGTAGTGAAATGTCTCTGGGTCCTCTAGATATCAAGATAAGTCTCCTTTCAGAAATTAAGCATTTTAACAATTGAATGTACACATCAAAACTCAAAACTTCATCCAAAGTTTAAGCTTTTCTTCTTCTTTGTGTCTGGTTAGGGTTCACGATCTGACATTGGGATTTTTCCTCCTATTTCTTCTTGCTGACACTGCTCCTGGCTTCTCTGAAGCTGGAGTTGACACAAGGGAGGTGTGGGGAGAGACCAGAGGTCTTTCTTGACTGGCCTGGGTGTCGTCAGACAGTGGATCAGACATGGTCTTATGTGACTGTTTCTCTCTCACGGAGGCCCTTGCTGACTGTGGACAAGATGATGAGGACAGAGCTGTTCCTCTGGATGGTCCTTATGATGACTCCTCCTTTGGTCTTGGGAATCTCTGCATGGCGATGCTTCTGTTGAACGGCCATGCTCCTCCAGGAAGCCCTATGGTGGGAAGGGGATCTTTCATGGCCTGTGAGCAGCACTTCCCCACTCAGCCCAGACCCACTTCCTTTTCCCTCAGTTCTTCCCGCCCAAGCCCGTGGTCACAACTTCTGCCCTAAGGTTTCCCAGGCAGGTATAAGGGGCCAGTGTTTGTGTTCTGCACACACTCCAGGGGGATGCAGTCACATTACAAACTCTGTCACCATGCTCCGTTCTATCCTGGCAGCACGTTCCATGGCCTTGAAGAGGGGAAGGTCCTCTCTCCTCCGCTAGGGCGGGAGGAAGTGAGCAGTGTCTGGAGCATCCACCTCTCTGGATTCTACAGCATCTCTCTGGCCTCCACAGCATCCATCTCTGGGTATCTAGGTGGGTGATGGTATTTGCCTTTTGTGGATGCTTTCTGAGTCCTACATTGACCTGACACCTACTGGTTTGTTCTTGGCCTATGGAAGCTGTCAGAGCTGAAAAATGTCCCCCAAAGATATCAAGTCCTGAGCCCCACAACCTGAGAATATTACCTTACATGCCAACAGACATGGTTAAACTAAGAATCCTGAGATGATACTATCTTGGATTATCTGGGTGGGCTCAATGCAACCATAAGCATTCATCTACAAGGGAGGCAGAGGGAGATTTGACACGTAGAGGATTAGGAGGCAAGATGATCATGGAGGCAGAGAGGAGAGAGCTGTAGCCACAAGCCAAGGAGTGCCAGTGACCCCCAGGAACTGGAGAGGCAAGGAGCCCATCCTCCCCAGAGCCTCCTGAGGGAGCCTAGCCCTGCGGGTGCCTTGATCTCAGCCCAGTGATACTGACTTGGGACTTTTGGCCTCCAGAACTTGGAGAGAGTAAATTTCTGTGTTTTAAGCCACCCAACTTGGGGTAATTTGTTACAGCAGCCACAGTGTCAGCCAGAAGAAAAGCAGGAAGAATTCCACTTTAAATTATATTGTAAAAGAAATAATCAAAAAAAATTATCTCAATGCCTCTTGAGACCCAGGTCTCCTCCTCCCTCCTCCGGAGTATACCCGGCATGTTGCTCCCTGTTATCCCTGGGAGCTCCCCTGGGGAAAAATTAATACTAAACCTCTCAAGGAAAGCTACAGATGTGTATTAACAGTGATTTTTTTTCCAAGCATACGTGGATCAAGGATGCTGCCTAAGAATGGGACCCTTAAGAAGGTTTTATCCACAGAAATTATGTCAAAGAAAGAATGACAGAGGTCAGAAAGTGACAAAGCACCTGCAGAAAGCTGCCCCAGCCCTTTGGTCAGAGGCAATAACAAATGTGGAGACATCCCCAGTCCAACCATTGAAACCTGGTTCAGTCTGGGTCTCAGTGCTTCTGAGACATGGGTTTCCTGCATGGCAGGCGGACTTGTGACTGCAGGCAGATTCTTCACCAACTGAGCTACAAGGGAAGCCTAATGCCTCTGAAAGGGGCTGCTTATCCCTTTTGCTGGTCATGTTGATATATTTGACTTTTAATGAATATGAATCAGCCTGAGGGATATGATTGGACCAGGGATGTCTCCACATTTGTTATTGCCTCTGACCAAGGGGCTGGGGCAGCTTTCTGCAGGTGCTTTGTCACTTTCTGACCTCTGTCATTCTTTCTTTGACATAATTTCTGTGGATAAAACCTTCTTAAGGGTCCCATTCTTTGGAAGCATCCTTGATTCACATATGCTTTAAAAAAAAAAATCACTGTTTATACACATCTGTGTCTTTCCTTGAGAGGTTTGGTATTAACTTTTCCCCAGGGGAGCTCCCAGGGATTACAGGGAGCAACATGCCAGGTGCACTCCCTATGGAGGGAGGAAGATTCAGTTGCTGAAGATAAAAGATGTGATTGACACTTCTGATGCATGACTGGCTTCCAGTTTTGGCATCCTTACTGTTGACTCATAGATCTGCAGTAGCAACTGAAGTTGTATAGTCCAACTCTTAGAATTTTCAGAAAGCAGAATTTTCAGTTTTCAACCCTCAAGAGCTGCTGAGTTCTCCAATGAGTGGCAAAGTCAGTGTCACTCCCAGGCCAGGCTTGTGGCCCTGGAGAACTGGGTCACACAGTTCCCCTCCCTGTGCTCATTTCCTCATCTTCAAAGAGGAAAGAGGGGGTGGGAAGCATCATTTGCTCATTCAACAAACAGTTGTTGGGCAGTTGCCACAAGCCAGATCTCCTACCAGGTGCTGGACACCAACCAATTTGCCCCAGACCAATGGGACTCAGCCTGGTGAGCTCTGTACTCCTTTCAGACCCCTTCTTTCAAGCTAAGACTTCCAGTCCACTGTATATAACAAAGAAAAGCAGAAGGAGGGCAGGTGGGGTGGAAAGAGGGGTGGAGACTGAGAAACAAAGTGATTCCTGATCTAGGTACCTCACAACCCCTGACAGTCCCCAGGATGACCAGGAACCCCAAGACTCAATATTGAGCTTGAAAAAGGCTATTTTAGAGCCCAGCTTAGTACAGAAGCCACAAGACCTGACTCTGAGGACGTTCTGCTTGGCTTCTAAATCCGACATTGCTGCTTCCTAGGGTTGGTCTCCTCTTCAAATTGCTTAATCCCTTTGTGTTTCAATATCCTCATCAATAAAATCAAAGTGGTACCTAATTCTAACAATTCCTAACTCCTGGGGTATAGAGATTAAATGAATTCATTCATTCACAAAAGCGTCTAACACAGTTAGCACTCAGAAAGGTCAGGTGATAGAATTTACGAGCTTGTGAATTACCCTTGGACTCCCCACTGTCCTACATACTCCTCTCGTTCATCAATCAGAGTGGATGATGCCAGTGGAACGCACTTGAAAGTTTAGGAAAATTCCACTCGACTTCAAAGTACTTTGATGAACAATCATGTAATTCCTGCCTTCTGATGGACAGGACTAAACTTCAGCAAACCCTGGACCCTGTCTGGAGTGAAACCCAGTCAAGGGGAACAGAAGGGAAACCATGTGGGGCTTCATCTCACTCTGCCAGGGAATGGATGCCTCTTTGCAAGTTAACAACCAAAGAGTCAGAGGGAAGTTGCTTTTGTTGGAGGATTATGCCTTTGCCACTAAAAAGTTTTTCCTTCTTGCTGAACCCTTAACCAAGATCCAGCAAAAACATGCATGACAAAAAGTGGGAGTGTTCCAAAGCAGAGCAGAGAGGAACTTTCATTTTGGAGACAGAGTGAGAGTTGGGGGAGAGGGCAGAAAGGAACAGGAAAAGGAGACAGGCTTGGGCAAAATGTTAGGGATCGGAGGGGAAGAGGTGAAGGAGGCTGCATGGATCTGCTCAGTAAGCACGCTTGTTTTGCAATATGAAGTCGGTGCTCAAGGCCCCAGGAGCCTGCATCCTGGACAGTAGCAAACAGATGAGATCTGGAGGGCCTACAGATGACTCTGTGGGAAACTTCAGCTGGTGGCAGACGCAGCTGGGGCTGGTGGCCACCTGTGCTCTGGCGCCCACGCTACCCACCTGGTCCGTCTGTATTTACTCAATCCACCAATTACAGTGGCAGAGCCCCAGGGCTCCAGATCAAGTTCCGAAGGAAGGCTGACATCAGACCCAAGGAAGCAGTGCTTCCTTTCTGGTGCATTGTAACTGACCATGCAGCTTGTGGCAGGCTTCCCCTGAGTTGCAGAAACTGTGAGGAAAGTGAGCCTGGGCTGAGTGTCCCCAGTGGTCACCTGGATGCCCTAGCATCTGTTTGTTCCTAGTCAGTGGGAGGGGGAGGGGGAAGAAAAAGTGGGGGTGGGGGTTGCCTCAAATCCCCGACCCTGCTGGAAAATAACCCCGTGCTTCCTAGGAGAGTGTCACCTTCATGTATAAAAAGAGCATGGGTGGGCACAGCAATTGAGGATGACCCAACAAGAAGGAAGGTCAGCCTATCAGATACTGAATAGCTACAACATCGCAAACACTGGATCTGGAAATTTATGTGTATTCTCTGGTTTATCCTCAGCAATGATGTTTTAAGGTTATGATTATATTTTTAGAGATGAAGAAACCCAGGCTGACTGATTTCAATCACTCCCCAAGACCATGCAGCTGGATTCGAACCCAAGCCTGTCCTAGTCCAAGGGAGGAGTTTATCTGAGTGACTCCTAAATATTAGACTGGTTTGAGGAGCTGTTTATGTCTACACATGTCCACTCTCACCCCCAGAAACTCTGATTCAGAAATTCTGAGCTGAGGCTGGGGTATCTGCCTCTGCAGATGTTTGGAGGCCCTCCTGGTGATTCTGATGCTCAGCTCCACCAGACATCAGACCACTGAACAGCACTGCTTCCCACAGCAGCACTTGTGCTTGTAATAGGCCTTGTGGCTGGGGGAGTTCCATCAGCAAACCCGCCTTGACCCATTAAAAATCCCCTTATCCCGACCCCTGACTTTCTTTGGGAAGACTCTGCCAGCACCTGGTTGACCTGCTTCATAACTGTCCGTCATAGAGCCTCTCTAAAGTGGGAATCTCTGTAAACTTAGTCAGAGATTTCTTTATTTCACAAACACCTCTGTAGCAGTAACTCTGTGCCAGCTGTGCTTTATATTTTGCTTTTTTATTATTTAGCAATATGGTTTTTATTTTAGGATTTCATTAGCAATTTAATATTAAACTCAGTGCTAATTCAGCCACAAAATTACAAGCTGCAATTCTTTTTGGTATGTATATTTGTGTACAGGCCTTTTAAAGAATAATTGTTTCAGATTTATCAAATAATTGAGATTCAGATGCTTTCACTATAACGTAAAATACATTTTAAATGGGAAGTGCTATACAAGATGTCTGTATATGGATGAATGTATAGTGTAAAATGTTATCTCTCAAATAAGCCCCAGAGATAGGCTATTTTGATGGGTTTTCAGATAAAGATTGCTCTTGTTTACAGAATTATGTAGGACAAGAAGAAAATTGCTTTTTTCTACTTCCTCACTGATCTTCTTCTGCTTCATTCAGTTCTCGCTCTCCTTTTCTTTTATGCCCGTTTCTTTTATTTGTTTATTTATTTTAATTTAAATTTATTTATTTTGATTGAAAGCTAATTACTTTACAATATTGTATTGGTTTTGACATACATCAACATGAATCCACCACAGTGTACACGTGTTCCCCATCCTGAACCCCCCTCCCTCCTCCCTCCCCGTACCCTCCCTCTGGGTCATCCCAGTGCACCAGCTCCAAGCACCCTGTATCCTGCATCAAATCTGGACTGGCAATTTGTTTCTTATATGATATTACATGTTTCAATGCCATTCTCCCAAATCATCCCACCCTCGCCCTCTCCCACAGAGTCCAAAGGACGGTTCTATACATCTGTGTCTCTTTTGCTGTCTCGCATACAGGGTTATTGTTACCATCTTTCTAAATTCCATATATATGCGTTAGTATACTGTATTGGCGTTTTTCTTTCTGGCTTACTTTACTCTGTATAATAGGCTCCAGTTTCATCCACCTCATTAGAACTGATTCAAATGTATTCTTTTTAATGGCTGAGTAATACTCCATTGTGTATATGTACCACAGCTTTCTTATCCATTCATCTGCTGATGGACATCTAGGTTGCTTCCATGTCCTGGCTATTATAAACAGTGCTGCGATGAACATGGGGGTACATGTGTCTCTTTCAATTCTGGTTTCCTTGGTGTGTATGCCCAGCAGTGGGATTGCTGGGTCATAAGGCAATTCTATTTCCAGTTTTTTAAGGAATCTCCACACTGTTCTCCATAGTGGCTATACTAGTTTGCATTCCCACCAACAGTTCTCTTAAGGCAGGAAATAGCCACAGTTCCCATGGAAGCTCCAGTTAAAACCTGAGGCACTGGCTTCAGTGGAAATTTTGTTGGAGAAAATGTTCTACCAGGTCATTTTTGATCAAAGACTCTTCCACAGCCTTCGTTGCTCCTACAGTCTGTATTCCTTTTAACTGCGTCTCTCTACGTTGTTGTTGTTTAGTTGCTAAGTTGTGTCTCTCTATACCTGAATGTATACCTTGCAGGCTGCATTTCTGAAGGGTCTCTGCCATGTTGCCTTATTTTTGAATGTGCTGGGTATGCTTCAAGCCTTTACATATGCAATCAATTCTCATTTTTGCAGTAACTGTGTGTTTAAAGTCGCAGCGGACACTGAATTAGTGAATACTGTATCCATATTCCCAGAGGAAAGTCAGAGTTACGTTCCTTCAAGCCTCTAACCACAACAGTTTCATCAACTGATCAGTACCTAACTTGTTTTATCTGAGTTTCTGCTTAAAGACACCTTGTTTAATAGATTTTGTGGACTCATTAACATTGAGCTCACAGCCAACAGCATGCTCACACGTGCCTGGACAAAGCTTATCTAACACATGTATTTTCTCTGAAAGATCTTTCCACAGCTTTCTGCAACTACAAACACCAGTCAGCACTTCTAAGCACTTTGCTTAGGGGCCACTATGTGCAACAGAATTATTAATTTTAAAAAAAGCACAAAAACACAAAAAAATAACCCTAAGTAAACTTCAAAAAGGACACTTGTTTAACAGTCTGAAGGTGACACAAGAAGGCAGAGCACTGTCTTACTCCACACCACCTGGAAACATGACATGGGGAGACTAAAATTCTTCACCACATGTGCCAGAATGACCACAAAAATGCCCTGAGTATTGATTTGGGGGGTTAAAAATGAATTTAGCAAGTTGGAAAATTCTCAAATTGTGAGGATGAACTGTGTTAATATGTCTAATCTTCACAACAAAAGCACAAGGTAGGCACAATCATCCCTAATCCTGATGCCCTTTAGAAAAGTTACCAGCAAATTCCAAAAATGTCACTCCCATTATAACAGATGAAAAGCCTGAGTCATAGGAGGGCAAGGTGACACAGCTAGTAAGTATCAAAAATCTGGACTTAAACCTAGCATATCTGACTGCACAGTTAACCAGATAACCATGATACTCTTCGGGGAGTGCAAACTCATCTGTGAACTGTATAACTGACCCAGCTTAGAATTCGCCCACCAGAGAGATGCTGATATAATTTAAGAGGAAAATAATGAACAATTCTGCATCGTTGTAGGCATAGTGGGTAGTCAGTCATTATACCTGTTGTCTGAGTTCCCTTAAATTTGGATTTCTCAAAGTGTGTTGCAGGACTCCTGTCTTCAGAACAATTTTTGTAATGCAGATTCTCAGAGATTCTGGTTGAACTGGCCTGAGGTGAGGGCTACATTTTCAGTAGATTCTACAAGGAAGTCTGATGTTTTAGGATTTTGAAAGCACTGTCTAAAATTCAGCATCATCTTGAATAAAAATGACAAATTAAAAATAATATTTATTATGAAATCTGTAGCATTCAAAGTCCTTCAAACTTTTTTTTAAGGTTCTCTTTTTTTGTTTGTTTTATTTCCTTAATAGGATGGTAGGAGGAAAATGAGTCCAATAAAGACTATTGGAAACTCAATTACAAATTAGAGTATTTTTTCAGTGAATTGCTTCAAGATTTCCATAATAACAAAAATTAAAGAAAATTCACCCAGAGATCTTATTTCTTTTAGAAGAATGGATTCTTACCTAGCTCAAACTCATCAAATACTTTGGCCTAGGGAGAAGAAAGTTCTTAATCTTCTCTGCTTATCAACTTCCCCAAGATCTGGCCTTTACAAGAAATTACAAGTTTACTTGAAAACAAGGGAGAAATAAGATTAACTTGTTAATATTTTTAGAAATCTGAGGACTTAAAAATACCAAGTAACTCAGGGATTGTTATATCTGTGTGTCCATTTGTTAAAATGCACTTATACACTTGTGACTTATATACCAGTTCATTAGTAAATTGTAGTTCAATAAAAAACAAATCTACAGAAATAAAAAATTAGACCACTTTTGCATAATTCTACTTGATTTCTCTCCTTTCTGACATATCATAGAGAAGATTTGTGTGTGCACCAACTTTCTTTGGAAATTTTGTTCTCACTTGTTTAGCCCTGTGCAGAAGTCAAAGGAGTAACACCCAGAGGGGTTGCAGAAACATTCAGCTTAATGTTACCTCTGGTGAGAAGGGATGGGTATGGACTTGCCGTGCCTTCTATGTATTCCTCTTTAAAAATGGAATGCACTATAGTTGTTTCAAAGAAACAGTTATTTACCACATCAAAGAATCTAACTGTAAAACCAACTACCATCCCAGGTTCCAGGCAACTCAGTGGTCACAGAGCCTTCACAAAGGGTAGTCTCACTTCTACGAGATTTTCTGTCCAGGCACCAACTCACTGATCTCATCTTCCCCTTACACCAGCTCACCATCATCCAGGAGCTTGGAAGATGAACATCTTGCAATCATTCATGACTGTAAACTCTGAACTATGGTCCCAGATGGAGCTCTTTTCCATATACACATAGTTTATCTTTGAACAACACAGGATTGAACCGTACATGTTCACTTATAGGCAGATTCCCCCCACCCTCCAATGGTAAGTACAGTACTATGTGATGCATGGTTGCTTGGACCCTTGATTGTGGAATCACGGAGGTGGACTATGGGGCTTGAGCATCCAGTGAGTTGGTTGTCCAAGGTGGGTCCTGGAAACTGCCCCCACCCGAGGACATCAAGGGATGACTATGCTTTTCTGTTTAGCAACAATAGCTTTAGAGATTAAAAGATGGAACAGGTTGCTTTCCAAGTAGAAAAGGAAGTCCACTGACCCGTGGCTTATGAGGCAAAATACTGATGCTTACCGTGTTCCTTCCCTTGACCAGCTTCCAGGGAGGAAACAAAGTGGCTGGGTGACCCACCAGGGTTCAGGGATGAGGAGAGAACTTGGGTTTTGTGACAGGATAATATATTTCTCAGCCAATGAGCTGCTTCTAATCATAATGTTTTTCTTGGGCTAAAAGATTTGTTCTCTGGCATTTTTGGCTATGTGTGTAACAAGGCTGGCCTTGTGGCAATCATCAGCATAATTATCATTTCACACTTGTGTCTGCCTGCATCTCTGAATTTATGCTCCCAGTTAGAGACAGTTAAGAGGCTCAGCCCTCCAATAGCGATAGCCACAGCTGCCCTTTCAGAATCTAAAACTGATTACTATGAATCGCCTTCAGGTTTCTTCTTTCCTTCCTGGTACCTGGAAAGCAGTATGAGATTTTGATTCAGAAACTATTCACACATTTGGTTTCGCGAGGACAGTGACCTCCTTTTGAACTCAGGTTTTCTGCACACCTGGATGATAATATGTTTCAAAGTCTCAGAGAAGTTGCCTGATCTGACAGCTTTGAGGGAATTAAAAAATGACTCAAACAAAAGTAGATAATTAGCAATTGTATCAGTAGATGTCAAAATACCTGAAAGGCTCTCAGTTGGATGTCCAAGAAGAAATCTAACTGAAACTCTTTCCTTAGCACATTTGTAAAATGTGGATGTGAGTGTGACTTTTTTTCTTTTTTTGCTTGTTACTACATTGTGAGTTAAGCAAGTTAAGTAGTAAAAAGCAAAAAAAAAAAAGAAAAAGAAAAAAAAATCATTACACTCATGTCCACATTTTGTTTTTGCTAGTTACTACATTGCAAGTTGGGTTGGGATCCTCTGGAGTAGGAAATGGCAACTCACTCCAGTATTCTTACTTGGGAAATCCCACAGACAGAGGACCATGGTGGGCTATAGTCCATGGTGCTGCAAAGAGTCAGACACGGCTGAGTGAGTGACGCACGTTACCAGTTGGTTTAGACCTGAACCAGTGTGTTAAACAGTGGGCTGTAAGGAAAAGGATGGCCTTCCCTGGTGGGAAGAATCTGCCTGCAATGCAGGAGACCCAGGTTCAATCCCTGGGTCAGGAAGATTCTGTAGAGAAGGAAATGGCTACTCACACCAGTAATTTTGCCTGAAAAATTCCATGAATAGAAGAGCCAGGTAGGCTATAGGCCATGGGGTTGCAAAGAGTTGGATACAACTGAACAACTAACACAAGGAAAAGATGACTTTCTGCTGCATTTCAGGGCCACTCCTTGGTTTTGAGGACAGGTGGCCCCTGGGTTAGCAGACAGTGAAAAAGAAAACATACCCGGAGCACAGGCAGGAGCGCGTCTGACAGCAGCCTGGCAGTCCTGACACAGAGGAACTGTGGGTTGCCATGGAACCGCCCCCTTCTGAGAGACGCAGATGCCACACAAGCCCTCAGCCTCAAGAAAATTAACCAGCACTCATGTTAAGAAAGAAGAGATGAACACTCAAATTATCAGTTCAAAAATTGAGCATATTAAATGACTACACACAGCACTGAGCTAGATGGTACACATAATGTATAAAAAAGCCAAATTTTTACCTTCCAGGGACTTGTGATCTAATATTTCTCATATAAGTCAGACATGAAGGCATAGTGCAGTCTTTCTTCTCCTGAGATGAGACAGCAAATGTTGAGGGGGAAATATACGCGAGGGAAAATAGCAGGTTGAAATGTAGAAATTTACATCTTGCTTCTTTCACAGTAATACAGAACTCTGGATGCCCGTGTTCTACCTAAAACTCGAGGAAGGTCATTACATGCCTTTTCAGCCTCCCCTCCAGCTTCTGTGGCTCTGATTCTGCTGCCTCCAATTTCCTATACTGGCAACAGAATTCAGGAGAAATGTTGGATAAAGAAATTTAGTGATATGGTTAGGTCTTTGCCATCAAAGACATCCATCTCATCAGAGGAGGGTGGCCAGTGGCAGAATGTAGCATGCATATGTACAGCTAATTCACTTCAGTTGTGTCCAACTCTTTGCAACCCCATGGACTGTAGCCTGCCAGGCTCCTCTGTCCATGGGATTTTCCAGGCAAGAAAACCAGAGTGGGTGACCACTTCCTTCTTCAGGAGATCTTTCTGACCCAGGGATGAACCTGCCTGCATCTCATTACGTTTCCTGCATTGACAGATGGATTCTTTACCACTAATGCCACCTGGGAAGCCAGAATCTAGCATAGTATGTTAGAAAAATATCTGTAAGAATTTGAGTTCTTTAGAAATAAAACCTATAGAGGTACCTTTGGTGGATTTCTTGGTAAATGGCTTCACCAACAGGCAAAGGAATACAGATAGGGCATGTGAGATATCTCTTATTCTTTTAATTGGGTACTGAGGAGTTTTATCACCAATATTCTTTTGATGGTCCCTCTGGTCCTTCATCTCTTCATTTAGTGGCCTGCTGCAAATTTCTACAGTTGATAAGACAATAAACGAACATAGTAGGTAAAGTAAGAACTGTCAGTGCCAAATCAACATTTACTAAAGATCTACCATGTGTCAGTCCTTGTGTTAGAAACTAGGGTATGTGTCCACATTTCATAAAAGGAAGCTAGGGTTCTCCTCAAAGTAAATCACTCATAAAATATGAGGTCTCACAAAAGAAATAGCCTCACTTTCTGCCAGACCACTTTGTTAAATAGAGCTAGACCTCAGCTCACACTGACGGCGTCTTCACAGCTAACCAGGACTATTTTAGTCCATTTCTATAGGACTAGAAACCCTGGATAAATGTCTTACAAGTTATGAATCAATTAAACCAGGACTAATGGCAACCCACTCCAGTGTCCTTGCCTGTAGAATCCCAGGGATGGGGGAGCCTGGTGGGCTGCAGTCTATGGGGTCTCACAGAGTCGGACACAACTGAAGCAACTTAGCAGCAGCAGCAGCAGCAAACAGCCTCTGAGTGAATTTTCTTCATATACTCACATATCCTAATGTATTTATAAGTGAAACTATTAATTTAAATTAAAATGATTAAACAAGTTTCATCTGGTATATGGTATTTTGGATTAGAAGAAAAACAGTAAAAGCCCTTGGAGCCCTCGGTTTCTAAACTTTCATTTTGTTTGTTGTGGTTTTAAAAATATTTATAACTCACTTTTAAAATTAAGCTTGTTATTTCAACGTAATTATAGATTCACATGCAGGTGTAATAAATAATACAGAGACATCCTATATTTCCATTGCCCAGTTTCCCCCAATGATAACATCTTGGGAACTGTAGTGCAATGTTACGGCCAGGATATTGATATGGATACAGGCAAGATAGGAAACGTTCCGTCACCACAAGCATCCCTCAGAGCTATACTCACTTTCCTTGCACCCCATCACCTGTTTAAGCCCTGGGACCCACTAATCTGTTTTTTACTTTCATAGTTTTGCCACCTCAACAATTATGTAAATAGAATCATACAGTAAGTAACCTTTCAGTTACTTTTTCACTGAGCATAATTCTCTAGAAATTCATCCAGTTTTGGGCCTGTATCAATATTTCATTCTTTTTACTGCTGTGTAGTAGTCCATAATGAGAATGTAGTGTAGTTTATTTAACCATTCACCTGTTGAAGGGTATATCCATTTCCGGTTTTTGATTTCTAATAAACAGCTATAAAACATCCACATATAGGCTTTTATGTGAACATAAATCTTTATATCTCTGGCATAAATACTCGGGGAATATAACTGTTGGATAGTATGGTAATTGCATGTTTATGTTTTTAGGAAACTGCCAAACTGTTTCCCAGAGTGGCTGGACCATTTTACATCCCCATCAGCAATGCATGAGTGATCCAGTTTCTTCACATTCGTGCCAGTATTTGATGTTGTCACTTTTTTTTTTTTTTTTAATTTTAACCATTCTGGGAGGTGTGAAGTGGTATCTCACTATGGCTTTAGTTTCCATTTCCCAAATGGCTAGTGCTGATGAATATATTTTCATGTGCTTATTTACTATCTATCTTTTCTTTGGAGAAATGCCTGTTCACACACTTTGCCCATTTTCTAATTAAATTGTTTTAGTCGTTCTTTTTTTTTTTATGATGGACCCTAAGAGTCATTTACATAGTCTAGACACTAATCCTTTGTCAGATATGTGACTTGCAAATATTTTCTCCCAGTCTGTAGCTTGACTTTCACAGGACGAAGTTTTAAATTTTGATAAAGTCCAATTTATCAATTTTTCTTTGTAGAAATTGTGCTTTTGCTGTCAAATCCAAGAATCTTTTTTTAATTTTTTTAGAAGGACAATTGCTTTACAGAATTTTGTTGTTGTCTGTCAAACCTCAGCATGAATCAGCCATAGGTATACATATATTCCCTCCCTTTTGAACCTCCCTGCCATCTCCTGCCCCATCCCACCCCCTAGATTGATACCGAGCCCCTGTTTGAGTTTCCTGAGCCATACAGCAATTTCCTGTTGGCTATCTATTTTACATATGGTAATGTAAGTTTCCATGTTACTCTTTCCACACATCTCACCCTCTCCTCCCCTCTCCCCATGTCCATAAGTCTATTCTCTATGTCTGTTTCTCCATTGCTGCCCTTATATGCGTTAGAATACGATATTTATCTTTCTCTTTCTGACTTACTTAATTCTGCATAATAGGTTCTAGGTTCATCGACCTCAACAGAACTGACTCAAATGCCTTCCTTTCTATGGCTGAGTAGTATTCCACTGTGTCTATGTACCACAACTTCTTCATCCATTCATCTGTCAGTGGACATCTAGGTTGCTTCCATGTTCTAGGTATTGTAAATAGTGCTGCAGTGAACAATGGGATACACGTGTCTTTTTCAATTTTGGTTTCCTCAGGGTATATGCCTAGGAGTGGGATTACTGGGGCATATGGTGCTTTTCTTCCTAGTTTTTTAAGGAATCTCCATACCATATTCCATAGTGGCTGTGTCAGTTTATATTCCCACCAACAGTGTAAGAGCATTCCCTTTTCTCCACACCCTCTCTAGCATTTATTGTTTGTAGACTTTTTGATGAGAGCCATTCTGACTGGTGTGAGGTGATTCAAATGCATTCTTTTTAATAGCTGAGTAATATTCCATTGTGTATATGTACCACAGATTTCTTATCCACTCAGCTATCTATGGGCATCTAGGTTGCTTCCATGCCCAGGCTATTGTAAACAGTGCTGCGATGAACATTGGGGTACATGTGTCTCTTTCAATTCTGGTTTCCTCGGTGGAAAACAATTACTTTCCCAATAGCCTTTTTGAACATGACCAAGACTAAAATTACTTCTTAACTAAGTTAGTAGAATCAGACATTTGATTGGATTTTCTTTCCTTTGTTCAGCCTATTTTCAACAAAGCTCTAAATGAATGTCCTTTCAGGATAACAATGATGATAACTCACATGAGGCAAACTGACTTTTATCCTCTAAACCACATCAGAATAATTGTAAAATTACTGGTTTAATGGCTGTCTCCATCATCAGAATGTACACTCCTCAGAGGCAGGGACTTGCTTGGCACATTGTGGATGCTCAGTAAATATTTGTTAAATAAATAAATGAATAAAAGCTTAAAATATCTTTAAAGAGGTATTCAGGTTTTGACTATTAAGAAAGGCAGCTACATGGATGGATCTAGAGATTATCATACAAAGTGAAGTAAATCAGACAGAGAAAGACAAATATCACATGGTATCACCTATCTGTGGAATCTAAAAATATGATACAAGCAAACTTATTTACAAAGCAGAAATAGATTCATGGACATAGAAAACAAGCTTACGATTACCGAAGGGGGATGGTGTGGAGGGATAAATTAGGAGTTTGAGATTAAAATATATATATTACTATACATAAAATATATAACCAAAAAAGACCTATTGCACAGCACAATACCCTGTGATAACTTAAAATGGAAAAGAATCTATAGAAAAAAATATATATATAGTAGTAAGTCGCTCAATCATGCCCAAGTCTTTGCAATCCCATAGATTGTAGCCCACCAATATCCTCTGTCCATGGGATTCTCCTGGCAAGAATACTGGAGTGGATTGCAATTCCCTTCTCCAGAGGATCTTCCTGACCCAGGGACTGAACCCAGGTCTCCTGCGTTGCAGGCAGATTCTTTACTGTTTGAGGTACAGGGAAGACCTGTGTATATATATATACACATACATATAACTTAATTACTTTGATGTGCACTTGAAACTAACAAAACATTGTAAATCAATCATATTTCAATTAAAAAAATTTTAAACCTTTTAAAAAGTAAGGTAGCACAGAGAATTCCACTTTCAGGAATAGGAAATAGATGTCTCTTCCTTATTGCTTCTGCTAAGTGCAAGTAAAACAAGCATAAGAAGACTCTGAAGGTGGGGAAATGAAGGCAGAGAAGTTAGGGAGACCCAGGGCGTAAGGAACAACACAGTGGTGAGTTCTCTTTTGTCTTCCTATATCACAGACAAGGAGCTGAAGATGCGAATAAACCAGAAATGCCCAAGAATATAGGTAAAAGAAACTCAACAAAAGCCTACTTTCTTTAGCCCAAGGACGAGGAGAAGGTGTCTCCTTTCCTTTTCCCCAAAGGAAAGGTGAAACCTTGCAAGACAGAAAACTTGCATATAATAACTACTCTTCATTAGCTAAATAATTCAGAAAAAGCTGTGACCTTCCCCCTCCCCACCCATGGCAATATAGTTGCGTGGAAAGCCTGGATTTCCACCCATGCAAGGCTGACACAAGTTGCCCTAACACCCCTCTTAGAGGCAGTGTCAGTAAAAGCCAAATAGAAAGCCTGCAATGAGACCTGCCTGTGGTATCAAATTGAGACCACATGGGGAGCTTGGCCTTTCCTCCTCACCCACAGCAATGAGGCATCTATCCCTCAGGGAAGATGGGTGGGGAGATACCAGGACTTTCAAGATTCACCAGAAGTAATGAGGCCGCCCCTGCCTCAGAGCTGGTGAAGACCACAAAGGGAGCTGGAATCTGACAGCAGTAACAAGACCCTCCACCACCATTTTCTTGGGTGTCCATGGAGTATGAGTGGAAAGCCTGGACTTCAAACTCCACCCAAATTTGAAGAGCCCTACAACCATCAAGTAAATTGAATTCATAATTTTAAAAAGAAATTTCAGGGTCTAAAAAATTAACATCAATTCTATACAGGCTCTTCCAGGAAACAGAACAGGAATGACTATGTCATGATTCATTGTATAAAGTTAATATTACCCTGATAGCAAAATCAGTACCAAAAAGAAAAAAAAAAAAACTACAAACCAATATTACTTATAGTTACAGATACAAAAGTCCTTAACAAAATATTAAGATAAAGAACTCAGAAAAATATAAAAAGGGTACTTCCCTGGTGGTCTAGTGGCTAAGACTTTGTGCTCTCAATGCAGGGGGCCTGGGGTTCTTTCTGTTCCTATTCAGGGAACTAGATCCCACATGCCACAGCTGAAGACCCCACGTGCTACAGCTGAAGACCCCACATGCCACAACAAAGACTGAAGATCCTGTGCGATGTAACTAAAGACCTGGCACAGTCAAGTAAATAGATATTTTTTTAAAAGAAAAATATAAAAAGAATTATGCATTATGACTTAGTGGAATCTATCCCAAGGATGCAAGGCTGATTCACTATTTGAAAATCAATCAATATAATATACATATCTCCAATATACAGACATATCTCCAATAATATACCATATTAACAAGCTAAAGAAGAAAAATTACATGGATTATATTAATCAATGCAAAAGAAGCATTTCACATAATTCAACATCCATTCATGATAAGAACTCTCAGAAAAAAGAACAGCTCAGAGGAACTTCCTCAGCTTGATAAAGATTATCTAACACATAATGATGTGTTTGGAGAAGGCAATGGCACCCCACTCCAGTACTCTTGCCTGGAAAATCCCATGGATGGAGGAGCCTGGTAGGCTGCAGTCCATGGGGTCGCTAAGAGTCGGACATGACTGAGCGACTTCACTTTCACTTTTCCCTTTCATGCATTGGAGAAGGAAATGGCACCCACTCCAGTGTTCTTGCCTGGAGAATCCCAGGAATGGTGGAGCCTCATGGGCTGCCATCTATGGGGTCGCACAGAGTCGGACACAACTAAAGTGACTTAGCAGCAGCAGCAGCAGCAATGATGTGTTAGATATCATTGATGAATGATATCATTAATGATGATACTTAATGATGAATACTGCACATATTTCTCCTAGATCAAGAACAAGGCAAAGATGTTTGACCAACACTCTAATTCAACATAGTCTGGAAGTTCTAACCAGTTAAAAAAGGAAATGAAAGGCATACAAATTGGAAAGGAAGAAATAAAATTATTCCTGCTTGCAAATAACATAACTGTCAATGTAGGATATCCCAGTTCAGTTAAGTTCAGTCACTCAATTGTGTCTGACTCTTTTCAACCCCATGGACTGCAGCATGCCAGGCTTCCCTGTCCATCACCAACTCCCAGAGCTTGCTCAAACTCAGGTCTATCGAGTCAGTGATGCCATCCAACTATCTCATTGTCTGTCGTCCCCTTCTCCTCCTGCTTTCAGTCTTTCCAGTATCAGGGTCTTTTCGAAGGAGTCAGTTCTTCGCATTAGGTGGCCAAAGAATTGGATCTTCAGCTTTAGCATCAGTCCTTCCAATGAATATTCAGGACTGATTTCCTTTATGATTGCCTGGTTTGATCTCCTTGCAGTCCAAGAGACTCTCAAGAGGCTCCTTCAACACCACAGTTCAAAAGCATCAATTCTTTGGTGCTCAGCTTTCTTTATAGTCCAACTCTCACATCCATGCATGACTCCTGGAAAAACCGTAGTTTTGACTAGATGGACCTTTGTGGAGAATTGCCCAAATCTCCTAGAACTAATAAGTGAGATCTGCAGGGACACAGGATACAAGATAAGTATATACAAATTAATTGTATTTCCATATACTAGCAATGAACATGCAAACACTGAAATTAGAAATACAATACCATTTGCATTATCTTAAAAAAGAATTAAATACTTAGTGCCTTAGCAGACAAATACAGTAGACAATCCAGAAATAAAACTACACAGGCATGTCTAACTGACTTTTGACATAGGGGTGCAAAAACAGTTCAAATGGCCCTCGAGCAACTGGACATCAACAGGCAAAAAATATAAATCTCAAAGCGGACACCTTACACAAAAATTAACTCAAAATAGACTATGGACTTAATGTAGAACTATAAAACTTTTAGAAAAAAATGGGAGAAAAGTTTCTGATTCTAGGGCTAAGAAAAAGATTCTTGGATAAGGCCCTTTCATTTTGGGTGAAATTGGTAGATTGTACCTAGGCTGGTTTTTGGAGAGGGATCAAGCCCTGAGCCTTTGAAGTGGGAGCACTGACTCCAAGACCCTAGACTACTAGAGAACTAACCCTAGGGAGTATCAAATAGTGAGAACTCACACAAAGGAAACCACTCAAATACAAGATCCAGCATCACCCAGCCACCAGTAGCACCCTGTGCAGAATGCCTCATCTAAACAACAAACAAAACAAAAATACAAACCCAATCATCAGCAGACAGGATTACCACCTCACTCAGCCTTGCCCATCAGAGGGAAAACAAATAAACAAAGAAAAACTCAGCACAAATCTCACCCTATAAGCTTACACAACCTCTGGACCAAAGTTAGGAAGGAAGAAACCAATAGGAAGAAAGAATTCAATTTGAAGCTTAGGAAAAGGAGACCTCAAACACATTAAATTTTAAAAAATTAATGAAAAGGCAGAGAAATACTACACAAATGAAAGAACAAACTAGAAACAGAGAAGTCCAAATAAATGAAGAGGAAATAGGCAAACTACCTGAAAAAGAATTCAGAATGATAGTAAAGATGATCAAAAACCTTGAAAACAAAATGGAGAAAATTCAAGAATCAATTAACAAAGACCTAGAAGAATTAAAGAATAAACATACAGAGACAAACAACATAATTACTGAAATTAAAAATACTCTAGAAGCAATCAATAGCAGAATATCGGAAGCAGAAGAATGAACCAGTGAGCTGGAAGATAAAGTGGTGGAAATAACTTCTGAAGAGCAGAAAAAAATAAAAAGAATGAAAAGAACCGAAGATAGTCTCAGTGACCTCTGGGACAATATCAAATGTACCAACATTCGAATTTTAGGGGTCCCAGAAGAAGAAGAAAAAAAGGAAAGGTATGAGAAAATTTTTGAAGAGATTATAGTTGAAAATTTCCCCAACATGGAAAAGGAAATAGTCAATCAAATCCAAGAGGCACAAAGAGTCCCATACAGGATAAACCCAAGGAGAAACATGCCAAGACACATACTAATCAAACTAACAAAGACTAAACACAAATAAAGAATATTAAAAGTAGCCAGGGAGAAGCAAAAAGTAACATACAAGGGAAACCCCATATGCTTAACAGCTGATCTTTCAGCAGAAACTCTTCAGGCCAGAAGGGAATGGCAGGATATATTTAAAGTATTGAAAAGGAAAAATTTACAACCAAGATTTCTGTACCTGGCAAGGAACTCATTCAAAATCCATGGAAAAATAAAAAACTTTTCACACAAGTGAAAGTTAAGAGAATTCAGTACCACCAAACTAGCTTTACAAGAAATGTTAAAGGGATTTGTATAGTCAAGAAATACAAGAGAAGAAAACAGATCTACAAAATCCACCCCAAAGAATTAAGAAAATGGCAATAGGAACATATATATCAATAATTACTTTAAAGGTAAATAGATTAAATGCTCCAACTAAAAGACACAGACTGACTTTATGGGTACAAAAACAAGACCCATATATATGCTGTCTACAAGAAACTCACTTCAGACCTAATGACATATAGACTGAAAGTGAGAGGATGGAAAAATATATTCCATGCAAATGGGAAGCAAAAGAAAGCTGGAGTAGCAATCCTCATATCAGACAAAATAGCCCTTAAAATAAGAAGATTGCAAGAGATAAGGAAGGACACTACATAATGATCAAGGGATCAATCTAAAAGGAAGACATAACAATTGTAAATATCTACGCATCCAACATAGGATCACCTCAATACATAAGACAAACACGAACAGACATAAAAGACTTTACCACCCTACTCACACCAATGGACAGATCATCAAAACAGAAAATTAATCAGGAAACACTAGTCTTAAATAACACATTAGATGAGATGGATCTCATTGATATCTTCAGGACAGTCTATCCAAATACAGAAGAATATACCTTCTTTTCAAGTGCACATGGAACATTCTCCAGGATAGACCACATCTTGGGTCACAAATAAAACCTCAGTAAATTTAAGAAAATTGAAATAGTATCAAGCATCTTTCTCTGACCACAATACTATGAGACTAGATACCAGTTACAAGAAAAAAAACTGTAAGAAATACAAACACATGGAGATTAAACCATACATTTCTAAGTAGCCAACAGTTTACTGAAGAAATCAAAAGGGAAATCAAAAAATTTATAGAAACAAATGACAATGAAAACACAACAACTCATAACCTATGGGCTGCAGCAAAAGCAGTTCTAAGAGGGAAGTTTATACCAATACAATCCTACCTCAAGACACAAGAAAAACATCCAATAGACAACCTAACTTTATGCCTAAAACAACTAGAAAAAGAACAAAAAACACTCAAAATTGGTATAAGAAAAGAAATCAAAAAGATCCAAGCAGAAAATAAATGAAAAAGAAATTAAAGAAATAATAGTAGATTCATAAAACTAAAAGCTGGTTCTTTGAGAAGATAAAACAAAGTTGACAAGCCTTTAGCCAGACTCATCAAGAAAAAAAGAGAGAAGAATCAAATCAACAAAATTAGAAATGAAAAAGGAAAGATTACAACAAAATGCAGAAATACAATAGATTAGACTGTTATGAACAACTATATGGCAATAAAATGGATAACCTGGAAGAAATGGACAGATTCTTAGAAAAGTTCAATCTTCCAAGACTGAACCAGGAAGAAATAGAAATTATGAACAACCCAATTACAAGCACTGAAATTGAAGCTATGATCAAAAATCTCCCCAAAAACAAAAGCCCAGGACCAGATGGCTTCACAGGAGAATTCTAGCAAACATTTAGAGAAGAGCTAATGCCTATCCTTCTAAAACACTTTCAAAAAACCGCAGAGGAAGGAACACTTCCAAACTCATTCTACGAGGCCACCATCACCCTGATACCAAAACCAGACAAAGACAACACACAAAAAGAAAACTATGGGCCAATATCACTGATGAACATAGATGCAAAAATCCTCAACAAAATTTTAGGAAACAGAATTCAGCAACACTTCAGAAAGCTCATACACCATGATCAAGTTGGGTTTATTCCAGAAATGCAAGGGTTCTTCAATATACACAAATCAATCAATGTGATACACTATATTAACAAACTGAAAGATAAAAGCCATATGATAATCTCAATAGATGTAGAAAAGGTCTTTGACAAAATTCAGCACCCATTTATGATTAAAACTCTTCAAAAAATGGGCATAGAAGCAACTTACCTCAACATAGTAAAGGCCATATATGATAAGCTTACAACAAGCATTATTCTCAATGGTGAAAAACTGAAAGCATTCCCTCTAAGATCAGGAACAAGACAAAAGTGTTCACTTTCACCGCTATTATTCAACACAGTTCTGGAAGTCCTAGTGACAGCAATCAGAGAAGAAAAAGAAATAAAAGGAATCCAGATTGGAAAAGAAGTAAAGCTCTCACTGTTTGCAGATGACATGATACTGTACATAGAAAACCCTAAAGATAGTATCAGAAAATTACTAGAGCTAATCATTGAATTTGTAAAGTTTCAGGCTACAAAATCAATACACAGAAATCACTTGCATTTCTATATACTAACAATGAAAAATCAGAAGGAGAAATTAAGGAATCAATCCCATTCATCATTGCAACAAAAAGAATTAAATATCTAGGAATAAATTTACCTAAGGAGACAAAAGAACTGTACACAGAAAATTATAAGACACTAATGAAAGGAATCAAAGACAACATAAACAGATGGAGAGACATTCCATGTTCCTGGGTTGGAAGAATCAATATTGTGAAAATGACTATACCAGCAAATGAAATCTACATATTCAATGTGACCCCTCTCAAATTACCAATGGCATTTTTCACAGAACTAGAACAAAAAATTTCACAGTTTATACAGAAACACAAAAGACTCTGAATAGCCAAAGCAGTCTTTAGAAAGAAGAATGGAGCTGGAGGAATCAATCTTACTGGCTTCAGATTATACTACAAAGCTACAGTCATCAAGACAGTATGGTACTGGCACAAAAACAGAAATATAGACCAATGGAACAAGATAGAAAGCCCAGAAATAAACCCATGGGTACCTTATTGTTGGCAAAAGAGACAGGAATATACAATGGGGCAAAGACAGCCTGTTCAATAAATGGTGTTAGGAAAACTGGACAGCTACATGTAAAAGAATGAAATTAGAACACTTCCTAACACCAGACACAAAGATAAACTCAAAATGGGTTAAAGACCTAAATGTAAGGCCAGAAACTATAAAACTCTTAGAGGAAAACATAGGCAGAACACTCAATGGCATAAATCAATGCAAGATCCTCTGTGACCCACTTCCTAGAGTAATGGAAATAAAAGCAAAAGTAAACAAGTGGGACCTGATTAACTTAAAAGCTTTTGCACAGCAAAGGAAACTATAACCAAGGTGAAAAGACAACCCTCAGAATGGGAGAAAATAATAGCAAATGAAACAACTGACAAAGGATTAATTTCCAGAATATACAAGCAGCTCACACAACTCAATGCCAGAAAAGCAAACAACCAAATCAAAAAGTGGGAAAAAGACTTAAACAGACATTTCTCCAAAGAAGACATACAGATGCCTGACAAGCACATGAAAAAATGTTCAACATCGCTCATTATTAGAGAAATACAAATCAAAACTGGTGGATGAAACTGGAGCCTATTATACAGAGTGAAGTAAGTCAGAAAGAAAAACACCAATACAGTATATTAATGCATATATATGGAATTTAGAAAGATGGTAACGATGAGTCTATATGCAAGACAGCAAAAAAGACACAGATGTAAAGAACAGTCTTTGCACTCTGGAAGAAGGCAAGGGTGGGTGGGATGATTTGAAAGAATAGCATTGAAACATGTATATTACCATATGTGAAATAGATCACCAGTCCAGGTTCAACGCATGAGACAGGGTGCTCAGGGCTGGTGCACTGGGGTGACCCTGAGGAATAGGATCGGGACGAAGGCAGGAGGGGGGTTCAGGATGAGGAACACATGCACACCCATGGCTAATTCATGTCAATGTATGGCAAAAACTACTATAATAAAGTAATTAGCCTCTAATTAAAATAAATTAATTAAAAAAGAAAAGTGATTGTTTTCTTTATGCATCTAAATATAATGTCAACGAAAGAAGCTGCTACCCACGTTTGATGACAAAACTGTGGTTAGTTCCTTGGTATTAACCACTTAGAGCATACAGATGACTTCCACGCCCACTCCCTCAACCCACCCAAATGCCAAAAACGTCTGGTTTCCCTTCAGTCTTCCCATTTGAATACTGCATCTCCATACACCCCAATGTTTAAATTCCAAATCTAAAAATTGTTCCTCTTTCCTCACCAGCCCCCAACCTCCATCCAGGCCACCAGCAAAACTTGTTGGCTCCACTCCCCAAATACCCCTTCTCACCATCTCACTGCTGCAGTCCTGACCTTCTCTCATCAAGACTGAAGCAAGAGCTCCCAGATGAGTCTGCCTGCACTCACCCCTGCCCCGTGATCACTGTCTCATGGCAACAGTGTTGCTTCAAATCTTCAGCCAAGTCATGCCGCTCCTCTGCAGTGAACCCTCCTAATGTTTTTCTCGCACGCTTGGAATACAAGTCAAGCGTCCTAACCAGGATTTCTAAGTCTGCCTTGAATGGTCCTCTGCCTCCGTTTCTCTTGTTGTGCTTTCATCTTGAGCCTCCATCTCCTTTGCCCCCCAACCTCATCGTAACAGCCATCTTTCTGGATTTCAAACACCACCGTGCTTGCTCTGCCTTAGGGCTTTTGTACTGCCTGGTCTTTCTGCCTGGAATGTTCTTCCTGCTAACCTCTGATGGCAGGCTGCCCTTTGATTTTAGACCCCAACTTAAATGTTACCTCCTCAAGAATATCTTTCCTGATCATCTAATTGTATCGATGGATAACCCATCTGTTATTCTTCATAAGGTTACTTTTACAAAAATTCTCAAGCATAACATCTGTTATGAATATCATCTGTTCTGCTTGCATATCATCTGTTCCTTTTTTTGCTTATTTCTTTGAACTCTGTTTTGAAAATATCAATTCCATGACAGAAGGGGACTTTCTCTTAGTTCTTTACCATCCCTAATAGTTCCTCAATGAATATTTGAGGAATGGCTGAGTGAGGGATCACAGGTCCTTTTCTCATTGTCATGGACTACCAGATGAAGAATAGAACCAACTGGCCATAGAAGATAGGAGAATAAGTTATAGGAAGTGGTTACTAAAAGCAAATGTTCTGAGACAATAAAGTGCATTGTCTTGTGCGAATGTAAACTGACGAGTTACTATGGAAAACAGAATGAAGTTTCCTCAAAAAGCTAAAAGCAAACTATTCAGCAATCTTATTACTGAATATTTATTCAAAAGAAAGAAAATCAGAATATTAAAAACATATCTGTATTCATATTCATTGCTACATTATTCACAATAGGCAAGATACAGAAACAACTCAAGTGTCCATCAACATATGAACTGATAAAGATGTGGCTTTTCTGTACAATGGAATATTATTCGGCTATGAGGAAGAAGGAAATATTGCCATTTGCAAAAACATGGGTGGACCTTGAGGGCGTTATGCTAAGTGAAATAAGCTAAACAGAGAAAAACAAAAATGATCTTACTTCACATAGAATCTTTTTTTTTTAAGTCAAATTCATTGAAACAAACTAGAAAAGTGGCTGGTGGGTGAGGGAAACAGGGAGAGGTTGGTACATAGGTATGAACTTTCAGATATAAAATAAGTTCTGAGGCTTTAACATAAAACATGGTGACTGTAGTTGATAACACTGTATTGCATAATTAAATTTACCAAGAGAATAGAACTTTAATTTCCACCACCATCCCTCCAATACACACACACAAAGATAAATATGTGAGGTGATAGATGTTTAATGAAGCAAATGGAGGAATCTTTCACAACGTATACATATTTTACAATTTTGTATGGCCATTGTACCTCCATAAAGCAGAATTTTTTTTTTAAAGTAGAGAAACCAGTAAAACAAAGTCCTATACACATGTCACCCAATTTTAAGTCATCTTTCTATATCCAGTCTTCTTTCATATTCCCACTCACTCTTGTCCTCAGCCTTGTCACTATCTCGAACAATCTCAGACAGCTAATTATTTCACCAGTATACTAGAAATCTATGTTCTCCAAAATTGTTTTACTTATTTATTATATAAAGAGATATACTACTGAGGAAGTTAAAACATGGATTTGTACCAAACTGTTCAGATTCAAATCCTGGCTTTGTCACTTATTAATTGTAAAACCTAAGCAAGTTACTTACAGTGTGAGCCTCTATTTCCTCATCTGTAAAATGGAGATAGTTAATAGTGCCTACCCCATAGGGCTTTGAGAACCCCATGAACAGTATGAAAACAGTAGGATGGAACAGTAGGATACCAACAGAGGAACTCCCCAGGTCAGTAGGTGCCCAATATGCTACTGGAGATCAGTGGAGAAATAACTCCAGAAAGAATGAAGGGATGGAGCCAAAGCAAAAACAATACCCAGTTGTGGATGTGACTGGTGACAGAAGCAAGATCCGATGCTGTAAAGAGCAACATTGCATAGGAACCTGGAATGTCAGGTCCATGAATCAGGGCAAATTAGAAGTGGTCAAACAAGAGATGGCAAGAGTGAACATCGACATTCTAGGAATCAGCGAACTAAAATGGACTGGAATGGGTGAATTTAACTCAGATGACCATTATATCTACTACTGCGGGCAGGAATCCCTCAGAAGAAATGGAGTAGCCATCACGGTCAACAAAAGAGTCTGAAATGCAGTACTTGGATGGAATCTCAAAAACAATAGAATGATCTCTGTTCGTTTCCAAGGCAAACCATTCAATATCACCATAATCCAAGCCTGTGCCCCAACCAGTAATGCTGAAGAAGCTGAAGTTGAACGGTTCTATGAAGACCTACAAGACCTTTTAGAACTAATACCCAAAAAAGATGTCCTTTTCATTGTAGGGGACTGGAATGCAAAAGTAGGAAGTCAAGAAACACCTGGAGTAACAGGTAAATTTGGCCTTGGAATGCGGAAGGAAGCAGGGCAAAGACTAACAGAGTTCTGCTGAGAGAATGCACTGGTCATAGCAAACACCCTCTTCCAACAACACAAGAGAACTCTACACATGGACATCACCAAATGGTCAACACCGAAATCAGATTGATTATATTGTTTGCAGCCAAAGATGGAGAAGCTCTATACAGTCGACAAAAACAAGACCAGGAGCTGACTGTGGCTCAGATCATGAACTCCTTATTACCAAATTCAGACTTAAATTGAAGAAAGTAGGGAAAACCGCTAGACCATTCAGGTATGACCTAAATCAAATCCCTTATGATTATACAGTGGAAGTGAGAAATAGATTTAAGGGCCTAGATCTGATAGATAGAGTGCCTGATGAGCTATGGAATGAGGTTTGTGACACTGTACAGGAGACAGGGATCAAGACCATCCCCATGGAAAAGAAATGCAAAAAAGCAAAATGGCTGTCTGGGAAGGCCTTACAAATAGCTGTGAAAAGAAGATAAGTGAAAAGCAAAGGAGAAAAGAAAAGATACAACCATCTGAATGCAGAGTTCCAAAGAATAGCAAGAAGAGATAAGAAAACCTTCTTCAGCGATCAATGCAAAGAAATAGAGGAAAAGAACAGAATGGGAAAGACCAGAGATCTCTTCAAGAAAATTAGAGATACCAAGGGAACATTTCATGAAAGATGGGCTCGATAAAGGACAGAAATGGTATGGACCTAACAGAAGCAGAAGATAGTAAAGAGGTAGCAAGAATACACAGAAGAATCGTACAAAAAAGATCTTCACAACCCAGATAATCACGATGGTGTGATCACTCATCTAGAGCCAGACATCCTGGAATGTGAAGTCAAGTGGGCCTTAGAAAGCATCACTATGAACAAAGCTAGCAGAGGTGATGGAATTCCAGTGGAGCTGTTTCAAATCCTGAAAGATGATGCTGTGAAAGTGCTGCACTCAGTATGCCAGCAAATTTGGAAAACTCAGCAGTGGCCACAGGACTGGAAAAGGTCAGTTTTCATTCCAATCCCAAAGAAAGGCAATGCCAAAGAATGCTCAAACTACCGCACAATTGCACTCATCTCACATGCTAGTAAAGTAATGCTCAAAATTCTCCAAGACAGGCTTCAGCAATACGTGAACCATGAACTTCCAGATGTTCAAGCTGGTTTTAGAAAAGGCAGAGGAACCAGAGATCAAATTGCCAACATCCACTAGATGATGGAAAAAGCAAGAGAGTTCTGGAAAAAGCAAGAGAGTTCCAGGAAAAACATCTATTTCTGCTTTATTGACTATGCCAAAGCCTTTGACTGTGTGGATCACAATAAACTGTGGAAAACTCTGAGAGAGATGGGAATACCAGACCACCTGACCTGCCTCTTGAGAAATCTGTATGCAGGTCAGGAAGCAACAGTTAGAACTGGACATGGAACCACAGACTGGTTCCAAATAGGAAAAGGAGTACGTCAAGGCCGTATATTGTCACCCTGCTTATTTAACTTCTGTGCAGAGTACATCATGAGAAATGCTGGACTGGAAGAAACACAAGCTGGAATCAAGGTTGTCAGGAGAAATATCAATAACCTCAGATATGCACATGACACCACCCTTATGGCAGAAAGCAAAGAGGAACTAAAAAGCCTCTTGATGAAAGTGAAAGAGGAGAGTGAAAAAGTTGGCTTAAAGCTCAACATTCAGAAAATGAAGATCATGGCATCTGGTCCCATCACTTCATGGGAAATAGATGGGGAAACAGTGTCAGACTTTATTTTTGGGGGCTCCAAAATCACTGCAGATGGTGACTGCAGCCATAAAATTAAAAGATGCTTACTCCTTGGAAGAAAAGTTATGACCAACCTAGATAGCGTATTCAAAAGCAGAGACATTACTTTGCCGACTAAGGTCCGTCTAGTCAAGGGTATGGTTTTTCCAGTGGTGATGTATGGATGTGAGATTTGGACTGTGAAGAAGGCTGAGCACTGAAGAATTGATGCGTTTGAACTGTGGTGTTGGAGAAGACTCTTGAGAGTCCCTTGGACTGCAAGGAGATCCAACCAGTCCATTCTGAAGGAGATCAGTCCTGGGATTTCTTTGGAAGGAATGATGCTAAAGCTGAAACTCCAGTACTTTGGCCACCTCATGTGAAGAGCTGACTCATTGGAAAAGACTCTGATGCTGGAAGGGATTAGGGGCAGGAGGAGAAGGGGACGACCGAGGATGAGATGGCTGGATGGCATCACTGACTCGATGGATGTGAGTCTGAGTGAACTCCAGGAGTTGGTGATGGACAGGGAGGCCTGGTGTGATGTGATTCATGCCGTCACAAAGAGTCGGACATGACTGAGCAACTGAACTGAACCCCATAGGGTAACTGTGAGGATTAAGTATGCTAATGTATGCTATGCATCTAGGACAATCCTTAAGCCATGGTGAGTGCTTATATGCGTTCAGTTCAGTTCAGTCGCTTAGTCGTGTCTGACTCTTTCCTACCCCATAGACAACAGCACACCAGGCCTCCCTGTCCATCACCAACTCCCAGAGTTTACTTAAACTCATGGCCATTGAGTCAGTGATGCCATCCAACCATCTCATCCTCTGTCATCCCCTTCTCCTCCTGCCTTCAATCTTTCCCAGCATCGGGGTCTTTTCAAATGAGTCAGTTCTTCACATGAGGTGGCCAAAGTATTGGAGTTTCAGCTTCAACATCAGTTCTTCCAATGAGTATTCAGGATTGATCTCCTTTAGGATGGACTGGTTGGATCTCCTTGCAGTCCCTGGGACTCTCAAGAGTCTTCTCCAACACCACAGTTCAAACGCATCAATTCTTTGGCGCTCAGCTTTCTTTATGGTCCAACTCTCACATCCATACATGACTACTGGAAAAACCATAGCCTTGACTAGATGGACCTTTATTGACAAAGTAATGTCTCTACTTTTCAATATGCTGTCTAGGTTGGTCATAATCTTCCTTCCAAAGAGCAAGTGTCTTTTAATTTCATGGCTGCAATCACCATCTGCAGTGATTTTGGAGCCCAGAAAAATAAGCTCAGCCACTGTTTCCCCATCTAATTGCCATGAAGTGATGGGACCAGATGCCATGATCTTAGTTTTTTGAATGTTGAGCTTTAAGCCAACTTTTTCACTCTTCTCTTTCACTTTCATCAAGAGGCTCTTTAGTTCTTCTTCACTTTCTGCCATAATGGTAGTGTCATCTGCATATCTGAGGTTATTGGTATTTCTCCCAGCAATCTTGATTCCAGCTTGTGCTTTTTCCAGCCCAGCGTTTCTCATGATGTACTCTGCATATAAGTGAAATAGGCAGGGTGACAATATACAGCCTTATACGTGTTAGCTATTATTATTTTCAGAGGCAGGGGAATGGGTAATTGTTCAGTCGCTAAGTCGTGTCCAACTCTTTGTGACCCCATGGACTGTAGTGTGCCAGGCTTCTCTGTCCTCTGTCTCCCAGAATTTGTTCAGACCCAGGTCCTTTGAGTCAGTGATGCCATCCAACCATCTCATCCTTTGTTGTTCCCTTCTCCTCCTGCCTTCAGTCTTTCCCAACATCAGAGTCTTTTTCATCTGCATATCTGAGGTTATTGATATTTCTCTTGGCAATCTTGATTCTAGCTAAATGAAACTTGAATTTAAATTTTACTAGAACTGGGTGAAAATTGAAATTTAATGAAAATAGACACTGCCTTTTCTTCCTCTTCTGTACAGTAGGGTAAAGAATATCAGAATTTTGATCATAAAACTTTGGGCCATGCTATGACTGAATTTTATAGCCTTGAGAACATCACTAAATTACTCTAAGCCATTTCTGAGATGGAAACAGCATCTGTTACCCTTCTCCCTGTAAGCAGGGCTGGTTCTAGGACTGTTACTGCAGATACTCATCTCACTGGCATCTCCTTGCCCTAGCTGAGCTCTGCCTTTATCCTTTACCTCCATGTTCCCCACTCAAAGGTGCTTTCAGGAAAGTACTGGAGAAACACCTCATTAATGTGAGTGACTGGGGTAGCTTCACACATTAATATTACCAACAACATTTGTGTTTGAACAATTTTAAACTTTCCTATTGCAGTGCCTCAGTCATTAATAAGCCAAATAAGTCTTTTGAGCATCCCCCAATCCAATATCTGTGTGCAGCTGCCCACATAGACACTTGCCTCAACTGTGGAAGCTGTTGTTACAGATAACCCAGGTGAGGATTCTACAAGGCAGACCTCCTCTGTTACACACCTGTGCTCCTGGGGATTTATCCACAGCCGTGTGTGCAGAAGCCAGGGTGACTGCGCCGAGAAAGGAGAAAGCATTCAGAGGGGTGCAAAAGGAGTGACACCTTGCAGGGAGGTCTTCAGCTATGTTTTGCAAGTGTTTGAAAATGCTGGAGAGATTTTAGATGTAATTGTTTGAGTCATGAGCACAATTGGCTTCCCAACATTTGGAATAATTACATAATGGTCACATAGAAGACTTGAAATGAGTGGAAAGAAAAATTGAAGTGTATGGTGTGGAAGTCAAAGTAAGAGTTACGTCTCTCCTAGCTTTTATTTACTGCTCTTTACTAAATATGAAGAGGCTCATGGAATAGAAACTGAGCTTGGACAGCTCCATATATCAGAAGAGAACATTTGACAGGAAAAGGTTTTGCAAGGAATTGTCAAGTATTCTCTGAACAGAAAAGAAGCATCCTATCTCTTAAGAATGGTCTGTCTGCCATCATGAAATCCAGTACCAAGAACTTAGCCCAAATTACCCTCAAAATTAGTCGCATCAAGGGGCTGAGCCTAGTTATATCATGAACCATATCTTCAACAATGATACTAGCAAAACCCTCTTTTTATAAACCAACACTCTTTGGGGACTTTGATGGTCTAATAATACTAATAATAGCAGTAACATTAATAACAATAATACCTAACTTTCAACAAGCACTTATTTGTGCCAGGTACTCTTTCTGAGGACTTCATTATTAATAGTAATGTAAGTTAGTATTTATATTAATAATGATATGTGAGTATTAGCTAGAGGGAGAGTAATTTACTTGAGCATTCAGGAGTTACAGCTACTTTCAGTCCTGTGAAAGTAATGGATTTTGTTGGTTGCATTTTGTAAACAGCACTGTGTTGGGCTGTGTGAAAAGAGAAAACTAAAACCTCTGACCTACTCTAGATCTGCTCTACAGTGAGACCCCTTCAGGGGCTTAGACAGGAAAGAGTGCTTTGTGAGAATCCGGGGACCTTGTTTGGGCTCAACCAGAAAGGGGCTTTTCCTGTGTTGGCCGTGGGAAAGGAAGGGGGAGTGGGAACCAGTGGTTGTGCCAGGCATGTGCCACAACCTTGCCACTTCCACCTCAAGACATCTCTAACTGTTTGAAATAGTGTCTTCTGCCCACTTCTAGGGAAGGAGTGGCTATTTCCATGGGAAGCAAAATTCCACAGTGGCAAGAGCACAGGTCTAATCTGGCTCTAAAATTAGAACGGCACCAACAGAACAAAGATTTTTGTGTGTATGTTCTGGTCATCATCCGAAACACTCACACACAGTGCTCATATTGTTCAAAGCAAATTTCATTACCCTCAGTCCTAGCCATGGGATGCTTTTTAAAAACCTTCTTTGTTTCAGATTTGCTGAGTTATTCAGACTGTTAAAAAGCTAAGTGCATGTAAGAGCTCTAAATCAAGTCATCTGTCTAGAATATTTCCTTTGAGGAAAGTTCCCTTTTTCATTCTATCTCTCACCCTCACTACCCACCCACCCAACCCCCCCACCCCACCCCCACTGCCTTTTTTTAGAATAAAAAGACTTCAAAGGGTAAATTGCTTTATTTTTCCTCTAATAGTATCCTGAAAAGAAGAGGCAGCCTTTTGAAATACATGTCTCTCTGTGAATGCCAGGAAAAAAAAAAAAGTGCATAGCTGTTATCAGCTCCTGCCATCAAAATTCTTCTAATTTAAAGAAGTATTCAGCTGTCTAAAATTAGGTTGCAGACTCTAGGGTTGGATATCTTGTGTGTGGGAGTTCTTGGTGATATAAAACAGCATTTAAGAACTGATATGCAACTTGGGAAGGGAAGAATATGGACGATGAAGAGTAGAAGATACAATGAGCTGGGAGAGAAGGGGGGATGTGTGCATGTATAGAAGACGTGGATTAGAAGCAGGAGGGAGTTGCCTACAGAGCAGAAATTCAGTGACTTTCATTTCAGACAGGTCAGAGAGCTGTTGCTGCCTCCATCCATAGGTTTTGCTAGCGGTGTCAGAAGTGAACATGCCTTTAAGCTTTCTCAACCAAGAGATGTACTTCTGAAAAAATATTCACTCTTTCTACTCAGGCCATCATTCCAATTTTCTCTTGTAGTCATTGTTTTATAAAAATCATGTCCTCCAACACAGGAGTCCTCCACCTTGACACTACTGACATTTTGGACTGGATAACCCCCTCTGCTGAGGGGGCTGGACTGTGCACCACAGGATATTTTTCTGTACCTCTGACCTCTCTCATGCAGGTAGCACCTCCCCTCTCCCAGGGCAACCAGAAGTGTCTCCAGATCTACTGAGTATCCTTTTGGAGACAAAACCACCCCCAGCTGAGAACCCCAACTCTAACCCAGTGAACTACAAACTGCTGAGAAAAACGCAAATTGCTGAGAAAATCTAATCAGCAGATAGAAATCATTGCCATTACTTTTTTTAAAACTTACCCAAGGAAGGAAAATGACCTCTAATTTTTAACTGGAAACAGATCATTCTTTCCACTTAAATACAAGGATGATAACAAGGCAGAACTTAGCTCTGTAAGAAGTGCTGTGAATTTTTTAAAAATTTATTTGCTTATTTGGCTGCACCAGATCTTAGTGGCAGTATGTGGGATCTTTGATCTTGGGTGAACTCTTAGTTGTGGCATGTGGGATCTAGTTCACAGACCAGGAATCAAACCCTGGGCCCTGCACTGGGGGCATGGAGTCTTAACCACTGGACCACCAGGGAAGTCCCAGAAGTGCTGTGAATTTTATTTGTGATTTTTGATGTAGAATAAGTGAACACGAGTCAGTCAAAACTGGTTATTTTTAGTTTTTGTTCAGTTGCTCAGTGGTGTCCTACTCTTTGTGACCCCATGGATGGCAGCACACTAGGCTTCCCTGTCCTTCACTGTCTTCTGGAGTTTGCACAAACTCATGTCCATTGAATCAGTGATGTCATCCAACCATCTCATCTTCTGTCACTCCCTTCTTCTTTTGCTCTCAATCTTTCCCAGCATCAGGGTCTTTTCCAATGAGTCAGCTCTTCACATGAGGTAGCCAAACTATTGAAGCTTCAGCTTCAGCATCAGTCCTTCCAATGAATAGTCAGGACTGATTTCCTTTAGGATTGACTGGTCTGATCTCCAAGCTGTCCAAAGGACTCTCAAAAATCTTCTCCAGCAGCACAGTTTGAAAGCTTCAATTCTTCAGTGCTCAGCCTTCTTTATGGTCCAACTCTCACATCCATACATGACTACTGGAAAAACCATAGCCTTGACTAGACAGACCTTTGTTGGCAAAGTGATGTCTCTGCTTTTTAATATACTGTCTAGGTTTGTCATAGCTTTTCTTCCAAGGAACAAGCATCTTTTAATTTCATGGCTGCAGCCACCATCTGCAGTGATTTTGGAGCCCAAGAAAATAAAGTCTGTCACTGTTTCCACTGTTTCCCCATCTATTTCCCATGAAGTGATGGGATCAGATGCCATGATCTTAGTTTTCTGAAGCTTAGTTTTCTAAAGCTTTGTTAAGCTTTAAGCCAACTTTTTCACTCTCCTCTTTCACTTTCATCAAGAGGCTCTTTAGTTCTTCTTCAATTTCTGCCTTAAGGGTGGTGTCATCTGCATATCTGAGATTATTGATATTTCTTCCAGCAATATTGATTCCAGCTTGTGCTTCATCCAGCGTGGCATTTCTCATGATGTACTCTGCATAGAAGTTAAATAAGCAAGGTGACAATATACAGCCTTGACATACTCCTTTCCCAATTTGGAACCAGTCTGTTGTTCCATGTCTGGTTGTTTCTTGACCTGCATACAGGTTTCTCAAGAGGCAGGTAAGGTGGTCTGGTATTCCTATCTCTTTAAGAATTTTTCACAGTTTTTTGTGATCCACAGTCAAAGGCCTTAGGGTAGTCAATGAAGCAGATGTTTTCCAGGAATTTCCTTGCTTTTACTATTATCCAATGGATGTTGTCAATTTGACCTCTGGTTCTTCTGCCTTTCCTAAATCCATTTTGTATTTCTGGAATTTCTCAGTTCACATATTGTTCAAGCCTAACTTGAAGGATTTTGAGCATTACCTTGCTAGCATGTGAAATGAGTGCAATTGTGTGGTAGTTTGAACATTCCTTGGAAATGGAATAAAAAACGACATTTTGGAGTCCTGTAGCCGCTGCTGAGTTTTCCAAATTTGCTGGTATATTGAGTGCAGCACTTTAACAGCATCATCATGTAGGATTTGAAATATTTCAGCTGAAATTCCATCACCTCCCCTAGCTTTGTTCTAAGGCCCACTTGACTTCACATTCCAGGATGTCTGGCTCTAGGTGAGTGATCACACCATCATGGTTATCCAAGTCATTGAGACCTTTTTTGTATGGTTTTTCTGTGTATTCTTGCCACCTATTCTTTTTATCTTCTGCTTCTGTTAGAGCCTTACCATTTCTGTCCTTTATGGTGTCCAGCTTTGCATGAAATGTTCACTTGATATCTCTAATTTTCATGAAAAGACCTCTAGTCTTTTCTATTCTACTGTTTTTCTCTATTTCTTTGCATTCTTTACTTACGAAGGGTTTCTTATCTCTCCTTGCTATTTTTTGGAACTCTGAATTCAGATGAGTGTATCTTTCCTTTTCTCCTTTGTCTTTCAGCTCTTTTCTTTTCTCAGCTATTTGTAAGGCCTCCTCAGACAACTGTTTTGCCTTGTCCCATTTCGTTTTCTTGGGGATAGTTTTTGTCACTGCCTCCTGCATAGTATTACAAGCCTCCATCCACAGTTCTTCAGGCTCTCCGTCTATCAGATCTAATCCCTTGAATCTGTTTGTCATTTCCACTGTATAATCATAAGGGATTTGATTTAGGTCACACCTGAATGGGAGAAGGAAATGGCAACCCACTCCAGTACTCTTGCCTGGAGAATCCCAGGGACAGAGGACCCTAATGGGCTGCTGTCTATGGGGTCACACGGAGTCAGACACGACTGAAGCGACTTAGCAGCCGCAGCACACCTAAATGGCCTAGTGGGTTTCCCTACTTCCTTCAACTTAAGTCATAATTTTGTAATAAAGAGTTCATGATCTGAGCCACAGTCAGCTCCAGGCCTTGTTTTTTGTTGACTGTATAGAGATTCTCCATCTTTGGCTGCAAAGAATATAATCAATCTGATTTCAGCATTGACCATCTGGTGATATCTATGTGGAGAGTGACTTTTAGGAAGAGACACAATGATGGCAAGAGATTCAGGGCAGCAGCTGGAACCCAGTTCACTCATTTAACTCCTACTGTCACCTTGATGAAAGTGAAAGAGGAGAGCGAAAAAGTTGGCTTAAAGCTCAACATTCAGAAAATGAAGATCATGGCATCCTGTCTTATCACTTCATGGGAAATAGATGGGGAAACAGTGAAAACAGTGACAGACTTTATTTTTGGGGGCTCCAAAATCACTGCAGATGGTGACTGCAGCCATGAAATTAAAAGACACTTGCTCCTTGGAAGATAAGTTATGACCAACCTAGACAGCATATTCAAAAGCAGAGACATTACTTTGCCGACTAAGGTCCGTCTAGTCAAGGCTATGGTTTTTCCAGTAGTCATGTATGGATGTGAGATTTGGACTGTGAAGAAGGCTGAGCACCAAAGAATTGATGCTTTTGAACTGTGGTGTTGGAGAAGACTCTTGAGAATCCCTTGGACTGCAAGGAGATCCAACCAGTCCATTCTGAAGGAGATCAGTCCTTTCTTTGGAAGGAATGATGCTAAGGCTGAAGCTCCAGTACTTTGGCCCCCTCATGAGAAGAGCTGACTCATTGGAAAAGACTCTGATGCTGGGAGGGATTGGGGGCAGAAGGAGAAGGGGACGACCGAGGATGAGATGGCTGGATGGCATCACGGACCCGATGGACGTGAGTCTGAGTGAACTCCAGGAGTTGGTGATGGACAGGGAGGCCTGGTGTGCTGCGATTCATGGGATCGCAGAGTCGGACACGACTGAGCGACTGAACTGAACTGAACTGAACTGTCACCGTTCAATAGTTTCCATGAATGTGTTACCCTTAAATTGTGGATCATAATGTCACCTTGTGAGACTACACAAGAGAGTCACCCATGGACACAGCATGAGAGAGCATCTCCCTTTCTCACCTTCATATAGACTAAGCCACTGTCACTTCCGCGGCCCCACTGTGCCTGGTGTCAATCTCTTGTCAGTAACTAAAGCAGTTTATTGCCACTACTCTGTCCTTTGGTAACACATACTGTTCATCTCCAAAAGTACAGTGTCCTCAAAACCTAGAGATTGTGTCTGATTTCATTAGGACAATGCTGGGTAGGCTGTTAATAAATAATAGATTAAGCCTTTGCAAAAGTAGTCTAGGTAAATTCAAATGGCCACAGAATTTCATATTGTTTTATAAAGTTACTTCCAACAGAAAGTTAACACTCCAGAGCTGAAGTTGTCTAAAATTTGTTGGAACTTATAAACACTGATAACATCTTTTCCTCGGGTATATATTTTGTGAATAAACACAAAGCAAATAAAATGGCTTCCAAAATGTATCCATGTGCACACCTAAAATAATTACATAAAACACACATATATGTGTGATTTGTGTGCCTACATATACTCTGTGAATATATTTCATAGCTTGTGAGGGTAATTTGTGTCAGCATTATTCATTTGGGCTAATCAATATATATTGAAAGATATACTTAGGAATAATAAGATGACAATACACATATAACTATCTTTTTATGCAAGACATTGTTGAAGCATCAAATAAATGTTCTTTGTAAAAACATACATTTCCCCCTCATATCTTGCATTTACTGACATCTCAAATAAACCCAGAGAAATAAAGTACTAGACTGCTGGGAAATCCCTGTCACTTTTTTAGAAATTGCAGTAGAAAAAACTCTGGTAAACTGTAAATATGACAGCAAATTTCAACAAAGACTGTCAAGCACTACACATGTTTCATTAGCACAAGAAGCTGAATTGGGAATCCGCAAGACTGTGACTGAATTAATAAGCCTGGCTTCCTTTTGTGTTGCTAGTTCCTTCAGGGCATGCTAATAATGGGCCTCCTTGTTCTACTCCAGATAGGGACTGTCAGAACAACAGTTATAATAAGACGTGAGATGGGAAATGGCCTCTGCACTTAGGTTTTTCAACACGCCATTAAGGGTTTAATGGGCTGCATGGTCAGAGTGACCCTTTCTACTAAGGGATGCTTTCTGCCCCTCCAGGGGAGCTGTCGGAGAGGTCGATGGCACCCCACTCCAGTACTCTTGCCTGGAAAATCCCATGGATGGAGGAGCCTGGTGGGCTGCAGTCCATGGGGTTGCGAAGAGTCAGACATGACTGAGCGACTTCCCTTTCACTTTTTACTTTCATGCATTGGAGAAGGAAATGGCAACCCACTCCAGTGTTCTTGCCTGGAGAATCCCAGGGACGGGAGAGCCTGGTGGGCTGCTGTCTGTGGGGTCACACAGAGTTGGACACGATTGAAGCGACTTAGCAGCAGCAGCAGGGGAGCTATGTACACCACCCAAGTGACTAGGGGCCAAAGTGATAAAATTACCTCTGAAAGTAAATCATGTTTGTAAAATATTTCTTTTGGGGAATGGATTTAAAGCATGATGGCAGGACAGCTCGGTTTGGTACTGGAATGGTATCTCATGGTCTGCACTCAACCATGAGAGCTTCCATCATCCGGGTGGATGGTGAGTCAAGCACAGGACAGGGGTCCTCCTGCCCCACAGTGCGAAGCTGAAACAAAACGACGACAATTTGTTCTGTGATGCATCACATTTCCTGATTTGCGGATACTGAATCCTTACATCCCTGACATAATGATCGTGGTGTGTGATCCTCTTAATGTATTGTTGGATTCAGTTTGCAAAAAATAAATAAATAAACAACAAAGCAAAACCCACCAACCAATCCCCCCTCCCCACCGCCTCTGTGCAAAAACCACACAGTTGCAGTTATGCACAGAAAGAACACACTGACTCTAGATGTAACACTCACAGCAGTAGGAATAAGGCATAGCAAGGAAACTCTAGAAATGCTGATTGCATGGATGAATGGCTGTATATCAGCAAATACCCCTGAATCTTGTTTCAGAAGAAATTTATTACAGGAAAAATCAAGCTAACAAATCAAGCATCCACATTACACAGAATTCATCTTTATGTTTTTTAAAACTTTTATGTTCCCCTAGGACATTAAAAATGCAGTTGATTAAACAGTGCAAGAAATTTTCTTCCTTTTTCTGAATTTTTTATATTTTTCTGAAATAAGCACATATTTCTTGTTTAGCAGGAAAAACAATAAAAATTATTTTAGGAACCCAGATTAAGTTACCAAAGTGGCATTTCCATGTATACTTTTTGAAGTAAATTATTCTTGGAGTTTTAGAGCTAGCGCCAGCTCCACTTTTGGGAGCAAGTGTGCTTTGCCTTGCCTGACTCTGCAGCCTTTTTGCAGGATAAGAAAGCCAAGGTCCAGGGAAGGCGAGCAATGTACCCACAGGACAGAACAGGTGGGCACACAACCTAGGACTCCTTTACTGAGAAGGACACAGTTAAATGAAAGAGACAGTGAGGCTGAATAGAAGACAGTTTATGCTAAAATGAGTTTATGTATTCTAGAGTGTCTCTATTGTTATCGGATAAATTTATGCCCCTCTTCAATGTCTTTGGCTGTCCAGACATATGTGTGACTTCAAGTGGTAAATAGCAGTACTGTCACCATCGTATTCATTAGCAGGTACTTGACTTGAATGCCTGAAGCAGTTATAATTAAGCTTTTCCTTGGGAAAAATTTCAATACTGTGTTCAGCTTTCTGTATTGTGCTTGCCAAGCTGTGTCTGCAGCCATATTATGTGGTACAAATCAATTCACCAACACCTCCAGCCTGGAGTTTTCATGGGGAAGAAAGCAATTAAGATTTAGAGCAGGTGCTGCTTTGACTATTAATTATAAACCCTGTGGAACACATTGAAATGTGCAGTATGATTCTGAGAAATATCTCATTCTAAATTGGAATTTTTTTTTTTACTTTTTAAGGAGACAGCCTTAGGCAACTTCAAGGTGTAAATATTTTATTGAATGCAATAAAAATTTAAGACTTTCTGAAACTTAGTTTATGAAAGGGCTCAATTCTATTAAAGGACTCTGGGAATAGGTAGGCGGTTGTAACAGATTCTGATCCAGCAAAATATTAAATATTAATATCAGCATTAAAAATTGTGTTAGTCATAATAAACTTGGTATAAAATAAATGTAGACCAAGGACACACAGAAGAGGTCTATTGTCCCTGGAGGGTGTAACTCTGGGGTGGTCACAGCCTTAGGGTTCAGGGAACAACAGAATGAGAGGTTGGGATGCTACAGTGTGGCAGGGGGAACTGCTTCCTTCAATCCAATGTAGGAGTCGTGAGCTTGAGCACTCTGGCCCAGGAAGCAGCTTATAGCTGGAGAAACATGAGATCCCCAGGCCCAGAAGACGAGTTATTGATAAACACGGTACCTTGAGAATACACTCTGCCTCTCCCCTACATCACTGGAAACAAGCCTTGCTCAAAAGGCATAGTATTTACAAGGAAGTTAGAGTGTCCCAAACACAAATAAGAATCCACACCAGAGTGACCCAACATGCTAGGTAAATAGACAAGCTGAGAGAGACAACCAAACTCATAAACAAAAGAACAAAAATAAGTGAAAACAAGAGTTGATGGAGGAAAGAGATGCTGGCATTAAAGGAAATGTTATTACGAATAATATCTTCAGAGGGAATACAGAAATTGTCTGTATGCTAAGTCGCCTGAGCTGTGTCCGACTCTGTGACCCTATGAACTATAATACCCCACCAGGCTCCCCTGACCATGGGGATTCTCCAGGCGAGAATGCTGGAGTAGGTTGCCATGTCCTCCTCCAGGGATCTTCCGACACAGAGCTTGAACCCCTGTCTCTTTACGTCTCCTACATTGGCAGACGGGTTCTTTACCAGACGGGTTCTCTACCAGACGGGTTCTCTTCCAGACAGGTTCTTGCCACCTGGCAAGCCCCACAGAGATTTCATGTCTGTAAAACAAAATCAGATTATATGAACAACCATCAGGAAAACTGAAAATAAAAATCAATATTAGTGAAAGAACCATTTCAATAGATAGACTGAGAGTGAAACACAAATCTTAAAAGCAACACTGTAGAGGATGGAACTAAAAAAGTGAGAAGATAGTTCAAAAGAACAAAAATAGGAAAAATAGGAAAATGAAATTAAAAGACTTAGAGAATATTTTTAAAATTATAAACTCTATCTTTAGGAAGAGAATAGGAAGAAGAAAGGGAAGAAATTCATCTAAAAACTTTACAGGAATATTTCCCTGAGTAGAACTATAATACCACTTGGTTAGATTTTATTTCTACTCTATATATCTATATCAGTAATTACTATAAAATAATTCACTTGCTAAATACTCTCAGAATGGGTAAAAAAACAAAACCAAGGTGATTCAACTATATGCTCTTACAAGAAATACGAACATGATGTAGAAAGAAATCTTGGGGAAAATATCTTTGAAAAAGATTTATAAAGCAGATGGTAACAAAAAAACCTGCAGTGTAACAACATTATATTAGACAAAATATAATTCAAAGCAAAAAAAAAAGTGCTTCAAGAGAAACAAAGATGGTATATTTCATATTCTGAAGAGGTACAGCCCAGGAAATTATAACATAGATCCTAATGGAGCCAACCAATTGCCTGAGTTACATAAAGGAAGAACTGGAACAAGTACAAAGAAAAATAAAATTCACAATGCTAAAGGAAGATTTTAAAATATTTCCCACTAAAATTGCATAAGAAACTTATGGGATTCAAATGACATAAGAAACTTAATTCAGTATGCATATATGACTGGTTTAAAAACATTTACAAAGACCCCCAAATTATACATGTCTATATGAACTATGGACAGAGGTTTGTGACATTGTACAGGAGACAGGGATCAAGACCATCCCCATGGAAAAGAAATGCAAAAAAGCAAAATGGCTGTCTGGGGAGGCCTTACAAATACCTGTGAAAAGAAGAGAAGTGAAAATCAAAGGAGAAAAGGAAAGATATAAGCATCGGAATGCAGAATTCCAAAGAATAGCAAGAAGAGATAAGAAAGCCTTCCTCAGCGATCAATGCAAAGAAATAGAGGAAAAGAACAGAATGGGAAAGACTAGAGATCTCTTCAAGAAAATTAGAGATACCAAGGGAACATTTCATGCAAAGATGGGCTCAATAAAGGGCAGAAATTGTATGGACCTAACAGAAGCAGAAGATATTAAGAAGAGGTGGCAAGAATACACAGAAGAGCTATACAAAAAAAGTCTTAATGACCCAGATAGCCATGATGGTGTGATCACTCGCCTAGAGCCAGACATCTTGGAGTGCAAATGCAAGTGGGCTTTAGGAAGCCTCACTATGAACAAGCTAGTGATGAAATCCCAGTTGAGCTATTTCAAATCCTAAAAGATGATGCTGTTAAATTACTGCACTCAATGTGCCAGCAAATTTGGAAAACTCAGCAGTGGCCACAGGCATGGAAAAGGTCAATTTTCATTCCAATCCCAAAGAACGGCAGTGACAAAGAATGTTCAGACTACCACACAGTTTCACTCATTTCACATGCTAGCAAGGTAATGCTCAAAATTCTCCAAGCTAGGCTTCAATAGTATGTGAACCGAGAACTTCCAGATAACCAGAGATCAAATTGACAACATCCACTGGATCACAGAAAAAGCAAGAGAGTTCCAGAAAAACATCTACTTCTGCTTCATTGACCATGCTATAAAGCCTTTGACTGTGTGAATCACAGCAAACTGGAAAATTTTTAAAGAGATAGGAATACCAGACCACCTTACTTGCCTTCTGAGAAACCTGTATGCAAGTCAAGAAGCAACAGTTAGAACCAGACATGGAACAACAGACTGTCTCAAAATTGGGAACAGAGTACGTCACACTGCTTATTAACTTATATGCAGAGTACATCACGTGAAATGCCAAGCTAGATGAAGCGCAAGCTGGAATTAAGATTGCTGGGAGAAATACCAATAACCTCAGATATGCAGATGATACCACCCTTATGGCAGAAAGCAAAGAGGAACTAAAGAATCTCTTGATGAAGGTGAAAGAGGAGAGTGAAAAAGCTGGCTTAAAACTTAGCATTCAAAAAACAAAGATCATGGGGCCTGGTCCCATCACTTCACGGCAAATAGATGGGGAAACAATGGAAACAGTGACAGACTTTATTTTCTTGGGCTCCAAAAGTGCTGCAGATGGTGGCTGCAGCCATTAAATTAAAAGACACTTGTTCCTTGGAAGAAAAATTATCAACCTAGACAGGATATTAAAAAACAGAGATATTACTTTGCTGACAAAGGTCCTTCTAGTCAAAGCAAGCTATGGTTTTTCCAGTAGTCATGTATGAATGTGAGAGTTGGGCCATAAAGAAAGCTGAGCCCTGAAGAACTGATGCTTTTGAACTATGGTGTTAGAGAAGACCCTTGAGAGCTCCTTGGACTGCAAAGAGATCAGACCAGTCAATCCTAAAGGAAATCAGTCCTGAATATTCACTGGAAGGACTGATGCTAGAGCTGAAACTCCAATACTTTGGCCACCTGATGCAAAGATCTGACTTATTAGAAAAGACCCTAATGCTGAGAAAGATTGAAGGCAGGAGAAGAAGGGGACAACAAATGGTTGGATGGCATCACCAACTCCTTGGACATGAGTTTGAGCAAGCTCCAGGAGATGGTAAAGGACAGAGAGGCCTGGTGTGCTGTAGTCCATGGGGTTGCAAGGAGTTGGACATGACTGAGTGATTGAACAACAAAGGAAAATATACAGAATTCAGTACTCTTATTGAAAGATAGGGCAGGATTCCTTAATGTATAAAGGCCTAAAAGCCAACTAAACTGGCTTATGCAAATAGAAAAATCTAGTGGTTTATGTAATTAAAGAATGCAGGGTAGACTTCAGGTATGGTTGGATCCAGGTGCTCAAAAAATATCATTTCCCATTTCCTCCATGTGACTTTTTTATTCTCAGGTAAACTCTCCCCATATGACTGCAAAATAATGGTCAACTGCAGGGCCTGGTATATATATTCTCAGTTCAGCAACCCCAAGAGGAAGAAAGCCTTTTGCCCAAGAGAAAAGAGTCCTCAGACTCACTCCAATGTGTGATCACTTTGAATAAGGAGTGGATCTGCCCCACTCTAAACAGAAATACTAAGTAAGGATTGGTAAGAAAAATAAACTAATTTTATAGGAAAGATTGAAAATAAACTAAGCTTGTACTCAGTTAAACAGATAAAGTAAATCCTGAGAAGTTAAAAAAAAAAAAAAGCAACTAAGCAAAATGTTATAAAAAGATGAAAAAGTAACAGAATTTATGAATAAAACAAAAACTTACTACTTTAAAAAATAGACAAATCTTTGACAAATCTGGTCAAGAATAAGGGTGGAAACAAACACAAGCAAAATTAGTATCGAGAAGAATCAGAACTCAGGACATGAATTTCTAAAACTGTAAAAGAATACTTTTTATGACTTTGTTTTAAACATAATTAAAAAAATAAGTGAAAAAATGATTTTCTATGAAAATAAAGTTAATCAAAATAAGATATACACCTGACATGAGAAAATACACTCTCCCCACCACACACCCACATCCTGAAAAGGGCGGTCAAAGGTATATTCCCAATAAATGCCACTAGGTTTGAAGTTTTGACAGGTATAGTCTACCAAACTTTGAAGAAAAGATACCTCCAATATTGTATAAACTGTTTCAAAATTTAGAAAAGTAGATAATACCTCCCAATTCATTTTATGATTTTAACATAATTCTGATGGCAAAACTTGGCAAAGAAAGGATGAGGAAATTGTATGCAAATCTCACATATAAACAAAGGCACAAAAGCTCTAAATAAAATATCTACAAATAGGCTCCTGTATTTAGTAAGAAAGTTCCTCGAGGTATATAGATGCAAGATTTCCATATAATTGTACACAACATTATATTCATTGATAATGACCATTGAATATTTCATTGAAAAATTCCTATTTCCAATAGAAACAAAAGATAAATTGTTTAGTAACATTCCAGTAAGAACTATGCAAGACCTAAGTGGAAAAATCTATAACAGTTCCAGAAAGGCATGTATGGACAGCTGAATAAGCAGAGGTAGTCCGAGCTCATGTAAGAGAAGAGGAAGTTCCATCATCTCCCATTAACCCTCTGAGCTTCTAAAATCAGATGAGGAAGTTACATCTGAACCTGAGGAGTATCTTCTGCTGCTTAAGGCTCCACTGGGTTCTTCTGGCAGGCTCTTGTTCAGCACATTACCTCTTTTCTGTATCAGACTGCTTTGTTCTTCCCCAGAAAGCAAAGTCTGTCCTTTCTCCCCTCCATTATTCTAGGCAGGTCTCATATAATAAAATTACCTTTCTCAGATTTTCTGCTTTCCAAAAGTTGCATATCCATTTATGGGAAGAAGGTATCCCAGAAGCTGCTTTCAGGGACAAAATGATTCTCCATTCTTCACCCTATCACTCCCTCACCCTTCTGAAGAGTAGGGGAGGGAAGAGGGCGGAGAGGCCTAGTTACCCTGCTGAGCTCTGTGTGACGTGGTTAAGGCCACTTCTGGATCTCTCGGTCATTCTCTGTCAACTCTGCCAGGCACACTCTGTAGAAGGAAGCACTGACATGCAAAGCATCAGCCATCCTGTGGACCTTAAGTCCCATCTGCCACCCTTTAGATCTCAAACCCAATTCTAGCACTGACCCCACCATAGATAGAAAGGATGTCATCAGGAGCGGAAGAAAAGGATCTGGGCTCTGCATTTAGGTAACAATTCCTCAGCAACTCACCAACCTGGGAATGATACTTTGGAGAAACTGTCCACTGGGATAAAAGTTTGTTTGTAATAGTCATTAATAGTCGCTATAAGAGTCACTCCTTGGCTGCCCTGACTAGCTGACCCTTGTTCCTCTAAGTTTTCATTCACTTTCTTACCTTCTTCTCCACTGTCTTCCTGAGCCTCTTTGACCCCAGCCACACAAAAGGCCCTTCTTGTTTTTTGTTTTCCTTTTTTTTGTACTTAGGCTTCCCTCCCACCCCCACCCTTTTATTCTGCATCACAGCCTAACTCAAGTCACAATTTCTTGGCTTGGAGCCAATAAAGATATCGGCTTTGGAATCACCTATCCTTCTTTCCTCCTACCTAACTCTTGTCCAGTTCCTGCTCCACTTCAGGTCCAGTATTTTCTGGGGTCAAAGAGCCAGCACAGGGGGAGAGTTGCAGAGGAAGCCTAGGGGTGGCAACTCAGACCCCACCTAGGGTCTGCGCAGGTGATAGGAGCTTGTGGTGGACCAGATGGCAAGCTGGCAAGCACATGTCCAGTGAAAGGGAGCAGCTGCTACTCAGCTCCCCTGATTATTGCCAGGTGGGAGAGCGGGCCTAGAGCTGCCAGGGTTCTCATTTTTAAGAAGCCAGAAATATCTTTGTTATCAGAAGCAAAGGCTTCCCAAATACTGTGTAATTCTTCAGTTAGACCTGGAAACCCTCTGTAGCGCAAACTTATAGCTTATTGAAGATTGTTATCTTCTACCTGGGGAATGGTACCAAACAAAGCAGACAGCAGATGGGTATCCAACAGGAGGGCTGGCCCCTCCTCGCTTTCCTCTCTTGGGACAAACTAGTCCAACAGCTGATATCAGCTATACAGTTACGGTGCATGTCAGGCCCTGTGTTAAACTTCTTACATGTGTCATCCCAGGGAATCCTCACAATAACCACAGAAGCAGAGCTGCAGGATAGCGAATAAAATCATGGGACTCCATCAAATTTGCAATTTTCATGGGACATACTTATATCAAACAGTTACTCGTTTCCCTGAAATTCAAATGGAACATCTTGTGTTTTATCTGGAGATCCTGCAGGAGAGGTGTGTGTTTGTGTGTGGGCGTTCAGTCATCTGCAACTCTTGACCCCATGGACTGTAGCCCGTCAGGCTCGTCTGTCCATGGACTTTTCCAGGCAAGAATACTGGAGCAGGTTGCTATTTTCTACTCCAGGGGATCTTCCTGACCCAGGGATCTAACTGTGTCTCTTGAGACTCCTACACTGGCAGTCAGATTCTTTACCACTGGGCCACCTGGGGGTTGATTAAATTTTGTGCAGCACGTGTTTGTGAACACCAGTGTATCCTGCTGCATTTCTCAGACTTGTCAATTACATGTCAAAAATTATAACAGCAAATGCTCTTTTGAAAAGTGTCCTACAAATAATTAGTATGAAGCCTATTTATGAATAATTTATATACATAGAAATACATATGGTAATATGTATGCATACAAAAACATTGTACTTAATATAGGCATATGTGTATGTATACACACACAAAGCTGTTCATTGTTGTTGTTTAGTCACAAAGTTGTGTCCTACTCTTTTGAGATCCCATGGATTGTAGCCCACCGAACTCCTCTGTCCATGGATTTCCCAGGCAAGAATACTGGAGTGGGTCGCCATTTCCTTCTCCAGGAGATCTTCCCAACCCAGGGATTAAACCCAAGTGTCATTACTGTGCTGTGCTTAGTCAGTCAGTTGTGTCTGACTTTTTGCAACCCTGTGGACTGTAGCCCCCCCAGTTTCTCTGTTCATGAGGATTCTCCAGGCAAGGATATAGGAGTGGGTTGCCATGCCCTGCTCCAGGGGATCTTCCCAACCCAGGGATCAAACTCGGGTCTCCCACATTACAGGTGGATTCTTCACCATCTGAGCCACCAAGGAAGCCTGAATCTCATTAAGGTCTGTCTTAATATTTACAAAAGAGGCTGATCCCTTGTGAGTTGCTCAGCTAGTAAAGGGTCACCCAGCTAGTAAAGAATGGAGTCAGAAATCAGGATTTAGGCCCAGATTTGTTCATTTCCTAAGCCCATACTTACTCTCTGTACTAGTATTTTCAAACTTTGGTCACCCATGTAGTAAGCCCAGGGGTTAGGGAGTAATTCCCAAATTAATTAATTTAATTTTTTAAATTAATGACAATTTAAAATGCTAGTTATACAGATAAAAAGTTGGGTCCTGATTTGAATAACCAATTACAATAAAACATTTATGAGACATTCTGAAAAATTTCAAGCTGGACTAGATATTTAGTTATATTGAGAGATTAAATGTAATAAAGAAATCATGGTTTAGTTTTTATTAACAAGTAGTCCTTCTTTTTAAGAAACATGTGTTGATATATTTCCAGCTGAAATGACATGGAGTCTGGGATTGGCTTCTAAATAGGATATGGAGTATAAATTAAAGGTAAAAACAAAACTGACCATAAATTGATGATTGTTGAAGCTGGGTGACAGGTGTATGTATCCACTACTTAACCACCTCTATCTCTATCTTTTTATATCAGTTCAGTTCAGTCTCTCGGTCATGTCCTACTCTTTGCGACCCCAAGAACCGCAGCACACCAGGTCTCCCTGTCCATCACAACTCCTGGAGTTCACTCAAACCCAAGTCCATCAAGTTGGTGATGCCATCCAACCATCTTATCCTCTGTCGTTCCCTTCTCCTCCTGCCCTCTATCTTTCCCAGAATCAGGGTCTTTTCAAATGAGTCAGCTCTTCGCATGAGGTGGCCAAAGTATTGGAGTTTCAGCTTCAACATCAGTCCTTCCAATGAACACCCAGGACTGATCTCCTTTAGGATGGACTGGTTGGATCTCCTTGCAGTCCCTGGGACTCTCAAGAGTCTTCTCCAACACCACAGTTCAAAAGCATCAATTCTTCGGTGCTCAGCTTTCTTTATAATTCAACTCTCACATCCATACATGACCACTGGAAAAACCATAGTCTTGACTAGATGGATCTTTGTTGGCAAAGTAATGTCTCTGCTTTTCAATATGCTATCTAGGTTGGTCATGACTTTCCTTCCAAGGAGTAAGCGTCTTTTAATTTCATGGCTGCAATCACCATCTGCAGTGATTTTGGAGCCCAGAAAAATAAACTCAGCCACTGTTTCCACTGTTTCCCCATCTATTTCCCATGAAGTGATGGGACCAGATGCCATGATCTTCGTTTTCTGAATGTTGAGCTTTAAGCCAACTTTTTCACTCTCCTCTTTCACTTTCATCAAGAGGCTCTTTAGTTCTCCTTCACTTTCTGCCATAAGGGTGGTGTCATCTGCATAATTGAGGTTATTGGTCTTTCTCCCGGCAATCTTGATTCCAGCTTGCACTTCTTCCAGCCCAGCGTTTCTCATGATGTACTCTGCATATAAGTTAAATAAACAGGGTGACAATATACAGCCTTGACGTACTCCTTTTCCTATTTGGAACCAGTCTGTGGTTCCATGTCCAGTTCTAACTGTTGCTTCGTGACCTGCATACAGATTCCTCAAGAGGCAGGTCAGGTTGTCTGGTATTCCCATCTCTTTCAGAATTTTCCACAGTTTATTGTGATCCACACAGTCAAAGGCTTTGGCATAGTCAATAAAGCAGAAATAGATGTTTTTCTGGAACTCTCTTGCTTTTTCGATGATCCAGTGGATGCTCGCCATTTGATCTCTGGTTCCTCTGCCTTTTCTAAAACCAGCTTGAACATCTGAAAGTTCATGGTTCACGTATTGCTGAAGCCTGTCTTGGAGAATTTTAAGCATTACTTTACTAGCATGTGAGATGAGTGCAATTGTGTGGTAGTTTGGCATATGATTAAGCATTTCCATTGTATAAAATAAAAATAAATTATAACCTTTTTGTAACAATGATTGCAACCAAAAGCTGTGTTCGTAAAATATATTAGTTTCTCAAGTCAACATTTTTAGGTCCAAGTACTCTTTGGGAGTCTCGGGAATTGTATTTTTTTTTAAATAATTACACAGAGTTTTCAAATTTGAGAAATACCAAATGCTATTTTATTGGTGTGTGCAGAGGAGCCTGGTGGGCTGCAGTCCATGGGGTCTCTAGGAGTCTGACATGACTGAGCAACTTCACTTTCACTTTTCCCTTTCATGCATTGGAGAGGGAAATGGCAACCCACTCCAGTGTTCTTGCCTGGAGAATCCCAGGGATGGGGGAGCCTGGTAGGCTGCCGTCTATGGGGTCGCACAGAGTCGGACACGACTGAAGCAACTTAGCAGCAGCAGCAGCAGCAGCTGTGTTACATTGCTTCAATTGTGTCCAACTCTTTGTGACGATATGGACCATAGCTCGCCAGGCTCCTCTGTCCACAGGATTCTCCATGTAAGAATACTGGAGTGGGTTGCCATGCCCTCCTCCAGGGGATCTTCCCAACCCAGGGATCAAACCCACATCTCTTACATCTCCTGCATTGGCAGGAGGATTCTTTTCCACTAGCACCACCAATATATATACATGTAACAGATATATTCCCAGGATTTTAGGGTTTATGGAAATCTATTTCTTTGAAGTTAAAGAGGATTGTCTTTTTTTTTTTTTTTTTAATTTTCACTACTGTGGGTGGGTGGTAACATCCACTCTGTGCAGTCATATAGCTAGTTGTACACACCTCTCACATATGATGGCGGGAATTCCAAGACCATGCTCAGTTTTATAAACTATGTCCTGGAAGTATCTGCTGAACCAGTGTGGCAGGACTGGACTATCTCCTCATCACCCAAAAATGTTGGGCAAAGTGACAATGACTACGATAGGCTCTGACTTGTGTGAAAGCTCAGAGATTAATTCTTTACCTTCTTTACTATGGATGGATTCTTTACCATCTGAGCCACCAAGGAAGCCTGAGGGTAGGCTCTTACGTATGATTATAATAACAAAAGAAATGAAAAGCAAGTCGAAGAAACAGTTCCAATATGGAGTCAGAATTGGCTTTTCTCTGCAGCAGAGAGACTGAGGAAATAATTTTGTAGCTGAAGCATTTTAAAATATTCAATGGGGGAAATATGTAGTTCCTTTAAGCATTTTTTAAGTCCCTGTCTTTGGACTGCAGGTCTAAGTTTCTTTTTTTTTCCCCTTTAAACATGTGAACAATTTTTAGAAGTCTAATCAGGTTGTTAAGAAGAAAAACATTTCAGTGTATAGACAGATAACCTGCAAATACCATGAAGTGGGATGGCTGAAAGGAGAGGAAAAAATTATCTCAGCTGACCAAGGAAAGGAAGCTGGGCATGAGCCAGATAGTCTGAGATCCTATGTCTATAATATCGTGCTTTTTAGGGTTTATTTTTTGTTTTGTTTTTCTTTTGTTTGTTTTGTTTTAAACACAGGGACTGTTGATGTTGAGTATAACAATAGCCTTGAGTAGCAAGAAGGAGGAGTTTGGAGGAGGGAGCTGGCCAGTGGCTGCTTGGCAAGAATTCAAGATCATGAGATTAGCAAATTTCCAAAAGGGATCTGCTGCAGTTAAACAAGTCTGCTTCACCACTGCTGGTTTCTCTGCCATGATAGCATTTGGCAATGGGCTAAAGGCCCTAGGCATTCATTCTGCAACAATTCATGGAGGTAGATAGTGAGTGGACTCCAAATGGAGCCAGGGAGCTCCCAGTCAAGCAGGGAGAGAGGTGCATGGAATACACAAGCTTCTAGGGATTTGAGGGAAGAAACAGACCCGCAGTATGACAGGGAGTCTGCTCCGCTGTCACAATAGTGCCACCACCTTGACCTGAGCCTGGAGGTGAGCTGCCTTCGACCTCACTCCTTGCCGGGTGTGGGGAATCTAGAATTGGTAGGTGTGTGCTGGCACTCAGAGAGGGACAGGGTTTATTGTGAAGACAGTGGGAAAGGACACAGCTTGGGTCACCAGGGAATAGAGGTGGTGTGTCTTTCAGCTGGAAGTTCCAAAGGACATATGTAGCCTTTCTTGCAAGATTCAGAGAGAGGCTTTCCTGTTAGAGCAGGACTAGATACCGTCTACAGTGGTGCTTCTTGAAGTTTAATATGTACATGAATCACTTGGGGATCTTGTTAAAATGTACTCTGGGGCAGGCCTGAGACTGCATTTCTAAAAAGTTCCCTGATGATGCTGGTGTTGCTGAAAAAAAAAAAAACAAAATGCTCTGGCCAAATTGCCAAAATCTAGAATACGCCCAAGGAAGATTTTTGAACTGAGAAGAAGTTAAAGTCAGTCAGTAAACTAGTTTTGTTTGGGGCCTGAGCATGACCAGAATTGGATTAAACAACAATCTTTGATTAAGTTTTCAAAAGGTAACAAATTGGCCCTAGATGCTTGTATTTCTTCAGCATTTGCTCTAATGGCAATCAATTTGTAAACATAATATATTTTTATGTCTGCATTTAGCTCATTTAGAAAAGAGTTCTTAAAAACAAAAACAAAAACAAAAACTGGTACATACACGCTATAAACATATATATTTACTGAATAGACACAAACAAACGAATAGGCATTGTACATTCTGACTTAGCCATTATAATGGGAAATAGTTCATGTCAGGTTGAAATGCCATAACCTGTAGCTTCTCCTGGCTCCTCTCAGTTTCTGCATTCTATTGTGGAGCTACGCAACAGAGAAGCAGTGAGAGTATCTAGCTCCTTTCTGGGTCAAGGCCTCTTGCCTACAGCCTCTTGCCAGGATCAGGGAGGGGCCTTTGCCTCTGGAGCTGCAGGCACAGTGGTCATCCTCTGCACCCCCTGCATACTCAGCATCCTCTGCATCTCTGAAGGTAGAAGCCAGGCTGAGCTCTTCATCCAGAGGAGGGGGTGCATCCTCACTCCCTTGAGGCCCTTTTCTCTTTCTCTCCTGCCGACTCCACTTTTCACCTTAGCAGTTACCTCTTTCTGACTTTCTTTCTTTTTTTTAATTTTTTTTTATAACAAGTTAATTTTTTTTTCAATTTTTATTTTTACTTTATTTTACTTTACAATACTGTGTCGGTTTTGCCATACATTGACATGAATCCACGACTTTCTATGTATTTGCCTGATGGTCTTTTGTCTACCTTCCCCCTATAGGTTGTGAGCACAGGCACTTCTCCCACTGCTATAGCCCCAGCTCTGAGAAGAACACCCAGCATACAATGGTGCTGAATAATTATTTGTCAAATGAATGAGTGAGTGAGAGAATGAAGTGGGTTCATCATGAGAGTTTCACTGTCTCTTCCCTTCACAAGGTTGTCTGAGATGACTTCTTAGTACCCATTAAACACAGTAATTCCATGCAGGCATCTCTCCTACCAGTCTTGCCCAGACTTTCTTCTGCTCCTGCTAGAACCTCCTTCTAGATCAAACTGTTGTCTTTTACCCTTAACCTTTCACTCCACTTTTCACCTCTCCCACCCACCAGTCTTCCCAGCTTTAGAGCTGAGGATACTCTTTAGCTTAAACCTTTATCTGGCCAAAAAAAAATAATAATAATAATAATAACTTTGATTTCTAGTGTATAATCTTTTGGAAAAAAAATAAAGAAAAAGAATAAATGATCAGGGGAGAGCATTTTTCAAAATTTACTGTTCTCAGAGGAAATAGGATAGAAAAAGTTGGTGTGAAGGACACACAAGAAATGCAGTATTCATCTAAAGAAACCACTCTTATTTTCAAGATAAATTATTATTCTGTGACTTAAGTTTTAGAGTCTTCTCCTTAATTTTATTTCCTCAGCTGTGTTTGCTAAGTTGTTTTCTAACCCAGTCTCCTCATGGTCTCTGCAGGTGATGGCTTTCATGCCCCCATGCCAAGCATAAAGCCATCTGTGTCTTCCTACAGTTCCTAGCATGTACATCTCAAAAATGGAAATGTTCCATATCTCTCTATAAAATTCTCTGTCTTTAAAAGTCAAAAGCTGGAAGTAGCTGATATATAATACAACCAGGAAGAGTGATTTATTATAAAAAATTATAATTCCTGTAACATTTAATTGCTCCTTTCATGCTGCTGTTTCCACCACATCCCTCTGTCCCAATAAATATTTAGATATGGAAATGTGCCTTCACAGATGCCCTAGTTACGTTTCCTCATAAATATGCATCTGTTAGCTTTGGGGATTTGGTTGGGGAAAGAGCATCTGTCTTGTGGAAGGAAAAAGTCTTCAAATGATTTCCCTAAGTGAGCAAAAGTCATGATGAACTCTTTGTCACCTGGACCTCCTGCCCAACATCTCTCCTTGAAGAGCTAACTTTTGCCTCGGTGTCTAAGAGTGTAAGGAGATGCAGTGGGAGCAGGGGTTGGGCATTCTTGCAAAGAGGAAGGTCAGGTTCAAGGAGAGAACAGCTCTGCTCCCCCAGTGCCTGCGTGAGGTGCTTCACGTGTATTTATTTGCAGACTTCTTAGAGGCGCTCTGATCTGAGAGTTACTTTCTAGAGGAATCATCCCAGCAGCAATATCCGTGTTTAAACATGATTTCTTTACACATGTATCCCCCCTGGGAATTGCTGGAGCCTTAACAAAGACCGCCCACATCGCCATGCTGGCATGGGTCCTCCATCAGCCACCACCTGCCTGATCCAAAGATTTCAGTTAGACGACTGAAAGCCTTCCACCACCAGCAGCCAAGCAGACCACCAAGTCAAAATTAGCAAGACTGGATGGAAATTCAACTAAGCCAAGGAGAAATTCCCTCTGTGATCCTCCACCATTACATTTGAATCAGTAATATAATCATGTTATTTTAAAAAAAGAAAGAAAAAGTCAAAACTTTGTAAAAGCTGTCTTTGTTTTCGTAAGAGATGGTACTCTTTGCATCTTTCTCAGTGCTAAATGAAGCCTAAGTGTCGACTTTTCCTAAGGAATGGACGCATTTGCATTAGAATCTTGTGGGAATAGAATGTGAATACTCCAAAACTGTGGTCTAAGTGCTCAGTCCTGGATGTACGTCAAAGTCCCAAATTCTCCTGCAGCCTTACCATGGGACCTCAGGCTCAGACTGCCCTCCGCCAGTGGTCTCCAGAGGCCAGGGACACAGGGGCTTCAGTAGATAATTCACTGCTGGGGAAATGAAAATGTTTAGAATTTCTATTTTTATAGATGTCATCGCATCGTCTAAAATAGTACTTGTTATATTGTTGTTGTGGTTCAGTTGCTCGGTTATGTCCGACTCTTTGCGACCACGTGGACAGCAGCACACCAGGCTCCTCTCCTCCATTGTCTCCCAGAGTTTGCTCAGGCTCGTGCCCATTGAGTCAATGATGCCATCCAATCATCTCATCCTCTGTTGCCCCCTTCTCCTCCTGCCTTCAATCTTTCCCAGCATCAGGGTCTTTTCCAATGAGTTGGCTTTTCGCATCAGGTGGCCAAAGTATTGGAGCTTCAGCATCAGTCCTTCCGATGAATATTCAAGACTGATTTCCTTTATCTCCTTGCAGTCCAAGCAACTTTCAAGAGTCTTCTCCAACACCACAGTTAGAAAGCATCAATTCCTCAGCACTCGGCTTTCTTAATGATCCAACTCTCACATCCATATATGACTACTGGAAAAACCATAGCTTTGACTATACAGACCTTTGTGAGCAAAGTAATGTCTTTGCTTTTTACTATGCTGTCTAGGTTGGTCATAGCTTTTCTTCCAAGGAGCAAGCATCTTTTCATGGCTGCAGTCACCATCTGCAGCGATTTTGGAGCCCAAGAAAACGTCTGTCACCGTTTCCATTGTTTCCCTGTTTATTTGCTATGAAGTGATGGGACCAGATGCCATGGTCTTAGTTTTTTGAATGTTGAGTTTTAAGCTAGCTTTTTCACTCTCCTCCTTCACCTTCATGAAAAAGATGTTTAGTTTCTCTTCACTTTCTGCCATTAGGGTGGTGTCATCTGTATATCTGACGTTATTGATATTTCTCCCAGCAATCTTTATTCCAGCTTGTGATTTATTATATATGCTCAAAATATATGTAACATGTTTAAATATATATACATATGTTTGAAATATACATAATATCCTTTATCTTATATGGTTAAAATATACACGACTCTATCATTTATAAATAAGTAAGTAGTTGTGTTTTGGGGTCCATGCTTAAAAAATGTTAGACAGGGGTGTGTGACTATAGTCTTGAAGGCCAGAGACCTAGCTCACAGGCCCAGCCTCTCAGTGTCTGCTTCTGTCTGGCCTGGGTCAGTTAATTCCCTCTACTTGTCAGCTGACAGTATCACATGCTTCAGTGATTTCCCAGTTCCCTCGGGAAATCCACATCTCATGCACTCATCTTAGGTCTACAAGATTTGTTTTTTTCTTCCAAGTTCCTTTCCCTCCAGCATCCTCACTCTACTCTATACCCCAGCCTCTTTTTCCCAAGGCTTTATCAATTTCCCCAAGAATTCTCCAGGCCAGAATACTGGAAAGGGTAGCCTTTCCTTTCTCCGGGGGATCTTCCCAACCCAGAGATCAAACACAGGTCTCCCACATTGCAGGTGGATTCTTTACTAGCTGAGCCACCAGGGAAGCCCAAGAATACTGGGGTGGGTAACCTATCCCTTCTCCAGCAGATCTTCCCAACCCAGGAATTGAACTGGGGTCTCTTGCATTGTAGGCAGATTCTTTACCAACTGAGCTATCAAGAAAGCCCCTCTTTCCCAAGGCTTTACACACATTGTTGCTTTCCTGGAATGTCCTCTTCTTCCTCCTAATGTATAACCTGATCAATTTCTATTCAATATGTAGGACTCAGTTTAGATGTTATGGCCTTGGGCCCTAAAGACTAGCCTAGGTGTCCTACCTGGGCACTGCAATAATGCATAATAACTCTTTTATCCAACTACACGATAAATTCTTGGAGGGTTTATCTGGCTTGTCGTTATAATGCTAATGACTAGCAGATGATAGATATGTCAAATATAAGCGGAAACCATTCCATTTTTATGTTTCTAAATAATGAAAGTTCAGTTCAGTTTAGTCACTCAGTCCTGTCCAACTCTTTGTGACCCCATGAACTGCAGCACACCAGGCCTCCCTGTCCATAACCAACTCCCAGAGTTCAATCAGACTCATGTCCATTGAGTCTGTGATGCCATCCAGCCATCTCATCCTCTATCATCCCCTTCTCCTCCTGCCCCTAATCCCTCCAGCATCAGAGTCTTTTCCAATGAGTCAACTCTTCTCATGAGGTGGCCAAAGTACTGGAGTTTCAGCTTTAGCATCATTCCTTCCAAAGAACACCCAGGACTGATCTCCTTCAGAATGGACTGGTTGGATCTCCTTGCAGTCCAAGGGACTCTCAAGAGTCTTCTCCAACACCACAGTTCAAAAGCATCAATTCTTCGGCGCTCAGCCTTCTTTACAGTCCAACTCTCACATCCATACATGACCACAGGAAAACCATAGCCTTGACCAGACGATGAAAGTTAGTCCACTTTTAATGTTTAGTTCCCCTCTCCCCACCTTTTATGATCTCATAAGAAAAACAAAGGAATTCAGTTTCCATATTTCCAAATGCACAGTCTCAGCAAATTAAATTGCATGATGGTGAGGGAATGTGTGAATGAATCTCTCATCCGGGCCACCACATCTCATCAAAGGACATTTTGACCATTGAAAGAAAAAAAAAAGGAGCAACGGAGGGACCATTTTCATCTACTTGGAAGTGAATCTTAGAACATGTTCTCTTCTTTCTTCAACCTCAAATATGAGATAGAAGTTTTAATCACTTGGTAAGACTGAGTTGACCACTATTCACCACATAGCCTTTAATACAAAAAGGTCATTTAAAAGGGGAACAATAGGGTCACTTCCCTGCCAACAACAACTTATAAGAACACAAGATAGACAGCCTCAGTGTCCACCCAGGGTGGAGACAGCTACTCTCATCCAAGGCATTGTCATGACTTTCTAGTTTATATGGGAGACTGGAGCAGAGGTTATCAAGTGCCACAAATAACATATCACATATCAGTCCTAGTTAATCCTGAATGTTATTCCATCCATGGTTTCCTGACATTAGAAATATAAATCCAGATGGGTCAAAATTCCCCCAGATAAGTTCATATGAGCTTAAGACCAGCCCACAATTTGAGACCAGCCCCAACCCAGGACTGTTAGCTCTGCATTCCAATTCTATCACTGCCTGAGGGAGCAGAGGTTCTGGAATTTTCAAACCACTCTATGACATGTTTGGAGTCACAACTAACATTGACTGTCCATCCATCTCCTCAAGGACATCATGCTTCACATTCCTCTTTAATTTAATCACTGCTGTAAATTCGACTCTGGCTCTTTGCAGTCATTATTAGCTCAGCCCTCATCCCCACACTGTCCCCTCATTCTGAATGTTATTCATCAAAACTATATCCCTCCCTTCTCTCCAAACTTTCCCTGCGTTCTCTGAAGTCTAGAAAACTCCACAATATCTTCAGTCATATTGGTGAACTTGCCCTTCAGATCTTGGCCTTCAAATCCAGACTACCTTCATGGATTCTGGAAACACCACTTCCTCTGGTGGATCAGTCCATGTGGAAGCTATTCTGCCTCCCAGCCCCTTTTCTGCAGGATAGGAGGGGGAGCTCACAATTTCCATCTTGAGCTGACTGCTTCCAGACCACTGTTCACTGGTTTCTTAGCAGTTAACAGCAGGGACAGGCGATGTCCACTCCGAATCCAGTGGAACCTCCTAGGAATCTCTCCTTCTGGGTGTAGTTACCAAGCATAGGAATGAAGTGTTTACACGTCCTAGTTGGGGGCATCATTCCTGCTCCTCTGCTCTGGTTCCCAGACTTATTCTGGCTCTGAGAGAAACAGCCCTATATGTGTGAAGTGATCAGATTTCCCAGTTTTTACACCTGTCATACCAGAAAACTACTAACAGCACCCTTGTAACTCTAACACTGTTCTGTCCTCCAGCTTCTCAAACCTGAACTCCTGACATCCACCCTCTGCTCTGACCTCAAATATGTTCTTTTCTCCGTGTTGACCACCTCAACAAACAGCCCTTCGTCCATCTAGTTACTCAAGCTTGAAACCGGGCATCATTCAGATGGTCTCCCTTGCTCCCATTCCCCATAATGTTTAAGTGTTGGCTGCTCAATCGTGTCCGACTCTCTGCGACCCCATAGACTTAGGTCATCAGCCTCCTCTGTTCATGGAATTCTCCAGGCAAGAATTCTGGAATGGGTTGCCATTCCCTTCTCCAGGGGATTTTCCTGACCCAAGGATTGAACCTGTGTCTCCCTCGTTGCAGGCAGATTTTTTTCCATCTGAGCCACCAGGAAGCCCAATATTCATCAATAACAAGTTATAACCACCCCCTCTCAAATCTCTCACAAACCCTCCCTCTTCTTACCTCCACGGCCACCTACCCAAGCTGTTTCTTTCATTGTATTACTGCAGTGACCCACTCTTAGCTCTCTCTAATCCCTACATCCCATTCTTTTTAATTATCATCGTCATTATCATTATTTCACATCCAGGTTATTTACTCTAGGCAACTGAAGAAATCTTCTTGAAAAGACCAATTGCATTGTTAGTCTAATGCCAAAAACTCTTCAAAGGCTCCTCACTGATTTTGAATAAAATCCAGATTCCTACAAGAACCTGTAGATCTGGGCCCTGCCTGCCTCTCCATCTCTCGCCAGCATCCTCGCATCCAAAAAGCTCATTCCACACTGGTCTTCTTTCCATTCCGGAATCAGGGGATGCGAGTTCTCTCTAACCTCAGGGTCTCATCACAGATGGCTCCTTTCCTGCAAGTCTCTGGCTACCCGAGGCACCGTCACACACTCTTTCAGGGCTTACTTAGAGAGAAGCCAGTATTCTCTTTGACTCTACTTTTTTTTTCTTTTTAGAGAAATAAGCACAATTTGTAACTGTATTCTTTTCAGAGTCTTATTAATGATCTGTGTTCACATTCGAGGGCAAATTCCATGCCAGGGGCTTTGTTTGTCGCACTCTGTAGTATTCCAATTATCTCCCCAGAGCCTAACACATAGTAAAGGTTTAATAAATGGCTTTTAAATTCATAAACACCTTTAATAATTACATTAGTACTTGTTAAAAATATATTGTGCATTCAAAATCATCCCAGAAATGTCTACTGAAATCTGTTATGTGCGTAGTGCCATGTACTGTACTGGGCATTGGAGATGCAAGGAGACGAAAACCTCAGAGAACTCAGCCAAAGAGGGCACTGGCCAGTGGGCTGGAAAGTCTCATGAGAGGGAAAACTCAGGTTTTCAACCAGCCCAGGGGAGCAGCCACCTCTCTCTTGGATGCCCAGAAAAGGCTTCCCAGAAGAAAGAATATCTCAGGTTCATCCTCTCAGGCAGGAACACCTGGGTACATAGTTAGCAAGATGCAGAGCTTCCCTGGTGGCTCAAATGGTAAAGAATCTACCTGCAATGCAGCGGACCTGAGGTTCAATCCCTGGGTTGGGAAGATCCCCTGGAGAAGGGAATGGCAACTCACCCCAGTATTCTTGCCTGGAGAATTCTGTGGACAGAGGAGCCTGGGAGGCCACAGTCCATGCGGTTGCAAAGAGTCAGACACGAATGAAGCAACTAACACTTTCACTTCAATGTGAAATGAAGTGAAGCACCTTGTTCAAAAATTAAGAATTTCAAGATGGCGGCTGAAGACTATTTAACTGACTGTGAGGGCTTTCTGAGCCCAGGCCCCATGTGATAGTGCACATCAAATGCCCCTGAAGGTGGCCCTGCTAAGCATCCTGAGGACAGGAGTGAGAGTGCTTGTAAACAAGGTTCAGGCAACAACACTGCCTAAGATTTTAGAGCAAGAAAGACCCTCTTTGGTCCAACCTTTCATTTGAAAGAAGTAATAGATTCCGTTCTCATTTTCAAGTTGTTTTCTGAAGCTCAGAGAAGGTAAAATTTCCACCGTCTCAAAAAAATCAGGGTATTAGAGGCAGGATTCCACCAGGACAGAATATTTCACAAGGGCAGGACAAATGGGATTCTCTCTGTTTTTGTTTTGTTTTTTTTCCAAAGCCAGAACCTCCTGAAGCAGCCTGAATGTTTTCGGCTGGGGCCAGCCAGGTGAGCAAGCACCTTGGCACTGCATACCTGGTGGCTGCTAGGAGGCATTCTCCAGGGACCAGAGAGACTAGCAGAATTTGTCTCCAGTAAATGCGTTGGCAGCTTTTGCCTTTGCTCACTTTATGTTCTCCCTCCATCTCGTGGACCCTCAGCAAGACATTGGGTGGTTAGAGGCTCAGGGCCTTTGTTGAGGAACTTTGAATGTTTTAAAGACCAATTGGAGCCCTTTATGGTGGACTGCAGGCATTTACACGTTGGTGGAAAACACGTCTGGTTCCAGAAGTCTTCCAGCGCCCAATCCTGCTGCAGAGGCAGCCTGCCACTGCCCACATCCCCAGGTGTACCTGCCTGCAGAGACCACACCAATACCAACCTATCCCCTTGGAAGACTTGCCCTGAACTCTTTGGACACACCTGGACTCAGCCAAATAAGACCAACTGGTATGAACAAAACAAGCCAGTACATGTCCCTGGAAGGACAAAGCTGGAGCTTGACTAGATGCTGCCAGGCAACTCAGGCCACCTCTTCCTCTGTGGGAGCAACATATGACTCTCAGAGGAAAAGCAGCTGTGGCCTGATTGCTGAGACTCTGAGCAGATGCCTGTGTTTGTCAGGCAGCTTCAGGATTCTTTGGGGTGTCAAGCAGGATGAGAATACACTGTGACTCTGGTTTAATTAAATGGAGACACAAGAGCTTTAAGCTTCAGGCATGTGTTAGGTATGTGTTTAAAGTTACTGTCACACCCAAAAGTAAGTGCCAGGAAGGAAGCTTCACATTTTCCATGCCCTGCAGCTTCTTTGCCTTACGATCATCCCTGACTCACCACTTCTTGCCAAGAAAAGCCAGCACCTTCTAAACTCATTTGTATAAGACAGAAGCTCACCTGTGATGTGCTCCGTCATTCAGTTGCGCTCGACTCTTTGAGACCCCTTGTACTCTAGCCTGCCAGGCTCCTCTGTCCATGGGACTTTCCATGGACAAGAATATTCTTCCATGGACAAGAATATTCTTCCATGGCAAGAATCCTGGAGCAAATTGCCATTTCCTCCTCCAGGGGATCTTCCTGACCCAGGGATCAAACCCTGTCTCCTGTCTCCTACTTTGGCAGGCAGATTCTTTACCACTGAGCCACCTGGAAAGCCTTCATCTGTGACAGAAGTTTGGTGAATGCATGGATAAAAGAATGAGCTAACACAGGAATTAATGAATTCACCACCACTGGGCTTGGCCACCACCAGATGGAAGCAGAATGAGACATCGACTATCAAAAAGCATGTTAGATTGCTCCAGTGTGGTACCATTTTGAGTACAGGAAAGTTCAACTCTTTTACAAGTGCTAACTAGATTGCTCACATTTTTCACAGTAGTAGACATCTGCAGTCTATAATGTAGTACATACATTTAGGAAGAGGAATGCTTTAATTAACATATTCATCTATTTTATTAATAATGATATAATGTGTAAAATGCCCTGGGATTCACTAAGATGAAAGCAAGCAATATAAACGTGAGATATTATTATGCTTCTTATAATTACAGCATGTGTATACACAGCTCATTATGAGTGCCTGTCAAACAAAGTACCCCGTCATGCTGCTGTCACAAAAGGCGATTGTTGGAAGGGTTCACCAAGGCCAGAGGATATCTCTGTAAGGGCCTTGGGTTGGCTCACTGTTCATAGGAACATGTTGACGTGAGTCACGTGCTTCAAATTCCATTGGCCGAACCTTGAACATGGAATAATTTTTAACAAGTTCAAAGAATAACCACCAGCTCTTCCTCAACTTCCCCACAATATATTCATCTCATCTCCCGAGGCAGTGAGCACTCATAGCATGAGAAAGTTCTCTGTCTTTCTTGTGTGCAGCCTGAGTCATTTCCCAGCTGGGGAATGAGGGTGGAAGGGGGGTGATGGGGAGGGCTATAGGCCCTTTGCATTTCTTATGATTCTGTGGACCTAGTCTTGCGCTGACTCATGAATTTTCCATGAAGCCTATACCTCCTCCAATAGGGAAAAAACTGATTTGTTGGGGAGCAAAGTAACTCTTAGCCTTTTTATATATAAAGCACAAATATTCATATATTGCAATAAGAATAACTCTAATGTTTCTGCAATATGAAAATTTCATGGAGGAAATTAGGGGGAAGTGTCTAAAATGGCTTCTTCAGTTCAGTTCAGTTGCTCAGTCGTGTCCGACTCTTTGCGACCCCATGGACTGCAGCACACCAGGGTTCCCTGTCCATCACCAACTTCTGGAGCTTGCTCAAACTCATGTCCATTGAGTCGGTGATGCCATCCAACCATCTCATCCTCTGTTGTCCCCTTCTCCTCCTGCCTTCAATCTTTCCGAGCATCAGGGTCTTTTCAAATGAGTCAGCTCTTCATATCAGGTGGCCAATGTATTGTAGCCTCAGCTTCAGTATCAGTCCTTCCAGTGAATATTCAGGACTGATTTCCTTTAGGATTGACAGGTTTGATCTCCTTGCAGTCCAAGGGACTCTCAAGAGTCTTCTCCAACACCACAGTTCAAAAGCATCAATTCTTCGGTGCTCAGCTTTCTTTATGGTCCAACCCTCACATCCATACATGACCACTGGAAAAACCATAGCTTTGACTAGATGGAGCTTTATTGGCAAAGTAATGTCTCTGCTTTTTAATATGCCACCTAGGTTGGTCATAGCTTTTCTTCCAAGGAGCAAGTGTCTTTTAATTTCATGGCTGTAGTCACCATCTGCAGTGATTTTGGAGCCCAAGAAAATAAAGACCGTCACTGTTTCCATTGCTTCCCCATCTGTTTGCCATGAAGTGATGGGACCAGATGCCATGATCCTCGTTTTCTGAATGTTGGATTTTAAGCCACTTTTTTCACTCCCCTCTTGCACTTTCATCCAAAGGCTCTTTAGTTCCTCTTCACTTTCTACCATTAGGGTAGTGTCATCTGCATTTCTGAGGTTATTGATATTTCTCAATGGCTCCTTAGGGGACTAATAATGAAAAAAAAAATGCTGAGAAACACTGCTTTTGCTCTCTGAGAAGAGTTTAACAGGTAGGAGGCAATCTTCAGGGTCACCTTGGAACTCTGGGAAGAGATAGAGCCTCCTAGGAAACCATCTTCCCACCTTTTAATGGAAACCTGGCATTGCACAGCTATGGACTTTCTCCTGTGACCTAAATTTTGAATCCTTGCCAAAGTGCAGATATCTCTGGGTGAGGTAATACTTTAAATTTTATCATCTACTTATATCTTGGCATAAGGATCTAGCAATTTCTCCTCTGACTTAAAGTTTTAATAGAAGAGGCTATGGTACTTGGCGGAATAAAAGCAGTACAATTGAAGGATGTGACTACATACGAAAAAGGAAAAGATTAAAATATAACTGGGCCAGTTACAGAGCTCAGTCTACCATCTCAGTATTCATGAAATATGTTTATTTTATAGAATGCCATATAACTTTTTAAAGATTTCATTCTGCTGAGGTATCAAGAAAAAAGTCACAATAAATTCAGTGTTACCTTTCCTTTAGCTCAGATGGTAAAGAATCTGCCTGCAATGCAGGAGACCTGAATTTGATCCCTGGGTCAGGAAGATCCCCTGGAGAAGGAAATGGCAATCCATTCCAGTATTCTTGCCTGGAGAATTCCATGGACAGAGGAGCCTGGCGGGCTACAGTCTATGGGGTTGCAAACAGTCAGACGTGACTAAGCGACTAACACACACAGACTCCATTTCCTGGAGCTGGACTTGAGTTCCATGGTAGCAGTGCAGGCCTGGGCGACGGTGGATCATGCGGAGAGAGGTTTTAAACATGATCCATCATCTCATCTGGGCTTGGTTGTCAGTAACTGAGGGTCAGCCCTGCCGGGTCCTTCATGGTGACCACCTCCACGCTGGGAACTTGGTGAGGTGCTCTGGCTCCATTGGTCCAGGTGTGTCATAGTTTCTTGGATTTGCTTCCTCTCTAGGGTTCTACCCAGGAAAGGGCACAGGTCTTTTCTAATTCCCAGTACCATCCTGCAGTAGGCCCGGTTTGTCAGGGGTGGAGCAGGAGAGGTTTAAAAGCGCCTAAGCTCTCATCACATCTGCTGCAACTTCCCTCCTTCCTGCAGCCCAGAGAGTGCCTGTCAAGTCTCCAGGCTGAGGCACTCCCTCAACAAATATTCTTCCAGATCCGTTGCTTGTGCACAGCTGTCCTTTCTGGCTGCAAGAAGGCCTGGGCTGTTGTGACTCAAAAGCCCTGATGTGACTCCTCTTTCCTCTGTTCTCTCACACCTGCCTTGGGGCCATGTGTGCAGAAATGCCAAGCTGACAGGACAGGGACCAGCCAAGAGGAAGAAGGAAGTGCTGGGGGAGCAAAAATTAGTTACTATTTCAAAACATTCTACCACCTTAAAAAAAGCACCATTTTCACAATTTGAAGGTTGATCTACCACTGAGCACTGGTTGTGTGGATTTCCATTCTAGGATGTATTCCGAGAAATCGCTGTGCATATCAGTCATACAAGTGTTTCTTTCGTGACACCAACCTAGTGAAAGCCATCTCGCCTTTCTGCTCAAATGCACTCCTGAGATTTTCATAACGTAGATTGTCCCATGTTTCAACTAGGATAAAATAATAAAATTGAGAGTTTTGCTCCCAAGGTGACATTGGCATTAAAGAAAAATCATACAGGTGACAACACATAACAATTTTAAAAGTTATAATTATTTGGGTGTGAAATAAATGCTGTTGAATTATTTCAGGTCTGATAAGAACAAACTAACTTGAGATGTTGCTTTAACATCAAAGCAGGTGAAAGTGAAATACTGAAAGTATTAGTCGCTCAGTCATATCCAACTTTGTGAGACCCTATAGACTGTAGCTTGCCAGTCTCCTCTGTCCATGGGATTTTCCGAGCAAGAATACCAGAGCTGGTTGCCATTTCCTTCTTCAGGGGATCTTCCCAACCCAGGGATTGAACCTGAATATCCTGCATTGCAGGCAGACTTTTTACTGTCTGACTTGCTTTGAAGTCAAAGCAGGTTAAAGAAATTACAAAGCCTTCCTAGTGGTCCAGATATGAAACGTGTTGATCGTTTTACCACAGAAGCTTCTGATGCTGCTTGTGCTGGGTGAAGAGACAAAGGGCAGAATCTGAAGAAGCAACAGCCATAAAACCAAAGTCTTCAACATACAAGCCGAGCTAGACTAAATTAGTGTTATGCACGTGCAGGAGTGTTTGTTGTTGCTGGGTATATTGTCATTGTGGGATAAATCTGACTTTCACACAGGGTACTCCCAGTTCACTTGGTGAAATTTTTTCCTCCTTGAAGTGATAATTCAGATATGAACCTTATCCTTGTGCTTTCTATAGCCTGTTTCTCACATTCACAATCCACATATTCGCCAGAGGAGTTCAAGGCAACTTCTGGCATGTCATCTCATTCCTCCTTTTGGAGACTTTGATGGGGAGATGGGAGGGGAACAGATAAAGTGATGAACATTGGATTTAAATAGAGGTAAACATTAAGATCGGAGAAGGCAATGGCACCCCACTCCAGTACTCTTGCCTGGAAAATCCCATGGACAGAGGAGCCTGGTGGGCTGCAGTCCATGGGGTCACAAAGAGTTGGCACGACTGAGTGACTTCACTTTCACTTTTCCCTTTCATGCATTGGAGAAGGAAATGGCAACCCACTCCAGTGTTCTTGCCTGGAGAATCCCAGGGATGGGTGATCCTGGTGGGCTGCTGTCTATGGGGTCGCACAGAGTCAGACACAACTGAAGCGACTTAGCAGCAGCAGCAGCAAACATTAAAATGGGCTTCACAGCCCGCTCAGTAGTAAAGAATCCACCTGCCAATGTAAGAGACACAAGAGACATGGGTTCGATTCCTGGGTCAGGAAGATCCCTTGGAGGAGGAAATATCAACCCACTCTAACATTCTTGTCTAGGAAATCCCATGGAGAGAGGAGTCTGGCAAGGTACTGTCCACAGAGTTGCAGAAAGTCAGACGTGACTGAGCATGCGTGCAAACATTGAGGTACATTGTTTTCCGTGGTTGCATTAGGAATCAGAGCACAACCTTTTTTGGTTAATCTTCCTTTCCCTCTCACTCGTCAACCCACAGTCCTAAATGGAGAGATTTTCTGAGTCTTTGCTTCTATCTTAGAGCTTCAGTTCAGTTCAGTTCAGTTGCTCAGTTGTGTCCGACTCTTTGCGACCCCATGAATTGCAGCACGCCAGGCCTGCCTGTCCATCACCAACTCCTGGAGTTCACTCAGACATAGAGCTTATCTGGTTCCAAACAGAGAAACAAAACAACCAAACTGAAAAACAAATCCAGGAGACAAAAGGAAACCCACCCATTTACCAGACAAATGTTTCAAAGTTTAGCTTTCAGAATGTGTTGTCAAGCTCTCTGTTCTTCCCACTAAGACGGAATGACAATGCAATGCTTGGAAATGCTGACTAAAACAAGCATGTCATCCTGGGTTACAGAGAAAGCAAAGACACTAGAGAAATCTCACCAAGTTTTAGCATGTGGAAACAGCAATGCCTTGAACCAGATCCTCAGAGGTTAAGGGGAATAAAGCAAGGGAACAGCTCATTTCCATGTGACAAACCAGCCCTGGGAACTCAGATAAGGCCTTAGTTTCATAAATGCTACAAATCCGCTTTCTGTTTTCCTCAAAGTCCTGGCAAAGATTCAAAGCCAACCCATGAAACAGACAGGAGGCCTGTTTCTGGCCAAAGTCTGTGACAGCAGAGCCTCTGACTCCAGGCAACATGAACAATAAGCATCTTCTTTCTGGGTGTTGACTGAGTTCTCCCACGGAGCCATTGTATGTAAAATAATTTCTAGTAATTAGCTTCAAGTTGACTCCAATAATGGGTATGATAATAGTAATATTTAGTAGCATTAAATGTTAGTAATAGCTAACACTTATTGTTTATTATATGCTAAGTATTGTTTTAGGCATTTTACATCATGATCTCCTCTAATATTTGCAATAACCCTATGAGATGATATCATTACTGGCCCCGTTTCTTGATACAGCAAATGAGGCCCGAAGAACTTAAGTAACTTTTGTTCAGGATCCTATGGCTACTAAATAGTATAGCTGAATTGGACTCCAGATCCCACACTCTCATCACTACAGCATATTACATTGATGGTGATAGCAGATATTATTACCCTCCTCTATGTGTGTTTGAAAGATAACATAACTAAATAGGTTAAAAAAAAAGTACAATTACTTGTAGACTGCTAAGTCACTTCAGTCGTGTCCGACTCTGTGCGACCCCATAGGTGGCAGCCCACCAGGCTCCCCCGTTCCTGGGATTCTCCAGGCAAGAACACTGGAGTGGGTTGCCATTTCCTTCTCCAGTGCATGAAAGGGAAAAGTGAAAGTGAAGTCGCTCAGTCGTGTCTGACTCTTTGTGACCGCACGGACTGCAGCATACCAGGCTCTCCATCCATGGGATTTTCCAGGCAAGAGTACTGGAGTGGGGTGCCATCAGATGCTAGTCTGAATGTGACATGCTAATAGGTAAGAAACAAAATGTCAGCTTGTGGCATATTTTGAGAATACCTTAAATATCTTTGAATCATTGTTGAAAATCAATGTTAAAATTTGAGTGGGAAAAAGCAAGGTAAAACAGTTGCCAAACTTTTCTCTAGAGAATACAAGTGAAGTGAAAGTGAAAGTCCCTCAGTATTCTACTGCGACTCCATGGACTATAGCCCACTTGGCTCCTCTGTCCCTGGAATTCTCTAGGCAAGAATACTGGAGTGGGTAGCCGGTCCCTTCCCCAGGGAAGCTTCCCAGCCCAGGAATCGAATCCAGGTCTCCCACACTGCAGGCTGACTCTTTACTGTCTGAGCCACCAGGGAAGCCCAGAGAATACAATCATTCAGTCAAAATATAATTTTCAAAGGGTTGAAAAACATGACTCTCATACAGCTATAAAGTGAAGATGTCAACTTACCTGACTAATGAATGAGGGAACCAGTAAGATATTAAAACTGGTCCAAAGGGCATTTAGAAAGCTATGTATACATAGGTGATTTAATAAATTACTGGGTTAAATATAAAGCTGGTTAATGTTCAGTTTAAATGTAATGTCTGGGGATATCTATTCCACTAGAGAGAAATTATTTACATCTCTACTCAGCCAAAATTTACAAGTTGATCTCTGTCCTTGTAAAGATGTAAATTAAATCACCCAATAGAAAGCCAATCTTAGAACTGCAATGGAAAAAAAAGAGAAACCTACCTACTATTCTCTTTTATCTGTTTTTAAGTTCTGATAATTTTTCTGACAATCCTTACTAAGTTAGGGGAACAAAACCTTGAGTCTAGCCAGCTCAGAATAGGCAAAAAAAGAAAAATTATGCAGAGTAGGTAGGAAATATATTTTAAATTTTAATAATAAAAAAAAACATTCTGTTCTGTAATGATCAAAAAAGAAAAAAAAGGAATTAACCACTGGGACATGGGGAGGGGAGTAGGAAAACAGTAAGGAGAAAGGAAGAGCAAAAATCTTAGCTCTTACTTTTGCTTTCATACAAACTATAAAGGATAGTGAGCTCATTTTATAGGCAAAGTAGTCAGTAATCAAATTTTAAAATGCCATGGGGCAGATTATAAGAAGTCAGTATGCTGTCAGTATATGTCTTCTCTCTTCTTTTTAAGTCTCTGAGTTACTCCTCAAATGCCATCCTATTCTCTGATCAAACTAACTCTGTGAGAGACTTCCCTGGTGCTCCAGTGGTTGAGAATCGGCCTTCCAATGCAGGGAATGAGGGTTCAAACCCCGGTCAGGAAAGATTCCACCTGTCTTGGGGCAATTAAGCCCTCATCCCACAACTAGAAAGCCCTAGTACCACAACAAGAGAAGCCCACAGGTACCACAACTAGAAAGAGCCAGCACGGCAAACACAACCAAAAAAAAAAAAATGGTTAAAAAGCGCACAAAAACACAAAGTAAGTCTGCACATGAAATTAAATAGGTTCATTTATCTGGAGCAGTATGGAGAAGGCAATGGCACCCCGCTCCAGTACTCTTGCCTGGCAAACCCCATGGACGGAGGAGCCTGGTAGGCTGCAGTCCATGGGGTCGCTAGGAGTTGGACACTACTGAGCAACTTCACTTTCACTTTTCACTTTCTTGCATTGGAGAAGAAAATGGCAACCCACTCCAGTGCTCTTGCCTGGCGAATCCCAGGGACGGGGGAGCCTGGTGGGCTGCCATCTATGGGGTCGCACAGAGTCGGACACGACTGAAGTGACTTAGCAGTAGCAGCATCTGGAGCAGTGTAATCTGATAATGATCCAAGTCTGTTTATCTTGAACTAGTTCTCACTGTTGTTTGTGTTACAGGTTAAGAAGAAATGTCAGGCTCTTCAGGAAGTAATTAAATATTTGCTAATTCTAAGGGCTTAACGTAACAGACTCCTGCAGTTGATACTTAATTTGTGTTGACATTTTCTGAGCATTCCAGGAGATTTTTGAAGCAGGACTTTTAAGATAACAGTAGTTTATTCCTGTCCTTGTAACTGTGACTTATGTACATTGGACTGTTTTTTATCCAAATTGATAAAAACAGTAGTGTTCCTTTTTTTTTTTTTTTTCTCTCCTACATGAATGAAATGCCAAATCTTCCCTCCCAGGAAAATAAAAACAAAATATCCTACTTCAGAAAACTACAACCGGATTAATTTCCGATTGAACAAGTTTAACTGTATAATTTTTAGGCCTGCAATGCGGGAGGCCTGGGTTAAATCCCTGGGTTGGGAAAATACCCTGGAGAAGGGAATGGCTACCCACTCCAGTATTCTGGCCTGGAGAATGCCATGGACTGTATAGTCCATGGGGTCGCAAAGAGTTGGACACGACTGAGTGACTTTCACTTTCAGAATAACTTGACACCAAATCCTCGTCTTCATTGCATGTTACAAGCATCTCTCCCTCTCCCAATTCTATGAGATGTGGAAGATAAGCTTGGAAAAGAAACATGGCTTGTCAACTCAGCAGCATTTGTACCATTTTAATAGGAAAGCATGAGTTAATAGTGTTTATCTGTATAAGATTTTGGAGAAGGCAATGGCACCCCACTCCAGTACTCTTGCCTGGAAAATCCCAATTCCCTTTCACTTTTCACTTTCATGCATTGGAGAAGGAAATGGCAACCCACTCCAGTGTTCTTGCCTGGAGAATCCCAGGGACGGGGGAGCCTGGTGGGCTGCCGTCTATGGGGTCGCGCAGAGTCAGACACGACTGAAGTGACTTAGCAGTATAAGATTTTAAGACAATTTTTACTATTTTTTATACTGAAATATTTGAAAAAGTTTTATAATGAGTATTTAGCATTCCAATAATGGGAAAATAAGTCCATACAGCTATTTTCACTTATTTATTCTTTATTAACTTGAATTATTCTTTTATAATTGACTTTTTTCAGAGCAGTTTAAGATTCATGAGAACACTGAAAGTATTGCTATTTCTCATATAGCCCCTGCACAGCCTCTCCCATTATGAACATCCTCACCAGGGTGGTACATTTGTACAGTATAGTCACCCAAAGTCCATAGTTTACATTGTGATTCACTGTTGATGCTGTGCATTCTATAACTCTGCACAAATGTGTGATGACATGTATCCATCATTATGATATCACAGAGTGTTTTTACTGCCTTAAATTCTCTGTGCTGTGTCTATTCACATGTCACCACCCCAATCCCTGGAAACCACTGATCTCCTTACTGTCTCCATAGTTTTGCCTTTTCCAAAATATCTTATGGGTGGTATCATACAATATGCAGCCTATTCAGGTTGCCATCTTTCACTTAGTAAAATGCATTTAAGTTTCCTCCATGTTTTTTCATGACCTGAGAGCTCATGATCCTCTGTCCAGGGGATTCTCCAGGCAAGAATACTGAAGTGGGTTGCCTTTCCCCTTCCAAGGGGTCTTCCTGACCCAGGAATGGAACCCACATCTCTCTGTCTCCTAGTATTGACAGGCGGGTTCTTTACCACTAGTGCCACTTGGGAAACCCCATTTCTTTTTAGCATTGAATATACTCCATTGTCTGGATGTACCACAGTTTGTTTATACAGTCACCTACTGAAATACACCTTGATTACTTCCAAGTTCTGGAAGCTGTGAATAAAACTGCTATAAACATCCATGTGCAAGTATTTGAATGGTCATACATGTTCAGTACGTTTGGGTAAAACCAAGGATCCAAAGAGTGCCATTTTGGGGCCTTATTTATTGTAAGAGAATGTTTAGTTTTCTAAGGAACCATCAAACTGTCTTCCAACAGTTTCTTCATACCGTTTTGCATTCCCACTAGCAATGAATGAGTGTTCCTCTTGCCTCTCGTCAACATTTGATATTGTCAGTGTTCCACTGACTGTGTTCCAGGTTTTGATCATTCTAACAGTCTCTCACTGTGGTTTTGATTTGTATTTATTTGATGGCATATGATGTGCAACATCATTTTATATGCTTATTTGCCATCTGCATATCTTCTTTGGTGAGGTGTCTGTTAAAATCCTCTGCCAATTTTTAATCAGGTTGTTTGTTTTCATATTGTTGAATTTCAAGAGTTTTTTAAAAATAGATTTTGGACAACAGTCCAAAATCAGATGAGTCTCTTGTAGATACTTTCTCCCAGTCAGTAATTTGTCTTCTCAATCTCTTAATAGTCTCTTTTGCAGAGCAGGTGTTTCATTTTGAATAAAGTTCAGTTTATCGATTATTTCTTTCATGAATTTTAACTTTGATGTTATATTTGAAAATTCATTGCCAAACCTAAGCGCATCTAGATTTTCTCCTATGTTATCTTGTAGGTGTTTTACAGTTTCATGTTTTCCATTTTGATCTGTGATCCATTTTGAACTAATTATGAGCCAGTGTGAGGCCTGTGTCTGGACTCACATTGTTGCATGTGAAAATCCAGCTGTTACAGCACCACAAATAAGTAGACTGCTTTGCTCCGTTGTGTTGCCCTTGCTCCTTTGTCAAAGATCAGTTGACTATATTTATATGGATCAGTTTCTGGGCTATCTGTTGTGTTATATTCATCTATTTTGTCTATACTTTCACCAATACCACGCTATCTTGATTATTGTATCTTTATAGTAAGTCTTGATGTCAGACAGTGGCAGTCCTCCAACTTTGTTCTTCTCGTTCAATATTGTGCTGGCTATTCTGGACTTTTCATCTTTCTATATAAAGTTTAGAATCAGTTTGTCAATATCTGCAATTACTCATTGGGATTTTGATTGGGTTTGCATTGAAGCTATAGATAAAGTAACTATATTTCCCCGGAATTTGTACTGTGCTGCAGCATTAGTGGAGGCTGTCGACTTTAGTGTAGACTGCTAATGTCATACAATGACACTGGCTATTCAAGGTGTTGCTGCAGTTATCATTGTTGTTAATGCTGATAATGATATTAATAATAGTAGGTATTACTGCCTCTTATGTGATGAAGATATCCTTAATCCCATGTGGAGAAACTGAGACACAGAGAAATTAAGCAATTTGCCTAAAGTCAGGCAGCAAGTATCAGAAGCAGATCTTTAATTCATATTATTTGAAATCACCATCCTAGTTCTCCTTTTCTATTTCTATATCTCTCAGCTAGTAGGGAGGGATCAAAGCGCTGTTTAGGGAGCTCACCCCGTCCCGCAAGAAAGGGCAATCTGACACATTTACTGGCATCTGAAACTAACAAGGGAGAAGCAGCAAATGTGAGTTTTTAGAATTCCTGTGCTTTATCCACAGATTCTCAAAGGCACCTGACCGTGAACTTTACCAACTGAATACTTAAGTCAATTTCTTATAGTAGGCTGAAAAGTAGGAATATACAGGATGAATATACAAAGATGGAGCCACTGAGGTCCCTAATGCTAGCGTGAGCTGTTCAAAAGTACCATCCCCTTCCCCCAGGCAAGGTTCCTCCTGGCCTAGGATTCTCAGTGAAATATAAGGAAACCCTGATCAAAGAGCTGGAATCAGAATTTTCACCATAGAAGCCTTGAAGCATTTAATCAATGAGCAGATATTTTAAATGAGTGTCTCTCTTAAATAGGAAGTTAAGCATTTTTCTTAGGTGGAAGTTGAGGAAAAATTCAAGAAATTAGCAAAACCAAAAGCTAATGAGGAATTTAAAGAATCTTATCTATGGGACACCATATTTTTGAGAATCAGACTTTTTCAAAAGCAGAAGAGTCTGTTTTCTGTGGATAAGACATCTTCAGAGACCACATGCGAACCTAGGACCAGTACTTAAGAGATACTTGGGTTTGGGAAAAGACCGACACACTCAGAGAAAAGTGGTATTGGTTATAAAAATATAGTCAAGGGGAGAGGAAGATAGTAAAGTAAGGCAAAATCTTGAGGAAGATAGACTTTAAGGTGTGTATGTGTGTGTGTGCATGTATGGAGAGAGAGAAAGAGAGCGAGAACAGGTAAGCTTATTGTGCGTGGATACTATGCTATGTGCTGGGAGATGAGAGAGTTCTAAGAATCCAGGATGACATCCAGGTTTCTGAAAAAAGGATTGGATTAAGATGCTATCAATGAGAGACTTCCCTGGCAGTCCAGTGGTTAAGACTCAGAGACTCCACTGCAGAGGCATGGGTATCAACCCTGGTCAGGGAACTGAGATCCCACACGCAGCATGGCACAGTAAAATAAAAAATAAATAAAGATGTCATCATTGAAGTGAAGCAGTCTTGGGAAGCAGTTTTCAGAGGCAGCTCTTATTAAGAAAAATGTGGGGGTGATTTTTCAGATGCAGAGTAAAGAATACATATTTTGTTATTTTATTTTATTATATTTTAATTTTTTTATTTTTCTGCAATAGGTCCTTTTTGGTTATATTTTAAACATAACAGTGAGTACACATCAATCCCAAACTCCCAAGAATATGTTTTTTTAAGAGAGGAAAATCTTCAGGATTTGACAGCTACTGAGCTAAGCTACCAGTCTGTGCAGGAGACCTAGAGAGGAGCTCAAGAGGCAGGGATAAGATTCGGCATTCTGTCTGGGCCCTGACGATTTCTTGTGCGGAAATTGAGCAACACTGTTTTCTAAGCCATCACCCTGGAAGTTTTTTACTTCAAAATGGCAGTCATTGATTTTTTTTGATGACCACGACTAGCAGGGTTGACTGCAGAGGGGTACCTACATTACTCCAATATCATAGATGAGACAACAACGGCATGAGAAGTCAAATGATCGTGAGGGCTGACAGCAGACCGCGTTAAGAGTCTATGACTAGAAAGTTCAAATCTCATCTCAGAGACATCCTTTCAGACAACTTTGCACTAGAAATTGTCAAAAGTTTAGAACGATGCAAAAAAGGCAAGCTACCCTGGTCATGTAAAGTGGCAGTACTAAGAGCTTCTATATGGTAGTGAATATGTGACAACCAAAAATTCACCAACAGAGTGATGTTTCTAAAGCCTCATAAACCTCTTGACTACGTTCCTTACTCTGGATTAATAGTCATCCCTTCCCTCTGGCCCTTTCTCTCCTTCCCTCTTCCACAATTTCTCGCTCTCCTGCATCACTGCTTTCATTCCTATGCTCATGCCCTCTCCATTTTGAAAGTTAAAGCTCATTTACTTCCATAGTAAATAAGCAGACACATTAAATATTCCCAGGGTAGCAATTCACTCCATTTGATCAAGTGTAAAATGTCTGGAACCCAGACTAGCCTTGCAGCTTCGGAAAAAATTTTCCAAGAAACCCTGACTCAGTGTTTAAAAGCTAATACCTTTGAGCATTCCTCTGTATTATGAAAATGGAAATAATTCTGTACCCATGGAGTAAAGAGGAGCCAGAAGATCCTCACCAATTGATGCTTCAAGGTACACTCACAATTATGCACGTGATCCTTTTGTTGATGGAATTTTGGCGGGGGGCGGGGGGTGAGGAGCAGTTCTGAGTGGAGGCTGAAGCCTTGCCTGGAAGCCTCTTGCTTTTATCCCTATGGATGAGCACCTGCAAATACACAGCACAAGGCCTTCTTCCTCAGCACTAAAGCTCGAGTTTGAAACAAAGACTGGAAGATAGAGATTTGTGCTCTCAGTCTGGGGAACTTCCAGGAGAGTGTTATGTTTGGAGTGGTGCGAGCCTGGGGTCAAGCAGGGATGAAGTGTTCTATGAAGTGTATGTAGGTCAAGCATAGTGGGGACCTGTGGACAAAGCTGCTGAGAGTTGGAGTGATCATATCAAGGGTCATGTCCAAAGGCAAGCTGGGGCTTGTTAAAGACTCGGTCAGTTTGAGACAGAAGCTCAACAAGAAGCCATTCCAATCTGAAGGCAGGCTAAGATGGGAAAGACCAGGTCGGGGGCAAGTCACTCAGCTGATCTCAGAGACCGTCTCTGAGTGTTCTGCAGAGCATGTGTGCTCATGGTTTGGGGGCCTCCATGAATTTTTTGTTTTTGTTTTCTAATTTGATTGCCTTTGTCTCACTCTTAGTGGAGCCAGCTATTCTTAAAGATCCACGTCTATTTATGTATGCAGAAAGAATTGCCTGAGTGACCTTGACCTTGATACTTCTTTCTATTTGGTCTAAAGAAGAAAAAAGAGAAAGGAGGTGAACCTTTAAATTGCTTACTACATTTCAGGTTTCTTCTCAAGCATTTCCTCATAAATTCTTATCTTTAGAAAATGGAAAGTAAGTGTTCTTATCCCTACTTCAACACATGATGAAGCTGAGGATTACAGAGTTTAAATAAGTAGGCAAAAGTCAACAGCTCGTAAGTGGAAATTCCAGAATCTAAAAACAGCAATGTGTTCCAAAGGTTATGCTTCCTGACATATGTCTACATCTTCTGGAACAGTGGTTTCAAACAGCATGGCCTCAGGACCCTTTTTACATTCTTAAAAATTTTTGAGAAAACCTTTTGTTTATGTGAGTTATATATATATATATATATATATATATATATACACACACACACATATTTGTTATATTAGAAATTAAAATAGGGAATTTTAAAAATATTTTATTTATTTGCTTAAAATAATAAAGCTATTACATGTTAACAGACATTTTTGTGAAAAATGATTATGTTTTCTTAAGCAAAAAAAGGTGTAGCATTATGCATTTTTGCAAGTCTTTTTAATGTCTGGTTTATGGGAAGATGGCTGAAATTTACTATCTGCTTCTACATTTATTCTGCTATATGTTGTTCAGGTTGAAGTATGTGAAGAAAATTCAGCTTCATGCAGATGTTTAGTTGTAAAGGAAAGAGTATTGGAATAGCTTTTTTAGAGAAGAAGTGAAGTGACATCACTCAGTCATGCCCAACTCTTTGCGACCCCGTGGACTGTAGTTTACAAGGCTCCTCTGGCCATGGAATTTTCCAGGCAAGAGTACTGGAGTGGGTTGCCATTTCGTTCTCCAGGGGATCTTCCCGACCCAGGGATCGAACCTAGGTCTTCTGCATTGCGGGCAGACGCTTTACCGTCTGAGCCACTGAATGTTGCAGTGTAGGCTCTGAAACCATATCAATGAATCCAAACTCCATTACATTTAAAATCTTTTTTTTTTTCACTTAAAATCTTTTTTAAAAGCCTCTTTTAGTGCTTTAGTCATTTGAAAATACTGGTTTAGTAATTCATACCAATGGCAACGTTCCTAATGGCAGCACACTGTATTACCCACTACCAGAAAGTCACAATGATTAATACCAACTCTGGTTTCTAGAAAAAGTGTTAAGAATTGGAATGCTGTGAACCTCAAGATGCCAGATACGAGTTTTCCAAAATTCGGTTTTGACTTGAAAGGTCAAATTTTACCACTGGCAACAAACACAGTCAGTTTTTCTTGCAGTGAGAGTTTCACTTCTTTCATTTTTGAGAACAAGCCAGATCTCCAAGTCTGAATAACCATTGTTTGTCAGTTTTTCCAAGGAAAAAAAATGATGCCCCTGCCCCCTCAAAAAAAAAAAAATCTAAGTCAGCTCACAGCTCAGTCATGCAGATGCTTTTCCTTAAAACAACCAGCACCCTTAGGCAAGACTGCAGACGGTGTACTCCTTTGCCTGAACTTCTGTCGTGTCACAGAGAATATTAAAAAGCACATGCTGCTGAGTTAAGATCTTCAAAATGAACGATTTATGTGGCTTTACGAAGGGCATTCTTGAGTGAAATAGGAATTTTATTTCCTTTTAATTTTACTAATAAGAAAATAACCACTAGTTCAGTTTGTTGTACCATCCTTATTCATTATAAAGCATGCTGTTGCTTTTGCCCTGTCAGTGCAAGTGTTAATACAGTAAAAAGGCATATAAAACCTCAGTATTATTATTATTACAGTTGGTTAGATGTTGTGAACCCACTGAAATGGTCTTGGGGATCCCCAAGGGGTATGTGGACTCTACTTGGAGAACCTATATTCTAGAAGACCTAGATGAGGTCCTGGAGTGTGTCAAGGCTCTTTCTTCCTTGGGGCCTGCAATCTGATGTGACCCAGAGGCAGGCTGGAAGCCTGAGCGAGACTCAGAATCTGAGCAGAATTCTCATCAGGCTTGGTCCCAAGAGACTTCCTCTTCTCAAATTACATCCTTTTCTGCCCTTCTGAAATTTACATCTTGGTGAGGAAAGAGAGCCAGTGGACAAAAATGAGTAAGTCAATTATATCATATAACTGAAGTGAAGAAAAATAAAATAGAGAAAGGGACTGGGGTGGGGAGAAGTATTTGTACTTTAAATGGAGTCACCACAGACCTACTGCAGGGTCTAGTTTGACTCTAGCCACGCAGCAAGGCAACAGTTATTCTCATTTTAGAAATGAGAAAATGTTACCCAAAAATAGAGTTCCTATCGCGTTGAGTGTCAAGTTAATAGACATAAACAAGTCAAGATCAGGAAAAGGAAGGATTTATTGTCACTTGCAGCAAGTAAGGCGACCACCAGGGATGTTTCCCAAATAATATCGCCCCAAACAGCAAAACTGGGGAAGCTAAGGGTACCTGCATATTCACGAAAGGGCTTGAGCAGAGAATTCACCATAAAATTGGGGCCAAGGTTGACAGAGTCCAAGTCTTGATTGATTGAAGTCAGGAGAATTAATACCATCATTCAGTCCTCTACGTGGGGGTGGGGATGTGGGGTGGGGCTTAGTTCTTGCAGAACTCAAAGATGTATTATTATGTGTAATATATCCCTTGAGGAGGAAATAGGACTGCACTGTATCAGTGCACTGGCTTTGCTCTGTTCTGGCTTTCCTTTGTTCGCTTAAGATCAGTGCTTTCTGAGACCTGTCCACGGGTGACCATTGTGAACAGGCTTAGATTCCAAAATGGCTTAGGCCAAAATAGCTTCTCTTATGTGAAGAAAACCATTCCTGGCTCACTTCCTCTGGGGACCCCCTAACCCATCTGCTTATAGAAATGGAGGCACAGCTGGATTAAGTGATTAGTTCAGGAGCTCATAGCAAGTAAACAGCAGATCTAGGATTCTAACTCTAAAGCCTAACTCTCTCCACTGGCACGTTATCCTTACAGGTGTGTAACAGATCTTATACTCCCAGCAACACTTCTACTTTATTGACCCAACCTGAGAGTTCTAAACCTATTTAGGGAAAGGAGATGACAACTTTCCAAATGAAAAAAGAGAAGTGAAAATGTTAGTAGCTAGTCATGCCGACTTTTTTTTGACCTTATGGACTGGAGTCCAGCAGGCTCGTCTGTCCATGGAATTCTCCAGGTAAGATTCTTGGAATGGGATGCCATTCCGTTTTCCAGGGGGTGTTCCAGACTCAGGTCTCCCGCACTGCAAGCACATTCTTAACTGCCTGAGCCAACTGTCTGAACAAATTTAGGGAAAGGAGAGGACAACTTTCCAAATGAAAAAGGAAAGGGGGCAAGGGAAAGCAAAACAGTCTCAGAAGACATTGAAATGCGAATCTGAGTTATAAAATGAGATTACGTTAGGAAAATTCGTGTTTTTTTGTTTGTTTGTTTGTTTTTTTACCATTAGGCTTTTGAATGGGTTTCTTTCTGGACCCTGGATTTCTTCTCTTCATTTTTTCTGTAAGTGTTTAATAAGTGTTTCTTTTTGTCATGCACTGTGTCCCATGCTGGGGGAGAAGACAGTTTCTGTGCTGAAGCAGTTCACAGTTCTAGAGAAGAGAGAAAAAAGGAAGAGAGGACATTCCAAAGGGAGGGAGAATTCTCTCAGCCTTAACCAGGAGCATCAGAATATGCATGTAATTGGGCTAAAGTTAAAACACAAGTGAACACACATACACAGAGCTGATTCCTTTGTCTGAAATTGAGGACTTTATACACAGATGTTGGGTGAAATTTTTAAAAGGGCAAAAATGGTTTCCACCCCTCCATGACCCATATCCTCCCATTTCATAGGAACCATAACGATGGGAACCTTGTAAAATGGAGAAGCTGAAAACAATAACCCTTTCTAATCCTAACAGCCAGATAAGAAAGACATAATTTTATTTTACAAATGAGGAAATTGAGGCTTAAAGAGTCTCTTTGCTCTATTTTGTCATGTTGCTCAGGCCTAAGCAACCACACAGATGTCACCAAGTCTCATAAAGAGAAGTATCTGGTGTCTCAGTCTTGCCCACAGGACATCCTTGGGACAGTGCAGCCCCTGCTCTCTTCGCTCTTCCCTTTATGCCTTCTTGTTTCAACATCGTTCTCACTCTTTGTGGCTGGGCCTTGCATTTCCCAAACACTTACCTCTTCCAAGGGATGACAGATTTGGTTCCTCCACTTGAACCCTCATGTTCCTCAAGCTTCATTTCATTTTGTTTTGTTTTGTTGGTTTCTTCTCAGCCTTCAACTTTTAACTGATTCTCTCTGACTCTGGTGAGCTGAGGTGAACCTCTGTTCATCCAGCCGCCAGCTCTGGCCCTGGAGTTGGCCTTTGTGTTCAGGTCCTAGATTCTCTGCCACTGTCAGGGTTGTGTAAGTATAGGGTGCCTCTGAGAGTGAGGCCTCCCTGAATTCTGCACCTTATACCTCAGTTTTGTGTCAACCTGGCCTTATGAAAATAGGATGCTTAACATCAAGAATTCCCAGGGCTTTTTTTTCCCCTTTGAGAACTGTTATCCTTGCAGTTATACACTCAGTAAAGGTCTCATGGATATAAAATTAGTACAACCTTCTCTGAATCTGCCAGGATTCTCCAATGTAGAGTTATTCTCTTCTTTGTAATTAGTACTTGTGTGCACGAATGCTAGGGCACTTCAGTCGTGTCTGACTCTGAGACCCTGTGGACTGAAGCCCACCAGGCCCTTCTGTCCATGAGATTCTCCAGGCAAGAATACTGGAATGGGTTGCCACACCCTTCTCCAAGGGATCTTCCGGACCCAGGGATTGAACCCTGTCTCTTGCATTTCCTGTATTGGCAGGCAGGTGGTTCTTTACCACTAGCACTACCTGGGAAGCCCTCAATTAGTATTTAGGGGTAAGGATTTTGAAACCATGTGAATATTCTGCTCTTTCTCCAACTTTCAGTGTATTCATACATTTACTTTATATGAACTCATTTCTTATTTTATTCAATTTGTTATAACCTGTTATATAATTGATTATTTTGATGCTCAAATTGTCTCTCATGTGGCTGCTTCTGTCACTTCTGTCATGTCCGACTCTGTGCTACCCCATAGACAGCAGCCCACCAGGCTCCCCCGTCCCTGGGATTCTCCAGGCAAGAACACTGGAGTGGGTTGCCATTTCCGTCTCCAATGCATGAAGGTGAAAATTGAAAGGGAAGTCGCTCAGTCGTGTCCCACTCTTCACTGCCCCATGGACTGCAGCCTACCAGGCTCCTCCATCCATGGGATTTTCCAGGCAAGAGTACTGGAGTGGGGTGCCATTGCCTTCTCCGCTCATGTGGCCAATGGGAGCCTATTCAAGCTGGCCTCTGTGTTACTTTCATGACCTGTCATTGTCTCAGTATTTCCTTGCTACCTGGCACAACAAATTATTTCAAATTCAATTTGTGCTTGGTTTGACTGGAATCAGCTCTTACTTGAAATAAAGCTCTCACTTTAAAATAGTGTCTTGAAGCCAAGATTTGGGCACTAGGGGCTGCTCATTGCCTTAGGGGTATCATGTTCTTAGATATTCCCAGTGGACAGAGCTAGAGAACATACATATACACATGTAATTATCACTATGGTAATTTCTATGCCTGTCTCATACATTGAAAACTATGAATTCATGCTGATGCCTCTAATTCCAATCCAGTACCATTGGATTCATTTTTCCCCTTTCTTTCCACATCTGTAATGTCTTTCTCTGATGGTGAGAAACGAGGCTCCCGTTATTCTTAACAATAATGTTAAGATCTCCTTGCATGTTCACAATTTCCATCACTGCTGTTGTCTCATCACTGAAGACAGTTTCCTATCTCTGCCTGGGCTCTGACACCCTATACCAGGTTTCCCTTGCCCTTGGGAATGCCCTTCTCACTGTATTTATGCTCTGACATCTGGTGCTGGACCACCTATCTCCTTGCCTCCTCACCTTCTTGGTCTCCACTACCTTACTGGCTTGCCCCTATCTCTATTTGGTGAGACAACCCACCCTGGGATATTGTGGCCCCTCTATTTCCTCTGCATATGGATACCTGCCTAATAGCTTTAGGACTGAACTGTTCAAAAACAAATGGAAAGGAGAAGGGGCCAAGACAGATTTCTGACTGTATTTTATATTAACAAAAATCTCCTATTCTTTATGACCCAAATGGAAATGTACTACCCAAATCAAGATATAAAGAAGCAACCCTTCTTCGTCGAGAATCTTTCAAGCTATCCTTCAATACTCACTACTTCTCATTTATTCCTCTTACTCTTGATTCACAATGTAATTTGTTAAATGAGGATCAGGGAGAAAGTTTAAATCCGCATGTGCCAATAACAGTAAAGGAGAGGAAATGTTCAAACCAAATGACATTAAAGAAAGGATAATAATAATACTCCAGCCTTAGGATATTCTGGTATATTCATTTGATTGTCAAGAAGTCAGGCACTGCCTTCTTTGCTCTAAGGCTGCACCAGCTGGACTGTGCTTCCTGGGCTCTCTTTGGCCTCAGTAAATAATTCTGTTATCTCACAGGCATGGACAGGGGAAGACATTTTTGGATGTGTCAGAGTATCCAGAGATCCCTCTAGGCACTACCAATGCAGATAAGTCACCCTCATCAAGGCCTTCAGTAAGACTGCCCCTTCGCCCATCGGAGGCATTCCATCCCAAAGCTGAGTTCAGAGGGGCTGGCCTGGAGCAGTCAGTCACATGGCTTCCCATTCCTATCAGGTCAAAGTCTACTCTGTGGGGCCTTTTAACATTGAGTTTGGTCAAATTCAGGCACCAATGGATACCAGTCTGGGAACCTAAAAATAAACCCAACAGAAAAAGCATCAAAGACTTCCTGGAAGATGGAAACATCTAGAGGTGACAGAGGGCAGTGGGATGATTTCTAACGGCCCCATGGAAGCCATGAGGAATTCCCAAATTGCCAGGAATGTCATCAAGTACTGTACCATGTGGTCTTGAATGGGGACAGAATGGAGCGTAGTGAGTATAATAGCTCTTCAGTGTTCAGAAAAGAAGTGTGTGTGTGTGTGTGTGTGTGTGTGTGTGTGTAGAGGAGAGTGCCTTGTGATGTCTGCCCTCCACTGAGAGTTTGATGTAGGCACACTCCATGCCCTGATGTTCTCTGAGGCCAATGCCAGCAAGAAATGACTTATCAGTACTTCATATCAGCAAATAGTTGATGGCAGATTTTATATGCAATTCTACCTATCTATAAGGGTGTTCCTTTTATCCCATTATGTGAAATTCTGTATAGCTAAACCACAGTCATAAATTTTCTTCACAAAAACCACATAAACTCTGGGCTTTTCTTTTGCCAGTGATGGTCACACAGATTCTTAAAATTGGTGTGTGTGTTTTAGTCGCTCAGTCATGTCTGACTCTTTGCAACCCCATGGACTGTATAGCCTGCCAGGCTCTTCTGTCCATGGAATTTTCCAGGCAAGGATACTGGAGTGGGTTTCCATTTCCTTCTCCAGGGGATCTTCCTAACCCAAGGATCGAACCTACGTCTCCTGCGTTGCAGGTGGATGCTTTACCATCTGAGCTACCAGGAAAGCCCCTGGGGCTCATGTTATATCCTTCCTTCCCTCTTATTTCTCCTTCTCTGCCAAGTCACCAAGTCTCTGTCTCAGTCACCAAGTCTAGGAGATTCTTTTACAATATCTCTACCATCAACCCTTTAATTTTCTACTGCTTGGTTCCTAGTTCAGGCACTAATTGTCTCACACTGACTCCTTTAATTTAGCTTCACTTTTTAGTAAAATATCTTTTACTTAATGCCTAAACCTTTACATCTATTTATTAGAAAAGTTCTATAAATTGATAATATAACTGATGGGTCATTATGGGTTAATTCTTTAAAGAGTTAGAGCCAGTAATTAACATCAAATACCCTCTCCATTATATTGTGAAGGGTCGTGTGCAGTCATATTCTATTGATAGAACCACAATTTACACAAATTAGAAGGAAATTATAAGACATACATGTATGCCAAGTATTCCTGTTCAGCAGTTTTATTCATCATCTCAGCCAGTCTGCCTGGGTGAACTCAGCCATCAGAGGAGGTGGGAGGTGAGGAAGATCTCCAACGTTCACTGATTATTTTCACATGACCTTGACTCATATCTTCATACATGTATTTACAGTTAAAGGTTATTGTTGTCTATTATAACCAAATGACCATAGTCTTGTTTGACATTTTTTGGCAATATTTATCATATGTGATTTTAAGATAATAAGTTTTCATTGTAAAATAACACCTTAACTTGTAAAATCTGTGCTAACTTTATAAGCTAAGCAGCAGATTTGGAAGAACATGCAAAGAGTGGATTCTTGGAGCCAAATGAGGCTATTTCTCCCTCCTTTTCACATCAGTTCAGTTCAGTCGCTCAGTCGTGTCCGACTTAGAGCTGAGCATATCTACACTCAAGAAATATTTAACAGGCAGAATAAAATTTGCTGATGGATGACACTAAATAGAAATAAGAGTTTTGTTTTGTTTGTACTATTTTTATTATGAAAATAATACCAAATCATCATTGCAACAGAAACAAAATTGACTGGAAATAAATCAACCCATCAGGCATAAATTCTTTATGACCTCTTTGAAAAGTTCTAGTTAAATACAAGAAATAAAACATCCCAGAGTACCTGAATAGGATGCTCAAACTACTATTTTTAAAAAAAAGAAAGAAAGAAAAAGGGATCGTCTGATGCATTTTAAACGTTGTCACCAATGCATTTATAAACAAATCATAATAAATATTTTGTATGTCACAGTGGTATTTTGTCACTAGGTACCTAATATTAAAGATATGTACCCTTTTAGCTTCATTTAAAGTTAAAGACAATACAACGTATATTGGAAATTTTGCATAATCACTTTCATTCTTTTTTTAAAAGCTGTCTTTACAGGTTAGCTAAATGTTTTTGAAGCTTAATTAGTTATTTTAAGCATCCAAAATAGAATTGCTTTGGCCTCTATGATATCTTTTTGAGTTTAGTTATCACAGTGAGCACAGAGTATAATTTTGTTTTCTATCCTCAAATACCTCTTTGTTTCAGCCTCAGAATAGAAAGTCACAACCCTTAGCTCCAATACCAAATAGAATAAATATAAGTTCACACACAGAGTGAATGGCAAGCTCAGATCTTAGAAGCCATATGGAGATCTGATTGGTACCAATGAAACTGTGTGGGTATTATATTTAATTGAATAGAGTTAAATTATGTATGTAGTATGTGCATAGCAATGGGTACTTCAGAGAAGCTGCTCTTGATAGGAATTAGCTGTGATTGACTATGTTTGCAGAGTACAGCAAGGTTATTAAATAAATAACATAGTAACACATTCCATTTAACACAGATTATATGTGAAACCAGCTGCAGATTGTGAAAGAGATGTGGAAGGCACAAACTGCAATTCTCTTTTCAAAAGTGTGGGAATAAAGAAAAGAGATATGTAATCCTTACTAATAAGCTTGCACTTTTTAGTTATGCTACAGAAAGAGAGAGGAGAAACTGTGTCATTCATTGCTCAAAGCACCCAAATTACAAGGTATTCCTCCAAGCTTCCCTGCTGGTTATAGTTATAAAAGAAACAAGTCACCTTCCAGAGCTCTCCTTCCAGCAGGCAGCAGGGTCCATGCAGAGAGAATTATCACAGAGCAGAACAGACCACAGCATCCCTCATTAATGCATTCCTGTCTGGGACCATGTAAATGCTTTGGCAGACCAGTTCTACACTTCTGCACAACTCATTTACAGAATTTACACTGTGAGGGGATGGTTAAGGAGATGGGCCCTCTTTGCATGGGGGGAATCTGATTATACCGAAGGGCTAAAGCATCTTGAAATCCTTTAGTTATCTGCTCACTTGGGACGAGTTTGTCAAGATGGGCTCTAATGAACTCAGATTCTTTTGTTTGTGGAAAATAAAATGGAAGATCTTATTAAGTGACCCCTCAACTTTCCTGAAGCCTGGAAGCCTCAGTGATGGAGTGGGATCCAGCAGAGGACAGAGGGCTAGAGGAACTTCACAACCAATTTTCTGATTTGTGTGCCTCTCTCTTTAATGAGGGAGTAAATCAACCTTATTAATCTTGTTAAATAACACATTCGGTGCAAACCTAGGTGTTAGAGAAAAGCAGACTCTGTCAGGACCATATCACAGATATATCTAACATAAAGATCCAGGAGCAGAAGGTCAAGATTTATTCACAACCAGGCATGCTCATGGTTGGCTTCAATTCTGATTGGACAGTTTCCTGGCAAAAATCTGTTCTGATTGATTGAGGCTCATGTACCAACTGTAGTTATTTTGAACATTACCTCTATTGGAATTCTTGCCCGTCCATGGCCCTTAAAGAGGCTGAGAAGTTCACAAAACTCTTAACTGTAATTATTCTGATTTGAAGAGAAAAAGAGAGAGAAGAGACAGACAGAAAGAGAGACAGAGAGCAAGTTGACCATACACTGTGGACCCAAAGATGCAAACAATTTAACCATCACTTTTCTGTATAGAATATTAATCATTTTCCTTTAGCCAGAGCCAAAGGCAAGAGGGGAAAGACCCGAGAGAACCATCATCTACGGATAGGTCCTTCTGAAATATGCCTTAAAGAGAAGTGATTCTTGAGTGCTTGCTCCTCCTCCTCTCATCTGTAAAGCACTTTCCCTCAGTTTAGTTCTAGTTCTACCCCTTTGCCCCTTAGCATAAGCTAATTTTTGCCTTTGGTCATAGTTTTACAATTGTGTGTGATCTTTGAAGGCAGGGAGGAACTGTTAGGTAGGTAGAATAGGAACAAGAAGTCCAAAATAGCAATGGCTAAAAGACAAAGGAAGGGAAAAGCCTGCGAAAATAGAACCAAGGAAGGTCCGAGGACAGGAGTGAGAACCTCAGGTGAAGCAAACAGCCCTCCTGGCTAGGCCAGTTTACACAGGGCAGGCTCAGGGGGAGGAGAAAAAACATAAAAAGAGGAGCCCAAACTGAGTCTCGCTCTTCTCTTTGCTTCTTTTGGGTTGGCCCGCCCTCATGTCTCAAGGATGCATTTTCCTTCGCTTGCCAAAAAAAACTGAGCTGTAACCAAGCTGTGACACTGGTCCACAGTTTAAACTGAGCTGTAACACCAGTCTGTCCATCGCTTCAAATTTTTGCTGCGAAGAGACAGAACCAAGGAAATCACACACACCCTCGACAGAACTGTGTCATCTTATTTGTTGCCTTTATTTACCATGCCTTGTATATTGCATAGTATATTGTTGACTGATCAGTTGATACAATTAAGCATGGTCTTGTTCCATGGATTTTCTTCTAAGCTAAGTTAAGACTCCAAGAGTAAAAAACTATCTCCTGTGTGCCACTCTTTTTTTCCCTACTGTTTCCTGAAAGATGAAGACTCTGCCCGTGGTTCTGGCAGGCTCCAGGTGCAGACCCATTGTGTGGTTGTGTGGTCCAGTGGTGGTCAACCACAGCACCTACTGTGGGGAGGGCTATGGGGATGACAATATAGTTGCTAACCCATAGATTCCAGCAGAATGACTTGCTTTCAGGCAGCGGAGTGGGTGGGTGATTATTCTTCGCTGAAACATCTCCAGAGAAAGAACAAGGACTGACAATCTTCAGTGAGCTATTTCAGTTTCTAATTAATCATTTGGACAGGAAATTTTTGTCATGTATCATCAAAGTCATGCTGCCACAAATTAAGTCAAAGGTTCCTGGTTTTCTTCTTTCTAGAGGTGGATCAGAATTAGGCACTATCCTGCATTTGATAACCTATTATGGGTAAAAATACATAGGATATCAAGATTGTTAAAATGCCTTTGTGACTAGGAAACCCATTTGAAGCCCACTAGGCCTAGAGGGAGAATGAGAGCTCACATCTTTTTTTTTAAGGTTTAGTCTTTTTTTTTTTTAATTGAGATAGAATTGCTTTATAATGTTCTGTTAGTTTCTGCTATACAATGAAGTGAATCAGCTGTATGTGTACATATATCCTCTCCCTCTTGCGCCTCCTTCCCACCCACCCCCTCATCCTTCCCTTCTACATCATCACAGCACACTACCAAAGTTCATCAAAATTTAGTCTTAACATTAAATATCTAGGCTGAGGAAACAGCAGTGTTGTAGCACAGAGGATTAGCTGAGTTCAATCCAGGAGATGGTGGCAAGGAGAACTGGCCAGGCCAAATGGCCCATGTTGCCTAAAAGTGGGTGACAAGTTAGGCAGAGAGTCTTGGAGCAAACCTAGCAGTTTCTCCCAAGTGTTACAAGGGCTCCATCAGCCCATCTGTGTTGTTACGCAGGTCTGCAGGAGCCCATCCGGGTGAATGGTATGTGCTCATAACAAGAGTCACGCTGCAACAACTGAGACTCCTCAGCTCTCAGCCCCGTGAGAGCTCACATCTTGCTGTGAAAGTGCATTGAATTCACAAAGTTGGGAAGGAGAGGCGTCATGGGATGATGTTTTCTTTGACATGGACTTGGGTGATCTGTTTTATGTTGTTTGGGTATGTTGTGTGGGAGGTGGGATGGCTTTGTTCAGCTGGCTTGGATGTTTGAGGTGGGGATGTGAAAGGGGTTAGTGAGGCTTCTATGTGATACAGGACAAAGACTCTTACAGCTCTCTCTTCCTTACCTGCCTGTATTAGAAAAAGCATTCAATCAAACTCTGTCATCAAGGCAGTGACTGTTACAGAGACAGGAACTGCATGAGATATTTATACAAGATTGTCTGTTGTGTGGAATCTGTGGAAACCAGACCACCCTTCCTATGGGTCAGCTGCCAAAGTCTTGAAATAGCTCTGAGGGCCAGGACCTTTCTGTTATGGTATTTTTCTTTGTGGATAAAACTGGGGTGGGAGGGATGATTTTACTCCCATCATGCTTCACTATAGCCTCTCCCACCCCCAATTTATTACCATCCTTTTATATCCTCTCACTTTCTTTCACCTGTTTTAAACTTGGGAGAAAAACAGGACAAGAGGAGCGAGGAAGGGGGACCAGGACAGGCCTTCAGCTGAGAAGGCAGCTGCTTGCATTGTGTGCTGTTGGCAGCTCCCAGCCTTTCTGGAGCATCTCCAAATACCTCTTCCAAATGCTGACTGATACAGAAAATTCCATTTTGTTCTCCTTCCAAATTCAATCTCTGTCATGGATTTTGTCATTTTCCTTTATCTTTTTCCAGTTTTATCCCTCACCCCTGCCCCAAGTCCCCTTAAAGTAGTTTACCTGTAACTTAGAATTATAATAAAAACATACAACATATCAATGAATACTTGAGGTTTTGACTACTAGACCAGAATTTAGAAATAATCTAAGTCAGCTCTCATACTTTTCCATTGAGAAGCTCAGAGGGGTAGAATGACCTACCCCAAAATCAGGCAAATAATAAATGGAAGAACCAAACTAGACATTAACACAAATACTTTGTCTAAGACTGTCTGTAGGCCCCTGCAGCAGATCCAGAACCAATAAAAATAACAGTGATGTGACTTTGAAACAAGATATTTAAACTCTTAGTAATTAAGAATGATGGGGACAAAGATGAGGAAGAGAAGAGTTGCTCCAGGCTCAGGTATACTCTGAAATGTTAAATCTGTTAAAACCCAAAGGAATATTAATGAAGGAAGCTTTATTCTGGGAAGAAGGCACCGAGGTGGCTATGGAAATAGTCAAGACAAACTTATGACCTTTCTGTCTGTCAAGTTTTATTGCCATGATTTAAATATTATGGAGTGTGAGGCATCATCTGTATCTCTCTTTGTTACAAATTACACTGAGAATGTTCTGTAGCATTACAAGAAGAAAAAAGGTCCACTATCAGTAGGACAAACAGAGTTGGTGCCAAAGAGTTATTTAACAATGGATAAAAATTCACTCCCTCCAACCACAGAGGGATGCCCCATTAACTCCTGCCACCATGGGTTCAGTGGATGACCCACCAGTGACAATGATTAGTCAAATTCAAATATGACATGTTGCAAACCAGGGCACAAACTATCAGGATTTTAAGAAAATTACGTGTGATTTTTAAGAGATGCAGGATGTTGGAAGAGAATCCTGTTAGTGGTGTTTCTTTCTGTGGAACCCTCTTGAGAATATGTATAGCTAATGATTTTTTAAAATGAAAGTTTCCCACTAATTAAAAAGAAAAGCAGCAATGGAAGTCAATGGTTTCTTCTGATACTGCATTATACTGAAATACAGTAAGATAAATTATGTTGGGGTTCTTTCACTTTTTAAAGGGTTCAGAAATCCTTGAACTTCAAATCAGTATATAAAAATGTCCCATTATCTTAATTATCAGTGGTCATGCATTTTCATGGACTGTCTTTCATTTCAAAGATGATGCCTGCTTATTCAGCATCAGCAAATGTTAAGGGGCACATTTGAGCTAAATGACTATTAGCTAATCTTCATGGACAATTAAAATATGCATTTTTCCCCAACTCTTATCCTGAGGTAATCCGGAGGTGTCATTGCTGTTGTTTAGTTGCTAGGTTGTGTCCAACTCCTTTGCAACCCCATGGCCTATATCCTGCCAGACTCCTCTGTCCATGGATCTTAAAGCAAGAATAGAGTGGGTTGCCATTTCTTTTTTCCAGGGGATCTTTCTGACCCAGGGATCGAATCCAAATCTCCTACATTGCAGGCAGATTCTTTACTGCTGAGCCACCAGGAAAGCCCCAATCAAGAGGTACTATCACTGAATTAATTTATCCCCTGACCAATCACATATTTTCCTATTGCTTCAATCAGTAAGTCTGACTGATGCAATTTTCATCTTCTTAACTTTTCTACCCACCTTTGGCAGGGGCATGATGTCATAAAGAAGATATCAGGTCAGAAGCCAGGGCATGTAAGTCCAAGGCTTATCCCTGAAATGTACTCTGGATCTCTGACAATGAATCTTGTTTTCTTCATCTGTAAAATGAAAGCATTGAATTAGACAAACTGTACATCGTCTTCTAGTTTTAGCATTCATTGTGTCTGAAGTGGCAAAGAAGAAGGAGGAGTGGGGAGAGGGCAGAGAAGGGGAGAAAGAAGGGGAGGAAGGGAAGGGAATGAAAAGGTCTGGGTAGGGTCACATTACAGATATTTAATGCCTGCATAGTTGGCAGTCAACAGGACAGGAGAAATCAAACCCTGCCTGCTGGATTTTAACCCAGAGTGAGGGCACTTACTTCCTTACTTGGACAAGGTCATATTTCATATCAAATATGACAGTTCCTTTAAAAGCTAAATTTAAATTGGTCTTATGCAAGCATCCCAAGGTATACTTGGATTGGATCACAAGTCTGTGGCAAAAGGAATGACTGTGTCTAATTTCTTCCAGTGTCACCTTCTATATTAATTCATGAATTCTCATCTCTTCTTTTGTCCTTTACTAGACCATCATTTTGTGGTTTCCCTGTAGCTCAGCTGGTAAAGAATCCGTCTGCAATGCAGGAGACCTGGGTTCAATTCCTGGTTGGGAAGATCCCCTGGAGAAGGGAACAGCTATCCACTCCGCTATTCTGGTCTGGAGAAATCCCATGGACAGAGGAGCCTGGCATGCTACAGTCCATAGGGTCACAAAGAGTCAGACATGACTGAGTAACTAAGCACAGACCGTCATTTAACCTGGTTTTAGGATAAAAATGAACTAACATCCTGTCATTGTACACTATAGTACAAGGTACTGTTTAGCTAAGGGCCATCTTTCTAATCACTTAGCACTCTAGTAAATTAGACTCATGCATATTTATATGGAAATGCTCAGTTGTTTTACACCAAGAAGTCCACACCTAGACATTTCCCTGGCGAATGGTTCATGAAAGCAGTTTTTCAATTTACCTGTATTTCTGACAATCCAACCCAACATGGGTTTCTTTGCAGGATTTTAAGACAGAGCTTAGGGCAGATGGCATCTAATAGGATCTCAGAATCAGAATTGTTTTGGAAAAACCTGAGAGATAACTTGCCTTTGGCATTCATGAAGAGGGAGCATGGCACATTTCTGCCAATGGCCCTGAGGCCTTTCTATCATGGAGCCCATGAGGTTCTTATTGAGGGGTTGTGACAGTTAAAACAAAAAGAATTGTGACTTCTTGACTCAACTCCCTTGGCTGAGATCTGAGACAGACCTAGCAGTTCATTTTGCTTGACAGCAAGTTTATTCAGTCTTGCAGCCCCAGTGCATTTTCCATTAAGCTTCTCAGCAAACCATTTCTACACCATTGGCCATTACTTGTGTGCTCCTGATGGCAGCACAATGGAACCATGGATATCTAGTGCACAAATCCAGCCCGCTTATTAAGTACCTGCTCTGTATCAGACAGTGTGTTCATGTCCTGAAAGCATTAATCATATGCAATCCTCATCCCTCATGGACGTTTATTTCAATCTGGGGTCCACAGGAACCTCTTTGGAGCAACTGATGCCTGCACTGAGCCTAATGGCAGAAGGAAGAGTTAGCCATGTGGACAAACCTAAGGAAGCCTCTCCTAGGGAAACCTAGGCAGGAGATGAGCCTCGTCTCTTCAGGAAAAGGTAGGCAGGTTGATGTGAGCAGAGTGTGAGTCATGGGTGGGAATATTATTTCTGTAAAGGGCCAGATGGTGAATTTTTCTGGCTTTGTGGCTCTACAATACTCAGCTCTGTTGCTATAGGATGAAAGCACCATATATGATTGGATGCAGCTGTGTTCTCATAAACTTTAACTTCTAACCTAGGTGTCTGGAGATGTCTGGCCAAGGGGTCCTAGTTTGCTGGGCAGGGCAGAGCGAGTGCAGTGACTGGGATGGTCAAGGGCCTGTTTTGGTGGGACTCCTTTACCAGGTCAGGCCACTGGGATTTGGAGAAATGAGAAATAGTTAAGGCCTGAACTGTCCACAGGAAGCCAAAGGACAGATGGTCTTAGTACCTGTTGCTAAAACTTAGAAAGGAAAACCTATGCCAAGCAAAGGCACTGGCAATTTTCTCTCTCCTCACAGAATGTCCACACTTCCTCCAAGGCCTTGTCTGCTGGATTGACACAGCAAGAGCTTCCAACCTGGCCCAGGCTCTTTCCTGTGTGACTGTAGGCCCCAGGATCTCTTTCCAGCCTACCCTATACCAATCAGGCCTCTGGAGATACCAACCTGATGAGGTGTTTGATGAAGTTTGTTCAAAAGCAGGGGAAAGAGAATAGGGACTCCTGATAGCACCAAAGATCCCAACAGAATACAAGTATTTTCTTTCACTCCCCTAGTGATCTGTAAAATTATAAGCGTTTATACAAATATGTTTTTCATTACATTACCATTTTCTGTCTCCATTTGCAGACTCCCACTCTAACCAGATTTGCTATGAACCCGACTGAAAATAATATGGTTTATTCCTCCCATCATGTGGCAGTTCGGCTGGCTCCCTGTCATGCATTCAAAATGTACCCTAAGTGAAATAGTATCCATATTCTATTGTGGTTCCAGGTAAGAAAGGAAGTGCATGGTTGCCAAGAGTCAGAGAAGTACCACCTGCTTAGACCCAACTAAGCAAGGAAGAAGTTAGGGAGTTCTTTGAGGGATTAAGTTCTCATTCTAAAACAAAGACACCTACAGTCAGAGCAAGGAGAAAGGGGAAACTAACACTATCCTCTAAGTCTTACTTGATTTTGTCTCATTCGCTGTAACTGTGGACTAGGCTTCAAAAGTTAGGTTGGCACAATTAACTTTTCTTACATTTTAGCTTTTACAGATTAAAAGTTATTAAATTTGTGAGTCAGCATCATGAAAATTGGGATAATATTAAAAGGTTATTGGCACATAGTTTCCACAGTATTATTAGAAGTCAACACTGAGTCATAGCCTCCCAGATATGAAGAAAGGGAAAGGCTTATTCTCGGTTTGATGACAAGGCAACTAGGATGGGGTTTTATTGTGGGTAAGGAGTGGAGGGCTTGGGACCAAGTACTGAGTTAGAGGCTGTATTATTTGAGATTCCTGGTTGCCAGCAGAGGGTTACAACACCCATGGGCCTTCTTTTTTACTTGTTATTTTTTTATCTTTTAATTTATTTTTTGACTGTGCTTGTGTCTAGTCTAGGCTATGGTTTGTCCAGTAGTCATGTATGGATGTGAGAGTTGAACTATAAAGAAAGCTGAGTGCTGAAGAATTGATGCTTTTGAACTGTGGTGTTGGAGAAGACTCTTGAGAGTCCCTTGGACTGCAAGGAGATCCAACCAGTCCATCCTAAAGGAAATCAGTCCCGAATGTTCATTGGAAGGACTGGTGTTGATGCTGAAACTCCAATACTTTGGCCACCTGAGGCAAAGAGCTAATTCATTTGAAAAGAGCCTGATGCTGGGAAAGATTGAAGTTAAGAGGAGAAGGGGGTGACAGAGGATGAGATGGTTGGATGGCATCACCTATTCAATGGACATGAGTTTGAGTAAACTCTGGGAGTTGGTGATGGACAGGGAAGCCTGGCATGCTGCAGTCCATGGGGTCGCGAAGAGTCAGACATGACTGAGTGACTGAACTGAACTGAACTGAACTGTGCTGTGTCTTCGTTATTGCATGGGGTTTTCTCCAGTTGTGTTGAGCAGCGGCAACTCTCCAGCTGCAGTGCATGGGCTTCACATTTTGGTGGCTCCTCTTGTTGTGGAGTACAGACTCTAAGGCATGTGAGTTGAGTAGTTGCAGCTCCTAGACTCTAGATCACAGGCTCAATAGTTGTGGCACTTGGGCTTAGTTGCCCCACGGCATGTGGGATCTTCTCAGATCAGAGATTGAACCTGTGTCTCCTGCATTGCCAGGCAGATTCTTTATCAGCAACACACTAGGAAAATCACCCATGAGTCTTCTTAACTTGGTTGCCCAGAGATAGAGCCAGCAGGGAAGAAGGGTGGGGATCCGTAATGGTCAAACATCAAAAACAGACCAGCCTCTTCATTGCATGCCCCTTTTGTCCCCCTGGTTCTCAGTTCACAGAGATGATTTGTAGTTGTGTCTGACTCTTTGCTACCGCATGGACCACAGCACACTAAGGCCTCCCTGTCCCCCATCATCTCCTGGAGTTTGCCCAAGTTCATGTCCATTGCTTGAACAGAGATGAATATGAGATCTCAAAGAATCTTCCAATGGATTCCTTTTCATATTAAGTTAACCAGACTTGATTTCTGTTGCTTGCAATCAAGAATCTTGACTGATAACTGTATAGCTGAAAACTTTATCATTTCAGGTTAAACAGACAAACAAACAAGCTTTAAACTTTAAGCAGAGAAAAACTGTAAGCACTATTTCAAAGCAACAAAAATATTGGTATAGATTTCCACAAATGCATGTTCTTCTCTCTGCAGTAGCCATTGCAGCAAGTCTCAGGGATCATGATATTGGAAGGTCATTTGGTTCAGTCTTGGGCACCAAAAAGATTCATATTTATAGAATTCTAGAGCTTAAAAAGGCCCAAGAGATTATTTAAAAAAAGAAAAAAAAAAAACCTTTAGTTATTGATGAGGAAACCACCACTAAGAACAAAGCACTTTCCCAGTCATATGAAGAATTAATAGAGGATCAGAGAGCAAGCATTGAAATTTGTAGTCAAGGGCCCCTTTTATCTTAGCTGGCAGATTCTTGGAATTCAACTGAAGAGGCTTTCTCATGCCTTGGTATTAAGAAGAACAGACTCTCTCTTCATAATATATGAAGGCATTATCTTATATCAATGCCACAGTGCTCTGTGGCTGCCTGGCTCATTCATGCAGGCTAGTGTATTGATGAAGGCAAGGTCATCAGCTTGAGTCAGGAATGAGCAGTCAGTCTGGCTCACGTCCCACAGCACAGTGTCCAGATGCCGGCTGGCTGAGCCATAATAATGGGACCCTGCTGTGGAGGACACCTGGGTAAGAGAGTAAGAATGGCTCCATGAGGTCCATGACCACACTGCTCACAACGTGGGGCAGAAGCAGCTCCCAGAGGGGGCTCAGAGAAAGATTAATGGTGTCTGCTTTACATACAGAAGAAGTCATATTAGGCCCTTAGCTGTAGAAAAGAAAGCATATGTGACAGAAAACAGTGAAGGATTCCACTTACTAAATACAGCCTTGGCAATTAGAAATGTTCTTCTGTCTTAGGATAAACGCCAGATGTCTCTCCCCTTGAGAAGTCTCCTATTCTTCCTCTACTCCCTAATCCAGACCACGCCTGCCCTATAAAAGGGAGAAGGGGAACAGCCCCCAGAGCATTCCTTTGCCATGACCCTACAGTTGCCAGTGCCCACTCACCAATTTCTTATTGATGGGATAAGTTTGGAAAGAATCAGGAGCACCAAAAGAATGCATATAACAGACTTAGCGAAGTTAAAACAATGAAAGATGTTGCTGTGGTCTGAATTAATTAAGAATTAGTTAGAGAAAGAACTAGTTCTTAAAGAATGGTGAGGATTTTCATGGAGCAAGAGGAAAGTATGGGAGCTGTCCAGTACGGAAGGAGTCATTTATGAACAAAAACACAGGAGAAAGGGTGTACAAGGCATGTGCCGGGCATCCTACAGAGAACAGAAGGGGAAGGAAGGTTCCTTCAGGAAAGACACTGGGAGATGGGTGTGAAGAAAGCAGGCTAAAGCCACATTGTGGGGGCTGAAGTGACAGGCTGAGCTGTGTTTTCTTTGCTCAGCAGGCACGGGGACCCCTGGAAGCTTTTAGAGCAGGGGAGGAGCGCTGGTCACAGCCATGGTTAAGGAAGAGGAGTCTGACAGTGGTTGGAGGCAGCTGGTTGGAGGTGGTTGGCAGGCAGGCTGGAAATTGCATTCATGATGAAGAGTGACCTTAAGTCGAATAAAAGGTTGATGATTCAAGGTCAGTGTTCCTGATGGGTCATGGACAGGGAGGGAGGAGGACTTATTCTCCCTTGTTAGGAAGTAGCTCTGGTGTCACCACTGAGTTCCAGAAAACGTACCTTTGCTTCAGACCAGAATACAAAAGACTAGATCTCTTCAATGAACCTGGCCCTGTAGATGCTTGGGCATGTGGCAGAGCGAGCCTGATCTGGGAGTGGATGGGCCACTCTGGACCACACAGAGCTTGGCAACAGCATGTGCTTAATGAGTCTTTACTAGGTGAGCAGTTCTGATTAAAAACAAAGTGTGTTTGACAGAAGACAGTGAAGAATCCCACGGGGGCCTTCATCTGCCTTGTCCAGAACCTAATCAACCAGACAGGATCCATGAAAACTGAATCTCTGTCAAAGCAGGATGATGGACTGAAGGCGCTTGGGCCTGGCCCCGCAGAGTCTGGCCTTCCAACCTACTACTTCTCTGCAGAGAAGCTGATTGGATTACACTGGTCACCAGGCCACTGGGCTGCAGGACACACACACAGCTGGATAGGGTAGGGATAGAAGAGGAATGAGACATTCACATCTTACTATAAAATCTTATAACTAGACTACACATAGATTTTAAGAACCGGGGTCCCTTCCAGTCTGTGTTCATTTGGTCTACTAGCCAGACTGTTGTGCCTGAATTAAACAGTCTTCTGAGATATTTTACAGAACTGACCAAATAGTTGACTGTTCCGTCTCTTCAGCTCATGCTATTAAAAAGCACCAGCACTGTAACTTCCTCAAAGTCTGTAGGAAGATTTACAGCTCCTGGCATCCCAGTCCCACATTTTGAATAATAATGTCTTTAAACCATGTTACCACCACCATCCAATACATTTATGTGGAGCAAGTAAAATTTCCCTGTTACAGAGCTTTATAACCTCTGATACGCTGGCCCATAGCCTAAAAAGGGAATATAGGTATCAGTGTTGACAAAATCATGAAAGGAAAATACATGAGGTAAAGGGAATGAAAAGATGTTTGTGATGTGGGTATAGAATTACAGTCAGTGAACCCTCTGTGCTCAGGGGGTGGAGTAAAGAGATTGGGTCATTGGATCTCAGACTCCAGAGCAAAAGCCAAGAGACCAGGTGGGCCAGGAGAGCTAAGGTCTGCTCTGCAAAGCCTGTGTTCTTGAACCCTAGGTGGGCTGGGAGCAGCAGCCACCTCTGTTTCTCAGCCTTCCCCCACCGCCTCTCTGCTGAAAAGAGTCTGTCAACAGAGCAAGTTTTCCTCCTCAGCACTCTCCCTCCAGCCCCCAACCCCCACCCACCACCCCTGTCGCTGAAAGAGCCAGGGGTCAGGTGGCAGGAGCACTGCTGGCTTGTGTGTGGAGTCAGGGGAAATCACCAGCCGCTTGAGCTTTGCTGGAGTGGTCAAGAGGCTGGTTTCATTTGATTAAAAGCTCTATCCTCCAGGAAAGAAGCCAGGTCAGTGGGGAGCCTGACTGCCAGCAGAATTCCACAGGGAAGCTGGCAGACAAGGGAAGGGTTTGGCTCGGCTACTACCAAATATACAGCTGCACTTAACCACAGGGCACTCAGCCTTCCCACCCCAGCCCAGTCCTGAATTCTCCAGCTGTGCTGTGGGCACAATCCTGTGATCCCCATGAAAAGCCGTGTAAGGAGAGATGCTGTCTGTGCTGTGCTCAGTCTTTCAGTCGTGTCTGATTCTTTGCGACCCCATGGACTGTAGCCCGCCAGGCTCCTCTGTCCATGGGATTTCCCAGGCAAGAATGCTGGAGTGGGTTGCCATTTCTTATTCCAGGAGATCTTCCTGACCCAGGGTTCAAACCTACATCTCCTGCATTGGCAGACAAATTCTTTACCACTCTGCCACCTGGGAAGCCCCAAGAACAGATGGGTTAAAGCTAAGCCCACAGTCAGAGAATGTAGAAGGTACATGCCCAAGAAAGAGCTGTGTCTGTTACTCTATCATACTTCAGTCGGGTCCATTCTTTGCCTCCTCTTTTCTGAAGAGTTGAGGGGTGCTGAGGGGAAGGGCATTTGGACAGGCTGCTATACCCTGCCTCGCCTCACAGACGGCTCCACTTGTGTCCTGGGTGTCCCCTGGGTGCTCTCAGCCTTCAAGAACCAGGTAAAATTGCCTGGGCAAGGAGTTTTCGATTCCAAAGCTTCTGACTCCACAAAGTCCTCCCCAGGATGCTCCCTGGAGAGGTGACAGCCTCCTGGTTCTCTTGGCACAGTGAGATCCTGCCTGCTTACAAAACTCTTCATCTCTTTGCTGAACCCAGGACACTAAGCCACATCTCTGATTTCCATCGGGAACAAAAATAAACAAAACAAACCCCAAAAGCCTTAGCCATGAGAAGCACATGTGAGAACGACAGACTTCGAGAGAGGTCTGGAAGCCACAAGGAGAGAGCTGTAGTGAACCCAAACTGGCAGGAAACCCTACAAGTCGCTGGTAGACGTTCCTGTTCTCTAACACCATTGCAGCCTGCCAGTGGCTGGGGTCTGCTCTCTTGCCCTTTACTGAACCAGAGTTAAATCAGTAGCACTTCTTACCAGTAGCTCCTCCTCTCTCCTTCCTCTCCTTTCCCTTTCTCTATTCCATCCCTATAGGAACCAGCTAATTTCTGCCCAGGCCCCTGGAGTTTCATCATATAACTTAAGCCATTATTCAGACATTTTCCCAAATATGTATTTGATTTTTATTATTCCTGGTAGTTGTGAACTATCAAATCACAGCAAACACTGAAGTAGGGAATACTGAGCCCCTGCTCTGATGGGAAATACAGGCTTAGGCTCCAGTGAGGCTCGAGTCACAATTCTTTTGTTAATCAGTCAATACATAACTTTGTTTCATGTGTTTTTCTATTTAAAGACGCTTTATTTAAGAGATAGTGTTGATTCATTAATGATTCGTTAATGACTAAACTCATAGTCAACAGCACTATAACTCATGCCAGGCTGAAGATTACCAATTTTCTCTGTAAGACACTTAGGAACAATAGACAAAACTTCAGTACTGTGCTTTGGGGCTATTTTAAGCAGCAAAATTACCAAAGAAAGGCACAAAAATGCAAAAAAATTTAAAGTGGCACTAAATAGACCTCCAAAAGGACACTTGAGGACAAGAGAAGGGCCAAAGTAAGAAGACAGAGCATCACCTTGTTCAGTCCCGGCTAGAAACATATACATTAAATGAATTAACTTTTTGCTGCTCTGCAGATGTCTGTGAATAACTGCAAAAGTACTGCAAGTTTTGATTGGAGGTGGGGAGGGTGACGAACAGGTTTTAGCAAGTACATAAATTAAGAAATATGGAATTGGCAGATAGGATCAACTGTATGTCCTTTCCTAAGAAGCATAACGGCGCCAACTGTTCAGATAACTGTTTTCCATTTTATCACTTTAATATTAGCATAGAATTCATTTGAAAAATTGGCTCTCCTGTTTAAAGGAGATTTGGAAAACCTGATCCGTGGTTCATTCCAATTGCAATTATCAGTCTTGTCTAGTAACAGGGAACTGATGAAACTTGTCAACCTCGTGAAGAGAACAGAGAGAAGAGTCTAAAAGAAGAGAGATAACACAGAGTGGGAAGGTTGCATGTTACTGTGAGATTTCTGTTTGGTAGAGAAGATAACCTCAGAGTCATGATTTTATTGTCCTGTAGGACATTAGCCAGTTTTGTATCCAATCTACAAAATGTTATTCTAGAATTCCTTTTTTCCAAAATGCCTAGAAGGTGAACCATAAGAATCTAACCTTCCCCTTTCATAAGCCTGAGAAGCATTCTTCAGACCTTTCAGAGTCTCTGGGTATATCCTGCAGCTTGTTGCAAACCTTGGGAATGTTTTTAGGAATGTTAATTGTTTCCATTAAAAGACAAGAACTACTGTAACGAACTCAGATGTTTGGGTCGAAAGTCAGCACCCGTTTCTTCTTCTTGTGCAAAGTTTACCCTGAGGCTCTGGGATCAGAGCTGGGTGAACTGCAGTAAACTCAGCCTGATGATAGGTTTACTGCAAGAGATTTTATGTTTTTGGAGCTTCACCAAGGTTCCCAGGTATTTGCCATTAACTGCTTTCACAGTTCCCCTCTGTTTGCTTTTAGCCGTTGAACATAATCAAAGGATGGGTGGGTGTGTGTGTAAGCATGGATGTTATCTTCGTTTTATTTATTTGAAAAGCACTTACAAGCTTCAGGCTTTGTGGTCCACAGAGCGTGGTTCTTGGCTGTGGAAACCTGACACTGGCTGGCCCTCCAGCAGCCAGTGGGCATGTGCGGCCATCGTATTTACAGATGGCATTTCAATCACTTACCTTACGCCTTCCTCCACACAGAAATGAGTCACATGTGCTCCATTTTGCAGAAGGCTGAAAGGTGGGAGTGACTCGCCAAGTTTACAAAAGTCACTGACAGTAGTATCCAGCTCAGCATCAGACAAAGAGGCAATGCAGATGTGAATAAGATAGAGTTTTGTTCATTTGAGAATTGTTTGATACTACCTTTTAGTTTGTTAAGAAAATTATCCCAAACTTAAAAATAAAGCAAAATCAAGAGCACATGCTCTCGATGCCCTATTGGACCACTGCTTAACAGGACTGGCCAAAGATCCTTTCATTATTTAGAGCAGTCGGTTTTAAACTTAGCTTCATGTTGGAAGTACCTGGGGACCTTCAAATACAGATGCCTGACTCCATTACATTTTAATGTAATGGTATGCGGTAAAGTGATGGGCTGAATAATGTCCCCCCCCACCCAAGATATCTTCAATCCAATCCTCAGAATCTGTGAATATGTTACCTTATGTGATAAAAAGGTCTAAAAAGATGTGATTAAGTTAAGGACCTTGAGATGGGAGATTAACCTATATTATCTCAAGGTGTGAGAGTGAATGAAAGCTGCTCAGTTGTGTCCTACTCTGCAACCCCGTGGACTATACAGTCCATGGAATTCTCTAGGCCAGAACACTGGAGTGGGTAGCCTTTCCCTTCTCCAGGGGATCTTCCCAACCCAGGAATCGAACCCAGGTCTCCAACATTGCAGGCAGATCCTTTACCAGCTGAGCCACAAGGGAAGCCCCAGAGTACTGGACTGGGTAGCCTATCCCTTCTCCAACGGATCTTCCCAACCCAGAAATCGAACCAGGGTCTCTTGCGTTGCAGAGGGATTCTTTACCAACTGAGCTATCAGGGAAGCCAGTTGGGAGGGGAGCAATATAATTACAATGACCCTCATAAAAGCGTGGCAGGAGGACCAGCATCAGAGAGAGAAGATGGAAGCAGAGGCCAAAGGACAGAAAGAAGATAGGTGCTGACGGCTTTGAAGATGGAGGAAGGGGCCATATGGCAAGGAATGCAGGTTTCTCTAGGAGCTGGACAAGACAAGGAATGGATTCTCCCCTAGAGCCTCCAGAAGATGCGCAGTCCTGTGAACACATTTTAGACCTCTGACCTCTAGAACTGTAAGAGAAAAGAGTTGTTTTGCTTTCAGCCTCTATGTCTGGGGTAATTTGTTATAAGAAGAAGCTAACACAGGTGGGACATTGGGTGTCAGGATTTTTAAAATCCCCCTACATGATTCTAACATGCGGCAAAGTTTGGGAACCCACTGATCTAGCAAAATGTACCTGTATTTGGCTTTGACATTAACTATTTGATCAGAGCCAAATACTGCTGTGAGGTTATAAGGTACTTTATAGATTTCTAGTTAGTAGAGAAGATAACCTCAAGGTCAAGAATTGATTGTCCTATAGACCTTAACTACTTTTGTATCTAATCTAGGCAGTTTATTCTAGAACTCCTGTTTTCTGAAATGCCTGTAAGTATCCGGTTCTTCAAAATGTTTTTGGAACCAAATTTACTATCGTGCTCATTCCCTCAATAATTAAAATACATTTTTGACACGTCTTTTTTTTTTCTTTTTTAATTATTTATTAAGTTATATGGCTGTGCTGGGTCTTAGTTGCAGCACAGAAATCGTTAGCTGTGGCATGTGAACTCTTAGTTGTGGTATATGGGATCTAGTTCCCTGACCAGGGATTGAACCTGGGCTCCCTGCATTGGCAGCGCAGAGTCTTAGCCACTAGACCAGCAGTAGACTCCTTTGACATTTGTTTATTCTGTTTATATGAATGTCTTGCTTTGAACTCTTGAAAATATACTTCCGTGTGTCCAATTATAAGTATTTGTGAGAAGGGAAAAGAAAAAATATATCAGAATACCAGTTTTTGTCCTTTGGAAGAACTGAAAATAAGATTGAAGAGTTGCTTCTGAAGTTTCAGATGCAAGGCCAGAGTAGTCACTGATGCTGGGGCCACATAGGTCTGAGCTGGGAGGAGCCCATTTCCTGTTATCACAGTTCTGGTTCTCAGTTGCTGCTGGTAGATAGGGCTGGCTTTAAATCCTCACTCCGTTGCTTCATAGCTGTATGATCTTGAGAATATTGGCTTAAAGTCTCAATTTCCTCATCTGAAAAAATTGTAATCATTTACATCATAGCATCATATTCGATGAAAGATTGTGTGGAAAGCCTGTAGTCCAGTGCCTGACACCTGGGACATACTCAGTTTAAACATCACCCAGGCAGCTGAGCTATGCTAGCAATGACACCTACTTTCTTTACTTCATGCCAATGACAGTAGCGATGCTACTGATGGTCACAGGGTTGAGTAAATTACATTAAATGGCCAAAAGATTTAATTTTCTTCCCAAAAGATCTTACTGTAGGCAGGGCAGAAATTTCAAGCCAAGGAAAAGCCTGAGTCTATTTTTTGTGCGCTCAGGTTACCTGTAGGACCTTTTAAACTGATGGGAAGATGCCCCCTTATTGGTCTGCTTTCCCTTTGGCATTTCTGCTTTTCAGGTATTTGCCTCTCACTGACATGCTGAACCTGGCTTCAAATTACATGTCATGGGTTGAGGAAACAGAAATTAATTGGCATTGCATTTCTTCCCCTAATTACCTGTCAATATGGCTGGAAGCGTGGGGCCTTGTACAGATGAAAAGATTGCTTGGACATACACCAGAAACATGTACGGGACCTCATCAGGGCTGAAGACGCATGCATCTCTCCATCCATGAAACTCTCCCCTGAGTGGCAGAGGCCCAAGTCCACGTCATGAAGGCTTGTAAGGTGGAGCTGAAAAAAGTCCAGAACCATCAAAGTCAAATAATTAGAATCTAGAGAGACTGAGTTCAGGGATTAAATATCTACCCTGTCAGTTGATCCAACTGAGAGTTGAAAGAGAGAGGAATGATAACCATGCAAAGAATTTTGACCAGATAAAGTGCCAGAGAGGTCAGGTCTCATTTAGGGTCACCCTGAGGTTATGGGGAAAATAAGTGAAGAAAACCCACATCCATCACTAGACGGGAGAAAATAAAAATGAACACTTAACATTACAGAACATAAATGAGAACAGCAGCCCCTCACTTGGGTAAATTATGTATATGGTCAGACAGATTCATTTATAAGTGTGAACATTAGTTAATTCAGTTGGTCAGTTATTCAACAGGCAATTACTGACACTTAAAATACCGGGCAACCTGCTGAGTAAAGATAAGTAAGAAGTACTGGCCAATCTCAAAAAGCCTGTAGTCTCAGCAATTAACATAGTAAATGCTACCGGGGAGGATATATATGGTACAGTGGTGTCATAGGAAAGAGTGGTAGCATATGAGAGGTTTTTTCTGATTAGTTTATATAACTCAACATCTGCTTCTGCAGACTTAGGGGGCCCCACTTTCAGACATCTAGAAATAAGCTCTTTTCTTTATTCTTTAGTAGACTCTGACAAATGACCGATTCATTGAGTTAATTTTACCTGTGTAACAGAGTATTTCCCACAGGTAAAATAGCACATGGGCTTCCCTGGTGGCTCAGCAATAAAGAACCCACATGCCAATGCAGGAGACCCAGGTTTGATCCCTGGGTCAGGAATATCTCCTGGAGAAGGAAATGGCAACCCACTCCAATATTCTTGCCTGGAGAATTCCATGGTTCAAAGGAGCCTGGAGGGCTAAGGTCCATGGGATGACAAAGAGTTGGACACAACTTAGTGACTGAGCACGCATGCACAAAATATCACATAGAGGCATTTTTCTCTGCTTCCCTTGAAAGATCCCTCACTCCTATCTGAACCTCGACCAGGACTAGCTCAGACCCTGGGAGAACCCAGCCAGCCCCACAGTTACCATGAGCTCTGGGAAGCTGGGACGTGAGGAGGCTTCCCACCTGTGGGCTTGTCCCCTCTGGGTAGCGAGATCCACAGGTGAGGCTCCTAGAGACATCACAGGTTAATGGGGTGACAGTGAGGTCTGAGCCACTCGGGAATGCAATGCTCATGTCCAGTCACGAGGGAACCCACAGGTACTGGACCTCGGAGAGGGCAAGGAAGAAGTTCTGAGCTTGCTGTTTCCTTGTCAGGAACCAGCAGCTGGTTGACTGCAGCCAGGAGATAACTTTCCAGTGAAGAAAGTAGGATCACTGTGTGTAACAGACTTGTTATGTCTCCAGATAGAAGGTGTGTTTATTATATTATTTGAGGATATTCAATTTTACTATAGACAATAAGTATATGTACAAGATGGATAAAACTCATAGGATATGTTAGGTGTTGTCCTGGGTTGAATAATGCCCACCCCTGAAACTCATGTTCACTTGGCACTATAATGTGGTCTTATTTGGAAATAGGGTATCTGCAGATGCAGTTAGTCAAGATGTAATCCTACTACATTAGGGTGGGCCCTAAATACTACAGCTGGTGTCCTTATGAGAAGGCCATGTGAAATACAAGGCAGAGAAGAAGGCCATATGCAGACTGAAGGAGAGATTAATGTATCTATAAGTTCCTGAGAAATCTGTATGCAGGTCAAGAAGCAACAGTTAGAACCAGACATGGAACAACAGACTGGTTCCAAATTGGAAAAGGAGTACATCAGGGCTGTATATTGTCACCCTGCTTATTTTACTCCTTTGCAGAGTATATCATGTGAAATGTCGGGCTAGATGAAGCACAAGCTGGAATCAAGATTGCTGGGAGAAATACCAATAACCTCAGATATGCAGATGATACCACTCTTATGGCAGAAAGTGAAGAACTAAAGAGCCTCTTGACGAAAGTGAAAAAAGAGAATGAAAAAGCTGGCTTAAAACTCAATATTCAGAAAATGAAGATCATGGCATCTGGTCCCATCACTTCATGGCAAATATTGGGCAAACAATGGAAACAGCAAGAGACTTTATTTTCTTGGGCTCCAAAATCACTTCAGATGGTGACTGCAGCCATGATATTAAAAGATGCTTGCTCCTTGGAAGAAAAACGATAACCAACCTAGCATATTAAAAAGCAGAGACATTACTTTGCTGACAAAGGTCCGTCTAGTCAAAGCTATGGTTTTCCCAGTAGTCATGTATGCATGTGAGAGTTGGAACATAAAGAAAGCTGAGCACCAAAGAATTGATGCTTTTGAATTGTGTCATTGGAGAAGACTCTTGAGAGTCCCTTGGACTGCAAGGAGGTCCAACTAGTCAATCCTAAAGGAAATCAGTCCTGAATATTCATTGGAAGGACTAAGCTCCAATACTTTGGCCACCTGATATGAAGAACTGACTCCTTGGAAAAGACCCTGATGCTGGGAAAGAGTGAAGGCAGGATAAGAAGGGGATGATGGAGAAGGAAATGGTTGGATGGCATCACCGGTTCGATGGATGTGAGTTTAAGCAAGCTCCGGGAGTTGGTGATGGACAGGGAAGTCTGGTGTGCTGTAGTCCATGGTGTTGCAAAGAGTCAGACACGACTGAGTGACTGAACTGAACTGAATATAAGCCAAGCAATAGCAAAGGTCACCAGAAACCACGAGAAGCTAGGAGAGGGGCATGAAACTGATTCTCCCTCAGAGCCCAAAAGGAACCAGCCCTGCTAAAACCTTGATTCCAGACTTCTGGCCTCCAGAAATATGGAAGAATAAGTTTCTGTGGGACAATTTGAAAGTGAGAGTGAAGTCGCTCAGTCGATTCCGACTCTTTGTGACCCCATGAACTATAACCCACCAGGCTCCTCCCTCCATGGGATTGTCCAGGCAATCATTTCCTTCTCCAGGGGATCTTCCCGACCCAGGGATTGAACCTGGGTCTTTCGCATTCCAGGCAGACGCTTTAACCTCTGAGCCACCATGGAAGAGGCAGTTTAGACACAGATAAAGTCAAGCATTGCATGCTGAACATAGATGGAAACAGATGAGAGGGCCAAGAGGCGCTGATATTCATGAACCTGTAAATATACCTGGGGCACATTAGACAATCAGCACTCATGAGGTCAGTGGCTGGTCATTGGTGACACTCATTCTGGCTCCATATATCCAGTGTTTAAAACGTTCAGACGAAAACCTGGGCTGCTCGGAAGGCCATTGTCAGGTTCCAGCTGTGGCCAGTTGTAGTTGTGCTGCGTCTCCCTGAGATAATGTGTGAGGTTGGTCCCGGGTGTCTCCATCGGTTGGTCCCTTTTCCTCATACCTTTTCCTGGTCAGCAGGAAAATCTCCTATTGCACAGAAGAAAAGGGTGAAGGTGGAAAAGGGGAAGGGGAGGGAGAGAGAGAAAATCTTCAAATATTGTGTACAAGTAGTCAGGTGGTGTGGTCCATCCTTCTTATACTTTATCCTAAGGCTATTAACCAACTCATCTCTTTTCTCTTGCTTTGCTCTGTTCGTTTTAGATTGATTCCATAAACCAGGTGATTTTAGCATTGTGATTTGGCTGTGAGCCTTTCAGTTCCATGACTTCTAGAATACTTTGCCTAGTAGTATGGAGACAGCAAGAGGATTTCTCATCCACACCAAAGGGAGCAGTCTACCTGGTGGTATTTCCTGGTGTCTAGGTTTTTGTTTGTTTGTTTAGCAAATGTTTATTTAAGACCTACTCTGTGCTAGCTGCCGTTCTGGGTCCCTGCTGTATAGTAATGGGCAATGCATACTTGGCTCCTGACCTGGTGACCTCAGTCCTGCAAGAGAGATAACCAGTATGTAATGCAGTGCGAGCATTTTCTGTGAATTTCATAGAAGACCACAACAGACTACACATGAGGGACGTATAACCCAGTCTAGAGCAATCAGGGAGGACTTCCTGGAGGAAACATGGTCATACTGAGACCAGATGAGCAGATAAGAGGCAGAAGTCTTAGAAAAAATGTTCTAGGCAAAGGAATGGAATGAACAGGAGCCCAGAGGTCAGAGAGACAGCATGGCAAATTTGGGAAACTGAAAGAAATCCAGTATGGCCTTGAACATAGAGAATAAAGAGGAAAAGATGAATGATGAAACTGAACAAGTGAGTGGAGACTTTTAAAATCACATACATAGATTAAACTGTATCCTAAGTTATCTAAGGGCTTCCCTGGTGGCTCAGAGGTTAAAGTGTCTGCCCCCAATGCGGGAGACCTGGGTTCGATCCCTGGGCCAGGGAAGATCCCCTGGAGAAGGAAATGGCAATCCACTCCAGTATTCTTGCCTGGAGAATCCCATGGACGGAGAAGCCTAGTAGGTTACAGTCCACGGGGTCGCAAAGAGTCGGACTCAACTGAGCGACTTCACCTCACCTAAGTTATCTAATGTCATGTGAGGCTTCCCACAAAGCACCTAATTTGTGTCTCTTTGCTGCTGATGAAACAGTGTATTCAAATTCAGCCCCCACCCGCTCACACTTTATTTTTTAGGATTGATTCCCAGCTGCTTTAGTATTGATTTAAAATGTTTATAATTATAGACAGTCAATGACATTATCAAGCTTTCAGTGTTTGAGTTCAGATTAAAACCCACCCATTGCTGACTTGTTGGATGAGGTCTATTTGACTGTCTTTCTTACTTCCCACCTTGGTTGTACCATCTCTGGAAAGCCTCCTTCTCTGCTTTCTGCTTCGGTGCTCCAGATGTTGAACAATAGTTCACTTCGGTTATTCTCGGGAGGACATAATGAATGTTAAAAAGAGTGAAGAACATTTTGAATATGATATAATTTAATTACCTATTAAGGATTTTCCAACTGCAAGGATGGCAAAATGCTGCTGCTTTTCCCCATAGCTTCTCACCCTAGACCCATTTCCTTTTCTAGAGATTACTAAACAAGAAATAGCTGTGATATGTGTGGAAGTGTAGGGTGCAGAGCTGCCCAGAATAAACATGATAGCTCAGATGACATTTTGAGTCCTACCTGAATCTCAAAACTATGATTTTATAGATGAATCTTGTTTGTGCCAAAGAATGTTCAAACTACCATACAACTGTGCTCATTTCACATGCTGGCAAGGCAATGCTCAAAATCCTTCAAGCTAGACTTCAGCAGTATGTGAACTGAGAAATTCCAGATGTGCAAGCTGGATTTAGAGAAGGTAGAGGAACCAGAGATTAAAATGCCAACATTCATAGAGAAAACAAGGGAATTCCAGAAAAACACCTACTTCTGCTTCATTGACTATGCTAAAGCCTTTGACTGTGTGGATGACAACAAACTGTGAAAATTCTTAAAGAGATGGGAATACCAGACCACCTTACCTGCCTCCTGAGAAACCTGTATGCAGATCAAGAAGCAACAGTTAGAACTGGACATGAAACAAAGAACTGATTCCAAATTGACAAAGGGGTATGTAAAGACTGTATGTTGTCACCCTGCTTATTTAATTCCTTTGCAGAGTACATCATGCAAAATGCTGGTTGGATGAAGTACAAGCTGGAATCAAGATTGCCAAGAAAAATATCAATAACCTCAGATATGCAGATGACACCATGTAATGGCAGAAAGTGAAGAGGAAATAAAGAGTCTCCTGGTTAAGATGAAAGAGACAAAACTTAACCTTCAAAAAATGAAGATCATGGCATCCAATCCCATCACTTCATGGCAAAGAGAAGGAGAAAAAGTGGAAACTGTAACAGATTAAAATATTTTCTTGGGCTCCAAAATCACTAAGGAAGGTGACTGCAGCCATGAAATTAAGAGACTCTTCCTCCTTGGAAGGAACGGTATGACAAACCTAGATAGCACATTAAAAAGCAGAGATATCACTTTGCCCACAAAGGTCCATATATGCAAAGCTATGGTTTTTCTAGTAGTAATGTATAGATATGAGAGTTGGACTGTGAAGAAAGCTGAATGCTGAAGAATTGATGCTTTTGAAGTGTGGTGTTGGAGAAGACGCTTGAGAGTCCCTTGGACTGCACGGAGATCAAATCAGTCAATCCTAAAGGAAATCAACCCTAAATATTCATTGGAAGGACTGATGCTGAAGCTCCAATATTTTGGCCACCTGATGCGTTAAGAGCTGACTCATTGGAAAAGACTCTGTTAGTAGGAAAGATTGAGGGCAGGAGGAGAAGGGGACGACAGAGGTGGAGATGGTTGGATGGCATCACTAACTCGATGAACATGAGTCTGAGCAAACTCTGGGAGACAGTGAAGAACAGAGGAGCCTGGTGTGCTGTAGTTCATGGAGTCGCAAAGAGTTCAGTTCATGACTATGTGACTGAACAACAGCAATAATCTTGTCTATGTAATACAATAATTTCTAAAAAATTCTCTGGAAGTTGATTTTATAGATCGTCATGTTTCAGTTATACCTAATTAGCTTGCTTTTCAAAAATTCCTGTAATAAATATTTTGACAAAATGAAGCATTCTTTAATTAATTTGTATTTTATTTATTTTATTTACGGATTTAGTTATGTTGTTAAATATAATAATCACTGTGAAAGTATTTTGTAACTGTAAAAAACTGTTAATGCAACTGTTGAGGTGGTATCAGTTCAGTTCAGTTCAGTTCAGTTGCTCAGTCGTGTCCAACTCTTTGCAACCCCATGAATCTCAGCACACCAGGCCTCCCTGTCCATGACCAACTCCCAGAGTTCACTCAGACTCACGTCCATCGAGTCAGTGATGCCATCCAGCCATCTCATCCTCGGTCGTCCTCTTCTCCTCCTGCCCCCAATCCCTCCCAGCATCAGAGTCTTTTCCAATGAGTCAACTCTTCACATGAGGTGGCCAAAGCATTGGAGTTTCAGCTTTAGTATCAGTCCTTCCAAAGAACACCCAGGACTGATTTCCTTCAGAATGGACTGGTTGGATTTCTTTGCAGTCCAAGGGACTCTCAAGAGTCTTCTCCAACACCACAGTTCAAAAGCATCAATTTTTCTGCACTCAGCTTTCTTCACAGTCCAACTCTCACATCCATACATGACCACAGGAAAAACCATAGCCTTGACTAGACAGACCTTTGTTGGCAAAGTAATGTCTCTGCTTTTCAATATGCTATCTAGGTTGCTCATAACTTTCCTTCCAAGGAGTAAGTGTCTTTTAATTTCATGGGTGCAATCACCATCTGCAGTGATTTTGGAGCCCCCAAAAATAAAGTCTGCCACTGTTTCCACTGTTTCCCCATCTATTTCCCATGAAGTGATGGGACTGGATGCCATGATCTTCGTTTTCTGAATGTTGAACTTTAAGCCAACTTTTTCACTCTTCTCTTTCACTTTTATCAAGAGGCTTTTTAGTTCCTCTTCACTTTCTGCCATAAGGGTGGTGTCATCTGCATATCTGAAGTTATTGATATTTCTCCCGGCAATCTTGATTCCAGCTTGTGCTTCATCCAGCCCAGCGTTTCTCATGATGTACTCTGCATAGAAGTTAAATAAGCAGGGTGACAGTATACAGCCTTGATGTACTCCCTTTCCTATTTGGAACCAGTCTCTTCCATGTCCGGTTCTAACTGTTGCTTCCTGACCTGCATATAGGTTTCTCAAGAGGCAGGTCAGGTGGTCTGGTATTCCCATCTCTTTCAGAATAGTAGTAATTTATTACTGCATAACAAATGACCCCCAAACCTAGCAACTTAAAACAACAAACATTATATCTCATAATTTCTGAGGGTCAAGATTCTTAGCTGGGTGGTTCTAGTTCAGCTCTCTCACTGAACTGCAGTCAAGATGTCAGCTGGGGTTGTAGTTCTTGAAAACTTCACGGGGTGTGCGTTGTGGAGGTGGTGCTGGAGGATCCATTTCCAAGCTCACTTCCGCAGCAGTTGGCAAGAGGCTTCCTTTCTCTGTGAGGCTCTTTATGGGGCCATTTACAACAAGGCTTTCCCCAGAGGGAGTATCAGCACAAGTATCTCCATGAGAATCAGAGCAAACAAGACAGAAGCCCAAGTGCTTTACAACCTCATCTTGGAAAAAACATTTCATCCCTTCTCTATATTCTGTCAGTCACACAGACCGACCCTCATGCAGTGGCACCACACAAGGTGCACATGCCCAGAGTCAGAGCCATTCTGGAGGCTGGCTACCACAGAAAGCAAGCCAATGAAACTTTCCAAAATCCTTGTCCTGCGGCTTTTATGCTTTCATATTCAGATTAATAATCCAGTTTCCCCATGGATCTCCAGCTAGCTATAGAATCAGAGCCATCAACATGGAACAAAAGGTAACTGCCAACCAACTAGTGTAAAAAGAAATCCAATTGAAATATTTGACCAAGGCATGCAGGAAAGTATTCAGTACTAAAATGAGTTGTGAGACAAGCAAGCATCAGTTTTGCAAAGGAAATAACTGAAAACTGGTTACCCAAGACTTGAGCATCTCACTCAAGGGCTCTTCCCACAGATGAGATGTATAGAAAAGTCAAGAGAAGTGGGGGGACTGGAAAGAATGCATGAAGAGAGTTTGTTGGGGAGAATGATTTATTGCTGTTAATCCCAGCTAAGGGAGACAAGTAAGAGTCTCTTCAATGGGATTGTTTTGAGATATTGAAACGCGTTCTCTGAGGCTGAAGGGCAAAATGGGTAAATGTTTTCCAGGAAATCTGAAAGTCAGGAAGCTGTGCGGATAAGCTGTCAGGCACTTTGTTAGAAGTTGCAGGCTTGGGATTGCCCTGAAATTCCAGAGCCTGGACAGAGAATACATACATGTCTCTCCTGTAGAACATGAAGAAGAGATTCTAGGGGATAAAGGACTTATTCTGGATTCATTTAACATTCAGATAGAGGTCTATCTGAAGGAGGAAGAGACCAACAGAGATTCTGCATGGCCTAAACTAAGAATAAAACAAGAACTGAGCAAGGAGGAGTCAGGGAATGAAGCATCTTTGCCCAAACTACAGGAACTTCAGGCAGAGACACAAAGCAAGCGAATCTCCAAAATAACCCACCAAATATATACAGGTCCAGAGAGGGTGACCATCTTGGACTAGCACCAGAGGAACAAGAACTTGCCAGCACCCCTTTCCTCCTGGTCTTCTCCCTCCTGTGGCCTGGTTGGCAGGCTGGGGCAAGGGATCAGGGGATTTGGGGGGTGGAGAGGGAAGACCATCACCTGGCAAGAAAAAAGAGGAAGAGAGCCTTTTCTTGATGCCACACTCCAGCAGCCAAGTGGCTCACAATAGGTCCCTGTTTGGGGGTAGGGGTGGGGTGGGACAGGGGACAAGGATTAGCAATAACTCCAATTTATTACTGGGAAAATAATCAGACATGACAAAGAAACTAAACACACACACATATGCACCCACACACATATCTAGAACTAGACACCTTAAATTGTTGTTGAAATTAAACTGAGGATCTTACATGAGGATCTTACGTGAAAGACTTTCTTTTCTCTAAGAATGACTGAAATAATTCAGACAAGTAGTCAAGTCCTCTTACCTCCCCAAGGACAGTGTTATGATGGGATGTTGCTGTTGTTGTTTAGTTGATAAATCATGTCTGAGTGTTTGCAAGCCCATGGACTGTAGCCCGCCAGGCTCCTCTGTCCATGTGACATCCCAGGCAAGAATACTGGAGTGGGTTGCCATTTCCTTCTCCAGGGGATCTTCCTGGCCCAGGGATTGAACCTGCATCTCCTGCATTGATAGGCTGAGCCAATTCTTGACCACTGAGCCACCTGGGAGGCTCATAATGGAATACGAGGAGACAAAATTAAGTTGTTTATGTGATTACATCCCATGATTTCTTCTTGTTCAATTTATAGGTTTCATTAGCAATTGCCTTTTGAAATCAGGGTCATTTTCAATACGAAGCTTTAGTGACTCTTCCCTGTGAGTTATAGGTAGCACAGACTACACTGTCACAGGTGAGAGCTAGACAGAAAATTAAGTGAACCAGACAGTTCAGAAGCAAAATGCCCATCTTGTCACATGCCATGTGGGACTGAGGCTGTAATGGCAGGTTTTTCTCAAGGCCTTCTCATAGGTCCTTATTCATCCTCTTGGACCAAAAGCTTAATAAGTCCTGCAACTCTTGACCCTTCATTCATTTGTTCATCCAGCCACTATTCACTCAGAGCTCCTCCCACATTCCTGTAATCTTTCCACTCCTCAGAAAACCTGTTTTGCCATCTTAACATCTAGTTCTTTTCCTTACCACCAAGACTGTCTCAAGTTCATCAGCTGCACTGAGCTAGATGGTAGCTTTCCTGTAAAAAATATTTTACTAGGGTTTAGAGAAAATGGATATTATATGTAAATATGATAAGACACAGAAACTCTGGTGGCTTCTGACACTTTTCTGTCATATGTACAATTAAACACACACACACATATATATATGTTTTATATGTCTAAGGCTACATACTTACAGACATCACATATTTGTGTGCTAACTAGTAGCACAGTTAGAAAAAGACTTGCAATCTGGAAAGTTTGAATAAAAGTAATATTTTATATATTCATAATACTTTATAGGAGGTTACATATATTTTTCTCCTAATAAAGTGGTCCTCTCTCTTTATATCCCAACCCATTCACAAGCCAAAATTCGTTTTCTGTCCTGGTAAGTACCAAGGAGTCTGGATCATTTAACGCTTACATAAACTAATGTTTTCTGTTGTACAGAGCATTTGAAATAACATCTTTGGCCTTATTTTTTTAATAGGAAGATTTATCCCATAATTAAAATTGTCTCTTTTTCATATATATGAGATTTATGTAATATAATATTTTTATTTCTATAAAATCTATGTTTAATATAGCTGCAATTAATTTGGATATATAATAGCTAAGAATGCACTGAATCATCCTTTCAAACAAATGGATAGCCAATTTTTCTAAATATGAATAGTCCAGATTGCCTCATATACATAAAAGGAAATTTTAACATATACTTAATTTCCATGACTCTGTGTCTCCATTCTATATTTGGCTGTACATTCATGTTCATATAAAACTGTTTTATTTACTGTAGCATCGAAGTCCATTTTTATGTCGGGTAGCCACTCAGGGTTCCCTGGATGCCCAGATGGCCCAAGCTTCTCCCCTCCTCTCCAAAGCATCCATTCTTGACTTTTAGCTCAAGCAGGGGAAACCTAGCTTGGCGGCAAGTTTCAGTGGAAAAGACAAAAGGATTTTTTGTTGGATCACAAGTTTGCTACTAACCCGCAATGCAGTGTGGTGGCTGAAATCTAGGGCAACCTTAAGCTGTCTTAAGAGATGAATCATGTTCAGAGGATGATAAATTACAGTCACAAGATCTCTGACCCCAGCACATCTGGAGTGCTGGCTTCTGCGCTGGGCATCGCCTTTGGCAGGAGCCTTCCCTAGATGGAAGATGCGGACAGAGGGTGGCTGGATCCTGAGTCATGGGGGAAAGAGAATGGTTGGTCTGGAGAGGAAAGGACAGTGGGGCTTCTGCAGGTTGTCATCAAGTCTGAGGAGGAGTTGGATGGAACTGTCTTTTATCTGTGAGGATAAAAAAGAAAGCCTGATCTGAGCTCTGTGTTGAAGAGAATTTTCTATAAAAAAAATTATCCTCAAAAAAAAAAAAAGAATATCCTCAAGCAAAATAGGCTGATTAATAAGGTAATGGATGCCTGTTATCAAAAATACCTTAAAAGAAATTGTATGCTACGAAAAGATTTTCTGTCTGGGTCAGAAGATTAAACTGGTGCTTCTTAGGGCCTTTTCTATCTCCCTAACTTCCTTTTCCCTTCCCTGAAACTTTTCTGCACTTGCACCCTCATCCTAACACACAGAATTCTAACCTGTGCCACATGACTGTCTTGCAACATTTCTTGAGCTGACTTTTCTCAAAAATGGCAGTATAAATTTTTACTCTTCTTTTGAGTGCAATGACTTTCCGAAAAGCCTTTTTCCTTTTCACAGCCTCTAGCCCAGTCTCCTGCATTTAAAAGTAGCTTTAATGCATATATATTTATTGTTCAGCAATGTGCTGACGGATGGGCTAATTATCTTGACTCCAATCACCAAGAAATTAATAATGCACTTTGTCAGGATTGATCCTGTCTCAGAAATAGGCACCTTTTTATGTAACCTCCTCTGCAGATTTCAGTCCTCATTCATTCCGCCCTCTCCATTCCCCTTCCCATTTGTTTTTAAAGGAAGAATCATCTTTTGCTGAAATGAAACTCTTTTTTGTTGTGTGTGGTCAGAATTACAGACAGGAGGGGAACAGATGGCTCAGTTTTGAGGAGACAATTCCTGACTGTGGAGGCTTAACAAAGCTAATAAAAGGTAATTTACCAAAGACTTAGAGAGTCACGAGGCATCTGAGATTTTTTTAAAAGCCCCAAACCCCCTGCCCTTGCCAACACCTCCCCACTGCTCTCCCCGCAACCCTTCCATCCTCCTGGGGAACGTGAGGTTGCCAAGCTGTCACTGATGTAGCCACTCGGAGGCTCCCCTCTCCCAGGCACTTCTGCTGGGCTGTCTGGGTAATGGGCTGGGGCACCATTGTCTTCCAGCAAATGGCCTTGGCACCGTTTCGCGGCCCAGGCCGCAGCCCCGTGCACCTGGCTGCGGTCCCGGCCCCCCGGAGTTAGAGCAGCACAGGGAGTGTCAGGCAGCGCTGGCGTCTTTATTCCACTGTGGCGGGGGTGGCGGGGGCAGGGGGCGGGAGGAGGTGAGGGGGTGGGGGGGCTGCCTCGTTTGGGTCCTATTTCACTTCTTCGTCTCCTGAAAGACCCAGCTTGATGCTTCCTACATCTGCTCTGTTCCATTTCGCATTTGTGTCCAAAACCTCTTTTTTATTCTGCTCCTGATTTTCTTTGAATAGAAAGCTTACAAAACGGCCCCATCTGCTTCTCTCAGGCTTTGTCCACAAAGGCAACCTGGGTCTCTGTCAGCCACCACGAGCGGCCCCTCTGCTGCTCCCCCTGGGCTGTGGGTTTCACGGCTGTCTGCTAACCCTGCCTGGGGCAGTCACTGGCACCACCCAGAGAAAACGCTGTTGGTGCCTTTGTTTCCTTCAGCTCAGGAGACACACTCTAAAAAGGGTATGACTCATCACAGAACATCCAGGGTGCGGGTGGTACTGCTTGGCGCCCAGGTTGGCTGAGGTGATGCGGAGAGAAAAAGGGAGAAAGTCATTAGCTACATGACGCATTCACTTCATGTGACCTGTCTGGTTTTCAGTGATGAAAGGTAATGCTGTGTCCTGAGATATGGCCCGGAGACCTGTGGACTGGGGTGGAATTTGGTTTATGCAAAGCCAGCCTTTGAGCTTTCAAATCAGAGCAGCAAACACGTAAGGAACTCTTATTACTTGAGTGTCTGATAGTATGCTAAGTACTTGCAGAGGAGGAGAGAGGAACTTATGTGCTGTGCTGTGCTTAGTCGCTCAGTTGTGTCCAACTCTTTGTGACCCCCTGGACTCTAGCCTGCCAGGCTCCTCTGTCCATGGGGATTCTCCAGGCAAGAATACTGGAGTGGGTAGCCATGCCCTCCTCCAAGGGATCTTCCCAATCCAGGGATCGAACCCAGGTCTCCTGCATTGCAGGCAGATTCTTTTACTGTCTGAGCCATGAGGGAAGCCATTTCAGCAAGAGGTGATGACCCTTAGAAGAGGATGTGCACAGGGGACCATGGGTACACTTGGGAGGGTCCTCAGCTCCCATTTTAGAAGAGATTATGTCTGAGTTTGGGCTAGAAATCGAGTTCCCATCAGTCAGGCAAATCAGTGGAGAAGCGAGTTTCAGGCGCAGAGTCAGAAAATACGAAACAGTGTTATCTAAGACCCAGCATGGTGAGTGCAGGTGCTCGAAGGTAGTTTGGAATAGCTGTCAGGTAGAGCAGCTTGAAATTATGACAGAAAATAAAGGCAGGACCGTATCACAAAAGGACTCCTGTAGTAAATGAAGAGGATGTAGGTACAGGGGGGAGCTGCTGGAGGTTTTCAGTGAGGAGTGGCAGGATCGGGTTTGCAGTTTAGAAGGGTTTCTCTGGCAGGAGGGTGGATTTTGAGGCTGGGGTCCCGCCCAGGGAGCAGCCAGCAGCAGGCAAACCACTCCTCTCCTTACTCCCTGTGCCTGGCTCCGATACTTCTCTCACCATTACCCAGCAGTCCGTCCAGAAGTTTCGCATGGGTTTGGGTGGGCTCCGGGAGTTGGTGACGGACAGGGAGGCCTGGCATGCTGCTGTTCATGGGATCACAAAGAGTCGGACACGACTGAGCGACTGAACTGAACTGAACTGACTAAAAACATCCAGCAGAGCTGTGGCTCCTGGTCCCACTCAGAAAAGGCTGAACTTCATCTAAGGAGCTCTGACCTTTTTCCTCAGCACCTCCCTTTGCTTCCTCCGCTCCAGCTGGGCTGATCTTCTTGCTGCTTCTTGAACATACCAGCCATGCACCCACATTAGGGGCTTTTCCCTCTGCCTGCAATGCTTCCCCCAGGTGAACACACATGGCTTCCTCCTTCACATCTTTTCTCAGATGTTATCTTCTCAAAGAGACTCACCCAATCACTCTACTTAAAATGACACTATAGCCTTCCTGCCAAAAATTCTTCCTGACACTCCCTGCTCAAATTTTTATAGTAATTACTATTTTTAAAATTTTCTATGTAATTATCCATCTATTATGGTCTTATTACTCATCTTCTCTCCTCTACCACCACTGTGCATGCGTGCTAAGTTGTTTCAGTCATGTCTGACTCTTTGTGAACCATAGCCCACCAGGCCCCTCTGTCCGTGGAGGGTTCTCCAGGCAAGAATACAGGAGTGGGTTGCCATGCCCTCCTCCAGCGGATCTTCCATATCCAGGGATCAAATCCTGCACTCTTTTGTCTCCTGCATTGACAGGCAGGTTCTTTACCACTAGCACCACTCAGGAAGCCTGCCATCCCCCCACTAGAATATAAACTCTTTAAGGGAAAGAATTCTTTTTATATTTTTTTGCTATTTGTATCCCAAGTCCCTGGACTAGTGCCTGGCCTACAGTATAGCCTTTAAAAAAATGTGTTTGTTTGGCTTCATCAAGTCTCCATTTTGGTACTTGGGATCTTTGTTGCATCACGTGGGATCCTTTGTCGTGGCACACAGACTCTTTACTTGTGGCTCCAAAGCACACAGGCTCAGTGGTTGTGACATGCAGGCTTAATTGCCCCATGGCGTGTGGGATCGAACCTGCATCCCTCGCATTGCAAGGCAGATTCTTAACCACTGGACCACCAGGGAAGTTTCTATAACATATCCTTAACAAATATTTGTTGGATCAATAATCAGCTCAAGTACAAATGAGAGCTGATAAAAGACTTAACTAGGACAGGGATGTGGGAAAGAAGAGACAGGCTTTAGATATTGATGAAAGCTCTTGGTTAATTGAAAATGCTGGGCGAGAAAGATGGAATGATCTGAAATGAATGTCAGGCTTGGATGGACCACTGGGACAGAGGATATAGGGCAGAGAGGAAGGTAATAATGAGCCCCATTCAGGACATATTGAGATGGAATTGGCTGCAGAATACTGAAATGAAAACCCAGTAGGCAGTTAGAACTCAAGCAAAAAATAACTCACATCAGAACGGAGATGTGGAATTTGGAGGTACTGCTATTTGCATATTGATTTGTAAATAAGCTAGTGATACCCTGACTCACTTGTAGGACTAGGTATCTGTAGCCAGAAGACCTGTTCATTCTATGACACACACAGAGGGTGTGTGTACACTTCAGAACTGTTGCAAAGGAAATGGTTAAATTATTATGACTATGTCATTATTAGTATTTCAAATTTCCTTCTCCAAGGGCAGTTTTTCCTGTGAGGCATGATCTTTAATGTTCCAGGATAAAACAAAGTTAAAGGTAAAAGAATTCTTGGGACAGTTACATGTTGTTTAACTGAAAAGTACTGAACACACACACACACAAAATAAACTTAATTGAACTATTTATCTCAGATAATTATCTAAACATTGCTGCAGGAGCAGAGTATCATTTTTCCCTCAAGACAAAAAACTCAACTTTCCTCTGGGAATCTCAATTTTTTTTTTTTAAACGCATTGTATTAAGGCCAAGTAATATTATCTCCTTTTACAGAGAAGATCAGGTCACAAAAGGGTTAAGGTAATTCCCAAGGATTGCTCAGAAAGTCAGAGGGCAACTCCTGGAACAAATCTTCAGAATCTTGGATCCCAGGCCAAAGCCCCCCAAATTGGGGTCATCTTTTTGGTCACAAAAGCTTAGGCAGATTGATGAGATAATCAGGAGGAAAGTTACAGCAAGAATATTAGACTTCTTGGTTTGAACACTAATACTCTACTCTTTTCTCTAGCATTTAAAGACTAGAAAATAAAAATCACCTTTTATTTTTGCCTGTTTTTAAAAGCCTCTTTTTTCCATGTACATCTTCTAGTCCTGGATCTTTCTGACCCAGAAAGATTGGGGCAGGAAAGAGAGGGCTTCCCACCCTCTCTGCAGTGGGAAAAGGCCTCCTGATTTTTTTTTTTTAATTCCTAACAAAGTGAAGCAGTTGATCACCAGCCAGAAACCTGGAATTCTAGGCAAGGGTCTGGAACTAAGGTGCTGAATATTGGCCCTGGAGACCCCAGTTTCGCATACTGCAAAGCAAGGAAGCTGAACATCATCCTTGGAAGCTGTTTCTTACTCCAAAAGTCTATAAGACTCTGTTAAGTGAAAAAGTCTATATAAATGGTATATCAAAATATAGCCAGTTCCATTCAAATCAACCAAAATGAGTAAGGATACTTCTGCTATGCTATGCTATTCTATGCTGTCGCTTCAGTCGTGTCCGACTCTGTGTGACCCCATAGACGGCAGCCCACCAGTCTCCCCCGTCCCTGGGATTCTCCAGGCAAGAACACTGGAGTGGGTTGCCATTTCCTTCTCCAATGCATGAAAGTGAAAAGTGAAAGTGAAGTCGCTCAGTTGTGTCCGACTCTTAGTGACCCCATGGACTGTAGCCCACCAGGCTCCTCCGTCCATGGGATTTTCCAGGCAAGAGTACTGGAGTGGGGTGCCATTGCCTTCTCATATGTTTGTGCTATTTGATCCCCCAGAATGCTGACTCTACTGGGCAGCCTGACCACATGGCATTGCTCCCCACCTGGAGGAAGGGTGGGAGTTGAGGGGCAGGTGTCAGCGGTTAAGGCAAGGTCAACACAAGCGCGAGTTGGGGTTCATTGGGCAAATGGGCTTCAGGAAGTGCTGGCAGAGGGGGTAGACTGTGTGGTCCATGATGGGATTCTCAGCAACACTTCAGCTCTTCAGTTTAAGCCTCGCAACATGAAGAGGGGGAATATAGTGCTTGTGAGAAACAGAGAAAAGGATCTATGTTTAGTTTTACATCCAGATTTGATCCAAAGTGGCTCCAGGAAGAATTTATGGGCACAGAAATGGAAACAGAGGAAAGCAAAAGGAAGAGGTAGCAGCTGTGGGGAGGACCATGAACTCCTCCAGCCCGAGAACCAAAGTGAGAGTCCAGCTAGACCTAAATCCATGAGCAGCAAGGTGGTCCAGAGGGCATGGAGTGATATCTGGGTTACATTAAGAAATATTTCAGGCCAAAAGTCAGGACTCTTTGTCCAAAATATTAATATAAATATTGCACCCAAGGCACCCTCAGTTCTAATTTCAGCCTAAAATAATGCAAAAAAATTAATATTAACGACGGCAACTTTGTTCACATCCAGTACTGAAACCATGGCATGTACCTAATATAAAACATCCCTAAAATCAAATCCATGAAGTCATTACAAATGTTTATGTGTATCTCTATTTATTGACAGGGAAGAACTACACTAGCTAGTGTTGAGAAAAGAAAACCAAAGCAAAACAAAACCCAGATGGCAGAGCAATTAGTGTGAATCTATTTTAAAAATACATGTGTGTATATATATTTGCTTGGGGAAAATATATTTATAAAACATCCTTCTCAATGTTTCCCCCAAGCAAATATAAACATGGCGTCTACCTCTGCATGATGGGATTGCAAATTTTATCTTTAAAATGTTTATCAATACATTCTAGCCTTTTTACTAGGTTTGTGTTTAGTTTCAAAAAGTTCGTTACAATCTGAAATCAGAGAAGAGAAACCCAGCTGAAGATGATTCCGCATCATTAGCTTCTACTCAAGGAGGCATGAAAAATCTTCTTAAAAACAATTTGCCCCAGCATCACTGTCCTCTTTAGAGCCCAGACTTGATTCTTGAGGCCAAAACACTAGGACCTGCAGCCCTATCTCTGGCCTGGCTCCTCCTGCTCTCTCCCCTAAGACTGCCATGCCCCCTGAGGACTCATTAAAATCTGCTGCCCCTCAGAGGCTCCAATGAGCATCTTGGTTTAAGCATGCTCCTACCTCAGAATCTGTTCTTCACAATGGAAGGAAAGAAAGCCAAGCAAAGCAGGAAAACTGGAAGACAACTGTGGATAAAGGAAGGATGCATCTTTGGAGGTCTGTGGAAACATGAAAATTGACATCAGGTTTAGAGTCCCCTCACATTTAAATGAAGTGTTTAATGTGCAGTCCAGGAAGCCAAGACTCGGGCTTCAAAGATGTTGGAAGCCCACGGTTCATCAAAGCAAAAAAAAGAACAACTGTGATTTAGGGTTGTTTCCGGGCTGACAGGAGGGCCAGTAGTCATCTTGGATGGAAGTACCATATGGCTTTCACTTCAAGCAGAGTCATCCATTTGGAATAGTCAAGGGCGTTTATCGGCAATCAATCAGTGAGTATTTATTGAACATCTTGGACAGGAACCAGCTTTCTTGTTTGGAACAGTCATGAAACACTCCATAGCTTCATCAGAGAAGAATTCCAAAAGGAAATCTCCACATAAACAGAGGGAGACATACCCGACTCTCTCTTCCCCTCCGCCTACAGAAGCTAATTTTTTCCCTTAAAAATTTTAATTCCTCCCACTATCATAAAACCCAGCTCTTCTTCCATTAACCCTCCAGTTCAAACTTAAACAAAAATGCCTTTTCCTGGTTCTCTCCATAAAGCCTAGACAGCCTGACGTCGGACAAAAACAGCTACCAAATATTAACACACAGCAAAAACAATATTTTATGGAAAGTGCACCAGAGAAAAACTGATCATGACTCCAAAGTGGGTCAGTGAGGTCATGATAACTTCTCCAGCCACAGACCAGCTCTGGAGTCCCCTTGCAGAAGCCTTCTCCCACCCCCTACCCCCCCAGCCCCACCCTACCCCACCGCCGCTCCTGTCGGGAGCTTCCTGTTGCTAAAGTCCCTAGTTCTCTTAGTTTCTGTATTCTAGTCCCTAGGGAAGTATGTGACAAGTGTCTAACAGTCTGAAGAGTATTAAAGAACATCCGTCTTGCCTCCTGGCCTTTCTCCTCACTTTTCATGTGTTATACAAGCTGAAGATTGAGCCTGATTATCTGAAAGAGGTCAGTTGATACTTTTCAAAATCTCAGTCCTGGCTAAATTATAGTAACCAATCCTAACCTCAGATAGTATGAGTACAGTTTTTAAATCACAGTTTTTGAATTTAAGTCGACAAATACTTATTTAATACCTTCTTGGCACTAGTAAAGAATCCGCCTGCCAATGCAGAAGATATAAGAGAGTGGGTTCGATCCCTGGGTGGGGAAGATCCCCTAGAGGAGGAAATGGCAACCCACTCCAGTATTCTTGCCTGGAGAATTCCATGGACAGAGGAGCCTGGTGGGTTATAGTCCATACGGTCAAAAACAGTCAGACACAACTGAAGCAACTTAGCAAACACACATGGACTAAATAATACATAAGATATAGAAAGGCTTACAAAGATAAGTAAAACTTGGTTTTGTCCTTCAAGAAGCTTACAGTCTCATAATGGGAATAGAATATGTATAGGCCCCACTATAATATCAAACAGTAAAAAAGGACCATAAAAACTTGTTTCTTGTGTTAAGGGAGGCTTACTGGAGAAGGGAATGGCAGCCCACTCCAATATTCTTGCCTGGAGAATCCCATGGACAGAGGAGCCTGGCAGGCTTCAGTCCACAGGGTCACAAACAGTCGGACACCACTGTGTGAATAATACACAACACACTGGAGGAAGAGAACACACTTAACTGGAAATGGTGAGAGGATTTCTTAAGAGTTAGCACTGGAATGGGCATTGAAAGATAAAGTAAACAGAATGAATGGTTCTCAAAAAATGTGGGCCGGGGGTGGGGGGGGTGGGGTGGGGGTATTATTAACTAAGGCCCAGAGTTCAACAAGCATGGCAGTTAGTCAGGCCATGGAACGTGTATGGGAGATTAACCAAAGAAGAAGCTGGAAAGCAGATTCAGGGAAAAGTTTGTGCTTAATTCCATGAGTGACAGTAAACTGCTGAAGATTTTTGAGCATAAGGATGCAGTGATTTGAGCTGTACATTAGGTGAAATAATTAGACATAAATATACAGGATAGATGAGATGAGCGAAGAGAAATCAATTAAGGGCAACTATAACATTCTAGGTGAGAAGAAATAAAGGTCTAAACGACGGAGGTGTTACTGGGCATGAATGAGGATGGTGTGAGAACCCAGGAGTGGCAGCATCATCATATGTGGTGTAAACATCAACCTTGACTTTGGAGTATCAAAACTATAAAAAAGCAACCAAATGAAGCAAGTTGAGGAAGACGTCATAAAAGGAACAGAGTTCCGAGACAGTTGACTGATTGCTTTTCTCTTTTTCATTGTATCCAGTGTTCACACACCCCAAAAGTCTCTTCTTTGTAGAGTGGGAAGCTGGAATGAGTACTTGCTGTTGGTAGTTCCCAAGCACCTTTTCCATCTATGAACCAGGTTTGAGGCTCTTGGGAGATACAATTCTCTCCATTCAGCCCCAAGGATCCTCCAATTGATGAAAAAGGTGAAATGTGACCTAGAGATCAGATAAATGAAGTACATTAAAGAAATCATTGATCCAGAATCTCTTTCAAAAACAAATTTGCTGGGCAGAAATCTAACTTTGCAAATAGAATCCTTAAAATAAGCATCCCAGCAGAAAAGGGGGCGGCATGCAGGATGCTTCAGATTATAGACAAGCTCTCTTCAAAATCTCTGATCTGGAAAATCAGCCCCAGTGCCAATATTACAGAGAAAAACTGTCCTCCCAGCACTCCTTCCTGCTTCCAACGACAAGCAGGATAGCAGATGGTCAGGCATTTTGGGACCTCTTATTTTTGCAATTATAGCAGAGAAAATAGAAAATTGCACTGACTGGGCAGACCCAAGTCAGTGCAGGTCTGTGTCTTGAAAATTTTCTGCTTCAGAATTGCCCTCTGATTACAACCCTTCTTCCTTGGACCTTGGGGATCTGGGATGAGGCTAAAAGAAAAAGTAGTGATAATACCAAATGCTGGTGAGGATGAGAAGAAATTGGATTTCTCAAATAATGTTAATGGGAATGCAAAATGGTGCACTTTGGAAATCAGTTTGGCTGTTTCCTTAAAAACTGAATATACCACTTATTTAACTCACCAATCACACCCTGGACATTTATTCAGGAGACATGAATATGTATATCCACGTACACATATGTTGATAGCAGCTTTTTCTTTATGGCTAAAAGCTGGAAACAACCAAAATGTCCTTTGAAAGGTTAAACTGTGGTACAACTATACTATGAAATATTACCAAGGATGAACTATTGATGCACGTAACAACTTGAATGGATTTCAAGGACACTGTGCTGAGTAAAAAAAAATATCCAGTTTCAAAAGGTCACATACTGTATGATTTGATTTATATAGCATTTCAACATGAAAAATGTATAAAGATGGGGAACAAATTAGTGGTTGTCAAGTGTTAGGGATGGAGTGGGGGAGGCGAAGGATGTGCCAGAAGGGGATCTTTGTGGTGATGCAATAATTCTGTGTCTTGATTGTCAAAGTGATTACAGGAATGTACACTTGGGATAAAAAGTGGTATAGAACTCATTCAGCACAGAGTAGCAATGTCAGTTTCCTATTTCGTTATGGTGCTGTGATAGAAACTTGTCGCAAAGTATCTCACTGAACCTTGACCACATCCCTATGAAATTGGTTCTATGACCCCAGGAAAGTAAGACTCTGACAGGTTACCTTGCCCAAGGCAGATGGGCTGAGATTCAAATCTAGGCAATCTGACCTTCAAACATTTGTTTTTAATCTTTATGCTCAGCAACCCATGTCCTGTCTTGGAAAGCAGATAGGAAAAAAATGGAAGCTTTTCATAGGATCACGATTACAGGGATGCAGGTAGAGGAACTGTCTAAAACTCATTACTTTAACCATTCAGTCCACAGCTACCATTTTGAGTGCTTACAGTCTAAGAACTTTCCTGAAATGCTTTTATATGTGTTTTTACTCCTAAAACTGGCTTTTCCCATTGTCTAGTCCTACCTTACTAGCTCTGAAGCATTGCCTCTGACCTTGGAGTGGATGCTGGGTCCAGTGGTGCTCAGTTACCTAGGATTTAGCACATTTACAAAGTTTGCCTGCTTGGATCACTCCTCGTCAGTTCAGTTCAGTTGCTCAGTCCAACTCTTTGAGATCCCATGGACTGCAGCACACCAGGCCTCCCTGTCCATCACCAACTCCTGGAGTTCACCCAAACTCATGTCCATTGAGTTGGTGATGCCATCCAACCATCTCATCCTCTGTCATCCCCTTCTCCTCCTGCCTTCAATCTTTCCCAACATCAGGGTCTTTTCAAATGAGTCAGCTCTTCGCATTGGGTGGCCAAAGTACTGGAGTTTCAGCTTCAACATCAGTCCTTCCAATGAATTGTCAGGACTGATTTCCTTTAGAATGAATTGGTTGGATCTCCTTGCAGTCCAAGAGACTCTCAAGAGTTTTCTCCAACACCACAGTTCAAAAGCATCAATTCTTCCGCACTCAGCTTTCTTTACAGTCCAACTCTCACATCCATACATGACCACTGGAAAAACCATAGCCTTGACTAGATGGACCTTTGTTGGCAAAGTAACGTCTCTGCTTTTCAATATGCTGTCCAGGTTGGTCATAACTTTGGTTCCAAGGAGTAAGTGTCTTTAATTTCATGGCTGCAATCACCATCTGCAGTGATTTTGGAGCCCCCCAAAATAAAGTCTGCCACTGTTTCCACTATTTCCCCATCTATTTGCCATGAAGAGATGGGACCAGATGACATGATCTTAGTTTTTTGAATGTTGAACTTTAAGCCAACTTTTTCACTCTCCTCTTTCACTTTCATCAAGAAGCTCTTTAGTTCTGTTTCTCTTTCTGCCATAAGGGTGGTGTTATCTGCATATCTGAGGTTATTGATGTTTCTCTGTGCAATCTTGGATCACTCCTGGGTTTCTGCACACCCATTCCCTTTACTGAGGACAATCCACTCCAGGCTTTGGTCCCAGGAATTCTGACTATTTTACTAGTCAACACCCAGCCCTCATTGGTGGTGGGTGAGGAATATGATTAGACAGCCTGCACTGGCATACGCAGGAGTGCACAAGAGTGTATTTTTAACCCTCCACTAAGCATTCTGAACTATGTACAATGAGTTTCTGCTTCCTCTCAAGTCAGCTATAGAGTGGAATCCAGTGAAAACCTGCCCTAGGTCACTACCAGGTGTGGCAGAAGCCAAACATCAAAGCCAGCCTGAGAACAGAGACACAAAAATGATATTGTGTGCCAGGGTCAGGACAACTAGTCAGGTGCCAAGTGGAATGACAGAGCCTAAGGTGAGAACCAGAATTCAGGTCTTGAGTTCAAGTCACGACAGATTAAATTTTATCTTGGCAGACAGTGTCATTATGTAAAAGCTCAGAGCCAGAAGTTTAGTGAAGTAGGAGACTAGGCAACAGCTCTGTCTGACCAGGGAATATAATAACCTTAGTTGTTTTTTTTTTTAATTGAAGTATAGTTGACATGTAATATTATATTAGTTTCAGATACTGAACTATTCTGCAACATAGTAGTTCAATATTTTTAGATTATGCTCCATACAAAGCTGTTATAAAATATTGACCATATTCCCTGGGCTGCACATTACATCTTTGTAGCCTGTTTATTTGATACCTACTAGTTTGTGCCTCTTATACTCCTTCACTTATTTTCTCCTCCCCTACCCCTTTCCCCACAGTAACCATTGGTTTTCTCTATCTGTGAGTCTGTTTCTGTTTAATTAAAAGAAAGGACATGAAATCACTCTGTGCACTTGAGATGGAAAACTCCTGGACTGGGAATTTGGCACCATTTTGTCCCTGATGTGAATGTTAGGATCATGCCACAGTGTGTCATTACGGATTCTTGAAAGTCTCTGATAAAGATCACCAAACACTTTGTAAGCTAAAGCCACAAGTGGAATACTACCTCAGAAGCAGCCAGTATTACGAATTCTACAGGGTATTTTGGGGTTCTTCAGACTCTGGTTCTTGAAACAGCGTGCCTAAGTCTCATTTCCACAGGAAATTTTCTCCACACTCTTCATGTACTCCTTGGAAGCTGAGAGCACAGAGACGGTGTGACAAACCAGTCCAATCGCTTGGGCATCTTCAGATCCAGAGTTCAGGGAAATGTCTCACTTCCTGGGACTAGGAGGGGCCATGCAGGAACAGCAGATCTGCCCCAGTCCTCTGGACAGAATCCGGTGATTTCCCACAGCCTCCTGGCCCAGACACAAGGCCTTTAGAACAGAGCCAGGAATGTTTCCTGGAGTTTAATGCAGCCCGGAGGTCATGCGTGTGACACTGCACAGTGATTAATGACAGGGAACGCTTGGTCAGGATTATATTTAATTTATACTTAGGCGTTGGCAATTTCTTGTAGACAATCATTTCTCCAGGACATTTCCTCGTTGGCCCTGAACCATGTGACTGTTACTATTAGATGTGTCTTTGGGATCCCTTCATGAATACTTGATGGAAGGCACATAGCTCTGCCTGTGTCCCCATCTGGCACCCATCCCCTGTTGTTCCTATGTTCATTTCTATTGTATTTCCTAAAACGGTGCCACTTTCCTCTATTTATAGAACAGTTCAGCTAATTGAATAGTGTCAAAAAAGAGAACAAGGCAGGAAATAAGTATTCTCCTGTTCTGCCTTAATTGTGATACCAAGTCCATGAATGAAATGTGATCAATGATTCTGTTACTTTATCTTTCATAGCCATATTTAATCTCATTCCTGGACAATTTTAGACTCTGCTCAGAATGTAGATTATAATGCCAATTCCTAAGGTTTAAAAATAAATTTTTATATGAAATCTGAATCTCTGGACTTGCTTTCTAGAAGGAATAAGGTTTATAGTAATTTCCTAAGGAAACTGAAAATTTTCTAAAGTTATTTACTAAGGTTGATTTCTTTACTTAAGTAAATAAGCAGCAAACAAACGAAAAATGATCCTGGGGGGAAATCACTCTAATGTGATCATATTGCTTTCAAGGCAGAAATCCTGGGATCTCCATGAAAATATAATAATATGTGAAACTATTTCATCAGCCCTCATCACCACAATGCTGTTTATTCTCATGTGGGAAGTCAAGTTTAGTACTTACTCATGTGGCTTGGCCCTGGTTTATTGTGTTCCCAAGAGGATCAGACTCCTTTCTGTATCTGTGTGGGTTGATTAGATACGTGATCGAGTCCTTCCTCTTAACACTGTGTCTGGACAATTTCCTCAAGAATTTAGTCCCAATACATCCCCTCTTTTATCTACAAAGCTGATGCCATCCCTTTATTCTCTTAACATAATGAGGATAATTTAGTGTTAAACTCTCATTGACTTAACTGTTTTCTTGTCAACTGACCTTTGAGTTGAGGGAAGAAATCAATCTCAAGAAATATAAGTTGATTGTAACTTCTCAAAAGTTAGGCTTGATCCAAAGCCCTCTGACATGTGTACCATATCCTGCAAAAAGTAAGACCAACTGTGTAGAAATTAGGGTTTTAAAATAGTTGCTAGTTTATACTTGAGAAGAATTAATTGTCCAAATAATTTGCAGCCTAAGTTTAATTAAGAAATAAGATCCATTATCATTCTTTTCTTTTTTATTTTATTTGTTCATTTATTTCTGGCTGTGCTGGGTCTTCGTTGCCGTGAGAGCTTCCTCTCGCCGTGGTGCACAGCAGTGGCTTCTCTCGCTATGAAGCGTGGGCTTCAGGAATTGCGGTACTTGGGCTCAGTAGTTGCAGCTTCCAGGCTCTAGAGCACAAGCTCAATAGTTGTGGTACGTGGGCTTAGCTGCTCTGCGACATGTGGGATCTTCTTGGACCAGGAATTGAACCTGTGTCTCCTGCACTGGCAGGCAGATTCTTTACCACTGAGCCACTAGGGAAGCCCTCATTATCATTACTGAAGCTGAAACTTCGGTTTAATTTCAATTAACATTACTTTAGAGTACCTAGTGCTATGAAAAGATAGACTTTGCCTAATTTAGGAAAGTGGAATGAATCTTGCTTGCATCCAGAAACTATCAGAACTGGGCAGGAAATTCACGGATATGTGAATGTGAGCAAGAATGACAGGAGAGTTGGAAAACAAAGGACTATTTTTATTTGTGGCCTTGTAAAACATATTTGGGTAATTTAATTAATCTCTCTGAGCCTCATTTATTCAGCTGTAAGGTGAAAAAAAATGATAGAACCTAACATTGATTTATTGTGAGATTTACGTAGGAAGATGCTTGTGCTGGACGCATGATAAGGACTCAAAAATATCAGCCATTAATTTTTTAAAAATTAAGACAGAATGATTACAGCTTCTGAATAGAGTCCCTCCCTCCATTCCAAAGTGTCCTGTACCACTTGACTCAAGTCGTACCATTTCACCTGCAGTTGAGGGTCACAGGCTTTTATTCTAGAACTGCTTTAAAGCCCCATAATACTGAAGTCCAAGTCGATATAAATAAAGTAATAGTTGGAAAAAAAATTTCCAAAAGATTTTGACCCTACCGAAATGATTCAGAGTGAGCTATGTAGTGGGTCCTGGTAAAGAAAAACGAGTATAAGTTAAGCAGCGATCCCTTGCATTTTAAAGCTGACTTGGTACTTCATTCTAAAGTATACTTTTTAAAAGTTAGCATTTTATAAGTCAGTTTGCCTTAGTCAGTATTGCCTTTAATCAATATGGCCTTTAATCAATTTCTGCATGTAACTAGTTTTTCTCTTTTGCTCAACCCTACTTTTGAACTGATGGTCTGTCTTAGAATTAATATAGATGTAAAATTAAGTACAGGATGGGCATATTACTTCTAAGCTTCTTTATAATTTTTATAATTTCTTTACAAGTACCAATTTCTTTTATAATAATTCATGGATTATTAGTGTTTTCCAAGATATCTGTAGTAATACAGAGTTGATTCTTTTGGAAATGCTTGACTGATTATACTTTGGGTCCCTCTCTGCTCTTGTTCTAACTTATCCATGGGCATCTCACATGGATGAACCACATCAGTGCTTCTCTGAATCAAAAGAGTTATGTTGGAGGAAACTGGAATGAAGCCTGGCAGTCCCTGGCATGGTCCTCCATCAGCTCAGGTGGTGACCTGCTATGACCCTGCTGCGTACTCATGCCAACAACCTGCCAGGAAACAGCCCACACCTATTCATTTCTCTGGGCTCTGCTTCTGCTCCCCACATAATGCTGGAGCCCAGGAGGAGTGGGGCTGGTTTCCTATAAACACCAGCATGTGAGGAAAGAACAAGACTCCTCTGACTTAAAATATTTACCATTCCCTTTTTTTGGCATTAGGAAGTTTTGGGTTTAGATGATGATGATAATAAGTATAAATAAGAAATGTGTTATCAATATAAAGTGTTGGTCACTCAGTCGTGTCCTACTCTTGCGACCCCATGGACTGTAGCCTGCCAGGCTCCTCTGTCCCTGGAATTCTCCAGGCAAGAATACTGGGGTGGGTAGTCATTCCCTTCTCCATGGAATCTCCCTGACCCAGGGATCGAACCCAGGTCTCCTGTGTTTCAGGCAAATTCTTTAACTTCTGAGCTACCAGGGAAATTCATCATCAATATAAACATATCGATAAATATTAGATACATAGATTCTATAAAATATATCTCTATAGATCTAACAATAATAGACTTCTGCTAATATTATAGTAATCACATATATTTATTTTTGTAATACCACCATCAGCAAATTCTACACCAGAATCCAGATTGTACATTGACAAATGCCATGTTAGAATTATAGAATGCTGAATTGACCCCTGTTGACCTATATACATCTATCATTTATCAATTAAGTGAGAGTCTGGCTTAGATTTTTATTAATTTGAATTCATTTGATTTTGAAACTGGAAGAAGGCTCAGAAAATTGCACATTTTATCCCTTTTTCATGTTAGTTATTTCCTCTGGAGATGGGATTCACGAACACCTCCCATCACTTTTGGAATTCATTTCTATTTCTTCTGTGTCTTCATTCTTCAGAAAAATGCATTGCTCATGATGAGTCTACCCTATTTATTCTAAAATTGCCTAGTTCCAGTGTCAAGGGGTAGAGATTAGTTCTATAAGTATATATATAATGGTTAGAAATAAGATATGATAAGGGCAAGCACAACTGGACCAACCACCACCAGCAGCAAACCTGTTTACAACCCTCTTTCTAAAGAAAAATAGGAAGGGAGGCAGGAGAAACATCATTCATGAAAGGAACCCTGGAGAAGGTTTTAGGAGAGTACTGGAAATCAAGAGTCATTGTGAAGATCTGCCAGCTAAACAAGACCCTCACATGGCCTTCCTTATGAAGCCAATAGGAGGTATTTCCCCAGGCATCAATATCCTGTTCCACCCCATGGCTCCCTAGGTCAGGCTTCTCAGACTTTAAGGTGAGATGAATCACTTGGAGGATCTTGATGAAGTGCAGAATCTACTTCAGTAGGCCTGCAATGGGGTTGAGATTTTGCATTTCCAGCAAACTTCCAGGTGATTCTGATGCGGCTGATCCAGACCAAACTCTACGCAGTGGGATCTAGATGACCAGCGTGGGTTGGGTTCGGACAGAGACCCCACTTGATTCTCATTTCATATTTGCTTTCCTATAGTTAAGTCCGTGACAACTCTCACCCTTTTGTTTCTTCATTAGAAATTTTTCTATGTTATCTCCCATATAGGGACTCTCTGTCTTGGCTCTACATTATAATTTCTTGGAAAGCTTTACAAATTTTTGATTCCCACATTATATACATCATTAAAACCAAATCAGAATCTCTGGGAGGTGTAATCAGAATGTTTAAAGATACCCGAGTGATTCAGATGCAGCTGAGAACCACTCACTAAGAGGATGTGAAAGCCAGGAAGAACCTCATAAATTTGGTTCCAAGCTATGCTGCCAACATGTTTAAAAGTCTGGGCATTTTTCTTTGCCATAAATATTAACCTGAAAGTTGGCTGGAAGCAATTCTCTCAGAAGGCTGTTTGCAAATAGAAGCCATCTTCTTGGGAAACTGAGAGGTCGCACACCAGTGGAGGAAGAGCTGTAGGGGAGCCACAAGATCACGTTTCCCCTTATTTCTCTGAGTTGGAATTACATCATAAGCTCACTCAGGACTTTACCTTTCACTTCTGTATCTTACAGACCTATTCTTTGAACCATGCTGGAAGAAATAAATAGTTTTTTTTCCTTCAAGAAGATGCAAACACCTTAAGAGAAAAATCCAACTAATTATCCAGATAATTAAATAATCACAGCCCTCAACAGGTACCCAGGGAGTTGATAGCACAGTGAGACAGGGATTTCAAGTAGAAGAACCATTAAAAAGAGAAGACCCTTTTTTCTCTGAGGTTTAAGCAAACTAAAACAACTGACACCATATAATTTAAAATCAAAATTGAGATGAGAAGGAGTTTAAAGAAACATAAAACATGATATTCATCACAGTTTTACAGTTTACCATCTTTTCAAGTATCTGATGATTCCCCAATTATTATGACTGCTTGCAAGAAAAAAGTAAAAAGAAAGAAAACTCCTTTTCTACAAGTCAGTCCTTATATAATACATGTTTTAAACACCTTTAGTTTGTTTAAAACTTTTTATTCCTAGGATCTCCCGATTTTTCCTTTCACAATGTCCTCCTGGTAGAGGTGGCTAGTGCATTCGGAAGGAAACTCAACAGGAAGGAAAACAAGACATTGGTTGGGAAACAACCACACCCAAGCTGCTGAAAACAGCCTCATCTCTCAGGAAACTAGAGGAGAGTTCACAGTTCTGAGACAATGTATTGTTCAGCCCATTGGGCATCTTAAGCAATGATATAGATACCTGAAAATTATGTTTTCAGAAATGCCCCAGAGCAAACTCATTCATTCATCCATCCATTCAGTAAGTAAGTATTTATTGAGGCCCCTTATGTTCTAGGCACTAGTCTTAGGCGCAAAATACAGAAGTCATGACACTCATCCTCAGGAGTCTAGAAGCCCCTGGGGGAAGCCAACTGATGGGCAAAAAAGAGACATATAAAGATCACAAGGACATATAGAAATGAAGAACTAGGCACAGAAGTCAGACAGGTGGGTATTTGTGTTGGGGGGGGTGGGGTGGGGGTGGGTTCCAGTTTTATTGAGGAATAACTGACATTCATCACTGTATATGTTTAAGGCGTTCAGCATGATTTATACATATTGTGAACTGATGACCACAGTGGTTCAACTAACATCCATTTTTTCAAGTATGTACAATGAAAAGGAAAAGGAAAAGAAAAAAGATGAAAACATTTCTCATGATGAGAATTCTTAGGATTTACTCTCTTAACTTTCCTGTTTGTTCTTGTTGTTCACTTGCTAAGTCCTGTCCAACTCTTTTGCGACCTCATGGACTGTAGCCCACCAGGCTCCTCTGTCCATGTGATTTCCCAGGCAAGAATACTGGAGTGGGTTGCCATTTTCTTCACCAGGGGATCTTCCTGACCCAGAGATTGAATTCGGATCTCCGGCATTGCAGGCAAATTCTTTATCACTGAGCCACCAGGGAAGCCCAAATTTCCTGTTTGAAATTGAAAGTCGCTCAGTCATGTCTAGCTCTTTGCTGTGACCCCATGCACTATACAGTCCATGGAATTCTCCAGGCCAAAATACTAGAGTGGGTACTCTTTCCCTTCTCCAGGGGATCTTCCCAACCAAGGGATCAAACCCAGGTTTCCCACATTGCAGGCAGATTCTTTACCAGCTGATCCACAAGGGAAGCCCACTTTATTGTTTAGAGATAGATATTTGAATTCCAGCCCTACCACTTTCTTAGCTGTATGATCTTAAATTATTTTCATCCTCAGTTTCCACATCTGTAAAATCTAGATGACAGTGGTACTTATGTTACAGAGTTATACAGTTACAGAAGTTATGAAATCTTCCATGTAAACCTTTTAGCCAGTACTAGGCATACACTAAGCAAGTCAGCCTGTGCACAGTTCAGCGGTAACACACAGAAAGGGCAGAGACTGATATGACTGAGGGGACAGAGGCCTTTTTTTTTTTTTAATGAATACAAATAAACTGGCTTGAAGCCAGCTAGCCAAGAACTGGGGGGGAGGTAGGGGGAGTGGCGGGGAGAATGTCTGGAGTATCTCTGCAGCCATAGAACATGCAACTTAGGAAAGACGGAGATACCTAATTCACTGTGGGGCTGAAATCATCAGAGAAGATCTTGATTAGGCACAGGCTGTGCAAAAAGATTGGGTTTTTCCTCTCTCCTTTTAAGTATTTAAATTCTGAAAGCATATACTTCTTACATATGCATATCCTGTTAGAAAATAGATATCATAATAACAGTCTTATCGCAGTGTTGTTACTGTTATGTAAGAGAATGTATGTGAAATTCTAAACATACAACTAAGATAGTGTATGGATTGGAATTCAAAGCATTCCGTGAAATAAATGATTGCATTAATTATGTAAGAGAAGACACACTCTCTCCAAGAAATACACCAGGCAATCCCCATGATTTCCATGAGAACTTTTCCAGAGCCACCCAGCTGACCTCTGATCTTCCCTGCCCCCAACTCCCCATCCCACCCCAATGTGAGTTTAAAAAGTCATCGTCTTCCCACCTTGGGAACCTGGACGAGGCTGATGAAGGAAAGCCCTGAGAATAATAACAGAGTTGAGTAAAAATGAATGAATCAAGAAAATTCCACAGAGTGGTCAGAAGTTAGAAAGGGCTTATGATTCCAGAACCCATTCCCCTGGAGGGAAAGAGAAAGCATGAAAAGAATGAGTGGCATCTCTACTTGCCCCCGGAGTCTAAGTCAAAGATCAGAAGATTAAAAAAAATACACTTGCCTGATGGGCAAACACTAGCCAGAACGACAATGAGCTAGGACGGAGGGAAACCCAAATCAAAGAGCATGCAACATTAAACACGAAGCTTCAAAGCTAGTGCTGTCCTGGGGCTTAAGCAGAGCTTGAAATCACAGCATTGACAGTTCCCTACATGTGGGCACCGTCATTTCTGCCTGCCTGCCAGAACATCTGTGGGGAATCTACTGATGAATGAGTCTTGGCAGGACCAGAGAGCCTAGGATACTTAGGTTGGAGCAAATAAAACAAAGCAACAGGAATTTGCCTCCTGCCCCAGTGTTGGGGCATCCAGTGACCAGTGGCGATAATGGCATATCTTAACCAGTCTATTTCTGCAGTTTGGCTTATGGCTACAGCTGTCCTCTTATCTGACCTAGGGATCTAGCCTGTGTAGAGACACATAGAGTCTGAGAATTGCCTGCTTCCTTCTTATAAACTTTTTACCTCTCAACCCCCCAATTGTGTCTCTCTGGGGGCCTTTTCAGACTTGTGTTTCCTGACCATCTCCCTGCCCCAACCCCCACTCCCACCCCTTGGGCCATAAAGTTTTACTATGGTAGAGAGTATTCTTGTATCTGTTTAAATACAATGGCCCTTTGGAGAACTATAGACCATTGTATTATCTAAGTTCTTATTAGCTCTGCCCAAAACAATATTCACCTATTTTATGGGTGAGATCACTCCCACATGAATGAATGCATATAATCAGTTCCCCCTTCTGCTTCTGTGGACCAGAGTTGGTTTCTCTGGTTTACAACTATGAACCTAGAGAAGTAAACCCATTCTGTGTCTTGGCACATTAAGACAGAGGAACGGGGAGGTTTTATAAAGGAAAAAAGGGAAGGCAGTTGGAAGCTGCTGGCATGAGGAAGCTATAAGGCAGACTGACTAGTAGGGCATCCCGGATGATTGACGAACCATGGATGTTTGGCTTTCTCGGGTTGGTCCCAGGTTAGAAGACAGATGCGGGAGCTGTCAGTTATCACTCAAGTTCTGACCATTTGGGGTTGATTATTATGGAAGTTACTGTTTGGTTGCTTGGATTGCTGCTAGAGATAGCAGTCTGACCTGCTGTGCCTCCCACTTCCTGGGCCCGTTATGGTAGATAAGGAGGCGGTTTCCTGGGCGGTTGCTGTAGGTGATGGGTCAGAGCCTAGTTTAACACACATCCTAGTCATTGTCCCTTTGTTCAGTCTCTCAGTCTCAACCCAGGAGGTCACACAGGACCAGAAATACCTCAGTGGCCATGAGTTTGGATGAGGACCAGCCTAGCCTCCCCATATCAGAGACCAGTGAGGGTGCAGTGGATCCGCATGGACCTGAGAACACGCCTCCTCAGCCGATCCGCGGACTATACCTGGAAAGATGACCTTTCAGAAAGCGAAGCGCCGGAGATTGGCAAAGTCATTACAAGGACGCTGCAGTCTTTCCTTGTGCTCCTTTTAGGCACCTGGAGTCTGCTGCTCAGTGGCCTCTTTAGCTCAAAGCAAAGACTCTGATGTTGCTCATTTGTACTTTATTTCAAATGAGGATATGCCTTCTTCTCATTGATCTATATACTGTTTACTGTTTGTTATTTTATAATTATTAAGTTATTTACTCATGAAACAGGAAGTTTTCTCTAATTTTTAAGATTATAGGTCCTTTGTACAAGTCTTGAAATCACAGCACACAAGCAGTCACCAGGCTTTTAACTGACTTGTTAGGTTGACACTCATGAAATTGTGAATATTCAGTAGTTTTTGCTCCACAAATTGGTGATTTCATAGAGTCCAACCAAAAAACAACCTAGCCTCATGACTTTTACTCTAGGAACCAATTGGACAACCGAAAAGCACTTGTAAAAAATTGTAAGGCCAATATTAAATTCTTGTTTTTATTTAAGAATTCACCCCCCTGCCAACACACACACACACATAACTAAATCCTGCTATTAATTTTTTTAGAGTATATCGGAAGAAATTTTAAAAGCATGTGCGTGCCTGCTTAGTTGCTTCAGTCATGTCTGACTCTTTGTGACCCTTTGGACTATAGCCAGCCCAGCTCCTGTGTCCATGGGATTCTCCAGGCAAGGATACTGGAGTGGGTTGCTGTGCCCTCCTCTTTAAAAGCACATTCCTCTCTAATTAGCAGAGGGACTTAACTATAACTGGGGAGCAAATTTGTGAACCATACTTTATATCTTCTTTCATTTATCTACTCTTGAGTTGAGACTCTTTTTTAGACCTCAAAGTGATGCATTTTGAATTCCCCATCAAGGTAGAGTGATAATTAAGAAAATTAAATTTAATCTCCTCTGCAGAGACTTGGTCTAGGAAAGGCAGAGGGAGATTGGAAACAATGTTGTTAGACTCTGTAAAGAGATATAGGAGCCAATAATAGGTAAACCAGAAGTAGTTACACGTTTCCCCCTGGCTGTCAAATTTAGGGGCAGCCATCACAACTGCCTGATGTTGAAGAGTGTTTGCCATTGATTTTCTAATGTGCGAGTGGAAATCTTGTCAGCCACTGTCAATTTAAAGCCCCCTGTAATTACACTTTTAACAAGAGAGATTCTAATCGTATTTTCTATGCCAAAGCCTTGTCCCCAAGTACTGTTCCCTGGTAAATCAGAAGGGAGGCTTCAGCAATTGCTCTCACAAGGAGTGTGTAAGGCTCCCTGAAGAATTCTCCTTTAATTAATGAATTACATGCTACAGCCCTCTGATGGAGGTCATCTCCATCGTTTTCCTTTCCTACTGGAGTGAAAACCTTTCAAGTGCAAGACAAATTCAAGGTCTGAGAATGTTATCAGTGGAGTTACTAAATTCCAAACTCTGTGCTGTCTACCAGATGACATCACGTTTTTGAAGTTATAGAGGTAAGGATACTCTACAGACATAACCATGAAAGATTTTGTGGGGTTTTTTTTATATTTACTTATTTACTTGCCTGTGCAGGGTCTTATTTGTGGCACATGGCGTCTAGTTCCCTGACCAGGGATGGAACCTGGGCCCCCTGCATTGGGAGCCCAAAGCCTTAGACACTGGACCACCAGGGAAGTCCCAACCATGAAGTTCTGTTTCCCCTTGATTCAGATTTTCTTAGACATCTCACTTAGCATCTCTCACTACTTCTTCCACTCTCTTGGCACTTAGTCAGAAGCAGCCTCGTGATACCTGTTATATCTGTTATATCTGTTAATGTTTCTTATTTCTTTCACATTGTTAATCCAGTGAGAGGAAAAACCATGTGTTCTCCCCTAGAGCAGCTGTTGCAGTGCTGGCTGTAAATACATGTCTGTTGGGTAGTAAGTGAACTTTCATCTGCACACCTAGGACTACATATGTCAACTGGAAAAAAAAAAAAAGAACAACCTAAAAGTTGAGAATTATGGGGTTCTTTGGAGGACAAAACTGAGGACTTAAGCCTATGACACAGCATCTCAGATAGCTCTGAGGGACTGTTCTAAAGAGATAGGGAGGAACCAGGATATATCGTGGGTTTTGTGACAAAGACCAGGTAGTTGGAACATCAAAAGATTACTATTCATTAAAGAAAACCAGACATCTCAAGTTAAAGAATTTAGCCAGTTTCTATGTATGGGAAGATGCAAGAGCCTGGGCTCACTGAAATCATTCCTTTCCTGGGCACCTCAGCCATCTGGGGCGAGTTTCCTGTTTTCTCATCCTGAGTGTCCTCAAGGTGCACCTTTGGGAGGTTGGTTGATGGCTTGCTGGTGGGCATCCTGTTTCCATCCTGAGTTTCCTCAGGGCTCACCATCAGGGTGGTTGTATTGTGATGGCTGCAGCAGCCTTTGTTTACTGATATGGCAGGCAATATTTTTCATTCACAATATGATGCCAAGAACACAGCATTATCTCAAGTTGACATTATTGCTAAAAGGTATTGACATGAATCCTGGATTCAAAATCCAGGTGTTAAGTTTGATGTTTTTCCCAAAATAATGAGAGATTTTTGAGAAGCAAGTGGAAAGAAAGCTGTTTTATGCACAAACATTTAGAAAAGCACATGGGCCCTTAACCAAGGTTAGATGACAGTCAGATGCTAGAGTGAAGGGAAAGCAGAGGGCGAACACAGGCAGTGTCCTGTGTCCTCCCTTGGAAGGAAGCCCTGGGGTCCTGGCCTTTTGGCATCCCTCCTGCTCACAATGCCTGCTGTGTGCCACAAAGCAGATTTTGCTCTGGCCCCTTGGCACGATCTCTTCCTGTGAATTCTCTTATAATGTCTCTATAATGTTTCTGTACACCAAAGAAATATAAAACCCGAGATATCCCAGGACAAGTCAGAAAGAAACCTCACCCTCTGCTTCACCCCTGAAGGCCAAACATTCAATTTCAGAGTTTGGCACTGAAAAAAGGAAAAGGTCATGTAAAGAAAAACAAACCAAACAAAACAGCCCACTGGTTCTTTGTCCCTTTTTGTTCCTTTTTTGTTCAAAATGAAAATTTCGCTTCGGAAATCAAAAACAAACAAAATCTCCAGAAAACATATAAAACCCTCCTCAGTTTGCTTCCAGCCCTGAGCCTCCCTCCACTGCCCATTATAGGAGTATAAACCTCCAAACCCTGACAAATAAATCATTCTGAAAGCTGGGGCTTCCCAAGGGTAACATCAGAGATTATCAGTCAGGCAGAAATGTTAACATCCATTTTCCCAACATTGTGAGGCCTTTTGTTAGTGCCTTTTTTTTCTTTCTTTCACTGCAGAAAAGGCACAGTGCCCTGCATTATTGGGACATTTTATGCAAATAGCAGTTAACCGTGTGAAACTGCTCCATCAGTCTCTGTAACCCAGGCAAAGGCCCCTTGGAAGGATTTTCAGCCCACTGCTGAGCCAGAGGCTTGGATGCACGATGTGTCCACTCCCAGGTGAAAATGGGCAGGCTTTGAACAGGCTGAGCTCTCAGTGGTAGCCCAGGTAAGGGAAGATTCTACCAACAGCAGAAGAAGAACTCTTCCCTCTCTTCTCCATTCCTGAGGCTGAAAATCATGTCAGATCCCAGGTCAGCCTACCTCTGGGATCCTGGGATTTCAGAGCTCGAAGCACCTGTCCTTTTAGCTACTTATATCAGTAGGAAAACTGAAGCCTGGAAAGGGATGGGACTTGCCCAAAGTCAGGGGGTCCATTCATAGTGAATCAGGACCAGAATCTATGTTTGCTGGGCTATATGTGGCCCATATTCATTCATTTCTTTAAGAAGTAAACATATCAAGGTTGGAGCACTGTGCAGGGTTCTAGAGAGAGAACCATGAATGAGATGCAGTCTACACCCCTGGAAGGTGCTTGCAGTTCACAAGGGGAAGCCAGAGTAAAAAGCAGATGTAAGGACAACACGCTGAACCTCAGTGCCTGTCACTGGGGGCCTGGGTAAATTATTTGTGGCGCATCTAAACTGCAGAATAGTGAGCAGTGGTTCAAACATTCCCGGGCAGACCTATAGGATTGATGTGTAAAGATTTTCAAGTTATATCCATGGGTTAAAAAAAGCAAAGTATTCCTCAAATGTAAAACAAGGGATTAAATTTGATCAGTGGCTTTCCAACCTTTTTAACACAAAGTACTGTTGTGGTTGTTCAGTCTCTCAGCCTTGTCTGACTTTTTATGTCCCCATCGACTGTAGCCCACCAGGCCCCTCTGTCTCCATGGGATTTCCCAGCAAGAAAGGGTTGCCATTTCCTTCTCCAGGGGATCTTCCTGACCCAGGGATTGAACCTGCGTCTCCTGCATCTCTTGCATTGGCAAATGGATTCTTTACCACTGAGCGACCAGGCAAGTGTAAAACAAATTGTAATATAATATAGACATTACTTTGCTGACTAAGGTCTGTCTAGTCAAGGCTATGGTTTTTCCTGTGGTCATGTATGGATGTGAGAGTTGGACTGTGAAGAAGGCTGAGCACCAAAGAAAAGACTCTTGAGAGTCCCTTAGACTGCAAGGAGATCCAACCAGTCCATTCTGAAGGAGATCAACCCTGGGATTTCTTTGGAAGGAATGATGCTAAAGCTGAAACTCCAGTACTTTGCCCATCTCATGCGAAGGGTTGACTCATTGGAAAAGACTCTGATGCTGGGAGGGATTGGGGGCAGGAGGAGAAGGGGACGACCGAGAATGAGATGGCTGGATGGCATCACGGACTCGAAGGACGTGAGTCTGAGTGAACTCCGGGAGATGGTGATGGACAGGGAGGCCTGGTGTGCTGTGATTCATGGGGTCACAAAGAGTCAGACACGACTGAGTGACTGAACTGAACTGAACATAAAATTTACCATTTTAACCATTTCAAGTGTATAGCTCAATGGTACCAAGTATATTCACATTGTTGAGCAACCATCACCACTGTCTCCAGAGCCTTTTCATCTCTCCAAACTGAAACTCTGTATCCATTAAACATTAGCCTTCCATTCTTCCTCCACCCCTTGCAGCCCCTGGCAACCACTATTCTACTTTCCATCTCTATGAATTCAACTACTTTAGGTACTTCATGTAAGTAGGATCATGCAGTATTTGTCCATTTGTGACTGGCTTATTTCACTCAACATAATGTCTTCAGGTTTATCCTTGTTGTAGCATTTGCAGAATTTCGTTCCTTTTTCAGGGTGCATAATATTCTCTCGTATAACTAGACCACATTTTGTTTCTCTAGTCATCTCTCAACAGACAATTTGGGTTGCTTCCAATTTTTGGCTGTTGTGAATGATGCTGTTATAAGTCTGGGTATGCAAATATTTCTTCTTCTTCCTTTCAATTGTTTTGGTTATATTCCAGAAGTGGAATTGCTGGATCATATAGTAATTCTATTTTTAACTTTTTGAGAATCCTCCATACTGTTTTTCATAGTGGCTATACCATTTTACATTCTCACCAACAATACACAAGAGTTCTAATCTCTGCCAGTCCTTGTCAATACTTATTATTTTCTGCTTTTCTTTTTTAAACAACCATCCTAATGGCTGTGAAATGATATCTCATTGTGGTTTTGATCTGCATTTCCCTAATGATTAATGATATTGAACATCTTTTCATGTGCATATTGGCCATTTGTATATCTTCTGTGGAGAAATGTGTACTCAAATTCTTTGCCCATGTTTTAATTAGGTTATCAGGGTTTTTGTTGTTGAAAAAGCTTTGGAACCTGCTACCTTTAATGAAATTGTATGTCACAGCCCAATATACAAAATAAGAAGATTCATGTGGAGGGCCTAGGGCTCTGACCCAGACCCATTCAAGGGCTTCACAACTCTGCCCCCTCTGTCCTGTGCATTCCCCCAATAGGAGGGCACCTATGGAACACCTCCATGAACACCTCAGGGCCCACGGATCTAAGCAGGTTTGAAAACCATGAGACAAGATAACCTCTAGACTACTTCCCTGGTAATACGCTGCACTGACGTGAAAAACCACAGAAGTTTAATCTGCAAAAAGGAGAATCTACTTAGAGAAAAGGAACTTTCATCAATACTTATTTTCAAAAGACTCATTGTGATCTTCACTTCCTTCCAAAAAGACTCTTTGGTTTAACGTGTGAGTCAGATTCATGCAATATTCTGAAACACTGTGAAGATTTTGTCTTGACCATGTTACCAGATTCTTGTAGTTACCACATTCTTTCTTTATCTCAGCATATTCTTTGATACAGGTGCTTGGTTAAGTCTGTTTGCAAAGTTTTTAAAAATAATAATCTATAAGAAATATCCCTGTAATACATGCACTGCAAACTTTTTCTTAATTCTCCTTCCTTCCATGCATCTACCTCAGCTCCTTTGGCACATGACTTAGTGGCTCCTCCCATCAAGAAGTGGAGGCTCTTGTTCCATCCTTAAGTCTGGCCTTTGATCATTGGCTTTGATCAATAAGATGAGGTAAAGATGGTGTTGCGCCAGTTCTGAGTCTTCTTTCTGCTCTCATTCTTGAAATCCTATCCAGCCACAGTGAAAACAAGCCTGACCTAGCTTGCTAATCATGGGAATCAAGTAGTCCCATCACCTTGTTGTCCTGGCTCAAAGGCAACCGACAGCCAAATGGGTCACTGAAGCCATCCTAGCTCATCCAGCCCCTGCCTCCCTATCCACAGATTATGGAGGAGCCCAGTGAAGATCCACAGAACTGCCCAACTGGCCTATAAATTCAGGAGCAAGGATGACTACTTCTTGTCAATGAGATTTTGTGTGGTCTGTTCTAGTGAGAAATAACTGGTGTCAGAAACCATGGAAGGGCTTAGAAAGAATGTCTCATTTAATAATACTCAGAAATGGATAGAAATAAGTATTGGGAGTCCACCATGGAAACATATTTTAGTGGAGTTTGGTCCCCTAACCCCATGTGCTTGCATTTGATAACCCACATTTCTATACGGCATCTTCAAGTTTCACCAGCAATATTTCACATAAAATATCATCTGAAGTCATTTCAGAGAGCTTATGCCTTTTTTTTCTATTTGACTATAAACTGTAGTTAAAAAAAAACAAAAGCAATCAGAAGCAACAATATATATGATGCCCTTTCCAAATCAGAGAGCAGAGGTCTGCCGTTGATTAAGCTTTTAGCATCCCCAAATATGTGCTATTTCTGTAAAGATATCAATATATGTTCTTTCTGTGGAACAAGCAAGGGTCTGGCCTTCTCGGTGTCAATAGTTCAATTCATCCCACGCCCCGCAGTCATTACCATGGTTAATTATAGGCCAGCACTCCCCAGTGTCAGATGGTCACCGCGGCTCAGCCTTCTGGCTCCCATCTTCCCAAAGGTCTTCCTTTAGAGAGAGTTAAGCAAGGAGAAGAAAAGTGAGACTAATTTATGCAGATGTGTGCAACATCAATCAGATTGTGTCTGCCAGATAGCACAAGTAGCTGGGCTGATTTAGTGCCTTCCCACTCCTCAGAAAGAGTAACAGACACCAGCTCTTTCGTTTGGTGGCCGAGTACCTGAGTCATCAAGTAGATTTCATCACAGTAATTTGTTTCTTCACCTTTAAAAATGAGCATGCATGATTAAGTCTACTAAATTGAATAAGTAAACCCACAATGGGAGCTTCAGTGCTTGGAATAAATTAACCAACCATGCAGAAAGCTAGAATCAGGAAAATTTTAACTTAAGACAAAGTAGAATTAAAAAGAATTTTATAATGAAAAAAAAGAAAGTAAGAGCTTGGTTAACATTGATACATATCACAGAAAGATGGGAGAATGGGGTGGGCAGGGATTTACTTGAAAGGAAGTGATCAATTTTTGTGAACTTTATAAGCTCAATGGCAGTAGAATAATGGTGATTGAAACCAGGTAAGAGTGGCTTTAAGAAATGAACAGGAATTGATTAAAGACAGTAAAAATGTTTAAAGGACACTTAGGTAGGAAAGATAAGAAATACAGATGTAGCCGAAAGGGCATGACAGGTCAAGAAAAGGATTTTTTAGTTTTTGAACAGAGTAATGTATCACAGAAGCATGACTAACTCAGAGCAGTGTGTAGAGACTGAGGATTTCAGAGAGAAAGGGAGCAAAGGATAGTTCTAAAACAGGCAGTGGGGAAAAGGGATTCAGAACATGGATATACAACAGGTTAAAACTTATGCCCCAGGTGTTTAAATATGTAACTTTAACTCCTTTTCTGTAATAGAACCTAAATTAGCTCATAAGCCCCATTTCAACTCAGAACCTGTGCACTTTTGGGTTAGAGTCAACTCAAAATTTAAACTCAGGCAGGTGAATATTAAAGACTGTCCTCTTCACTCGTCTCCCCTCTTCCCCTGCAGGGACCAGAGTTTCCCACAGGTCTGTCTGCTGTCCAGGCACCTCGTCTCCGCTGCAGGGCAGGTGGATGCACCTGACCAGGGCCATCATCCTGCCACACCAGATGCTGCTGACATCTGTGGTCCCACCACAGTTTCTGGTCTCACATTCCACCAGTTCTGCATTCTCCCCAGCTAGACCTTACTGCTCAATTCCATTCTGGAAATCAGAGGACCCTCACGTGCCCTACATTGTACCCTCAGGACACTCATCTGCTCACCACAACACTGGCATTGCTTATCCACTGTACACAAGTAGGTGCATAACTTCTCTAGGAGGCTCCTAGAGTCCCCAGCTAAATCCTGTAAACCAAGCAATAGTTCCCTTTGTCTTGAATCCCTTGAGCTTTTCTGGGGGTTTATGATGCTTCCCCATGAGCCAGCTGGGAGACCCTCCTCTCAGAGAGCTTCTAGCTATTAAACTCCAGCTGCTTGCCTCCATCCTCCCCATTGGACAAGCTGCAGGAATATCCATAGTTATTCCCAGTGGGCAGATGCTGGACATTGCATTTGGAGGAAGAAGTACTCTAGTCTTAATTCTTTATTCAAAACTTATTGAAAGTGACTAAGTCTGAAATCTACTCAAGAATCTAGAATAGAACCATCTAAATAGGCTAAAAGTTGGAAATAGTCATAGGTTGTTTTTTTTTTTAAGGCAGTCAATATGATCACTACGATTCAAATTCCATTCATTAGCCCGGGAGGCCCTCCTCCTTCCTCTTATAGAAAGCCATGTCTCAGTTGACATCCTACCCATGTCAACAAAACTGTCAAGAATCAAGAGAGGTCTGAGATTTTACTCTACCCGCAAACTAACAAGTTCACCTATGATCATGGATGTTGACATAAGACACGAGACCCCTGGGCCAGAGAGAAAGAACTTCATTACCGCAACAACAGTAGCTAGAGCATTAGCATTGTCTCGCACTGATTCTCTAAGTCTCAAATCCCGCTGAGTGGCATGAGAAGGGTCGGCTGTCTCCTTCAGATGCAGTGGATTGTGTTACAGGAGAGAAACAGGTGTTTATTACTCTAGATGTAGGGAGGGATTGAAAGAGGCTGCTCTTGAACAGAAATGTAGCGTGCATGAGTTTGAGAAAACTCCGGGAGTTGGTGATGGTCAGGGAGGCCTGGTGTGCTGCAGTCCCTGGGGTCACAAAGAGTCAGACATGACTGAGTGACTGAACTGAACTGTCTCAATCATGCTATGGCACTTACTGCATCAGATGTCCATATCTGAACCAAAGTCCTATTGGAAGAGAAAAGTCTCCCTAAGGCCGTAGACAAAGCATTTGTTTCCAGAGACAGAGACCAGGGAAAGTTGAACCTCTGATCTGGCTAAACTGTTCTTAGAAGCTTCACCGTCTGTTTCTAAGATGGCAAATCTTGGTTTGAGAAAGAGAAAAAGAGGTCCCTCTTTCATCATCATTCTAAATTGCCTTTAATGGTTTTTCTTCCAAAGTCCCTGGAATATTAGTTTCTGTACATTCCCATACCCAGCCCTCTTTCCTTTTCACTTTGTCTGATTTTAGTTGGCCTTATCTATTCCGAGGAAGTCAGTTACCTTGTGTAGATTGCTACTATACCAATGCAGTTGCTCCCCATTTATTGACATACCCAAGTCACAGTCACTCCTAGTTCAGGTTGGTTTTATGATTTGCTAAAGGCTGTGTCATATGACATATCCTCTCTAGATAAGGAGAATTAACCTTCCAACTATGAACTTTGGCACAGGATGAGCCCTTCATAAATATTTATTGAATGAATGAGTGAATAAGCTAGGTAAGAAACTAAGGAACCTATGCTGACAGTGGTTAATGATAATATGTCTTTATTTGTAAATAGGGCTTTTATATACTAGAGTTTGAGATGAACTATCTTTCATACCATAAATGTGCTAATACTCCACTGTCAATGCTGTTTCCTCCCATGCTGGGGATGAATTTGTAGTGAGTGATCTACCATTACTCTTTTGGTGGGCTTCCTTGTGAAATGAATGGCATGCGTTAGTGGGTAAACATACTTCTGCCTCCAGGCTTCTTCCTTCCCAGGGTCTACCTACTCCCGCTCTCCCTAAACACCACCCATCAATCCAGTGGAATTTGGGGTAGTCTGACTACGAAACAGTATACAATTAACAGTGTCATGGGCACTGAAATTGTGACCTCATTTGTATAATACTTGTAATCAGTGAAGTGATGACACATTTTTGCATTGATAGGAGTTGAAAAAACATTCAGCCTTTACATGAATGCCTCAGGAAAGGGCTTCAAGAGTAAAGTAAATACTCTACCTTCTTACTCACGACTGAATTTCTGAGCTTTATGCTCACTAGTAGTAACGGAAATCTTGAAATATCATTGAAGTCACCTACATTTCCTACTTGTATGTACATCATACATCAGACAGAAGAGACAGGGTGGGAGAAAGAAAGGAAAGAAAATATAACTGAATTGAAAATGCCTGCAATGTCTACATCTTCTGCCTCAAAAGTCTGTATCTTTTTTGGCTAAAATTGCTTTCAGAAAGTATGAGTTTCCTACACTTAAAGACTCCTTGGAATGTCATGGCTAAAAATGAATCAAGCTCCTGGCTGATATTCTTCAAGACAAGACAATGCAAGATGATATTACACTGCTTGCCTAGGCCCAGAGCTTCCCCCATCTCAGAATGAAAAAGTATATTTAACATGAAAGAAATGCTCAGCTTTTAAAGAAACCTTTGTTTTACTCGTTACATGAAACTCTTGGGTGCATAGAGTCAGCTATATTTGTCCCAGATTTGTCATAGTTTTAGGCACTTGTAGACATACCAATGAGACATCTTGTTTAAATTACCAAGGCTCTGTGCTCTTTGGAGACACTGGACTAGGAACAGGCACCTCAACCCGGCACAACCTCCCGACACGCTGGCAACTCCAAATGAATGTCAAGTATTTGCAAAGCAAGATTGGTTGAATGCCACTGCCTCACTGTTTCATCACTTAAACTTTAAAATTGAGGTATACTTTTAAAACTATATTGTTATACTCTATGTGAAGAAAATGTGTTTTCTATATGTTTTTATTTATTTTTTCTATATATCAGTGGACCTCCATTCAGTTCATTTGTATATCACTTTGGAAAGCAAGTTGGTAAATGTATCAAAACTCTCAAAATGTTCACAGCTTTCCTCTGAGTAAATCCAGACCTTGGATTCTTTCCTAAACAAGGCATCCTAAACATCCAAAATGTTATTGCAGCATTATAATGCTAAAAAGACCTAAGGGTCCAACAAGAAGGTGTAGTTAAACACAGCATAATTGTATTTACAAGGGGTTTTTAGTAATATAGGCAAATGTTTGTTTTCTCTATTAAATGAAAAATTGGATGCAAAATTATTTATATAATCACAGTATACATAGTGTGAGCACAATCCTGGCAGATAGTAAGCGTTTTATAAATATTTGTTAAATAATCAAGGAATGAATTACAACTATGTTAAAAAGAAGACTCTTGCATAGAAAAAAGATGCTGAAACTTTCTTATATATGGATATGGTTGTCTCTGGATAATAAAACTAGGCATAATTTTTTTCTATATTTTATGAATTATAATTAACACCTAACATTTTCATAACAAGAAAAATAAAATTTATTTTGTAAAATAATTATGTTCAGGAGCATATTCTAGAGACTAACATATAAGAGAAATTCAACTGACTATTAAAGCCTCCATTGTTTGATAACTTTTTTAAAAATATGGCCTATAAGACTAAACTACATCTTTTGAGACATGTCATCTGTGGCAATAAAATATTATTTATCATCATAATCACACCTACTCTTTATTGAGTAGCTAATTTATGTTGGATTGCTGCTGCTGCTAAGTCACTTCAGTCGTGTCCGACTCTGGGTAACTCCAGAGACGGCAGCCCACCAGGCTCCCCTGTCCCTGGGATTCTCCAGGCAAGCACACTGGAGTGGGTGGCCATTTCCTTCTCCAATGCATGAAAGTGAAAAGTGAAAGTGAAGTCGCTCAGTCACATCCAACTCTTAGCAACTCCTTGGACTATAGCCCACCAGGCTCCTCGGTCCAGGGGATTTTCCAGGCAAGAGTACTGGAGTGGGATGCCATTGCCTTCTCCATATGTTGGGTTACAAAATAACATTTCATTTCATTGCTGTGTGAATCTCAGCCTATTAATAGTGGGGTTATTGGTTAGGAGTGCCTAAGACACTTGCCTGGACCTTACAACTTATGGGAGCCCCCACAGATGTTTCCCCAACCTGTACCAACATTGTGGTTTTTATCTTGGTTTGTGGATTTTATCATGATTGCAGCACACATCTCAGCAATAAACATCAGGGAGCTCTGAATAACAAGACTTATTACTCACAGGTCCTAGAGGATACATGGCATACCCAACGGCCATGTACCCATGTGACAGTGAGGTCACAGTGGAAGGGAATGCAGACCAGGAGCTCTGTCTTTATTAGGGTCCAAGGGTTGGGTATCTAGCGTTTTAAGAGTTCACTCCTTATTGGTGAATTTAAAGTTCAGAGGTGGAATGAGGGTGTGGGTAGGGAGAAGTGGAGTCACTCAAATGATGCATTTTCTAGGTTACTCAGGACTTTCTGAAAGGAGACTTTCATGACTGGGGGCAGCCTAGTTTCTTATATAGATGTTTTGATGGTATCTGTGGCATGCATCTGGCAATATGTTTATTCAAGATGAATGTCTTCAAAATGATTGGCTTGGCAACCAAAAATGTAAGGTCAGGCCCTTACACTACAGTCACTTCATATAAATTTTATTTTATTCATTCATTTAATATATATTTTGAGCACTAAAAAAGATGCAAGGCAATGTTTTAAACATAGAAGTATAAAGATAGATAACAAAGAGTCTTTACCATGAAGGAAATTGTAAGGAGATTGGACATTGTAAAAATTAATCAATAGAAATCTCAATTCAAACAGAATGAGGAAACCAGAAGGGGGAACACTCCTGAGCTCACAAAGGGAAAAAAAAAAAGACTGTCTGCCTGACAGATCTGAGAGACTGCAGATCTCAGCCAATGAGAAACCACTATACTTAGAACTTTGAATTCCTCCAGTGTTTACTGTAGCCCTCCCAACTTTCTCCCCTCCTCCTTTTTTTTTTTTTTTTTTTGATGTTCAGCTGCTAAGTCATGTCCAACTCTTTTCCACCCCATGGACTGCAGCACACCAGGCTTCCCTGTCCTTCACTGTCTCCCAGAATTTGCTCAAACTCATATCCATTGAATCAGTGATGCCATCCAACCATCTCATCCTCTGCCGTCCCCTTCTCCTTTTGCCTTCAATCTTTCCCAGCATCAGGGTCTTTTCCAGTGAGCTGACTCTTCATATCAGGTGGCCAAAGTATTGGAGCTTCAGTTTCAGCATCAGTCCTTCCAATGAATATTCAGGACTGATTTCCTTTAAGATTGACTGGTTTGATTTCCTTGCAGTCCAAGGGACTCTCAAGAATCTTTTCCAGGTTCTTTCCTTATATGGTGTCTTGCAGATGGCTTGCCATGGTTATAAACCCTGAATTGCATTTGTTTGTTGATACCAATTAAGCCCACTTTTGCTGGAGAAATAGCTGGCAGTCTCTTTGTTTTAGGTCAACAGCCTTAATTGGGCTTCCTTGATAGTTCAGCTGGTAAAGAATCTGCCTGCAATGAGGGAGAGCTGGGTTCAATCCCTGGGTTGGGAAGATACCCTGGAGAAGGGAATGGCTACCCACTCCAGTATTCTGGCCTGGAGAGTTCCATGAATTGTATAGTCCATGGTGTTACAAAGAGTTGGATGTGACTGAGCGACTTTCACGTTCAATAGTGTTATGGGTGCTGACAGACAACTGTGGGTGCATGAAAGAGGGATGAGAAATGTGTAGTCACTGGAAGGGCTAAATATTGAGCTAAAACTATAGAATTCAAGTCCCCTGTTGCCTGGTCCACTGGGTTGGAGTGAGGGAGGGAAGGCCAGCCGGAGACTCAGGTCAAGGTTACAAGACAAATGGCCTGGCTCCTTCTTCAGAAACCTCAGGTCAGGAAATGGGCTTCCTCCAGCTTCCTGAGGCCTCTCAAGGCAGACATTTGAGACGTTTCTCATTTATATATATTTTTGTATATTCACGTACCATTTTACCAACAGCATGCTTTTTTTACAATCCTTTCTCTTCTATCAGTCCTCTAAGTTTCAATGCATATTTTTAAATGCTTATAAAGCACGTGGCTTTTTTGTTTGTTTAGGTTTGGTTTTTGTTTTGTTTTTTTGAGGAAAATGGCCAGAGAAACCTGTTTCCATAATGATAGAAAACCTTGACTTTAGATCTTGCTGCCAGACTCCTGTCAGATATTTAAACCAAATGGTTTCCTTAAATTAACGGGGAAAAAAAAAAGAGAAAAGAGAGAAAAAAATGGAAGGTACTATTTCTTCAGATTTAAGACATTAGAGTATAATGGACAGTGGTAATTTGTTGAGATCTAAGTTCGTATTGACTGCTAAATATATCTAGACCGATCATAGATTCAAAACAAAAATGAAAGGGAATGTCAGTCAGTTGTGCCCTACTCTTTGCAACCCCATGGACTATTGTCTGCTGAGCTCCTCTGACCATGGAATTCTCCAGGCAAAAATACTGGAGTGAGTCGCCACTGCCTTCTCCAGGGGATCTTCATGACTCCGGGATCAGACCCAAGGCTCCCGTATTGCAGACAGATTCTTTACCTTCTGAGTCACCAGAGAAGCTCTTTTATTGATGATGACGATAATGCTGCCTAAGATTGTTTGAGAACCAGCTATACACCAGGCACTCTTGAAAATTCTTTACCCAGATTTACCTCCATTAACCATTATGCCAATGCTGTGAGGCATAAAAATCTTCTAATCTTCATTTTACCAATGGCCAATTATGAGAACTCCGTGTTAACTATTTTCAGAAGCCATTTGATATCTCCAGAAAACAAAATCAGACATACTCTTAAGGGTGAAGCAGTTTCTAAAGAAGTTATTTAGCTGCAACTTGGCCCAAATATTCTGTTTAAACATTATGGATTTTTCTCAAATTATCAGAATCCAGTAACTTTTAGTTAAGCACTTATACACTGTGCCCTGGGCTAGGGGCAAATTAATTGTACCTTTATATATCTGTAAAACAATCTGCCCTCAAACGTGCTGTAATAAAAATATCCTTACAGTGATCCATCTTAAATGGACATGGCCCTAAGGAAGTGACTTGAATGTAGATAATTAAGTGAAGGAGGAGGGGTAAGCATTCCAGAGGTTTCCTCACCTCCTGTTTGCACGGATTTTACCAGGGGCCATCCACTTACTAACCCTGGGCTGTTTTCAGGAACTGCCAAGTACACTAAGTTCAGGGACCTCCTTTTTCCTATTAACTTTATTATAATGGTTTCCAGGGTTTAATAAACAAACACAGAGCTTAGCAAAGGAATCAGCTATCATATTATAATAGCCACAAAACTTTACCATCTAAGTTCATGGTATTCAAGTCAAGTATTTCAATGAGATGGATTTTAATAGTCTTCGTAGAATTTTTTAAAAATAGAATCCTTTTGCCCAAATCCCGAATACCTCCTCCAATTTTTTTCTGCTGGTAAATAAAAAAAATAGTACAACTCTTTAGGGTGCTTAAGCCTCCTCCACTGAAGTGCAAGGTCTTCAATAGATAGGTGGAAAATTGCGGCCAAGGATTGTAGGGGTCAGGCTGCTATGGAATGAATAGCTGACCAGCTTTGCTTCCTCCTTGATTCTCTTCACAAAATAATAAATAACAGAGGGAGAATTAGAAAGCGTTCCTTCCACAGCAGTGTCCTTCTGTGATACGACAGTAACTTGTGAGAGACAGATGATGGAAGGACTGTGAAGCCTTCAGATGTGGGTGTGGGAAGAGCTTGGACACAGTTATCCAAGATACGGTCTGGGCTCAGTAGTTGTGGCACACGGGCTTAGCTGCTCTGCAGCATATGGGATCTTTCTGGACCAGGTATTGAACCTGTGTTTTCTGCATTGGCAGGTATATTCTTAACCACTGGATCACCAGGGAAGTCCCTAACTACTTATTTTAAATAATGTTTAATAAAAGCACATCCCAATATAATTAGAAAAGTCATATACTCATATAGTCTTTGGGGCTTCCGAGGTGACACTAGTAGTAAAGAACCTGCCTGCCAGTGCAGGAGAGTCAAGAGACATGGGTTCAGTCCCTGGGTCAGGAAGATCCCCTGGAGGAGGGCATGGCAACCCACTCTAGTATTCTTGCCTGGAGAATCCCGTGGACAGAGAGGCCTGGCAGGAAACAGCCCACTGGCTTGCACAGAGTCGGACACGACTGGAGCGACTTAGCACACACACATATATATACTCTTTGGACGTTCCTAATAGTGGAATTTGAATTATGGTCCAACTACTAATATTGATAATATGTTAAAAGACTGTGATTTACTTGCTCCCTGGACAACCAAGGCAATCTGACAAAGTATAACCCTCCAAACTACAAGTCAAGATGTTTGATAGGCTTTTCCTGGTTCCTCTAAAATGCAATTTTGGCAGCAAATTTTGACAGGACCTCATTTCAAATTTGCAAATAGAAGGACATGGGTTATCAGAGAAAGGACAATCCTGAGCTCAAGTATTTCCTATGTACTTCTGAAATAACTTCTAAAAAGTTGTTATTACTCTGAAAATGTGTGCACCTTAGGCTCTTAATTTCTTTTTGGAGCTCCCTCCATAAGATAACCAATAGCAAGGGACCTAACCTAGAGCAGGAATTGGGAAACCCGTCTCCAGGAAGCAACATTCAAATTTCTCAACTTGAAGGACTGAAAGTGGGAGAGGAGGGAGGAGGGAGGAGCATTTCTAGAAGGAAGAGCAATGGGCACAAAGGGTTGAGAGCAGAAAATGTCTGTGAGGCTGGAAGTTTAGTGTAACTGGAGGTCAGTGCTTAAGAAAGAATTTAGAGGGTACAATCAGAGACTGCTGTGGAAGAATTAATCCCTTGAGAGAGAGGAAGCTATTGAGAGATTTTAGAAGATGTTAAGCGTATCTACTATTTCCCAGGCTTGGTTTAAGGATTTATGAAATGATGTTTATTAAGTACATTTGCAGCCTTTAAAAATGAGGATGAAGGAAATACGAAGGTGTTTCTATCTTTCCCCCCAGATGGAAAATGCAAAACATCATCCATAAAGTCTTCAGGAAAGGAACTCATGGATCTCCTTTTAATTGTGAAGAGGTTCCCAGACATTTCTTCATGGCTTACCTGCGCAGTCCAAGTCACAGATCAAGAATCTACAGGATTTAAATGGCAAATGTCAGCATATTTATAAATGGCTTTGGTAGAATCATGTTTTCAAACATGCTTTTGCTCATAATTCTCTGTTAAGTGACAAGACCATCACCTTCCTGTAAATTAGTTCTTTCAGAACATCTCAGTTTAGCCAGGTAACAACCACTGAATATTCACAAAAACATCCTTTGGTGTATACACCAAACAAGGAAGAGCATCCAGTATCCATGGAGCCCTGTAACCAGGCAAATCTGGGGCAGCTACTAAGCACTTGAGAGAAACGTGGGAAAATCTACTGTTGGGAAAGACAGAAGACGAAAACCCAGGAGCCGCTGGTTCATGCTGCAACATGCGTGGGTAATCACCAGTTCTCCAAAAAGTACAGACAATGGGCACAAATGAATCTTCATCTCTCCTTATCCTTTTCTAGCCTGAGGACAATGGATGATTATGACCACTTCTGTCTGGAACTTATAATCACTATGACTTTTCATCCATTCAACAGATTTTATTGAGCTTCTGCTCTGTTCTGGGTACTATGTGGGCACCAGAAAAAAGCATTTAAATAAGACCTAGTCCCTGACTTTGGATTTCTCACAGTGAGATGAAAGAGGTAGGCAGGTTACATTTAAAATCAGGGCTAACAGAGCATTGGAGCTTCTTTGAAACTATGGGATATATGTTGTCCCCAGAACCAGGGTCAGAATGAAAAATAAACAGGAATTCCCAGCTGCAAGGTCTTACCAAACAATCCCCTTTACCCAGGACAACAGTTAATTTTTAATAGGAAAAACAGGAAGCATCCTATTCAAATTCCTGGATGAAGGATGCAGGCTGAATATTCATTAGGGTGGAGGGGGAGGGGAAACCAAGGGAGAAAATAGCAGGAAGCCAGAAACACCCATGGCATGAGAATTTCTCCAGTGGTTGAGATGCGTTTCCTAGACAGCTTCCATGGAGGAGGGATGTCAGGGTTTTCCTATTGTGAGACTAAATACGACAGTGATAATTAGTTTAGAGAGTAAAATATTCGTTAGTTCCTAATAATTGTCAGCTCACAAATTCTGTATACATTTTAACATTAGGCAAATGAAAGTAAAAGCATCATTTGCTTTAGGACTGTCACCTAAAGTCAGATTAAAGGAATATAGAGACAATATGAAATTATAATTATAATGTAGTGCCGCCATGGGAGCCAGCAAAAAAGAATCCACTTTCTTTTTGCTCTTTTTGTGGCTGTTATTAAGCTGCTGCTTTCCCGCTCCTGATAAATACCATCCTTGGGCTTGGCTGAGTGGTTGGTGGACAGGTAAGCCCAGAGGCAGACTGCCAGAGATGGGATCATATGTATACAGCAGTTCTATAAACACGGCACAATGCAATAGCTCTAGAGAATGAATGTCTGCCTTTTTTTCTCTCTACTCTTTGAAAAAGGAAGGAACAAGTGCATATTGGCCACATAATTAACAGTCACATGTCTTGCCTGATTGAGACATCATCACTGAATGCAGCTCCTCAAAGGGACAGCTAGGAAATTTTAAAGGTGACCTAAAAATGGAATTTGAATATAAGAGCGGAAACATTCTTGCTAGCAACATGTAAGTAGAAGGTAAACGTATTTTTGGCTGTGCTGCACAACGGAAATCGATGTTCTCTATTAGCTAAATTTGAGGTCATTTGCGTTTGCTTTCCCAGCCCCTGAGAAACCACAATTCTTTTGGAGTGAGTCACAGCCCTCTCACCTTCCTTCCCTCCTCCTTCCCCTGCTCACTCCACCTCCAGCCTACATCCTCCTGACAGACACCCAAAGCTTGGCAGGAGCCACTCTTGGCTCTCACGTATCTTCCTGGGGGAACGGGACAGGGCAGTGGCAGTCTGACTCCCTCACAGCGCCCTCTGCCACCACAGCCTCTTACGGGTATCAGAGGACACCCGGCTCTGGTATAAGGGGAGGGGGACATGGACACAATGACACTCCATTAAACACCTGGCACTACCGTCACCTCCCCTTCCTCCCCGAAAGACACAGGCTAAGCCTTCAGGGGATAAAAAAGGGTCACAGAAGCGCGTCCTGCTGGAGAGAAGGGTAAGTATGGTAGGGCGTTAGGTAAGGTGGAGAAGGCTAGAAGAGGGGTTATTGATCGTTCGATTTGATGGATACAGGTCTCCAGACGTGTTTGTGTACTTCTTTCAAGGTGCCCCAGCTCCTTTCCTCCCTACTGTTCTGTCTGATTGCCCCATCCTACCCTGCACACCCTTTCCAAAGAAAACTTCGGGAGGAAAGATGAAGATGGTCACAGACTTATACCCATGAGTTCTCTCCCCAAAAAGTGAACATGCACACATTTGCAAAAAATTTCAGTTTTTAACTCCCCAAATCCTCTCCATAGTTCACGTGTCCAAGTTGGAGATCAGTGTGCACTCAGTGGTCAGTGCCAGGATACTCCCTGGTATAGTGCTGCCTTGGAATTCTGAACTGTCCTTCTTGCACACCTAAGACCCAACTGCTTGTGCTGCTTAGCGACTTTGCCGTTTATAAACCACTTCCATCTACATCACTCCTTTCAGATCCTCTAGAACTTGGTGGTGTTGGTTGTCCTGTTTATAGATGAGACTCAGAAATGTTAAGGCGTCACACCTAATATCGATCCTCTAGTGAGAACGGAGCTCAAACTTCAACCGCATGAGTTGACCCCAGAGCCTGCTTGGTCCACCTTTCCTTGCAGCTTTCTTTTAGAATCTTTTATGTTTAATCCCTCATGACTGGACACTTAAAACATGGTTCTGATCCAGATGCTTGCTGAAGAATTTGGGAACCTGGGAAGTTCCACCTTCAAGATGAAAAATACTTTTTTTTTTTAATTCATGGCATTCTTTGGCATTTTATGGCATGAACATATACATTTTAGGTGTATACACCCTTCTGTATTGTCAGATTTTAGTGGCCCAAATGGGTCCTTCTATGTTCTAGGAAGACTTGGCTTGGTGTTACTCTTCAACACCCTTGACCTGCTACTCATTTGTGGCCATTCCACCCCTGAGCAGAGGGCCTCCCCAAGGCCAGCCTTAAGGTGGGTCAGGAGCCTTGCATGTGAGGTAAGCAGCTGGCAGACAGCACGTTGGCAGAGTTAACTTTTCTTGGCTTTGTTCTTTTAAAGAATTTTATAAGAAAGCAATTTCAAATGAATCATTTCATCTCTCTGAGACACAGTCTCCCTGTCTCTACATCAGGCCTGACTTTGGTTGGTCTTTCTGTATAAAGCAGAGCTGTGAAGAGGCCGGGAGTCTTCCAAGGTTAGCAGGCTTCTGAGCTTCTGGGGGAAGGTGAGTGCATTAACGTCCTGTGTGCTTGCTAAGTCACTTCAGTTGTGTCTGACTCTTTGCAACCCCATGGACTGTATCCTACCAGGTTCCTCAGGCCATGGGATTCTCCAGGCAAGAATACTGGAGTGGGTTGCCATGCCCTTCTCCAGGGGATCTTCCCGACCCAGGGATTGAACCTGTGTCTTTTGTGTTTCCTGCATTGGCAGGTGGGTTCTTTACCACTAGTGCAGTCCTGGGGCTGCCCTAACAGAGGATCGCAGACGGAGTGGCTTAAACAGCAGAAATGTATCCTCTCACTGTTCTGGAGGTTAGAAATCCAAGATCTGGGTGTCAGCAGGGCCTGCTCCCTCTCACGGTGCTAGGGAAAGGGCTGTTCCTGGCCCCTCCCCTGGCTTCTGGTAGTTTCTTGGCTTGCGGCAACACACCACCAGTTCATAGGGAGTTCTCTGTGTGTTTGTGTGTGTGTATGTGTGTGTGTTAATCTCTTCACATGGTATTTGTAAAAACAGTCATATTGAATTAGGAGTCCGCCTGAAACAGCTGAGGTGCACACTCTCCCCTCCTAGAATTCTCACACATGCGTGTGTGCACTCATTAACATGTGCATGTGTGCACATTCACACAGACACACACACACACACACACACACACACACACACACACACACACACACACACACACACTTGCACTCAAGTGAACCAGAGAAGACCTCCGGTGTATGAGCTGCCATCTGTTGCAAACCTGAGATGTTGGAGCCCCCTATGTGTAACGGTGAGACTGTTCTTCACAGAACTTCCACAGCTAGGGAATTTAATTTTATGATTCTACTCTCATGAACACACTTCTAGAAAAGAATTCTATTTTATTCTATTTGTATATTCATACATTCTGTAGTATTCTACTATATGTGTGCGTGTGTTTACTGGAGCTTTTCCGTCATAACAAGAAAAATAAAAACCTGAGTGCTAACATTATGAAATACTTTTAAAAATCTTGTATTTTATCCCTATGAAGAATTATAAATCAACAAATTTAAAATCAATTTTTAGAGATTTTGTGATGTCTTTGGGAAATGCCCATAAAACAATTTAAAAGAAAACAGTAGGTCATTAAATATTTAATGATTATTAAAAGAAAAAAGTATACTAAAATGATAAACTTCTCCAAAAGGTTAATGGTGTTTACCCTTGAGTTTTAGTATTGTGAATGTTTTAATTTCCCTTTTTAGACTCCTTTGTGTGTTTTCTAAGCTTTCTATACTGAATGTGTGTTATATTTACGAACAGAAAAAAACAGCAATAATGGAAGCATAAAGAAGAGTTCCTGTCTGTTCTTTCCTGTATACCTTCCCAGCCGTCCCCTTGTCCATCCCTGGGGAATTTCAGGCTTCTTTCTTCTGTGTTCATTTAAGAAGTAAACAATGTGGGATCCCAGGTCAGACTTGCTTTGATAAACTGAGAAGACCCTCTGGCTAAATTCCTCTTCTTTTTCCTCCCACCCCCCTTCACGCTCCTAACTGCAAAACAGGGCATCTTGACAAACACTGCAAACAGCAACCTGGTCTTTGCACCGTGGCCCTCTAAGGTTCAGATTGCTTAGCCACAGTTAAACCCCACCAGAGAGAAGGGGAGAAGGGTGGGGCAGAGGGGAGTGGAGGGGCAAGGAATAGGTGGATCTGAGATTGAGGCTGATGCAGGCTTCCTGGATGGAATCTGTCAGATTCTGGCAGAGATGAATGAGAAACTCAGGCCCCTTCCCACACGTTTGGAACCCTGGCCCTGAGCCCTGAGCTGTGCATTTTTCTTTATCTTCTTTGTGGTCTGAAAAGATGAAATTGCTTTCACTGAAAGAAGTGGCATGGATTTACTTATGTATTAGATTAACAGGATGCATCCATCAGGTTGACCTCTGGACCACCCGACTCAAGAGACAAGTCCACCCTGGTGCTCACAGATAGTGCCAGGCACTCAGCTGTCCATCTGTCAGTGCGTCCGGCTGGTGGGCTGGTGGGCTAGGGGCTGAGCCGGCTCCCCTTCCCGAGGGAGGTACAGTTGATTGTTCAGTGATGTACAGGAGATCACACAACTGAAGAGAGGAAAGGCTGATTATTAGACTCAAATTTCCATCTCCCCACTGCTGTGAGACTGTGATGTGAGGCTCTGCCGTGAGGCTCTGCCAAGAGCTTTAGCATCTTCACATCTCCAGCCAAGTGTACCGAGCAAGATTTGCTCAAATAAACCTTTCTGATGGTGGCAGTTCATCTTTTTCTTTCCCTTACCTTCCTCCCCAACCCTGCCTCCCTCCCTTTCCTGCCTCCCACAGACCATCGACCACAGAACAGAAAACATGCTTTGTTTCATCTCTCACCTGTTCTAATATATCTTAGGCTGAAACGCCACGGGGCCCATCTCTGATGAATATTAAGATTAAACTTCCCTCCCTCCCAGCTTCCGTCTCTCCCCCAGTGCTCAGGAGTCGCCACCCCTCCCTAGCCACAAGGCTCTCCCCAGTTCCTCTTTCTCACACCCCCACAATGGTTTCGTTCCTCTTTGGCCTACATCCTTTCCCAGACAGAGGCAATGTGTTAACGTGTCCCCACCTGAGACAAAGAAAGGGGCCTTTGTTATACCTGCAGGATCCTAAATATTATCATCATTTAATTACTGCCATTCTCCCAGGCTGACTTCTTGGCAGCAGGCTCTCCTTTAGTTAAATAGGCTTTTAAGTTTTCCCAGGGAGGCATCATCAGAGATACTTTGTGAATGGAGACTAATTTGGGGGTGTTGCTGCCGGTAAAAAGGGGTGACTTCAAGGTAATTGAGTCCTAAAAGACAAACTGGGAGAAAGGTTATGCATTTCCTCCAGGCACAGATCATCTTTTGGAAATGACTGTAACTCTCAGATTCAGCATCTTGGGCAAAAACCAGTGGACTGCATTATTAACTGGCCCAGATTCAATTCTTTTTTTCTTTTTCTTTTCCTCCAAGGAGAAAAGGAGAACTAGGTCACACTTGCTGTGCCTGGTTGCCTGGAATTGTTCTCCTAGTTGTGCTCAGGGAGAAGGACAACTTGACTTCAGTCTACTGGAATGCACATCAGCTGGGAGTGTCTGCTTGACCCTAAAAGGTTATGTCAGAAACTTTCAAGTTGTGGAATGTTGCTTGCTCTGTAGAAGCACCAGAAGATCTCACACCTGAAAGGACAACATTCCAGACAAAAATGTTCCGTATCCTGGCCTTTAGAAACGGGAACACTGATTTGCTGTGTGTGTTAATGTGACTGTAGGAACACAGATGGTTCTCATGCTGCTGGACACTTCTGATTTTATTTGGTCAAAGTTATAACCTCTGTGTTTCCTTATGATATTCTCTTGGGAAAGCTCTGGTGATGGGTTCCTTTAGTGCTCCAGCTGGAGTGATCCTTCAATTGCACTCATTTGTGGCCACCTAGACTGCCAAAAAAAAGCAAAGATCAGATCTCATTGACTATTCCTGTTATTGGAGAACTAGGGAGGGTATTATCAGCATGCCCAGATTGTCTCAGGCTTCCCTGGTAGCTCAGATGGTAAAGAATCTGCTCACAATGCAAGAGATCTTGGTTCGATTCCTGGGTTGGGAAGATCCCCTGGAGAAAGAAAAGGCTACCCACTCCAGCATTCTGTCCTGGAGAATTCAGGTCTGAAAGACTGAATACAGGCCTGGAGGACTATACAACCCATGGGGTCACAAAGAGTTGCACACGACTGAGCGACTTTCACTTTCAGATTGTCTTTGTCTATCCTAATCTTTTTTCTTAGTGTTATTACAGAGATATAATTGATATAACATTGTGCAGCCATAAACTGTACAACACGTGGACTTGATACATTTACAAATATTGCAGAGCGTTTACCACCATATTATTAGCTAAACCTCTGCCACGTCACATAATTAACATTCTTTTTTTTGTGGTGGGAATAATTAAGATCCAGTCTCTTAGCAACTTTGAAGGTTATAATACAGTACTGCCGATTTTAATCTCTGTGCTGTGTGTAAGATCTCTAACACTTATTTATTGACTGGCTGCAAGTTTGTTGCCTTAAATGACATCTCTCTAAATCACTTACCTCCCAGCCCCTGGTAACCTCCACTCTATTTGCTGTTTTTTAAAGTTCAGTTCTTTTTAGATGCTACTTATAAGTGATATCATACAGTATTTGTCTTTTTCTCTGACTTATCTCACTCAGCATAATGCCTTCAAATTCCATCCATGTTGTCATAAATGACTAATATAGTGAGTGGATTTAGAGAAGCATCAAAAACATGATTTTCCTACATTTCCTCCCACAGTAATAGATTCCTAAGGAATCTAGAAGATAATTCAGCCAATGGTCCCGTACCTTGAAAATATTTTAAAAACCCAGTATGTTAATCCATCCTATAAGCACGGGAAACAAAACTTATCAGGCTAATCTAGAAGAAAGGGTGAATAAGCACATAAATATCAACAAAAGTAAATAGTTATAAATGTTGGCACAAGTATCACTTCTTCTTTAGGTCTTGGAGCCTTTTTTCAAAATCAAAATGCCAGACAGTTGAGTTCAAAAAATTATCAAACCAGAATTTTGGGTGAAAATCAAGCACTGAGCACACCTTCTTGGTTCCACCTCTTCCTAAAGCCCCACAAAGTAACAGTACAAAGACTTTCAAAGACATAACTGCAAAGGACAATGAGAGAGGAGACAAGAACACAAACTTTTGGAAGCCAGAAAGCAAATGACAATTCACAGCCATGAAAATCCTGTCTTACTTTGTAGAACCCTCCCAAAACTCAGAAGCTGGTAACACCAGATACTTCTCAAAGTAGAGGTGAAGACAGAGCTAAAGCAGAAAATCAGTTGTTAGTTTGGCCCCCAGGTGGCCTCCCCAAATCCAAGCAGCAGGCAAAATCTCTTAGCCTCACCAGGAGAACACTCAAGGTGTGTTCTCCAAACAGGGACAAACAGAAACAGTCTTGGATGGGAGATGAGGGTGGGAGGCATGCTGAAAATGGGGTCACATACCAATGGAGAAGTGGTAGGTTCCAGAAACCCAGGCCAGCATGAAGTCCTGAGCCTTAGAAGGCTGAGCTTGGGGACCTGAGAGTCATAAACTCTCAGGAAAAGCAAGTGCTTTCAAGACCCTGTCAGTTGCTGCTGCTGCTGCTGCTGCTAAGTCACTTCAGTCATGTCCGACTCTGTGTGACCCCACAGATGGCAGCCCACCAGGCTCCCCCGTCCCTGGGATTCTCCAGGCAAGAACACTGGAGTGGGTTGCCATTTCCTTCTCCAATGCATGAAAGTGATAAGTGAAAGGGAAGTCGCTCAGTCATGTCCGACTCTTAACAACCGCATGGACTGCAGCCTACCACCAGGCTCCTCCGTCCATGGGATTTTCCAGGCAAGAGTACTGGAGTGGGGTGCCTTCTCCGAAGTTACACTTCAGAATCTTGCCTAAAGCTAGTTATAAATCCACTGAACATATCTGCATTTTATAGGTGTCCAAATAAGCGTATGAAAAGTAAATATAAAGCGATCTCATGTATGTTTAATTTCCTGCTCTAATTGTCTTCCACCAGCTACCTGTGCCACCAACTGTCCAGGATATAAGATTTCTCTCTCTTAAGGCCTCCACAGTTCCTTTACTGCTCTGAGCTGGAGCTGGGCATGTTTCTTCAGAAAACATTCTCTGAAATATTTTTGAAGAACTTCACAGAGTCCTTGTTATCTAATAGATAGGCCAAAAATCTGACTCCAGGCATGTTTTCCTTTTCTGTTCTATCAAAGGAAAATAAAGATGAAAAGCCTTTTTGTATCTTATTAGGATATTTTTAAAGTAAATAGTTTTAGTCAAAAATGTTAGAGGCAGTTTCCTACAACAGAGGAGTATTTAAGTGGCTAGATTTAATAAATTCCAGCTCACAAACTGAGCTCATTGACCATAATTGTTTGCAACAGTGGGAACTAGACACAGAGATGAACATAATTGCAATTTGACTCCTATGGAGAAGGCAATGGCACCCCACTCCAGTACTCTTCCCTGGAAAATCCCATGGATGGAGGAGCCTGGTAGGCTGCAGTCCATGGGGTCGCTAAGAGTTGGGCATGACTGAGTGACTTCCCTTTCACTTTTTACTTTCATGCATTGGAGAAGGCAATGGCAACCCACTCCAGTGTTCTTGCCTGGAGAATCCCAGGGATTGGGGAACCTGGTGGGCTGCCGTCTATGGGGTCGCACAGAGTAGGACATGACTGAAGTGACTTAGCAGCAGCAGCAGCATTTATATATATAACGAGAGCCAACTATTGGGCTATATTAGAAAGATTTCACTAAAATTTCTCTTGTGAGAACAGAAGCGGCGTTGTGATTAAGGCATGGACTCGCTCTGTGACCTTTAACCTCGACGTGTCTCAATTTCCTCATCAGTAAAACATTGTGTGATAACTCAGTGAAAGTGAAAGTCGCTCAGTCATGCCCAACTCTTTGTGACCACATGGACTATACAGTCCATGGAATTCTCCAGGCAAGAATACTGGAGTGGGTAGCCTTTCCTTTCTCCAGAGGATCTTCCCAACCCAGGGATTGAACCCAGGTCTTATTCATGTTAAAGAGACACCGGTTGAGGGATTTTGCTTCTGCTTAAAGTGGAGAAACGACGTCAGATTTGTCTACTGCCTGAAACAAACACACATGCAAACAAAATCAGCAAAATGTATGACACAACAGTTTTTGAGACACTGGTCATCAGACAGTGGAAGACAGTGATCTCTGAAGAATAAAGAAAAATTAGGTGAGCCATACTCTTTCTCCAGCTTGCTGCCTTGAGAGAGTTTCTACTCTGTAGTATAGGAAGGGAGAGACCCGGGCAGAGCCTGGTGGACTCTCCAGCGTAGGGAGATGGGGATGAGAGTCATAAATTATCACTAACAGAAAGACGGTGACAAGTTAGAGCTCTATATACTATATACTGCACACAGTATATGCTATGTTTTAGTCACCTCTGTGTTTGGGATAATTTGTTACATTGCAAAAAATCTAATATACTTAATATTTCCTGGAGCAGTGTTGAAAGCAAAGTCTATATCTGAGCAAATGCGATCTTCAAAGTGGTGATTTTTTTCCTCAGCATGTTTTCTAACAAAGTTTTGTTGGTTTTTTTCTTCTTTCGGCATCCCCAGTACAGCATTAGAGAAATATCTCAAAGTTACCAATCTGCTCAACATCAACTCTCCAGCAGTGCTAAATGCATCTACACAACTCTGTACAAGTATAAGCTGTTTTATTACTTTTATTGCCCTTGCCCTCTTGGTCAATCAAACTTACTGAGTTTTAGGGAAGAAAAGTTAATCTTATGGTATTATTGCTTTAATTATTGCTACAGGAATCATTCAAGAGCGGGGAAAAAAAGCAAGCCTGGTATAATAAGAAACTACAAGAAGTGACCACGTATATAGCCTTCCATCTGATAGCCAAGCTAAAGTTACCATGACTTGACAGGTTGTTTTCCCCAAAATGTAACAGTTGTCTTAAAAATGTGATTTCAAGGTAAGCTACGTGTGGTGTCTTATCCATCTAATGCACAAGGGGGAATGTAAGGAACATGGAAACAGGCAACACATCTCTTGAGATATTCCTTGAGGAAAAAAAAATCATAATCAAATTGTTTGCAGAACACTGAGTACAAATGGGACCCTTTTAGAGTTTTACCACCTTTAATAAAGATGACCCAAGTTTCAAAATATATAGAAATCATGACTCTTATCCTGACCTAGCGCATCATTTGTCAGTATGGAGTCATCCTCTTTTTCCCTCAGATACCTATTTGATTCTAGTTTGCCAAATATTAAGGTAAAAAAAGATGATCCAGGTTTGTGTGCTAAAGAAACCTATTTAATTAACTTGGTTTATCCCCGAATTTCCCAAACGTATTTGATTTGTACTCTGTCCAAGTTTTATAGCTGAGGTCAGTAGGAGGTAAGTGGAGGTATGTGTTTATTTCACATGGTCAGGGAAGTCATTTTTTGGCACACCTATTCATCCCTGGAAACGCAAATGTTTTTGCACGGAAAATATTTGAGGGAAATGTGGATCTAGAGATTAAATTCATCACATGTTTACTTACCCTGTCCCTTCTTTCTGATGCTATTCCATTCTAGGTCATGGGTGGATAACATGTGAATTTGTGAGAAAAATTCCTAGCATAACTGCTCACAAATGGAAATCGCCACCCCCACCTCACCTCAATCCATAATCTCCTGTGATAAAATGAATCCTCCGTAACTCAAGAAGTTCAGGCATCACAGATCAGGCAGGGCTTATCACTCTAAAGCGTTCCACAGACATTTTCCAAGCATCTATCTTGTGTGAAGCTCAGTGCATTACTAGCCTGTCAGCAGCACACCGGTCTTTGAAGCTCAGAGAAGGTAGGGGCCATGCCAAGAAGGTATCCAGGAGGGATGAAGACTCATGGACCCCCAGAGGCTTCCAAGGAAGAGAATGAGTGGCCAGGCTGGAAGGTGACAGAGACCCTCAAACAAGGTCAGAGGGTGGCACTGCCCTGACCACTTGTGTAGAATCTTAGATGGGTCTGGATGGGGTAGAGAACTCACCCCGTGAAAGCAAAACCAATTGACAGCAGAGATTCTGTGAAATCAATCGCTGATGGAAATGTCAAGCTAAGAGCAAAGAAGGAGTAGAAAAGAAAGAAACAAAAAGAATCGTTTCCATTTGGCACTGATTCTAAGACGCACATTTCTTCGCATTTTGACATCTCTGAACCCTCTGAAATTGGCATATATCCTATACAACCTTACAATTGCTGGCCTGCAGGCATCAACGTGACCTAGCTGTCACTGCCTGCACGTGCAAACGTGTTCACAGCCATTGCAGTTGTCATCACTTCAGTGCAATTATGTGTGTTGTTGGTACTACACGTGCCAGGTTTAAGTGCCGTGTAAAATGTCTTCAGAAAGATTATACCATGATTCAGTATTGAAAAGGAAACTTACAGTGTCTTCAGAAAGGCAGGCAGACAAAGCAGCAAGGCATAAATTTGATATTTGTGAACTGAATATTCATTAGAAGAGAAATGATTGTAATCCATTTTTTCTTGTGCAAAAAAAAAAAAAAAGCCCAAATGCTTTATACCTGCTGCTCAAAGTGTGGTCTGTGGACCAACAGCATCACCTGGGAGATTGTTAGAAATGCATAATTTCTCAGGCTCTACCACAAACCCCCCAACTCAGGAAGAAGCAAGGAATGAATTCTCCCTGAATTTCCAAATGGAAACTATTTCAGACCTCCGGTTTCCAAACTGTGTAAGTAAATTTACTTGCTCATTTGTTAAACGGCAGCTACAAGAAACTATTAAGCCCCTCCCCCCACACTTTGACTCAGATTCCAATAGAACTGGATACCATCACAAGAACTCACTGGCCCCGGGCAGGATGCAAATTTGAATCAAGTTTCTCACCAAAAATGTTTTACTAATGCCCTGCTTCTAGAGGGTGCCGCGTGTGCACAGGAGTGTGTTAAGTAGCTTCAGTCGTGTCCGATGCTTTACGACCCCATGGACTGTAGCCCACCAGGCTCTTCTGTCCATGAGATTTTCAAGACAAGATACTGGAGTGGGCTGCCATTCCCTCCTCCAGGGATCTTCCTGACCCAGGGATCGAACCTGCATCTCTTATGTCTCCTGCATTGGCAGGCAGGTTCTTTACCCCTAGTGCCACCTGGGAAGCCCAGAGGGCACCACAGTTAACTTTATTTGTGTGTTTGTTTTGGCTGCTCTGTGAGGCTTGTGGAATCTTAGTTTCACAACCTGGGCTTGAACCCAGGCCCCTGCAGGGGAAGCTCAGAGTCCTAACCACTGGACAGCCAGAGAATTCCCTACAGTTGACTTTAAAAAGAAGCTCACGCATCCTGTGGTACTTCATCCTGAAAGGCAGGTTAAGGCTTTGTTCTCATTTTCACAGCTGAGTAAGCCATGGCCTGGAAAGTGTACGCAACTGAAGAACCCAAAGTGACAGAGCCCCCGAAAAATGTACCCAGTATTCTGAACCCAAAGGGATTTCTGAAGAATGATACTCCACCTGTTTCAAGAAAGCCTTAGCAAACTCTGATATAGGCACTCTGGTTTATAGTTTATAGATCACTATCTGTTGTCTTTATCCCTCTCCCCCATCCCCAGTTTGGTGACAAAAGGTCACATCTGACAGTGCATTTTGCTGCTGCTAAGTCACTTCAGTCGTGTCCGACTCTGTGCGACCCCATAGACTGCAGCCCCAAAGGCTCCCCCTTCCCTGGGATTCTCCAGGCAAGAACACTGGAGTAGGTTGCCATTTCCTTCTCCAATGCATGAAAGGGAAAAGTGAAAGTGAAGTCGCTCAGTCGTGTCCGACCCTCAGCGACCCCATGGACTGCAGCCTACCAGGCTCCTCCGTCCATAGGATTTTCCAGGCAAGAGTACTGGAGTGGGGTGCATTTTACTCCCTGAGATTTACTGACACCTGCTGACAAGCGGAAGGATAACAGCGAATAAAGAAGTTTTGTAAAAAAGGCTGTCGTGCTGCTGCGCAAAGTGAAGCCAAGGGAAGCTTCACACAGGAGAAGACGATCATGGATGTAAGAAAATCAACAGCCTCCAGGTCTCCGACCAGGTGGGTGAAGCTGGAGGACCCCCAGTCATGCCACATAAACACCCTAATGTCCCGTCAGGGGTCTGGCAGGAGCCATTGCAAGTCCTGTGTTCTGGATGATGTGTAGCAGGAATTAATTTCTAACAATGCAAGTAGTGAAACTCACTGGTGTAACCTGAGGAGACTATTGCAAGTCAGTTCCTCACTTTCCTATAGCACTCAGGTGGGACACATTCTAGAGTTAATCTAACTAAACTCTTATTAATACAAGGTGTATTTATATTAATAACAAATATAGTAAGTAAGTAAGTAAAGTCGCTCAGTCGTGTCCGACTCTTTGCGACCCCATGGACTATAAACACACACTAAAACGCCACCCCTTTCACCAATAACGGATCTGAAGACAGCAGTGATAGCTGGACTTTTAAGAGAGTCAAGTACCACTTTATTCCAGTAGGTGGAACCAGAGATCAGCTGATATATACTGCAGGTCTGTCATCCTGGGCCTTGACAGGTGTTTTCCAGGTTTTTTTCCAGCTCTTGACAAGCTTTACATTTACTGGGATCAGTGAAAAGGTAGTTGGGAGCTCATATCTTTGCCTGAGAAGACCACCTGGGATGAAGCGGGCAGATGGCAGCGGTCCTGACCTGCAGGGAGTCAGGTGGGTAGCAGTCAGTGGGGCCAAGCATGGAATGAGGGTTGGCTGTGCTCAGTGGGGTTTTCAAGATCCCCACAAAAAGGCTCCCGGGGATAAGCAGCCAGTGTTTGGCCATCTGCCACACTTAAGGGGGCAGATTATAACTGTCCGAGTCAGATCCAACACGTATGGCCCCTCAACTCTTCTGGTTCTTCCCTTGAATCCTGAATGCGCATGGTGAGTAGGGGGCATGGAGCAGAGGGGACAGACCTGGGGAGGGGAAATGCCGTGAGTTAAGTGTGTGGGTATCATTTTGCTCTCGGTCTGTGTAATATGTGAAAAGGACGAGGAATGCTGTGACTCAGAAATCCATCCAGAGACAGGAAGAACAGCACTAAAGAAAAGTGTCACAACCCAGTGTTGAGAAAGAATGGAGCTGGCCTCTGCCATTTCCATGTAGAGTCCAGCTTGGATATGGGGCTTTGGGAGGTGGGCACGGTGGTCTCTAAAGGAATACCCTCTCCTAGAAAGTCTTAGTGAATTTTTTCCCTTGTGTAACTTGGAGGTGGTTGATGGATTATGGTGGTGGAACTTGTTCTGCAGAGATAGTCTGGCTTTTATTGTTCTCTAGATTTGAGGCATCTGCCAAGCATATGGAGAACACAGGAAAAGTCACATTTCACATCCTGTCGCAAAAGGATAAAATGAGTTGATGTGAGCTGAGTATTTTGCACCTTGCCTGGTACACTGTAGGCACCAGGCAAACGGCAGCCGCCGTTGTCTCTTTATTGCTTGGTGGTGGTGTTCTGTCGCTAAGTCCTGTCTGACTCTTTGTGACCCCAAGGACTGCCGCACGCCAAGCTCTTCTGTCCTCCACTATCTCCCAGAGTTGGCTCAAATTCATGTCCATTGAATCAGTGATGCTATCTAATCATCTCATCCTCTGCCGCCCTCTTCTCCTTTTGCCTCCAATCTTTCCCATCATCAGGATCTTTTCCAGTGATTTGGCTCTTCGCATTAGGTGGCCAAAGTATTGAAGCTTCAGCATCAGTCCTTCAAATGAAATTCAGGGTTGACTTCCTTTAGGATTGACTGATTTGATCTCCTTGCAGTCCAAGGGACTTTCAAGAGTCTTCTCCAGTACCACAATTCCTTATGGAAGACACCATAAAGATACATAATCTCAATTTTATAGTAGGCAGAATAGTTCCTAAAATTTACTAACATCTTTAACTTTACCTATAATTTGAAATTCCTCTCTCTGAATAATAACATTTTTTAGAAAGTGGTTTTTCATTACGGGGATAAAAGTGCCACATAATTGCCTCTAAATCTAAAATGTTTCACTTGAAGGATTACAATAAATAGCGTCTTATCTCACCCCACCTCTCCCAGTTCTCTATTCTACTCCAGAGTGATGACTCAAAAACAGACCAGAACATGATATTGCCTTGCTTTAAAAACTGCCGATACCTCGGTTTCCTGAAGAATGAAGACCGCACACCTCAGCAGGCATGCGATCTCATTCAGAACTGCCTTAACAGTGTTGTAGCGCTGGTGATGATGTGATCACGAACACACACACTTACACACGGAAAGAATTACTCTGTGCTTTTCCTCCTACGGCTTCCCTCGCTTGCATGCTTTAACTGCCTGGGAAGTCTCATCTTTCAAGCACCAGCTCATCTGTATCCCGTCACCTGCTTTCTGCAAGTCGTCCCCTGCTCCCTGTGTTCCAGGAAGAGGGTTCGTCACACCCTGTGATAGTTACATGTTCTTCTTCCTAAGAACCCAGCACAATACCTGACAATAACTGTGTGTGTCTCGAATGGCGGGCACTGAGAATGGATTGCGCTACTCAGGAAAATTTACAAAAAAACAAGAGGACATATTTTTTCAAATGAAAAACATGAAAGCAAACTAAATGAAATTTTAAAGTCATTGAAATGAGAAGAATGAAGTTTGCTTGACAGTGTGTACATATTTTAAACTCACAAAATAAGGAGACAAGATGATGTATCCTTCTTTATTGACAAGTAGTTTGATGTGATATTCTATCCAATTCTACTTTAAGCACTGCAATAGTATAATCCAGCCTTAAAATAAGAGCTATTTATTTCCATAGTCACCAGGAGCAAGTAATTTGTCAAGTGTTTAGGAAAGAACCTGATTTCCTGATTATTGTCAACAGCACAACCTCTGAATGAGGATGTGGGCTAGTAAAAATAAAAACAATGTTTGATACATTTTTTTCTATTTATCTACAGGGATAAAAAGATGAACTAGACTATAGACTAGAATTTTAAAACTCCCAGAAAACACATTTCCCTAGTTACAAAGAGGACAATGTAGACAGTGATGAACACTGTGTCAAATTCCTGCGAATGGTACTCAGATTCACAGCATGGAAGTTAAAGGTCATGTTTTAATGACAAAAATGGGACATGGTGAAGCAGAGTAGTTGCGAATTAGTGGGGTTCTCCTCTTCCATCTTCTGCCCAGGAGGAAATAAATCAGTTCATTTTACGAGTGCAGATTATCCTCAAAAGTCACCCTGGGAATTATGTTCACCTATCTATTAGGATAAAACTAATCAGCAGTGAAACGTATGTCACATTAAAAGCAGAACAGCAGAGAGGAGGCAGAGTATAAATTCTGAACCCTCTAGCAAAATATTGCAAGACGTGATCTTTTAAATTTACAGATGCTTTTTAAAATTTTACAGGAACTTTTTGCAAAAAGGTTGGTGAAGAGTTAGCTGCAATTAGGATTCTCTGCTGCTGCTGCTGCTGCTGCTAAGTTTCTTCAGTCGTGTCTGACTCTGTGCGACCCCATAGACGGCAGCCCAACAGGTGGCTCTGTCCCCGGGGGAGGGCAATCACAAATGGATTGGAAGAACTGGGTCCACAATGGGCAAAGGGCAAACCAAATCAAATCCTCCTGTAACTAGGCTGCAGAATGCTCACGATTTCCCAGACCAGGCTTCACTTAGACGTTTCTTGGCTCTCAGTCCCTCTGTCTCTGCCTGGACTGTCCTTTCCCACCCTTCTCTGACTCACGACATCTTACTAATCCTTTATGGCCCAGTGCAAACGACACTTCTGTGACCCTCCCACCCTGACCCTGGGTTCCCCAGAAATAGCACTTCACACAATCCTTTCTTTCAGTATCTATCTCTGAATCATGACTGTTCATTTATAGATCTGGTTTGATCTTTTTGTTGCTAGCACCAGGCTCAGTATGAGCACTCAATGAACCCCTGGTGAAAAAATGGATAAATTAATAAATTGATGGGAACTAGATTTCTGGATCAAGCCTGCCAATGTCATTCCTTGTTGAAACTCTCTAATCCTAGTTTCCAGTATCCTTTTGTTATAAGGAACTGAATTCAGTGGTTTCTAAAAGAATTACAACTGTAGGATACGAAGGCAGTGTTCTTTATCGGTTAAATATTCTGCCTAACAAACTACCCTAAGACTCAGTGGTTCATTATTTATTATTTCTGGGCTCATTCCTCCAACTACGTTCAGCTGGCTGAGAAGAAAGGTCTGAGATGAACTCGCTTGTCAGGGGGCCTCGATGCTAGCTGTGCACTGAACGCCTTGGTTCGCCTACAAGCTTCCTCCATCCTCCATCCACCCACCCGACTGGCTTACTTACTTGGACAACTTCCATTACATAAGCCTCTGTTTAGTTATGCATGGTGGTCTCATTGGCCATGGCAAGCCCAGCCAATGTGGGAGGGAAATTACTTAGACTTTACCTGTTCATGGACAAAGTGGCAAAGAATTTGCAGTCATTTTTAATCCTCCACATCATAGAAATCCTACTAAATGTGTTGTTGCTGTTATGAATGAACCTTTTTTCCCCCCTATTTTGCTTCTTCCTTCCAATATTTCTACTCTTCAACTTGGGTTCTTATCCAGTTTCATTGGTTAGCCTTCCAGGTCATTGTTGCAAACTAGTTCAGGAACGTGCCTGCTATTTCACCATTTACAATGTTGGACACTGATTTAGGTATTCTTTACCATTGAGAGAATTCTCTCTCTCTTTTATTTCACTAGGGTTCTTGTTATTGTTGATGATGATTTAATCAGTAATTCATATTGAGTTTTATCAAAAAGAATCTTTGAGTATGGTTTTTTGTTTTCTAAGTTATTAATATGATGGGTTATATTGTGGGCTTTCATTCTTACACAGAGCCTCACTCCCCCACCTCCCACCCTTCACTGCCAGGTTGTGTGCATGGCTGGGAGGGAGACGATTGCCCTGCATACAGACTGTCCATCAGTCCCAGTCTTACAATCCCTCTTCTCTCACTTGCCGCATCTGTCAACATCTCCATCTGTGCTCAGCAATGCAACAGTAACCAGCCACAGGAAGCCATGAAGCACTTGGTATGGATATATTTATATGTATGCGCTTAGTCGCTCAGTCGTGTCTGACTCTTTGCAACCCCAGCGACTGTTGCCTGCCAGGCTCCTCTGTCCATGGGGTGTCTCCAAGCAAGAATACTGCAGTGGGTTGTCATGCCCTGCTCCAGGGGATCTCCCCAACCCTGGGATCAAACCCAGGTCTCCCTCACTGCAGATGGATTCTTTACTGTCTGAGCCACCAGGGAAGCCCAAGAATACTGGAATGCCTATCCCTTCTCCAGCAGATCTTCCAGACCCAGGAATCGAACTCGGGGTCTCCTGCATTGCAGGCAGATTCTTTACCAGCTGAGCTACCAGGGAAGCCCCATTTATATATATGCCTAATGACATGTATCTGTATCAGACAGCACTGACCTAGCTGAATTCTACTCTCTGGTTGTCAACATTTCCTATTCAGAGATGGTTGAACATACCTGTGATAGATGTTGGCATTAATGGCCTGGATTTGCTCTCATCACCCTTTATGCAGACTCCAGAAGACCCCTTCCCTACTTACTCTGAGCTTGTTCATGTGACTTAGCAAATGTGAGCAGAGGTGTGCTGAGGGCCTGTGAGTTAGGCTTGCCCTCTGTTGCTGCTAGAACCCTGAAGTCACACGTGAAACAGCCCCAGGCAGTCTCCTGGAGGATGACTCTGAGGAGAGAGAATGTGCTGTGCAAGGGGACCTAGCTGTTCTAGCAGAGCCCAGCCCCCAGCCACCTGACTAAGCCCAGACCAGACGTACAGAATCAAAAGAAATAAGGAAAAAGCATTGTTTCAAGCCATGAAATTTTGATACCATTTTTAATGCAGCTAAGGCCAACTGATTCGGTACTCTCAGTCTTTGAGAGATCGCGCTGTGTAGTGAGGATTGGTCATAATGAACTTTAATCAAAATAATCTCATCTCTTACAAATAGATTTTAAACTAGCTAAACCTGTCACCAGTATGTCATTTCTTACCAATGCCCTCTCTCTTCATTTGCCTTATCATGCAGTTCAAAATAGTATCTACCTTATAGGTTTCTCTCAAGAAACTTCCTCCTTGCCCAGCCTTTTATGGACAAGCACTCTCGCCTCTGTGAGGTAGGTTTTATTGCCCCTACAATAAGTAGGTTTTCACAAGTGATGTGACTAACAATTCAGCACTTCTGAATTAGGTCATTACTTCTCCAGGGAGTCTTCTGGTTGACTAATCCTCCAAAGCCAGCCTCCTCCCCAGGGGACCAGCAGGTGTCCCCCAGGCAAAAGATGGAAGCGTGCATCTTTCAATTAATTGAATCTGTTATTTAGAGCTGAGCGACCAAATAACTTGGCTAGCAGCCCAGGAACATCATGACCAGAACTGTTCATGAATTGTACGCTAATGAAATCAATTGTCCACGAAATTTAAAACATATTCAAAGCAAAATCATAAGTACCATGTGGCTGGGATCTGATAATAGAAGAGGGTGTCTATTAACTGACCATCCTTCTACATTTCTTAGAGATTCCATCTCCAGTGTGTTCACTTTCTTTCGATTCTGTCATCTTCACTATACTGGTTGTACTTTGCATCCCCTTAACAAAGTATTATTCCACTTTGGATTTTATATTTGAACTGTGTTGTTCCAATTTGGAATTTTATGTTCACATTGTCCAATTATATATGAACATTCTATTTTCAGAAATGCCCCATTACATTTTCAATGATTGTGAAAAAAAATAGTTTCAATTAGCTTTAGACTTCTGTATTGGCCAGAATTGGAAATTTCTTGGCCATCCAGCAGCCAGGACTTAGATCTTTCACTGTGGTGTCCCAAGGTTCAATCCCTTGTTGGGGAACTAAGATCCTGCAAGCCACATGGCAGAGCCAAAAAGAAATTGGCTGGAATCAACTTCTAAGATTTTTGTAAAACTCCTTTTGCAAACCAACTCAATTTTAAAAGTGTATAGGTTTTCAGCACTTGAATTTGACTTACAGAATGAATTGTTGTTGTTTAGTCGCTAAATAGTGTCCAGCTTTCTTTGACTCCATGGAATGTAGCCCACCAGGCTCCTCTGTCCATGGGATTCTCCAGGCAAGAATACTGGAGTGTGTTGCCATTTCCTTCTCCAGGGGATCTTCCCTACCCAGGGACTGAACTTGAGTCTCCTGCATTGGCAGGCAGATTGTTTACCGCTGAGCCACCAGAGAAGATGTACAGAATGAATACCTTGGTCTAAAGGCAAAAGGAATACTAACCTAGGGTTCAGGTTACTGTAACTGGTCCACGCTTTTACTGGTTTGCAGACTGGACACACTTGTTCTAATGCCACCACCTCAAAGGTTGCCTCTTTGTCTTATATCCTGTAGCCACAGAAAACTAGACAGACCAAAATATTGCCTGTTATTTCAAGTCACTACCACATCACCCATATGAACACACTACTCTCCACTATGCTCTTGAGACTTCTAGATTCTCATTTTTATTATAAATTTTAGAAATACTAGGTAAAGAGTATAATGAGGTTTAAGATGATATCATTCAAATACATATTAATTGTGTCAATGTGAATAAAATGCCATTTTAAGTGCCTATTTTATAAAGATTATTTCATTCATCTTTATACCAATCCTGTTGAGTAGAAACTAACTGCTCCATTTTGACTTAAAGAGAAAAGGTCAGCTTCTGAGAGCTCAACTTGGCCCACCAGTAAGCAATGCATGGCAGAACCAGCTGACACAGAAGGTCTTCTCTATGTCAAAGCTTGTGCCAGCTGCCTTCACTCCATCATTCTAAAGTCACCTCTCCTTTCTGCACCTCTGAATTTACATCAGGGAAGTAAGAGTCTATGCTCTCTCCTTTCAGCCCCAAGGTTAGCTGATTTGCACATACCATGATGGGTTTGCTCATTTCTTCATTGCTAGGCTTTATCCAGGTCTTTTTACCCGTAACTGGGTCAGGAATTGACGTATGCCTGTCTGGTTGTAAACATTATGGTTGTTATTGATTCAGGTGAACTGAAAAACTGATAAAATGCCTGACTGATGGCATCAAGCTGACGAGTTTTGCAAGTTTAACAGGTTCTGTTCTGAAGTGCTTCTACAAGATTGAGGTGGAGAGGAATGCTGAACTGAGGAGAAAATGATCATTCTTAAAAGCTTATGCCTAGAAAGGTCTCTATTTTTTAACATTTGCCTTCTAGCTTCTTTTAACAAATCTCACGCCAACCATAAAGTGAGCAAAATACACTTCTGCATGTATTGATAGTCTTCTAGATGTTAGTGATGTATGCAACTCCTTTATCTCTCATAGTTTAGTTATTTTGGTAAAACTCACCCCACTTCTGTCTGCTGATGTGAAACATAGCTGTGCACAGGAATGAAACAGGACAAAGAATTCTCCAGAGCAATTCTACAGTTTTCTACCTGTCGGAGAACAAACATGTTCTGCAAACGTCCAGGCAAAGGGGTTATTTTGTCCTCCAGTCAGGAGGGAGACACCTTTTATGCCCCTTTTTTCATTCCCAAGTCTGGAAGATCTTTCAGTCAAAACAACTGCTTGTTAAATTTACTCACTTTCACTTCATCCAAATATAATTAAATCTTATGGGATGTAGCAAAATTTCCCCATACAGCCACTATAATTCTATCTGGCATCTTTGAGCTAAAAGTTCCCCTTTAATCTGAACTTTCTAACTTAAGTTTATGGGCTAGCAGTGTATGGTCTTTGCCTGTGCTATTAGATTCAGTGCAGTCCTCTCATGTGTATAAAATTCACACAGCATGACATTATAAACAACGCTGGGTAATTCATAGGGTTGTTCTATCTGCTTAGCAACCCCAGGAAAGTCTATTCAGAGTTCCAGGAAGAAAAAGGGAAAATATATTTCTTACTACTTTTAAATATACCGTACTCACCGTTATTATGAACATTAATAAAAATGACCTTCCAGAAGAAGAAATAATGAAAAAATGAGAAAATTGGATGTATGGCTTCTCTGCTTACCAGTCCACAACATATTTCCCAAATATTGGTGTAATCTTGAAGTTCAAAGTCAATGCCAAATGTGAATTTTGAAGCTCATGACTGATTTATATGCTGAATTTTGCCCTTGCTGTTTGTTGCTGAGTAAAGAATACTTTTGGACTTCCCTGGTGGTTCAGACAGTAAAGAATCTGCCCGCAATGCAGGAGACCTGGTTTCAATCCCTGGATTGGGAAGCTCCTCTGGAGGAGGAAACGGCTACCCACTCCAGTATTTTTGCCTGGAGAATTCCATGGACAGAGGAGCCTGGGAAGGCTACAGTCGATGGGGGCACAAAGAGACACAACTGAGCGACTTCCACTTCACTTTGAAGAGGGTTTCTATATCATGTGTAAACATGAAAAATGCTTGGAAAAATACCACCCAACTTTCTTCCTGGCGTATGTTCACATTGTTGTGTGTGCATTTCTGTGGATGACGATGGGACAGAACTCCACTCTCCCACTTTTCACATGTGGCCTAATTATAGCCGTAAGAAACTGTGCACTCACAATTATGGAAGAAACATTTGTGTCATGAGAATGGGGGACTGGACTTCAAAGGCAGAGAAATTGGGAAACTTAGTTGGCCATTAAGTTTTAAAAGTCATCCTTTTCAAATTTAAAAAAGCCTAGTGGTGGCAGGATTCAGGATGGAGGGAAAACATGTATACCCATGGCTGACTGATACAATGTATCACAAAAACCATGTCAATATTGTAAAGGAATTATCTTCCAATCAAAATAAATAAATGCTTTTAATAACCTACAATAAGGAAAATTTGAAAACGTATAAAAGTTCAAAGAAAATAAAGATTGGTTGTGAAATTTATCACTCCAAATACAGCTAACATTTTGGTATATCTTTTAGTATTTTTCTATGCATAAACTTTCTTTTTAACCTAATTGGTTTCATGCTCTAGTACTATTTTGTAATCTGCTTATTATAAAGGGCACTACAGTAAATATCCTTATAAGTAAACATTTCCACATACTGTTTATTTCCTTGGAGAAAAATACCTGAAAGGTTAATTGAAAAATCAAAGAGAAGGCACATAATTAAGGCTTTCAAAACAAACTGCAGGGTTATCTGTGAAATATAATACTCTATTTCCTCTAGTGACTTTTCCAAATCTAGCCAAAACTGATAGCATCTTTTCCCCTTAATTTGTCAAATTTGTTTGTTTATTTAATGTTTTTATTTGGCTGCTTGGGGTCTTAGTTGTGGGTTGTTTTTTTTTTTTTTAAAGTTTCAGTATGTGGGATCTTTCTACCTGTGGCATGTGGGAACATGTCCCATTTAAAAGGAGAAAAAATGGTTCATGCACATTTTATTTTGCATTTATGTGAATAAAAGGGTCATTTAGTTGTTCATTTTGAATGTGCTTTTATTCTCTTTTGTAATTGTGCATTTTCTTTGCAATATTGTGTCCTTATTGATTCGCCAGAGAGATATGAAATATTAATCTCTTTTCTGCCACAAAAACAGAAAGAATTGTCCTAACGAAACAGAGCAGGACCCTATGATCCTTCACCTCATGTCTTCAACCTGCCTTTTACCTGTAGAAAACTTTAGCCAAATAATAAATTTAATCAGAGAAATGAGAAAATGCAGAAATAAAGGAAAATAGACCAAATAATAATAGCTTAGTCATTTAGTAAATTCAAGAATCTTTAGTTCCTCTTCAAGGGCGATAGATCATATCCTAAGCCATGTCTTTTGAGCTCTTCTGTAGATATTGAAACCCCTAGCAGGCTGAAGAAGTTAACCTCATGATAACCAGACTGCAGCCATGTCATAAGCTGCCCCAATTCAGAGAAATGGGAATGGCCTCAGAGAAATGGGAATAAACCTATCCTGAAACTAAAAATTAATTGTACTTAAAACAATCAAAATGAAACTGCTCAGATGACCACATGGCCAATTTCAAGATAACTGTGCTGTTTCTACCTGTAGCCTCTCTCCTCTGTCTATAAAATCTCTTTTCGACTGACTGTGGGTGGCAGGAGGAGGTGAGGGAAGTCCGCCTTTGGACAGGAGTTTGCCCTTCTAACCTGGTTGCTGGCCTGCAAAATAAAGCAAACTTTTCTTTCCATCAATCTTGGCTCTTTATTGGCTTTTAAGTGGACAGCAGCTGGACCCACTTTCGCTGATAGACTTTGGCTCCCAACGTGAGGCTGTGCTCTCACGATATTGGGCTCTCAGCATTTTCCTCTATCAGAACGCAGCCATGATGGCCAGGATGGCTGCAAAGAACTCACTGCCCAAGGCGTCCTGGCCCCAAGAGGGGGCTTTGGGGGATACCATTTGTTTCAAGGATCCAGAGCAGTCTCCTCCGCTCGGCACCGGCTGCAAACATACACATTTCCTTGGTGGAATGGAAACATGCGCCTGGACAAGCTGACAAGCTCCACACTCAAGTAAGTCCATCTGTGTGCACTTGGGCAAACTTCTCTTTTGAGCGTAAGGTGCTTTTTGAGCATTTTACAGTTGGTTCTGATGGGTGTCTACCATTGAGAACTGTTTGTGAGCACTGAATGCCATTTGAGCATTTTGCCAATTGGTTCTGATGGGTGTCTATTGTTGATGATTGTCTGTGAGCACAAAGTGTTATTATTGGTCATTTTGGCCAGTTGGTTCTGATGTATGTCTGATGTGCAGGGCCATTTTTGTGGAGAAGTTATCTGTTTGGGACTCAATATTGGTTATTCTCTTGGCAGATTTATGATGGTCCTATCTTCTGGTGTGTGAACGTGTATTCCATTTGTGTGGTCAGTATCTTTGTTGTCTTTTGTAAAATGGGAAGTTCAGGTTCAATTTACTAGAAAAGCTTTAGCTATGAAATTACAATTAAAGAAATAGAAAGATTTTGTAAATGATGTATGGCAACAGTATTCTTGAAACTCCAGAGAAGATTGTTTAAGATGAAACTCTTTTGAAATTCCAACACTGGTTCTTTTTGTATATGCAGTTACTGTTTTCAGGATTCTGACCCTAAGAGAGCAAAAATAAGCCTAGGAAAAAGTTTCACGTTAACTCTTATCATGTCCTTGAAATACAGACAATCTCACTTTGCCTGGGACTTTAGGTTTGAGTTAAATAGCTTGGGATTATTAAACACACATCTTGTTTCACATTAAAGAGAAATTATGCTATAAGACAAAAATGCAACTTTTTAGAGGTTATGGAATATGTTCTAAGTTTGCCAATCAGTAAATGCTGGTATAACAGTTTAATTACTTGTTTCTTGGTTTGGTTAAGGCTTTTAAATGTTAAAAATTGCCATATGTAATTAAAGCTACTAAAAATGACAAGGAAAGCATTTCAGTGTGTAAAGCAAGTAGGATATGTGTTGTTGGTGAGAGAAGATACAAAGAATGGAGATATTTTTGTGAGGAAAAATGATGATAATTTTGCCCTAGAGCTGCTTGTTTCTGGATGGGGAATACTTAGCTGCTCTTGTAAGACTGTAAGTGTCCTTCTCTAACTTTGAGTATTCCAAAGGGCTCCTAGGCATCTCAAAAGAATCATTAAGGTAACTAGGATTATTTGATATGATAAATTATATGGAAAGCATAGAAATGGATAAGAAATTTAAAGAATTCTAATGGAAAGTGATTGTTCTGCTTCAAACCATATTTTTGGCCCCAATGTTTAGGATAAAAAAAATTGTCTAGGGAAGTTGTCACAGGGTATAACTATTCATTATGTATATTACTGCTGGCTTACGAGTTTATTGCTAAAAGCACATGTACCATTCTTGTGTGACAATTTGGTATAAGTGATCAAAAGCATAAGCTATAAAATTTCTCCATCAGAATATCTCTGTTCTTGTTTGTCATGTCTGATTGGTTTTCCCCCAATGCGGATAACTAGGCCAGGGTATATAAACAAAAGATAGGCCTAGCACCAAGGGACATGAATGGACCCCGAGCAGGCAACTGAGCCACTCTGGCAATGCTAAAAAAAAATGTACTGATTATCAATGCTTTCTATGGAGAGATTTGCAGTTTAGAGGGGAAACTAGTGGAAGAAATTTTCACATATTGAGGTATGGGGAAGTCATTCTGGTTTATACATGACTTAATTTGAACTTCAGCATAACCAAAACAGCCTGTTTGTGGTCTATTAAACATACATTGTACATCTGCTTTAACCATTAAGGGGAAAAAACATTCTGAGAATAATGTAAAGATGAATTTTGATTATCATCTTCATTGTAATATGTCTAAAATTTTCAAATGTTTGTCTACGTACTATGACAAAGTGATCAAGTTTTCATAATATGAAAAATTGACTTAAGTGAACCTAGTCCATGGTATGGTAAATCTTTTTGCCCTACAGTGGATAGATATGGACAGAGTTGAAGGGAAGCAGGCTGTGTAAGCACAGCTGCTGATTCCTTGGACCAGCCCTACCCCCCACCACACATCTACAACTTTGTGAAGGAGGCAGCCTTCATGCTAGACCAAAAAAGATCAGAAGCCTCTAGAAGATAAAACTTAAGCAGATTTTTTTTTCCTTTTTAAGTGTCATATATCCTGTGATACCTTCTTATATGTAAAAGAGGAATGGCAAGTAGATGCTTGCTTTGGATGATCAATGACCACACAGAAATGATATAGAATAAATTTAAGTTTATTTACTGGGGATTTCCCTGGCAGTTCAGTGGTTCTCAATCACTTTGCAGTATACTTGAAACTAACACAGCATTGTAAATCAACTATACTTCAGTCTTAAAAAAAAGGTTAACCATCAATTATACTTCACGTCATTGGTGAAATTTTGCAACAATTTGTTGGTTTAGTTGATGTAATAAAAACATTTTAGGGACTACCCTGGTGGTGCAGTGGTTAAGACTCCATTCTTCCACTGCAGGAAGATGATACCACATGCTGAATAAAATAAATAATAAATACATTGATTTACTATCAGCATCATTATTCACAATAGACAAAAGGTGAAAATAACCCATGTACATCGATTAATAAGTGAATAAGCAAAATTTGGTCTATACATACAGTAGAATATTACTAAACCTTAAAAAGGAAAAAAATTCTGATACGTGCTACAACATGGATGAAACTTAAGGACATTGTACTAAAAGAAATGTCAGTTACTAAAGGATAAATATTGTGTAATTCCACTTCTATAACTTGGATACAGTAGTCAAAGTTAGAGACACAAAGTAGAATGATGGTTGTCAGGTGTTGGGAGGACAGGAGAGTTGTTTGATAGGTAAAGAATTTCAGTCTTGCAAGATGAAAAGTTTTCTGGAGATTCAGGATGGGAATGCCCTTAACATTACTGAACTGTACACTTAAATAAGTAAGATGATACATTTCATGTTCTGTGTATTTTACTATGATTTTTTAAATGATGTGTGTTGTATCTTCCTTTTACTGGGTAGGATTTTACAAAATTTCTTTCAATTATTTAACTAAGAATATTTATTGAGTACCTCCTATGGGCTAGGTACCATTCCAGGTGCTGAGATACAGCCAGCAGGGTACAAAGCATTTATTTGTAACTTAACAATGCAACGGTAGAAAAAGAATATATATAGGTCAATACGCAATTAATAAGAAAATATTTGGTAGTGATAAGTTCTATATAGAAAATAAACTAGGGTGATATGATACTGGGCTAACTGGGGGGCGGGGTACTTTAAATTGGATGTCCAAGGTTATCTATTCTCTACAATAGTTTGCACACAAAGCTTGAAACCAGTTGTCAGGCTAGAGGTCATCAAGGAAAACTAATGCTACATGAGTGGTCTTCATTCACTTCAGGTCCTATTTAAAACTAGAGGATGATCAGAGTTTAATTTTTTTTTCATAGTTTAATTTTTATTCTATGACCTGCTGAACTGGATTTGCCATTGGAAGACTAACATATTAACAGGGTCTTAATATGTGGACAGAGTGAAATATAAAGACTGATAAAGGAACTCTGAGGATACCTCATAACGGCATACTGATCTTTGCTCCCCAAATTTGCAATGAGACCCAGCCTGTGTAAGCTAACAAGGGACCAACATTGGTCCCCTGGGAATCTTTGTTGTTGCTATTTAGTTGCTAATTGTGTCCAACTCTGTTTTGACCCCATGAACTGTAGCCCACCAGGCTGCTCTGTCCACAGGGCACCATAAACAGATTCCTGTCTTACCATAGGCCCCTTTGCAGAAAAGAAAGCTATTCTAGGGCCTGAGGATCATTTTACACAGCAGGGACTAATCTCAGAAATAATTCGTCCTTGCCGCACAGTGATTCATCCTTTGTCTTTCACTCAGCCTTGTGATGAACTCAGAGGCACAGGGAACAAAGAGCCCAGGTCTAGAATCAGATGCTGTGCTTAATGCAAACATCTTTTACTACTATAGAAAGTCACCCACACAGGGCTACACTTTTTGTGTGTGTGTCATAAATATTGGAATTACCCTAAATCTCATTGTTTTCTATGCTGGAAAAAAAAAAAAACTTTCAAATAATAAACAACTTTACTAAAATATATTAACAGTTTATTTTGACCAGGGAGCCATCTGTAAGAGAATTGTGTGGATACTATGTGAAAGGACACAGAGGGGAGAAAGAGAAAATGGGTTTGTTGAATGACTGCTTTGGGCCAGGCCACCAAGATAGATTTTATGGTGGAACCAAACAACAATACCCCTGCCCTCAAAGAATTTATCCTTGTCCTGGACAACTAGATGATTCAAGTAATAAAGAATTGTGACAAGTGTTACAATAGAAGAGGGTGTATATGGAAGTCCAATAGGAAGAGTTGATCCATGGGATAGAGAAGCTCTCCCAGAGAAAATGGCATTTAAGCAAAGATCTGAGAGATGCACTGGATTTGGGAATTGGCAGGTAGGACTTCAGGAAAAGAAAAGAGCATATACCCGGGTCTAGAGACAAAAGGGAGCACAACACGCCAGAAAAAAGAAAATGAGAAATCCAGTCTTCCTGAGTTGTGGTGTGAGGAGGTGAGGGGATAGTTGGAGAAACTGTAACCCTTGTGTACTGTTGGTGGGAATGTAAAACGATGCAGCTACTGTGAAAAACAGCAAAGTATTTCTTCAAAAAAATTTAAAATAGAGTTACCATATGATCCAGCAATTCCACTTCTGGAGAACTGAAAGCAGGGATTCTAAGAGATATTTCTATACCCTTATTCATAGCAGGATCATTTGCAGGAGCCAAACAGTGGAAGCAACCAAGGTGTGCATCACAGGCTGAATGGATGAACAAAATGTGGTCCATACCTGCAATGGACTATTATTCAGCCTTAAAAAGGAAAGGAATTCTGACACATGCTTATGAACATGGGTGAACCATGAAACCATTATGCTAAGAGAAATAAGCCAGTCATAAATACTGCATGATTCCTTTTGCATGAAATAGCTAGAGGATTCAAACTCATCAAGACAGAAAGTAAAATGGCAGTTTCCCCAGGCTAGGGGTAGGAGGGTTGGTTGTTCGTAATTTATTGGTTGGGTTGGGAAGTTACTGACAATTGAATAGTTTCAGTTTGGAGAAATGAAAAAATTCAGGAGATGGCTGATGGGAATGGTAGAATAACATAAGTATACTTAATTTCAAAAAATTGTATGCTTAAAATGGTTAAGATGGTAAATTCCATGTTTATGTATATCTTACCACAATTTTTTAAATTTAAAAATTTTCAAGAAAACAAAGGACCCATCCTTGGTATTGTCCATTCCTAGAATGTTCAAAATGACTTCAAACCAATGCTTAACTTTGCTTTTTTAGATATAATTTTAACCAGTTGTAAAGGTTAACACACTTCCATTGTAAGAAATACAGAAAATGAGGGAAATGTTGTTAAAGGATAATTTTTAGAAGAATGTGAAATCATGATTCTCACACAAATATAAAATGAATGAGTGTCAAAGATTTTATTTAACTTATTACGGAAACCAGTATGATATTACAACCGATTTGAAGGCCAGTGCAAGGGCGCACATGTATATATGTAGGCAAGCTGGCATGCTACAGTGAATTTGCAAATCAATGCCAAACAGGTCTATATCTATTGGGTAATAATCATTAACATTCTACTGACAAACTAATTTGCACTACTACGGACAAAAATCACCTGCAACACTACAGGTTTTCTGCAAGAGTGACTAAACTGAACTGAAACAGCTCAAAGACAAAGTCTCAGGACCCTATAGAGTTAAGTGAAAGTGAAGTCGGTCAGTCCTCCTACTCTTTGCAACCCCATGGACCAGGCTTCTCCATCCATGGGATTTTCCAGGCAAGAGTACTGGAGTGAGTTGCCATTTCCTTCTCCAGGGGATCTTTCTGACCCAGGGATCCAGCCCAGGTCTCCCACATTGTAGACAGACGCTTTACCCTCCGAGCCACCAGAGAAGCCTCTTTGTCTATAGAATCAGACAAACCAAAAAACTGTGCTAGGCAGGACACACACACCTCTCTTGTTTGTGGTTGTTGTTGTTGTGTGGTGGGTTTTTTTTTTTTTTTTGGTCAGTTTCAAAATCTTTCAAGAGACTAAAAAAAGAAAGTATTAAATCCTCAGTAACTCTTCATCCCAGAAACACTCGCTTTGATTCTTTTGTATTAAGGTTAATCCGGAGTATGACATGTTTTTTAAGCAAATGAAACAAAATACACAAGTGCAACATTCTGGGACACACTGCTCGACCGAATGGACCCTCGGTGCACACCTGCCCAGCGCACCCCGGGAGGTTCCATCCATTTGGCCACGAGTGGCTGCAAGCTAACAGCGCAAAACTTCGGGGGATCTCTGTTGGCGGGAGTGGAGGGAAGACAGGCTACAGGTGCACGGTGGACCGTCAGGGACTGGAGAAAAGCTTTAGCCGCTGAGAAGCAGGAACCTGCCTAGCGCCGGGCCAGGTGCGCCGGGCTGTCCAGGTGGCGCCGCCCCTTTCCTTCCCCGCTCTCTGCCCGCGGGCCCAGCGGAGGGGCAGGGGCGGGGCGACCTTTGCTCGGTTCGTCCCAGAGGGGCCTCTGCAGTTTCCTGCTCGCCACTCCCAGCCCTCCCGCCCCTCCCGCCCCTCCCACCCGAACAGGTTGGGCCACGGCTGCTGCTGCGTCCCCACCTCCGACTGCGGTTTCGATCAGACTCGCCCTAGAACTGGTTTCGATCAGGCGGCTGGGAGAGAGGCAGGGCGGAGCGGCTGGGACGCTCGGAGCAAACTAGGGACGCGCGGCCGAGAGCGGACAGTCCTGCGCTGGAGACAAAGAGCGGCCGGAGGAGAACCGAGTGCAGGAGCGCGGGCGTGGCGGCGGTGGCGAGCGTGCGGACTTCAGGGAGCTGGAGCCCGGAGCGCTCTCTGCGAGCTCGAGGGCTAGAGATCGCCAGCCTGCGGCAGGTGCGCCACCCAGGATGCGGACGCCGGTGGTGATGACGCTGGGCATGGTGCTCGCGCCCTGTGGGCTGTTACTCAACCTGACCAGCACGCTGACGCCCGGCTGGAGGCTGTTGGAGGGCTTCCTCGACCAGCCGCTGGACCTGGTGCTGTACCAGGGCCTGTGGGACATGTGCCGCGAGCAGAGCAGTCGCCAGCGCCAGTGCGGCCAGCAGGACGACCTCGGCTACTTCGCCGCCGAGCCGGTGCGCGTGGCACGGGGACTGATGGTCACGTCGCTGGCCGTCACGGGCCTGGGGCTGCTGCTCGCGACGCTCGGCGTGCGCTGCTGGAGAGACGAGCCTCACTTCGCGCTGGCCGGCTTCTCCGGCGTCGTGCTCTTCACCGCGGGCCTCTTGAGCCTCATCCCAGTCTCCTGGTACAACCACTTCTTGGCGGATCGTACCGTCCTGCCGGCCCAGCCCAGCCCGGTCACGGTGCAGGTCGGCTACAGCTTGGTGCTGGGCTACCTGGGCAGCTGCCTGCTGCTGCTGGGTGGCTTCTCGCTGGCGCTCAGCTTCGCGCCCTGGTGCGCCGAGCGCTGTGACAGCTGCCGCAAGGCGCCCTCCAGCAGCGCGCGCCGCAGCAGCATTAGCACCGTGTACGTCGACGGCCCAGAGCCCGCACTCACGCCAGCCATCAAGTACTATAGTGATGGCCAGCACCGGCCGCGGCCTCATCAGCTGGGCGCCGCCAGCCAGCGCAAGGCCGGCTTCCCGATGCCCCGGCCCCCACCCAAAGCCTACAGCAACCCGGTGGACGTGCTCGACGGCGAGAAGGCTCCAAACTCCGAACCCGGCGGGTCTTCCCGCAGCACTCGGCCCTGCGGCAGCGCGCTGCCCTGCGACTCGGACGTGTAGGCGGCACCCCCAGCCTGCTCTGGCCCAGCCCTGTCTCACCAGGATCCAACTTTACCTTTCCGCTGAAAACACTGGTTCGGAGTCGGACCCTGGGACACATTCCTGTAACTGGTTTGGAGGGCCATCTTCCTTTCCTTTGGCCAAACTAGATCCCTTGGACTCTTGGTTCAGGTTGGGTTTGATTTTCTCTTTAAGGAGTTTAGTGTTCCTCCCCAGAGGAATCAAGGCCCTCTTCTGGAGCGACAGGCATTTCATACTTTTAGCTGGAGACGTAGAAAGAGTGACTTTGCATCTGTTGATAACAATGTCAAAATAAGCAAATGGAGGCTCAGAACTGGTTTAACACCTTGAAACAACAATATTCTGAAATGCCTATGAACCTTGGATCAGTATAATTATTATTAATTTCCCCCCACTGTATAATTCATTTTCATGCAAACTCTCAAGAGACTAGTATGTTTCTGGTTATATTTGAAGGAGGCTCTTACAGTAAACATAGAGCCATGCAAATACCAGCAGCTTTAGTGACTCTAATGGAACGAAGTAACCCGATTAACTCATATTTACATTTCCTCAGGTATAAAGAGGATTTATCCTTTTATCACTCACTCCAGAGTTTCTCTTCTAGACGCAGAAGGAGAATGAAGGGACTAATGCTGTATTGTTCTATTTCGTGGCTACCTCACACTGGCCATAAAGAGCTATATATTAAATATTTGGAACAAAATGGAACCTGTTAATCTCATTAGGCTAATGTACATGTGTATATATCTCTTATTTATAAATAAAATTTGAGAGCAAGAGTTTCACTATACTCACAGAAGCATTTGTCTCCAGCACAACCTTTGGAAGGTTAAGCTTTCATTACTAACAATTTCCTGGCTGCCTACACAGGCTGAAATCTAGCACTCACATCTTTGCACCTCAGTGTAAGATTACTAAAAGTAGGCAATGGGCCCCTTCACTCTTTGACTGCTTTATTTTCAGGTTCATGCTGTTTTCTGTGCAAAGCCAAGTCTATTGTTGAAAAAACTAGAAGCACCAGTTTCCACATGAGGTGAGACTAGAAATCTTTTTCTTTTATAACAGTGCTGCCTAAAATCACAGGTAGGCAGCTATGTGTACAATGAGCGGGACTAAATCTCCAGCAGGGCTGGCTCCAATTCCGAGTGGTTGATTGAAGGGCTGTCTTGAACTGAACTGAATGGTAGCCAATTCAGAGGTAGGAGCATTCAGCTCAGTAAACATTGACAACACAGCTATAATAGAACTAACTCAGCAGCACATGCAGAGTGTTAGCAGTGGAAGGGATAATGCAGATTCATTTTCTTTGCCATTTTGTACTGGAGTCACCTGTTTCTTTTTGCAACTAAGCTTGAGTGTGCTGGTATATCACTGGGGGATCTTTTTCAAATGCAAATTCTGATTCAGTGGGTCTGGAGTGAGGCCTGAAACTGATTTCCTAACTAGCTCCCAGGAGATGCCAATGCTGCCGTTTCACAGGGCCCCCTTGGGGCTGCATGGCTTTCCTTGGGACTGTGCCTCACCCAAATTTCAATCCCGACTGGCAGCATGTAATCAGATCTTTGAGAACTATTGCCTAGATGAGTTTGGGGATTTGATTTAGGGAATCAAGCCAGACTAGAGAAATGGCAATCCTACTTTTTTCAGCTGACAGCTCAAAAGGTAGTAATTGGGCACCTGAGAAGTCAGCACCAGGCAGACAACATAAAGATATTGAGTTTCTGGCAAGTACCGAATCTGCCTCTTGCCTGCATCATAATTCCAGTGTTTCTAGAGAAGCCTTGGTAAAAACATTCAGTACTAGTACTTAGTGTGATTTTACTTTTCCCTGTCTGGCCACTCTCCTCTGGCTTATATCCAAAACACTTCTTCTTTGTGATTAAGACTTGCTGCTGAGTTAGAACTCCGTTTTTGCTTCATCCACAGGAATAAAACGAAAACTGTCTTTAAGAAAACCAAACTTCTTTTTACTATTAAAAAAAAATATTCAAGACAACATGGAAAGAGACTCCCTGCATCGGGGCAGGATTTGGGTTGGACCTGAGAATTATGTTGTGTTAGAGCAGTAAAAAAATGACAATAGACTTGAGACTCCGGATGCTGGAGGAGGCTGGAGCCTCAGGACTTGGTATCGTGGACAAGTCCTTTCCCTAAACCTAATATCCACCTAACCAAGGAGCTACACCACCTCAGTGAGACTCTAACGTGAAGTAGTACTGCCTCCTGGCCTCAAGCCCTTCACACCTCCGACACACCATCACGATTCACTTTTTTCTTCATTAGACTCTTTTTTCAAAATTGAAGTATAGTTTCTTTAATTGTTGTGTTGTTGTTAAGTCGCTTAGGTCCTGTCCAACTCTTTGAGACCCCTTGGACTGCAGCCTGCCAGGCTTCTCCGTCCTTCACTGTCTTCCGGAGTTTGCTCAAACTCATGTCCGTTGATTCATTGATGCCACCCAACCATCTCATCCTTTGTCGTCCCCTTCTCCTCTTACCTTCAGTCTTTCCCAGCATCAGGGTCTTTTCCAATGAGTTGGCTTTTCTCATCAGGTGGCCAAAGTATTGGAGCTTCAGTTTCAGCATCAGTCCTTCCAGTGAATGTTCAGGGTTGATCTCCTTTAAGATTGACTGGTTTGATTTCCTTGCAGTCCAAGGGACTCTCAAGAGTCTTCTCCAGCACCCCAGTTCAAAAGCATCAGTCTTTGGTGCTCAGACTTCTTTATGGTCCAGTTTTCACATCTATATATGACCACTGGAAAAACCACAGCTTTGACCATGTGGACATTGTTGTGAGGATTTGCTTTTAATAATCCTAATGACATACAGAGTATGTGTCCCCATTTAAGGGGTGAAATCCTCCCAAGATTGCTCAAGCTCTGCCTGGAGGAGCAAGGAATCTGAAAATAGAGCACGCCCTGTGTTAACACAGCCCCTACTCTGCCCCTCTGCCAGTCGGGCTCTGATCCAGACACCCACCCTCACTAAGGAGGGGTGGGGTTTGGGGCACATAGGCTGTTGATCCCTTGCTGAGACTCTGGCGGGTGCGTCAACAATGCTTCAGCAACCACCCTCATTTTCATGGTCTAGATAATTTGTAAGTTTGGGGGCACCTGTCATCCTGTCAGCACATCTTTGACTGCCTTGGAAAGCAAATTTATTCCAGACCTTGCCTTTGTAGAACATTCATACTCTAGCATGAGAAAGATGTGCAAGGAAAATGAAGAATAACAAACCAGGGTCAAAGCCTGCAGAAAAAAGGCAGTATTTTAAGAAAGGTGATTGGGAAGAAGGGGGGCTTGAGCAGAGAACTGAGAAAAGATTGGGCATCAGAGAGAATAGCAAACTCCAAGTTCCCAGTAAAGAAATGTTAGTGAAAACAGGTTGGCATAGTGATCACGATACCACACTTTACTTTTTCTTCACCCTAGATGGGGGTGGTAGGGACAGGATGAAGTTGGGGGGACCAACTGAGAGGACCCAAGGACCTCTTCTGGTCTAGTAGCTTGTTTAAGGAGGGAACACAGTCTGGATTCAATCTGTAGCATAGAACGTTTTCAGAGTCAAATATAAACAATTTGATATATGAATAGCAGGTGAAGAATGTTCTTTTCTGCCAATGTGTAGACAAGCCCACAGTGCAACAGGCAGAGAAAGGTCTTTTAGCCTCAGAGCCTCATCACATCCCTGAAGTGACGGGAAGAGTTAATAACCAGGCTCTTTCTCCCAACACTCATCTCACCTCATCTCACGTCTTCACTCCAACCTTCCTAAAATGAAGAGCCATAACTCATCTTTAAGAGTCTCAGCAAGTTCCTTACCTAGGCTTCACTCTGAAATTCCATTCATGACTTGGCCAAGGCTTAGGCTTTCACCCTCATCACTTTCTCCCACACACATACTCTAAACTGCTTTTCCCCATCAGCTTAGAGTTGTCATCTTTGAACATACCATTTAAATGTTCAGATGTGTGCTTTTCTTGGTGTACTTTCTCATCTCATCTCTAAATTGAAGGTGGGGCATGGACGGCTTCTGTTTATATTTGTAATCCTAGAATGGGTACTACCAGTTCTTCAGAGCCTGTTAGCAAATAATTAAATTATAAATTAATTTAAAAGTCACCTCTAAAAGCCCTTTCTGTACCCAAGTGCTTTCCTCAAGTTGTCATACACAACTTAACATGTATGTGGAAAGTAATTAGTGACCCGAGGCTACTGGCCCAAAACCCAAGGGAGGGGCTGTGAGAGCAGCCTTGTGAATCTTTATCTTTATGATTGACTTACAAAAATCAGCTGAGCACCATCCATGCATCCTCTACCCCCAAGACTCTACAGATGAGATCTTTCTCCTGTTGGGAAGGGAGGAGAATAAGGAACTCACTTAATAGTTCTTCCTTTTAAGTTTGGCTGCACCATGCCCTATCTTGGTTCCCCGACCAGGGCTTGAACCTGGGCCCTCAGCAATGAGAGCACAGAGTCCTAAGCACTGAACCACCAGGAACTCCCTCAGTCAATATTTCAGGTAAAAACTTAAGTAGAATTCTTACCCCATCTTCCTCCCAAATTCTGCCCACATTCTGCTGCGTTTTTCACTGAAGACAATAAAATGACCTCCTCCAGCAAGTCTTTATGAAGTAGAACTGAGCACAAAGTAGGGCTGAGCCTAGGAAAACAAGGTTTTAATTTGTACAAATAAAGGATAATATAGGCAAGGCTGGGCGGGGGGTGGGGTGCGGGGAGACAGTACTGACCAGAGGGCTTGAGTCACCAGGGGAGAGAGTTAAGTGCAGCTCTACCACATTCTTGTCCAGTATGCCACACTCCCTGGCCATCCATGGGGCAAATGGCCCTTGCTCTCCTCCCCACCCACGATGGTTGCCTCCTAAATCGCTGCCACTCACCACTCAGCTGTGGAAACTGAACAAGTCACTGCCATTTTTCTAGAATGTGGGTAATAATATGTTCCCTAATAATAGCCTCCGTCTTGCCCTTGCTGGATTTCAGTTTCTTGAGCTGCATAACCGGGAAGACTGGATTAGATGTTATCAGAAGGTCTTCCCAAATCTAAATATTCTGAGTGAAGGTTACAAACTAGGGGAGGCTGGAAGAAGAGATGTGAAATCTGAACAGTGAGACTTGGGGAAGCTGACTGACACATAAAATTAGTAACTGGCCTGAAAGCAACAAACTCCATATTCTGGTTCTCAGTTTCTCTAAATTGCCAAAGCCTGTCAACAGTTAAAATAGGAGGAACTTAGAACAGCACACTCATTATTGTTCATGGTGGTGGTGGTTTAGTAGCTAAGTCGTGTCTGGCTCCTGCAACCCCGTGGACTGTAGACTGCAAGGTTGCTCTGTCCATGGGATCCTCCAGGCCAGAATACTGGAGTGGGTTGCCATTTCCTCCTCCAGGGGATCATCCCAACCCAGGGATTGAACCCAGGTCTCCTGCGCTGTAGGCAGACTCTTTACCAATGGAGCTTCGAGGGAAGCCCCTTGTCCACTAATTTGTTTGTTTCCTAAAGAGAATAAGCACTGTCTACTTTCTGTATCTGTAGGTTCTCCATCCATGGATTCAGCCAAATGCAAATGGAGAATTTTCAGTGCAGAACCCGTGGATACAGAGGGCTGGCTGTAAGGGCCTTGAGCATCCTTGGATTTTGGTATCCATGAGGATCCTGGAACCAATTCTTCGTGGATACCAAGGAACAACAGTATAAATTCTTAATTTAACTCTTTAATTGCTACCTCTTGTGTAAACACAAGAGGTCGAGTTTTGTGTAGGGCCCTTGGAGCTTAAAGCATAAAACCATGAACTTTTCCAAAGCTCTTTCTTTCTTCCAGAAGAAAACTCAAACCTATTTACCAGGTTATAGAGGTTGAGTTTCTATAATGAAATGCAGAATTTCCTTCTTCCACAGGTTTACTGCTCCATTTATCAGCTGTGGAGGAACTGAGAAATTAATGTGGAGATGATCACACTAGAAGGCGCTTCCTAACATGCCCATTGCTGCAAATAGATAAGGTCGTGAAATGGACATATGACAATCAATTTAGGGGATGGGATGGTTAGAAATTAAGTGTAAAGTTTTAAATATTGTTCATAAAATTAAGCCTTTCTGGTGAAAAGGACAGTCAGATATTTTGTGAATTCTTGAATAGAGAAAGCGCAATAGGATGTGTTAAAGTACATTCAGATGGGATAATAGGCACACATTCATAGAGGCCCAAAGACAGGAAAGATATATAATAAGAGTGGTCAGGGAGGAAAGAGTGCATTGTGACAGTTCAGCTGCAGTCAGCTCCCTTTTTCCCAGGAAGAGCAAGCAGAGGGTATTCCTGGGGCCCAAACACGAAACAGGTCTGCAGAGCAGGAGGGAGGCTGAGCGTACCATTCCAACACAGCCTGCGAAGCAGACTGACCCACCCAGGACACAGCCCTGCGAGTCTGCTGGAGGCCTAAGGTCTCAGGAGCCAAGACAGCAGCCTCAGCACGTTCAGAAAGGAAGAATTCCATCGTACCTCGTCTCTGCGGGCTTTCAGTCTGGGTGCTTTTGTGTCATAGATTCTGTATCTGGATGCTTTTGAGTCACTTTTGCACAGGTAGAGGCAGAGCCTTGCCAAGGGCAGACTTAGCAGTGAGGACGGCTCTTGGGCAAGGTGGCAAGGGAAGTGTGAGACTGACCCTGTGGATAAGAGGGGTCTAGGGTTCTGTGGGGTGAAGATGGGTTCTCTCAAGTACAGCTGAGCCCCAGAGGCAATCTGACGATGCTCCACGTGTCTCCTAGCCTTGAGGAAGGCGAGCCCCAGCGAGTGTCTCCAGGTCAGGTCAGATTGATCTGTACTTGGGAATTTTTATACTTGACTGCAAAGCACTGTTTTATGCACCACACCCCCAGTAATAAGCCTAGGACTTCTCTTTGCGCTTAGCATCCTCTACAAATTCATGCTGCAAGAAACTAAGTATAAATGGTCTAGAAAAGATACAAGCAAGAAATCTTCCAAGTCAGGTTGTGTTTATTATGATTTAGGCTCATGTTATCAGTCTCAGGTACTAGGCTAAGCAGGCATTTTTGTGTTTTAATTCAGCATCCAAATGGTCTGATGTAGGTTCTCTTAATCCTGTTTTTTATCTCTGGGGTAACAGTTTCACGATTAAGTCATTTGCCCAAGGTTGTTGCTGTTGAACTTTAGACCATATTCCTGCTTTGTTACCTGTGTCCCATCACAGATTCAACTCCTTTGATTCCTTATGTGGGTGTGAATAAAGCTGTGATGCAGGAAGACACGCAGACGTATTGGCACAAAGGGGTGTTGGGATCTAAGTAGCGTTTGCATGTTTCCCTAGCAGACACAAGCTAGTTGAGATGACTTCTGGTCCAAAGACCCTTTGTGTCAATACCTCTGTGTATCTAGTTTTAGAATCCAACATGGATAACTGGGCCAATATATAAACAAAATGTAGGCCTAGCACCCAGGGACATGAATGGACCCAGAGCAGCAACTAAGCCATTCTGGCAATGCTGGAAAAATATATTATCAGTGCTTTCTATGGAGAGATTTTCAATTAAAAGGGGAAAATGATGGAAGAAATTTTCACATATTGAGGTATAGGGAAGTCATTCTGGCTCATATATGATTTAATTTGAACTTTAGGTTACCTGAAACAGCCTGCTTGTAGCCTACTAAACATACATTGTATATTTGCTTTAAGCGCAAAAGTCTGTCTAGTCAAAGCTATGGTTTTTCCAGTAGTCATGTATACATGTTTATGAGTTGGACCATAAAGAAAGCTGAGCACCACAGAACTGATATTTTTGAATTGTGGTGTTGGAGAAGACTCTTGAGAGTCCCTTGGACAGCAAGGAGATCCAACCAGTCAATCCTAAAGGAAATCAGTCCTGAATATTCGTTGAAAGGACTGATGCTGAAGCTGAAACTCCAATATTTTGGCCACCTGATACGAAGAACTGACTCATTTAAAAAGACCCTGATGCTGGGAAAGATTGAAGGTGGGAGAAGGGGATGACAGAGGATGAGATGGTTGGATGGCATCACTGACTTGATGGACATGAGTTTGAGTAAACTCTGGGAGTTGGTGATGGACATCACTCTTGGCGTGATGCAGTCCATGGGGTCGCAGAGTTGGACACGACTGAGCAACTGAACTGAATTGATTAAGGAAAATTGTATTAGTGTTTACTATTATAAGCACTAAAGCCCCCACCAGGTGGAAGAAGTACATGATGACCAGACTGTAAGCCATGACATAAGCTGCCACAGTTTCAAGAGCTGGTCTCAAAAAACAAAGGCAACAACATCACTCTGGAAATGAAGATGAACTGTGCCTAAACAGAGTCAACATGATGCTGGTTAACCAGTTTCAAGAGGACTGTCACAGCTGACTGTGCTGTTTTGCACGTAGTCCCCTCCCCTCACCAATAAAAGCTCTGGTCCGCTGATTGCCAATGCGGGGTAGTTGGCCTTTGGCAACTGACTCCACTCTCAGTTGCCAGCCTCAGAAATAAAGCAAACTTCTTCCTTTCTGTCAACCTTGCCTCTTTATTGGCTTCTGGGCAGCAAACAGCTGGACCCTACTTTTGGTAACAATCTCGCTTCTGGGCATATATCCAGACAAAACTGTAATTCAAGAAGATAAATGCACCTCTATGCTTATACCAGCAGTATTCACAACAGCCAAGACATGGAAACAATCTAAATGTGCTTTAACAGATGAATGGAGAAAGAAGATGTGGTGGATATACACAATGGATTAATACTCAGCCATAAGAAATACATGGAATAATGCCATTTTCAGCAACATGGATGGACCTAGAGATTATCACACTAAGTGAAGTAAGTCAGAAGGAGAAAGACAAATACCAGATATTACTTACATGTGGAATCTAAAATAGGACACAGATGAACTTATCTACAAAACATAAACAGACTCACTCAGAGAACAGGCTTGTAGTTGCTGAGGCAGGGGTGGGTGGGTAGGGAGAGGGATGGATTGGGAGTTTGGGGTTGGGAGATGCAAACCATTATATAGAGAATGGACAAGGTCCTACTGTATAGACAGGGATCTCTATTCAATACCCAGTGATAAAATATAACAGAAAAGAATATGAAAAAGAATGTATATAAATGTATAACTTAAACACTTTGCTTCACAGCCAAAAATTAACACAACACTGTAAATCAACTATACTTCAATAAAATAAAATAATAAAAAGCAGTTATTTTAATATGAAGTTACCATTTACCACAAATTGTTACAGAAGTTAAAACAGTACACAGTGAAATATATAAACAGTTTTTATTGAGATGTTTCAGCTTCTTTTTTGTCAGATTAGTCAGTTTGTAAAGACGTTAACAGTTCCTGTAGGAAAAGAGACTTGAAGTTAGAGAATATGCGTTACATTAAAACAAAGCAAAAACACAGAGATGGTTGAGCTACACAGAAGTGAGCAGAGATCGCAGGATGGGGATGGGGGACATAAATTTTAGGGGTAATGTTAACTAACCCTAATTACACCTCACTTCACCCCAAGTAGTATTGAGCCCCTTTTGGAAGTCCACCAAAAGCTGAATTTCTTGATTACATGTATGTTTCACTTTGGTGTGAACAACTTGAGACTGAACAGAATTAGCAATCCAAAAAGCTACTGAGCGTTCATTTGGTCTACATAGTAACATCATTTGCCAATAACAAAAAGCTCTGTAAGTTAACATAGCCTACTTTCACTCTGCTAGGATATTTTGGTAAGGGCATTCTCTGACTGGATCTCACCCCCTGTTTTCCTCTAAGACACTTCCCAGACATACCTGTTCATCATAAGCTTCATTGACAAAAGTCTCACTATTCATTAGATTCTCCTCTTCTTGGTCATTTTCTTTATGGCAGGTCAAATTTCTTGATGATGCTGTCCTATTTCTAGAAATCAGAGAAAGTCAAAAGAGTTGTTCCTTAAGGTAAAAGCTGGGAATGGGGCATGCTTTGAAGATGTTAACTCGTCCCCTATGAGAAGTTATTGTTATGGGAACGATGTTGTGCTTTTATTGTCTCTATAACAAAGAACTGACCTAGAATGGCCAACACTTGGGTCAGTTATGATTTGTTACTAGGCATTCTCAGTTGAGAGGAAACTAGGAAATTAGTGAGCATTGAATCTAAAAACAGGTAACTAGCAACTGGACATAGATGAGTTAAGAAAGCAGGTCAATATAGAAGACAGACCCGATTGACAGTCAAAAGCACAAGGGAAGCACCTCAGTTCATCTTAACATTAACCAGTGTTACTTTAGGCAAAGATATACCATTTCTCCTGGCCTTATCTCCAGTCTGTAAAGTGAAGGCTGTACAGAGGAGATGTAACTTTTAAGGATTTTAGTTATCTCTGTTATTTCTTGATATGTATTCTGTACTGTTTCAGGCACTGTGTGTTAGTCACTCAGTCAAGTCTGACTCTGTGCAGCTCCATGGACTGTAGCCATCAGGCTCCTCTCTGTCCGTGGGATTCCCAGACAAGATTACTGCAGTGGGTAGCCATTCCCTTCTCCAGGGGGTCTTCCTGACCCAGAGTCGAACCCGGGTCTCCTGCATTGCAGGCCGATTCTTTACCATCTGAGCCAGCAGGGAAGCCCCAATGTTTCTTGATATATAGGCTGCTTAATATCCCTTCCCAATATGTTTAATCAGTCTCCTTCAATTACTGTATCTTCCTAAAGTTTATTTTGTCATCATTCTTAATCATTTGAGTCATTCTTTATTGTTTCATTTGTTTCTTTAATCCAGTGACTCTGGTTTTAGATAAAACTTTATGCTTTTGCCTTAAATCTTGCTTATGAGCTTATCTCACCTCTTGTCAAGGGCTATCTTTTGTCCCCCTAAAATTCATATGTTGAAGTCTAACCCCCAGTACCTCCAAATGTGACCATTTTAGGGGTAGGGCCCTCAAAGCGGTAATTTATGGTAAAAGGAAGTCATTAGGGTGGGTCCTAATCCAACAGGACCAGTGTCCTTAGAAGAAGAGGGGATCAGGACATCAACATGTACAGAGGGAAGGCTACATGAAGACACAGGAGAAGCCTGTATCTACAATCGCAGGAGAAGAGCAACCCTCGGCCTCAGGAGAGACCAACCATACTGACACATTGATTTCAGACTTCCAGCCTCCAGGACTGGGAGAAGATAAACTTCTGTTGTCTAAGACAGCCACTGGGGGGTGTTTGTTACCGCAGCACTAGCAAACTAACACACCCAAGAAATTTTCCCTCCAGTCATTGGCGCTGACTCTGCCTCACTGGAGGCTTCTCAGGTGGCTCTTGCCAGTGCAGGAGATACAGGTCTGGTCTCTGGGTTGGGAAGATCACTTGGAGAAGGAAACGGCAACCCACTCCAGTATTCTTGTCTGGGAAATCCTATGGACAGAGGAGACTGGTGGGCTACAGTCCATGGGGTCGCAAAGGGTCAGATACAACTTAGCGATTGAGCATGCACACACACACACTTCCTCATTAGAGGGGACTCTCCTCACTTTATCCCTGAGACTGGCCCCTGACTGCTTTTACATTCTTGTAAAAGCACTGTCCCTGACTGCCCCTTACATTACGGTGTGCGACAGGTCTCACACAACAATGGTCCCAATTATGATTTTTCCAGGTCATCTAACAGATAAGGCTGCTTCATTGCTCAAATCTTTCCTCAAAGAAAAAATTTCCACAGTGGATTCATACCTCCGATCTCATCAATCTTATTTTAGTTTTATTTAACAAGCCGCCTTTAGAATAACATTCTCCCATGAGGTCAAAAGTGGCTGCTCACCGCTTTAATTTTTGTTCTCTTCTGAAATATACAAATGCTCCCAGAATGACCAGAACAACCAGTAGCGCTATGGTTAGGCGGAGGGCAATGTGGCCAGGGGCAGGTCCATGGGCTGCTTCTTCACAGAAGTCTCCGCTGTAGCCCATCAGACAGTTGCATTTTCTCAGCTCTCCTTGCATTGTACAGATTCCCCTCCCATTGCAGAAATCGCTGCTACAGAGCAGAAGTTTTTCCCTGTGTGAATCCTTGGGCCGACCTCCTTCCTTGGTTTCTGGAGTCTTGCTCTCTAGAGCAGGAATCGGAGGGGTTAGCATTTTTCTGACAGGGTAATTCGTTTCTTCTGAACCTGGAGATCTAGTCTTGGTGGACTTGGTACCCTGGAGAGGTTGGACAGCTTTTGGTGTCAGTCTCTTTCCAGACTCTGGCATTTTACGTGTTGGTGTTGAATGGATTGTATCTGGATAGGTACCTGCAAAAACAGTAGGTGTGAGTATGAGTGTATGTACAGGTTTTTTTTATTGTCAATTAATAACTATTTCAGAAGAACAAGAATTCCAGTGAACTTAACTGGATAAGTTTGAATTTTTGAAATCACAATCACTACGATTACTTTGGGCTTCCCTGGTGGCTCAGATGATAATCTACCTGCAATGTGGGAGATCTGGGTTCGATCTCTGGGTTGGGAAGATCCCCTGGAGGAGGGCATGACAACCCACTCCAGTATTCTCACCTGGAGAATCCCCATGGACAGAGGAGCCTGAGAGGCTACAGTCCATGGGGTCGCAGAGTCGGACACGACTGAGCGACTAAGCACAGCACAGCACCATACTTTTGACAAAAGAAAAAACTATCAAAAGCTGATTTTAAAACTACATATCTAAAGGCACTTAAAATATTTCATTTCAGGACCAGCATAGTCTATCATACCAATCCATTTTCAAATGATGATATGCAGGATTTTAGCCAAGGTAGATGCCACCAGTTCGAAAAGTGTTTCCTCTATAAGGATGAGTGTAGTAGATCAAAGTAGTATATATCTAGACTATAAGGATTAAGTTTATCTGTAAATTTTTCACATTTTTTGAGTCCAAGTAAACCGTAAGTTTAGCAAGACGTACAAGTTGCAAATATTGAACGAAATTTGGTGGCAGCGTAGGGGGGACACTCATAAGGCAGGGAGCAGACAGACAACAGGGTTCTATCCAAAGAGCAATCCAAGAGTTAAGTTTATACTTAAGGCATTTCACCATGTTCTCTGTCATTGTTGACACAAGTGTTACTCCTCACATGGAAGACCAAAGTACCAGGAGTGAAAAGAGCAGAATTAGCAATAAAAATGCTTCTTGCTTCTGTCCTAAGCTGGCCTCACAGGAGCATTTCCATGCCTCACCCTGGGCATTTAGGGTCCTTGATGGTAGGTTACATCCAAAGGAATTCAGCTTAAATTTTATATACCCAGTACCATTTCCCTCAATAAAGTTTTATATGTAGTCAGGGTGAAATCATCAAGAAGCAAAGTCAGCTCTTGGGCCCAGTACATCAGGAATGGGAGGGCAAAAGCAGGTTAGGTTAGGTTTTAAACCAGAAACCTAACCTAACCTCAAGGTGGTAAAGGTGATAAATTTCTCACTCATTTATCCCCATCCTTGAGTCATTGCCAACACAGGACTAGCAACAAAAGCACCCTTATTTGCTGAAAAATAGAATCAACTATGGGAATCAAAATCCCTTATCTTTCCCATTAAAGATGACGTGTTTAGAGGTAATAAGTAGTCTTCCAGCTAGTCAGGTTTTACAGAAATAAGAATTTACATTGAGAAGTCAGTGAGAACTCTTCACTGTAAGGGTCCTTTTCAGATCTCTTCCTTTGCTGGTTATGACTAAGCCCACTGTCTCTCTGATTCTACCATGAAGGGGACTTAGATACCAATGGAGCTATAGCTGATGATTCCAGCAGAATTAGGTATTATGATAGGTGTTGTCTGGCCATGACAATACCTTCCCATGAAGGCATGATTTGGAACAATATTTCTATAACAACCATCTACAGCTAGCATTTAAGGATTAACTTGACAGTGTTATAATAATATGACAGCTTCCTACATGTCCTCTTTAATTCCTTAATAACTCTGAGCTAGAATACGCTCTTTCCACATTCAAAAGGGGGAGCCAGGACAAGTCAACTAGTTTGCCAACCTGTTACATTCCAGGTGATGCTATTGTGATCAATTTCCATGGGCTGAATCGGATCTTGGTTAGATGAGTGCTCTTTCAGGCAACATACACTGTCGAGCCCTGTGGAGTGAACTATCATATGGCCTACTCTAAAATCAAATGGAGGGGACAGTAGCTTTTTATAAAGAGTCCCCATAATCTATATACAATTGCCCATAGTTAGAAGTCTCATATTGTTCAGTTTAAGGAGAGAGAAGGAAGTGAGAAGGAAGAAACAGTTTAAAGGATACAATCTTGAGGAACACTGTGGAATTAAATATTATTAAAGGTAAATCACCAAGGTGACCAGTGGTGGGTCTTGGGTAGGAGTTACTCACAGTCCATTTCATCAGATCCATCCAGACAGTCAGCATGACCATCACAAATCTGTGTGGCAGAAATGCATTTCTGACCATCCTTACAGGACTGTGACGGTGCAGAGCATCGGACAGCTTCCAGACACTTCTTTATGTCATCCAAGTAGTACCCACTGGGACACTTACAAGTCTGTCCTTCCGGCTTTGGTAAACAGATATGGCTACATCCTCCATTGTCTTTGGAGCAGTGGTTACTACCTGTGGATCCCCACCCCCCGAAAAAAATATTGATTTAGACTATTTCATAAGGCTCTTCTGTAAACTTTCTGCAAATAGACCATCAGAGTTAGAGGACCCAGATGTTTTCCCCAGAGTAGATGGCTTTTCAGTTTAATTCCATTTAGACAACTAAGAACCAAGTGATGGGTGATTCTTCTTCATGGATAAGGATGGCTTTAGAATATCAGGAGTTCACATCTGTAACTGTAACTAAGCTAAACATGAGTTTATATTGATGTCTCCAACTCTATAATCTATTACCATCTGGATCATTCGAGCTTCCTTCGCTTGGTTATCTGTAAATTCTCAACAGTGAGACAACTGTCTCCTATCACCTGCCATCTATTTACTTCATTGCTCAATTCCAGTAAACATATATAGTGGTATCAGAATTGTTAGTCTGTGCCCCAGTGGGAAACAAACTTATCAACGAGAGTACAGAGTTTATGTACAGTTTCTTTTGCTTCAGTGTTAGACTCCACTCATTTCCAGAGTTACTTTGCTCAGTACCTTTTCTACCTTTTCAGTAACGTTGTTTCATATATTTGTAGAACAGTTAGACTGTTTTGTCACAGTTTGTGTTCCCCTGACCTTCTAAAATGATTTTTTTTAATTTACATGTCTTAAGGTTTATTCTTTGTGCGATGAAGTTCCATGGGTTTTGACAAATGCATAATTTAACATATCCACAATTACATAATCATACAGAATGCAAGCCTTAAAAATATCCCCTGTGCTTCACCTATTCAACTTCCCTCTTCCCCCTCCTTCCTGGAAAACACTGATCTTATTTTACAGGGTCTCAGTTCAGTTCAGTCGCTCAGTCGTGTCTGACTCTTCGCGACCCCATGAATCACAGCACGCCAAGCCTCCTTTCTACAGTTACACTTTTCCAGAATGTCATGTAAATATATAGCCTTTTCAGACTGGCTTCTTTCACTTTGTATTATGCACTTAAAATTAATCCATGTTGTTTCCTGGTTTGAGAGCTTGTTTCTTTTTTGTGGCTGGCTAATATTCCGTTTGTTCCACAGCTTGTCTATCCATTCCTAACACAGCTTGTTTATCCATTCACTTATTCAGGAGCATCCTTGTTGTTTTCAGTTTTTTGTGACTGTGAGTAAATTTGCAATGAACATGCATGTGCACAAAGCAGAACAAGCCAGAAGTTCATATAAAGGACCAGCTTAAGAAAAATCGAGGTAAACTTGGCTCATCCAAGATTCCCTGTAAGTTCTCCTTTCCCTTCACATCATGTAGCCAAGATCTTAACTAGAAGGGCCAAAGCTCTCTCTAGATGAGAACTCAGAGGCTGTGGTCTCCCTCCTCCCTCTAAGAGTCACAGATACAGAGAACAGATTGGTGGGCGCAAGAGGTGGGGGACAAGAGTCTGATTAAGTCAGCCATGTATATCTTCCCATAGTTCTCCAAGGCTTCTTTCTATCTCAAGCTTTGACTTCTGGTGAGGCTTTATCTCTTGACATATTCCAGGAATTCTGGAATAGATTATGGATATAACAAAGATAAACTGTACTTCAGAAATGACAGGGACCCTCAGTTAGGCATTTGTGTCTATAAGAAAGGTAGAGAAAAACATGCAAGCTCCCTCAAGCTGATATTTGAAAGATAAGTTAACATCACAAGTAGATATAAGTGACAATGAGGAGAATGAAGACCAATTTCACTCTGGAACTAAAAGGGGATTTCCAGTTATATCACAGCTGTAATTCAGTCTTCAATAAGAGAACTTAAAATAGGACCCAAGTATACCAAACCCAAGCCCAATATCCTTACCACCATTATGTCTCCTAGCTATGCAACAGGACTAGCTATAAACAGCAACAGACCATACATGACTGCGTGAAGATAAGAGTTATATAGATCTACAGGAATGTGTCAGAAATATTCTACTGGGAAACACAAAGATATTCCAAGGAGATACTATAGGATGGAACAACTCCCTCATAGGCAAATTCAGTAGACTTCAGTGTTGTTATAATCACTGCAAGGTTGCTTACCCTGTTGGCTAAGTTTACTATAAACTTTTAAATCCACAATCTTCTGGTCTACTTGGAACCACCGGTTTTCTGAAAGTTCTGCTTTGCTGTACCAGACTTTACTGATCTGGGCTAAAACAAAAGGCAGTGAACAATCATTAGCAAAAGTGAAATTTATCTTACAACTTCCTGGGCAAAGAACAGTGCTCAGTATGAAAACTGTCACTCATCTGCAAAAACTCCAGTTAAATAACAGGAGTTTTACAGAAGAAACATGCATTTTTCTAAACCTAGTTCCTGGGAAGAAACTTAAAGATCAGTAAAAGCAGTTTTATGTTTTTGCTGAAAATAAAGTCCAGTGAAGTTATGTCCAGTACATTTGTATACATCTGGGTACACAGAGAGAAAAGTAGGATATGATTCATGAAAATTCAGCTCAAGCAATTGATGGGTAATGATTTTAGGCATTTTCCCAGAGCAACATTTTAAAAATGGCTTATTTGTAACAAGAGTCACCAGGGGATCTTAAATGGCAAAGGTCTCACTACATTACTAACAGTTTAGCATTTTTGCAGTAGGATCTGATAACTTATTTTTGCAGTTCTCATGAGGCCAGCCCAACTGGTTGAGGGGCCAGCACTGGGAAATATAAAGAGACAGATTTACTTTAAACAGCCTTTTCCAGTTTTACCAGACCTAGACTTTAGTCAGAAATAACATACTTGACAGAGTACTGTGGTTTAGACAATCTCTGTGAATACTAGAAATATCCAGCAAGTATAGAACGCTCTAGAATTCACCTAATGCTTCCATGTGTACCTAGTCAATCAAGACAGCTACACTTCCCTCATGTTACAGTTAAGGTGTTATAGCTACTAACTGACAAAGCCACCTGGTCCCAGTCCTGGCCCAGTTCTCTCTGTACCATACCCTGGTGTCCTCCAAAGCCAAGAGCCTCCTACAAAAGCCAGAAATCTCAGGCAGAATGAGATAAAGCACATTCACATGTAAAGAACAACCAAATAAGTAAAAGCTCCCCCCAGTCACACAGTCACTGTTGACATTTATACATGTTAAATTAGGGAAGCTGCTTAGCTATTCCTCCGCAAGAAACACACTGCCAAAGATCAGGGCTGAGCAGTAGCAGATTTGCTTTAGATATCCAGGAGTAAATTCAGCTCACAAAGACAGTCGGATGTAGAGTTAAGACCTACCATCATCCACGGTGGTCCAGAACATCATGCCTTGGCCATATGTAAACAGGTTAAGGCCCTGAATTCCTCTGCGGTCCACTCTGTATCTAGAGCCGTCTTGTTGAATACTTTCTATGAGTCCTCTCCCTAGAAAGAAAGGGTCAGTTAATTTCTGTTTGGAGCCCAAACAGCTGTACTCCATCCTGTGGCTCTTTATGTCTTGTCCTGCCTCCCTTCTAGAAGGACACATGCATTTCCTGAAAACTAGTTCTTATTCATTCTAAAAGTACTACAGAAAGGTTTGTTCATGCATATTTGTTATGTTCTTGATTTCATCCCTTCACCAAGAGGCAATTGCATGACTCTCTGGGCTAATATACGCTCCTTAGGATGGGGACTGATTGTATTTGTTTAGAAAGTGGTGCAGAAAATGTAAACTCAGACCTAAAAGCCATTTGAAGTTACAGCTGAAGACTAGAAACCATCACTATTTCTCTGGCCGAGCTCCCTCACCCTCACACTTAGGGTGAGAAGATAACTGCTCACCAGGATCAGCCCAGTACAGACGAGTCCCTGCATCTGAAAAGCTCAGGCCCACAGGGACCTGGGGTTTCCGCCAGAGCACCTTCCTCCTGCTGCCGTCCATGGAGGCACATTCAATGCTGGAGCCATGCCTACCGTCATCCTGGGGACCCAGGTCCACAAAGCACATGACTGCAGTTGGCGGGTGGAGCACGACACAGGTCGGGCGGTAGAGACTTCCGCTGAGCAAGACAGTGGAGTACTGGCCTCTGGGGGAAGCTATGTTGATGTGAGCATTCTCACTGCCAATCCAGTATATGTTTCCACTCAGCCAGTCCACAGCAAGGTCAGTCACTGTGCCCTCCACGGATATGATTTTCCTCCAAGAGAGCTTTCCAGAGTCTTTGAGCCTCAGTAGCCAGATATCACCCGTATTCCACTCTGTCAGGTAGAGCACCTTCTCCTGGACAACGTAGTCCATTGATGCAAGCTGGTTGACATTGGTAAAGGGAAGAATCCTATGTCCTGGTAAAGTTGCTTGTCTGCGTGAAGTATCTAGATTTTTCAGATAGATCTGTGGGGAAAAATTAATTGGATGGCACCAGTTGAGACTAGTCAAATTCTTCATCTTTATTTTGAATTCATGTTCAGATAGTTACATTCAGATTTTCACACAGTCTTATTGCCTAAAAGCAAATTGCATTTCTCTCTCTTCCTACAGTTTCAGGCCCTTAAAATTCCTTGAATTCATATGCTTGAAATATTTACTCCTCTGTGAAAGGCCTCCCCCCCTTAACTTTTTAAATTTATTTTTACTGAGATAAAATTGACATACAGTACTATGTAAGTTTAAGTTGTACAATGTGTGGATTTGATACACTTATATATATATATGAAAGGCCCTCTTCTTTAAATGAGACTTCAGTCTGAAGATCTTGCTGAAACTCAAGTTGGTCTTCCAACCCTAAAATTTGCTTTGTCATTTTATTTATTTTTCCTTTTTTAAAAAAATATAAGTTTATTTAGTTGGAGGCTAATTACTTTACTATATTGTAGTGGTTTTGCCATACATTGACATGAATCAAAGTCATCAAGTCCTCTGGATATGAGAAGTTAGGAGTGATTTGCTTGTTAGTACCTTTTCTCCTCCTATGATTTAAGAAAAGTGTCCTCACAAGATGTACTTACCTCTCAGGCTAGAACCCAGCCAAGTTGCTTGTATTTGGAATTACTCTGCATCATCAGCTAGGTGCTTGGACAATTCAACTGAGTTAAATATTATGGCAGATCCCTAGCCTCATTGTGTTCTGAGGTGCTAAGTGTTTCTTAAAGAATCTAAATAGGAGTGGTCTTCATTTCATAGCTACTTTTTTTTTTTTTTTTGGTCATCATAGCTCCCAATATACAGTGAATATTCAAAATTAAATTGTATTTGAAGAATATCCCAAACGGAAGAAATTCAAGGAATTCAAATTACCCAAAGTCTGAAATAGACTGTGGCCCAAGCGTGTGACAGAACAGCATAGTACCTGCATGATAACTGTGGGCAACCCGAGGAACAGAAACGCAGACTCCTTGAGGGGAACACAGTTGACACCATCGTCTGCAAGCAGGAGTCCAGCTGGACAGCGACAGCTTCCCTTGGACTGTGGGCTCAGAAGGCACAAGTGAGAACATCCAGTGTCCAGACAAGGATTCGAAGACCTGGGCTGTAGCACTTCGTGCATTACCTGGAAGAAAACACCTAGATGTCACTACATGTTGCTGAATCCTTAAAAACAGCAAGTAACTCAACCCTGCCTTTCAATCATTATAGATGGAAGTCCCTGCAGTTTGTCCTTGGGCAGCTCATACACGTAGCCTTCCCAGGGAGGATCGGAGGATATTTCGAAGCATCAACTATAGACCTTTAGTCCGTAAGGCTGTTCCAAACGCTTGATGAGGACAGCCCGGTTCTTGCCAGTCGTCTTTTTCATGCGTTGTACTGTTCTCGTCTTCATTTCAGACCAGAAGACTTCATCCTCGAACACAGCCACGGAGAAGGGGCTCTTGATTTGTGTTAGCTGCAGCATCTAAAACGGTGATGATGAGGTTCCCGGGATGAGTTTTACACAAGGCACACGACATTTCACACAAGCCTATTACCAAAAGAACACTTACGCTAATACCAGTACCATCTAGGTTGGCAGAGCCAATGCAGTGAAATTTGTCATCAGACCAGAATATCTTCCAACTCAACTGGTCGAGAACTATGCTAGTTGGCCAGCCAAGACCTTGACTGAGGAGTATTTTTCTGCTGCTCCCATCCATTCCAGCTTGTTCTATTTGAGGCTCTCCTCCAATTTCAGACCAGTACATTAGCCTATGTGGATAAAAGTCAGCTTTAAGACAAAGTATTGCCTCACAGAAAATAACACGAGTTCATTCCTCAAAACTCTGATTTACAGCCCAATTATTTCTTTCCCTCAAAATTGGTCTATGCCTTAAACATAATTTGTGAAGTAGTAAAATGAGGTTTTCTTTGAAATTTTATGGTGATTGTTCATTATTTAGGGATATAATATCTATTATGACATCTGTATAGGAAGTCTAAAAAATACATTAGACCCTAGCCTGGAAAACATCCAGGGAACCTGCCAGTCTTTCCTGGGCTAGAAAGTCCACTAGTTCCATGGGCAATGGGTGCTTCAGATCACATTCTTAGTAATAAGACATTAGGTCCATAAGGAAACTCCTTTCAGTCTCCTGAGGACCATGTTACCAGATTCCTGGTTGGAGGTACTGAAAAGGTGAGAAAAAAAGAGGGAAGGTATCTGACCTAGGTCACCTCTGGATCCCGAGTTTTGCTCTATCTTGTTCTTACATTTGATACACACATGGCTATCCCAATTAGGGCTTTGCTTGGACAAGTAGGAAATGCTGCCTCCAAGCTCCTGGCCCTTTGCAGAAAGAAAGGGCTCTGGACCGAAGAGCTCAACCCCCACACCCAACTCTGCTGCCCCCATCAGCCCCCCCCCCCCGCATCACATTACTATAAATTAAACACCAGCCCTAGTTCCATTCTCCCTCCTCCTGCCATTTTAAAGGCATACAGCTTCTCCACTCAGAGGTACACCTGTTTGTTTTAGCCAAAGAAAGTATAAGTGGGCCGCCAAGTGAGCATGCCTACATCTCACTTTTCTGAAATAAAGGTCTTTTTGCAGGAGCTTTCACAACTACTATGTGTATGGTTGACTCACATCATAAGATCCAGAGTCAAGTCAGATAAGGTTTCTGTTCACTCATTCTGTGTTGAGGGAACACAACCGAAGTGGAACTAAAGTGGGACAGACCTGACCAGGCATTGTGACACCCGGACTCACCCATCTAGGGGATCTAAAGCCAAAGACCGTGGTTGGTTCAAGTCATTGTCTAGGACGACCGTGTACTCAGATTTTCCTCTCCAAATTGCAGTCAACTGAATTGCCAAAATCTGACCAGCTGTCCCATCTGTCCAATAGAGATTCCTCCCGATCCAGTCAACCGCTATGCAGTCTGCCTTTATCCCTGAGGAGAGGAAACTGTTCATCATGTGTATTTAAATTACAGCTTTTCAGAAGGTTGAAGCTCACAGACCTCAGACTTGCATGCCACATTAATTCATTTTCCAACTGATATATGTATCTCCATCAGAGCAGTTTTTTAAATGCTCCAAGATACTATTTGCAGAAGATGACCATTATGAGTAATGGTCACTGGCTGATAGTTTGACTGACTCTGTATCAACAGAGAGGGCAACTTCTTATTTCTAGCTAACTATTAATAACAGCAAGACTTGACCACTTGTAGTTAAGGAGATATAAACCAATGTTTAGAAAGTTCATGGCCACTCATCCTATCTTTCATGCTATGTGTAATTAGTAAGGGCAAGATGAGAGCCTCTTATAAGGGGACAAACCTTTCACCATAGTCCCTTTCTTCTTCATGTCCATGCTTATCCACTGAATACTTTGGGCCCCAAGATCGGTCCAGAAGACTTTCTGATCCATTAAGTCATAGTCGATAGAGAAAATAATCAGGTTCTTGTCTGTAGTTGCCAGAATATCTTCTTTCAAGCTCCGCATCCCATAGAGGAGTAGTTTAAACTGGATTGCCACAAGCAGGACTGGTTCAGTACCTATCAAAAAAAGAACTGCTTTCAACGTGGCCTTAAGGAGTTTGATTGGTGAGCCCAGCACTGGCTAAGGAATCAGAGGACAAAGTAGTTTTTCCTTTCTCATTGACAGGGCTGTGGTACCAGCTCACTGGCATCTAAGTAGTTCTTCCCTTGATGTAATGGTTAAGCTAAAACATGGTTTAAAGATACTTAGAATAAAGGCATAATTAGCCTAAATTGAAAACCACATTTATAACTAAATATTTGGTGTCAGGTGGACAGGAAAGAAGGGCTTGTCTGGTCTTTAGATATTTATTCTAACTTCAGGTAAGGCTGACCCATGGTTACAGAGGTTTAACTTATGGGTTTGTAATACTAACGCCTTATTTGTAGATACTTTCAGATTCAAATTCAAGGTATAAAATACAAAGTATAAAAAGGAGGCTTTGGAACTGTGCTTGTCTTGTTCTGAAAACAAATAAAGCATGCTGGAACACTTAAGACCTGAGAAAGAGATCTGCATTGGTATTCGTGGATGTCATAGGACCTCAAGCTCTCAACCTACAGTTGAGATATTTCCAGCTCCATTTACCTGTTGCCTTACAGGTATGGCCATCAGGTTCTAGCGAGTAGCCAGGATGACAGGCGCAGGTGTAGGAGCCCTTTGTGTTGACACAGGTCTGACTGCAAGGGTGACCACCCAGCCTCCGGCATTCATCCACATCCTCACAGATCTGGCCACTGCTTTTTAGCTCAAAGCCTCGCTCACAAGCACATACCTGACAGAGGTCGGAAAACATGAAGACTTTCTAAAGGCAAGGTACACAGTTGATAAAAAAAAAAAAAAAGACCTCAGCCTTGATATAAAAAGCAAACGGTGATATGCTCCATGTCAGCAACTCAAACTGTTCTTTGAACCAACTTCATTCTGAATGCAGTCACCCTCTCCATCTCCTGCCGCTCACCCCACCCCCTTGCCACCCCCAGGGGTCCCAAGTTAACAAAGATGTCCAGTTCAGCCCAGGCCACCTAGGACTCCATCAGAATCTGTAAGTAAAGGGACCCCTAGACTTCACTGAACTGGTTGTCTGCCAACAGGACCAGACATCAGCATGGTTTTCTTCCACCTCCACAAGTTCACCATGTTCAGCCAACTAATAATGCCAGATCAGAACAGGGACAGTTCTTGACTGAAGGGCAAGTCATACTTAAATACTCACATTGAAGGGACTTCCTCACAGGCAGGTACTTAGTTTCCTGGGCTGCACCATGGAGGGGGGTTACTTGACTCTTGGGACAAATCCCCCCAGACTTACTGCCTCAGTGTGAATGTCGCAGTAGGGGAGTTTCTAGACCTGGGCGGCAGGGTTCCAGAGGGGAAAGGAGCTAGACAGGACTCGGCAGAAAGCCTCAAGCACGGGCACGTGGGAGGGGGCCTCAGGGCAGCTCCGCCGTGGAAGACTCGCGCTGGGAGCAGACAGCCCGGCTGAGGATGACCGCCCCTCCCCACACTGAGTCTCCAGCCGCCAGAGCACAGAGTCAGAAACCACTCACAGGGCCGTGCGGGGACGGGTAGCAGCTGTGGAAACACTGCCCCTGGCGGCAGGGGGAGGACGTGCACTGCCCACCCTCGTCGGAGCCATCGGCACAGTCTCGCTTCCCGTCACACACCAGGCTGAGGTCCAGGCAGGCGGAGGGGTGACACTGGAACTCGGAGCTCCCACACTTCTCCGGGGGGCCTGGAGAACGACTTTCTGCCTTTATAGTCAAACCCTCTGCCACACCTCCCTCCCACAGCAAGGCTCTCGCGCGTACAATCAGCGCACCTCCATCCCGGCTGCTAAGTCACTTCAGTTGTGCCCGACTCTGTGCGACCCCATAGATGGCAGCCCACCAGGCTCCCCCGTCCCTGGGATTCTCCAGGCAAGAACGCTGGAGTGGGTTGCCATTTCCTTCTCCAGTGCATGAAAGTGAAAAGTGAAAGTGAAGTCGCTCGGTCGTGTCTGACTCTTCGCGACCCCATGGGCTGTAGCCCATGGGATTCTCCAGGCAAGAGTACTGGAGTGGGGTGCCATTGCCTTCGGATTTCGGGCCCCGCAGCATTTGCTCACTGAGCTGGGTTCCCGCGCAGCCGCGCCCCTCGGAGGCCGCCCGCCTCCTCGCCCTGTACTTACATCCCGTCTCGTCGCTGCCGTCCCCACAGTCGCTCTGCCCATCGCAGCGCCAGGGCTCGGGCACGCACTGCTCCCCACTGGCACAGCGCCACTGCCTGGAGCCACAGCGAAGCTCCTTGGGGTCACAGTCCTGAGGAGACAGCGAGCAACTCGGTCAACAACACCCAGGCTCAGAGCCCAGGAAGGGGCCTGGGTTATGAGAGAACCCTCAAGTCCCCTCTGCAGTGAGGCCAGAGATGCGGATAATGAGCAACGCCTTCCTCGGCTGGAGTTCAGACGAGGAATTGTGGGTGATACCAACGTGGATGGGAAAGTGGGAAGGAGATACCTTATTCTGTAAACTGACCAGCCAGGAAGTGTTAATTCATTTAAGAACCTACAGCTGGTTAAAAACAACTAGACCTTATGATGATCGTTTACCTAGTTTGCTTCACTTTTTCTATTTCATATTCAATGGTCCCGTTTCATTTAGTTTGTTTTTCAATTTCTCAGTTTCTCCATCTTTTCTTTTTTTAAAACATTCTTTCTCAAGCCTTTATCAAGCATAGTAGAAAAGCTTTTGTGTGTGTGTATGTATGTATGTATGTATGTGTATATAGTATGTATAAAAGTGAAAGTGCTAGTCACTCAGTTGTGTCTGACTCTTTGTGACCCCATGGACTGTAGCCCGTCAGGCTCCTCTGTCCATGGAATTCTCTGGGCAATAATACTGGAGTGGGTTACCATTTCCTTCTATAGGGGATCTTCCCGATCCAGGGATTGAATTTGAGTCTCCTGCACTGCAGGCAGATTACTGTCTGAGCCATTATATATATATATGAAAACTTATGAATTTTTGCCTAACTAAAAAATTCATGACATTTTGATTCCACTTGTTTGACTTAATATGAATAGAATGCTGTATTTCTAAATGAAAAAAACAGATATGCAACAAGCAACAGAGATTTACTATATAGCATAAGGAACTGTAGTCTTTATCTTGTAATAAACCTATAATGGAAAATAATCTCAAAAATAATATATGGGTATATATATAACTGAATCACCTTGCTATGCATTTGAAACATTGTAAGTCAACTATACTTCAATAAAATATATATACTAAGAAAAAACTATATAAAAAAAGAACCTATGACTGATTCACATTGATATATGGCAGAAACCAATACAATATTGTAAAGCAATCATCCTCCAATTAAAAATAAAAAAAATTTTTTTAAGCATAAGCAAAAGAATCTGCTCTAGAAACTCTTCCCACCATTTCTAATGCACACTCCGGCATTTGTACCTAATCTGACTGGGATTCTCAGAACTGGTACAGCAAGAAGGATATTTCAGATCTGTGCACCTATGACATAGCAGCACCTTGAGATATAGTTTCAGCTCAGCAGACACTACCCATTCTATTGATGAGAAAATAGAACATCACCACAGAGCTGCTTTCTTACGGTCAAAAGTGAGCAGTAGGTTCAAAAGTGGGCTGCATCTCACACAACGCAGAAGCAATGGTGTATGTTACGGAAACTGGTTAGGCAGAGCTTCAAAGCATCTCTCTAAACAAGGCATTCAAGCTATGACCATCAAGACCTAATATTTGCAAGACTCCTGCAATAAAGATCTTGCAAGTTTGACTTTCAACCAGAGGCTCTTAACACTTTGGAGTCTTTGATGCAGTTACAAGCGGCTTTCTGGGCAGAGATTGTGGGAGACCTCTGTTTGTACATTTTCCCAAGTTTTTTAGTGAGGAAGCATATGTTACTGTTGTGATTAGAAGTCTACTGTGTTTTTTTGAAGGAAGAGTGGGCTACCTTCTCGTCAGTTCCATCTTTGCAGTCTAAGTCATGGTCACATATCCACTCTGCCAACACACACTCCCCACTCCTCGGGCACTTCACTTCCCCTGATGGGCATGGCAGGGGCCACGCAGGACAGCCCTCTTCATCCGAGTGGTCCAGGCAATCGTGGTTCCCATCGCAACGCAGGGAAGGAGATACACATTGGCCATTCTCACATTTAAATTCAGATGGGCTGCATTTTTCATGAACTGAAAAACAAAGCTTTAGGTAACAACTCAGCCAGATGGAGAAGAAGCAATCTGATGGCAAATAAAATGGTTTGAAGACTCCCAGTCTTCTCCTGTCACCTTAGGAATTAAGCCCCAGCGGGGGTTAGGGCAGGAAGGTGGTTCAAGCAGTGTTAGGGGAGAAAGAGCCTATAAGCTAGCCCAGAAAATCCTCCTGTCCTGGAGGACGAGGGCTGGGGGACAGGGATCGGAGGACACGTAGGAGGATGGTGGGACAGGCAGGGGAGCGGGATTCTTGCCTGGGACCCTAATGTGAGTTGCCCCAACACACCTTTCCAATTGAGGCTGAAAAGATACCATTTTGACCTCAAGTTTCCATTCTCAGGCTAAAAGAAGTATCCTTTTTGTAATCCTTTTTGTTGTTTAGTCCGGCAAGTCATGTCTGACTCTTTGTGACCCCCATGGATTGTCACCCACCAGGTTCCTCTGTCCATGGAATTTTCCAGGCAAGAATACTAGAGTGGGTTGCCATTTCCTCCTCTAGGGGATCTTCCCAACCCAGGGATCAAACCTGCATCTCCTGCATTGGCAGGCGGATTCTTTACCACTAAGCCATCAGGGATGTCTTGCAATCATTAGGACCATGGTTTTCATGGTGTTTTTTTTTTTACTTTCTAGTGATTTTTCTATCCAAAATGACCCCAAATGTAGTGCTGAAGTGCTGTTTCGTGCACCTAAGGGTAAGGAGTCTACAGTGTATCTTATGGGAAAATATACATGCATTCAATAAGCTCTATTCCACATGAGTTTTGGTGTTGCTGAATATTACTGAGTCAACAATACATAAGTCATCTTTAAACAGAAACACACATTTTAAAAAGGTTCTCTATTGATCAGTTGACAAAAATGTGACCAGACTCTAAGAAACTTCACCCTGTATGTTTTCCAGGAGCAATGATCCACTATCCTCTAATTCAGTGTTCATGGCAGCTTTATAGAACATAACTCCCACAGATAAGGAGAACCGACTACAGTGTAGTTCCAAATACTCCAAGTAACTTCCATGGAACTTACTACATCCTTGTTCGTCTTTTCCGTCAGAACAGTCGGGGTGGCCATCACACAGCCAGCTCTTGGGGATACAGCGGGTCTTGTTGTCACAGCGCAGAGAGCAGTCTTCAATGGGCTTCCAGCAGCCCAGCTCGTCAGAGCCATCCAAGCACTGCTGGGCTCCGTCACAGTGATATTTCTCCTCGATGCACTTGTTTCCATCTAGACACTGGAAGACCCCTTCCATGGAACAAGTCAAAAGCAAGGACCATATATGTTCATCAAACTGAAGTTTTATTACTAGATTAACTCACCCTCATTCTGGAGTTCGAGGGGTAGGTAGACTAATCTCGAGTTGTGTGTGCATGCTAACTTGCTTCAGTCGTATCTGACTCTTTGTGACCCTATGGACTGTAGCCTGCCTGTCTTCTCAATCCATGAGCTTCTCCAGGTAAGAATACTGGAGTGAGTTGCCATACACTCCTCCAAGGGATCTTCTCAACCCAGGAATCGACTGAACCCACGTCTCTTATGTCTCCTGCCTTAGCAGGGGGGTTCTTTACCACTAGTGCCACCTGGAAAGCCCGTTTGAGTTCTATATATACATACTTTTTAATTTTTTATTTATTTGGCTGTGCCGGGTCTTAGTTGTAGCACATTGGATCTTTGATCTCTGTTGAGGCATGTGTAATCTTTAACTGCAGCATGCTCAGTTATGGCATGTGGGATCTAGTTCCCTGACCAGAGATTGAACCCGGATCCTCTGCATTGGAAGGTGGAGGCTTAACTGCTGGACCACCAGGGAAGTCCCCTGAGTTCTATATCTTAATTGATCCATAAGTGAGCTTTAATAAAGTGCTAAGGTTAATTAAGCTGAACTAGGTCCTTGAAATACTAAGGCTTCATATTGGTTTGGTTACTTGAACAACTTGTTAAAATATGACCAAGTCAGTTATAAGCGGTCCATTTAGGTCACTCTGTGCCAATATAACGGCAGCTATTGGAATACTTTGGCAAATTTGAGGAAGCAAGGAAACAATAGTCAAATTATACCTGGTAAAACACTGGGGACTTAAATGTGATAAAATGGGCAATCATTCTGTGTTCTGACAGGCTAAGATCTATGAAAATGTATAGGGAAAGCAAGTGTGATTATAATGCATACTCCAGCAGTTCATAGCATGCATCCGAGGCAGAATCAGACACCTGGGACAAGGGCCAGAAGGTAGTGACACACCTGGTCTGTTGCAGAAGCGGGAGCAGTTCTCCTCATCTGAGCCGTCCCCGCAGTCTTGCTTGCCATCACAGAGGTACCCCCGGGAGATGCACTCCAGCCCATCCCGACAGGGCACGGAAGATCGGGTGCAGAGGACAGGGGGTGGCGGGGGTGGGGGAGGAGGGCTGGGGGCTGCTGCTCCTTCGACCTCAGGATCTGGAACCAGCAGTGTGTCAGCAGCTCAGCCCATCAGGTGTCAGCAGTGGAGACAGGCTTCTACCGCCCCGCTCCCCAAAAACCCACGTCATGGCCAGGTAGCTGTTTGTCTACCTTGTAGAAAGAAAGAGTAAAGACCCTGGATCTTTAGACCATGTGTGTGGTGTGTTGGCCCATTATCTCATGGTTTTGAATGGGGGGAAATTGTTTTTTCCTTTCAGGCCTATAAATTTAATTTTTTTCACTACCCGATGCTATATTCTAGGCATGCAGAATAAAGTAAGTTTCTGAAGACGGGACTTCAGTTTCATGGTGAGATGTCTGAGTTAGGCACTTCCAGAAGTTACCAGTTAGTATTCTTCAGCACCTGTCACAGAAACCTAATGGATATGCTAGTAGAATAATCAAAATTGGATTTTTTTTTTTTTTTTACCAAGAGTTAACTTCTTGTTAACATATTTTACCACCTAGGAAACATATTCCTACGCCTAATGCTTCTTAACTTTGAAAATCAGGTCAAACAAGTGAATCAGGAAACAATAGTTTAGACTGCAGGGGGAGATGAAAAACCTCTAGGGGGCAGGTACATAGGAGGAGGAACAGGTCTGTGCCATCTCTGTTTCTACTCTTCCTTGGGGTTTCCAGCTGCTTCTGCCAAGAAAGCCCCCTGAATCCTGTGATAAGACTTTTTCTTCTGCCTCAAGATCTGAAATCAGATATTTTGGCACTGTGCCAAAGGTTTATATGAAAATAGTTAAACCAGCTTTAAGCAGATTAATCTGAATGATCAAGGCACAGCTTTAACAGAAGAGCTGCTTCCCCTGGTAACCAGGACTCAGAGCAGCTTCACAGAGGATCCCCTGCAAGATGTCACTGCTATGAGAAAGGGGGTTCCTCGGTTTAAAAAAAAAAAGCCAGCTTGGGAAACTGATTTGCTTGCATTGGTGCTCTGTTGTATCCCATTCTTTGTTACCGCATGGACTGTAGCCCACCACACTCCACTGTTCATGAAATTTTCCAGGCCATGATACTAGAGTGGATTGTCATTTCTTTCTCCTTCCTGACGCAGGAATTAAACCTGGGTCTCACGAATTGGCAGGCAGATTCTTTACTGCTGTGCCACCTGGGTAGCCCGGGAAACCTGTTTAGAGCAAGTTAAATGGATCTCTTTACTGCCAAACTAAGAGCTTCAACATGCTACCATGAAAGATGGTTCCAAAAAGGGGCTAGGTGTGCACCCTCCTTGGGGTATTACTCAGGAACTGGTGTTGTTTAGCAACTTTGAGAAATGTGTTAGATTCTTACTTGAATAAGTTTCAGTACAAGGAGAAGGCCTGCCGAACTGTGAGTTGGGACCACTGCTGATACAGATTGGAAGATACCCGGGAATTTCTCATAGAAAACACACCGAGGAGAGCAGGGTAACATGGATCTCTAAGAAAACCCCCAGGGGAAGACTTGCCTGGAACCTCCAGGTTCTCGGCCAAGATGATCATCTTCTGGATGTAGGCCTCTTTCAACACTGAGAAGGGCTCTGGCTTCCTCCTGTTCCACAGTATGAGAGCGGTTCTGTTCAGGGTCAGTAGGTAGGGCTCATGGGCCGCAATCATGCCATCACTCCAAGTCTCGTTCAAAGTGTAGGTTCTATTTTTTAGGAGACTCAGACTTTGCAACCCTAAGGAAGAGTCAAGTCCTTACAAGCTGATACAGAACAAGTCACCTGTGACAGCAAGGAGGCAAGGGCGACATTGGATTGAAAGTTTCAATGACCTTGCATTGAAAACGTGCACAGTTTCGTCTATGAAGTTTTGTAAGTTTTAGTTCTATAGTTAAAGATAATCCAAGGAAGTGTTTAAAGCTCCAGAAAAGTGAGGGGTGCTGAATGGGAACATCAGATGTGACTTGACCACCACAGTCCTACAACCCCAGTCAGCACAATGCTGTCAGGCCATCCTTGAGACTTCTGGGTGAGTAGACTATCATATTCAGCTACAAAGGTGTAATATGCACCTGCTGTCAAGTTATAACCAAAGGGTCTGTACTTTGTTTATAATGGAAGTTTCATTCTATTACTTCTACTTACCGAAGTAGAAACAAATAGCTTTTTGCAGTGTTAAAAATTAAGTACACTATTTCTGAAGTCTTTTATCTCTTCAATCATAAATTTAGACTCATAGATGAGAATAGAGTTTGAGGTTGGTGACTTATGCCCAAGCTTTAACTATGAAAATCAGAGTTTGAGGCTATATCTAACTAGTTCTAAAAATGGTGTCATTACTACTAAAAAGAAGACTGTCAGTCAGCCCCTCAAGCCTCGTCCAACCTCACTGGTAATGCAGCACTTACCTGACCCTTTGGTGGTCCAGAGGATGCTGGAAGAGCTGAGATCTAAGGTTACACGGGTGTCTGCCGTCCAGGTGCCTCTCCAGACTGTTTGTATGCTTTTGCCATCAAGGGTCATACTTTGCAAGGGTTCCCCACTTTCCACCCAGTAGAGCAGCCTCCTTGGCCAGTCGAGAAGGAGATGCAGTATAACGCTGGCCGTTTTGTAGAGGGTATGGGTGTCTGGGCCAGCAAGTCTCGTCCTCTGAATAGCACTTCTGTCGCAGGGCAGCCAATACAAGTTCCCAGTTGGAATGTCCACATTCGCTGAGCAGACTGTAAGGAGGACAAGTCGCTCCCATTAGGAAGGGCATGCAAATGTGTTCTCGTGCTGTCTTAAACTCCGGGCCAGGGACGAAGGCAGACAGTTGCAGGGTACAGAGATCGTTCCCTAGAAACCTACACACCTTGTTCACACGAGGGTCCCATCATGCCTACTCTGGTTTCTTGTCTGTCAGTGTGAGCTCCCCTGATCCTTGACAACCCCTAGGCAAGGTAGACACACACTGCATTTTGTAAGTTGGAAAGCTAGGTGGAAGACTGGCAACTTCCGAAGAACACACTGGCCCCATGGGGTTCTGTTTCTCTTGACCTCACTGGGCTCTGCCCTCTGCAGAAAATACGTGCTCTCCTCTGGAGTCAGATGTAACCACAAAAATCCCGCATGCCAGCATCACAGAATGCCCTCAGAGTGATTCTACACCAGTTCTTAAAAACGTGCACTCTTTCCTAAAGTAGAATTTTGAAGCCCTCCCATTTTTGATTCAGAACTTCATCTGTTTTTTCTAGCCTCAAGTTTCAGTCTGAGGACAAGATTAACACACCCAAGAGAAAACAACACAGATGTCAGTGCAGTTCAGTTCAATTCAGTTCCTCAGGTGTGTCTGACTATTTGCGACCCCATGGCCTGCAGCATGCCAGGCATCCTTGTCCATCGCCAACTCCCAGAGTTTACTCAAACTCATGTCCATTGAGTTGGAATCTATGTTCCTGAGACACCCTTCAGATCAATGGCTGATGTCTTGATCCTTAAAGAACTGGAATTGCGTCAGGCAATATTTTTTTCTTTGTTTAGGACACCCAGTTTGTGTTGCAGAATTGCTTGGTGTGGGGGGAGAAAACACATACTGGTGTCACAAGTACTGAGGTATAGCAAAGGGCTTCTCAGGTGGCACAATGGTAAAGCATCCACCTGCCAATGCAGGAGACACAAGAGACGTGTACACGCTGATGTAAAAATAAGGTGAAAGCTGCAGACCCAAGAGTTGTCAGGAGGCCCTGAGATCCTGCAAACTGGCCTGGAGAGCAGAGGTCAAGCTGATCACTACCCAGAAGAGGTAGTGGCTTTGTCACACTTTCCAGTTAACTGTATAGGAAAGACACTTCTGTGTGTCTCTGTGTGTGAATGTGCTCAGTCACTCAGGGATGTCTGACTCTTTGTGACCCCACAGACTGTAGCCTTCCAGGCTCCTCTGTCCATGGGATTTCCAAGGCAAGAATACGGGAGTGGGTTGCCATCCAGGGGATCTTCACAACCCAGGGATTGCACTTACGTCTCTTGTGTCTCCTGCATTGGCAGGTGGATTCTTTACCACTGTGCCACCTGGGAAACCCTTTCCTATACCTCAATACTTGTGACACCAGACATGTGCTACTTCCCCCCACACCAAGCAATTCTGCAACACAAACTGTGTCCTAAACAAAGCGGGGGGCGGGGGGGGGGCGGGAAATGTCTGATACCATTCCACTTCCATAAGGATTAAGGCATCAGCCACTGATCTGAAGGGTGTCTTGGGAACATGGATTCCAATATAGCACTTCATATAGTAAAGCAGTTCCTTGGCACTTAGAATACCCACAGTACAGGCATTCAGAAATCAGATTACTCACCCTGGAACTCACCTCTCAGTTTTCTTTTATAAAGCAGATATTTTCATTTAGGCTGAGTACAGGGAGCTAAGGGTGGGGTATGCCATGTAGAAGTGTGGGAGGGGAGAGAAAGTATATATTATCAAATTAAGAAAATATCTTGCTAGTTCTCTCTGAAATCTGCATTGCAAATTGCTTCTAAATTAGTGTAAGAAAAATCTGCAATGCAAAGTTGAAGTATTTAAGGTCTGTTTCCATCCTATCCAGATGTAAGGCCAGAAAAGTAGAATTTTAAAACCCTTATCACTGACCTCAGTATTTCCCAAATCATGGTAGCCATTTAAGAGTCTGCACACCCTTCATAAGAACAAGGGTAAATCACAGACACTTAATATTTAAATTAGTTAAGAACCATTCTTTGGTATTAAGCTTGATTCAGATCAGAGACAAGTAGGGTTTTGGAGATGTTTGGGAGCCTACTTAAATTTAGAGCCAGAAAATAAAGGAAAAACTTCAAAATAACCAACCCAAGCTACCTGTACGTTCTGTCCAAATCTCTTGCTTGTCCCCCAGGTAGCCAGTTGAGCGAAACAGATGTCCCTGGGTATCTGTCCAGTAGATGAGGTTTCTTTTCCAGTCAATATCCAGCAAGTAGATGTTCCTTGGATGCTCTTGAACTAGGCTTCTCTCTATAGCAGTTCCCATAAAGCCAACTTTCAACAAGTAGAGGCGTTTGCCAGAGGAAAACACTAGTTTAAACTCTACGGAAGAAAAAGAGAGATGTACTGTTTGAGCATTTGTCAGAAAAGCCCCATGCTCCCCTCTGAAACAACATTGCTCTTTCAAGTTGAGGCTTCCCTAGAATTCTAGGATCTTATAAAGTTTGCTTCTGAAGCACGGACATACAACATGAATGCCTTGGCTTCCTTAGAGAAGGAAGTCATTTGGGCAAATGAAAGCGCTGCTCAGTCTCCCCAAGGCACCAACGCCTTTAAATTTCTGCGAAAAGATTAACATAGAATCCTGAGGATTAGGGCCTCATCGTTACTGTTTGATCAGTAAGGTCATCAAATCCTTGCCTGTAGCACACACATTTCAACACAAAGAATTTTAAGCTCTGCTGCCTATCTAAAGAAAAGTTACCTGGGTGCTTAACTGTGTATAAGGTTCAGAAACATTTTAAGCTAAGACTTGTGTTTGGCACAACGGCTTATTACACCATAATCACGCTCCATGGCTACCCATTGTGAATTGCCTTCTACAAAGGCAGTTAGAGCATCAACATATTTATATCATTTATTCTTCTTAGAACCTCAGTGTTCTATAGGAAAAATTCAAGGAGTTGGGCAGTGATGTTCAACCGATTATGTAGCCTTTACAGTTTCAAAGATGGAACAGTGACATGAGGAATTATGTTAACAATGTTAAAGCAGACACTCTGCTTACAACAAGAGTCAGAAAGTACTATAGTCATAGGACTGTAGAGGGCTTCTTTCTTACACCAACTTAGTCGTTAGTCTTTCATGTAAACCTGAATAAGTAAGTGACGTCGCTCAGTCGTGTCCAACTCTTTGCGACCCCATGGACTGTAGCCTATCAGGCTCCTCCGTCCATGGGATTTTCCAGGCAAGAGTGCTGGAGTGGATTGCCATTTCCTTCTGCAGGGGAAAACTGAGTAGTATAAGCTATTTTTTCTTGTTTTAAAAATGACTGAACCCAAATATCCATTGATAGGTGAATGGATAAACAAAATGTAGTATCTACATACAATGGAATATTATTTCACCTTAAAAAGGAAATTCTGGCACATGTTATAACATGGATGAACTTTGAAGACATAATAGTAAGTCAAAAAAAAGCCAGTCACAAAATGACAAATACTGTACCGTTTTACTTAGATGTGGTACCTAGAGTAGTCAGATTCAGAGACAGGAAGTAGAATGGTGATTGCCAGGGGTTGGAGGGAGAAGGGAATGAGGAGTTATTGTTTAAGAGAAATAGAATTTCAGTTTGGGGAGATGAAAAAGTTCTGGAGACCAAGGAGGAAGGTGATGGTTGCACAAAAATATGAATATACTTAATGCCACTGAATAATACACTTAAAGTGGTACCTTTTGTTACGTATACTTATAATACAATAAAAAACCTAATCAAGGTCTTTTGATAACAAAACTCTTGTGCTTTCAGGACAAAAGTGATTAATTCCAAAACAGAAGTGACACTATTTTCAGACCTACCACAGAATGTGCCTTCTTGAGCCAAACCCACTTCCCCCAGCATCCTTACCACTACACATGCCGGAAGGTAAAAGAAACATCCCCTCTGGACAAACACACTTATAGCCCTTGGGATGGACGGGGGACAGGAGATACAAGTGGCTGCAAGAACCTGGAACGTATGCTGGGTATTTACCTGTTTTAAAGGAAAAACAGGTTGGACACAATTTCAGATAGATTTATCCAAACCAGTTCAAAACTTAAGACTCAAAGCAGTTAAGGCATTTTTGCTTTAAAAGGAATCCCAATATATTTGTCACCCTCTAAGTTAGGCATGCTGACCTTAAAACTCCTGGAGTCCCCTATCTTTCAGATGGTGACTATGACCTCTCTACAATAAGCTCAGCCTAAGAAAGCTCCAACCAACAGTATCTTCCCCCTCCAAGTTAAGGCAAAATAACTGTCTAGCTTACTGATAGGAAGTAAATAGTGGTTCCCAGTTCTCCACTTTAATTGGTTTCTTGGACCATGAAGAAGTATAATCTGAGTTGAAGCTGACAATTTCAGATTAACAAGCTTTTAACTCCTAGTCAACAAACGTGACCTCCTCCTATAAGCAGGATGCCAAGCTTGGTTCCATTTTCTGTTATCAACTGATATGTCAGTGAGAAAGCTACTCTAGTCCTTTTGTGAACAGTGCATCCCCCGTTTTGTGTATTAAAACTCAGATGTTTTGTATGTTAAAACTCTGGTTGCTATGTTAGATAAAAGCCAGGTATGTGCCTGGAACAAGTTTTCCAGCAGATATTTTCATTCTGTTCATCTCACTCAAAAGTCCTGGGTACGTCTGGAACGATACCCAGAACATTTCCCCAGCCCCAAAATAGCAAGTTCCAACAACAGATGGAGGTAGTAATTTAGGGGGGGTTTCCATTTAGTGTGAGTTCTGATTCATAAGTGTTTTGAAAGCAAGTGATGAGACTTACTTTTAGGCTGTTGGGATTGGTGGAGTACCAAGAAGGCAGATACGGAAGCATTTAGCAGCACCTCTCTCTCCTTTATGGTATGGGGTGAAGTATGAAACAGCTGTAGTTTATTTGCCCAGAAGAAAGAGTTCTCAAATACTGCCAGTCCCACTGGATCATCATCTTCCAGGAAGACCTTGGGAAAGGTGTGCCTCCCGGAGCCATCCACGTTCACTGTCTCTATGGACTGAAGAGTTACAGGGTCTCTTGAGAGTGTGGCAGCAAGGGGGGGTGACCATCTTAGCGTACCTCAGTTTCTTGGATATCAATTAAACATGTTTTCATATCAGTTTGATAGAGATGAAGTTATCTTGGGATCTGCAGAGGTTAATGCCAAAGGCAGAGGATTGGGCTGCTTCTTGTATCAAATAGGGTCACAAATCTTGTACAAGTAGCTACTATAACTTAGTGTCTGCATCAGACATTGTACCAAATCCTTCAACTACATTCCCCAACCACCTTCCGAGGCAGGCATTCTCTCTCTTTCCAGAGAGGGCAAGAAGAACTCAAAGAGGCACCCTAAGTAACCAGAAATCACAGCTGGAAGAAATAGGCTTAAAAATATGACTCCCAAGCCTATGCTTTCAGCCCCCATGTCCAGCTGGTCTTTTAGTTTGACGGTTTCAAAAATAAGATAACATGACCTGTAATACGAAAACCTAGAAATGTGGGCAGAAGTCACTGAGGTACTTAAGTAACTGCATGTTTGTTTGTTTGCTTTTTGTCATCTTAAAACATTTTATATCCCAGGTACCACACAGAACATGACCTAGACAACCAAGAAATTCCAGTGCTGAGTTTGACCGTAGAGAGTTTAAGAAAGTCACAGAGTCTCCCAACCTGTGCTGATACAGTCCAGTTCCATCTGAAGATGCTGGGCTTTTCTCAGTTTTCATGGCCAGAAGGTTGATGCAACACATAACAGAATTCTGCACACTCAAAAGAACCCTTTACCCCTACCAAACAGGTTTACCTTTTCCTCCTGACCCATCCATGGTACCTCTTTGTATTCACTGATCCAGTAGAGTCTGCTAGCTACATGGTCCAGCGTCAGCCCTGTGGGTTCCTCCATGTTGACCACCACCAGCACCTTCCTATCGGAGCCATCCATCCCTGCTGTTTCGATAGTCCTCAGGCCTTTCCCACCTCGATTTACCCAATACAGGTACCTGAGATCAGCAAAGACACAAGGGTTAGAGAATCCACTACAGGGCATGTATACGATTCTAACCAGCCAGGCTGCCCTGGTCGCTCACACAGGCCTCTTATCATTCCACTGGTCAGAATGCTGGAGACTTTTGCTCTCAGACTCAGTAGACTTTGAAAAATTTGGCTCTATGGTATTCAATTTAGACTTCAAAGTTAAGAATTTTGGGGGGCAAATGAGACTTAGGTCAAAAAGGTTGACCTGTTCTCTTATCAACTTAAATACCTAAGACAACCAATGATTTGGGATTTATTCAGAAGAAAGCGTGACTTACTTCTTTGCAGGAAACACTATGAGTTGCTCTGGCACAAGATCCTTTTCCAAGATTCTGATGTAGCCTCTGCCATCACTTAAACCAGCACAGATGACCCTGGCAAAGCTGCTAGCCCAATACAACTGCCCCGTGAACCAGTCCAAAGAGATACTGTTGATGGTTTTAAGTTCTGGGGATTACAAGAGACAGCTTCTTGTTTCTGTGCTCTCCTATGCCCGTCTCACCTTGAAAAAAGAGACTCAGACAAAATTTTTCTACACTTTCTGATCTCAAGTCACATAATGAGGCCAACAGGACACAGGGGATGAATGAGAGCTACTGCTGTGTGAGGTATTATTCCCAATTTACAGTAAGGAAAGACAAAGGCCTTAGGAGAAGTGTAACCAAGACATCCAGGAGAATGTGACCTCGGTTTGGGACAATATTCATTATCAAAGCTTTTGATATTTTTTCTGGGAAGGCTGTGATGAATGCTACCTCTTAACTGCCAGCAGAGGATTTTTGCAATCCCCACACTTACCCAATGAGACAAGTGCTGTTATCTTCATCTTTTACATGGTGATTCAACGGAATTAACAACTTGCTCGGGGTCATATACCAAGTGATGGAGCTGAGACTAACCTTGGCCTGAGCCCACATCTCTATACTTTCCATACTGCTTAACAATCTCATCTCAGGTTATACTCTACCAAGCTCCTATAGAACTGTTACATAGACTTAAATCTTACTCTCATGATTCATGACAAGTGAGTCACAGAAGATGTCCAGATGAACATACATTTCTCACACCATGTTTAAGTCGCTTAAAGAAGCGAGAACTCTTAATATCAAGAAATATACCTGGATAGAGAGAAGCAGGGTTTGGATTCCCAAGAACAAACACATTTAAGACTTCATCCACCCAGAAGTACATGCTTCTCTCTAGATCATAGGCAACAGAAGTAGGCCGTGATTTTACAGGTACCAGTGTCTCATAGATGCCTGTTCCTCGATCCAGGATACCAAGTTCTCTATCTGCTGCAATAAGAATTTTAACAGCATCATCTGCAATAGAAGTAGAAAGTGACTCATGACTATGAAACTTTCTTTCACACCATTCTCCTTAACTAAAGACGTTGGCTAGTGGCCCATGCCAAAACCTACTTATCTCTGAAGTCCGGACTAAGGTGGATCTAGAGGAGACCTGGTTGACCACCTGAAGCCTCAATTCCTCCTCTGAACTCTAGCACATTGAAATGAATCTTTGGAACTTTTTTGCCTGATTTCAGATTCAGCCCCTCGCCCCTAGACAGAGGTCCTCTCCAGGCCTTATAGACAACAGCCAAATATAATTAAGTGTCCCATCGTGGAAGTGGCACAGGACAAACTCAGATCATCAGTTGGTCTCTGGAGTACCTAGCTGTAGATCCTACAGGAAAACTAAGTCATTTTAAAGACAAGCACGTGTGCTAAGTCACCTCAGTCATGTCTGACCCTTTGTGACCCAGGGGAATGTAGCCCACCAGGCTCCTCTGTCCATGGGATTCTCCAGGCAAGAATACTGGTGTGGGTTTCCATGCCCTCCTCCAGGGGGTTTTTCCAACCCAGAGATGGAACCCATGTCCCATGTCTCTTGTGTTTCCTTCTCTTTACCCCTAGTGCCACCTGGAAAGCCCAATCATTTTAAAGACACATAATAGCAACTGACACTCAAAACTGATCAACTAACATTATAACAGCAGCTTCTTTATGGAAAGTGAGGAGTCATCTCTAATACCAGACCCTGAAGTGAATCATCTATATCACTCTTACCTAAACGCTGCCCAGGATAGAGCAGGGCCTCCATTTTGTTTACAGTACTGAAACTCACCTGTAACTCGACAGTCAGTGCCATTGTGGAGCCGGTAACCTCGAATACACCCACAGGAGTAAGAGCCGCGTGTGTTGTGGCATAGCTGGCCACAGGGGCTGTATGCCGTTGAGCACTCATCCACATCTGATGACAGAGAGCTGGAAATTAGCGAAGACTGAGGAACAACTTCAAGTATTTCTGTTCTTTGGGGCCACTTTTCAGATGCTTATGGAGCATGCATTAAGTGCAGATGACTGTGTGGGTCCTAGGACAGGAAATCCCCATGTCCATAGGATTCCCACGTATATGAGTGCCTTACAGCAGAACCATCGATACACGGACCCTAGATGTGCATCCCTGGTACCCTAGCAGCATTCCTGGGGACGTGACTCATCTCAAGCCAGCCAGAGCCCAATTTAGAATGAGCTGCAAGGATGTGCAGAAATCAGAACCCATGTGCACTGCTCGTGGGAATGTCAAATGCTGCAGCCTCTATGGAAAAGTTTGATGGTTTCTCAAAAAGTTAAACATAGAATTTATCATGTGACATGGTATTGAAAGCAGGCACTCACCGAATATTTGCACACCAGTGTTTACAGCAGCATTGTCCACAACAGCCAAAGGGTGGAAATGACCCAAGTGTGCATCAACATATGCATGGATAAACAAAATGTGACACATGGTCATCTCTTGGTATCCACAGGGGATTGGTTCCAGGACCCCCAGGGAATACCAAAATCCATGGATGCTTACATCTCTTATATAAAATAGTTTGGTGTTGGCATATAGCCTATGCACATGTTCTCATATACTTGAAGTCCTCTCTAGAGCACTCATAATCCCTAATACAATGTAAACAGTTGCTAGCAGACAGCAAATTCAAGCTTTGCTTTTTGGAACTTTCTAGAATTCCACACCCCACACCACCCCCACCCCAGTATCTTCAATCTGCAGTTGGTTGAATCTGCAGATGTGGAGCCTGCATATACAAAGAACAAACTGTATGCATGCAATGGAATATTATTTGGCCTTAAAAGAGGAGGGAAATTCTGATACCTCTTCAACGTGAATGCACCTTAACGACAAGCTAAGTGAAGTTAGCCAGAAACTTATACATAGTAGCACTTACACATAGTACTGAAAGAAAGTGAAAGTGAAGTTGCTCAGTTGTATCTGACTCTTTCCAACCCCATGGCTGTAGCCCACTAGGCTCCTCTGTCATGGATTTTCTAGGCAAGAGTACTGGAGTGGGTTGCCATTTCCTTCTCCAGGGGATCTTCCCAACCCAGGAATGAGGTGAGTGAGGCCTTCAATTTCCATTCAGTTATATGTGTTTTGGAGGCAGCTTGAACTCTCTGAAAGTGAAAGTCGCTCAGTCATGTCTGACTCTTTGTGACCCCATGGACTATACAGTTCATGGAATTCTCTGGGCCAGAATCCTGGAGTGGGTAGCCATTCCCTTCTCCAGGGATCTTCTCAACCCAGGGATCGAACCCAGGTCTCCCACATTGCAGGCAGACGCTTTATCATCTGAGCCACCAGGGAAGCCCAATACATAGTACTAGAACAGATGAATTCATAGGTAGAAAATCAATACAGTTTACCAGGGAAGGGGGACAGTTATTGCTTAATGGGCACAGAGTTTGGGATGATGAAAAAGTTCTGGAAATAGTGTGATAGTTGCACAACACTGTGGATGTACACCAAAATGCACATTAAAAAGGATGAAAATGGCGAATGCTAAGGCAGTCCAATGAGAGCTTGTAAAGATGAGCCCAAAGAATTCTGACCTCCGCAGCTCTGACCATCGGGCTGTAGCCGCCATCCGGCTGCACATGAACACCGGACTCCCCAGGGTGAGTCCCCGCACTGCCCCTCGCAGCCCCCGTTGGCCAGAGAGCAGTTTTTCCCTGGTAGAGACAGGACAGTGGTCAGTACAGATGAACATGGTCAGGATCAAATGCTTTATAAACCATGCTGTGTCACAACCTTCCATACTTGTGTGAGGAGCAGATGACAGGCTCAAGGCAAGCTTTGACCCCGCCCTCTTCCCCAGAGAAGAGGGAGAGTTCGGAATCACAGAGCTGGGGAAGGGTGGACCGTCTGGACTGTTCCAAGTGTGGGTGTGCAGTTCACCCATGGAGGGACCAGCGACCTCTCTTCTATTTTCTCTAGAATCGATAGACAGCTGGGACCATTCGTTCAGGAAGTGAGGTAATAATTTATTAATCCCAATGAATTACCTATACAGGAACAGAAGCCTGTATTTTGGGTTCTACTGTTTATGCTTTTAGTATCTCTTAAGTGCAAAGCTTCTTTCACGGCCTTTAACAGGACGAAAAGGGCTTGTACCATAACGTCTAAGATCGATTTAGGGGGAAGTGAGAGACAGATGACAAAATAACTGGGGACAGATGCCCCTCTTCCTCTGCCCCAACTGGAACCAACAGTGATTTTTATCATGAGAACCACCAGGATTTAAAAGTCAGAGCTGCGAGCTGCCTGTTCAGAAGGTTCCTCCTCATCAAGAAAGTCTTTCTCAGTTCTTTTTTTAAAAATTAAATTATTTTTAATTGAAGGATAATTGCTTTACAGTATTGTGTTGACTTCTGCCAATCAACATGAATCAGCCGTAGGTATACCTATGTCCCCTTCCTCTTGAACCGCCCCCCCCCCCACCTCCCTCCCCATCCCACGCCTCCAGGTTGATAGAGCCCCAGTCTGAGTTTCCTGAGTCATACAGCAAATTCCCACTGGCTATCTATTTTACATATGGGAATGTTACTCTCCATACATCCCATGTTACTCTCTCCATACATCCCTCCCTCTCCTCCCTTCTACCCCTGTGTCCATAAATCTGTTCTCTCTTGTCTGTGTCTCCGTTGGTGCCCTGCAAATAGGTTCATCATTCCTCAGTTCTTTGGCTAAATCTTTAGAGAATTTGCCCTTTTGTCTTGAACAAATGATTTGCTTCTTTGTGGCAAAGTTTATGTTCCTTATTCCAGAATTTTAGGAGCCCTGTGGTTTGGGGGCTATTTAGCTAATCTAGTTCCATAAAGCTACAACATAGAATGGCCCACAGTTTTTACAGTTCAGGTAACATTTCCTTGAATTCAGGAGACCAAAGCCAAGGGCTGGAACTTGTAAGGTATCCATCACTGAAGGATAACTGCTTCTAAAGGAGTTTGAGCCTAAGAGTTGTCTCAGAGAGTAAACCCCCATGATAACTAAGGTACTGGCTTGTTTCATCTTACTCTCCTCTCTCCTGTGTTAAGCAGAGCAATTGATTTCTTACCACATGTGATAGGTTCATCAGTACCATCTGTGCAGTCCACTTCCCCATCACACATCAGGGATTCTAGAATGCATTTTCCTTCATCACATCCAACCATGCCTTCTGGGCAGGAAGCTGTGTAGGAAGTTAAACATTCTTTTCATTAATATTTGGGGTGGTAGTAAAAATAGACAAGTTTTCCAGCCAGGAAGGGAGGTGGCACTATTTCTATAACCCAAGGCAAGTCTAGGCTGGAAAGGAAGTTATCTTATTAAGCAGAATTTTCAGGAACTGGGACTTAAGACTCAATAGCAACAATGTTAAGACATCAGAACACTGGATTGAAATCGTATTAAAACTGAACTGAGCTAGCATTAAATAGTTCTAATTGAAGTCATATTAAAGTCAGATAACATGAGACCTAAAAAAATACTCTCTTAAGAAACCAGGTTATAAATTATGATAAAAATGTTAGAATCTGAACACATTTACTATTACAGATTTAACTCTAGGGAAGAATAGTGAAAGGTACTGAAGTTCATTAAAAAAATTGGAGGTTCTGCTACACTGTGTATTGAGGATTAAAAAAAGGGGGGGGAATGTAGCAATCACCATGTTTGGGGGAGGCTTTCTATTTTTTAGTGACAAATGTTCTCTTTCCATATTCACCACATAAGGATGTAGGCATCTGTTAGGAGACTGCCTCCGGACGCTGGCGCTCAGGTGTTCTGCGAGTTGGCCAGACTTGAACAGCGGAAACAGTCTGGGCCGTGCTGCGAGTGTCCACTGCAGTTGCTATTTAAGCACTGCTTTATGTTTCCATGGATAAGGAAATCTTGGTTATTGCTAGGAAACACCCCATGTTTAGATATAAGATGGGAGTCTCAGTCATAGGGATTAAAGCACTGCTTGCAGAAAGGAGCCCACATGAGCCAGCCTTTCCATTAATGAAAGGTGGTGTGGGCCGAGACTCACCACAGCCCTGCTCGTCTGAGGCGTCCCCGCAGTGGTCCACGCCGTCACACCGCCAGCTGTCCGGGATACACAGCCCATTCCTGCACTGCCACTGCCCACTCAGACAGCGGTGCTGGGGGCAGAGCGCATCCCCAAACCGCCCTCCACAGTCCTCACTGACATCGCAGGGGTCCCAGGCATCTCGGCACCATGGATCTCCTGGACACTGGGTTTTCGGATGTGGGCATCCCGTCCTTCTCTCTAAAAGGCAGGAGTTAGCTGGGTGAGGTAGAACACCCCCGTCATGACCTTATTATTTAGGGATTTATGATTTGCTCATGAATTTAAGAAAACCAAGAATGGGAGGGGATGGGAGCTATCAGAGATGTGGCCATAATTTTGTGATCTGACATTTCACCCCAAAATAGGTTTTAAGTCAATAAAGCTAATCATCTTTTTTTTCTTAAGCCTTTTTTTGGGGGATGTGATCCATTTTTAAAGTCTTTATTGAATTTGTTACAATATTCTTTCTGTTTTATGTTTCAGTTTTTTGGCTGCAAGGCATGTGGTATCTTAGCTTCCCAACCAGGATCAAATCCATACCCCCTGCACTGGAAGGTGAAGTCTGAACCACTGGACCGCCAGAAAGTCCCAAGCTAGTAATCTTAATTTTAGGTAGTTTTGAAAAATGGAGAAGTGAGTGAAAACAGGCATCTGCAATATGGGAGACAATGTAAAGTCTGGGTTTAGCATATAGGCAGAAGGCAACTTTGTGACGGGCTTCACTTAAGACAGTTGATGCTAATCAATGCAGCTAATAAACAGAATGTGACTATAGGTAAAAAGATAAGCTGTACACACCGCAGTTAACCTCATCAGAGCCATCTAAGCAGTCGCCAACACCATCACAAAGCCAGTGGGAGGAAATACATCTTCCATCATCACACTGCCAGGCCTGCGGGTGTCCACGGCACACCTCCTCTGTGGGTCAGCGGCAGTGTCCAAGGAGTGGAACAGAGGAAGAAGTGCTTGTCAGGGCACTATCAGCTTTTAAATTTGGATTTCATATCAGGTATTTTCATTAGCAAAGGAGTAATTCATTCCTGATTTGTCCCTGCAGTGAACCCTAAAACCAGCCCATCCTTTCATGTTATTTTCGACGACATCATTCAGTAGCCCTACCTTGCGGGTAATCAGTCAGCAGATCAGTAGACATCACCTCATCTATCTAGATATAGATATACATATATGGTTGAGTCCCTTTGCTGTTCACTTGAAGCCATCACAACATTGTGAATCGTCTATACCCCAGTACAACATAAAAAGTTTAAAAAATAAAAAATCTAACATCTCTTTCCCATTATTCTTCTAGAACACCATTGTCCACTAAAACCTTCTGTGACAATGGAAGCATTTTACATCTCTGCTGTCCCAAATGGCAGTCAACCAGTCACACGCGGCCATTAAGCTCTTGAAATGTGACCAGTACGATCCAGAAATTGAACTTTATTTGTATTCATTTAAATAAATTTAAATCCTCACATGTGGCTAGTGGCCCCTAAATTATCAGTTTTATAGGTTTGCTACTCTGATTTCTTTTGACATTTGAGACTCTATTAAGACCTCAGGCAACCTGGGAACTGGGGTTGGGGGCTTAATTAGACCTTCAGTATTTCCACCAAAGTCTGACTTCAGGCCGAAGCAAGTCAACTTGAGGAGCTGGGCTGAAGTGTCTGGGGGGCTCGAGCGCAAGGCATTTCTGCAAGTCTGAAATTTTACCCTAACCTGTAATAGTACACATTTTGATATTCAAGATATCATGTTAAATTACAGTAAGTGACCACCCCAGGGATGTGCATGAAGGGAGCACTCACCCAGTACTGTGGGGGTTTTCCTCTTTTAATGAGGAACATCCGCCCTCATATTTATTCACTGCACCCCCAGGTGCCTGGCACCGAGTGAGAAGCTTCCTTCACACAAGTCCTCCAGCCTCCCTTCTGGGGTTTTAAATTCTCTCAGCAGAGACGGACTCGAAATTTATTTCAGGAAGACGTTTACCAAATGGCTAACTGACTTCTGTTGATTTTATAGTTTTTGTCCCCAACTTGAAAGCTGTTTTTCAGTCACATAAAAGCTCTAAGCATATAAAAATTGAAGTAGTTTACTGTATATAAAAGTAATTGTGTACACAAACACACAATTTTATATACAATGAACAGTTTTTATATACAATAAACACTTTTATATACAATAAACTACTTCCGCTTTTATACACAACACACAATTGTGTACACAATGCAGGGGTTTTCTATCAGTGAATCCCTTTAGTATTCCCGTTTGAGTAACACTGTCTCAGATGTTTAGGTCTGAATTTAAGATGAGGAGCCAGACTCTTGCTGGATTTTTCCATCCCAAGTCTCCCTCCACATGTTTGCACAGCAGGGTTACCAATACTTTAAGATACATCCCTGGCCTTCCCCACCAAAAGCTTGCAACAACCCAGAGCTCCCAACGTTTTAGAACACTTCCTAAGATGGTGAAAAACCAAGAGAACTGTCAACCAGACATGTAGCACTATGGACCAGGTGTAGGTGAGAGCATGATACATAACACAGCTGGGAGACTGCTTACCACACTGCTCGTCCGCCCCATCCGGGCACTCCCGCTCTCCATTGCAGAGCCAGGCCACAGGAATGCACCTCCCACCACATGCAGCTTGCCTCGTCGCATGACACTGTATTTCATCTGCATTGGATGACCAAGAAGCAAAGCCATCAGAGTTGCCAGCTTCCTTGGGTCCAGGAGACCTTTTTATGATAAGCTGAAGTCAGTGTTCTCTTTGGAAGACCTTCCTGACTACCAAGGAGAACACTAGTGAGTTCAGTACCCTAAAAACCCATGCGATTTCACCAGTGATGATCCTTGGGGACCATTCTTTCTGATGCTGTGGAATTGCTGCCGGAGGGCTGTCATCCACCTCCTTGTTGTCCTGTTAGAATGGCTCAGACTTGCACTTGTGCTTTGACAAAATATGACTACTTCCTCCAGGTCTGATTTGGTCTTAAAAACTCAGAGTATGAACAGTTGCAAATTTAGAGGTTTGGGCTCAAAGCACTTGACCATACTTTACTTTTAGATATGTATAGATATACCTTCAAGTGAAGTTAGGATTTGAGGTCCTACATGGCATCTTTATAAGCCTCTAGCAGCCTGGTCACATACACTTAAGTTTCCGGTTATTTGCAGGACTTTGATTTATATTATCGGTTTTATTCACATCATGAACTTGAGTTTATTAACTCTGAATGAGTAATGGTCAAATATAAGTCTGTTATGGATTTGGTGCTCAGAGGAAAACACTGGAAAGGCCTGACTGTATTTAGTTTACTTCTTTGTCCTAACTTTCAAAGAGAAAACGCCAATCCTTTCCAAGAAAATATAAACTACATGGCCCATTCAGTAGAATTTTTGCAAGACACAGTGAAGACCCAGCAGTTCTACTCCGGAAACAATGTGTGCACGTGGATGGAAAGTTGTGTGCAAAGCCATGTGATGGGAGTTGACAATGGAAACCCACTTCATAGACTTCACCTTGTTTGGTAAGGACCAGACCTTAGCCTTACTTATATCCATCTAAGATAGTGCTTTTAGCATGGTTACCCAATGTTTGATTTTAAAATGCTGGCTTATAAATTGCATTGTAACTGAAAGACTCAGAAGGTACTGGTTTTTACTGAATAGCTCACAACTTTGCCGGCTACACACATACTATCCAGGCGATGCCATTTAACTGGACCAAAACCATCCATCTGAGAGCAGGTAAGGTCAGCAACCCCTAAGATGTATCCCAGGCTCAGTCGCCAGGCTACTCAGTTGGAGTTTTGGTTAGAACACTCACTAATGGCATCATCCTGGGAGACTTACTGCCTCAGTTTTTCTTGTCTATAAAGTGAGGATAGTGAATAAGTAGTTCTAAGAGGAAAATTCAAGGATTAAATGAGCACAAAATCACTTGGCATAAACCCAGCAAGTAAATGCTCCTGGGCTCTTTTGCCACCTCTTCTAGCAGATCCTTCCAGAAGGATCCCAGTTAGGGTTGCAGTCAACCCTCAGAGACTTGCACTGCTAGGCGAGTCCCACCTAGAACACTATTCTGCCCTGGGGATTCTCAGTCTGGAGACTCAGTGTGCACATGGATTCTATACACCATCTGTAGATGAGTCTCAAACATGACTTTTCAAATTTAGGTACATGCTTGGTGTGAATAAATTTAAACTTTACTAATCTAATCACATGTTAAATTTACAGTAGCTTTCTCATAGTCTGTCAATATACAAAGTATATTGTGTACAATATACAAAGCACATCACACACTATTCTACAACAGACGTCATAAAGATGTCTTCACACCAGAAGGCTTCGGGAAACACTGCTTAGTGAGAAAGGTAAATAACTTTAAATCCCATTTCAGGAGTGGCGCAGACAGACCACACACGTGGAAGGGCTTCCTGCCACAAGAGAGACCCTCCACCAAGTTAGGGGAAAACCCTGAGCGTTAGAATCGCTCCTGGAAGCCAAACAACTCAGAGATGAAGGGCCATCTCCTGCAAACCAGTTCACAGTATCTTGACCAAGAAAGTGCCTGCGTAGTTGAACATATGATTTAAAGCCTGCCTCCATCCTTGAGGGCCAATCAGGAGCACCTGTCAGGAGAGATGCACTCCCGCAGGCCAGGTGGTCTGACAAACGCGGGGCAGCTCCTGCACCGGCTAAGTCACCAGCTACCGACCCTGCGGGAGCTGAGGGTGTCTCAGTGACCCTGGGACTCGACTCTGCCTTGAGGTCCGCCTGCACCTAAGTGGTATTAACAAGTGCCGCTCCAAGTTGCTTGCTAACCGCACCTCAGGACCAGGCTCTGTCGCCCCCGCAGCTGTTGCTAGAGAGAAGCATTTCCTCCCAAGGTCTCTGGTCTCCAAGAGGCTAAATTTACTGCCCGGTTAAACCTTGGCGGCGGGTGCATCAGAGACCCGGGCTAGAAAGCCAATCCCAGTCCCCAGGACGCTCAGGGAATAACGAACCTAGGAGGGAGGGTGTGCCAAGCACTCAGGTGAGAGAGCTTCCTTACCCTGCGGCTTGAGGGCCAGAGAGGAGAAAACAGTTATATTGGTCCGCTGAGCCAACCCACCCAGCGGGCTTGTTAAAGAGTTAAGGGCTGAGAAACAGGGGCCCCTCCAGATGGTCCAGCCTCGCCCTCCCGGATAAAAGGTCACCGCAGGACCGGGGAGACGCGGCGCACACCTGGCGAGGGCGCCCCAAGCTCTCCTCTGCCCCCGCCCCTCAGCGTCCCTCCCCGGGGGCCCCACTCACCGGTCGTGGAGCCCCCGAGGCCGTCCAGCACGGGAAGCAAAAGCAGAAGGAGCGTCTGGCTTCCCATGGTCGCGAGGGGACAGCGAAGGGACCCGGGCGCGCGGCGCTCTGCGCGGTGATGCCGCGGGCGGGCGGAGCGCCCCGGGCGCCCAGGAGGCTTTAACTCGCGCTCCCGCCCCGCCAGGGAAACGCCGGCGGCTGTGGGCGGGGTGTGCGGGGAGTTGGCGCCTCCAGATCTCCGAGAAGAGCAGCGGGGCTGCAGACTGAGCCGGGGCGCCTCGCATGCGTCTTCCCCGGAGGTGCTCGGTGACCGGTGACCGTGAGTGCCCGGCACCCTCGCGCCCCTCCTGCAGCAGGACAGCAGACGCTCAGATGATTCAAGGTCCTTGTCACACTTAAGGTAGGGATGGTCGACCATACTTAAGGCTTTTCAAACTTGGTTTTTTTTTTTTTAATTAAGTATAATTCATTTACAACGTTATGTTGATTTCTGCGGTACAGAAAAGTGGTTCAGTTATATATAGGTTTTTATATTCTTTTCCATTACGGTTTATCAGAGGATACTGAATATAGTTCTCTGCGCTACACAGTGGGACCTTGTTGTTTGTGCATTTTATATATAATAGTTTGCATCTGCTAACTCCAGACTCCCACTCCATCGTGCCCCCACCCTCTCCCCCTTAGCAACCATAAGTCTGTTCTCCATGTGAGCCTGTTTGTTTCCCAGATATCATTTGTGTAATATTTTAGATTCTACACATAAGTGATATCATATGATTTTTGCCTTTTTCTTTCTTATTTCACTTAGTGTGATAATCTCTAGTTCCATCCATGTTGCTGCAAATTTTACTGAACCAAACTCGGGTCTGCTTGCCCCAGGGCAGTAAAGTCAATCTACTAATTTCAAACACCTGGTTGTGGTAAAGGACCTTAGAGCCTTTATTACAGGGCCAAGCAAGCCGTCCAGTGCAGCTAGTGCTTGAAAGACCCAAACTCCCAAAGGCTTTCAGGGAAAGGGTTTTAAAGACAGAGTGAGGGAAGGGGGTTGTGGGGTGTGTTATCAGCTCCTGGACGTTCTTCTGATTGGCTGATGGTAAGGTAATCAGAACTCAACATCACTAACCTGGGTCCAACCTATTTGGCGTCTACTTGGTTATGGGAAACATATGAATAGTTAACTTTTCCCACCTGGTGGCCCTTTTAGTATCTGCAAAACAACTCAAAGGACATGGCTCAGAATAGTCTCTATAGCTCTTGAGAAACCAAAGGTCCTTGATTTTGTTCAATGGTTAAACTATTATTATTTTGTCTTGCTTCATTGTTTTCCTTTCTGAATTTTTTCACTTCTTTGATTAAATTTATTCTTTGACTAAAGTTTTTTCACAGACAAAAAGCTGGCTGAGGACATGAGAGTGGGGGTAGCTGATCTGGGAAGGCCCCATAGGATCCTGCTGGATTGTGCAAATATTATTGTGTTCTTCTTTATGGCTGAATCATATTCCATCATATATACGTACCTCACTTTCTTTATCCATTCATCTGTTGAACATTTAGGTTCTTTCCATGTCTTGGCTATTGTGAATAGTGCTACTATGAACATGGGAGTGCATGTATCTTTTTGAATTGTAGTCGTATCTGGATACATGCCCAGGAGTAGGATTGTTGAATCATATGAGAACTCTAGTTTTTTGAGGAACCTCCATACTGTTTGCCATAAATGGCTGCATCAACTTACATTCCCACCAACAGTGTAGGAGAGTAACCTTTTCTCCACACTCTCTCCAGCATTTGTTATTTGTGGACTTTTTTTTTAAGATTTTTTTTTTTTTTTTGGTGGTGCTGGGTCTTCGTTGCTGCTTGCGGGCTTTCTCTGTGGAGATCGGGGGCCACTCTCCACTTGTGGGGTACGGGCTTCTCGCTGCAGTGACTTCTCTCATTGCAGACCTTGGGGTCCAGGGCACTTGTAGTTGCGGCTCCCGGGCTCTAGAGCACACGCTCAGTAGTTGCGGCACAAGGTCCATGGCGTGTGGGATCTTCCCAGAGTAGGGATCAAACCCATGACCCTTGCATTGGCAGGCAGATTCTCAACCACTGGACCACAAGGGAAGCCCTATTTGTGTACTTTTTAATGATGGCCATCCTGACTGGTGTGAAGTGGTACCTTTTTGTAGTTCTTTTTTTGAAATTCAAACTATCTTTTTTAACACTTTAAAAATACATTTCAAATTTATTACTCATGCTACGTGAATGATTTTGGAATTGTATTTCTTGCCAAGGTATATGTTGTGTATAGCCAAATGGAAAATATATCTGAAAAGGGGGAAAAGTGGAGCTTTCACACAGACTGACTGTCCAAGTGATTGCTGAAATAAACTTGAGGAATCAAATGAGTAATAAAAAACACAGTGTGTTCATTGTGTTAAAAAACATTGTAACAATAAGAAAGATAACGAAAAGCCTATAGTATCTGTGTATCAAACAAGATGGCATTGAGGCTGTGGAGCTCCCATACAGGGCTGGGAAGAGGGCTGGCCCCCTCTTCTTGGGAAACAGGCCTGGCTTTCTTGGAGCCGATCTTGGACCCTGGGTGACATGTCAGCCTCCAGGACTTTGAAGGCTCTGAGCTAAAGCATCTAGGCCTGGTTGGGCCGGAGTCAGGCCTCATAAGGGCCCAGTAAGTGAAAGTGAAGTCGCTTAGTCGTGTCCGACTCTTTGCAACCCCATGGACTGTAGCCTACCGGGCTCCTCGGTCCATGGGATTTTCCAGGCAAGAATACTGCAAGAGGCTGAGAAGGATGAGCTTGTATGTGTCAGAGGAGTGGGATGACTCAAGCAGACTCTGCATCCTTCATCCAGTTACTGCCCCTGCACTCTTAGGGTGTCAGGTGGATCTGGCCTCTGGCTCTGTTCAAGCAGCCACTTTGCCTCTCAGAACAAGCAATAAAGAAAATGCTTGCCACCATGCTGGTGGGAGTAGGAACAAGAGGGTCTTGGCAGATACACACTGATAGATGAGCAAGACTGTGAACAAGTTCCTGGGGGTGTACAGGATCAGGAGCACCTCCCTGGGAGCCCAGTCAAGAGAGAAGAGTTTATCACAGGGTGTCATCATTGTAGTTTTGCTTTGCATTTCTCTAATAATTAGCAGTGTTGAGCATCTTTTCATGTGCCTGTTGGCCATCTGTATGTCTTCTTTGGAGGAATGTCTGTTTAGTTCTGCCCATTTTCAATCAGGCTATTTGGTTTTTGTTGTTGTTGTTTGAGCCATTTGTATATTTTGGAAATTAAGCCCTTGTCGGTCTGTTGTTTGCAAATATTTACTCCCAGTCCTGTAGGTTGTCTTTTCGTTTTGTTTATGGTTTCCTTTGCTATGCAAAAGCTTGTAAGTTTGATTAGATTCCATTTATTTTAGCTTTTATTTCTATTTCCTTGGAATACTGACCTAAGAAAACATTGGTATAATTTATGTCAGAATGTTTTATCTTTGTTCTCTGCTAAGAGTTTTATAATGTCATGTCTTATGTTTAAACCTTTAAGGCATTTTGAGTTTATTTTTGTGTATGTGTGTTAAATTCATTGATTTCCATTGACTGTCCAACTTTCCCAGCACCCCTTTTTCCCATTGTGTATTCTTGCCGCCTTTGTTGAAGATTAATTGACCATAGGTGTGTGGGTTTATTTCTGGCCTCTGTCCCATTCATTCATGTGTCTATTTTTGTGCCAGTATTACACTGTTTTGATTACTGTAGCTTTTTACTATTGTCTGAAGTCTGGGAGGATTATGCCTGCTGCATTATTCTTTCCCCTCAGGATTGCTTTGGCCATTCTGGGTCTTTTATGGTTCCGTATAAATTTTAGGATTATTTGTTCTAGTTCTGTGAAAATGTCACGGGTAATTTGATAGGGATCACATTAGGTCTGTAGATTGCTTTGGGTAGTATGACCATTTTAACAATAATGTTCCAAATCCAAGAGCATGAAATTTCTTTCCATTTCTTTGAATCATCCTTCATTGCCTTTATTCATGTTTTATAGTTCTCAACATATTAGAAAATGATGCTTAATAATGTTCGAGATGCTTAATAATGTTCGGTGACACAGAGGTATAAGAATATAGACCAGTTTTCCTCACTGGTCCTCAAAGAGGCACTGAAGCTAGTGGTAAGGGATGGGGGTATGAAAGACCTGGGTTCCAGTCTCAGCTAAACAAGACCATATGCGCACAGAAAAAGCAGCTTTATTGATGGTATGGGTTAAGAGCCGATGCTCGGATACAGCCAACATCACCTCCTAAGTTTTTTGGGGGGAGAGGGAGAGTGGGTTTGTATGATTTTTATGTGTCCACAAAACACCTGGAAACCTCCTAAATAAGCAGACTCTGCTCCTGCAGGTCCAGGGAGGAGCCTGAGAATCTAACAGACTCTTAGGTGATGCGTTTGTTGGTCGCCCTCAGACCTCACTTTGAAAAAGCAAGGGTTTGAGGGCCGCAAACAGAGGGCAACACTGTGACTGCAAACCTCTGGGCTCCTGCCTGCAGGCACCCCTTGCTGCCTCCTGTCTTCCCACTTGGGCAGTGAGGCCTTCTTCACCCGGGTCTGTAATGACAGCTGAGACAGCCGTCCTCTTTAGCTGGCAATCAGCACGCTGTTAATACTGAGTAACAGCACAAAAGTCCTGAAAAACACTCTTCCCCTTTTAGCCTCTGTCACAGCCAGGAGGAAAATGCTTTAATAAACAGTTGGGGGACTTCCCTGGTGGCCCAGTGATTAAGACTTCGCCTTTCAAGGCAGAGGGTGCAGGCTCTGTCCTCCACAGGGACCCAAGATCCCACATGCCTCAGGTCCAAAAAAATCAAAAGAGAAAACAGAAGCAATATTGTAACAGATTCAACAAAGACTTTAAAAATGGTCCGCATCCAGAAAAGTTGGATATGGACGTGTATCAGATGCAATGGATCTGAATCAGAGTCACACATAATCCCTGTAGGATGGCAGACTTAAAGGACTGGAAGAATTCAGAGGTCATTTTACCCAAATGCTGCCATTTAGGATTGAGATGGCGGATAAAAATGAGACTGTGTGACACATGCTGGGGAGGCTCAGACCGCCCTCCCACCCCCTTCCTCAGCTCAGCTGTGACATTCCTTCTTTCCAGTCTACCAGGAGAAGTAAGTGTCAGATTCTTGGAGAGAACACGATGGGGTTTGAATTTAGATGGAAACTGGCAGGGAACATTTATAGTGTCTGCAAATGAAAGGCAGCAGTAAAACACCAGGGAAAAAAAAAATAGAAAATCGAATTGCAAAGTGCCTTCTTAGGTTTTATTTGCAACACAGTCCTCCAACAGCTTTCTTTTAAATCATACCTCCTCTTCATTTTCACTGCTGGTCCCATCAAACCACACTTTGAAAGATATCGGAATGCCATATGCTATGGAACTTTAAAGTCATCATAGGCTCTGATTACATAAGCCAATTAAAAGGACCCTTCTGCTTTTAACAAAAATCTAAGATGTATCGATTTCTGCTGTAATGTTGCTGCTTTGGAACCAGATTATTTGAGATGCTTTATAATGTTTGGTGACACAGAGGTATAAGAATATAGACCAGTTTTCCTCACTGGTCCTCAAAGAGGCACTGAAGCTAGTGGTAAGGGATGGGGGTATGAAAGACCTGGGTTCCAGTCTCAGCTAAACAAGACCATATGCGCACAGAAAAAGCAGCTTTATTGATGGTATGGGTTAAGAGCTGATGCTCGGATACAGCCAACATCAGCTCTTAACCCATACCATCTGAGGACGCCACAGACACAGGTGATAGAAATAAGTGATTTAAATAAGGTTCCTCTTTATCTTTGGGCTTCCCTGGTGGCTCAACTGTAAAGAATCCCCCTGCCAATGCAGGAGATGATGCAGAGATCAATCCCTGGGCTGGGAAGATCCCCTGGAGAAGAAAATGGCAACCCACTCCAGTATTCTTGCCTGGGAAATCCCATGAGCAGAGAAGCCTGGTGGGCTACAGTCCACATGGGTCATGAAAGAGTCAGACACGACTTAGCCACTAAGCAGGTTATCTTTAAATCATTATATTCTTTCTATAGAACATTTTCATGCAAGTCCTATATGACAAGCATGAAAATTCACACCTTCATTGAATTCATTTAACAAATTTTCAAACACCTCCTTTGTTCCAAGCACTGTTCAAGTACTGAGGATACACCAGGGAACAAAAGCAATAAAGTTTACATTCCAGAAATGATTCAGAGGGGCAGTGGTATGTGTAGTTGACCCAAAAGCAGAACAACAGGCCTAATGATGAAAGCAATCTATCTTGTGCTCTGTCTTCTAAACTCAACACGTGGGTTGAGAAAAGCATTCTTCCTGGAGGCATTTGCCAAACCTGCAAAGGGGGCTGGGTTGGGGGGAGAACAGGTGGTCTCGGGGGCAGAGGGACAGATCAGAGTCCAGGGAGCCTGACGCAGCTGGATTGTGGGGAGCCGCGTGCTGGAGAGTAGGGCGCCACACAGAAAAAGTTTCTGCAGAGGGGTTCATTGGCTGAATTCTAAGCTGTCCCTGTACACAGTGAGATTCTGTGGGTCCATATGAAGAATGACCACTGAAGAGTTAGTTATAACCTGAACAACTCCTGACCTTGAAAGGGTTCATGACATTGGAACAGTTGTTGAACACCTGGAACATTCTGTAGATGCTTACAAGGCCACTAGCCCTTAAGTAAAGACTACTCATAAAATTATTAAGAACACCCCCCCCACCCGAAGAGGTTTTTAGGTACCAAAAGGTAAAGTATTTCCCTGTACCTATCAATATTTTCTATATCATATATAAAACAGAATTTTAAACATGATTAATTCAGACAGATAGTAAATTGATTACATATTAACATAAATGACATATTTTTATGAAAAATAATCACACTTCCCAAACTACAAACAAAATTAGAACGGGGGCAGGATTTTACACTTTTGCAAATCTTTTTAATGAGACTGATAGAAGACAGCTGTATTTTCATATGTGGTTTTGCATTCAATCTGTTATGATATGTTGTTTTGGTTGCTGTATAAGAGGAAAATCTGGCCTCACATTGATATGTGTTGGCCACAGAAATATTTCACAAGCCTTTTCAGATCATTGTAAATATTCTTCTTAGATACTGTTATGGGTTCAATAGTGTTTCCCCCCAGAAAGGAAGTCCTAACTCTCAGGACTTCAGAATCTTGACCTTACTTGGAAATAGGTTCTCTACAGATTTCATCAAGTTCAGATGAAGGCATTAGAGTGGTTCCTAATACATTATGACTGGTGTGTTAATAAGAGGAAATTTCTGACACAGACATACCAACAACAACCAAAAAAAAAACACTGTGAATAGAAAAAGACACAGGGAGAAGGTTATGAGAAGGTGGAGAAAGAGATGGGAATTAGGCTGCCACAAGCCGAGAACCATCTGGGGCCACCAGAGGCTGGGAGAGGCAGGGAAGAATTCTTCCTCAAGAGCAGCAGTCCCCAGCCTTTTTGGCAGCAGGGACCAGTTTCATGGAAGGCAGTTTTTCCACGTACTAGGATTGCAGGGAATGGTTTCGAGATGATTCAAGCACATTACATTTATTGTGCACTTTAGTTCCGCTGTTACTACATCGGCTCCACCTCAGATCATCAGGCATTAGATCCTGAAGGTTGACGACCACTGATGGAGCCTTCAGAGAGCTCGTACCTGCTTAACTTCAGACTTCTGGCTTCCACAATGTGACATAATACATTTATGTTCTTCTAAGCCATGTAGTTTGTGGGTTATATCAGCCCTATGAATAGATACCAATTCGTATCTATTGGTGATATATATACCAACACTTAAGAAATTTCTTAAAGGTTAGCTGTAATGTGAAATCTGAAACCATATCAATGAGCATTTTATACTGTCCTTATTAAAATCCATTGGCCTATTTTATTCTGTGGGTGGATCTTCTAACCATGCAAAACTGTAACTTCATACTTTGCTCATTTGAAAAATATTGGTTCATTAAGTTATGCTGATATTGCAAATGTTGACACCTTCTACTGTACAATATTTTGAAAATTGAACTTGTTAAAATAATTTCTGATGACATTTGTAGCGATGTTAACTACTGGGAAGCTATCAAGCTCATGATGATGGATTCAAATTTTCAAAAATTCTAATTTTCCCTGGAAAGCTCAAATTCTATCACTGGAAAAAAAAAACTGTCATTTTCCTTAAAGTGACACATACTCACTCTTTGTTTCTTGAGAAACATGGGTGCCAAGCACACAAATCTGAATAACCAGATGTCTATCAGTCATTCTTTCCAGTAAAAATGATATTCTGTGAAAAGAGTGGCTAGGCATGCTCGCAACTGCAGAAGCTTTTTTCCTCCTCAAATCTTGACATTCAGCAGAAGGGCTTACGCAAACTTCCCATGTAGTATTGCGTTCTGTGCTGTCCTGATATAGTAGCAGTATTAAAAACCCATGCACTTAGGGTTAAAATTTAATAAAGTTAATAATTTTTACTACATCATTAAATACATTTTTAAGTGAAACAGGCATATTTTAACACATTATTGACTGGGGGTTATCTGTAGAAACTAACGCCTGTGTCCGGTGATTTCCTATGTAAGCAAATATTGAACTGTCTCCAGTTAATAACGTTCAGGCTAACAGAAGCAGAAGATATTAAGAAGAGGTGGCAAGAATACACAGAAGAACTGTACAAAAAAGATCTTTACAACCCAGATTATCACAATGTTGTGATCACTCACCTACAGCCAGACATCCTGGAATGTGAAGTCAAGTGGGCCTTACAAAGCATCACTACGAACAAAGCTAGTGGAGGTGATGGAATTCCAGTTGAGCTATTTCAAATCCTGAAAGATGGTGCTGTGAAAGTGCTGCACTCAATATGCCAACAAATTTGGAAAACTCAGCAGTGGCCACAGGACTGGAAAAGGTCAGTTTTCATTCCAATCCCAAAGAAAGGCAATGCCAAAGAATGCTCAAACTACTGCACAATTGCACTCATCTCACACGATAGTAAAGTAATGCTCAAGATTTTCCAAGCCAGGCTTCAGCAATATGTGAACCATGAACTTTCAGATGTTCAAGCTGGTTTTAGAAAAGGCAGAGGAATCAGAGGTCAAATTGCCAACATCCGCTGGATCATGGAAAAAGCAAGAGAGTTCCAGAAAAACATTATTTCTGCTTTATTGACTATGCCAAAGCCTTTGACTGTGTGGATCACAATAAACTGTGGATAATGCTGAGAGAGATGGGAATACCAGACCACCTGACCTGCCTCTTGAGAAACCTGTATGCAGGTCAGGAAGCAACAGTTAGAACTGGACATGGAACAACAGACTGGTTCCAAATAGGAAAAGGAGTATGTCAAGGCTGTATATTGTCACCCTGCTTATTTAACTTCTATGCAGAGTACATCATGAGAAACACTGGGCTTAAAGAAGCACAAGCTGGAGTCAAGATTTCTGGGAGAAATATCAGTAACCTCAGACATGCAGATGACACCACCCTTATGGCAGAAAGTGAAGAGGAACTCAAAAGCCTCTTGATGAAAGTGAAAGAGGAGAGTGAAATAGTTGGCTTAAAGCTCAACATTCAGAAAACAAAGATCATGACATCTGGTCCCATCAGCTCATGCGAAATAGATGGGGAAACAGTGTCAGACCTTATTTTTTTGGGCTCCAAAATCACTGCAGATGGTGATTGCAGCCATGAAGTTAAAAGAGGCTTACTCCTTGGGTGGAAAGTTATGACCAACCTAGATAGCATATTCAAAATCAGAGACATTACTTTGCCAACAAAGGTCCATCTAGTCAAGGCTATGGTTTTTCCAGTGGTCATGTATGGATGTGAGAGTTGGACTGTGAAGAAGGCTGAGAGCTGAAGAATTGATGCTTTTGAACTGTGGTGTTGGAGAAGACTCTTGAGAGTCCCTTGGACTGCAAGGAGATCCAACCAGTCCATCCTAAAGGAGATCAGTCCTGGGTGTCCATTGGAAGGACTGATACTAAAGCTGAAGCTCCAGTACTTTGGCCACCTCATGAGAAGAGTTGACTCATTGGAAAAGACTCTGATGCTGGGAGGGATTGGGGGCAGGAGGAGAAGGGGACGACAGAGGATGAGATGGCTGAATGGCATCACCGACTTGATGGACGTGAGTTTGGGTGAACTCTGGGAGTTGGTCATGGACAAGGAGGCCTGGTGTGCTGCAATTCATGGGGTCACAAAGAGTCGGACACAACTGAGTGACTGAACTGAACAAAAGACATATTAATATGTCTCTGGTCAATCAGTTGTGAAAACTGAAAGCGTGTAGTGGTGAAAGGTAAAATGGCCACTAGTTCGGGTTGTTGCTACCACCCTGATGCATACTAAGGAGTCGGTAGTTTTACCCACCATTAAACCAAAAAGGTGAATCATACTTTGGTTTTATTTTGGAAACAGTTTTGACCTCAGAGACCTGGAAACTATACTTTTAGATTATAGAGATTTTTGCTTTGTTTTTCGTGTTTTGACCTTGCGGACTTGCACCAAGTGTTAGGCAGGATGTGAAGCATCTGGAACTCTCATCCTTTGCTGGTGAGGATGTAAAATAGAACAACCAGTTTAGGAAAACAGACTGTTTCCTGTGAAATTAAACGTCGACTTAATATATGACTCAGCAATCCCTCTTCCACATATTAAACCAAGAGAAAGGATGTGTCCATAAAAAGACTTTCACATTAATACACATTAATTTTGTAGCTGCTTTATTCACTCTGGCCCCCAACTGTAATAACACAGATATTCATCAAAACATGAGTAGTTCAGCAATGTGTGTGGTATAGCCAAAGAACAGAATACTATTCAATGATAAAAAAAAAAAAAGGACAACTACTGATATGTCCAATAACATGGATGAATCTCAGAAACATTGTGTTAAGCAAAGTAGACAAACCCAAAAGAGTACATATTGTGTGATTCCATTTATATGATGGTCTAGAACAGACAAAACTAAGCTATCGTTTTAGAATTCAGACTACTGGTTGCCTGAGACTAGTGAGATTAACTGAAAAAATATACAAGGAAACTTTTGGAGTTGATGGAAATATTTTATATCTTGCATGAGATAGTATTGCACAGCTATATTGATTTGTTGAAACTCATTTAACTGTCCTCTTAAAACAAAGGCATTTTATTGTAAACTATACTTGAAGAGATTGTTTTTTTGCTTTTTAAAGGATTAGGCTCAGTTGACTGTTTTTTTAACTTGAATCCTAGCTCACCTTTAAAGGATAAATAATTTGAAAACTATTAAGACAATCTGTTAAAAAAAAAATTACACATCAGAGAAAAATATGGAAATAGTGCCAATTTGTCATATGAGATTAGTATAATTTTAATTCTTCATAATAGACAAGCATTACACATGAAAATGGAGATAAAAGTCTGCAAAAATTATGATTTTTTTATAATTATAATTACTGCAAAGTAATATAATTAAATGAAATTATGTCAAGTAGTTTAAAAGAACGTAATACTAAATAGCTAGTAGGGTTTATTCTGGTAATGCAAAGTTGATTCAGCATTAAGAAGTTTATTAATTACCTTAAATATTAAAGGATTAATACTATATTATCCATATAACTTGTAAATATATGCTCAAAACCTCAATGAAATTAAGGAGCCATTCCTAAATTTTATAAATAAAAGCCATTTAAATTATGGCTTTACTTATAAAGCCATTTATAAGTAAAGCCATTCATTTATTTTATAAGTAAAATAGGAATAGAGAAATCTTCACAAGGAGTATAGGACTAAATGAAAACAACAGCTCACATTGTAATAAACAATGACATGCTAACGCACTACTTCCATGATTATTCTTCATTGTCTTAGAAGTCCTAAAAAAAAAAAAGTCCTAGCTAATGCAGGAAGAAAAAATAAGCAGTATAATAAAATGTATTAGAAAATAAAGAAAACATTTGCTACATTCATAACATTTAATAAATATTAAGTTATGCTGAAACTAATGAGAGACTTTCCTAGTGGTCCAGGGGTTAAGATTCTGCACTTCTAATGCAGAAGGTACAGGTTCAATCTCTGGTCAGGGAACGAAGACCCCAAGTGAGCCCACACACACAAAAAAAGAAATTAATAAGAGAATATGCTAATATGCCTGTAAGCAATGTAACAGTTTGTATCTTCTCTCTATACCACCAAATAAAGCAGTCGAAGTGGAAAAGCAAGAAAGGTAAAGGATATATACTAAAAGTATAAGATATATACTAAAGCTATAAAAATGTATTGACTTTTATTAACATTAAGTATATATTGGATACAGTATATTTCTATTAATGAAGTATATATATATATATACGTATTTTGAGATACGAAGACCTTAATTGCATAAACATTTCTTTGATTACATGATAAGCAATATACTCAAAATATTGAAAGACTTTCTTAGGCAGTTTTTACAGGGTCATGCTACCGTTGCTTCTGATGTTGTTGCACAGTCTTTCTTTTTATACTTCTGTTCCCTAATACCCTTGAGGTTCAAGGAAAGAACCTTGTCTTAATCTTTGAGCTCCAGCGTCTAACACATCTTTGATATATGATAAACAAAGAATCAATGACTGTGAGTGAGTGAGTGAGTGAACGTGTAAGTGGATGACTTCTAAAGAGAGGAGCCAACTGTTCTGTTCCCATTGAGGGCACTTGTAATAGCCCAGGTGCTCCAGAAGCTGAGGTACAAATGTGCAACTGACCTTTGGTGTGGTCCAACAAGGCACATCTTGCAATCTCCTAGTGGGGCTTCCTGATCCAATTGTGATGGTTAATTTTGGGTGTCTACTTGACTGCCTCAGAGATCCCCTGATAGCTGAGAAACCATTATTTCCGCGTGTGTCCCTGAGAGTGTTTCCAGAAGCGAAGAGATTAGCATTTGAATGAGTAGACTGAGTAAAGAAGATCCACCGTCTCCCATGTGGGTGAGCATCCACAGTCTATTGAGGGGCCCCACAGAACAAAAAAGCAGAGGAAATGTGCACAGGCGTCCTCTCCTTGAACAGGAATGTCCATCTTCTCCTGCCCTCCAGCATCAGAAGCCTTGGACTCGGACAGTTACACAAACAGGCCTCCAGTTCTCAGGCCTTCTTACTTGGACTGAATTATATCACTGACTTCCCTGGTTCTCCAGCTCATGAATGGCGTATCATACCATATGGTGAGCCAATTCCCATAATAAACTTTCTCTTACCAATCTAAATCCCTGGAGGAGGGTATGGCAACTCACCCCAGTATTCTTGCCTGAGAATCCCATGGAAAGACCTGACGGCTACAGTCCATAGGGTCACAAAGTCAGACACGACTGAAATGACTTAGCACGCACACTCATAGATCTAAATGCATCCTACTGGCTCTGTTTCTCTAGTGGTTAGTAGTTCTCTAGTCATTAAGTCACGTCCAACTCTTGCGATCCTACAGGCTGTAGCCTGCCAGCCTCCTCTGTCCGTGGGATTCTCCAGGTAAGAATACTGAAGTGGATTGCCATTTCTTCTCCAGGAGATCTTCCTAACCCAGGAATTGAACCCAGGTCTCCTGCATTGCAGGCAGATTCTTTACCGACTGAGCTATGAAGGAAGGTACCTGTTTCTCTGCAGAACCCTAATACAGCCGTGTCATGAAATGAATGCCATTCTGAATTGGAACTCTGTGTAAAACCAATATCTAGACTTTAGCCCCTGGGCCTCTAGAGTTCTAGTAGATAATTTTTTTTTTTGCATGTTCAGGATTCTGCCTAGAAAAATCTTGTATTTGTTCTCCTAAGTGTGTGTGTGTGTGTGTGTGTGTGTGTGTGTGTGTGTATATATATATATATGCTAACAAGACATTTGCATTTCTGGTCATATCCCAAAATTTCAACTCATATAAACAAGAGAGAAGAATCATGTAACATAATTTGCAATGCTGGACACTTAGAGTTGGAATCTATTTATACAGAAAAACTGAAAGTATTTTCATTCTGAAAGTTTATATTTTCACTGATTTTCTGAAACTCAATGTCTCATGAAACTGAACCAATATCTTAGTAACCAGTGTCTTGCATATAAGGATGTGTGCTAAGTCACTTCAGTCATGTCCAACTCTTTGCAACCCTATGGACTGTAGCCTCTCAGGCTCCTCTGCCCATGGGCCTCTCCAGGCAAGAATACTGGAGTGGGTTGCCATTTGTACATACAGGATACACACAACAAACGTTAAATTGGGTTAAACTTCTGTTGATGATCTGCTTTTGAGGTTTTTTTTCCCCCTTAATCCTGAGTTTTTAATTAATGCCTAAACTTTCTGATCAGATCTGGAAAATAAGTGTTGTCATGAAAACTAAAAGATACTTTATGACTTCAGTTGATTTGAAACGAATCTTTAAAAGTCTCATGACTGTCATCAGCAATAAATCTGCACTCACTCTCAGCTCTTTTTGATTTAAAGGGAAAATAATGTTAAGGTGCACCACCCTTCTCCCCATTCAGGAGACACTTCCATAATTTTAAGAAGCACCCAGCACTAGAGATTCAAAATAATTTAAGATACATGCCCTACAGTTTCCCATCCCCATGACTGCAGTGCGGTGTGATACATGTGACGGGGGGACACGTGGATGTTCTGTAAAAACAAAGAGGAGGAGACAGAGATGGGCTGGGAGGGGCATGATCTGGCAGGCTTCACAGAGAGCATGACACTGAGCAAATTTCTGAAAGATGTTATGCAGATTAAGAACCTTCCAGGCAGGCAACAGAAAAACACAAAGGCCTGGAAGCATGCTCTGAGAAACTGCCGCCTCTGCAGAATGGCTGGAGTGAGGGTTCTCACCAGGCGATGGACAGCCATGAAGCTAGGCAAGTGGGCAGATCCCAGGGTATGAAGTGCCGTGGGCTAGAGCAAGGAAAGTTCTGGGGAACCTTTGGGACAGTTTGTAGTAGTTGTTTATTTGCTAAGTCGCGTTCTACTCTTTGCCACCCCATGGACCCCAGGCTTCCCTGCCCTTCACTATCTCCCTGAGCTTGCTCGAATTCACATTCATTGAGTCAGTGATGCCATCCACCATCTCATCCTCTGTTGTCCCCTTCTCCTCCCACCTTCAGTCTTTCCCAGCATCAGGGTCTTTTCCAATGAGTCAGCTCTTTGCATGAGGTGGACAAAGTATTGGAACTTCAGCTTCAGCATCAATCCTTCCAATGAATATTCAGGGTTGATTTCCTTTAGGATGGACTGGTTGGATCTCCTTGCAGTCCAAGGGACTCTTAAGTCTCCAACACCACAGTTCAAAAGCATCAGTTCTTCAGCGCTCAGCCTTCTCTATGGTCCAACTCTCACGTCTGTCCTTGCCTGCTGGAAAAACCATAGCTTTGACTGTCTGGATCTTTGTCAGCAAAGTAATGTCTCTGATTTTGAATATGCTGTCTAGGTTGGTCATAAATTTCCTTTTGTAGTAGGGGAGGGGACTAAACTGTTCAAAAGAACAGCTTAATAATATTCAAGGTATATTTATAGCAGAATTTCTTTCTATATGTGACTTGTAAAGTGGTCCTGCAGAAAATTCTCAGAGTCCAAAAAACAAAAAGTAACCATGTTATGGAAATGTCATTATAGTAAATTCATAGCCTTCTAGGAGGACTGCTCTGAACCTCTTTAAGACTTCCCGGGAGCGGTGATTTAGAGACAACACCTTGGCCATCTTTTCCATAGCATCTTGGGAAGGAGAAGGTAAGGGAGCTGAGAGGAGGAAGAAGGAAGGGGAGAGAATTAGGGCTGCAGCTTGGTTGAGACTGCACCATTCGAGGTGGTAAGCTGGCATTCTAAAGCCAGTTCTAAGTAGGAGTACGTTGACTTCCCTGATAGCTCAGTTGGTAAAGAATCCGCCTGCAGTGCAGGAGACCCCTGGTTCTATTCCTGGGTCGGGAAGATCTGCTGGAAAAGGGATAGGCTATCCATTCCAGTGTTTTGGGGCTTCCCTTGCACCTCAGCTGATAAGGAATCCACCTACAATGCGGGAGACCTGTGTTCGATCTCTGGGTTGGGAAGATCCCCTGGAGAAGGGAAAGGCCACCCACTTCAGTATTCTGGCCTGCAGAATTCCATGGGCTGTATAGTCCACGGGTCCCAAAGAATCGGACACGACTGAGCGACTTTCACTTCAAGTAGGAGTACAAAGATTCCAGCTAAGGCCAGGCTGAGAGCATCAAGAGGGGACCCAGCTGGAGTTACGCTAGGAGCTCTGATTAGATGGGGGCAGTGGTCCAACAATTGAAGACAAAAGAACCCACACATGCTGCACGCTTCCCTTCACTGGTCCCAGGAGAAGCATGGAGCCACCATAAACAGAATCTGCCAGGAAAGAAATGGTCTGGAGGCCAGAATGGGCAACCACATTTATTTCAAAACCCACTGGCCATAGATTTTTTTTTTTTAATGTTTGTTTCATTGTGGTGAAAGTCACATAATACAAAACATACTATTTTAACTATATTCTACTATACAGTTCAGTGGGGCCATAGACTGTTTAATAACATCAATGTTCATAATTAGCACCTCAAAATATTTTGAGTTATGAAAGATGTTTTGAAATATTGTGAAATGGTATAGAGCAGGAGTGAGAAGGCCTGACTATTACTATAAAGCAACACTGTGTTGAGTTTTTGCCACTTGGTGTCTGGGCCCCTTCCCAGGAGCACCTGAATTTCCTTGTGAATTACCTCCTCCCTGTTGTGGTCCTGGTGGGAGCCCATTCCCCACCTCCTACCAGTGAGGACAGATTGTTTTTCTGTCCTCCCCAGCCTGGCAGGAAGTGGGCACCTAGCTTGGCTGATTCGTCTCCCCTGGGACTTGAAATTTGGAGCCAGAAATATTCTTGACCTTGAGGGAAGGCATTCAGTATTTGTCCATTACAGGAAATAATGTTTTGTTTTTTTTTTTTAACAGATGCACCTGCACAAGTTCCTTCTATCCTTAGTTTGTTCAATATTTTTATCGTGAAAAGGAGTTAGATTCTGTTAAGTGCCTCTTCTGCACCTATCAAGATGATCGTGTGATTCTGATCCTTTATTCCGTTCACATTGCAGAAGGAAATTGCAACCCACTCCCAGTATTCTTCCCTGGGAAATTCCATGGACAGAGGAGCCTGGCGGGCTACCGTCCATGGGGTTGCAAGACTCGGACACAGTTTAGCAATTAAACCACCACCACCACCATTTTATTAATATGGTGCATTACGTTGATCTACTTTTCAGATGTTAAACAAATTTGGGGGTCAGTCTCAGCCTATTAATAGTGACGCTATGGACTAGACATGCCTGGGGCACTCACCTGGGCTGTGTGACTGGCAGCCCCATGGACAGTTCCCAGACCACAGCCAAAGTGTGGCTGGACCAGCCCTCGTGGATTTTATTATGATTGCAGAAAGCACCTCAAAACAACCACCAGAGAGAGAACTTTGAAAAAACAAGGCTTAGTTCTCACAGGTCCCAGAGGCACTGTGAGGTCTCAGTAGAGAGAGCAAGTGTTCAGTTCAGTCACTCAGTCGTGTCCGACTCTTTGCGAACCCATGAATCGCAGCACGCCAGGCCTCCTTGTCCATCACCGTCTCCCGGAGTTCACTCAGACTCACGTCCATCAAGTCCGTGATGCCATGCAGCCATCTCATCCTCTGTCGTCCCCTTCTCCTCCTGCCCCCAGTCCCTCCCAGCATCAGAGTCTTTTCCAGTGAGTCAACCCTTCCCATGAGGTGGCCAAAGTACTGGAGCTTCAGCTTTAGCATCATTCCTTCCAAAGAAATCCCAGGGCTGATCTCCTTCAGAATGGACTGGTTGGATCTCCTTGCAGTCCAAGGGACTCTCAAGAGTCTTCTCCAACACCACAGTTCAAAAGCATCAATTCTTTGGTGCTCAGCCTTCTTCACCGTCCAACTCTCACATCCATACATGAACACAGGAAAAACCATAGCCTTGACTAGATGGACCTTAGTCAGCAAAGTAATGTCTCTGCTTTTGAATATGCTATCTAGGTTGGTCATAACTTTTCTTCCAAGGAGTAAGCGTCTTTTAATTTCATGGCTGCAGTCACCATCTGCAGTGATTTTGGAGCCCAAAAAAACAAAGTCTGACACTGTTTCTACTGTTTCCCCATCTATTTCCCACGAAGTGATGGGACCAGATGCCACGATCTTCGTTTTCTGAATGTTGAGCTTTAAGCCAACTTTTTCACTCTCCTCTTTCACTTTCATCAAGAGAGAGCAAGTGTGGACCTGGGGTTCTGCCTTTATTGAGGTTGGCAGTGGGGGGCCTCATGTTTTGAGGCTTCATTCTTTATTGGTGAATTTTAAATGTATGAGGAGGAATTAAAGTGCAGGAACGGAAAAGTAGGCAAGTGGTCAGTTATTTAAGTCGCTGAGTGCTTTCTAAAAAGAGGAGCTGCACGGGTGGGGTGGCCTGGTCTCTGTGTGGTTATGTATTCGGCAATGTGTTTGTCAAGATACCATCCTTCCAAGTGGTTGCCTGACAATCAAAAAGCTTAATGTCAGGCTCTCAGAGTACCAAAAAAAATAATAGTAAGAGTTTCCAGTACAACCAACTTTGCATTCCTGGAATAAATTCATCCCACTTGGTCATAAATATAAATTTGTATTAAAGAAATATAGTGTGGTTAATGGACTGTACCCCTTCCATTGACTAATGAGAACATGGGTGTGTAGTCAGCATAGTGTGTGTGTATGTGTGTGTGTGTGTGTGTGTATATATATATATATATGATAATCTAATAAATACTGTGACTTGTGAATGCTGGGTGCTGACAGAAGTTTGAAAATGTGCAATTAATAATAATAAAATGATATGGTAAATTGTGATGAAGTGTAATGCTTTAAAACTTGATACTAAAATGATTTATTTGGTGGTGTGTGTGTGCATGCTAAGCCATGTCTAACTCTGCGACCCCATGGTCTATAGCCCACCAGGCTCCTCTGTCCATGGGATTTCCCAGGCAAGGATACTGAAATGGGTTGCCATTTCCTTCTCCAGGGGATCTTCTGGACCCAGGGATCGAGCCCGAGGTCTCTTGCATTTCCTGCACTGGCAAGTGGGTTTTTTATCAGCTGATTTGGTGTTAGGTGCATTTTATTTTCTAACTTTGGAATTTGCTAATTTATATATGTTTAAGCACAGTGAATCTCCATCAGCGAGTTGATTCACCAACACCTTACCCTCTGGCAGGCTGGGTAACAGAGAATTGTGTGGGTATCCGTGTATGTATTAACAGCTAAGAGGAAGAAATATTGAATGTTGACATGCCAGGCGATATCATCCTGAAAAGATTTTAGGAAAGAGGTGAAATTTAAGCAGCAATTTGAAAGGAGAAAGAAGGCTGCTGCAGAGCACCATTTCTGCAGCAAGCCCAGTCTGTGTTAATTTTCATAGCTGTTGATTTGGCAATGTGGCAAACTAAATTACTTTGGAAGAACCCATCTGTTTGAGTATAAATACCAGAGAATCACCTTTTCCTAGCCTCCCTTGCTGGTGTCCATCTGGGCCATCTGATTAACAGATTGCTAATGTACTCTGGTGTGACATGAGATGTTTTAGAAGCTGCTATCCTTATCCCATTCTAAGTGACAACCCGCTTCTACACCAGTGATTTGAACCATGATTCTAGGGGAGTGTTCCATTCCGTGGAGCCATTTGATTGTACTTCTTGCCCAAATTTGTATCACTTAATGCTTTCCATTTAACATGTACTTTCCATTTCTAATGAGCCTCTAAAATGTTGTTGTCACTGGTCAAAATGAGTCATCCTGACTGCTTTTGCTGTTTCTCCAAAGAGTGTACCCCAGGGACTCAGGGTAGAAGACCTTAAAGGGAAAGAGCAAGAAAAAAAATAGCACAGCCATTATTGGTGTGTCACTTACCGTTATTATTCTTCATCTTCAAAAGTGTAGTGGCAAAGGTCAGCATAGAATCATCACCAACAGGGACCACCAGCGGTACAGATAAAGACTGCAGAGCTGCAGCCTCTGGTTTGGGGTCAGTCTGTTCACACATTAAGTTTCTAACAAGAAAGATAGCAGTAACTTGCTTCTGTACTGTACTAACCTTTGCCCAGCTTGTTCAATCAGGTGCTCGCCAGGCTCTGTTATCCCACCTCCAGTACCTGCTTTCTCTGGCATCTCTGCCCTGCCTTCTTACGCCCACAGGCCCCTCCCCATCCCTACTGCACACCCTTCTCAGCGGGTTTGCACTGTGATCAAAGTGTTGGGCATCTGTTCATGTTTCTGCAGCAGGTTACTCTCTGGTAAGCTTGCAAGCACTCTTCCATTCCTTTACTCCTGATGAAAGATAGATCTTGATTTACTCAGCAGTTTTCTTTCTCTGCTGCTTTTCACCCAGTCCTGCAAGATCGTGGCTCAAGGAAAGATACAGTTATCAGACTTTGTTAGTTTTATTAGCTGTCCAATTTTGAAAGTGTGACTTCATACTTCATTTACCAGATGTTTTCCCCTCCTCCCATCCCATCCTTTCTTTTCTTTTTTGCTTTCTTTCTTTTTGTTGTTGGGGGAGTAGAATGAAGAATCTCATTCCTTGCCTCAGATCTACTGGAAAGAAATGTACATAATAAGAAGGTCCCAGATAATGTCTATTCCTTAAAACAGCAGCCCCCAACCTTTTTGGCACCAGAGACAGGTTTCATGGAAAAATTTTTCCATGGACCAGGGCAGGGTCGGGGGGTTGTCTTGGGATGATTCAAGTGCATTACATTTATTGAGCACTTTATTTCTATTATTATGACATCAGCCCACCTCAGATCATCAGGCATTAGATCCCAGAAGTTGGAGACCCCTGCCTTAAAGCACGCCCTGGGCCACTGCCCCCCAGCCATGGATACCTGCTGGCATATTATGCTTACCTTGTCTGTTGAGTGTCTCTAGCAAGAAGGTGGGGTGGGGGATGCAGGGTCCAGAAATGGAGGCTTAATCTGACATCTTCTCATATCCGTTTGTTGTCAGTTTTCAAGAGTGTCTTTAGATGTTTGTAACAGTATGGTTTTTGATTTATAGAATGGCGAAGTTTAAAAAGATCTGTAAGAGGTCCGATTTACACTGATTGTATAAATGAACACATAGGCTAAGAAGTTTAATAAATTTCATAGAACAAATTTATTGTAAATTTCTTTGCAGATTTCTTGCATCAGGGCAAGAAAAGAAAGTCTAGACTGCTGTTCTCTGTCTTCGTTTCACTGTATCCGTCTCTGAGCAGTAATTTTTGTAGTTGTTCTGTAAACAAATACTAATCTTCCGATATAACCAGGGCAAACCTAAACCAGAACCAAATCAAAACAACAAAAACTCACCGTGGTTTTCAATAACCTGACTTCTGTAGGGGATGAGGGAACCCACCCCATAAAGAGGCAGCCAGTGAGGGAGGGTGAGCAGACTGGCTAAAAAGAATAGGTTTGTTTCTGTTGGGGTTCTGTTAGCAGACAAAATAGGAGAGAACTTTACTAAAAAACTTAGGGGGTTCCCTGGCAGGCTGGTGGTCAGGATTTGACACTTTCACTGCCAGTGGCCTGGATTCAGTCGCTGGTTGGAGAAGTAAAATCCTGCAAACCCCGAGTCATGGCAAAAAAAACAAAATAAAACAATAAAACCCCTCTAGCCATATTCACCAAGAATAAAAGAGAGGACACAAATTATCAACATGGAGAATGAAGGAAGGAGGCGGTCACTGTAGACTAACCCTTTCCCAGACGTGAAAAAGATGTCTTAGGTGAAATATATTCCTTCAAAGACACAAAGTATAAGATACAACAGAAGTTTTAAAAACTAAGGGATGACCGAAAATAAGTCAGGCATGTGCAAACTGAATAATATCAGATGAAACGAGGTGCAGAAGCAGTAACTCTGATAACAGTTGTGGGAGAGCCATATGGCTTTGCAAGTGATGAGGAATCATCGGATGCCTCCTTGTCTCCTGTCTACCCTGGGAGGGTCTGCATGGTTTCCTTAGCAACCCAGTCAAACGGGGAGAGCTTGTTCCCGCATAAGTACTGTGAACAACGGCTGTCACAGGCCATCATTTGGAAGCTGTCACTCATTAAGTGTCAAACTTTGCCAAGATAACTCCCTGTGGCTGAGAAGGACATTCTGATTTTTTTTTTTTTTTTAACTTAAACATGAGTGCATCATTCTCTGGAGTTTGTATTCGTGATCTCAGATCTCTTCATGAATACTGAAGAACAGATTGTTGTTTAGTTGCCAAATCGTGTCCAACTCCCAACCCCATGGACTGCAGCACAGCAGGCTTCCCTGTCTTTCAACATCTCCTGGAGCTTGCTCAAACTCGTGTCCATTGAATCGGTGATGACATCCAACCATCTCATCCTCTGTCGCCCTCTTCTGCCTTCAATCTTTCCCAGCATCAGGGTCTTTTCCAAGGAGTGAGCTCTTTGCATCAGCTGGCCAAAGTATTGGAGCTTCAGCTTCATCGTGAGTCCTTCCAATGAATATTCCGGGTTGGATAACTTCAAATGATGTGTTAAATCCACAAAAATTAAGGCTGTGAAAGTCTTCCAGGTCTGTTTTGCCAGTCACAGTAAGTGAACAGAGGGTCCACTGTGATACAAGGCTGGCTTTTTTCCATGTCTGAGTTTCTGCTGCCACCTGCAGTCTCCGTCTGGACACAGCCTAGAAAAATGCTACATCTCACACTTGCCAAAATGTCCCTTAAGTACTATATATGTTGCAAATTGCACAATGGATTTATAAATATGAAGGCTCTATGAATACAGTGAGTACCCCGTGCAGGAATTTCAGGCAGACGTGTACATGTTAGGGAAAGCAGTGGGATAATGAACCCATAGGAGGAGCATCTTCCTTTGCCAGGCTCTGAGATGACCTCGGAGTGAGGAATCTCAGGGTTCACACCATCTCCCTAGCCTGGAAATTCAACTTTGGCAGCCCATCTTCAAAACACAAAAGATCTGATATAATTGCTGCATGCGTGCTAAGTCATTTCAGTCGTGTCTGACTCTTTGCAACCCCATGGACTGTAGCCTGCCAGACTCCTCTGTCCATTCTCCAGGCAAGAATACTGGAGTGGGTTTCCATGCCCTCCTCCAGGGGATCTTCTCGACCCAGGGATCAAATCCGTGTCTCTTATGTCTCCTGCATTGGCAGGCAGGTTCTTTACCACTAGCACCACCTGGGAAACCCCAATTGCTGCAGAGCTGCTGCTGCTGCTGCTAAGTCTCTTCAGTCGTGTCCGACTCTGTGTGACCCCATAGACGGTAGCCCACCAGGCTCCCATGTCCCAGGGATTCTCCAGGCAAGAACACTGGAGTGGGTTGCCATTTCCTTCTCCAATGCATGAAAGTGAGAAGTGAAAGTAAAGTCGCTCAGTCGTGTCCGACTCTTAGCGATCCCATGGACTGCAGCCTACCAGGCTCCTCCATCCATGGGATTTTCCTCGCAAGAGTACTGGAGTGGGTGCCATTGCCTTCTCCGCAGAGCAGAGATGCCCAAAAATTAAAAAAATAATCCCTATTGTCAAAAGTACATAAGGTTTAATTGAGGAGAATGATCAAATTATTTCACCACTAGGATCCTCAGCTTCAGGGAACTAAATGAAATAAAACCCTGTAAAGGATAATCATTTCAAGCTTTTCATTTCAGTGGCCAGGAGATGATAAGCTAGCTGTATTTGCCAATATTTGACACTGTGAAACTGAAAAACATTTCTCCACAAATGTGTCTTTCTAGTGACGTGAGACTTTCGATTTTACTGATTGTAAATAATTGCTGTTGACAGTTTATACTGACAAGTGTTTGAGCTGTTGTCAGTAAGATGTTCATTGCTCTGGCTTTTTTTTTCTTAGGTGTATATGGTGACTGAAATTTAAGTAGCTCAGAGTGTAAATATCACTGGACTGGCAGAAAAGTTTGTTCTGGTTTCTCTGTAACATCATACATTAAAAAGCCGCAGGAATTTTTTGGCCAACCAGATAATTGAGCGGTAACTCTTAGCTTCCTGCCGAGTGGCCACAGAGCAAGCAGCTTTCCATCTGAGTCACAGGATTATGAGAGAATTAAGAGACATGCTATAGACAGCTTCAGTTGGTATTTTAGTAAGTTATTAAGAAATCTAAGAACAGCCGCAAGTTTCTTTAGAGATGGTTGTCTGAATCTCTCCAGTAAGTGCCCACTGTAAGTGAGTAAGTGAAAGATCTGTATGGGCAACGAGGAAAACGCTCCCCACGCAGCCCCTTCCTCAATCCAGCTCTTACATCTGCAGCCAGACTTACACCCTTATGGCAAGAAAGGGGCACACTGACTCCTCTAGGGAACACTGACATTGAGATGCTGCCCAGTGAAGTGGTGAGGTCTCTTCCCAGACATGCTCCAGTAAAGCCCACCAGACACTCGCCTCATAAAACACACAAGTTACAATCAGCTCAGAAATATACCTGTCATAAATGGTCTGGAGAACGCAATGGCACCCCACTCCAGTAGTCTTGCCTGGAAAATCCCATGGATGGGGGAGCCTGGTGGGCTGCAGTCCATGAGGTCACTAAGAGTTGGACACGACTGAGTGCCTTCACTTTCACTTTTCACTTTCATGCATTGGAAAAGGAAATGGCAACCCACTCCAGTGTTCTTGCCTGGAGAATTCCAGGAACAGCGGAGCCTGGTGGGCCGCCGTCTATGGGGTTGCACAGTGTCAGACACGACTGAAGTGACTTAGCAGCAGCATAAATGGTCAGGCATAGCTTGCTGGATATTTCAGGAGCTGGTCTAAAACTAAAGTAAAATAGAAGAGACCAAAATGGACAAATGGAAACCAGAAATTTAGAAGAAGCAGAGACAATGCAGGAAGCAGATTTGTTTTAAAAAGCCCATAAAACGATGAATGTGCTCAGAGAAACAAGCAGATGTGTATATGTGAAACAAGAACAGTGTGTTTTTTTAAAAGAACAGAGAACATGAAAAGCTTTGGAAGTTAAAAATCTGATAACCAATCTAAGTCAGGGAAAGTGTTGAAAGTAAAGTTGGAAAAAATCTCCCAGATAGTTTTTTAAGAAGATAACAGGAGGTGAAAGATAAGTAAATTACAAGACCATTGCGGTGGGTGCAAGAGCAAAAGAGTCAGAATTTCAAAGGAGAGGGTGAAGAAGAGAGTGCAAAAAACGTGGAGAAACAGTGCAAAGAGGTGGTAAAAGACGAAAACTCCCTGCACTGAAGACCTAGTTTTCCAGATCCCAGGCCCACTGTCTGCCCATGGCAGTAAATAGACTCACATGCCACACCCCGCTAAATCGCAGAGCTGGAGATGAAGGGGCAAATTGAAATGTTTCCAGTTAACCAGGACAAAGATAATGAAAAGGAATCCAAATGGTATCAGATTTCTGAATGCTAACCCTAATAGTAAGAAAACATCCCATGCCTTAAAAATTCTGAATGAAAGTGATTTTTTTTTCAGCCCAGAAATAGAGAGCCAACCAAACTAGAGACAAGCTCTGTGTTACTCAGAAGAGTTGTGTAACCTCTGCAGTGCACGTTCCCACCTATAGAAACAATGGCCTTGCCCATCTCCCAGAGTCCTTGTTAAGGTAAAATAAAACAGCTTCCATCCATAGCGTACTAGTTGCTATGTAAGTTCTAAACTCTGGGGTGATGTATTTTCATCTTTGGACTTTCTAAATTATCCAGGCCAGTGACTTATACTTCAGTTCAGTTCAGTCGCTCAGTCGTGTCCGACTCTTTGAGACCCCATGAATCGCAGCACACCAGGCCTCCCTGTCCATCACCAACTCCCGGAGTTCACTCAGACTCACGTCCATTGAGTCAGTGATGCCATGCAGCCATCTCATCCTCGGTCGTCCCCTTCTTCTCCTGCCCCCAATCCCTCCCAGCATCAAAGTCTTTTCCAGTGAGTCAACTCTTCACATGAGGTGGCCAAAGTACTGGAGCTTCAGCTTTAGCATCATTCCTTCCAAAGAAATCCCAGGGCTGATCTCCTTCAGAATGGACTGGTTGGATCTCCTTGCAGTCCAAGGGACTCTCAGGAGTCTTCTCCAACACCACAGTTCAAAAGCATCAATTCTTTGGTGCTCAGCCTTCTTCACGGTCCAATTCTCATATCCATACATGAACACAGGAAAAACCATAGCCTTGACTAGACGGACCTTAGTCGGCAAAATAATGTCTCTGCTTTTGAATATACTATCTAGGTTGGTTATAACTTTTCTTCCAAGGAGTAAGCGTCTTTTAATTTCATGGCTGCAATCACCATCTGCAGTGATTTTGGAGCCCTCAAAAATAAAGTCTGACACTGTTTCCACCGTTTCCCCATCTATTTCCCATGAAGTGATGGGACCGGATGCCATGATCTTCATTTCCTGAATGTTGAGCTTTAAGCCAACTATTTCACTCTCCTCTTTTACTTTCACCAAGAGGCTTTTTAGTTCCTCTCCACTCTCTGCCATATCTGAGGTTTTTGATATTTCTCCCGGCAATCTTGATTCCAGCTTGTGTTTCTTCCAGTCCAGCGTTTCTCAAGACATACTCTGCATATAAGTTAAATAAGCAGGGTGACTATAGACAGCCTTGACATACTCCTTTTTCTATTTGGAACCAGTCTGTTGTTCCATGTCCAGTTCTAACTGTTGCTTCCTGACCTGCATACAGATTTCTCAAGAGGTAGGTCAGGTGGTCTGGTATTCCCATCTCTTTCAGAATTTTCCACAGTTTATTATGATCCACACAGTCAAAGGCTTTGGCATAGTCAGTAAAGCAGAAATAGATGTTTTTCTGGAACTCTCTTGCTTTTTCCATGATCCAGCGGATGTTGGCAATTTGATCTCTGGTTCCTCTGCCTTTTCTAAAACCAGCTTGAACATCAGGAAGTTCACAGTTCACGTATTGCTGAAGCCTGTCTTGGAAAATTTTGAGCATTACTTTACTATCGTGTGAGATGAGTGCAATTGTGCAGTAGTTTGAGCATTCTTTGGCATTGCCTTTCTTTGGGATTGGAATGAAAACTGACCTTTTCCAGTCCTGTGGCCACTGCTGAGTTTTCCAAATTTGCTGGCATATTGAGTGCAGCACTTTCACAGCATCATCTTTCAGGCTTTCAATAGCTTTATGATTAAAAAGTGGAAGTGAGCAGTAGATTTAAGGGCCTGGATCTGATACATAGAGTGCCTGATGAACTATGGAATGAGGTTCGTGACATTGTACAGGAGACAGGGATCAAGACCATCCCCATGGAAAAGAAATGCGAAAAAACAAAATGGCTGTCTGGGGAAGCCTTACAAATAGCTGTGAAAAGAAGAGAGGCGAAAAGCAAAGGAGAAAAGGAAAGATATAAGCATCTGAATGCAGAGTTCCAAAGAATAGCAAGAAGAGATAAGAAAGCCTTCTTCAGCGATCAATGCAAAGAAATTGAGGAGAACAGAATGGGAAAGACTAGAGATCTCTTCAAGAAAATTCGATACCAAGGGAACATTTCATGCAAAGATGGGCTCGATAAAGGACTTATACTTAGTAGATATCAATAAATAGTGTTTTTTAAAAATTAGATTTTCCATGTATGGCACAGCCATGAGGCAGATACTGCGTGTATTAGTAGGCTGAGTGGTGGTGTGGTGGTAGGGGTTTTGTGCTGGGACAGTGTTTTCATGATGGGTTTCCCAGGCGGTGCTGGTGGTGAAGAACCCACCTGCCAGTGCAGAAGATGCAGATTCAACCCCTGAGTCGGGAAGATCCCCTCGGTTAGGAAATGACAACCCACTCCAGTATTCTTGCCTGGAAAATCCCATGCACAGAGGAGCCTGGCGGGCTACAGTCCTTGGGGCCAGAGTCAGACACGGCTGAGCGACAGCAGTGTGTAGTGTTCATGATACAGTGTTTCCGTGTTTAAGGCGGATTACAGGTCAATAGGAAGTTGCATCCTACACGCACACAGACATACCCACACGCCTGCTTTATTTCCCAGTTCAATTCACCGAAAAGAGAGAAATTAACAGAAACGAGGTGGCTCCCAGCGGGAGAGCAAATGCGAGACCCTGAGGGGTGTGTCCTGGTCCTTGACTTCCCAGCAGTTCTGAAGGGGCTGGTGTTACCCTTTGTCCAGGTGGGACCCATCAGACCTGAGCAAGCAGCTCTTATACTCAATTTATGTCCTCAAGCCAGAATAACATACATGGAAAATCTATGTGCTCCCTTTGGAAGAAATACTTATGAAGATTGATCTTTTCTTGTTCTTGAACCTGACTTGCCATGCACAGGGCCCCTCCTCTTCCAATTAGAAGGTCAAGGCAGTGCCTGGGGAGCCCTAAGAAACAGCTCCGGCTGCTCTTCTCTGCTGTCTCCCCACCGTCCATCTCAGTTTCCCGAGTGGTTGTCAATCTGTGTTGGCTTGAGACCGCATCATGAATCCAGACAGTCTACCGTCTCCAGTGTTACAAACATAGATAAACAGAAGAAAACAGGACGAAATATTCGTGGTGGCTGCTGTGAGGGATGGGATTGCAGGAAGGTTTTATTGTTGCTTCTCTTTTTTGTTCTGTTTCATTTTGCATTAACGCTTTTTCAGTACTTGTTAAAGGTTCTGTAGTCAGCATACATTCAGCGGAGGAGATAGATACAAAGGCTGTACGTGCAATTTGGAGAACATATAATATCCAACTCTCTGTGACCTCTCTGTGGATAAGTCTGAAATTTCCAGCCACAGCTTCTCCCTTAAATTCCAGTCACATATCTCCAACACCCTGCAGAATTCTCTCTCAGTCCAATAACTGTTGAGGGCATTAGCTTCTACAGTGATTTAGGGGCACATATTGTGGCTTCTACTGGGCCTCCCATGTGGCTCAGTGGTAAAGAATGCCTGCCAGTGCAGATGTGGGAGACATGGGTTTGATCCCTGGGTCAGGAAGATCCCTGGAGGAGGAAATGGCAACCCACTCCAGTATTCTTGCCTGGGAAATCCCATGGACAGAGGAGCCTGGTGGGCTACAGTCCATGGGGCCACAAAGAGTTGGACACGACTGAGCAACTGAACATAGAGACAGACACACACACACAGATACACACACACATGCTGTGTAGGTAGAGAAATTCTGCTGCTCCAAATGGGTTGATCTGTGGAGTGTTACTGAAGTAATTCTAGGAGAGTGAGCAGCTGATTACAGAGATGTGAGAAGTGGTTCAACAAAGAGCTATGTCCTGTTTCAGTAAGAAAGCTACACGCTCCATCAAGCATATGCTCATTTGTTGGAGTGAATCAATAGACACTGTGTGAAAAAAATTCCCATAGTACATCTCCTTTCAAAACGGATTCAATCATCTTCCATTCCTTACAAATCCACCATAAAATTATTAATGATATTCTTGAGATATGGACAAGTGGTGCTTTTTTAACCTTTTGTAAGCTGTGAATTAAAAGAATAATAAGAATAAGCTGTGAATTAAAAGCAGCTGTTAGAAAGCTTGACTAGTTTTTGTGATCTGTAACATGCACTATAAAAACAATGAAATTCTTATGCAAATAAATGCAGCTTTCAGCCACATCCCCTACCCCATCCTCTGCTTTATCCATTCCTCCTCACAGAGAAATGCACCAGGTGCCCTGATCATTCAGACAGTGGTCCTCAACCGTTTTTAGTCCTAGAATAGAATTTGGTAAAAGCTACATACTTCTTGCATGCGGTTAAGTTGATCTCAATATTTTCCATCACGTTTAAATAGCTTCCCCGGTGGCTCAGTGGTAAAACAATTTGCCTGCCAAGAGACAGAGGTGCAATCCCTGGGTCAGGAAGATCCTCTGGAGTAGGAAATGGCAAGCCACTCCAGTATTCTGGCCTGGGAAATCCCATGGATAGAGAGCCTGGTGGACTACAGTCCAGGGGGTTGGAAAGAGTCGGATATGACAGAGCATGAACACATGTTAAATAGCTACACAAGATGTCATTTGTGATGTATTTGTAAATATTGACATTAGCAGTAAAGCTCCTACCAGTCTTTTAATCTATTCAATAGAATCCAAATGCTATAGAGATTTAATAGCCATCAGCTTCCATTTTAAATATATATATACACAGGCTCTTCTTTTATAAGATACTCGACATTTTTTCTCCTCGTCTAAATTTCATATCAACCATAATTTTATCCTCTGGCAATGCTTTTTTAAAACTTGAATTATAGTTGCTTCACAGTGTGTTAATTTCTGCTGAGCGGTAAAGTGATTCAGATATATATATGCATATATATATTTATATAATGTTCTTTTATATTTTTTGCATTATGGTTTATTATCAGGTATTGAATATAGTTCCCCGTGCTATACAGTAGGACCTGTGGTCTATTTTCTGTATAATAGTCTGTATCTACTAACCCTAAACGCCCACTCTGGCCCTCTATCACCCCACTTATCCCCTAGCAACCACAAGTCTGTTCTCTGTCTGTGAATCCATTTCTGTTTTGTATATAAATTCGTTTGTGTCATATTTTAGATTTCATGTAAATGATTTTGTGTGTTCAGTCACTAAGACGTGTCCGACTCTTTGCAACCCCATGGATGGCAGCATGCCGGGCTTCCCTGTCCTTCACTATCTCCTGAATTTGTTCAAACTAAAGTCCATTGTGTTGATGATGCCATCCAACCATGTCATCCTCTGTCATCCCCTTCTCCTCATGCCCTCAATATTTCCCAAATCAGGGTCTTTTCCAATGAGTTGGCTCTTTGTATCAGGTGGCCAAAGGATTGGAGCTTCAGCTTCAGCCCTTCTAATGAATATTTAGGGTTGATTTCCTTTAAGATTGACTAGTTTGATCTCCTTGCTGTCCAAGGGACTCTCAAGAGTCTTCTCTAGCACCACAGTTCAAAAGCATCAGTTTTTTGGCACTCAGCCTTCTTTATGGTCCAACTCTCACATCTGTACATGACTACTAGAAGAAGAACAATAGCTTTGACTATATGGACCTTTGTCAGCAAAATGATGTCTCGCTTTTTAATACACTGTCTGGGTTTGTCATACCTTTTCTTCCAAGGAGCAAATGTCTTTTAATTTCATGGCTGCAGTCCCTGCCCTCAGTGATTTGGAGCTCAAGAAAATAAAGTCTCTCACTGTTTCCATTGTTTCCTCATCTATTTGCCATGAAGTGTTGGGACTGGATGCCATGATCTTAGTTTTCTGAATGTTGAGTTTTAAGCCAGCTTTTTCACTCTCCTCTTTCACCTTCATCAAGAGGCTCTTTAGTTCTTCTTCGCTTTCTGCCATAAGGGTGGTGTCATCTGCATATCTGAGGTTATTGGTATTTCTCCCTGAAATCTTGATTCCAACTAGTGCTTCATCCAGCCTGGCATTTTGCATGATGTACTTTGTATAAAAGTTAAATAAGCACAGTGACAAGATACGGCCTTGATGTACTCCTTTCCCAGTTTGGAACTAGTCTGTTGTTCCTTGTCCGGTTCTAACTGTTGCTTCTTGAGCTGCAGACAGAATTCTCAGGAGGCAGGTAAGGTGATCTGGTATTACCATCTCTGAAGAATTTTCCACAGTTTGTTGTGATCCACACAATAAGGCTTTAGTGTAGTCAGTGAAGCAGATGTTTTTCTGGAATTCTCTTTTTCTGTGATCTAGCGGATATTGGCAATTTGATCTCTGGTTTCTATGCATTGTCTAAATTCAGCATGTACATCTGGAAGTTCTTGTTTCACATAGTGCAGAAGCCTAGCTTGAAGGATTTTGAGCATAATCTTGCTGACATGTGAAATGAGTACAATTGTACAGTAATTTGAACATTCTTTACCATTGCCTTTCTTTAGGATTGAAGTAAAAACTGACCTTTTCCAGCCCTGTGGCCAGTGCTGGGTTTTCCAAATTTGCCAGCACAAGGAGTGCAGCACTTTAGCAGCATCATCCTTTAGGATTCAAAATAGTTCAGCTGGAGCTACAGCACCCCCACTAGCTTTGTTCATAGTGATGCTTCCTAAGGCCCACTCGACTTCACACTCCAGGATGTCTGGCTCTAGGTGAGTGACCACACCATCAGGGTTATCTGGGTCATTAAGACCTTGTTTGTACAGGTCTTCTGTGTATTCTTGCCACCTCTTAATATCTTCTGCTTCTGTTAGGTCTCTACCATTTCTGTCTTTATTGTGCCCATCTTTGCATGAAATGTTCCCTTGGTGTCTCCAGTTTTCTTGAAGAGATCTCTAGTCTTTCCCATTCTGTTGTTTTCCTCTATTTCTTTGCACTGATCTCTGAGGAAAGCTTTCTTCTCTCTCCTTGCTATTCTTTGGAATGCTGCATTCAGGTGGGTATATCTTTCCTTTTCTCCTTTGCCTTTTGCTTCTCATATTTTCTCAGCTATTTGTAAGGCCTCCTCAGACAACCGTTTTGCCTTGTTGCATTTCCTGTCTCATGAATGATTTCATTCCCTGCCTCCTGTACAATGTTATGAACCTCAGTCCATAGTTCTTCAGGCACTCTGTCTACCAGATCTAATGCTTTGAATCTATTCATTACCTCCACTATGTAATCATAGGGGATTTTATTTAAGCCATACATGAATGGCCCAGTGGTTTTCCCTACTGTCTTTAATTTGAGCCTGAAGTTTGTAATATATCATATGGTATTTGTCTTTCCCTTTCTGACTTCACTTAATTTGATAATCTATAGTTCCATATGTTGCATCAAATGAAATTGCTTTTGTTTTTTTATAGCTGTTTAGTATTCCATATGGAGAAGGGGATGGCACGCCACTCCAGTACTCTTGCCTGGAAAATCCCATGGACGAAGGAGCCTGGTAGGCTGCAGTCCATGGGGTTGTGAAGAGTCGGACACGACTGAGCGACTTCACTTTCACTTTTCCCTTTCATGCATTGGAGAAGGAAATGGCAACCCACTCCAGTGTTCCTGCCTGGAGAATCCCAGGGACGGCGGAGCCTGGTGGGCTGCCGTCTATGGGGTCGCACAAAGTTGGACACGACTGAAGCAACTTAGCAGCAGCAGCAGTATTCCATATGTATATGTATACACACACACACCACATCTTTTTTATCCATTTGACTGTCAGTGGACATTTAGCCTATTTCTCTGTCTTGGCTATTGTGAATAGCACTGCTCTGAACATAGGGGTGCGTGTATCTTTTGAACTATCATTTTATCTGATGCATGCCCAGGAGTGGGATTGCTGGATCTTATGGCAACTCTGTGTTTAGGTTTTTAGATTCCTCCCCACTGATTTACGTAAGGACTTCGCCAGCTTACATGCGCACCAACAGTGTAGGACAGTACCCTTCACTCCATATCTTCCCAAGGATTGATTTGTGGGCCTTTTCCTGATGGCCCTTCTGAGCAGTGTGAGACGGTGCCTCATGGTAGTTTTGATTTGCCTTTTTCTAATAATTAGCAATGGTGAGCATCTTTTCGTGGGTCTCTTGACCATCGGTGTGTCGTCTTTGGAGAAATGTCTGGCTCTTCTGCCCATTTGTCAACTGAGTTCCTTGTGTTTCTGTTGTTGAGTTGTATAGCTGGTCATATACTGCAGAAAGTAAGCCCTTGTTGGTCACGTCATTTGCAAATATTTTCTCCTGGGCTGTAGGTTGTCTTTTCATTCTGTTTATGATTTCCTTCGCTCTTTCTGTTTATGACTTCCTTCGCTCTGCAAAAGCTTGATTAGGTCTTGTTTATTTTTTGCTTTTATTTCTATAATCTCGGGAGACTGACCTAAGGAAACATTGGTATGATTTTTGTCAGAGAATGTTTTGCTTATGTTCTCTTCTAGGAGTTTTGTGGTATCGTGTCTTATGTTTAAACCTTTAAGGCGTTTTGAGTTTATTTTTGCTTATGGTGTGAGGGTGTGTTCTCCCTTCACTGATTCACATTGGCTGTCCAACTTTCCCAACACCCTTTGGTGAAGAGACTGTCTTTTTCCCATTGTGCACTCTTCCTCCCTTTGCTGAAGACTAATTGACTGTAGTTGTATGGGTTTCTTTCTGGTCTATTCTGTACCATTCATTCATATGTCTGTTTTGGTCAATGGTCAGTATTGTGCCATTTTGATTCCCGTAGCTTTGTAACGTCTGAAGTCTGGAAGGGTTATGCCTCCTGCTTCATTTTTTTCCCTCAGGACTGTTTCAGAAGTTATGGTTCCATATAAATTTTAGGATTATTTGTCCTAGTTCTGTGAAAACATCATGGGTAATTCGACAGGAATCACATTAAATCTGTAGATTGCTTTGGGTAGTATGACCGTTTTAACAGTATTAACTCTTTCCAGTCAAAGAGCGTGGACTATCTTTCCATCTCTTTGAATCAGCTTCAAATTTCTCTGTTATTGTTTCATCGTTTCCAGCATTTAAGTCTTTCACTTCCTTGGTCAGGCTTATTCCCAAGTGTTTTTTGTTTTTTTTTTGCGGTATGATTTTAAAAGTGTTTTTATTACATTCTCTTTCTGATATTTCATTGTTAGTGTAAACAAGTGTGGCCAGTTTCTGTATGTTACTCTTGTATCCTGCTACCTTGCAGAGTTGGTTTTTCAGTTCCAGCGGTTTCTATGTGGAGTCTTTAGGGTTTTCTATATATTAGAAATAATGTCATCTTCACATAACGACAGTTTTATCTCTTCCCTCCCAGTTTGGATGGCTTTTCTTTCTTTGTCTGATTGCTCTGGTTAGGACTTCCAATACGATGTTGAACACAAGGGGTCAGAGTGGGCATCCTCGTTTTATTCCAGATTTTAGTGGCAAGGCTTTCAGCTTTTCACCCTTGAGAATTATATTGGCTTTGAGTTTGTCATACATAGGATTCTGTGATGTTGAGACATCCTGCCTCTATACCCGTTTTGGTGAGAGTTTTTTTTATCATGGATGGATGTTGAATTTTATCAAAGCTTTTTTTGCATCTGTTGAGATGACCATGTGGTTTTTGTCTCATCTTCATGTAGTGTATCACATTCTTTGATTTGCTTATGTGGAACCGTCCTTATGAACTTGGGATGAATCCAGCTTATTCACGATGTGTGATTTGTGCGTGTGTGTGTGTTGTTGGGTTTGGCTGGCTAATATTTCATTGAGAATTTTTGCATCCATATTCATCAAAGCTTATTGGCCTGTACTTTCTTGTCTGGTGACATCCTTGTCTGGTTTGGGTATCAGGGTGATGGTGACATCATAGAATGTCTTTGGGGGTGTTCCCTCCTCTTTAATCCTTTGGAAGAATTTGGGAAGAACTGGTAGAAGTTCTTCTTTGTATGTTTGGTAGAATTCCCCTGTGTAGCCATCGGGTCTAGGACTTGTGCTTGTAAGGAGTGTGTGTGTGTGTGTGTGTCACAGATTCTATTTTCACTTCTAGTGATCAGTCTATTCAAATTATTTGTTTCTTCTTGGTTTGGTTTTGGTGGGCAGTAGGTTTCTAGAAACTTCTTCATTTCTTCTAGGTTGTCAGATTTGCTGGCATATAATCGTTCACAATATTTTCTCTTTTTTATCTCTATGCTCATTGACCTCTATGCTCACTGAAGGTGAGAGGAGAAGGGGATAACAGAGGATGAGATGGTTGGATGGCATCACCAACTCTATGGACATGAATCTGAGTAAGCTCCAGGAGTTGGTGATGGACAGGGAAGGCTGGCGTGCTGCAGTCCATGGGGTCACAAAGTCAGACATGACTGAGTGACTGAAGTGAACTGAATTCATTGACCTCTAAATGCTACAGATTTCTTTTTTGGATTGTCTTTATAGCTAGTGGTATACAATTTTAATCAAGATAGCATAAATATCTTTCAAATTGTGATAAATATTAAGCATAAGTGAAATTGCATCAGAAGTACATCATTTAATTAAGTGAATGTGAACTTTACTTACTAAGTTTGTGTATCCATTAAATTTAGTTCGAATTAGAACTGGTTCAGCCTCCAGTTTCTTCCTATTTTTTCTTATGAAAGATTTAAGTGATGAGAAATGATATTCATATAAATAAGTGAAATGAAAGGTATGTTGTTACTACAATGTTATTCAAGTCTTTACATTCCTTTGGAGTGATATAACAAGCGACTTAGCACACACACACAGCGTGATCTATCATAAAAGTCATTTCCAATCATCTGTCATCTGGCAAATCAATTAGGTCCTTCTTCATTTTGCACCTCACTTCCAAAAACATTTGTTACCTGGGCACTGGAGTGCTTTATATACCTCGGCATTGGAGTGCGTTATATAAAACTGACCTTTTTCTTGTCCTGGGGAGGTTTTAACATTCAAACACAATGAACATTCAAAGACAACAGACTAGAGGGCGGGGTGGGGAAGGCTGGTTGGGAAGAGAAGCCCCCTAGTGGCCCTGCACCGCCACTGCAGAAGAACTTTAGAGACCGCACAGAGGAAAGGAATTCAGAGTACAGACTCATCTGAAAAGCCCCTGCTGCTGGGAAAGATTGACGGCAGGAGGAGAAGGGGCGACAGAAGATGAGATGGCTGGATGGCGTCACTGACTCAATGGACATGAGTTGGAGTAAACTCCAGGTTGGTGATGGACAGGGAGGCCTGGAGTGCTGCAGTTCATGGGGTCGCAAAGAGTCAGACACGACTGAACAACTGAACTGAACAGAGGAAAAGCTTCAACAATACCGTGACCTTCCAGATGTTCAAGCTGGATTTTTTTTTCTTTTTTTAAAAAATTTTTATTTTTACTTTATTTTACTTTATAATACTGTATTGGTTTTGCCATACATTGACATGAATCCACCATGAAAACTGGATTTAGAAAAGGCAGAGGAACCAGAGAGCAAATTGCCAACATCTGCTGGATCATGGAAAAAGCAAGTGAATACCAGAAAAAACATACTTCTGCTTTATTGATTACACTAAAGCTTTTGACTGTGTAGATCACAACAAACTGGAAAATTCTTCAAAAGATGTGAATACCAGACCACTTTACCTGCCTCCTGAGAAATCTGTATGCAGGTCAAGAAGCAATAGTTAAAAACATATATAGAACAACAGACTGGTTCCAAATTGGGAAAGGAGTACGTCAAGGCTGTATATTGTCACCCTGCTTATTTAACTTATATGCAGAGTACATCATGAGAAACGCTGGGTTGGATGAAGCACAAGCTGGAATCAAGATTGCCGGGAGAAATATCTATAACCTCAAATACGCAGATGATTCCAGCCTTACGGCAGAAAGTGAAGAAGAACTAGAGAGCCTCTTGATGAAAGTGAAAGAGAAGAGTGAAAAAGCTGGTTTAGAATTCAACATTCAAAAAATGAAGATCATGGCATCTGGTCCCATCACTTCATGGCAAACAGATGGGGAAACAATGGGAAAAGTGTCAGACTTTATTTTGGGGGCTCACTGCAGATGGTGACTGCAGCCAGGAAATTAAAAGACACTTGATCCTTGGAAGAAAATCTATGACCAACCTAGAAAGCATATTAAAAAGCAGAGACATTACTTTGCCGACAAAGGTCCATCTAGTCAAGGCTATGGTTTTTCCAGTGGTCATGTATGGATGTGAGAGTTGGACTATAAAGAAAGCTGAGCACCGAAGAATTGATGCTTTTGAACTGTGGTGTTGGAGAAGACTCGAGAGTCCCTTGGACTGCAAGGAGATCCAACCAGTCCATTCTAGAGGAGATCAGTCCTGAATATTCATTGGAAGGACTGATGCTGAAGTTGAAACTCCAATACTTTGGCCAGCTGATGCAAAGAAGTGACCCTTGGAAAAGACCCTGATGCTCGGAAAGATTGAAGGCGGGAGGAGAAGGCAACAACAGAGGATGAAATGGTCGGATGACATCACCTACTTGGATATGATTTTGAGCAAGCTCCAGGAAGCCTGGCCTACTGAAGTCCATGGGGTTGCAAAGAGTCGGACATGACTGAATGACTGAACTGAACAGAGGAAAGGCATTTACCTATAAACAGATGCCCTGAGAACTCTCTGGCAAGAAGCCCTGTGATTAGTCTTTGTGACCTCAAGACTGTACGTCCCCTAGATTAAAAAATACTGATTCTGAACTCCAAGACTACCAGTTCTTGCTAGAGCACAGCCTGCTAAGGAAAGTGCTATTTAGGCAAGAGGCCAAAGGGACTTGGAAACAGTCTACCTCTGAGTAGACATTTCTCTGAAGTGAATGACCACTTGCATCAAGTATGATCGGGGGGTTTATTTAATATGTTTAGTATGAAGATTCCTATGTTCTGTTCTGAACCAGGTGAGCTGAAGTCTTTAGGAAGAGGGACCTAGGAAACCTCGACAAGCAGCCTACATGTTCCTTAAGCACAGTTAACGTGGGAGAAATACTCTCTAGGCAACCTCGTTTCTACACTTGGGGGGTCTAGATGAAGCATCAGAAGCTTCATCTTTTGCCACAGGTCCTTCACTGAGGCTTCATGTTATACCCTTGGATTTTGTAAACGTCGCAGATAATTATGTGTGGCATCACGGTACCATTTATTAAAATAGCATAGTTTGTGTGGACGTCTATATCACTCAGTCTCCCCTGTTGCAAGCCTGTTAAGGATTTTAATTTAGAAAGCAGTGCTTAGAAATAAAGTATCTCCCTTGCTGGTCTGGAATGAGGCCCAGTTATACATCACAATAAAAATTAGGCTGTTTCTGTTTTTCCTTTGTGACCTAACTGCCAGAAGCTCACCAGTTAATTTAAAGTTTAATCACAGTCATGTTGAACTTTGCAATTAAAAGAAGGATTTTCATTATAAAATTTTTATTAAAAAAGTAAAATTCTCATTTTTGTTGATTCTGAACTTTTCATATTTTAATATGTCATTGTGCTTTTGTAATAAACTGTTCAAGTCTAAATCTTGGACAAGCCTTTTTATAAGTACAATAACTTAGGCCAGAAAGGCCAATTATTTCCTTTTTATATTTTAAGCTTGGTAAAGTATAAAGAAGAATTGGTCGGTAATCTTACTATTTGGAAATAGCCAGAGTTAATATTAATATTTTCTTGCATTTATTTTCTTCTTTTTCTATACATATGAAGTTTTTGTTTATTTTTTTGGCCACACTGTGTGGTATATGGGACCTTAGTTTCCCAACCGGGGATTGAACCCATGCACCCTTGCAGTAGAAGTGTGGAATCTTAACCAGTGGACCGCCAGGGAAATCCTAGTATCATACTATACACAGTGAATCCAGTTTTTTAAAAACTTACCGTGATTATATTTATCAAAAGCATTAACCAGGTCATTAAACATTCTTGATAAACGTGATTTTTAAAATATATCCCTCTTCTAAATGTTTCAAAATGTGTGTATCTTCTCTGGTTGTTTCAGCTTATATTCTGCTACACCTCTACTGTGATAAGCATCTTTTACACACGTTCTTATGCTCATTTGTGATTATTTGGGAATAAACTTCTAGAAGCAAAATGACTAGATCTATAGGCAAGAACATTTAAATCTTGCATGATATTTTATCAAATCACTTTTCTAGCAATGCTCTCTGAGTCTTTTGGAATTCTCCAGCTCCCAAGCTCCACAGCAGTGAAAGCCATCAGCTCCTCTCCTGCAGATTCCGTTTTATCATTCCTGCTGCCCAAGGTCAAGTCCTGTCATTTGTCACACTGTGGGGGAGACCCTCCCCTCCCCCACCTCCCCGCCCCTCCCCCTCATCTGTTCTTTACTTCCTCCTCCTCTGTGATTTAGATAATTTTTCTTTTTAGTATTTTTGCTTTCCCTTTGCTCCCATCACCCTTTCCTCCTCTTTCATTTACGCGTAGTTTATTCATTTTGTGGGACAAGACTCGCCAGAAGTGGCTAGTGTAGTGAGCAGGGCTCTTCATCTCTTGCTAAAAAGGTCCACGTCTTTATCATTTTTAAACCTTGAATTGTCCTGTCTCCTGGCAGAAAATAAGCCCACATTTGGCACCTGTGCCCAGCAAAGCTTGGACGGGTAACTCCTTTAGCCGTGGATCTGCTTCTCTCCTTAAGGCTCACTTTTTATTACCCCCGCATGCAGGCCATCTCCCGCGTGGTAATCGAGACCATTCAGGGCAGTCCCCAGCCTGGTTTCCAGTGTCACGGCTCATTGTTTCTGCCTCGTGGACATGCTTCCCTGTGGCCAAAGTGCCCTGCTTGTTCCTTCGAAAATCCTCCAGCCTATGCTTTCAGGCCTTGATTCATCTTTCCCTGTCTTCTCCCTCTGTCCAGAGTCTATACACACTTCACGGTCACCTTAGGTGCTCTGCCAGGAAGCTGTCCCTGGTCCTCCTTCCTTTTGTTCCCTGGAACCCACAGCTGCTGCTTCACTGACGCTTCCAAATATAATCCTTTGCCTCCACCGCAACCCTGGGGAGCCGTCAAGTGCAGAGACTCACTCTGCGTCTCTTTGAGCCACATCTCCCAGCCAAGTGCCCAGCACACATGTGTGCCCAGTAGGCAACAGTTGTATGAATGAATTAATATCCCAGTAGAAATACAGAAGTGAAGAAGTGGGGAAGCAAGGTTGAAGACACCTGCCCCCGATATACGGTTAGGGCTCAGTGACATTAAAATCACACTAAAGAGACTGGAGATGTGGATTAGGAGAACCACAAGGTGGCCTTCAAATCACGTTTATCTCACCTGTACATTTTTATTATCTTAAATGTATGTCATGAGATGGGGTCCATGATGGAGAGAGTGGGGTTCTGAGATGGACGATAGGGTTATGCCTTCAGTTTGGGCATCTGTGAGATATCAGGATGGAATGCTTGAAGATCTGTTTGCTGAGGACCCTGTCAGCCTCTTAGGAAAGAGTGACAAGAACTTCAGGATGTTTGATAGGACGTTGGATATCCTGATTAACATTTATAAGGTAGGCCTGTAGGTCTCTCCTCTGCTCTGGAGTTGGGGTGATAATTTCAGTGGAGGACAAAAATCCTGCCTTTGGCCCAACTCCTGGGACTTTATCTTAAAGGCCTTAGAATGGGAGAGAAGAGTCAAATTACTTACTGGAAGACTAATTAGTAGTTGAAAATCCTGGTGGGTAAAGAATTTCCGTATCTGACTAGCACCCTGAAGCAAAAAACAGCTGCAGGGAACATGGCAATTGCAAGCTGTAACCACAAGATGGCGCAGCAGACCACAAAATTCTCAGCAGGCCCAGGCCAACTAAGACGGTGACAGGGAGCATAGCAGTTGCAAACTTTACCCGCAAGATGGCGCAGCAGACAGCAAAATTCTCAACAGGCCTGACAGTGGCAGGGAGCGTAGCAATTGCAAGCTTTAACCACCAGATGGCGCAGGAGACCACAAAATTCTCCACAAGCCAAGTTCGTAAACCCACCCCTTTAAGTTCTTCTCCCCAAAGAGGAGTTTCAGTTTAGTTCAGTTCAGTTCAGTCGCTCAGTCGTGTCCGACTCTTTGCGACCCCGTGAATCGCAGCACGCCAGGCCTCCCTGTCAATCACCATCTCCCGGAGTTCATTCAGACTCATGTCCATCGAGTCCGAGATGCCATCCAGCCATCTCACCCTCGGTCGTCCCCTTCTCCTCCTGCCCCCAATCCCTCCCAGCATCAGAGTCTTTTCCAAGGACTCAGCTCTTCGCATGAGGTGTCCAAAGTATTGGAGTTTCGGCCTCAGCATCAGTCCTTCTAATGAACACCCAGGACTGATCTCCTTTAGAATGGCCTGGTTAGATCTTGCAGTCCAAGGGACTCTCAAGAGTCTTCTCCAAATTTGAACACCACAGTTCAAATTTGGTAACCCCAAAAATTTATCTGGAGGAGGGCTCAGAATTAGACACCCTTGAGGTTGTTGCCCAGTGTTTTAATTTCACCACTCTCCCAATTTTCCCTTAAAAAATACTTCCAGAAAATATAGTTCTGATAGAACTGGCTCTTGAGAGCCAATTGCTAAATTTTCAGGAATTAACATTTTTAAAATTAGAATTAGGTTATATAAATTTTTAATTAAGTAGGTTATATTAAATACTCAAAACTTAGTTATCTATTTTTTTGACATTTTACTGTCTTCGTGCTTTTTGAGGTTATACTGTATCTTAATAAATTAGGTAATGAGACTGTATTACACATCTCTTGGTAATTTGAAATTAACCACTTGGAACTTGGCCATGGAAACTAGCAAATGCTACACCTGAGCTTTTCGGAGAGCTGGATGGTAAGCATTTACCAAATATCAGTGGGTGAGGGAAAGGAGAGCTGGCTCATGTATGATGCCAGGAGTCAAGGAAAAGGAGCTTGAAATTACAGTTTGCCTCTGATGCTAATTCAGACAGAACAAAATACAATAACTTAAAAGCTCATACTTGACAGTCAGAATCAAGGCTTTGAATCTGTGCTCTGCCATTTATTACCTGTATCCCTTAGGCTGTTGACTCTCAGTGCTTATTTATTCTTCCCAACCCAGGGATTGAACCCAGGTCTCCCACATTGTAGGCAGACGCTTTACCATCTGAGCCACCAGGGAAGAGCCCTATTTATCTGTAAAGAGAACGTAACAGTACCTTCTTCATAAGATTACCGAAAGGATTAAACGAGCCAACATATATGTCACCTTAAATAGCTCTGTGTGTGTGTTCAGTCACTCAGGCATGTCCGACTCTTTGCGGCCCCATGGACTGTAACAGCCTGCCAGACTTCTCTGCCCATGGAATTTTCCAGGCAAGAATACCGGAGTGGGTAGCCATTTCCCACTTCAGGAGATCTTCCCAACCCAGGGTAAATATCAGTAGCTCTATGGGTTGGTTATTCTGTTAGTTGAAAGGCGATGAGCTTATGAATACTCATGAGAGAAGGAATGTTGATGCAAACAGCAGAGATACATTTGAATTCTAAGACCCCAAAGCTGTATATTTTCCAATTGTGTTAGATGTTTATATATAATTTCACATCATGATTTCCATTTATTTTCTGTAAATAGATTTAATATAATGCCACATTTCAAGACAGAATAATGTTTACTGTCATACGTCTCTTTTTTTAACATTTGGGAAGTTAAAATTTCCCAAGTTTAGTTTGAAAGACTATCTTGATGTCTTAAGCATTTTGTAAATAATCAGAGAATAAGTTGAGTTTTCCCAAAGAGCATGCCATTTTACCGCAGAGTATATCTTGGGTTGTCCCTGTCAAGCTGAGAGGTTGCTCAGAAATCAAGTTAATAGAAAACCCACGTCTAATTCCTCTAATGAGGGGTTAAGAATTTGTCTCCATACTCAAATGGTGGCAACCTTTGTGAATAAATTCGGAGACTGATCTCACAGTAACAGAAGCAGAATGAATGGAATCTCGAGTAATTGAATACGTGACTTTCTCTGAAATCACAAATGAAGACCCAGCTTCGTGGTATGAAGAGTTTGATCTGTGAGGACCAAATTTTCAGTGGTATTGAACTTAGCCTGTCCTTTGGCATTAAGCTGTGGAAGCTCTTCTGGGGAATGTTGGCGAGCAGCCCATACTCCAATGTGTCGACAGTTCCCTGCCTGGAGTCAGGAAAACGCTGTGACCCCCTGGAGTCCCCTCCAACTGGCAGAAACTGAAAACTGCTGAACAAGTTGGCCAGAAAGTGTCCAACCTGTTGCATAATCCAGACTTCAAAACCCAGACACCAGTCTCTCCTCACACCAGTCACTCGCACCTTTTCCATTTATTTTTCAATTAGCTCATCAAAGGAATATTTCTTAGCTATTATGTATGCCCAACACTGTGGAAGTGCTTTTAATTTATTTAAAAAACTTTAACAGGGGAAGGATTTGAGTAGTTTTTCCAGGGAACCCAAAGATTGAGACGGCATGTTCTAGAAATTGGCAATAAATAATAATTTGCTTAAAAAATCAGTGACACGTGAACTGTGCAGATAAATGGCAAGTTCATCGCTCTGGAACTCTGCTGCCCCCAGAAAGTGAACAGGGCATTTCTGTCCTACAGAGTGTGTATGCTGCCGTATTTAGCATTTCTTCTGTCATACAGTATCGTCCTGGCCTCAGGGGAGAATCACGTGACACTCCCAGTCATTTGAGACCACAGCTGTCTCAGGATCAAGACCCCACTGAGGACTATTTTGGCATTTCTGCAGCTGCTGGCAGAACCCAGATGGGTGTAACCACGTTGGGAGAGTTGGCGATAGTACAAGACAGCCGACACCCGCAAGGTACAAGGGCGGACCAGGGGCTGCAGCCCTTGCTGGTGTTTTCTCAAATCGCAAATGTTCCTGTAAGAATAAAGGCACACTTACGGTTGAGAATGTGTAAAACATAAAAGCATAAACAAGATTAACTTTATTCTATTATTGTTTTTTTTTATCCCCCCAGCTTTATTGAGACGTGATTGACATGTAACATGGTCCATGTTTAAGGCACAGAATGTGATGATTTGGTGACCGTGAAGGACAGGGAGGCCTGGCGTGCTGCGGTCCATGGGGTCGCGGAGAGTTGGACGTAACTTGGTGACTGAACAACAGCATATTGCGCAGTTTACAGTCAGGTCAGTTATATCCTTCACATCATTACCTTGTTGTTGTTATGCTGAGAACATTTAAGATCTACGCTCAGCAACTCTCAAGTACGCAATCCGTATTGTTAATTTTCGTCACCATGCTGAGCACCAGACCCCTGGAGCTTATTCACCTTATGACTGGACATTTAGACCTTTCGACCAACATCTCTGCATTTCCCCCACCCCCCTGGGATTCACTATAATATTCTCTGTTTATATGACTTGTTTTTGTTTTTGTTTTTGTTTTTTAGATTCTGCATTTAAATGAGAACATACATATTTCTCTTTGTTGGACTGACTTCATTTTGTATAATGCCTTCAAGGTTCATCCATGTCGTCACAAATGGCAGGATTTCATTCTTCATTAAGGCTGGATAATATTCCTCTGCATACACATACATATATATACACACATACATCTGTATACATACACGTAATACACAAATATAATATATATTTCACCTTTTTTACCCATCCATCAGTAGACACTGAGGTTGCTCACATATCTTGACTATTGTATATAATACTGCAGTGAACTTAGTTTTTTTGTTTTCTTTGGACAAATACTCAGGAGTGGACTTGCTTGATCATATGGTCATTTTTAATTTTTTGAGGAGCCTTCGTAACTGTTTTCCATAGTGTCTGCACCAATTTACATTCCCACCAATAGTGCACAGGGGTTACCTTTTGTCCCATGGCCTGGCCAGCTCTTGTTATTTCTTATCTTTTGACAGTAGCCATTCTGACAGGTGAGGTGGTGTCTGATTGTGCTTCTGATTTGCATTTCTCTAATAACTAGCGATGCTGTGCACTTTTCACGGACCTGTCTGCCACTTGTATGTCTTCTTTGGAAAAATGTCTGTTCAGCTCCTCCGCTGCTGCTAAGTCGCTTCAGTCGTGTCCGACTCTGTGTGACCCCAGAGACGGCAGCCCACCAGGCTCGCCCGTCCCTGGGATTCTCCAGGCAAGAACACTGGAGTGGGTTGCCATTGCCTTCTCCAATGCATGAAAGTGAAAAGTGAAAGTGAAGTCGCTCAGTCATGTCCAACTCTTCGTGACCCCATGGACTGCAGCCCACCAGGCTCCTCCGTCCATGGGATTTTCCAGGCAAGAGTACTGGAGTGGGCTGCCATCGCCTTCTCCTCTACTCAACTTTTAATCAGATTCTTTGATTTTTGCTACTGAGTTGCATGATTTCTTTATAGATTTTGGAAATTATCCCTTATCAGATATATGACCTGTGAATACTTTCTCCCATTTGGTAGGCAGCCTTTCCACTTTGCTGTTTCCTAATCACTTGGTTTCCTTTGGTGCAGAAGCATTTTAGATTAATGTAGTTCCTCTTGTTTACTTTTGCTTTTGCTGCCTTTGCAAGAAGATTAACTTTAAATGTCGTGTCCCACCTTCTAGATATAAATGCTATGAACAGGTTTGCTATTTCCTTCAGACATGTTTCTATGGGTGGGTTTACAGAGACACAGGAGAAAGGGAGAGAGAGGTTGAAAAACTAGATATTTTTTCCTTCCTGCCCCCCCCCCCACTAATCTCTACCATTTATTTTGAAATAGTTTCAGGTTTACCGAAAAGTTATAAAAGTAGTATAAAGAATTCCAAAATGCCATTCACCCAGATTCCCCAAGTATTAACATTTTTATCACATTTGCTTCTCCTCTCTCTCATATGTATTTTTTTTCTGCACCATCTGATGACACATTGCAAACTGATGGCCTCTAAAAAATTCTGCATGTATTTCCTAAAAACAAGACCAGTTTTATAGATACCTACACTAGGCTTAACAAAATCAGAAGAGTAACCGTGATATATTCTATTACTCAATCTACAGAATTTCGCCAGTTGTCTCCTTATTGCTCGCTTAGCAAAAGAAAAAGAAAATTTTCTAGTCCAGGATCCAGTCCCACATCACTTACGGCATGTAGTCTCTGGGAGGTCCATCTGTCTGGTGGTTCTTCATCTTTCATCCGGCTCTGACATCTTTGTAAGCACAGGCCCAGTTCCCTGAGAGGTTTGGTTGTGTTGATGCTTCCTCAAGATGAGATTCCTGCTACACAGCTTCTGCAGGAATGCACCAAAGTGGGTGGAGTTCTCCTCCTGGCACCTTATCAGGGCATACACTGTGGTTTTGACATATGCCGGTAATGTTAACCTCGGTCAGTTGGTTATGGTGGTGTCTGCCCGCATGCTCTGTCATAAATGATACCATTTTACCCTTTGTAATTAAAGAATATCTTGCAGGTAGATAACTTTAATACTATATAACAGTTGTATTAATCTTACAATTTTTGCATACCATTTCTACGATCCGTGATGTTCTCGCCTGAATTCAGTATTATTTTGATGGTGACCATGTAGCCACTTTCTAATCCCATCAACCCCTATTTATTTGTTAGTTGGTTTTCTACTGGAAGCGAGCACTTTTCCCCTCCCCACTTTTACTTGTTCCCTTGTTTATGTCAGTATAAAATGTAAACACTGTAAGATGCAAGATACTCAGAGATTCTCATGAGTCTGGCTTATCATTTGTTGCTGTCTTGATTTATTTGATGCCAGACAGCCCCACAGGCGGTCAGGGGAGCCCCTTCAGTGTGGCTCCATCTTTCTGACACGTCCCATCATCTATTGAGCGCACACTTACCTGTTTGCACATCAAGATGCTCCAGCAGCTCTGGGATCAGCCGGTTCCCCAGGAAAATCGTTCCTTTTAGTGGAGGATGGTTTTCAGGTGCCAGATCTTGCCAGTAAATGCATTCATTACATGTGGGATGGCAGTGCTCTCCAACATATTCACCAAACAGAGCCAGGAATATTTGCTTTGTGTCCTGAGAGTCACATTAATTTCAGTGTTTATATATTTAAAAACCACGTGTTTATACTCACATGTCCAGTTCCAATTCAACACCACAGGGCACATCCCAACTTTGCCCTTAGTGTATTTGTAGCTCCCTTCCCTAATGGTAAAATCTGGATCCCTTTGCTCAATTCAAGAATATACATAAAATCATTTCAGAATTGCTAACATACAGCACTGTGAACAACAAACTTCCTCACTACAATAAATCACTTCTAGTTTTTGTCTTTAGCCTCAGGATGTAAAATCAAACTACTGTGTTCAAAAATTACTTGGACGGTTCCCCAAGCTCTCTTTCTTATATGGTGGCTATTTTAGATATTATTAGGGTGGTTTCTGCTGACATTCTATTTGCAGTTTTTATTCCACATCCTCCTAGATTCTGGTTATTAATTAATTCATTTGTGTATTTATTGAGTATATGAAACAGACATGATTCTAAAAAGTCAAAACTATACGAAAAGGTTACTGAAGAGTATCACTTCCTCATCCATTCTACCCTGTTCTCATCCACCTGCCCTGAAAGTTTCCAAGCTCGATGATTTCTAGTCTCTCTTTCTAGGATTCCTTTTGCAAAAATAAGCAAATATATTTTCTTATTCCTCCCACTGTTTTTGTTATACAAAAAGTAACATACAATAAATAGTCATTTGCACACTATTTTCTAACAGAAATCACTCCATATCAGTTCATAGAGACATGCTTTTTCACAGGTGCAAAGGACTCCATTGTACCAACATACCATAGCTGATTGTATGGTATGTAGCAATATACCATAACCTCTCACAGCCAGGGGCTCAGGTTGTTGCCAGTATTTTGAACTTACAAACAGTGCTGCCATGAATGTGATTTTCATTTTGCTGGGGTTCTGTATTCAGGGCAAATTCTTAAAAGTAGACTTGCTAGATAAAAAGATGGTTTTAAATGTGCAATGATTTGATACTGCTGCAGTCCCATCCAGAGGTGCTGCACCAATTTCCATCCCTATCGGGTATTCTCACACAAGGTGATTTCTCTTGGTTTCTTTAGTAGAATGTGTAGTCATGCTTGCTAATCATTGCCAACATGATAAGTGAGAAATGGCATCTCAGTGAAGTTGTCATTTGCATCTCCCTAATTATGAGTGGGGTTGAACATTTTTCCACAAAGAGTCGGACACGACTGAGTGACTGAACTGAAAATTTTCACCTGTTTAGGCTATTTTTAGTTTTTTCTTTTTTTGATGAACTGTCAGTGTCTTTTATCCTTTTTCTACCTAGTTTTTGGTTTTCCTTTCCTTAATTTTAAAGAGGTCTTTACATGTTAGGGACATTATCCATTTATGTGTGATAAATACTGCAAATGTTTTCTCCCAGTTTATCAGGTGGGACTTTATCCATCTTGACTTTATTCATCTTTTGGTGAAAGATTTTTTTATCAATCTTTTCTTCTTTCTCTTTGCTTCTGGATTTTTAATATTAAAAAACCTTCCTCAATACTTGTTACAATGGAACTTACCCCTGCTTTCTTCTAGTACTTCAATTATTTTACAAAATTAAGATAATTTTATATCCCTCTTTAAAAAGTTAACCTTATACATGAAGACTTTTCTATATTGATTAAGGATTCTCTGAAGGTGTGCACGTTTCTGCTTTTTCTTTGAATGCTATGCTATTTAGTTGCTTCGTTGTGTCTGACTCTTTGCGATCCCTTGGACTGTATCCCACCAGGCTCCTCTGACCATGGAATTTTCCAGGCAAGAATAGTAGAGTGGCTTGCCATTTCCTTCTCCAGGGGATCTTCCTGACCCAGGGATCAAACCTGCACCTCTTGCTTGGCAGGCATACTCTTTACCACTGAGCCACGTGGGGAGCCCTTTGTTTGAATGGATGGATTATAATTGCTTCATTTATCTCTTATTGTTGGACATTTGCTGTTGTTCAGTTGCCCAGTCGTGTCTGACTCTGCGATCCCATGGACTGTAGCATGCCGGGCCTCCCTGTCCCTCACCATCTCCTGGAGTTTGTCCAAGTTCACGCACATTGCATCGGTGATGCTGTCCAGCCATCTCATCCTCTGCTGCCCTCTTCTCCTGCCCTCAATCTTTCCAGCATCAGGGACTTTTCCAATGAGTCAGCTGTTTGCATCAGGTGACTGAAAGACTGGAGCTTCAGCTTCAACATCAGCCCTTCCAGTGAATATTCAGGGATGATCTTTCTTAAGATTTACTGTTTTGATCTCCTTGCTGTCTAGGGACTTTCAGGAGTCTTCTCCAGCACCACAGTTCGAAAGCATCAATTCTTTGGCGTTCTGCCTTCTTTATGGTCCAGCTCTCACAACCGTATGAGACCACTGGGAAGACCATAGTCTTGACTACACAGACCTTTGTCGGCAGAGTGATGTCTCTGCTTTCAAATCACTGTCTAGGTTTGTCATCGCTTTCCTGCCAAGAAGCAATCGTCCCCTGATTTCATGGCTGCACTCACCATCTGCAGTGATTTGGAGCCCAAGAAGAGGAAGTCTGTCACTACTTCCACCTTTTCCCTCTCTATTTGCCATGCAGTAATGGGGCCGGATGCCATGATCTTAGTTTTTTTTAATATTTGGTCTTAAGCCAGCTCTTTCACTCTCTTCCTTCACTCTCATCAAGAGGCTCTTTAGTTCCACTTAGCTTTCTGCCATTAGAGTGGTGTCATCTGCATATCTGAGGTTGTTGATGTTTCTCCCGCCTATCTTGATTCTGGCTTGTAACTCATCCAGGCTGGCATTTCTCATGGTGTGATCAACAAATAGATTAAACAAGCAAAGTGACAGCAGACAGTGACAGTTGGACTCTTAGATAGCCTCTAATTTTTGATAATGTAAATAATGTTGTAATATATATTCCTATACATAAATCTTTGAATGGATCTTATTATTTCCTTAGAATACATGTCTAGAAAAATAATGGACAGTGTTATGCCAGTTGACAGGTCAATAAATAAATTATGGTATGTCCATAAATAGAATACTACTCAGCAGAGAAAGGAAGTAATTAGGTACATGCAACAACATAGATAAATCTCACAATCATGATCTTGAGTGAATATGTAGAGACAGAAAAAAAGGATGTATTGTACTATTTAATGTATATAAAATTCTAAAAGATGTAAACTAATCAGCATTATTTACATTATCAAAAAATTAGAGGCTATCTAAATGTCCAGCTGTCACTGTCTGCTGTCACTTTGCTTGTTTAATCTATATGTTAATCACACCATGAGAAATGCCGGGCTGGATGAGTTACAAGCCAGAATCAAGATGGGCAGGAGAAGCATCAACAACCTCAGATATGCGGATGACACCACCCTAATGGCAGAAAGCTAAGCGGAACTAAAGAGCCTCTTGCTGAGAGTGAAGGAAGCACAGCAGTATTTGCTTGGAGATAGAACAGAACAGATTGTAAAGTGCACAAGGAGACACTTAGGTGTCACTGCTTGACTGTGATGATAGTTCTATGAGTGTGTGTGTGTATCAAAACTTTCCAATTGTTCATTTAAAGCATATACAGTTCATGGTATACCAATTGTACCCCAATAAAACTGTGAAACAAATAAGATATAAGACCAGGGGAACCAGGAGAAATAAAAACTAATAGTCACCTTAAAGGCACTTAATATTTACTGATATGCTGTGCTTAGTCGCTCAGTTGTATCTGACTCTCTGTGACCCCATGGACTGTAACCTTCCAGGCTCCTCTGGCCATGGAATTCTCCAGGCAATAATACTGGAGAGGGTTGCCATGCCTCCTCCAGGGGATCTTCCTAACCTAGGGATCGAACCCAGGTCTCCTGCATTGCAGACAGATTCTTTATCATCTGAGCCACCAGGGAAGCCCAAGAATACTGGAATGGGTAGCCTATCCCTTCTCCAGGGGATCTTCCTGACCCAGGAATCAAACTGGGGTCTTCTGCATTGCAGGCGGGTTTTTTACCAGTTGAGCTACCAGGGAAGCACTGCTGTACTTTCTGCTGGTTGCCCACAAAGTCTTGTATGCTGTTTAGTATAGTTGGCGCTCTGTATCCATGGACACAGAATCCACAGATATGGAGACCAGACTGCACCGCACAGTGTTATACCAGGGTCTCGAGCATCTGTGGATTTTGGTACCGCAGGGGTGGGGGAACCAATTCCCTGAGGACGCTGAGGGACACCTGTGTGTGTATACCCACTTCACTCCCCTCATTGGCAAGGATTTTGCATCTTTAAAACATCTTTGCTAGTTCAGTATGCACAATCAGGAGATTGTTCTCATATGCTTTTCATAAATAAGGCAGTCAAACATTTTCATATGTGTATTTACTATTTCCATTTCTCCTTTTGTGAATTCTCCAGGTTGTTTAATCATTTTGTTAAACTGATTTTTACAATTTCTTTTTATAGTATACCATCTCTTCATGTATGTTGCAAATATTCCCTTAAATTTGTCTTTTAATTCCTTATTTTGTTCATTTTTAGATGGACAGAACTTTTGATACTTAATCGAATGTGATTTCCCTTATGGTTCTTAGAAAATTCAACCCCTTTCTGAAATCAAGTAAATAGTCACTTGTTTTTCCAATGTCTGTTTTAGTTTTTACACTTAATCTCCTTATTCTTGTTTGGAATTTACTTAGGTGTGTATTAAAAAGAAAAGATCTAACTTTTTTTTTTTCCCTGATGAGTAGTAAAACATTTTCCAGGACCATTTGGGTGATATTTATAAAGAACAAATGCCATTTCAAAACAGAGGTTTTTATTTATATTGTCCTGGTTTCTCTATATGTAAACTAGGTGTAATAATTTCCACTTCATCATTTGCTCTCCAGGCTAGTTCTTATGTGCAAGATAAGCACTTTTAAAAGAGGATTATGAAACTCTGATACCCTGAATTAATGTACCAATGAGAGCTTAAATTAACTTTACCTGTAACCCATTGTAGGTAAGATGAAGGACTTCAGGGAAAATGTTCACACTTATGGTGTTCTCAATGTCCTAAGATTCAGAGGAACACAAGTCAGATCAGCTGCAAGACAGGGAAAGGGAAAAAGGTAACAGAAAAAGTGGGCAGTAATATTCTCCTACATAAAAGAAATGTACAAATCATTTCACCTACATAAATTTGCTCCACATTTTCCCCTCTGTATGCTATTCTCATATTTGGTCCTTAAATACTCTCTTATAAACATTCAATTTTGCAGATAAACCCCCTGATACCTACTATGTAAAACTTCAAGTTTATATAAAACATAAATTAGTTTATATAAAACCTACATTACTGCGAAATTATCTGCTCTGTGGATCCTTTTAAAGAATTAGCCATCCTGGTACATTTAAACCCTGCCCTTGTTGACAAAATACAGTGTTCGTGGGTACAGAATATGAATCTTGTGACATTTCCCTTTGGCTTTTAGTCTATATATAGCTGAACTTCTACCCAGGGAACACTGCAATCATCTTTCTGACCTTCATCCAGAAATCATTTTATAAATGGCCTTACTATTTTAATAATATAGGAACCTCTTGTAACATTTTATGATCACAGGCTTAGATAAACCATTGGCGACGTGAGGCAGTTGTAAAAAAGAGTCACTAAACAGAGTCACTGCATGCTCAGCAAAGGCTTTACCCAACACGGTCAGTTTTATTACCATTTCCGGCATCATGGATGCTGGTCCATTTCTTCCTCCCTTGCCCACACACACAGAAGCATTTGGAAGAGCCTCTGTAGGCTCTAAGTGTGCTGGTATTATCAAAGTCTCCTTCCTGAAGGGCTTGAATTGATTGGTCTGTCGTCTCACTAGTGGTGGGTTTATGCTTTCACGTGTCTAGCGGTATGCCTTAGTCAATTCAGGCTGCTGTAACAAAATACCTTAGACTAGGTGGCTTATACACAATAGAAAGTTATTCCTTACAGTTCTGGAGGCTTAGCAGCCCACTAAGAGCGCTGTGCTGATAGATTCCCTGTCTGATGGGGGCCCTTCTCCTGGCTCATAGACCCGGTCATCTTCTCACTGTGTCCTCATGTAGCAGAAAGGAACAAAGGTTCTCTGGGGCTTCTTTACAAGGGCACGAATCCCATTCATGGGGGCTCCACCTTCATAACCTCATCATTTCCCATTGGCCCCTTCCTCCTCATTTCATCACGTTTGAGGTTAGGTTTCAACACATGAATTTCGGAGGGAATACAGGCATTCAGCCTACTTCGTGGCTTTCACACACTGTTAGTACTTTTGGGGGTCCTTTTTATTTTGAGGCCAATTTTTAGCTGCCTATAGGTGGAAACCTATCCTTTTTGGAAGAGGTAGAATATCTGATTTTTATTGTTGTTGTTCAGTCACTAAAGTCATGTCTGACTTTTTGCAGCCCCATGGACTGCAGCACACCAGGCTTCCCTGTCCTTCACTACCTCCCAAAGTTTGCTCAAACTGATGTCCATTGAGTCGGTGATGCCATCCAATCATCTCATCCTTTGTCACCACCTTCTCCTCCCGCCCTCAGTCTTTCCCAGCATCAGAGTCTTTTCCAACAGGTTGGCTCTTTGCATCAGGTGGCCAACCTGAATATTGATTGGAAGGACTGATGCTGAAGCTAAGGCTCCAATAGTTTGGCCTAGAGATCTACCTAGTAAGGTATCAAGGACTGATTGCTAATCCTGCCTTGTGGGCCTATCCTCCCCATTCTCCCACATCTCCACTTTCAATAGGAGCACACTATCTGATGGGGATGCAACTCCGAGCTCCCAGAGCACCCTACACACCCCTCTTTCAAGCATTTATAATGTGGTGGTCCTCCAAGGGTGAAGCCCAGGTCAGCATCATCTGGGGTCAGACTGACTGACTCAGAGGGTCTGAAGGTGGAGCCCAGACACCTATGGTTTAAGAAGCACCCCTAGTTGATCCATGCTAAATTTTAGGAACCAGCACTATTCCACACAGTTGGCTATCTATATCCTTTGCTTCTGCATGCTCAGATTCAGCCAGCCACACATCCGAATCTATAGAAGCAGAACCCTTGGATATAGAACACAAGTTGTAATGCGCTGTTCTGTATAAGCCTTGAGTGTCCTAAGATTTGGGTATGGTGCAGAGGGGGGCAGTAGGGGGTGGACAGTCCTGGAACCAAGCCCCCAAGGATGTTGAGGAAGGACTTGTAATAGCTGGTTAATTCTTCTATATTCTCAGCAAGGGGCTTCCCTGGTGGCTCAGATGAATCTGCCTGCAGTGCGGGAGACCTGGGTTCAATCCCTGGGTTGGGAAGATTCCCCTGGAGGAGGGCATGGCTACCCACTCCAGTATTCTTGCCTGGAGAATACCCGTGGACAGAGGAACCTGGTGGGCTACAGTCCTTAGGGTCACAGAGAGTCAGACACGACTGAGTGACTAAGCACACATTCTTAGCCAGACAGAAAGTTTCTTAAGGACAGAGACAAATGTAGTCATAAACATACTAATTAATAAATGAATGAAACAAGTGAACATTGTTGCAGTCCTCACTATTTAATAAATGTTTAGTAAATAATTTCTGCAGCGTTGAGCTTGAGGTGGATTCCTAATGAACCAGAGCAAACAAATCACTGAAAAAAAAAATCCTTCCCTCCACTCCCCCAGTTTCATCTTAGTTGTGAAAACAAAGCATTTCTCCATAATCCATTGAGAACTCATTTAAATAATTATATTTTTTCCTGATGGAAAATGGAATGCAGTTTTATTGCAAAACATTTCGCAAATGCAAAGAAAGTAAGATTTATCTCTTACCCCACCACCTTCTGAGTCTTTTTAATGGACTTTAATGCATATCCCTCAGTTATCATGTTAAAGATAACTCTTTCCCTTGCAAGCACAGCACATTCTCACAAAGATTGGAAAATGCAGAACCGCATCACAGGGAAAAGAATAACACCAGTTAATTTCATCATTCAGAGGTGTTAATATTCTGGGGTATCTTCTGCAGAGTCTGTGTGTCTTTGTACGTATTTTAAAAGCCTTGTGTATGTTCTGTAGCCATCTCTTCCTCTCTGATTCCATCCTCGGCTCCAGCAGGTCATATTCAATTTCCTCCTATGCTGTGTAATATGCAAAGCACACTCAGGGTTGCCCCACAGGGCAGACTTCCAGGAAAAGCTCCTATGCTGGATGTGGCCCCAAAGTCCCAAGGCTCGAATCTGCTCTCTGATTTTCCTTAGCACTACTTTGATTTATTTTATGATGCCTTAATAAGGCAGAATGGAGACCAGACGCTGCAGTCTTTCTATAGTTCTGGGTTTTCACCAAGTGAAAAGCCAGTTTGGAGAGAGTGGAGTCACCGGGGCCAGAAGATGAAGGTGTGCTGGGATAGTCCACTTTTACCTGGCTCTTGGGTAATGCTTAGGATTTCAGAACTAAGCCATGGTCCATGGATGTCCACCTTGCCATGTTTCTTCCTATTATCTTCAAAAGAGTTATTTGAAATTAGGTAGGATATTGCTTCTACCTATCTTGAAACTCTCCATGACACTGGTCAGTATGGGAAGTGACATTTGTAGGAGTTATTACGAGCAGAAGTGAATTTGTGGCTTTGATTTTCTTGTTTCCATTGTATCTGCCGAGAGAGAGGCATGGAGGGGATGAACAGGGAGATGAAGTAGTCACCAGTGAGGGAGGAGTAGTCATCCAAGACAGTGGTCCCCGACCGTTTTGACACCTACGACTGCTTTCATGAAAGACAAGTTTTTCAATGGGCCAGGCCGGGGGTGTGGTTTTAGGATGATTCAAATGCATTGCATTTATTGTCACTTTATTTCTATTATTATTACATCAGCTCCACCTCAGATCATCAGGTATTAGATCTCAGAGGTTGGGGACCCCTGACCTAATGGCCACTCAGTTTTTTGTAATGATATTATAATTTCAAGATAAAACTTGTTGAAGGTAATTTGGAAAGCAGAGTCAAGTGAAAAGGAGAAAGGAAAAAAAAATCACCCACCCTCCCAAATCTAACACAACCTGTTAGCATTTTGCCTTGCCTCTTTTTGTCTATTTGTCTTCACAAGTGTTGAAAAAATATTATATATAGTACTTGCAACCTCAGTTTTCCACTTAAAATTAAAAAATTTTGTATGTTACTATAAAACATCTTAAGAAGTGTCATGGTAGTGATATTTTCCATCATGCATCTCTAAGTCACTTCCCCCTTGTTGCTTTACATTTTTGCTGGAAACATTCTTATACACAGATCTTTGACCGTTTCTCTGTGATGGGACACCGGGGGTACTTCACCCATGGGGTCACAAAGAGCTGGACATGACTGAGCGACTGGACAACAAAAACAGCTATGATGTTGGGATAGATTCCTGAGAGCGGGATTAAAATTTGGACAATTGGCAGCTTTTGATAGCTGTTCCTAATCGCTCTTCAGGGTGGTCCAGTTTCCACTGCCGTGGGCTCAGCACGTGTGCAGAAGAGGCAGACTTGAGAAGCACATTGTATGGGAATGTTTGTAGCACCAGACGACGTAAGATGCCAAAAATAAGGTGTCTACTGATGTGATCCTTCTTAGCAACATGGTCAACATCTGTATTTTACAATCCTAATGATGTGGCGTGAGTCCACTTTGGATCCTGCCTGGGGAGTCTGGCCTCAGAAATGCCTCATATTAACGCCCAGTCAGTCCACATTTTTAAAACTCAGGTTCTAAGAACAGTCTTCTAGAAGGGACGCCAGGGTGTAACCATTTCCCGTAAAGCCAGACTGATAGTTGTCCTTTAGCTGTGCTGAATGGCTGCCTCATTTTTACAAGGCATCACCCTTGAGCAGAAAATGGATCACTCTTCCGACCTCTCCACTACAGAACTTGAACATTTAGTTCTTTTCACTTGGGTTTAAAAATAACATAAAATAAAATGCTGGAGGGCCGGTGACCTCACGGATTGGTTCATTAACTGTCTCTCATCCTCTGTAGCTAAAGAGACAGTGGTTCTAGGGACTGCGCCCCTAATACCGTGTATGAGTAAGAGGCTCAGTGTCGTCACCCTGGCCAGACCCCATGACCTCAGGCCAGTGTGTGACAGATGCAGGGTTATCACATGGAGAGCCGGGTCAGAACACACATGTGGGTCAGTGTGATAGGATGATCGTCTTCCTGTGGGTGGGTCTGCTCAGTGGCTTTGTCGCTGTGAGACTGCAACCTCATGGACTGGCCCAGATTCAACTTAACCCTGGGAGGCACCTCAAGCAATTGCTGGGTGTGTGGAGGAGCAGTCTAAGGCCGAAAGAAGCCCAGGGACACGCGCCAGATCCATGACTAGTTAGAGGCTCTCTAGGTCTGTAACCAGGCTTCTGACTGCAAAGCTCAAGGCTCTTTCTAACCCTGTGCTAGCTGCACCTCTGGCCCGTGTCCATGGAGTCTTGGCAAGATCAATGGGGCTTGGCAGAACTGTTTGAGAGACAAGCCTGCACACAAGGGAAAGCATCCTTTATCATTACTATTTATGCTACTGAAGGCAATGGCACCCCACTCCAGTACTCTTGCCTGGAAAATCCTATGGGCAGAGGAGCCTGGTGGGCTGCAGTCCGTGGGGTCGCTGAGGGTCAGATACGACTGAGCGACTTCACTTTCACTTTTCACCTTCATGCCTTGGAGAAGGAAATGGCAACCCACTCCAGTGTTCTTGCCTGGAGAATCCCAGGGACTGGGGAGCCTGGTGGGCTGCCATCTGTGGGGTCGCACAGAGTCAGACACTACTGAAGTGACTTAGCAGCTTCCCAGGTGGCTCAGTAGTAAAGAATCTGCCTGCGAATGCAGGAGACATGGGTTTGAACCCTGGGTTGGAAAGATCACATAGAGGAGAAAATGGCAATCCACTCCAGTATTCTTGCCTGGGAAATCCTGTGAACAGAGGAGCCTGGTGGGCTACAGTCCACAGGGTCACAAAGAGCAGGACACGATTGAATGACATGCACGCCACCTGCACACAGTTAGTGGCATTTTCTGGTGCAGCCCAGACACGGACAGTCAGCCCCTCACCCTCATATGCGTCTCTCAGGAGGAAATAAAATTCACATAAGCACCCACTTTCACACCCCCTCATTTATAGCAAGCCCCCCACGCACGAAGGGAATGATTCCAAACTGAGATTCTTTCCGTATGAGATGCAAACCAATCTGCAGTGGAATGTGAAAAGAGACTGTAATTTCCTGACCCAGCACCATTAAAGCTCAGCAAAGCCATCACGTTAGCTTGTTTGCATGTAATTGTATAAACACAGTTTGCCCAGTTCAAAGCACTTGGAAGGATTTCATTATGCCTTCGGCCTGGCTGGGCGACACTGACCACGTGCCAGGGCTGGAAAATAAGCAGCTCGCCCATGAGCTAGGGATAATATGGAGGAAGGCAACTGGACCAGAGTCTTTAGCTGCTTGTCACCGGTGTAATTGTACTCTCCCAGGAGACACGGTGACCGTGGACTTGAATGTGGACAGTGAGCATCAGCAAAGGGCATGTGTGCTCCTCACTTTCTCCCCCTTAGCTCCTTACAGGTTGAGTTGAATTTGGTTTCACCAGTATGCATTGGTGGGAAAGGTTCAGGCATCGAAATCAGGCCCAGATCCTGTGCTCAACGAGTTCAAGTTCCTAAAAATGAGAGAGGCGTGTGAACAACAAACCCTGAGGCAGAAGTGTGGCCGCGATGGCTACAGCAGTGCTAAGTAGTATAAGAAAGAGGGGAACCGTCTTGCCTCAGAAATCCTGGGAGGCTGTGAGGAGCGGGTAGCATTTAGCAGGTGAAGGTGTTTCTATGGAGAGGAACCTTTCTAAACAGCTTGAGCCGAAGGCTTGTAGCCGGGATGTGAGAGTGCAGGGCCTGGGGCCGGAGGACAGTAATCCAGGGTGAGAGTGAACACGATGGTGTCTGACCACGAGAAAATCGTCTCTCTGCAGAGGCCTGGCCTGCCTTAGCCAGCGCTGAATCTCCAGTGCCAAACAGCACCCAGTACCTAATGAGTGCCCAGTGATTTTACATTTTTTAAACCGAAGTCTTGTTGATTCATAATGTTGTGTTATTAATAGTTGTAGGTGTGTGTGCATGCACGCTCAGTTGCTCAGTCGTGTCCGACTCTGCGACCCCATGGATTGTAGCCCACCAGGCTCCTCTGTCCATGGGATTCTCTAGGCAAGAATACTGGAGTGGCTTGCCATGCCCTCCTCCGGGGGATCGTCTCACCCCAAGGATAGAACCCATGTCTCCTGAGGCTCCTGAATTGCAGGTAGATTCTTTACCACTAAGCTACCGGGAAAGCCCCAGTTTTAAGAGTACTGCAAAGTGATTCAATTTTCTCTCTCTCTGTGTGTACACACACACACACACACACTCTCTCTCTCTCTCTCTCTCTCTCTCTCTCTCTCTCTCTCTCTCTCTCTCTCTCTCTCTCTCTCTCTCTCCTTTTCAGATTCTTTTCCCTTATAGGTTGTTATACTGAGTACAGCTCCCTGTGCTCTAGTGCAGATCTTTGTTGGGTTCCTGGGATGCCCAATAATTGAATGAAGGAATTCCTAGGAAAGGTGTATTGCTGCAGCTGGGTATTAGGGGGAACAAATGCAGGGGTCCATTCTAGGCACTTCTCGGGAAGGGTGGGGCTCAGGGGAGGTGTGCCGCTTTAACAATATATTTGGACTGGAACAGTGGAGGTGACTCCAGGGACCCACGATTGTCTCCAGATCCAGTTGCAGGGGGTGCGGTTCCTGGCGTGCTCCCCTGCATTGTCTGGCCAGCTTCCTCTGCTTCAGCTGGGCCTGTGCTCCATCTTTTTTTTTTTTTAATTAATTTTTATTGGAGTATATTTGCTTTACAGTGTTGTGTTATAAAGTTTCTACTGTACCGCAAAATGAATCAGTTGTACATATACATATGTCCCCTCTTTTTTTGAATTTCCTTCCACTTAGGTCATCACAAAGCACTTAGAGTTCCCTGTGCCGTACAGTAGGTTCTCAATAGTTATCTATTTGTTGTTGTTGTTCAGTTGCTAAGTCATGCTCTGTGAACTGCAGCACGCCAGGCTTCCCTGTCCTTCACCATCTCCCAGAGTTTGCTCAAACTCACGTCCATTGAGTAAGGGATGCCATCCAACCACCTCATCCTGTCATCCCCTTCTCCTCCCGCCATCAATCTTTCCCAGCCTTAGGGTCTTTTCAAATTAGTCAGTTCTTCGCATCAGGTGACCAAAGTATTGGAGCTTCAGTATCAGTCCTTCTGATGAGTATTCAGAGTTGATTTACTTTAGGATTAACAGCAGTCCAAGGGACGCTCAAGAGTCTTCTCCAGCATCACAATTCAAAAGCATCAATTCTTTGGTGCTCAGCCTTCTTTATAGTCCAACTCTCACAACCCAAATGACTACTGTCAAAACCCCATAGTTTTATGTGGACCTTTATTGGCAAAGTGAAGTCTCTCCTTTTTAATACGCGGTCTAGGTTTGTCATAGCTTTCCTTCTAAGGATCAAGCATCTTTGAATTTCATGGCTGCAGTCACTGTCCACAGTGATAGAGTCTCAAGAGTGCTTATAAGACAATCCCGGTCTCTCAGTTCATTCTACCACCTCCTTTCCCCTTTGGGTGTCAACACACTTTTTTCTCTTCATTTGAGCCTCTATTTCTGTTTTGCAAATTTCATCTTTACCATTTCTATACATTCCTCTTATATATGATAATATATGATAACATATGAGACTTGTTTTCCTCTTCTGAGTTACTTTGCTCTGTATGACAATCCCTAGGTCCACTCAGTTCAGTTCAGTTCAGTCGATCAGTTGTGTCCGACTCTTTGTGACCCCATGAATCGCAACACTCCAGGCCTTGCTGTCCATCAACAACTCCCAGAGTTCACTCAAACTCACGTTCATCGAGTCAATGATGCCATCTAGCCATCTCATCCTCTGCCGTCCCCTTCTCCTCCTGCCCCCAATCCCTCCCAGCATCAGAGTCTTTTCCAATGAGTCAACTCTTTGCATGAGGTGGCCAAAGCACTGGAGTTTCAGCTTCAGCATCAGTCCTTCCAAAGAACACCCAGAACTGATCTCCTTTAGGATGGACTGGTTGGATCTCCTTGCAGTCCAAGGGACTCTGAAGAGTCTTCTCCAACACCACAGTTCAAAAGCATCAATTCTTCAGCACTCAGCCTTCTTCACAGTCCAACTCTCACATCCATACATGACCAGTGGAAAAACCATAGCCTTGACTAGACGGACCTTAGTTGGCAAAGTAATGTCTCTGCTTTTGAATATGCTATCTAGGTTGGTCATAACTTTCCTTCCAAGGAGTAAGCGTCTTTTAATTTTTTGGCTGCAATCACCATCTGTAGTGGTTTTGGAGCCCAGAGAAATAAAGTCTGACACTGTTTCCACTGTTTCTGCATCTATTTCCCATGAAGTGATGGGACCAGATGCCATGATCTTCGTTTTCTGAATGTTGAGCTTTAAGCCAACTTTTCCACTCTACTTTTTCACTTTCATCAAGAAGCTTTTTAGTTACTCTTCACTTTCTGCCTTAAGGGTGGTGTCATCTGCATGTCTGAGGTGACTGATATTTCTCCCAGCAATCTTGATTCCAGCTTGTGTTTCTTCCAGTCCAGGGTTTCTCATGATGTACTCTGCATAGAAGTTAAATAAGCAGGGTGGCAATATACAGCCTTGACGCACTCCTTTTCCTATTTGGAACCAGTCTGTTGTTCCATGTCCAGTTCTAACTGTTGCTTCCTGACCTGCATACAGATTTCTCAAGAGGCAGGTCAGGAGGTCTGGTATTCCCATCTCTCTCAGAACTTTCCACAGTTTATTGTGATCCACACAGTCAAAGGCTTTAGTATAGTCAATAAAGCAGAAATAGATGTTTTTCTGGAACTCTCTTGCTTTTTCCATGATCCAGCATATGTTAGCAATTTGATCTCTGGTTCCTCTGCCTTTTCTAAAACCAGCTTGAACATCAGGAAGTCCATGGTTCACGTATTGCTTAAGCCTGGCTTGGAGAATTTTGAGTATTACTTTACTAGCGTGTGAGATGAGTGCAATTGTGTGGTAGTTTGAGCATTCTTTGGCATTGCCTTTCTTTGGGATTGGAATGAAAACTGACCTTTTCCAGTCCTGTGGCCACTGCTGAGTTTTCCAAATTTGCTGGCATATTGAGTGAAGCACTTTCACAGCATCATCTTTCAGGATTTGAAACAGCTCAACTGGAATGCCATCACCTCTACTAGCTTTGTTCATAGTGATGCTTTCTAAGGCCCACTTGACTTCACATTCCAGGATGTCTGGCTGTAGGTGAGTGATCACACCATCGTGATTATCTCTGTCGTGAAGATCTTTTTTGTACTCATCTCTACATATGACCTAATTTCATTCTTTTTTATGGCTGAGTAGTATTCCACTGTAAATATGTACTACATCTTCTTTATTCTTCTGCTGATGGACAATTTAGGTTGCTTCCATGTCCTGGCTATTGAAAATAGTGCTGCAATGAATATTGGGATTCATGTTTCTTCTTGAATTGTGGTTTTCTCTAGGTATATGCCCAGAGGGATTGCTGGGTCATATGGTAGTTCTATTTTTAGTTTTTTAAGGAACCTCCACACTGTTCTCCATAGTGGCTGTATCGATTTACATTCCTACCAACAGTGTAGGAGTGTTCTTTTTCTCCACACCCTCTCCAGCATTTATTGTTTGTATACTTTTTCATGATGTCTATTCTGATTGGCATGACGTGATATTTCATTGTAGTTTTGATTTTCATTTCTCTAATCATTCCAAATTCAGACTTAAATTGAAGAAAGTAGGGAAAACCGCTAGGCCATTCAGGTATGACCTAAATCAAATCCCTTATGATTATACAGTGGAAGTGAGAAATAGATTTAAGGGCCTAGATCTGACAGATAGAGTGCCTGATGAACTAGGACTGAGGTTTGTGACATTGTACAGGAGACAGGGATCAAGACCATCCCCATGGAAAAGAAATGTAAAAAAGCAAAATGGCTGTCTGGGGAGGCCTTACAAATAGCTGTGAAAAGAAGAGAAGTGAAAAGCAAAGGAGAAAAGGAAAGATATAAGCATCTGAATGCAGAGTTCCAAAGAATAGCAAGAAGAGATAAGAAAGCCTTCCTCAGAGATCAATGCAAAGAAATAGAGGAAAAGAGCAGAATGGGAAAGACTAGAGATCTCTTCAAGAAAATTAGAGATACCAAGGGAACATTTCACGCAAAGATGGGTTCGATAAAGGACAGAAATTGTATGGACCTAACAGAAGCAGAAGATATTAAGAAGAGGTGGCAAGAATACACAGAAGAACTATACAAAAAAGATCTTCACAACCCGGATAATCATGATGGTGTGATCACTCACCTAAGAGCCAGACATCCTGGAATGTGAAGTCAAGTGGGCCTTAGAAAGCATCACTATGAACAAAGCTAGTGGAGGTGATGGCATTCCAGTTGAGCTGTTTCACATCCTGAAAGATGATGCTGTGAAAGTGCTTCACTCAATATGCCAGCAAATTTGGAAAACTCAGCAGTGGCCACAGGACTGGAAAAGGTCAGTTTTCATTCCAATCCCAAAGAAAGGCAATGCCAAAGAATGCTCAAACTACCACACAATTGCACTCATCTCACACGCTAGTAAAGTAATACTCAAAATTCTCCAAGCCAGGCTTAAGCAATACGTGAACCATGGACTTCCTGATGTTCAAGCTGGTTTTAGAAAAGGCAGAGGAACCAGAGATCAAATTGCTAACATATGCTGGATCATGGAAAAAGCAAGAGAGTTCCAGAAAAACATCTATTTCTGCTTTATTGACTATACTAAAGCCTTTGACTGTGTGGATCACAAAAAACTGTGGAAAGTTCTGAGAGAGATGGGAATACCAGACCTCCTGACCTGCCTCTTGAGAAATCTGTATGCAGGTCAGGAAGCAACAGTTAGAACTGGACATGGAACAACAGACTGGTTCCAAATAGGAACAGGAGTGCGTCAAGGCTGTATATTGCCACCCTGCTTATTTAACTTCTATGCAGAGTACATCATGAGAAACCCTGGACTGGAAGAAACACAAGCTGGAATCAAGATTGCTGGGAGAAATATCAGTCACCTCAGACATGCAGATGACACCACCCTTAAGGCAGAAAGTGAAGAGGAACTAAAAAGCCTCTTGATGAAAGTAAAAGACGAGAGTGAAAAAGTTGGCTTAAAGCTCAACATTCAGAAAACGAAGATCATGGCATCTGGTCCCATCCCTTCATAGCAAATAGATGGGAAAACAGTAGAAACAGTGTCAGACTTTATTTCTCTGGGCTCCAAAACCATTACAGATGGTGATTGCAGCCATGGAATTAAAAGACGCTTACTCCTTGGAAGGAAAGTTATGACCAACCTAGATAGCATATTCAAAAGCAGAGCTATTACTTTGCCAACTAAGGTCCGTCTAGTCAAGGCTATGGTTTTTCCACTGGTCATGTATGGATGTGAGAGTTGGACTGTGAAGAAGGCTGAACGCCGAAGAATTGATGCTTTTGAACTGTGGTGTTGGAGAAGACTCTTGAGAGTCCCTTGGACTGCAAGGAGATCCAACCAGTCCATTCTGAAGGAGATCAGCCCTGGGATTTCTTTGGAAGGAATGATGCTGAAGCTGAAATTCCAGTACTCTGGCCACCTCATGCAAAGAGTTGACTCATTGGAAAAGACTCTGATGCTGGGAGGGATTGGGGGCAGGAGGAGAAGGGGACGGCAGAGGATGAGATGGCTGGATGGCATCATGGACTCGATGGACGTGAGTCTGAGTGAACTCCAGGAGTTGTTGATTGACAGGGAGGCCTGGCGTGCTGCAATTCATGGGGTCGCAGAGTCGGACACGACTGAGCGACTGAATTGAACTGAATAATTAGTAATGTTGAGCCTCTTTTCCTCTGTTAGCCATCTGTATGTCTTCTTTGGAGAAATGTCTGTTTAGGTCTTCTGCCCATTTTTTAGAAAATTTTTGTTATATGAGCTGTATGAGCTGTTCGTATATTTTGGAGGTTAATCCCTTGTCAGTTGCTTCATTTGCTAATATGGTCTCCCATTCTGATGGTCATCTTTTCATCTAGTTTACGGTTTCCTTTGCTGTGCAGAAGGTTTTAATTAGGTCCCACTTGTTTATTTATTTTTTTTTTTTAATTTTCATTACTCTCAGAAGTGGGTCAAAAAAGATCTTGGTGCAGTTTGTATCAGAGAGTGTTTTGCTTATGTTTCCCTGTAAGAGTTTTATCGTATCTGTTCTTACATTTAAGTCTTTAGTCCATTTTCTTTATTTTTGTGTGTGGCACTAGGGAGTGTTCTGATTTCATTCTTTTACAGGTAGCTGTCCAGTTTCCCCAGGACCACTGATTGAAGAGACTGTCTTTTCTCCATTGGATATTCTTGTCTCCATTGTCAAAGATTAGGTGACTGTAGGTGCATGGGCTTATCTTCCCCCTCATTTTTGTTATTTTAGCCTTTTATCTTTCAGAGGGACTGCTCTGGTTTTGCATAAGTCACTTATTGGTTAAACGTTGTGCTTCCATATTATAAGGCAATTATCCTCCAATTAAAATAAGTTAATTTTTAAAGGTTGTGCTTCAGCCCCTCCATCAGTTACATTTTTACCTCTGCTGTTGGATGTGTGTCTAGCTTGCAGGTTGCAATCACACTTCAGGGAATTTACATTTTGGGCTTCATGTTCAGCCAGGGACTAGCAGCTTTGGAGTTCCCTCTCTGATCACTCCTGAGAGGGCTCCTCCTGCACATGACGTCTCCAGGCTCCCAGGAGTAGTGTGATTTTAGACACGAGCCTGGCTTCCTAGGAGTGGCCCCGGGTTGGGATACTGACTGTTCAGTCCAGATTCGCTCAGAGACTGTGTCTCAGTCTGTAGCACCAGAGAAGCTTCTGTTCTGGGTTAGTGGGTCTGCCTGTGGCTTGGGGATGTTCTGAAGCCTCCCCCATGTCCTGCTCTGACCACCCCTGAGTGGTGCAGCCCAAGCACCCCCAGAATTGACTGTGATCCCCGGAGGACACTTCAGATTCTTCAGGTACTCTGCTGTTTGAGTCACATGGTGGAGCTACCAGCCTCCTTCAGCGCTCTCCCCAAGGTCCCCATCACTGAGGCAGGCAGCTCCTCGGCTCTGTTCCCGAGGTCAGTCTGGTCAGGCACAGCTCTGGAGACCTTCAGCTGTATGGCCCCGTTTCCCCTGGACAAACCTCTGGGCCCTGCCATGGAACTCAGGGTGGGGACCCTCTTTTTCTGGGAGTGACACCCTTGCTCTATAGCTGGGCACTGAGGGAGGCGGAAATGCTAGCTCTGTCTTCCTGGCTTCCTCTCCTGGAGTGGAATCTCCACCCTACCTGAGAGCTGGGGCGGGGGCACTTGCAGCCAGGTACCCTTGGCCCATCCTGCTTGTGGTGAAGCTTCAGCCCACGAGCAGGAGGAGGCCCTGGTCTCTTGGTCCCTCTTGCCTGAAATAGAGCTTCTGTGGTCAAACCCTGGGGAGGTTGAGAGATGCAGGCAGCCTGATCTCCCCAAGATGAAACCGTAGCCCCAGACAGCTGTCAGGGGAGAGACCAACTCCACCTTCTTGGCCACGTCTGCCCAGAATAAAGGACCCATGACCTGGAAGGGTGGGCGGGGGCAGGGTTTAGGGAGGGCATGGCTCAAAGGTCACAGATGCTGGCTGAGCTTATATTTAGTGCATTTTCTTGAATGACTGTTTCTTATGTTCTCAGGACAGTTTTCAGAGACTTTAAAATAATGGTGGATTTGTTTTCTTATTTTTTCAACAATTTTCCCCACTGTATTGCTGGAGAGAATTTTCACTAGCTCAGCTGCCGTCTTGACCTGTTTTTTGGAGCAGGAGAGAAAAGACTGACTGTATCCCTGGTTGCCAAGCATTACTTCTACCCCTCCATGCTCCCTGGGCACGTGGCCTGTACCCAGCTTCATTTCATGCCATGATTTCTCAAGGACCAGGTGACTATAAAACAAAGCCATTTGTTCTGTTCAATGTGTACCAAATCGGTTAGTGAGATTTTGTTTCCATTTCTGATGAGTGAAACATGGAGGTTCACTTTCAGCAAAATATCCAGAGAAAAAGTGTTATACCTGTAAGATCTTCCTAAAACATATGCACGTTCTCACAAGTTGAATCTTCCCAAATTTGAGTTGTATTTATTTGAACAGTTTGGCTGTATCGAGACATTTAAGAATGCAGACCTTAAGTTTCAAATTTAAGAAATACTCCTGTTCTAATTATCATTCTTCTATGATCTTTCATTCAAGTTTTCTAGCAGAAATTTTAAAACTAGGGGAAGTATTTTGTGGTGCAGGGAGGTCCTTCTGATGAACACAGAAACTGCGTGATCTTTCCATGAGCAGCGTTAGACCAGACTGGGTCCCTCCGTTACGTTACCCAGAGGCTCACATATACCATCTTCATAATTTTTGCCATCTAGTCACCATTTTTTCTATGTTTGTGTGCCACCTGCACTTGTTCACTTAATAATTTTCTTTCGCATACATTTGAAGTATTTCTTTCTAAAATCATTCATTAAAAAAAAAATTATTTGCCTGCAGTGGGTCTCAGTTGTGGCACGTGGGATCATTTAGTTGTGGCATGCGGGATCTAGTTACCTGTCATGGGACTGAACCCAAGCCACCTGCATTGGGAACTCGGAATTTTAGCCACTGGACCACCAATTCTGTTCAGTTCAGTCGCTCAGTCACGTCCAACTCTTTGCGACCCCATGAATCGCAGCATGCCAGGCCTCCCTGTCCATCACCATCTCCCGGAGTTTACCTAAACTCACGTCCATCAAGTCGGTGATGCCATCCAGCCATCTCATCCTCTGTTGTCCCCTTCTCCTCCTGCCCCCAATCCCTCCCAGCATCAGGGTCTTTTCCAATGAGTCAACTCTTCCCATGAGGTGGCCAAAGTATTGGAGTTTCGGCCTCAGCATCAGTCCTTCCAGTGAACACCCAGGGCTGATCGCCTTCAGAATGGACTGGTTGGATCTCCTTGCAGTCCAAGGGACTCTCAAGAGTCTTCTCCAACACCACAGTTCAAAAGCATCAATTCTTTGGACCACCAGAGAGGTCCCTAAATACATTCATTTGTAAAGCAACTGTTTTATCACTAGTGGGAATAGTCAATTAGTAAATATGATGAAGACATAACTGTTAAAAATTCTAGTTAGATACTGTCAAGGACTCAGAGCTTAAGACTAGCTTTCCCAGTAAAAAAGAGAACTTCTGTGTGTTGCTAGAATAGGATGAGCTATGTTTGATGCCCATACTAAGAGTTGTCCCAAGTCCTTTACACATGGGATCTCGTTGGATATTCATCACAACTGTGTGAGGTAGATGGTTTGATCCATTTCACATGGGGACACTGAGGCACAGGAAAGTGGCTGGCAGAGCCAGGATTCACACAGAGCAAGTGATCTGGGGGCAGTGCTCTTTGCCTGCTTAGTCCGCTCAGTCATGTCCGACTCTGCGGTGACCCCATGGAATGTAGCCCGCTAGGCTCCTCTGTCCGTGGGATTTCCCAGACAAGAATAATGGAGTGGGTTGCCATTTCCTTCTCCAGGGATCTTCCTGATTTAGGGAAGTCAGGAAACCGGGTCTCCCATGTCTCCTCTATTGCAAGCAGGTTCTTGCTGAGCCATCATGGGTTCTCTTAACCACCCTGCAATCCTGCCTCCAAAGAGAAGTGACTCTCTGTTGGTTGAAGCTACCTCTGCCAAACTGACAAGTGCCCTGGTCTCTGTAAACATCCTGTACCTTGGAAATGATGGATTTAGAGACTGTCCACAGCCACCCCCATGCCTCCAGCACCTGTGGAAATGCCTTCTAATCCACTTTGGACATTCACAATGTACCTTGGCATCTAAATGGTTCTGAATCCTGCAGTGATGATTTGTTTGCTCTGTGCTTAGTCTCTTAGTTGTGTCCAGCTCTTTGTGACCCCAACTCACCAGGTTCCTCTGTCCATGGGGATTCTCCAGGCAAGAATACTGCAGTGGGTTGCTGTGCCCTCCTCCAGGGGATCTTCCCAACCCAAGGATCGAACCCAGGTCTCGTGCACTGCAGGTGGATTCTTTTTAAGCTTTATTTAATGCACTTTCTCAAACTTAGAACCTCTTAAAAGTAAAATAGAGGAACATGTCTCAGTAATCAGGAATGCTTCATGGAGCAGTTTGGGAAATCCTGAAAGGAGAGTGAAAAAGTTGGTTTAAAACTCAAAATTCAGAAAACTAAGATCATGGCATCTGGTCCTATCACTTCATGGGAAATAGATGGAGAAACAGTGGCAAACTTTATTTTTGGGGGCTCCAAAATCACTGCAGATGGTGACTGCAGCCATGAAATTAAAAGACACTTGCTCATTGGAAGAAAAGTTATGACCAACCTAGATAGCATATTAAAAAGCAGAGACATTACTTCGCCAAAAAAGGTTATCTAGTCAAAGCTATGGTTTTTCCAGTAGTCATGTATGGATGTGAGAGTTGGACTATAAAGAAAGCTCAGCACTGAAGAATTAATGCTTTTGAACTGTGGTGTTGGAGAAGATTCTTGAGAGTCCCTTGGACAGAAAGGAGATCCAACCAGTCCATCCTAAAGGAAATCAGACCTGAATATTCATTGGAAGGACTGATGCTGAGGCTGAAACTCCAATACTTTGGCCACCTGATGCAAAGAAGTGATTGCTTGGAAAAGACCCTGATGCTGGAAAAGATTGAAGGCGGGAGAAGGGGACAACAGAGGATGAGATGGTTGGATGGCATCACCGACTCAATGGACATGAGTTTGAGTAAACTCCAGAAGTTGGTGATGGCCAGGGAGGCCTGGTGTGTTGCAGTCCACGGGGTTGCAAAGAGTCAGACACGACTGGACAACTGAGCTGAATTGAATTAGTCTTTGTATTTAGAATGAAATTCACTTCATGCTAAATTATTTCTTGTGTTTAAAGATGGAGGGGTTATTTCTTTTTCAAAAAGTTTACTTTTGGCTGAGCTGGGTCTTCACTGTTGCATGCCGGCTTTCTCTAGTTGCAGTGCCTGGGCTTCTTTCTGCAGTGGCTTCCTTTGTTGCAGAGTGCAGGCTCTAGGGCGTTCAGCTTCAGTAGTTGTGGTTCCTGGGCTCTAGAGCACAGGCCTGGTTGCCCTGTGAATCATCCCAGGCCAGGGATCGAAACCATGTCTCCTGCATTGGCAGGTGGATTCTTAACCACTGGAGCCTTTGAATAAGATATTTCTTACTTGAGCTTAAATATTCAAATAGGGTTTCTAATACCCAGTGAGTTTTTTCATGTGTTCAAACCCATATTTTAAAGGGTCATGTGCTTTCTAAACCTCTTCCAATAACTCCACACCCCTCCCTACTAGGTGCAACCATGCAGGTTCTGCTAGGCGATATTCTTCCTCCTTCCAGGACTGCTGAGTAACAGTCATGGGCAAGGGAAACCCTGAGCATCTGAACCCACCATTTGTGGGACACTGTACATTCAAAGCAAACTGGGAATCTACTTCAAAAAGCTCACAATTAAACAGGAGAAATAGCCTTGGGAGGGAAGGATACATACATGTGATGGGTAACGCATTTGTAATCGTCACTGGGAATGTCTGCTGGTCCGTGACGTACTCAGCAAGTGTAAAGAACTCCAAACTTATTGGCAAAGAAAAATGAGGCCTAAAGTGGGGTTTATGCTCCTTGTTTCTTTCCAGTTCAGGAGGGTTAGCGGTGGCACTGAATCTGAGGACTTTGCTTTACCTGGACATGGCTGTAAGAGCCAGCCCATCCATGGGGGTCACACCTCATTTCCTTCCTCTTTTTTAAGAAAATTATTGGACTGTTAATTTTCAACATTATGTTAGTTTCAGGTGTACAGAAAATTGAATCAGTTATACACACACACATATATACACACCTCCATTCTTTTTCAGGTTTTTTGTTTTTACCATATATTACAGAATATTGAGTAGAGTTCCCTGTGCTATACAGTAGGTCCTTCTAGTTATTCTATATATAGTAGTATGTGTATGTTAACCCCAGTCTCCTAATTTATCACTCCCCCCATTTCCCCTTTGGTAACCATAGGTTTGGTTTTGAGAGCTGTGAGTCATTTTTAAAAAATTGATTAATCAATCTGGCTTTGTCTGGTCTTAGTTGCCCAGAGCAGGGTCTTTTAGTTGTGGCAGGTGGGATCTAGTTCCCTGATCAAGGATTGAACCCAGGCTCCCTGGCATTTGGGTCACAGAGTATTAGCCACTGGCCTATCAGGGAAAGCCCCGTGAGTCTGTTTTGTAAGTAAGTCCATTTCTATCGTTTTTCATTAGATTCCACATATTGGTGATATCATTTCTCTTTCTCTGACTTACTTAGTAGGATAATCTCTAGGTCCATTCACGTTACAAATGGCATTATTTCATTCCTTTTTATGGCTGAGTAATATTCCTTTGTAAATATGCACCACATCGTATCCATTCCTCTGTTGATGGACATTTAGGTTGCTTTCATGTCTTGGCTATTGTGAAGAGAGCTGCTTTGAAGATTGGCGTGCTTCCCTACTCTTGAAAATTCTGACCAGCACTTGGTTTAAGCTTTTCCACTGGCAGAGGAAGACTTGACTTCAGGGCACCCAGTGATAGCACTTACCTTCTCAGGAGTCTTACAACAAGGCCCTCCTTTCTCCCCTGTGTCCCCAAAGCCCCAGCGCCTCAGGGCCGGGCTTGTGTGCACTGAGTCCGTCCCTAAAGGTTGTTGCTTCTGCAAGAAGCAACCGCATGCATTTCCTTTCTTATCCTTAACTGTCCTTTAAAAAAAAAAACAGGGTGAATAGAAGTCTCTGACCCAGTATCCATGGGTCATCTCCTTCAGGCAGCAAATATAGGCCCCCGGGGCAAAAGGCCAGGAAAAGGGAACTTGCACACCTATCATAAGTTTTGGTAGGAACAGAGCAGATCACTGAGAAAAGGCTTTAAGAGACAACTGATATTCCAGCACTGACTCTCCAGCCTGAACACAGATGGGAGAACATGAAAGAGATTCTTTCATTTCCTTCTGCAACTAGAGCCATCACCATCCACCTCCTGTGGCTCAAAGTGACCGAAGACTAAAAACAGAATATAGTGATTTCCTAACTGATAAAATTGAAACAAAGACAGAAATAACTAAACTCTGGAAATATAACTGCTTTGTCATTTCTTTGTATTTTTTATTAAACTTTTTTGAATTAAAAAAAAAAAATCTGCCCGGTTATGGCAATTAAATAGGAAACCACAATTACAATGCACAAACTGTGGCATGAAAAAAGAACACACACTCCATCAGAAATGACACCAAACCCTTTCCATTTTATTCATTCAAAAAGGGTCCAGTGCACAAGTGTCAAATATGAGCACTGGTGGTTTTTTTCTTGGAAGGGGGAAAAAACATTTATTCTGGCAGCGCGTTTACAATTCCAGGAAGTGGTTTTGATACCACAAGATGCAGGAATAGAAACCATAACAAACTTGGAGGGCGTCTGTTTGCAAGGCAGGGACGACTTAGTTGGAAAAGATCCCCCTTTGTGCTTAGTGAATCGCCCATCAGCCAGCCTCCCCAGCTGAGTCTTCCCAGGTGTTGAAAGAGAGAATGGAATTTCCTGCATAGATGAAGAAAATTCCTATAGAGCAGAGTGTTTTCTGTATCTCCAATCTTCCCCCCTGCCCCAAAGCGAGTTCTCAAGCTTTTCTGGAGCTGCTTTTGGTCACATGACCCTCTATCAGGGTGACTTTTTTTGCTAAAATACATGTGACACCAAGATTTCTTCTTACACTGCTTCTCTAAGGTTCAGATGACAGCATAAAGCATCACTTGTCCAAAAAGAGCAGTTATTAAGAATGTGGGCATCTATATTCATAATAAGAGCACACACTTTGCAGGGTATGTCACTCAAAGGAACATTTTTTTTTTTCTTCAGTTAATATGGTCCCCTGGGGAGTCAGCCTGAAGTCACTTTACCAGCCTTTTTTTTGGTCAAAGTTGGTTAATTTGACAGTTGAAGAACTGTCTCCTGCCAATTGGAAAACTTTTATGCCCAACAATTCAGTGGTCTGTAAAGCAATTAAATGTTACCATTCAGTTTACACTTACACACACATGCACACACACACAGGAGAACTGTGACAGAAGGATTAACAAGGTGAATCTTGTGACTGTTCCAAAAGAAAATGAAATTGCAAATTGGAGGTGTCATATTCAAGTATTAAATGCAGAACTAGTCTGATCCCATTTGATTTTATGATTGTAAGAAATCATGCTTGTTTGACTAGAGGTTCTGGAGTTCATAAAGTTAATTCCTGGGGCACAAAACAATCTACAGAAATTGATTTCTGGTGTATTTTTTTTTTGCAATGCAGCCACTTCTTTGTTATTTTTTAAATATGTGGAGACATCGTATACTGTGGCATTCCAAGAGACAATACTTTATAGAAGTAAACGAATAATACCGCTGACTAGTTTTTCTTGCCTTACACTGGAAAGAAACAGTTTCACACATTTTTCAACCAACATGCAGAGGCGGCAGATGTAAACAGTCATGCACACTTTTCAAAGAATGTGTTACTATTGCAGTAGATGCTGTGGCCCTGATGAGGAGGAGGAGAGAGCAGTTTGGTTGGTTGGCTTTTTAGGTTTTACGTCATGGAGATTTTAAAACCAGGGTTTTACTAGTTCTTGGCAGTAGACCATCCAATCAGAGGTTCTGTATTTATAAATAACCAATGTGGGCTTGTGCTCTCCAATTAAGCAACTCACTATCTTAGGGTCTGATACCAGCTTTCAGAGAGTTCTGCTAAATTTCACAGACTCTGTTCTAGGGGGTGGTGGGGGGTGGGAACAGGACCTATTAGCAGAGCTCTTTACATGCTTTGGAACTGATGCCTGACTAAGCTATTGCAAGACTCCACTTTTCCTTGGATATGTGGATCCCTTAATCCCCCTCCCCTGAAGAATTTTAATCACCAGGCCTCCATCAGACTATCACCCAGTGACCAGGGACCTTTACTGAAAAGGTGAGGAGGAGCTATTGCCTGAAACGCATGTTTAAGGTTCTTGATGATTATTGTCAACCTCTATGAACCAACACTGAAGCCATGAGCAAAGAGATAGGTATCTTTTCTTTTTTTAAATCTGTGAAGGCTTAAAGAATAAACAACACGTCTAATACTAAAGTAAGAAATCAGCCCCGTGTTGGCACAGTTCTCATCAGAATATTGCACCCAGTGTCAACTAATGCTAGAAGCTTCAAACTGTATAAATTTAAATGTATTTGTGTATTATAAAAATAAAGATAAACGTATACATATTTTACACTAGTTATGGAACAGCAATGAATGGTCAGTCGATCCCTCTTTCACATTTAACAACTGAAATCTGAGTGCTCTGAATACTGCCACCTGTACTGGAATTATGGCTTATATGTGCACAGAAAAAAAAAAAAAATCCCTGAGAAGCCATTCGACTTTATTATTTTTTCTTTTCTTCAAGTAGCGCTCTCCTTGGAGGATCACAGTTCTGAGGTTCAGGTTGTCAAACACTTGCTCCATAGTCTCTCCCGTCCTTTTCCCCCCTGCACCCTCCCCGCCTCATCTACAGGCTAGGTGTGCTCCCTTGCTCGAAAGCACCCTGAACACACATGCACGCGAATTCACAGAACACGCCTGGGAGTGTGGAGGGCTTGCTGGGTACAGAAGATGGTCCAGGTACGTTCTGATGCTATTTTCTCCATGGAAATCCCACAGCCGTAGAAGTCACTGGTTTCTGTGCTTTTCCCCAGCGTTCTTCCTATGTGGGTAGATGAGAAGAAAGCACAGAAATGAACCAGGGAAACGGAATGATGTTCTCAATTATGAGAATAGCAAGCGAAAATTTTTTTTCTGCCACAGATTTTCATGTCTACTTGTAGAGCTCCGTGTAAAATAGTAAATGCAGACAGCTAATGTTCCTACAAAGGAAACAGGCTTTTTCACTAGAAACCTAGTCAAACATTTCTGTTCATGACATTAAATTCAGACATAAAGAACTAGATAAATTAGCCATAACTACCTATTCCACTGTAATTTCACAGCTTAACTAAGAACCCTGAACTCCAAACATAGCACTGTTCCCTTTCAAGAAGCACACGCAGACACACTAAATAACTCTCTACAAGTAGAAATATATACTAAAATGTGAGAAAGAGTGTCAGTCTGGACTCAAAGCATGATTTTACTTAAAGACTGTCAAACTAAAAGCTGGAGTTAGATGAACAGAAAATGAAGAAGCTGCTGCAGCACCAGCTAATTAAAGTTTAAACTTTAGTCGCTGAGTCGTGTCTGACTCTGCGACCCCATGAACTGTAGCCTACCAGGCTCCTCTGCCCATGGGATTTTCCAGGCAAGAATACTGGAGTGGGTTGCCATTGCCTTCTCCAGAGGATCTTCCCGACCCAGGGATCGAACCCGGGTCTCCCATACTGTAGGCAGACGCTTTACCGTCTTTAAACAAAGTGGCATTCAATTCAGATAACATGGTTAGATGAAAACGTGTGAGATGCTCCCATCCCTTATTTTAGCTTTCCTGTAATGACGCATGACGTGATGACGCATGACGTGATGAGCATGACACATAAGTGCTTGGCAACATTTAATAGATCTGCTTCCCCTACCCTCCACCCTGCATCTCTTTTTCAAAGCTATTTATTTGGCTGCATCCAGTCTTAGTGGCAGCAGGTGAGATCTTCGGTCTTTGTTGCAGCATGCAGGATCTTTAGCTGTGGCAGGTGGGATCTAGTTCCCTGACCAGGGATCGAACTTGGGCCCCCTGCACTGGGAGCGTGGAGGCTTAGCCATTGGACCACCAGGGAAGTCGCTGGCATCTCTCTCTCAATGCTGCCTGACTTTCTGGAAACTGATAATTTAGTATCTACCTAACACACAAGAATCAGCCGAGAGCATAGGATCAATAACGTCACCAAAAATAGGCAGCTTCTATTCTCTAGGCACTTACTACACGCCAGGAGTGGCCGCCTTCACCATAGTGCGTTATTTGATGAATCCTTAACTCTTAAAGCTCTAGCGGGTAGGCTCTGCCTTCACCGAAAAGGAAGCTAAGTTTCCAAGAGGTTAGATAACTTCCCCAAGGGCACACACCAGTGAACAGCAGGCCTTTAAAGAGGGTCATGTGACTCCGAGCTATGCTTGACAGCAAAAAGCAAGGCTGGAATATGTGGGGCCCTCGGGGTAGTTTCATGTGTCTTTGGCACCAAGCCATGGGGACTTTCAGAAGGCCTGTTAATATAGTCAGCTTCTCAGCAGAGAAGGTTTTGAAAACTGCCTCAAAATCAAGTAACCATACATCGAAGTGTAAAGAGGACGGCAGGGTGAAAACACCACTCCAGCCAAGCAGTTTACTCTGGTGCAGCGAGTTCTGGCTTCATGTGGGGCAGGTGCTACGTCATGTTTTTCTCACTGAATCCAGCAAATCTTGAGAAACACAGACAGTTGTGTCTGGCCGCCTGCTCCCCTGAGCCACGCGTAAGACTGAGAAACACAAGGATACGTAATCAAGGGCACCCAGAGGGAATATTCCAGTGTTCAGAGAAAAAGGAAACCTGGTTTGAACATTTTTCCACATGGATATCATTTTTCTTGTTTGGGTGCTGAGGGAAAGAGAAGAGCTGTCAATCACTAACCACCCCCACCCCCCCACCTCTCTTTGCTCTTCCATCTCAAACTCGGATCTCATTCGACAAGATCCACCTCAAATGCTCCCTCTGGGGCTCTTCCCAATTCTCCGGGCAGGGTTCTTTCTCCTCTGTGTCCACAGGGCTTTGTCGATGCACCTGTCATTGCAGGCATCACATTTTAACTGGAATTAGACACAGGTTTCTCTGGTTGTATCTTTGGTTCCCATTCTCCCCAAGGAGGCTATTATATTCCTGATTTGATTCTTAGAGTCTCTGTTATTTTTGTACTGTCAGTACTGTCAACACTTGGCACAGCTTGTTATTATTGTTCAACTGGTAAGTCATGTCTGACTCTTTGCGACCCCATGGACTGCAGCATGCCAGTCCTTCACTATCTTCACTATAGTGAGGTTCTTCACTATAGTCCTTCACTATCTCCCAGCGTTTGCTCAAATTCATGTCCATTGAGTCAGTGATGCTATCTAACCATCTCATCCTCTGCCACCCTCTTCTCCTCCTGCCCTCAATCCTTCCCAGCATCAGGGTATTTTCCCAATGAGTTGGCTCTTTGCATCAGGTGGTCCAAGTATTGGAGCTTCAGCATCAGTCCTTCCAATGAATATTCAAAGCTGATTTCCTTTAGGATTGACTGGTTGGAGCTCCTTGTAGTCCCAAGGGACTCTCAACAGGCTTCTCCAACACCACAGTTCAAAAGCATCAATTCTTTGGCGCTCAGCTTTCTTTATAGTCCAACTCTCACATCCATACATGACCACTGGAAAAACCACAGCTTTGACAATAACAGACCTTTGTTGGCAAAGTGATGTCTCTGCTTTTTAATATGCTGTCTAGGTTTGTCATAGCTTTCCTTCCAAGAAGCAAACATCTTTTAATTTCATGGCTGCAGTCACTGTCGTCAGTGATTCTGGAGCCCAAGAAAATAAAGTCTGTCACTGTTTCCATATTTTTCCCTTCTATTTGCCATGAAGTGATAGGACCAGATGCCATGGTCTTAGCTTTTTTTTCTTAACGTTGAGTTGACTTCTAAGTCAACTTTTTCATTGTCCCCTTTCACCCTCCTCAAGAAGCTCTTTAGTCCCTCTTCACTTTCTGCCATTAGGCACAGTGGCCTCGTGGAGGGCAAATACTCAACAAACATTTGCTGAATGAAGGAGGAATAGGATGGCATGAGAAAGTCTCAGGCAAAAGACAGCCATGCTTTAAGAGGGGTAGATGAGAAGGGTGGAGGAGATGAGAAGGAAAGAGGGGCTGAGCACAGTCCGAAGGACTGATGTTGGCTTCTCAGGGGCGGGGACACGTGGCCTGGGTCACAGGGATGATGGGTGTCATCAGGTAGGAGAGAAGGGGTGGCAGCTGGCCGAGGACTGAGAGCCGGCTGGAGGCCAGGTGTGGCTGACCCTTCACAGTAAGGGAGTGTTACGTGTCAGAAGCGGGGCCAGGGTCGGCTTGGGAAGCCTTGTGGGTCTTGCCCAGGATTTTGAACTTGAACTGTAATCACCAGGAAGCCATTCAAGGTTCTGCAATAGGGAGCAAGGTGATGGGGGTCTGCTGTTGAAAGATCATATTGGTTTAGAGGACAAAGAGACCAGCAACGGGGAGGCAGGTTGAGATACCCACAGGGATCTTGGCAGAGACAGGACGACTACAAAGCACGGGCCGAGGATAGAGCTCAATGGCCAGCTTCACTCATTCAAGACACGCTGATGTGGGAAAGTTCTGCACGTAAACTTGGGGAGCTGAATAGATGGAAACAATTCCTTAAAAAAATAAGGTGCACTGACAAGGTGGGGCAACAGGTCACTGTGGACGGCCGAGTATGGGAAGAGGGGGAGAAGAGTGAACAGACACCCCGACCCCCAGCCTGGCAGCGGGTGCAGGGCGAGGCCATCCCTGGAGACGGGAGGCACAGACCCTGAAGGGCTCTGGGGCGGAGGACACATTGCACACCTATGGAGACCCTGGCACATCCAGGGGAGCTGCCACGTAGCCCACAGAATCCCACAGAAGAAAGGAGAGGTCAGCGTGGGAGGCTTGACCCTAAATCCTCCCAGGTCACAGAACCTGCCCTTCCTGGGGTGTGATAGCACACTCAGGGTGTTTAGGAGCTTAGGCTGAAGTGATGCCATACCATGTTGTATTAAGCAGCTCTTTTCTGTCCTCTGACGCTTTGCTCACCCCGGAGGGGTAGCCCCTCCCAGCATCAGCTAGTTAGTTCCCAGAGACAGTCAACAACTCAGATGCGAATGTGTGCTTCTCAGCTCCACACCAGGGAATCCAGAGTCCACACCCCTGACCACGCCCTTTATCGGGAGCCACACTCCAGGCCACTATCCACCTGCTCTAATCACTCCAGGGCCAGGCTCCACATGACTCAGGCGGTCTTTATGCCCCAGAGCCCGAGGGAACCGGCCAACCTTGCACCTGCCCCCTGCCTTGCCCGCACGTTCCCACAGAAACCACAACAGGGGCTCCTCGCACAGCTCCTCCCCCGCCCTCGGCCTCCTGACCCTCCAGCTGCTTCTCCCTGTATCCTTGGGTCCCCCATACCCCGCCTGCCCCCTGCTCTAAGGAACTGTCATAAACTGTCTTCCCCCCAGCAGTCCTTTCCTGATGGGTTGGCCTCACTATATCTCCATTTTTCCATCCCCACAATGTCAATCGTCCAGACATTGAGAATACGAAAGGAAGGATCCCACCTGTCTCTTTATCCCAGGAATGCACGGTTAGGACACTGATGTTACTAACTAGCTGTAGGTGGCCTCATAGAACCGTGTGTACTTCACCTTGACCCCTTCACAGTGGTGGGCAGGAAGGCGAGCCCGCTTGCTCTCTGCACACTCAGCACACACGCTCACCTGCTGTGCACAGTCACCTCATTAACACACTAGACGGTCCTAGGTAAGTCAGTGAGTGGATTTTACTCAAGCATCTATATTTGGATTTTGAAATTTTTAAAATTATTCCCTTTATAGGTCATCCACAGTATGCATACTAATATTTCTAGTAGAAATAACAGCTGAATTTATTGAATGACACTCAGTGTAAGGAATAATGGTAAATGTCTTCCCTGCAAAGGTCTCTCTAAAACGCACCGAATGAGCCCACGAAATGATGCTGCTGTGCCCTGCACCTGTCATAGCCCCAACAAATCACAGGATTCAAACTTGGAGGTATAACTCCAGAATCCATCAAACAGGCTTGGGAAAATAAATACCAACACTGCTTTTAAAAAACCTATTTGCTGTGTTAATCAGAGCTTTTCCTGATGTTAAGTTCCTGCATTACATGAGTTTTTAAAAAAATGACTTTTTTTTTTCCAAAAAGGATCTAAGGTTACTGATATATGCATTATAGTAAATCAGGCAAAAGAATCAAGCAATTTTCTTATTCTTAAATCCCCAACACACCTTGATTCTGGATAAAAGATCTGTAATCTTAAAGTGTCCAGCTCTTTGGAATCTCTTCATCCCAAACCCATCCTCCCACTATTTCCCCCTAAACTCTCCAAGTCCTTAGGAAGCCCATATCTATTTAAGAAACCCTCTCTGCTTCCCAGAGACTTACCCTTAAAAATTGGTGCTCCTAAAGTCACAGATTGGGTACAGTAAAAATGATGGCATAAGGGAAAGAAGCACTATCTTTTCCACTTAATTGTCCAAGAAAGTATGGAGATACCTGAGCAGAGAGGGAACAAATTCCAGTATCAATGTGGCGGATGGGAGACTAAATAATCAGAGAAACACTGTTCCTCCCAGCCAGTGACAGCAACAAGGCAGGGAGCTGTCTTACTCCTTACAGAGAACAAAACAAATCAATGCAAATCAGTGTGACACGCCCCACAGGCAACCTCCACATTTCAGCCTCTTTTTCTTGTGAAATATCATCCCATCCCCACCCTGAGTTCAGTGAAAAATTCTCCATTGTGATTAAGTCAAATTCATCCATTCCTTTTAAAAAAAAAGTTTTTAATCAAGTCCATACTAACTGATCTGAGTGCATTTAAACATACTGTGCCCATCTAGTAAGATAAAGACCACAGAATCTTCTTCATCCTACTTTTTACAAAAGCTTATTTGAATCGGTCTTAAATATCCTTGTCTTAACAATGTAACTGCCAAAATTCCTATGCAAAGTAATCATTCTACACTGGAGAATACTTGCAAACAGTAAGTAGCTGGAATCTGACTCAAATTGGAATGCTCCAGTATACACGCAATAATCCAAGTTTGAAATGCAGTCTCAGCCTTGTCTTTTATCATCAGGAGTACCTTATCAGGAGACCACATGGAAGAATGTAAGTTGCACTCCAGTTTTTTTTAATTAATAGTTTTTATTTTATATTGGACTATAGTTGATTTACAATATTGTGTTAGTTTCAGGTATACAGCAAAGTGATTCAGTTTTACATATACATATACTGATTCTTTTCCTATTTAGGTTATTACAAAATACTAAGTGGAGTTCCCTGTGCTCTATATAGTAGGTCCTTGTTGGTTATCTGTTTTAAATATAACAGGGTGTATATGTCAATCCCAAGCTCCCAATTTATTTGTATCGTGCAACCTCGCTGAATTCACTGATGGGCTCTAGTAGTTTTCTGGTAGCATCTTTAGGATTTTCTGTGTAATATCATGTTATCTGCAAAGAGTGGCAGTTTTATTTCTTCTTCTCCTAGTTGGATTCATTTAATTTCTTCTCTGATTGCCCTGGCTAGCACTTCCAAAACTACGTTGAAAAATAGTGGCTTGTCTTATTTCTAATCTTAGAGGAAATGCTTTCAGTTTTTTGGTACCACTGGGTGGCATTGTGAATGGCTGCTGCAAAGCCTTCCTGTTCCATTCTATGTTTGAGTCCTGTGCCTCAGAAATTAACCACGCCTCTTCAAATAAGGAAAACCCCCTTGTCATTTCCTGTGTGGTGAATCTCTCCAGTTCTTCAATTACTTCTTCCTCTTGTCTCTATTCACCCCTACTCTGGACCTCCAACTCCATCAGGTCTTCATTACTGAGTTCTTCGTGTTGTATAGCAGGAAGTTCAATGAAGTCATCCTCTTACAGATCTAACTTGAAATAAAGATGCTGTACTACCGCACTCTGTACAGCGACAGTGTCAGTCGCTCAGTCGTGTCCAACTCTTTGCGACCCCACGGACTGTAGCCCACCAGGCTCTTCTGTCCATGGGATTTCCTAGGCAAGAATACTGGAGTAAGTAGCCATCCCCTTCTCCAGGGGATCTTCATGACCCAGGAATCAAACCCACGTCTCCTGCGTTGCAGGCGGATGCTTTACCACTGAGCCAACGGGGAAGCCCTGCTCTTAGTTAAACATTCTTGTATCTTCTCTATCTGTTCCTCTATTCTTTTTCCGAGATCTTGGATCACCTTTACTATTCCTCTGAATTCATTTTCAGGTAGCTTGCCTATATCTTCTTCACCTTAGCTGTTCCGGGGTCTTCTCTTGTTCCTTCATCTGGGACTTGTTTCTCTGCTGTTTGGGCTAACTCCCTGTCACTGCGGTTTCTGTTTTGCAGGACTGTAGTTCTTGCTTCTTCTGTGTGCTTCATGGTGGAGGAAGTTGGTCTAAGGGGAGAGGTGGGCAGCTGTGGGCTCAGGAGGACCTTAGGCAGCCTGTCTGCAGATGGGTGGAGCTGTGTTTCCATCTCTTTGGTTGTCTGGCCTGAGTCATCCCAGCCCTTGAACCTATAGGCTGTTGGGTGGGGCCAGGTCTTGGTGAAAAAATGGCAGCCTCCAGGAGGGCTCATGCCAATGAGTACTCCCCAAAACTACTGCTGAGAGTATCTTTGTCCCCACAGTGAGCCACAATCTCCACTCCACCCCCCACCACCTTCACAGGAAACCCTCCGATAGCAGCGGGCAGGTCTGGCCCCGGCTCTTGTGAGGTCACTGTGTTTTACCCTGGGTCCTGGGGCACATGAGTCTTGTGTTTTCCCTCCAAGAATGGAGTTTCTGTTTGCCCCAGTCCTGTGGAATTCCTACAATCAAACAAAGTCTTCAAAGCCAGATGCTCTCAGGGCTCCTCTTCCCAATGCCAGACCCCCAGGCTGTGGAGTCTGACAGAGGACTCAGAAGTTTCACTCCTATGGGAGAACCTCTGCATTACAATAATTTTCTACTTTTGTGAGTCAACCACCCAGGCGGGAATGGAATTTGATTTGATTGCAATTGTGCCCCTGTTCTACCATCTTGTTGTGGCATCTATATTTGTCTTTGGAGCTAGGATATCTGTTTTTGGTAGGTTCCAGTGTTTTGTTGTTGTTGTTCAGCAGTTAGCTGTGATTTTGGTGTTTTCATGAGTTGGAGTGAGCATGTGTCCTTCTACGCTGCTATCTTGTCTCTACCTATTGAATGTATCTCTCGTATGTCTAAAGGTAAAAGACATGTCTTAGCTATATTCATAGCTAACCTTCTAGATCCCATCTTTTAAATGAAAATCAGTAGACAAATTGAGTTAAACGGCAGTTTTTCAGAATATATACTTTGATAAAGGAAGGAAATCTGTTTGTAAATGAAAAAGAGAAATATTCTAAGGTATCTAAAAATGAAAGGCAAACAGCAAGCTGCCATTTCCCCAAAGAAGTTCACACTTCCCTTCCAAATTGGAATTTTAAGTATTTCAACCTGTAGAGCAATAAAATGGAGACAGGAATTCAGAGATAAAAGTTCTAAAAATAAATTTCTTCTACTTTCTCCTTGCTTTCCCCACTGAAAAAATATTTTTACCCCCTCTGATCCCTAATGACCAAGGCTCAGTACCCCTTTAATGTCCAGATTAAAGGTCAGTGAGGTTGCCTCTCAGAAGTTCTGAAGGGGAAATGTGAGGGAGGGATATGTTAATTAACTAGGTAATGGGAATCCTTTCACAGTGCATGTGGATATCAAATCACAATGTACCCTTTAAGTATCTTACAATTTTATTTATCAATTTTACCCTAGTAAAGCTAAAAAAAAAAAAAATCACTGGTTGCCAAGGGTTAAAAGTGGAGGCAGGGATAAACGGGGAGCACAGAGGATTTTCAGGGCAGTGAAAATATTGTGTGTGATACTGCAATGCGTCATTGCAGTATCACATCATTCTATATTTGTTCAAACCCATGAAATGTACAACACCAAGTGTGAATCCTAATATAAAAAATGGACTTCAGGTGATAAGGAGGTGTCCATGTAGGTTCATCACCTGGGACAAATGTTCCCCCCTGGTGGGAGATGTGGTTGGTGGGGGAGGCTGTGTGTGTGTGGCTGGGGGATTTATGGAATCTTTCTGGGCCTTGTGCTCCATTTCACTGTGAACCTAAAACTGCTCTAAAAAACTAAAGTCGGGGTTTTAAAATATTGTGCCCTATACTTTAAAAGAAAAAGAGTTCTGAAGGAACTCATTCTCTCCAAGAAACACCATTTCCCTTCTATCGTCCAGTAAACAGAGGGGGAAGTGGGGGAAGCAGGTCAGTTCACTGCCCTTAGACAGCACTGGGCCAGGGATAACAAGTGTTCATATGAATTTCTTTAAAACTCACAAATCTCTTTAATACCAACACAGCAGGGAGCAAGGCCATAACTGAAAGTGGCAGTAAAAATATTTATTTTCTGCATAGAGCCGGGTATTGTATTAGACAGAAGCAACTGCATGTGGGCATGAAATTTCTCTTTGAAATGATGAAAATGTTCTAGGATGAGACTGTGACGATAGTTGTCCAACTCTATAGATATATGAACCATTAAATAGGCACCTTTTATGAAAGTATACAGATAAAGCTTTAAAAAATGTATCAGAATCCATATTCTTTAGGATGAGAAGTTTTCAAAGCAACCCAGCAAATCTGCTACTAAATGAACTTTCATCTCATCTCGAAGGCAGATATCTTTGAAAATCAGCCCAGGATCACCAGAGTACGGAAATACTCATATTTCTGTCTGATAATCAGCAAAGGCACCAAGGAGTCGGCACCAAGGAGTCACTCAGACACTAGGTTTCTCCCTGGAGGGTGAGGTGTATGAGGACAGGCATTCCATTCAATTCATGTAACCTCTTCCCAATGAAATGCTGGTAGAGATTTCACCATTACCCAAAGTGACTTAATGAGAGTAAGTCACTCTTTTTTTAATCACTACTTACTCTTTATTTTCTCTCTGCAGGGGAACAAAACAGCTAGAAATTTTTAAAAAATGATAAGGAAGATCCAATCAAATAATAGTCATCAGTGGTTTCTGCTTGTAAAGCTCAGCATAGCACCATTAATTTACATGTGGTCTGAGGCAGGTTGTTAATGACCAGTCTCATTTGACCTATAAGGGAAAGGCACAAAATGGTCAAACAGGGAATTAGTGATGGACAGGGAAGGCTGGCATGCTGCAGTCCATGGGGTGGCAAAGAGTGGGACACTACTGAGAGACTGAACTGAACTGAAACTGGTCAAAGAGCTTAGAATGCCTCTTTAAAAAATACTAAGATCTAGATCAATGACCTAAGAATCGGGTGATTATTCTGGCTTTCCTGGGATGGTTCTGGTTGGTGCCTGTTGTCCTTGCATGATTACTAAGAATTTCTCCTGAAGATGAGACTTGCTGGCCTCCTACCTGGGAGCCATGGGGCCGGGGGTGGGCGGGAGAACTTCAGTGAGGAGAACGTCCAGCACACACACTCGAGGACCATCTGAGGGACTCTTGTTTCTTAAAGCCTAGTGCCTAGCCCTAGAACTTCTGACACCCATGCCTTATCAAGGAAGTCTGATCTTGACCATCGACCTGCGTTTCAGGGGATGAGAGAGTCATGAAAGGTTACTCTCTAGTGACTTGCCTAAGTTAACTGGGGCTGGAGTTGCAAAACCCAGGCAGTAACTCCAGTCTCCCCATTTCTGCTGCCTGCTGAGACCCCGAGTCTCAGGCTTAGACCCATGCTGTGTGGACCTAAGGACCACCTGCTGGGACAGTTTTCCTCATCGGTTTCCAAATCTCCCACATTTGGTACACTGCTGTCCACTTGTAAATTAGAGCCTACACTGGGGTCATGCAGGGCCTGTTGGTTTATATTTTGTTCTCCAGAATGTTCCTTTATTTAGAATTGAGAGTTACCCTCTAAACCTACCATCCATTCTATGAGACCCCTTTTAAAAGAACCCATTTCAGAACAAAACTATTCACAGAGCTGGGTCCAAAGCAGGTCAGTCACTAAAGGTATCCCCTCCAGCATCTCGATGTCTCAGGCCATGAGGCTCTGATTACCCAAGACTTTAAAGCTGCTTGTTCATATCAGGTATAAGAAACTGGGTGAGAGGGGAGCTGATAGCATTTCTGCAGGACATCAGGAGCCCATGAAAAGACACCGATAACAGCAGCTCAGGGCCACTGTGGTTTCTGAACACATGGATATTTTAACTCCGACCTCGATCTCGCCTACTAAATGCCACATAGTTATGACAAACAATACATTACCATCTCTCCTGCCTCAGGAAAATCTATACCCATGCAGAGTCTATTGAACAGTCGTTTCCCTCCATCCCAGACCTTGCTGTTTCTGTAAGATCCTTTTATCCTCACCCTATCTGTAAGAGAGGGACCAGCGGAGACCAATTCAAAGAATGGTAACATTTTGCTTGCTATGCTCAGGACTGGGGAATGGTCATTAAATAAGAAAAGCTGTAGAATATTCCTGCTTGGGTACTATGTAATCCTAACAAGCACGTCAAGGTCTCACGGGATCAACATACTATTCATATACTAGTGATGAATTAACACTATGTACATGTTAACCTTCAAAAGCATTCTGAAGAGAAGAGCTTGAGAGAAGTTTCCCTTGGGTGTTCAGTGATGTTTTCCAGCAAAGATGGATTAGGGATATTCTGTGTAATGAGTCAGCTGCTTTAGAGAAAAGGGGGCAGCTGCGAATGCATGAGAAAGCCCCTGCAGACCCCCACTCTGCAGACCCTTGGAGGGTCGAGAGACATGAGTTCCTATCACCCAAGCTCTCAGGAATGCAGCCTCATAGCAAGTTTCTCAGGATGCATGACAGGTCACCATTCTCCAGTGTGAACTTTCCAACCTCCCTACACAAAGCTCAGATATGGGGCAAAAAAAAAAAAAATTCTGTATGCTCAACTAAGAAGAAAAATGGAAATTTCCTTCATGAATCCTTTGCTCATATCACCCAGATGACCAGGGATGGCTACTTTTCAAGATTTGCAGTAGAAAGAAAGGTATTTCATCTCAGTGTAAAAGTGGCCTGTTGGGTTCTTAACACTACAGAAAAAGCCAAACAGATGAGTTAACCTAAATTCATCATCTGAGTTTAACGCTATATGAAAGTTCACACAGGTATGTTCTGTGTCTTTAAGTCAATTTTGGGGAGGGTTTGGGCAAACTATACAGCCTCTGATTGTCAGGACTGATAGAGAATCAGAGACCCACAGGCAAAAAAGGGGTCCACTTCAGGTTTCCTACAGCTTTTCTTACTTAGTGAGCTCTCACTGTTTTCTGAAGCAATGGCAGAATTAAAAGGAAACACTGCTCTCTTTGGTTGCATTATACCTGCAAGTATACTAAAAAATAGTCATATACTTTAAATGAGTGAGCTGTATAATATGTGGATAATATCTCAAGAAAGCGATTTTAAAATGCTCTAACTTTTATGAGCAAAAGAAAACCACAAGTAACAAAACATGAAAGCTCCTAGTTTGTTGTATAAGCCATGGTTTTGCTATCACCCAGAAAACTAGGTCTGCCCCGGGAGGCGGGCTTTTTTGTTCTTACAATGACTGAGGCAGGTCCAAGAGTGAGGGACGGGGGCTACGGGATCAGAACTCACTTGGAACACGGGCTGATCACAGTTGGTGTGGGTGGGTAAACCAAGGCAACATTCACTCGCTCGCTGCCGTTCTTGGGGCAGATGATCTCTGCCACTCCTTCTGGTCTGGGCTGACTCAGCAACTCCCCTGCAGGCAGAGAGAGAAACATGCATCAATGAGCGGGGTATACATAGCTTGTATGAAAGTTCTTGTGAAAACCTACTCACAAAGTATCAATCAGCCTAGTAGCTTTTGGTGTTGTGTATGCACGTGTATGTTTGTGTCTGCACACATCCAAATCTGTGCTGTGCTTACTCTCTCAGTTGTGGCCAACTCTTTGCTACAACATGGACTGTAGCCCGCCAGGCTCCTCTGTCCATGGGATCCTCCAGGCAAGAATACTGGAGTGAGTTGCCATGCCCACCGCCAGAGGATCTTTGCAACCCAGGGATCAAACCCAGGTCTCCCGAACTGCAGGTGGATTCTTTACCATCTGATCTACCAGGGAAGCCCTAATGAGTGAGACTGCCTTCAAAAAATGGGGCCACCTTGTGACTTCCCTGGTGGTCTAGTGGTTAAGACTCTGCGCTTCCACTGCAGGGGACACAGGTTCTATCCCTGGCCGGGGAACTAAGACCCCACATGCTATAGCAATTAATAAATACAGGTTTGAAAAACAAACACAAATGGGACCACGACAGAGAAGAATCCAGCACTTGGGGGTGGGGGGAACAGGGGAGGTAGGAAGGAGAGAGAGTCAGAGAACAATCAATCAATCAGAGCAAAACAGCCTCTGTCCTTAGAACATTCTCCACGGTGAGGCAGACAAGCTGCTAATGGTGGTGGTGGTAAGGCCACCGTTCCAGACAAAGACAGCATCTGCCGCTATTTTCCTCACCTTCCTTTCCACAGACGGGCTCCAGAGATCTGTATCTAGACGTCGCGGCAAACTGACCCAGGGTCCCTGGAGCCCCAGAGAGGCAGAGCTGCCGAGGAGGCATTCGTAATTAGGATCTGGGCAGATGGGAGTCGAGGCAGCCTTGCAACAAAGCCCTGCGTTAATGATCTGGAAGGGCATTCAACTAAAGGTGTGTTATCAAGGTAAACAGCCCAGCTTCAAGCTGGCAAGAGGATTTCCTGGGTAGGCAGGTGTGCAGGTTTGAAAGGACCAACACAATGCTTTCTTATGAGTCATGGGAGCTAGTAAAAACAGATAATTCACTTACTGGATTACCACAAGCCCCAAAGGAAATCTGCGTACTTGCCCTGGATACAATCTCTCCAACCAGATCATCAAATCCCCCCTAAGACCCCCAGCGATGCCTTCGGTTTCCTCCCCACCATCCACTTAACCAGGAGCACCCTGACCTTTCTCTCTTTTCATGGTCAGCATGGTGCTCTTGCTCAGAAAAATTCAAAAAATAGATTTTGGTGGACAATGGTGCCAAATCCCCCTACTTAGAGAGTAAATAAACCAAAGAGACAAATCATATGCCAACTGGGGAAAGATGCTACTGCAAATAAAACACTGACTCTGTGACAGCCATCACTTGTATTACTGATTTGAAATTCTAGGGAACCAGAGTGTATGCCAACATGTGAGGATAAAAACCAAAAATCCTTTGCCTCAAAATCCATATCTAAACATCTCACCTTTAGCAGAACTCACATTGATAGAGCATAACCATGTGCCAGCACTGAACAGACAGCTTTAAATATACATCTCATTTCATCTTTACAATGTTACTATAAGGTTTATCCTCATTCTGCAAAAGTGAAAAGTGTGAAAGTGTTAGTTGCTCACTTGTATCTAACTCTTTGAGACCCCATGGACTGTAGCCAGCCAGGCTCCTCTGTCCATGGAATTATCCAGGTAAGAATCTGTAGCCGGTTGCCATGCCCTCTTCCAAGAGATCTTCCCGACCCAGGGATTGAACCCAAGTCTCCCACATTGCAGGCAGATTCTTTACCATCTGAGCCATGGGGAAGGCTGTTTTGTAAAAGAGGAAGCTAATATGCAGGGAGGTTATGTGATGTACCTAGAGTCAAGCCTAGGCAGGGACTGACTGGGGAATGTGACCTGGGGAGCCCATCTCTGGGGCTCGTCCCCCGCACCCCCGCAAGGTGGAGACTGCTGCTTTACTCCAGAACACATCTTTCCTAGAAAAGTAGTCCAAAAATGAACTAAGTATTGACATATTTGTACTGTTATGAAAGACAACTATTTCCTGATTTGAACATTCTTATATGGCTTTGAACAATATGAATCTAATGTAATTTGAGTTTCTTAACCCAGCTAAGGGCTTGCAGGAGACAAAAGGGATGCAGGTTTGATCCCTGGGTCGGGAAGATCCCCTGCAGGAGGGCATGGCAGCCCACTCCAGTATTCTTGCCTGGAGAATCCCATGGGCCAAGAAGCCTGGGCGGCAATGGTTCATGGGGTCGTACAGAGGCAGACAATACTAAAATGGCTGAGCATGCACAACCAAACTAATATAAACACCAAATGACTGCAAAAGCTAATTTAGCATCATTAGCTTGTATCATGGATACATGGTATCTGACACCAGCTAGGAAAAGATCTCAAATTATAAAGAGGAAAATTAAAAACATAAACATTAAATGCTCTCGAAGTCATAAAATGAACCAAAGTAAAAGTATGTTACACCAGACTGAGCCTTGGAAGTCATCCAGTCCAAATACCACTTTATGAGTCAGAAGCTCTCTGAATTTAACAGATTTGCTCCAAATCCCACAGAGAGCTTTAAACCAACCAACTGACCACGTACCATGGGGCTACAACTGTCCCAAGAGGATGTTCTGAACCACTCATGCCTGTTAACATCCCCACTCCTGGGCCGCCCTCCCCTGCTTCCTCACCTGATACTTTCGATTTCTACTTTCTGTCCCAAGGTTACTCCCAAGGCTTGAACCTAGACTGGAGATCTCTGGCTTCCCCTGAGAACTCTCTCCCGGTTAAAATTTTCACACAGGCTTGGCTCCTTCTGCCTGCAGCTGCCTAAGAGCCCAGGATAACAAATGCAGACAGTAAGCCCCCACCCTGGCTTCCCCGATTTCTCAGTGGTGAAGAATCCACCTGTAATATAGGAGATGCGGGTTCGATACCTGGGTCTGGAAGATCCCCTGGAGGAGGAAATGACAACCCATTCCAATATTCTTGCCTGAAAAAACCCCATGGTCAGAGGAGCACGGTGGGCTACACTCCTAAGAAAGGTTTGCAAAGAGTCAGACACGACTGAACTTCTGAGCCCACAGGGCACAGACCCCTGCCCCAGGCTGTGGTTCCTGCACAGCTGGCTTCCTTGCTGGGGGTACTGTAGATTTTGGTGAGAAGACCAGCTTGCCAGAGAATTTGAAATAACTTCCAGTTGACTATTAAGCACTGGCTATCAGCTTCTCTAAATCAAGAGCTTTATGCTCCCCGCCCCAGATTTCCAGACTCAGAAAGGTCTAGGTAACTGGTTTTGCTTGGGTCCTACCCCAGCAGTGCTCCCAGCCATTGAAACAGTTGGAAAGTTGAAGGCATCAAGAAATTTCACGCATATGAAAAAGTCACTTGAACTGTGGAAGACAGAGCAAGAAACAGAATCGCTCACAAGCTCCAGGACACATGTGCACTCAAATAAGCTACTGTACGGGGCCAGGATTCTGAGGATTTAAGAAATGTGTCCAGTTGCTAAATTAAGAAAGTAAGAAAAATAGCCTTTTCCTCCCCACTAAAAAACCCCCCAAACTAATCAATAATACAGAGAGTGGTTCCTAATGTGTTAGCTACTTAAAATAGAAGCTAATCAGCTCAAATTTCCGTAACACAAACTTGATTTTCAAACAAAAGCAGGGCTATTGGTTGAGCATCTAATTAGTGGGGCTTCTCTGATAGCTCAGTTGGTAAAGAATCTGGCTGCAATGCAGGAGACCCAGGTTCGATTCCTGGTCAGAAAGGTCTGCTGGAGAAAGGAAAGGCTACCCACTCCAGTATTCTGGCCTGGACAATTCCATGGACTAATATAGTCCATGGGGTTGCAAAGAATTGGATACGACTGAGCGACTTTCACTTTAGGGAGATCTTACAGTGTGAGGAGGGCAGGGATACAGGAGTCTAATGCCAGGACTTTGAGGGGGCGGGTTCAGGCATTAGAGAGAATCAAGTACATGAAAAGAAGAACGATGTACTTACTGTGTGTGCCCCAAAGGAAGTTATGAGATGCTAGAGAATGAATGCGAAGGACAGACTAATAAGAAGGACAGAAGGACAGTCCTGATTTGCAGGACTGGAAAAGACCTGGAAGTGTGGCAATTTTAGATTCATGATGCATCTGTTACTGCTAGCAAACGCTAATAAAAAGAAATTCCAAAGTTGGTGGGAACTGCAAAATGACATGTTATATTCACAGAAAATGTGTTACCAATAGAGTAAGGAGAAATATACATGTGACCTGGTATATTTCCATTTTTAGGGATTTGCTTCAAGGAATCGGTCTTTCTTTCTGGCAAAAATTATACAATGACTCTTCATAGCAACACTGTTTATATAACAGTGAAAACCTGGTAACCATCTCAAATGTTCAACAAAGAGGAAATGATCACAAATTATGACACAATTCAGCAGACAGAATTCTCTGTAGTCATATGAAACAGTGAAAACTTGGTAACCGTCTCAAATATTCAGTGAAGGGGAGATGATTATGACACAGTTCAGAAGACAGAATTCTCTGTAGTCAATAAAAACAGACTGATATTTCTATGTAGAAAGTAAATTTGAAAGTGCATTCTCATTAGAAACATAAGCTGATAAGGAACACAAATGGATTTGGAGTGAAATGGGTCATTCAGGCCTAAAGGTCCTCAGGTAATTCATTTTTATGCTTGAGTCAATTAAGAAAAAGACTAAGTGTGCTTCACACTGATGGGAGGTGCCAGCTTTAAATGCTGGTGCTTTCTCCTCTGTTGGCAATTTTCTATTCATGTAGGGTCTTCATACAGTCTTCCTGAAGAAGCAAAAATCTGGCCAGATGAGTAGACCACTACATCCACTGAGGCTAAAGTCTACAGTCTCTTAGTGACCATTAAAGTTATGAAAAGCTATTCTTAATTACTCTGTCTCAAGACTTCTGGTGTTAAAATGCTACTGAACTCTCATCAGCTGTTTTTCCCCCGTGAAAGGATAGAAAATCAAGTTTTATTATGACTTACCTTTAAACAACAGGAGATAAGTGAAATGAGCTTGTCTTTTTTCTGCTTATTATCAGAATTCACAAATATTGGCACATTAAGCAAAATACTGAAAGTGTATCACTCTGACGACCCAAACCACAATATTTCAAAATGCCCAAACCTGTCTTTTACCGTGCAAATAAAACCCGCTTCCTGATCCAGGAAGTTCTGAGTTATGAACATCCCTCAAAACAGAAAAAGTGGTCTGGAAATTTTAAAATAGGCAATTATATAGGTTCTATTAAACAAGGAATTATCTAGATTTCGAGGCCTCTTTGAGCTGGAATAGTCCAAAGTTCACTCCTCCACTGCCCAAAGTCCGCTGCTGTCTTTTAATTAAACGTGACTCTGGATGAGGCGCAATGATACACAAATACATGTTCCCACATCCCCTCAGGGCAAAGGCAGCATCCTCAGAAACCAATGAGCAGGAAGGCTTCCACTCTGCAAGTGCACAGAGTTATCAGAGAAGCAAAAATGGGAGAACTCCACGGTCACTTTTATATGGAAGACGAGAGCCAGAGAAAAATAAAAGGACATCTCATCTTAAAACAGAATAAAACCTAGAAAGTATATACACAGGAGGAGTAAAAAAGTAAGTTAGTGTAGCCACTATGGAAAACAGTATAGAGGTTCCTCAAAAAATTAAAAATAGAACTACCCTATGATTCCATATTTACACTCCTGGGTATGCATCTGGGAAAACACTAATTTGAAAAGATACATGCACCTAATTTTCATAGCAGCAATGTTTATAATGGCTAAGATGTGAAAGTAACCCAGGAGCCCATCACCAGCTAACTGGATAAAGAAGATTTAGTGTATACACACAATGGAATGTTAGTTGATCATAAAAAAGAATGGAACGTTGCCATTTGGAGCAACATCAGTGGACCTAGCAAATATTATGCTTCGTGAAATAAGTCAGAGAATGAAAAACAAATACTGTATGATACCACTTATATGTGGAATCTAAAAAATACAAACAAATGTACATAGCAAAACAGAAACACTCCCAGGTTCAGAAAACAAACTAGTGGTTACCAGATGGAAGAGGGAAGGGGAGGGACAATTTAAGAGTAGGAGATTAATAGATACAAAATAATATACAGAAAATAGATAAGCAACAAGGATATACTGTAAGCCCTGGGAATTATAGCCATTGTCTCATAATTACATATAATGGAGTATAATCTAAAAAATGAATCTCTACACTGTATACCTGAAACTAACATAAACTGTAAATCAAGTGCACTTGAATAAAAACATAAAAACATGCCACTGTGCACACTCAAGAGCATGAGAAAAGGGAGCAGAAGCAATCTCTTGATACCTGTTGGTTCCCACTAAACCAGCTTTTGCAGGTCTGGCTGCCTGATTCTGTCTCAGGGGAGGGTCCCCAGGGCTGAGCCTCCTCACAGCACTGTGGCTGGGAGGCTCCAGGTGGGCCGCTGCTCTGAAGAGAGTTGGTTGTACATTTTGGTAGTCCTGATTTTTTAAAAAATCCACTGTGATGATGAATTAATGACTTTTTAAGAAGAGAAACTGACACGTAGGAAGTAACACAGTGAGTCCATGTCAAGAGCAGCAACAGACCTGGTCCCTCTATCCCCAAGCCCAGGACTGGATCCATCACCAGCCAACATCTTTATCACGAGGTAAAAACCAGGCACAGCTATGGAAACATGCTTTTCCCAACTTCTGAAAGTACCTTAAATGGCCATTTTATAATAGCCAATTGGAACAAATGGAAAAAAACGTTTTAAAACCAAGTGATTTACGTCACAAAATGTCACTGAACGTGGTCTTTTCTATCATATTTAAATGAAAGGTGAAATTTATAAGTAAATTTAAAATCAGAATGAATTAAAGGTAATGTGGCTTTGGAACTGTTTTTGGAAATCTTAACATAACCTTTAAGTATACAGGAGACACAATAACTTAACAGGCAGGAAAGACTTTACTGGCAAAAGAAATCTTGGTATAAATTAGATATGAAACAAAAGAGGAAAATTTATGTCCTAGGTCTGGTTCTGCTAATAAGTTCACCATTCATTCAACAGGTACACAACCACCACCAACTAATGCGGGACAGGCAGCACCAGAGACTCTAAGAGAACAACGGGGAATAAGGTAGACAACGGCCCCTGATTTCATAAAGCTTAGAGTCTAGGAGGAAGACTGGTAAGAAAAAAACTGCGTAACTGCTTAAAACCTCATTACACAGATCATTAAAACAGGGTAATGAGAGAGAGACTGGGTTGCCTGAGATGGCTCTCCGAGTTGGTGACGTTAAAGCTGAAATCTGAATGAGGAGGAGAATCAAACCATGGGAAGAACATTCCAGGCAGAGGAAACCATTAATGCAAAATCATGAAAGTAGGAAGATGCTTGGTTGCCCAGAGAAGAGTCTAGATTGTGGGGTGAAGGAGAAGCATGACAAGAGGAGGAAGGAAGGGAGTGAGGCCCAGACACTGGGGACTCTGCAGACCAGGGGGAAATGTTTGGACTTTATTCTAAGTGGTAAAGAGCCATGGTGAAGGTTTTAAGTGCAAGGAGATCCAACCAGTCCATTCTAAAGGAGATCAGCCCTGGGTGTTCTTTGGAAGGAATGATGCTAAAGCTGAAACTCCAGTACTTTGGCCACCTCGTGTGAAGAGTTGACTCATTGGAAAAGACTCTGATGCTGGGAGGGACTGTGGGCAGGAGGAGAAGGGGGCGACAGAGGATGAGACGGCTGCATGGCATCACCGACTCGATGGACGTGAGTTTGAGTGAACTCCGGGAGTTGGTGATGGACAGGGAGGCCTGGTGTGCTGCGGTTCATGGGGTCACAAAGAGTCGGACACAACTGAGTGACTGAACTGAACTGAATGGCATCTGATCTGAGAAGATCACTCTGGCTGCTGTGTAAGGACAGCAAAATGAGGGCAGGGGGACTCGAGGCTCACAGATGAGCCCAGGGGAGAGGTGGTAGAGGCCTGGTCTGGAGAGGAGCCCTCAGAGATGGAGAGGCTGCTGTGTTCTGTAGGCAGTCAGCAGAACTTCCAATGACTTGGATGTGGAGGTAAGAGGCAGAGAATAACCAAGGATAATTCCAAATCTTTGGTCTGGGAAGGTGACAGCTGGTGGTGCTACTTGTGAGACTGAGAGAGAAGTGACTTGTGGGAAGGAGAGAAATTAGGAGCTCTCCTTTAGTCCAGTTAGATCTGACTGTTAGACAAACATGGTAATACATAATAAGTGTACGATTACTTGTTCAACTCTGGACTTTGGGGGAAAGGTTAAGGCTCGAGGTAGAGATTCGGCAGAAATCAGCAAACATGCGATCGGTGAAGGCATGAAAGTGAATGGGGTCACCCAGGAAAGTGAGTAGACAGAGAAGCAAAAGGAACTGGAGACGGAGCCTGGGGTGCTCCTAGCTGATGGCTGAGAGAAGAGAAGCCAGCCAGGAACTGCCACAAGGCAGGAGAACGTGGCTTCACAAAAGAAACCAGACCCCTTCAAGAAAAGGGGGTGACCAGCTGTACCAAATTCTGCTGGGTGGACAAGCAAAGGAACAACAGACATGGGGCCACTGGGTTTGGAGGTGACCGGAGCCTTTGACAGAAGGTGGGGACGGGTGTGTGACTGATGAGGCCTGGGGAAAGAATGGGAGGTGGAAATGGGGTCCACAGCCAGCAACAATTTTCCAAGAAGCTGTGAGTTATGTTGTACTTCCCACACCCAAAAAACGGAACTGAGGAGATGGCCTTGTTCATCTCTGAGTTTCTTCCAGCTCTAAGGCTCTGTGTCTGACTACTAAAGTGTAGATGGAGCAGTGAGTGAGCGAATGAAAGATCACAAGGCTTAGAGGACAAAAAAGAGAAAGGAGCCCAGCACAAAGGCCCTGGAGGCCAATGTGATGAACTGCAAACGAAGCAACTGGCAAGGGGTTAGCCTCTAAAATATACAAACAGCTCATGTAGCTCAATATAAAAAACAAACAACCCAATCAAAACATGGTGGCTCAGAGGTTAAAGCGTCTGCCTGCAATGCAGGAGATCTGGGTTCGATCCCTGGGTCAGGAAGATCCCCTGGAGAAGAAAATGGCAACCCACTCCAATATTCTTGCCTGGAGAATCCCATGGACAGAGGAGCCTGGTGGGCTACAGTCCACGGGGCCGCAAAGAGTCAGACATGACTGAGCGACTTCACTTTCACTTTCTAAGGAGACATCTCAACAAAGAAGACATACAGATGGCCAAAAAGCCCATGAAAAGATACTCAACATCACTAATTATTAGAGCAACACAATTCAAAACTATTAATACAATGAGGTATCCCCCTCACATCAGTCAGATTGACCATCATCAAAAAATCTACAAACAGTAAATGCTAGAGAGGGTGTGGAGAAAAGGGAACCTTTCTACACTGTTGGTGGGAATGTAAATTGGTATAGCCACTATGGAGAACAGTACGGAATTTCCTTAAAAACTAAAAATAGAACTACCCTATCACCCAGCAGTCCCACTCCTGCACTTACACCCAGATAAAACCATAATTGCAAAAGATAACATGCACCCCAGTGCTTACTGCAGCACTATTTACAACAGCTAAGACATGGAAGCAATTTAAATGTCCACTGACAGGAGCAGCTAAAGAAGATGTGGTACATATATACAATGGAATATTACTGCCATAAAAAAATAATGCCGTTTGTAGTAACATGCATGGACCTAGAGACTGTCATGCATAGTGAAGTCAGAGTAAGACAATATCATATCACTTATATAATCTAAAAAAAAAAATAGTACAAATGAACTTATTCACAAAATAGAGGCAGGGTTACAGATGTAGAAAACAAACTTATGGTTACCAGTGGGGGAGGATAAACTGGAAGTTTGGGATTAACATGTACACTCCATTATTGTATAAAGATAATTAATAAGGACCTACTGTATAGCACAGGGAACTCTACTCAATACTCTAACACTCTATATGGGAAGAGAATATAAAAAAACAGTAAATATATGTATAACTGGTTCACTTTGCTATACACCTGAAACTAACACAACATTGTAAATCAATGATACGCCACTAAAAGTTCAAAAAGACAAAAATAAATCAGTCTAAAGCACTTTAATCACAGCAATCACCTCAGTATATATGAAACTGCTGATCGCAGAGAAATGATACAAAGCAGTTTGGTTCTGGAATTAGCCTTAGTTCCGATCTTGGCTAAGAGTTACTGGCTCTATGGTTCAGCCTACCCAGGAGACAGAAACCACAGACTAAGGTTTAATATAAATAATTATTAACCTATTACAAGGGATTCACTACCAAGGGGAAAGAGAATTCTACAGAATATGCCAAGGCTGAGGGAGAAGAACCAAGGAAGAAGGGCTTGGGCATGGGGGAGCCCCTGGCCAGGCCAAGAGTCAGACCTCATGAGCTGGGGTGGGGTGGGGTGCAGCCCCTGGGTCTCCCCTGGGTCGGGGAGAAGACCGCTGGGCTGCCCAGGCCAGACTAGTTCACAGTCAGGTGGCTGAAGCCAGCAGCGGACTGTCCTCTGGGTGCTGACAAAATTCCCCAGGAAGCTGTCTTTTGGGGGAAGGTGGGGAGAATGCTGTTGAAATGAGGCTAGATGGGGGCGCCAACTGGAGTCCCTGAAAAGCTGCCCCCACTGGGTGCTGCTGAGTTAATGAGAAAGCCAGCTAGGCCACCCTCAAAACGCTCTGGGGAGGTCCCCTGGGAGTTACTGCTGAACTCACCAGGAAACTGGGGTACCCCTAGATTCAGCAGGCATCTTTCTGCTCGGTCACAGGGAAGTCAGCTGGGGTGCCCACAGCTCTTGCCCGGCACCTGGCCATACTGTATACTCTTAGGGCACTCTGAGACTTCAAGAAGGGTTCCCTAAACTTCAGGGATTCTGCATTCCTCCTGTGAACACTTTGCTTTTGGCTCAATTTGTTCCTCTTGGAAATATGTCAGACTGATCGGACCACTTAATAATCGGACACATCCTAAGTTATGAATTCCGAAGGCAGCTGCAAAAACTCACACCATCAGACATGTGAATCTCTTCCAGAACTGTTTTCATTTCACCATTTAGTCATGTCACTCTTCAAAATGTCAAAACCCAATGAGTTCTAGGCAAGTTAACAGTGTAAAGGCATTTCTGTCTCCAAGATCTGTTGCATTCTCAAGTTCAGTTTTGATTCTTAATGCTGGGACTTTGTTTTTAAAAAATCACTCAGAAATGCCCTTCTGTGCCTTGAAGCTTTGGGGACAATTTTAAAGTCTTATCATTAAGAGAGTACAACCTACAACAAGCCTACAGAAGCAGGCCAGCTGGGGTTCTTAGAGATGACCTTGAACTACAGGTACAAACTCAGTACCTACCTTCAGCGAGTTTTCATGTTCTGTCATTAGGCTGCCCTGAACAAACAAAATTTCAACACTTCAGCTTCTTCCCAGCACCCTCCAAGCTGGTAACAGTGGTGACGGTTACAGGCAGGAAGAAAAACAAACACCACGCTGCTGATGCCTTCTTTGACGTATTCAATTCAATAAAAATGATGCTAACCTGTGAAGCCCTCAGACACTCCTGATGAGTAATTCAATGGAAGCCAAGCCTCCCCCTGCAAAGCGGGGCACAGATGACGCACACTTTGAATTTTTCCTTTTTTGCTCAGTGTTCCCCTGGGAGCAGACAAACCCAGCCTTTCCTTGTTTAACCCAATTCGGGACAGAAGATGATTGTCCTCATAGTTATGTTTGCTTTTAATTACATAAAGCTTTTTGTTTGAGGGACAGAAGGAGGTGACTAAGCGTCTTGGGTATGCTCCACTATGAAGAATGGCATTTGGTTCCACTAAGAAGAATGGCATTTGGTCCAAGGCGTCTCCTGGATGGATCATCACACAGGTCTCTTCTGGATCAAAACAGCTGGGACCTCAGATCAAGCATTTGGCAAAAGTTCAACCAAGGAGGGAAAAAAAAACTGCTGACAAAATTTCTTTGCAGATCTTCTTCCCTCACATCACAAGCGTACACTTCCTCTTAATGTCTTTTTTCCTTCTTCTTCATTTTTATGTTTTTATTTGCACACATGCTACCCTCTGCACCATTCTTCCTCACACTCAGAACTTTGACATTCCCACTTCTATTCCGCCCCCTGCCATTTCCATTACTTGTAGTGAAACAAGAGACCCCATCCTCTCCTCCTCCTCCAGGATGTTTTTCTGTCTAGACTCTCTCCACCTGCTGAGAGAGTCCTAGGGTCCCCAGGGAGTTTTCTTGCCCAAGTGTCCACCCCAGCATTGGGACAAGATGCCTGGGAGAAACTTGGAGAAGGTTCCCTTTTGAAGTGCAAGGCCCCATCAGACACATATTCCTGGGGGCCAGGATAAACATCCTGGGACAGCAGGTGAATGTGGCTCCCATGGCACTTATTAATATGTAGAAAAATTCCTCCAGAGAGGTTGCCAGAATCTGGAGTTTGGAAAGAGCAAAAAATAGTGAAATAAAAGATTGACTTATATCACAGAAAATGGGACAAAGAACTAAACAGACATTTCTCCAAAGAAGATATACAGATGGCTAACACACATGAAAAGATGCTCAACATCACTCATTATCAGAGAAATGCAAATCAAAACCACAATGAGGTACCATCTCACTCCGGTCAGAATGGCTGCTATCCCAAAGTCTACAAACAATAAATGCTGGAGAGGGTGTGGAGAAAAGGGAACCCTCTTACACTGTTGGTGGGAATGCAAACTAGTAAAGTCACTATGGAGAACAGTGTGGAGATTCCTTAAAAAATTGGAAATAGAACTGCCATATGACTCAGCAATCCCACTGCTGGGCATACACACCAAGGAAACCAGAATTGAAAGATACACATGTACCCCAATGTTCATTGCAGCACTGTTTACAATAGCCAGGACATGGAAGCAACATCAATGTCCATTGGCAGACAAACAGATAAGAAAGCTGTGGTACATATACACAATGGAGTATTACTTAGCCCTTAAAAAGAATACATTTGAATCAGTTCTAATGAGGTGGATGAAACTGGAGCCTATTATACAGAGTGAAGTAAGTCAGAAAGAAAAACACCAAGACAGTATATTAATGCATGTATATGGAATTTAGAAAGATGGTAACAATGACCCTGTATATACGCGAGACAGCAAAAGAGACACAGATGTAAAGAACAGTCTTTTGGACTCTGTGGGGGAAGGCGAGGGTGGGATGATTTGAGAGAACAGCACTGAAACATGTATATTATCATATGTGAAACAGATTTCCAGTCCAGGTTTGATGCATGATACAGGGTGCTCAGGGCTGGTGCACTGGGATGACCCAGAGGGATGGGATGAGGAGGGAGGTGGGAGAGGGGTTCAGGATGGGGAATACATGTACACCCATGGCTGATTTATGTCAACATATGGCAAAAACCACTACAATATTGTAAAGTAATTAGCCTCCAATTAAATAAAAAAAATTTTTTTTAAAGATAGATTTATATCAGTGTTCTGTACACTGGCTGTTGTCAATAACTTCATCATGTCCAGAGCAGCCCAGACTAGCCCAGACAATGTGCTTCTCTGCTGGCTGAGTGGTAAAGAATCTGCCTGCCAATGCAGGAGATGGGTTTGATCCCTGGGTTGGGAAGGACTCCTGGAGAAGGAAACAGCAACCCACTCCAGTATTCTTGCCTGGGAAATCCCATGGAGAGAGAAGCCTGGTGGGCTAGAGTCCATGAGGTCGCAAGAGTAGGGCACGACTTAGTGACTAAACAACAGTGACAACAGACAAATCATGATATCACAAGAGCAAGGGATGCTGCCTTTAGATTTCTTGCTGTACAAGATTTCTCTAGAATGTCTGAAAACAAATCATGCTGTAGCCTAGAAACATAGAACCATGAGGCACCACTTGAAGCTTAAAGGAAGTGGTTTTAGGACAAGAAAGCCATCATATCGATGTGAAACATGCCTGAAAAACTCACCACCCTGAAATAAGGTGGAGAAAAACATACTGTCTGATGTCACTCATGGGGAATATAAAAACCTAATAAGCAAAAACAAATGAACAAATCAAACTAAACAAAAACAAACTTATAGATACAGAGAAGAGAACAGTGGCTCCCAGGAGGGAAAGGATGAGGTCGGGGGAGTCAAAAAGGATTTTGAACTGTGGTGTTGGAGAAGACACTTGAGAGTCCCTTGGACTGCAAGATCCAACCAGTCCATCCTAAAGGAGATCAGTCATGGGTGTTCACTGGAAGGACTGATGTTGAAGCTGAAACTCCAATATTTTGGCCACCTGACGCAAAGAGCTGACTCATCTGAAAAGACCCTGATGTTGGGAAAGATTGAAGGCAGGAGGAGAAGGGGACGACAGAAGATGAGATGGTTGGATGGCATCACTGACTCAACAGACATGAGTTTGGGTAAACTCTGGGAGTTGGTGATGGACAGGGAGGCCTGGCGTGCTTCAGTTCATGGCGTTGCAAAGAGTTGGACATGACTGAGTGACCAAACTGAACTGAAATGGATGGTGATGGATGGAAACTGAGTTTTTGGTGGTGAGCACACTGTAGGGTAGACAGAAGTAGAAATATAATGTTATACACATGAAACTTACATAATGTTACAGATCAGTGTTACCTCAATAAAAAAGCAAAAACTCACTACCCTTGAGAAGTGGCATGGGCTGGTCCACAAAGGTGTGGACAGATCCATGCAAGTATCAGTAAATCAATAATGGACACACTGTGAAAAGGTCAAGTTTCCGACACTAAAGTTTCAGAGAACAGCTAAGACCTTCCACACCCTATATTCTTAGTGACGACAGAAGAAATAAAGTGAACTAATCATTCACATACATACAGATATCTCACTGGAGTTATGATCTGGAGTTAACTGATCAGCTGCTGGCTCAGCTTGAGCTGCTGTATAAATGGCCTTATGTATAAGCACATCCTCCAGCAAGATGCACGCCAGGACTTACACCATCCTCTCCTGACCTTCGACCCATGTCAAAGCTGACCCAGGGTACAGGGACCCACTGCCCTGCCTGATCCTGCACTCAGTCATTCCGACACCCTGATCCTCAGACTTGTGTGCTGGCCACTTGGCTCCATCAGCATTGCTAAGGGTTTATATAAATACAAATCCACCCAAGAAAGGAAAAATATTTCCCCTTTTCCTGCTTTGGATAAAGTTCTAGCAGACTTGGCTGAGGATTAGACATGCTTCACAGATCAAAGTGCGCTAAGGGGAGGAGAGGGAGACGAGGAACGGAGCCCAGACCCAGCTCTGGCCTGCCTGCTCTCAAGATACAAGTCAGGATCATAAAAAGCCCCCACGCTGCTGGGCTGGAGTGCTTTCAAAAGGTGACTCTTTATTTGGATAGCCTGTCACCTACTTCTTCCTGGAAACGGTTCCAGGCTCAGAGGAGTGAATGCAGACAGTTTCATAAAAGCTTCAGACTAAAACGGTTTCCTTCCAACTTGAGTTCTCCCCTCATCTGAAAAGGGGAGGAACCTTTAGGACCTGAACTGAAATTTGAAACAGTGGCCAGGCTGCCTTGTCGAAGTCGACCTGGTTTTGAAGAACAAAGGGAGCAATCTGAAGTTCTGAAGAACAGTCGGAAACTGTATCTTACCTTCACGTCTCTGAAGGAAGATGACAAGAATTCCTGCAAATTCATTTTTTCTTTGGAGAAAGGGAGGGGCAGGCGGAATGAATTTCTCTGGGTGAGGAGGGTGCTGGGAAGCCTCTAAAAGGGCCTGAAAGACCCCACAAACTAGAGTCAGACCCACAGAGCCTAGAAGGAACCTTGAAATTCTTCCACCTCCTTACTTTGCACATGAATATCACCCACTTGTATAAACAAACACTACCAGGAAAGTGGTCCAGCCAGACCCTCTTCCAACATCAGCTTTTCTTTATCTACTCCCCCGACCCAAGGTTCATTCCCAGAAGATCCAGCCTGGACTTGAGTCTGTTTTAAACAAACAAAAAGCACCTCTGGCATCATGAAAAGTATTACATCACAAGACCAATGGCAGCTGAGCCCTCATCTCTAACCTCTTCAAAGTTGTAACTGTGAGCAAGAAAGAATTCTTATTCAATTAAGTCTATTTTTTCTTATCTTTCAGGTACACCTTCCAGCAGGTAGGTGCAGCCGGCTTCCAAATGAAGCCTCAGTGAAGCCAAAAGAACATAATCATGAAAATGTTAATGTCCATTAGAAAGTAAGGGACCCCCAAACAGGACGGCTTCATCAGGGCAAAGAGCTACTTCCGGGGGCAGCTCAGTCTACGTGGAAACTCCCAGCAACCTGGCCGCTTGGCCAGCCACCGTCTCAGGTCACCTTCAGTCCTGACTTCTTGCCTGAATATCACACTGAGATCTGACTACCTATTAAACACTGTCACTTGGACACTAATGTGTCTAAAATAAAACTCTTGATTCCCACTGGCCCCATGACCCACCAAGTTACTCCTTTTCCAAGCTTCCCCATGTCTGTGAACGTCCAATCTGTTCTTTGTTTACTTTGGAAAAAGTACATGGACTCCTTTATATCTCTCCTTTTCTCTCACCACCACACACTGAATACATCAGCACATCTCGTTGCTCTAGCTTCAAACCCATCTATCTGACCATTTCATCAGCTCCCTGGTCCACGTCACCATCAGCCTGCATGTGGGATACTCTCCTAGCTGAGTTCCTGACCCCACAGTCTGTTCCCCACTGAAGCCAGAGGGATTCCCACACAACGCACATCACACCACGTTACTCATCTGCTCAGACTCTCCGCCCGCTTTGTCATTCACATATCTACAGGGTCCTGCGTCCTCTGCTCCTTTCTCTTGCCCCTCCTCATCCTGCTCTAGCCTCATGGCCTCCTTGCAAAGCACATTCCCACCTCAGGACCCCGTTTTAACCACTTAGGTTCCCCAACCAGCCTCCCCACACCCCATACATGCTTCATTCAGGTCTCTGCTCAAAAAGAGACTTCCTGACCACCCTGTACAAACAGCATCATCCCCACTCCCACCACCTCCTGGTCACCCACATCCCATCTCCTGCTTTATTTTCCATATGGTACTTCTGTCCACCTGACATTCTGGTTGATGGTGTGTCTCCTCTACTAGAGTGTAGGCATCACTAGAATGTGGGGATTTCTCCTGTTTGTTATTGGATCCAAGCATCCGGAGAAATGCCCAGCCTGCAGCAGGCCTGAGACAGATGATAAATAACTGAGTCCATCATTTGATGAGTCCATAAATGGACAGCCTATTCAGGTGGCTACCCAAGCTCCCTCAGGTCTGTGGTTCCGAACCTGACGCTGGTGTGGCACACAAGTCAGGCCACTGGGGCCACAGTCTACACCTTCTTCTTCCCAAGGGAACACAGAGGCCCAGCTGGGCTGGTGTGCAGACTCCTGGGCACATCACTGCCCCCTCCACACGGAGAGTTTGGTGCAGAACCCAGAAGCGCTGCACTCCTCTGGAACTCAGTCTGTTTTTCCATCCTACCTGGTTCTCACATCTTTGACAAACTAAAATCACGCCAAAGTTAAGATCCATTTGGGGAGATTCTAATGCCAACATCTTGAATTGTCTTGTAAATTTGGAGAATTACGACTCAGAGACTCTTTAGGGCAGGGGTCCCCAAACTCGAGGATCTAATGTCTGATGCTCTGAGGTGGAGCTGACATAACAATAATAGAAATAAAGTGCACAGTAAATGTAATGCACTTAAGTCATCCTGAAACCACCCCTCGCAACCCCAGTCTGTGGAAAAATTGTCTTGCATGAAACTGGACCCTGATACCAAAAAGGTGGGGGACCATTGCTCTAGGGAAACTGGTGAGGCTAAAAATGCTCTCTTCTGAATTATAGTTGGAAATGGGTTATTTAGAAAGTGGGGGTGGGGAATAAGGAAGTAGACGTGGCACAAGTTATTTAGTGCTCTGAGTGAGGGGTAGGAGGAGACCACAGTGGAAATAAGATCTAAGCCCCCCCACTGGTTTCCACAGTCTGAGATCATCTGCTCACATGTGCTGATCAGCATCCTGCCTGTTCTCCAGGGAACCCTCAGAGGTCTCTCTCCTCTCTAGTCTTCTGTCCTCTAAACTCTACTCATCCTGTGCTCCTTCATTCAGGGGTTCAGCCTCAGCTCCCCTTCTCTGCACCGCAGCCTGGGCACTCTCAAGGCTCTAGGCTGGAACAATTGTTTGTTCCCCAGGATTCAAGATGATTGTCCTTTGTCACCTGGTGCTCAGGGTCTCGAATATCATAATTTTATACATTTGGGTTGGGTTCTTTTCCAAGTGCAAGAGTAAATACAGTCTCTGTTACTCTACCTTAGCTGCAAGTGAAAGTATGGTTATTAAGTTTGAAAGTGCTTTTGATACTGTAAATAAAATAGTTTCTTTCAAAATGGTAAACCCATCACCAAAGTTAACGACTTATGCTCTTCCAAAGACACTGAATGAAAAAATAAGACACATGAGGAGGAAAGATTTGCAAAGCATAAATCTAATAAAAGGATTTGTATTCTGAATATATAAAGAACTCTAAAAACACAGTAAGAAGATAACCCAATTTAAAAAGGGGGAGGAAGCAAAAGTCTGAATGACATTTCTCCAGACAAGTTGCACCAATGATAAATAAACACATGGAAAGATGCTCAATGTCATTAATCATTAGGGAAATGCAACCAAACCAGAAGACCACATCTATGAGGGTGACGAAATGAAAAAGGCTGACCACACCAAGCATTAGTGAGGATATAGAGGAACTGGGACTCTCAGACACTGCTGATGGCATTTCTTGAAAAGCTGAATACACCTACCATGTGATCCAGCTATTCACTCTTAAAGTTTTCCCCAAGAGAAAAGCATAAATCCAATGAAAATTTACATGTAAATGTTCATAGCAGCTTCATCTGAACTAGTCAAAAGCCAGGATCAACCCAAATGTCCATCAAAGGTAAGCAGATGATGAACTGTTGTATATCCATACAATGGAATACTGATCAGCTATAAAAAAATACTGGATATACTGTGTATGTCCAGCCATACTGGATGGATGGATACACTGCGTATATCCAGCCATACTGGATGGATACACTGCATATACCCAGCTATAATGGATGGATACCCTGCGTATATCCAGCTATACTGGATGGATATACACAACTGGATCATCTATACACAACATAGATGAATCTGAAAATAACTGTGCTGAGTAAAAGAAGGTGCTTCCCTGGTGGCTCAGCAGTAAAGAGTCCACCTGCAATGCAGGAGACTTGGGTTTGATCACTGAGTTAGGAAGATCCTCTGGATAAGAAAATGGCAACCCACTGCAGTATTCTTGCCTGGGAAATCCCATGCACAGAGGAGCCTGGCGGGCCACAGTCCCTGGGTTTGCAGTGTTGGACACGACTGGTGGTTGCCTGGGTTGAGGGTGGAGGTCAGGAAGGGACAGGAGTGAACAAGCGGACACTCCTGAGGAAGGTGGGTTTGTCCATTATCTTGACTGTGGTGATAGTTTAATGGGTACATACACATCTCAAAACTTATCAAATGGTACACTTACAAACTGTGCATTTTACTGTATGCCAATTACATCTCAACTATGTCTCAATAAAAAAAAAAAAGCAAAAACAAACCCTATGAGTTAACTAAAAACCCAAACCATCACTAAGAAATACCCACTGGTGTTACAGCATAACCACCCTCACCCCCTCAAAAATGAAATGCTCGACAGATTCTGGGAAGGGTAAACTTCATTTAACCGTATCTTCCATGACATTCAAGCTGAAAACCCAGGGAATCTCAGATCAACTCCATAAAAGGTGGAAGTGTTACATAAGCATGCATTTTTTGGCTGAGACTCTTTTTTCAGCTTTTATGATTATTTCACATGTGCCTCACACTGTGATATTTGTAAAATGAAAAAGTATGTTCTTTTAGATGAAACTCAGACTGAAGCCATACACAATCACATAGAAAGTTCTAATAGTAATAACAGCAGATACTATCTAATACCTGGTAATAATTGGCAGGTGACACCACCTACCAAAGGCTATTAAGTTAGTAGATCAAAGTAGTTACACATCATCAATGGTTGCAAACTTTCAGGAAGTAGCAGTAACATGGAAACACCCCAGTGTCAGTTGCAGGGGCATAGACATGTAAGAGCTGACCCTCGTGACAGGGTAAGTCAGGGTAAACCTACCCCCATCCACCTCTGACCAACTAGAGACCTGTAAGCCTGGCTTCCTCTTCTGTCTCAGGAAGTCACTCTCTGCCTATTGCATGCTTTGGAGTATTATTAGAGGTGAGACATAAGCTTTTGTTCATCCAATGCTATCCCACCAAACTTCCAGAAGACAAGGCTAAGGAGAAGACATCAGGACACTGGATCCTTTCAATCTTTTATAATTTTTTTTAATGTGGACCATTTTTAAAGTCTTTATATTTGTCACAGTACTGCTTCTGTTGTTTATGTTCTTGTTTTAGGGCCATGAGGCAATGTGGGATCTTAACTCTCTGACCAGGGATCGAACCCACATCACTGGCATTGGAAGGTGAAGTCTTAACCACTGGGCCACCAGGGAAGTCCCTCCTTTCAGTCTGGAAGCACAAAGTAATCTAGTGATTGACTCATACTGCTGCTGCTGCTAAGTCACGTCAGTTGTGTCCGACTCTGTGTGATCCCATAGATGGCAGCCCACCAGGCTCCCCCATCCCTGGGATTCTCCAGGCAAGAACACTGGAGTGGGTTGCCATTTCCTTCTCCAATGCATGAAAGTGAAAAGTGAAAGGGAAGTCGCTCAGTCGTGTCCGACTCCTAGCGTCCCCAAGGACTGCAGCCTACCAGGCTCCTCCATAACATTAGCTCAAGAGTACCATCTAATCTTCATCAAGTGGAAATTACACCACTTTTGATAATGAACAAGTACCACAATAAGCTCTATCACTTACGAGAAAATTTATCCTGTTTTTTATGGGAGGAAAAAATCTCCTTATTTCTTGAGTTGAGAAATTACACCAAATTATATCCAGGCTCTTTAATTGAAGCCCATTTGTATCAGAGGCTATTAGTCTAATAAAGCCATTTGAAACAAAAAGTACAGACAGTTGCCAATCTACATACATTTGACTTTCTAAAATAATACATGGCCCCATTCCGCTTAGCAGTGATGCTTCTAACAATTTCACCTAAGCAAGCTTTCTACTGCCCTGTGTCTTGTGCCAGCCCCGAGCCTCACTGTAGCCATGCCCTCAAACCCCATCCCAGCTCCCAGATGTGGGAGACACTGCCATATTTTCCTTATATTTATATCTCTTACCTATGCGTACATCCTCACCTGTGCATCTTGCTATGCACTGGGAGCGCCAAGATGTTACGGCCACCAGTACCGTTCAGAACACTGTAAGCTTACGTGGGCTTCGTGCTTCAGTCAGAGCATCCCTGCCTCAGGCTGTGTCTTCTCCCTCAGAGTTGAAGAATTTTTGGAACACAGCCCTTTGTACATTAAGGATAATCCATATAATCCAAAAGCAAACTTCCTCTACAACCCACAAATCTATTTGCAGAGCTTCCAAGGCACAAGCAATGGCAGACATTCATATTTCAACTCTAACACCAATCTTCTATACCTAATTTTTGCTCAGTACAGCCCTACCTTTGCTGCAGTGCTAGAGCTATAGAGATTTCTAATTCTCTAAGAGAGAGAAGGAGAAAGATCAGAAAGAACATAAGTACTCTGACACACTCCGAAAGTTAGCTCTGCCACTCACCTACTGTGTGACCTTAGGTAAGTTATCTAGCCTCTCTGAGCCTCACTTTTTTCATCTGTGAACTGTGGATAGTAAATGTCAAATACCTACCTCATATATGTGTGCTACGTGAATTAAAATGATGATATTTGAAACTGACCTAACCCAGCACCTGGCACATAAGAGCAGCTCACTATGATCTGACTGATGTTTATTTCTTCCTTGCAACCTTGCCATCTGAAACATAAAACACAAGGTTTGAGCAAAAATAAACTTCTGGAAAGAGAAGAGCCTTAGAGGAGCAGTTGAGAAGGCCCTGACTTTCCTAATGCCTTGTCTAAAATTCCTGTTGCTGCTTTTATACGATACCCATCTCCAAGGCAGCATCGATCTCTGAAGACTGTCTAGCACCTTCACACATGTCTGAAAGAAGCATCAGTTTGTACCTCCTCTCTGGAGAGAAATTTGGCAGTTCCACTTCTAGATATTTATTCTATGGATACACCCATAAATGTCTAAGGATATCCTGGCAGGTGATTACTTCAGCATTGTTTCCAAAGTGAGAGACTAAAAACACCTCAAATGCTTGTTCATCATAATCCTGGTTAAACAAAACCAGTGTAAATAATAGAATATACGTACAACAGATGTAAAAGGAGTCAGATGGCTCTGTATGTCCAATAAATATTTTTAACTTAGAAAAGACCCAAGCAGTGCTTAGTGCTACCACTGGGGGCAGGGGTGGGGGGGGAGGGGGGGGAGCGGGGCATGACTTTCTCTTCCCCTATTTTTACATTCAAATGTATATTTGCAAAAACACAGAGCATCTTGAAAGGATACGCAGGGCAGACCACAGGCAAACAACCCCATCTGGCGAAACTGGCTGCCTCCAGGAGGAGAAATAGGTGGCTGTAGGAGAAGACTTCCCTTTCATAGAGACTTATGTATCTTTTGAATTTTGTACCATTTACGTAGACTACCTGTTAAGCATAAAACTTAAAATAGTCTACCCCAGGGTAAATTTTTTTTCCCCTTTTCCCTCCCTAGAATAGCTTTCTTGTTTTTTTTTTTTTAATATTTTTAAATTGATTTTTTGTAATTATAAAAATTACCACGCACTGCTTTTAATAAGAAAATGAACATAAAATGTGTAAAGAAAAGGCTATAATCCCTTCCACCATCTCAAGTATCCAGGGGTGAACTGGTGTGGACCCTTCCTTTTCTTTCTCCTGGCTCAGACATGCAGATAAAACATATACGCACACCAGGGACTTCTGGGGTTGATTTCTTTTCCATCAGGCAGAATCCAATCATAAGCCTAAGTGTAGCATTCCTTTCTTTCATCTGACAGTATATTATAAAACTCATGTAAGAGTGATAGCTGTATTTGTTCCCAATTTCTCTATTCATTGAATCTTAATGTCTTTGTCTTCCTCGCCCTTCCTTCACTCCCACAAATAATTTTACATAAACGAACTTATATCACACATTCTTTCTTTAATGGAGTCCTTCTGGTTTTGGCTCCCACGCAGTCCCCCCATTTTCTAAACAGTCTCATAGCCCCTTGGAGGGTGGGTCTGTGTGCCCACAAGAGACCCTGTGGTCTCCCCAGGCCCACCCTTGAAGCAGGGTCCTCCGATTCAGGGGTGCCCTGTGGCAAGCCTCAGCCTGCTGGCCTGTTAGAGAATCTGGGCCTGGTCAAGTGTGAGTCCAGACTCCAGTCGAGGCGCCATTTGCATCATGGAATTAAACAGTCTAAAAGGAGAAGACACTGGAAACTCTCACCAACCGAAATCGCACAGTAGCCCAAGCGGCAGAGAAAAGCTCTCCAGCAACTAATGGCCTCTAGTTCCAGCATCCTTCCCTCTCTGTCCTCCCTTGCGGAGATGAGAGAACATGATGAGTCAGGACGGGACCGAACCAGGCACCAGTCACAGGCACCTTCATGCGGCCCGCCCACCGGGTCCGAGGCCATGGCCTGCCTGGCCTTGGCGGAGAGGAAGCAGCTGCCAGATGGAGCCGGAATGCACTGTGAGGGGATTAGCAGCTTCCGTGTAAAGCTCACGGGATGCCTCCAAGGCCCCCATGGCAGGAGGTCAAAGGAACAAGGAGGAGGCGGTGGAAATTGGAAGGTCACTCACTACCAGGCCTATTCCCACACCACGCATTTCACGGAACACAGTGAAGGACTTGCGACCTTTGTTCAGCAAAGAGGCTAGGGTAGGAATGATCACCTCGCTCCCAGCTATGCATACAGTTCTCACGTCCGTGGGAAATCTTTCCTGATGTCAGGCATTATGAAGGGACAAGTCAATGTGATTACTAATTACTCAAAATTTGATTTACAGAAGAGCTTCACAATTTCTTTCAAAAGGGATGCAGGAGCTTTTAAAAATTCCACACACCAGCTAGTAATGTTTAAACCTTACTTGGGTGTTTCTATTTATGAGGACTTGACCTAGATCAAAGAAATCCTCCTGGACCTGAAGCATGGTAGACACCATGAGGGGCTCGAGTGAGATTTTGTATAAGAATCCTGCTGACATCAAGCCTGTACCGATAGCCCAGATGTCTTCATGGTGATGTCCAGACTCATGCAAAAGAGAGTGGGGTGGCTTAGCATCAGAGCGTTCTGTCTTATTAGGGATCCACTGATTAACTTCACAAAAGCCCAGCATGAGGAGAAGGAGGCTACAGGACTGATTTTGGAGACTGCCCAACAGTTCAGCCACCTCCTGGCCGTGGGTGCCCAGGCAATGGCTTTACTGGTGCTGGGCCTGAGTCTGCATATCCCTGTGGGGGACAATACATCACAGGGTCCCCAAGGACTCAATAAGGTCATATATGCACAAGTGTTTAGCAAGAGGCTGATTCCCTTCCCCAGAGCCCATGAGGCGACCCTGGAACCCTGGCCCTGGCCCTAGACCAGGGCAGGCCACCTGGCCAGAGGCAGCCAGTTCCTCAGTGAGACAGCATCGCACTGCTGGTGAGAAAAGCTGACGTAGGTAGATCAGATGGCTCCCTGGGAACTGGAAGTTGGGGTGGGAGGTAGAATTGGTCTGTCGGGGTTGGGGGTGGTGACTGAAGCAGGGAGAGGCGGACACAGTCACATGGATCATGTATGAGCTGCAGAGGAAGCTGGTCTGAGGGGAGAAGGGAAAATGGGGCAAGTCCCTGGGGAGAGACAGAGATGACACTGAGGGGTGAGCACGCCTGGGGCGGAGGCAGAGGATGGGAGGGGCCCAGGAGGGGAGACCGAGATGAGCCAGGGGCGTGGAGACAGGATGACGGATGAGTAGAAGGGCAAGCCAGGAGGTACCAATGGACTAGGCTGGGGGGAGGGGGAGAACAGGGGATCTGGGACAAGGGACACAGAGAAAGTCTGGGACAGAGGGACTTCCTTTCTGTGGATCCAGGGGAAGGCTCTACTCTTGACATAATCCTGCTTTTTCCTCCCCTCCTTAAATTCGCCCAAGAGCTCTGACTAGAATGTAATGATTAATAAATGGCTTTTACTGAGAGTATCCATTTTGTGCATTAGCTGTGTTATTGTTATTTGCCATGAATTATGTAGCTCTAATGAATTATTGTAAAAACCACTTCTGAAACCTTGGCTTTGAGATGAACAACATATCCCTCTGTGTCCAGGGAAAGGTTTTGCAAAAGTTGGGTGAGCATCCCTGCTGGAAGGAAAGGGGCGAGTGGCCTGGCATCCAGTCCTGGGCTCCAATCCTGCAAGTTCCCAACAAACCCCGACTCCTCTGGGCCTCAGGCCTTCAGCCACAAAAAGAAGCTCAACTGGTTTATCTCCAGGGTCTGCTCAGCTTAACATAGTCTGTTCCAGCTTAAAATACTGTGAAAATGTATTTTCTACTGAATTTTCTAAGCTTCTCGAGTTAAACGCCTCACAAATTTGGCATGAAGAAGAACAATCTCTTAAATTAGGCCAACAGACATGTCCCGGGCTCTCTGTGGCCACTCTCCACCATTCCCTCATTCATCCATGCCCCTGCCTCCACACAAGGTACTAGTACCAAGAAGAGTGTTATCTGTGAGCTCAGTCTCTTGCTTAGCACGGAGAAGAGGAGGGAGGATGAAAGAAATTATATGGCCAGAAAAACCCTCCATTCCAGATGTGTCTGCCTCCCTGGGCTTCAAAGAGCTCAGCCGTGGCGGGCACCATATATAGCTGAGCGTCTGCATGAAAGGCCTGTTACTCTGTTCTCATCACAGCAAATTTCCCTGGAGTGAGAAAATAATGCTAAATCATAAAAAAGCAGTGCGATTCAATTCTCCATATAAATAAAAGTGCTTTTCATTTCCCACTTAGCAAAAAACCAGTAGAGTATCCCCCAGGCACACACAATGACATGCCGCTTGGCTAGACCTAAATATTTCTATCTGTGTGGCTCTCTTCTCCCATACCATGGCCTCCATAAGGGGGACACTCTGACCATCCAGGCTGCCCTGACGCACCCATGCTCTGGGCTTCCAGGAGAAGAAACTGGTACATAGGCCGATGAAGACCTCACAAATGAGGCCGCCTTCTGAGAGGGCCAGCAGGGAGCAGAGTGCCCTGAGGCCAGCCTCTGCTCAGCTGCAGTGAACTGAGCCCCTGCTAGAAACCAGGCCTGGGTCCCTCCCGCATTGCACCTTGCTGACCCTAGTCACTGCCCACACCAGCTCCAGAAATGGGCCCTCATTTGGCTCCAGGAAAGATAAGAATCTCCCTTTAACTGGAAGACTGCAGGCCATTTCAGAGTCCTATGGCCCTGGTCAAGGTCAAGATCCTGGCTTAGACTGAGTGCTGGGCTGGAGAAGGTGTGAGACCCCAAAGGTGTCTGTCTTTCTCTCTCTCTCTCCTCCCTGCTTCATCAGCAGTGGAATATACGTATTGCCAATAGGTGTCATAAAGTAACTCCTGTAACACAGGATTCCACCTTCAGATCTCACCAGCTGCCCAGGTGCAGATCTTCCCTAAAAGGCAAAACCATTTGTGGTCAAGACAGACTTCTCGGCCAGAGGCCGTGCAAAGACTCAAGAGCACAGGAAAGCATCCATCAGTTCCAAAGGTTGGGGGTAGAAGGTGGAGCAGAAAAGAGGCAAGCAAGCTGGAGGTAGGGCTCCAGGGACCCCAGGAGTGAGGTGTGCATGGCAGTGAGACATGGCGAGAGGCTGGCGCTGGCCTTGGAGTAACAGACACGTGGTTCTTCCTGCCCATGTTTGTTCCGTATTTCCAGGTTCCCAGGGGACCAGATTTCACTGGGGACAGGACTAGATGAAGTAGCCAAGTCTAGGGCCATCTCAAGCTATCCTGGAGATGCTGCAAAACACAAAACTATCTCCACAAGAATTTAAAGGGATAGAAGGCTGTATTCCTTTGCCAGGGCTGCCATAACAAAGCACCAGAGACTGGGTGGCTTAGAAAACCGAAAGGAGAAATTGTCTCGCAGTGCTGGGGGCCGGAAGCCGGAGATCCAAGTGTCAACAGGGCTGGTTTCTTCTCTGGCTATTTCCTGTGTCTTCACACAGTCGTCCCTCTGTGTGTCTGAGTCCCCATCGCCTCTTCTAATAAAGACACACACACTGGATTAGGGCCCACCCTCACAGCCTCATGTAACCTTACCACCTCTCTCCACATACAGTCACATTCTGGGGTACTGTGGGCTAGGACTGCAACATGAATTTGGGGGTGAGGGGGGACACAATTCAGCCCCTAACAGAGACTAAATAAGAACCTCATCAAAGTCCTAGGTTTCTTTTGTGACTTAAGGAGCCTGACTCTTAATCCCCTTCTCCAGTTCCTGGAGATTGTGAAATTAACTGGAAGAGATTCAGACCAAAGAGTCCAAGATAGGCTCTAATCTAATCTTTCATCTTATAGCTGAAGCTGAAGCCCCGGGGCTCTGAGGAACTGGTCGGACAGCTGTACCCAAGGGGTTCGTCAACTTCCCATCAACTTCCTTCCTTTAAAGTTAACACACATGCATTGTTTTTTCAAAAAAAAAAAAAAAAATCTCAGCAGGAAACAACATAAAGTGAAAAAAATATGTCTCTCTTCCAACTGCCAGCCTATTCTGAAGAGGTAACCACATCTGTTACCCATTTTTCGAGGCCCTCCCAGAAATATTGGAACGCAGACACAAATGTCCATGTGTGTGAGTGATGTGCGACACACGTTTCTGGCTGCCTGCCCAATATCCCCTCTCCTCCTTGTCCATGCTACAGCACCCTGGGTGATGTGTCAGGAAGACTGTGTGCCTCATTAAAATCCTTGCCTTCACAGACCCCCTGAAGGTCTGGGGAGCCCTGGGACAGTTAGTCTAGTCAATGAACCGTAAGCAGAAATCTGCTCAGGGTTTCTGGAAATGTTTTGGGTTTCATGATACAGGAATCATTCCTTCTTTCTACTTTTCTCTGAATATCTTTTCCTACCTGGAAGTGCAGACGGGAGACCTGGTGGGGATCAAGAGAAAAAAGAAACTTGAACAAAACTTGAATAAAACTCAGACTCTTTGCAACCCCATGGACTATAGCCTGCCAGGCTCTTCCGTCTATGGGATTTCCCAGGCAAGAATACTGGAGTGGATTGCCATTTCTTTCTCCAGGGGAATCTTCCGGATCCAGGGATCAAACCCAGGTCTCCTGCATTGCAGGCAGATTCTTTACCGTCTGAGCCACCAGAGAAGCCACAGATGGAACTGACTGTCTCCAGTGGGGTTACCCTCAGAGGTGTCCTGAGGCCAGGCAGTCTGGTGGGAAGGCCAGAGATGATGCTCACCATCTAAAGTTGAAAAGCGCTTCTCAACCTTGAAGATACATACCTGCGCACACCTGGTTCAATAGGTCTGGGGTGCAACCTGACATTCTCCATTTCTAACAAAATGATGCCAAGGCTGCTGTTCCAAGGACCACACTTTGAAGATCAGAGGATTAGATAATCTCTAGCTCTCTCTAATCCTGAGATTAGCCCATGACAGGAGAGGTAGCCCCACAGCCTTTGGTCTGTGGAGGCATGAACCAAGAGTTAATAATTAAGAGTTATACACTGGGAAACAACAAGATAAAAGGCCCGAGGAAGGAATGACTGTAAAATCTCCTAAAATAAAAGAAAGAGTCCCATCGGCATCACAATGTTCCTGAAGCACTCCCACTAAAAAGATACTAAGTTATTGGTTAAGTGCCAGGCACCGTTTTCATGAAGCTATTTGGTTTTCAGTGTTGCTTGTGCTTGGCTATTTTAAAACCTGAATCACAGCAAAATGCACAGGTAAAAGAGAAAAGCATTTATGATCTAAAATGACAGATTATTAGATTTAAATAGGACACTGGGTGGAGACTATTCTAGAGTCAAAATTTCCTCATTGACAGAAAATTGAGGCCCAAGGTCATTTAAAGCTCACACTGAAGCAAGATCATTGTCCTATATGCTTGGTGTACTTCACTTGCCTTTAACATCAGTTTTAAACCACCTATACTCCAAGAAGAGACAAAGTCAATCTAATGTCTAACTCTTCAGTTTTCAGAAGCAAATAAATAAAATATTTGAGAAAATTTGACGAAATCAAACTTTAAAATACATTTTTTCCTTAACTTGATTTCAAAACTTACTACTAATCTACAATAATCAAGGTATCATGAACAGACAGATTAATGGGACAGAGTTCAGAAACAGACAAGCACTTCCATGGTCAATTGATTTTTTAACAAAAGGGTCTAGTTAATTCCAAAGAGAAAGGGCAGTTTTTTTCAACAAATGGTAGTGAAACAACCAGATATCTGAATGGGAAAAAAAAAAAACACCCTCGACATTTATTTCATGAAGTGAAAGTGAAAGTCACCCAGTCGTGTCCAACTCTTTGGGACCCCATGCACTATACAGTCCATGGAATTCTCCAGGCCAGGATACTGGACTGGGTAGCCGTTCCCTTCTCCAGGGGATCTTCCCAATCCAAGGATTGAACCCAGGTCTCCTGCATTGCAGGCAGATTCTTTACCAGCTGAGCCACCAGGGAAGCCCAAGAATACTGGAGTGGGTAGCCTATCCCTTCTCCAGCAGATCTTCCTAACCCAGGGATTGAACCAGAGTCTCCTGCATTAGAGGTGGATTCTTTACCAACTGAGCTATCAGGGAAGCCCTGAATTTATTTATTTCATAGCATACACAAAAAATAACTTGAAATGGATCCTAGACCACAACATAAAAGTTATAAAACTTCTAGAAGAAAATTAAGGTAAAAATCTTAATCTTGAGATAGCCAAAAAAAACAAAAAAACCACCACTAATCAGAAAAAAACCCTGATATATTTGAATTTTAAATTACTGTTCCTCAAAAAATACTGCTAAGAAAATGAAAAGAAGAGCCACTAAAATTCTTACAACTCAGTAAAAAGAAGACGAGCAACCCAGTTAAAAAAATTGGCAAAAGATCTGAAAAGATACCATGTACAATACACACACACTTGCAAAGATGCTTATCGTTAATCTTCAGGGAAATGGAAATTGAAACCATACTAAGATAAACAACATATCCAGTAGACTGGCTAAACTTTTTTAAAACTGACAATACCAACTACTGTGAGTACTGGAGCAACTACAATTTTCATACATTGTTGGTAGGAGTACAATGGTACAATCACTTGGAAACGTTTAGCAGCTTCTCATAAAGATAGACATGTGTTTATCATATGGCCCAATAATTCTATTCTTAGAGAAATGACAATATGGATCTGCCTACACAAAGACTCACACATGCATGTGAACAATGAACATCGTGAATATGGTTCCATTCACAGTAGCCAAAAAGTGGAAACACAGGCTCCCATCAAGTGAATGAATATACAATGGTATTTTCTGAAATGAACTAGTATTGAGCAATAAAATAAAGAAGCAAACTAACACATCCAACAACATGAATATATCCCAAAAATGTTATGCTGAGTCAAAGAAGCTGGATGTCTGGTTCTCAAACTCTGTTCTACCCTGGAGCACCATGGTGAACTCACAGGTACCAAAGGGTATTTTAAATTTTTGAGGAAAACACAGCAACAACTGAACCATGGTGCCAAGTACTTCTACCGAGTTCTCTGGACCTAAAGGGACCATTAGGTATTGCTGCTGACTTGTGAAAAAAATGACTGATTCTCTAAAGTTGTTATGAGCCAAGAATGTCTAGCGACCTCTGAGCCAGACATGAGAGAGTACATACTCTGTGAATTCTATCACAGGCAATCTCAATCTACAGTGAAAAAAAAGCACATCAATGGTTGTCTGGGGTTCAATGGGGGGAGGACTGCGACACCTTTTGAGAAGATAGAAATGTTTCATATATTGATTAGGATGGTGACTGCATGTCAAAACTCATGGAATTTATCATATGCTTAGAATAGGTACATTTTTTTCTACACGTAAATTATATTTCCAAAAGGTTTATTTTAAAATAAAATATCCCCCAAAAGTTAAAACAAATTTAAAAAAAATATCCTCTCTCGTGGTCTCTGAGCGTCTTTCCCAAGGTGGTAAATACCTTGGAGCAAAAGTGTGTGATGCCATTCCAGTATTTTAGCTGCCCCCAGGGCCCAGGAAAGTTCATGCTTAGAAAACATGTGCTCATTAATTCCCTAATTTTCCTCACAATGAAGATGTTTCCATAAGGAAATGAAAATTGAAACCAAACTCCAAATCTGCCATATAATGATCTTTTCATGAGAACAAAATTTTAGCTCAGCAGTTTAATTTTTAGCATTCATAAATATTTATAAAGCTTTTCTCTCTTATTCCCTCAGGAGTCTAGTCACTGAATAAGGTTTCAAATGAAAAATTTAAAAGACCATTTAACCCGCTAAGAATATTTCTGGATCCCAATAATACCACGGAGAAGAGTCAACATTTGGAGACAGCTCTCATTAGCCATGTCTTAAGCTTAAACCATGGACCCCTGAGATTAGTCAGAACAGAAATCACCAAAATAGGGCCCACTGCCTGCTCCTGTAAATAAAGTTTTATTAGAATATAACCATGGCCAGTCTTTTAACAATCATCCATGGCTGCTTTCCAAGATGGTACAACTCTGCTTTTCCTCTTCGCTACAACAGCAGAGTTGAACAGTTGCCAGAAACACCCGAGGACCCATAAAACTGAAAATAATAGCTAGAGCCTGATGCTGGGAAAGACTGAAGACAGAAGGAGAAGGGGGCGGCAGAGGCATGATAGTTCGATAGCACCTCTGACTCAATGGACGTGATTTTGACCAAACTCCAGGAGACAGAAGAAGACAGAAGAGCTTGGCATGCTACAGTCTGTGGGATCGCAGGGAGTCAACACAGGACTCAGCAACTGAACCACAATTAGCTCTTTGCAGAAAAACGTCTTCTGAACCCTGACCTAAGATGTATCTGATCTAAAACATGTACCATAGAAGCCAGGAAGAGAAAGAGGAGGAAACCAAAACCTTTGACGGACTTCTTTTTAAACAGGATGAAACAGTTCTCTGCAGGCTGTGATGCAAGAGGGTTTATTGTTTCAAATGCAGATTTCAGGCTACTCTGGTTTTTCCCCCACAAAATGTGTAGCTTGAGGAGTACCAGGTTCTGGATTGTCTCTGACTCAAAAAAACCTACTTCTGCAGGCTGTTTCAAGCTGTAATCATCAATGGCTCTAGATGTCTTAGAAAAAAAGTATCCAGCTTTCTATTTTAAACACTTCCTGGGTGTAGTGATTCATCTATCCATGAACTTGACATTTTTATGAGCAAGATTAATTCAGGAGAGAAAAAAATAAAGTGGAACTGACTTTCTTTAGTTTCCCTTTCTCCTCACAAAAACCTGACTGCTTTTCTCAGCTAAATTTAATCATTTTTCTCTAAGTTAACCAATCTTTGCCCCGCCCCCGCCCCCCCTCCCCCGCACAAGTAATAGTCATCTCATTGTTTATTTAAACTGGCTTTTTACATATGTATAAGTCAGACATGACTGAGCAGCTGAACTGAACTGAAGTTTCATTCTGCCTAATGTAGGGACTGAACATAGTTACATGTAAATTTTTAAAAGACATTTTTGTACAAATTTAAGTCAGTTAGGAAGAGCAATTTGGGAAGAGTGGCCTGTGACTCTGGCAAAATGTAACTACATTCTGTGTCTATATTCGTTTAGTATTGTGAAATAGAAACTGTTATCAATATGTAATCAGCAACTAGATGTTTATAACACTGCAGTTCTTAAATGATGATGCAAACACTCTGCTATTTTGAGCAAGTTCTTTATATATTCTTGAAGCAGATGACCAAATAAGTTATCCTGCTAGGCAATCAGGACAAAATATTTTAAGTAGCAATGAAATAAATACTTGATTTTCTCCAAAGAAGATATATAAATAGCCAAGAAGCATATGAAAAGATGTTCAACATCACTAATCAGTAGGGAAATGCAAATATAAACCACCATGAGATACTACTTCACACGATTAGAATAGCTACCATCAAAAAACCAAAAACAAGTACAGATGGGAATGAAAAGTGGTGCAGCTGCTGGGGAAAACACTATGGTGGTTTCTTAAAAAATTAAAAATAGAATTACTGTATGATCCAGCAATTTCACATCTGGGTATGTACTCAAAAGGATGGAAACCAAGATCTCAAAGAACTATTTCTACACTCATGTTGAAAGTGGCATTATTCACAATAGCTAAAACATCGGATTATCCCAAGAGTCCACGGACAGATGAATGGATAAGCAAAATGTGGTATTCAATGGAATACTAGTCAGGAATAAATTCGGACACATTCCACAACATGGATGAATTTTGAGGATATTATATTGAGTGAAATAAGCCAGAAAAATAAAATATGCCCTTCCTTGTTCTCTCTCAACTACCTCTCTTGTGGTTTGGCAATTTGGATTTATAATTTAGCATGTTCTAACCACTGTGAAAACAGAAATAGGTTTGCATATAAGATTGTGAGAGAGAAAAAGAGAGGGGTCTGTATGAGAGAGAACAAATTAAGAGCGAAAGATACTGGGTATAGGTTGGATGGGGCAAGGCAGGGAAGGGGAAGAGAAGAGAGGATAGAGATAAGGCCTTTTCTTCCCTGGACACCACCCTGTGCCCCATCCCCATGAAAGTGAAAGTCACTCAGTGTGCAACTCTGTACGACACCATGGTCTATACAGTCCATGGAGTTCTCCAGGCCAGAATACTGGAGCAGGTAGCTGTTCCCTTCTCCGGGGATCTTCCCAACCCAGGGATCGAACCCAGGTCTCCCACATTGCAGACAGATTCTTTACTGTCTGAGGATCCAGGCAAGCCTACCCCATCCTCATAAACACCAGCAAATACACTCATTTTATAGGCTAGAAACCAGAGACTAGCATTTTGCTTAAATTTAGCTTTTACACTAAGATCAGTGAAAACAAAACAAAACTGGAAAGGTATATAAACTGAAGAACTATTTCTCTATTTTATCATTATCTGGGGGCAGAATTCAGAGAAGGCAATGGCACCCCACTCTAGTACTCTTGCCTGGAAAATCCCATGGATGGAGGAGCCTGGTAGGCTGCAGTCCATGGGGGCGCTAAGTTGGACACGACTGAGCAACTTCACTTTCACTTTTTCACTTTCATGCATTGGAGAAGGAAATGGCAACCCACTCCAGTGTTCTTGCCTGGAGAATCCCAGGGACGGGGGAGCCTGGTGGGCTGCTGTCTATGGGGTCGCACAGAGTCAGACACGACTGAAGCGACTTAGCAGCACCAGGGGGCAGAATTATGCATAAAGAGGGCAAAATATAAACAGCAGAGACATATTTTATAAGTACTATAGGATCAATTTCACTGGAGAAGGGAATGAGAAACCACTTCAGCATTCTTGCCTAAAAAACAAAGAGATATGACACTGAAAGATGGATTCCCCAGGTCAGTAGGTGCCCAGTATGCTACTGGAGAAGAGCAGAGCAATAGCTCCAAAAGGAATGAAGAGGCTGAGTCAAAGTGGAAACAATGGCCAGATATGGATGTGTCTGGTGGTGAAAGTAAAGCCCATTCTGTAAAGAACAATATTGCATAGGAACCGGGAATGTTGGGTTCATGAATTGGTAAGTTGGAAGTGGCCAAACAGAAAATGGCAAGAGTGAACATCGACATTGTAGGAATCAGTGAGTGAACTAAAATGGACCAGAATGGGTGAATCTAATTCAGATGACTATTATATCTACTACTGTGAACAAGAGTCCCTGAGAACAAATGGAGTAGCCCTCACAGTCAACACAAGAGTCTGAAATGCAGTATTTGGGTACAATCTCAAAAATGACAGAATGATCTCTGTTTCCAAGGCAAACCATTCAGCATCACAGTAATCCAAGTCTATGCCCCAACCACTAATGCTGAAGAAGCTGAAGTTGAATGGTTCTATGAGGACCTACAAGACCTTCTAGAACTAGCAAAAACGATGTCCTTTTTGTTATAGGGGACTAGAATGTAGAAGTAGGAAGTCAAGAGATACCTAGAGTAACAGGCAAGTTTGGCCTTGGAGTACAAAACGAAGCAGGGCAAAGGCTTAAAGAGTTTTGCCAAAAGAATGAACTGGTCATAACAAACACCCTCTTCCAACAACACAAGAGACGACTCTACACACGGACATCATCAGATGGTCAATACCGAAATCAGACTGATTATATTCTTTGCAGCTGAAGATGAAGAAGCTCTATACAGTCAATAAAAACAAGACCGGGAGCTGACTGTGGCTCAGATCATGAACTCTTTATTGCAAAATTCAGACTTAAATTGAAGAAAGTAGGGAAAACCATAGGGCATTCAATATGACCTAAATCAAATCCCTCATGATTATACAGTGGAAGTGAGAAATAGATTTAAGGGACTAGATCTGATAGACAGAATGCCTGAAGAACTATGGATGGAGGTTCATAACATTGTACACAAGGTGGTGATCAAAACTATCCCCAGGAAAAAGAAATGCAAAAAGGCATAATGGTTGTCTTCGGAGGCCTTACAAATAGCTAAGAAGAGACATGAAAGGCAAAGGAGAAAAGGAAAAATACACCCATCTGAATGCAGAGTTCCAAAGAATAGCAAAGAGATAAGAAAGACTTCCTAAGTGATCAATGCAAAGCAAAAGAGGAAAACAACAGAATGGGAAAGACTAGAGATCTCTTCAAGAAAATTAGAGATACCAAGGGAACATTTCACACAAAGATGGCCTCAATAAAGGACAAAAACCCTATGAGCCTAACAGAAGCAGAAGATACTAAGAAGAGGTGGCAAGAATACAGAAGAACTGTACAAATCTTAACGACTCAGATAATCATGATGGTGTGATCACTCACCTAGAGCCAGACATCTTGGAATGTGAAGTCAAGTGGGCCTTAGGAAGCATCACTACAAACAAAGTTAGTGGAAGTGATGGATTCTAGTTAAGCTATTTCAAATCCTAAAAGATGATGCTGTGAAAGTGCTGCACTCAATATGCCAGCAAATTTGGAAAACTCAGCAGTGGCCACAGGACTGGAAAAGGTCAGTTTTCATTCCAATCCCAAAGAAGGACAATGCCAAAGAACGTTCAAATTACTGCACAATTGCTCTCATTTCACTGATTTTGAACAAAGTAATGCTCAAAATTCTCCAAGCCAGGCTCCAACAAACAGTACATGAACTGAGAAATTCCAGATGGTCAAGCTGGATTTAAGAAAGGCAGAGGAACCAGAGATCAAACTGCCAACATCTGTTGAATCATAGAAAAAGCAAGAGAGTTACAGAAAAACATCTATTTCTGCTTCACTGACTACACTAAAGCTGTTGCCTGTGTGGATCACAAAAAACTGGGAAATTCTTAAAGAGGTGGGAATACCAGACCATCTCACCTGCCTCCTGAGAAACCTATATGCAGGTCAAGAAGCAACAGTTAGAACTGGATATGGAACAACAGACTGGCTCCAAATAGAAAAAGGAGTACGTCAAGGCTATATATTGTCCCCGCTGCTTATTTAACTTCTATGCAGAGTACAACACGCAAAAGAAATGCCAGGCTGGATGAAGCCCAAGCTGAAATCAAGATTGCTGGGAGAAATATCAATAACCTCAGATATGCAAATGACACCACCCTTATGGCAGAAAGCAAAGAGGAACTAAAGAGCCTTCTGATGAAGGTCAAAGAGGAGAGAAAAAGCTGACTTAAAACTCAACATTTAAAAAAAAGATCATGGTATCTGGTCCCATTACTTCATGACAAATAGATGGGGAAGCAATGGAAACAGTGACAGACTTTACTTTCTTGGGCAAGAAAATCACTGCAGATAGTGACTGCAGCCATGAAAGTGAAAGACGCTTGTTCCTTGGAAGAAAAGCTATGACCAACCTAGACAGTGTATTAAATAGCAGAGACATTACTTTGCCAACAAAGGTCCGTCTAGTCAAAGCTATGGTTTTTCCAGTAGTCATGTATGGATGTGAGAGCTGGACCATAAAGAAGGCTGAGTGCTGAAGATTTGATGCTTTTGATCTGTGGTGTTGGAGAAGACTCTTGACAGCAAGGAGATTCAACTAGTCAATCCTAAAGGAAATCAGTCCTAAATATTCACTGGAAGGACTGATGTTGAAGCTGAAATTCCAATAGTTTGGCCACTTGATGCAAAGAGCCAACTCATTGGAAAAGACCCTGAAGCTGGGAAAGATTGAAGGCAGGAGGAAAAGGGGGTGACAGAGGATGAGATGGTTGGATGGCATCACCGACTCAATGGACATGAGTTTGAGCAAGCTCCTGAAGATGGTGAAGGACAGGGAAGTCTGGTGTGCTGCAGTCCATGGGGTTGCAAAGAGTTGGACACAACTGAGTGAGTGAACAACAAGATGATCAATCTCAAGTAGGTAAAAATCTGCCCGAGACATTGACTGCATGGTCGTCTTGGTGAACGACAGAGACAGAGATTCTAATCACACAGAAAAGCATGATAGAGAGGAAAGGAACCCTTGACCATGGTGTCAGCCCCTCCACTGACTAGCAGGGAAACGCAGGGCAGAGCTTGTCCTTTTCAGCTTTGTCATTCAAAGAAATGGGAGAGCTCAGACTGAATAGAAATGTTCCTCCCTTCAGCTCTAAAAATGATATGATTCTATGTCATATAGTCATTTGGAGAAAGCAATGGCACCCCACTCCAGTACTCTTGCCTGGAAAATCCCATGGACGGAGGAGCCTGGTGGGCTGCAGTCCATGGGGTCGCTAAGAGTAGGACACGACTAAGCGACTTAACTTTCACTTTTCACTTTCATGCATTGGAGAAGGAAATGGCAACCCACTCCAGTGTTCTTGCCTGGAGAATCCCAGGGACAGGGGAGCCTGGTGGGCTGCTGTCTATGGGGTCGCACAGAGTCAGACACGACTGAAGTGACTTAGCAGCAGCAGCAGCATACAATCATTGTCCCAATATTACTACTTCTCTTAAAAATGGGGAAAATAACCCACGGATGTTCTCAGCAGATGCAAGCTTCAAATGTGCTATTTGTTCCCTTTGGGTAAATAGTACCACTTTCTTCAAATACAACTCTGTTCACACTTAACCAGGTTTCTTTACAAAAACGCAAACCTAATACACACAGGCACATACATCACTCCTGTCATTGTTTAAAGTTAACAGTGCTCTTGCACCAGCTTCTTATCTGAAAAGATCTAAAACTACACAAGTAAGATGCTTTAATTCTGCAGAGGCAAGACTGGCTTCCATTCGTCTTCTCTGCCATCAACAAGGAGGCTGGTGCAAGGTCGATCTCAGCTTCAGATGCCTCCTCAGATAATCCCACGCACTGCCCATCACTCTCTAAAAAGATTATAAGGTAAGTGTAAGACTCGCCTTACACTCACTGATGCTTAAGTCGTATATCTGCATACGGGATTACTGATCAGTCACCCATTCCACACAACACACACACACTAAGCTAGATCTTTCAACTCCTAGACAGCTGGGGAGAAAAATATCAATAACCTCAGATACACAGGTGATACCACCCTTATGGCAGAAAGCAAAGAGGAATTAAAGATCCTCTTGATCAAAGTGAAAGAGGAGAGTGAAAAAGCTGGCTTAAAACATTCAAAAAACTAAGATCATGGCGTCTGGTCCCATCACTTCATGGCAAACAGATCGGGAAACAATGGAAACAGTGACAGACTTTATTTTCTTGGGCTCCAGAATCACTGTGTAGGTGACTGCGGCCAAGAAATTGAAAGACACTTGCTCCTTGGAAGAAAAACTATGACCAACCTAGATAGCGTATTAAAGGGCAGAGACATTACTTTGCATACAAAGGTCCATATTATCAAAGCTATGGTTTTTCCAGTAGTCATGTACAGATGTGAGAGTTGGACAATAAAAAAGGTTGGGAGCCGAAGAACTGATGCCTTCAAACTGTGGTGCTAGAGAAGACTCTTGAGAGTTCCTTGGACTGCAAGGAGATCAATTCAGTCAACCCTAAAAGATATCAATCCTGAATATTCATTGGAAAGACGGATGCTGAAGCTGAAGCTCCAATATTTTGGCCACCTGATGTAAGGAGCCAACTCATTGGAAAAGACCCTGATGTTGGGAAAGATTGAAGGTGGGAGGAGTAGGGGATGACAGAGGATGAGATGGTTGGATGGCATCACCGACTCAATGGACATGAGTTTGAGCAAACTCCGGGAGATGGTGAAGGAAAGGGAAGCCTAGTGTCCTGCACTCCATGGGGTCACAAAGAGTCAGACACAACTGAGCAACTGAACAACAGATGCGTTGGTTGTATTGCAGCACCCCTAGGCACATAAGGATGCTCCGTAAACACTGCTTCAGTAAGCAAATGTAATCCTGGGCACTTAGGTTGTTGCTTTGTTTTTAAAAGAAGGCCCCAATACTATCAGCATTAATAGAACAACTCTTGGATGAATTTATAAATAATAACAATAAGAGATGAAGGGCAAAGGGAAAAAAAATTCACTTGATCTGGAATACGAGAAAGACTATGAGGATACTCCAAATGGAGTAAGCTACAATGTCCCTAGGTATTTTGAATGAGCATATGTTTATTTTTTCCTTTAAAGCTAGAGATTTAAACTGGCTGGCTTTCAGCCATACACAAAGATAATAAAGTGAATTTTTTAAAAAACATTCTGCTTCAAAATTGCCATTCTTTCTCAGGCATGATCAGCTAAACAACTAATGGAGTCTTCTAGTTTAGTTCATGTAAAAGGTAGGAAGAGTTCCATTAAAAAAAATAAGCTGTTTCCACAGTGCAAACCAGTATTGGAAAGGTGATTAGAACTGATCTATCTATGATGCCCAGGAAAAATCCATACTCCTTTTCAGTAATATTAGCCCCATCACACAGCACGTCAGGTAGCAAAGTCCAAACTGGAAACACACCCAGTTAGAGCCAGAAGCATGAACAAAGGATGTTAAAGGGCATGTGTGAGGCTGTTTGGAAACCGGTTCTCAGTCAGGCGCCTACAGTTTGATTAAATTGCATTTTACAAGACCTTCCTGCTAGGGCCAACATCAGGCTCCTGGGATTGTCTCTCCTCACTGGCTTTTTCTGATCTTTATCCAGAAGTTTTCTTTCCTTGACTTAAACATTTCCGCACCTTAAGCTTAGTGTTTCTTTGAGATTTATTAATAAAAGCATACATCCCCGTGGAAAAGCACTGGAAAGACTGAAGGAGACAGTTTTGATCAAGTACCATAATAAAAAAACTACATGAGTCCCACACTCAGCTTTTGATTTTTCCCATCAAAATTTCCTCCTCTCTTTCCCAGCTTGGTAAGTGGCAACTCCATCATTCTGGTTCTTCAACACAAAACCCTTCATCTTTATTTACTTCTTTTTTTCATAACCCAGAACCTCTCAACAAACCTTTCAGTTCCATCTTCCCATTAGGTCTAGAATTTGACCACTGCTCACCAGCTCCACTGCTAGGAAGCATTCCAAGCTACCATCAATTCGTGCCTAAACTACTGCTGCTGCTGCTAAGTCATTCAGTCATGTCCGACTCTTGCGATCCCATAGATGGCTGCCCACCAGGCTCCCCCATCCCTGGGATTCTCCAGGCAAGAACACTGGAGTGGGTTGCCATTTCCTTCTCCAATGCATGAAAATGAAAAGTGAAAGTGAAGTTGCTCAGTCATATCTGACTCTCTGCGACCCCATGGACTGCGGCCTACCAGGCTCCTCTGTCCATGGGATTTTCCAGGCAAGAGTACTGGAGTGGGTTTGACTCTCTGCGACCCCATGGACTGTGGCCTACTGGGCTCCTCCATCCATGGGATTTTCCAGACAAGAGTACTGGAGTGGGGTGCCATTGCCTTCTCCAGCCTACTTCCCCCCTCCCTGCTTTCTCCCTTGTCTATTCACCCACATATCCTTTGTGATCCTTTAAAAATATTTAATTAATTTTTTTTTTCTCAGTTCGAAAACCTCCACTGGCTTCCCAGTTGTCAGAGTTGAGGAGATTACAAGTGATTTTTTTTTTCCTTTCCACTTTCATGCATTAACAATAAATATATTTTTATTGTCCCTGGAAGGAGCAGCCAGAGTTTTTGCTTCCAATAAACTAGTTACAAATGTCTTGAGAGGGAAAGATTCTCAGAAGTAGATAGGAGACACTTAAACTGAAGAAAGAAAATATGGAATAGAATAGGAATTCATTATTGATAAGGTAGTGGTCATATACAATAAAATAACCTATTTTTAAAAAATTGTCATGTATTAACTTCCTGAATGAAGACACTTCATGGCAAAGTTTTGTAGTAAAATTCCCTGCTCATTCTAGCCTTCAGAAAACATGTGTTGACTCAAGTTCTTCCTGATGATGAATGGTGAAAGGAATATTTCCATTCCCGAGCATTTCAAATGGCAGGCATCTAAAGTGAAATCATCCTTCCATGACATATTCTGCTTATAACCAATACTCAGTATAGCCTGGGTGGCTGAATAACCTCAATTTTCTACTCCAGCAATGTTTTAGAAAAACACCCACAGACACTGGGGGTGTGTATTATCTGGTGTGGCACACACAGGGAGGATAAAGCAGTTAACAGATACCCCTCCCTATTTGGGGATGTCTTCTCCCAGCCTACAGTAAAAGGTGAGAAAAGACAAAACACAACATAAACACTGATGTAAGGAGAGTGTTTGGACATCCACCCTGGACCCGTGCTTTACCCCCATGCAATGGCTGCCCTTTCTCCTCGGTGTCTTTGACTGACACAGTGTCCCACCTGCTACCAAAAGGCTTGAAAGGGCCATGTGTGTCCTGCTGGACTGATACCTTTCATCATTTCCAGCACATTTATCAGAATAGCACTCCCCTTATTCATCAAAGAAAGGACTATGACCCCAAGTTATACACAGCTGAACACTTTAGCCATTTTGAGGGAGTGACTCCTCACCCCATTTTATAAAGAGCCATCAGGCTGAAGCATGAAAACAGTCATCCAATTTCAATTCCTTCTCCATCTCAAGCAAAAGAACAAAAATGAAAGCCATTAATATAAAAAGACACAAGCGTAACAGCAAATAGAACTCCCAGGGAACTCAAAACCCCCTCATCCTTTAAGCAAAAACGGAGATACTGAAACACTTCAAGAGATGGGAAACCCTCTGACTAATAACAGAGCTGGAGACTCATTTTTAACCAATAAGTGAAACAATCAACAGAGAACTGATAAAGTTTTATGTCCTAATATTAGGATTTTGTTTTTTAAGTTAACAAATGAAAAAATGCAGGCAACTAGACTAGGCTACCACCCTATAGGTAACTTAACACAAAAAATTAAATGTCCACACTACTTTTCTCAAACTGAGTGCCGTGTGCATTTCTCCCTGGTTAGGAAAACTGTGGTTAAATCAAACAATCCTTTTATTTTTCTGAAAGTGGAAGGGAGACTTACTTCTGATTTCAAAGCACCATTACACTTATTTTCCTCTTAAACTGTGAACTGATTGAACTTAGTATTTCCTTCCTAAATATCATGGTAAAGATATACAGCTGGAAGAACAGCACTCAGAAACAACTCTGAAAGTCTGCAGGTCACTTTTATTCCTTCTTGCACCTACATATGTGTGTGTGTATGTATCTATATATGCCTACAGATGTATATGTAATTTTATATCAGTAATATTTATTACTATGACACACCAATATAGTAACATAGTAGATAGTAGTACATATTATCAATATGATATAGTATTTTACATATTTTCTCATTTTTATACTCTAGTTTTACATAGTTAATAAATATATAAGGGATATAATATATAGAGAGGATATCTATATTATACATATATAATATATAAAAGATATATAACATAAAGGATATACACTATATATATATAATATACATAAAGGATATTAAATATAATACACATAAAGGGTGTGCCCTGTGCTCAGTCATGTCTGATTCTTTGTGACCCCATGGACTAGGCTGTAGCCCACCAGGTGCCTCTGTCCATGGGATTCTCCAGGAAAGAATACTAGAGTGGGTTGCCATTTCCCCCTCCAGGGATACATAAAGGATATATATATGTGGATGCCTCAGAATTCAGCCCAAATCTGGTACCGAAAGAGTCTTCCATAGACTGTTAAGTGCATCTGTGTCTCTTGGACACAAAATGAGCAGCCGAAGTGCTGCTTTATCATGGTCAAGGGCGCTAGGCTTTTGTATAAATGAACTATTTCTTTTTTAAAACTGCAGATAGGTAGGGGCAGATAAGCTTTATTGTGTAGCAAGGGGTGAAAGTTCTCTCCTTTCCCTTTCTCTCCAAGGAGGTGGTTTATGGCTCAAAGCCTTGATTGCTTGGTGTGATCCAGGGAAAATTCCATCTTGAGAAAATGCACTTGCCTTAAATACCCTGAGACAGAAAGCAGGCAGGTCTCTGAAGAAGCCACTAGACTTTCTCAGGATGGTAGACACTTTTGGAAAAGCAAAGGAAATTAAATTACTTCAGTCTAACAGGAAGTCTGATATCTTTGTCTTGAGCAACACTGAAAAGCTAATCCTGTATGCCAGTGCTTATGAAGATGATTTACATGAATCATCTATTCTTAACTAGGTGTGGGCTACCAAAACTAAAAAATCAGATTGTAAACTTGTAACTTCTGTGGCAACTATCAGCTGGTAAACTAGTTAGCTCTTCAGTTCAGTTGCTCAGTCGTGTCCGACTCTTTGCAACCCCATGAACCGCAGCACGCCAGGCCTCCCTGTCCATCACCAACTCCCGGAGTTCACTCAGACTCACATCCATCGAGTCGGTGATGCCATCTCATCCTCTGTTGTCCCCTTCTCCTCCTGCCCCCAATCCCTTCCACCATCAGAGTCTTTTCCAATGAGTCAACTCTTCGCATGAGGTGGCCAAAGTACTGGAGCTTCAGCTTTAGCATCATTCCTTCCAAATAACACCCAGGGCTGATCTCCTTCAGAATGGACTGGTTGGATCTCCTTGCAGTCCAAGGGACTCTCAAGAGTCTTTTCCAGCACCACAGTTCAAAAGCATCTATTCTTCGGCGCTCAGCCTTCTTCACAGTCCAACTCTCACATCCATACATGACCACTGGAAAAACCATAGCCTTGACTAGACGGACCTTAGTCAGCAAACTAATGTCTCTGCTTTTGAATATTCCACGTAGGTTGGTCATAACTTTTCTTCCAAGGAGTAAGCGTCTTTTAATTTCATGGCTGCAATCACCATCTACAGTGATCTTACAAACTATTAACTCTGAGCAGCACCCCTTGGTAACAGTTAACAATCACTTAAAGTTCTCTTCCATTAACTGAAACACAAATAGCTAAACCCAGATGTGACAACATACATGAATAATTCCCCACTTTATACTTTTATAAAATATTAACAATAGTAACTTTTGCTGACACTCAACCTCAGTAAAGAATCTGCCACTAACACACACACACACACACACACACACACACACTCACACATACAACCTGAAAATACTCCCCATATTAGAAAAGTAGACAGCAGTGCTGATATCTTCGCAACAGTATATTTCCAAGTGAGAGCAGAATTTTTAACCTGGAAGGGACTTGTGGGGAGGGAGGTGGGAGGGGGGGTTCATGTTTGGGAACACATGTAAGAATTAAAGATTTTAAAATGAAAAAATAAAAATTTAAAAAAAAATAAAAATAAAAAATAAAGGTCATTTAATCCAGCTGCTCATTTTAAAGATTAGGAGACAGGACTGGAGAGTTGAGATGTCCAAAGTCACAGAGTTTATTAGTAGAAATAACACCAGAAGGCCCTGATTTCCATGCCCTCACACTATACATCAACCCACCGGGCCCTTCACCACTCATGTGATCTCAGCAAACTCTTCTCCTTCCTTGACTGGCTCCCAACTAGCCACCCCTCCTCCAGCAGGTTCCATACACACCCCACAGCTCTATAAAGGGTTTTGTTTTGTTTTGTTTTTAAATCATCCTTGGAACCAATCACCTCTAGCCAATCACCTTTTCTTTACAGAGAACCTCTGTACTTCAGAGCCCAGAAGTCTCACCCAGAGTTATGTGTGTAAGTTCCTCTCAAGGGGGGAAACTCCAGAACTAAGTACAGTACAGCAAACTGAAAGGCTGTTTTCCCTTTCTTTACTAAGCTTTGGTTGTTTTCAGGATGCCCAATTCTGCTGACAAGATTTTGCACTGAAGTCTCCATTTGTGCTAAGATCTTGACTTGGGTGTCCGATCAATAGGAGCTAGATTTATTATCTGATCCCAAATATTGATATGTAGTATTCTTCTGGCACTTAATATTTGACCAGTTTCCGTCCCTGAAGTGAGTAGTACGCTGGTAGCTGAGGACACTGGGCTTCGGGGGACAAGATGAACAGTCAGCAAACAAGCACCCCAAAATACATAGATGCAGGTGAACCCTCCTAAAAAATGAGGTCAGGATTCCAACAAAGGGCCTCTGCAAACTGTGTGCAGCTGCCACCTGAAGTGTAACAACATTCCTTAAAAAATAATGGAGTTTTAATGCATTCTGAAAGAACCAGGGAATAGAAAGTGGAAAGCACTTAGCCACTGTTGCAAGCATAACTGGAAACAAGACTCTATTCTTTAATAGCAGACCCCTTCCTCCTACCTTATTTTTCTCCTTCTTTCACTTAGTAACACTTTAACCAAAGAATGTGCTTAAGATAAAAACAAATGCAGGAAGTTAATCTGAGCGAAACACTGGCAGTAATATTAAAACTAAGGTAAATGGAAAATAGGAAGTTTCAAGGCCTCCCATAAAAATGAAGATTCCTGAACCTGTGAGACTTTCAGAATGCCCTGTTCATCCATTCCTGGTTAGGTCCTTGCTGATGGAAAGAAAATGTTTTCTCTGAGTAAAGTGGAAACTTAAGTGTAAATTCCAGGTCATCAAGACCCCTACCAAGGGCTGAATGTTCTTCAGAAACACCTTCACAGAGCTCAGTTTTGGAGATGCAGGCAGTGGGGGTGGGTTGCCAGCTTCCTGTCCAGGACAGCCAGCTCCAGCAACCACGTGACACTCGCCTCTCCTGCCCCTGCCACTATCCTTTCTTCCAAAGAGCTGAGGTTTCAGGAGTGCCTGGTATGTTACATGCGTCATTTTCATGACTACTGAAAACATACCACACACAGTTTTCAATATAGCATCTGTGAGTCTCCATAGCTTCAAAACTAATGGGAGCATTTCGTTTCTTTGGAAATTCTGTGTTCTCAGAACACCATCACCCTTCATTAAGGCTGAGATTCCAACTGCCATGGCCATTTGCCACTGTTGCTTTTAATAACTATACATCGATTTGGTTCTCACGTCTAGAGAAAAAGCATTCTATTTTTGCTTTCCCTAATAGGGTAGAGCCAACATAGCATCCCCACCAGGCGCAGCTCTAATTTGGCTGACAACAGAACAAAGTCTGTTAAACAGTTTCTTAAGTAGGCTATAATTGCTTTCAGCCCTAATGAATCAAGTTTACAAGCTGCAGCAAGAAGGGCATGAGTCCTCAACTTCCAAATACTTTAGGTCAGAAAATATAATAGTTCTATTTCCACAAAAATGTTTATACCCAGACCTATCAGAGTCTTATGTTGTGGATGGGAGGATAACCTAAAAAATTCCATTTAACCAGAAGGAGGCTGCTGCTGCTGCTGCTGCTAAGTCGCTTCAGTTGTGTCCCACTCTGTGCGACCCCATAGACGGCAGCCCACGAGGCTTCCCCATCCCTGGGATTCTTCAGGCAAGAACACTGGAGTGGGTTGCCATTTCCTTCTCCAATGCAAGAAAGTGAAAAGTGAAAGTGAAGTCGCTCAGTTGTGTCCGACTGTTAGTGACCTCATGGACTGCAGCCTACCAGGCTCCTCCGTCCATGGGATTTTCCAGGCAAGAGTACTGGAGTGGGTTGCCGAAAGGAGGCAGGAGGTCCTAGTTCTAGCCTCGGCAACAGTAACTGTCTGACTCAGACTATGTATCTGTTCTCAAGGATCCAATTTCACCCATACCTGCTCTTTTTTTCCTGACTATAAAAATGGGGATTTACCCCAGAAAAACAACTAAATGGAGATAGGCAACCTCCCAGAAAAAGGATTCAGAATACTGATAGTGAAGATGATTCAGGATCTCAGAAAAAGAATGAAGGCAAAGATCGAGAAGATGCAAGAAATGTTTACCAAGAACCTGGAAGAACTAAAGAACAAACAAACAGAGATGAACAATACACTCAGTTCAGTTCAGTTGCTCAGTCGTATCCGACTCTTTGCGACCCCAAGAATCGCAGCTCACCAGGCCTCCCTGTCCATCAACAACTCCCAGAGTTCACTCAAACTCATGTCCGTCGAGTCTGTGATGCCATCCAGCCATCTCATCCTCTGTCGTCCCCTTGTCCTCCTGCCCCCAATCCCTCCCAGCATCAGAGTCTTTTCCAATGAGTCAGCTCTTTGCATGAGGTGGCCAAAGTACTGGAGTTTCAGCTTTAGCATCAGTCCTTCCAATGAACACCCAGGACTGATTTCCTTTAGGATGGACTGGTTGGATCTCCTTGCAGTCCAAGGGACTCTCAAGAGTCTTCCCCAACACCACAGTTCAAAAGCATCAATTCTTTGGCACAAGAAGCGAAAAGCAAAGGAGAAAAAGAAAGATATAAGCATCTGAAAGCAGAGTTCCAAAAAATAGCAAGGAGAAATAAGAAAGCCTTCCTCAGCAATCAATGCAAAGAAACAGAGGAAAACGACAGAATGGGAAAGACTAGAGATCTCTTCAAAAACAATACACTAGAAGGAATCAATAGCAAAATAACTGAGGCAGAAGAAGAGATAAGTGACCTGGAAGACAGAATGGTGGAAATCAATGTTGCAAAACAGAATATAGAAAAAAGAATGAAAAGAAATGAAGACAGCCTAAGAGACCTCTGGGACAACATTAAATGCACCAATATTCACATTATAAGGGTCCCAGAAAGAGAAGAGGGAGAGAGAAAGGACCCAAGAAAATATTTTAAGAGATAATAACTGAAAACTTCCCCAGCAGAGGAAAGGAAATAGACAACCATGTCCAGGAAGCACAGAGAGTCCCAGGCAGGATAAAACCAATAAAACCCACTGAGACATACGGTAATCAAACTGACAAAAATTAAAGACAAAGATAAAATTATTAAAAGCAACAAGGGAAAAAAGACAAACATGAAGGGAAAACCCATAAAGTTATTAGCCGATTTCTCAACAGAAACTCTATAAGCCAGCAGGCAATGTATCGATCTATTTCAAGTGATAAAAGGGAAGAACCTGCAACCAAGAATACTCTACCCAGCAAGACTCTTATTCAGACGTGATGGAGAAATCAAAAGCATTCCAGACAAGCAAAATTTAGAATTCAGCACCACTAAACCAGTTTTACAACAAGTGCTAAAGGAACTTCTCTCAGCAGGAAATACAAGAGAAGGAAAAGAGCTACAAAAAATAAACCCTAAAAAATTAACATAGTGGTAATAGGAGCATACATGTCGATAATTAGCTTTAAATGTAAATGGATTAAATGCATCCACCAAAAGACACAGATTGGCTGAGTGGATACAAAAACAAGACCCATATGTATGTTGCCTATAAGAGACCCACTTGGTACCTACAGACACTCCAGACTGCAAGTAAGGTGATGGGAGAAGGTATTTGACACAAATGGAAATCATATAAAAGCTGGAGTAGCAATACTCATATCAGACAAAACAGACTTTGAAACAAAGACTGTTATAAGAGATAAAGAAGGACACTACATAATGATCAAGGGTTCAATCCAAGAAGAAACTGTAACAGTTATAAATATATATGCACCCAACATAGGAGCACCTCAATATGTAAGGCAAATACTAACAAAGGGGAAAATCGACAGGAACACAATAATAGTGGGGAACTTTAAGACCCTGCTTTCATCAATGAACAGATCATCCACACAGAAAATCAATAAGGAAACACAGGCCTTAAATAACATTTTAAACGAGTTGGACTTAACTCATATTTATAGAGCATTCTATCCAAAAGCAGCAGATTACACATTTTTCTCAAGTGCACATGGAACATTCCAGGACTGACCACATGCTGGATCACAAGGCGAGCCTTAGTAAATTTAAGAAAATCAAAATAACATCAAGCATCTTTTCTGATCACAACACTATGAGTTTAGAAATAAACTACAAGAAAAAAACTCTAAGAAGCACAAACATGTGGTGGCTAAACAATATGCTACTAAACAACCACTGGATCATTGAAGAAATCAAAGGAGAAATTAAAAAATACCCAGAGACAAATGAAAACGAAAGTACAACAGTCCAAAATTTACAGATGCAGCAAAAGCAGTTCTAAGAGAGAAGTTTATAGCAATACAATCTTATCTCAAGAAACAAGAAAAATCTCAAACAATGTAACTTTACACCTAAAACCTCTAGAGAAAGAAGAACAAACAAAACCTAAAGTTAGAAGGAAGGAAATCATAAAGATCAGAGCAGAAATAAATGTTTCTTCCATTGAAATCAATGAAACTAAAAGCTGATTCTTTGCAAAGATAAACAAGATTGATAAACCTTTAGTCAGACTCATCAAGAAAAAAGAGAAAGGATGCAAATCAGTAAAATTAGAAGTGAAAAAGGAGAAGTTGCAACTGACTCCACAGAAATACCAAGAATTCTAAAAGATTACTAAGAACAACTGTATGCTAATAAAATGGACAACCTGGAAGAAATTGGCGATTTCTTAGAAATGTACAGTCTCCCTACACTGAAGAAGGAAGAAATAGAAAATATGAACAGACCAATCACAAGCACTAAAATGGAAACTGTGATTAGAAACCTCCCAACAAATAAAAGTCCAGAACCTGATGGCTTCACAGGCGAATTTTATCAAACATTCAGAGAAGAGTTAACACCTATCCTTCTGAAACTGTTCCCAAAAAAATCACAGAGGAAGGAAAACTTCAACTCATTTTATGAGGCCACCATCACCCTGATACCAAAACCAAAGATACACAAAAAAAGAAAATTACAGACCAATATCACTGATAAATAAAGATACAAAAACCCTCAACAAAATACTAGCAATCTGTATCCAACAATACATTAAAAAGATGATCAAGTGGGATTCATCCCAGGCATGCAAGGATTTTTCAACATCTGCAAATCAATCAATGTGATATACCACATCAACAAACTGAAGAATAAAAACCATATGATCATCTGAACAGATACAGGAAAGGCTTTTGACAAAACTCAGCATCCATTTATGATAAAATCCCTCCAGAAAGTGGGCATAGACAGTACTTACCTCAACATAATAAAGGCCATATATGACAAACCTACAGCTAGCATCATCCAGTTCAGTTTAGTCGCTCAGTCGTGTCTGACTCTGCGATCCCATGAATCACAGCACGCCAGGCCTCCCTGTCCATCACCATCTCCCAGAGTTCACTCAGACTCACCATCCATTGAGTCAGTGATGCCATCCAGCCAATCTCATCCTCTGTCATCCCCTTCTCCTCCTGCCCCCCATCCCTCCCAGTATCAGAGTCTTTTCCAATGAGTCAACTCTTCGCATGAGGTGGCCAAAGTACTGGAGCTTCAGCTTTAGCATCATTTCTTCCAAAGAAATCCCAGGGCTGATCTCCTTCAGAATGGACTGGTTGGATCTCCTTGCAGTCCAAGGGACTCTGAAGAGTCTTCTCCAACACCACAGTTCAAAAGCATCAATTCTTTGGCGCTCAGCCTTCTTCACAGTCCAAGTCTCACATCCATACATGACCACAGGAAAAACCATACCCTTGACTAGATGGACCTTAGTTGGCAAAGTAATGTCTCTGCTTTTGAATATGCTATCTAGGTTGGTCATAACTTTTCTTCCAAGGAGTAAGCGTCCTTTACTTTCATGGCTGCAGTCACCATCTGCAGTGATTTTGGAGCCAAAAAAATAAAGTCTGACACTGTTTCCACTGTTTCCCCATCTATTTCCCATGAAGTGATGGGACCAGATGCCATGATCTTTGTTTTCTGAATGTTGAGCTTTAAGCCAACTTTTTCACTCTCCACTTTCATCAAGAGGCTTTTTAGCTCCTCTTCACTTTCTGCCATAAGGGTGCTGTCATCTGCATATCTGAGGTCATTGATATTTCTCCCGGCAATCTTGATTTCAGCTTGTGTTTCTTCCAGTCCAGTGTTTCTCATGATGTACTCTGCATATAAGTTAAATAAGCAGGGTGACAATATACAGCCTTAACGCACTCCTTTTCCTATTTGGAACCAGTCTGTTGTTCCATGTCCAGTTCTAACTGTTGCTTCCTGACCTGCATACAGATTTCTCAAGAGGCAGGTCAGGTGGTCTGGTATTCCCATCTCTTGCATCATACTCAATGGCAAAAAGCTGAAAGCATTCCCTCTAAGATCAGGAACAAGAGAAGAATGTCCACTCTCACCATTTTTATTCAATATAGTTTTGGAAGTCCTAGCTACAGCAATCAGAGAACAAAATGAAGGGACTCCTAACTGGAAAAGAAAGAAGTTAAACTGTCACTGTTTGCAGATGACATGATACTATACACAGAAGATCCTAGATGCTTCCAGAAAACTACTAGAACTCATCAATGAATTTGGTAAAGTTGAGGGTTACAAAATTAATACACATAAGTCTGCTGCATTTCTTTCTATACACTAACAACAAAGGATCAGAAACAGAAATTCAGGAAGCAATTCCATTTACCATTGCATCAGAAAGAACAAAATACCTAGAAATAAACCTACCTCAGGAGACCAAAGACCTGTACTCCAAAGACTATAAGATGCTGATAATAGGAATCAAAAAAGACATAAACAGAAGGAAAGATATACCATGTTTGTGGATTGAAAGAATCTATATTGTCAAAATGACTACACTACCGAAGGCAATCTAAAGATTCAGCTCAATCCCTGTCAAATTACCAATGGCATTTTTCACAGAACTAGAACAACAACAACAACAAATCTCAAAATTTGTATGGAAACACATAAGACCCTGAATAGACAAAGCAATCTTGAAGAAGAAAAATGGAGCTGGAGGAATCAGGCTCCCTGATTTCAGACTATACTACAAAGCTACAGTCATCAAAACAGTATGGTACTGGCACAAAAATAAAAATGTATATCAATGGAAAAGGATTTTTAAAAAAAAAACCTGAAATAAGCCCATGCACCTATAGTCAATTAATCTATGACAAAGGAAGCAAGACTACACAATGTTGGAAAGACAGTCTCTTCAACAAATGGTGCTGGGAAAAGTGGACAGCCAGATGTAAAAGAATGAAATTAGATCATTCCTTAACTCCATACACAAAAATAAGCTCAAAATGGATTAAAGACCTAAATGTTAGACCGGACACTATAAAAATCTTAGAGGAAAACAGGCAGAACACTCCCTGACATAAATCACACCAAACTCTTTTTTAACCCATGTCCCAGAATAATGGAAATAAAAGCAAAACTAAACAAATGGGATGTATGTAAACTCAAAAGTTTCTGCACAGCAAAGGAAACAATAAAGAAAAGGCAACCCACAGATTGGGAGGAAATATTTGAAAATAATGTGACTGATAAGGGATTAGTCTCCAGAATTTAAAAAACAGCCTATGACACTTAATAGCATCAAAACAAACAACCCACTAAAAAAATGGGCAGAGGACCTAATGGACATTTCTCCATTCAGGACATACAGATGGCCAATAGGCACATGAAAAGATGTTCAAAATCACTAGTTATTAGAGAAATACAAATCAAAACTACAATAAGACATCACCTCATACCAGTCAGAATGGCTATCATCAAAAAAATCCACAAACAACAAATGCTGGAGAGGGTGTGGAGAGAAGGGAATCTTCTTGAACTGTCGGTGGGAATGTAAATTGGTACAACCACTACCGCTACGGAGAACAGTGTGGAGGTTCCTTAAAAAACCAAAACTAGAGGTACCAGGTGACTCTGGAATCCCACTCCTGGGCATGTATCTAGAGAAGAACATGGCCCCAAAAGATACATGCACCCCAATGTTCATTGCAGCACTGTTTACAATGGCCAAGACACAGAAACAGCCTAAACGTCTGTTGACAGAGAAATAGATTTAAAAGATGTGGTACGTACATACAATGGAATATTACTCAGCCATTAAAAAGAATGAAATAACGCCATTTTCAGCAACATGGATGGACCTAGAGAGTGTCATACTGAGTCAGACAGAGAAGGAGAAATATCATATGACATCCCTTATATGTGGAATCTAAAAAGAAATGATACAAATGAACTTATTTATATAAGACAGAGACTCACAGGATCAGATAATGAACTCATGGTTGCCCAGTGGGGAATGAATAGTTAAGGACTTTGGGAAGGTCATGTACACACTGCTATATTTAAAATGGATAACCAACAAAAACCTATTATATAGCACATGGAACTCTGTTCAATGTTATATGTCAACCTGAATGGGAGGGGGGTTTGGGGAAGAATGGATACATGTATATGCATGACTGAATCCCTTTACTGTTCACCTGAAACTATCATATTGTTAATTGGCTATATCCCAATACAAAATGTTTTGGTGTAAAAAAATAAATGAAAACTTAAAAAAAAAGAAATCAGCAAATAATAATAATAATAATGGGGGTTTACCATCCACTCGTGCTAATTTTTTTTCCAGGAGGCTCACTGGTAAAGAACCCACCTGCAGGAGACATAAAAGGGGGTTTGATCCCTGTGTTAGGAAGATCCCCTACAGAAGGAAATGGCAATCTACTCCAGTATTCTTGCCTGGAAAATCTCATGGACAGAGGATCCTGGCAGGCTACAGTCCACGGGGTCCCAAAGAGTCAGACATGACTGAGCACGCACACACAACAACACATGCTTATTTAGTTACATCCTGGATACACACCGATCCACACATACACACTCATGAAGCAACTCCATGAAGTTATCTCCCTCCAGCTCAACAGATGACAAGCTCCTGTCCCGCTTGACCCTCCCCCATCTTGTAAGAAGGAAAGGGAGTACTGGTGAGCTTTACCCAGAAGAATAGAAACGGCAGAAGGGGAGAAGGAGGCCAGTACCTCTTAACCACAGTTCCATAAACCAGAAAAATATTTTATTAATTAATATGCACAATGTCCCCAAATGTCTGCTTGTTATTACCACAAAAACCTTAGGCTGGGAGGACCTGGCTCAGAGAAGGCCAGAAGCACTAGCAAATCCATTAATTCAGGTCCTAACTGCCTATTTCTGTTATCAAGGCTATGCAGGTGTTGCAGAAGAAATGGTTCATCTTTGCAAATGCTATTTGTGAAGGAGGGTGATTATTCCTATTTGCAATTCCCATACTACAAACCTTAATTGCCTTAGTTGTGGTCACATTATAGAATTATACTTATTTGGGTTTAAAAAATAGTTCTAAGTAAAGGACATTACATAGGATTGTTTGATTTAGCAAATAAAAATACAGGATGGCCAATTAAGTCTGAATATTCCATGGGGGCATATTTATACTAAAAATTATTTGTTGCATATCTAAAATTCAAATGTAACTATAACTATTCAAATTTAACTATTTAAATTTAACCTACTTAGAATAAAATTTGGTTGTTATTTATCTGAAATTCAAATTTTCCTGAACATCCTATATTTTATCTGGTGATCCTGACATTGCAGTGCGGCTGCTGCTGCTGCTAAGTCACTTCAGTCATGTCTGACTCTGCGACCCCATAGACAGCAGCCCACCAGGCTCCCCTGTCCCTGGGATTCTCCAGGCAAGAACACTGGAGTGGGCTGCCATTTCCTTCTCCAATGCAGGAAAGTGAGAAGTGAAAGTGAAGTCGCTCAGTCGTATCCGATTCTTAGCGACCCCATGGACTGCAGCCCACCAGGCTCCTCCGTCCATAGGATTTTCCAGGCAAGAGTACTGGAGTGGGGTGCCATTGCCTTCTCCATGACATTGCACTAGGGCTTGGAAAAACAAAGATGAATGAGACATGGCATCTGACCCCAAAAAGCTCAAAGTCTGATGAGAACCAAAGCAATACAGGTTACTATAGAGAATTAGGGGCACTTACCAAGTGCTTTGGGGCTTCCCAAGTGGCGCTAGTGGTAAAGAACCCACCTGCCAATGCAGGTTCGATCCTTGGGACGGGCAAATCCCCTGAGAGAGAGCATGGCAACCCACTCCAGTATTCTTGCCTGGAAAATTCCAAGGACAGAGGAGCCTGACTGGCTTCAGTCCATAGGGTTGCAAAGAGGAGACATGACTGAAGTGACTCAGCGTACACACACACACACACCAAGCGCTTTCAGTAACACAGCAAAGGAGCCATTAAATCCTAATTCAGCACACAAATACCCTGTTCTTCACAATGAAAGTGAATATTATGGAATTTTTAAAACTCTAGAATTCTGTATATCTTACAGATTTCCAATCCTGATACTTGAACTTGCTAAGTGTTCTACACATGGTTCCCTGACTGGCCATCACCCACCACTCCTCTTTCAGGAATAACATCCACAGCAACAAGTAAACTCCAAGCTAAGCTGAAGCTTCCAAAACTTGCAGGAGTGAAGAACTTCGCTCCCTGACCCAGAGCTCTGCTGCTAACCTCACAGGAACACATGAAAGTAGAGAGAACAGTGTGGCTTGCCCGCAGTTGCTCATTAGGGTCATCTGGACGAGGAAACCACAGGTCCCAAATCCACACCATCTCCAAGTGGAAACCCCAAAACATGAACAATCATGAAGATCATTCATTCCCCTTTCTGCTGTTAGTTACATCTGAAGCAAGTTACTGTTGAGCTAATCTGGAGAGAGTTAGAGGATACTGGCCATGAAACAGATTTGAAAAGACCAGAGAACATACTGAGTCATTTCTATCTCCAAATATGTTTCATTCTGAGCCTGGGGGCTCCCGCAGTCTGGGAATGTGTCTGTACAGAATATGGCGCAGAGAACAGTCTTCCCCTTTTCTGCTGAGAGCAGGGATTCCCCACATACTACTCATGAGAACAGCTCTGAAAGGATTTGGGGCCCATATTTGGAAAACCAGCTCTCCTTTTCTGTCTCAAGTTCTCAGTGCCAGCAGCCAAGGGAGCTGGGCAAGGCACAGAGTTGACTGGTCAGGCGGGGTCAGGCAAGGACAGTCCAGAGAGACCTGCTCAGCTCACGTCATTCTCAGAGGCACCCAGGAGGTGTGATCAGCGCCACCAGGCACAGAACCAGCTCTGGCCTAGAAGTCTCCTGCAGCTTCTCGTGAAGAACTACTTCATTTCCCCCGGATTCCAAGATGACTGGAGAGAAAGAAAAAGGTGGGTAAGGAGAAAGAAGCTAAGAAATGGGTGATGTGTCCTGCTGGAATTGCCTGTGGGGTTCACTGGTGGGAAATCAAGGACATATATCACACCAAAAGCAATAATTCAAAGACTTAAAATTGGGTAATTAGCTTTGTAGCATTTTACTTACAAGGTCTCGTTTAGTCGCTAATTCATGTCCAACTCTGTGACCCCATGGACTGGAGCCCACCAGAATCCTCTGTCCATAGTATTCTCCAGGCAAGAATACTGGACTGGGTTGCCATTTCCATCTTCAGGGGATTTTCCCAACCCAGGAATCAAACCTGAGTTTTCTGAACTGGTAGATGGATTTTTTTACCTCTGAGCCACCAGTGAAGCCCACAAGTCTCACAGTTCAATATTAAAAATATTAATATTAAAAAAATAGGCCTCTTATTCCAAGCCTATTCATCTTTGCATCTCCAGCACTGAACAGTCATGGCATTTACCGCAAACCCTCTAATGTTGATGAGTCACTGGACAGTATCCATGAAGCTTCAACCCTCTGAGCAGGTTCCCTATCACAGGCATTCGTTTGTTTATTACTGTTCTCAGGGAAGCTTGTAGCCACACAGTTCTGTTCATACACTTTCCTAATAGCCAACACAAGCCTTTAGTTGCTAAAGAGAAATGAGCAGACTTCAAGTTCTCATCGTTCAAGGTCTGACATTAAAACTTACTCCAAATCAGACACGTTTATAAGTCAGAAGAACCCACTCCAATACTCGTGCCTGGGAAATCCCATGGATGGAGGAGCCTGGTAGGCTACAGTCCATGGAGTCGCCAAGAGTTGGACACGACTGAGCGACTTCACTTTCACTTTTCACTTTCATGCACTGGAGAAGGAAATGGCAACCCACTCCAGTATTCTTGCCTGGAGAATCCCAGGGACAGAGGAGCCTGGTGGGCTGGTGTCTATTGGGTCACACAGAGTTGGACACAACTGCTGCGACTTAACAGATAAGTCAGAAGAGAAAAACACTATTTTATACTACATCAAAAGAAGCCAACTTGCTTATAATTTTGTTTTGGAGGCAGTGCAGAAGGAAACACTTTAGAAAGCACTGCCAAATTCTTGGGGGAAAAAAAGAAAATTCCCAAAAAAGTAAAAAACAAATACAGCCCATTAAACAAAGAGGAAAAAAACAGCAACTGTATCAATTCAAAGCAATGGAAGCTGAAACAGAAAGTTCATGAAAGATCAATAAATAAATTCCAGATGTGCCCCCACTGTTGTAACTGGTAAACAGTCAACCCAACTTTTATTGGTTAACCAACCCAACCCAGGATAGGCTTGCTTTTAATTTAATATCCCTTTCAGGTCTCTGACTCCATAATGAGATACTGTCCAAACCAACATAGGCCAACTTTTTCTGCCTTAAAGTAAACATGTGATGTTTCTGGGCTTAAATACTTTCTTCTTCCTCTTATTCAAGCCACAAATGGTCTAGTCACCTCAACCACATTTAGTAATACACATAAGTAATGTATAATTAAAAACACATAATACATATTTATATATACACACATAACTAGTGTATATATGTAAATATAGACAGTATGTATATAAAATTCAAAACAAAAGCAAGTACAGATAACTGTCAAGTGAGATGAATTAAAATGATGAAATTAATTCTAAGAATAATTTTAATTAAAAATGAGTTCAACATTAGTCAATCTTCTGTTTTGAGAACTCAAGAGATGAATGTGACTTTTAACTATTGGTGACTTATAAAAATGCGTAAAACCTAAGGCAAGTTTTCCTCCACAGTCAGGAAAGTTCCACCTGCTGATCTGCCCCACTGGCTGACATATACACATTGCTATCCATAACCCACCAACACCAACTTGTGGTAAAACATTTTCTAATTGGATTGAGAAAAACCAAGACAATTCCAATACCTGAACTCTGTTGAACAAAATGCTCCAGTACAACGATCTGGGTCATTTCCCAACCTTTGAACCTGACAACCCTTGACCCAAGCTACAGCAATCATCATCTATCTAGCATCTGCACTCAATCCCCAGGAAGCGATGGGAGTGGTTAAAGAACCAGGAAGGGAAGGAAGGAAATGGTTTAGTGCCTACACTGTGCCGGGCATAATTAGGCACTTTTACACTGTTTAGTATCTTCTTTAGTCCTCACAATAGCTCTGTGAAACAGATTTAGCTTTTGCATATAGTGCAGGAAACAGGCTCAGATGGTCCCCATGTCATCTAAATATATCAAAGTACTCTTTTTCACATCTTTTTTTTTATGCTTTGTTATATAAGAAAATTCTATTAAAATGGCCCATCCAGTTTTGGAGGCTAAGAAGGGTTTAATATTGAGTTATTTATCTTACTAGGACCTAAAACTACAGGCTGTGTTAAACTAAAACTAAAACTACAGGGTCAGCGCTACTTAACATGTTATATGATACTATGATTACAATTACATGAAAAATGCTCATGTCTTTCAGGGTGGATACATTCACTATCTTGATTGTGGTGTTAGTCTCATGCGAAAACACATAGGTAGAAACTTAAATTGTATACTTGAAATACGTGTGATTTATTGTATGTCAATTTCACTTCAATAAAATTGTAGAAAAGAAACCAAAGATATGCTCATGGATCTGACCCAAACAGGTATAATGAAAGTGAAAATATCCATAACTGATAAAATATCTTGAGTCAAAAAAGCCACATGATACATGTAAGCAAGATTTTTCTGCCAGCATTTCTCAAAGTATATTCTATATAACATCAACTTTGGGGGATGTACACAAGTGTTTTATACACACATGCACACAGGTTCTGTGGTCACATAAATTGGAAGAATATGTGCTTAAAGTAGGCACACCACATTTCTTAACTCTAGAAATTCTCAGAGGCTTCCTCATATGCTAAGATACGTGGTGTTTTTCAAAAACAGCTCTATAATATACTGTTTTTCTGAAATTAATTTTACCAGAAAACCCTTTTTTTTTTCAGAGGATCTCCTTGGACTGATAATCTATACAACATACTTTAGGAACCAGGGCTTTAATTCAGACTCCTGGGGTTTGTATTGGCTAGGCATTTAGGGATGAGCGAGTCAGGGGATCTCAGCACTTAGCCCAGAGAGTCACTGTAGCTCTGAACTCATGACCTGTCCCTCCCTTGTCAGCAAGGGTAAGGGGCAGAGCACACTACTCAGAGGCACCAAGGGCAACGGAGGGTGTTAATAGAGACTGTAAGTGAAGCCAAGCTGCAGATGCGCTCCTGACCCTTCCTGTACCGGTGCCCCACAACATCTGCCATAACAAAGGACCGCCAGCTGAGGGGCTTACGCCTCAGAAATGTATTGTCCCAATTCTGGAAGCTAGAAGTCCACAATCAAGGTGTCAGCGGGGTTGCTTCCTTCTGATGGCTTCAAAGGAGAATCTGAATCAGGCCCCTCTCCTTGGTTTGAAGACGTCTTTGTTCTTCCCGTTTGCTTGTCTGTGTCCAAATTTCTCCTTTTCAAAATGAGGATGCCAGAGAGACTGAAATAGGCCCATCTAAGGAATTCATCCTCACTTGATCACCTCTGTCAAGACTGTCTCCAAATAAGGTTACATTCTGAAGTAGCCGGACTTAAGACTTTGGGACAATTGAACCCACAGCGTCCTCCAACAGAGCTCACAGGCCAGAAATTTAAGAGATGTCCAGTTTTCAGGGTTACCCTACCTGTGGAAGTTGGACCTGGTCAATTGTTACTTAGCTTAATGTCCTTATGTATTCTCTAATTTACACCCTGATTTGGCAAGCTGTCTCTATTGTGTTCTGTAAATAGACTATAAAATGTTCTCCTTCATCTGATATCTGCATATAGGTGGCTTCTCACTGTGGTCTCTATTAATGATTTACTGAGCCTAGTATATGTCAGACACAGTATTCATCCTCACTTGCCTTTGTGAAAGTGAAAGTATCAGTCACTCAGTCCTACCTAACTCTTTGTGACCCCATGAACTGCAGCCTGCCAGGCTCCTCTGTCCATGGAATTCTCCTGGCAAGAATACTGGAATGGGTGGCCATTCCCGTCTCCAAAGGATCTTCCTGATCCAGGCATTGAACCTAGGTCTCCCGCAATGCAGGGAGATTCTTTACCATCTGAGCCACCAGGGACAAGTAGGTGTTTTTCATATTTAAAGAGAGGGAGTAGGCAGGTGACTTTCTCAAGGTCACATAGTTAGCAAGGAGCAAAATGTTGGGATTGGAACACACATCTGACTCCAGAGTCCCGACCCTTCCTTTCCACGACGATCTGGGATGGCTGCATTTCCCTTGTACTCTGACTGAGGTTGAACTCACAGAAATAGCTTAGAGAGGGGAGAAAAAAAATTATGAGCTCTGTTTTAGACAGGAGATGCCTATTGGACATTCAAGTGGCGATATAACACAGGGAGCTGAATATGTTAGTCTGAAATTCAAAGGATGGTTAGAGCTGGAAGTATACATTTTGGACTTCTCTGTGGTCCAGTGGTTCAGAATCCACCTGCCAATGCAGGGGACACAGGTTGGATCCTTGGTCTGGGAAGATTCCACATGCCGCTGGGCAACTAAACCCGCGTGTGCCCGCATGCTCTAGAGCCTGGGAGCTGCAACTACTCAAGCCCATGCACCCTGGAGCCTGTGCTGTGCAACAGGAGAAGCCACTGCAATGAGAAGCCCTCGCAGAGCGGAGAGTAGCCTCCACTTGTCACAACTAGAGAAAGCCTGTGATCAGCAACAAAGACCCAGCACAGCCAGAAATAAAGAAAAACATATAAAAAAGAAAGTATATACTTTTCATTCATCCACATATGTGTGCTATAGTTAGACCAACGTTGGATGACATCACTTAGTGATGGAGAATAGGTATCAACAAACTACAGCCAATTTTGTATAACCTGTGAGTAAAGAGTGGTTTTTACATTTCTGAAATGGTAAAAAAAAAAAAAATAATAATAATAATAATAATATTTTTTGATGAAGTTAAAATAGAGTCCAGAAACAGTTTTTACTGGAATACACTGTATGCCACTCATTTATCTAGGGCTGTCTTTGTGCCACATCAAAGTTGAATAACTGAGTATATGGTCCACAAAAGTTAAAAGATTTGTTATTTGGCCCTTTCCAGAAAAAAAGTCTGCCAATCCCTCCTGGAGAAGAGAGAGCAGAAGTCAGGACGGAGGGATCCTTGGTGGCCTGTGACCTTCACTCTGGGATAAGGAAGGACACCAAGCAAAGGGGACTGAGTGGAGCCCCCAGCAAGGGAAGAAGACACCTGAGCAAATAATGTCCTGAAAGCAGCGAAGCAGCAGGAAGCCTGGGGAAGGCAGTGTCTCCAGAAGGATGGAGGAAACCACAGAAGGGTCAAGTGGGAGGGGGACTGAAAACTGTCCACTGTCCATGTGCAAATCACTGGAGACCAAGGCAAGAGCAGCGCTGGGTCAATGGTGGGGACAAAGTCAGACTGAAAGAGATTCAAAGAAAGAACAGGAAGCAAGAAGATAACTATGGAGGGTGAATAACATTTTCAAGAAACTGTACTATAAACAGGGTAGAGACAGCAACCAGAGTGCGCCATAAGGTGAAAAATACATCTTGTTTGTTTTAAGAAAGGAGATGCTACAGTCTGATGACTGGCTGACAGGACTGATCAAGTAGAGGGGAAACTGGTAAAGCAGGAAGAGAGGGGAGTCACTCACTGCGGGATGAAGGGCTTCCGAGCGGATGAGAGTAGAAGATGACCTGTGAGTAAGTGGCCAGAGCAGAGATAGTTCATCTACCGCAACAGGCAAGGTGGACTAAGCATATGAATGTGTATGCCAGTCAGCTGCTAAATGTAGTGGTGGGAAGATGAGAAAGTTCTCTTCCTATGCTTGCTTTTTCCTTAGTAAAAATAAAGACATTAGCTGACAGGGGGACATGGAAGGCTGCTGGACATTAAAGAAGAGATGATGATAAGAAACTCACCCCAGAGAGGGAGAAAGGGAGCTGACTAGGGTGATGTGGAAAGACTATCTCAGTTCTCAGGGGACACTTGAGCAATGGAGTATCATACTTTTAAGGAAAACCACTCCATGTAGCAATTTTTTCTGCAGCTGCACTCAAATACATGAACACCAAACTGACTGTGCAGCATGGAAACCCAGCAAAGGGAACTGAGATGAATAGTCAGTAATGGGCCATGCAATTTAAATTGGGTGAGGAGGTGAGGAAGGACGTGAGTGGGGTTGGAAAACAATATAAAATTGGAAAGGGCTGGAGGTCTCAGTGAGGTCAGAGAATTTTTAAGTAGATTATGTTAAACATGCCCTATGAATTTGGATCTTCAAATATCACACTTTTTTAAGAGGAAAAGCAGTCTTGTCTAGAGTTCAGGGGCTGGGTTTGATCCCTGGGTAGGGAAGATCCCTGGAGGAGGGTATGGCAACACACTCCAGTATTCTTGCCTAGAGAATCCCGTGGACAGAGGAGCCTGGCAGGCTGCGGTCCATCAGTTCAGTTCAGTCCAGTCACTCAGTTGTGTCCGACTCTTTGCGACCCCATGAACCACAGCATGCCAGGCCTCCCTGTCCATCACCAACTCCTGGAGTCACCCAAACCCATGTCCATTGAGTCGGTGATGCCATTCAACCATCTCATCCTCTGTCATCCCCTTCTCCTTCTGTCCTCAATCTTTCCCAGCATCAGGGTCTTTTCCAATGAGTCAGCTCTTCGCATCAGATGGCCAAAGTATTGGAGTTTCAGCTTTAGCATCATTCCTTCCAAAGAACACCCAGAACTGATCTCCTTTAGAATGGACTGGTCGGAGCTCCTTGCAGTCCAAGGGACTCTCAAGAGTATTCTCCAACACCACAGTTCAAAAGCATCAATTCTTTGGTGCTCAGCTTTCTTCACAGTCCAACTCTCACATCCATACATGACCACTGGAAAAACCATAGCCTTGACTAGATGTACCTTTGTTGACAAAGTAATGTCTCTGCTTTTCAATATGCTGTCTAGGTTGGTCATATAGGGTTGCACAGAGTCAGACCCCACTGAAGTGACTTAGCACACACATCTAGAGGTCAAGCTGGTATCTGACAGGAGTTTTCTTGAACAAAAACATAATCGATTAAGAAGCAGCCACCCCTAACCACCCATTAACCATTAGTTTCCTCCTGTCAAGGGAGAGGACTCGATGAAGTACAATATCATTTGATTCACATTTTCTCTGTGCAGCCATGAGTGAAAAGACATCTAGAGAGAGCAAAAGAGAGGAGGAAGCAGGCTTAGGGGATGCAAGGGAGAAGAACAGGCATTCACGGGACAGGAAAAAGAATTGGGAAGAGAAAGGGAGTGAGATGGGGTTCAGGGAAAGAAGGCTGAGAGCTGAAGGTGACAGTAACTATAAAAACCACTTTTTAAAAAGAGTCAAGAAATTAATGAGTTTTACACATGGACGTGTCAGCACCAGGAAACATCCATGTCACGTACTGAGCAGTCGTCAGCACCAAGATTCCAAATTTACCAAACACTGGTGTCCTTTCTTCCTACACAGAGAAACTGCCATTTTAAAATATTACTTTTATTAAGGACAGTGTATTAAAGTCCTAGGGCTGCCATAAAAATACCATAAACTGGTGGGTTAAACAACAGAAAAGTATTTTCTCAATAGAAGTTCAAGAGCAAGGTGTTGGCAGCGTGGTTTCTGCTGAGAGTTATGATAGGGAAGCTGTTCGATGCCTCTCCCCTGGGTTCTGCACTGTGCTGGCAAGCTTCGGCTCTTTGGCATTTCTTAGCTTATAGATAGAGCACCCAGTCTCTGCCTTTCTCTTCACATGGTACTGTCTCCTGTGTGCATGTCTCTGAGGCTGTATTTCCCCTTTTTATAAAGACATCGAGTCATACTGAACTAGGGCCCACCCTAATGATCTCATTTTTCACTTATTCTATAATGACTCTATCTCTGGGTAAAGCCACATTCTGAGGTACTGGAGTTAAGACTCCAAAATATCTTTTATGGTGGGGACACAATTCAACTCATAAGAGACAGGAGACTTGTCTTAGTTTTGTCTTTTAAATTAGAATACAAGTAACTTAGGGTGGCTATCATTTTTCAAAGAACTCAGATTGTCTCAAAAGATCGATGGATTTTAAAGACAAAGTGCATACTTTACAACTGCGGTTGGAGTTGATATTAAATGTGGTACAAACCACAATTCTGTTAAACTTCATGTCAGTGTATGATTTCATTAGAAAGATTCTCAAAGCAGAGGGCATGGTTTGGGAATTACTCTCCTGGAGTTTAGCTTTTCCGATGTGCAGGACTATCTAAGTGTTTCCTAAGAAAGGGGTGAAGGGAGAAAGAAAAAAAAAATCGCATGTTGCCCTCCCCGCCATGGACACAAGGAGAAAAGTGATTCCTGATCTATGCATGTTTTTAATCATAAGCTAAAGATTTTCCTAATTTAGGAGTGATATGACAAATAAATTGAGCATAATTTGTACCCCACAACCTTTTTCAAGAACAAGTCTTTGTGAAGGAGGAAGAAAGAGTATGAGTATAAAGGGTCAACAGGAGGGTGTTTTGGGAGGAATAGGATTTTTCTGTTCCCTGATTGTGGTGGTGACTACATCAGTCCATACATGAGCTGAAGTTCATAGAACTGTACACTGAAAAAAGTCAATTTTACCATATGGTAATTTTTAAAAGAATATTGGCACTTCGTGTCTATTTTTCAACAATCTTAGGTGATTTCAGTATTAATTCCATTTTTTTCAAATAAGAAAAGTGGCAACTCAAAATGAGATAACATGCTCAGGATTATATACCTTAAGTGGAGGATCTCAGGTTGACCCACGTTTGGCTGGCTCCAAAATGTACTCTCTTCCACTGTCCAAGAATGGCACCAAAAAAACTACTGCACTACTTAATGTGAGTATGTCTGTTCCCTCTCAGAACTGCAAAGCCTTGATCAAGAGTAAAAGCTACTGTCAGAGAGAACACACACACAGACATGAGATTCCATGAGATTCCACACAGACAGATTCCATTCTGTCTGAGAGCACAGAAGACCAAAAACAACAGTCAACTGTGTCAACTATCAACTGTAGTCAACATGTGTCAACTGTCAGGCATCTCATCTCTGCTAGTATAGCTCTACTCTACATAAAAATAACAGCCATGTGCCTTCTCAGTTCCTCCCCAACCCCTTATTTAGGAAAAGAGAAGGAAGAATTTCACCAGAGCTGGGAAACATAAAACATGCATTCTATCATTTTCCATTTTGCTCAGATGGGACTCCCGTTTAGACACTTAAGGAAACAGGGCATTGAGCTGACCAACCTGGACACACTGCTGTACTGAATTCTAGGATATGTCTTTAGAAATTTCCCAGGACTCTTCATTTGATGGCCCCTGTCACTCACCACCCCAGCAAACAACGAAATCTAGGATAAAGTGACAGCCACTTTCCCCACATTTTCTGCACAACAAACAAAAGGCCACAAAGACACCCAGAAGCCCGCCTCCTTAAGCAGTGATCACTCATTTATGACCAATGGCTCAATACTGTCCCCTAATAACCAAAGGAAGAGTCAGTGTGAGGTCATCTACTAAGTAACAGCAAACTATACGGACTTTTCTTGAAAAAGGTTAAGAGATGCTCATTCTTGGGAGACTCTAATTTTATGCAAATTGCTGGTCTTGTTTTCATTTTTTTCTTCAGGTTCACATGCACACATATTTATATATACACATCCACAACCACTTACTTCTTCAACAAGAAAATCCAATTACCTTCTTATAGTTATCACAACAGAGACAACAATGAGCAAGAGTTGTATTTCACCACCGTGATTTATAGCAAAGTCTGTACATGTCTTTTAATTTCATCCCCTAAATTCTCCCAGGCAAGGGCAATGAATTGATCTGTATATCCATCCACTGTAATTCCAAGTAGAATGCCCCGAAAGTGGTAGAGACACAAGAAACATCTACTGAGCTGAAAAAGTGAGGGAAAAGAAAATGCGCAACTTAGAGCAAAAATGTAGGCTTTTTGGCGTACAAAACCCTTTATGCTTGACCACTGCAACATAATCTTGAGCTATAACAGCTGCCAAAAGTCTAATAAGTTAGAAAGCAAATTCTTTTCATAAACTACAGGAAATTGCCACTTCTGCAGATCAAAAATTACTGGATATCAGCGATTTTCATATAGTTCAACCTAACAGAATACAACCAACCATCCCAAGGTGGGAAATCTGGATCTATCTTCATAACGTGCTTTACTTATCAAAATATTAATATACAAAGGGTAGGATCACAAGACACATACCACATTAATTCATATCTTTTGTAAGTATTTTCTCTTGAACTATAAATTGCCTCTTAATTTTCTTAACAGAGCTTTTGAAGACCAAACGTTTTTCATCTTAAGTCCTATACTGTATGACAAAATTTTTATATAGTTTCTATGCTTTAAAAAATATATTTGCCTATTCAAAGGTTACAGAGTTTCTCCTGTGCTTCCTTTGTAAGATTTTATAGTCTTAGCTCTTACATTTAGATCTATGACTCATTTCAAGTTGCTTTGAGCATATGGTACAAGGTACAGGTTGAGGTTCATGTTTATAAATACAGATATCTAACTGTTCCAACACTATTTGCTGAAAAATAGTATCCCTCCCTCATTGAATTACTCTTGCACCTTTGTAAAAAATCAATTAACCCATTTTATATATATATAACATATATACATACATCCAGTCTGCTCTACTGACTGATTTATCTATCCTTATATTAATACCACACTGTCCTGATTATTGTAGCTTCAAAGGAAGTCTTGAAATCAGGTAGTATAAATCTCTCAACATAGAATATGTGTGTGTGTGTGTGCATGCTCATTCAGTCATGTCTGACTCTCTGAGATCCCCATTGACTGTAGCCCACCAGGCTTCTCTGTCCACGGAATTTTCCAGACAACAACTGGAACAGGTTGCTGCTTCCTACTTCAGGGGATCTTCCTGAACCAGGGATGGGATCAAACCTACATCTATAGTGGCTCCTGTGTTGCAGGCAGATTCTTTCCCCCTGAGCCACCTAGGAAGCCTTCAAATTAAAATACCTATTTTTAAATAGTTTAATAACTGATTGATTCTGCAGGGGACAATTCGCCCCCAATGGACACAACATAAGTCCCCTCCAACTGACGCTGTTGCTCACAGCTCCCCATCCTTTCCACACATACCATAAGCTTCAAAGACATTCATCTGCTTCCTGCTTAGATACAGCACAAAGAATTCCTACTCACTTGACCTTACCAACAACTGGCTCTCACCTAGGTTGTTACCACTCATGCTCTTGTGCCACCAGCCATGATCCCCTAGACTCTTGGTCTCTACTCCTTAAATTTCTCCAGACCACATTACCAAAAGGTTGCTAACTTCTGTGTTGACCATATGACCACTACCACTTTGGGTGGCCCCAGAGAATGATTTCCTTGGGGTGCTGTGACCTGGTTCATTCTGAGTTTAGATGTTACCCCTAACCAACTATAACCACAAATGAATAATTGAATGAACAGATATTTCCACCTGCAAGCCAACTAAGCCTGTTGCCAAGGACCAAGAGAGCTGTGCAGGGCATGACAACAGGGGCACTGCTCATGCTGCCTGCAGTGGGATGGTGAAAGAATATGGCCCTGCCCTGATTCTGTCTCCTCCCTCTCCCACCCAGACTCACACAGTAGTGACATAACATCTTCATATTAAATATTACAGAGTAAAAATATGTTCAACGTTCCTTGGCCCAAATTCATATCCTAAATATTTTTATGTTGACTTAGGTGTGTTTCAGACGTGTCCAAATGCAGAAGACCTCAAATAACTCGGTGAAAGCTCTTTTTACATTTCTTTCCGCTAAAATGTTCAAACATATTTATGCTGTCTTATAGAACTATAATCAGCACAAAGTTATCTATTCCCTTCCTGTAATGTGTACAACTATCTACCCAATACTTTTGAAATTTATCATGAATTTTCCCAGTTGCATCCCAAGATAAAACTCACCTATAGGCTCTAGGATCTGTTAAAAGCAATAATAAAATGAGGAAGGGAGGGAAAGGAGGGAAGATAAACAGGAACTGAGATGAAATATCCTAAAGTTATTAACATAGCTCTGAATTTTTCTCATCTTAGAGATACTTGAGATTTCTTTTGGCTTTATGTATGAATTAAGATCCCCTAGAAAAGGAAATGGCTACCAATTCCAGTGTTCTTGCTTGGAGAATCCTAGGGACGGCAGAGCCTGGTAGGCTGCTGTCTATGGGGTCGCGCAGAGTCAGACACGAATGAAGTGACTTAGGGGCAGCAGTTTCCAAACAAATCAATTAAGAGTCTACCTAGGTTAAAAAAAAAAGTTTCAAAAAATGAGAGGTTTAGAAACTGTTTCTTAGCTCTTCTTGAAGAAACTAAACTCAAAAGGCAAAACGGAAACCTCCTGGGACTTCCCTGGTGGTAAAATATGTAAGAATCTACCTGCCAATGCAGGGGACATGGGGTCAAACCCTGGTCTGGGAAGATTCCACATGCCGAGGGGCAACTAAGCCTGTGTGTCACAACTACCGAGCCTGTGCTCTAGAGCTCGGGAGCCATGACTACTGAGCCTGCGTGCTGCAACTGCTGAAGCCTGTGCACCTAGAACCTGTGCTCTGTTACAAGAGAAGCTGCCACAGTGAGAAGCTTGTGCACCACAATGAGGAGCAGACCCTGCTGACCGCAACTGGAAAAAGCCTGCATGCAGCAAGGAAGACCTAGTGCAACCAAAAATAAATAGAAAAATGGAAAACTCCTGGATACAATGATTACAAATATACAGGGAGACAAACAGGTAGAAGCTGGTGAAGGCACGGATTACTAGTTACCTTAACTCAGAAGGACTGCTAGCCCAACCAGGGCCGTGGCCCAGGAAAGCCCTGCAGGGGAGAATCATGCCAAAAAGCAACAAATGACACCTGATATCAATTACTCTCTGGACGCCTTCTCTTCATTTTAGAAAATGTCTGTTGAGGACAATTTAAAATCACTCAAGTGTCAAATCTTAGGCTGTTCCAAGTGAGTTAACTGCGACTTCTCTGAAACTCCTAGCAACTACATGTTATAAAAATTGAGTCTGGGATAAGGCAAAATGGAAAAGAATAGAAAAAAAAATGTGTATATGTGTGTATACATATATATATACACATACATATGTAACTGAGTCACTTTTTTGTACACCAGAAACTAACACAAGATTGTAAACCAACTCTGTATCAATTTAAAAAACTGAGTCACACTATTAAACCATACTTCCCTGAGTGGCTCAGACTGTAAGGGGTCTGCTTCAATGCCAGAGACCTGGGTCAGGAAGATCCCCAGGAGAAGGAAATGGCAACCCACTCCAGTATTCTTGCCTGGAGAATCCCCATGGACACAGGAGCCTAGCAGGCTACAGTCCATGGGGTCACAAAGAATCAGACACCATTGAGACTTTCACTTTCATTACACCATACAGCCCCTTAGTCAACTACTTTTTGTTCCCCAAATTGACATTCAGTACCTTAGAAACTTGGAAGAAAAGCTATGACAAACCTAGACAGCATATTAAAAAGCAAAGACATCACATTGCCAATAAAGGTCTGTATACTCAAAGCTATGGTTTTTCCAGTAGGTATGCATGGATGTGAGAGTTAGACCATAAAAAAAGCTAAGCGCCAAAGAATTGAGGCTTTCAAATTGTAGTGCTGGAGAAGGTTCTTGAGTGTCTGCTGGACAACAGGAGATCAAACCAGTCAATCCAAAAGGAAATCATCCCTGAATATTCATTAGAAGGATTGATGCTGAAGCTCCAATACTTTGGCCACCTGATCCAAAAAGCCAACATATTGGAAAAGACCCTGATGCTGGGAAAGACTGAGGGCCTGAGGAGAAGGGGGCGACAGAGGATGAGATGGTTGGATGGCATTACCAACTCAATGGACATGAGTTTGAGCAAACTCCATGAGATAGTGAAGGACAGAGAAACTTGGTGTGCTGCAGTTCATGGAGTGGAAAAGAGTCAGATACAACAGCCACTGAACAATGAACAATCTTAGAAAAACTAAATTTTCACAGTCTAAAAAGGACATAAAGGTCAGAAACCTGGTTATTATAGGAGAGTTGTGTGCTCCTAGTTTACTGGGGAAGTCAGGATAAGGAGGGACCACTCCCATGGCAGAGCTGGCATGCTCCATGCCTCCCCCGACCTTTCTCCCTCTGCACAGGAAGTACCAATCATGCCAGCCTCAAAAGGAGGAGGTAAGGATGATGCTCCAATGCTGGGTCTCCCAGGACTTAGCTGGGCAACTTGAGGAGAGCTTTACTCCCTGCTGAAGTGGTTTTATTATGCTCTTTTTCAAAGCAGGAAGATAGAGATTCAGGGCACCTGGCACTTTCCTACCTGATCATTGTTTTTTAGAAGATAAAACTCAGGCATTTTAAATGGGGATTTAGAAGACGGTTCTATGGTTATCTAGTCAAGACCACTCTTGGAGCTGGGAAAAAGGAAAAGTGATCCTAAATGACCACAGGTTGATCTACTCTTTCTCTAGTCTCTGACTTAGTGTCACAGGGAATGCTTCATTTATTTTTTGAGGAAGACAGAACTGTCTGAATGTGATGGAAAATGTTCATTCTGTAATTTGGATCTCTCCGATCTTCTGAACCACCCAAATAAGCAATTACCTTGAGGAATCCCCAAATAAAACCACAGTATGAATTCATGAATCAAGAGAGTGCAGCTAATTTGCATAATGAGGCTTTAGAGAATGAGGAGATATATATCTGATACAATTCAAAAGTATAATCCCATCATTTACTGAGCAAAAACAGGAGTGAGCAAAATGGCTTTGTATAATCTACTTTTAGCATACAGTTCAGCTACACAAATATAGTCACAATATTTCCTATACTACTAAGACATATCAGTATAATAGAGAAAAGAAAACAGGACTCAGATGGAAGGAAACCAGACAATAAAGCAGATGGATTGAGCTCAAGTCCACACTAGCATAGAATGCAATTAAACAAAGGCTAATTAAACAAAGAATATGGTTTTATTAAAATCACAATAGTTAATAGCCTAGGTAGACCCACTAAATTCTTCACCGTAAAAAGTGTCCCAGGCTTACAGCCCAAATTAAAAATGTAATCTCACACTACCAGAAGTATGCCTTTAAACTGTTTCTAAGATAGCAAAGAAAATAAATGTTCCAAAAATAGCATCAAAATGAAATGAGGTACGTTAGGTTCCTTATGTGCATTGCACACAAAAAATTTTTAAGTAATCAATGTCTCTACTTTTTAATTATTATTTCAACCCCAGGATTTGAAAAGCAAAGCCAAGTACTAATACAAGAGAATGGGCTAATGATAATTCAAAAATTATGGATTACTGCATTATTTTAGCTAACAGGTTAAAAGCCCAAGGATTTAATTGACGATCCTTGAGAAGAGAAAAAAAAGGAGGGGGTTTCTTTGCGGCTCAGATGGTAAATGATCTGCCTGCAGTGCAGGAGACTCGGGTTTGATTCCTGGGTCAGGAAGATCCCCTGGAGAAGGAAATGGCAACCCACTCATCAATATTTTTGCCTGGAGAATTCCATGGACAGAGGAGCCTGGTAGGCTATGGTCCATGGGCTCTCACAGAGCTGGACATGACTGAGCAACTATCACTTTCACTAGAAGAAAAAAAGACCATCTGTGATTTTCTTTGTTCACCGCATGCCTTTCCTACCACCTGTAAGCGGAATTCTAGTTTCCCCATGACCTGCTCTGTTGGGCTGAGTCTCTCCACTGAATCCTCAGAACACTGGGTCTAGACTCATTTTACAATGCATCACAGTGGTGCCCAAGCCTCATCTCCTTTCTGGACCAAGGTCCTGGAGGACAGGCTCTGAGGGTGACTCCTGCTGGATGTCCCCTGGCGCCCGGCCCTTGCTGGGAAGCCCAAGTGACCTCCTGCTGAATGAACGCAGGATTAAGTGAACGCGTATCATGACAAATGTCTACCTGGTAGGCACTATCCCATTTCTATACATTGGATGAGCACGGTGTTGTTTCTTTTGGTTAACAATATAGACAAACTGAATTAAGTGATGTTTCCTGCAAAGATTTTTTAAAATTTCAGTTCAGTCGCTCAGTCGTGTCTGACTCTTTGTGACCCCATGAATCGCAGCATGCCAGGCCTCCCTGTCCATCACCATCTCCCGGAGTTCACTTAGACTCACGTCCATCGAGTCAGTGATGCCGTCCAGCCATCTCATCCTCTGTCGTCCCCTTCTCCTCCTGCCCCCAATCCCTCCCAGCATCAGAGTCTTTCCCAATGAGTCAACTCTTCACATGAGGTGGCCAAAGTACTGGAGTTTCAGCTTCAGCATCATTCCCTCCAAAGAAATCCCAGGGCTGATCTCCTTCAGAATGGACTGGTTGGATCTCCTTGCAGTCCAAGGGACTCTCAAGAGTCTTCCCCAACACCACAGTTCAAAAGCATCAATTCTTCAGTGCTTAGATTTCTTCACAGTCCAACTCTCACATCCATACATGACCACTGGAAAAACCATAGCCTTGACTAGATGGACCTTTGTTGACAAAGTAATGTCTCTGCTTTTGCATATGCTATCTAGGTTGGTCATAATTTTCTTCCAAGGAGTAAGTGTCTTTTAATTTCATGGCTGCAGTTACCATCTGCAGTGATTTTGGAGCCCAAAAAAATAAAGTCTGCCACTATTTCCACATTTATTTCCCATGAAGTGATGGGACCAGATGCCATGATCTTAGTTTTCTGAATGTTGAGCTTTAAGCCAACTTTTTCACTCTCCTCTTTCACTTTCATCAAGAGGCTTTTTAGTTCCTCTTCACTTTCTGCCATAAGGGTGGTATCATCTGCATATCTGAGGTTACTGATATTTCTCCCGGCAATCTTGATTTCGGCTTTTTAAATTTAGTATGAGCTAAAACTGTGATGAATCACTGAGACCAGAGTAGCCTCAAAATTATGCAACTGACTATTCTGTGGAGTTCTGATGAATCCATGGGAGCCAACCCTTGGTAGAGGTGCACTTCCACAGGCAGCCACAGACCTTGGAGCCTCATCTGCTGCGTGCTCAGTCATGTCTGACTCTGTGACCCCACAGACTGCAGCCCACCAGGCTCCTCTGTCCATGGGATTTTCCAGGCAAGAACACTGGAGTAGGTTGCCATTTCCTTCTCCAGGGGATTTTCCCCACCCAGGGATCGAACCTGTGTCTCCTGCACTGGCAGGCGGATTCCTTACCACTGAGCCATCAGGGAAGCCCCAGTCTGGAGCCACTGTCAATTATCTAGACATCTGCCTCCTGTCATCCCACCAATGACCATTTTAGGGCTGATAGTACAGCTCACCTAACCACAGTGAAATACATGGGTAGACCCTTTCTAATTGATTCTAGATGAGCCAGGCCTGACACCTGGGTCTGGGAGACTCCACTTTCATAAAGTAGATAGTATGTTCACTATAGAAAGAAGTTATGAGTGACTAAAAGGGCTAATGTGACCACAAGCTTCCACTTACAGTCATCATTCCTCCACGTATGAAATGTAAACAGTACCTCTGATAGCTTACTCAGATCCTAGAAGAATCTTTGCCAGAGAAGGGGAGGAGAGGGGGAAAGAGTACAAACGAATTCCCTGCTGTGTTCCATGTGTTTTTAATCCTCTCTGATTGCACTGAGAGTCTAGAGAAAATTAACTGGGAGAAAAGATTATGAGCATGTTAATAATTTATTCCAGTTTATTCTGTTTAATTATTATTAGGTTGAAAAGTAGTTAAGGCCTAACCCACTTCTACACAGAGCATAAAGATCTTCGTGGGGCTCATTGCCTTGAAGAACTGAAAGAAGTTGCAGCTCAGAGGAAGAAGGAGCAGGGAGAGAATTGCTTTAGAGACACAGAGACCAACAAGGAGTGTGCCAGCCCCCTGCTGGGTCATTAGCCTGACCCACAGCTGTTAACTCCACAGGGGGTCCTCTGCCACTGTCCCCAAATCCCACCCTACTGTGGACCAATTTGATAATGAAGAGACAAAGCTCCAACAAAAGCAACTAACAGAATAGGATGGCCCCCCAAAAAAAATCATCCTTCAGCAAACAGATCTCTTCAATGGATTTGCTTTGACCCCTTCTTTTACAAGCAACCCCACTGAAAATAAGCTAGAACAAAGAAGATTCGTTATGCACAGCCATAAAGATCTCCAGGGCACGCCACATCCATAATTCATGATGCAAACCCAGCGCCATCAGCATCGCTTATCCTTTCAATATTTTAAAGTGGTGAAAGGTTGCTGGATATTTATAAAGTCGCTGTTTCTTACAGGATTCTTCCAAATTGAGGAACAAACGGGGAACTTTATTCTTCTGCAAATAACATTACTTACAAACCTAAGACTATAAATCTACTAGAATTCACTTGGTATCCATCACAGGAGGGTGACTAGACAGCCCTCATAAACCAATTAAGCCAGCAGGCAGCGTACACATATCAGTTCTGTTGAAATTAATCGTCTCAAATAGCTTCTGCTTTCTCTTTTAAAAATGAACACCCCAGTTTTCTTCTCATTACAGTTAAAATCCACCCCACCCAATACAACCAGATGAAAGAGACATGCTTTCCTCCTCATAGACAGTAAAAGTGAGGCCCAGAAAGCTACTTAGCTTGTTCAAGATCTCCCAGCCAAGCAGAGAAGCTCTCATTAACGTCCTGGCCTGTTTCCTTCATTCCCAGAGACCTGCCTGAGAGCCTGTATCGCATAACACAGAGTCTGAATGACCTCAAGAGTGATCCCGACTCTATTTCCACTCCATTCAAGTCCATCATCCATACCGCTGCCCTGAGTGGTCTTACAAAATCTAAATTGACACTTCACCCATTTGACCCTTCAATAGGTCCTTCTCATCCTTGGGGGGAAAAAAATCATCAAATCAAATCAACATATTTCAGCTTTCTATCAAGCTGCCAAGAATTCTGCAAAGTTTAGCTAATCAGGTAGACAGGCTAAAAAATATTGACATGGCAAGTACACTGGTAAGCAGAAGAGCTGACTCCTCTTCCCCATTCTGACTCCACAACACTTCAGTGGACGTGGTGGTTTGCAGGAAGTCCCCGAGCATCACCTCCACTCAGCTAGAGACCTGCTCCCATCCATCCAACCCTACCCACAAGACGCCTCCCATCCTCAAGCCCCTCCTGGCCCCTGGAGATCTCTCTATCCCAGCATTTACTGCAGCACTGCAACTGTCCGTTTACTGCGTGTGCCACTTTCCTAAACCACTGCTGCTTCTTCACCCTGGGCTCCCCGTCACCTGCCTTGTCGTTATGGCAGAGTCCCAGTTAGTGCAGAGAGTCTGACACTGCAGAGCTAGACACACATCTTTCACATACGTTATTTCATTTCTCATTCAACCAACCGCCTGTTTTTGGCAGGTAGGCCTTGCCACGTACTGGGTGCACTTGGCCACATTCTTCAGCACCACCCCCCAACACCTGTGCCTCGGTGACCCTCCCTGTAAACAGGAATCACTAGTTAACATTTACTGAGCGTTCACTACATAGTAGAAACTACCCTGGACCCTTGGCATGCATGAGGTCATTTAATCCTCACAACATCTGAGGCAGCTGAGCAAATGCTTAGAAGTGTCAGAATTATTTTTCTTCATTCACAGATGAAGAAACTGAGGTTCAGGGTGGCTTCCCCGAGGTACGGGCTTCTTTCCTTCCTAATCCACTGGCTTTAAAAGGTAAAAGACACAGCCCTCTTTTTTCTCTGATGCTGGTATAGCTTAACACAAGGAAGCTGCATGGCAATATGCATATCTAGCTGTGGCTAAAGGGACATTTTTCCAATGTCACCCTCCAGCAGAAGCTATGTAGACCCCTTGGGATAAAGATCTGTTCCGTTAGAGAAATTAGCTAAGTCGGTGGAGGAGGAAGCAGAAAGATATTTGAAGTAGCACACACCCAGATTCCAAGCATTATCAAATCATCAGCACGATGTGAGTGCCTGCACCCTTAGAAGGCGAGAGAGCATGTTTGCCGCATGGATGTGAACAAAGCTACCGACACGCCACCAGATTCTTGAAAAGCAAATATTTATCTACAGCCAGAGAACCAGGATTCTTTTCTAACAAAGAACAATGTACACCATTCTAATTCCAGACTCTTCCTCCTGCTTTACAGTGGGCTCTGATTTCAATGGAGACTTCCATCCATGAATAAATGTGTCTTGAGTCCCAGATGGCACAATGAATCAGAAGATTTATGGACCGTAAAAAGGGATGACCCAAGTGGTCCAACCTTCATGGAACACCTGGGGCTGTGTATGCAGCAGCTTTTCAGTTCCTGGAAACTGTCACCTGTCTTGCAGGCTCCACAAGAGAATTTAACAGCCCTGGTAATCAACAAGATGCAGCCATCCCTGCTATTTGGACAAGCTTTTAATGCTGTGCCCCATCGCACAGATAAAGCTCAGATGCTTCAACAGTTTTCAAGTAGCGGGTGAGAGGCGAACACAGACTCGATAAGCTCTGTGGGGCTACAAGAACACCTGACCCCAAAGCCAAGTTCTTGAAATGACCAAACAGAACACTAGGGAATTCTCCTCCTCCCTACACCAAAAGAATCAAGATGGAAACAAGGCACCAGCCGGGGAGGATGCACATTACAGTAACCAGAGGGCCAGCACGTGTGTTTTTCCTGAGAAGGAGAAAAGGCATACATAGAGGCAGAGGCTTAATAAAAGAAATGAATTGAAAGAACACCTGCCCCAAGCTAAAGCAGCGCACGACCAGGGCCGTGCCAGTCACTAGCCATCTGAGGGTGAGTGGTGTCAGCAGAGGGGCCACATGCATCCTCCTATGGGGGCCTGGCATATCATTTTTTGTTTCTGTAACCTGGACACAAAATGGCCCAGCTCTCAGCAGACCAGTGAGCTGTTTGGGGGCATCTAGAAAATTTCATATCTCGCTTTTTAGCTCTTCCCCAAGTGATTCATAAACTTCAGTCCATGGGTTGCGAAGTGTTGAACACGACTGAGCGACTGGACAACAAGTGATTCATAATCAAAGCCCCCTAAATCAAAGACACCCCAGCTATACCATGTCGATGTGCATAAGGTGAGCCAAGGTCATCCCGGTGAATACATACGCTTCAATAAGAAAATGTGTCTTCCTTTTCCCCACCATGCTGTCTGCACTGATTTAGACATTTCCTGTAAGAGGGAGGATTTTTAAGACTGAACACTTCAATGAACCCTGTGTACAATCTCTTTTCCCCAAGAACCTGACTGGTGATGATTTTGTTTGCTTTAAGCAAAATGTACAACTAGATAGCTTTTAAACACATAAGCCACTCTACCAGAATTTAATTGTTTACTGTTTTTCCACATCAAACACATTTTAGTGGGCTGGGTTAGACCCATTCTTTATTCATGACATACACAAACAGTTTGGATAATCTCTTAAATTTTGGACCCCTACTAGTCCCAGGATAAAATATCCAGGCACATCTCTGAATAACACACCAAGCTGAGGGCAAGAAAATACAATGGTATGGAACTCTGGGGCTAGTTACAGGGCACAAATGAAAACTGCTCTGCTGGCCTAGGTGCACTGGCCTTTAGATGGTAGTTGGGGTAGAAAAGTAGAAGCAATGTTTTGAGCCAATGAGATATGGTTTATTATTCATTAATTTTCATTAACATCCCCCATCGATGCAGCACTCTTCTTGCTGCCACTGTCTTATTTTGATCAGTGGTATATTTATCTGTGGACATGCAAGATTTGTAATTATTGCAATGTCTAAACATTACATCACGTTATAATGGATGAATTAAGCTGGTAAATGCGTAATTACATTGCAAACAATGGTATTCCAATAGGCATCACAGAAGCCAATTAAAAAGATTACCCTCATTTTAAATCACAGAGTTAAGTTTTTATAATTCCCCAGCCCCCACGTCCCACCATGTGACTGAGAGATTTGTCTTTTTCTAATTGCATCTCGACAGTGTCCTGAGCACAAAGAGGGGTCACCAACCCTGAAGGAAATAAAATTGAGCATTTCCCAAAATTCTGGAAAGGGAAGAACTTAGTTTAAAAACTATAAAATAATCTGAAAAGAATCAAAGGTCTGTCAATATAGGACTAACAGTACATCCATTGGTAGAATGTTATGTATACATATACACACAAACACACATAAGCACAATAGGTTTGTAATTGCCCATATGGAAACATGTCCAAAATATATTTTAAGTGACCAAAAGCAAAGTGCAGAACAGTGAATACAGTATGATCTCTTTCAGGTTAAAATATATGCAAATACATGTTTTATCTTCCTTGAAAGCAGTAACTAAAAACAGTTTAAAGAAAAGAAAGGGGGCTGAGAGGGGCTTTTGCTTTTGAATATGCCATCCATCTGCAGGTATTACTTTTTTATTGGAAGTAGAGGTTATATAAGAGACTTATGATTCACTGTGTGGTCCCTCCTATTAATTCTCTGTATTTAAAAAAATAATAATGGTATTTCATTTAATCACAAAAGTGAAAGTGAAGTCACTCAGTCGTGTCCGGGTCTTTGCGAACCCATGGTCTGTAGCCCACCAGGCTCCTCCATCCATGGAATTTTCCAGGCAGGAATAATGGAGTGGGTTGCCATTTCCTTCTCCAGGGGATCTTCCTGACCCAGGGATCGAACTGGGGTCTCCCACATTGCAGGCAGACGCTTTACCATCTGAGCCACCAGGGAAGCACTTAATCACAAAGGAAGTCATCAATTCATTGTATTAAATGAAATTTTTTAAAGATCAAAAAGGCAAACAAGCCAAAAAACAACACCTTAAGTACAATGGGGTTTAGGGCAGGCCACCCCAAAATACCCCAGAGTGACATATAATTTTGAATTAAAGTTATTTAAGAGACAGCCAATGCAAGGACACTCTGACCCTCCTTTGTCCTTCCTGAAAGTAGGCTATAAATCTCCCAGGTGAAAGGTGCCCACCTGTACCAGGAGGTAAAAAGACATTCTGATCACCGGAGATAGGGCACTTGGGGTAAAGAAGGTATATAAACAAACTCTACTTAGTTTCATCATGAATTAGTACCAAAACCTAAGCTTGTCTTGTCAGTTCTTCACAAATTTGTTTCTTTGTCTAAAAAATATATAAACAGCCAGCTTTGGTTATCTCTTGGATTCCATAAGATCTCTGTCCTTACAAAATTTTGTTTTTTTCCTCCTATTAATCTGCCATGTGTCAATTTAACTATTAGACCAGTCAAAGCAACCAAGATGGGTAGAGGGAAATGTTCCCCTTCCTGACAGTTTGATAGACAAAACGTTACCATCCTTCATATATAAAGAGTTAATATAAACTGGACTCTGTAATTATTAAAAAATCACTGTGATTTTTTAAAAATATAAACTATCAATAAGATGATCCCAAAAGGCATGATCAGACAATCCACAGAGAAAGCAACACAATAGGCAAGATTCATTTGAGAAAATAAGCATGTTCCCTAGTTAAAAATCTGATTATCAGTGATATATTGCCTCCCATTCATTGTTAGTGTATTTTTAAGATGATGCCCAATGCCGAGGAAATGCAGTGAAATCAATCTAGCATCCCATACAGGCAGCACAGTATTTCCCAAATGAAAAGCAACATAAGCATGTATCGAACATTAGACATTCTTTGCCTTTGACTCATTGAGTTCGCTTCTAGAATTACTGCCCAAATAAGAGCCTTTATAAAGAAGTACAGTCATCACAGAATTACTCATAACAACAAAACTTGAAACTACTCAAGTGTTTAATGGTTGAATAAACAAAGGTAAAAATCTCCTTGATGTACTATTATGCAAGCATTTATAATTACCATGTAGCTACTAATAATATGAAACCATACTCACGGTAGCTTAGGTTAAGAAAATTGTTATTTACACAATATGATTATCACTATTATCACTAGACATTTTAATGGGCTTCACTGGTGGCTCAGATGGTAAAGAATCTGCCTGCAATGTGGGAGACCTGGGTTCAATCCCTGGGCTGGGAAGATCCCCTGGAGGAGGGCATGGCAAATCACTCCAGTATTCTTGCCTGGAGAATCTCCATGGACAGAGGAGCCTGGCGGGCGACAGTCCATGAGGTCGCATTGAGTTGGACATGACTGGGCAACTAAGCACAGCACAGACATTTTAATAAACCTAAACTTAAAGGGAAAAAGTTGAAAAGGAATAGAGCAAAATGTGTAATTATGTTAGATACCAACATGACTATATTTTTTCCTCTTCACTCTTGAAGATTGTAAATATTTTAAGAAAAATGCATTTTGAAATGAGTATGAATATAAATCACACTGTACTATGCTCCTATGAAAAAGAGGAGCTTTATCCATAAGCTGATCTGATTTCCAAATAGATCTTTAGGATTTCCAAGTAGATCTTTCTGGAATAATGGTAGAAACAGCAGAAGCTAATACCTATGGGATTCCTGCCACAAGTCAAGTGTCATTCAAAGCATTTGACTTGTATTAACTCAATCTGCACAGTCAGCCTATGAGACAGAAACTATTGACGTCCAAATCACACAGCTGGCAAGTGGTGGACCGAGGATTTGAACCCAGCAGAATCTCAAGAGTCCTTGCAAATAACTGACATAATACGTTCATTTTAAAACACAACACAAAATTCCAAGGGTTTCAAGTCAAGATATTAAGAAAATAAAAACAAAATTAAAAGTTTTTTTAACACCTTGCACTTCCTAGGATTTCAATTAAAATGTAACTAAGTATATTTTGATAAATTGAGAGGCACAGGGAGACACACTCCAATGGGGATATGAAGAAAGGTGCAAAAAAATGCCATCACAGAGTGATAAGTGAAATCCGAACAAATGAAGGGCATAAAATATGCTACTCCATCAGTGCAAAATTATTTTTAAAAATGATATTTTCAGTCAGTCTGCAGTGTCACAAGAAAGCCTGAAATAAAGACAGGAAACAGTCCACAATAAAATGTTAATTGTGTTACAGCCAAATTTGCCTTTATCGCAAAATCTGTTATGGTAAGATTTCAAGTCAGGAAAATCAATGTTCTGGATACATTCCTAGGGATCACAGAGGCATGCGGCCATCTGGCTGGGGGAACATCCAACATCTGTGTTTTCTCTGGACTCAGGCACGGAGAAAGGGGCCAGGGGCACGCTTAACTGGGGATCACACAGGACAGGTGCTCTATCCGCCTGACAGTGACTGTGAGTCTGAGCAAATCATCTGAAACCACCCTTAGGTCCTCTGAGCCATAAATCCCCTCCATGGTCTCAACAGAGCCCTGTCTGATGGACAAGGAATCAGCTAGGGCTGCTGCTGCTAAGTTGCTTAAGTCGTGTCCAACTCTGTGCAACCCCATAGATGGCAGCCCACCAGGCTCCCCCATCCCTGGGATTCTCCAGGCAAGAACACTGGAGTGGGTTGCCATTTCCTTCTCCAATGCATGAAAGTGAAAAGTGAAAGTGAAGTCGCTCAGTCATGTCCGACTCTTCCCAACCCCATGGACTGCAGCCCACCAGGCTCCTTCGTCCATGGGATTTTCTAGGCAAGAGTACTGGAGTGGGATGCCATTGCCTTCTCCATGAGCTAGGATAGTGCTCCCAAAACCCTAGTTCCTGGGCCAGCAGTGGCCACTGGCAAACTCTGACCAGGCCATAAATGAAACTTAACAACAAGAAGCCTCTTCTTTATGACAACTGCTAACTGCTTTTGGGCACACACACCCACCCCAAGGCATTGCCTGCTAATCTATCTGAATGCCCTCCACCTTTTTAAGAGCCTTTCTAATTTAAAATACCCTTTCCCACTTCTCCATGGCTGGCTGAGATGGGAAATCTTGCACTGAGCTGGAGTGCAGCCCTTTTAGGAACCCCTCTGAGACCTCACCTGTTCCCAGCACCTGACCGTGACCTCTGCTGACCTCTGGGCAGCAGGTCTATGCCTTATCGGACCCCGTATGTCCAACACTGAGACTGTGGCCAGCATGCAGTAACACAGAATGGACATTTAGGAAAGAGGAGGACAGAGGTGAGTCTGTGGGTCCTGAGGGGCAGTGGGTAATCCAACCTCGAGGAGCAGGGCAGGACAGTGGGTTGAAGCAGAGGTCGAGGCTGAAATCCCAGGGTGTTCTAATTCTAGGAAACCCAACCCTGTGAACCTCAATTTCTCCCCCTGAAAGTCAGGACAATGATAATACCAACCCTCTAGAGCTGCTGGAAAAATTCAATGACATCACCCATAAGAAGTACTTCACATTGTCTCTAGAACATAAGAAGAACTCAAGAGTATTACTGACTCTCATATTTTCTCCCAACTCCGTATCCCCAGAGTGACTGATGTGATGATTAATATAACAACAACCTCTTTGGCATGAAAAATAAGAACCCCCTAGAAACAACAATAAAGTGAGGAGCCAAACAACTGTACCTGAGAGAAATATTATTTTTTTATGTTTCTTCCGCATTAGCTTTTTTAAACTTGCTTGTTTCAAAAAAAAAAAAAATAGGAAGGAAAGAAAAGAATGGGAGGCTTGTTCTGCTACCCTCGAGTTCACTGCTACTGTAACACGGTACTAATACAATGTCAAGATCACATGCTTCATTTCGGAAGTGGAGAGGATCTAGGAATGTTAATTCTTTAAATTCTGTCAACATTTAATAGCCTAAGAGTAGAAAACCACCCCAACAAAGCATTCCTTAACAAAGACATCTCTAAGCAGCAGCCATATATTTTTAACATGACAGTATCCAATTTAATTTACACTGTCTTTGGAGGTGGTGTTCATGCAGTCTTTGGGGTTCAGAAATCACTGCAGATGTCAGTGTGTCTCAGAACAGATGCAAATCCACAAATGACTCTGAGAAATGTAAAAGATTCCTGAAGAGGAGGCATTTTTTCCCTCCTCAAAAAAAGCTGATTCATTTTGGAAGTTTTTAGAAATCCTCAGATACAATGCCTTTTCGTTTTTCAGCATCCTCTCAAGATCTGTCTGAGATTTCTTGCAAACAAGTGACCTAAACCATAAACAACTGCAAAGAATGACTATGTCAAGCAAATTCAAAATTATACCCAAGTTTTCCTCCATATGACATTGCCTTCTAGAAAATAAAAAACCAGTGTTGTTTAGTCATTCCTCAAACATGCAATGAAATTTCTTCATATACGATCAGATTCCACATGTACAAAAGTCAACAATTACACTAACTGAAATCCCATCTTGATTCTTCATGACTAAGGCCAGGTATTTTTTTATTCTTCTAAAAATCCTAATTTGGCACAGACATCCATATACAGCAGGTACTCAACAGTGATTGATGCCAGCATCCAGCTCACAAATTTATGATACACTTGCCTGTCTTTGGTAACGACCTAATTTTGAATTAATGCAATCCCCATCCCCTTAACCCTCATATAGGCCTACAGCCTTGCCAATTCTGCCAGAGCTCTACTCAAAATCTATGTGGGGGAAAAATCACCATCCAGAAGACAGTAATTACATGGTACTTATGTGTGCTTCTCTCCTACATGTTCTTGTGTGTCAGTCCCCCGTTAAATCACACATGCACAAAACAGACCAGAAGGCTTCTCTAGCATCAACCCTAAGGAAGCAGATTCTCAAGGCAGCCGTATTAAAAGATGTCCATCAGTGTGGCATCTCAAGGCCCAACTTAAGAATCCCTTCTCAAGTCATGCCTTAGAAAGACAGTTGCCACAAAGAGCCTGGCAAAAGAACCTCAGGAAGGAAGTTACCAACCTCATCGGCTCCTTCCTTCCAGAAACACCTGCCTTACGGTTGTGGCTGCAAGGCACTGTGAATGCACTATATACTAGGAACTGTTCACTCAAAAACAGTTTATCGTCTCAAACGGTATAGGTGCTCTTATTTGCAAAACAGAAATAGAGACGCAGATATAGGGAACGAACATAGGGACACCAAGGGGGGAACGGGGGGTGGGGTGGGGTGGCATGATTTGGGATTGACATATATACACTATTGATACTGTGCATGAAATAGATAACTAATGAGCACAGGGAACTCTACTCAGCTCTGTGGTGACCTAAACGAGAAAGAAATCCAAAAAAGACGGAATATATGTACATGTATAGCTGACTCACTTTGCTGTACAGCAGAAACTAACACATTTAAAGCAACTGTACTCCAATAAAAATTAATTTAAAAAATAAAATGGAATATAAGCTATTAAAAAATTGTTCATTTCAAGCCTCCTTCTAGATGCAAATGGGCACTGTTGTTCATGGTGTCCAGATATTATTGATGTGGCCACGCTGAGACATAGGTTTTGCTGTCATCACAGTAATTTGATTGCAGAGGTGACAGGGAGACCTGTGACCTGTTTTGCTAGGCTCATGAGTGAAGGCTGGATGGAACAAAACTTTTCAGTATTAGAAAAGATGAAGGAACAATCTAGTTTAGATCATTTGCCAAAATAGCAAGGTACTTCCTACAACTTCCAGGGCCCTAAAGTAAATTGCATAAAGAAACTGGACCCCAAATATTACAGATGGAGAATTTTGGAAGCAATTCCATGTTCAAGTGGAGATCAAAGAAGCCCAACTCAAAAGAAGTGTGGACGGACTAAAATGGTAACTGTTATCTTAGCAAAAGCTCTCTTTAAAAGGGTTATCTTGAAGACAATGACCCATACATTGAGGAACCAAGGTGATGGGCAGTAGAAGGAATCATAACATGTGAATTCTTTAAATACTTTGAATATTCTTTAAAAGTATTTACACACTTTAAATACTTTTGCTGGGGTTACTCATGATATTAAAAAAAAACTATATTGTTTTAAAAAATGATTAATATCACGTATGTGAATTTCACCTCAATAAAAAGGAGATGAAGGAAGAGCAGCAGGACTGGACCCAAAAAAGCAGAAAGACAGGCATGACACAGAGAACCCTCAAAGAGCAACCTTGATACAACTTAACACAACTTCCTTTCTCCTTCTCGACCTTCTCCCACCCACCCTTGTGCGCAGATTTGCAAAAGCAAAGGAAACAGCTGGTACGGGCCTGGGTGTCTAGGACTGCCAGTCCAGAGCAGGAAGTTCCTTCCTGAGGCGGTAAACCAGGCTCCAGGCTTGCAAAGTGAAAGTGAAGTCTCTCAGTCGTGTCCAACTCTTTGCAACCCCGTGGACTGTAGCCCACCAGGCTCCTCTGTCCATGGGATTCTTCAGGCAAGAATACTGGAGTGGGTTGCCATTTCCTTCTCCAGGGGATCTTCCTGACCCAGGGATGGAACCCAGGTCTCCCACATTGCAGGCAGACGCTTTAACCTCTGAGCCACCAGGCAAACCTCTGCAGGATCTCACCAGGACCTGAGGGCCTCTCGCCTGCTCCTGTGCTCCCCGCTCTGGCTTTCTTTCTCCTTCTGTATTCTCTACTTTTTTGTAAACAGACAGCTAAAGAGAGAGAAGTTTGTGGATGGCTTTTCACTAATTTACCCTTGGAGAAACAAGGCATCATTATTTGCATCTAAGAGATTAGGTTAAGGAAGGACAGACGAGAAAATGTTTTCTTGCATTCAGAGCCAAATATAAAAATAACTTTAAAAGTTTTCTCCTCCCTTTCCACAAATAAGTCAGCCCTGTTGGCAATGGTGTCTGGGAGTCGTTACCATAGCCTGTAGCATGTGGGAACCAGAGCTGCCTTTGTTACAGCCAGCAACTCTTCCATAGTCTCCTCTGAACTTAAACCAGCAAGAATGCTGGAAGGAGCTTCTGGAAATCAACAGCACTCCGAAGAAGGCAAAACAGTGGGTACCCACCATGGCAAACCCCTTCTTTCCTGCATCACCACCATCACACCTTCATTCTCCTTACATTTATACTTTCCCACATCTACAGGACAACGTCAAGGGAGGGTCAGGGGCTAGTTAGAAAGGAAGAGCTATGATACTGGAGGGAGGGAAGCACCTATTGCCTCAGAGAGTGACTCCAAGATCAGGTGGTAGAAACTTTCTGAGGCCAACGTCCACGCTTCTGTCACTTTTGCATCCTGACAAGCTGCCCCTTGACTGCTCTTCCACCATCTCTGTAAGGATCAGGAGGATGGACACAGAGGGCAAGGACTGATGTGCCAGAAAAATCCCATGGGAAAACTATACACACTTCTGCAAGTACACACTTTGAGAACAAGAACATCACAAGCAACCTACAAGAAGCACTTGGCTGAGGAACCAATTAAGAAACACTAGAATTTCTTGAGTTTTTGAAAAATAACCAATCTGCTTTGAGTCCCTTCTACCTGCTTATCCCCATGCCAGACACCACCTGGGGAGCAATGTGCCATCACATGAACCATCAGAAAAGTGAGGGTATAACCACAGAGCAAACTGCCATGCTGTACACAGAGAGGGCCTTGACGGCTTGACAAAACGTGTCATCCAGTCATAGAGAACGAATATAGGGATATCAAGGGGGAAAGGTGGGGAGGAAAGACCTGGGAGACTGGGATGGACATATATACACTATGACACTGTGTATAAAATAGATAACTGATGAGAACCTACACTAGAGCCCAGGGAACTCTACTTAACATACTGTGGTGACCCAAATGGGAAAGAAATCCTAATGGGAGGGATATATGTATATGTACAGTTGATTCACTTTGTTGTACAGCAGAAATATAACATTTTAAAGCAATACACTTCAGTAAAAAGTAATTTAAAAAAAAGACAGGTCATCATATATATTTGGAGGCTATCTGAGATGCCTGTCAATCACTCTCGGTTCCCAAGGCCATAGGGATTTGAGGCATAAGCCAGATGGGAGGGTCAGCTTCATGAGTGCTGGAGCAGGACTGGAGAAGGGAGCCAAAATGGAGTCTCCCAGCCCTCCCCTCTGAAGTGCAGGCAGCCAGCTCGAGAGGATGGGAAAACCGACAGCAACCCGGCACTGGTTTTGCAATCAGAGCAGCTGAGCCAGGGGGAACAAAGTCCTGGCTGAGCCTGCCCCCAGCAGAGCCTGAAACACAAACCACCCTCCTCTCCAGCCCTGGGCTCAGGCGGGCCATGGCTGCAGCAGACAAGAGAGGGCAAGAGATGAGGCCAGCACAGGTCCCCTGCTTAAAAATAAAAAACCCTCCCTGATGGATGGATGGTCAGATCCTTAACTAAAACTTCCATGGAGAGAAGCAAGTTAGCAGGTGAAGAAATCAACCAGAAATTCTTACTCCAATATCAGCAACCACCCTCCCCCCACCCCCACCCTCACATTCCCTACCCCTAGTACATGGAGCAGAAGCCCCTCACTTCCTCCAGGTGCTGGAAAACAACTACTTTCCCAGACAGTCTCTCTCCTGATGCTCAAAACGACCCTGTTAAGTAGACCCTATACATTTTCTAGGTGTCCAGATAAAGTGAATGAGTGAGAACTAAAATAGGTGAGGTTTGGGACATGTACCCACTGCTGTATTTAAAATGGATAACCAGCCAGGGCCTAGCGTAGAGCAAGGGAACTCTGCTCAATGTGATGTGGCAGCCTGGAAGGGAGGGGAGTTTGGGGGAGAATGGATACATGTATATGTATGGCTGAGTCCCTTTGCTGTTCACCTGAAACTATCACAACATTGTTAATTGGCTATAGCCCAGTACAAAATAAGTTTAAATAAAACAGGTTGGATTTCCTGGGGAATAAGATGAACAGGTGGTAGAGGATGCACAAAACATCTGTTAACAAATTAAAAAATACTTTCTCTAGGCAATTCTAAACTGCTTGTGCAGAGATGGGCTTGAGAGTTGATTCTAGAGTTTGAAGGAGAGGCCTCGAATATTTACAATAATTTGAACACTCCAATAGCCTTTCAAGTCTTTGAACTCTGTTATTCGAGGAGTTTCTTTCTTCCACTGCAAGATGAAGAGTTTGACTTTTATGTGAAACAAAGTCCAAGAGAGTTCAAAGAGGACTCACCACAAAAATAAAAGCCAAGCAGCATCAGTATTAATAATGCCAAACTAAAGAGATATTTAATAACCTTTGTAAAATTAAAAACAATGACTAATTCAATCCAAGCAACTAGGTCATGCTCAAATTCCAGTAAATCTAAAAGTGAGATAGAATAAGGCAAGAATTTTGCTTTGCTTCAGTAGTCAAAGTGAAGGGCCCATTCAAGGGCAAGGCTGGAAATACAGTCACAATGAGAACACCAGAGGGACAAGTGTGGGGCTGGGGAGGGACGCTGGGACACAGGACAAAGGGAAATGACCACAAGAGTACCACCTGGGAATCTGACAGAGCATCTGAGTATCAATGGGAAAAAAAACTTCTCATAAAGACCAGTCATCTAGCAGACAGCTCAGAGGTTCTTACAGAAGCCGCAGAGCCTCTGGTGTGTCTCCTGCTTGGACAAAACCAGTGAACAAGCTAACCAAAGAGATATTAGGACCTCCACAAACAGCCACAGAACAAGGCAAAACTGAGGGCTTCAGAGAGGTACAGAGTGTGTAAGAAATTAAACAGGGACAAAAGGCACTTGACTAGGGAGAGGCAGCAAGGTACTGAGCCACCAAGTCAATCAAAGGGATCAAATATATAAACGATCATCTACCAGTTCTCTGCCTACCGCTTTGGGTGGCTTTCCAATTATTAAGAACGGCCTTGAATAATTAGGAGAGTAGGATACGTCAGGCAAAATTATACGTGGCCCAAGTTCAACTCACCAAGATACATTCTTCCAATTGCAAAACACACAGCATGCTTTCAAACACTGAAGTGGATAGCAAAGCACTAGAATCTCACATAGGTAAATATCCCACAAGAAGCAGCTTACTCTAGGCCAAGAACATTCCACCGAGCTCCCTTGTTAAAGAGGCTGTCAAGGCTGGCAGTCAAGTCAGTATCTGCAGAAGGCAGGTAAGGACTCACACCTGACACGCAGGCTGCACCCTGGGCCTCCTTTCAGTTTGCAAAAGCCTCTCGTCACTCAACCATGTATTTCCAATGAAACCAACAGGTGATTTCTCTGACAACATGATTAGATCTTTTTTACAAGAACTTTTAAAAACAAGCGGCCAGGGGACTAAGGACTTTCCAGAATACTGCCATTTCTTTTGTAAATCAAAATAAGAAAAGAGAAATCTAGCATTATACTTCCCAAGGCCAACTACCTTAGCTCAGCTCAGGCCAGGAAATTCAGGGTCCTATGGACTGAGGCAGAGCAAAAACGGGCTTTTCACACACAAGAAAGAAAAGGTAAGATAATAATGCAACTTTGTTTCTTCTTCATAATATCAAAGGAAACACTGATTAATTTCCTATTTAATCTTAAAGTCTTGAAGTTGAAAAAACTGAAGAGCCAGTGTTTCTTTCACCATTGTATATAAAATTGTTAGTTTACAAGAGAACTTGACACTTCAATAAAATGTAAAACTAAGTAACCAACTTTTTTAACATCTCTAAAAGCCAAATGACTTCTTAAAGAGAGGAAAGGCTACCAAGAGCTTTCAAAGGTTTCTGTGGAGCTACAATATATTTTAATAAACTAGGGACTTGAGAATATTCTTAAATGTATACATGCCTTCATTAACTGAACACTCAACGTTAGAATTCTGTTCTTATATCACTTCTAGCTTTTTATTATTTTAGCTCTTCTAAATCTTTCAGAATTGTGACAAATACTAACAAATGATGGCTATCACAGAAAACTATAAAAGAAGAAAATGCTCTTTCCCCTTGTTTTCTTAATGTAATAAATGTATTATAATCATCCTTTCCCCACTACTCTGTACTCTCTGCTACTTTTGGAAGACATACAGTCCTAAACGAAGCAAAAAAGGTAATTTCTTTCTCTGACCATAAATAAGACAGAAATGTTCAGGCCATATAATAAAAACAGCTGATGATTTATTCCTACTCAGTATTTAAGATGTTCTGACAATTTTCAACTATTTAATTGCTTTTTATGTTGAATCCTCTTTTCCCTACAGATGGATTGTAAACCAGGTGAACCTCCTTTGAAAGACAAAAAGGCAAAACAACAATAGGAGAATGGCGGGGGGTGGGGGGGAGGGCGTCCTTTTTGCATCTGGAGACGAGCTTGTTTGTGGACTTAAAAAATAAAGAGCTGAGGTTAGAAAAAAAAATCAGCCTCATTGTTTACTCTTCAAAGTTCTTGGAATTCCTCTACACAGATCCTTACTTGTTCGATAATTTCTGTCTTTCCCTTTGTTGTTAATAACATCAGTTTTATTAATGTTCCATCTTTGCATTAAGAACTGCCTTTAAGTAGCTCTTTCAATAATCTCTGTGAATATGTAACCCTCAACCTCTTTCTTCAGTTTAGTGGCACAATAAAGAAGTATTTTGCTTTCATGCATAAAAGACAATGGCAAACATAAAACTGAAGAGGCTACCAAGTCACGAAACTGATGAGACACTAGATAATACAGAGAATGGAGGCTCAACTGACTGGTAACTGGATATGGTAGCTTTTTTCAAGCTGAAGAATTACACTCAGCCTAGATCTAGGGCAACAGGGAGATGTTACCTTCGGAAATCTTGGTGTCCAGTTCCTTCCCGATACTATCATAAGCAGCATTCAGGCTAGAACAAAGATGACAGCGGCATGCAGTCTTCCCTTTCATTACTGCCTCCATGTACTCTGGGGTGGGGGACCGAGGGGAGACACTGGCAATGATGCTATCATTGGGTTTGTCCTTATGACACTTAGAATGCTGTTAACCAAGCCAGCACCACAAAAATCAGAGCTGTTTAGAGAAGAATTCCAAATAAATGGACCCATTCCCAGACACTTAGTATACCAATTAACCAGGCTCAAAAAATCCCCCTAGTTTTGGAATTCTTCCACTCACCTAAAACATTAGGGGAAAAAGAAAAAAGTCTTCTGGAAAACACATCCCAAAGAGAGGGGGAAAAAACCCCAAAACTTGTCAGTTGTTTTTTTTTTTTTTCCTTGTCAGTTTCTTATCCATTCCATTTCTTACAAAGCGCTTCCATAAAGCTCCACTCTCTAACACTTAACCAAAACCAGGCTTCAAGATGTCGGTAAAGCACAAAATTACCAGGAAATACTCCCAAAACTCCCCTTAGAGATTTCAGTAATCTCTCTTTCATGCCCCAGAGTGTACTGGGTGAAACAGAGATCCCAGAATTGAGTCACGCCTTACAGACTGAAATTTTTGTCTTTACTAATCATCATTCACCCGGATTACGAAACATTCTTCTCTGGAGTTTCTTAAGAAAAAGGTGCAATAATTTCTACATTATGGTCACAGTCTGAACTTAAACAAAAGAATATGATGACAGATATTTCAAATTTGGAGCACCCCTTGGATATGGCTCTAACAAGCATTATAGCCCATGACTCAACATCAGACACCACCCATCTTCTGTGCAACCATTTGAAATTTCCTTCCAGGAAAGGCGGGCTGAACTGGGAAGACAGAAAAGGAGATCCAAAATGTTTGGACCGGAACCCACTTCAGAAGTCTTAGTCTTTCTACTAGAAGAGTAGAATCCTAGGGACTGCATTTCATATTGTTCACATACTGACTGCCTCTTGCTGGTCCCCCAGTCCCCCTCTATTTACCTTGAAAAGCTTTGCTGGGAAGCAGGTGAGATTAAGCAAACAGTCTGACACAGGAGAAACAAACATCTTCCCCAAATGCATCTTAAGACACCCTGCAGAAGAACCAGGTCCCTCTGCCCTCCTACCTGGGAAAGCGTGTGGATTGGGCGACCCTCTCTTAAGGCACTTAGAACAGAGAATGTGCACGGTGTAGTGCAGTCCAGGCCATTCCTGAAGTAGGACATTCAGTTCCTCTACCAAGGGGGTTATGGCTTGCCATGCCGTCCATATGTTCGGTAACGATGCGTGGCTGGCAATGGACAGGGTGTCCGGCTGCAGGACCCCCTTGGCAGGTCTGTAGCTCACCACCACCGGGACTTTCCCCCTGTAGGCGAAGATCTGAAGTTTGCCATCCGACCTGTGCACCACGTGGTTGTTGATCTGGACGCTGTAGCGGGCAAACAAGCCGGGTGGAAAGGTGAAGGGAAAACTGTATTCAATCTGCAGCTGCTCAGCCACAAAGGACTGCCCGGCCAGGTTAGTCCCGTTAATCCAGGCTTCCGCGTGCGGCACCTCGTTTTGCACGTAGCAGGGGAACTTGTACCAGGCCGTCGACCCATTCAGGGGCTTGCCCTTGGCTTTGTTGAGGCAGTAACAGAGTCCCATTTTCTCCAGCAGCTCCAGCAGCAGCTGCAGGTCCTGCTGAGCTTGGACATGAGGCTTCAGCAGCAACCGGATGACGTGGGCTGGCAGGAGCCCATGCAGCAGAAAGCCCTCCACGTAGTGATGTAGCTGGGTGGCCCGAAGCGTGTCCTGGCTCGGGGCGGGCGGCGCCATCAGCGGGGAGCTTCCGGCCCGGCCCTCGGCCTCGGCCTCGCCGCTGGTCCCCAGGAGCAGCTTGTGCAGTAGCAAGGAAGGGTCCCTCTGGAAGAAGACGTTGAGAATGTCAATGAGGCGGGAGAGGTTGTGGAAGACGTGCTCCTTGAGGGCCGGGCTGTCCTCGAAGTACAGCAGCTTGCCGCTCTCGTGCAGGTAGGAGAGAGCGCTCTGCAGCCGGTCCTCGGTCAGCCCGGCCTGCAACCCCAGGCGAGCTGAGTCCCACCAGCTGAGCCAGAGCCGCTGCGCCTGCGGGGGCTGGAAGTGCAACTCCTCCAGCACCTGCCAGGACCGCGGCAGCACGCGGTGTAAGTTGGGGAAGATTTCGCGGTGCTCGGCCACCGAGAGCAGTTTGTCGCGCAGGCGCTGTAACTGGCGCGGGTCCCGGCAGCTGACGGGCAGCACTGGCGAGAGGATCTGGAGCCGGTGGTTGAGCAGGTACTGGAAGTGGGCCTTGCGCCGCCGAAGGTTCTTGTCCGACACCCCGTAGTAGGCGGCGTGAGGGCTGGCGGAGCGGAGCTCGAAGTCCCGGGCCAGCGCCTCGTCCACCACCTGGGCCAGACGGCTCAGCCCCTCGGCGTCGTGCTTCTCCTGCAGGGCGATCTGACGGTGGATGTCCAGACACTTCTCCTCCAGCTCCTGCTCCCCGCACAGGTCGGCATGGGTGCCCACGATGCACACCACAGCGTGGGGCACCCGGGCCCCCACCCGATGCAAGAAAGAGCCCACGGTGGTGGGAAAGCGGAGCGGCTCATAGGTGGCCAAGTTCACCACCAGCACGTACAGGGCCCCCGGGGAGAGGAAGAAGGGCTGTATCACCTCGTAGCGTTCGTCCCCGGCTAGGTCATACACGATGAACCGCAGGCCCCGGGACGCATCCGCCGTCCAGCTGGTCACCTCGATGCCCTTGCTCCCAGGCGGAGGTGAAGGCGAGTAGGTCTTCTCCTGGCCCCCTCCCCCAAGCTTCCCCTCCACTCTGTCCTCAGTGAGGCAGTGCCGGAGAAGGGTCTTTCCTGCCGCCTTCTGACCCATCAGAAGCAGCTTGAGGCGCGGCTGGACCGCCGGCTGGGAGTGAGCCAGCTCCTTCTGGTAGGCGGCGATGTACGGGATCCCCTTCATACAGACCTCGTAGGGGGGCTGGATCAGAGGGTTGTCCTTGATCTTCCACAGGCCCACGCGGGAGAGCTGGCCAAAGTTGTCTGGCAGCACAGCGATCTGGTTCCCCTGCAGGACAAGCTCCTCCAGGCCGGTGAGTTCGACGATGGAGTCAGGCAGGTAGCGGATCCGGTTGTTATCCAGCCACAGGGTGAGAAGACAGCCCAGGCCCGAGATCAGGGATGGCACCGAGGTGAGCTGGTTGCGGCTAAGGTAGAGCTCCTCCAGGCCAGCCAGGGGCAGCAGGGCGGCCGGGAACTCCTCCAGGAGGTTGGAGGAGAGATTGAGCATTTTGAGTCGCTGCAGGCGGCTGAACTGGGCGGGCAGAGCCCGCAGCCCGTTGTTGTCCAGCATGAGGCTCTCCAGGCTGGCCAGCTCGCAGAAGCCGCTCGGCAGGGTGCCAAGCTCGGCCCCACTCAGCCAGAGGATCTTGAGGGCGCGCAGGGCACTGATATCCTCGGGGAGGCCCCGCAGCCGGTTGCTGGACACGTCCAGCTCCTCCAGGGCCGCCAGCTGCAGCAGCTGTCGGGGAAAAGCTGTGAGCTGGTTATGGTCCACGTCGAGGGTGCGCAGGCGAGAGAGGCCGGCGAGGGAGTCGGGCAGGTGCGCCAGCCGGTTGAAGCTGACGTCCAGCTCTTCCAGGTGGACCAGCGCACCCAGCTGGGCTGGCAGGGTAGGGAGCTGGTTGTGGCTGAGGTTGAGCTTCCGCAGCTCGCGCAAGGCGCCCACCGCCTCAGCGCCCAGGACGCTCAGCCGGTTGTGGCTCACGTCCAGCTCCGTGAGGTGATGTCCCAGCTCGGCCACTGCCGGAGGTAGCTGGGCGAAGCGGTTCCGGCGCAGGACCAGGACGCGGAGGCTGCCCAGCGCCGAGCCCAGCCCGTCGGGCACCTCCTCCAGGCCGTTGTTCCCCAGGTTCAGCACCTCAATGTCCCCGATGTTGGCCGGGAGCACGAGCTGGGGGGCGTCAGGGGAGTCGAGCTGGTCGGTTCCCGGGCAGCCCCCGGCCGAGCTGAGGGTGAGCTGGCGCAGGTTGCTCCGCAGCTTCCTGGCGCGCAGGGCGGCGTCCCGCCACAGCCTCACCGTCTTCAGGTTCCCGCTGTCCGTCCCTGCCATGGCGGGGCCCCGGGCCGACACCCTCGCGCGGGAACCCGCAGCTACATTCCGCGCTGCGCCCCGGCGGGCGCCAGTCTCCGGGGCCCTTTCGCTCGCGTTTCTCCCTTCCCACCGGCCCTCGGCAGCCCGCGGCAGAGGGTCCTAGCGCAGCCAGCGGCCGGGTGCCCGCAGCTGGGGGGCGGCGGCGACGCGAGCAGCTCCGTTGGGCGCCGGGCGCACGGCGCGGGGAGAGGCGGCGGCAGGCGGGGAGCGCAGCTCGCATTCTCCGGGCTCCCGGGCCAGGGGCGCGCCGGGGCAGCAGGGCCGCCGCCCGCCCGCCGCGCCGCGGAGGATGCCTGCCGCTCCTCCTCCCGCTCCGCCCGCCTCCGGCGCCTCGGGGCCGACTGCCGCCCCGCTACCCTCGCCGCCGCGGCCCGGCGGCCCGCAGCATCGTCGCCTGCGTGAGCTCCATGAGGACGGTGGCGCCCGGCTCCGCCGCGGGCATCATGCGGGCGCAGGGCCGGGCCGCCGCCGCCTCCTCTCCGCTTCCCCGGGCTCGGGCGGGAGCGCGAGCCGCGTCCCCGGCACGGGGAGGGCGAGATCGGGAAGCAGCAGCGCCGCCCGGCGGAGCGGCCCCCACGTGACCGGCGGAGGCGCCGCGTGTTCCCGGCACCGCCCCGGGGGCGGTGGCCACGGACCGGCGCCGGGTGCGGGCTGGGGGCGCCTCGCCGGGGCAGGCCGGCAGTGTGCACAGCGCTGGGAGGAAAGTACCCCGGGTGGGGCCAGTCCCCGCTGCAGATCCGGATCCCCGGGTGCTCCAGCTTGGGTTCGCCTGCGTCTGGCTCTTTGTTGGCCCTGCACCTCCAAGGGATATCTTTCTCTTTTTCCCTCGCGTGTTGGATCCCTGGCCTCCCTTACTCATCCCTCATCTCCCTTACCTCTTCCACTCATCCTACATCCACACCCTAGTAGAACTGGCCCATGCAGGGCCCTGCGACTCATTGTAGGAGGTTAAAAAGAGAGTATGACTAAACAAAAGGAGAAAAGCAGGCAACCATTCATTCACTTGGTAAATATTTATTGAGGCCCTATTTTGTGCCAGATCAACAGAGACAGACGTTCTCCACTCCCCTGGGGGAGGCCCTGAGCTGGATCCCCGCTGGCCTAATTGGAGGGTGAAGCAAGGGGTGCCATGCATTGTTTTGTCCAGGGTATTCTAGTCATCCTCCCAACAGCCAAATACAGAACAAATACTGTATCTCAACTATACAGTACTCCTCATGCTGTAGGTTCAAGAAAATGAAAGCTGTTTCAAGCAAAATCTGCAGCCCAGTGCTCAACTTGAAGATTTATTTTATTTAGGTGAGGCAGTTTCTTTGAGATCACATCTATACTAAGTGCATAATATCTTCAAAATTTACCCAAACCTTGAAATCTATCAGGCCCGCGAATACCACTTCCATCACTGCCCCCAGCTTAGCTAATAATAAAGCAAATAGTTTTCAGAGATGCAAAACCAAATTTCATTGGTTAATTGCACCAGTTAACAGTCATGGCTCTCCTCTACACATGACTTTGCTGTTATCTGGAGACCCAGATTTGGTGGGTATTTAAGTAGTAATCATCTGTCTCTTCAAAGAGAGTGACTGAACATCTGGAGCTGGAAATCTGTCCCCAAGACGGTTAACAAGCCTGGGGTGGTACAGTCTGTAACTGAAGGATGCTCCCAGAGCGAGGTGGATCCCAGAGGCCCCAAGTACCTTAACAGGATGCAGGTGAGCTGTGTTCACCCTGCAGGGCTTCCTGGAAGACCAGATTGCTCAAGAATTCCTCATACCCTCCCACCCGCCCCGGAGGAAAAAAATTCAAAATCACATAGGCTGACCCTTTTGTTCACAGAGACAGGCCCAAGTAAAGCAACCTCTCAATTGGCCAGCCATGTAAAAGGGAAAAGCCAGGTGTGCTAACTCCCCTTGTGGGGTTATTCCCCCGAGTGTATCACCTTCAAGGTATTCCTAGGGCTTCCCTGGTGGCTCAGTTGGTAAAGAATGCACCTGCAATGTGGGAGACCTGGGCTTGATCCCTGGGTTGGGAAGATCCCCTGGAGAAGGGAACAGCTACCTATTCCAGTATTTGGCCTGGAGAATTCCATGGAGTGTATAGTCCAGGGGGTCTTGTAGGGTTATTCCCCTGAGTGTATCACCTTCAAGGTATTCTTAAGTCAGACCCAATTTCTCTGGGCTTTATCTCCTGGGGAAGACGAACTGGAGAAGGCATCAGCTTCCTGTCCAACTTGGGGTAAACTGAAGTGGTTTGGGTGTGTTAATAAACTTCTCCCTTTTAGAAAGCATCAGAAGATTACACTTCCATCTCAAATGTCTTTGAGAAGTCTGTTTTTCCTTTGCCAGGAGATAATATGTAATTTGCTTTATCTAATAAAGCTGGATAGAACCAGAGAATACCCTGTCTGGGGCCTCTCACTGGAGCACCACAGCTTGGTGTGGATGAGTTTGCTCAATGGAACGTTCTTTCTGGGCCCTTTAGCCTACTTGAGCTGTTGCATTCAATACTGTGGCGAGCCTTACTGTAAAGTCTTGTCCACGAGTTCTTTGAAAGTCAGATCAGGAGAATGCAGTGATCAAATATAACTGGAAAAAAGATAGTGTGTCTAGTATAGTTCTTAAACTCGGGCAAGAAGGATCCTGGCCTTGGCACACAAGTTGGTCCTTCTCTTGTGGCATTCTACCACCTGCTGTAAAGTTTCTGATGGGCCAAGGAGTTGATGGATGTGGTCCATCAGCCTTCTAGAACACACTTGATATGAAGGACCCTGAATGCCCAGTGCAAACACCCTGAAGCCTGCTTGGAGAAGGCAGGCAATATTTCAGTCATTCAGGAGTTGCACATCCTTGTGGTGTGGATGGAGCTTGATTGTCCCTGTGAGCCCAAAGGGCCCTCACTGTGCTGGGTAGAGCCCAGGTTAGGAGAGAGGGAGGTGGGTGTACCACATTTGTTGGCCTGAGGTAGCTCATTTAAGATTAGGTGTTATGTAGATGGGCCTCCATTGGTACTTTTGCCCCAGACTCTGCCAATACTAGGTGACCCTGCATGTGTTGGGGTTTTCCTAAAAGTTGAGAACAATCTCTGCTTGGAGAAAAGCAACTTTGATTACTTGAAGTTTTCTTGCCCCTGGATACTTACCCAGCGTCATAGCCTGAAGCTATCAACTTTCTAAAGCCTTTACATTTATCCTGTCTTTCTTATTCTGATAGTGTTTTCATTTTAGCTGCCGCCCTATGACTGCAACTGGCTTGCCCTGAGTCCAGACCCTCTGCGAGGGCACAAGTCATTTAAAGGCACAGGAGACCACATGTGAAGAGGCGGAGTCTTGAGCTGGGCCTTAAAAGATATGGCAAGCCAGAAGGGAGGACCCTGGACAAGGGGCCAGAATCTTCCATTAAAATATTTGTCAGTAACAATCTGAATGGCCCAGGTGGCAGGGGTCCTCTCCTCTTGGTAGCAACGAGCTCCAGGTAAGCTTTCCATCCCTGGTTTCTTTTGTTCTGTTTTTGACACTTTCCTCCATCCTGACAGATTTTTTCTTGACTGTCTAACCCCCTAGCTACTGGCTCCTTGGTTTACTTCCTTTCCCTGTCATATATCTTACCAAAGGGGTCCCCAGCTGTCTGCAGCCCCTTACCTGGCTCCCATCACCACCTATCCGCAGCCCTTCTTTCTGGACAGTCACCTCCCCTTTCCTTTCTTTGACTTCCCATCGCTGAAGGTGTTAAGCAATTTCCTTTAGAAACTTTCTCCTGTAGGAAATTTGGTGTCGTGTTAAGGTTTGGGATTTCCAAAAGAATGCCCTAAAGGCTAATTATTTCCTTTTAGGAAAAAAAGTTTTCCATTAGAGTAAGTGCTACCAAATGAACCGCTATAATTGCATGGACAACTGTCCAGGATTCGCCTATATATGGAGAGCTTCCTCGGCAAGTAGTCATTAGGGTTTTTATGGGTTTTTTAAAATATATTATTCTATTTATATTAAAGATGCATACTTTGGAAAAATCATCTAAGTACACTTTGCACTGAATTTTAACTTCACCAACCACAACTGAGGTCTTTATTTTAGGGTGACCAAATGTCCCAGGGTACACAAGACTGAGGGGTGTTCCAGGACAGGAGATGTTCTATGCCTAAAACCAGGGCAATCCTAGGGAACTAGTATAGTTACTGAACCTACTTCATCTTTATCTTGCTCTTCCTTTACCTTTCAAGAGTTCAGAAAACACAGCTTAACAGAAATGCAGGATTTTACTTGCTTCAGCTATTTTAGACTTTCAAAATAGTTCTGATTTATTTACTTCTGTATTTACTTAGGCTGACTTCATTTTATTGCACTTTATTGTGCATTGCAGATACTGCATTTTTTACAAATTGAAGATTTGTGGCATCCTTGCCTTGAGCACCATTTTTCCTACAGCATTTGTTCACTTCATGTCTCCGAGTCACATTCTGGTAATCCTTGCACTATTACAGACTTCATTATTATTGTATTTGTTATGGTGATCAGCATATGCTTGATGTTACTCCTTTAAGTATTTCAGGTCAAGTACTCATATAAGATGGTAAACGTAATAAATGTGCATATTTTGAGTGTTCCAATGACCAGCTCTTTCCCCATCTCCCTCCTTCTCCTCAGGCCTCCCTGAAACACAATAATATTGAAATTATTATTCAATAGCTTTACAATGGCCTCAAAGTGTTAAGTGAAAGGAAGAGTCAGCTGATTTGGCAACCTTCACTGTTGTCTTATTTTAAGAAATTGTCACAGCCACCCCAACCTTCAGCAACCATACCCTGATTAGTCAGCAGCCATCAACATCAGGGCAGGACCCTCCATCAGCAAAAAGATTATGACTTGCTGAAGGCTTGGATGATGGTTAGCATTTTTTAACAATAAAGTATTTTTTTAATTAAGGTATGAGAACGTACTGTATAGCACAGGGAACTTTACTCCATGTCCTATGGCAACCTAAATGGGAAGAAAATCTAAAAAAGAGGGGATATATGTATGTATATGGCTTTCCCTGATGGCTCAACAGTAAAGAATCCACCTGCAATGCAGGAGATGTGAGTCCGATCCCTGGGTCAGGAAGATCCCCTGAGGAGGAAATGGCAACTTTCTCCAGTATTCTTGCCTGGAAAATTCTATGGACAGAGAAGCCTGGAGGTCTATAGTCCATACAGTTGCAAAGAGTCAGATACGACCTAGCACACACACATAATGTATGTATATAACTGGTTCACTTTGCTGTACAGCAGAAACTAACACAACATTGTAAAGCACCCATATGCCAATAAAAATTAGTTTAAAAAAAGACTACAAAACCTTGGTGCTTTATCAAAAAAGAAAAATATTTCAGTGCTAGAACAAAATCATACTCCCTAAAAAGTTATTTCAGTCCCAAGTGGCCACTGATGGTTTTCATACCATATACTACATTGTCTTCCCACCAAAACTGCCTGATTTCCTTCAACACAATGAGTTCCTTGTGCATTGTCTGAATGCTGTCTGGATTTAATATATTTCCCAGCAGTGTAATAAGTATAATTTACATCACTTCCTGTTTCGTCTAAATTCACCAATGAACACCTACACAACCCATTCACTTGAACCACTATTTCTGACATAAATTACATTTTCCTTGTACAGGAGAAGAAAAAATCTGTACACTATTTGTAGACATAATGCTGCTGCTAAGTCACTTCAGTCGTGTCCAACTCTGTGCGACCCCATAGACGGCAGCCCACCAGGCTCCCCCGTCCCTGGGATTCTCCAGGCAAGAACACTGGAGTGGGTTGCCATTTCCTTCTCCGATAGACATAATGCTATTGTACACTTAATAGACTACAGTATAGTGGAAACATAACTTTCATATCCACAGCAAAACCAAAATGTGTGTGACATTTGCTTTACTGCTGTGGTCAGGAACTGAACCCACTGCAGCTCTGAGGCAGGCCTGTAAATGCTTATTAACTCATCAGAAAAGACATTCATGGGCTTGAGGTTCTAACTAAATTAGGACTATCAAACGTACCTATCTAGTCTCAAAAGGAAATGTGGCTACTCCTTAAAACTTTAGTGTAAATGAGACTCAAGGATGGGCCATGAGGGGATTTAACTTAGTTGTCTCCTTGAAGCCTGGAGAGCCCCAGTACGTGCTGTCTTTATCATGCCAAGAAGAAAAGGGCTTCCCACATTTCTCCTTTCCTACAGTTTAGATCCAGTGAATATTTCACTTTAAATAAACAATAACAAAAATGCTGTCTCCTATCTGGTTAAAGGTCATAAGGGAAAATCCACTTCCATGATTTTCATCAGACTATATCTTTCCTGGGACTTCCCAGTGGCTCAGCCATAAAGAATCCACCTGCAGTGCAGGAGATACAGTTCTATCCCTGGGTTGGGAAGATCCCCTGGAGGAGGAAATGGCAACCCACTCTGGAATTCTTGCCTGGGAAATCCCATGGACAGAGGAGCCTGTGGGCTACAGTCCATGGGATTGCAAAAGTCAGACATGACTTAGTGGCTAAACAACAACAATACCCTTCTTGTCTTAGTTTTGTTAGAGGAAGAAATCAAGGGAAAAAAACAGAGAGGACAAAGGAAGGGATGCCTCTGTAAAAGGTTTTAGGCTTATCCCAAAGAAGAGGGTAGAAATCAAGCCTTAAGAACTGATGTGGGTCAGTTCAGAAAGTGGATCTTCGAGGAGGTGTCAATTAACTCTTTAATACCAGGCATAACTAACTGGCATACCTGAGAATGATCACTGGTAATAAAAGCTAACATGAATTCAAGATTTTCTACGTACACAGGCACTGTGCTATATGCGTTTCACACAGTATTTCATTTAACCTTCACAACAGCCTTGAACAGCAGGTCCCATCATCATCTTCATTTTACAGATGGACAGAATTAATAAGTGGCAGAATTAATGAGTGGCAAAATCGAGACTCAAAACAAGGCAAGAGTCCAAGGCTCATGTTTATTCGCTGTTCTGTTTCTTAGGGGGTTGGGCAAGGGGAGAGGGGGATGCATCTTAGTTCACCGTCAGCAGACAGTTTATTTAAAGCTGCAGAGAGTGGAACCAGCTGGAGAGCAGGCCTGACACTTCATCTTCAGTAGAAACTGAACTTTGCTCTTACAATATTGAAGAAAGTCATATTGGGCAACCCAAAGCTCTAAACAAATAGTATCCCCAAACTACAAGAACTGGATTGAACATCTGTTATTCAGTGTTACAGAAGGAAACAGAATCTCTACACCATCTGTAGTTAAGTTGTGTTTGATTTGTTTGCTTTTTGTTTTAGAGAGAAAGGATTTAATATAAATGTCCATTAAATCTATACTTCAATTAGAGGGCATTTCAGATTCTGTATTTTAAGAAGAGCATTAAAAGAAAGAAAACGATGGAAACCTGAATTATCAAGCTAAGATTAGATACAAAGAATCTGACATTTTTGTTTGGGTGGAAAAGAAAAATCAGTTTCCTCACCCCCTCTCTCCCGCTTTCCCCATATTTAATAAATCTGCCTTGGACTCACCATCTGATTTGTATGCAAGCCAGTTTATATCAGCAATGGCTAGGAAGTCTGAGAATGGTCATTTAACTACCAACAGGGAACATAAAGTGTTCAAGGCACTGTCTCCCCCAGAGAGCAAAAGAAAAATTATATCAATATGGGTGTTGTTTTTCCTTTCCCTTGCTCTCCAGAAAACAAATTTATCTTGGAATAGGCAGCATTAAATTTAACATCAGATCTCTTTGTGTTTCCAGGTCAAGTGGGAACACATATGCTCCCTACTGAGGAAAATAAACTGCAATGTATTTTTAGCATCCGTTGGAAGTACTTTCAGCTGAAGACCGGCTGCAGGATCTAGGCAATTTCACTGAAAGTCAAAGGATTTGCAGCAATGTTACCTAGAATTCCAGAACTTGCCCCAGGGGTCTGTAAACAGCATTCTCCCCGAACCCATCACACCACCCCCAATCCTGGTGCCAACATCCTCTCTATGAGAAAATGAAGGAAAATCATTCCAGTGAAGGATAAATGAAAAACATCTGTGAAGTAGTTACGACAAATGAAACTAACCATAGCTCACTTGGCACTTTGAGCACCAGATGGGGAGGATGGGGAGCAGAGAGTTTGTTCCCCTCAAATTTTGTGCCTCAGGTGGAAGGTAAGCCATGGACAGGGAGCCACCATATGGTGTGCCTTTGTGAAAGGTGGAACAATGCACCACCCCAGTAGACCTAGGAGAATCATGTGGTTTCAGCTTCTGGTCCCTGCCTCCAAGAGTAGTATGTGCAGTGCACAAGCTGCGTAGCCCTGGCAGTGGAGTCTTAGTTACTGGTCTGAAATGTTCGTTCATGAGATTCAGTGACAGAGACAAATGGCTTCAGATCGTCCTTCTCTCTGCACAGTTTTGCAAAGTATTTCCCATTTAAAAAACAAACTTAGTTAACCGCTGGCTTTTAAATAAATGACATCTGGGATGTTGCTTCTTCCTTGAGAAACATTATATTTCTAAAATAGAAACAAAGTGTACCATGACATAGTAGAAATAAAGTCTACCATAACACGTAACATAAAGCACAGCATAGCATCACAATTCTGAAGTCCTCAAAGAACTGTAATTTTGATGATCATTATAATAAACGTAATAGTGGAGAGATAGTGAAGGACAGGGAAGCCAGGATGCTGCAGTCCATAGAGTCACAAAGAGTCAGACATGACTTAGCTACTAAGAAACAACAACATAATAAACTCATGTATTTATTAAAAGACAAGGAAGCCAAAGTCACCATTTATATTCTTCCTGATACTTTATTACTCTTGCATTCTAGAAAAAGTTTCTATTTACTCTTCCGTAGAACAATAAAACATGACTCCCTACCTGCTCCACTTCATAACGTGCAATGGTGATGTACCTAGGAAAAATGGTGCACAAACAATAGAGATGATGGCACGTCATGATACAAGCATCATGGTTGGTCACAACTTCATTATTAATTCAACACATACTCATGTAAGACTGTGCAGTGTGCCTGGATACAAGATAATTTGAGGAGGCTTCTGTCTCTGTTGTCTTTGTCAAGGTATAAAAATAAAGCATTGTCTACTGCTGATTAAGACAGTCTTCAAAAGCCAAGGACCTCTCATTAGTTACAAAGATATTGTCTATTTCAAAATTTTCAGAGCAGATTTGATGGAAGTCTAGCAGATGCCTCAATTTCGTTCCTTTGTCCTTGCACCACAATGGCTCTTCAGAGACAAAGGAGGTGAAAGTCGCTCAGTTGTGCCTGACTCTTTGCGACCCCATGGACTATACAGTCCATGGAATTATCCAGGCCAGAATACTGGAGTGGGTAGCCTTTCCCTTCTCCAAGGGATCTTCCCAATCCAAGTCTCCTGCACTGCAGGTGGATTCTTTACCAGCTCAGCCATAAGGGATGGTCTTGCGGTTCTTGAAGGGAGTTACGTTAACATTTACTTTACATTTTCAAAATGAAGAGTATTAAGTTTATATATTAGGAGTTTGGGTAATGTTCTAGTGCAGAATATTAAATTTATTTTTCTTACTTTGGTGTTTTAAAAATAAGTTTTTGTTTAAAAAAGTTTAACATGGTGTACAAATTAAATGACATTGTGCCCCAAAGTAAACCAATTAGATTACTGGAGCTTTATCCTACTCGTTTAGCTTTGTAGGGGAGGAAAAACAATTTCCCCTCTACTTCTGTGTTCTTAGCTAAAACCCTGTAATAAAGACAGATTAATAAGAGAAAAGCAAACAGAAGTTTATTAACACATACACCTCATGTATACATGGGAGAGGTCTTCCCTGGTGGCTCAGACGGCAAAGAATCCACCTGCAATATGGGAGACCTGGGTTTGACCCCTGGGTTGGGAAGATCCCCTGGAGGAGGGCATGGCAACCCACTCTAGTATTCTTGCCTGGAGAACCCCCATGGACAGAGGAGCCCTCAGGCTACTGTCCATGGGGTCACAGAGTCGAACACGACGGAGTGACTAAGCATATGCACGCATACATGGGAGAAACCCAAGGGAAAAGGAGTCATTCAAAAGGGTGGCTTTGAACACTGGCTTATACAGCATCTCCAGTTGAAGACATAAGAAAGGTACGGGGCAGACCAGTCTTGTGGGTGATGGGAGGGTGTGTTATGAACATTTAGGTCCATGCCTTCTCCATTGATAAGGGTCTCAAGTTGCCTACAAGGATTAACCTTTGTCCTTCCTGGCAGGGAAGGGACACTTTTGAAAATACGTGTCTTCCTTTTCCTTAGTATTGTCAGCATTTTTGATGAATTAACAAGGGTTCATTTTGGTCATGTTCAAAAAATATTAAATAGAAAAGAAGCAGAGAAAAGACTTTTTTTTTTTTGAGAACTTCACTGGATGTTGGCAAATCAAGGGAAGACAGATTTTTCTCATATCTGCTTTTCAACTGCCTTCAGCTCAAAATAATAACTATGCCAAAGTGGCATATTCTAGGGTGAGATATTCTGCTATCATTCAGGACCAAAAGTATGAAAGTCAGTCTTTCTGTGGGTCCACGTGTTACACTGGAAACCTTGAGCTGTTATCTTAGACTATCAGAGAGACTTGGGAACAGAGGAAATCCAGTTCACCAAGAAAGAAAAAGGCAAAAGTGAAAAGACCACAGATATTAGTGAGAGAGCATAATTCTTGGTTTTTCAGCATTTTGATTTCTTGCCTGGCATTCTTGAGTCTGAGCTTTTGCTACAACACCCTTGAATTGGTTTCTCTTCCTTGAAACCAAAGCACTCTTGGCAGAGAAACTGTTTTCTGGAAGTGAGTCTGCAAGTTACAGACCATGCTCAAGGAAATGGTTGTCAAAGCAGATGGGCTGAGAAGTGGGTAGTCCTGGAAACAAAAGGGAAGATGATAAAGTGTGTTCCATTCTTGCAGTCTTTCAAGGAAGTGCAATAAGAGCAAGAAGGAGAGAGGCTTGAGGCCAAGGCTGCCCAGCCGAAAGCAGACAGAAAAGCAGTCGTAATTCAAGTGGGTACCAGGATACTTCCTGACCGCAGCCAGCCATCTAACTGCTCAAAGTCAGTTTTAAAAGCATCTAAAAAGACACAGACCAATATAACCAGATTCTGTCTTGTGACTGTTTTCAAAACTAAAATAGGGGTGTTTACTGAGAAAATGTATAATCTCGACAATTAGCGTTGGAATATCTGGAAAAGTCAGGTGTGCTACAGAGTTCAATCCCCAAACTCCAGCTTTAACACCTCAAATCCTCTCTGTGGCCCTGCCACCACTCATCTCAACAGATAAATGTGACAAGACCTGTCCCCACTGTAAAATAGTTCAGCTCAAATCAATTTTGGAGCACAGGTGACATTTCATGATACACTGGAGGAAAAAAGTGCCAACCTAAGCCAAAGAAAATGACAAATAGGAAATATTTTCAACACATAAAACATGGGGTTTTTATTTAAAAAATATAAGGAATTCTTACAGATCAGTTTGCAAACAATGAATAAACTAATTTTTTTAAAGGCAAGGAAAATAGTTTACACTAGAAGAAATACAAATAGGTAATGAATATATTTTAAAAATAGTTTAAACTCCAGAGTAATCAAAGTAATGCAAATTAAAATAGGATACCACATTTAGCCTATAAAATTGGCATACAGTGTGTATATAATTTTTTCAGTTTTGTTGTGATATAATTTATACGTATCACTATATAAATTTAACGTGTACAGCACAACAGTTTGACTTACATATATTATGAATGATTACCACAATAAGTTTAGTTAGCATCCATCATTTTGTGCAGGTATAATAAAAAGTAAAAGCAAAAATAGAAAAAAAAATGTTTTAACATGCAATATTAATAGAAAAAAATGGGATACTCTCAGGTTATTACAGCTAATACAATATTGGTACAATTTCATTCAGGGCATTTAATAATATGCAGAAAAATCCTTAAGAAATATTCTACCCCGGGGAATTGTTCTAAAGGTAGATATGGCCCTCAAATATCCATATCCAAAGATATCCAGTGGGGAAAACTGAAAACATCCTGATTTCCAACAGTTAAGTAAATGTTGGCATGCATAAATAATAGAATCTATGTAGCCATTAGAAATTGCTCTCCAAGAAAATTTAAGAACTTAAAAAATAGCTATGTCATAACATTTGTTGAAAATATACAGTTCTTCATAACATTTGTTGAAAATATACAATTCTTCATATAAGCATTACCTCATGTTAGTGTAAATACTAGGTTGGCCCAAACTTTTGTTCAGGTTTTTCCGTAAGCTGTTAGGAACTTTTTGCCCAAATCAATACATTTGTCTCTGTTGTTTAGTTGCTAGGTCATGTCCAGCTCTTCTGCGACCCCATGGACTGTAGCTTGCCAGGCTCCCCTGTCCATGGAATTTCCCAAGCAAGAATACTAGAGTGGGTTACCATTTCCTTCCCCAGGGGATCTTCCTCACCCAGGGATTGAACCTACGTCTCCTGCACTGGCATGAGGATTCCTTACCATTGAGCCACCAGGGAAGCCCTAACCCAATACCTACACACACACTATAACCAAAACAAATTATGGTCCATTCCCAAGTAAAGTCAACCTACTGACACTGGGTTGTGGTGAAGGAAAGTGCACCATTTACTGTGGGAAACCAAGCAAGGGGTCCAGGCAGCTAGTGCGCACAAGGCCTGAACGTGCTGATGGGTTTCAGGGAAAGGTGTTTAAAGATAGGGTGAGGAAGAGAGCTGTGGGGTATGTGATCAGCTCATGGACATTCTTCTGATAGGTTGGTGGTGAGGTAACTGGAGTCAACATCATCAATTTGCAGGTTTCACATGGTCTGGGGTCTACGCAATTGTGGTCAATAAGCAGTTAACTTCTTCCACTTGGTGGAGGTTTCAGTATCTGTAAAACAGTCCAAAGGATTTGTCTCAAAATATTATCTATAGTCCTTGAGAAGGAAATAAAGGTCCTTGACTTTGTTTAATGGACCTAAACTATTATTTTGTCTTGCTTGTCTGTTTTCCTTTCTTCATTTTCTCATTTCTGTGATTTAATATATTTTTTAGAACTTGGGGAAGGCTTAGGAGGCTAAGTTTTTTCTACAAACATGAGGCAAGCAGAAGAAGACAGGGTTGGGGGCCAGAGATGAGGGGGAGGTGTGGCAGGAAGCCCCCATATGGCTCTGCTCAATTATAGTACCTACATGTATATGTGTGTATGTTTGGGGTAGGGGGTAGGTAGTATAAATGGACCTTTACAGAAAAAAAGCCTGAAAATATCAGAGAAAATACATCAAATTGTCAGTAGCTGTTAACTGAATTGGAAAAAAAAATTTTTTTTACCTGGAATTACAAATTTTTTTTTACAAATTTTCTATTATAGGTATTATCTTTGTCATTAGAATAAGTTATATTTCAAAAGAAAATCATGCAAAAAAGTACATATGTTTTGCTCAGGCAATCACAAAAGTGCTTGCTATATTTAAGTTACAGTTAAGATTATGTTTCTATATTTCAGTTTATGATTTATTTGAGAGCAAGTATGTTCATAAGGAAATACCCCCTCTTTCCGGGAATATGGATCTAAGCTTCCTTCTTGCCCTTTGTGCAACCTTTATTTAGCATGTGCAATTTCCCCCAGTTAATTGCATGAGACCCATAAAGCTGGTATTTTAAAATACATTTCAAAAATATTGAGAATACATTGCCTAGTAATTCAATACAAAACATTCCCCACCCTCCCCCCACAAAAAAAAAAATTTCCAGAACTCTCACTTCTGGCTACAAAAAAATTTGAATCAGTTCAATTTCTAAAAATGCCACCTTCGCTTAACTTTAATCTGGGTAAAGAGAGTTTTCTGCACCACCCCCCCTTTTTGACATCAGATTTCTCTAGCCTCTCTTCTTCCATGTTCTGCAGAGCTGGTCATTAGAAAAGGCAAGTGCATAAAAGCCTCAAAGGCAGCAACAGATTAGGAGTCCAAGAGTCCCAAAGGAGAATTCAGCCTGAGAGAGAGTCTGGGTGAGTGACCCCTGTCATCCTCTGGGTGCCTTAACCTGGCATTTAGATGCAGGGCAGTGCTTAATGTCTTGTCTATGTTAATACAAGTGCAGCCAGGCTTTCCATATCCTGAGATTCCACATCTGAGGATTCAACCAACTGTGTATCAACAATATTTTGGGGGGAAAAAATTCCAGAAATTCCCAAAAGCAAAACTTCAATTTGTCATGTACATGTATTTATTTACATTGTGTTAGTTAATATAAGTAATCTAGAGAAGAATTAACGGAGAAAGCGATGGCACCCCATTCCAGTACTCTTGCCTGGGAAATCCCATGGACAGAGGAGCCTGGTAGGCTGCAGTCCATGGGGTCGTGAAGAGTCGGACACGACTGAGTGACTTCACTTTCACTTTTCACTTTCACGCATTGGAGAAGGAAATGGCAACCCACTCCAGTGTTCTTGCCTGGAGAGTCCCAGGGACGGGGGAGCCTGGTGGGCTGGCGTCTATGGGGTCACACACAGTCGGACACGACTGAAGAGACTTAGCAGCAGCAGCAGAGAAGAATTAAAGTATAAAGGAGAATGTGTGTCTGTAATGTGCAAACGCTTCATTTAATATAAGGGACTTGAGCATCCATGGGTTTCTTATGCATGGGGGTCCTGGAACCAATGCCCCCTCAGATACCAAGGGCTGGGTATTACCTGAAACCCCCCACATGCAAAAATTTGAGGCACTGTCAGAAGCTGGGTGGGTGATACCTTGGGCCCAATGAGGCTGCTCACATCAATCATTTGCTTAGGAATTTCATAACCAAGATAGTAAAAATCATTTGGAGTGAACTCTCTGCTGTTGCTGCTGCTGCTAAGTCGCTTCAGTCGTGTCTGACTCTGTGCGACCCCATAGACGGCAGCCCACCAGGCTTCCCCGTCCCTGGGATTCTCCAGGCAAGAACACTGGAGTGGGTTCCTATGTCCTTCTCCAATGCATGAAAGTGAAAAGTGAAGGTGAAGTTGCTCAGTCATGTCCGACTAGTAGTGACCCCATGGACTGCAGCCTACCAGGCTCCTCCGTCCATGGGATTTTCCAGGCAAGAGTACTGGAGTGGGGTGCCATTGCCTTCTCCGGTGAACTCTCTACCTTACTTCAGTCTGTAGCTGTGGGCAGGACACTTAGTCACCATGACACTCAATTCCATTAAGCATAAAAGAAAGGAGATGAATTATACCAGATGCTTGAGGTATCAGATGGTCCATAAACACATGAAATTATAAGAAAAATTATATGCATTTTTTGAGAGAGAAGATCCATAGCTTTCACTTGATTCTCAATTCATGTATCCAAAGGGATTATAGCTCCCTGAGTTACAGAATCTTCACATTTCATTCAACATTAATATTCTATGATTCTCCATTTAGGCATATTTTGGATACTGTTTTTACCTATCATTATTAGTACAACTAGAGAACTGTATTTTATAACATGCTTGGTTTACTTAGACTTCAAATTGGTAAATATTACTTCCCCCAATAATAATAGAAGATCAAGTGAATATTGTTATTTCCTCTCTCATATATAAGGCATTTTGTGACAGGAAGGGTCTGTATAGATACATATGTACAAGAGAAAAAAATACAGAAAGGTTATTAAAACAAAAAGTGATACAAATTAACATATATAAAACAGAAATATACCCACAGACATAGTAAACAAATTTATGGTTACCAAAGGGGAAAGTAGTGGGGGGTAGGGATAAATTGGGAGTTTGGGATTAAAGATATACACTACTATATACAAGACAGACAACCAACAAGGACCTACTGTATAGCACAAGGAACTCAAACCAATATTTTATGGTATATATATATATATATATATAAGGTAAAAGAATATGAAAAAGAATATATATATGTGTATATATATATATATGACTGAATCACTTTGCTGTACATCTGAAACTAATACAGCACTGTAAATCAAGTATACTTCAAAAAAAAGTTAACTATGAATTATATTTCATGAAATTAAAAGACTCTTGCTCCTTGGAAGGAAAGCTATGACAAACCTATCAGTCAGTTCAGTTCAGTCGCTCAGTCATGTCCGACTCTTTGCGACCCCATGAATCGCAGCACGCCAGGCCTCCCTGTCCATCACCAACTCCCAGAGTTCACTCAGACTCGTGTCCATTGAGCCAGTGATGCCATCTAGCCATCTCATCCTCTGTCATCCCCTTCTCCTCCTGCCCCCAATCCCTCCCAGCATCAGTGTCTTTTCCAATGAGTCAACTCTTCGCATGAGGTGGCCAAAGTACTCGAGTTTCAGCTTTAGCATCAGTCCTTCCAAAGAAATCCCAGGACTGATCTCCTTCAGAATGGACTGGTTGGATCTCCTTACAGTCCAAGAAACTCTCAAGAGTCTTCTGCAACACCACAGTTCAAAAGCATCAATTCTTCGGCACTCAGCTTTCTTCACAGTCCAACTCTCACATCCATACATGACTACTGGAAAAACATAGCCTTGACTAGATGGACCTTTGTTGGCAAAGTAATGTCTCTGCTTTTCAATATGCTGTCTAGGTTGGTCATAACTTTCCTTCCAAGGAGTAAGCGTCTTTTAATTTCATGGCTGCAGTCACCATCTGCAGTGATTTTGGAGCCCCCAAAAATAAAGTCTGACACTTATTCCACTGTTTCCCCATCTATTTCCCATGAAGTGATGGGACCAGATGCCATGATCTATACAGCATATTAAAAAGCAGAGATATCACTTTGCCAACAAAGGTCCACATAGTCAAAACAATGGTTTTTCCAGTAGTCACGTATGGATGTGAGAGTTGGACCATAAAGAAACTGAGCACCAAAAAATTGATGCTTTTGAATTTCAGTGCTAGAGAAGACTCTTGAGAGTCCCTTGGACTTCAAGGAGATAAAACCAGTCAATCCTAAAGGAAATCAACCCTGAATATTCATTGGAAGAGAGAAAATTGGAAGATGCCAAAGCTGAAGCTCCAATACTTTGGCCACCTGATGCAAAGAGCCAACTGATTGGAAAAGAGTTTGATGCTGGAAAAGATTGAAGGCAAAAGGAGAAGGAGACAACAGAGGATCAGATGGTTGGATAGCATCACCCACTCAATGGACATGAATCTGAGTAAGCTCCAGGAGATAGTGGAGGACAGAGGAGCCTGCAGCCTAGCTGCAGTCCATGAGGTCACAAAGAATCAGACATGACTTTGTGACTGAACAACAACAATATATTTCAAGTCAATGGTGAAAATTTTGTAACCATACAATTTGTTGGTTTAGTCAATGTAATTAAAATATTTCAAGGACTTCCCTGGAGGTTCAGTAGTTAAGACTCTGTTTTCAATACAAGGGGCTCAGGTTTAAGCTCTGGTCTGGGAACTAATATCCCACATACTGTCTGGCACAACCAAAAAAAAAGGAAAATATATTTTAAATTTCATAAATGTATGATCCTGATGTTGACCTTAGTATAATATTTTTAAAGAGTAGGTTGGAATGAAGTTGGGAAGTCCTAGAATTGTAATTTCAATATTCCAACCCTGTCAATATAGAATTAACTACAATGAGTTCAGAACCTTCAGATTTTCATTCCCTGTCTGACATCAATAATGCAAAATATCTATTCCCATTTGACTCTCTGATATTTACATCATCTTTCAAGAGACTGCGTTAGAAGTGACTTAACGACCACGCAGGCTCACAGCATCTTGTTGCTCTACAAGCTGACTTCAGATGTATTGGGAAATTCTGTGTGGGAACAAACACTGGCAGTGCCCCTGCCAAGGGCACTGAATCAACATGCCAGAGCACAGTCCTCATTCCCAGCCAGCCAAGCTGGGCACACAGAGCCAGGCTCACTGGTTCAGAGCACTCTGCAATGATGTTGGACTGTGGGGCAGATAACTGTATCCACCAAACTGGTCCTGTGGAAGGTAGCGTGTTTTTGGTTTTGTTTTGTTTGTTTCTTTGGCCACAATGCATGGCTTGTGGGATCTTAGTTTCCCAACCAAGGATTGAATCCAGACCCATGGCAGTGAAAGCACTGGGTCCTAACCACTGGACTGCCAGGGATTGCCAAACAGTCTGTTTTAATTTTTGAAGTGGTTGACTTTGGATTGTTGGAGTTCCTAAAATGATCTTACAAAGCATTTATATTCTGTCAGGTGATTCTTAGATTCCTCGTCTGTTTGGGTTTTGAAAAATATCACTACCACATATTCTATGTAGCCTTTTGCCCCTAAAGAATTCAGTGAATTTCCTAATAAAGAGGGAAGTAAAACAGTTAAAAAAGAATTATGAGATAATCAGATAGACAAAACACACACAATGTAATATTATTCAGTCTTAAAAAGAACATTCTGGCACACGCTGCAACATGGTTGAACCTTGAAGACATTATGATCAGTGAGATAAGCTGGTCACAAAAGGACAAATACTGTGTGATTCCAATTCCATGAGGTATACAGAGTTGTCAGACTTACAGTGACAAAAGGTAGAATGCAGGTTGTCATACTACTACTGAAACATTGTTCAGTGTTTTTTGCTTGTTTAAGACTATCTTTTTGAGGTTCCCTGATTGCTGAAGAATTGATGCATTTGAACTGTGGTGTTGGAGAAGACTGGACTGCAAGGAGATCCAACCAGTCCATCCTAAAGGAGATCACTCCTGGAAGTTCATTGGAAGGACTGATGTTGAGGCTGAAACTCCAATACGTTGGCCATCTGATGTGAAGAGCTGACTCATTTGAAAAGACCCTGTTACTGGGAAAGATTGAGGGCAGGAGGAGAAGAGGACGACAGGAGATGAGATGGTTGGATGGCATCGCTGACTCAGTGGACATGGGTTTGGATGGACTCTGGGAGTTGGTGATGCACAGGGAGGCCTGGTGTGCTGTGGTTCATGGGGTTGCAAAGAGTCAGACACAACTGAGTGACTGAACTGAACCGATAGCTCAGTTGGTAAAGAATCTGCCTGCAATGCAGGAGATCCCAGTTCAATTCCTAGGTCAGGAAGATCCCTTGGAGAAGGGATAGACTACCCACTCCAGTATTCTTGGGCTTTCCTTGTGGCTCAGCTGGTAAAGAATCTGCCCGCAATGCGGGAAACCTGGGTTCTATCCCTGGGGATCCCCTAGAGAAGGGAAAGGCTACCCAGTCCAGTATCCTGGCCTGGAGAATTCCATAGACTGTATAGTGCATGGGGTCGCAAAGAGTCGGACATGACTGAGTGACTTTCACTTTCACTTTTCACTTTCTTTCAAAGTACAGGTTTCTCTGGTGGCTCAGATGGTAAAGAATCTGTCTGCAATGCAGGAGACTCAGGTTTGATCCCTGGTTCAGGAAGATGCCCTGGAGAAGGTAATGGCAACCCACTCTAGTATTCTTGCCTGGAAAATCCCTGGACAGAGTAGCCTGGTGGGCTACAGTCCATGGGGTAGCAGAGTCAGATACGACTGAACGACTAAGCCAATTTTCAAGGTACGTAATGTAAAATTTACAGATGAAATGATATCTTATCTGTCATCTACGTAATACTGGATACAGTTTGGCCATGAGTTATTTAAATTTTTTTTAAAAAAGAGAAAGAGAAAAAAAGACCAAGTTATTTAAGCAGGCATTGCTGTTAATCTTACATAAATGAAATAAAATACAAATTACAGATTATCTTTAACCAAAATGTATTATTCATTACATTATTATCTATACATTTTGGTTTGCCTAAAATATTTAATATCTTTCAGATGTTTTCTTATTATTCTGATGATAAACCTGTTAATATGTTTTCCTCTGTCAGTACTATATTCTATAAGATCTAACTTCTAGAAAGCATTCCCTGTGTTCTTCTGAATAATCCTTCAGCCTAATCAGTGGATTGTTTGAGATCATAGAGAAAATTTTAAAAATTAGTCTTTTGGAGTCTAATTCCAGTATCATTATTTTTTAGGAGTCACTTTTTTCTTATTATGTAACTTGGCTAGAATTTTTTTAAAAAGTGTAACATCACCATAGAATCTGTCTAAACACTAGCACAAACTTAATACTAATTTAATTTAGTTTCATCTGAGACCAAACTTTGGTATATAATTCTCTAAACAGTATACTGCTTGAGAACAAAATTTGCTTTTTTAATCTAGGAAATAATGAGTACTAATAAGTATGTGACTAAAGGATTTCCAGCTATAAGATAAATAAATATTAAGGATATAATGTACATGATAAATATAATGAACACTGCTGAATATTACATTTGAAAGTTGTTAAAGGGAGTAATTCCTAGGCATTCTCATCACAAGGAAAATATATTTTTTTCTTTTTCTGTTATTTTGTATGTGTGAGATGATGGATGTTCACTAAGCCTATTGTGATCATAATTTCATGATGTATCTATGTCAAATCATTATGTTGTATGCCTTAAACTTATACAGTGCTATATGTCAATTATATTAATATCTGAATAAAACTAGAAGAAAGGAAGAAAGAGAAGGAAGGAGGAAGGAAGGAGAGGAGGAGAGAAAAGAATGTTTAGGTCTATGTTTTGGAGTTCCTATGGTAATCTGTAAACCATCATTGTATACTTGGAAAAGAAGTATAGTATTACTGTGACTCAGATAATGCATGGATTGATACTAATTTAAAATAGTATCTCCCCACTCACTCCATCCCACTTGTGATGGCCTTTGTATCATTCCTGAAGATCTGGAACCCTGTCCACTAATGAATCCTTCTATTTGGAAATCTCTCTCCTAAGACGTTTGCATGAAATTCCTTCCTGCATTTTTTCTTCTAACCTTCCCTAGAGACCTTCTCTAACCAAACTGGATCCACATTCCTACCATGTTTAACTCTATCTCTTTACCCATCTCCTTCTACCCCTTTCTCAAGCACTTATCTTTACCTGGATATGTTTGGTTGTTTTCTGTTTCCTCACGCAGGACTATAACTTCATGAGGAAAGGGGATTTTTTTTCACCCCTGAGTAACCTAAGCCTCAGCACATGGTCGGTCACAATTGAATATTTGTTGAATCAATGAATGGACAAAGAGTTGAAAAGGCATGAATTTAAGAGAGTCTAACTTCCAGCTTGAACAATGAGCTTTAGTCATATCTTCAGCAACTTCTATGGGAACTCTCATGGAAGTTAATTACATATATTTTTCATCTTTAAAGTGCATTATAAATATTTTTTTAATACTTCCCTGAAACAGATGCTAATACCCTGTTTTATAGCTGGGAAAATGAAAGCACAAAAAAACTAAATCCCAAAAGATCAATGAGTGAATCAATGTCAGAGCTAGATTTAGAGAAGAATTTTGGATATTCAGTCTTGAGCAACCGACTCCCCAAAGTCATTTATCTTCATGTTATGCTTGTTACAACTCATTTAAAAGCATTTACTATTCCTGAGTTTGAAAGTCTCTCAGGTAAGAAATCAGTTTGTTGTGACAGCAGGTGACTCAGTTACTGTAAATCTTCTTTCAAGATCTTGTTCCTTAATCTGTAACCAGTAATTCCAACAAAGCAAGCTGCTGCCCTAGCAGAAAATATATGGTCTACAAGTAATTACCAATTAGTTTCATTATGCCCATCCCTCATTTAATTTTAAAATGCTTCCACCACCCCAAATCAATTACAAACACAGGGAAAGCTTTTTATGCACTGTCTGTAAAAGACTTTCTCAAAGTCTAATTTTGCTTTTGATTCTTCAAACATTATTAGAAATGATGGGACCTCAAAATTCTGTATGCCAGAGAACCACACAATCTCATTTTTCATCAAGCAGTTCCTTTTTGTTTAGGGACTGCTGCTGCTGCTGCTAAGTCGCTTCAGTCGTGTCCGACTCTGTGCGACCCCATAGACAGCAGCCAACCAGGCTCTTCCATCCCTGGGATTCTCCAGGCAAGAATATCATTTCCTTCTCCAATGCATGCATGCAAGCTAAGTCGCTTCAGTCATGTCCGGCTCTGTGGGACCCTATGGACAGCAGCTTATCAGGTTCCTCTGTCCATGGGATTCTCTAGGCAAGAATACTGGAGTGGGTTGCCATTTCCTTCTCCTTTGTATAGGGACAGTGGTTCTCAAATCTGATTGTATTTTAGAATCACCTGAAAATTTTATGAATATTGATAACTGGATCCTACTCTCAGAGATACTGATTTATTTTATCCAAGATGTGGTTTCCTTATAGAAATTTCTGAAGTGCAGCCAAATGGAGACTTTTGTAGAAGAGCCTTAGTTCAGGGATCTTCTGATATGACCTAAGAATGGACTCCAGGAAGGAGACAAAGCCAGAGGATTGTGATGTAATGGTTTCTAGATTTCTGTGTAATTCTACATACCTTACCCTGGAAAAGGGAATGGCTACCCACTCCAGTATCCTGGCCTGGAGAATTCTATGGACTGTATAGTCCATGGGGTTGCAAAGAGTCAGACATGACTGAGCGACTTTCACTTTCATATTTTAAATTATTACAAAATTGTTAACATCTTACAGTATTCTTCATCCGGGGGTTTTTGTTTTGTTTTTTAGAAGGATCTAGTTTTAAATACATTTCTAAGATTTAAGTAACCTTGAGCTAAAATGAAACAGATGTCAAGGTGACACCAACGGCGATGAAGTGTCTGAAACACTTCTTAAAACTGTCAAGCAATGGAAATGTGAGATACAATTAATAGTAGTCAAAATTTTGACATGCTACATGAGCCACACAGGATCAAAACAGCCATTTGTATGATATAAACTGTTTACAAAATCATTCTTAGTAAATACAAAATTCACTCCAAATGTGTTTACTTGTATTTTGAACACATTATGCCTTCATCATCAAACACTCTCACTGGCAGAAAGAAGATGTTTGTTTCACATGTCTGAACGTTCTACCCATTCTAATACCTGTAGCTTCAAGTAAAACAGAACCCTGTTGTAACACACTCATTACATTTTGCGATGAAGGTCCCTCCACCACAAAAGCATATATGGTTTTCATTTGTTTTCTGTCAACTTCTTACACTTGGTACTTATTTGGTTTGCTCGATTATGAATGGAGCAAAGGCAACAGAGAAAAATGGAAACAAATGAGGAAAGAATAAGTAAAAAAGAAATGATTTGTAAAAAAGAAAAGAAATCAGCATGGAAAAGTACATGAGCTTAGCTCCCTAAAAGCTAGGATGAGAAACCCTGTCTCTCTCAGTGGCTCATCTTGCTGGGTGCTTCCAGAACCATCTGGATCTTCAGTCCCTCTGCATCTAGTGTTTCATGTCGCTTGATTACTTAAGCTCCTTCAAAGAGTTGGTTTCCCCCACTTTGCTCCGGGTTGCTGGGCTTGCAATTGGTATAAGTTCTCTGAAGCAACGAGGCTGGTGTCATCATTCGGCACTCCTGTTTAAATACTCCCTTAATTCCTCCTGTTTAGTCTGGCTCATTGGGTGTTGCCCATAAAAACAGTATGGCTTTTGTAATCACCATTAGAGCAGAGGAGGGGGTGTGACTAATCAGGACATTGCAACTCTGTTATCTTCTGAGAAGTGAGTCAGTTTCAACATAAGCTTTGTGCTCATATGTCATTCCCTACTCTCTGGTGTTCAAGTCCATATTTGTTCCAGACTCTGGATGCTTTATAAAAAAAAAAAAAAGCTGTTTGTTTTCTTTATGAAAACATGTTCTATACACCCTCTCAGGAGAAGAACTAACTCTGCAGGAATTTGGAGAAATTCCAAAAATGCTGTCTCACTATACAGAGTTCCCATGGCAGGGAAGATATTTGCTCCCTCAGTTTGGGGAACTCTACCAATAATACAACAAACTCAGGTCAGCACAAACAACACTAATACTAATAACACTAACAAGATCAGGTCAACACTGACAATAACATCAGATACGCAGATGACACCACTCTAATGGCAGAAAGCGAGGAGGAAGTAAAGAGGCTCCAGATGAAGATGAAAGAGGAGAGTGAAAGAGCTGGCTTAAAACTCACCAGTCAAAGAACTCAGATCATGGCATCTGGTCCCATCACTTCATGGCAAATAGACGGAGAAAAAAATGGAAACAATGACGTACTTTATTTTCTTGGGCTCCTGAGAGTGTCAATTCCTAGGCAGGTTGATAGAAAGTCTGGGGTACCCGAGGAGGAGAGAGGGGTCTAGGGCTCTCAAGGAGAAAAGGACAAACATGAGTTTTTTTTTCTCTACATTCCTTAGTCTTAGTCACATAAAATGTTTTTTTTTCTTTAAGCCAGGAACTGATGATTACACAACAGACTACTCAGTTTAAAATCTGTACTAAGGCAATGGCTCCCCACTCCAGTACTCTTGCCTGGAGAATCCCATGGACGGAGGAGCCTGGTGGGCTACAGTCCACGGGGTCGCCAAGAGTCGTACATGACTGAGTGACTTCACTTTCACTTTTCACTTTTATGCATTGGAGAAGGAAATGGCAACCCACTCCAGTGTTCTTGCCTGGAGAATCCCAGGGACGGGGGAGCCTGGTGGGCTGCCGTCTATGGGGTCACACAGAGTCGGACACGACTGAAGCAACTTAGCAGCAGCAGCAGCAGCAGCAGCAAGGATTATAAAACAACAATGCATCCTGCTTGAGGACAGTTTCTCCTTCCTGAAAACCTTCTAACTAATCCTGTTATCTTAGAATGTAAATTATAGGAGCGGGTCTAGTAAGATCTTTACAAACTTGAGACATTCTTTTGATTTATTGTAATAACTAATTTAAAAAGTATATAATTCCCTTGCTAACACTAGTGAGGGGGGCACTCTCTGTCCCACTTCTGATGTCAATGTCAGAAGCTTTCTCTGTCCTTTTTCATATTTTAATAAAACTCTGCTATGCAAAAGCTCTTGAGTGATCAAGAATGGTCCCTGGTCCTGAAGCTAAATCTTCTTCAGAGATCACAAATCTGACACTGTTCACCATAAGCTATCACTCCCAAATCACTGCAGATGGTGACTGCAGCCATGAAATGAAAAGACTCTTGCTCTTTGGGAGAAAAGCTATGCCAAACCGAGACAGTGTATTAAAAAGCAAAGACATCACATTACCAGTAAGTCTATATAGTCAAAGCTATGGTTTTTCCAGTAGTCATATAGGGAAGTGAGAATTGGACAACAGAGAAGACTGAGCCCCAAAGAACTAATGCTCTTGAATTGTGGTACTGGAGAAGACTCTCAAGATTCCCTTGGGCTGCAAGGAGATGAAACTAGTCAATCCTAAAGGAAATTAACCCTGAATATTCATTGGAAAGGCTAATGCTGCAGCTCTAATTCTTTGGCCTCCTGATCCCAAGAGCCAACTCACTGTAAAAGACCCTGATGCTGGGAAAGATTGAGGGCGACAAAGGATGAGATGGTTGGATGGCATCACCAACTCAATGGACATAAGTTTGAGCAACTCCAGGAGATAGTAAGGACAAGGAAGCCTGGCAAGAGCAGTCCATGGGGTAGCAAAGAGTCTGACACAACTGAGCGACTGAACAACAGGTCAACACACACACACTGAATGCTTACAATGTACCAAGTACTTTTCATGTATCATTCTCTTCAAAATAAACAGTTTGCTTTAGAGCAGTTTTTAAATTTGTATTTATTTTGGCTGCGCTGAGTCTTCATTACTGCATGCCGGCTTCTCTAGTTGCCAAGATCGAGGGGCTACTCTTGGTTGTGGTGCACGGGCTTCTCATTGCAGCGGCTTCTCTTGCTGAGGGCTTCCCTGATAGCTCAGCTAGTAAAGAATCCACCTGCAATGTGGAAGATCCTGGTTCGATTCCTGTGTTGGGAAGATCCCCTGGAGCAAGGGAAAGGCTACCCACTCCAGTATTCTGGCCTGGAGAATTCCATGGACAGTCCGCGGGGTCGCAAAGAATCGGACAGGACTGAATGACTTGAACTTTCACTCTCACTTTCTTATTGTGGAGCACAGGCTCTAGGGTGCTTGGGCTTCAGTAATTGCGGCTCCTGGGCTCTAGAGCACAGGCTCCACGGTTGCGGCACACAGGCTCAGCTGCCCTGTGGCATGTGGGGTCTTCCCAGGGAAGATCTTCTCAGGGATCGAACCTGTGTCTCCTGCATTGGCAGATGGACTTTTTTTTTTTTTTTTTTTAACCTCTGACCCACCAGGGAAGCCCTGGAGCAGTTTTATTCTTACAGAAAAATTACAAAGAATACAGAGAGCGTTTCCATGTATCCCACACCCAGTCTTCCCTATTACTATTTTACATTAGTATAATTGTTACGATTAGTGTAATGAAATACTATCATGACAATATTGACTATTATTAATAACTATCATCCCTATTTTTCCTATTTCCTTAGTTTTTACCTATTGTCTTTTTTCTGTTCTAAGACCTTGTTCTGGATACATTTAATCATCATATCTTCTTAGGCTTGACAGTGCCAGATTCTCAGACTTTCTTTTTGATGAACTGGACAGTTTTGAGAAATAAATAGAATGTCCCTCCATTGGGATTTGTCTAATTCTTTTCTTTTTTTTTTCTCATTAGAGTGGGGTTAAGTGTTCTTTCTTTAAGGACATTTTTAAAAATATATTTTCATTTATTTATTTGGCTTCACTGGGTCTTAGTTGTGGCATGCAGGATCTTTGATCGTTTTTGTGGCATGTGGGATCTAGTTCCCCAACTAGGGATTGAACCCGGGCCCCCGGCATTGTGATCATGGAGTCTTAGCCACTGGACCACCAAGGAATTCCCCTGGGGCTAAATGTTCTTAAGAGGAAGACCCCAGAGGTAGTAGAATGCCATTTTCATCGTATCATGTCAAGAACATAAACTATCAGCATGGGTTATCATTGTTAATGTCACCCTTAAAATCTCTTGGCTGAGGTAACATTTGTCAGATTCCGCTATGGTAACTTTACAATTTGCCCTCTTTTTCCACTTTTCCATTCTGTAGCCTTCACAAGGAAGTCACAATGCATAGCTCACACTTAAGGAGTAGGGAGTTATGATCCATCTAACTAGGGAGTTTATGATTATCTACATAAATTATTTGCAGATCCTATTTATTCAGTCATTTTTTGTATCTGTACAGACTCACAGTTTTTAAAAATTCACTTTTAGTTACAATGCAATATTAAAAAAATTTTTTTTTTAATTGGAGTATAGTTGCTTTATACTGCTGTGTCAGTTTCTGCTGAACAGCAAGGCGAATAGGCCATATGCATACATACATATCTCCCCTCTTTTTTGGATTTCCTTCCCACTTGGGTCGTCACAGAGCACCAAGTAGAGTTCCTTGTGCTGCACAGTAGGTTCTCATTAGTCATCAGTTTTATACATAGTAGTGTGTCTATGTTAATCCCAATCTCCCAGTTCATCCCACCCGTCCCCCTTCCCCTTTGGCATCGATGTTTGTTCTCTGTGTCTGTGTCTCTAGTTCTACTTTGCAAATAAGATCATCTATACCATTTTTCTAGATTCAGCGTACATGGTTAATATGCAGTATCTGATTTCCTTCTTATGGACTTACTTCACTCTATATAATAGTCTCTGTGTCCATCCACATCTCTATGAATGATGCCATTCCATTCCTTTTTATGACTGAGCAGCATTCTATTGTAGGTATGTACCACATCTTCTTTATCCATTCCTCTGTTGATGTAAACAACTTTGAAATTTCTTGCTCAAGATTTTCCAGCTTTGACCACAGAGAACCTTTCAGTTGGCTCCTTGTTTCTTTGACATGGTCCTTCATTGTGGTTTTTCTTCAGCACTTCTTCAGTTTCTGGCTCTATAAGATGCTCCAAGTTCATCTTGCATATTTTCTGCCACAGTCTTAGGATGAGCCATTTCTTGAGACGCCCCAGTTCCTTTTATTGGAGGACGGTATTGGAAATTAAGATCTGGGTGATAAATGTGGTCATTGCTACTGAAGTGTTTTTGCTTCTCAGCTTCTCATATATGTATGTATACTAACCCATGTGTTGACACATACCCTTCAGTATTTCTATACATAACTATCTGCATGTATATTAATCTAAACTTGAAATCATATAGATACTTTCACCTCAAACCCATTACCACATAGATCATTATAGCCAACTTCCCTTGCTACAACAGAGAAAAAACTATTTCTCACCATCCATGTCTATTTACTTAACTGTTCAATTCTGGTACACATGTTTAGCAGTTTCAGAATTGTTGTTAACCTGCACTCCTGTGGGAGGCAACTGCTTCAATAGAGTGGTTTCCCAGAGAGTATGGAAAACATTATTCTGGACAGCCATGAGCCTGGTATCATTGAACGATTTTCTACCAAGGAAGAATGAGGAATGGATAAAGACCATTAATGGATTAATGCTCTCCACCACAGAAAGCATTGGTATGGCAGGTCAGGGCGGAGAAAAATACAGTGGGGTTCATTTTGAATTTTAGATGAGTTTCTATGAAAAAAGCATTTGTTCTCTTCCTTGGACTGCAAAACTTTTGACACAAAGCTCATGTTCTCTCCTGCCACTGAGCCATTTCCACCTTCTGTCAGCCTCCACAGCCATAATGATGATAACAGAAGGGGAGCAACTTTACCAGGTACATTACAACATGTGAGGTGAGAGGGAACAGCTGGGTAATAAGGTGGCAAGGGATGGATAAACAAAGTATCAGCTAGTTGCTGGTCAGCTGGAGGTGGCAGAGATTGTAAACAGGTACTGACAGGTCCGACATATTAATACAACAAGGGGGAGATATGCGTGATGGAATGGGATTTTACAGTTGACCGCTAATGAGGCTTTATCCACAGCTTTGACGGGTCTGTGCCCTTTCATTGATCTATTACCAAATCAGCTGCCAATGTGCTGTTTTCATCCAATGACACTTGGCAATTCTAAAAAAAAAAAAAAAAACCTTTCACAGCCACTCTCCAGACCTGACCTGGTATCTATAAAGTGTTATTGCAATATATGGGAAAGAGCAAGCAGCTCTACATAGGGACAGCTAAAGTTTTCCCCATCACATGAGAAGATTCAGATTTGAGATTCTTGGAGACAGAGAATGGCATGGTAGAAGGAATGGAGGCTTTGAAGATTCATTCATCTCAGTTTAAATTCAAGCTCTGCCACTTAATAGCTGTGCAGTGCTAAGCAAACTATTTGCTGTGGTTTATAATCTGTTTTAATGTAAATTATTATACATAATATATTAAATTACTAGACTAAATTATTATACATATTAAAATATCAAAACAGTATATGTTATTAATATTTAAAATTATATGTAACAAAGCTTACAGAATTTTATATTTATAGCACTAAGAGTGAATCATAGTATATTCAAATTTATAAATCATTTAGAGGAGGGTGAGGGATCCTTAGATAGAACACAGCATTGACAAAACAATTTATCTGTATTAAATGTATAAAGCAGCCTCCTAGTGGGAGGGGAGGGTGGCAGGGAATCAAGTGTTAATCTAAGTAACTCTGGAAGTGAGTGGAATCTGTCAGACTACAGGCAAAAGAAACTGTCCATGAACATTGTGGTCTAGTTGGAAGTGGGATGTGAAACTTCCAGGAGGTCCTGAAAGGGAGGGGACGCCCTTCTCACTTTTCTTCTTTCCTACTGAACACAGTGGGGCACCATATCCAGCAGGAACCCACACCTGGGACAAGGTGGAAGACAGGGTTGAGGACAGAAAAAGCTCGTAATCTCGTGACTGTGGAGCCACCGTACTAGCTGAATTGACATGGAATTCTGCCTTGCTTAACCCACTCTTGTTTTGAATGTCACAAAGGAATCTAATACCAACTAATACAGACTTTACTTGTATCTTTTCCTCCCTGCCTTCTACCCTTCCACCAATCCCTGAATCCCTCACAAAGTGAGGGTACATAACTTATCACTATATAACTCTCCTTCTAAGGCACTCTGCGGTCTTAAGCACCTGATTCTAGCCAATGAAAGGGGGAAATAGAGTGGACTCCTGCTCACAAGAAGATTATGCCCGTGAATAGAGTAATAATTGGAAACATAATTCACATGAACTCATCATCTTCACAAAAGAATTTTTAAATGAGCTGAAGGACAGTACAATTTAGTTTTTATTTCTTTTATATCAAAATTATATACTTACTGGATTTTGAGAGAAATGTTAAGCATAACCTTTAAAAATTAAAGCAACATGGTGGGAATGTAAATTTGGTGAAGCCACTATGGAAAACAGTATGGAGGTTCCTCAAAAAAAACTAAAAACAGAATTACTATACAATCCAGCAATTCCACTTCTGGGTATCTTTTAAAGGAAAACAGAAAGAGTAATTTGAAAAGATACATGCATGCCTATATTCATTGTGACATTATTTACAACAGCCAAGACATGGAAGCAACCTAAATGCCCATCAGTAGATGAATGGATAAAGATGTGAGATATATATATATATACACACACACAATGGAATATTACTCAACCACAAAAAAGAATGAATCTTGCCATTTGCAACAACATGGGTGGACCTAGAGGGTATTAAACTGAGTAAAATAAGTCAGACAGAGAAAGACAAATACCATATGATTTCACATACAAGTATAATCTAAAAAACAAGACAAATCAACAAACATAACTAAACAGAAACAGGTACAGAGAACAAACAGGTGGTTGCCAGAGTGGAGGTGGGAAGAGGGGAAGTAATTTAAAAAAAAGGTAACCATGTGAGGTAATGAATGCTAATCAACTTGACTATGATGATCATCATTTTATAGCATACATTAATATAAAGTCATCACATTGTGCACCTTAACTATGCAATTTTTATTATACTCCAGTAAAATGGAAAAAAGATTTTGAAGCAAATAAAAGGCAAAAATAAATTAAAAATAAAATGCAAAGCAACACAAAACTAAAACACTAACACATTGGTTTGGAAAGTGGTAAGTTTGTGGTCTAAAACAGTAGAAATAATAAGAAAATAGTCATTCATGATTGACATAAGTTTTTCAAGTATTTCCATAAATAGGCACACAGTCTAAAATCTCTTTCTTTCTCCCCCTAGCTCCTGCCCTGGACTTCTGATGTTACACTGGATTTAGCAATTACAAGTCTGTTTATAGGATAATGGGGCAGAAAGGAAGGATGGCAGTTAATAGTCGCTAGGTGTCCGTTTCAAAATGGTTACCTAGCAACAGTCCGAGCTTGGGGCTGCAAGGACTAGTGCCAGAGGCTTACAGTTGCTTGAGCTACATACTCGCTCCACTAAACATCTCTTCTGCATAGGTTTCAAAATAAGAATCACTATTTGGGCTGATGTGCAACAGACCATCTGTTTTATTTGTCTCTCCCTGTGACAGGAGAATGTACTTACGGTGTTTACTACAAACCACTTAGGCTGTAAGGGGAAAGTTTGATGGTATTTGAAGCCAAGACAAAATCTCTCTCAAAATTCCCAGATGCAAGGGATAGCAGGTATCTGAGTCTGGAAATAGATTTTTTTTTAAGTCCACTTTAAAGTAAGAAAACTAAGTTTCCTGAAGCCCACAGAAGTAAGTTTGAAGAGTTTAAATCAGTGGTAAGTAATTTTCACTCGAGTTAAGTATCATTCTAAGAGCACTCTAGGGACTTCCCAGGTGGCACCAGTGATAAGGAACTCACCTCTCCATGCAGGAGACACTGGTTCAGTCCCTGGGTTAGGAAGATCCCCTGGAGGAGGAAATGGCAATCCACTCTAGTATTCTTACCTGGAAAATCCCATGGACAGAGAAGCCTGGTGGGCTACAGTCCACTAGGTCACAAAAGGTCAGACACAACTGAGCATGCATACACAAGAGCACTGTAATCAATTTAGCCCCCTCCCCCCCCCATTTTCATGTCTTTATGTTCAGTTTCAGGAAACTAAGACAAATATCTATAAAAGGAGATGCATAAATGCAGGATGTATTACAGTGGTTACGATATTAGATATTTATATCTAGTCATTAAGCTGCACTTTTATTTCCTTTGGTTTTAGCCTCCCTCCTTGTTTACACCTATTTTCTATCTACATTTCAAAATTAGGAAAATATTTCAAATGTATGAATTCTTGGTAAATTCTCTGGAGCTCTTTAATCTCTTGAAAGAAAAGCCTCTTGATATGGTTTGAATACACATCACATGCTGAATGGGTTAGGAATCTATTAAAAATCAAATTTGTAGGGACTTGGATATTTGTATATACAATAGATATCTGTACATGATAAAGTTCATAGCAGAATTATTAAAAATAACCACAAGGTGGGAAACCTGGGTCTATCAACAGATAAATGGATAAACAAAATGTGGCTTGTATTAAAAAACAGAATAGTATTCATCCCTAAAAAGGAAGGAAATTCTGACAAGTGCCAATGTGAATGAATCTTGAAGACATGATGCTAAGTGAAATAACCCAGGAACAAAAGCATAAATATTGTATGATTTCTCTTGTATGGGGTATGTAGAATCATCAAATTCATAGAAATGGAAAGTAGAGTGGTGGTTTCCAGGGACTGGAGTGAGAGTAGGGGCAAGGAATGATGGAGTTATTGTTTGTTGGGTACAGAGTTTCAGTTGGAGAAGATGAAAAAGTTCTGGAGATAAACAGTGGAGATGGCTGCACAACTCTGTATATGTAGTTGATGCTAATCAACTGTACAGCTGAATCTAAAGTGGTAAATTTCACTTATATATATTTTACAACAATTTTTAAAAATGCCAAAGCATTTATTTGGTCCAGACCAAATGTTAACAGTACTCTGATTTTTCCTTGTGCACCAGTGGATAACTGCAGGGAGAGAAAAATCTTCTGTGGAGACTGTGTAATGAATAGAGGGACCACGCTATCGAAAGAACAAGATCCTGCCTGATTCTTGCTGGGAATTCTGGTATCAGATGAACAATAACTTTTTTTTTTTTAAGTGAAAGAATGACTCTTTTGAGGAGGGAAGGGATTAACAATATGTATTCTAACAAATATCCTTTGTGTTGTTTCCTCCTTGGTCTTTTTCCTTCAGTGGCCAGACATTCAAATTTGTCTATCCTGAAGAGTTAAACAAAATATATTTAAAACTGAACTAGGCTTGAAATTGTATTTTGCTATTGCTTTGTCTAAGCAGAACTTTCATAAATTCTACATGGCTTTTGTAAATGATCCTGTTCAGCAGTGTAATGACAATATCACTAGATTTGCTTGTTTTCTCATCTGGGCCCTAAACAGAAACACTGAGATACTATCACACAGATACTACCACACAGAGATACATACATGTTAATTATAGAGACCCAGGTTAATCACAATGGACCCTAAATGAAGACTAGATTAGAGTTTTAGGCTCTTTTGAGTCACATGTTTATGATATATACTTCTTATAAAGAAGAATCACTTTATTTAAAAGCATGATTTTCATCTTTTGATATATATTATCTTTAATCTTTATCCCTCTTGCAAAAGTAAAGAGCATCTATTCAATATTATATAAAAATCAGGAAACACATGTAGGCCTAATAAGTCCTCAGTTCAATTCAGTCGCTCAGTCGTGTCTGACTCTTTGTGACCCCATGAATTGCAGCATGCCAGGCCTCCCTGTCCATCACCAACTCCCGGAGTTCACTCAGACTCACGTCCATCAAGTCAATGATGCCATCCAGCCATCTCATCCTCTGTTGTTCCCTTCTCCTCCTGCCCTCAATGCCTCCCAGCATCAGAGTCTTTTTCAATAGGACCCAACATAATCCAATGGCCACAGAGAATTCCATGGAAGAAGCATGTAGGCTAGCCTGTCTGCCTCTAATGGTGCTGGGCTGATTATGTACTATTTGTTGTGCCCCGTTTCCTCCAGAAGCACTCCCCCCAACCTCCTCTGTGCTGCTTCATCCTCTTAGAAGCCATTCCTCATATACACAGCTTGTATATACACCATGTCACCCGGGTTTCCTGCCTTCTGCTCGGGTTCATCCAATGGGAAGACAAGTAGCCCCACATTTCCACATTGCAAAGTAACTACTTCCCAGAAGAAATATGGAGTCCTACTTGGGGATTGTCCAAAAGTAGATTTTGAAAAAAGGCCTTGAATGCAAGTCATTTATTTAGGGGGGTGATCCCAAGAAACAGTGGTAAGGAAATGAGGAAGAGAAGAAAACAAACAAGACTGTATACTGTCAAGAAAATCACACTGTGGGCAATTGAAATTTAATCTCTCGGGAAAAAGCAAGGAGAAATTTTAGAAATAGTGAAGAATATGCATCTCAGAGCTGTGACCCTGTGAAGGGTGAGTTATTTATCATCAATTTCCATCTGTCATTACAGGTGGATGACCCAGGGACAGCATATGTGACAACTTAAGGGATATGCCATCGATTTCTCCAAAGGAGTTGTTAAAAGGACAGAGTCAGTGGAGTGGGAGGGGTTGATGCCAGAATGCTTCAGAGAAAGATGTGGAGATGATGTGTGTGGACAGTTCTTTCAGGAAGCTTGATTCTGAAAGGAAGGAGAGAGAGGGGGCTGTGGCCCAAAGGGTGTAGATTTATAGCAATGTTTTTCAAACTGGGATCTTTCAAAGTATTCTCAGTCCATCAGACATGAGAATTTAAACACACACACACACACACACACACACACACACATCATACAAATCGTATGCCCTGAATGCCCACTGGTAACTGAAAACTACTTGGGGATTTCAGTTGCTCTGATCATATTTGTGTTTACGATCAAGTCGCAGCCAGGCAGTAACACTTTAAAGAAGACTTCAACAGAAATTGTTCCTGCTGAACCAGAAAAAGGATGATCTCCACAGAAGTAAACATCTGTTTCTGTGTTGACAAGGAGAACACTGATCCTGTCTTGTGTGCGACTTGTTCCAGCTTCAGAGATGTTTGAATCAGAATGAACATTCCCAGTGGAAAATGCTTAGATCTTAGAAAAGACACTGAGACTCAAAGAGAACAAAGAGAAACAGAGGGAACAAAATATTGGGGATGAGGGATTTGTAATATTAAAATAGGAACACAAGCTGAAAGCTTGACCACATGTAACCACTAAATCACTCTGACTACTACAGGACACCTTTCCAGAAATCAGCTCTGAAAACTTCCAACCCCGAAGGACTCAAGGACTTGATTTTCACAGAGGAACTACTTTAGTGGGTATATAAGAGAATGTCTCAAGCAAGAGTCAGTGGAACTGGGCTCCCCGGCGGCCATGGCAGTATTGGAATTGGGAACAAGTTGGTAACCAAGATGTAAAAGCCATGTGTTTGGCCACCCCAGAGAATCTTCTTGTCTGTATGAGAATGCAGGCCATAAACATGATTTAGTGTGTATGTGCAAAAAAGGAAAGAGAATATGTCACTGGTAATCTCAAGATTCTGATGTCTAATAAGAAAGCCGAAGAACTTAGTGTCAACGATCAGAATAAATCATCTTAGAAGTATTCAGTGGTAAAAGTAGTTTTACCAAAAAGACAAAACATGAAAAGACATACCCCGCCAACACATGCATATCCCACAGAAGAAAAACACTTTAACAGCACAACTATTTGCAACTTGTTATCTGGTCTTTCCAATCTTGATCTATAAGCCTATGTTTATTAAATCCTGTGGTCAATGTGTTGAATATTTCATGAGTGATCCCAGGCAAACCACGTCAGCTCCACTAGTCTGTTTTCCTATCATCAAAAAGGGAGAACTGCCTCAATTTCACAAGGTTATTATGAAGCACAAGTGAGATAATATAACATAAACACAATTTGTAAACGCTAAAGTGTAAGATTATGAGATATAATACTCACATGTGATTGCTTCTTACATGCTTTTTATGCGTCATTTTCAATGGTTACAAAATATTCAAATTGAATTGCTATCACTGTTCATTTAAACACTGTCTAATTGTTGCTTATTCCTGCTTTTTGCTATCATAAAAATAGCTGATTACACACATCTCTGCATGATTAGCGTTTTTCCCTTCTGAAATATTTCCTTAAAATGAATTCCTGGGAGAACGGCTGAGTCCAGATAGTAGCTGGGGTATTCTTCTTTAGATGATGTACATCTTCTTAGTACAACACCCCTACCCCATCCAAAACTTAATTATGATAAACCACAATTCAGACAAATTAAAAATGAAATCTAATCCTGGTGATGGCATAAAATCAGGATATACAAAAACCATATCATAATTTTTGAAAGGCAAATAGTTAGATTTTCTCTGATCCTGGAACATGTCTCCCACTGGCTAAAAATCCTCTTTTTTGAAATGCAAAGACCCTGACCTGTTAACCTTCTTTTCCAGTTTTAGCATCCTCTATTTACGTGAGACCTGGTTTTCAGAGAATAAATGTCTTCCCATTTGAGGCTTCAGGCATCATCTTCTCAGTTGGATTAGATTCAGAGCAAAGTAATTTTGGTAAAAGGACTGTTTGCTACACAGATTTTTTTAGGTTAAGCCAGGGACATTAATTTTGTGCCACATGTATATAAAGTACAATATACTCCTCATGATTTGGTTCAGTTTTCCGGAAATACTATCTTAATGTTTGTAAGGTATATGCAGATTCCAAGGCTCCTGAGCTCTCCATGCTCACAATATCAATTATGATATTGGTTTTGGAGGCTTAAATGCTCAGAATGGCAGGAGTTCTCTCTGTCTAAAAGATTCCTTTTTTTTTTTTTAATTGAAATTTTGCTTTCCTCCAGGCCATTTCTTTAGGGATGGCTGCAGGAATCAAAGAAGAAATATCTGACTAAAGAAATATGTTTCAGTAGAAACTTTACCTATAAGATGTTTCAGGGGAATTTTACTTATATCACTAAGGAAGGGACTAGTGTGGTTGATTGTTGAATGATTAATTCCACATGGATCATTTTGCCTCTCCAGATATTTCTTTTTTATTTTTCAAAAAAATTTTGACCTTGCCATATGGCATGCAAGATCTTATTTCCTGACCAAGGATCGAACTCCTGCAATAGAAGCTCAGAGTCTTAACCACTGGACTGCCAGGGAAGGTCCCAGATAGTTCTTTATAAATGGCCTGAGAGGGAATTAGGAGGAGCTATAATGAAAAAGTGCAGGCTAAGAGATGCCTCTGGTTTCAGCTTTCCCACTAAACAGCTACAGTAACCGAGTTACTATTTGAGCTTCAGTTTCTTCAGCTACAAAGTTGAATCTAACACTCAATCTTTCTATATGCAGCAAAGGTCATTTAGAGAGCCAAATAATATAGAAAGTCTTTTTCTAAATGTAGCGCTGTTGTTCATTGCATTTGTGTGTCTGTCTGTCTGTCTGTGTGTGTGTTGGTAGGCCTTCCTACTTCTCTAGTTCTACTTCTCTGCTGCTGCTGCTCCTGCTAAGTCGCTTCAGTCGTGTCCGACTCTGTGTGACTTCATAGACGGCAGCCCACCAGGCTCCGCCGTCCCTGGGATTCTCCAGGCAAGAACACTGAAGTGGGTTGCCATTTCCTTCTGCAATGCGTGAAAGTGAAATCTCTCAGTCGTGACTGACTCTTAGCGACTCCATGGACTGCAGCCTACCAGGCTCCTCCGTTCAAGGGATTTTCCAGGCAAGAGGACTGGAGTGGGGTGCCACTGCCTTCTCCGTCTACTTCTCTAGTATCGGTAATCGAAAAACAGGTTGGAAAAAAAACAGTGTTCTCCTATGTTTGGGCAAATAGGAATCAGGCCACCCTGACCTCACGGTCACAGAGAGATTGCCAGAAAACCTGCAAAGCTCCTCCAGTGCTGCCCAGACAGTTTGTGTGGCTGAGAGGAAGATGCAAGCAGTGGTGGAGAAAGTTAATGCCTGTTCAGAGGTGAACAGGTACTGCCAAGGTGCTGCATGTACTAAATGCTACAGTAACACCTGCTGGGCAGTCACTGTTAGCTCTTACAGAAATGGCCAGTACAGTTATCTAGGGAGGTTGCTGTCACTGTTGCTCAGTTGCTAAGCCGTGTCCCACTGTTTGCAACCCCATGGACTGCCTCACGCCTGCTTCCCTGGCCTCCACTATCTCCCGGTTTGCTCAAATTCACGTCCACTGACCTGGTGATGGTATCTAACCATCTCATCCTCTGTTGCTCCCTTCTCCTTCTGCCCTCAATCTCTCCCAGCATCAGGGTCTTTTCCAATGAGTCAGTTCTTCACATCAGATGGCCAACGTATAGGAGCTTTAGCTTCTGCATTATCCTTCCAATGAATATTTGGGGTTGAATTTCCTTAGGATTGACTGGTTTGATCTCCCTGCAGTCCAAGGGACTCTTGTAAGTCATCTCCACACCACAATTGGAAAGCATCAATGCTTTGGCACTCAGCCTTCTTAGTACATGCACTCTGCAGGGCTGTGTGGTCATCCCAGTGGCCTCCAGCTCACCCAGGCTACATACCTCTGCAAATGTCTGTTAGAGTCACACTTTAATTTCTCCCTAAAACTTCACTAGTCCTGCCACCTGGTTGAACACCATGCTGCTCTTTACATCCTCCTCAGCTCCAGGAGGAACCATCTGCTGTTGGCTTTCAGGTGCCTTTCCCTGGCTCTCTGCCTGGAAGGTTCTTGCCCCTGCTTGCTAGCCTAGTAAACTGGTAAGCCTGTCACCATTCAACATCCAGCTAGAGTGTCTCTTCCAGGTGTTGTGTCACTTCCTCCTTCGAACTGCCTTAGCACCCAAGACAACACTATCTACACAGGACAGCGTGAGTTTCTTGGAACCACTCATTCCATTTTGATGTCTATATTTCCAGCACGGAATCTGGCAAACAGGTGCTCAGTCCATACTTAGACCTGCGTTCTAATCATCTCATCTGCAATTCCTATTTAGAACAGGGGGAGGGGAGGAGGAGCTTTAGGTGAAAAAAGTTGTGTAAGTTGCCCTGGGAGAATCTATATGAAACCATGTTCAAACTTCAATTTGCTTTATGGAAACTCATCTTTAAACAAAGGAAAATGGGACCAGATGACATAGGGTCTCTTTTAGTTTCAAAGAGCTTATCTAAGAGGAAAGTCCCTCCACATTCAATCCCCAGTTCACTCTCCCATGAATTTCTCTTACAACTTTTTTTTTGCGGGGGTTGTGCTGGATTGTCATTGCTGCACGTGGGCTTTCTCTAGTTGCAGGGGCTACTCTTCGTTGCAGTGCAGGGACTTCTCATTTGCATGGCTTCTCGTCTTGTAGCATGGGCTCTAGGGCACACCAGCTTCAGTGGTTGTAGCTCTTGGGTTCTAGAGCAGAAGCTCAATAGCTGTGGTGCAGTGGCTTAGTTGCTCTGAGGTATGTGGGATCTTCCCAGATCGGGGATCAAACTCACGTCTCCTGCACTGGCAGGTGGACTCCTATCTACTGTACCACCAGGGAAGTCCTCTCTTACACTTTCTATCAACCAAGGGCCTATTTAGGTTAACAAATTACTCTTTTAACAAACTTCATTACTTGCTGGGAAAGCTAAGCCTTATTTACCCTTCAGTGCAAATTATTCTAAATAGAAATGTTGCTGTGGAAAGCCACATGCTGGGGGCAGTGAGAATACTTCATTGTTTGCTTACTGAAGTATAACTGACTTACAGTGTTATATTAGCTTCATTTTGTCTTTTGTTTAATGAAATATAAATGACTCACAATATTATATTAGTTTCAGGTGTACAACAGAATAACTTGATATTTTTGTACAATACAAAATGATCACCACATGGAGAAGCGTACTTTGAATGGAGGACTCTCCAGACATATAGGTTACAGCTCTAATGCTAATTAGTGCTCCTGCACTGCAATCCACTTTTGGCCCAAATTCCTGGCCTGTGCAAAGCCATTCTCCATGGTGTAAAGAATCTGGGCATCCTTGCCAGGCAAAGCTCATTTCAAATCCTGGCTCTGTCACATCCTGGCTCTATGACTTGGGTGCGTTACTCAAATTAAAGAGAGTCTATTTTTTCACCCATAAAATGTGAGAGTGGTTTGGTGGTAGGATGGGAGGCCTAGTGGATACCAGTCATGTACGGCACACTGTGGGGCTCTGAGGTTTGATCAGCTGGGGGCGACACACTTTCCAGGAGCTCCAGGAAAATCATCAACCCACAACCTGCCCCTGACCCTAGATCCTGGAGGGTCTTGCAGCTGAAGATTTCTTCCATACCTAGCCTGCTTAACTATGGAAACCACTGCACTTTATAAAGCTGTGAAATACTCAGAATTTTTTATTTCAGACATAAAGTGCCAGAATCAGTTTTGCACCTGTAAACGCTCTATCTCACCTTTGGAAGTGAAGCCCATAGCAGGTTATTTCTCAATGTGGGTGTTCAGAGCAGTTACACCTAGGTGCCATCTCAGACTCTCTGAATCACGATCTCTGAGATGGGGATGAAGAGCCTACACTGAGTCAGGTCCTCCCAGGTAATCCTGGCACACGCACCCTGAACCCTTGCTTCTGCAAGTGCATCACCTGAGAGCTTGTAAGAAATGCATATGCTCAGGACTTGCCCAGACCTACTGAATCTGCACTTTTAAATAACTGCACTAAAATAGGCATAACACAGAATCTGCCATCTTAACTGTCTCTAAGTGTACAGTTCAGGAGTGTTAAGTCTATTCACATTGTTATGTGACCAATCTCCAGAAGTCTTTCCATCGCGCAAAACCGAAACTCTGTACCCATTAAGACAACTCTGCATTTCCTCCCTGCCCCCCTCACCAGCCAGTGGAAACCACACAGAACTGCAGTTTGACAAGCTCCCCAGCTGATTCATATGCCCATTAAAGGTTGAGAGGCACTGCCCTAAGTATGAGACCCAGACATCATAAAATCAGGAGCCACTGTGACTTTCTTGAGGCACCCAGGCTGTGATCTTGAGTCAGGCAATGGAAACCAGCCAGCAGAGCAATGACTAGACTCTGCAGACAATTCTGATGCATGCTCAAGTGGTTTGAGGACCCCTGCTTTAGACCAGTGATTTGCACACTTGCCTACACACTAAAACCATCTAGGAACTTCAAACTCATGCCTGAGACCCATCCCAAACCAACTAACTCTATTCTCTAAAGGCAGAGCCCAAGTAATCTGTATTTATGAAAGCTCTCTCAGTGATTCCGATAACTCAGCCAAGTTTCAGAACCACTGATCTGGACAGATGAAGGAGGCTGTTGGGATTCTGTGCCATGCATGGAATTCAGAGGGCAATGATGTCTCTAGGGAAGGCATGTGAATGACTGCTCCATTAAGAAAGAAAAAAAAGCTGGGGACTTCCCTGGTGGTCCAGTGGTAAAGAATCTGCCTTGCAATGCAGGGGACTCAGGTTTGATCCTTGGTCGGGGAACTAAGATCCCACACACCATGAAGCAACTACACCTGCGTGCCACAACTACCAAAGCCCAAGAGCTCTGGGGCCTGTGTGCCGCAACCAGAGAGTCTGTGCCCTGCAACAACAAAAGACCCTGTGTGCCACAACTGAGGGCTGAGGCAGCCCAGTAAATACATAAATAAAGTAATGAACAAATTTTAAAGAGCTGGCCTTGTGAAAAGAAATGGCTCTCCTCTGAGAAGCCCTCATCCCTCCCATTGCCTGTCATTATTTCCTATCACAGGGCTCTGTTTATTTTCTTCACAGCATTTACCACAATTGGCAATTATCATGCTTCTTGTCTGCCTCCTCTCACTAAACCAACACCTGCCTCTGTGTAAGAGCCAGGTTCAGAGCTCTGGCTCACCTCCCCTTCTCACAGAGCCCCTGATAAATATTCCAGCGAGTCAATCAATCCTGCGATGTCACCGATTTTCCCTGCCTGGTGGCTTCTGACAGTGAAAGCTACTGCTAAACTGTCAGGACTGAGAGAATCATGGTGGGGTGGAGGGAGGAACTGGGGGTCTGCATAGAGCAGTCAAGGTCAGGGAGGGAGAGTTTTCCCAGGGGGAAGAGGCCAGTGCAGATAGCAGTGTAGATAGATTCACTGGGTGAAAATCAGAATTCTTCAACAAGTGGTAGGGACTTTGAGCTAGTGAAATCTTGACTATACAAATGTGAACTCTCTAGAACCTCCCAGCTAGTGATGCTTAGACAACACTATGTTTATACAACACTCTTCCACCTGACTCCCATCCCAGGTGGAATTCTGTAATGGAAAGAGCATAGATTTTGGAAGAGACCCACATTCCAATTCTGCTTCCTCTTCTACCTGGCTGTTCAACAACAAGAAGTTACTTATGTGAGCTTCAGATTCCTCATCTTAAAAAAAATGGAATAACAATGATTATCCCACAGATTACATAAAGCACCTGTGCCTGACAGAGCACAGCTCAAAGAATGTTAATTCCCCAATCTGCGATCTGGATTTACTAAACTGCTCTTTTAGAAATCACTTCTTCCTTTACTTTTTTCTAAAAGTAATTTTTATTGGCATATAGTTGCTTTACAATGTTGTGATAGCTTCACTGATCCTCTATGTGTTTGAATGGCAAAAAAAGAAAATCACACATTGACTTGTGGATTGTCTTCTATCACTGTATTGAAAGCTCTTGTATACTGAATATATGAAAAGGTGAAGGATTTATTGAACTTATTTCCCAGGCTAAATGGAAATGCCTTTGGGGACAGGAACCTTACCCTCTGCTTCTTTCTGTTGTCTGCACTGAATTCTGCAGTCAGACACGAAGATCTGAAATGGACTTCCCAGATCTCCCTGAGCCGCTGTTATGATGGGAAGCTGTGGTTGCTCCAGAATATTCTGCATCCCTGAGAGCAACCTCTGCTCAAATGCAGCCCATCTGTGCATTCCTGACACTATGACTCTATCTCAATTCTGATGATACACTGTACTAATTGAACTAGGTTTTTCTCTTTTTTTAATTAAGGTTTTCATACGCTTTAGATGACACCACCCATATGGCAGAAAGCGAACAGGAACTAAAAAGCCTCTTGATGAAAGTGAAAGTGGAGAGTGAAAAAGTTGGCTTAAAGCCCAACATTCAGAAAACGAAGATCATGGCATCTGGTCCCATCACTTCATGGGAAATAAATGGGGAAACAGTGGAAACAGTGTCAGACTTTATTTTTTTGGGCTCCAAAATCACTGCAGATGGTGACTGCAGCCATGAAATTAAAAGACGCTTACTCCTTGGAAGAAAAGTTATGACCAAACTAGATAGCATATTCAAAAGCAGAGACATTACTTTGCCAACAAAGGTCCATCTAGTCAAGGCTATGGTTTTTCCAATGGTCATGTATGGATGTGAGAGTTGGATTGTGAAGAAAGCTGAGCGCCAAAGAATTGATGCGTTTGAACTGTGGTGTTGGAGAAGACTCTTGAGAGTCCCTTGGACTGCAAGGAGATCCAACCAGTCCATTCTTAAGGAGATCAGCCCTGGGATTTCTTTGGAGGGAATGATGCTGAAGCTGAAACTCCAGTACTTTGACCACCTCATGCGAAGAGTTGACTCACTGGAAAAGACTCTGATGCTGGGAGGGATTGGGGGCAGGAGGAGAAGAGGACAACAGAGGATGAGATGGTCGGATGGCATCACTGACTTGATGGATGTGAGTCTGAGTGAACTCTGGGAGTTGGTGATGGACAGGGAGGCCTGGCGTGCTGCAGTTCATGGGGTCGCAAAGAGTCGGACACGACTGAGCGACTGAACTGAACTGAACTGAACTGATATGCTTTATCTTTTAACAGAATTCAAAGTATTATAAAGAGGTACAACATCTTTCAATCATCAGGCTATTATTTAAGACAGTGTCAGGGAATGCAAATTTCTTCACCCAGTCTAATTTTCTCCTTTTCCTTTAGCAACAGAGCCCAAATTTTTGGCTGGTACATTGCAGTCCAACTAAAGGATGACATTTCTGATTCTCACGAGCAGTTGACTGAGTCAGGTGTTGGGGTATTTGCCATAGAGATGTGAGAATATTGTGTAGCACTTCTGGGTGAAGTCTCCTTATTAAGTGTTTATGTGTTTATTCTTCCTCATCTGTTGCCAGCTTGGAACATAGATAAGATGGCTGGAACACCAGTCACCTTCATAGACAATGAATACCAGGTCCATACTTTTAGAGATTACAGAGCTAACAACCAGAAGGAGACTGAGTTCTTAAAATGAATTCAGTACTCCTGGCCATGAAAACCCCAAACTGCCTGTAAAATCCCTTTGCAAGAGAAAGTGGCCAACTATTACATGAAGCTGAACTTAATTTGAACTAATCAGTTCAGTTCAGTTCAGTCGCTCAGTCGTGTCCGACTCTTTGCGAACCCATGAACCGCAGCATGCCAGGCCTCCCTGTCTACCACCAACTCCCGGAGTTCACTCAGACTCACGTCCATCGAGTCAGTGATGCCATCCAAACATCTCATCCTCTGTCGTCCCCTTCTCCTCCTGTCCCCAACCCCTCCCAGTATCAGAGTCTTTTCCAGTGAGTCAACTCTTCACACGAGGTGGCCAAAGTACTGGAGTTTTAGCTTTAGCATCATTCCCTCCAAAGAAATCCCAGGGCTGGTCTCCTTCAGAATGGACTGGTTGGATCTCCTTGCAGTCCAAGGGACTCTCAAGAGTCTTCTCCAACACCACAGTTCAAACGCATCAATTCTTTGGCGCTCAGCTTTCTTCACAATCCAACTCTCACATCCATACAAGACCACTGGAAAAACCATAGTCTTGACTAGATGGACCTTTGTTGGCAAAGTAATGTCTCTGCTTTTGAATATGCTATCTAGGTTGGTCATAACTTTTCTTCCAAGGAGTAAGCGTCTTTTAATTTCATGGCTTCTGCATGTCACCATCTGCAGTGATTTTGGAGCCCAAAAAAATAAAGTCTGACACTGTTTCCACGGTTTTCCCATTTATTTCCCATGAAGTGATGGGACCAGATGCCATGATCTTCATTTTCTGAATGTTGAGCTTTAAGCCAACGTTTTCACTCTCCACTTTCACTTTCATCAAGAGGCTTTTTAGTTCCTCTTCACTTTCTGCCATAAGGGTGGTGACATCTGCATATCTGAGGTTATTGATATTTCTCCTGGCAATCTTGATTCCATTTTGTGTTTCTTCCAGCTCAGCGTTTCTCATGATGTACTCGGCATAGAAGTTAAATAAGCAGGGTGCCAATATACAGCCTTGACGTACTCCTTTTCCTATTTGGAACCAGTCTGTTGTTCCATGTCCAGTTCTAACCGTTGCTTCCTGATCTGCATATAGGTTTCTCAAGGGGCAGGTCAGGTGGTCTGGTATTCCCATCTCTCTCAGAATTTTCCACTAATATAGGTATAGTTAAATTATGTGTCTTGAATATTCAATTCACATAAAGGAAGTTTTATCACAAATAATTATTGAAGTGATTCCATAATGATCAAATAGTTTACAGTCTACTAACTGCACTGAACTACTGACTGACTATAGTATTTTGACTTGTAATGCAAAATTTAAAATATTAAGATACTTATGGAAATGTAGCTGATCTAAAAAGCCAGTTTTACACAACACTGAATAGCCCTAAGCCTTTCTGGGCACCATATATTACCCCTTCAGGAAAACATATGTGAAAAAGCACCATAATAAAGTAAAAGCATGCTGTTGGTTTTATGGATTTTACTAGCTATTTTTATTTGTCTGAAGTTTTGAATAGATTTTAGGCACACTTACTGTGCTTGAAATTTTTCATCACTAGTAAGAAATAGTCTCTGTCCTAGAAACACATACATGCCCTTTTGGTTTTTGCTTTTTGTCAGAAAATGAGCAGAGTGGGAGAGAAACAGAGACAATATGAGATTAAGGAAATATAGGTTAAAGGCAATGAAGTGAAAGGTCATGAAACTGGTCATTGGGAAACAAGGAAAAGCAGAACTTGGAGAATGGTGATGAGAGAGTGTGTCCTCTGGGCTGGCTGGACATAGGGTAGAGATAACATCTGTTGGTTGAATGATGAATTTCTGATTACAAAGCCTGTGAATTATCTTACTCAGAAACAGGTGTGGAAACACAGGGAAGGTTGCCAGGGGTTACTAGTTAAGAGAAGAGATGGCTAGGAAGGAATTGCAGGAGGCATTCTTTGGGATGATAGAAAAGATAATGTCTCTATACTCCAACTGTCTGAGATAATGAAGGTTGGCCAAGGTTGGGTCAAATATCAGTGAATGATTCAGATTTTGACCTCATAATATAATAATAATATAATACCTAATATAATATATATATATTAGAGAGAGAGCAAGAGCAATCAAGAGAGAAAAAGAATGATATAAAATTTTTTCCACATGTTGATTCTCTCACTGGGAGATGCCTTCCATAATAACAGAGCCTGGATAAGCCCTAGATTAAATGTTTGTTGAATTGATGCCTTGTTCTGAGCTGTGTAGTTTCCAGGTTTGACAGGGCTAAAAGGTGGTGATTTCCATTCTGAAGCACCCCCCTGGCTGGAGTGGTGAGTTAGAGACCAAAGCACCAGGACTCTGTTTCTGAATGCCTGTCACATCCTTACAGCCTTCCTCTCTCTCTCTCTCTCTTCCGGGCTGTCAACACTCAGGGCTCTTCTGAATGGTGGGAAACCTCATTTGCTCAGGAAACAAAATGGTATTGCAGGAATATGCTCTAGATTTCAAAGCACATCTAACCTTTAAAGGAAAGTTTCCTGAACATCTTTCCCTGGATTGATGACAGCAAAATCCCAAACATATAACTGGAAAGAGTGGCACTCAGAGAGTCCTGAATACATGTAGCCATTCTGAATTTGAAAAAAAAGAATATTAAAAATGAGCAAAAATTTCACAGGATCAAGGGGTGTGGGATTCTGGAAATGAAGTTCTCTTTCTATTCTTATGTTTCATCCCCAGCGCCTGAGGGTCTGGCAGGCACAAGTTTCAGTTACCAGGTCACATGTCTCTCCAAGTTTTCTCCAGATCCTCGAGTTATCTTGGCTTCTCTTTTTGATATCCCATTTTTTTAGGACAAGGACCTTAGATGGACACTGTTAGTTCACTAACCACCATCTATTTCTACTTCCTAATATACTTACATTGTCTTTCTGATATTTTCCAATTTCCTCTGCAATCCAGACATTTCAGGGAAAGCTGACCCCACCTCCAGCTCAAGAGGCAGTCTAGAGGCCACAAGCCCGTTACAGTCCCCTGGTCAGTTCATCGGTTCAGGGAAGTGCCTGTGACTCCAGGTGAATCTCAGTGTCTTGCTTAGAATACAGGGACTGAGGCGCCCTATTCTCACTGGGAACAAGCCAGAAAACATTTGGCTCCCATTGCAGCTGGCGAAAGCTAATTAAACATTCGCCAGTGTTTCCTTTGTTCCTGGGCGCACAGGTCACTACATTTTCCAGCCTCCGTGGCCATATGGCTGAGTTCTAGCCAATGGAATGTGGGTCAAATCCCTGTCTCCCCTTTCAAGCTTGCTCGAGTGGTCCTCCCTCCTCTTTCCCCATCTGCTGACTGAGAGGAGAACCACAATGGGGAGAGCCTGGGTAACCACTTGGAGGACAGCGTACCAGGGCTGTTGCTTGACCAGGAAAGCCAGACTGAACTGCATGGAAAAACAATTTTATATTATGTGAAATCATCAGAATTTTGAGGTTATCAGTTACAGTGTTAGCCTCTCCTGATTAGTTCACTTCTTTGCCTCTTTTCCTTTTTATGGTCTCATAAATCCTTTTTATTGATTAAACATGTTTGCATTGGGTTTTTTCTTGTTACTATTTAGAAAATATGGATCCTGCCTTGCTCCCCATCTTAGGATTGCACTATGGCTTTCTGGTTTTGGTTTTGATACTTATTCAATTCAGTTTATTTCTGGCATTCAATTTCACCCTGCCTAGGGAGAGTGATCTTGTTTGGTCAATAGTTTAACTAGTGGCTGTGGTTAGATGCTCTGCCTGTTTTCTCTATTCACTAAATTAATTCTTGTTTTTTTTCACTACAATTTGCTCTCCACTTAGGGACTGAGGATAATCACTACTGGCTCTATGTTGCTCCTGGTTAATTACTTAATGCTTCCTAATTACTTACTAAGGAAACCAGTAGCCAGATAATGTAACGAACAGCACAAGGTAAGAAAAGATAGAAACTTAGACAAGAGCGTCTCATCCTTACTTTCATGGGAGTTATATTTCTCTATGACCAGATCAAAGTATCCACGTTCCTTGTTCCCATTATTTTCACAGGGACCAAAAGACCTTGGAGGCAAATGGCAAGGGTCAAAAGAACGATTAAGTGGTTTGATTTAGTCCTTCACAGAGAACTATTTAGAACAAGCAGCCTCCTGCGTTAACAGCAAAGGCCACACCTATGTCATATCCACATTCATAAACAAACCAATGTTAAGAAAGTGCCAAATAGGACCACAAGCAAGATCTTTTCTTTCTGCCCCAACCTTTCTTTCTCACAACACTTTACTGTCCAAGCCAAGGAAACCTTCCTGTGCCACTCACTCCATCAGATTAGATATGTTAAATATCATACCAACTATTTTTTAACCTATTAATCCTTCTTCCCATCTTTTCTATTCTCATTTGTATTGACTACTGGAATCACAAAAATGATTATGTCAAAATTTCCTTCCTCAAAGCACTTACAACCACATGAAGGAGACCAAACTCATGTTTAAATTTAGTGAAATGTGAAATGGGGCACAGAAAAGGAACACTTAGCCCAGTATAAAGCTCATAAAGGTTTCCAGGGGGGAAAAGATGCCTAAGCTAAACCATGAAAGCTGAGTACTGTCCGAACATAAACCATGAGGCAGAGATGCCAGCATCTGATGAGTGGAGGGACATATCCAGGTAGGATGCAGGAAGGCAGGTTTCTTTCCTCTCTTGTTCATGTTTTTGACTCCCTGTTCTAAATTCTTGATAATATATTCTGAGCTATTTTTAGTTCACTAAGCTTCTTCTGCTGTATTCTAGTGTTCAACCTGCTGAAAAAGATGTCCATATATGTATGTGTGTGTGTATATATATAAATTATAAAATATATACAGTTTATTATATATATATATAATCTATTTGTTTTTAACCAATCTGTTATTTTTATAGTTTTCTGTTTCCTGCAAATATTTTCAATATTTTTATTATTTTTTTAAATCCAGTAAGCAAAACAGCTTATCCTCTGACACTGGAAGTCTATACAGCCTTTTCCCGCTGTCCTGTTTCAGCTGATTCTCCCTCCTGATGTCTTTCTCTCTTGTGAGCTTGGTTACCTGTAACTGCACATTTGCCACTGACCTTGAAGACTGCCTGTGAGGTTTCCCTACGGCCTGAGATGAATATGCATCCTCCTCTAGGTTTTGCATATGTTGCTGTCAGAGTCTTAGAAACGCCACTACTTTGACAACCAAGTCAAACCAAATTTAAGGCGTGACTTTCTCTGGCTCTCTCAGATTGTATGTACCCCAAATTCAAGTGCATGTGAGAACTGTCCTGAGGCCAATTTTCTGTGGGATTATTTTTTCTTTTCCTTCTTCCTCCTGTTCTGCTCAGTTCCAAGTAGCACTTTCTAGTCTCTTGTGGTTGTGATGCAGAACATGTTTAATTCTACTTAACTCTCACTGATGTTACCGCAATTTGAGGTTAAAGGCTATAGGGATGGTCTTCCAGAACTGCCCTCCCTGTTGGACTTGACCTCTGTCCTTCCTGCCCCTCAGGGCTAACAACCTTGGTCTGTGGAGTGTTCTCTTCAGTTCTCTTCCGGCATCTGTAGTTTTGATTCCCCATTCCTACCCTCATCCCTTTCAAATATTATTCAAAAACAGTCTTTTATTAAAAAAAAAAAACACGACAGAAAAATGCAGAACAGTGGCAGCTTGACTTTACTAAGGATAAAAATGTTTATGATATGAGGCAATGTTTATTGTCAATGATTAACAACATAAATAATTTCAAGTGGCGTTATTAGTCTTAACACTGTATGAAATTCCACCTACAGCTGCCTCACTTTCTAGACACCAGACACCCAATTGGCAAATGTGTTTTGAATAATCAAGGATGCAGATGGTGTCATTAACTAGTATCTAATCATATAACCTTCAGTTTCTATTTTCTCACATCTGAAATGAGAAGGATGAATTCTGACCTCTGAAATAAGAAGATCACTTCAGTTCAAAGAGTAGTCTGGCTCTTTTGGAGCTAATAATCTGGGCTAACAATATTTCAGCTCTTTTCTCTGGGGAAGGAAGAGAAAGACAGGTTTATCCAGTTACTATTTTTTTCTCTTCTCCATCCAAAAAAACAGGAGTTTGTAGCAGCAAGCAAAAATATATCAATATAATAATACAGAAAAAATATATTGAGATTTTAAAATGAAAGGAAGGAAAAAAGAGATGAAAGCACAGGAGTTTATCCCATAATGTATTATAGTTGGGTCGCAAAATCTATGCAGGACTTCCTAGCACTTCCTAACTTAGTGAAAACATGTACTATATTTCATATATATATATATATATATATATATATATATAGTTAATAGACTAAACAGAAAGCTCCCATATAAATGTGATTTCCAGTACAGAAAAGACTGATGGTATAATAGGCATTAAAGTGAAAGTGAAAGTGAAGTCGTGTCTGACTCTTTGCGACCCTGTGGACCGTAGCCCACCATGCTCCTCCGTCCATGGGATTCTCCAGGCAAGAATACTGGAGTGGGTTGCCATTTCCTTCTCCAGGGGATCTTCCCGACCCAGGGATCGAACCCAGGTCTCCCACATTGCAGGCAGACTCCTTAACCTCTGAGCCACCAGGGAAGCCTATAACAGTCATTACTATGTCTTTATTCTGCAGTCACAAGTTTTGGCAGATACTCACTGGTTAAGTTTAATGCTAACTGAGGTTCTACTATATACTATTTCAAATAGCACAGAAAATATGGCACATCTTGTCTGACCCATTGATTGAGTTTGATTTTGGACTCATCACCAACCTCCACAAGAGCATCTCACTCAAAGAAAGGTATTGCTCCAACCCCCTTAATATTGATAACATGCTTCCCTCAAAAGAAAAACCATTAAAGAATTTTAGGACATCCTAAAAAGAATTAAAGTTCTATAATCTGTCTTTCCCATCTACATTCAGTCAGGAGAAAGGAAGAGAGTTAAAGCCAACTCCTTTACCATGTGCTGGAAGGTCAGTTCTAATGCACTGAACCATCGGACATAGTAAGTGCATTTTCTTTTAAAAGATTTTTTTGATGTGGACTATTTTTAAAGTATTTATTGAATTTGTTACAATATTGCTTCTGTTTTATGTCTTGGTTTTCTGACTATAAGGGATGTAGGATTTTAGCTCCCTGACCAAGATTTGAACCTTCACTCCCTGCACTAAAAGGTGAAGTCTTAACCACTGGACTGCCAGAGAAGTTCCTTACATGTATTTTAATTTTTCTTTCTTGATATTTTGTGACTCCAGTGGACTAGCTACTGTTGCCAAGACAATATGGGTTACTGCAGGGATCCAAAGGTATTTTTGCTTGTTTGTTTTAAAATAGTAACATGACAAAAATGGGAAAAGTAAGTATACAGAGTAAATTCAGCCCCTTTTCTCTTCAAAATGTATGAAATCTAGGTCCTCTGGTCATCTCTCTGATTATACAAAGGCTCATGGAGTGACTTTCCCAACTGGTATAGAGACTTTCTCCCAATCAGTAGGGCTGGCATTATCAGAGTCCTCTTCTCAATTTTCTGTTCTTAATTGAGAACCCTCTGAAAATGTGGGACATTGAATCTACACAATATTAACTACTCACCTGCAACATGTTTACCCACAAATGGAAAAATGCTTTCTTTATGTAAATAAAGATGACCAGAAAGGTCCAAAGTGTTATATTTCAGGGAACTTGTGAAGAGAAGAGAGAGAAATGCAGAGTGTAAACCATATAAATAAATTCAGTTGGGTTTGCAAAAGACTCAAATGCAAATAAGAATCAAGATTCCACCATTAACCCAATTTTTTCTCTGTGATTATTCCTTCTAGTCAATATAATCTAAAAATGTTCAGACACGATGATGGACTCCAATCATCTTATGCCAAGAAGAACTGATGCCTCTACTTTCTGCAATACTACATAAAACTTCCTTAAAAACAGGTAACATATTTGCTTCCTACTAACTGAAATGCAGTATTTTAAAAATCAGAAGTCTCCATACACATCAAGAAACCCTATAGTACAGGGCACTTTTTAATTAAACCTCCCAAAGCAGGATCTCCTTCAGACAAATCAATGATCAAGCAAAATGTCATGTTACTACCAGAATCCTGGAGATAACAAGTCTTTTAAGAACAACTAAAAACCAACTCAGGAACATCAGAAAAAAACTATTTTTAAAGACATATCTAGAAGTTCTAGGAAAGTGTATGTCTTATTCTGGGAAGTTCACTGGACCCCATTGGCTCCTGCTCCCAATAAATTATGCTGAGAGTGTGTCTGGAAGAATAAAACATGAGACTGAGCATTCACAGCAACAGTATAGGTTTTTCGTCCATGCACATTTTCACATGGTAATAAAAGAGCAGAACTCTGCTTCCATTGAAGGCAAGTGCTTCTCAGTTCAGTTCAGTTCAGTCACTCAGTCGTGTCTGACTCTGTGACACCATGAATTGCAGCTCGCCAGGCCTCCCTGTCCATCACCAACTCCCAAAGTTTACTCAAACTCATGTCCATTATGTCGGTGATGCCATTCAACCATCTCATTCTCTGTCATCCCCTTCTCCTTCTTCCTTCAATCTTTCTCAGCATCAGGGTTGTTTCAGATGAGTCAGTTATTTGCACCAGGTGGCCAAAGTATTGGAGTTTCAACTTCAGCATCAGTCCTTCCAATGAATATTCAGGACTGATTTCCTGTACTTTAGACTGGTTGGATCTCCTTGCTGTCCAAGAAACTCTCAAGAGTCTTCCCCAACACCACAGTTCAAAAGCATCAATTCTTCACTGCTCAGCTTTCCTTACAGTCCAACTCTCACATCCATACTTCACTACTGGAAAAACCATAGCCTTGACTAGACGGACCTTTGTTGGCAAAGTAATATCTCTGCTTTTCAGTATGCTGTCTAGGTTGGTCATAAATTTTCTTCCAAGGAGCAACTGTCTTTTAATTTCATGGCTGCAGTCACCATCTGCAGTGATTTTGGAGCCCCCCCAAAATAAAGTCTTTCACTGTTTCCATTGTTTCTCCATCTATTTGCCATGAAGTGATGGGATTGGATGCAGTGATCTTAGTTTCCTGAATGTTGAGCTTTAAGCCAACTTTTTCACTCTCCTCTTTCACTTTCATCAAGAGGCTCTTTAGTTCTTCAGTTTCTGCTATAAGGGTGATATTATTTGCATAACTGAGGTTATTGATATTTCTCCTGGCACTCTTGATTCCAGCTTGTGCTTCATTCAGCCCAGCGTTTCTCATGATGTACTCTGCATATAAGTTAAATAAGCAGGGTGACAATATGCAGCCTTGACATACTCCTTTCTCGATTTGGAACCAGTCTGGTTCCATGTCCAGTTCTAACTGTTGTTTATTGATCTGCATACAGATTTATCAGGAGGCAGGTCAGGTGGTCTGGTATTCCCATCTCTTGAAGGATTTTCCACAGTTTGTTGTGATCCACACAGTTCCTATTACATAGGAACCTGGAATGTCAGGTCCATGAATCAAGGCAAATTGGAAGTGGTCAAACGAGATGGCAAGAGTGAATGTCGACATTCTAGGAATCAGGGAACTAAAATGGACTGGAATGGGTGAATTTAACTCAGATGACCATTATATCTACTACTGTGGGCAGGAATCCCTTAGAAGAAATGGAGTAGCCATCATGGTCAACAAAAGAGTCCAAAATGCAGTACTTGGATGAAGTCTCAAAAACGACAGAATGATCTCTGTTCCTTTCTAAGGCAAACCATTCAATATCATGGTAATCCAACCCTATGCCCCAACCAATAATGCTGAAGAAGCTGAAGTTGAATGGTTCTATGAAGACCTACAAGACATTCTAGAACTAACACCCAAAAAAATGTTCATTATAGGGGACTGGAATGAAAAAGTAGGAAGTCAAGAAACACCTGGGGTAACAGGCAAATTTGGCCTTGGAATATGGAATGAAGAAGGGCAAAGGCTAACAGAGTTTTGCCAAGAGAATGAACTGGTCATAGCAAACACCCTCTTCCAACAACACAAGAGAAGACTCTACACATGGACATCACCAGATGGTCAACACCAAAATCAGATTGATTATATTCTTTGCAGCCAAAGATGGAGAAGCTCCATACAGTCAACAAAAACAAGACCAGGAGCTGACTGTGGCTCAGATCATGAATGCCTTATTGCCAAATTCAGACTTAAATAGAAGAAAGTAGGGAAAACCAGTAGACCATTCAGGTATGATCTATATCAAATCCCTTATGATTATACAGTGGAAGTGAGAAATAGATTTAAGGGACTAAATCTGATAGATAGAGTGCCTGGTAAACTATGGACGGAGGTTTGTGACATTGTACAGGAGATAGGGATCAAGAATATCTCCATGGAAAAGAAATGCAAAAAAGCAAAATGGCTGTCTGAGGAGGCCTTACAAATAGCTGTGAAAAGAAGAGAAGCGAAAAGCAAAGGAGAAAAGGAAAGATATAAGCATCTGAATGCAGAGTTCCAAAGAATAGCAAGAAGAGATAAGAAAGCCTTCCTCAGCGATCAAGCAAAGAAATAGAGGAAAAGAACAGAATGGGAAAGACTAGAGATCTCTTCAAGAAAATTAGAGATACCAAGGGAACATTTCATGCAAAGATGGGTTCGATAAAGGATAGAAATGGTATGGACCTAACAGAAGCAGAAGATATTAAGAAGAGGTGGCAAGAATACACAGAAGAACTGTACAAAAAAGATCTTCATGACCAAGATAATCACGATGGTGTGATCACTCACCTAGAGCCAGACATCCTGGAATGTGAAGTCAAGTGGGCCTTAGAAAGCATCACTACGAACAAAGCTAGTGGAGGTGATGAGCATCCAGTTGAGCTATTTTGCCGGGATCCAGCCCTGGTGGATCCAGGGAATTCGAAGTAGGGACGGAGTCGGTGAGGAGAGATTTATTTATAAAGAGAGACTAGGAAAGAATAGTGTAGTAGGAAAATTAGTGGAGAAAAGAGGCTGAAAACTTGGTATACACAAGAGACCAATAAAGCTCTGAGACAAGGGGCTTGCACCGTCTACGTAGGCCACCGGCACCCGCTTGAATAGCGGAGAGTGCCCCACCTTGGGCTTCCTCTCGCGTGAGTCTTAGAAGCCAGGGCAAATAAGTAGACACGGAGAGCCTCTGTGCTCCAGATGGGAATTCAGCCTGAAAGGGGAGAAAAGAATGACATGGGGGAGCCAAGCATTGGTGCCAGACCCACAACTGTATTTTCAAAAGCAGCTTATATACCCCAAGTTGTACATAAAGAAATAATGGAATATGCAGAGTTATGCAGGGGCAGCAGTCCTGACCCTTATTCAGACCAGGCTTTCTTTTTGCATACCTCCCTGTATACAAAAGGTCTTAGGTGGTTTTACATCATCTTCTGGCCAGGGGGCCTGTTAACATTTTTATGGCTCTTTTCCTAGATAAATGTCTATCAACCAGAAAACTCATTTTCCCTTGAAGTGTTTTTCTTTAATCTGCATCACCCTCAAAGTACTAAATAAAGTTACATTCCTGTAGAACAAAGGTGCAGTGGGTTATAACAAAGAAAGTACCTAACTCAAAGATCTAGTGTTGCTAATACCAGGGCTACTACCTGTTTTTTTCTACATACCAACTATATCAACAAATAAAAGATATGAAAACTTGGCAGCAAGTATTGGCTCAACAATGAAACCCTTAATCAGTCCTATTCTAATGATTTTGACTCCTCGGAAGCCCCTACATTCCTAGGATGTTTTAAGCTTCCTGTGCCTCTCGCGGTCGGGAGGCCGCGAACAGTCACATGCGTAGCTGTAAGAGTCCGGACAAACCTGTCAGGCAGGCTAGAAAGCCATCAGAGGGGTTTTTGGATTGAAACACTCTTATTATGCCCAGGAGACTTATTTTCTAAACGCTCTAAATTAACTTTTTCCAGAAAAAGGTGGTGGGGGGACAGCCCCCTGTTAATGTTAGACGAGTAGGTGAAAAGCATAACACAGTAAAGCAGGCAGACTCTGGTTTCGGTGGTAGATGCTGGAGAAAATCCAGAGGGACCCCTGAGGCCAGATCCCGCCTTTGCGTTTTGTCAGGCCCCTTTCCTCATGACCTTTGCCACGTGTGGGATTCCCCATGCTGACTCCTGGCACTATTTCAAATCCTAAAAGATGATACTGTGAAAGTGCTGCATTCAATATGCCAGCAAGTCTGGAAAACTCAGCAGTGGCCACAGGACTGGAAAAGGTCACTTTTCATTCCAATCCCAAAGAAAGGCAATGCCAAAGAATGCTCAAACTACTGCACAATTGTATTCACTTCACATGCTAGCAAAGTAATGCTCAAAATTCTCCAAGCCAGCTTCAACAGTACGTGAACCATGAACTTCCAGCTACTCAAGCTGGATTTAGAAAAGGCAGAGGAAGCAGAGAACAAATTGCCAACATCTGTTGGATAACTGAAAAAGCACGAGAGTTCCAGAAAAACATCTACTTCTGCTTTATTGATTATGCCAAAGCCTTTGACTGTGTGGATCACAACAAACTGTGGAAAATTCTTCAAGAGATGGGAATACCAGACCACCTGACCTGCCTCCTGATAAATCTGTATGCAGATCAAGAAGCAACAGTTAGAACTGGACATGGAACCAGACTGGTTCCAAATCGAGAAAGGAGTATGTCAAGGCTGCATATTGTCACCCTGCTTATTTAACTTATATGCAGAGTACATCATGAGAAACGCTGGGCTGAATGAAGCACAAGCTGGAATCAAGAGTGCCAGGAGAAATATCAATAACCTCAGTTATGCAAATAATATCACCCTTATAGCAGAAACTGAAGAACTAAAGAGCCTCTTGATGAAAGTGAAAGAGGAGAGTGAAAAAGTTGGCTTAAAGCTCAACATTCAGGAAACTAAGATCACTGCATCCAATCCCATCACTTCATGGCAAATAGATGGAGAAACAATGGAAACAGTGAAAGACTTTATTTTGGGGGGGCTCCAAAATCACTGCAGATGGTGACTGCAGCCATGAAATTAAAAGACAGTTGCTCCTTGGAAGAAAATTTATGACCAACCTAGACAGCATACTGAAAAGCAGAGATATTACTTTGCCAACAAAGGTCCGTCTAGTCAAGGCTATGGTTTTTCCAGTAGTCATGTGTGAATGTGAGAGTTGGACTGTAAAGAAAGCTGAGCAGTGAGGAATTGATGCTTTTGAACTATGGTGTTGGAGAAAACTCTTGACAGTCCCTTGGACAGCAAGGAGATCCAACCAGTCTAACGTACAGGAAATCAGTCCATTGAATATCCATTGGAAGGACTGATGCTGAAGCTGAAGCTCCAATACTTTGGCCACCTGATGGGAAGAACTGACTCACTAGAAAAGGCCCTGATGCTGGGAAAGTTTGGAGGTGAGAGAAGAAAGGGCCGACAGAGGATAAGATGGTTGGATGGCATCACTGACTCGATGATGGACATAAGTTTGTGTAAACTCTGGGAGTTAGTGATGGATGGGAGGCGTGGCGTGCTGCAGTACATGGGTTTCACAAAGAGTTGGACACGACTGAGCAACTGACCTGAAATGAACTGGGGGAGAAGGTTTTTTCACTTAAAGCAAAAAATAAAACATGAAGGTCTTTGAGACCAGAGATTGCCAAGAGGGCAGTGGAAGGAAAGAATGGGGAGAAAGGAATACCTCCTCTGAATTTAGGGTTGTTTTTCCAGGAGTCAGGTTTAGTCTCAGTTTTAAGAGAACACTTTTAAATACCTTGGACAGCTCAAAACTGCTGTTCAGTGAACCAAAAATCAAATGAGGCAAGAACAACCAGAGCAGTGCTTTAAAAATCCTGGCAAGAGGGAGGGGACATATGTATACCTATGGCTGATTCATGTTGATGTAGAGCAGAAACCAACACAACCCTGTAAAGCAATAATCCTCCAGTTAAAAATAAATTATATAAAAAAGAACCGTACAGAATTAAAACTCTACCACCTTGTAGCTATGTAAACTTGGACAAGCTACTTAATTTCTGTAAGTCTGAATTTCCTCACCTGTAAAACAGAAATAATACTAGTTTTGACTACTAAATGAGATAAAGCAGGAATGAGTTTAAAAAGAAAAAAATCCTGGCAAAGCAGCAAGAGGATGAAGAGTTGGTTTTGCATAGTTTTGAAGACAGGAGTGAAGAAGCAGAGGCAACTGCTCCAAAAGCCACTGAAATCCCCTCATTTCCACCCGAAGGGTTCTCGGGCGTCTGTGACCTAAAGTCGGGCGAGACCAGGGCTTCAAGGGTCCTTCCAGCCCATCCCCCATCCCCGACCCTCAGGTACTTCATTCAATAGAGGAAAGAGCGCAGAGAAATGTGGCTGAATTAAGGGGCCTGCCAGCCTATGGACCAGTTTTAAGCAGGAAATGAAGTAAAACCGTTAGTTGCTCAGTCGTGTCTGACTCTTTGCGACCCCCTGGACTGTAGCCCCCCAGGCTCCTCTGTCCATGGAATTCTCCAGGCAAGAATACTGGAGTGGGTGGCCATGCCCTCCTCCAAGGGATTTTCCCGACCCAGGGATCGAACCTGGGTCTCCCCAAGAGTCAATAAATTACAGGAACCTACTGTAAGGGGTGAGGGGGAGGAGAGGTTAACGGCTGAGGCTGAGTCCCACCCGGGACCCCGCACAGCGCCCCCCCCCCCCCTCTATGTCCCCGCCGTCGGGACGAGGGGCGCAGCTACCCGATTCCCCTCAAGACGCGCAGGCCGGGCCCCGGGAGCCGGGCGGAGGGCAGCCCTAGACGCGGGACCAAGTTCCCGGGACTGAGGCGCCGCGCGCAGCTCCTCCGTGAGCGGCGGCGGCGGCTCGCAGCGAACACCTCACAGGTTGGTCTGGCGCCGCAGCCCGGGACGGACGCACGTACCTGACGCCGGCCCCCAGGCTGCCGGGGCTTCGGCCCGAGGCGGGGGCGTCTGGAAGGCGGCGGGGAGGCCTTGGGCGGGTCGGGGGGCGGTGTCACACTGCCTTCCCCTCGGGCTCCGGGGAGCCGCGGGAGCGGCAGGGAGGAGCAGGGCGCCTGCAGTGGCTGGAGGACAGCGGCTCAGGTGAGGACCTTCACAGACGAGGACACGCGCCCCCTACGCCCCCGTGCGCGCCCCCCTTCACCCCCTACCCCTCGCGCGGCCGGCGCCAAGGCCTGGTTGCGCGCGCCCCCTGCAGGCCCCGGGCGGAGGGCGCAGCCGGGAGCGGAGAGCGCCGCCCCTCTCCGCCCAGAGAGGGGTACGGGGCAGGGGGTCCAGGACTGGGGTTTCCGGTCTTGGGAAGTCACAACCCCGGCTCCACACCTGGCCCCGCCGCTCACCTCGGGCTTCTAGGGACAGGTCACCCTGAGGACCTCCTCTCTACTTCGAGAGTAAAGCGGAAATAACTGGAAGGTGGTGGGATTCCAGGAAACTTCTCGGATGAACGCTCAACTGCCACCAAAACCGGCGACGATACCGCTCCCCTCTGCATCCTTGGTGTCTGTAAGAGCGCCGGGCAAAATGGTAGGAGCCTGGTAATTATTTTTTATTGAATAAATGAATGGACAGTGTGGCTTCTTTTCCCATTCTGTGTCTTCCTGAGTACGTTCACTTCACAAAATGTCTAAGAAATGCTTAGGGAGCACCAATATTTAAAAACATACATAAACACGTTGACTTACATAAGAGGTAACCGCGGCCACATGTTATGAAGCAAATTAGAAAGAATGCATGGCTTTTCTGTTCCAAACATATTAAAGGTCGAATTCTTGCCTGGAAAATTCCATGAACAGAGAGGCCTGGCAGGCTACAGTCCATGGGGTCACAAAGAGTTAGACAGGACTGAGCAGTGAACACTTTGACTTTTCAGACAAATGAATGCTGGAGGTATATACTGCACATTGCATCTGTTTGTTTCTGCAAGAGTAGGTAAACCCGACAGCTACTCAGTGTAAGGTATTCCTCAAAGTAAGGTATTGTCAGAACCACAAACTGGACTTCGGAATCTATAAAGTTCAGAAAAGGCTGTCTCTAACACTGGGGCGACATGGAGGATACTATATACAGTGTGAACATAGATCCAGGGACATAGGAGGGTCTCCCTTCCCCATCCTTTTAAGGTACATCCAACAAGAACTTTCTGAAAATATAGAGGGTGGATAGCAAGAAATAATCTCTGTCTTTGTTTGAATTCTCACTTCCTTTTATGAAAATAGATGCTTTTCGGGATTGAACCCTTTCAGATTTCAGATTTACTTATTGATGTTGAGTCAACTCAGTCATGTCTGACTCTTTACGACCCCATGGACTGCAGCGTGCCAGGCTTCCCTGTCCTTCACTATCTCCCAGAGCTTGCTCAAACTCATTTCCATTGAGTCAGAGATGCCATCAAACCATCTCATCCTATGTTGTCCCCTTCTCCTCTTGCCTTTCCCTCTATGCTGGGAGAGAAGATGCTCAATTTTTCCCAGCATCAGGGTCTTTTCCAATGAGTCAACTCTTCGCATCAGGTAGTCAAAGTATTGGAGCTTCAGCTTCAGCATTAGTCCTTCCAATGAATATTCAGGGCTGATTTCCTTTAGAATTGACTGGTGGGATCTCCTTGCAGTCCAAGGGACTCTCAAGAGTCTTCTCCAACACCACAGTTCAAAAGCATCATTTCTTCGACACTTCGCCTTCTTTATGATTCAGCTCTCACATGCATACATGACTACTGGAAAAACCATAGCTTTGACTAAATGGACCTTCGTCGGCAAAGTAATGTATCTGCTTTTTAATATGCTGTCTAGGTTTGTCATAGATCTTCTTCCAAGGAACAAGTGTCTTTTAATTTCATGGCTGCAGTCACCATGTGCACTGATTTTGGAGACCAAGAAAATAAAGTCTGTCACTGTTTCCATTGTTTCCCCATCTATTCGCCATGAAGTGATGAGACTGGATGTCATAATCTTAGTTTTTTGAATGTTGAGTTTTAAGCCAGCTTTTTTGCTATTCTATTTCACTTTCATCAAGAGGCTCTTTAGTTCCTCTTCACTTTCTACCATAAGGGTGATGTCATCTGCAGATTTACTTGTTCATGTTCTATTAATAGTTACACAGAATTCATAAATATATTAGTGCTATTTGGCCCATTTGACTGATGGCATATTGACAAGGTGTGATTTATGTGCTCAGAATGACATGGCTGGCAGGCTATTTGACTGTAATTCTTAGGGTTTTATTACCTTCCCTCCAAATGAAAAGTGTGCAAATATGAAAGCACCAGTTGTTCCCAATTACTTGAGATATTTTCTGTAAACATTTAACCCATTCCTGTATTTTTATTAGCCAAACTGAAAGGAAAATGATCAGATGATTGCATGAAATTTTAAAGTGAACAAATGTGCCTTAAAATTGCTTAATAAACAATTAAGTGGTTAAAATATGATCATCAGAGATAATAATGGAATTCAATTAGGATGGTATGTGTCACATCTGATAGTCACTGGAATGGTAAATAACAAATCAAATAAATAAATACTTACATAGAAAATACAATGTAACATTTTATGAATAACAGCTTATTGCCGCAATTAGATAAAATTGACTTCACAAATATAAATAGCAAAAGAAATACTCCAAAGCAAAACTTTTTAAAATCATTTTTTCCTCCTGAAAAAAAAAAGCCTAAGAAGTAAAATAAAATTAGGAATTTTCTCTACCTAGTAGTCTGTGTCTTTCCCTTGGACACAAAAAATTTTACATGCATTTGACTGTAGCAGTCTGTTGACCTGTTAAACTAAGGGGTATCTGATTTTGTTTGTGTGACATTATGTGAATGCAGAAGTGCTAGAGTGTTTGAACCTGAAGACATTTCAAAACAAGAAAGAGAAACAAATTTTCAGGTTACTCATGCTTGTTACATTGAACTGCTGAGGTACTTGGAGCTCACTGACAGAACAGTTGGCTAGTTGTCCCCTTCGGACAGTCTGCACCAAGTGGGTGGACATGCTGGAAAAGTTCAAAACTATCCTAGAATCTCAGAGTCACAGAGTACCTTTTTTTACCAATGAGCAGCCTGCATGTACTTATAAATGACCTGTTCAGTGGCTGAATTGTTTAATCATCGTATCAAAGCATAATCAAAACGGTGACACAGCATTTGGCCAAGTAATTCATAGTGTTTAGTAATTTATCTACTGGAGACTCAGCTCTAGGGAATAGTCCCCTCTAACCTACTTGATTTTAGGAGTTTAGGAATAAAACAAGACCATTTGGATGACTTTACTGTTTTGTCATCCCAGCATTTCCATATGCACTAGCTTTTGTTGCACACTTGGGCTTAGGGATTTTACAAATAGAAACAGTTCCCTTCTCCAGGGCATCTTTCCAACCCAGGGATCAAACCTCAGTCTCCCACATTGCAGGCAGATTCTTTACCAGCAGACCCACTAGGGAAGCCCAAGAATACTGGAGTGGGTAGCCTTTCCCTTCTCCAGGGCATCTTCCCAACTCAGGGATCAAACCCTGGTCTCCCACATTGCAGGCAGATTCTTTATCAGCTGAGCCACTAGGGAAGCCCAAGAATACTGGAGTGAGTAGCCTATCCCTTATCCAGGGCATCTTTCTGACCCAGGAATCGAACTGGGGTCTCCTGCATTGCAGGCATATTCTTTACCAGCTGAGCTACTGGGGAAACCCACTTCTACCTCAGTTCCTTATATTATACATACAGTGGTTACAAATAGAACAAATATGACCATTTGCTGGTAATAGTGCTAGATGACTTTTTTTAAAAAGACAACCTCTAATCTCTCCTAACTATACACATTTATCTATACAATCTAGATAAATGAAATATTAATATTTCATATGGATCAGATAAAACCCATCATCCTTCTCTTACTGTTAACTCCTTGCTGCTGCTGCTGCTGCTAAGTCGCTTCAGTCGTGTCCGACTCTGTGCGACCCCAGAGATGCAGCCTACCAGGCTCTTCTGTCCCTGGGATTCTCCAGGCAAGAACACCGGGTGGGTTGCCATTTCCTTCTCCAATGCATGAGAGTGAAAAGTGAAAGTGAAGTTGCTCAGTCATGTCCAACTTCGCAATCCCATGGACTGCAGCCCACCAGGCTCCTCCATCCATGGGATTTTCCAAGCAAGAATACTGGGGTGGGGTGCCATTGCCTTCTCCTTAGATAGTTTATATTTCCTGATGCCCATTGGCTTCTTTCCACTCCATTTTCTACTTTTTTATTTAGTTGCTCCTCAAGAGCCTACTGAAACAGACACACAAGAACCGAATGGAATCTCTCAGGCAGGAATTTCTTATATACAGTGGTCTCTCATTGAACTATGATTTTGCTCACACACCAGACTTACAGAGTGCAGCTGACTCTGTGCAAAGGCTCCGTCAGTGGAACCAACCCAAGGGCTAGTGTAGGGGCTCATTCATGTACTGAGCGCCCCTGCTGAGATGAGAGCCTCTTCCCAAGGCAGTTTAATAAGAGTGATGTTCAAAGTTGAGTACTCAAGACAGCTTTCAAAAGAATAAAACATCCTCTGAGAGGTCCAAAGATCCAGTGTAAAAACACTCATATTTTATCCTATAAAAAGCTATTTTGATTGTAAATGATCGCTGCAAAAGCAACAGTTTGTAAAAGGGAGTGGCTTTTACAACTGGGTCTTCTGTTGTTGTTGCTGAGTCACTAAGTTGAATCCAACTCTTTTGTGACCCGATGGACTATAGCCTGCCAGGGATTCCCAGGCAAGGATACTGGGGAGGGTTGCCATTTCCTTCTCTAGGGAATCTTTCTGACCCAGGAATTGAAGTGCATCTCCTACACTGGCAGGTGGATTCTTTACCACTGGGGAAAAGAAGGGAAGCCACCAGGGAAGCCCATGGAAATGATGAATGTTTGGTTATCCTTTGAGCTTCTCCTATGGTTATTATTCCCCTTATGGGAGTTTAGGAACTTGAATTATTTTCCTTTTCCAAAGAATTGCAGATATCTTTGGCGGGACAGATACCTGAGGGAAGTGCCTAGGCTTAAAATACAACAAAGACAGCTTTTGTGTTATAAGTACATGGGGAAATAGAAGGGTACCTCCCCAAAAAAGAGTTTACTGTGCGAAAACCATATGAGAAGTTCTGAGTGGAACTTTGATTATCAGGGAAGAGACAAGTTGCTTCCCAGGGAAAGGGCAACATCACCAAGAATGTGGTGAGTAGAAGATAAATTATGGCTGATTGAAGAATCTGCCATGGGAGTGGGATAAATAAGCCATCTTCCAAACTCCCTCCTGCTTAGGAGTAATATCAGTGTATTCTCACTTAGTGTAGCTCTAGGGACCATGGATCAAGGTAGCATTTTGGAGAAAAGAAAATCAAAAGGCTCTCTCCCGTTGAAGATGCCAGAAGGAGGATTTAGAATAAGTGTTCCAGGACTTCCCTGGTGGTCCAGTGTCAATCTACCTGTCAATGCAGGGCACACAGTTTCAATCCCTGGTCTGAGAAGATTCCACTTGCCAAGGGGCAATAAGTTCATGTGCCACAACTACTGAGGCCGCATGCCTAGAGCCTGCAACAAGAGAAGCCACCACAATGAGAAGCCCATGCGCTATGACTAGAGAGTAGCCCCCGCTCGCTACAACTAGAGAAAAGTCCTGCACTGCAGCAAAGACCCAGCAGAGCCAAAAATAAATAAATAAACGTGCAATAAAATGAGTACAAATTAAAAAAATAACTGTTCCATTTGACTATATTTTCGTATGCACTTTCCTATAAACAAAAGCAGGACATCGTCTTTAGAAATTATTTACACACATATATTCCGAAAGGCATATGTATTCTGTTACCAAAGAAAGCTATACATGGATGCTTGTATGTGAAGAAAAAGTAGTTAGACATGTATAAAAATGTTAAGAGTGGCTACCTTTGGGGAGGTGATGGGGCTGGAGATGGGTGAGGGAGTGAGTTTTTGCTTCCCACTTTATATGCCATCTTTGAAAACAAAAGTTCACCTGAGTGGGTATCTTTTTTTTTAATGCTTTTTCCTTTTTGCTTTTGTTCTTGTGCTTGAATCTGTTAAAAATTGAAGTATAGTGGATGTGCCAAAAGTATATTTTATAACAATTAAACTTCTAAAAATATTTCTTTGTGGGGATTTCCCTGGCAGTCCAGGAGCTAAGACACTGCACCCCCAATGCAGAGGTCCTGGGTTTAGTCCCTGGTCAGGGAACTAGTTTCCACATGCTGCAACTAAGAGTTTACATTCTTCAAATAAAGACCCCATGTGCTGCAAAGAAGACCGAAGATGGAAGATCCTGCATGCAGCAACTAAGACCCCATGCAGCCAAGTAAATAAATAAATATTTTTAGGTTTCTTTGTGCCCCTGATCTATGCAAGGAAGAGAATGCATAAGAGGTGTTAGAGCAATATAAGAGTGACATCACAGTGCCCAAATGTGTTTGGATGCAGAATGTCACTGATAATCATGTTTGGCTAATAAATACTGGTATTCAGATTACTTCTGATCTATAATCTCTTAATTGCAGATACCAAAAAGGGCCAATAACAAATCGTTGAAAATCAGAAGCAACCAAGATGACCCTCAATAGGTGAATGGATACACAAACCATAGAATATCCATACAATGGAATATTATTCAGTGATTTAAAAAAGAGAACTATTAAGCCATGAAAGACACGGAGGAACCTTAAATGCACATTGTTAAGAAAGCAGCATATTGCTTGAAAGAAGCCAGTCTGAAAAGGCTACATTCTGTGTAATTCCCACTGTATGCCATTCCGGAAAAGGCCAGACTATAGTGACACGAAAGATCAGCGACTGCCAGCAGTTGGGAGAGGAGTGAGGAGCGAGGGATGAACAGGTGGAGCACAGGGGATTTTAGGACAATGGAACTATTCTGTGTGCTACTGTAATGATCCATACATGACATTCATTTGTCAAAACCCATAGAACAAGGCAATAACAACAGTGACCCCTAAGGTAAACTATGGAGTCAGTACTAATGCAGCTGTGTTCTTGGGCTTCCCTTGTGGCTCAGCTGGTAAAAAATCCACCTGCAATGCGGGAGACCTGGGTTCCATTCCTGGGTTAGAAAGATCTCCTGGAGAAGGGAAAGGCTACCCACTCCAGTATTCTGGGCTGGCGAATTCCATGGACTGTATAGTCTATGGGGTTGCAAAGAGTTGGACATGACTGAGTGACTTTTGCTTTCACTTTTCACTTTCACTATGTTGATTGATCAGTTGTCACAAATGTACTACACTAATGCAAGATGTTAAGAGGGAAACTGAGAAGAGGAGTAGGGGCACATGGAACTCTCCAGATTTTCTGCTCAATTTTTCTGTAAAACTGAAGCTGCTCTTGTAAGAAGTCTATTAATTTTAAACTAACTTAATGTGGGCTTTTAATATTCATATGTAATAATAAAAGGCCAATAATAACATTGGCCTAATAAGCATTTCAAAACCAAACCAGGACCATGATGCTCTAAACATGTTTTATAAGGTGCCAAATGCTCTTCTTCCCTATCTAGTTTGTTCAGCCATCTGGGACTCGTCCAGGTCCTGCCTTGGGTGGAACTGGTGCAGACCTGCTGTGCCCTTGTCCACTGGCATGACCTTGGCAAGAGCTGGTCTCGCACGCCCTCTATCGCCGGGATCCCTCTGGTTCCCTCCAGGCTGTCAGGCACTAGGGGCAGCCCCCCAGGGCTGGCAAGTGGCTCTCAGATTGGTTGGTGATCACTGTGGGCCACGGCCACAGCTGTACTGCCGGGTTCACGCATCCCACAGCGCCGGCTCCACCTGCCAGACGAGCCCTTCCTGCTGCCACCTGGCTCCCAGGGATGGTGAAGATGTGGAGCGAACGAGTCTGCTCTGAGTCCCTCTCTGAGAAATGGGGTCTTGGCTAACAGGGTGCAGGAGCAGGTGGCCTGGAGGTGGTGGTTGGGAAGGAAAGCCCCCACGCTGGTTTGTTTCCGTCTCTCTGCCCGGCTCAGGGCCCTAACAATGCAAGGCCACAGACGCACTTCCACACTGCTCTGGACTTTCAGTCTGTCATTCCCAAAGTCTGGGTGGCAGTGCTTGCAGCCTAAAAATAGACCCCTACTTCCCTTGGGGGCATTGAGATTTATTCTATTTAAATTGCACAGATTGTTTTCATTCCTTGGGGTTTGAAGGACTGAAAACTGAAATCTGCTTCTCAGCTCTTTGCCTGTGTTTGTTTCAGTGATGGAGTCACCCTTGCAACACAGGCTACCACTCCTATGGCAAAGCAGTATGAGGCTTCCACCCTGCTGGGGAACATGGAGCCTCCAAAGAAAGACAGCCCTGCTTTCTTCCACAGGTGTGACCCTCCCTTTTAAAGAATCTGCCTGCAATGCAGACGACCTGGGTTCGATCCCTGGGTCAAGAAGATTCCCCCGAAGATGGGAATGACTAACCACTCCAGTATTCTTGCCTGGAGAGTTCCATGGACAGAGGAGCCCGGGGGGCTACAGTCCATGGGGGTCACAAAGAGTCGGACATGACTGAGTGACTAACACACACACACAGGAAGGGAGGGCCTGGTGAGCAGGCCTTGAAGAGAGGCATGACAGCATGACAAGGATGTGTTCATGATGAAGTCCTGCATGGTACTAACTCAACTGAAAAAAAATTAAGTAAGCCCTTCCCTTTGGTTAATGCTTATTTCAATGTTATGTGGCAGCCTGGATGGGAGGAGAGTTTGGGGGAGAATGGACTCATGTATATGTATGCCTGAGTCCCTTTGCTGTCCACTTGAAACTATCACAATACTGTTAATTAGCTATACTCCAAGTATAAAATAAAAAGTTTTTTTAAAAAAAGAGCTAATGCTTATTTCAAATGGTTACGAGGGGCAAGTATTGCACCTTAGTTCACATTTATATAATTGCATGCACCGTTCTAGATAATTGTAATATATAGATATGGCATAAATAGATATGGCAAGATATAGATGGATATATATATATATATAGTGCATACAACAACATGCATATATGATTATATATAGCTATTACATATAAAATATATAGTTATAGCACATTGAAAACTACAGACATTACTTTGCTGACAAAGGTCTGTACAGTCAAAGCTATGGTTTTCCTGGTAGTCATGTACAGATGTGAAAGGTGGACCATAAAGAAAGCTGAGCCCCGAAGAAATGATGCTTTTGAACTGTGGTGTTGGAAAAGACTCTTGAGAGTCCCCTGGACTGCAAGGAGATCAAGCCAGTCAATCCTAAAGGAATTCAGTCCTGAATATTCATTGGAAGGACTGATGCTGAAGCTGAAGCTCCAATACTTTGGCCACCTGATGGAAAGAATTGACTCATTAGAAAAGACACTGATGCTGGAAAGATGAAGGCAGGAGAAGGGGATGACAGAGGATGAGACAGTTGGATGGTATCACCAACTTGATGGACATGAGTTTGAGCAAGCTTTGGGAGCTGGTGATGGAGAGGGAAGCCTGGCGTGCTGCAGTCCATGGGATCCCCCAAAATTGGACATAACTGAGTGACTGAACTGAACTGATTGCCTATAATTACATAATGCTCCACTTATTTAGAAACTTTGTACTTCTGAGCAGATATTGTTTGGAGAACACTTTCAGCACTTAATATAACACTTTATTATATTAAATAGAGTTGAGGTTAAGATTCCTCTGGATCCAACTTAAAAAGCAAGGTTCCATGTCCTTCTAACAGAAGAGTTCTTGATCCTGTTAGACACTGCTCACTTTTTTATCATAAAAATATAAGTGTACAGTCCATGGAGTTCTCCAGGCCAGAATACTGGAGTGGGTAGCCATTCCCTTCTCCAGGGGAGCTTCCCAACCCAGGGATCAAACCCAGGGCTCCCACATTGCAGGCAGATTCTTTACCAGCTAAGCCACAAGGAAAGCCTTACCTTTTAAACCACTGTTCTAGATGGAATTCTGACTCCAACAAGAATACAGTGTTGGCATATTTTATTCATTGTTTTGAGATTTGAATCAAAGAATGGAAGGCAAATTTGCTGAAAACCAGACTTTTCTTTTTTAAATGGACGGAACACTGTTATTCTTTTAATTTTATTGTTATTATTATGGCCATGCCACGAAGCATGCAGCATCTCAGTTCCCTGACCAGTGATTGAATCCACGCCCCCTGCAGTGGAAGCGCAGAGTCCTAACCACTGGACTGCCAGGGAAGTCCACGGGCTGGGTGGTAAAATGATCATAATAAAAGGAATAGCTTCTGAGAACTTGGCACTTGAGATTAGGCTGAAATGACTTATTTATTCACAAATCAAAAAAAGCTAGGTCTCCAAAAGCTTTTCTAAGCATCTTATATAACAGCAGCTTCTCCCAAGGCCAGGTGATGCCTTAGCAGCTCAGCCATGGGGAATAACGTGGTAGCCCAAAATGAGGCCAGTGATGAGCTCAATGAAACGAGGGAATGAGATACAGAATTCTCAGCTTCTCCATCTCCAAACAGCCGCCTGTCTGTAAAAACCATGTCAAGCCTGCTTGAGCACAGCATCCCTTCTGCAGGGCTAAGTGTCATTTGCTTGTCTGGAAATAACATAAATCCCAAGGAGATTCTTTCTATATGCTATCTACCAAATAGACATGGAGTTGTCCAAACAAAGAAGCCTATACTAAGAGGAAGGAGATGAGGCAAGAATTTTCAACCTTGGCTGCACACTGAGATCGTTTGGGAAAACATTAAAAAATAAGGGTGGCTAGGCCCTTCCCTTTGGTATTCATTTTTTCTAGTATGTGAACTAAAGCACTGCTTGCCTTATCAGTAAACAAAGGATATTATAGTCGATGATGAGCCCCCCGAGGGAACTCAGGATGGAGACAAAGGGGATGCCCATTGCCAAGCCCATTTAGGAGTCAGCCGATGTAATAGGACTTGTTAATTCTCTTCCATAAAAGCACATACTAGACTTCATTCATTTTCCTCTCAGAATACCTTGTATTTTAATTTCTATAAATGGATAGAAATTTATGTTCTATAAACCTGATGTGAAGAACTGACTCATTGGAAAAGACCATGGTGCTGGGAAAGACTGAAGGCGGGAGAAGGGGACGACAGAAGATGAAATGGTTGGATGGCATCACCGACTCAATGGACATGAGTGTGAGCAAGCTTTGGGTGTTGGTGATGGACAGGGAAGCCTGACGTGCTGTAGTCCATGGGGTCGCAAAGAGTCATACACGACTGAGCAACTGAACTGAACTGATGTTCTATAAATACTAACCCCAGACTTGTGAAACCAGCACTTTTCTGGCCCTTAGGGCTCCACCAAATGGACTAGGATCTTCATTATAATGTACAGTCTACCCAAAGAGTGTAAGGTGATCTGTGGTATTGAGACTGAAAGAACAGGGTGGGAGAGTCAAGCTGTTACTCACTTCACTTCTTTGCTACCACCAGGAACATAGATGGAGAGAGGGTATAGCTCCCAGGCTGTAGAGTGGTGAGCTGGGCTAAATGACGCAAGGATTCACCTGGCCAAGCCTAGAGGCAGATCCAAAGGGCTTCACCCTAAGAGCGGGATGAGCAGCCTCTAGGAGCCTCCTTCCTCTAAATCCAGTCCAAGTCACAACCTCCAGAGCAGCCCAAATGGATGAGCAATCCAAGCAAGAAGAAGGGATTGCACTCCTTCCTGAGAGCTAGATCAAAATGCCTCTAATCCACCAAACTGTACCTGGAAGGATCTAATTTGCAAAGGACAGAATCCAACTCCAATACCTGAAGAAGGAAGAACAGCATTTTAAGGCTAATCGGGAGCTCCCACTCCTGTGAGGACGCTGGAGGATCAGGTTTAGAGACAGTGTCAAAGGAGGCTGGGCGGCTGCCAGAACCACCAGCCAGTCCAACGAGGACACAACTGCTGCTGTCGCGGACATGAGACACCCCCGCCCCCGCCGCCCCCGCCCCTGCAGCCTGCCCACCACTGATGCTGACACGAGGTAGGGGGCACTGCTGTGGGTATTACTGCCACTGCCTTTGGGAACTTGATGTTGCTCCTCCAGCTGCCCACCCCCCACCTGTAGGTGCTTTCTTCACCTGCTTCTTGAAGAGGTGCTGTGCTGTGCTTAATCGCTCAGTTGTGTCCGACTCTTTGCCACCCCATTGACTGTAGCCTGCCAGGCTCCTCTGTCCGTCAGATTTTCCAGGCAAGGATACTGGAGTAGGTTGCCATGCCCTCCTCCAGAAGATCTTCCCAACCCAGGGACTGAACCCAGGTCTCCCGCATTGCAGACAGATTCTTTACCATCTGAGCCACCAGGGAAGCCCTGAAGAGATGCAGCCCCCCAAAAGACAAGCAGGCTAGGCCAGACTGGGGAAGAGAAAGCAATTCCCCAAAGGACCGAATATCAAAACATACACTCTGGTCCTGTGTCAGTGAAAGTAAACACCCCTGTGTGTGATATCGACGTATGAGCATCCCAGCCCCTGCGAGATGCAGTGGGAAAGGCTGTGAGGAGGGCTGCTGTCCACACTCTTGGAGTGAGTTCCCCCACGGATGACTTTTCTAGGGAAAAAGGCTTATTGTTTTTTAAAAAACAAGTATTTTCATAGATTGGGAAAGATATGATTTTGTTGTTGTTATGTAACTGCAGTATCCTCTTATCCTTTCTTTTCCAAAGGAAGATACATTTTTCGCTTGATTTAGAAGACTCTTTTTAGAAAATATTTTATTTGTTTGGCTGTGCCGGGTCTTAGCTGCAGCACACTGGATCCCTGATCTTCAGTTTCGACATGTAGGATCTTTAGTTGAGGCTGATTGGACCAGTCAAGTTCCAGCTTTGAGAGACTGGGATGAACGCTCTCTGAATCTCTTCGCAGCAACTCCATTAAGTGTGGGAGCACAAAACTGTCCTGAGTAACTCACGTAGCTGTTTTTCAGGATTGGATTGGCAAATATGTGTAAACATAGCAATAAGATTATTTCATTATTAACGAAAGTACAGCTTTTCTGTTGTGTTTGGATTTGTTTGCTAAAGATACATTCTATATGGAACAGTCTAAAACAGAAAACGAAGCCCCAATCTTTCTGATTAATAGAAGCATCTACATACGAATATAAGGAGTCAGTTAACACAAACCGAGTGAGTTTATTTACTATGGTAGGCAAATTCCAATTTCTTCAATCAGCATAATCTACAGAACAAAAAACTAATTCAGTGTTTTTATAACGGTGTGGTCATCTTATTCCGTGACTTACTCTGTGACTGAAAGTCAGATTCCTGACGACTGAAAGAGAGCTAAATTCTTAACAGTTAAATATCCTATGATTCTTTTAAAAATAATTTTATTTGTTTATTTTTGGCTGTGCTGGGTCTTCATTGTGCAGGCTTTTCTCTAGTTGCGATGCATGGGCTTCTCACTGCAGAGGCTTCTGTCGCTGCAGAGCATGGCTCTAGGGCTTAAGTAGTCGCGGCTCCCAGGTTCTAGAGCACAGGCTTAATAGCTGTGGTGCATGAGCTTAGCTGCTCCACAGCACGCTGGATCTTCTCAAATCAGGGATTGAACCTGTGTCTCCTGCACTGGCAGGCGATTCTTCACAACTAAGCCACCAGGGAAGCCTCCTATAGATTATCTTGAGAAGCCTGATTTTAATCAATAAATGTTACAATAGTTGATAGGTGCAGAATGCAAAATTGCATGTAATTCTTTCAGATTTTGGAAGATATTGCTCCAGCATTTTCTTTTTTGCTTCCAAGGTTACTATTGAGAGGTCAAAAGCCTGTTTCCTAATATTGGGTATACTACTACTTCTATCTGTCTAGAAATGAGTAGTATCTTCTTTTTATCCCTGGATTTCTAATATTTGACAAGAACTTGCCTCAGAGTGGATATATTAGGCTAAGTACCTAGGGCTTTTTCAATCTGGCAATTTACATTATTCAATTCCAGAAAATTTTCTTGAAATTTTTTCTTTGATTATTTTCTTCCCTGCATTTTCTTTCTTTCTGGAACTACTATTATCCAATTGTTTGATCTCTTGGATGATCCTTTTTTTTTTTTTTAAGCTTTTCTCTTTGTCTTCTGTTTCATGAGAGGAGTCCTCACATGTACTTTCTCAGGTGTCATCAATAGAGCTTTCTGCAATGATGGAAATGTTCTATATTCGAGCAGTCCAACATCTTACCCACTGGGCACATGTGCCTTTTGAGTACTTGAAATGTAACTAGTGAAAATAAGGAGTTAAATCTTTAATTTTGTTGACTTTGAGTAATTTACTTTTCAATAGAGTGGTTAGTGGCTACCACATTGGACAGCACAAGTATTACTTTTCTGCTACCATGTTTTTAATTTTCAAGAGCCCTTTGCTGTTGGAATTTCCCCCTAAATCTTCCATTTCCATAGCTTTGGTCCTTGTTTAATGGATGCAATATTCCCTCTTCTCTCTCTGAGGATATGATTTTAGCTTTCATTTTTAAGTCTTGACTAATTTCTATTTCCTCCAAGATGCTTCTTCTGTTGTTGCCTGTTTGTTTTGGTCTCTATCTTCTATATAACAGGCTTCATCAGGTAATCCTTGGTGGTCTGCTCAAAATTAAGAGTGGAGAATTTTAAAAAACGATTAAAACTCTGAGCTTGTGACTTTCACTAAAGGGTGATATCAGTAGAAAGTGAAGTGAAAGTCGCTCAGTCATGTCTGACTCTTGGTGACCCCATGAACTATTCAGTCCATGGAATTCTCCAGGCCAGAAAACTGGAGTGGGTAGCCTATCCTTTCTTCAGTGGATCTTCCTGACCCAGGAATACAAACCGGGGTCTTCTGCCGCAGGCGGATTCTTTACCAACTGAGCTAACAGGAAAGCCCAGATACTTCTATTGATTTTCTGCAGAAAGGCTGTAGGCAAAACCTTGACATCAGTATATTTAAGCATTTTCTTTTTGGCCGGCCAGATTCCTCCAGGGAAGAGTCTTCCCATCTCCCACCTAGAGAGAGTAAAGATCTATCGGCTGCATTTTGGGGACCAATGGGGGAAGAGGTTGGGGAAGGAGATGATTTCTTAATCCCCCTCAATGAGTCTAAACATGCAGATTTCTACCAGGCTGAGGGAGGGTCTAGGGCTCTAATTTCTTCTCAAACAGCTTTCACCCTGGTCCTCCCTACATTAGCTCTTTTCTTTCCTTTTACCTCCAGTCCTGGGATTGCAAGAGCTTACAAATCATGCCCTTTAATGATTCTGCTTTATGATTCAGGTCAGCCCAGTTCAGTTCAGTCGCTCAGTTGTGTCTGACTCTTGCGACCCTATGGACTGCAGCATGCCAGACCTCCCTGTCCATCACCAACTCCTGGAGTTTACTCAAACTCATGTCCATTGAATGGGTGATTCCATCCAACTATCTCATCCTCTGTCATCCCCTTCTCCTCCGGCCTTCAATTTTTCCCAGCAACAGGGTCTTTTCAAGTGAGTCGGTTCTTTGCATGAGGTGCCCAAAGTACTGGAGTTTCAGCTTTAGCATCAGTCCTTCCAATGAGTATTCAGGACTGGTTTCCTTTAGGATGAACTGGTTGGATCTCCTTGCAGTCCAAGACCACCATTCAAAAGCATGAATTCTTCAGCACTCAGCTTTCTTTACAGTCCAACTCTTACATCCATACATGACTACTGAAAAAACCATAGCCTTGACTAGACCTTTGTAGGCAAAGTAATGTCTCTGCTTTTTAATATGCAGTCTAGGTTGGTCACAAATTTTCTTCCAAGGGGCAAATGTCTTTTAATTTCATAGCTGCAATCACCATCTGCAGTGATTTTGGAGCCCCCAAAAATAAAGTCTGTCACTGTTTCCACTGTTTCCCCATCTATTTGCTATGAAGTGATGAGACCAGATGCCATGATCTTAGTTTTCTGAATGTTGAGTTTTAAGTCAACTTTTTCATTCTCCTCTTTCGCTTTCATCAGGAGGCTCTTTAGTTCTTCTTTGCTTTCTGCCATTAAGGGTGGTGTCATCTTATATCTGAGGTTATTGATATTTCTCCTGGTAATCTTGATTCTAACTTGTGCTTCATCCAGCCCAGTGTTTCTCATGATGTACACGGCATATAAATTAAATAAGCAAGGTGACAGTATACAGCCTTGATGTACTCTTTTCCCTATTTGGAATCAGTCTGTTGTTCCATGTCCAGTTCTAACTGTTGCTTCTTGACCTGCATATAGATTTCTCAAGAGGCAGGTCAGGTGGTCTGGTATTCTCATCTCTTGAAGAATTTTGCATGGTTTGTTGTGGTACACACAGTCAAAGGCTTTGGCATACTCAATAAAGCAGAAGTAGATGTTTTTCTGGATCTCTTCTGCTGTTTTGATGATCCAACGGATGTTGGCAATTTGATCTCTGGTTCCTCTGCCTTTTCTAAACCCAGCTTGAACATCTGGAAGTTCACAGTTCATTTTCATGTACTGTTGAAGCCTGGTTGGAGAATTTTGAACATTACTTAACTAGCATGTGAGATGAGTGCAATTGTGCGGTAGTTTGAGCATTCTTTGGCACTGCCTTTCTTTGGGATTGAAATGAAAATGGACCTTTTCCAGTCCTGTGGCCACTGCTGAGTTTTTCAGACTTGCTGGCATATTGAATACAGCACTTTCACAACATCAGTTCAGTTCAGTTCAGTTGAGTCGCTCAGTTGTGTCCGACTCTTTGCGACCCCATGAATCACAGCACGCCAGGCCTCCCTGTCCATCACCATCTCCCGGAGTTCACTCAGACTCACGTCCATCGAGTCAGTGATGCCATCCAGCCATCTCATCCTTGGTCGCCCCCTTCTCCTCCTGCCCCCAATCCCTCCCAGCATCAGAGTCTTTTCCAATGAGTCAAGTCTTCACATGAGGTGGCCAAAGTACTGGAGCTTCAGCTTTAGCATCATTCCTTCCAAAGAAATCCCAGGGCTGAGCTCCTTCAGAATGGACTGGTTGGATCTCCTTGCAGTCCAAGGGACTCTCAAGAGTCTTCTCCAACACCACAGTTCAAAAGCATCAATTCTTCAGCACTCAGCCTTCTTCACAGTCCAACTCTCACATCCATACATGACCACTGGAAAAACCATAGCCTTTAGACATGGACCTTAGTCGGCAAAGTAAGGTCTCTGCTTTTGAATATGCTATCTAGGTTGGTCATAACTTCTCTTCCAAGGAGTAAGCGTCTTTTAATTTCATGGCTGCAGTCACCATCTGCAGTGATTTTGGAGCCCAAAAAGATAAAGTCTGACACTGTTTCTACTGTTTCCCCATCTATTTCCCATGAAGTGATGGGACCAGATGCCATGATCTTCGTTTTCTGAATGTTGAGCTTTAAGCCAACTTTTTCACTCTCGTCTTTCACGTTCATCAAGGGGCTTTTTAGCTCCTCTTCACTTTCTGCCATAAGGGTGGTGTCATCTGCATATCTGAGGTTATTGATATTTCTCCCGGCAATCTTGATTCCAGCTTGTGTTTCTTCCAATCCAGCGTTTCTCATGATGTACTCTGCATAGAAGTTAAATAAGCAGGGTGCCAATATACAGCCTTGACGTACTCCTTTTCCTATTTGGAACCAGTCTGTTGTTCCATGTCCAGTTCCAACTGTTGCTTCCTGACCTGCATACAGATTTCTCAAGAGGCAGGTTAGGTGGTCTTGTATTCCCATCTCTTTCAGAATTTTCCACAGTTTATTGTGATCCACACAGTCAAAGGTTTTGGCATATTCAATAAAGCAGAAATTGATGTTTTTCTGGAACTCTCTTGCTTTTTCCATGATCCAGCGGATGTTGGCAATTTGATCTCTGGTTCCTCTGCCTTTTCTAAAACCAGCTTGAACATCAGGGAGTTCATGGTTCACGTATTGCTGAAGCCTGTCTTGGAGAATTTTGAGCATTACTTTACTAGAATGTGAGATGAGTGCAATTGTGCGGTAGTTTGAGCATTCTTTGGCATTGCCTTTCTTTGGGATTGGAATGAAAACTGACCTTTTCCAGTCCTGTGGCCACTGCTGAGTTTTCCAAATTTGCTGGCATATTGTGTGCAGCACTTTCACAGCATCATCTTTCAGGATTTGAAACAGCTCAACTGGAATTCCATCACCTCCACTAGCTTTGTTCGTAGTGATGCTTTCTAAGGCACACTTGACTTCACATTCCAGGATGTCTGGCTCTAGATTAGTGATCACATCATCAGGATTATCTGGGTCATGAAGATCTTTTTTGTACAGTTCTTCTGTGTATTCTTGCCACCTCTTAATATCTTCTGCTTCTGTTAGGTCCATACCATTTCTGCCCTTTATTGAGCCCATCTTTGCATGAAATGTTCCCTTGGTATCTCTCATTTTCTTTAAGAGATCTTTAGTCTTTCCCATTCTGTTGTTTTCCTCTATTTCTTTGCATTGATCGCTGAAGAAGGCTTTCTTATCTCTTCTTGCTATTCTTTGGAATGCTGCATTCAGATGCTTATATCTTTCCTTTTCTCCTTTGCTTTTCACTTCTCTTTTCACAGCTATTTGTAAGGCCTCCCCAGACAGCCATTTTTCTTTTTTGCATTTCTTTTCCATGGGGATGGTCTTGATCCCTGTCTCCTGTGCAATGTCACGAACCTCATTTCATAGTTCATCAGGCACTCTATCTATCAGATCTAGGGCCTTAAATCTATTTCTCACTTCCACTGTATAATCATAAGGGATTTGATTTAGGTCACACCTGAATGGTCTAGCTTTTAGGATTTGAAATAGCTCAACTGGAATTCCATCACCTCCACTAGCTTTGTTCATAGTGATGCTTCCTAAGGCCCACTTGACTTCACATTCCAGGATGTCTGGCTCTAGATGAGTGATCACACCATCGTGATTATCTGGGTCATGAATATCTTTTTTGTACAGTTCTTCTGTGTATTCTTGCCACCTCTTCTTAATATCTTTTGCTTCTGTTAGATCCATACATCTGTCCTTTATTGTGCCCATCTTTGCATGAAATGTTCCTTTGGTATCTCTAATTTCCTTGAAGAGATCTCTAGACTCTCGTATTCTATTGTTTTCCTCTATTTCTTTGTGTTAATCACTGAGGAAGGCTTCCTTATCTCCCCTTGCTATTATTTGGAACTCTGCATCAAATGGGTATATCTTTCCTTTCACGGGTATATCTTTCTCGGCTTTCCCACTGATAGATTGAAGTTTTATTTTCTCAAGTCTGTTAAATCACTTACCATTGATCTGTAAGTTTTTCAGCTTCCAGAAATTTGTTGCTGTTGTCTCCTCTCCTATTTTCCTAATCTGTGTGACCTTAGGTCCTAAAACACTTATTTTTTTTCTGTTCAAAAGGGAGGAAAATTAAACACATATGTTCAACCCACTAGTTTAACCTGCAAGTTCAAAAGAGTCTATTCATTCTGCAAGGTTCAATTCTTCATGAGGCATTCTTCTGACTTATTTGCCTTTGGCAGAATTAATCTTATCCTTCAAAGCATTCAATAATTTTTAGTACAATAATTAGATTCCCAAAAGGGTAGTGGTGAACGTTCTAAAAAATCAAACATTTATTTCGATATGTTGTTGTTGTCAGTCGCTAAGTCATGTCTGACTCTTTGCAACCTCAGGGACTACAGTATGCCAGGCTTCCCTATCCTTCAGTATCTCCCAGAGTTTATTCGAATTCACGTCCATTGAGTCAGTGATGCTATCTAACCATATCATCCTCTGCTACCCTCTTCTCCTTTTGCCTTCAACCTTTCCCAGCATCACGTTCTTTTCCAGTGAGTCGGCTCTTTGCATCAGTTGGCCGGAGTACTGGAGTTTCAGCTTCAGCATCGGTCTTTCCAATGAATATTCAGGGTTGACTTCCTTTAGGATTTACTGGTTTGATCTCCTTGCTGTGCAAGGGACTCTCAAGAGTCTTCTCCAGCACCACAATTATTTGGATATATTTTCTACCAACTAAATTTTTAATTCTTCTTCTTTTTTTGCTGTCTTCCCAAATTAAAACTGAAAATCAGCACCTCTGCAGCACAGAAGCCTGTCTCTACACCATAAATCAATTTTTGAATTTATTGCCCTCTAGTGGCATTTCAAGAAACTAACTTCTTGTACAGCCTATGGGTTGTCTTTAAAGAGAAAATATCTGATATTATTGATATTAAATTCTCAAAGGAATGCATCGCTCTATTTTTTAAAAATTTCCTAATTTAATATGCATAGCTTTTATAATCAAGGAAAGCTACACTTTTCAAAATCATTCAATGAGTTTCTTTTATAGTATAATTATATTAGGAAGCTGAACAAAAGTCCCAATACAAATGTTTTTAAAATACAACCTATTTGTAATGTTTACTTTGCTTTTATTATTTCTCAATCTGACTCAGTTGAATTACAATAACCTTCAAATGAAATATTTATAATTCAAATGGTCAGTAAATATCTGATGTTCTTTACAATAGAAAATGTTTTTTATTTTATATACCAAAACCCTGAACTGAGCTGCTTCTGCTCAAATTCAAAATCAATCTGAAATCTTTAATATGTAGGTTTAATCATGTTTATTTAAACATAGACATATAAAATGTACAAGATAAACTTTCTTGGATGATATATTTAAGGAGAGGGTCAAAATTTGCACACGCCTTCCTCATCACGGGGTCATCATGCTGGTCTGTGCTTGTCAATAAGGCTACACATGGGGATGCGGTGGGCAGAGCAGAGGCCCCTGTTTGGGTTCAAAATGAGATAGGACATGATTTGTACAGTTCTCAGAAATGTTTTAAGCAATTGTATAACACCACACAAGAAGAGAAGCTACCAGAAAAAAGCATTATTTAACTCACAAATCACATATGTGTATCTATATATATGCATTTATATATGGCACACATATGTATATACATCTAAACTGAATAAAATTATTTAAACTTTCAAATGTTTTATGTAGCAAAGAAGTTCATGCCAAGCAAATATAAGAGAAATGAGTATTATCAGATGAAAACCACAGAAGATAAAGATGAGAGATACACCCCCATCCTTCCCCATCCCTCTGAAAGCAGAAGCAGTGCTGGCCACAGGAGTTCAACATTCTGAGCTCAGAGTCTTTCTAGTTCCTTCTCAGTATAATTGGTCATTTCTGCGAACTAGTGACAGCCTGCATTTTCCATTTCTTCCTCCTCCTTTTTCTCCCCCAAATCAGCATTCTTATTTGTTATCCTGCTCTTACTACTTCATACTGGGTATGATCAGAGCAGATAACTTGTAATTGGTTTATAAGTGGCTGGACCAAGAGGAGCCCCATCTGAGCCTCCCTTAAAGAGCCTAGACACAGAGCTGGAGGCACCAGCTGAACAGGATTGGGGTGGTATCCACTTGGGAAGGGATGGATGAATGTGCCTTCTGTTCAGAGAGAGGGTGTGCATGGATATATGTGTTTTACCATGACTATGGCAGAGACCTGTTTGTCTAGATAGTCGATCTCCCCTTTCTCTACAAGGGACTTTCAATTGTTCACAGGTAACTGTTCACAGAACCAAAAAGAACATTCTGCTCAGCCTCTTTTGCAACAAGTATGTGGTTATGTGACTAAGTTCCAACTAAGTTCCAGATGAGACAGAAGCATGAATAATGTGCATGGCTTCTGGGTGTGACCTTAAAAGCACATTCTTCCTTCCAACTTTTTCCTCTTTCTGCTGGCTGGAAGGCACTCAGAGTGCTGAGCTGTCTGAAACACGGGGCTAAGGAAGGTATACTAGAATGGTGGAGGGACAAGATAGAAGGACCTCAGGCCCCGGAAATCTTCGTGTTATAAGGCCAAGCTTTAACCTCCCAGATAAACTTCTATGTCATCTAAGCCACTGCTCTTCAAGGTCTTTTCTTACACAGTCAAATCTTTATTAAAAAGAAAAAAAAAAAAAAAACCATGCCCAGGAAGGAAGCAGATCTCATTAAGAGTAGAATCTAAGCAAATTTGGAGATTTGAGGGAAACATTCTGGAGAAAAGCTTAATCTCTGATCTAAAGAATGAGAGGGGGATTTCCCTGGTGGTCCAGTGGGTGGGACTTCATGCTCCTAATGCAGGGGGCCAGCGTTCGATACCTGATCAGGGAACTAGATTCCACATGCCTCAACTAAAAAATATTCACAGGCTGTAACTAAAGATCCTGTGTGCCACAACTAAGACATGGTGCAGCCAAATAAATAAATAGAGATATATATATTTAAAAAAAAGAATGAGAGAAACCATGCTGGAAAAACTTTCAGATAAGAACAAGCATGGGGTGTCGAAGTATAGAAAGAAGTCTGATAGGAGACAGAAGGTATTTCCTGCTAAACCTGCAGAGGTCAGCACAATCCACATCATTCTAACTTTGTAGCCTCTTGATTAAGGAAGGTGAAGAAGATTAAAAATCAAAAGTAAAACCAACTATGGGGTTTTTACAACTATTTACTGAGAAAAGAAATGACAGTAGGTTTCAGGGGAAAGATGAGTTCACTTTTGGATGTGTGGACTTGGAGGTGTTCATGAGTAGGCAATTGGTCACATGTCTCTGGTGCTGAGAATTAACATTCTGGATGAAAAATGTTTAGGAGTCACTGGCAAGCAGATGGTAAACAAAACTAGAGGAATGGATAGGAGAACCTAAGAAAGTCTAAACTGAGAAAATAATGTAAGAGAGGATAAGAAAGTCTAAAATCCTGCCCTGAAAGAATTCCCGCATTCAATGATTGAATGTGAGTGGGGACTAACCACGAAGACTGAGAAGGAATGGCCAGAGAGATAGGAGGGAAACCAGACAAGTTCATTGTCAAGGAGACCAAAGAAAGAAACTGTTTCAGTAAATAAATTATGACCAACAATGCTGGATGCTGTTTTTTCAGGGTCACATAGGATGAGCTCTGATAGGAGCCCACAGGGCTCTACCATATGCAGATAGTTGATGACCTCCATGGAGAAGGAAAGGCCTTGGGCAGTGGGGATGGAATCCAAATTAGGGTTAGGCTATATCCAGGGCAGATGGTGTAGGAAAAGAGACAGTACTTTCTAGAAGTTTAGCTCCAAAGGGCAAGAGAGAGAGAGAGAAAGAGCGAGCGAGCGAGCGAGCAAGCAAGCAGCAACTGCAGGGGTACTGAGGTTGAAGATGTTTGGTTTGCTTTGGCTTTTTAAGTTGGAAAATTTTTAGTTGAGCTCATTTAAATACGGGCTTCCCAGGCAGCTCAGCTGGTAAAGAATCTGCCCACAGTGCAGGAGACCCTGGTTTGATTCCTGGGTTGGGAAGATCCTCTGGAGAAGGGATAAGCTACCCATTCCAGTATTCTTGGGCTTCCCTGGTGGCTCAGATGGTAAAGAATCCACCTGCAATCCGGGAGGCCTGGGTTTGATTCCTGGGTTGGGAAGATGCCCTCAAGGAGGGCATGGTAACCCGCTCCTGTATTCTTGCCTGGAAAATCTGCACAGACAGAGGATCCTGGTGGGCTATAGCCCACGACTAAGCACAGCACATTTAAATACAAAAGGGAAAGGTCCACATGCATGGAAAAGATTGCAAGTACAGAAGACAGAATGGAGAGCACAAAATTCAAGGTTCCTGAAAAGGTGAGAAGTGTAGAATTCAGATCATATGGTGACAGTCAGCAGAAAATGAAAGAGGGAAGGAAGCATGGGGGGATGGAGCAGGGCCGGGACTATAGTAAAGCAATAAGGCACTCAACTTGGGCACAAAATTTAGGGAAGCACCAAAAAGAAATCCTCAGTAATTAAGATAAACACTATTTTAGTGCAATCTCTATATAGATCAAAATTAATGCAAAAAATTTAAGATGAATAAAATATTAAAATCTTAAATATCCAGTCTGTGGGTAATTTGTTATGGCAGCCCTAGTAAACTAATATAACACATATCTCAATATTGCAGAATGAATAATGTCGCTTCATAACTGATTAAACCCTCTCTCCCAAGAACTCTGGAAAAATTCTAGAATTAAGAAAACACATGGAGTTGAGAAATGAATATTAAAAACAACAACAAAACAAGAAACTCCTTGGGAGCCTGAAGGCAGTTTTGAAACGGTGTGGGACGTAGATGCGTTTATCTGCAGAGGACAGGGCTCTGCCAGGGGGTGGTGGGCAACCAGAAGCAGCCTTGAGAAGGCCTGAAGGAAAGCAGAAAGGAACAGCAACATCCCCAGCCTGCCCAGGACATAACAGAATAGAAGCATCAGCGCACGTGGCTGGGGAGACAGGTTGATGAAAACAACAGGTTGACCAGCTAACCTCTGACATTGATTTCTTTTCCCCCTCCCCCTCCAAATCCCAGGGCTGATGGATAATGGACTGGAGAGTGGGTCTCTCAAAGCTACTTCTTCCTTAGAGACCAATGGTATAACTCAGAACAGAGCTGTCTTTATTGAATGGAGTGACAACAAATGAGGGTGATTAAAACAAATTCCATGGTGATGCAGGCTCCCTGGCTTCCTTCTTAAATTCATCTGGAGGGTCACACACATGCCTCCTCCCCACTTTACATTACCAGACACTCCCACAGGCACAAGAGCTCACAGGAGCTCAAAATAACCCGGCACTTGTGGAGGAGCAAAGAGACCATAAAATGCAGACAAGTTGAATCATACATACCTAATGAATCAGAATCATTAGAACAGATGAGCCAAGAATGTCAAAGATGCTTCAGGAGATAAACAAAGATATTAGCAATCTGAACTAAGAAATCATGAAAAAGCGGAAATATGAGGCTTCCTTGTTAAACACTCACCATTTTCCAAAAATCCACAAACTACTGAAATAATTTTCTTTGATACCTCTGTCAGCTTGTTCAAGTTGCTGCTTAACCACTATACCCCAAATACGTGCACACCAATCACTGTTTCCAGACTGTGGCCTTTTTCTATTCTCTTCTGTGTTTTAAATCCTGTTTTTGCCTTTGTTTCTTAACAATAGTGTAATGACTGCCTTCCTCATGTGACTAAATGGGTGAAGCAAATTAACTAAAGGTCCCTGGGTTATCCTTTGACTAAATAAAATAATTAGATGGAAAATGCAACAAATAGGTAAAATGGCACAGAGAATACAGCTAAAAAGTAAGTTAGAAACTGTAAAATCAGATTGAGGAACTTTCCCAGGCAGCTACAGGAAAAAATAAAGATATGGAAAACATAAAAGGAATGATATGTGATATGGAGAGTACTGAAGGCAGAAGCATAATGCCAATATCTAGATTTTATGGATTCAAAATGGGGGGGGATTAGCAAGGATATATTTAAAGAGATAAAGAAGGCAAATTTTCCTAAATTAAAGAAAAATGAAGGATCCCAGATTGAAAGAAAAAAAAAATCAATCAGATTTTCAAAAAAGATCCCTAACTAGATCCATTATTAGTGAAATTTAAGAACATCAACAACAAAAATAAATGATGTACAATTCTCAGAAAAAGGGAACAGATATCTAAAAAGATCAGGAATCACACTGGTATCAGACTTTTGAAACAACACTAGATTCAAGAAAAAAATTAAGTAATATTTTAAAGTAATAAAGGAAATGACCTTGGAAGCTGCAGAAATTGTTACATTAAATAGAGAGATTCTATATGCAATTCCCATGAGTTTAGTGTGGGTATCATTACTATTAAGAAATTACCAAGACTTCTGGACAATGCAGTAAGAAAGAAAAGAAAAACATAAAGGTGTATAAAAGTAGGAAAAGTAAAGCTAAAACATTTATAAAAATATGACCATCCATCTTAGGAAAAAATTAACAGAATAAAAAATATTAAAATTCATAAGGGAGTTTAGGCATTATAAAAATCAATAGTATTTTTTCTCACCACAAATAACCAACCTAAATAAGTATAATGTAAGATAATATACCACTCATAACAATAACAAAAGCCATAATGTGGCTAAGAATTAACCAAGAACAGACAAGACTTCTATGGCTGCTGCTGCTGCTGCTAAGTTGCTTCAGTCGTGTCCGACTCTGTGCGAAGAAAACTATAAAAATTTTAAAGCATGCAACATGGTCTGAATAAACAGTCATATGTTTCAACAGAAAGACTTATGTCAATTCTCTTCAAATTAATCTAGTGAATTCAATTTTAATGAGCTTTATTGGATTTTTAAGTACCAATAAATTTGTCCTCAAATGTACGTGAAAAGACCAAAAACACATAAAAGAGTCAAGCTAGTCTTGAAAAAGAGGGAGAACTTGCTTTATCAGATATTAAGACATATTGCAGAGTCAAGCAATAAAGATAGTGTGGGAAGGGTGTAAGAACAGACACCATGGACTAACAGGACAGAGCTCAGATACAAACCCAACCATATAGAACTAAATATATATTGGCACCAGGCAGCCATGGGTAAACCACTCAGAAACAAATGACATTCTACTCTGCCAAAGATCACATATTTAGTTCAGTCTAGAACAATTTACAAAACCTGGTATTCAACATACAGATCTATCATTGACAGTGGATTCATCCAGGGACTTTGGAAGCAGGTATGTTTTTCACTGGGGAGAATAGGAGAAGGCAATGGCACCCCACTCCAGTACTCTCGCCTGGAGAATCCCATGGACGGAGGAGCCGGGTAGGCAGCAGTCCACCGGGTCGCTAAAAGTCGGACACGACTGAGCGACTTCACTTTCACTTTTCACTTTCATGCATTGGAGAAGGAAATGGCAACCCACTCCAGTGTTCTTGCCTGGAGAATCCCAGGGACGGGGGAGCCTGGTGGGCTACCGTCTCTGGGGTTGCACAGAGTTGGACACGACTGAAGTGACGTAGCAGCAGAAAGAGAATAACTGATTCTAAAACCCCTCTTTCAGGCTTGGGCCATACCTGAAACATTTAGGGAGGCTCTCCCCCTTGAGCTGTCAAGGCACTGGAATCATTGGGACTTTCCCCTAGGTATACCTGGAGAGTAACAGCAAAATCACCATTTACAAAACACGGGTCTCCTGCATGCTGATACCATACAGTGAAAGGAAAGCGTGAGATATAGTGGTATTTCTTGAACATTCCAGGCACGTTGTCAGCTCTGGGCCTTTTCATTTGTTGTTTGCACTGCCTGCAATTCTCTTCCCTCAGAGAGCCTCACAGTTGGGTCCTTCCCTCCTTCAGGCCTTTGCCCAAGCAGCATATCATCAAAGAGACTTCCCATAACCACTCTATTTACAATTGCAAGACCCTTTCCCACAGAATCATCTCCACCTTCCTCTTACCTGCTTAATTTTCCTCCATATGTAAATGTTTTGCTTATTTCTTTTGTTTGTTGTCTTTATTCCACTTCTTGAACATAAACTCATGCTGAGTTTTTGTCATTTAGTTCAGTACTCATTCCTGGCAAGTAGAAGGTGCTCCATAAATCTTTGTTGAATGAATGAATGGTTATTGTATCTTAGCGTTCCCATAGATACTGGCAACAGTACTAAGGTATAAGCTCATCATCTGAAGTGTAGATAAATGATCAATCAGTCCTTGATAGTGAATCTTTACTTAACAACTGAGATACAATAATCAAATCAAAAAGTTCAAGTAGAAAATTTGTAGTTAGCACTTACTAAAGTTCACATAACGTGAATCATCCTGATAAGTGTTTACTGGATCATTTTTTCTTGGCGAGAGATGCAATTAGCAATTCTTATTAATTCTATAGTTGCATGTCAGGACTCACAATCATTATCTGAAGAGAAAATAAATAAACCCTAGGAAAAAGAGATGATTAGAGTTGTGCCTTAGAAGTCTTTGTGATTTTTAAGTCTATAAACCTTTGTTTATAAACACAAAGGTGAGTCTGCAGTTACAAGAGAAAAAATACAGTCCACTTAGAACGAAGCAGGTGATTTCAAAAGTGAAAAATCGGTGGTAGATTTCCAATTGCGTCCCTTTTGCCGTTAGGGAATTATATGTCCTCACCCACTGCCATGTGCCTAGAAGTGATCCTATTCTCATCAGTTATTTTTATAATAATGAAGAATAACCATCCACCCCATTGGCTTACAATAAGCATTTAATTCTCCTATAGTCTGCAAGTCAGCTGGGATGGTGCTGCTTCAGGATGTGGCCTTCCTGGACTTGTTTGTCTGCAAAAGTCTTTGTTTCATCCTTTGTTTCATCCAAGCTGACAGTTTTGTTTTGCATTTTAAAGCTGTCATTTCATTTTCTTTTGGCTTGCACAGTTTCTAATGAGAAGTCTATGAAAACTTACTATTATTTCTCTGTGCATAATGTGCCTTTTTTCACTAGCTGCTTTTAAGATTTTCTCTTTAAGCTTTTGACGGGTCTACAATAGCTTTTCCTTTAGACCCCAGAGTCTAGGGCTAGTCACTACTAAGGCATGACACTTCGGGGGTCTCTATTGCATATTCCATTCAACAACTGTATTCAACAGTCTCCCCACTCTGGCTCCAGGGAACACAAATGATTCCTAGTCCTGTGAGTTCTGAAAATTGTTTGGCTTACTGTTTCCCCATGATTGTTCTTTCCTGGCCTTGTGGAATAGTCACAGAACATATTCACTGATTTTTATTCAGTTAAAGATGCAGATTTCTAAAGCTTTTGCTCCATGAATTCGGCCTCATAAATTCCAACCAATTCGGTCTCCCAAAAATCCAATCCCCGTCTACTCCATTCGGTAAGACCTGTCTTCTCAGGGAGACCCTAGTCTCTGCTTAAGTTCCCCTTGCACTTGCAAACTGGAAACTGCTTCTGGACAGAGAGCCAGGGTCATAACCTGGCTCATCTCATTTGTTTCTCTTCTTTCAGGTAAAAGGACTGGAACTGCCTGCCGTCCGATGTCTGAAAACAGTTATTTTCACATACTTTGCTCAGTTTCTTAATAAGTCCAGACCTATTTCTTGTCTGCCCTACGGAAAACGCAGATTGTTTTATAAATGTTATTTTCTGTGGTTAAAATTCACCTCTCTTTAGGGCATACCTCGTTTACGTCTCAGGAGATGGTGATGGATCATTTCCTTTGGTGGTCTCCAGGGACCAGAGTTCGGAACCTGGCGTAGCCTCCACTCTGCGCCGGCAGCGTTCTGATTCTCCCGCGCGCGCCTGCCTCCCGCTTGGCTCCTCTCATCTTTCTTCTTGCCCCTCCCTCCTCGCTTCTCCAGCCCCCGTCAACGGAAGCCCTCGCGTTCCGGGCGCGGCTCACTGCGCCTGCGCGGCGTCTGGACGCTTCACGTTCCCGGAAGTGGGAGGTGCCCGCTGGAGTTTGTGTGGTCGCCGCCGCGGGAACGCGAGCCCGGTAATTTTTCAACCGAGAAAGACGAGGTTTTCGGGCTTGGCCGGGTGAGACTGAGGGAGTGGAGGGCTCCAGCAGCTCTCTTCTGACGTGACACGCGACATGGAGGATGAGCAGACCCTCCCGCCTGGCGACGAGGCCGTGACTCCCGCTCGGCGCGCGTCTCCTGGGTCGGAGTGCGGGGACGAAGCCCAGCGTCCGAATCCTGAGGTGAGAATCCCCCCGCGCGCCCCTGAATTAAGAGGGTTTCCTGCGGGAACCGCAGCCCGTGCGCCCTGGGACCCTAGCCCCGGCCACCTTCCCTGGCCTCAACTCCGGGAGCCGTTCTCTGGGGGTCGTTGTCATTGAGCCCTTTCTAGTCGCAGGTACCGTCTGGAAGTAAGTCAACAGCCAGACGAACTGAGGTTTTAGACGTTCTGAGTGGGAATTCTGCTCTAAACTTTCTGAGTTAACAATCGGTTACACGTTGCTGTCGTCATTCCAGGTAGCCCTAGTCTGTAATTGACAGTTTATGTTTGTAGAAATCTCACCCTAGCTCTAAGTGTATCACTCCTTAAGACCTTTAAGGCCATCTCCTAGCCTTGGCAGAAGGTAACTGTGCCTGTTGGCTGGAACTTCGTCTCTGGTTTTTGGACCATTTTACTCCTGCTTCGTATAAACATAATGTATGAATGATGTTGTTAATGATTTTGACAGCTCAGTGGTAGATTCTACAGTGACAGAGTTGTAAAGACGGTCTTAAAACGTCTTTAATCATCTTCTTTGATAGGTATAATTATTGTCGACTAGCTGCAGACTGTAAATAATACCAAAACTGGTCATTTTCTATTAATAATATACAAATACTGAGTGCCTCGTAGTGTGGGTAGTTGGAGGAGGCGTCCAGACTTTTGCTCTTTCCACCTACAGCCAATTCTCCACATAGCAGCTGGAATAATCTTCAGTAACATGAATCTGACTGGGTTTCTCCCCTCCTGAATCTTCAGTTTGCTGGCCCCAGGACGTGGCTCCTTCCTTCATTGTTAGCTGTACCTCTTCCCTTTTGCTCTCAGTGGCCACCATCCTTGGTGTTATGGTGGGTGGCCTTTCTTGTTAAAGGTCTTTTGTGTGCTTTCTTTGCCCTGAGTCTTTGAACAGTTAGTTATCTGGTTCACCTTACGATGCTACTTTCAAAGAGGGCTCCATATCTCTTCTCTCTAAAGAACCATTTCTACTCCACCATCCTTCTTCAGTTTAAGATACTGTCAATAACATCGTCATGTGAGTTGGTACAAAAATAATTTTTTAAAGTTTATGTTTAATGAGAGTAGCATGATTGAATGCACTTTACTTTATTTAAATGTCTTAAAACTTTGAGCTAAAAAAAAAAACAAACTTTGAGCTATTAGTGACTCAAGGCCTGAATCTGTGTTCCTGGTTGGTTTTAGTGACTGTCATATTTGGTAAAAACCTGTTGTTGGATGCTTTTAATAAATGATGATACAGTCCTTTTGTTTTCAGGCTGAAGTAAGCAAGTTTGGATTTCAGCTAAGTAAAATTTCATTATCCCTTATATCAACAAAAGTGTTTTCATAAATGAATAGGTTTTTAATGAAGTAGCTTCAGATTTCATCAGAACTCTTCTTTGGGAAGGATTTTAATCAAGTTTAATTCTCCTTTTAATTTCTTTAATGTGTAGATTCAGAGGCTTTTTTAAAAAAAATAGGTAATGTGCAGGGGTGTTTTGGGCTATAAAATAATGGAAATGTTTCCAAAACATCTATTTCCTAAATGTTCTTGCCACAGAAAAGGTTTCTTTTGATCATGGTTGCTTCCATATTGTAAAGATTCTCTCATTTGAGATACAACCTATGTAACCATTTACTGGGACATGTGAAAATTGCAAAATGTCACAGTATCATGAAGTTGAATATTCCTTCCTATACGGTGGAGTCTGTCCTTTCCTCATTGTATGGCTGATACTTTATGGCATTGGACAGATGGACTCAGACATTGGGGAGGGTGCCGTTGTCAATCCATGTATTACGTGGTAAACTAACCTTGTGTTTTTGTAGATTAATAATACATATAGGGTTTTAAATACTTTCTTTCTGCTTCTTAGTGGATTGTCTTGAATAACTTTCTTTGGAAGTTTGTGTAGACTGAAATTTGTGAGAACTGCACCTTGACCGTGTCCTGAACCTCACTGAAGGAGGAGGACTAGAGTTGGACCCAGGGGAGGAGACAAAACTTTCTTTATTGAAATCATGATTTATAACATGTTTAGAAGAGGCCTCTTACATGTGGGTAATTTTTATAACTACAGTTCTAGATAAAAATGAAGCATGTGAGTAGGGGAGAGGACTTAACCAAAGAGAAAAGTCATTTAAATTGACTGAGACATCTGTTTTGGTAGGCAAACTGTTGTTCAGTGTAGAACCTAAATTTTAACCTGATTGAAGATGGAGTTTAAAATTCACTGTAAGTATAAAGACAAAGGATGAATTAGGAATCCTGATTATATTCTAATGATAAAGTAGCCAAGCATTGCAAAATTTATTATTGAAAGCAAATTATTTTCTTTACCTTTAGTCAAAGATCTGTGAAATAAGGTTTCTAAAACATTTGTTATCAAGTAACTTCAATATAATTATTCTTCACTTTACAGACAGTTCATACATTGGAATTCCTGACCTCTTCCTCAGAGGAGATGGGAATATTTCTAGCACTGTCTGCTAAACGTGTGTTACATTAAATGAAGAGCTAAGAGTGAGAAATAATCCCTGAGTCATCAGGATTGGTTCTGACTCGGAGACTGTGTGTGGCCTTTCCATGGTTATCCTTCCTTAATGTGTAATTAAAGTTCCCATGGGGACAGTATGGTAAACTATAACTAACAAGTTTTGTATAGATTGCTAGTAAACTCCAAAGTATTTTTGAAAATTCTGGAACATACCTAATATTTATGACATTGCATGTGGAAAATAACTTGTAAATGAATCTTTGGAGCTCAATATTTTAGTAATTTGGGGGTTACCTGTGGCGTGATTAGAGTCGAATTATGTCTTTCTCAACTTGAATTTTAATTTAAGAAAGGAAGAACAATTTATAATGTAGTAGGGATTGGGGGCAGGAGGAGAAGGGGACGACAGAGGATGAGATGGCTGGATGGCATCACTGACTCGATGAACGTGAATCTGAGTGAACTCCGGGTGTTCGTGATTGACAGGGAGGCCTGGCGTGCTGCGATTCATGGGGTCGCAAAACTGAGCGACTGAACTGAACTGAACTGTAGTTCTCCTGAATATCCCCTCTGTGTGTGTGTGTGTGTGTGTGTGTGTGTGTGTGTGTGTAACTTTTGGAAATTGTGTGTTTTGAAACAATGTGTTTTCATCTTTGCTTTGGGTAATAACATGTTTTGGATTAGATTTCTGGCCATTTTATTTTTATATTGGCCAGTTTCTGTTAACTTTGTGAAATGAAGTCAGGCTAAAAATTCTCAGGAAGACACTCATTTATACGTGTTAAATGTTGTGAAAGTTTATTTAAAAAATGGTTCATTTGTAAATTTAAAAATATTGTTTGTGAAAAGGTCTAACCTTCAGTCTGTGATGGTAATGTTTATTGATAGCCATGGTAGGTATGGATTTTTCCATTTTGGTGATGCCAGTGGTAAAGAATCTGCCTGCCAGCACAAGAGTTGTGGGTTCAATCCATGGGTTAAGAAGATCGCCTGAAGAAGGGAATGGTAACCCACTCCAGTTTTCTTGCCTGGAACATTCCATGTGGATAGAGGAGCCTGGTAGGCTACAGTTCATGGGGTTGTGAAGTGTCAGATACCACTGAGCAACTAAGCACATGGTGTGTGTGGCATTGGAAACCTGATATACTTGATTTCATTTAATCCTTATAATGATGTCTCTCACCTACTATTTATCATTACCAATACCAAATACCATTTGAGATACTTATTATTATATTTTGAAGATCAGAGGCTAATAAATAATTACCCAAGGTTATGCAACTAGTAAATAATCAGCTGGGGGCTCTGTCCTGAGGTTATTCTGACTCCAACACCAGGGCTCTTTTTTACTTCTTTTCCTGTATGGAACCTCGTGACTCAGAAGAGAGCAGGGTAAATTGTTCTGGAAACACATCTTTCTTCTTCCTATGCCCTTTTATTGGACATTCAGTACAAAGAGGCCTTAATCTTTAAGATGCTTATACTAACTGTAAACTCTGTATATACCCATACTTTATTTTTTTGTAGAAAAAGCAACGGTATAGACTTGATGGCCAAGAAACAAAAGCATCTACGTTGATTACCTCCAGTGCAAATGATTTCAGTGACCCAGTTTACAAAGAGATTGCGATTACGAATGGTTGCATTAACAGAATGAGTAAGGAAGAGCTCAGAGCCAAACTTTCAGAATTCAAGCTTGAAACCAGGTAACTAAAAATAACTTTCAAATTACAAAAGTAGTACACGTTCATCCTAGAGAAGCTTGAAAACATTGACAGAAATCATCTGTAATGATTAGTTATCAGCTGATTAGTTATCAGGATTTTTCATGGGTAGGATTCCTTTTCAGTGGTAATTTCAAAAGGAAAACAAAAGATTTCTAACAGTCACTAATTGGTGATGTGACCAAAATGTCTTCCTTGTCACTTCCCATTAGTTACAGTTTTTAGATCCTCTTATTTTTACTACCATTTTCTATTTGCTAGCCCCTCTAGGACTCAACCAAGTTATCTGACGAACCAGTGTGACTGCCTTTGCCCACCATAGTTATCTGTTTAGAACAATCTTGTCCCACCTTCTATTTGTGGAACATATATTTTAAAAATAACTGTAGGAACTTCCCTGGCGGTCCAGTGATTAAGACTCTAAGCTTCCACTGCAGGTTCAGTTTCTGGTTGGGGAACTTTGATACTGCATGCCACGAAGCATGGCCAAAAAAAAAAAAAAAAAAAAATCTGTAAAACTGAATCTCCTAAATCATATTTTACCCATGGTAAATTAGAAATCTAATTTGAGTTAAGAATCTATTGACTGTGGCAGTGTTCTCCTGGACATGGTTTATTTTAGGATGTCTCCTAAATGAATTTTCCTAGTTAAGTAGCTAAGGGGCATTCAACTTTATATAGTAGGCTCATGTACTTTTAAATTCACATGGAGGTTTTTTTTTTTTTAAGTTATCTAATTTAAAAAAGCCAAAGAAAGGAAAGAGCATAATAAATTTAATTTGCCTGAATTTTTATATTCTGAAATTTGTGTTTGGTCAGTAGAATAATTCAGTATTAATTTCAGGTTTTGTATCCTGTATGTTATCTTATTATATAAGGCAACAGGGCTAGGTAGGCGGTGTATGCCAGCAAAGCTTCTGGTGTGAAAGACCAACATACAGTTTATATACTGTACAACAAAAATGAAAAATTATATGTGAATGAAAATATTGATGCCATATTAGATGTTCTGTTTTAATTAGTTGGCTGCTGACTTAGCTCTGATTCCTGCTTTCTTTACCTTCATTTTGGCTAACATTTGCTAAATTAGGCTGTGACTATCAGTGTTCAACCCAGTGCCAGCAAGTAGGAGTTCACATTCTTGTCTGTAAAATTCACCTGAGAGTTCATTTTATTCTTATTTTCAATAGAGGTGTAAAGGATGTACTAAAGAAGAGACTGAAAAACTATTACAAGAAGCAGAAGCTGATGTTGAAAGAAAGCAATTGTGCTGACAGTTACTACGATTACATTTGTATTATTGACTTTGAAGCCACTTGTGAAGAGGGAAACCCACCTGAGTTCATACATGAAATAATTGAATTTCCTGTTGTTTTACTGAATACTCATACCTTAGAAATAGTAAGTGAATTGTTATATTTTAATTTTTGTTTTAGCAGCAGCTGTTCTGGGGTTGACTAGTAAGGTGGAGGATTCCATTTGCTGATTTAGTTAGCGTTCTAAAGAGGGGGTGTTTGCTCTGGATTCTTCCTTAATAGATGGGCTATAATAATTCCAGAGTCTGCTGCTCTCCTTTTCCAGTAGCTTAAAAAAACACAAAACCCCCTGATGCCTAGCCCTTGTCCCAAAGATTAGTTGTTCTGTGGTGGGGCCCCTAGTATCAGCTTTTTTTTTTTTTTTTCTTTAAAGCTCAGTTGGTATGTAGTCAAGGTTGAGAACTACTGCAGTAGACTACTGTATACTCTGATCTATAAAAATGCTAAGGTACAGAAATTACCTTTCAACTTAAAACTAGTTCGCTTTCTAATGAAAAGTTTATGGGTGAAGCAACTCTTGTAACCTTGGCTTTTGAGCCATGTGACATACATTCATTGTTAGCTCAGGAGCTCAACAGGATCCCTCCAAATAAATGCCATTTGCCTTGTAAAATCTGACCAAGGATTGTAACAGCTCATCTATACAGAGGTACCACTTTTATGGTTTCCCCAGTTGCCACACACTGGGAATAAATATAAAAAGGCTTTGTGCATTAAAATACACAGCATTTTTTCCTTTGTGCCATTGGAAGCCTCTTTAGTTATAGTCTTAATCAGTCCATTTAAATAATTCCTTGTCCAAAGCAGATTAAAGGTCAGTAAATTAAAAGGCTTCCCTGCTAGCTGAGCTGGTAAAGAATCCACCTGCAATGCAGGAGACCCTAGTTTGATTCTTGGGTTGGGAAGATCTGCTGGAGAAGGGAGAGGCTACCCACTCTAGTATTCTTGGGCTTCCCTGGTGGTTTAGCTGGTAAAGAATCTGCCTGCAGTGCAGGAGACCTGGGTTCAATCCCTAGGTTGGGAAGGGATCAGTTCTCCAGGTTCAATCCCTGGAGAAAGGAACAGCTACCTACTCCAGTATTCTGGTATAATTAAAAGAAAAAATGACAGCTATGAAAAATCATCTTGCGTAATTCACTAGGTCTTACTTTCTCAGTGATGGATGAGGTGCTTGCCACTCTCCTCCCACATTAGACATGATGATTCATTGCTTTCTACTGTGTTGTTCCCATCACATTGTTGTTATTGTTCAGTCACTCAGTTATGTCCAACTCTGAGACCCCATGGACTGAAGCACACCAGACTCCCTGTCCTTCACTATCTCCCAGAGTTTGCTCAAACTCATGTCCATTGAATCGGTGATGCCATCCAACCATCTCATCCTCTGTCATCCCCTTCTCCTCCTGCCTTCAATCTTTCCCAGCATCAGGGTCTTTTCCAATAAGTTTGTTCTTTGCATCAGGTGTTCAAAGTATCGGAGCTTCAGCTTCAGCATCAGTTCTTCCAATGAATATTCAGTATTGATTTCCTTTAGAATTGACTGGTTTGATCTCCTTGCAGTCCAGGGGACTTTCAGGAGTCTTGTCTAGCACCACAGTTCAAAAAGATAGATTCTTCAGTGCTCTGCCTTCTTTATGGTCCAACTCTCACATCCATACATGACTACTGAAAAGGACTGTAAGGACCTTTGTTGGCAAAGTGATGTCTCTGCTTTTTAATATGCTGCCTAGGTTTGTCATAGCTTTTCTTCCAAGGAGCAAGTGTTTTTTAATTTCATGGCTGCAATCCCATCACATACAGACTCATCATTTTTCATACCATAAAGAGCCTTAGCTTGATCCCACTTCCCTGACAACTACCCTGTGTCTTTGTTCCTCTACAGCAGATTTCTTTATAAAAGTTATATACTTGTCTGTCTCTGTTTCCTCCCATTCTCTTAAATCCCCACCACTTGTAGATGTAAGTTATGTATTCCATCCCATCACTCCACTAAAATCACTCCTCAGTGTCATCTTTGACCTTTACCTAAGTCCTGGTGGAACTGACCATTCTCTCCTTGAAACACTTTCTTCAGGAGACTGCCAGTACCCCTCATTGTCCTATGTTTTTGCCAGCCTCACTGGGTTCCCTTTTACAATTTCCTTTGCTGTTTCCTCTTCTTCCAACTTCCTAGTATTGGATGCCATAGGTTCAATCCCAAGTCCTCTTCTGTGTATATACTTTCTCCCTTAATGAACTCACCTATCATCTGGTTCCATAGCTCTTAAAAATTCCATAGAAACTGGTATCTTCTGAATATATATTTCCAACCTCATCCTCTATCCAAAATCCAGGCTGTCACTTAACATCTCTACTTAGACATCTAAACAGCCATCCTAACGTGTCCCAGACTGAATTTACTGTAAACTTGTTTTATCTTCAGCCTTCCCTGGCTTGAGGGCTGGCAACTCAGTCTTTCTGCTTGCTCAGTCCTGAAACGTTGGCGTCATCCTTGACTCCTATTCTTCGCATCACACACCTAGGCTATCAGCGGCTCTTGTCTCTTCTGCTTTCAGAGTGTATCCAGAACCAGCCACTTAACTGCCTTGCTATGACTGTAGTTTGAGCCCCATTGATTTCTTCTCTGGGTTTACTGCATTTGTTCACCATTTAACCAGTCTCTGTTTCTGTCTAAGGGCTTTCCTTGATAGCTCAGTTGGTAAAGAATCTGCCTGCAATGCAGGAGACCCCGATTCAATTCCTGGGTCAGGAAGATCTGCTGCAGGAGGGATAGGCTACCTACTCCAGTATTCTTGGGCTTCCCTTGTGTTCTTGTTCCCTACAGCCAGTTCTCAGTTTAGTGACCAGTGAAAGTGAAAGTTGCTCAGTCGTGTCTGACTCTTTGCAACCCCATGGACTATACAGTCCTTGGAATTCTCCAGGCTGGAATACTGGGGTGGGTAGCCTTTCCCTTCTCCAGGGAGTCTTCCCAACCCAGGGATCAAACCCAGGTCTCCTGCATTGCAGGCGGATTCTTTACCAGCTGAGCTATGAGAGAAGCCCCTTTAGTGACCAGAGTGCTCCTTATAAAATATATAGTTTCATTCCTCTGATCACAACCCTTTTATGGCTCCCCATTTAACTCAGAATAAAAGTGACATTCCTTTTACAATCTGGCCTCTAGTTACCTCTGATTACAGCATGTTGACCTGCTTGCTGCTTCTCAGAAATGCCAGGCATGCTCCACCCCCTCACCTCCCAGAGCTTTAGCTGAAATTCCTTTCCTCCAGAGATCTTCCTGCTAATTTCCTTCCTCCCGCCCATCCTTCCAGGCCTTCCTTAACTCTTGCCTTCTAAATAAAGTCTAACTGGTTCTCTGTTCAGTCTGAACACCCCCAGACACCAGTGTTTCTGATCCCTCTTATCTACTCTTAACTTTTTAAGAACCTTCATCACCTTTTAACTTACTATGTAATTTATTTAAGTAATTATTCAGTATTTGGTCAGTGAATGCATAGTTAGTTCTGTGGCATCATTCTGTTACAAATGTTAAATAATACCAGCTTGTAATGGTAAGATATTGTATTTTTTTAAGATTTTCATATAAAATTATGAAATAAAATCCTGATACTTAAAAGGATAGACTTCATTTATCTAAGAAATCCAAGAAGTAGAATTTTTTCTTTTGAAATATGTCTGATAAGTAAAGGATGTCTCTTAACTTTAGAAGTTCAAATGTTCTTTGCTGTTCTTTTACTCTTTTACAATTATTAACTATTGATAATTCATCTGCTTAATAAACAAGTGTGTAAAAAGAATTTTGTAAGCACTATTTTTTCTTAAATTTTTAATCTTCTATTATAAGGAATTTTCTTTGTCTTTTCCTTCGTAGCTAGCTAGTATTAATAATTGCTGCCAATAAATCTTTAAAAGACTTTGAAATTGTCCTTAATTTGAACAAGTGACTTAGTGTGATCTGGTTTAGGGAAGCAGCACTGGGCTAAAGGAAGAAGCACTTAGATCTGAGCCTGATAATAACAGTTCTGTCCTTACTGAGTTCACAGAGTTGTTGTGAGCACAAAATAAGAATGCAAACCTGAAAGCTTCTTCAAGAGGTTAAACATTGCTAAAATAATTAGTGCTGTTAATTACCACTCTTTAAACTGCTACATGCCATATTGTTAAATTTTGATTACTCAGAATTCAGCTTAATGAAATCTTAATATAAAAATAAGATCTAATTAGGAGTGAATGAGAGCAGGAATCTGAACTAATTTATTGTAACTGAAAACTGGCATTTCTTAAACATACTTTCTGTTATTTAAAAAGCTCTTAATATCTTCAACTGGAGGTTGCATTAATAGGCTTTACATTTCCAAAACATTATAAGCAATATCATCAGCATTTTGCTCCTCTGGTTAAAGTTTGGTTTGAAGACTTCAGATACTTGTTCTATCTTAAACGTTTGTAAAGTGTGAAACATAATTTTTTAATTAAAAAATTAGAGTAATTTGGGAATAGGGCATTATCCTTAAATTGTTAAATCTGTAGTCTCTGCCTTAACCACCTGTAAGGTTACAACCCAGTGTGGCTGATGTTGTCATATATTATTTCATGTATCTTAAGTCATAGAAATACTTCAATTTGCTGTTCTTCTCTTGTAGGAAGATACGTTTCAGCAGTATGTGAGACCAGAGATTAACACCCAACTTTCTGACTTCTGCATCAATCTAACTGGAATTACTCAGGTTATCATTCTGTGTTCCTTTTTCTAGAGTTTGAAGGAAGTTTTGAAATTAGGGATTTATTTCATAAAAATTATTGTTGTAAACAATTAAATGTGAGACTTTCCTTTCTTGGTAAAGATCTTTTGCTTTGTAATACTTAGGAAAGCACATTTTATACCTGATAAGATATTTTTCAGCCTTTCCTTTTAAAGTGTTGTAATGATGAATCGAAGCATTTCATTTGTTTGGAGCATTAGTGAAGAAAGAGTTAAGTTACCATGCTGCACTTGGGGATGAAGTTTTAAAATATATCTGTTTACAACCTGATTTTATATATAGTGTAATTTTTTTTAGGTCTCTGATTTTTGGTTGTATTCTAATGTGGCAGGCCCTTTGTCCATTTACTTAGTTGCTGTATTCATTTGTTCAGCAAATATTTGAGGGTGTGCTGTATATCTGCCGAGCTACAAGGGATACAGAAATAGTCAGGATAGTCTCTCTCCTCAGCTCGCTTAGCAATTGTAGGTTGGGGGGGACTGACACAAAAAAAACAGTGGTCACAGTATGGTTAGGATTACTGACAGTCAGTGTTTCCTCACTGTGTCATGGGCCCCTGTAGAAAGACCTTTCTCTGACAAATGGAACGGAGGACTGTCCTGGGCAAAACTCAAGTTGGTGAGCTTGGGCAGAGTCATGATGGGTAAACAGATGTAAAAGAATGACCGGGCATTTCAGGTGTGAAGGGCAGAACTTTTAAGTGGTTCAGGATGGTTCAGGTATCTTATGGGCTGATGAGAAAATGGTCACAAATAAAGCTGAAGTAATAGAGATGAGCTATATCACGAAGGGTCTTATGTGTCATTTTTGTCTGGAAAGCCTTGGGGAGTGTTTGGAGGATTTTAAGTATGAAAGTGATGTGGTGGATGATTTACATCTTAGGAAGATGGATATAGTATGTTTTGGAAAGATGTGAACTTTAAGATGCAGAGATACTGTAAAGGGCCAGGGCTTTCAGCTAAGAAGAGATTGCCCTTTTCTCCCCTCTGGAGAATCAGGAAGCCACTGGGTCGAGGCCTGAAAAAAGAGAATGCCTGCGGATGATCTTAAATCTTCATTTGGGGACGATTATATACTTCAGTTGAAAGCAGTTCCTAATATTTGGCTATAAACAATTTTTAATCGTCTTACAATTGGAATTTTTGGTGAACCTTAGCCTAAGAAACCATAGAGTTCAAAACATCATAGATAAGACTATGTTCTGCTCTTTCATGTCCCTCCAGTGTTTGTATGCTGAGTATTTTGTAGGACTGCATGTAACTACTGGGATTTTTATGTATTTTACATTCATATCCTCAGGATCAAGTAGACAAAGCCGATACCTTCCCTCAGGTACTGAAAAAAGTCATTGACTGGATGAAACTGAAGGAATTAGGGACAAAGTATAAATATTCCATATTAACAGATGGGTAAGTATTTAGGAAATTTATCTTAATCTGCTTTTTAAGATTAAAGATGTCCTTATTCATCTAACTTTTAGAATAACCACAGAAAATATTATTTCCTGAAGGACCCCCCACAGCAGACAGTAATTTTCCTTTCATATCCTTATCCTTAGTTAAATTTTTAAGTCCTAGCAGTCAAAGCTTTTGACTGTGTGGATCACAAGAACCTGTGGAAAATTCTGAAAGAGATGGGAATACCAGACCACCTAACCTCCTCTTGAGAAACCTATATGCAGGTCAGGAAGCAACAGTTAGAACTGGACATGGAACAACAGACTGGTTCCAGATAGGAAAAGGAGTACGTCAAGGCTGTATATTGTCACCCTGCTTATTTAACTTATATGCAAAGTACATCATGAGAAACGCTGGGCTGGAAGAAGCACAAGCTGGAATCAGGATTGCTGGGAGAAATATCAGTCACCTCAGACATGCAGGTGGTACCACCCTTATGGCAGAAAGTGAAGAGGAACTAAAAAGCCTCTTGATGAAAGTGAAAGAGGAGAGTGAAAAAGTTGGCTTAAAGCTCAACATTCAGAAAACGAAGATCATGGCATCTGGTCCCATCACTTCATGGGAAATCGATGGGGAAACAGTGTCAGACTTTATTTTGGGGGGCTCCAAAATCACTGCAGATGGTGATTGCAGCCATGAGATTAAATGACACTTACTCCTTGGAAGAAAAGTTATGACCAACCTAGATAGCATATTCAAAAGCAGAGACATTACTTTGCCAACAAAGGTCCGTCTAGTCAAGGCTATGGTTTTTCCAGTGGTCATGTATGGATGTGAGGGTTGGACTGTGAAGAAAGCTGAGTGCTGAAGAATTGATGCTTTTGAACTGTGGTGTTGGAGAAGACTCTTGAGAGTCCCTTGGACTGCAAGGAGATCCAACCAGTCCATCGTAAAGGACATCAGTCCAGGGTGTTCATTGGAAGGACTGATGCCAAAATTGAAACTCCAGTACTTTGGCCACCTCATTGGAAAAGACCCTGATGCTGGGAGGGATTGGGGGCAGGAGGAGAAGGGGACGACAGAGGATGAGATGGCTGGATGGCATCACCGACTCAATGGACATGAGTTTGGGTGAACTCTGGGAGTTGGTGATTGACAGGGAAGCCTGGCGTGCTGCAATTCATGGGGTCGCAAAGAGTTGGACACAACTGAGCAACTGAACTGAACTGAGGGGTCAAAGAGAGGAGCAAAAGAAATAACAGTCTGATCCAGGACTAGAAGAAGATTAAATATTAACATGCAAAATCTAAATGATTTTATTGTTTTTATCACTACACTTCTTGCTCAAAAAAGTCCAAACTCTTCAGTCTGGCTTTCAAGGCTCTCATCTAATCCCACCCTACCTGTGTAGCCTAATCCTTCTGCTGTTTCTCTTTTTCACTCCGGTCAGGCTGACAGATGAATCACGGGTTTATCCTTCCTCGGTGTATGCATGCAACTTTCCTCTCTGCTGGAAGGTTCCCTTCCTTCACTGTTTACTTCTTTATTACTCAAAGCCTACCTCGTGTTTTACTCCAAAGATTATAACTCATGTTGATGTCTCTGTTGAAGTCTTAGAGCCTCTGCGATAGGTACCATTCATGTTGGCATCTGACTAAATATTCTGATATCTAAACTTTATGTGTGTAAGATTTATGTTTGCAAGGAAATTAACAATCCTTTCAGAGCAAGAGGTTTTGCAACTTGAGAATCTTCCATATTGCTTACTATAGTGCTGAGCTTGAAACTATGCTTCATAAGCATTAGCTACATGAAAAGTATGGAGATGAGAGCAATTAAAACAGGGATTAAAAATGGAAATTTGTGAAAAACATTGATGAGCCTCTTTAGAAATCTATTACTGATTTTCAGGATAAATGAGGAGTGTCCCTGCTTAATTACACAGGTGTCTCTGTTATAACATGGTGTGTGCAGTTCGATAAAAACCTTGCATTCTGGGACAGATTGTTCAAAATCTATGCAATTTTGTAGCCAGAGGACTAACAAAACAGTAATTGATATACCTCCAGAAATAGTTTGGACAGTCCAGGCAGCCTGGGGTCTGTGGAAGTCACCTCGGAGGATGTTACAAGTACACAGAAGCCAGAGGATCATGGGGACAGGCACTTGTTTTTAATTTTCTTAAAAGTACTCCACTTGCCTTATGGCAGCTGAGTTAAGAATTTTTCTTTTTTCTTTCTTACTGAAGAGTATGATTTCAACTGCTTCAATTCTGACTCCTTTGGCTGAGGAAAAACTATGTATGAAGCAGCATAGTTACAGTCAGGATTCTTGATTTGTGTTGTAGAAGCATGTACTGTGGCAGAACAAATTGTGTTCTAACTACTTGATATCATCTGTGTTTCTCTCAAGTATTTTGTTCATTTGTTTGTAGTTTTTGTTTTATTTCAAAGCATACCCTCAAAGACCTTCCTAATGTGATAAACCTGGCATTAAAAGTAAGCTGGGCAGTTCTTTAGAGTTGTGAAAAAATGCTCAAGAGGATAGAGGGGAAGTTTATTTTTGAGTTATTGTTGAGAAAGAGAAGTTAGTTTTCTGAGCTTGATGTTATGTGTAAATATAAGAAGGATGATGTATAAATAAAAACAAATAGAATGACTTAAGAGCCTCATTTTAAAGAATGGTATAGCATGTATTTAATTCAGTTTTCTTTCCTCTTTTGACTCAAGTTCATGGGATATGAGTAAGTTCTTGAACATTCAGTGCCAGCTAAGCAGGCTCAAATATCCACCTTTTGCCAAAAAGTGGATCAATATTCGAAAGTCATATGGAAACTTTTACAAGGTAAGATTATTGATTATATTGCTCTTGATGATAAATTTATTATATTTTGCATGTACATAAAGTTGTAATTTACTAGGGACTTTTCACAGAAAAAGATCATATTATTATTCAGATTCTAAGTAGTTATATTCATGTGAATTTAGAAAAATAAGCTATCTTCCTCACTCAACCTATTACTCAAACAGAGTAAATGTATATGTATTGTTGTTGTTCAGTTGCTAAGTCATGTCTGACTTTGTGACCCCATGGGCTGGGCTTCCCTTTCCTTCCTTATCTCCCAAAGTCTGCACAAGCCCATGTCCACTGATGATCTTTAGTAACAGAGATTTGAAACTGAAATATATGGCTTGCTTCTGGAACAAACAGTTCATACTGATTTTTAATTTTAGCAAAGTTAATATGTGTGTGTAGTGTGAATTTTTAAAAATACTAAATAATATTCCAGGTCTTAAATAGTCTTCCCCCATGGCCCTTACCAGTACTGGTTCCATTTCTCCCAAACACTTGAAGTTTTTTAAGCTATTTCTTCTCATATTTAACCTTCCTATTTCTAAATTATATATTTATGCTATTTCTTGAGTTTTCAGTCTGAGTTATCTGTTGAGTTCTTGCAGTGGACAGTGAAGATTTAGCTCCAATAAACAGCCCCCATTCCTGCCTATCCTTCCCCCTCCCTGCATCTTTCTAACTCAGTCACATTAGCTCTGTAATCATTATTCAGTGTTTACATTTCTAATGACTGTGGAGAGTGTTCACAAGTTTCAATCAGATTGTTTGCTTTTTTGGTTGTTGCATTTTAAGAATTCTTTATACATTCTAGATGTTAATCCCTTTTCATATATGTGATTTGCAATTATTTTCTTTCATTCTGTGCGCTGCCTTTTCCCTCTGGTGATAGTGTCATTTGATATGTAAAAATTATAAATTTTGTCAGTCAATTAAAATAATACATTACAGAAAAATACCATGCAAAACAATTAGTTTGGGTTAAAACAGTAGGGCTTCAACTTAACTGTTCAGAACAATGTATTTCCTTTCATAAATAAGTTACAAAGCTGTAAACTTTTTGTTTTATGGACTCCATCTGTTTATATATATTTTAATCTAAAACACTAAGATCTTTTTTTTTCTAAGTCTGAGAATTTTATTTGCTTCATTTGATCTAGGAGTATTTGCCCTTTGCCTGAATTTTTACTATCTTGCCTATTACTGTTAATTTTCGGCCTCTTTATTTTCCACTTCATTGAGACTTACAAAATACTAAAGAATTATTCACTGAGCTGTCCATGTTTCAGGTTCCTCGAAGCCAAACTAAGCTGACAATAATGCTTGAAAAACTCGGAATGGATTACGACGGGCGGCCTCACAGTGGTCTTGATGACTCTAAGAACATTGCACGAATAGCAGTTCGAATGCTGCAGGATGGATGTGAACTCCGGGTCAACGAGAAAATGCATGCGGGACAGCTAATGAGTGTGTCCTCTTCACTACCAATAGAGGGCACTCCAGCACCACAAATGCCACATTCCAGAAAATAACAGCATTTTTGCCCTTTTGCCTGTGGATCATTCACTGTAACTGGAGCTGCTACAAAGAGGTAGCAGATGAATACCTATTGAATTAGTCCTGCAGTGCAAAATTTAAGCACCTTAACATTTAAAATCTTATTACAGTAATAGGTATACACATACATATGTGAACAGATTCTGTGGGAGGGCATATTGAATTCCTTGTCACCAGCACTTTTGATATGAGCAGTATTTGTTACACAGTAACAGTTCCTGCTTAGAATTGAATTTTATAATTTAAGGTGTCCAAGATGTGTTTCTTTGGGTTTAAAATGCAAAGGTTTATTGGCTCTCCCCTTGAATGTCATATCTTACTGATGTTAAAATATATGATGTATTTCTACATTAACGTCATTAGATCAGATCATTTCTTCAAATGCAGAAAAGATCAGAAAGGTGGGCCTTTATCTACTAGCCTTTGGGTTTTAAGAATATCAGAGTCCTTTTGATTTTTGAAGCTTATTTGTGAACATGAGCTGTGAGTGGTAAATTTCATAAAGAACTTAGTAAACATATCTGCCTGTGTTTTTTTTTCGTTTGTTTTTTCTTTAATTTATAACTGGAAGGCTCGTGATAGGTTATAGGGTCTGATTAAAAATTCAGTTACTGATGAGGTCAATGGAAAGTCAAAAGAAAATATCATATAAAGGAATATAAGGGCTACAGCTTGAAGTTTATAATATATAGATAAATCATTGAGGTCTTGGATTTGGTTTTTTGGTTCTTCTCCCTCTTGTGACATATCTGCCCTATTTCTTCAATCTAAGAGACCATGCTTTGAATTAAGACTTTCAAGGTCACTACTTAATTTTGCATTTGTATTCAACATTGTGAGTGAGGTTAATAAAGTCAAATAATATTTTCTACCATATCTTATGTTTTTATTGTTAAAAAACTGATTTTACATAGTGAGTGACCACCAAATGTTGAAAAGTTAATTCTTAACTAATTCTGAAAATGAAAATGTATTTATATAGTTGAGAAAGTAAAATTCCCCTAATCTAGAAATACTTATTTTCAGAATTGGATTTCCCACTGTAACTTTCCTGGAACAGTTTCATTAGCACTGCTTCTTTTCATTCACTTCGTAATAGTAATTGTGATGCTACTTTATTTTGATGATTTATACATTGTAATCAAATAAATTTTATAGAGGTCTTCTAACCCTGATGCATAGGAGGAAAGTAGGCATTTTTCTTGGTATAAGACTTCTCCACAGAATGCTGTAGGTTTTTAACTTAAATGAATTCCTGCCTCTGAGGAATTATAGAGTCAGCATAATAAAGAATTAGAGGATAACAGCGGAGAAGGCAATGGCACCCCACTCCAGTACTCTTGCCTTGAAAATCCCATGGACAGAGGAGCCTGGTAGGCTGTGGTCCATGGGGTCGCAAAGAGTCGGAGACGACTAAGCAACTTCCCTTTCACTTTTCACTTTCATGCCTTGGAGGAGGAAATGGCCACCCACTCCAGTGTTTTTGCCTGGAGAATCCCAGGGACGGGGGAGCCTGGTGGGTTGCCGTCTATGGGGTCACACAGAGTCGGACACGACTGAAGTGACTTAGCAGAGGATAACAGCACAGTGTATGTGATGCCCTTAGACATACAGATTATAGTAAAACAAGGACATCTAGGTGTCTTCAGCTTAAACAGTAAATTCTTGAGGCGAAAGGGATATATGCTAAGATTTTTGTTAATCTAAATAACACCATGCAATATACCATGAAGTATTACTGGACGTTTTAAAGCATTTCCTTCAAATACACAGAGGGACTGTGCCAGGGCCAAGTATTAATATTCAGAAACAGCAAGTCACCAGCAAGGTGTGGATGCTGGAATGTCCAGTCACACGCCCTAGGCAATTTTTCCACATAGCCGCATCACTGTAGAATTCAGATTCATGCCACAGCAAAGTTGGAGTCCTCTCTCACCAACTTTCAGAGGTGCTCACAAGAGCTGAAGTTTGCAAGGGAGAAATCTGAGGATAGCAAAGAAATAAATTACCTTCCTCTTTTGTTTTCAAGTCCAGCTGCTAATCTCTTTGCCTATTTTTCTTTTTCCAAGTATCAACAAGCTCATTTTATATTTCTTATATATATATATTGATTTCTTTTTAATACTTTCAACAATATAAGCTGTCAGTATCCTTTTGGCTCAACTGAATGTTTTATCTGGTGATGCTTTACTGTCTTGACTCTTTCTTTTTAAATCTATTGAGGAATAATTGACAAATATGTATATATTTAAGTATAAACATGGTGATTTGATACACATTGTGAAATGGTACCAAGATCAAGATAATTGGCACATACATCACCTCATATAGTTAGCTTTTTTTTCTTTTTTTGATGGTGAGAATGCTTGAGGTCTTCTCTTGGCAACTTTTGAGTATTCAATACCATATTATTAAGCATGGTCACAATACTATACTTTATGCCTTGGAAATTATTCTTTGTATAACTGAAAATGTGTATCCTTTGACCTATGTTGCCTCATTTCTGCCATCTTCAGCTCTTGACAACCACCATTCTATTGTCTGTTTCTATGAAGTTGGCCTTCTTTTCTTTTTCTAGATTCCACATATAGGTGATACCATAGTGTTTGTTTTCTCCGTCCGGCTTGTTCCAGGTAAACTTCCAGGTTGATCCACATTGTCTCAAATGGTAGGATTATGGCTCAATAATATTCCTCTGTGTGTGTGTGTGTGTGTGTGTACCATTTTTTCCCCCCACGGTATTTTTTGAGTTCCCTTTTGACTTCTTTGAGCTGTTAGTTGCTCAGAAGTATATGTGGTAGTTTCCAGTTATATGTGAGTTCACTTATGTGAACTTGCCAGTTTTCCTTCTGTTACTAATTTCTAGTTTTCATACCGTTGCAATCAGAAAAGATACTTGATATGATTTTAGTCATCTTAAATTTGTTGAGACTTATTTTGTGACTTTACATATGATCTATCCTGAGAATGTTCCTTGTGTGCTTGAGAAGAATATGTACAGGTAATACCTCAGAGATGTGTGGGTTTGGTTCCAGACCACTACAATAAAGTGAGTCATGTGAACTTTTTATGTATGTTTACACCGTAGTCTACTAAGTGTGCAATAACATTATGTCTAAAAAAATTTAAACATGGTATTGCTAAAAAATACTAGTCATCATCTGAGCCTTCAGTGACTCTTAATCATTTTGTTGGTGGAGGATCTTACCTTGATGTTGATTGCTGACTGACCAGGCTGGTATCTTGAAGGTTGGGGTGGCTGTGACAGTTTCTTAATAAGAGGCAGTAATGAAAGTTTGCCACATCAGTTGACTCACAAATTATTTCTCTGTAGCATGCAGTGCTGTTTGACAGCATTTTATCCACCTTTCAAAACTGGAGTCCTCTCAAATCCTGAAACTGCTTTATCAACTAATTTTATGTAATATTCTTAAATCCTTTGTTGTCATTTCAACAGTCTTCACAGCATCTTCACCAGGAGTAGATTCCATCTCAAGAAACCACTTTCTTCGCTCATCCATAAGAAGCAATTTCTTCCCCATTGGTTTTATCATAAAATTTCAGCAAGTCACATCTTCAGGCTCCACTCTTAACGCTAGTTCTCTTATTATTTCCACCACATCTGCAGTTACTTCCTCTACTGAAGTCTTAAACCTCTCAAAGTCATCCAAGAGGATTGGAATCAACTTACAAACTCCTGTGAATGTTGATACTGTGACCTGTTCCCATGACTCACAAATGTTCTTAGTGGCATCTAGAATGGTGACTCCTTTCCAGAAGGTTTTCTATTGACCCTGCCCAGGTCCATCAGGGGAATCCTCGTCTATCACAACTATAGCCTTCAGTTCAGTTCATTTCACTTGCTCAGTCATGTTAGACTCTTTGCGACCCCATGAACCACAGCATGCCAGGCCTCCCTGTCCATCACCAACTCCTGGAGTTCACCCAAACTTCTGTCCATTGAGTCAGTGATGCCATCCAATCACCTCATCCTCTGTCTTCCCCTTCTCCTCCTGCCCTTAATCTTTCCCAGCATCAGGTGGCCAAAGTATTGGAATTTCAGCTTCAGCATCAGTCCTTCCGATGAACACCCAGGACTGATCTCCTTTAGGATGAACTGGTTGGATCTCCTTGCAGTCCAAGGGACTCTGAAGAGTCTTCTCTACTTCCACAGTTCAAAAACATCGATATCTTCGGTGCTCAGCTTTCTTTATAGTCCGACTCACATCCATACATGACTACTGGACTAAAGAATGACTTGAAATATTCCTTGTTTCATGAGCTTCAGAATGGATGTTATGTTGGTAGACATGAACACAATGTTGAATAATACTGCTATTACTGCATTGGCAATGAGTGGTAATATCTTGAATCTTTCTGAGCAGTAGGTTTCAACAGTGGGTTAAAAATATTCAGGAAACCATGCTGTAAGTGTGTTGTCATCTAGACTTTGTTTTCCATTTATGGAGCACAGACAGTAGATTATCGTTCTTGAGGGCCATGGGATTCGGGGGACCGTAAATGAGCATTGGCTTCAACATTTAAGTCACCAGCTGCATTTAAGCCCCTAACGAGAGAGTCAGCCTACCCTTTGAAGCTTTGAAGCCAGGTATTGACTTCTCCTCTCTAGCTATCAAAGTCCTAGACAGCATTATCTTCCAACAGAAGATAGTTTTGTCTGCAGAGAAAATCTGTTGTTCAATGTAGCCACCTGGACTAATTAGCTAGCACTTTTAATTTCCCTCAAGAACTCTTCATTTGCATTCAACTTGACCATTTGGTGCAAGAGGCCTAGCTTTAGGCCTCTCTCCGCGTTTGTCATGCCTTCTCACCAAGCTTAATCATTTCTAGCTTTTGATTTAAAATGAGAGATGCAGGACTGTTCCTGTCACTTGAACACTTAGATGCCATTATAGGGTTATTAATTGGCCTAATTCAATATTGCTGTGTCTCAGACACAGGAGAGGGAGAGAGATGGAAACAGCTGGTCAGTGGAGCAGTCAGAACACAGAACATTTACTAAATTTGCTGTCGTACTACCCATAACAATTACTATATTAATATCAAAGATTGATCAATGAATATAATAACAAATATAATAACTGAAAAAGTTTGAAATATTGCAAGAATAACCAAAATATGCCCACAAAATGAGCAAATGCTGTTGGCAAGATAGCACCAATAGATTTGCTTAACACAGGGTTGCTACAAACCTTCAGGTTGTAAAAACTGTAGTGTCTGTGAGGCACAATAAAGCAAAATCCAAAAATGAGGTATGCCTGTATTCTGTTGGATAGAATGTTTTATATATATGCGTGTGTGTGTGTACATGCTGGGTCTATTTGATCTAAAGTATCATTCAAGTCCATTATTGTTTTATTGATTTTCTGTCTGAATGATCTATACTTTGTTGAAAGTGAGATATTGAAGTCCTCTACTATTATTGCATTGCTGTGTATTTTTGCCTTCAGATCTGTTAATAATTGTTTAATATATTTAGGTGCTTGAGTATTGGTTATGTACATATTTACAATTGTTATATCCTGCTTAAATTAATTCAGACCTGTTTATCATTGTATGGTGACCTTTGTCTTTTGTTACAGCTTTTGAGTTAGTCTGTTTTGTTTGATTTAATTGTGGCTACTCCTGACTTTTGTTTTCTGTTCTAATAGGATATCTTATTCCATCCTTTTACTTTCAGCCTATGAGTGTCCTTATAGCGCAAGTGAGTCTCTTGTAGTGAGCATATAATTCAGTCTTGTTTTTACATCTATTCAGCTACTCTTTTTAGTTGTAAAAAATCATTTACATTTAGAGTAATTATTGACAGATAACAGCTTACCTCCATATTGTTCTTTGCTTTCTGATTGTTAAGTGAGCCCTTTGTTCCTCTCTTTATGTTTGTCCTTGTGAGTTGATGACTTTTTGTAGTGGTATGCTTTGGTTCTTTTTATCAGCAACTGATGTCCCAGAAATCACGGGACAGAGTTGTGACCGAGGCCTGGGAGTCGGGCACAGAGCAGTGCCAACCCTGGTTCAGTATATGACAAGGCGTGTGGCATCCACCCGTGGAGAGTGGGGCACCACTGCATCTGGGCCCCTTGGGGGCAGGTCTCACTGAAGTGCGGTCCCAGGAGCAGATGCATTGGGGCCACTCCAGACATTCCTGCTGAAGACTGTGCAGTCCTTGACAGCAGAGGCTGCAGGTGTCCACAGCAGGGAGCTCACTGGGGTTCTCCTGCTCTCCTTTCCCCATCAAGTGATTCCTCTGAGGGCATCCTTCCTGGAGCCGAGATGCTCTGGACTGGGGAATGAGCGGACGCAGCTGAAATGTTTCCTTCACAGTTCCCTTCACTGTCGGCTGTCCCTGCTCTTTGAGCTCTGCACAGGTTTTGCTGCTGCTTTGTTGTAATCCAGATCTTTCTGTGTTTTAAGGAAACATAGCTTCCCTATTTTTATTGATTTGTTGTTTTTGTGGAGAGAGAAGTGTTAGTGCCTCCTAGCCCTCCAGCTCACTGGTGCTCCCTCCTCACTCATTTTTAAGTGCTCTGTTGAGTCTCTGCCCCCTCCTCATGTGTGATATTCCCTGTATCAGATGGACTTTTGGGGTTTGGGGGTTGAGACTAATTGTGCCTGTTCTGATGAGAGGATCTTAAACATCAAGAGTACGGGTTTTGAATTTTTGTTGTGATCTCCTGTTTTTAAAATACTCAGTACTGCTAATTCTTGCAAGGAAAATGCTTACTCTTAAGCAGTTTCGCTGTTTAGTATTCCAGAAAGTCAACAATATGAGGGATATTTTATAATCAGTTTTTGTTTTCTGTTAATGACATTATACTATATACTGCTGCTGCTAAGTCACTTCAGTCGTGCCCGACTCTGTGTGACCCTACAATATTAATATTTATTATTTACAAACACTTTTTTCCTAATCATTAGCTACATTGATTGCCTTGTTCTCCATTTTTCACTTATTGTGACATATTGATATACTGGGTTTCTGCTGTATTACTTTAAATCCAAAACCTTCAGAACCAACTGAGGTGAATAAGGGAGCACTGTATTTTGCCTGTGTTTTGTGTTCTTTAGGTAAAATACTTCAGAACAGTTGCTGTGGAAAAAAAAAAATCTGTTTTCTGAAGTCTTTCATAAAGATAGACCTGTTTAACCTGCCTCCCAGGGGCAGGTTTCTACCTGGGTTGAAGTGAAAAACTATGGGAATCACTAAACTGGTACCTATGAGAAGGGAGACGGTATCTTTGAAGACTAGTTTAAATGGTCATTTTTTTTTAAAGCTCAGACCAGTTGACCTGCTGGCTTTACTACATGTTCATAAATATTACATCCAAAATGATCATGCAAAACACAGTAATATAAAGGCGCGAGAGAGAACTGGTCATAAAGTTACTGAGGAGAGGAAGAAACGGTGGTCACGATAACATATGTGTTTGGCATGGGCTGTGGGTAGGGTCACCAGAGAAACTCCAGGCCTCCTGTATAAGCGCGCCTGTGTGTGCTGGGGAAGCCTGATAGGATGTACTGCATTTTGAAGGAAGCCTTTCAGTTTCTAAGTTACAGTGAAGGAGTATAAGCTCCTTGAGAGCAGGGACTATGACTTCCACATCTTTGCACAGTGACAGCTACAACAGTGTGTGAGTTAAGAAATGTTCCATATATAACTGAGTCCATTGTTAATAAGTGAATGGTAGCATTAAATAACTTTTTTTCCATAATACGTAGAAGCTTCCTCTTTCTTCTGCACCACAAACTGAACCTGTATTTCAGACTTCCCTGCTCCTACAAACTTCCAAAGCCCATAAACTTATAAAGTGTATTATGGAGTGGGTGTCAGCAAACTACCAATCCCTGGGACAAATGTGGCCCACGGCCTTCAAACTAAGTGTGGTTTTTATATTTTTAAGCGGTTGAAAAAAATCAAAAGGATAAGAGTGTTTGGTAGCCCAAAATTATATGGAATTCAATTTCAGTTCCTTTAAAGCTTTATTGGTTTATTGGAACTCAGCTAAGATGCTCATTTGTTACATATTACCTGCGACTCCTTTTGTCCTGCAATAGTGGGATTGAATAGTTGCAGCAGAGACCACCTGACCAGCCAGGATGAGACTCACTGTCTAGCCCTTTGCAGAAAAAGCTTACTTACTCCTACCCCTTGATCTAGAGCAATATGTAAGTTCCATCAATAAATGAGGAGTCAACTGTGGTGAGTGATAGCCTAGAGCTGAATGTTCAGATATAATAAAAATCCTGATTTTGAACACTGAAAGCGTGTTAATCCATTGTTCAGCATGAAGCCTATAGGCTGCACAGTTATCACCTCCATTTTACAGATGGAAAAATTGAGGTACAGAGAGGTTGACCTGCCAAAGTTTAAGTAGTGGGAGTTTCAGACTTGGGGAGTCTGCCTTGAGCCTTTGCACTGTACCCTTTTTCTATGGCACCTCCCCTTACATATTTCAGCTCCTTTGATGTTCTGCGAACAACTAGGTAGTCCTACATTGCACGAACATCTTCCTGTTACAGTTTTGCTTTTATTTTTTTGGCTGTACTGTGTGGCATGTGGAATCTTAGTTCCCCAACCAGGGATGGAACCTATGTGCCCTGTAGTAGAAGTGCAGTCTTAACCACTGCACCCCTGGGGAAATCCCCCTGCTGCAGTTTAAATTAGATATTTCCAGTGTCTGATTGTACTAAATATTACATATCAGGAAAGCATTTGATGTTCATTCTTTGGATGGAACAAACATACAAAATATTGTTAATTTCACAGATGACAAAGCTTTCAAGGCTTGTCAGGGATGGGGGTCAGTGAGGAAGGGTAAAGATTTATGTTGACCATTTTTCCTTTTGTTCTCAAGGCAAAGTGTATGATGAGTCTATAATGAGACATAATGGTTAAAGGGCTTAAGCTTGGCTGATGAGGGGACTGAAGGTAGAGGTGGTGGTTTTATGGATTCTGTATCAAGACTTGCATAAGAGACTGATGATTCTGAGGCTTTAAGCTAGATCTGCTTTTGGACTTCTGAGTGAGTATTCTCAAGGAAAATTTACTTAGGTTTCTTTAGAGTGAATACTAGTCAATCCTTACATCATATAGTATGATTCTTTAGGGTCATTAAGTCATGCAGTATGATTTAAATCATGTAGTATAAATCATGTAGTATGATCAAGTGGGGGATACCAATCCTTTTCCCCCTGTTGAATAAGAAGGCATAGGAGAAAGCATTTGATTTCCCATCTAGGTGGTGATGGCAGATGGGTTAGAGGTTGGACCTTTTGCATATGTCCATTCTTGCTGACCCTGCTCCTTCCAGTATCAGCCTACTTTCCCTTTGTATTATTTTTGTCAATGGGACCATGATTATCACAGTCACATAGGCTTAAAACTTCGGAATTACTTGTGGTCCCTCTCCCCTTTTATCAAATTGTCCTTTGATTATTTTCCAGTCACAGTATCCTTACTGCAGTCTCCGTTTCCATCCTAGCTTCTCAGACTTTTGCTAAAATTGAACTGACTCTTCTCTTTTCCTACATTATACTGTCATTTAAAAAAAAAAAAAAAAAAAAGCTCCCTAAAATGTCTCTCACTAATCTCAGAAACCTTCACGTTTCTCATGGTGCAAGAGCTAGCTCTTGGTTGGCATTTAAGACACTCCACAGTCTGGTTTTTAGCTACCTTGCGACATTTATAGTAGCTATCTACTCTGGGCTAATGGTTCTGCCACTCACCGTCATAGCTGCATCACACCAACAGCATCCTCTTTCTGTCCCCACAATTTAGCCCATCAGTTTTGTTCTCTTGATTCTCTTTTTGTTAAGACCCAATTTGATTTCAGTTTTCTTCCCAGACCACCCTGACCTTTGGCAATAACTCCTTCTATTTGTTCACTTTAGTTTTGTCATAGTCACTGGATCCTTAATTTGTGCTACATGGAGCCATGTTTATCTCAGTGTTTTTTCTGTTTCATAAGGGATGCTCAATTAAAAATAATGGTGGTAATGAGTACCTTTTCCTAAAACTGCAGAGTAAAGAGCTTAAGTCTTGACTCAGTTCAGTTCAGTCCCTCAGTCGTGTCTGACTCTTTGTGACCCCCTGGACTGGTGCACGCCAGGCCTCCCTGTCTTGATTAGTCTCTGGTCCAAAAGGAGTTATTGCTTGGGCAGAATTACAGAGTTCCTCTTACAGTGTTCCATAAATCAGCTTTTAGAGAAGAAATGTTTAATTCCTGTCTATGCATGACTTTCCCTCTAGGTGCCAGGAAAAGCAAGCAAATGCAAAGTTGCTCAGTCTGTGCACTGCTGATAAACATCTGCTCCAACCACCCTTAGCCTTGAAAAGGTCATTGCTAACCTTTCTTCTGTCTAGAACAGTGATTTGCAAACTTTATTTGCCCAAATACTCCCTAATAGTTTCTTAGAAATCATCTTAAAAGGAAATTGTTCTTTTCTACATTTAAAGCTGTTCCTAAGTATAAATATTGGCAAAAGATAGAATTTCCAGCATAGTATAAATATTGACATTTTAAAAACAAAACATTGCTCTTTCAAATATATCCAATGCAGGCAAAATATCTTAGAAATTTAATGCCATCAGCCATATAAAAGATAAAGATATTGAGAAATTTTATATCTTTGTTTATTCTCTTTGAATTTGTATTTTATTGCAATTTCCCCACAGGATTTTATCCTATAGATTACTACAATAATGCCTAGATAGAATCCAAAAAATCAAATTGTGAAAATGTAGGGTCATGTTATAGCTATTATAATGAAAGAAAAAAGAATATTTTAGTCTGTATTATCACACAAGGGACAAAAGTAAATGTAGTGACATTTATTGTACAGACTGACCATTCACTGAACTGAGAAAGGCCCCACCCCATGGCTTCCCCAGAGAAGCCTGCACGTTTGGGAATAAGGGGCTGGACTGGAAGGAGGGTCCGATTCTGTTAGATCAGATTCTTATATTCTTGGACTTTGTTGTCATAGGAGTTTACTAGATATCTTTATGTCCAAAAGTAGTATTGATTACACTATCATACATCTTTGCCAAAAATATATATATATAAATTAATATTTTAAAATTTATGTATTGTGCTAAATTTCTTCTATTTAGCATAATTAAAATCTTTTATTTTACATAATCAAAATACATTTAAGATTTTGACACTTGTTAAATGAAATGTGAAATTGTTGAGAGTTCTTTTTTAATGAGAGTAATTTTCTGATTAGTTTATCCCTGGATAAATGTGGCCAGCTAGAATGAAAGAGGTCTCAATGTCAGTTCTGTTTCTGCCTTTCATTTCTATCTATGTAAATGCTGAAAAACAGCTCCTAAATAAAGAGATGGGTTTGGAAGTAATTTTATTAAAAAATTTTACTCAATTCTTTAAATCCCATGCCAAGATTGTATATCATCCTTCAACTGAAAATATGATTAGTTTATTGTTCTTTTTGTTGTTGAAAACAGATAATTGGTAGCTCTAACTTTTAGAAATATTTGTTACTTAGTGATTCATTCTCAAATTTAGGGATATAAACTCAAATGGCTTTACCAAGACTATCAAATGGTTATTAACTGTACCTGTCACTCTTTCACTTAGAAAAACTTCATTTAATCCAGCTGGAAAATCCAACCAGTTACTTTCAAAAATATTTTTTCAGATTTTTTAAATAAAATTAGTGCTTTATATATATTTTTATCACAATATATATTTCATTAAATATATAACTCATTCAAAAACTTTGAGCTGCAGATTTAATCATTCAATTTATGGTAAATGTCTACCATATAATGAAATCAAGTCAGATATCCACCATCTCCTCATTAAATCAGATAACCAGATCATATTCCTTTCTGTCAGAAAGTCTGACCTGACCATTCAAATATTGTGGTAATGAATTTAGAAAAATAAAATTTATTTTAAAATTACAGAATATTTTTTAGAGATTACTAAAAGCACTCAAGGTATAAAATTTGTAGACTTAATGTATATTTTTTAAAAACAATGAGTCAATATACAATTTCATAATATTTAACTTTTAACAAGTCACAGTCTCTGTAAGCTAAAATTGTAAGTTATTAGGAAGCACATAGGTTGATAAAACAAGAAGTAGTCTTTCACTAAACATGTGGGCATATATTGAACTAGTCTATTTGACGCTTAGTAGAATTAGGAATCAGTAACTTTATCAGGATCAGATTTTTCTATAGAATATTCTGTAGGATGCTAAAAACTAACTGGTATGGCAACTAAAATCTAATTTTCTGTTACTAGCTGATGGGAAATGTCATTTCATAAAATTAAATTTGAGATTTGACTGTATTTGAAATAAATATTTTATAATATGGAAAGTTTTTTTATGTAGGTTTTATTCAATGCATCATGAAAATTCTGGTAATAATTTAAATAATTCACTGAAAAGTAATTAAAATAATCAGCACTACTAAACTACTCTTATTTAACTGTTCAAAGGTACTTTTATGAGGGTTCAGTGATTGTTCTGAGGGTGAATATTTTAAATAGCATAAAAAGTACTCATGAGAAAAGCTGTTTGTAGTATTCAACGTTTCTTACAGGTACTTCCTGCTTTGCTGGTAGGGTTTCCATCAAGAGTGATCTATTTCTTCCTGGACATGAATCTGAAGATGGAAGTAGCCTGTTTGTTAAATATAAATCAGAATTACTTCCACTGTATCCCACTTTACCACGTATTCAGATTTTGAACATCTTAACAATTCCCCAAACACCTTGTCTCTAAATCTCCCTGAACAGAAATATAGAACAGGAAGCATCAGGCAGCCCCAAGGACTCTGGAGACTTGAATGCTTCAAGGAAGTACAGCCTAACATGATTTGTAGCAGAGTGGTGTGCCTTCAATTTATAGAATGGAAGAATTGTCCAAGACAGTTATTTTGGACAAGACAAGAATTATTGTCTATACAGTATTTTGTTGTTTTTTGATTGCTCAGTTTGAGGGAAGGTTATATTAATATATGAAAGGTGAGGAAAACTAGAGGAGAAAATAGGCAAAACACTCTCTGACATAAATCACAGCAAGATCCTCTATGACCCACCTCCCAGAATACTGAAAATAAAAGCAAAAATAAACAAATGAGACCTAATTGACCTTAAAAGCTTTTGCACAACAAAGGAAACTATAAGCAAGGTGAAAAGACCGCCTTCAGAATGGGAGAAAATAATAGCAAATGAAGCAACTGACAAACAACTAATCTCAAAAATATACAGGCAACTCCTGAAGCTCAATTCCAGAAAAATAAATGACCCAATCAAAAAAATGGGCCAAAGAACTAAATAGACATTTCTCCAAAGAAGACATACAGATGGCTAACAAACACATGAAAAGATGCTCAACATCACTCATTATCAGAGGAATGCAAGTCAAAACCACAATGAGGTACCATTTCACACCAGTAAGAATGGCTATGATCCAAAAGTCTACAAGCAATAAATGCTGGAGAGGGTGTGGAGAAAAGGGAACCCTCTTACACTCTTGGTGGGAATGCAAACTAGTAGAGCCACTATAGAGAACAGTGTGGAGATTCCTTAAAAAACTGGAAATAGAACTGCCATACGACCCAGCAATCCCACTGCTGGGCATACACACTGAGGAAACCAGAATTGAAAGAGACACCTCATTGCAGCACTTTATAATAGGCAGGACATGGAAGCAACCTAGATGTCCATCAGCAGATGAATGGATAAGAAAGCTGTGGTGCATATACACAATAGAGTATTACTTAGCCATTAAAAATAATACATTTGAATCAGTTCTAATGAGGTGGATGAAACTGGAGCCAATTATGCAGAATGAAGTAAGCCAGAAAGAAAAACACCAATGCAGTATACTAACATATATATGGAATTTAGAAAGATGGTCACGATAACCCTGTATGTGAGACAGCAAAAGAGACACAGATGTATAGAACAGTCTTTTGGACTCTGTGGGAGAGGGAGAGGGTGGGATGATTTGGGAGAATGGCATTGAAACATGTATAATATCATATAAGAAACAAAACGCCAGTCTAGGTTAGATGCATGATACAGGATGCTTGGGGCTGGTGCACTGGGATGACCCAGAGAGATGGTACGGGGAGGGAGGTGGGAGCGGGGTTCAGGATTGGGAACGTGTACACCTGTGGCAGATTCATGTTGATGTATGGCAAAACCAATAGAGTATTGTAAAGTAAAACAAAGTTAAAAAAAAAAAAATTACCCCTCAAGGACTTCCTGTTGGTCCAGTGGCTAAGACTCCACGCTTTCAATGCAGGGGGCCTGGGTTTGATTCCTGGTCGAGGAACGAGATCCCACATGCCATAACTAAGACCCAGTGCAGCCAAATAAATAAATATTAAAAAAATAAAATAACCCTTTCTCAAGAAACCCTTGAAAGGTTTTGAGGTCACCCACATTAGGGCTAGATATACCCCATCTGAACACTCTGCTCCAGAGTGTTAAAGATTTCTGTCCTTATTTTCATGTGTTTGTGAAACGTTTTCATCAGTGGCCTTGTACTTTTTTTTTTTTTTTAGTTCCCATTTGATTAAAGTTCTTATTTAGGACTTCCTTAGTGAGCACTAGAGAAAACTGGGTTACTCTTTTGTAGGGGAGTGTAAAACAAACTAACCTGCCCGTGACTCGTTAATGTCATAAAGCTTATCCGTCAACCAACCAACACCAAGCCTTTGAGTTCCCTTTATCAGATAATGTCAGGAACACCTGGGTTATAGCATTCTTTCCACTTCTGTCGAGTGCTTATTCAGCCCTGAGCCGTGTTGAAACTGCATACATACCAGGTATAATGTTAAGAAACAGTTTTCAGTGCAGACAGCTGAAACCCAATCACTCACTCTGCTGAGTGTTGTGGTGATTGCACCGCACTTCTACTTGCTTGCTTAAAATGTGTAAAGAGCACCGCTGGGAACAATGAGCATGACTTTTGTTCATTTTGTGTGTATAGTGAGAAAAATGTGGGAACTGCAAATAGTAAACTAATGATGATTCAGGAAATTCAGGAAAGACAGGTAAAATAAGTAAACCTTAAGTCGTGAAACTTGCATTAAATCCTACATTCTTTATATAGTCAACTTCCTTGTGTTCTACCAGTAGTGTCTGGGAAGGAGAAAAGGAGGGGGAACCTTGACAAAATAGATCTATTAAAAGCCCGACTTACAGTTTCAAACATTCTTATAAGGGATTTTTTGCACAATATAAGAATATAATAGCAGTATGCTGTTTTAGATACCATAGTTCTTTTTTTTTTTTTTTTGAGAAAGGTTATTTATCCATTCAAAGACTGCATGCTACTACAAGGTTTTTTATGGGCTTACTGAATAAAGTCATTTATTCCAAGGCTCTATGTGACTGTCAGGTTTGGGATGAAAATTTTAACTTCTGTTCAGGGTAGAAGGAAACAGAATAAGATAAGTGTTAGGAATTTCTCAAGGCTAAGAGGAATCTTTGTACAAAGAAGAGAAAGGACTTGGGACCTGGTAACTAGTCTGCCTCACCCAGGGTATATCTCCCTAAACTTGTATCCTTGGTCCTCGATTTGCTTTATTTTCTGCCTTGGATGCACAAGATTTTATCACCTTCCTGCAAAAGATTCCTAAAGTCTAGTGCCCTGACCTCTCTTGAATTCTAGAAGTTCTCTACCAGCTTACTGGATATTTTGTGAGCATCACCAGCCCCTTAGATGCAATACATTAAAAAACGAAACAAACACAGGGTTATTCCCCACCCTGCCCCCACCCGGCCTGTACTTCTGCCACCTGCTCATCACTCTTTCAGAATCTGCAGCAAAGCTGCCAGTTTCCTGTTCTTTGGGCTTAGGGGGTGCTTCATTCATCACGGTACAGGCACGCCATGGCTCTCTGCTCTTGGAGGAAGCCTAGATGTGATCACCCTTAACATCTAGAATAAAAAGTTTGCTGATGAGCTGGAGGCTTCAGTGCTGAGCTTTCAGGAGGCAATGACTGAGCCTGCTCCAATCAGCACTCCCTCCACTGCTTCGATGTGTGGTGCTGAGTATCTGCCTGGTGCCTCTATTGTCCCTGCAAGGCTCTTTCTGCGGTCCCTGGAAAGAAACAGCTTGGCTCCTGCCCCCTTGCAGGTTACTTTTCATCTCTCTGTTGGATTAGGTGGGGTTTGACTCTGCTTTTACGTCCAAGTGCATCTCTTTAAGTTTCTCACCCTTAAACCATGCTTGGGCATGAAGGGGGTGCATAATTCCAGTGTATTTTTAAAATTGTCTTTGTACTTCATTTATAATTGATTACAGTCATTTCTGATATCCCTGAGAACTTCTTAAAAATTTGTCCTTTCAGACACGTGGTCAATGCTTTCTTGTGTGGGCTGTGAGATATGTAGATGGTGTGTTTGGGAAACCTGTGTGTGTAGTGCCTTCCCCTAACACCCAATTCCAGACCTGAATGTGGGACACTTCTGTGACTCAGTGATGAATCTCAGAGGATTCATCTGAGCACGTACGTGCTCTATTCATCATAGAGCATGTACGTGCTTTCAGACCCAACTGTGTGGTGCCCCACCTGAAACAAAGAGCACCATGAAAGTAGGGCTTCCTTGGAGTTTAGGAATGTCTTACGAAAAGTGAAGACAGCCATGGAGAAATCAGCCATAGTACATAGCTGGGATGCCGGTAGACCTAGGTTCCTATTCTGTTGGAGACTTTTAAATAGACACTTCTAGAGTCATTCTGTGCTTGGTAACTGATAACAGGCTAGACATTTTTGTTGTTTTTGTTCAGATCAATGACATTCAGATCCACAATTGCTTATATTCATCCAAAATAAAGACAGACACAGGGAAAGATAGCTGACTGTAAAGCAGGTTTCTCAAGGGGCCTCAAGTGCAGCTGGTATTTGAGAGCATAAGGATCTGGAGTTTTGATCTTTGTCCTGACACTTGCTGGTGGTGTAACTGAGGCAGGTTACTGAGGCTTTCTGACTCCCACTTTTCCCTATAAAGCTTTCTTTGTAGGCCTGTTGTAGGAGTTAAATGAGGTAATATCTGAATCATGCCTAGTGAATGATGGCCGAGGTAGCTGGACTATTGTACAGTAAAACAGAAATAAAACATCTGCAAAATTCATCATGGTGTTAAAGGGTGTCCTAATTGGCCTGGCATAATGGGTTGCAGGGCTTACAGGTCACCTTATTTTTCATGATTCAAGGATGAGTGATTCCTTGAGCCAAAGGAAAAAAAAAAAAACAAAAAACCTCCCACCAGATTGTTGGCAAAAGCAAAATGGCTAAGACTATGGGAATAAAGGTGCTGTGAAGGATGGAAGGGAGGCCGGGGCCAGATGAGCAGATAGACCATACATCAATTCAGTAGAAGGACAGTTCACACTAACCCCCATATAAGAGCATTTATTGAAATGCCAACTACCCATCATCAAGTGGAGGTGATGGAGACGTAAAATGATTACAAGCCACGTGGTGGAGGCACAGAAAGAATAGTGTGAGAGCAGAAGCAGAAATTCCCAGATGAGGGACTCAGAGAATTCTTCCCCTAAGTGGAACACAAGTGAAGTCTTACAAAACAAATCATTAGGCATTAGAAGAGGTAATATCTCCAAGCAGCAGAAATGGCAAGTGTAAGAAAGAAAAGTGTGGGGACAGAAAACACAGTTTGATTCTTTAAGATGGTATTTTCCCAGTGGAGCTCCATTTTTCTTTACTATGAAGACCTAGATTCTAAGCCTAGGTTTGGTTCTGGTCTCTTACACTGACCCACACTACCTGCCTCATCTCCTTGGCTAACATTAAGGGAGATCTCACTTGGTAAGAAGTGCTCTTGACATCTTGTCTGAAAGCCCTGACCATGAACTCTTCAAGAACAGTGACGTTAGATTCAGCTCTGAGCCAGCGTCTCAGATTTCCACTAGACTGGTTCTACAGCACGTGTTCTGTGGCACAGGGAGTTCCCCAGCCCACTCACGTATATTTGCACTGAAATGAATTGCTCACTCAAGCCCTACAGTAATAGCCTCCACGAAGAGTAGACAGCTTAAAAGGCAGTCTCTCGTTAGACCTCAGTAGAAAGATTAATGGATACCAAGGTCTTGCATTTCAGTGGCTCTCAAATCTAATTTATCATCAGAATTGCTTGAGAAATTTTTAATGCAGAGTCCCAGCTCCTACTCAGAGATTCTAGGATGGAGCCTGGGTCTGTATTAAAAAAAAAAAAAAAGTCTCCCACAAGTGACTGAGATCATCAGCCAGCTCAGGGCACCTCAGCTGAGGAGACAGTCAATGGGCTGTCTGTCCACTGACCACTGCTGATGGAATCTCACTGGTCAGGTTCTGCTTCCTGAGAGGAGATACCGAAAGACACTAGTCATGCTCTGGACTGGAAGTGGAGGTACAGCGTTCTGAGTGGTAGCAGTGTTTCTCCTCGTAGGCAGAGGCAAGAAAAGCCAGTGAGCGGAGACACACAGAAGCAACTCACATACAGAGCTCTGCAGACGAGACATTGCAGGCGTGTTCTGGCAGCCTTCCAGTCCCCCGTCCCCTCCTGAAGCATGGCCATACTCCTTTCTTGTCTTCCCAGAGATGTTCCTATATCCTTACAATAAATTATTCTCTGTGGCTAAAGCCCACACGAGTCATTTTTGTTACAATTAAAGAGCCCAATGACTAGGAGTCTGACTAAAATTGTTTCTCAAAAGAACAGTTAAGGGATATATTTTTATTGGAATTTAGTGGATTTACAATGTTGTGTTAGTTTCAGGTGTATAGCAGAATGGTTCAGTTATGTATGTGTGTGTGTGCCAGTTACTCAGTTTTGTCGGACTCTTTGCGACCCCATGGATTGTAGTCCGCCAGGCTCCTCTGTCCATGGAATTCTCGCAATGGGTTGCCATTCTCTTTTCCAGCAGAAAGATTCTTTACTGTCTGAGCCATCAGGAAAGCCATTGATATATTATTTAGTTATATATATATTCTTTTTCAGATTCTTTTCCATTATAGGTTATTACAAGGCATTGAATATAGTTGGGCTTCCCCTGGTGGCTCAGAGGGTAAAGTGTCTGCCTACAATGTGGGAGACCCGAATTCAATTCCTGGGTCAGGAAGATACCCTGGAGAAGGAAATGGCAACCCATTCCAGTACTCTTGCCTGGAAAATCTCATGGATGGAGAAACCTGGTAGGCTACAGTCCATGGGGTCGCAAAGAGTCGGACACAACTGAGCAACTTCACTTTCACTTCTTTCATGCTCTGTGGCAGGTAGGTCCTTGTTGTTTGCCTGTTTTATGTATAGTAGTGAATATCTGTTCATCTCAAACTTCTACTTTATCCCCTCCCCCAGGCATACACTGTAAACACACTCTGGTACAAAATAACTTTCTTTCAAACAAGTCTGGAAATGGGCTCAGGGGAGGAAAAAACCAAATTATTCTAACTATTGAGACATTTATTTAGTAATCCTTTATGAAAAAAGGAAAAAGAAAAAAGAAGATACTGTATCTAGCTATATCTATACGAAAGATGACAGGAAGAGATGGAAGCCACGCATGAACTGGCAGAGCCCAGATGGGCCTCCAGAAGGGAAAATGAACTATAGCTACTTTTGTGGTTCAGATGATGTCTGAAGCTGAGCCAGCCTCCGTTATACTGATCCCAATCTGTTCCTTCTGCCTCGCCCTCTCTGAGTCAGCTCAAGGCTGGCAGAGGTCTCTGAACTGGGCCAGCATGTTTGCCCTGGTGGGTTGAAAACAATCAACACCGTCCAAGAAACAAATAGAGCACAGCTGTTCTCAGATGGGAAAACAGGCAAGCCACTCTTTTCAAAGGGAGCATCCTTGCCAAGCCAGGATGTCCTCAGGGTCTTCCTGCACAGAGCACTTCAGTACTCTTCTACTCTTGAACAGGAAACGGTTCAAGCCTCCTAGCCACCACCACACACCTAAAAACCAGAGACATCAAGCCAGTCAGGGGGTAGGGGGTTTAAAGCAGTGTCTCTTGGGTGGGTCAGTGGTCTAACTTAGTGGCTGCTTACTCCCCTAATGAGTTTGAGGCTACAGAGGCCACTCTGGCCAATCAGTTCTACTCTGCTGGCTCCTGTGGCCATAGAACCATCCTGAATCCAGCCAGCCAGATCCTGCCTCAAGAGGAGAGATTGGAAATGGACCCCACCAGTTCCAAGACCGGAAAGGCCACCCCAAACAGGGTAAATTGAGTCTGGAATGTCATTATGTCCCTTCTGGTGGTTTTCAAATTATTTCCCAGAACCCCAGAAGGTTTGCAGACCCCTGGAAGAGGAGAGTAGGATCCGAATCTCTCCTAACGCCTGGTTTCCAAAAGCAGTCCAGCCTTTGTCTATTTACTCATTGGGCTTCCTATCACTGGGTTGGATGAATGGACTCCTAACTGATAAAGACTAATAGCTCATGCTGGGTGTGTGGATATGTGAGGGCATGCAGCCACATGCATGCCAGATACTGTGCTCCGAGCTTGTGCCTTCAGACAATTCTCTGATTGTCTCCATAGCACAACTGAGAAAACACAAGTCACCTATCTTATCCAAGGTCACAAAGCTAGTGTATGGGAAAGCCAGGAATTGGGTGCTGCTCCTTCTGACTCTGGATGCTGACTGTTAATGGCCTCCAGAAAGGACCACAAGGGAAAAAACAGAAAGGAGGGAGGAAAATAGAAAGTCAGGCTTTCACTGACTTTCATTCTCAGCCTTGCCTGCCTGTCGGAATCCTCTGGGAAGCTTTAAAGATTACAGACTCCAGGCTCACGCCTCTGGAGATACTGATTTCCTGGATCTAGGGAGCAGCCCAGGCTTAGGGATTTGTTTTTTCAAGGTTGAGAGCCACTACGTTAGAGAAACTGTGATAGGAATTCAATAATTAAAATTACACATCAACACTGATTTGAGGGTGTCAAAGATAGGAATTTCCCTCATGGCAAATTACTCAACTGATGGTGTAAAAAATGTCCTTTAAGAAAGAGAAAGAAACACAGCAGATTTCCCCTGTAGCTCTGCTGCAAGGCTTTTGCTGCTTTCTTTCTCCCCCATGGCTCAGCCATGAACTAACTTGAGAGCATGGCACGGTCAGTAAGTTGGTGAGGCTGCATGGAAAATATCTGACATCTAGAGGAGATGGCAAGGACATGGGAAAATTATAAACTGGGGATCGGGGTCCACCATCTGTGATTCCGTCTTCTATGTACCCACTGCAACTGGCAAGAGAGGTGCTCACCCCAGGTACGAATTTAAGGGGACTCAAAAAACCCCTAAAACTCAATCACCAGGATAAATACTAGTTTAGTACTATATTTAAAAATACAAATTTAATGCAAAAAAGACTCACAGTGAACAGAATGTCATTAACTATAGACTGAATCTGACAGGGTTGGGGCTGGGATGAGGGCAGTGGGGTGAGCGGTGCAAGTGTAAGCTTGGATCTCCCATATTTATTTAAAATAGATTTTTTGATGTTAATTTTGATTTTTAAAAGTATTATTTTTCTTAAATGTTGTGCCCCATCGTTTACTCAAGGGGAGTAGATAACTTCTTTATGGCTTGTTCAGATCCTTCTGAATTAAGTGACGGGAATACCACAAAAGCCTTCCAACATTAACCTCCCAGGGACCTGATGCAATTTCCTGCCTCAGAGTGAACACTTCAACAGAAAAATTACCAGCCGGTGAGAAAGAGAGAGGGTAACAAGAAGGTGAGCTGCGTGCCAGCCAGTCCATGTCACTAGGGGCAGCCTCGGAGTCCTGTCTGCTGATACTTGAGGTAGGGATGTATTTAGGACCTGAACACAACGCCCATCATACAGGCTCCTGACTGTTCCCTTGGTAAGTTAACCTTCGGCATTCCTTATCTGTAGAATAGAGCCAGTAATATACATTCCTCATGGGGATGTTTTAAGGAGAGCTGACATCATATATGTAAATCACTTCACACACTGCCTGGTATATTCTAAGTGCTAAAAACATGGCATTTATTATCATGTGACAATTCCATTTCTAAGTCTGTTCTAGAAGCTCTACCTTCCTAATCTCAGTCTGCTTGGGAAACATTTCACTCCTTACTAATCACTCACCAGAGGGTGGGCCAAACCAGTCAATTTTCTTGCTTATAAATAAGTCTGGGAATTTATCACTAAAATGGACCAGGATTAGAGATGGGATGGAGAAGTGTGGATTCTAAGCTTAGCTATATCCCTTCTCATCTCTGGGCCTCTTTATTTCTGCTTTATGAAGTGAAGATATAAATATTAGTATCTTTCCTGTTGTTTTCCTCTTGTGAAGTCAGAGAAAAAAGGGTCAAGAAGTAACTCACAGTTGCCCACTCAGATGGAAATACACTTTATTAAGGTGTAGTTCTTGAAGTGGGCTCATTTCTTGGGACTGATTCAGCCAGTTCTGACACTGAACTTCAATAATCCTTAGAAGTAGATTCTTTATTCAGGACTTTAAAATGATAGCAGAAAAGTTCAATTGAGAGTAACAAAATTTGAACTCTAGAATGAGCTACATATTACTTACCCAACTCTTACTCTGAGAGAATAGACATTAGTTCTGGCCTTAACCATGTTACTTTCCATAGGGAACTGGGGAAATGCCTTCCTCCTAGTCCTGAGAAGTACAGCCACTTGTGTTGTCCTGACTGTATATTTTGATCTCCTTAAATGTCCCATGTAGTTACATATTCTTCATGTGAATGTGTTTGAAGGATCACTTCTTTTTCCCAAAGCTCATGCACTAATTCATGAGAATTTTCAGTGATTTGGACGCTAAGTGCTCATAATTCAAACTTGAACTTGAATGGCAGAGTCACCTTCCAACCATCATTAGAGAATGAGTGTAGGGTGTTGATCGACAGCTGGGCTCTGATGCCATGTGGTGCCAAGGGGCTCTTCTCTGTTAAATGGGGCATGGTAGCCTTGGTCTCACAGGATTATAGTGAGAAATGTCAGAGTGGATGTTTATAAGGTGTCTAGTGAATAGCAACCATTCAATAAATGTTAACCATTATTGTATTGACCCTAGTTGTGTTCGCTATTACACTGGTCTGCGCAATTCTGAAGCTTCAATCTTGTCCTATGGGGCAATTGCTACGAATTACAACTACTGCTCCCTATCACACTTCCTGGCAATGTTTTGTCTCTATTTCTTTGCTTTCTTCTCTTCACAGTAGCAATGGGAAGGATTATATAGAAAGACTGATTCCAGGAGGTGTTTCTCCCTCCTGTTGTTGCTGTAACAAATGGCTACAATTTAGCGGCTAAAAACAACATAAATTCTCAGTTCTGGAGGTCAGAACTTCAAAATGGGCCTCACGGGGCTAAATTCAAGCAAAGCAGTCAGAATGATAAGGGAGGGATACTGGGGAGAGAAGATGATGCTGAAACCAGCCTCTGTGCACCAGTGCCTAATTGAATCTCGGAGACAGAGTTTTGGGTGAAGTAGAAAAGAATAGTTTTATTGCTTTGCCAGGCAAAGGGGGCCACAGTGGGCCAGTGCCCTCAGAACTGTGTGTCCTGACCTGGAGGGGGTGGTGAAGAGTTTGACTAATGGTTCAGAGAGAAGGGCATGATCAGCTCATGGACTTTCTTCTAATCGGTTGGTGGTGAGATAAGTGGGAGTCAGCATCATCAGCCTTCTGGTTCCAGCTGGTCTGGGGTCTACATGCTCGTGGGCAAACAGTTAACTTCTCCCACCTGGTGACGTTTCAGTATCTGCCCAAAACAGCTCCAAGATATTGTTGTGTATGTCCTTTGAAGGGGAACCAGAACCCTTTCCCAAGGCTGCAATATTGTTTCCTGACTGCTCTTCCCTTGCCTCTGCATCCCCTCTCTTCCCTGATTAGTAACTGTTTAAACCTGCCTGTTGGAACTCGAGGAAGGTCATGGAGGCTGGATGAAACCCATCTCCTACAAACAAAAACCAGAGGACACAGAAAGGCTTTTGTGCCACAGGGTCCTGCTCTGTGTCAGGGATAGGTGGTGTTTAAGAGGAGAAAGAAAGGGCTTTTGGGGTGCTGGCAATTTCTGAGTATTGACCTGGCTGGTGGTTGTATGTGTGCTTATCTTGAGATAACCATTGTACAGAATGCTTTTGTTTTGTACGCTCCTTTGGGTATATGTTCTGTTGCAGAAAGGGAGACCCCTTCTAGGGCCCAAGAGTGGGCTCTTGTCTAACATTCAGAAATGAATTGTCTGAGGAGACACGTGTGTTGACAAAGCAAAAGACTTTATGGGGAAGGGGCACTCAGGTGGAGAGCATGAGGGTAAGGGAACCTGGGAGGACTTCTCTGCCAAGTGGTTTGCACTCTCAAGTTTTATGGTGATGGGATTAGTTTCTGGGCTGTCTCTGGCTGACCATTCTGATTCAGGGTTCCTCCTGGTGGTGCACGCATCACTCAGCCAAAATGGATTCCAGCAAAAAGGATTCTGGGAGATTGGTAGGGCATATGGACTTCTCTATCCTTTTGACTTTTCCTAAATTCTTCTGGTTGGTGGTAGCTTGTTAATTCCATGTTCCTTACCAGGACCTCCTGTTCCAAGATTACTCATGCAAGTGGCTACTATCTCATCTGGCCAGCATAGGCAGTTTCAGTCAGCGTTTCCCCTTACAATTAAAAAGTTAAACAAAAATGAAGCCAGAAAACACCAAGATGGTTCAAGACAAAAAGGAAGATCAAAATTTATTAGGAGCCATCCAAGAACCTAGGATGATATGTGAACAATTCAGCACTAAATTTAAGTTATGGTTGACAGGGGCCAATGCAGAGAGGAAAACATGTACCATGCCATTCACATTGTCTGATAAAAATAAGCACACATTTGCCTGGAGAAATTAATATTTCTCTGCTCCAAACTGAGGGCAGGATATTAGGCTTATGGTATAAGAAGTAAAAAGAATGAATTCAGTGGCATATTTTCTGAAGAACACAAGCTGTTCCTTAAATGGTCATTTCTTATGTGAATTATTGATAGAAACTGAGCATGACATTCAGCTATAACTCAGGGAAGGCATTTCTCGGGAACTCTGAGTTGACCCAGTCCTGTGGTTTTGTGGAGCAAGTCCACTAGGAGCTCAGAAAGAATACTAGTAATTTTTTTACTGCAACTTTAGGGACTTTTGCATGTACACTCACAGAGAGTTGGCTGTATGCATCAGCATCCCAGGTCAATCACTCTTTGTGGAGGGTTTCCTCGACCCTTATCCTAGCTATGGTTATCGCTCTCTTGGCTCTCTCTTTCTTGACCTTGACTTGGTCTTGACTGCAGGTCCTCTACTGCTGAGCATGTCTGAGTCCCCAGCTTAGGGTTGGGGCTGCTAAGAATTCCTAAGAGTGACTGGCTCTGCACTCTCCGTATATGCCAAAGGTGCAGTGTCTGCTTATGATGACCCCATTCTCCAAGGCACTGTGCCTCCCAGCCCCCGAGCAAAATCAGTGAAAGCATAGGCTTTGGATTCAGATTCTGTGCATTTGAATCCTGACCCTACCACTTTATGGATGAAGTTTGTCTCTCGTTTCTTCCTCTGTAAAATGGAGATAGGCTCTCTACCTCACATGTAGTTTAAAACAGGAAGGGTGGGGAGATGGTGTAGCATTGTGGTTGAAAGCATAAACTTAGGAACCAGACTGCTGAGTTCACATCCCAGCTCTATCCTTTACTAGCCATGTGGACTTGGACAAGTCTTTTTAGCTCTTCATGCCTCAGTTGGCTCACCTGTAAAGTAGGAATAATATAGATAGTGATAGATAGTGAAGTTGCTCAGTCATGTCCGACTCTTTGCCACCCCATGGACAGCAGCCAACCAGGCTCCTCCATCCATGGGATTTTCCAGACAAGAATACTGGAGTGGGTTGCCATTTCCCTCTCCAGGGGATCTTCTCGACCCAAGGATCGAATCCGGGTTCCCACATTGTAGGCAGACGCTTTACTGTCTGAGCCACCAGGGAATAATATAGCACCTGCCTAAAGGTTGTTGTGAGGATTACTTAATTTACTGAGTGCTTTACAAGTGTCTGCTAACTAAAGATTGGGGTTTCCCTGGTGGCTCAGTGGTAAAGAATCTGCCTGCCAATCCAGGAGACATGGATTCAATCCCTGGGTCGGGAAGATCCCCTGGAGAAGGAAATGGCAACCCACTCCAGTATTCTTGCCTGGGAAATACCATGGACAGAGGAGCCTGGCGGGCTAGAATCCATGGGGTCACAAAAGAGCTGGACATGACTTAGCGACTAAACAACAACAACAACTAAAGATTAGAATGATGCCTGCCATACAGTAAATTTCAATGTGTCAGATATTTTAATTATTTTCCCCTTATGCACCCTCCACCCCTCATCCCCCAACTACAGTGATTGATCAAAGAGTAAAATCCTGGAGCCCAAGACTTGGCTATTTCTAACTAAATTCCTACAATGGGATGGCAGGAAGACTCTTTTGCCCCTAGTCCAAAAGCTGTGGCTGGTGCTTTGTCAGGGAAGAAGCTAATCAGCAGAAGGAGAAAAGATAACAGAAATTAAAATTAAAAAAAGCATATGAAAATAAGCAATATTTAAAAGGAGGAGACCAGAGAGAGGGGAAAAAGACAGAAACAGAAGCAGATCTTGAGAGTCAGAGACGGAATGCTTTTGGAGACATGGTTCCCATGTCTGGAGTCCCAGAAGTTCCTTGGTTTTCTGTCCATGGTTGAATACAGAGGGTTGGAAAAGGTCAACATCATCATCCCTTAGGTTCAGATCAGTCTGGGCTCTCAACAGGCAAGTACCACCCTCCAACCGGGTGGGGGCCTTAGTTCCTGCAGAACTCAAAGATATGTATCAGATTGTAATGTATATCCCTTGAGGAGGAACTGGGAGTCTGTTTCACTCGCTGAGCTGTTGTTTTTTGACTGATTCTCCTCTGCTCCTGCATTCTTTTGTTCCCTTAAGGGGGACCTTAAGGTCATTAATTATGGAGAACTGTTCAAGGCTATGTACTGTGGCCAGGTTTAGATCACAAAATGGCTTAGGCCCAAAATGTCTTCTCTTATGTCAAGAAAATTATGCCTGGTTCTCTTTCTCCAGGGACCCTCCACCTTATCTGCTTAACAAGTCCACTTGGACTGGCATCTGAAGGGCAGGCAATCTCCTGAGACTGAATTCTTCATTTGTGGGGTCTAATGCCTACTCCAAGTGGTGAGTGTCAGAATGGGATTGAATTGTAGGACCCCCTGTTGGTATCAGTGACTCACTGTTGGAACCAGGAAAGAACTTTGGAGGAACTGGCCTATAGGAACTCTCTTCTGAAAAGTGGCGAAGCACTCATTCGTCTGTTGCCTCCAGGAGAGCACATTTAAACACTTAAAAGACAAAGCAAAATATTCAGCAGATCCATTTGAAGCTAAAGAAATGTTTCCAAGATAGGTAAATAAACATCGTACCAAGTTCTAAGACTCTGTATGCTACCTGGTGTGATAATAAACTTCCGCCTAGGCCCACGTTCATATATGAAATTTATCCAATTTGTGATTTTTTTCTGCTGAAGCTCTTCAGAGTGAATCCAATTATCTTACTGTGTAAAAACAATGCTGTGTAATTAGATGTATCAAAGGTAATGTAAATTGTAGAGATAATGGCATTTTAGAAGTATCTGTGATGGAACTTATCTGCCTGGCAGACTCCCATAAGAAAACACTTCTGAGGACAAAATATACCGTTGTGTGTCCAGTTAGTCCTGATTTTCTGATTCAGTCTTTTATAGGATTCAGTGTTATGTTTCCACAGATATATTTGTTGTGTACTGAACACCTCTGTTCTTACATTTTTGTTCATACTTATTTTCACGTATTTGGAGTGAGGTCACTGTAATTTGGCAAGCGTGTGAGGGGACAGTGCAATAATCTCAGAGCCAGTCACTGGGTGCCCACTTTCTCAGGGTTCCTGGAGCCCCAAGGAGAGATAGTGACTAAGAGTTTGGAAACAGTAAGCTTTCTTGGCATCTTCAGGTGCAAAAGAGCAGAAGATGCAGTCTGGGGATTTGGGATAAGTTTGTTGGGGTCAAATAACCTGGACCCCAGAAGCCCTGCTCTATCCTGGGTCCACCTCTATTTACGTCCAACCAACCTCCTTCCCACATTTTCCCCCAATCTTTTGGGTGGAGGTTATACATCATCACATTAGGACTTTCCCACACTGATAAACTATTACTGAGTCATTAAAAATGGAATGGAGTTGATGAGCCCTGTAGAGTAGCCATGTAGAGTTTGCTTAATCATTTTCTTATAGTGGTCCATTTAGGTGGCTCCCAAATTTGGCTTTCATAGATACAGCTGTGATAAAAATCTTTGCCCAATACAGCTTTTTCCACATTTAGGATAAAATTGTACAAATTAATTCCTGAATATTTTAAGACTTTAGACACATTAGTCAAATAATTTTCCCAAACATCTCTATTTTCTAAAAGGTGATGTCTAAAGTGTATTTTTTTCTGTTACTTTGTCAGTATTATTATAATATTTTAAAACCTTTGTTAACATAATACTTGAAAATTGGACTTATTGCTTTGATACAGATTTCTTCAATTAGTCTTGAAGTTAAACACTCTTTCCTCATGCGCATTTAGCCACTTATTTCTTTCATATACTTGGCCCAGCTCTAGATCATTCTTCCTTCATAACTTCTAATTACAGAATGAGGCCAGTGAGTGTTGAACCAGGGATTGGCAAGCACTGAGTTATGAGAAGAGGCAGAATAGAAAAGACAAAGTGGGAGGCAAGGGAAGTACCAGGCTTCAGCATCCATCCTAATTGCCTGGCAGCACAGATCAGTGCTGGTGAAGTGGGAGAAGGCCCGAGGTTGACCCCTTGCGGTGTAAACTCAGGCAAATCATTTAACAGGTGCACATCTTAGTCTATTTGTTAAAAAAGAAACAATTTGGATTTCCTTCCTATTTCTTAAATTAGTTCTGAAGTTCAAAAGCGGGCATGATATTACACGAAACTGCTTTGTAGGCACTAATTGTACAAATAAATATAAGCTTCTACTACTGACCAAGCACCAAGGTTCATTATTCATACATAGGAGACATGTTCAACCTAATGATCATGGACATATTTTAAAAATTAATTTATTATTATAATTGGAGGCTAACTACTTTACAATATTGTGGTGGTTTTTGCCACACATTGACATGAATCAGTCGCAGGTGTACATGTGCCCCCCGTCCCAAACCCCCCTCCCACCTCCCTCCCCATCCCATCCCTCTGGTTGTCCCAGGGCACCGGCTTTGAGTGCCTTGTTTCACGCATCGAACTTGGACAGGTCATCTATTTCACATATGGTAATATACATGTTTCATTGCTATTCTCTCAAATCATCCCACCCTCGCCTTCTCCCACAGAGTCCAAAAGTCTGTTCTTTACATCTGTGTCTCTTTTGCTGTCTCGCATATAAGCTCGTTGTTACCATCTTTCTAAATTCCATATATATGTGTTAATATACTGTATTGGCATATTTCTTTCTGACTTACTTCACTCTGTATAATAGGCTCCAGTTTCATCCACCTCCAGTTTCATCCTTTAGAACTTGACTCAAAAGTGTTAATGGCTGAGTAATACTCCATTGTGTATATGTACCACAGCTTTCTTATCCATTCATCTGCTGATGGACATCTAGGTTGCTTCCATGTCCTGGCTATTATAAGCAGTGCAACGATGAACATTGGGGTACACGTGTCTCTTTCACTTCTGGTTTCCTTGGTGTGTATGCCCAGCAGTGGGATTGCTGGGTCATATGGCAGTTCTATTTGCAGTTTTTTAAGGAATCTCCACACTGTCCTCCATAGTGGCTGTACTAGTTTGCATTCCCACCAACAGTGTAAGTGGATTCCCTTTTCTCCACACCCTCTCCAGCATTCATTGCTTGTAGACTTTTGAATACCAGCCATTCTGAGTGGTGTGAGATGGTACCTCATTGTGGTTTTGATTTGCATTTGTCTGATAATGAGTGATGTTGCGCGTCTTTTCATGTGCTTGTTAGCCATCTGTATGTCTTCTTTGCAGAAATGTCTCTAGTTCTTTGGCGCATTTTTTGATTGGGTTGTTTATTTTTCTGGTATTGAGCTGCATGATCTGCTTGTAGATTTTTGAGATTAATTCCTCATCAGTGCTTCGTTTGCTATTATTTTCTCCCGTTCTGAAAGCTGTCTTTTCACCTTGCTTATAGTTTCCTTTGTTATGCAAAAGCTTTTAATTAGGATCCATTTGTTTATTTTTGCTTTTATTTCCATTAATCTGGGAGGTGGGTCATAGAGGATCTTGCTGTGATTTATATCAGAGAGCATGGACACATTTTTTAGAGCCAGACATCTTGGAATGTGAAGTCAAGTGGGCCTTAGAAAGCATCACTACGAACAAAGCTAGTGGAGGGGATGGAATTCCAGTTGAGCTGTTTCAAATCCTGAAAGATGATGCTGTGAAAGTGCTGCACTCAATATGCCAGCAAGTTTGGAAAACTCAGCAGTGGCCACAGGACTGGAAAAGGTCAGTTTTCATTCCAATTCCAAAGAAAGGCAATGCAAAAGAATGCTCAAACTACCACACAATTGCACTCATCTCACATGCTAGTAAAGTAATGCTCAAAATTCTCCAAGCCAGACTTCAGCAATACGTGAACCGTGAAATCCCTGATGTTCAAGCTGGTTTTAGAAAAGGCAGAGGAACCAGAGATCAAATTGCTAACCTCCGCTGGATCATGGAAAAAGCAAGAGAGTTCCAGAAAAACATCTATTTCTGCTTTATTGACTATGCCAAAGCCTTTGACTATGTGGATCACAATAAACTGTGGAAAATTCTGAAAGAGAAGGGAATACCAGACCACCTAACCTGCCTCTTGAGAAATCTGTATGCAGGTCAGGAAGCAACAGTTAGAACTGGACATGGAACAACAGACTGGTTCCAAATAGGAAAAGGAGTATGTCAAGGCTGTATATTGTCACCCTGCTTATTTAACTTATATGCAGAGTATATCATGAGAAATGCTGGACTGGAAGAAACACAAGCTGGAATCAAGATTGCCGGGAGAAATATCAATAACCTCAGATACACAGATGACACCACCCTTATGGCAGAAAGTGAAGAGGAGCTAAAAAGCCTCTTGATGAACGTGAAAGAGGAGAGTGAAAAATTTGGCTTAAAGCTCAACATTCAGAAAATGAAGATCATGGCATCTGGTCCCATCACTTCATGGGAAATAGATGGGGAAACAGTAGAAACAGTGTCAGACTTTATTTTGGGGGGCTCCAAAATCACTGCAGATGGTGACTGCAGCCATGAAATTAGACGCTTACTCCTTGGAAGAAAAGTTATGACCAACCTAGATAGCATATTCAAAAGCAGAGACATTACTGTGCCAACTAAGGTCTGCCTAGTCAAGGCTATGGTTTTTCCAGTGGTCATGTATAGATGTGAGAGTTGGACGGTGAAGAAGACTGAGCACTGAAGAATTGATGCGTTTGAACTGTGGTGTTGGAGAAGACTCTTGAAGGTCCCTTGGACTGCAAGGACATCCAACCAGTCCATTCTGAAGGAGATCAACCCTGGGATTTCTTTGGAAGGAATGATGCTAAAGCTGAAGCTCCAGTACTTTGGCCACCTCATGCGAAGAGTTGACTCATTGGAAAAGACTGTGATGCTGGGAGGGATTGGGGGCAGGAGGAGAAGGGGACGACCGAGGATGAGATGGCTGGATGGCATCACGGACTCGATGGACGTGAGTCTGAGTGAACTCCGGGAGATGGTGATGGACAGGGAGGCCTGGCGTGCTGTGATTCATAGGGTCGCAAAGAGTCGGACACGACTGAGTGACTGAACTGAACTGAACTGAACTGGACATAAGTATCCATCATTTCATGATTATAATTTTTTGGGGGGTGCACATTTCGTGGCTTGTGATATATTAGCTCCCCAGCCAAGGATTGAGCCTGGGGCCTCAGCAGTGAAAGGACAGGATCCTATCACTGAACCACCAGAGAATTCCCTCGTGACTGTAATTTTTCCTCTCTGTTGACCCGTTCATGATAAAGATCATAGTAAGATTTAATTTTTAACCTCTGTGTTTATGTAGGTGTGGGTGTGTGGGTGGGTGTGACATTAACAGCAGAAGGAAGGAAAAAAGATGTATGAACAAGGCCTTACACAGGCCTTACAGATGAGTGAGTCCAGTTTCCTCATTTTCAGTTGAGGAAGCTGGCTGTGGCTGATCACCAAGATCACACAGCTTATCGGAGCAGAACCAGGACTGGAAGCCAGGTCGATGGACTCCTGGTCCAGTATTCTTTCCACCTCCATCTACTTCTCTCCTGTATTGTGTAATGTTTCTACATGTGTTAGCACGCAGCGTTACACCACCTCTACATGATATAACATCCCTCCCCCAAGAAGAACTTTCTACCAAACCTCGAACTATTTCACTTAAAGCTATACAGCTAAATGAGGAGAAGCAGAGGGCATGTATTTTCAGAGCTGGAATGAAATCAAAATTGCTTTTCTCTTTCCATCCCTGTATTTCTTTCCAAATCCAGTTTTCCAACCCCACCCCACCCTCCCACCCCCCGCCGCGGGCCTGATGTCTCTGAAGTCTTTTTTTACATGATTGACCTGACATTGTCTTACTTATGAAGAAGGATTTCTAGAAGTTCCAGCAAACGACTTCCATTACATCTCACATGCCAGCCTGCTCTTCAGGATGGCCAGGAAATGTGGGTCTAGTTTTACATTTTCTTTTTGAGTTAGGGCTCTCGTCTTCTTTTTTCTTTTCCTTCCTTCCTTTCTGTGATCTGCGATGATGATTTATTTATGTATTGCCATGCAGCATGTAGGATCTCAGTTCCCTGAACCCCTTACATTGAAAACACAGACTGTTAACCCCTGCACTATCAGGGAAGTGCCAAGGCTCTCTTCTTAAAGGTGAGAGGGAGGCTGGGTATTGCCAGGACATCAGTCCTTCTGCCACAGGGTCTTTCTTGACACCAACAGAAGCAAGTTCCTCCCTTGCTTATACTACTCTTGCCAGGAATTACCAGAGTCTGAATTTATCTCCTCTGTCCATCTGTGTGCTTATAAATTGTCTCGCTCTCTCTTCATGAGCATGTAAGCTTCCTGAGAGCAGGAAGCTCACCTGTGTTGGTCATCAGTGTCCCTTAATTGTGTTGTATCTGATAGGCACTCAAATATTATTGGAGAAGGCAATGGCAACCCAGTCCAGTACTCTTGCCTGGATAATCCCATGGACGGAGGAGTCTGGTAGGCTGTGGTCCATGGGATCACTAAGAGTCAGACGTGACTGAGCGACTTCACTTTCACTTTTCACTTTCATGCATTGGAGAAGGAAATGGTAAACCACTCCAGTGTTCTTGCCTCGAGAATCCCAGGGATGGAGGAGCCTGGTGGGCTGCCATCTATGGGGTCTCACAGAGTCAGACATGACTGAAGTGACTTAGCAGCAGCAGCAGCAAATATTATTAAAAGAATAAAGGGATTGTGGGGTCAGTGAGTTGAATGTTCATAAGAATTGGATCCATATTGTCATATCACCTCCCCTAAAATGTCAAAGTTCATAACTCATCAGTGATGTCCAGGAGGATCCTTTTCCTTGTAACCTGTCAGAACTTGGGTTTTTTAACTCAGTGGAAAACTCTTGATGATATCCTAGACAATATTCTCATTTTAGTTTATATTTGTTTCTTTCAATGTGTTTTAGAGAGATTTTTGTTTAAACTGGTTACACTCTTTTTCTTGATTATGGTAATATAAAGGGATAAACTTTAGTGGTCAAGAAAATTCATTTAATCTTCCCTGGGAATGTTGAGTAAATTAAAGATTACTATATAGCTTCTCTCAGTTATGAAGATCAAACATGTTTGACAGCATTTTAAGGAGTATAACCAAATTATGCAATCATAACGATTTGTTATACTCAAGATGGGAGTGCAGAGGACACTAATAATGGTGTTACTCAGAATTTAAAATACTGTAAAGATACCTAGTTAGGTAGCTGGGCTCTCTGTATCCACTGGTTCCACATTCTCGGATTCAACCAATCTCAAATTGAAAATGTATGTTTTTTAAAATCTAGAAATTTCCAAACATCAAACTTGAATTTGCATGCTAGATACTATTTAGATAGGATTAACTTGCATTTACAACTTTTTCCATAGCATTTACATTATGTTAAGTATTATAAGTAATCTAGCGTTTATTTAAAGTGCCCAGAAGGACATGCATAGGTTGTACACAAATACTGTCATTTCATATAAGGGACTTGAACATCCTTGGATTTTGGTATCCTTAATGGGAAAGCAGGGGTAGGTCCTGGAACCAATCCCCCACAGATGCCGACAGATGGCTATAGTTGGTGAGACATTGGCAGTGTTCACAGCAACCAGTATGGACGGAGAGGAAGAAATTGATTGGCTCTCTTCTCAACCATTTATTCACCCACAGAGCATTCATAATGAATATCCTCAAGAATTCCTTGCTATAAAGGACCAATTAAGCCACTTAACTAATGCATTTTGCTCTTGTAAATGCACAGAGAAAGAGAACACTTGTTATCTAAAAGGATCTGTCTCTAGTCTCAAGGGTATGGTTCAAAGGTAATTTCTTTCTTTTTAAACTGTGGTTCTGGGAACTGTTGGGACTGACTTTAGTTTAAATCCCCCTTCTCTTCAGCATGATGGCAGACTACACATGTGGAGGGCCAGGTGGGAATGATCTGGTGGTGGTCTGGAAGTGAGGGGAGAAGTTTTCGGGGCCTTCACAGTCTGTGGTCATCCTCAGCTCCTCAGAGGCTGCAGGATGACCTGAGTCGGTCTTCTCTCTACTTGGTTCTTCTGGGTGTTTTGGTCTGTTGATTTTCCAGTGTCTGTAACCAAAAGCAACATACCTTTCTTGGCATGTTTAGAAAGGGAGCTGTTGCTAAGATTATTGGACTCACAAGGGAAAGTTCTAATAGTTACACAGTATGTAATACATTATTCAGAGCTGAAGATTTCATAGTTATAGGTATCTGCTAGGTCAGTTTTTCTTAAGCATTTTAATAAAACAAAGGCTAACCAGTAAACTTGATGCAATCATTTCTCAAAGGAGATTTGGTGTTTAGTGAATACTTCCTTTTTCTAGGGCTTATATTCTAGCTATTACATTTGGAAGTAGAATGTTCACCCATTATAAAATGCCTAACCTTTAAAGCCCTTTCTTTGGAATTCAATCTAATTAAAAGCAGAAAATATTTATTAAGTTTCTAGGAATGCCAGCCATACATGAGGAACTTTGGGGGATACCCAAGTAGTCCAAGACCTGTAAATGATGTCCTAATTATGTAAAGGAATAAAAATCTTTACTGGGTTTCAGTTCCAATTCATTCATCTGAGAAACACTTTCTCCAGATAAGACAGGGTAATGACTCCTTTAATTGGTTGCCCATTCTGCAGGGAGATGTGGAAACTGCTCCCATTGGGTCACTCTCTGGCTGGTACCTTCTTTCCAAGTGTTTGAACTGTGACACGTTCATCACACCCATAGTCTGTGGGCTCCAACAGAGCAAGGTCATTCAGCTTTGGAAACAGCGGTATCTAAACAATGACAGAGGGCTTCCCAGGTAGCTTGGTGGTAAAGATCCCACTTGCCAACGCAAGAGTTGCAGCTTTGAGTCCTGGGTCAGGACGATCCTTTGGAGAAGGAAATGGTAACCCACTCCAGTATTCTTGCCTGGAAAGTTCCATGAACAGAGGAGCCTGGTGTGCTACAGTCCATGAGGCTGCAGAGTCAGACGCAACCGAGCACACGTGCAGTACAATGGCAGAGAGATAGACTTCCCCTAACAGGTGTGAAATATGGAATATAATGACTCTGAGTTTCCCTGTGGTTCTTTAAGCATTTGATAATACTTTCCATTTTCAGGATCAGTTTTGCCCACATTTTAACCTTCTAGCCCTGGGAGGATGCTGTGTCAAGGCTGATTCACATACCATATCGACCATCTATCTAATTTTTTATAGGCTTTAAAAGCAGCTTTATTGATACGTAATTCACATACCATATAATTCACTCATTTAAACTGTATATTCAGATATGTGTAACCATCACCACAGTCAATTCTAGGACATTTTCATCACCTGAAGAAGAAACCCATTAACTGTCTCTTCTCTATCTTCCACCTGCTGCAGGCCTAAACAAGCACTGGTTTCCTTTCCTTTCTTCTTCTTTTTTAAAATCTCTGAAGCCCTCGTGAATCAGCACTTTGCTATCAATCTCCACCATTTTTTGATCAGTTCTTCACCAAACTTTGACACGTGCTCTCCCCTTCAGTTGGAGTCAGGCCACTGGGGAACACAGTGCTCTAAAAGTAGCGCCACAGAGCCTTAAGGGTTAGGGTTAAGACACAAAGTGTTCTCAGGTGGACTGAAAATCTTGACCCAGCATTTGGAGAACCTCCCCAGCCTGAAGTCTTTCCATGGAGATCACACTGCAGGATTCCTCTTTTAGCCTCTCGTGAAGTACAGAAACATGTCGTCGACTAGCTTTTCCTTGTACACCCCCTGTCTGGTTTTCTCTAATTTACATCCACCTTCTACTCTGTTTGCCTTTACAGTGTTTCATCTGTATCCTCCACATTCATCAGGGAACAAGTGCATCATCCTTCTTCTGTCTTTTGCTGTCAGTCAGTTTGAATATTGGTTGTCTTCTCAGCCATGAAATTTCTCACAGCTTTGTCCTTAGTTTTGGAAGAAGAGTGAATCAACGTTATTTATCTTCCCTGAAGGCTGTTAACCACCTTCTAGTAACATTAATCTGCCATATCACCCAAAGATGTAACTCGGATATACTGTCTAAACTGAGACTTCTTGTCTATTGAAGGAGATTATCCACTCTCTTACTAAAATAGCTACATTTATGGTCCTGAACACTTCCAAGAAGAGTGAGCATGGAAGAAGGTATATGTGGGGACGTTTAGGTGGGGAGGAAGGCATGCTAGAAAGCAACATGGAGGGGATCAGTGTAATCAGTCATTTAGCATTTCCACGTAGGAGATTTCTGATGATTTTCTTTTGGCTTTCTAGTTCAACTTTTATTTTCACAACTACGAGTCTTTAAACCATTCTGTATTCAATTTTGTCTTGAAGACACATGAGTTAGGCTTCTAAAAATGTCCCTGAATAATTATATTCTTCTGGTGTGACAAGTTTGTGGTTTTAGAGTAAGCCTCCTGTTTCTTCAACAGGCTTAACCATACTTCAACTGTTCTCTCTCTGATGTAATCAGGGCTGTAGAGACTGGAACAAAACTTTATCTAGCCAGTAAAACTTTTGTTTTAGGGTCTTTCATTTATTAATAATTCATTTCATGAAATATTCAAACCATATAGTGTCTTATATAATTCCAGCACAGTCAATACTGTGCTTTATTTTTATTTATCTTTAATCAACAAGTTCACTATTTTGTTTTTTAGATTTATTTGTTTTTGGCTGCACTGGCTCTTTGTTACTGTGCAAGGGCTTTCTCTACTTGTCATTCATGGGCTTCTCATTGCAATGGCTTCTCTTGTTGTGAAGCATGGGCTCTAGGGCACGTGAGCTTCAATAGTTGCTGCACACGAGCAGAGTTGCCTCTTGGCATGTGGGATCTTCCTGGGCCAGGATTGAACCCGTGTCCCATGCATTGGCAGGCAGATTCTTAACCACTGACCACCAGGGAAGCCCTACACGTGATTTATTTTTAAAGTGCCCACACATATATATAGATGGATACATCCTGTAATACCTACCTCCCTTAAAAAAAAAAATTCCTGAAACTTTAATGAATAGACAACATGGTCCTTTGGGGTTATTTCAGCCCTTATAAGAGAAAATCAGCATTTGCTTGTGTTCTTAATTTCAGAGGCCTGAGAATAATATCTTCTCCTCCATAAGGTAGCATAAGGTAGCATAAAAGAGTGGTAGGGAGTGCCATACTTTCACTTGCATTCATCTGGTCCTAGCTGAGTTAGTAGATTTCCCACGAAAGCCCATTTTTCCATTCCTGAATCATATCTGAGCCAAAGGCCCTATAAGGCAAAGATTCCCTGCTTCATGATGAAATGCCAGCACATGACATTCTTCATAATGAGTCACAGTCAATAAAAATTGTTCTCCAAATGAATCTGAGTATGCCTCTTCACCGAGCAACATGAAAGAAACATCTTTATCAAATCAAAACATCTCGTTTTCCTCCCCTGAGCTCAGACAGACCTTTCACTTCTGTAAGCAAAGGAAATGAGTTTCCACACAAAGCGAAAATCCAATCTGTCCTTATTTTTTCCTCAGCTACACTTGCTATGTAGTTTGAGGAAATGAGGATGACGTGTTGGAAAATGTTTTTGGGGTTTGGTGAGTGAGGAGGAGTTACCGAGGAATTCTTTGCACAATAATAATGAAATGATTATTCATTAGTCTAGAGGTATTTTGAACTCCTGAGAGCCTCTATATACATATTAGGTGATAGAATTTGTTTGTATGCATGATTGAATGTGATCTTGACCTGAAATCGCACTGGCCTTGCTATTAGGATAAATGGGAATTTATTAACTGTGCATTTCTGTTCTGTTGCTGCTAAGGAGACTTCTAGTGGGCCTAGTGAGGCCACAAGAGATCCCCAAGATGTCCACACATCAGCCATGGACAGGCTAACCCTTCAGGCTTGGGAAAATGGAAGTAAAGAAAGTAATGATCATTACGTGAAAAGCATAAAGAAAAAGTTAAGGAGGAAATGCACGCAAGTCAGGCTCATTTAGGCGACAACAGAGAGGGTGTGAACTTCAAGGCTGGCTTCTGTAAAAGGAAAGAATGTGCCCCACGGAGAGTTGGGCAAACCCAGGTCAGAATGAGATGCATTTAATTAACTATTATCAAGGCTCAGGGGATCAGTGACACCACAGATCAATAAGAACTCACCTGGACCTTGAACTTGACCTTTTCTCAAGTATTCCCAGTAAAGTTACCCAGTAAAGAAAAGAGGAGGGACAGGGAATTAAGTTCTTATCCAAACATCAAGAGGTTGTTTGCTTAAATTTCCCAAGTCTCTTTGGTAGTGCTGTGTGCTTATCTTTCTAAGGGAGAAACAAAATGATACCCAGAGGAGGGTAACCAGAATGGCAGAGAAAGCCTCCCAAATGAGAAATGGCTGAAAAATCCAAGAGGGTTTGGCAATAAGAAGAGAAGCTCAGATAAGGACAAGAGAGTGGCCAGGAAAGAGAGGAGGAAGAGGGAGCGTGTGTTCTCGGTAACACTCCAGAAGACAGAGCTGCCAGGCATTTCCAAGGGGCTCTCTGGGGGAGATGGTGATCATTCAAAGGGTTGGGATTTACTCTAAGGCTATGGTGGTGGGGGATGGGGAGGTGGATAAGGATCTAGGGGTTGGGGAGGGAGACTTGTTAAGGAAAATTAACTCTTTAAAAAAAAATACTTTTAGTTGGAGGAAATTGCTTTACGATGCTGTGTTGGTTTCTGCCATACAACAACGTAAATCCGCCATACGTGTACATGTGTCTCCTCCCTCTTGAGCCCTCCTCCGCTTCATCCCACCCCTCTAGTCATCACAGAGCACCGAGCTGAGCCCCCTGTGCTATACAGCTACTTTCACTAGCTGTCTGTTTTGCACACGATAGTGCCTGTGTGTCAATGCTACAGTCTCAGTGTGTCCCGTTCTCTCCTCTCCGCCTCCACGGCCCTCCCCTTCCAATCTCTTAGTCCACAGACCAACGTTCGTTGTCTTCTGAACATGTTGAGCTGCGATCAGAACCTTTCATTGACTGCCCATTACCTACCAAATCATGTTCAAGGTTTTTTGCTTGGTACTCAAAGCTTACAGTAATGTGACTTTAAAATCCTTCTCCACCTGTATCATTAGATTCATCATCTCCCCATACCCTTTATCTTTTTGTATGTCATGCATTTTCCAGCCTTCATCTCCCTTCCCCACTGAACTCGCTGCCTGTTTTTCACAAAACTCCCTCATTCAATCTTTTCTTATGCCAGCTGAATGCATCTTCCTCCTCTCTGTCCTCATAGTACTCTGGTTGTCTTTCTCACACTGACCCTAGGCTGTCTTCTTTTCTACTATCATATATTTGAACTGCACTTTGCAGCCACAAAGGATTTTCACAAACATGGGTATTATCTACCTGGGAGGATTTTATTCATATTTTGCAGATGACTCAGGCTTTGAGAGTTTAAGTAACTTGTCCAAAGTCACAGAGTTAATATTTGGTAGAGCTGAAATTCAAATGCAGGTTTTGTGACTTTCGATCCAGAATCTACTTCTCTCCTAGGATTGTAGTGAGGGTTTGTTAAAAAAAAAAAATCTCGTAAGGTTGAGAGCAATTTTCAAATCTAAAGTGCTGCTCAGATGAAAGGAGGGATTTATCCATCAGACAGCAATCTTCTCAAAGCCAGAGAAGTTGTGTTCATCTTTTGTCTTTGCATATAAATGCAGATTCTCAGGTCTACCCCAGACATGCTGAATCAGCTGCTGACAAGCCCTCCATGAGAGTGGATTATGCTTTCTTTGTGGGGCCCTTGTCCTCCAGAGATGGGGCATTATGGGATCATTAGCAGGTACACAAACCTTAATTCACAGAGGAGAGGATGGGTGAGCAAAGTATATATATATTGTGCTGAGTGAGCAAAGATCTTATCAGGGATTAAAAAAAATTAAAGACTCAACTGGCAAGATTTTGAACTGTAAAGGGTGTTGTCTCCCCTGGAAGGCAGGTGTCAAGTGGAGTTTTAAGTGATGGAGGTAAGAAAACAGGGCTTTGAAGGGGAAATTCTTCATGGGTGTCAGAAAAACTCATCGGGAGGGGAGAAAAAGAGTTATGACGGAATTTTAATTCAGGAAAGAAATGACATGAGATGTATTTTTTCTTTGAAAATCGCTGACAACAGACCTTTGATGAAAGGGTGGGACAATCCAGGTGTAGAGAACAGGTGATAAAGTACTGAAGGGCGATTCCCTTTTGTCCAGAGAATGGAACCAGGTACTTGAGTTCCCATGACCATTTTCTTTCTGGAAACATCAGTGTGAATTCAGCTATAGACTGTTTTTATTTTCTCTAAACAATTCATTGTTCTAAAGAGAGAGAGAGAGAAACAGCTCTAAAGGTTCTTGGTTTCTTTAAGCTATTTTGAATAATGCAAAATGTTGCTTGGGACTCTCATTTGAAATGTACACAGAATTAGCTAGTGAAAAAGAGGAACTTGCTAAAGTTGAATGAACGTATAACCCGGATAGTCTGTTGCCAGAGTGGATATGCTGTGTTAAGTCTCCAGGAATTCTCTGGTATGAACTTTCATCGAATGTCCTGAGAGCAGGGCTTGGGTCATCACTTAGTACGAATATTGTGGGAAGTCCCACACCCTGCCCTGACCTTCCTGTAGGTTTCTGTGGGTTCCTGTTCCCCTCGTCACCCTTGCTGTCACCTTATTTCAGAGTCTGAGAGCATAACCCCAGTGGAACGTGGCCTCTGTTTCATTTTTCCCCTTTCCCAAAGCATCACTAGGCTCCTGTGGGTAACAGGTAATACTGTGATTTATAATAAGAAATACAGGGACTTCCCTGGCAGTCCATTGGTTAAGATTTCACTTTCCAGTGCAAGGTTTGATCCCTGGTTGGGGAGTTAAGATCCCACATGCCTCAGGTCAAAAAAAAAAAGAAAATTTAAAACAGAAACAATATAATTGTAACACATCCAATAACGACTTTGAAAATGGTCCACATTAAAAAAAAATCTTGCATTGATTGAAAACATAGGAGTTACAAATTTTTTTTTAAATGACATACATATTTTCGTCCCAGTTTCTTGCTCAGCACTCCTAAAATGTTTGGAATTTTCTATGTGGTAAGAGTGATAAAGTTGTCTTTCGTTAGTCATAACAAGCCTCTTTCAACCCTGTGGACAAAAAACAGTAACCAGTCAATCTAAGAAAGAAATAGAAAATTTTATTCACACCAAATAGAAGAATATAACCTAGCAAGGAGTCTTTCAGAAAGCTCTGAGGTCTGTTCCACCCATTAGAGGTTAAAATGTAGTCATTTAAGTTTTTAAGACAGAGGACTGTATGTTAAATGACATATTATGGACAGTTTACACAATCCATCTCTGAGCATATGACATGAGTAGTGGGCCATGGGTCATTGTGGCCCCTTACAAGATTAAGAAGGAATGTTATCGCTTAAGGAGTTGTCTTGATGCTGGGAGAATATTGCTGTTTATGGTTGAGCAGATATTTCTGCCGATGGGGAGGTTTGGTCCATGCATAATGCAGACACACAGTGCATGGTAGAGGGAAGAGAGGAGGCCAAAGGGCAGAGAAAAATCATGTTTAAATTTTCCTCAACTTGCCTTTGAATATGAATTTTTATTTTATCAGCCCCATCTGAGTTTATGGCAAAGAAGTTACTTTTGGGAAGACCCTAGGGCTGGGGGCTACTGGCCAGGAGAGCTCAGCATGTGATTAGAGGGTTGGAACTTAGTCCATCCCCTGACCTTCGGTTCAGTCACCAATGGCCAATGATTTAACCGTGCCTACATAATGAAGCCTCTGTAAACCCCCAAAGGATAGGGTTCCAACAGCTTCCAGGTAGATGAACCCATGGCGTTTGCTAGGAAGGCAACGCGCCTGCCGGGGACACAGAAGCTCTGTGCCCTTTCCCACACATCTGACCCCATGCATCCCTTCCATCTGGCTGATCCTGAATAACATCCTCTTATAAATAACCCAGAAATCTAGTAAGTAAACTGTTTTCTTGAGTTACATGAGCCACTCTAGCAAATTAATTGAACCCAAGGAGAATGGGTTGTGGGAACCTCTGGTTTACAGACAGTAGGTCAGAGCCACAGGTGGCAACCTGGACTTGTGATCGGCATGGGATTGGGATCCCATCTGAGTGGGACAGCCTCGTGAGTCTGAGTCTCTAACCTGCCTGAGGTCTGACATTCTCCCCGGGGAGATGGTGTCAGGCTGGAGTTATATTGTAGGACCCCCAGCTGGTGTCACAGAGTTGCTTCATGAGGGTGAACTACCACACATCTAGGCTTGGAAGAGCAGTGGTGCTGGAGTAGGGTTTTGAGAGTAAAGGATGCAGATAAGGATGTGTCTTTGAAGGAAATGGCAACCCACTCCAGTATTCTTGCGTGGAGAATCCCATGGACGGAGGAGCCTGGTGGGCTACAGTCTACGGGGTTGCAAAGAGTCGGACACGACTGAGCAACTTCACTCACTCACTTACTCAAGGAAGATAGTGGCCAATTTAGGGAGATAGCAGCACAGCTCAGAAAAGGCTACTACTTAAAATCGAATGCTGTACTAAAAGGTTTACCCAGGAAATATGATGTCTGGAGCTTCCTTCAAAGTAACTGATGGAGGAGGATGTGGGTGTGGCACTTTGTGTGAGTGGGTGGGGCACTTTAGATGAAACAAGATTGTGAGTTAATTGTTAAAATTGGGTATGGTCCATGGAGGCTCATTATATTAGCCTGCCTTCTTTTGTATATGCTTGACACTTTTCATAACAAAGGCTTTCTTTATGCTAGGTAGCCCTGATCTGTCCTGGAATCCCTCAGCCACCCCTGGCATGGGCACTTACTCCCTGGCTATCATTTTCTCTATGGCCATGCCTGCTGATGCATTTGCTTGGATAACCCTTCCCCTCTGCCTCCCACTTCTTCACCTCTCTCTTCCTTTCCATGACCATCTGAAACCCTGTCTTCCCCACCTAAGGGGAACTCTAAAATATGAATAATAACAATTATCCTATTCTGTGCAAAGCAAGTGGTTTAATTCTTCTGTGCTGGGACCTTCCATCCACTGAAAGCACCTAATCTTTTGTAACAAAACATACCCTTTCATATTGTTTTTCTGAACAGAGGCTGTTCTAATCTCTTGAAGAATTCTGCCCTCCTCCTAATCCATCTGGATCCTATCACCAGCTTTAAAAATAATAGTATTTTTATTATTATTATTTTGGCCACGCTATGCTGCAGGGGAGATCTTAGTTCCCCGAACAGGAATAGAACCTGCACCCTCTGCAGTGGAAGCAGAGAGTCTTAACTACTGGACCAGCAGGGAAGTCCTTTGCTGTTGGCTTTTAAAATCAACAGATATTAATTAGATATTTCCCATGATTCCAGCAGAGGGAATGTAGTCTCTGTCTAGAACTTCCATCAGGAGAGGTTTAGCCATGAGACTTGACCCTTGATTTGTCTCTGGTTGGATGGGGCAGGAGAAGGGAAACTCCAGTAATCTCCAACTCCTGTTTTCTCCGTAGTCATCTTCCTTTGAAACCTTTAACTCCTTTTACCAGAACTTCTGGCAAGTAACATGTTGACTCATGATATTTTGTCACTTCCTTCCTCTGGCTCGCCGCCAGTGGAGATGCTAATGGGTTGTCAAATGACCAATAGGCGAGACCAGACAAAAGGAATGGCCCTCTATAAAAACTCGCTTACCTGAACATTAACAATCAGAGACTCGATTACCTGAGCGTTAACAATCAGACTGGCTGAGACAAACTGAGACAGAATTAAGTTGGATGAAGAGATGGCTCCTCCTTTCCAGTATGAAATCATTCTTTCCCTATTTGCTTTGGAGCTCGGGTTCTGCAGAGTCCATCTGTGTGGATCAAAGATGTAGGGTCAGGAATGACCTATATATCTCAGGGGGTCTTTTCAGCCATGGTTGGAGAATATTGAAGGGAACTTGAGTGGGGGGCAGCTGAATATGGCTTTTAGGGAAATAGCTACTCTCTTTCTCTACTTCTCTTCAAGGGCCAGAGGTCAGGCTGACAGTCTGAACCTGTCAAGCAGTGGGAAGAATGCTGTTCTAGGAAAATAAGGAAAGTTGATGGTGAACTACCTAGAGAGCTGTAATTATGGGGTCCTGTCTGATAAGTCTGTGGGGGAAGTGAGGTGTGCCATGAGTTGGAGAAGGGTGGGGAGGATGAACTCTCCTAAATTTTACAGGCCATAGAAATGGAGTTGCTGGATAAATTATGGGATATCCAATTAAATTTGAATTTCAGATGAACAACAAATGCATTTTTAGTATAAGCATGGCCCAAATATTGCATGGGACACCCATATACTAAAATAAAAATGATATTCACTGTTTGTCAGAAACCCAAAAATATAACCAGCTCATGCATTTTTATTTGCTTGAGCTCTTATGTAGTAGCCCAGTCATTGTGATCTCTTTTTGCTCCATTGATGTAGCAAGTTGTCATGGTGTATTTGTCCAGCGAAGCAAGCATGATGATTATGCCTTAATAGTGCCTCATCTTGGCCTACTTTCACTGAAAAAGTCACCTGTTTCTTCCCTTTGGGAATGTTGTGAAAACAATGATTGTGCTATGAAAATAACTCCCATCTGAAGGTCCTTCATTATGGTGTACAGGCTTCTTGGAAAGATCCTGCCTTTGAGGGATCAGAAATCATTACTTAACTCCTTCTTTGGATGCCTTTTTAAATTTTATTTTTTATTATGAAAAATTCTAAACAGATGGTAAAGAAGAAAGAACAATAAACCTCCATGTTCACCCAGCCTCAACAGTCATCAACTCATAATCTACACTGCCTCATCTAAGGCCACCTATTCTGTCCATCCCAGCCCTGCTAATTTGAGGTAAATTCTAGAGAGCTGAAGCTTTATTGCTTTATTTATACCTTTCTGTTCCTCACTGTGCCTTTTCTTTCCCAGTAATGGAATTGTATGGATAGTGCTTCCTCCAAATCTAAACAATGCTCCATGTTTTTATAGTTCTCTAGCTGTTAGCCTTCCCAATATCAAATCGCTGAATCTATTCTTTCTAGCCTCCCTTGCCCCATGGCCCATACATGGCACTTGAAGACCCCACCTGGCTTTGGCTGGGACTTGGGTTATGGGAGGATTCAGGAGGGGTGGTGGGTATGCATCATTGGGCTCACTCTGCAGTGTCATTCTGGGAGCTGATCTGAGAATGATTGCTCCAGCTTTTGCAAAGAGTCTGAATACTCGAATATACCTAAGTACATCCTTCCCTCATAAACTGGCTAGAGAGGATTCCATTGACCTTAATTTGCTACCTTGACTGAGGCAACCTTTCAAGAGGCAAGAGAGGAGAGGCACACAAAGCATTTAAGTCTCCTGGAAGAAAAATGTGATGGTTCCTGTGAGTTTAATAATGTACTGATCTCTTCAGGGTTTTGGGGGCTGCCTAGTGCAGAGGTGCTCGGAGCTTGGCCCCCAAACAGCAGCAACAGCATTACTTAAAGATTTGTGAATTCAAATGCTTGGGTCTACTCTCAAGACTTAGTGATTCCCTAGGAGAATGAGGAGTGGGTGTTGGTGGAATCCAGAAATCTGTGTTTTCACAAGCTGTAGATGATTTAAATCTGAGGTCAGCCAGGGCAGCATGTGGACCAAATCCCACCCACCACCTGTTTTCGTGAATAAAGTTTTATTGGAACACAGTCACAATCACCTCTGTATTTCTCTACTTTTGTGCTACAACGACAGGCTTAAGGCCATATGGCCCATGAAGCTTAAAATGCTTGTGACCTGACCCTTTACAGAGAAAACTTGCTGACCTATGATTTTGATTGATGCTAAATGTTGAGTCAATAAAAGTTAGAGGGAGTCCTCCCTGTCTTAGAAAGACCAGACATTGAGCTCACTTCCTTATACCCTCAAACTTCTTATAAGCCACACATTTTCAAATACTAGGTTTTCCAAATAAGAGGGAAAGAGCCATATTTATGCACTGCTAGTGTGGTAACTTTCCTGGGAGATGTATTTATAACATACATGAGAAGAGTTAAAACCAAAGCAATCTTTTTGACTCACCAGTTCCACTTTCAATAATTTATTCTAAGAAAATAAAAAAGGATATGTCTGATGACCAAGCAACAAGTACTGTATATAACAAAGAAAAATTGAAAGCAGCCTTAATGTCCCACGTAGTCAATGTGATTGAGTAATCTGTGGTATATACATATTGCGGAATACTAGGTGGTCATGGAAAACGAGGCTGTAAAACTATACTTGTTGATGTGGATACATACTAATAGTGTTGAGGGAACAACTTCAAAGCATCATTTTTTTATTACCATATTTTTTTTCTGGAACATACTTATTGTTTTTAATACCTATCTATATACCTACATGCGAAGAGTTGACTCATTGGAAAAGACTCTGATGCTGGGAGGGATTGGGGGCAGGAGGAGAAGGGGACGACAGAAGATGAGATGGCTGGATGGCATCACGGACTCGATGGACGTGAGTCTGAGTGAACTCCGGGAGATGGTGATGGACAGGGAGGCCTGGCGTGCTGCAATTCATGGGGTCGCAAAGAGTCGGACACGACTTAGTGACTGAACTGAACTGATATACCAACATTATAATCTATAAGGGCACATATAAAAATTCTCAAAATGGTGAATGCTGGATGATAGGATTTTGCATACTTTTTATCCCTGTCTTGTTTCATCTTTATTTAAAAATTTTCTACACACATATTTGTGTGTGCATGTTAATGCGCATAGAGGCAAAGGCATATACACACAAACACACACATCTCAGTTCAGAGAAGTAACACAACATTTAAATGGATACGCTTGGACACTCAGCCCTCTGTCCCAGCTGACATAAATGCCCTCGCCATGCAGCCTGATGTGAGCAGCAGGTCCCGTACGTGCGCACCTTGCTCTGCTGTTGCAGAGCGGTAAAGGGGCAGATGCTGGAGGACTCACGCCTCCTTCATTTCCTGGCCCAGATGACCAACCATTTCAGTTTGCCTGGGGCTGAGAGGTCTTCCAGAGTGTGAGACTTTCAGCAGTAAACTGTGGAAGTCCCAGGCAAACTGGGGCAAACTGGCCATCCTGTTCCTGGCTGACTGGAGAAGAGTGCCTGGTGCTCACGCAGGTATGCAGAGCGCATCTTCTGACTCACTTCATGGTATGCGGTCTCTTGATAGTTTATTTAAGAAACTGTTGCTGGAGCACTGGCTCTCCTGGCTGGGAGAAACTGTGAGCTCAGCAGGATGGGGCCAGGACTCAGAAGAGGCTTTCTTCCTTTCTTTCTTAGCTTTACTCCCCTGACCAGGGATCGAACCCCTGTCCCTTACAGTGACAGCACAGACTCTTAAACCACTATAATGCCAGGGAAGGCCAGGAAGAGGCTTTCTGACACCACAAGAAAGCAGAACCCATTTCAGGAGACTCCTTCTCTTTTCTGACTGTATTAATCCATGCATTTGGTCTGTGCCTTGGGCCTCTGTGAGTAAAATGAAACCAAGCGTTATCTGAATAATTCAGGCCAGATTTCTCATTCAGTGACTTGGATGACTTTGAATTTCCCACTTCAGTCATTATTAAAGATTGAACTAATGAATGTTGCTGAAGTTGCACTCATTGGATCCCATTAGCTCAACTGTGCCCATTCCGTTAAAGCTCTCAACATCCTTTTTATGAAAGTGAAAGGGGAAAGGGATCAGGAATGGGGACCAACAAACCCCTGCTGGTGTGGAAAGGAAACCTGACATGCGATGAAAACGGAAGTCGGAGTAAACTGCTGGATGATCAGCCTCGAGTACCTCTCTCTGTGTGTTTCCCACGCACACATTTGAAGGTGGTGGGCGAGACGTTGCAGAGCGGGCCCAGTGCCAGTTCTGCAGATGGATGCTGCCTGTCATCTGTTATTGGAAAGGAGCACACTTTTTGCACCAGCTGAGTCAGGGGATGTCCTCCTGGGTAATTTCATGGACTCTCATCACTCACATTCACATCATCCCTTGTGGATCTTCGGGTACTGGGGCGCTCTGTCGGTGATGTGGGTGGCTGAGCACCTCCACAGAACAGACTGAACCCATCCCCTGAGCAGGTTCTTGGGGGAATTCACAGCATTCCTGCTGTCTTCTCCTCTGAAGTGCAAACCTACACTGTTTCCTGGCCCACAGGGTCAGCATGTGGAGTGGAACCCTTTCCTAACCGTATGCCATTTGGCAAGTTCCTTAATATCACCGAATCTCAGTTTCCTCAAATGTCTAATGGGAACTTCACCATTCGCACCCCATTCTCACTTTTTTCCTTGTCCTCCAAGTTTCTCTGACCGGTTGTTCCTTTGTTGCCTGAAAACCATAAGGAAGGAGAGTGAGATGGATCCAGGAGACTCAGAAGTGATTCTGATCTTCCGGTACGCTGTGGCCTCCAGCATGGATCTTATTCCATAGAACTTTAGAGTCATTGGACAAAGGCTGAGGCAGGGGGTTGTAAAGGCTCTTACGTGGACTGCTGGTGCTTCACTGGTCCTCCAGGTATTGTGATATTTGAGGTGAGAATGTGTTTTCCTGTAAGAAGGAAACTCAGGGGCCCCATTGGCTCTGGGTGGGGACGCTTGGTTCTACTTTCAGAGCCTAGGAAAGTTCTGATTTTTTTCTTCTTCTCTGAGTACTTACCTCAGTCTTCCCGAGAGCCCCCGTCATTTACTGTTCTCCCCACCTCGTCTTCACTGGCAGCACAAAATGACAAGGTTCAGTGACTAAAGTAATCCCTTGGGTTTTTGTTGTTTATTTTACACCCCTAGGAAGAAGAAGGGGATTAGGTAGGAGAGGCCACTTAGCTTTGGGGTGAAGAAATAAGAGGCGTGGTGAGATGGGTTCAGGTGGATTTTGCTGGTGGGAATACAAATAAGTTCCAGAGGAGGAGGATGTGAATGTGAGCAACAAGACAGAGTCCCTGCAGTTACCCTGGAAAACATCTCCTGACGTGACTGATAGATGGAAAAGAGGGTGTGCTGCTTTCAGATGAAGGGTGACTGGCAGCAAGGTGAGATCACAGCTTGCACTTTTTGTTTTTTTCGAATTGGCATATGTCTCGCTCTGCATCACCTTTCCCATCTGCTCCATGTGTACGTGTGCAACACAGAGACGTCCGTGTCCACTGAAGAGTGGGTCATAAAAATCACAATTGCAAGCAAACCTAATCCAAGGACCCAAGACACTTGCTTGACCCAATTACTCAGAAACTCAACTGCTCCATCCTCCTTTTATTTAGAGAGAGAGAAAAGGTGGAAGGTGGAGTAATGAGAGGACAGGTGAGGTGATCTCAGGTGTACTTTGCTGATGGGAAGGGCATACCAATACCATATATTAGAAAGAAATTCGCACAAATATAAACATCTTTAAAAGTTCTCATTCATTGGTCCAATAATGCTAGTTCTAGGAATCCAGCCAGAGGAACTATCCCATTGGTGATATAGAGTGGTATGTTAAGGATACTCACTGTAGCTTTACATATTATAGTAAAATACTGAGAAAATACAGACATGATCAAGGATGGGAAATATCAAAACACGTTCAAGTCCTTCTATATGATGGAATCAAACTGCCAGTGAAGGTGATGCTTTAGATGTATTTGTTTTCTAAGTTGAAAAGTAATTGCTCTGTGACAACCTAGAGGGGTGGCATGGGATGGGAGGTGGGAGGGAGGTTCAAGAGAGAGGGACTTATGTGTTCCCATGGCTGATTCATACTGATATATGGCAGAAACCAACATAATATTGTAAAACAATTATTCTCCAGTTAAAAATAAATTAAAAAAGAAACAAAAGTAATATACGCATATTGTTTAAAGGTTTAAATAGTGCAAAAGAGCTGAAATAAGAAGGAGGTCTCTCAACTCACTGGAGAAGAAAATGGCAACCCATTCTAGTATTCTTGCCTGGGAAATCCCATGGCCTACAGTTCATGGGGCCACAGAGTGGGACACGACTGAGTGACTGAGTTTGCATGCTCTCATCTCAGACTCATCCTCTACAGATCAGTTATAGACTGTGCTTTAGAAAAGAAAGGAGTGAAATAAGACAATGATTCCGGAGAGAACAAGATGGCGGAGGAGTAGGTGGTCGTGGAGTATATCTCTCTCCACAGATACATCAACAATACACCTTCAGACACAGAAGTGCATGCAGAAGACCAGCTGAGAGTGGACAGGAGGACCTGACCTGCAGAAAAGAATATATAGAGCCATACAAAACTCGGTAGTGTGAAGGAACTAGGGGGGAAAACAGGAGTGTAAGCAGGACTGGACCTGCCCTCAGTGGGCGGGGGAACTGCAGCAGGGCTCCGATCCCCACCCTGGGGCAGTTGTCTGAGTCAGAGGAGAAACATTTAAGGCTGAGAGTGAAACAGCTGATCTGTGGCAGCTTAAATGGAACGAGAATCTGACAGCCCTTGCCGCAGCCATACATACCCCAGACGGTGCAGTGGCTGGGACCTGGAGTTTAGGGATTGTGAAGCAATCCCTGGGCGAGGGCTGCTGCTGACTGCGGAGGGAAGAATTGAGGGGATGTGAAGGAGGAGATTGTGGTGGGAAATGCCTGTGGAGGAAAGCCAGGCAGCCATGGAAGCAAGGTGATACTGCTGAGTCATGCATAGGGGGTGGATCCATCACCATAGCCTCTCTCCCCCGACCTGCCAGCATTGGCAGCGGAACAATAGAGAGCCTGGCCCATCAAAGGCCTGACGCGCCAATCTACAGAGTAGGACCCCAGCGGGGGGCCCCCTCTATGTGCCTGATGCACCGAACAACAGAGAAGGACCCCATGCAAGGAAGCCCTCTAAGTGCCGGAACAGACAGAGCTATGGAGAAAGACTGGCCAAAGAGGCCTTCTGATCGCCAGCTACCAGAGGGTCAAAATAAGATTGTAAAAGGGCCATAACTCCTGCAGTGGAGGCAGTCCGTGTCCCTGCACACTTGGCACTGCCAGGGTCCCCGCAAGCCAAGTGCTGCACCACCTTCACGCTCAACTCTCACTGGGGCTGAGCTGCCACAGGCAAAAAAAAAAAAAAAAAAGTGTCTTGCACCTCTGCATGCAGGGTCGCTTTGGTAGTGTCTGACTCTTTGCGACCCTGTGGACTGTGGCCTGCCAGGCTTCTTTGTCTTCTCCAGGTGAGAATACTGGAGCCTATTGGCCAATACTGGTTGCCATACCTTTCTAGAGCATATTTCCTGTTGCCCTAGCTGCCAACTCCCCTGAGTACCTGGTGCTGCCAGAACCCCTGTGACCCAAGCAGATGCACCACCTCCACACCTGGTCCTCACTGGGACAAATCCAAGTCCTCCAGGGCAGCCTCAGGAGCAAACCCCAGTGGACGACCGATATGCAGAGGTGGAAATAAAACCACAGTGTGCTGTGATTCATGGGGTTGCAAAGAGTCGGACACAACTGAGCGACTGAACTGAACTGAACTGAACTGAAACCCAGGGGCAGTATGACTAAGGAAGAAGACCCAAAACCCTCTCACCAGCTGTACAAGCGGCAGATTATATCCACACAATCAACTAGGCAGACTGTGTGTCTATGGAATATATAAAAGGACAGTGAGAGCTCCCACAAAAGAAAATGCACTAGCTCTGATAGCTGTGGACATTGGAGGCAAGAACACAAAGGAGTAGGAACAGATTAGAATCTGAGCTGCCCCCAAAGCAAGTCCAGAGACCAGCACAGTGTTGGAGGGCATCCTAGGGAGCTGAAGTGGACTGTTACTCCCAGCGAGGGAAAGGACTCTGACAGCAGTGATGTCAGAAAAACATTTGTTATTCTTATATTTTGACTTGTCCTTTAGATTCTTTTAGATTCCCCCCCCCCCCCCGCCTTTTTCTCCCTGCTCTGTTGTAGTTGTCGATTTTATTGGCACTATGAGTCTAATTAAGCTTTTGAGCTCTTTTTTCTTTTTTTCCTCAGTCACATTTTTTACTATTGTTATAAACCTCTGCCTCTATGTTGGGCTTTTGCAGTTCTGGGGACTTTAAAATTTTTTTTTTTAATTTTATAAACCTATTATTATTTTCTTTATACTTATTCCTTTATTTGCTTTTCCTACAGTTCTTTTCCCCTTGCAGTTAATCTTTAATATATATAAATCTTCTTTATCTACCTCTGTTTAACTTTGCATAGCTATTCTTTCTTTTCTTTCTTTCCTTTTGTCTCAACATATTTGTTAGTTTTATTTTCATTGCTTTATTCCCCAGTTGGCACCTTGCTTTAGTTTTGTTTTCCAATTTGTGCTCTGGTTAGTTTTGTTCTGGTAGACAAAATTTTTGGTTTCCTTTGTTCGCTGGGTCAATCTATTGTATTTTATTTTTGTTGGACTGTTTTGATTTTACTTATGGGTGTATATTCAGTCACACTTTTTATTGTTGTTATAAACCATGCTATCTCTGCATTGGGCCTTTGCAGTTCTGTGGAGTTTTCCTTTTTATTCTTTTCTGTTTCTTCTTCCTTTTTTTTCCCCATAATTTTAACTTTTAATTTTTTTAAACCTATAATATTTTTTCTACATTTATTCCTTTGTTTGACTTTCCTATTGCTCTTTTACCCTTGCAGTTAATCTTTAATGTATATAAATCTTCTTTATCCACTTCTATTTAACTTTGCATATCTATTCTTTTTTTCCTTTCCTCTCAACATATTTGTTAGTTTTGTTTTTATTACTTTATTCCCCACTTGGCACATTTCTTTAGTTTTGTTTTTCAGTATGTGCTTTAGTTAGTTTTGTTCTTAACTGGTAAATATAATTTTTTATTTCCTTTGTTCTCTGGATCAATCTATTGTACTTTATTTTTGTCGGACTGTTTTGACTTTGCTTATAGGTGTATATGTATATTCTATTATTTTAATTATTATTTGCCTGATTTTGTAACTGTCATTTGTCTGGGGTTCATCTTTGGTTTCTCATTTTTAGATATTGTTTTAATCTCACTTAATGCCATAAGAAGCTACTTGTGGAATCTTCCTTTCTGACCATAGATCAAGCCCTGAGACTTTGGAGTGGGAGCCCTGACTCGAAGACCCTAGACTACCAGAGAACTAACCCTAGGGGGTATCAGATAGAGAGAACTCACACAAAGGAAACCACTTGAATACAGCACCTGGCATCACCCAAACACCAACAGCACCCTGTGCAGGATGCCTCATCTAAACAGCAAACAAAACAAAAATACAAACCCAATCATCAGCAGACAGGATTACCACCTCATTCAAACTTGCCCATCAGAGGAAAAACAAACAAACAAAAACTCACCACAAATCTCACCTTATAAGAAGCTTACACAAACCACTGGACAAACCTTAGGAGGGCAGAAACCAAAAGGAAGAAAGAATTCAACCTTGAAGCCTCCTGGGAAAAGGAGACCTCAAACACAATAAGTTAAAAAAAAAAATAACGAAAAGGCAGAGAAATGCTACACAAATGAAGGAACAAACTAGAAGCACAGAAGTCCAAATAAATAAAGAGGAAATAGGCAAACTACCTGAAAAAGAATTCAGGATAACGATAGTAAAGATGATCAAAAACCTTGAAAGCAAACTGGAGAAAATGCAAGAAATAATTAACAAAGACCTAGAAGAATTAGAGAATAAACATACAGATACAAACAACACAATTACTAAAATTAAAAATACTCTAGAAGGAATCAATAGCAGAATATCTGAAGCAGAAGAATTAATCAGTGAGCTGTAAGATAAAATGGTGGAAATAACTTCTGAAGAGCAGAATAAAATAAAAAGAATGAAAAGAACTGAGGACAGTCTCAGAGAACTCTGGGAGAATATAAAACGCACCAACATTCAAATTATAGGGATTCCAGAAGAAGAAGAGAAAAAGAAAGGGTATGAGAAAATTTTTGAAGAGATTATAGTTGAAATTTTCCCCAACATGGAAAAGGAAATAGTCAATCAAGTCCAAGAGGCACAAAGATTCCCATACAGGATAAACCCAAGGAGAAACATGCTAAGACACATACTAATCAAATTAACAAAAACTAGACACAAAGAAAGAATATTAAAAGCAGCAAGGGAGAAGCAACAAGTAACATACAAGGGAAACCCCATATGCTTAACAGATGATCTTTCAGCAGAAACTCTGCAGACCAGAAGGGAATGGCAGGATATATTTAAAGCATTGAAAGGGAGAAACCTACAACCAAAATTACTGTACCCAGCAAGCATCTCATTCCAAATTGATGGAGAATTAAAAAGCTTTTCAGACAAGCAAAAGTTAAGAGAATTCAGTACCACCAAACCAGTTTTATAACAAATGTTAAATAGACTTATATAGTCAAGAAATACAAGAGAAGAATAACAATCTACAAAATCAACCCCAAACAAATAAGAAAATGTTTTTTGTCGTGTCCAGCTCTTTGTGACCCCATGGACTGCAGCACGCCAGGCCTCCCTGTCCATCACCAATTCCCGGAGTTTACTCAAATTCATGTCCATTGAGTCGGTGATGCCATCCAACCATCTCATCCTCTGTCGTCCCCTTCTTCTCTCGCCTTCAATCTTTGCCAGCATCAGGGTCTTTTCAAATGAGTCAGCTCTTCACATCAGGTGGCCAAAGTATTGGAGTTTCAGCTTCAATATCAGTCCTTCCAAAGAACATTCAGGACTGATTTCCTTTAGGGTGGACTGGTTGGATCTCCTTGCAAGGGACTCTCAAGAGTCTTTTCCAATACCACAGTTCAAAAGCATCAATTCTTTGACTTTCAGCTTTCTTTATAGTCCAACTCTCACATCCATACATGACTACTGGAAAAACCATAGCCTTGACTAGATGGACCATTACTTTGTTGGCAAAGTAATGTCTCTGCTTTTTAATATGCTGTCTAGGTTGGTCATAACTTTCCTTCCAGGGAGTAAGCATCTTTTAATTTCATGGCTGCAGTCACCATCTGCAGCCAGTCTGCCACTGTTACTACGTTCCTCCATCTATTTGTCATGAAGTGATGGGACTGGATGCCATGATCTTAGTTTTCTGAATGTTGAGTTTTAAGCCAACTTTTTCACTCATCAAGAGTCTCTTTAGTTCTTCTTCACTTTCTTCCATAAGGGTGGTGTCATCTGCATATCTGAGGTTATTGATATTTCTCCCAGCAATCTTGATTCCAGCTTGTGCTTCATCCAGCCCAACATTTCTCATAACGTACTCTGCATATTAGTTAAATAAGCACAGTGACAATATACAGCCTTGACGTACTCCTTTTCCTATTTGGAACCAGTCTGTTGTTCCATGTCCAGTTCTAACTGTTGCTTCCTGACACGTATACAGGTTTCTCAAGAGGCAGGTCAGGTGGTCTGGTATTCCCATCTCTTTCAGGATTTTCCACAGTGTTGTGATCCACACAGTCAAAGGCTTTGGCATAGTCAATAAAGCAGAAATGGATGTTTTTTTGGAACTCTCTTGTTTTTTTGATGATCCAGCAGATGTTGGCAATTTGATCTCTGGTTCCTCTGCCTTTTCTAAAACCAGCTTGAACAATATGGTTCGTGGTTCATGTATTATTGAAGCCTGGCTTGGAGAATTTTGAGCATTACTTTGGTAGTGTGTGAGATGAGTGTAATTTTTTGGTAGTTTGAGCATTCTTTGTCATTAGCCTTTCTTAGGGATATATATCAATAATTACTTTAAATATAAATGGATTAAAAGCTCTGACCAAAAGACACAGACTGGCTGAATAGATACAGAAACAAGACCCATATGTATGCTGTCTACAAGAACCCACTTCAGACCTTGAGACACATAGAGACTGAAAGTGAGGGGATGGAAAAATATATTCCATGCAAAGGGGAAGCAAAAGAAAGCTGGAGTAGCAATCCTCATTCAGACAAAATAGACCTTAAATAAAGAAGATTACAAGAGATAAGGAAGGACACTACATAATAATTAAGGATCAATCTAAGTGGAAGACATAACAATTATAAATATCTATGCACTCAACATAGGAGCACTTCAATACATAAGACAAACACTAACCAACATGAAAAGAGAAATTGACAGTAACACATTAATAGTACGAGACTTTAACACCCTACTCACACCAATGGAGAGATCATCAAAACAGAAAATTAAAAAGGAAACACAAGTCTTAAATGATACATTAGATGAGACGGATCTTGTTGATATCTTCAGGACATTGCATCTAAATGCAGAATACACCTTCTTTTCAAGTGCACATGGAAATTCTCCAGAATAGACCACATCTTGGGTCACAAGTCAAACCTCAATAAATTTAAGAAAATTGAAATCATATCATGCCTCTTCAACCAAAATGCTATGAAATTAGATATCAATTACAAGAAAAAAACTGTAAGAAACACAAACACATGGCGATTAAACAACACATTTCTAAATAACCAGCAGGTTACTGAAGAAATCAAAAGGGGAATAAAAAATTTTGCTAGAAACCAATGATGATGAGAACACAACAACTCGAAACCTATGAGTGAGTGAGTGAAAGCTGCTCAGTTGTGCCTGACTCTTTGTGACCCTATGGACTATACAGTCCATGGAATTCTCCATGCCAGAATACTGGAGTGGGTAGCCTTTCCCTTCTCCAGGGAATCTTCCCAACCCAGGGATCGAACCCAGGTCTTCCACATTGCAGGCAAATTCTTTACCAGCTGAGCCACAAGGGAAGCCCTCAAAACCAAGGGTTTTCAAAATTTCTTTATGATTTTTATGATTTTTTCCTACTAATTTTTTTTTCTTCTTCTTTTTCCAGTTGGTTTAGGTGTAAATTTAGGTTGTCTATTTGATATTTTTCTTGTTTCTTGAGGTAGGATTGTATTGCTATAAACTTCCCTCTTTAGAACTTTTGCTACATAAAGATCCAAGCAGAAATACATGGGAAAAAGTGAAAGAAACAATAGTAAAGATTAATAAAACTAAAGGTTGGTTCTTTGAGAAGATAAACAAAATTGACAAACCCTTAACCAGACTCATCGAGAAAAAGAGAGAGAAGAATCAAATCAACAAAATTAGAAAAAGGAGAGTTTACAACAGACAATGCAGAAATATAAAGGATTAAAGAAGACTATTATGAACAACTATATGGCAATAAAATAAATAACCTGGAAGAAATAGACAGATTCCTAGAAAAGTTTAATCTTCCAAGACTGAACCAGAAAGAAACAGAAATTATGAACAACCCAATTACAAGCAATGAAATTGAAGCTGTGATTTAAAAAAAATCTCCCAAAAAACAAAAACCCGGGACCAGGTGGCCTCACAGGAGAATTCTATCAAACATTTAGAGAAGAGCTAATGCCTATCCTTCTAAAATGCTTTCAAAACATTGCAGAGGAAGGAACAATTCCAAATTCATTCTACAAGGCCACCATCACCCTGATACAAAACCAGACAAAGACAACACAAAAAAAGAAAACTATGGGCCAATATCACTGATGAACATAGATGCAAAAATCCTCAACAAAATTTTAGCAAACAGAATTCAGCAACACTTCAAAAAGCTCATACCCATGATCAAGTTGGGTTTATTTCAGGAATGCAAGGATTCTTCAATATATGCAAATCAATCAATGTGATACACCATATTAACAAACTGAAAGATTAAAAACCATATGATCATCTCAATAGATGCAGAAAAAGCCTTTGACAAAATTCAACACCTATTTATGATTAAAACTCTTCAAAAAATGGGCATAGAAGGAATCTACCTCAATATAGTAAAGGCCATATATGATAAACCTACAGCAAACATTATTCTCAATGGTGAAAAACTGAAACCATTTTCCCCTAAGATCAGGAACAAGACAAGGATGTCCACTTTCACCACTATTATTCAACATAGTTCTGGAAGTCCTAACTACAGCAATCACAGAAGAAAAAGAAATAAAAGGAATCCAGATCAAAAAAGAAGTAAAGTTCTCACTGTTTGCAGATGACATGATACTGTACATAGAAAACCCTAAAGATAGTATCAGAAAATTACTAGAGCTAATCAGTGAATTTAGCAAAGTTTCAGGATACAAAATCAATACACAGAAATCACTTGCATTTCTATATACTAACAATGAAAAATCAGAAAGAGCAATTAAAGAATCAATCCCATTCACCACTGCAACAAAAAGAATTAAATATCTAGAAATAAACTTACCTAAGGAGATGAAAGAACTGTACTCTGAAAATTATAAGACACTAATGAAAGAAATCAAAGATGACATAAACAGATGGAGAGATATTCCATGTTCCTGCATAGGGAGAATCAATATTGTGAAAATGACTATACTACCAAATGCAATCTACAGATTCAATGTGATCCCTATCAAATTACCAATGGCATTTTTCACAGAACTATAACAAAAAAATTTCAAAATTCATTTGGAAACACAAAAGACCCCAAATAACCTTGGCAGTCTTGAGAAAGAAGAATGGAGCTGGAGGAATCAAGCTTCCTGACTTCAAGTTATACTACAAAGCTACAGTCATCAAGACAGTATGGTACTGGTACAAAAACAGAAATATAGACCAATTGAACAAGATAGAAAGCCCAGAAATAAACCCATGCACCTATGGGTACCTTATTTTTGACAAAGGAGGCAAGAATATACAATGGGGCAAAGACAGCCTTTTCAGTAAATGGTGCTGGGAAAACTGGACAGCTACATATAAAAGAATGAAATCAGAACACTTTCTAACACTATACACAAAGATAAACTCAAAATGGATTAAAGACTTAACTATAAGACCACTATAAAACTCTTAGAGGGAAACATAGGCAGAACACTCAATGACATAAATCAAAGCAAGATCCCCTATGACCCATCTCTTAGAGTAATGGAAATAAAAACAAAAGTAAACAAGCGGGACATGATTAAACTTAAAAGCTTTTGCACAGCAAAGGAAACTATAAGCAAAGTGAAAAGAAAACCCTCAGAATGGGAGAAAATAATAGCAAATGAAACAACTGACAAAGGATTAATTTCCAAAATATACAAGCAGCTCTTACAACTCAATACCAGAAAAACAAACAACCCAATCAAAAAGTGGGAAAAAGACCTAAACAGACATTTCTCAAAAGAAGGCATACATATGCTAACAAACATATGAAAAGATGTTCAACATCACTCATTATTCAGTTCAGTTCAGTTCAGTCACTCAGTCGTGTCCGACTCTTTGCGACCCCATGAACTGCAGCACGCCAGGCCTCCCTGTCCATCACCAACTCCCGGAGTTCACTCAGACTCACGTCCATCGAGTCAGTGATGGCATCCAGCCATCTCATTCTCTATCGTCCCCTTCTCCTCCTGTCCCCAATCCCTCCCAGCATCAGAGTCTTTTCCAATGAGTCAACTCTTTGCATGAGGTGGCCAAAGTACTGGAGTTTCAGCTTTAGCATCATTCCTTCCAAAGAAATCCCAGGGCTGATCTCCTTCAGAATGGACTGGTTGGATGTCCTTGCAGTCCAAGGGACTCTCAAGAGTCTTCTCCAACACCACAGTTCAAAAGCATCAATTCTTCGGTGCTCAGCCTTCTTCACAGTCCAACTCTCAGATCCATACATGACCACTGGAAAAACCATAGCCTTGACTAGACGGACCTTAGTCGGCAAAGTAATGTCTCTGCTTTTCAATATGCTATCTAGGTTGGTCATAACTTTTCTTCCAAGGAGTGTCTTTTAATTTCATGGCTGCAATCACCATCTACAGTGATTTTGGAGCCCCCAAAAATAAAAGTCTGACACTGTCTCCACTGTTTCCCCATCTATTTCCCATGAAGTGATGGGACCAGATGCCATGATCTTCATTTTCTGAATGTTGAGCTTTAAGCCAACTTTTTCACTCTCCTCTTTCACTTTCATCAAGAGGCTTTTTAGTTCCTCTTCACTTTCTGCCATAAGGGTGGTGTCATCCGCCTATCTGAGGTTATTGATGTTTCTCCCGGCAATCTTGATTCCAGCTTGTGTTTCTTCCAGCCCAGCGTTTCTCATGATGTACTCTGCATATAAGTTAAATAAGCAGGGGGACAATATACAGCCTTGACGCATTCCTTTTCCTATTTGGAACCAGACAGTTGTTCCATGTCCAGTTCTAACTGTTGCTTCCTGACCTGCATACAGATTTCTCAAGAGGCAGGTCAGGTGGTCTGGTACTCCCATCTCTCTCAGAATTTTCCACAGTTTATTGTGATCCACACAGTCAAAGGCTTTGGCGTAGTCACTCATTATTAGACAAATGCAAATCAAAACTACAATGAGATATCACCTCACACCAGTCAGAATGGCCCTCATCAAAAAGTCTACAAACAATAAATTCTGGAAAGGGTGTGGAGAACGGGGAACACTCTTGCACTTTTGGTGGGAATGTAAATTGATACAGCCACTATGGAAGACAGTATGGAGATTCCTTAAAAAACTAGGAATAAAACCACCATATGACCCAGCAATCCTACTTCTAGGATATACCCTGAGGAAACCAAAATTGAAAGAGACACATGTATCCCATTGTTCATTGCAGTGCTATTTACAATAGCTAGAACATGGAAGCAACCTAGATGTCCATTGACAGATGAATGGATAAAGAAGTTGTGGTACATTTACACAATGGAATATTACTCAGCCATAAAAAGGAACATGTTTGAATCAGTTCTAAGGAGGTGGATGATTCTAGAGCCTATTATACAGAGTGAAGTGAGTCAGAAAGAGAAAGATAAATATCATATTCTAATGCACAAAATAGAAAAATGGTACTGAAGAATTTATTTACAGGGCAGCAATGGAGAAACAGACACAGAGAATAGACTTACGGACATGGGGAGAGGGGAGGAGAGGGTGAGATGTATTCAGAGAATAATGTGGAAACTTACATTACCATATGTAAAATAGATAATCAACAGGAATTTGCTGTATGGCTCAGGAAACTCAAACAGGGGTTCTGTATGAAACTAGAGGAGTGGAATGGGGAGGGAGATGGGAGGTTCAAAAGGGAGGGGATATATGTGTACTTATGGCCAAATCATGTTGAAGTTGGACAGAAAACAACAAAATCCTGTAAAGCAATTGTCCTTCACTAAAAAATAAATTAAAAAAAAAAAAAGGGAAAATGATTCCAAAGCAACAATGAGTGGAAGAAAGACACAGATAAGAAAACTAACTTTTCAGTATAATTGCAGTTTGAGAGGAATGAGGTAAGGGTAACATAGAAAGGAAATATTCCAAACTCTTTCTGGGTGAAGAAATTAAGAGTAATTTTTATTTTGTGTTTTCTAATTTTTTTTAAATAATGTGTCCTATTGCTTTCTTATACTCTGCATTTATGAAGCTAAAAATTGCATTCAAGCTCAAATTCAACAAAGAGCACAAACGGTCTTCTTAAAATAATAATATATTTTTTTAAAAGCAAGGGTTTTTATATTTACGCGTTTGTGTGTGTGTGTGCTCAGTTGTGTCTGACCCTTTGCGACCCCATGGACATAGCCCACCTCCTCTGTCCATGGGATTTTCCAGGCAAGAATACTAGAGTGGGTTGCCATTTCCTACTCTAGGGAGTCTTCCTGTCTCCTGTATCTCCTGCATTGGCAGGTGGGTTCTTTACCACTGTGCCACCTGGGAAGCCCATGACATTTACGGATATGTTCCCCTATTCTTATCATGTGTAAGTTTAAAATAACACTGTAGGCCAATATGCTTTTGTTCTAGAAAACACAGAAAAATCTATCTCTTCACCAGCCCTTCTCCATCATTCCTCCAAATCAACACACACTAGAAAATTCTTGTTATTATTTGCTGGTCTTGTACTCAAGTGAAAAACTTCCTCTTATTTTGGATGTGAGTGCCAAATGCTGCAGTATGAACTTTGCCTTTCTATAAATGAATCCATCAGGGAAAACAAATCTGACACTGGTTCTTAGGTCAAGGTCTAATGTTATGAGATTTTTCAAAATAATCCCAGGGGAAAATATTTGTCTGGTTTGTATATGACAGCACTTAGGAACAAACTCTCCAAGTTCCCCAAAAAGATAAACGTGCATTTGACAGTACAATGCAACAGTATTTCAGAATCCACACACGCACATTTTAAAGAGACAGACGTTTCTGGATATTCTTAAAAAGACCTAGTAGCAAAAGTGTTCATTTCTGATGTTGGACAGAGTTTTCTGCCCTTATATTGGAATGTGTGTATGTGTTTTCACCATGAAATCCCCATGGTCTTGTGAGAACCCTTATGGGAGAGGAGCTGGAAGGGCACTGACTTCTCATTCTCTTTAGAACCTTCTTGTGTACACCAGTGGTCAGGTTCACTTGAGTCTGGGCTAGAACAAACAAATATCCTATTTATATCCACAGACTGGTTAACTGGTCAAATAGATAATGATGTTAGTTACTCCAGTTTCCTCTTGCCATGGACAAACAGACAGGAGACTCAACTGAAGATCCCATGACACCAAATGAACAATGTTTCTCCCTTCAGTCCTTTACACACTTACCAATTTATTAGGATAAACAGGAAGTTTGTAAGTGGATAGTGCCAGCAGCCTTGAGGAAGCAGGACTGTGGGCAGTGGTCTAGAATTAGTTCAGAGTTTTACTTCCTCTTAATTTGAATTCTTGATTCCTGGTGAGATATATAATATATATTTATAGATGTACTTTGTATTCAATTGCTAGGGCCACTGTAACAAAAATAGCACAGCCTGGGTGGCTTAAATGCGCAGTAATGCTGTAGAAAGACTTCAAGAAAGACTCCATCATCCAATCAGGGTCCAGGGCAGGCCAAACTGGCCTTCACTATGCTTATCTCCCTTCAAAAAGTATTATACATACACACATGTATGCACACATCAGTCTCTGTTATAGGTTGAATTGTGTCCCCTAAAAATCATATGTTGAAGTCCAAGCCTCTAGTACCTCAGGATGTGGATAGAATCGGGTTGTTCAGATGGAATTAGTTAAGATGAGCTCATCCTGGAGTAGAGTGAGCCCTTAATCCAGTATGACTGGTGTTCTCATAAAAAGGAGGTATTTGGAGACAGGCACACAGAGATAAAACATTATGTGAACGTGAAGGGAGAGATTACAGTAATGAATGTACAAGCTGAAGAATGTAAAAAAAAATAAAAAGAAATGCCAGCAAATCACCAGAAGCTGGAGGGAAGCATGGAAGAGTCCCCAGCCCCCATCATAGCATAGAAGGAACCAAGTCTGCTGATACGTTGGACTTGGTGTGCATTACATACATTTGTGGCATTGCCTTTCAAATTTGACGTTTCATGTATTGCTATGTTTTTTTGGCAATAATTAGAGCCACAAATGCATGCAACTAGCACATGGGCCAGCTGAAAAGCTTATGAGATGTGGTTTATGATTTCACAGAATTTCTCCCATTTTTCACAGTTGATAGTGTCATTTATTACTTCATTTTGGTTTAGAAGTTTTATTCCACACGAGTTTAGTTTCAACTTGGGTAATCATGCATCGTCAGAGCAGGCGCTCATGCTCTGGGTCAGGTAAATGATAGAGATGGCTCATCTAGAACTTAAAACCTTCTACAGCCTTGTGGTGACTGGGAAAAACCTTTTCTGGCTTTTCTGGTTGGCCTCCTCACAGCAACGTGCCCATGGATAACAACGGAAATGCTGTGATGTTATCCTGTCAGTTCTGATGAGGCCTGATCGCATCTGTTCTTTGAAGTCCTTCACGGAGAAGCTGATGGGTGCAGAGTAGCTGTTACATGTTTCCTGGTACCAGTCCTTCAGAGAACAAATCTAGATTAACCTCTTACCAGGGGTCAGGAAAGCATCACGTCTGTTCAAGAGAGCAAAGCACACATCTAAGGAAACAGAACAGAAGTCCTCAAGTATTCTAGACAGCCTAATCCACCAGAAAACAGTGGATGAGTGCAAGGTTACAAATAGTGCTCTCTGCGTTCAGTCACTCAGTCATGTCCAACTCTTTGTGACCACATGGCCTATAACACACGTGGCTCCTCTGTCCATGGGATTCTCCAGGCAAGAATACTGGAGTGGGATGCCACGCCCTCCTCCAGCGAATCTTCCCCATCCAAGGATCAAACTCGTGTCTCTTACATTTCCGGCATTGGCAGGCGGGCTCTTTACCACTGAGCCATCTGGGAAGCCCCAGGGTACAGATATGAGAACACCAAGTGAGAAGGCACAGCACCCATATAAATAAGAGACTTCAAAAATATTTTTTCAAAAAGAGAGGTAGTTCTGATTTTTAAGAGAGAGTGTTAATGCACTTTAAATATTCCTTATTATTCAAATACAGAAAAAAAAAAACCTTCAAAGAACTTAGGTACCCCACATACCTATCTGCTAGCTTCAACAGTTATTAATAATTATTATAAATTAACTGTTTAATAATCACCATCACAATAGCAGTCATTAGTAATCTTAAAGTTCTGCTGAAGAATATTACAAACAGCAAACAAAACATTGAGGAATATGGAAAAATTAGCTGAAATAATAAGCTCCAATTCCTGCAACAATAGCCTGTTACGTTATGGACACTGAAGGTCACTGTGGACTCTTTCGTAAGCAATCCAGGCATCTGGCAGAGTCTCCAACAGCAGGGGATCTCACCCTCCCTTGGGCAACAGCCCAGAGCCCTCTCTGCAGGACTTAAGACTTGACAGTTTGCCTAGCAATTTCTCCCCCCGCAGTTGCTGTGTGTATTGCATCTCTTAGACTTCTGTCTGCGAACCTCTTTGATGAGGAAAAACCCCTTCAACCATCTACCCTACCTGGTAGCTCTGACCACAAGGGAAACTTGCCTTTGCTCACTCTTTCTGTCCAGTGTTTTGACAGACGATGCCTTTCCAGCAACCCAACTGCTCAGAATAAAGACCACATCTTCTTTTCTCCTCTCTCTTTGTGCTGGGCGGGAACAGAAATGTGTTTCTCATTATTTGGTCTGTTTTACAACGTAAGTTCCTGCTGGGGTTCATTGCTTTGGGGATTACTAGGTATTTCATCTCATACAAGACTGGCCCTTCCTTAATGTTTAACAGCGGCAGTCCGTTCTGAGACAGGAAATCCTGAAGTGCTTTGCTGAATTTAAAGAGTCAACCAAACAAGGTTCAGAAGATTTTTCCTGTTTTTTTTTTTTTTTAAAGGTGTGATTTCCTTCTGGCTGGTGTGTATCTGCATTAGGAGGGTGTTGGGCAGGGTAGGGGTGTATTTGGAAAGGAGGGGTGAGTGGTAGGAAGGACCCAGAGATAATTTGAAGGTTAAAAGCCATTATGGAACAATGGAAAGAAGACAGACCCTAGAGCTAGAAGATCAGCTCTTGGAACAGCTAGTGACTTTGGGAAAGTGACTTGACCTTTTGGGTCTTACTTTATCATCTGCAAAGAAAATGATGTAACCTACTCCTGAGGGTTGTTGTGAAGATTAAGTCACATGCTGAGTGAAAACATTCTAGGTGTTCAGTAATTGATACCTCTTGTTATTATTATCTTCCTGTGTGCTGGTGAGGAATGTCAGCATTGGTAATACAGGGCCTATGACCAAGAGTCACCGCAATCTAGGGAATAGGGGCTTACAGTAGAGCTTCGATCTGTGTTTAAGGACTATCACTAGGGGGCAGGGAGAAAGCATGGCTTAATCCAGCTCTGTGACCTGGGGCATGTCACTTGGCTTTAGTAACCTCATTTAAGAAACACCCATTGAGACCCTGCCTCCAGCTTCAGGGCACTGGGTCATCTCTGATATGGGAACCACAAGCATCCCCATAGGGTGGACCTGGGGATCAGATGAGATAACGTCTGTGAAAGTACTTGGTAAACTTGAAGCACAATCTAAACGCACTGCTGCGGACGTGAGGCTCCGGGAACATTTACTCTGTCCCATTCATGAGCTTCAAACACAAACTCTCCATTCCTCGGCATTCAGGAGAGAGCAAACACATTCTGTTTGGCTTTGGCATTGAATGAAAAGTAAACAGTACCTTTGCAGTTGCTTTGCTTCCTCTCTTTACCCTTCACAACAAAGCCAGGCCCTTTAAGTGCTTCCTGCTGAGTTGAGAAAGAGATGCAGGATTACAGATCTGCCCCAGCACATAGGACCTTAGAGGAGGGGGAAAGTGGGACATCAGAACAAGGGCATCTAAAGACACCTGCACCGGGTTCTTAGTTAAGGGACTGGCCTTTTCTCAAGCCCTAAACCAGGGCCAAGTACCCCCAAGACAATTGCCACATTTTTCCATGGGGTAAAGGGCATTACTCATGTGGAAGGAGGTAGCAACGCCAGGAGAACACATATGAACACACTTGGACAGTAGCGTGCTGGATCATGCCAAACGTTACCATCAGGGAGAGGATGTGGAGGTCTGGGGCCAGCCTGGGAAGCGCAGTCCAGCATCTTGTCTTTGGATCGTGGGTTTCACTGTGAGAAGATTCCTGAGTGAATCCAAAGCCCTGGGCGTTTTGTCCCTAAGGGCCTGTCCCGTCCCTCTGTTGCCATTCTCCGTCTGAGGCCTGCAGTCTGTTTCCTTCGCTCTCGCCAGTCCATCCTGCATGTCCTGCCTTTGGGATGGGAATTAGGGTGGCCCCAATCTAGACAAGCCTCCTGTTCCTACCGAAGTTCCAGACGAACCTGTGGCCCCATCACATCTGTGCCTTGGCTCTATCTGTCAGTCCCCCTGGAGGTACCTTTTTCCTCTTACTGTTTACACCCTCCCATCCTTGAGGACACTTCTTGCTTTCTCTCCACATGAAATCTTTTATGACAATTCAATCACAGGGCTCTTTCTCCCTCCACTGGCAGAGTATAGTATACTAGGGTAGGGTAGGGTAGAATACATATTTTCCATATTACTTTTTTTAAGTGTATTTATTTATTTATTTTTTATTTTACTTTACAATACTGTATTGGTTTTGCCATACATTGACATGAATCTGCCATGGGTGTACACGAGTTCCCAATCCTGAACCACTGCCCCCCGCCTCCCCACCTCTCTCCCCATATCATCTCTCTGGGTCATCCCTTTTGGAGAAGGAAATGACAGTCCACTCCAGTGTTCTTGCCTGGAGAATTCCCTGGACAGAAGAACCTGGCGGGCTATAGTCCACGGGGTCACAGAGAGTCAGACACAACTAAGCTACCGTCACTTTTGGCCTTTCATGATTTTCCGTTCCTTCTTCACTTGTAAACAGTTTGCCTTTGGAGCAGGCACTGTACTGGGACCTGAGGAATCCAATGGTGAACCAAACACAACTGGCCTCTCCCCAGAAGAAATTCTTTCTTACATTTAGTAAGAAGGGAGATTTCAAAAAAAGAGAGAAGAAATGAGCAATACCTAATACTCCTCTTGAGAAACCTATATGCAGGTCAGGAAACCACAGTTAGAACTGGACATGGAACAACAGACTGGTTCCAAATAGGAAAAGGAGTACGTCAAGGCTGTATATTGTCACCCTGCTTATTTAACTTCTATGCAGAGTACATCATGAGAAACGCTGGGCTGGAAGAAGCACAAGCTGGAATCAAGATTGCCAGGAGAAATATCAATAACCTCAGATATGCAGATGACACCATCCTTATGGCAGAAAGTGAAGAGGAACTAAAAAGCCTCTTGATGAACGTGAAAGAGGAGAGTGAAAAAGTTGGCCTAAAGCTCAACATTCAGAAAATGAAGATCATGGCATCCGGTCCCATCATTTCATGGGAAATAGATGGGGAAACAGTGGAAACAGTGTCAGACTTTATTTTGGGGGGCTCCAAAATCACTGCAGATTAAAAGACGCTTACTCCTTGGAAGGAAAGTTATGACCAACCTAGAGAGCATATTCAAAAGCAGAGACATTACTTTGCCAACAAAGGTCCATCTAGTCAAGGCTATTGTTTTTCCAGTGGTCATGTATGGATGTGAGAGTTAGACTGTGAAGAAAGCTGAGCACTGAAGAATTGATGCTTTTGAACTGTGGTGTTGGAGAAGACTCTTGAGAGTTCCTTGGACTGCAAGGAGATCCAACCAGTCCATCCTAAAGGAAATCAGTCCTGGGTGTTCATTGGAAGGACTGATGCTGAGGCTGAAACTCCAATACTTTGGCCATGCGAAGAGTTGACTCATTGGCAAAGACTCTGATGGTGGGAGGGATTGGGGGCAGGAGGAGAAGGGGACGACAGAGGCTGAAATGGCTGGATGGCATCACCAACTCGATGGACATGAGTTTGAGTGAACTCCGGGAGTTGGTGATGGACAGGGAGGCCTGGCATGCTGCGATTCTTGGGGTCGCAAAGAGTCGGACACGACTGAGCGACTGAACTAAACTGGACTGAATACACAGTAAAGAGCATGGATTTCATTAGGAAAGCAATGAAAGCCATTGTAGAGGACTTTAAAACATTTTTAAATAGCTTCATTGAGGTATAATTGGCAATAAGCTGCACATATTTAAAATATATAGCTTGCTGAGTTTTGACATATGTGTGTACCCATAAAATCATCATCACAATATAGTGAGCATATTTATTCCCCTCAAAGTTTTCTTGTCCTCTCTCCTTCCCTTAGCCCCTGCCTCAAGTGCCAATTAGCTTGAATTTTCTAGAATTTTCAATAAATACTACTACAGTATATATTTTTGCATGTAGCTTCTTTCTGCGTACTTAAAAAGCATATTTATTTACTTTTTTTGTTGCTGTTGTCTGTGCCAGGTCTTAGTTGTGGCACACAGGATCTTTTTAGTTGTGGCATATGGGATCTAGTCTCCTGACCAAGGATTGAACCTGGGACCCCTGCATTGGGAGTTCGGAGCCTTAGCCACTGGACCACCATGGATGTCTTTCAGCATATTTATTTTGAGAGTCTTCTGTGTTATGTCACGTATTGATCATTCATCCTTCTTTACTGCTAAGCAGTATTCCATTATGTGATATACCAGTTAGCTTATCCATTGACCTGTTGATGGACCTTTGGCTTATTCCCATTTTTTGGCTCTTACAAATAATGATACTGTGAACCATAAATACTAGTATTTATGTAGACATACATTTTCATTTCCTTTGAGTAGACAACTAGAAGCGAAATTTCTCAGTCATGTGGTAAATTTGTGTTTAGTTTTCTAAAGAACTGCCAGGTCTGTTGGACCTCCAGGCCTTCATTCTGTTCACGTAAGATTACTGTAGGATAATGCGGACATAGACAAAGATGGCGACGGGGGAGAAGAATCACTAACGTTTAGTGTATGTTTCCCATAGTCTAGGCATTGCGCTGCTGCTGCTGCTGAGTCGCTTCAGTCATGTCCGACTCTGTGCGACCCCACAGAAGGCAGCCCACTAGGCTCCTCTCTCCTTGGGATTCTCCAGACAAGAATACTGGAGGGGGCTGCCATTTCCTTCTCCAGGCATTGCGCCAAGAATTTTTAAACACCTTATTTCTTAATCCCTCCAACAAACCTTGCGAGGTAGTAAGGTAGGCACTATGATTTAGCCTCATGTATAGAAGAAGCACTTGAGACTTTCTGAAATTGAATAACTTGACCGAGGTCTCTGACCTACTAGCAAAGTGTGTGCATGCTAAGTCGCTTCAGTCGTGTCTGACTCTACGTAACACTATGGACTGCAGCCAGCCAGGCTCCTCTGTCCATGGGATTCTCCAGGCAAGAATACTGGAGGGGGCTGTCATGCCCTCCTCCAGGGCATCTTCCCAATCCAGGGATCGAACACATGTCTCATGTCTCCTGCATTGGCAGGCAGGTTCTTTACCATTAGGGCCACCTGGCAGAACCTAAACCTAGGTCTTTCTGACTCTCAAGTTTGTGTTTATAACCACAGTGTAAGACTAAGCCAGTGGTTGCTAAAGTCAAGACACTTGTCTTATGCTTTGCTTTCTTCTCAGACTCGGGGTGGGGGGAGGGGAGGGGAAGCAGAGCATTCTGTGCCTACAAGGAAGGTTCTCTTTAGTTAAGACACTGGTTTCATTTTGTTTTAACCATTAGTCTAAAACTCCAAGCAAAATATTAATACAATGTGCAAGATACACTTAGAATTCATTTTTATGGACTATTCTAGAACTCCATAGAGATCATTTATCATGTCGAATCCAAGTATACAACTACATTTAAGATGTGTGTCTTTTTTACTCAGTTTAGATCATAGTTTTTTAGAGGGCTTCATCCGTCAAAACACAATAAATGGAAATTGTATCAGGAATCCCGAGAGTCTGTGATATTTGGAGGCAGATGATAGAGTCAAGAGAACACGAGTTTGGGAATAAAACAAACTTGGATTGAATACTGGGTCTGATTTGTATAGTGGAAAAGCTACTTAAACCTAATTTTCCTCACCTGTAGAGAATAGAGATCACCATGACTATTTCAATGGTTTGTTTTGAGGATTAAAGACAATTACAAGTCAAAGCCTTAGGTTCTCAATGAGTGTCAGATTCTAGTTTCATTTTCCACTTCATTTTTTTTTTTTTTTTTTTAGAAATGACTCACAATTTTCATGGTGGCTTAAAATCTAAAGCCCTTTCTGTCTGAGAGTGGTGATCCTCCCATACAACAGACAAAATTGTATATGTTTATAGCTGTGCATTTTGGGGAAATGTCCCTGGCTTCTATCAGATTTCAGAAAACTCCATGATTCAAAAACAGTTCAGAACCACCATGAGACTGTTCTTTATTCATTTAGTCGTTCATTTATTCATTCAACAATATTTACTTAATACCCACTATGTATGGATCAAGAATTTTATATAGATAAACTCTGTCCCTCCTTGCCTTTAAGGAGTTTACAGTTTCAAGTAGTGAATAAAAAACCTGCAGTGTGTTGTGAATTTGCATGTTACCCCAGTAATTACATACATCAGAGAGAAAGCTTGGTGTGTGAAGAAGAAAGTAGAAGATTCCTAGAAGACTGCTACAGTGGAGATGAACATGATACAATCATTGCAGGGGAAAGAATCAGGAATCCAAACATACCCTTCCTGACTTTCATGTGTTAGTGGCAGCCCGCTGCTTGATTGCTGGAGAAGACAGCACAGATTCTGCTGGGACTGAAGTGCCAGCCGGGATGTGTGTATGCACACACGTGTGTGTGGTGTGTAAGGGGTGGGATGTGGAGCAAACAAGTGCAGCTGGCCTGCCCCTTACCATCTGGGAGGCCCTTAGAACTGTGCCTACCTGGAGGGGGCTCATTTATTCTAATTTGCTCAAATGTTCTGTGTTGGCTGCCAGCCCCATGTGGTCCTGCTACACAGTGTCAAATTTCCCTTTAGCACTTCTGCTGTTAAATTTTAAGGGGATCAACTCTAGTCCTTTTTTTAAAAAAAGTGTGCTCTTTGCTCAACTGATCTCTTAGTGGATGTGATGAAGATAACAGTTGGATCTCGTTATGTTTGGAACATAAATAAGGTGTTTCTAGGCATTTAGCAAGGTGCGCTGGAAAAATCCTGAAGCTGGCCGGCAATTGGTAGTATTGTGTGACTCAAAGCCCTCATTTTATAGATGCAGGCACTGGGGCCCGGTGATGCAACTTCTCTGGGATTTAGAGGCTGTTCCTTAAGTCCCGGCTGCCATCGAGAGAGAAAGGAGCTGCGATGCGGGTACTTAGTGAAGGCACCTTCGGGGAGATTCTTTCTCACGGTTTGAGCACTAGACGATGAAAAGGGGCCTCCCTGCAGTCGCCCTCATTTCTGGCAGCCCTGCCCTCTGACGGGCCCCACCTGCCCCATCGTATCTCGGGGCTGGAGCCCGTGTGTGTTTATTCTTTCCAGTCCTGCACTTTGCCCTTTTATGTTCACTGCCCCTGCAGTTGTGTTTGTTCCTGGAGCTCGCTTCATACATATTGCAGGCGGCCCCGTGTTGACTCAAGCTCAGGACTAAATATAACCTTCGCTATCAGCAGAGGCATCCTCACATGTCAGTCCCTTCCCCGCGTGTGTGCAAACTCCAGCGCAGCCCGCAGACCGGGTGCGCCGTACCATGCTTTCATACCAGGGGAGTTCTCGTTTAAATGGAAAACTTCACCCAAAACATGGATGTCTGGGTTCAGGAAGAAATCAGTTCTCATCACAGGTGGCCCTCCTGCTTTGTCTCTTGCGTGCAGAAAGCCCAGGCCTCCACATCATAGGAGAGACTGGCCCCTCTTCTCCATTGAACAGCGTGGCAGGTGCCCCCTCCCCAATCCTCTGGGCCTTTGAAGGGACATAAAAAGTGTCTGTAGCATTTGTCACATCCTTCCCTCCTTTAGGACCTTCTAAAGGATCCCTGGAAGAGTCTGGTTAGTGGCTTTACGTAGGGTCAGAGACCAGAAATTGCCACCAGAGTCCACGGAACACAGGAGCAAGTGCCCAACCCCACTCCCTCCACGAAGCTCTCCCTAACTGTCCTGTCAACCCTGCTCTCTACCATCTGTAGTAATTACTGTGCTGGTTACAAGCTGTCTGTATGGTTCATAAATTATTTTGTGGTTTTAATCTTGCAAAATGAGAGTGAAAGCTCATCAGAATTGGAGTCTGTGTCTCCTTACCTTTACCCACTTACTCTAGTCGATGTGGAGAAAATATGAGGTACTTGCCAACTTCCCATCTTCTTCAGAACATGGAAGAAGGTGCAAGCTGGCATTTCCCTCTTCTCTGAATCTGGTAGCATCTCTTGTAACTTCCATTAGCAGGCTGGTGAACTGTGGGCAAGAAGAGGTGGCCCCAGGTGACAGCAGGATGACTTCTTGAATACATTCAGTGAGAGAGAAAAGGGGGATCTGGCTCAGCCAGCCTGATCAACCTAAGGACTGTGGGCTGACAGTCTTGAAACCACATTGCCTTGACATCCTCAAAGTGGGTCTGAAATCAGATCCCTTAAAAATTCTCCAAGGTTCATAAGGTCGGAGATTCACTCCTTGGAAAGAATGCTATATGCAATGATATTATTTCCCAAACCAGCCTCCCTTCCTTCTAGCAATTATTGGGCATCGAATGTGGACAATGCCCTGGGTCAGCAAGGCAAGTCAGCATGGAAGTAATACTCCTTCTACTCATGGAGCTTACTGTGTGTGTATGTTAGTCACTTAGTTGTGCTTGACTTTTTGCGACCCCATGGACTGTTGGCCTGCCAGGCTCTTCTGTCCATGGGATTCTCCAGGCAAAAATACTGGGATGGGTTGCCATTTCCTTCTCCAATGGATCTTACTATCTAGGAGAAAAGACTTATCCATTGACATTTTAGAAGGACTGAGAAAGAACTCTTAACATATGATGTTGGGCTGTTTTGGGGGTTGTCAGGAGAGCAATTAGATGTTTAGAAGCAAGAGACACTTTGGCAGGGGCTCAAGGAAGGTGAGAAAACAGAGAAAGAAGATGATGAAGAGGAAATTGCTTGTTTGATTTTCAGCTTGTTTCTACTCCAGGAAGGAAGCGAGTGGAGGAGGTGAGATTGCAGGTCCTGGTAAAGGCATGAGAGGGGCAGCAAATGTGATTCCACTGGACAGGAGAGAACGTGTTGAGGGCCGCGGCAGTACGGGCCACGCTTTGTGTGCTTCTCAGGATTATTCCTCGTCATCTTGTCTACAGATGGCTACCTAGTGATTTTCTGTGTGGCAGGCCAGCCAGCTACTGCCCCTGTTTTTGGATGCGTCCGAAGAACAGGTGCATGGCTGTGTTTGCTGTGATCGAGGAAGGGAATGCGTTCTTGCTTTTCCCCCTAGGTTGTGTTTACCGGGCCATCCCCTGCTTTCAGGACTCGAGTGAGGTTACAGTGTCCGACCCTGTTCATCAGAGCAGCTGTCTGGTCAGTGTGCATCTCACATGGGCTGTAGGGCTGTTGGTGAGGGTGGGGTCGGGGTGGTGGTTAGAACTGGAGAGTCTCTCTGGCTGTGACACCCAGCAGCAGACCTCAGGGGGCCTAAGGAGGGTGTCCTTAGGTGCAGCTGAGAGCACAAAGAACGGGAAGCCTGTCGACAAGAAGGCGGGGCTGCCTGTGAGCTCAAGATGGGGCCTCTTGATTTCCAGTGATTCATTGTTAGAACCGGAATTTCAGGGTTCCTGTGGCCTGGGGTCTACACAGGTAGGCGTTTGAGAACTAGAATTACTGGGTCACTGGGTGGTATTGAGTGTGGCTATATCCAGAGTGTGAAAGCTTCCCCCAGAATACAAAACAGGATCTTTACTGCCTCGGTCGGACAGGATATTGCATTGGATGTAAGATCACAGCCTGTGTCTCCCTTGGAAACAGGCAGAAATGTCTATAAACACTAAACGCAGGTAAAAAATGCTCAGCTTGGGTTTTAAATCAGAATGAAAGACCAGTTTATTTTGCCCACTGGTGTGTGTGTGTGTGTGTCCCAAGTCACTTCAGTCGTGTCCAGCTCTGTGCAACCCTACACTGGAGTGGGTTGCCATGTCCTCCTCTAAGGGATCTTTCCGACCCAGGGATTGAACCCGCTTCTCTTAAGTCTCTTGCATTGTCAGGCAGACTGTTTTCCACTAGCGCCACCTGGGAAGCCCCTCACCGGCATATGGTTTTTGTTATCTCACAGTCCACGTACAATGAGAAGACAGGAGTCATGTGTAGCCCAGAACCTGAGAGATGCTCAGAAATGCTAGTTATATCTTGACCCCAGTCCGCCTGTTCCTGAAAGAAGAAAGTCTCGGCCCCACACATTTGGAGGCTTTCTGCACAACCTGGTTCTTTATCTTGTTTTCAGTAAAACATGAGCATCAGTTCTGTGCTTGGGGATGATATAAAATCCCCACCTTTGTGGAGTTTAGATTCCAGTAGGAGAGAGAGTGAAGAAACAAAGTGTATAATGACAGGTAGTGAGAAGTGACTGAAAAAAAAAGAAAGAACAGAGAAAGAGGAGATAGCATCTGCTTTTTCTAATCCTTATTGGGTGCATTTCAGCAATTTCTTTCCCCAGAAATGCCCCCGGACTCCCCTTACCCTTATCTCACCCACCCGTTGTTATGTTGTCATTGATTGAGATCTCAGCTCTGTTTGGACTTAACTTCTTACCGTTTGGGTTTAATTTCCTTCTCAAAATTCGCCCTTTTCCTTGAGGGGCCATGATTAGCTACAGTCTTCCAGTCTTTGACTATATCTTTATTTCATGCCTACTTTTGTTTGGTACCTTAGCCTGTATAGATTCTAGATTAAAAGAATGGTCCTGGGGCATGCGGAAATATTCCGTCGTCTTCCAGCATCTTCTGCAGCCAGGGAACAGGTTTTTACTAGGCTAACTGTCATCCTTTGCATAATCTGTCTTTTTCTCTCATTGTTTTTCTTCTCTTCCCTCTGTTTTTCTTTTCCTCTTTCACTTTCTCCTTCAGCTGCGCTTAAGTTTTTAAAAATTTTGTTTATGTGTATGTATGTTCTGTAGCTTCACCCTAGTCATCTTGGTTGGTATAGGTTTATTTTCCTCTGTTCCGTTTGAGACTGATGCCTTCATATCTTCAAATATGAATCCTTATCTATTCTCTCAAAACTTAAATGAAATGTTGGTCCTCTTTCTTTTATTTCTTGTAACACTAATAGTTTCTACCGCTTTATCTCTGGCTTCATAGTAGCTAATCTGTGTGTATCTATTTCCCAGTTACAAATTGTAGCAACCTATTTTACAATTCACCTAGTCTCTCTTCAGTTTTGCTAATGTGCAGCTAAACTGTACATTGCATTTTAATCTTAATGATTCAAATATTTTCCCATTTTTCTTAATGCCTAATATTTTCTTGGAGTTTTGGCATTTTAGGGAGGGGTCTGTATTTAGTCACTTCAGATATTTCTTTTAGATTCTCTTTCAGATTGCTGTTCTATTCTATAACATCTAATTCTCCATTTGGTTTTCTCATTCTCAAAAATGGTGGGCTGTTTCCTTACGTGTTTTAAAGTTTTTAAATTTCTGATGAAGATTGTGAAACGTTCTTGTGGCATGGATTTCAAGAACATCTGTTTCATGGTTGCTCTGTTTCTGCCAAGGACTCTGGGTATCACTGGCCCAGGACTATGTTCTTACATTAATTCCTGAATTTAGGCTTTTCTAGATTATACAGATAAATCTGAATCCCTCATCCATGTAAGACACAGGCTAGAGTTCCTGTTTTTCTGGGGAGACTTTATTTCCCCACCCAGAGTCCAGCCAGAAACAAAAACATTCTTGTAATATTGTGGTACTGATGGGTAGAGTTTTCTAGTCTTTTACCTGAGGAGGGAGCTCTATTAGAGTCCCATCTTAATGCAGGAATTTAAGTTCCCAGCTCCATATCTCTATCAGGCACAAAGCCTAGTTGAAGTCTAATACACATCTTAATGCAGGAATTTAAGTTCCCAGCTCCATATTAGGCACAAAGCCTAGCTGAGATCTAATACACAGCTAAATGTTTACTTTACCTGGTGCTGCAGCAGGGACCTCCAGCAGTATCTTGGAGGTCATTAGAAACACAGAATCTCAGCATCAGCCAGATCTGTAGAGTCTGAATTTTCATTTTAACAAGATCCCAGGTGATTCATGTGCACATTAGAGTTTGAGAAGCACTGCCCTGGATCACCATGTCATATTATGCTCGTTCTTCCAATCTCTCCCCTAGAGAAGGGACAATGTTATTAGCTCATGTTTTCTGGTTTTGTTTTTAATTTTCCATTGCATTTTTGGGCAATGAGAATTTCATTCTTTCTTGGGAGCTCACCTATGCATTTAAACACACTTTTGTTAAAACCTTCTTAGTCTGACGTATGGCCAAGCCTGGAAGGCCAATTCTCCTCTGTTTCCAAAGTCCAGTGTTGAGTTTTTAGCAGCTTCCTATATCAACCCCTCTAGGGCTTCCCTGGTGTCTCAGTGACAAAGAATCCTGCCAATGCAGGAAATGTGGGTTTGACCCCTGGGTCAGGAAGATCCCCTGGAGAAGGAAATGGCAACATACTTCAGTATTCTTGCCTGGAAAATCCCATGGACAGAGGAACCTGGTAGGTTACAGCCCATGTGGCTGCAAAAGAATCAGACATGACTTAGCAACTAAACAACAACACCAGCCCCTAGCTTGGTGCTTTTGTATGTAGACAGTCATTACTGTAGCTGTCATGTTCAAATGATAGATTAGAACTGATCTTTGGAAAGTTGCATAGTTAAATGTATATTTTTTGCTTAGCTACCTTTCCTTGCATGGTGATTTCTTTTTTACATACTAATGCTTTTGAAGAATTGACACAGTCCAAATCTAATTGATTTGGACTGTGTCAATTCTTTGGATCAATTCGAAGATTTGAAGAATTCTTGCTTTTGAACTGTGGTGCTGGAGAAGACTCTTGAGAGTTCCTTGGACTGCAAGGAGATCCAACCAGTCCACCCTAAAGGAAATCAGTCCTGAATATTCACTGGAAAGACTGATGCTGAAGCTGAAACTCCAATACTTTGGCCACCTGATGGGAACTGACTTATTTGAAAAGGCCCTGATGCTGGGAAAGACTGAAGATGAGAGGAGAAGGGGACAACAGAGGATGAGATGGTTGGATGGTATCTCTGACTCAGTGGACATGAGTTTGAGTAAATACTGGAAGTTGGTGATGGGCAGGGAGGCCTGGCGAGCTGTAGTCCGTGGGGTCGCAAAGAGTCAGACATGACTAAGTGACTGAACTGAACTGAATGTTTTTGAGACAAGCTAGAACCAGGGACCCTTTACTGCAGAGCTTGCACCTGGACAAATGTCTCCTTCAGCAACAGATTGCAAAGAAACTATAAGGGAATAAAAATAACTGTATGCATGCAAAGTTGGGGCAAATTATGAACAATAAGATACAAAAAGACCCAAATTCAACTGCCACTTCTGAAGTGTCCAGAGCAAAAGCAGGGTACTGCCCATGATCCCTGCACACTGCACCACCAAGGAGGTGAGCAGACCACCTAAACCCCTCCTCTGGCCAGAGCTACCCACCCAGCCCCCACTCAGCCCATTTAAGGAACAAGCTCACCCTCTGCCTAGGGGAGTGAACAAAGGAATCTGTAACTTGTTTTCTCTCCCTCCTGAGACCCAATAAAGCCTTGCCTCAATTCCTCATCTGGCCTCTTATCAATTTCTATTGGTTAAAGAATCCAACAACTCAGGTTGGTAACACTTTGACCTATAACCTCCTCTGGTGCTGCTATTTACTTTTTTTAGAGCTGGGCCTCAAGGCTAGGCCCGCTCTCTTGCACCATGGAATTTCTGTAGTGAGATAGGAGGAAGCAGTTGTGCTTTCAGAGTCAGACACTGAACAACACAGCAGGGGCCAGTTTATCAGCAGACACCTCTCTGAAAGCCCCAGTTGACCAATGGGTTATCTCAGCCCATAACCAGTCTGCCTACACGTGTAGGCTGGGTAGTAAAAACTGCAGTGGAGGCAGCTCTCTCCAGATTCATTAATAGGCATTAACTATGCACCCATTCAGGGCTTTCCTGGTGGCTCAGACAGTAAAGAATCTGCCTGCAATAAGAGAGACCCCGGTTCGATCCCTGGGTCGAGAAGATCCCCCTGGGGAAGGGGATGGCAACCCACTCTAGTATTCTTGCCTGGAAAATCCCATGGACAGAGGAGCCTAGTGGGCTACAGTCTGTGGGGTTGCAAAGAGTCAGACAGGACTGAATGACTAACACTTTCACTTTCATGCACTAGTCCACGGCACTGCAGGGTCTCACACCTTAGGGACACCTGAAGGGGAAGAGGAAGCAGCCCCTGACTTTGTGCAGCTAGTCACCATGCAGTGGTGAGGCATTCATACCCAAAAGAATGAGAAGGAAAATCCCGAGATGTTACCTAAGCAAGTGCCTCCTGGAGAGGCCAGGGCTGTACAGAAATGCCGAGGGAACTTCAAGTAAGAGAATGAACTCCAGAGGATGGCTCAGGGTGACATCATTCATTCACTTCCTTAAGTTGCCACTAAATCCTTATCCCTGGCCTGCTTCTTCTTGGGGGCAAATCATTCTCCTTTGTTTCAGAGAGAAGTTAAGAGTGCCTCTGCCCTCCCCTGCCTGGGTAATCCATCACACCAACCACAGAGACCTTGGCTTTCTCACACCACTTGAGGAGCTCTGCTTGGCATAAAAAAACATATCTTCCCCGCATGAAATGAGGAGGGATTTCTGCTTTCTTCCCACCTCCTGTCGGGTACATCTGGCTCACAGTCCCTGACCACTGTTTGCAGAGCTTTAATCCAAACGTGTGCATTGTTTTTTGAATGGCAAAAGACGGGGCCAACAATAACCATTGTCTTGATCTGTTTCGTTCATCTGGAGGGCAGGGTTATTAGACGAAGCTTCCTTCCAGCCAGTCTGATATTCTCTTTGTTTCCTGGGGAGTCAGGATCACTGCTTTTGAAACTTTGCTTACAACACACGCTCCCCTTGAATCCCTTACTTATTTCTTTCCAAATTCTTCCTGTTCTTGAATACCCTTTTACTATAGGTTACTGTATATCTGCACTGGTTATTTGAAACTTCAGTTATCCCTTGTATTGTTAAGAATTGCTTTTTTGTCTTCCCTACTTATCTCCTGAAATGTATTTTAAGCTTTTTGAAGTCAGAGAGTTTGTAGTATGCAGCACAATTGGCAGAGCAAGTTCCCAAAGATCTCAAGAAAGTCTGTTGATTCCAGAGTCATAAAATTACTAGTTACCGACATATACAATTATTCTCATACTCCAGTGAAATATTTCTGCATGATGCCCAGGTTGTTGTGAAAATCATATCAAAGAGAGGCTAAGAACATAGGAATTGTTCATAATGGTTATAGGAAATGAGCCAGGTTTTCCCCTGTGCTTTCCCAAACACAGTGTCCCCCTCCACCTGCCACCAACACTTCCTATCACCTTTTTTCTCACCTTTTTTCGCATCCCCTTCATTTTGTGTGTTTGGAAGCTCTTGTTACTAGGTGCACGGTGCCGCTGCTGCTTAGCCACTCAGTTGTGTCCAACTCTGTGCGACCTTGTGGACAGCAGCCCACCAGGCTCCTCTGTCCCATTCTCCAGGCAAGAGTACTGGAGTGGGTTGCCATGCTCTCCATCAGGGGATCTTCCTAACCCAGGGATCAAACCTAGGCCTCCTGCTTTGCGGGCAGAGTCTTTACCACTGAGCCACTAGGTAAGCCATTAGGTGCATACACATGTATAACTGTCTTCCTAATAAACTGATACTTCTATCACTATGAAGTCAACTTGATCTGATGTTACTGCAACTTGGCCTTAGTATTTTTTTTTTTTTGAATGGTGTACCTATTTTCATTATTTACTTTACATTTGGTCACAACCTATCTCTCTTTATATTTGCAGTGCATCTCTAGTAGACAGTGTGTATTTAGGTCTTGCTTTTTTTTTTTTAATCCATTATGACAAGTCCTACTTTTTAATTGGGCTGTTTATTCCACTAATATTTAATATATTTTTTCCTACAGTTGGATTTAGGCCTACTGTTTTCTACAGGCATACCTCAGAGATCTTGTGGGTTGGGTTCCAGACCACTAAAGTAGAGTCAATATCATAATAAAGTGAGTCACACTAATATTTTGGCTTGTGGATATAAAGATTATGTTTACATTATACAGCAACCCACTCCAGTGTTCTTGCTTGGAGAATTCCATGGACAGGGGAGCCTGGTGGGCTGCAGTCCATTGGGTTGCAAAAGTTGGACATGACTGAGCGACCAACACCTACACACACACACATACAGCATTACATCTAAAGAAACATACATACATTAATTTAAAAATATGTTATTTCTAAAAAATGCCAACCACCATCTGAACTTTCAGTGAGTCACAGTAGTATGAATAGTATGACTTATAACAGATCATAAGAAATATGATAATAATGAAAAAGCTTGAAATATTGCAAGAATTACCAAAATGTGATACAGACACACAAAATGAGCACATGCCATTGGAAAAATGGCACCTATAGCCTTGCTCAATGCAGGGCTGCCGCAGAACTTCAATTTATAAGAAGTGCAATAGCTGCAAAGTACAATGAAGTGAAGCAAAATAAAATGAGGTCTGGCTGTAATAATGACAGCTCATATGTTCTTTGCCAGGCACAGTGCTAAATGTTGCATAAGCATTATCTCATTTAGCCCTCTCCAAAACCTTTCAATTAGGTACAGTTATTATTCTCACTATGCAAGTGAGTTAGTGAGACCGAAAATGATCAAGTGATTTATCTCCCAGTCACTCAGCTGAAGAGGAGGGCATGGCAACCCACTCCAGTGTTTTTGCCTACAGAATCCCCATGGACAGAGGAGCCTAGGGGGCTACAGTCCATGAGGTCACAAAGAGTCAGACATGACTGAGTGACTAAGCACGCACACACACACACACATAGCTGAAAGCGTATGGAAGAAATACTAAAGTCTGGATCTGTCTGACATTAAGGCCTCTTTTCTTATAAGCATAGGGTGGATACGGGTTTTACTTCTCCTTCCCTGTAGACAAAACATGACCATGTAAATATATACCCTGAATATTTACCTTTCTGATTCGTTTGCCTCATTCCTAGGTAGGGAGAGTTATCTAGAGTTATCTAGGTCCAAGTGGCCCCTGCAGTGGCAGGAGCCCCCTCTGGATGGTGAAGACTTGCTTTCATCTGAGAGTCAAGGGGTCTGACTGTAGCCGTCATTGTTGCCTACTTCTGGTGTGAGGTTGAGCAAGTCATTGTGCCTTTTTTTAAAAAAAACTTTTACCTCTACTTCCCCATCGGTAAGTCTGGAGGAACTCTGAGGTCTTTCCCAAAACTGCTTCACCTAATTCTCAGGTTTATTTTTGGTGGCCAAGAACTAGAAAGAAGTCTCTTGGCAAAGTTTTACCTGTTGACCATAAATTCAATAGTATCCATGGTAACTGTCCTTGATATCTCTAATCCCCACATATCTTCCAAAAACTTAACTCAAATAATAGAACGAGGATCTCTCATTCTTAACATAGTGTTCTTCAATCTCTGACTCCATCTATAGCCTGCCTCCCTGCAGCATCTGTCATGTTGCACTCAGTGCTGTTGGCCTATCCGTCATTTCTTGGGTGTGCTAGGATCCTGGCTGGGTCACTTTTGGCTTTTAGGGCTCTAATTCTTATAGATGAACCAAGCTTAAGGGTGCAGCGGTCATCCATCTTGGTGGTCTGTGCTCTAGAGCTGAGTGGTTGGGCTTTCCACCTAACAGAAGAAAAGCTATCTGCTTAATCTGCTCAGGATGGGAGGAAAAGTCATTTACATTTCCAGTCCCTTAGTGGGGCTCAGTTTCCATGCCTTAGTCACCATGTCCAGCCCTAGACTCACAGCACAGTAGGCTGGATGTAGGGCCTGTTCTCTGAGGAATCCACCAATCTACAGGTGTTCATTAGGTAAATTAAAGAATTCAAGTCTTGACTGAAATGACTCCCTGGCACCAGAATTTTGTCAGTTTCTAGAATCAACAGGGCCCAGCTTATCCCTTGCTTACCCCCACACTGCATTAAAAAAATAATTTTTCTATTTGGCTGCACCGGCTCTTAGCTGCAGCTTGCAGGATCTTTAGTCACAACATGCTGAATCTTTAGTTATGGCAGGCAAACTCTTAGTTGCAGCTTGTGGAATGTAGTTCCTGACCAGGGATCGAACCTGGGCCCCCTGCACTGGGAGCGTGGAGTCTTAGCCACTGGACAACCAGGGAAGTCTCTGCATTGCCTTTAAAAGAAATAATCATGCTGGAAAAACCATCCTGTTTGGAGGGAAAAACTGGAATAGAAGACTATTCCTCTGCAGACTTGGTGTGCAGACAGTCTTTTTGAAAATTACAGTTTGGGTCAGAGCTGGTGGAGACCTTAACCATCCTTATCTTTCCAGAAATGGTTCTCATAGGAGGAGCATAAACTTTCCTTTTGACTCACTGTGTAGCTGTAGGAAGTGAATTCAATCTTTCAGTGGTCCATGCATGAATGATAGGTACCAAGCTGTTGCTTCTCACAATTTTGTGACAGTGGGTTTCCCTTGTGGCTCAGCTGGTAAAGAATCCACCTGGAATGCAGGAGACCTGGATTCGATCCCTGGGCTGGGAAGATCCTCTGGAGAAGGGGAAGGCTACCCACTCCAGTATTCTGGCCTGGAGAATTCCATGGGTTGTATAGTCCATGGAGTCACAAAGAGTTGGATACAATTGAGTGACTTTCACTTTGACTTCATTTTGAAGACCCTTGAAATATTGCAAGAATCTCAGAAAAAGGAAGTGACCTTACAAGAGTGACAATTCTGGTCACTGCTTAAAATGGTAACAGTATTTAAATAGAACTGTCTGGTTTGTCATCAATTTATGGCCTCAATTTGCTCCGAGACCAAACTCTCCAGTTTGCTCTGGGGCTGTCTAAATCAGAGGTTGACAGTTTACAGTCTGTGCACCAAAGCCGGCAAGGACCAGATTGGCCCACGTGAGGGGCCAGGTGTTGCCACTTTGCCGATGACTTCTATTTGCTTTCCATCTTCACCTCTTTGCCACTTCTAAGCTCTTATCCATACTTTCTAATCTAGACCTGGTATGGGCTGAAGTCACAAATTAGAAGAGAAGGCCCTTATCTTGGCAAAACCTTTGAAAAATTTCCACTTCCTTATCTAAAGAGGAAAAATATTCTTGCCTTAGAAGGAAGACTTAAGCTTTCCCAGGACTGCTGAAGCAACCACGGTGAATACTTAAATACTGTCAAATTCTCATGGCAAGAATTTCCCAGAAGGGGACAAGGTAAGCAGATGCCATTTTACTTTTCTGGTCCTTAATTTTCTCAGCTGTGAAATGAGGCCATAAGAGTCAGAGAGAGCCAAGGTCCTTTTCTATTTCAACAGTGTAAGTCTGTCTTTTTACTATTACTGTATTCAGTTATCATTATCAAAGCTGGTGTTGCTTAAAATTATTTATTTCATTACTTTTTCCCTCTGAACAAATTCATCTCCAAGCTCCACTCTTCCCCTTCTCCCACTTCATAAAGCACTACAATTAATATTTTTGTCATGTTCTAGGTCAGCTGAAGACAAGTGGGTTTCATCCTTCTAGAGAAGTCTTTCAGGTCTCATCATTGACTTGAGTTTTCCTTGGTGGGAGAGTTTTTATTTCTAGCTAACACATCTTCTCTATGCTAAAGTGAAGTGAAAGTTGCTCAGTCCTGTCCGACTGTTTGCGACTTCAAGGACTACACAATCCATGGAATTCTCCAGGCCAGAATACTGGAGTGGGTAGTCTTTCCCTTCTCCTAGGGATCTTCCCAACCCAGGATTCGAACCAGGGTCTCCTATATTGCAGGCAGATTCTTTACCAACTGAGGTACCAGGGAAGCCCTCTCTATGCTAAAGAGCCATGCAAACATTCTAGCCTTAAAATATTATCAGCAGAGTCCTATTCTTGTATTTTCAGCTACCCATTGGGAATTTTCACTTGGGAAGCACATCTCACCATAAGTCAGTCAACAGCTATTGTTGAGCAGTTCGTATAATTCCAACCTTATGAGTAATATAAGAGGCGCATTAGACATCACCCTTGCTCTTAAGGATCTCACGCTGAAACTGAGGAGAAAAAACTAAAGTACATTCAGTCAGCAAACATCACTGAGGGACTCTTTGTGTGGGATACCATGAAGCCTGATGGGTAGTGTGGCAGTGTATCCCAAATTTCCAGAAATGTCCTACTTATATATGTATTGAAATAATTATTAATATTAATCCTCTGACCTTCAGGAATGTCCTAGTTTGGGTGAAAAATTATAAGGTTGCCTTAATGAAGGGGATGACAGAGGGTGCGGTTGTTGGATTTCATCACTGATTTGATGGACATGAGTTTGAGCAAGCTCCGGGAGTTGGTGATGGACAGGGAAGTCTGGAGTGCTGCAGTCCATGGGGTTGCAAACAGTTGGATACAACTGAGACCTGAACAGAACTGAATGATGGGAAATGACAGCATCTTGTCAAATATCTTCACCCATGGGAGTTACAGCAACAGAGACAGTTACCATAGAAACTGAGAATCATGATTAGTGCTTTGTTAGCACAGTTGGCTGTTCACATCAGATGGCCAAAGTATTGGAGCTTCAGGTTCAGCATCAGTCCTTCCAATGACTCATTGGAAAAGACCCTGATGCTGGGAAAGATTGAAGGCAAAAGGAGAAGAGGGCAACAGAGGATGAGATGGTTGGATGGCATCACTGATTCAATGGACACAAACTTGGGCAGACTCCGGGAGACAGTGAGGGACAGGAAAGCATGGCGTGCTACTGTCCATGGGGTTGAAAAGAGTCAGACATGACTTAGCAACTGAACAATGACAACAGCACAGGAATAGCCACTGTCACACCCTGGGTGCTTTCTTTAGTTTGGATGAGGCAGTTCCCCTCATTACCTGAGACATGTGTATGGGCTATGTTGTATTGTTGGTTAATTTAATGCAAAGGGTTACTTTCTCCAGGTTAAAATTCTGATCGGCATTTATGTCTCTGAGATGGGCTTAACCTATTGCTATCCAATGTTTCATTTACGGGAAAACAGACCAGGAAGAAGCCTTAAGGAATGGACAACAAGTAGGCAGCAGCAGCTTGTGTAGTCCACAGAATGAAAAGGGGCTTGGGGTCTCATCAGCTCAGTTCAACACCATCCTGAGCATCTGCGTGCCTGCGTGCGTGTTCAGTCGTGTTTAACTCTTTGAGACCTCTGTAGCCGCCAGGCTCTTCTGTCCATGGGATCTCCCAGGCAAGAATAGTGAAGTGGGTTGCCATTTCTTCCTCAGGGATCTTCCTGACCCAGGGATTGGACCTGAATCTCCTGCATTTGCAGGTGGGTTCTTTACCACTGAGCCACCTGGGCAGCCCATCCTGAGTACTGACTCCAAACCAAACACTGGCCTTTAGCCAAAAGGGCAGAAAGAATTTTATGAGCAAACCTTGGAGGTAGGAGATAGTGTGGGAAATGTGGAGACTGCCAGGCAACTTGGCATTGGTAGGGGGTGAGTCAGCAGGCAGCAGGGGGTGAGTCAGTAGGTCGCAGGGGATGTGGCTTTGGAGGTAGGCAGAAGCCAGATGATGGAGAACCTGCATCAAGACGCATAGTGTTTTTTAAGTTTGGAAATCAAATGGTATCTCAGACATAGCTTTATCCCTAGGGCTCTCACTGCCTCAGCAGCCACTACATTTCCACGGACGTGATCTGGTTTTCAGAGTTCCTCATGATCCCCAAGGTTCTGTTTGTATGCGTGCTGCTCACATTTTCAGACTTAGCAGTGCTGATGAGATTGTTCCTAGAGATCCAGGACAAGGAATGTGATCCAGGAGGGAATAACCAGCCCAGGGCAGACAGCCCCATGTTTGATGTCACCTCCAAATGCTCCAGAGGAGCTGGAGCAGGAAGGACCTTTGATTTCCTGGGTCAAGGCAGTGGTGTTTGTGTTCTTCCTGGATGTGCCACAGTTGCTGACAGTGCTGGGCTGGCACCAAATACCCTGCTGGTTCTTTGATGGTTCCTCCAGCTGGCAGACTTGGATGGCCCCAAAGGCCATGTGACCCAGCATGGTGTGCCACTCCCCAAGCTACTGGAGTCCCTCCTACTCTGAACTGCAATGTGGAAGTCAGGTGATTATATTTACCCTGGCAACACACGTTCTCAGCAACAGAAGTGGAGCAGTATGGGTTGGTGCATAAACACAGGAAGTTAAAAAAATAAAAAAACTCACTCACTGGTTTGGAATGAGCAAGTAGAATCCACCCAAAAGGCAAAATGTTAAACTAGCAAGTAGAAATGTCTCCAACCATGTGAGAGAGACACACCCAATAGAAATTTTGTTCAAATAATAGAGTTACTAACAAGTAGAAGACCAAGAACCTTTAAAATTGAATGCAGATGCTTTTTTCCAGTTTTCTAGACACAAATGCTAAGTATGATATTTGTAGGAGACCTCTCTTTTAAGTACAGGGGAGCTTTTCCTTAAAGTTTCATGCAACTTTTTTTCCTTTGTTAATTCACTTAGATATGTTTCCTCAGTTAGTATTTTCTCTTCTCCATAATAAGAATCTGATCAGTGTTCATTTGGTAAGAATTAACAGTGAGTTTGTGGGAGTATGGAGAGGTGTTCCCATCTTTTGAGGGCCATATAGACGCCAAGATAGAAACCGTCTTGAACAGAAAAAGTCTATGAGATTGTTGGTACTTGCAGTTCACTCTGGGTCCTGTGGGTACTGACCACTTTCATCCAAAATGCTTCAAAGAGTATGTTCTGAACTGGACACTTGAGAAGCATACGCTTATGACTATTTTTAACTGTGACTCACAGGAGAGGACTCCAGTCCAATAGCCTGCTCTATGCAGTTTTAATCCATGTTTAATTGTCATTTACACCACTGCTATTCTGTTAACAAGTGACTGTCTCTGATGATATGACGGGCTTGGTGCAGAATGTAAATCAATGTATTATTTCCTTCATGGAGAAAGTCAGGCTTTGAAAAACCCATCTGCCGAACCACAGCATGTTTTGTGAAGGGTTGATATGCAGTGTGGCACAAGCCCTTTCTCCTGATGTGGGTGGTGAAATCCATAGAGCAACCTCTCTCTCCAGACTGCATTTTGACACACACCAGCATACACGTTACTGTCACTTATGTCATCTTTTAATCTATAACTACTAATGTCTTTATAGATTTTCTTGAAGTATAGTTGATTTATGATGTTGTACCACTCTCTGCTGTACAGCAAAATGACTCAGTTATATGCATATATACATTCTTTTTTAAACATTCCTTTTCATTATGGTTTATCCTGGGAGATTAGATATAGTTCCCTGTGCTACACAGTAGACCCTAATAGTTTATCCATTCTAAATGTAATAGTTTGCACCTGCTAATCCCAAACTCCCAGTCTATCCCACTCTTTCCCTATAACTATTAATCTGTCTTAATTAAAAAAATTTTTTTTGTAACAATTGCAAACTTACAAAAAAATTGGAAGAGTAGAACAAAGAATTGTGTACATTGCACACAGAGTGAAACCCTTCCACGTTTACTTACGATGTGCTTGGTAGCAAACACGCCATTTCCCGACCACATGATCTAGGCTGTCTAGATCTTGAGTTTCATGCCCTTGACCTTTATGAAGGTTATGTTTCCTAGAGTGATCCCTAGCTTAGGTTTATCCTGTGCTTCCTCATGATTAGCCCCAGGTTATGCCCTTGGAACAGGAATATCAGGAAAGTGCTATTGTGTTCGGAGAAGGCAATGGCACCCCACTCCAGTACTCTTGCCTGGAAAATCCCATGGTCGGAGGAGCCTGGTGGGCTGCAGTCCATGGGGTCGCTAAGAGTCAGACACGACTGAGTGACTTCACTTTCACTTTTCACTTTCCTGCATTGGAGAAGGAAATGGCAACCCACTCCAGTATTCTTGCCTGGCGAATCCCAGGGACGGGGGAGCCTGGTGGGCTGCCATCTATGGGGTCACACAGAGTCGGACACGACTGAAGCAACTTAGCAGCAGCAGCAGCAGCTATTGTGTTCGTATTGTCTCATTAACTTTGTGCCCCTGTGATAGCTTTTGATCCCTTGATTTAAGAGAGTGTGTCCCATTTCTCCATTGGAAAGTTACCTTTTTCTTTTGTAATTAATACGTAGTATATAAATATCCCATTACTTATTCCACTCTCACATACTTGTTTTAGCTCCCGTTGATGTTTCTTGCCTAAATTTATTATCCTGATATTTACCAAATAGTAATTTTCTAATTGTATCACCTTCTTACACATTTACTAGGGGGTATTGTATTTCAGGGAGGAATTCTCATCTCCCATTTGTAAATGTATCCATTTATAAACAATAAGTTATTATTCATTATAACCTATTATTCAATGAGTTATAATCCATTATTTTCATTAGTTATTTTGATGCTCAAATTGACCTAGATTTTGACAAAAGGAGCCCTGAGAAGCAGTCTTCTGTGTCATTTTGACTTGTGCCCAGCATTCTTGAACACTGCCTGCACAACAAGCTATTCCTGGTTTATCGTGTACTTTCCCTGTCCCAGGTTTGAATCAGTCAGTTCTCTAAGAAACCTTGGTCCTTTCCATGGAGAATGATATTTAGAAGCCAAGATCTCGGTGCTGAGTGTGCCTAATGCTACCGTAGTATTGCTTCTCCCAGGCCCTCCCAGAGGACAGAGCTAGGAAATAGATGCATTTTTATACACACATGCAGGCATACACTTGTATGTATTAATACATGCATACCTTTACATCTTTATTTCTGTTTCTCTGGGTCTCCTTATCTTTGATATATTTATTTGCTCAATCCCCTGTGCGTAGCCATTCTCCCTGCCAACATGAGCCTGCCTTTCCACCATGCTCTTGATAGTCTTTGTAAAGATCTTCATTCCTAGCTAGCGCAGGCTGCCCCTGTCACCCTGCTTCAATACCATCCTTTCCCAGGCCCTGTTAACCCCTTGCTTGTGTCTACCCAATGACTATTGGACTGAATTAGGATGGAAGGGAAGAAAAGCTAATTTTTGTTTTAAGAAAATCTAATTAACATTAGAAGGAAAAAGTAAGCAAAGGTTACATGGAAATTATCTGCAATGGTTGCTTTTATGTTCACTTTAGGATTTAAACTATTAGGCCATCCACCGGTATGGTACAACTGTTGACATTAAAGGATCTCAAATGCCTCTAAGTCACTTTTGGACTGTAATTATGGCCAGGAGGTGGGGAGGAGGTAGCTGCCTGTGGCTTCTGTGCTGCATTTGGGCCTTGGCTGTAATAGCAGGGACAGGACTGTCAGCATAGAATGCTTGTCGGCTGGTCTGTACATGTATCATGCCTAACGAAAGAAGGACAAAAACAAACAACTGATTTTTTTCAGTGGTTCTCACCAAGAGGTTATACTTTCCACCCTCACAGTGGCCTTGGCCTCTGCTAAATAAGCACCAGAAAAATGAATGTGTTCCCATGATTGGTAATGACAGTTACCTCATTATGAGTTCACATTTCCTGTCACTTGGGCAATAAGTAGTTGCCCGCCCTTCAAGTTGATTGTAAGCTCCTTGTAGGCAAGGGAGAGGATGGTTACTTGCATAATCACCCACAGTGACTTGTAATTAGTGGCTGACTAGTGCCTGGTGGGCTGCCGTCTATGGGGTCGCACAGAGTCAGACATGACTGAAGCGACTTAGCAGCAGCAGCAGCAGCAGCAGTGACTGATGAATCAAGGTTTTATTCTCCTCATTCTCCACCCAGCTAGACCTAACACTGGGGGGAGCATGTCTATTTTTCTATCATGTTCTAATCACCTGCATTGTTCGCATGTTAGAAAGGACTGAAATCTGAAAACTTCTGAGCTAGTTAAGGGAGGCAGAAGCAGAAATCAACCTTTTAAAATTTCATCTTCTTGTCCTGCCTTCCTCCTTGTTTCCCTCCCTGCCCCTGATTAAAAGCCCAATCCCAGCAGAAGATGATGCAAGAATGACTTCTGTGGACTTCCACGGTAATCCAGTGACTGAGAGTTCACCTTCTAATTCAGGGAGTGCAGGTTCAATTCCTGGTCAGGGAGTTAGGATCCCACATGCCTCTCGGCCAGAAAACAAAAAAATATAGAAAGAAGCAGCAGCAATATTGTAACAAATTCAATAAAGATTTTTTAAATGGTTCACATTTTAAAAATCTTAAAAAAAAAAAAAAAAAAAAAGACTTCAGATCTTGGTAGGTAAATAGCCCTGCTGCTGAACTGTGCTTTCTCAAGTTCAGAACCAGTCAAGTGACAGGACATCCAGGCTCAGGACTGCAGTCAGAGCCCTGGTTGTAGGCTGGCTTTCCCCAAGAACTTTCTGTTCAGCTTTCATCAAGTCTCCTAACCTCCCTGGGCCTCATTGTCTGCATCTGTAAAACTGGAGATTGGAACTCATGGTCTCCTAACAGCTCCTGGTTCTACAGTTGCCTTACTCGGGCCTTATGAAATACTTTAATTCATGGACACATCCTGAATGAGAGCACAAGGGTAGCAAATTGACAAGGAAGACTGAGAGTGAAAGTGTAGTTTATGATAACACTAAGACCATTCTCTGATGTTCAAACCTAAACCTCTTTTTTTCAGTGTGTGTATGTGCATTTGCTTGCAATTACAGGAAGAACTATAGAAAGCCACTTACGGCTGCTGCTGTAGATAATTTTTAAATTTGTATGAAAAAAAATCTCTAGAATAGCTAAAATAATCATGAAAAAGAAGAACAAAGTGGGAAGGTTCACTCCCTGGTATTAAGTCTGACCATACAGCTAGAGTGATCAAGGCTGTGTGGTATTGGCGGAGGGACAGACATATCCATCAAGGAGCAGAATAGAGAACCCAGAAATCAACCACACAAATATGCCCAACTGCTTTCCAATAGAGATGAAAATTAATTCAATGGAGGAAAGAAGGCTTTTTCACCCAGTGGGGGTAAAACAAGTGGATATCTATAGGCAAAAAGAATGAACTCTGAGCTAAGGTTCTCATATAGAAGTTAAAATGAATTGAATACTTGAATTTAAAATGTGAAACTATAAAACTTTTAAAGGAAAATAGGGGGAAATCTTTGGGTTCTATGGCTAGTCAAAGAATTCTTAGACTTGACACCAAAAGCCTGATCTCATAAAGGGGAAAAATTAAACTGATAAAAAGTAAAAAAAATTGTTCTGGCAAAGTCCATGAAGAGAGTGAAAAGGCAAGCTACAGAATCAGAGATAATATTTTCAAACTACATATCTGACAAAGGACTAGTGTAGACAATATATAAAGAACCCTCAAAACTCAACAGTTAAAAGAATTCCCAAAAATCTAATTAGAAAATGGGCAAAAGACATGAACAGATATTTTGCCATAGAAGATAATAATGGCAAATAAGCACATGAAAAGATGTTCCATAGAATTAGCCATTAGGGCAATGCAGATTAAAGCCACCACTATACACCTATTAGAATTGCTAAATACAAAATAGTGACACCACCAAAATCTGATGAGCATGTACAGAAACTGGATACATCACCGGTGGCATTGTAAAATAGCATAGCCACCTGGAATACAGTTTGGCAGTTTCTTATAAAACTAAACATAGGGCTTTTCCCTGGCAGTCCAGTGGTTAAGACTTAGAACTTCCAGTGCTTCCCTCTGTAGAGGCGAGGGCTTGATTCCTGGTAAGGGAGCTAAGTTTTGCATGCTACTCTGCGTGGCCAAAAAATGAAAACAACAACAACAAAAAACCCAGAAAAATAAACACAGGACTGCCATGTGACCCTGTAGTTTCACTCTTGGGCATTCACCCCAGATCAGTGAAAACAAATTCACAGAAAAACCTGTGTATGAATATTCATAACTGCTTTATTCCTAATAGCCCCAAATTAGATACAATGGAATTGCTTTTTGGTGTATTAATGGTTAACCAAACTGTGGGGTTTTTTATACCATGGAATAATACTTAGCAATAGACAGAAACACTTTTGATCCATGGGACAAGTAGGCTGAATCTCTAGGGAAGTATGCTGAGTGGGAAAAGACAGTTCCCAAAGATTACATACTGTATGATTCCACTTATATAACGTTTCTTAAAATGACACAATTATAGAGAGGGAGAGCAGAGAGGTGGTTGCCAGGGTCAAGGACTCAACGGGCAGGGGCCGGGGGTGTAGAGAGAGGTAGAGCAAGGAAGAGAGGCCGTGTGCCTATAAAAGGGCATGAGAGACCCTCATGGTGGTGGAAAGGTTCTCTATTGCCTGCACCCGCGTCAGCATCCTGAGTGTGACGCTGTATTATGGTTTTGCCAGATGTTCCCATTTGGGTAATCTCAGTAAGGAGTACATGGGCTCTCTCTATTATTTTTAAAAATTGCATGTGATTGTTAGCCATCCGTATGTCTTCTTTGGAGAAATGTCTATTTAGTTCTTTGGCCCATTTTTTGATTGGGTCATTTATTTTTCTGGAATTGAGCTGCATAAGTTGCTTGTATATTTTTGAGATTAGTTGTTTCTCAGTTGCTTCATTTGCTATTATTTTCTCCCATGAAAAGATGCTCAGCATCATGCATTATTAGAGAAATGCAAATCAAGACCACAATGAGGTACCACTTCACACCAGTCAGAATGGCTGTGATCCAAAAGTCTGCAAGCAATAAATGCTGGAGAGGATGTGGAGAAAAGGGAGCCCTCTTACACTATTGTTGGTAATGCAAACTAGTACAGCCACTATGGAGAACAGTGTGGAGATTCCTTAAAAAATTGCAAATAGTACTGCTGTGATGGTGAAGGTGAAGGTGAAGTCGCTCAGTCGTGTCCGACTCTTTGCGACCCCGTGGACTGTAACCCCACTAGGCTTCTCCATCCATGGGATTCTCCAGGCAAGAATACTGGAGTGGATTGCCATTTCCTTCTCCAGGGGATCTTCCTGACCCAGGGATCGAACCCAGGTCTCCCACATTGGAGGCAGACACTTTAACCTCTGAGCCACCAGGGAAGCCCAGCAATCCGACTGCTGGGCATACACACCGAGGAAACCAGAATAGAAAGAGACATGTGTACCCCAATGTTCATTGCAGCATTGTTTATAATAGACAGGACATGGAAGCAACCATGTCCATCAGTAGATGAATGGATAAGAAAGCTGTGGTACATATACACAATGGAGTATTACTCAGCCATTAAAAAGAATACATTTGAATCAGTTCTAATGAGATGGAAACTGGAGCCGATTATACAGAGTGAAGCAAGCCAGAAAGAAAAACACCAATACAGTATACTAACACATATATATGGAATTTAGAATGATGGTAATGATGACCCTGTATGCGAGACAGCAAAAGAGATACAGATGTGTAGAGTGGACTTTTGGACTCTGAGGGAGAGGGAGAGGGTGGGATGATTTGGGAGAATGGCATTGAACCATGTATACTATCATGTAAGAAACAAATCGCCAGTCTACGTTCGATACAGGATACAGGATGCTTGGGGCTGGTGCACGGGGATGATCCAGAGAGATGATATGGGGTGGGAGGTGGGAGGGGGGTTCATGTTTGGGAACTCATGTACACCCGTGGCGGATTCATGTCAATGTATGGCAAAACCAATACAGTATTGTAAACTAAAATAAAGTTAAAAAAAATTTTTTTAAACTATATCAAGAGATCTAATTTATATTTGTATTCTTTGAAATAAATGTTTCTTCTATTTAAAAATGAGATGAAGCCAAAAAAAATTGCATGTGAATCTACAATTATCTCAAAATAACAAAGCTTAATTTAAAATAAAGAAACATTAGGCTTCTCTTTGGGCTTAGTTTGATACAAGTAAATGGAGTAAAAAGAGGTACAATTTGGGAAAAGACTTGAATAACCATTGGAGAGATTATAAATAGCTTGGTGACAGTGATGTGTCTTTTTCTTTCTATATCTGCCAGAGTACTTGGCCCCAATCACAATCTTACCCATAGAAGCGCTCAGTCATTTTGTCGTACATCGCACTGTTAGTAAGGAGTAGAAGCTGCCATGTTCAGCAGTTTATTTTTTGTATTTAAGCGTAAGACATGCAGGTACGATAATATGCAAGTCAGATGCGATTCTGTGTGAACAAGCCAATGATTTTTTTGTGAAACATGGATGGTAATTAACCTTGATAACAGAACCGTAACATAACCAAAGTCCTTTTGTGTAATATAAGGTTAAATCATTGTGTTTTCCTTCCATAGAGGGTTTGCTTATTAGCTCTCTTTTGTTTTATTTTACAGAGTATCCTTGACCCACATTCACTAGTATAGGAAGCAGGGGCAGTGTACTCTAGGCTTGAAGGCAAAGGTCCTCGCTTCTATTTCAGAAGCTCAGGGCTCTTAGGAAGTGTCTCAGGAATCTGGGGTGGGGGCAGAGGGCTGTTGATCCCTTCCTGTGATATCTACCTTGGGTAGCTCCCTCTCTATTTTGCAAATTGGGTTCTTGTAAGATTTGGTTTAAGAACAGATTCCAATGCTTCATAAAACCTTTGAACCGCCAGTGGTTCACAGTTCCTTGGGGCTGAAGTTGCAGTCAGAACCCAGTGTCTCAAATCCCCCTTCTGGGGAGAGAGTGCGGAGGCTGAGCAGATAGCGGGGAGGGTTTTGTGTAGGGGGGAGGCACCAGTGCCTGGCGGCGTTCTGTCTCTCCTGCTGCAGCCATTGCCATGTGGCGCATTCCGTGTTGCCTCTACAACACTGGGACAGAACACACCGCCTGCAGAAACTCTGGGGTAGAGACTCCACATTTCAAAGTAGGAAAATGAACCAGTGGGAGAAGGATGCTTGCAGAGAAAATACATTTTGATTGATTTTTCTTTGCAGTCTATGTGTGTGTGTGTGAGAGAGAGAGGGTAGTAGCAGTAGTTAGTAACATAACATGTACACGCATGCTAAGTCACTTCAGTTCACGTTTGACTCTTTGCAACCCTGCAGACTGTAACTGGCCAGCCTCCTCTGTCCATGGGATTATCCAGGCAAGAATACTGGAGCGGTAACATACAAGAAACATAAGTCCGGAGGACCCAAGATAGTGAGGTCACCGATCAGTCGGTAAGAAAAGCAACTGGAGACTGGAGAATTTAAACTAACAAATGCTTCTTGCATGAGGAATGTGCAAAGCAGTGTGCAAAACAGAATTTGTGAAAATATCTGGCAGATATTTCAGTGTTTGTTTCAATAGGCAATTGATGAATGGTGAATAATTAATACTAAAATAAATTGTAATAAAATGGTGTGATAAGATCAGCAAAATGCCACCTGGCTAATTCCACATTCAAATGGGATAAGATGTCCACCAAGACACTGAAAGAGGTGGCCGTGGGAGTGAGCCCAGTAGGAGGGAGTGGGGGGGTGGTCGTTTTTTTCTGCGGGGCAGGTTGTGATGTGTGAGGCATCCACATTCCCTGAAAAGGAGTGAACTGGGGCAAGCTGAACCCCACCTTGGGTGTATTGGGGCTTCATAAAGACATTTCCAAGTCCCCACAGCACTCATACCAGGGTCCTCTCCACATTGCCACCCTTCCTTTAGCACTGGGTGGTGGTGACTGCCAGCTGTAGGAGGTGACAAAACGTGAAGAGCCTGTGTGTCCACATCACCAAGATGGCCCCTGGCAAGGGAGAGGGGATCTTCAGAGTCTGTGCCCAGAGCATTTTGGAGATGAATTTCTAGTTGTTTGGTCTTCTGTGGTGCTTAAGGCCTCTTGAATGTGCTGGGCCAGAGACAGATGAGCTGAGACTCCGTGGTTTGCAAAATTCCTGGGAGCATTTCAGTGGTAAATACTTTCTGGCGACTGGGGCTTGGAATACTGCGAGATTCAGCCTGTGTCTCAGTCCATAGTGAATGTCTTTTTTGGGGAGCTAGGCTGTGCATGCCCTATTTTGGGGCCCCAGGGTGGGGGTGGAGAGACATAGGATGTAAGCCCAAACCATTAATAACCCCTTTCCTTTTAAATTCTCTGCTTTTAAGAGTGAATTGGCTGAAGTTTCCAGAGGGCTTTTGGCCATCAACACTACCATTAGGAAACAAACCTAACCAACAAAAACACATTGAAACCACAGACAAAATCACCACTCTGATATAACCCATCTCCCCAAAAGCACTATCCAGCCAGAGCTGATTCTGGCCCATGACTCACTGGGGTTTTCTCTCTTTTTTAATCATTCTTTTCTGTTTTTTTTTTTTTTTAAGGCATTAAAAAATAGTTTCTCCTGGCTTTTTAAATTTTTTAGTTATTATTTATTTATTTTTGGCCTAGTGGCATACAAGATCTTGGTTCCCTAACTAGGGATTGAACCCATACCCCCTGCATGGGAAGCAAGTAGTCTTAATCACTGCACAGCCGGGGAGGTTCCATAAATTCCATGGCTGGGGCTTTCGGAATTCCTCGAGGTCTAAGGAGATCCTCAGGTCTAGGATAGGTGAGCCCGGCAGGCCTGACACAGGAGGGCTTGCCCAGCTGCTGGTTTCCATGAGGGCTCCAGGGTCATTCAGAGCACCCCCATTCATTCTAAAAAGCATCCCAGTTTAGACCATAAATTATATGGTGTTTAAACAAACAAACTAGAAAGTTGACTCCAGGCCTCAGCTGAGGGGCTGCAAGTCTCTGAGGGCTCACTCTATGTGATTCTTCAACCGGGGTCAGCAAACTACAGCCCTTGGCCAGTTTGCATTTGGCACACAGCTGAGAATGGTTATTAAATACATATTTTTTTTAAAAAGAATATGTGACATAGGTAAACATGATGTGCAAATCCTAATATAATGACTATGTGGCCCTTTACAGGAAAAGGCTGCCAAGCCCTGATCTAGCCACCTGATCTTGCATTTGGTGTAGAGGCCTAGGGTCCTGGATCATTGTTGTCTTTGGCTCCAAAGAAGAGTGAGTATTATGCATCCTCTTCCTACCTTGTCTCAACTCAAGTCGGGCACAGGGTCTGATACTGGGGAAGTCTCTGGGGAGTGTCACCTACGGGAGAACCCCATGTGGATGAAGACCTCCGTTGAGATTACTTGTTTCCTCTCCAGGAATGGGTGATGTGGCAGGGGAAGAACTGAGGGTTAGGGGGTCCTGGGCCACAGGTGAAAGGCAGTGTGGGCTCTGAATCCTCAGATGCGGGGGTAGATGGGGCCCTTTGGAGGTTTCCTACCATCAATCACACCCTGATGTCCAGCTGGGCCCCAGGATACCCAAATCTTTTAATGTTGACCTTCATGCTTCCACGTGGTCAGTGGTCCTTGCCATAAGCACTTCGTGTATAAAGATGTGTGTGTTCAGGGCCTTCCCTGGCTGTCCAGTGGCTAGGACTCTGCAGTTCCACTGCAGGAGGGGCATGGGTTTGATCCCTGGTCAGAGAACTACGATCCTGTAAGCCACGGGGTGCAGCCAAAAAAAAAAAGATGCAGGTGTTCATGCCTCCCCAGGGAATCACATCTTTCCAGTACGAGGAACTTCTTTTCAGAATTGCCATTTTAGTCTCGGTTCCATGAGAGAGCCTCCAGTTTTGGGGGACAGTTCTTGAAAAAAGAAAAGACTCTCATGTGCAGTCCCCTCAGCTTTGTCACCAACCGGCTCTGTGACTCTTGGGAACACACCAAGGGCCTTTGCCTCTTAATCCACAAAAAGAGCTCCCAGATAGCCCTTCCAGCATGAACACTGATGGTTTTCTGAAGTCCACACCGTCGTCTGGAATGCTCTTGTTCCTGTGACCCTCACGAAGAATGCAAAGTGTACGTGGCACTTCTTACAAGTTTATATTTAGAAGCATTTTAAAAGCAAACATGTTGGCCAACTCTAAGAAGTGCTCAGAGCACTGCCAGAGCCCCTGGTTACCTTATTCCTGCTAAAAATACTCAGAACTCCTTCAGTAGAGCAGTTGACAGGGGGCAGCAGGGTCAAGGCCAGATGCCAGGCTTACCCACTGCTGATACCCCTGGCAGCACCACCCACCACTTCCCATGGCTCCTAGAGGACTCACCTAAAATGTGACTGTCTCATACAGGATTGAGTAGAAACAGTACCTAGATGACCTCCCTGGTGGCACACTGGGTAAGAACCCGCCTACCAATGCAGGGGACACAGGTCTGATCCCTGGTCCGAGAAGATGCCACTGAGAAACTAAGCTCATGTTTCCCAACTACTGAAGCCTGCTCACCTAGAGCTCATGCTCCACAAAATAAGCCACTGCAGTGAGAAGCCCAGACTCTGCAACTAGAGGGTAGCCCCGGATCATTGCAATAGAGAAAGCCTGCATGCAGCAACGCAGACCCTGCACCCAGTATGGCCAAAACTGAAGTAAAAAAAAAAAACAGAAACAGTACCTAGAAATGGCCTTGTCCATGAGCAACAAATATTCCATTGAATTATTCACAGAGCTGGATATTTGCTATTCTGGGGACGTTGCTCTAGAAAAGTGGTTTGGCTTTTTTTTCTTTCCTTGTTTCTTTTTACTGTAGACATCTCCTGAATGTCCATCTCACAAATGAGAATTATGTAATGATTATGAAAACCACATTGTATCTCAAGTCGACATTCATAAAAATGAGTGCTCTTTTTTCCCCCTTATTTCTGGAAAGGCAAAACGTGGGCAGTGTTTGCCAGGCCTGAGAAAGATTGTTACGCTTGTAGCTCACTTTGGGCACTTACTGACCAGGTGCTTAAGACTGAAAATGCTCTTTCTACGGCAGAACCACCACTGCCTTTCCCCTGTAGCTGAGACTGACTGGCAGGAAACATCTGGCAGCAGTTGACCTCGCCTGCATCCCATCTTCTGAACTTTGAAATAAATCTCTGAACTTTTACTTAGGGTGAATGTCCTGCACCCCATGGAGGCAGGGGCCCACTAGGAGCTGTGTGGTTTGCTTGTTGCAAAGTCTGTCTGATTAAGCAGTTCAAAGTTATGATAGCTGCTTTTTAGTTTTCCCACTGTTGCATACACTAAACCAAAAATACTCTTCAAGAGCAAGCGAGACGGTAGGAAGAGACCTGCCCTCAGATCATTAAAAACGATTCATAACAACTCAGGCCCCTGTGCCTCTTCCCTGGCAATCACTTTCTTAGTTGTAATCAGCCTTGGCTGCTTTAACCGCTTAAAAAGCAATTACTCCTTTCTCTGCATCTTCCAGCTTTTCAGCTTAGCCACTGATTGTGTCTTAGCCCTTTTGGAAACTGGCTTTCTATATGTGGAAACACACTGATTAAAAATGTTCCTCCCCAGTCTCTGACTCTAAGAGAGTCAGTTTTAAAATAGGACACTTTCCATTTTGGGTTTTCTACCTTTATTACATTTTTGCATTTGAGATCCAAACAAACCACTCTCTTATACCACACACAAGGCATCCATTCTTGTGATTTTTAAAGTGCATTTCCCCTTTTGTACAAAAATATGTATTTTTTTTTAAAAACCTGTGGAACTTTCTCGACAAGGCACTCTTAGGCATGAAAATGAAGTTGAGTCTGGTTCTACATTCACATAGAAGAGTGGACTGCCACCACCACGGCTGTGTTCTTGGAGTCCTCACAGGTCCAGCTGACTTTAGAAACTGATAAACAAGACTAAAAGCATCCACAGCTTTACAACTTGCGCTCCAATGCTTTACAACCCCAACAAGGAAAAGCTGCCTGTCCACATGGCTGTCTGTCCCTCCCCGTTCAGATGTGTCCCACTTCAGGAAGTGAAGATACGCTGGCAAAGTGTCTTCAGATGACCTGAGAGATCCCACTGTAAGTATAACATCTGAGCCCCAATGTCCGTGCTCATTTCAGGAAAGACGAGAACATCAGGACCTCCCAGGGCAGAAGCCATGGTGCTTTCTCTAGCAAATCACATCCTGTCGAGGGCTTTGATGGAAGGATACTGAAGTTTTCCCTCACTGTCCATTGAGAGGGAAACCCTAGCCCACGGCACTTCTGAAAAGTGAGCAAATACTTTTTGGGGGTTTGTACACACATGTATCTATATATAGAAGTCATTTAGCATCCCAGTGACTACAAGTAACGCTTGTTTTTACAAATGTCAAATTATAGGCAAAGATCAAAACCAAAAACATTCTTTAAGCAGTTTAAAATTTACATCTTTATAAAAAACATTGAAAGAGTAATGTTTTGCCACCGTTCCGATTCAATCTTAGAAAATACACTCTACCCTGACTCTGAAATCGTTTTAATCTCTGGAGAACTACGTAACTTCACTGTTTCTCGCCTGTAACAAGAACACTTGAAGAAAAAAAACAAACAGTCTTGCCCAAATGCTGCCATCTTCCAAGAAACACTGAAAGCTTATTGTATAAAATCTATCTTTAGAGCACCTAGTTTATTTATTGCACCTAATTTGCAAACGTTCCCCAGGACATATGACGGAATACATTTGAAACAGAAATGAAGCTGCCTCCCCGCCCCTGGACAGCTGCACCACTGGCAGAAGGCTGGTCCTTTGGCAGGGATGGGGCGGGGGGGCAAGTTGGGAAGGGGGCCATTTGTCATCATAACCAAGAGGGTCAGACCTACAGGTCAGGCTACAGTCATGTCTCCAGATAAGAAACCTGTCCCTTTCTGAAGTGTGTAGACATATTACTGCTGGTGAGTTAGGATCCGAGGAGAGAACCCCTGGGAGCAGGTCCTGAGGCCAGCTGTTGATATCCTGGGAGAGAACTGGCCCCAAAGCAGACAGCATGCGCGTGCTAAATCACTTTAGTAGTGTCCAACTCTTTACGACTATGGATGGCAGCCCGCCAAGCTCCTCTGTCTGTGGGATTCTCCAGGCAGGAACACTGGAGTGGGTTGCCATGCCCTCCTCCAGGGGATCTTCCCAACCCAGGGATCAAACTTAAGTTGTCTACATTAGCAAGTAGGTTCCTCACCACAAGCGCCATGTGGGAAGCCCAAAAGGAGACTGACTGGTGAAGAGGAGATAGTGCTCTTCAGAGGACAAAACCTCACTGCCTGACAATGCTGCCAGGGACCTTGGGCAGGCACTTGCTTTAGTCAGAGAAGGGTCTTTCTTTGCCAGCAGGTAAGGACTTGCCCGGTGGGGTGAGCAACCCAGGTGCACGGTGAGGGGGTTTGCAACCAGTGCCCCCAGCAGAAAAGGTGGGCTGAGCTGGGAGGAAAGAAGGGTAGGGGGAGGGGTTGTGGTTGTTTTGAAAGAGATACTTATCACTGAATTACCATATTTCAAATTTTGACATGGGAATGCCTTCAGATCACAATGACTGAAAACCATACAGAAGTCACTTGAGGCATTTTTCTTACTAACAGAGAACGATCTGGTCATAAGTACACTTTGTACCTTTCATAAACTGCAGGAGGGAGGGGACTTCTTAAAGCAAAATAAATTCATGACCCATATAAAATTAGGTTTGCGTCCAAATGGTGTAGATTTACACTTGTATAACAATTCTGATCACCAGATTTGTAATATGGAGAATCTTGTCTGTGTACTGGATGTAAGACATGCTTACATAAAACCCAGTTCTGCCCAATGTCAGCATAAGAAAAAAATGTGATTGTCCCTTAAATTATATTAGCATGTAATCCCCCAGTGTTGGCCACCTAGGAGAGACATAAAAAATAAAGCACTAGGTTGCAGACTAATCACAGCCAGTTTTAGGGATAAGAACTCTGTGGAACACCACTTAAAAGCATTTAAAACAATCAAAACATTTTAAAGTTCAAAAAAGAAAAGAAAAAGAACCCAACCACAAAACTCTAGGAGCCAAGACACTCGAGATCAGCTCAATGCTGATTTACAAAAGCCACAGAAGCCAGGCGGTCTCTTCCAACTGATCTGGAGAATGCAAGTGAAAGAAGGCTCTTTGCGTGCAGGGTCCAGGGTCTGTGTCCCTAGATCTAGGGAGTGGGGCATCCCGTCTCCTGCCTCCCCTTAGGAAGACCTCGCTTTAGTAAGATCAGACAGAAGAAAAACGAGGCGGTCCTTTAATTAAGTTCTGAAAATAAAAACAAAACCCAAACCTTCTACAAATACACATATAAAAGTACTTTTTAAACACTCCCAAGTACCAATGAATCTTGCCCAAAAAAAAATCACAGGGTTTGGGGATCCATCGGATGAGGAAAGTCCCAGTAATCTCACAACAATGTGAACCAACAGACTTTCAATGCTTTAGTCCAATGTGTTTAAGAACAATGAGTCTATGATATTTCAGAGTTGGCAAACAGTAAAAATCAAATCTGCGAACTTGGTGAGGTTTTTCTCCCCATCCCTTTCCACACCCACACACCATAAATAAGAACAACCAAATCAAAGTCCGTGAGGGCTGGTAAAGTGTTGTTTACAACGTGGATGTTGTAAATCACAGTCAAAATACAACCAAATGTTTTCTGGAGGTGTGGAGGATATATTGAATCTGCAAATCCAAACGTCCCAAACATGGCGTAAATGATGACTCTCCAGGAAAAGAGATTCTAAAATCCTTTTGTGAAGAAAGAGACACGGGCAAGCCAGCTGAGCAAGTTACAAGTCTTGTAACCAAGCTGTCCAGTAACTCAGGGTAAGAGTGAGGGCTTAGAAAGCTCCTCCAAAGCCAAGAAGAGAAGCTAAGTGTCCCACTCATGCCTGTCCTGCTGGCATCAGCCTAGTGCGCCATTGGTGACACTGCCCAGGAGCCAGCTGACTTCCCATAGCTGGTGTGTCATCCTCTGCTGGGCCGTCAGAGCGGGGTCAGAAAGAGAAAATGCCCGTCTCCATCACAAGTTGATTGGCTTGTATCATCTTTTCCTGAACATCAGCTGAACTGTGGTAGAAAACCAAGTGCACAAAAATGCAGAGATAAAGTGTGAAGCCCATGTAGACACAGGGCAGCTGCAACAGGTGAGAAGGCCCTGGTTGGGTGGCGAAGACCCCCAGAAGAGGGGCCACGGGGAGGACCGAGGGCTTGCCAGGGGACTGACTTCCCACACCCAAGAGGAGAGGGACTCCTTATCACTGAGCCAACATCCTCTGGCCTGGCCAGGGCTGCCCACAAGCCTGGGTCCTGTCCAGACTCTTTCCAGCATCATCCTGCTCAGACAGACCCTCATTGCCAAACGGACCAGCACAGCCATCTCCTCCAAGTGAGAACCCAGTTCTGTGATCAAAGCCTGGCTGTCTTGGCTGATTGAAGGAGAAAAGTAACTAGGATCCTTTGCTTTCAAAACTGTGTCTGATGGCAGTTCAGCTCTTCTCTGGGCTTCCCTCTCCATCTCAGGATGACTGCAGCTCGGCTCATCCGCGCCCACTGAGCCTGGCTCCATCCCAGGCTGTCACTAGTAGTATGGCCCAAGCTTCTCGTATCCTAAATAACTAGGCCACTCCGGAAACAGACCGTAGGAACACCGAGGGCTTCCAAACTGGTCAAAGGCTATTTCAAAATCTGGTCCGTTTGATGGCTGGGCTGTTCCCTGGGTAGACTGCAGCTCCGCTCGGATGATCCTATAGTTTTTGCCTTTGTTGCTGTCCCAGTACGTCTGTCCGTTGCACTCGTAGCACACGGCAAACTCCATCCTCTCGTAAGACTGAATTTTCTCAGGCAAGCTGATGTCAAAGGAGAACGTGTCCTTGTCTGAACCTGCGTACGTGTCCTTCACGTACCAACAGGGAAAGTCTGTGAAGCTCTTCCAGGTATCAAAGGTCATCCGGACTTTCACCGTCTTCTCGAACGCGAGGTTCTGCACCTTCACGGTGCCTGCAATGGACCTGTCCTTTAGAACGCAGTTTTCCAGGCACACATGGTCGGTCTGAAGCCGATTTCTGAAGTCCAGGTAGTCTGCTGATGGCTGCGAGAAATCCAGCACAAAACTCTCACTCTCCGCTGTTGTCAGACTCACAATGCTGTCCAGGAGCTCAGTGATGTTCAGCGGAATATCTAACGGGTCATCGAACTCGGAGAACACTTTGACCATCGTCAGGGCCAGCCCCTGGTTGTCGGCGAAGGACACCCGCTTCTTCACCTTTTTTTCCTGGACCGTCGGAGCCACCGTCCCACTGGCTTCATTCTTGCTGCTCAGCTGAATACAAGGCCTCAGAGGTTTGCTTGGCTTTGGGGCGATCTGGAAGGCGAACCTCTCTCTGCGCAAGGAGGGGGCCATGCAGCTGTACCTGCACTCAATGTCCACGGCCATCACGGGGCTAGAGGAACACGCTAGAACCCTGGCCAAGGGGAAAGACAGAAACAGAAAGGTCAGACAGACATTCAGACTCATCCCTCCAACAGGGACTGGCAAGCTGCGTTTGCCTTCACCTCCGCCCACGAGGCCACAGCTCATTGTTAACTCAAGGGTGGTCCAGTGTGACCATGGTTTCAGGATAGATTAAAAGTGTAAGTGGAGGGTGGGCAGGGGCAGAGGCCTAAGGTTAAAACCAAAGACGTATGGAACCACTGGTCTTAAAACCACTTCAAGGGATCCCCTGTCAGGACTTCTTGAGGCCTTCAGTATGCTGATGATTGTGGGGAATAATGAAAAGAGCATGCTCTTTGTGGAGTTTCCAAAACTTATTCCTAATGAGGGAAGCACCTCATTTTTGTGGAGCACCTTGCTGAACACAATTTGGTAAATCCTGCTTTCATCCAATAAAAAGAAATTAATTCCTCCCACAAATACTGATTGTCGTTTGCTATGTACCAGGCATGATGCCAGACCCTGGATTCAGTAGGGAAGACCCCAGCCTGTCTTCATTCAATGTCCAGTAGATTTTTATATTCTAGTATGTTTTTTAAAAAGTGTCAGCAATTTAGTATTTTTAAACTTTTCATATCAGCGAATAATTGTTTTTCTACAGTGAAAACAGACTCTATAAGAATAAAAAGCAAAGAGAATCATGCTAAAGATTACATTGAACCTGACTTCATAAAAACACTGTTTTTTCTATAAGGGAATAAAGTAAGTAAAACTAAAAAAAAGACAAACTGGGAAAATATTTTCCAAAAAGCATGGCAGCAAAGTGTTAATACCTTAATATATAAAAAGGTTTTATAAAATAATAACAAAGTCAAATATTCCATGTAGAAAAATGAGCAAAGAGCACAAATAGACAATTCATGGAAGAAATTTAAAAGTGGCTCATAAAAATGCAAAATGTCAAAGCTTGTAAGTAATTTTTAAAATTTATATTAGAAAACAGTTCCTGTTTTTGCCTAATGAGTTAGGATAGAATTTCAAACGATAATACAAATATCTGTATTAGTCTAAATGGCACAAAATTTCTAAATCTTATACTTTCAGGTTCTTATATCACATACAGGTGTTAAACTTAAGGGCATAATTTAAAATTCATGAAGATTAATGTATTAAATTATTCAATGCAACATTAAGTGGAGAGAGAAATGTGAGAAAATAAACTTAATGACCAATAACAGGTAGCCAATTAAATCAAGTATACTATATTCATGTGATACAATTTCATATCATCATTAAAATCATTATTTGTAAAAAAAGATTTAAAAGGCATAAAAATTCATAATGTAAGATTAATGTAAAAAATGCGTTTCCTCGATAGCTAAGTTGGTAAAGAATCCACCTGCAATGTAGGAGACCCTGGTTTGATTCCAGGGTCGGAAAGTTCTGCTGGAAAAGAGATAGGCTACCCACTCCAGTATTCTTGGGCTTCCCTTGTGGCTTAGCTGGTAAAGAATCCATCTGCAATGCAGGAGACCTGGGTTCAATCCCTGGGTTGGGAAGATACCCTGGAGAAGGGTAAGGCTACACACTTCAGTATTCTGGTCTAGAGAATTTTATACAGTCCAGTCTATACAATCTATACAATCAAGTCTATACTATACAGTCGATGGGGTCACAAAGAGTCTAAAATGACTGAGCGACTTTCGCTTTCAATGTAAAAATGGAGAAGATAAAATTATACAGAGAGACTAGACTTGTAGGGCAAAATTATTACACATACGCACAGAAAAAAGACTAGAGGTATACTTAAAACTGTCAAAATATCAAGGTGATGGGATTTCAGGAAATTTCAGTTTTCCTGCTTTGTATTGTCCTATCTTTTCTTAAAAAATAGAACTTCCCTAACCAAGAAAACAGAATGAATATAGTAAAACATCTCAGATATCTCATCAAACACTATTGCCACACTAGAGCCAAGCCATTTGCATTTCTAAATTACCATGGCAAATTGATATCCTGATTTGACAGTTCCAAAGGGCTAACTGAAGAAGTCAGTGATGAAACCTGGATTAAAATCTTTGGTCTGAGAATCACAGAACACAGGATCTGGATTAGTCGCCAATCACATCTTCCTGCATGGCAAAGGCTCTAGTGTGGCAACAGTGAGTGGTGGTATGTTGGAGTACCAACTCTCAGGCCTCCCCTCCTCTCCCCTCCATGGAGGGGTGCTACGCTGTAGATTGATGCTTGTAGTTCAGGAGAAAGACTGGCAACATGTTGCTCATCTTCTGACAAGAGTGGAGATCACTGGTCTCACAAAAAATACCAGACCCATAAATAATATCTGCTCTTCAGCTTCTGATTTTGATGATCAAATATATAAATAAAAATGAGAAAGTATGAAGACATATTGGGTTTGATCCCATTTTCCAAAACAAACAAAAGAAAATAGCACTTCGTCGGGATGTAGGAATCACTTAGTGATGACCAAGTGGAGAAACCCACATGTTCAGAGACAAAACAATAATAACACAAGTACCTGTATTAGTCTGAAATGGCTCAACCTTTCTAAATGCTTTTATCTTAATTTATAGCCAGAAAGTAGCCATCAAGATGGATTTTAAAGGATATATGTGTTACTGTTTCTCACACCCATGCAATTGTTCTGGAAAGGCAAGTTCTGACTGAACTGGGCAAGAGAGTTAAAAAAAAAAAATGTCAGTGGGGGGTTCACTAAGGGGTTCAATGTAAAACAAACAAACACCAAAAAACCCTATACTTAACAAGTATTTCAATTTTTCTTTTCCTCTGTTCATTGCAAAACTCTGTTAGAATGCATTGGAATCATTCGGTTCTACTTTTAACACAGGTAGCTTTTGTTTTTTTAATGAATTGTTAATTAAAAATAACCAACCAGCAGGCAAAGCTGCGCATCTCAGCCCTTCCTCCTCTGCCCACCCCTGACAACCTGGGTATGAACTAAGGGAGGAGGGGCTCCTCCTTGACCACAGCAGCTTCCTCCTGGCCTGAGTCAGCACAAGGTCAACTGCAGGCTCTCTACGTGCGTCCAGCAGGCCTGCAAACCACCCTCATGCGTGCTTTCCCGCACAACCTTAAAACAGATCAGTAGAAAATATTTGGGGAGCTCTCAAAATATTGTCGAAACAGAATTCTAACACAAGGGGATCAGCGAAAGCAATTGCACACTTGAAGTCGACTGCAATTGCTCTCAAGTTCTAAACCGGCCTGTTGGAGAGGCTTAGTTGAAAGCCTTGGTAAAGTTTCAGTATTTGGACCCAGAGGTATAAATGTACCCCTGGGATGCCTTTTATCACTGAGCTTTAAGAACGGGGGGTTGGGGGGTTGAGGAGGTGAGGCTGGAGTCAGAGCCAGACTCCACGGCACTGTGGACTGGGATTAACAAACAATTCCACTGGCACTTTCTAGAGTGGAATTGGTTGTGTGACTTTCTCCATGAAAGGCAAAAGGAAGGTGAACCACCTGGGGGCCCAGGCATTCCTCTTGGGCTCCGGCCCAGAATCCCTTCACTTTTTCGGTGTCGCCAGTGCTAGAGGGGAGGTCACTAACCCCTGTGGACTCAACAGAGGGTGCAGTCTGACTCTTGTCTCCCTTGTTGGTCCTCACAGGTAGATTCCAGGTTTTATTCACCAGATGATTCTCCAAGAACTGGTACACCAAAGTGCTGGTTTGGTATAAGCCTTCCTGATCTTCTGCTCAGAAATTCCCTGATGGACCCCGACCACGATGACCCACACCCAGACGCACTCCTGTCACTGGAGACATGCAAGGTAATCAGAGCTTCCTAAGTCCCTGAAAGGCAGGCACCTGGACAGGTGTTTTAATCCTTAAATGGCATGAAAATGATCAGTTCCAACACAGGATGCATTGGGCTGTACTCACGCCCTCTCTTCTGACAGACTCTTTGGGAGCTCTGCCCTTTCCCTCGCCCAAGTCAGGTAATATGAGTCACCAAGGTTGGTCGGGGGAAAAAACCAGAAGGAGATGTGGACACTCAACTGAACCAGCAGAGATGACATTGGACCTGGATACCAGTTCTTTGCAGGACAAGGTCACGAGACTGTGAGTAGCTGTTACTCAGACCAGCAGGGATTCTCAAAACTTTTGCTTCCAAATAGATGCCTAGGAGATCCGTCTTGCCCCATGAGAGACTGGACGTGTCTAAGGGTACATTTCAGTGTTTCTGGTCAAAAAGAGGACAAACCCTAACACTCCATGCAAATTAGAGAGAACATGGAGAGTTTTGCATAAAAGCGTTCCCTGTTCCACTAGTGACAAACAACACACCCTCTCAAGATAGCTCGCAAGGGTTACACGTCATGGTGATTTTTCTCTAAAGTCTATCAACTTGTACAGAAAATAACCCTATAACCTTCACAGTTTCAAGCAGCTGAACTACTGACTCTCTGGCTGTGCCTTTTATAGAAGGCAAATCTTTTTCTTTTGTATTGAGGCCAACACATTGCCTCCCCCATTCTCTTGCACCCTGATAAGAAAAGACAGAAATATCAGACACACCAATAACTCACCAAGAACACTGAAGCTACATTGTGAAGGTAAGCATTCACAACCAAGTTACCAGGTATAATTTTTGTTTTAAAGACATGGTCACCTACCCCTTTTGGCATTTCTCTATTTGCTCCCAAAAGGTTTGGCTGCCATAGTGTGAACAAAGTTGGCATCTTTCCCATGGTTCTCTGACCATGGGGCCGTTATTCACAGCCCTAGATGCCACTTGGACTCCTTTATTCTGTCACCACCATCCAAAGCATCTCTGAGATAAATATCTGTGGATGAGGTTACATATTATAGGAAAGAGATAAGTTAAAATGGCACAGTGTCTGCATCTAAAAGTGTCCAATATGAAATATAGCGCACTGGCCTAGGAACGCCTACATGACGCTGTGGCACTCACGGCAAATTACTCAACCTCTCTGGGCTTGAGCTTCTCCCCTGAGATCCCTTTGAGCTCTGACATTCTGGGTTGCTGATACTGCCTGATGGTTCTTCTCTCCCCTAACTTTTCCCTAAATACCTCAACTTTACTTTTGGGGTAAATCCTCCAGCTGTCTTCACTTTAGTCTTGGCTCCTGGACAACCCTGCCAAATGAACCATTTCCTCTTCTCCTCTGCACCCCAGCCTGAAGGCCTTCCTCTGGCTTCTCCTGGGCCGTGGGTCTCCCAGGGAGGCCTGGCCACACAGACCACAGGCCCCAACATCTTCTAGCAACTCTCCAAGTTCTCAGTTTTCTCCTCTTCTGCAGCAAACAATACCAGGAGAAAGCCCAAACCTTCTAGTATGTTCTGGGCTCTCTGCTCCCTCTTTTGCACTGAGTCGCTTCCACACCTCTTTCTCTGGACTCAAAAGGGTGGCTGGAACAGGACACGGGGGCAGGCCAGGGCGTCCTGGCTTCGAAGATCCCACAGGTCACTGTCCCCTGGGTCCAGCCAGGCCCGGGCTGCATCCCGCCCCCAACCCCTCCCCGAGATCCTTCGCCGGGCGGGAACCCACCTGTGGGGCCGCGGGGAAGCCCCCTTTCCAGCTGGCTCGCCGCATCGGAGAACCCGGAGGGAGGTGGCAGGGGAAGCTGCCGCCACCAGACTACGTGAGCCTCGGTGTGTGTCCGGGAGGCAGGGCTTGGGCTGGGTTCCCGGAGTTGTGACCGGCAGGGGGAGGAAGACGACGAGGAGGAGGAGCCCTAGTTATCATACCAGGGCGGGGCGGCGGGGCCACCCCGGACGGAGAGGCGCCACGAGAGCGTCCCCGCGCGGCCTCCTCGACCCCGCCGGCCCAGGACGGCCCGTCTGGGGGCCGGGGACCCGAGGTGGCTCGGCTCCGAGTGGCCCCAGCCGCCGGTGCGGATCCGTGTCCCGTAGCCCTCGGCGAGCTGAGAGACCACCCAGTGTGTTTCCCTACGTTGTAACGGGCAATCGAGGCGGGGTGAGAGACGCAGCGACTTTCCCTTGTGCTCAAGATCCCAGGGCTCAGCTCTAGGAGTGTCGGTTCCCAGGCAGAAAAGCCTAGTGTCAGGTTCGAACTCGGCACAGTAGGGACCAAAAGTGGTCTGGACTCCCAGCCCCAGCCTCCCATCATGGCCAGGACCCCCAGCCGGTGCATCACGTGGGTGCGGCCAGGCTCCATCCAACCTCTGGTCCCTGCATTGCCCTCTCCACGAGGAAGCAACAGTTTCCTCAAGCCCTTCTACAGTGTCCCATGCCCAGAGTGTAACTGCAAGCTAGCCTGAGAAAGTGTGTGCGGCAGGAACCAGAGAGGGTCCCTGATGCATGCCCTCGTCGCCGTTTCTGCGGTCGGGCACCGGGCCTTGCGGGCTTGCTGGGGGACGTACCTGGTACAGCTCATAAGCCCCGAAGTGCAGAGGCGCCAGCCTGCGGCAGCATCCCAGCCAAGGTGGCAGGGGCAGCGGCGGCGACAGCAGGAGCGGGGCCCGGGGCTCAGGTGGGCGCCCTCCGCGGGCAGCCGCATCCGTCCGTGCGCTAGACCAGCCCGCCCGCCTCCTCCCTGCGGCCCCTCACCTGGGACTCTAACTCCCAGCCGCCGCGCGGCTCCCTTTAACTTTCAGGCCACCTCTCCCAACTCGGGACCCCTTCCCAGACCCCCCTTTCCCGTGAACGCCCCCCGCAGCCAATGGGCGCGCCCGAGACGAACGCCGTCCACCAATAACCGCGGAGCCGCGGTACCCCCGCCCCCCCATCACCGCCGCGCCACGTGATAGGCTGCGCGCCCGGAGCGATAGGGCCGGGTTCCAAGGGCTGGGAAGGGGGCGATGGGTCACAACTTCATCCGAAGCCGGGGGAACGGGCGCCAGGGGGCAGAGGCACTTGCCTGCTGCACGGCATCCCGTTACAGCCAGAGGGCTGGACGCCGGCGCCTGGCACAGTTCCCACTCCCTAGGCAAAGTCCTAGCCGGGAAAAGTCACCCTACGCGCGCGGACGGGATTGCAGAGCCATTCACCCGTCCCGTCGGCCCCGCCTTTGCTTTACTCTTCAGCCACGGGGTTCACAGGTGACCGCTAGTTCCTCCATCACACGTGGAGCCCAGGGGAGCCCCGAGAAAATGCCCAATGCGTTTCCCTCCGTTTTAAGTGGAGCCTTTTCAGGATCAGTATCCCCAGCTTCTAGGATACTGTTGAAAATAAGTAATTACTGAACACTTGCTTTGTGCCCATCACCGTCCGGGTGTCCTTGTGAATGGAATACAGTAAAATCCTTTTAATAAAGTTATTGAGGCAAAGGACCAATACCCATCTCAGAATATTGCATATATAGTTGAGGGTTTCTCAGGTAGGTATTGGAGAAAGCAATGGCACCCCACTCCAGTACTCTTGCCTGGAAAATCCCATGGATGGAGGAGCCTGGTAGGCTGCTGACCATGGGGTCGCTAAGAGTCGGAAACAACTGAGCGACTTCACTTTCACTTTTCACTTTCATGCATTGGAGAAGGAAATGGCAACCCACTCCAGTATTCGTGCCTGGAGAATCCCAGGGACAGGGGAGCCTGGTGGGAAGCGGTCTATGGAGTCGCATAGAGTCGGACACGACTGAAGCGACTTAGCAGCAGCAGCAGCAGCAGCAGATAGGTATATTTCCGAGGAAACTACCTAACTTGAATCTGTATGAACGGATTCAACCTATATCTACAGGGCCTGCTTAATTTCTGTGCTTCAGCTTGAGATCTGTAGAGAATGATGAGTTTAGAATAGAGTTTAGAAGCCCCTCCACCCATATGAGATCAATTTAAATATGCATGTATGTAGTCATAGATATCATCTCCTTGGTGACCAGCTCTGAGCTAACCACTTTAGGGATGAGGATCCCCGTTTTCCAGTTTTACTGTATTTTGGAAATTAGTATAGAATTACCAGCTTTTTAAAGTGCCAAGTAAAGACATAAACAAGTCCTACCATCTTGTTACCACCTTTTACTTTTAAAAGAAATACTCTGTTCTGGCCTGGGGAATCCCATGGGTTTGCAAAGAGCTGGACACTACCAGGCACACATGCACACACTCTTTAACAGCAACAACAAAATTCAGGAAGGGCCTAATCTCACAGTAGAAGCTAGTCCTTCATATTGCATATATTTAGCTTTATGAAAATTTATTATGTTGACCATAGCAGATGGGAATTTCTGCTATAAGAGATTTAAAAGGAGCTTCTAACTTTACTAGGAATGTAAGACAAAAATACTGGTCCATTGCAATAATGCAGTTGGAGTCTTTGGTGCTATAGAGAGCTTCCTCAGACTCAGTCTTCCTGTCTGAAGGGTGATCATTAGTCCTCTTCCTTCTCTTTTCAGTGGATAAATCTAATTAAGGACCACCTGGGAAATTAACTATTGGTAAGCAGTTGGCAAATGAAATTCCTATGCCATAATTCCTTTGCCAACTCTAAACACCCTTTTATTAGCTGATGAGAAGTTTGAAAATTTATGAAGCCAAGTGCTGCCTACATTTCTCAAGTGGAGGGAGCATGCTAGAGGAGTGGGCAGAGATAAAGAGCCAACAGGTATTGCAAAACATATGCAGGCAAAGGGTGATCTGAACCCAAGTGGGAAGGAGTTGGGACAAGTAAATACAATTTTATAGCATTTGGGTTTGGAAGCATCTTCCTTACATAGATCTAGGAAATCATGGGTAATACTTTCCCCTGTGGTTTAGGTGACTATTTCAGACCAGGAGAGTGGGGCTAAAGTTAGTTGTGGCACACCACAATCTTGGTAGGTAGGAGTGTGGCATCTAAGAATTTGAAAAGAGCACAGTCTTTGATATTGGACTAGAGCTGGCTTGCAAGCTCTGGAGAGCTGTTCCAGGAGAATTCTTATCAGCCCTGAGCCCCAGAACCTGAGAGCTGTACTGGCCCTTAGACAATCTTGCTTCATGCTTTCATTTTCTAGTAACAAAGAGGGAAACTGAAAATGGAAAATTTCAACCCTTTAGTCAATGCTTACCAAGTTCCTTTTCTAATATCTGGCATTGAATTGTAGCCTTAATTTTCTTTAATAAGCCTGTCCTCCTCCCCTAAATAAAAAGAAGCCAGTGGCTAAGGATAGCCAATGATCATCCATAAACTGCTCTTTCGTAGTTGTTAGTGGTAGCACTGTCTTAATCTTGCACTTGGGTTCATCTGTGACTTTTTGTAAGCTGTGTCTTACACATTTGTTCATTTATTCTATAGTGCACTATTAACTAACTTAAGCCTAGGTGCTGGGAATGGAAAAATGAGTGATATATTATCTTACTCTCAGGAAGCTCTTAAACTGACAAATAATGATGTGGAATGAACATGTGAAAGGCAGATCTCTGGGAGCTAAGAGAAAGACTGTGTGTGTCAGTGGGGGAGAGGGAAGAGAGGAAGGTTAGAGAAGACTGATTTTGAGACATGACCATTGAGCAGGATCCTGAAGGGGGAGAAAACGTTTAGGGGTAATGGGAAAGAGAATGGCAGGAATTGGAAACGGCGCAGAGTTCTTCTATATGTTCCCCCGAAGAATTTCCACTCCATTGATTAAAAATCAGATCCTCTTTCTGGCTTAAATACTAGATAGTGTTTCCTTCTGCATGTGTTAACGTCAGTTTTTTCGCTCGTCCAGAAAACTTTAAAAAAATGTTGTTAATACCTTATCTCCTCCTCAACTTAACAATTTCAAAAACAGTTCAAATCACACAAGATTTTGGAAATCCTTTTCTTTCTTTCTGTCGTCTTAGAGTTCTAACATTTCTTCTCTTTGAATTTAAGTGATTGCAAAGTGAATCTAAATTAAAAAATAACCAGCATGGAGAGTCAGAACTAAAGAAGAGAGCATTCTTTTGCTTGATCAGAATAGAAAGTGGGAAAGACTGTTTCCAAACTGCTTAAGTCCATTTATATTTAGATGAGAGGCGTTGTTTGCACCTGTCAGAGCTGCAGACGCGCTCTGGGTGCATCATATTACCTGGGGCCCTCTGTCCCTCTTTCAGAATTGCTGAAGGGGACTTGCTAGGTCATGTTTTATGGGACAGGCAAATGAATACCAGCAAAGGGATTCTGTAAGCCTCTGTCAATGAGAATATGTCCTTAGCACAGAAGAGAAGATCTTTGAAAGATCTTGAGTAATTTACATGTCAAAGCTCCTAGAGCCCATCAGTAATTTACATAGTTGAGAGTTTCTGAGTTTCTGTATGATGCTGATGTAGGGACCACTCTTTTAAAAGTTACATTAAACAGAACAGCTTTTATGCCCCAGCTTTATATCTAGTGCAGTGCTTTGTATGATCCAGATATATCTTTAATTTGTACTGTGTATTATGCTTATGATTATAAAACTAATATAAGATCACTGTGGAAAGATCATTGTGAAAAACACAGAAAAATATTGTGATGAAAACAGAATCAGCACCACCCAGCCAAAACTACTAATGTAACTTACTGTTTTTTCTTTCAGTATTTATTCTGTGCCCAAACATTATATTATCAGGATCATAGTATATATAAAATTTAATATTTTAATGTTCTACTCATGACTACTCACTTTCAGTGTATTGATATTAGAATTTTCCTGACATGCTTTTTAATGATTGCATAATATTCCTTCACATAAAGAGACCATACTTTATTTTCTTATTATGGGATACTTAGATTTTTTTTCCTCCAAATTTTCTCTATTATAAATATACTTGGATAAGGACCTTCATATTTAAATCTTTGTCCGCATCCCTGATTCTTTTTTTTTAACTTTTCATTTTGTTTTGTTCTTTTTACATTAAACTTTTTGTTTTGTATTGGAGGACAGCATCCCTGATTCTTTCTTCTAAGTCTGTTTCCCACAGGATATGCACCTTTCTTTAGATTTTTAATTCATGTCACCAGATCATTTTTAGGAGGATCAGTACTGACTTTTTAGTCTCACTATTGAGGAAGTTTAAGTGTTAAGTAATCCTAATAAGGTCTTGGTTTATGGACTTTGGGTAAATTATACCCTCATCTTACAAAAGAAAAAACCATATGAGAATTTTCACTAATGAATCATATACTCTGTGCCCGGGTGAAAATAGCTGCACACTTGTCTTTTGCTTTAGCTCTGAGTCTCAAAGTACACAGCCATTTTAAGTTATGAATGGGGATTTCATAACCATATTATTGACTTAAACGGTATTAAGTGGTGGCTGGTCAGAGAGAAAGGGAGAGGCTGGGAACCAGAGGGTACCACTTGGCCACAGGCTTAAAAGGAATTAGGCAGAACCCAGTATGTATTTATATTCTTTGCTCATTCATCCCCCGTTCATGACTGGTTTGATCATAAATTATATTTGAAACTGTAACTATATACACGTGATGTAATGTATAGCGCTCAGAATGTCATGACAACTGGCATGAGTTTTTGTGAGGAGAGTGACATGTCAAACTGCTTGGAGGGCCATGACGGGCCACTTGGCTCTTGCGTGCCTTGGACCTTCAGGCTGGGCTGTTCTGCCGCGTGCCTCTGGAGTCAAATGCCTCAGATGCTGAAGGCACTTCAGGCTTTTGTGTAAACAATTATATTTTGGCCGGATCCATCCTGATATTTATATAACTTCCTGGATTGTCCTCTTAGAAATGGGCAATAATATAATTTGTATTAAGAAAGCAGTGACTTGTAAGTCAAAAAGATAAAAACAAATATAATTAACGCATATATTATGGAATCTAGAAAAATGTACTGGTGAACCAATTTGCAGGACAGGAATAGACACACAGATGTAAAGAATGGACTTATGGAATGGAGCAGGGGAAGAACAGGGTGGGACAAATTGAGAGAGTAGTATTGACCTATATACATTACTGTGTATAAAATAGATAGCTAGTGGGAAGCTACTGTACAACACAAGGAGCTCAGCTCGGGGCTCTATGATGACCTAGAGAGGTGGGGTGGTATAGGATGGGTGGGAGGCTCAAGACAGAGGGGATATATATATATATATATATATATATATACACATATACACACACACACACACACAGAGATGATTCATGTTGTACAGCAGAAACTAACACAATGCTGTAAAGGAATTATACTCCAATTTAAAAAATAGAAATAAATAAAATAATGACTCATTAGAGGGATGAAGGGAAAAGACTAGGCACAAAAATTTCTAAATGTACACACGATGTCTTCCCACAACTTTACATTTCTATCACTCCTCTTTTTCTTTGAAGTTTAGAGTCAGAAGCTGAACTGACTTCATGGATTTTCTTCTGAGCATTTGATATCCTCTAGAGAATTACAACTTAGAGACTGCATTCTTCCTTCTTGAAACTCCTGGTAATGATTTCTCCACATACAACCATGAGCTGTTAGGGCAGTTAAAGCTAGGAAGTCACCACGTGTGGGGAATATTCTATCTCTGCGTCTTGCCTTGATCACAATCCCAAAGAGGCGGAAATCTCAGAAAGCAGTGGGAGTCATCGACTAACGTTGTTATTTCACCTACTGCATAGTAAAATGCAGAGGACAATAGTGCATTTGTTATAAAGGCTACTCAGTTTTGTTATAAAATTACACTTCACCAAAAACAACCACCCATAACTATTTGTATGAGTCTTACTTGGTAAACAGCCAGGACCATAAAATATACGAAGCCAGACTTTGACATCTAAGCCTTGGAAATTGATCTGACCATATAGTAAACCTTAGCAAAGATATTTGGCATCGTTCCTATTTTCTTCTGTTAATTCTCTGGTCATCTTCAAACGCAGAGCCCCTTGTAAGTAGGGTTTGTTGTCTCCTATTTTTCTTTGATCCAAAGGCTGTAGTAACTGAAACCTTCTTCACTGATTTTGACCCTGGTTCTTTTCTATCTTTTTTTTTCCGGTTATTAAGAATAGTACCTTATTCCTCTTTTTAAATAACACCTTTTGTGTTTGGTTATGGAATCTAATACAAGTCCAACTATAGGAACTCTTGAACATATTAAGTGGAAAGGGGAAAATAAAAACTCTCTAAGCTTCCACAGCTTGGACAAATATATGTTTTTATTTGTTGGCTGGTTGGTTGGCTTCTTTATTCATTTTATTGGAGTATACTTGCTTTACAATGCTGTGCTAGTTTCTGCTGTACAGCAGTGTGGCTCAGCTATGTGTATACATATATCCCCTTCCTCTTGAGCCTCCCTCCCACCCCTCTAGGTTGTCACCGAGCGCTGAGCTGAGCTCTCTGTGCTCTACAGCAGCTTCCCTTTAGCTGTCTGTTTCACACATGGTAGTGTATATACGGCAGTGCTACCCTCTCAGTTCTTCTTACCCTCTCCTTCCCCACTTCTTTCTACAAGTCTGGTCTCCACATTTGCATTTCTGTTCCTGGTTCAATAGAACGATTTTTCTAGATTCTGTATATATGCATTAATAAACCTTGATTATTTTTCTTTCTTCCTTTCTTTCTTTTTTGATATTATCTTTTAACTCATAAAAATCAAGGAATTTTCTAAGATTAGTCAATAAGTGTTTCTCTTTCTTATAAATCAACATTATCCATCAACTTTTAGGGACTATCCAAAGTCATTGATGATAAGAAGAAGGAACATATTACAAAATATAAGAGAAGGTTTTTGATTTAATTTCTTGCAAAGATTCCTAGGTGACATAAAAATATACAGACTCATAAAACCTTCATGCCCTAGACATCGTGAAATGTAATGTTTAAGAGTGCAGTCATCTGATGGTCCTGGATTTAAATTCCGACTCTTCCACAATGAGCTGTGGACTTTGGAAAAACTACTACCCAGGTTTATGCCTCTGTTTTCTTATCTGTAAAATGGAAATACTAATGCCTGCCTGGCATGGTTATTTTGAAGATTTCCCGGAACACTTTCTGTGTGACCAGAATGACTCATTCCATAAAACTCAAGTGCAATGAAAGTCACGTTTCTGGATTATTCTAAATAAAACCTGGATCTGAAGCTTCTCCTTACCAAGTTCAATAAGAAGCTTAGTACTGACTGATGTGTGCAGTCCCTCAAAACTGGGAACGGGCCTTTTGTTCTTAGGCTCTGGTCACTGCCTGCTCCTTCTGCAGCCCACCCTCTGCGGAGGTCACATCCTCACCACCCACTGCAGTTTCTGCTCAGGGCGGGCTTCAGTGATGCCCCCTTGGCAGGCCTGGCATGAGGGTCCAACACCCTGGATCTCAGAAGTCAGTCTGGTGTTTTTCCTTCTGTCAATAATTTGTTTTTCAAGGGGTGTCAGAAAACCATGGAGAAGCATCTGAAAGAATTTTATACTCATACATTTTTATATGTGTACGTGACCTCTCTTCCAAACATTTACCAGATTCTCCCCAACATTACAAAATATACCAAGAAGACTGAGTAGTATTTTTTTTTTTTAAGTAGTGCTAGCTTATCCGCCATGCTGCTTTTAGTTCCTTGATGAGGTTCTCACACTACATGTAATAGTCTGTTTTGTGCTGCCATTCTCCTGGGTTTTAATGATTGTCTTATCTGGCAGTGGGCGTGTTATTTGCTGCTGAGCAAAGAGGTCTTTCTCTCCCAGTGATGTCTTGAACCTTCCCTCTCCCACTCCAAGGGTGGTCTATTGTTTCCCTTACCAGTGGGAATTTACACTTTGTGGGCGTAGTGTTTGCTCAGGTGGAAGAGCTCCACATACCAAATCTTTGCTCTTTAATTTCACTCCAAATGCCAAGACTTTCATTTATAAATCACACTGCAAAACCAGAGACCCTGGAGTTAAAAGGACTTTGTGTTTTCTAGTGTAGTCACCCTCTGTTTACAGGGGAGAAAACGAAAACCCAGAAAAGTGCCATCGCTTTTTTAAAGTCAGAGATTCAGCTCCTGTTTGAGTTGGATGAATTGGCTCTCTGCATTTACCTTCAGGCAGACTTATGGGAAATTAATCAAAAGGCCCACGTGAGCAGTCTTTACAATGAGTAAGGGGCTCCTGTGAGCCTGTGGTCAAAGCCCACGAAGGGCCAAGTGTAAAACTCCTGCCCACTACTCAAAGGTCAGTGAATTTCCAACAATTAGTGGAGACTATACCATCAACATGGCACTCTGAAGTAACCAAAACCCAAAGCTATTCGGTACAGAAGAGTCTGAGGACACGGGTGACATGCCTCCAGCCAGTTCTTCCAAGTCCTTCCAAGTTTTAAGGGCTATAGTAACAAGAGCATTTCCCCTCTTAACAAGCAAACTTGGCTCATGATATCTGACATCCTATCTTCAAACACTGACCAAAGTCAGGGTCAAGATCACCGCCTGCATTTGTGGATCCCAGAGCCTTTCCGTTTGGTACTTGGGTGAGTCAGGAACTCATTAGATTGCAAAAGTGGGAAGCCCTGGGACTTCCTTGGTGGTCCTGTGGCTGAGACTCTGCACTCCCAATGCAGAGGGCCTGGATTCTAGGTCCCACTGCTGCAACTGAGACCGGTGCAGCCGAATAAATAAATAATATTAAAAAATATATAAATACATTAAAAAAAAAAGAGGGAAACCTCACCCCTACTAGCTTAATCAAACAAACAAAAAGATGTACATTGGTTCATGTAGCCAAATACTAAAAAGGCAGGAGTGGGGTTGTTTCTAGGATAAACTTCTCAGCATCATGGAGAACATGATTACTGGCTCCTTGGGGCTGACACCAACCCCACATTGAGTGCAGAGAGGAAGGAGGGGATCTCTCAGCTGGTGTCAGTATACACAGTTTCCGGGGGGACTCTGGTTGCTTATTTTCATTTTGTTGTTCTACTCCCCCCTCCCCGCCCCCCGTAATGGAAGTTTGGAGTCTTAACCACTGAACCACCAGGGAAGTCCTTCCAGGAGGGAAGGACCAGCAATGGTGCTTGGAGAGTTGGCCCAGCCTGACTTGAGAAGTGACCCATCTGGGGTCACTTCTTGGAGAAGTGGCCCATGCCCACTTCTCTGTGGAGGAGCATCTTCTGTCACTAAATTAAAAGAATGGGCAGGAAACACGTTGATATGAACAACAGCAATGTTTCTGTCATTACCTGTAATGGGGAGAAGATAGCATCTGTCTTTCTGATGTTATGGCCACCTTGGATTTCCAAGAAAGAAGGAAAGAAAGAAGTAATTCTCTTCCATTGTCTTCCCCTTTGTCACCATCACCAGTCCCACTTCTGGAAGGTAGGGGATGCTGTCTCCTGGTCAGGAAGGACCACCGAAGAGCACAGGAGCTCAGCACGTGCTCCGGGAACTGAGAGTCTGCGGTTCATGGGGAAGGATTTCTGTCCTCTAACAAGAGCCACTTCTGGGGGTCTTGGGATGCTCTCTCCCCTCCCCCGCAATAAGATAGTCACCAGCAGGGAGGGCAGGAGGCCAGGTTCACATTGGCACCAGGCAAGGAGATATCCATGCTGAAATTCCAAAATGATGCCCTTATACCCTATTGGGGGCAGTCCTTGGCGCCATCAGTGTCCAGCTGGCCGGTGCAACTCCATCAAAGTGACAGCTGTGACTTCCATGGGGAAAAGCCCTCTTGCCAACTCAACTTCATTTCAGTTTTTTATACTCCTCAGAACAAATCTAAACAATAAGGATTGCCACTGATTGAGCATTGCCCCAGTGCCAGGCACTTTACATACTCTATACCAATGTCCTGAAAGGGAAAGTAGCTCTGTTATCCCCCTCTTTATAAGTGAGAGGCTCAGAGAAGTTAAGCAATTTGCCTAAGGTCACACAGCAGCCAAAGGCCAAATCTTGATTCAAATTCAAGTCTGTCTAAACTCCCAAGCCCAGGCTGTTTCCAGCACACCAGGCTGCAGCTCACAGCAACTAGATGAAACAGGCTGAGAGCCCCAGCTCAGGGATTTCTTGTCTTGCTCCTCGAGTCTGCTCAGGTGAATTTTAGAGTCTTCACTGGGGCCCCAGCAGAATAAATTGTGCATTTTGCAAGCATAGCCATTCATTTAATTTGACTGCCAAGACAAGCCCCTCATTCACAGGCAGGGAGTAAGGAAAGGATGCTTGGGCTCCTCTGGCTGGAGAAGAAGCAGCTTCCAGCCTCCATGGACAGCTGCAGCAGAGAGGCAGGAAGGAAATCTGGGGAGGTGGAGAAGGAAACCGCAGGGTGGGAGGAAGAAAGGGGGCCTATGGGGAGGCAGGTTTCTGAGGCTCGTGCAGGGTGAAAGGGAAAGCCTACACAATGGAGGAAAGTTGCCAAAAATCCCTGTTTTGGGGAAAAAGCCAGACATGGAAAAAAGTCTTCCTACCCCAAACAATTCTTTAGTCCACCTCACATCCTGAGACAGCATACAAAAACAATAAACGAAGCAACCTGCTATAAATGCAGTGAAGGTAGGAAATTCCATAGTAACCTGGAAGGGGTTAATCCATTCATCCCTGCTTTGTGACAGTTGTTGAGGCTGGATGACTACGTTGGCAGTTAGAGATCTGCTGGCCACTCTGGCTTTGTCACAGACACGGGGCTGCAGTGGGTGAAAGGGATGTCACAATGGGGTCTGTGGTGTGTGGCTGGGAGAGGAGGCTCCTGGTTATTAACCCTCATCCTCTCAGCTCTGGGCCCCTTCCATGGCCCCCTGGTGGGACTGGTACTTGTTACCTTGCATCTGAAGCAGGTGAGACTCTTGCATGATGTCAAGAGAGGGGTAGCCGCTGGGGAGGGGGATAGTTTGCCAGTGGGTCGTCTTGGACATCTGTGTTATGTTCTCCTGACCTTTGTGCTTTGAAGACTCCTGAGATCTGAAAATAGACAATTTTCTCAAGAAGGTCATATAACCTTAAAGACATGCTGCCAAGAGCTTTAAATTTACTCCAATTTAAAACATGAATACTTGCCATCTGCTTTTTTATTTTTAATAAGAGGAAACATTGTAGAAACAAGTAATGAAGATTTCAAGGCTCAAAGAAAGTACTACAGAGTCATAAGTTAGGGTTATAAGGATTCTGGAAAAACCTTTAGTGGGATAAGCATTTTCTAATGCTTTTCTGGTCACTACCGGCCATGGAACAATGTCGCAGAGGCTCTTCCAGACCCAACACTCTGCTGCCTGCTTGCCTGGAAGTCCATCTCATCCTCTCGCAGAGTAGGCAGAGCACAAACTGTGACCACTGTCCCTAAAACAACACTCAGGGGCCTGAGATTGCCCGAGTCCCTCTCTCTATTTGCCAAGTCATGTCTGGCTCTTTGCGACCCCATGGACTGTAGCCCTCCAGGCTCCTCTGTCCAAGGGATTCTCCAGGCAAGGATACTGGAGTGGGTTGCCATTTCCTCCTCTAGGGGATCTTTCTGACCCAGGGATCGAACTCGCCTCTCTTGTGTCTCCTACACGGGCAGGCAGATTCTTTACCACTGCACCACCTGGGAAGCCCCACCAAACACTCAAAGCTATTTAATTTTAATTTCAAATGTACTCACTACTTATTTATTTAAATCAGACTTTTGATTTAGAAGCAGACAAAATTGAATAGAGGAAAAACCAGGAAAGGAAAGTCATTTTATATTTATAGAAATGGAAAAAAGATGCGAAAATGTAATGAAATAAAGGAAAACAACAAAGAAGTTATATGCTACTGCCCCCAGAGTGCCTTGGGTAAAAACACTATTCCCAAGAGAAGCTCATCACTGAAAGTTTTCGGGATCAAGTAGTTCTGGAGATTCTGACAAACTGTCACCCCATTAGGAGATTCGCAGTACTTCAGAGCATGTTGGAGGCTCTGCCACATCCTACAGCCTGTTTAGCTAACCCAGCATTTCCCAAACTGCCCTGAGAACTCGCGTTTCCCACAAAGTTGTATTTTACCGTATGGAGAGGTGGTGGTGGTGGTTTAGTCACCCGGTTGTGTCCAACTCTTGAGACCCCACGGACTGCAGCTCTCCAGGCTCCTCTGTCCAGGGGATTCTCCAGGCAAGGATACTGGAGTGGGTTGCCATTTCCTTCTCCGTATGGAGAGGAGTAACGATAAAAAAAAAAAGAGAGAGAGAGAGAGAGAACATAAGTGAGCATAACTAAAAGTTTAGGAAAGAAATTCTAACAGAATGGGGACATATATTACACATGATTTAACTCTATGTAATGTTAACTCTCCATCCAGAGCAAGGACGGGAATTGTTCCAACAGATGTGCCCTGAAACCCCGTTCGAAGGACAATCAGCAGGATGTCTTCTTTCCCCCAAGCACAGAACCAAGCGACAGTGCAAGAAACAGAACCAAGTGGAAGAGACGAAATCAACCAGTTCAAAGGTTATCAGTAGGAAATGAAGCTACACAGACACACAGGGACGAGATGCAGTGCTTCACTTGAGACCAGCCCTAGTCCTAGAGACAGACCCACCCACAGCCACATTTTGTGGGGGTTTGAAAAGAAAAACTAGCTTCTTTTAAAAACAGAGGAGTTTGGACAGAAACATAGACGAGAAGGCCAATGGGAGACAGAGGCAAATACTGCAGCGGTGCAGCCACAAGTTCAGCGACGCCTAGAACCACCGGAAACTGAAAAAGGCAGGGAAGGGTCACCCCACAAGAGCCTTTAGAAGAAGTGTGTGTCCCAACCAACACCTTGATTTTGGACTCCGGCCTCCAGAAATGTAAGAAGATCAATGTCTATTGCTTTAAGTCAAAAAAAAAAAAAAAAAAAAAGGTGAGGGGAGTAGTTTTTATCTTTGTAGATCACAATTTACTCATTCATTCATTCAATACAGTTGATTGATCGCCTGTATGTGCCAGTCAGGACTGAGGACGCAGGGTTGGTTAGTAAGGCTCCCTGCTACATCAGCTGTTCCCATTGGACGGAGGAGAGATGGAGACGACCACAGGCCAGTGGCACGAATTCTTTGATAACACAGTGACCAGGGCTGCTGGACTGAACTCAGAATGCAATCATTCTAGTGTGACATATCCATTTTAATCTGTATGGCAGTTGAACAGTTCTTTCTCAGTCACTGAAGCAAACCAACAGATGGTTATTTAATTTTTTGTAAAACCAAAAAATTAACTACTGGTCTTGGTAATATATCCCTTCTGCTACAGGTCAGAAAACAGATCTCAAACAACAGCCTGGAAGATGCTAAAAAAAAAATTCCAAAGATAAAATGTGGAAACTAAGATTTCAGTTTTGTTGGTTTTTTTTTTAAATTAAAAAAATTGAAGTACAATTGATTTACAATTTTTCAGATGAACATCAAAGTGATTCAGTTATACATATATGTGTCTATTGTTTTTCAGCTTCTTTTCTGTTATAGGTTATTACAAGATACTGAATATAGCTCCTTGAATCAGCCCAAGAGTCACCACGGCACCTTGCCGTCCAGCTGTCACCAGCAGTCCCTAAGAGCTACGGCTTTGAAGGTCACCATTCCCATCTATCCCTCTCTCAATGGTCCTGCAATGTGTGCACTGGGGAACTGGACCTTCAGCCTCTTTCTGAAGACCCTGGATGAAGCGTCTATTCTAGTTTAGTATGAATGTACTGACGAAAATTGTGCACACAGCCCGGCAGGCTTCTCTACACTTCTCCTGGTGGCGCCTTCCTTCCCTCCCTCCATTCACCTGAAATGTCGCAATCCCAGAGAGGTTCCCAGACCACCTCCACCCTAGATTCTTCCTATCTGTACCCTTCACAGTAGTTCTCACCGTCTGTAACTATTTCTCCTCTGTCTGTTTTCTCGTTGATGTTCTGTCCTCCCCAACTAGACAGCGAGCCCTGGATGGGAAAACCACGTCTCCTCACCTCCCGCCTGCCTTTCCCAGAGCACAGATGGTTCCCATTGACTGAGTGAAAAAGAATAACGAGAAAACACTCTCAGAGACAATTTTGAATAGAAAAGTAAAAGGACGATTCCCTGCTGGTTTTATTCATGGAAGCGCGTGTATTTTCGTTCTCTCTTATCAGTCACACAACTGACAATTTCTGGCTGTAACTCGAGCGAAATGTTGGGCGGTCTCCAGCGCAGACAGCCATCTAGGCTTCCGCATGTCAACCAGCAGCCAGAGCTAGGTGGGAGCGTCTATTTCAGGACTTGCCTACCACTTTGTTGTGCTGAGCGAGGTGTCAGTAGAGACCCGAGAGTCAAGGGTGGAATATATATATATATATTTTAAAAGGTAGCTGACAATAGTGTCACCAGAATCGAGAGGAGCCCAGAGCTGAGAGTAATCGGTCTGCAAAGGAAGGCAGGCAGGGACCAGGCAGGCTGTGAGAATCTAAGGCCAGGTAGCAGAAAGCAGAATGCTGCTGCTGCTAAGTCACTTCAGTTGTGTTCGACTCTGTGCGACCCTGTAGACGGCAGCCCACCAAGCTCCCCCGTCCCTGGGATTCTCCAGGCAAGAACACTGAATGGGTTGCCATTTCCTTCTCCAATGCATGAAAGTGAAAAGTGAAAGTGAAGTTGCTCAGTCGTGTCCGACTCTCAGAGACCCCATGGACTGCAGCCTACCAGGCCCCTCCGCCCATGGGATTTTCCAGGCAAGAGTACTGGAGTGGGCAAAACACTACCTTATCTTAAAGATTCTTGGTCCGGAGAATAGTCCTCCCTCCTGCATCTGGGCATCTTCTGGGACCCAGGTAGCAGGAACCAAGAGAAATGGTTAAGATCCTCTAGCTGAGAACATCCAACTGGCCATGTTTAGCTAAAGGTAGGCAGAAGATGGGAGCTTAAGAGTGGAGGACAGAGAATCAGCAGTTACAGATGAGCAAATATTTTCATACCCTCAGAAAAGCAGCAGGTCCAGGGGCTAGAGTAACATCGATCCACCCATTATTCAGTTGGCATATTGTAATGGGCCCCCAGCCTTATGCCAGACCATGGGGATGCAGAGAAAAGACTCAGCAATCGCAGTTGAGGAGTGATGGTCTAATGGGGGAGTGCATGCATGCGTACTCGGTCGCTTCAGTTGTGTCCAGCTCTGCGACCCGTGGACCGTGGCCCGCTAGGCCTCCCTATCCGTGGGGTTCTCCAGGCAAGAACACTGAAGTGGGTTGCCATGCCCTCCTCCAGGGGATCTTCCCGACCCAGGGATCGAACCTGCATCTCTTATGTTTCCTTCATTGGCAGACAGGTTCTTTACCATTAGCACCACTTGGGAAGCCCCCAGTGGGGGAGACAGGCATCTGAACAGGTAAATACGACACAGCGATCTACGCTGTGGCAGAACGAGTACTGGGAACCAGGAGCACAGAGGAGGAGGCTCCCTTCCCCGGCTGGGCCGAGGAGGTGGGATTTAAGTGGATCCTTGAAGGAGGACTTGGAGTTTTCTAGGTGGAGAAAATGGGATGGATACTTCTAGACAGAGAAAGAAAAGCGGCTAGATGTGGGAGAATCTGGAATGTTTAGGGATCCACAGACATCTCGTGTGGATGAAGTGTGAGGCATGGAGGGGAGCTGAGAGTGGAATGGGGTGGGCGTGGGGACTGTACTAGGGGTTGGCCCTGCGATAGGAGCCCTCGTGTGCCTTGCCACTGGGAAGCTTGAGTCCCATCTTCTGGTCAATGGGAAGTCTCTGGAAAAGAATAGCACGATCTGATTTTGCGTTGTTTTACACACATATGAGATAGACAAATCTGGGTGGGAGAGAGCGTCTAGAAGAACACAGGGTTGGAAATCTGGCTTGATAAGAGGTCATGAGGGATGCCCAGTCAAAGAAACCTGGATTTTGTTTTCTAGACCAAGCACCCAGATTTCAAATGCCTTCAGAGGCCAGATAATAACGAACCTGTGAAGTCTCTGGGTCTGATCACTCTGTCTAAAGAAATCAGACTCAAGAAGTCAGGAAGGCTGTTTGTCAAACCAATCACACGAGTGTGTGATATGACTTTACTCTGTGAGCCTGTGATCCCTACTGTAGAAAATGGGGAGTTGGAGATGGGTTTTGATGAGGGGAATTGTGGCAGATGATGGTGATGTTTTCTGCCCAGTTTCTGTTGGTGTACCCTGGAGGCTGTCTGCAGACAGCTCCCCTCCAGCTGATGGCTTCCTGCCTCTTTCTGCTTGGGAATACTCCCTGGCCACATACGGGGCAGTGAGAAGTGTCAGGGTGCTACATCTTACTCCTCCTGCTCCAACAACAACCCTCAACCAGTGAAGGGGTAGCTAGGTAAACCCCTCCCTCACCCCCATCCCCTGACTTCCTTGCTCCTTGACTGGCCAGTGCTGAAGTCTACACAGTTTCTCAAACTATCCCCAGGAAGACTGAGTCTCAGTTGCCCACAGTAGTACTTCCCTCACTAATGCAACTTCATCAGCTGTTTTTGAAGGGGTCCCAGGAAGACAGGGGTTTCCCTGGGAGCTCAGCTGGTAAAGAATCCGCCAGCAATGCAGGAGACCCAGGTTTGATTTCTGGGTCGGGAAGTTCCCCTGGAGAAGGGATAGGCTACCCACTCCATTATTCTTGACTGGAGAATCCCCATGAACAGAGGAGCTTGATGGGCTACAGTCCATGGGGTCGCTAAAAGTTGCACATGACTGAAGCGACTAAGCCCAGCATAGCACAGCTGAAAGACAGGCCCAGAAGTGAAGGTTTGCCTACAGGAAGTTTATTGGGGAATCCCTTGAGACCAATACCTATGAGGAAGAGAAGAAAGGCTTGCTCAAAGGAAAGGGTGGGTCAGAGCCATGTTCAGTACTAGACAGGCAGGTAAGAACAAAGCCTGAGAAAACCCAGCTAAGTGACGTGGAGATCTCAAGACCGTGGAGAACAAGTTTAGGAGCCACAGGATTCAAGCAGATGCTGGGATTTCCATCTGCTTTCTGCTCAAGGGGCCACTGCACTGAGAATGAGACATTTAAGTTACAATCACTGAGTTCCTGGTATCCCATTCTGGTGCTTTAGTCTTTATCTCGAGAAATAAAAACAATTAGATTTTGGGAAGCAGTTAGCAATTAATTTTACTTAAGCTTCCAGACCTTGTTTAAGAATACAGTATGCCCCTTCTTTCTCAGAGACTTTTGTGTGCTGTCTAAGTTGCTTGGGTCATGTCCAACTCTTTGTAATCACAGCCCACCAGGCTCCTCTGTCCACGGGATTCTTTAGGCAAGAATACTGGAGTGGGTTGTCTTTTCCTCCTCCAGGGGATCTTCTCAACCCAGGGATCAAACCCCTGTCTCTTATGTCTCCTGCATTGGCAGGTGGGTTCTTTGCCACTAGCGCCTCCTGGGAAGTTTCTCAGAGACATTAGATTGGTCCATATGCTGCGTGGATTTTGTTTGCATATTCCACGATTGCATTGGGTGGACTTGGAAAAGCTTAGAAATAAAATCCCTAAATACAAGTGGCTGCTGCTGTGTGAAAAGCATTTGTCAATGAGATTTTCTGCTTTCTATATTTATGACATGTGCCATAAACAGAAGATAAAACCAGAGATGTTGTGGAAATGGTTCACAGAAGAACACGAATGAGGGACTCAGTCCCAGGAATCATCTGAGCTCTGACTCTAACTTAGCTTTGACCACGGGTGAGTTGCTTCACCTCTGTAGTCCTTGTTTCTTCATCTAGAAAACGAGAGTCCTGGCCCTGGGTGTTCTAGTTGAGAGACAGATTATGATTCATCTCTGGCCAACCCACCTTTACCCCCAAATTCATCAGCAGAGACCTCATCAATAATTTATATACACCTGCAGGTCAGCTCTGCATTATCAAGTTTCTCCTACTTGTCATGCTTTCTGTTGAATTAAAACTCTCTGTCCTCTGCCATCTGAAAACACCACCCAAAGTCTGTAATTTTACAGGTCAGCGTTGATGACATCTAATGTGCTTTGACAGTCCAACATTTCTAGGAAGGGACCATCAGTAAAGTGCTGGCCGATCTCAGAATTCCTTAGTATGCTAAAAAATGGGCAAGCTCACTCATCCTGCGAGCCCATGAGGAATCTGGATATACCTGCATATCTGGTTACTGTATCAGCTGATTTGCATCCAAAGGCCACAAGGCTCTGCTTCCTGCAATTCAAGTGTGTTCTTCCAGAAAATGTTGATGATACCTAAAGAATTAAGCAAATGCCTGACCAAAACCATTAAAGCCATTGGGTAAATGTGAATGAAAGAACAGGATATTATATTGTAGTTAATGATAAGTCAGAGGGGCTCCCCTGGTGGTTCAGCTGGTAAAGAATCCTACAATGCAAACCTAGGTTTGATCCCTAGGTTGGGACGATCTCCTGGAGAAGGGAATGGCAGCCCACACCAGTATTCTTGCCAGGAGAACTCCATGGACAGAGGATCCTGGTGGGCTACAGTCCCTGGGGTCGCAAAGAGTTGGACGTGACTGAGCAACTATACTTTCTTTCTTTGGGTTCCCAGTGGATTCTGCCACAGAAGCAGCTCTGTGGCCTTGGGCAGCTCATGGGTTCCTCACATAAAACCAAGGCTGACTTAAATGCTGCCTGGAATCAATTTGCAGTTTGGTTGTGTCACACGAGTGTATGTTCCTTGGTTCTTTGTCTCGTCACAACAAAGATTTGGAGTGACGGACATTAAAGCCCCCTTGGTGAGTCACAGCCCTCAGGTCTTGGGTAGACTGCGTTATAGCTCTCAGGTCTCAAATGGACCGTGTTATAGCTCTCAGACAAATCAGTGTTACAGCTCAGTGTTACAGCTCTATCTTATTTAGAAGATAACAGGAAAATCCATCTTCGAGGCATGAGGGCACATCGATCTAAAGACATGAGAAGAGCACCCCAGCACACGGGAGAGAGAAAGCTAGTTTTGGCTCCTCTATTTATATGTTTCTCTCTCCTTGGGCCTGTCCTATGTGAATTGGGCCAGCCAGGAGTGTTGTTTGTTTTACCTGAGGTCCTCACTCCAGTCCTCAGACCTTCTTTTGTTCCATTTTCGTGGGCTTTTCCCTTCCTCGGCTTGTAGCCACCGCCATTTTGGACTCCTTTTCCCTGTTCTACCTACCTAACATTTGGTACAAATGTGATTCTGCCAATCTCAACAGTTACCATAGACACATTTTCCACTGTGTGGCTCCTAACTTGTACGTGACCTTCTTTCCTTGTGGGAACCAAAGGAACCAGAAACCTGCTAACCACCGATGCCTGGCCAAGGTGGAGATGGGGAGAAACGAACCCAAAGCAGAAGAGTCAGTGGAGGGAAAGAAAGTATAAGGAGAGAAAAATATAGGCAGACTGATGAAAAGCTTGTTGAAATTGGCCTTGGCTCAGCATCACCTGTGGAGTGGTGGTAGAGGGTGTTGATCTCAGCGGGTCTTTGTAGCAAGATAAGGAAGCTTTAATAAACCTGGCTTCAGCTTCTCTCTCGATCTTTTTTCCCCCCGAAGACAGGTGTTTCCCCCTCTTCTAGGGTATAGTATTTAATATAAATACACAAGTTTTCCCAGGCCAACTTATCCCATGGAGGGGACCCTCAGGAGGTCAGAATTTTTGTTGCTGACTTGGCTTGAGTTGATATTTGCTACATCTGGTTGAAACGAGAGGCATACTTTTTCTGCTGTGCAAATGAATAAAAATAAGACAAAAGCTGAAGAATCGAAAATCAACTTGGCAAAAGAACTTCGGTGGTTCAAAATTCCTGACGGGTTTTAGGAAAAACTTAACTTCTATATTGTCACTTAAAGTAGCATCATGGTGTGTTCTTCGGGTTTTCCTTTTTTACTGGGTACATACAAGTGGCCAGGAAAATAATAATATAGAGAAAGAGTCTAATGGAAATAGCTTTAGAGGAAGAGGAGCAGTCTTCTCCCAAGTTGCATGCATTTATCAGAGTGATATTGACAAGACTGGTATCCTCATCTCTTCCTATGCATTATCCTTTTAAACAACATATTTTTTTAAATGATTGGAGAACAGTTAATTTACAGTGCTCTACTAGTTTCAGGTGTACAGCAAAGTGCTTCAGTTACCCACATCAGTCAGTTCAGTCATTCAGTCGTGTCCGACTCTTTGTGACCCCATGGACTGCAGCACACCAGGCTTCCCTGTCCATCACCAACTCCAGGAGCTTACTCAAATTCATGTCCATCAAGTCGGTGAAGCCATCCAACCGTCTCATCCTCTGTCGTCCCCTTCTCCTCCTGCCTTCAATCTTTTCCAATAAGTTCTTCGCATCAGGTGGCCAAAGTATTGGAGTTTCAGCTTCAACATCAGTCCTTCCAATGAATATTCAGGACTGATTTCCTTTAGGATGGACTGGTTGGATCTCCTTTCAGTCCAAGGGACTCTCACGAGTCTTCTCCAACACCACAGTTCAAAAGCATCAATCCTTCGGCCCTCAGCTTTCTTTATAGTCCAACTCTCACATCCACACATGACTATTGGAAAAACTATAGCTTTGACTAGATGGACCCTTGTTGACAAAGTAATGTCTCTGCTTTTTAATATGCTATCTAGGTTGATCATAGCTTCTCTTCCAAAGAGCAACTGTCTTTTAATTTCATGGCTGTAGTCACCATCTGCAGTGATTTTGGAGCCCCCCAAAATAAAGTCTTTCACTGCTTCCATTATTTCCCAAATCTATTTCCCATGAAGTGATGGGACCAGATGCCATGATCCTCATTTTCTGAATGTTGAGCTTTAAGCCAACTTTTTCACTCTCCTCTTTCACTTTCATTAAGAGGCTCTTTAGTTCTTCTTCACTTTCTGCCATAAGGATGGAGTCATCTGCATATCTGAGGTTATTGATATTTCTCCCAGCAATCTTGATTCCAGCTTGTGCTTCATCTAGCCTGGCATTTTGCATGATGTACTCTGCATATAAGTTAAATAAGCAGAGTAATAATATACAGCCTTGACGTACTCCTTTTCCTATTTGGAACCAGTCTGTTGTTCCATGTCCAGTTCTAACTGTTGCTTCTTGGCCTGCACACAGATTTCTCAGGAGGCAGGTAAGGTGGTCTGGTATTCCCATCTCTTTCAGAATTTTCTGTAGTTTGTTGTGATACACACGGTCAGTCTTTGGCATAGTCAATAAAGCAGAAGTAGATGTTTTTCTGGAACTCTCTAGCTTTTTTGATGATCCAGTGGATGTTGGCAATTTGATCTCTGGTTCCTCTGCCTTTTCTAAATTCAGCTTGAATATCTGGAAGTTCACGGTTCACGTACTGTTGAAGCCTGACTTGGAGAATTTTGAACATTACCTTGCTAGCGTGTGAGATGAGTGCAACTGTGAGGTAATTTGAACATTCTTTGGCATGCCTTTCTTTGGGATTGGAATGAAAACTGATCTTTTCCAGTCCTGTGGCCACTGCTGACTTTTCCAAATTTGCTGACATATTGAGTGCAGCACTTTCACAGCATCATCTTTTAGGATTTGAAGTAGCTCAACTGGAATTCCATCACCTCCACTAGCTTTGTTCACAGTGATGCTTTGTAAGGCCCACTTGACTTCGGACTCCAGGATGTCTGGCTCTAGGTAAGTGATCACATCATCATGGTTATCTGAGTCATGAAGATCTTTTTTGTATAGTTCTGTGTATTCTTGCCACCTCTTCTTAATATCTTCTGCTTCTGTTAGGTCCATACCATTTCTGTCCTTTATTGAGCCCATCTTTGCATAAAATTATCCATGTACTTATATCCATTCTTTTTCAGATTTTTTCATATAGGTTATCACAGAATATTAAGTAAAGTTCCCCATGCTATATAGTAGGTCCTTGTTGGTTATTTGTCTTATATATAGTAATGTGTGTGTGTTCATCCCAAGCTCTTGATTTATCCTCAAAAAACGTATTTGGATGCTTTCCAAGAGGCCAGGTACTGGGGACAGAACCTCTAATAAAATATTCTTCCCTCCCAACTTTATTATGTCCCTTTATAGTATTAAAAACCACATAAATATTGAAGAACATTTTGGGGGAAAAAATTACCATTCTAATATAACTGCTGTTAGTATATTGATATACATTCTTCTTGGGTATATAAAATATGTATGTGTTTGTAATAATACTGAATATAAAAAAATATTATCCTGCTTTTTCTGAAAAAGATCATTTTATTAACACTAGCAGCTAGGATGCCGAAAGGCAAAGGGAAAGATTTCTAGGAACATTCCACAGTCAGGAGCAGGTGGATAAACCAGGGCAAATGAAGGCCTTAGGTGTTTTGAGAAGTCTTCAGGGTTTTGTTTGTTTGTTGTTCTAAGGTGTTCACCATCCTTCTCCCTCATTCTCCACAACAAAAACCCAAAGCAGTATTGTCCAGGGTATCAGAGCTAAGGATATGCTAATAATTTAGAGGCTTAGCCATCCCTTAGAGACAGTTTCTAAGGAGTCGGCTGCCAAGCTAAGCACCCCACCTCCTCCTAAGGACTCAGGTGGCTTCACTCGGTTACAGGCAAAGAGCACCCATCTGCTGGCAACACCGCCTTCTTTCTCTTTCTTAAGGTTTCTTTAGTGCTGCCCAGCAAGAGCTTATTCCCTGAGAAACCATCCTGCTCCAGTGTATCTTTCAGGACGACCAGACGATGAGCTGCCTCTGCCTCTAAAGAAGCCTTTTTCACCTTGTTCAGATATCAATCATCAATAAATAAATCAATAAAAGTCAAAAAATAACTTCTTGCTTTTGGGTTGGACGGGACCAAGCCCAATCCTTAAAATAATGCCAAACCCTTGCAGAAGAGTCCAGAGCCTTCCGGGAGATACCCTCTCCCCAATTCCTCCGCCCAGAGTTTATCTTCCCTAATATTCTCATCTGGTTTACCATCACCCTCAGTGAATTCAGGTTAGTGGGGCCTGGAGCTTGTACAGTCCAGAAGCACAACTATAGAAAAGCAAACAAGTGAATACTATAGAATTTGGTGCACGGTTTTGGAAGAATTCCAAACAAGTAAGAAGCCTCTCACTTAATTTTGTTAGCTTTTCTGCAGCCCTGCCCTGGAGGAGGTGGCCTCAGCTTCCCTAATTTGTCCCAAGCAACGAGGGCCAGGGTGGAGTGGGAGAACACCCTTGATCCTGGCCCTTAGCGCAAAATACTTCTTCCCAGAGAGGTTGGTATTTTCAAAATGAATGTAAGCAGTGATGACAGGAAGAGTTAGAGGAAACTAAAATTATTAAGATTCTAAGGTAAAAGTCTGAGTTTACATATAGCAGTTGAAGCACGCAAGGGGTTTAAATGTTAGCCTCAAAACCTCTTAAACTACAAAAGCTACATTATGGCCCCAAAGAGCTTTATGTCTTGTGTGCTGGGCTGCCTGAAGCCACGTGATGGGAGCCCCTGACACTGTGGCAGGAGGGAGGAGCTGTCCTGTCCTTTCCTGGTATCACTGCAGATTCCTTTTCTTTTAAAAAAAAGTTGTTTTTTTATCATTGGAGTATATATAGCATTTCTGTACAGTTCAGTTCAGTTCAGTCGCTCAGTCGTGTCCGACTCTTTGTGACCCCATGAATCTCAGCACGCCAGGCCTCCCTGTCCATCACCATCTCCCGGAGTTCACTCAGACTCATGTCCATCGAGTCCGTGATGGTATCCAGCCATCTCATCCTTGGTCGTCCCCTGCTCTTCCTGCCCCCAATCCCTCCCAGCATCAGTCTTTTCCAATGAGTCAACTCTTCGCATGAGGTGGCCAAAGTACTGGAGCTTCAGCTTTAGCATCATTCCTTCCAAAGAAATCCCAAGGTTGATCTCCTTCAGAATGAACTGGTTGGATCTCCTTGCAGTCCAAGGGACTCTCAAGAGTCTTCTCCAACACCACAGTTCAAAAGCATTAATTCTTCGGCGCTCAGCCTTCTTCACAGTCCAACTCTCACATCCATACATGACCACGGGAAAAACCACAGCCTTGACTAGACACGGACCTTAGTCGGCAAAGTAATGTCTCTGCTTTTGAATACGCTATCTAGGTTGGTCATAACTTTTCTTCCAAGGAGTAAGCATCTTTTAATTTCATGGCTGCAGTCATCATCAGCAGTGATTTTGGAGCCCCCCAAAATAAAGTCTGACACTATTTCCACTGTTTCCCCATCTATTTCCCACGAAGTGATGGGACCAGATGCCTGAATGTTGAGCTTTAAGCCAACTTTTTCACTCTCCTCTTTCACTTTCATCAAGAGGCTTTTTAGTTCCTCTTCACTTTCTGCCATAAGGGTGGTGTCATCCGCCTATCTGAGGTTATTGATATTTCTCCCGGCAATCTTGATTCCAGCTTGTGTTTCTTCCAATCCAGCGTTTCTCATGATGTACTCTGCATAGAAGTTAAATAAGCAGGGTGACAATATACAGCCTTGACATACTCCTTTTCCTATTTGGAACCAGTCTGTTGTTCCATGCCCAGTTCTAACTGTTGCTTCCTGACCTGCATACAGATTTCTTAAGAGGCAGGTTAGGTGGTCTGGTATTCCCATCTCTTTCAGAATTTTCCATAGTTTATTGCGATCCACACAGTCAAAGGCTTTGGCATAGTCAATAAAGCAGAAATAGATGTTTTTCTGGAACTCTCTTACTTTTTCCATGATCCAGCGGAGGTTAGCAATTTGATCTCTGGTTCCTCTGCCTTTTCTAAACCAGCTTGAACATCAGGGAGTTCACGGTTCACGTATTGCTGAAACCTGACTTGGAGAATTTTGAGCATTACTTTACTAGCATGTGAGATGAGTGCAATTGTGCAGTAGTTTGAGCATTCTTTGGCATTGCCTTTCTTTGGGATTGGAATGAAAACTGACCTTTTCCAGTCCTGTGGCCACTGCTGAGTTTTCCAAATTTGCTGGCATATTGAGTGAAGCACTTTCACAGCATCATCTTTCAGGATTTGAAACAGCTCAACTGGAATTCCATCCCCTCCACTAGCTTTGTTCGTAGTGATGCTTTCTAAGGCCCACTTGACTTCACATTCCAAGATGTCTGGCTCTAGATTAGTGATCACATCATCGTGATTACCTGGGTCATGAAGATCTTTTTTGTACAGTTCTTCCGTGTATTCTTGCCACCTCTTCTTAATACCTTCTGCTTCTGTTAGGTCCCTAGCATTTCTGTCCTTTATCGAGCCCATCTTTGCATGAAATGTTCCCTTGGTATCTCTAATTTTCTTGAAGAGATCTCTAGTCTTTCCCATTCTGTTGTTTTCCTCTATTTCTTTGCATTGATTGCTGAAGAAGGCTTTCTTATCTCTCCTTGCTATTCTTTGGAACTCTGCATTCAGATGCTATATCTTTCCTTTTCTCCTTTGCTGTTTGCCTCTCTTCTTTTCACAGCTGTTTGTAAGGCCTCCCCAGACAGCCGTTTCTGTTACTGGAGTATATTTACAATGCTGTGTTAGTTTATGCTGTACAACGAAGTGAACCAGTTATACAAGCTGCATGCTCAGTTGCTTCAGTTGTGTCCGACTCTTTGTGACCCAATGACCATAGCCTGCCAGGCTTCCCTGTCCACGGGATTCTCCAAGCAAGAATACCGGAATGGGTTGCCATACCCTCCTCCAGGGGATCTTCTCCACCCAGGGACTGAACCCAGGTCTCTTATGTCTCCTGCATTGGCAGGCAAGTTCTTTACCACTAGTGCCACCTGAGAAGCCTAAAATACATATATTCCCTCCCTCTTGGGCCTCCCTCCCACTCCACCTCCCTATTCTATCCCTCTAGGTTGTAATCTTTCCAAGGTCATATAGTGATGGCTACTGGAGGCAGGATTCAAACCTTCATCCTCCACTTTATTTATTTTTTTAGAAAAGCATTTTATTTCTTTATTTAACACCAAAAATGTTTTGTATTGGGGTATAGCCAATTAACAATATTGTGGTAGCTTCAGGTGAACAGAGAAGGAACTCAGATATACATATACATGTATCCATTCTTCCCCAGACACGCCCCCTCCAAACCTGGCTAGTACATAACACTGAGCAGAGTTCCATTTGCTATACAGTAGGTTTTCATTGGTTATCCATTTTATTTATTTATTTTTTAAATTTTTATTTTTACTTTAAAATACTGTATTGGTTTTGCCATACATTGACATGAATCAGCCACGGGTGTACATGAGTTCCCAAACATGAACCCCCCTCCCACCTCCCACCCCATATCATCTCTCTGGATCATCCCCATGCACCAGCCCCAAGCATCCTGTATCATGCATCTAACCTAGACTGGCGATTCGTTTCTTACCTGATAGTACACATGTTTCAATGCCATTCTCCCAAATCATCCCACCCTCTCCCTCTCCCACAGAGTCCAAAAGTCTGTTCTATAATCTGTGTCTCTTTTGCTGTCTCGCATACAGGGTCATCATTACCATCTTTCTAAATTCCATATATATGTGTTAGTATACTATATTGGTGTTTTTCTTTCTGGCTTACTTCACTCTGTATAATCAGCTCCAGTTTCATCCACCTCATTAGAACTGATTCAAATGTATTCTTTTTAATGGCTAAGTAATACTCCATTGTGTATATGTACCACAGCTTTCTTATCCATTCATCTGCTGATGGATATCTAGGTTGCTTCCATGTCCTGGCTATTATAAACAGTGCTGCGATGAACATTGGGGTACACGTGTCTCTTTCAATTCTGGTTTCCTCAGTGTGTATGCCCAGCAGTGGGATTGCTGGGTCATAAGGCAGTTCTATTTCCAATTTTTTAAGGAATCTCCACACTGTTCTCCATAGTGGCTGTACTAGTTTGCATTACCACCAACAGTGTAAGAGGGTTCCCTTTTCTCCACACCCTCTCCAGCATTTATTGCTTGTAGACTTTTGGATCATAGCCATTCTGACTGGTGTGAAATGGTACCTCATTGTGGCTTTGATTTGCATTTCTCTGATAACGAGTGATGTTGAGCATCTTTTCATGTGTTTGTTAGCCATCTGTATGTCTTCTTTGGAGAAATGTCTATTCAGTTCTTTGGCCCATTTTTTTGATTGGGTCGTTTATTTTTCTGGAATTGAGCTGCAGGAGTTGCTTGTATATTTTGAGATTAGTTGTTTGAAAAACCTCGAATAGCCAAAGCAATATTGAGAAAAAAGAATGGAACTGGAGGAATCAACCTGCCTGACTTCAGGCTCTACTACAAAGCCACAGTCATCAAGACAGTATGGTACTGGCACAAAGACAGAAATATAGATCAATGGAACAAAATAGAAAGCCCAGAGATAAATCCACACACCTATGGACACCTTATCTTCGACAAAGGAGGCAAGAATATACAATGGATTACAGACAATCTCTTTAACAAGTGGTGCTGGGAAAACTGGTTAACCACTTGTAAAAGAATGAAACTAGATCACTTTCTAACACCATATACAATAATAAACTCAAAATGGATTAAAGATCTAAACATAAGACCAAAAACTATAAAACTCCTAGAGGAGAACATAGGCAAAACACTCTCCAACATAAATCACAGCAGGATCCTCTATGAGCCATCTCCCAGAATACTGGAAATAAAAGCAAAAATAAACAAACAGGGTCTAATTAAAATTAAAAGCTTCTGCACAACAAAGGAAACTATAAGCAAGGTGAAAAGACAGCCTTCTGAATGGGAGAAAATAATAGCTAATGAAGCAACTGACAAACAACTAATCTCATCCTCCACTTTAAAATGCACTTTTCTTTTTAAAACCACTGTAGATTTCTTCCCTATCCTTAAGGGGAATCATAGTCTTGGAGAAAATCAGTTGCTCTCTTGTTTCTTCAGCATCCCTATGTATCCTTAATTGGAAAGCTTTTGGAGCAAAAACTAACTAGATGTATTGTTTCCTGGATTGAAAAACAGATGGGATTATAGATATTTCTTTGTTATTTCAAATTGATTTCTACTATAGAAACAGTTCATGCTCATTGAAGAAAACTTTTCAAATGCAGAAATTTATTCATACAAAAGTAATTTGGCAGCCATAATTGCCTTGTCTGGAGGTAAAATTTATTAACATTTTGGTGTACACCTCATCTTATTCACATCTGATAATTTGTTCATTAAGTTGATGCCTATTGCATTTTTGCCTTTATAATTTATTTTTCTAACTTAACAGTATGTATTATATCATACATATTTACATCATAAATGTTATATTTATGTCATAATATATCATAGATATTTCCATGATGTAGTGAAAGACTAGTTTGAGTATTTAAATATTCTGTAAAATACCATTTGATGACTTCCTAATATTCCATCATATGGATAGGCCATAATTTATTGATCTGTTCCTTAATTTCTTTACTTCTAGGGACAGGGCCTATACAGAGAAGTATACATTTTGCACAGGGGTTTCTCTGTCTGAGGTGGGGGGAAGCTGAAATACACCTAGCATTCAGCTCCCCAGGGAGTGTAACTACACAGGCATCAGGGTAGGGCAGGAGGAGTGAGGAGTAAGGCTGGAGAACCTTTTCTAATTATTAATAGTACAAAGACTTCAAGAGGTAAGTAGTAGCCTTGATGGTAGATAATACTCTGCTGAATTGAATACAGAAAATTCTTGAGTATTATCTGCTGTTGGCAGTTGCTCTCAGCATGAACTTCTGTACCTCTTTTTTCAAATAAAAAAAATTAAAAGTTCATAATACTGCAATTGATTTTTTTTTACTACTAATTCCATTGCACCATTCCCACCCCACCCCCGCCCCAGAACTAGTGACTCAGACTCATGGTTCTGCAAGGAATAAGAGGTTTTTCCATTCCCTTTTATTTCCGCAGTGCAGAGTCATAGGTATTTTAAATGTGGTAAAAATACATTCCCATTAAAGATCAGTTTTAGCTATGGCAATTATTATTGACTGAATGTATACTAATGCAGTCTACACAACAATGCCAAATCCTTAGGTTTCAATAATTCCAGGGGATTGGTGACTTTTGGACCTTTGAGAGATGTGTCTGTAAAGCTGAAAAGTGCAGAACTTTTCCCAAAACTGGTATTGGCAAGGGCAGAAGGTCGTCCCATTTTTAGAACGGTCCTGCTCCATTAGAGATGCTCATGCAGAATTGTAAAGAGGAAAACTAGTGGTGCTTATGATGATTCTTTTTAGATTAAGAATTAAAATGACATTTATTTTGGAAATGTTTCTCTAGCTGCCTTCGCCACAGGAAACTTGTTGGACGATAAACGATCTAATACATTTTGCATGTCCCTGAGTTTTGGCTGAAGGACCGATCTCTTCATTAGAACATCCATTTACATGATATCAATCAGCTCTGAGCACAGCTCAGAGACCCAGGCAGGGGTTACTACCGCTGTCCCAGCCAGCATTCTGGAGTGGACCTTGAATCTTTTGCTTGGAACAGAGAGACTGCAAGTGTGCAGACCAGGGCTTGGTGCTGGTCTGGGGTTAGACTTGCATTGTCAGCTAAGAAATGCCAGGGAAATAAAGATTAACCGTGACTTAATGGAACGGTTATAGTATGGGCATCTGCCAGTAGACTGTCATAAGACCAACTTCATCTTCCTTTTCTACTAAGGAATGTGAGTTTTAGACATTCCTAAAAGATAAAGAAACTCATGGCAGTAACAGTAGTCTAGGGATCAGGATAGAACCATGTAGTTCTTTGAGGAACTTCAACTTTAATTCAGTTCTTCCCTGGCAGCTCAGATGGTAAAGAATCTGCCTGCAATGCAAGAAACCTGAGTTTGATCCTTGGGTCGAGAAGATGCCCTGGAGAATGGAATGGCTACCCACTCCAGTATTCTTGCCTGAGAAATCCCAGAGACAGAGGAGCCTGGTGGGCTATACTCCATGGGGTCACAAAGAGTCGGACACTACTGAGTGACTAACACTCTCAGAGTGAACAGTGGCCTTCATATGGAGAATTCAATTGGTTTAACAGTGTAGTGAGTGTGTGTGTGTATGTGTGGTGGGTCAGCCTCACTACAGCTTGTCAGGGGTTATAGGAAGCTTTCTGTTTCTTTGTATTCTTTCTTTCCTTTTATCTTTGTAAGGTTTATGTGACTTCGTAGTGAGCAGGCCTGTGCCTTATGTCTATTTTCCAAGCATTCGACACAGCAAGCAGCAAGAGGAAGCTGCAGAGCAGAATTGAGAGTCACTTACATGTCAGGTGACTTTGATGAGTCACATCATCTCTTGGAGTATCAGTTTCTGCACCTAAAATAGAGATGCAGGTTATCAGAAGTATCAAAAGGTCGAAGTCTTCCAGCAGCTTTGCACGTGTGGGTACTCAGGCGCTAAGCTGTGTCTGACTCTTTTGTGACCCGACGGACTATAGCCCACCGGGTTCCTCTGTCCATGGGATTTTCTAGGCAAGAGTACCGGAACTGGTTGGTATTTCCTCCTCCAGGGGATTTTCCCCAACCCAGGGGTCAAACTCGAGTCTCCTGCACTGGCAGGTGGATTCTTTACCACTGAGCCACGCACGGTGTCAGTCACCACTAAAAGGGACAGGACACATCTCTAGAACCCCCGCTGGACAAGACTGGGATAAGTCCTGGCCCCCACACTCCAGCTCTTCCTGTCATCATGCATGACACAGACGAAGAGCCAGGAACCAGGGACTTTGTCGCTTAGTTACCACCTTAAAACTGAGAAATTCATAAAACCCCAAGACCTATGGGAGCTCATCTTTCTCAGTAATAAATGAGAAGGAGGCACTGTTCAGGGTCCTTCTGGAGACAGACTTCTGTGAGTCTAGAAATCAATACAATAGAGCTAACAAATGGGATTCTGCTCCCTCCCCTCTGGGGAGCAGAAGAAATAATGATTTAGCACTTGCCATTTTGGCCAGTTCTGCTGGCTTTTCCCCAGCCCAGTATTCTTCTTCTCTCTGGTTTTGCCCTTTTGATTTTGAGACGTCAGACTGTTGATCAATGATATATACTCTGTATGTTTTGTTTTGTCAACAGAAGGTGATAAAAGAAAGCCACCTCTTCTTTTCCTGTAAACAAGTGCTTGCTTATGACTCCAAAGGGGATTGATGGGAAATACTGTGTTCTCTCCACATACATGTCCCCCACCCCACCCTGACAGTGATAATGTGCTTTAAAAGTCTAAGAAAGAAGGTGAGCTTTATTTGTTTCAGTACTGCCACTCAGCTCCTTGGCAGGGTCACGGGGGCTAACTCAGCCTGTGGGATGCTGGCCTTTACTCCCCTTTCCTGAATAAGGTTCTGATTCAATTCCAAACTTTCTGCTTTTAATAACATCCAAGGGGTCTATGCAAGGTTTCAGTACTGTGACTTTCCTAGTGCCTTGTCCTGAATGCCTGCCATGGCCATGTCGCCCTTGTCTGGCCTTTCCAGGGATGGGAGGCAAGCATTTGAAGTAGTGTCTTATTCTTTTTCAGTAAAGGGCGTGTGTGTGTGTGTGTGTGTGTGTGTGTGTGTGTGTGTATTTTTCCAATCACAGAAAGTAGAGACTAAGTAACAGCTTGATTTCCTCCTAAAGTGAAGGTCATTTGCTCATGACTTCAGGAGCTTTGAAAGTCCTTTGTCTATTTCCTTCCTATGTCCATGGACCACGTTGCCATCTGATCAGACATTTCAGTTGCGATGGTTTGGAAATAGCTTTTGCTCTGGCTTCCCTGATAGCTCAGCTGGTAGAGAACCTTCCTGCAATGTGGGAGACCTGGGTTCAATCCCTGGGTTGGTAAGAGTCCCTAAAGAAGGGAAAGGCTACCCACTCCAGTATTATGGTCTGGAGAATTCCATGGACTGCATAGTCCATGGGGTCACAAAGAGTCGGACATGACTGAGTGACTTTCACTTTCCTTTCCTTTCCTTTCCTGACCCTGTCCCATCCACGCGAGGATACAGGACAGCCAACTCCTATCCTAGAAGAGCTTCCTGGCTCCACACCCTGCTTTCAGCCTGCCTTTGACCTTGGGTGCCAAGGATGGTCTGCCTTCTTCAAAGCCTGCAGGATCTTAGATGCTATAGTCTTGCCTCATCACCTGCTGTGATGTTGAATGGGACCTTGTAGTTTTGAAGTGGTTTGGAAAATGTATTTTCTCCAACCCAGCAGAAAAGTCCATCTGAACATTCCAAAGCACTTAGAGATAATTGTGCCGATGAATAACAATGTAAATAGTGTGCCTGCGATCAAGTAACAAACAAGGGCAGGGGAATAAAAGGTGAAACTATCTTTCTGTGTGATAATCATTTTAAGAAACCAAAGCTATTTGAGAAAAAAAGCGAAAAGGCAAGACTTACCTGCCCAGCTTCAAATCCAGGATTTGAGCTGGAAAATCAATGGTAGATTTTCCCAGCAACCTTTAAGTCAGCCTCCTTCATATAACTCCTTAATCTGAAATCCCCCCTCTGCTCATGCCTGTACCATTTACAATAAGAGCTTTTATTACAATTATTAGCATGGAACATGGGAACGTATCTTATGTTTGGCAAGCAAAACTGTAATACTCTGTGCAAGAATTCTCTTATTAAAATGCACACACACTCAGACCTGAGATTTATTGGTCTTTGGTTGCCTTAAGTTCTTAAGCTGATTTCTGATATTACTCCTATGGCATTTTAAAGCTTTTGTGCTTAAACTGCACATTCTGCTCCAAGCACAGATATTTCAAGATGAAGTAGGCAACATTTTATGGAATTTCAAAGAGATAGGGTGGCCAGATGATGAATGAACGTATTTACTGTGTAACAGAAGAATGAAATGGGCCAAGATTTTTCTCCAGAAACCGGGCTTGGTTTGATAATATATTTTAATATTTCCTCCTCTTCAGGACAGTGTATATATAGTAGACTGTGATTTTCTCTTTATTTTTCTTGACTTAGGGTCAGAGTGACAGCTTATATGAATAGGGTCACCAACCTTGGCTGCTTGTCTTTCTGTGTCCTTTCCTGTCTGTGGGTGTCTGTGTTACATTACTCCTGGGGATGTTTCAATGGCTTCCTTGAAGTTCTTCATCTCGTTTTTTGTTCAGTTTTCTTTCTTTAACAGACCACTCAGTAATGGCTTTGAAATCTCCATGTTATTTATTCTTATCCCTTGACCAGCCAGCAGTGTTTCCGGAGGTAATCTGATGAATTGGCTTGAATAGCTCAATTTGGAGAATAGCTAACAGGCAGGGGAAGTGATGAGCATGATAACGGAGATGGCTGAGTCCCCTCATTGAATCCATACATAGTGGGGGAGGGGCCAAGTGTCAGGAAACACGGGCACAAGGACTAGCGTTGCTGGGTATTAAGTATTGACATTTTTAGATCCGAGGCAAGAAGAGGAACTGATAATCCATTTTTCCAACTCAGGCAATCTTGTGGGTGGAGAGCTCTCCATTTATTGTTTCACTGTTATTAACCTCAGAGAGAGGAAGGGTTGTCTCTGTTTTGCCTGGTGCTGCAAAATCAAATTAACATTGACCTGAGCCCTGCTCCAGGCTACAAAGCAAAGTGGAGGTGCCTCTAGGGGTGCAGGCCAGCACTAGCTCCGGGGAGGAGAGGTTTAAAAGCAACTGGAAACCACAGTGGAATTTCTAACACAAAGTAGCCTGTGATCAGTTACCTGATAAAGGTGAGTTAGAACTTGAACAAGCTTTCTGAGGTCAGTGTCAGCCAATGGGGACAGAGCAGGGCTCTAAGGATGGGAGGACTCAGATGGTGAAGGGGGAGCTGAGACGTTCTAGGTAAGAGGGTGCAGCAGCAAATACAGAGTCCCAGCCAGGGGTTAGAAGCTCTTCCTCTCCAGCTGCACTGTGTCTGCGCTCCAGGTCCTGTGGGTAGGGGCCAAGCTAGAAGGCCCGTCTGAATTTTTGTTTCCTCAACAGTAAATGGAGTCGTTTGGTGATTCGTCCATTCAAGGGATATTTTCTGAGCATCTACTGTGTATCAGACACAGTGCTAAGCACCATGGGTATAACAGTGAGCAGCATGGGTGAGAATCATGCCTTCAAAGAGGATAGTCTTCTGGGGGAAAATCACAAGTCATCAGGTGCTCAGATCATTGGGAGTTAAGTCCTATGACTGAGAACAGTAAGCTATGATGCGAATACCAGGCGGGGAAGCTTCCGGTAACAAGAGGGATTGGAGCTGAGACAGGAAGGTAGGTAGAGGTTGGACAGCAAAGGTGAGGTGGCGGAAGGGTCTTCTGAACCTGGGGGCAACATTCCTGTTTGATGGGGATATAAAGTGACATGGTAGATGCACAGAGCTCTGAGGCTCTGGAGTGTGTACAAGATGCTGAGAATAGCTTTCTGTGCTATACAGTAGGCCCCAGTGGTTTATCTATTTTATGTATAGTAGTTGTACAGGATATTGACTATAGCTCCCAGTGATATATAGTAGGTCCTGTGGTACAAGATATTGGATGCTCTGAGATATTAAAAAGACCCAGCAAGTTCTATCATGAACAGAGGTGCCACAAACTAGCTGAGTGACCTCAAACAACTCACTTTACCTCATAGAACTTAGTTTCTTAGTCTGTATAATGGAACACTAATGGCCTGTACCTCGGAATATTGTGTGGATTAAATTAGATGATGTAGGTAAAGCTTTTAGCATGGTGCTTGGAATGTAGCAAAGCTTTATAAATATCCACAGCTGAATTCCCATTGTCCTCATACCCTCTGAGCCCCTGGGATCCTGTGAGTCTCTTTGCCATTAAGGTCAGCACACACCTTCCCCGATGACTGTGGCCTTCTCTGGGGAGCTGAAGGTCTCCATAATGTCAACTTAAGAAATTTCCCTGGGATTAATTTTGGAGAGTTGCTTGCACAAGCTTAGCTTTCCCTCTTGTTTCTAGGGGTTACTGATTTAGAGTCATTTTTTCCACAGTATTTTCTCTCATATTATTGTACCTAGACATTTCCTAGGTAGAATCCAGATTAAAATATTGGTACACGTAGTTCTATCCTTATAAATAACATGGGTTTCTATCTCTATTGTTTTGACACAATGACCAATGAATAACTAGAATGACTGGGAAGCCTTGGAAAAATAATGTACTCTCTGCTATTTAAAACGATTTTGGCCATCACTTTACTCCTTGGCCCTAAGTTTAGAGTTATACTCGTATCTGCTGTCTCTCCTCCAAGTACAGATCTTACTTTTAGGCCATTTGAAAGGTTAACTTGGCCTTTAAATGTGTTCCTCCAATTTTTTCCTTCTAGCACAAGTGATTCCTGAAATAGTCCTATCAGAGAAACCCAGTACTCTAAAAATCTGCTTTATTCTAGACAGACCACTTCTTATGTACTTGTTGGATACTTGGCACAATATTTAATCAAGTATGTACACTTCAGGGCTTCCCTGGTGGCTCAGATGGTAAAGAATCTGCCTGCAATGCAGGAGACCTGGGTTCAATTCCTAGGTAGGGGAGATCCCCTGGAGGAGGGTTTGGCAACCCACGCTAGTATTCTTGCGTGGAGAATTGCATGAACAGAGGAGTCATAGGGTCATAGGGGCGGGCCATAGGGTCACAAAGAGTCGAACATGACTGAGCGACAAAGCACAGCTCAGGACATTTTAATGCACTGCAAATATGATGTAACCATGAGAAGTTTTGAGAACTGAATCGTATGCAAAACCTCAGAGACACATTTGGCACTCTCTGGAGTTCCCAGTCCTCCATACTCTGACCTTGAATAGTTCTTCCTTTGCCGTTGACCCACAATCCAGCAGTGGATCTATGAAATATTGCAGTTAGCAAAAGGATTTTTCTATAGCTTGTGCTTTTTTATCAGTGACTTGAACAGTATTCATTCACAAGGCTACGCCATAATTCAGTAATGCAGTTCTGGAGGAAGCAGGAACTGAGACAGGCAGTTTTATCTGAAGCCATGTGGTTCTATCTAGAACTTAGATGCACACAGGATTTATTTAAACATGACACACGTGGTTTTGAAACAATCCCCTCTTTGTCCTCCATCTGTAACATGACCTTGTACATGACTTTGGTTAAGCAGAATTTAGGGCTTTCTTGGTGGTAAAGAAGTACCTGCCAATGCAGGAAACATGGGTTTGATCCCTGGGTTGGGAAGATCCCCTAGAGAAAAAAATGGCAACCAACTTGCCTGGGAAATCCCACGGACAGAGGAGCCTGGCGGGCTAGAGTCCATGGGGTCGCCGAAGAGTCAGTTATGACCTAGTGCACAATCTACTGTCTCTTAAACAAGAAGAAAGAAAAGAGATAGAAAATCTGGTAAGATGAATGGTAGATGAGTCAATGTTTGGACCACTGGAAGTGGAAGACATATCCAGAAAAAAAAAAAAAAAACCCACCTTTCAGCAAACTGAGAGCATTGATTGAGCTTTGCAAGGAAGTGTTTCTTTTGTATTTTTCTTTTTTGATGCACATCAAAGGTATTGGAATCAAGAGAATAAATAAAAAAACAAACAGATGGGAATACCAGACCACCTAGCCTGCCTCTTGAGAAACCTGTATGCAGGTCAGGAAGCAACAGTTAGAACTGGACATGGAACAACAGACTGGTTCCAAATAGGAAAAGGAGTATGTCAAGGCTGTATATTGTCACCCTGCTTATTTAATTTATATGCATATTACATCATGAGAAATGCTGGGCTACAAGAAGGACAAGCTGGAATCAAGATTGCCGGGAGAAATATCAATAACCTCATATATGCAGATGATACCACCCTTATGGCAGAAAGTGAAGAACTAAAGAGCCTCTTGATGAAAGTGAAAGAGGAGAGTGAAAAAGTTGACTTAAAACTCAACATTCAGAAAACTAAGATCATGGCATCTAGTCCCATCACTTCATGGCAAATAGATGGGGAAACAGTGGAAACAGTGGCTGACTTTACTTTTTGGGCTCCATAATCACGGCGGATGGTGATTGCACCCATGAAATTAAAAGACGCTTACTCCTTGGAAGGAAAGTTATGAACAACCTAGACAGCATATTAAAAAGCAGAGACATTACTTTGCCAACAAAGGTCTGTCTAGTCAAGGCTATAGTTTTTCCAGTAGTCGTGTATGGATGTGAGAGTTGGACTATAAAGAAAGCTGAGTGCCGAAGAATTGATGCTTTTGAACTGTGGTGTTGGAGAAGACTCTTGAGAGTCCCTTGGAGTGCAAGGAGATCCAATCAGTCCATTCTAAAGAAGATCAGTCCTGAGTGTTCATTGGATGGACTGATGTTGAAGCTGAAACTCCAATACTTTGGCCACCTGATGTGAAGAGCTGACTCATTTGAAAAGAACCTGATGCTGGGAAAGATTGAGGGTGGGAGGAGAAGGGGACGACAGGGGCTGAGATGGTTGGATGGCGTCACTGACACAATGGACATGGGTTTGGGTGGACTCCGGGAGTTGGTGATGGACAGGGAGGCCTGGCGTGCTGCGGTTCATGGGGTCACAAAGAGTGGGACACAACTGAGTGACTGAACTGAACTGAACTGAGCAAGGATGATGTCTGTGGGTGGTGGAATTAAAACTCTTACTTGTAGCTATGCATGGAATAATCAGGGTAAAAGCCAATGCTCAACATAGAAGCCTATGTTCTTTTAGAATTCACCCTAGTGGGAGCTGGGCAGGGGACACAGGGCTGGGGCTGTAGAGACACAAAACCACAGAGCACCCCCCACCCAAGCTCAGAAGCAGAGTAAAATTCCTCTTGGGATCTAGTTTTCATTCAATCCCCATGCCCAGTTCCCGTGGCTTCCTCCAGGATCTTTGCTTTTTATCCACTTGGTTGGATCTGGCAACTGGAACCAGTGGCCCTAGGTGGGAGAGACAGGTCTTGGAGGTGGTGCTTAGCTTTTCTTTGTTTTCAGTCTTCATCATGATGAAAAGCTAGTCATGTTTCCACTAGCAAAGAAAACCCAGAGCCACGTGTTATGTACTGGTTCCGTGTTCTAGCGTGTTTTGAAAAGTTAACACTTTTATCTTTCGGAAGGTCCAGTGTACTTGAGAGTGTTCCCCTCCACCATGTTATATTTAGAACCTCTGCTCTTAGTTCATTCCTACTCAAACTTTACAGGCACCATGTCCCTGATTCTGTTCCATATGACTCTAACAGTGTCCCCTAACAATGAACTGCCTTTGTGGTTAATTGCAGCTCTGTGCATGGAATAAACATTTCAATTCACTTCTCAGGGGCTGACAGGTTCAGGAGCTGCCACACTCAGTTACTTGTTTTATATTGTCATCAGCATTACCAGGCAGCTTTTTCAAAAGATGGACATGTACTTAGATATAGATCTCTTAGCCTCTAGAAGATTGTTGCTTTAAAACTTTATACTTGGAATCCAACCTGGAGAGTCTGATTCAGTGAGCCTGGGATAGAGCCCAGGAACTTGTAGTTTTAACAGGTATCTTGGGTGATTCTTATCATCAGAGAAGCCTGGAAAACACTGCTTTATTGTGTATTAGACTTTCCTGTTCTCTCTCCCACCCCAATCACATAGACCTGTGAAATATTTGCATGTTGTTTTTGTAATGAAGCTGTATTCTTCTATTTGGCAGCATGAATATATATGGTGATTTTGAGCCCTTGTGATTTATTTATTTATTTATTTTACTGAGCCATGCAGCTTGTGGGATTTTGTTCCCTGACCAGGGATTGAACCCAGGTCCTTGGCAGTGAACATGGTGAGTTCTAACCATTGGGAAACCAGGGGATTTCTGAGTCCTTGTGATTTTTTAGAAATGGAGTTTTACCAGATTGATCTTCTTGATATATTCAGTTCACTGCTTGTGCTTTTATGAACTTTGAATTGTTAAACAACTCTGATGTTTTCATTTCTGGTTTTTTTTTTTTAAATTGGGAATTTAGCTCATTAGAGAAACATGCTAAGGCAGATATTTAAAGTAGTAATTGACATTCTTGCTTTTTGATTTTTTTTTTTCGATTAAAAATTGGAGGAAAAGGGAAAAGGGGGAGTTGTTTCCTGACTAGAAGGGTTCAGTTTTGCAAAATGAAAAGAGTTCTGGAGGTTGATTGCACAACACTGCAAATGTATTTAATACTACTGAAATATACACTTAAAATGATTAAGATGGTAAATTTTATGTAATGTGTTTTTTATGACAGTTAAAAAAAGGTCCGGGGAAATGAAGACAGGCTTATCATTCAAATAAGAGACAGAAGATAAACCTGGGTACTTCCTGTTTGGCCAGGCAATGTGCTAAGAACTTTCCTACTTTTTCAACTTACTATTTCAGTCTTTAAATGACCCTGTCCCAATTACACAGATCAAGAAATAGAAGGTCATTGACCTCAAAAGCCAGGGTCACTCAGATGTGGAGCCCAGGGTTCTGCCCAGCTCTGCCCACCTTCTGCATGCTCTTTCTGGATGTCAGCTTCCACCCGGCTTAGGTCCCCTGACTCTTTCTGGAGCCTGAGCACACCCAAGCTGGAGGGGCCCTTCCTCAGACATACCTCTGTGTGTGTGCTTCTCCAATGCATATTCACTCTGGGTCCCTTCAATCCCCTGAGCTGGAGAGATTTAATGTTGGCAAATTTGGAAAACTTGAGGCTTACCTGTAACAATCTTGAGCTGTGAGGGCCTCTCTAAAGGGTGAGTGGAGAATGGCAGAGGCCTCGGTTTGGAATGATGGACATGCAGTTCACCAACCCTCTTGTCCAGTCCTGGCACATAACCGATGCCTGCAAAAACTCCTGGGATTTGCTGTTGTCCAGGGGTGGCACTGGGGACCACTCCCCTCTGCCCTCAGTGGCTGAAGGCAGTGTCTTTGTCCTGTCCCGCTGGGACTTGCCCTCCCTTGTCATCGGTTTCTGTCGCTGCCCACACCTCCCTTCTCTCCCCTGCAGGCTGGAGTCAGCATGCCCTCATTGACAGATCAGAGTTTTCCTACTATCTGCAAAAACTTCTGTGCATCTGAGCTCAGTTGCATCAAGTTTAGAATTTAATGTCTTGGTTTCATTAACTGTATTTCTATGATTCTGGGATCGCTTTCCCTAATGTATTCCTACTCAGCTCTGCACCACTGCTGGACTTCTCTCATGTATTTGCTACAACATGAGTCTCTCTGTCTCCTTTCTTCTTGACACTACCCCTCCCCCAAAAAAGAAAACTTTTAGGCTGAGGGCTTCTTGGATAACATATTAGACAGAGGATTTGACAAGTGTGCTCACCATCAAATGTGACCTTCTGTTTCTATCCACTTAAGATCTATATCCTGCCTGCCATCTATTTTTCTACCCATGATTTCATCTTGTATAAGTCACTTCATCTCTCTGGGTTCCAACTGGTGGTGGTGGTTTAGTTGCTAAGTCACGTCCAACTCTTGTGACCCCATGGATTGGAGCCTGCCAGTCTCCTCTGTCCATGGGATTCTCCAGGCTAGAACACTGAGGTGGATTGCCATTTCCTTCTCCACTGGGTTTCAATTACTCATTTATTAAATGAAGGTCCTTTCTAGCCTGAGCATTCCAGGACTCCACTGATTTCCCTCCCTTTTCCCAAGTTCATTAGCCCTGGATTGCTCTCTTTCCTTGGAGTTCTAGCAACAGAGAACAAGCAGGGTTGACACAGCCCACCCTTGGCTTCTCCTACCAGAGCCCCCAAAGACACTCTGGCACCTCCTCCTGGCCTCTGGGGCTATGATGAGTTGATTTTTCTTGATGGAGGTGGAGGCTGGAGCTTTGTTTTAGGAAGTGGCTCAGGAGACTGAATTAGAGCTCAGGATAATCTAGTCTTACCTCATAGTGACCTGATAGCTCAGTTGGTAAAGAATCCACCTGCAATGCGGGAGACCTGGGCTCGATCCCTGGGATCAATCCCTGGGTTGGGAAGATTCCCTGGAGAAAGGAAAGGCTACCCACTCCAGTATTCTGGCCTGGAGAATTCCACGAACTGTATAGTCCCTGGGGTCACAAAGAGTTGGACACAACCGACTGACTATCACTTTCACCACATGGTAACTGGTATCAGAGGAGTCCTAATGATATAAGCTGCTTCAATTTTCTTACTCACATTCCTTTGTAAGTCCCTGCTTGTAAAATAAGGTTATGATAATACTCTGAAAACCTAAACCAACCCTCAAGAACTTCTATCTTTTGCTGACAATCAATAATTTTCTTAAACAACTTTTCTTCAATTCCAGCTAGCTTTTGAGTAGTTTTTTTCCCCACTACAGAGTTTTAAGAAATGCTTCCTCAGCAAATTGAGAATAAGACAGTATATAAAAAGATTGTCTCTCGCTATCTCCACAGCTCATTCCAAAATATTACTTTAGAAGCTTTTGTAATTCAAATGTAAACTTCATAAAAGTGACAACATATAAAAAAGTCTGCAGGATCATTCCAGAGTAGTCGAAACTGAAAGCAGTCAGAAGCAATATCTTTAAAGATGCCAATAAAGTTGATGATGGATGTAGCTATGTCTTGGGTACCATGATCTGTGGGAAAGACTTAGAGGGCATTCTTTCTCGGTTATGGAATATTATAGAACACTCAGCCTGTATATAATGGGAGTGCTTACAATGAAAGAGCATTAAATTGTTAAATCTGAATCTTACTTTCCATTAATGTATTTGTTAATGATTCTGTGTTGATTCTGCATTCATTATAAATTTCATTTATTTATTAAAAAATCATCCTTGAATCCTATCTGTCATGTTTCAGGCTCTGGGTGAAGCTTTGGCATTAATTAGAGCATTGAATAAGGCAGGTAATGAATTAAATAATAACTGATTGTGATAAGTACCATGAAACAAATAAAATGGTGTAACAGCAATAGGCTAGGAATCACTGAAATCTTAGCTTGCTTACCCTTTTGGCTTTTTGATTTCTGATTCTATTTTCTTTCCCATTGTTCCTCCAGACCAGTAATTCCCTAACTCAAGTTCAATCAGAAAACAACCGAGAAAATGTTTAAGAGAGCTGAGCTGTATTTGTGGTTGCAGAAACAGGCCTCCTCAGTAAACACTCCCACTTAACACCTTTCTTGCATTTTGGATTCTTCAAAGTAGGACATTAAAAAAAAAAAATCACAGGATCCTCATTAAAAAAAATTTTTTTTAATATATGTCTTCAAGGTATGGTCTTGAACCATACGTTATGGTTCAAGACAATTAAAAAATGCTTATATTCAACATAGCTCCATTCAAATTCATGATGTTAATTTTCTGAAATAATATTGGCAGACAAGAAATGAAATCGACCAGCATCCAAACTGTGGACTCGCAAAGAGTTTTATGACTTCCCCATGAAAAGAACAACTTGTTCCATGGTTCCCTACCCTCTGTCCTTTGTTCTGGCCTTAGTTTCCTGGGTTTCCCTACTGATTGATGGACACCAGCAAAGCACTTAACTTCTGTGTCTTCTTATCATTAATTTGTCTCATTTGTGTACATGTTGCCTGATTTAGATGAGTCAGACCTTCAAGCATGCTCTTTGTATGCTTCTGTTACTTTTCTATACCTTTGAATATAAGTTAGAACTGCCTGTGAATGTTAGCTCTATCTTCAAATTTTGTTTTGTCTGCCAAATAATTAAAAAGTAATGAGGTTTGTATGAATGAAATTTAATAATCGGGCCCCCCCCCATGGAGCCTGTGCCAAGGCAATAAATTATAACTAGTGTTTAAAGCAACGTGTCTGATATGGAGAAAACCAAGTGGCTTTCTTCAAGTGGAAGAAAGACAGGAGAGGTTTTCTATATTAATGAGAAGCTCTACTTTAATTCTGTTGGGAGATCTGCCGGTGGCATTCGAGGCTGTGTTATATTGGGTTGAACATCTGTCACTGGCTTACAGAACTGTTAATCATTCATTTCATATTCAGATATCAGTATTCATTAAAAACTCTCCATTCGGGCAAGTCCTTCTGGGAGAAAGTACCTTATTTGGGGGTCTTAGATTTTTTTTTTCTTTTCTTAAAAAAAGGTTCAATTTTAAACATATTTTTTTCAGCCAGCAGCAAGCAGCATCTGGCAGGGGGAGGTGGGAACTTGTCATACATGCCGATGACCAAGCAGCTTTTCTCCAGGGGAGGTTTAGTGTGGTAGGAGCAGGATTCAAAATTAAAATTTAAAGTCACCAATTTCCATCTTGATTTCTCACCTACAAGAAAATTTCAAAGACGGTGCAAATGCCATTCCATTAGCATTGCTCAAGAGTCTTGCATATTTTTCTTGGGAGGTTGTATAAAGCCCGAGCCCAAGTACCTGGATGGTTAGGGCAATTCTTCACTGCCTCACCTACTTGGGAATCCAGGCACACACACAATGTCTGAAGGTCTAAACAGAAAACAGCATGTCCTGCTCCAACAAAAATCGAATGATTTTTCTGTATCTGCAGCAGAAAACTAATCCAGCAGTGATTTCTTCTACCAGACCCACTTTACAGCTCTGGTGTGTATTAAAAATGCAAGAAATATGCCCTGTGACCCATGACTGCTTATTCCCCATTTATGAGACATGACTATTCCTTGTGTTACCTGTATGGTAATTACCATACGTCATCACACCCACAGCCTCTCAATGATTCACAGAGAAATTAATGTACACTGCCTTCTTTTCATGTAGGCGGGCATATTAGAACAAATCTGTTAGGTTTAGTACAAATGGAGTCCACAGCCCCAACAACCCCTATCAAGAAAAAAACAAACACTGGTCTAAGAGAAACTATTTTCATTTAGATGGAATGAAAAAACAGGCTTTCTGTCTCCAAGGAATGAGAACATAAAGTATAAACTTCTGAAACCTCTAAATCCCAGCAGAAATGCAGCAGAACGTGGCTGGTGTAGCTGGAAGCCTGCAGAGCAAGCGCGTTTGGTCTCGACTCCTGTGCACTCTCCTTTAGCATCTTTCCAGTCGTGGAAGCCTCCATGGACATGAAGCCATGGACACCCACCCTGCAAACAGAACCAGTTTTATCCAGTACTGAAGGCAGATGCTTGGTCTCCTTCCACAAGACACCTGAGTGTTTATCGGTCTGAACACAAACTTTGGACCAGCACAATTTTTCCAAGTTGGGGGATTAGTGGCTGGGAGCCACATGCTGCCCCTCATCCCAGCCCAGCATGGACAGAAGTCTCATCTTGTGGTCTGAACTTACTACCATTAAGTGTCTTTTGAAGGCTGTATTTGAAGTGACTGGACCTCACCTAGTTTTAGTTGCAGCTTAAAACTGAAGTGGCCAGAAAACAAGAAGAAAATACAGAGAGAAAAAAAAAAACTAACAAGACTTTTGTTTGTCCCAGATTGCTTCTGTGCTTTGTAACAGTTCATCTGGATTCAGTCTCTTGGAACCTAAACACATGGTTATAAGTGCCATAAGATATGGGCTCTTACAATCCAGTAAATCCCCAAGTTCAAAACCACGTGGAAAAGGCAAGAGGCATATATCTGCATAAAAGTATTGCTGGGAGCATTTTTTTTTTTTCCTTTTTAAAAACTTTTATTTTGAAATAATTTCAGGGCTTAAAAAATGCAAAATAGGTACTGTATGTCCTTCAACCAGAGTCCCTGAATTTAACATGTGACATAGTCATAACTATGGGAGTATTTCAGTACAATGATCAAAACTGGGAGATTAACCTTGACATAGTACTAAGATCTAATCTTCAGACATTCACTTTGCCTGTTGTCCCATTAAGGTTCTTTTCCTGGTCCAGGATCCAATCAAAGGTCTCATCTGGCATTTAATGCTCCTGTCTTCTTAGTTTCCTTTTATCTGCAATGTTTCCTCTGTCATGACCTGGACATTTCTGCAGAGTACAGACCAGTTATTTTGTGGAATATCCCTCATTTTGGATTTGCTTGATGGCTCCTGGTGTTGAGATTCAGGTTGTGTATCTTTGACAGGTAAATTTAAAAAAAGTCCCCTTACTGGTAAGGTTCACTTTGGTTAAAGTGATGTGTCCTGGTCTCCTCCATTATATGTATTTTTCTTAATTTAAGTATAGTTGATATATATAATATTTTATGTTTCAGGTGTACAACATAGTGGTTCACAATTTTAAACCTTATATTCCATTTATAGTTATTATAAATGTTGGCTATATTCCCTGTGTTGTACGATGTATCCTTGTAGCTTATTTATTTTATATTTAGTAGTTTATACCTCTTAATCTCTTACCCCTGTCTTATCCCTCCCCACTTCCCTCTCCCCACTGGTAATCACTAATTTGTTCTCTATATATCTGTGAGTCTGCTTCTTTTTTGTTATACTCACTAGTTTGCTTTAGATTTTAGACTCCACATCTAAGTGGTCTCATACAGTATATGTCTCTGTCTGGCTTATTTCAGTTAGCATAATACCCTCAAAGTCCATCCATGTCGTTGCAAATGGTAAAGTTCATTCATTTTATCTAGTTATTTATCTAGTTACTTGGGCTCACCTATTACTTTTCTTACCTGAAACAATTATTACTGTGATGTTTTTCCAAATGAAGAGTTTCTATCATTCCTTCTATATTTTTTAGTTGAATGTATATAGTAGAGAAGAGGTTCCTTTTCTTTCTATTTATTTTAAAATAGTTTCTATCAGGAAGAGCTCATGAATTCTTATATTTTTCTAAGAGTTATTAATCCATTACACTATCATTTATTTTCTTGTTCAAATTATCCCCAGGTTTGGCCTTCCAAAGAGGTCCTTTTGACATGTTCTTCTCATTCCTTGGGTACGTTCTTACTTTCTGACTTATCAAGATGTTCCAAGCTCATCTTCTTCTTTCTCTGCTCCAGCCCCCAAAATCAGCCATTCCTTCAAGGAAGACTGTTCCTTTTCTTGGAGAATGGTATTTAGAGTGTAAGTTCTTGGAGCTGGTTGTTATTGCTATTGGGGTTTCATTACTTCTAGGCCTCTCAATGGGCAGAGCTATTTGTATTATAGACACATCTGTTTCTGCCTGTACACATATTAAAATCCACAGGTGCCTACTATCTCCAATTGCAATCATATCCATGGAGTTCCTTTTTTACCTTCCTCCTTTCTCATTTGAAGCTCCTTTCTCTGACACTGAGAACTCTAGTCCTTGTATATTTAATTACCTGCACAATCCTAGAATATACATAAGCTAGTTTAACAACTTACCTTAAGTGCCTGAACTTTGTTATGCAAGTGAGAAATTACATGTAAATTTTTAAATGTCATTTAAAAATTCTTCACTTTTCTTATGTCATCACCCTTAGTAACTTTCTGTAGTAATGCAAATTTTACGTTTTATTCTTCCAGAGACATCACAAGGCTGTCTCATTTCTTACTTAGGATTTCACAAGAGAGGCTCTTTTTCAAGTCACTTTTATAGGGGGAGTGTTGGGAATGGAATAAAAATATACTATTTTTCTTTCTCTGATTTTACTTAGAGTATTTCAAAGAAAACAAAAGAGGATTGTTAGCCAGTCCTTCTATTTTCTTTCAATACAGTTACCTTGTCCTTTCATCTACAGAACCACCAGAGCCCTCCAATGAAAAGCACTGATTTCTGCCCCAATTTCTGAATAAGTTAGGACGATGAGGAATGTGAAGGGTTTCTGGAGGCCTAGGAATTTATTAAGATTATCTCGAGCAAGGATGTCACCCTCTTGTTAAAGAAAAACAGAACAAAATGCAGCAGTCTCAATATTTCTCTGTACTCTATAATGCACTGCAATCATTGGCCTGGGTCCTTTAAGACAGGCTGTAGAGCAAACATTGCTGCCACATCAATCATCACTGCAGAGGAACTGAGATGCATGAAAATATTGTCAATGTAGTCTTTGCCATGAGAAAAGAGCCCACAGACCTCTACTCTGTCTCTGCTTTATTTATTTATTTTTTTTCTGTCATCATATTCTTTTTATTTATTTATTTCTTTTTGAAACTAAATTTTCCACTTTTTGGGGGGGGGTTAGTTTTTATTTTATTTCTTTACTTTATTTTACTTTACAATACTGTATTGGTTTTGCCATACAGTGACATGAATCAGCCACAGGTGTACATGAGTTCCCAATCCTGAACCCCCCTCTCACCACCCTCCCCATATCATCTCTCTGGATCATCCCAGTGCACCAGCCCCAAGCATCCTGTATCTGTATCAAACCTAGACTGGTGATTCATTTCTTACATGACAGTATACATGTTTCAATGCCATTCTCCCAAATCATCCCACCCTCTCCCTCTCCCTCAGAGTCCAAAAGTCTGTTCTATAATCTGTGTCTCTTTTGCTGTCTCGCATACAGGGTCATCATTACCATCTTTCTAAATTCCATATATATGTGTTAGTATACTGTATTGGTGTTTTTCTTTCTGGCTTACTTCACCCTGTATAATCAGCTCCAGTTTCATCCACCTTAGTGGAACTGATTCAAATGTATTCTTTTTAATGGCTAAGTAATACTCCATAGTGTATATGTACCACAGCTTTCTTATCCATTCATCTGCTGATGGATATCTAGGTTGCTTCCATGTCCTGCCTATTATAAACAGTGCTGCGATGAACATTGGGGTACACGTGTCTCTTTCAATTCTGGTTTCCTCAGTGTGTATGCACAGCAGTGGGATTGCTGGGTCATAAGGCAGTTCTATTTCCAGTTTTTTAAGGAATCTCCACACTGTTCTCTATAGTGGCTCTACTAGTTTGCATTCCCACCAACAGTGTAAGAGGGTTCCCTTTTCTCCACACCCTCTCTAGCATTTATTGCTTGTAGACTTTTGGATCACAGCCATTCTGACTGGTGTGAAATGGTACCTCATTGTGGCTTTGATTTGCATTTCTCTGATAATGAGTGATGTAGAGCATCTTTTCATGTGTTTGTTAGCCATCTGTATGTCTTCTTTGGAGAAATGTCTAGTTCTTTGGCCCATTTTTTGACTGGGTCATTTATTTTTCTGGAATTGAGCTGCAGATGTTGCTTGTATATTTTTTAGATTAATTCTTTGTCAGTTGCTTCATTTGCTATTATTTTCTCCCATTCTGAAGGCTGTCTTTTCACCTTGCTTATAGTTTCCTTTGTTGTGCAGAAGCTTTTAATTTTAATTAGACCCCATTTGTTTATTTTTGATTTTATTTCCAATATTCTGGGAGGTGGATCATATAGGATCCTGCTGTGATTTATGTCAGAGAGTGTTTTGCCTATGTTCTCCTCTAGGAGTTTTATAGTTTCTGGTCTTATGTTTAGATCTTTAATCCATTTTGAGTTTAGTATTGTATATGGTGTTAGAAAGTGTTCTAGTTTCATTCTTTTACAAGTGGTTGACCAGTTTTCCCAGCACCACTTGTTAAAGAGATTGTCTTTAATCCATTGTATATTCTTGCCTCCTTTGTCGAAGATAAGGTGTCCATAGGTGTGTGGATTTATCTCTGGGCTTTCTATTTTGTTCCATTGATCTATATTTCTGTCTTTGTGCCAGTACCATACTGTCTTGATGACTGTGGCTTTGTAGTAGAGCCTGATGTCAGGCAGGTTGATTCCTCCAGTTCCATTCTTCTTTCTCAATATCACTTTGGCTATTCGAGGTTTTTTGTATTTCCATACAAGTTGTGAAATTATTTGCTCTAGCTCTGTGAAAAATACCACTGGTAGCTTGATAAGGATTTCATTGAATCTGTAAATTGCTTTGGGTAGTATACTCATTTTCACTATATTGATTCTTCCAATCCATGAACATGGTATATTTCTCCATCTATTAGTGTCCTCTTTGATTTCTTTCATCAATGCTTTATAGTTTTCTATACATATGTCTTTAGTTTCTTTAGGTAGAAGTATTCCTAAGTATTTTATTCTTTTCGTGGCAATGGTGAATGGAATTGTTTCCTTAATTTCTTTTTCTGCTTTCTCATTATTAGTGTATAGGAATGCAAGGGATTTCTGTGTGTTGATTTTATATCCTGCAACTTTGCTATATTCATTGATTAGCTCTAGTAATTTTCTGGTGGAGTCTTTGGGGTTTTCTAGGTAGAGGATCATGTCATCTGCAAACCGTGAGAGTTTTACTTCTTGTTTTCCAATTTGGATTCCTTTTATTTCTTTTTCTGCTCTGATTGCTGTGGCCAAAACTTCCAGAACTATGTTGAATAGTAGCCAACCAGTAAGTCAAAGTCAAGGCAGTTAACACTCTACTGGTTGCCCTCTACAAATTCACCAAAGTCCTACAATTGTTCAGTGCAGTTGATCATTTCTTTAGGACCAGCTCTACCTAAAATAAGAAAGAGTGAGAAAAATAATTATAGAATATATGAGCCCACCCCCTCACCTGTCCAAGATATTTGTACTATATTTCTAACAGTTAGCTCAAGTAAGTAAAAGCAATCAATATTAATGGGTTAAAATCCCCACGAAAACAAAGATTGTTTCACAAACAATTCAGCTGCATAACTATTACAAGATTGCATTTTCAAAATAAAAAAGGTCACAGTAAGGTTTAAAATAAAGAGGAGGGAAAAGATATAGTAGGAAAGCATAATAAAAATACAGCAGGTGGCAAGATTATCATACAAAGTAAAATTAAGAACAAAAGGCTCTAAATGGGACAAGATGATATTAAAAATAATAAAAAATACGATACACAAAACCTATAGTTATAAAATGTCAGCACTGATTAGCATAACAAAAATGTACATAAGGCAATAACACTATTAGGAAGCTTATGAGAATTTAATGTTAGTGTTAGTGTTAGTGGCTCAGTCGTGCCCGACTCTTTGTGACCCCATGGACTGCAGTCCAGCAGCCTCCTCTGTCCATGAGATTTTCCAGGCAAGGATACTGGAGTGGGTTGCCATTTCCTTCTCCAGGGGATCATCCCAACCAGGGATCGAACCTGGGTCTCCTGCACTGTAGGCAGATTCTTTACTGACTGAGCTAATGGATCTCAATATTAGTGGTAAATTTTAATCTTACTCTTTTAGTATTAAGACAGATTGAGTAGTTTCAAAATAAATAAAACCATAAATGTTTTGAATATGTAGTAAACTGAATTGTAGACATAAAAAATTTTGTTCTTTACAGAGTTTTCTTCAAATCCCTAAGGAACATTTGTAAAAGGTGATCATGTACTGGGCCACAAAGAGAATCTCAGAAAAATGTAAAAATTAGTATTACTACAAGATATATTATTTAACTGTAATATAATAAACTAGAAATTAACTATTAGAAGAAGACAAAATGGTGTAACAACTTAAAAATTATAGCAAAACTAATTTTACCATACCTCTTGAATAAATGAAGAAATCAAATCTACAATCCAGACTACTTTGAGATAATAAAAATGGAAATAGAACATATCAGAACCTATAGGTATTGATTCAGCCAAAACCATACTTAGAGAAAAAAATCAGAGCCTTAAATTATCTTGTGATCAGATCAGAAACATGGAAATTTAAAATTTAACTCAAAAAATTATTTTTAAACTGACCAAAATAAAGTTGGAAAAATAAATTAATAAAGAACTAGAAAAGAGAAAGTTTAAAACTACACAGCTGGTTTTGTTCTTCTGAAACATCAAGAGAGAGTAATGCTGATAAATCTAACCAAGAAAACACTTCCGAAGACATGTGAGTACAAAAAGAGTGAGAAAGGAAGATATAACTACACATATAGAGGACTTTAAAATTATGAGGGAATGACTTTTATGCTAAAAGTCTTGACAATCTAGATTAAAAGCATTCTTTCAAGGAAAATTTAAAATATTGAAATTGACAAGATAGTATCAAACTTAAATATCAGAGATCAATAACCAGAGACTGACAATTTTGCTAAAAATGTATTACACTTCCAGATAGTGTTACAAGGAGGGTCCTCATGAACTTCAAAGAACTGGTAACTGCTATGTTATTCAATTCTGTCAGAGTGTAAAAAGAGATGGACACTCACCAATTCAATTTTTCAGGCTATCATAATCCAGATTCCAAACCCACTAAAAAAATGATAAAAATTATATATGAAATACATTATAAATATATATGTAAATATCCTAAATAAAATATTAGCACTAATCTGAGAGTTGGACTATGAAGAAAGCTGAGTGCCGAAGAATTGATGCTTTTGAGCTGTGGTGTTGGAGAAGACTCTTGAGAGTCCCTTGGACTGCAAGGAGATCCAACCAGTCCATTCTAAAGGAGATCAGTCCTGGATATTCTTTGGAAGGAATGATGCTAATGCTGAAACTCCAGTACTTTGGCCACCTCATGCGAAGAGTTGACTCATAGGAAAAGACTCTGATGCTGGGAGGGATTGGGGGCAGGAGGAGAAGGGGACGACAGAGGATGAGATGGCTGGATGGCATCACCGACTTGATGGACATGAGTTTGAGTGAACTCCAGGAGATGGTGATGGACAGGGAGGCCTGGCATGCTTCAATTCATGGGGTCGCAAAGAGTCGGACACAACTGAGCGACTGATCAGCTAATTAAAAGAATAGCATGTCATAATTTAATCAGTTTTCTTTCAGGAATTATTACCAACATCCAACCTTATTGTGAAGACGATAGTCAATGAGATGAGATAAGTATGATTATTTTCTAATGATATATTTTCATACATAGGAAATCCAAGAAAATCAGCAGAAAAAATATTGAAACTAATAACTATGATCAGTAAAATGTAGAGAAAATTACGTACAAAAGCCACTTGCTTTTCTTCATATAGAAATTTGTTAGAAAATGTAATGGAAACAAGATTCATTCATAATAGCAATACAACTATTAATTTATGTACACAGAATATGATTTTTTTTTAAGGTGAAAAATCTCTCTGATAGAAATAAAGGGAGGAAATGTCCTAAATCAATGGAGAGTGAATAGGCAGAGATCAGTGATAGGCTGATTCTAGTAGGACAATCTTTACTGTATTTCCCGTTAGTTAAACACAGAAGCAAACAAAAGCACTATAGTGTTCTGAAGAAAGTAATCAGAAAATATTAACATGGCATCAAGATTCCATATTAAACAAGTTTCTGATTTATTCAATACTATTCAACATTTTTTGTAGTTTTGGAATTTGGACAAGGCTGAATGTCACAGGCAGCCATTTGACAACGTTTTCTGTCTTCAGTAATTATTCCTCAACCCTATATGCAGAACAGACTCATCATCACTGAGACCCTGGCACAAAGCAGGAATTATCTACTGTATGTATCTTTTGCTGGAAAACGGCCATGTGGAATTACGTGTGCAGCAAAAAGAAAGTTAAACAGGTTCAGCAAGCAGTTTTCTCCCAAACTTAAAGATTGGTTCATCCCAGGAGGTCAGAAAGCTGATTAAACATCTATTCTTTGAGACCCATCACCCTGTGTGAATCACCAACAGCTTTGAACAGCCCTGAACTGCTCTGTAGTGCACGTGCTAGTTACGATTTGAAACTCCAGAAAAATGCCAATAATACATTGCTTTTCATTTCATGAGTCTTTGGGTTCTCAGACCATAATCTCTGTTTACTAGATTATCTATTCTGAGGCATGCATAGTTTTTTCCCATCCACATTGAATGTACCAAGACGTACACTTCAAACAAGCAGATTCCATGATCTATGAAGATTCTGTGGAAACCAAATATATAATTAATCAGGGGTTCCAAACACATTCCTTTGGAATCATCATGACTCTACTCTGTTCCTGTCACTCTCCTGGGGGATCTCCAAGTCCATCCAATAAGCCTTACCTTCAAGATCTATCCCAACTTGTTGCTTCACTACTTCTGTCCTCACCCAGACCTCTATTATTTTTGCTCAGATGGCTACAGGAGCCTTTGATTAACCTCCCTGCTTTCAAGGAAGGGGGTGGGGTGTGGGGGGAGCTTTGTTTTTAAATGAAAGTCACAGCGTGTTGCTTCTTTCTTGTAAACCTTTCAATGACTTTTTCCTTTGCTCAGGGCAAAAGCCAAAACCATATGGTCCCTATGTAAGTGAAAAGAGAGTAAAGTCGCTCAGTCATGTCTGACTCTTTGCAACCCCATGGACTGTTGCCTACCAGTCAAGGATTTTCCAGTCAAGAGTACTGGAATGGGTTGCCATTTCCTTCTCCAGGGGATCTTCCCGACCCAGGGATTGAACCCAGGTCTCCCACATTGCAGGCAGACCCTTTACCTCTGAGCCACCAGGGAAGCCCTACGTCCTTAAGTAGAGTGACCATATAATTTAACCTATAAACAGGGACATTTTTAGAAGGAAAGGTCAGTCATTACAAATTATCCCAGAACAATAGGCATAAACAGGGCTATCTCAAACAAGTGAGGTGTATGGTCACTCTGCTTATAAATCCTTGTATGATCTACCCACCCCTGCTACTTATCAGCCCTCACCACCCACCAGTATCACTCTTTCTCTGCTCTGCCCAAAAAAGCCTGCTTGTTGTCCTCTGAACATGCTAAGCATATGCTCCCGACTCAGGACATTTGCACTTGCTCTTCCCTCTAATTAGAATATTCTTCTCCCAGGTAAGTGAATGTCTTACCCTTTCCTCTCTTGTAGACTCTACTCAAATATCCCCCTAATAGGGAGACTCTCTTTGACCATCCTGTAAATTACAGTCATCTCATCACCCCTCCCCCTTGCCCCAGTGTTCCTTATTCTTCTCACTCTGCTGAATTTTTCTTCTGTTTTGCTTATCACCATCTGTCACGTTAGATATTTATCTCTTATTGTTTATGGTCTGTTTTCTCCCACAAGAAGGTTAAGCTCTGTGAGAATGAGGACTTTAATTTACTCATGATTATATCTCCAGCTCTTAGAACTCTGCCCAGCATGTAGGGAGCAGGATGACTATCTGTTGAAGGCATGAGTGAGTGGCTGAAATGAAGAGACATGTGTAAAATCATGGCGCTCCCTGGGGAGTAGCATGAAATATTTATGCTTAATCCCATCAATGTGAAGCAGAAATACTGTATTGGTGGCAAGTATGAACGTGAGGTCTTTGTAATATACAATCATAAACACAAAAGCCCACAAGCAATATCAGCAAAAATGAAGCCCAGCAAATGATTGAACTACCAAAGATGTGCTGTTTCAAGGTTTTTAGGTTCATATTTGATTGCATCTAATTAATTGATTTTGTCCTTTTACTCTACAAGTACTAAAGTTCTTATGAGAGATATATTGAAGGGAAACATAAAATTTTGCACATCTTCTCCTTTAGCTAGACTGTTTCTGAGGAAACAGATTCCAGATTTTGGTCATGGAACAACCTGGAGTGTCTTGCTAAAGTACAGCTTAAGAACAAGTACAATAAATCACAACCAGTAAATAGCCCTTGAAGAGCTTCCACATTTCTGCTACCATTGAGTTCTGTGTAAAATATCAGTCAGTTTAATAAAGGAAAATTGGGATCTCATTTGTTATAATTCTGTTATAATTACCTTTTTAATTAAATTAGTTACAGGAAATTGAATGTTTTTTCCACAAATGTTTAATATTCATGTTTTTTCTTCTGTGGATTTCTATTAATCTCTTGTGTCAATTTAGCTATTGTGTTAGTCTTTTTATTCTTGGGTTATTAGAGCTCTCTTTGTATGTAAGGGTTATTTGCATACAAGAGACCTTAGTCATTTTTTTTGTACTTTTGTTTCCTATCGTCTTTTGCTACATAGAAGATGGGTACACAAGTAATTCCTGTGACTATTTTGCCTTTGGTTTTATATTGATAAAGCTTTCTACACTTATTGTATGTGGAAGCTTGTGGGAAAGGAGTTGTATGTGTGTTTGTGTGTGTGTGTGTGCATCTTTGTTCCTCTTGTTGTCATCAACTGAGGCAAAAGTCCTATGGGTAATAGTTTATTACACACATATCACCTGTGTCTCTCAGGCAGCCAGTCCTGGAGTAAATCATACTGACTTTCTCTGGGTACAGCAGATCGGTGTGAAACAAATGCTATGCACCAGTAGGCGTGTCCCACTGTGGCAGCCATAGTCTTCAGTGCTGGGAGACACAATCTCAGCAGTGGTGGAGCTCATCATTGCTTGCTTTTTAACCTTTTTTGTCCTTTTTCCTTATCCTTCCATTTTTCCATTCCAATTTCTTCTTTCTAAGTTGCTGAACAAGTTAATAAGAATGGGGATTGATTTGTCTTAAGAAAAGGCAGCTACAAATTACACTGTAAGTTTCCCAAGTATTAGTAGGGCTTCCCTGGTGGCTGAGATGGTAAAGAACCTGCCTGCAATGCCAGAGACCTGGGTTCAATCCCTGGGTCAGGAAGGTCCCAAAGGCAGGACTATGTTTTATTAATTTTTGAATCCTCAAAACCTAGAACACAATACATACATTCTGTGTTTGGATTAGGTGGCATAATTTCAAACTTGCAGCAAATAAGGCATTTCTTTGAGTATACTAACAGGAATACAACATGAAGCCATTGCCCCAATTTTAATAAAAGTTGAGAGCTTTGAGTTAAACACAAGAGTGTTTACACAGGGAAGTTTTGGAATCTTTTCCCCTAAAGCAAATAAAAGAAAATGACTCTTTTGTCCTGCTTTTCTTATTGGTCTTTAGATGGAACATAGACCAGCTCCTTCTGTAAGACTCTCTTGGATTTCTGATGCTGTCAAATTTGGTAGGAAAGACAGTGAGGCAAGATGCATTACAAGTGGTCACTCAGTCTTTGCAGCATCCTTTCTCTGTCTGAGCATGTGGCCTCCATTTGGGAGCCTGGCCCTGCTGCTGTCCTCCCCCTGGCCATGACCTTGACTGCAGACAGCTGAGATGCAAGGTCCTAATACTTACATCAAATCCATTTTTGCTGGTGACCCTGCCTTCCTCTGTCCTAAGTCTGCTCCGTTTTCTCTTTCTCTACATCATTATCATGTAAATCCCAGGGCTGTGCCATCTCTTTAGAATCTGCACTCTGATTGGGTTGAACTGCACAGGAGTCTTGAACTCCACCTTCTTCTCCATTCAAAGTTTGAGTCTAGGTTTCCTGCTGCATTGCTTATCTAATGGCTGCCTGTGGGGAGTCAGGATTCACCCCACTGCTCCCCATGACTGAGGAAGGGATCCCACGTCTCATGTCAATCACAGGCAGCCCCGATACCAATACCACAGAGCTTGCTATGTTCTCTTCAACCACACAGGCTATTCCCCATACTTGAAGCTACTTCCCCTCCTTCCCCCAGGGGCAAGGTCTGGTTGCGACTCCTTCCCAACTCCTCCCTGTGCCCATGGCTTACTGGACTTGACCCAGCTACATTCCAAGACGCTGCTGTTGTAAACAAACTAAAGCAGCATGACATTAACAAACTCAAAAAACTCCCGATTGAGAGGCTTCACAGTCTATAATGAACAAGATGGTCTGTCTTTGGCTTTTACACTGAGCTCTTTTTCCATTTACCACCGTCTTAAATATCATTCCTATCTTCTCCATTTCTTCATCAAAACCTCTTCCTCTTTCATGGCAGGTCTTCTAAAGAACAGCTCAGCAAAGTGAGAGACTAAGCAATTTAGAATGTGTAAAGGATGCCACCTTCTTGGAGAGGCAGGAGGAGATGGATCATACAGGCTGACTTCTGAGAAATCTCAATGTAAGATTTATTCCCTCCTAGGTTAGACGAAGCCAGCTCTTTTTACCTGTGTATCTCTAATTATTCATGGATTTTCAGCACTTGCAAGCAATGCCCTTTAGCTCTTGTAAGCAGAAAAGGAATATGGTAGAATACGGAGTACCTCACAAAATTAATAGTGAAGATGGAGAATCAAGCAAGTACCAAGGGAAGTTGGGGTGGTTGGCACAGGCTAGAACACACAATGGGTGCAAACTGGTCAAGGTGTTACTGCCAGTACTCCTGCTGGTGTGGGTGCGCCTGGACCCTGAATGCTGCCAATGGTGCCACCAAGATGAGCTCTAAATTGTCGCTGCTCCTAGGAATCATTGCTCCAGACTCAAAAATCTTAGGCAAGAGTGAATCATGACAGAGATGTGCATTTTGGTTGTAACCTCATAGCCTTGCTGCTTTCCATGAAGGCTTATACAAAGGCAGAGTTTGAGAAGGGAGTTCAGCTGCTGGATGGCCAAAAATATGGCAAATCCTTAATTTCTTTCTAATAACTTATTTGAGAAGACACATCATATATCAATAGAGGCTCCCAAGAGTCTTGCTGATATTTGTCTAATTGGAAGATTAGCCTCCAATGGCCAAAAGGCAGGAAACTGAAATGTAAAGACCTGGAATCTCACATATTCATGGACCCAGTGTCTGTCCTCCCCTGGATGGTTGACCCCATGAGGTCAGGGTCCTACTGTCTTGGTGGTATTACATCCCAGTGCCTCTCAAAGGGTATTACAGGTTGAATTTGTCCCTCTCAAATTCACATGTTGAAGTTCTAACCCATATGAATGTTGCCTTGTTTGGAAATAAGGTCATTGAAGTTGTAATTAGTTAAGATGAGATCGTACTGGAGTAGAGTGAACCCCTAATCCAACATGACTCGTGTGCTTATAAAAAGGGGAAATATGGATACAGATCCACATACAGGGAAAGCACCTTGTGAAGACAGGAGTTATGCTCCCAAAGCTGAGGAATTTCTAGGAGCTTACCTGGAAACAGACCATTCCCTAGTGTCTTCATTGCGAGCAGGGCCCTGCCTTGACCTTGGACTTGCAGCCTTCAGAACTATGAGACAATAAATTTCTGTTGTGTAAACCACATAGTTTGTGGTACTTTGTTATGACAACTCCAGGAAACTGACACAAAGGGTCTAGCATAGAAAATTATGAATACTTATTTGAAGGAATGTGTAAAGAACTGTCTTGTCCCTTTACTGGCTGTGAGATTTTTTTTAATTAATTAATTAATTTTATTTTCCCTTTGATTGTGATAGGTCTTTGCTGCTGCATGAGGGCTTTCTCTAGTGGTAACAAAAGGGGCCTACTCTCTAGTTGCAGAGCAGGGGCTCTAAAACACTTGGACTTCAGTAGTTGTGACTCATCGGCTCAGTAGTTGTGGTACACAGGCTTAGTTGCCCCTGGGCATGTGGAATCTTCTCAGACCAGGCATCAAACCCTTGTCCTTTGTGTTGGCAGGATGATTCTTAACCACTGGACCCTCAGGGAAGTCCTAGCTGTGAGTTATTGATGAATAGATTTTATTCCATGAGATGGAAGAAATGTCTGACTCATTTCATTTCTTTAAATTAAATGTATTCTACTCCACATCCCACCAAGTTGGTGGTAACTTTAATGTTACAATGGGTCCCCCTCTGCCACACATCCCAGGCCATCATAAAGGTCCTTGGCATCTTAGATTATCCAGTACCTTTGGAGAGAACATTTGTTCCTTGAGCACGTGGATAACCAAGCTTGCACCAAGCTGGGCTTCTCATCGAGGTACCCTGGCCTCCCCGAGAATACCTAAGATGCAGGCTTCTATGAGTCTTACCCTCCCTCTGTAGTGCAGCAAGTTTCAACTGATTCTTACAACATTTGAGATGGGGTGTTCATCTCTCCTCACCACCACTCCCCTCTGCCAAATCTTCTTCCTTTTTCAAGCTTGAGAAGTAAAATCTCTCTCCTTAACTCCCACAGCTTCTTCCCCTCTGTTTTGTCCAAAGCACTCATCTTTCACTTCACCCCCTGCCCTCAACAGACAGCTCAATAGCTTGGGATTTCTGAAATCCAAACCAGCAAGTTATGCTTGATTTTGGCAACACAAGCCCTTCTTAAAGCCAGCAAATGCAACATTTGGGCCACCATCTTCACTGGGAACAGCAAAGGTCACTGTGAATTAAACACAAACACTTTGTGTTATTGTTCCCAATTATTCACTCTCTATTTCTACAAGAGGGGTAGACATCCATCCACTGCTATTGACTTGTCAGGCTCCCTTGTGAAAAATACATAGTCTTGGCTCCCAGTAACGTCAGGCTTAGCTGTGGCCAGTGGGAGAGGAGCAGAAATGACATGATGCCTGTCTGAGCATTGTATTTCCACTCGCCTTACATTTTCCTTTTGTCACAAAAATAGTATGTCCCATACATAGGCACATTAAAGCAAAATTGTAATAAAAAGAGTCACATGCATTTTTGGATTTCCCAATGCATATAAAAGTTGTGTTCACATTAAACTATAATCTATCAGTGTGAAATAGCATGTCTAAGAAAAAAGCATATACCCTAATTAAAAATACCTTATTGATAAACGATGCTGACCATCAGCTGAGCCTTCAGTGAATCTTGCTTGCAGAGAGTCTGAAAAACTGCAAGAATCACCAAAATGTGACACAAGTGAGCAAATGCTGTTGGATAAATGGTGCTGATAGACTTCCTGGAGGCAGGGTTGCCAGAAATCTTCAATTTGCAAAAAGAATGCAGTATTTGTAAAGTACAGTAAAGCAAAATGTGGTAAAACAAGGAATGCTGCAGAACCTTCAGCCTTGATTCTTGTGGAACACACCCACAGCCAGTTTGCAGTTTGTGCAGAGCTATAGTCTGGTGCTAACCCACAGCCAATGTGTGACGCAAATGAGAAATAGATTGTTGTTATTGTAATCTACCAAGATTTGGGGCCTAAGGTTGTTTGTAATCATGGGGAAAATCTAGGAAAATCTTACTAGTAAAATATCTAAATAATCATTCTTCCACATTGGGAAATATTATTTCCCCTTCTCTTAACCAAAACCTCATTATATGTACAATTGTTTGCAACATATGCTATCTTGGGTTCTTGGAAGTTCTGTTCTTCTAGGATTCTAAAACAGTATGACCAGCTTCCTTCTACATCGTTGGTCCGCAAGGCTCATTCATGAGGCATCTGCTAACCTCTTGCCCCCTCCTCCCCATGAAAACCTTCATTTTAACCCAGAGATATAAGATGAGGCAGGGAGCCAGCGCCTGTCAGTAACAGTTAAGCTTACCTAATCTCTCTGAGCTTTCATTTTCCCATCTGTAAAATGGGAATAGGGCTTCCCAGGTGACTCAGTAGTAAAGAATCTGCTTGCCAATTCAGGCAACTTGGGTTTGATCCTGGCGTCAGGAAGATACCCTGGAGGTGGAAATGGCAAACCACTCCAGTATTCCTCCCTGGAAAATTCCATGGACAGAGAAGCCCGGCAGGCTACAGTCCATGAAGCTGCAAAGAGTCGGACACAACTTAGTGACTAAACAACAACAAATGGGAATAATGACAGGATTGTGATGGTGAAATAATACATGTGAAGTTTCTAATACAGAACTTGTCATATATTGAGTATGCAATAGACTTTAATTCCCTCCCTCCTTTAAAGGCGTTCTTCACCCAAGAGGTTTTGCAACTCAGTGGAAATACATGTCCTAAAAGAAAAGGAAAAAGATTCTGAAAATTCATTTCAGATATCAGCTGTAGCTAAAGGAGATGATGTTAGGAAATCCTGAATCCCATGCATTAAACATATTGAGGGATGTGGCCTCTATCTCTTCTTATTTTCCATGTAAGTAAAATTTCATTCCATTTCCTCTATCTCTTCTTTTTTTCTTACTTACTTTCCGTGGGCGATTTTGTTGCAACTAGGGTGACGGCCTATAATCCTCTCACAGGGAGAAGCAGTGAATTGTAGGAATGGTGGTACATCTACCACAAGGGGGCCACACCCCTTTCTTCAGGAAGCCTCGGGAACAAAGTCAGTCAAGAAATAGGGGGTGGTGAGCTAGATGAAATGCTGTTGAGAGACTAACATGAGCTCAAAGAAGTGACCATTGGTTTTGGAAATACAGAGGCCTTTTGGAAATAAGTCGTTCTTCTAAGCTGACATATTAAGTACCTAATGTGTACTTTCTGTTTTAGAAGCATCTGGTGGCCACACTTCTGTTAGCTTGCCACCTGAAGAACAATCTCACTACTTCTATACTCTGAAAATGGAGCTGATTAAAGATCACTGATGCCCTGAAGCAGCTTGTGGGTCCAGTAATCAAAGGTGTTTGACCACAGAAGTAGAAAATGTTAATAAAACAAGGAGGCCATTAGACTGAGAAGGTTCTAATACAAACCATAGCAGCCTGTGTCAGCAAACCCAAACTGGACCCTGTAGATTCCTCAGGTTATCCAATCACAGACACAAGATCTCAGCTTTTCCACTTAAGACAAACTTAAGCTGTGCTTGGCCACTCAGTCTTGTCCAACTCTTTCCAACCCCATGGACTGTAGCCAACCTGGGTCCTCTGTCCATGGGATTTTCCATGCAAGAATACTGGATTGAGTTGCAGTTTCCTTCTATAGGGAATCTTCCCAACCCAGAGATCAAACTGGCGTCTCCTGCACTGCAGGCATGTGCTTTACCTGCTGAGCCACTGGGGAAGCCCAAAACTTAAGCTACAGCCAATCAGATAATTTCCTGGCTTCGTTTCCACCTTTGCCCTATCAAAGTCTTGCCCCTGCCCCCTCTTGGTGGAGCGTTCCTAACCACTTCCAGTTTGGCAACATCAGTTCCAATTGACGTCTGCTTAAAAAAAAATGAAACAAACAAAAAAAAACTCTTAAAAATTTTAATATGCCTGTTTATCATTTAACAAAGGTCACCTGAATTTTGATTTGCCCATAGTTATATGCATTCTTGGAGAGGAATCAGGGGCAAGACAAACAGCAACTAATATACGTTGGGACCAAATTCGTTTAAAGAGTTTTTTTGAAGACAAAAGAAAGCATTGACCAGTAGGTTTGCATTGCAGGGAAGATTCTCTACACCCTTCTTATTAGTCAGATTTTCCTGGCCATCCCTCACATTTCCCCCAGACTTAACTCTTTGCTTGTTTGTGAGAAATTCGTACAGGAGTTTACAAAGCTGGGGGTGGGGATTGCATTAGTGAAGCAATAGTGGTGGTGTTGACATGAAATGCTGACTCCGTATATTTTTTTTCTTAGCCGCCTTGTGGTTGAGGACAACCCCTGCTGTCATTTTGATATTTGGCAAGGTACCTGAATAACCTGAAATTTCTCCATGTGATCTATATCTACTTTGACAGTTTAAAAGAATGGCTCTTTGAAAATGTAAATCCTAACCCTTTGAATATTTTTTTTATAGTTGAGACTATTAAAGTTGGTAAGGAGAGCTCCAAGTTTTGAGGCTTAACTATTACAAAAAAATGGTGAAACTCTCTACAACCCTGATAAATTTAGCCTCCTTCTGCTTATATCTGGAGACGAGAGAGTTCATTGTCTCACTACTCAAGGGACAAAACCAATTTTCAACTAATGGAATTCTAATTTTCAGGAAGTCTTTTCTGATGCTTAATTAAAACTTGCCTCCTTAAAACTTCCATCAAGTAATTTATGCTGGGAATAATGTAAATGTGCATATTAGTCAGGTTTTTCTAGAAACAGAAACAATAGGATATACAGACATACATGTAAGAGGAGACTTATTGTAGAAGCTAGCTCACACAGTTTTGGAGCTGCCCCAATAGTCCATGGACTTCTTCAGGCCAGAATACTGGAGTGGGTAGACATTCCCTTCTCCAGGGGATCTTCCCAATCCAGGGATAGAACCCAGGTCTCCTGCATTGCAGGTGGATTCTTTGCCAGCTAAGCCATCAGGGAAGCCCTATATAGATACATTTGTAAAAGGAGATTTACTGTAGAAACTAGCTAACACAGTTTTGGAGGCTGAGCTGTGCGCCCCCTCCCCCACCCAACCATCTGCAAGTTGGAGAACGAAGAAAGTCAGTGGCGTGATTCAGTCCATGTCCAAAGGCCTGAGAACCAGAGGTCTGCTGGTCTAAGTCCCAGAGTCCACAAATCCAACAGCCAGGAGCTCTGATGTCTGAGGATAGAAGAGGATGAATACTCCTGTTTAAGAAGACAGTGAGCATTCTCCCTCCCTTCACCTTTTTTGTTTTATGGGAGCCCTCAAGGGATTGAAGTCTACTGTTTCAAATGATTCTCTTCCAGGAACATTCTCACAGACACACCCAGAAATAATGGTTTACCAGCTATCTGGGCATCCCTTACACCAGTCAAGTTGCTACATAAAATTAACCATCACATGGTCCATTTCCTTGGCAGTCCAGGGATTAAGACTCCATGCACCCAGAGCAGGAAAATCCTTGACTGGAAACCTCTATAAACATCCATAAATGACAGGGTTTGGGGAGATACCAAGTTTGTGAGCACATCCTTGTGCTGGGAGGCTGGGGCACTCCAACTCCTCAGAGATGAAGGGTTCTACGCTCAGGACCATTTTCAGACCTCACCCTATGTACCTCTTCCTCTAGCTGGTCTTTTGTGTCCTTTATAATAAGTTGTTTTAGTAATAGCATTTTCCTGAGTCCTGTGAGTCCTAATTCTAGGAAATTATGGAACGTGGGGTGAGGGGTATAGAAGTGAAAGCTTCTGAACTTTTAGCCAAGTCAGACAGAAATTTGGGTCTGATATTGGCATCTGATGTTGGAGCAGTCTTGTGGGAGCTGAGATCCTTTAACTTGTGGGATCAGAAACTAACTCCTGGTAGTTAGTCCAGAATTGGATTTATTGTTGGACACTAGTTGGTATCCAGAGAATCAAAGAATATAATAAATCTACTCCATCTTTTACAGGAAAATCCTTCAACTATATTTTAGCCTTCTCATATCAAAAATCTTTTGTTCTTCAAACTCTCACACTGACGAACTTCTCATCACCCATATCAATATTCTCCATTACTTATCAAAAGTTCTGGCTTGTAAAAAGTCTATCTTAAAATTCTATACTTAAAATTCAGCACACTTCTCTAGATGTGGCCAAAAGAGAACATTATAGGTATTCCGTGCTTTGTCACTCAGTTGTGTCCCATGGACCATAGTCCACTGGGCTCCTCTGTCCATAGAATTCTCCAGGCAACAATACTAGAGTGGGTTGCCATTTTCTCCTCCAGGGGATCTTCTCGACCCAGGAATCGAACTCGTGTCTCCTGTGCCTCCTGTATTACAGGTGAATTCTTTACCCTAGGCTCAGGTTAATAATTTTATTTCTGTTCTAATGGACATGCCCTAAATATGTGTCTGTTACATGGAGTGGGGCTGGAAGGTTGACCAGCAGCAATGGTGATCCTCTTTATTACCCTGATCAGTTCAGGTCTTGTCTAATCACAAACACCCTATCTGGCAAACACAGTCTTATAGATAGCTGCACCTACCTCCTTGAAAGCTATTTAGTTAGTTAGTTAGTTAGTTAGTTCAGTCGCTCAGTCATGTCCGAATCTTTGTGACCCCATGAATTGCAGCACGCCATGCCTCCCTGTCCATCACCATCTCCTAGAGTTCACTCAAACTCACGTCCATCGAGTCAATGATGCCATCCAACCATCTCATCCTCGGTCATCCCCTTCTCCTCCTGCCCCTAATCCCTCCAAGCATCAGGGTCTTTTCCAAAGAGTCAACTCTTCGCATGAGGTGGCCAAAGTACTGGAGTTTCAGCTTTAGCATCAGTCCTTCCAATTAACACCCAGGGCTGATCTCCTTTAGAATGGACTGGTTGGATCTCCTTGCAGTCCAAAGGACTCTCAAGAGTCTTCTCCAACACCACAGTTCAAAAGCATCAATTCTTCGGCGCTCAGCCTTCTTCACAGTCCAACTCTCACATCCATACATGACCAATGGAAAAACCATGGCCTTAACTAAACGGACCTTTGTTGGCAAAGTAATATCTCTGCTTTTCAATATGCTGTCTAGGTTGGTTATAACTTTCCTTCCAAGGAGTAACCGTCTTTTAATTTCATGGCTGCAGTCACCATCTGCAGTGATTTTGGAGCCTCCCAAAATAAAGTCTGACACTGTTTCCCCATCTATTTCCCATGTAGTGATGGGACCAGAAAGCTAGTTGAAGTGAAGTGAAGTGAAGTCACTCAGTCATGTCCGACTCTTTGTGACCACATGGACTGTAGCCTACCGAGCTCCTCCGTCCATGGGATTTTCCAGGCAAGAATACTGGAGTGGGTTGCCATTTCCTTCTCCAGGGGAACTTCCCAACCCAGGGATCGAAACCGGGTCTCCCACATTGTAGGCAGATACTTTATCGTTTGAGCCACAAGGGAAGCAAGCTAGTTAGTGACCCTCAATTATAATTCAAACATGTCTTCAGAGACCTCAGTCCTCATGCCAGTGAACTTATCAGAAAGTATGAAGTTCAGCCAAGAAATCTGGCAAATGACATTTTCTCCATCTTCTTACACATCCTATATGTTAAGCGTTTTATAGTCTGGAGCCCTGAATAAAAGCATAACTGACACACTCTTTAATTCAGCACTAGTTCTGACTGATTATTTCCTGTATGTGGGGTTACTATATTGATTGTGTTGATTTTTTTTTAAACCCTATCACGATGTAGCTCTTAGGAGATTGTGACCAAGTTAAACAGATTTTTCTTTTCAGATGAACTGCCAAGCCAGTCTCCTCCTACTATATTTATATGCCTGACTTCTATGAGCCTGAATATAGAATTTTACATTTAGTCTAGTTGACATTCACTTTGCAAGAATCAATGAACCATTTTAATTTGTCAAAAACATTTTGAATTTTATTCAAATATGTCACTATGGGATATTTTAGGCAATTAGATTTCCTCATTAACAAAAACTGGGAGGTAGAAATTTGATCACGACATTAGGGAAATTTCTTTCTTTATATTCTAGAGCTGTGCTATCTAAACAGTAGTCGCTAGCCTCATAAGACTCGAACAACTTAAAATGTGGCTAGCACAAATTGGGAAGTGCACTAAGTACAAAATAGACACCAGATTTCAAAGGCTGACTACAAAGAATGTAAAAGATCTCATTAACAATTTTAAAAATATCAGTTACACGTTGAAATGATACTTGGCGTACATTGGATTAAATAAAATAGATTATGAAGAATATGAGGGGCTGGATTGTTAAAATGCAGCTAGTTGAAAATTTAAAATTACACTTGTGGCTCACATAATATTTGCATCAGACAGGGTAGCTCTAGAGGCTGAAGTGACTTCTATCCATAGTTGCCCTCTTCTGGAGCTGGATGATTAGAACACATTTGGATTGGGTAGGAGGAAGTGGAAATTTTGATGCCAGGCCCAGTATGTTGGTATGTGAATGGAAGTGAGAGTAGGAAGCCGCAGCGGGCACCCAGAGAGCAGCGGCTGTGTGTGTTATGTGTATGTAGGAGGCTTGAAAAGGAGCAATCTATGAGAGACAGTGTCTAGCCCGGCAGGGAGAGGACACCCAGACTGAACAGCCACTTTCTATAGTTCCCACGCAATACGATATCCCTGCGGATGTTTGGTTGGTATGAGAGTTCATTCACATGGCTAACCCCACAACTTCCCCCCCCGGTCCACCCAGTCAGGGACATCTAGGCTGTTCAGTCTATCCCGGTACCATCTTAACTAAGCCCACCCATGCTTTGCCAGCAGAGGAAGAAAGAAAGAAGTGGAGATTCACGCTCTGCTTTATTCCCTCCTTGATACCCTAGCAGAGGAGAGCAGACATTCACCATCTGTGAACTCAGTGTGTGGTGAGCATGTTATCTCTTGTACAAATACAGAATGCAAAGTCCAGCTAACGTAGATAACACCAGCACCCACCCCTCTGTGCTGAAGGTGACCAGGTAGGCATTCAGACTAGAAGCTTCCATCACCTGTCACCTCCCATGCAGTCAGAAGGTGCTGGTCCCATCCAAGATGGCAGACATCTCACAGCGGCAGCCTGAAGGCTGAACATAGCCCTCAGATGCATTTTGTCTGGCTTTTACAGTGTTTTAAAAAGTGGAGCCAACCTTGGTAAATCAGAACATCTCCCATTAAACTGTAAAGTTTGAGCTTCCCTGGAAAACTCCTAAGATAATACTGGTCAGTGTTCCTATGGGGTACCAAAGGGCTAGAATGGAGTCACAGTATCCCTGTTCACCCAGGACAGGGGTAATCCCTTCCAGGGTCCCTGGGCAGGTGAATAGACCCCATTAAATCCACAACACATTGGAGTTTTCTAGCTGGTCCATGGAGTTCTCTGTGTTCACTACCTCTGGGTCTTCCTGATTAGAAAGCCAGAAAGAGCATGCCTGCCATCAAGAATGTGGCATGATGTAGGTTTTATGCTGATGGTTTTATTGCCAGGGAGGTATAGGAGTTAGGTGAAGGTAGAGGTTCTAGAAGGGAGAGATTAGGATCCTTGGGACTGCTTCTAACTGGCTGTTTCCAGTAGAGCTAGGAACAAGGGAACCTAGTAAGCCACTAGCCAAAACCCATGCAACTCTTTCAGCTTCCTCGCAATAGCAGACTTACCATTTAGGAGGATCGATTTTTCCCTTCTAATAAAAGGAAAAGGCAGTGTAGCAATCCCATAGGGCCTGTGTGTGGGGAACAGATTGCACAATGGTTTGCTGGCCTCCCGGGCTGGATGGAGGAACACCTCGATCTCGGAGGGATAAAGGGCAGGCTGATCACGCCCGAGTGTGCTCACTCATTCTGAGGTCCAAAGAGCAGGTCAGTCTCACGCCCGTGTGCAGAGGCCTGGGACAGAGGATGGAGAAAAGGGCTTCTTTGTTTAAAACAGTCATCACTTCTGATATTCCATATACTAGGCTTTTATTTTAAAGCAGCAGAATTTTCAAAAATAACAGAAAAGGGATGGTAACCTCAAACACAACAGCTTTTTTTTAAAAAGCAAATTGGATAAAAAGCCATTGCTTAAGGGAGACCTAAATTTCCTTCACATTCCTGAGGTAGAATCTAGATAGCATTTATAAATTTGAGTCTACTCTGCTTGCTGACTTTGGCCTCATTTCCTTTTACAGAAAGAAAAGACTTTTGAAAGGCCCTCAGCCCATGGTGTATTTTCTCTCCTTAACGATGTCTAACTCAGGAGGCCAATTTTAGCCACACTGGGCAGGTTCCTGCAGGAGGGTCAAGTCTCACATGCTCTGTAATGACCAGTTTATATTGAGGACCAAACTGGACCCTTTTAAATGACCATGCCCTTGGCCAAGATCTAGTTTCCCACTGACAGGGATCATAGTGTGAGCTGGTCATTAAGTCATATGTTTGTTTGCCTATTTGTTTGGAGTAGGGATGGGGCTGAAAGAAAGACCTGTTAGAAGCTGAGAGAGTGACTGAAATTTGACTTGCATTTTATTATAAATGTGTTCAGTGATTTTCTCCTGAATCCCAGATCTGATCCATGAAATCTATTAACACAAACCAGTGAAAAACAAACAAAAACAGCTAGGCCATTTTATCCTCGTTTTCCATTTTTGAAGTTTCTGCTCTCCATTTTTCCTTGCCCTGAGTCCAGTCTACCAGGATAGCTCTGAATTCACATCTCTTATTGCAGCCTTTAGTTCTAGAAGGATCTAATCTTTCCTTTAGGACTCTACAGGGACATTTATAAACCATCACCCTATGACAGCCTTTTCATTGCTGCAAGTTTCATAGTGTTGCTTACCTTTGAACTTGTGTATGCACTGTCTGCTCAACTAAACTCCAAGCTCGTGGAGAGTCATGGTATATCTTAGACCTCTTCATGTTGCCTGGTGCTCTGGACAGTGCTGTGCACATGAAAGTGTCTCAGAAACGACTTATTGAAGGAATGGCACTGTGATTGATTTAGAGCAGAGACTTCACACAAAATGGTCATTATCTTTGTTCCCATTAAAAGTAAAATCAGGAGACTGGGAGATTCATTCAAACAGAAACTCAGAATATCACTTGTCTTATGCAGTATTCTAAACCTTCAACCCTGGTAGATGGTCTCCCCCATGATAGCGCCTTGGCTTACATTTGGCTTTTTTTTCTGGTTTTATGTTCCCTAATCAGTACACCCATTACCACACACACACACACACACACACACACACACACACTATGTACACGTACCTCTCTGCTTTGCTTCTATATTCTTCATCTTCCCTTTTCCAGAAACATGTGATTTTATAAAAACTAAAATGAGGACCTTAGGTGAAACCCACTGAGGTGATATTTCCCAGGAACCACACATTTAGGGAGTGGATAATTAAGATCTAAAAATTATATTTTAGCATTTTAACTAAACGGATCTAGAACTTTAGAGCACCAAGGCTTAATACATTCTATACATTGCTTTGCCTTTTATACAAATACAAATTTTTTAAGCACTGGAAGAGCCAAGAAACCAGAGACCTTTTTGGATGGGAACATCTATTACACACGCTCTTATAGCACCCTAGGCTGTCAGGGACATCCTGAACAATGGAGGCAATTGAAGAATTCAAATGAGTAGGTGATCGCTTACATCTTTACAAGGCATCTCTGGAATACCCCAGCACTGGGTTTTCACTGGGCCTGAGACTTCCTTCCTCTGGCATGATTTTCCCACCATGATGGGCCATGGTTCAAGATCTTTATACTACACATGCCCAGGCAACTTCTGAATTTATTCTCAATGTCTTTAGAAAAAAAAAAACACCTTATTTTAAAAAGAAATTTTTTTTGTCTCACACACACACACACAAATGCACTTTACTTCACAGTACCTGTTATGGCTGAATTCTATCTCCCACAATAATTCATATGTTCAAATTGTAACCCTGACTACCTCCAAAGATGACTGTGTTTGGATCTAGGGCCTTTAATGAAGTAAAGTAAAGTAAGGTCGTATGACTGGACTCTAATTCAATATGTCTCGTGTCCTTACAAAAAGAGGTGAAGACGCAAAGAAATATAGAGGGAGCACCATATGTAGACACAAAGAGAAGATGGCTCTCTCTAAGCCAAGGAGAAAGGCCCCAGAAGAAACCACACCTTCTGACATCTTGATCTTGGACTTCTAGCCTCTAGAACTATGTTGAGAAAACAAAATTCTATTGTTTAAGCCTTCCCAGTCTATGGAACTTTGTTATGGCAGCTTGAGCAAACTAATATAGTACTTCTGCTCATTTTCTCAACATCTTTGAAAAAAATTCATTTTGAAGGTGAAAAGCAACCCAAGAAGGGATGTATCCAAAGCCATGGAGCTAAACAGGGCTTGTAACAATGAGGCTTTTCAAAGTCCTATACAACACTTTTGTTTCCATTCTACATTAAAAAACAAAATGTTATTTGAAACACTAAAATGGAATCCTGTGGAACAACGGTTCTTACCCTCAGCTTCACATTACAATCAACTAAAGAGATTTGGAAGAAAATTACTGGTCTCTGGGCTCTACCTCCAGAGTTTCTGGGTGATTGGTTTGCATCAGGAGGCAGTACTCCATCCACCCCCATGGTAATTCTAATGTCAGTTAGAGGTGAGAAAAAGTGCCCTAAAACATCAGTTGATTAGAAAACATCAGAGAATTCACAAAGAGAATCACTCAATCTTTTGAAAGCCTCAGATTTCCTAAATCACTGTAAATTGTTCCACCAAAATAAAACAGATTTCTTCCTCCAAATATCTCTCCATCCCCAAATCATTTTAGCATTGCTATTGCATCGGTTAGTGAGAACAGAAGCTATTTAGTTAATTTCTTCACCACTGATCAAAGCAAGTTACAAAATGGCAGCTAGCATTTCAGGGAGCATTTTTAAACCCTCAAGTTTCAGGAAGCATCTATGTCTAGAAGACACTCCACTTGGATGGGGTACTCTGTATCACCCTAATTAGCAACCGAGCAACACGAGCCGTGTAGAGAACTGGCCTAATTTGGCGGAGCTGGGTTGAGAGCCAGTTCTCTGGAACTTGGCAGCGTGGAGGAGTGCTATGGGTGCCAATTAGCTAGAGTTGCCTTCAACTCCTAGCTGCTTAGTGGCAGCCTATTAATGTTTTGTTGGTTTTTCATTAAAGATTGATCTGACTCTGTGGATTTCTAATGTCCTTTTATTTGGTAAGTCAATCCCAGTCTGGCAGCAGCACATACACAAGATGTTAAAAAAAAAAAAGTCTTGGCAGAAAGTGACTTTCAAAAGTCAGCTCTAAAATTCCAGAAGAGAAGGGGTGAAAAAAAGCGGGGGTAAGGGTGGAATGAGCCGCAAGCACCTCCCACCAGGCCCTGGGACCTCTAAGGGGCGGAGAGGCAGGGCTGCTCCTCTGCCCTGGGATGCGGAATAGTGGGGAGCGGTGATGGGTCAGCTTGCGCAGTCTTCCCCAAAGGATAAAAACCTTAATGCTGTTTTCTGCAACAGCTTTGAGGTTATTACCTTAGGTCCTTAATAAAAGGGAAGTTCGTAAGCAAGAGACTAGTTCGGCCCATCAGAGAAGGAAAGAGAAGTTACAATAGTACATTCAAGCTTCGTTTTGAGTTCATTGCCAGGAGCCACTGCTGCGGCCAAGGTAGACAAATGTGTGTCAACTGGTCTCTTGAATACTTTTATTGGCTGGGCGATGTCACCTGACTAACCAATCAAAGTGAGCCTCTCTGGGGCAACTCCAAACTAGCTGGAAACCGCCTCACAATGGGCAAGAGTCCCACCAACAATTTATCTTGCATCTAAGGAAGTATCCCTACTATAATTTCTGGCAGAAGCTAATCATGAGAGGACTTGCTAACAGCCTCCTTGATAACTTACTCCAAGCGGGACTGTTCTTCCATTGGTCAGGATCAATGTGTCTGCTGTGGCGAACGGGACCGTCTGAGGCTGATCATCTGAGTTGTATCACCTGTGCTATGGCCAAAGACACCCAAAAATTTAAGACCATCACCCTAATCTTCTAAGGGCTGGGTAGAGCTTGGTTTACTATGGCTTATGTTCTCACAGCTTGAGCAGTCCTGCTCCCGGGGGTTCTATAGTTGTGTCTGCTGGTGCCAGGCTTTAATATCATACCATATATGTATCATATCAGTATCATATATCTTGAGATACACACACGCACACACATATATACACTTGAAAATGTCCCAATAGTGTCTATTAATGCCAGCTTTACTATATATGCTATATATAATAAGCAGGACTTTTCAAGTTGATGTAAAGTCTTGATCCCAGGGGTTTAGCAACAATGTCTGTTAATACCCTAATTAACAGGGTTCTCTGCCCGGAGAAGGGAATGGAAGCCCACTCCAGTATTCTTGCCTGGAGAATCCCATGGACAGAGGAGTCTGGTGGGCTTCAGTCCATGGGCTCACAAAGAGTTGGACATGACTGTGTGGCTAACACACTTTCTGCCTGCTGTTCCCTCTGCCTGAACTGCGATTCCCCAGCTGTCTGTATCGCTCGCTCACTGATTTCTTCAGGTCTTTACTCGAAAGTCACCTTCTCCTTGATCTAAAATTTCTAAATTTATAAATAATTTAGATTATGTCTAAACACTATCTAAAATTTCAAAGCCTCCCCCACCAGCCACATTCCATGTAATGTTTTCTCCTTAGCACTTGCACTGTCTAAGGTAACATACATTTTCTGTGTTTGTCCTCGACCGCCTTCCCCTACTAGACTGTGAACTCCACGAGGACAGGGATCTTGTGTAGCTGACACATAGCAGGCAACCAATTAATATTTGCTTGATGAAGTTGTTCTTCTTCAGTTGCTAAGTCATGTCTGTCTCTTTGCACCAGAAGAGTGTTATTTATTGAGAGTGTGCTGTATTCAAGGCCCCATGCTCTTTGCTATGGGAGATGCAAGAGCCTCTAAGATGGCCTGTGCCTTCTAGGAGCTCACCAAGCACTTGGCAAGGAAATGAGAGCTAACAACATAAAACATGATGGCAAGTGCCAGATGAATGACCTGGATAACAATATGAGCAGTCTTCTGCAGAAGGGGAGGCCAGAAAAGGCTCAAATGGTCAGTGTGGGCCCTGTGGGTAAGGTGAGTCTTGAACTTGACGTTAGACGAGGCAAGTGTTTGAAAAGTGTCAAAGAAGTGGAAGGGTGTTGTAGGTGGGGGGTTTGCCTTCTTCAGTGATTTGCTGATAAGACACTCAGCCCTGCTAGTGCAGAAGCCACAAGAGGTCTCTGACTCATGCCCCAGCTGCCACCTTGGGCTTGGTGCTAACTTCAAATAAAATGTGCAGGCGCCTTCCTGGTGTCTTGGTCACCTCCAGGTTGGGCAAGCTGTATGATTCTTGCTTTGTCATCTAATGACCAATGCAAGCACTCAGGCTTCTCTGGTGCTGGCCTCCAGGGATGAGGGTATTTTAGGAGATGAGCAGCCTCATTTAGCCAAACAGTGCACACAACACAGGCCCACTAATCCTGGGATTTATCTCTATTCCTGCTGTACTGGTATCTCATTTAAAAGCATTTCTGGTAGTGAGTGGTTCAGTACCATGGAAGTTTACAGATGACTGAAGACTATTGTTTTTAAAACCAAGTTTTAAGACCTACTAGGTACAATGCTTGTACAACTGAAATATAAAAATATAAGGGAATTGATTCTGAGGCTATTGAGTGGTGAGTCATTCATGAAATGCCCTCTGAACTCTATAGGTTTTTTAGTTGTACCTGTTTTATAGCTTTTTTTTTTTTTTTTGGTCTCCATCATCACTTTCAGCCTGTGAGGTATCATTTTTCATTCTCAGCTTTAGTTTCTGATTATCTGTGGACTGGGAATCCAGATTGAGTAAATTATTTTAGTTATTATTGAAAAAGAACATGGGCTTTGATCAAGGTCTCTTATCAAGGCTTTGATCAAGGTCCTCTACATGTCTGTCTCAGTGCCCAGGATGTGGGTCATCTCTGTTTGCCACTCAGCCCTTATCTCCTCTAGGTTAACACTCAGAAGGTCCTTTTCCATGCCTCCTGATATTTACCTGTGGTCAAAATGAGTGACCTACGGAAAGGGAAGAAATTCTACAGGCTGAGGAGAAGCGAGACTGAGAAGCGAGGGGCTAGACAGTAAAAGTGCACAAACTCCCCACAAAATGGAATCTCTGCAGGCATCAGGTTTTACACTTAAAAAATTTCATTGAGATATTATTGACATGTAACATTGCATTAGTTCTAGGTATACAACATAATGGCTTGATATGTGTATATACTGCTAAATGATCACCACAGTAAATCTAATTAGCATCCATCATAATATATAGTTACAGTGGAAATACATGTGATGAGAACTTTCAAGATGTACTGTCTTAGCAACTTTCAAATATACAATACAGTATTGTTCACTATCGGAGAAGGCAATGGCACCCCACTCCAGTACTCTTGCCTGGAAAATCGCATGGACGGCAGAGCCTGGTGGGCTGCAGTCCATGGGGTCGTGAAGAGTCAGACACGACTGAGCAACTTCACTTTCACTTTTCACTTTCATGCATTGGAGAAGGAAATGGCAACCCACTCCAGTGTTCTTGCCTGGAGAATCCCAAGGACGAGGGAGCCTGGTAGGCTGCCGTCTATGGGGTCGCACAGAGTCGGACACGACTGGAGTGACTTAGCAGAGAGAGATTGTTCACTACAGTTACCATTTCATCTCCAGAACTTATTTGTCTTGTAACTCGAAGTTTGTACCTTTTGGTCACACACACCCATTTTTTGCAAATCCTCCACCCCCTGCCTCTGTCAACCACTGGTCTATTCTCTATGTCTATCAGCTCATTATAAAACATCATACAGTATTTGTCTTTCTCAGTCTGACTCACTTCACTTAGCATAATGCCCTCAAGATCCATCCGTGTTGTAGCAAAAGTCAGAATTTCCTTCTTTTTCATGGCTGAATAATATTCCATTATATAGATAACACCGCAATGAACGTGAAGCTGCAGATGTCTTTTCAAAATAGTGTTTTTCTTTTTTTCAGGAAGAAAACTAGAAGTGGGATTGCTGGATCATGCGGAAGTTCTATTTTTAAGCTTTTGAAGAACCCCAGCACTATTTTCCATAGTGCCTGCACCAGTTTACATTCTCACCAGAAGTGCACAAGTGGTGCATTTTCCCCACGTTCTCATAAACACTTGTGATTTTTTTTTACCTTGTTGATAATAGCCCTTCTGATCAGATATATGATGTGAACATTTCTTCCATTATGTAGGTTGTCTTTTCATTTTGTCAATTCCTTTGCTGTGCAGAGGCTTTTTAGTTTGTTGGAGTCTCATTTGTATATTTTTACTTTTGTGGCTTAGTTCTTTTTTTGTTGTTGTCTGCTTTTGCCACATTGTGACTGATCCTTCTTTTGTCCGAGATAAGACAATGACTGGTTAATTATGAAAGTAACACTCGCCACACAAACCCAGGAGAAAGATTGTGGGGAAAATGGTTTCAGTTTAGGGTTAGACCCACCAGTTAGTGTTTCTCTTCATTTGCAGCTAAAAACACTTTAATACTGTGACAGATATTTAAGAAGGATAAGATGATAAAGTTCAAACCAGTCAATGATGAAGGAGATCAAACCAGTCAATCCTAAAGGAAATCAGCCTTGAATATTAATTGGAAGGACTGATGCTGAAGCTCAAGCTCCAGTACCTGGGCCACATGATGTGAAGAGCAAACTCACTGGAAAGGATCCTGATGCTGAGAAAGACTGAAGGCAAAAGGAGAAAGGGGAGGCAGAGGATGAGATTGTTCGATGGCATTACCAACTCAATGAACGTGAATTTGAGCAAACTCCAGGAGATAGTGAAAGACAGGAGAGCTTGCATGTTGCAGTCCATTGGGTCACAAAGGGTCAAACACAACTTAGCAACTGATCAACAAAAACAACTAAAGATGATGGTGGGAGACTCCATCTATACAAACCCAATCTCCCCCAGATTGGAGCCTCCATCAGAAAAAATAAACTACAAAAGAACAGTTTACCAAAAATATTTAAATTCCTAGGTGAGAGAGACTTTCTTACTTTTCTTTTTTTCTAGGCTCTGACCACATGGAAGAAAAGATACCCTATTCAGAGATAGTCTTGCTACCCAAAAGGTTCCCTCTCTGCTGGGTTCTTAGAAACCTTTGGGTTATTTGAATCTCAGATTAACCCATGTTGTGTGACATGTAATCAATCAGGGAGATTTTTCAATGAAAATTGTACCGTTTTGCAGGAATTGGTTTATACTTCCTTCTCTAATACGATGCAGTTCAGTAGCTCCATTCATTCCTCTCCTAAGATACTCTCAAATAAAAATTTCCAAAATCATTTACCATTTAGCAAGTGTTTTTCCTATCTCATGATTTACTCCTGTTACTTTTAAAGTAGTCTCTGCACTTGATTGGAAGATATGACTATGATGCAAATTCAGCTCTTCTGGCCTGTTGACAAGGGAAGTTTTGCTGTAAAAGATGAATTATGAAGCAATAACTGAGTAGAACTAAAATAATCAATGCAATTGCCCTTTGGTGCATTTGGGGGCTAATGATATATAAGTCAATATGGCTGAAAAAGAGAAATAAATGTCAAACTAAATACCAAAGAATGAATAACCTACTGTAACATCACTAAAGTCATAAGTTCCCAGCTAAAGTCATAAGTTCCCAGTATGCTAAGATTGTTCTGAGAACCACATCAATACACTAGTCTCAAGGTAATTAAAAAATACTAAAAAGCCAATACTTACTTTGTCAAAGGCACAAGTGGAAATCCAACCTGGAATGTGAGGAAGTTAACAGAGTTCTGCTTGTGCTCAAGCTGGGGCAGTTAACCATTATTCTTGAAAGAATATTTATACTGAGAACTTCCTTTTAAAACTCAAAATACTAGAGAGTCATACAGGCTGGAAAGGACTTAAGAAGCTATCTAATTGCTTTGTTTTCTATATTTGGAAGCTGTAGCTCAGAAAAATGAAGTGACTTGTCCACGGTCACACTACTGGCTCGTGCCTCCTGGCTGGCGCAGTGATCTTTAAATTTGCTTATCTTAATGTCCTTGTCTTACATATCATTCCAATTCTCTCTCCCTTCTTCTTCTTCGTCCAGTATTTATTTACTTATTTGGCTGATCTTAGCTGTGACACATTGACTGTAGTTCCCCAACCAAGGATTGAACCTGGGTCCCTTGCATTAGGAGCACAGAGTCTTAGCCATTGGACCACCAGGGAAGCCCCTCTGTCTCCCTTATTCTATTGCAAAAGAGCCTCTCCTTTAAAAAAAAAAAATAGATGACCAGTCCAAGTTTGGTGCATGAAGCAGGGCACTCAAAGCCCATGCTCTGGGACAACCCAGAGGGATGGGGTAGGAGGAGGGTTCAGGACGGGAGGCGACGCATGTACACCGGTGGCTGATTCATGTCCATGTATGGCAAAAACCACCACAATGTTGTAAAGTAATTATCCTCCAATGAAAATAAATAAATTAATTTTTAAAATGTCTCCTTAGCTTTTTAACTATTTTAAGAAGATTATTTTCTAAGAAACAGCAGATATGTGAAAAATTCTTAAAGCTAAGTAGGAGTTACTCTTTTGTAAGAAATGTTTATATTTGTAAGGGAAATCTCTAAATGCAGGGGTGTCTCCCTCCAGGTATCAGGAAGAGGAAGATGACCAAATCTCTAGAAACTCTGAACCATGAAGAAGGCGATGACTTAAATCTGTATAACCTGGCCATTGTTTACTGTGCCCTTCCTGATAACCTCCCATTATTCACCCTCTTACCCTCTGCATCCACGTTTGTCTTTAGCTGAAGATGGTATTTAAGGTGAGGGCTTGGGCCATTTTGACAAGGTCCTAGATTCTCCTTGATCTCTCCCATGTATTCCTGTTACTAAACTTTTGTTTGATTTTCTCCTGTTTATATGTCTCATGTCAATTTGGTTCTTAGGCCAGCCAGAAGAACCTAGAGGGGTAGAGGAAAATGTCTTCCTCCCCCACACTATGTTATAAGGTAAGTAAATATTGAATAAATGTCCCTTGGCACTAACACATAAACAAGTAAGGTGAATTCTACAGAGACTACAGGCCGTAGGGCTTTCAGTTAGACCAGGTTGGCAGAAGAACCTCTGGAGGAAATGGATAAGGGTTCACAGGTGTTCAGTGAAAACGAGATAGCCCAGCACTGGGGGCCTCAAAATACGGGAACAACAGCCTACGCAGGGATAAAATAAACTAAGGAAAATTAGTATTCACAGCCCTTTAAATAAGAAGGCCAGGCCCACGTCAGAAGCCAGAGAAGATAGATGGAAGAACTTGAATCCCAAAGACAGGAAAATGGACAAAAATATCAGTGCTTGCTTCAGCAGCACATATACTAAAATTGGAACAATGCAGAGAAGATTAGCATGGTCCCTACACAAGGATGACATGCAAATTTGTAAAACGCTCCATATTTTTTCAACCTAGATGTCCATCAACAGATGAATGGATAAAGAAGTTGTGGTATATGTACACAATGGAATATTACTCAGCCATAAAAAGGAATGCATTTGAGTCAGTTCTAATCAGGTGGATGAACCTAGAACCTAGTATACAGAGTGAGGAGAGTCAGAAAGAGAAGGATAAATACCATATTCTAATACACATATATGGAATCTAGAAAAACTGTACTGAAGAATTTATTTTCAGGGCAGCGATGGAGAAACAGACATAGAGAATAGACTTACGGACATGGGGAGAGGGAGGAGAGGGTGAGATGTATGGGAAGAGTAACATGGAAACTTTCGTTACCATATGTGAAATAGATAGCCAATGGGAATTTGCTGTATGGCTCAGGAAACTCAAACCAGGGCTCTGTATCAACCTAGAGGGGTGGGATGGGGAGAGAGATGGGAGGGGGGTCCAAAAGGGAGGGGATATATATTTACCTATGGCTGCTTCTTGTTGAGGTTTCACAGAAGACAGCAAAATTCTGTAAAGCAATTATCCTTCAATACAAAATAAATTAATTTTTAAAAACCAATTACAAATAAAAGTAGACAAGGAGTTTGAGGTATGGGTGGGTGAGTGGGTGATTACCCTGTTTACAGCTTGTATGCTTGAAAACATCCCTTCAGGGAGGGGATATGTGTATCCTTGTGGCAGATTCACTTTGCTCTACAGTAGAAACTAACACAACATTGTAAAGCAACTATACTCCAGTAAAACTTAATTTTAAAATAAATGAAAATTGTATTTGAAAAAAATCAGGGTGAGGAAAGGAGGTAATATCAAAGATGACCAGATATTGTCAAAAGGCTGGAAATAAAAAGCAGACACTTGATCCCAAGCTGGTGGGTAAATGGAATGGGCCAAGTGGTCAATCTTTTAATCCCAGGACTATGTTGGGTCTAGTGGGGAAATATTTTTTTTTTACTTTTTATTTTGTGTTGGCATATGGCCAACTAACAATGTTGTGATAATTTCAGGTGGACAGCAAAGAGGCTATATGTACGGGATACACAAAGCTATACAGATACATGTATCCATTCTCACCCAGCCTCCCCTTAGTGAAAAAATCTTGGTCCCAGAGTTGAGTCCCAACACGAGTCATGCTTCCTTCATCCATTGATTCATTTGTGTAATATTTATGAACACCCACTGTGTGCCAGGTGCTCTATTATGTGCTAAGGGATAAATTAATGACTAAGACAGACAGAGTTTCTGTCTTCGCAGACACCACACAAGTCACTACACAATCATTCATTTACCTTTGTGGCCAAAGTTATGAAAGGCAAGCCTAGCATACAATGAGAATTCATAAAAGGGGGATCTCACTTTGCTTGAAGACAAGGGGAAATTGTGGTGTCAGTTTTTAAAATGGAAATGAACATCTAATGGAAGGTAGGTAATTTGCATTTTATGCCTATAAATACACCAACTGTTACTAATCAGTAATACCAAACAGAAGTGTGTACCTGAACAGACCGTGTGCACTAGACCGTGTACTCAGCAAGGAGGGGGAGAAAGGGATTCCACTGGGGAAGCCAGAGGGCACAGGAGAAGCTGGGTCCCTAGAGCTGTTGGATGAAAGCAAAGGTGAGGCTCTTGCTCACTTTCACTTAGAACCTATAAGGAACTAGGTCGCTGAGCATGAATAAGGCAGCAGTGCAGCCTGAGGTCAGTCTCTGACAAAACTCAGTGCCCCAGTTCTGATTCCCGACCCACGTTTTGGTTTCCTCGGTACTAAGGCCTGCTGTGCACCCTACTTCCTTATTTCTCAGCCCCATTAACCCAGTTTTTATGAACTGTTCCCAGACTTCTGGATATTGTTTACCCATGCACCAGATCTTTGCTGGTAAGAATCAGGACAGCACAAAGTCTGGGCTGTTACAAGGTGATAAGCATGCCTGGCTGATTGCAGACCAGTCCTTGGGTTTTTGAAGTATCTTTGGATTCACGCTCCCATGACCAAATTCCATCGCACCGCACAATTTTCAGGGAAGCCCGTCCCTGTAAGATCAGTGGCTAGAACTCCAGACTCTGCCACCTCAACCAGGTTCCTTGACCCACAGTCATGCATCCTTTCCTAGGTAAAGTTAAGTAAATAAATCAGTCTTTACTTTATTCTAATGGTAGGCGTATAGGCATGGTGGGTTTGTCAGAGCAGAGGTTTGTGGGCGGAGGACTTTGGGCACCTAAGTAGCACACCACACGCTGGACCAACAACTCCACCACTTACGGATACAGCAGACATGCCCTCTACTTGGCAAAGCCTTTTCTGTCTGGGTGTATGGAACGCATGCCCTAGAAAAGAAGAAAACTTGATGACAATGTCTTAGGAATAATAAACCTCAGGTGAAAGTGGACATCTGAGCAGAATTTTAAAGGATAGTCAGGCTGGCAAACTTTGAGCTGCCCAGAATGAGGCTGAAGCTCTGCAAAGCTCTGGTTTCTGACTGACCATCTTGTTCTCAGGTAAAAATCAGCCATGCCCGTCCCTGGTTTCTCTCATTATCCTCCTTCCTCAGAGAGATCATCTCAGCCCAGAGACAAAAAGCTATTATTCTGGCTTCTGCTTGTGTTTTGTTGACTTCCTAAGAAGATATACTATCTCTTCAGGTGTAAATTGGGGTTAACACCCCTGTCTTGGTGTTGATTGTTACGAGAATGGAACATGTGAGGGGAATTTAACAAAGTTGGGTTCCTGCCCCCTTACCAAAAACACTTTGACTAGTTTTTAATATTTTGTTCATTCCATGATTATTGTTTGAACACCTACTATATGCCAGATGCCTATCTGAGTAGAGGTAGCAGTGGATAAGATGAAGTTCCTGTCCTTGTAGGTCTGACTTTCTAGTGGGAAGAAACAGTCAAGGACCTGTAAGCAAATAAATAATATAAACTCAGATCATTAATGAAAAAAACAAGACAGTAAGGTAGAGAATGGTTGACATGTTGGAAGCTGACATACACATCTTTCCCTATTAAGTTAGAATTTTAAACCACTGTGCTAAATTTTCCCATAAGTGATTAAAGTGATACAAATAGGGATTAATACTCCAGGACTGACTCACTTATCAGATCATGTTCCAGTCTATAGGTTCTGATCTGGGGTTGGAAACCTTAGACACTACATCCAAGTTGTACTCACATGGCAGGCTGATCAGAGGGCCCAGGTGTAACTTACCATCTCAGCAGACCCTCAAGTCCCCAGGGGGCCACATGAAGTTAAATCCAGGACCAGGTATTTCAAGGGTAGCTCCCAGGGTGCTTTGCACGGTTGTACACAGAATGCCAGAAGCTGCACTCTGGTCTCTGACCCCTTACATCCTTGGAGTTCTGGAGAGGCTACTTCTTCTTTGTGTAGACAAAGCTGAAGCCTGAATGGTGACTGAATTACAAGCAGGGAACCACGTGTGGCAGCTGAACTGCGGGACATGTTGAGTCAAGACAGAGTAGCTCTTAAGTTCCTGGGAAACCTGGGTTTTCTCAGTGTCTGGGTCTGATGCAGACCAGCCTGTTAGCTCTGTATCCTCAGGCGAAGGACCTGGAAAAAGAGGGCACATGGCATGCTGGCATGTTTTATGTGTGTTTATGTAAATGTCCTTATTTTAGGGATAAAAACAATACCTCCATGTACACTTTTAGGTAAGAAGGGTCCTGTGGTTTGTTATTCAGGCCAAAGTCTCTTCTCTCTTTTTCTTATATAATCAAACCAAATATAATTTCATCCTGAAACTAGGAAAGAGGCAATAAGCTGGAAAACTCTTTGGCCAGCTGTCAACTTTGGGATGAAATTAAAAAAAAAAAAAACTGCACACAAATTCCAGTCTTCTCTTTCATATGGAAATCTCAAGTTCCTTCTTGAACTGTAGTTTTCAAAAGATGATTGATAGTGTATCAGTTCTTTGAGTTCTGGTCTCCCACCTCAAGGTACTTATTCACAGATTGATTTATTTTTTAATCTATGGGCTGACTTTGATATGTTTATAATGGCTGTCGGTTATAGAGCAGAGTTCCTGGGCTTATTAGGTTTGTGATCCAGAAGGGGACAGCAAAGCCACTTTCCTTTCAGAACCATGGGCTATTGGAGTTGGACTCTTGGATGTTTTGCTTCTCTGGGTTTTCCATAAAAAATATATAGTAGTCTGTATATGTTAATCCCTAACTCCTAATTTATCCCTCCTCCCAATCCCCTTTGGGTAGCCATAGGTTTGTTTTCTATGTCTGAGAGTCTATTTCTGTTTTGTAAATAAGTTCATTTGTTTCATTTTTTTAGATTCCACATATAAGTGATATCATATGATATTTGACTTTCTCTGTCTGACTTGTTTCACTTAGTGTGATAATTTCTAGGCCCATCCACATTGCTGCTAATGGCATTATTTCATTCATTTTTTGGCGGCATAATATTGCATTGTGTGTATACCTCATCTTCTTTATAAACACTGAGTAGTTTAGACTTGAGGTCAGAGGAGACCTCTTTGCATAGATGCTCTTTCTTGGCCGTGTTCATCAGTGAATTCTTGGACTCACTCGGAACTCACTTAGGAAACATACTGCCTTCCAACATTGGTGAGAAATGTATTGTTCAAATCTGTAGCCCACTGTGATTTTCTAGATACCATCTGAGTTGAGGCATGAATGATTTGAAGCCAAGCACGTGGATTCCTGCGGAAGAGTGTTCCAGGCCGAGGGAATATTTGGCTTGGGGATCCAGAGTTGAGGACAACGAAGAGACAAAGTCTGGTGTGGCTACAGTTTGGGATCAAGGCAGAGAGGGGCATGTGATGAAGACGGAGAGGTTGGCAATGTCTGCAATGGCAGAGCCCTGTGAGCTATGGTAAGGAGTTTGAGTTTATTTCACATGCAATCAGGAGACTTTGGAGAGCATTAAACAGGGTAGTCATGGGATCCAATATATGTTTTCAAAAGGTTGCTCTGCCTGTTGTGCGGAGAATGGAAGTGGTGGGGCAAAGTGGAATAGGAAGACCAATTAGGAAGCTGGTGGCTGAGTGCCAGTGAGGTTGATGGTGACACGGATGAGAGGATGAGAATGGAGATGAAGGCGAATGGAAGGATTTAGGGTACACATTAGCAGTGGCACCAGCAGCACTTGCTGATGGGATGAGAAGGAAAAGGAGAAATCAAGGAAGCCAGTGGCTGCCAAGACTGGGAGGCAAGCAAGGGTTTTAGCTGGAAATGATACCCTCAGTTTTACATACAGTGAGTTGAGGTTGCTAGTGAGACACATATTCCTTTAAATATTCTCTGATTTAGTTTAACATTAGCCTCTATTTGTCTGAATCAAACGAGCTTCCTGTGTCATGCTCCAGAAACTCTGCTCGAGCTCTTGCTTGAAATTCTGAACAAGAATCGGTGGTTCCCCAGTGGCAACAGTGATGTCGTAGACTTGAGAGGATGTCCTAATGCCCCATTTAGACAGGCCCCTCCTGGTCTCTGGTTGTGCTCAGCTTTTCTTTCCCTTTATAGACCGCCCTGGGGCACCTGCATTGCAGGTGGGAGAGGCAATGGGCAGGTAGACCAAGGACACCCAGGAGGTGGAGAGGCAACTGGGTCTTTGACCCCAATATGTGATCCTCAGGTGCCGCGGTCCTGCCCCAGTGCATCCAGGGTAATTCGAAGGGGAGACGGAGTAGGCGAGGAAAAACTTATTTATTTAGAAATATAAAAGAGATTAGGATGCTCAGACAGAGGACCTCTTGAGACCTGACTCGCCTTGCCCATCAGGCCTCTCCGCATGACCTTGTCATGGGTGGGATCTCCCGTGCTGGCTCCCGGCACTCAGGAGCCCAGTATTGGGTGGTTAGCATTTGGGCTCCTTTCTATTTAGGTTTGGGTGGTAAACAGTAGATAATCAAAGACAAAGAGACCATATGAAATGAGATGTTTAGTTAGTGTTAGTCGCCCAGTCATGCCTGACTCTTTGCGACCCCATGGACTGCAGCCCACCAGGCTCCTCTGTCCATGAGATTTTCCTGGAAAGGATACTGGAGTGGATTGCCATTTCCTTTTCTAGGGGATCTTCGCAACCCAGGGATCAAACCCGGGTCTCCTGCACTGCAGGCAGATTCTTTACTGACTGTGCTTGGGAGAAAACTAAGGTGAGGGGAGAAAGCCAGCATCCCACTGGGAGAGAGGGGTGGGGATCAGGACTGCCTGTGCCTCGATGGAGAGAAGCCAGAGGAGGGTCTTGAAGAACCAAAGAGATGAGCTCATTTCCTTGAGGACCAGGAATCTGGAGAAAGGATGTGTTCTGATGAGTATGGAAGACATAGGTTACAACTATGAAGAGACGTGAGCCTCCCAGATAGGCAGTAGCAGAAGACCTGGGCTGTGGGTAGAGGGTAGATTTCAAGGACTAAGCAATGCACTGTAACTTTGTTTTTAGGAGTGTTTCTCTCTCTCTCTCTCTCTTTGTTTTTGTTTTTTAGTGCAAATTAAAGCAATCTCTAGGGCTTCACCTGTGGCTCAATGGTAAAGAATCTGCTTGTAATGCAGGAGATGTGGTTTGATCCCAGGGTCAGGAAGGTCTCCTGGAGGAGGAAATGGTAAATGGCTCCAGTATTTTTGCTTGGAGAATCCCATGGACAGAGGAGCCTGGTGAGCTACAGTCCCTAGGCTGAAGCGACTGAAGCAACTGAGCACACACACATGCAAAGCAATCTCTAGAGGCAACTGACCTGAGTGTTCAAGACCATATACTTGGTTTTCCCCCATGGATTTTATATCACTGATATTTCTACTATTATCACGAAGCTGAAATGTAATGTCTGCTCACTAATCTCCATTTATGAATGGTGAAAAGCATGGGCACAAGAGTCAGAGAACCTAGGTTGGAATCCTACCTGACTCCCATCTGCTATGAAATTGGATATATTATGTAAATCCTCTGGGCCTCAACTACTTCATCTTTTAAATGGGAGCAATTATAGTCCCTACCGGGACTGCTGTGAAGATAAAAGGAATGAATACATATTTAGCTCTTGAAATAGATCCCAACACATACTAAGCCCACTAAAATACCATTTTTTACAAGAAAAAGAACAGAGGAGAAAACAGGCCAACACGTTGTAGCCCCCCACGTTTTTGTGAGATTGAGGAAGAGGCCAAAGTGAACCTAGGTCATTTTGGCATGCTAGCACAAGTACCTGGGGACCCACTGGGTCCTACATTAGAAGAAGAAGAGGGTGACTACATTAGTCAATTACACAGTATGTGGAAAACATAGAAACAGCAATCCGATGTCTGAATCTGCCTCCTAAAAGCATTACTAAGCCATTCCCCGAGCCTGAGACATAGGCTAATGGTGAGATCCCTTGAACCCTTGAAACACCACTGTGAAATGTCTGGAGGCTTTCTAGATTAATATCATTAGAAAAATACTGTTAGAAAAATCCTGCATTAGAAACAGTCTATGCCTGGCTTTTAGCGCTGTCCCCTTCTATTGATGCCATTTTTCTCCCGAGGAAACGAATGTTTAAAAATTATTTTTAAATGTAATAGGAAGAATTATCAATCCATTAAGGAAAACAAAACCATTCTAATTAACCACCATTCACGGGAAAAGAGCTCGCTTTTGCAGAGCTAGATAAATGCCAATCCAAAGCTACAAAAATTGAGCCAGCCACACAGTCAAGTTCAATTATATTTCATCCTCACTAGGCCAAGTAATTGATATTATTTTCCCTCATGGATGCTGATGGAGAGGGAGTGATTTCTCCCTTGGCTGGACCCAGCAACATGAGCAGCTTCTGGTCTGCAGTTCAAGGAACCAAAAAATGTACAGGGCATGTTCAACAGGCAATCTTTCCCCAGATCAACCTGCCTGAGGGAATGGAGACAGGGAGTCTCCGTGAGTTCAGAGCAGAGACCACTCCACCCCACCACCACCCCCCAACCCCATCTACTGTCAGTCTTCTTGCTTGGGGATGTTTACTCCAAGTCAGCCTTTCAGTTCAGTTCAGTCGCTCAGTCGTGCCTGACTCTTTGCGACCCCAGGAATCGCAGCACGCCAGGCCTCCCTGTCCATCACCAACTCCCAGAGTTCACTCAGACTCACGTCCATCGAGTCAGTGATGCCATCCAGCCATCTCATCCTCTGTCATCCCCTTCTCCTCCTGCCCTCAATCCCTCCCAGCATCAGTCTTTGCCAATGAGTCAACTCTTCGCATGAGGTGGCCAAAGTACTGGAGTTTCAGCTTTAGCATCATTCCTTCCAAAGAACACCCAGGGCTGATCTCCTTTAGAATGGACTGGTTGGATCTCCTTGCAGTCCAAGGGACTCTCAAGAGTCTTCTCCAACACCACAGTTCAAAAGCATCAATTATTCGGCGCTCAGCCTTCTTCATAGTCCAACTCTCACATCCATACATGACCCACTGGAAAAACCATAGCCTTGACCAGACGGACCTTTGTGACTTAGTAAAACTTTCAGTTCTGGATACAGAGCCTGCTGAAAAAACCTTCTGCTTGTGAAACTGATTGGTGTTGTTTTGGGGCTCCAAAGAGCTCTGGTACCAGAGTTCTTTATGTCTCAGCACAGAGAAGAATTCAGGGAGAGCAAAGTGATAGATAGGAAGTGATTTATTAAAATAGGATGCTATGAGGCTTACAAGCGGGTGGGTGAGAAATGCTGCACCCAAAAACTTAGAGGGTTACAGTTCTATAATCAAAGGAAAAGTAGAGAGGGGGAGAAGAATTTGTTTGTCTTTCTTGAGTGTCATGTTTCCATCATCAGCTTTGCCTCCAGGTTGGGCAGGAGAGTTTCCTTGTCCCTATGTGGTCAAACTGGGTCCACAAATGATTGTTTTTTATGTCCTAAGGATCATTAACTCAGAGTTCACTGGGCAGGAGGTAGGTCTCATGCCACCGTTGTTTTATTGTTTGAGGGCACGTCTTGTGCCTTTGCTGCAGGGTTTTGTTGCTAAGCAAGCCTGCTTCATTTTGTGGTCAAGCAAGCCTGGTTTCTTGAGTAATCATTAACTTATAGGAGTCTCCCATAGTTTCTCCTACTTAGAGTCCCCCAGTGGGATTAACTATTTCATCACCTACCTTGTCACTTCACTCTAACACTTGGGCAGGAAGAAACTAGGTAATGATGTGTCCCTTTCCATCAGCAAGAAGCAGTTATAACAGTGACAGTGAATGTTGCTTTTAAAAATAAATAAATAAAGCCTATCTTTAAATGACTGAGTCCTTCATTTCATTCTGTTTCATGACCTTGATAGCTAAATGGTTATTTACTGAGGGATTTGCAAGAGCTGTTGCTTCATATTCAAGAATTAGGGGAGAGCATGGGACTTCTCAGGCGGTGCAAGCAGTAAAGAACCTGCCTGCCGGTGCTGGAGATGTAAGAGACGTGGGTTCAATCCCTGGAGAATCCCAAGGACAGAGAAACCTGGTGGGCTACAGTCCCTGGGGTCTCAAAAAGTCAGACATGACTGAAACGACTCAGCATGCACACACGTCCTTCAGCTGCTCGTCTCCACAGTGAAGTAGAGATAATCCCCGAACTTCCCTTTGAATGATTAGGGAATCTAATCCCAGTCCAGGGACGTGAGATTTCAGCACTAACCAGGACAAAGAAGTGAATTATAGAGCTAATTATCATCACTCAGGCAAATAAATGCTAGCCATTCAAATCTGCTCCTGCTCAAAAGTGCTGTTTGTTGAACTTCAATAATGCCATGGGACATAATGATATAAATATTTCTATTTGCTAGAAGGACCTGCATGGAAACAAAGCCCCGAGAATCCAGCAAAGACTGAGACTGAGAAACATCAAAGAAACACTTCATCACGTCAGGTATCTCTGTGGAACCTTACTGGACAGCCAACGACTGTGGGGCTCTGTCTTGTTTTGATGATAATTCAGCAGGAAGAACTCTTAGACACCTGCCATATTAGCAAACTGTTCTTTCCCAAGAGAAAATTCCATATATTGATCAAGAGAACCCATATGGGTTAGGATGAAAAATACACACATGGGTTTTTAGAGTAAATGGTGATGACCTTCTACTCAGAGAGGCGAAGACCCTGTGTGTCCGAGATCACACAGTTAGTGAGGGGCAGACCCAGGACATGTAACCACCATGTTTTCTAGACAGCTGAGTCACTGCTCTTTCTATTTCACTGAGCTGCCTTGTAGGGAAAACATTGGAATTACTGGAGTTGAAAAAAAATCAACAGGAATATTCAACTTGCTTTATCCTTGAGATAGACAGCTCTCGAGTGCAAAGGAAAAACTGCTCCATGTCTCACAGCCCACCGTGCCTAGATTTGGGTGGAACTGATGTCTCAGGATTGGTGGAAGTGAGGCAAGCAGCGATCTGGGCCAGACTAGGGACAAGCTGGAAGTGGCTCAAAAGGGTTCTAGAGATCATGAGAGTTTCCCAAAGTACTACTGGCTTATGGCCCAGGGACTGCAGGAACTGAGCGATTAGGAGGAGGCATTCCATCTGGGGAGGACTAGATGGGGGAGATACGTTCTCTGAGAGAGGAATCCACATCCACACTCTGGAGGTGTGTTTGTTTAGCTGCTTGTTGTTATTGTTGTTCAGTCACTAAGTCATGTCTGATTCTTCGCGACCCCGTGGACTGCAGCATACCATGCTCCCTTGACCTTCACTATTTCCCAGAGTTTGCTCAAATTCATGTCCATTGCAGATATTTACTGAGTCTCTACCATGTGAACTGCATTGTATCTTTTCATGAAATGATTATAAAGGGAACACTTTATAAAGTACACACTTCCATGTGTGTACATGGAAGTGAAGATTGAAGAATAGAGATTGTGCTTAGTATAAAAGTCACTTGCCTTGGAGTTCTATGTCAGGGGCAAAAAGGACCCCGAATGGGACTAGAGCAGACAGGCCAAGACACCTGGTCTCAGGTAGAAACAGGAGTCAAAGCCACTTTTCTTTTCTCTTTTTTTTTTAAAGGGTAAGGAGAATGGATTTTTAAAAAAATATTTTCAGTTATTAGTCACTGAAGAGGAAGAGGAGGAGGATGTTATCTGCTACTTAAAATTCCCAGAAATTTCCAGACAAGTTTTCGTTCCATATTTGCTAGACACAGTATATATTCGTTGTGAACTGAACTGGTGAAAGAATGACTAGTCAGGTCTCATTTGAAGAACCATGTTGAGTTGGTTGATTTTTCCAGTTAACTAGGATTTCCTATAGCTGTGGAGTCACCTGGCTTTAACCGAGTTATTTGATCATATTTTTAGTGCCTCAGTCATGTTCCTTTCTTCTTAAGCATATTTTATGGAACATAATTTTACCTTTTCATTGGTTGTTTTACTGTGTACAACTATGGCTTTGGGGCGTTGGAAGTGTGAGCTGCTTGCCCCCACCCTACAATGGTTTTTTTTCTTGGAGCGTCTTCTGCCTCCTTTTCACCTTGCCCATCATCACAAGTGTGTGTCACCATGAGCCAGACTTGCTCTAGGCACCTGGAAGCAACAGTGAACCAGCTGATGTGCTTTCTTTACAGAGTTTCCAGTTTAATCTGAAACTCAAACAAGCCAGGCAAATAATTACAATCTGAAGTTAATTCTTTCTTTTGCCTCAGTTCCTTGACCAAGTATCAAACCCACGCCACCTGCAGTGGAAGCATAGAGCCCTAACCACTGACCACCAGGAAAGCCCCTGAGGTAAATTCCATGAAGGCAACTGCTAAGATAGAGAAAAATATTAGAAAAAAGTGAGCGTTCCTATAGCAGGGTGAGTCCCGAAGACCATGCCCTGAAGGTGACAGTTTAGCCACAACCCGAAGGAGGAGGCAAGCCAACTGTGGGGAAAATGCCTGGCAACTCTTCCCCTCAACCTTCCTCTCAATTTCGTTGCTAAAGTTGGCCAGCAAACATCAGAAACTCACGTCTGTTAAATCATTAATTTCATGTTCACAGGAAATATAGATGTTGCTCTTAAGGGGATTTCAGGTTTTCTTTAGGTGAAAATATATGTTTATCACAGCTATTTTATTAACTCTTCATCTCACTTTGGAAAGACCTGCAAAGCACTGATTCACAGAGGAGTAAAAAATGAATAATGCATGGCCCCCTCCACCTTAGGAATTGTGTTAGTCAAGGTAAGTGAGGTTGCTTTGTAGCAACAGGTAATCCCCAAATCTCAGTGGCTTAATGTACTAGTAGTTTATTTCTCACTCACACAATTTCCAAAGTGGATCAACAGCTCTCTTAAAAGTTATTACTCAGAGATCTGGCCTTCTTTGATCTCCTGATTCTGGCCCCTATCCACAGGAGGTGAAGAGGAGCTGGAGGTTCAAATATTTTGAAAGACTAGTCTTGCAAGTTGCTTAGATTATTTCCACCCAAATCCCAGGTGGCACTAGTGGTAAAGAACCTACCTGCCAATCCAGGAGACATAAGAGACTTTGGGTTGGGAAGATCCCCTGGAGGAGGGCATGGCAACCCACTCCAGTATTCTTGCCGGGAGAATCCCCGTGGACAGAGGAGCCTGGTGGGCTACAGTCCATGGGGTTGCAAAGAGTCAGACACAAATGAAGCGACTGAGCAGGCACACGCACTTGCAAGTTGCTTACATTATTTCCACCCAATTCCAAACACATAGCTTCACATTAACTGCAAAAGGACTGAAAGAAATGGGAGTGCTGAAGATACGTCTGGCCTCCATTATAGGACGTTCTTAATTTAGTGACCCAGAAATATCATTAGACACCACAGTGTCCTTATTCGGAGAAACTATCAAAAGCATCAACCAGAGGTGGAAATAAAGGTGGGAGTCCACAGAGGTGACATTGATTAATTCTGATTAATCAGTAACGGATAGCTGAGAACAGAATTCTGCTAGAGAACTGGGTTTGATCAGGATCTTAAAGGATAAATAGGTATTTAATTGGTAGAAATAAAAGAGTGAAGTTAGACAAAGGCACAAAAATGTGAAAGTTCATACCAGCCAGAAAGGGTGAGGCATCTTGTAAGACTGGAAGAAACAAGAGTAGGAAAAACAGAGGGACCAGATTCCCAAGGCCCTTCATATCCAGGGCCTTGGATATGAAGTTAAATAGTTTGGCTTTTGGTCTATGGGAAACAGGAAACCATGAAAGTTTTTTGAATAGGTGGTAATATCATGAGTTTTGTGTTTTAAGAAGAGGTATTTTCTTTTCCTTGTCTTTGGTTGTTGGCTGAGGTTGGTGGAGAGCTCAGTTCAGTTCAGTTCAGTTGCTCAGTCGTGTCCGACTCTTTGCGACCCCATGAATCGCAGCACGCCAGGCCTCCCTGTCCATCACCAACTCCCAGAGTTCACTCAGACTCACATCCATCGAGTCCGTGATGCCATCCAGCCATCTCATCCTCGGTCGTCCCCTTCTCCTCCTGCCCTCAATCCCTCCCACCATCAGAGTCTTTTCCAATGAGTCAACTCTTCGCATGAGGTGGCCAAAGTACTGGAGTTTCAGCTTTAGCATCATTCCTTCCAAAGAACACCCAGGGCTGATCTCCTTCAGAATGGACTGGTTGAATCTCCTTGCAGTCCAAGGGACTCTCAAGAGTCTTCTCCAACACCACAGTTCAATGTCTGATAATTGAGGATGTTGCTACTTCAAAACAGGTTATTTCTTTTCTTTTGAGAATTGATGTGCTTTCTGTGTGCTGGAGAATCTCATTAGTCCTCCATGTCATCAAGAATAGCACTGACGAATTAAATATCCCTATAAGGCCTATGTACTTTAGTGAACTGGTGGCACAAATGACATGTAAAAATGTCACCAGTTACATCATCTGTCAGCCTTGCAGAGAACTCAATCCAAATGCTGTTAGGAGAACCAGAGCCACGTGCCAGCTCCTCTGCAGAGCTCAGAACACTGACATCAGAGTTCAGGGATTGTTGGCAACCCTTTGGCTCTGTTGTCATCCTTACCTTTGGGTTCCAGCTTTCAACTTGTTTCTGATCGGCTAATAGCAGCCCATATACCTTATTTTATTTTTAATTGGAGAAAAATTGTGTTACAATGTTGTGTTGGTTTCTGCTGTACAACAGCCTGAATCGGCTATAAGTATACATACATCCCTCCCACCCCTCTCGGTCATCGCCGAGCACTGAGCTGGGCTCCCTGTGCTCTACAGCAGCTTCCCAGGAGCTGTCTGTTTCACACACGGTAGCTTATATATGTCAATGCTCCCCTCTCAACCTGCCCCACCCTCTCCTTCCCACTCTGTGTCTACAAGTCTGTTCTCTGCATCTGCATCACTATTTTTGCCCTGCAAATAGGTTCATCAGCACACTTTTCTAGATTCCATATGTATGCATTAATATACTATATTTGGGGCTTCCCAGGTGGCCCAGTGGTAAAGAATTTGCCTGCAATACAGGAGATGTGGGTTCAATCGCTGGGTCAGGAAGATCCCCTGGAGGAGGGCACGGCAACCCACTCCAGTATTCTTGCCTGGAGAATCCCATGGACAGAGGAGCCTGGCAGGCTACAGTCCATGGGGTCACAAAGAGTCGGACACGACTGAAGCAACTGAGCATAGCCCAGCACAGCACACGCTTTATTTGTTTTTCTCTTTCTGACTTACTTCACTCTGTATGACAGGCTCTAGGTCCATACATCTCGCTGCAACTGGCTGAGTTTTTGTTCCTTATTTTGAACCACCCATATCTTAAACTTTAACCCAAAAGATAAAGATCCATCTCCTCGTGGAGCCTCAGTCCTACTGCTCCTCGGTAGTGTTAATAATTAAACGTACTTCTCCATTACAACATTTGTCTAAATGCATGGAAATTTAAGTCCTAACATAATCAAAGTTTCTTTAGTTTCTTTGTAGCTCATCCACCAAGGTCCCAACCCTTTTCATTCCTACATCCCCAGTCTGAAGAACAATTAGAAATATAGAAACATAAAAACCCTGATGCTATGCGATCTCTCTCCAGGGACGTTTAACACACCTCTCTTAAGTAGAAGTCTCTGTTGGTTCTCCAACCAATGGCCAGTTCTTTCCCTACTCCTTGGTGTCAAAACCCTGATTTTGCCCAAATATCCTGAACTTTTCCCTCATCTGACTCAGGAATAAACCCAGATTAATCTAGCCATGGCATATTTGTGCTCCTTGTCAGTGATGGACTTAGGGGTGACCCAGTCTAGACAATGATGCATGAGTACAGGTCTGCTTTGGGGGTTCTTGGGAAATGTTGCTTGATTTTGAAGAGCACAGATACCAGTCTTTGTTTCTCTTCTTCCATTGGATGCCGTTGTGTCAAGAAACAGTGCCTGGCACAGCAGTGGCCAGCTTGCAGCCCTGGGGGAGCCCCACTGAAGCAATGCCAGTGCCCTGGGGAAAACCAAGCAGGAAGATGAGAGGAGCCTAGGGCTCTGGTGGCATTGCAGTCACCACCTTAACCAAGCCCAGAGGAGGGCTCCATCAAGGACCTCTTTTATGTGAGATGACTTCTTTTCTTTACTTTTCTAAGCTCATCAGTTTGAAGTTTTCTGTTACTTACAGCAGAAGCACTGTGGTGATACACTCCATTTCTTCCCATCCCATCTTTCCCAGTGAGGAAAGCAGATAGTCAAAGCAGAGGGTTCCTGTTACATCACTCCAGGCTATAACATCAAATCAAACCAGCCGATCTTGAAGGAAATAAACCCTGAATATTCACTGGAAGGACTGGTGCTGAAGCTCCAATACTTTGGCCAACTGATACAAAGAGCCGACTCCCTGATGCTGGGAAAGATTGAGGGCAGAAAGAGAAGTGGGTGACAGAGGATGAGATAGTTGGATGGAATCATCAATTCAATGGACATGAGTTTGAGCAAACTCTGGGAGATAGTGAAGGACACGGAAGCCTGACGTGATACAACTGAACAACAAGGATATAATGTAATCAGTGCCCTGGGCCTGAACAAAGAAGGTTCCAGAAAGCAGGCAGTGGGCAGATGATTTCATCTGAGTCACAGAGGAGATCAGGAAGAAAGCCAAGAAGGTAACCAAGACAGTGGCTTCCTCCTCGAAGGGCAGCTGAAGCATGAAGCCTGGTGCTTCTGGCTCTGATTCCTTCTCCCCACAAACTTGGGCCACTTCACTCAACATCTCAAAGCTTTAGCATTTCTCATCTGTAAGATATATGCCTCGCAGGTTGTTGGGAGGATAGAAAATAATGCGTGATACTTCATCTCCTGTAGCACTTCCAGCCCATGCAGTATGGGCATACAGTAAATGTATACATTTTATCTTAACAAGTATGATGATTCTTAAACTTTTTATCCATCGGACCTTTGATGGTAGCAAAGAACCTCTGGATCATTTACTCTTTTATTGTCAATTGATCTACTGATTTATAGAAGAGAAGGGAAGGAAAGTGTTCCCTGAATGAGGCTCAGTTCACAACTATGATCAGGGACTCATGACTTCATATCTGACACCCACATCCAAACAACTCCATCTCATGTATGTGAGAGCTCACATGGATCAAGAAGGATCTCAGGATCATACCTGAGAACCACTTTTTCCCCTCAGATTTATTGAGAAATGATTGCCATATAACATTGTGTAAGTTTAAGGTGTATAATATGTCAAATTGATACACTTATATATTACAAAATGATTATCAACGCAGCTAACACCTGCATCACATCATATAATTGTTATCCGTTTTGTGTGTGTGTGTGGAGAGAACATTTAAGATCTACTCTCAGAAATTTTCAAGTAAATATTTAAGATAGCATTATTAACTATAATCACCACGCTGTGCATAACATCAGATCCCCAGAACTTATCCATCATGTAAGTGGAAGCATGTATGCTTTGACCAACACCTCCCCGTGTCCGCTACCCCAGGCCCTGATAACCACCGTTCTAATCTCTGTTTCTATGATTTCAGAATTTTTAGATTCCACATATAAATGATACTGTATAGTATTTTTCTTTCACTGTCTTATTTTGCTCAGGCTGATGGCCTCAAGTTCTGCTTATGTTGTTACAAACAGCAAGATTTCCTTCTGTCTTTGGACTGTATGTACATCTTATATATTTACCCACTGATAGATACATAGATTATTTCTATATCTTGACTATCGTGAATGAACACAGAGTATAGATATTTCTTGGAGATTCTGATTTCATTTCCCTTGGATGTGAAAAAAAAGTGGAATTTCTGGATCATATGGTAGTTCTGGGCTCCCCTGCGGCTCAGTGGTAAAGAATCTGCCTGCCTCACGTTGTACAGCAGAAATCAATAAAATGATACAAAACTTTAAAAATAAACAACAACAGAAAAAAGAAATCCACTTGCCAATGCAGGAGATGTGAGTTCAATCCCTGGGTCAGGAAGATCCCCTGGAGAAGCAAAGGGCAACCCACTCCAATATTCTTGCCTGGGAAATCCCATGGACAGATGAGCCTGGTGGGCTGCACTCCATGGGGTCTCAAAAGAGTACAACTTGACTTAGCAACTAAACAATGACAACAACATGGTAGTTCTATCTTTAATTTTTTGAGGGAACTCTATTGTTTTCCATAGTGGGTGGACAGTTTATATTCCCACCAGCAGTGCACAAGGGTTCACAGGATCCATTTTCTTAAGCTATATTGCCACTTAAAAATGAAGGAAAATTTGATATGGAAGAACCATTTTGACTGAGTGTTGTGCCACTTACACATATGCCGCATTAATTTTTTTCATAACTACTTGTTAGTCTCCAGTTTGAGAGAAAGAGAATAAAAAAAAACCCTGGAACGTTCTTGCTTGGAATGATAATTGCTCATTAGAACCTCATTTCATTATAATTGTACAATTCATTATGCTGAGCACTTCATTAGAAATATTGTAAAGCTCCTGACAACTTGAATATGTTACATCGAATATTGGAATGTATCTGATTTAGAGCTTTACTGTTTCTTGAGGGCATTTTCTAATTAATGCAAGTCTGAGAAACCAGAAAAAGTGAGAGTCTCCATATTTTCTTCTGGGGGTCATTACCGGAGATGTGTTTTAAGAAAATCAGTCTGAAACAGGAAGCTTTCTTTAGCCCTGAGAGAAAAAAATAGTCCATAAACCTGAAATAGTCACAATGAGGCCACATCTGTCTTTACAAATACAAATAGCTCAGAATGATCTGCAATTATTACAAAACCAAATCTTTTTCGAGTGCTGTGAGGGACTTTGGGGTAAAGAGAGCAGATTGAACATTTTCATTTATTGCTCTTTCTTCTTGAAAGCCTACTAAAATGACAGCAACAGGGGCTTAAAAAACCCACAAGGACATAGGAAATGAAGGAGAAGAGCAGAACTGCAAAGTCCTGACAGCTGGAAGCAGAGGGACAAGGACCATTGATTTTTCAGACCCAAGAGCCAGAATCCTAAGCCAGCAGCGTGGGAGGTGAGATGAACGCTCATTGCACTCAGCACCCCAAATATGCAGGGATTAGTGGCTCCAGTGATTGGGATTAAAGGTGGAGTTCTAGAAGGATCCACTCAGGGTCTGCTTGGGACACATTTGGATTCTCAGCAGAGGGACTGTCACTTGTCTCCACTGGCACAAGTCGAGATGTTTTTCCCTCTGGAGAGGGTGGAAGAGGGGCCTCAGTACTGGAGGAGCCTAGAAATAGTTGATGGCAAGTCTCCCATAATACAGGCTTCCCAGGTGGCTCGGCCAGTAAGGAATCTGCCTGCCATGCAGGAGATCTGGGTTCCATCCCTGGGTCGGGAAGATCCCCTGGAGGAGGAAATAGTAACTCAATCCAGTATTCATGCCTGGAGAATTCCATGGACAGAGGAGTCTGGTAGGCTACAGTCTACGGGGTCACAGAGTCAGACACACTGAATGACAAACACACACACACACACACACACACACACACACTACCATAATACAGTGGGGGGACCAGAGGAGCACTTACGTACCTCATGATGAGATCTTCCCTCCAAGCCCTCTTGGGTGAGTAAGGTGTTGGCAACAGAGCCTAGACCCTGAGCATGAGTCAGGAAGATGCTTCCCTGAAGAAGCTGACCATCCCCAGGAGAAACACCAAACATGTCCACCTCAGGGAGTTCTCAAGAACACAGCCAGTCAGAATAATGGTTCCCAAAGTGTGGTCTCCAAACCTGCAGGTCCGGTACCACCTGGGAACCGGCTAGAAATGCAAATTCCTGCACCCTGCTGCAGACCTACAGAATCAGAACCACTGGGGTAGGGCCCTGAAATCTATGAATACTTTGAGAAGCCCTCCAGGTATTTACTAAAATTGAGAACTACTGCTTTTGTTGGAGATAAGAAAACTGGGGCTTAGAGATGAAAACGAACCTGCGAGGAGGCAGAGAGCAGCTCACTGCATGCAAGAATACCCCAACAGTCTGGGTTCTAGAAAGCCCGGTGGTCAGCCTCATACAGTAGGGAAGTCCATGGATTCTGACATTCTTGTCCTTTATGGCTTCTAGCAGCGCGTAAAAGGTTCGTTTTCTTCTTGGTTGCATGTAGCTATCAGGGAACTTTCGGGATGTCCAGGGATATTTCTCTGTCCTCTGCCTCAACCTACCGAGTAGTTAAAGCAGGAGTTGGCCCATGAGAACTTGGAGGCAGACCCTCAGGGCTCAGTCAGGCTCTCTGTCTTGCCTCCTCTTCATCTCCCTGCCCTCCAAACCCTTCAGAGGCAAAGGCTGGCCCTCAGATACTCTTCCTTCCCCAAAGGGGTACATAGCAAAAGCAGCTATTCTAGCTTTGCTACCCACATTGATTTACTTTTTTTTTTTATAACCCTTTAGTTTCCTCTTGATAGGATTATTCCCAGCAGATATATCAGGAGGAAACCTTGACTCAATGATCTGCAAAATTCCAACAACTCTGAAATTCTGTGATTCTGCTGTTATATAACTTAATGTTATATGAAAGATAAAGGTATGCATCACAGGTTTTAAGGGACTCCAGAAATGTCACTAGCTATTAGTGCTTCCTTGAAGTCTCTTTTAGGCATTGACAGCTGGGTCATATTTCCACTAGGCTGACGAGGAATCGAAAGAGAAAAGACTTTGAGCTGGCCTCATGTGGGCTGCTCTGTGATCAGCTGAGAGCTCCTTTCTGTCCACTGTTATCCACCCCAGCTCAGAAGGGTCCATGAGAGTGGCTGAGGATAGACTACCTTAGAGGGGACATCTTGGGTTGAGCATGAGCTTGGTTATCCAACCCTCCAGGGTTTAACTCTCAGCTCTGCTATTGACTGGCAATGCCATCCTAAGCTCTCAGCTTTCTCAACTGAAAAATGAAGGTTATGCCAACCTCTTCCTAGGACTATGGTGGGAATGATCCACATATCATTCCCACCTGATGTCATGCCCCTCTCATAGTAAGAACTGGATCATCTGTAGCTCTTAGTCACAGCATCCCTAACAAGGCAAATTGCTTGCAAGGCTCAGGGCATGTAATGCAGGACTGGGGACCATTCTCATAGACATTGGGACTTTGAGTTTTGACGAGCACTGATTTGCAAGAACTAAACTAGAAATAGTTACAGCTATCCCTACTGTCATTAAAAAGAATCAAGAGTTAATTTTGTGAATTTGAATGGATTTTTAATTTGAGCTGGTTGTTCTCATCAGTGATGAAGAATTTTCTGACACTTATAGATAACCAAAAATGGACTGGTGGCTTCAATGGTGGGAGGGTTCATCTCCATAGCCAGGGGGACGCTTAGGGCTGGGGCAGTGGACTGCTTGACTGGGCCATATTAGAGGACACTGAAGAGCTGGTAATGGTTTGTGTGGCTGAGTTAAAGTTTTCCAAAATTCCAAGAGTGCCTCACAGCTCTCTTAGCTGCCCTGGTAATCTGTTGTTTTTGCTTCAAGTTTCTTTGGTCTTACAAACTACCCATCAAGTAATCGAGAATCTATAAATAAACATTAGAAGCCAGCCCTTCATTGATCAACTTTCAGGTTTTCCTTGATGAGTTTTCTTGAAGCTCGGTTCTTGTGTATAATTTTGTTCATGCATCTCCCGAGGAAAGACCCTTCCCCCAGTCTTTGAGGAGGGTGGCAAACAGTTGCAAAGTCAAGGCAAGGAGACAGCAGTGCTGCGTTTGCAGAGTTAACAGCCAAACCTACGAAATGAATACCATTTCCATGCAAGGAGGAGGGAAAAGGACAAATGCCTGCCAGACCTGCGCATTTCCTGAATCAATGCCAGTCCCAGGCCACAGAGCCCTGTACTCAGATGCTTCAGCTGGATTGCTTGAGTATTGACATTGCCTTGTAAACTGAGACCCTTCAAAGGAGTAAGAAGAAAAAATACATTTAGAGGAACATTTACATAGAGGCTTCCCTTGGGTTCCTGCTGCCCAACTGAATTAACATCAAACTGTTGCCCTGGAAAGGGGTCATGGGAGGTGGTTTTTCCTGGCCCCACACAATGAGCACAGTCAATATGGAAGCTGCCTGGTTTTCATTTGGAAGAAATTTACATTTGATCCCACCCTCACCCCCAAACAGCTACCCTCCTATCTGTTTCACTCTATCATTCTAAGGCCCATATATTTGCAAAAAAAAAATGCCTCCACTGTTCTTTCCCCTGACAACGTGGCTCTAAAGTTCCTCCCCTCAATCTTTCTTCCACCTCAAACAAAAGTCCCAGTTTTGAGTTCGGACTGGTATCAACGAGTTTGAAGGGAAAACGCAGAGAGAACCAATTCATCCTAAAAAGCCAATAGCTGATAAATTCTTGGAGCAGTCCTAACAATTTTATGAATTCAAATATCTCAGCTTTATAGTTCCAGGGTTTAAAAGTTAGCCCCTTAAACAGTTCATTTGACTAAGATCATTTCATTCACTATGATCAAGGGCAAAAAAGAAATCTGAGCATCAGAAAAGTTGCTCTTCCGTGTTGCTCCATCTGATAATAAGGAAGCTTTACATCTGGGAAGAACAGATGCTAACGTTAATTCCCCAATATTCAGAAATCCACAGTCAGAATAGATAAGAATCATGGAAGACCCCTTAGACATACACAAAAAGAACAGTAACCCCACACAGAGTCCTCAAATTCCCGGTCCTTATCCCGGGGCCTCCTTTTTTAAAAATGGTAATATAATTACAATGTCATGTAAGGTTCTGCTGCACAATGAAGTGAACCATCCATAGGCATATATACACCCCCTTCCTCTCAAATCTCCCTTCCCTTCAACCTCATCCCACTCCCCTAGGTCATCACAGAGCATGAAGCTGAGATCCCTGTGCGTTGTAGCAGGTTCCCACTGGCTATCTATTCTATACATGATAATGTATATATGTTAGTCCCAATCTCCCAATTCACCCCACCCTTTCTGTCCACACATCTGTTCTCTACATCTTCGACTCTATTCTTCCTTGGAAATGGGTTCATCTGTACCGCAGGGATTCTCAGGGATGAGCCTCCCACTCCTATTTATTCTTTATTCTCCTTTCCTTCCTACTCACAGTGCCAAATAAGGAGTGCCTTTGTCCTTAGGGAGTGCGGGCAGAAGGAGCATCGCTTGATGTTAGAGTTTTAACATTCAAGTAATGTGTTAATGCTTGTCAATGGGTTGCTACATGCTACTACTGCTCTAAATGCCTTCATTCATTCATTCCACAAGTATTTCCTGAGCGCATCCTATGTGCTAGTAGTCACTTCCAAATGCTGTTTGTTCATTCATCCAGGGCTTGACCTCTTACGGGTCAAGTATTGTTATAAAGGCTTTTCATTCTTTATTCATTCATTCAACAAGGATTTACCAACAGTCTTCTCTGTGTGAGGCAGTGATTTAGACTTTGTAGAGGTGAGCCAAGCAAAACTTCTGCTACTTTATTGAGGGCTGCCAGGCAATACACACACACACACACACATACACACACACACAACAAGAAAGCATACTGTGTATCAGGTGACGCTAAGTCCTACAGAGAAAGATCAGTTCAAGGGAATGGACAGAGCACGGGGTAGATGTTGCTGTGTTTAGGTCTCACTGATGCATTTGAGCAGACAGTGAGCAAACAGGACAATCCAGAGGAAACACCAGTACGTGGGCCCTGAGGTGGGGGTGTGCTTGGCCTAGCTGAGAAAAATCAAGGAAGGAAGGGGTGATGTGTGCAAGAGGGACAGGCATGCCTGAGACAGAGGGAGCGGGAAGGAAACTAGCAGGGACTGTTGGGGCTCTGCAAGGGCATGGGCTTTTACTCCAAGTTGGACGGGAACACACTAGAGGGCTTTGACCATGGGAATGACTTGTTTTAAATGCATCCTCCAGCTGCTGTGCTTAAAATAGTCTAGGACTTCAGGGTGAAAATCAGACGGTCAATTCAATGGCTATGACAGCAATCCAGGCTGGAGGGGATAGTGGCTGTGGGCTGAGGCCGTGACCGCAGAGGTGGTCTTCAGGCCTTGGTTATCTCTGAAGGTAGAGACTGCAGGGTGGGCTGTGGGACCAGATGTGAAACATGAGAAGTTGAAGATGGTCCCAAGGATTTTGTCCTGAGCAACGTCAGGGCTGAGTTGACATTTACTGAGATGGTGGAAGTGTCAGAGGAGCTGTTCAGGGGAAGAGCTGGAGGGGGGGGGGCATTCAGTTCGAGATGTTATTCAGTGGCAGGTGCTCATGATAATCTCAGTAAAGAGCCCGACACGGGCATTTCAGTATTAGTCAGCCATGCCAGGGAGACGTCCCAGCTAAGAACCTAAATGAGGGCATTGGAGGTGTTGAAAATCACAGACCAGGCAAATGACTGAACGTGTATGGGGTTAGAAGAAAGGTCCCAGCACTGAGTTCAAGGGCACGTCAAGGTCTAGAAAAGGAGGGGCAATCCAAAACAGAGAGGAAGATGTAACCAGTGAGGTGGAAGGAAAAACAGAGTCAGCGGTTATTCTGGAAACGAAGAGGCAAGGAGGTGCTCAAGACAGAGGGAATCATCAACAATGTCAGGTGCTGTGGGTAAGTGAGATCAGACGAGGGGTCACCGACGTCCCCTGGGAAGGTACTGGTGGCCCTAACCAGAGCCGTTCAGAGGAGTGTTGAGGAGATACACCCCATCAGGGCGTGTCGGAGACAATGGCGTTGATGTATTTAATTCCATGTTATTATTTTCGTTCTACAAATGAGAGAGGGTTGAGCTCAGCCATATTAGCATGCAGACATGCCCTTCCAAGCTCAGTGTGCTTGGAACCTGGATGCTCTCAAATCACCATGGGCAGTGGAGAGCGAGAAGAAGTCTGCTGGCATCTCAGGACAGCAACCACTAGAGAAAGAGGACAAGAGAAAGGCAGAGAGTGTGACCTTACTCCCAGCCCCCAGATTCCCCTCAAATCCATCCTTGCTTTTGGAGAGAAACATGGGCTAAGATGGACTGGACAGGAAAGGTACCCTTTGCCTTTTAAGGGTATTTTATGTTTCTAGAAATTAATTCAGAATTGTAGGCTGTGGTCCATGGGGTCACTAAGAGTTGGGCACAACTGAGCAACTTCACTTTCACTTTTCACTTTCATGCATTGGAGAAGGAAATGGCAACCCACTCCAGTGTTCTTGCCTAGAGAATCCCAGGGACAGGGGAGCCTGGTGGGCTGCCGTCTATGGGGTCGCACGGAGTCAGACACAACTGAAGTGACTTAACAGCAGCAGCAGCAGAGCATGCTAAGTCTTCTAACAGTTAGAGGGTGTGGCATCAGGTTGTCATTTAGAGACAAGACAACTGTGGGTGAGAGTTGGCACTGATGTATGGGTGTCTGGTTGTGAACTCCACACTCCCCAAAATTTATCCATGAACTGATGGCAATCTCCCTGTGATGATAAGCAGCAAACTCAAATTATCAGGGTTTGTGTGTGTGTGTGTGTGTGTGTGTGTGTGTGTGTGTGTGCTAGGTAAATGTTCTTGTTAGAGTGGTCTTCATACACTGGTGCTACATTAAAATTTTAAAAGACTATTATGCTGAAATTCATAAGTTCAAATGTAGCAGGAATGAATGTAGAGCCATGAATTCAGTTTCCAAAATATCAACAGGGAGGATATTTGTCTCAATAGCAGTTCAAGTGAAACAGACACGAGAGCTTTTGTTTACAACTCAGTAAGAACCAGAGGCATGAAGCGTGAAGAGCTGACACGATCTTGGACAGTTTCCACAGAAGGACAGTTTCTGAATCAAGGCTGGACATCACTACACTGCGCTCTTAGGTGATTCAGCCTTATCTGGAGAATAGAAGTTGATAATTAGTTGCCACGTCTTAACAGGGACATTGATAAACTTAGACCACATTCAGAAAATAGAGGGTACTGGGGCTAAAAGTCTAAATACCATGATTTATTATGCCTTGAAAGAACTCAGAAGGTTTAGCGAGAAGAAACAACTAAAAATGGCACCAAGACGGATTACATGATACTCTAAAATTCATAAAACTTTTATGACTATGAAGCAATATCCATAATTTATCACCAAAGGACCTGGGGTTGTTGAAGGTGGCATCCACTAGCAAAAATGTCTCTGCTCCCATCACCCAAAAAGTATTTCAGGTATAAATTAAAAAGCTCCACAAACCATTGTTCTTCATAAACAAGCAGTTTAAATTATCCTGACTCAGAAATGAAAAGCATCCATATGTTATTTACCCAAATAACCAGTCTTGTCTGAAATCTTAGGTCATTCCACCAATAGATTTCTCCTATTGCTCTGAATCATTAATAAGAATTTTGATGGCCATAAAAGCAAGAAAATAAATCAATCCGTAATAAATAATAAATACTCCTCTTTTGACAGTGATTTATTAATATCCACTCCCAGAACTGCTGATTCCCTTTTGATGCAGGTTTTTAATTACGTATGAATTTACCAAACCATATTTCATTCAGTTAATACACTTCTATCTGTTTTTAAGGAACTTTAGCAAGTGCTTTGCTGTGCCTGTGATTCCCCTTATGTGCTACTATATGAGCACTATGAAAACTAATGAGGTTAGTATTGCACAACTGCTTTTGTGAGCGCTCAGCTCCTTACTTTCTAAGAAGCCTCAATTTTTCTGTTTGATATTCGATTGTCAAATTGTACCAGGAAATAACAATCTTCTTGCTCCTAGGTTTGAAATTCATCTTTTCAAAATTTGGAAGATCCTGTTCCCCAAAGAATGTTTCAGAGATTATAACCAGGGTTCTGGGATCTGCCTCTAAGTTCTTTCTAGAGTCTTCAAGACTGGGGGCAATTGGCATAGAAGAGGCAGCTTCATGGGAGCAGACAGGTGCAGTCAGAGGTGATTGCACGAGGGAGGCATTGAGCTGGCAGGACTCTTAAACCTTGTCCAAGTCATGCCATTGCGCCCTGGGCCATGATCTATCACTGGCTCCCATCAGAAGAGTGGTTGTGTGGGAACTTGGTGTTTCCAATTTAGAGCTAGGTGGGTTTTGTCTTTGATTTTTTTTTCTTTTACTATTTCTTTACCCCTCTAAGCCTTATTTTCCTTCAGTGCATCTTTTTTTTCACTCTTTTTCATTTTGGAGATGCTTTGTATGAAGGGATAAAATTGAAGAAAAACTGGAAGTAATTAGTTCTGTTGTTTATTAGTTATTGTTGTATCAGACAAATTGCTTAACCCTACTTTATGGTGTTCAACTTAGTTTTTTCTTAGGCTAATTTTCTGTAGCTGTGACTAGACCATCTCGGTCTTCTTAAGTTCTCTTTCTGTCCATGGATTCAATCAAAGGCACTTACTACCCTTTTAAAAACATTTTTATTGCCATAGTTTATTTTTTCTCAGTTTTATGATTGACAGAGATATGATTGACATATGACATTGTGTTAGTCCAAAGTGTAAAACATAATGATTGATATATGCGTATATTGCAGAATGATTGCCACACTAAATTTAGTTAACATCAGTCAACTCCGATAGATAACAAATGTTGATGAGGATGTGGAGAAAAAGGAATCCTTATGCGCTGTTGGTAGGGTTGGATATTGGTGCAGCCACTATGAAAGTCAATATGCAGTTTCCTCAAAAATTTAAAAATAAGAACTACCACATGATCCAGCAATTCCACTCAGGTATTTATCCAAAGGAAATGAAATCACTGTCCAGAAGAGATATCTGTGCCCCCATATTCACAGCAGCATTATTCACAACAGCCAAGACACAGAAACAATGTAAGTGTTCATCAGCAGATGAATAAATACCCATTTTTTAACTTAAAAATTTTTTTATTGGAGTATAGTTGATTTACAACATCTTTAAGCTTTTAAAGCTTCCTTTCTTTACAGATTTCTCCGGGCTCACTTACTCTCACAATCTTGTGTGGCCAATCTTTACTTTGGATTTTGGTCCCCATCTCACTCTTCGGACTGGTACCCTTGGGTTGTTCCCTGGACATCTTTTGCAGGCACACCCCGGGGAGTTCCCTGTGCTTTCTGCCTACAGTCTCAGGCCAATCCCTGTTCCCTTCTGCCCTGCCCTTCTCCTGACACCCACACCCCAGGCTGGACAGCACAGCTTCCTAGAGTAGGAAGGTCAGAGAGTGACATTGAACTTGCAATCCTGCAAGTGAGAGCACTGAAAAGCCTGTGAAACCTCTAGAGAGCTCTACATTGCAAAATAATCTTAATCCTAAAATGCAATATATTTGAAGACAGTATCAGTTCAAAAAACTTTTTTTTAGGGGAAAAATAATAGATGCATACTGGGATTTACAAGGGATTGGATTTCTGAAATAGTTTAATGTTAAAAAAAAAAGAAAAGCGTGTCTTAGTACTGGGGAAACACAGCATTATTTGTTAGCATTTGGCCCTGCCCTCTCTTCCTCTTGTAACTGGTTGTTGAACAGGCTGGAGTGAAATAGGAGAGAGCTTTTGGTTCCCCTGCCACGACTGCTGGCCCTTAACCCCACCCAGTCAGCTCTTTCCTCCCCAGGCCTTGGTGTCGTCTCAGGCAGATTTTAGAGATAGCATGTACACCCGTGGTGGATTCATGTCAATGTATGGCAAAACCAATACAGTATTGTAAAGTAAAATAAAGCAAAAATAAAAATTAAAAAAAAAAAAAAGAATGCTTTTGTCCCCTTCAAGTCTAAAAAGTGAAAGTGAAATTCACTCAGTCGTGTCCGACTCTTTGCGACCCCCTACAGTCCTTGGAAATCTCCAGGCCAGAATACTGGAGTGGGTTGCCATTCTCTTCTCCAGGGGATCTTCCCAAGCCAGGATTCAAACCCAGGTCTCCCACATTGCAGGCTGATTCTTTACCATCTGAGCCACCAGGGAAGTCCAACAGTTTGAATTTGGGAGAGTAGTGGATTAAAACTCAGATGTGTATGATTATTTTAACAATATTCTGGAAAACTAATCTCAGGATATTCTTGCCTAAATGCTCATTTAAAGGTTAACAACATTCTCTCTCAAGTCGTTAAGTAAGTACGTGTTAGTCACTCAGTCATGCCCGACTCTTTGTGACCGCATGAACTGAAGCCCACCAAGTTCCTCTGTCCATGGAATTCTTTAGGCAAGAATACTGGAGTGGATTGCCACTCCCTTCTCCAAGGGATCTTCCCCACCCAGGGATGAACTCTGGTCACCTGCATTGTAGGCCTATTCTTTACTGTCTGAGCCACCAAGAAAGTCCAGTATAATCCAAATCAAAATTTTACCCTGTCCTCCAACAGAAGCTTGTCCCTTCTCTCCCTGCCTCCCCACCTCAGCTCAGGTCAGACCTGCTCCTTCTTCCTGTCCCTCCCCTGCTCTCTCTACTGCTTCTGGGTCCCCCGGGGCCAGAGGGGCCAGTGCCAGGGCACTATGCTTCCGGGTCCCCTGGGGCTGGAGCCCGGGCAGTGGAAGGGCCCTGTGCTGTGTGTATGCTCCCTCTCGTTGCTTACGCACATATATTGGAACATTCCTCTGGGATCCTTCTGTGGGTTCACTGAGTGAACTTCCCCACTGCCACCACCCAGCCATCACCGCCCCTCCCCTAGATGCACCTCAAAGCTGGACAAGGACCTCAGCCCCCATCAGGGGCCATGCACTTGGGGAGGCCCGTTTAGGAGCCCCTCCTCTCTCCCTCTCTGCACTTTGCTCCTGGGCTCCCTTCCCCCAAGCCCGTGGCCCTCTTGACTGTGGTCCTTTCCAAACTGGGGCCTGTGGGCACCCCTCCCTCTGCCCTCTCTCCTCTCCTAGCCCTCAGTGGGGGGCGGGGGGGTCATCCAACACCCTCCTTCTGGCTGCTTCAGCAGAGTCAGGCCCCAAGTCTTATGACTCGCAAACCCAAGGGCCACATTTCACGCTCTCCCAGGAACCCTCCTGGCCTGTCAGTCCAGCCACAGCAAAGGGAAGGCTGGAGAGTTTGAGCAGATCAGGCAGCATGTGGGCCAGCGAGTGGGCTGTCAGTCCCCACTTCCTGAAAACCACTGGCATCTCCCTCTTCACTTATTCTGGAGGCAGTGGGAGGTGGAGGAGGGGCAGGGAACCCACAAGTCTCTCTCTCTGGTTCTAGGCATTCTCTCCAAAGAAATCTTTCTTCTCTCTAAGAGCCACAAGCCTCCTCCAATGCACAGGAGGTTGTTGGGTCGCTTGGCCTCCTCTGTCTAAATTCGGAATCACGTGGGTGAGCCCCTCCTCATTGAACAGGGATGATGCTTGTCATCCATTGTCTTTGGTTTGGAGGCTTGGGCAAAACTATAACACAGGAGGCCTTCGTTCTACCTATTGCTCTTGTGCAACTTAATTGAACAAACTTGGAGTGTATGTTGCTTGCCAGACATCGATCTAAATGCTGGGATTACAATGTGAGCAAAACATAATCCACGACCTCCAAAGCTCAGAGCAAAGTGGATGTCCTAACAGGGGCTTCAGATGCAGCCTGGGTGCCTGGGTTTGAATTCTTACCAGCTGACGGCCATTGGGCAATTCGCTTTACATCTCTGTACCTCCATTTCCTCACCTGTGCAATGGGGATAATCATAGTATGGTTATCGTGGTACAAACGTAAGTACATAGAACAGCCTAGCACTCAGCAGTTAAGTGCATTAAACATAAAATGTCGTGTTGTCCCTACTGTTTACAAGTTTCAGCTCATCCTGGTCTTTACTTTTTTCTCTCTACTTGCCTTCTAGCTTCAGGCTCGTCCTTTGCCTGAGTCTCCAGACCTTGTCTTCTTTCTAGCTTATTTCCCTGTCCTTCTAAGTCGCCACATCCTCATTGTAATTCTGTTTTTCGGAGTGTCTCATAACCTGGCCCCACTTTAGTTTCTCACTGTGGATACCTTTGAAAAGCATACTTCCCCCTTTGAAATATTCTTCCTAAAAACAAAAGGTGCTTATCTAGTTATGCCCAGCGTTTCCTTCAGAACACTCATGAGCGCTAGTCTTTCCTTGTTCTCCTGAGAAATGAATCCAGGAATAAAATTAAGTCAGCATTTAACACAATTAGATTCCTAGAAGCTCTCCAACCATAAATAACTTTCTAGTCCACTCTTAGCCTCTGCGACAGTGTTCTAAGGAGTTACTGTAATGAGATGGCCACAGGATATTCCTCCTGTATGGAAATTTGGGTGAGGCCCCCAAGCTGAGAACTACCCTAAGACAGTGTTAGATCATCTGTGTGGGGCTGGCACAGGGGTGGTCCAAAACCTGTTCCGTCACCCACCTCGAGAGCTTCAAAGAGGAAGCTGGGAACTTATTAGGAGCTTGAAGTAGCCAGTGGCAAGGATTAGTTTGAAGAGAGTTGGCAGGAGTTGGACATTCCCACCATTCTGCCCCACCCGACCCACCTGCTTGGGAGGAAGCAGATGGATATTTCCCCATTACCTTAAGCAAAGCAAGAGAGACTTCAAAACTCAGAGAGCTTTATCTGTGAGGCTCAGAATGGGGTGAGTGCAGACTGGTAGCTGCCTTCCATCTGCAAAACCCAAAGAAAAGATGTGCTTTCAGCTGCCTCTGCCAGGGAGCAAAGAGACAGGGCTTGGAGGGAAGGTACCTGACTTAGGGGTGCACCAGGGGCTCTGAGGGTAGTGGAGAGTGGCTGGCTGCACGCGACTTTGGCTTTATTAAAAGAACTGCCGATTGGAGACCCACATGATGTTAGGCGAGGTGCCAAGGGAAGACCCCCCCAAAGAACCCATGAAAGTGCTACATAAGAGACAAAAGCGTCCTGACACCAGACTGCAGTGATCTCCAGCAAGTGAGCTCGTTGTTGCTTCCGCCCTGTCCTTCACTCTCCTCCAGTTCTGTGGGAGCCTGAACTGAGAAGGATTTTAAGCAGTGATGAAGCCAACCAGCTCCTACACCACCGCCAGCTCCTTATCTTGTATCAGGCCCAAGCTGGAAAGAAGAAAAGAGTCTAAATTGTATGACAAATTTGAATCCTGGATTGAACCAGACGTTTTTATTATCTGAAAAATGAGGCTATTTGTTAATTTCATAGGACCTGCCTGAGATTTCATCCAGGAGCAAAGAAGCATTCAACTTAGCACATAAAAAATAGTGTAATTGCTTTCTGCTTGCCCTCGTTCATGCAGCTCATTTAAGGAAATGGTGACTCAGTAACAAGAAAGCAGAAATCGTATCATTGAGGGTCTAGATGGTCTGTGGACACAGAGGATGATTTGGCTGGAATCTTGGAAGCATGAGCCTCACATTAAGCAGCTCCTACAACCCCGCCCTGAATGACAATCCCCTCTCCTTTCCGTTTCATCCGTATGCTTCGATCCTCCTTCATCATGAATAGAAGATGGGATGGGACAGGGGGATTCCTGTGCTCTCCTCAGAAAGCAGCTGAGCCCTTGGGTGTGACAGACATGGGAAACATCTGGAAAAAGACAGAACCCAAGGAACGAGAGGGAAGCTTGGCATCCAAGGCTAGAGACGGGGTCTCCATGGTGGGGGCACCCTGTCCACAAACTCAGCACTTCAAGATGGGTGAGTGTGGCTGGAGCCACAGAAGCAACCAGATGTGTAAGAGCTCAGGGTGTGGAGGGCCCCTTAGGGTCTGAAAGGCCAGGGAAAGTAGAGGGTGAAGAGAGTGAGGGAGAACTGGGCGGAAGAGGAAGTCTCAAAAGTGAGAGAAGAAAGGGAAAAGGACTCTGGCAGTGAGTTGCCAGTCCTAGCAAATAAAAATACAAGACCCTCAGTCCTTCATTTTCTCTGGTCATTCTACTCTAGAGAGTAGAATTCTACTATTGGACCAGGCGAATGAGAATCAGTATCTTTAGCATTTGCCATTGTGGCCAGTGGAGTCATCCAAAATCAGGGTGGAACCAGGGTGGAAATAGATTATTCTCCATGTGACTCAGAGACAGAGCGAAAAAATGTTAGAAGTACTGAGGTGCACCACTATCATCATGAGAAAAGAGAGTTATATGGAAGATACATGACATACTTTAGTGATGGAAAAGACACTAGAGAGAGAAAATTTACATTACCTGCTTCAAAGAAAAATGGCTTAGATATAAATGACTCTAAGGGAAGTCGTATAACAATGTAAAACATATTAAAAAGTAAGTACCTTCAGCTTTTAATTTAATTTTGAGTCAAATAATCGGGTTAAATTTATTCCTTGTGCGACACATAATTTCAATCTTTTATTATGCATTTCTGACAATTCAATTTAAATTGTGGGAGTCTGTTTGGCACAATTAATTTTAATGATATTTACTATCTGCTGGATATTCCTAAAAGGCAGAACATCTTGAAAAATATGTTCAAGTTATTTCAAACCACTTTCAGACCCTTGTTAGCAAGCAGGAGCTGAGCTCCCGTCAGCAGAGGCTTTTGAAAAACCGACAGACACAAGTGCTAATCTGCGAGCAGTATCAGAAACGTGATTTTCATATCAACATCTTCCTGTGCAAGAGGAGGTCATTGGTACTACCTAAAGGGTCCCCATCACAGGACTTCTCAGCTTGAGTCATGTGATGAGAGCAAGCAATAGACATGTTCTTACAACAGACTAAAGATGCCCCCACCTCCGACCCCCTAGTATCTGAAAATCTGAAGCTCTGGGTGATTGAGCAAAAAGTGCCTCACTTTCTCCTGTCCTCTGCCCACCTGCCGCTCAGATGAGCCGTGAGCATCTTGAGAAATGAGCTGAACATACTTTAGGATAACAGGGCATCGAAGAATAAATCAGGAAACCCTTCAGGATGCAAATGGATGCAGCTAGAGTTAAAGGGACAGCTGAAATGCATCTTGCAGATCTGAAGGGAGATGTGAAGCCCAGGTGGGTGATAGGATTCACTGAAGATCAATGAGACAGGGCCAGAGAGGCATTCCTGAGACCGGTACTTAATTCAAAAGACTCTTAAAAAAAAGTTTTACAATTTTTAAAGGTTACTTTCCATTTACAGTTATCACAAAATAACTGTATTCACCGTGCTGTACAATAAGTCAGACAGGGAAAGACAAATACTGTCTGATAGCATTTATACGTGGAATCTAAAAAATAAGACAAACTAAGTGTATATAACAAAAAAGAAGTAGACTCCCAGATAAACAGAATAACCTAGTAGTTACCAGTGGGGAGCAGAGAGGACCAACAATGCATTATACAAGAATGCATTGTACAATAGAGTCAATATTTCATAATGACTGTAAATGGAAAATAACCTTTAAAGATTGTATTCAGTATCCTCTTAACATCCAGTCTAAAGTCCAGTTTTTTTTTTAATTGGGTTTTCTTAAACTGAAGTGCACTTATACCTGTGTTGACATGAGCACCTTAAATCACAAAGTTCCTCTTAAAGAATATTGTGATGTCTCTAGAAACTTCTCTCACTGGGAAATCCCAAGCTGTTAGCTCCTCACTGTCCCAAAGCTGTCATTTTGGGAGCCCAGGTGGGTCTCCCCGATGATTTGCTACACGTGAACTTGTACTTCGACCATGACCTGGCATTCTTGCCTTCTTTTTGGATGCTGCATGTCCTGAAGACAGAACAACTGCTCTTGGGAAGTCTGCAGAACAGGCCTCTGTCCACTCACCCTCCTGAGGGCGGAGAGCCCTTCTCCCACTTCTGCTTGCACCCGCTGGCGTTCCCACGAGGGGCTTTGACTTCCAAGGTGCAGCAGCATCTGAAGGCTGACACAGGATTTGGGGAAGGCCAAGTGCTGTCGCTCAACATGACTGCCCATGAGTGCTGAAATCGTGGGTGTTGATAAGGTACCACTAGGAAATCTTTGAAGGTTAGGGTTTTGATGAATTCCTCTGTAAATCCAGGGACGTGGTGGTAATAAGACTGAGAAGAGTAGGAATTTACCTCTATTGGGGTCTTACTCTGCTTCAACACTCTTAAGTAATTTACATGTCAGAGGATATTTAATCTCAACTACTTAAGGGATGGGTATACCACTACTAGGGGCTTCCCAAGTGGTGCTAATGGTAAAGGGTCACCTGCCAATGCAGGAGACACTGGAGATGAGGTTCATTCCTGGGGTCTGGAAGATCCCCTGGAGAAGGAAATGGCAACCCACTCTAGTATTTGCCTGGAAACATCCCACAGACAGAGGACCCTGGTGGCCTACAGTCCATGGGGTCGCAAAGAGCTGCACATGACTGAGTTTGCACACACATACCATTAATTACTATCCCCACTTTATAGATGAGTAAACTGAGGTCCTGAGTTGAGGCACTCAGATTCAGAGGCTTGCCCAGCAGTACAGAATCTGTTCATGGTGGAGCCTGGATTGAGACCAACAGTCTTGTTTGAGCCCATATTCCTAACCACTAGCCAGCACTGCCTCTGCCCAGCTGCAGTGGGCAAGTGTTTGGGTAAGCACACTGTCAGGCCTGGGAACCCAAGGTTCACTGTTCCAGAGACAGAATCCAGGAAAACAGAGACAGATGGACAGTTGGCGGGATGTGCGTGGCTTGCCCTTGGCACCCTGAGGCAGCCACTGTCTGTAAATAACAATTTGGGGAGTTTAATTAACAGCCCACTTGCAGGAATGCCAAAAACAACGGGAACTCCATGGGTGAATGACTTGGGGGTGAAAATCAGAATTGGGGCCATCTTTGCCATCTTTCAAGCTGCTATGGATAGCAAGAGACAGACTGAGCTGGCCAGGTTTTGGCAGGAGACTGGGCTCCATTAATTACACAGATGGATTGCTTTGCTCAGAAAAAGCCAGTGGATGGTTTGATGGAGTAACTTCTGCAACCATAAAACCAGGAGATGTATGGCCCTCTCTGTGCTAAATGGGGCCCTGAAGAGATTAACCTCACATACAAAGTACAAATGATATGCGTGAATTTCACCAGGTGGGGGAAATGCCTCCTGACACTTGATTTCATGCCAGGGAAGCTGGATTCAAATGTCAAACGATAGAAAACTTTTCTTGAAAGATGGTCTATGAGTCTGAAAGGAGAAGTGCTGGATTCTGATATACAGATTAGAACTTGATGTCAATGCCTTGAAGAGATCTTTGAATACATAAGCTTTAAGGAAGGGATGGAGTTGGGAGTTTGTATTTATTTTATGGTCAAGATATATATTCAAAGCAAATTAATTTCAGTGTCATCAGCCCAGCTACAAGGTTTGTGACCTTCCTTGTCTCCCAGGGGAGTGTTAGAGTGGAGTCAGTTGGGGATGGCAGGCCAGGCTGTTAACCTCTAGGTCAGCACCCCTTACCGCTTCATCAGCCTTACTAGCTGGTCCTGCGTGCGGACTGCATTTCTACGAGCTGCGTGGAGACTGCTTTAGACAGGCCACTGCAGAGAAGCAGGACGAGCACAGCATTTCAAGTGTGAAGACAGGCATGAAATCACAGCTCTGCTACTGGCTGATGATATACTGTTGGATGAGTCAACATCTCTGAGCCTCAGTTTATCCATCAGTGAAATGGGATAATAATCCCCCACAGGGATGTTGGAAGGATTGAGACAGTGACTGACATACGAGAGCACCCAGAAGCTGCAAACACCATGAGATGCTTCTGTAGTTAGCAGGATTTTGAGGGATAGTTTACCTGATAGCCTCCTTCTACTTCTGGTCTTTCACATTCCCCTTTTGTTTTGTTTGCTTTCGCTATTTTTTAATGCACTAAAATACACACACATAAAGTTTATGATTGTAACCATTTTAAGTGCATAATTCAGGGAAATTATTAATAAATACATGCACAATGTTGTACAACCATCACCACTATCCATTTCCAGAACTATTTCATCATCCCAGACTGAGACCCTGTACCCATTAAACAGTATATCCTCATTCTCCCCCATCCTCAGCCCCTGGTAACCTCTATTCTACCTTCTGTCTCTGTGAATTTACCTTTTCTACATAGCTTCATATAAGTGGAATCATACAATATTTATCCTTTTCTGTCTGGCTTATTTCACTTAGCATAATATCCTTAAGGTTCCTCCATGTTGTAGCATATGTCAGAATTCTCTTTCTGTTCAAGGAAATAATATGCCATTGTGCAGAAAGACCACAATTTGTTTATGTAGTCATTTGTTGGTTGTTATTTCCACCGTTTAACAATTGTGAATAATGTTGCTATGAACATTCAAGTACACGTTTATCTTTGATTTCCTGCTCTCAGCTCTTTGGGGAATATGTCTAGTAGTGGAATTGCTGGATCAAAAGGTTATTCTACATTTTTTGAGGAATTTTTTGAGGAACTGCTGGACTGTTTGTTACAGCAACTGCACCATTTTACATTTTCACCAGCAATGTATGAAGGTTCCAATTTCTCCACATCCTCACCAACACTGCTTATTTTCCTTTTAAAAAAAATAATAGCCACTTAATGGGTGGAAGTGGTAACCCCATTTGCTTTGAAGGTATCAGTTCTATCTCCATGTGGTAAGAATCGCCAGAGTAGATAAAGTTGCCTGTCTATCTCTGGAACTGTGGTGTATTAGGGAGCACAGCTGGCACCAGGATTTCTTCTGCAAAAGTTTTTATCCATTTTATCCAAGAAAAATTATTTTCCGGGAAGCAGTTGGAAGAACACCTTGGGACCATAGTCACCTGACAATTCTGTCCATCTATTCATTTATTCATCCATTCATCTTTTCACTCATTTCCATGTTCCATAGGTATTTCTTGAGTCTTGTTTTGTAGGGAGGAATTATACTGAATGTTGTGGCAACTAGATTTTAGAATCCACAACACCAAAAATTGGGAGGGATCTTAAGAATCCTCTTGTCCAAACACCTACCCTACTCTGCCATGTTTCTTAAAACTGGAGAGAGGGACAGAGTTCAGGTTTCCAAAGCCAGTGATCAGCCAGGAAAGAGGGAGCCAAGCCCGGAGGCAAAACTCCTCAGACTTGTAGGAGAATGGGTTTAAAATAAGGGCAAGCCTTTGTAGGGAAGGTCTCTTTTCTTACAGCTCACTAAACAGTCCAGTTGCTGGATAAGCCAGTGGGATTTGAACACAATAAAACAAGTGTCAAGAAAACCTGATTAGATAAGGCCTGAGCACTCACACGGTCCTTATATTGTGATAACCTCCTCCCAAATGTCACACACGGGCTGTGTGCGATGAGGATACTGCTGACTTGAAAGCCAGGCAGGAGGATGAGTATTTAATTTCAATCTGGGAAAATTCCAGAGGACTGGATTCAGAGGATTTATGAACACCATCATATCCAAACAACTGGATTTCATTAACAAACACAGACTTATTTTCTAACTCAGACTGGGATACATCAACTACGTGAAAAGGCAAAGAGAAAGAGATGGAAACAGTGGTCAGAACGCAACTCACAGATAAGAGTTCCCACATATATGTTTATTTTACTCAGGTCAATGTTTAAGCCTCAGAAGCCCAAAAATAAACAAGGATCATAGCATCATTTCCTAAAACCACGTTCTCTTCTAGATCCCATATACCCACCAAAGCCACACAAAAATGCAAGATGGACTTCATCTACTGGTATCAGGTTGACAGCATCATTTTTTTAAGATCTGGGTGGAGCTTTGCAGTCAAAGTTTCCAAGTCTTCATCACCACAACCATGGTGTCCAATATGATGGCTGCAGAATAAGATTAAATCCCATTACAGTGAACTTTCCATAACTTGGATGCCAATAGCCCTAGTTACCATTCCATCTGTATCCCCGGTGCTCTGCCTCATTTAATATTTTACTACCAATTTTTTTGTACATGTAAGTACTTCACAGAAGTAATTGATGTCTTAAATATATGTAAGCTCTTGGGGGCTTCCCTGGTGGTGCAGTGGTTAAAAGTCCACCTGACAAGGCAGGGAACACGGGTTGGATCCCTGCTCCAGGAAGATTCCACCTGGCACAGAGCAACTAAGCCCCTTGCATCACCCCTACTGAGCCTGTGCTTTAAAGCCCAGAGGCCACAACTACTGAAGCTCACGAGCCTGGAATCTGTGCTCTGTGACAAGAGAAGCCATTGCAATGAAGGGCAGCCCCTGCTCATAGCAACTAGAGAAAGCCTGCGCATAGCAACACAGAGCCAGCGCAGCCAAAAATAAGTAAATGAATAAATCTTTTTGAAAAGCACTATATATATATATATATATATATATATATATATATATATAAAGTCTTTCCACACTGGACTGTTAGGTTCAGGATTATTCCGTTGGGAGCTGCAAGGTCCTTTGTTGTGTCCAGGTTTTTGTGCTTATACAGCAGGATGCCAGACTCTTCAGAGGAAGCAGAAGGCTGAAGACTAAAGATCACCCTGCAACCTGGTAAGTGAAGAAGAGTCAGCTGGTTCTTGAGTCGTCTTTGGTCCTTAACCTCCCTGACTGCCTTCAGCTCCTGACTCTGGACCCTATTGAGAAGCCCTTCCCAACTCTCATCTCTTCTCCTGTCATTCATGGCTTAGCACCTTAAGCTGGTCCTCCATGGTTCTGACCTGCTTCCTGCTACAAACTCCACCACCATCTAAATATACACCCCTTCCCATCAGCCGAGGCCTGTCTCAGATTAGTCCCACGGCAGGGGCTCTCCAACAAGAGCCTAAACTCCTTCAATACATTTTGGAAAGATCTGTAATATCACCAGCCTTTTAAAAGAAGGAGCAAGGCATCAGTTAAGCTTAACATGAAATTAAATATAATCTTGCTACAAAGCATTCAGCTAATTGAGATTACCATCCAAAAACTAACACAAAGTTTGCTGCAGATACTAAAGGAGGTTATGGAAAATAGATGCTATGCAGACGTCTATCTAAGAGGGATTGATGAGGAAATTTTTTAAAGATTTTTACATTTTTATTAAGATATAATTAACATATATCATTGTACTAATTTTAGGTGTATGACATACCAACTTGATATATGTATATATTAAAAAATGATGACCACAATAAGTCTAGTTAACATCCATCATACCACATAGCTACAATATTTTCTTGTGATGAGAACTTTTTAAGGTCCACTCTCTTAGCAGCTGTCAAATACACAATACAGGGTTGTTAACTACAGGCACCAAGCTGTGCATTATTACATCTGCAGGACTTATCTTTTAAGTGGAAGTACCTTTTAGGCCTCTTCACTCATTTAACGTCTTCCTCCCCACCCAGTCTTTAATGAAATTTTTCAGGGGGAGTTGGGGGTAGGAGATTGAACAAGGTGACCTTCCAACTGTGGGATTTGGTGATTACAAGATCAGGATTGGTAAGATTAGTCCTAGTTAATATCTAGATTTGCTAGTTTTCCATCACTGGGTGGATGGGGACCAAATCACTAGACCCTCGGCAACTGCAAACTGCAGAGGAACACGGTCAATTCTGGGAAGGACTGAGCGTGCGCCTTGAGCTCCAGGAGCAGATGTTCCTGCTGGAGGAAGGAGGAACACTTGAGAAGCATGAGAGGTACAGGAAGGTTTTGGGGGTCCCCATTCCACCTGTGTAGACATTCTTTTTCTGATCCCATTATTCATGCTGCACTAGCTCAATGTACCGGCCTCTCTGGGCATGGAGAGTGCAGAAGCACCAAGGCATGTCTTGGAAGGTCACAGGATGCTCAGAGAGAGGCCTGTCTCTGCTCAGTTAAGGGAAAACTTACAATAGAGTGACTGCAGATTCTAGCTGTTGCTCTATAATGGCAGAGAATTGCTAAGGAGTAGAGACTTTTTCCTCCTGTATTTGTGGTTCCATGAGAAGGAACCTCTTTTAAGGTCACCCAGAGCTTCCATCCTCCCACTCAGTCTGGGAAGGAAGTCAATCGTCTGGTCTAGCATCGGAAGGAGAATCTGAGCCTGCGTGCTTCAGCTCTTCCTGACTCCTCCTAGTTCTAGATCGGCCTGTGGGCAGCAGCCCTCCTCCTATGCTCCCTGCAGGTGTAGGGGCTCAGACCCCTGGGAAGACCTGCTCTGTTCCCTGCGGGTATTTCAGAGGCCAAGTCACAACCGTCAGGCTGCAGATCAACAGCACGCTCACTAGCTGGCTTATTTGTAATAAAGCTGACATGTGCACCCCCAATTGTTGACTGCTTGTATCTTTCTATGGATTATGAACTCAGGTGGAGAAGATGGGTGTTATGTGTGAGCCCCTAAATCCCAAACAGCTTCAGCATTCAGAGCTTTCTTTATTCTAACTGTCCCCTAATCCAACGCATGTGCCTGGCGCACGCGTGTGCACACCTGTACATTTCCCGCTCCTGTTTCAGAGGCCCTGTCCTCTGCTGTCTTCCTCCTGAGGTCCCAGGCACCTAACACATCAGGCTGGGTGATCTGGCCTGAAAGGGCTCCTGGCCTCCTTTCAGTGAGGGGGTGTCACGGGTCAAGCCTTCACTAATCTATCTAACGTGGGTGTGCCTCTTCCACTGGGTGGACGGATGGACATCACTGAATCCATCTTCCGTGGAAGACCCTAGGCCTTCTTTTTGTCAGGCCCGACCTCCTTTTCATTCAAGATTCCTGGGGCTGTTCCCTCAACCTTGACGATGGGAGCCCTGCTCTGCCCAGCAGGTTTGGCCAGTCATTTATAAGACACGGACAGTTTCTGGCAGGAAAATCACCACCAAGGAAATAAGACTGTCTCCACAGTCAGGTCAATGGCAGGTCAGATAAGACAGCCTGGAATTTTCAAGTACCTGCAGGAGCTGGTCCCACAATCTCATCTCACTCATGTGTGAGGCTAGGGACACTGGTGATTTTCTGACAGTTGCCAGAACCTGGGCTCTGTTAGAGATAACATGTGAATGCCGAGTATTCCCCCACGACAGTGATGATGGAGAATTCACTCCAGTAACACGTGGTTCCTGACGCCACTCACCCAGCTGCCAGAACATGGGGGACCAGGAAGTGGGTCCAACACACCCTCCTAGCTCTCCAGCTCTGAGGATTGCTGGGCACCTTCCAGATGTGTTTATTAAAGTGTAAATGGGGTCGCACGGGGTGGCCAGGGCCCCTTGTACAGGGGAGTGGGTAGTAACAGCCTTGGAGTCATTCATTGTTCAACCAGAGAGACGTGGGACCACCCTGGGTCCTGGGGAGACAAGCAGATTCTCACTGAATGGCCTTATGGGGCAATTTTGCCACAGTCTGGATTGGATTACCAGCTTTGGAGATTTGGCTACTTCATTTATGAGGGGAGCAGAGGCCTCTCTTAGGGAAGGAGCCACCTGAACCATGTTCACAGAGGCTGCTGTGAATAAAAATAGCAAATACACACAACACGGGGAATATAGCCAACATTTTTAATCACTGTAAATGGAGCATGGCCTCCCTGATGGCTCACGGGGTAAAGAAACTGCCCGCAATGCAGGAGACACAAGAGACTCATGTTTGATGCCCAGGTGGGGAAGACCCCCCCAGAGGAAGAGGTGGCAACCTACTTCAGTATTCTTGCCTGGAGAATCCCACGGGCAGAGGAGACTGCCGGGCTACAGTCCAAAAGGTCGCAAAGTCAGACACGGCTGAGAACCCAAATTGTGAATCGTTATGCTGTATACCTGTAACTGGTCTAATACTGTACAGCAACTATATTTCAATTTAAAAGAGAGAGAGAGAAATGCACCAGCCACTCAGAATGGACCACTTGGGTTGGGACACATTCTCTGTGGACGATGCTGTGACAGGTAGAGTGAACACTCACCCATGATGTTCTCAGCTGTGTGGTCAACTGTCCCTTTTTCTGATGGCCATAGTCTTTCTTTCATTTTTATGTATGTATTTATTTATTTATTTTGCCATACTACACAGCATGCTGGATCTTAGTTCCCCAACCAGGGACTGAACCTACACCCTCTGCACTGGAAAGACCAAGTATGAGCCACTGGACCACCAGGGAAATCCCCATAGTCTTTCCTTAGAGATGAAGAAATGTTTCTACGTCGCCGTTGTCACCACGTCCTGCAGAGCTGGAAGCAGTCTCTCCTAGACGACTTCATACCTCTTGCTTTGACCCACTGTGTGCAGCCCTAAACACACACACACCAGGCTCTCTCCCTGTTCTGTGCCTTTGCAGATGTGAAACCCTCCAACCGACCCCTGGATCCTCCAAGCCACAGCTCTGGACCCCCCTCCTGCAGGAAACTTTCTTTCTTAAAAAATTAATTAATTTATTTTATTTGGAGGCTATGTGGGAAACTTTCTTAACCCTCCTCCCCTTGCTGATCTCTCATTCTCTGAAGCTCAATAGTACTTGGAGATAATGGAACATACTTTAGCCTTAATTGGATACTGTCTGGGTATTGATCACTGTCATTTCCTCTGCGTTCTATTGCTCCAACCAGACTCTAAAGCCATTTGAGTCCAGAAATGTATTTCATATGTCTTCAGCTTCCCCATCATGTCTAGCACATTGAAAATGTTTCTAGGCCTTGAATTAAAAGGTGCATATTAAATAATTCCTTGCTTCTTCAAATAGCACTGTATATTTTCTATGCATTTTCCAGGAGACCTTTCTTGCTCTTCCTGACCACTCAATACTGTCTGGGCTGTGCATTTCATCATTCAGCTCTCTTCTGTCTGAACGTATACTCTGCTTAAGGCACGAAAGTCAAATCTACACATCTGTAGCCGGGGTTGGGTGATTTAGCCCCAGGCTGAGGTGCCACCAAGCCAAGGCCCTGTGTCAGGGTCCGACCCTCATGGATCTCAGCCAGTGTGTGTGGTTGCCCTGAAGCTCCACCTCCCCAGCCTTGAGGGGCACATTTAGCACCAGGTAGATCCGGGCATGGGTCCTGGAGTCATCACTTACCAGGTGTCCCTCCAGACAGGACCTCATCTGAGCTCTCTAGACTTTCATTTACTCACCTGTAAAATAGGACGGGGTGTAATACCCACCCCCCATCCAGAGCTTTATGAGTCTTAAATGCCATCATCTACTGAAAACATTAGGCAAGGAAAATAGTTGTTAAGATCAGGGTCCTTCGAAATCAACTCACATGACCTTGACCAAGAGACTTTATTCCCTAAACTTCATCTGTATAAAAGAGATTATCATGTGAACTTCACAGGCTTCTTATCGGAATTATCCCAGATGATATTAGGGACTTGTACCTTACAAATTATTGTAGGTAGTAGTAGTCAGTTCAGTTCAGTCACTCAGTCATGTCCGACTGTTTGCGACCCCATGAATCGCAGCCCGCAAGGCCTCCCTGTCCATCACCAACTCCCGGAGTTCACTCAGACTTGCGTCCATTGAGTCAGTGATGCCATCCAGCCATCTCATCCTCTGTTGTCCCCTTCTCCTCCTGCCCCCAATCCCTCCCAGCATCAGAGTCTTTTCCAACGGGTCAACTCTTCACATGAGGTGGCCAAAGTACTGGAGTTTCAGGTTCAGCATCAGTCCCTCCAAAGAAATCCCACGGTCCCATTCTGATCTCTTTCAGAATGGACTGGTTGGATCTCCTTGCAGTCCAAGGGACTCTCAAGAGTCTTCTCCAACACCACAGTTCAAAAGCATCAATTCTTCAGCGCTCAGCTTTCTTCACAGTCCAACTCTCACATCCATACATGACCACTGGAAAAACCATAGCCTTGACTAGACAGACCTTTGTTGGCAAAGTAATGTCTCTGCTTTTAAACATGCTATCTAGGTTGGTCATAACTTTTCTTCCAAGGAGTAAGCATCTTTTAATTTCATGGCTGCAGTCACCCTGTTAAAACAGGCCTGGCACATGGAAAATACTCAAAAACTGTATCTCCACCTCATAGTGGGGCTTGTGGTCTCCTATTTCTCTCTGAGATATCAGTCTAGGTCCACTGGCCCCTTTTCCCACATCTGCCATTAACACAGCTCAAAGCAGGGCTTGCAGCCTCAGCAGACCTTTGCAGTTCCTGGGAAAGCAAAGACTGCATGCCCTCAGCCCCACGACCCATGTCACCCTGTACCTCCAACTCCTCCAAGCATGGAGGAAGAACTTGGAGAAGAGCTGCAATAAATTCTTACCGGAGGGCAGCATGTAACAACATGTAGCAAAATAAAATCTGCAAGATCCTTCCTGTGGCAGAAATTCTGACAGCAGCTCTTCCCCCAAAGGACAGCACATAGGATGCCTGCTCTAAGGGAAAATAAGCTCTCGGGGGAGAAAAAAAACCCTCTGGCCCACAGAGCAGGGGAAAATCAGCATTTTCAAGAGCTTGGCTTAGCTGTTGAATCCTGTAGTTGCAGATCTTTTGATGTGCAAGCTGTTAGCCCACCTCATTTGTGCAGGATGAGCCAGGTACTATCTTAGAGGACTGAAGTTTCCCAGCCTTTGGTCCTGGGCTGATGCTAGAAGGCTCTCTGACCTCTCTGTCCTTTACCGTGTACTATTTGTCGATTGCAAGATTGGGATCTACAAATGGAGACTGAGAGCCCTGGCTGAATTGAGACCTTTAGTACAGATAACTTCTGAGATTCTTCCTTCAGGTTCTGTCGCTGATGGTCTTTTTATCTGCATCTTTTAGGTTAGTGATTTTAAAGCAGCTAAACAGGTGCCATAATTTACTCCTCCAAGGGCCCTGCTTTTCTGTAATGATGAAGAGATCCATGTATTCCCTCTTAATCATATTAGCTTAAATTTGTGGGCTGCCTCCAGGGGAAAAAAAAAGAGAGAGAGAAAGATATAAAGATGCAGTGTGGCTGTTGTTCATTTTTTTTCCCGTAGCTTGTTCTCGCCCATTTAATTATTGGATTTCAGGAAATCAAGACCATTTAATTGTGTCAAGGGCACAGCAGGAAAACTACAAAGAGGCTGTAATGACTCAGAGGGAAGAAGCAAGTCCAGATGTAACAAAGGATGATTCTAGAAGCTTAACCAGAGCTAAATATAATGTGCTACAAACCCAGAAGGAAGGGCTAATGAAAAAAAAAAGCAACACAGGGGTAATTAAAGCCATGATTTGCTGATAGAGGAAGAGAGAGATAAAAAGAACATTAAAGCCACTGATAAGTCTGAAAATGCATTTACCTTTGTCTGTGAAATATAGTCATGCCCAGAAGCACACACCTAGGTCACCAGCATCACAGAATAACATCTGAGGCTCCAAGGGGCTGCCTGCCATCCAATAATATACTACTGACCCCGAATCAGTTTTGATAGAGGTCGGGGGTAGGGGGCGACTGTGATTCAAGAGGTCTGGATGGGGGTGCCACCATTTTAACAGACACCACCAGAAGGTTCTGATGCAGCTGGATAATAGACCTCACTTGGAGAAACTCAAGAGGAGATGACTCCAGGATTTTTCAGCTGTGTATAATATACACAGACTCTCTAAACATTCGACTCTTTGTATATTTTACACATTCATAGCCTCTGTGTACATATGCAGGGAAAAGACTATACACCATCTGTCTCTCCTGTGTATATGGATTCCACATGCGGCTCATTTGTAATAGAAAACTGAATTTTAGAAGTTTTTGGTAAAATCAAATAAATACAGTGTGTGGCTTTGAGTATTTTCTTTCCTTACTTGGCCCAGGAGAGAATTTAATTTCTAAAGGATGACCAGAATCACAAACAAAGCTCGGGATCTCTGAGAAGTAAATGCAGAAGCGTATGTGTGCCGGACTTCAGGGACCATTCCAAACAAACCTGGGTGTCTCATCTCCACGGTTCTGATGGCTCCTCTTTCCTTTCAGCCTCAAATCTGGAGTTGGATCTCCAAAGTCGGAAGGCGTATGTAGGCTCTGGAACGAGGGAGTTGTTACTACTGGGCTCTGCCCTGCCCCGCCCGAGAGGAAAGGAATTATTTTTCTCCTCTGTTAACCAGTCACCTTCAGAGATGGCATTTAGGCTTCAGCTTGTGGGCTGATTATGAGCATTTTGTAGAGGCTGAGCAAAGAGGTAGTAGGGGATTCTGAGGCTCTGTGTGGGCTCCAGGTGGAGGTGGGGGACCTTGGTCCCTGTGGGTTGGATGGATCTTTTTGTATCAGCTATGTGATAGGTGATGGATCTTTTTGTATTACTAGTCCAGCCTTGGGTTTTTTCTTTCAAAGGCTTACTCTTTGTAACCATAATTTTAGAACTGGAAGAGAACTTAGAGATTTGATGACTAAAGGATACAGCTTCCGCCTCCTGACTCCAAATTCCATGTCCTTCACAATAACCCCTCCTCTCCACACATTTATTATTTCTTTTCTTCCTGACAATAGTCTCCTGGATAATGTGAGGTGATATCTCATTGTGGTTTTGATTTGCATCCCCTTATGACTGGGATCTTTTCATACTGTTGGACCTCAAGGAGATCAAACCAGTCAATCCTAAAGGAAATCAACCCTGAATATTCACTGGGAGGACTGATGCTGAAGCTGAAACTCCAATACGTTGGCCACCTGATGCAAAGAACTGACTCATTAGAAAAGACCCTCATGCTGGAAGAGATTGAAGGCAGGAGGAGAAGGGGACGACAGAGAACCAAATGGTCGGATGGCATCACCGACTCAATGGACATGAGTTTGAGCACGCTCCAGGAGATGATGAAAGACAGGGAAGCCTGGTGTGCTGCAGTCCACGGGGTCATAGAGTCAGACACGACTGAGTGACTGAACATCAACAAGTAAATCCGAAATCTGAAAGGGTTCGATCCCGAAAAGCATCTATTTTCGTAAAAGGAAATGAGAATTCAAAGACAGTCCGTGAAGTCAGAAAGGGCCGGACCCAACTGAGCGACTGAATGACAGGAATGATCAGTGTGGTTAAGCACCTTTCCATGTACCCTCTGGCCATTTGCATATCTTCCCTGGAAAATTATCTGTACAAGACCCTCACCCATTTTAAAATCAGATGATTTATTTGTTTGTTATTGAGTTGTATGCATTCCTTATGTGTTTTAGATATTGGCCCTCGACAGATACATGGTTTACAAATATTTTCTCTCATTCCATAGGTAGTCTTTTCATCTTATTGATAGTTTTCTTGGCTGTGCAAAAGCTTTTTAGTTTGAGATAGTCCTCTTTGTTTATTCTTGCTTCTTTTGGTCTATACTTTCAGTAGTATATTTAAAAAATCTTCACCAGGACCAAAATCAAGGCGCTCTTTTCTTATGTTTCCCTCTAGGTGATTTATAAGGCCTTTCTTTCAGATCTAACATTTAAGTCTTGAGTCCGTTTCAAGTTTGCTTTTGTGAATAATGCACATGAGATTCTCAAGCCTTCAGCAGCTTATAAGAGATTTCTGCTCTAGACTCTATCAGTCTTCCACATGCTAACCCAATGTACAGATTCATCAAGCTTGCGGATTCTAAGGCTATATACACTCAAGAACCAACACGCGACAAGCAGGCTTAACCCAGGGAAGCATATGCCTCTTCCGCCAATTGGCAGGAATCCCAGTGGACACAGTTTACTCCAGAGTTCTTGCTGGGCACTCTATGATTCATTGGCTCTATTTATTATTATTATTTTTTTTGACATGAGTTGGGGAAGGAGTGGGAAAAGAGATTGAATTAACAGGAAATAAATATAATTCCTATCCAACGCATTACTCCTTTGATTCCAGACAGGCTGATTTAGTGATCAGAATCTTAAGTGGAGGGTAACAGGAAAGACAGAGAGGAAGGGCAGCTGGTTGTAAGTGGATGAAGTTGAAAGAAGTCATGAGTTATTGGGTAGTAGTACTGTTCTCACAGTATTTCTGTTGCACTGTTTTATTGTAGAGAAGAATCAAAATTTTTTTTAAAATGATGCTCAGCGCTTTTAATTTACTAAATCTCAACCAGGATCAAATCTAGCTGACAGTAACCTGACATTTTAAAATGCAAACACTGAGCTCAGATTTATTAATTTTTATGTTATGAATATTTAAATAAGCCTATCCCAATGGAGTCATTTTACACAGAGCTAATGCACTTACATTTTTAATGTAAGCCACTAAAAATAAAATATTGATATGAATTGTTAGGCTAATTGATTGAAGAAAGTTATTGTTCAGGCAATCAGAGATTTTAGAAAAATGAATAGAAATCAAACAACCCAATTATTGTTGACCCTTGGCCTTAAGGAAGACTCTATCCAACTTATCTTTTTTATAAACAATTGCCTTTCAAAATACCTAAAGAAAATTACCATTGCAAATCAAGCCTCAGGTAGGAAATCTGAGTCAAAAAATATATGATCTTCAGCAGCAGTGTTTAACTGCTTAGCTCCTTCTACAAAATATGGGAGAGGTGGTCTTCTTTGAAATTCAGTCCCCAAAATTGCTTTTTCCTGGATTCCACATAAACTCTAACAACTCAAACTGAAGGTGTCTCCTCTGAATTTTAAGACACCCATGCTCTTATCAAGATGTGAACAAATGTAGTTTTTAAAGTCACTTCAAAAATGACTCTGTTAAAGACCTTTTGAAGTCTTTTAAGTGGAAGAATTATAGTTTAAAGCAAACCCTGGCATTCCTTCTCCTAAGTATAATTTTCTGTGTTTGATCACCTTTAAGTGAGGCATACCTTTCTTTCTTTGAGTTGAAGGTTTAGGCTTAACTGATGAAGACTGCTTATTTCTCAAATTCCTTTAAGCAGTTGAGCCTATAAATGGACGAGCACAGTTTTCCCTGCCACATTACGTTTTTTGTGGGTCAATGAATTCTTAATTCCTATTCAGTTAGGAGTAAACTGATAAACAGAAACAGTGAAAAGAGCTACAACCCATTCAAGAGAACATTGGGCTCAGGTTTCTCTCTGAATTTCTCTCAGGTAGCTGTTTGATGAACAAGATGTGTATTGAGTCAACAAAACAGGAGACCTTAGTGTGTAGGCACTGGGTGATCAAAGAACAAGAAAGGAATGGAGGAGGTGAATTGCTGGCATTTTGTAGATGGGAAAGAGAAACTTGAGGAGTGGGTGAATTGAGGATATTGGAAATAAAATAGTTAAAGTAATGCACTAGGGAAGTGGAAGGGGTGGGAAGGACATGGGAAGAGCCAGGTTTGGGAGAAGCAGAAACAGAAGCAAGTGAGGAAGGAAAGTTCAAGTACTTGGCAATTAGTGTCATTTAGAGCAGTGCATCTCACACATACAAATCCCCTGGGGACCTTCTTAAAATGCAGATTCTGAGTCAGTCGGTCTGGGGCAAGCCGGCCATTCTGCATTTCTACCACGTTCCCAGAAGGTGCCAAGGGGGCTGCTGCTCCAGACTAAGCTTGGAGTACCAAGATTAGAGGACCCCAGTTTCATCTCTCAGAACGTGAAGAATGTCGGTACCAATGAACGAATTATATATTAAGTGCCTGTTATGTACCTAGCAATCTGCTAAGTGCTCTGAAGAGCAGAAAAGGAGATAAGAAGCCCCTTGGGCAGGAGTTTCGAGTCTTAGAGAGGAGATAAGACATGCAAACACAAAGCCACAGGAGTGAAACAGAGGAGACAGTGTATTAGAGACCTGATGTGCGGCCGGCCGGAAGGCTTCAGGAAGAGGGGGTCTGTCAAGGTTCCGAGCGGCTGAGACCGGCAGAGGAGTGGCCCGAAGCAGAAATGAGCACAGAGGGAAGGGTGTGGAAGGTGGGTGCAAAGAACTGCAGAGACCTCTGCGGGGCCTTGGTATTCACTCCACTGCAACCCGGAGGGTGACCATCTCCAGGGTTGAAAAAGCGAAGTGCTGCAGCTGGATCTGAGCTCAGCTAAAAAGGCAGGTGTGTCTCCCAAGCCCCCAGCACATTACTGGACACAGTAACGATCCCCCAGTAAAAGACTAACTTGTGGTCAGAGCACTCAGTGGACCACGGAGCACCTACCTTGCATGTACTAATATGCCCTGCCACAAGGATTGCGGTTCCAAAGATGGGGAAAAAAGTAAATTCCCATTGTAACAGTGGGAGAAAAACATAAATAATTATGATAGCATGACAACCTATGGAAGATATTTCAGTTCAGTTTAGTTGCTCAGTCGTGTCCTACTCTTTGCGACCCCATGGACTGCAGCAAGCCAGGCCTCCTTGTCCATCACCAACTCCCGGAGTTTACTCAAACTCATGGAAGCTATTTAGTTCCCCCCTTTTTTTAATTTTATTTAACTTAGATTAGGAAAGCATGTGTCATTTAAAAAAAATTTTTATTGGAGTATAGTTGATTTACAGTGTTGTGTTACAATTTCAGGTATATAGCTGAAGATATTTGTTTCTTATTTGCTTTTACTTTACTGCTGATATTAGATTATGTTTTCCTTCTTGCTATCTTCTCAGAAGAACAACCACGAGTTTTTGTTAGAGTTCAGACTCTCTGAGTTTTTAAGTCTTACAGGATCAAACCTCTCCTAACTTTGGGAGGATCTGACCCACTCTAGGTTAGGCTGGAGTTGCTAGAGAAAGAGGACTCTCTGTACCCACAAGTCGCGTGGGTCACATACTGTAATGTGATGATAAACATGGGCGTCTGGATAACTCAGCCAGGGCCAGGAGTGAAATCCCTATGTTATGAGAACAATGTGCCATGGATTTTAGTTGACACCAGGACTCATGTGGGGCTGGGACAGGAGGTGAGCCCAAGACGGCAGGCAAGGACAAGCTGAGAGGGATTCAGTGCCAAGCAGCAGTTCAGACCTTATCCTTGTGGGACACTGGTGTTAGCCATGACTTTTCCATCTTGCTTGGGTAAGGTGTTACTGTATACACATAGTACTGCAACTGGCTTTAGACCATGTTTAGGAAAACAATGACATATTTGCTTAAACTTCCATTAGAAATCTTTGTCTTCACTCGGCTGTTTCCTGAATTATATAGAAATCAAAGAATTAACTGGGACAAGTGAACCACAGGTCAATTGCTGTGCAATTTTTGTCAATGAACAACTTCTCTGAGCCTCAGTTTCCCCTGCTGCACTAGGAGGAGTGCTTGTTCTGGGACAACAACCTTAGGGGTTCACACAGTGACAGTTCCTGTGTGCTTTCCATGTGCCAGTCACATGTATTAAAAATATGTATTAAACGTATATTTATATATTGTAAAGTATATTTATATAAATGTATATTTATATATTATAAAATTATGCATTCAGTTCAGTTGCTCAGTCGTGTCCAGCTCTTTGCGACCCCATGGACTGCAGCACGCCAGGCTTCCCTGTCCATCACCAACTCCCAGAGCCTGCTCAAACTCATGTCCGAGTCAGTGATGCCACCCAACCATCTCATCCTCTGTGACCCCCTTCTCCTCCCGCCTTCAATCTTTCCCAGCATCAGGGTCTTTTCCAATGAGTCAGTTCTTCGCAGCAGGTGGCCAAAGTATTGGAGTTTCAGCTTCAACATCAGTCCTTCCAATGAATATTCAGGACTGATTTCCTTTACGGTGGACTGGTTGGATCTCCTTGCAGTCCAAGGGACTCTCAAGAGTCTTCTCCAACACCACAGTTCAAAAGCATCAATTCCTCGGTGCTCAGCTTTCTTCACAGTCCAACTCTCACATCCACACATGACCACTGGAAAACCATAGCCTTGACTAGAAGGAACTTTGTTGGCAAAGTAATGTCTCTGCTTTTAATATGCTGTCTATGCTGGTCATAGCTTTTCTTCCAACAAACAAGCATCTTTTAACTTCATGGTTGCAGTCACTGTCTGCAGTGATTTTGGAGTCCCAAAAAATAAAGTCTCTCACTGTTTTCATTGTTTCTCCATCTATTTGCCAAGAAGTGATGGGACTGGATGCCATGATCTTAGTTTTCTGAATGTTGAGTTTTAAGCCAATGATACATTGCAAAATGATTACCACCATAGCATTAGCTAACACCTTATGATATTGTGATTTATAAGAGAAATAAATAGTTGATCATTCACATGACCAAATGTATATTTCTCATATATATTTGGTCTTCATCCACAGCTCCTGGCTAACAGCTCCCAAAACCCTTGTAATTTTCTGCCACCACAGTTGGGTTCATGCTAATGAAAGTGACTTTTAAATTCTACCCCAGAGTGAGGGCTAGTGACCAGGAAAGCCAACCTTGTGATTGCAGGGTTAGTAGTTACAGTCCCACCCCCTGATTTCTGGGGCTGGAGGTTGAATTAACTGTCATTGGCCAATGATTTAGTCTATCATGACTGTGTAAGCCTCTGTAAACCTCCAAAGGACAGCTTTCTGACTCTTTTTCAGAGATCTTCCACCTTGGGAAATCAGAACACTTCTGTGTGCCTTCGTGCTGGGTCCCATGCTTTATGAAAACAGAAGGACTTCACCCTGTGTATCTTTTCATCTGACTGTTGATTCATACCCATTAATATCCTTTTTTTAATAAATCAGCATTCTAGAGAGTTCAAGAATTTTCCTGAGCTCTGTGAGCCTTTCTAGTAAAATGAATGCAACCCAAGGAGCAGGTTGTGGGAACTTCTGAGATTCATATCCAGTCTATTAGAAGAAAGCACCCAGTTGTGTGATGGGCATCTGAAGTGGAGGGCAGTCCCATGGGACTGAGCCTTTTACCTGTGGAGTCTGATTCTATCTCCAGGCAAACAATGTCAGAATTAGGCTGACTTCTCAGACTCTTGGCTGGCATCTGAGGCTTGCTTGTGGGTGTGGGGAAGGCCTCCACACAAGTTCAAATCAGGCCTGGGACCCATTTTCCAACTCCATCCCATCAACCTTCTCATTTTATAGAGGGGTCAGTTAGCCCAAGAACACCTGGTGACTCTGTTCAGAACAGAGCGAGTGACCCAGACTCCCAGCCCCTCGTCCAGTTCATTTCTATCATCCAGCACCACCCCCCAAAGCTTTGAAATAAATGTCTGAGTGCTTTAAATAGGCATCTGCAGTTTATTATTATAGTGGAAACTCTGAGTCTCCACCGTTCCTCTACGTGATTCCAGCAGCAAGCCTGGTGCCAGCTGAAATCACACTACTGACTCATAGCCAGGGCAGTTCTGTACTAGTCAGATCCCGGATACTCTTGACCAGAATGGCAACCACTCCAGAAGCTGGAGTCCTGGCAGAGTGAGTGTCCAGGACCTGTGGCGGGAATCCGCGTGGCCAGAATTCATGAAGGTGAAAGGGAGACGAGTGTCCCGTGGATGTAGCATTTTCAGAAACTGGGTTCAGCACACTGGTAGAGTGAGACTATTCTTAGCCCACTTCATGGAAATGGCTCACTTCTTCCCCTACCTCAGGCATCCACCCCAAGGAGACGATTGCCCTTGGGGGTAGGAAAGGTTGGGGTCCATGATGATAGCAAGGGGTTCCAATAAGCAGAATGAGCCCCCAAAGCAGAAAATCCTATGAGGATGGAAACAATGGATGTGGTGATCATGGAGGGAAATGGGCTGGGGGCAGAATCAAGCTGAGAGCAAAGGGAGACCCCTCTGAGGAGATATGGGGACCCCTTTACTCCTTCCAGGGCAGTGGAGGTGCTTTAAGCTTTCTAAGTCAGGGACACACACGGGATGGTGGTCTCAACATCAGACTCTAGTACTTTCTGCACTGAATGCTGCCCGGCCCTGTCTGGTTCCTGGAAGTATCCTGTTCATTCTAGTTCTGTTGGTACCTGGGATCCCAAAGCACCTGGCAATGCCTGGGAGCAATGTCACATCGGTGTAGACAGCAACACAGGTGGTGATCAAAATGACAAACTATCAGGGAGTGGGGAGGGGGAGGGGAGGCGGAGGGGGAGCCTCTTCCAAGGTTGGAGGTACAGAGTGGCCTGATGGTGACCATAGAGGTCATCAGTGTTTGCAGGAAGATAAACCTGGCTTCAGTTCAGTTCAGTTGCTCAGTTGTGTCCGACTCTTTGCAACCCCATGGATTGCAGCACTCCAGGCTTCTCTGTGCATCACCAACTCCTGGAGTTCACTCAAACTCATGTCCATTGAGTCATTGATGCCATCCAGCCATCTCATCCTCTGTTGTCCCCTTCTCCTGCCTTCAGTCTTGCAGAAGCAGAAGATATTAAGAAGAGGTGGCGAGAATACACGAAAGAACTATACAAGAAAGACCTTCACAACCCAGATCATCACCATGGCATGATCACTCACCTAGAGCCAGACATCCTGGAAGGCAAAGTCAAGCCTGGCTTCACAGAGGCCATTTTCTAAGGACTGCCTCAGGTGGAGTCCTGCCCTCTACTTCTCACTGTCCGGGCATCTCAGCATTCTGGGGGCACAGACTGTCTAGTAATGTCTTACAGGCGGGTGAAAGAAAAGAGAAGGAACACCTAAAGCGAATTCCCAAGTCCTCCTTGGAGAAGCAATGCGATAGGTTTTGTCCCTTTAAGTCTGTGTGAGGCTGGAGGCCCTCCCTCCTCCGCAGGCTCTCCTCTGTCTGCCAGGAGCTGGGGCCAAGTCAGGAGTGAAGGCCAGGCTTGGCGCGTTGACTGATGGCCCAGAGACGCACAGAGCTATCTGATGCTTCCTGAGGGCACCTGCGTGGACCCCTCATGAGAGGAACGGCGGAACCGAGTCTGCCAGACCCCCACGCTTGGAGAGCTCTCTCATGTCTGACCCTGGGGGCTCCCCCACACAGCCGAAGGCAAAGTTAGTTCCTGCTAGCTCTGGCCGGGGCAGCAATCCACTGGAGAAGAGCCCAGTTTCTCTCTTCTCTCATTCGTGTTCAACACGAGCAAGTAAGCTAACACAATTCTAGCGAAATAGAAAAGTTGAAAGAACTTGTTTCTACAGGGAAGACAGATGAAGAGGATAGCTATTCACACCACCCCTCCTTTTCACCCCAGGACCTGTACGTTCAAGAAGGCCTATTCTGCAGGGAAAGGAGAGGAGATGGGCAATATTTTTTTATTGTTTGTTTCAGAGAACAAGAAAACTCAGGAAGCCTGGTCCAACTATGAAATGTGAATTTTCATACACCAATAAATTTCATTTCTCATTTACCCACTCTCCAACCCAGAGAAAGAAGAATCCAAAAGAATCTGCTCTAGATAGCCTGTCTCTCCAAAGAAATGCAAAGAATGTTTAAAGGATGCAAGGTTTCTACCACAAGATACTCTGAAAGTCAGAAGCAGGAAAAATGGAGAAGGATGAAGCAATCCTTAGTAAAAATTGCCTACCCGACTGCTTCTTTATTCACTGAAGCCTGGGATGGTGGCTGCAACATGAGAAGTAGTGAGCATTCATCTCTTTTTATTCCCACCTTTGGCTTAACAGGTTTCCGGGGAATGAAGACTCCCCGGGGAATAAAGTATAGGCAAATTCCCTCTAGAAATTCCACACAAAACAGGAAAAGCCAGTAGATTTTGGAATAATTTTCATCATGACATCTGGGGTTACCTCCAAGTTGCAGGTTTTTATGGAGTTTTCCTTTGCTTTTTATATATATTTTCTGGGTTGTTTGAAATTTTTCTTTATAATAAAACTGAACTAGGTTACAATCAGGAACGAAATAAAGCATGCTTGCAGCTGTGGTTTTCTCCTTCTTCCAGAGACCTCAGTAAAATAAAAACACAGGGATAAACTTAACAGTCAAGATAACTGGAAGAGACAGTGAAGGACAGACCCCAACACATTTTCAGAAGAAGGGAGTAAAAGCCCATTGATGGATAATCAGATCTCAGAAGCCATACTGCAGAATGGTGGTGGGGGTGGGGGATGGGGTGGCAGAGGAGAGAATTCCAATTGTCTGCAGATGCACGAGCCAGTGGGTGGTACCTTACAGGCTCCTCACCCACCTCTGAGTCTGGACCCTTGACAGCCAAGCAAAACTCAGAACTCTTTTTCTCCAGTTATTGACATCCTTTCTGAGAAGTAGCACTTTTAGAGTAAACACTCTAAAAATTGCTCGAGTAAACACCCACACACACACAGTTTTTGACCCTTGAGAGCCTCCTAGCCAGGCTCCTCTTTCTGCTCAACCAAAGTGATGCCTGCTTGTCAACAAGCCTCATAAAACAGTGGCATGATAGCCACTCTGAAAGGGTCATGAATGGAATCCAACCACCTAGCACACGCTTCCTGATTTGGGGACCATAGTATCGACAGAATCTTGGCGCAGCATCTGCCTCAGTGTGTATGGGGGAAAACTGATTAATATATTAATGCTTTCAGTTTATATTAACATAAAGTTGACTGGTTTCCCACCTTGAGAATCAGCCTGATAGAACCCAGAAGACTTAAATATGGTTATAGGAAAAAATGTAATATGATCAACCTCAACAGTGTAAAAACAAATTCCAGCTGTCAGAAAATGAGAAGAATATGGGGAGAAGAAGGGTGGAGTGCTCATATCTTAATCTCATTTTGTTGGAGATCAAGAGGCACCTTCTATGTCAATTGGTGCTGCCATTATGGGAAGTAGTATGGAGTTTCATCAAGAAATGAAAAACTGAACTTCCATATGACCAAGCCATCCCACTTCTGTGTGTATATCCAAAGGAAATGAAAAGAAGATCTGAAAGAGGGACCTGCTCTCCCATCATTGCAGAATTTTTTTTTTTTTTTTTTACAAAAGTCAAGACAAGGAAACAACCTAAGTGTCTACCAGTGGATGAATGGACAAAGAAGATTTGGTGTATATATGCCAGAAAGAGAACTCCTGCGAGTGACAAGAATATTTCAGTGGGTTAGTTTCAAGTGGTTGGATAGTTTGATGGGCTGTGATTTCCAATTTTCACTGCTAAACTTTCAAATCTCATTAAAATAGCTCTTTGTTGCTATTTGCTGAGTTCAATCAGAAGTGATTCAGCAAATAAGCAGACACAGCAGGTTCCCTCTTGGCAAGTAGAATCAGGGACCTCCAAAGTAGACAACTGAGAAGGAAAAATGTGGTTTCAGAGCTAAAGCATGGTGAACGCCTTCCTAAGGATTGTCTTCTGTCGATCTTAATTGATCTTTATACATGAATGACTCTGGAAGAAAAAGAAGACTCTTTCTTCTCCCTGATGGTTGCAGTGTTTGCACTGGCAGCAGTCCGGGACGAGTGCATTGCTCAGGAGTTTGGAAATGTCTGTAAATGTCTGATGCAACCTGGTGTCCTGAAGAACATTAATTTAAAAAAAAAAGTTCTGGACTAGGAAGTGTCGCTTTTAGATTTAGAGCTGCCTTTAATCCCCTCGCTGGTCCTTACCTAGGTTTTTTAAAGTTTTTCTTAGCATTTGGCCAGAAGAATCATGAGGAAAACACTGCAATGGCTCCAAATTTATTGCATGTCTCCCAGGGGCAAGGGACCATGTTTGTGCTAAGTCAGATGGAGTAGTCTCTCAAGTGGCTCTCAATCTAAAGTGGGATGGGGCTCTGAGAACTATAACTTAAGGTCCAAAGAAAGAAGGACCCTGAGAAATGCAAGGTAAGGACAAGTCCTACAGAAAGAGCTAAAGATCCACTTGCTCCTTCTGATAAGACCTGCAGATTTCCAACGTGGATGTGTCTAAGGACCCCCGTGATAGTGACAGAGGGAGATGAGGCAGCTTTGGGGTGATCCGAGGAGATGGGGACTTGTATGAGAATGCAGGGGGAGACTGGCCTTTAGGGTTGGCTGGGATTTTTTTAAATTTTTTTTTTTTTATGTGGATGGACCATTTTTAAAGTCTTTATAGAATTTGTTACAATATTGCTTCTGAATTATGTTTTGGATTTTTGGCCTCCGGGCATGTGGGAGCTTAGGTCCCTGACCAGGGATTGAACACACACCCCCTTCGTTGGACAGTGAAGACATAACCACTGGACCACCAGGGAAGCGTCTGGCCGTAGGCTTGAGTCATTGTGGAAACAGGACCTAAGAGGGCCAATCAAAGGCAGATGTAAAGAGAGCCAGCCCCTCAGTGCAGTGCCCTCCCCTCCCTGACCTGGACCCCCTGCCTTTGGTCTTCGTGTGTATCTCAAGTGTGCTCAGGCTCTGACTTGGTCAGCGGGGACACATTCCTGACTGTCTTCATCCTGTCACCTTCTCCTCCCTCCCGAGGAGCCCCGTCTCTGCCTAGCAGGGACTCAATTACTCAGTGACCCGAGTCACCAAGTTGGTAATGGCTGCACAGATCTGCCTCTTAACAACCTGTCTCTAAGAATGCGCCCTGTCTCTCCACAGGAGGCCAGCAGGAAGACGTTTGAAGGCTTGGACGTGCAGTCCAGCCTCTGACCATTTGTGTCCAAACTTCCTAAATCCACCCCGACAGGCAGCCAGCCTACCGTCAGCCCCTCCTGCCTGTGGGTGACTCAGAGACCCATCCCATGAGTGTCTCTACCTTGGTAGCATTCAAGAGGATTAAGGTCTGAATTAAGGGCACAAAGTCCCTCTTCTCTTCAGCCCCAGGGCGGCGGGGTGGGGTAGGGTGGGAGGGGGCTCCTAGCATCGGGGAGACCTGGCCCAGCATCAGCAAAGAGAACAAGCCGCTACTCAGGCTGGCCGGCTGTTTACACCGGGGACACAGGCCCCACACCAGCTGCCCGGGTTTGTGGCTGCTGACAGGCCTGGGGGATAATGTGGGCATTCATCCCCCCAGCTGCTCTGCACAGCGTGCACTCGGGGCACATAGGGGAGCGAATGGTGGGGAGAGGGAAAGAAGGAGCAGGCGTCTGACTGCAGGGCCCTATTGGCTCCAAGCGAAGCCATGGGATGCTGGGGAGGATGCATGCTCTTGCCTGACCTGCCAAAATCTCTAACGAGGCTAGTTAAACATTCCCAGCATTTCCAAATCATCTTCATGATAATTTCCCCCAATGAGCTGCCTGCTAAGAAAGGGTGGACAGACCCAGTACCCTCAAACCGATTTGGATGCAATTCAACCTTCTTTTCTGCCCCCTGTGAAGATGAGCTGGGTCAGTGATTCTGTGATTTTCTGATAAGAGTCCTGGGTGGGAAATGAGGAGAACTGGCCTCGGCACTGTGACCATGACCTCGGTGTAGTTATGTAACTGTTCCAAGCTTCTGTGTCCTCACCGTTAAAATGGACATGCGAACGGCTGCCCTACCTGCTTCCCAGGGTGGCTGTAAGGATGCAATGAAAGAACAGCCGTAATTCATGCCATACGTGACAGACCAAGAAGGCCTCGAAACCCAGGGTGGGCAAGCTTTTCTGAAAAGAACCAGGTGGTAAATATTTCTGACTTTGTATATCATGTAAGGTATCATGTAAGGCCTCTATTGCATGGTCTTGTGTGTGTTTGTGTGTGTGTGTGTGTGTTTTTTTTAAAAAACCCTTTAAAAATGCAAAAATTATTCTCAGCTCCTGGCCTGCAGACACACACAAAACAAACAAACAAACAAACAAAAATCCTGGTTTGCAAACCTCTGATCGAGACAAGCTGCAGGTGAGGACTGGAAGCAGGATCAGCCTTCAGTGGCTGTGAAAAATCTAAATATAAATAAATATTAATAAATATATATGGATAGTCTGTGAAAGTGATTGTCGCTCAGTTGCATCTAACTCTGAAACCCATGGTTGGTAGTCTGCCAGGCTCTTTTGTCCATGGAATTCTCCAAGCAAGAATACTGCAGTAGGTTGCCATTCCCTTCTCCAGGGGATCATCCCAACCCAAGGGATCGAACCAGGGTCTTCTGCATTGCAGGCAGATTCTTTACCATCTGATCCACCATGGAAACCCTGGATAGTCTGTGAATATAAATATACATCTAGGAGTTCTTAAACAAGATGGTCAATGGGCTTGGGTTCAATTTATTTCACTAATAGGGGGCGACAAGTCAGAAAATACCATGAGGATGTTTATTTATTTGATAGTCTGTGAATATAAATAAATAAATATCCTCATGGTATTTTCTGACTTGTTCATTTCAGTCACTCAGTCATGTCTGACTCTAAAGAACCAATCAAACTAAAGACAAGTTCTGTGTTACTTGGAAGAGTTGTAACCTCTGCAGCCCACATTCCCACCTATTGAAACAACGGAGACATAACACTTGCCTTGCCCATCTCTCAGAGTCCTTAAGGTAAAATAAAACAGCTTCCATCCATATGTGTGTGTGTGTGTTAGCATCAGTCATGTCTGGCTCTATGGGACCTCATGGACCATAACCCACCAGGCTCCTCTGTCCATGGGATTCTGCAGACATGAATACTGGAGTGGATTGCCATGCCTCCTCCAGCCCATCCATACAGTACTAATTTCTATGTAAGTTTTAAACTCGAGGGTAGTGTGTTTTCATCTTTTAACCTTCAAAATTATTCAGGCCAGTGACTTAACACTTAGCTCAGTCCAGTTCAGTCGCTCAGTCGTGTCTGACTCTTTGCAACCCCATGGACTGCAGTACGCCAGGCTTCCCTGTCCATCACCAACTCCCAGAGTTTGCTCAGACTCATGTTCATCGAATTGGTGATGCCATCCAACCATCTCATCCTCTGTCATCCCCTTCTCCTCCTGCCTTTAATCTTTCCTAGCATCAGAGTCTTTTCTAATGAGTCAGTTCTTTACATCAAGTGGCCAAATTATTGGAGCTTCAGCTTCAGCATCACTTGTGGCCCCTATTATAAAATAACTTGAACCCCAGCCCATGGGTCATCTTGTTCAAGAGCTCCTGGAATATCTTGCCATTTACTGAGCTATTTGTTGTCTAGACTGGAGTATCCATGCTCACTGCTTAGTCGTCTTAAACTGGAGGCCAACCTTCAGCCTCAAGTTGGCCCAAGAGGTTCATTGGGTCCTCATGCTGAGACCCAGAGCAGACCACCCTGCCTCCCCAGCCAGTGCTGCTTGGGTGCAGCTCCCGCAAGATGAATGGTTAAGACCTTTATTTGGGGACCACTACTGCCCAGGTAAGAGGCAATTAATGTTACTTGCGACAATGAGCACATAAACAGTACTTTGTTGATGATGGGTTTTTAAGTTGTATCCTATTTCTCCCATAATACCCTAATAAGGTAAGCTGGCTTTGTCATTGTCATCTACAAAGGGGAATATTGAAACATAGTGTTCAAGGCACTAACATCCATTTTCATGGGGCGCTGGTTTCTGGCTCTTTCTCTCTCTGGTGAAGGGTCACATCCCTGTTTCTCCATGTATGTCTCTTTTTATGTTTCCTTGCCCTCATTCCTTGTTTAAGAATATTAGAAGAGGCTCAGAATGAAGCCAGGATGAAAACAGGAGAGAACAAAGAGTCTGTCTCATGGTCTGCACTTGTAAAGAATTTTCTAAAAGAAACGGCAGATCGGTACCATGATCTAGACTAGAATAATAAAAGCAGCCAGATCCAGATATACCCATGCAAGAGGCAGCACTGATCTAATAAACGTTGCTTCTGTTCATACTGTGTGGGAATGCGGTGAAATAAATGCAGCACTTTAGAACAAGGGACTTAGACAGAAGAACCTTCTTTTTCTTTTTTTTTTTCTACTTCTACTTCATACCTTCTGTCTTTTTTTTTTAACTTTTTTTTAATTGGAATATAATTGCATTACAATTTGTTGTGCTAGTTTCTGCTGTACAACAATGTGAATCAGCCCTAAGAATACACATATCCCCTCCCTCTTGAGCTTCCCTCCCAGTCCCCCATCCCAACCCTCTAGGTCATCACATAGCACTTAGTTAAGCACCTATGCTTTGCAGCAGCTTCCCACTAGCTATCTGGGTTACACATGTGCTTGGTCACTCAATCGTGTCCAACTCTTTGCGACCCCATGGACTGTAGCCTGCCAGACACCTCTGTCCGTGGGGATTCTCCAGGCAAGAATCCTGGAGTGGGTTGGCATGCCCTTCTCCAGGGGATCTTCCCAACCCAGGGATCGAACCCAGGTCTCTGGCATTGCAGGCGGATGCTTTACCAGCTGAGCCCCAGGGAAGCCCCATGTGCTACACATGGTAGAACATAAATGTCAGTGCCACTCTCTCAGTTTGTCCCACCCTGGGTCCGTAAGTCCATTCTCACATTTGCGTCTCTATTCTTGCCCTGCAAATAGGTTCATCAGTACCATCTTTCTAGATTACATATATATGTATTAATATACCTTTTTTTTTTTTAGCTCAACCAGAAAAAGAAATGAAATTGAGTCAGTTGTAGTGATGTGAATGAACCTTGTACCTTCTTTTGACAAGAAGGGCTGTGTGAGCCAGAAAGGGTGGGAGCTTTTCAGGAAGATGGCTGCTGTACAGAGCTGAGCCCGGCGCTGCAGATTCTGACTCCAGACCAGCGTGTTGTCTGCCACATCCTGTGTTTCCCAAGGTGTCAGCTGCCCCCATGGCCACATCCCTGCAGGGCTACGCTTCACGTTTGTCATTTCATTGTTGTGATCTTGAGAAATCTTTTCCCACTGCAGATGAGGAGCACTGTCATTTCTAACTGGATGCAATGTTTGTTGCATGACTGTTTCATTCTGAATGATTGTTTCATTCTGTTAGTGCATAGAGCTAGAAGGTCAACACTACCATTCCACTGCACTGAGTAAAAGTTCTATTCTGCAGAGGAAAGTTCTAGTCTTTGAATTTAGACCACCTCAGACATGGACCAAAGATCTTACAAATGTCTGACCCCAATCACAAGAGAGAGAGCATGGGTGGTTCAGGGTAAGTTTGGCATCCTCCTGGGAAAAACAACCCAAAGGACCCATCATAGAGATGGTGACCATCTGTACCATTTTCACACATGAAGGAAAACCTTTAGAAATGAAAACCTAGCTCAAGACCCAGCCGAAGTAGTCCTCATTAGGCCTTTTCCTTTCCCTATTCTCCTTTTGTGCAAACTGTGATGATAGATATGTCTCTCCAGGAGTTATTTATTTATGAGTCTACCTTTTCCACTGGCCTATAAGCTCCTGATCTGTTTGGGCTCTAATTACTTATTATTATGCCCTGAGCCTAGCCCCATGCCTGGCCATCATCGTCACTAAGAAATGTTGGGTGAATGAATGACCTGGGACTAGGCCTTAGAAGGCCTTGGTAACCCAGAAAAGTGATGCAATCTCAGCCATTGTCAGTGGTGTTCACAGTGGGGTATGCAAAATGATCCATTGGAGGACAGGGGAAAAATATTAAACTGCTATTTGTGCTTACTAAAAGATGAACAATGAAAATAAGCTTCCCTAATATTTATCAATAACCTCAGATATGCAGATGACACCACCCTTATGGCAGAAAGTGAGGAGGAACTAAAGAGCCTCTTGATGAAAGTGAAAAAGGAGAGTGAAATAGTTGACTTAAAGCTCAACATTCAGAAAACGAAGATCATGGCATCTGGTCCCATCACTTCATGGGAAATAGATGGGGAAACAGTGAAACAGTGTCAGACTTTATTTTGGGGGGCTCCAAAATCACTGCAGATGGTGACTGCAGCCATGAAATTAAAAGACGCTTACTCCATGGAAGGAAAGTTATGACCAACCTAGACAGCATATTGAAAAGCAGAGACATTACTTTGCCAACAAAGGTCCGTCTAGTCAAGGCTATGGTTTTTCCAGTGGTCCTGTATGGATGCAAGAGTTGGACTGTGAAGAAGGCTGAGCACCGAAGAATTGATGCTTTTGAACTGTGGTGTTGGAGAAGACTCTTGAGAGTCCCTTGGACTGCAAGGAGATCCAACCAGTCCATTCTGAAGGAGATCAGTCCTGGGATTTCTTTGGAAGGAATGATGCCAAAGCTGAAACTCCAGTACTTTGGCCACCTCATGTGAAGAGTTGACTCATTGGAAAAGTCTCTGACGCTGGGAGGGATTGGGGATAGGAGGAAAAGGGGACAACAGAGGATGAGATGGCTAGATGGCATCACCAACTCGATGGACGTGAGTCTGAGTGAACTCCGGGAGTTGGTGATGGACAGGGAGGCCTGGCGTGCTTCAGTTCATGGGGTCGCAAAGAGTTGGACACAACTGAGCGACTGAACTGAACTGAACTGAACTAAACTGAACTGAATATTTCATCTGAATCTAGAGTACTAAATTGATATATACATTAAGAACGAGGGTGTGCATTTAAAACATTCTAGGCTACTGTTCCATATAAGAAGAAGTCACTGAAAAACTCTAAACAGGGAAAGACCATGAAAAAAAGGGAGTGTGTAGGAGAATTGATCTTGTAGGCTGGAGGGACAGAGGGCATGAATTGGTATGGAAAACACTACAGAGGCCTCTGCACATGAGATTAGAGACAAGTATGGGGGCCACAGGAATGGGTTGGGGGAAAGGAAAACCTACTAAAAAAACTACTTTCGTTATCATTATCTTCATTATGATCATTGCATCAACAAGATGAAGTTTCATATTGGCCAACAAAAGCCTTAGAGATTCTAAAATGCACTTGGCACCTGGGGCGGGGGGCGGGGGGCGGGAGAGTGGGCAGACAGAACTCCAAAGTAGACACAGAAGGCTTGGCCCGAGGTTTGGATTCTTGTAAGTGACACTTAAAATTTTTTTCTCCACTTGTTTGAAGGGGCAGCAAATAGGGTCCGCTCATCAGCCTGCTCAGTCCCCCACGTGGCTTCTTAGTAAAGACTATTTATAGCCTCAGGTGGTTGCAGCAACGTTTCGCAATTGCTGCGTGGGTGGGGAGGCCGGCGGGCCTGGCGTGGCTGCGTGGTGACAGTCTCCTGGCTGCTTCCTGCTGGCTTAGGAAAGAGCAGAAGAAGGTGGGTTTGTTTGTCGGTTGAGCAACCAGCCGTCGCCTGGGCTATGCCTGACTCTGTTCCTTTAAATATTAACCATCTTTTAAAACATTTGGGTTCTGTGCCCAAGGCCAAGGGGGCCCCCAAGAGAAAGGAGAGGAGTAAAGGGTAGAAGAAGAGAGGGGAGGGAGGAGGAGGGTTTGCTGTATCAACAACTTATCTATCCCACAAACAGCAGTGGAGCCTCCATACTGACACAGGGTTGGAGAGCTAAGTAGAAAATGATTCCCATCCTAGAGACCCACGGTGTAGCAGGGGAGAGAGACGGGTAGACACAAGACAACAGCGAGAGGCTAAGCCCTGCACTGCCTGGTGCTTTCTCAGCATTTTCCCTTTCCAGAGAAGGTTCCATGGGAGGGACGAAGGACAAGATCAGAGATGTGAAAGTTTCCAGGGTCTCTGTCCCCAGGGCAGTGATTTTAAAACTTCATTAATCAAAAAGTGACCTGGAAGCACTATTTAAAAAGCAGTTCCTGGTTCAGCAGGACTGTGTCAGGGGCTCTGGAATGGGGCCCCGGGACTCTGCATGGGTCCAGGTTTCTGAGCGAATTCAGATTGAGGCAGCCCCTGACCACAGAGGGGCGCTGCCCTTCCAGGGGAAAAGTCTGGGCCTGGTGCTGTGCACCTTGGAGCAAGTCCCCCAGAGGGTGATGAAGGAATCTGGAAGAAAGGAATGGGAGCAGTAGAGATGGTTACGGAAGCAAATGGAGAAAGAGAAAATCCAGCTTTAAAAAAAAAAAAAAATTAACTTTTTCTTTTGCATTAAAGTATATCTGATTGACCGTTTCAGGTCAATAGCAAGGGGACTCAGCCATACATGCACATGAGTCCATTCTCCCCCAAACTCCCCTCCCACATCACATTGAGCAGAGTTCCCTGTGCTCTACAGGAGGTCCTTGTTGGCTATCCATTTTAAACACAGCAGTGTGTACATGTTGATCCCCAAATCCAGTTTTCAAGAGAGAAAAAAGGACTCTCTCTCTAAGGAGAAATGAGCGAATGCTCCCAGGGGCCCTGGCACTGCTCAGCTGACTGGTGTCCATGTGTTAGTCATGACTTTAAGAAAGCACAAAGCGTTGCACAAGGAGCCAGCTCTGCTAGAGCCCTGGGCATCAACAGCACCCATGGAGCCCAGTCTTCTCTTTGTCACACCTCTTGTCTTTCTTCCAGGTCTGTTAGCAGCCACGTCTTGCTCCTCTGCGGGTGCTGAGGCTGAATAAAGCTGCGGGCTATGGAAGGTGGGGGGTGGGGGTGGGAGGGGGTGTGGTCCATGTTCTGGAGGAGGTACACTGGCTTGACTAACTACACCCTGCCCTAACTACACTAGCCCCAGGCTGGTCTATACCAGAGCAGTGTCCAGCGGGCCATCGGAGGAGGCCTCAGTGGACCAGGCTACAAGGAGGTTGAGCCCTGAGAGCCACCAGCAGTTTCTGCCGGAGGGTACAGCCCTTGCTCCTCATCCTGGTGGCAGCAGGACTATTCTCTTTGTGAAACTGGTTTTTGGCCCAAAGCTGAGCCACTGGGTTATGGCCAGTGTGATCCTAGCACCATTTGGTTATTTCTTGACTTTCAGGCTGGGTGCTTCTGTTTATCCTGGCACAGTCCCTCAGTCAGCTGAGCTGTCCCAGGACGCCTGGGACTATTGGCTCACTTCTCCTTAAAGAGGCATTCGTTTTCTCTCTGGAAAACTGGATTTGGGGGTGGGCATGCCTGCCCTGCTGTATGTAAAATGGATAACCGACAAGGTCCTACTGTTTAGAAACTTCCTCACTTCTCTCCACGCGGCCGTCTCCTTCCTCATTCTTTAAGCTCCTCTGCTAGTACTAGCTTCCCAAGACTCTTCTTTAATGGTCCCCTATTCCACTGGGTAGGGGGCCTTACCATATGGACTCTTGCTCTCATGCACCCTACCTATCTGACTACAAGTTTCAGGGATCTTTCTCCTGGGAGTCACTGGACACAACGGTTGAAAACTCCTGCTGACCTGAGGCTGAAACACCACCACCTGCCCTCTCTGGGGACTGATTACTCCCCTGCTCTAAGTTTCAGTTTCTTTACCTATAAAATGGGCAAACAATGGGAATTACGATTAAGATCAAATGAGCTAATAGTTAGTCCAGCGCCTGAGACACTGCAGCCCTCCATGAATGCTCGCTCTTCTCCTGACGCATGTGGACAGCCTCACTTTGACCCTCATCCCCATGGACTTAGAGCAGATGCTCAGTGAATATTTACTGAATTCGCAGTGAAGACATGCAAACTTCCCACTGGATCTGTTCATTAGAACTTTTCAATAAGGACTGGGTAACTCGGGGTTTTCCTTTGTTTCATCAGTGTTTTATGGTGCTTCCTCTATTGGAGGGTTTGTTCACTCTATTTGAGTGGAATTAATCTCAACTCAGGCAGCTTTTTCTTAATCGCTCTTCTTTTGCATCCACCGATTCAGCGTGTTTTTCCCACTTCTGTTCTCATCCTCCTATTTGCTGTTCAGGACGTGTGGCCATTTAAAAGCACTTTAAACTGAGCCTGAGTTCTCCAGGTTTAGAGAGGAAAACAGCTACTGAATTCTATAAAATCTGTTAGAAAGTTTGAATTCCGCTTCCCCCACTGTCCCTTTTCCACTTTGTGAAATGAAATGGGAAGAACTAAGTAAACTCCAAAGTCCCTCTTCATTGCAATGGTCTGTGACCTCCTCCTGTGCACAGGTGGATCTTTTAGGGTGAAAAAAATTAAGCAACTTCTGTGAACAAACATACTTTTAATGACTAGTTTGACTCCCTGATATGGATCATCTCAGGAAGGGAATAGATACATTCTCTCTTTGCTGAGCATCTTTCCTATTTGCCTGGAGTCACTAGTGGCCATCAGCATAGCTGAGCTAAATGTCTGGATGTTTTGCTTAAGTTCCCTTGAGGCCAGCGATTCTGAAAAAAGATAACAAGGGTAGACTGAGCTTAGAATGAACTAGGCTCTTTTAGCGATCTTAATCAAAAGATCGAAGGTTAAATATGATGAAGAACCATCATAAAAGTAAGTGAAAAGTGGATCAACAACTTAAGAGCATTCCATCCCCATCCAGGAGAAGTTGAACACAAGCCTCATCAATACCAGGGAGGCTGATGGAGGGAGTGGACTTCGCCTGACCACTAGCCAGGAGACCCCTGAGTCAAGGAGCCTCTCGCAGTGCAGAAGGATCGCCCTCACCCCAGCAGGGAGGCCTAGGGACAGTCCTTTGCCCTGTCCCTTCCTCTCCAGTATGACTCACTTTGAATGCAGTCCTGAGCTACTATTTCTCATCATCTTGTAATCCATTCTCCTTTTGAAAAGCATCTTCTAAAAATCTCATAACTCTTTCCCTGGAGATTGTAACAGGCACCCACTGGGCCCAGGGCTGTCCCACCCTCACCTGATGAGGCCAGTGCCAGCTCTGGGGCTTCCTTCTTGCCACTCTCCCTTGACTGCTGGTGACCGGTGATTGGTACACTTGTCTCAACACAGACCCAGAATTCCACAGTCAGAGACAGGTCCTAACTGAATCATCCCCTCAATTAATGCTTCGTAAGCATCGTCTACATGCCATCAGGCGAGGCCCATGGGGTGTCACAGTGGATGAACCAGGGGCCTGCTTTTCAGAAGCTCCAGAAGGTACACAAATGACTCCAAGAGCATCGGTATTGTCTAAAACTAGGTACAGAGGAGAACTTCCCTGGAAGTCCAGGGGCTGAGATTTTGCCTTCCCATGCAAGGGAGCCGTGAGTTCAATACCTTGTCAGGGAGCTAAAATTGCCTCGCAGCCATAAAACCAAAACATAAGCAATGGAAGCAAAATTGTAATAGATTCAATAAAGACTTTTAAAGTAGCTCACATCAAAAATTAAATTAAATTAACAGTACAGAGGACTGGGGGATCAAGAAGAAGGAGTGACTAGGTCTGCCTTAGGGTGCTGGCAAGGTTTTGCAGGTGGAGAAGGGAAACCATAGCCAGGAACAGAGGGCAGAGTGAGTGTTGAAAGGCAGCGGCTGGAGGAAGTAGGGCCTGTTCGGAAAGTGGTGGTGGTGGTGGTGGTGGTGGTAGGGGAGCAAGAACACGATGCATAGGGCAGGAAAGGGATCAGAGAAGAGCTTGTAAAGCTGGGTCGCTGTCAAGTGTGAAGAGAAGCTAAGGTACTTGGATTTGATCCTGTTGGCAACAGTATATTCACCAGATAACTTAGCAAGGAACTGAAAAATAATATGAGTCTTAGGTCTTCCCATATAAAATTACCTGTTCAGTCAGCATCCTTGGCAAGTAATTAGAGGTTAAACTTGAGAAGGGATCAGTGGGGAAGGAACCTCCGAGGCAGCCACGGGCGTAGTCTTGACTGGTTGAAGCTGCTGTAGAACATGGGGATATAGTCACCCTAAATCTTCAGTTTTCTGATTTAACTCCTCCATAAACCAAACTGGTTTCACCGCGCTCCTCAAAGGGAGTCGGCTTGGCTTCCCTGTCACGGTATTCCCGTGAGAGATGATAAGTAATCAGGTTTCTGTCAAAGTGCTTCAGAACACACAGGATGTCCAATAAATACATTGAAAAATAGTACTGTGGCTTCCCCAGGAGGGGAGATGTTCAGAAATTCCAGGCAGCATACATCCCTACGTAGATAACCTCCTTGGAGAAAGTTGTCCCCTCGGAATTTTAACAGGCACCTTTGAGGCAGAAACATCTGGCAGCAAGAGGGGATGGGCATAGCCTATCAGATCAACTGAACCAAATTTGGTGACTGTGAATATTACCATTCTCGCTGTTCAGAATAGCAACTGTAAGGCAGAGAAGATAAAGCATGTTCTGTAGATCCCTAGCTTTCTGGCTTGTTTAGGGGAGGGGGGTCAATTAAACTGGGGGTTTTTTAACAGCAGAACACTTCAGAGCCTTGAATATGCTTCTGAGCATGTGAATTCAGAGGAGGTTTTAGACACCTTGTCTTTCGAGTTCATTTGACCACCAGCTCCCTTGTATTTCTTGGTCCACACTGCCTGGAGGTCCCCCCCCAGCTAAGACCCTCAAGAAATATTAGCATCCACTCTCTGGCTCTGCTGTGTTTCAAGAGGAAAAGGCCAGTTTCCGGGGGAAGTTGCAGATGACCTGTGAGGCAGGAACTAGTGGCAGAAGCCCCAGCAGCAGCCGAGTCACCTAAGCCCACGCGCGCGCCTCTGGGCTGGAGCCTTTGGGGCTGACCTGAGCGGCTTCCCCTCCTGCTTTTGGCCATGACCTGCCCTGCCCTCCACCTGCCGCAGCCCACATGACCATCTCCTAGTTATCAGCACTGGCCAGGAGCCTCATCCCTAATCCTGACCGTTCCTAGGCCTTGATATTTTTAGCCCTGGTGCAGAGCTTGTTACAAGAACTCAGCCAGCGGGACCCAAGGCTACATCGTGAATATTCTCTCCTGGCTGTTCACACAGGCTTATGAAATGTGACTCTCTCGCCTCACATTTTAAAGTTACTGTTCGGTTCTCTTGGTGGGGAGGGGACAGGAGGCTCTTTTAGGACTCCTTTTGTTCCATATTCTAATTCAAAGAGTTAGTAGTTATTTCTGTTGGTTTTGTTGGTGTTCTCCAGGGTTTGATCTGCTTTGTCTTGTTTTCATCTCTGACGCTTCAAGTTATCTTTACTTGGGGGCATAATTTGGGTTTGCTTCCATGTTAAGCATTAATAAAATGTGGGTTTTTTTAAAGTGACCTTTGCAGGAGGTCATGGTGAGTTCAGAGGCACTGAGCTGAAGGACTCGTCCCCTTTTTACCGGGAAGAACTATGCTCTCCTGATTTGGCCCTTCGGGGTTGTCACCTGTGGGTCTCTGCCCCTGTAAAAATACTCCAGAATTCTCTTTGCAAAGCAAAGCTGATTTTTGAAACCTCAGGATCCATTTAAAAATTAAATCCCAGCTCCTCCATGTGGATAAGGAAGTAGTCCTCTAGCTTCAAGCTTTACTTTAATCAGTATTAATTTTATTCAAGTTAAAAATGTTGGTGTTTCTCGTTGTCCAGTAGTCAAGACTCTGTGCTTCTGATGCAGGGGTCGTGAGTTCTTTTCCTCGTCAGGGAACTTAAATACCACATGCCTGCTGTGCAGTGTGGACCAAAAAGAAAAAAAAAGGGGGGGGGGCACCTCACAAACAGTTCCCTGGTGGTCTAATGGTTAGGGTTTGGCACTTTCACTTCGGAGGCTGGGTTCCATCCCTGGTCAAGGAACCTTCCTATATGCCATGCAATGCAGCCAAAATACAAATAAATAAATAAAATAAGATTTTTATTTAAAATATCTTTAAAAAATGTCCTCCTGCTGCCCTCTCCTTCCACTAAAAGTCCTGATTCCTTTTAAAGCCTCGCTTAACTCAAAATAATACACTTTCTTCCATTCTCTTATTCCCTAGGACTATATTTCCATCTGTTTATGGGGAAAAAATCTCTCTGGAGGGCTTGTGAGCTTATTACACTCAGTCTGTCCTGAGATAAGGCCCACCACCCTCCGTAGCCCGCCCCTGCCTCACTGTTCTCGGACATCTGACAGCCTCCGCGCAGCTGAGCAAGCTTAGATTTCTCAAGCTCATGGCGTCTTCCTTCTTCCCCATTCCACCTATCTAATCTGGTTTAATTCACATTTTTTTTTTCCAATTCTGAATCGGTAATTCCTCTTGCAGGAATGTCTTTCTCTTGCTCCTTTCTGCTATTGTCAGCTCTCATTCTCTCTTTTCTGAACGGCTCAACAAGCTCCCTGGTGATCTTTATGAGAACAGCCCCTCCTCTGAACCCACCCTCTACTCTGCTGCAAGAAAGGCTTAATCAGTAATGAGTGCTCCCCTCTGCTCCCCTCCCTACCAAAACCCTCTTACCTGGATCTGGCCTCAGTTCCTGAGCGGTAAATGGAGAAGCAGCCACAGGAGCTCAGGCCTTCTAGAGAACAGTTGCCAGTCACTGTGTATCTGAACCAGGAGACCCTGACTGCCCCTTTACCTGCTCACCCAAAACTGCAGATATCTTCCACAAAAGACCCGTGTTCCCATGGATCTGGGAACCCCTCCAGGCTCTCCCTCTTTCCTGGTTTCCCCACTTTCTATTCTATGCTTCATATCAAGTTCTTCCTCCTCTCCTAGCTCCCAGCTAGTCATGGCCCAGTAGGACTCTCTGATGAGTTTTGGAGGTTCATTCTTGGCTCACCCCAGGTATCATGGTCTACTAGCCACAGGCAAGCCCTATGCTTCCTGGTGATTGGGATGCTGCAAACCAGCCCACCGGTCTAGGGGGTCCAGATGGGATCCCCAACACCATCAGGTTTGAGAGATGAAGTTTACTGGCAACCTTTTGGAATCCATAACAAAGGTTTCTAGTTTTTCCATTCATTGATTCATTTAACAAATATTTATATACAGAAACTGTCAAGTGCCAGGTACCTAGTGTTGAGGGTGGCGGACCAGGTAGCTGCTCAGAGTCTCTATTCTGATGCTGGAGGGACAGGGAAACAGACCTGTCAGCTCATACACAGCATCAGTAACAGTCAATGGATCCCAGAGTCTAAAGACGAGCTGTACGATATGCAAGTGACTAAGTGGGAACGGCTGTTGAAGACAACATCTTCCAGGAATTAACCTCTGAGTATCAACATGTGGCACTAGTGGAAACGAGCCTGCCTGCCAGTGCAGGAGACGTAAGCGATGTGGGTCCCATCCAGGGGTCAGGAAGGTCCCCTGCAGGAGGAAATGGCAACCCGCTTCAGGATCTTTCCCTGGAGAATCCTATGGACAGAGGAGCCTGGCGGGCTACAGTCCATGGAGTAGCAAAGAGTTGGACACAACTGAGCCAGTAACACGTTCCTGGAGGAGAGCAGCAGTGGGGAGGTAGAGAGAGGGTCCTGGGATTCAGGGAGCCTGGAGATGTGAGCTCCAAGGCCATGCTATTGCAGCCCCAAAACAGATGCAGTCATAGGTTGCACCAGAGGGGCCATGTTGGAGAAGCAAAAATACTCACACTTAACCCCGGCAGGCCCTGCACACACCCCACTGTTATCTCAGTACTACTCTCCCGTACAGAGGACATCCTGAAACAAAACACACGTCTGTAAAAATACATGCAAAAATGGCACTCTGATACTTATGTACGAATGTCCAGTGTGCTGGTATAAATTCAAACTCCAGGCAAAGTGACCTCCTTGATCTTTTTAATGGCCTAATCAGCAGATCTCCCTTGAAAAGGGCTTCCTCCTGTCATGATTGTCTTTTTTCTTGCATGGCTGTTTTTCCCTTGACTACTAGGTAATGGTTAAAAAAAAAAAAAAGAAAGGAAGAAAAAGAAAAAAAGCAACCCTACGAAATAGAGGGCACTTTGAAAACACGAGGACCGCTCCGTTCTCTGTCAAGTCCTGCTACCCTGGCCAACAGTGAGGCTTTGGGATAAAGTTAGGCCTGTATGAAGGATGAATGGGCCCAGTCTGTCTCCTGCAGAGCTCTGCTGTGTGGATGGGGCCAGAATCGTCACTTGGTTCATAAGCTTTAATAGAGCGTCTTTCATTCAAAGATCCCAGGACACTTCACAGCTGCTAAAATGATCCTAAGCAAATATTTGTAGCCACACAGTACAGGTGGGTCTGTGGAGGCACCGAGAAGAAAAAAGGACTGACCAAAGACCCCAAGAGTCAGCTGCAGAGGCAGGTCCAGAGTCCAGGACCTCGACCCACTCAGAGCTCTGTCTGTAGGCCCAGGCCCAGAAAGGACCACTGGGGCTTTGGGATGGAGATGAGACCTGACCAAAGAAATTTGAGATCCATAGTAGCAGCCAGATGTGAACCCACCAGGTCCTAATCTTATGTCACTCGAGCCCTTGTGCGTGGTGAGTTGCTGACCTGCTGCTGCCAGTGGTTGGGAGCTTTAATAATTAAAGCCCTCTAATTAGATTGACAGCATCTGTCAGACTGAGCTCAGACACTAGAGTGCGTTCTGTGTTCCTGGCAAATTCACATTCAGCTTCAATTATCATTTCCTGTGTGCTGGGGCCAAAAAGGCCAATGTAAAAAACAATCATACGGCCATATTGCCAAGATTAGGGCAGACACAATACAATCCACCTGCGTAGGCTACAGGCTGGGGTCCAAGTCAGGGGGGCGGAGAGAAGATGGAATGTTATGGTCTGAATGTTTAAGTCTCCCTGCAAATTCATACGATGAATTCTTAACCCCTAAAGCCGATAGTATTAGTAGGTGGACTATCAGCTTCTGCTTCACTGGTGACTTGGTGATAAAGAACCCAGCTGCCAATGCAGGAAACGCAGGTTCAGCCCCTGGGTTGGGAAAATCCTGTGGAGGAGGAACTGGCCACCCACTCCAGAATTCTTGCCTGGAAAATCCCATGGACCAAGGAGCTTGCCAGGCTACAGTCCATGCGGTCTTGAAAGAGTCAGATGTGACTTACTGACTAAACAACAACAACAATTAGTAGATGGGGCTTAGGAGGACACGACCAGGTCCTGAGGGTGAAGCCCCCATGAATGAGATTAGCGCCCTTATAAGAGACCACAAGGAATTCCTTTGCTCCTTCTGCCATGGGAAGTTTGTGACCTGGAAGGGGGACCTCACCCAACATGCTGACATCATGACCTTGGAATTCCAGCCTCCAGAACTGTGAGCAAGAGATTTCTGCTCTTTGTAAGCCACTGCTGCTGCTAAGTCACTTCAGTCATGTCCGACTCTGTGAGACCCCATAGACAGCAGCCCACCAGGCTCCCCCGTCCCTGGGATTCTCCAGGCAAGAACACTGGTATGGGTTGCCATTTCCTTCTCCAATGCATGAAAGTGAAAAGTGAAAGTGAAGTTGCTCAGTTGTGTCCGACTCTTAGCAACCCCATGGACTGCAGCCTACCAGGCTCCTACATCCATGGGATTTTCCAGGCAAGAGAACTGGAGTGTGTTGCCATTGCCTTCTCCATTGTAAGCCACTAGGTCTGTAGTATTTCGTTATAGCCACTTGAAGGGACTAGGACAAAGACTGTACTTTGATATGGTCCTTTGGGATGAGTGCTGCCGCATTCTTGCCACTGCTGACCTGAAAATAAACAAAACTCCACAAAACATGGAGCCATGACCTAGGGGCTCCTTCTTTGAACTAGGCACACTGGGATTGATTAGCTGAAAGACAGACAAGGTAGGAAGGATTCAGGAGGAAGGATGGGAAAGACAAAAAGAAGGACTCCAAGACTCATGATGGGCTGCCTGACACTAACAGTACTTCTCACCCAATTTTCTCCCCAGAGACTGGTTTGTTCTGGAGCTTCTCCGAAGGACAGGATCTCAGTTGAGATTCCCCTGAATAACAGGAACTCTGCTGCTGCTGCTGCTGCTGCTGCTGCTAAGTCGCTTCAGTCATGTCCGACTCTGTGCGACCCCATAGATGGCAGCCCACCAGGCTCCATCGTCCCTGGGATTCTCCAGGCAAGAACACTGAAGTGGGTTGCCATTTCCTTCTCCAATTCATGAAAGTGAAAAGTGAAAGTGAATTCACTCAGTCTTGCCCAACTCTTAGCAACCCCATGGACTGCAGCCTACCAGGCTTCTCCATCCATGGGATTTTCCAGGCAAGAGTATGGAATGGGGTGCCATTGCCTTCTCCAAACAGGAACTCAGAGGAGCTCAAAAATGTGTAGGCAACTGCCAGCATGGTTATGGGAGCTCAAGGGCCATTTTGGTACCAAATAGTGGTTATGAATTCAAATTCAGCCTCCTCCATTACTAGCTGTGGGATCTTGGACAAGTCACATCATCTTTTTATGCCTCATTTTTCTGGGCACATGTAATATGTGCTTGCAGTATTCTGAAGGAAGAAATTGGTAGAGTGAAGCAGTTAGAGCTTGGTTGATAGTACAAACCTAGTAAATGTCAGTCAGTATTATTACTATGATGTAGTAAGCTCAGCATACCCCAGAACTTATTAGATTTCTGGTTCCTCTTCAGTGCAGATCCAATTCAGTCTTGGGTCCAATTTAACTTAGGAATTAGACACATAGGACTTAATTTCCCAATTAAAGGGCTTCAGCCAAAAGATCATATTTGTTGGCGGGTGAGGAAGGAAGCTGGGCTTTGCCGAGTGGTGCTCTCATCACTGATGTTTTGCTGGGCATCAGCCAAGGCTGGCCCTGGGTACCCTGAGAGACAGGCCAAATTTGCTTACAGGGCTCACCTCCGCTCTGGTGCTCACCTTCCCAGGCCCACCCAGGATCTAGGACCCCGGAACCCCCCAGGGAATGGGCATGGGTGGCAGCCTTCCAGCATCGATTAATTATCAGATTTGCCGTGAACTGGGGAGCAAGGGCCAGCCCGGCGGGGAGACCCATGGCTTGAGGCCACGGTGGGAGAGGTGGCCAAGGAGAGAGCCAGAACCCAAGAAGGGTGGACCTCAGTGCTAGGATTTGTCTCAGCAGGTCTTGGGCAACAGTAAAGCATTTGGTATACATAAAGGACCACCCAGATGTTAAGGGGCGCTATTCTATAACTGTAACAACTTTCAATTCAAAAACCACACTTGTTTAGTATCCATGCAACAGGTAATACAGCAAAGAAAGCCTGAGCTCTGGGTGTGCCCTGCCTCTGTGGCTGACACATGTGTGACCCCAGGGAAGTATCAAAGCCCCCCCTTTCAGAGCCTGACCTGTCCCTCTGTGAAGTCCCAGGACAACAGGGTCTTTGATGAACAGACGGTGACAACATAAAACGTCTGGCCTGTAGCAGGGAGAGTCAGCTGAGTCTGCGGTCCCCTCTCTCTGGTGAAGACACAAGGTACTTGTTCCACATAGAAATGGAACTTCCTAATATTGGAAAACAAGACTGACCCCAGAGAAGATGTCACTAGTAAGTGATTTTCACAGCATCTTTTCTCTCCTTCAAGACCACGCAAAGAAGGACTATTTATTTCAGCATGGTTCAGACACCAGCGGGAGCTGCTCACAAAATGTGGGGTCTAGGGATGTTTTCCATATGTGGGGCGCTTTTGTTGACTATCCTGTCTCAATGGACTCCGCCCAGCAGGAACCTCCAGGTGTGTGTTGAAAGGGCAGAAGGAGCTTGCCAGGGAAGCCCAGCGTGCTGGGAGCCTCAGTGCCAGGCTTTGTGTGTCGGCTGGAAGGCTTTCCCGGGCGATTAATGACCACGGCAGACAACCCCCCTGGCCCAGGAAGGAGGAGGGGCGGCCGGGTACAGAGGGAACACTGCTCTCACGTCCGCTGAACACAGCCAGCGCGCCCACGGCTTCTCACATGTCCCCTGGCCTGGACTGCTCCCTAGGCTCCAGGCAGCTGGCCTGGGAGCTGAGAAGCCTCTTTGCGAAATCGTCCACACCCTAGAGGCCCAGGCAGGTGTTTGTCACATGTGGGGATGGGAGTGTGCGGAGGTGGCATGGTTTATTATTTCAAGATCAATCCGATTGGCCTCCCTCTATGCCCTGACCTGCTTCAGTTGTGCCAACAACACCACCTCATGGACAGACCTACTCACTACAGATGACGTGGGTTTTTTTTTTTTTTTCCCCCTGTCAGTGTTCTCTGGGAAAATAAACTCTTCTCCAGACATCCAGAGCAACAGTCTAGGCCTGTGGGAATATGAGGGAAGTTGGGAGCTCCAGGAACTTCAGCGCCAGCATTTCTATATTGTCTGGAAGCTTCCTGTGGTGGTCAGGAACCACAGAGGACAACCCAAAGGAGAGAAAAGGAACCGCCCAGGGAAGAGCAGCCCAGGAAAAATATCCATAGTGTGAATAGATGAGACCCATGGTCCCAGAGATTATGCACAGAGATAGAGAGAGAGAAATAGGGGCTTCCCAGGTGACTCAGGGGTAAGGAATCTGCCTGCCAATGCAGGAGACATGGGTTTGATCCCTGAGTCAGGAAGATCCCCTAGAGAAGGAAGTGGGAACCCACTCCAGTACTCTTGCCTGGGAAATTCCATGGACAGAGGAGCCTGGCAGGCTACATTCCATGGGTTCGCAAAGAGTCAGACACAACTGAGTGAGCGACTAAAAACAACAACAGACAAATAGATACCTTAGGCCTTGTAACTAATGAGAAGGAAGAGAAGAGGTTGGTATCCTCATCTGATGAGTGAGGTTCGTCCCAATGATCCTGATGTTTCCTTTCAGGGTCAGCAATCTCTAATGCTCAATGAAAAAAACTATAGAAAGTTTTAACTAACTTTAGCAGTCCTAATTGAGTTGTTAAAACAATGACACAGAATCCCAAACAGTGGATGATAAAAAAAAAATTGTGTTTGATTCAGAAATGCAGATGGGCCATTCTTTGTGTCATATCAAAATATTGATTGTTTTGCAGAGAACTAAGCAGGTCCTGGGAAATGAATAATTCATATTAATAGTAGTTTTCATTCTATGACCACTAATGGTGGTCAGCCAAGGACAGAGTGTGTGCTTGAGAGATATGGATCCATTCATTGGTTTGACAATTATCTATTGAGTCTGCACCCAGCCCCCACCCTGGGAGAATGGATATATTCTGCTTTGCATCTGTGCATGCTTAGTTGTTTTAGTTGTGTCCAGCTCTTTGTGACCCTATGGACCATAGCCCGCCAGGCTCCTCCGCCCATAGGATTCTCCAGGCAGGAATACTGGAGTGGATTGCCATGCCCTACTCCAGAGGATCTTCCTGACCCAGGGATCAAACCCATGTCTCTTATATCTCCTGCGTTGACAGGGAGATTCTTTACCACTAGTACCACCTGGGAAACCCATTCTGCTCATGAGGGCATCCTAAAATGCAGATTCCAATTTAGTAGGCCTGGGGTGGAGCCCAGCATTTTTAAAAGGCTCCCAAGGGAAATCAGACACATGTGTGCAGTAAGACAAGTGTCTTATAAGATTTTCTACTGATTGTTGGAGGAGAGAACCAGATCTTAAAGGCAGTGCAGTTCAAAGGTTGGGGACAGTCCAAATGTTAGAAAGGAAGGCATAGCTTTCTTAGAAGACGAGGGTCAGACCGTCTGAGAATAGAATGTTGCTGTTATTAAAATGTCTGTGGATAATTGAGAATTACCAGTTAGGGGAAAGGGAGGGAGGGTAAAGGAGTTCTCCAGGCAACAGGACGCGGGCATTGTGATGTCAGCGGGGCTATTAACATGCAGCGATGGTTCTGAAACACATAGACTCTCATCTCAAGGCTCTGGCCTTTCCATTCTTCAAACTGAGGTTTGCCTTTGACTTAATGGAACAATTTTCTTCTGGTGCCACAACAGCCATTTCATTCCAAGATGGATTGCAATGTGAACTGATCTTTTTCCATTTCGTGTCCCAAACCGCAGCACAATTAGTTTCTAAATAAATGCCAGCGGCTTCTGGGGGAAGCTCTGATTGCGAGGCTGGAATAACAGTGGGCAGCCACAGAGCGGGTCTGTGCTGGCTGGTCCCTACCAGGGCTAAGAGGTCATGACGCCCCCATGCTACTTACATACCCTGAATTTCCTAAGAGGCATCCACGCTGATGAGCCCTTATTGAACTTTGGGTTGCAAACTGGTTTCTGGGACAGTAAGAAGATGGAGTTTGTTTGGAAAGTCAGCATATATTTTAAGGTAAACACAGATCACCTCTGCCAAAGACAGTTGTGTTTGCTTCCCGGAACTCCTGATCTTGTGTCTTGACAGACTCCAATTGCATGGGGAGATGACTCTCACCTCACCCCATGCTCTGATGTGAGTGAGGACAGATGTCATGGGTTACAACGTGTCCCCAGCCTTCCAAATTCATATGTCAAAGTCCTAACCCCATCCCTAGTACATGACCTTGTTTAGAAATAGGGTCATTGCAGATGTAATGAGATGAGAGATCATACTGGAGGAATGCTCAGTCGCCCAGTTGTGTCCAACTCTTTGTGACCCCACGGACTGTAGCCCACCAGGCTCCTCTGTCCATGGGATTTCCCAGGCAAGAATACTGGAGTGGGTTGCCACTATCTCCTCCAGCATAGTGGAGGAGGATGAACCTTAATCTAATATGAGTGATGTCCTTACAAAGGGGGTAATCTGTGAAGATGGAGGCACAGACTGAGCTGATGCTTCTATTGGCTTGGTTTCTATTACAACAAAAACCCAGACAAACTTTTTGGTCAACTCAATACAAACCTCGGAGAAGGCAATGGCACCCCACTCCAGTTCTCTTGCTTGGAAAATCCCATGAGCGGAGGAGCCTGGTAGGCTGCAGTCCATGGGGTCACTAAGAGTTGGACACAACTGAGCAACTTCCCTTTCACTTTTCCCTTTCATGCTTTGGAGAAGGAAATGGCAACCCACTCCAGTGTTCTTGCCTGGAGAATTCCAGGGATGGGGGAGCCTGGTGGGCTGCCATCTGTGGGGTCGCACAGAGTCGGACACGACTGAAGCAACTTAGCACGAGCAGCAGCAGCAGTACAAACCAAGGTGGCCAGCAGACAGGGAGAGACATGAACACGTGTGTCCTTGCAGACCTCAGCAAGACCCAAGCCTGTCCGCATCTTGACCTCTGGCTTCTAGTCTCTAGAAATGTGAAACAACACACTTCTGTTGTTTAAGGCTCTTGGTTTGTGGACTCTGTCAGAGCAGTCCTAGGATTCTAATACAATAGACTGAAATAGAGTTAGGCACCCATGGTGGCTCAGAGGTTAAAGCATCTGCCTCTAATGCGGGTAGACCTGGGTTTGATCCCTGGGTCGGGAAAATCCCCTGGAGAAGTAAATGGCAACCCACTCCAGTATTCTTGCCTGGAGAATCCTATGGACAGAGTAGCCTGGTGGGCTACAGTCTATGGGGTTGCAAAGAGTCGGACACGACTGAGCAACTTAACTTTCTAACTTTCACTTTCACCCATAATATTAAATATTTTTCTGTATATGTCCTTGGAAAAATCATTTAATCTCTATAAAAAGTGAAAGTTGGAGCAAGTGGTTAATGAAATTCCTTGCACTCTGTGAAGGTGAAGCCTTCTGTGATTCTCAGAGATTCTGATGTATTGATCAACCAAGGATCATTTTGTCCATCACCCCAGCCAAGTAAGGGCTGAGAAACAACACCCGCATCCACAGGAGGCTGAGGACAGGTGGAGGAGATGGAGTTCACACTACTAGGTAACCAGGCAGAACCTTAACCCTGTGTGGCCTCAGATGCTAAACAGAGACTGGGTCCTGCCTCGGAGGGCGGGGCCCCAGGAGCAGAGGGTAGTCTTGGCAGGTGGCTAGGACAGCCCCGAGGGGCTGGCGGCATCCCCCAGGCTCCTCCTCCTGGAGGCAGCGTAGTCTAGAAGCAGAGGGTAGGAGTCAGGCTGAGACCGCTGGCCTGAGTTTCCGTCCCCCAGGTAAGCAGTTAGCAACGAAAGGTCAACGAGGACTGATTCACTAACCGAGGCAGGCAGACCAAGTGACCGTTCTGGAATATTTGTTGAAGGAGACCCTTGGTAAGTTGGCAGGTAGGAGCCCAGAGTCGTCGTAACTTGGATATGAAAGGAAACGTGACTTCACATTGCGGTCACTGGTAGGTGGCATGTGGGCATTGGGGTGACATGTCCTGTGAACAGGACAGGGCAGGGGCCAGTCCAAGCTGCTCATTAGTGATTTCCCTAGTCAGGGCCCCGCGCCTTGTAAACCATCAGTTCACTGCATGAAAGAAGGACAATGAAGTAGGAATTTGTTCCAGGAATGTGGGAAACAATTAGCCAATTTAGTCATTAGGGCCATGTTACCCTTCTAGGCTCAACTTTAATTAGCTGCTTATTTGAATTAAGTAATTAATCACTACATTGATTCCATTTAGTGCATGTTGGCAAAGGATAATGTGTATGACCACAAAGGTTAGCTTAGCAATCCGAGAATTTGCGTAGGAGAGGCAGAGTTAAGCATCCCCATGTTATCAGTCACCAAATCTCAACCAGCTCTCAGATATGTGTAAAGTTTTGTGCTGGATGCTTGTAATCAATGTTCAGGGTCATGTAGAAAGTGGCCAGTGATTATTCTTCAAAATAGTGCAGTAAGCAGAACCCCCACACTCCCCAAACAGCTTCTGTTTTCTCTCTCTCTGTTTTTGTACACGTGGTTTTTCTCTTCCAGAAATGTCCCATCTTACAAAATCATTCCTCAAGGCTTCTCTCTCCAATGACTTTATCCGCCTATCACCTCTGGATCTGCTGAGTGGGAGTACTTCCTCCTTTGCACACCCATCACTCATCACCAGTGTCTTCCGGAACTTGCATGCAATCTTGTATTCTAGTTCACCACCACTTGCCTCATCTCTTTTACTAAATTGTAGGTTCCCTGGTGTGGTGGATTGAATAGTATCTACCTTTCAGAATTCCTGTCCATCTGAAACCTCAGAATGTGAACTGATTTGCTAAGAGGGTCTTTGCAGATATAATTTGTTTAGGATCTTGAGATGAGATTTTGCTAGCTTTAAAGGAAGGCCCTAAATCCAATGACCGGTGTCTTTATAAGAGAAAGGAGAGGGAGATAACGGTCACAGCAAGACACAGAGCGAAGATGACCTGGGAAGACTGAGGCAGAGATCAGCCAGAAGCCAAGGAAAGCCAGGCGCCACCGGAAGCTGAAGTCCTCAAAGGCAAGGAAGACTCAACCTTCCCTTGGACTTGCGTAGTAAAGATGCTGACACCTTCCTTCCAGACTTCTGGTCTCCAGCACTGTGAGAGAAGAAATTTCTATTGTTTGAAACCACCACGTTTGTGGTAATTTGCTATGGCAGCCAGAGAATTAACATACCTAAGTATAAGGTGATGATGCAAAGGTAATTCATTTGCGTGATGGGCACCATGTTATTATTCTGAGTCACAAGTGAAAGTGAAAGGGGCTCAGTCATGTCCGACTCTTTGTGACCCCGTGGATTATACAGTCCATGGAATTCTCCAGGCCAGAATACTAGAGTGGATAGCTATTCCCTTCTCCAGGGGATCTTCCCAACCCAGGGATCGAACCCAGGTCTCCCGCATTGCTGATGGATCCTTTACCAACTGAGCCACAAGGGAAGCCCATTATTAGTCACAAACCATGGGCAAATCACTGTTTCAATTGGTGTTGATAATAAATTATTACATCAACTGCTCTACACTTCTATAGCAACGCTTTCCCCACCAAGGTCCCTCAAGAATAGGAAGAAAAAAAAGCCCAGCAAAATTTCAGACCAGAACCTGTCAGCACAGGGCTATTCCTTTGACATCTTGCCTCAATGTCATTTCCTGACATTGCAAGTTATTTAACGCTTCCATGGTGATATCTGATCTTTCCTTCTATTGTTTCCCAGTGGCCACCAGAGCTCTCTCATTCAAACACAAGCTGGTGTGAAACCAAAGAGAAGGCAGTAACACCACAGGGCACTACACAGCTGTGCTTTCTAGTATTTGCCCAAAGGGCTTCCTAGGATAACAGCGATCACTAAAGCACTCTGTTTTGAGTAAGCAACCTCTATTTTAACCGCAGATGGCTCTGAGCATTCTGGCCCTCTAAGTGATTCTAGAATGGCACATCCCTTCTCAGCCTGGGCATCCCAGTGTGGGAGTGTGCACTCACCAGCATGGATTACTGGTGTTTTTTTGCCAAGGCCAAGGCAGTTGCTCTCAGGGTGGGCTGGGAATGCAGCCACGGTGCATTTATAAAGCAGACCTCTGCGCTTAAGGCAGAGAGTAACATGTACTGCTTCCTGGAAAACGACTCCATAGCTGAATCTGGGTCTGCTGCCCAGTGCCTTGCTGTCCTCAGTCTGGAGGGAACCAGTGTGCTCCATCATGGGCATTATCAGGTCTTTGGTGGTCTTTATTTTTAAAAAATCCTGTGCTTTGTGGTTTGAGAAGAGAGCAGAGATCATCTATCCCTTTAAATGAATCATCTCAGACACGTGGCTCTGCAGCAATGTATCCATATTGACGCGTGTAGTGTGCCTGGTTCCATCTCCACCCACCTATCTCCTCTTGACCTCTTACAGCAGAGCGACTCAGGAGAAAGGAAGAGGCTGATGAAGGAACCAGCTCTCGCATATCAAGTCCCTGCGACCTCTTGAGTGTCTACTGCCAGAAAGAGAAGCTAAGGCAGAAAGGACAACTCTGGGTGAAGGAAGGCAACCCCAGTTGAGTAGGGGAATCATTCTAAAACCCAGCCCTGTCCGTGTTATCTTGGGGGTGGGGATGGGGATCGGCACTCAGTTGCAGCGGCAGATGGAATCCAAGGGGACCCCCCTACTTTTGGTGCTCGCTCAAGGGAAGAGCCTTGAGTCACCCAGTGCTTCCTGCCCCTCCCTCTATATTCTCAGCCTCCATTCTCTCCCAACTCTTCATTCCCAACTCTATCAGAGGGGAACCACTGACCCCACTTACCGAATCCAGAGACCAGTCAGTTAGTTCTCCGTTCCGTCTTACAAAACTTGTGAGCAGTATCGTCACAGTTGACCCCTCCCACCTTCTTAAAACTTTTTCTTCCCTAGGGTCCTAGACCATATTTTCTTGGTTTTCATCCTACCTACCATACAGTTTCTTTTTTTTTTTTTTTTTTCATTCTCATCTGCCCAACATCTTAAGGTTAGGTTCCCCTGGGATGGAATCTTCAGTTTTCCTCTCGTCTTCCCTTCCTTTTCCTTCTCTTCCCTTCCCTTCGTTCTTCTCCTCTCCCACCTCTGCACCCCTGCTCTCCACCCTTTCTCCAGGTAATCTCTTTCAGTCTCATACCACCTACGTATTCACGGCTTCCAACTTTGTCTTTGCAGTCCTCATCTTTCCCCTAAGGAAGCTGTCTCCATGACATCTCTGCTTGGACGTCTAATAGACACCCTAAATTGCATGTCTTGGCATCCCTCCAAAGCCTATTTCTCCGCCAGGATTCTTGTGTGGGGCACGTGACTCCATCATCTAACCAGTTGCTCAGGTTAAAACTTAAGAATCGTTTATCTTTTATTCCTCCCCCCCCTCCCCCGCCCCAGTTGTTATCTCACATTCAGTGCCATAGTCCTATTAGCTCGAACTTCAGAATATATCTCAGAATCCAATCACCTCACCACATCCTTTGCTACAGCCCTCATCCGTCATCAGCTCCTGCCTAGCCCCCAGCAATAATCCCTCTCTCTGTGTGTCCAAGTTCCTCTGTGTGTAACGCCTTCTCTACCTAACAGGCCAAATAACCTCTTAAGAGTGTAAATATGCTACTTTGCCCTCTTGCTTAAATCTTGTTAATGGTGTCTAAACACAGAGTAAAATTTAGGCTGCTTGCCATGGATGTAATCTGAGCCCTGTCTACATGGTCTGACCCGATCCTCCTTGCCTCCATTCTCATCCTGTTTATTAGGCCCAGTTACACTGGCCTTCTTTCTAGACCTCAGACACCCCTCGCTCGGTCTTGCACCAATGTCTTTGCATTTGCTGTTCCTTCTGCCAGGAATGCTTTTCCCTCTGACCTCGGCATAATTAACCCTGCACCTTTCAATTCTCAGCTTTATTGTCACCTCCTAAGAGAGAACTTCCCCAACTTCAATTTAAAGCAGCTTCCGAACCTCTTCAATCTCTATCTCATTACACTATTTTCCTGCATGTTGATGAACACTCTTTTCTTGAAATGATCGTTTTATTGATTTACAGCTTTATTGATTTTTGTCTTCCTACACTGGATTATATAACAGCAATCTTGTCTTCTTGTTCACTGCTAATTCCTTAACTTACACTAAGGCAGAGCTCATATCATATGTTCAATAAATATTTGTTGTGTAAGAAAATGCTCAATAAATTCTCTAGTGTGTTTCTGATTCTGGTTTGAAGCAACATGGCTTCTAAATCTGGCAGCACGGAAGAATTACCTAGACATATTTTTAATAATTCAGACTCTTGGGCCCCATCCCAGGATCTATTGATGTGCCACTGAGAGTGTCCTGATCTTTCCATTCACTCTGATAAAAAGTCTTGAATTGGCAAAGGCAAGATCAGGGGTTAAGATTCAGGCTAATGTAATTTGCGTTAAGTGGTCATATGAGTCCTTTGTTCCACCAGAGTAAAAAACCTTTAGAGACCACTAGATTGCAGTTGCGGATGGGGTGGAGAGAGATGAGAAGTTGGCCTCTGTGACGTGGGTCCATCTGGCTATTGAGAGTAGAGATCCAGCTTTACCGCTTCGGGAGCTGAGTGATTCTGTGAATTCCCAGGATACCTCTTCATTCAAGGAAAACCCTTTACTTTACATGTCCTTCAGCTTCATGATCGAGAATGTGCTATTCAATATAGTAGCCATGATTTAAACGTGAATGAATTAAAATTAAGGTATTTGGATCAAATTTATTAAAATTAAGGTAAGAAAGAATGAAGAATTCCATTCTTCAGGCTCGCTGGCCACATTCTAAGCACTCACTCTCTGCCTGGGCTAGAGCCTACAGTTGTGACTGCATTTCCGTCAGTGCAGAAAGTTCTTTGGGTCAGTGCTGGTCTGGAAAATGGGCTCCTGGGACATCCACCTGCTGTTGTGATTGCTTTAAATGCCACCCTTATCAGTCGTACACGGAATTAAACTATATCCTGGTTAAGGGATGGGTCGCGTGAGGTCTGGGAATTTCAGTTGAGCAGGTGAGAAGCTGATGAAAACAGTTTGTAAAAACACATGCCAGCAGTCTGGCCCACACACAGAGGAGATACATATTTTCACAGAAATACCTGTGTTGCTTCCAAGCACATGGAGAAAGCACATCTCTCAAACAGGGAGGACACTTTCCTTAGCTTGTTCTCCTTGAACTCTGAGTCCAAGATCACTCATGGGAATATCAGCAGGATTTGTTAGATAACTGTTTCTTAGGCTTACATGTTATATCCCTAGTGAGAGGATCAGCCACTCTAAGGCAGGGGAAATTATTTATACTCTTATCTCCTCCTCGGCATTTCACATAGAGATGACAAACACTAGCACTTAGTCTAACTCGCACTATAATGAGCTCTGTACATGCCTGTTTTTGTTTGTTCATGAGGTTCTCAAGGGCAAGGATTATATCTCATTCCCTTCTCTGCTGCAACTGACACTGCACGATGCATAATTGCTTCTATACAAATATTCACTGAACTGGCTGGATAGGTGCATAGATGGATGGGTGGATGGGTGGATGGATGGGTGGATGGATGGACTCTGAGCCACCCTGATGGAAGAGTCCACATGGTAATTTTACCACATGGTAAAAGAATGGTAATTCTGTGATATTACCATTTCTAATACATCATTTCTCTTCTCAGGACTTCAGAGGAATTCAGTATTGTTCTCTCTTCTGAAGATGAAGAGACACAATCTTGTAAGTCAACAGTGATTAGATGAATGAGGGAAAGCTTTTCCAGTGTCATCAGAGCATCCTCATGGAACTTCATGGGAAAAGCCATTTCCTTTTCTTCTCTTTCTCTCTGATAGAAAGCCCAGCTGGGGGAGGAACAGATTTAGCTCAAAAGGGAAATATGGAAGTAGGGCGCTTTGATAAGAAATTGCACATGTACCTTGTGAAGCGTTCACATTCCCAGAACATCTTGGGTTACTCTTTCAATAACTCAATTTTGAGGGCTTATTATAGCTTTTAGAATCCTCTATCCCCCACATCTTGTCTCAGAGAAAGAGGAGAGTGAGATTGCATGTTGCATAGCAGTGAGGCACACGAGATCACAAAACCAGGCAAAGGCCAGCTCTGAGCCACCCGGCATAGGAGACCAGCTTGTCAGGGGCGCATTCCTTGTCTCCTTGCTGCTCATGACCATGCGGGTGGAAGAGCAATGGGAACCGCAACACTGCTCATTGCAGACGACGCGAGTAGACTGGTCCCCTCTTCTAACATACTTTCTCATGTTAAATTATCAATTCTATAAGTATTGCTTACTTTTCTTTTTTTGTAATTCTTTTCTGGCTATAAAAATAACCCACATTCGTTATAGAAATATAGGAAGGTATAAAGAAAGCTAAAAATACTTGCAACCCTCCTATCCTGAGTTTCTGCTGCATACATTTTAGTGTGTTTCCTTCTTATCCTTTTCCCATGCATATACAATATAAATAAGTATGGGTATATCTTTCTTTGAATAATGAGAATCACAGTCACACTTTGCTATTAGATTTTTATATTTGACAATGTATTACTATGAGTATTTCTCCATGCCATTCAACATCTTTCAAAGCAGTCATATATAGGTTAAAAAAAAACTTTCTCTGGGGAGAAGGGGTAGTTAGGGAGTTTGGGATGGACATGTACTCACTGCTGTATTTAAAATGGACAACCAGCAAGTACCTACTAAGGAGCACAGGGAACTCTGCTCAATGTTATGTGGCAGCCTGGATGGGAGGGGAGTTTGGGGGAGAATGGATACATGTGTATGTATGGCTGAGTCCCTTTGCTGTCCATCTGAAATTGTCATAACATTGCTTATTTGCTATTCATCCCTCCTGCAAGATGTATAGTCTGTAACTAAAGTATTATTTAGAGGAAATGTTATGGTTTCAAATTATTATATTAAGAAAGAAGAAAGGCTAAAAATTCATGAGTTAAACATTAATTTAAGAAGTCAAGAGGAGTAGCAGAATTAACAAAGATCCAAACAGGAAACTAAAGTCATGAACACAGGAATGTTTCAGATCTGCCTGTTGTATCTTTTTTCATTCTGTACTTTGGACTCTTTGATCCTTATATTTTAGATGTGTCTCTTCTAAAAGAGCATTTAACTAGATATGTTAAATCTAGTCTGACATCTTTGACTTTTAACTGAGGCATTTAGTCTATTTTCATTTCAATGTAATCACTGAAATGTTTTATCTAGATCAATTTTGTGTTTTGTAATTATCCTACTTTCTCTATAGCTCTTTTTTTTTTCTTCTTTTTTTGCCTCTTTCGGACTCATCTCTTTTCATTTTTCTCTGGTACTTTGAAAGTAATATATCTAATTCTCTTCTCCTAAAGCTTATCCTAGAATGTTAATAAGCAAACTTATCATATTCTAAATGTAATTACTGTTTCCCTCCTTCCATACCTTACAAAAAATTTAAAACACCTTAATCCTGTTACCCCTTCCAATTTACATACTCTTGTTGCTGCGTATTTTATTTCTATCTTTCTTTTACCCACAGAAGTTTATTGTCGTTGTTTTCTGCAGCGTTCTTTGGATTTATCCCTATATTTGCCACTTTCTGGGCCTATTACACCATCTTTCATCTCGTTCTTTCCACTGAGATTATTTCCTCTGCCTCAGCCAAGCCTTTAGAGTTTCCTTTAATCGCAGTTTATTTTTCCTTACCTCAAAATGTTTTTACTTGACTCTTATTTTTGAAAGATATCTTCACTGCACATATACTTTTGGGTCGGTGGTTGTTTTCTCGCCGCATATTAAAAATATTTCCCCACTATCATCTAGCTTCTGTGATGGCTCTTATGAAATCAGTTGCAAATGGTCATTTCTTTGTAAGTAACCTATCTATTTTCTTTGCCTGATTTTTAGGGCTTCTCTGGCTTTAGTGTTCTGAGGTTTTATTATTGTATATGTGAGCATGCATTTCTTTCTCTTTTTTCTTCTTTTAAAAATCCTGCTGGGTTCCTTGGGATGCCCGTATCTGAGGACTGGAGTCTTTCGTCAATTCTGATTACTTCTTTTTATCTCTTGGGAGTGTGTAAAAAGTAAACTGCTGGTCTGCCTTCCAGTTTTATAATTCTTTCTTCAGCTATGCTAATCTTCTCTTAAACCACCCATTGAGGCTTACAAAAAATGTTTAGTTATGACATTTTTCATTTCTAGAAGTTCTAGTTGGATCTTTTCTCAAATCTGCTTGATAGCTTTTATATATTTTTTGTTCCTCACTTATACTTATAAGACATATAGTAGGCTGAATTGTGTCCCTTCAAAATTCATATACTGAGATCTTAAATGCCAGTACCTCAGCATGTGACTGTATTTGGAGACAGGGCTTTTACAGAGGTAAGTAAAGTTAAAGGAGGTCATTGGGATGGGTCCTAATCCAATATGACTTTTATGAAGAGATATGGTGTCCTTTTAAGAAGAGATTAAGACACAGGACAGACATACACAAAGGAAAGACACTGTGAGGACAGAGAGAAGACAGACATCTGCAAACCACCCAGAGACACCTCAGAAAGCGTCACCCCAGTCAATACCTTGACCTTGATCTTGGACTTACAGCCTCTAGAACCATGAGAAAATAGATCTCCATTCTTTAAGCCACACAGTCTGTGGAACATAGTTATGGCAGTACTAGCAAACTCACACAGATCCCTCTAGCTTCTTTTTCCTTTGAGTCAAGTTCAGAATACCTGTTTTATATTCCTTGGCTGATAAATCAATATTTGAAACTTTTGGAAGCTGCATCTCTGGTCTGTTTTTTCAGCTGTATTATGCTTCAGTTCAGTTCAGTGCAGTTGCTCAATTGTGTCCGACTCTTTGTGACCCCATGAACCACAGCATGCCAGTCCTCCCCGTCCATCACCAACTCCCGGAGTTCACCCAGATTCATGTCCATTGAGTCAGTGATGCCATCTAACCATCTCATCCTCTGTCGTCCCCTTCTCTTCCTGCCTTCAATCTTTCCCAACATCAGAGTATTTTCAAATGAATCAGCTCTTCGCATCAGGTGGCCAAAGTATTGGAGTTTCAGCTTCAATAATCAGTCCATCCGATGAACACCCAGGACTGATCTCCTTTAGGATGGACTGGTTGGATCTCCTTTCAGTCTAAGGGACTCTCAAGAGTCTTCTCCAACACCACAGTTCAAAAGCATCAATTCTTCGGCGCTCAGCTTTCTTCATGGTCCAACTCTCACATCCATATATGACCACTGGAAAAACCATAGCCTTGACTAGATGGATCTTTGGTGGGAAAGTAATGTCTCTGCTTTTTAATATGCTGCCTAGGTTGGTCACAGCTTTCCTTCCAAGGAGCAAGCGTCTTTTAATTTCATGGCTGTAATCACCATCTGCAGTGATTTTGGAGCCCCCCAAAATAAGGTCAGCCACTGTTTCCCCATCTATTTGACATGAAGTAATGGGACTGGATGCCATGATCTTCGTTTTCTGAATGTTGAGCTTTAAGCCAACTTTTCCACTCTCCTCTTTCACTTTCATCAAGAGGCTCTTTAGTTCTTCTTCACTTTCTGCCATATGGGTGGTGTCATCTGCATATCTAAGGTTATTGATATTTCTCCCAGCAGTCTTGATTCCAGCTTGTGCTTCCTCCAGCCCAGCGTTTCTCATGATGTACTCTGGATAGAAGTTAAATAAGCAGGGTGACAGTATACAGCCTTGATGTACTCCTTTTCCTATTTGGAACCAGTCTGTTGTTCTGTGTCCTGTTCTGTTGTTTCCTGACCTGCATACAGGTTTCTCAAGAGGCAGGTCAGGTGGTCTGGTATTCCCATCTCTTTCAGAATTTTCCGCAGTTTATTGTGATCCACATAGTCAAAGGCTTTGACATAGGCAATAAAGCAGTAATAGATGTTTTTTTCTGGAACTCTCTATTATGCTTAGGGACCTGCCATCATTGTGAATTTCATGTGCTGATGAGCTGATCTGTGCTGATGATGTGATCTGTGCTGATGAGCTCATATTTTTCAAAAGCTTCATCTGTGGCAATTCTATGAGGCAAATCTGAGAGTATTTGTTTTTCCCATAGTGCCATGAGCCCAGGACCACTTCCAAATCAGCAGCTCTCTATATTAATTCTCCACTTGAACTTTTGGGACTACCCAGAAATGTGGATTGAGGTTGAAAAATTATACAATGGCCTTGTGCTTATGAATAATCAAGGCAGAAATTTTGTTCCTTTACCCAAGTACTGAGGTTAGATAAAGGAAGTTTGCCTTGCTGTCTGGATGGTGGTGGAGAGGGACAGCAAATATCCAATTCATGTTTCTTCATTGTGTGAAGCTCTTCTACCAGATCCCATACTTTGGGAGGTCCTGAGGTCTTTCCTTTTTTTGGCCACACAAACTGTGCGGCATGCAGGACCTTAGTTTCCCAACCAGGGATCAAATCCATGCCCCCAGCCAAGGAGGCTCAGAGTCATAACCATCGGATATCAAGAGAAGTCCCTGTAGGCTTATTCTTCATGTGACCTGACCACTGGAGTTTGCCAAACGCCCTTAGGATGAAAGTCAGCTTTAGGGTTGCAAAGATAGTTCCAGAAGGAGCAGTTGTTTTTAGCCCAGAACCTTTGTCTGTTCTCCAAAAAGATAAGGCTAGCTTGTGCTGGGAAAATTCAATGCTGCTGTCGCCTCCATCTGCTGCTTTCCTGACCAGCTCAGTGAATCTTGCTTCTTGTTAACAGCTGGGTCTAAAAGGCAAGCATTTTCTGGAAGTCAGTTCTTGCTTGCCCGGCCATTGTTGTCAAGTCCTGGTCCTTGCACTGACTGCCCTGTGCATGAGCACCCCCTACCCTCCACTACCCCCCCACACACACAATCACAGAGTGCTTTAGAGATCCTGGATTCTCACCACCACCTCTCCAATCAATTTTTCTCCATTTCCACCTGCTTTTTTGAAAAAAAAAATTCAATAAAAGAGCCATCTGTCTTGGGAGATATCTTGGTGACACTGTCCTCTTTCAGAAAGGGCTAGCAAGAGAGGTGAAAGTCAAAGACAAAGTGAAAGTGAAAGTGAAATTCACTCAGTCATGTCCGACTCTTCGTGAGCCCACGGACTATATACTCCCTGGAATTCTCCAGGCCAGAATACTGGAGCCGGTAGCCTTTCCCTTCTCCAGGGAATCTTCCCAACCCAGGGAAGAATCCAGGTCTCCCACATTGCAGGCGGATTCTTTACCAGCTGAGCCACAGGGAAACCCAAGAATACTAACGTGGGTAACCTATCCCTTCTCCAACAGATCTTCCCAATCCAGTAATCAAACCGGGGTCTCCTGGATTACAGGTGGATTCTTTACCAGCTGAGCTTATCAGGGAATTCAAAGACACGACATCCCCAAAACTGTATGAAGACAGGGCTAAGGTTCCTGCATCTGCTGCACCCACTCAAGGAGAGCCTGCCAACTCTTATCCCAAGAGGTTTTTTGTTTTGTTTTTTTTTTTGCTGCATTGCACAGCATGAGGGATCTTAGTTTCCTGATCTGGGATCAAACCTGTTCCCTCTGTGTTGGAACCATGGAGTCTTAAGCCCTGGACCACCAGGGAAGCCCCAGAGAGAATATTAAAAAAAAAAAAAAAAAAAAAAGCTTAAGCCAGTGTATGATTTGGGTCTCTGACTGGAAGTCTTTGAATCAACAGAACACAAGGCAAGTGACTGAAGAGTGTCTACACACTCACTTGACACTGCCTTTGGTTTCCCCGAGTACAGAGTTGGACTCAGTCTCCAAACTCTGTCTGGAAGCTCAGGGTATCCAGCATACGATGACGGAGGCCATTGACACAGAGCAAAAATCTGCCTGAGAGACACTTTACGATTCTCCAGTTGTAGGTAAAACCTCCAGTATGATTTATGATTCGTTCCTTTTTAATGAAAAACGTATTTTATTTCTTAAAAGAATGCATTTTATTAAATAGGTAGTAGGCTGATAGCTATAAGCTTCTTCCACATCTTAATGCACTTGTTTTTCATCTTTATTGCTGGTCAGATAGCCATAACCACCTTTCTCTCAGGGATCAAGAAAGGGCTTGCTGTTACACTACAGGAATAATTTATGACTCTTTAAGTGCATGTGACTTACTAATTTGCTCCCTAAATGCTAAAATACCATATTTATGATTAGTTTTTGACTCTCTTTCTTCGGGGTTGATCTTGTTCGAGGAGCCATAGGAACTGCGTGACCCCAGGACCAAGGGTCCTTCTTACTGGGCCTCATGGTGGACCAATTTGTGCAAGTTAAAGGAAAAAAAAAAAAAATTCAGACAATGGGCTTATTGACATGCCTTCTGACCTTTCTCATTAGCTGTTGTTGTCAGGCCCCTGTAGAGAGCCTCGGGCAATAACAAGAGAAGCTAAGCACATTTTCAAATTCAAAGTCAGGTCTGCAAAGAGCTGGGAGTGTGGACTTTCCCCCGGCAAGGGCAAGACTTAGGCCCTCTCATGTTCTTACCAGCCCTGCCTTGTGCTTTCAACAGGATAAATCAGGCCAATAAACTCTGCTGTTTGATGGAAGGTAAAAGGCATAAAGGTGAATACTATTTAGGAGAGGAAAGATCAGCTGATGCTTGGGAAATGCCTAAGTCAAAAGAATTCTTTTTCTAGTCATGAATGTGGTCACTTGGAAATTCAGTTTAAGTTTACTATGAGTCTCATGGGTCTAAAAAGCTTTTCAAGTATTTGTCAACAGATTAACTACTGATATATATGATTTTTAAAATGGTGCAATAAAATTCTGGAACATACAGGAACTCATATTTATAACTCCCAAACCATCCTGAAGAATATTTGGCACTGATTGAACTAAAGTGGGGCCTCCCTGGTGTCTCAGCAGTAAAGAATCTGCCTGCAATGCAGGAGATGCGGGTCTGATCCCTGGGTCAGGAATATCTCCTAGAGGAGGGCACAGCAACCCACTTCAGTATTCTCGCCTGGGGTATCCCATGAACAGAAGAGGGGAGCCTGGTGGGCTACAGTCCATGGGGTTGCACAAGAGTCGAGCAAGACATGGCTGAGCATGCACACATGAGCTACAGCAGCAAGAACAGGGATGCCTACAACCAGAGCAGAGCTTGGCACGTGATAAATGTTGACTGAATGTATAATGGAGCATCAACTCTCCAGATCTAAGCAGGACACTAACATCTCTGAAAGTGAGTGAAAGAATTCTATAGCCCAACCTGGGGTGCTATACTTGGAACAATTAAATTCCCAGAAAGGACACAGAGGAAAGAGGGACCATTTTCTGTAGTGATATTCTAAAGTTTCTTGTTTCAGAATGGCAGGAGATGTACGGATAACATAGGATGGAATCCTTGAACCAGCCACCAGTGTGTTCTAAGACCTCCCTCCCTCAGCCCCTCTTACTGCAGAAGAGAGGAAAGCCCAAAACTTAAAGCAGGTAGATATTCAGAGCAGAGAGCCCAGCCCATTTGTGCAGGAAACCTAGACAATAATAATTATGAATAAATGTAAAAGCTGTGCTTCATAACCTAAGGATATGATTAAAGCAATGCTCAGAGGAAAATTATCAGGTTTAAGCACTTAGCATTAATAAATAAAAAGTAATCACAATAATGCATTGATTATTCAACTCAAGATGTCTGAAAAAGAGCCCAAGGTAATTACAGAAAGGAAGGAACAAGGAAAACATAATGTTGAGAGTTGAAATGAATAAATTAAAGAAAAAAAGATACTTGGCAGAAAAATAAATGAATCCAAAGCCTAATGCATTTAACTGAAATAGATAAACCATTATCCATTAGCTATTTTGGAGGGTGGATATCCCACCCTCCAAAAAATTGAGGGTCAAAATACAAATCCATAAAATTAAAGAGGAGAACGAGGAGATAGCACAAAGATGGAGGGGATTTTGAAAAAAAATGATGCTAAATTATAAGCAAACACATATAAAAACCTAAGGAGTTACTATTAACATATATGAAGTTGAATAGTTGTCTAGATGCCAGATCCAGATAAATTCACAAGTGGATTATTTTAAATCTTTAAGAAGTAGGTCATTCTAACACTTTAAAACCCTTTCTAGAGTAAGCAAAATACATGCTTCCAATGCCTTCGTATAAAGCCAGTGTAACTCTGATGCCACAATTTGACACTGATGCTATATCACCCACACACAGAACTCACACATAGCAGATGAGTTCTGCTAATACATCTTATGCAAGAATCTTAAGTAAAATATTGATGTATTAGTTAGGATTTTATTTTTTGCATGATATACTTTGTAATAGCTCCTTGACCAAAGAGGAAAAAAATAGCTCTAACAGAAAAGAAAGAATTTAAATATTTCAATGATACAGAAAGGTATTATGGGAAAACTGACTTTCGATCATGACTTTTGACTCCAAGGTCGCTGTTAGAACCAACAGGTGAAAGAATATTAAATCAGAATCGAGAGGTGGATTGCAGGTCGAGATTGCTCACAAACCCAGAATTACGCTCTGCTTTCTCCAATCAGAAGTTTCTTTGGAACAAAGTGAATGTTCTGGTTGGGTAAGTTCTTCTAAGAGGAGGCTGTGAGCCTGTGACCACATTTCCTCTTTCTGTTCTGTGATGGGGCAGCCTGGTGGGTGAGAGGGGCAGGGTTAGTAGAAGGGAGGGAAGGAGATGGGTCCATTCTCCGCAAGAATAAAGATGGAGTTTGTGCAGGGGAAGTGGATTGACAGCAAAAAGACGAGCTGTGACACCCTCGGGAGGCACGTCCCGAGCAGCATCAGCCATAAGGAAAGGCCCTCGTGGCTGGTGGTTGCTGACAAGACCTTCACTAGTAAGAGATTAGAGCTGAAGTCCTTTAACCGACTCCGTGCAAGCTTAGCTGACTGTGCTCAGTTTAATCCTCTTAGGCAAACAAGGCCTTCTCACCAGGCCTTGGACAGCGGCTCATGCCAATTCTGGCCTCAAATGCCAGCCAGCTTTGGAAATTAGACCGGTCTTCTGCGAGCCCTGGTGGGGGAGTACAAGCGCTGGTTTGTGAGGTGTGGAAAGCCAATCTGCTTATGGCACAAGACTTCTGGATAACCGCAGCCAAGTGCAGAGAGGAAAAAACAGCCTCCAAGGTAACCAGGGTAGAGCCAAGAAAGAACGAGGCTGCCACCCAACCTTGACTCTGCCTCTCCCGGGCTGGCCAGGCCCCTGAGGGGACATAAGGAGACGTGGTCTGGGCACAGGACCTGTGAGATCGGAGACTGAAACTGGCCTTTTGAGGGAATAGGACCAAAGCCAGAAACTCCCAGAGACACTCGAGATCGTTTTCCCAGAGGGAGGCCCGTGTCACCTCCTGAGCCACCACGAGCTGCTGTTATTGTCACATTTCAGGAACGGATGGAAAGTGAGTCTGGGTCTGAGACAAGATTTTCAGCTGACAGGGTATATGAAGATCTTCCTCTGAGTAATTTCTTTCCTAACTGGCTAGAAAAAGAAGGGACAGGGCTTCCCTGGTTGTCTAGTGGTTGACAATCTGCTTGCCACTTTGCCAATACGGGGACACAGGTTCAATCCCTGGTCCAGGAAGATTCCACATGCCATGGAGCAACTAAGCCCAGGCCATAACTACCGAGCCTGTGGTCTGCAACAAGAGACGCCACCAAGACGAGAAGACTGCACACCAGAATGAAGGCCCCGCACAGGCAAAAATCAATCAATCAATAAATCTCAAAAAAAGGGGGGGGGGATAAAGTTCAGCTTTTAATTGGGTTCAGTTCAGTTCAGTTCAGTTCAGTCCAGTCGCTCAGTCGTGTCCGACTCTTTGCAACCCCATGAATCGCAGCACGCCAGGCCTCCCTGTCCATCACCAACTCCCGGAGTTCACTCAGATTCACGTCCATCGAGTCCGTGATGCCATCCAGCCATCTCATCCTCTGTCATCCCCTTCTCCTCCTGCCCTCAATCCCTCCCAGCATCAGAGTCTTTGCCAATGAGTCAACTCTTCGCATGAGGTGGCCAAAGTACTGGAGTTTCAGCTTTGGCATCATTCCTTCCAAAGAAATCCCAGGGCTGATCTCCTTCAGAATGGACTGGCTGGATCTCCTTGCAGTCCAAGGGACTCTCAAGAGTCTTCTCCAACAGCACAGTTTAATTGGGTTAAGATCTCAAAGTCTGGGTCGGTCTATTTGGTTTAAGTATGCATTTATCACCCAATGTATTTAAGGGTCTTTGTTTTGGACTTGCCACCAGGTACAGTGAAAAGCAGTGTTCCCTTGAGGGAATATGCCCCAACTGGTATTTAAAATGTGGTGCAGCCACATTAAGAGGTAAAGGGATGTGCACTGTGAGTGATAGCAACATGCCATCATAGGTTCCTCAGCTGTAATAAACGTCCCATGGAACTGCAGAGCGTTGACAGCAGGGAAGCTTCAGGTGTAGGGACAGAGAGCATGCATGAGAACTCTGTGTTTTCTGCTAAGTTTTGTTGTGAAGTGAAATCTGCTCTGAAAAATAGTCTATTTAAAAAATAAAATAAAATCAGAAAGTGTGAAAGTGAAGTCGCTCAGTCATGTCCAACTCTTTGCAACCCCATGGACTGTAGCTTACCAGGCTCCTCCATCCATGGGATTTTCCAGGCAAGAATACTGGAGTGGGTTGCCATTTCCTTCTCCAGGAGATCTTCCCGACCCAGGGATTGAACCCAGATCTCCCTCATTGTAGGCAGACGCTTTACCGTCTGAGCCACCAGGGAAGTCTGCTAAAATAAAATCAAATAGAAATTAATTTTAATAATATATTTAATGCAACCAAAATATTATCATTTTGACAGGGAATTAGTATAAGCATACAAACAAGATTGCTGACATTCTATTTTCATATTAAGTCTTAGCATTCAGCACATCTCAACTCAGAGTAGCCACTTTGAAGTTCTCGGTAGTCTCAGGGGGCTGGTGGCCACCGTGTCAGATGGTGAATGTAGAGGGTTATATCATAAGGTCCCTGGGAGCTTACAAACGGGCACCCTTATCCCGTATTCAGTGCAGTGCAGGGGTAGGATAGAGACACTTACCCGTTTGGACCCCACTAGAAAGAGATGGGAACTTCTCTAGAGTTTGGAACCAGCTACTAGTACTGGATGGGTTCCACAAAGCTCTCACCTCTTCTCAAGTTCTAGTTAAGTAACAACTTGACTACCTAACCACAAGAGTCAGAGCTAGTCCCTGATGGCACCATAAGTCAGATTCCACAAGACCAGTTCACACACCTCTTCTTAGTGTATCTCCAAGGTCTCCTTTCTGCCCAGATTTAGGGAGACAACGCAAGGTAGGCAAGAATGAAACTGGCCCTCTGATGACCCCTGTTGCTTTACTTAGCTTCAGGATTGGTGCGCACTCTTAACCGGGACCAGGACTAGTGGAAGAACTGGTTCACACACACCACTCTTGCCACTTCTGGAGGGAGGTTTGGCCGGAACCTCCACAGTTTAGGGGTGCAGCTTTTTAAAGCACCCCTGCCTTCACACACAGCCAGTCCCCTCTCTCCTTCCCCCTCCCTGAGGCAGCTTTGCACCAGAGGACATCCCCTGCTCTCCGTTATCAAATAATACACACAATCATCTCTCTGAGCTGGGTACCCCACACGGTCAAACGAGTGGGTGAACTCATTCCTCTTAGCACTGCTGGCTGGGATGCCTGGTCTGTGTACTCCTCCAGCCTGGCCTCTCTTTATCCTCCAGACCTCTGATACCGGGGCTCTAATCCCTGGCTTACCCCTTCAGCTTCTCAAATCCACATCTAGAGCACTTTAGAGACTCTTGTCTGGTTCTCTGACCTTAACTTCTTGCTCGGCTCCGCTTTCCTGATGCTGCCCTCACCTCAGCCTGGGCAGAAGTTCCTCTCTGCCACCAGGGCCCCAGGCGTGCTCAGGCATCCCTGATTCCCTGCCCCCTGCCCTGGCGTTAGAGAGCCATTTGGGTGCAGTGAAGTCCAAGGCTTGACCTGCCGCCGAGGTCCTGGGCAGCCCCTGGGAGAAGGGCCAAGGGTGAGTCTCACAGCCTGGGCCTCGTCCGGCCTCTCTGCTCCCACCAAACTGCTCTATCTCCATGTCTGAGCTACTGTGCTCATTTCAGAGTGCTCAATTTCTACACGGGGCAAATTCCCAAAATTCAGTGCCTAATATGTGTTGATATTTTCTCTCTCGCTCCCTTTCTCTCCCTCAGTATTAATACAGCACAAACACATGCAACACAAGAATTTTTCTTTTTGTGGGACCTGAATACCACATCAGAATAATGCGTGATGACTTCCTTCGCAACTCTGGGTTTCTGCGGAGGCGAGGAGTTGAGAGAGACTAAAGCGTGCACAGGCATGAACCGGCTGTTCAAATAAACCTGTGCTTTGGGCGGGGCGTGGTCTCTGATTTCCTGAGCATGCGCTTTAGGAGAAGCTAAGGAGTTCCACTATTGCCTCCATTCCCTAAAAATCCACTGCCTTTGGTCTCCGTTTTTGCTCAGCTTCAACTAAAGAAACATTTAAAAATAGAAACTTGAGACATTTCTATTGTTCTGAAATCAGATCACAGAGGCTGAAATGTCCCAGCTGTCCACTAGGGGGAGACTCTAACGCAGCCCAAGAGCCCCGAGGAACTATCATGGAAGAGACGGAACTGAAAAGAAATGGGATTTTTGTGGGAAACACAATTCTTTTCTATATATTGGCTTTGATGTGATTTTGTGGTTAGATTTAAGTTGGGTGCTGAGTGGATGTTACAGCCTAATTGTTTTGTAATCTAAAAAGTTTAAATACTTCCTCTGCACCAGAGGGCTTCCCCCTCTCTCCCTTATCATACAATCATCTCTCTGAGCTGGGTACCGCACACTGTCAAACGAGTGGGTGAACCCATCCCTCTTACCGTTGTCCAGCTCGGTGTCAACCTCACCAGAGCCCAGTGTCCCCCCAGGCTCTCTGGAAACTGATCTTCTCAGTCAGTCTGACTAGCAGTGTGCAGCAAAGACTACTCAATGCCATCTACTTGGTACAGTTATCACCTTTCCTGAATGAAAAATGGTTAAGGAAAAATGGGGTCATCCTTGCTTTTTGAATTCCCGCCCCGCCCCCTGCACTGGTTGAAAACCAGTGAGTAAAATGCACCTGCATCTAGGGCGTTGATGTGGGGATGCTCCGCTCCCATGGTGGGAGGACCATCACTCTGGAGCCAGAGGCTGTGTCTGAGCCCCCGCAAGGTCTCTTACTATTGGTCCAAGGTTCTCAGTGTCACATCACGTCTCAGGCTTCAATTTCCATCAGTTAAATAGGGATATAATGCCCATGTCGTAAGATATTTAGGGGAATGGAGAAAGATAGGCAAGGGAAAAGACACAATAGCAACCAGCACATAGTAGGTCCTCAGCTCATTACTTCTCTCCTTTGGTCATGAAGCCTCTTTGCTGACTCATCAGTTTTAAAGATAATCTCTCTCTATTGTTTTTTCTCATATTGCTGAGTGGCCTGTTCTCTTGGCCCCTGTGGAGAGATGGAGAGAGAGCAACTCAAAAAGAGAAAACCATTTGATAGAGACTGAAACCAGGATGTCGTTGTCTCGAAATGGATTAGAACCACTTCCCAAACCAGGTGGTCAACAGCCTGCTGCCTCTGCCAGAGTCCCAGCTGCATTTCTTGCTCACCTGGATAGTCTCCAGAGCCCGGTGCCACCCCCACCAGGAGGAACTTCGTCTTCTCTTGACTGAGGCTCTTCGACCTCATCCCAAAATGACAGATGTCACAGTGCTTTGGTGGATGGTATTCAACTGAGGCTCTGCTTCCACAGAACTAAATTTTAATTCTACATATCTCTTTGGAAGCTCCCAAGATTTGACAAATGATTCTGTGAGCATCTACATCCTACATTTCTCCACCCTCGGGGCTGGCTTACTGGTACCTGGCTGCAAAATCCCAACTACAGAGAGATTTCAGCTCAAGATTTATTTCCCTCTGCCTTCTTGGCTTCCCACTTGATAAAGGACATGCATTCCAATGGAAACACCATGCCAAGTGCAGTTGGGCTGAGTATCACTTTATTGCCTTGGTTCAGCTACATTTTGAAAGGCGGCTATGCTCACAACTATACCACCCACCAATGTTTCATTTTGGAAAAGTTAGGCTTTTGTGGGCTGGCCTGGGAACTTTGCCATTATGTATCAGTTTGTAGCTCTGGGAGGTGAGGTCCAAATTCTAAATGACTGGTGTTCCAACTTACTTTCAGAATTTACTTTCTCATACATTGGGAAAGTTCTTTTGGGAATGGCTGGAACCAGAACTGTGATTCAGATAAAGAAGGATATTTCTAAATGACAAGAGAACCCACAGGAAATCTGTTTGCAAGAGGGGCTGAAGTGCCTCAGGAAGACCAGCAAGGCACCCTTTGGTTCTGACAGCAAGAGTCAAGGTCAGAGATCCAGGTGAGTGTCAGCCGTGGACACTGTCCTTCGGGTCAGCCCGTGGACCAATGCCCACGTCTCAGAGCTAGAGACAAAAACCAGAGAGCATGTAATTATTTTTTTAAAAAATAGATAAAAATGATTTAGAATATCTAAAAAAGGGTTTTCACCATGAGACCCTATGTTCCTGGGGCACTGGGCAGAAGTAGTGTTCTACGGCACACGTGGAGGGAAATACGTGTCAAAGAAACTGGATCCTGGACCAAGCATCTTTTCCCCCCATCATCATGACATCCCATTCTCAGATCTGACCTGCCAGGCTTCGCCTCCCTCCGCGGCCATGTTTGCCCTGAGGTCCTGTCTCACCGAGTTGGTTGTATTGGAGAGCATTTTCTAGAAAAGCTGTGTCCCAGTTTGTTTCTGATTCTTCCTCTTCTCAGCCTGTCCTGTGAAGCTTCTGCTCCGCGGTGTGTCAGTCGGTGACAAGTGCCTGCCTCATCCACAGCACCTGATGGGATACCACACCGGTGGCAGGTCAGGGGAGTGACAGCTAGAGCCTGGAGGAGACATTCTTTGCTGTGATAAGCGAATGCTCTCAGAAGGTATCGTTGCACGAGCAGAATGGATCTGGAAGAAAGAAGTCATTGCTTCTGATGCAGCTGATCTGCAGTGTCTGCGTGCTTGGGTTGATACTGTATCTCTATTGACACACAGCCTAGATCAGTGGTTCCTTGATTTCAGTGGCCACAAGGCTCACCCAAGGAAGCTGAGTTACTTCAGAGAGTAGGGGAAGGGCTTCCCCAAGTGATACTGAGGCAGGAGTTTATGGGAGCTCACTTTCTATTACCATGTCACTTTAAAAAATCATGTTAGGGCTTCCCTGGTGGCTCTGTGCAAAAGACATGGGTTCGATCCCCGGTCCTGGAAGATCCCACATGCTGTGGAGCAACTAAGCCTGTGCGCCCCAACTACCGAAGCCCAGGAACCCTAGAGCTCAAGAGAAGGCACCACCGTGAGAAGCCCTTGCACCACAACGAGAGAGTAGCCTCCGCTCGCCACAACTAGAAAAAAGCTCTTGTGGCAATGAAGACCCCGCACAGCCATGAATTTTTAAAAGTTGTTGAAAAAGCATGCTATTGAGAGCCTTGTTACTTGCAATTTATATTACATGAAAATATAGCAGAGTTTCATGTCAATCTCAAGCTCTCTAACAATCCTTCCCCCACTACCCTTCCTTCCTGGTAACTGTAATTTCAAAGAAACATCTCTAATCATAAATGCTTTACAGATAAAATGACACCGTTAGGTATTATAGCTTCTGTGACTGTGCAACAACGCAGGGTGCTGGATGCCTACAGTACAGCCAGTTTATTAAGTCAGGTCAGGCTGACACAACAGAGGTCCACAATGGCTTCAACAATAGACATTTATTTTCTCAAAGTTCTGGTGGCTAGGAATTCAGTGTTAAAGTGTTCATCGGGTTGCTTCCTTCAGAGGGCAGTAAGATTTTTTTTTTAGTCTGCCAAGTAAATTTAATAATTGCATTTATTGATTTTTGGTTGTGCTGGGCCTTCGTTCCTGTGCGCTGGCTTTTTCCTGGCTTCCACGAGTGGGGCCCGCTCTCTAGTTGTGGCGTGCGGGCTTCTCACTGCGGTGGCTTCTCTTGCTGCAGAGCGTGGCTCTAGCGTCAGTGGACTCAGTAGTTGCAGCTCCTGGGCTCTGGAACACAGGCTCAGTAGTTGTGGCACATGAGTAAATTTAAAAGATCTTATTGGCTTTATTTGGGGCATCTCCGATGGCTGAGCTGGTAAAGAATCTGCCTGCAATGCAGGAGATGCAGTTTCGATCCCTGGGTAGGGAAGATCCCCTGGAGAAGAGAATGGCAACCCGCTCCAGTATTCTTGCCCGGCGAATTCCGTGGACAGAAGAGCCTGGTGGGCTGCAGTCCATGGGGTTGCAAAGAGTCAGACACGACTGAATGACTAACACGTGGCTTTATTCAATAGCTCCTGAATTGGGCAGCATCCAATTGAGCAGATAGGAGCTCCGAGGAGCTGTATAAAATGATACAAGCAAAGGAGAGCAGGAACAAGGAAGCTGTACTAGGCAAAAAAGCAGGTTATTGCAAAGTTACTTTCCTTTAAGGGACAGCAAGGGTCCATCAGGCAGATGACTTAACTAGTGCTGATGAAGTGATGCTTGATTGACTGGTTTACGATGACATTTCCTGGAGAGCTAAAATCATAACTAAGTTAACTCTTGGTTTGATGATTGATGCGGGGCTTAGCAAAAGTGACTCCATATTGGACCTGTTGTCTTGTTTTTAACAGAGGACAGAGCTGTCCTGTTTCTTTCCTAGCTTCCGATGGTTTGTTGGCAGTCTTTGGTTCTCCCTGTGACTGGTTGGCTTTTCCCTGTGTCTTCAGATCATTATTCTCTCTATGGGTCTGTCTCTGTCAGAGACAGTCTGTCCAACTTCCCTCCTTTTATAAGCACACTAGTAGTGTTGGATTAGGGGCCTGTTCTATTCCAGTATGACCTCATCTTAACTCTTGCGATGACCCCGCTTCCAAATAAAGCCACAATCTCAGATAGTGAGGGTTAGGGCTTCTGTGTATGAATTTGGGAGGGACACAGTTCAATCCACACCAACCGTGATTACGTAAAAACACTGTGGTTTGGGTCAAGGGCTGGAGCTTGCTGAGCTTGCAGTTCGGCATGCCTATCACAGCATCACATCTGCCCTCAATTGCCCCATACGTAGCCTCCCTCCTGTACCCTCGAGTGGTACCCCACGGATAGAAACCCACTAGAAATATTCTGAGGCAAGCATCCATTCTATAATTTACATTCCTGTCCCTGTCACTAGCCATGCCTTCCCACGGCTGTTTGCTCCTTTCCGTATGTCATACCCTTTGCTCTTCTAAAGCTACAGATAAAAAGATTTCAGACCAGGCAACATCTCAGGATGTCTGTACCATCTGTGAAATCACATCCCAAATGAACAGTGAAAGGAAACACTTTAAAGGTCTTATTTCAATAAGCTTTTCATTCTGAACATACTGAAAGTGGGATTAAAAAAAAAAAATCTTGCCCTTTAAGCTTTCATTTTCACTATGAATAAAGAATGTGTCCTTACCTCAGGGCAGGATGCTTTCCTTCAGAGTACAGCTGCTAGAAATACAACACTGAGACAGTCGTAAATCCTTAGTGCAGGTGATAAACAGAAGGCATTCACGACCCGTGAGGATGAAAATCTTCCACAGCCATCAAGTGTTGCTTTTGGTATTCCTTTGGCCGCATCGTGGTTTGAATGATGAGGAAGGCCTTGGAAACAGCCAGAGGGCTTCGACGGGGAGGTGGGTGACTCAGCTGCTGTAGGTAATTTCCAGCTAGGAATTACAAGTAGAAAATGTGAGTTGAACTGAAGTTTCTCAACTGAAAAACATCTTCCTGGAATATTAAAATAACGTGATCTAAACCCAGTATGGAGATGGCAGAACTGTAAATCTCTGGATTGGTGTGGTTCAGTCGCTAAGTGGTGTCGGACTCTTGTAACCCTGTGGACTATGGGACCCCACAGAGAGGCACCAGGCTCCTCTGTCCATGGGATTCTCCAGGCAGGAATGCTGGAGTGGGTTGCCATTTTCTTCTCCAGGGGATCTTCCCCAACCCAGGGATCAAACCCAAGTCTCCGGCACTGCAGGTGGATTCTTTATCACTGAGCCACTAGGGAAGCCCCTGGATTCGTGGAATATACTTTAAAAATGTGTTTATGTCTGCAATTTTGAGGGGCTCTTTGAGGAGACAGGATGAATAATGGTTACAGGGTGTGACCTTTCTCTAAGATAGAAGCCACGCCTGTGTGTGACCATTTGACAGGCATCCCATGGGTAATGAACGCGGGATCTTTCCAGACTCTTTCAACCTTGTGGTTCTGTTAGTCTCTGAACTCTGGGTGATGAAAACATTCATAGGCAAAGCGAAGTGAGTTTGGGCCACAAATCCAAAAGCCTTTATTTATTCCAGCTCTGTACTGAGGTATTCAGTTCTGGAAATGGGGAGGAAAAGAGAGAGTTGACATTCAAAAAAAAAAAAAAAATGCACTGAATACCCACACTCAATGGTAATTAGTTATCATTTCCATAAGAAAAGTAGGACAGTCTACCCCAGAGGCAAACTCTTAGGCCCATCTTGCGTTGGATAAAAGGGATTCAAGCCATTCCAATACTTAAGCATTTAAGTCTTAGGAGTTAGTGAAGTTTCATTTGCTCTCAAATGCCCCAGAATTAGACTGAGCAAAAATATCTGCCTGGTTCCTACAACAAAAAACAGCTTTGGTCACTGCCCCCAGGATAAGCCAAACCTACCGAAGGAACAGAAGGTCACTGAGGCATTCACAATCAAAAGAGGGAACAAGATGGCAACTGTTAATCACCACCACACCAGTGAACTCAGCTTCCCCCATGGCTCAGTGGTAAAGAATCTACCTGCAATGGAGGAGACGCAGGAGAACGTGGGTTCGATCTCTGTGTGGGGAAGATTCCCTGGAGGAGGGCATGGCAAACCACTCCAGTATTCTTGCCCGGAAAATCCCACAACAGAGGAGTCTGGTGGGCTACAGTCTATGGGGTCACAAAGAGTCAGACACAGCTGAGCACAGAGAACAGTGACTGGACTAGTCTATGGATAAGCCAGTGCATTTTCTTCAAAAAATTGTAAAATATACATACCACAAATTGACCAGTAAGATTTTAACTATTTTAACTGTATAATTCAGTGGCATGGACTACATTCAACAATACTGTGCAACCCATTACGATCCCGCATTTCCATAACTGTCATCATCCCAAATAGAAACTCTCCACTTCCTCTTTAATGCAAAAGAAGTAAGTGTGCAGACTGTCTTGTCTTTCCTCTCTGACTCCAAGCCCTACTGCAGTCCTCCTATGGAGAAATAGCAATGCTGAGTACAGGCTGCTGACCACCAGAACTGCACAACTGTCCCCTGTAAGATTCCCTGACCTGCATGGGACCAGGGACCCGACTGCACTATGCTGATGGCAAGAACACACTCACACCCTCCATCAGTGTTTTTCCAGGAACTCTGCCTGCTCCGCGTGGCTCACTCATTATGTGCTGAGATAAGTGCTCAATTAATTTTAACGATGTCATAAACTCGATAATCAGAAAATGAAATGGACTGGTCTCCTTTCGCTCTTATGGGTTAATGACAGTGGACACACGGTAAACAAATAGTGTTAAGGCTGAAAAATGACTTTTGGTCATCTGTCAGACTGGGCTCCTGAAGCTCCAATAGCTTTGTTTATTTAGGAGGCGGCAATAAATCTCTGGAATGGAATGACCAGAGCAAGAGGGCCAGGGCATGGAGTTCCCTGGTTCTGTTAGAGGAAGCACGCTGACTGGACCCGCCCACCCTGGCCAGGCACCAGAGGAACCATTTGCATGAGTTGTATTAGGACAGGAGGTCCTGGTAAGGAACACGGAACTAATAAGCCTCCACCAACCGGAAGAGTTTGGGAAAGGTCAAAAGGAGACATCACACATCCATCCACCTCCCAGAATCCTTCTGTCTGCCATACATATCGGCTGAACAAGGCTTGCACCACCAGGAAGGACTCTGAGTCAGAATGATTGGCTGAAGGCAACCTGGAAACTAACCCCATCACCATAAAACCCGAGACTGCGAGCCACATGGCAGAGCTGTTCTGGGTTCCCTGACCCTCCTGCTCTCCACCTGGGCTCACTTTCCCAATAAAATCTCTTGCTTTGTCAGCACGTGTGTCTCCTCGGACAATTTATTTCGAAGTGTCAGACAAGAGTCCAGTTTCGGGCCCTGGAAGGGGTCCTCCTTTCTGCAACAGTTCTTGCTTCTCTTTAGCACTTGAGCTGTCCCACCCCCATCCCTGGGAATGGCTAACACCGCTTCTGCCCCTGGGGTGAGGAAAGGTAACAGGCAACAAGGCTTCTAAGACTCATTCAGGTCTCCTAGAACACAGGGTCAGTTCTAACGAGACACCAGTTCTATCTGCGCCTCTGCCTCCTCGGATCATCTCCCCTTCAGGTACTCATGGCCGCCTGATTACACTTGCATGTTTTGTCTTGGGTGGCTTCTCAGCTGCGATAATAACCTGTTTCTTTCATCTCTAGGAGATAAACTGAGTGGATGGAGCTTGTGAGTTACAGCCCTCATTACTAATGGCGAAATTCTAAAAGAACCAGTGAGCCAAACCCCCCATACTTGCCTACTGGCCAATTTCTAAGTGCTCCCTTTCCCAAAGAAACAGTTTCTGAAGACCAAAACTTGGGGCTGCCAATGGTAAGAACCAGCAGAGTCAGTAAGCTGGGAGCTTGAGACTATGGAACCAGAAACTGGACACAATACTCTGAATAATATAATTTCAAAAGTGGAAACAACTCTAAAGGTTTTTTCAGACTGGTAAGCCTCCACTGGTAAGCCTGGTTAAAATATAGATCCCTAGGCCCTTTCCTAACCTGTTCATTCAGAAACTTCTTGGAGGTGGTATCTAGAAATCTGTACTTTTTCACAGTATCCCAGGTTATTCTGATGCTGTATCTGTTCTAGGAAACAGCGGTAGCATTCATGCTTCCTGCGGAAGATGCATCTGAAAAAGCCATGAGACAATCTCCTCTTTGTTCTGGACTTGCACGCCTGTAAACACAGCCCGAGATGGCATTGAATCACAGGGGAGAATCATTACTGAGCTTGGAGTCAGCGAATATTCTCTTTGCTCCTGAATCATCACTGTCATGTTTATTCTTGAATCTAAAAAGGCAGAAGGCAGGGAAGAGATTTGAAAAACTGGAAGCATATTTCAAGCCAAATTAATTTCCTTTCCTATGTCCATCTTTCATTGTTAAAGTCCATGGTTTCCATCTCATCACATGTGCTAAGTTGCTCAGTCATGTTTGACTCTCTGCAACCCCATGGACTGTAGCCTGCCAGGCTTCTCTGTCCATGGGATTCTCCAGGCGAGAATACTGGAGTGAGTTGCCATGCCCTCCTCCAGGGGATCTTCCCATGCCAGGGATCTAACCCAGGTCTCCTGCTTGCATGCAGATTCTTGACCGTCTGAGCCATCAGGGAAGCCCATCGCATCATGGGTATCAAATTATGACACAAACAGCAAGAAAACCCATTCTATTCTGGTTCACATTTCAATTCAATAGGTATTTAATTGTCAGATAATGCAACAAATGATTAAAGTACTAGGCTCTTTATATATAAATTCTGTAACTCAAATATTCGGTTGGCCAAAAAGTTCATTTGGATTTTTCCCATCAGATCTTATGGAAAAATCTGAACGAAACTTTTGGCCAATTCCATACAAGGTGGAGTTGATATTTGCCACAAGAGAGATGCAAAATGTTAAGCAAGTTCAAAGAAGGTGAAGATCACATCTTGTTGAGGATGGGCCAAGGACACAGAAGGGTCATTTGGGGAGAGGTCCCATTTGACCTGGAGCTTAAAGTACTGTACATATAGATGGGTGAAGGAAAGCACAGCAGGCATAGAAAAGGTTGTCAAGTAATGAATGTAGCAAACGTGTGTTGAGGGTGTGAGTGGTCATAGAATAGTCAAAGGTAAAAGAAGTGGGTTAGGTTAGTGCATGGGGGTCCTTTGGACTAAAGAATTTGGATACCATTTTCCAGAAGTGGGGAGTCAAGGAGTGGCCATGGGCGGCAGACTGAAACCAAGGGAGACTTCAGTCAAGAGTTTCTCCAAGAAACTCAAGAGATAAGAGTTTCTATCAAGAGATGTGTGCTCAGTCATGTCTGACTCTGCGACCCCATGGATAGTAGCCCGTCAGGGTCTTCTATCCATGGAATTCTCTAGGTAAGAATACTGTAGTGGGGTGCCACTTCCTACTCCAGGGAATAATCAAGAGATAGGAGGTACTAAAATATTTACACGTCCAAAAAATTGAAATCAACCTGTCTTAGTTTCCTAAGGTTGCTCCAATAAATCACCACAAATGGCATATATTCTCTTGGAGTTCTAGAGGGTAGATGTCCAAAATCTGTTTCTCTGAGCCCAGATCAAGGTGGCTTTACAGGAGAATTTGTTCTCTTGTCTTTTCCAGCTTCTAGAGCTGCATTCCTTGTGCTTCTTGGCTTCTGGCTTCTTCTGAAACAAGCATGTGCCGTTTTTGTAATTAAAATAAAGATGGGAGAAGTTAATGCGGGCCAGAAATAATGCAGTGAAGATGAATAGGGAGGGCGTGATATGAGATGAATCACAGAGATGAGGTCTCTAAGACTGGTTAACCCATCAGATCTCAGAAACAATGGAGGGAAAAACCGCTCCCTGGCAGCAAGCCTAGGTGACAGAAAGCCTGGGCTGCCTGCAGACATCTGTGTGGGAGGAGTCTGGAGATGAGGAGGCGTCTTTCAGATGTGTTTGTCCTTTCAGGCGAGCCCACTAGTACTTGGCCTTTCTGCTGTGTGACATGAAACTTCCAGAATTTCCATCGAATCGGTCAGTAGGAAGGAAAACTTCTTTTAAAGAATCAAGACCCTCCAGCAGTTCTGCTCTTCCACTTCCAAGGCTCCTGACCTTTGAGGGCTTACCTTGGAGCCTGGCTCTAATGAGATGAGGCAGCACATTTGTTCTGACCGCTCATCAGGCCTGGCAGCACCGAGATCCCCTGGGAAGTTCTGCTGGGTTCTGCTGGGAGGCGTAGTGGGGAAGGAATGCTTGGTTGGCAGTGGCCTTACTGGGACGGGACAAAGGATCTTCTTCTCTGCAGAGGAAGAGCTTCCATTGTCCCTTTCCAGCCCCCAGACCGGACTGGAATCTCTGCTCACCTCCGATGGCCCCTCTTGCAACAACAGTGATTGAGAAAATGAGAGATCTTCCTGGTTAGTGAACTTATAGGAGAAGGCAGTGGCACCCCACTCCTGTACCCTTGCCTGGAAAATCCCATGGACGGAGGAGCCTGGTAGGTTGCAGTCCATGGGGTCACACAGAGTCGGATACGACTGAAGCGACTTAGCAGCAGCAGCAGCAGTGAACTTACGGATGTGCTGGGAGGTGTGCACAGGGACAGAAGTACCTGTGCTGGGGCCCCTTTCAGACCTTCCCCTCCGTGTCTCTTCATTTTGTTGTACATTCGTGTCCTTTATAAGAAAATGGTAATTGGCAGGACAGCGCTTCCCTGGATTTTGTGAGTTGCTCTAGCAAATGAACAAAGCTAAAGTGGTATGGGAAGCTCTGAATTTGTAGGCAAGTCACAGGCAAGAGAGGGTAGCCTGAGGACCCCAGCTGTGACTGGCAGCTAAAGCAAGAGCAGTCTTTTGGGGAACCTCACCTTTCAACTTGTGAGATCTGATGCTCATTCCAGGCAGTTAGTGTCAAAATTGAGTTGAATTGGAGGACACAGTTGGTGTTGAAGAATCAATGTCAGAACTCAGTGTTGTATCCAGCTCTTGGGGTGCTCCATTTGAAAATCAATGGCAGAAGAAATAGCCTCTGATGGATCAGACAAGAAGGAATGAGGAAGTGTGGACCAAGCCCAGAGGATCTGGCCATGTGGTTTCTAGTACCGTTTCTGCTACTGCTCTAGATGAATACCTCAGTCTTTCTAGGGTCCTCACCTACAAAGTGAGGTAACTTAGATCCACATCACAATCAACTGAGACACTTGAAAAATGCACACCCTCCCAGCCCTGCCCTTCAGAATTAGCATCTGAGAAGTGAGAGTAAGCCCAGGGTTCAGAGTTTGTTCAAAGCTCCCCCCAACCCCCCACCCAGGTGATTCTGTTGCAATGAATGGGTAGTTGACCCAGTCAGGGTTTCCCAAGTTCCCTGATGATGAGTACAGCCTGGGCCTCACTGTAAATCCACAAAATCAGACTTTTTACTGGTGGGATCTGGCAATTAGTATTTTAAAGAGTTTTCTACGTGGACTGTAGCATCACAGGAGTTTGTGAAGTAAGACCTAGAGAAGTCGCTCTAGAAGTGTGACGCTGGGACCAGCAACACTTACATCATCCTGGAATTTGTTAGAAATGCAAAGTGCCAGACTTCCTCCCAGACCTCCTGCATCAGAAACTCCAGGGGTGGAGTCAGGGATCTGAGACAGAGCAAGCCCTCCAGGGGCTTCCAACACATGCCCAGTTGGGAAAAAACCCACTGACCTAGAGAGCTGCTAAGGGTTCAGTTGTTGTTCAGCCACTCAGTCGTGTCCAGCTCTGCGACCCCACGGACTGCAGCATGCCAGGCTTCCCTGTCCTACGCTGTCTCCTGGAGTTTGCGCAAACTCATTTCCATTGAATTCATGATGCCATACCACCATCTAATCCTCTGTCACCCCCTTTTCCTCCTGCCCTCAATCTTTCCCAGCATCAGGGTCTTGAGGGGCCAGACAACACTGATAATTTCAGTCTAAATCTTGCATGGGCAACGTTATTCCATCTCTGCTGTGGACCCAGTGAAAACTAAACCCCTATGGCCAATCCTGAGACCTTACTCTCCACTGAGACTGACTGGGTAACTTGAATCACTGTCCTCAAGCTAAAAGTCAAGATGAAACCCTTTCTACTCTTGATTGCAAAAGAACCAGCTTTCCAGGAAAAAAAAAAAAAAAAATCCACTCTCTTCATGGGACCTCCTCATTGTAGAAGCTGCTTGGGCACCAGGTAAAAATATTTTCAGACTTATCTGGTCTGAAACTGACAGACTCTTTAAAGCTCATTGGCTCATGTTATTGGAAGAACATGGAACATAGTTCCAGTCTGATCCCATTTTATCAGTTAAGAAAAATGGGGGCGGGGGGCAGAGCTAGTTCATAACTTGTAACAGAAATGGTAACACAGTTTGTAAAAAAGCTGGACTCAGACCTTCAGACTCATTTCACTGACCGGCATTGGTTAGGCTTGGAAGGAACAAGTGTTTGGTGCTCTCCAGCAGTCTCCAACCTTTTTGGCACCAGGGACCAATTTCATGGAAGACAATTTTTCCACAGACTAGGGGTAGTGGAGGAATGATTTGGGGATGATTCAAACACATTACAATTATTGTGCACTTTATTTCTATTATTATAAATAAAAATCTGATCATCAGGCATTAGGTCATGGAGGTTGGGGAACCCCTGTCTCTCTGCAAGCCCAGTGTAGCTATCAGGGTCATCCATTCCCATTCAGGAAATTCAGGGTCTCCAGGAATGGTGCAGACTTGGATTCCTGTTGGCACAGAGAAGGCAAGTAAGGGGAACATGGAGACATGTGTTTCTAGACAGTTACATGCTACATTAATAATAGTTCTTGCTACAGAGGTTCCCCCATGTACCAGGTAGGTCTTGTCCTCAAAACAATTCCATAAAGGGGATACAATTATCCCAGTTTTACCCATGAGGAAATGATATTCAGAGAGGCCAAGTACAAGAGCAAGTCCAAATAGTGGACAATGAGAGGAGGCAGGTTTAAAACCGTCAACTCTGAATCCTGAGCCCTTCCCAAGAAGCCCTACTGCTTCCTGGTGAATTGCTTTTGAACTAGCAGTGTGATTTCTTTCAGTCTCTAAATCAGTGACTCCTAACCCTCACTACAGGTTAAAATCGTGGGAATCTTTAAAAAGTACTGATAGCTGCTGCCCTCCCGCCCACTTCCATTAAATCAGAACCTCTGGAAGTAGAACCAGAATTATTGGTGTTTTTATTTTCAAAGCTCCCCCAGATAATGATAATTGCTGATGGACTGCAATCCACTTCTCTAAATGTTTCATTTGCTTCAAAATAATTTAGATTACCAGGAATAGACATCATTCTTGAAACAAGTGGTGGAAATGTAATTAATTAAATTACTCAAACCTATGATTGAATTATACTTAGAAGTTAGATAAAGAAAGGAAATGGGGGAAAGGAGGAGAGCTGGGTTCTGAAATAGTTTATTTGTGTGCAGGCATGCAAACTGTTGCTCATCTCGGGACCCCTACCGCTACCCCCACACCCCAAGATTCCCTGGAACACAGTGTTATCCTAGAGTTTGAAAATGTAAACATGTTTAAAAGTAATTAAAGCAAATTGGAAGTTAATTATTCTCAACATTATTTTACCGAAGAGAAAGTTCTCTTTAAATTTAACAAGTCTTCTATTTAAAGCATTTTGGGTCATGTTCCTAGGTTAAACATAGAAGACAGTAATCTCACGGTAACTCCTTGAGTCTTATCCAAAAGAAGTCTTAATTAAGAGCACATTCATCACGGTTAAAAATGAATCTTGAACAAAAGTTTTTCTTTAAGGCAATCTATACCTCCCACTCTTTAATTAAGGCTTCCTGTAGGATCCATGCCCCTAGAAATTCTAATCCTTTTGATTTTTTAAAAGTTTATATCCAACGAGACTGGGAGTAATCAACCTTCTCTTTTTAAGTATGTGAATACTCAGGTAGTGACTAACCCGAGTGCCTCCACCTGCAGCCACCCCTCACCTCCTTCTTCACATGGACAACACATTGAACCTGATGGAAAAACCCAACCACTAACTGCAGTCTCAGAAAACTGCCATCCATCTGCCTTTAAACTCTTCTAAAACTGAACCCAAAACTGGTTTATAGACTACATGCATGTGCTAAGTCACTTCAGTTGTGTCTAACTCTTTGCAACCCTATGGACCATAGCCCGTCAGGCTCCTCTGTCCATGGGACTCTCTAGGCAAGAATTCTGGAGTAGGTTGTCATGCCCTCCTCCATGGGATTTTCCTGACCCAGGGATGGAACCCGCATCTCTTATGTCTCCTGCATTGGCAGGCTGGTTCTTTGCCACTAGCGCCACCTGGGAGACCCCTTAGAGACTACATATTTACTTTTTTTTCTGCCTGAAATTTTTCATACCTATTTACTTACCCATTTATTTGATCTTGAGACTTCAGTATTAGAGTTTTTTATGACTGGAGTAATTTTTTTTTTTCTATAAAGACCTTCTCTACAAGTTTCTGAAACATTCTTCCACCTCTCCAGGTCAGAGGAAAACGTTCAAAATTCTGCAATTTAGAGAGAAGGGTGCTGAAAAAAAATATTTGTGATAGACTTGGATTTCTTAGCCTGGAGGAAACTGGCTTCAGAGTAACTCATTAGAGTCTAAATGTATACAAAGATGGCTTTATGGAAGGGGGTAACCAGCTATTTTACACATTCACTGAGAAAAGAACAAAGGAAGCCTAGTTAAATTGCCAGAGGAGGGATTTAGAGGGATCGATAAGGAGGGCCTTTGCTTCAGAAACAGATGAAAGAGCAAGGGCTCTTTCTTTTTTTTTTTAAGCCTTAAAGAAAAAGCAACATACTCCCTTGCACTGAGTGGTGTTAGTTATTCTTGAAGGGAGGAGAATTCATTGAGACCTTTCCACGAAACAGTGACAGAAATCCAACAACTAACTCCTTTTTTAAAAGACGAAATCATTGGTTCATGTAAATAGAAGTCCAAGGGTTGGACTACAGCCCTTGCTGGATTTAGGGGTTTGAACGGTAAGATGGGCACACTCTTTTCATCTCCCACTCTGCTTGGCTTTATGCCCTGAAAGATTTCCTTCTTGTGACAGCAAGATGGCTGCAGGCAGCTTTGAGCTTATTCTGCCCTTAAAGCTCCTTTTCCAATATCTGCTTCAGTAAAGGATTCTGATTAGCCTTGATTCTGCCCCTGGACCACTCACTGGTTCCAGAATAATTGAGTCTGTCAGGCTGGGTTACATGCCTGTCTTCAGAGCAGAGGCAGTGAGACCCCTCAACTGGCAGAACCCACAGGTCATATGGAGTGCAGGAAAGAGAGTTCCAAAAACAAAGAGGCAGGACAGATGGAGAAATAACATGGTTACTGCAGAGATCATCAGGGAAGCATTCTTGTCTCCTGTAATCACCGGAGGACAACTATGAACCGAGATTTTAACAAACTATCCTGATATTCCAAACCCAAAGCTAATTTTTTTTTTTTTTTTTTTGGCAGGGACCTAAAATTTAAGCTTGTGGTATCTTTCACTATTCTTGTGTTCTACTTTTGGATTTTTTAAGTGGGATGGGTCGGCTAGAGGCAAAATAATAAGTTCCTGATAAACAAGTTAGAAGAGGAAGCCATGTAACTGTCCTTAATCTTTGGATCACTACTAACTAATCAGAACTTGATCTGGTTTGAGTTCATGGGCCATGACCTTCCACTGTCACCATGTCACAGGGGCCAGATAACTGCCCACCAATGGGATGCTGGCCTTCTTTCTCAGAGTCTAGACTGCAAACTTCCCCTGGCTCCAGAGCACAGGGAGTCCAAGGCTTCCCACTTCTGAAGCTCTAAGGAAATTGATTGTGACCTTGCTCCCAGGGCCCAGAGAAGACAATCACAATCGCTGACAGTGCATTTGCCAAAGTTTCGGTTGTTTGGTCTTTATTTAAACCCTGTGCGTTACTCAGGGTCCTGGGAGGAAACAGAATTCATTGCAGATGGTTTGAATGAAGAGATTTTATGAAGAGCTATCTACAGATAGATGAGCAGGATTAAGGAAATAAACCAGAGACCGAAGATATCCAGAGACTGGCAATGTTGATAGCCAGTCATCCCTAAGGCAGACAAACAAGGAGGAAATGGAGGGACCAGAGCCAATGAGAGCTGAAGACGGAGAAAGGCCACACGGTGGGAGTCACGGAAGGGGTGAACAATTTGCTGCCGCTCTGATACCCTGGTCCTGTCCCCTTGGACCAAATCCACCTGCAGCCAATCAGCAAAGGGCCCCAGGGATTGAGTCCTTAGGGGTCACTGTCCCACGGCAGAGAAGAGAAAGAATCAACTGGAAAAACTGGGTCTGGCTTCCGAACAAGGGATATGACATCTCAGAAAACTCAAGCTTGGTCAAGTCTATCTTCTAAAATTCTAGAGAAAGTGTAACTCTAATCCCGTGATGCACTGAGTCTCTCAGTGGCCCTAAGGAACTTTTGTTCTCAAAGCTCTGAGAATTGTTTCTTCCAAATTTTATGCCAAGCAGGCATGCATTGACATCCATAATAGGATACTGCAACCATTATACCTGGGCTTCCCTGAGAATTAATGCTCAGGAACCAATTCAAATTAATTATCTGGCTACACGATGGCAGGATTAACCTTTAAAGTGGATGCAATGACCATGATTTACATAATCTATTTAATCATTTTCAATAGAGTTAATATTTAGAATGCAAGTGGGGAGAAGTAAATTACATCTTACGGCTTTTTGCGAATACCAGGCTCAGCTCACAAAAGAATAAAATTAACATTATCAAAGGTATAGAACATATCAGGTGCCCAGAGAAATAAATTAGATTACAGGGATAATTAACAGCCTTTCCAGAATCTTCTTGTAATATGAATCATCCAGAAAGTAAATAAACAGTGACACACAAAAGGAGCAGATTATATTCATCACTTTCCTCTTGGATCCAAACAGAGATAGTCCCATCTGATAGGACCTTAGGAGATATTTGACAGGTGTGTGCAATAAATAGTGACCCGTTTGTTTAGGGTCTGTGGGGGATATATCTAGAAAGGAAGGAGCAGGCTGCAATGAAGCAAATAAAATTTAATTTGAATCTGGCTACCTTTCTTATCTGATCATTTTCTTCATTTAAGTTCCATTCTGGGCAAGAACACATGTGTTTTATCCTGCTTTCTAAAGAAACAATGGCCATAAGACTTCGTGGCAGTCCAGAGGTTAAGACACTGTGCCTCCAAAGCAGAGGGCTTGGTTTGATCCCTGATTGGGGAACTAAGATCCCACATGCTCCGTGGTGCAGCCAATAATAATAATAAACAGTGAAGAAACAAAGACCTAAGAACTAAGCAACTGGGATGGTCTGTCCTCTGTTGCTAAGACACCTAGTGCCTCAGAGCCATTCTTTGAGGAATCCAGAGAGTTGGCGAGAGTGTTTACGGAGAGATGCTTTATTCAAAGCAAATCTCCTACAGAGAAAGACAAATGCTGTATGATATCCCTTATATGTGAAATCTTAAAAAATACAACAAACTAGTGAATATAACAAAAAGAGTTAGAATATAACAAAAAGAGGTAGAATCAGTTGTACAGTAGAGGACGCAGGGGCCTGGGAGTCCAAAGAACCAGGTCCCAGCCCTGCCCGTTCCTAACTAGAGGGTTCCAAGCAAACTCACACTACTCCTCCGGGAGCCAGGAGCCTCATCTGAAGTAAAAGGACCATATCGCATACTAGTTAACATAGGTATAGACTTAGTCCAGCCTGTGTTTTGAGTTTAAGACCTACTGCCTGCATGACTCTGAACAGGACATTTAAATTTTCAGCCTCAGTTTTCTTATCTGTGAAATGGAGAGATTAGTAGAACCTACCTCACAGGATTGTGATGCCTAAATAAATGTATAAAGCACTTAGCACACAGAGCCTGGCACATAGTAAGGGTTTGATAAAAATTATTTCTTATTTCTTAAAAAAACATTTTTCTCTTCATTTATTTATGGTTGCGCTGGGTTTTCGCTGTGGGGCTCAGGCTTCTCATTGCAGCGGCTTCCCTTGTTGTGGAGCGCAAGCCTTAGCAGCTGTGGCTCCCGGGCTCAGTAGTTGTGGAATCTGGCCTTAGCTGCTCTACAGCATATGGGATCTTAATTCCTGGACCAGGGATTGAACCCGTGTCCCCTGCATTGGCAGGTGGACTTTTAACCACTAGACCACCAGGGTCTTGGTTCTTATTACACATAACATAGCTCTAAAATCTCTCCAGCTATATTGTTCTGTAATTGTAGTTTTATAGCATAAAGAGAAAACTCATAGCTGAGCAATATTACAAATGATGAGTCTCTAAGCTCCATTGATTCATGAAAACGTACTAAACCATCATCTAAAGTAGAAGACAGAAGTTGGGAATAGTTGTCCTCAGTGTAAATTTGCTGAAAAAAAAAAAAAGAAGTAAATACTGACAAGTAATGGAAGGACATCATCATTGAAATAGTTGAAATGTCATCTTATCCTTTTCTCTAAAATTGTTTGAAGTTCAGTACAGAGTTAATAAGAAACTGAAACTCCGTGAAAGGTGGTTTTACGTCTCTTCTTCTTCTATGAAATTGTCCTGGATACATAGCGATTACCATTTAGGGTTGCAGTCAGTGCTCTAGGGCCCTTGGATAACCGTCCTGCCAAGGTGATGGATCTAATTGTTTCGTGGCTCATCTGTAGCTTCATACAAAAAGCTTTTTCAAAATAGAAAGATAGCCCAATCTCTCCTAGTAAAGCTGGCTGAGCATCTCTTCTCAGAAAATGTTCCTATTAGCTTTTCTCCGACTCAGCCTCCAGCATTTTAGGAAAAGCCTTCAAAGATAGTCTAATCCATAAACTACACAGACACAATCTTTATCAAACTTGGACTATTTCCTTCTTGAACTTTAGTGGGGGGAGGAGTTAAATAGCTTTGGAGTATGAGAAATCACAAGGGAGCTCCTGAAGCTCTCTGGTTACTGGAATAGTTATAGAAATAAGAACAAGAATCCAGTCACTGAGTGTTTTCTAAATGCCATGAGCCATGCTAAGCACTTCACACACTAATATTATTTGATTCTCACAACAGCTCTATGAAATAAGTAGTAATATTGTCCCCAGTTTACAGATGAAGACATGGAAGCTTAGAAAATTTCAGTAACTTGTTCAAGGTTACATTGTTAGTAAATATCAGAGACAGGATCTTAATCACTTTCAACTCTGTTTCAAAGCGCATGATTCGAACAGTTACTTCTTAAGGTCTGTCTGTTGACTGATCACTCACCTTGACAGTCTTCCCTAAACTACTGTGGGGTCTCCTCTCCTTAAGGAATAAGGCATCTTCTTGCATCTTTCAGGAGCCTCTTCCCCAGAGTGGGTACTTCTGTTAGCCAATAATTGGCCTGTTTTATGCCCAGCATTGTGCTAAGCTGAAAAACCCTTTGAACTTTCAGACTAATTATTTTCTAAAGAAAATGTACTGGAGCAGAATTAATCAACAGAGGAAGTTGTAAAAAATTAAAAGTCCATCCTTAAGTAAGAGACTCCTTTAAAAGTAAGCTAGAGGGCCAAAAAAAAAAAAAAAAATCATCTAACCCAAAATTTGTTTGCTATGGTTTTTTCAGTGGTCATGTATGGATGTGGGAGTCGGACTATAAAGAAAGCTGAGCACTGAAGAATTGATGCTTTTGAACTGTGGTGTTGGAGAAGACTCTTGAGAGTCCTTTGGCCTGCAAGGAGATCCAACCAGTCCATCCTAAAGGAGATCAGTCCTGGGTGTTAATTGGTAGGACTGATGTTGAACCTGAAACTCCAATACTTTGGCCACCTGATGTGGAGAGCTGACTCATTTGAAAAGACTTGATGGACATGAATCTGAGTGAACTCCAGGAGCTGGTGATGGACAAGGAGGCCTGGCGTGCTGTGATTCATGGGGTCGCAAAGAGTCGGACACGACTGAGCGACTGAACTGAACTGATCAACTGCATCAAGGAAGCTGCAGTACAAATGGGCTCCTTCCAGTCAATGAGCAGGAACCAAAATGGAAAAAGCCCACTTCTCAATCAATATAGTCAGTCTCTAAAGAGAGAATGCAGTCTCTTCCTGTAAATGGCTAGGAAGTACGAGGGCTGATTTCTCTTTCTCTTTTCAAGGGTGAGTTCTCCTGTGGTCATTCACAGAACAGAGCATAATATAAAATTGGAGGAAAGATCTTTTTGTTTCTCTATGTCGGTAAGGCAATGGCACCCCACTTCAGTACTCTTGCCTGGGAAGTCCCATGGACAGAGGAGCCTCATAGGCTACAATCCATAGGGTTGCTAAAAGTCGGACATGACTGAGCGACTTCACTTTCACTTTTCACTTTCATGCATTGGAGAAGGAAATAGCAACCCACTCCAGTGTTCTTGCCTGGAGAATCCCAGAGACAGGGGAGCCTGGTGGGCTTCTGTCTATGGGGTCGTGCAAGAGTCGGACACAACTGACGCGACTTGGCAGCAGCAGCAGCATGTTGGTAATAGACGTTTCTTTCAGATCAGGGAGTTGGAGGGAGGAAAATGAGTTTGCCAATTAAGCATGAGGGAGGAATAAATTTCATCTCATGCAGCTTTAAAATGGGCTACCCAACGCTGCAGAGTTATGTCTCTGCTAGTTTCTTTAGGAAGATTCCTGACCTTAAGATAAGCCCTGTCGGAGCCAAGAAAGTGTTCCTGTTCTGTATAGAAAGTGACTTATTCACATGGATCTGGAATACACCAGTTCCCAGGGTAAAAGTTCTGTCCTCCACAGCACTGTGTGAGGCAATCGAGTTTGGCTCTCTGATCTTGAACTCTGAAAATGTGCAGACCTGAATTCAAGCCCTCAATTTCTTCTCAGCTTCAAGAGCTTCTGTGATTCAGGGAGAGAGAATAGAGGTGTCAAGAAACTATTGTTTACATGATAAATTACAGATCTTTGGGAACCATTGTCAAGGTTTGAGGAAAGGGAAGAGGTTTCTCACACCAATCCTCTGAAGGCTTTATTACATATTTGAGAGAGAAATTCACCAAGTTTTTCTGACATGTTGTTTCCTCTTTTGTAAAATGGAATTAACCTCTTCTGCAGAACAGTCTACTAGAAGAGGAGTTTCTAGTGCACACAGATAGGGTTCCCCAAAAAGTAGGCTCTCAAATTTTGAGCAGTGCCCGGCACAGAGAAAATGCAGAAAAATGTCATTATTGAATGAATGAGTAAATGAAGGAAGGAGTACATCAATGGATTGACAGTAAAAAAAAAAATATGAAAATCTATGAAGTCCTCTACACTAGTTGTAAGCACTCTTCTCCAAAGGAAATAAACTACTGGCACTTCCTTTGGCATAGTTCAAAGTCTATAAAGCATCTCAACCTTTGATTCGGAGCTCTTTGAATTATCGGTTTTTTAAATTCTGTTTCATCTTTGGCAAACCGATGCTAATACAAACATGGTTTTTCCTCTAAAGACTGTGCGACTCATCAAACAGCATTCACCTAAGCTCTGTCTCATCTGCTGACTGGTCTCCAGGTAGCCAAAGGTGTTTTCGTTTGTGACAGCTCAGTGGGAGGTTTTATGAAGTCGCTGCCTCCCCTGAGCTGCACTTCTAGAAAGCAATTCCCCTCCAAATATTAGTGGGAAGTGGTGCACTTAGCGGAAAATACTAATGAAATTTGAGGTCCCAGTCTCAGGTTCAGTTTCCCCAGAAGGCAAGTCACCAGAATCTAACTGGCTTCTCACATATGAGACATGCCATCTGGGGTCACCCTACTTGTCACTTTCCCCAGGAGATGTTAGCGTCCAGCCTGTTCTGACAATGAGCCAAGCCTGCTCTGTGGGTAAACCCAGGTCTTCTTGTTTTTCAGTTGCTAAATCGTGCCTGACTCTTCAAACCCCATGGGCTGCAGCATGCCAGGTTTTCCTTTCTTTCACTATCTCCCAGAGTTTGCTCAATTCATGTCCATTGAGTTGGTGATGCTATCCAACCATCTCATCCTCTGCTGCCCCTTTCTCCTTTTGTCCTCAGTCTTTCCCAGCATCAGGGTCTTTTCCAACGAGTTGGCTCTTGGCATTAGTTCAGTTCAGTTCAGTCGCTCAGCTGTGTCTGACTCTTTGTGACCCCATGAATTGCAGCACTCCAGGCCTCCCTGTCCATCACTAATTCCCGGAGTTTACCCAAACTCACGTCCATCGAGTCCGTGATGCCATCCAGCCATCTCATCCTCTGTCGTCCCTTTTCCTCCTGCCCCCAATCCCTCCCAGCATCAGAGTCTTTTCCAATGAGTCAACTCTTCGCATGAGGTGGCCAAAGTACTGGAGCTTCAGCTTTAGCATCAGTCCTTCCAATCAACACCCAGGGCTGATCTCCTTTAGAATGGATTGGCTGGATCTCCTTGCAGTCCAAGGGACTCTCAAGAGTCTTCTCCAACACCACAGTTCAAAAGCATCAGTTCTTCAGTGCTCAGCTTTCTTGATAGTCCAACTGTCATATCCATACATGACCACTGAAAAAACCATAGCCTTGACTAGATGGACCTTTGTTGGCAAAGTAATGTCTCTGCTTTTGAATATGCTATCTAGGTTGGTCATAACTTTCCTTCCAAGGAGTAAGCGTCTTTCAGTTTCATGGCTGCAGTCACTGTCTGCAGTGATTTTGGAGCCCAAAAAAATAAAGTCCGACGCTGTTTCCACTGTTTCCCCATCTATTTCCCATGAAGAGATGGGACCAGATGCCATGATCTTAGTTTTCTGAATGTTGAGCTTTAAGCCAACTTTTTCGCTCTCCTCTTTGACTTTCATCAAGAGGCTTTTTAGTTTCTCTTCACTTTCTGCCATAAGGGTGGTGTCATCTGCATATCTGAGGTTATCTGAGGTTATTTCTCCTGGCAATCTTGATTCCAGCTTGTGCTTCTTCCAGCTCAGTGCTTCTCATGCTGTACTCTGCATAGAAGTTAAATAAGCAGGGTGACAATATACAGCCTTGATGTACTCCTTTTCCTATTTGGAACCAGTCTGTTGTTCCATGTCCAGTTCTAACTGTTGTTTCCTGACCTGCATATAGGTTTCTCAAGAGGCGGGTCAGGTGGTCTAGTATTCCCATCTCTTTCAGAATTTTCCACAGTTTATTGTGATCCACACAGTCAAAGGCTTTGGCATAGTCTAGCTTCAACGTCAGTCCTTCCAATGAATATTCAGGACTGATTTCCTTTAGGATTGACTGGTTTGATTAGCTCATGGCCCAAGGGACTCTCAGGAGTCTTCTCCAGCACCACAATTCAAAAGCATTAATTCTTCAGCACTCAGTCTTCTTTATGGTCCAACTCTCACATCTGTACATAACTACTGGAAAAACTATAACTTTGACTATATGGATCTTTGTTAGAAAAGTGATGTCTCTGCTTTTTAATATGCTGTCTAGGTTTGTTATAGCTATCCTTCCAAAGAACAAGTGTCTTTTAATTTCATGGCTGCAGTCACCATCTGCAGTGATGGAGCCCAAGGAAATAGAATCTGTCACTGCTTCCACATTTTCCCCTTCTATTTGCCATGAAGTGCTGGGACCAGATGCCATAGACACGAACGCATAAAAGCTACCCAGTAGTCCAAGCCAGCCCATTTAAGGGTCCCCTGAGTAAGCTAGAGTTGCAAGACTGTCAGGGCCATAGGAGCAGAGTCTTCAGGAAGAGAAGGTGGGCCGTGAATCAAGCAGAGGCCATGTCTGTAACTAACCCTGCCCTGAGCCAGCCAGACTCTTCACAGGTCCTGGGAAAAGTCAGCAGGCTACTAGGACCTTGGGTTTTCCTTTCTTGACAACATTTGTATCTCTCATATGGTCCTTGGGAGGATCCAATTAAATAGTGGATATGGAAGTTATTTGAAAATTCTAAACTATTATCATTGTTATTTTGGAAAAATACGGCCTGAAAAGCTCATCAGGCACAAATCAGGAAGGACATTGAAGTCTGGCTGAGAGCTGGTTAAACTTGAACTTCATAAGCCTGAAGAGGCCACGAGCAGCCCTTGGGCTCTTCCCCACCTGCAGCTGCTTCTTCCCTCCCTACTGGGTACCACGCACCACAGCACAGACCTCTCTCATTCACCTAGCGGGAAAGGAAAGGTAATCTCTAAGCTTATTGATAAAGCGTGAACTCACCCCATTTCAGCTCCATCCTCTCCAGCTTGGCATAGAAGCTAAAAATGAGCAAATCAATGAACACAGTCTATTTTAGAATTTCGGCAAACTCTGGACATCGGAAGCAGCACTGCCTAACAAGAAGACAGGATGTAGGGATCGCCTGAGCTCTCATTCAGAATGTCCCTCTGGTTAGCTGCTTAACATTGACCTAACTTACTTTCCTTGTCTGGACCCCAGTTTCTTCCTCTGTGAGATAGGGGAGGGGGCTTCACATTCCCTAAGTACTTGTCAAATCCTCTTCGTGATGTTCCTGTACCTGAGTGGAGAAGGGGAAGCTCCAGGGCAGGTGCTAGGGGCTCCAGGGAAAGCAGATAAACCACATTGAGGATACACTGCCAACCACACATCCTGTCTAGAGCCAGGCGGACATGATCTGTTCTACCAACAGACACTGCGGATGGGCCAAGGAGGTCTTTGGATGAGCGACACAGAGCTTCTGCCATCACAGAGCTCACGAATCTGGGGACAAAATCAGACAAATAAACAGACCGATGCTCTGAAGCGTGGTGAGTGTCCAGATACAGCAGTGCCGGGAACTATGGGGCCAGAGGAGGGACCACTGCATCTGACAGCTCTTTTCCAGCATTTCTGTCTGGTGTGCCCTGAGATGCTTTCTCAGCCTGTTTCCTGAATGGCTTCACCAAGAAGACTTGGACACATTCCATCTTCTATTTTTTAGGAACATTACAATGACATTAAGTATACCAAATATGCCCAGTGATCAGGTTTGGATCCTCCCTGCCCTCCACGGTGAATCGTTAATTACCTAAGGCCCTTTCCCTGCACCAGGATCCCAGGATTCCCCGTCTCGGTTTACATCAGCTGTTCCTGCATGGTATGTACTGAACTCACTTCCAGAACCCCGCCCTTCCTTTCCCCTCCTCTGTACCTGCCACTTGGCTGTGTTACACCTTTCAACCAGGTGTCCATATTTTGTGGGGCAAATTCCCTATGTCCTAGGGCAGATACCAGGATACAGACTCAAGCACTGATGGAGAGACAAATTATTAACCACCTGCTTGGATTTAATCAGAAAATCTCAGGCCCAAGGCCAATTGAGAGTCTATGGAATGGTAATTACTGGTGTTTAGCCACCATATACCAGTTTTCTAAGGTTACTGTTCACTAGAAAAATTCATATTTTATTTCTTTTTTGCTAAAGTGACCTCTCTAAAACCTTGAGCGTTTGGTATCCAAGAATCTTGTGATCACACACACAATCTCCATCCTTTCCCTTCCCCCGTTTCAGACAGCCATCCTCTCCCTTCTTTGTCTCTGCCCTTCTGGACTGAAGACCTCAGTATCTCCCTTCTGCCCAGGCCTCTGACCCCTTGATCACCTCATTGCCCATCCCTGGGCATTCTCCTGTTCCATTAGGGTTTTCTTTCTTTTTTAAAAATTTTTTAACTTACAAAACTGTGATAACACATTTACACGAAACTTGGAAAATTACTGAACGAAGTTACATAGAGTTCCACTATATATTACAAGTATTTTTAAGTAGATAAAGATTTTTAGTTAAGAGTTTCAATTTCAAACACTCAAAAATTAATAAAATGAATATTCAGAGAAGTAGAAGGATTCAGAGAAGACCTGAAAAGTATTGTGAACCAATTCAACGTAATTAAGATTTGTACAATTTTCACACAACAGTAGGGTACAAATTCAATTTTCCTGAAGGTTTTCTTAAAGTGCAGAGATGAGAACACGCATAGCATCCCTCCTCAAGTAAAAGCAAGTCTTTGCTATTTGTTTTCAAAACTCTTCCTGGAGCCCCCAGCCTCATGCTGGCCTTTGTGGCCACATATGCCCATGTCAGCCCATGAGCCAAAAGATAACATCTTGGCTTCCTCTCCCCGTCTATTCTCAGGGACAGACTCTTTCTCCAAGGCTCTCTGAAAATGACCCCTCACCAGACAATAGCAATTTCTTCTTGCTGCATGGCTGCTCTCTGCCACGGGTAAGAATCAGTAAAAAGCAAAAACCATTTGCAGCCGGGAGAATTCTAATCCTGGGCTAAGCGTGTTCATACCCCTCATACATGCAGGGCACGGATTCTGACAAACAGATGCCGCAGGCACAGTTGTGGAAACAGAGCTGTTCAGAATCTGCCAGCTTCCTCCTGGCGTGGGGGGAGAAGCTCTCCATCACTGCCAGTCCTCGGAGTACACCCTTCCAGCACGGCCCCGGCGTCAACCTCCTTTCAAACAGAGCGAGCTGAAATCCATGTGAAATGAATGAGTTGGACCGTGTTCATCAAAACAGCTTCAGCGGCGATGGGAGCCATTACCTTTCTTACGTTCGGATTCAGGACTTTTCTAGGTTTTGACACCTGAAAATGCTAACCCAGAAGTTACTCCTGTTCCCTCAGAGACACACGTGTGTGTGTGCGCGCACACTCGTGTGTATCTGTGTATGCGTATGTGTGTGTCCGCCTCCTCTGCCTCTCTCTGGTATCTCTTTCCATATTCCTATTTGATTCTCCTTTTATGTATTTGAGTATCTCCTTTCTCTCCTTCCTCCATCTCGCCTCCTCCCCTTCTTCCTTCTCTTCCTCGGCTTCCTCTTCCTCTCCTTCTCTCTCCCTTCCTTCCTTTCCCCCTGCTTCTCTCTTTATCTCCCCTTTGCTTCTGCTCACTCCCTTCGTCCCCTCATTTTCTTCACCCACCTCTTTCTCTTCTCCTCGCCCTATCTGTCTGTGCTTCTCTCCCCACAATTCTACTAATTTCCCCAGTGCCTTAAAGGCCGCAGGCAAGAGTTCAGCACACTCTCCATCACCCTTTTTGTGATGGAGGTGTCATCTACTCAGGCCCTCTCACTATGTTCCAGGGTCTAAAGATTTTCTTTCATATGTACTTGATAAGCACCACCACCACCACCAACAACAACAAAAAAATAAAGTAGAAAAAAGCCATAAAGATCAGACTATAATGAGCTTAACACTTCTGCACTCCCTAAAACTGGTTGATTGATACCATGGATTCTGTCAGGATGACCTTTCCCAGCTGCAGCGTGCCATGATCTTTATTATGCCAGTGCAGAGCTCTGAAGTGCTTTCTAAAATATGAAAGAGAAAATGAACAGCATTTGAGGGATTGTGGAAGGACATTATATTACACTTCAATTTTTAGGAAATCGGTAATTTGTCTATGGTATAATTTATATGCTGACTTATAATCGACCAGAACATTTGATGGACCTAAACTCTTCTTCCCTAATTGTGCCACATGGCAGACATGCACCATGGAAACAGCTGTACAAATTCTTCATGTAACACATTGGAAGACAATATAGAAATGTGTGTAAATGTCTCAGCGTATCCTGGAGTAGGATCCAGACGTGTGCGTGTGTGTAAATGTCAGCAGACCTCAAATCTCGTCTGTTCCTGTCCTCGGTGCTTTGATGGCAGTCACAGCTGCTCTGACAAACCGTGACGGTGGGTCCATCCCTACTGACACGCGGCTCTTGGTGCTTTTGCTCTGGGAAGGTCACCCGCTCCTGTTGGATTCATCCCCCAGGCCGCTCAGGCTCAGTGCTATCAGGTCTCAGCCTCTAGGCTGCAGATGTTTGTCATCTCCGCTTCCCTGAGAGTAGCTGATGCCTAAACTCTCTCCTGCATGCATTTGGAATGAAAACATATTTTGTACTTGTCCCCACAGTCATGAATTATAGAATCATAAATCGGAAAGGAACCTCAGAGTTGTCTATTCCAATCTCTCATTTGACTAATGAGTAGGGTAACTGGTTTGTCTGGACAGTTTCAATTTATGTCTCCTGTCCCGACACAGTTATTAACAGCTCCCTCTTTTACTCTCAAATGTATCCTGATATGGACAATAAATTATATGGTCTCCCCATAGCCGAGGCCAGAATCTACACCCAGGTATCCAGAGTTTTTATTTTTTTTAATTAGTACTGTGCTGTCTCTTTTACCTTAGAGATATCCCTTTAGAGCAATGCTTCTTAACCAAAATCACCCAGATAGATGTTCCAAAACACAAATGCTTTGACTCTAATCAATTCTCAGGGTGGGGGTTGAACACAGGTCTTATGATGGAATTCCCAAAGCAATCCAGATGAACATCTCTGATTCAAAGCCACTGCTTCGAGGAAAGAGGGGGTTAAGAAAGTTTGCTCCACCTCCAAAACTGTGTGGCAAGATGAACTATTTCAACGCTAATAAATCTGACCAACAATTCACCAAACTCTAAGGCTTCATCATGGATCCCTCCATTTTGGTTTTGTATATACTATGTGACTTTGAAATTAGGCTAAACAAAAAACTAAAAAGCCCAAAGGTGCTGGCTCTCCTGAACTCTAGGAGACATAGAGAAAGACTTTGATCCACAGAGGTTTCCTTTCAGCTTAACTTTCTCCTTCATACTGACCACACCATGCAGTTAGAGGTCAAAGAGCTAGATAAGGATAGATTGTCAAACAGATGAAGATCACAGCCTAACGGTGGCCTTGAGATGGGCTAAAAAGTGATGCCAACCACCAAGCAACATGAAGCCAATAACCAAAGAGATTTAGTAAAAGGCAGGAGTGCTTCTCACATTTGGCCAGGAAGAAAAGAAATGGGCAGAAATGACTCCATGCCACGAAGGAGAAGTGAACCACAGCTGGAAAGTTAACAGAAGGAAAGGGAGTGATTAATCAGTGTTTGAAAGCCATCTGCTTTCCTTGGCTGCGGAGTTCAGGCCAGCAGCACTGGCTACAGATGCTTGAAAGTGGGCTGGGTGCCGGACAAGGGATAGTATTTACCTGTTAATTCACTGAAGATTCATCTTCCCCAAGACTGGAGCTGTGAAAGCGCATGCGTATTTAGGGCAACACAAGTAGGTCCCAGCCACCCACCCACACATACCAAAGGAGTCACCCCAACACGGTGATTGTTGGTGGTCATGGTCTTGCCTTTTCATTATAGTCCTAACCACCAGAACAACATACCACCCCAAAAAGGAACAACATGAAAAGATGTTCAGCATCACTAATTGTTAGAGAAATGAAAATCAAAACTAAATGAGCTAAGACCTCACATGGCTCAGAATGGCCATCATTTAAAAATCTACAAATAACAGATGCTGCAGAGGGTGTGGAGAAGAGGGAGCCCTCCTACATCGTTGGTGGGAATGTAAACTGGTGCAACGACTATGGAAAACAGTATGGAGGTTCATCAGAAAAACTGAAAATAGTGTTGCCGTATGATCCAGCAATCCCACTCCTGGGCATATACCTGGACAAAACTATAATTTGAAAAGATTACATGCATTTGAATATTCATAGCAGCACTATTTACAATAGCCAAGACATAGAAATGACGTAAATGCCCATTGGCAGATGGATGAATAAAGAAGATGTGGTGTATTGTGGAATACTACTCAGGCATAAAAAATGAAATCATGCCTTTTGCTGCTACATGGATAGACCTCTGGATTATCATCAGTTCAGTTTAGTTCAGTTCAGTCACTCAGTCGTGTCCGACTCTTTGCAACACCATGAATCCCAGCACGCCAGGCCTCCCTGTCCATCACCATCTCCCGGAATTCACTCAGATTCACGCCCATCGAGTCAATGATGCCATCCAGCCACCTCATCCTCTGTCGTCCCCTTCTCCTCCTGCCCCCAATCCCTCCCAGCATCAGAGTCTTTTCCAATGAGTCAACTCTTCACATGAGGTGGCCAAAGCACTGGAGTTTCAGCTTTCGCATCAGTCCTTCCAAAGAAATCCCAGGGCTGATCTCCCTCAGAATGGACTCGTTGGATCTCCTTGCAGTCCAAGGGACTCTCAAGAGTCTTCTCCAACACCACAGTTCAAAAGCATCAATTTTTCGGCACTCAGCCTTCTTCACAGTCCAACTGTCACATCCATACGTGACTACTGGAAAAACCATAGCCTTGACTAGACGGACCTTAGTCGGCAAAGTAATGTCTCTGCTTTTGAATATGCTATTTACTAAGTGAATTAAGTCAGAGAGAAAAAGACATATACCATATGATAGCACTTATATGTGGAATCTAAAATATTAACACAAATGAACTTGTCTATGAAACAGAAACAGACTCATGGGTACAGAGAACAGACTTGTGGTTCCCAGTGGGAAGGGAAGGTGGGAGAAGGATGGGTTGGGAGTCTGGGACTAGCAGATGCAAGCTATTATATATAGAAAGGATAAACAACTAGGTCCTATTGTACAGCACAGGGAACTATATTCAATATCCTATGATAAACCATAATGGAAAAGAATATGAAAAAGAATATATATATGTAAAATTGAATCACTTTGCTACACAGCAGAAATTAACACAACATTGCAAATCAACTATATGTCAATAAAATAAGTTAAAAAATAAAAGGAGCAAAGGAAACTTGTTGGGAAGACACTGCTTTTGGAGAACGTGCTTAGTAAGATCACTGAATTGGGAAACCTGGGCTCAAGCCCCCTCGGCCACTCAAGAGCCCTGTGGCCCTGGCCGAGTCATTCAGTATCACAGTTCTTCTCTCTCCTCATCCATAAAATAGGGACACTTTGCATGGTGCCTTTTAAGCTGTTCAGTGCTGTGCAATGATGGCGCCCCACCCAACTCTGGCAACTGTACTTCCACATCCTCCCCGCATGTTGTACCAGAGAAAGATAGTGCAACTTGCTGGACAAGGAAGAAAAATGGTCCATTATGACAATGACCTAGAAAATCTTAATAGTCAGAATTACCGGGAAAAATTATGGAGAACTGGGACACTGCCCTTTCCACTGTCAAATGAGGCAGACATAATGAGGTCTGAGAGAACTGAGAAAGGAAGGCATGAGAGCCCAGACTTAATTTGACAATTTAAGTGACTCCTCTCCCCTTCCTTTGCCTTCCCCACTTTTACAAATAGCACTGTGCGACACAAGCTTTTAGCTTCCCCTGCCTCAGACTTGTTCTGCTACACTTCCGGGGTGGAAGGGGTAATTATCTTCCCTCACCCCTGCTTTTTTGCATTACATAGAATGATTAGAGACTAAACTTCTCATCTCTGGAAGCCCTTCACATTAATGGGTGAGATGTCCTGAGATGCCCCACTGACTCATGCACATGTATGCAGCCTGCCAGCATAGATGTCTTTGTGGGCAGGCAGGGTAGGAAGAGGGCTTCCCTGGTGGCTCAGTGTTAAAGAATCTGCCTGCCAATGCAGGAGATGTTGGCTCGATCCCTGGGTGAGGTAGATCCCCTAGAGAAGGAAATGGTAACCCACTTCAGTATTCTTGCTGGGAAAATCCCATGGACTGAGGAACCTGATGGGCTGTAGTCCACAGGATCGCAAAAGAATCATATGCAACTTAGCGACTAAATAATAAAGGTAAGAAGGTGCCGACAGACATGAGACTCAGAAACATCTGGGGTTTTCTTCAAGAAACAGGCTAGTGCTGTCCTGAAAACAGGGGTGCACATGTTGTTTCACTCTGGATTAAAGACTTTCTTGAATTTGTTCAGTATTGAGATACTTTCTCCATTTCCATAGCTAATGTTGGCGTAGCTACCTTATAGCAGCTGTCTAATGTTGCCTGCAGCCATACTTTGGGGCAGAATTTGGCAGGAATCATTAGAGGGGTTTTAACCATCTCATTGCCAAAACAAGGCAAGAACACCCACATATTAGCTTATTTGCATACGGGTGCAAGGTGTTAGCCTTCTATTGCTTCCTAAATTTATCCTTGAAATCTTCCTAAAGGGCATTCCTAAGCATGAAAGATCTGCAATATGGTCCTTAGAGCTGGAAGGTGACCAGCAATTCTGCACCTGCTACTGTACACGGCCTGCATCTTTTTACAGAAGTAATGCCTTACAATTTGTAGGGGGAAGGAAATCCCTTTCATTATGCCATAGAACTCAAAGAGCCACATGTGTAGGACTGCCAGCTGTTTTCAGGAAAGGTGAAAATCTACATATCCTCACCCCATCTGTGCAAAGATCCTCATTGTTTTAGAAATTCTCTAGAAAGCAAATCGAAGACCACAGTTCTGAACAGTATACTCATCTACACTCATCAAGGAGACAAAGAGGAAAATAAGGTAAAACAGACGCAGTTCCTCAGGGATTGAAAACAACAACTACTACAGACCTACAAGGTCATTGAATTGCATCAAGTGAGCATTCTTTCTGCAGCTTTCATGCTGTTTCATGAAAGTATGGCTTACAAATTCATTTTTACATGACAGAATTACACTCTGTAATTCCAAACTACAGAAACATTTATAAGGCAGAGAGTGGTCTTAGCTCTAAAAAGGGAGAGAGCGATAATGGTGTTTTAGATAAAAATTATGTTTTCCTTAGTGATTCATCCATTTAAACAATCAATAGTTCAGGAGACCTCTAGGTTCTGGGATGCAGAGATGATTCAAGCCACGTAAAATGATGCAGTCTCTGCTCTCTGGCTTGTGGAAGAGAAAGGTGAAGAGGGACATGCAAAGGCATGGAACGACTGAGTGACAGGTAAAGGCAGACAGAAAATCAGAGACAGAGTGGATAAACATCTTTTAGCACCAAGCGTAGACCTGGGAGAGAAATGTAAGCCACTAACTGCTGTGGGATACTGGCCAACTCATTCAATCTTTTTAAGCTTATGTTTTCTCATTTGTTAAAAAGCTATGTTTTTTTAATGGATTGGAAGAATTATATGATTATATTAATTCTTGGAAGTTCTAGACACATGAAAGCTTAATATGCACATAAGGGGAGTTTATTCACTTAACAAATATGAACAGCTGTCAAGACTGTGCCATATGTATTGCGTACAAATGTAAGAAAAAATGTATACCATCTCTGGTTTTACGGGGCTCACAATATCATGAAAATCCTCAAACATGGGCTAGGATCACGGATGGGATTTTTGCAAGAAAACTTCAAATGCATAATAGAACATAGTAATGCAATGTTCAGGTTCAGAGAAGACCTGGAATCTGACTTGTATCCTAATTCCACCTCCACCACTTAACAGCCTTAGGCTTCGGGGCATTTACTTCTCAAAGCCTTCATTTTCTTATCTGTAAGCCTGAAGCATCACTGACGCAAAGGACATGAATTTGAGCAAAATTTGGGAGATAATGGAGGAAGGACAGAGAAGCCTGGAGTGTTGCAGTCCATCAGGTTGCAGAGTAGGACATGACTTAGCGCTTGAACAAGAAGCTTGGAGCTAACAATGCTGATTTAGTACTGTTCAAGAACTGAATGAGATAATGCGTGGCGATAATGCAAGCGTAGACCTGGGAGAGCTTCCTACAGTGACTTGAACACAGTAAGCATTCTATAAACTACAGCTCTTGTAATCATCTTTGAAAATCCTCCCAATTCTGAAATTTCTTGACTTGGTCAATTTTAATCTCAAAGTTCTAAGTAGAAGAGACAGTAGCGCACAGCCATCTGAGCTTCTGCGGAAGGCATATTGGGCTCATGTGTCTGGTGTTGAAGATAATTATTTTCCACTTCATTAAAACCCTGTACGGGAACGAGGAGATACATAAATGCTTAAAATTCACATTTCTACATGTTGGTAGCTTATTTCCTTCTTAGTTGATTAGAGTAAGAGTTCAGTTCAGTTCAGTCGCTCAGTGGTGTCTGACTCTCTGCGAACCCAAGGACTGTAGCATGCCAGGCCTTCCTGTTCATCACCAGTTCTCGGGGTTTACTCAAACTCATGTCCATTGAGTCAGAGATGCCATCCAACCATCTCATCCTCTGTCATCCCCTTCTCCTCCTGCCTTCAATCTTTCCCAGCATCAGGATCTTTTCAGATGAGTCAGTTCTTCGCATCAGGTGGCCAGAGTATTGGAGTTTCAGCTTCAGCATCAGTCCTTCCAATGAATATTCAGGACTGATTTCCTTTAGGATGGACTGGTTGGATCTCCTTGCAGTCCAAGGGACTCTCAAGAGTCTTCTCCAACACCACAGTTCAAAAGCATCAATTCTTCGGCGCTCAGCTTTCTTTATAGTCCAACTCTCAAATCCATACATGACTACCGGAAAAACCATAGCTTTGACTAGATGGACTTTTGTTAGCAAAGTAATGTCTCTGCTTTTTAATATGCCGTCTAGGTTGGTCATAACTTTTCTTCCAAGGAGTAAGCATCTTTTAATTTCATGGCTGCAGTCACAATCTCCAGTGATTTTGGAGCCCCTCAAAATAAAGTCTCTCACTGTTTCCATTGTTTCCCCATCTATTTGCCACAAAGTGATGGAACCAGATGCCATGATCTTCGTTTTCTGAATGTTGAGCTTTAAGCCAACTTTTTCACTATCCTCTTTCACCTTCATCAAGAGGCTCTTTAGGCACCCTACTCCAGTACTCTTGCCTGGAAAATCCCATGGATGGAGGAGCCTGGTGGGCTGCAGTCCACGGGGTCGCTAAGAGTCGGACACGACTGAGCGACTTCACTTTCACTTTTCACTTTCATGCATTGGAGAAGGAAATGGCAACCCACTCCACTATTCTTGCCTGGAGAATCCCAGGGATGGGGGAGCCTTGTGGGCTCCCTATGGGGTCACACAGAGTCAGACACAACTGAAGCGACTTAGCAGCAGCAGCAGCAACAGTTCTTCGCTTTCTGCCATAAGCGTCATGTTATCTGCATATCTGAGGTTATTGATATTTCTCCCAGCAATCTTGACTCCAGCTTGTGCTTCATCTAGCCCAGCATTCCTCATGAAGTACTCTGCATGTAAGTTAAATAAGCAGGGTGAGAATATACAGCCCTGACGTATTCCTTTCCTGATTTGGAACCAGTCTATTGTTCCATGTCCTGTTCTAACTGTTGCTTCCTGACCTGCATACAGATTTCTCAAGAGGCAGGTCAGGCGACTGAGTATGAATCAACAAATAATGAGATTTGTCATAAATGCTTTATGTGTATTTGGATCCCATCATTTGTTACTCTATGAACTCTAACAATCCATCATTTAATTGCCTTATCCTTCAAAAAGAACAGGTTTCTTTTCTAATATAGTATTTTGCTTTAAAAGGTTTGGATGATTCATTGTAACTAATAATGTATTTTAGCTGAAATAAGAATGTTTTCAAATAACCTAGAAAATGCACAGACAGGATATATCAAAGAAAAATAGTTTGGGGTGTGACTTCACCTAAAACAATAAATCCTAACCTGCTATTACAAATGTATACTATTTTCCTTTAAATTAGGAAATTAAAATATTTTTTCCCATGGATTTACTCAAAAAGATTTTCTTAAGCATAATCTTCTCAGACTAAAGGGATTGTTTTTGAGATTAACTTTTAAGGCACTCTTGAGATTTGCATAAATCTCCTTTAATAATAAATTCCTGTTCAGCTATTCTGCTTCCCTCTATATTTGGAACCATTCCCCTTTTTAATACCTTTTGTCTGTTCAGTCATTTTTACAGAGGGTTAGGTAATAAAACCACAAAGAACTTATCCCACAGAAATTTCCCTGAAACATTTGCCTGTCTCAGAATGGATTGTTTTATGAGCATATTTTATCCACTTGCATAAAACAGTAAGACAAATTTTCCTTCAAAAAGAAAATGGGTTGCATGCATCTTTAACTTTAGCATTTCAATTAGAATAAGCAATAACATGCTTTCAAAATACTAGACAGATAGCCCAGTGTGCTGGTTATTTCATTTTGATCATATAATTGTGCCTAATATATGGAACAGGAAGTAGTGAAGGACAGAGGAGCCTGGTGGGCTACAGTCCTGCTGCTGCTCCTAAGTCACTTCAGTCGTGTCCGACTCTGTGACCCCATAGACGGCAGCCCACCAGGCTCCCCCGTCCCTGGGATTCTCCAGGCAAGAACACTGGAGTGGGTTGCCATTTCCTTCTCCAATGCATGAAAGTGAAAAGTGAAAGTGAAGTCGCTCAGTTGTGTCCGACTCTGTGCGACCACAGAGACAGCAGCTCACCAGGCTCCCCCATCTCTGGGATTCTCCAGGCAAGAACACTGGAGTGGGTTGCCATTTCCTTCTCCAGAGCTACAGTCCACAGGGTCGCAAAGAGTCGGACATGACCGAGCACGTGGCACGACCCTTTCTTCATGCCATACAATCCATGCCTACCCAAAAGGTCACTAACCCAGCTTGATCTACACTTCACACACCAAATTTTGAATTTTCATAACCTTTGTAGAACCAACCTTCATCTCACCTCTAAAATCTTTCCAGCATCAGTGTTTTCCAATGAGTTGGCTCTTCATGTCAGGTGGCCAAAGTATTGGAGCGAATAGGAAAATATTACTGGTATTTCCAAGTCCTTTACTGTTCTATCACTATAGCAACAATAATGGTTACAGGTAACATATTGGCCCCCCGCCCTCAGGTTGCTCAAAATCAGATGAGTGCACAAAATTCTATTGGTGAATGGGATAAGTAATATCCCATTACAGCTATGTCTAGATATTTATTTTTCGCCCCTCAAAGGCATTTCTGAAAAAAACAGCAGTTGCAGAGGTGCCTAGTCATTTGGCTGAGAAAAAAAGCAAGCTTATATGCCCCTAAACGCCAGATGTGTTTCTAGACTTTTATTTTCCGTGGGCCACAGGAGTTCAAGCTGCCCATTATGCTTTCCAGCTAAAGTCACTCTCTAACTTTCTCTTCTCATTCAGCCCTTTCCTCCTGTCACATGTTTCCCATACCTAAGGATCTCCAAGGAAGATTTTCTTCATGCTGATAATTAGGGTTGATGTATTCATGGGGCTTTATTTTCCCATCAGATCATCCCATCTGAGGCCAACATTCCTTTTGAAGTCTGGAGAATCTGAAGCTTGGAGGAGCTGAGCAACTCCCAGGGAACAGAGCCTCTGGGAATAAAACTTCAGAATGATCTTAAGATCATTAGCACTCTCTTTCCTCCTTGCTCAAAGAGTATCTCTTTGGAAAATCTTTGGTGGTGAAAGTCATTAATGATCACATATAAAACCCTAATTAATCAAAGTATGAATCCAATTCTTGATGAGCTCTTTTCATCCCCATTAGATTTGGAGTTTTCAGAAATCTGGACTATTTTAGCCCATAACAAAAGGTGGATATATTAAAATGTTGAAGTCTGAATCATTGGAGCTATCTTTTCATTGCATCCAATTCCTGGTGACCTTGCATGAGTCACTGTTCAACACTGAGGATTTCAAATGCAGTCAAAAAGGAGCAATGAATATTCATCTTTTGCTACCAACTCCTCAAACATGTCATGTGTGAGTGCACAGTCGCTCAATCATGTCCAACTTTTTGCAACCCCCACGGACTGTAGCCCTCCAGGCTCCTCTGTCCATGGGATTTCCCAGGCAAGAGTACTGGAGTGGGTTGTCATTCCTTTCTTCAGGGGATCTTCCCAACCCCAGGATCGAACCTGCGTCTCATGAATTGGCAGGCAGATTCTTTACCACTGAGCCACCTGGGAAGCCCCTCAAAAATGATATGTACCCGTAATATTCAGTATTCAGTTGGTTCTCGTAAATGAGCTAGAAAAATTACATTTTGCCAGGACTGATCTTCTTGTTTCTCTGGCAGACAGCTGCCTAGGAAATGCACTCTGCACTGCTGTTTATTACTTGAGAATCTGCTGTTGTAGAAACACAGGCACATTTACAACACCAAAGAGGGATGGATGGAAACAAAGCGGGGTACAGAAATGAACTCTGTGATTTTCTGTTATTTATTAAAGCTCTCTAAGCATCAGTTTCTTCATCTGTATAATGAAGATAATATTTCCTGCCCATCTTACAGGATGATTATGAAAATCAGTTCAAGCTAGTTCTGGAAATATAAAAGTATTACTTCTTGACTTCATGACTTTAATGGAAAAATAAAATAATTTATGTAAATGGTTAGAATCCTTACAAATATAAAATAGTAGCAGAGGTCATGGTCCACTTAAAAAGTCAATATTGGAAGGGAGGTCAGAGACTCAGCAATCTAGCTGTATCATTTTAAACAAACTGAGTTCCAGAGAGATAAAGGGCTTATGCAAGGATGTACAACTTGAGGATCAAATATTTGTTGTTAGAATATCCGAATATTTAAGGTATACTGTGTTTAGTCGCTCAATCATGTCCGACTCTTTGTGACCCCATGGACTGAAGCCCACCAGGCTCCTCTGTCCAAGGGATTCTCCAGCAAGAGTACTGGAGTGGGTTGCCATTTCCTCCTCCGGGAGATCTTCCCAACCCATGGATCGAACCCAGGTCTCCCGCATTGCAGGCAGATTCTTTACCATCTGAGCCACCAGGGAAGTCTTTAGGCAGATTCCTAGAAATTCAGTAAGAGCCAGGCTAATCTGCTAAAATGTAAACAGTTCTATGGGGAAAGCTGAGTACTGTTTTAGAGAAACCACTTAGCTCTGTTGGACGCTGCAGGTAAAAGGACAGACTCGGGAGACAGACTGACGGGTTTGGGATTCTGATTCTGTTACTTATTAACTAGTGGCCTTGGGCCTGGGTTATTTAAATTTTCTGTCCCATTTCTTCCTCTGCAATATGAAGATACCAATAGTACCAAACTCCACAGGACTGTCAATGAAACTCCGTCAAACTCCACACTGACCCAGAGCGTCAATGAATTAATATGTAATGGCCTCAGAGGAGAGTCTGGCAAATGACAAGCTCTCAGGACCTGTTATTTATTAATATATTTACATCAACTGGAGGCTCATGTGGGTTACTCTGTTAGTAAGAGAGTTGCCTAGAGAAGGGGTGACTGGGGAAGACAGTCACACTAGACCAAAGGACTGCGTCCAGAGCAATGATCGCCCTGAATGGACTGTCCCAGCGAACCAACCAGAGCTGCTATAGCCTAAATAGCCGTTAAGCTATTTCTTCCCTTATACAAGTGTCAGCTAACATCCTGAGCATTTCAAGTATTATGTATGCATGAGGACAAGGCTGAGCAGGAGACCATCCTTCTCATCAGCTCAGCTCCTGCAGCATCTCTGGTTCAATTCGAGCAGCCAGTGGTTTGCAGGGAAGAGGCAGCCCCTTTTCTGAAATAAAGGCATTGATCACCCATCATTAGCAATTCATTAGCTTCCTCTGCCTGGTTGGAACTGGCCTGGGCTTTGACAGGCAAAGCCTGGAGGCAATGTTCAGTCTACACACTGATCACATGTGATTATATAAGGCTTCTTAACCTCAACAGAACATGACAGGCACTGCTGACCCTAGGTTAGGGTCGCTTAGGGACAATGGCCCATGTTCCAGCCTCACTAGGTGACGGGGCTATAAGCTAGTCAGTGAAACTGGTGCCGGTGAAGAAGGAACGTGTCGACCCAGAGGTGTGGGCATCTCAAGACAAAGCTGTGTCCACAGCTAGAGGAAATTGGGAACACCCAGGTCTGTGCTTGGGGTGGTGACCTGCCTGAGAATTCAGTCGTCCGATTCCCTCCAGGTAAATCCCTTTGACGGAGAGCCAAGCACCCAGCTTCCTCTACATTCCAGGCAGCTGCCTCTTCTCACTCAGATTCCAGGCTGCCTGGCTGTCTTCAGATAATTTGACTTCCCACGTAGCTTTCACCACAGGGAGAGAATGTGCTTGAAACAGAGTGTGTCTGATCTCCTGGCCGATTCTACTTGTCACTGTAAATTAATAAAATGGCATTTTGATTTACACATCTGTCTCTTGTGAACTCGGTTAGTATGACTGAGGGGCCCGATAAACTGATCTTACCTCAGCACGCTGACAAAACCAATTTTCTCAGGTTTAGAACCTGGAAAACAAAGGGGCCAGACCCTGGACGGTGTGGTTAAATCACCAAGGTAAATTCCCCTTTGAAAGGTCTGGCAACGGGACAGCCAGACTTCTCCCTGCTTTCAAGCGCATTTTCTCTCCTGGACTTTAATCTTTCAAGGTGAATGCTCCCTGTTCAAGGCCCACTCAGATGATTGATTCCATGGTGATAAATGTAGGAAATGGGAAGTTTGCCCCTATTCTGAGCTACCCAATCGATGTTTTGATGAATCTACAAAAGCACCTAATCAAAACATAACTCTGACGAGCATGTGATTTTTTGTTTTACACATGTCCTCTATTCAAAACTACTAAGTTATTATTCATTTATAATCCAAGCTTTGCCAAGACTTCTCAGACAGTACAAATTAGGTTATGTTGTCTTTAAACCCAGGGGGTGCTTGCTGGTTGGATGGGTCTCAGCCCCTTTACTCAAGTCCCCATTCTGTTCTGGGAGATAACTGAGGACATCTCACCTGTGCTCACATCCCTCTTCTTCAACATCTTTTTTTACAACTTAAATTGGAGGGTAATTGCTTTATAATGATGTGTTAGTTTCTGCCGTAAAACCATGTGAGTCAGATAAAAGTATACATATATCCCCTCCCTCTTGAGCCTCCTTCTCACTCTCCCCCCATCTCACCGCTCTAGGTCACCACAGAGCCCTGAGCTGAGCTCCCTGTGTTACATAGCAGCTTCCCACTGCTGCTGCTGCTGCTAAGTCACATCAGTCGTGTCCGACTCTGTGCGACCCCATAGACGGCAGCCCACCAGGCTCCGCCGTCCCTGGGATTCTCCAAGCAAGAACACTGGAGTGGGTTGCCATTTCCTTCTCCAATGCATGAAAGTGAAAAGTGAAAGTGAAGTCTCTCAGTTGTGTCCGACTCTTCGCGACCCCATGGACTGCAGCCCACCAGGCTCCTCCGCCCAAGGGCTTCTCCAGGCGAGAGTACTGGAGTGGGTGCCATCGCCTTCTCCGGCAGCTTCCCACTAGCTAGCTATCCGTTTTACACACGGTAGTGTATATATGTCAATGCAACTCTCACTTCCTCCCACCTTCTCCTTCCCACCCTGTGTCCACAAGTCCATTCTCCACGTCTGTCTCTATTCCTGCTCTGCAGATAGGTTCATCAGTACCACGTTTCTAGATTCCCCAGCTTCTTTTTGAATGTTGGGTGCCGACAGGTCACTTTCAAGAGAGCCCGAACTTTGCCACTACCGCTGCTTTACATGTTGCAGTAATTCAGAGGATTTTGTCTTCCATGTGTACTATTTAGGGGAGTCGGGAAAGATATTTTTTGAAGTCAAACCCGTCTATAGAAGGTATGCATTTTTCCATCTTCCTTTTCAAGTCGGATAAGTCATCATCAAGTCCTGGTCTTGGCACATATGTTACCTCTTTTCAGGCAAGTTTGCTCTGACGGTGCATCTAAACGGCAGGAAAATTCATGTGTCTGAAGTATTCAGATCTCTGTTGACAGATCAACAACAGCTATATCAAAATGTCCCATATTTCCAATGGCTAGAACTGTTCGCACTCATGATGACCTCCGATCCGAAGACACTTCAGGATACAAGCTCTTTCCTACAGGCAGCCCACCAGCTACTTACAAAGTGCTTCAGAATCTCTAGGATTAGATCTGGGCACCTCTCAAGCCCAGATCTTACACCTGTTCCATGTTAATAGCAGGGAAGAAACTTGAAAGCTCATTAGACAAGAAGGGACTCAGACTCTGTAGATCATCATCCACTTGTGTTTTGGAAACTGATGTGGTGTTTTAGCCATCTTGACTTGCCCAGTAATTACCTGGATTCATTCTGCTTTCTGGGAGAAGGCAATGGCAACCCACTCCAGTACTCTTGCCTGGAAAATCCCATGGATGGAGGAGCCTGGCAGGCTGCAGTCCATGGGGTAGTGAAGAGTGGGACACGACTGAGCGACTTCACTTTCACTTTTTACTTTCATGCTTTGGAGAAGGAAATGGCCACCCACTCCAGTGTTCTTGCCTGGAGAATCCCAGGGACGGGGGAGCCTGGTGGGCTGCCGTCTATGGGGTTGCACAGAGTCGGACACGACGGAAGCGACTTAGCAGCAGCAGCATTCTGTTTTCTGAGTACCGTAACAGATATTCAAAGATTTTCCACCCTAGTAGTCTGAAGATAGTGAATATATATATATATTTTAATATTTATTTATTCTTGGCTGCACTAGGTTTCTGTTGCCGTGCATGGACTTTCTCTAGTGTCAGTGAGCGGAGGCTTCTCTCCAGTTGCACGCCCTGGGCTTCTTGTGATGGGGGCTTATCTCATTGCAGAGCAAGGGCTCAAGGCACATGGGCTTCAGTACTTGCAGCATGCTGGCTCAGCAGTTGGGCACATGGGCTTAGTTGCCCCTTGGGATGTGGAATTGTCCCCGACCAGGGATCGAACCCATTGGCAGGCAGATTCTTAGCCACTGGACCACCAGGAATGTCCTGGTAAATATGTTTTAACACAACTATTATGGAACATTATGAGATCACATCAGGAGGCAAACCTCCTCTGTACATCCTCACACCCAAAAGTATCCAATGGTCCCATTATTGCAAAAAAGTGACAGCTTGATTAACCAGGAACTGTTGAAAACTATGGTGAAAAACATTAACATGAAAATCTATGGACCAATGAGTCAGATTTTAGAGACACTAAATGTCCACATTTTCAAAGACAGCAGCGTTTACACTGAGAAATATTATTTCTCTCCCTTGTCATGTAAAGACAGCATACGATCCTCTCACACCTTGTCAAGAGTACATACATCTGTAACAGATCACAAGTACAAGGGTGATGGATGGGCTGTGGAAAATCTTTGGATGTGTGTGCACGTGTGTGTGCTTCTGCTATGTAACATACCCTCAGTGTGTAAAACAATACATCTATAAAAAGACACAAGAAAAGAAGAAAGCCATAATATAACAAAGTGTCATTTATTAGAGAAAACAACAGACCTGGAGCAAAAACCGTTAGAATAAAAAGAGGTAATGTAGAAACACAATTTTTATAGCCACATCAGCCTATGACACAGCAAACAGATGCTCCCAAGAATAATAAAGCATCTGAGCAGTGTCACTTTAAAATAATATTATATATTTGCATAGTAATAGATGTGTATGCATATATGTGCATATATATGCAAATATACATATGTAGATGTTTATAATCTTCCCAGGGATGGGATCCTGGGTGTGGTTTTGTACCAACTAGTCCCTGTGTTTTTAGGACAAAAACCAGTACAGCATGAAGGGTAAGGTGCTCTGGACTTAAATAGACACTTTAGTCCTCAGCTCTTTGATTCACTTAAGATGAGCGCTTCCAGATGACATGTTCAAAATAGGCAAACCCATTGAGACTGAAAGTATATTAATGGTTGCCAGGGTGACAAGGGTATGGGGGTGACTGCTCACGGGTATGAGATTTCTTGAGGTGATGAAAATGTTCTAAAATTGCACAGTCATTATGGTTGTATATTCTTATTAATATATACCGAGACCATTAAGTTGTGTACTTTAAAAGGGCGAGTCTAGCACGTGGATTATATCTTAAGAAAACTATTATTCCTTGATCACTGACATACGTACACTACCACGTGTAAAATAGACAGCTAGTGGGAAGCTGCTGTATAGCATAGAGAGCTCGGCTGGGTGCTCTGTGATGACCTAGATGAGTGGGATAGGGGGATGGGAGAGAGGTGTAAGAGGGAGGGGATATATATACACACATATATTACTTCATTGTACAGCAGAGACTGGGCTTCCCAGGTAGAGCTAGTGGACCAACACTCAGGCCCCACTCCTGAAAGAGGAAGAGAGTTGCCTCATGAACAGTTCATACCAGCATTACAGAACTTCACTGGTTTCTGTAACAGAGGTTTCTACTGTGTTGTAGCACTGATCCACTCTGTGGATGCCCTTTCTATAGGGGTGGGAGAGAGAAAAGAAAACAGCAACACTTCCTAGGCTCTGGTGACAAACTTTTCACTTCCACTTCTCAGACCGTGGAGTTACAGACAGGGCTTCCGGGAAGGTTATTTAAACTCCAAGGCTCATTGGTATTGCTAGAGGTCTGCACCGGGTAGCACAGCCTTGCTGCAGGATCAGTTCCCCCATCAGAGAGGTTGATGAGAGTCCAGCCCACAGGCCTGCTGCTGCTCTCTCTTACGGTACTTTTATTTAACTGTCTAATTCCACTCAGCAATCTGAATTAACTTGCCAACATGCCAATCCACTAAATGTGCCTATGTATGCATAAATCCCTCTTGGGTGTGCCAGGAAGTGCTAGTGGTAAAGAACATGCCTGCCAGTGCAGGAGACATAATAGACACGGGTTCAATCCCTGGGTTGGGAAGATCCCCTGAAGGAGGGCATGGCAACCCACTCCAGGATTCTTGCCTGGAGAATCCCATGGACAGGGGAGCCTGGCGGGCTACAGTCCATGGGGTCGCAAAGAGTCGGACCCGACTGAAGAGACTTAGCACATGTACCTAAATCCCAGTTTGGACATACTTCACATTGTTCCCCATAGAGCTTCTGGCCACGTATGGCATATGGCCAATGTTGCCTAACTTCATGCTCTGTCATAGTGAAGTGAAGTCGCTCAGTCATGTCCAACTCTTTGCGACCCCATGGACTGTAGCCTACCAGGCTCCTCTGTCCATGGGATTTTCCAGGCAACAGTACTGGAGTGGGTTGCCATTTCCTTCTCCAGGGGATCTTCCTGACCCAGGGATCAAACCCAGGTCTCCCACATTGTAGACAGATGCTCTACCGTCTGAGCCACCAGGGAAGTCCTCTGCTCTGCCATAATTGTATCTAAAATTTTTAATGTACCTGGGACCCCTGAGTCTGTTCTCTTCCACAGAAAATAGATTTTCTCTTTTTTGAGAGATCCATGGAATATTTACCAAATAATCATATGGTCAGGCTACCCTGGTGGCTCAATTGGTAAAGAATCTGCCAGCAATGCAGGAGACGTCGGCTCAATCCCTGCGTCAGGAAGGTCCCCTGGAGGAGGGAGTGGCAACCCACTCCAGGATTCTTGCCTGGAGAATCCCCATGGACAAAGGAGCCCAGAGGGTCAGAAATGAAAACAATCTCAATAAACTAAAGAACAGAAATTCAATAGACCACACTCCCTAGCCACAGTGTAGTAAAGCTAAAAGCTATTTACTTAAATTATACCATAAAACACCTAACCATTTGGAATTCTTTTAAGTCTCCTAATAACCATGAGATCAAAGAGGAAATAATAATACAAAAATATATCATTTAGAAAATAATGGGAATACAAATACATATCAAATCATGAAATGAGCCCAAGCAGAATTTAGAAATAAATTTATAAACTTCAATTGTTTAAATAAAAATGAAAAACACATGCTAAGCTATACAGGAAAGATTTCTGAGGAAAAAAAAAAAAAGGTCCCAAGAAAGGAAATAATGAAGTTAAGAGCAAAAAGAATATCATCTTCCTTATAATGAGTACCTACAATGTGTCAGGTTCTTTTCCATTTTTCTAATCTCTCCAAAATTACAAACTGGTATCCTTAGGGAATTCCTCAAGTGCTCAAGTCCCTTATATAAAATGGCTCAGTATTTGCATATCACCTATACACATCCTCTTATATACTTAAATCATTTCTATTTTACTTATAATATCTAATATAATATAAATGTTATATAAATAGTTGCTGGCACATGGCAAATTCAAAGTTTTGTTTTTTGGAATTTCTGGATTTTTTTCTTAATATTTTTGATCAGAGTTTGGTTGAATCCACAGATGTGGAACCCACAGATAGAAGAAGGCAGATTTTTGTTATTATTTCAAATTGCAAATGAGGCTACTGAATATCAGAGAAGATGAGGAATTTGTTTGAGGCTTCACAGCTCTTAAGTTGTGAAAGGAATCAAGCTCAGGTCTGTCTGACTCCAAACAGTGCCCTGTTTCTACTATATTCCATCCACTGATACACACTTTCTTTAACATATCTCATTAATACAAACATACGTTTAAAAAGAGACTACATGCTGGGTCATTGAAAAAAAGATTATATAATGGATAAGCCTCATAAAGATTTAATGGACAAAAAAGATAACAATATATCACATCAGGTGCAGAGATTTTAAAATCAAAGCTATACTCTATACAAATACATAATACTAGGATTTCTATCAGATAGGAAAAAATTAAAAGTTTAACAATATACTTTTTTGGATAAGGCTGGAGAAACAGGCGCTCTCTCTCTCTTTTGCTCCTACATTGCTGGAAGAGATGCAAAAATGGTAGACCAATGGAGGGAAATTAAGCAGTACATACCAAAATGCCATATTTATCCAGCTTTTAACCAGTCCAGCAATCTCACTTGTATAAACTTATCCTGAAGATATACCTATAACAACACAAAAATATACAGTCATAATGTCATTCATTGTTTGTAATGGCAAATTATTGGTAATTACCTAAATGCCCGAGCATAGGAAGTTGGTTAATACTATGGAACATGCACAGAGAGGAATACTATGCAGCTGGACAAAAGAATTGGGAAGACCTTTATTAGCTCACATGGAATGACTTCCAGGATGTATTGTTAAATTAAAAAAACAAGATGCAAAAGATTTTATATGATACAGTATCTTTTTGTGCAAGAAATGAGGGAAAATCACAAAACGTACATAAATCTGAAATTTTAGGGAGAAAATTACCAAAAAGATGAATCATAAAGCAGTGAAATTTGTTACTTACAAGTGATAGCGGAATGGAGCAGAAAGGCTAAAGGAAGGGCAAACATCATTGAGTATCAGCACAAACTCGTCATTTCAAATACAAAAATACATATATTTCTTAGTGTAAGCGTGTGCTCAGTGGAGTACAATCCTTTGCAATCTCATGAACTGTAGCCCACCAGGTTCCTCTGTCTTTGGGATTTTCTAAGCAAGAATATTGGAATGGGTTGCCATTTCCTTCTCCAGTATTTCCTGGTACTGTCTGTTAAGAGGACCTAAAAGCAATCCACACATCTAGTGGCCAGATGTGTGTTGGTTTAAATGCCAACCCTGCTTTGAAGGGGTTCCCATTGGCTAAATCTGCGATAATTTGAACATCAGAATAATTAAGAACCATACTGGATAATAATCTACTGTTTAAAACTGGAATTATGAGTCCATACTGATGGTATAGATAACTAGAGAGATAGTGAATATTAAGTAGAAGGCTTCCCTGGTGGCTCAGTGGAAAAAAAACTGCCTGCCAATGCAGGAGACACGGGTTCGCTCCCTGATCTGGGAGAATCTCACGTGCCATGGAGCAACTAAGCCTGTGCACCGCTACTATTGAACTGGAGCTTAGAGGCCGTGCTCCCCAACATAAGCCACCGCAGTGTGAAGCCAGCACACTGCAGCTAGAGAAGAGCCCCAACTCGCCACAACCAGAGAAGAGCGCACACAGCAATGAAGACTCAGCAGAGCCAAATCAATAAACTTTGAAATATGTTCAGTAGGTAGATCGTTGGTAGACATATCTATACCTATATATATATGGGGCTTCCCTTGTGGCTCAAATGGTAATGAATCTGCCCGCAATGCAGGAGAATTAGGTTCGATCCCGAGATTGGGAGGATCCCCTGGAGAAGGAAATGGCAACCCACTCTAGTATTCTTGCCTGGAGAATTCTATGGATGGAGGAGCCTGGCAGGTTACAGTCCATGGGGTTTCAAGGAGTCAGACATGACTGAGTGACTTCACTTTCACTTTATATATATATATTCAGGAACATGTTATGAGTAGACTAAGGATCGGAGAAGGCGATGGCACCCCACTCCAGTACTCTCGCCTGGAAAATCCCATGAATGGAGGAGCCTGGTGGGCTGCAGTCCATGGGGTCTCAAAGAGTTGGACACAACTGAGAGACCTCACTTTCACTTTTCACTTTCTTGCATTGGAGAAGGAAATGGCCACCCACTCCAGTGTTCTTGCCTGGAGAATCCCAGCCACGGGGGAGCCTGATGGGCTGCCGTCTATGGGGTCGCACAGAGTCGGACACGACTGAAGCGGCGCAGCAGCAGCAGCCTACTAAGGATAGGTTAAGGGCTTTTCTCTCTTTTTTTCTCATTCTCATTCACTTTGGACAATGCTCTTAAAGTGAAACACAATACTGCATATTTTTATTCTCATCTTTATCTTTGACCACATAAATCTCTTCCCCTGCAGACACTTACAAAGCTTTATTTCGAGGTTGGTAACAAATGAGAATTTTTCTTCCCAGTTAACAAGTGTTAAAAAAGAGAGAGAAACTGGTAGCGCCAGGAAGTGAACATACTTGCCCAGAATTAGGCAGGGGAGAGGGCAGCCTGGTGGGGATGTTGCACTAGGGCAGCTGGTGGTTTCCTGGAGACCTCCAGACTGCAGTGGTGGCATGGAGTAGGGTGTGAGCCCAACGCTAGAGGAGACCCCGGGTCTTTACAAGCAGCCCTTCTGTCGTTAGGGGTTTACCACTTCCCGGACTGTGCCCAGGTTCATTGGGGGTCCCGCTGAGTAAGGCAGACCCCAGAGCTCAGCCATTCAGCTATCGTTCTGACACACAGACCATCCTCTCTCTTCTCCCTAACAAAGCCCTACAATGATAATTATAATGATTTTTTTTACCATTCTTTCTGGACTCATTTCCATTTAGTTAAAAATGTACTTCCCCAATGATTCATTTATCAGCCTGCTTCTGCATTTAATCATGCATTCCACATCGCCTCTCCCAATGATGTGAAATTGTTATCCAACAGCACCCAGACCTCTCCTACTCCCAAATGATTGCATGGCCCTCACCCCATCTCCCTAAGTTATAGCATTAATTAAACTGTGTTTTAATTAAGTAAGCCCTACCCTCCTCTTCTAACAGTCCCATTCAGGCAATTTCCTTCAGGTAATTTCCTTCTTTTCGATATTATGACTCACGCCTACTGGGGTTAGAGGCATATATGTACTAGCACAGGATGAGATTTTATGTTGTCTTTGGATGTTGATTAATTACCTTAGCAACCTGTGTAATTTCTACAGCTCTATAAAACCTCGATCCTTATTTTCTTCTTCCCTAATCTCTTCTTCTGGGGAAATAGAAAAGCAAGGCCTTCTGCTGTGTTCCACCTGAAATGCAATCAGCACACAAACCTCCAGACCTAGGGAAGAATTGATATTTACAGCTCTTGCTGCTATGCACATCAGCAAACACGACAGACTGGAGAGTACCAGTTCCGAGTGCATTCAGGAAGCACCATATTGTGGAATTCCTCAGATCCCTATAAAGTTACAGAAAAGATGAAGCCATTGGTATAATTCTGCCCTATGTCAGCACTGCAAACAGAAAGTGCTGGTATATATTTCAGACCTGAGTGTCCTAAACCAACACCGTCAGGAGACTCTCTTGCTCTGAGCTTCCTATCTCTGGAGGTTAATACGGTGGATCCCAGGCCCCGGTTAAATCTCTGCCTCACAATTAGGAGTCCAGCTGGGCATTTCTGCCCCAGTTTCTTGGAGACCCACTCCAGTAACTGTAGGGCACAAGAGAACCAACCATCCTGGTTTAGCTGGGACTGAAGGGTTTTCTAGGACCTGGGACTTTCAGTACAAGAACCAGGAGAGTCCCGGGTAAGGTAGCATAGTGGGTTACCCTGAGGGCAGGTCCCTAAGGGAAGGAGCTCTGTTCTAAGCAACTGTGTCCAAAGCAGCCAAGTAGCTTCAGCTAAATTTGAATGGTTATCCACACTGAAATATATTAAACCATTAGGAACTTTGATCCTATAGTTGGACTCCAATTACAGAAAATTGTTTTTGTTTTTGTTTTTTCCATTTGAAGAATGGGTATTCCTTAAGCATCATCCCTTTTCTCAGTGGCCAGCCCATTCTGACTGAAGGACAGGCAGTAATCAGGTAAGATACCTGTTTCTGGTACCCCAGAGGAGAATTGAAAAGGCTTACACGAGAGTTGAGAGGGTCTAAATTTGAGGTTAGGGGAACAACACAGAGCTCTAAATCCAGGAGGATCCAGCCGTGCTGATCAAAAAACAGAATCCAAGATGACCACACTGGACGTACGAATCTCAAATTTAATTATAAAGAATTACTATGGGTACTTGTTATGTAATAATAGTAACAACCAGCATATATGAAGCTTGATTGGGCTTCCCTGGTGGCGCAGTAAAAGAATCCACCTGCCAACCAGGAGACCCAGTTTTGATCCCTGGGTCAGGAATATCCTCTGGAGTGGGAAGTGGCAACCTACTCCAGCATTCTTGCCTGGGAAATCCCATGGACAGTGGAGCCTGGTGGAGCTATGGTCCATGGGGTCACAAAAGAGTTGAACACGACTTAGTGACTAAACAACAACAAATGGCAGTGTAATTATGTACCTAGAACTGTTCCAGGCACTTTAATGGATTTACTCATTCAATCCTCTCTATGAGGTGAATATTAAGGTTATTATCACCATTTGACACATGAGACAGAGGAAGGTTAAGTAAATTTCCCCCAAGATCACTCAAATATTAAGTGAAGGGACAGGTCATCACCAAAGCTGGTGTTGTTAGTCATTGTTATGCTCTTTCTCATGGGCTATTCTCCTTGTGTTAAAATATACAAGGGTCCATCCTTATATAATGAATTTGGGGTGAGATCCAGGGATCTGCATTTAAACAATAGCTTAAATGAGTCTGATGCAGGGAGAGGCAGTATCTCAGGGATCTAAGTACATCTTCAACCCAACAGATATGCAAGAGCCCAGGACTCGACACCAGACATCCTGGATTTCTAGCAGCAGTTCCAGTTCTGAACCTCACAGCTGATCTGCCCACTCTGGTGATGGACATTTCTATCCCCTTCAAGCCTGATATGTGCATGGGGGCACGACTACAGTGAATGATCTCAGCTAGGGCTGGCAAAGGCAGGGCTCACAGCTTCATTCTGCAGGCCATCTTCATTTTGCTTGGGGAGAAGAAATTGCGAGGCTATCGCACTAAGGTGCACTGCTGAGTGTGAGCTGCCCAACTGCCTAAAGTGACCCCAGACCATGACTTTCAACCCTTGGAGAGGATGTGGTTGTCTGAGCTGAAAAGTGGTGGTGACACGCATGAACTGTCTGAATCCTAAGAAAGAAATCTTGGCACGCTTGGCATGGTTTCCAGTGAAACAAAGAACCCCGCCTCAAAGCCTACCGGTTAGGCCAGATTATGTGGTCTGAACAGTCCTACCTGGGGGAAAAAAAACACAGAACTGTGAGACACTCTTTCTCTCTTCCTGGGAAGATCTAAAGGTCTCAGGAAAATGGATGCTCTGCTTCTTGCTTTAAACAAAGGATTTTCACCCCCCGAGTCTTCCCCAGCACCAGCATTTGCAAATCATGAAGAGTACACTGGGGCCATTGTAGTTTTACTGATCCATCCTGGTACTCTGGTTGTGTGTGTGTGTGTGTACACTAGCTTGCGCAAAGCCCTCCTTTGCTATGGATATTGCTAGAAGTACAGCTCGAAGCCTGTTTTCTTCCCCAGCAGTCATCACAGTATACGTTTCAGCTCCTCCTTACTATGCCTGTGTTCTGGAAGCTGAACGTCTCCAGTCGAGAAGAGCAGAGCTTGTTATTTTCCCCCAGTTGACTCTTGAGCAGTCACCTTAAAGAACGGATGGAAATCATATTGGCTTTTGTTTCTTTTCTCCTACCTTTGCTAATGGAGATTTTTAGAGGACATGGCCACCCCCAGACAGACTGCTGCTCCTGATCAAAACTCCCCAGATCCTTTGGGCAGGGTGTGCACCTGCCAGCCAGCCGTTCGTAGAAAGTGAGAAAATGAAGCAGAATTAGCATCATATCCACATTCTTTTTTCTCCTAACAGGCTCGGCAGCTGGCTCTTCCCGCTGGGCAATTTTTTCCCTTTTTCTTTGTGATTTGCCAAAGGGAAAAAAAAAAAAAAAAAGACAGAAAGAAAAGGAAGAACAATTAGGAACATCATTTCAAGGTGTGTGCACCAGGTGGAGCCCTTTTAAGTGACATTCAGAAGCCCTGGATCTCTGCAATCCCTGTGCCCCAGGCTGGTCTGGCCCAGATTTCTTGTTTCAGTGACATCCATCCTTCAGCTTCTTCATTGTGTTCTGGTCTCTTCTCAAATGACAATACCCAGGGGATAAAACACTGCTCTTCTTTTTTCTTTTTGTCTTTATTTTAAGAGCAATTCCCTTAGTCCTTTTTTTTTTTTTAGCCATGGAAAGGAACTCCTGTTCTCATCAATGGCTCTGCTGGATGAATGCTAACCACAGGCAGCTATGTGGACAGATCTCAAAGCTGGCAGTCTGAAATATTTTACCCATTATAGGTAAAAGTGAAAGTGTTAGTCGCTCAGTTGTGCCTGACTCTGCAACCATATGGACTGTAGCCCACCAGGCTCCTCTACCCATGGGATTTTCCAGGCAAGAGTGGTTTTCCAGGCAAGAATACTGGAGTGGTTGCCATTTTCTTCTCCAGGGGATCTTCCTGACCCAGGAATTGAACCCCGGTGTCCTGCACTGCAGGCAGATTCCTTACAGTCTAAGCCACCAGGGAAGCCCCAACTAAAAATACTCATTCTGAAGAACTCTGAACTTTAATATAAATTATGAAAATGTTTAAAGAGATTCTTAACAAAAAGAATCCTCCCAAGATTGATTCTTGTAGGTAACTGCTTACAGATCATTTACTATCATTAAAGATTGGTGGAAAATTCACTGGAGAGGAAAAATTAACTTGGAGTGAAATTTCAAGTCAATCTGTCTGAACCATAAAAAAAAAATTAAATCTCTCAGAAATGTAAATAAACCTTTGGGTTATAATAAAAACCTATGCTGAAACAGCATTTTGTATACAAAATTTAAGCCATATTTTTGTTTTTTAAAAGCTTGATTCTAATGGAATTTGATTAATCAAATGATTAAATCAAAGGCTCATTTGTAAGTACAAGGAACAAACTAGTGTGACCATCTTATTACTTTCAAATGAAGACGTAAATGCAAATTAGCTCATTATCAGGCAGAAGGAGAAAAGAATGCTCTCTGTTTGGAAAAAGGCAGTTACAGAAAGAACCATGCAAGTGTTCCATTTTTTTCTCCTAATCTCCTTGATAATCTAATAAATGAAAAATAATACTTTATTGTTCTAATATGTATTTCTCTATCCATGACAGAAAGAGATATTTTCATGTTTGTAGTCCTTCAGATTTTCTCCTTTGTTAGTAGTCTTAAGTTATTATTATGGTTGTCTTTTTAAACTTGTTTATAGGAGTAATTTCTATACTGTAGGTCTATGCTGTCCAGTACAGTAGTTACAAGCCACATGTGACTATTGAACACCTGTAGTTAATTTGAATTGAGATATGCTCAGACTTCCCTAGTGGCTCAGACAGTAAAGTGTCTGTCTACAATGCAGGAGACCCAGGTTCAATCCCTGGGTCGGGAAGATCTGGAGAAGGAAATGGCAACCCACTCCAATATTCTTGCCTGGAAAATTCCATGGATGGAGAAGCCTGGTAGGCTACAGTCCCTGGGATCGCAGAGTCAGACATGACTGAGCGTCTTTACTTTCACTAAGTGTAAAATAGACACTGGGTTTCAAAACCCTAGGATAAAAAACCCCCGGATCTGAACAAAGTGAAAAACACCAACACATAGAAAAAGATCCAACTATATACTGTCTATAAGAGATTCTCTTTAGATTTAAGGACACGCACAGGTTAAAAATGAAAGGATAGAAAAAGGTATTGAGCACATGTTAACCAAAAGAGAGCAGGGGTATTCATACTTCAACAAATAGAATATATCAGAAACTGTCACAAGAGACAAAGAAGGGCATTATATAATGACAAAAGGGTCAGTTCATCAGGAAGAGATAACAATTATAAATATATGCATATACATATATATGTCTCTATCAGAGCACTCAAATATAGGAAGCAAACACTGACAGAACTGAAGGGAGAAAAAGGCAGCAGCACAAAAATAGTAGGGTATTTCAACACCTCTACTTTCCATAATGTATGAAAGATTCATACAGAAGGTCAATAAGGAAATAGAGAACACTGAAGAGTGGATTAGCTGACATTCCGTACTAATATAATTGTTTATGCTTTCTTTAAAATAAATAACTAAAAGAACATAAAATCTCAGTAGTTTGCTGCTAATATATACATATGTTGTATAAAAAGGTATATTTTGGTTTTGTTAAAACCCTTGTTGACTTTTCTACAGTGAATGTTTTTTTAACTTGATTTAATAAAAATGTTAATTTTGAAAAAAAAAAAAAAAGGAAATAGAGAACAACACTATACTGAATAGACCTAACAGACATATATAGAAAAAGCAATCCTAAAATTCATTTGAAATCATAAAAGACCTCAAATAGCCAAAACAACCTCGGAAAAGAAGGACAAAGCTGGAATCCTAATGCTTCCTGACTTCAAAATATATTACAGAGCTACAGTAATCAGAACATATGGTTCAGTTCAGTTCAGTTCAGTCACTCAGTTGCGTCCAACATTTTGCGACCTCATAAATCGCAGCACGCCAGGCCTCCCTGTCCATCACCAACTCCCGGAGTTCACTCAGACTCCCGTCCATCGAGTCGGTGATGCCATCCAGCCATCTCGTCCTCTGTCGTCCCCTTCTCCTCCTGCCCCCAATCCCTATGGTACTAACATAAAATAGATATATAGAACAATGAAACAGAATAGACAGCCCAGAGATAAGCCCAGACATACATGATCAAATGATCTTCAACAAGGATACAAAGACAATATAATAAGGAAAGGGTAATCTCTTCAACAAATGGTGTTGGGAAAACTGAATGTCCACATGTAGGAGATTGAAACTGGATCCTTAGACCATACCAAAAATCAGCTCAAAATGGACTAAGAACTTAAACATAAGACCTGAAGCTACAAAACTCCTAAAAGAAAACAAAGGGATAAATTTTCCTAATACTGTTCTTTGGAAAGATTCTTTGATATGGCAACAAAACCAGAGAGAGAGAGAGAGAAACAGAGAGATACAGGGAAGGGAGGGAGGGAGGGAGGGAGAGAGGCTACACCAAACCGAAAACTTCTGTACAGCAAAGGAAACAATCCACAGAGGGAAAATGCAAGGCAACCTAGAGGATGGGGAAAAAGTACTTGCAAATCATATACCAGATAAGGGGTTAACAGTCAAAATACAGAAGGAATCTCTTCAGTGCAATAGCGAAAAACAAATAAGCTGATTTTAAAAGTGGGCAAAAGACTTGATTAGACATTTCTCCAAAGAAGATGTACAAATGACCAACAGGTATGTGAAAAGATGCTTAATATCATTAATCATCAGGGAAATGTAAATCACAACCATAAGAGATATCACCACACATCGGTTAAAGTGTCCATTAATCCAAACAAACAAACACGCAAACTCAACCTAAAAATAACAAGTGTTTGGAAATTGGAACTCCTGTGCACTGTTGCTGGGAATGTAAGTTGGTACAACCACCCAGGAAAACAATATGAAGATTCCTCAAAATATTAAACACAGAACTTCCATTTGATCCAGCAATCCCACCTCTGGGTATTTATTAAAAAATTGAAAACAGGATCTTGAAGAGATAGATATTTGCATTCCAGTGCTCATGGCAGAATTACCATATTTAAGAGGTGGAAACAAGCTAAATGTCCACTGATAGAAGCAAACTGTTTGCTTCTAAATTAAATATTATTCAGTCTTTTCAAAAAGGGAACTCCTATCTTCTTACAGCATGGATGAATCCTGAGAACATTATGCTAATGAAATAAGCCCGTCACAGAAGGACGAATACCGCGTGATTCTATTTATATGAGGTATCTAAAGTAGTCAAGTGAACTCCGGGAGATGGTGAGGGACAGGGAGGCCTGGCGTGCTGCGATTCATGGGGTCGCAAAGAGTCGGACACGACTGAGCAACTGAACTGAACTGAACTGAAAGTAGTCAAACTCACAGAAGCAGAAAGTGGAATAGAAGTTGCCAGGGGCTGGAAGGAGAGGAAACTGAGGAGTTACTGCTCAATGATACAGCATTTCCATCATGCAAGATAAAATTTTTGATTGATGTAGTCAAATCTCTAAAGATCCCTTTAGGGCTTATGCTTTTAATATTATTCCCTGTATTCACCTTTATAACAATATTCCATGTTTTATCCCAATAGTCTTAAATTTATTTTTTCTCTTATTTAAACTTTATTCTGACTGGAATTTTGTGTGTGTGTATGTGATATGAGGTTTGCCTAAACATTTTTTTTTTGGTTTTGAAGACCAATTGTCCCTATATCATTTATTAAACAATGCAGCCTTTCCTCCATGAATTGTAAAACCATCTTTATACCAAATCAGGTTTCTGTGGTATGCAGGGATGTATCTCTAAGCTCTTTATTTTCTATCACTGATCTATCTATTACCCCTATGCCACACTGTTTCAATTGCTAAGGCTTTATAATATATCTTATCCCTTGTAAGAAACTCCCTGCCAACCCTCCTTGTTCTTTATTTTCAGTTGCTGTTAGAATTTTTCAGTTTCAAGGTTGGCTTCCCTGAAGCCCTGCAGAGGGTATGTGCTGAACAGTCAGGCAGGTGACTGTCCTCTGGATCCTTCCCAAGTGAAAAATCACCCAAAGGTTTGTCTTTAAAGTCAAATCAATAAAATAACAATAATGAACACATCTGTTTTATAAAGCATGGAATGATATGATTACGATGATGTTGATGGCATCTCTCATTTACAAAGTAAATATAGTATAAAATGGAATTTTATCCATTTCATCTCACTTGATTTCTACAGCAATTCTGTGTTGATAAGATATGAGTTATTATCCCCATTTCATAGTTGAGAAAATGGAACTCAGACAGACTGAGTAAAATCATGGAGTACAAATAGGATTCAGAGATGTTGACCCATTACTTTACCCAGTGCATTTTGAAACCCAGTAATAAAAATGTAAATGATTTCCACTGGAAAATACCATCATAACCCTCTTCAGTCACTTGAATAATACAACATACACACACTTCAACTCACAACTGTATTCCTGAATTCCCCCGTATGTTCAGTTCAATTCAATTAAATCCAGCAAACATTTGTTTTCTTCTCTTCTCCCAGGTACATCATTTTCTTATGGAAGTGATACCTTGGAGATGTCCAGTCCTGATGTTTTTACATTCTTATTATCTGACGCTTTGTTTGGCTTCCTGAAACACATATGGGGTAACAGCAGCACTTACTTTATCCAAATATGCTTGATGTACCCAACTTTCTACCAGTTGGGAAAGGAAGGAATGTTTCACATTAAATAGCCTTAAAATACTAATGTTAAATTCACGACGGTGTATTAGTGCCAGCAACATTCTCATGCCCAAATTTCCAAGACCCCCAGAGTCACATGTTCAACTGGGCATAAAATACATCAGTCAGGTTTATATTTAACTGTAAATAACAGAAAATTTTACTACAATGACGTAGGCAAATAGAGGTTGACTTTTTTCTTTTTTCACATTCCAAGACATCCTGAGTAAGGCAGGTCTAGACAGACACTGAAAGATGCCAAGAAGGGACCAGGCTGTTTACGTCATTCGGCTCCACCTCCTGGTCACAAGATGGCTGCTGCATCTGCTAGCGTTGTGTCCACACTCTAGAGGAAACACAAAGCATCATTAGCCACCTCTTTTGTTTGTTTGTTTTTATAAAAATAATCTTTCCTAGAAATTTCCTATAATTCCCTTTACGTTTCAAGGTTTCATAAGCCAGAGTAAAAATTGGGGAAATTGGGGCAGAGGTTTGTCATGACTGATCATGATCAGATACAATCCATCACCTGAGGCTGGACTCACGCCTTCTCTAAACAAAACCAAGATTTGTTTATAGTAATGCAGGTGGCCCCACATGAATCAAACATTATGTGGTGATGGTAATAGAGACCCAAATCCAGAGAAAATGAGGAAAAGAAGGGAGGTAGCCCCACTGCCAAATGTGGGATGAGAAGGTTGCTTTTACCTATTCTTGAACCGAGTAAAATAGGCCAAAGATTTCAAAACTTTGATTTGGTCAATAAGAACATTTTGGGGCATGCCCATATTTTTTCTTTTTTATTACATTTTAGTTAATTTATTTATTTGGCTGTGTTGGGTGTTAGTATATTATGCAGGATCTTTTCAATGTGGTGCACAGACTCTCTAATTGTGGCCCACAGGCTCAGTAGTTATAGCATCATGACACTCAGCTGCAATCAGGCTCACGGGATCTTCGTTCCCCTACCAGGAATCAAACCCACGTCCCCTGTTTCGCAAGGCAGATTCTCTACCACTGGACAACCAGGGAAGTTCCTGTGTATGCTCATATTTTAAAAATAAATTTTATTGTCTGTAAAAAGCTTTGGAACCCTAAAATCTCACAAGGCACAGAGGACTACAATGGGGCTGTCCCAGACGGGATGCGTTCTGAAGAGCAATAGAGCTGGCCTAGGATGGCAGCGCCAGCCAGCATCATGCTACCAAGAGGCTTATGATGATTCAAATTACTAAAATGTCTGGGAGTCACTTTCATTATCCTTACTGACAATTAATTTTAATGGCAAAATGAAATAATTAAGCAGCAGGAAGTCTGGAGCACATAGCTCTCCTGTTACTGTTATGAAAGAAAACCAGTGGTGCAAAGAGAAATTTACCAAGTCTAAGGTTCTTTCGGAGAAGGCAATGGCACTCCACTCCAGTACTCTTGCCTGGAAAATCCCATGGACGGAGGAGCCTGGAAGGCTGCAGTCCATGGGATCGCTGAGGGTCGGATATGGCTGAGCGACTTCACTTTCACTTTTAACTTTCAGGCAGTGGAGAAGGAAATGGCAACCCACTCCAGTGTTCTTGCCTGGAGAATCCCAGGGACGGGAGAGCCTGGTGGGCTGCCGTCTATGGGGTTGCACAGAGTTGGACACGACTGAAGTGACTTAGCAGCAGCAGCAGGGTTCTTTCATATGAACCAAGGTGGTGTGGAACTAAGACTATGGTGAGAAAAATGCTGAGTCACTGAATTCATTAGCAAGGTTAACGTTCCATATGGCATTCAAGCTACTGCTTTACAAATTATTTAAGATAATTAATAAAAAATGTGCTACAATAATGAGCAGTATTTTAGTAGCTTCTTTGCCAATATGCATCACAAAGAGCGCTCATTTAATATTCCCATTTTTTTTGTTTGTTTGTTTCTACTCCTTGAAAAGTATTTTGCCAGAAGCTTGTCTATATTTAACATCATCGCCTGTTGACTTTGTCAAAGTTAACGGAACTGCAATTTGCCTCTCAGTCACTGTCTCAGAGAACAGATTTCCACCAGTGTTTTTGAATTGAGAAACAGTTACAATCTTGGTCAGACTATGCATTCTTGTGGTGGGGGACTGACTCCCATATTGCATGGAATTTTTATCATCTCGGGTCTCAGGACAGTAAATGCCAATGTCATTTGGATGACCCCATACACTCCCACTCATTCCCAAATATCCCCTAAGAACACAGTTAAGCCACAAACTGAGATCCAGGCAGCATCTTAAATTTACAGAGTCCAAAGTAAGATGCTCAGTAGCCCAGATCATATATTGATTGGTGGTAGACACAGTACTGGAACCTAGGACTAGAACTGTGACTCTGGGGAGCTTCACACAACAGGCTTTTTCTGCCATCTAATAGAAAGTTAATGTTCTCTTTTGTGCATAATAGCTATTTAATAATATTTGCTGAATAACTGAGAATCCAATTTTGTCAAAGCCAATGCTATTCATTAACTGGTGGTCATCTGTGAAAAATGGCATCCTTAATAAATAAATAAGAAAAGGAATTTTGCATTTGGGCTCCAGCCAAATATTAACTGCAGAGGTTTTGCATCGCCTACAGAGTCAGACAAAGAGCAAGAATAAGGTTGTTGTATATAGAAGTTTGATGCCAAGGAAAAGTCAGTGATTCCATAAACGAGGCAGTGGGGGTCCAGAGAAACATTTTGTGCAATACCATGCTTATGGACTCTGAGAAAAGGATTCAGAGACATTTTCAGCAATACTTTCCCTGCTACCTTTTGCCAAATACATTTTTATTTGTTAATATTTCACTTCCTTGACCTGGCCTTCCACCTTTATCATTAAAATGAACACTAAATACTTTCCTTCACTAAATACTAAACAGTATTCTTTTTGCCTTTGGGAATACCAGACCACCTTACCTGCTTCCTGAGAAATGTGTATGCAGGTCAAGAAGCAACAGTTAGAACTGGACGTGGAACAACAGACTGGTTCCAAATTGGGAAAGGAGTACACCAAGGTTGTATATTGTCACTCTGCTCATTTAACTTGTATGCAGAGTATATCATGTGAAATGCTGGGCTGGATGAAGCACAAGCTGGAATCAAGACTGCTGGGAGAAATATCAATAACCTCAGATATGCAGATGACACCACCCTTAGGGCAGAAAGGGAAGAAGAACTAAAGAGCCCTTGACGAAAGTGAAAGAGAAGAGTGAAAAGTTGGCTTAAAGCTCAACATTCAGAAAACTAAGATCATGGCATCCGGTCCATCACTTCATGGCAAATAGATGGGGAAACAATGGAAACGGTGAGAGACTTTATTTTGAGGGGCTCCAAAATCACTGCAGGTGGTGACTGCAGCCATGAAATTAAAAGATGCTTGCTCCTTGGAAGAAAAACTACGACAAACCTAGACAGTGTATTAAAAAGCAAAGATGTTACTTTGCCAACAAAGGTCCATCTAGTCAAAGCTATGATTTCTCCAGATGTGAGAGTTGGACTGTGAAGAAAGCTAAGGGCCGAAGAATTGACTCTTTTGAACTGTGGTGTTGGAGAAGACTCTTGAGAGTCCCTTGGACTGCAAGGAGATCCAACCAGTCCATCCTGAAGGAAATCAGTCCTTAATATTCATTGGAAGGGCTGATGCTGAAGCTGAAACTCCAATACTTTGGCCACCTGATGCGAAGAACTGACTCATTGGAAAAGATCCTGATGCTGGGAAAGATTGAAGGCAGGAGGAGAAGGGGATGACAGAGGATGAGATGGTTGGATGGCATCACCAACTCAATGGACATGCGTTTGAGCAAGGTTAGGGAGTTGGTGATGGACAGGGAAGCTTGGTGTGCTTCAGTCCTTAAGGTTGCCAGGAGTTGGACACAACTGAGCAACTGAACTGATTCTTTTTGCCTTCCTTGCTGGCCACCAAAGTACACATTCTATTTATCACTTAGCCATTCCACAAAAGTGGGTGCAAGGATAGCCACAATGTGACAGGCACTATGCTCAATGTTAGAATACAGCTGAAACATATAGGTTGCAGAAATGTGAGAACAGATGAGTGGCTTTGGAAAACCAGGCTCACATTCCAACAAGGCCACTTGAAATCTTAGCTTGTTCATATTCCAACTCTGAGCCTGTTTTCTCATTTCTAAAAGTGAGAAAAACACATATGCTCTAGGGTAGTATAGGAATTAAATATAATTTATGTGAAAATTCTAAGCACATTGCCTAGTACATAAGTTTCTTTTTGCTTCTGAACATTTGGTCACTTTAACAGTGACAGTGACATTTGGTCACTGTAACTCTGCCACTGCCCTCAGCTAAGAATTTGAGTGAGCTGCAAACACACATGGTTTCCTCAAGTGAAGGTGCTACCTGCCTTATCAACAGGTTACCAAGGGGGTTCATTCACAGAGATACTATGAGGTTTGAGAGAGATGACAGAAAAAAAGAAATTCACATGGATCTTAATCTAATTTTTAAACTTAATTGAAATTTTAAGTGCACCTAGTAATATATTTAACTTATTTCAGATTCACAGCATTGAGTATAAAATCAGAATATCACAAATGCAATTTATATAATGGTATATGCTTTGCATTAATTTAAAAAAACTAATTCTTACATTCTTTGGGCTAAAATGATTATATTCTCACAAAGCTACTTATATCACTACCATGTTTAATCACACATAGAAAGAGTTCTCTCTTGTTCTTTATTATAAGCCCCCAAATATACATATATATATATATTAAATCTCAATTCTGTTTTAAGACTCTATGATGTCACAGTGATCAATATAATTGTCCTGTAGTGAATGCAAATATAACTGATCCCATATCTAATAGCAGACTTGACTCAGGTTATGAAGGAACATTTCTTCCCACTTAGTGTGGCTAACTCCTATTCACCTCCCAAGATTTTGACCTTGGGATACCCTCTCTGGGCAGCTCCCAGCCACTACCAATCCACTCTGATTCCCAAATGGGCCAGGCATCCCTTCTTGTATTCCCCTGACACTGTGTAAATCTATCTCAAATCACCGAACAGTCCAAATAAGTTGCTGTATTTTACCTCTTTGCTTCTGCTGGTAGACTAGAAGGGCTTAGAAAGGTCCAGGGACTATTCTCACCCTTGCATTCTAGTTCCTCACATGTCTTACGTGTTAAAAACGTAACACTTGATTTCAGAAAGTTGGAAGAAATAAAGACACACTTTGTGACTCCATAAAACCATGTCTCCAAAGTGTTAAAACCCTTTTTCTTCCCCATCTTTCCACCAGCCATGAGAGCCTCAGTCTTATCACTGAAGCCAGAACTTTGAAGTCATTTGATAATGGTGTTAGTGGTGCCAAAAAAAGCAAATTAAAAGACTTTCTAAGGGATTGTTTTTCTCTTGAATTTGAAAGCCAATGTCTGAACGCTGAGATCCTATGGCAAGGAGTGACAGTCCCTTTAGGACAAGCAAGAGGAAACATCCAGTTACTTCTTTATTTCTATAGCTTCTAAGAGGCCATTTCTTCCCCAAAATGATATATGAGATAAAAGCAATGGTATGGCATATTTAAGATCATTATTCATTTGAGATCCTCGTGGAAGTGGCATGAGGTAAAGATAATACTGTCAAAAACTGCTATCCTGTTGGGTTCTTATCTCTCTTGCCCCTGCTTGGTTTCGTCTCTGGTCGGGGCAGCCAGATAGACGTCTGAGGACAGTGTGTTGTCTCTATGGCATAGGCAATGAGGGAGAAGGGAAGAGAGAGTATCCATTACTAACTGATTCTGCCAGTCTTTATGTATTTTGCATACATTATTTCATTTAATCCTCTCAAAAGCCCTGTGAGGTGGTTAAGCAGTTCATTATCTTAGTTTTACAGTTGCAAGCCCACAAACTCAGAGAGAGTCAGTAACTTGCCCAAGGTCACAGAGGCGGGAAGGAGCTCTCAGAGCCACATGGAGCTCCCACAAAAGCACATTTCTTGAGAAGTCACCAAGTTGCACATGGTTCCTTCATTCATTCAGGGGCTTTGGAGCCACACAGAGAGGTTGAGTCCCAGACACACAGTACACTGAGTGAACACACAATCTGTGGGCACATTTGTGACTTAAACTTTTTCAGGCTCAATTTTCTTATCTGAAAATGAAGATTATAAAAATGCCTGCCCCGAGGATTGTTTGAAAGATGAAATGAGATAATCCACGTTGTGCTCAAGACGGTGCAACTGTGCTGGTACAAGATGTTTAAATGTTGCCTCTACTGACGAAGCAGTCGCAGTCCAGTGGGAGAGCCAGTGTCATAATCAACCCACTAAGAAACAGTGAGCACTGTTTCTCACTGTAGAAACTAAATTGTATAGGAATGCTAATGAGGAAGTGAAGGTCCTTGAGGGACAAGAGAGGGGGCTCCCAGCGGTGATGGCATTTGTACTGTAAACTGTCTTATTTCCCTGATCTGGGAGGTTGGAGGTACAAGGAGCTGTATCAGGCGTGGGGAGAACTGTACACAAAGCTTGGGATGCTAGATAGGGGTCCATTAGGGGGTCCCTGCAAGGGGATGGCAGGAGATTCAGCTTGAGTCATAGGTTGGATTCTGTGTGAAGAACCTGGCATGTCGGGCTCCAGGGTTTGGCTTCCTGATGCAGGCAGTAGAGAACCATGAGAACTTCCCAACCAGGGGGCCACCTATTCCCATTTGCATGCTGGAAGAAGAACAGGGGAGGCCATCTGGACCACAGATTAGAAAGGAGAGAGCTGGAGGCAGGAAGGCCGTAGTGACTCTTCAGAACATAAGGGCTGAGCAAGACCATGGGAAGTGGACAGAGAGTAGGGCTCCCATCTGACAGGATGGATCACACATGTCAGAGATGCGGGGCTGTTATCCATTTCTCTAGGGAAATGCTGTTTAGTGTTCCTCCTTCTTTTTCAGAATCAAAAAATCTTATAGGTTTAAGGCAGTACTTGAGAATTTGAGAAGTGAAAGCACTTCCATGAGAAATGAAGAAAAATAAGGGAAGTTTTCTGGGGTTTGCAGCAACGTGATGTGCTTGGTCTGGATGACCTTCCGACTTGCTCTCCAGATACCTCCAACGAGACTCTAAAGTATAAGGAGTTACTGCAATGGCCATTATGTAAATGGACTGTGAAATGGATTATATTAGCCATTTTCCCAGGCTCCGTATTCTAACATTCTTCTGGAGAAAGTATGTTGGTCAAAATGAAGTCATTAAGAAAGAGAATACCTACAGAGGGGGTTTCTCCAGGAGTTATTTTACAAACTTTGTCCCCAAAACACAAATGGCAAGATTGGCATGAATGTCCCAGTATTGGGTGCAACCAAAGTCTGCAAGATGCTTTGTGTTCACTGATACATCTAGATTTGAAAGGTAGAAGACATTTGTTTTCAGATTTTTATTTAAACCAAGAGGTAGGATGCTAGGAGTACAGAAATTTTTTAAAGCCTGTGAACTGAAAATTTTTGTCCAGGACTGCGTTAGGAGCTGACAGGGAAAGATGTGAATACATAATAAGTAAACACTCAAAGGGCAACTTAGGAATTTCAAAACATAAAAAAAAAAAAGAACTATTTGATGAATAGTGTCGGAACATTAAGTTGGCCATGTAGAAAAAGCAAAAATCTAGATTCCTATATACTCATTAAACCAAAATAGATTCTATATAGGGAATAAAAATATTAAAACAAAACATTTTTAAATGTTTTTATTCTAAGAAATTTGTAATATTTGTAATGATTTTGTAATAAGGAAGGCATTCTTAAGTAAAAAATACACCTTGAAGTCATAAAGGAAATAATAATTTTGACAATATAAAAAGTAAAAACTTCTATAACCATATATTAATATATTATTAATATCATATATCAAAAAAAGTCAATATATAATATACTTATGAATATGTTGCTGCTGCTAAGTCACTTCAGTCATGTCCGACTCTGTGCGACCCCATAGACGGCAGCCCACCAGGCTCCCCTATATGCAATAAAGTCAATGCAAATATTTATATATTGTTAATATTATATATATTAATAAAGTAAGAAACAAACAACAATCTGAGAAAATAGTCATTTGCAGCACATATGACCACCCCTCACTTGGCCTCCACACCTCTATCTACAAGTGTTAAAAACCTCCCTAAAACCCCATAGGTTCATGGCCAGGCTCCCTCTTCTCCCAGCTTCAGTTTCCCAGCCCCTTCAGCTCCACCCTCATAACCTCACCCTCATTTACCTCTTTGTGGTCATCAGCACTCATCTCTATCGTGACCTTTATCTTTGCTCATTTCAATCCCCTCAAGAAGCCCAGACTCCCCTCATCACTTGGACCCTTCCTCCCATTTGGCCCATGTGTTCCTCTTCCAACCCCACACCTCACCCATCCCTAATTCCTAAAACTGTTCCACTGTGTTATCACTTCAAAGCAGGTCTCCTGTACGCTGTACTTCTTCTCTAAACATTCCCATCATTTTTTTTTTTTTTTTCATCTTCAAGGCATGTGGGATCTTAGTTCCCTGACCAGGGATCAAACCCACACCCGCTGTGTTGGAAGCTCAGTCTTAGCCACTGGACCTCAAGGGAAGTCCCTCCCATCAACTTCTTACTCTAACTTCTACCCCACTGTCCCTGAGCATAGTGCTTCCTCACAGCCCCAAAGCAGTAGACAAAGAGTGTGTGTGTCCATTAAATTATCTCCGGAAGGACATATTAGAAGCAGTTAATAATTTTTGTCTCTGGGAAGCAGTTTCAGAGGTTGAGGAAAGGGAGATTTTGTTACTGTTATATTTTTTTCTACAGGGTTTACTTTTCATGACATGTATGACATTTTCTTTTTTTCAAAGGAGAGCGAAGAATCTTAAAAGACATGATCAAGTTCTTTTTTCTTTTATCATTTCAACATCATTGTGTGAATCTCTTCACGCGCATGCCACACACACTTACATGTCACCTTTGATGCAATGCATAGAGTGAAAGCAATTTCACATCAGTTAATGGATCCAGTTTTTGTTTAAGAGCTGTTTTCAGAGGGCAGAAACAGCTTGTCAGGATAGTTGATCAAGTGTTTCCCAACCCCCCATATACACATACATAAATCTGATAATAGAAAAATAATCTTTCAGACCATTTGTTTGGCATTTTGAAGACAAAGCAGCTAATCGATAAACCGCTTCTCAGTTGTGTGTGTGTGTGTGATTCTTCAGACAAGTATTGTATTTCTGGATTTAGATGGGGAAGTCTATTTTATCTGCCATATACCCAAAGTTGTCCAAGACTGGATTAGGTCCTAAATTAAACAAAGTAAGTCTCTCCCTCAAGATGCTCATACTCTTTGAAAAGGTGGAAAGAACAATATAATCACACCGCAAATTGTCAGGAAAGACTTAATGGAAGAGTGAAGACTTGAGAGGCCACAGCAGAAATCAAACCACATAACCGACAATCACTGTCTTTCTTCTAGCCTTTGAAATCACAGTTTTAATAGTCCATGTACTCCAGTAAATTATGACAAACCAGAAATGCTTCTATTAAAATGGACCCCTGGGGCAAAACTCCTTACCAAGCCAATTTGAATTCAAATGGGCAGCAGGATATACAAAGAGAGGAAAACAACAGACCCTATTTACAACACTGTTTCATAAAGATAATTAACTTTTATTTATTCAGATATAAGAAGATACTGCAGAGTGGAAAACGGTGACTATTGGAGAGGTTGCTAAGGACGCAAGCCTTTCAGGAGATTTCCTCCCCTCTGTTCACCCTTCCTGAATTATTATGCCCATTACCAACCCCATGTCTAAATCAGAAAATTACTGAAATGCAAATTGAACAGAGTAATTTATCTGTGCCCGAAAATATCTCTGAGTTAACAGAGCTCCACTGATGAGATCTAAACAAGCCCAGGGAATCGTGGTACCTAATTTACAGCAGTATTATGTAGCAACATAAATTTAACCACAAGCAACATATATTGTGAAAGTCATAATAAACACCAGAGGAAAATGGAGGAGAGATGAGGAGTCACACAAAATGTGTTTCATTAAAAGAGAGAGGAATTGCACGACTATCGCATTAGTACCTGATGCACAGTCCAGTTTCAAACTGGTGAGAGTGAGGAAGCCAGCAAATTAAAAATCGTGATTCCTTCCCTCGCTCCACTGGAGACTTACAAATAAGTACATCAACTTTTTGTGTGATGGAAGATTTCCACAGAAAACTCTTTCTCGTGAAAGATTTCCACAGAAAAATCTTTCTGTATTACCTTGTCATGGTACCTGAAATCATCAGTATGGATGTAAGGATTTTGAAAATCTTTTGGTTTCTAAGATTTCTGTATTAAATCTCAGAGAACAGACTCTTTATCAGCTAATGTATCATCAGGAATGAGATATCAGAAAACTTGTATTAAAACTTGTAGACAAAAGAGAGTTTAGTCATGCAATTACTGTTTCTTCTGAATTTATAAATGGGTAAATGGAGGCTCAAAGATATTATCCAAGGTCATGAAGTCAACTGCTGGCTGAACTGGAACTAAAATTTAATCTTTGACATTCCTGATCTAGTACCCTTTCCCAACTCTGTACCTCAGTTTTCTTTCAAAGCTCTATAACAATGAGACGTGAGTGAGATAGCTGGGGCAAGAAATAGGAATTGTCAACATGTCCCCAGAAAGAAAAAGAGAAAGCCCCATAAAGTAACTTCACTAACTGTACAGCTTTGCCTAGATGGGCTCTGTGTCTGTGTTATGTTAGTCGGTCATTTGTGTCTGACTCTTTGCAACCCTGTGAATTGTTGCCTGCCAGCCTCCTCTGTCCTCTTCCTTCTCCAGGGGATCTTCCTGACCCAGGGATCGAACCCAGGTCTTCTGCATTGCAGGCAGATTCTTTTCCATTTGAGCCCATAGATAGACTCTATTAAAAACAATTGAGATTAGGAATTTGTGGTGGTCCAGCAGCTAGGACTCTGCCCTCCACTCTAGTGGGGCATGGGTTTCATCCCTGCTGGGGGAACTAAGATCCTGCAAACCATGTGGTGTGGCCACTAAGTAAGTAAATAAATAAAATAAAATGGACTACACTGTCTTTTTTAAAAAATTGAGTTTGGGTCTCCCACCCGCTCCCCGCCCCATCAAATTCAAAGCTGACCAAAGTAGACTGGAACTGAAGCTTAGTGTTGGAAAAGTTAAGACACTGTGTACAATGTTAAATCTTGTTCTTAGTTGTAGGTGATCTTAGTCCACAGGCCTTACAAGGTAAAATCCCTAAATCAACACTATTTATTGTTCTCCTGGTCAAAGTCGCTACTGGTCAAATTGATCACTTGTTATTTGCAAGAGTGAGTTATTATACCAAGTTGATATGTACTCACCCACTTATGGTAGTGAGGTGCTGGGTTACCTGGTGAGCACATTACATAAATGGTCGGGAAACTTGTAAAGCAGAGGCAGTAGGGAAAATGGAAAAGAATCTGAGAGTTGGTATTTTTAAAAATCAAAGTAGACTTCATTTAGGAAAGAATGTTGTTAGATGGCTTTACACCTGTTTCATAGTTTGGTGACTCACTTTAAGTTCATACAGCTGAAAGGTACCTTAATCTTTTTTAGAGCTCAGGGCCGTTAAAGCTTTTGTACTAGAACTTCAGGTCAGAATGGCACAATGTCCTCAGGCTTTGCTACATTCCGGATGCCCCACTCTCAACCTCTGATCAAAACCAATCATGATAGATAACGAAATGGCATAGTCAATGTAAGAAAACAAGATAAATACCTCTGTGGACCAGGAGCTGAATGGGACCTCAGAATGGTGATAAAGACAGAAGCCCCAGCCCTGCTTATATCTGGGTCTGGAAGTCCTTGAGGACTCACCCTTGAGGAGGGGCTTTTGAGGAGTCATCACTTTAGAAGGACATGGATGAACAGTGCTTCTCCCCTAGACGCACCTGGAGCCACATGAACAGAGAGCCCGGGGACTGGAATGGGGGCCTCTGTTCCTGAGAAGATGCTGAACACAAATGCTGCTGCCCTCTGCCTGGAGCCGTGACTTTATGGGAACTCAGACGCCTGGGAGAGCAGAGAACAAGCCAGTCCTCAACTGGAGACTGAAGTTTTCCTCTCTGCTCGTGAAAGGATCTGCAATACCCTCAAGGTCACTGAGGGCCATTCTTCCCCAAATTTCACTTTGAGCATCTGGTTTTGTTAGAATAGTGAGCACTTTCTTAGTCCAATCAACCAAAGTCCACCAGGGACAAATCTATAGCCCAACAAAATCAGGTTCATTTGCTCAATGCTATGAGTAAGACAGCACATGAGGGAAACCGAGTGTCTCAACAAACAAAGGAGGAAAGTACATTGATTATAGGATTTGGGGAAGAGTGGAGTTTGGGTGAAATTTGAATGAAGAGGGTGATTGTTTTTTTATAAACCATTTGAGCCACTGTGAAGTGTATGAAAATGAAAGTATTATTTGTTCAGTCGTGTCTGGCTCTTTGCAACCCCATGGACAGTATCCTGCCAGGCACCTCTGTCCATGGAATTCTCCAGGCAAGAATACTGGAGTGGGTTGCCATTTCCTTACTGCACGGGATCTTCCCAACCCAGGGATCAAACCTGCATTGAGAGAGAGAAGACCTGCATTGAAGGCAGATTCTTCACCGTCTGAGCTACCAGGGAAGCCCTTTGATGAATATAATCCAGTGGCATTTAGGGCACTCACATTTTTGTGCTACCCTCTATAGAACACTTTCATCTATAGAGTACTTTTCATTTTGCACAACTGAAACTCTGTAGTCATTAACCGTTAATTCCTCATCCCTTCTCCCAACCCACACCCCTAGCAGCTACTCCTATTTTCTGTCTCTATGAATTTGATTACTTAGAGACCTCATGTGAGTGGAATTGTACATCTCTCCTTTTGTGACTGCCTGGTTTGACTTAGCATAACGTCCTCAAGGTTCACCCATCTTGTATCACATTTCAGAATTTCCTTCCTTTTTGAGGCTGAATAATATTCCATTGTATATATATTATATACAAAATTTAAACATTTTGTTTCTCCATTCATCAGTCGATAGATATTGGATTGTTTCCACATTTGGCTATCAGGAATCATTCTGCTAAGAACATGGATGTACAAATATGTTTGAGTCCCTATTTCCAGAGCTTTGAGGCATATATCCAGAAGTGGAATTGCTGGGGCATCTGGTAGTCCTATATTTAGCTTTTTAAAGAACCACCAAATTGTCTTCCATGGTAGCTACACCATTTTACATTCCCACTAGCAATGCATGAGGGTTACAATTTCTTCACATCCTCACCAACACTTGCTATTTTCCATGATTTTGATTATAGGCATCCTAGTAGGTATAAAGTGGTATTTCATTATAGAATGAAGCAGTGTTTTGATGGGCTCAGTGCTAAGCAGGACTGTGAATAAAAGGGTCAACACCAGGTTAGGACTGGGAAGTGGACTCGAAGTCTCATTTCCTTGGAAACTGCAAAGTCCATGTGAAATGTTGTGTTCCAAAACCCTCATCTGAGCCCCTGGGCCTGGTTCGGCCATCGAGGCTGCTGCTGTTACAGAATGCCTTTTGTAGATCTTCCTGGCCAAAATGGAATGCTCATGCTTCCTGATATCATTTTAAACTGAAAAATCTCAGACAATCTGTGATTTTTGAAAATTAGGTGTCACAGAGAATAAGTAAAAGAAACATCCCTTGAAAGTGGAGGTTGTTGTGAAAATTTACAATGGCAGAGTTGTCCTTGGGAGGAAATAATGGTTAGTTTTCACTTAGAAGCTGGCTTTATCCGCTACCTGCTAGTCCAGAGTGATGACAGTGCCAGGGCCGATGTTTTATTTACTTTCTTAGTCTGGGCTTTTACTTTTCAACATCAAGGATACGATAGAGAGAAAGGAAAAAATAAGTCATAAATCAAAAGCTTTCTACTGAAAGATGCATCTACAAACCAAAATTCCAAATCACATAAATATAATTAAAGAGTGACAGCCACATAGCTATGGTCACGTGGGCATGACACTGATGGCAGATGTGATGGGGTGCGGGGGATCTGCCTGTTGCAGGAAGGCGGACCCCTTCCAGGGCCCGAAACTGGGCTCTTGTCTAACACTCAGAAATGAATTGTCCAAGGAGACACGTGCTGACAAAGCAAGAGATTTTATTAGGAAAGGGCACCCGGGTGGAGAGCAGTAGGGTAAGCAAACCCAGGAGAACTGCTCTGCTGCGTGGCTCACAATGTCGGGTTTTATGGTGATGGGATTAGCTTCCGGGTGGTCTTCGACCAATCATTCTAATTCAGAGTCTTTCCTTGTGCCGCACGCATCACTCAGCCAAGATGGATGCTAGCGAGAGGGATTCTGGGAAGTGGACGGACACACAGTGTCTCCTTGAGACCTTTCCCGAACTTTTCCGGTTGGTGGTGGCTTATTAGTTCCATATTCCTTATCAGGACCTCCTGTCATAAAACAACTCATGCAAATAGTTACTATGGTACCTGGCCAGGGTGGGCGGTTTCAATCAGTGTGCTTCCCCTAACATGCCTACTTTACCATTATCCAACAGGTGGCTAGGTGAATCATCAGCTTTTATTGGGATTTTTATTTCATTATGTATAAAATAGAATTAACAATATGACCTACTCCATAATCTTGTGCAGTATGTGAGACAGGCTTAACATTTCAACACAACTTTGAAAGACCTGGTATAACTATTAGTGGTGCTATTTATTCTTCTCTGAAAAAAAAAAATATTTGGAGACAATTGGTGTTGCTTCACCTGCAAACAAAACCATCTATTCTTTCCATGTTAAACGGGATGCATGGAATATTTGCTTCGTAATCCTAAAATGTACGAAAGCAGGGCAGAGTCTGGGCAGGACTTCCTCTACCTCTTCCCTCAAACCTCTTCCGCTCTTCTAAAGGGTTATTTCAGCCCTTTGGACTGTATCTTCACGGATCGAGATATGGTTGGTAATCTCATACTATTTCAGCCATTCTCCCTTAAGCAGCAGAAACAGATGAGCCTGTGAGCTTCAAGTGCCGACTGTGCAATTTACATCCATCATTACATAATTAGCAATTAGCTGAGCACTACAAAGGGAGATCCTGCTACGGATACCTCTGCACACAATCCAGACTGGGAGACCGCGTTTACTTCTGCCTCGCAAAGTGCAAATTGGGAGCCATCGAAGTCTTTAGCGAGAATAAAGTACAACATTTAAACGAACTGTTTAGAGATGATGGTGGGGCGGATTTCGGTGGATAGTCAGGGCTTCTTTGGGGACCTCATTTTCATTGAACTTCAGCTTCCTGAGCCCCGGGGGGGACTCCCTAAAGAAGTATTTAAGATATTTTCGAAATGAAGATGGGGCATTATTTTGGGTAATGACTTCAGACCCTAGGCTACAGTTAGCAGCTGACAAGGAGACTTTCAAGCTGAAAGCTAATATCTAAGGGGGGAAGTATCGGCCCTTTTCTCTCTGCTTCTTGCATGCTGAAAGCCAAGTAGAGCAGTCCCTTGCTGGCAGGAAAGGTAAAACAGACCAGTGTAACCACGGCATCCTTCAGCTTTGCGATTAGAGCGATAATCACTGTGCCCCCTCATTTTCCTGCCACTGCAGGAACTATAAATGGCATTCTGTGAGGCCGCAAATTGCAAGGGAGCACTTTGTACGTGAGGGAAAGTCTCCCATTGTGTAAATGGATCGGTTCCCACCCCAAAATTACTGGCCTCTCTCTGACAAAATGATGTGGGAGCCTTGTTATTGCCTGCTGGGTTGTGTAAAATCCAACTAATTTTACAGGGAGAAAGCTTTTCCTACCTTATGATCCCTTAAAACGAGGGTTGGCAATTTCGGGGCAAGCTAGTGAGAGACGCAGCGGTTCTTTTCTTTCTTTTTCTCTTAGGAAAGGTCATCTCCTGAACTGTCACGGTCCAGGAAAAGAAAAGAGATTCCCCTCAGAGCACATTTTTGAAATCTTTTCCACCATGATTTTGGACCTAAACCCTCTAAAATGTACCCCTCGCCACAGCCTACCTATCTTTCCCATCTCCGCCACCCTCCTACATCCACACCCATCCCCTACACAGATTTACTGTTAGGAATTTGCCTACATTCCTGCACCCTCTAGGCAGTTTTTCTTGGGATATCCAAGAGAGGTAAACACATCCTTCTTTCCTCCTACACTGCCTTGCTCATGCTTCTAAAGTAGCTCAGCTCACATCCCCCTACTTGTATCCCCACTAAACTGTAACTTGCTAGACACCAGAAACCATATCATATTACATTTAACTTTGCTCCCCCAATATTGACCACAATGCCTGGTACACAGTTGGTTTTTAATGAATGTTTGCAGTTGAATATGTCTTCTAAATGATAATTTACCTGTTCTTTCATGACCTGCAATTGAAGCAGAATTTAGGATACTAATTTAAGGAAAGATGGATAGATTTACTTCCTAGGTGTATATTGTATGTCTTCTCTGGATTGGGCAACCTGGGTACAAAGAGGACATTGCCTACAGCCTGAGGAGCTCACAGCTCAACTGAAGACACATCATTACCTTAATGAAACAGAAAGAAATCAGTGCTAAACAAGCATGCTGGAAGTGACCAGTTCCATCAGGACCAACTCCAAAGGATTCCACAGTGAAGATGACTTTTAAAGGGATCTTGAAATATGGGTAAAACTTTCCATGTATAGGAAGAGGAAAGGTATTCTAGAGGAAAGAAACTACATTTGAAAATAAAAATTTCAAGTCTAAAAAGGCCATGAAGGACTGTGTTGCTGTCCTTCTTACTTTTGTGTTGTCTTTCAGTCACTATGTTGTATCCTACTTTTTGCAACCCCATAGACTGCAGCGTGCCAGGCTTCCCTGTCCTTCACTACCCGCCAGAGTTCGCTCAAATTCATGCCCATTGAGTCAGCGATGCCATCCAACCATCTTACCCTCTGTAGCTGCCTTCTCCTCATGCCTTCAGTCTTATCCAGCATCAGGGTTTTTTTTCCAATGACTCAACTCTTCACATCAGGTAGCCAAAGTATTGGAGCTTCAACTTCAGTGTCAGTCCTTCCAATGAATATTCAGGGTTTGTTGCCTTTAGGACTGAATGGTTTGATCTCCTTGAGTCCAAGGGATGCTCATGAGTCTTCTCTAGCACCACAGTTCAAAAGCATCCATTCTTCTCAGCCTTCTTTACGGTCCAGCTCTCACATTCGTACATGACTACTGGAAAAACCACAGCTTTGACTATTTAAACCTTTGTCAGCAAAGTGATGTCTCTGCTTTTTAGTGTACTGTCTGGGTTTGTCATAGCTTTCCTTCCAAGAAGCAAGCATCTTTTTAGTTCATTGCTGCAGTCACCATCTGCAGTGGTTTTGGAGTCCAAGAAAATAAAATCTGTCACGGCTCCCACTTTTTCTCCTTCTATTTGCCGTGAAGTGATGGGACTGAATGCCATGATCTTAGTTTTTTAATGTTGAGTTTCAAGCCAGCTTTTTCTGTCCTTCTTACTTGTGTGTACACCAACCTAATTCCCTCCCCTCCCCACCTCCCATCTCCAGCATGTGTTGTGGGCTTTCAAAAATGAATCTCTTCCAGTAGGGTATGGCTGAAATATGTGAAGGGGGTCAAAAGGTACAAGCTTCTAGTTATAAAATATAAATGAGTCCTTAGGATAAAATGTGTAGCATGGTGACTGTTAAGAGACTTATTGCATATCTGAAAGTTGCTAAGAGACCAGATCTTAAAGTTCTCATCACAAGAAAAAAACCTGATACCTCTGCATGGTGATGCATGTTAACTAGACTTACTGTGGTGATATTTTCTCAATATATACAAATATCAATTCATTATGTTGTATTTCTGAAACTAATACCATGTTACATGTCAATTACATTGTTAAAAAAAGAAATGTCTACACAACTATTTCAGAGTCTTGTTTGCCTTTCCTGTCCTGTATTTGGGTCCTGGTAGACAGGGATAGGAATTCTGTAGGGGCTCAATCACTTAAGTCACGACTCACAGAAGGAAAAGAAAAACCCCTCTTCTCAGCTATCAGTGAGATCCCTGATTCCTTGTTTCTGGTTGCTTGTTTGTAGAATCGGAGATGCTTCTTACCAGAGAAGCCTTTAGAAGCCATAATTTCTGCCCCAGTAGGAATGTCCTTGGAGAAGGAAATGGCAACCCACTCCAGTATTCTTGCCTGGAGAATTCCATGGACAGAGGAGCCTGGTGGGCTGCTGTCCATGGGGTCGTACAGAATTGGACATGACTGAAGTGACTTAGCATGCATGCATGCCTTCGAGAAGGAAACGGCAACTCACTCCAGTATTCTTTCCTGGAGAATCCCAGGGAGGGGGGAGCCTCGTGGCTGCCGTCTATGGGGTGGCACAGAGTTGGACACGACTGAAGTGACTTAGCAGCAGCAGCAGGAATGTCCTAACACAGTCCCTCCACACTCCTACCCTCCCTTGTGTGTATCTGACTGGCTGAGTTCCAAAGACCCTGGAAAAAATTCTGGAGCATCACTAGAGAACATCCTACACAAAATCTCACCCAAGAATAAGAATGTAGCCTAAGTTCCTACCAGTGGAATCCAAGGTGTTACCTTTTATCCAGTTTTCTTCCTCACTGCTGTTTTATCGTCTACTGTGATATCTGAAATGACCTCCCACAAGATTCTGACAACAGTACCAGATACATTGCATACTTAAAAATAATGGTTAGGCTATTCTTTTCCAGCCAGGCCAACTTTAAATGTGTTCCTGAACTGCTCCTTTTAACTGCAGCCATCCTGGTTTAAGTGGACTGGAGGGAACATATTAAGCCGATTTGCATTGTCAACTAAGATACAATGGTTAGCTATAGATCAACTTTAAGAGACTTTGACCTTATGAAAGTCCTGATTCAACTCCCATATTTTGTGTCTCTCTTGCCCCTTTGGGTGCCCCCCGACAGTTTTAGTGTTCTCATCCACCCACTTCACTGTCCACGGCCTCTGCAGGAGCACCTTGCCTGGAATTGACCTTATTCCCTATACCGGTGATTGCTCAACCTGGATGTCCAGTCGAATCATCTGGGAAGCTTGTTTTTTATTTCAATTCCAGGGCAGACTGCTGGTGTTTTTAAAAGGCCCCCAGACAATGCTACCGTGGAGCCAGGGTTGAGAATCATTTCTGTAGACAGTGTTTTGTTTTGTTTTTAAGCTTTTGAAAGCTGTAGAACTCAGTTCAAGGGAACACTTACACCAAAACCCAAAGTGTAAATCAAATTGAAGCAGAGTCTTCTTTAGTTGATGAAGTATAAGCGTGGAAAGGAACACACATCTGTAGGGGACTCCCATAGGACTGTCTAATAGGCTTCATGGATATCTACTTGCTCCATCAAAATGTACCTTCCCTGAAAGTCACTGCATTCAACCTATGTGTCTGAAAACTTTTTCTATAAAGAGTCAGTGATAAATATTTTTAAGCTTTGCAAGTCATATGGTCTCTGTTGCAACTACCCAGCAGTGTTATTGACTATGAAAACAGCCAGAATTTACAATAGGTATATTAATGAGCATTGCTGAGTGCCAATCAAATTTTATTTACAAAAGCAGGCTGCAGACTGGATTTGACACGCCAACCATAGTTTCCTGACTCATGTCTTAAAACATCATCCCCTTCTAGATGATGGATTGCTAATTTTAAAAACTAAGTATGCTTATGGTTTGCTTACATCCAAGTTACATCTATGCTCATTAAGTTACATGTGTGTTAATTGGAGATCTCTGATAACACCCTCAAATACCAAGAATTGGACTTCCTAGATGGCTTTGGTAGAACAGAACTGAGGGGAGAATTATTCGGCGGAAGTGGCAGGTCTACGCCAAGGGCTAAACTGGGACGATGGTAACACCATCAGTCGTCTCCTGTGAGCAGGAGTTTAAAGAGTAAGGAACAGAAGTCCCTCCAACCTCCTGGAGGGCTTCCCAGCTGGTGCTAGTGGTAGAGAACCCACCTGCCAACGCAGGAGACCTAAGAGACGCGGGTTTGATCCCTGGGTAGGGAAGAGCCCCTGGAGTAGGATATGGCAACCCACTCCACTTGGAGTTCTCTACAGAGGGGCCTGGCAGGCTACAGTCCATGCGGTCGCAAAGAGTTAGAGACGACTGAGCGCGCACGCGCACACACACACGCACATGCACACGCACACACCCTCCTGGAAGTACCTAGCACGTGGGCCCTGATCTGGGCCAGCTAGAGCTGTAGTGATCTTACCCTCTTTACCAGATAATCATGATATTGTGTTGAGGTGAAAACTGCCCTTTCAAAATCTGCCCTGTTTGCTTGTATGAATCTTTGTGTCCGGGCTTCTCCTACTTAAAGAATCACATCCAGTTCAGTTTAGGAACAAAAGCTGAGCCCCCCGTGCTCCAGGGAGGCTGTAACTGCTCCTACCGGAGAGACCACAGGAGCTGACATGGGGGCTGATCAGAGTGTGGGGATTTGATTCTGCCTGCCAACAGTTCTGCAGGTGTCTTTACCTTTGTGCCACCTACCTCTGGATGCGTTTCCCTTGGGCCTCATTCAAGATAGACTTGTCCTCCTCCATCGACCAAACAGTCCTCTTTTCCCTGGTCATGCTGCTCCTGAGACGCCGGAGCTCAGTTACTGAAGAGCATTTTTTAAAACCACATTCTTTCTACTGCTTTATGTTTCAAATCTATTTGACACTTACTTTTCTTTTTCATTCAGAATGCCTTGATTTTTTTTTAATCTATAGCTTCTTGTAAGTAAGAAAAGAAATGAAATATTGGAGCTAAAGATATGAATGCTGAAGTATTTATGGAGAAGTGTGCTTATACTTTGGAGGAGGAAATGGCAACCCACTCCAGTATTCTTGCCTGGAAAATTCCAGGGACAGAGAAGCCTGGTGGGTTCCGTCCATGGGGTAGCAAAGAGTCAGACATGACTGAAGCAACTTAGCATGCATGCATGTGCTGATATTTGCAATTTACTCTGAAATACAACAAAAAACTGGGATAGGTCGATCGGATGGAGAGAAGGATAGATGGGCCTGTGATATAAGCAGAGTGAATGTTAATGGTAGAGCTGAGGCTGTAGGTATACGGCGGTCATTGTAAAATTCTTTCCATGTTGCTGTAAACTTGAGATTTCCATAACAAAATGTTGAAAAGAATAAATGTTGGAATATTTAGAAAAAAATAATTTCTTCCTATGAATTATGCCAAGGCTTGAGTCAAGACTCAAAAACTTGGACTAATATATGAGAACTACTCTGCTTGGAGTACTAATTACGAGTAACCCTATTACAAAGGACCCTAATTAGATTCAAACATTTTATTCCATCATCATGGTTATGAAATTCTATTAAACAACAAGTACTAAATGAAGTGTTCTAGAATCAGCATAAATTATTCTTGTTTTCCTCTTTCATCCCTTTAGCTCTCAGGTGGCGAGAATTAGATTTACCCTAATCCTTGGTCACAGTCTCATTATTGGCCTATGCTTGACCCATTTCTGTTTATTCATTATTTAGTCATTTGTATTAAACAACTATAAACCCACCACCCAAAATAATGGCCAGAACCTTGAAAACCCACATCCAAATATATGGTCTCCTCAACCCATTCCACACCATCTCAATTCTATGGACATCACTTCCTGTTTTCATATGTGCCTGTGATCTCTCTATATCCACATAATCTTTTAATAACATTTTAAAAATTGCTTTTAACTTTGGAAAAGTAGTATATTCATTTTGACCAGTCTTAATTTTTCCCACTTAACATTACTTGCAGAGATTTATCCAGGTTCAATCCAGGCAGGTTCAATGCCTGGGTCAGGAAGATCCCCTGGAAGAGGGCATGGCAACCCACTTCAGTATTCTTGCATGGAAAATCCCATGGACAGAGGAGCCTGGCAGGCTATAGTCCGTGGAGGATCACAAAGAGTTGGACATGATAGAAGCAACTCAGCATGCATGCAAGCACCCCTACCTTAAATATGGTTTCTGTCCTTAAACAACATTTAATCCAGTGGAATATAAGAACATATAATGATATGATTTAATATTGCACATACATAAATGGGGTGAATAACGGAATAGAAGCTTCAGGAGAAGACTTTTAGCAGCAGGAAATAAGTGGTATTTGTCTCCCCTCTCAACTGATACTCATTGGAGTTACATCTAGATAGATGTTTGCGTTTCTCTCCTTCCACTCCTGTTTTGAAATTGTTTGTACTAGGGGAGTCTCTTGGGTTCCTCTCCATCTTAGAGGCTGTGGCTATGTTTTAACCTTTCATTCCTTGGCAAAAGTGGAAGCCTCTCCCTACAATTCTTTCTGTACCAAAAAGCATTCTGTACTCCCCACCCACCTCTTCCAATAGTTGTCTCTCCTTCCTTCTCTGTCCATGAGCTTCTGTCCAACGAGCAGCTTTGTGCTTGGAGGTCAGAGGTGCCAAATTCACTTACTTCTTTATTCAGCATCCAGAGAACTTAGCTGGGCCTCTGGGTTTGTTAAAAACACTCCCGGCTGGACACAAATTGGTGTGATTCATTTTATAGCTAATCCAAGTACAGTCAGGCTCTCAGTGTCCTATGGGTGTCCAATCTGTCTAATCTCTGGACAGCCAATCCTGAAAAGTGATCTCGGCAGCAGCCGTGATAGGCCCCTGACCACCCCCCACCGCCCGCACTAAGAGCTTTCAACATTTATTCTGCATATCAGTTTGCCCAGACAGCGACGGAATCTGCCACCTCTGCGGCAGGTGTGAGGGTCACCTCGGGTTTCCTGGCAGCCGGTGTTCAGTATGCCGCTCTGCTTGCCAGTGCGTCTCCTACACCAAGGCGGCCTCATCAGATAGCGAGTTTCATTATGCACTGTCCACTGGGGACTCCACTAAAAGCAATAAATTCATTTTGCTGTGCTAGTCTGTGGACTATTAAAGCATTTTAGTCCTGTTTCTCCTTTAACCTCCCGGGAGCCAAATATTCACTCTGACAAATGCTATTCATTACAAAGTTAAGATGACTTTGACTCTGTTTCTCTGCCTTATAATACAATGAAGACTCTTTGTCCTGGATTCATCTACAGCCTGACGGTATTAGGGATGAAAACATGCCAAGGCAGGCAGTCTTCTCTCCAAAATGGATTGAAATTACCTCTAGCGAGCTATGCCTTGCTTAGATAAAGGGTAGCTGAAAAAAAAAAAGAAAAGAAAAAACAGGTTTTCATTTTTAATATCCTGACCAATAGATTGCTTAAGGGTAGATGATTGGAGAAAAACTAAAGTAGAAAAATGAAACATCACTGGAATATAAAAAAGATCAAATCCCTTTCACTCTTCTTTAATCCACAGATATTGTCCCCTGCTGTTTCTCCCCAGGCTGGGAGTTAGCAAATAAATGAAGGAATTTTGAGGAGTTATGGAACATCTCCAGAGCTGGACACGGAGAAGAGCTTAGAAAGATCATGATGACTGATTGATTAGAGCAGAAATTAGAGCTGTATTTGATGTATCATCAAAGTCAGCTGTGGGCCCAATTCCTACCCCTAACATATACCAGCATCGGGTACATTTGATAAACTCTAGGGTGGTTAACCTCTTTTTTAACCTCTTTCCTCAACTATAAAATGGGAGAGATAGTACTTCCACTACAGATTTGTTGTGAGAACTGAATGAAACAACGTATATGAATCTCAGAATCACTGCAGATGGGGATTGCAGCCATGAAATTAAAAGACGCTTACTCCTTGGAAGGAAAGTTATGACCAACCTAGATAGCATATTGAAAAGCAGAGACATTACTTTGCCAACAAAGGTCCATCTAGTCAAGGCTATGGTTTTTCCTGTGGTCATGTATGGATGTGAGAGTTGGACTGTGAAGAAGGCTGAGAGCCGAAGAATTGATGCTTTTGAAATGTGGTGTTGGAGAAGATTCTTGAGAGTCCCTTGGACTGCAAGGAGATCCAACCAGTCCATTCTGAAGGAGATCAGCCCTGGGATTTCTTTGGAGGGAATGATGCTGAAGCTGAAACTCCAGTACTTTGGCCACCTCATGCGAAGAGTTGACTCATTGGAAAAGACTCTGATACTGGGAGGGATTGGGGGCAGGAGGAGAAGGGGACGACCGAGGATGAGATGGCTGGATGGCATCACGGACTTGATGGACGTGAGTCTGAGTGAACTCCGGGAGTTGGTGATGGACAGGGAGGCCTGGCGTGCTGCGATTCATGGGGTAGCAAAGGGTCAGACACAACTGAGCGACTGAACTGAACCGAACTGAGCCCTGCACTTAACATATACAGTAAGAAAAACTGAATATTTATTTCCTTTCCTTTGTCCTCCGACCTCTGTGGAGAGATAAAGAGAGAGGCAAGTTAAACCTTTCCTTGAGCAACAAAATATAAAGAAACTATATGGGTCTAAAAGTAACTGTGCGCATGTGCAGTTGGGGCAAATTATGGAGGGAAAGATATGAAAAGACCAAAAAAAAAAAAAAAACCAAACCCTGATTGCGACTTCTGAAGAGCCAGCAGCAGAAAGTGGGCATTGGGAGCAAAAGCAGGGTACTGCACGTGGCCCCTGCACTCAGCGCCACCAGCGGGGCATGCAAGCCGCCTAAGCCACCCCTGCACCCCAACCCCTGGACACACCCATGCCCTCACCCCACATACGGAACAAGGTCGCCACCCTCCATCCCTGCCTTGGGGGCTAGCCGAGCGAGCAAGGGAAATTGTGTGTTCTTAGTCCCCTACTGCAGTAGGGGCCCCAATAAAGCCTTGCCAGGGGGAGGGGGGGCGGAAAGAGGCAGGAGTGAAGAATACAGACATAGATAGTTGTGAGTCTCAGACAGAAGGCTTTGTCCCACCTATTTGACTTCAGAGAATGTGATCTCTCCTCTGTCTACACTGATGGAATTAAACCGAATAACCACAGAACATTTGATCACTGTGTTTGATGTAGAAATGAGAGTGCAGATCTTTCAGATAAAAGCTGCTGGAGGAATTTCTTTGAGGTCAGAAGCTGGAGAAGAGCTTTGCCTCCCATGAGACCGGGCCTGCTCTGGTCTTAGGTATAACTGATCATCCTATACTCTTTATGTACCCTGGGCTTCATAGCTGTGTTTTGGGTACCAACTTCCCACCTAGTTGCATCTTAATCTTCCCCTTTATGTCCTTTCTCTTTCACCCACTGCTCTTCTTGATTTCCTTGCTTATTTCCTGCATTATTGTATGCTGGGTACTGTTGAGAACAACCTTGTCCCTATCTGATTACTTTGTTGACTAATTAAAACTCCCCAGAGTTCTGCACCAGGCCTTTTCTTTGCACGCCCAATGGGAACACTGGAGGCTTGTCAGCTCTAACAGCTACAGTCCAGCCTCAGGAACAAAGGGAGGCTCTGTTGCTTCCACAGCCGTGGCTGGTCCCACCGCAGAATAAGGAGCGACTTGGGCTGGACTTTCCAGAACACTGGAAAAACAGCCCCCTATCCACCAAGAACGTAAAAGCCAACTCACTTGTCTGTCCAATTAGGGACACTGCTTTATAAATATTTTTCTAAAAATGTTCCTGTCTACTCTCTTCTGGTAGAATAATACCTGATGTTGTCAACTCTGTAGAGTTCCTTGGAGAGCATGCAGGATCCAACAGGATATGAAAAACTCTCCATTAATGCCTTCTTTTAGAAAAAATGTCTTCTTAAATCCTGGAATTACTTTTGAAGGACACCATTAGAATACCACAATGGGGGGAGGGGGAGAATAAGGACAAATAAGAGGTTTTTTCCCAATTAAAGTTTTGTATTTGTGCCTCAATATATTCAAATAACCCATAAATTATTAACTATCTGGGAAATTTTCCAAGTGCTGTGTCAAAACACACAACACCAGAAGGCATTCACCAAAACAGGTTCTATTTATCGAACGTTGTTTACTATCTCTTGGCTGTTTTGTCTTTGGGGATGCTGTTCGAAGTCTCCCTAACATATACACTGTCGAGGGGAGAGATCTTTGTTTGGGTTCTTCAAATGAAAGACTGGCACACACCCAAAGGCAAGTGTGCTCACTTCAGATCCTTAGAGAGATCAAAGCAAAGTATTTGGTGGTAAATTCACCTATGCAGAGTCCTGCCATATGTTGAATCAGTTCAGGGCTCTGATATAGTGGTAAGGATTAGACCTGGAAAGCTGTGCTATGAGATGATGAAATTCTGAGATTAAAATATTGTGAGTGTGAAGCAAAGAACAGATATGAGTAGGGAAGAAAGTAGGAAGAGTAGGAAGATCTCCTGGAGGAGGGCACGGCAACCCACTCCAATATTCTTGCCTGGAGAATCCCCATGGACAGGTGGTCCGTAGGGTGTCAAAGAGTTGGACACGACTGAAGCGACTCAGCACAGTAGAGAAGAAAATCCATGGTATTTAAGATGTGAGTTGGTGTTGTCCGTTCTTGGCAGTATTTTCTTCCTAAAATCCTTTAGTTTGTTAATCTGAAAGGTAGAAAGAGTGGAGGAAGAATGAGAAATACAGGAGAGTCTATTCTGTATATCAGACAGCATTTTGTCAGCACCTACAAATATAAAGGCCCAGCTTTCAAAACCATGCACAATTGTGAAGACTTTTACGTGTGAAACTGAATTTATATGTCTTTTTATTGAGTTTTTTTCAGATGAGCATTTTATTGAAGCCTTACTTACTTTCAAAGGAATAAAGAATGAGACCACAGAATGAGGGAAAACGGTTGGGAAAAACAGAACCACTAAGATCTCATGAGTGACTGGACATGACCTTGACTTTGCAACACAGTCTCAGAGATCTCAGTGTGGGCAAAGCAGCCATTCCAGTGAATGACCTGGGCACCTGGGCCAGGCACAAGAATTTAATGCATGCCTGAGTCTATAAGGGGGTACTTTGGAGGCTGTTTCTACCAAAGTAACCCAGAATCTCAGATGTCTATCTCAGGCAAGAGGTATGTGAAGGAATCTGGGGTACCTGATGTGCAGGTACAAAAAACAAAGATAGGCAGATTCCTGGTGGTGGTATCCACCAGCATCTTTTGCATCCCTTCACCACCAACCTCCCTCACAACCTGAGTGAAGGCCCATGTAGGATTCTTGGGGCACTGAATGCCACAATCCACGGGGAATAGCTCTAGCCAAGCATTTGGATGACTTTTTCTATATTAACCCTTATTTCTTGGAGAGACTTAAGTCCAAGGAGGTTCAAAGTACTTGTTCACATCCAGCTGAAACAAGGCAATGGCCAAGAATTTATTAAAACCTTCGAATTACATATTCCAGGCCCATGATTAAATGTTCAAAAGGGCTGTTTTTCTCTGTAGAGCAGTACTTTAGAGTGAATAGTCCCATAATATAGGATCATATAATTTTTATTCTAACATAGAGAGGGATAACTGGAAAATATTTCCAAGTCTTTTTTAAGAAAAAAAAAAGAGAGCATCTAAAGCTGTTTTTTTAATTTTATAAATCCAGAATATAATAATGGTTTTATTACAATATTTCATTACCACTCACATTTCCAAGAAACATCATCCTGCTTAACCTCAGGAGACTTGAAATAGGCAGAATCCCACTCTGTCTAGAACACTTGAGGAACTGGGGCTCTGACTTTCTTTGCGGACTCTTGAGAAGGACATATTCTTGCTATGTCATCTGAAGATTTACATTCCAAAATTAACCATCGTATTGTACTTGATTAACAGCATTCATGCATGCTAAGTGGCTTCAGTTGTGTCTGACTCTTTGTGACCCTATGGATTATAGCCCGCCAGGCTCCTCTGTCCATGGGATTCTCCAGGCAAGAATACGAGACTGGGTTGCCAAGCTTTCCTCCAGGGGATCTTTCCAACCCAGGGATCAAACTCATGTCTCTTAAGTCTCCTTCATTGGCAGGTGAGTTCTTTACCACTAGCACCACATGGGAGGCCCCAATTAATAGCAACCATGTTCTATAATATTACTACCCTTGTGGTGGCTTAGACGGTAAAGCGTCTGCCTACAATGCGGGAGACCTAGGTTCAATCCCTGGGTCAGGAAGATCTCCTGGAGAAGGAAATGGCAACCCACTCCAGTATTCCTGCCTGGAAAAGCCCATGGATGGAGGAGCCAGGTAGGCTATAGTCCATGGGGTTACAAAGAGTCAGACACGACCGAGCGACTTCACTTTCTTTCACTTTCTATAATATTAATAACATTCAGCGTACTTGCTCCATGCTATCCTTAACACAGAATCATAAAATGGAGATAAACACTTGTAATACAGCCTTCCTCATCTCCTACCTTATTCCTCACTATATGAAAGCAGTGACATTTTTCTCTGAATAACAGACCTAAGAATACTTTACTTTTATACTTCCCCAAGGAGCACATTTCACAAGAAACAGAGTTATAGCCACCAAGAGCAATTTGTGTACCTAACGCACACAGAAATGCTCAGCCTGCAGAACCATCATTAGCATTCAATCACACCCTTTATTCTTAACAAGCACTCCTTGGCCCTACAAAAGGAAATAATTGTACTTCTTCTTCATTCACTTTAAATTAATTTATCCTTGGGGGTCACAGGACTGCCAGGTTAGCAGCCCTAGAATCTAACATTATAATTGTTAGCCTTACAAGCCTCCTTTAACAATCACTTTTTAAAATTATGATTCTCTCCCAATCCTGGAGTTTAGAAAACAGGCAATGAGGGATGACATCTAACCAACCTAGACCTAGAGGTTGATTCCTAAATTATACAAGACAGGAGACAGAGATTATATACTTATTATACATATTTATCTGTATAATTAACAGATACTTACAAAGTATAATTAGGTTATATTATTATAAGTGATCTGAATTAAACAAAATTAATTAGAGAAAATATTAATAAAACCACAGACTTCCCTAGAGTTTGCTAATCTTGGTGGATTTGAATCCATTGTGTCTTTTTGCTTGTGTCTACTTCAAAAGTGTATTTAACAAAGATAATAATAAAGTGTGCTGGGCTGTGTTTAGTCAGTCATGTCCAGCTCTTTGTGACCCCATGGACTGTACCCTGCCAGGCTCCACTGTCCATGGGCTTCTCCAGGCAAGAACACTAGAGTGGGTTGCCATGCCCTCCTCCAAGGGATCTTCCCAACCCAGGGATCGAACCCCGGTCTCCCAAGTGCAGGTGGATTCCTTACCATTGAAGCCACCAGGGAAGCCCAATAATAAGGTGTAATCTTAAGTAAAGAAAAAAAACAAACCTTATGGAGATTTGAGAGATCCAGTCGATGCCACAGATTTGAAGTGGCAGCTCTAAAAGTTACGAAACAATGAACATTTTAAAAAGAAATTTAGTTCTAGCCTCACTGGGTCTTAGTTGCTGTGCATGGGCTTTCTCTAGTTGCTGTCCATGTCTGTCTCTTCTTTTGGAGCGTGGGCTCTACAGCATGTTCTCAGTAGTCGTGGCACACGGGCTTAGTTACCCTGTAGCATGTGAAATCTTCCCGGACCAGGGATCAAACCCATGTCCCCTGTATTGGCAGGCGGATTCTTAACCACCAGACTACCAGGGAAGTCCCAGGAACCAACATTTTTAAGCAGTTACTCTATGCCAACTTATGTGCTGATAGTGTACATTTCAGTCAGTTCAGTTCAGTTGCTCAGTCGCGTCTGACTCTTTGCGATGCCATGGACTGCAGCACACCAGGCCTCCCTATCCATCACCAACCCCTGAAGTTTACTCAAACTCATGTTCACTGAGTCAGTGATGCCATCCAACTATATCATCCTCTGTCATCCCCTTCTCCTCCTGCCTTCAATCTTTCCCAGCATGAGGGTCTTTTCAAATGAGTCAGCTCTTCACATCAGGTGGTCAAAGTATTGGAGTTTCAGCTTCAACATCAGTCCTTCCAATGAATGTTCAGGACTGATTTCTTTTAGGATGGATTGGTTGCATCTCCTTGCAGTCCAAGGGACTCTCAAGAGTCCTCTTTAACACCACAGTTCAAAAGCATCAATTCTTCAGCACTCAGCTTTCTTCACAGTCCAACTCTTACATCCATACATGACCGCTGAAAAAACCAAAGCCTTGACTAGATGGACCTTTGTTGGCAAAGTAATGTCCCTGCTTTTTAATATGCTGTCTAGGTTGGTCATAACTTTCCTTCCAAGGAGTAAGCATCTTTTAATTTCATGGCTGCAATCATCATCTGTAGTGATTTTGGAGACCCCCAAAATAAAGTCTCTCACTGTTTCCATTGTTTACCCATCTATTTGCCATGAAGTGATGGGACCAGATGCTATGATCTTAGTTTTCTGAATGTTGAGCTTTAAGTCACATTTCACTCTTCTCTTTCACTTTCATCAAGAGGCTTTTTAGTTCCTCTTCACTTTCTGTCATAAGGGCACTGTACATTTACTGTCTTATCTAATATCCACCACAGCCTGATGAAATAAATTCTGCCTCCTTCAATTCCGCCTTCTTGTAATTGTTACAGAGTAGAATTTGAAATTCATAGATGTAAAGTAAATTAATTACCCAAGATCACACGTATTTACAGGTGGTAAAGACAGGTTCCAAAGCATGTCCTTCCCACTACTTGAAGAACTCTCAAACACTGTATTCTCCCCTCTCCAGTAAACCCATGCTGTGGGTTGCTCTGCTGCTGCTGGCAGAGCAGACTAGGAGTCCGGGCAGGAAGATCAGGATCCATGGGTGCTGGGATCCACACACTCGACTGAGCCCCTAAAACTTTGTTTGACACAACAGGTCAAATCCAAGAAATCACACAGTAAAGTACTTCTCCTGGGGCCAAACCAAGCCCAGAAAAACTGGGTTTTTTTTTGTGGTTACAATCAGAGCCCATTACAGAGTCCAGGAACAATTACAGGAATTAGAGGCTGTGTTGAGCAAAAAGAATAGCCATTTACAGGGTCAGACTGTACTCACTGGAGAAAGATGATTGCTGAGCAAAGTGGAGAGGACGCTGAATGAACCCAAAGTCAGAACAGAGAGATCCGAGCTGGCCTGAGCTGGCTGCCTGCTGCTCTGGTGGGCACCCAGGGAGCAGTCACTTTTTGAAGTTAGAGCGTCATATTCTGTCCTTACTTGACCTTCATTTCACACGCCTTTCACCTTAGTAGGCTGAGAAGCTGCCTGAGTCCTCCCAGTGTTTGGTGACTCTAGAGAGAGCCATGCAGGGAACTCTGATCATTAGTTTGAACCTTTGAGTCCAAAAGGTTGAGCACGCTATGGAGATCATAAGAAGGACTTAATAAATATTTGTGGAAGGAGGGAAGGTAAGGAAAGGGTGAGTGGGCCAGATTCAAGTACCACTAGCAAACTATTCACAAGTCCTGGGTCCGAGGCTGTGTCCAGAAAGGACAGAAAGAGACATAGCTGAGCTCCAAGCTGTGGGATGGCAACCATCAGAAAAGAGACTGGGACCTCGGCCACTGGGGAGGTGGGTAGTGAAACTCTCCAGTCACAAAGAAGGCCTGAGGGGACTGCCCTGGTGGTTAAGACTTCACCTTCCAGTGCAGGGGGGTGGAGGTTCAATCCCTGGTTGGGGATTTCAGATCCCAAATGCCTTGTGGTCAAAAAAGCAAAACACAGAACAGAAGCAGTATTGTAACAAACTCAATAAGGACTTTAAAAATGGCCCACATCAAAAAAAAAAAAAAATCTTCAAGACAAAACAAACAAACAGAGAAGGGCTGAATGCAAAACCCATTCAGTAGTGAGAACGAGGAATACATCCTGCCTCCAAGGAACTGGAAAATCGAGGATGACCTCAAACACCAAGACACAGGAAGGAGGAGAGACCAGGGTGTCAGGGTTGGGAAGCATTGATAACAGCAGGACTAGTAACTGTAAATCCTTACCAGGATATTCCCCTAACCAGGGTCACTGTTAGTCTGGGGTAGAGTTGAACCCGCACAAGTGGCTCCATACTCTTCACAGAGAATGTTCAAGGTTGGGCAGAAATGGAAACCTAACAGGCTATTGCACATCTTTCTGGTGGCTGATTATGAGGAATGCATTCTATTCCTCTGGATAGCTGGGGAGGTGGGGTAGGTCCTGCTCAGTTTGGTAGAAAAGATCTCCCTGTCCTGTTCTTTTTTTTTTTGGAAGAGATAAAGGACAAAGGATGTTAATGAGCTGTTACCTGGAGAAATAGGTGGTGGGGAGGTTCATCTATCAGGACAATTCTTTTAGGAAAGTGTGATGGAAGGAAACAGAATAACCCTTAACGGAGAGGCATGGTGTTTCAGCTCAACAACACCCCATCAATCCAGCCCATGGCTGTATATGATATTTCAGCTCCCAATGTGGGACTATTTGCCCCTTCCTAGCATCCTTTACTATTCCCATCTTAGTACACTCTACATTCTTTACAATTTTATTTTTATCTCTAACACTATAAACTCCAAGAGAATAGATACCATGTGTACTTTTTTAAATCTCTGTATCCCCAGAACCCAGTTCTGCGCCTGTGATACTCAATAAATAACGGTTGGATGGATGAAAAAATACATGACTGAATGAATAAAGGTCAAGAATTTATCTTCAGTTTCAATTACAGAGAAGAGAAAATTTTAGTTTAATTCTTTTTTAAAAATAATTTTTATTTATTTGTTTATTTTTGGCCATGCTAGGTCTCCATTGCTACACAGGCTTTTCTCTAGGTGGAGTGAGAGGGGGCTACTCTAGCTGTGGTGTGCAGACTTCTCATTGCGGGGGCTTCTCTTTTTTCTGAGCATAGGCTCTAGGGTGGGTGGGCTTCAGTAGTTACAGCACAAGGGCATAGTAGTTGCAGCTCCCAGGCTCTAGAGCACAGGCTCAGTAGTTGTGGCTCACGAGCTTAGTTGCTCTGAGGCAAGGGGGATCTTCCTGAATCAGGGATCGAACCTGTGTCTCATGCACTGGCGGGTGGATTCTTTACCACTGAGCCACCAGGGAAGCCCAAGAGAAACTTTTAGAGACAAGTGAAGCAGAGATAGTGTTGCTTCTAAGCTTCTGCTTGGAAGGCTCCTGAGGGTTGTACTGCAACAACATATAATCTCTCTCAACACAGAATCTAGGGCTGGAAGTCCAAAACTGACAAGAAAAGAATGGATGACAAGATGTCCACAATAACTTAACGGTAATTTCTAGGTCACTTGCAAATGATTACCGTTAATAATTACCAGCTTTTATTGGGCCCTTTCTATTTTCAGAGCGCTTTGCAGTCATTAGTTTGTAATTTCTCACAACATTGCCATGAGGTAGATCATCATTATTATCGCATTACAGATGCACTAAAGATGTCAAGTTGGATTTAATTGACCCAGGGATGTAGCTATTCTTAGTGGTTCATTTGCTCCTCTGCTTTCTGTTCTTACAAATCTATTGATGCTGCCTAGAGGGTGATGCAGCTGAAGTGCAATTTAGAAAGAAACATTGCAGACAGCCGCAGCGAATCGCAGGAGCAGAGTAGGTACTAAATTTCTGAAAGGTAAGAGGCGCCAGAGAGAAGCTTCGATGTAGTCTCGAAGTGCACGCACTAGCTTCCCATCGTTTTCTAAAAACTTCCTTTTCTCTTTAAGGTGACTGTCACCTTGAAAATACTGATTTCATTTAACATGTATAGGTTTGAAAGCAGTTAACACAATATGGCCTCAAAATGCTAAGGCAGCTTTCCTATCCATGATAGAGCTGAGTCTGGGGACCAAATTGTTTTACTCATATGGAAGCAAATGATGTTCACTCCAAGGACTAAAAGTCATAGGATCAAAGGCTGGAAACAGTATAGCCCGAAAATGCTGGTGAATCTGGAGAGCAGCACTTCAACTATTGGAACGTTGTGTCTCCAGATTCAAGGAGAGAGTTTTACCTACATGTCTATGGGAGGTTTTTCCTTCCTTCCTTCCATTGTTTGGTTTCCATTTGTCCACCTGTAGAGAGTTCTCAACAAGCACTGAAATTGTTCTTGCTGTGAGATGAATTGTGTCACTCAAATAAGATATGTGGGAGTCCTAACCCCCAGCCCCTCAGATTGTGACCTTACTGGGATACAGGGTCCTTGTAGAAATAATCATTTAAAATGAAGTTGTTAAGTTGGGCCCTTATCCAATATGACTGGTGTCCTTACAACAAAGGGGAAGGTTGAACACAGACAGACAGGCGAAGAGGGAAGAAGGCCAGGTGAAGGCCAAAGATTAGAGTGATGCCTCTACCAGCCGAGGAACGCCAAGGACTGTCAGCAAACCAGAGGCGACAGAGAGACGGGGGGAGTCTACCCCATAGGGTTCAGAGGATGCGCAGTCCTACTGAGGCCTTGATTGCAGACTTCTAGTCCCCAGAACTCTGAGACAATAAATTTCTGTTTTTCTAAGTCCTCCAGTTTGTGGCAATTTGTTATGGCAGGTCTAGAGAACTAATGCAGTTCTAGTGATAGATTAATTTCAAAAGACGATGAAAAATGATATACTGTCCAAGGCACTGCCCAGTATCCAACTCTTCTTATTTGTTTAAATAAATAAGTTATTTATTTGGCTGCATTGGGTCTTGGTCGTGGCATGCAGGATCTTTAGTTGTGGCAGGTAGGATCTAGTTCCCTGACCAGGGATAGAACCCAAGCCCCCTGCATTGAGAGTGTGGAGTCTTAGCCACTGGACCACCAGGGAAGTCTGTATTCAATTCTTCTCTGGGTAAGTCACTTCTTACTATATAATAAATTGGGTGTGCAAGAGATGATCTCCACCCTCCAGACCAATGGGCAACATTTCCAGTTGTTGTGTTAACAACGTTTTAATTATGGCCACAGTTCTATACCATAGAAGCTGTGCTGAGTCGCTCAGTCCTGTCTGACTCTTTGGGGCCCCATGGACTGTAGCCTTCCAGGCTTCTCTTTCCATGGGGATTCTCCTTCCATGGGGATTCTCCAGGCAAGAATGCAGAGTGTTTTGCCATGCCCTCCTCCAGGGGATCTTTCCAACCCAGGGACTGAACCCAGATCTCCCACAATGCAGACAGATTATTCACCAACTGAACCACCAGGGAAGCCCAACTACCATCTAAAAAAAGTAAGGCTTTTGTACTTAGTTTCTTAGGGATCCTCATTTGAAAACACATGCTTTTGGTTCCTTAAAAGACAACAGGGAGAAAGGTGAATGGTATAATGTAATCTATCACCACTATGGAGAAAGTATTTTAATGTATTTCTTCCCAGTATCCATCCATCACAAGCAATTTTTTTAAAGCACAGTAAATCAAATTCAAATAATGTTGAAGAAAAGAAATAACAAAAAGGGGAAATGAATGAAATAGAAAATATAAAAGAAAAAAATCAACAATGTCAAAAGTTAGTTCACATTTAAATGTGACAGATATTGAGAAAAAGAGAGATAATACACAAACTGTGAATATTGGAAATAGAATAGGGACATTACTGTAGATTAAACAGATGCTAAAATCTGATAAGATATTATAGATAACATTATGCCAACAAATTGACAATTTAGACAAAATGTATACATTCAAAGAAAAACACAATTCAATAAATTGACAGAGAGATAAATTTAAAATTTTAAACATCTATCTATTAAGCAAATTGAATCTACAGTTTAAAACTCTCTCGCAAGGAAAACACCAGGGCTCTATGGTCTTGATAGTAAATTCAGGAGTAACACCAGTCTTAACAAAACTGTCCATAGAATTTAAGGGCAGAAGTCATCTTCAACTTGTTTTATGAGGCCAGCATAACCTAACAATGACATTACAAGAAAGGAAAACTACAAGACGATATTTCTCATGAGCATCAATGCTAAAACCCTAAACAACATGCTAGCCAAGACCTCTACAGAAAACCATAAAGCACTTTTATAAAAATTAAAGTGGTCCTAAATAAATGGATAAACTATTTACCAATTAGAAAACTTGCTATTATAAAAATAGAAATTCTAGGGCCTTCCCTGGTGGGCCACTGGTTTGGACTCCTTGCTTTCACTGCTGAGAATAGGAGTTCAATTCTGATTCCTGGTCCAGAAACTAAGACCCACAAGCTTCACGGTGTGGCCACAAAGGAAAAAGAATTTCTCACACAAATAGATATACAGATTCAATGAAATACCAATCAAAATCCCAGAAGGTTTACTTCTGTGAAAATCGACTCTAAAGTTTAGAGGAATAAAGGAATAGCCAAGACAACCTTGAAGAAGAAAGTTGTAGGATTTCCCTCCTAAATGCCAAGACTTAATACAAAGCTGGAATAGTTAAGACAGTGTGCCATTGGCACAAGGATGGATAAATAATTTGACTGATGGAAGAACATCACTCATTATTAGAGAAATGCAAATCAAAAGTATAATTAGGTATCACCTCACACTGGTCAGAACAGTCATCAACAAAAAACTGTACAATAAATGCTGGAGAGGGTATGGAGAAAAGGAGACCCTCTTGCACCATTGGTGGGAATGTACAATTGATACAGCCACTGTGGAAGACAGTAATTAGATTCCTTAAAAGACTAGGGATAAAACTACCATAAGACCCAGCAATCCCACTACTGGGCATGTATCCTGAGGAAACCGTAATTGAAAGACACATGTACCCCAATATTCATTGACTGCAGCACTATTTATAATAGCTAGTGTAGTCCATGGGGTTGCAAAGAGTCAGATGCAACTGAGCGACTTCCCTTTCACTTTTCACTTTCATGCATTGGAGAAGGAAATGGCAACCCACTCCAGTGTTCTTGCCTGGAGAATCCCAGGGACGGCGGAGCCTGGTGGGCTGCTGTCTGTGGGGTCGCACAGAGTCGGATACGACCGAAGCGACCTAGCAGCAGCAGCAGTACATGAAAGCAACCTAGATGTCTATCAACAGATGAATGGGTAAAGGAGCTGCGGTACGTATGCACAGTGGCCTACTACTCAGTCATAAAAAGGAACACGTTTGACTCAGTTCTAATGAGGTGGCTGAACCTAAAGCCTATTACACGGGAAGTCAGTCAGAAAGAGGAAGTAAACAGAGAATCTAGAAATAGATAAATAAATACTTGATTTATGACAAAGCTGGCACACTGCAGTACAATGCAGGAAATTACAGATTTTTCAATAAACTGAGTCAGTTGGATATCCATATGGGAAAACCACACTATGATTTCTGCCTCATGCCATATTAAAAAAAGCAAGTCTAGACTATTTCAGATTTAAATATGAAAGGCAAAACAGTAATGCTTCTAGATGAGAGAAAATCTTCATAAACTGAGGAAGCGGATTTCTCAACTGGACACAAAAAAACACTGACCATAAAGATTAAAAAAAAAAAAAAACAAACATACTGGACTTCAGTAAAATTAAGAATTGTGTCCATCAAAAAGTAACATTGAAAGTGAAAAGGCAAGACTCAGAATGAGATAAATATCCATCCAAAAATAACGCTGAAAGCAAAAAGGCAAGACACCGAATAGGTTAAATGCACATGTGTACATTTAGGATGCCAAGGATACATAACTCCAAATATATAAACAATTCCTAAAATCAATAGGAAAAAATGAGCAAAGGTCTTGAATATACACTTCACAAAAGACAAAAGTCAAAATGGCCAATAAACATATAAAGAGTTTTTCAATGTCAGTAGTCAGCAGGGAAAATAAAACCACAGTGAGATAGCACTACTCATCCACGGAAATGGGCAAGATGAAAAAGGGTGATGTTACCAAGTGAGGATGTTGGGGATGTTGACAAACGTTTATCCACTGTGGGCTGGGAATATAAATTAGCACAGCAACCTGAGTAAACTGCTTGGTGCTATCTATATGTATATCAGGGAAATACATACCCTGAAAGTGAAAGTTGCTCAGTTGTGTCTGACTCTCTGTGACCCTACAGAGTCCATGGAATTCTCCAGGCCATAATACTGGAGTGGGTAGCCTTTCCCATCTCCAGAGGCTCTTCCCAACCCAGGGATCGAACTCAGGTCTCCTGCATTACAGGCAGATTCTTTACCAGCTGAGCTACAAAGGATGCCCAAGAATACTGGAGTGGGTAGCCTATCCCATCTCCAGAGGATCTTCCCAACCCAGGAATCGAACCAAGGTCTCCTGCATTGCAGACAGATTCTTTACCAACTGAGTTATCTGCTGATGTTAAGTTGCTTCAGTCGTGTCTGATTTTGTGTGACCCCATAGATGGCAGCCCACCAGACTCCCCCGTCCCTGGGATTCTCCAGGCAGGAACACTGGAGTGGGTTGCCATTTCCTTCTCCAATGCATGAAGGTAAAAAGAGAAAGTGAAGTCGCTCAGTCGTGTCTGACTCTTAGCGACTCCATGGACTATAGCCTACCAGGCTCCTCCGTCCATGGGATTTTCCAGGCAAGAGTACTGGAGTGGGATGCCATTGCCTTCTCCGCAACTGAGTTATCAGGGAAGCCCTAAATGCTGGAGTGGGTTGCCATTTACTTCTTCCAGGGGACCTTCCCAACCCAGGGATCGAACCTGGGTCTCCTGCATTGCAGGCATATTCTTTACCACTGAGCCACCAGGGAAGCCCTATACATATTTTATGGCCTAGCGCTCTTACTCCTAGGTGTACGTCAAACTATAATATATACCAGAAGTTGCCAAACAAATATGCAAGAATATTTGAGAGTAGTGCCATTCCTAATAGTCCCCAAAATAAAACAACTTCATGTCCATCAAAATAAAATGGATAAACTGGAACACAACACAGCATTGAGAATAAACCAAATATTGTTACACACACTAATACAGACAAACCTCATAAACATATATTGTACAAAAGAAGCTAGATATTGAGTTGGCCAAAATGTTCATATGGATTTTTCCATAAGATGTTACAAAAAAGTCCAAACGAACTTTTTGGCCAAAGCAACACAAAAGGGAAGATACTCTACATAAATAAACTTTACATGAAGTTTATTATATAGAGTTGAAGACTGGAAAAACGAATCACAGGTGATAGAAGGAAGGGGGCAAGGAGTGAGAGGAAGAGAATCTGAACAGACTAATAGGGGAGCTGGCGATGATATGTCCTTGATTTGAATGAAGGTTATGTTATGAAAATTAATCACGCTATTTATTGATTGAAAGTTGAAAGTGAAGTCGCCCAGGCGTGTCCGACTCTTTGCGACCCCATGGACTGTAGCCTACCAGGCTTCTCTGTCCATGGGATTTTCCAGGCAAGAGGACTGGAGTGGATTGCCATTTCCTTCTCCAATATATTGATTATTATTGCACAAACATAAAGGTTTGTGCACTTATCTGTTTGTATAATTTAATACCAATTCTCCTTGAAAAATGCATCTCACTGATAGTGGATCTTACAATACCACTAGACTTTAAAATCTGGTGAATTCTTAGATTTAAGGGTCAAGAGAGGATGACTGACTCACCCTTGATAGGGAGGTGGCAAGAAATGGGGCTGGAAGGATAAACTCTGGCAACACTGTGGTGGTCTCTCAGCGCAATGTCAGGGATTTGAGAATTTATTCAATGAACCCTAGAGGGTGAGATGGGACTCAGGGAGTCAATGTGACCAGATTCATGTTTACAGAAAAAAATTTTATACCAATATCCGAAATAAATTGAAAATGGAGAAGGGAGAAAAGACCCAGAGGGACTAGGTAAGAAACTGTTAAAATAATGAGGAAAGAAATGAAAGCCTGAGATGGCAAACAAGTACAAAGTGTATGTTTTCACCCTGCCCATCCATGTCTGCCCTTGATCTGGATCTACCCAGTAAACAAGTACAGATGCTGAAAACACTGGTTATGCCTGGAAAGTTGCCGTCTCTTTAGCCCAGGAGCATCTTCATGTTGATGGCTAGCAGGAGAGAGGCCGGCCCCCAGAGCAGCTGCTGTCAGACCGTTTTTATTTTGATGAGTTCTTGGGTGCTAGTTCTTGTCATGCTTCACATCTCAAGGTACATTCAAGCGTGGCATTTCCTGGGAAGTTAAAAGAGAAAGTCATGTAATCTGTTGAAAAATCACAGGACAAAAACTGCAAAAAGCAAAGATCTGAGGACTACAAAGGTGGACTGACATTTTTTGACACTAACTTCTTTACTTGGGTAATACAGTCTGAAGTTTCAGGTAGACTGGAAAGGTTTTCTGGTCTCTTTGATGGATCTTTGTGCATAAATACCTTGTTCATGAATGGAAGGGGGATTTCAGATGTCCACAGGGCTGGAAGAATTCTTGTTATATATAAAACCATAAACAAATAACAGCATTCCCTATCCTTTTTCCCTGTTTCCCGATAGATGGATGATAGATAGGTAGGTAGGTAGATCAGGGATCTTAAGGAATTTGTTCTCATGATTATGGAGAGTTTGGCATATCCAAAATCTGCAGGGTGAGTTAGACACCCAGGAAGATAACCAAGACATCTGAACACCTGCTTTCCTTCTGGGAGGCAGGGATCTTAAGGAATTTGTTCTCATGATTATGGAGAGTTTGGCATATCCAAAATCTGCAGGGTGAGTTAGACACCCAGGAAGATAACCAAGACATCTGAACACCTGCTTTCCTTCTGGGAGTTTGGATATACGGTGCCATCCAGGCAGAGACTGCCTCTGTGAGCAGCTCCCAATAAAACCTCGGGCGGGGAGTCTCTAACGAGCTCCCTGGTGGGCAACATTTTGCAAGTGTCCTCACGACTTGTTGTTGGGGAAATAAGCACTTCCTATGCAAGTCCACTGGGAGAGGATCCTTGGAAGATTGCATCTGGTCCCCCAGACTTTTATCGCATATTTCTTTCCCCTTTGCTGATTGTGCTCTGCATCTTTTTCTGTAATAAATCACAGTTGTGATCACGACTAGATATTGACTTCTGTGAGTCTTCCTAGGGAATCATCAAACCTGGTGGCGATCTTGAGAACCCCCAACCCATCTTATTGGGTAGTACAACAACCCATCTTATTCTTTGTCCCCCTTGAACTACACCGAAACATGTAACGAGAGTAAATCACATGTTGTATTAAAAGAACATTATAATGGGTAACATAAAAACAGCTCAAGAGGAACCAGTGATTATATAGTATTTGGGGAATAAAAAGTACGAAAAAATACAAAGTAATGATAATAAGACAAATTATACTTTTCCATTAATTCCAAAGGACATTTCCACTGATTTTCACAGAAAACAAACTTAATTATGTATGTCCAGCAAGAACTACTGTAAATCTTTTAAATAGACCCAGAATATTTTTAGTGAGGATAAGTACAGAGATCCATTAACCAAAGAGAAAAATGTTTAGGGACAAGTGAATGAAATTTCAAGCCTAATAAGTTTTGAAATCAATTTATTAGAACTATAAGGAAATCTTTCATGTATAATGATCTCTGGGTTTTGCTTAATAGTCACACTAATTAACTTCTCAAATTCAATAAAAGTGTAGGAAATTTTCTTATGTTCAGTTCTTGACAAATAAATCATGGTAATTACATATTCACATGGCCAATGATAATTCCTCTAATTCAGTCTAATAAGCAAGAGTTCTTTTGGATAATTACTCCTTTAAAAAAAAAGAAAAAATCACATGTATAAAATGATTCCTACTGATTAGGAGTTTTGAGGCTTTGTTATGATGTATGAACAAGAGTTTCCAAAATCTTCAAGTCAATAGTAACATCCTTTCAGGTCCAGCTTTAGTAAGATGTGTATTCACAGGACATCATAACACATCCAGATGTGATCTCTGGGGGGAGGGCGGGGGTTGAGGTGTTGAGTGACACAGAACTGGGATTTTTCAGTTTCAGGTCTGCCTCGACTTCCACTGTTGCTTCATGGGGAACAAGGTAATATATCAAAATCCCAGGAAAACCATAGATGATGAATATCAAAAGCCTGCTGCCAAGTTGCTGCTAAGTCGCTTCAGTCGTGTCCGACTCTGTGCGACCCCGTAGACAGCAGCCCACCAGGCTCCTCTGTCCCTGGGATTCTCCAGGCAAGAACACTGGAGTGGGTTGCCACTTCCTTCTCCAATGCATTAAAGTGAAAAGTGAAAGTGAAGCTGCTCAGTCGTGCCTGACTCTTAGCGACCCCATGGACTGCAGCCTACCAGGCTCCTTCGTCCATGGGATTTTCCAGGCAAGAGTACTGGAGTGGGTTGCCATTGCCTTCTCCATATCAAAAGCCTAAGAAGATATTAAAATCTACGAAGTAAACCATACACCAAGCAAATTTTTCCCATCTTTTATACCACAAATAAGACTGGGATTCCATCACTTAACATATGTAATCTAAAACAGTGATTTTCAAAGTATTATTCTCAGATCATCATCACCTGGGAACTTGTTAAGAATAAAAATTATTCAGCAGCAAAGACAAACCAATTGAAAAATGGGCAAAAGACTTGAATAGGCATTTCTTTTTTTTTTTAATTTTATCTATTTTACTTTACAATGTTGCATTGGTTTTGCCATACATTGACTTGAATCCGCCATGAGTGTACATGTGTTCCCCATCCTGAACCCCCTTCCCACCTCCCTCCTGGCATTTCTGATAGATGGATAGATAGATAGAGGTAAACAGTACATGTGTGCAAGCGGTTAATAGGCACATGAAAAGATGCTCAGTATCACTAGCTGTAGTGTAAGTGCTTGACTTTCAATTCCTGAGGCATTAATTTCAAAAGATATCCATTCTGAATAAACACATTGCCAGCTCTATGACACGGTTATTAATAATACTAACAAACCAACCAGATAAGGGGCCAGACTGTCCCACCCATGGAGATCCCCTTTTGGAAAGTCCAAGGTAATCAAGATAATTGATTGAGTTATCCCTTTGAATGACCCTACTCTCCCCTTCTTGTGCTATGATTCCTGCTCTTATGCTTTCAATTAGCCAATAAATAGTGAATCCAAGAAACTCTATAGACACCTCACTCTCAGACCCTAATAAAGGCAGAGCCCAAGCTCTAAGCTCTCTTTTTTCTCCCATGACCTCACGGTGGCCCTTGGTTGTGCAATATATCCTCCAGGACTTGTGAGTTAAAAGCATCTTCCTCAAAGTCCCCTGATGGTTTTTGCTGAAGTATGTCCTGTGATCATAACAACCACAAGAACTGGTCCAGTTGTAAGTAGGGACTCCCAGTGGGAAAACGTCTATGGAGGTAGCTAGGATTAACATGTGCCAGTGAGTTCAGCAGGCAATCCAATGGAGAGCACTACCCCCAGAAGGCTTGGGACCTATGGAACATTAATCATCAGGGAAATGCAAATCAAAGTCACGGCAAAATACCACTTCCAACCCATTAGGATGAAAATGTAAAATATTTTTTTAAAAAACAGGAAATAGCAAAATTTGGTGAGGATATGGTAAAACTACAACCCTTGAGCACTGCTGCTGGGAATATAAAATGGTGGGGCCACTCTGGAAAATTATATGGAAAAGCTAAACAGAATTATCAAATGACCTAGCAATTCTACTTCTAGGTATATATCCAAAGAAATTGAAAGCAGGAACTCAAACAGATACTTGTACATTGATCTTCATAGCAGCATTATCCACAGTAGCCAAAAGGTGGGAATGACCTAAATGTCCATTGACAGATGAATGAATAAATAAATGTAGTTTATACTGAAAACAGAATATTACTTAACTTTAAAAAAGGGATTAAATGCTGATTCATGCATGTTCACACAACATGCATGAACCTTGATCTTATTGTGCTAAGCCAGACATGAAAGGACAAAGACCAATTCCACTTATATAATAAGGTGCAAAGCCACAGCTGGAGACATCCAAGACAAACAGACTAGGCCTTCTCAGCCTCAAAGGACAGTGAAGTCTAATCTTAACGACATTTCTGAGTTCTCACCCTCTCAGTAGGCAGCAGCAGGCAAGAAGAACTGATTCATTAACAGTCTTAAGCAACCCTGGGAGTTCTAGAGAGTATTTGGAGAGGAGAAACCTAGGAAGAGTTGGACTTCTTGATCACCTGGAAAGTGAAAGGGTATAAATCTGGGTCTAAATATGTGATCATATTTTATCGTTGCAGATCAGTAAGGCCCAGATTCTTGTGTTACAAAAGGGAAATAATAATGAGATGTGATTCTCACCAAGGTTTTTTTCCAACTATCTTCTTACACACCTCCTTCCCATGGTACTTGTCTGCAATAAATCATAGCGGGAAAGAGTTTCGGCAGCCTATTCAGTAATATCTAAATATCCCTGGCAATGGAGAAGCTAGGCATTCAAGAAAAGTAAAATAGGAAATAAAACAGGAAGAACAGAGACTTTCAAGTCAGACGGAGGGTGGTAGGTTCTCCAGGGGTTCCCTGGTGGCTCCATTTCTTAGTCATACTTTGACAAGCATTGTAGCCTGTACTGGATTCATGGATGATGTTGTCATTCCTGTTATACGATAGCAGTAGACCTGTGAATGGGGCTTCCCTAGTGGCTCACTGGTAAAGAATCCACCTGCAATGCAGGAGATTCGGATTCGATCCCTGGATTGGGAAGATCCCCTAAAAGAAGGGAATGGCAACCCACTCCAGTATTCAAGCCTGCAGAATCCCATGAACAGAGAAGCCTGCAGTCCATGGGGTCGCAAAGAGCCAGACATGACTGAAGCAACTGAACAAGAGCAACAGCAGACCTGTGAAAGAAGTGTGTTTAGTAAACTCTTAGCTACTGCTTAGTTACATCTGCTTCATTTTTTTGTTTTTCAGTTTTTTAATTGGAGGATAATTGCTTTACAATGTTGTGGGGTTTGTTTTTTTTTTAAGATTTTTAAAATATGAACCATTTTTTAAAAGCCTTCATTGCATTTGTTACAGTGGTGTTTCTGCTTTATATTTTGTGGTTTTTTTTTTTTTTTTTTTTTTTTTTGGCTGCAAGGCATAGGGATCTTAGCTTCCAGATCCTAAATGGGGACGAACCTGCAACCTCTGCACTGTAAGTCAAAGTCTTAACCAGTAGACTGCCAGGGTAGTCCCAACTTACATCTGCTTTGATTTCACAAGACCCCATAAGCACCCTGAGTATTCTCAATAGGGACCAAGAGCCACTGGATTCTCTATTTTAATCCATTGTCTCTGTCACTTTGGAGCACCTCCTCCTCCACTAATAATAACCACTCCTGGTAGCAGACCTCTTTGGGTATCCTCTACTTCTCCAAGTCTGAATAGTGATGATTATGTATTTCCAATCTTAATCAAGGCTTAAGATGTTAAGTCAGCCCCATCAATAGAAGCTTTGTATAATTCAAGTTGAGCACCTCTTATTTTGCTTGAGAAAAGCCGTAAGGATGCTCTCGCTTCTCAGAAAGGGCTGGCTGAAGTCTAAAGATTTTCAATAAGTTCACATTGCCGGAGACATTTGTTTCTCGGAGGGTTTGAAAGAAAAACGATGAAAAGAATTTGAGAGTACTGCAAAGGGAAGAATTATAAAGGTGATTACCCACATTAGTCACATTCTATCAATTTTCTTTCCTGCTTTTTTCCCTAAAAAACTAGAAAAGGGATCCAATAAAAACACTGAAATCTGTGAGATTTTCAGGGTCGTACAAAATAACAGAACTACTGTTTAATGAAGGTGTGATTCCATGAAGCTTTCAACGCAGTAGAGTCGTACGTATTTGCAGCCCTCTGCATGTGAGGACCCATATGCAGGGGTGATCGTGGTATTAATCTGCTCTTGGGATGTAAATAAAAAATGGCAGTGCTGTAACTGCCAGCACCTGTTCAAATGTTCTGTCCAAGTGAGGGGCTGAGATGACACTCCGTAAAGATACGGATCACTGGTGTTCATAAGAACTTCTCGGGTGCCCTTGGGTTGGCATGGAGCTCATCAAGGGAGATGGTGGTGTGAATCTGGGCACTCTGCTCACAGAGTGGAAACAGCGATGCTGCATTCGATCTGCCTCTAGAAGCACGGGAGGCCTGGGAGCCCAGGAGGCAGCTCCTTCCACGATTTTAATGCCATTAATACCACTCACCATTTAAAACGAGATCTTGGTAATCAATAATGGTGCTTCATGAATACACACCACACCTAACCGGCTGATTGCTGTTTGCTGGAGATCTGTGAGATTTTTGGTGGTGTACCAAGTAACACAACTACTATTACTGAAGGTGTGAGTCCATGAAGCTTTAAACATAGTAGAGTCGTACACATGTGCAACCCTCTGCATGTGAGGAGTTCATTTAGTAAAGTCTTATCTTCTGCTTACTTACCTCTGCAACTTTTTAAATTTTTAAATTGGACGATAATAGCTTTACAACCTTGTGGCTTTTTTTTTTTTAAGATTTTTCAGCAACAGTCAAAGTATGTAATAATCTATATGGTCTAGCCACCAACCTGTCAGATGTCAACCTGACAGATGTCAGTCAACAACAATCATTGCAGTCCTACTACTGCTTTTTTTTTTTTTAATTATTTTATGTTGGAGTACAGATGATTAACGATGTGTATTGTGTTAGTTTTAGGTATATGGCAAAGTAATTGAGGTATACATGTATCTATTCTTTTCCAAACTCTTTTCCTATTTAGGTTATTATAGAATATTGAGCAGAGCGCCCCATGCAGTATGTCCTTGTTGGTTATCTATTTTAAATACAGCAGTGTGTACATGTCAATTCCAGACTCCCAGTCTATCTCTCCCTTCAACCATTCCCCCCTGGTAGCCACAAGTTTGTTCTCTAAGTCTGTGAGTCTGTTTCTGTTTTTTAAGTAAGTTCATTAGTATTGTTTCTATTTAGATTTCACATACAAGGGATGTCATACAATATTTCTCTCTGTCTGACTTACTTCACTCAATAGGACACTCTCTAGGTCCACCCACGTTGCTGCAAATGGCATTATTTCATTCTTTTTCATGGCTGAGTAATATTCTATTGTATACATATAAAACAGCTCACAACATCTTCTTTATGCAATCCTCTGTCAATGGACAACTAGGTGCTTCTCTGTCCTGGCTGTTGTAAAAAGCACTGCAATGAACATTAGGGTGCACGTATCCTTTAGAACCATGTTTTCTTTGGATATATGCCCAGGAGTGGGATTGCTGGATCATATGGTAGCTCTATTTTCAGTTCTTTATGGAGCCTCCATATTGTTCTCCCATAGTGGCTGCACTAATTTACTTTCCCACTAACAGCGTAGCCCTACTACTGTTTTCAGCTGAACAGCAGTCCTGCTTATGTTGGAGTCTTTAGAATCTGGGTACATTGTAAGAGATCTGCCATAGATTGGTTACCAACTCCAGAACCCAAACGAGAAGACCAGATCTTCTTGAGATCTTTGATCCTAAGCATGAGAGGATACATGGAGATAGATGCAGAACAGTCAAATAAGGGACAAAAGAAAGGAGTGTAAACATTTATCTTTGAGGTCCCTATGGAATTCTGATTTTTTGCAAGGACAGAATCTCTTTAAAGAGAAGCCCCATTGTAGCAACAGTAATTCTGATCTTAAATACTTAGTGCATATTTCAGCAGAACAGTTTGAAAGAAGAGATCAAATTCTACCGCTAGAGAAAGAATGCTGCTGGCTTTAACCATAGGGCATGATTGTACCAAATTTCCTAACAGATTTGGTATACTAAATAGTACTCATCTCCATTTTACAGTAGCAGCCCAATTTCCCTTTGGTAATCAGGATCAATCATCCCAGCCAGTATAGTAACTCCCTTATTTGTATATTAATTCAGGGGCAAAAGGAGCCCAAAGCACTCAGGTACTAGCCTTAACTTCCAGTTCAATGAAATTATTAGTGTGTTTCCTGGTGGAAGTATTCCTTGCTTTGGAACTAGGACTCCTAGGCTCAGATGGTAAAGCGTCTGTCTACAATGCGAGAGACCAGGGTTTGATCTCTGGGTTGGGAAGATCCCCTGGAGAAGGAAATGGCAATCCACTCCAGGACTATTGCCTGGAAAATCCCATGGTCAGAGGAGCCTGGTAGTCTACAGCCCATAGGGTTGCAAAGAGTCGGACACGACTGAGCAACTTCACTTTACTTCAGACTAGCAGAGCATAAGGTCACAGGGACAGGAAGTAAACATTTTGCTGGTGGGTCACTAAGTGTAACAGTGAATGATGACACCTCAATTTCCAGCCTTTGATTCCTGGACTCATGAATCCTGACTATGGGAGAAACAGCACCATGGGGCTTTACTGGTGGTTCAGACGGTAAAGAAACCACCTGCAATGCAAGAGACCCGGGTTTGATTCCTGGGTTGGGAAGATCCCCTGGAGAAGAAAATGAGTACCCATTCCAGTATTCTTGCCTGGGAAATTCCATGGGCAGAGGAGCCTGGTGAGTTACAGTCCACGGGGTCACGATTAACACACACATCCTCCCAGAGAATATTGCCCAAACCCTGCAAGTACTGCCACCTAACTTGTGCTGTATATCTGACCCTGTTCAAAAGACTGTTTTACAAGCTACCTGCTTTAGAGTAATGGGGAACATGGTAAGACTTGTGAATTCCATGAGCGTGGTCCTATTGCCATACTTTATTTGGTGTGAAACGAGTTCCTTGATTAGAAGCAATGCCTATTACAATGCTGATACTATGACAGTGGGCGAGGCATTCTGTAAGACACAGATGGTAATTTTGGCAGAAGCGTTGCAAGCCAGAAAGGCAAATTCATATCTAGAGTATCTGTTCCAGTAGAAGCAAAACACTGCCCATTTTGTGATGGAAGTGGAACAGTGTGATCAACCTGCCACCATATATCTGGCTAATCATCCCACACTGCTGCCATATTGGGAACTTGGTTTTAAAGTTTGCTTTGGAGAAGGACTGGAAAAGGTCAGTTTTCATTCCAATCCCAAAGAAAGGCAATGCCAAAGAATGCTCAAACTAATGCACAATTGCACTCATCTCACACGCTAGTAAAGTAATGCTCAAAATTCTCCAAGCCAGGCTTCAGCAATACGTGAACTGTGAACTTCCAGATGTTCAAGCTGGTTTTAGAAAAGGCAGAGGAACCAGAGATCAAATTGCCAACATCTGCTGGATCATCAAAAAAGCAAGAGAGTACCAGAAAAACCATCTATTTCTGCTTTATTGACTATGTCAAAGCCTTTGACTGTGTGGATCACAATAAACTGTGGAAAATTCTGAAAGAGATGAGAATACCAGACCACCTGACCTGCTCTTGAGAAATCTATATGCAAGTCAGGAAGCAACAATTAGAACTGGACATGGAACAACAGACTGGTTCCAAATAGGAAAAGGAGTACGTCAAGGCTGTATATTGTCACCCTGCTTATTTAACTTCTATGCAGAGTACATCATGAGAAATGCTGGACTGGAAGAAGCACAAGCTGGAATCAAGATTGCAGGGAGAAATATCAATAACCTCAGATATGCAGATGACACCACCCTTATGGCAGAAAGTGAAGAGGAACTAAAAAGCCTCTTGATGAAAGTGAAAGAGGAGAGTAAAAAGGTTGGCTTGAAGCTCAACACTCAGAAAATGAAGATCATGGCATCTGGTCTCATCACTTCATGGGAAATAGCTGGGGAAACAGTGGAAACAGTGTCAGACTTAATTTTGGGGGGCTCCAAAATCACTGCAGATGGTGATTTAGCCATGAAATTAAAAGAGGCTTACTTCTTGGAAAGAAAGTTATGACCAACCTAGATAGCATATTGAAAAGCAGAGACATTACTTTGCCAACAAAGGTCCATCTAGTCAAGGCTATGGTTTTTCCTGTGGTCATGTATAGATGTGAGAGTTGGACTGTGAAGAAAGCTGAGTGCCAAAGAATCGATGCTTTTGAACTGTGGTGTTGGAGAAGACTCTTGAGAGTCCCTTGGACTGCAAGGAGATCCAACCAGTCCATCCTAAAGGAGATCAGCCCTGGGATTTCTTTGGAAGGACTGATGCTAAAGCTGAAACTCCAGTACTTTGGCCACCTCATGCGAAGAGTTGACTCATTGGAAGAGACTCTGATACTGGGAGGGATTGGAGGCAGGAGGAGAAGGGGATGACAGAGGATGAGATGGCTGGATGATATCAACGACTTGATGGACGTGAGTTTGAGTGAACTCCGGGAGTTGGTGATGGACAGGGAGGCCTGGCGTGCTGCGATTCATCGGGTCACAAAGAGTCGGACACAACTGAGCGAATGAACTGAACTTGGAGAAGGAAATGGCAACCCACTCCAGTCCTCTTGCCTGGAAAATCCCATGGACAGAGGAACCTGGTAGGCTACAGTCCATGGGGTCGCAAAGTGTCGGACACGACTGAGCAACTTCACTTTCACTTTTCACTTTGACAGATTAGACACTCAGCAGTGACTGCAGCCAGATCAGCATTGGTGAGTGGAAGTCTATGTTGCTGAACACAGGCTAAACCTCCATCCGGACCACCAGGACCACTTGGTTCCTGGGTCCATAGGATGATGGCAAGAAGGGCTGGGGAAAGGCTGACTGGAACCCACAGGACATGTCATCTCATCCTCTTGATTATTAAAACCCCACTAGTTAGTGAGTATTAACATGGGATAAAAGTATCTTCATGGTTTTTTTTTTTTTTTTTACCCAATTACAGAGGTTTATCTATATATTACTTCTCAAGACTTCGTTACTAATTTTTCAGTCACATTCCTTTTAAGTCCCTACCTATCCAGCTAAACTGCCAGCCACAGTTACTGATTGGTATGTAGTTGCACATCTGGCCCTTTCTCTTTGCAAGCACAAGGAACAAGAAGGTGCACCCCTCCAAGTTTCCCTTCGTGGGAGGATCTCCCTTTACCACTAAGAAAAGGGCTGCAGAGCTCCTGTGTATTGTGGTGCCTGAATCCTGTACAGAACCGTCTGTGACTCAGGCACACATTCTGTCTTCATTAGTCAACTGGCTTTAGGGAACTCCCCAGGAGGCCGTAAATGTAGGCTGGAGAAAACAATGTTAAGAGTAGAAGTGGGAGCCAAGGGCACTTGGGCCATTTCCTCGTGTAACTAACTTGTTTCCTCAGGGCCTGCTCAAGCCTGATCTCTATGCTGCTGCCGCTGCTTAGCCCCTTCAGTCGTGTCCAACTCTGTGGACTGGAGCCCCCCAGGCACCACTGTCCACAGAATTCTCCAGGCAAGAGTACTGGAGTTGTCATACCCTCCTCCAGAGGATCTTTCCAACCCAGGGATCAAACCTGTGTCTCCTACATTTCAGGCAGATTTCTTTTTTAAAAAAATTAATTTATTTTAATTGGAGGCTAATAACTTTACAGTATTGTGGTGGTTTTTGCCATACATTGACATGAATCAGCCATGGCTGTACATATGTCCTCCATCCTGAACCCCGCTCCCACCTCCCTCCCCATCCCATCCCTCTGGGTTGTCCCAATTCACTGGCTTTGAGTTCCCTGTTTCATGCATCGAACTTGGACTGGTCATCTCTTTTGCATATGGTAGTATGCATGTTTCAATACTATTCTCCCAAATCATCCCACCCTCGCCTTCCCCCACAGAGTCCAAGAGTCTGTTTTTCATGTCGGTGTCTCTTTTTTGCTGTCTCGCATATAGGGTCATCATTACCATCTTTCAAAATCCATATATATGTGTTAATATACTGTCTTGGTGTTTTTCTTTCTGACTTACTTCACTCTGTATAATAGGCTCCAGGTTCATCCACCTCGTTAGAACTGACTCAAATGCGTTTTTTTAAATAGCTGAGTAATATTCCATTGTGTATATGTACCACAGCTTTTTTATCTATTCATCTGCTGAGGGGCATCTAGGTTGTTTCCATGTCCTAGCTATTGAAAAAAATGCTGTGATGAACATTGGGGTACACATGTCTCTTTCAATTCTGGTTTCTTCAGTGGGTCAATGCCCAGGAATGCAGTGGGATTTGTATGGGTCGTATGGCAGTTCTATTTCCAGTTTTTTAAGGAACCTCCATACTGTTCTCTATATGGGCTGTACTAGTTTGCATTCCCACCAACAGTGTAAGAAAGTTCCCTTTTCTCCACATCCTTTCCAGCATTTATTGTTTGTAGATGTTTTGATAGCAGCCATTCTGACAGATGTGAGATGGTACCTCACTGTGGTTTTGTTTGACCTTTCTCTGCTATGAGTGATGTTAAGCATCTTTTCAAGTGTTTGTTAGCATTTCTTCTTTGGAGAAATGTCTGTTTAGTTCTTTGGTCCATTTTTTGATTGGGTCATTTATTTTTCTGGTATTGAGCTGCTTGTATGTTTTTAAGATTAATTCTTCGTCAGTTGCTTTGTTTGCCATTATTTTTTCCCATTCTGAAGGCTGTCTTTTCACCTTACTAATAGTTTCCTTCATTGTGCAAAAGCTTTTATGTTTAATTAGGTCCCATTTGTTTATTTTTGCTGTTATTTCCATTACCCTGGGAGGTGGGTCATAGAGGATCTTGCTCTGATTTATGTCAGAGAGTGTGTTGTCAGGCAGATTCTTTACCACTGAGCCACCAGGAAGCCTCGGTCTCCTCTACACTGGCTCCTCTGGATGTTGGAGCATGCTGTGCATGCCTAACTTTATGGCTCTGTGGATCTGACAACATTTAGCTCATGAGCACAGCTCAGGTCTCATGGTCAGTTGGTGAGCCATACGTAAGCATTCCAGTCTCTCTAAGACCCAGTAGCAAGCAAGTTTCTCAAAAGGGGAATAATCACCCCTAAAGGCTGGCAAAATTTGCTCCAAAATCCTAACGGTTTGTCCTGTGATTCACATAGAGGGGCTGCCAAAGGCTCCAAACAGCGTCCTCATCTGCCACTTCAAGCCCCATTCCATCTGCTGACTTGTGTGGGCCAAGTGGCAGAGCAGTTTGCACAGCATCCTGGCCTTGCTGCAGAGTCTCCTCTTGCTCTGGACCCAATTCCAAACCAGCAGCTTTGGGCGGTGGGGGTGGGGTAACCCAGTAAACAAGCTGGAGTCATACACTCTGAGGAAAAAGGGAAAGTTGCTCAGTCATGTCTGACTCTTGGCTACCCCATGGACTGTAGCCTGCCATGTTCCTCTGTCCATGGAATTCTCCAGGCCAGAATACTGGAGTGACTAGCTGTTCCCTTCTCTAGGGGATCTTCCCAACCAAGGGATGGAACCCAGGTATCTTGTATTGCAGGCTTATTCTTTACTGTCTGAGCCACCAGGGAAGCCCAAGAATACTGGAGTGGATAGCCTATCCCTTCTCCAGGGGATATGTCTCCTCTAAAACCCAAAGAGACCCGCTAGGCTTCATGCCTCTTTTTTGACTGTAGCAGGGCCAGATGCAACAATTTATCCTTCACCTTAGGAGGGATGTCTTGACATGCCCTAGAAATTTCACTGAGGCCAAAGACCCCATCCTAAGACATGAAAATGTTTTACTATTAAGTCTACTGTCATTACAAACTCTTGCTTACTAGGTCCAATCAGAATTCTATCCTCTGGAATTCACTGGCGGTCCAGTGGTTAGGACTCTGCAGTTTCACTGCTGAGGGCCCAGGTTCAATCCCTGGTTAAGGAATTAAGACCCCACAAACTGCATGGCACAGCCAAAAATTTTAAAATATAATATCCTCAATGTGATGGGCCAGTGTGTATCTTACGGAAAAGAAATCTATATTTCTGTGGACTAATCACAGGAGTCTAGGAAGCTGACATGCTCCTGATTCAGGACAATGTGAAGCACAAGCTGGAATCAAGATTGCCGGGAGAAAGATCAATAACCTCAGATATGCAGATGACACCACCCTTATGGCAGAAAGTGAAGAGGAACTAAAAAGCCTCTTGATGAAAGTGAAAGAGGAGAGTGAAAAAGTTGGCTTAAAGCTCAACATTCAGAAAACGAAGATCATGGCATCCGGTCCCATCACTGCATGGGAAATAGATGGGGAAACAGTGGAAACAGTGTCAGACTTTATTTTTGGGGGCTCCAAAATCACTGCAGATGGTGACTGCAGCCATGAAATTAAAAGAGGCTTACTCCTTGGAAGAAAAGTTATGACCAACCTAGAAAGTATATTCAAAAGCAGAGACATTACTTTGCCAACAAAGGCCCATCTAGTCAAGGCTATGGTTTTCCCAGTAGTCATGTATGGATGTGAGAGTTGGACTGTGAAGAAAGCTGAGCACTGAAGAATTGATGCTTTTGAACTGTGGTGTTGGGGAAGACTCTTGAGAGTCCCTTGGACTGCAAGGAGATCCAACCAGTCCATTCTAAAGGAGATCAGCCCTGGGATATCTTTGGAAGGAATGATGCTAAAGCTGAAACTCCAGTACTTTGGCCACCTCATGCGAAGAGTTGACTCATTGGAAGAGACTCTGATGCTGGGCGGGATTGGGGGCAGGAGGAGAAGGGGACAACAGAGGATGAGATGGCTGGATGGCATCGCCGACTCGATGGATGTGAGTTTGAGTGAACTCCGGGAGTTGGTGATGGACACGGAGGCCTGGCTTACTGCGACTCATGGGGTCACAAAGAGTCGGACACGACTGTGCAACTGAACTGAACTGAACTGAAACCCCATCATGGTTCTTTGACTGATTATAATGCTTTGTCTTCTCCTGCTACTTTCATGTTGTAAATTAACCCAAATCTGCCCTTAGAGCAGCCTCTCTCTCCTCTTCAGATGAGCAGCTTTTGGCATTCTCATTGTAGTAGGCTGAATAATGACTTCCCAAATATTTCCACATCCTAAATCCAGAAGCCATGAAACTGACTTTATATGACCACATTGACTTTGTAGATATGATTAAATTAGGGATTTTGAGATGGGGAGATTATCCTGGATTATCTGGGTGGGCCTGAGTAATCACAATGGTCCTTTATAAGAGTGAAGCAAGAGGAGTTGTAGGCAGACAGAAGGTGATAGATGGTGAAAGCTGTAATTGGAGTGATGGGCTTTGGAGATGAGGGCATTATAAGTAAAAGAATATCGGCAGCTACAAGAAGCTGAAAGAGTCAAGTAAACATCGTGCCCTGGGAGCTCCCAGCAGAGACCAGCATGGTCAACTACTTGATTTTAGCCCAGTGACGTGGCAGAAACACCTCACCCCAGAACTTTAAATGAGAGAATAAATTTACTTTGTGGAAACTTATTACAGCAGCTGTAGGAAACCAAGATGCTCTGCTTAAGGCTCTGAGGTCAGCCTATGCTGTGAATTGTGATTGTGAAAAGTGAGGAGGACATTTTTGGGACTGCAGAATCCATTCCATGGTCTCCATTCAACAAGAACCATGCCATTTTGTGAACTGATCCCTGGAGGGGGTCATGATTAGTTCAAGCCCAACTTCCTTAGAGCTGGTTGATTCAGGAGCACAAACTCAAGTCAATCAGTGTGCAGAGTTGTCCTGGCAACAGGGATTCATTTAGAAGTGGGCATGTGATCCAACTGGGGCCAATGAGATACAGGGAGAAACAAAGACCCATCTTTCTCTTCTGTTTTCTATTTTACTAAGAAAGAAGAAGAAATTAACCCCATCTGCTCCCACCTGCTTCTCTTTACATGAGATAATAAACCCTTTTTGTTAAAGAAAAACAAAAAGAAAGGAGAAGCAATCAAGAGTCTTTCTCAATCTCCCACCATGATGTATAGCCATTTATTGCATCTGTGCCCATACACTCTGCCTTTCTCTGTGATACCAAGGATGAATTACCAGTTACTGCCCTCTTGATTTGAGTTCTTCACCTACTTAAGGACATATGGCCCCAGAAATTCTCCCCTCTGTCTACTGAAATATGAATTCCCCCCTCTACACTAGATTCTCCCTATCAGCATAAAAATATGCTTTTATTTTTGCCATCCTAAAAATGCCTCTCTTTAGTGACTAATAGCGGGTATGCAGTTTCTTTTTCGGGTACTGGAAATGTTCTAAAATGGATTATGGCAATGGTTACACAACACTGAATCTACTAAAAATCATGGGTGTTTGCACTTCAGATGGGTGAACTGAATGTATGTGAAGTGTCTCTCAAAAGAGCTATTTTTTGAAAAGAGGATATTGGCAAATATGATACTCTAAATGTTTGAAGTTGGGTAGGGTAGGTCACAATGATATTTTAACTACTTTAATGGAATATCTGAGAACATTTGCAAACTTATTCTATAAAATGATATAAATAGCATCTATTCATTAATAAAAAACATGATTAAAAAGAAAACAAATATAAAAAATAAGTGTATCCATAAAAAAGCCCTCTCTTGACCCTACTCCTCCCTCCAGTTGCTATTTTATTCCTCTTCTTCTCTTTGCGCCAAAGTTTACTACTTTTAAAATTGCCTTTGCTTTAAAAATATATATACTTATTGGAGTCCAGCTGCTTTGCAATGTTGTGTTAGTTTCTTCCGTACAGTAAAGTGAATCAGCTATACATATACACATATCCCCTCATGTTTTGATTTCCTTCCCATTTAAGTCAGCACAGAGCACTGAGTAGAATTCCCTGTGCTATACAGTAGGTTCTCACTGGGCATCTATTTTATACATAGTATCAACAGTGTACATATGTCAATTCCAATCTCCCAATTCATCCCACCTCCCCTTTCCCTCTTGGTGTCTGTACAATTGTTCTCCTCAATCCTTCCTTTCCCCCACACTCTATTGAACCTATCACCTCAACACTTCAACAGAACTGCTCTTCGGGGTTGCCAGTAACTTTCATGTAGTTAAATTTCATTGTCAGTTCTCAGTCCTGATCTTACTTGTCCTGTCAGTCGCATTTGACCCAGTTTACCATCTCCTTCCTTGTCTTCCTTTATCTCGATTATGGCTACAAGAGTACTTATAACAAACCACCCCCAAACTCAGTAGTTTAAAACATTTTTGCTTATTCATCTGTGAATCACATGAGTTTTCTGATCTAGGCTTGGCTCAGCTGGGCTGGGTGGGCTCCAAGCAGCAAGATAGGTTCAGATCTGTTCCACAAGTCTCTAATCTTTCTTCGACCAGTGTCCTAACTAGGTCATGTTTCTCTCTTGCTGATCATGCACCACAAGAAGGCAAGTGCAAACACAGGTTGCCTCCCTGCCTCAGAACTGGCAGGGACAACTCCACCATCATTCTGCCAGCCAAAGAGAATCATGCCTTTGAACACCAAATCAGAGAGCTGGTGAATATGCTCTATCTTTAAGGGGAGTATTTACAAAGTAATATGGCAAAAAGCTTGGACACAAGGACACTAAGGCCTCTCATTTGATCAAGTGTATAGGGCTTCCGCGATGGCTCAGTGGTAAAGAATCCATCTGCAATTCAGGAGACACAGAAGATGCAGATTTAATCCCTGGGCCAGGAAGATCACCTGGAGAAGGCAATGGCAACCCACTCCAGTATCCTTGCCTGGAGAATCCCATGGAGCGAGCCTGGTGGGCTACAGTCCACAGGGTCACAAAGAGTCGGACATGACTGAAGTGACTTCGCATGCATATTTCTCCTTGAATCACTTTCTTCACTGATTTCCAGAATACCCCATTCTATTAGTTTTACCCTTACTCCATTGACTGCTTTTTAGCAGTAGAATTGTGATGCCTTGAGGCTCAGTCCTTGGACTTCTCCAGTTTAGTGACTCATCTGGTGATCTCATCTAGTTTTATGGTTTTAGAAATTGTCTATATGTTGATGACTCCATTGTTTGTATCTTCACTCTGACTTCTCTCAGCTCCAGACTCACATACCCAACTGTCTAAACTTGTATGCCGAACAGCAAGTTTAAACTTAACAAATCCAAAAACAAACTCCTGAGTCTTCTCCCTAAATAGTCCCCCAGGTAATAAATGGCAACTCTTTTTTTCTCAAGATGCTCAGGTAAACTCTTGGCGTCATTCTTACTTCTTCTTGTCACCATCATCTCTTACATTTTAATGGTCTCTTCCACCCTAGAAACTGTTTTCAATACAGCAGCTAGAGCAGTGGTCCCCAGTATTTTTGGCACCATGGACCAGATATGCGGAAGACAATTTTTCCCGCGGATCAAGTTGTGGGGGAAGTTTTAGGATGATTCAAGCACATTATATTTATTGTACACTTTATTTCTACAATTATTATATCAGCTCCACCTCAAATCATCAGGCATTACATCCTGGAGGTTGGGGACCCCTGAACTAGAGTAAGCTTTTAGAAATGTAGCTGAGATAAAGCCATTCTTCTGCTCAAAACTTTCGATGCCCCCCATCTCACTTGTGGCTCAGCTGGTAAAGAATCCATCTGCAATGTGGGAGACCTGGGTTTGATCCCTGGGTTGGGAAGATCCTCTAGAGAAAGGAAAGGCTACCGACTCCAGTATTCTGGTCTAGAGAATTCCATGGACTATATAGTTCATAGAGTTGCAAAGTGTTGGACACGACGGAGTGACTTTCTCTTCACTATGACTTTATAGTACAATCCAATCTTCTATTATTCTTTGACCTTATTTCTTTTCACCTCCTCATTCCCTCTGCTCCAACAACATGAACTTCATTGGTGTTCCTTGAATAAGCCAACTACTTCCTGTCCCAGGACCTTTGTATCTGTTGTTCCCTTTCCCTGCAACTCTCCTCCTTCAGATACAGCCAGGCTTGCTCCTTTAAATCATGACCCTTATTTTTATCACCCATTTCCCAAGCTGTTTTTTGTTTCTTATTTTTTATCACCATCTGACAAATCATAGGTTTTACCTATTTGCTTATTGTCTATGTCTCCTCGGTGGATATGTAGGTTTCATGAGAACAAGACTTTTTGTTTTGTTCGTGGCTATATTCTCAGGATGTAAAACTGTGCCTGGCATTTGGTATGCACCCTATAATGGTATTTGATGAATGACCTGATGGATGGATGGATAGATTACATTGAAAATTTTGGTTAACCTGAGATTAATAAAATCTGCTTGATTCACTGTGGTTGAGCTTAATGACTGCTAAAACTAACCTGACAGACCTTAAATGTCTCAATAAAAAGTGACTGCCTAATGAGTGTTATTATTAATAGCATGATGGGTATGATGGAACTACCCAGGAATTACATATAAACAGGGAAAAGAGGGCAAGGATTCCCTTGCTCTTTCTTCACCTATCTGTCTAGCTACTTTCTATGTCTCCTTGAAGCACAACCATTTCTTTAAAAACTTTTTATTTTAACTAAAAAAAAATTTTGTTTTGGTCATGCTGCATGGCTTGTGGGATTCTAGCTCCCCGACTAGGGGTTGAACCCAGGCCCTTGGCAGCGAGTGCATGGAGACCAACTGCCGCATGACTAGAGAATTCCCCACAGCCATTTCTTAGAAGCTATTACCAGTAAAAACACTGGGGCTGCAGGGAGTTATTTTACCTTTGAAAAGAACTGGTATCTCTGCAAATCAGGGTCAGATAAAGTTCCAGAAGAGACCTGGGTCTCATAGCGTGGACAGGCATTAATTTAACTTCTGGCATCCAAACAACAGTCCTGGAGTTGTTACAGAATGTAGTAGAGGGTAGAGGTTAAAAGCCCAGATGCCAGAGCCAAGATGTGTTGCTTCAAATGGTAGCTCCACACTATTAAGTGTCCTGTGACCTTGAGCAAGCAACCTAAATTTTCAGTTCTTCCCTGCATCATCTGTGCAATGCCTTTAATAACAGTAGAATTATTGAGAAGATTGCAGGATTCCCTGGTGGCTCAGACAGTAAAGAATCTGCCTGCAATGCAGGAGACCTGGGTTCGATCCCTGGGTTGGGACAATCCCCTTGAGAAGGGAACAACAACCTACTCCAGTACTCCTGCCTGAAGACTTCCATGGACAGAGGAGCCTGGTGGGCTACAGTCCATGGGGTTGCAAAGAGTTGGACACAACTAAGCGACTGACACACACACAGACACATTGGGAAGACTACATGAATTAATGAAGGCACTTGAGACATAAAGTACTATAGATGTACAGATGATACATAGCAAGTACTGTATAGTGACAGTGACATGGCTGCTGCTTGAAGCTAGGATCTTATTATTTGAGACATGGCACCATTTCCCTCCTTGGATGCTCATGCAGGGTTGGGTTATGAGAGAGTCAATTCCTAGGAAGGTTGATAAGAAGTCCAAGAGTCCCTGAAGAGAGATGGGTCTGGGGCTCTCAAGGAGGAGCAAAGGACAAACATCTTTTTTTCTCTATATTCCTTAGTCTTAGTCACATAAAACTTAAGCCCAGAACTGATGATTACACAACAAACAACTCAGTTTAAACTCTGTACTAAGGATTATATAGCAACAATGTATCCTTCTTGAGGACAGTTTCTCCTTCCTGAAAACCTTCTGGCTAATCCTGTTATCTTAAAATGTACATTATGGGAGTGGGTCTAGTAAGATCTTCACAACCTTGAGACATACTTTTGATTTAGTGTAATTTTAAAAGTATTTAAATTTAAACACTTTTTTATATTTAAATACTGTTAATTACTCATATTTAATAATTAAATACTAATATTAAATACTAATATTTAAATACTAATTTAAAAAGTATATAACTCCCTTGCTAACACTAGGGATGGGGTCATTCTCCATCCCCCTTCTGATGTCTATGTCAGAAGCTTTCTCAGTCCCTTTTCACTTTAATAAAATTCTGCTATACAAAAGCTCTTGAGTGATCAAACCTGGTCCCTGGTCCGGAAGGTAAATCTTCTTCTTCAAAAATCACGAATTTGACACCGTTCTGGGGGATTGTCTGGGATCTTCAGGACAAGGTAAGAACACTCAGAGCTCTAGCCGCTTTGCTTTCCAAATATACCTGTTTCCTGCTTTACTCTTTTTTACTTTGCTAACTCTCCAGTGTGCTGTGTGAATGAATGACAAACCGTGCTCGAGACAAGGGATGAGCCCTGCTCTGTGGTTTCGAGGTGCCTCGTAATGACTGAAGGCAGCCCCCAAGGGGGGAGTCTTGTCGGGGGTTTATACCAACCTGCCAGTGCCAAGAGACACCCAACCTCCCTGCGAGGGGAATGGCCAGGGATGGGCAAAGCGTGTGGACCTAACTTTCTTTTCTCAGTTATCCTTTCCTGGTCTCTTTGACCATTTCGTAATTGCGTGGGGAATTAGAACTACTAACCTAATCTGTCGGATCAAAGACTTTCAGGGGACTTGTGATCCATGCCATTACTGTGTACTTTTACTTAGACCTCAAGCTTGGTAGTCATGGGGAACCCAGACTTGCTGGGAGCACGTTTGGGAGCGAGGAGGAACTCTAGCTCCAGGAACGTCTCTCAGGCGAGAGGTCACTCTCTTGGCTGCTGCCCCAGGGGCCAGCCACCTGAAAGTGAGTCTTTGTCATGGCTGTGCCTCCAATCTGTGTGGACAGCAGCACTGCTGGTGAACATGAGGTTTCTGAAGACACAGATCGGGAACTGCAGGGTCTGGTCAGATTGTAAGTGCAATGGGCTTCTTCCTTTGGCAGTGCTAGCTCTTAGCAGGCCAGAGGAGGCTCTCTGATGGCTTCTGTCTCAACTCTTTAGATATTCTGTCTGTGGTATCTGTGGAAATGGACTGGAAGGACTGGCCCTAGTACCTTGAGGACAAAAATCACTTTTTCCTCACAGGGCAACCCTTTCGCTATCACATATACTGATGTGGCAATGACTCACCACTTCGACCTGCAGTCAGGGCAATACTCAGGAATGTGCATAGACACGGGAAAGACCAATGCTTCCCCTAGGAGTCCCAGGAAACATTCCAGGAAAGCTATCCTGCTGCACTCGGGGTGACGTCAGAGAAGGCGTGAAAATCGAACAAAGGTCTTGGTGGTAAGGAGCTGGAAATCAATCTGGGATGCTATCAGGTCTACCCCTGGTGCATCTCTACCCCACCTCAGTGGTAGAACCAGGAGGGACGAGTAAGATGCCTGCATCAGTAAGGACAGACTAAGACCAACCAAGGAAGGAAAGCTTTGGTGGAGAGTCTGTGTACAACCCCATCTAGAGCAGGAAGGGATGCCTCTGGTGGAAAGAAGCCATGGTGGTGGATACTGTTTTTTTCCTTCTTACAGATGGGAGCTAACAGTTCCAGAACCACTTCTTTAAAATGTATATAAAGACCTGGGACAAGTTTGATCCCAAGAGTTTAAAAAAAAGACACTCCTGATCTTCTTCTGTGATACTGAATGCCCACAGTATCCTTTAGAAGATGGGGAATGCTGGCCTGTTGAAAGGTCTGTTAATTACAGTACTGTTTTACAACTAGACCAGTTTTGTAGAAAACAAGAGAAATGGGTATAAGTGCCATATATGTTAGAGAAGGCAGTGGCACCCCACTCCAGTACTCTTGCCTGGAAAATCCCATGGACGGAGGAGCCTGGTAGGCTGCAGTCCATGGGGTTGCTAGGAGTCGGACACGACTGAGAGACTTCACTTTTACTTTTCACTTTCATGCATTGGACAAGGAAATGGCAACCCACTCCAGTGTTCTTGCCTGGAGAATCCCAGGGACAGGAGAGCCTGGTGGGCTGCTGTCTCTGGGGTAGCACAGAGTCGGACACAACTGAGGCGACTTAGCAGCAGCAGCAGCAGCCATATATATTGCTCTTTATCTCTCTGCGAGACATGCCAGACTTGTGTCCTAAGGGTACAGATTTGGGTGTGAAACCTACAGCTGTCTCCTGTTCTCTTACTTTTCCCCTGTACATGGAGCTCCTGACTGAACAGGTTGAGAATCAGGGCACCCTTCCAGAAGGGGTTTCCTCAGTCTTGTTAGAAACTCACAGTCCCAACTGTGGTTGAGACTATTCAGAGGATCCAAAAAGTACACAGAATCCTTTACGGGACTAACTTTACTTTATAAGATTACTTGGAGAGATGTAATACATGTCTTGGGACAGACGCTGACTCCTGACTCCAGAGCTTGAGTTTTGGGGGAAGCTACTACTCTTGAGAATCCCTTGGACTGCAAGGAGATCCAACCAATCCATTCTAAAGGAGATCAGCCCTGGGATTTCTTTGGAAGGACTGATGCGAAAGCTGAAACTCCAGTACTTTGGCCAGCTCATGCGAAGAGTTGACTCATTGGAAAAGACTCTGATGCTGGCAGGGATTGGGGACAGGAGGAGAAGGGGACGACAGAGGATGAGATGGCAGGATGGCATCACTGACTCGATGGACGTGAGTCTGAGTGAACTCTGGGAGTTGGTGATGGACAGGGAGGCCTGGCGTGCTGCGATTCATGGGGTCTCAAAGAGTCGGACACGACTGAGAGACTGAACTGAACTGAACTGAACTACTTTGCGAGATTAATGGCTTAAAGGTAAGCAGAAAGAAGGAACACGAAATAGCCCTCCTCCCTACTGGGAACCAAGAAGTTCCCAAACAGAACTTATTATTCCATAACAGAGCCACTCTGCTGGCTGTATTCTTGAAGGACTCAAGCCAGCACACACTGACTTTAAACTATGCTAAGTTGGCTGACATAGAACAGGGAGAGAAGGAAACTCCTGGTAAATTCCTAGATAGACTATGGGAGGCTCTCTGAAAGCTTACGGACATTGATCTTGAAATTACAGAGGGAGAAATTATCTTAAAAGATAGATTTCTCACTCATTTGGCTCCAGATAGCTGTTGAAAGTTACAAAAACAGGAGTTTGGACCAAATCAGTCTTTAGAAAAACTGTTGCAGCTGGCTCACATGGTATATTATGGTAGGGAATATAAGGAGAAAAATAGGAAAAAAAAGAACAAGACAAAAGACTGCCACCCCAACAATGGCTGTTCAGTTCAGTCGCTCAGTCGTGCATGACTCTTTGTGACCCCATGAATCGCAGCACGCCAGGCCTCCCTGTCCATCACCATCTCCTGGAGTCTACTCAAACTCATGTCGATAGAGTAGGTGATGCCATCAAGCCATCTCATCCTCTGTCGTCCCCTTCTCCTCCTGCCCCCAATCCCGCCCAGCATCAGAGTCTCTTCCAATGAGTCAACTCTTCCCATGAGGTGGCCAAAGTATTGGAGTTTCAGCTTTAGCATCAGTCCTTCCAATGAACACCCAGGACTGGTCTCCTTTAGGATGGACTGGTTGGATCTCCTTGCAGTCCAAGGGACTCTCAAGAGTCTTCTCCAACACCACAGTTCAAAAGCATCAATTCTTTGGTGCTCAGCTTTCTTCACAGTCCAACTCTCACATCCATACATGACCACTGGAAAAGCCATAGCCTTGACTAGATGGACCCTTGTCGGCTTTTGAATATGCTATCTAGGTTGGTCATAACTTTCCTTCCAAGGAGTAAGCCTCTTTTAATTTCATGGCTGCAGTCACCATCTGCAGTGATTTTGGAGCCCCCCAAAATAAAGTCTGACACTGTTTCCACTGTTTCCCCAGCTATTTCCCATGAAGTGATGGGACCAGATGCCATGATCTTAGTTTTCTGAATGTTGAGCTTTAAGCCAACTTTTTCAGTCTTTTCCTTCACTTTCATCAAGAGGCTTTTTAGTTCCTCTTCACTTTCTGCCATAAGGGTGGTGTCATCTGCATATCTGAGGTTATTGATATTTCTCCCTGCAATCTTGATTCCAGCTTGTGCTTCTTCCAGCCCAGCATTTCTCATGATGTACTCTGCATATAAGTTAAATAAGCAGTGTGACAATATACAGCCTTGACATACTCCTTTTCCTATTTGGAACCAGTTTGTTGTTCCATGTCCAGTTCTAACTGTTGCTTCCTGACCTGCATATAGATTTCTCAAGAGGCCGGTTAGGTGGTCTGGTATTCCCATCTCTGTCAGAATTTTCCACTGTTTATTGTGATCCACACAGTCAAAGGCTTTGGCATAGTCAATAAAGCAGAAATAGATGTTTTTCCAGAACTGTTTTTCAACGACCCAGCAGATGTTGGCAATTTGATCTCTGGTTCCTCTGCCTTCTTCAGTGATCAATGCAAAGAAATAGAGGAAAACAACAGAATGGGAAAGACTAGAGATCTCTTCAAAAAAATTAGAGATACCAAGGGAACATTTCATGCAAGGTGGGCTTGATAAAGGACAGAAATGGTATGGACCTAACAGAAGCAGAAGATATTAAGAAGAGGTGGCAAGAATACACAGAAGAACTGTACAAAAAAGATCTTCATGACCCAGATAATCACAATGGTGTGAACACTCACCTAGAGCCAGACATCCTGGAATGTGAAGTCAAGTGGGCCTTAGAAAGCATCACTATGAACTAAGCTAGTGGAGGTGATGGAATTACAGTTGAGCTATTTCAAATCCTGAAAGAGGATGCTGTGAAAGTGCTGCACTCAATATGCCAGCAAATTTGGAAAACTCAGCAGTGGTCACAGGACTGGCAAAGGTCAGTTTTCATTCCAATCCCAAAGAAAGGCAATGCCAAAGAATGCTCAAACTACCGCACAATTGCACTCATCTCACATGCTAGTAAAGTAATGCTCAAAATTCTCCAAGCCATGCTTCAGCAATACGTGAATCATGAACTTCCAGATGTTCAAGCTGGTTTTAGAAAAGGCAGAGGAAAAATTGCTGTTATACCTGCTCTGAAACAGCCTGAAAAAATGCCCAGAGGGACCTAGGTGAAAAGGGATGGACTTGTTATTACTGTGGGAAGAAGGGGCATCTCAAGCTGGATTGCCCTCAAGTGTTTAAGCCTCCCCTGGCTCCATGTCCGGTCTGCAAGGACCACACTGGAAGAGACTGCCCTCTGAGGTATAGGTACCAGGGATCAGACTCACAAGGCAAGCAGGACTGAGGGTGCCTGGGGGTCCCTGCACAAACTCCCATCCTAATTACACCTGCAGAACACCGGGTATTAATAACTGTGAGGTGCCAATCTGTCGATTTCTTTTGGACACTGGGGCAACTTTATCTGGGCTCACTGAAGCCCCTGGTCCATTTTCCTCCTGATCCACTACTGTAATGGGAATGTCAAGACGAGCCAAATGCTATTATTTCAGTCATCCTTCAAGCCGCAACTAGGATTCTATGCTATTTTCTCGAGTTTCTAATTGTGCCAGAGTCTCCCCACTCCTTCTGGGGAGGGATAGACTGAGCAAGGTCCAGGCCTCTGTTTTCATGAATATGGAACCTGCTCTTTTAACTAAAGAAAATGTAAATCCTAGAGTGGGGGCTGATGAAGAAACTGTGGGTTGAGCACAAAATACTGTTCCTGTCATTATCAAACTCAAAGACCCTCACTTATTTCAAAAGCTGCTGCCGCTAAGTCACATCAGTCGTGTCCAACTCCGTGTGACCCCATAGATGGCAGCCCACCAGTCTCCCCCATCCCTGGGATTCTCCAGGCAAGAACACTGGAGTGGGTTGCCATTTCCTTCTCCAATGCATGAAAGTGAAAAGTGAAAGTGAAGTCGCTCAGTCTTGTCCGACTCTTAGCGACCCCGTGGACTGTAGCCCACCAGGTTCCTCTGTCCGTGGGATTCTCCAGGCAAGAGTACTGGAGTGGGTCACCAGTGCCCACTAAAGCCTGAGATTAAGAAAGAGTTAAAACCCATCATTGAAAATTTAAAGGAATGGGGGCTATTAATTCCCTGTAACAGTCCATACAACACTCCTATTTTGGGTGTGAAAAAAGTCAAATGATAAATGGAGACTTGTTCAAGATATGCAAATAAGTGCCTAATCCTTATACTTTGTCTGAAATTCCTAAACAAGCCAAATATGACTTTAAGACAATTGAGAGGATTCTTGGACATTACAGGCTATTGCCACATTTGGATTCCGTGTTATGGGGAACTTGCCCAGCCTCTATATAAACTTGAGACTCAGCAGGCCCAAACCAACAAGCTGGTTTGGTCCCCAGAGACTCAAAAGGCTTTTAAGGCTATTCAAACTTCTCTTCTATAGGCTCCAACTTTGAGCTGTCCCACAGGATCAGAGTTTAGTTTGTTATTTAAAAAAGGCTATGGCCACATCGAATAAGGGTAACTGTTATTATTGTTTTACTAATGCCTAAAGCTCATAAGTTTACTAATGGGCAAAATCTTACTGTACTGACTTCTCAGGATGTAAGTGGGATCTTAAACTCTAAAGTTCAGAGCAACAATGCTCCACCTTTAAAGCTGCTGTAACTCAAGTGGTGTTGAAAGCTCTAGGAATAGAATATCACTTACACTGTTCCTGGAGACCCCAATCCTCAGGAAAGCTGAAAAGGCTAATGACATTATTAAGAGGCATTTGTGTAAGCTAACTCAGGAAACACAAGACAGTTGGTTTAAAGTTTTACCCATACCTTTAATGAGGGCTTGAACTGCCCCTAAGAAGAAGGGACTGTCGCTGTGACAGACTGTTTTTGTGCACAGATATTTTCATAGATCCTGAAGCCTTAGAATTAACTATGTGACTCAGCTTTTAGCTTTTCAACAGACATTACTGGGAGGTTAACTCCTGACCCAGCCTTTGAGTCAAACAAGCTACTATTTGAGCCAGGAGCCAAGATGGGCCTGAGAATCTAGGTGGGCTTGCTTTTGCTGACTCCAAAAGTTATGAGTCTGCCGTTTGACCCTCAAGACAGCAACTTCCTGTCCTGGACTCATTCCTATGGTGCATTCCACAATCGGTCTAATTGCTGGGTCTGCGGAGCACTCCCCTCCTCATCAATTGAAGACTTCCCATGGTGGGTTTCTCTGCTTAAAGGAAAGGACTTTCTTCAACTCTGTGATGACATCTAACAATCCTAAGATGGACTGATGTAACTATGGACATAATGTGACTTTTAATTTTGGTTATGTTTTAACTTGGTTTAATGACTATTTTGCCTTACACCTGTAACTGTATAATGGGGTTTGTTTCTAACCATCTGAAAGCTTTTAAGTTATAAATGGCTGTTCAAGCTCCTACAAGTGCCACAACTTCCTCCAACTATTACTTGGGGCCCCTGGATCAAAGACCCTCAATATGAGGGTTAGAAGAATATGTTGCCTCAACAATTTAGGGATGATGCCCCTCAACAGAAGGAAGTAGCTATGCAACAAAAATGACGTTCCTTTGCCATGGCAAAATAATTCTCCTAAAAGAAAAGGGGGGAATGAGAGAGTCAATTCCTAGGCAGGTTGATAAGAAGTTCGGGGACCCCCAAGGAGAGAAGGGTCTGGGGCTCTCAAGGAGGAGATAGTGTTAGTTGCTGAGTCATGTCCAACTCTTTGAAACCCATGGAATGCAGCCTGCCAGGCTTCTCTGTCCATGGGATTCTCCAGGCAAGAATACAGGAGTGGGTTGCCATTTCCATCTCCAGGGGATCTTCCCAACCTAGGGATTGAACCAGGGTCTCCTGCATTGCAGGCAGATTTTTTACTATCTGAGCCACCAGAGAATCCTCAAGGAGGAAACAGGGATCTGGAATTCTCAAGGAAGAGAAAAGGACAAACATCTTTTTTTCCCTTCTACATTCCTTAGTCTTAATAACATACAATATTTTTTTTTCTTTAAGCCCAGAACTGATGATTACACAACAAACAACTCAGTTTAAACTCTGTACTAAGGATTCAGTTCAGTTCAGTTCACTCAGTTGTGTCCAACCCTTTGCGACCCCATGAATCGCAGCACGTCAGGCCTCCCTGTCCATCACCAACTCCCAGAGTTCACTCAGACTCACGTCCATCGAGTCGGCGATGCCATCCAGCCATCTCATCCTCTGTCGTTCCCTTCTCCTCCTGCCCCCAATCCTGCCCAGCATCACAGTCTTTTCCAATGAGTCAACTCTTCGCATGAGGTGGCCAAAGTACTGGAGTTTCAGCTTTAGCATCATTCCTTCCAATGAACACCCAGGACTGGTCTCCTTTAGGATGGACTGGTTGGATCTCCTTGCAGTCCAAGGGACTCTCAAGAGTCTTCTCCAACACCACAGTTCAAATGCATCAATTCTTCGGCGCTCAGCCTTCTTCACAGTCCAACTCTCACATCCATACATGACCACTGGAAAAGCCATGGCCTTGACTAGACGGACCTTAGTTGGCTTTTGAATATGCTATCTAGGTTGGTCATAACTTTTCTTCCAAGGAGTAAGCGCATTTCATAGCTGCAGTCACCATCTGCAGTGATTTTGGAGCCCAGAAAAATAAAGTCTGACACTGTTTCCACTGTTTCCCCAGCTATTTCCCATGCAGTGATGGGATCAGATGCCATGATCTTCATTTTCTGAATGTTGAGCTTTAAGCCAACTTTTTCACTCTCCTCTTTCACTTTCATCAAGAGGCTTTTTAGTTTCTCTTCATTTTCTGCCATAAGGGTGGTGTCATCTGCATATCTGAGGTTATCTGAGGTTATTTCTCCTGGCAATCTTGATTCCAGCTTGTGTTTCTTCCAGTCCAGCATTTCTCATGATGTACTCTGCATAGAAATTAAATAAGCAGGGTGACAATGTACAGCCTTGATGTACTCCTTTTCCTATTTGGAACCAATCTGTTGTTCCATGTCCAGTTCTAATTATTGCTTCCTGACTTGCATATAGATTTCTCAAGAGGCTGGTCAGGTGGTCTGGTATTCCCATCTCTTTCAGAATTTTCCACAGTTTATTGGGATCAACACAGTCAAAGGCTTTGGCATAGTCAATAAAGCAGAAATAGATGTTTTTCTGGAACTCTCTTGCTTTTTTGATGATCCAGTGGATGTTGGCAATTTGATCTCTGGTTCCTCTGCCTTTTCTAGAACCAGCTTGAACATCAGGAAGTTCACGGTTCACATATTGCTGAAGCCTGGCTTGGAGAATTTTGAGCATTACTTTACTAGCGTGTGAGATGAGTACAATTGTGTGATAGTTAACAATGTATCCTGCTTGAGGATAGTTTCTCCTTCCTGAAAATCTCTGGCTAATCCTGTTATCTTAAAATGTACATTATGGGAGTGGGTCTTGATCTTCACAACCTTGAGACATACTTTTGATTTAGTGTAATAACTAATTTAAAAAGTATATAACTCCCTTGCTAACACTAGCGAGGGGGGCATTCCCTGTCCCCCTTCTGATGTCTGTGTCAGAAGCTTTCTCTGCCACTTTTATTTTAATAAAACTCTGCTATACAAAAGCTCTTGAGTGATCAAACCTGGTCCCTGGTCTGGAAGGTAAATCTTCAGAGATCACGAATCAGACACTATTCACTGTAAGCTATCAGTTACGTGCTGCTTAGTACCCTAGCTGCACTGGCCTTGGAGCACTCACAACATTGTGTTCACATCTTCTGATGAATCTGTCTCCCCCACTGGACCATAAACCCTCAATGTTGAGAGCCAGGTCCAATTCATTTTCATAATCACTGCCTGGCATGGCACCTGGCACCCAGAGAACACTTTTGTGCCTACAGGGGCCCAGGTCTACTGAGTGAAGTCATCTAGATATCAATCACTAAAAGGAATGGTAGAGAAAAATTGCCCTCTCACAATACCAAGCAGCAGGAACCATGCAAATTCAGTTTATTGTCACATGGAAAAAAAAGCCGGGGGGCTTCATATCACCTGATTTTCCAAAGCCCTGTGTTCATTTTCTATTGCTGCTGTAAAAATTAACAACCTTAATTCTATCTGCAGTCTTGAATCCACTTTGCCATGTAAGGTAACATATTCACAGGTCCCAGGGGTCAGGACATGGCTATATTTGGGGTGCTATTATTTGGCCTACTACAAGCCCCAAATATAGACAGAAAAATAAATGTTGGATTGTTCTATGCTTTCTCTGACATAGGGCCTTTTATTTGTTGGGTTGGCTTTTTCTCTCTCAGGTTATAGGTCCTTCTCATGTATTTGGTGACATAGTATGTAAGCTCATCTTCTCTTGGAGATAGCAGCAAACATTCACTGACTTTAGGAACTATGGCTGTGTGGGTTTCCCTTGAGGCTACTGTTTCTCAGGCTCTGTGGTTTCTCAACAGGCTCTGTGGTTTCTCAGTATTGTGGGCAGAATCTTTGGAGGGAGAAACATGCAAACTTCCACACTGAGGAGCCTTCCTTTGCAGAATCTGCACCTCGTCTACATCATGACTACATCCAGAAGGGAAGATTTCAATCTTCTCTTCCAGTTTTCAAGTTTATTAGACTTTCCTTTAAGACACAATGAAAAAAGACATATGAGAGAGTAAAGATCAACATTAGCAGGTGAAAAGGAACCTACGTGTAATTGGGCAGGCAAAACCAGTCCTGTCTCCCAGGTAACCTTTAATGTCTCATACCAGAGGCCTTCTCCAGTTTGTGATAATAAGGGCTGACATTTACGTAGCATTTAGCAAGTGCCAGAAGCTGTTCTAAGCAACTTGGCACACATTAACTCATTTATTTCTCCCAACTCTTAATATCCCCACCTTGCAGACGGGTTTACAGATATTGAATAACTTCTGGATTATTCAATGTTTTATTCTGAGCAATGTCAAAACAAAGACAAGATATGAAGGAATGGGCAACAGCCAGAGAAACTGCACGCACAACACCATTTAGCTCAGACAGCTTCTACTCATTTATTTCCTTCAACCAGCCAAACAATGCAAGCAGGCAAGAGGAGAAGTGGGTGGAATCCTGTTCCAGGATGGACTAGTGCCTCTTACTCCCTTCAGTCAGTTCAGTCACTCAGTCACGTTCGACTCTCTGAGACCCCATGAACTGCAGCACACCAGGCCTCCCTGTCCATCACCAACTCCCGGAGTTCACCCAAACTCATGTCCATTGAGTTGGTGATGCCATCAAGCCATCTCATCCTCGGTCGTCCCCTTTTCCTCCTGCCTCCAATCCCTCCCAGCATCAGAGTCTTTTCCAATGAGTCAACTCTTCACATGAGGTGGCCAAAGTACTGGAGTTTCAGCTTCAGCATCATTCCTTCCAAAGAACACCCAGGGCTGATATCTTTTAGAATGGACTGGTTGGATCTCCTTGCAGTCCAAGGGACTCTCAAGAGTCTTCTCCAACACCACAGTTCAAAAGCATCAATTCTTTGGTGCTCAGCTTTCTTCACAGTCCAACTCTCGCTGGACCACTGGAAAAACTATAGCCTTGACTAGACGGATCTTTGTTGGCAAAGTAATGGCTCTGCTTTTGAATATGCTATCTAGGTTGGTCATAACTTTCCTTCCAAGGAGTAAGCCTCTTTTAATTTCATGGCTGCAGTCACCATCTGCAGTGATTTTGGAGCCCCCAAAAATAAAGTCTGACACTGTTTCCACTGTTTCCCCAGCTATTTCCCATGAAGTGATGGGACCGGATGCCATGATCTTAGTTTTCTGAATGTTGAGCTTTAAGCCAACTTTTTCACTCTCCTCTGTCACTTTCATCAGGAGGCTTTTTAGTTCCTCTTCACTTTCTGCCATAAGAGTGGTGTCATCTGCATATCTGAGGTTATTGATATTTCTCCCGGCAATCGTGATTCCAGCTTGTGCTTCTTCCAGTCCAGCGTTTCTCATGACGTACTCTACATAGAGGTTAAATAAGCAGGGTGACAATATACAGCCTTGACATACTCCTTTTCCTATTTGGAACCAGTTTGTTGTTCCATGTCCAGTTCTAATTGTTGCTTCCTGATCTGCATATAGATTTCTCAAGAGGCTGGTCAGGTGGTCTGGTATTCCCATCTCTTTCAGAATTTTCCACAGTTCATTGTGATCCACACAGTCAAAGGCTTTGGCATAGTCAATAAAGCAGAAATAGATGTTTTTCTGGAACTCTCTTGCTTTTTCCATGATCCAGCAGATGTTGGCAATTTGATCTCTGGTTCCTCTGCCTTTTCTAAAACCAGCTTGAACATCTGAAATTCACCGTCTATGTATTGCTGAAGCCTGGCTTGGAGAATTTTGAGTATTACTTTACTAGTGTGTGAGATGAGTGCAGTTGTGTGGTAGTTTGAGCATTCTTTGGCATTGCCTTTGGGATTGGAATGAAAACTGACCTTTTCCAGTCCTGTGGCCACTGCTGAGTTTTCCAAATTTGCTGACATATTGAGTGCAGCACTTTCACAGCATCATCTTTCAGGATTTGAAATAGCTCAACTGGAATTCCATCACCTCCACTAGCTTTGTTCGTCGTGATGCTTTCTAAGGCCCACTTGACTTCACATTCCAGGATGTCTGGCTCTAGGTGAGTGTTCACACCATCGTGATTATCTGGGTAATGAAGATCGTTTTTGTACAGTTCTGTGTATTCTTGCCACCTCTTCTTAATATCTTCTGCTTCTGTTAGGTCCCTACCATTTCTGTCCTTTATTGAGCCCATCTTTGCATGAAATGTTCCCTTGGTATCTCTAACTTTCTTGAAGAGATCTCTAGTCTTTCCCATTCTGTTGTTTTCCTCTATTTCTTTGCATTGATCGCTGAGGAAAGCTTTCTTATCTCTCCTTGCTATTCTTTGGAACTCTGCATTCAAATGGGCATATCTTTCCTTTTCTCCTTTGCTTTTTGCTTCCCTTCTTTTCAAAGCTTTTGTAAGGCCTCCTCAGACAGCCATTTTGCTTTTTTGCATTTGTTTTTCTTGGGTGGGTCTTAATTCCTGTTTTCTGTACAATGTCATGAACCTCCATCCACAGTTCATCAGGCACTCTATCAGATCTAGTCCCTTAAATCTATTTCTCACTTCCACTGTATAATCATAAGGGATTTGATTTAGGTCATATCTGAATGGTCTAGTGGTTTTCCTAACTTTCTTCAATTTAAGTCTGAATTTAGCAATAAGGAGTTCATGATCTGAGCCACAGTCAGCTCCTGGTCTTGTTTTTGCTGACTGTATAGAGCTTCTCCATCTTTGGCTGCAAAGAATATAATCAATATGATGTCAGTGTTGACCAGCTGGTGATGTCCATGTGTAGAGTCTTCTCTTTTGTTGTTGGAAGAGGGTGTTTGTTATGACCAGTGCATTCTCTTGGCAAAACTCTATTAGCCTTTGCCCTGCTTCATTCCGTATTCCAAGGCCAAATTTGCCTGTTACTCCAGGTGTTTCTTGACTTCCTACTTTTGCATTCCAGTCCCCTAGAATCAAAAGGACAGCTTTTTAGTTCTAAAAGGTCTTGTAGGTCTTCATAGAACCGTTCAGCTTCAGCGTCTTCAGTGTTACTGGTTGGGGCATAGACTTGGATAACTGATACTGAATGGTTTGCCTTGGAAATGAACAGAGATCATTCTGTTGTTTTTGAGATTGCATCCAAGTACGGCATTTCGGACTCTTTTGTTGACCATGATGGCTACTCCATTTCTTCTAAGGGATTCCTGCCCACAGTAGTAGATATAATGGTCATCTGAGTTAAATTCACCCATTCCAGTCCATTTTAGTTCGCTGATTCCTAGAATGTTGATGTTCACTCTTGCCATCTCCTGTTTGACCACTTCCAATTTGCCTTGATTCATGGACCTAACCTTCGAGGTTCCTATGCAATATTGCTCTTTACAGCATTGGACCTTGCTTCTATCATCAGTCACATCCACAACTGGGTATTGTTTTTGCTTTGGCTCCATTCCTTCATTCTTTCTAGAGTTATTTCTCCACTGATCTCCAGTAGCATATTGGGTACCTACCGACCTGGGGAGTTCCCCTTTCAGTATCCTATCATTTTGCCTTTTCATACTGTTCATGGGGTTCTCAAGGCAAGAATACTGAAGTGGCTTGCCATTCCCTTCTCCAGTGGACCACATTCTGTCAGACCTCTCCACCATGACCTGCCCGTCTTGGGTGGCCCTACAGGGCATGGCTTAGTTTCACTGAGTTAGACAAAGCTGTGTTCCGTGTGATTAGACTGACTAGTTTTCTGTGTTTATGGTCTCAGTGTGTCTGCCCTCTGATGCCCTCTCACAACACTTACCGTCTTACTTGGGTTTCTCTTACCTTGGATGTATGGTATCTCTTCACGGCTGCTCCAGCAAAGTGCAGCTGCTGCTCCGTACCTTGGACGAGGGGTATCTCCTCACCGCCGCCCCTCCTGACCTTGAACGTGGAGCGGTTCCTCTTGGCCCTCCTGCACCTGCACAGCCACCTCTCCACGGATGTGGGGGACTCCCACGGGTGCTACTACTTATTCTCGCAGAATGAATATTCATCAAGACTTGGCTGGCTAGCACACTGTTCTGATTAGGGAGGCTGAGCCCTCAGGCTTTGCCTCACAATCTACCAGTCTGCAGCAGCATCAGCTGTATTCTGATTGCTGTGCTGTGCTTAGTAGCTCAGTCCTGTCTGACTCTGTGTGACCCTATGGACTGTAGCCCGCCAGGCTCTTCTGTCCATGGGGATTCTCCAGGCAAGATTACTGGAGTGAGTGGCCATGCCCTCCTCCAGGGGCTCTTCCCAACCCAGAGATTGAACCCAGGTCTCCCACACTGCAGGCAGATCCTTTACCATCTGAGCAACTGCTGTTGCTGCTGCTGGTAAGTCACTTCAGTCGTGTCCAACTCTGTGCAACCCCATAGACGGCAGCCCACCAGGCTCCCCTGTCCCTGGGATTCTCCAGGCAAGAACACTGGAGTGGGTTGCCATTTCCTTCTCCAATGCATGAAAGTGAAAAGTGAAAGTGAAGGCACTCAGTCGTGTCCGACTCTTAGTGACCTCATGGACTGCAGCCCACCAGGCTCCTTCACCCATGGGATTTTCCAGGCAAGAGTACTGGAGTGGGGTGCCACTGCCTTCTCCGTCTGAGCCACTAGGGAAGCCCAAAGTTACATAGGCCATTTCATCATTACATACCTATTATTATATATAGTTATGTCATAGTTACATCATTTCCACATCAATATATTCCGGAACTTTGGAGAACTTTCCTAAACATGTTTATGACTTTAGAAGTTTTTCTCAACGTATTTATGACCTTGGGAACTTTTCTAAACTTGTTTATGACCAGGTGTTTATCTTTTTTGAGTGAGAAAGCCAAGTGCTAATCCTTCATGGGGAATATATGTTCGATTTTAATCACTTTTGGAAATAATGTTTAGAAGAAATGCTTTGGGAAAGCTAGTTTACCATTTTTAAAGTACAGCAAATAGATTTTTATTTATCCTTGTTAAAATGTAGATTATCCTTTAATCACACACAGCTAGTTAGTGACAAAGTTAGGATTCACATTCAAGCAGTCTAAATGCAGAATCCCCATGTTTAACTACTGTCTAATATTGTCCTTCTGTCATCAATGCCCATGATGCCAGAAGCCCAGATTTCTCTATGAAGGTATTACTACTAAGCTGAGAGAATTTTTAGCTGAAGTTTTATCCAGAAACCCAGGAGAATCTTTTTTCCTAAAGTTATAGGTGAACACGGCCTGGAACTAACAGTTCCTTGTTCCACTCAATACTACTCCCAAGTGTACAGTTCATACCGGGAGAAAATCCAGTTCATCAGAGGGCAGACAATGGATGTCTTGTGAGCAACATCCAGAGGACCCTGCTATGTAAAAGATAAAAAGCAACTGAAAATTTTAATGGTGGAGGGGGAGCCAGAGGGGATGCTAATAAATTAATATATAGGGAATCTTTAAATTATTATAATTTTCCTCCCTTGTAGTAAGTTGCTTTACCTAATAAAATTTTCTCTGGCACAATGTGGTTAGTATGACTGCAGCTGTTAGAATTATTGTTCACCTATCAGTTCAGTTCAGTTGCTCAGTCATGCTATTTCAAATCCTAAAAGATGATGCTGTGCAAGTGCTGCACTCAATATGCCAGCAAATTTGGAAAACCAAGCAGTGGCCACAGGACTGGAAAAGGTCAGTTTTCACTCCAATCCCAAAGAATGCTCAAACTACTGCACAATTGCACTCATCTTACACTCAAAGTGATGCTCAAAATTGTTCACCTATAGCTTTAGAAGAAAAGATTCTTCCGGGTTTCTGGATAAAACTTCAGCTAAAAATTCTCTCAGCTTAGTAGTAATACCTTCATAGAGAAATCTGGGCTTCTGGCATCATGGGCATTGATGACAGAAGGACAACATTGTCTTCTTCTAAGGCCCAGGTGAGGAAATGGCACTGTCTCAGCCAAAAGATAACTTTAGTTTATGTTGTGGTTGCAGAGGAAGCAATGCAGAGAGCACTGAAGAATAAGTGGACTTAGTACATAGGAGACGCCGCCAGTGAACTTGGATCTGGAGCAGATCAGTGGGAAGGATATGGACAGAATAAACACACCAAGTCTAATGGCAATAAAGACATCGCACAAGTTCATGACTATGTAATTTACAAAGCTTATCCTATGGGGACAAAAATAAACATCAAAACACTGTCCTGAAATTGAGTGACCTTATAATTGGTGGCTCTTCTGTGTCAGCAATATGGTTAAGAGAGAGTGCTATGTGCTCACAATTTTATATCACTTGGACATGAATTTTCTGAAAACATTTTTGAAAATAAGATGCTATACAACTATGATACTCAACAACAGTTACTGGAGATAGTGAGGGGCTGGGCGGGATCTTCAATTTTCAGAAAAAACAATTAAACCTGATTTTCTCTGTTTAAGATTCCTGTTACATGTAAAATGGTGATATTTATTCCCAGTCAGTATCTTTGCCATAAAGGAAATTGTGGGGTGAGTGCTATCAATAGTGGCTATTAACACATTATGTACGACACACAAGAGCAAGAAACTAAAAACCAAAATATCCTTACAAACACCCTGATCTTTTAATCCTCACGACAATACTACAATAAAATCAGAATTTTAGAATGACAGAGCTGAAGCCTATCTACCAAGACTAGCCAGCTAGTAACCACCATAGATGTGATTCGAGCCCAGGGTTGCTTTACTATAAGCTTTGATTTTTTTTCATGAGGGTACAGTGCATCCCTCATGGAACTGTGTTTAGCTATAACCACAATTATAGATATCAGGTAATGATATCTGCTCTTTCATGTTTAGAACTCAACATTAGTCCATACAAACCCAAACCTTATAAATACTTAATGTTAAGCACTTTTACTACTTTCCAGTGAAGGGGAAAAAAAATTGCAATTGGTTGAATGCATTTTCAGACACAGTTTACCAGTAGAATAGTTTCAGGCAATTCAACCTTTTTAAAAAATCTCTATCCAGCAGAAACTTTTAAATTTATTTTGTACAGATAAACAGACATACTAGATGCATTTTGAATTAGGGTGAACATTACTATGAGTAATGTTTGCTGCTGTTGCTGCTAAGTCACTTCAGTCGTGTCCGACTCTGTGCGACCCCAGAGACGGCAGCCCACCAGGCTTCCTAGTCCCTGGGATTCTCCAGGCAAGAACACTGGAGTGGGTTGCCATTTCCTTCTCCTAGCAGCAGCAGATGTATTTTGAATTAGGGTGAACATTACTATGAGTAACTGGCATTCAGGGTAGCAGGTGACATAATTCCTGTGTTCCCATTTAGGGACAGGGTCACAGTAAACAGGGCAAAGGGGAGTTATGGACACCTAATACAACATGTTGATTCACCAACTCCTCAATGCCAACCCGTGCTGTCCATTAAGATTCAAAACCAGGAGAATGTGTGCTGTGAACAGATTTTAGTTACACTGAGGGAAGTTTTTCTATCCAGTCACACATTTGTTAATATGTGAACAATGGCATAAATTTATAAAACAAATGGATAATGTTAGTATTATAATCTGTAACCACAGACTAGATGGCAATAAATGTCACTCATAACATTAATTATGTTTTTGACCTTATTGTATTCAATGGTAGTCATAAATAAACTTACCTACTTATTTGGATGGGAACGTTAGCATCACACTAATTACACTGAATAATGAACATGCGAAAAACCAGTTTATCATGTGGTTTAATATTCTGCAAAGCGCAATTTCTACCTGACCCATCTAAATCTTAGGCATTTCTTAAGACACAGACTCTCCGTCTATGTCCACTCTCTTGGAATAATGCTATTTTTCTAAATTCCCATAATGCCTCAGTTCAGTTCAGTGACTCAGTCATGTCCAACTCTTTGCAACCCCAAGAATTGCAACACACCAGGCCTCCCTGTCCATCACCATCTCCCGGAGTTCACTCAAACTCACATCCATTGAGTCGGTGATGCCATCCAGCCATCTCATCCTCTGTCATCCCCTTTTCCTCCTGCCTCCAATCCCTCCCAGCATCAGAGTCTTTTCCAATGAGTCAACTCTTCGCATGAGGTGGCCAAAGTACTGGAGTTTCAGCTTTAGCATCATTCCTTCCAAAGAAATCCCAGGGCTGATCTCCTTTAGAATGAACTGGTTGGATCTCCTTGCAGTCCAAGGGACTCTCAAGAGTCTTCTCCAACACCACAGTTTAAATGCATCAATTCATCAGCACTCAGTTTTCTTCACAGTCCAACTCTTGCATCCATACATGACCACTGGAAAACCATAGCCTTGCCTAGACAGACCTTTGTTGGCAAAGTAATGTTTCTACTTTACTATTAAACAAGAAGCAGGAAATGGAGACTTTAATGAGATGATCCAAATCATCGATACATTTCTTTTGATGGCAGACAATAAAAGAAAGAAGGTATAGGCAGAGGAAAGAGAAAGAAATTGCTGAAGAATGGCTTCTGAAGGTGAGTGATGGGTGCAGCAAGCTGGTTTTTTATCTTAGTTGGGGAACGAGAGGGAAGAAGGATGAGAGGAATAGAGAAGAGAAGGTCAGCTAAAAAGAATTCAAAAGAAAGGAACATGTTTGTAATTATTTCAGTCAAGTTTAAGGTGAGAAATGAAAGCACAGAGATAACAGAACAGAAAAAAAACATAATTTTAGTAGTTAACATTTATTGAACTATTAATTCTATTTTGCAGAGGGGAACCTAAGACACAGAGGGGTTAAATAGCTTGCCCAAATCCACACAGCTCGTTCATGGCAGAGCCTGAATTTCAATCCTTGCAATCCAAACTTCTATTTTAAAATGAAGTACTTAACGAAGCACATAAAGTGAGAACTCTCATAGAGAGGGGATATAGAGACCAAGGGATTAACTGGGAGGGGGAGAAGGCCGCATTAAAATAAAATTTTTTTTAACCAGTGGGCTAATTATATGTGTTGTATGTTAGTCGCTCAGTCGTGTCCGACTGTTTGCGACCCCATGGACTGTATGTAGCCCATCAGGCTCCTCTGTCCATGAGATTCTCCCGGCAAGAATACTGGAGTGGGTTGCCATTCCCTTCTCTAAGGGATCTTTCTGACCCAGGAATCGAACCTGTCTCCTGCACTGCAGGCAGATCTTTACCATCTGAGCCACAAGGGAAGCAGACAGAACACTTTGTATATGTTAGCTCATTTAATTCCGCTAACAATTCTGTTCGATAGATACTAGCTCAGTTTTCAGACAGGGGCACTTGACATTTGATAAACGACACATACCTTGCTCAGAGTTCCATCTCAATAGCAGGTTCTGCAGCAAGACAAGGAAGACTGAAGGAGACTTGGCAACAGAACGGAACAGGGCAAGGTAAGCAGGTTCAAAATGAGAAATGCAGGAAAAGTTTCTCACTTAAGTCTAGGCTAGTTCGTTTTCAAATCTCCCCGGTCAGCCCGCGAAGGCGTCACAAGGCACGCCCCTCGGCGGCGAGGCCACGCCCCCTTCCGCGGAGGGGCTCGGAGCTCCCAATACTTCCCTCCCACCCTTTGACCCCGCCCACTCCTCCCAGCATCATTTCCTGTGCGCTGGGCGCTAATTGGTCCGGCAGTCGGAAGTGAGGGCGGGCGGTGGGGCCGTTGCCGCAGTGACAGAGCTGGGGGAGTCCGAAGATGGCGGCGTCGCGTCGCTCTCAGCATCATCACCACCATCATCAACAACAGCTCCAGCCCGCCCCAGGGGCTTCGGCGCCGCCGCCGCCACCTCCCCCCCCACTCAGCCCGGGCCTGGCCCCTGGGACCACCCCGGCCTCCCCTACGGTGGGCGGCCTGGCTCCGTTCGCCTCCCCGAGGCACGGCCTAGCGCTGCCGGAGGGGGATGGCAGTCGGGATCCGCCCGACAGGCCCCGATCCCCGGACCCGGTTGACAGTGCCAGCTGTTGCAGTCCCACGAGCACAATCTGTACGGTTGCCGCCGCTCCTGTGGTCCCGGCGGTTTCTGCCTCATCTGCCGTCGGGGTCGCTCCCAACCCAGCCGGCGGCGGCAGTAACAATTCACCGTCGTCCTCTTCTTCCCCGACTTCTTCCTCCTCTTCCTCTCCATCCTCCCCCGGATCGAGCTTGGCGGAGAGCCCCGAGGCGGCCGGAGTTAGCACCACAGCACCACTCGGGCCTGGGGCTGCGGGCCCGGGGCCAGGGGTCCCAGCAGTGAGCGGGGCCCTGCGGGAACTGCTGGAGGCCTGTCGCAATGGGGACGTGTCCCGGGTAAAGAGACTGGTGGACGCGGCAAACGTGAATGCTAAGGACATGGCCGGCCGGAAGTCTTCTCCCCTGCACTTCGCTGCAGGTCAGAGACTTTTTGAATTGTTTATTAAGGGTTTTGGTGTTTGGCACTGGGGGCCGGGTAGGGAAAGAAAACGAGTTATGATGATGGGAACGATGGGGGCGTGGTGATGATGCCTCAGTACTTCTCGGGAAGCCTTGAGGTTCCTTTTTTTAGGTGGTGCCAGGGTGACGGGGGCGTGGTAGGGGAACGTGTGAGTCCCTTTTTAGTTTGCACAGTGATCCTCGTTCTCATCCCCAGCCTCCCTTAGTGGTCGTCTCAGGACGACTTAAACTTTTTCAGTTCCGAGTGTGTCGGAATAAAGTTAGATCTGAGTAGTGTTAGAGTAGTTTTGTCGTGTGTTGGCTCATTTCCTTTTTACAGGAGTAATGTCGCATGAGGACAAACTAGACCAAGAGAAGTTTAATAAAACTCAACGTGTTAAGTAGCTATCGTAACCTTATAATTAATATAAGAGACTTAAATGAAGTTAGTGAAACTTTCTCCCCTTTTGAGGTAGTGTACAGTCCGATTGGGTAGATCAAAATGTTCCTATGTGAAACAACTGGAGAAGAATATTTGGATGCAGTATGTGATGGCAGAAGAAAAGGCTTTGAAGTTCTGGCAACTGCTGTCTGTTGCTTGTGTAACAGATAATTTATCTTATCTCAGTAGCCTCCATCTCCTCATGGGCAAAAATGTATATGGGGTTTGTGTGAGGATTTCCTGAGAGGTATCTGGGACCTAAGTTCTCCCCCGAAAATACTTATTCTTAAAACCTGAACCACTGCACACTTTTTTTTTTTTAAGCAAGTAATTACTATCTTTTAAAAACAGATAGTATGTTTTTATATAAAATACAGAAATTTAAAACAAAAAGGATCATAATCTCATTGCCTAGATACCTCCTATTGACATTAAAAAAATAAAGATGATAAGTTATATACCTTAGAAATGTTACATTAGAAATGTATATATTGTATGTACATTCATATAGTACAGAAATAAATGAAAAAGCGTCACACATAAACATCAAAGATCATACTCTGAAGATAACTTCTGTTAAGTTTCATGCTTTATTTCTAATATATACCACTCTTTGAGTTTGTTCTGTTAATGTAAAGCATATGTTAAGAACTTAATGTATTGTTTATCAGAACTCGGAAAATATTTTTATCCTCATTTACAGATGACAAAAGTGAAGCATGTACAGCTTAGATAATCCTAAATTCACATAAGAAGTAGTGGAACCTGGATTTAAACTTAGTTTGATTTTGGAATGTGTGAAGTCCAGGTTAAACAATTATACTTGGTTTAAAATCACTTTTCAATTTGTGGGTAATTTTTATGGACTTTTCACTTCGGCAGTGTTTGGGGAGAAGAAGTAATTGGGGGCATATATACTCCAAGAGTAGTGTTCACACATTTTTTCTTTTTTTTGCAGCCCATACTTAGCAATAAATTTTATGTTGTAACATGCAAAGTGAATCAAAAGTTTCAGGAAACAGTTCTTTGCCTTGCTACATGTGTTGTACTCTGATATTTTATATCCTAATCCATTTCCTGTCTTGCAAATGCTGTTTGTGATCCCATTAATGAGTCATGGTCAGCAATGTGAGAAATACTTACAGGAAATCATTATTAGATCGCTGGGAATGTGGACGCTACTATTAGGAAAGATTGAGAGCAGGAGGAGAATGGGGCGACAGAGGGTGAGAGGGTTGGATGGCATCATCAACACAATAGACTTGAGTTTGAGCAGACTCCAGGAAATAGTGAAGGACAAGGAAGCCTGGCATGCTGCAGTCTGTAGGGTCATAAAGAGTCAGACATGGCTTAGCAGCTGAACAACAACAACTATTAGGAATGTAGTGAATTGAATCAAAATCAGGCTCCCATTTAAGTAGACAGATGCTCACAAGTGTTGCTTATTTTAGATGAAATAATTTCTTTTTTTTAGGCAGGATGAAAGATCTGTAATAAATGAAGCAAGACTGCCTTTGTAGACTTTATTCCAAATTTGACTATTATAACATGTTGTTTCACAAATCTTGTCATTTTTCATCATACTGCATTGTAAGTAATCACTTGCAGATATTACATTAATTTTGGTAATATTTAGAATTAGTCGCACATAAAATAGTGCTTATCTCCCAAGTCACATCTTCTTTTTGCCACAGTAGTTGTTTTTTGTTCTGTTTTAGAGTTTTTTGTGTACCCAGCTAAGCTAGAAGACAACCAGTGAAACAGTCCTTTAATTATGTTGTAGTTATGAGACCCTAATCTTGAACTGGCTTATTTAGGGGAAAAAAATAATCTGTTTTAGTTCCGTGTGGAAAAGGGAACAAAAACAGTGAAACTCTCTATGGTTTAAAAGCATAACACTCTAGTCAATTTACTGTGTTTCATGTTTGTGTTCATAGCATTAAAGCTTTGTTTAATCTAGTCTTCTTCATGCATAGGCTGGGTAATTAAAAGTGATTGTCAGTTGACTATTGCTTGATTGGAATGCTAGTCACTGAATGTCATGGAAGAACTGTTTTAAAGATAGGAAATTGGTACCATGCCTTGGATGGAAAGATTTAAAAATTGTAGTTCCACTGTTCCACAAATCTTTCATTAACTTAAGATGTGAAAGTCACTCAGTCGTGTCCAGCTCTTTGGGACCCTATGGACTTTACAGAACCCCATGGAATTCTCCAGGCCAGAATACTGGAGTGGGTAGCCTTTCCCTTCTCCAGGGGATCTTCCCAACCCAGGGATTGAACCCAGGTCTCCCACATTGCAGGTAGATTCTTTACCAGCTGAGCCACAAGGGAAGCCCAAGAATGCTGGTGTGGGTAGCCTATCCCTTCTCCAGCTGATCTTCCTGACACAGAAATCAGAATGGATCTCCTGCATTGTAGGCGGATTCTTTACCAAGTGAGCTGATAGCTTATCATGCTGCTGCTGCTGCTAAGTCGCTTCAGTCGTGTCCGACTCTGTGTGACCCCATAGACGGCAGCCCACCAGGCTCCCCCATCCCTAGGATTCTCCAGGCAAGAACACTGGAGTGGGTGATAGCTTATCGTAGGTTGGTGTTAAATATTGACACAGTTTTGAAGTAGTCAGTTGTCCTTACCCTTACGGAGCTTACAGTCTAGTGGGGAAAACTAAAAGCAACAATAACAAAAACCCCACAAAGTGTCCTAAAGTGATAGTAAAAGTAAACTACTCTCTTTTGGAGCAGGCAGTAAGGGCATTTGTCCTGATTTTAGATTACTTAAAGAAGTCTTTCTAGATAAAGAGATGTTTTAAAGTGAGGATTGAAAGGTTGAGTCCAAGCTAGCCAAGCAAAGATGGGAAGGAAGAAAGTTAATTAATGCCTTTATTTCCATTTAAAAATAAGTATAGTTCTATAGAATGAAATGAAATCATTTTTAAGGCTCTTTGAAGTGATGTGAAGTCATATTCATATTTAAATCCTTATGCCTTTTTTTAAACCATAATTCTTTCTAGCAGCAGAGTTAAGAATCCTTTCTATCCTACTTTGGACTGTGATAATTGTTAAACATGCCTTTCAGTTCAGTTCAGTTCAGTAGCTCAGTTGGTGTCCTATTCTTTGCGACCCCATGAATCGCAGCACGCCAGGCCTCCCTGTCCATCACCAACTCCCAGAGTTCACCCAAACTCATGTCCATCGAGTCAGTGATGCCATCCAGCCCTCTCATCCTCTGTCGTCCCCTTCTCCTGCCCCCAGTCCCTCCCAGCATCAGAGTCTTTTCCAATGAGTCAACTCTTCGCATGAGGTGGCCAAAGTACTGGAGTTTCAGCTTTCGCACCAGTCTTTCTAAAGAACACCCAGGACTGATCTCCTTTAGAATGGCCTGGTTGGATCTCCTTGCAGTCCAAGGGACTCTCAAGAGTCTTCTCCAACACCACAGTTCAAAAGCATCAATTCTTCAGCGCTCAGCTTTCTTCACAGTCCAGCTTTCACATCCATTCATGACCACTGGAAAAACCATAGCCTTGACTAGATGGACCTTTGTTGGCAGAGTGATGTCTCTGCTTTTGAATATGCTATCTAGGTCATAACTTTCCTTCCAAGGAGTAAGCGTCTTTTAATTTCATGGCTGCAGTCACCATCTGCAGTGATTTTGGAGCCTAAAAAAATAAAGTCTGATACTGTTTCCACTGTTTCCTCATCTGTTTCCCATGAAGTGATGGGACCAGATGCCATGATCTTCGTTTTCTGAATGTTGAGCTTTAAGCCAGCTTTTTCATTCTCCTCTGTCACTTTCATCAAGAGGCTTTTTAGTTCCTCTTCACTTTCTGCCATAAGAGTGGTGTCATCTACATATCTGAGGTTATTGATCTTTCTTCCGGTAATCTTGATTCCAGCTTGTGCTTCTTCCAGCCCAGCATTTCTCATGATGTACTCTGCAGATAAGTTAAATAAGCAGGGTGACAATATACAGCCTTGACGTACTTCTTTTCCTAACTTAGAGACAGTATTAATAATGTCCACAACTAGAAACATAATCTTTAGTTTCCAGTATTGGTATAGATTCTTACAGTACTGCTTCTGATACCTTCTTAAAATGACTATGTCAAAATGATCCAGTCTTTTATTGTTGAGGAGAGTTTATATAAGTCTTTTACAGATAAGATGCTTGACCTTGGTTGTTCAAAGGACCATCAAAGCTGTTGAAATAGGATCAATTTAGAGTGATGTATCTCCTGAATTCAATTCCTAGTAATGACATATTTTTGTTAAAGGACCAGTATATTCTGATAAGTTTCTTTTTAAAGAAAAGTCTGGAAAGGTCTTTGTGAAAAAACAACAACGAAAAAAGAGTTTAATGAAGCACTGATTTCTGAAATTTCATGGTATTTAAACTGAAGAAAATTTGAAGTAGGCTTCCTGGTTACTTTAATGGTGAGCATTAGTTAACAGAAGACTGACTAGGACTTGTGATGTGGGGTACTTCAATATCAAAACCAGCAAAATATGTATGGGATTTTTGTGCTTTCTTTTTATTTGAGAGATATCTACCTCAACACACATTAACTGTATAGAGATTGCCTTACTCATTTCTCTTTCTCTTAATTTTTTGTCATCGTGTCCATGCTTGTCCCCCTACATCCATCTCCTTCACTGTTTCAATTATGTTCAAAAAAGAACAAAACAAAACACTGTCCTCTAGACTGTTGTTGCCCATCAGTAGGTAAAAAAATGAGTCAGAACTCTTCAGTTCTGGAATGGGAATCTTTCTATACATTGTCTGGCAAAGTCCTTAATTATACTTTTAGCCAAATGTTTTTGCCTCAGGGTTTAGGAAAGGTCCGATTTGATAATAGAAGGAAAGGAGCTAGTTCCATAAATATCTTTTCAGACTTAAAATTGTTGGCTGCAAACTGAATTATCTTTTACTTAGTCTTTTCTCAACATCTTATACTTTGGTTAAGGTACCACTTTAAAAAAAGTTCCCATAGAGCTTTTAGTTAGAAAGGTGTACAAAGTGTCTCTCTTTTTTTTTTTTTTGGATTAATGGTACTACTCTTTGGAAGCAAATGATTGAAAGAGCAAATTAGTTATATGAAGGTATTATGTAGAAGTGTCTTTCAATAGTAGTAAGTTGGTAACAAGCAAACTGCAACCATAGAAGAATATGTGCATCAGTTAAAAATACTGTCTGATTTCGGTTACATACCTGTCTGCTTATATTTTCCTTTATCCATCAGTATTTTTTTTTATGATGTGTAAATTATAGACATTCATGCAGCTGCCTGTAAATACACCAGTATACATATCATTATCCAGAGTTTAGTGTTTGTTTAAAGATTTGTCTTTTCATGTAAAATCTGTACAAATCTTACGTGTTATATTCACAGAATTCTGACAAATTCAAATGCCTGTATAATCCAAATCCTTACAGATAATTCTAACTTCAGAAAGTTCCTTCATGTTATTTCCCTCTATCCCTATCCCTCCCCTTCCAGCAGACACATTGTTCTGACTTTTTTCCACTATACATTGAGTTGCCTGTTTTAGAAGTTCATATAAATGAAATTATGCAGTATTTGCTTTTTTGGTAAGACTTCTTTTGGTTTTGATATAACTTGTGTCAGTAGTAGGTATTTCATTATATGAGCATGCAACATTTGATTTATACCTTCAGTTTGGTTTATCCCTACTTTTTAGACCCTTAGGCTGTTTTCAATTTTTGACTATTATGAATAGAGCTGTTATGCTCATTCTTGTAAAATTCTTTTTGAGAACATATATCTTTCTCAGTACCTCGTATTGAAATTGCTGGGCTTTAGGCTAGGTAAATTTTAAGTTTTATAAGAAACTGCCAACCTTTTTTCAAGGTGGATGTGCCATTTTACATTCCCGTTAACAACATACAAGAGTTCCCATTGTTCCATATCTTTGCCAACATTTAATGTTTTCTGTTGGTTTCATTTTAACCATTCTGATGAGAATGTGTGCTCTCTCATTCTGGTTTTATTTTGCATTTCCCTGACCTTTCCATGTGTTTATTTGCCATTTATATTTTTACATAAAGCCCACTTACCCTTTTTTTAAATTGGACAAATCAGTAGTACTATATTAGTAATTATTAAAGCCTTACTATATTAGTTACTGTATTTCCTAATGTGTATGAAACTACCCCAACACTTCCCTGATTTCCCCCTGGTGTCTCAGATGGTAAAGGATCTGCCTGCAATGTGGGAGACCCAGGTTTGATCCCTGGGTCAGGAAGATACCCTGGAGAAGGGAATGGCAACCCACTCCAGTATTCTTGCCTGGAGAATCCCCATGAACATAGGAGCCTGGCAGGCTATAGTCCATGGGGTCACAAAGGGTAGGACTCGACTGAGTGACTAACACTTCTTTTCACCCCCAAACTTAGTAGCCTCAAATAACAAGCATATTTTATTTTCTGTGGTTCGAGATTCCAGGTGTAGGTCAGGAATCTAGGCAGGCAGATTCCTTACCATCTGAGCCACCAGGGAGGCCCCTTATATTTAACCGAATCAGTGTGCTATATACCTGAAACTCACAAACATTGTAAATCAACTGCTGCTGCTGCTAAGTCGCTTCAGTCGTGTCTGACTCTGTGCGACCCCATAGATGGCAGCCCAGCAGGCTCCGTCGTCCCTGGGATTCTCCAGGCAAGAACACTGGAGTGGGTTGCCATTTCCTTCTCCAGTGCATGAAAGTGAAAAGTGAAAGTGAAGTCGCTCAGTCGTGTCTGACTCTTTGAGACCCCATGGACTGCAGCCTTCCAGGCTCCTCCGTCCATGGGATTTTCCAGGCAAGAGGACTGGAGTGGGGTGCCATTGCCTTCTCCCTTACATATATATGGCCAGACAGTAAAGATTTTAGGCTTCATGCGCTGTGTGATCTCTGTTTCAACTGTGTCAACGGGTCAGCTCTGCTTCTGTGCCATGAAAGTATCCATAGACAATGCATAAATGAATAGTATAGTTATGTTCCAATAAAACTTTACTTATAAAAAAAAAGGGATGGCCAGATTTGGCACATGTGTTTTAGTTTGCTGATCCCTGTCATAAGGCATTGTGTGTATTTTTTTTTTCACTTTTGTTTTCCTTCTTGTTTAGTCTTTACTTCTGAAATACTTTTTTATTTTGAATTATTTCTGAGTTCCGTCATCTTATTCTAACTCACACATATACTGGTCTTTCATATCTTACATCTTTTTCATATTGTCTTTTAGCTAATATTGAAATAGTAGATCCTAATTTTGGTTTTTCTGGGGGAGCATTTTCTTCCAGTATATATTGCTGATAGAGGTGTTACCCTGCTCACATTCTTATGAAAACTCTGCATGGAATTTGACCTTATTTTTTTTACTGCTCATTTTTAGAGAAATTAATTGCTAAATAATCAAGGATAAAAATAGAAGCCTGAACCTTGAGGGTAACTCCCCTTGTCCTTTCTCCTCATGTTAGGCATGGAACTCTGACCTAAAATAGAGTAAGTCTCACAGGAAGGTTTGCAGTATCATCTCTTACAGTCATAGCATTTAAATTAAGAAACATAATTTTATATTAATATCTTAGTTTATATAGCCTACATTGCTGCTTTCTAGGAGCCTTAACCAGAGACATCATGCTAAGGGCATTTTATAGGTAAGATGTCTTCCTCATGGTCTATTTACATAGAAGTTTTCATGAAAAGAGGCTTAGTATAGTCACCTGCCTTTTTTTCCTCCCCCCAGGCATCCCTTTGTTTCGCAAGGAACTGACTAGGTCACAGGCTAGGTGTGCCTTTCTTCCAAACCAGACATGATTCTTTGGCAGTTTAAAGACCAAAGAAATATATCTGGAGGATATATCTTCAAGGGCCAAGTTGTGAGCATAGATATGTTTAAAAAAAAAAAAAGTTGGATCTTCAACTTAGATGCCAGGAGAAGAAAAGTGATAGAGAAATGTGAATAATGCTAAGCAAATGCATTTTATTTTAGTGTTAGGTCTTAGAAAGGAATAAACATCATCATGAGTCTTGCAGTGAAATGCAAGTGAAGACACTAGAGTAACTTATTCATAAATGTATTTAATAGCCTGTTTTTGCTTCTTGGACAAATAAATGTTTTGAGTAGTTCATTGTAAAATATGTGAGAGATACGATTGAAGACACAAGAGCCTCTTAAATTCTCATTTTTCCCCTATGTCAGGGTACTTGAAGTTACCTTGGTCTATGTTTATTCTTCTGACAGAAACACTCAGAAAGGTGGGTTGTAGCCCTGATCTTGGGGGGAGCCTAACACCTGTATCATCAATGTGGGTTCATGATAAGAATTGAGTAGCATGGGTTTCTGGGGTATTTATACTAAAGCCCAGGTGCTCAAGATAACTTTGAGGTTCATATTCTAAAAGTTATTTAATTTTGAATAATTGAGGAAAGTTATGAGTGTTTTGTTTTTGTGTGCCTACTGGGTTTTCCTTAAAAGGCTTCATCAGATATTCAGAATTGCTTTTCCCTACAGTGAGTTGCTGGGACCTTTGTCAAGTAGAAACTTGCTTTGCCTGTTGGTTCAGGAATCCATGTTTAAAATTAAATGAGAGCAGTGTGAGCTTAAACCTTTTTTTTTTTTTTTAAGTGTTTTCTTGAAATGTGTCAGTTCCCTTTTGAATTGAGGTTTGTGAATTTTTTAATTGTACAAAAAAAGGAAATAAAGTATTGTAAATTTTCCTTTCCCTTTTGCCTTTTTGGTATAACACAAACTAAACTAATGGTTGGTGGCAGATGATTTATTGGTTTGTTTGTGTGGACTTGCAACTTTTTTCTTCTGTGGTAGACTTTTTGTAAAAAAGAAGCAACTTTTGTTTTATGAAGAACACTTTTAAGTGAAGCTGCTGGGTTTTTTAAAAAAATTGTGAGGGTCTGATGGTGAAGAATGCAGTGACTAATGTGTATCCAGGTATGTCAATGCTACAGAATACAGTGACTGCCTGGTGCCCGTGTTTCGGTTCATGTCAAGGTGTCAGCAGTTTTACCTACTGTGGCTTTTGCATTATCATGAGCACCATCTTAATATTATTTTGTAAATGGTTTTGGCTTCTCAGATCCCCCCAGAAAAGGTCCCTGGAGCCACCAAGGGGTCCACAGACCACACTTTGAAAACTGTTGAGCTAATACAAATAGTTCTTAATTTTGCTTTTTTTTTTTTTTTTTAGAATCTGATAATAGGTATGGACATTTCCTCTGAAATATATATTTAAACATCAAACTTACGTGTAATTTTCAGAGGGTTAAAACTTCCAGAAGCACTAGCTCGGTGATTCTCAAACTTTGTATCAGAGTCACCGGGAAGGCTTTGTTAAGGCAGGTTGCTAGGCCACACCCCCACTGCTTCTCATTCAGTTGGTCTGGAGTAGTCTGAGAATTTGTATTTTTTCATCCATCCTCTTTAGTACTTCATGAACTATTACTAATCTGGAATTTTGCATTTTCCTTTAATTAGGAGACATCCTGTCATTATTTCTACAAGTATCTGTCCTCTCTTCCAGTCCTCTGTCTCACCTCTCTCTTCTCTCCTTTACTTCAGTTTCTCCTCTGATGTTTTTTTGGGAGAGTTTGTCAACTGGTTTTTCCCCAGGAATTGTTTCCTTTATTTCCACTATTATCCAGTCAACTTATTGTATCCTTCATTTCTCCTGTTTTGTTTTTCATGATGATATTTCCAGTTGGTTTTACTTGATAGACTTTTGTTCTCATGTTTTCAGTATTCCCCAGTTTTTCGCTGGCAACACTTAATTTGCCAACTTTAAATATCTTTTTTTGGTCTATTAATTCTGCTTTCATTTATTTTGTCATGGTGCTTGCACTCCTCAGACATTCTATTATTTTCTGCCATGAGCTTATAATCCCTTGGAAATGACAGCTACTTGGGCCAGTATTGCATTTGAGAGGATGAGTTTGGGGTTCTAGGTTTTGGTTCTCCACGTGGTTTTAGACAAATAAGGGCATGCGTCAGGGTAGGGAGGCCCTGGATGTGATGCCATCCTAGGTGCTCAGGATTCCCCTGACTCTCTTCTGTCCTGTAGGCATGTAGGCATGTCCTTTGCTTCCCACCTCAGCCAGGTTTCACTGTTCTGCCTCGTATTGTCCCTTCTCTTTCGGCTAGAGGCACACTGGAGATACTGAACTCATGTTCTGCTGCAGCCCAGGGGACAGTGTGGCAGAGGTGAGGGGGAGGACACAGATCTCTTGCCTCTCTTCTCTGTTCTAGCCAGGATGACCGATCATCTGCAGTTAAGCCGATGATTCTTCCCACAGTGGCACTCAGCCTTTTTTTTTTTTTTCCCCTTCCCAAGGAGCTGTGATTTCTTACCATGTTTTTGTTTGTTTTGTATTTTTGTTGTTTAAACTGGCATCTGGAATTTGTGTCTTATCCTTTTGCTTTTGGTGTTTTTTCCCAGTGTTTTGGGGGAAAACATACATTTTTCTACTGCTTCCTAATGAAATACTTCTTTTATTAGTGCTTCCTAATGCCATATGTCTCTTCTTCTATCTAATTATAAATGTTTTCCTTTCTAAATCATATTCTGTAAGATGGAGAAATTAATTGGTCAGAGTCCACCTTTGACAAATGAAAAATATATGCAACTTTATTGCTTCATAGAAATCATTTTGTAGTTTGCTTTCTAAACTGTTATTTTAGAATTAATAGGGAATATACTCCCTTTTGCTTAACCATGACTTCTGATCTAATGAAATGTAAAACAATTCTTTATTTAAAAGCTAATCTAGTTAGAATTAAAATTAGAAAAGGAAGTAATAATGACTTTGAATGTTAAGTAGAAAATGTATGTTTCTTTGTCTTAGAACATTTCTTATAAAGTAAGCAGAAATCTAATAGGTATCTAGGGATCTGTGTATATTGGACTGTGTAAATTTAACCCTGTGCATAGGAAACCTTTGACATTTTAAAGAATTATCACAAGACTTCCCCTACCTCCCAATTTAGAGCATAATATTGTGGCATGTAATTTCCTCCACGCATGCACGTGTGCTAAGTCGCTTCAATCATGTCCAATTCTTTGCGACTCTGTGGGCTGTAGCCTGCCAGGCTCCTCTGTCCATGGGTTTCTCTAGGCAAGAATACTGGAGTGGGTTGCCAGTGCCCTCCTCCAGGAGATCTTCCCGACCTAGGATCGAACCTGTGTCTTCTGCAGCTCCTGCATTGCAGGTTTCTTTACCACTGAGCCACTGAGGAAACCCATAATTTCCTCCATAAAATGTAGTGAAACTGAAAACTTAAAAAAAAAAAAAAAGAACTACCCATCATGTTGAAATGGATCTGCTCTGCTGAGTGTCCTCCTAATTTTGAGACTGCCTCTTGCACATCAGCCAAGATACAGGTGTGAGTCAGGCTTTTTTCCTTCTAGTTTTATTGAGATAAAATTTAGTTTATCACACTGTATAGTTTTTAAGATGTATGGCATAATGATTGATTTATGTATGTCATGAAATGATTACCAGAGTAAGTATACTGAATATCTGTCATCTCATATAAATATAAAATGAAAAAGAAACAAATGTTTTTTCCTTGTGATGAGAATGCTTAGGGTTTACTCTCAACATCTTTCATGTGTAATGTAGAGCAGTTGTTACTGTGTTTGTTCTGTTGCACATTACATCCTTCATACTTACTTATAGCTGGACTTGTCTGTATTGACAGTCTTTATTCAGTTCCCCCTCCTGCACCCCCACCCGATTTCTGCTAACCACAAATCTGATCTCTTTCTCTGAGTTTGTTTACTTTTTAAATACAGTTGACACGTGAATAATGCAGTGAACATAGTGGTGCAAAAAAGGTATTTTTTTGAATTAGTGTTTTAATTTTGTTCAGAAAAATACCCAGAAGTGGACTTGCTGGATTGTCTGGTAGGTTTTTTTCTTTTGAGGAACCTCCATACAGTTTTCCGTAGTGACTAGGCCAGCTTTCATTCCCACCAACACTACACAGCAGTTCTCTTTCAAGGAAATGAAGACCTGTATATTGAAAACTATAAGATGCTAATGAAAGAAATTGAAGAAGAAAAATAAATGGAAAGATATTCTGTGCTCGTGGATTAAAAGAATTAAAATTGTTAGAATGTCTGTACTACAATATAGCAATAAAGATTCCATGCCACCCCTATAAAAATTCCAATGGTATATTTCACAGATATAGAACAAAACAGTTCTCAAATTTGCATGGTATCACACAAAAGACTCCAAATAGCCAAAGCAATCTTGAGAAAGAACAAAGCTGAAGATACCACATTCTCTGATTTCAAACTATATTACAAAGCCAGCTTAATAAAAACAGTATGATATTGGCATAAAAAAAAGACATATAGCCCAATGGACAGAATAGAGAGCCCAGAAATAAACCCATTCATATATGGTCAATTAATTTATGACAAAGGAACCAAGAATATACAATGAGGAAAGAACAATCTCTTTAATAAATGGTGTTGGGAGAATGGACATCTACATGCAAAAGAGTGAAACTGGACCACTATCTTACACCATACATAGAAATTAACTCAAAATGGATTGAAGACCTTAGTGTAAGACCTAAAACCATAAATCTCCTAGAAGAAAACATAGGTGAAATCTCCTTGACGTAGCTCTTGGTGAAGATTTTTTGACTCTGACACCAAAAGCAAAGCAACAAAAAGCAAAAATGAGTGAGACTCCATTGAACTAAAAGGCCTCGGCATAGTGAAGGAGACCATCAACAAGCATGAGAAAGCAACCTACTGAGTGGAAGAAAGTATTTGTGAATGATGTTTCTGGTAAAAGGTTAATGTCCAAAATATACAAAGAACTCAAGTTGAAAACAATGTTGAAAGAATGTGTGTGTGTGGGTGGGCAGATTGACACTGAGTAATTGAGTCTCTCCAAGTTGTTATCTTCGGGCTGAGAATCTGATGACAGAAGGAGCTAGGCATGTGAAGATCTGTGTCTTCAGGCAGAGAACACAGCAAGTACAAAGTCCTCTAGGCTGAAATAAGTTTGGCATATCCAGGGAACAGAAAGTGAAAGACAGGGTTGGTAAAGCTCAATGAGATAGGAGAGGTGAGAATGGCCAACTCACTTGTTAGGTCATAAGGAGGTTTTACTATGTGTGTTATTGGAATCCATTGCAGGATTTCAAGCAGGGAAGTGACCTGATCTGATGCATGCCTTGAAGAGAGACACACAGTCTGCTCTGAAAAGGATCAATTGTTAGGCAGCAGATGTGACAGTAGAGAGACCAACAAAAGGTTTTGTGCTGAAGTCTAGACAAGAGATTGTGGGGCTTGAAACCAAGCTGGTGACCCCTGGGAGTAGGCAGATTTGAGATGTGTGTTTGGAAGTGTAGTTCACGAGTTATCAGAACTGAGGGAAAGAATTCTTCAACAATAAAATGAGGAAAATGCTTGTCACAGGATATTATCACTGGAGCTAATGCTTGTCAAGCATTTGGCATTCTTCTTGTCAGAAAAAAGAGCTTACTAAATGTTAACTACTTACCATTATTACTGCTATTTTTATTGTCAGGAATAAGGCATGTACTTAAGCAAAAAGAATTTTTCTGTAAGAAATTTTCTGTAAAAGTTAAATTATACCTTTTGTACAACTCTCATTTGGGAGTCTCTTCTAATAGCACATACTGTTTTGTTGGTAAAGATCAGAGTATTACACTGTCTTGATTTTTAACAGCCTCTGTTGGCTCAGAGAGAGATGGTTCATTGGTTTTTCTTTTGTGCTTTGTAACACTAAGCCATAAAGATATGTATAAATAGCAACATTATTCCTTTTAAAAATTGTAGCTTTTTTTGACATGTGCTAGATTAGTGGAATAGGACACTGAAAATCTTGTGTGGGTCTGTAATGCTTTCACTTAGAGGCTATTTCCTATGAGTTAATTTATAGGTAAGTTACTGTGTGGTTAAATTCTGTGTAGTTCTTTGAACCAGCCCTAATTATTATTTTTATTTTGGTTCTTTAGACCCCCCAAAAAAATCAATTACAGAGATAATTGCTACAAACCTTGGTTATGAAACAAAGGCCTTGTATGACCATCATAGGTAATGAATTCTCTTTATGTGTAAAAAGTAATTAATGCATATCCATTAAACATGGATAGAGTGGCCAATGACCAGTTATGAATTGTACTTAATAGTACAGGTAGAGTACATGTTTTGATAAGCTTTTTATGTATGGTTTTCTAAATTACAGTATTTTAAATAGGGGATTAATTTTTTTGTGGGTAACACTGATTTAATGCATTTTATATCAACACATAAAATGTATCTTTACTATTTTGGCTGTTCACATCCACCTTTTTAAACTTGTGTGTGTACACATACATATATTTTATGCAAAATTATGTTTTATGTAATAAGAAAAGAGATAAAAAAGAAGAAAAAATTCCATATTTCTAGTACCTAGTGATTTAGTCTCATTTTCTATCCATCTATATTTCAAATATCATATTTTTCTCCTGTATTTTGTTTTATATATTTGCAATCCAAAAGGCTAATTGAAGGACTTCCCAGGAGGCCCAGCAGTTAAGACTCACGCTTCTACTGCAGGGAATGCAGGCTTGATCCCTTGTCAGGGAATTAAGATCCCACGTGCAGCGTGGCACAGCCAAGAAAGAAAGGAAGGGAGGGAAGGTGGAGAAAGAATGGAAGGAGAACTGATTGATGTATAAGCAACACCTTTCTGTGTTGGAATTTTTTATAATATTGTATGTGTATCTGTGAGGGTGGGTGGGTGGTTGGTCTATACCTTTGTTTTTTTCTTTTTACTATGGTAAAATATAAATTTAAAATTTTTATTTATTTTAAGCAGTTTAAAAATAAAATTCCATTTTTGCCATTTTAAAATATATGGCTCAGTGATATTAAGTCCATTCAGTGTTCTAGCATCCTTTCAATACAGATTATTTTATTCAAATACTGTCATTTTATCATTTATGTAACAATATTATTGGATATCTAATCTCCATGATTTTCTGTAAATAACATTATGATAAACATTCTTGATGCAAAATCTTTGTCCATGGATAAATCATTTTTTAAATGATAAAAATTGAAGAGTGGTATTTTGAGTCGGAGAGTATATTTGTTTAAGCCTATTCATGATAATGCTACATTTTTTTCTGAAATGTGGTGCCATGAGACTTCCCTGGTAGTCCAGTGGTTAATACTTTCCTTCCAACGCAGGAGGTGCCGGTTCAATCTCTGGTCAGGGAATTAAGATCCCATATGCCTCCAGACCAAGAAAACAAAACATAAAACAGAAGCAATGTTGTAATAAATTCAATAAAGACCTTTAAAAAATGATCCACATCAAAAAACCTTAAAAAAAAATGTGGCACCAGTTTATATTCATATTAACAGTGTGTAAACACAACTCCATTTCACCACTTTCTTGCTGATACCAAGCATTTTTGTTTTTACTTCATTTATTAGTGAAGAAAGGAAATTAGTTCTTAAACATTGTTAGTACTCTAATTAGAGAAATGTGAATTTGCACGCAGGCTTTACTCAAATCTATAAAGCAGGAGACTTTTTCTTGGCCTACTTTCCTGGAGTGAGTGAATTTCTAAAGATAGTGTAAAGAACATATATTGAAATAAATCTTTTTTGGTTTCTATTTTCCACATAATTCTCATTTATTTAGTTAATATATGCATAAAATGAAAGAAGATATGACCATTACTGCTTTCCAGTGTTAAAATGTCATTTTCTGTCATTTTCTAACAACATTACATGGTAAGTAATAGCATGGAGGCAGTGATACCCAGCTGGCAAGTCCTAATAAAATTTAAAGTAGGAAAGGAAAGATCACTAATAAAAGTATTAAGCTGGTAAAGATAAAAATGGTAATATTTTCAGTAATCTTTTTTTTTTTTAAACCCATTGCATTGTAGCTTAAAATTTCATCACAATACTATGATGACCTTCAAATTGTCAAAATGGCTATTTTTTCCATTTTTCATTATCTCACTAAATCCTCATCATGCTGGACTTGGCATAATGTTGTGGCCCTTTAACATCCATAATGTGTTTTCTTGGTATTTCTTACCATTCTCAGTGTTTGCCTAGTCTGTACAGTGCTTTAGATTTTTTTCTGGCTCTTCTAATAACACCCTCCAGTACTACCATTTTTCTGTCTGAAAATTGTGATGCTTTTCACCAGTGTTCTGGTTCTGTATTTCCAAAAGCCTGTGTTCTCATTTGTTTGTCCTAAAATTCCCTCAAACTCAGTAAATCCAAATTTGAATTGTAACTACACATTCATTTAGTTTGCGTACCAGTCCCAAGAGTAGATATTATGGCATTATCTTTAGTTCTTCCTTTTCAGATATCTTGTAACCAAACTGTCACCATGTATTTCTGGTATCTGTATATTCTTCTCCAATTTCCTTAGTATAATGTTAAGTGCTGTACTTTGTCTTAGATTTGATTTTCATTGGTATTTAAAAATACAGAAATGGATTTTATGCATCTGATTTTGAGAGGAAAGTGAATGCCTTGGACAGGAATCTTGCCTCATGCATCCTGCCTTTCTAGCATGTAATAGGTGTTGAAGAAATGTTTCTGGAAGGAATTGCCCAAACTAAAGGAAGAGCCCCTTAGTTCTCAGTTCTGTGAGATGAGAATCTATTTGAATGGCATTTTTTTTTTTTTTTTACCTTTTTGCTGTAGAACATAGTGCTTCAGTTGTTCATATTTGTTGATATTATTGTTAAAGGAATGCTAATGGTTCTTTTTACAAAACTGATTTACAATATAAAATATTTTCCCTATTTTTAGGTTTTGGAAGAAAGGACGTGGTAGAACACTTACTACAGATGGGTGCTAACGTCCATGCTCGTGACGATGGCGGTCTCATTCCACTTCATAATGCGTGTTCTTTTGGCCATGCTGAGGTTGTGAGTCTGTTACTGTGCCAAGGAGCTGATCCAAATGCCAGGGATAACTGGAACTATACCCCTCTGCATGAAGCTGCTATAAAAGGAAAGATCGATGTATGTATTGGTAAGTATTATTTGGTGATATCTAAATTGTAAGGTCAACCCCACAGATAAAATAACATTTAAAATAAAGGTTTACCCTTGCTTGTTTTTTATTGTAGTGGAAATAATGTTTCCTCAGAATAAAGAACACTTTGTTACTTCTTATAAGCCATTCTTTTCCATCAAAGGGAAAGTAGAGACATGGAAATCTAAAGTTGGTTAGGAACAAGATTCACAATATTAACTCTCCAAATGTAAGGCAAATGCCAGCTGGTGTGGAACTAGATTTTGATGGATTACTGTTATCAAATTTAGTTAATTTACAGTCTTTAAAAGTCTGAAAGTTTTCCATCCTAGCATCAATGAGAACCATTATAAAGTACAGGTTCGTACTGAATTGGATCACATATTTGGATGTTCAGGTTGATTCAAGGAAAGTCATCTAGTACTAAGGCAAAACCTTTTTCCTTATGTTGCTAAAATTGAACACCAGCTATTTTATTAGCCCTGGAAAAGCTTTGAGTGATTCGAATACAACAGTTCAAGGCTTAATATTTTCAACAGTGTCTAGAGAAAAAGCAATTTCAAACAAAATTGAACTTTTCAACGATTTTAAGTATTGCGATTATATGGAATTGTATTCAATCAGCATTTCTTTCTCCTCTATATGTATATCTAAATAGGCATCTATTTTAGACTTTGCTTTATTGTGTAAAATCTTTCGGTTTGAAATCTAAAATGGGCTTCTAGAGAACAAGCATAGTGTCTCTTGAATGTGTCGTCTCTTTCTTGAAACTCAAGATGATGGATATTTGTTTAGCCTTTGGTAGGTTGATTTATAAATTATCTTCTTGACTGGCACCCATTTCAGTATAACTGGCTATTTTTTCTGATAAAACCCAAATAAATATGTCACGTTTAAAGATACAGAGGTGGTGCCAGTATAAGATTTTCTCCCACTTCATAGCCATCTATTCCAGCTTCAAATATATTTTTTCGTTTTCCTCAAATTATTGCATTGTCTGACAAACTTCTTTATCCTATTCTTTGTCATTATCCTTTATCACTTCACCAGCCAGTTTTATCAGATGAAATTCAAGATCATTTCAACATGACCCTTGAATACCCTATCCTTTGACATCTTACACTTTCACTTGATTGTCCCATTTCCTCCTAAGTCTCCCACTAAAACAGCCGTGTCCTAGACTAAGTCATTCATAAAACTAATCTGAAAAGCTTGAGTTTACCACATATTCTCTGATTACTAAATCTCTTAAGTTATTTATGGTAAGTTACTATGTGTTCACTGTTACTGAATTTGAAGTGTGCTCTTATCAGATCTTCCTAGACCTTCAGCTTCCCTGCTCTCATTCTTTCTTGCTTCACTTTGTCACATCCATTGGATTTTTCTGTTGTTAGTTAAAGGATTTTACACAATTTTCACCTTCCAATGTATTATCTCTTTTAGGCTGAAGTGTTCTATTTTCCTACCTGTACCTCCTGAATTTTTCATTCTGTCGCTGCTTTTAAGAAAATTTCCTTTTATGTTGTCTTTGCAAGATTGTTGTACTTACCAGTAAACCACAGATCTTAAAAAATCATATTGCTTTATTATATTTGACTCTTTAGAACTCTTTACATAATAAGAGGCATTTATTGTGTATTTTTAACTTTTTGTTTTGAAATAATTATAGATTCATAGAAAGCTCCAAACATAGTACAAGAAGGTCCACGTATCCTTCTCCTGGTTTCACCCTTTGGTTATGGTGAATCTTATGGTGTCATAATACAGTATCAAAAATAGGAAACCAGTGTTGGTACAGTGTGTAGAGTTCTGTGCCATTTAATCACATGTTCAGATTAATGTAACTGTAGTCAAGATACAGAACATATTATTGGAAGCTCCGCCTCATTTATGAAAGAAAGTGGAAGTATTAGTCACTTAGTCATGTCCAGTTCTTTGCGACCCCATGGACTGTAGCCTGCTAGGCTCCTCTGTCCATGGGATTCTCCAGGCAAGAATACTGGAATGGGTTGCGGTTCCCTTTTCCAGGGGATCTTCCCTACCAGGGATTGAACCACATTACAGGCAGATTCTTTACCATCTGAGCCACCAGGGAAGCCTACTTATAGCCTACTTTTATAATGATCTACTCCCCATCCCTGATCCTTAACCCTTAGCAACCAATAACATGTTCATCTGTATACTTTTGTCATTTTGAGAATGCTATAAGCGAAATCATACAGTATGTAATTTTTTTGAGATTGGCTTTTTTTTTTTCTTATTTGTCTTCCAGATCTTTTTAAAAATTGCTGATTATTATGCCATGGTTTTGATGTACTGTAGTTTAGCATTCACAACTGAAGAACGTTTTGGTTGATTCCACTTCTTTGGTATTACAAATAAAGCTCCTGTGAACATTTGTGTACAAATTTTTATATAGAGATGAGTTTTCTTTTCTCTGAGATAAATGCTTTAGAGTGTGATTCCTGGGTAATACAGATACTCCTATATTTATATACAAATATAGAACACTTTATAGTCAGATATAAACTATGTTTAGGTAATCGACTGTTCGTCAAATCATTTTTATTCTTCATTAAGGATGGGTTGTTGAATATTGGTCCTGAGCATGCATTGACTTCTCTTTATGGATTGTCTATAATGAATGGACTGTCAAACATTTTTTGTTGGTACTTGTAGATTAAACCCATGAGTTCTGTCATGAATTGAAGAGTTGAGATAGGGAGGGAAAAGAAAGAAAAAGGTGATGCTGGTAAATCTACCAAAAATTGATGTGGTTAGATGATATATAATTCACTGTTTTCCCTTGAAGGCAGCTCAAAGTACTTAACCAAAGTTCTTCACTAATGTTTATATTCTATGCATGAAATGGATGATTCAAATTTCCTACCATTTTACTAGTAAAGAAAAGAGAAGGCTGTTTGTTTGCCACAGTCTCTAGAGCTGATATAAAGTTGTTATAATAAGAAATGTTTTCTCCACTGCGAATGAAAAGTTCTCTCTGCTTAGTGAGATTTATTTAAGAGTGTATTTCATGTCAATGTATGGCAAAACCAATACAGTATTGTAAAGTAAAAAATAAATAAATAAAAAGAGTGTATTGTAAGCCTAAAAAAATTAATTTCATTCTTTAAATGTGCCAAACATTCTTCTTTATTCTTAGTTTAGTTTTTTTTAGATCATCAAATACTTAACAAATTTAAAGCGGCAATCTTTACCTTACTTTAAAAAAAACTTAATCTATTTACTAAAGCTTAAACTAAATCCTTATTATTATAACTCACTCCTAAAGTAATCTTGCTTTCATGATTTCCAGGAATGATTTCTATTTTCTGTGTCTTATATCTAGAAAGATATATTTACTTCGCTTGTTCAAACTTTAGTTTAAATTATCTGTTCTATGTACTCATATGTTTCTCTTCAGATCATATACCCCTTTACTAAATTACCTGATCACTTCCATGGTCCTTTGATTAAAAAGTCCTGGAACTTGAGAGTGGCATGGGATTGGGAGCAGAGGAGGGAAGAATGGTACCACTTGATACATTCTTGTCTTTTGTTATTTCAGATATAGTATATTGAAGATGAACAGCTGTCTGGGTTTATTAGCAAGTACAATGATATTAACTGGCACACCTCATTTTCTGTCCATCAAGATTTATGCTGTCTGATATTGTAGCCAATAAATGAAACCTGGTTAAAATGTAAAAAATTTTAAATTTAATTCTTCAGTTGCACTAGCCACATTTCAAGTGCTTAATAACCATATCTGTCCATTGGTTACTGTATCCGAGTGTGTGAATAGTGAAATCTCCATCATTGTACAAAGTTCTGTCAGATAGTGCTGTTGGAGCCAGTGTACCTGTGTACATAGTCCTTTAATGAGATCATTCCACACATGCCGTTTTCTTATTTTTTCACTGTGTTATGACCGTATTTCATTATCAGTGAATTTTTTGTTATCTAACCTCACTTTTAAAGGCTGTCAAGAATTATATAGAAATAACCATTTTTTTAATCTTTCACCCATATTAGGCCATTTAGAAGATTTCTGATTTTTCACTATTTTATAAACAGTACTATAGAGAATGTCATTTTCATTAATCACATATGTAAACCCTGGTTACTTTTAGGAAACTACTGGAAAGCTAGAGCTTCTTAATAAGAATCAAAGAAATATAGCTGCTGGAGAACTTGACTAGGGCTCTGGATTTAGCTTGTCACTTTCTCTATCCGTATGTCATCTATAAATGAGCTAGGTTAAGAAAAGTCATTTCCCACACCTTTCTTAACTCCTTGCAAAAATTCATTGAAAATTCAGTGAAGCCTTGAGAATTTGATTCGTTTGCCTTTGTTTCATTATTCCATCTCTTGCCTCTTCCTGCCAGAGTACCTCCCTTTGGCATTTTTAACATCCATTTTTCATATAAAAACTGAATTGGGATCTTTTAAACAAGTCTCAATGTAGCATTTTTGTAAAAGTAAAAAATTGGCAAAATTCCGTACTTGTATCTTTCAAAAGGAGAAGAGCCAAAAATGATAGTAATTTTTCCCTTCTGAAATAATCCCTGCTGACACTGAGCACCATTATGTTGATGACTTGCCCACTGATTTCAGCTGCATTCAAGAAGGGTAGTATTTTTGCATTTACCTGATAAATTTAGGACTACTTTAGTAGGCATTCTGGTTAATAGTGTTAAATTTATATATTTATATAGAGAGTTTATTTGTTCATTGTATTCTGTTAAAGTTTCCAGAATGAATGCCTTCATTCTCATTTAAGAAATATATCAAAGATGCTTAAATTAGAGGGGAAAAGGTCAAATAACAGAACAAAAGAATGACCGAAGAAGACCTCATACATTTCTTAAAGTGAGATAATGCTTTACTTAATGCTCGAGACTGTCTGTTAAGGAAATTAATTATATGCTTGCATTTACTTTTAGATTAAACATGGCCATTCAGATCATCTGTGGAGTTCATTGAGATGCATGGATTAAGCTTGGGGTTGTTTAAAAAGTGGTATTTGAGACAAATGGCTCATGTAACCATTTGGCTCTCTCTTTACATGATCACCGTGTTATCTGAAATGCGTGTAATAGTTGTAGTTGTGATATTATTTAAGAAATTGTGTCCTTGCTTTGTATAGTTCCCTGGTAACTGAGATTTCAGAGGCAGGCCCAAATTGGAGATAAAGATTTATAGAGTCCTTCTCACTCCTCTTTCTCACTGACCAAACTAGAAGTTGTTAAGTGTAATAATTGCAGTTTTAGGGCTTTAAAAAATTGTTTAGTTGTTCAGTTATTTAAATCTGCTAATTCTGTTTTTTTTTTTTTAATGGAGTGGGTGTTAGACTTTTCATCTATAAACAGAATCTGGGATTAAGAATGTCACTTTATTGTAAGTTATTTGATAGTCTACCCTCAGGTATGACAGTCCCAATAAGACATTAAGAAATGCCACAGTGTGCCAAAATATATGTTTATTTTGTGTCAAGCCGGACCTTTTCTATATTTGCTGTGGTATAAATAATTGTGGTTAGAGATAGAGGGTGTATATTTTATTTTGCCTTTGGGGGAACCATTTTGAGTGTTGATCTTTTGAAATAATTTACTTGAATGTAAGGATGGAGGGAACAAGAGCAAGAAGGATTTTAGTGGGTCTCCTGAAATGAAACCCTGGTGTCTTGGTGTTCTTGCAGAGTTGTGGTTGCATGTTGATGGGATTAGGACAAGGTCATTTGTCATTGGAGGAAGGTATTTAGGACAGTTGCATAGATGCCCCCATTAGAAGTCACATAAAGGAAAGAAAGCTTGAGTTACAGTTCTGGTGTGATCTTGACTTGTACTTGTGTAGAATGATACGGCAGAAATTAAATGCTTGGCTTTAGAATTAAATATGAATTCTCTTTTACCACAAACAGTTTAATTGCGTTGAGCCTCAATTTCTCATTTATAAGGCGGGCATCAGACCTGCTGCACTGGGTTGTTATGGGAAGTTAACTGAAATAATAAAGCAGGTAGAGCCTCAGCAAGTGCTTGTTCCCTTCCGTGCTCTTTCTCCCTTGGGTGGCAGCATAAGATGTCCTCAGAGATCATTTTTGTATTCTGACCGTCAGTAAAACCTTAATGAGAGATATGTGGCTCTTTGTTGCCATCACTGTGAATTCATTTATGTCTTTTGTTTCAGATTCATTGTAATTGTGTAAACTTGAATTATGATTTGATAAGACATGAAATTTTTTTTTTTTAATTGCAATTTTGGTCTTTTAACGTAGCAGAGATACTGCAGATAGGATAATGGAAAATCACTGTAACTTAAACCTTTCCCCACAAATAATTCAATAACAGTTGTATGAAGTTCTAGTGATTTGCTGTAACTGAGTAAAAAGTCTGTGAAAGCTTGACAGTTGTAAAGAAGTCTGAACAAGTGTTCACACTTGTTTTTATCTATAAACAGTCTCACACCCACTCCATTTAAAAAAACAGAATTAGAAGTGTTTTAAATGAGCATTATCATTTAGAAAATGATAAATTTTTAAAGGCAAATTAATTATGAGGAAGTAGTTCTTCAAGCTATTGGAGGGCATCATAATTGGCTGTTTCTGAAAATTGCAACCCCCTAGGAATGAGAGAAGGGAAAGAGCAAAGGAAAAACTTGAATGAAAGAAAAAGGCATTCTTTTCTTCCTGAACGTGGGCTAAAGGAGCTAAGGTGGGAGAAGTGTGACTGAGTACTGTCGTTAAGAGTTTCACTCATAGGATAATTTATTGAATCTAATACAAAATAAGTAACATTAAAAAATTATTTATTTCCCAAAGAATGAAAACTTAACAGTTATGTTCTTTTCCTCCTTCAGATTGAAAGTACAACAGTGTATTGAAGTTCTAGTCATTTGAATTCTTAGAGACATAGGAAAATAATAAAGTTGTGGTATTATTGAAGAAACTGAAATTCAAAGCAGAATCAGAATATTACGACATCGGCTCAACCCTATGTTCTTTGTGGAAAATATTTTAAAACGTGTGACTTTAAACCTTGTGTCTAGTAGCACTAAAACTGAATTGGTCTTAATATTTTATACTAATGAGCAATTTACCTGGAAATACTAGTAAGTTCTTGAGGCCTTACTCGGCCCTTGACAATTTAGGGATGGATTCAGAAAACCATGTATCTGAAACTTCACTTAGAGACAGATTGGAAAGCAGCTCTTGCATGTGGTCGCTGTCCCTAGAACTGTAAGACTTCTGTCATCCTGTTATAAACTTGAGGGCTTCCCAGGTGGCGCAGTGGTAAATAATCCACCTGCCAATGCAGGCAGGACACACAGGTTCAGTCCCTGGCAGTCTGCGGTTTAGGGGATCTCAAAGAGTCGGACACAACTGAGCATCCATGTTACAAACTTATTTGGTCAGACTGAAATGTCTGCTTTGTCCCTTAATTAGTATTTTATCTAGCTGAGTCTAGTCAAGTATTAGAAAAAGTAATCTTCTCCTAAGTACAAGCAAGCATGAAACAGTACTTGGGCACAGATTCATTGTTCCTAGGGCTGTTACCAGTTTGCCTTTATTTTAATCAACTGTTGTTTTTTTTTTTTTTTTAAGTACCTTCTGTGTTTGTGGTTCTGTTTTTGAAAGCAGATGAAAAGCTGATTGAAGGGACAGGGTTTTTATTGAGTTCCTATTATGTGCTAAGAACCAAACTAGATTTATATATATATGTATGTATTGATATCATAATTGAGCCTATATATATAAGGTTTATAATGAGACTATATATAAGGTTTATATATAGTCTCCATTATGACGGCAATCCTTGGTGAAAGGTAGTGTTTTATGAAAGAGGAAATTGAACTCGACAGAGGTGAAGTCATTTGCTTCAGGCCAGACAGTTGCTAAGTAGAGAGCAGTCTCCTCAAACACACATTGGTCTGACTCCTAGACAGGACTTTCTTTTAGACTTGATTCCCTAAGGTTTCCAGGTAGAAAGGAGATATGCTTTGTCATAATCACTCTTATATTTATTCTACTACCTGCTTTATCTTAAAATAAATTGTGGTTTGTGTAAGAAGATAAGACTGATTTCCCACATGTATTGGGGCCTGCCTTAACTTCTTATTGCAAAAAGGATATAATTGAATTGGATATTAAAATCTGCTGTATACACATACAGAATAATACCTCAGTTACTCCAGATGTAACAGGCTTCTTCAAAACTTCTTAGTTTTTTCTATTTATAGGAAGACTGGGTTATAGGAGCAAAATTTAATTGGATGATTCTTTTATTAAAACATTCCATGCCAAAATTTTATCCTAAAGAACTACTCTCTTATGTAAATTCGGTAAAATTTTATTTTCTGAAATTAGTTTCCTAATGTCTTTTAAAAATTCTTATATGCACATGTGGACTCTGTGTTAGTCCCTGTTCTAAGAGTGCCTCAAAGATTTATTTTGTCCTCCTGGTAGCTCCATGAGTAGATACTGTTACTCTCTCCTGATTTACAGATGAGGAAATGGAGGCGCAGAGAGGTGACGTTGCTTCCAGGGGTCCTAGAACTAGGAGATGGTGGACCTGGGATTCTCTCCTGTTCAGTCTGATTCCAGAGGACCACTCTGAACTGTGATGATTTGCCACTAGTAAGTGAAACAGCCTTAGGAGAGAAGTTGATTTTTTGAACTTAATTTTACCTCAGTGAACTATCTGCATTTATGTGCCTCATTAAATAGGAACCTATTTTTAATCCATTTATTCTTGTGTACTTGACCAGGAAAGAATAAGAATGCACTTTTTTTCTAAGTTCAAAGGCACATAAAGGCAGATAGTTCATTGAGGTGAAATTAGGTAATATATCACAAATATGTTGACAGAATTCTGAATTTTTGGTGACTTATATCAAAGGCAAAGACAGAGGTGGTATGGTTAAAAATCTGGACTTTTATACAATAGAAAATTACTTCTTGACAGTTTTACTTAAGACTTATTCTCCAGTCTCAGCATTATCACAGTTTCTAATTTAATATATTTATTTTATATTGATCTTGTTAATTTAATGCTACTGCCATATTTAATGTTATTCAGTTGATAAGAACTACCTGATTTTTATTTCTCCATTAGTTACAAATTAATTACTTAAACAGCAACTTTAAGAGAAGTATTGTTTTGGTGAATATATTTGCACAGTGTGCATAAAGATCTTTTTTGTCTGAGGAGAAATCTCTCTCTCATTTCCCTCTCATTATAAACATAATATACATTTGTAATAACTGGGGCTTCCCAGGTGGTAATAGTGGTAAAGAACCCTCCTGCCACTGCAGGAGATGTAAGAGACACAGGTTTGATCCCTGGGTCAGGAAGATCCCCTGGAGAAGGGAATAGCAACCCACTCCAGTATTCTTGCCTGGAGAATCCCGTGGACATAGGAGCCTGGCAGGCTACAGTCCATAGCGTCACGAAGAGATGGACACGACTGAAATGACTTAGCATGGCATGGCATTTGTAATAAACATTAAAATACTGTAGAAATGTGTAAAATAAAAACATATTTTTGTAAGCCTACTCATTTACCATGTATTCTATATAATACTTTAAAATTAAGATTTCTTTTTGCTGTAGATGCCTATTGAGATCTGCCCAAGTACTCTAGAACTATGCCTCTTACTCCATCATCATTGTTTTTATTGCCTCTTCCTCTTCTTTGGAAAAACTTTTGAAGTCCAGAACAGGATTTTGAGGCAAGCTGGAGCAAATTCTCTCCCATGAGAATTTGGAATTAAGATTCAGATAGCATATGTATTGTCTGTATCTGAGGGTGATGGCCACAAGAGCTTAGAGACAGGGATTGGCAGCAACAGGATGAATTTGGGGTCATGTTTCTGCCTTTGCTTTGGATGAGATACCTCTCTTCTTTAATAAATTTTCATGTTGTTTAAGCCAGTTAAAGTAGTTTTTATCCCTTGTAATAAATAGAACTGCTTTATTAATATAAAGTCAGTACCCCAAAAAATATCTTCATAGGTCACAGCATCTTAAAATGAGAAGAATCCTTAGAAATCACTTTTATATTTACCATTTACTATTATTTACTATTACGTTTTTAAAAGCTATTTATGAGTTACTATTTTACTAATTTATTATTTGGTTCTTTCTTATTAAGTTATTAAACCACAAAAGTCTTCCTTCAAATGAAATCTAATGCAGTAACCCAATATGTAAAAGTGTGGAGAGGAGAGAAGCAAAGACCTTCATGTACTCCACCTCACACAAGTGCATGTGTATAAGGGGATTGGCTGTGGGCCCATAAGACCCTCAGGAGCAGTGGTTTCAGCCAGGAATAGTTTTGCCCATTGAGGAGATATTAGCAATGTTTAGAGATGGTTTTGGTTGTTACAGCAGGGGAATGCTGTTGACATCTAGCGGGTAGAGGTCAGCGGTGCTGTTAAACGTCTTGCAGTGCCCAGGGCTACACCCTGTTGTTCATGTTGCATGACAGTCCAGGGCCAAAGCCAGAGCCTGACTGATTTGATTAGAAAAGATGCCACAAGCCACTTTTAGACAGTTTGTTGCATACATAGGTTGTGAAAAGGAGAATAATCGAAGTGTGCCAGCTCCTTGTGGTCCTTGTACCATGCGCTGCAAAAGATAACACTGAGAGAAAAGGGCCGAATGATGGCAGCAGGCACTGTGGGATGCTCTATTGCTGAAGGGGAGAGGAAGAGCACCCCTACCCTACCTCATCAGTTACTTCAGTTTACAGTTGAAATGGTAGATTCACATATCTAAGGTGTTCAGAACAGATTAAACATTTTCCAATAGTTGGATCATGCTTCAGTTTTAATATTTAATTAAAATGAAATATAATCAATAATTCAGATCATCAGTCTCACTAGCCACATTTCAAAGACTCAATACTTGTATTTGGTGAATGGATACTATACTGGATGGTGTAACTCTGGACACTGAAAAATTACTAATCATCTTAATTTATGGCTAACCAGACCAAACTCAGAGAAGGCGATGGCACCCCACTCCAGTACTCTTGCCTGGAAAATCCCATGGACGGAGGAGCCTGGTGGGCTGCAGTCTGTGGAGTTGCGAAGAGTCAGACACAACTGAGCGACTTCCCTTTCACTTTTCACTTTAATCCATTGGAGAAAGAAATTGCAACCCACTCCAATATTCTTGCCTGGAGAATCCCAGGGACTGGGCAGCCTCACGGGCTACCGTCTGTGGGGTCGCACAGAGTTGGACACTACTGAAGCGACTTAGCAGCAGCAGACCAAACTAAGACCACGCGACCATGACTTCAAAACTTTTCTCTAGTTTACTTGGTTCTCGGTTCATTATACTAGAATGTGCTCAGTTGCTCAGTGATGTCTGACTCTTTGTGACCCCATGGGCTGTATTCTGCCAGGTCCCTCTGTCCATGGAATTGTCCAGGCAAGAATACTGGAGTGAGTTGCCATTTCCTTCTACAGTATACTAGAATAAGTTCAGTTCAGTTCAGTCGCTCAGTCGTGTCCGACTCTTTGCGACCCCATGAATCGCAGCTCGCCAGGCCTCCCTGTCCATCACCATCACCCGGAGTTCACTCAGACTCAGCGTCTATCGAGTCAGTGATGCCATCCAGCCATCTAATCCTCTGTCATCCCCTTCTCCTCCTGCCCCCAATCCCTCCCAGCATCAGAGTCTTTTCCAATGAGTCAACTCTTCGCATGAGGTGGCCAAAGTACTGGAGCTTCAGCTTTAGCATCATTCCTTCCAAGGAAATCCCAGGGCTGATGTCCTTCAGAATGGACTGGTTGGATCTCCTTGCAGTCCAAGGGACTCTCAAGAGTCTTCTCCAACACCACAGTTCAAAAGCATCAATTCTTCGGCGCTCAGCCTTCTTCACAGTCCAACTCTCACATCCATACATGACCACAGGAAAAACCATAGCCTTGACTAGACGGACCTTAGTCGGCAAAGAAATGTCTCTGCTTTTCAATATGCTATCTTGGTTGGTCATAACTTTTCTTCCAAGGAGTAAGCATCTTTTAATTTCATGGCTGCAGTCACCATCTGCAGTGATTTTGGAGCCCAACATAATAAAGTCTGACACTGTTTCCACTGTTTCCCCATCTATTTGACATGAAGTGATGGGACCAGATGCCATGATCTTCGTTTTCTGACTGTTGAGCTTTAAGCCAACTTTTTCACTCTCCTCTTTCACTTTCATCAAGAGGCTCTTTAGCTCCTCTTCACTTTCTGCCATAAGGGTGGTGTCATCTGCATATCTGAGGTTATTGATATTTCTCCCGGCAGTCTTGATTCCAGCTTGTGTTTCATCCAGTCCAGCGTTTCTCATGATGTACTCTGCATAGAAGTTAAATAAGCAGGGTAACAATAAATAGCCTTGACCTACTCCTTTTCCTATTTGGAACCAGTTTGTTGTTGCATGTCCAGTTCTAACTGTTGCTTCCTGACCTGCATACAGATTTCTCAAGAGGCAGGTCAGGTGGTCTGGTATTCCCATCTCTTTCAGAAATTTCCACAGTTTATTGTGATCCACACAGTCAAAGGCTTTGGCAATACCTGCTCTTAAATCTCATTTTAGAAGAGCTTTATTAGTAAGGTCAATTTAAGCCAGGCATTATATTTGAGAAGTTTCATTATATCTCAGAAGTTTCTCCAAAGGATATTATTTAAGATGAAAGAAGCATATTTCACTCATTGAATGTCACTGCTCGTTCAGTGAGAAGATAGCCACTGAGCATCACACACACAAAAAAATCAACATGAGTCTCGCTTATGTTGAAACTTACTGATTAGCATGAGTATGTTGACAGGGAATTGAATTGATCACTCTTTCTAGTCCCAAATTTAATTTGCTATTTAGAACCAGTATTTATCACCAATGAATGTTAAAATTTGAAGAATTTAAATGTTGAGTTTTTTTGAAGGTAAGAACTCTGCTGGGAAAAGATAGATCTTAAGAATTGAAGGGAATTCTAAAAAGAAATATAAAGAGGAAATTTTTTAAAATGAAAATTTTGCAAATGAAAATAAATATTCATATCAAAGGAAAAGTTTTCTTGGATTTGGCTAATCAGACCTTATATATCTTGCTTCCAGAGTAGTTTTGTAGAAAAACTTTGAATGTATTTAAAGCTATTAACATTTATTTTAAAATAATTTACTTACATTAAATTTGTCCTGAGAATAGGAATATGGTGTTTTTATATATATGTAGAAACAGATTTATAACTAAATCATCGCTTAACATTTGCTATATAGTATAACATACACTATAGTTGGGTTTCCTAGGTGGTGCAGTGGTAAAGGATCTGCTTGCTAATACAGGAAACACAAGGGACACAGGTTCAATCCCTGGGTTGGAAAGATCCCCTGGAGAAGGGAATGGCAACCCATTCCAGTATTCTTGCCTGGAAAAGATTATGGACAGATGAGCCTGGTGGACTACAGTCCATGGGGTCGCAAAGAGTCGGACACAGCTGAGCCACTGAGCACATGCTATAGTTAGGGTAGTTTTGCAAATTGTTGATATTTACCTCTGATGTGTTGTACTATTACTCTATTAACGTATTCACTTGTCTTGAATTATCAGCTGTTTTTTATAGTAGTTATTCCTAATTTATATGTTTAATATTTTTTTCTGTATCATTGACTTTATCCTGTTTGAGCTTTTTGAATCTGTAAATACCTGTAAATTGCTCTTATTTTTTAATGTCTTATTAGTTACGGGAAGCTCTTAGATATTATTTCTTCAAATATGTATGTGTTTCTTTTTCTTTTAAGATTGGTTACAACTTATTAGGCATTCTCACTCCATCCTTTGCCCATGATAATTTCTGCTTGTAGCATTCTTAGAAGTATCTGTTGATATATTTTCGAGGTCAGTAAATTTCTCTTCAGGTGTTTCTAATCTGTGGTTAGACTCCTCTTTGAGCTTTTAAAAAAATCAACTTGAATTCTAACATAAAATTAGTTTGATCTAATGAAATAAAATACATCCATTTTAAGTATGTGTATTGATGAGTTTTGATAAATGTATAGGCCCATGTAATCACTACTATAATTTTGTAGAACATTTTTATCACTCTAAAAAGTTCTCTGGTATCTATTTGCAGTCAGTTTTCTCTTCCCCCTCTACCATTCCTAGAGAACAATTGATCTGTTTTCTGTCACAGTAGATTAGCTTTCTATTCTAGAAATAGGTTCTTTGCTGAGTATGTTTTAGAGATTTCATCCCTCCAGTCTGTTGTTGTTGCTTAGTCCCGAAGTCATATCTAACTCTTTGTGACCCCATGGACTGTAGCACTCCAGGCTTCCCTGTCCTTCACCATCTCCCAGAGTTTGCTCAGACTCACATCCAGTGAGTCAGTGATGCCATCCAACCATCTCATCCTCTGTTGCCCTCTTCTCCTCCTGTCCTCATTCTTTCCCACCGTTAGAATCTTTTCCAGTGAGTTGGCTTTTCCCATGTGGCCAAAGTTTTGGCGCTTCAGCATCAGTCCTTCCAATGAATATTCAGGGTTAATTTCCTTTAGGACTGCCTGGTTTGATCTCCTTACTGTCCAAGGAACTGTCAACAGTCCTCTAGCACCACAGTTCAAAAGCATCAATTCTTTGGCACTTAGCCTTCTTTATGGTCCAACTCTCACATCTGTACATGACTACTGGAAAAACCATAGCTTTGACTATACAGACCTTTGTTGGCAAAGTGCAAGTCAATAGTTTATTTCTTTTAATTGCTAAGTAGAGGTTTTTTGTATGGATATGCTAAAATTTGCTTATCCTTTCACCTGTTGATGAATATTGAGATGTTTTTCATTTTGTTGCTGTTCTAAATAAACATGCAGTATTCGTGTGCAAGTCTTTTGTGTGGCCATATTTCTTTTCCTCTTGGATAAATATCTAAAAGTAGGATGCTAGCATGTAACAATAGTGTCTATTTACCTTTGTAAGTAATTGCCAAATTGATTTCCAAGTAGTTACGGACCACTTTATATGCCCACCAGTAATGTATAAGAGTTCCAGTTTAGTATATTCTCACTAATACTTAATACTGTTAAGAATAAAAGATGGATTACTGCCCATCTTTTACATTTGCATTTTTCTTTTGAATGATGATGTAGAGCATCTTTTCTCATACTAGCAGTTTGTGTATCTTTTTGTCTTATGCATTGAAGATTACAGCTAATTAAAATTTGGTTCCATAGTATTTTGCTTTAAAATTTAAAAATTTTTATTTGCTGAAAAATCTAATAAACTTAATGCTTTGTATGATTTAATTTTAGAAACTCAGTCAAATGAGTATCTCTGTACTCTTAAGAAAGTAAGATGATATTGAAATACTTGTAAAACATTTCAACATAAACATAGCTTCTTTTAAAATTAAATATCTATTCATTGTGAAGAATAGTTTTAGATCCTTAATGTAGCTCTAAAGGTGACATAACAAGGAATTTGCCATAGTTTAATAGGCGAATTTCTGCCATTAAAAGTGAAAACCATACAAAATGGTTTTTCATAATTTACATAAAAGCCTTGCTGCATTTTTAGCTTGGAAAATTCACATTGCTTCTATTTCTTCCATCTTCTTAAATCAGTTATTAATGCATGTACTTAAATATAATTTACCATTATAGCATTTCATTTTTTTTTTGAAATTTGATGAGACTTTTTTACATGTATATAAAAATATTTGTTTGTTTAGAAGAATTAAAATCATGTGAATACTTAAATTTTATAGTTTTGAGGAATTAAATGAGTCCATTTCTATCTCTGTTTCATTGGTCACCGGCTGAAGGCATGCTCTCTGAATCTGGTATTTTACTGTAGTTGAACATTTGTCCCCAAAATAGGAAAATCACATGTCCTTCGTGCCATAGCTCTTTTGAGAATGTCGTTTTGAATACTGGGATCTTACCTTAGTTTTAACTCCCTGTTATTGTGTATGCTAGCTGCTATATTTTCTCCACTCTTCTAATTTCCAAAGGAGATAAATGAATTTGAGATGTATAGCCTAGTCATTTGGGATTTGAGGTTTGATAATGCCCTAATTGGTTAAAGATATTGTAAAGAGATTTTGAATGTCTCCAGTAGTCTCAGATTTACATACTGAATATCATTCAGATCTTAGTTTTCTGTTTTTCCTTCCAACCTTATTTTGTGTATTGATTGTGTATTTGGGGGACTTTCTTCAGACATATGTGCTACTTTTGAAGAAGAATCTATTACAAAATGAATTTCTTATTGTATTATTTATCTGTAGTCATATTTTATTATTCCTTTTGGTAGCACGGAACTTTGAAAGCAAATTTTGAAGCCTTTAGCAGAGTCCTGCTTGTCACCACTTCAAGTACAGACTGACATTCTTGAAAGGCATGGTTGTTATCTTTGCCCTATGTATGTGCTGTTCTTCTGGTATTAGAAAATAGTGCCACACAAATCTTCATGGAGAATAACGTGAAACAAATTTGACTTGAGCAACTGCTCGAAAAGTCGACTTTTTTGTATGCACCCTACAACTTTCATTGATCTATAGTCTCAACTTTTAGTTTTGTTTTAGTTAGAAAGTGTTAGGATAAATAAATCTTTCTTTTTTCTTTGACTTAAAGCAAGGGAGAAAAAAGGTCTATTTGAGGCAATTTTTTAAAAGATTTTAGATATTAATGCTCAGACTGTAAATCTAAAAGCTTCATCAGGGATTTGATACCATTCTGAACAAAGAAAGTTAGTCCCTCGTTAGTGTCCAACTCTTTGCAACCCCTTGGACTGTAACCCCCCAGGCTCCTCTGCCCATGGAATTCTCCAGGCAAGAATACTTGCTGCTGCTGCTGCTGCTGCTAAGTCACTTCAGTCGTGTCCGACTCTGTGCGACCCCATAGATGGCAGCCCACCAGGCTCCCCCATCCCTGGGATTCTCCAGGCAAGAACACTGGAGTGGGTTGCCATTTCGTTCTCCAATGCATGAAAGTGAAAAGTGAAAGTGAAGTTGGTCAGTCGTGTCCGACTCTTTGCGACCCCATGGACTGCAGCCCACCAGGCTCCTCCATCCATGGGATTTTCCAGGCAAGAGTACTGGAGTGGGGTGCCATTTACTAGAGTGGGTAGCTATTCCCTTCTCTTGGGAATCTTCCCTAACCTAGGGATCGAACCTGACTCTTCTGCATTGCAGGTGGATTCTTTACCGTCTGAGCCACCAGGGAAGCCGAGACCATTCTCGATACCTAGAAATCCTCTGTGGTGGCTCGGACGGTAAAGAATCCGTCTGCAGCGCGGGAGACCTGGGTTCGATCCCTAGGTTGGGAAGATCCCCTGGAGGAGGGCATGGCAACCCACTCCAGTATTCTTGGCCGGAGAATCCCATGGACAGAGGAGCCATGGTGGGGTCGCATGGAGTCCATTGGGCCACAAAAAGTCAGACACGACTGAGTGACTAAGGGACAGCACAGTCCAACTCCTTCACTTTGTAGACCTGATAATTGTCTAAGTTGTGCTTCTCAAGCTGTGGTTAGGGACCAGTTTTTTTCTTTCCTCAATGAATGGCAGGCCAATAATTTTGTAAACTACAATAAAGAGAAAGTACTTGGAAAAAGTAATTTTTACATGACATACACAGTTTTAAATGCTTCTTACTTTTTGTGGTTATCTCAATGTCGATTTCGGAGAATTCTGGGACTAGAACAGTCCATAGACCACAGTTGGTCTATCCCTGCCCACACTTTATCTGTTACTGCCCAAGGTCAAGGTTGGCACACTGTGACTATGGGTCATGCTCAACCCTTGTTTTTGATATGTCCTTTAAGCTAAGAATTGTTTTTATATTTTAAGTGCTTTCTTAAAATTCACCATAATAATGAAGTTTTATTGGAACAGAGCCACACACATCCTATAAGTATTGTCTGTGACTGCTTTTCCTCTTTAATGATGGAGTTGAGGCAAGGCTGAGTAGTTGGGACAGAGACCATATTATCTATAAAGCCTAATATATTTTCTCTCTGGGCCTTTACAGAAAAAGTTAAAATCTGAAGGTTTGGCTCTAGGACACAACATAGAATTAGTAGTTAGTGCTAGAGTTGAGAGTACAAATAAATTTTAAACTGTGTTTTAACACAATTATTATTATTATTATTAGCTAATACGTATTATCAGTCTCTGTGCTTAGTACTTTTGCTGCCATTTCTGTTCTCATTTAATCTCCTCATTTCTGTCGTTTTCTAAAAATTTAGTAAGTTTAGATCTTTTCTGGTCCAGTTATAGATACCTTTATTGCTCCTAAAGCTCTTAACTCTGCTCGGTATTGTGAGTTTTTTTTACCCATATCTGGTCAATTTAAATGGTTTGATATTTGAATTTTGTTATCAGCATGTGGCTTGGAAAATCCAGCTTCTTCCCTGTTGCTACATAACTCTGCAGTGATATTTCTATGTGTTCAAGTCCAGTGAATGAAATGCGTATGACTCAAAAATGTTAAGAAAACAGATATTTCTAGTGAAAAGATTAATCCTTTAAAAGGATTAATTAAAAACAAAATTAATATTAATTAATTAATTAAAAACAAAACTGCAGTTAAACTGTAAGGGCAGATTTCTGTTGCAGATAGCAAAGATATAACAGCTAAGGTTGAGGCTTTAGGTGACTTTTGGAGGATCAATAAGGCTTTCAGTGTTTTGCCTCTGCCACTCATTAAACTGCAAAGTCAAAGCTCCCATCATATTACCGTCAAGGCTTTTTAAACTAACATATTTCTTTACTTCTTGTTTAAAGCAGGTTCTTAAGTTCTCAAAGTATGCAATTAAAAAACTGAGCTTTTCATGGTAGCTGTTATTTCTTTGTTTTCCTACCCTTTGCATGTGATCACTCAACAAGTAAAGATAGAGCAATAACTGTCATCTTTACATTTGATACATGAGCCTACTTCATGGTATAGACCCATTATAAGCCAAATCTTCATGTTGGGATTTCTTCTTGGAATAAAAAATTACCTAGTTGCAGTGAAAGCTTATTCATTATATGAGGAAAGAATAACTGCAGTTTGATAGTATGATGTTTGATATTATGGTACTTGCTATTTTGTGCTACTTAGCTCTTGTCACTTTATAAACATATGGAAATGAATTATGTTCATTGCTTACAATCAAGAATGAAATATTAGAGACAGTCTTGACAAAATCTCACTGCATCTTTTCAAGCCATGGCTAGTTGTTATTACCCCAAATCTCAAAGTACCCAAGGTTTAGTGCAAGAGATGCTGGTGTACATTGTCCTAGCAGATGCCTCCCAAATCTAGATAAGGCTGTTCCTTTGTACCTTATAATAAAGCCATTGACTAAGTGGCTTGTGCATTAAAGGGAGAGGAAAAGCCTTATAAACAGCAGGATTTATTACTTAGTAATATATGAGGATTGCATTCCCAATATTCCGAAAGATTGTATGTACTTTAGCATAAGACTATTAATGAATGAAAATCTGGGACACATAACAGTCATTATATAATGTCTTTAACCATTTATTTGAATTGAATATTTCTGCTTTGTTTTAAATTTATCCTATAGAATGTTGGTAAATGGTAACAACTCCTGTTCTCTCCAGGCGTACACAAAATCTTGTGTTAAATTTGAACTGTTAGAATAACTTGTGATTGAACATCCCTATACACACATACCAAATGTATTTGAAATCTTTTGAATTAATAATTAAACAGTGTTCTTTCTTTTGGAAGCCTACACTTCTCAAAATTCTCTGTAGCTACTTTTTACCCATAATAGCATGTGTAACATTCATTCCTCAGCATATATTATAGTGATCAAATTACTGATTCTAAAAATTTTTGATGGCCAGAATTATTGTGGAAGGCAGTTGTTTTCTGCAGCTTAACTGCAGGGAACCCGAGTTGCATGCATTGCTGTGTCTGGTAAACTTCCTGGAAGCCAGCCAGTGTGTTCTAGTGAGTTGCCACATATGTAAGCGGTGAGCACTAAAAGGCTTACCCAGTATTACAACCGTTCTGAGGCGAGGAAACGGTGGGAAGTTCAGCAGCGAAGCAGCGGCAGCAACAAGCAGCCACAGTGGTAGGAAAGACAGGGCAGGCTCACCGTGAGCGGATTTCCCAGCGCGAGGCAGCGAGCACACAGCTCCCCATCCTGCCTCCCGAAGGAGGCAAACCCAAACTGTCTGTGGCAAGATTTCTCTAGTTTCATGTTTATGATGTTCAGTCACGTGATAATCCTGTACCACAAGTTGCCAACTTCGCTGTACTCTAGAGAGGAGCCTTTGCTGCAGTGCTTTTTTTCCTCCTCTCTTGCTTTTTCTTCCTTTGCTTTTTTTTCTTGAAAGAGAAAATCGTGCAATGTATGTTTATGCCTACACCATGCCGAGGCGACACTTACCAGTAAATAATCTTTGTATCCCCGAGGTAAGATACTGTTTCTGCTTTCCCTGCACAGTGCTGCTGCAGCACGGAGCTGATCCAAACATTCGGAACACCGATGGGAAGTCAGCCCTGGACCTGGCAGATCCTTCAGCCAAAGCCGTCCTCACAGGTAAGGAGACAGAGCTGCCCAGTTATCCTATCTACTAGCTACTAGATCTATCAGCTTGCTTGTATAAAACCTTTATGTTCTGAATTTTCTTTTATTTTTTCCTACTCATAAAAGCTCAAGAAATACATCCCATTACCTCTACTTTATTATTGATTTGTTATGTTAACTGTTAACCATAATTGCTATACTGTCACAGCAGAAGCAATAGGATTGCTTATTCTGCTTAGAATGTCTGAGAATTACAGCATGAAATGAAAACATAATTATTCACATTTTACACTTTCTTTTTTTATGGTTTAGATCCTCATTTCCTGTACTTCATCTTCTCAGTTAAATCTTGTGGAGACCTTCACTATGGAGCAAGCAAGGGCATTTGTGTTACTTTATAAAAGTAGTTTTGATCGGAAAGACAACCTGCTGCCTCATTGCTTAGGTCAATAATTAAATAAAATATGGTGCTGCTCCTCCCTTGCCACTCTATTTATATTTTTTATCATTATCTTCTCCCCATGATAACTAAGTAAGTACTTTTTAACTGAGGCCATGCATTGCCTTTTTACTTCAGATAATACAAATTTGGGCTTAAGTATTGGTTTTATTAAGGCCGATGTCAAGAAGAGCAAAGAAGGAATGCTGGAATAGAAAGGCTCTCAATAACAACATAGGAAATAATGCTATGAGTGATGTGATATTGAGCAACCATTTTCATTGATCTTCATTCGCAAAATGCTGCGTTGGGTCTATTTTTGTTTTTATTCTTAGCATCAGAGTTCTGCTGCCTTTGCCTTTTACTTAACTGACCTTTGTAATTTGGAGCCTCTTAGTCACTGCAGTGCTAACAGTATTGTTTCAGGTTGCATGAAAGTAAATGACTTTTAGCTTCGTTTTAAATCTGTCCAAACTTGAGAAAAATAAATCTTGTATTTACTTTTAAATTTAGAGTCCATTTTTAACAGAGTCCCTGACATGAATGAAAAATATCTATATACAGAAAGGTTTAAAATTATGTGGACTTTTGCTTAATTATTCTACATAGAAAGACAACTTCCCTCAGTGTTAAAATTGATATAATCTCTGCTAAATCTGAGTTATCTGATTTATCTAAATTAATAAAAGGTTAATTAGGTGATTCGGTTGCTGAATCAAGATAACATACACGAGAGGGATGAAGCCATTTTAAACCAGAGTAGATAAGGAAAAATTTAAATGTAATTATGAAGTTTTAAATAATGAAATGAAAGTCCCTAGCCTCAGGTCTGCTGTTTAGGTTCCACAGCCTTTCAGTTTTTCCATTTAACAAAGCCCTGGGCAACAGTTGCAGCCTTGAACTGGTCTCTGACCAAAGGAGAAATACAGTTCACAGCAAGAGAGGGATGTTATAAAAGCTGACCAAGACTGTCTGTGCCTCTGTGTCCTCCCTCTGACCTTTGCTTCTCTCCAACCCTCAGCACCTGCCTTGTCCATGGTCTAGATTTGTTCATTTACTGCAGCACTGCTTAGATCCACTTTCACTTTTTTTAAAAGACAAAGTTTGAATATGTTATTAACAACAAGAAACAATCTTCTAATCGGAAATGAATTTCATGGGAGATTATATTGCCTGTTGTTAGTTTGGGAAAGAAATTTGGCAGAATAACTCATAGACCCCAAAGATTTCCTGGAGGGCCAATACTATGTCTGTTAAACTTCACTTGAAAAGCATCTAGCTTGTATTTTGCTTAGTAGGAAAGTATTAAATTCTTCTTGGTCATAATACTGAGCTCATTAATTGTTTTTTTCAAGAATATGCTCTCTTGGAAATGATATACAACTTTTCAGGTATGATTTATAAGAAAAACATTCTAGTGAAAAATGTTTGTAGAAAATATAAGCTAATGATATTTACACATTTGTGTTATATAATGCAATGAAATATATTCTAAAATGTGTTTCTGCCCATGCAGGTTCTCTTCTAAGCAGTTCTTTCTGATGGAAATATGGTGGAAGTAATATTTCCAAAGTTAAATTTAAAAGATTGAGCACTGACAAAAAGATAATCTTTTGAAAGGAAAGCCTTAATTTAGAGTTATTAGAGATTATTCTGGATGATGTGTCATTATTTTCATGCCAGATATAGTTGTAGTACCGTTACTTACCTTGAGGGTCCAGTATTTTTTATGTTACTGTTCTTGTGCATTAGCCAAAATTGCATATAGGTATATGTATAATCTTTAAAAGAAATTAGCAAAGTGAAAATCCCTTTTACTGAATATTTTAAATATGTAAATATTTTAAATATGTAAATTACTAATACCCTCTTCTGTATAAAGAATGCATGGGTTTTTACAGAGCTGTATAAAACAACAGCATACTTCTGGTTTTACAGCTAAGGGACCCCAGCTTATAGCCATCTGCTTTGGATAGTCATTTAGGCATTTTTAAGAGAATAATTAATTGGAAAAGCTCATTAAACTCTTTGTTGAATTATTATGTTAAGTGACTGATGTGCTTAGAAGAGATCTTGAGGGTTTTGTGATTTTGGTTTATAAGTCTGAACTTCTGGGCAGTCAACTGAAGGACTTGGATATGGTTTTGTTTTTTGTTTGTTGGTTTGTTTTTTAGGAAACAAGGATAGGAAAAGTTTAAACAAGCCTGTGTAAATTTCATTGAGGAGCAGTTTCAGTGTGTTAAGATGGTGAATTTTTAAAAACTTATTTATTTTGACCTTTGTTCTAGGTATATAAATATATTCATTTAGAAATTGGAGGAAATAGGAAAAGTACAAAAAAGAAAAAAATTGCTCATTATTCTGCCACCTAGAGAGAACATTTTTGTATATTTTATTTATAACCTTTTTTTCTGAGCACACACACCCCACATTCTTCTCTCTCTTTAATCAAATCAGCCTTATACATTATATATTGCTTAATAATCTTTTTTAAAAATTGAGTTAAATGAATATCCCCAGAAGGTGCAAAGTATTATTCCGCAACATGAATTTATAAAGACTTAATGGTATCCTTCTATGAATACATTTTAGTTTTTTGAGCTAATCTTCTGGTGTTTACCATTTAGGTAGGTTGTTTTCATCCTCTATTCTTTCTTATGAATTTAGAGTTATTTTATCAATTCCATTGGCATTATCTTCGTTACCATATTCAGTTTTAGCGTCCACACACGTTTCTGCTTCTGAATGAAACAGAGAATTTGGTGAATGAGGGACTTCCTTTTTAAAGGACTGCACTGTATGTGATATTATTTTGAGAGAGCTACATGTAAATTGAAGGTGGGTGACAAAGGGAGTATTCGTTGAAGAGGATAAAGATGTAGAAGTGTTGGTTAATCATGTAAAGGGGGTTCTGTGGGGCAGAGTGGGAAGTTGGGTCATAACAAGAAGTGACAGCAGATTGAGGCTGAGAGTTTGGGAAAGACTAGATGGCCAAAGGAGAGTTATAGCTGGCTGAAGCAAGGATGACAGGGATGTAACAGTGAGTTTAGGTGATCACAGGGTTGCCAAGGTCATCTGTCCCAGAAGTTTCCTAGTAGATTTAGGGGTAAGGGAATAAGGAAGAGGGATATATTTGCACCAGGGTGTCTCAAGAATAAACTTTAATCTGGATTCATTGCACTTCTGAGGAAATTCTAATCTGTGATTGATGGGCTGGCTTTTGGCTCCCTTTTTAGAAGGAATCAGCTGTGGCTCAGTCTGAAGGCAACATTGAGGGGTCTTAATGTTTAGCTTGCTGAGCCTGGTGTGCTAAATCAACAAAATTTATTTGCAATCCTATCTCTGTTTTGTGTTGTTATTCTACTCCACTGCTTCCTCCTGCTTTTCAGATAAAATGAAAACCTTCAGCATGATCGGTGAATACTTAAAATGATCTGAATCCTGATTGCTAGGTTTTAGTTAAGCAAAAATTTAGGATTCCTTTCTTTTTCTCACATTTCAAAACCAACCTATCAGTTGTTCAGGTCTACCATACTTTCAAATCCCCAAGCCAACCATTTCTTACCAGCTCCACTACCCTACCCTTAGTATATGCTTTTTGTTGTCTTTCTTTCCTGACAGCAGTAGCTTCGTAATGGGTCTCTGCCTCCACTGTAGCTGGAGTGAGTTTTCTAAAGCATAAATCAGTGCTGTGATTAGAAAACTCATCAATATGTTTCATTACCACTGAATAAAATCTAGACTCTTAACCATAGCCTTCCATGGTCTGACCCCTGCCGTGCACATCTCTGATCTTGTCGTCTTCTATGTTCTCCCTTGAGCTCTCTGCTTCAGCTACAGCAGGATGCTTGCTGTTGCTCAAACAGATGAAGCCCATTTTGGTGTCTGGACCAACGCATGCTCTTTACTAAAACTGGAACGCTGGCCCAGAGCTTCACATGGGTCATCAGTCAAATCTCCACTCAGATGTTTACTCCTCAGGGAATGCTTCTTGTCCTCAATCCTGTCAGCTTACTTTAGTTCCCTTATAGATTTATTATTGTATTTTCTTTACAGTGTCTAAAATTGCATTAGTTTGTTATCATTATTTTTTTTTTGCCCAAATAGAATGAAAGCTTCACAAGAATTTGGGCTTTTGTCTGTTTTGCTCACTCCACTGTGCCCAGGACTTGGATGAGTACGTGAAACTATTGAATAAACAAGTACATCTAGGTTCTGATTATTAAGTTTTCTGCTTCTTAAAAATTATTTTGAATTGCTAATAGTCATGTACACCTCTTAAAACATAATGCACTAAAGTTTTTTCTGTTCTTTTAATCAGTATATACCTGATGCGTAAGATACGTACTGAACATTTTATCAACAGAATTCTTGGATAGCTCCTTTGATTGAGAATATTTCAGTTCTGGAAAGATCAAACCTGCAGCTGTCACATTGGAATTCCAGATGTCAAGCCAGGGCCTTATTTTTACTCTTCTTTGGTTGTTCTGTTAATTGACTGTTTTGCACATCACCCATACTACAGTGTAGCCTATTGCCTTTCATGTGTAGTACATTTTTACTATGTCTCTCATGATTGAAGACAGTGTTTACCTGATTAATATTGCCTGCAATATTTATCATTGTATTATTATAAAAGTTAATTATTTCAATAATAATTAAATTAATAAATTAATAATAAATTGATTTATCCAACATTATAAATGTTCTTCTCAAGTCTTTGCTCTCTAGGCAGTAGGCTTGAATTCAGCATTCATTTGAAATATTAAGACAACAATATTTAGAATCTATAAGGAAAGATCTAATAATCAAAATATTTGAGCTATTCATAGTTAAGAGGCAACTCAAATAATGTAAGTATGTAAGCCTTATATGAGTTATAGGCCGTTAGACATAAATACGAATTTCCCAGGTGGCTCAATAGTAAAGAATCTGCCTGCCAATGCAGGAGACGTAGGAGATGCAGGTTCAATCCTTGGGTCTGGAAGATCCTTTGGAGAAGGAGATGACAACCCACTCTAGTATTCTTGCCTGGGAACTCTATGGACAGAGGAGCCTAGCAGGCTACAGTCCATGGGTTGCAAGAGTCAGACACGACTTGGTGACTAAAAAACACAACAGACATAAATACATGGATTGGAAGAGAATAGAAACTTTCTTTTTGGATAACCCAGAATTCTAGTATCTCAATCTCTTCCTATTAGCCTTTTGTGTAATTAAAGCCAGCAGGCCTGCATCATTAAAACCAGCATGATCTTTCAGCTCATCAAAAATCACCTGTTTGTGAAGCATAATAACCTGTTAGTGTGTACTCTGAGAGCAACTATCATTTTCCACAGTAAACTGTAGCAACTTTATAGTGTTTTCACTGCATTTTGTATTAATACCTCAACTACAACCAAATTGCTGTTTTGAATGGTTCTTTTAAAAAATTCTTATAATAATTACTGTTAACATTTGCTTTCTTAAATAGCACATTGGACATTGAATTCATTAATACTTTAGTATTATAAGGGTTAATAACTATTCTTTGCAATTTTTATTAAACTTTTATTTTGACAATATTGTAAATTCATATGCAATTATACAGGGAAGTTCCCTGTACCGTCTGCATTGCTTTCACCTAGTGAAACAATAATGTCTAATGAAACTGTGGTATGGTATCACAACATTGCTGCACTCAAGATACAAAACATTTCCATCACCAGAGAGATTCTTCTGTAGTTTTTACTACTTGTAATGCCTTAACAGACTGGTTCCAAATAGGAAAAGGAGTACATCAAGGCTGTATATTGTTACCCTGCTTATTTAACGTATATGCAGAGTACTTCATGAGAAACGCTGGGCTGGAAGAAACACAAGCTGGAATCAAGACTGCCGGGAGAAATATCAATAACCTCAGATATACAGATGACACCACCCTTATGGCAGAAAGTGAAGAACTAAAAGGCCTCTTGATGAAAGTGAAAGAGGAGAGTGAAAAAGTTGGCTTAAAGCTCAACATTCAGAAAACAAAGATCATAGCATCTGGTCCCATCACTTCATGGAAAATAGATGGGGAAACAGTGGGAACAGTGTCAGACTTTATTTGTTGGGCTCCAAAATCACTGCAGATGGTGACTGCAGCCATGAAATTAAAAGACACTTTTTTCTTGGAAGAAAAGTTATGACCAACCTAGATAGCATATTGAAAAGCAGAGACATTTCTTTGCCGACTAAGGTCCGTCTAGTCAAGGCTGTGGTTTTTCCTGTGGTCATGTATGGATGTGAGAGTTGGACTGTGAAGAAAGCTGAGCGCCGAAGAATTGATGCTTTTGAACTGTGGTGTTGGAGAAGACTCTTGAGAGTCCCTTGGACTGCAAGGAGATCCAACCAGTCCATTCTGAAGGACATCAGCCCTGGGATTTCCTTGGAAGGAATGATGCTAAAGCTGAAACTCCAGTACTTTGGCCACCTCATGCGACGAGTTGACTCATTGGAAAAGACTCTGATGCTGGGAGGGATTGGGGGCAGGAGGAGAAGGGGATGACAGAGGATGAGATGGCTGGATGGCATCACTGACTCGATGGACGTGAGTCTGAGATGGACAGGGAGGCCTGGCATGCTCCAATTCATGGGGTTGCAAAGAGTCGGACACGACTGAGTGACTGAACTGAACACCTTTATCTGGTTTGGTATTAGGGTAATGCTGGCTTCATAGAATGAATTAGGAAGTGTTCTATACTTTGGCCACCTGATGTGAAGAGCCAACTCATTGGAGAAGACCCCGATGCTGGGAAAGATTGAGGGCAAGAGAAGAAGGGGTGACAGAGGATGAGATAGTTGGATGGCATCATTGACTCTACGGAAATGAGTTTGAGCAAACTCCGGGAGATAGTGAAGGGCAGGGAAGTCTGGCGTACTGCAGTCCATGGGGTTGCCAAGAGTCGACATGACTGAGCAACAACAACTATCTGCGTTTATTTTCTGGATGAGATTGTTTTCTGAAAGAGATTTTTTTTTTTTTTTTTTTGGTGAATGTTTGGTTGAATTCACCAGTGAAACCATCTGGGCTTGGTACTTTCTCTTTTGGAAGAGTACTATTAATTCTTTATCTCTAATTGGTACAATGGTAACTAGGTTATGCATTTTTTCCTGGTGTGAGTTCGGTAGCTTCTGCCTTTCAAGGAATTTCATCTAAGCTGTCAGATTTCTGTATATAGAGTTAGTTGTAGTTTTTCTTTGTTAGACAGTTTTTAATATCTTTAAGATATATAGTGTTATCCTCTGTTTCGTTCCTGTTAATAGGTAATTTGTGCTTTCTCTTTTTGTTTTCTAATTCTCTATTGAATTTGTTACAACATTGCTTCTGTTTTATGGGGTTTTTTGTTGGTTTGGTGACAAGGCATGTGGGCTCTTAGCCTTCCCCACCAGGGATTGAACCTACAGCCACTAAATTGGAAGGCAGAGTCTTAACCACTGGACTACCAGGGAAGTCCCTGTGTTTTCTGTGTTTTAAATGTTGCTTAGAAGTTTGTTAAGTTTTTTGACCTTTTTCAAAGAAGCTAGTCATTTTTTCATTGATTTTCTTTCTCTTTTCCATTATATAGATTTAGAGTTTGAAGTTTCTAAACTTTCTTGAGTTTAGAAAACTGATTTGAGATTTTTCATCTTTTCTAATGTGCCATAAATGTCCCTCTAAGTACTGCTACTGTGATTGTGTCGCACAAATTTTGTATTTTCATTTTCATTCAGTTCAATGTGTTAGTTTTCAATTCCCTAAGACTTTCTCTTTAGCCCACAGATATTTAGTAGATGTATGTTGCTCAGAATCTTAAGTGTTTGGAGATTATTTATTATCTTTGTAATATACCTTCTAGTTTGATTCCATTGTGATTGGACAACACTTGTTATGTTTTCAATTCTTCTCATTAAAAAAATTTTTGTTTTATGGCCTAAAATGTGGTCTGTTTTGGTGTATGTTCAATGGGCATGTAAAAAAAATGTGTTCTGGTTGTTGTTAGACGAAGTATTCTATAAATGTCTCTTCCATCCTGTTGGTTGATGGTGTTGTTGAGTTCTACTCTATCCTTGCTGATTTTTTTCCCCAAATGGCCTTGATTGGCATCATAGGAAGAAAGGAGCAGTGACTTCATTACTGTTGGGCTGTAGTGAAAATCTGTGGAAGTCTTTTGTCTCCACCAACATTGTGGTGCTGCTGCTACTGCTGCTAAGTCGCTTCAGTCGTGTCTAACTCTGTGCAACCCCATAGATGGCAGCCTACCAGGCTCCCCCATCCCTGGGATTCTCCAGGCAAGAATTCTGGAGTGGATTGCCATTTCCTTCTCCAATGCATGAAAGTGAAAAGTGAAAGGGAAGTCACTCAGTCATGTCTGACCCTTAGTGACCCCATGGACCACAGCCTACCAGGCTCCTCCATCCATGGGATTTTCCAGGCAAGAGTACTGGAGTGGGGTGCCATTGCCTTCTCCGAACATTATGGTGAGGAGGGGCTAATTATTACCTGGAAAAGATGAAATCTTGGCTCCTAATAAGCTTGCAGATTTAGGCTCATCCCATGGGCTTTGCTTCATGAGTAGGGGTAGAGCTATAGGTTTTTTGTTTGTTTGTTTTGAGGTGTGATTTTTAATTGCTTATTTTTTTTTTTTTTTAAGTATTTGACTGGAAGAGGCAGTTACTGTCTGAAGGTTTACTGTCATCTTAGACTGTACCTGTCTTGGTCCTTTGGCTTGAGAGAACAGGCTTTTGTTTGTCTGGACCTATTGGTGTTTTCTGAGTTGCTAGCTTCTTCACTTCTTAAAGTCTGTATCAGTTCAGTCACTCAGTCATGTCTGACTCTTTGTGACCCCATGGACTGCAGCACACCAAGCCTCCCTGTCCATCACCAACTCTTGGAGCTTGCTCAAATTCATGTCCATTGAGTCAGAGATGCCATCCAGCCATCTCATCCTCTGTCGTCCCCTTCTCCTCCTGCCTTCAGTCTTTCCCAGCATCAGGGTCTTTTCCGGTGAGTCACTTTTCACATCAGGTGGCCAAAATATTGGAGCTTCAGCTTCAGCATCAGTCCTTCCAATGAATATTCAGGACTGATTTCCTTTAGGATTGACTTGTTTGATCTCCTTGCTGTCTAAAAGACTCTCAAGATTCTTCTCCAACACCACACTTCAAAAGCATTGATTCTTCAGCCCTCAGCTTGCTTATGTCCAATTCTCACATCTGTACATGACTACTGGTGAAAACATAGCTTTGACTAGACAGACCTTTGTTGGTAAAGTAATGTGTCTGCTTTTTAATATGCTATCTAGGTTGATCATAGTTTTTCTTCCAAGGAGCAAGTGTCTTTTAATTTAATGGGTGCAGTCTCCATCTGCAGTGTTTTTGGAGCCCAAGAAAATAAAGTCTCTCAATATTTACATTGTTTCCGCATCTATTTGCCGTGAAGTGATGGGACCGGATGCCATGATCTTCATTTTTTGAATGTTGAGTTTTAAGCCAGCTTTTTGTTTCTCCTCTTTCACTTTCATCAAGAGGCTCTTTAGTTCTTCTTCCCTTTCTGCCGTAAGTTCAGTTCAGTTCAGTCACTCAGTCGTGTCCAACTCTTTGCGACCCCATGAATCACAGCACGCCAGGCCTCCCTGTCCACCACCATCTCCCAGAGTTCACTCAGACTCACGTCCATCGAGTCAGTGATGCCATCTAGCCATCTCATCCTCTGTCGCCCCCTTCTCCTCCTGCCCCCAATCCCTCCCAGCATCAGAGTCTTTTCCAATGAGTCAACTCTTCGCATGAGGTGGCCAAAGTACTGGAGTTTCAGCTTTAGCATCATTCCTTCCAAGGAAATCCCAGGGCTGATGTCCTTCAGAATGGACTGGTTGGATCTCCTTGCAGTCCGAGGGACTCTCAAGAGTCTTCTCCAACACCACAGTTCAAAAGCATCAATTCTTCGGCGCTCAGCCTTCTTCACAATCCAACTCTCACATCCATACATGACCACAGGAAAAACCATAGCCTTGACTAGACGGACATTAGTCTGTAAAGTAATGTCTCTGCTTTTGAATATACTTTCTAGGTTGGTCATAACTTTTCTTCCAAGGAGTAAGCATCTTTTAATTTCATGGCTGCAGTCACCATCTGCAGTGATTTTGGAGCCCAACAGAATAAAGTCTGACACTGTTCCCACTGTTTCCCCATCTATTTTCCATGAAGTGACGGGACCGGATGCCATGATCTTCGTCTTCTGACTGTTGAGCTTTAAGCCAACTTTTTCACTCTCCTCTTTCACTTTCATCAAGAGGCTCTTTAGCTCCTCTTCACTTTCTGCCATAAGGGTGGTGTCATCTGCATATCTGAGGTTATTGATATTTCTCCCTGCAATCTTGATTCCAGCTTGTGTTTCTTCCAATCCAGCGTTTCTCATGACGTACTCTGCATAGAAGTTAAATAAGCAGGGTGACAATATACAGCCTTGACGTACTCCTTTTCCTATTTGGAACCAGTTTGTTGTTGCATGTCCAGTTCTAACTGTTGCTTCCTGACCTGCATACAGATTTCTCAAGAGGCAGGTTAGGTGGTCTGGTATTCCCTTCTCTTTCAGGATTTTCCACAGTTTATTGTGATCCACACAGTCAAAGGCTTTGGCATAGTCAATAAAGCAGAAATAGATGTTTTTCTGCCATAAAGGTGATGTCATTTGCATATCTCAGGTTATTGCTATTTCTCCCAGCAATCTTAATTCCAGCTGTGCTTCTTCCAACCCGGCATTTCACATGATGTCAGTATATAACCTTGATGTACTACTTTCCTAATTTTGAACCAGTTTGTTGTTCCATGTCTGGTTCTAACTGCTTCTTAATCTACACACATATTTCTCAGGAGGCAGGTAAGGTGGTCTGGTATTCACATCTCTTTAAGAATTTTCCAGTTTGTTGTGATCCACACAGTCAAAGGCTTTGGCCTAGTCAATAAAACAAAAATAGATGTTTTTCTGGAACTCTCTTGCTTTTCCTGTAATCCAACAGATGTTGGCAATTTGATCTCTGGTTCTTCTGCCTTTTGTAAATCCAGCTTGAACATCTTGAAGTTCTCAGTTCACGTACTGTTGAAGCCTAGCTTGGAGAATTTTGAGCATTATTTTGCTAGCTTGTGAGATGAGTGCAATTGTGCAGTAGGTTGAACATTCTTTGGCCTTGCCTTTCTTTGGGCAAGTTTTCCAAACTTGTTTTCCACTGTTGAGTTTTCCAAAGACATTTTCACAGCATCCTCTTTTAGGATTTGAAATAGCATAGCTGGAATTCAATTACCGCCACTAGCTTTGTTCGTAGTGTTGCTTCTTGAGGCCCACTTGACTTCGCATTTCAGGATGTCTGGCTCTAGGTGAGTGATCACACCATCATGGTTATCTGGGTCATTAAGATCTTTTTTGTATAGTTCTTCTGTGTATTCTTGCCACCTTTTCTTAGTATCTTCTGCTTCTGTTAGGTCCATACTGTTTCTATCCTTTATTGTGCCCATTTTCGCAAGAAATTTTCCTTTGGTGTCTCTAATGTTCTTGAAGAGATCTTTAGTCTTTCCCATTCTGTTGTTTTCCTCTCTTTCTTTTCACTGATCACAGAGGAAAGCTTTCTTATCTCTCCTTGCTATTCTTTGAAACTCTGCATTCAGATGGATATATTTTTCTTTTCTCCTTTGCCTTTCATGTCTCTTCTCAGCTATTTGTAAGGCCTCCTCAGACAACCATTTTGCCTTTTTGCATATTTGCAAAGTCTGGATGTATGGGACAAAAAGGACTTGGGAACTCACCACCATGTCTTTCCTTGGGTTCCAAGGTCTTTAACCAGTATGCCTTCTTCTGTCCATCATTGAGAGTCTTCTCATGTATATTTTCTATATGATGTCCAGGTTTTTAAAGATGTACTTAGTGGGAAAAGTATGGAAAAGTACATATACTCCATTTTCCTAGAAGTAGAAGCCTTGAAACTGTTTTTGATTGGTTCCTATAGTATTTGGAACCAGTCTATTCTCATATATATACTCTAAATATTTAAGCATTGAGTGTAACCACGTGAACAAGGGACAGTTTGGATGGCATGCTTATTTTTCTAAAGCTGTCTGCTGATCAGAAACCTAAATTTAAGCAACTGTGAGTTATGAGGGGTATGATTGGACTCTCAGCTATAGTCTCATAGTACTGCAGAGAACGTAACTGTGTAGTATGTTTGCTTTTTTAGCTGAATCAAAAGGAAAATTACGAGTTTACAATTGAAATAATTGTGACCAGAAGTTATCAACAGCTTGCTGCTTTATCTATCAGTTGGTAACTGGTAGATAAGCCCATCTTCCATGGCCTTCTTTCTGTGCTATTCATTATTTCCATTTATTCTTTGACTTAGCCCTAAGGTTGGAATAGCCCAGCAGCCAGTATTTTCCTAGTTGGTCTAATGTAGGAGAATTATTTTTCCTAAACTTTAAACAGTCATTGAACACATGGCATGAGGTTTTATTATTTAAAAAATGAGGTGTCCCTGAGTGGAATAAAGGGAGTAATTGGTAATTATTTCACATCAAAGAGGCTCCATAATTAAAGTAAGTTAGTGTTGGAGAGTTTCCTAGTAGAATTTTTGTAGAAAACCATCTTTTCCTGCTGTACTCCAGCTTTGTCAGTGTGCCTGCCTAACGTTACTCATTCATAAGGCTCACGAAACTGGAGCAGGATATGATGATGCAAAAAATATAAGTTGACCTAAAACAAAAACCTCCCCTTTGAACATATACCCACTTTTATGCCTGATATTTCCTAGCAGCGTTTGCCTTACACCTACAATTTCACACCTTCCAACATGCTGTATAAGCAGATGTCAAGAAGGAACATGTGCTAGCTGCTAAGAAGAGGCAAACGAGTTGTGTATACCCTTTTACTTAGGGAGCAGTTTAGCCAGGCTTTGGACTGGGAGGGTGTTGACGACCTAGGAGACAGGGCTTTTCTTAACCCTTCCCCCTCTTTACAAAGGAAAAGGCATCACGAGCTGTAGGTTCATGGCCATGCTGTAAGACTGCAGCATTCCACCAGGCCCTCAATCAAGAATGGGGTAGAAAGAGCAGTTTCAAACAAACCCTGAATTCCTTCCGTTAAGCTGTTTTGCAGTAATGGGATATAGTAACTATGAAACTATTTTAGGTGTACTGTAAGATTGAGTCAGTGTGTTAGGAGTAAATGAGTTAGGAGTTCTTTGGGGAAAAAAATGATTTCAGGACTAGATTGGGGAAGGTATTGTGAACCTGGAATATCTTCATGTGCTGGAAAGTAAGGAAGTGCTCAAACAATAATGCAAGCAGGTCTAAAGGACACAGGGGCATGTCAAAAGGACAGCTTGAAGGGGCTCCCACTGAGCAAATCTAGGACAATTTGACCATCAAAATGAGAGTAAAGAATTATAACCCATTAGATAACATAGGAAGAGCTGTGTTCATCCAGTGATCGTAAATGAGTAGAGAGAGTTCTTCTCACTGCTCAAATGCTCATTGATAAATGTGGATTGAACTGTTGGAACTGGAAAATCCCCATTTGCAGGCACGGTAGCAGACTGGCTGGAACAGGAATCCTTAGTGGATGCTGAATTTCAAGGACCAGGTTTGATGAGGAGCAGAATGTTGGGTGGTTCTGAGCATGGCTGCCAATAGATTGATTATTGCTTGGGGGGAAACTGACACTATGCAGTAGAGAAACCTGACAGTACACTTGTTGAGGAAGCAAAGTTACTATAATCAGTGCGAGTCAGATAAGCCTGAGTCTGGCAGATGTAATACCTGAGGGGGACACAGCATCTCTCATGTTGTATTCTAGCCAGGGATGCATAACTGAATCTCTCCAGGAGACATTAGACGAATACAAACTTAGGTGCAGTCTACAGAATAATTGGCCTGTAGTTTTCCAAAATGTCAATGTCAGGGAAGACAAAGGCTGAGGAATTATTTCAAATTAAAAGAGACTAAAGAGACATGGCAACTGAATGCAAAATAGATGATCCTGGACTGGAGGGGGAAAGCGCTGTAAAGACTATTATTGGAACGTAACAAAATTTGAATGTGTACTCTCTATTAAATAAAAATATTGTACCAGTGTTAAATTTCCTGACTTTAATTACTATACAGTGCTTACATCAGAAAATATCCATGTTTTTAGGAAATAAACAGTGAAGTAATAAAAGACAAAGAGACATGATGTATTGCAAGTTTCTGAAATAGTTTAGAAAAATTACTTAATGCTTCTGTGTACCCTACATAGAGATATAGAGGAGAAAGAAAGGATATAAAAAACATGGACAAAATATTAAAACTTGTTGAGAGACAATTCCCTGGTGGCTCAGATAGTGAAGCGTCTGCCTGCAATGCAGAAGACCCAGTTTCGATCCATGGGTCAGGAAGATCCTCTGGAGAAGGAAATGGCAACCCACTCCAGTATTCTTGCATGGAAAATCCCATGGATGGAGGAGCCTGGTGGGCTACAGTCCATGAGATCACAAAGAGTCGAACACGACTGAGCAACTTCACTTTCAAAGGAATTCTCTGTAACTGTTTTGCAGTTTTTCTCTGTGTTTGAAATTATTTCAAATGAAAAGATTTTAAAAAATTAGTACTCCGGGCACACACACAAAAAATGTGACAATTTGGTTAATAAATTATATGGTCACCCTGTAATATTTTTTTGTGCTTTTCATCCTCAAATAGTTTCATTTTTTTTCATTACTAGTGTTTAGGAAAAGCTTAAGCTTTTTTTTTTTTTCTTTGCATTTTACTTTTAACTGCCTTGGTGTCCTTTTCTAGTTGTTACTACCTCAAAATTAAATACTTGTTTCTTTTCTATGAATAAAAGTTTCTTTGCCTTGTTTTAGATTGAACACCATCTTATGGTCATTGTGACAACTGTTAACTTTCCTTGTTTTCTGTCATGTTCGGAAGAAAACTCTTGGGCATTAGATTTGTTGAGATTGTTTTGAAACAAATATTATTTGTACCCTTTTGTTTTGTTTTGTTTTTGTCTCCTCAAGAACACAATAAATTCAATGTTCCTACTTGGGCAGGAGTATATTTCCTTTGGTTCTTTGAGGATACATGGCCATAGTGGGCCCAAGGTTGGTACTGACTATTTCCTAAGAAGCTTTTTAATCAAATGAGCCTTCTCCTGCTTCTGTGGAAGGAGCAGTATTTTCTTTTCTTAGGGAAAGGATAAGGTTTAGTTACAGTGTCAGTGACTTAAGAATATCTGCTGAAAAGTGTGTATTTGGGACTTCCCTGGTGGTCCAGTGGCTAAGAGTCCACCCACAGTTCCAACGCGGGCAGCCTGGGTTCGATCCCTGGTCAGGGAACTAGATCCCGCATGCTGCAGCTAAGACCTGGTGCAGCCAAAAAAAAAAAAAAAGTATGTGTTTGATCATCAGCCTCTGACAGTTTTAGAATTGCTAGACTTTTTATGCTGTGGACATTGAAAGTCATCTGAATTGATAGCCTGACAGGGCATGGAGAGAAATACAGTGAATCATATACTCAAGTCTTTCTAAATGAAAGTGGATATATAATCTGAAATAACTACAGGTATTGTTTTCTATATGTGGGGATTTCTTTTAAAAGAAGTAGTTATTAGGAAATTAGACAGGAAATCAGTACTAGATAAGGAGTGCTTGACTATCCTTTGATTTGTGGATTATCAGAATTTCATCATCCCCAGTTTGTATCATGTTTCTTTTCTTTCTGAAGCAAAGGAACATTCTATGTATCAAATTTTATTTATGTTTTTTTCCCTCACAGTTTTTCTTTGTAGGGAAAAATTCATTGCTCTTTATAATTCTAGTTATATGTACTTGGCTTCAGTGTTTGGAAATGGGCCCCAGGTGAGTGAAGAAGAATCCTTCTTTCTTTATTGATGTTCTAATCTTGCCACATGTTGTTTTTCTATTATTCTATTATCCTCCATTGTACTGAAGATGAATGATATTTTGCTTATGACAGGACATAAAAATGACCCTGGTTTTTAAGAAGTTATTAGAATGCCAGTGGCAATACAGATAGACATGGAAGAGGATCCTTTCCTCCAGAAGAGCAGCTGATTTTGTGAACTTGTTTGCAAATAAGTCTTCTTCTTTTAAAACCTAATAAGAGAAAATAAAATAACTGCTTGCTTATACTGTTTGTAAAACAAAAACATGCCAGGTAGTAATGTTAATGATGATTTATAGAAGAAAAGGCTAGCCATAAAGTAGAAGGAAAAGAAGTTCAGTTAAAAATAGAAGTAATCTTTATACCAGAAGTTCATGATATTACTCATTCCTTTTTCTTAAGGATATGTTTTTATACTTAGCCTTCTTCATATTTTAATTCTTAACTTGACCCTTAAAGGACTAGAACTTCATAGAAAATTCTTGGATCTTTTATATTTCCCTACATTCATCTTAATTATGACTTTTCAATGTCAATGTTACTTTCTTTTTTATTTAAAGTACACCTTGGGCCAAGTTAGTTCAGTTCAGTTGCTCAGTCGTGTCCAACTTTGTGACCCCTTGAACCACAGCACGCCAGGCTTCCCTGTCCATCACCAACTCCTGGAGCTTACTCAGACTCACGTCCAGTGAGTCAGTGATGCCATCCAACCATCTCATCCTCTGTCGTCCCCTTCTCCTCCGCCTTTCATCTTTCCCAGCATCAGGGTCTTTTCTAGTGAGTCAGTTCTTCGAATCAGGTGGCCAAAGTATTGGAGTTTCCGCTTCAACATCAGTCCTTCCAATGAATATTCAGACTGATTTCTTTTAGGATGGACTGGTTGGATCTCCTTGCAGTCCCAGGGACTTTCAAGAGTCTTCTCGAACACCACAGTGCAAAAGCATCAAATCTTCGGCGCTCAGCTTCCTTTATAGTTCAACTCTCACATCCATACATGACTATTGGAAAAACCATAGCTTCGACTAGATGGACCTTTGTTGGCAAAGTAATGTCTCTGCTTTTTAATATGCTGTCTAGGTTGATCATAGCTTTGCTTCCAAAGAGCAAGCATCTTTTAATCTCATGGCTGCTGTCACCATCTCCAGTGATTTTGGAGCCCCCCAAAATAAAGTCTCTTACTGTTTCCATTGTTTCCCCATCTATTTGCCATGAAGTGATGGGACCAGATGCCATGATCTTCATGTTTTGAATGTTGAGTTTTAAGCCACCTTTTCTACTCTCCCCCTTCACTTTCATCAAGAGGCTCTTTAGTTCTTCTTCACTTTCTGCAGTAGGAGTGGTGTCACCTGTGTATCTACTGCTGCTGCTGCTAAGTTGCTTCAGTCATGTCCAACTCTGTGCAACTCCATAGATGGCAGGCCACCGGGCTCCCCCGTTTCTGGAATTCTCCAGGCAAGAACACTGGAGTGGGTTGCCATTTCCTTCTCCAATGTATGAAAATGAAAAGTGTAAGTGAAATCGCTCAGTCATGTCCAACTCTTCGCGGCCCCATGAACTGCAGCCTACCAGGCTCCTCTGTCCATGGGATTTTTCCAGGCAAGAGTACTGGAGTGGGTTGACATTGCCTTCTCCCTGTGTATCTGAGGTTACTGATATTTCTCCCGTCAATCTTGATTCCAGCTTGTGCTTCATCCAGCCCAGCATTTCACATGATGTACTCTGAATATAAGTTAAATAAACAGGGTGACAATATACAGCCTTGACATACTCCTTTCCCAATATGCAGCCAGTCCATCGTTCCATGTCTAGTTCTAACTGTTGCTTCTTGACCTGCATACAGATTTCTCAAGAGGCAGATAAGGTGGTCTGGTATTCCCATCTCTTTAAGAATTTTCCATGGTTTGTTGTGATCCACACAGTCAAAGGCTTTGGTGTAGTCAATAAAGCAGAAGTAGATTTTTTCCTGGAACTCTCTCGCTTTTTCGATGACACAACGGATGTTGGCAATTTGATCTCTGGTTCTACTTTTTCTAAATCCAGCTTGAACATCTGGAAGTTCTTGGTTCACATAGTGTTGAAGCTTGGCTTGGAGAATTTTGAGCATTACTTTACTAGTGTCTGAGATGAGTGCAGTTGTGAAGTAGTTTGAACATTCTTAGGCATTGCCTTTCTTTGGGATTGCACCAAGTACCATGTTTAAATGTTGTGGATAATACTGTATAATCTAATTCCTTATTTGTTTGACTGTCTGGGTTTTCCTAAGTAATTTTCAATGGAAGACTTAGTATCTTTTCATGATGTAGGATAATGTAATATATATTTACTATGCTTTATGTGTTTTAATGAAGCTCAATAACTTTTGTATTTATCTGATTTAATTAAATGGGCTTAATTGACCACTGAGTCTATTCCTCAGAAACTATGGTGAGTTCTTAGTGTCATAATTAGGGAATTTTGCTTTGTGTTGTGAGTCTGCTACAGTAAGGGGGTGCATGGAAGACAGTGCAGAAACAAGATTTCTTTGAGTAGTTGCAATGAGTCCCTATGCTTAGAATCTTTCATTCATTTTCCCTTAAGACACTCATGTGTACATTATGTCTTCTAGTAAACTCTATAAAGCTTGATGTCCAACACAAGAAAGATCAAGAGCAGTGGGAGATGTGATTTTTGTTTACTCACCAAAGGATGATTGCAACAAAGCACTGTGGGCCTCTGTAAATCTTTCCCACTGTATCTGAACTCCTTAGCTGAAAAGTACTTTTCCAGGGAATATATCAAAAGATGTCTCTGGTAATTTTGATATTCTTTGATCTTGATCATCCCAAGGTTAGCCTTACTTACCCGTACATACAAGGCTCTACTAGTTGGAAAGATCCCCCTGGAGGAGAGCGTTGCAACCCATTCCAGTGTTTTGCCTAAAGAATCCCCATGGACAGAGGAGTCTGGCAGGCTACAGTCCAGGGGTTCGCAAAGAGACAGACATGACTGAGCAACTAAGCACATACTTTTGGAATTATTTATTGGAGAATTGTTTTCCCCTTGAACATTTTTAGTTAGACTGTAATATTGGAAAGTAAATAGATCACTGTCTGCCTCCACTACATTCAAGAATCTGTTGGTTATGTGGATTGGGCACAGGAAGTTTCCAAAGAGAAGTTTACCATTTTTTTAACTTGTAAATTTGTGCTCAGCTAAACAATAGAAATATTAGAATAATTTTTTCATTATCAATTAATTCAGTGTTCCTTTTGAGAAGGAAAACAGAACTTTATAAACGGGAACTGTTTTAATACATCCGGGCCACCGATCAAAACAAAGTCATGGTGCACTCACAGCATAGCAAACATCTTCTTCATCTGGTTAATATGTATGACAGCTGTCTTTTCACCCAGCCATAAAATAATTGCCCACCATTTTCTAATAGCATACAGTTTAGAAGAAATCTTAGTTTCCTTAAACCCTCTCCCAGTACTCTCAACTCAGCTCAAAAGCTGTGGTGGAGTCTTAACACTCTCTGACTGAGGCGCCTGCTGTCCCCTGTGGCCCGTCTTTTCCCTCACTGTAACAAGTAACAATCCCAATTTATTCACCTGTAGCTGTCTTCCTGGTGGACTTTGGCTGGAAGGCATCAACATTTTCCTTAAAGACATTTCTTAGATTCAGATTACTCCCCCAACACTTAAAAGGTGAATGAAGGATTTGTTAACTTTGTGTGTGTGTGTGTGTGTGTGTGTCTTTATCCAGCTCAGCATGTTTGTTGGCACTTACATGTTCATTTTGGTAGTTGTTAAGTATATAAGGATAAGTAAGACACTATCTCTGACCTCTAGGAAGTTTCAAACTGAATGATTAGTATGTTTTCATATGATAATAACAGTGAGCCTGGTTAATTTATAAATCTCTTTCCTTCATAGATTTTAATCATTTTTACCATGTTTCATCTGAAGCCAAAAGAAAATGCTTGAAGATTTGTTAGCTTTGTGTAGTGTAGGGTATGGAATTCTGATTACCAGTATCACAGAGTTTATAAAGGACACTCTTACTGAAAACGTATTTGTATGCGTGTGTGTGTCAGAGAAAAAGAGATAGGGAGTCATAATGATTTACACAGAACCACCTGATGGCAGTTTTGATGATATAGTATGTGCCTTTCCTAAGAGAACTTCTGGAATTACTGTTAGTTCCAGCGTCTGCCCCAGGATATATCTATTTCCGCAAGTCATTTTCAGTAAAATGTGAAAGTTTCTCAGTTTCATCTATGTCATGAAAACTGTAGGTCTTCATCTCACACAAAGAGAATGAATCTTAAAATGTTTCTTAGTTTCGCTCTTCAACAAATAACCTTGCCAAGTCTTAATATTCCAAGGCAAATCAGTGTACCCTGGGATTTAAAATTTTGCACTCCCAAACAGCTATAGATATTTCTTTCCACACTGGATTAGAAATGTTTGCCTTAAATCTTTTAAGATTATCAAAATGAGAAAACATCAGGCTGTCAAGAATCTGAAAATACCTTCCTTTTATACTCACTCACTCTTAGGTAGTCCTTTTCAGGATTCCTGGGTAACTATGTGCAGAAGCCGTTATACAAATGGATGGTTTTATCAGTTAAGCCACATTTACTCAAAGTGAATGCATAGTATTTTTTGCTAGCATAGAATGAGAAATTATGTATGGAAAGAAACATTTTCAGTATTTAAACAGTGCTAGTTAACCTTAACTATAACTTTCTCCAAATGATATGGTCATTATTATATAATCACAAGTTACAAGTATTAAATTATTTGAAATAATTATCTACTTTTGTCACGCTAAGATTTCTACAAACATTATTTAATTTTGTGTGTGTGCCTGTATGCTATCTGGGCTGGAGACAAATAACTTGAGATGGTGACAGGTGGGTCAGAGTAATGTCATCTTTCATGAACACAACTGGCCATGAGCTATCATAGCTGTCATTTGTCAGACTGTTTGTTTTTTGTATAAAATAAATTTCTCAATGGTGTCCTTGAAGTGAGACTCAGTTTTAGTTTAGAATGTTGTATACCATTTTTTCTTTGATTTTCTTAGCACTGGTTTCTCATCAGGTCATTTCTGGAGATACTTTCTGTTTAAAATGTGTAATAGTACCTTTAGTGAAAACATGTTATCTCTTTCTAGCGTATAAACCTTGGTTTATCACTGCAAAGAAAATATGACTAAATAAATGTACCTACTTTTGTGTCTCGTAAAAATGTACATAAACTCAAAATACAGAAAATTTATTATTTTACCTGTTTTGGAAGACTACTATCAATAATAGCCTGCTGAAAGTATTTAGTTACTATACTTCTTTATGTTGTTGTTTAGTAGCTAAGTCATGTCTGACTCTTGGCAACCCCATGGATTGTATCCAACCAAGCTCCTGTGTCCATGGGATTTCCCAGGCAGGAATACTAGAGTGGGTTGCCATTTCCTTCTCCAGGGGATCTTCCCAACCCTGTTATAAAGTAGCTGATTATACTACACTCCCATAATACTGAGAAAAAGATGAATATTTTATTGAATTAAGTCAGTGAAAGGAAAACAGATCAAGTAAAAACCAAAATCTGCTTTAGTAAACATAAGTTAATATAAGAAATCTTTCAGATAGGTTTGATCACCCATATTTTGAAGTCATTTATGGAATCTTGAAAAGTCAGCTTTTATTAAAAATTTATCCATTAGGAATGGTCTTGAAATTTAAGATAATACCACTTCACACCCATTGGGATGGCTACTATTTTTTTAAAGAGAGAGAAAAAATAAATATTACTGAGAATGTAGAGCAATGGAAACCTTGTACACTGTTTGTGGGGATGTAAAATGATGCAGTGGGTGTGGGAAACACTATGGAGGTGCCTCAAAATTAAAAAAAAGATTACTGTGAGGTAGCAACTCAGATTCAAAAGAATTGAAAACAGAGACTTAGAGAGATATTTGTACACTCATGTTTGTAGTAGCATTATTAGAGCCAAAACGTAGAGGCACTTAAGTGTCCATCGAGAAATGAGTGGATAAACTAAATGTGGTCTGTACATAAAGTGGAATTTTACTCTGCTTTATAAAGGCCCATCACTCATTAGTCCAGTATTCTCATAGAGAAAATTAAGTTCTTTGCATAATATAAAGGACAATATGTTTGATTAGTTTACTATTGCTATTAATTTTTTCTTATACTAATTCAAATAGCTCTCTCCCCAAAACTATTTGCCTTGCTTTCAGGAATAAGACATGTTCGCAAAAGGCTAAAAAGTAATAGCAAGCCAAACTTTGTACTGTGAAGAGCTGTTATATGTATGTGCTTATAATAATTGTTTTTGACTGAATTAGAATCATAACAGTTTCATTCAACAATTTCAAATTGCCACATCAAATTTTGTTTCTATTCTGATTTACGATGCACTTACATCTGAATCCTGTCCTATTGGTACTCCCCTCCTTCCCGTGCCCGCAGGGATTTCCTATGTAATAACCTGGTGATACTTTCATTTTTATATCTAAAATTAGATACAGTAGACTCTCTCATTGTTGCAGTGGAGTTTCCTCCAAATAAGACATTTCTTTTAGGAAACACAGGCAGCTCTAGCGATGGGAACATGGAATAGGTATGCCTTTTTTATAAATAAAGTTCATTGTGCACTTCTGGAGATATAAGAAAGAGTATAAAATATGGTCCCTGACTTCAAGGGTCTCAAGTTAGGCAAGGGAGACAGACCCACAAGTGATTTTTCATATAACATAGAAAGTGTTATGGAGCACAGAGGAAGGCGCAGGTGGTTCTTTGCAGAAATAACTAAAGCCAGGAATTCGGCATTTACTGCCCCTGGATTGTTCTCTGTCCACTTTTGTGACTTAGTATTTTCTGTCTAACGTTTCTGTGTATTTTTCTATTTAGGATATGTTGTTTTTCTGTACTTTTGATCAGCAGTGTCAAAAGAATATGACCTAGACTAAAACCAAACAATCTTACTCAGTTTCTCTCCCCAGTTACTTCTGGGACATCTAAAAGCTTGGCACCAAATAAAAACAATAAGCAAACTAAGGAAATGGAAAAAAAAATACAATTCTTCTGTAGCTTGTCCTCAGCAACAACAGTATCACTCTACCAAGTGGACAATACTTTCTTCTGAATCCATCAGAGGCATCAAGTGATCAGTATTATGCAGAACTTGAACACAGAAAATTACTGTCTAGAATGAGGGTACAAGTGTGTTTGCCTGTGTGTGCACACTGGTTTGGTAGTTGTTTCTTAAAGTTATACTAGGTTAGAACTTGTATAACCTTGGAACCTTTTCCAGAAGATGGTGATTTTCGTACTTATTTGAGTTTCAAATGTGCCTTTTCTTTAATTTTCTAAGCTATTAATACCTTGCCACTAAAGAAGCAAGAAGAAAGGAAAAGGAAATATTAATATTAATAGATATCCCCAATCCACAGATTGTAGATTTCTGTGCTAATTTATTTAGTGTTTAGCTGGTACACTGGGTGGTATATACACCTATGCCTACACACATACACCAGCACCCGCCACCCCCACCACCCGCCGCGCCCCCACATACACACACGGGTGTGTGACTAGCAGCCCTGATCCTGAGCTCAGGTTGACAATGTTCTTATTAAGAAAGCAGCAGTAACTGAGAAGAAAGGCTTGTCTGCCACTTTTTCATAGCTATGGTATGGCCTCGCGGAGAAACATTGTTTTATGTGGCCTTGTCCATGTCCTGTTGGAAACAGTCATTATTAGCAGAGCTGACTTGCACATCCTCAGTGTTTAACAGTACTAATGGTAGATTCGATGGACATAAGTTTGAGCAAGCTCCGGGCGTTGGTGATGGACAGGGAAGGCTGGTGTGCTGCAGTCCATGGGTTCGCAGAGTTATAGACGACTGAGCAACTGAACTGAATTTTAGATTAATTTTATTTTTAATTTATCTCTAACTCCATGCTTTAAAATACTGGCTACCTGCATACTAACCTTCAGTCACATGTCATAAGGATTGCTACTTTGCAGGGTTGGAACATTCCTGTGGTAGATAAAAATATGCCAAGACTGATAAGCATTTCATGAAATCATTGTAATATAAGGTAAATCTAAAGTTTAAAATTAACAAAAAACAAAACACATCATATATAGTAAAATTCATAGTTTGCATTATGACTTAGCATTATTGACTCATGGATATAGGTGAAGCTGGCTACTAGAAAACAATAGTTTATTAAGAAATATCAAATATCTAAAACAGGAATTTACTAAACACACACACACGTATATCTTTTGGAATGAAATTTTCTCTCTCATAAGGAAGTGAGATTTACTCTCTGTAAGGTTCTATCAGTCTCAGTGAAGTTCTACCTCTTCACAGTATGGAGGAGAAGGGAGAGCTCATCTGCATGGTTTTCTAATTATCTTCCCCTGAATAGCTTTCACTTTTTCTTGGGATTATTTAATTTTTTAAAACCTATTTTTTCCACCAGTTGATTAGTGTTGTACATCAGTTTTTATAGCTTTCTGCTCATATTGTGATTGCAACTTTCTATGGACCCAGAAAATGTTTAGGACAGAAAGATAAAATGCCTCCACTTTTTTCACTATACAAAAGCTATTGTATTATAGAGAAAGTTAGTGGAGTATGGAGAAATCTATTCTCTCAGATCTCTTAAATGTCAGTTGTTTTGAATAAGAATTCTTTCACTGATGTTAATTAAAAAGAGGTCCTATCTCCCTGATGATTTACAGGGAGAAATAATAAACAATTGTCAGTAAAGCAATTGCTTTAAAATTTGAAAAGCTTTGTCACCATCATCGTCATCACCATTATCTTGTGTCGAAGATTGGGAAGTGTCGTTGGGTGTTGTATTTATATTATCCCTGACCCTCAGAGGAACCCACAAGATAAGCTTTATCTTTGTCATTTTACAATGAGAAACATGAAGCTGAGAGGAAGGTTAAATGATTTGGTCAAACTCCCATGGCTAGTCAGTAGTCGACCCAGGGTTTATTCAAAATATCTGGCACAGAAGTTAATGTTCCTCTGATATGACTTACTGGTGATTCCCAAGCCAGACCCAGGTCATGTACCCCCTGGATATATGCACAAACCACCCTGTCTTTGTGATGAAAGTCATAAAGTTAGAGGAAGAAAAAAATTTAAAGGCAGCAGTAATAAGTTGGTTCAGTCTTTTTTTTTTATTCCAGCATGCCCTTAATTCCCTATGCCATTAATTCACTATTTCCCTATGAACTTACTGCCATAATTAGTCCATTGTTGAATACCTTAAATAGTTAGGAATATTCTCCTATATTTTAAGCCAAATACAATAACTTCTTGTTTGGAGCCAAATTGTATATGGCTAAGCACTTTTCTTTTTGAGCACCTCCTCTGAAATACCGACAAGAGTAGATAGGACCCTTTGTATAGCTGCAACCATCACCTCTACCACCTTGTCTTTTGGTCGTGTAAGCCCAATAGCTGCCTTCCCTCCTTTTTCTTTTTTAATTCTGCTGATACAACATGAGTTTCCATGTGCTTTTCTGTAAATTCGTCACATTGATTCATTGAGTTTCCTGTCAAATCAGCTCCAGAGTAGTGAATCCAGGCTACTCTTACGCCAGTTTTTAGTCTTTCTTGACTTACATATTTGAACAGTTGCGTGTGTTTGTTTTCTTTACTCTAACATCAGGACACTACATTTATCCTCCTCATTCTTTATGTTCTTTTTGTAATGTTCGCCATCAGTTGCCATTATTCTGTATCCTAAGTTCAGGTTCTTCAAGACCAGATATTGTTCCTCCATGTTATCTAGATAACCAGCTTTTTTTGTTTTTTTTTTCAAATTTCCATTTCTCTCTTTACCAAGTCCTTTGGTCTTTTGCCCAGGACTTTCAGAGTCACTGGAAATTGTCTATATTTCTTGGTAAAGTTATTCATCTCTACAAGATTCAGTAAAAGTGGTTAGTGGAGTATGATACACTTTCTAAACACACTCTCAGTCACTTCTTGGCATGTACATTTGAATGAGGTAACCTTCTAAAAAGCTTGTGCTGTCCCTGTGAGTCATCATTAACCATACTGGTCCCTTTCTCTAAATGCTGTAGCATATTACAAGGACTCTTCAGTGCTTAATACCTGTGAATTGTCATCAATTATCACATACATCTTTAAAAGCCTTAGATTACCTACTAAGATAAGCCTCGTTTTTGCATTATGCTGCTCATTAATGTTCAGTGCTTCTTATGTATTACTCACCTCTTGAGTTTCTAGCCTTCTCAACTTTATTATTGGATTCTCTTCTCCCAGCTTCATTCCTTACTCTGTTTTTACTACTTTTCTCTTTTACGGCTCCTTCTTCCATTTCCCTTTCCCTATTCTCTCTCCCACCCAGCACTCCCCTCCTACCAAAGAAATGTCCAGAAGTCGTGCTCTGAGCCAGAAGCTGCTTATGCCCAGGAGAGCCCTTCTTAGATCACTCAGAGAAGGTGCTCCTCCACAGCGAGTGTTCACTCAGTTGTGTAACCTTCCAGCTCAGGGTAGTTTTAGAGGCACACTGGGCCGGACTGTGGCTACTGGACACGTAAATGGGTCTAGTGCCACATGTTGAAGTGATAATATTCTAGATATACTGGATGAAATAAAATATTAAAATTAGTATCCTCTGGTTACCTTTTTTTCAGTGTGGCCACTGGAAAACTTGAAATTACATATGTGCTTTGAATTGTATTCCTACTAGACAGCAATTTTTAGACACTCTAAATTAAAAGGAAATACATAAAGAGATTCATTAGCACAAAGAAAAAGAGGAAAATGAATTATACATGAAGAAATAATAAAATGCATAGCATTCTGGAGCCATTTTGGATCGGCACATGTCAATATACCCAGAGCACTTTGTTACATTATTGCACAGTCTGGTGGAGGTTGAACATAATCAACCCTGATTTGTCAAGAAAGGTTAAATTATGTTTGGAATAATCCATTTTTGAATGCATAGAAGTGTTTAATGTGTTTCAGAAAGAAATTCCCTCAAGAGCAGAGGAATTAAAATGCTAAATTAGCAGTTATGTTGAAAACTTGGCTATCTAGAGTGTTTTAGTCCTTGAGTTTTCCAAGAGAATTAATTTTTATGGCTGCAGCTTTTTAATAAGGCTAAGTGATAATTTTTATGTGAGGGTAGTTGATTAATTTACAGGAGCAGAATAAGCCCCTAAAATAATAAAAGTACCAAAATATCAAAACCACTTTTTCTTCAGAAATGTTTCTTAATATTTGATAGGAAGTGTTATATTTATATTAAAATTATTTCAAAAAATTTATTTTTGTTGTTTAAAATTAGTACACAAATTTGATCTCTTCATTCAAGAAGCTTTTGTGTTTAATACCTGCAATCTCTTTGTTCATCTACATTTAGAAATGGTAGCAAATGTTTCTCAAAGGCAAATTCTACAGTAAAGTTGTGGATAATACAAAACTAAAACCTAATCATGGAAAAACCAATTAATGTTTTGAGCATCATGGAAGGGTCGTATGCATGAAGTGATATTATATCACAGGTTAATCTAAGCAGCTTTCTAAACAAGGAAGCTCTGAATAACCATCTACTGAAAAGATAGTAAAATTACAGAAATCTAGTTTCTGCTAAGAAATTCATAATAGCACACACAGAAGACATGAAATGTTGACACAGATTTCATTATTATTGATGTCAGTTCAGTTCAGTCGCTCAGTCACGTCCGACTCTTTGCGACCCCGTGAACCACACCACACCAGGCCTCCCTGTCCATCACCACCTCCCAGAGTCCACCCAAACCCATGTCCATCGAGTCGGTGATGCCATCCCACCATCTCATCCTCTGTTGTCCCCTTTTCCTCCCGCCTTCAATCTCTTCCAGCATCAGGGTCTTTTCAAATGAGTCAGCTCTTCGCATCAGTGGCCAAAATATTGGAGTTTCAGCTTCAACATCAGTCCTTCCAATAAATTGTCTTACATATGTTTCCGATAGAAATGTCGCTGCCCTGTTTTGCTAGGTGTTTACAATAAAAAAGAACTGACAGTAGACAATAAAACTGACACTAAGGGGTCGAGTTAATACATTCCAGATGAGAAAACTAAAATGTACAGTTGTCATGTGGTTTCTTGCCCTCTTACGTAGCAGAATATATCCTAGTAAGATGGTAGTTGCAAGATGATCTGAAATTGAACATCTACTTCTATTTCATGGGTTTGCTACTTCAAATAAAGATTTTTTTTTGATTTACATTTTGAAAAACTTGAAACAATTTCCCAAAATAAAATGCCGTGAAATAATTTTCCCCCAAAATTGCAAATATATTCTCGTTTCCTCAACTTTAAAATCTTTCCTCCATATTTTTCTGAAATAATAAGCATCCTTATATATCTGCTCAGTTAAAACATAGATAAAAGTATTTGAACAAAATCAGTAGTTATGATGATAGTACACTAGCCCATTACATTAACCTTAGAATAAGGAAATGAAAATGATTAAGTAAATTAAGTGAATGTGCAACTGTGTTGAATTTTTTTAAAGCTAATATTATGCTCAGGAAAGGAGCAAACTGGTCTTCCAGATATTATACCTCAATAGCTCTCTTATAGTCGTCCTTTTTTTTTCTAAAACTATTTCTCATGGAGAACATTTTCTTTAATATGCCTGAAACACCTCCTAACTGACCTATGAACCCTCAGTGTCTGTCTTGGAATAGACTGTGCAAGAATCAAAGACAAATTAAGTTTTGACAATTAAATTAATAATTAAATAAACTATTAATGGCTATATTATTTAGATTGTTCTGATTTAATGGACATTTCTGAGTCTGTGATTATATAGCCGTTAAGTAGAAGCTGAATTAACATGCTGCTGCTACTGTGATCATGTTCAGAAAGATTATTGGGTGAAGTATTAGTCTAAGATTGAGAAGTGAATGTTTTAAAATTTACTGCTGATTTATAGCTATGTTAGATCATATCCCTTAGTCACACATAAGACTAGCACATCAAATATAAACTCAGCTGCATTGTGATCCATTCAGTACCTTGTCTCTACTTGACTCTTTCCATTCTTACTGTCGCCGTTTATGTACGTTTGCTCTCACCATCCTCCTACAATAGTCCTGTAACTAGTCTTCAGTGTCTCCCGGTCCTAATTCATCGAGCTACCAGGTTAAGTTCAGTTTTCATTAGTTTACTCCCCTGCTTTTTTTTTTTTAAAAGAGTGACTCCCTGTTCCTATTCCTTATAAAATCATATTCAACTCTACAAGCTAACATTCAGGATCCTTTAAAATATAGAATAAATTTATTTTTAAAATTATTATTCAGTGCTCCCCATTCCACTTCATCTTCCCAACATACACTCTAAATTTGACATCGGTCACCCTTCTCCAAATATGTATTCCATTTTCCTGCGCTTCTTCCCTCATACTGATAATTATCTAAACTCCAGTCCATCTCCACATGTTAAAATTTTGCCCAAAACTGTGTGGCCAAGGTTCTGTGTGTCTTCATGAAATCACCCCATATTATTCCAATTAAAAATACTGTCAAAGAGCAGAGATTCTAGTCTGAGCTTTGCCACTACATACATAGTTTTAGAATATTAGGCAAATTATTTGTTTATTCTGGGTCTTAACTGAGTCATGTATAAAATAAGGATATCAAACTAATTTATCTTGCCAAGCCTGCCTTCAGGTTATATTTAGAATCAACAAGTGTAAGTCAAAGATCCTTTTTTTTAACAGTAGTTCTTAAGCTGTAGTAACTTCACAGACTTCAGCAATTCTGTGAAAACTATAAAACTTGAGGCAAAAGTTTGAGTTTATCTTACAATATGCGAAGAATTTTCTCCCTAGGGAGAGGGTCTAAAGCTACTTTCATTAGCTTCTTAAAATGGTTCATGATGCCCAAAAGGTTATCATTTCCCTAATCTAAATCTTTTATTAACACAGACACACTCAAGGGCTCTGTCCCTCTCTCACTGTCAATGGTAAATACCTAAAAGCTTTAAGAACATAGTGCCTAGGTCGGTTATCTTCTATTAGAGATCCTCAGCACCTTTTCCTTACTATGCCTGACAGTTGGTGTGTGCACAGGTGGTGCGCCTCCGTCAGCAGCAGTTGCGCACTGCAACGTGCTGAGTAAGTTCTTCATCATTTACGCTGTGGACCTGACGCCACGTCCTGCAGGCTTGGCACCATCCCTCGCACACCAGCTCCAATTCCATCGCTGACGTCCTACTATTCCAAGGTTCAGTACGTGATTCAGTAGTAGTAGCTGTAGTATACTTGGCATGTTACAGATAGTAAATATTTGTTAAATGAATAAATTCCTTCATTCAAGGGAGAGCTAATAAATGAATGGTATTTTTAAAAAGAGAGTTTGCATGAGAAAGATTATGCCCAGGATAAAATACCATTACTCAGGTTGCACTAAGGTTAATTAACTCTTAACTGTGAATAAGAGATTTAGTGATACTTCAGGGAAATATAAGAAAGAAAAGTAAGTTAAGCATGAGCAGCTTAAAGAAGTAAATTGTAATTGCTGCTTCCTGAAAAGACCAAAATTGCAAAGTTACTGTGTCTTTCAGAGACTTTGTTAACAGGACAAAATATACAAAGGATAAAATACAATCCTACACAATAACAGTGAAGACAGGATAGTTCTTATATCATTCATGCAGTAGTCACTTGTACTTCTGTGTTAACTTTAGTTTCCTTAATTTTTTATATCTAATGTAAGAGGGCAGCGGTCTGACAATCCCAAATAGGTATCTCTCCAAACTCCAGGCCCTCAGTAGGCTGATGCATTGAGAGGCCAACCATCCTGATAAGAGCAAGGACTGCAGGAAGGCAATTTTCTTTTCACAGATAACAATCTGATGCCTATAAATCAAAATATGCTTTGTTCATGTCTTCTTATAGCTCTCAGCTCACAGGTACTGCATACAAAACAGTCCTTGAATGAAGAGGTCAATTTTATTAATATATATTCTGCCTATTTAAAAAAATACAAAAGCTAGAACAAGTGAGCTGTGAAGAACTAAAAGCTGTGCAGTTAGCTCAGTTTAGGTGAATTCTTCTCACAAACAGGCAAGAATGTGATTTCTAGCTGTGAGGTGGGATTTCTAGCAGTTCTGTCATATTTCTCATTAGTCAACTTCTTCTCTTTTGTTCTTTTTCCTTTCTATAGAAGGCATGTTTATATTCCAGAATTAAGAATTTTTCAGATTTTAAAAAAGATGTGATTTGGCAGCTTCTTATAGAGTTTAACATTTCCTGTACATTTTAGCATCCCCGCACTTTTAAGTATTTACTCGGGAAATGATGACACAGGTCCATACAAAATCCTGCCTGAATTTTTAGAGGCTTTATTCATGATCGCCAAAAGCTGGCAACAACCCATATATCTATCAGCTAGTGAATAGATAAGCAAATTCAGGTGCATTCATATTATATAGTGCTACGTAATCAAAATGGTCAAATACCGATATGTGCTTCTCCAGGGGACCATCCTGACCCAGGGATCTGACCCACATCTCTGTGTCTCCTACATTGGCAGGAGAGTTCTTTACCATCTGAGCCACTGGGGAAGCCCTGGTTTTGGCCAGTGAGTGTTTGTAGTTATGTCCCAAATTTTAATACTTAAGATTTTTAAGGAAAAAAAAAATTTAGTGAAAATTCTTGAGTTACATTCCAAATACAATTGACAGTAGCCTGCCAGGTTGCTCTGTCCATGGGATTTTCCAGGCAAGAATACTGGAATGGGTTGCCATTACCTTCTGCAGGGGATCTTCCCGACCCAGGGATCAAACCCGGGTCTCCCGCACTGCCGGCAGACTCTTTACTGTCTGAGCCACCAAGGAAGCAAATAAAATTGACAGAATGTCCGAAACAGGTATAAATTATTTGAAACCCTTCTTGTTGTTTATTCGCTAAGTCGTGCTCTACACTTTTGCGACCCCATAGACTAGCCCACAAGGCTCCTCTGTCCATGGGATTCTCCTGTCAAAAATGCTGGAGTAGGTTGCCATTTCCTTCTTCATTGAAAAACCCTGCTAAATGTCCATAAATGGGATATGTATTTAAGATGTTGCTGGGTCTAAGTGAAGACATACTACTGCATACAAAGAAAATGGTTGTTAACAATCATCTATTGACTGCATTATTTTCTTTTTTTGTAGAATCTTTGTTACAGATGTAATATTGTGGTTTTGAAATATTTTAGGACTTTTTTTTGTAAACATATGTAATTGTTGTCATAAATATTATAAGATAGGATAGTTGTATTTGGGAGGGGGAGCTTTTATCTTTGAAAATTGATTTCAGCTGCCCTGGAGGGATTGAGACATCTCCATTTTCCTAAAAAACTGGAAAATTCTGTTCCAGCTATACTGTTTGGACAGCACAACTTCAAGTTTATGTTGCACAGGTTGAATGTTAGCTAATTAGAAAGATCAAAGTTGTAGACGACAAAAGATAGAAAGGATCTCCACCAGGAAAATACTCTGTTGACACCTAAAATTTTAAAGCCCTCAATTTTCCCATGTTTAGCACTGATATGGAGTGTTTAATTTGATCACGATTCTTGACTTAGCCAATGCATGAACTTTGAAACCAGAATCAGAATGAGCCAGGAAGATTGATAGGGTTCAGAAATAGGAAGTAGGCATTGAGAACTTTTAATACTTTGGTACTTTTTTTCCCAAAAAAATTGTCCTGAAAATGTTCATGAAAGATTTCAAAGAGAAAAATAATAAATTCAGTTAACAAGTAATTGAAATAAATAATTCAAAAAGTAATTGCAGAGAGAGAAGTCAGGTCATTCCTAGGGTCATGTTCCTGTTTGGTAGATATCAAAGACCTAGCTTAACATCTTGAGATTAGATTATTTCCTGGTGCGTCAGTGAAATTCCTTCCACAACTACATACCTGTTTTTAAATTTTCAATTCTATTAGTGAAAACACAATGGATTATGTCACTTCTTCCTAAATTGTCAGTTTAGTTACAAGAATCAGTTCACCTCTTGTATTTGTTGGCACTTTAATGAGAAAATACCTATATGAGAATGATCAATTCATGGTCTTGGCACTCAGCAACCTGAGTCCCTAAACTTGTTAACTGAGATTCTTGATTGAAGTCTTTACATAGCTCTTCTCTTGAGAAACCTAAAGCATGAGAAATTAATGCATGCTATGGGAAATGCAAAATGCATTGATCATTTTAATAGACCTGGAATACATTTTCTCCATTCCTATTCTTTTGGTCCAAAATGTTAAACTAGAATGTAAAATTTACATACCTATTTTTGGGTGGGGGGCCCCACGTTTACAAGCTCATGTGAAAGTTCACTACTTTAAAGTAGTTTTGATGGAAATATTTGGCTTGTGTTATATAAATATGTTTGGCCTATTTAAAGCTAGCTGTTGTCATTGTTTTTAAAACTATTTTGTTGCTATTACTGTTTTGTTACTCTTTTCTTTTGTTTCCGTCACTTCTTCCAAAACTCAGATTTGGTTAGTTTCTGCTCACATGTTAGCATTTTTCAGGGCTTGACAGATAGTGAATAATACTCAGTGAAACCTTAGACAGTTCATTTAATTGCCTTGGCATCAGTTTCATTAACTGTAAATGAATATGTTGATGATCCCTTAGGACAGCAATTCTGAAATTGGGGATGAGGTGACAAGAGAAAGGTGACTTTCAAATTACATCCCCTCTCATTGCATATAACAAAAGATGTTACTGATAGGCATGTGTTATGCTTGGTTTCAAAGTAGAGAAAAGAAAGGTTACAATTCATTTTTAGTCCTTTATTGCTCCTAGAATTTATGATTCTGTGTTCATAATCTTTCCATATTGTTCCACCTCAACAAAAGCAAATGACTCATTTTTAGAAAATTTAGTCTGCTTTGAATCCTGTCAGTTGCTGAAGAAAGGGACAAAAACACTTTAAGATGTTGAAACTGAGATGTCAGTAATTATGACTTCTGTTTATTGATTCAGTTTTTCTTCATTTTTATCCACAAAGTAATTTTACCTTCACAGTAAGTGAAAGAGAAGTTGTTTCTAACTACCTCAGAGAAATACAAAGGGGAGTTTTACTTTTATCCTTTATTTTTTAACTTTCATTTTTAACCTTCTTTCTGACAGCATACTCTTTAACACAGTGACTCATATCCCTGTCCCCCACTGTGTATGCCTGTGTCTGTGTGTGTGTGTATTTGTCTTTCTATGCATCCTGTCAATACTTATACTAATAAACCATTTTTACTAATAAAAACAGTTCAGACTTTGGAAAGTAAACTTTGTGGCTTGCTTTTTTTTTTTAATCCCACTTATTTTATTCTAATAAAAAAAAATATTTTTTAAGCCATCTATTTTATCCTTTCCTGAATGCTATTATCTTGACTATAATTGCCTGCTTTCCTTTCTGGCTGATCCATTGCCAGCCTTTATCTGGATGTGGTTAAAGAATATAAATGCTCCATAAAGCACCAGAATCTCAGCCAGAATATTTTCAGATTTGCAGCTAAAATGAAATAGAACAAGGGGTTTAGCTGTTAAGTAGCTCAGATTTGTTGTCAGAGTGTGTGAGGGACTCTGAATTCATTATGCTAGTCGTCCCTGCAGTGTAGCATTTGAAAAATCGCTTCCACTGTTTATGGATTGTGGTCCTCGGGCACCAGATAGTGGATGTTGGAATGTATTGCAGAAAAGCTGATTAAAGTACTAGGATCTCTAACTGTGAGAGTAGGAAGTCATTTGTAACACCTGAGTCTGACGCCTTTGGTTGTACTTATATGTTTCCTTTTGAAAGCTTTGGTTTATTATCGGTTTAACTATGAGGGAATAACTCTTCCCTCCCCCCCACCAAGAAAAGTGCCTTTTGGAGAAAACATCAGTAAGCTATAGTAGATGAGAATTTTAGGTAAGAGGATTGATTTGAACTTTGAAGATCCCAAATTCTGTGTGATTTTCTTTCTTAGGTTATTGGAGTCATGCTTCACTGTGACTTTAATTTTAATAGTAGCTGCTTTCAGTTCTCAATTTCAGATTACTGTATCTCAGGAAATGTATAACTTACTCCAAAATATAAGCTATGCTAGAATTTATTGTTTTCACCTCCCATTACCCCCACTTTGGGCCACTTTGCTCTCCAACAAAAAGTTCACTGGCGTGAAATATGGAACAACTTTAATCACAAAACTTTTACAAATCTTTAAATATACCTTGCATTCTCCGTGTTGAACTATTTCAGTATTTTCTCATTGTTTTCAAAATAAAGTTCAAACTTCTTAGAGTGCTATTCATGTGATCTTTCTGTTTCTTCTCTGCCTAGTTTTTACTCAGTCCCCTGTAAAATGTCCTTTTTTTCAGGTGTAAAGTGGCCATTTCCTGTCTCATTTCTTTTCCTTTGGTTGCTTCCTTCTCCCCCACGCTTCATCAGAGTATCACCTGGTCTTACTTTAAAAACCCTGCACAAGTTTTCCCTCTTCCAGGAAACATTCCTTGGACTAAATTAGCCTGCTCCTTATTTATCCCATTTAGATTGGCCTTTAAACTCTTTATAGCGCTCTGTAAGACTCATTTCCTACTCTCGTCATTGGTTTACTTGTTTGTCTTGTTTAATAGACTATTATTTCTTGAGTTCAGAAATGATAATGTCTTTTTCAGTTTTGAACCTGGCCTATAGGCCTTTCAAATAAATGTTTTTTTACTAAATGAGTGACTTTTATAGGTAATTCCATAATTTAACTTATTTTGCTCTTGATTCTTAAGGCATTTTGAGGGTATGGGTCAAACCATTTTCTCAAAAGGATCTTAAATTGACTCACTTCCATATTGCCACCTAAAATATTTAATAAGGGTAGATTTTTGTCTTTGGAAAGAAAAGAACCTTATTTGCTAGGGGATTATAATATAGATTTCAAACTGTCAATCAGTTGAAGAATCTGGGATATGATATATGGAAATTGGAAAGGCAAACTCTTATCATGAAGCAAGCATTCTAGCTTATTCACATATATTGTTGAACCCATGACTTCATTGGTATATAAAATTCTCTTAGGAGAGAATAGGTATTTAACAACTTTTTGCTGGTTTGAAAATTACTGCTCACAGTTTCTAGATTTTAATAAAATCTTAACCCAAGAATCAAGAGAAATGTTTAAACTAAAAAAATATTTGCTAATGAAGGGTTATAGAATTTAAACATGTGCTTAATGGTCCGGAGATGTCCTTAAAATATTTGCATCAGTATTCCACATTCTGTAGCAGAGCAAACAAAATGCAAAAAAAATCATGTTTATAAGTGATAAGATTTTTAAAAGTAATTAAAGCTTATTTCTTAATAGAATTATAACATCTTAATCAAAAATTTTATTTCTTATACATATATATGTATACACACTTAATATTTGCCTTCATATAACTATTTGCTTAGACATTTTATGTAATTATTTCTTTAATGATATAGCAAACTGAGTCAGCATATTATAGCTGAATCATGGTCCTAGCTGTTCTTTTTATTCATTCAGTGAGCAAACTCTGTATTATTAAAATTCCTTGTCCTTCAATTGTGCTGGCAAAGACTTGCTTTTTAGTTCTTGAATGCCCTAAGACATTTGTGTTGAAAATTGTAAAGTATATACCTATTTTCAGTCTTTGGTATGTTAAGCAATAGAATGGAAAAATATTATCCACATCTTAATAGATGAATGTCTGCTCATTCTCAGAGACCCTAGTCTCCTTTTAAAAAAATATTTTTAAGATTTATTGTTTTTAAAATTTGGTATTGAATTTGCATAAAGTGTAGATTGCAGCATGCTAGAATATTACTGTCATTTAAGAACATATTCATGGGTTTTTAGAGCACTGCCTCCAAGGGGTTCATAGCATTTGGTACGTAGTTCACGTATTTCTAGTCTACAGACTTACCCTATCGAGGCAAAGGCTTCATGATCTTGATTTTTTTTTTTTTCTACTGCTATAAAGCTCAGCAATGGTAATTAATGGTTGTGTGGATTTTTTTCTTTTTTTGGAAAAAAACTTTCCATGTCATTAAAATAAAATTGAGGATTTTTGAAGACTAGTAATTTGTACCTTTAAACAGCCACATTATTTTGCTTTTGTCTCAGAATGTATTATGCTTCACAAGTATACTGTGACAGTCTGAATAGAAAAGGGGGGAGGGGACATTGTCTTCAACTGGCATGCTGTTATCAGAGGGAATGTGTTTCTGGACACAAGATTTAGCATTCATTGGTCGTCTGAAGAAAGCTATTTCATCTGAGGATTGGACAAGAAGCTGCGTCAATTTGCTGCCCGTCTCCAAGGCACTGGTGATGCTGCCTGCACAAGCTGGCTAACGTCACGGCTCCATCACCCAGCGGGGTGTGGACTCTCTTTTTCTGTTCTTCTCTATTTAATTCTCTATTTGCTGCCTACTGCATTTCTTAATCTGTCTTCTGCCAAATGCTAACAGCATGATATTTTGCAATCATCTAGGTGAATACAAGAAAGACGAACTCCTAGAAGCTGCTAGGTAAGTGATTCCATTCATTTTAAGTGAGTATCAGGCATTTAAGGGAGAAAAAGGGGAGGGCAGGTAGAGGACTATAAAAATTAAAGCATGTTATTGTCTTGCTTGGATTTTATGAGATAATGTGGATAAGACCTTATATTAAATCTTTGTATACTTTATTTTGCAGTTAGTGTATTAAATGAGACTGTCTTTCAATATGGTGATGATTGTAAGGTTAATTCTATTTGGAACATTTCTTACGGTACCTGCAAACCCGAGTTGCCCAGCTTTTCGGTTCATATTCTCGGAGTATTTAAATAACTATATCTGTATTTTCTCTAGAAATTTTTCTAGCCAAGCTTGAATGAGGGGCATAAAGTAAATGTTAAAATTCTCATCCATTTTCTTTTGTTCTTGTTCATTTATAATTTAATTGCTTAGCTTTTTACAACATTTTGTATGTTTATTTAACTCCAGTGTTTTAGATCACTTATCAGACTAAAGTTTGTTTGTAATTAAGAACATGACTTTATGCAGATAAATAAAGCAAATAATAATGTAGAAAGCTCCCTTATCTAAGATATACCACTATATGATGATTAACAGGAATTAATTAAGAATATATTGATTGAATTAAGTATATAGCAAAAGACATTCATTCAGAACCATAAAAAAGAAATTAAAGAAGTCATATGATTTTCCATTCTGTTGTGGAAAATATCCATAAATATTCATAAGAAGCACTATAATTTTATAGGAATTGACTTACTACCTTTTTGTAGGAGTGGTAATGAAGAAAAACTAATGGCTTTACTGACTCCTCTAAATGTGAATTGCCATGCAAGTGATGGGCGAAAGGTAAGTCATTTAAGATGTAATATTCCCCTTCAATGATTCTTTTTGCTTTGCAGTAAAAATTTTTGAAGTTGGCATATATGTGTGTATGTGTATACATATATATACACATACATATATATATGGCTACATTTCACTGGCATCTTTTCACTGTAAATGAAATGCTGTCGTATCTGTTATTGGCAGTTGTGACATATTCATAGAGCTGGTGAAGCAAGGATTTTAAGCCCTTTCTCTTAAATGTCAGACACTGAAAGTTATTTGTTAAATGGAACTGCAGCTTTTGCAGTGATTACGATTATAACAACATATATTATTCTCTGTATGTGATTGTGAAAATTAAAATTTTTTGTTTATGTCCTAATTACCCATCTTTGTTAGGATATATGTATTTTTTGTTTCTTTCTGGCGGAGGAAAATTTGTTTGCTGATAACCAATACTTTTTCATGCTGAGAAAATGCTAATGATTTTTCAGGTCTGTTGTAACAGCCCTGCTTTTTTTTTCCCCCCATTGGCTAAGTTTTCATCATTATATATTGAAAGAAAGTAGATTAGAGCAGTGAGAAATATCTATATTAATACACACTTATCATAAGGTAATATATGAAATGGGCAGTTGGTATCTTCATTCTCTGCTTAGTATTCGTGCTGAATTTAGACTGAAAATGTAACCCTTTATATCCTTTGGTATTTAACTGCAAAGTTTTGCAGTGGTTTACCTAAAAGTACTTTGTACTATAAAGTCTTTTTTTAAATGATGATTAATTTTTTAATGTTAAATGATAGCTTTTATATTTTTAAAACCTAAAACAATTTTAAAGTAAATGTAGACACTGAAGAAAATTATCTTGTACCTAATATTTAAATAATTAACTGCTTTGGAATTATTTATATCAAAAATATGCTATAGATGGTATCAGAAGGATGATACCCCCTTAGAAATAATGAGCTGTTTTGCATTTTAAAAAATCATTTTTCTCTGAGTGATAATTTTATAGATTAAAATTATACAGCTTTCCTGACGCCTCCACACTGTTATCCCTATCCTAATGTAATTCATATAATAGTGGCATTGAATTGAATCCTTCTGAATATATGTTGTTGTTGAAGATGGCTTGAATATTATTTCGCGTGGCCAAACATTTATCCATCTAACACGTCTCCATTTTTCTCTGAATAAATAAAGAGAGACTTCTGCTTTCTTGGAAAGTTAAACTATGTATAAATTAAGCTATAAATTAGCAAAGATTTATTCAGTACTATGAATGACTTTGGGGAGATGTTTTCAAATGATAATTTCTCATTTTCCCTTCAGTTTTGAAGTTGCTTTGGAAATTTTAACTTTCTTGAGTTACTTTGAGTTCCAGATTTTGCTTGTATCCTCCTAGTAGACAGGTGACTTTTATCACTATGCACAAAAAGGCTGTCTTATCTGTAAGTGCAGCTATATCTTTAGACAGAATTCTCTGAGAACCCAGCCTGCTTCAGTTTCTCACAGCCATTTTAATATTACAAAATTTATGTGAGATTACTGTAACAGGAGTCAGTTTCAATCCCAGCCTTATTTCTCCCTTCCTCACCCTTATACCTTGACAACCCCATTTCTGGCTCAGTAAATCATGATAAGTAAGGAGCATGAACTCTGATAACTAACAAATTACCTCTTCTCTCTGCCTCAACCCTACACAAATAGGTAGAACTTCTTTATTTTTCCTTTTCCCCAAGGAAGGATACCCTTTCCTTATTCCTGTAGCTGAAACTAATATATTCCTCATTCAAATTCCTATGGTTCTTTTTCTGTATTACTCTGTGGCATTTACCACAGAGTTCTTGAATTGTAGTTATTCATACATATCATTTTCTTCTACTCATCTGTTAGCTCTCTTTTGTACAGGAGTATGCCTGGCACTTTGCATGTAAGAAGCTTAGGCTACAAATATGTTCCCCGATGAACATAATTTTATCCTGCGAGTGAAAAAAAATCATCTGTACTCTTTGCCATGTAGGAATTTAACTCAGAAGTATATGAATGGGAAATTGTGTATTTTCTGTTGTTATATATTATTACTAGTATTATTTTATTAATTTATTTTTGAGTAATTATAACGCAGAGGAGAATTATATATCTTAATAGGTAGAACATTTTAAATGTCTCAGATATTATGATTATACTGAAGGTCTCATAACATATAAACAATGCAATAATTTTCCAAAATGTGCCTCTATACTGTTTCAGATTATCAATTTTCTCACATTAGCTAGAAAAAGAAAATTAGACTTAAGCATTTATTAGGTTTTGGTGCTATGCATAAAACATAAAAAATCATTCGATATTGTTCATCAATATGCAAAATGCAAATAAAATTTCATGATTAAAATTGAATAATGTGCATATTTAGATACTACCCTTATTTATGGCACAGAGCAATTCTTATTAGATGTACCACTTTCACTGAAGCCATAGAATGGTAGATAATCTAGGTGCTGAGGGAGGCTGGGAAAAGATCCTTTAGTTATGAAAATCTCTTTGTTTTCTTGCTGTTGATGTCAAGAGAATGTGTAAGCAAATCTAGCTGCTAAGTTACAAGTCTACCTGATATATTCAGTATTTTTCCAGGCCATTTAATTCATTTATTTATCTAGAATTAAGGAAGTCAGATTGTATATTAACAAGAGGACACAGATGCTTTACGTGTATAGTAAGGTATATGAAGTTTCATTTCTTGATTTGCATTTTAGAGCACAATGCAGAATCAAATTCATTTTTAATAGGTTTTTAAATGACTGTCTTAATGCTTAACTGAATCTTTGGTTGGCTCTGGTTTTACTATGATTCCTGGTTTGTAAATTTTAAAAGCCCATGGAAATGTCAATTTTGAAATGTTTTTAGAAAAGAAATGATCCTTATATACAACTAGTAGGTGGAGAAATTGCCAAGTAATATGTAGGGGTTTTAGACTTTAGTATTCCTTTTTCAAGTAGTATGTGGGCTTATACAATGACAGTGTAAATTTTAAAGTCTCCTAATTCTATACTGTGACTTGATGATTATCTAATTAGGTAATAATCTGAGTGGTTAAAATTTTTATTTCCGACAGACATTTGGTTTTCTAACCTGTAGAGTCTGAAAATAGTGAATAAGGTTTTAAGTAGTTTGTATTGTTATATTTTGTTTTATTTACATGTGAATCAAAGCAGAGCTTGACTTCTCTAAAAATTTCCAGTTGTTGTTGTTGTTTTCCCTAAGAAGCAAAGGCAAAAATGTTTTTAGTAATATTTTGTTTTAAAATGCTACTTTCATTTAATTATACGTGTATTCTAATGCTGGCCATTTTAGAAACGTAGGGCATTGATATAGTTAGACATAGCATTCCAGTTTCCTATTTTGAATTGTAGTGACCAGGTCCTTAAAACAGATTGCTTCCCTTCTATAATTCTTGTATTTTTGAACTTATATTTCTTGTCCTTTAATCTCCTTTACAGCATTTTCTGTCAAGATCAGATGTTTTATTAGCAATTATCCAAATATTCTAGTCTTGTTTGATATGTAAATTTAAGATGCTGGTCATCTCGTTTTTCAATATTAATTTTTATAAGGATTTTACAATGCATGAAAATAATATTTGAATACATCTCAAATTATTCCAACACTCAACCCTTTCCAGAATTCTTTTAGGTCTCTCTGTGTCCCTTTCCTGATTGCCTATATCCCCTTCCAAAATAAATGTCCTAAATTTATCCCCTCCTTATAACTAGGAATAAGTTGAAGTTTGACATCACTATATGTATTCCGAAATATGTATCTTTGCATTCAGTTTCTATGCCCACCATTGCTATAATTGTACATCACTAAATATTGAAAGTAAGTAAAGTTTGGTTGGAATTTTTATTTTCAGTGTAATTTCTGGTGGTTTCTCTCTGCTCCTTTTGTTCATTCAGTCAGCACTCAATACATACCGTGTATAGGTCACTATGCTAATGTCATGGGAGCTAATTGTGTATTTAATAGTATTGGTTCAGTTGGAGTTCAAAATTGATAGAATGATTAAGATACTATCCTAGACATTGAAACCAGTGCCTAAAGATGTGATTCCTTTTGCTATGATGCAGTTATACGATGTAGATTTGAGGTGAGGTTTGGGTTTTTTTTTCCTAGCTCTTTTATTTTGACAGCATTAGTATTTAGACATGTATGCTCTTCTGTAAGAAACCACAAATTTAGATTTAGAAAGACAACTGGAGAAGCATGTTTTAAATTCAGAAAGATTACTGAAGGGTTTCTTTAAATGTCCAATTTCTACTGTGTAAATGTTTGCTTCCATAAAATAGTTAATAATGAATAAGACTCTGGAAATGGAGAAAAGTAAAGTGTTTAAAAACTATTTTTTAATGGAGATCAATCAGAAAAAAAGTAGAGTTTAGTACCATCCCTCGAAGATACCATAAAAAACTGTGAGATAGAGTTGAAAGAGCAAATAGGCTTTGAGGCCAAACAGATGGATTCTGTTCTCTGCTTGTCTGCTTTCTAAGCGTGTGGCTATGGCACTGCAGTTTTCAGTGTATTCTTTACCAAATAGGGATATTAATTCCCGTTCCACAAGACATTTGAGAGGATTAAATGAAATTATGTGATTAATATAACCCACAATAGAACCTCAGTAAATTAGATCCCCACTCCTTTGATACATTTTTTAAAGCTTTTGAACATATTTAGAATAGACATATACATAGTTTTGGAGCTTCCCAGGTGACACAGTGGTAAAGAATTCACCTGCCATTGCAGGAGACGCAGGGGGTGCAGGTTCAATCCCTGGGTTAGGAAGATCCCTTGGAGAAGGAAATGGCAACCCAGTCCAGTAGTTTTTCCTGAGAAATCCCATGGACCGAGGAGCCTGGCGGGCTATCATCCCTGAGGTCACAAAGAGTCAGAGATGACTGAGTGTCTGAGCATGCACATACATACCTCTGAGTACTTTAACAGTCCCTAGTTCTCCACTTAAACTGTATATTATCCAAGCTCAGTCCCAGGTGGCATTTGGATAAAGTGTAAGTTACCAGGTAATCTGTAACACATTCAGTTGAATTAATTGTCTTGAAACTTGGTCTCTGTTCCCTGCCCACCCCACATCACATGTAGTCAATAAATTTATTTTTGCAGATTATAAATTGAGAAATGTGTTCATAAGACACATATGCCCATTTTAAGACTATCTTTATTAAAAATTAATATCTGGCTGAAAAATAATGCCATGATGTTCATTTGAATTCCATTTTAAGCACATCCAGTGAGGTACAAAGGATAAATAGGATTAGTGCAATGTTTTTTGTATTCATACTTAAATTTAGGATTATATGGATTTGCCATATTCTCATACAGTATTCTTGGTGAACAGCTTTCTCCTTCAGTGTAAGTCTTCTCTAAATATCATGTTGGAATGGATATTAACAATCCTCACATTGTTACTTTGAAGATCCCTCAGTGAACCAGGCCTCTCTTTGTTTATGATCTTGACTGGTCCTTTCCCACACAACCTGTGAACAACGACTAGGACTGCTTTGATGAATAAAGTTGAAGTGATGCTATGCCAGGTTTGGGACTAGCGCATGGAATGGGCCTGGTAGCTGCAGTTTCTTGCTCTTGGAATACTCTTTCTTGGAACCCAGATGCCACACCGTGAGGAAGCACAAGCAGCCGTGTGGAGAAGTTCACGTGGAAAACGAAGAACTGAGGCCTCTAGCCAAAAACCCCCACCAAGCTTGATTAACCATCTGAATGGCTCTTTTTTTTTTTCTTTCTCTTTATATTTCTTTTTAAAAAAAAAATATTTATTTAAATTGGAGGCTAATTACTTTACAGTATTGTAGTTGTTTTTGCCATACATTCACATGAATCCGCCACGGGTGTACATGTGTTCCCCATCCCGAACCCCCCTCCCACCTCCCTCCCCATCCCATCCCTCAGGGTCATCCCAGTGCACCAGCCCTGAGCACCCTGTCTCACGCATTGAACCTGGACTGGCAATCTGTTGCACATATGATAATATACATGTTTCAGTGCTATTCTCTCAAATCATCCCACCCTCTGAATGACTTTTAACTCTCCACGTGTCCTAGACTTTGAGCTTCAGTTGAGTGTCCAGTCTAGCCTCCAGGTGACACTAACCATCCTAACACCTAGTTCATACCACACAAAGCAGAAGAACCAGCCAAGTAACCTACCATTTTGGGAGTAGTGTGTTATGTACTAGTAGCTAACTGAAATATCCTATGCGAAAATATAGCTCAGTGCCTATTATATAACTCAGTGCATATTATCTATTGGGCAAGAAAGTTTGTGTCTTTTCTCAGGTGGATTACTGAAAATGGTTCTTTCTTAGCTACTTGGAAGAACAAGTGAACATTTTTAAATAAATCACCAAACATTTATTTCTTTTGATATGCTTACTTATTTTATATCTTACAATTTAAGATACTTTCCCCTCAGAATGCAAAAAAGAAAAACACAAAATTTATGCACATCTTTTTGGTCATGACATTGCAGGAAAAAGCAGAACATTGAAGCCAAAAGACCAAGTTTTAAGTTAAAATTATTACTAACTGTGTGATCGTGGCAAGTTTTATTATATCTCTTGAATTCTCGATCTTTTAGCTTAAGAAATGATGGGTTTGGGCCTCATGAACTCAGATTTACCTTTCAGCTCTAACATCTTAAGATTTTTATGTGTTTTGTTGTTTTTCATCAGAGTTAATAATACAGAATTGGATTATATAAGAGTCAGTAGTGTTACATGAGATAAAATACACCTGATATCTAGAATAAAGTTTACATACAGTATTTTTCACCTTTAAGAAAGTCTTAGTGTTACCTGAAGACACATGTGTAGATCCCTGTGGCTTTTAGTGGCCTTTATCATCCTCCTCTGTTCTTGCCAAATCTTGGTTTAGAAAAGGCCAGAGCATTTTTTAATTTCCAGCTTTTCTGGCTCATAGTTTAGATGTTGCTTGGGATTATAGGAAGGTCAAAGTGCAGTTAAGTCTGCATGAGGGAACTCTTCAAATACTTAAATTATGTATCTAATCAAATCACTTCTTTTAAGTACATCTTACTGAGTAGTGCGTGTCCTACTGTAAGGCAGAAATCACTGAGAGCAAAGTGTTCTTGCCTGCTGATGTTGGGATATACTGTATAAAATCTTTATGCTTGTGTATATTCATTTTATAACAATAAAGGCTTAAATGCCTTCTTTATTTTTCATTAGGGAATCACTTCTACTAAAACAGTCTCTATTTTGTCTAGCATGACATCTCTACTGGTGAGGGTAATTAGTACCCATGCCAACCATGTTTTGTTTCTCTCTTTGAGAAAAAAATTTTTGGTAGAAAGGGATATGTGTTAAAAGGCAGGTGGTAAAACTTAGGAATTCAGTTTAGCTCAGCTGAGCCACGCTCTTCTGAACTTTGGTTTCTCCTATATGCTCACACTAAGTCACTAAGTTGTGTTTGACTCTGCAGCCCTGTGGACTGGAGCCCCCTAGGATCCTCTGTCCTTGGCATTTCTCAGGCAAGAATACCGGAGTGGGTTGCCATTTCCTTCTCCAGAGGATCTCCAGGGGTCGAACCCTCATCTCCTGCATTGGCAGGCAGGTTCTCTACCAGTTAGCTACCAGGGAAGCCCCTGATTTCTCCTATACTCATATCCAAAAGACCCAAGTTTCCTGCAGTTTTCCATATAGATGAGTTGAGGGATAAAAAAAGAAGTGAGATGAAATCATTTTGCTATGAGTATGATTCATTATTAAAATTCAATTTAGAAGCGAAATTACAAACGTGACACTTCAGTATAGACTTGTAAGAATCTAAAGTGATTCCTCTGTCTCTCCAAATGAACCAAACTTTATAGGGTCAGTTAAATTACAACTGCAGCCATAGCTTGAGAAACATCCATCTGGCTGGCAGAGTGTTAAGGGAATAGGAGATTAGGAAGAAACACAGAAGGTCACTCTAATGCTATTCCTGGTTCCTCAGTAGTGGAATTGTCAGTGGCGTTATTTACATATAATTATTTATCAATTATTACATGATAAAGATATTTTAAAATAGTTCTCTGATGATTATGATTGGTTATGATCTCTTTGGCCTAAACTGTTCAGTTAATATCATGTGAAATAGAGTGTTCCCCATCAGCTCTTAAATCCTTTTAAGTGAACGGTGAACCTTAGTCTGTGAAAAGGCTTCCTTAGTTACAAAGAAAGTCTGGTTTCAGAAACTCGTCTGGCCTAATGAGAAGCAGCAAAAAGTGGAGAGTTCATTATGGATTGAAGAGCCTTGATATTATCTGTAGCTTTGGATTGGTATTATGAGAAAGAGTTGTTTGGCCATCATATAAAAACAATGTAAACAGTTCATTCATTGTGTACCACTGTCTGGTGCCTCAGTTAGCTCAGGCTGCCATACCATAGACTAGGTGGTTTAAATAGCAAAAGTTTATTTCTCCCAGTTCTGGAGGCTAGGAAATCCAAGATCAAAGTGCCAGCTTGGTCAGTTTCTGAGGAGGGGATCTCTTCCTGACTTGTGGAGGGCTGCCTTCTTGCCAAGAGAGAAAAAGAATTCTTGGCTGTCTGTTTATAAGGGCACCAATCCCATCTGGAGGGCTTTTACCCTCATGACCTCATCTACCCTGATAACCTCCTGGAAGTCCTATCTCCTGGAATATCCCGTCACAGTGAGGGCTGGGGCTTCAACATATAATCCAGAAGGATGGACCCAAACATTCACCTGGCTATTTTTGTATGCTGCCTTTTTTTTTTAAGTATAATACTCGCTCATGAAATCTCCACACACACACAAAAGCTTATTCATTCATTCCCTCACTTTCTCAATTAATTTAGAATTATAAAAGGAAATTTCTAAAAGTATTAAGAATCTAAATAATATTCTTTTTTAAGAGAAGACTATTTTCAGTGACTAATAAAATGTCCTTCTCTGATAAAAATGGCATCAAGAGTAAAACTTTAAAAACACTATAAATACCATTCATGATTATTTGAAATACATATTTGGGTAATCAAATTAGTAAATTTGGAAATCGACTAAATATTAAATACTTTATATGTTGATTTTTTCCTTTTGTAAAGATTTTTTTTATTTTTCAATACTAACATGATAATCCCCTTCTCTGAATACCATAAAAATGTCCATTAAAGTTATCTCCTAGTTACTGAGAGGGGTCAATACCCTTAGAATTGAGTAAGGGCAAGGAGTCACTTCTTTTGTTAAGAAGTCCCACATTTTTAGGAAACCCTCCTACACCGTAGGTGGCTGTGTGAATTGGTGCAGCCACTGTGGAGAACAGTGGCTTGGGCAGGGAATAGAGCTGGAAATCTTGGCACCTGGCTGCCGCTGGCTGCTGAATTCATATGTGCAAACTCAGAAATGACAGGACTTGATCACTGAAGGGACTTCGAGGTGACACTATGTCTCCCAAGTCCTGGAGCTCTGGAGACACTAAAACCAGCTAAAAGAATTTCGCATTCTCACAGTTAATATAGTTAAAATGACTCCCCAACGGTCTAAGGTGAAATGATTTCCCCATAAATAATCTTTAAATGAAATTCGGTGGACTCGTTTCCTTGTACTTCCAGAATAAGGCATCTGTCTGTTGAACTTTAGTTAGAATCTTTGCTGTTTAGATTTGAAAACCTGAGATTGTAAATATTAATTATAAAAAGGAATTCAGGTGAGATTCGAATAGTCGAAAAACTTTTCTTTTGAAAAGTATAAAACATCAGGCTACTGTCAGACCACACAACCTGATTTCCATAAAGTCTGCCAGCTGTTTCTCATTAAACAATGCAAAATTAACATTGTACCCCCTGAAACTGCTAAGCATTCTTTTTTCTTTCCCATGCAAACCCTATGAGAGGATGCTAAGAACTCATTTTCATGCATACATTTCAATTCTTCTGCTGGTTCTGAGGCTGGTAAAGAGAAACACAAATTTCTGGCTGTTGAAGAATCCCCTTGGCGTTTCCACAGTGATAACGTTAAGTTAAAATTTAATTAACTTGGCATTCAGCGCTTTACCCTCACAAAGATTACCCCATGGATTACCTGCTTTTTCTTGTCTGTTCATTTCCTTCCCCTGTCCTTCTCTTCCCCATACATAGTCTTTATAGTCTTACTTTAAAAAATAAACTGTAAGGCAATTAAAATATAGAAGTTTTATGTTATTAGTTGTTTCATAAATTCTACAAATTTTCAAGTGCCTTAGATTCCTTCCTAAAGATAACTACATATGTTACTTAGGAAAGGCATTCTCTTTGAGGCTGTAAAATATCAATCATTATTCTACCTCGTTGAACTTTATTTGGAAGAGGACTTAAATGGTAACTAGTCCAGCTTCCCAGTACAGTGTTGGAAGCTTCCCTCTAATAACTCTGATAGGTTGTCATCTCACTCTACTTAATCTGGCTCAACAGATCATCTCTGGATTTAGCACCAAACGTAGAATTTCACACTTTAAGGAGAGATATTGACCAGTCAGAAGGTGACCAGGAAGGTAATTTTTTAAAAAATCATTCTTTAAGAAACACTTGAATCACTGGAGGGATTTAGTTCAGGAAGAGACCAAATGACCATCCATTAGAGATACATAGAAAAATCCAGCACTAGGAAAGAAGCAGATAAATTATCTTCTTTAATTTCCGTATTCTGTTATTCTTCCATGTCCTCTGATTCTTATTCTAAATCACTTCTTTTGTTAAGAAGTCCTACATTTCTAGGGAACCCTCCTACACTGTTGGTGGCAGTATAAATAGGTGCAGCCACTATGGAGAACAGTATGGAGGTTTCTTAAAAAAAATAAAGTTACCAAGTGATCCAGTAATCTCTCTCCTGGGCATGTATCCAGAAAAAGATGAAAACTCTTAAGTCAAAAAGATATATACACTCCAGTGTTCACAGCAGCACTGTTACAGCCAAAACATGAAAGCAACAGATGAATGGATAAAGAAGACATGATGTACATATACAATGGAATATTACTCAGCCATAAAAAAGAATGAAATCCTGCCATTTGCAGCAACACACATGGAGCTAGGGATTATCACACCATGTACAGGAAGACAAAGACAAATATCATAATATCTAAAATGAACTTATTTACAAAACAGAAATAGTCTAACAGATATAGAAAACAAACTCTTGGTTACCAAAGGGAAAAAGGAAGGGGAGATATAAATTAGGAATTTGGGATTAATAGATACACACTACTATATATAAAGTAGATGAACAGCAAGAACCTACTGTATATCACAGGGAACTGTATTCAATATCTTATAATAACCTATAATGGAAAAGTATGTATAGATGAATCACTTTGCCATATGCCTGAAAATAACACAACAGTACTTCAGTTTTTTTAAAAAAAGGAAAAAAAGAAGTCCTACATTTCTGGGGCACTCATCCAATAGTGTGGCACACTCTCAATATTGATAGGGTTTGATTTGAATGCTGAGTTGAGTCAGAACTACCAAAGTGATCCCTGCCCACGAACAGCAATTTCCCCTCTCTCTAAGCCATACTCATCCATTTCTGAACATCCTCTCCAGAATCTGCGTGTCAGAACCCAGCCAAAGGAAAGGAAGGAAGGCAGAGTGAGAGTTCTGAAGTCAGGCTTCCCTGCATTTGATCTGACTCTGCTGTTAACTTGCCGTATTAATCCCCATGTTTCTTAGATTCCTTATCTGTTGTGTGGAGATAACAATAGTCTCTAGCTCTGGTAGTGGTTATGTAAAGTAAGCAAGTTAATACATATAATGCACTTTAGTACATAGAAAGTACCCAGTAGGTTTTAGCTCTTATTTTAACAAAATACTCTATATTTTCAAAGTGTTTTTGTATCTTCTATTTCATTTTCACCAGAAAATAACACAGTAAAGAAGCCAGTACTGTTATTACTCTCTTATTTCAGAGATTGAGTCTTGCAAACATTAATATGTTAAATGCTCCTAGGTTGTAGGAATAGTATGTCTTACTAATGAAAAGCAGCAGTCTTGATGTAGTCCACTGTGATGGGACTGTAGCTATTATTAGGTGCAGTAGCTCTAGGCGCTATGCTTCAGAGAACTGCTGACCAAGTGTCCCAGCACCAGAGAAAAAGACTCATAATGGGAAAGAAAACATTATTATTAGAAGATCTAATAATGTGTGGTCTGTAGAAAAGAGACAAGTTAAAGGAGATACTTGGGGAAGAAGTGAATTAAGATATCTTTTTAAAGTCTTATTTCTACTTTGGTTCATCAGTTTTCATTCTGCAGAGTTTTTCTCTTTTAAATTATTTGTATAATAGCTCAAGAGTTGAGAAGCTACAAGGAAACTTGTTATGGTACTACTTAAAATATCCATTCTAAAGACAGGTGTCAGTGATGAGATGTAGTTATTTCCATGGACTCATGCCCATATTGATTCTCTGGCTTATAATTTGGTTGATGCTGATTTAAGTTTCACTGTCTCAAAGAACTTCTTAGCTATACCTCACATCTATGCCTAAAGGAAATTTAATAAGCTCTGATTATGCAGTTATTATATCTTCCTGAGAGTTTTATATTAATGGCTGATACAGTATTTTATTTGTAGAAGGGGCACACTGATCTGTCTTAACCAATGGTAAGTTTGAATGAGATGTGTTTTGTTAAGATAAGCAGAGCAGAGATGGAGCATTTATAAATGTCCATTTATAAGGTGTTAGTCACTCAGTCATGTCCTACTCTTTGCGACCCCATGGACTGTAACCTGCCAGGCTCCTCTGTCCATGGGATTCTCTAGGCAAGAGTACCGGAGTGGGTTGCTATTTCCTTCTGTTTATAATATCCAACCAGTCCATTCTAAAGGAGATCAGCCCTGGGTGTTCTTTGGAAGCAATGATGCTAAAGCTGAAACTCCAGTACTTTGGCCCCCTCATGCAAAGAGCTGACTCATTGGAGAAGACTCTGATGCTGGGAGGGATTGGGGGCAGGAGGAGAAGGGGATGACAGAGGATGAGATGGCTGGATGGTATCACCAGCTCGATGGACGTGAGTTTGAGTGAACTCCAAGAGATGGTGGTGGACAGGGAGGCCTGACGTGCTGCGATTCATGGGGTCGCAAAGAGTCGGACACCACTGAGCAGCTGAACTGAACTGAACTGACAAGGTGATGGTTATTAAATAATTACAGCACAGGACTTCCCTGGTGGCTCAGACGGTAAAGTGCCTGTCTAAAATGCAGGAGACCCGGGTTCAATCCCTGGGTTGGGAAGATCCCCGGGAGAAGGAAATGGCAATCCACTCCAGTACTATAGCTTGGAAAATCCCATGGACAGAGGAGCCTGGTAGGCTACAGTCCATGGAGTTGCAAAGAGTCAGACACGACTGAGCATTGTCACTTTCACTTTACACAGTGGAAATACTATACAAAGAATAAGATGGACCTATATGTGCTGGTATTTTTAAGAGAAAGCCAATTCAGAAGAATATTGTGTGATCTATGTGTGACAAGTGAAAGTGTTAGTCCCTCAGTTGTATACAACTTTGGCCTTGTGTGACAGAAGCAACAGCACAAAGAACTCAGAGAAAAACAAACATACCTTCATATAACATAGGAAAATATATCAGAGGATACAACTATAAGCAGTGCCGATCTTTAGGAAAGGAGTTTGTTGGGTAAAGAATGGCAACCCACTCCAGTATTCTTGCCTGGAGAATCCCAGGGATGGAGGAGCCTAGTGGGCTGCCATCTATGGGGTCACACAGAATCAGACACGACTGAAGTGACTTAGCAGCAGCAGCAGTAAGTCTTACCTCATTGCAAATGCATGTGTGCCCTTGGCACGCACACTCAGACACACACGCTATTTTCTGACTTGAGACAGGTCCAGAATCCAAGAGTCATTCAGCTTGAAGTCTGCCTAGAGTTGGATTATCAACCATCCCAGTTTGCCTGGGGTGAGTGGGTTTCCTGAGACTAGGAATGGCCTAGGCAAACCAAGATGAATTGATTACCTTAGCCTGAAAAATCCCAGAGGATTTCATCTAGGTCAAAAGGAAAATCTTAATGAAAACCGAAATATACTACACATCATGAAGTTAGGCAACTCAGTTGACTTCCATCATGGCTTCGCAGTTGTGGTTTTGTTCTTTCTTAGGGAATGCTTCATACATCACACAGGCCTGTGCTGAAATGTGGTGTAAATCTTTCACACAAATTCAAAGTCATATTCACCAAGCTGGATTATATGTATCCCCTCTTCTCTTTCACTAATGTAAATCAAAAGCAAACTATAACTTTCATTTCATTACTAGCATGAAGCACTGTGTTAAGCCTTTGAACATAAAATTAAAATACACTCCTCATTCTCAACAAGCTCACAATGGATTAGAGGAGACAGACACATAAATATCAATGTTTAACTGTTATTTTGTGACAGGTGTTAAAGTAAAAGATAGTGGCACACAGTTTTAGAACCAGTCTTTAGCAATCTTTTGAGTACTTTTTGTTGCCATTAACAGCGATAGGAAATTCTGCAGCCAGAAAAGAAGTGTGGGTACCTAGATGTCCTAGATACCAAGGAGAAAAACATTTCAAGAAGGAAGAAATGATCATCTGTGTCAGATGATGCAAATAGGTGAAGTAAGATAACAGCTGAGAAATGACCATTAGGAAATAACTTCTAAGTGTGCAAGATACTCAATAAGGTGATAATAAGTAATAACCACCATTTGTTGAGCTTTTTCTGTGTGATACTGTATTAGGTGCTTATTTATATAGTTAACTTTAATCCATAAGATAGTCTTACATGGTAGGAATTATAATTCTTATTTTATAGATATTAGAAGCCAAGGCTCAGACATTAAGAAACTAGTCCACAGCCACATAGCTTGTAAATTTTGCAAAAGAGAAATGCAAACCCAAAACTTAAAAGTCTCTGCTCATCATTTCTTCGTACTGTGCTGCCTGAACTTCTGTTATAAAGTTGTGTCCACAATTTTTTATATACTTTTAATTTAAAATTTTTTACATTTTTACAGTGTCGTGTTGTTTTCTGCCATACAACAATGCAAGTCAATCATAATTATCGTCCACAATTTTATAACAGAATTGTCGGTTGTTCCTGTTTTAGCTATGCATGTATAAAGTTTAGGATAAGTTAATGCATTATTGTGTGCTTCAAATCTGTATCATAAGAAGCAAAGATAAATATACATATATGTTTCTTTTTTCTCTTATGGCCTGATTCCAAGAAGAAAACTTTGAATTATGGGATTTAACTAAGGATTCTTTTTTGTATAAACATTTTACAATATAAAAATAGTAGTAATAGCAAATCTCTTACAGCAGAATAGTATTGATAGGTTTTTTGATAGAGCTATATGTTTGCAGTTGTTCCATATTTTATCACTCTACATGTTTGACTTTTAAAGTATTCACAACAAAAAAGTCTGTTTTAAAAGTAAATCTGAGATATGCAGACTGACAGATTGCTGTGCTGTCCTGTCCACAATGATGCCTTAAATGTTTGATTCTTGTGTTTGCTGGTTTACAGCCACCACAAAATTATCAAGTACCATGTGTGAGTAAATGGGTCTGCTTTTTTTTCTCTCAAAACCAAAATTATACTCTGTTAATTATCCTAGCATTTAGAAAATTACTCTTACCATTTGTTTTGCCACTTGGTAGTTGAGGTATGAAGTTGACACTATGTGGTAACCATTCACTAAATTTAGTCCTGCACCATGTGATTTTAATTGCTTTGCATCAGAAGATAGCATTTAGTATATAATGTTTAGTTGTAAATTTTTTTCTAGAGGAAAAACCCCTGGGCTCAGTGGTAGAAGCTTGTTCAAATCATCCTTTGTTCTCAATTTGTACTTCTTTTTGCTGTATACCATTTCCTCAGATTTACTGCATGCGTTTCACAGACTTTTATGGGCCTTCCAGTGATACTATTTAGTTTGCATAAATAGCATCCACAGTAGAATGACTGCTGGGAAAGTTTCATCCAGCGTGTTCAGCACTCACTGCCTATGAATTCATCTGCTCCTGTAGCTCATCTGTCTCTGCCTAGATGCTGCTATCATTTTGCTAACTGACACTGTCATTCTCTCTCTCCTAGATTAGTCCTGCAGGCTTCTGTTCAGGTCTGGCTGCCATCAGATTTGCCCTCCCTGTCCAGTCTATTCTCCACTGAGTAACTAGAGTGATCTTTCCAAAACTCCATTCTCAGCCCCATTACCACCAGGGTATCATATAGGCACTTCAAACTCAATAAACCCGAACTTCACATTCTTTCCCTTTGGGTTCCCTTCCCATCTCCCCTCTATCCCTCCCTCCCTTCTTTCCTTCTTAAAAGCAAGCTTCAAAAGCAGGCTAACATCTGTTTAAGGAGAGAATGGTGAGAGAGAAGACAGAAAAATATTTGAAGAAATAATAGCTGAAAGTTTTTCAGATTTGGTGAGTACTATACATAGTAGATCCAAGAAACTCAGCCAGCCCCAGGCATTCACATATACCAAAAAAAGAAGAAAAAAAGCTGTACCAGGGTACATCACAAATCAAATTGCTTAATGTCTCTTAATGATAAAGAGAAATTATTAATGTATCCAGAGGAAAAACCACATGTACACAGGAATAGAATGTAGGCGGACTTCTAGTCTCAAAGAGTGCAAGCCAGAAGATAGTGAAACAACATCTTTAAAATGTTAAAGGAAGGGGAAAATAAGTCCTGAAAATAACTTGATAGTCCTTGGAGGTATTTGCAATAACATTTGACATGTGTCTGAAGGCAGATACTTGGACGGGCTTGTTGTTTGATGATTCAGAAATTTTAATCATCTATTTTCATATGGCATTTTACATTTTAAAGGTGTTTAAATATGGGAGAAAATTTTTCACACTGTTTTGAAATAGCCAGGAGGAGCGGTTTTATCTCCATTTTGCAGGTGAGAAAGCTGAGCTGGTAGTTAACATAACATTTACGGTTCCATAAGATCCAAGACTGTGATCAGCTTTCCTGACTTCCTATTCAGGACCTTCTTCTATCTACCTGACCTCGTTATTAGCTATGTTTTGCTCAAGAATAATTCCTAAAGTTAGAGACTGCCAGAATAAATAAAATGTATGGAGTGCCTTGAAAGCAGTAATAGGTAATACAGTATTTAGTAATTCTTTTGTATCTTGACAAAATACGTGAAGAAAATAAAATGAAAATCTTTTAAAATCCCAAGGCGTATGAGAAACCATTGCAGTATTTAAACTTGAAGTGAATGAGTAGAGGTAGGGAAATTGCTATGATTGTGAGGAAACTTTTAATTAAAATAATGTTATTTCTGATGTTTTTTTTTAAAGGTAAGAAGTTTGATTATTTTTCATTTTCATATTATATGTGAGCAAAGAACCTTTTGATAACAGGTCAAATTAAAATGTGACAAATTTGTTGAAGAGAAACTTTATTTTCCTCTTGTATTTATACTGCATATAAATTAAATACCATCTTGGCATATTTCATTGTATCTAAGGTAGGAAATTAGTTTTGACCTATTGCTAGCAGCAGTCTGGTGGGAAGAATACAGTCCATTATCTTTTTTCTTTTTTTCCACTAGAATTTCTTCAGATATTCTTTAGAGATGTTTTTCAGCTTTTCCTATTAAGGAGGAATTCTGAAAGCTAGCTCTTTATAATAGAATTGGGATTTAAAAGTTAGAATTTGAATGGTGGACAGGGCATAAGTAGGATAAAGAAGAATATTTCCAGTTATGAGGAATATGAACTCCGACATGCCTTCCCAGAACAGTTGGAATGGTCCTTGATGTAAAGAAACTAAGAAATAATGTAGAGTAGATAGAGTAGGGCATGATAACTGAAGGCCTTGAAAAAAACCACTAGAAGTAGGTGAATGACATGAAGTTACAGGGCTTCCCTGGTGGCTCAGTGGTAAAGAGTCCTGCCAGTGCAGGAGATGCGGATTCAGTCCTCGAATCTGAAAGATACCCTGGAGAAGGAAATGGCAACACACTGCAGTATTCTTGCCTGGGAAATCCCATGGACAGAGGAACCTGGCGGGCTACAAGTCAGGGTTGCAAAAAAAATCAGACATGACTTAATGACTATAAACAGCAACAACAACTGAAATTTGAATTTACTTCTGAGATGAGTGAATTGTCTCTTATCCAATTAAGAAAGATGAATTGGGGCACTTCACCTCAGTGTTTTCTGTGTGTGTTAGCACTCACTGCCTTTAAAGAAATACAGATTAAATGCCAAAATAAGAATTATTTACCTTTATTTTACCCGATTATTTTACCTCTGTTTCTTTTTCTTTTCCAGTCAACTCCTTTACATCTAGCAGCAGGCTACAACCGCGTTCGGATCGTTCAGCTTCTTCTCCAGCATGGTGCTGATGTGCATGCAAAAGACAAGGGGTACGCGTTTCTGCTTATTTTCCTGAATGGCGTCACTCACGGGTCATTTATTACACTTGGTGTTCAACATCTGATACACCAAAGCTTTTGAGCACAGGGCAAAGTCTTACATCCCATTGTTTTATGGCTTGTACAGCATTTTGAGAGTGTCCACAGTGATTTGACTTATTTTTATATTCCTACTAATTAAGGATTCGTCTCATAACAATTTCGTAAATTAGTTTAATTTGACTGTGTTCTATTATTTGCAGCCAAAATTTGTTTCTCTCAATTGCAATTACTATTTTTCAACTCTTAAGTTGTACTTCAGAAAGACAGATGAATCAAAAGTTCTGATAACCCAACAATATGACTGTTCTATTTATCAGATATGAAAGGATCATCTTTTATTAATAAGCTAAAATCTTAAGTATACAGTATTTTAATTTTTTTCCTAATGAAATCTTGACCATCTAAACTGAGAAAACCTTAAAGATCCTTATGAAGATTGATGTGAAAGAGAGGTGTCTGGGAACCAAAAAAAGCAGTATGTCATTTATTTTATAAACAGGTGACTTTCGGAAAACTTTGTACCAGTTTCCTAGCTAATCCCCAGGGACGTGGGAATTGGATCTGTTAGCCCATACATTGGGCTAACACTTCTCCTTATGCCACTTTAAGATCCAAAAGATAATTACCTGACTGCCCATGTGATGTAGATTCCTATTGCAGTCGTGATGGGTAGCGTGAAGGAAAGAAGCCCCAGAGAAGGCTGTCTTTCACTTTGCCCCTCTCCACATCAGGAAGCAGAGACAAGAAAAAAGAGCTCAGTACTTGAGACAGTTCTCAGAAGCGGGGGGGGGGGGGGGGGGGGGGGGGGTCTGTCATTTCAAATCTGCTCTTTTTGGTGCTCTGTTTCTCTCTTGCCTGCCCCATTCTCTGCGCCATATGTACGTGGTATTCCCACAGGACAGGGGCACACATGCCTGATGCTCTTGTACACCTCTGTAATTTTTGAGCACGTCTGAAAGCAAATGGGTGAACCGTAGGTGAGTCCTCAAGAGAAGTACACCCCCAACAAGAGGGTCCTTGATTTGTGCAGAGTGACATTTGGATATGCAAGCTATAATAATTTGGATATTGAATTCTTGTGTTGGAAATCACCATGAAAGTAAAATAATATGGTAGGAATATTTCAGCTCACTATTTTCTGTAAATACTTAACATATAAAGCGTGCAGTTTGTAGTTAGTACAGGCACTTCTACCTTTACTTAAAAGCTTTTCTACTCACTGCTTTAATGATTGACATAAAATAACATATGAAAGGTTGGACATTAGTTATGCTTTGTATTCTCTTATTACTCTAAAATATTTTGAATATAATTGTATTGGAATTTGCTAGATTTTTGTTTCTTAGCATTTCTTCGATGAGTGACTAAGTTGTTGGACATTACAGTGTCTTAGTTTGCTTTTTTCCATTTAGTGGACTTGTGCCTCTTCATAATGCGTGTTCATATGGACATTATGAAGTCACAGAACTGCTACTAAAGGTAAGAAGAATTAAAGATATTGAATATTGTTTGCCTTTAATTTGTCATGAGTTTACATGGGGATTTTTTACCAAGCTTTTAAGAGAACAAAATTGTTTTTTGTTTTTTTTTTAATATTCACTGTTGCCTTGAAATGTTTAAAGTATTCTTTAAACTGTATTTTAAATGCTGAAATTAAAACAGTTGTTGACATTTCAAAGTTATAACTGAAATTTACAGTGAAATGAATGTTTTATTTGATTCAGTGAAATGATTCCTGACCATTAACTTTTCTTTTCTCAATTCAGCATGGAGCTTGTGTTAATGCTATGGATCTGTGGCAGTTTACCCCACTTCATGAGGCTGCTTCCAAGAATCGCGTAGAGGTCTGCTCTTTGTTACTTAGCCATGGTGCTGATCCCACTTTAGTCAACTGCCACGGCAAAAGTGCGGTAGACATGGCTCCAACTCCTGAGCTCCGGGAAAGATTGACTTGTATGTATTTATATCCTAAAATCAACACTGCTTGTTGTAAATTAGAATATCTTCTTTTTGTTATTAGGGCTGATGTTTTGTCCAACTTAGATAATGGCCTTGTCTTCTTGTATGTAGACTAACTAGTTATTGGCTTTTCTGGTTCTTTCCTTTATGAATTCTGCAGGAATCTTATATATGTACACTATATTTATTTTGTGTTTATTCAAGCTTAATTCTAATTTATGTGTTCAGGCTCTTTTTTTTTTTTTTAAAGACTAGAGAGAATGAGTTCATCAGTAACCATTTATTGAATATTTACTGTATGCCAGAAACTGGAAATGTAGATGTGTACAATCTAGGAAAAAAAAATCTCTAAGCTCACAGGGCTTATATTCTTATACTGTTCATAATAATAGATGCTATATAACATCATGGAATGCTCACTGCCTCCCAAACCCTGCAAGTTGCACAGTCATGTTTTTATTTGTGTTACGGCCCAAGCACAATCACTAGTCCAAATTAAATAAGATAATTTTTACGACTTGATTGAAGTAATTTTCTCAGATACTGATACATCTTACTTACATTTACATATGCGTGTTTTTTATAAATTTTTGTTTTAGAATAGTTTTAGATTTAGAAAACTTACCAATTAATACAGAAAGTTCTTATATTTCTCATACCCAGTTTCCCCCCATAAACATATTAATATGGTACATTTGTCATAATAATGAACCAATACCAATACATTATTAACTAAAGGCTGTAACTCTATTCAGATTTCCTTAGTTTTTAGCTAAAGTTCTTTTTCTGCTCCAGGATCTCATTCAGAATTGCTGCTGCGGTGTATCTGACTCAAATACTAAGATATATTTAATTCTACCTGTAGGCATTTCAGGTTTAAATTACAGTAGGTATCACATACCTAATTTTAAATTTGTCCCACAGTTGATACTGTCTTACATCGAGGATGCTAAGAATCAAATAACTGGATTTAAACACCTGAGAAAACCTTTAAACGATCATTTAAGAAAAAGGCATAGTCAAAATGAAAACATCAGTGAAGTTTAAACAGACTGTAAATTTGTTTATGTTAAAACAGGAAGAATTCCTTGCGATTTTGATCTCGTTTAAATGGAAATTCAAACTTATTTTGGTGCCGGAACAGATGACATCCACTACATTACAGGCCCGCACAAACCAGGTTGTCACTGGGCAGATGTCTTGGCAATGAATCCTTGTGGAAGTGCATTTTTTTCTCTCTCCCACTCATATGACTCTTGTCATATGTTACCTTCCATTATATAGCTTATTTTTCTATGTGATGTTCTGTCTCCTCACTTTAGTTTTAAATTCTTAGAAAGATCTTTCATTATTCTATCTTCTTAGCACCTACACAGTGCCTTATTACCTAATAAAAATGTGTGGATGGTGTTCATGCTTGGGCTTGTATCTACCTGCCCCCACCCTAGCACAGTACACTGTGCATGCTGTGTGCCCAGCAGGTTTATTGAATTGAATTTAACTTAACTCAAAGTGTATTTATTTTTTAATATCTTTTTCTAATTTCTTTCTTTTAGTTTTATACCCCAGACTCGGCTTTATCCCCTGTCACCAATTGACTTTTTTTCCTTCCAGTCATTTTGTAAATACAAGTATTGTCATGGGTTTTTACATTGTATTTCATTGGTCTCTCTGATTCCAGTGTAAACATTAAAATTTAACCAAGATTTCTATAGTTTTGTAAAGGAAAAATTCCCTGATTAGAGTATTTTGCAACCTTCTCAGTATCTCCTTAAATAAGCTTCTACTAATGAGGGAAAGCATTTAACAAAGTTGGAACTTTTCTAACCAGTTCTCATCCTCATGCTCACTGCTTTATGCTAGGCAATCACAGTAACAGACTTCATTTCATATGTACTTTATGCTAGGCAATCACAATAACAGACTTCATTTTAAAAAAATTATACAGGAAACAGAAAACAATATTTTGATCATACCCATCATTACAGCATTTTCTCTATACTTCTTCTACTCTTTCTTGTTGACTTTTTTATTTGTTGTTTTCATGAAGCCAGATGAATTCAATAGTGTGGGTTCTGCACATACTGGAGTTGAAAATCCTAAAAGTAGCTTTCATTCTTGTTTCAAAAGGCATTTATAAAGAGAAACTTCTAAAGCATTCTATAAATGTTAAGTTTTCAAGGTAATTAGGATTTCTGAAGTTTCAAAGTCCTGTACTTCAAGGAATTTGGCAATGATAAAGTACCACTAAACATACAGTTATACAAAAATGTTTTACCCCAAACCTGCCATGACTTATTTTATACATATCAGCATTCGTGCAACAATTATTCATTTGCTACCTGCTGTATGCCAAGCACTGTGGTCAGTGATGGGACCGCTGTAGCAGATAAGACAGTACGATAAGCCCTGTGATAGAAGGCTAAAGGCAAGTGCAGAGGCTTTTAGAAGAACGAATCCTAACAGGGAACATCAGAAAGGCTTATCTGGAGGATCTGAACTGAGAACCTGAGGAATGAGTAGTAGTTACTATGTGTGTGTCTCTGTCTCTCTGTCTTACAAGGGAGAAAAGAAAGTGACAGGCGGCCCTCAAAGGAAAGAGAGAAAGCCAAAGAGAAAGAGTTCAGTGCCAGGCAGATGCAAAGGCCTGAACATGAGCAGGCCTGGAATTATGTAACATATTATGTCACATATCATTTTTATCTTTTCAGAACAATTTTCAGCTTTTTGTTAACAAGTAGTCTTATCAAAATACACTCCAGTCTTTTAAAATAAAAAGACTATTTGCTTTTAATAAATGAGAGTAGTGGATTCTTATTCATGTAGTTAATTTAGAACTCCCTTTTAAAAAGTCTTACTTGCTTATATAAATAATAAATATATAACATTAACTGTTCTTTGAAAAATTTTCAGACTCTGGCACTTCCTCCATAAATCAGTTCTCCCCTCCTGTGTGTTAAGATACAATCATTGTTAATATTTTGGTGAATATTTCTCTAAATGTATTTTTTATATCATTAGTTGTATTTAGTTGCTGACAGTAAGGTAGTAGTAATCATACCCAAAAAATGGGTCAACCTTCCCTTTCTCATTTGCTACCTGAATTTTCATTTAAAAATATATACTCTCATGTCCAATATATAGAGAGTTATGCTTTTGTTTATGAGCTAGAAAGTATTCCAGTGTGTGAAAGTGAAGTTGCTCAGTTGTGTCCGACTCTTTGCGACCCCATGGACTGTAGCCCACCAGGCTCCTCCATCCATGGGATTTTCCAGGCAAGAATACTGGAGTGGGTTGCCATTTCCTTCTCCAGGGGATCTTCCCGACCCAGGGATCAAACCCAGGTCTCCCGCGTTGCAGGCAGACGCTTTAACCTCCGAGCCACCAGAGAAGCCTATTCCAATATATAAGTGTTCACAAATTACTTAACTGATTTCTATTTGGTGTACATTTAACTCACTTGATTTAAAACTTTGCTGGAGTGAGTATCTTTATATGTGTATCTATATGTGAATGCTGAGTAGAAAGCAGTCTTATTTCAGAAATTTTCATTAACCTACACCCTCCTCCTCTGCACTTTTATCATTGTTTTGTCATGTTGTGGCTGTTGCTAACATAGAGGAATATGTAAAATTAATAACTTTCCTACTTTATAATCACGATAATGATTTTTTAGATTTTAAATATTTATATGTCACCATCATTTCATTAACAGATGAATTTAAAGGTCACTCTTTACTACAAGCAGCCAGAGAAGCAGATCTAGCCAAAGTTAAAAAAACACTTGCTCTGGAAATCATTAATTTCAAACAGCCACAGTCTCATGAAACTGCGCTGGTAAGATCTTATTGTTAATCTGTTCCTTGGGTCTGTAACAGTAGTGTAAACTCAAAATATGATTTTCATTTCAGAAACCTTAAGGTAACTTTAGTATCTCAAGTACCAGGAATTTGCATTTTAATATTGGTTGCATTGATTTTTAAATTTGGTTCAGATGATTGCTTTCATGGGTGAGAGAAGAGCCATTTGCTCAACCTTAATTTGAAAATTATTTTTACATTTGCATTTATCCAACCATATTATAACAAACCTTCTTTTGTGGCCAATGTACTCATGAAATACAAAATGTGATTTTTCTCATAGAATCTCCCTTTTCTTGTGGTTGCTAGTTACTAGGTAAATATTATATTTGCTTTCTACAGAAGATTAAATTATTTTCAAAGGTACTTGCCTCATCCTTTTGAGCAATTGTAGTCAAAGAATTATTATATTCCTTAATGAAATATAGTAAGATTAGGAAATTTTTTGTTCCAGACTGTAACAAATTGTTTTTTTAAACTATTCATCTTCTTTCTGTTGATGTACTTTCAGAATGATGATTCTGTTTTCTTTGTCAATGATCACATTAAGTTTCAGGTATAGGACTGGTTGGACTACACCTTAATTCAGAATTTAAGCATAAGGGATGCCTCTATCACAAACCTCTAAATATGCTCCAGTTAACATTCTTAACTTACATCTGGCACAGAAGGGTCAAACTGTAGGCAGTACCTGCTGAAAACAACACTGTAAGAGTTACCAAACCAAAATAGGCCAACTGTATGTATGGCTCCCATGCAGGGGTTTAGATACATTCAGGCTACAGAGTGTTATGCCAGGACACACTCAAAGCCATGGAATAAACCTGACCTTCTTTTTTAGAGTGTTCATTTTATTCATTAGTACATAGTTTTTTACTTTTTAAATTTTAATACAAATATGAAGTGAAGTTAAACACAAAGGTTGTATGAATAGAGGATAAAACATAAAATTTCTGAGAATACTTCTCCCTCTAAGCGCCTTCAAGTCTGTTGCCTTCTTACCTGTCCCTGGGCGTAGGGACTTACTCTCCAATAGTGCTAGGAATACCTCTGGGGAAGAGCTTGAGAAATACTGACTTTTGTGGCTGACAGCCTACTGAAGGACTGAGAAATTCAGTTATGGATTTTTATAGCTTCAGAGAGGCAGTATTCTGATACCTCAAGTAAATATATACTGGATAATTGCTTATTGGCTAAAGGGAAAGGAATGAAGTCTCTGAATACTCAACTAAGAGCATAATTTCACCTTGATTTAAAGGCTTACGTTTCATACTCCCAGTGTATTTTGGAGGAATTTCGGTCATCTCCGTAATGTGAAAATGTATGTTTTGAGACAGCAGTGTTTTTTATGTATGTATTTATTTATTTATTTATTGGATTTTTTAAAATTTATTTTATTTTTTTTATTGAATTTTTATTTTTACTTTATTTTACTTTACAATACTGTATTGGTTTTGACAGCAGTGTTTTAAATAGTCAGCAGGTGCTTTTCAATTCAGAAATCTACTTTCACACAGAAGTTTATTTTATTCACTGGTTTTTCTTTATTTTACAGCACTGTGCTGTGGCCTCTCTGCATCCCAAACGCAAACAAGTGACAGAATTGTTACTTCGAAAAGGAGCAAATGTTAATGAGAAAAATAAAGAGTAAGTGCAGTCGCAGAAGGCGTTGCTCTGTAGTTAAAGCGAGAATGCGATACAAGTTAAGAGGTAACCTTTTCCTTTTCTCCTCCACAGTTTCATGACTCCCCTGCACGTTGCAGCAGAGAGAGCCCACAACGATGTCATGGAAGTTCTCCATAAACACGGAGCAAAGGTAAAAGGCACACACCTGAGATAAGGTGCCAGTCTTGGCATTGAGTAGCTAGCTGCACTTAAAGATTATTCCTCTCCTCTCTGATTCTCCTGAAGAAGTTAATCTTATAAAGGACTGTGAACATGTATTTGAATTCACTGACTCTCCTTTAAAGCTGATTTAAATCTGGTTGCTAATAGAGAGGATTCCTGGTGTTTTATGTTGTACTCTACTGTCGTTCTTCTATAAAGCAATAAGTGTGGTTAGGGCCTTATCATTTGAAATGCATTTCAACTTTACATTGTTTTACCTTAATACTGGAATTGATACATTTTGGTAGTCAACATCAGTGATGGCTTGTCAGAAAATAATTTATGTAAACGATGGGCAAAACATTGCTACTTATTTTAAAGAACATTTGTTCCTTCAAACCAGTAATGATAATCATTTTTTCACATAACCTCAATATAAAGAAATTTTTAATAACCATTTTTATTGGCACTGTCTGAGTGACATTATCTGCAACTCCATGACTCCCATGAATTGCTTGAGGAAATTTTGCTTGAAGGAAGCAAGTTAGTTGTTTTTCAGAGGTACTTGAATGTGAAAATTTTTAAATCCTCAACAATTTTTTTTTAACAGCTCAGCTTTTTCTTGAATGTGTTACTAAAGAGATTTAGTGAAAAAGACCAAAGCCCATGTCATCATCATACTCTTCAGATTCTTCTCTTTGCTTCTACTTTCTCCTCAGCTGGGGCAGCAGTGGTGGATGGGGCAGGACCTCCTGCTGGTCCAGCGCCAGCTACTGGAGCAGGTCCACCAGCCCCCACATTGCAGATGAGGCTCCCGATGTTGACATTGGCCAAAGCCTTTGCAAACAAACCTGGCCAGAAAGGCTCAACATTTACACCGGCTGCTTTAGTGGGGGCATTGATCTTATCCTCCATGACCGTCACCTCACCGTTGTGCGGAATGAGGGCAGAGTAGATGCAGGCGAGCTCTGAGGCGGAGGCCATGGTGTGGGTGGGTGCTCAGTGGGAGCTGCCGGGCGCGGGGCTAGTTGCGGGATGAAGTGAGGGCCTCACCCCAAAATGGTCTTAGCTTCTTCGGAAGACCCGAGCGCCTTAGCAACAGCTGAGGAAAGAAAGCAAGAGTGTATATTTTAAAACAGGAGTCCCCAAAGTAGGATATAGACACTCTATGGAACATACAAGAGGAGCCACTGGGTGGAGGGGGGAAATACTAGAATTTTTATTGAAAGTAATTTATTAACTTATTAAGAACAGAGAAATTAAGATCTGCTGCTATTTCATAAACAGATTGATACTGCCATCAACCTGTGTGTGTGTGTGTGTGTGTGCGTGTGTGCGTGTGTGTGTGGTGGGGGGATTGACAGGGATACACTCACTCATCTGCTCACATCCAGCACGATGTGACACGTTGCACTTTACATGAGTAGATTCATGGGTATTATTCTAAACGGTAGCATCTTGACAAATACCACTGTTGAAAGTCAGAGGAAACAACCATGACAATCTTAAAAAAAGGTTTATCTGGCTATTTCATAAATGAGGATTTTCAGGAATTGGCATACTTAGCTGTTTTGCCTTTTTTTAATGAAAGTAAGTGAGTTCAAAATTTGCTTATTCTATGGTGACAAATGATTATTACTTGCATGTAGGTACATATTTTAAAAAAGAAACATAATCAGAACATTAAAGATCAAAGTTACATATTTTAGAGAAATGAATGAGAAAGTAGCTGCTTTTTAAAAGGAACTTTTAACAAATGAAGAGCCCATTTTGAAAATCAATTTTTAGAAAATATCTGCTGTTTTTTGAGTTTCTTGCCAAAAAATGATGTATGTTTATCAACTAGCTGTCATCTATATAATTTGAAACTGGGCAACAGAATTTTCTAACCTGTTTAAAAAAATTTTTTTTAATTTGTTAGGTAGTTTTTGAACCTATTAATGAATTTTAGTGCAGTACCTTATGATAAGTTTGCAAGAATCAAGAAAGATGCAATTTTACTAGCAAAATTCAATTAAAGCCTTAGCATAATTAGTAAATTACATTAAAAATTAAAAATAACCATTGTGATTTAGAAGACTTCGCTAACAATGTACTTTTTCCAGTTGCACCACATATCTATGTGAAATCTAGCTGTTGTTGAAAATGAATCTAGAATCACACCCTCAAATCTACATCACAGTTTTTATAAGATTTTTTAAAGTCTTTTAATTGAGCCAAATGACATTTTGTATGACTGATAATTTAAATTTTTTTAATATTTTATTGTTTCATCTTTGTATATAAGTTTTATAATACTCATTATATATTAGTTTCGTACTGCTTGGTTATAATTTACAGATGAACATAAATGAATATTGAGAGGGTTCTCAAAACACATTTTACTCCTGAAGTGCATGATCCAAAAATCAGTATATCCTTGCCTTAAAAGGACCATTGATGTTTTTAATTAAAAAAGCAGAATGAACTAGAATGAAAGGAGCATTCTACAAATTTATTACTTATTTTGAGGGTACAGCTACTGTGTTGTTACATAAATAATATCTTGTTGCTCTATCAAGCAGAAAATAATAAGCTAAGTGGGCTTTCTGCTACTGTTAAGAGCATTGTATGTTTATCATTGACCTGTTTTTTAAAATATCTTATGGCATTTATAATGTTCTTGAACAACCATGAATAATGCCCTTCATTTTGGGAAAGTATCTATTTGTTGTCTCCCGTGAGTCATTTTATTTCATAAAGATTCAGTGAGAAATAACATTATTTTATATAACCTATCCTAGTCAGCATTACTCTAGGTCTGTGGCTCTAAATCTTTTTCTGCCCTTCATGTTCACAGTACATTCTCATCAATAACGTCGCAATTCATCAGTCAGGCATGGGTATAATTTTAAACGCCCTGCCAGTGCTGTAGAATGACTTTTAGACTAGTATATCTTCCCTAGTCCTCCCACTGTAGTTCAACAAAATTGAGAACTCCTGCTACTAAGCACCTTAAATGGAAAAAGAAATTAAGCAGGGTTATGAACCCACAGATACCTGTTTCCACCCTCCCGTTCATTCATTCCCTGATCCCAAGGCAGACTGCTGTCCCTTAGGGTTGGTTTATCTGGTGACTAGCATTAGTAAAAGCTCACTGTAAAAACCCAGTTGAGCTACTGATGGGCCCTAATGTTTGCCTGCCTGGTGTTCTTTCTGGGGAACTTATGGTTTCAATCTGATTTTTGAACAACTCATTGTTTCCATTTGATCTAAAAGCACCTTCCCAACAAGCAAGCCTACCCTTGAATTACGATTCAGCTCTCTTACGCTAAGACTAGTAAACCAGAAACGGCAGAGAATTTGGTAGGGAGATCTAATGCCATTAACTAATTTGTCTTACTTAAATAGAACTTAGAAACACAAGCCAAAACATTCTTTTTGAGTAAAGCTTGGGCAATACAAAGTTTAGGTTCATTGTGCATGTTAAATTAAGCATATTGTGTACATAACATAAGCAGGTATACTTTTCCATTTAGAATCTTCCACTTTCTAGTTTTATGACCTTGGACTTAATTTTCCTGAACCTCAGTTGACTCATTAGTTATATATATGGGTATTAATACCTCCCCTACAAGGGTGACTGTTGTTGTTTTGTTTTGGTAAAAATTAAATGAGTTTATATATATATATGTTGTATAGTACCTTGCATACAAACCATACTTTCTTTAATTAGTAGTAAGTATGAGTGTTATAATTTTTTCCATATTTGTCTTTCTAAACTTATATAATATGTATTTCACCTCATTATCTAAATTTTATATAAGACATATGTGTATAATCACTTCCTAATTTGTTTTGATCCACTGGTCCACCATTGAGATGTAAAATGATAATGTTCTGGATACTGTGAGAAATACCAGTTTGAAAGTTAATGCAGTTGCCAAACTTGAAGCTAATCCTGAACCAGTTTAGTGGCATCAGTAGTGAAGAAGGAAGAAAATGATGAAAGCCATTTGTGAAAGACTATTTGTGAAATACTAAGCTGTATTATTTGAAAGTGAATTGGGTGCTTGAATAGACTTAGAAAATAGTGCTACAATTAAGGAAGTAAGAAAGCTATGTGTTGGCAATGATTTTGTACTTGGAGTTAATATGATAGGAGGAATAGAAGGACATTAAATAAAACTAGTAGTTGGAAACAGCCCTGGAGTATGATAGTTTAGGATTAGAAATATTGGGAAGCCCTTGACATAATGATCACACACTGTGGGAATGAGGACGGTTCCGGGTAGAGAATGTGGAGAGATGGACTGAGAGTCAAGGAAAGAACCTTTGAAGGTTGCTCATCTTTGTGGAACAGCAGTGGGAAGAGGGGTTTTCCCAGGTGGCATAGTGGTAAAGAATCCGCCTGCCACTGCAGGAGGCAAAAGAGATGCAGGTTTGATCCCTGCTCGGGAAGATCCCTGAAGAAGGCAGTGGCAACCCACTCTTGTATTCTCATCTGAAAAAATTGCGTGGACAGAGGAGCCTGGTGGGCTACAGTACATGGGATCACAAAGAGTTGGACAGGACTGAGTGTGCACACACACACAGCTTTTGAAGGAGATATTCCAAAAGTATACAGGTAGAAAATTGTATTAATTAGGGTTTTGGCAATAAATACACACTCAACGTGGGTAATCTGAGGAATATTTAATAAATTATATACAAAGGTATGGGCAAGATTTAGGAAATCAACAGGAATAAGGTAGTACCAGCAGCAAATGGGAGCTATCGTCATCCCTGGGCCTGAAGGGGTGCAGAAGCGGGGGGCTAGCTAGAGAAGACCACCTGACAGCATCTGTAGCCTTTGATAAGGGGTAGACCTCATCCACATTCCTCATTCTGCTCCTGCCCACCACCCACTGGCCAAATACCACAGAAAGTTAAAGACAAAAAAGCCATCGTTGTCATCTATACAAGTGATTTTCCCAGGACACGAAGCAGGGTCAAGGATGATATTACGGGTCTGGAGAGGCAAGCAGGCAGTATTCAGCGAAAGGACTATTAAGGAAATGATGGTTATAAGAAAATGGAGTTATTAACCAACTTATTTGAGAAGTCCACTTTTATAGGAGTAAATGTCTGTATCTTAAAAAAAATATGTCTACCAACCCCCTACTTTACAAGATTACTGTAAACCGTAAATAAGAGAGACATAAAGATTTTATCTTTTTCTTTATTATTGTCAGTCTACTCTGACATTCTGCATTCTATTGCTACTGCTTTGTCTACTGTCATTATTAAGTAGAACCTAAGCCCCAGTTGCATATGGTATTGTTAGTACCTAGAAACAAAAGGTTTAATTCAGAAGTTCTTTTTTTCATATTTGAAAGCACTACTGTTTTGTCATTAGTGAGCATCTGTTAAATGTGTGGAACATGAAGAAATTTTTTGATGTTCATGTCTTAATTTGACAGATTTATTTATACTGTATGTAAAAAGAAATTGTGTCAATAGTAATTGGTGTTTAATGGGCTTATTTCTCACATTGAGAGTGATCAAGAATCTTTGCTGTCTTTAGAGAAATGTGTTAGCTTATTATAAGGATTTTATTAATTCTCTTTCAGAGGTGAGTTGATAAGCAGATTCTGTCAACCCAAAAGTGTTAAAGTGCTTTTAAAACTGTAGATCCCAAGTAGCTTTTATAGTTCAAACAATATCTGAGGTTTGATCATATCAGAATAAAGTCCCAAGGGGCCAGTGTCTCAGAGACATTTTAGTTACCATTCAGTTAGATTGACTGAATATAAATTAGGCAGAAGTAGAAATCTGGCTTATTACTTCTGTGAGATAACCACAGAGCTAATCCCAAAGAAATGATTTGCAGGAGTTATAGCTGAAATTCACAAAAGACGGAACAATGAATTTGGGAATAACTGTTAGTTTCCTTAGCTGACATTCTCCCTGTATATGTCTCTCTCTTTCTGAGATTGCATGAGTTTCTTTTCTCTGCCAGTGTTTGTTCATCTGCTTCATTCTTTTTATAGACTGTATTTTTCTGTTGTACTTCTCTGTGGCCTGAATACGATCTTCACAGCCCTTACTTTATAAACCTTTGGCTTGGAAATATACCACCTGCAGCTGCCATCTCATCTCAGAAACGAGAAAGGGAGAGTAAATAAGACTTCAGTTTGTTTAGCACAGCCACGGCATTGGCACCTCGAGTAATCAGCTATGCTCCACAACTTACTTCTCTGACAGTTAGGGCATGTCGGCAGTGTGAGTACCCCTTTAAGAAAGCAAAGGAAATATGTACCATTAGAATATAATATATCTCTTTTCAAAAAACCTGATTGCTTCTTTTAAAATTCCATGTGGATGTTGAGGTTTACAAATACTGCTACTCAAGTGTGGCTAGTAAACACTAACCTAGTTTCCTGTTTCTCAGATTATATCAAAATTTAACTTCCTAGAAAAATTCTATACTCTGTGATGGATTCATAACACATTAAAGGATTAAAAGCCTTTGAGTAAAATATTGATCACTGTAGCAGAACTCTAGCTAAGAATTAAATTGGTAGTCATTTTGTTTATTTCATTCCTCATAGGAGATGCTTTGACCTGTGTACATCCTACCATGGATAACAGTGGCCTGTAATAATCTGTAAAAACTTTAATTATACTTTTACTGCAGATAAAGTGAGTCAGTTATTTTCAGTATTAAACAATTTTGTCAACATAGGCATTTAGCTTTTTTTTCCTCCAGATTTCTGGAGGGAAAGAAGAATATATTCTTCTGGGAAAGAAGAATACATGGTTTTTGGTTAGAGAATGTTTCAGTAGTCTGTTCATTATACAGAATGGTATATCGAAAACTGTATTCTTTATCATCAGAATTTACTAATTTGTCATTGTTTTGAGCCATCCATTTACCAACCATTTTCAAACACCCAGTATACAAGGCGTTGCACTTATTACTATGAGGTATATAGGAAGTTTGAATTTGATAAAGATTCGTAAGGGACTTAAAATCTAAAAAATGGTCTCAACTAATACAGTCTACTTGAATATCTATTATCAGATTGGAAAGGACAGGTAGATTGTTATTCAGAGGAGAGACCAATTACTTCTATTAGTGGTGGCAGGCTTGGGAGAGAATGGGAGAAATTTCATGAATAAAATAGAATTTTCACTAGGAATGTCCAGGAATTAGATCTATAGAAATAGTAGTAAATATAGTTGGCATCCCTTTCTTATACTAGTGAGTGGTTGATTTGTGCTCAGAATACATTTTAAATAATGGCTCAATCAGGAAAGCAAAGGAGTTTGTCAGTCACAAGTTAATGATTAGTTAGTTCAGTAGATAGAATAAGTACTTAGTTCATGGGGAAATAAGGAAAATCTGAAAAGACATATTGGAGCAAGGTCTTAGTAGTCTCAGTTGGAGAGTTTGGGGTTTGTTCTTATAATACTTGGAGAGCCATTGGAAATTTTTGAATAGGCAGATGGCATGAGCAAATCCTGCTTCAGGAAGATAAACTTCCTGAAAGTAGTTACTTTCTCTTAGAAAACCAATTACAGAAATGTAGACTTAGATAGTTGGCATAATCATTTAGCAGTATTCAACAAAATTAGTTTGACTTTTATTTTTTTTAAAAGGAGGGGATGATGCAGAGTTAATGTTTCTTTAAAAAAAACAAATGAAAGTGTTAGTTGCTCTGTCATGTCCAACTCTTTGCGACCCGATGAACTGTAGCCTGCCAGACTCTTCTTCAACAGACTTCTCCAGGCAAGAGTGCTGGAGCGGGTTGCCATTCCCTTCACCAGGGGCTCTTCCCCACCCAGGGATTGAACCCGAGCCTCCTGCATTGCAGGTAGATTCTTTACCATCAGAGCCACGAGGGAAGCCCAGTGTTTCTTAACTTCAAGCTAAAAAGTTTACAGTATGCCTGCCAACTGTTCCTAGGTTGTAGTTTCTGTCTACCAGGATATAGACCTGTTTGAGATTCCTGTCCTTGTCCCTCTATTGTGGATTTTATTTTTACTATTCCTTGCTTTTAATTTCAAAGTGCCCTGATTTGAACAGAAAAAAAAAAAATAGCTAAAATAATATAGAGACCATTTTCAACTCTCAGATTACTTGAAATCAGATTGGAACATCATCACATGTTCATAGTTAATGTAAAATTGTGTGAGTTCACATTGCTAAGTACAGAAATGTCACAGAATAAGTCATGATGAATTACCACGTGAGTGATATGGACAAAGATAGCTTAAGCTTAGACAAGAGGTGAACTCAACTTCACAGTTAGCTGTTGAGACTAGGCTGTTCACATCGACTAGAATTTGGAGAAAGTCCCCTTTATCATTTCCTTATCCTTTGCTTACTGGTTTCGAAAACAGTTTTGGGCATTTTTTAGTCATAATTTTATGTCCTATACGTTTCCGGCCACATATCATTACAGTACTCAATCATTCTCTTTAGGAAAATCTTAAAAGCATAGTCTCTGCTTTTAAACAGCTTACAATGTATTAAAACAAGTAGTATCAGGCACAGAGTCTAACATTGGTAAGTACTTAGTAAATGTAGTTGCGTCCCTTCCTTATGCTAGGGAGTGGTGATTTTTGCTCAGTATTGCACCCCATGAGTGCATGCCCCAGAGTGAGTAAGAAATGGGAGAAGTGAGTCTGCGGTTTTCTGTGCTGCACCCAGTTCCACCACGCATATTTATAGAGGTAACCACTTCTGACACACAGTGTTTTGTTAATGTTTAAAAATATTCTCTGTACTTCATCTGGTGTTTAGTTGATTTGCTCAGACACTGGAAGTGAAACTGGCTGATGTTGGATTTACTGAGAAACTGTATCTGTCTCTACCACTGCATTGTTAAGGTATCTTAAAGGATAATCTTGACCAAAGGCAAATTTTACCTTTTGCAATGACTTTAGAAACTAACACCTCCAGAAAATAGGGCTTCAGTGTAACCTAATAACTCTGGAGCACAGCAAGCCTATCAGATTGTGATGAAAAAATATCGTAGAAGGGGTGGTGATGTAAAAGTAAATGACAGATAGTGTTTAATGATATGTGGAGGGATTCAAGTTTATGTGAAGGCATGAAAGTCCCTGTGTTTGAGCTGAGGAGTAACTTGGTAAGATCTGTATTTTAGACTAGTAGTTCTCAAACTGTGTTCCCATGATTTGATGAACTGGATTGAGGATTTCCATCACTGTAATTAAATTGGTGTTTTATGCAAATTCCAGGAAAATGTTAATGATTAGAATGTTCTCAGTTTTAAGTTTTTTCTCCTGTGATGAGAACGTAATAGAAATATTCATAGAAAACTTCAAGTTTAGTTTGACCGCTTGTGTTTTCCATCAGTACTTGCTAATAATGACTGTGCTTTTATGTATAGTCATTTTTCTGCTGGCAAATATGATATAATTAAATTTGTCGGTATTTCATGGTGATTTTTGTGAAACACTGTTAAGAATTTATTTGAACCCTTGCCTGAAGTGTCACGGCCTTACTTACAACAATGAAAGACTGGAGACAGGAAGACCAATTGTCTTAAACCCTCTCTTATTCTTATGTTTGGTGGGGATACACAAGTGTTTTGAATAACCAGCCAGAATGTATTTGAGAATTTACTGCGTACCATTAACAGGAGCTTTCTAGACACAGAAAACCTATGCAATACAGTCCATATTTCCGTAACCTTAATTTTACTTGGTAAACAAACACTATCCCAGTGTTCTAATTTCTAAAACAGTGCTGAATTGACATAGGTGTTCAGAAAGGAAGTAATCATCAAGGTTTGAAGTAATCAAGGAAGACTTCTTAGAAAAGGTGAAACTTGCCGTGGATCTCGTAATCCAGAAAGGCAGAATGAAGGGCTTCTCTGAAAGAAGCATCATGTACAATGAATGAGGACTTTGGTCTGACTAGAGTAGTCTTTACTGGGGCATTCCAGAAAACAGGTTAGGACTAGTTAGTTTTGATCAAATTATAAACATGATCCCAAAGTTTAACATTGTCTTAACAGTCTTAAAAGTAACCATTCTTTCATTATAATTTTTCAAAGTTTTAAAAATGGAACTTTTGAATTTTCAAATCAAGTTTTTGGTTAAATGTGTTTGTAATGCAATTAGGTCATTCTATTATAATTATTGACTAAAATTAGGAAAGAAACACAGTTAACTACTCTATCTTTGCTTGCTTACTCTGTTGTCTTTACATTCTGGGAACAAGTTTGGTAGAACCCACTCATCCAAAAGTATTTAATGTGCATCTTTGCTGTGACAGGCAGTGAACTCAGACAAGAGTCCCAGACCTTGGGGACCTTACAGAGACCTCGAGTTGTCAAGGAGAGTGGCAAGGAATGGAGGATGGACAGGAAGGCAGTCATTCAGGGAAGAGATGGGTATATTATAAGTTTTAAGAAGATGGTATTTCTTTAGAATCAGTACATAAGAATTCGTGAATAGTTTATGAATAGTCTATTATATTTTTCATAAAAGTTGACAATTGATTTTTCTCAAGAATTTATTTACTAGGGTGTAAAGGGGAACAAAACGGCTGCTCAGTCTCATGTGCCCCCTTCAATGATATTTCAGATGAATGCACTGGACACCCTTGGTCAGACCGCTTTGCATAGAGCTGCCCTTGCTGGTCATCTGCAGACATGCCGCCTACTGCTGAGTTACGGCTCAGATCCCTCCATCATCTCCTTACAAGGCTTTACAGCAGCACAGATGGGGAACGAGGCCGTGCAGCAGATTCTGAGTGGTAAGTTCACACAGACAACCTTGCTTTCTGTTCTTCCTTTTCCAGGTCTGTCCACTGATACGCAGACTTTGTGCCCCTTGTTTTAAGGGGCTCTATGGAATGTTTTCTTGGCCTGAAAATTTTTCCTGCCTTTCTTTGCTTACAATTTAGCCTGTGGCCCTGCCCATCAACATTCTCCTTTTTGTAATTCTTAAACTTCAAACATTCCAAATTTTTCTCTTGTACTAAGAACCATTTAATAGGGAATTTTAGGTTAGTTACTCCAAGTTATAACTATAAATCAGGGAAACATATAGCTATTTCATCAGAATTTCTCATAATATTATATGTAGTTTTTAGAGGTAATTGATAAAATGGGGAGGAAAGGATTGAATAAATTAAGCAGATTGCTCCAGCAATGCTTTTAAAATGTCTTCTAAATGAATACAATTAAAATATATGGCTGCTAGTAAAAGATAACATTAAATAGTGAATCACAAATGAAAATTTTTTTATTATTTTGATAATTCTTCTTAAAAATTGATTAGTAAGATAAAACATTATATGGGTCATTAAATGCCTATTTTAGTATGTGCCAGAACTTTTTAGTGTAAGTCTTCATACTTTTTATTATCAGGAAGGATAATACAAATAATAGAATTTGGTGGTAAAGTCTTGCCCTTATAAGGTTTTTTTTTTAAATGAGAATTCTTCTTTTTATTTAGATGACAATATAATTTTTTAAACTAATATTTCTGCAAAAAATTTGTATGTCTATAGACCATATACAGGCTGAACTTTTCAGTTGTACCTGTATTTACTAATCCAATTCCAGGTTACGTCTGTAATGACTCCTGAAAGAAGACATCAGTTATATAGAATGTATAGTAAATTATTGGGGTTCTGTTCTGGGCAATATTTTAAAGGTTTGTTTAACAACCCCTATTAATACCAGGTTTGAGTTCCACTTTTAGAGACCCTCACTTTCATCTCACAAGCCTGTAGTTAACCAACAGTATACAATAGTAAAGTTTTAATGGTACACTCTGACAGCATTTATGTTAACATCTCTCTTTCCATTTACCAAATAATTTTCCCTCCTTTGCTACTCTGTTTCCTTAAAAACCAGCAGTAATCTTCCCTTGTCTTTTATGCAGAAAGTACACCTATACGCACTTCTGATGTTGACTATCGACTCTTAGAAGCATCTAAAGCCGGAGACTTGGAAACTGTGAAGGTATGTCAATGCTTTAATGTCTTGGGTAGCTCTTTGAAACCTTTGCTTCCCAATTCATTTTAAGCTTGTAAGTGAAACAACTCAAATCCAAACAATAAGAGGGATGAGCAGAGTAGACTCATAAGGAGAGATCTTTATTAAGAATTTCCTAGTATGTGCCTTTCATTAAATCATTTTTTAGTCACTTTACTTCTGGTTATATGAATGCACTTTTTATTTCTTTCCACTTTTTAAAATTAAAGTGTTATTTTGGACCACACTCATAAATTTGCAAGCTAGTGCAAGCCCAGGTAATAGTACAGTAAAGTTTGAAACAGTGTTCTTGACCTTTTCCAAGAGATTCTCACCTTTGCACTAGGAAATCATCCTTATGATCCTGCAGTTGGGAAGTATTTTTTGATTCTACAATTTATGCATTAATGTAGCTACAGACTCACTTGTCATGAAAAGATACAATCTGACCAAATGATGATGGCTCTTTAGGTTATAGAGTCTCTCCCTTATGCCCAGACTTCCTTCTGTTGTGTAAAAAAACTGTACTACCTGAAAAGTCCTGTGTTCACCCTACCAGCCCCTTCTCAGTATATCTATAGGTGACTTCCAGGTTCTGAGTTTTTGTTATAACAGCCCACTACAGTGGCAGGAGCAGCAACCAGACTTGTCAAATACCTGGAAAGCCCTTGACATCAGACCATGTAGCCTAGAAAATGTCACTTTTTCTCTGCCTTTTTTTTTTTTTTACCTTTTTTAGCTTTCTTCTTTTCATTCTCTCTCTTCACATCACTTCCCTAAATTTAGGATAATCAAATAAGTAAGCAGTGACTAAATAATTAAATAAGTAAGCAATGGCAGAAAGATGGCAAGATTAAAAATCAGGAAAATGAAGTTTGAGTTTTTATTCTACCCCTTACCACTCTAGGACATAGGATGTCACTTAACCTCTCTGAGCCTTGGTTTTTTTATCTGTAAAATGGAGATGATGATTAACTTCTCAAGTAGATAATAATTCTCTCACTGGAAAAAAAATGAAATTCTTTATAAATTATTACTCAGATATTTGTATTGTCATCCATCTGTCACCACCAATGATGCAGCCTCTCCAGCCTGACTTTGCTTCCACTGCTTTGTAAGCAGACAGAGTTGAGCTTGTGCTGAGATGATAATATTCAAAAGGAAAATGAACAGGTGACAAAGAGGCGATTTGGAGGACACAGCTGAAGGAAATAGAAGGCCAACAACTAGTATGATCAGAATCAGTTTGACCTGTAGACCTAAACAAATATCCCCTTGAAGATCAGGTAAAATATTGTTGATTGCTTGGCTCTACTCTGATGGATCGAAGGGCCAAAGAGGTGGCCCAGACAGAATGAATGTAATTTTTCCAGAGCCTTCTTGTTGCCACGTCAAAGCAGGCAGAAATTTTGGGTAGTTCTACAGTCAGCCAGGTTTAATCTTACTTGAGCAAAGGGTGGTTAAGAGCGTGCTGGTACAAGCAGACAGGCTCTCACGGGGAAGAAAGCCTTCTAACAATGAAAGGAAGGCACCATTTGCCTTGGCAATGCTTGCTTTATTATGTTTTCTTCTTTTTGATTAGGATTTTGGCCAGGAAATATTGAAAAAGGTGAAATTGCTGTGCAAACATAAGAATATTTGTAGACACTGTAAAGCAAAACATTTTGGTGATTTTAAAACATCACTCGTATTATCTAATCAAAGAAATAGTCATTAGAAAATTACAACTTATCCAAGATGCCTGCAGTATTTTGGTGCAAGATCCTTAAATAAATACTAATGTTCTTTTTGTGTTTGTGTGTGTGTGTGTGTCAATAAAGCAACTTTGCAGCCCTCAGAATGTGAATTGCAGAGATTTAGAGGGCCGGCATTCCACGCCCTTACACTTCGCGGCAGGCTACAACCGTGTGTCTGTTGTGGAGTACCTCCTCCACCATGGTGCCGATGTCCATGCCAAAGACAAAGGGTATGTGTTAGAATGTCACTGTGTGGAATTCATTTTCTTGATACTTTAAAAAAAAAAATTTTTTTTCATGATAGATTTTTTTCCCCTTGTTAAAAAAGTAATTTTTTTAAAAAGCTTAAAGCATAATGCTTAAAACTTTGTTGTTGTATAGTAGCTAAGTCATGTCCAACTCTTTACAACCCCATGGACTGTAGGCTTCTCTGTCCATGCGATTTCCCAGGCAGAAATACTGGAGTACGTTGCAGTTTCCTTCTCCAACGCATCTTCTCCAGCCCATGCATCAAACCCATATCTCCTAAATTATCAGGCAGATATATTTTTACTACTGAGCCACCTGGGAATCCCCCCAAATTAAAACTTTATGAAAATGTATAGAAAGTGAAAAGTCCCTCTCATTCCACCTCCTAGAGATTACAACATCAAAATTTTGTTGTAATTGTCAGGAGTTTTGAAGCACATGTGTACCAGTGTGTGTGCTGTTGTGATGGGGCTTGTTTTTAACATAAATGAAGATGTCATCCCGCACAGGCTGCTCTACAGTTTGCCTTTTTTATAATAGTATGTCTTGAATGTCTTTCTGTATCAGTACTAAGCAGTTCATTTCATCCTTTTAATGCCTATATATAGTATTTTTTTGTATTTTGTAAATAAGTTTATATAGTTTATTGTTCATCCCTCCTTTTGCTATTAAATCTTTTCTCCTCCAAAAAGAGTCATCCATATTAGTAGAAACATTTCATTTTTACTAATTCAGATATTCTCTATTTTTGTATTAGCTTATGAAACTATTTCAGTTTATCTAGACAGGGTTTAAAGCAGCCACAAAAGGCATTTAGAAAAGCACGAAGGAAGTTTTAACTGAAATGAGCTTCCATATCCTGAGTTAATTTCATATCATCTCAAAATATAAATAAGCACCTTCCTGTGCAGTTACATTGCTAACAAATAAACCACACAACTTAGACTTCAGTTGGGCTTCCTTGGTTGCCCAGACAGTAAAGAATCTGCCTACAGTGCAAGAGACAAGGTTCGACCCCTGGGTCGAGAAGATCCACTGGAGAAGGGAATGGCAACTCACTCTAGTATTCTTGCCTGGAGAATTCCACGGAGAAAAGGACTGCAGTCCTTGGGATCACAAAGAGTAGGACCTGACTGAGCAACTACCATTTTCACTTTCATTAGATTTCAGTTAACCATTTTGCATTTATTTCTCTTTTAAAAGAAACACGTCAGACATGAACATTTAATATTAATCACTATCTCTTTCAAAGTATTATGGTTCGTTAGAGAGGAGCCAACATTTGTTTCTATTGCCCCATTTTAGCATTTAGTATTTTTGGTCTCAAAACATTAAAAACAAAAACAAAGAAACCGGATCTCTCTAAGCAAAAAGGTCCTAACTTGATACCTTGTGTCTGCTATGTACTAAGTGCAACTTAAATTTATCTTTTGAGACACCCTCCTTTTTTATGAGGACACTTTTTGTCCTTTTAGAAGGCCAGCTGCCTTGTAATCAGAACTTTTTGTCCTTTTAGAAGGCCAGCTGCCTTGTAATCAGAACTTAAACGAGTCATCACAGAATAGTTTGTACATCTGACTAGAGTTCTTGGTTGATGTCATTATTTTCATTACTGAATACTGATTATCTTCAAGATCAGAGAATTATTTTTCTTAAGGGAGTGTTCAATAATAGTCAAATGCCATAGAGAATTATTTTATTATATGTATCATTTTAACACACAGCTTTATTGTATGTCTTTAAAATAATTTTCTTTGGTTTAGTGGCTTGGTGCCCCTTCATAATGCTTGTTCATATGGACACTACGAAGTAGCTGAGCTCTTGGTAAGACATGGGGCTTCCGTCAATGTGGCGGACTTATGGAAATTTACCCCTCTACATGAAGCAGCAGCTAAAGGAAAATATGAAATCTGCAAGCTCCTTTTAAAAGTATGTACTTTTAAAAATTATAAAATATAAGGTAATTATATTTATTATTTGGTTAGGATGTAAAATGACATCAAGGTAAATTATTCTGTAATACAGTGCAGTAAGTGCTGTAGAGACTGCTTCCGTTTTCTGTTCTAGGGGGATGTTTAAGTGTGATATCATGATTCTTACGTAGCTTTGAGTAGTGGCTGAAGTGCCTTTCTGAACTGATTTGATTATGTTGAGTTCATCACAATTCAACAAGGTAGGTTTTGGAAAGAGTTGAATTAGCTTGCATTACTTATCTATAACTGACAGAATATCAGAAGATATTTATATAAGAAGAAATGTGTTTTTCCATCAAGTTTGATTTTTTTTTCTTGCTAGCTATTTTTATTATTGTTAACAAACTCACCTCTAACTATTAAGCATTAATTAAACATTAAAAGATAGAAAATTAAACGATGTGAAAAATGACTGGACATGTATTTATATCATTTTCTCTCTCTCTTTTTTAAACTAGAGAGAAACTTGTCTTAGTTAAATATAAAATTCTTCTCCTACCACTTTTATGGGATCAGATATGTTCATATGAGTTTTAAGAATAACACTGTAGTTGATACTAATTTTTATTGTCCCTGGTTAAGTAAGAAATAACTTCTAGGTCACTGTGAATTCACTGTCTGGGTTGGTTATTCCAAATTTCCCCAGTGAGCCAAAAACATCTGTGTCAGGTCTGTAAATAAAGATTCTTGACTTTTAATTACTTTATTTCATAAGTGTAAATGATTAAACTTATAAAATCAAGTTAATTGTTAACATTCTATCTAATTTCACCTTAGGTCCTCAGACTTAAAACAAAAATATTTTTAAATTACCAAACTTTCTTTTCACTGATTCCATTTGGAATCGAGTATTAATACTTTTTCCACCTGTGTCTTCCTCTTCTCATTTCATCAGCACTGAATATCTTTACATATTAATAATTAAGATTTGATTAACATTAATAGCCAGGCCATCATTAAAAGGAAAAGTGGTTTCCAAAGACAGCATAGAGTCTGAGACAGTATATGCTACAGAAGTGAAAGACATTTGACACCTTTCCCTCTCACCATCACAGGTGATCCTGAGGCATGGGGCTTTGGTTGGGAAGTAGTTAGAAAGCTGATCCCAGTTTGTTGCTAAGTAGGAAATTTGCAAGAAAAACCAAATGTTGCCTCTGTTTTTCACAATGCACATAGAATAGGTATTTTTCTCTGGAGGAGTGAAAGTGAAGTTAAAAATAAAGAAACAAAACGTAATAAAGATGCTACAGAAAGCACAAACACCATTTGGTTATTTTGTAGCATGGAGCAGATCCCACTAAAAAGAACAGAGACGGAAATACACCTTTAGATTTGGTAAAAGAAGGAGACACAGATATTCAGGACTTGCTGAGAGGAGATGCTGCTTTGTTGGATGCTGCCAAGAAGGGCTGCCTGGCAAGAGTGCAAAAGCTCTGTACCCCAGAGAATATCAACTGCAGAGACACCCAGGGCAGAAACTCCACCCCTCTGCACCTGGCAGGTAAGCATCACCAGTACTTCCAAGGCTCATGTCCTTTCTTGGATACAGTTCATCAGAAGAGGAAAGAAATCTGATCAGGAAGAGTGCTGCTACTCAGTAAAATGCTTCACTGACATAATTTTATATAACTTTTATTATAGATCTTATATTTTTATTCTTAATCATTCTTACCTAGTTTTTAAAACAAAGTATTAAAAACCCAATATTTTCTGATCATTATCATTTATATACATTTTTTTTTTCCTTTTAAGCTGATATGTTTGCTTTTTTTTCATTCTAACAGCAGGCTACAATAACCTGGAAGTAGCGGAGTATCTTCTAGAGCACGGAGCAGATGTTAATGCCCAAGACAAAGGTGGTTTAATACCTCTTCACAATGCGGCATCCTATGGGGTGAGTGTGCTAAAGTCCAGAAACGTTCACTGATACTTACTACTTGGTTAAATACATACCATACATGAAGTAACCAAAAGATACCTAACCAACAGCATAATTTAGTACAATTTTAATCTTACTATTTAAAGTGTTTCTAGCCTTCTCAGTTAGGCTTAACTGTCTTTTGCCCAAAGACCGTATTTTTTTCAGCTTTTTGGACTCTTCACATTATGTAGTACAATAATAGGTATTTAATGGCTGCTCAGCTAATATTTATTGATACAGATAATAAATCTTAACTGTACCTTATGTAGATTTTATAAACTCTGAAAGCCAGCAGGCTACTCTGTAAGCATGGAAATTATGCTTGCTTATGTTTATCATCAGCATCTTAGAAATATTCAAGTAAATGGTTGAGTGATTGCTATATATGGTTTCATACAGTTCAGATAACTAGTTGAAACCCCACTGACTAGCTGAAACCCCACTGTGAAAGTCGAAATTTATTCTTTCAAAGCCCTGTAACTGTAATCATCGGCTGAAAGAGAAAATGGATGTATTCCAACCTTGATGATATTTGTTGGACCACCTGCCTGGAAGTCACCAGGGCCCACTCTAGGTCTGATGACTCACGCAGGAAGAATAGGAATGCTCCTGTGTTTTCTGCTGAGCCACTTAATCCCTATTTGACTGTGAAAATGCCCAGATGCCAAAATGTACATACCAGGGGCTCTCATAAATGGAGTCATTATTGGTGAGGACAGTTTCTAGATTTGAAGAAACCTGACAGACTATAAGTAAAAGGTAATCATATGACTTCCGTATTCTTTTACTGTCTCCTTCCTTGCCCTTTATGATGAGCATATCCACATCTCCTCATGCCCCCTCTCAGTGACCAGTATTTCAGGGAGATGACAATGTCCTGAGTTGAAACACTCTTCAGGAAAGCAGCAAACCAGTTTCAGGTTGGACAGATAGGAAAGAAAATATTACTTCCGAGTGTGTATCTGACCAACTCAAAATCAGTATTAAATAGACACAGATTAAGTGACTTTAGTAGTGGACGATAACTGATATCCTGGGGATAAAATAATTTTGTGAGAGAGCTGAAATGACATAAAGTTACTTAGCTGTTATTTATTGTTCATTGTTCTTTGATACATATTTTACCTTTTCCTCTGAGAGGTCAGTCAGCTCTCTGTGTATCTTTGGGCCTTTTTATATAGAAAGAACTTACCACTTCAGTTTTTCCAAATGGAGAAACAAACACATAGTTTAAGAAATTTGAATAAAAGTTAAAGGTTTAATGAGAATATATATTAATGGTAATGTGCATTACCCTGCTTAGTGTTTTTCTATTATAATGCCTTATATTAGTTTTAATATATATTTATACATGACCATTAATATTTTTGCTCTTCAGTAGATATAAGGCATTGATATTTGTTTACCACACAGCATGTAGTTTTGTATTTTTTCATAAGAGTAAATCAATTTACTGAGTTTTCTTTCTCAACTTTTTCATTTTTTAGTGCTGTCTCTAAAATGTATAATATATGTTAGGGGAATTGCATGCCATTATTGTAAAATTAAATTGCTCTAACTGGAGCCCAAGCACATTTCTGTTCTCTTTGCTTCCCAACTTTCTAAAATTGAATTAGGGCCCTTGAAGTTTTTTTATGTCACATTTGTCATTTAAAGCATTTTGTGTTGCAGCTGAATTTTGAAACCATATTAAACTGACTCCTGGAAACATTCCAGCAGAGTTCACTTTCTTTTCTAGACCTTCCAGTTCAATACTTCGCTCAGTCCTGTTGTATAGGACTGAACTGTAGCTATTTATTGCATTCACCAGCCTTAAATTTCAGTTAGAATTTTTGCCCCAGTGATGTGGCTATTTAAGACTTAACAGTTGTGTTTCTAAGACTAAAAAACACTATATTTTTTAGTGTTTTAGTGTATAGTACTATACAAGTACTATGTTACATGTATAGTAATATGCTTCCTGTTTTTGCATTTCTAGATGTTTCTCAGCATATTTAACAAACATGTAGTTGGTTTCTCCAAGCATGAACTACAGATTTTATATAAAGAAAGTTTAATAATATATACCATATATATAATTAATTTTATCCTCACATAATTTTCCTTGGACTGCCTTAATTTTGGAGACCTATACAAATTCGCCTACCTGATTATATTGTTCCATCAATACAAATGTGTGTGTTAGTTGCTCAGTCACGTCTGACTCTTTGCAACCCATGGACTGTAGCCCACCCAGCCCCTCTGTCCATGGGGATTCTCCAGGCAAGAATACTGGAGTGGGTTGCCATGCCCTCCTCCAGGGGGTCTTCCCAACTCAGGGATCAAACCCAGGTCCTCCCACATTGCAGGCAGATTCTTTACTGTCTGAGCCAGTAGAATAAAATTAATCATCAGGAACATAGTTTAAATACCCTGTAACCTTACTGGGGAGAAGCTTGAAATTACTCCATGCTTTTGGATTAATTGAATTAAAATAGCTATTCTTTTCAACATATGTCCTTTGAATAAGGGAAATAGTACTATACATGTTTTGATAGTACTATAGATGTTACCTCTTTCTATCTTTTGTGTTAGAATCAATTTTATAATTGTGCCATATCATTCATAATCCCTAGAAGGCCCAAACATGGTCTGTTTTCAGAAGCCTTGGACTGATTATGCTCTGTTGCAGTTGTTTTTATATTGTCAGAGCAAATATGGAAGCTTTCTTAGACGCTTCTGATTTGTATTTGTCTAATAAATTTTCTTCTGTTTTCTGAAATCACTTTTCCTAAAATTAGAAAATATTTGTATTGTATGAAAAAAAATTTAATATACATTTCTTCTTCCTCAGAAGAAGTACCTATTCCTTTTGAAGTGAGTGTATTTAGGAGAACAAAGAAAATATTTTAAGGAATACTTAAGGAAAATTTGAAGAAGCCTGCCCTGCATCCCAATACTCCTGTCTTTACTTTCCTTATCTCGTCCCATTCTCATGAAAGTCAGCCTCAGATAGGTATTCAGCAAATGTCTGATTGGTGGGCAAGTGCATTAGAGAGAATAAGTGAATAAATAAATGACCATCCTATCTGTGCTCTGACCTTCTGTGTCAAACCATTTACAGAACACCATTACTTAGATATTTTACTTTAGAAACCACATACCTCGAGTGAACCTTCCTTGAAGATTCCCTCCTACTTAAATTTGTGCTACTCAATTTCTGCTAATGCTTCCCTCTACCTTTTTTGTAAATCTTCTAGACTACATTAAAAAAAAAAAGACAGTCATCTTTGAATTCTTTCTCAACTCTTTCTTCCTCTGTAGTTAATTTGTTTTTCTAAAACCCAATTTTTTTTCCTTCAGAATTTCTCAAATTTAGCTCTTCTTTTGTGTTCTTCTCCAACCATCACAGTTCAGCCTCTTATCACCTCCTGTCCAGATTATTAATGTATATGCTGCTGCTGACATTTCCTCCACCCCCTAAGTCACTTTAGGCATGACAGACTAATTTTTGTAGAATGTTGCTTTGTTACGTTACATTACTTCGCCAAAGAACATTGAGAATCTTTGAGATGAGTGTTTAAATAAACAGATCAGATTCCAGTGGATTAGAGAATTTAATATAGGTCTGAATATGCTATAGGACTGAATAAAAAAAATTTTTAAGCTCCCATGAAGAATTACAGAGTAGCAGAATAATTACGAAATTGATACTTTGGAGGAAGCAAGAAAAGATGAAGTCCAAAATATAGCTGGAAGGGTGCAATGAATATTCTTTTTTTAATCAAAGAAACTTGTTAAGGATGAGAATAGAGATGTAGGGGCAATGAAATGTTAAATAAAAACAAGTGTACCTGAAGGAGCTTTACCAGATAATCTCATTGTTACCTCTTGGTAACCTTTTGTTTTTCTTCAGCATGTGGACATTGCAGCATTATTGATAAAATACAACACATGCGTAAATGCAACAGACAAGTGGGCATTTACTCCTCTTCACGAAGCAGCCCAAAAAGGCAGGACGCAGCTTTGTGCCCTACTCCTAGCGCACGGTGCAGATCCGACTATGAAGAACCAGGAAGGCCAGACCCCTTTAGATCTGGCGACAGTAAGTCCTCAGAATATTTAGAATTGCTTTTTATAATTCCAGGGATGACAGTAAATTCCAGGGTTTATTAGCAGGTTTGCTTTAGTGGTGCATATTATCCCTTAGGAGAAGAACAAGTTTCCTTCCTTCTGGAAACTTGAGAATTTTTTAAGTTCTCCTTGTTGTTGTTGCTTTAATTTAAAACTATTAAAACAAACTAAGCAGTAAGTTACATTTTTTGACCATACTCGGAGGGAAAACATGAATCATAGGAAAACTTGTGTGTAGATTGTATTCTCAAAGAATTACATTTAGTAAGCTATCTTATAAAGCTGAAACTCCAATACTTTGGCTGCCTCATGCAAAGAGTTGACTCATTGGAAAAGACTCTGATGCTGGGAGGGATTGAGGGCAGGAGGAGAAGGGGACGACAGAGGATGAGATGGATGGATGGCATCACCGACTCAATGGACAAGAGTTTGAACTCCAAGAGTTGGTGATGGACAGGGAGGTCTGGCATGCTGCAGTTCACGGGGTCCCAAAGAGTCGGAGACGACTGAGCAGCTGAACTGAACTGAAATGAACTGAAGCTATCTTATCACCTTCTACATTTCACATAGTATGCTAGAGCATTTGGTGTTTATGGTAATTTACCTGGGCTTCCCTGGTGGCTCAGACGGTAAAGCGTCTGCCCGAAATGAGGGAGACCTGGGTTCGATCCCTGGGTTGGGAAGATCCCCTGGAGAAGGAAATGGCAACCCACTCCAATACCCTTGCCTGGAAAATTCCATGGACAGAGGAACCTTGTAAACTACAGTCCACGGGGTCGCAAAGAGTCGGGCACGACTGAGCAACGTCACTTCACCTGAGGGGATGAGATAATCAAAGAAAAATTATCTTCTAAGCAGTATATCTTAAAGCTCAACATTCAGAAAATGAAGATCATGGCATCCAATCCCATCACTTCATGGGAAATAGATGAGGAAACAGTGGGAACAGTGTCAGACTTTATTTTGGGGGGCTCCAAAATCACTGCAGATGGTGACTGCAGCCATGAAATTAAAAGACGCTTACTCCTTGAAAGAAAAGTTATGACCAACCTAGATAGCATATTCAAAAGCAGAGACATTACTTTGCCGACTAAGATCCGTCTAGTCAAGGCTATGGTTTTTCTTGTGGTCATGTATGGATCTGAGAGTTGGACTGTGAGGAAGGCTGAGCGCCGAAGTATTGATGCTTTTGAACTGTGGTGTTGGAGAAGACTCTTGAGAGTCCCTTGGACTGCAAGGAGATCCAGCCAGTCCATTCTGAAGGAGATCAGCCCTGGGATTTCTTTGGAAAGAATGATGCTAAAGCTGAAACTCCAGTACTTTGGCCACCTCATGCGAAGAGTTGACTCATTAGAAAAGACTCTGATGCTGGGAGGGATTGGGGGCAGGAGGAGAAGGGGACGACAGAGGATGAGATGGCTGGATGGCATCACTGACTTGATGAACGTGAATCTGAGTGAACTCCGGGAGTTGGTGATGGACAGGGAGGCCTGGCGTGCTGCGATTCATGGGGTCACAGAGTCGGACACTACTAAGCGACTGAGGGAAAAAAAAAAAAGCAGTATATCATTCTTCTGAAGATGGAAAAGTAAACTGATATATTATAGAAATATTTTCAAAATTAAATTTTCATGATTAAATGTTATTTAACTACAGAATTAAACACAGTACAGAAACATCTTTCCTGAACTTTCTAGAAATTAGGGAGTTACTGTATGGTCACGTAATTTAGAATTTTTTAACCAAAAATACTTCTCTAAGCCACATTCTGGTTTATACATCTATTACTGAGTATTAAACAGTTTCAAAACGCATAGTAGCTTAACCGAAACCAAGTGAGTGACTCACTATGATGACTTATAGTTTCTCAGAGCTGTGTACATTGACTGGGCTCAGCTGGGCAGTCCAGCTATTTGCGCAGTGCCTTTAGCTGGGAGCTCAGCTGAGGCTGCAGCATCCAGGGTGGCTTTAAATCCTGCAGGACCTCTCTGTGTGTCATATCTCAGACTCAGTGATCTAGTCCGAACTTCTTTATAGCATGGGAGGATGATTTCTAAGAGAAAAACGTAGAAACCACCAGTCCTTTTAAAGCCTGGCTCAAAAGCTTCAGAGCACCACTTCGTTTGCATTCTAATTGTCACATCAACTCACAAGCAACCGAAATTGAAAGGAAGGGATATAGGTGCCACCTCTTGATGGGAGGAGGGGTACAAGATGTACATGGAGGAAGGGATTCCCCCACATACTCTAACAGCATTTGTGCCTAACAGACTGAAGAGTTCATGAATAAGCTGGCCAAAGTGCGGTCCCTTTAAAATTTTACCAGGTTTTTATTATACATTAAATTATTAAATGTGCACTAAATAAATGAACAAAAATCATCATAGTTGTTAAGCATAAACAAACATAGTAAGTATGGAAACTCCTTCTAAAGAAGAGATTGAAAGTCAGTGTTCTGAAAAGTGCTCTTTTTTAGAAGAAAGATGAAATATTTTCATTTTTAACTCTTCATATCTTTGTTAGTTTATATGTCCTCTGATAAAATGGGTAATCAGTATGAACAACTGTGTGCGTACTTTTCATTTAGTGTTAAAGAGTGTGTTTCTGGGAATCAATATAGTCCACACTCTTGGATTCTTTTCACAGTTAACTTTTTTTCTGTGTGTGTTGTGGTGAGAACACTCAAGATCTGCTCTCAGCAAATTTCAAGAATAGAGTACAATATTATTAACTATCATCACAGGCTGCACATGAGATCCTCAAAAAATGAAATATTTTGAAATAGTTTGAAAAAATTTGATACTATTTTTTTAGTATCGAATAGTTTCTCCAGTTCTACGTATTGAAACTACTGGGACTCTTTGGAGCTGTCGATCAGAGAAGGAAAGAAGAAGGAATTGTCTAAAACTAATAGGGAATAATGGAGCATCCATGAAAGAAAAAAATTCACTACGTATTCGGTCCTTAGTGAGAAACTTATTTTAAGATGTAATATTTTGTGTGTGTGCTTCATCTGTTTGTTTCTTAGGCTGATGACATCAGAGCTCTGCTGATAGATGCCATGCCCCCAGAGGCCTTACCGACGTGTTTCAAACCTCAGGCTACTGTCGTGAGCGCCTCTCTGATCTCACCAGCATCCACCCCCTCCTGCCTGTCTGCTGCTAGTAGCATAGACAACCTCACCGGCCCCTTAGCAGAGCTGGCTGTGGGAGGGGCATCCAACACCGGGGATGGCGCGGCGGGCGCAGAGAGGAAGGAAGGAGAAGGCAAGTACACCGCTGAATGCCCGCTTGGTTTTGGTGTTCTAAATTAACAGATTCCCTTTTTTCTATTGGTAGTTATTGAACACCTCACTTAAAGACATCCTGTCTATGAATTTTCACGTACACAGCAGTTCATAAGAAACATGTCTTCATTAACTCCCACTGTTCTGGGCACCAGAATCAGACAGCCACGGCCCCAACCCTCACGGTCTTACCCTCTTTCCCTCATGCTCTGCTGTCCGGGTGCCTGAAACTTTGAAACACACATTTTATTTAATCAGCTGTTGACTACTGAGAAGTGTCCTCCATTTGATTTCTCCTGTGCTCAGCTCAAGGCAGAAAAGTCCAAGCAAGTGTATTCCATTCTTTGTATGGCCCTCCTGCCTGTCTGCCATGAGTTTCCCTGCCATGAATGATATATTTGAAGAAGTAAGGGCCGGCCGGGGCTTATGCCTTCCTCCAGCTTCCCCAAGGGAGGAAATCTTAGCATTTATATAAAATAAGATATTTTATTTTTAAAAAAATGCGTTCATAGACTAAATGCCTTGACCTCTGCATTGTCCTTATTCACGTATATCCCAGTACATCCTACTCCAACTGTAGTTTCTTACTGCAGTACTGAGTGAGGCTTACTGAAATTATATCAAAAAAATGAAGAGAGATTATGTAAGAAATGAAAACTGAAACAACAGCTGGTAAATTTTGATTTTTAAATTCCACTGTTAAATATATCACTAAAATCATTATATTGTGCTTTAAAATATTAATATAAATACTACTGATAAGATAAACTCTTCTTTTACTTCCCCATAAAATTCAGAGCTAACTTGAAGTGTCTGAATTAAATTTATGTAATTTAGATCGTTTTATGCTGTGTAGAAGCAGCTGCACAGGTGCGTAGAGGGGTGTGTCAGAGAGCCATGGCTTTAAGTAAATACTGAAGCTTCCTTTAGCTTGATGTACTTCCTTCTGAAAAACTTTAACGTGTGTCTGTTTTAGTTGCGGGTCTTGACATGAATATTAGCCAGTTCCTAAAAAGCCTTGGTCTTGAACATCTTCGGGACATCTTTGAAACAGAACAGGTAAGCTCTCATATATTGTCCAGTCTTTTCAGTTAAATACTAGGAGTTATTAATTGCCAATTATTCTTTTTTGCTTCTTAACCACTCTTTTAAAACTCAAAACAGATTTCTGAAGAAGCTAGGGGCATCTACTAATTATGCTTCTTTCCAAAATTGTCTAACAGATGGTGAGAGTCTTTAATGTTATGTTGTTGTATCTTCATAAGCAGTCTGGCTCAATATGTTTTATTACATGTCAAAATTTAGGCCATGAAACCACCTCAAAAGAATGCTTTCGAAATCTTCCCTCATCTTGTTTCCAAAAAATTATTAGCCTTTATTTACCTCATTTTATTACTAATGTGACTGGATTCACTTAAAACTAGTGAGAAATTTTTATGTTAACTATTTAGCAAAATCTTCATGAAGCAGTTGTCCATTAAACTGGAAAGCAAAATAATTCCTAGGCAGGTGTACCTTTAAAAATTGCTCCTTTATGAAGTTTCCACTGTCTAGCTAGAGAGTGAAATATGTTGAACCGGAACTTGGCCATATGCTTAAAGACTTAGACTGTTTTCAGACAGATCTGAAATGCTTGTAAAGATCTTAGTGTGAAATCATTAGGTTGTTTATGAATTGAGATCCTTCTGTTTGTCAGTCTGTTTTTATATGGAATAATGAGTTTTTAACTTATCACTATGTGATTTTATTACCATTAAACATCAAGTAATAAATTCCTGAGTGTAACTTGGGTATTATCAATATACATAGAATCTTAGAATGGGAAGAATTTTTAGAGATCAGTACGTCTTTCTCCCAGATACAGGAATTACCCTTTTTATATCGATGTGGAACAATATCTTATTACAATTCGGACAGGTATAATGAAATGCTTCTAATCTAAAATACACCCACATCTGCCCCATGTTTAATCTGTTAATCGTCTGTTTATCTTTACACTGTTTTGCACAGAAATCTCACCCCTTTCTGCCTATTAGACTAGCATTAGTTTCATAGGGCTGCCTTGCCAAATTTCCACAGACCTGTGGCTTAAACAACAGAATGGTATTCCTTCACAGTTCTGGAGGCCTGAAGTTCAAAATCAGGGTGTCATCAGGGCTTCAGTCCCTACAGAGGGTCTAGGGGAGAATCTGCCACACACCTCTGCTAGCTGCTAGGCGCCTTCAGCTTCTGGCCACATCCTTTCAATTTCTGCTTCTGTCTTCACCTTGCCTTCTCTGTGTCTGTCTTCTCTTCTGGGTATCATTTGTAAGGATGCTTGCACTGAGTTTAAGCCCTCCCCACCTAGTCCAAGATGATCTCCTTATCTCAAGATCCTTAACTGAATTTACATCTGCAAAGATGTAAAAAAAAAAAGTTTTTCAAATAAGGTTCTTCTCAAGTTCTGGGGATTAGAACTTGGACATATCTTTTTGAGGGTCAGCTCGCTGCAGCATAACTATAGCCCTTCTTACATTTCTAAGACCTAGTAAACTTATTGTGGATTTATCCTTCTAATCAACTACCCACCCCTACAAAGTTTCTCCTAATTTAGCATAATAAATTCATCTTCTTTTTTAGTTATTCTTTTTATGGATATAGTGTCCAGATTCTTCACTGGCCTCTCTGGCCCATTCTGATTTCTTTGTAGGCATATAGTCAGTTCAGAGTTAATTTAAAACTCCAGATCTTTTTCATATCAATGATGAAAGATTTTTTATGTCACTATTTTCTGATGTCTTTCATTTTAGCTAAATTTCTTTATACTAAATATTGTAGTTGATCTTTAATGATCAAAACGGTTGGGTAGAAGTAGCACTGGAATGAAAAAAGACCTTGATTCTGATTAAGGCATTTAACCTATCACTCGCCTTACCTGTAAAATAAAATAATACTTTCAAAAGTCCAGATAATTAAAATTCCCAGCCTTGTACTGCTGTGCCAGTTTTTAAAATATGCTTTTATGAGGCAATGGTTGTATTTTCTGTCTGGTGGTAGAGGTTTTATAAATGCTATAATAATTACCTTTGCCTTTAAGCTTCACCTGCCATTGATTCCCCCTCTGGCTTGGGAATATCCTACACTGTAATACTCTTCTTCCCTTATCCCTTCCCTGAAGGTATTAAAGCTGTCTTAAGAGCAGTATCCTCTGCTACAGCCATATTCTGGCCATTTCCCTTTTTCCCAAATCATATCCACAATAACTGTGAAATTTCACATAGCTTTGCTTAGTAAAAACAAAGACCCAGATTCAAGCAAATCATTCCAGTTAGCCATTTTTCAAAGGAGTTCAGCCTCTACTGTTTTAGTCAGCTTGCATCATAGTTTTTTCTTTTTTACTTTATATGTTCTCTTTTATAGTAATGGTACCCTATGGCATACTTATTTTATTGTTTTTAATAGTTTAATCTTACAGTTGGTCCTTTTGACAGCTTATCATAGTTTCATCCGTTTCATTGTTATCTTTTTCATTGCACTTTTGTTCTGAGTAAATGGTTCCATTGATTTTCCTTTTGCCAGAGTAATTTCTCTATCCTTTTTTTTTAATCAATATGTTGACGCTTCCATTTAACGTGTATTACCTAGCCTAATTCCATCCCTGCAGACAAATAATATTATCATTCTCTGTATGGAACTGTGTGTGACTATGTTCTGGCCCAGTCTTCAAGCAATCAAAAGTTTTATTTTGACTACAATTGTTTCTTGACTAGCCTTTAGTTCTAGAGTAATAAGTTCCGTAACCCTTTCCATAACTTATCCAGAGGACTTTTCTGCTGTTAACATTCTACATCAGTCCAGTAGAATGTGATGAGGTCAAGGTATTCATGAGGTGAGGGGAAGTGTTATGGTGTGTGTGCATTGTACCCATTTAGTTCTTGTCTATTACTGATCTTGAGCCAGTCATTCTGTTTCCTGAGATGCTTTGACACATAACAGAGTATTACTTCCATTCCGATAGATACTTTTCTCCCAGTGGAGTGGGGAAGGAAGATCATTTATTTCTCTTCCTCAGAGCACCACCCCCCTACCTCTTACCTTCACAGTTATTCTCTCAGAAGTCTCTTAGCTAGCTTGTCATATATATTTTGCCAAGTTCTGTATTAAGTAATATATACCTATGTCCTTTACAGTTAAGTGTCGTACCAGTGTCACTCGGGCCCTTTCTCTGTAACCTAGCTTCCTGACTATGATACTTTTTCTGTGGGAAAGGCTCTTTGATTTACATTGCAATTCCTGCAACATAAATGCTATGACTTAGAAGACTCCTTGTGAGCATACTTCTGGTCCACGTATATATATGAAAAGTGACCAAATCAATTTTTATTTCGGAATCTAAAGACAAAAGCATGGACTCAGTAAATTAATTATGAACATGATTGCAAAGTTAATTCTAATATCTGTTACTATAGCCTGCAACCTAGCAACGTAAAAGAAAGGCCTTTTTCATTAAAACCCCGGTGTTTCTCCCTCCACCCCAGAGAAAATAAATAAATCTTAGAAACAGGAGGCAGCTCTTCTTAAAGTAACATTCTCGAAGTGAAATTTGCTTTATATGTAAGATGATTTAACTGATAGATGGGTGATCTTCGTGTTAAAGGTTATAATTTGGTTTTAATGCATGTTGAATATAAATAACTGGCCCAACAAACTTGTAATTTCCTAGATGTAACTACGTTGTTTTTTTTTTAAGTGAGTTAAAAATTTTCAGAAAAACATTTTTAGCAGTATAAAAGCTTTGAATCTTGGAGAAACGTGTCTAAAATCCACCTTCCAGCTATTTCCACTTCTTTTATTATTAATACAGTAATATCATATTCACTCATCATCAGAATTTGGAATAACCTTTACTCCCATGCCTTTCTTTTCCTTCACCATGTCTGTTACTAAGCCCTGTCATCTCTCCCTTTGAAGTTGCTCTCCAATTCACCCCTTCCAGTCTCCTCCACCCCACCATCGTCATCTTGTTCACAGTCACTTTCCCGTCCAGATCTGCCCTTTGTACCACCGTCCTCCTGAAATACAGTTTGTATTGCTCTGCTGAGAAGGTGTCCTTGGGCACTTTGGACACTATCTTCGCTTGATGTGTAAGACCCATAAAGCCCCGCTCTTAGCCTACTGCTCTGTCCATCACTTTTTTTTGTTCCTGTATATACATTATACACTAACCATTTTGAACTTTATTATTAATACTAGAGTCTCTCAGATGTTTTATATTCACTTGGTTTTCCTTTTGTATATAGTGTTCCCTTTGTCGTAAACACTCTTCCCTTCTTCCTCTAAGTCTTCCTCCTCAGCTGAATTATTACCTTCTTTTAAGAACCTTTCCTGACCCCCTTCCTGTTCCTTTCTTAGTTCCCAGTCCCACTTATAACCTCAACACAGTAGCCTTCCTGAGAGTTCCCATGGGATTCCTCCAAAACATTGACCGACCTTTACCAGACATTTGTGTTGACTTTTTATCTCCTTGGTAGAGGAACTGTCATGACCTGTAGTGTTAGTGTTCTGTTTGTTCCCTGGCCCCACTGTTTCACTACCACCTGGGGCCAGCTGTTTACCTTTCTGAGCTGTAATGGGTCATTTTAGAATTAAATGAAATGTTTAATTAGTCACTTTTGGGGAAATACCTAGCATATAGAAGGTACTCATTAAATACATTATGTATGAATGAATGAACAAGTGAACATAAATGTAAATTCAGTAGCTAGTTATTTAAGGTTTTCTAGTCCCCAATTCCAATAAATATAAGGACAAATTGAGTACCATGTAACTCAAAGCAGTTAAATTTAATGTTTAATTATTTTAGCTCTCCAGTCATCCCTTTTAAGACAAATAAGCAAAGAGAAAGACAAATAAGGCAATACATTTCAGCTCTTCTGTATACTGTTTTTATGATTTCACTGAGCCTGAATTTCTTCATAAGGACAGTAATAGTATAACATGGGTCATTATGAGGATGAAATGAGGTATTCATTTCACGATTGGAATCACATAATGAACAAATGTATCAAACGTTCTCCATTTCTTCTCTGGAACCTAATACTATGTTTTGTTGGCCTGGTTTCTGCTTCTTTCAGACATACACTATACGTATCAATTCAGAAAAGCTAAAAGACTCTTTAAATTGAAGCTGCCACATAAGATATGAGATCCTGTTTTTATGTCAACCTGATCTGAAGTTTAGAAGAAAAAAGTGGAATATCAATACTGTAGTAAACCTTGTACATGGTTTCCAAATTATATTAAAATCACATCTAGCTAAAAATGTAAAGACTCCTATTATGTTGCAAACTTTGCTGTCTCAAAGATGTACATTTCAGAACTGTGTTTTTTTTTAGAAGCTCTGCGGAAAACTTCTTTGGGTGATTGGAAGTGAATTGCCCATTTTGTGCAATGAAGAGATTATTTCTTAAATGGCCACTTAGAAGCAATATAGCAAATTATTTCCAAAGAGTGAATGATGTATGCTTTTTGCTCTGAGAAGATCAGACTCATTATATAATATTTTATTCTGACAGTAAAAATCATCAGAGTTCCAGACCTAATTTGTTAGTTTTTTAAAATGTTACATGCAAGTATAAAGGTAGAGAAGGCCATGGATAAAAATATCTTGAGTTGGAAAAGAGTGTTTATCAAAGGATTTCTCTGTTTCCCAAGGAAAAAGAAAATCAAAAGCTAATCTTGTGAAGTAGTACTTGGCTTGTCACAGGACCAGCTTCTGAGGTGAAAATTCAGGAGATGCCGCTACTGGAGATTTCACCCTATGCGTTCAGAGCACCACCACTGGGTGGCAGTAGAGGCGCAGCTACTTTCAGTCAACAAAGAAAGGACTAGAGACCTTAGATCTCGAATTGTAGAAGCGAACTACCTCCGTTTACAGGGATAAATCACCAAAACTTAAAAAAAAAAAGACCAAAACTTTTAAACCACTGTTTTGAACAAAAATAAAATGTATGTTAGACTTCAGGGATTGTTAGATGGCTTTTAAACTCTTACAAATTCTACCTACTCTCTTTTCTCCAAAATGGAATTCTTTATATAGTTTCTATATAAGATGGTTTGTAATCTAACTAAATACTTGTGATATAAATCTTGCTACTTTCTCAGGCAGCCTCTTCCATGCTTGAATATTTCTTAGCACTAGGAAGTTCTTTCTTATTTTTATATAAATCCTACTTCCCTGAAGCTTCTTCTGTTTCATTGTGCTGAGCCATTCTCATCTTTGCCTCCTTCTGGATATTGAGATCTGGTATTTCCCCCATTTTCAAGCTGCTGGTTGTCTCCTCTTATATCTTGAGGCAAGCAAAATGTGGTAGAATGAAATAATCAAAAGGAAAAATGGCAGTGATCATTTCTATAGCATTGTTTCTCCCATTTTCCTTCTCCATGGACTGAAAGCAAATCAAGGAGTATTTCAAGTGAGCAAAACCCTGGTAAGATTATGAAGGCAACTTTAAGAAGATTTAAGTTCATGCTGATAAAGGAGACAAGAATTTTCTTAATTTGACTGGATACTGGAACACTGAAGACAAATGGAAAAGTTTTCATCATCTGATGAACTGTTAAAGATTTAGCAATTTTGTTTCATTTTTCAGATTACCCTAGATGTGTTGGCTGATATGGGTCATGAAGAGTTGAAAGAAATAGGCATCAATGCATATGGACACCGCCATAAATTAATCAAGGGAGTAGAAAGACTCCTAGGTGGACAACAAGGTAAGCTATTGAAAAATAAAGAGGTTTCAGAAATTAGTGATAAAGTGTCCTGCGAAGTGAAAGTCACTCATTTCATGTCCAACTCTTTGCAACCCCGTGGACTATGCAGTCCATGGAATTCTTCAGGCCAGAATACTGGAGTGGGTAGCTAGCTGTTCCTTTCTCCAGGGAATCTTCCCAACCTGGGGATCCTTACCCCAGGGTAGCATTGAAGCTCGTTCTTAGTTTAGCAGGAGCATGGATAGTGTAGCCCTTTGTTTAATATGTTAATTTTTCTCCCCTGCAGGCACCAATCCTTATTTGACTTTTCACTGTGTTAATCAGGGAACCATTTTGCTGGATCTTGCTCCAGAAGATAAAGAGTATCAGTCAGTAGAAGAGGAGGTAATGTACATCAGAATTTGTCATTATCTTTCCCTGAAATCCCTGCTTACATCTGTGTTTCCAGGAGAGGTAAACTTGTCTTGTATTGACTGACGGCCTGTTGCCTGTTTATTGTCTTGTCTCCCTTAGCCATTGTGGTGGCATGTTGCCAGCATTAAAGCAGGGCTGTAGAGGCAGCACTGCTCTATGTTGCTTTCGCATCAGAACCCCGAGGGTTTCCAGTGTGTGGGCCACAGGTGCCTTTTTACTCTGGACACTTTCCTGAAACTCGTAGAAGTAAAGAGACCCTATAGAACTATTTTTTTATACTGTTAAAATGCTACCTAAAAATAACATGGAGTGAGAATCTTGTCTCATAAATAATAAACATCTTCTCATTTTCATCAAAGTTCTAAAATGTGGTTATAAAGTAATGTGTGCTTAGGAAACCTGCCTCATAACTCCAGTCACCTTTCATTTCTACAGTCAGTTATTTTAAAGCACCAGAGTAAGACTTTGTATGAACCTCCTGGTAGACGTGATGCCACAGAGATGCCCCCTCTCCTGATGGCTTATGCCTCACTTAGCTTATACATCACAAAGTGCCTAATGGCATTATCATAATAAATAAGCTTCCTAACTAATTCCAGCGTTTAGCAGAGAAAGGCATGCCTATGTTTTTGTTTGTTTTCCACCTCTTAATTAGTGCTGACATGATTCCCATCCCAGGGTCTCGGGACCCTTACCCCAGGGTAGCATTGAAGCTCGTTCTTAGTTTAGCAGGAAAGCATCCTGTTTTCTCCTGTCTTACTGAGTAGTCATTCTCCTTATAGTAAATAAATTCTGATTATAAGGTCAAAAATGTAGTGACTAACTTCACAAAGGGAGCAGTGAGATAGAGAATCAACACTTTGAGTCAGTTCTCTGAGAAACTCAGGAATTTAAAACATCTTAATTTTCAAACTATCATAATTCTTAATTTGAAGAGTAGAAGGGTAAGTAGTGTTCAGAAGATAGTTATTCCACTTACTTACAAGTTATACCCAGCTTCCCCCGTCTGTGCAAATATACTTTGAGATCCCAGAGCAAAGAGATGACGTGGACTTTTTCACCTAAGGGACAAAAATGTATTGATTTTTATCAATTTTTTCTGTTTATTTTTAGCACTAGTGCAATGGGGTATTAGTTCAACATCAGTAGGAGTTTTAGTTTGACTTAATCACAATGTTGGTTCTCCTCAATAACAAAAAACAGTACTGTGGATGACTTACTATGGTATTTTACCCCATGGTGTTTGCAGAAAGACCTTTCAAAGCTTTTATTAAAAAATAAATAGAAAGTGTAAAAGTTTGATATTTATGTCTATTTTCTCACCAGAAATACTTATTCACTAAACTTATTGACTCATTTATAGTGAACTCCTATTTACTTACTAGTGCTGAGTCTTAGACTCATTCATGAAACAATACAGTAGAATTAAAATGTTGATTGAAAACAGGAGGAATGTCTTCAGAATTCCACACCAGCATATTTTCAGAAAGTTGTTTTGTTTTGTTCTGTAGATGCAAAGTACAATTCGAGAACACCGAGATGGTGGTAATGCTGGAGGCATCTTCAACAGATACAATGTCATTCGAGTAAGTTTTGAGCATTTCAGGGTGAAAATTGGATTGCACAGCTTGCCTGACTATCAGATATAAGCTAGATCTGTTGACATTCATGAGACCAGTATGGTGATAAGACTCCCAGCTCACCCACAAATTTGAACTGTAATTTCTGTTTTCACGATTTCAAACTAGTATTAAAGGCCTCGATTTTTAATCTGATTGAGTCAGTGATTATATCAGAATGCATATCTCTCTTAATCTCAGTATTTTAATTCATAACATGAAATAAATGACTGCCATATGCTTTTTTCAAAGGGGTGTCATAAAGATGAATAAAATCTGTTGATAAATGGTTTAACCCTTTGGATTAATGGACCTATTGATATTACACCAGTGCACATCAGAATTACCTGGGGAGCTTTCTGAAAGTCCAGATTTACAGGCCCCTACAACCTGAAGTCCTCAGGTGATTTTGAAGCATAGCCAGGTCAGGTGTAGATAACGAACAAAAAGTGTAGTTGAAAATTGTCACTGAAAAACAGAGTATTAACTGAATTATAGTGACCTGGAAACTGTATCGTTTTTAAATAATGTTTTAAGCAAACGAAACAAAAATTGAACCTCCCTAAAGAAAAACATACTTTTTATTTTAAATTATAAACTGCCGGTTAACATGCATTTCATTGATTCGCTTCTTTCCTCCTCATCTTTAAAGATTCAGAAAGTTGTGAACAAGAAGTTAAGAGAGCGGTTCTGCCACAGACAGAAGGAAGTGTCCGAGGAGAATCACAATCACCACAATGAGCGCATGCTGTTTCACGGTGAGCACCCACTGGTCATCAGCTCTGTTTGCAAACTCCAGGAAGGTGAAAAGCCTGTGATACTGACTGTATTCGTGTCATGTTAAAAATGGTTTTTATTTATTTATCTTTTTCATTACATGTTGGTACCAGCTTTCTAAAGCATTACACATATGGGCTTTCCAAGGCATGTACAATGAAAATAATTTATCTGAAATTGTCTCATAATTTAAATTGCATGCTGAGCCATCTAGATGGTGAAACACTATTTTTGTAGTGGTTCAGCAGAATTGTTTTAGTTTATTGGATTATCTGTTTTTGCTTAAAGCAATACCGGGTGTAAAATAATCTGTATTTTCAAAGTTACGTTGTACTTTGCTATCTAAAATCTCACTATGAATCCCTGGTAAAATTCTAGTACATGAGAGTAATTTATGTATCGCAGACCATCCTACAGAGTAAACTTCCCATATAAGCATTATTAGTGTTACCCTGCCAAGTGCAAATAGTATGTAGCTAATGGAGGTTCTAGAAAGTGCTCAAAACTGATCTGTCTTTATATTTTTAGGTTCTCCTTTCATTAATGCCATTATTCATAAAGGGTTTGATGAGCGACATGCATATATAGGAGGAATGTTTGGTGCTGGGATTTATTTTGCTGAAAACTCTTCTAAAAGCAACCAATATGTTTATGGAATCGGAGGAGGAACAGGCTGTCCCACGCACAAAGACCGGTCATGTTATATATGTCACAGGTGAGCATCGTGCCTTCTGTGTAAGGGTTGCTATTCTCAGGTCATGGACCAGACTAGTTTCTCAGGCTCTGCAGAAGTCACAGGTCATTCTCACTCTTACTCCTAACAAATCAGACCATCTTGGGGGTTAGATAGGAATAGCTGATCTGCCCCTGCCCTAATCAGAGCAGTGACAGCAGAGCCGACAGCAGCTGTGGTAAAAGCCAGGTATTTGTCTGGGAAAAGCCAGTCATGGGTTACAGCGAAGCTCTCTCCATCTTGACTTTCTCCCTGGGCTCTACTCTCCTTATTTCAGATTCAGGACAAGACTGAGAATTATTTCTGGAGAACAAGGAACCTCTAGCACTGGTCACATTTGAACTAGAGCACATAACTTCTCTAAACAAGTAGAATCTTTCGTTTGTTCCTGGGCCACCAGCGTTTGCCCCACAGGGTATTGGTATCCCACACTGGGGCCACTGCATCTGCAGGCCACACACAGGCACAGGGCAAGCTGGCGAGCAGACATGAGCCAGCTAGGCAGGGCCTGCATCTTCTCCTGTCTCCATAGCAACACGGATGCCCTGGGGCAGGAGGCAGAAGGCAGGAGCGAGGGCTGTCAGGTCACACTTTGTGTGACATATGGACACTGGGTATAGCCATGGCAGTGGGCCCAGCAGGCTGAGCAGGCAGAGTCCTATGGCACTATAGTGCCACCACAGTGTGGAAATAGAGCTCAAAAAGCTTCCTTCTAATGCACGTCCAAACCTTTTCCTCTGGGACCTACAAGAGGACACAGTTGATGCCAAGCCAACATCACCAGTAGCATCACACTAAAAAAGCCAGCCTAGGCAGGATTCAGTTAAACTGGGTCTAGCACAGTTTTGATTCACAGTAATATTTGTTTAGTCATAATGCACAGATCATACTTCATTATTTAAAAACTACTTGATTGAACAATAACTATTTACAGTTAACAGTAGGACCAAATCTTATAGCTTAGTTAAGATGTCTATTCATATGTTCAAGTATTTATTAAGGTTTTACAGACTTTTATTTCAAAAGGCCACAGTGGTAAATATTTTAGGCTTTCTAGGCTGTAGGATCCCTGTCCCAATGACTCAGCTCTGTGCTTATACAAAAGCAGCTACAGACAGCCTGTAATGAATGTGTCTGTGTTCCAATAAAGTTTTATTTACAAAAACAGATGGCAGCCTAGATTTGGCCCATAGTTTGCCAACGCCTAGTTTATTTAATACACTCTCTTCCCAATCAATCTTTCTTTTCCTCCAAATATTTAACAACTGCCTCAATTCATGTTTCACTCAGGTAGTGAACTTTCTGGCCATATATTGAAGCTAAATATTTGTATATATAATCCACTTTTATTATTATTCTTTATCTCATCTCAGACTTTACATCTTCATAATGAGTAAACCTAATTTTAACTTCAGACGCTGTTGCCATCTGCTTATTTTCTTCCCTTTCCTCCTATCCATCCATACTCATTCTTCCAGAATGCAGTTTCACCAGTATTTGTCTTTTTCCACTAGTCAAAACTTGCCAGGTGTTATCTGTGATTGATTTCTAAACTATACCAAAACCACTTTAAACTTTAAGTGGAACTATTGAACCTGCTAACTGCTTATAGTAAATCAGTATTTCAAATCGTATCCTATTCCTACTCATAACATTAAAAATGACATTTAAATTAGCTTGCCTTACATTAACTATCTTTTTAAAAAAATCAATAAATCTACCAGTTATACCATTCTAAGATTTAAAGCTTCCCCCAAAGTATTGCTTTGCTTTTTTCTTCAGGCAAATGCTTTTCTGTAGAGTGACCCTTGGCAAGTCCTTTCTGCAGTTCAGCACCATGAAAATGGCCCACGCCCCTCCAGGCCATCACTCTGTCATTGGGAGGCCAAGTGTGAATGGGCTGGCCTACGCCGAATACGTCATCTACAGAGGAGAGCAGGTATGGTGCTCGTGAAATAAGCGAGACAGGCTACTGTAAACAGTTGATTCAAAATGCGAAGACCACATAAGAATTAAAACCATTTAATGTAATAATGTAAATATGAATTTAGTTGAATTTTCAAATGGATTGAAAAGGAGAAAAAATAGATTATATACACGGAAACAATGTCTTATTATATGCCAGCAGTCTTGGGCCAGGTGAGGTGTGGAGTAGTGCGAAGAATTGCAAACAAATACTGGATTTCATTTAGATCTGTTGATTGTGGGCAGAGATTTCAAACTCTTTCAGGTGTATTCTGGGATTAAGCACTTGAGTAAATATGTTGATGTATTGATTTGGGGAACTGGGTTCTCACTGTGGACGAAGAGACGTAAATATGGAATGAGGGAAGGTAAGAATGACTCTAGGGACAGACAGAGATTGGAGGTATTGATAGGAATAAATGGTTCCTAGTAAATGTGTATATGTTTGTACACATGTAAGTATATGTATGTATAGGTTTATGAACAAGAGATATGTGTTAGGCACATGTATATATATGAGTACCTATGTGCATGAATTTCTTAGCACTGTCTGCTGAAAGCAAAAAAAGAAAACCAAAACCCAGTAGTAATGAGGACTCCTCAAGCCCAGATCTTGGCCTGTAATACCATGCCCCATAAAAGGATCTTTGAAGAAACAGCTAATTCCAGGGCTGGAGCAGATTAGGAACTGGTTACACCAGAAAGGAATGAAGTCCTCAAAAACAATGATGGGAGCATGTCACAGGGACACAAAGTCAGCTCAGAGTGGCTCCCAGTGGCCAAATCTGAAATAATTTGAACATCAGAATAAGTATAGTAATAAATTTTACACCATTGGAAAGAATAGGAATTTATGATTCCATACGGATAACAAAGAAAGGAAGGAAGAGAGGGAGGGAGGAAGCTTTCAGGTTAAATGAAACCCGAGAGACAGGACAGCTAACTGCAGATTCTCCCCCCAAAGTAGATCTGGTACTAGAAGAGAAAGACGTTATTAGATCCACAGTTAAAATTGAAATATAAATGGTATGTTAAAAAAATGTTTTATGTCAGTATTAAACTTATATATGAGAATATCCCTATTCTTAGGAAATAAATACTGGCATATTTAGGGATAAAAAACCATGACGAGGTATATTACTTACTCTGAAATGACTCAGGGAGAAACATATCTGAATCTCTCTGTGTGTCTGTCTAGTATATAGACAAGTAGGGGGAAAGTCTACATGATAGAGCAAATAGGATAAATAAAACCTTAGCAATATTTGGGTGTAGGTAAAGGGTCGGACACGACTGAGAGACTGGACTTAGGTATACAGATATGTTAGGTACTAGTTTAATTTTTGCAACTTAATGTGCCAGTTTGCCGTTGTTTACAAATAAAGAGTTTTTCAACTACCAAAGAATACTTTTGTTAGATTTTTCGTTTTAAATCAGAAATGCCCAGCTTCTAGAAAAAATATTTTCACTTTGACTCAGTAATTCTACCTTAAGAAATTTGTTTCAGATAAAATCAGTGACAGTCACATCCCCCAAAAAGTACCTAGAAGGATGTTCATTGCTGTCTCGATTATCATAATGAAAATTTTAAACAAACTAAATATTTAGCAAAAAGGGAATGATTAAATGAATGTTAGTATATTTGTGTGCCTGTGATTTAAAAATATGTCTACATGGTATTTGCTAAACACAGAATCATCCAAAACATAAGAGCAATTATCTCTGGGTATTAAGATTATAGATGATTACAGTTTTCTCTACCGAACACTTTTCCAGATCTTGTAAGTTAGCTATGGGAAATAGAATTTCATTCACATTTGGGTGGAAAGAAATAACATGTCTAGTATTTGCTGATCTTTTAACCATTTCCCAAGTACTTTGACTTGATAACTTGTTGAAATTCTCTTGCTAGAAAAATTTAAAGAATGATGTGGTCCACATCATATTTGAAAGAAAAAAAAGGTACCTTGAAAATAGATAAGCTCTTTTGTTTCAGGGGAGCACACCTGTGCTTCCATATGCAGGTAACACATGGACAGTGTTAATTATAATGTCTACTAATTGAGTCTTTGCCCATGAGCAATTTCTCCTGACTTATGGTAGTTTTCCTTTGCCAACTTTTCTTTCATTCCCCTTAGTTACACCTTATATCATATTTCACCTTTAGTATCAAATTTTTTAAGAACATGTACATGTTTTATTCAGAGGGTTGATCTGAGGAGCATTATATATTATTGGTGGGATTGTTTCTTTCTTTAGAATTGAAAAGATTTATTGAAAATTAACTGCACTGTACTTGAAAGAAAAATAGTTCCGATTTTAGTATATGACTGGACTTAAAATATCGGAATGCTTTTGTATGTTATACTTTAAGCTTCACATTAATCAGACATTGAGGAGGTATTCTTGGTCATTGGCAGCCACAGAGATGTGGCCTGTTTTACTGAAGTGATATGAGCAATGCAGAGCAACTTAACCTGGAGAACGGGACAGAACAATTTGTAGAATGATTTTCAAACACACAGAATCATTCAAGGGAGCATGATGATTCCTCATCTCAGTGGAGAATAAACTATAAACACTTGAGTTTATAGCATTGAGGATTTGAGTTCACTCAGTCATGTCCAACTCTTTGTGACACCATGAACTATAAAGTCCATGGAATTCTCCAGGCCAGAATACTGGAGTGGGTAGCCTTTCCCTTCTCCAGGGGACCTTCCCAACCCAGGGGTTGAACCCAGTGTCTCCCACATTGCAGGCGGATTCTTTACCAGCTGAGCCACATGGGAAGCCCAAGAATACTTGAGTGGGTAGCCTATCCCTTCTCCAACAGATCTTCTGGATCCAAGAATCAAACCGGGGTCTCCTGCATTGTAGGAGGATTCTTTACCAACTGAGCTATCAAGGAATTTGGCTACTAAAAGTGATTGTTGAATCTTTTCTTTCAAGTACTTAAAAAAATATGCTCTACGCTGTTAGAACCAGCTTGGGTTTAGAGTAAGACTTGAGAGGAAATAATGTTTGTTGGTCTATCCTGGGCCCTTCTGGTCCTGAAGTTTAGTAATTCCCTTGCCTTAAAGCGTACTTCTGGACTTTGATATGATTAATTCCTATCTCAAACTATGTGTTCAGTCACTCAGTTGTGTCCAACTCTTTGCGACCCCATGAACTGTAGCCCTCCAGGCCCCTCTGTCCATGGGATTCTGCCAGCAAGAACACTGCAGTGGGTTGCCATTATGCACAGAAGCAATTCAGTAGCCTAATAAGTAGGAACCAGAAGCACTCAGAAAAGGATCTTTAAGTCATTCATGCCATTAGAATCTGCCTAAATTTTACATGTGTTGGAAATCTAAAATACCATACTACCAAATTCAGATGCTTGCATTACCGATTCCTTTGCTTAAGCAACTTTTCTACAAGCAAAAGGATATATCACACAAAGGATCATAGAAGACGGGGGTAGAGGCTCATCTTCAGAGCCATTCTCTTTCCTGTCAAAGTTGCCTTTCACTAGTCAGCTTGTCAAAATGACCTCCAAACTCTTGCCTCTAGGTCACTGGTGACCCCGCACACCTCGCCCTTCCCCCTCCTCGCTCAGTGGGCTACCTCATCATCTATGATTAACTTGAAATCAGTTCAGTGAATTATTCTGTCATTGACTTTTCTTGAAAATGCCATGTGACAGCAACCCGCGAGGTGACATGAGAAAGATTTTTCTTTGCCTTAGTTTTCTGGTTTATGGCATGTGACTCTAGGGAGGCATAAATGTGGTATGACGAATTTACAGTATTCAGAGGTAAAATAACATGAGAGCAATTCTAGGATTACAGAGTTTACACAGGTTTACGTACAGAGATGAAAGTGGACCTCCTCACTGTCCAGGCACCTATGAATTAGTTGGCCTTTGCAGGCTCTCAGGTGTATGTAGAGTGTGGGTTATGACCAGCAGCCTCTGAAGCGTCCACATGAAGCTGGGCTTCAGTATCTTACCTGCCCAAAGGGTGATAATGCTTTCTTCCTGTCCTTTCCAGGCATACCCAGAGTATCTGATCACATACCAGATCATGAAGCCAGAAGCTCCTTCACAGACCGCGACAGCCGCAGAGCAGAAGACCTAGTGAACGCCCATCGGTAAAGGCCGGATCAGATTTCAGCCCGGGCCTGGATGACAGTGGATTGTTTTCAACAAAATCAATATTCTATAAATCCCCGACAGCCTAGAAATAAGCTGTTTGTCTTTTATAAAGCATTGCGATAGTGATGAATATAGTATGAGTAACTGATACATACTCAACTGCTACTGTTCCCTTTGAGGAAATGTTTACAGGGGCGGCCTTTTAATATATCTCAGGCTCATTTTCATTGCAGTTATCCATCGCTAAGACAGGACTACTTTGATCTAGACTTGGAAATGGGAAAAAAGACAATATAACCAATACTTTCCCAAATGTTCACAATTCACACACTACATTTGCTTTTCTACATACGGCCCATGTATATAATAAATATACACATATGACAGGCTCATTTTTAGTTTTTTCTGAGCATTTGTCATCCGCTTTTTGTTGCTATCATTGTTGTTGCTTACTTTGAAAATGAGCCCGAGCCTTCCTGAGGAGATTTTGCACAGTCACACTGACTAAAATCACTAGTGACGTAACCCGAGCTTCCGGCTGAGCACGGCTTTTAGTGTCCACTTTTTTTCCCCCACTGATTTATTTTTTATCTGTACCTCTTATCAGCATAAACGGAGATGGAAAGGAAAAACGCCACATTTCAGTTTCCTTTTATGATTGGCCAGTCTTACAAGGGAAAGGCACCCAGCATCCACCTGATTTAGGAACTCCCAGGTTCAGAGCAAGTCGAAGCCCATGAGAGCCACTCGCACTTCCCAACGCAGGCCTGCCTCCGAGGCATTCGGGACGGTGCTGGAGGGCCAGGAAGAGCCCAGCCAGTGAGAGGCTGTGGTGACATTCAGAGGGGAGACCGCCGGGGAGGCCTGTGAATCCAGAAGCATCATTAAGACGCGTGAGGGGCCTGAGGTGCGAAAATACGGCAACAGAAAAGGACCACGAGGACTTCTCCAAGATAACGCTACTTCCCTTCACTTAACCCGCACCACCAGAACTGTCGCCCCAGAATCAGCTGCCTTACTTCCCAATTCGGTGGAATTACCATGCTCCAGTAGAATCACAGAAATATGCTTGATTGTTTCTCTAGTTTAGAAAGCTGGGGTTCAAATCCTGTTTAGTCACTAGATAGGCACAAATGGGAGAACTCTTTTGTTTGCTCCAGATTTGGGGTTTATTTTGAGTGAGGTGCTTCAGATAGTTTACATAGGTCCCTGCACTAAATTTTTGAACCATTGTCTCAAACTGCTTAATAGATGAGGAGAACAGAAATGGAAACCAAAGCTCTTTCGGTTGTTTTTTAAATGAAAGGAGAGAAATAGTCATACTGTTCCTTCTTGAAATCACTGCTTTGCTTTGCTTTTTTTCCCTCAACATTTGTCAAGTGCACGTTGACACTTAAAAAGAATTATCCGTGACAGTTCTCACACTTGTCCTTTTCATCTTAACTGAATATTGAATTGAGTGCATTAACATACTGGACATGCTATGTGTCTACTCAGCTTCGAAGCAAAGTAATATACATGTGGTGGAGAAAAAGGAAAAACAGTGTGATGCAAACTTGCCATTTCAATTTACAGTCCTGAAAACTAATTTGCTTGTTTGTTTTTTTAATGCAGGTTGATTAAGCTGTGACTTCATTTAATCTCCTAAAGAAAAATAAAATGGTTACATGCAAAGATTCTAGGATAGGGTCTTAAAAATACACATTTTGCTTTCCTTTTGGCTTGAGTCCAATGCTAGAACTAGGCATCGGGAATTAGTTTTGAGTTTTATAGCTGAATCTTGCATGGGTCCTCAAAATTAAGTCAAGAATTAGCCTCAGTTGTTGCTTCTATTGAAGTTTTAGTGACCCAAGCTGGGTGTTTGTGTCTTGGCTACTTGTTTGATAGCACTAGAATTCCACACAGAGCTCCCAAGTTTGATATTCATGAAGAGGGCTTTCTTCCTCCTTTCCTTCTTTTTTGCTGTGTTTGTAACAGTGGGTTGAAGGAATTGGCATTTGTGTCGTTTTCAGTAGCTGTGAAAGTGTATAATACTTGCCTCCAATTAGATATAGTTTAAAATGGTAAACACAGCTGTGATTTTTAGTTAAGTAAAAGGATGAATATGGTATGGATCTCAAAAGCTTTATAGCTTCATTAAAAACATAAGCCACTACCTACTCAACTGTGGTTATATGTCATTTCCGTCACACTAACTAGGTTAATGGATGTGCCAGTTTGAAACTTCAGCCTTATATTTGAGAAGCTAAGCCGTGGTTCGGTATTTAAACTGCCAATGTTATATCTGACATTCTGTGTGCCGAGTAAAGGTACTGTGTAAGGAAGACATTTGCTGTGCTTCTTGTCTTGTAATGATTTGAGTATGTAGTAGTTCTTGAAGGAACGTGTACATATTACTCATCTGCTGAAGAGAATGAGGTAATCAATATCTCATAGGAGCCAAATACATTTTTTCAAAACTTGAAAACCAAAGGTTACCCTGAGCGTGTTTCAAGTTAGCAGACATTGCATTTGGAATTTCCACCCATAGTAGTGTGAAAAACCCTTTAGGGCTTAAAAGCATGGCATTCAGTTAGGCTGAAATGCAGTTAATTTCTTGTACACGCTCTACAGAAACACTAGCAAGTGAGGGCTTCCAGTATGCCTGCCCCTGAGTGGCCCCTCTGTTTCCCAAACCACGCAGAAGAAAGAATCCAGACCCTCCACCAGCCCACTGCAGGTCTGACATCAAAGAGCTTCTAGCCCTGATGGCCCGGTTTGCTAGCTGTTGGCATCAGTTAAGTGGTCTGGACTGGGCACTTTTCTCCCTGTTCTTGGCCTCCTTCCCTTTTCCCCAGATTGCTAATCTGGATATATGATTAGCTCCAGCAGTTACCTTTGACCTCACTCATTTGCCTCCTTTCTCTGTCTTGAGTCTTGCATACATACAGTGACTGAACCTCAGTTTCCAGTTCACAACCAGAGTCAGGTAGTAGGCCTCATGTTCTCTGCTTAGAAGATTCGGCCACTTTGGTGACAGATGACAGCGTGGAACCCAGAGTTCTAATTCTATGCAGAATAATAGCAGTACAACCAGAATCCTTCCTTTATCTTTTCCTTCTTGGAATTTGGAATTCCTAGCTTTTCAGTAACATAAGTAGAGTAAACAATACTAGGATGTTTGTGTGAAATGACATCCTTGTGCTCCTTTGAGCTTGATGTTAGTGACTACACTAATTTCCCTTTGCTCTCAAAATAGCGAAGTGCATTGATATGTGCAGAGAAATGCCTGAATGTGGCAAATAAAGTAATATAGAGTAATATCATAGCTTCTATTCAAAAAATAAAATTTTGGTGTACGCTAGAAAACAGCATTAGAATGCAATAAGTTGTCTATGTTTTTCTCTGTCTCACAGCTGCACAACGGTTCTTGGCCACTGCTCACCCTCGTTCTTAAACACCTGTACCTTCTGGATTTCCAACACTTTCAAACAGAGATGGTGTATATTTTTAAGCACCTTTCCCCTAGGATATCCATATCCCATTTGTATGATAATCTGTGATAAACAGCCTTTTTTCTGTATTTTTCTTTTGGGCAGTTATCTGACATAGAACTATAGATTTTAATCATTCAGGCAGCGCTGAAAACTGACATTAAGATAGGGTTTCATGTGTCAGAAATTTAAAGACTAAACTTTGATGTCAAATCAGTGACAGAAATTAAAAGAAGGTAATTGTGAAGATGATATTTGTGCTTTGGCTGGACACGTCTAGCATATGAAAAGGAAATGCATTAATAAAAGAAACTTAAAAAGTAAGACTACTTCAGATACCTTGTGCATTCTGAAATTAATAGACAATTAAATAACTATGGCAGAGAACTTTTAAGCTTTTATATCCTAATAAACACAGAGCTGTAATTCCATTTCTCAGCTTGTGAAAGATGTCAGCATGTTGGGTGTATCTCCATGTATCTCACACCTGGTAAACGTAGTTGACAAAAATCTATTTTCTAAGGAATCCTCCTTTATCTGCAGAGGAGCTGAGAGAATCAAACCATCTCCCATTCCTCTGCATCTGAACTTCCTCAGCTATCAAACCTTCTGGTTGAGAGAAATGATTTCAAAACCCGTGAAGTTTTGTGCATGTAGGGATTACCAGCAACTCATGAAGTGATGGATACCATGTAGAATTTGAGTGTTGCACAAGCTAATTTTGAATCATTTAAAAATATAAACCACAGTGATGTGACAAGCAGTAGGAAGCTAAGGTTTTACATACTCCCCAAGACTAAATATGCTCACGAAGTGACCAGTTTTAAACATCTGCAGAGGTTTTTAACTCCTTTTGAGATAATATTCACACAGTAGAGGTGACTGCATTCTGACTCCTCATTTTTTCACATTTTCTTTTATGCTTTGCACTTTCACATCTCCATACACACCCCACCACCCATCTTTTTCAAACAGATTTCTCATGCCCTAGGATCTAGAGTGTTTGGTTATTCATCGTAAACCTGCCCTTTTCTGCAGGCAGCTCTTGAAGCCCCTTGTTGTCTCTTAGTTTTTGCAGAGAAGTACAGTTAAACCCTGGTGGAGTGGGGGGAGGTCCCTTACATGCTTCCAGCCCCTCCCAAGGCTCAGGAGGAAAAGCTAGAAAACACACTAAAAATTGGAAAGGAACCAAAATCTTTGAGGCTAATAGTCTAGACCTAGAAGCCGACCTTGACTATATAACCATTCTATTCATGACAGAATAGTTAGACTCTTCATGTGCATAGAATACCTGCTTCTGCTTCCATTATTTCAAGCTCACCCTGTCTATTGTCTTTGATACCTACAGACTAAAAGGTACTTATATCATGGTTTCTCAAAAACATTTACAAAACCAGCTTTGAGGAAATCAAGAGTGTTTCCTGGCGACAGCATTTGAAGTAGTAAGTGTACTTTCTCACTGTGATGTTGTTCTGTGTACATAACCAATATAGTGACTCTTCGGTTCATTATTGGTAATGTTTTTATTTGTAGTCTCTGTGACCCACCAGTGGCAGGGAGTTCCAGTTCACTCTGCTGTCCTGTTTTGCATTTGTCTATTTGTAGAATTGCCAGATAAAAGGCACCCAGTTAAATTTGAATTTCAGATAAATAATTGTTTTGCTTAAGTATGGTTTGCGTTATTTGGCTTATATTTACTGTAAAAAATTGTTTATCTGAAATTCAAACTTAACATCCTGGGCTTTTTGGCTTTGTTTTGTTTCGTTTTACTAAATCTGGCAAGCCTGTTGATTTGGTCGTAGGAAATTGCTTACAGCATGTAAATTCTTCTAGACTTCACTCTCTTTCACATGGATTGGAGGACCTTTTTCTCCCCCTCACCCTCTTCTTTCCAAAAGAGAGCGTCAAGGAACTCAACCTGCCTGCATGGTGGGTTTCTATTTAAGACATCTTTATGATTATATTTAACCTGTAATTGTGCTTTGGCTAAATGTCTAACTTACAGTACTTGTAATTGTTTAATATTCAATAAAAACATTTTTAAAGTATATGGTATGTGGGTAGCAGTTAGCTCTGAAGTGTTTTCATTTCCCTGTTTGTTCCTTTCAACCTGACCAACCTTAACGCGGCTGCCCTAAAACTGCCGGAAAAGACAAACAGCAGCTCCCTCTCATCTTCGGACAAGTCTCTAGTGGGACCTGCACGAAGGGCCGTATCCTCACCTCGCAGCCCACGTGGGAGTCACTGAGGTACAGCAATAGCAGAAGCAAGCTGCCTTTTAGAAATATCTTCACAGCAACAGGGCATGCGCTCTGGAGACAGACTTCACCCTGGCTCCCAAGGCAGCTGGGAGGCCGGCAAACTGCTATCGCTCGGGACCTCACTCCCTCCTTGTACCCTGTGGGGGTGTGGGGCACAGGAGCCAGTGGACTGCCTGCCTCTTGTGATGGCACTGCTTTGGTGGCTGTGACTCAGGCTAGAGAAAGTACACCCTATGAATAGCGCTTATGACCCTTTGTCATTGGGCATGGTTCACTTTTCCTTGTTACTTTATAATCATAAGACAGCACAGTGGGCGTCTAAGCTGAAGGAGCACCTGGCATTACAAAGGTCATCTAAAGACTATACTGGTGGCCCAGTGGTTAAGAACCTGCCCTCTAATGCAGACGCAGGTTCGATCCCTGGTCAGAGAATTAAGATCCCACATACCACGCGGCAACTAAGCCCACATGGCCATAACTAAGATCCAACGCAAACAAATAATATAAAAGGTCATCAGTTCCCATTCAGCTGAGACCTGGCTGCCAGATTTGCAGCTTAGCATCTGCTCTGAAGACCTGCGTCTAGAACAAGGGGAAGGGGATGGTGCAGGACTTCAGTTGGCCAATCCCCACCTGTCCTATAGAGCTAATAATGAATAAAACGTCTGACAGTATGCCGGTGACATGTTCATTTTGTTAATAGGATTCTTGGCATACTTTACTTGGTCAAAGGCTGATTTGAAAAGTAATTCTATTCATCTCTACTTTCATAATTTGGTTTACAAGTCCAGAGAATGTTACACAAAGCATAAGATAAATTAGGTGTTTAGGAATTACAGATCCAAACTACCATATATAAAATAAATAACAAGGACTTACTTTTGGATGGCATCACTGACTCAATGGACATGAGTTTGAGCAAACTCCTGGAGATGGTGAAGGCCAGGGAAGTCTGGTGCTACAGTCCGTGGGCTCACAAAGAGTCAGACATGACTGAGTGAACAACAAAAAATATAGAAAAGGGAACTGTAATATCTTGTAATATCCTAAATGCAAAAGAATCTATATATAAAGCTGAATCACTTTGCTGTATACATGAAACAGAACATTGTAAAATACCTATACTTAATTTTGTTTTAAAAAGTTTAGAAAGAAGAAAACCATGGATTGAATCCATGGTGGTATGAAGACGCTGGAGTTTTTAGGAAACCATGGCTGCTGTGGACCACCAGATTGCTTCACAACCCCCGGGAAATTCTATGGAGGCTCTGGGTCTCTTCTATCTGCCAAGTAGGAATAATTTCTGCCAAAGTTATTTAGTAGGAATATTTGGAAGATATTCAAGTGCTCTTGGGGTCCTAGGGAGAAAGCAGAAGTGTAACAAGAAATCTGGCTGGCTACATAGTCTGTAAGTGCAGCAAGTTTGCTGAAAGACCGTATAGGATGAAGACACCTCAAACTGCCTGAGTTCAGGGCCCAGCTCTGCCACTATTAATAGCCATGTGACTTTGGGAAACTTACCCTCCCAGTACCTCAGTCCGTTTTCTTTTTTTAATAAATGTATTTATTTTAATTGGATGCTAATTACTTTACAATATTGTAGTGGTTTTTCCATACATTGCCATGAATCCACCATGGGTGTACATGTGTTCCCCATCCTGAACCCCCCTCCCACCTCCGTTCCCATCCCATCCCTCTGGGTCATCTCAGTGCACCAGCCCTGAGCACCCTGTCTCATCCATTGAACCTGGACTGGCGATTCACTTCACCTATGATAATATACATGTTTCAATGCCATTCTCCCAAATCATCCCACCCTCGCCCTCTCCCACAGAGTCCAAAAGACTGTTCTATACATCTGTGTCTCTCTTGCTGTCTCGCATAGGGTCATCGTTACTATCTTTCTAAATTCCATATATATGCCTTAGTATACTATATTGATGGTTTTCTTTCTAACTTACTTCATTCTGTATAATAGGCTCCAGTGGGACGTCCCTCATGGTCCAGTGGTTAAGAGTCTGTGCTCTCAATGCGGGGGGCACAGGTTCAATCCCTGGTCGAGGAATTAAGATCCCATATGCCCCACAGTTCATGAGGTCCATGGGGTCACAAAGAGTTGGACACAGCTGAGTTACTTTCAGTTTTCATGCCCCACAGTTCAGCCAAAAATAAGACTATAAAATGAGTCTCCCGCTACTAGCAGTTCATAGAGTTGCTCTAAGAATTCAAACTAGCATTTTCTGCTGAGTTCTGTATGGGAACTGAGATCCTACAGGGTAGACCTGGACACACAGTGAGCACCTGCTGATTTAGGCCCTGGTCAGCTAGTTCTCATAAGGGAAGGTTGTTAAGAACAGAGGTTGTGGTTTATTTCAAAATGGTTCCTTTCTCTCTCCTACTGCCTGAAGAACAAGGATATTTTTCTCCAGTGTTTACTATGAGAACCTATTTGAGCTCCTGGAAATAAATCTTACAGAATTGTCACGGTCCCCGATGACTGGGTCCCACTGGAGTTTTGAGCTCTCAGGGTTATCCACATTCAGCCTCTAGCAATTCATTGCAGTTCTTGTTTTCCTGACCAGTACTGGTTCCCCGAGCAACTTCAGCTCATGAATCTCAGCTCCAGTAAATTGTTATTCTCTGTATTTGCCTGTCAACTTCTCCAGTCTCAAAGTCCTTACCTCTCTTACATATCCTAGAAGAGTTGATTTTTCACTCTGTTTGGCTTTTGACGTGTTAGAACGAGCAACTTCCAAGTTCCTTACATGTAGAACTAGAACCCCCAGACCACAATGACTGTTTAATATATAGCACTAAAGGCATCATCTATAAAAGAAAGAAACTGATAAAGCTAAATTTTTATTTACAACTTCTGCAAAAGATGCTGGGTAGAGAATGAGAAGATAAGCCACAGACTGGGAGAAATATTTGCAAAAGGCATATCTGATAAAGCACAACTATCCAAAATATACAAAGAACCCTCAAAACTGGATGTTAAGAACATCAACAACCTGAGTAAAAAACAGAACACTTGAACAGACACCTCACCAAACAGATGAGGAATAAGCATAAGAAAAAATGCTTAACGTCATATGACATTAAAATGCAAATTTGAAAAACGACATGCCATTACACACCTATTAGAATGGCCAAAATTTGGAACACATACCAAATGCTAGTGAGGATATGGAGTGACAGGAACTCTCATTGTTGGTGGCATACCTCAGAAGACAGTTTGGCCATTTCTTACAAAACTAAACATAACATATGTTCCAGCAAGAGTGCACTTTGATATTTATGCAAAGGTGTTGAAAACTTAGGTCCATACTGATACCCGCGTGCAGGTGTTTCTAACAGCTTTATTCACAGTTGCCAAAACTTGAAAGCAATCAAATGCCCTTCAGTAGCTAAATGGATAAACAAACTCTGGCACCTCCAGACAGTGGGATATTTGTTGAGCGCCAAAAAGAAATGAACTTTCAAGCCATGAAAAGACATGGAAGAAACATGAATGCTAAGCAAAAGAAGCTGATCTGAAAAGGCTACAGGGTGTATGATTCCAACTATATGACATTCTGAAAAAGGCAAAACTATGGAGACAAATACAGAAGTGGTTCCCAGCAGTCAGGAAGGGAAAGACGGCTAAGTGGAGCACAGAGGATGTTCAGAGCAGTGAGAATACCTTCAAAGATACTGTAAAGGTGGATGAATGTCCCTGCACACTTACCAAAACCCATAGAATGTACAACCACCAGAGTGAACCCTAATGCAAACTGTAGACTTTGGGTGACTGTGATGTGTCAACATAGGTTCATCAATTGTAACAAATGTACCACTCTGGTAGAGGATGTTGATAATGGAGGAGGCTTTTATCAACCAAGACCAGGGGTTTATACAAAATCTCTGTAACTTCTCTCAATTTTGCTGAACCCAAAACTGCTCTTAAAAAATTACATGTTTTATAAAGAGAGAGAAGGCTAAAAACACATGTACAAGCATAATGTATACATCAATACTTCCTCTTTTAGAGAGGAGACATAGAGATGCACGTGAAGAAATAATAAGTAAAAATAATTAAATCTAATCCTCCTTTGACTTCAAGGAGGTGTGAACATGTATTTTTTAAAAGGCTGATGTTTTAAATTCGTTTAAAACTGGGGAAGACAGAGGGTAAATTTAAATATTCTTTATGTTTCTGCCACTTCGAACTTAGGAACTGATTTCGTAGACCCGTCCTCTAAAGTTCAGACCCAGGGGAAGTACTGGGAAGAGAGAACAGTTACCCAAGCAAGCCCCTCTCTCAGGCACTCACTCAATGTATGATGTTGAAATAAAACTGATGTTTCCTTGCTCATCACTGGGACCAACCTACAAGGTAAGTTCTCGGTCTCAATATTCTTTAAAATACAACAGGAAACTGGAGACTATTATACAGAGTCAAGTAAGCCAGAAAGAAAAACACCAACAGTATACTAACTAATATATATGGAATTTAGAAAGATGGTAACGGTAACCCTGTATGTGAGACAGCAAAAGAGACACAGATGTATAGAACAGTCTTTTGGACTCTGTGGGAGAGGGAGAGGGTGGGATGATTTGGGAGAATGGCACTGAAACATGTATAATATCATATATGAAACAAATCGCCAGTCCAGGTTCGATGCATGATACTGGATGCTTGGGGCTGGTGCACTGAGACAACCCAGAGGGACGGTACGAGGAGGGAGGGGGGTTCAGGATGGGGAACGCGCGTATACCTGTGGTGGATTCATGTTGATGTACGGCAAAACCAATACAATAAAGTCATTAACCTCCAATTAAAATAAACATTAAAAAAATAATAAAATATAACAGGAGAATGTATACAAAAAGAATGAAAAGGAAAGACTCAAAAAGATACATTTTTTTAAAAACTATTATAAACAAAGTCAAAAGACAAATGACAAACTGGGAGAAATGTCTGCAATTCATGCTGTAGAAGGGCTTCCCTTGTAGCTCAGTCTGTAAAGACTCTGCCTGCAGTGCAGGAGACCCGGGTTCCATCCCTGGGCTGGGAAGAGCCCCTGGAGAAGGCAATGGCAACCCACTCCAGCATCCTTGCCTGGAAAATCTCATGGACAGGAGCCTGGTGGGCTGCAGTCCATGGGGTCGCAAAGAGTCATGCACGACTGAGCGACTAACATTACTTACTGTAGAAGGGGGCTAATCTCTTTCATACAGAGAGTTCCTAAAAGCCTGGAAGATTATTAAAAAAAAAAAAAAAATCAGGGGAAGCAAAAAATGGCGCCTGCAAATGAGCAAAGTTTGTGACGCAGCAAGCTTTTTGTCTCTGGCCGAGCTCTTCTTCCCAGGACGGAAGAAAGTGCAGGTTCCTCACTGGGCAGCACGGGTACGAGCAGTGGGAGGTGTACGTACAAGGAGGCGATCAAGACTCCAGCATCTTCCCTGGCTGCATCAACAAGGCTGAGGTCTTTGAAGACCAGGTAAACGGACGCCTCAAGAAGGGACTGGCGGAAGGTAAGGACTATGTGCTGCTCCCAGTGGCTGCTCGGCATTACCTGGTCAACCGGTATGTTCTAGAGCATGACCAGCCTCGCATGGAACGCAAGGTCGTGGAACTGCCCAGCATCCACAAGGTTGAAATGCACCCAGTAGAACTGGTGCTCGTCCGGCTCAGTGATACGGACACACCTCCCACAGCTCAGCTCAGCCCCGCAGATTCTAGTGACCTCGTTTTGCGCACCGCTTGAGAGCAGTTTCCGGGGCACCCCAGGAAGAGACCCGTCTGTGGCTCAAGAACGCGGAGGGCCCTTTTGAGAGGTTGTGCAACGCCCGCGTCACAGTGCTTGACTCCCTCTCTCAATACTGAGCAGGTGGTCGTCATGGAGACCCGAAACAAGGATGGCACCTGGCCCAGTGCGCAGCCACAGGCCACGAGCAGAGCGTCGGAGGAGGGTGAGGATTTCCAAGGCCAGCCGGGCATCTGCGGTCTCACCAACCTGGGCAACACGTGCTTCATGAACTCGGCCCTGCAGTGCCTCAGCAACGTGCCGCAGCTCACCGAGTACTTCCTCCAAAACCGCTACCTGGAGGAGCTCAACCTCGGCAACCCGCTGGGCATGAAGGGGGAGATTGCAGAGGCCTATGCCGACCTGGTGAAGCAGGCGTGGTCCGGCCACCACCGCTCCATCGTGCCCTACGTGTTCAAGACCAAGGTCGGCCACTTTGCGTCCCAGTTCCTAGGCTACCAGCTGCATGACTCACAGGAGGTGCTGTCGTTCCTCCTGGATGGACTGCACGAGGACCTCAATCGCGTCAAGAAGAAGGAATACGTGGAGCTGTGCGACGCTGCTGGGAGGCCAGACCAGGAGGTGGCTCAGGAGGCCTGGCAGAACCACAAACGGTGGAACGATTCTGTGATCGTGGACACTTTCCACGGCCTCTTCAAGTCCACCTTAGTATGCCCTGACTGTGGTAATGTGTCTGTGACCTTCGACCCCTTCTGCTACCTCAGTGTCCCACTGCCTGTGAGCCACAAGAGGGTCACGGAGGTCTTCTTTGTCTCCATGGACCCCCGCCGCAAGCCCGAGCAGCACCAGCTCCTGGTCCCCAAGAAAGGCAAGACCTCGGATCTGTGTGTGGCTCTGGCCAAACACACCAGCGTCTCTCCAGAAAAGATGATGGTGGCCGATGTCTTCAGTCACCGCTTCTATAAGACCTACCAGCTGGAGGAGTCTCTGAGCAGCATCTTGGACCGAGACGATATCTTCATATACGAGGTGTCAGGCAGGGTGGCCGCTGGGGAGAACTCCAGAGAGGACGTTGTGCGTCCTGTGTACCTGCGGGAGCGCACCCCGGCCCGGGACTACAGCCGTTCCTATTACAGCCTGATGCTCTTTGGGCACCCACTTCTGGTGTCGGTGCCCCGGGACCGGCTCTCGTGGGATGCCCTGTATCACATCCTGCTGTACCGCCTCTCACGCTACGTGACCAGACCCAGCTGGGATGATGAGGAGGATGGAGATGAGAAAGACCTGGAGGGTAAGGACAGCCTCCTTCAGCCTGGACATGGGCCTGGGGGCAGCTCCCAAGACCCTGGGCCGGAGCAGGCTGGGTCCAGCTCTGGAGTCGCGAGCAGTAGTTGGGGCCCTGTGGACACCTCTCCTGGGCCATCTCACTGGCCCCAGAGGGTGCGGCACAAGCACCTCTTCACCCTGCAAAGGGTTAATTCCAATGGGACCAGCAACTGCTCGACCTTCAAGGAGGATACTCAGGCTCAGCCATATATTGCCATCGACTGGGAGCCAGAGATGAAGAAGCGTTACTATGATCAGGTGGAGGCTGAGGGCTACGGGAAGCACGACTGTGTCGAGTACGTGCTGAAGAAGGCCCCAGTGCAGCTGCAGGAATGCATCGAGCTGTTCACCACCGTTGAGACCCTGGAGAAGGAAAACCCCTGGTACTGCCCCACTTGCAAGCAGCACCAGCCGGCCACCAAGAAGCTGGACCTGTGGATGCTGCCAGAGACACTCATTATCCACCTGAAGCGCTTTTCCTACACCACGTTCTCCCGCAAAAAGCTGGACACCCTTGTGGAGTTTCCTATCCGGGACCTGGACTTCTCTGAGTTTGTCATCAAGCCGCAGGACGACTCAGCTCCGGAACTCTACAAATACGACCTCATCGCGGTTTCCAACCATTATGGGGGCCTGCGGGATGGACACTACACAACATTTGCCTGCAACAAGGACAGCGGCCAGTGGCACTACTTCGATGACAACAGCGTCTTGCCTGTGACGGAGAATCAGATTGAGTCCAAGGCAGCCTATGTCCTCTTCTACCAGCGCCAGGACGTGGCACGCCGTCTGCAACCCCAGGCTGGCTCATCGAAGCCCCCGGCATCCTCTGCCTGCGGTGCGCCACCCAAGTCGGGGTTCATGAATGTAAACTGAGGGGCCCCGGCCCCGCCAGAGGGAAGGAAGCTGTCCCGGCTCTCTTCCTTCCCGAAGCCACCCCTGTTCTCTTACCCGTTAGGTGCCCCGTGCCAGGCGTCACAGGCTTAGTTGTGGCTGCTCTTCTCCTGTTCTGTTACATTGCTCTCTCCCAGGGAAAAAGAGCTCAAGGCTCCTTCCAGCGGTGTGTTCCCCACCCGCGTTTGCCTTTCAGAGCATCGACCTTCCCTTCTATTCTCTATTTATGATTCTCCCCTTCCTTCTTGTCCTCAGTCCCAGGTGTTCTCAGGGGGTGGGGGTGGGGTGCACCTGAACAGGGTGTACCTGAACAGAGGGTATTTTCTTTGTGAGACCTTGTACCTTGCACTGTGTATATATAAAAGTGCCAGTGTGTTCCTAAAAAAAAAAAAAAAAAAAAATTCAGATCAAAGTTATAAACACACAGTTCATAGAAAAATACAGATGGTTCTTGAATGTGTACAAATTGCTCTATCTCATAGAGAAATGCAAATTAAAATTAGTTAACACAAGTTACCTCTCAGACTGACAAAACTCAGGAAGTTGTGTAACAAGTGTTAGTGAGTGGGTATAAAAGCAGTGGATGGGGGGAGAAATTACATAAATATGAACATACTATACCTGCATGTGCTTACTCAAATGATTGGAATACCTTCTTGGTGAATATGTTAAAATCTGGTAACAATTTTTTTTTAATCGAATAACATTAGTAAATCAGTGGTGAGGTGACTTAGTTGAGAAGGAGGCATTTTATTATATAGGTGTCTATATTTTTAAAATTATTGATCTATGTGAATAATTTATCTACATGAAAGAACTGGGAGTGGGGGCTTCTTTGGTGGTCCAGTAGTTAAGACTTCACACTTCCACTGCAAGGGGCTTGGATTCAGTCCCCAGTCAGGGAGAACTATGATCCCTCATGCCATGCGGTACAGCCAAAAAATGTTAAAAAGAAAGAAATTAGGAGTAAATCATCTCATTTATCTTTGAGTTGAAGCGATTTTCACAATACATCAAGGGAAGCAAGATGCAGAAACTGTGTATTGTATGATGTTATTTTTATAAAGCAAATAGCAATAAAATCCCTATATGTAGTTAAACATATAGATACATGGTGTATGCACTTTATACCGTTATACCATATAATACAACACATCATATCGTGTATGACTCTGTGGGGATAGAGAGAAAAGGAAGGACATGTGATGGTTAACAGTGGTTGTTTGCAAAATCTGGTGGAGGGAGACATGTGAAAAGAAAATATTTTTTAACGATATGGCTGACATTTTTGAAAGAAAAAAATGTGTACATATATATTTATGTCTATCTGTCTGGAAAATAGAACAAAGATGGAAACATCGTCTGCAAGCCACAAGAAAACATAACTATCATGACTTTGTCCATGAGCTAGAACATGAAAACACACATGTGTATATATGTATATGTGTATATATGCACACACACATATATGTAGAAAGATGGTCATGGAATGTTGAGGGTGAGTGTTTCAGAGATACAGGATTTCAGGAGATTTTTTTGCTTTCTAATATTCGGATGTGTTTGACTTTTTCAATAAAACTATGTTACTGTGGGAAGGGAAGAAATTGAAACAAGAATAATACATGCTTTCTAAACCATGCAGCTTAGTAATTCAATGCCTGTCTCTAAATGTAAAGTCTTATTTCCAGGTGAAGTGCTTCATTCTGTTTGAAAACTTAAAAGCAGGAGCAATTGTCTTAGAAATGAAGAAAGTTGTGACGATGACGACAGAACAATAAGTGTGCAATTCTGCTAGCATCTCTGCTGTTTTTGCCCATTTGCTCAGAATGTTGGAAGAAAATCGTTTCCACTGGGAGATGAAAGTGAAAAGGGCGTGGAAACATCTCTTTGGTTTTCTTGCTGGATCCCTTCAAAGCCATGGGTTATATTTTAAAAGGAGTAACATTGTTGGAAGCAAATATCCAGAATCAGCATTCACCTTAATTACAGAATTCAACCTATAAATCTAGTCATATTTCTATCTATTGTCATGTGTTCTCTAGGATTAAAAATAAATCCCCCCAAAAAATAATAAATAAATTCCCACTGTTACTTAAAATGAAAAGGAAATGAATAAAGACGTACCAGACAAGAGGTGACCAAGCAAATGTAGACATGGTATTGTTGATTCCCAAGTATCAATAGAATGGCACTCAGTTCAATTCAATTCAGTTCAGTTCAGTCGCTCAGTCATGTCCGACTACATACATGGAAAATGAGAAACATCACCTACCTATCAACCACGTGCTACATGCGTGCTAAGTTGCTTCAGTCACGTCCAACTCCTTGCAACCCCATGAATTGTAGCCCGCCAGGCTCCTGTGTCCATGGGGATTCTCCAGGCAAGAATACTGGAGTGGGCCACCGTGCCCTCCTCTGGGAAATCTTCCCAACCCATAGACTGAACCCTTGTCTCATGTCTCCTGCATTAGCAGGCGGGTTCTTTACCTCTAGCGCCACCTGGGAAGCCCAGCTGCTGACCACAAGAAGCTGTACAAAGTACAACTTCATGCGGGCAAGGCATCATTGAAATAGAAAACACAAACTGTTAAAGTCTTCCACTGTGATTCTGAGTTTATCAAATCCTCCTCATATTTGTAATACATTCCTCTAAGAAACTGACAAAATAAAAATGAAACTATCAGGGTGTTGAATATCATATTTAACTAACTTGATTTTTAACAAATAGAACAAAAGCAGAGACTGTACACTCTGAATGTCTATTTAAAATAACTGGCTTGTGGAGAAGGAAATGGCAACCCACTCCAGTATTCTTGCCTGGAGAATCCCAGGGACAGTGGAGGCTGGTGGGCTTCCATCTACGGGGTCGCACAAAGTCGGACACGACTGATGCAACGTAGCAGCAGCCGCAGCATAAAACTGGGGGGCTGGGAATGGATGGCTAGGGAGGTGACAGCTTAAAGATATGGGGTTTCTTTTTGAGATGAAAATGTTCTAAATGGTGATGGTTGCATATATCTGTGAATATGTCTAAAAACCATTGAATCATATACTTTAAATGGGTGTATTGTATGATGTCAATTATATCTCAATAAAACCTTTTTTAAGTTTAAAAAAATAAAATAACTGGCTTGGCTACAACTCAAATGTTATCCTGTTGTCTGGGAGGAAGAAGTTTTCCCTCTTCCCTTCTACATTATTTTGACTGGTCTAAGAATTAAATTGGCATGAGATATGTATAGATAAAAGGGAGAAAAGCCCACAAAAGCTGAATGACATGTATCCGTGGAAGAGACCCAGAGTAACTCAAAACGGCTGAAACTCTCCAGTTAAAGACCATTTTCGGCTAAAGATAAAAGAGGATGTTGGGAGTAGTGATTTGGCACTTCAAAGGAAAGCGATTTATATGGAGATGAAAAGCAAATGTTTGGTAAATAAATATTTGCTGGGCCCTGCGGAGACAATGGGACGGAGGAATTTTAACAGACTTTGCTGGATTCCTCCCCATCTACACACCTGGTCCAGACTAGGTTATCTAAGGTGATGTTCTCTTCCTGAAGCAGAGCCTCTGTCTGCATTCTTCAGGAGGAAGGTCAAAGTTTCTTCCTGAGCCTTTTGTTCCTTCCTTACTTTCAGCTTGAAATAATTTGCATGCCAAAAAGACATTTAGGGGTGGCCAGTTTCACTCCCCTGCACTGTCAAACACTTGAATTTATAAAATGCATAAGTCAGAGTCTTGAAGTAATTACACCCAATGGCTCATTTTGGTTACTGAAAATTTCTTAAAGTGGGGTGTAAGGCAAGGATATGCAGAAGGAACTTTCACTGTTCCTTATATGTATTTTCATCCTTTGAATTTTGTGGCAGTGAACATATGTATTTATTTTCGTGTATTAATCATTGAACAACTTTATTGGGATGTAATTTACATACCATGAAATTTACCATTTTAAGTGTACAAGATTTTTTTCATAAATTTACTAAATTTAAGAGTTGTACAACCACCTCAAGGGGTCACACAGAGTCAGCTTGGCAGCACTTTGGTAGAGATGCCAGGAACCCCAAAGTCAAGAGCAGGAGCTTTTCCACTCAACTTTTCTATGGCAACTAGTAGGGAGTCAGTTCCCTCAGCTACTGTTCTAGTTAAAAATAGATTCCCTGGGCTTCCCTGGTGGCTTGGTCATAATCACTTGTGGGAGTTTGTGGAGTCTTGAGTCAATGTCTTAGATGGCCTCAAGGATCTCTATTTTTAAAATAATCTATAAAAAATTTTAAACTATTTTTATCACAATGGTGATAGATGGACAGTACAAGTGGTCCCCCTCCAACCTTACGACTTCCTTTCTTTTTTCCATTTTCCTACACACTTCTACATATTTGCCTCTTCAGATGAAATCAGGAATATTTTGCCCTGTTCCTCCCAAATGCTGCTGGTGTTTTGATTGAGATCATATTAAATGGATAGGTTAATTCATGGAGAAATAATATCTTTTCAATACTGCATCTTTTTATCCAAGAATATAGTATGTCCTTCAGCTTTTTTTCAAGTGTTCTTATATGTCTTTTGGTAGGACTTTTTTTTTTCCCCTATGTCCCTTAGTAGGATTTTTTTTTTTCCATTGAAGAATTTTTTTAGTTTTTGGCCACACCACACCATCTTAGTTCCTGACCAGGGATTGAACCTGTACCGCTTGCATTGGAAGCATGTAGTCTTAACCACTGGACTGCCGGGGAAGCCCAGTAGTGCTTTACCAGGTCCATCAGCTAGGTCTTGCCTACCTCTGGTCAAGTTTACCGTAGGCAGTTTATCTTTAAGCTGATACTGTAAACAGGATCTACTACATCTATTTTAAATTGATATTTTCATATGGGGAAGCTATTGATTTTTTTCATACAATCATACAATCAAAAATTTCATACAATTTTTTCAAGCAATCAACCACTAGCTGAATGCTCTCATTTCTAATAGCTTTTCAGTTGACTCCTATTTTTCAGATACATATCATCTGCAAATAATTTGGCCTCCCATTTTTCAAACCGTACACCTCTTTTCTTTCACTTGCTAATTACATTGACTAGTGCTTCCAAATTGCATTCCTAATGGCATTGCTTGTTTCTATTGAGAGTCCCCTTGGACTGTAAGGAGATCAAACCAGTAGATCCTAAGGGCAATCAGTCCTGAAAATTCACTGGAAGGACTGATGCTAAAGCTGAAGCTCCAGTACTTTGGCCACCTGATGCGAAGAGCGACTCATTACAAAAGACCCTGACACTGGGAAAGATTGAAGGCAGGAGGAGAAGGGGACGACAGAGGATGAGATGGTTGGATGGCGTCACCAACTCGAGGGACATGAGTTTGAGCAAGCTCTGGGAGTTGTTGATGGACGGTGTGGGGGAAGCCTGGCGTGTTGCAGTCCATGGGGTCACAAAGAATCAGACACGATTATAACTGAACTGAGTGCTTCCAAAATAATGGTAGATAAAAATGACACAGTGGAAATACGTGTTTACTAACATACTTTTGGTTTACACTTTGGGACATTTGTACCAACTGAATCTGATAGACCCAATCCCCAAATCAGCACTGAGGAACCACTGCCATACATCACCTTCGTCCGGTTATTTCTTCAACCTGGCCTCGAGGCATATTGCCATTTCCAAACTCCCAACAGAACAGGAGGGAACACGAGGTCTCTAAAATTTTCTAAGATTTTGGGAGCCAGGCCCCCTTGCTATTGTTGGGGAAGGGTGTGGCAACTCCTTGTACAATCTTTGGCTGTGGCCCTAACCACTTGTACTGTGAGGTGTTTAAGACAGACCTCGCCTGCCGGAGAGCCATCCTTATCACTCCATCCTGTGCCTGGCAGAAAGCAGACTCTCAAAAGCAAATGTCGTATATTAACACATATAAATGCAATCTAGAAAGATGGTACTGATGAATCTATTCTTAGGGTAGCAATGGAGATGCACACATAGAGACTTGCAGACACAGTGGGGAAAGAAGGTGGTGGGACGAACTGAGGGTAGTATCGAAACGTATCCACTACCGTGTGTAAAACAGATAGCCAGTGGGAATTTGCTGTGACTCAGGGAGCTCAAACTGGTGCTGTGACAAGCTAGAGGGGTGGGAGGTGGGAGGGAGGTTCAAGAGGAAGGGGACATATATACCTGTAGCTGATTTACATTGATGTACAGCAGAAACCGTACGGTATACTTCCCTGGTGGCTCAGACAGTAAAGCGTCTGTCTACAACGCGGGAGACCCAGGTTCAATCCCTGGGTTGGGAAGGCCCCTTGGAGAAGGAAATGGCAATCCACTCCAGTACTATTGCTTGGAAAATCCCATGGACGGAGGAGCCTGGTAGGCTACAGTCCACGGGGTCGCAAAGAGTCGGACACGACTAAGCGACTTCACTTTCACTTTTCAGCGCAGAAACCAGCACAATATTATAAAACAATTATCCTCCAATTAAACATAAATAAATTTTAAAAAAAGAAAGCAGACTCTCAGATGAGGACATCTGTGCCTTACCCTTCACCTCTTCCTGTCTAAAAAATCCAGTTCTCAGAGATTTCCTCTCTGCCTTCACCTGTCACCTTCTGTGGTGTTTAGGGAGCTCACAGATTTGAGTGGCCCGTCTCCACAAGATTACCATCAAATGATTCGGATCTTCCAAGTCATCATATTGGCAGTTTTTCGGGAAAGGATAAACCAAGCCAGAGGTGGTTGAAAATGTATTTATTTTTCTTCAAATGATCTTTGTTTCAAGCAATAAATAAAAACAGACATGTTGACTTTTCTAAAAAAAAAAAACCAAACAACAACAAAAATATTCCCCTAAACTATATACATCCTACAGAAATACAAGCATATCAAATGTAGAAATGACATCACGCTGAAAGATGGGGCTATTTACAGAAATTACAAGTATTGCATTGCTGTCTTGAAGAAGCCTCTTTCTGGCATGACTCATAAGCTCTAAGGGAGAGCAGGGTCCTCTTCAAAGAAGTGGCACTCTCCAGCCTTCCTTTTTTTCCCCCGGCTGCACCATGCGACATGTGGGATCTTAGTTCCCTGACTAGGGATCGAACCCACACCCCTGCATTAGAGGCGTGGGGCTGGACTGCTAGTGAAGTCCCTCTCCATACTTCTTGATAAACAAACTTGCAAAGAAGAGCTAGACAGCCAGACACGTTCCTCAGTTCCTTAACAACCACAGATCAGCTTTCGAGGGGCGTGAAAAGGGACCTCGTCCAGGTCTTAGGCCCCGTGAGCTCCTGACAGAACCCATATTGCCCCTCAGCAGAGCTGGGGCCACACAGGGCCAGGGGCAACTCTCTGCTGTGGTTTCTGCCACACAAGCCAGCTCTGTGTTATCAAGCCCTGACCTCCAACAGCACCTTGCCTAAGTGTCCCAAACTCAGTTATGCAGGGAGAGCACTTGGGGAGCTTTGAAACCTACTGATGCCCAGGTCCCTCCTCCAGAATTCCTGGTGTACCTCGTGTGGGCTAACGGGCAGCCAAGGCAAACCCTTACTTTACCAACAAAGGCTGGTGGCCAAACTCTGATCTCACAGGCCCCTCCCCTCACATTGAAATCACCCATCCCACCTCCCTCTGCCCATCTTCCCAAGAATTTTGGATTTTTTTCTCATATAGAATCAGAATCAACTCTCTAGAACCAGGCTAGGATGGACATCTGAGGAAAATGGCCTCAGAGACCACGACTAAGGCCGGGAGCTCCCTGCCACCAGCTCACAGGTGGCTTCAGTATAATACTGCTTGCGGGGGGGTGGGGGGGGAAGGGCTCACCCACACCCTGGGGTCACAAAGACACCGGAGGGAACAGCAGCATCCTCCAGTCTCTATACACGACCCAGTGGGTCAACAGCACAGGTCACCACGGATCAAAGTGGCGAAGCTTTCTGACTGCGACGGAAATTGCTTGTCACCAGAAATCACTTCATGGGAGAGACACCTGTTGAAACCCAGTGGCCGTTTGGAGGGACCGCGTGGTGCCGTCTTCATTAGAGCTCTTTCTTCCAAGTCATCAAAGAGGCTTCTGATGGTAAAAGTAGACAGTGACCCCAAATCCCCAATTCCAATCAAGCCCATTTCCTATTGAACTTCTAAGGGTTTGGGGACTCACACTCTTATCAGGTACAAAGAAAATGGCTTTATAAATAGAGGTTTGACACTGTGATACGTGACTTGAGTTGGAAAGCAGGGAAGAGACCCGGTCGGGGCGGGTCCTGGGCTCCGACTGTCTGGGCAGCTGGAATCCAGTCTGGGAAAGCACGACACACAGATTTTGGCAAATGTACACTCATTCTGTAAAAAGTCAATCTGTTCTAAGCTACTTTCCCTCCCCCTTCAAGCAGTCCCTCCTGCGGACCTGTCTGTCTGTGGGAACCCACACTTTTACAGCGGTAGAGCCCATTCGACCGCAATTCATCACAAAACATGAAGCAACTTCCAGGAATCAAGGAAGACAAGGGAACAACATCTAGCTGAGCTGTCTCAATAGGCCCAGTGTCATGAACCTGACCCCTCCACGTCTCCAGGAGGGGTTCAGCAAAGCAGCTCCCAGCAAAGGAGGGGGTCTTGGGCTTTTCTGAAAACAAGAAGTGGGAACTCTGGCCACACCCAAGACAGGGCTTGACAAAGGTAGGACAAATGATGCCAGGTTCACGTTAATGGAAGGAAGCAAGGAACCTAGTCCTGTCTGGGACGTGGGGACAAGAAGGAGCATTCCGACACTATGCTGACATCGAGGCTTGAAGTTATCAATGGGTGAGCAGCACTTCGATCCTCAGAGGGCAAAACAACCCCCAAAAGCAAAACCTAAAGCATGCTCTCATTTCTAGACAAGTTTGGAATTACTGCTAACCTGGCACTGGGTAACAACACTGTTCCACAATACTATAAGTTAAGTAACCCATGGTTAGTTCCCTCCTCCCTCCCCCCAAGCCCAACCCACCTGCTCCTTGTTCCAAAAGCCACTCCTCTATTTGGAAAGGCCCCTGAAAATGGCATTATCTCAAGAAAGGATTCTGCTATGGCACTCTAATGCCCATCCAGAAACTAGCTTCCCTGCAAAGAGTCTGCCTGACTCCTCACTCACGCTCTCTTGCTGTCCTAATCTTCCACGGGACCTCCAGTGGGGTGTCCACCACACCCTTCCTTTTATTCACGTATTCACTTTACAGATATCCACCTACACCAGGAATCTTTTAAGATCACAAGAATTTGTTGGCATACTTCATTCCAAGCAAACCCCCTAAAATTAAAATCTCTGATTTAGGCAAAAGAGGGAAAAAAAAAATTGGCGCTTCCACTTTCCCTTTCGGGTCTATCTCTTCTTAGCTAGGTTCCCCAAGGGCCTTGGCAAATGCTTCGCTGCAGGAAAATCCGATCTGCGCCCAGTTTTTTTTAGGAGCACCTTGCACGATATGGTATTTATCAAGTCCTTGGGCAGGTCTAGGAGAAAAACGCTTCCACCGCCAAACTGAGATACTGATCATCCAAAACGGTTGTATGGTTGCGGTTTCAAATCGCTTCGGTGGTCCATGTGCCCAAGAACCAACTTCAAAAATAGTCTCCAGTCCATATTCAAGAATGCGCTATCTGCGGATGTACACACCCACAGGTTCTGGTATCCGCGATGGAAGGAGGGGGTGCTGGAACCAATCTCCCACGGATACCCAGGGTCAACGCTAACAACGTCCTCGCTTCCCTTTCTCCTCCTCCCACCCTGCCCCCTTCCCAGCAGCAGCAAATGCAAGCTGATCGTCACGCCGTCTCGAACACACCACCTCACTGCATTGATGTCTGCATGCTGCCTGTGCTCCGCCGGTCCACACCAACATCAATATATTCTAAAGTCACGGTCCCTAGACTTTGTGTACTTACATACTCTGAGGAAATTCTCAATAAATACTTTTATTTATTATTAAGCATAAGTATTCACCTGTTGATGGTGACTTAAAAAGGAAAACCATATCCTAAAAGATTTCTTCAAAAAAAAATAATAATAATTCCTGTAACTACAACAAGAAAAGGACCAAGCACACAGAAGCAGGCACTTCTGGTCAACTTGTTTTTGGCCCTTTGCCTCCCCTCCACCGCCAGCCCCCGTTAATAAAACCAGGAGGGCACATTTGCCAGGATCTGTGGGTTTCCTAACTTCAAGCCTTACTGCTTTAAAAAAAAAAAAAAATGAGGTAAGAAATTCCTATCTGAAAAGTAAAACTGACACAAACCAAGACCCAGGTCTTCCCTGCCTGCTGAGGAAGCCGTTATTGCTCTAAGTTTGAGTGTTTTGTTTGTCTGCGTTTAAATATGTATTTGAGGTCCTTATTGCCATTCTAGCTGGCCCCAGCCAAAGAGAGATGGATGGAAGGAGCTCGGTCACCAGGCCCCCTGCGGGTCAGTCTGGACCTGGTACCCGGCCACCGGGCCCCACCCGACATGGGCTGGTGTGGGGGTGTGGGGGCGTTCTGAGGGTTCTAACAGCTGGGGGAGGTGGTGATGGGGCTGTGCAGGTAGGGCAGGCTGCTGGGGGCCGGGTGCACCCCCACGGAGACCGGGAAGCTGAAGACAAACTGTGACGTGGGCGTGGGGGTGGCCTTGCCCCGCTCGCGCAGGGGCCCCGACGGGCTGGCGGCCTCCACAGCGCAGGACGTGGCCAGCACCTGCGACTCGAACTGCAGCAGCTGGCCCATGAAGCTGAAGTTGGGCGAGATGATGCTCCGCCGCTGCTTGACGAACTCGAAGGCCTCCTCCAGCCGCACACGCTTCTTCATCATCAGGTAGGCCAGGCAGATGGTGGCCGAGCGGGAGATGCCAGCCTGGCAGTGCACCAGCACGCGCCCACGGCAGTCCTTCACCGCATCTGGGGCAGAGAGCCACGCGCCCATTAGTGTCCCCAAGTCCCTGTCCTTCCCTGGGCGGGATGAGGGCGCTGTGGGGAGGATCTGAGAAGCATTGGTCGGGGCCCTCCCTCTGAACCACGGAAGGGACAGCCTTCCGAGGCTGAGGCCAGGAGAGAGGAAACCCACCGGGCCAGGGAGTGCCATCGGTTCTAGGCTATTTTGGAGACTTAACCAGACAAATGTGCCGAGCTTAGGAAATACACATGCTAAAGCCCGGTGCCAGCACACACGGAGGGGTTTTCATTTGCAGGAGCAAAAACAATGACCCAGTTCTCTCTGTGTCTTCCTCTCCACCCGTAAGTCTTATCTGCTTGGCAGGTGGGACATCCAAGGCGAAAGTTCTTGGCTCTATCAGCTACCAGTGCCTGCGGTTTCTATAAGTCCATCTTCCTACCCCTGGGCAACTCAACACCCCAACGGCCAGCCTTCCTACTGAGAAAGAGGGAAAACAGGCACCCTCTGGGCAGGGCCCTTTCTAAGTCCCTCCTTCAACACTCTAGCTCCAAGTGGTTCCTTCTTCCCTCGCTTCCTGTCTCTGCCAGCCTTGCACCCAGCGCCCCATCCCTGAACCCAGCGCCCCAGCCAGGGCCAGCCTACCGATGTACTCGATGGCCTCCATGAACCAGGAGCTGATGTCAGCCTTGTGATTGTCCTCCACTGGGATACACTTGTACTGATAGTGTCCTTCGAAGTGGTTTGGGCAGTCAGAGGAGACGTTCAGCAAGGCTGTGATGCCCAGGGCATCCAGCATGTCCCTGCGGGCCGCATGATAGGCACTGCCGAGGTAGAGGAAGGGCAGGATCTCCACCGGACCCCCCTGCAGAAGGGGAGAACAAAGGGGCCCCCCCAAACATCGTAAGTATAAAACAGCGGGGCAGAGGGCTGGGACGGTGGGACGGGACAGGCAGAGGGAGCCAGTCTGGGGTGGGGGTGCTGCTGTCAAGGGCCGTGGGAAGATGGCCTGTGGACACAGCCCCTCCAGGTCTCCCCATGTCCTGCTGGGGCTCCAGGAGGGAGTGATGCGCTCAGTGGGACCTCTCTGGCCTTGATGCTGTGCTCTGCCTTGATGCTGGGCTCCCCTCTCTGGTTCAAGCAGCCCACCTCCCCCCGCCCCCTGTGACCAGTGAGGAAGAAGACACAATGGCGGGCCTTGTTCATCGTTTGTGATGTGAGGAGCTTACACCTGCTACCACTAAGCTACTTGCTGCAGATCAAAAACAGACGCCACAGCAACCTCAAAGACAAGAGGAGGGATCCTGGCAAAAGGAGGTTATGTTGGCTTTGCTAATGACACGATTTTGAGGCGGATCAACACAAGTGATGTGGGGTTTGTGGAGCAGAGTTGCGGGACCCCATCATTTTACTCCATCTCTGTCTAAAGGAGAGGGCTGGAAGGGGCGTGCTCGTAAGAATCATAGTGGCATGAGCTGGTTTTCTTAGAAGGGTTGGTTGTCCACTGATGTTCACTTAGCATTTATGATTAGCTTGTATGGGGGGTGGACAGCTCTGCCTGTTGTAAGCCAGGGCTGGGGTCTCAGCTTCCCACAGAGCACCCCACACACTTCTGGGCTCCTTGCTTGTCTGCACATAACTCTGGGAGCGAAGTCAGGGACTTATGTCTTTACATTCTTTTTTTAAGTAAGGGTAATGAGAGAAGGAAGGGGAAGAATTTCAAAGGAATAATGGATTCCACCTAAGGTCACATCCCAACACTCAGGGTTCATCAATTCACCCAGCATTGAGGCCCTGAGTCCTGAGCCTCTGACAAGCAGAAGTCTGATCTCAGCCCGCACCTGGTCGTGCAGTGGGGTTCCACAGGAGCTGCAGCTCAGGTCCAAAGACTCCGCCGTGCTTGGGGGCACAGCAGGTGGGATGGCTGCCAGAGCCTTGGTCTTGGAACAGAATTCTGGGTACTCGGAGGAGAACCTCTCATAGCCACCTGTAAAGGAGAAAGATGCTCAGGTTAATGGGGTCACTGAACAAGCAGGAAACCAAACCAGGGGAGAACTTGAACCCTACGCTTCACAGAGGAGAGCTGTTGGGAAGCTAGGGCTGGTTGCACCTATATTGGCCACTGGGTGGCGCTGTGGGCCCAGAGATAATGGCTAAGGAGCCCTTCTTCCAGAGATGGGGAGACTGCCTTGGGGAAGAACGCATCCTAAAGCTGGAAGAAAAGCTTTAGGGACAAGACTTCGGTTTAGAATGCAGATACACAAAGGAGGATGTGCAGGGGGAGACGAAGAAGGAATGCTTTCTTTACAGTGATGACAAAGAAAGAGGGAAGAGCCACTAGGGGTTTCCATGAGGCCACAATTGAGTCCTGGGACCCACAAAGATGTCTGCCATCCCCCACCTCCAGCTCTTCTTTTAGAGAGGTTCTCCAGTGTGGGAGAGAATAAAAGAAACTATTATCCTGGCACCAGCCCTTCTGGACCTCAGCAACAGAACAGATGCCAACCACACAGCCTCATGAACAGCTGTTCCATCAACAAGGGGCCAAAACGAGAGGAAACGGGCTTAGATCTAAACAAATCCCTCTTGCCTCATCCAGGTTTGGGGCACGGGAGGATTTCCTGACCTGAGAGTTGCTAAGCCCTGGAATGGTTCTCTGCGGAATCATCTTCCGGGGAAGGGAGGTCGTTTAAGTAAAAGGAGACCAATGGCCAACTTCTGTGGAGTAGCGTTAGTGGCACTCAGTCAAGGGCGGCTGCGCAGGGGTGGGCAGAGACGCAGGTGGAGGCGGGCAGGGAAACACACCAAGAAGAGACAGTCGGCCTGTGTCTCTGATTTTCTTGTGCACTCTGGGACTTTGCTTTTCGGGAAACCTACCATCTATTATTGTGAAGGTTTGGCCCTGCTTGTTTTTTTGTTTTTTTAAATTTTTTGTTGTTGTTGTAGGTTTTTGTTTTGATGTGGACCATTTCTGGAGTCTTGACTGGATGTGTTTGGGGGGCTTCCCAGGTGGCACAGTGGTAAAGAACCTGTCTGCAGTGCAGGAGACGCACGCAGGTTCAATCCCTGGGTCAGGAAGATCCCCTGCAGGAGGGCATGGCAACTCACTCCAGTATTCTTGCCTGGAGAGTCCCACGGATGGAGGAGCCTGGCCAGCTACAGTCCACGGCGTCACAAAGAGTTGAACACAACTGAGCATGCGTGCACTGCCTCTGTTCTGTGTGTTGGTTTCTCGGCCCTGAGGCACGTGGGATCTCAGCTCCCCAATCAGGGGAATCACACCTGCGCCCCCTGCACTGGAAGGTGACGTCTCAACCCCTGGACCAAGAGAGAAGTCCCCCTGCTTGTATTTTTATTTTGCAGTTTCTATTCGACCAAAAAGAGATTATAAATTAACTCAGTAGGGTCTGCAGGCTGTGGAACAACCGCTCAACGGATGGACATGTAGGCAGCTGGCCCTTTACACCTTTATGACTAAGCGACAGGGTGGGTGCCATTGCTCTCTATCCCTACCATTCAAAGCAGTTTTCCAACATGTGACGGTTAGTCAATTCCTTGACACCACCACTTCGGAGGGGAAAGAAAATGATCGTTTGCCACATCATAAGGCTTCCAGGAACAGGGCAGACATTTTTTCCTCTCTGAGCGGGAGGCTCCTGGTTTCCCTCCCCCAGGCTATAAATGGCCATTTCTCTGGTCACAGGCCCTCGCTCTGCTGAGTCATAATGACCAGCCTCCCTGGAGGGAAAACCTGCTGGAGGCCCAGTCCTGCCCTCTTCAGAGGTGCTACGGGCCTGAGTGGACCTCTTGTCAGGAGCAGCCCTCCCTTTCGCCTATAAACCTGCCAACGCTTCCACCCCAAACAGAGGCTATAAGCAATGAGAGCCGGCAAGTGCCTTTAGCTGAAGCCCCTGTGATAGGCCTCAGAGATGGAAACTTCAGGAAATGCTGCCCTTTGGAGAAAATAAAAGGAGAAGTGGGTCCATCCACAAACCGATGTTGATCGTCTATATGAAATACCATCACTTGATGCTTTGTAATTCTAGAGGATCTGAAAAATTGAGTGAAAGGATCTGTGTGTTTATTACATAACTTGAACATTAAAATACATCTCAAAGAGATGCATGACGTTGAGGGGTGCCCTCCAAAAAGCTCATCACCTGGATGGGCAGGCCAGCAGAGTCACAGGCAGGTCAGGGCAAAGCTCCAAGGTCATAGAGAAGCGGTAGCCCTTAGGGCTGAAGGAGCCAAGGAACCTCAGTGGTAGAAAGAACGTACTTCCCGTTGCTGAGAAGGCACGGACCAGGGCACCAGACGGAAGGGAAAGAGACTCGTCTTTGCAGTCAGATCTGAGTTGAAATGCCAGCCCTGTGAATGAATCATAGGCTGTGCAGCCTGGAGACATCACTGAACCTCTCTGAGCCTCCTCCTCATTTATAAAATGTAATGAAACTTCCAGGCCGGGAGTCTGGGAGTCTCCGGTGGGGACTGACTGAAACAGCCAGTGTGCTGTGCCTGGCCCCAGGGAGACACGCAATGAACATTTCCTTCTTTGGTACCTAAGGGGACTCCAGCTTCACTGGCAACTTCTCACACTTTCTCCTCCTGGGCTTTCCTTCTTTTTTCCAGTGGGCATCTGGAGAGCTGGTAGTTAGGCAGCAGAAGAACAGGTACCAGGCACTTCCTGCGTCCCACGTCCCCTGCCCAATCAAGGACATCTGCTACCTCCAGGGCTGACCGTCAATCAATCCCCAGGGAGCAGCAGAACCCTGGAGGGGTCCCCAGCCTGCAGCTGACCCTGGGGGTGTGGCCGGTGTGGGGAATGGGAGAGGGTGCAGGCGGGCCCAGAGACCAGACCAGGCTTGAAGCAGGGGGCTCTCTGTCATCTCCCCAAGGCTGCACGTAACAGGACAGAGAGATAGTAGTGGTCAGGGAAAGGCACCATTACAACGAAGCGGCAAAATGATTACTGCAAAGTTCTTTCGCTCTGGAGACAGAAGCAAAGGGAGGGTGGTGTCCCTGACATGGGAGCAATGGAAAGGATTTCCCTCCGGAGCCATCATTAGCTTTGGGGGGATCTGTGACTGGCAGTTACAAGGAGCATCAGCAAAGGACCTCCTGGGGCCCAGGAGCTGCAGTCAGACCAGGACCTCGGATGAGCAGAACACACCCTCGTGGGGTCGGGAGCTCCTGGGTGATGCACTGCAGAAACAGGAGTGCAGGTCAGGGGCCATTCAGTCCACGCCCCACCAGGTCACACTCCGATCCAGGTTAATAAAAATGACAGGCCCTCTTAAAAGGAGATGTTCATTATGTGTCAGGCTCTTCCCACCCTGGTATCCAACCAGCAGCCCTGGAGGAAGGCGTGTCGAGCCCCAATTTAACAGAAGAGAAAACTGAATTGCACGGCAGCCCCCAAGTAAGGGCATTCAGCCCGCAGCGGCTGCTGCTGCTACTATGTCACTTAAGTTGTGTCCAACTCTGTGCGACCCCATAGACGGCAGCCCACCAGGCTCCCCGCCCCTGGGATTCTCCAGGCAAGAACATTGGAGTGGGTTGCCATTTCCTTCTCCAATGCATGAAGGTAAAAGGAGAAAGTGAAGTCGCTCAGTCGTGTCTGACTCTTAGCGACCCCACAGACTGCAGCCCACCAAGCTCCTCCGTCCATGGGATTTTCCAGGCAAGAGGACTGGAGTGGGGTGCCACTGCCTTCTCCAGAAGGGGCCTCAAAGTCACTTGGAACCTGGTCATCAGGAGCCTGTCCTGGTGCTTGCCCACCGCTGCTCCTCCAGTGACCCTTCTCTAAGGGCTGGCCCCCCTCAGTGGTTCATCACTCTAGCAAAGAATTTTGATGCAGAAATAAGAAGAAGGTGAACAGGGCACTGCTGACATTTCACTGGACTCTGCTTCTCTCCAATGCTTTTCGAACTCCAGGTAGTTATGGAGGAGTCCTGACCAGCATCTTTTTTTTTAATTTAATGAAACAGAATAAAACCAACCTGCATTTATACAGGGTATGGTTTCATGGCACTCTCGTTTCACAGTGATGGTCCCCATCACAGGGACTCCCCTGGCACTTAAAGGCACTTGCTGGCTCTTCTCCCAGACTGTACGCAGCACGTGCTGCAGTGAGGCAGGAGCCCAGTCCAGGGCGACAGACACCTGGCCAGGCCGTGAGCTGCTGCAGAACACCACTCAAGTCTTACATCTCTTGGGGGAAAGTGTGTTTTAAGAGCTCAAATTATGTAATAAACACATGGATCATTTCACTTTTTAAAAAAAGGTCAGCTCCTCTAGAAGTATATAGAGAAGCCCTATACTAGGTCCTGATGGAAACGAAACTCAGTTTCTTACGGAGGGCGGCAGTGAAGATGACTGTTTCCAGCCTCTCTCCTCAGTGCCTGCCTCCCCAGCTCACATCTGTGCAGGTACCATAGCCACGACCCTTTCAGCAAGAGCGAGATTTACTTGTATTTTTTCATCTCTGACCACATCCTGCAGCATGTGGGATCTTAGTTCCCCGACCAGGGATAGAACCTGTGCTGCCTGTACTGGGAGTGCACAGTCTTAGCCACTGGACCACCAGGGAAGTCCCAAGAGCTAGATTTCAACCTCCAAGCTTTATCTAGAACTCATGCGAGGAAAAGTTTATTGCCACTGTAGACACGGCGGGGTGGGATGGGGGGAGCTTCCATCCTGTGGCCTTGGAGCTATGCGGGGTGGGGGGCGGAAGCAGACGGGTGTAGAGGAGCCCCAGCTCTGACTGGGGGAGCTGGAAGAGACACATCCCCTCCTAAGCCCTGTTTTCCACCCTCAGAATGCAAGGATTCCAGACGCTATTATCTCGAAGTTCCAACATTCTGTGCTCCTAACTGGTCATGAACTGACTTGCCGACTACCAACTGAGAGCAGGTATATTTCCATCAGACCTGTGTATTTCCACCTTCTGAACACAATCTCACAACACATTCGTCAGTGAATTCCCACCGTTTTTTTTCCTTACGTCCTGTCGCATGTAATTTGGTAACAGATATGCTGACTAATTTTGACCTGTTTTTCCCCATGTTCTTATTTAATAATATACCTTCTAGCCTTAAAGCTCTCGTTTTCCCATCTTAATTTAAAAACCGGAGTGTCTGGGGGGGGCGGGGCAGAAAGGACTATAATTTTCTACCCAACTTCCTTGAGGAATAGCTACGCCTACGGTTCAACTTTGTGTTCTTTTCGTCTTCTCACAGGGACAGCGAGGCAGTTTTCAAAGTTGACAGAAACTGTGAAACTGGCTGGCCCGCTGCTCATGCAGGCGGGGCGGGGGAGATGTGAGAGAAAGTCCTTTGAAAGGGCAGGCTGCTGCAGTGCCCGTCAGCACTGCAGGACTCTTAAAGGGGTCTGTGATGGGAAGGACAGCCTTTAGGTGGTGACGATGATTGCGGCTCTTAACGTGGCTGCCACTTTTTCCCTGTTACCCTCTCTACACTCACAATATCAACCTGTTCACAAACAGGGCTCATGGCCTTGCTGTCCTGGGACGTCTTATCCATATCAAGCAAACAGCAGGCAAAGTCTGGGGACATCTGAAGGTCCTTTGGCTTTGAGAACTTCCAAGACTTCTGGTTTACATATACAGGCTCCTCACCTCGGGGTTACCGGCTGAGACCTCCGGGTCCTGGGTCTGACACCTCTGGTGTCCCAGGCAGCTGGCTGGACACCCGAGGTCACACTCGCGGCTGGATCTCGTTTGCAGCCCCTCCCGGTCCTTCTCTGCCATCTGCTCCCTTCAGCAATCTGGCTTCCATCTAGTCTCCATTTCTTCCTCCCCAACTTCCTCTTTGTTAAAGGGAAACTGCCTTCCAGGGAGGAAACCAGCTATCTGGTTTCAGATGTTCTGATTTTTTTAAAGGAATTCCTTGGCTCTTTAAAAAAGCCACCCTTTCTCCTCTCTGAGTTCTCTGTGCAGCCCACCTTGGGAAAGGGCAGCCTACCAAGACAAGCCCAAAGGAGCTGAGATGGACTTCCTGACAATAAGGCTGTCACTCTCAGTTGACACCTAGCCCCTGTCTTTAGTTGCTTTTGTGGACTGGAACCATCCAGTGCAGATGATGCAAAGAGTAGTGACTTTGCCTCATTCTTTATAATTCTTTAAAGTCTCACACCATGGGTTAGGAATTTCCCTTAAGACCTACCTTTATTTTTATATTTCTAATTCTAACAGTTCTCCGCTGTCATGAGTATTGTGTCCTGTATGCAAGGAGAAAAGCCAGTCTTTTTGCCTTTGGGTGAAAAAGCTGCCCTTAGGATCCCCCAGGACTCTGCCATTTGGTGCCACTGACCTGGAAAGGAGGATGGGCAGGGCAGATGGACACAGAGAAAAGATGGAACACAGCCACCTGACCTCTGCCCATAGCTCTCAGGATGGGCCTCAGTCGCTGATCACACGGAAGCTATCATGTCAGGTCTCTACGATCAGGCTTGGGGACTGTCGGGTATGTGACTGCCAACCTGGAAGGAGAAGCTGCAGTATACTGATCTTCCCAATTTCTCAAAACAGCTCCAGGACGGCTTTTAAATCAGAACTTGAGTAAGAACTGACAAAGGTCACAGGCTGAGAAGAACTTTAGGACAGAAGAAAAAGTAAGATAATGTTTTTATACCTGAAATCTTCTGTGTAACAGACTGATCTCTTATTGGGGGGATGTGGGAAGTAAAGAATGACTTCTATTAAGGTACGAAAATGCTTTTTTTGTCTTTCTCTACTGGGGGGAAGGGGTCTAAAACCCTAATCTAAGGATCTATGAAGGAAAGAGAAAGAGATTTCAAAAGAGATGTGTACTATAATTAAATCTGAAAAGCTGAAATCTCTAAACTGTCCCAAAATGCCTTACAGGGTTTTCAATAAAACGAGTTTTACCCCAGTGGGAAGATTAACTAGCCAAAGGACCAGAAAATGTAGTGATTTGGGTTACTGCTTTTAGCAAACCTTGAGTATTATTAGGAATTGTAAAGGCCAGCTAGCATTGCCTTAATCTTAAGTAAAGCTATGAATTCTTGCCTGTGGTATTAGTTATTAACTACCTGTAATATATAACCAACTGCCCTTCAAAGTGGCAGAAATAGAAAAATCTGCTGTTTAAACCCAATTAATTGGTAAAAGTCATAGCTTGTGACCAGGAAGAGTAATAGAACCTCTGAAAATATCCGGCTGTATTTCCTGTCCCCCCAGGATGGCAGATATCAACAGTTTTCCACAGCTTAATGTCTGACCACTTTAACTGCACATCCACCACCACACATGAATGGTTGCACAGAAGGCCCCACTGGCTGCAAAATGAAAGGAACAAATTGGGGAGGGAGGAGAATCATCCAAATTACCCAGCACCTAATCAATTCAGGTATTTACTAAAGATAAATCTAAGGGGCTTGTCTCCTCCCGTTTCCCTTTAGTTTCCTGCCCCCAGGGCCTCCTGCGAGGAACCCACGTTTCCTGCTGTTCTCTGCACTGTCCGCCCCCAGGCGCATCTCCCCGCAGCGCCAAGGGAGCCCATTTCCTTCTGCCCTCACTGGGGGATTCCTTTGCAGGGGAAGGCTAGGGGAAGGCTAGGAGAAGGAAGAGGAACTGTGTGAAGACCGCCTCTGTTTAGCACCTAAATGAAAATAACCTGAGCTGAATAGTATTTGAACCAGTTAACCTCAAAGATGTTCTATCACCACTGCAGAACAAGCTGGAAGGAGATACCCTCCCTCTTTAGGCGGCGGTTGCGTCCAAAGCCAGGCTCCCTTTGCTTAGAAAGACCCAGCTGAACCTCTCCTGGCCCCTCCCGGGAGGGCCTGTAAAGAAAAGTTCCACCCCAAGCCCAGGCCATGCCCTCCCCAGCTCAGAGGATGCGGTCTTGGAGAGGCAGCGAGCGGTCCGCCCCTGCGCACGCCGGGTCAGACAACAGGAGGCAGTGCAGGCCTCGGGAGGAAAGAGCCCTTAAAGCACTCCTTTTCCTTCGGCCAGGCACCTCGCCAACCGCCAGGGGACTGCCGACCCTATAGACCAGCATTTGCCTCGCGCCCGGCGGTCGGCCCGCGGGGCGGCTCTCGGTACAGATCTGGCTACGGGCTCTCCCGGCGGGATTCGGGGGAACCAGGCAGGTGCCGTGAGCCCGAGGAGGGAACCTTAAAAATCTGCTTCTCTCGCCGGGAGCCGGGCCTCAGTGCGCGCCCGGAAACCCTAGGGCGGTCCTCTCTGGATTTCTTCCAGGAAAAAAAGAAAACAAAACGAACCCAGACGCCACGTGCGTCCGCTCTGCCTAGAGAAGGGTCCCAGGTTCCGAGGCCGAGTAGGCAGGCGTGCGATCGGGGTCCAAATCCAGAGTGATCGAGGTGAGCACAGCTCGGAGAACACCGCGGCCAGCCCTTGCCACTCAAAGGGGCTTTCGTCCTAGAGAAATTTCTCTCACTGTCCTTACGTGCGCCAGCACCACGCAGAGGAGGACGAGCGGCGTGCTCAACCGCGGGGACCCCATCCCCGCGCTCCACTCGGTCCAGGGCCGCCGGGCTCCCGGCACACCTCGGCGCCCGGGGCCCCTAGGCCCCTGCGCCCAGGTCGCCTCGCTTAGCGCCTGGTCCTTCCGGTGCAAGGCCCTTCCTGGCACTTTCCCTTAAAGCGCTGGGCCCAATCAGAGGTGCCAGAGGCCGCCCTCGCGAAGAAAGAAAAATCAGCAAAATCGCCTTAGTGGTTCAACCAAAGGTCAACAGCAGCATTTCCCCAGCAGCTGACAGGTCAAATGGCCAGGAAACAACTGCCGAGAACAAAGCCCCCCGCTGTTCACAGGGGCCAGCCCGACCCGCCGGCACCGAGCGGTGTGGTCGTGCCTTTTGGAAGGAGCGGTGGGGAGAGGTTTCCGCCGCCGCACCTCCCGCCCCATCTCCCTTCCTCTCCGGTGAGCGGGTCCGGAGAGGAAGGGCAGGAGGGAGGGGGCTGGGGACGCCAGCAGGGAAAGGGGCGGCCCTTTGATGGCGGGGGTACGAAACGCCTCCCTCGGGTCCTGGGGCGGCCAGGACCCGCAGCGGGCTAAGGAATGCACGGAATGCGGCGCGGGTGGAAGGGGCGCAGCGCCGCAGGGCCCCAGCGACTCGCCCGCTCCCGGCCTGGCCGGGCAGGTGCGGCCTGCGCCCGGGTCCTTCCAGGTGCTTGGGTAGCCTTCGGCCCTTTTGGAGTTTTCGACTTGCAGATTTGATAAGATCTCCCCTTCCCTAGAGTTTCGCACTTAAGCACGCGCCGCCATCTGACAGTCTTGAGTCTGAACAAAAGGTCGTTACTTCTCAGCTACCTTCATTTAAGAGGCCCCATCCCGCCTGGCGACACCCGCAAATACTCGGACCTCCCGCCTCCGTCTCCGGAGCCTAGGTCTAGCCCGAGGCGGGAGGGTTTGGACACCCTTCCTGGTGGAGCTCGGAATTGGGCGGCAGGAGAGGAGATATGGATTTGCTCCACACCAAGCCCGCAAGCTGATCCTCGATTTTGCATTTATGAACGGTTGGTTTCCAGCAGGAGCCGCAGAACCGATCACACCCCAGCGCTCACCCCCTCCCCCCCGCCTTCCCTCTCTTCCCCACGTCTCGGAATCTCGTAATCGGATTCGGTGCGGGACCCGGCCATGCCAAACCAACAGGCCTAACCTATCCCCCACCTCCCGCGTAGTGGCACTTGAGAGCACTTCCCTGGACTCGAAGGTGGAAAAGCTGCTGAGTCGCTTCTCCCGCAAGGCCAGACCGTTAGTGGATGTAAACAAATGCAGAATCGCCGGGAAGGGTCCGGAATTGCAGGTGACTGAGCCCTCACCGTCTCTGAGGACTTCAGGAGCTCGCGCTTGCACACAAACGCACAGAACCCTTGCACACCAGCGCGCACACCAACACGCACAAAGCGTTTGGGGGGCATCCCGCAGCCACGAGTCCCCCCGCCAGGCACCTCTTCTCCTGCCCCCTAACGCGCAGGCCGCCCAGCCCCGCCGCACCGACCCTCCAGCTCGCGCCCAGCGCCCGCGTTTACCTTTCAGTAGGCAGATGTCGGTGCGCTCGGCGTTGCGACGCAGCGCCTGCACCACCAGCGACACGGTGCTGTCCTCGCGGAGGCTCTCGGCGCGCGGGCTGCGCTCGTCGTAGACGATGACGGCGGAGTAGAGGCCGGAGCGCAGGCGGGCGCGCACCTCTTCCTCGGCGGGCAGGATCTGCTCCAGGCTCACGGAGCCCTTAGCCCGCCGCCGCACAATGGTGTTGCAGCGCACGTTGACCGAGCCTCGGATGTAGCCCGCGCTGTGCGCCAGGAACGGTCTGCAGTCCAGCAGCAGGCACTTGCCGCCGCTCAGCAGCCCCAGGGCGCCGTGGCTGCCGCTGCCGCCCGCGCCGCCGCCGTTCTCGTCCCGGTTCATCAGCCTTTTGAGCACGCTGCAGTCCATCTCCCGCAGCTCGTCCACGGTCACCATGGTCGCCGGGAACCGCGTCTGTTGGACACGCGAGGAGGCGAAGGACGCCCGGGAGAGTTGGGCTCCAGGAAGGGGTGAGCGGGGGGCTGCGAAAGGGCGCGCGCGGGCAGAAGCGGCCTCAAACTTGGCCCCTAGGGGCTCTCACTGGCGAACCTCTTCTCCCGGCTTCCCCTTTCTCCCGCAGCTTCTCAGTTACATAGCAGTCCGGGCGGCCTCGGGCGCCGGGCAGCACGATGCCAAGGGGGAGGTGGCAGTGGAGTAGTGTGTTTACGGGAGAGGTACGAGGGCTCCCTCCTGTTGTCGCCTCTATTGTATTTTGCCCGTTGCGCTGCCGTTCCGGCCGCGGTTCCCCAAGAACTGCCGGAGCTCCGCGCTCTGCCCCAGCCAGAGTTTCCTCTCCTCCGCGTATAGATTTATTAATGTTCCTCGGCTCTCGCGCGGGAGGGGGCAGATGCATTACTACCTCGCGAGGCTCCGCCTCTTTCCATTCTCGGCCGCGAGCCCTGCCCCGCCCCCCGCGCCCGCGCCCCGCCCCCTGGCGGCTCCCCCCGCCCCTCCGGCCCCACCTCCTCCGCGCGCCCCAGCGAGTGAATGGAGTGCCGGCCGCTCGCTCCTGGTCACGGGGACGCGACGTCACAAAGAGCGGAGTAAACAGGGCGCGCGGCGGTCGCCGCCAGGCCCATTCATAAAACCGAGACCTAGAGGAAGAGGGAGGAGGCCTCCGACCCGCTGGCGAGCGGCTGCGCCGGGACTTTGTGAATGGAGCGTGGCGGCGCCTCTCCCCTGCCTCCGCGCGCGTCCAGCCCGACCCGAGTTGCCTTGCAGCCACTGCACCCCCGCCTCGGTGGTGGCGGCGATGATCCGCGGGAAAAAATCGCCAGCCGAGAAGCTGGCCTAGCGGAGGGCCGGACTCGGTTTTGAGCTTTCATTCCGGTTTACCTCCGCGCTTCCCGCTTGCCCGCCTCGCAGGTGGCCCCCTAGTACCCAAGGGGACTAGGAAATGCCGCTTCGCAGCCGGCCCAGCCAGGCCCTCCTCGCCCCAGCCTTTCGGAGCGCATTCAGCCCGCCAGGCGATTTTGGCTTTTTTTTTTTTTTTTTCAATTGCAGTTCCTCAGACTTTAGCTTCTGCCTAAGCGTGATCGATTTTCATCTTAAGGTATTAAATCAGTTTTATAGCTTCCCGAGGAACGTGGGCAAACCCGAATCCAGAAGATGAAAGAGAAAGCCCTCGCGCCCCGAAGCCCGGTAATAGGAGTGAAGTGTTGAGTTTGTTGCTTTATGACCCAGAGGGAGACATTAATTGGATCCGGAATGTTGTTCCCAAGGAGGAAGGCGGAGTGCCACTCCCTTCCACGCTTCCTAAAGATGTTTATTTAACCCTGATAGGGGGTGGGGGACAGACATTTTCGGCTTTTGGAAAAGTCCTCACGCCTCTGGTACTCGTGTAAATTGTCTCTCAGGAAATGACAATTAGGGTCCACATTTGGTGCGAAACTAGACCCCGAGAAATTGACGCGTAAAGAATTTAATACATCCCAGGGCCGATTCGAGTTTCTTTGCGTCCGTCTTTCCCGGTCCGGTCTCATTTTCCCCGACCCCGCTTTTACTTATGCATTTAATTTCCCAGAGGCCACTTTTGGCAGGAGGTGCGTGCGCGCAGCGGTGGGGGACACGACAGAAGCCAAAAATGATGCGTCCGACATCTTGCCAAGTCTTGTTAGTGAGGAATTAACCACCGAGCAGGGAATTACGAGTCTCGCTCGAGGCCCCCGGTGGCTGTGGGGTCGAGTCTTCTGCTCCCGGCTGGCGGAGGCGACAAGGGTCGGTGAACCCGCTCCCTCCCCCGACTCGGCCTTCCTCTCCGCCTTTGTTCCCCGCGGAGCGGCTCTCCAGGGCAGTCGACTCCGGCCCCCAGGGCCACCCCTTCTCTCCCCAGCCCGGCTTCAGCGGCGGCCTCCACCTCCGAAATCTACAGCCTCGATACCCTCCCGCTGCGTCAGGGCTCCCGGACCCCAGGCCTAAGCCGAGTGCGCCAAAATAGCTCTGCGATGTACTGATCCTGTGTCTATTTAGAATTTACTATTTTATTCATCGTGGACTTGGGGGGAGGCGGCACTGATTTTAATTGTTTAAGCCACTACTTTGACTACTCAGTTTCGGGTTCCCCTTGACATTTGGCTCACGAGGAGCGGCCACCACTGAGGACCCAGTGAGGCCGCGGGGCGCTCTGGAGGGGAGGTCACCGGTCAAACGTTTGCTGCTTGGCTTCTCCGCTGGGAAGGAGACTGTAGTCCCTTCCAAGGCTTTTTTGTCCGGTTTTTCGCGTGCTGAGGTGGTCGTGAGGCTCTGTGTAAAGACTCGCTCTCCCTGGCACACCAGGAGCGCGCCCTTTCCAAGGAGCCCCCAGCCCGCCCACCTTCCCCGGCTTTCCCGGGACGCTCTTGGGCAGAACTGGAATCCGCTTCCAGAAAAACGCCGATGCCTTTGCAAGGACTTCAGCTGGACATCTCTTGGAAGAGCCTCTCAGTCGGAGACAGGTCCAGGCGAATTGCACACGTGTCGCAGGAGCTGGAGGACGTCCCTCGGCGGCACGGCCGGGCTCCGCTAGCCTTTGTCTGGCATAAGCCGGGGGCGCCTCCGCGTCCGCCTGACCCCCTGCCCGGCCTTCACGTGGCCAGTAAATAACAGGTCCGGAGGGAGGAAAATGCCCACCGAACAAAGACTTGCTTTCTGCACCTGACGGTAATCCGCGGTAGCAAAGCCCGTAAATCCCGCAGGCAATTCACACGGAAGGGGGCGTGGGCGGGCGCGTGTGAGTGTGTCTGTGTCCACGTGTGCCCGCCCGCGCCTGCGCGCCCGCAACCTGGAGGCGAGCCGCAGCATCCAATTCAAGTATTTAAGCCAAGATCCTTTTGCATTACCAACGCGAATGCCTGATATTTGAAAAAAGACTGGGGAAAAAAAAAATCCTCTCCCTTCAAGTCAGGAATTAGCTCTCGGTTATGTGAATTTCAGCAAGCAAGATTTAAATTTTGTTTTTATCCGGGTTCTCTGTAAGCACCCTAGATAATTTTTTAAATTTTTGGTATTATAAGTGTGTGGGCCATTTGCTACACAAATAAATACAATGTAAGGGGTCCTCGATCCTGGCTATAGAGGTGATAAAATTTGTCTCCAGTGAGTATGCAGGCGGGGGCGGAGGGGTTGGGTGGAGGGTAACCTTAATCAGTTTACACGAGAACCGCGTGAAACAGCTTGTCTCCAAGATCTTGGAGCAAACAAAGGCATTTGGAAGGAAGACAATGAATGTCATTTCAAAGTTAATTTGATTAAGGAAGGCATTTCTGCGGGAGCTGGAATGGGATTGCCCACAGAGAGAGATTTTGTTTTTACTCAGCAGGAAACCTCGGGGTGAAAATACTTTAAACATTCACTGTGACATGTAAATCCAACTTCTCTTTCATCAGATAGTCCTCAGACCGACCTTATTAGTCACTGTTAGGCCTGGCAAAACCCTTGTTCTTGTTTAAAAACATTTCTTTCCAATTGGAAATAGGAAGTTGTGTGATCTGGGAATTTAAAGCCCAGAGCAGGATCCCCTGAGAGGACTATCTATGGCTTCTATTCTGGTTTTGATGGCAACCTCTGACTCACTGTGCTGTGTCCAAGTGCCTGAATAAAACTTGCCTGAAAAATCACTAATGAATTTAAGTGATGAAAAGAAGAGTTCTGTGGATTCCTCTTTCCTAAGTGGATCCCTCTCACCTTGCTTATTACTCTCAAGTGGAACAGGAGTGGTCCTTTTGGCATTGAGCTGTTGGCTAGGTTTCTTAGATCAGCTGATTGGGGAGCTTCTACCCTAGTAATGAGAGTGCTCAAAAGAACTGAGAGGCTGTCTCATGCTCCTCAAGGGAAGAAGTCTATATATACTGTGTGTTCTTAGGTAACAGGTATAGATGAATTGAAGAATGTCTTGTCCTTTCCTGCCCACCTCTGCTCATCAAGTCAGGACTCAAAAGCAATGGAAAGTCTTCAGTGTTGAGAATGAACATCACCAAACAACCTCAAAAACAGCCTGAAGGCTTTTTTTTAGTCCTGACTTTGTCATAGATTTGTTCAGTAACCTCCATTTATTTTTCTAGCCACAGTACTGTAACACTTGCTGATGATTTAAAGAGCTAGGTTTCTAATCCAGGGTCTCTGCAGAAAGGTTTTAATATATCGCTTCCCCCCATACTTTATTTTAAAAACAATTTGATCTAGGCTATGCCAGCATCTAGCTTAGTGATCTTGGGCAAGATAATCTCCCTGGAGCTCAGTTTCTTCATCTGCAAAATGAAGAGTTTGGGCATGATTGATTTGTCAGAGCCAGTTCATTTCCAACCCTGTGTGATTCTGAGTTGGAGAGTTCTCTGCCAGCCTGAAATAACCACCTTCTTTCTCTCAAAGCCAGGCACTCTGAAATCCACAAGTCACAGCACAGTCTCTGCCTTCCTCCTGTCCCTCATTTGCTTAACGTTGGTAATTTTAATTTATATGTTAAGTGCTAATGTCCCAAGCTTCTTATTAAAACTTCAAGTTTAGAAAATCAAATTTTGAAAGCAAGTACTCCGCATAGGAGATAAAAAGTGGGCTCAGATTTTTGGGGGGGTTCACTCCAGCTGTGAATATTTTCATATTCATTTATTTGACACCCATGTTACATTCAGTGGGGGAAACAAACGTCTCAAACACTGTCCCTTCAAAAAGTTTATGATCTATTTGGTTTAGTCAGGGTGTGATTGTTACTGTTTGTTCCTGCAGGGGAGAATCAAATATCTTTAGGGAGGGACAAACACAGTGCCAACGGGATTCAGACAAGAAAGGCTTTGAAAAGTTTTGTGAGATCCATAGGGAAATGGAAGAAAAAGGTCATCGTGAATAAAATGAATTTCATCTATTTAGATGTTATCCTTGATTTCTCTTGGTTGGTGCCTATTCTTTTTTTTTTTTTAAGCTTTCATTCCACCTCTGACATCTATTCTGTCCTTGTGACTTGTGTCTTTTCCTTTCATCTGTTAACTTCTCTCTTCCCCAGTGGGTTTGCCTGCTGAAAATAGATGAGCTCTTGGTCTGAAGCTGCAAGGGAGCCAAGATGATGCAAAGGTTCTGTAGAAAATCTCTTCCATGGACAGTGAGCTGACCCAGATGTAAGGTGATCCAGGTGTGGGCCCGACTCTAGGTTGCACTGTCATCTTCAGCAAATCAATTTTCTGCATCTTAATTTCACCACCTGTAGAAGTAGGGAAAATAATGCACTTATTTACTTTTCTTAGGACAGCAAAGTATCTAAATCACTTTCCCAGGAATCCTGCTGTGAACTTCTTTCCCAAACCAGATACTGGCATGCTGCTACTGCTGCTGCTAAGTCACGTCAGTTGTGTCCGACTCTGTGCGACCCCATAGACGGCAGCCCACCAGGCTCCTCTGTCCCTGGGATTCTCCAGGCAAGAATACTGGAGTGGGTTGCCATTTCCTTCTCCAATGCATGAAAGTGAAAAGTGAAAGAGAAGTCGCTCAGTCGTGTCTGATTCTTAGCAACCCCATGGGCTATAGGCTACCAGGCTCCTCCGTTCATGGGATTCTCCAGGCAAGAGTACTGGAGTGGGTTGCCATTGCCTTCTCCAAAATATTGGCATAAGTGGTCAGAAAAGATTTTTGGAATTGTGAGATTTTATATATATATATATATATTTATATATATATATATATTATATATATATTTTATATATATATTATATATATATATTATATATATATATAAATTCTTACCAAGAATTAAGCATTAAATCACATTTATGTATTTTCTAAATTTTTTTTGAAAGCAATAAAACAACCCTAAGTTAAGACTATCACAGGAAACCTGAGACTTTGTGGCATTTTTTCCTCACTGGTGAAACAGTATGTGCTCAGTCACTTCAGTCATGTCTGACTCTTTGCTGCCCCATGGACTGTAGTCTACCAGACTCATCTGTCCATGGGATTTTCCAAGCAAGAATGCTGGAGCAGGTTGCCATTCCTCCAGCAGGAGATCTTCCCAATCCAGGGATCGAACCTGCATCTTCTGAAGGCTCCTGTACTGGCAGGCAGGTTCTTCACCATCAAGCCACCTAGAAAGCCCCATTGGTGAAACAGTAGAGGAAACAAAGTTTATAGAAGACCCCTGTCATGCCACCTGTTTGCTATCACAGCCCCTTGTCATCCTTATCCACTGAAGTCTCCATAATCGTTCTGCACAGGGTTCCGGACGCAATCCTTCCTGCCCAATAATGTAACAAAGGGAGTGTGTGTCCTGCCTTTCAGATGGTTTAGCTATACTTTGCTTCCACATTTTGGCCTAAGTGAAGTCTTTTTGCCTAACGGTTGGTTAATTCTCTTCTTAACTGTATAGGAGAGACCAAATATCTTCCTTCAACTCTCTTAGCTTTGTACCTGGAGCAAATGAAACTGACAAAGACAGGTTGTGCATGTGTGCGCGCTCAGTCGCTTCAGTCATATCTGACTCTTCGTGACTCTATGGACTGTACCCCTTTAGGCTCCTCTGTCCATGGGATTCTCTAGACAAGAATACTGGAGCAGGTTCCCATGCCCTCATCCAGGGGAATCTTCCCGACCCAGGGATCAAACCTGAGTCTCTTATGTCTTCTGCCTTGGCAGGTGGGTTCTTTGACACTAGCGCCACCTGGGAACCAGCCCCGCCCCCCCTCCCCCCTCCCACCCCAAACACAGACTAACAGGAGAAAAAGCATACAATTTGTATGCTTTATATGTTGATGTTAATATGTACATATATATTTTTTATTTAACATGTACAGGGGATTCCTAGAAAAGGAACTCAAAGAAGTGGTTAGACTTGAAGGCTTATATGCCATTTTAACAAAGAGCAATAAGTTACGAAAGCAACAGTTGCTCAGTTGTGTCCGACTCTTTGTGACCCCATGGAATTCCAGTCCATGGAATTCTCCAGGCCAGAATACTGGAGTGGGTAGCCTATCCCTTCTCCAGGGGATCTTCCCAACCCAGGGATCCAACCCAGGTCTCCCTCATTGCAGGCGGACTCTTTACCAGCTGAGTCACCAGTGAAGCCCCAAAATACTGGAGTGGGTAGCCTGTCCCTTCTCCAGGGGATGGCACATTGTGATCCCCTTCAGAACCATCTTGAAGCTTGACCAAATGCTGGGCTGGGCAGGGCAAAGAGAGATGCCAGAGTCTCAGCTTGAGGCTTGCTTGAATGGTGAGTACATCGCCCATCAGTGAATCATTGAATGATTCAGCCCATTAATGGTTTTAGAAACCCTTTAGAAGCTCAAGTCCTTACTTCTGAGTTTTCAGGCAGATGGAAGGAAGGGGCCAAGAAGCAACAATTCCTAAAGGAAAAATATCCACATTCGATGAACTATTTTAACAAAAAGCAAAATGCCATGGATACTCCATGATCAGTTCACAAATCATTGGTTCAGCTCACCTTGGTTGAAATCATCTGAAATCGGACCAGCCTCTCCTAGCTGGATGGATACTCAGATCAACAACCCTGGGAAGGAACAAAAGAAGCAGAGGGAGGCGGGGCAAAGGGGCTCCACTGGCCACCTCAGGCTTCTCAGTGAGCTGCCAGGACTCCGGCAGGACAGCCCACCTGCTCAGGGGCCCTAGACCCACCTTTGCTTCCATCATCCTGCACCGTGAAGCCGTCCTCAGACTGTGTACATTTCCTCTGTGTGATCTAATTGTCCAGGATATCCAGTTTCTGTCTCTTAAAAAAAAAAAAAATATTATTTGGGCCACCCAGAGTCAACATGCCAAAGGAATACAGCTAAATGTGCTCCATTCTTGGCCAGGTAAGAGCTGTAGTCTCTGTCTACCTTTTCTGTTGGAATTAGCATAACCATCCACAGAGGTTTACTCACTGAGGGAAACACCCAAGGCCCTCTTTAAGCAGTGGTTAATTACATCCTGCTATTTATCCCATTTATTAGAGGTTAACTAATTAGCACCCAGCCAACTCCATTTTTAATCTAGCATGTTCCTCTTCCCCCTCCCCCCCACAGACTCCCAGTGTCCTGAGTGGTCTGGGTCACGTAGTCCTAAACCAGGTAAGCCTGTCCTCTCTTCTAGGTGACCCAGGCCCCTTTAGCAAGGCCCACCCTGCTGCCCCTGCCTGAGCTGTATCCTCTCTAGCCCTAGATCTCATCTGATGCAATGAGAACAGACCCAGGCTTTGGAGCCAGGCAAATGTGGGTTGTTGGCTCAGCCATATTAGCGGCTGGGGAACTTTAGGTAAGTCCTGATTCCCTTTTCCTCATGTTTTCAATGGGAATGTTACTAACATGTAAACTAATTATTGGGAATGTTATTCAACAAATCTTATTCCCTTTTCTTAAAAAACTTTTTAGAAAGAAGCTAAGAGATGTCTATGAGGCAGCATAGTTTTGTTTTTTAATATTTATTTATTTGGCTGTGCCTGTTCTTAGTTGTGGGATCCAAACTCTTAGCTGTGGCATGTGGGATCTACTTTCTAGACCAGGGATCAAACCTGGGCCCCCTGCAATGGGAGCTCTGAGTCTCAGCCATTGGACCACCAGGGAAGTCCTAATATTTATCCTTTTATATCTGAATTATCTATCTCAGCATTGTGCTTTCAAGACTGGTCTATATTGTACCATGTATCAGGATTTCATTTCTTTTTAAAGACTGAATAGTATTCCATTGTATGTATAGACCACGTTTTCTTTATCCATTCATCTCTTGATGAACATATGGGTTATTTTTAGCTATTGTGAATAATGCTGTGCACATTGGTGTACAATATCTGCTAAGTCCCACCTTTCAGATCTCTCAGGTTTCCACCTACAAGTGGAATTGCTAGCTCACCTAGTAATTCTCTGTTTAACTCTTTGAGGTTCATCTTTTTTCATCTGTTTTATACTCATATGCTTTATTTACTTTTCTATAGCTCACATGCCTCGCAAGTTAAACAACAAACATTTGTTCCTCGCAGTTCTGGAGGCCAGGAAGTCTAAGACCAAGATTTCAGCAGATCTGCCGTCTGGTTTTAACTTCTCATTGTGACTTCACATGGCAGAAAGGACAAGGAAGTTCCCTGGGGTCCCTTTTATAAGAGCATGAACCCCATTCCTGAGGGCTTTGCCTTCATGAGCTAATCACCTCCTGAAGACCCCACATCTAATACCATCACCTTGGGGGGTAGGGCTCCAACACATGAGTTTTGAGAGGACACAAACCTTCAGTCTGCAGCACACTTCTCCACTTAGTTTTCCTCATTTTCTGTAGCAGAACTGAGTCATCTTAGGTATTGCAGCCGATTCTCATTACAACCCCTGCCAAGCAACATGGTTCAGATCTGATCATGGACCTTGACAAAACTGCTACAGTCCTCAGGCCAGACCTAAGCACAGAATGCCTGGATCCGAGATGTATTAATTTATTAATTGCTAGGGCTGTGCTCAGAAAAAAGCCCTGAGTCCTCCATGCCTCTGTCCTGCACTGCCACCAGCCTCTCTGCACCATCCGTGCTATTTACATTCTTTCAAACGCTGTAGGATTCATTCACCTGCTCTCCACACCGTCCCCTGTGGCTGCCTTCTCTAACCTCCACTTCCTGCTCCTTTTATGTAGTTCAGATGTTTGCTGCCTGGGGGGAAGGGGGTGAAAGTGGGGGTAGGGGGTGGAGGTGGGAGTGGGTGGGTGCCCAGGGCCACAGCTCGCTCCCCTGGAGAGGGAGCCTCCACTTCTTGGCTAGTCCACCCAACCAACTGGCCCTGGCCCCCCTCAGCGCCACCAACAGCCCGAGGGCCTTTCCAGTCTTCCCTAGAAAAGGCAGATTTAATCCTCTCGAGTTCTCTGCAGCAACTTCTGAGCAGACAGACTGCTTCCGCTCACCAGGGGCTCACAAACCCAGTCACACTGAAATGCGCTTATGTGTGTGGATGGCTGTTCAGAGCTGAACCCGCGCTGGAGGGTACATACGCACTTCCTGGCCCCAGGCATAAACACCACGTATGTATTCTTTCCTTTCAGAAGGCATGCTTCTCATGCTTGTAATGAAGTGTGGTCAGAACATATTCTCTTCTAGCATATTAGGTCAGTCAGAGGTTTTTCCGTCTTCTTTATTCCTGTGAATGAAAACGGAAGTCAGCAAAGCCTGTCATTGAATCCTGTACACACGTGTCAGAGAGGCGGTTCTAGAGTGGTGATTTAAAGGGAAAGGCAAGGGATTAGACTGTGTGAGCCTCTTGCAGTAGCTTCCATCTATGGGTTGGGAAAAACACGGAAATATCTAAATATTATATAATATTTAAATAGTTATCTAAACATGATTAAGTTTTCCACTTGGAAGTTATCAAGTCTGAAGTATATCAAATTGAAGAGTGCTGTAAATATAGATTCTTTTTTGAATCTTATGAGGACTCCTGTCTCTGTGCCTGCTCTCCAGTTGACTGAAGAATTAAGGAAAATGCTTTGCTTGAACTTTCTCTGAAGGGCAACCCTGGCAAAGGTCTTTTCCTGTATTAAATTCCCCATGACCTTGCATGGCAGAGGTGAAGAGTGTGTGTGTGTGTGTGTGTGTGTGTGTGTGTATACACATACATATATGTATGTATGCATAGGCGTGTGTACATATACACATAGGTGTATATAACATTTATTTTTTTTCTTCTTGAAACACCCATTTCCAACTTCCCCCTCATTTTCGTAAAATCCCCTTATCCCTTCCCCACCCCTTGCAACGCAAAGGGGGTTTTCTCCTTCCCACTCTGTGTTGCTATTAACTCATATGCACTCGTGACAGGATGTATTCAAATTCAGTGCTCACAAAATTCAGAGACCGGTTTTTCTTCCACCCCCAGTGTGCGTTTTCTGACTCGACTTGTAGTTAGTTTTCACTTTAGAAGGTCAGCAGCCCTCACTGGGTGGTGATTGACAGGCGAGGGTTGGGGGAGGGGTCGCCCCCCTCCCCACCCACCCGCTCCTCTGGAGTCAGCATCTTGGCAGAGCAGGAGAGTAGTTGCTCACACCCCCAGTCAGCACCTCGGGGTCCCCTTGTGTCTGTGTACCTGCCTCCCTCCTGAGCCCCTTCAAGTCCTGTTCTGAGAGGAGGCAGAGGTAGTCGCTGCCAGGATAATTAAAATGGAAAGGTGGTTGACAAGAGGCACCAGTTTGTAGCCAAGGTACCCCATTAGCTCAGGGAGCCTGTGGACACCTGTGATTCTCCCATCTCCTGCCTACCCCCTGGATGGGTGGGACTCCACCCTGAAGATAACGCAGTATAAAATACCCTGCTTAGGGGCCAGGAAACCAATACTGGGAACCGGGGGCCTGTGCCCTAGGGCTGCCGTGATGAAGGACTGCAGACTGAGTGGCTTACATAGCAGATATTTGTTTCTACACAGTTTTGGAGGCCAGAAGTCGAGAGCAGGGGTGGCTTCTTCCGAGGCCTCTCTCCTTGGGGATGGATGGATGGATGGTGGTCTCCTCACCGTGCCCTCACATGGCCTTTCCTCTGTGAGTCTGTGTCCCCGTGGCCTCTTCTTATAAGGCACCAGTCGTATTGGATTAGGACCCACTCTAAGGTCCTCATTTTAACTTAAGTACCTCATTAAAGTCCTCGCCTCCAACTATATCTCATTCTGAGGTCCTGGGAGTTAGGACGTTAACTTACTAATTCTGGTGATTACATCTGCGGAGAAGGCAATGGCACCACACTCCAGTACTCTTGCCTGGAAAATCCCATGGATGGAGGAGCCTGGTCGGCTGCAGTCCGTGGGGTCGCTAAGAGTCGGGCATGACTGAGCGGCTTCACTTTCACTTTTCACTTTCATGCATTGGAGAAGGAAATGGCAACCCACTCCAGTGTTCTTGCCTGGAGAATCCCAGGGACGGCGGAGCCTAGTGGGCTGCCATCCATGGGGTCGCACAGAGTCGGACACGACTGAAGCGACTTAGCAGCAGCAGCAGCAGCAATGGAACTGCTGTGAACTTTTCCCAGGAGCAGATCTGATCCCCTCAATGTATTCTTCCTGACCGTGTCTCCCCAGGAGGTAGCTTCCTGTAGGTTCTGGAGTCAGACTCGGACTCCAGTTGGAGCCTTTCTAGCTGTGTCACCTTAGGTTGGTTACTTGATATCTCTGAGCTCAGGTTTCCTCTGCTGGGAAACGGGGGCAAAATACATACAGGCCTGACTTGGTACTGGTCTCCGTACCCAGACCCTCTCCCTTCTTGAGGTCCCCAAGGACATCCCATCCACAGGGATGACAGATGCATTTATTTGTGATATGTCAGCAGGTACCAGCTGGGCCCATCACTATGACCTCGGAACCTCCACGGAAGGAGGTCCATCTCCTGGGGCCTTGTCTCTTCCTGGGTCCCCCAGGCTCAGCTGAACCTGCTCGGGGCCCCTGGTCTGGCTTGGGGGTAGGGGCAGACTAGGGAGTCTCACCTCCAAGGCCACCTGTTCCTAAACAGGCAGGGGGCGGGGTTTAGACTCCAGAGGGGACGCAGACTGAAATCAGAAGGCTCCAGGCTTGGATCAGGGCCCACGCAAAAGCCACTCATACCAGTTGTCAGATTCCAGTGATTAGCAGTTTTCCAGACTGGGGAAGGGGACCTGTCGCTTGTCCAGGAGGGTGGGAAGCAATGGCTCAGGGCACTAGGGGAGAGAGAGGAGGCAGGGAGAGGACCAGACTCCCTGGGAGAGAAAGCAGTGCGTGGAGGATGGCCCTGAATTCAGGGAAGAAGTTTCTCAATCAAGAGTGTCACAGGGCAGCTGGCATCAGCCCCATCCAAGTGCCACCCCCATATCCACCCCTCCCACCCTGACCAGCGGGCTCTGCTGAGGCAGGGGGCTCTGGGCCAGGGGCATGGCAGCCTCTGGCAAAGAAATGACGAGAGGCTGGGAGGCCAGCCCCGCTAAGGCTTTGCACAGGGACAGGCTGGCCCGCTGGTGGCCCCGTTCTCTGCCTGTTGCCTTCTCCTGCCCTCCGTGGCTGGCTCGCATCTCTCCAGATGGTGCAGAGGCGGGGAGAGGTCACAGAGAAGCAGGTCTGTTGTGCTTGGCGTGGAGGGGAGCTGAGTTAGGGTTCGTGGGTATTGTGTGCTTGGAGGCACCCCCTTTCTTCCCAGAGCAACAGAAAACAGACAAGAGTTTAAGTCAGCACCCTAGTCCCAGTGTCTTCCTGCAGCTCTGCTGAGGGTAGGGGAGGAGAGATCAGATGGGCACAGGGCTTCCCGGGCTCCCCAGCTTATCCACAAAGACACAGACGCCTCTCAGCCCTGAAGTCCCTCCCCCAAGTCTAGCTGGGTATTGGGAGCCCATTCCCCACCGGCTGGCAGCCCCGGGGGCTGGCTGTGTAGCCCAGGCCTGGCCTTTCCGCACGATCCCCTGGTCTTGGCTCCACATCTGTCCTGGGCCTGGGCTGTTGCTGCCTGGGTCTGACAGTCAGGCCTTTCCCACCTGGGGCTAGATGCTGTCTGTTGAAGCCCCACTCCCTAGATGGGAGCAGGGTGTGCTCTATCTGGTTGGACTGAAAGGCCCTGCACCCCGTGAGTGACCCCCTTGGCATGTTGGCGCCAGCTGCGGCGAGCTGGAGCTGCCCCGCTGACCACGGGGATTTACATTTCCTGTCCTCCCCTCCTCCCACACCCAGTGAGCAGCGAAACCAACCAGGGTTAATCTCTCTTGGCCGCTGGCTGCCACTGTGGGGTCAAGCGTGCCTCCTGGCTGAGCCCGCAAGCCCCGGGATCTGTGGGAGTGTCCACGTGGGAGGTACATGTGGCAGTGGGCTGTGGACACCCTGCGGGCCCTCCCAGAGCCATCTCTCTCTCACTCTCTTCTCTGAGCACTTCCCTGGCAGCTGGCTCATCTGGCTCACTGTCTCTGAATCTTTTGACTTGGATGACCTCCCACCTGGGTTACTGCCCCGGCCTCCTTACTTGTCCATCCACCTGCCCCATCCCAGGCCTCTGCCCTGTCTCTTCCTGCTTCTATGAACCCTACGCACGAGGCTGCTCTGATCATATATCCTCATTACAAATGTTTATGTTTCCGGCCACCTTCATGGAGTCTGCAGTGGACCCTCCACCTCCTTTCCCAATGTCCACCCTTTGTCTGGAAACTCCCTTTGCCCCAAGTCATTCCTGGATGTGCTCTGTATTTTCTTTCCCGAGTGACTGGGCTCGCCCTGTTCTCTGTGCCCCGAACGCCCTCCTCCTGGGACTCTTAAGACAGTTTAAGAAAGATCCTGCCTCTGAGCTTTAAGCACACACATCCGAATCTGCCATCCATGTGATCCCCAGCCCACTCTCACCAGAGACTTATGCAAGCTACCTCCGGTCTGTCTGAGAATTGCCCCATGCCTAAATGATGCAAAACCAGAGTCATAACCCCCTCAAGAGAGACTTTGAACTTTACTTATTAATCACTTGGAAATTTGGACAGCATGATGTCTGTCCCTTTCACTTTCAGTTCGGGGAGGCTCACTGAGCTTCCTTCAAGGATGTGGCTCTTTGCCTGGCAAACAATACATTCTGTACATTTAGGCCACTTTGTCTTTGTTCCATGACAAGACCTACTCAGTGTTTTCTTAATTTTTCAGCCAAAAGTAATCTTCTTGTCTCTCTAGCTCCTTTAATATTTTGTCTGTTCTGTAAAGCAGGCCCCTATTTTCTTTTATTCATTCATTTACCAGATACCCAGGCATTATTATTATATCAGACACTGTTGTTTGCCCTGAGCTATGGTAGTGAACAAAACAGACAAGGATTAAAAAACCTGATCTCATGGAACTTACATCATGTACAGAGAAAGACAATAAAAACACAGAAGTAATTTGTATAATGTGTTACATATTGATAGGTCATGGAGAAAAATAAAGCAAGGATAGAGATACAGAACGTTGGAGGATGCTAAAAATTTTAAATAAGACATTTTATGAACTTAACCTAACCCATTTTGGATATGCTCAGTTCTTAGGGGGTTTTTTGGTAGATGGCGGCAGCTGCTGAGAAATATGAGGTAGGTGGAGGTTAGCTGTTCCCCTGTAATGTCACTGTCAGGAAATAATCAAAGTACAGCTCATACTAGACTCTGCTTATGACGATTATTAATCAAATACTTTGTTCACAAAGCAGATCTGAAATTGTTCATACAACCTATACTGAATTCCCATCGACTTTTCGTTATTTCCCAGGTCTGTGCCTTCCTGTCAGGATCTTGGTCCACAAATCCCTCTAAACCAACCTCTGGGAATGGCTCAGAGCAGGAACTCCAACTCTTTGTGACCCCATGCACTGTAGCACACCAGGCTCCTCTGTCCATAGAGATTCTCCAGGCAAGAGTACTGGAGTGGGTTGCCATGCCCTCCTCCAGGGGCTTTTCCCAAGCCAGGGATCAAACCCAGGTCTCCCACATTGCAGGTGGATTCTTTACCATCTGAGCCACCTGGGAAGCCCAAGTCCCTAAATGATTGCAGCCAATTATCAAACCAATCCCCCTAAATAAAATTTTAATTTTACCAATAGAAGCACTATTGCTTTGCTTCTTCATACGTGGCTAGCTTCACCAACAAAAACTTACCTTTTGAATTTAATGAACTCATCAGCAAAGTGTTGGTTGTGACTTGAGAAAAGTGGAAGTGTTAGTTGCTCAAGCCTATCGGACTGTTTGTGACCCTGCGTACTGTAGCCCACCAGGCTCCTCCATCCATGGGATTCTCCAGGCCAGAATACGGGAGTGGGTTGCCATTTCCTTCTTGAGGGGATCTTCCTGACCCGGGGATCGAACCCAGGCCTTCTACATTGTGGGCAGGAGATTTGAGACGGGGGTAACATAAATTCTTGAAATAATATCCTGGGAGTGAGGCCTTTTCTGGGAGAATGCCAGCTGAGTATTCCTGGACTGTGGATTCTTTTTTTTTTTTTTTTTTAATTTTTTTTAGAATCTTTCCTGGTGGTCCAGTGGCTAAAATTCCAAGCTCCCAATGCAGGGAGCCCAGGTTCCATTCCTGGTCAGATAACTATTTCCCACATGCCACAGCTAAGAGTTTGCATGCTGCAACTAAAGATTCCTCTTGCCGCAACTAAAGATTCCTCTTGCCGCAACAAAGACCCAGCATGACCAAATAAATATGAATATTTAAAATTATTTTAAAATTAATTATTCTTGGCTATGCAGGGTGTATGTTTCAATGCTATTTTCTCACATCATCCCACTCTCTCCTTCCGCCACTGTGTCCAGAAGTCTGTTCTTTATGTCTGCAGCTCCTCTGCTGCTCTGCCTGTAGGATCATTGGTACCATCTTTTTAGATTCCATATGTATGGTTAAATAATATGATATTTATCTTTCTCTTTCTGACCTACTTTACTCTGTATAATAGCCTCCTTAGAACTGACTCAAATGCATTCCTTTTTATAGCTGAGTGATATTCCATTGTGTTTATATACCACCACTTCCTTCTCCATTCAGCTGTTGCTGGATATCTAGGTTACTGCCATGTCCCTGCTGTTGTAAATAGTGCTGCAGTGAGCGTTTGGGTACATGTGTCTTTTTCAGTTATGGTTTCCTCAGGGTTATATGCCCAGGAGTGAGATTGCTGGGTAGCATGGTAGTTTTATGTCTAGTTTCTAAAGGAATCTCCATACTGTTCTCCAGTGGTTTTATCAATTTGCATTCCCATCAAGAGTATTCTTCAGTTTTTTTAAAAAAATTTGAGATTAAGAAAAAAACAAGGGAAGGAAATGGCAACCTACTCCAGTACTCTTGCCTGGACCAAATTCCATGGACCAAGGAGCCTGGTGAGCTAGAGTTCACAAGAGTTGGACATGACTGAGGGCCTAATCAACAATAACAAAGGCAAGAAAGAGCAGATTAGGGCGATGCTGTGAGGAGGTGCAGGAGGGGATCTCTGCAGTGAACATCACTGAAGGAGTGATGGCCTGCGATGGAGACTTGGGGGAGGGAGGCATCACTCCAAGTTTGTGCCTCAAACGGGGGCACAAACAGTGCCTCAAACGGTGGTTGATGAAGCTCTTTTATCGTAGATGCCTGAAAAATCCGTCTTGGTTATTGAACTTAAATACGAAAAACCTAAAGGAGAGTTTTAAAATCAATTTGTAGGAAATCAGGACACACTCCCGCAACCCACACATAGAAGTTCCTAAAGACCATGGATACGTTTTAGATGTAACTGACACCCACGAGAGGCCTTTCACTGAGCTGGGTGCTCACCATTTCCCCAAGAGGCAGAGAGAACCATGTGGATGAGTAACCCAAGTAAAACCTATTGACAATATATTGTGAAATAAGCTTTATATCGTGTGATTCAGGTGAGATGTTCTGTGGTAGTTTGGAGAAGAAAAAGAACCCCCACCCCACCCCGAGATGTCCAGTTGGCCCAGAGGGTTAGGTAGGTGGGATTAGGACAGGGGTGATAATAATTTAAATATTTATCAAGCTGCAGCTGGTGCCAGGAGCTGTCCTGCCAGGAGCTGTTTGGGGCCTTCGTGGTGGGTACTGTGACTATGCCCAATTTACAGATGAGGACATTGAGGCCCGCAGAACTTGGAGCGCTTCTGGAGGTTCCCTGGGGCAGGGGGATCTCACAGAGCCACGATTGTGACCCCTGTGGCTGGCCCCAGAGTCCTACGCTAGCCCCTCCTCCTTCCTGACCCTGGTGCACACAGGTGGAGGGGGACAAATGAGCAGCTGAGTGGGGCTCAGGAGGGAGTCTGGGGTTCAGTGAGCCCCCTTGCCTGGCTCAGAGGAACCATGCTGGGCCAAGTAGGGGAGTTTTCCAGGCTGTTGAGTATAGTCTTGATGGCCGCTCTCCTGGCTCTGGACAGTTGATTGCCAAGGGGAGGCACTTTCTGAGCACAGAAGTTGGGGAGGGGAGTGGGAGAAGAGAAACAACAGGAAGAAAGCCAAGAGGGGGCTGCATTAGGGACCGCATCGCCAGACCCCAAACACCTGTGGGGGTGGGCTGGCAAACAGGGCTGCACAGGACACCAGGATGGAATCAGCCCCTGCAAAGGGCGTCTCCAAGGAGACTCGGTGGCTTTAAGGCCCATCAGCCCGGCTGGGTGCAGTGGGAGGTCCCTTTTAGTGTCTAGGGGAGGGGTGTGCCTGGCAAGTCTCTTCAGTCCGACTTTTTGTGACCCTGTGGACTGCAGCCCACCAGGCTCCTCTGTCCATGGGATTCTCCAGGCAAGCATACTGGAGTGAGTTGCTATTTCCTCCTCCAAGAGATCTTCCCAGGGATCGAAGCCACATCTCTTACCTCTCCTGTATTGTCTGTCACGTGGGTTCTTTAGCACTGATGCCACCTGGGAAGCCCTGGTGGAGGGGGGCTTGAGTTAAATGAACATTTGTCTCTCAAGCTCAGTGCGTGAAGCTTTTTCAGCCACAGCGTTTTTTTCCCCCTCCTTTTCATCTCACCCTCTGGAGTGGCAGGAAGAAAGGCAGCCCAGGCGTGGTGGCCAGGGACAGCCGGCCTCAAACCCCCTCCCTCACCTCTTACATAAGTCTCCTGCTCTCCTTCCGGCCTGCAGGCTTCAGCCCCGGGCTCCCATGTGCGTCTGTGTGCGTGTTTCTACTGCGAGCTGATGCCCAGAGGGGCCGGCGGGCCACGTCACAGCCTCTTGGGCTCAGTGCTGAAGGCCGAGCGCCTGACTCATCCAGCCCTGAGCCTGCGGAGCAGCTGGCCGGCTGCCTGGGCCCGTCCCTGGGCCGCCTCTGATGGCCTTTCCAGCCGCTCTTCACAGGCCTTGGAGGGAGAGGATCCCAAGCAAAGGAGGTGACACAGTGTTACCCCTTGAAGCATAAGCACTTCTGTCTCCCAGATGGGCTGGGTGCTGCTCTAGGTGGTGAAAGCCGAGCAGTTAACAAAGCCAGCTAGAGATGCTGCCCTTCAGGGGTTCACATTTTAGCAGGTGAATGAATGGGCTTAACCAGCTGCTGGAGAACTCCAGCCCTAAGCTGATCTGGCCCCACCAGACCCCCCGTCATCCGTGTCCTGCAGTCCCTTCTGCTGCCTCGTCCCCCGACCTGCTCGTCTCTTCTGATCCCACTCATCTTGGGAGTCAGCCTGGATGCAGAACGTGGGCCTCTTCGACCCTCTAAGCCCCCATCACGGCCTCCTGGAGGTGCAGAAGACCTCCCTAAGGCCTGTTGGGGGCCCAGCCATGCCAGACAGAGGTGACTTAGGAAGCTCATTCCGGTGATTCCTCAGGGACAACCCCTCGTCAACTTGAATCTAGGTTCATCCAAACTGGGGGGCCTGGGAAACTCACATTTGTGAGCATCATTTAGCTGGTGGGTTTGGGGAAAGGTACGCTCTGGAATCCACACTGTCTAATACCTGTGCTTACTATCTGAGGCCCAAGCTGGGAGACTGCAGGGGAGGGGACATGGGGGAAGCTGAGGGCTGGCAGCTGCCTTCGGGCACAGCGGACGATGATGCTCCGTAATGTGCAGTCACTTGGAAGTTGCCCTGCGGCAGATGATGGTGGAACAAGGCCAGGCATCTCATCAGCCCCGTGTTTCTTCTTTCAGCCACAGTACCATGATTTTCACCTGGAGAAATGAGATTTCCCTCAGTCGTGGTGGGGTTGTCAATCCAGCTGCCTGCCTGTGATGGACACATCAAGGTGGCTTCTAAGAGTGCCTTTCTCTTGAGTACACGTGAGATCAGCCGTGTGGATTTGTCCCAGTGGGCCTGTGAATAGGATTCTGCTACTCACATCCCAAGTGGCCCTGGTTCCTGTCCTTTTCCTGTTCCTGTTCCTCAAGGACAACCCCTCATCAACTTGAATTTAGGTTCATCCAAACTGGGGGGCCTGGGAAACTCACATTTGTGAGCATCATTTGGCTGGTGGGGGGCCTGGGAAACTCACATTTGTGAGCATCATTTGGCTGGTGGGTTTGGGGGAATGTACGATCAGTTCTTTCTCCTATGCTGGGAACCACTCTGTATTCTCCAATACATTGGTTTTCTTGCCTAGATTATCTGGAGTTGTCTTCCATTGCTGGCAACCTTAGAACTCTAAGTGATGGCAAAGGTAGCCGGCGGCTGTCCCTTGACCTGATTCTGGGCAGGGAGAGGTTGACACAGAACCGGTCAGGCTCGTAGGGTCCCTAGAACACTGCCTTCCCCAGTGATAGCCGGGAGAGGAGGGTGCTGCTAGCAGAGGCGCTCAGCTGCACTGCGAGCTCCGTCCACAACAGCTCCCGCCCCTCTGCCGCATGCTCTAGGTGGCATGAAGAAAACAGCTTCGTATTTTGAACAGCGGTTTCCAGAAGATTCTTTCCACCTTTCCTGTGTCCTGGGTGGAGTGGAGGGAGGTTCTCTCATTAGGTGGCCAGCATCCAGCCTGGCCTCTCAGCTCTGACTCCAGGCCAGGCTCCAAGTCTTCTGTCTCCTTCCTTGCCCTGCCCCTTTCTTCCAAATCACCTCACCCAAGAAGCCCTGGAGCTGGGTCAGTACTAGCAGACAAGGAGAGTGTATGGCAGAGAGGAAAGAACTCGAGTCTGACCGAGCTGTAGGCTGCAGCTCTGCAACCTGCAAGGGTATGGCCAGTTTTGCTCACTGTTGCATCTGCAACAGAGGCTCCGAGGAAGGGCTCAATGGATGGCCATTCTTGAATGGCCCGGCTCCTAGGGAGGGTGGGCTCTCCTGGGGGCCCTCCCTCTCCCCTCTCAATGTCCAAGACACCTCGTCTCTCTGCCTCCTTGGCTGCTGCACCCATCATTGCAGTTTTGGAACAAGCTGCCCCAGGAGGCAGTACGCACGCTCCCTCCATCGGTGTGGTCCAGCTGAGTCTGGGAGACCATCCAACAGGGATAGGTTGAAGCATCTGCCTGCAATGTGGGAGGCCTGGGTTCGATCCCTGGGTCGGGAAGATCCCCTGGAGAAGGAAATGGCAACCCACTCCAGTATTCTTGCCTGGAGAATCCCATGGATGGAGGAGCTTGGTGGGCTACAGTCTACGGGTCACAAAGAGTTGGACACGACTGAACGACTTCAATTTTTTTTTTTCACTTCCAAGTTCAAGGTGGGAAGTTGGGTTAAATGACCTGTGGGATTCCTTCTCACTTGTGGGTTTGATTATTCTATAGCTATTTTTTTGTTTTTTAATTAAAAAAATATTTTTACTGAGAATTTTTCAAGCATGCAGAAAAGTACACAAGTAATATAGTAACTGACAAACATATATGTAACCAGCACCAACTGTCAAATTTAGCCTCTTGCCCTGTTTATTCTGGATACAAATGAATTCCCTCTGCAGATTTGTGGGGTCTTTCTTTAAATTAAATATTTATTGAGGTATAATTTACATATACAGAGTACACAGATTTTGAGTGTACAGTGTGCTAAGCTTTGACAACTGTATACATAGGTGGAACTACCACCCCAGACAAATTAGAGAATTTTCTCCTATGTATCTTTTCCGGTCCATCCTCCCCTGCCAGAGGCAACCACTGTCCTGATTTCTCTCACCATAGATTCATTGTGCCTGATCTAGAACTTTCTATAAATAGAATCATACAGAATGAACTCTTTTGTGGCTGGCCTCTTTTGCTCATCATTATGTATTTTTTGGATTCTTCCATGACACTGTAAGTAGTTCATCCCTTTTTATTTCTGAGTAATATTCCATGAGATGCAGATACCACAATGTATCTGTTCACTCAATAAAGGACCTTCCCATTACATATTTGTCCAAGATAAATGAAGATGTATGTCCATAAAAAGAATCCCACAAGTATATTCATAGCAGCTTTTCTCATAATAGGCTCAAACTGGAAACAACCCAGATGAGTGTTCTATTTTGATGCGATCATCTTTCCTCAAAGACAGTGAGGACAGGATGCCCCCCTGATTCTTCCAGGGACCACTGCAGTGGTTTGAACATAGGAGAGAATCGGGAAGTCTTTGTTGAGTGGGTGGAAGGTGGAGAAATGTGCAACCTAGTCTCTGAGCCTAGTTTAAGAGATGAGGGGTAATGCTCACCCCTGATCGGCTCCACCGGGCAAAAGACAGAATGTGAGCAGGGAAAACATGGAGGTTGTTCATCCGAGAGCCTCAGTGCTAAGCTCAGCTCCTAGTACAGGGTAAGTGTTCAGAATATATATGTCGAATAAATGAAGTAAACACACTGTGGAGTGACAATCACTAGGTTCTCTTCCTTTTGGACCATCCTGGCTTCCACAGTAAACTTGCTTCCTGGAAGACACACCAGGGTACGGGGACAAAGAGTCAGTGTAAAACGCAGAGAAAGGTCCACTGGGAAGGCCTGGAGATAAGGATGAGGAGGTTAAGAGTTTCCAGAAGAAAGTTAAAATAAGCTGGTTCCTAGCTCTTGCCCCCAGGCCCTATACATTAGCTCTTTCATATTCATCCCTGGTAGACCCAAGCACAGGAATCCACCCATTTACAATTGAGAAATTTGCCTGGAGATCCCCAGGGACCCACCGCCTCTAGAATGCCCTGCCCCCTCCCTTTTCATGGCTGCTTCAGGCTCACACGTCCTTCAAGGTATCCAGCAAAGCCAAGAGGAGAACTTTTCCTCTCCCCCAGCATGGGTTCCAACAGTTCAGCTCTTCAGGAAACCAAACACGTGCCCGTTGATGGAAAGTTGATTTTACAAGGGATAGAAACTGCGTTCTCAGTTCAGTGGGTCTGTCCCAAGGCAGGGATAAATATGTTCCCTTAAATGACAAGTCTTCATAACTTCAAGTTCTTTCAGGCAGGGACAAAAGGTTTCAAGGGAAGGCTGGGGAAGAAGATGTTTCCTGGATCCTCTGACTCTACTGTGACTCACAGGAGGATTAGTATCTAAAGATCTAGAGTTGGGCCTGTGATGACCCAACTCTTTCACTTGTCCTGGATCCCACAGGCACTTTAGTTTCCAGGAAGTCATAGTGGAAAAATGATGTAGGATTCCAAACTCTTGAATCCTTCTGGTTCTGCACCTAGCTATTTATAGGGCCTCTGATGAGCCTGTTTCCTCACCTGTGCAATGAGAATGCTGGATTAGACAATCTCTAAGCACCACCTTTCCAGCTCCAAAACCTATGCTTCTAGCATCACAGATTCAAAACCTTGATCCCACTGGTTCTCATCGCGATATTTATTTATTTATTTTTGTTGGCATAACATTGCTTTACAATACTGTGTTAGTTTCCGATGTACAACAACTTGAATCAGCTATAAGTACACATATGTTCTCTCCCTCCTGAATTTTCGCCCCATCTCCCTCACTACCCTGCCTTCTGTGCCTTTCTGCCCATCTAGGTCATCACAGAGCACCGAGCTCAGCTCCCTGTGCTAAACAGCAGCTTCCCACTAGCTATCCATTTTACCCACCAGTCTCATCCCTATAAATGCATGGAGGGGAAATAGTCACAGCCATCTCTAGCATCAAGTTCACGTGTTTCGAAGGCTCATACGCATGTTTTAAAGACAGCAACGTTCCTATCAAGGCGATTTTCCTGCTTGTGAGGTTTCTTTTTTAGGGTCCAATTCGGAAATGCTTTTAGTCAACTGTCAGTGTAGATGGGGGAAAAAAAAAAAAAAAACTCTGAAAGATTTTCTGCTTTCTATCTTTGTTGATAATCCAAACAAGGCCCCACCGCCTTGAGAGGATGGTGGAGGCATAGGAAATTCTCATCCTTTCAGGGCTAAAAATAAGCAAAGGGCCAAAAATCAACAAAGATGATCGGGACAATCTGACTGCTTGAAATGGCAGCAGCCTGGAGTCCTACACCATGTGAAAGAGGAGGGTGCCTTTCCCTGGCTGGACCCAGGGACACAGAGTTAAAATAAAGTTGACCTTTTGAAGAGGAACACTGAGAAACTTGTGTCTGTGGTTTCCATCCGTTCCCCACCCCCATTCTGTGGGCCAAGCACTGAGTTTTACATAAGTACATACTCTAAACTGAACATCCTTTATTTCCTGTTCGGACTTACAGTGGCATACATATTCAGCCTGACCTTTAAAGAACTCACGGCAAGAGGAGGATTTCTAAGGATTCACTTTATGGAAGATCCTGAAGATTAAAGATAGTTCAGTCGATAAAAAGGGCTTTTTCCCTACTTGTTGACTGACAGAACTGTTGGTCTGTTCGTTCACTTTGGCCTTCATCCTTTCTTTCTAGAGGTTGAGGGCTTGGAGAAGACGGATCTGGCCCCAGATTCAGACTTTGCCCCCCACCCCCATGTCAGGGGACTATTGGTGACACACTGAAGCCAGGCTGACCACTGGGGCAAATGGCAGGATGACCTCGAAGGATGCTGAGAATCTGGGGAGCAGAGATAAGTGGATTGGGCCCTCACAGTGGTGGTGTCCCAGTGACAAGGAAAGCCAGTCTTAGGCTAAATCCTGCCAAGCAGCCAAAGGATTATTAGCACATTGGCACAACTCAGTTGTATTAATAGAACCTCTCCAGCCAGCCTGTTTCGCAGGGCTCTGGTACGACCTTGCCTGGAAAGTTTGCTCAGAGGTGTGGGGTGTGCCTTCTCAGAGGTCAGCGGGGACCTGAAAGAACACAGGGGATATCATCTCTAGGGCCCTCTTCCTGAAAGGTGCCCAGTGGCCTCTCCAGACTGGTCAGTTTCCTCAGCAACAAATTTGTGATCATCAAACTGTTAGGGGAAGCACACTGATTGAAACCGCCCACCCTGGCCAGGCACCATAGTAACCATTTGCATGAGTTGTTTTATGACAGGAGATCCTGATAAGGAATACGGAACTAATAAGCCACCACCAACCGGAAGAGTTCGGGAAAGGTCTAAAGGAGACACCGCGTGTCCGTCCACTACCCAGAATCCCTCTCACTAGCATCCATCTTGGCTGAGTGATGCCTACGCCACCAGGAAAGACACTGAATTAGAATGATTGGCCAGGACCACCCGGAACCTAATCCCATCACCATAAAACCTGAGACTTCGAGCCACGAGGCAGAGCAGTTCTCCTAGGTTCCCTTACCCTCCTGCTCTCCACCCGGGTGCCCTTTCCCAATAAAATCTCTTGCTGTGTCAGCACATGTGTCTCCTCGGGCAATTCATTTCCGAGTGTTAGACAAGAGCCCAGTTTCAGGCCCTGGAAGGGGTCAGCCTTCCTGCAACAAAACCTTGCGGGGTTGAGTATATAATAATGTTAATTCAACTAAGAAGCAGACACTTTATTAGAAGCATTTCATAAATGAAACAAAGTGCTGCTTTAAAATGCTTTTTTAAATTATTACTTTACATTTTAAAAAGATTCTGCTTTCTCAATTGAAATAATGTGTCATATGTTCATTTCACAATCAGAAAAATAGAAGACCTTCTGTGCATTCATATGGCAAAACTTGTTTGTAGGGAAGGACCTAACAGAACAGACTCCACTTTTCCATATTGGCCACCCAAGTGACTATGGCTAGGTTACACTGAGGTGGTTTCAAAAGACTTTCCGACCATTATGACCTGTATACTGGTGATCTCCACTTCTTCACACCTTTCGGATTTTAACCTTAAGACCCTATGACTTCACCAAGGATGTCAGAGCATGTGACTACCTGGATTCACAACTCAGCTCTACCCCTTATTATGCTCTGTGACCTGCTTAAGCTCCTTAACTTCTCTGAGCCTTAAAGTCTTCCGGTCAAAATTAGGGCGAATAAAACATACTTTGCAGGATGGTAGCACGTGGTGGGGGAAAATGTGTGACTTCATAAACTTCTAGTTGGAGTTTGTCCAAGCACTCTTTTTTTTTTTTTTTTTCAAAGAAACTGATTTTTTAAATGTTGATAAAATCATGTCAGTGAGCTGGATAAGGCCCCTGGTCAAAAGAGTCATTTAGAGAGGAAGTTGTTTCTTAGAGTGGTGTATGCGCATGGGAGCAGGAAAGGAAACTGAGAGTGATGAGTGACTACTAGCCTCCTTCCTTTCCTGAACTATCTCCACTACCGCCCCCAAATCCCCCTCCACCCCACCCCAACCTTCCTCCCCCTCCATCCCCTCTCTCTGACTTTTGAGAGGTAAAGGCCTTTATGCAGTCCTCTCCCTGAGCACATTACAGCCTTTGATGTCGGAATATCCATTTCCTGCCCCCCTTCCCGCCACCAGCCAGCCAGGTAGACCACGCCCTCCCCAGAGCCTGACCTGGCCTCACCTGCAGCATCCTCATCCCTTGCCTGGCTTCCAGAAAGAGCATCTCCTCTGTTGCAGAGGGTCTGGGGGGCAGTTCTGTTTCCATCTTTCACTCCCTCCCCCGTGGAGTCTGGACGATTCTTCAAGTCTCTTTCACATCCCATTAAACCGATGGAGTTCATTGCTTTACACTCCCCCAGAGACACACACTGATTTTCTGTCCCCTCTCTCCTTCCCTCTTCCTTATTTTTAAAAAGCTTTATGGATTTATTTGGCTGTGCCGCGTGACATGTGGGATCTGAATTCCCCAACCGTGGACCAAACCTGCGCCCCTTGCGGTGGAAGCGCAGAGTCCTAATTGTTGGACCTCCAGGGAAGTTCCCCTCTTGCTTATTAAGCTGTGGGTTCTAGATGCACCAGGCATAGCGCATGCGTGGACAGTGGTTTCAGTCGTGTCTGACTCCTATGGATGGTAGCCTGCAAGGCTCCTCTGTCCTTGGGATTCCCCAGGGAAGAATATTGGAGTGGGTTGCCATTCCCTTCTTCAGGAGATCTTCCCGAACCAGGGATGGAACCCACGTCTCCTGCGTCTCCTGCATTGGCAGGCAGGTTCTTTACCACTGAGCCACCGGGGAAGCCCTTGTATGCCCCAGGCTTTCAGAACCGAAGCCTAGCACTGTGTCTTCACTTTTCAGCTGAATACAATAAACGCTCCCAACCTAGCTTGGATACTAGGGTCTGCCTTTCCTCTTGTTCCTGTTTCTCTTTCTTTTCTGTGTCTCCCTCACCTAGCCACCCTCAACGTCCTTTACCCCCTTGGAGAGGTTTTATTTGCCTGTCTGGTCCTTGCCTGAAGAAATAACAGAAACAGGATGGTCTTAATTTAAACTACTTGGTGGAGGTGGGGGCGTCCAGACAGAAGGAAAAGGAAGGCCGTGTCCTCTTAAAGTGTCACAAGACAACATTTTCTCTTTTTCTGTTGTTCTTATTCACATACTGCCATGCTTATCTGATCTTTGTACCTCGGAAACCAGGGGTAGTCTTCAGAATCTCTTTCATCACTTTGAACTTGACCCCAGGGAAAAATGATACAGCATCCAAGTTCAGAGGAGTGTATTTGAGGTTGGGGACTTATTTCCTTTGTCCTGGTGGGTAGCAGTGTCTCTGACCCATTTGCTGTTTTTTATTTTCCTCTGAGGAGTGACCAGAATCACAAATCTTGACATCTGTCCCATAAAGCAGCTGGGGACAGTAGCAAATGCTGGGCACCTCCTTCTTCCCAGGCATCAAGGAGTCAGCGCATGCTGCTCAGAGAGGACCAGCACGTGTCACCCCGTGAGCAGGTTTGCACAGCACATGTGCCCTGGAGCACAGATGCCACTGACTGCTCAGACTGCCCAGGTCTCACTCTCTTACCAGTGAAAATCGGTTTTGTGTGTGCCCGTGCATACGCTTCATTACAAAAAGTTGACAATAAAGACATTCGGCATATAAAGAAGAATCCCACCCTCACCCGTAATTGGCATTACCATTTCAGTGTGTGTTCTTCTAATCTTTTCAATATAAATATAATGGGTACATTTGGGGGAGGAAAAAATTAAACCACACACAGTTCAGTTCAGTTCAGTTGCTCAGTCATGTCCGACTCTTTAAGACTCCATGAACTGCAGCACGCCAGGCCTCCCTGTCCATCACCAACTCCTGGAGTTCACTCAGACTCACGTCCATCGAGTCAGTGATGCCATCCAGCCATCTCATCTTCTGTCGTCCCCTTCTCCTCCTGCCCCCAGTCCCTCCCAGCCTCAGAGTCTTTTCCAATGAGTCAACTCTTCGCATGAGGTGGCCACAGTACTGGAGTTTTAGCTTTAGCATCATTCCTTCCAAAGAAATCCCAGGGCTGATGTCCTTCAGAATGGACTGGTTGGATCTCCTTGCAGTCCAAGGGACTCTCAAGAGTCTTCTCCAACACCACAGTTCAAAAGCATCACACATACGTGCCTATTTTTCTGGCCATGGTGTCATACTATAAATGCTATTACTTTTAAAAAGCACATGTTGTAGAATCTAACCTTGTCACTAGGTAAATTTGCAATGTCATTTTCATACTATTGTTTTTATTTTTATTAAAACTTTTCTTTTACAATATTGCTTCTATTTTACATTTTGGTTTTTTGGCTGTGAAGCATGTGGGATCTTAGCTGCTTGACCAGGGATTGAACCCACATCCCATGCCTTGGAAGGCTAAGTCTTAACCACTGGACCACCAGGGAAGTCTCTTATTAAAAAAAATAACGATAACACTGATGTTTTTAAATGGCTCCACAGTAATCTGTTCTGTGGATATACCACAATTTATTTAACTTCTGTCTTATTCATAGTTTTGTTGTTTGTTAGTTTTGCTGTTATAAATAAATCACACAAAGGTACAGATACATCTTTGTCCAGTTATGTCTTAGGATGAATCTCTAGACGTGTGATTGCTGGGCGTACCATCATTCTCCAAGTTACCCTTCCATCCCAACACTTATCATGAATTTCACCTGTTTTTGGACACTTTGTATAAATTTCCCAACTAATTCAGGGGCCTGTTAAATTGTGTGTAAGGTAAAGGAAAAAGAAACAAATGCCTTGGATAAACAGCGATGTTTCTTTATCCCACCGTCCAAGTTTAAATACTTGTCTTCCTAAAGACCCCTTCAAGGTCACCAAGCAGCTAGGTCCCAGTGTGTGAGGTGGGGGCAGGGGGACTGCCGGCAGATGGGACCAGCCCTCGGATGCGAGGGATGCAAGCTCTGCTTCCTTTTCCCGTGTTAACCCTCCTCTCTCAACGTGCATATCACTTACCAGGACATGTAACATCACGGCTTTGTGTGTGGAACTCTCTGTGATGTAAATTTTTTTTCTCTGAATTCCAAGAATAAAGAAGCACCGTGTATTGGTGCTCTTGTGATTTCTCAACTGTGACCACCACGTTGGTAAACTGTCTGGTCTCGTCGCCCCACTACTCTGGGAGTCAGCGTTCTGTTCTACCTCTTAAAACCTGATCTGTTGAGAACTGATCATTTTGGGTTGGACACGGTGGAGCAGGGGAGGGCTGGGAGGGACAGGCATAATCGGAACCAGGGGAAAATCCAGCAGAGAGACGCTGGTTTCTTCTTTTTCCTGTTTCTCTCTTCTACTGACTCACTCTTTCGACCTGACCAGGGGGTTGAGAGGGAGCACAAGGGAGAAAAAACTTCCGACCTTGAGGTCACTCTGCATCTCCTGTGAATGGATGTAGTTGGGATTTGATTTTGTGGCTGGGAAAGTGGCCTGGAGCATCTCCGTGGGAGGCCAATGAAACTGTAAACATTAAATAAACAGAAAACTGGAGTCCACACCACTCCTGTGAGACAGACCACACCTGGGTTTCAGTTTAGTCTTTTGATCTCAGAGTACTGATGAGAGGAGCAAATGGGATGACATTTATTTGCTTTGAAAATAAGTGAGAGCACCAGTCGAATACAATAAATTCAGGATTTAGGTCATCAGACTATTTCTAGCCCTTACCAACATAGATTACTAAAAAATTAACTATACAAGGGCACACAGCTGCTAGAAAAATAACTTTTCACCATGCATTGTAGGCACCAAGTTATCTTGAAAGTGAAAGTGTTAGTTGCTCAGTCACATCCAACTCTTTGGGACCCCATTGACTGTAGCCAGCAAGGCTCCTCTGTCCCTGAAATTTTCCAGGCAAAGCATAATGGAGTGGGTTGCCAGTTCCTTCTCCAGGGAATCTTCCTAAACTAGAGATCGAACCCAGGTCTCCAGCCTTGCAGGCAGATTCTTTACCATATAAGCCACCAGGGAAACCCAAGCTGTCTTGAGGGGCCTGCATAAAAACGTCTAGGTCTTAGAATTTCCTTGGTGGTCCAGTGGTTAAGACTCTGCACTTCCAATGCAGGAGATGTGGGTTCAATCCCACAAGCTGCCTGCTGCTGCTGCTGCTGCTAAGTCGCTTCAGTTGTGTCCGACTCTGTGCGACCCCATGGACTGCAGCCTACCAGGCTCCTCTGTCCATGGGATTTTCCAGGCAAGAGTACTGGAGTGGGTTGCTATTGCCTTCTCCAACAAGCTGCCTAGAGTGGTCTAAATAAATAAATTAAAAAAAAATAAAATAAAATAACAGAAAAACAAACACTAACATTAAAAAAAATCTAGGTCTTGGTTATTTTATTTGAAACAAAACTGATTCTATTTTTAAAAGCCCCAATTCATCTAATTTATCATATTTATTGATATCTTTCTTTAAAAGTAAATTCTTTTTCTCTAAAGTTAAGGTTGCAGATGTAGTAAAAATGCAGGCAGGAGATGTGGGCGGGCTCTACTCTCATTGAAAAGATAGAGCAAGTGAAGTAAGAAAATGTGGTGCTGGTGATTTAGTCACTCAGTCGTGTCCGAGACTTTTGGACTCATGGCCTGTAGCCCCCTAGACTCCTCTGTCCATGGGATTCTTCAGACAAGAATACTGGAGTGGGTTGCCATTTCTTTCTCCAGGGGATCTTCCTGACCCAGGGATCGAACTCTGGTCTCCTGCACTGCAGGCAGATTGTTTACCGACTAAGCTACAAGGGAAGTCCAAGAAAATGTACAGTCCCTGATTTGAGACCAGACTTCCCCCCTGAGATCCTGGCCAGTAGGTATTTGAAGATATAACCAGCATCTTTTCTTATTGTTTTCCCAATGCTAAAGGACTCATGAGGATCAGCCTGGAGTGGGGGAGATTTATGAAGAGTCAGAGTGAGCAGCGAGGTAGTGGAGCCTCCTGCACACGGGGGACAGATGGATGCTGGAGACGCTACTAAAACCCTTCATTCACCTCGGGCCGGGGACTCCTGTTTTGTAAATTCTTCATCTGACACCACCTCAGTTTGCTAAAACACATTTCATCTGCTTTGTAGGTCTCTACTCCTGGCATCTCTATCTCTCTGTAGGAACTCTGGGCAACCACAGCTGTCAACACCCCAGCTCCCCACCAGCAGCTGAGCAGTCAGTAGTAGCAGCTAAGCCTGGGAGGGGCCCCAGCTGCAGTCCTGGTGTGGGGAGGGGACCAGCCACAGGGAAAGAAAGGGGCAGGCCCTGGGGGGTGGCGAGCTGGCTGTAGAGTGGGGTGTGAAGCTCAGTTATGCTCTTCCAAACCCAAAGAGTCAACACGACCGACCTTCGCTAATGAAGTCATCGTGAGACCTACCCAAGTCAGATAGAAGGATTGGGAAATCTCAGATGACCTAGTTAGATAAAGTCCTTTAGCATTTTATAGTGCCAGGGCCCAAAGAGAACAACCAGAGTGATGTAAACTGTGCTATGAAATGAAATGGAGTACTAATTAAAGATGCTTCTGAACTTGGTTAGATTTTTGCCTAATAGTTTTTGCTCCCTACCCCCTATCAGCTGGAATGGAAGCCTGAGGCCTTTCAATTTTCACAAACAAAAATCATCCCAGGTGAACTGATGTACTGTAGGATGACCATCTTAGAAGTCTGGTTCTGCCCTCATAAAGCTGTGTGTGTGTGTGTGTGTGTGTGTTTGTATGTGTGTGTATCTTTCTCTTTCCCCTTCTTCTCAACCTCTTGTAAGCTTTAAGGAAAGCAGTTTGGCTCAAAAAAAAAAAAAAAAAAGCTGTTTGTTTTTGTGTGTGTACAAAGTAATGGAAACTTCTGAGTCCATTTCATAATGCCTGGGTCTTTTGCATAACATCACAATCAAGAATCCTAACATTTGAAAGAATCTAGGTTTTCCTTCCTAAGTCTACATTTTATACCCACTCAGAAAGCTTTGGGGGACTTTCAGAATTGGTTAGACCATGTGTGTTAGGTCTCCTGGTAAGTGACTTAAAAGGAAACAGGATTTAACACACACAAGGAAAGTGTCTTACAAACAATTTGCCAGATGGCTCTCCTCCGCTTGGCATATCAGCTTGGCTTTGTGACTTATGGGTAAATTTCCTCGTACAATTCCCACCGGAGCTGCAGAGTCAGCGAGACTGTGTCAGAGGAATATCTAAATAAATCCTGGGCAAAGTGGAGTTTTCAATCATGAAACTTCTTGGTGACTTTAATCACACGGAGAAAGCTCCAGGGCTTGGAAGGGTAGCGTTTATGAATTAACCCACAAAGCCTGTGTAAGAGGCGGGACTCACTTTCCACCACAAAATTCAATGGAACCCACTTGGAATACAATTTGTGGTTCGGTCTCTCTCCTTTGACTTGATGTAACTGTGCCTTTTTCAGCTCTGGGATTAGAGGTACCAAAATAGTCTCCCTGACACTAGCTTTTCTCAGGCTCTGTGGACCACAACCGGGAATAGGAAAATGCCAGAAGCTTCTCAAGGCAAAATGTTTTGTTCATTGTCCATATGGAAAGGGGGTGGGAAAGGTTTTTCAACTCCTTCAAGGCAAATATAATACATTCTAATGGCTACTGTGCTCTGATGAAGAAAAATGGGCAGACTCCTTGGCCAAGAGTAAGAGGTACTTCCACAGTAAGGCCTCCGGTTCCATTGCACAATAATTATTTACCTTAGGTTTGATTTTTCCAAGTCTGAAGTTGTGTATACAGGAAACGGCCTCGACAGCAAGGGCTATTTCTGAGCCGATAGGTGGAATTGGGGCCGAGAAAAGACAGTTACAAGTGTGTTTAATAGACACCAAGACTCTTCACTGCTCACTTGTATAACTGTCCCTCTCTTGTGTGTGATTCTGTTTAAGGTGAAATAGAAGAGAATGGTGAATACCCTTTTTTAGTCCAGTTGTGTAGACTAATATTGGCTAAAAGCCTGAGCTTTCCTTTTAGAAACAAAACCCCAAAATTAGCAAAAGCGTTAAACCTGGAAGTCAGAAGGCCTGGCTTCTCTCTGGCTCCAGCTTTGCCATTGATTTAGTTTATGACCCGATATGATTCTTGTCTTCTCCTTCTGTGAAATGGGATGAAGGAGGAGGGTTAGAATAGACCACTTTTAAGATCCTTTCCACTCTGGATATGAAGCTATCTTTTTCTCCTTTAGTCCTCTTTGGATTATAAATGATCAATCCTGACCTCCTTGTAACTGGGAAGGGTTAATTTTAAATTTACACTGGATCTGTTTCTGCGGCTTTCAGTTCAGATCAGTTCAGTTGCCCAGTTGTTTCTGACTCTTTGCAACCCCATGGACTATAGCATGCCAGACCTCCCTGTCCATCACCAACTCCCAGAGTTTACCCAAACTCATGTCCATTAAGTTGGTGATGCCATCCAGCCATCTCATCCTCTGTCGTCCCTTTCTCCTCCTGCCTTCAATCGTTCCCAGCATTAGGGTATTTTCCAATGAGTCAGTTCTTCATGTCAGGTGGCCAAATTATTGGAGTTTCAGCTTCAACATCAGTCCTTCCAATGAATATTCAGGACTGATCTCCTTTAGGATGGACTGGTTGGATCTCCCTGCTGTCCAAAGGACTCTCAAGAGTCTTCTCCAACACCACAGTTCAAAACATCAATTCTTTGGCTCTCAGCTTTCTTTATAGTCCAACTCTCACATCCATACATGACCACTGGAAAAATCATAGCCTTGACTAGATGGACCTTTGTTGGCAAAGTAATGTCTCTGCTTTTCAATATGCTGTCTAGGTTGGTCATAACTTTCCTTCCAAGGAGTAAGCATCTTTTAATTTCATGGCTGCAATCACCATCTGCAGTGATTTTGGAGCCCCCCAAAATAAATTCTGCCACTGTTTCCACTGTTTCTCCATCTATTTGCCATGAAGTGATGGGACCGGATGCCATGATCTTCATTTTCTGAATGTTGAGCTTTAAGCCAACTTTTCACTCTCCTGTTTCACTTTCATCAGGAAGCTCTTTAGTTCTTCACTTTCTGCCATAAGCGTGGTGTCATCTGCATATCTGAGGTTATTGATATTTCTCCCGCCAATCTTGATTCCAGCTTGTGCCTCATCCAGCCCAGCATTTCACATGATGTACTCTGCATAGAAGTTAAATAAGCAGGGTGACAATAGACAGCCTTGACGTACTCCTTTTCCTATTTGAAACCAGTCTGTTGTTCCACGTCCAGTTCTAACTGCTGCTTCCTGACCTGCATACAGATTTCTCAAGAGGCAGGTCAGGTGGTCTGGTATTCCCATCTCTTTCAGAAATTTCCACAGTTTATTGTGATCCACACAGTCAAAAGCTTTGGCATAGTCAATAAAGCAGAAATAGATGTTTGTCTGGAACTCTCTTGCTTTTTCCATGATCCAGCGGATGTTGGCAATTTGATCTCTGGTTCCTCTGCCTTTTCTAAAACCAGCTTGAACATCAGGAAGTTCACGGTTCATGTATTGCTGAAGCCTGGCTTGGAGAATTTTGAGCGTTACTTTGCTAGCGTGTGAGATGAGTGCAATTGTGCAGTAGGTTGAATATTCTTTGGCATTGCCTTTCTTTGGGATTGGAATGAAAACTGACCTTTTCCAGTCCTGTGGCCACTGCTGAGTTTTTCAAATTTGCTGGCATATTGAGTGCAGCACTTTCACAGCATCATCTTTCAGGATTTGAAACAGCTCAACTGGAATTCCATCACCTCCACTAGCTTTGTTTATAGTGAAGCTTCTTAAGGCCCACTTGACTTCACATTCCAGGATGTCTGGCTCTAGTGAGTGATCATACCACTGTTATTATCTGGGTTGTAAGATCTTTTTTGTACAGTTCTCCTGTGTATTCTTGGCACCTCTTCTTAATATCTTCTGCTTCTGTTAGGTCCATACCATTTCTGTCCTTTATTGAGCCTATCTTTGCATGAAATGTTTCCTTGGTATCTCTAATTTTCTTGAAGACGTCTCTAGTCTTTCCCATTCTATTATTTTTATCTATTTCTTTGCACTGATCACTTTAACCCTTTTAACCCTGTGACTTTAGGAGATCACCCAAGCTGCCCACCTGCAAAGGGCTATAAGGAAGTGAAATGAACACTTTCCCCCCTGCCGGAGGCTGGCCATTCTAGGGCACATTTGCAAGGATTGGCAAGGACTGAATAGTATTTTTACTTTGTTTCCTCACCTCCCCCCCACCCATCTCTGATCTATAAAAGAAACTGGCAACCAGGCCCTGACTGGACGGTTATTTTGAGGCGCTAGCCTGTCGTCTTCTGGGTCAGCCTGATTAAAGTCTCCCTTGCCTCAACCCCACATCTCTCAGATTCATTGGCCTTTTGTTCGGTGAGTAGAGCGAGCTTGGACACGGTAACACCCTTTCATGGGGACCTAGACAGGTGGTGGTGTAAATCAACTTTCTTCAGAAAATCTTAATATAAACACCTTAGAACATTGGTGTAAAGAGTTGATCTTTAACTCTGTCAGGGATTATGTACTTACGTTTTAGGTATGTTGCAATATCACCCCCTGAACAGAACTTCAAAATCAGTGGTGAATAAAAACTTGATGTCTTAGCCATCATCTTGGTGGGTGAGGTTAAGTGGTCCCCTCACCATCTCCAAATTTGCTTTTGCATCCTCTCTTGGAACCTCTCTCCTTGGGCCTGTCTCCATCACATTCGGTTCCTAACGTCCTCTCCCCACTTTAGGGCTGTCTGACCACCTCTCTAAACAAAGTCCATTTCCCTCCCCATCACTTCATCCTGTTTTGTTCTCTTGCTAGCCCTTATCTGAAATTCTTTTACAGTTTTCATTTGTTGGCTTGTTTCCTCTCTTCCTGCGTGAGAAGGTGAGATCATGAGCCTAAACTTGTCTTCTTCTCTGTTGTATCCCCAAGGCCAAGTTGAAAATTCTTTTTTTTTTTTAAACTACAATTCCCTTTTTTATTTTAAAAACTGTTTATTATCATTACTTTTTGGCCCTGCCGCTCGGCATGTGGGATCTTACTTCCCCAACTAGGGGGTCGAACCCAAGTTCCCAGCATTGGAAGCACGGACTCAATCATTGGACCTCTGGGGAAGTCCCCCAAGTTTTTAATAGGTCTTTGTAGAAGGCAGGAGCAAATCTGTTCCTCTTTCCCCCATCATGTTCCTATCATGCTAAACTTCTTTCTTCAAAAGCGCCATGCCATGCCATCCCCTTCATGTTCTTTACTCTACCAAGAAGGCCCCCTTCCTCGTTGCAATTCTACCTAAGTTTAAGAAAACAGCTCAAAAGCTGTTCCTTCTGCAGCACCACCCTGGGACTGAGCCTGGAGCTACTGTAGCTCTTAGCCCTCGTGCTGACTTCCTTTATCTGTCTACCCTGTGGGTCGGAAGAGACCCCTGATGTCAGGGACCAAACCTTATTTACCTCAGTCCCTGCAGGCTTAGCAGTACAAGTCTGACCTAGTGGGCGGTGAGGAGTATTTGTGAATGAATGCACTGACAAAGAATGTCACCTGCCATTTCAACAAGTAAAAGGATATGGAAGCCATCAAATCATCAGCCACTATCGTGGTCCCTAATGGTGCACCTTGAGGGGAATTCGAGATGCAGGGGGTGGGGGGACAGGTGGCTTGCCACCAAGCTACCAGCCTCTGCAGCCACCCTCATGGTGTACCCTGAGGGGCTTCAGCAGAGGGAAAAACAGAATACCAGCCCTAGACTCTTACCACTAAATTCATTAACTTGAGATGTCTGGTTTTCTTTAATTAGCAGTAATCTTTTGATGTTCTGACTACCTGGGTTTTTTTGTTTGTTTGTTGTTTGTTTTGCAAAAAAAAACACCTATATTCCTGACTGCTCCCTATCTCTTTGGAAGAATCCCTCAGAGCTACCTGAGATGCTGTCTCTGGAGCTTAAGTCTTCTGTAAGTCTGCTGAATAAAACAAAATTCTCACTTTTTAAGTTGTGCCTTTTTTTTTTCAGTTGATGAATGATTTCCCGCGAAGCTCTTGGATATCCAGACTTCTCTGTGGAGACACAGCCTAGCAGACCCTTGACTTTTGGGAGACTCTGTTTACTGCCCTTTTGTCTCTGGAGGGGACCTGTCCAGCGGCTCAGTGGCTCAGATTGAACCGGAGATGCTGGCTCCATCCCTGGGTCAGGAAGATCTGGAGGAGACGGCAACTCATTCCAATATTCTTGCCTGGAATATATCACAGACAGAAATTTCTGGAGGGGACCTTACTAGGGGAGACTGTCATGACCATCTGGGAGTAGAAGATACTGTCTGACTAGAAGGTGAGCAGGTGCTGCTTGCTGCCCTTTGGGTGAGGGATGCCAGACCCTCAAAAGCATGTCAATCCATCTACTGTTGTTTGGCCTTTTCTCAATCAAGTTGTGGAACAGATTCCCATTCCACAGTTGCTTGCAGCCCGAGAGCTGTGGAAGAACTGGTCACATTTTCAAGTATTAGTCCCCTGGGTCAGAGAAGGCAATGGCACCCCACTCCAGTACTCTTGCCTGGAAAATCCCATGGATGGAGGACCCTGATGGGCTGCAGTCCATGGGGTAGCACAGAGTCAGACACGACTGAGCGACTTCACTTTCACTTTTTACTTTCATGAATCGGAGAAGGAAATGGCAACCCACTCCAGTACTCTTGCCTGGAAAATCCCAGGGACGGGGGAGCCTGGTGGGCTGCTGTCTATGGGGTCACACAGAGTCAGACATGACTGATGTGACTCAGCAGCAGCAGCAGTCCCCTGCGTCACAGATTCCGCTGAGACCCATGAGGAAGGCGCAGAAAGGCATGTCAGCTGCACCTGCTTCAGGCACCATTTTCCAGGATTGCTTGACCAAAATCTGGCTGGAAGAAGGGGTGCCCACAAATGATCAGGTTCTTCCCAACCTGTTTCTGATTCTCTGGTGAGTTAGATGTGAGGACAAGCATGACAGTTCCCCAGTTAGCTGCACGTGGGCTGTTAGGAGACTAGTCATTTAAATTAATTTTTCTTTTTAAAGAAACTTTTAAAAAATGTTTTTTTGATATGGACCATTTTCAAAGTCTCTATTGAATTTGTTACAAGATTGCTTCTGTTCTTATGTTTCGGCTTTTTGGCATGAAGCATGAGGGGTCTTAGTTCCTTGACCAAGGATGGAACCCACACCCCCTGCACTGGAAGGTGAAGTCTTAACTGCTGGACCACCAGCAAAGTCCCTAGTCATTTTTATTAGAAACAGTTATAACAGGGCAAAATATCTCTACATGGTACTGCTAACTTCCACTCACAGGGGATGTTACTGAAGACTTTTAGAATGTAGAAGAGATACCCTAAACCTACAAACAATGGGGAAAATACTTCCAAAACAAAATAGCATGTATAACTGTTTTTTTTTAATTTTTATTTTTACTTTATTTTACTTTACAATACTGTATTGGTTTTGCCATACATTGACATGAATATAACTGTTTTTTTATTGAAAAATGAATTTTTTTTCTGGTTTGCCAAGAATGTGGAAAATAGGAAGCTCAGGATAATAGCATTTAAGTAACTAGCCCAGCCTTTGGGATGAGTTTCGAAAGTCTTACATTCTGGGAGATTTGGTGGAGGGTTTGATTAATGGAGCAAGTTTTCCTAGAAGACTTGATGCTACAGTTTTGGTGTTTTTAGATGTCGGCATCTCCGGTGAATATTATAAAGGTTAATATAATACGATTCCTCTTGGGTTACTCTTTAGATTGCCTTCCTTATTGTGTAGGATTCCTCCTCTGTTTTAATGCCTCCCAGCCCCTTTTATGATCTTCTGTTTCCATCTTATGTCATCATGGCTCTATCCTATTTCTCCTATTAATTTAAAATTCTTTAAGGGCAGGACTTGTAGCTCAGTTATCTCTACAGCTCCTGCATCATTCAGCACAGAGGTAAGAATTCAATACGTTGACATATTAGTAGAAGAAATATTCTGTATGTATTATAGACATGTGGCTGTAGTGTAAGACAGAATGGTATAAATGGCAAGAGCGGTACAAGCACAGCCTGTACAGGGAATGCAAAGGGCCCAGAGTTGTAACCTGCTATCATGTTGTTTTGTGCGACAGTCGTATTCTTTGACTCTCCTCTGTGTAACGTCAGCTCGTCTCTACTGGTATTTATGCCTTATAGCATCCTCTGTAGAGTATTGACTCACCTATACGCTTTCTCTTCTTCTAGGAAATGAACTCCATCTATCATCTCCTATGGGTCACTTGACGCCTTTACAATGTCCCCCGTTGATAGGGTGAGCATATAACTTATCATCCAAACAAAGACAGTTTGGGGACTGAAAAAACATGCTATTTCTCCTTAACCTGGAGTTACAATCCACGACGTCAGTCAGCCTGGAATGAATGATCATCCCACTGATGGGAAACAGCCTCTGGGATTATTCCTGAGATACAAGCCTTTCCAGGTACCCAAGAGTCCCCTTCTCCAACTATCTGTTTTGCCTTCTCAACCAATTTCCTATTTGTAGCTTATTGACTCATGTTAATTTAGATTTTTAAAAAATATTATTTACTAGGGTTAAATACAGAATTTCCCAGGCCAGAATACTGGAGTGGGTAGCTGTTCCCTTCTCCAGGGAATCTTCCTGACTCAGGAATCAAACTGGGGTCTCCTGCATTGCAGGCAGATTCTTTACCAGCTGAGCTACCAGGGAAGCACTTACTAGGGTTAGATGTCCTAGTTTTTGGTTTTGTGTTCTTTTTTTTCACCCTGTTCAAATAGTTCTCTTCAATACTGAGATACGCAGGGTTAAACTTTCGTTTCTATAGCCTTTGTTCTATCCAGTACAATAATGCCTTCTATGAATGGCCCAAGTGACTTCACTCTTACTTCCCTACCCATAAAATAAACAGGGTGCAGCCTACTTTGGGAAAACTGGTCACTAAATGTGAGGCACCTTATTTACTAAATTTTTAAAGTTATAGTTACTTAGGGGTGGGGTGGAATGGTAGGGGTGGAGTGAGGGGGAAAGAGGGAGAGCCATGGGGATATAGAACATCTCAGGGACTCCTTTCAGGAACACAGTGCAGGAACTTACAGACCACATCAAGCACTCTGGAACTAAGCCAATCTGCGTGGCTCTGTCCTTGTATCGGTGGGAAAGGGTTAGTTTTGAACAGAAGTGCCTTATATGCTGACATTTCTCACTGCTGTGGGATATAGGAAATGTGCTTCATCATCATTTTTTAAAATTCCAAATTGTGTGACCCCAAGACCTTCAGCACAAATGGTCTGGGAAGAATGGTTGGGAATTCTCTGGTCCTTCAAAGCCCCTTGCTCTGTCCTTAGCAGCTGGGCTTCTCCCTTCCTGCAGAGAGAAGCTGGTCTGGCTGCTGATGTTAGTGGACTTTGTAAGCTTCTTGCTTGGGACCAGTGGGATTTTTAAAAAATGTTTACCCTCTCCTTGCCAAGCTTTCCAGACTATTTGAGATCTAAAAAAATATTTTTTAAGTTTTTTTAAAAATAATTTTATTTATTTATTATTTAGGCTGTGCTGGGCCTTTTTGCCCTGTGGGCTTTCCTTTAGCTCTGGTGAGGAGGGGATACCCCCTAGTTGTGTTCGGGCTTCTCATTACAGTGTCTTCTCTTGTGGTGCGTGAGCTCCAGGGCACGTGGGCTTCAGAAGTTGCAGCTCCCAAGCTCCAGAGCACAGGTTCAGTGGTTGTGGCGCACGAGCTTAGCTGCTCCACGGCCTGTGGGCTTTTCCCAGATCAGGGACAGAACCCATGTCTCCCACATTGGCAGGAGGATTCTTTACCACTGAGCCACCAGGGAAGCCCCTCTCCCAATTTTTTTAAGTCAACTTTTTATTGTTCGGAGTTCTCTTAAGGACAGCTCACCTAGGATGTGGGTTAAACCCTAAATGATAAAAATCCATTTCTTTATGACAATGTACTGCTTGCTTACTCATCCTGGGTGAGGGGTTGGGGGAGTGAGTGAAACTGGATGGAGCCCAAGCAATCAGCCATGACTTTTCTGACTCTGGAAACGTCAAGGGCTCTAGAACCCAAAGAGACAGACTGTAAAAGTTTAGGTCGCTGGAAACTCTGAGCAATGTTCACTCACCCATGAGACAGGCACTCCTGTTTCCACAACGTGTGGACAGTGGCATCAGAGCGCTGATTCAGTGCAGGTCATGTAATATGCACCAGGTTTATTTTTTCTGTATCCTCTCATTTAAACCTCACAGAAACTTCACGAGGGAGGTATTGTTATCCTCATTTCATGGATGAGAAAATAGAGACTTAAAAGATGCAGCCCCAAATCCCAATTAAACAATCAGCAGCACCAGCAATTGGATTCCAGTCTGGCTGACTCCAAAGCCCTACTTTTAACTGACGTACTCTACCATATGGTAGTAAACAGGAGATTGAGTCTGATGTTCACGTAATGTAAACATTTTGCATGCCATATTGAGGGTCTGTACCTCTGAACAATGCAAAACAACACACTTTCTATCGCTTCTGTTTGTGGCATCTCTGAATTTACTTCACTGGCTTTAGCCCTGCAAAGGAAGTTTATCTGAAGGCATACAAGGCAGTAAAATAAGCTGCATTTTTATTTCTTTGGAGGGTGTGTTGGGTGAATACTAAAGTGGTGATGAAGCAGTGAGGAGCCCACGCACCACAGTTGGAAAGTAGCCTCTGCTCCCCAAAGCTAGAAAAAAGCCTATGAGCAGCAATGAAAACCCAAAGTAAAAACTAAATACATTTTTAGAATAAAGAAGGTAATGGTGAAGAGGTGCAGCTGCCCTTGGTCAAGACTGGAACTTATGGTTGATGGTGGCTCATTTCTTCTTTTCTGGAAAGGCTCAACCTTAGTCTATCCAGATTAAGAAAAGCCAGCATATTTTCTGAAGAGATCCTAGAGTATCATCCATCCCACCAGAATCAGATATATGACTCCCTCAAGAGAGGAAAAATATCATCCTACTTGTTGAAAGATTGTAGATCGAAAATATTTTGAAAATCAAGAAGTGGGTTTGGGTTGCCAATGTTTTAAGGAACGATCTCTTTCTGGGCCAATTCTGTATTCAATGTAGTCAGATAGGATCAAGTGGCCTTGTGATCTCAGCTCTACTCCCTTAGGCACGGATGAGTGCTTGAAATGGTTGAATGTTCTTGTCACTCCCACCTCCGGGGTGTAAGCGTTCCCAAAACCTGCCCAGTGGATCACAGGTACCTCATCACCTTCGGTATTATTAGTTATTACAGTATTATCAGTGATGAATCACAAGGTTCAGACTTTAGTTCCCCCTCCCCAAACAATTTACCCTCGTCTCCCACTGAAGCTGCATTCTGACTGCGGGATTAAAAGTAATTAAAAACATTTTAAATTATGTATTAAAAATTCAGTTAGTTCGTTGCTGTGTGCAGGCTTCTCCTTGGAGTGGCTTCTTTAGTTGCGGAGCTCAGGCTCTAGGCATGCGGGCTTCAGTGCTTGCAGCACGTGGGCGCAGCAGCTGTGGCCCCCCGGCTCCATGAACAGGCTTAATAGCTGTGCAGCGTGAGCTTTGTTGCTCTGCCGCATGTGGGATCTTCCCCGACCAAGGATGGAACTCATGTCCCTTGTGTTGGCAGGTGGATTCTTTACCACTCAGCCATAATGGAAGTCCCCAAATGTAACTTTGTTGCTTTAAATACTTCTCATATCTTCTGCGTTTCGTATGTGATATTTTACAATCGTGTGCTTAGTCGCTCAGTCATGTGTGACTCTTTTTGACCCCACGGACTGTAGCCTGCCAGGCTCCTCTGTCCATGGGGATTCTCCAGGCAAGAATACTGGAGTGGGTTGCCATGCCCTCCTCCAGGGGATCTTCCCAACCCCAGGGAGAACCCAAGTTTCTCGTATCACAGGCAGATTCTTTACTGCTTGAGCCTCCAGGGGAACCCAAGAATACTGGTGTGGTTAGCCTATACTGGAGTGGGTAGCCTATCCCTTCTCCAGGAGATCTTCCTGACCCAGGAATTGAACCTGGGTCTCCTGCATTGCAGGTGGATTGTTTACCAGCTGAGCTACCAGGGAAGCCCTATTAAGCTAGAAATATTATTAAAGATTTACATATTCTTGAGTCTCAAAACTAAAGTCTCTTTACCCTGCCATTTGAAGTGTGTGTGTGTGTGTGTGTACCTGATTGTGAAAACCTCCCATCTCGACTTTCATCTCTGTTTAATTTGCTGATAGGTTAAATTACTCACGACATTATACCCATCACTTCTCAGATAGGGGCCACCAGCTCTTTGCTCTTGTTAGTGGAGAGTGTTCATTGATGTGCATTCTGAGTAGGAAATGTATCCACCTCCTTCAACATTCAGAATGTACCAGAAGTTCCCTCCTAGAAACAGTTATCAGTTTCTCGAGTGTTTTCCCTGAGATTTTTCTTGTTTATTTAAGCACACGCGCACACACACACACACACACACACACACACACACACTGCCCATAAGTTTGGGTCAAAATAAAAGCAAAGACCGGAAATAAAGTGAGGCTGGGGTTGCTTGGCTTGACTTGTGTCCCTACCCTGTGCCTTTTCCTTTGGGACCAAGATGCCTGACTTCTGGTTCAGATTCTAATCCCCACAATTTTTTTACACCTCCCTCTTCCAGCTCAGAGACAAACAGCCACTCCTATTGATTTCTGATCCCCGAACACCTGTTTCTTCTTCCCTTTAGAAAAAGCGGTTTATGATCACACGATGGAATGGGTACTTTCACAGACGAGGCAGAAATGCAGGGAAAATGGGAAGAAGGGAGGCAGCGGAGGAGGGGCGGGTTGACACCGCCTGTGGGTAGCTGTGTCCTGTGCAACTCACAGCCTGTGGGAGGCGAGAGTCCAGGGGGCCTCGGAACGCGCACTCTTCTCATCACTCCCACATCCAGGGCGTGGGGGTTCAGCACACCTGCCCCCTTCCTTCCCGCCCCCTGCCCTGGCCCCCGCTCCCCAGCCCAGCGGATCGGAGGTACCTCGGCGCTTTTGGTATTATTAGTGTTATTACAGTATTATTAGTGATGAATCACAAGGTTCGGACTTTTTTTTTCCTCCCTCCCAAAGTAGTTTACCCTCCTCTCCCACCGAAGCTGCATTTTAGGCGGATTTAAATGCGGTTCCTCCTACCAGGTTTCCAAGCCGGCTGAATCACCAGGCTTTCTGAGGAGAGAGGGCCCCGCGTGGCAGAGGGTCTGGTTTTCCCAGCTGACCGGCCCACGTGCGTTTGGCTGACCTGATTTGAGACTCGGGGGCCTCACTCGCAGGAAGTGCACTTGGTTTTCCCAGAAAGAAAAAGTCCCATGGCCAAGGTCACCTGTCTCTTTCTGATGGTGTTTGTCAGCTTCAAACACGGTGACTCATAGTCACAGGTCGGGAATAAACCTACTTGCCATCATTTGTTTGAAATGAGCTCCCACCACCTGGGAAGGCTGGCTGCCTCTGGTAAGTCACGTCTCTGGAGCCCGGGCGCTGATGAAATCATTTTTAATGACACGGTCTCTAAATAGCCCAGGCTTGCTTCTTTATCTTGTTTCGGTTTGTTTTTTTTTTTTTTTTTTTTTTGGTTCACGACAGGTCCTTGGCTCTTATTTTAGGCCTCAAATGAGGTGTAGTGTGAAAATTTGGTATTCTTTTCTTTCCTCCCGGAACCGGCCTAGGTGAGGGGAAGGTCTGGTTGGAGGGTGAGTGGGAGTATGTGGAGGTGGGGGCCAGGGCGGCTGACGTGGGCTCCTGGCATCTTGGGCAACGGGGCTCTTCCTCTGCCCTGAGCATTAGCCACCCAGTGGTGGATGGAATGTTCCAGATGGACCAGCGGGTGATGTCCTGCCATGTGGGCCCCACACACACAACAGAGCCTGCAAGGCACATCCCCCTCCCAGGATCTGATCTTCTGGTGGGAGTGTCAGATCTAGATATTCTGATTAGGCTGAACTGATATGTTGGTCATGTCCAACTCTGCTGCCCCATGGACTGCAGCACGCCAGGCCTCCCTGTCCTTCAGCTTCTTCTGGAGCTTGCTCAAACTCAGGTCCATTGAGTCAGTGATGCCATCCAACCATCTCGTCCTCTGTCGTCCCCTTCTCCTCCCACCTTCAATCTTTCCCAGTATCAGAGTCGTTCCCCATGAGTCAGCTCTTTGCATCAGGTGGCCAACGTATTGGAGCTTTAGTTTCAACATCAGTCCTTCCAGTGAATATTCAGGGTTGATTTTCTTTAGGATGGACTGGTTTGATCTCCTTGGAGTCCAAGGGACTCTCAAGAGCAGAGCAACACAATTTAGAATCAGAAATATAACCAGCAGAAGTCACTTCTTTGGGTGGGTCAATCTTCTGCCTGTCAATTTATGTACTTGAGAAACCAATTAAAATTTTAAAGTCTTGGTAGAGACTAGAATCCCAGGAAAAGGAGAATTTAAAATGTACCGCCAATTTTGTTTACCCCTCTGTTACTCTAGGGTGTGTGTGTGCACGTGCGTGTGTGTGGCAGTCTTGCTAAAGTTTAAAAAAAGGAGAATTACAGATTATCTGTTTTGTATTTTATTTGCTATTTATTATTATTCTCCAAGAATAATAAACAGGCACAAGCTAAAAAATTCAAATAAGATGCATTGAAAAGAGATTCGTGTTCCCCCCTGCGTCCCCAGTTCCCTAGTCCCTCTCCACAGTTGTCTGTCTCATGCTTCCTGCTGGAGATATTCTCTGTATGTAGAAATGTGTTGTTTCTTCCACTCCTATTTTATATGCACATCTGTAGTACTCTACACCCACTGTTCTATGCTTTGCATTTTTGCTCATCATTATGCTTCATACACCTTTCCAAGATGTCTGATTTTTCCACCGTTTGGACATACTGTAATTTGATGGGGACATCTATTGGTTATAATCTCTTGCTATTACAAAAGCTACTGAAATGAACAAATGATTTAAGAGATATTTTTACCATGGAGTGCTCTAATAAAACATCCTCTCTTTTGAAAGGAATGTTCTTGTCTACCAGCTCCGGTGATTTTCTTCCTGGACACTGATGAACACTGACAGATTCTGAGCTCCTCCCTCCTTTTTTTAAACGCTGCTCCCACCACCCCACTACCCCAGTCAGGTTTCACGTTTACTATTGCCCTTCCCCCTGAGCACAATCCAGTTAATTAGATTTTTGTCTTTTTATTTAGTCTCAGATTTCACTAAGTGCCTCTCTGAGACTGTATCTAAGTTGCCAAGGTGACATTCACAAAGCTTCTCAACCTTGTCTGTATAAAACATCGTGTTACTTTTAGGGTTGTAGAGTATAGAGGTGTAGTGTGTGTGTGTGTGTGTGTGTGTGTGTACACACACACACTCATATCAAACTTGTTTAGTTTTCAGGGAGAAGGAGGTTTACACTGCAACAATGCAAATAATTAATATTTGACATCTATCTTTTTCAAAGTCCTGCTAGCACGTCGCCTCCAGAAATTCCTTACTAACCGCATTCCTGCAGACTGCAACTGCCTTACCCTCTTTCGGAACCTACTTTGCCTTCCTTTGGTGCCTTATTAAAAGCCTGTGCTGTCTAACCCTTACACTATCAACTGCTTTCCCTCCGAAACATTGGAGCATACATCTCTGAGTATGTAATACCCTAACAAGTACAAAAGTGGAACATGTAAGCACTAGAATCATGCTATCATCTGGCAGACAGCGCCTCTCAGATAGACGCTTGACTTTCAAAAGCCGTGTCACTGAAATATCCAGGAGGGGAGGCGAATCCCTCCCTTAATTTCTCTTCTATTTTAAAATTTTGTTTATTTTTAATTGAAGGATAATTGCTTTGCAATATTGTGTTGGTGTCTGCCAAACATCAACATGACCTCCCTTATTTCTTGTTATTTGCAACTGCTCTAACACACAAATCTGCAAGTACGTAATGGCTCTAGCTCGCTCAGAATTTATATCTTGCTCACATAGCAAGTGGGAGGTTGAGCAGCTCATCAGTGTGACCCTCCTCTGCATTGTAACTCTGGAACCAGGCTTCACCAGCACTGCTGTCTCCAACACATGGCTTCCAAGACTGACGCTTTATCATCGAGAAGAGGAGGAGAGAAGGGGACCCTGCATGGCGGGCTTCCGCGGGCCAGACCTAGGAGTGCTGAGCATCCGTTCTGCTCACTTTCTGCTTGCCAGAGCTCTCTTGTTGCTCCCCTAAGTCCAGGAACTTTAGCCCTTGGCTGGTCATCTACTTTCTAGCAACAATTATACACTAGGGAAGGGAGAGCCTTGGCTTTTTGTCAGATACCTAGCTATCTTTCTCTTTAAGCATTATCACATTTTTATATATCATCTTCTGAACACACTGTTTACACGGCATTGTATTGTGTGTATATATATATATATATATGGACCATCTAATTAATCCTCAAATTAATTAGTCATTTCTTGTCAGTACTACCATTATCATATTTTTTTTAGATGAAGAAATTGAGACTCAGTCTAAATTTCTTGCCCAAGAGAATACATATAATAAATCTGGGAATTGTGATTCAAATCCTGGTCTACCTGGTTTTAAAACCTAGTGATTTTAAATTTTCTGTTATACTGTCCATATATGAATAGAAGTGGCATATCTGGGTCTTTAACAGCTAAAACAGAATACAGGTACTAACACCAATGGTCCCCTTTATGTTTTTAATTAGTTTTCTAGCAGAGTTGAGAAGGCCTGATGTTCTGAGTAATCTCAGTGATTTTCACATTCGCCTCTTGTTTCTTCTTTTTTATTGTCTAGAATCTGAATTATTTTCAATCATTCTCAAGGATTCAGTTTCTAGTCATGTGAGGATGATGCTTAGATATTTAACTTCAATCCCAACATCTCATCTTAGTTTGGGCCTATGATTCTGACTGCCAGCTTAACACCTCTGTAGACACCCTAAATTCAACCTACTGAAGGCACTGTCTTCATGCCTTTGGAACTGCCCATTCCTTAGGCTGGTTAGTCAACAGCTGCCCCAGCTTTGATGAACTCCCCAAGACGGGAGTGCCAAACATGTGTTTTTCCATCACTGCTTACCTCCTAAAGATTAAATAGATTCTTAGCTACTTTGCATGTCTTCTAGACGGGCCAAATGTCATCACTCTTGCTAACAAGGTTGAGGGCTATTTTGAGATGGTGATGATGGTTATCTCAACAAAATTTCTTCCATGTGCCAGCCTCTTCTCTTCTCACTTTCTGTTTGACACTGAAAAAGCTGAGGAGAGTGTCTAGATGGTACAAATCCTTTGGGGCTCAAGCCTGGCCTGAGTCATGGACACCCACTCACAGAGATGTGTTCGTGCTTATGAACATGACTGCGGGGGCCATATGCATATATTTGGATACCCCAAGTCCCTCTGTCCAACCTACTCTCCGGGAACATTTTTTTCTCTCCCTGTCTCTCCCACCCTTTGAGCTGATCCAAGTGCAGAAAAGAGTCCAACACATCAGAATTCCTCTTCTACACAGGCATTCCTGAGAGTTTCTAGGAAGATGGTACTTGTCGTTAGTAATTCCAGCCTAGGGAAACACAGGGACCTCTCCAAGATGCTTCATCTTCCAAAAAAAACTTAGACTACTTGTTATAGACCTTGAACCTAGCTAGAGAGGGGCTGGAGGGCCAGTTGGTACCAGTTACTAAATTTAAAAAAGAAATACCAACACCAAGACATCCTAGAATTGAGAATAATGTGAAAATGGCAGCTGATGACCGCAGAATTTAAATTCTTAATTTTCACCACCTTATCGTAAAATAATTCGCTTATGAAAATGAAAGAAAATATTTGCAGCTGCTTAGTTTCCCTCTTGTATGCCAGGCATTGCTGCTAATCTACCAAAGTCCTGTAAGATAGGTATTATGTATGTTTTATAGATGAGGGAACTGACCTTAGAGAGACTGACAAGCCAAGTTATTTGTGCCCTGTGGCATAAGGGATCTCACTTACCCGACCAGGGATCAAACCTGTGCCCCTTGTGTTGGGAGTGCAGTTTTAACCACTGGCCCATCAGGGACGTGCCAATCCAAGTTTTTTAAATGAATAAATTATCCCCCTCCCACACACACACCATTTTTATTTCTGTAGCCACAGACCTGGGGCACAAGATCACGTCTGCCTTCTGAACTCCTGCGTCCCCGTTACTGAGTTCAAGCTTGCTCTGCTCGCCGCAGGACAGGCCAATGAATCCAAGAGAGGAGGTGTTGAGGCAAAGGAAGAGACTTTAGTCAGGGAGTCGGCAGACTGAGAAGATGGCAGGCTAGCGCCTCAAAATAACCAACTTATGGAGTCTGGATGCCAGGTTCTGTTAGAGATCAGAGAGAAAGAAGCAATGAAGAACGAAAGTCAAAAGACAGAGAGAGAGGGAGATGCAATGGGGAAGTAAAGTCTTGCAAAACATCTCCAAGGAAATGGCCAGCCCTCAGAAGCGCTGTGTTAATCTCTTCTATTCACAGGTGGGCAGGGACAAACTATCTCTCCAGGACCCGAACAAAGGCACTTTAGCTTACAGTCAAGCAGAGGGGCAGGGTCCTCCAGGAATGCCATTAAGTATGATTGTAATAGTAAAAGCAAGTTCAGAGAAACAGTTTCCAACATGGAGTCAGAACTGGCTTCCTGCAACACCCAAAGCTGGTAACGATTTCTAGCACAAAGTAGGAACTCTGTAAATGTTTGCTGAGCAAAGTAGCACATGAAAGGGTGATGTGATTAAAATGATGGTCTCCTTCCAGAGGAGGTGTAGATTGAAATGTGTCAACTGTAATGTGGTCACAAGCCACCTTAATGTTTCAGCCGTTTAGAACCATGAAGGTGTTTTTGTGTGTCCGTCGCAGATTGTTGCAGCTGGCAGTGGGGGATTCCACTCACCACAGTCACTCTGAACCAGCTGATGGAGCAACTCCTACCTTGGATGTTGCTGATTGTGTTGTGATTAAATCATGTAAACTGAAAAGGACACCTGTCCCTTTCACTCATGACTCACCAGCCAGAACTATCCACATGGTCCCACCTAACTACAAGGCAGCCAGGAAGCGCAATTCCATCATGTGTCTGGAAAGGGGTGGACCCAGAATATGTAGCAAATAGCACTAACGACCTTCATGGGATGTGGGGGTTCAGTGAAATGAATGATATAAAAATGCTTTTTATCATAAGTTATTCCTGGTGATTATTAGGCTTAAGAAGCCTCCAGTTGGGCCTTCCCTGGTGGTCCAGTGGCTAAGGTTCCATGCTTCCAATGCAGGGGGCCCAGGTTTGATCCCTGGTCAGGGAACTAGATCCCACATGCTACAATTAAGAGTTGGCATGCTGCAACTAAAGAGCGAAGATCCTGCTTGCCCCAACTAAGACCCAGCACAGCCAAATTAGAAGCAGAAAACATATATATATATATTCCCAGTATTCTTGCCTGGAAAATCCCATGGGCAGGGGAACCTGGTGGGCTCCAGTCCACGGGGCTGAGAAGAGTTGGACACAACTGAGCACACAGACACACACACACAGATACACGCACACAGACACACACACACAGACACACATACACAGACACACAAAGACACACACAGACACACACAGACACACACAGACACACACACAGACACATATATAAATATGCCTCAAGTCGTTGTGTTGGTTTCAACTTAGGTATCTCATGAGGAATTCATCCTGGGCCATAATAAAAAGGCCCTGGGACCTGGTAAGAGGGAATATCATGTCCAATCCTGACCCTTAAGAATAGATGGTTTCCCGTCCAAATGCATCTTCTAAACACCCCAGTCCTGTGTGATCCCCAATCACATGTAGGTTGGTTAGGAAGTTGCTTTCTCAGCCAGAAGATGAGACTTCAAGAAGTCTAATCACTTGCTAAGCTTGGGCTTACCCTCGCTCTTAAATGGTGGAGACTATTGTTCCCATCCTTTCTTTGCTAAAAAATATTCCAGGCTCATATGATTTGGGGACTTGGAGTTCAGTTGATTAGGGAGCAGGTAATAGAGAGTTGAGGTCACCTGGGGTGATTACTGGGGGGCAGAGAGGAGTAGCAGAACCTTCTAACCCACTTCCATCATCTGGTAGGGCAGCTGGAATCTGACCAGATGATGTTCCTTTCCGTTGTTCTTGGGTGATATTGTAGATTTGGGGGAAACAAACCAAATGGAATCCCTCAGTTCATGTCCTAACTGTGTAAAGTGCTGTATACATCCAAGAGGAGCAAGGAAACATATTCTTTAATGCACAGTGAAGTCATTTATGCTTATCTTGTCATCAGAGCATTAAAGCCATTTTGCTACTAGATGAAGTCTAACCCCACTCCTTTATAGAAGACAATAGACAGACTGCTTGCCGCTGCTGCTGCTGGTGCTAAGTCGCTTCAGTCGTGTCTGACTCTGTGCGACCCCATAGACGGCAGCCCACCAGGCTCCCCTGTCCCCGGGATTCCCCAGGCAAGAACACTGGAGTGGGTTGCCATTTCCTTCTCCATAGACATGCATGAAAGTGAAAAGTGAAAGTGAAGTCCCTCAGTCGTGTCCGACTCTTAGTGACCCCATGGACTGCAGCCCACCAGGCTCCTCCACCCATGGGATTTTCCAGGCAAGAGTACTGGAGTAGGGTGCCATTGCCTTCTCCATAGACAGACTGGCACATCCAATTTGAATCTTTGTTCTCTGACCCACAAGATATTGCCTGCCTTGGCTTGAAGGGTAGAGATGGAAACCAAGATTCCCCATAACTCAGTTCCTCCAGATGTCTATCATTGATTGTATCTGGGAGTGTAAAGGGAATTAAAGGGAATTTCTCTCTTTTGTGCATCAGCTTCTCCAATTTTTAGAGTACTCAAGACTTGGTAAGGCAATGGCAAAGCTACTTTAGGATGTAAAGAGTATTGTGCAGGCAGCTGCTCTGATTAATTCTCCTTCCACCTACCTGTGTATTGTTCTGCTCTCAACTCAAGCTTGGGATCTCTGGTTTTCTTTTCCTTTTCTTTCTGGTTCTTGAACATTTCCTTTACTTTCTAGAATGTGCTGCCTATATTACCATTATAACTTTTGTTTGGCGTAATAGATGAAGAAAGGAGTTCAGTGGAAGTGGGAGCTTCAGGGCATTTGGTCCACCATGCTGCTGTCACTGTCAGTTTTCCACCCTTCTCGGTCACTTCGTTTTACAGACATTTTTATGCGGACATTTTAGAAGTCTTTATTGAATTTGTTACAATGTTGCTTCTGGTTTATGTTTTGGTTTTATGGCCATAAATCATGTGATCTCTTAGCTCCTGCACCAGGCATTGAATCCTCACCCCCTGCAGTGGAAGATGAAATCTTAACCATTGGACCACCACGGGGTTCCCTGTCACTTTGTTTTAACTTAACTTCTTATAAAACAGTATAATGAACTCTCATGAACATTATCCAATTTTGACAGTCATCGTTTTATTATTCATATTTCTGCTAATCACACCCTCCTGCATGCTGCTTGTCTTTTTTTTTTTTTTTTTTTGGGAATTTTAAGGCCAGTCCTTGACCTTTGATCATTTCCTTCATAAGAACACTAATATGAATCTCACTCATAAGAAACCTGCAATACTATTATCATGCGTTAATATCCAATATCCAGCCTCTGGAAATATTAGTTTTTTACATGTTGTATCCTTGATCTATTTGCTGATTCCCTCAACCTTTCCCCCATAATTTGTTTCTCCCCATTCTTCAGGATGGTCTTGATTTTTCAGGCCATTATGTCAGATATAAGAGTTTTCCTAGTGGCGCAGTGGTAATCTGCTTGCCAAGACAGGAGACATGGGTTCAATCCCTGGATCTGGAAGATCTCCTGGAGAAGGGGATGGCAACCCTCTCCAGTATTCTTGCTTGGGAAATCTCATGGACATCCCTGTAGGGCTTTCACTTTCAAGTCAGATATAAAGAGTGAATTCAGCTATTAAAATTTTTTAGTTTGCAAAATATATTTTTTGCTGCAGGATTTTAGGGGACGAGGTTCATTTTTTTTTTTCCTTCAGATATCCAGCTGTCACCTTAAATAGCAATTTCACTGCCCCATGTTCTGATGATTTAATCTAATCCTTCTCTTTTTGACTGTTCCCGCTTTGCAGGTGGGCGGTTATTTTCTCTCTGGGATATAAGTCTTGCTGATGGAATGGCAAAAATCTCACAGACTGTGACAGCAAAGATATCTTAATTAGTGTTTGTTGAATCAGTAATGAATCTGTAGCCAGGGATTTGTGTACCTCATTTGTGTATTTCATTACTGTTGTCCCCTGAACAGACTGAAGTCATAATAAAATTTGCACCTAAACAACTGATTTGAATTTTCATTTCTAAAGTTGATCATTTCCAGGAAACATGGTCTCTCTTAGATATATTTTTAGTTGTTACATGGGCTGTGCCAAGCTTGGTCTTGAAAACACCCCTTGGGTTAGAGGAATATTTGTCATATGTAGCAATTGAACTAAGGGTATGAGGATTCTGTAGGAATGTGTGTGTGTGCATGTGTGGCAGAGGTTGTAGCATCCAATTGCTCAACCAGGGGTTTAATATAACTGTAGGGTGGGACTTTTCTGGCAGTCCAGTGGTTAAGACTCTGCGTTTCCACTGCAAGAGGCATGAGTTTGATCCCTGGTCATGGGAACTAAGATCCCACATGCCTCTCAGTGTGGCCAAAAATTTTTTTTAAGTAAATTAAGTGTAGGGTTTTAAAAGAAATGTCTTTTTTATTTTCTGTTTTCTGTTAAGCTCGGTCCTTTTTTCCTAGGGGAAAATATAAAAGCACAATTAGACATAAGCAGTTGCATGCAGTTAATCTCAAGTTTCCACAAGCATCTTCAGATCCACTGGAAATGATGCAGTTTTGAGAAAGGAAGGAAGAAGAGGCAAGAAGGCACCATCCCCAGAGTGAAAAGTTCAATACATGTGAATCGGACAGAGTCCTGTTTGTTTGGCAAATAGGAAGACTTTTGTGTCAGATTTGCCTTCAGCTAGCTCTATGTATGAAAAAGCAGAGACATTACTTTGCCATCAAAGGTCCATCTAGTCAAGGCTATGGTTTTTCCAGTGGTCATGTATGGATGTGAGAGTTGGACTGTGAAGAAAGCTGAGTGCCAAAGAATTGATGTTTTTGAACTGTGGTGTTGGAGAAGACTCTTGAGAGTCCCTTGGACTGCAAGGAGATCCAACCAGTCCATTCTGAAGGAGATCAGCCCTGGGATTTCTTTGGAAGGAATGATGCTGAAGCTGAAACTCCAATACTTTGGCCACCTGATGCGAAGAGTTGATTCATTGGAAGAGACTCTGATGCTGGGAGGGATTGGGGGCAGGAGGAGAAGGGGACGACAGAGGATGAGATGGCTGGATGGCATCACTGACTCGACGGACATGAGTTTGGGTGAACTCCGGGAGTTGGTGATGGACAGGGAGGGCTGGCGTGCTGCAAATCATGGGGTTGCAAAGAGTAGGACATGACTGAGCGACTGAACTGAACTGAACTGAGCTCTATGTTCTAGGTAAGCCACTTATATTCTAAAATAAGCATAATGGTACTTACCTGGTAGGGTTGTTTCCAAGATTGATGGAGGCATGGTGAATTGTTCAATAAATGTTAACATGGTTATCTAAAAGTTTAGTGGGGTCCTAAACACTATTTGTTTGCTTCTGTGGTATTCTGTATTCTAGAGCTTGCCTTTGATGGTTCCAACACTTCTAGACTTTCGGCTGCAATGGCATTTTTCAGTCATGCACAGAGTATTTCTGTAGAGCAGGGGTCCCCAAACTGTGAGATCCAATGCTTGATGATCTGAGGTGGAGCTGATGTAATAGTAGAAATAAAGTGCACAATAAATGTAACGCACTTGAATCATCCAGAAACCATCCCCCCCCCGCCCCGCCCCCGACCCCATCCTGGGTCTGTGGGGAAATTGTCTTCCATGAAACCAGTCCCTGGTGTCGAAAAGGTTGGGGACCGCTGCCATAGATAATTAACTTGGTGTTAGTAAATAAGTGTTATTTTATATTTAAAAGTCCATTTAGATGTTAATGCCCTTTTCCCTTAAATGGGTCTCAGTGGAAAGCCCTAACTTTAGGGAGCAAATTTGACTTGATGGGGAAGGGGCGGAGGAGGATTCCTCACCACTAATGGAATAATGAATATGACATGCTTAAGACTGAGAATGGAATGATTAAGAAAACCCTTGATCCGAGTGCTTGGAAATCCAGTCTAAATTTTCTGAAGAAGTGTTTGTGAGCTGAACTTGGTATTTGGTGGATGACTTTATCAACAAGACCAGGATAAATGTGGGCAGGGTGAGACAGGACAGGAAATTACTACAGAAAGTTGATTTAAAAATAGAGAATGAGGTGAGTTAATTGGCCTACTGATTTTCCTCTTTAAGCGAAAAACCAGGGGCCCTAATCTCCCAGAAATCAGAATGTTATGACTTGTCTCCACGGAGTATAAGGCAGGAATGGACACGACCATGTACTTTCTATTACACATGACCCACTCTTCTTTTGAAGCTGGGTGTTCTCAGTACTTCTCCAGATGGTCTGTTCTGAGTGGACGGAGGATCCACCCCAAGGACACAAGGGTTTGGGGGCATGGGTCAGTGAGGTTAATAAAGATAGAATCCAGGAAACTTGTTCAAGAGAGAGACAGAATGAGAACCAGGAAGGAAGAGTTGATATTTCCGTGAGGTGTGATGGTGGCTGTATGGTCATAGTTCTGTGAGGGTGATAACGCAGGTGGCTCTGGATTTCTTACAGCATGGTGAGATGGAAGTAATGTCCAAGCTTTTAAGAGACGCTTGCAGAGATGACATTTCATAATGCCTTAGATTTGCTTTTAAGAATATGAAGACCAAAACTGTGACAGTCATTTTGTGTAGAAGGTGTGGTTAGCAGCGGCCCCTCTGCCTGTGAGAATATGAGAAATAGTAGAAAAACAAGCATGTTGTGTTTTAGCAAAGGGAAAGAACAATAAAGTGATTTGCAAATTTAAAATATATATGTTTTTATTTCTAGGATCAGGTGACTTTGATAAAGCTCTCTTGGCTCTGTTGCTCCTCAGTGAAAAGCAGAAAATATTTGATTGGATGGAGAGACACCTTTCTTTGTGTCCTGCCTGCCAGTCTGGAAGGAGAAAACCTGTTACAGTGTAGGTTCTTCAATAGGACCATAAAGGGGATCCCTGCGTGGTTATTCCTAGTGACTGGTTGTGGTTAAATGAGACATGTGGGTCATCAAAAATAGAAAAATGCCCCTACCATCCTCCCCTCTTTCCTTCCCCTCCTGTGGTCTCGGGTGTTTCTCAGAATGCAGGGAATACACACTCTTTCCACAAACCCCCATGCCAACTGCAGGAGATGGAAAAACTCCTTTATTCAACAAACATTTTAAAGCACACACTACGTATGAGATAGAAGGGCCCTATGCTTTCACGCTCACCTGGTGCCATCTTGAAATTCTTAATAATTTTTGAACAAGGGGCTTTGCGTTTCCATTTTGCAGTGGGTTCTGCAAATTACGTAGCCAGCCCTGAGTGGGGAACAAAACAGACGTGTATTGTTCTCATGTAGCTCATTTTTCTAGGATTAGATTTTGGTCCCGGCCTGGGTGGGGCAGGGTATATAGTCCCCAGGGAGGAGAAGCAGCTATGTAAACAAGTCCAGCAGAACAGGGGTGGGGGAGGGGAAGGAAGAAGGAAGGAGGCGGAAATGGTCCCTGGGGGTGGGGGTGGGGGGCAAGGGTAGCCTTAAAAGAAGAGTGAGATGTTTGCTTGCAGGAACGTGTGTGGGCGGGAGAAGCTCTGGCTTCTGGGAAAAGGCTACAGAGATGCTGATGGGAAGTGCTCCTCTGTGCCCTTGGCAAGGCTGAGTTCATGGTCTGATGGATGCACTGTGGTGAGAGAGAGAGAGAGAGAGATCAGCAAAGGGCTCAGTCCTAGAGGAACTTCCCTCCATGATAAGGCACTGAAGCTTCATCTTTGGGTCACTGGTTCTCAACTCTTGTCTACTCATTAAAACCGCTTGGGAGACTTTGAACATTATACCAAGCTCCCACTTCCATTAAATCAGAATTTTAAGGACTGAGGCAAAGGCGTTGATCCTTTAGAGCAACGCAGGTGAATCTAATGTTTAGCCAGGATTAGAGACAACAGATTTAAGCAGAGGGGCAGCAGGATGTAGGATATCACACTGATAAAACTGTTCGGGGAGGACTTGGTCATAGCTGAATTTTAGAAAGATCTACAGTAGCCAAAGGAAGAGTTCGAGAGCCAGGGTCAGAAGGTAACATCAGGATTGAATGCCTGGTTTTTGAAGTTACTTTCAACAGGTCTGAGTGGACAGTATAACAATGCATGCTGAGGACTTTTAATATTCAAGTCAAACAATAACCTTTTAGTACCTCCAAGTAGTATAAAGAGAGAAGGCAGTGGCACCCCACTCCAGTACTCTTGCCTGGAAAATCCCATGGACGGAGGACCCTGGTGCACTGCAGTCCGTGGGGTCGCGAGGAGTCGGACACGACTGAGCGACTTCACTTTCCCTTTTCCCTTTCATGCATTGGAGAAGGGAATGGCAACCCACTCCAGTGTTCTTGCCTGGAGAATCCCAGGGGCGGGGGAGCCTGGTGGGAGGCCGTCCATAGGGTTGCACAGAGTCGGACACGACTGAAGCAACTTAGCAGCAGCAGTAGTTTAAAAGAAGATGTATATCCATCAATTTTTTGGTCATCAGTTGTACTCCTCCAGGGCTTGATATGAAGCCAGCTGGTTTCATAGATGACACCTCTGAGGAAACGCTGAGTAGACAATGGCTATGGAAAGGCTCAGGTTTTGTGTTTGTTAGTCTTTAGGACAGTGTAGCCAAAAAGTAATGATGCTGTATGATTCTATTCAGCTCACCCTGAGATGGAAAGGGCATCATGGATCACTGAAGTGAAATACTCACCTCACCGGCGTATGAGGTGACATCTTTGTTCTCATCCTTTGTTTTTTAACCCAAATGACAAATGGACCTGTTTATTCCTAGCTATCCCACACAATCTGTGCATGTACAGCTGGATGGTGTTATGAATGTTGTGTCAGTACATGTCTTGGGTTTAATAAAACAACCCTCCCTTAGAGGCAGACACATTATGAGCAGAGCACCGTCTCAGGGTGTGGGGTTTCCTGCACATACTCTTTGTCTTTCATTTTATGAGAAAATATTTTTAAAACCAAGCAAGAATATTTTGACTACCCATTAGCAGTTTCAAATTTTTACCAAAATGCTAACCATCCATCAGGTTGAAACAATTTAAGCATTGAATCTCAAAAACAGATTAGATGAAAACCAATTTAACTTTAAAGGAAGGTTTACTTGAGAGGCCCTGGAGGAAATTACTGGTAGAGGAATTTCGGAAATGGAAGAGTTTTAAGTCACTGTGGTTGGACTTACCCCAGGAATAAAGTGGGCCACACCATCTACCTGGTATATTTTGTGATGGAGTAAATTTTTGACTCCATCACAGTTTGAGCCCAGACTCAAACTCTGACCATTTCCCTCCCTTTTCTAACCTTACCTTCTATTTACAAAGGAGGGTTCTTCGCTTATCAGGCCAAATCATACTCCCCTTGCACGTATGGAGGTTGGGACTTTAAAGGATCAAAACTTGCTCGGGGGTTTTAGAGAATTAGAATATGCAGAAGTAGGCTTCCCTGGTGATCTAGTGTCTAAGACTTTGCACTCCCAAGGCAGGGGAACTGGGTTTGATCCCTGGTCAGGGAACTAGATCCCACATGCCACAGCTAAGACCTGGTGTAGCCAAATAAATAAATATTGGGAAAAAAAGAAAAAATGTATCTCCTTAAAAAATACTCGGAAGTAGGAGAGACTTCAGAGGTGAGTTCCAAGGCTGATTTTCTCATGTTGGAGAGTAAGAAAAAGCCAAATGTAATAGAATTTATTAACCCCAAGAACATTAGACTTTTATTATAATAAATAGCCACTGGTATTTGAAGGTGGTAACAGTTCCCATTGGGACAGGCATATTATATGGGAGGTAGAAAGAATTTCCAAATGATAGTGGAAACGTAGAGTGGGGGTATAGGTGCCAGTGTGGGTTATTGGATTATTATCTGCTGAGATATAAAGATCATCTGATTGAGAAGAGGACTTCTTTCCTCTCTTGATTGATGATGTCAAAACCTTGGCCATTGTCCGTGATGAATCACCACCCACATTTAGCAAATGCCCACACATGCTGAGGTGACTTCCAGGCAGAAAGGGCACCTCGTGGCTAATTGAGAACATTGACTGTTGGTAAAGAAATCCTCAGAGAGGAAAAAAGAAGGTACGTTGCCGTGGGGCTCCTCAGATAAATAGAACTCCTTTTGGTAGCGTTTACCACATTTCTTAGAAGATGGTTCTGAAAGGTCCTGCCTGCTGCAAGCATTTCTTACAGATGAGTTTGTGTGTGTAAAGGGATTTCCCTCTGAGAACCAGAAGCTCTGTCAAGGCATTTGTGTCTAAGAAGGAACCGTCTAGAGGGTGGAGGTGAGCCTGTCTGTTGCCAGAAAGACCAGCCAGGTACGGAGTCAGGTGACCTTCTCAGCAGGCACACACGCTCACCTCCATTGTGGATTCATGCCGGCTTCTTTGAATGAAGAATTGCTCAGTTGAGAGGATTTAAATCTTGACTGAATCATGATGGGGGGAATAAAAGTACTATGCCAAGAACAGCATTTTCATGTTTGTTTGTTTTCCTGACAATGAACACTAGTCTGATAATCAGCCATGACAGAGAGCTTCCTCAAGCAGCCTCTGGAGGGGATTTTTCCATCTGATTCTAAATTATATTCTTTATCAGAGTAGAAGAGAAGGCTTGAGACAGCCCTTGGCACCCAATCAAGCGGGCGAGGCTATGCCCTTGTCTTGATTTTAACCTCCCAACAGGCTAGTATTGGGCCAGCGGTGGATCTGAGGGCCTGTGCTCTTTGTCCTAATGTTTGTGAACGGTGTGCGTTATGCATAATATGATTATGATTGCGGAGCCAAGAATTCGTCACCAGCTCTTTTTAAAATGTCATCAGATTCTAAGTGCTTTCTTAGTCTTTCGTGAAGAGACTGGTGGTTTTCTTAGATGACCAATCGGCATAAAGGTGATGAGATGGTACGTGTCATGTAGCAATATTCTCTGTGCTGTCCCCTGCCCGTGTTTGCTCCTCGGCCCAGGGCTTGTCAGAGTGGATTAAGCAAATGAAGTGTAATTTGGCAGATTCCAGAAAACGAAATGGAGAACTATTCTCATGTGCTTCCATGGCTGAGTCCCCGATCTGGGGACAGAGTAAGCACCTCCATGAGGTGGGTTAGCTTGGTGGTGAAGCTCATAGCCTTTGGCTCCATATCGGTTTTGACACAGATGGACCTTGGCATTACACAAACCTGGGTTTGATCACCAGCTCCCCACTATTACGTGCATGCTCAGTCATATCTAACTCTTTGTGACCTTATGGACTGTAGCCCTTTAGGCTCCTCTGTCCACGGGATTATTCTGAACATGGAATTATCCTGAAATTATCCATGGGGTGGGGTACCATTTCCTCCTTCCAGGGATTGAACCTGTGTCTCCTATGACTCCTGTGTTGGCAGGTGGATTCTTTACCACTGAGTCACAGGGGAAGCCTTACTATTACTGTGTGGCCCTGGGCAAATTACTTAGCTTCCCTGGCCCTCGTTTCTCCACCCAGAAAAATGGGATAATAGCACCTTATTTATGGGGTGCCATGCGCATTGGCTGGAATAATGTTGAAAATGAGTCTAGTGGCATGTGCTTGTGTTTTAAATATTCTAATTCCTTTTGTAAGAGGGGAGCTGAGCAGTGGAGTCCTTGAGCAGGGTTTGATCAGTCAGCACTTACATTCATTCTCGCCTCCCTCCAGAGTGCCTCTCCTTACTACAGAGATTAGAAAACCCCAAGCTACCACATTTCCCAGACTCTTTTAGCTAGAAGATTGTTTCATTTCATGAGATCTGTGTATACGTTGTTTGCAAGGAGGAAATGAGGTAGTGGCCACTTTTCAGGCTGTTTTTGGCTATTTTCTGCAGGCAAGCAAGATCATGAAATTTCCTGGAGCACTTGTCCAGCTCTGTAGCTGATGAGAAGCAATGACTTTCTGATCCTGGCATTCAGATCCCTGTTTCTTCACCCCTGGATTGCAGTTATGATGACAGTCTTGAACTCCACACACTCAGGGGCAGCCTCGAAAGTCCCCAGTGTCTTGACTTCAGCACAGGGAGCAGCTCCCTAGTCTTTGAGTCTCTGGAATTATGGGAGTACCCCGAGACTCATCCAAGAGCCCTCTTTTCTTGTCTTTCCACCACTGCCCTAATTCAGTCCGTTTGTGTTTAAAATTGAATGGAGTGTGTTTCAAACACCAAATCCTAATTTGCACAGTAAAGTAGTCCCATGGGAAGAATGAAGGAAGGGACCATATAGAAGGAAAGAGAGGAGTGAGAAGAAGGTGCAAGAAGTGAGGAGAAGGAGGAGATACCTTTAATTGATGGCTAAGGTAACACTGACAATTGCTTACAGTCCAGATAAGCATGGAACACTCAAGAAGGGAGGAGCAAAATTACTATGAGGTCTGGGTTTAAGATCTGCTATTTAAAAAAGAAAAACCTCCTATTAAGTGGACCTCAAGGATTACATAGGGACTTTTCTGATAGCTCAGTTGGTAAAGAATCTGCCTGCAGCACAGGAGACCCCAGTTCGATTCCTGGGTCAGGAAGACCCCCTGGAGAAGAGATAGGCTACTCACTCCAGTATTCTTGGACTTCCTTTGTGGCTCAGCTGGTAAAGAATCTGCCTGCAATGCGGGAGACCTGGGTTCAATCCCTGAGTTGGGAAGATCCCCTGGAGAAGAGAAAGGCTACCCACTCCAGTATTCTGGCCTGGAGAATTCCATGGACTGTACAGTCCATGGGGTCGCAAAGTCAACCATGACTAAGCGACTTTCGCTTTTCACTTTCTATAGGAACTTGAACCAACTCCAGTTGCTTGGTCAAGTTTGTATAAACAGTGTAAGGGCACCAAGTCTCTCTTTGATGAAAGCACTTGCACAATATAAGACATCTGCTGGCCTCTTATTCTACCAGGGATGTGTAAGAAATAGCTAGCCCATTTCAGAGAATTATCTCATAAATGAATAATGAAGTTTGATGGAAAAGGATTCTTTTGGCTGCTGTCTTGATTGGACTGGAAATATACAGAATCTATAGGAGCATCCCTGTGCTGTGAAGTCATTACTTAGTGGTCCTTTCCTACCTGAGGCTTGTTGATTAAGCTGCTCTCTCCCCTGAGGCTGCGTTCCTATTTCAGAGGCTGATCTGTGTAAAGGGGATTAAGTATTACAGGAGCATTCTAGGCTATTAAGCATAACACTGTTCTGATGATGTTTGCATTCAACTGTGGCTTGGAATAATCATGGAGATAAGAACCCTTAAGAAAAGTCTCTCATTAGCACATTTATCCACAGGTGTTCTAGAGATAACAATTCTTAGTGAAATGTACCCGGGTTCCTGGTTTTTGGCTAACATTAGTTTATCAGCAAGGATGCTATGAAAATGACATTTGAACCTAAAGAAAGCAATTATTTCCCTAGCAATCTGCTGTGGGTAGCAAATTGGGACCATTCTGTCTCTTCTCCATCTAAGATACTGGCTACAGTTTCAGGAAAGGTTTGATGTGCCCGACCTTATCAACAGTCACAGAGGAAGTAACGAAGCTACAGCTGCCTTGTGGCAGTTAGAATCTTTTTGGAAAAACTTTCCATACCCAATCTGTTGGAATATCATCACCAGAGAACACAGATAGACGACAGGACATCAGTACCAGATGATAAAGCTACATGGGTTTACTGATGTGGTAGATTACAAATGGCTGCAGATTCTTTGCAGGTCCTTCCATCAAGAGATGAAATCTAAGGACTTTTCTGGTGGTCCAGTGTCTAAGACTCCATGCTCCCAATGTGGTAGGACCCAGGTTCTATCCCTGGTCAGGGAACTAGATCCCACATGCCACAAATAAAGATCCCACATGCTGTGACGAAGACCTGGTGCAGCCAAACAAAACTTTTTTAAAAAAAGAGATGAAATCTATTTTCACCCCTTCCTGCTGGACTGGCCTAGTGACTTGCTTTGACTAATAGAATATCGGAGAGGTGATATATGATTTCCAAGCCTAGGCCACAAGAGGTCTTGTCCCTGCTGTTCTTGTTCCGGTGGAAGGCTTCCACTGCTATGAGCCCAGGCTAGCCCACTAGAGGACAAAACTATGTAGAACAGAGGTGAAGCATCCTAGCTGAGGCTCCCTAGGTCATCTAGCCTCTGGCTGCCCCACCAAGACTGCCGGTTCACTGAGTGACTCACTGATATGACCCGTATTATGCGAGGCCCCTTACAATCCAGCCTCATATACTGGTTTACCTATCTCCTACAGGAGTTCTGTTGTTCAGTCACTCAGTCATGTCCAACTCTTTCAGACCTCATGGGCTGCAGCATGCCAGGCTCCCCTGTCCTTCAGTATCTCCTGGAGTTTGCTCAGATGTATGTCCATTGAGTCAGTGATGCCATTCAACCATCTCATCCTCTGTTGCCCACTTTTCCTCTTGCCCTCAATCTTTCCCAGCATCAGGGTCTTTTCCAATGGGGCGGCTCTTTGCATCAGGCCAAAGTATTGGAGCTTCAGCTTCAGCATCAGTCCTTCTGTTAGGGGAAGCACACTGATTGAAACCACCAACCCTGGCCAGGCACCATAGTAATCATTTGACAGGAGATCCTGATAAGTAAGGAATACGGAACTAATAAGCCACCACCAACCAGAAGAGTTTGGGAAAGGTCTAAAGGAGACACTGTGTGTCCGTCCACTTCCCAGAATCCCTCTCGCTAGCATCCATCTTGGCTGAGCGATGCATGTGCCAAGGAAAGACTCTGAATTAGAATTATTGGCCAAAGACCACCCGGAAACTAATCCATCACCATAAAACCCAAGACTGCGAGCCACGCGGCAGAGCAGTTCTCCTGGGTTCCCTTACCCTACTGCTCTCCACTCGGGTGCCCTTTCCTAATAAAATCTCTTGCTTTGTCAGCACATGTGTCTCCTCGGACAATTCATTTCCGAGTGTTAGGCAAGAGCCCAGTTTTGGGTCCTGGAAGGGGACCCCTTTCCTGCAACACTTCCAGTGAATATTCAGGGTTGATTTCTTTTAGGATTGACTGGTTGGCTCTCCTTGCTGTCCAAGGGACTCTCAAGAGTCTTCTCCAGCATCACAACTCGAAAGCATCAGTTCTTCGGCACTCAGTCTTCTTTATGGTCCAACTCTCACATCCATACGTGACTACTGGAAAAACCATAGCTTTGACTATACAGACCTTTGTCAGCCAAGTGACATCTCTGCTTTTTAATAAGCTGTCAAGGTTTGTCATAGCTTTCCTTCCAAGAAGCAAGTGTCTCTTACAGGAGTGCAGACCAGCAATGCTAAGAGATACCTGTCTTTTTCTCAGTATGTTTCTGACTGCTTTCCTGGAAATACACTGCATCCAAGAGCCAGAAGCTGAAACTTCAGTTTTGCTGAAAGTGAAATTCCAGTACTTTGGCCACCTGATGTGAAGAACCAACTCATTGGAAAAGACCCTGATGCTGGGAAAGATTGAGGGCAGGAGGAGAAGGGGACAACAGAGGATGGAATGTTTGGATGGCATCACCAACACGATGGACATGAGTTTGAGTAGGCTCCCAGAGTTGGTGATGGACAGGCGTGCTGCTGTCCATGGGGTCGCAAAGAGTCAGACAGGACTGAGTGACTGACCTAAACTGAACTGGAGGGCCAGAAATCCTCCCAGAGTCTCAAGATAGTGATATTTCACATGGAGTCCATAGGAAGCTCATCCGACTGCTGGTTTTAAGGGCCTAAACCCTTGCTGATGGAACAGTGCTGTGAGGGTGGAGGGAGTCTTGCATTGAATATACGGAGCACCTGAGCACAGTTTAGGTGGATTTACTTCTTTCAGGCTTTGTTGATTGCGCTTCCATTTCTCCACCTCACAGTGATGGTTCTAAGAATTTTGGGGTCTTGGATATCTTTGAAAATGGATGAGTTCTCTGCACCCTACTTTCAAAACAAAAATTTTGCTTACAGTTTGTAGGGGTGAGGAGAGGGGAGGGGATGGAGGTAGGAAGAACCCCAGGGAGTTAAAATAGCAGGATTAGTGTAATTGGTTTCTCGGTTAAAAAAAAAGTCAGAAGGCTCCATTGGAATTAACTTCTTAAATTCCCTCCATTGCTTAAAAAAATCCTTTGGATTGTAAATGAAGCCTTTATCAATCAAGTTAGTCAACACAATGTGGGCTTTGAGAACAAAATGAGGGACTGCAAGCTATCATCACACACAAAGGAAAGCCCAGGGTGTATCCTGCCTGATTCTTTTAGAAGAGGGAAAATGCCTATTTCTGGCTGTGGGGAAGAGCTTTTCCATTCATCAAGAAATTGAAACAAAGAGAGAGCCCTGAGGCTTTTGGGGATAGGAGGGAGGTGGGTATCAGTCTCACTTAGACTGTTGAGTTTCTCCAAGAACACTCTATAGAAAGTGGTAGGAACATTTAGAACTCAGATCTCCCCACTCTGTGAATCCATTCCAGGCTCTCTGAGGAGTTCTGCTGGCCTTAGGTCATCTGAGCTACCATAGGCAAGGAGTCCAGCCTGTGTAGTAGTAGGCGGTGTGTGTTGAGTTGCAGAACTAACCCCTTTCAGTTCAGTTCAGTCGCTCAGTCGTGTCCGACTCTTTGCGACCCCATGAATCACAGCACACCAGGCCTCCCTGTCCATCACCAACTCCCGGAGTTCATTCAAACTCATGTCCATCGAGTCGGTGATGCCATCCAGCCATCTCATTCTCTGTCGTCCCCTTCTCCTCCTGCCCCCAATCCCTCCCAGCATCAGAGTCTCTTCCAATGAATCAACTCTTCGCATAAGGTGGCCAAAGTACTGGAGCTTCAGCTTTAGCATCAATCCTTGCAAGGAACACCTAGGACTGATCTCCTTTAGGATGGACTGGTTGGATCTCCTTGCAGTCCAAGGGACTCTCAAGAGTCTTCTCCAACACCACAGTTCAAAAGCATCAATTCTTCAGCACTCAGCTTTCTTCACAGTCCAACTCTCACATCCACACATGACCACAGGAAAAACCATAGCCTTGACTAGACGGACCTTTGTTGGCAAAGTAATATCTCTGCTTTTCAATATGTTATCTAGGTTGGTCATAACGTTCCTTCCAAGGAGTAAGCGTCTTTTAATTTCATGGCTGCAGTCACCATCTACAGTGATTTTGGAGCCCCAGAAAATTAAGTCTGACACTGTTTCCACTGTTTCCCCTTTGCTCTCCCCTAAATCCTTGCTAGCAAAGGGTAGTAGAGAAGGAATAATTTGTACTTATAATTTTAAATAATAATGTACTAATAATTACCAAAACAATTTTTATTTGTACTTACATTTAAGGACCAGTGTGTTTTTAAAAATGTTATCCCAGCTAAAGAGGAATTTTAGGTCAAGAGTAAAATTCTCTTGTTTTTGTTGTTGTTTAGTCACTAAGTAGTGTCCAACTCTTTTTCAACCCCATGGACTGCAGCCCATCAGGCTCCTCTGTCCATGGGAGTCTCCAGGCAAGAATACTGGAGTGGGTTGCCATTTCCTTCTCCAGGGGACCTTCCCAACCTAGGGATAGAATCCAAGTCTCCCGCATTGGCAGGCAGATTCTTTACCACTGAGCTAGCAGGGAAGCCCTTTAAAATTAATTCAAATAGCTACACAACAATTTCATTTACCTCCTTTCATGTTAAATGATAAACTGAGGCATATTAAGAATTTCGAGAGTTTGTTTGAGCAAACATCCATTCCAATCTGTTCGGTAGCAAACCAGAAGCAGTTAGGAGACCTTATTTGGCAAAGCCTGGTTGGCTGTTTGTGATCGGTTGTCCTCAGGTTTCGATTTCTCTACCTCGAGGTGTTCATAAGATCAGGTTTTGATTTGCTTACTTAGGTAACCAAGACATTAGAACCACCTCTGTCTAACATCTTTGTTCAATGAATTTAGCACTCTGCTAAACTGTTCTGGGTTTCTTTAATACATAAGAGCTTTAGAAAATACTTTTCCTCATGTCCCTGTTGGAGATTGAATTATCAGCCAACTTCTGAGAGGTGTTACTTTAACAAAATACCTGGAGAGAGGCAGTCTTTTTTTTTTTTTTTTTTTAAGAGAGTCAGTCTTTAAGCAAACTGGCAGCTCTTGGCACTAGTGAACCTAGTTGATTATAGTATGTTTGCTTTCAGATAGCATCTAAAATTAGCAGCAGATTCTCCACTAGAGGCTGAGTAAAGGGACATTTGGACAAATCTGATGCTAATCAAGCAGCTCTTCCAGGATGATTCCAGTTGGTTTAGACTTTGCCAACCACTTCTATAACCTGAACATTTGTCTATGTCTGTACATTTAAAAGATCTAGGCTACCTTCAAATCCAACGACAGTCTTCTAAAACTACTTCGGACTTAAAAACACTTGAAGAAAATGGCTACTTAAAAACAATTCTTGGAATTGGTCATAAAGTCTTAGAATTTGAGATGGACACACAGCCCTTATTCATATGTGAACTTATGACTTTAATAATACACTTTTCATGAGGTCTCAGAAACATAGGAAGTGGCTGACAAAGATTATGAAAATCAATGGTAATAACAACCAGACAAAAATTCTTAAACATTAAAAAAAAACCCATCAGAATGACTTAAAGCCTTCCAAATGTACTAGATAAGTCATTTTCATTTTTAGCAAAATAAAAGAAAAAAATTTTAGTGATAAATTACATGAGCCAGATTTATGCAAATTTAGAGATTCCAGGAATGCAAACGACTTAATTCTTAGTAATTCATTTGACTTAAAAAAGTTATTTTCTCTATTTCTGTATTGGAAAGTCCAAAAAGAATCCAGGACATAGTGAAAGCTCCTTTTTTCTAAAGCATTTTGAGTTGAGCATTTTCTATGCTTCTGCCTGCGTGTTAGAAAATCAAACTCAAGCAGGGCGTCAGCCTAGGGCTTAGAAGGGATACGCTTGAGTTAGGAAGACCCTCTCCTGGATCTTGTTTTAGGCCAATGCAGGTTCCATCTCTGGGTTGGAATGATCCTCTAGAGGAGAACATGGCAACCCACTTTAGTATTCTTGCCTGGAGAATCCCACTCACACATTGGCTGCAGTCCACAGAGCTGCAGTGCAAAGAGTCGGACGCAACTGAAGCAACTTAGCACACCACGCAGGTACATTTCCTACTTGCAAGGGGCAAACCTTTAACTACTCCAGTTTAATGTCCACTATAGCATGGAGGTTATGAGAAAATTCCTGGTCCAAGGCTATTTCTATTGTAGGACACCATCAGTTCAGTTCAGTCACTCAGTCGTGTCCTACTCTTTGCGACCCCATGAATCGCAGCACACCAGGCCTCCCTGTCCATCACCAACTCCCGGAGTTCACTCAGACTCACGTCCATCGAGTCAGTAATGTCATCTAGCCATTTCATCGTCTGTCATCCCCTTCTCCTCCTGCCCGCAATCCCTCCCAGCATCAGAGTCTTTTCCAATGAGTCAACTCTTCATATCAGGTGGCCAAAGTACTAGAGTTTCAGCTTTAGCATCATTCCTTCCAAAGAAATCCCAGGGCTGATCTCCTTCAGAATGGACTGGTTGGGTCTCCTTGCAGTCCAAGCGACTCTCAAGAGTCTTCTCCAACACCACAGTTCAAAAGCATCAATTCTTTGGTGCTCAGCCTTCTTCACAGTCCAACTTTCACATCCATACATGACCACAGGAAAAACCATAGCCTTGACTAGACGGACCTTAGTCGGCAACGTAATGTCTCTGCTTTTGAATATGCTATCTAGGTTGGTCATAACTTTTCTTCCAAGGAGTAAGCCTCTTTTAATTTCATGGCTGTAGTCACCATCTGCAGTGATTTTGGAGCCCCCAAAAATAAAGTCTGACACTGTTTCCACTGTTTCCCCATCTATTTCCCATGAAGTGATGGGAGCAGATGCCATGATATTCGTTTTCTGAATGTTGAGCTTTTCACTCTCCACTTTCACTTTCATCAAGAGGCTTTTTAGTTCCTCTTCACTTTCTGCCATAAGGGTGGTGTTCATGAACAGAACAGTATGAACAGTAGGACACCATAGGCAAGGAAAAAAAAAGCTTTTTCCTATGTCCATCTTAGGTTCTCAGGCCCTGTAATTAGACTTAACAAAAACAGATTAACCAGAGAAGAACAAACAGAAGTTTATTAACAACTGCATTGAACGTACACATGGGGCTACTCAATAGGGGTGGTTAGAACTGTGCTTACACAGCATCTTAAAAGGACTATAAGGTTTTAGAGAAGTGACAAGTCAAAGGAAAAGGACTCTGAGTTTCTAGGGTTGGCAAATTGTAGGAAGGCAAATTAGTGGAGGCACGAAAGGAAGATAAGAGCAAGTTTTAGCAACATTTTTTATGTAGATTCCTCTGGACTGATCAGGGTCTAGAGGTGTCTCTGGTGATTAACTTCTATCTTTCCCAGTAGACAGCTTCCCTAGTGGCTTAGATGGTAAAGAAACTGCCTGTTATGCAGGAGACCTGGGAAGCCATGAGTCATGATGGAAAAAAAAAATTACATGTTAATCCTGATTCATATGCTGACCTCCAGTGTGACCTTGGACAGGTCAGTTTCTCTCTCAGAGGCTCAGTTTCCTCAACTTAAAATGAGAATATAAATAATGTTTATAAATATAACATCACAACATTATTATAAATGTAAATAATGTTTACAGTATTAACAAATAATAAATGAATGAGATAATGTCTGTGAAAATGCTTTTTAAACCATCACTGCTGTACAAGTAATAGCCCTACTGATTTTTATTAATCTATATTTTGGTAGGTAGGTAGAGGAAATTTGGAGAGAAGGATATAGATAGATTTTCACATATGTGTACGTGTGTATGTGCCTGTATTCATAAGTTTGTAAAATATACACCAAAGTAATTAAGAGATAGTTTGTACAGTTTTTATTAGTAAGTAAAAATAGTCACTGTAGTTGTGACTATTGATCTCTATTCTTTCTATCAGTAATTAGATTGTAGGGCCTTATGTCTGTTCAAATCATGGAATGTTAGAGATGTGTCTTTCAAATAACTATACGACCCTAAGTTATTTTTAGCTTTATTGGAAAATACTTTCTCTTTCTTCCAGCCTTTTCTCTTCAGTTATTACCCAGTCCTTCCAAACCCCTAACGTCAGGTAATTGCCCTTATTCTGGTACTGGTAGAAGCTACTGATTCATAGGGAAAGACTTTGATCTGAACCACTATGGAGTAAATAACCATCCAAGTTGTGGCTTCCAATTTTAGTTACTTTCAGCTTGTGCATTTGGATGAATCACTACACTTACGTTTAACCCTATGAAAGTTGGTTGAGGAATGTTTTCATCATGTTTATAGAATACATGACTGAGTGTTCTTAGAAGATCTATTTTGGACTGTTGCCCAGCTACATTTACATTGCTGCTTAAAAGAATTCCTCTTCTCAGATGGTCTGATGTATTCATGGCATCTGGAGGAATATGGTTTTTGAAAGCTCTTGGATCCTCTAATTTTCACAGACAGTAGTGTGTGTTTCCTACTTGTGCCCAGTAAATGTAGAAAGCTGGGGAAAATCCTAGGTTTTATAATTTGGCACTGGTGTGTTGGTGAACCAATGGCCCCACCCCCAATATCCATTATGGGTCAGTTTCCCTGGTGCAACTGCTTCCAACATGGCCAACTGCAGGATACCATCGGGTTAGCCATGGACTCTGTAGACAGCTACAAGCTGTCTCCAGCATGCCCCTGAGACCATAAAATTTAGTCAGTCATCACTTTTCTAAAAGGAAAGGCAAGATGAAGAGGAGTGGAGATAGTGGCTGGTTTTGGTCTGAGCTCTTTGGCATACGTATGAGAAAGATGTATGAGTCATTTTTCACAATAATTAGTCCAGGAAAACTTAGTGTAGGATGCTTTTTCCTATTTGTCTGTTACTTTAGCTCCATTAAGTCTTTTCAAACCTTAAAGAATCTCTAAAAAAGATCTGTATATTGGAGATGATAATATAGATATTGTTTGCTTTTTTTTTAAAAAAAAGCAGACTAACACAGGAGTGTATGAAAACGAAACTCATCAAAATTTATGTAAGCAACAAAAACATGTGGCGGAGGGAGCTGAATAGTGTTGAATGCGTGTATTGGAAAAGAAGACAGATCTAGAATCAATAATATTGACTGATACTGATTGATATCTCCCACCTTAGGAAACTGAGGGCAGAGGGGAAGAAAAACCAAATCCAAAGAAAACAAAAGCAAATAAATAAGAATTAGAAAGCGGAGGAATGACGCTGAAAACAGAAAATCAACAGAGAATATCAACAAAACCGAAAACGGATTCTTTGAAAAGATCGATAAAACTGATAAAACTCTAGCTGGACTAGCCAAGAAAAAAGAGAGAAGTCAGAAATCACTAATATCAGAAATGAAAGAAGGGCCATCACTACTGATCCTATGAACATTAAAAGAGTATGAAAGGAATATTATGAGCCATTCTATGCCCCTAAATTTGATAACCTAGATGAAATAAACCAATTCCTTGAAAAGACACAGTCTGCCAAAACTCATACTTGGATAGATAACTTGAATATCCCTATATTAATGATAGAAATTGAATCAATAATTAATAAATTTCCCAAACATAAAGGATTAGATCTAAATGGTTTTACTGGAAAATTGTATCAATTTTCAGGGGGAAAATGAAACCAAGTCTCTACAGTATCTTCCAGAGAACCGAAGCACAGGACATACTTCATAACTGATTTCATGAGGTTAGTATTCCCTGAAAACAAAACCAAAGACATTACTAAGAAGGAAACTACAGACCAATATCTCTCATGAATATAGCTCCAAAAATCCTTAATGAGATATTAAGCAAATCAAATCCAACAAAGTATAAAAAGAATTCTTCAGCATGCCCAAATGAGATTTATCCCAGGTAGTTAAGGCTCATTCAATGTTCAAAAATCAATTAATATAATCATTTACATCAACAGACTAAAGAAGAAAAATATGGGATTATATTAATAGAGGCAGAAAATGCATTGACAAAACCCAGCACACCATTGGTGATAAAAACTTTCATCATGGTTAATGGTGAGATACCAGGTATCTTTCCCCTAAGAGCAGGAATAAAGGGAAGGCTGCCTCCTCTCACCATTCATAGTCATTATTATGCTTGAAGTGCTAGTTAATACAATAAACCGAGAAAAGGAATCAAGAGGTATGCAGATGGGAAAGGAGTAAATAAAGCTGAAAACTAAAATTGTTCACAGATAACATATTGTTTACATAGAAAATTTCTATGTAATAATAATAATAAATTCTTCTAGAACTAATAAGCATTTACAGCAAGCTTGTAGGGTGTATTCAAGGTTAACATACACAGGTCAGTTGGTTTCATATATGTCAACAATGTACATTTGGAATTTGAAATATAAACACAGCACTTGTTTGTGGTTGCTAAGTCATGTTCGACTCTTTTCAACCCCATGGACTATAACCGGCCAGGCTTCTCTGTCCATAGGATTTCCCACGCAGGGATACTGGAGTGGATTGCCATTTCCTTCTCCAGGGGATCTTACCCATCCAGGGGTCAAACCCCCATGTCTCCTGTATTGGCAGGTGGCTTCTTTATCCCTGAGCCACAAGGGAAGCCCCTAAAACAACACTACAATAGTACAAAAAATGAGATACTGGGAGTTCCCTGTGGTCCAGTGGTTAGGACTTGGTCCTTTCACTGCCATGGCCCAGGTTCAATCCCTGGTCGGGGAACTAAGACACTGCATTCCTGGGCATGAGGCAAAATCAAATTTTTAAAAAAGAAACAAACAAATAAAAAGCCTCTTAAAACTTGCCAATAAGAAAATGTGTGTGCTAAGGTGCTTCAAGGAACAACAGACTGGATTCAGATAGGAAAAGGAGTACGTCAAGGCTGTATATTGTCACCCTGCTTATTTAACTTACATACAGAGTACATCATGAGAAATGCTGGACTGGAAGAAACACAAGCTGGAATCAAGATTGCAGGGAGAAATCTCAATAACCTCAGATAGGCAGATGACACCACCCTTATGGCAGAAAGTTAAGAGGAACTAAAAAGCCTCTTGATGAAAGTGAAACAGGAGAGCGAAAAAGGTCACTTAAAGCTCAACATTCAGAAAACGAAGATCATGGCATCTGCTCCCATCACATCATGGGAAATAGATGGGGAAACAGTGGAAACAGTGTCAGACTTTATTTTTGGGGGCTCCAAAATCACTGCAGATGGTGACTACAGCCATGAAATTAAAAGACGCTTACTCCTTGGAAGAAAAGTTATGACCAACCTAGATAGCATATTCAAAAGCAGAGACATTACGTTGCCGACTAAGGTCTGTCTAGTCAAGGCTATGGTTTTTCCTGTGGTCATGTATGGATGTGAGAGTTGGACTGTGAAGAAGGCTGAGCGCCGAAGAATTGATGCTTTTGAACTGTGGTGTTGGAGAAGATGCTTGAGAGTCGCTTGGACTGCAAGGAGATCCAACCAGTCCATTCTGAAGGAGATCAGCCCTGGGATTTCTTTGGAAGGAATGATGCTAAAGCTGAAACTCCAGTACTTTGGCCACCTCATGCGAAGAGTTGACTCATTGGAAAAGACTCTGATGCTGGGAGGGATTGGAGACAGGAGGAGAAGGGGACGGCAGAGGATGAGATGGCTGGATGGTATCACAGACTCGATGGATGTGAGTCTGAGTGAACTCTGGAGGTTGGTGATGGACAGGGAGGCCTGGTGTGCTGCGATTCATGGGGTCGCAAAGAGTCGGACACGACTGAGCGACTGAACTGAATTGAACTGAACTGAAGGTGCTTCAGTTGTCTCTGACCCTAACAGACTACCCAATTTAAAAATGGGCAAAAAATCTGAACTTATGCCTCATTGAAGAAGATATATAGATGGCAAATAAGTATCTGAAAAGACGATATCATATGTCATTAGGAAATTGCAAATTAGAACCATAGTGAGGTACCATGATACCCCTATTGGCACAATGAATACCCAAAATACCAGAAACATCAGATGCAGTGAGAATGCCAAACCACAGAGCCTCTCATTCATTGCTGGTGGGAGTACTAAATGGCACAGTCTCTCTGGAAGACAGTTTAGCAGTTTCTTCCAAAACTAAACAGGCTCTTACCATATGATCCAGCAATGGCACTCCTTAGTATTTATCCAAATGAGTTGAAACCAACCTCCACACAAAAACCTGCACACAAAGACTATATCAGCTTTATTAATAATTTTTGAAACTTGGAAGTGATCAAAATGCCTTTCAATAGGTGAATGGATAAACAAGCTGTGGCACACCCATGAAATCAAATATTATCCAGTGATAAAAAGAAATGAGTTCTCAAGCCAGAAAAAGATACAGAGGAATTTTGAATACTTTATTTTTGAATACTATAGTATTTTTGAATACTATATTGCTATTGAAATGAAGTAAGAGAAGCCAGTCTGAAAAGGCTACAGGCTATATGATTTTAACTATGTGACATTCTGGAAAAGGCAGTTACAGAGCCAATAAAAAGATCAGTGGTTGCAAAGAGTTTCCATGGGGGAGGAAGTGAAGGAATAGGTGGCATGCTGGGGATTTTTAGGGCAGTGAAGCTATTCTCTATGATGCTGTCATGGTGGATACATGACATTATGCATTTGTCAAAACCCATAAAACCGTACAACTCCGAGTGTGAACCCTGAGACAACCTATCAGTTCAGTTCAGTCGCTCAGTCGTGTCCGACTCTTTGTGACCCCATGGACTGCATCACGCCAGGCTTCCCTGTCCATCACCAACTCCCAGAGCTTGTTCAAACTCATGTCCATTGAGACAGTGATGCCATTCAACCATCTCATCCTCTGTCATCCCCTTCTCCTCCTGCCTTCAATCTTTCCCAGCATCAGGATCTTTTCCAATGAGTCAGTTCTTCTCATCAGTTGGCCAAAGGATTGGAGCTTCAGCTTCAGCATCAATCCTTCCAATGAATATTCAGGACTGATTTCCTTTAGGGTGGACTGGTTGGATCTCCTTGCAGTCCAAGGGACTCTCAAAAATTAAAGAGCAGCAGCTCTTTGGCGCTCAGCTTTCTTTATGGTCCACCTCTCACAACCATACATGACTACTGGAAAAACCATAGCTTTGAGTAGATGGATTTTTGTTGGCAAAATAATGTCTCTGCTTTTTAATATGCTGTCTAGGTTTGTCATAGCTTTTCTTCCAAGGAGCAGGCGTCTTTTAATTTCATGGCTGCAGTCACCATCTGCAGTGATTTTGGAGCCCAAGAAAATAAAGTCTGTCACTGTTTTCATTGTTTCCCCATCTAATTGCCATGAAGTGATGGGACCAGATACCATGATCTTAGTTTTTTGAATGTTAAGTTTCAAGCCAGCTTTTTCACTCTCGTCTTTCACTTTCATCAAGAGGCTCTTCAGTTCCTGTTCGCTTTCTGCCATAAGAGTGGCGTCCTCTGCTTATCTGAGGTTGTGGACTTTAGCTCTTTAGTCAATACTAATGTATTGGGGCTACACTGTGCTTTTAAAGCAGGGGCTGTGGGTTTGAACCCTAGTTGGGGAAGTGAGGTCCCACATTCCACTTGGCCAAAGAAATGTATCAGTATTGATTTATCAGTTGTAACAAATGTACCATACTAACGCAAGCTAATAATGAGAGAGACTATGTATATATGGTGGGGCAGAAGGGGCATCTGGGGGAACTCTGTACTTTCTGCTCAATTTTTCTTTAAGTTTGAAACTTGTCTAACAACGTAAAATGTACTAACTAAAAATACGAAGTAGACTAACACCCAGAAGTGTATTTTTTCCCCTCCTAGAGCAGAGGTTGGCAAACGTTTTCAGTAAAGAATCAGATGGTGAATACTTCAGGCTTGTGGGCCATGTGGGTCTCTATCATTTCCTCTCCTCACTTCTTTCTCTTCCTTCCTTTTTCTTCTTAAACAATATTCTTAGCTTACAATCTGGGCCCAAGACCCCTAGCTGACTAACTTCTGCTCTAGAACACTTTCTCTATTTTCTCACTCTTGGCCAGACCCATCCACATTTCCCCCCTCCTTGTTTCTACTCTCATCTCTATTTGAAACAGAAACTTGTAATATTTAAATCCTCTCCACATGGTGTTATTTCCCCTACGATTTGCCATGCTTATAAATAGGGTAATTTCCAAAGCTTAGTAAGAAAAATGAAGAGTCAAGAATTAACTTATTGGCCTGAAGTAAAAGAAAGGGTATTTTTTTTTGTTTTCAGATTTTCAACTCCTCTCAAGATTTGGAATATTAATCTAGAGAAGAAATGTACTGCAGATATTGGATTTACCTTGTGCCTGCTGAGAATACTTTATCAAGATAAATTTTCATTACAAATATTTCAGTAAAAGCATTATCAAAACAAGATTAAAAACAATAAAAATAATGAAAATGTAATTCCATAATCTAAGTGAAGTTTGGTTTGCATATTAATTTCTAATTGTATACACTGACTTACTTTTTGTGTATTCCTATTTCTTTGTATTTTGTTAATTTTTACTTATTATTTTAACATATAAAATATTTCAAGTCTTTACATAGTCTTTAAAAATTATTTTCTTTAATATATGAGTCCATCATATATATTACTATATTATTATATTCTACCATAATATAGTAAACAGTTCCCATAGCTTGGGAATTATTTATGTTGCAATAAGATCGCATTACCAACTCAATGGACATGAACTTGAGCAAACTCCAGGAGATAGTGGAGGACAAGGAAGCCTGTGTGCTGCAGTCCATGGGGTTGCAAAGAGTCAGGCATGACTTAGCGCCTGAACAAAAACAACAAAACATTTAAATACCTACATCTTTTTGCTTAGCTAAATTACTTTCTTGTGATAAATTACTAGAAGTAAAGTAGCCATACTGAATATGATTATTATATTTGTCATTTATACTACATGTTTCTATTTCCCTTGAGGGACAGGTAATGTATTTTTTTACTAAAAATTTTAAGGATTAAATTTAGGGAAACAATTTAAATGTGAAATTAACTACTAGCCCTAAGAATCACTTTTGAGCATTTAATGAGTGCTTCAGTTCAGTTCAGTCGTTCAGTCGTGTCCGACTCTTTGCGACCCCATGAATCGCAGCACACCAGGCCTCCCTGTCCATCACCATCTCCCGGAGTTCACTCAGACTCACATCCATCGAGTCCGTGATGCCATCCAGCCATCTCATTCTCTGTCGTCCCCTTCTCCTCCTGTCTCCAATCCCTCCCAGCATCAGAGTCTTTTCCAATGAGTCAACTCTTCGCATGAGGTGGCCAAAGTACTGGAGTTTCAGCTTTAGCATCATTCCTTCCAAAGAAATCCCAGGGCTGATCTCCTTCAGAATGGACTGGTTGGATCTCCTTGCAGTCCAAGGGACTCTCAAGAGTCTTCTCCAACACCACAGTTCAAAAGCATCAATTCTTCGGCACTCAGCCTTCTTCACAGTCCAACTCTCACATCCATACATGGCCACAGGAAAAACCATAGCCTTAACTAGACAGACCTTAGTCGGCAACGTAATATCTCTGCTTTTGAATATGCTATCTAGGTTGGTCATAACTTCTTCCAAGGAGTAAGCGTCTTTTAATTTCATGGCTGTAGTCACCATCTGCAGTGATTTTGGAGCCCCCCAAAATAAAGTCTGACACTGTTTCCACTGTTTCCCATCTATTTCCCATGAAGTGATGGGACCGGATGCCATGATCTTTGTTTTCTGAATGTTGAGCTTTAAGCCACCTTTTTCGCTCTCCACTTTCACTTTCATCAAGAGGCTTTTTAGTTCCTCTTAACTTTCTGCCATAAGGGTGGTGTCATCTGCATATCTGAGGTTATTGATATTTCTGCCGGCAATCAATGAGTGCTTGCTATCTACCAAAGATAAATAACCGTTGGTCTCTGCCCTCAGTGTATATAGTCTAGTGAGAGAATAGAGTCAGGGCTAGGATGTGAAATAAATTTTAAAAGGTACCAAAAAGCTCAGCTATCAAAATAAATAATATTTTAATGCACTATATTAAAAAATTGACTTGGCAAACCATGGCTCATGTGCTGTCTCCTTGTTCATATAAATAAAGTTTTATTGGAACCAGGGCCAGGACTAGGGTAGGGAAAGTGAGCAAGGTTGTGCAAGGGCAGGTTGGATTTTGTTGTTATTTACAATTGCAATATTTTGTTATCATGTATTTTTTCATTTAATTTTAGTTTATAAATAATGTATTAAAACACATTATTTATCTTGATAACTGAGGGTTTTTTGTATCCTCTTAAGTTTTTTTCCTCAAGTCAAATACCTCACTCACTACTCACATCCTAGTCTTGCCTTTGGGATAGAGACGAAAGAAATAGATAATCGGAACCTCAGTGAAAGACATTGGGTGTTACAAAGTTTGTGTGTATGCATGTGTTTTCCAGTGGTGATGGTTTGTATCTAACTACCCACAGGGACCACAGTGCTAAGCAACATGTAATATGAGCCGCCCCTGGGAAAGGAGGCTGTGTTATCTAGAATCAGCAAAGAGAGCTCTGTTTTACCATCAAGATAGGTTGCAACCACGCTTACACCTGCGTGGCATCAGCTGGGCTTCCCCAGTGGGTCAACAATGAAGAATCTTCCTGCAATGCCAGAAATGCAAGTTTGATCCTTGTGTTGGGAAGATCCCCTGGAGAAGGAAGCGGCAACCCACTCCAGTATTCTTGCCTGGGAAATGGACAGAGGAAACTGGTGGGTACAATCCATGGGGTCACAAAGAGTCAGACACGAGGTCGCGACTAAACAAGAGCACAGTTACATAACTTGAAAATCTAGGCTAACCACTGCTACTTAGCAAGGATCACTGGCACTTTTTGATTGACTGGCTTATATAATCTTTATTGTTCCTTAATGCATTAAACATATTACTATATTCTTTAAGAGGAACTATAATGTGGGAAGGATTCATGCTATGTATGTTTTAAAAGCCAGGTGACTAAAGTATGCGTAAGGCTCATCCTGTCAGAGATTGCTGCCTGCCAGAGTATAATCAGAAAAACCTTCCTTGTCTAAAAATTGGTTTAAGAAATGGTTTCCAAGTTTGCTAGAAAAATGAAAAAATTTCCTCCAAGTCCAAATACAGAAGACTCTAAGTTGGGTGATAAATATCTGGTCCTTCCTGAAACATGTTTTCCTTTCTAAGTTGCACTTAATTTATGTTAAAATCAATTTCAGGAAATGCTGAAAAATAAACCCTAAGTACAGCTACTCTTCCACTTTTTCTCAGACATTCACTGGAACATAAGACTATAAATACCTAGGATGTTTATAGAAAGATCAAAGCATTAACACAAGAACATTTAGGTCAGTGTTCTGTAACTAAAAAATAATTAGTGGTAATGTTTCTTTAGTACCTGTGATGAGGGTCTTGTCATTCTACAATTCAACAAATATATGAAATCTGGGCTCTATGTGAACTTTGAGAAACAGAAACGGATGAAAAGGGGCAAAATATTGTGATAGTCATCATAATGGATCATTATGGAAGAAGAAATATCTTGTGTTTGAACAGATGGAGAAGCAAGTCACTTCAGAACTCTTCTAAGGTTTTGTTGTGTTTCTAGTACGCTAATGCCACACTCCTCACTGGGGGAAAGACATTCATCACCAGGTTTTGGATTCCTGAGTGCTTGCTGCTGGCTCACAGTATCTCGAGGTGAATGGATATGGTTGAATTAGAAAGTCAGTGGAGGGAAGAATCAGTCTGCCCAGCCCCCAGACAGGAAATGGCAAGGAGATTAAAGATGGGCTGGTGTCAGTTGTGGGCTTCCCCTAGGCTGTGAAAACAAATAGAATACATAATTAATATTCTTCCTGCAGCTTGTGGAAGGCCTTTAGGCACAACATCAGTGTTCATTTTGTTATCTATATTCAGGTTGCATTTTGATGCATGATATTTTGGGAAAATGGGGAGTGTTACATAAGCTGGGATCATCTGTAAACAAATGTCAGGTTTCTAAATAGGAGGGGAGCCCATAGGGTGTTGTTCTGTAATTCAAGGCCAACCTGCTCAACCAGGAGATGTGGAGAAGTGAAGAGGAGTGTGTGATTATTGGTGAAGAGTAGGAAGCTGTTGTTTTAAAAAAGACAGTTAATGTCTGGGCAATAGCCTGCTTACTGCTCAGTTTCAAGTCAGTTCAATAAATATCTTTTGAGCACTTAGTGCACACCATGTTCTTTGTTAGCACCAGAATACAGAGATAAATAAGAGGATTGCTGATCAGTTTACAGTCTAATGCATACAGAAAAGAGGAAAGAGATTAATCACAGCAAAATTCAGAACCCAGTGTCTAACCATCAAACTCAAGAGTTGCAAAGCTCTTTCCCACTTGCTTATGGCACTTACAACTGTCAGCCTACGGGACTCAAGAGGTTTGTGGACAAAGTTTATTCCTTTGTTGACTGAAAAACAAAGAGTACCATCTAAAGGTTGTGAAATATGTTTTAGTCATAGGACTTACTGAGGACTTAATCCTAGGAGACAGCCTCTCAGACAGAGCTAAGGGACTTTTCCAAAGAGATGAGGGAAGAGCCAGGATACATAGGAGTTTTTGCAAAAAAACAAAAACAAAAACAAAACACCTCAAACCAAAAAATCCAGGTAATCAAAATATCAAAAGATACTATTAATTAAAGATATTTCAAGTTAATGAATTTGGTGCTTGCCACGTATGGGACGGTGACTCAGCCATGTAAAAGATCCTTGCTCATTGGAAGGAAAGCTACAACAAACCTAGACAGCATATTAAAAAGCAGAGACATTACTTTGCCAACAGAGGTCCATATAGTCGAAGTTATGGCTTTTCCTGTAGTCATGCATGGATATAAGAGTTGGACCATGAGGAAGGCTGAGGACTAAAGAACTGATGGTTTCAAATTGTGGTGCTGGAGAAGACTCTTGTGAGAGCAAGGAGATCAGACCAGTCAATCCTAAAGAAAATCAACCCTGAATATTTATTGGAAAGACTGATGCTGAAGCTGAAACTCCGATACTTTGGCCACCTGATGCAAAGAGCTGACTCATTGGAATAGACCCTGATGCTGGGAAAGATTGAGGGCAGGAAGAGAAGGGGGTGACAGAGGATGAGGTGGTTGAATGGCATCATTGACACAATGGACTTGGGTCTGAGCAAACCCCAGGAGATGGTAAACGGCAGGGAAGCCTGGCATGCTGCAGTCCTTGGGGTCACAAAGAGTCTGTAAGACTGAACTCAGAGACTGCACAACAGCAACAAAATATATGGGAAGATGCAAGAGTCTGGCCTCACTGAAATCATTCACTTGACAGCCCTTTAATTGTCTGGGGCCAGAATCCTGCCTTTCTCCATCCTGAATCCCCTCAGGGTGCGCAGTGGGAAGTGGCTACAGTGGCTGGTGCTTCATGCTTACAACGTCCTTTGTGTACTGGTTTGGCAGGGGATACTCCTCATCCACACCTTCTTATTGTGTGTTTTATAAATGCAGGGGGAAAGTTCGGGGTTGGACTTAGCCCAGAGTCACTGCTAGTAAGCCATGGGAACCAACATCCTGGTTGGTTCCATTGTGTTCCTTAGTGAATGAGGAAACTAAGACCTGGGCCCAGTTTCTGGTGTCTATATATTCACCTACCCATGTGCTCAGCCAGCAGTTTTGTATTTTGTATACATTATGTATACAAATACATAATATAAAACATTATGTATACATACAGTATGTATACAGAATGTGAAACATTATTTGGGGATTAATGTTTAGCCTTATTTACATTTTATGAAGGTAGATTAGCTTAAAGATATAAAACAATGCTGCAATCCAAGGAGTCACAAAACTCGGACAGAAGTTAGTGATTGAATGACATTAACTATAAAACAAGGCACACTCTCCTCACTGATGTGATTAATAAGATTAAGTAACATGTTAACTGGCCTTCCCTGGTGGCTCAGCAGTAAAGAATCCACCTGCCAATGCCTCAATGCAAGTGACGCGGGTTCAGTCCTGGGTTGGAAAGATCCCCTGGAGAAGGAAATGGTAACCCACTCCAGTATTCTTGCCTGGGAAATCCCATAGACAGAGGAGCCTGGCAGGACCACAGAGAGTCAGACTTGACTAAACAACAACAACGTGTTAACACAGTACTTTGCAGTTAGAACCAGGAAACTAGTTTCCATGGTTTATCGGCTGAGGTGTGTGTGTGTGTGCACGTGTGCGTGCATGTGTGTGCGTGTGTGTGTGTGCGTGTGTGCGTGTGTGTGTGTGCGTGTGTGCGTGTGTGTGTGTGCGTGTGTGCGTGTGTGTGTGTGTGTGTGCTCAGGCCCTCAGTCGTATCTGACTCTTTGCGATGCCATGGACTGTAGCCTGCCAGGCTCCTCTGTCCATGGCATTTCCCGGGCAAGAATACTGGAATGAGTTGCCGTCTCCTCCTCCAAGGGATCTTTCCAAACCAGGGATCGAACCTGCATCCTCTCTGTCTCCTGCACTGGCAGGCGGGTGTTTATCACTAGCACCACTAGTCAAACCTTGTTGCTTTCCCTTTACGTTTGTAAGGCAAAAACCTTTTTAGAAGGCAACAACAAACCACCATCCAGAAATCTCAGGAGTCCTGTCTGAAGCAGCTGGGGAAAATAATTTTTAGGTCTCTCTTTGGCTGATCAGAGGTTAGTTCAAAATTATACTGTTTAATTCTGTCATAAGAGACAGTAGCCATTTGGTTGCAGACCTGGGAAGGTAGGTGTATTAAGAATGTGTGTGTGTATTTACTATTTACTGGCAGTGTCTGTGAGTTAGATGTACAGTCATCCCAGTAGGTGATGCTAGATCAGGTTCTCCATCTTATGAAAAGAGTCCCTTCATAGATTCAACTCTCTTCCAGATCTAAAAAATTCTGTGAGCCTGTCATTCTATGTTGAGTTCCATAGTATGCTCAGCTTTTCTTTTTCTTTTTTCTGAGGTGGAGGGAGGGGGAGAAGGGATTAGACTTAAAGGAAGTCTAACTCTTCACACCATTTATCATCAGGAAGCTTATCAAGATGAGAGAGATTAACACATATGAAACACCTATAAACAATGGAAGACGGTCTGTAATTAAATTGGCAATTATTTAAATGCCTTAAGAATTCCAAAGGGCTGGGAATCTGTAGGACCTGGGAATGACTAGGGCACATTTGAGGGAAGACATGGTCACGCAGAAATTTACCTGAGCAGAATTTGAGAGATGAAGGTGTAAGCATTCCAAATTAATAAATTCATGGTGCCTGAAAATATATGTCTACATTCACCATATATATATATATATATATATTCATTTATTTGTGTGTTTGTCACTTGTTTGTATATTTATACAAGGAAATACAAGTTACCTATCATTTGTAGCATGTTTCTGTTTTGCCCACTTTGGCTCATGGCAGGAATGAAACGTGTTGTTGTGACTTCAAGTAACACACAGACCAAGTCCTAAAATACAATGAATGGGTCTAACCTGGTTAATTATCTTCAGGCGTAGAAATAGTACCAGGCTTCTTAAATCTAGGGGAAAATTCTGAGACCTTGGTGTGGGATGTTTCCAGTTGAGAATGTCTTTTGTTTTTACCACTTGTTCCAATGCATAACTTCTTCTCTGGCCCCCTAACCCAAGCTCTCATGGGGATGCCAAGTGGGAAAGGCTTTCTGGAACTCACAGACACTGTTTCTCACCTGAAGTACTTGTTTGTTTTGAACCTGTCCCCTTTCCTCGGAAAAAAATCCACGTGGTTTCCAGACACAACTTTGACCTCTAGGAAACTGTACGCGTCTGTGTGTTTTAAGTCTCTTTGGTCGTGTCTGACTCTTTGCAATCCCATGGACTGTAGCCCGCCAGGCTCCTCTGTCCATGGGGATTCTCCAGGCAAGAACACTGGAGTGGGCTGCCATTCCCTTCTCCAGGGGATCTTCCCTACTCAGGGACTGGACCGGATCTCCCACATTGCAGGTAGCTTCTTTACCATCTGAGCCACTAGGGAAGCCTCCAGTATTGATAATAACAAATGCTTATTGTGTGCTGTGTTCAAAGTGCTGTGCTCTCAGATTTGTCCCTCTCTTAGCTCATTGCCTCTTCATAATAACCCTATAAGGCATAGGTTATTGTTATTATTCGCATTTTACAGATGGGAAAATCAAAGCATGGAGAGGTTAAGAAGCTTGCAGCTGACCCAAATTGTGGACCTGGAATTTGAATCCAGGCAGTGTAATTAGAAGTCTGCATTCAGCATCATTCTAGCAAAAGGAAGCCATTGAACATAGACTATTCCTGACTTCTGTTAACTCCAGTGGAGTCCTTTCGTCTTTAATTATGTTGTCTGTAGTCAAAGAAAAGGCCACTGACCCTGTCGCTGGGGCAGGGCTGGCGGTGATTTTCTGTCTGTGGCGGCAGCTTTGTGTTTCTTGTGCTCTCATGCGGCCCAGCTAAGGCCAAGGGCATCATCTAGGACCTGGGGATACCACGCAGATGCTGTGGTCCTAAAATCTCTCTATCCACAACCAGGCAAAACCTTTCCCAACCCTGAAGTATCTGCATTAAACTCATGCCCACAGGATGTGTTTTCAGTTTTAACAAATGTCACCTGTAATTAACCATCACTCTTAACATCATGGCATTTTCTCATCTAGTTTATTGTCTATGAATGTCCCCAATTGTCCTCTTATTATTGAAACTTTAACATATAAGCAGTTTGCTATACTGCTCTTTTGCTCAATACATCACATGCATTTCCTCCTTGTATTATAAATCATTCTTAAATATAATTATATTTTTGACACATGAAAGAATTACATAGCCATGGCAAATGTTTCAAATGTGAAACATTTTGAAAGATGAAAGACATGTCAATGCATGCAGCAGCGTATATGTGATGAATCATTTTTGCTGATATAAATAGATCGTATGATATACACTATTCTACACCTTGCTTTCCTCTCTCTGTCTCTGTCTTACATTCACACACAGACACACACAACACACTTCCCCCCAAACGCAGAGAAATATACCAGTTTGGAACTAACATTTTCTTTCCATTTTCATCTCATTTCTTTTTAGTGATGTTTTTTCAATATGAGTAAAACATCCTTACTGTAACAGTGGAAATGGTGTAAAGACATAAAATAAAATAAAAGCGAACTATCTCCTTTGGTCCTGTCTCCAGTCTCATCTCTCCCCACATTCCCAGCTCCCATGCTAACACCTGCTACCTACTGCCCACGCTCATTCAAACAGATGCAAATGCATATTTACATATAAGACAGATTCCTTTTTGGTTTGTTTTTACTCAAATATAATTAAAGTAAATGTATCAGTCTGTAATCAGTCTCTTTGTGTCCACCCCCTGACAATATATTAAGAACATTCCTAACAATTCAAGAGATGAGGTTCGATTATATTTTTCTTTCCTAACTCCTCTTTCTCTTGTTATGCATGTGTGCGTTTATATATACAGGTGTACTTTTTTCTTTGTCTCCCACAATTCTTTTTATTTGCTATTCAGCTTTGCAAGCCCCTCAGGTCTGCTGATGTTCCAGGAGGTTCCTAAGCTCCCAGTCTTACCAGTCAAAGGAAAAGGTCATCACTCAACCGAATGTACTTGAAAGATGCAATTGAAAGGAATCCCTGATCTTTCAGGGAAAAGAGAATGAGGGTCTCGTGGTCCAGCAGCTTCTGCAGATAGAAAGCCATCGAGCACTTATCAGGTAAATAACTGGGTCCAGTTCTCCTTTCCCGAGCCTTTAAACTCACTGTCATAGAGGGAGAATGTTGTGATTTCAAGATGGCCAGTTAACATAAATCCTTTGTTCATCTGAGTTTTGAATCCATCAAGAGATCAAAAACAAGGGCCAAATGAAAATATCATTTTAGTGATAAGCCAGACCCAGCCACTTTAGAACTAGAACCACACTGAGGCTGAGTCAATTTGCCCGGCCCTCCTCGGGCACATGTGAACAGAGTCAGAGCTGGATGGCATCAGGCCTGTGGCTGCTGAGCAGGCAACCCTGGGGGACAGCACTCCAAGTAGAGCTCCTCCAAGACAGGAGCTGGGGTTGGGCTTCCCTTTCTCCCACCTGGCCACTTAGATGGACCAGGCTTGGTCCTTAGATGAGAAGAGAGAGAGGTGGGGAAATGCCTAGGCAGTCCCTCCCTCTTATTTCTGAAAGGGAGGAGGTTTGACTTGAAGGGCTGAGAGAGGGAGATTGCGATGGAGAGGGTTGCTCCTGCTGATCATTCACTGAAGAGTGAGTCATGACACAGGAGGCAGATTTCATACTTCAATCTGTTGCTCAGCAAGTAGGTTTTCATCATTTTGTTCATCCCAGGTTGGGCATCAATCCTATGCATTCATACTGGGTTGGCGTACATTTTTGAGAACACCTTTTGTAGCCTTGGTGGCAGCTGTATTTCCAAAAGCATGCCCCCCTCCCTCCCCCAAGGCTGCACTGGAAACACGCCAGTGATCTGGATGGCTGACAAACGCCCACATCTCACAGAGGGGTGGGTGGGGGGCCGGGTGTTGTGCACCCAGAGCAGGTGCACATCCACATCTGCATTTGCTCATCTGTCAGATGAGGAGGTCGATTAAGTCATCTCACCAAGGACCTGATGGTGCCAGCTTGCCGTGATTCTGAAACACTGCCTCCCCCGTAACTGCTGAGGACCACCTTGTCCATAAATAAACCATCCGAGCTATATATAAAGGTGCTGAATTTTCAATGGTGGAGAGCACCTGTTAGTCATGCTGGGAGCCCAGGATTTTACTTCTAAGTCAATGGGTAAGATCGGGACCAACCAAGACCTCCAACAATAACATACTCCCACTTTTATAAAACCCACTTCTCTGGGAGGATGAATGATACAACCTCTTGAAAACATTCATTAAAAGAGAAAAAAAAATCTGCATGTACCCTTTGATTCAGCAATTTTACTTCAAGAATCGATGCAATTGGTAAGGATATCTATACAAAGATACTTTTTCTGCAGCATTCTATAAACGTAAATGTCTATTAATAAAATGTGGATTAATTAGATATGGTTCATAGAAGGGAATAACCATGCAGCTATTAAAAAGGTAATGAGGAAAATTTGTAAGGGCTAACATGGAAAATTTTCCAAGATAGAGTATTGATTGAAAATGGCAAGATGTCTACACTTCTTTTGTATGATGACATTTCTTGGTGTGTATTATGTGTGTGTATTCTTATAAATACTTAGAAAATAAAACAGACCCCAAATCTCTTCACAGTCTCTATCTTGGAAAGTCTCAATTGTCTGCATGGGAGTGAGGGCGGCTGAAAAACATAAAAGTAAAAACTTCTGTTTTTTCACTTTTATCCATTTCTGTACTCTGTGTCCTTAAAAGATACGCAATGGAATTATAATCTGTGAAAAAAAAAAAAAGAACCACTATGCTATACACATGAAATTGCTACTGCTGCTGCTGCTAAGTCGCTTCAGTCATGTCTGACTCTGTGCAACCCCATAGCAGGCAGCCCACCAGGCTCCCTCGTCCCTGGGATTCTCCAGGCAAGAACACTGGAGTGGGTTGCCATTTCCTTCTCCAATGCATGAAAATGAAAAGTGAAAGTGAAGTCACTCAGTCGTGTCCGACCCTTAGCGACCCCATGGACTGCAGCCCACCAGGCTCCTCCATCCATGGGATTTGCCGGGCAAGAGGACTGGAGTGGGGTGCCATTGCCTTCTCCAACACATGAAATTAACACAATATTATAAATCAACTATACTTCAATAACCAAATTAAAACATAACAATAGGCACTTATGTTTCTTGTGGCACATACAAAGAAAACCCCTTCAACCTTCAGAACCTTCCTGAGGAAAAGATTTAGCCTCTTTATGTTCACAGTTTAGAATGTAAGATAGTGTTCTAGTGAGTCAGTGGAAAGGCCATGCACAAAATCTGAAGTGTTAAGGTGACATCACTTTGCAGGGCACACTTTTTTAATCTAACTGATTTATTTCTGACTTCTCTGGGGCTTCGTTGCTGCACGTGTGCTGCTTTCTAGTTGCAGTGCACGGGCTTCTCATTGCCGAGCCTTCACTCATTGCCCAGGCTTCAGTAATGGAGGCTTATGGGCTTCAGTAGTTGCAGCCCATGGACTTAGTCGCTCTGCAATATGTGGGATCTTCCTGGACTAGGGATCCAAACTGTGCCCCCTGCGTTGGTAGACAGATTCTTAACCACTGGACCACCAGGGAAGTCCCAGGGAAATCTTTGGCATTATTGATAGATGCAGTCTGTCCCAGAGTGCATGGGATTTGGGTGAACTCAAGGGCAAAGTCAGTACCCAGTCAGTCTGAGGCCACATATACACAAAAAGACTGCTCACAGAATGAGAAAAGATCACAAAGAGCCTGCACACAATTTAAAAATATAGGCTGGAAGGATTATTTCTGAGCATCACTGTTCTGTAGCAAACTGCATTCCCCTGTGGTGCCCAACAAGTTTCATGTGCCCACCCTGGTCTTTTCCCCTTTTATCAGTGTATATGTGCCCACCCTGGTCTTTACCCCCCCTTTATGGATGCATGCATGCCCAATCACGCAGAATGGTTCACAGAGATATCGAGGGCCTCTCTTTCTGTGAATGGTTAAAAGCTATCTGTCAAAAATACCTTCTCTGTGTTGTTGAACTTAACATTTATGAACTGATGTCACGAACCTCAAGATAAATGAGATCATGTTACTATGCAGGCCCAAACATTGCTGGATCCTTCCATCTTCTTGACTGCAGGACTCCCAGCCCCTTTCGAGGTCAGTTGCCTCCCTCCTGAAGAATGTCAGCGAGTTCACTGAAAGGAGGTCATCTTTAATCTAACGATGCGCTTGGCAGTTCTGGCTTCATTGCTCAGTGTTGGTTTCTTGGTGACACCCCTTGGGACTCTCTTGGGCCCCCTGGCTGGAACCACTGCCACTGCTCTGTAGGAGTGCCCCCTCTAGAACCCCATGGACATCCCAGGGGGCAACTTCTCACACCACCACCACTCTCCCTGGGGTCTGCCGTTCATTTGAGCAGAATACTCACCCTCTGAGCTGCTTTGCCAGACCCCAGCTCCACACTCCTCCAGCTGCTGAGGTCCAGATTGCTGATGGTTACTCTTCTCCAGAAGAACATGCACAGTGATGGGGCCCCCCTGCCTCTCTTTACCGTTCACAGGAGCTGTTGGGAAAAGATTCCAGGAAAAGTCTCAGTGTTGTTTCAGAAACCATTTCCTTCCATCTCTTAAGTCTCTTTCAATTTCGGCACACCAGTGGCCACCTTCCTGAGTCCAGAGTCTTCACAAGGTCAAGTTTGGTTTCTGTTCATTTTGGGCTAACTTGCAGGATGTGTCTGTACTCCTCTGACCCCTATATACGGACACATTTGCCATCTTTTTCCTAGGGTGCTTCTCTCTATTTTAAAAAGTTATTTATTTATTTATATTTGTATTTTTTTTAATTAAAAATTTTAATTGGAGGATAATTGTTTTGCAATGTTGTGTTAGTTTCTGTTGTACAACAAGGTGAATCAGCTGTAAGTGAACATATATCCCCTCCCTCTTGAGCCGTCTCCTCACCCAACCTCCCTTCATCCCACTACTCTAAGTCATCATGGAGCCTGGAGCTGAGGTGTTTCTCTCTGGATGAAACTAGTTAAAAGGGTACCAGAGGGTGCCATGGCAGGGAATATCACCCAACTCCAGGGGCCATATGTGTCTGAATCTCTGCTCTGGTAAACTGAGATCCACCGGTACACTAGTATAACACTGGAGAGACCCTGCAGCGGAAACACAAGGATCACTGAGTTAGACAAGAAAAAGAAAGAAAAAAAAAAAAAAGCAGTAATGAAAGAGAAGAAACAGAGCTGAAGACTAAGAGGAAACGGCAGGTACCTGCCAAGAGAATGATGAAAGAATCTCAAGGCAAGTAGGTCAAGGGGTTGCATTGTCTCAGTTTTCAATAGGAGGCCAATGCAGCGCCTCTGAGAAATTTCACAGAGAGACTGTTCCAGAGTAAATCTTTGCTATTTGGGAAAATATTAGACCCTGAAAATTCCCACACAGATAGATACTATTCTAACACGCTTTCATGTTAGAAGCTGAAATCTGAAGGGCAATAATAAGACCCCAGTGAAGGATGTAATTTGGATGCTCAAGAATATCCATTGTAAGGACTGATGCTAAAGCTGAAACTCCAATACTTTGGCCACCTGATGCGAAGAACTGACTCATTTGAAAAGACCCTGATGCTGGGAAAGATTGAAGGCAGGAGGAGAAGGGGACTATAGAGGATGAGATGGTTTGATGGCATCACTGACTCAATGGACATGAGTTTGAGTAAACTCCGGAAGTTGGTGATGGACAGGGAGGTCTGGCGTGCTACAGTCCATGGGGTTGCAAAGAACCGGACATGACTGAGCGACTGAACTGAACTGAACTGAAATGAAATGAACTTGGCTGAGAGACCTACCCCTTTACAGCTGACTCAGAGTATGGATTCAAACTGGTACCTCCCCAGTTATAAAAGAGTATGTTATGGCCTGTGCGATCACGTGTCAGCAGCTGAAACCAAGCACATCAGTGTCAGAGTGCTAAGGGCCTACTGTATTGTTCAAGAATTGGGCCATGGTGAAGAGCTGCCTCAGCTCATTGTTTTCCATCAAGGTTCACTGACCTATGATTTACCTACAAAGGTTCTTCAGTTCACACCCTGCACCACTTCTTGTCAGCCCGGGAACCTTCAGAGGAGCCTGTTTCCTTAAACCAGGTCTCAGCCTTCTCCTGGGCTTAAGCCAGGCCTTGATGACCAGGGGCTTGTTCTGTGTTCTTCTAGGTATGTGGAACCTCTTCCTTGTTCCTTCTTCCTGATTTTTTTTTTTTTTTTTTAAATAGAGGATAGGAGAAGGGAGATTAGGGAAGGAAGTCTGGCAAATGAGATTTAAGGTAGTAAGTTGTAGTATTCGGTGGAAAAAATTTGACTATAAATCTAAAAACTTAGGATGATAATTTTTAGATTTGAAGCATAATTTTAAAGATGCTTCCCTTTTATGCAAGGTCAGCCCCAAGCCTCCGTGTATATGAGATAGAAATGAAGAAGCAGGTGATGGAGGGAATGTGGGAAAGGGCCTGGGGATCTCTAGAAGGTATAAGGCAGTTTCCTGGCTTACCTGGGGTCAGGAACTCTGGGTTTCCCTGTCAGTTCTGCCTCTGACCAGCTACATGATCTGGGAAACATCATTTCTTTCCATACCTCAGTATCTTCAACGTAAAGAGGGAGTTAGACCAGATGTTCTAGAAGATTCCTTTCAGTTCTAACAGATAGGAATTTGCCGTTTGATTACCCTCTCCACCCAAAAGTTGACTAAAGAATAATGGATTTAAGACAAACTTAGTGGTTCTTAGACGTGAATAAAGAGCATCAAATTTAATAATGGATAATTAAAATTGATCCAAATCAGCTATTTGTCTTCTGTTACAAGACAATGCACACTGAACTTTTGGTTTTAGCATGAATATAATGTAAAAAATCTTTTAATCCACTTTTCAAAGTGTTTTTGCTGGTATAACTTTTAAAGTTACTCTCATTACAAAGACTTAACAACCTGTGGCCAAGAGACTGAACTCAACCATGAATTTTGGCCACATTCTTCCTTGGCTTGGCCACAGAAAGGTCCAAGAGGTGTTATTTCTGGTCTCTTAACATTTTTTTTCCTGGTAGCAGATAGCCACTGGGAGGGTCCCTGGTCAACTTGTTCCTATTGTCCTTCTCTGTGCAATGAGAGATAGACCCTAGTGACTTCCTTCTCCAAGTTACAGACCTGCCCCATCACTTCTCATTTCAAGATGAAAGCATTAACCCCAAGCAGCACCTGGAAGCCATCACAATGTGTTGACCTTTGGCCCCTTCATTTCATGGAAGATGTATTTTAGGAAACTTTGTTTTTAGTCTATGGAATTACTAACATCGATTTCATCATACACTGAATTCCCTTCCCTTTCACCAGCTTTTTGGCTAGTGGCCTTGTGTATGCTTGATGACAAGAGGTTTCTAATGGGCTACGCCGGCCGTTCACTGTGTAGGGTAGTTTGCCCAGGATAGGGCCTCTGCGGCTGAGTCCAGACCCCATGTCTAGCACGAAGGGCAGAGCTAGCCAGCTCCTCCGGTGCTCTGATGCTGAGGGATCTTCTCAGACTCAGTGTCTTTCATCTGACATGCGTGTAAAGTCATTTCAGTCGTGTCCGACTCTTTGTAACAATAATGGACCATAGCCCGCCAGGTTCCTCTGTCCATGGTATTCTCCAGGCAAGAGTACTGGAGTGGGTTGCCGTCTCCTTTTCCAAGGGCTCTTTCCGACCCAGGGATCAAACCCACACCTTCTATGTCTCCTGCATTGGCAGGCGGGTTCTTTACCACTAGCACCACCTGGAAACACCTTGTTTATTCCACTGAGTCCTGGTACAGGAAGAAATTTGAGAGTAACCAATAGCTATTTGCTTTTACTCTTCTTATAAAAGAGTTGAGTGGACTAAATGCATTAATTTAGAAAAATTGCATAGAACAAAACATGGTAAAATAAATACTCACAATATTATTATTATTTCTACTATCATAGACTCTACAGCACTCTGCTAGTTGCAAAGTGACTGACTCTAAAGACAGGACCTAGAAAACTTCTAGTCTAAACTGTCGCTTTGCAAATGGGGAAACTGGGATTCGAAGAGGAGACAAGACTTGTCCGAGCTCACAGAATTTACTAGTAACGTAAATGGAATTAGAATTCAGGTGAAAAATACTAATTTAGAAATTTTGTATCTTTGAAACCAGCCAGCACATCTCAGAAGTTTTTGAGACAATACGGTAGCAGGAAAATCCTGGATTCCCCAGAGAAGATTTGGAGAGGTTCTTTCCTTCACATAGTTTCTTATTCCATTGATCCTAAGATCCCCTCCATGGGACCCCAAGGAGCCCCGTCTTCTTCTGGCTGTGGTTCCTTCAGAGTGGCTGCACTAGAGCTGTGTCTTGGCCATATGCGTGGCTGGGAATGCTTGTTGTTGTTGGGAGAGATGGGAATCTGCCATGTTTACTGGAAGCTGGACTTCTCCCACAGTAGAAGAGAAATTGGAAAAGTTCTTTTCAAGTTTTTCATGAATGCTTCCTTTTTAAATGACAGTGTTTCATAGAAGGCATTTGCATTGAGTTTACTAGGGCTGTATTACAAAGTACCACAAACTAAGTAGCTTAAGCAACAAAAATGTATTGCCTCATAGTTATGGATATAGCATCGCAGATTCAACGGACATGAATTTGAGCAAATGCCAGGAGATAGTGGAGAACAGGAGCCTGGCGTGCTGCAGTCCATGGGGTTGCAAAGAGTTCGACATGACTTTACAACTGAGCACAAACAACACCAACTGAGTTATGGAAGCTAAAAGTCTAAGATCAAAATGTGAGCGGGGCTGGTTCCTTCTAAGGGCTATGAGAGAACGTTTGTTCCATTCCTCTCCTCTGGTTTCTGGTGGTTTGCTGGCAATCTTTGGTGCTCCTTGGCTTACTCCCCCCACGTGCCTGTCTGTCTCCAGAGTTCCCCATTTTATAAGGATGCTAGTCACTGTGAATTATGACCAACTCTAATGCCTCATTTTAACTTGATTTCTTCTTTAAAGACCCTAGCTCCAAAGAAGGTCATGTGCTGAAGTACTGGGGATTAGGACTTCAATGTATGAATCTGGGGGCACAATTCATTGCCCCTTGAATTGTGGAGCACAATTCAAGCCAATAACAACACTGAATAATTTAGGCCAGTAAGGATGGCAGCTGTTTCATTTACCATGGAATGTCCCAATGTCTAGCACAAGGCATGGCGTGTATTGGGCACCCACAAATTTGTTGATGTAATGAACACACTTAGTAATCCTCATTTAATTATACTGGAGGTTTTCAGATTGGCTGTTCATAAGGTGTTAATTTTCCCTCAAAGATGCTGATTATCCTTTTGGAAGACTGTCTTGTCAGTAATCCCCAGTCCTGAGTGTAGCCAATTTAATGTCAGAGTCTTCTCGCATGAGCACATTCAATTGCACTAATACCAAGTATAAAACTGACTGACATTGACTTTTGTCTGTCCTGTCTGGAGCCTGGTGGAGGGTATGGGAAGCCATGAATTGATCTGAAAGCAGCAGCAGTAGGAAGAGCAAAAAGGAAGAGCAAAAAAGAAGGGCGTTGGCAGCCCTATGCTCTTGTCCTGGAAATCCCATTTTGATTTCCGATGGTACCAGGAGACATTGACACATCACCATCTGTGTGGCACTGCCCATGGGAATGATGCCCAGGCACAAGAGGAAGTTCTCAGAAATGTCTTTGTGATGGGAGGAGGGACAGTTCTTAGATATCTGTGTCCCATCTGGAGGCATAGTAACTCCTTACAAACTAAACCTGATAACTCAGAGGCCCAAGTAGGAAATCCTGGGTCAGCCTTTCCGATTTCCCATTAGAATTGTTCATACACATAAACAACAGATGGACGAGATTAATGAGACATTATATTCAAGTAGAATAAATTGGTCTGTAATGTCGAGGTAGTGCTCTCACTTGGCAGAGGGCAGTATCTGCTTACGTGGAAGGTTGCAGTTGTGCTTCCAGGCTTTCTGGGCATTTTTGGCACAACCAACTAGGATCAGTATAAGAGGACCCAAGTCAGAGAGCAGACTATGCTTCTAAACCCCTGAATGCTTTCCATCAGATAGTCAGGCATCCAAATCATGCCTCTTGAGTTGTTTCAAAAATGGATGATGAGAATAATAGCAAACAAGCACATGACACAGGATCCAGTCACTTGTTTATTTTTATGTGTTTTGTTCTGTTGTCTTTCCGTGGGTGAGTTGGCCTCTGAGTACGTGCCTACGCAGCCATCTGGGCGAGACCAGATTTGGGGCCCCTTGGTTCTTCTGTTTGATTGGAAATTAGCTTCTGTGGACTCCAATTTGCAATGTTTAGTGGAACAGAAATGATTGGAAGAGTGTGGTTGACTGTTCATGTTAGAGAGAAAATCATACTTCGTGTCATAAACAAGCTCTTTGTCCGTGTCATTGGTTAGTTCCAGTCCATGTAAATAGATCACTGTATCTAAGCCCTTAGATGCAGAACTCAAGGGCTCAGACCACAACCAAGACTCCAATGCTCTGAAAGATCATGTGTAACCCCACATCAGCTACTGGGCTTCCAGGTCCCCAGAAATCAGTTCAAGGTCAGCTGCACCAGGGGATCCCATTCAGGACTCAGCAGGCAGCAAGGGGATGTGTATCTTTCTGGCAAGTCCTAGAAAACTTGGCTCTGTGCATCTTCTGGGCAGAGAGAGGGCAGTGCTTCTTTTCATGATGCAGCCATATCACCAGAACTGCTCTGCAGTGAAGGGGAGGCTGAGAACCCTGTCTGGACTGACACCCTTTGAGGGGCACACAGCGCTCACTGGTGGGCTGCCATTTTCCACAGTGACACTTCATGAGCTGCCGGCCTCGCCCCTGCTTGTAAAACTTCAGAAAGTCTTTGACTCCAGCCTAAATCTCCCAGGTACCTCCCTGTTTCTTTTCTGGCCAGTTTGTGCGGGCTGACAGGCCCCGGTCGCCGCTTACTAGTCAGCTGCCTGCTCTTCTGTGGTCTAAGCACACATGCAATGTTGCAGATGGAATCTGCCTCATACAGATTAGAGGGGGAGGACCTTATTTTACCATTTTGGTGCCTTATTTCTGTTAATACTCTTCCCTGGTGGCTCAGAGGTTAAAGCGTCTGCCTCCAATGCGGGAGACCTAGGTTCGATCCCTGGGTCGGGAAGATCCCCCGGAGAAGGAAATTGTAATCCACTCCAGTATTCTTGCCTGGAGAATACCATGGATGTAGAAGCCTGGTAGGCTACAGTCCATGGGGTTGCAGAGAGTCAGACACGACTCAACGATTTGCCTTGCCTTGCCTAAGCTCATAGTAGGTTTAAACATTTTCATTATGAAACAAACACACAGGAAAATACAAAGAACAATATAACAAACACTTAGGTACCTGGTTCCAACCCTCTGGAAAGCTTTTTTATTTTTTGCTATAAAATCTTAGAGCTACACTTGATATGTCCTGGGAACCACTCCCCCCACATTTCATATACACCCCTTCTCCCTTGATTCATTCCTTTCTCACACCCTCCCTTTTCAGAGGTAACCATAATCCCAAATTTAGAATTTTTCAATTTCTTGCCTACTTCATTGACACTAATAAATGTGTATGTATTCTCAAAAATATAGAGCACTGTTCCATTTTTAAACTTTACCTGCATGGTGTCATTCAGTATGATCTTTTTATAACTTGCTTTTGTATATAACATTTTTGGGGTGGAAATTTCCCCACGTTGTTTGATTTCTTTTTATTTGCTATATCACTGAATAGTATTCTGTTTTATGAATATAACATTATTTATGTACTCTCCATTTGATTGCTATTTATGCTGTTTCCTCTTTTTTCCTTGACTTTTACAAAACACTGCATTGCATATCTAGTACCTGTTTCCTAGTGTGTGAACAAAAGATTTTTTTCTAGCAAGTGTACCTCTAAGAACTGCTGGATCTACAAATACTGACAATCACGCCCCTATAAGTATGTGTGAAGATTCATTCTCCACATTCCCACCCACCCTTGGTGTTATCCCCTTAATATTTTCTAAGACTAATTTTCTTAGAGCAGTTGTAAGTTTACAACAAATTGGAGGAGAGGAAGTTACAGAGATTCGCCACATATCTTCTGCCTCCACACATGCACAGCTTCCCCCATGATCAACAGCACTCATGAGAGGGGTCAATTTTTTTACCAAAGATGAACCTACATTAACTCATCGTAATTTACCTTCGGGGTCACTCTTGGTATTGTACAGTCTGTGGGTCTGAACAAAACTATAATAATGTACATCCATCATTACAATATCATATGGAGTGTTCTCACTGCCCCCGCAAATCCTCTGTGCTCTGACTGCTCTTTCCTCCCTGCCTTCAGCCTCTAGCAACTGCTGATCTTTCTATTGTCTCTTTAGTTTTGCTTTTTCCAGAATATCACATCATTGGAATCCTTGGTATGCAAATTAGCTTCTTTCGTTTAGTAATATGCTTGGGACTTTAAGATTCCTCCATGTCTTTTCAAGGTTTGACAGCTCTTTTCTTTTACATGGACATTTTTCACCAATCTGAGCCTTTCTCACTGTTGTCTTAATTTGCATTTCCCTAATTATCAGTGCTGTTGAGTGTATTTTCCATATGCTTGTTTTCAGTTTTCTTCTGTGGTTTGCTTCTTTCTATATGTTGCCTCTTTTCTTCCATGGATATATTTATCTTTTATTCATTATAAAATGTGGACATAATCCTTTGTTAGTTTTAAGTAGTGCAATATCTTTTCCCAGACTGTGCTTTGTCTTTTAATTATGTGTGTCTTTCGGTGAACAAAAGGATTTATATTTTAATGTAATAAAATGTACTTTAATGGTTTGTCCTCTTTTTGTGTGTGTGTCTTTCTAAGGAAATCTTTCCACTCCTCACAAGAGGTCATGAATAGATTATTCTATATTTTCTTCATTAAGTTTTATAGGCCCTCCAACCTTAATGTAGGTTTCTAATTGACTGGGAATTGACTTTTGTGGGTGGTGTGATGTAGAGATTTTAATTTCATTGTATTTTTCATAAAGATCACCAGTTGCCCCCAGAATATTTTTTGCAGAACACTGTTTTCCCCTACTGGTCCAATTCCGCCTGTGTAGGCAAAGGTAGGGAACAGTGTTAGTGGAGCCTGGGTGAGACCTGGGGCTGAGGAAAAGGGGCCACCCATAAGAATTACTTTAGCGAACAGATGTAGCCCCTGAAAGAAGAATGACAAAGTGAGAGGGGGTGGGCGAATAAATGTATTGACCTCTCTTTTCTGTCTTCCGTTCTTTTGCTGTTGCTTCCTATTGGTCAAACCCAAAGCGAGGCAGAGGGTGCCGTGCCCTGGTGATGCAGTCTGTAGGTGTCGGCTTCCCCAGGACTCAGAGCGTCATAGTCCAGTGTAGAGGAGGGATTCACGTGGGGTACAAATGGAGCCCAGTTCTCCGTGGTGTGCACCCACCTCATTTTTCAGTCCACCTCTTTTCCCTTGTGGCTCAGTGGTAAAGTATCCGCCAACAACGTGGGAGACCTGGTTCGTTACCTGGCTTGGGAAGACCCCCTGGAGAAAGGAAAGGCTATGCACTCCAGCGGGCTTGGAGAATTTCATGGACTGTATAGTTCATGGGGTTGCAAAGAGTCAGACACGACTGAGCGACTTTCACTTCACTTCTCTCAGAGATGCGTCATCTGTTTCATTACAGTTCTGCAACCTATATATGTATCCCAATTTAGCACATTTTGAAAGTAGGTTTCCCCAAACTGGGTAGCCAGTCCAAAGCAAGCTGTGCAAAGAGCAGAAGTTCCCCTGCCAGAATAGAGTCTTGAAGTCACACCATGGCTTCAGATTTCTTGAGAATTTGTATTTTTCCCTTTTGGAGAAAGTGGTCCTCGGCAATCTGCACATGTTTAAAAGTAGGAGATTTAAAAGCTGTTTGGATGTACTGAGAGAGTGCTGAGGCCGGCCAAGATGTATCTTCACTGTAAAATGATCCAGGCGGACTGTTGGAGAAACCCCTGACATCAGTGTGTGTAGATTTTTCCTCTTGGGCTATCAGATTCCCTGAAGATAAGTTTTACAAGTTTCTGTTTTAACCAAGTAGGGGAAGAGGGCTGGGATCTCAGTAATCAGCATTAAGTTACATATGACGGTCTCTCTCTTTTGGGCAGGATACTATGTTGGTCCATTTGTGCTGCTCTGACAAAAATACCATAAACTGGGTGGCTTATAAACATTTTTTTCTTACAGTTCTGAAGTCTAGGAAGTCCAAGATCAAGGTGCCAAAAGATTTAGTGTCTGGTGAGAGACCACTTCCCCACTGAAGTTCATCTTCTCTCCGTGTCCTCATGTGGTGGGAGGGGTGGGTGGGGCTCTCTAGGGTCTCATTTTAAGGGCACTAACCCATTCATAGAACCAGACGTGGAAAGAACTGATGCTGAAGCTGAAGCTCAAATACTTTAGCCACCTGATATGCAAAGCTGATTTATTGGAAAAGTCCCTGCTGAGAAAGATTGAGGACAGGAGAAGCGGGTGACAGAGAATAAGATGGTTGGATGGCATCACTGACTCAATGGACATGAGTTTGAGCAAGCTCCGGGAGTTAGTGAAGGACAGGGAAGCCTGGTGTGCTGCAGTCCATGAGTCAGACACAACTTAGCAAAGAGTTGCAAAGAGTTGGACATGACTTAACAACTGAACAGATCCCATTTATGAGGGTTCCACCCTCATGGCCCCTTCACTTCCCCAAATTCCCACATTCTAATATCATTGCCTCGGGGATTAGGCTTCAACATATGAGTTTTGGGAGGATGCAAATATTCAGATCACAGCAGACACCCATACTTCCAGTTGTGTCTTGGCGGTGCCCAGTCCAGAAGAGTTTCTGGTCATTTTCCAGGTGGTTATAATGCAATTCGGTGTACAGGAGACTTCTAAGGGTCACCTGTTTCCCAAACAGCTTTCACCAAATCCTCCTTCATACCGCCTTTCTTCCCAATCTCAGAGTTACTCAGTGCTGCCAGGATGTGAGCCTGTGAAGTTGCTGCTCTGAAAGCCAGGTTGGCTCACAGCTCTGCCCACTGCCATCTGAGGATTTGGCTGTGGCAAGTCTGTTGAGTCAGGCATCATTCATCCATCTGTGCTCCAGCTTCCATGTTTTACTACTGTTGCCTCCTCTTCTGTCCTCCCCAAGCTGCGCTTGTCTGTCCTTTTAAATCATCTCTTTACTGTACTTTTAGTGGAGTCTCTGGAGGGACAGAAATTAGACGCATGTGTTCAAACACCCTAACTCAGAATCCTTCCATTTTCTGTAAATGTATCAGCCTTGAGAGGGGAGCGGTTTATTCACTCATTTTCAATCCTTCTTGTTTTTGGAGAAATGCATTCGAAGCTATCAATTTCCCACTCAATATTTATCCCGCAGATTTTGATAGTACTTCCACTGTTATTGGATTCCAAAGATTTTGTCCTTTCCACTGTGATTTCTACATGTCGACCTGTTACTTGGGAAAGTATTTTTAAATTTCCAAAACTATTGTAAAATGTTCTTTTTACTGCTGATTTCTAACAACATGTGGTCTTAGAAGCTGGGCTGTATGTATGACCAGGATCTTTGAAATGTGCTGAGATTTCCTCTGTCACCTGTGGTCATGGCTGATTTTTGTGCAGGTCCCATCTGTGCTTGAAAAGAGCATAGCATCTCCATTCACTGATGAAAGATTCTATGTATATCTGTTAGATCAGACTTGATCTGATTATGTGATTAGCATAATTTTATTATTCTAATCTTTTATATTCTTATTAATTTTTCATTGTCACAATCAGCTTCTACTCTGTGATTATTTTAGTTTTCACTTTGTTTATTTGAGACTACGTGCTTAACTATGTACATATGCATGGTTGGTAGGTTTTTTTCTATTAAATTTTATATAATGTCATTCTTTGTCCCTATGAATGCTTTTACCAACCTAGATAGCATACTGAAAAGCAGAGTTATTACTTTGTCCACAAAGGTCCGTCTAGCCAAGGCTATGGTTTTTCCAGGGGTCATGTATGGATGTGAGAGTTGGACTGTGAAGAAAGCTGAGCACTGAAGAATTGATGCTTTTGAACTATGGTGCTGGAGAAGACTCTTGTGAGTCCCTTGGATTGCAAGGAGATCCAACCAGTCCATCCTAAAGGAGAGCAGTCCTGGGTGTTCTTTGGAAGAACTGATGCTGAGGCTGAAACTCCAATACTTTGGCCACCTCATGAGAAGAGTTGACTCATTGGAAAAGACCCTGATGTTGGGAAGGATTGGGGGCAGAAGGAAAAGAGGACGACAGAGGATGAGATGGCTGGATGGCATCACCGACTCAATGCACATGAGTTTGGGTGAACTCCGGGAGTTGGTGATGGACAGGGAATCACACTGGCGTGCTGCGATTCATGGGATGGCAAAGAGTCTGACAAGACTGAGCGACTGAACTGAACTGAACTGAACTGAACTGATGAATGCTTTTGTCTTACTTTTTTATTTTTGTCTGATTATGATTTATTCCCCAGGATTCCTTTGCTCTTTAGTTACTTTTTCATAATATATCTTTTCCATCCATTTGTTTCCAACTTTCTCTCTCTCCCCCCATGAATGTGTATAGTTTAGAGATACCTCTTATAAGAAGTGTAGAACTGCATTTAAAAATTAAATTTTATTTAATCTTTGAAATACTTAATCCCACATGTAGTATCAAATTCTAAACATAATAAAGATATAATATAGCTTGTATGCGGAGTTTAGAAAGATGGTACACATGAATTTATTTGCAAAGCAGAAATAGAGTCACAGATATAGAAAACAAACTTATGGTTACCAAGGAAGGAAAAGGAGGTGGGATGAATTAGAAGATTTAGTATTGCTGTATATACACTTCTGTATATTAAATAGATAACCAATGAGAACCTACCATGTAGCATAGGGAACTCTATTCAATAATCTGTGGTGATCTAAATGGGAAGGGAATCTTAAAAAGAGAGGATGTATGTGTATGCATAGCTGTTTCAACTTGGTGTACAACAGAAACTAACATTGTAAAGCAACTCTACTACAGTAAAAATTTATTTTAAAAATAAACATACTACAAAGTAACTGAAAATTTTCCCTCTCAGCTTCTTTCCCCATCTTCCCAGTCTCTCTCTTTAGCAGGTGATGAACATCGTTAGTTTCTTGCTGGAGATAACCATTGTGAGTATAAGTAAATATGATTTATAAATTATTTCTTTTATGGTAGCAGTATATGCACTGTCCCTTATCTTGCCTTTTCATCTTTTAGGGATTTGTTCTTAACTGTACGTGAAGAACTTCCTCATTTTATGAATGACTACATATCATTTTGCTTTATGAATGTACCTAATCTATTAACCGATCTCTCATCAGTGGACTTTTAGGTAGTTTCCAATCTTGTCCTTTTACAAACAATGTTGCAATAATCTTGTGCAAACATTATTTAAACATGGACAAATATATCTGTGAGAGAAATTTCTAGAAGTGGAACTTCTGGGACAAAGGGTATAGGCTTTTGTAACTCCAATAGATATACAGATGTTGCCCAACTATCCTCCATAGAGTTTTGCCAGTTTACACTCCCACTGCAAAGAATGTTCTAATTCATTCTAATTCCCGCTTGCTGGTTTCCCCACTCTGTCACCTTATCAGCCAAGGGCCAGTAAGGAAAAAGAGTCGTTGTTAATGATTTTCAACAGAAGGAATCTTAGAAGGGGGACTGAGTATACAGGTGGTGGGAGAACCGAAGTCAAACATGGGCTAAAGAGGCAGCTCAGGGCAAGAACCATCGCAGGAATCTGCTACCACCCATGGGCTGCTGGACCCAGGAGCCAGGACCATCAGAGGAAGCTGGCACTGCCTCCCTGGTAGGAGCCGGGAGGATGGAAATAGGGGCTGTCAAGAGGGTGCTAGAGGAGAAGTAGTTGTTGAAGGAGATGCTCCCAGGAGCAGAGAGTGAAGAGCAGAAATACCCTGGCTTCCCCCTCTCTTCCACCCTCCTGTTTTTTGGCCAGTGCCTCCCATTTCTGAAAATGACCTGAAGTCAGCAAGAGAATTTGAGAAATACCTTTTCCTGTGACTGGAGACCACAGCAGAGAAAGAAGGAGAATATTCAGATCTGAGAGCAAAACAGGGAAATGAATGGCACAGTCTGATTTTTCTACAGTTCAGCTCCACGTGCACCATCTATGCTATATTTAAATGCCACTGTCTACTGGGCCCCACAGGATGTGACCCCTAGCTGCTCTCCAATCTCATTTTCTACCACTGTCCCCCAATTTTCTCGGTCGCTCCTACTCTGGCCCCTTACTGTTGCTCAAGCAAGCCAACTTCTCCCCAATGCCCCCCATTCATCTCTGTTCAGCAAGTCTGAGATGCCTCCACTTGGGACCATGCCTGCATCTGCAGTTATTTGGGTGGGAGCTCCCTCTGGCCCTGGGACTTTGTCTTGGGGCCAGTGGTCCCAGGCAGTGGGCAGTTCATTCAGTTCCTGGTCTTGGGGCTGAGTCTTAATCCTTTCCATGCCTTAGTGCCACCATTTTCCATAAAGCCACAGCCCCAGGCAATGAGCAGCTGTCATTATTTTCCAGTTACTTCATATGGGTTGTGTCTAGCAGTGAGCCTGGCCCACTTACCACTGCCCCAGCAGAAACACATTTAATCCTTGTTGTTTGAGGCAACCGACCCCTCAACCACTAATGCTTGATTCAGGCCATGGCAGTCAGCAGGCTCAAGGCTCCTGTTTCACCTATCACTTTGGTTTCTGGTCCTTGGAGATGTTTAGTTTATTTCTGATACCAGTTGTGTTTTACTTGTTTTCTCTTCAGATAATCTATCATTCGTGTGTGTGTTTGTGAGTGTTTGGAGCAGAGGGAATGTGATGAACCATGACCTTTCAGCACCATCTTTTTTCTTTTTTTAATGCTTATTTATTTATTTGGCTGTGCCAGGTCCTCGTTGCAGCATGTGGGATCCAGTTCCCTGACCAGATATCGAACATGGGCCCCCTGCATTGGAAGCATGGAGTCCCAGCCACTGGACCATGTGGGAAGTCTCTCAGCCATGTTGACCAGACCATGCATTTAGATAGGCAGAATCTCAGTTAAAACATTCTATTAATGGACTCAGGAATCCATTTTGCACATGCTGCTGCTAAAATCATACATGAACCAGCTTGTACTCATGTGGTGGTTTTGGGGGCAAACGCTGGGCTTTAGAACCATTCCTTCCAGCAGCAGCACAACTGGAGAACGTACAGGTGGCTCTGATGGCAAACTCGTGATCCCCAACCCCAGCAGGGCCTTCTACAGGGCTGCAGGTGAGCTTGGCTGGCTTCCCCTCTTGCTTGCTTCAGCACTTGCTCTGACCCTTCATTGCAGTGAGTGTTAGTAACACTACCATCACTGGTATTAGCATGACTCTACTCATCAATTTAAACTCCTACAACAACTCTCACTCTTTAAACTGGACTCAACCTTTCTTCTTAATTTTCATCTCAAGGGATTTGCTGCCTGTCTTTTTCATTGCAGGTTTATTTCTTAAATTGCTCTAATTCTTAGCCCTCGTGAGCAACTCAGGTTTCCTGTGTCATCAATTTCCCCTTCATCTAGATATGAAAAAAGTAAAATCTATACTGATTGATGCCAACCTATTACAATGTGGTTAAATGTATCTCACCTTCAAAACAATAAGTAGAACTTCCCTGGCAGTCCAGGGGTTAAGACCCTGTGTTTCCACTGTAGGAGGCACTGGTCGGAGAGCTAAGATCCTGTAAGACTTGTGGTGCAGCCAGGAAGAAAGAAAGAAAGAAAAATTAAATAAACAAAAAGTCTCCCCTGATGTAGAAGCCCTGTTAGCTATTACCGACCTTAGCCATCCATCACAGAGGCATACCATGGAGCAGTTTTGCTCCCACCCCTCACCCCCATCTTAACTGTTGCAATCAGGCCTCTGCTCCCATTGCTTCACTGAAACCAGGCAGTGAAGGTCATTCGTGAGTGTTCATTGCCAAATCCAGTGGCGCATGCCTGGGTAATTGCTTGGATTTTCTGCAACATTCGCCACCTCCTCTCTTTGGAAACCCCACACGTCTTTGGCTTCCATGACCCTCTCTCCTCTTGTTCCATTTTTCCTCCTTGTGGCTGGACTGTCTTCACCCTCCCCTGGCTCCAGCCTTGAGCTTTCCTCACACTGCTCCCTCCCTCTGGCTTTCTCATTCGGTCAGTGTGGCTCTGTCTGTATTTGCCTGCTGGTGAAACCTCTACTGGATTGAATGATGTGTCCCCCAATTTATGCCCACCCAGAACTTAAGAATGGGACAATACATGGAAATAAGGTTTTGGAAAGTGTCATTAGTTGAGACGAAGGCATACTGGACTGGGGTGAGAGAATAAGATTTTGTTGTTTAAAGCCACCCTGTTGGTGGCACTTTGTTACAGCAGCCACAGGAATCTAATACATTGGTTCCCTCTGGACTTGCAGTAGACCTCCCTGGGGTCAGGGGCTGGACTCAGGCAGGGCAACCCAGTCCTCCCTTATAGCTCATCCATTCACTTTGTTGTCTCTAGATATTTCCAGTTTTAGATGAAAGATCTCCCATTTGACCGGGACAGTAGCTTTGTCCAGAAGAGAAAGTGAAAGTCACTCAGTCGTGTCCAACTCTTTGAGACCCCATGGACTATTCAGTCAATGGAATTCTCCAGGCCAAAATACTGGAGTGGGTAGCCTTTCCCTTCTCCAGGGGATCTTCCCAACCCAGGAATTGAACCCAGGTCTTCCGCTTTGCAGGGGGACTCTTTACTAGCTGAACCACAAGGGAAGCCCAAGAATACTGAAGTGGGTAGCTTATCCCTTCTCCGGCAGATCTTCCCGACCCAGGAATTGAGCCAGAGTGTCCTGCATTACAGGCAGATTCTTTACCAACTGAGCTATCAGGGAAGGCCCTGCAAAAGAGAAAGATAGCTCTTAAATCTTGACTTACCACTTAACTGCTGTGTGTCCCCAGGCAAGAACTCCTTTTGTCAGCTCGGTGTTTCCATCTGTTCAGTGGAAGATGTTAGTTTCTTCCTGGGTTTTAAGATTCAGTGAACTGACGGGAAAAGTTTTTAGTGGAAAGTCAAACTTGTAAGTTTTCCTTTCTTTGGAAGACAGAAACAAACAAGAAATGGTTGGACTTCTTTTCCTGCTATTCCTTAACTTGACATCATCACCCTCAAGCTTCAGTTGGTTCTTTTCACTCAAGCAACTTTAGATAAACCCTTCCTGAGTCTGGCACCTTTAAGTGAGTCCTTCCTCTAGGCTAAAACTTCAAAGCATCTTCCTGGTCCATGACCTTGAGGTTTATTCTAGGTCAGCTGCCCTGCCATTGTCGTTTTCTCCTATCTCCCAGCAATTACTCCATTTTCGTAAGAATTCTGAGGTTGTCAGAGAGCCTTTGTTTTTATAGCAACACTATTTTCTTTAGACGCTTGCTAGTCCCTTCCAGCTTTCCATGCCTGGTGATTTACCACCCTTAGAGCCTCCTGTGTGTATTAGTTGCTCAGTGTTTTCCGACTGTTTGTGACCCCGTGGACTGTAGCCTGTCAGGCTCCTCTGTCCATGGGATTTCCCAGGCAAGAACACTGGAGTGGGTTGCCATGCCCTCCTCCACGGGATCTTCCCAACCCAGGAATCGAACTCTCTTATTCTGTGTCTCCTGCATTTTTACCTGCTGAGCTATCAGTAAAGCCTCCTCAGTTCAGTTGCTCAGTCGTGTCTGACTCTTTGCGACCCCATGAATTGCAGCACGCCAGGCCTCCCTGTCCATCACCAACTCCTGGAATCTACTCAAACTCGTGTCCATCAGGTCAGTGATGCCATCCAGCCATCTCATCCTCTGCCGTCCCCTTCTCCTCCTGCCCCTAATCCCTCCCAGCATCAGGGTCTTTTCCAATGAGTCAACTCTTCACATGAGGTGGCCAAAGTACTGGAGTTTCAACTTTAGCATCAGTCCTTCCAAAGAACACCCAGGACTGATTGCCTTTAGAATGGACTGCTTGGATCTCCTTGCAGTCCAAAGGACTCTCAAGAGTCTTCTCCAACACCACAGTTCAAAAGCATCAATTCTTCAGCACTCAGCTTTCTTCACAGTCCAACTCTCACATCCGTACATGGCGACTGGAAAAAACATAGCCTTGACTAGACGGACCTTTGTCAGCAAAGTAATGTCTCTGCTTTTTAACAGGCTATCTAGGTTGGCCATAACTTTCCTTCCAAGGAGTAAGCATCTTTTAATTTCATGGCTGCAGTCACCATCTGCAGTGATTTTGGAGCCCCCAAAATAAAGTCTGTCATTGTTTCCACTGTTTCCCCATCTATTTCCCATGAAGTGATGGGACCAGAGGCCATGATCTCAGTTCTCTGAATGTTGAGCTTTAAGCCAACTTTTTCACTCTCCTCTTTCACTTTCATCAACAGGCTTTTTAGTTCCTCTTCACTTTCTGCCATAAGGGTGGTGTCATCTGCATATCTGAGGTTATTGATATTTCTCCCGGCAATCTTGATTCCAGCTTGTGCTTCTTCCAGCCCAGCATTTTTAGCTCTTTATTCTCCCAGAGCTGAATGACAGCAGCCATAACAAAGACGATGATGATGACCCTTGTGTAGTATGTCCCATCTGCCAGCATGTTTAAGAGCTTTACATACGTGAACTCACTTCATAGTTAATCTTTTGTACTTCTTTTATTGTCTTGTTTCATGTTAAACATTTTTTAGTGCACCATTTTGGTTCTTCAGTCAATTTTGCAGACATTTTTAAAGGATTAGTTTCCCAGTGATTGCTCGTACATCTTAACTCAGTACTAACTACTTCAGGCTATTTTTGACATAATTTTGGTAAAATAGAGTAACTTTGTTTAGTATCTCCCTTCCGCACATTGTGCTATTATTGTCACATGTTGTATGTTTACAATAAATCCACCAATAGAGTGTTATAGTTATCACTGTATGCAATCTTCTTTTTTAAATAAAAAACAAACCCTCTTTTAACATTCATTATATTTATGGTTACCTACATATTCACTATTTCTGGGGTTCTTCATATCTTCTTGTGGATTCATGTTACTGCTTTCTGTCATTTTGTTTTAATTGGAAGGACAGCTAGCAAACCGTTCTTTCAGTTTTTGTTTTTTGAGAAACATTTTTGTTTTGCCTTCATTTTTCTAATTGTTGTGTATACAATTCTTGGTTGGCAGGTTTTTTTCCAGCTCTTTATGTATGTTGCCCACTCCTTTTGGCTTCCCTGGTTTGTGGTGAGACATCAGCCATTAGTTGCATTGTTGTTCCCTTCGTATATGGTGAATCATTTTATTCTTGTTTCTGTTATGATTTTCTTGTTTTCTTTGGTTTTTAGCAGTTTGACTGTGATGTATGTGGGTGTGGATCTCTTCATGTTCAACCTACTTGGGATACATTAGGCTCCTTGGATCTATAGATTCATTTTTAAAAAATCAAATTTGGTAAAATTTCAACCACAGTTTTTTAAAATTCTCATTTATTTGTTTATTTACGTTTGGCTGTGCTGGGTCTGTTGCTGCTCAGGCTTTTCTCTAGTTGCGGGACAGGGGCATCTCATCGCAGTGGCTTCTCTTGTTGCAGGAGAGAACTTCTTTTGGGCTTCTCTTCTTTGGGGGTCTAGAGCCCAGGCTCACGGTTGTAGCACACAGCCTTAGTGGCATGTGGGATTTTCCTGGATCAAGGACTGAATCCATGTCTTCTGCACTGGTAGGTGAATTCTTTACCACTGAGCCACTGGGAAGCCCCATTATTTCTTAACTATTCTTTCTGGATCATTATGTTTATGTTGGTTTGCTTGGCATTTTCCTGCAGGTCTCTGAGACTGTTTTTCTTCAATCTTTTTTCCCTCTGTTCTTCAGATTGGAAAACTTCTGCCAAATTCTCTTCAAATTGACTGATTCTTCTGAAACTCGTATCTTCATTTAAGTCCAACCTACTGAGCACAAAAGGGCTTAGGTAATTGTCTAAGGCAAACCCTTACTTAAAGGGCAAAACAGCAAATATTTTAGGCTTGCAGTTCATATGATGTCTGTCATAACTACTCTGCTCTGCCATTTCGGCTCAAATCTATACAGACTATGTAAATCATTGGCTGCCAATGTGTTCCAATAAAACCATTATTTACAAGAACAGGTGGCTGGTCTGCGGACTGTAGTCTGCTGATCTATGTTCTCTGGTCTAAGTTTTGCAATTATTAACAGCAACAGGCCTACCTGGGATTCAGATGTATGTCTTCTTTCTTCAAAGTCTGTGCTTTTTCCAGTATCTCACATTGCCTCCCAGTAATGGACTGTTTTGGTCTTTTTAGTGATGAGGTCGTCCTAGAAGCACCACAAATACTAGTCAGAACACACCATGTGTTTTTGCATCACTTGCTTCATTCCAGCATTTAAAATGCCTATTGTAATAGGAGAGTCTTTCCCCTCCTCTTTTTCTTACTCTTCTTTCTTTCCTTCCATCCTTTTATTTCTTATTCCATCCTTTGCTTCTTCCTGCCACTCTCTCTCTCTTTCCTTCCTCCCTTCTCTCTCTCTCTTCCTATTATTCACCTTTGTAGACTGACCGTACTTTTTTCTAATTCCGTTTCATTCTCCACTGAACTGTTTTCATTTTGCCGACGAAAATTGCTGATAACGTAATGTGTTACAACAGTCACATAGAAAAATAGTAACTAGGAAAGAAAATAGGAATGTAAGTGCTGTTGCTAGCAAGATTACCACCCATAAGTTATAAATAGAGTAGAGGTCATCTGTTTTTCTCCGGCGATGTTTGATTTTTTTTTTTAATTGCTTCAAAAAGTCTTCTGGGGAGCAGGAAGCAGGGAAGCATGCAGATTTCAATTTCTTCTTCTTTTTCTATGGATGATTTCTTTCTAAAACTATTTCCTCCCTCAACCTGGTGTTTGCATTCACAACCTGAAATGGGCTGCTCCAGTCACTCTTGGGTTGTAGCATTTGTTCCCTAGGCTTCTTGGGAAAAACTTCCACCTCTAGAATTAAAGACCTATGTGCGTGCTGCTGCGTGCTCAGTCACTTCATCTGTGTCTGACTCTTGCGACCCCATGGACTGTAGCCCATCATGCTCCTCTGTCCAAGGGATTCTCTAGGCAAGAATACTGGAGTGGGTTGCCAGGCTCTCCTCCAGGGGATCTTCCTGACCCAAGGATCGAACCCACGTCTCTTGCATCTTCTGCATTGTAGGTGGATTCTTTACCCATTGAGCCACCTGCTAAGCCCAAAGACCTATGTACCTGCCCCAAAAGGTGAGTTGGTTCCTGGAATCATGCCTGTCATAGGCCTTCTGCAGCCATGGAACTTGTATACATGCTGCCGAATGTTTTTGATAAAATGCGGTGAAATAATCAACTAAAAGTAGCTCAAATAGAGCCTGTGCTCTAGAGGAACTCCAACTACTGAGCCCACGTGCCACAGCTGCTGACGTCCATGTGCCCTTAAAACCGATGCCCTGCAATAAGAGAAGCCACTGCAATGAGAAGCCCACGCACCCAACTAGAGAGGAGCCCCCGCTCGCCGCAACTAGAGAAAGCTCTCAAGGAAGACCCAGTGCAGCCCAAAATAAAAATTTAAAAAAAAAAGAACATCTCCACTCTTCTTCCCATCCTCTGACTCCCCAGTGGTCCCTGGTGAGATACCTTTCATTTTAAGATTCATTTTTATCACTCCAAAGAGTTGGCAACATGTTCATCTATTTGCAGAGGGTTTTCTTTTGTTTATACCCAGTTATAGCAACTTAAAATAAGTTCTGTGGTCAGACTCTTAGTATTTGTTTACTCATTCAGTTCTGACTCAGTGTCCAATATATGCTAGGCACTGTCAGCCACTGGGATTACAGGATGAATCAGAAAAATGCCTGCTCTCAGGGACCACAGGCTTGGGGTTTGGGCGTGCTAGATTTTCTTTCTGGCGCCATCTCTCTGCAATTTAAAAACTTTATTTATTTTTTCTTATGCTCTGGGTGATTATAGTCCTCAGTTAACACTCCAGGAAGTTGCCATTATTCGGTTAGAATTAGCTCTTAAGATGGAGAACGTTTGCTATCCTTGTCCAACCTCTTTATTTTTCAATTGGAGAAACTGAGGCTCTTGCTGAACAAGTCTACCCTCTTCCGAATCTTCAGCAGTGGGTATTGGAAATGACCACAGTCCTTTGCGTTAGCTGCATTCCTCCCAGAAGGTTATGTGAGAGAGGCATTACATGACTTGCCATGACTTTGCTCGCAATGTACACTATAGCGGGTGTGAGCAGTCCTAAAACACGTGTGGTCTGAAATCACATCCAGATTCATTGGTGTGAAATCACATTTCACATTAGAAAGTTTGCTAACAGTTTCTGCTTTGCCCAGCAGCCCAATCCTGGAATCTGAGGTTCTTTCACCAGACAAGGAGCTAAGCTGAGCTTGGACTTGGGTGAGAAGAGCAAGTGACATTGATGAGAAAGGAACGTCCTTTCCCTGCTTCTTCCCTGGAAAAAAAGCACTTTCTCTTATCTTGGTGTTCAGAGAACATAAAATGGTACCATCAAGGTCCCTTATGCATCTTCGCACAGGAACTTCTAGGATTACCCTCATAGCTCAGTCGGTAAAGAATCTGCCTACAATGTAGGAGACCTGGGTTCGATCCCTGGGTCAGGAAGATCCTCTGGAGAAGGAAATGGCAACCCACTCCAGTATTCTCACCTGGAGAATCCCATGGACAGAGGAGCCTGACAGGCTACAGTCCATTGGGATTGCAAGAGTCGGACACGACTTAGCAGCTAAACCACCACCACCACAGGAAGTTCTAGTCATTGAAGAAGGATGGGCTTTGCCTCAGACAAAAGGGAAAATAACAAGGCAGCTTGAACTCATAGGTTGTTGAATGTCAGTGGATGTAATATACTATTGTGAAAAAAAAAAAAAAGTTCAACCCAGTGTGGGTCATGCTGGGAACTATGTGCACAGATTTCATTAGAAAAAGAGATTTGTTGCTTAGGTTTGGATGTGGGCCATCTGTTCTATTTTTCTTGAATTTAAAGTCACTTTCCCTGTGGAATTGTATTTTGAACTTTTTTGGGGAAAGCAGGGCACTTTATTTATATGTTAGTCTCTTTGGCTAAGCATGGGACTGATAAAATCAACTCTAAAATGCCCTTTGATTGATAACTTTTATCTTACCCACACGAAGATGGGTAAGATGTGACTGAGATAAAATTTAAATTGATCATCTGATACCTGCCATCATAGACTGGCAGCTCTGACCTGAGGCTTGTGATCTGTGAAGGAAGCTGAGTCAAACGACCTACACAGAGCTGATAAGATGACCCCAGACTGTTGACTATCACTTTCCTGTCTGATTTCTTTCATTAGTGAAGGTAGATTGCATTTTCCCACAGACCGATTCTCACTGAGATTCATGTCCAAGAGATATTTATCATAGTACTATTTATAATTCCAAATAGTTTGAAAATGACGTAAATGTGCGTTGTTTGGAAATAGGTCAATAAATTATGGTTTAAACATACTATTAAAAACATTATTCTAGGAGGATATTTACAGACATGGGAAAATATTTACATTATGATATTAAGTGAAAAAAAAACCTAAGTGTATAATGGTATGGCTTCAGTTTTTAAATTACATAAACATAATTACATGCACAGGTATATAAATATGTATATTTATGTTGTCACTTATTCAGTAAGCATGGATCAAGTGCACTTTATGCATCAGACACGGTGCTAAGGGCTGAAGGTACAGAGTTGAATGAGATTAATTCAGTTCCTGCCACAGACTTAATAGTTTAGTGTGTATAGGGAAAAGCATCAATAACAAACATATCAAATATTCATAATTTTTTTCTGGGTGGTGGGTAACTTAAACTTTCTTTTTTCTGAGTTTCTGTATCTTCTAGATTTTCCACTAAAAGAAAGTGTCTCATATAGATAGAAAAAGGCAGCAAATAATGTTTTAAAATGTGAGTGGAGCTGAAAACCTGTTCCCTGGCAGGAGGCTTTCTCCCTGAAACTGGAGATTCAGCTCCACAAACTGCAGGAGCCTTGGCCCAGGGACCAGGAGACTGTCACTAACCCACTACATGGATTAGTGACTTTACTCTCCTGTTTTAAGTTTCTTTTCCTATATGATGATAGTCTGATCCAGGTAATGGCTAAGATCTTGCCAGGTCTTAGAGTGTGGAACAGTATTTTCAGAGACATTATATGGGGAGGCAAATTTCCATAGATGCAAATCTACTGTTCTTATAATTGTTCTAATTCATAACTTGCTTGTGCCTTCTTACCTCATGCACAAGTGTCATCTTCAGTTTACGGGCAAATCATCTTTTGGGCATTCTAGACCTTCCTTCTCCATCCTTTTGCCTTTTTCAGACCTGTGAGAAATGCGAGAGAAAAAGATGTCACAGTCTCTCTTGGTCAGCTTCTCTCTCTGCTCTAAAAGCAAATGATTTCCCATCAGTTATTGACTATTTAGCCTAGTCCTATGGCAGATGTCGGAGAAGGCAATGGCAACCCACTCCAATATTCTTGCCTGGAGAATCCTCATGGACAGAGGAGCTTGGCAGGCTACAGTCCATGGGGTCACAAAGAGTCGGACACGATTGGAGCGACTGAGTACATGCTAGATGTAACAGGATACAAAGTGGGAGTGAGGCATGATTTGCTCAAAACAACTTGATGCCTTGATGCAGAGAGGCAGTGAAAGCTTATGAAAATGTTTGCGAATGGGACAGCGGCATACCCCAGGCTGGCTCCCGTTGTTCCATCTGAATACGTTGTAGGTATTCACAGGAGGGAGATGGGAAAATGGCTTGGGTGGGACTAGTCAGGAGAAGATTCAGAGTAGACAAGGTGTGACCTCAGCCTTATGGGATGGGCATGATTTAAATAAGGGCAAGGACAAGGGATAGCATTTCTAGCAGGAAAAACACCCTGGACAGGGAAGAAGAGGCCCTGGATGTTAGGGTGGTAAACTTTAGCAGATAAAAATACAAGATGCCCAGGTAAACTTGAATTTCAGGCAATGAAGGCATTTTTAATATAATTTTGTCTCATATTTGGCACATATAACATCGGGCAGATACTTATACTAGAAATTATTGATTATTTATCCGAAATCCAAATGTATCAAGGTGTGCTGTTTTTAATCTGGCAACTCTGATTGGTGTTTGCTCATGTGAGTGGACACCAACATCCAGGTGAACTCACTTGATCCAAGCAGATGATTTGAATTTGTGTCCCACTGTCTAGGATATTTAGAGAGTCCTGTTTTGAACTGTGGTGTTGGAGAAGACTCTTGAGAGTCCCTTGGACTGCAAGGAGATCCAACCAGTCCATTCTAGAGGAGATCACCCTGGGTGTTCTTTGGAAGGAATGACGCTAAAGCAGAAACTCTAGTACTTGGCCACCTCATGTGGAGAGTTAACTCACTGGAAAAGACCCTGATGCTGGGAGGGATTGGGGGCAGGAGGAAAAGGGGACGACAGAGGATGAGATGGCTGGATGGCATCACCGACTCGATGGACATGAGTTTGAGTGAACTCCGGGAGTTGGTGATGGACAGGGAGGCCTGGTGTGCTGCAATTCATGGAGTCACAAAGAGTCGGACACGACTGAGCGACTGAACTGAACTGAACTGAACTAGCTCTGGGATTATAGTTCTACTGAGTTACATTGAGCGAGTAATTCATGGACTCTGTATCTTTATTGTATCACTTGTAAAATAAAGATTTCTGTATTAATGTGTTAATGTGTATTCTAGGGCATTGTAGTGTGAGAACATTTGATGTTAAATAAAAAAGGGCGCCAGACCCCTCCTGTCACGTCTCATACAGGAAAAACCAATCCTGCTCTTTCTGATTCCCGGCCCGTGGGACTCACTGCTGCTTGCTGATATTTCGTCTCCTCTCCCTTGTCTGGGCACCGCTTTCTCCTGTGTCTCAGAAAATGTCTGCATCTTCCTGTGTGATGGGACTGCCTTTCCTTCACACTGTCATCCTGCTTTCCTCAAATCCCTTCCCAAATGTAACAGACCCTCTAACTCCTCCTGAGTAGTTGCCAGAGGGGAAGAGAAAATATTGAATCCTCAATTCTGTTTCCCTCCCCCGCGAAGAGTATGACCATCACAAAACTCAGAACCAGGGAAGGCGGCTCCATCGGCTCCTTCTTAACAGGAGGGGGTCAGGCCGGTTTTCATGAGTGGGGAACCATTGTTTCTCCAAATGGGAGAGCCGTATATGCTTATCTCAGAAAACTACAGGTAAAAACCATGGCTTTTTCCAGATTTCTGAAGCACCTGTGTGGTGCTGACACATGATTGTTCTTATACAATTATGAAGGATTCCCTTGTTGCTCAATCGGTAAAGATACTGCTGACAGTGCAGGAGAACCAGGTTCGATACCTGGGTCAGGAAGATCCCCCAGGAGAAGGAAATGGCAACCCACTCCAGTATCCTTGTCTGGAAAATACCAAGGACAGAGGAGGCTGGTGGGCTGCAGTCCATGGGGCTGCAAAGAGTTGGGCACGACTGAGTGACTAACTAGCTAGTGGAGGTAATGGAATTCCAGTTGAGCTATTTTAAATCCTAAAAGATGATGCTGTGAGAGTGCTGCACTCAAAATGTCAGCAAATTTGGAAAACTCAGCAGTGGCCACAGGACTGGAAAAGGTCAGTTTTCATTCCAATCCCAAAGAAAAGGAAATACTAAAGAATGCTCAAACTACCACACAATTGCACTCATCTCACATGCTAGTAAAGTAATGCTCAAAATTCTCCAAGCCAGGCTTCAGCAATACGTGAACCATGAACTTCCAGATGTTCAAGCTCGTTTTAGAAAAGGCAGAGGAACCAGAGATCAAATTGCCAACATCTGCTGGATCATCGAAAAAGCAAAAGAGTTCCAGAAAAACATCTATTTTTGCTTTATCAGTTCAGTTCAGTTCAGTCACTCAGTTGTGTCTGACTCTTTGCGACCCCATGAATCACAGCACGCCAGGCCTCCCTGTCCATCACCAACTCCCGGAGTTCACTCAAACTCTCGTCCATTGAGTCGGTGATGCCATCCAGCCATCTCATCCTCTGTCATCCCCTTCTCCTCCTGCCTTCAATCTTTCCCAGCATCAGGGTCTTTTCCAATGAGTCAACTCTCCGCATGGGGTGGCCAAAGTACTAGTTTCAGCTTCAGCATCATTCCTTCCAAAGAAATCCAAGGGCTGATCTCCTCTAGAATGGACTGGTTGGATCTCCTTGCAGTCCAAGGGATTCTCAAGACTCTTCTCCAATACCACAGTTCAAAAGCATCAATTCTTCGGCACTCAGCTTTCTTTATAGTCCAACTTTCACATCCATACATGGCCACTAGAAAAACCATAGCCTTGACTAGACGGACCTTGGTTGGCAAAGTAATGTCTCTGCTTTTGAATACGCTATCTAGGTTGGTCATAACTTTTCTTCCAAGGAGTAAGCATCTTTTAATTTCATGGCTGCAGTCACCATCTGCAGTGATTTTGGAGCCCCCCAAAATAAAGTCTGACACTGTTTCCACTGTTTCCCTATCTATTTGCCATGAAGTGATGGGACCAGATGCCATGATCTTCGTTTTCTGAATGTTGAGCTTTAAGCCAACTTTTTCACTCTCCTCTTTCACTTTCATCAAGAGTTGACTATGCCAAAGCCTTTGACTGTGAGGATCACAATAAACTGTGGAAAATTCTGAAAGAGATGGGATTACCAGACCACCTGACCTGCCTCTTGAGAAACCTATATGCAGGTCAGGAAGCAACAGTTAGAACTGGACATGGAACAACAGACTGGTTCCAAATAGGAAAAGGAGTGTGTCAAGGCTGTGTATTGTCACCCTGCTTATTTAACTTCTATGCAGAGTGCATCATGAGAAACACTGGGCTGGAAGAAACACAAGCTGGAATCAAGATTGCCGGGAGAAATATCAATAACCTCGGATATGCAGATGACACCACCCTTATGGCAGAAAGTGAAGAGGAACTAAAAAGCCTCTTGATGAAAGTGAAAGAGGAGAGCGAAAAAGTTGGCTTAAAGCTCAACATTCAGAAAACAAAGATCATGGCATCTGGTCCCATCACTTCATGGCAAATAGATGGGGAAACGGTGGAAACAGTGACAGACTTTAATTTTTTGGGCTCCAAAATCACTGCAGATGGTGACTGCAGCCATGAAATTAATAGACGCTTACTCCTTGGAAGGAAAGTTATGACCAACCTAGATAGCATATTCAAAAGCAGAGACATTACTTTGCCGACTAAGGTCCGTCTAGTCAAGGCTATGGTTTTTCTAGTGGCCACGTATGGATGTGAGAGTTGGACTATAAAGAAAGCTGAGTGCCGAAGAATTGATGCTTTTGAACTGTGGTGTTGGAGAAGACTCTTGAGAGTCCTTTGGACTGCAAGGAGATCCAACCAGTCCATTCTAGAGGAGATCAGTCCTGGGCGTTCATTGGATGGTCTGATGTTGAAGCTGAAACTCCAATACTTTGGCCACGTGATGCGAAGGGCTGGCTCATTTGAAAAGACCCTGATGCTGGGAAAGTTGAAGGCAGGAGGAAAAGGGGACGACAGAGGATGAGATGGTTGGATGGCATCACCGACTCAACGGACATGGGTTTGGGTGGACTCCAGGAGTTGGTGTTGGACAGGGAGGCCTGGCATGCTGGAGCTCATGGGGTCGCAAAGAGTCGGACAGGACTGAGAGACTGAACTGAACTGAGTGACTAACACTTTCACTTTCACAGTGAAGGATTTAGAAAAGTGTTCCCTGGGATTCCTGGGTGGCTGGGTGGTAAAGAATCTGCCTGTCAATGCAGGAGTCATGAGTTCAATCCTTAGACCAGGAAGATTCCACAGGCCATGTGCAACTAAGCCTGTGTGTCACAACTATTGTGCTCCAGGGCCCACGAACCGCAGCTACTGAAGCCTGCTCACCCTAGAGCCCATGCTCGGCAACAAGAGAAACTATCGCAATGAGAAGCCCGCATACCATGATTAGAGAGTAGCCCCCGCTCGCCGCAACTAGAGAAAAGTCCATGCGATAAGGAAGACTCAGCTCAACTGAAAAAGAAAAGTGTTCCAATTTGTGCTCATTTATTAAGTGCTCATCTTACTAAGTGAATTCCTGTTATTGCAGAAGACTGGACCTTCAGAAGAGATAATTTGCTCCTATTTATTTCCTCACCCACTAGAACTCTGGCGTTTTGCCCCAAGCACTTCTGGTCTCAGGTGCCTTGAGTGGCCCAGAGGGATCACCAAAGCAATAAGGAGCAGACACAGCAGACACAGAATGGTTACTTTGATGTGAGTTGTTGAAAATCAGCTCTGGATCCAAGCAGATCATGTGTTTATTGCCTGCTTCTGGCCTGGGTTACTTTATACCCCATCACAACCTGCAGCCTTTTCAGGTCACAAGCTCTTTTAAGTGGGCTCATGAGGGTCTAACTTGCTTAATTCTGTGCCCATTCTTGGAGAGACTTTAGGGCTGATGCTGGAGTTCAGTTTGGTCCCCAGAAGTGAGCATATCCTTCTCGCTTTGCTTTGACACGAGCTTGTATCCAGCCTGAAAAGTACCTTCCCGTAGCCATGGTACAGCGTATTCTGGTGATCATCGGAGAGTCTGTGTGTTTTGATTCTAGGAAAGACATTAGAGTCAATCTCTGGGATCCAGGTGATTCCCAAGAAGAGAACTCACCCCACCCCCACCCCCCTTGATCCTCAGAAGCCCCACCTTCCTAGACAGCCTCACTTTTCACCTACCTGGTCTCTGGATCCCACACGCCTACGTATGTAATAGGGTAGCTGCCTGAAGGAATATAGGCTTTCAGGCTTTTGAGTCAGGCCCCAGACTTGGCAGGGCAGCGGGAGCTGATCTGGCAAAGGTCACGCTACTTCCTTTGTCTGTGCTGAGGCCAAGTAGGAGAATTAGGAACATAAATTCTGAAAGATTAGACTGGATCAGAACAAGGCAGCTGTTGTTTTGCTAGGGTTTAGAGAACATTACAACGGTCATTGGACCCACTTCTGTTTTATTTAGAGGCGTCCCTCTGTCTTGGTCAGCGTGGGCTGCTTATAACAAAATGACATAGACTAGGGGTACCGAGTACCAGAAACCTAAACAGACATTTATTTCCCAAGTTCTGGGGGCTGAGAAGTCCAAGATCAAGGTGTCAGCATGGCCGGGTTCTCGAGGGCTCTATTTTAGACTTGTGGATGGCTGCCTTCTTACTGCGTCCTCACATGATGGAAAGAGAAAGAACAGGTTCTCTGACATCCTATCTTATAAGGATAGTAATTCCATCTGGAGAAGCCCAAGCTCATGACCCCATCTAAACCTAATCACGAATGCCATCACAATGGAGATTAAGGCTTCAAAATATGAATGGGGAGTGGGCACCAACAAGTAGTCCGTAACACTCCCTGTCTGATTTGAACACTACTTCTGTTGTCTTTTCCCTGCTGTGTGCTCCAAGGTATGTCCCACGAGGTAGGGAGAGGCTGTTTCCAGGCCTGGAAGGAGAGTGGACAGCTGGTGCACTTCTGAAGAGTCAGCTGAAAAGTGAATATAGGAATAGAGGTGGTTACAGAGACCTGGTCTCCCACTACTCATCCAGAAGATCTCAAGCCTGGGAGCATATCTGATGTAGCAAACATGCCTTCGGTGCTAACCTTTTCCCTCCAGTCTCCACTGAACAGGACATTTCTAGAAAATGATGGAGTAAGTTTTTAGCATCTCCTTTCCCTTTTCTATTTACTGATTAAGTTTCGGTTGACTAAATAAATGCATTCACTTTTCCAGGAGCTTCTTCAATATTGACTGAAAATCCTGAAAAGAACTGAAACTATCATGGAGCCACCATGTCCCTCTATTTCATGATCTCCCTGGTACTGGTCTCTTCCAGTCTTGCTGTCTCAATCTAGGTCAGACACCCAAGGATGGATACCTTCTCTCATTAAGCAGAGTCCAAGGCACTCTCCCTCAGTCCTTCAATGTTAGAATAGTCCCTGGTCTAGAAGGGTCCTTAGAGACATTTAGTCTGTTTCTTTTAAAGATGGTTTTCCCCAGACTACATAGAGATGAAGAGATAGATGAATTAGAAGCAAGCCTCTTGACTCTTTCCAAAGCACTAATGAACCTTGGTGATGATGCTCCAGGGAAGTCTCAAGGTGCAGGAGAAGGAGACGCCATGCGTGGGCTGTGGGAGCCAGGAACCTCACACTCTGAGCAAAACTGTCTGAAACACTGTCTGTGTTTCCCAGTAGCTTTATGAAGCATATGCTTCAGATTTTACTTTCATAGGAAGACAGCTGAGGATCAGAGGTTTGTGGAAGGGTGGTGAGCAACTTTTCTCCTCCAGAAAGCTCCCTGCCACTAACATCGTGCCATGTCACTGCTGCCTCTGCCCCCGCCTCACAGAGCCCTGTCCGTTGACTGACAGTTGCTCTTTGGCGTATGGAAGCCACCGGTGCCTTTGAGCAGGTGAATTTGCAGTTGAGTTATGTTCCTTTCTTCTCAGAAAAGGAGACAAGAGGGGAAGAAATAATATTGCAGAGTCAGCCATGAGGGAATTCTCCGGTTCGCTGGACTCTTAAAGGCAAAAGCACAGTAGAGAGTCAATGTAAGGATAGTATTACCCTTCTCAGATGTTAGTGAGGCATGAGACCACGGGGGTCTTGTGTGTGTGTGTTCATTAAAGCAGATGGCAACGGAAAAGGGAGTTTCATTTCAGGCCCAGGTGGCCAGGAACCTGTTTGCTTTCTTCTTCTATTTTTTTTAAATTTTGGCTGCATGTGGGATCTTAGCTTCCAGGGATTGAACCCATGTCCCCTGCATTGGAAGCACGGAGGCTTAGCCACTGGACTTGCGGAGAAGTCCTTACTTACTTTCTTTTTTGCCTGAAAGGAAAACGTCTGTTCTTCCTTTCAGAGGAGGCACAGGAGGAGAAAAGCCATGGATTCTACCTTAAAGAAAGTGATATTATTTCAAGGTACAAACTTGCAACAAGAAGCAAATAAGCCATAGAGATCTAATGCACAGTGTAACGAATGCAGACTGTATTGTACTATAGTTATAAAATATGATATTGCTACAATGGCAATTACACAATATTCAAATATTTCAAAGTGATGTATTGCACACTTTAAATTTATACAATATTTTTTGTCAAATATCTTCAATTAAAAAAAAAAAGAATCTGTGGTAGAGTTCCACTGGGGTTACCTGAACTTGTCCTACATGCATCAACTTAGACTGACAGTATCAAGTAAGATAGTGCATATCCCCTGGGGAGGTAACGAGGCAATATTTGCAAGCTACCTATTCTGGACCCAGATATTGGCAACCGTGAAATCCCAAACTTTATTCTGGTGTTTGAATGCTGAAACCTGAGCCAGTTCACAGCTGCACCCTGTGCTGCTGCTGCTAAGTCGCTTCAGTCGTGTCTGACTCTGTGAGACCCCATGGACGGCAGCCCACCAAGCTCCCCTGTCCCTGGGATTCTCCAGGCAAGAACACTGGAGTGGGTTGCCATTTCCTTCTCCAATGCATGAAAGTGAAAAGTGAAAGTGAAGTTGCTCAGTCGTGTCCAACTCTTAGCAACCCCATGGGCTGCAGCCTACCAGGCTCCTCTGTCCATGGGATTTTCCAGGCAAGAGTACTGGAGTGGGTTGCCATTCCCTTCTTTGGCTGCACCCTATAAATAAGACCAAAATGTCAGGACCCTATCTAAGCTCTCTCTGTGTGGTTTTAAGATAGTCTTTGTATCCAGGAGCAGTCTGAGATTGGATACGGGACTTTGTTTGTGAATAGTGGCAGGTTCCACCCTGTTCGGGTTCGAGGGGCCCAGCTCTTGTAGGAGCTGGGGGGACTGGGCTCGGTGGAGGGTCTTCCTTTCCTGAGCTCTAGGTGTGCAAGTCATTCGTGGACAAATGTTTACTGTTCTCTAGGAAAATTCAACCCTGTATGGGGCTCAGGGAAGATTTATTTATTTAAAAAGAATTTCCTATAAAATCCTAAAATCCTTTTGTTGCATAGAAAGCCTTCCTAAATCCTCCACATTTTTAAAAGCTTTAATTGTGTGATTGTGTTTGGAAACCACCTCAGGAAAGCCTCTGCAGATCTGGATAAAGGATTATTATAAGGGTTTTCACTTTGACGGTATGTATTAAAAGGCCAAGATAGGAGGGCTAATTGAACTACTGCACTTGAGGAGTTAACCTGTAAGGGACGACCACAGCAACAATAATAGTAAACTTCAGCAGCACAGCTAACATTCATTTAGCCAATCAAAGGGCCTCCCTGGTGGCTCAGATGGTAAAGAATCCGCCTACAATGCAGCAGACCGGTGTTTGATCCCTGGATCAGAAAGATCCCCTGGAGAAGGGAATGGCTACCTGCTCCAGTATTCTTGCCTGGAGAATTCCATGGACAGAGGAGCCTGGTGGGCTATAGTCCATGGGGTCACAAAGAGTCGGGTACAACTGAAGCGACTTAGCAGGAGCAGCATAGCATGTGCCGAGCATTGTGCTAAATGCTTGATAAGCCTTATTTCACTTAAATTTTGAGACCTATCAAGTGGTTATCTAGGCAAAGGGGCAGTCAAGGAGTCTCCTATCTCAGATATTTTTTAGCATTTTGGCAACACAGCTGAGCAACTAACTCTTTCTTTCCAAATGGAAGAATTTTACGTCATGTGCTAGAGTGTGGTGGATATGTAAGCCTCTTCACCACTTTTTTTCCCAAAGGAAGAAATTATTCGACTCTCTGGAAAGGCCATTGAAAATTCATTTGGCTTCGGTATACAACAGAGTGTTCCATGCTTCCCCCTCCGGAGAAGGACAAATGGGCATTGGAGGGCTGATCGTGCATCCAATCATTTCCTGAACAAGTTTTATTGTGGGTCCACAGTGTGAGGAGCTGGTTCCGTTGCTGCCGTGTTGCTGCTGATACATCTAGTTGAGAGATGTTCTTGGAGAACAAATCGAGTTCTACAACATCCATCTAGGGTCAAGGGAAACAATGCTTGATGGGAAGTAATGGAAAACGCTAAAAGATACGGAAAAGAATATGACTAATGCCTAAAGAGGAGCGAAACTGGGTCATTTGTAGCGATGTGGATGAACCTAGAGTCTGTCCTACAGAGTGAAGTAATTCAGAAAGAGTTGTATTTTAATGCACATGTATGGAATCTAGAAAAATGGTAACCGATAAACCTATTTGCAGGGCAGGAACAGAGACACAGACGTGGAGATGGACTTGTGCACACAGGAGAGGGTGGGACGAATTGAGAGAGGCACTGACGTGTATACGCTACTGTGTGTGAAACAGACAGCTTGTGCGAGGCTGCTGTAGAGCACACGGAGCTCAGCTCAGTGCTCCGTGAGGACCGAGATGGGTGGGATGGGAGCGGGGTAGGAGGGAGGCTCAAGGGGGAGAGGATATATGTATACTTACAGCTGATTCATGTTGTACAGCAGAAATTAACACAACATTGTAAAGCAATTATTCCTCAATTTTAAAAAATAAATAATTAAAAAAAATTTTTTAAGAGTATGGCCAATAGACTCATAGAGTTTCTCCTACCCTTAAGAATCTGTTGCTGGGAATCTGCTGCTCCCAGGCTCCAAAGTATGGTGTCCTTCTTAGGTGATGTCTCTTAAGCATGTGTGGAGACACAGCAGAGTCTCATCACTGACATCCCGCTTGACGCTCCTGGACACCTTCACTGCTTTTCCACGATTGATTTCTCTTTCCATCCTGGGGTTTGCGTTTTCCCTTCATGTCAGTCCCAGATAAAGCTCCTTCCTCAGTTTCGCTGGTTAATAAACAAGATCCACACTGGCTGGTTTGCTTGAGTCGCACCTTGGACGTCAGACTGTAGCCCAGGTGAGAGTTTCTCATTCTCCATTGAGACATTTCCCTGAATTAGTTTCTCCCTGGGGTCATTGTCTCTGACCATTCTTTTAGTTGTTACTGTTCTTTTTTTTTTTTTAATACTACACTATTTAGGCTCTTCTGTTGAATGTTTATTCAGTTCAGTTCAGTTCAGTCACTCAGTCGTGTCCGACTCTTTGTGACCCCATGAATCACAGCACGCCAGGCCTCCCTGTCCATCACCAACTCCCGCAGTTCACTCAGACTCATGTCCATTGAGTCAGTGATGCCATCCAGCCATCTCATCCTCTGTAATCCCCTTTTCCTCCTGCCCCGATCCCTCCCAGGATCAGAGTCTTTTCCAATGAGTCAACTCTTCGCATGAGCTGGCCAAAGTACTGGAGTTTCAGCTTCAGCATCATTCCTTCCAAAGAAATCCCAGGGCTGATCTCCTTCAGAATGGACTGTTTGGATCTCCTTGCAATCCAAGGAACTCTCAAGAGTCTTCTCCAACACCACAGTTCAAAAGCATCAGTTCTTCAGCGCTCAGCCTTCTTCACAGTCCAACTTTCACATCCATACATGACCACTGGAAAAACCATAGCCTTGACTAGACGGACCTTAGTCGGCAAAGTAATGTCTCTGCTTTTGAATATGCTATCTAGGTTGGTCATAACTTTTCTGCCAAGGAGTAAGCATCTTTTAATTTCATGGCTGCAGTCACCATCTGCAGTGATTTTGGAGTTCAAAAAAATAAAGTCTGGCACTGTTTCCACTGTTTCCCCAGCTATTTCCCATGAAGTGATGGGACCAGATGCCATGATATTCATTTTCTGACTGTTGAGCTTTAGGCCAACTTTTTCACTCTCCTCTTTCACTTTCATCAAGAGGCTTTTTAGTTCCTCTTCACTTTCTGCCATAAGGGTGGTGTCATCTGCATATCTGGGGATATTGATATTTCTCCCGGCAATCTTGATTCCAGCTTGTGTTTCTTCCAGTCCAGCATTTCTCATAATGTACTCTGCATATAAGTTAAATAAGCAGGGTGACAATATACAGCCTTGACGTACTCCTTTTCCTATTTGGAACCAGTCTGTTGTTCCATGTCCAGTTCTAACTGTTGCTTCCTGACCTGCATGCAGATTTCTCAAGAGGCAGGTCTGGCGGTCTGGTATTCCCATCTCTTTCAGATTTTCCACAGTTTATTGTGATCCACACAGTCAAAGGCTTTGGTATAGTCAATAAGGCAGAAATAGATGGTTTTTTGGAACACTCTTGCTTTTTCTATGATCCAGCGGATGTTGGCAATTTGATCTCTGGTTCCTCTGCCTTTTCTAAAACCAGCTTGAACATCAGGAAGTTCACAGTTCACGTATTGCTGAAGCCTGGCTTGGAGAATTTTGAGCATTACTTTACTAGCACGTGAGATGAGTGCAATTCTGCGGTAGTTTGAGCATTCTTTGGCATTGCCTTTCTTTGCAATTGGAATGAAAAGTGACCTTTTCCAGTCCTGTGGCCACTGCTGAGTTTTCCAAATTTGCTGGCATATTGAGTGCAGCACTTTCACAGCATCATCTTTCAAGATTTGAAATAGCTCAACTGGAATTCCATCACCTCCACTAGCTTTGTTCGTAGTGATGCTTTCCAAGGCCCACTTGACTTCACATTCCAGGATGTCTGGCTCTAGATTAGTGATCACATCATCATGATTATCTGGATTGTGAAGATCTTTTTTGTACAGTTCTTCTGTGTATTCTTGCCACCTCTTCTTAATATCTTCTGCTTCTGTTAGGTCCAGACCATTTCTGTCCTTTATTGAGCCCATCTTTGCATGAAATGTTCCCTTGGTATCTCTAATCTTCTTGAAGAGATCTCTAGTCTTTCCCATTCTGTTGTTTTCCTCTATTTCTTTGCATTGATCACTGAAGAAGGCTTTCTTATCTCTTCTTGCTATTCTCTGGAACTCTGCATTCAGATGCTTATATCTTTCCTTTTCTCCTTTGCTTTTCGCCTCTCTTCTTTTCACAGCTATTTGTTAGGCCTCCCCAGACAGCCATTTTGGTTTTTTGTATTTCTTTTCCATGCGGATGGTCTTGATCCCTGTCTCCTGTACAGTGTCACGAACCTCATTCCATAGTTCATCAGGCACTCTATCTATCAGATCTAGGCCCTTAAATCTATTTCTCACTTCCACTGTATAATCATAAGGGATTTGATTTAGGTCATACCTGAATGGTCTAGCAGTTTTCCCTACTTTCTTCAATTTGAGTCTGAATTTGGTAATAAGGAGTTCATGATCTGAGCCACAGTCAGCTCCTGGTCTTGTTTTTGTTGACTGTATAGAGCTTCTCCATCTTTGGCTGCAAAGAATATAATTAATCTGATTTCAGTGTTGACCATCTGGTGATGCCCATGTGTAGAGGCTTCTCTTGTGTTGTTGGAAGAGGGTGTTTGCTATGACCAGTGCATTTTCTTGGCAAAACTCTATTAGTCTGTGCCCTGCTTCATTCTGTACTCCAAGGCCAAATTTGCCTGTTACTCCAGGTGTTTCTTGACTTCCTACTTTTGCATTGCAGTCCCCTATATGAAAAGGACATCTTTTTTGGGTGTTAGTTCTAAAAGGTCTTGTAGGTCTTCATAAAACCATTCAACTTCAGCTTCTTCAGCATTACTGGTTGGGGCATAGACTTGGATAACTGTGATATTGAATGGTTTGCCTCGGAGACGAACAGAGATCATTCTGTCATTTTTGAGATTGCATCCAAGTACTGCATTTTGGACTCTTTTGTATATTATAGCTTTTAAAACGGCATCACTTTACACTTTGGTCTACCATAGTTTTCTGAAAAGTTCCTTAGAAGAAAAAACTTTATGCCATTTGAGGTTATTCAGGAAGTAAGACACGGTAACCTAAGCAGACTTCATCTGATTGTGCTTTACTTTATTTCATTTCGCATATACTGCAAATTCTACAAATTGAAGTTTCGTGGCAACCTTCCATCGAGCACGTGCCATTTTTCCCACAGTATTATTTTTAAATTAAGATGAGTTCATTTTTTTTTTTAAGACAGAGTGCTATTCCACACGTAATGACTACAGTAGGTGGTATATGTAACTTTCATATGCTCTGGGAAACCAAAATATTCATGTGACTAACTTGCTCACAATACTTACTTTATTGTGATGGAGTTGCCTGGAAATGAACCCGTAGTATCTTCAAGGGATGCCTGTACTTTTTTATTTATTTAGGGATAGAGCTGGGTTGTCAAAAATAGCACCTTATCATCTGATATCTTAGTCAGATTCTCTAGGTAAAAGAGCCTAACGCACACTTCAGTGCTAATATCAATCACAAGGTGGAATCCCAGGGCAACCAGAAGGAAGGACAGAAGACTGGAGCTGGGAAGGCGCCTCACCGACAAGGCTGCTACTTTGCAAAGGACATAGCTAATTGCTCAGCTCTCTGGAATGGTTCTAGACAGGCTCCACAGAAGCATCACGCTCAGAATCGTCCACTGGTGAGCGGAACAGAGAGGCCATTTATCTGTTGGCTCTCTTCTGTCTTTTGTTTCCCTAGGTCAAGGTTCGTCCGCTGGGAAGTAGAGCCCTATGCTTGCAGGTTGCACATCCCAGCTCCTGGGAAAGTCAGAGCTCACATCTGGTGGTTTGGAGCTTCAGCCAAATCCAGTGGTGGAGAGAGCATCAGGAGATGGACAGGGTCAGCCTCAGATGGACCAAGTGAAGCTGAGGAGCCTGAGAATTCCATGTGGTCTCCTAATGTGGTTCATGGGTCCTGCCCAGTCAGGAGGTGGGAGATGGCCTGGGTGAGGCAGGAAAAAATACTTGTTACCGGTGCTGCTGACAAGGTTCTAGGAGGTGGAACTGGCTTTGTCTTCTGGACCCTTTAGAGCAGGAGCCAGCAAACTTTGTCTGAAAGAGCCAGATGTTGAGTATTTCAGGCTTTGGGGATTGTGTGGCAAGGGAAACAATGAAAGCTATCAGGTAGGTACTTCTGTAACTATTGAAAATGCTACTGTTTTAAAAACATAAAAATTATCCTTAGCTGGCAGACCTTAAAAAGTAGACAGCTGACCGAATTTGGCCTGAGGGCTGGAAGGGGCTGATCTCTGTTTTAGAGAATAGGTGAAAAGGTATCCAACGAGGAGACTAACTCAGCTTCCAGGAAAGTCTCCCATGGTCTCAGGCACTAAACAGAATTATTGTCTTCTAGGGCTGTTGAAGGAAACGCCTATGAGAGTAGAGGCCCCTTGGGGTGGCCTGATGGTCCAGTATGGTTTGGATTTGACTATAGGGCTATGTATTTATATATTTATTTTAGTTTAAAAATATCTATTGATTTTTGGCTGCACTGGGTCTTTACTGTGGTGCACAGGCTTCTCATTGTGATGGCTTCTCTTGTTGCAGACTGCAGGCTAGAGCGCGGGCTTCAGTAGTTGCAGCTTATGGGTCCTAGAGCTTGGCGCTTCAGTAGTTGAGGTGCGTAGGCTTAGTTGCTTCATGGTATGTGAGATCTTCCCGAATTAGCAATCGAACCCTGCATTGGCAGGCAAACTGTTAAACAGGAGACCACCAGGGAAGTCCTTTATTTTAGCTCTGATGGGTGTGTGCAGTGGCTCACTCTGGCTTAAGAAAGCTGATGCTGCCCATCTCTTCCCAACTTCACATTCAGAGGTGTCATAGCAGTATCTTGAACTTGGCCATAGTGAGACTGTTTATACTATGGGAATCAGCAGATGCTACAAAGGGCTTCCTTGGGAGTGGGAAGAATAAGCATTTGCAAATATTAGCCAGCACACCACTGAGTATTTGCCTGATTGTTGCGGAAGCACAGTCCTTACTACTTACTGTAGCAAGTGAAGGCGACAGGAATCAGGTAGTTATCCCTGACATGTCATGGCTATGGGAAATGCTCCCATTGTTCTTCCAGCAGTCTGTGCACTTGGGTTTAAAACTCATGCTTTTGAAATGGAGACACAAACATAGAGAACAAATGTATGGACCCAGGGGGAAAGGGAGGGGGTTGGATGAATTGGGAGATTGGGAATGACGTATATACACCATTGATAGTATGTATAAAATAGACATATAGTAGATAATGAGAACCATTGTATAGCTCAGGGAACTCTACTCAATGCTCTGTGGTGACCTAAATGGGAAGGAAATCCATAAAAGAGGGTACTTGTGTACAATAGCTGACTCACTTTGCTATACAGTAGAAACTAACACAACGAACCAACTATACTCCAATAAATATTTAATTTAAAAAACAAAACATGCTTTTATGTCGAGTGGTCATGATAGGGATAATGATGACTTTCTGTATGTGGGACAAATTAATAGTGTGCTTTGGGGGTATTACTATTGAAATTATAGTTTTAAAATTATGGTATTTTGGACCTTGCCTATTTTTTAATTAAAAGATAATTTCTTGTACAGAATTTTGCTGTTTCTGTCAAATCTCAACATGAGTCAGCCATAGGTATACATATGTTTCCTCCTTCTTGGATCTCCCTCCCATCTCCCTCCCCATCGCACGCTTCTAGGTTGGTACAGAGACCCTGTTTGAGTTCTCTGAGCCATACAGCAAATACCCATTAGCTATCTATTTTACATATGGTAATGCAAATTTCCATGTTACTCTCTTTATACATCTCACCATCTCTTCCCCACCCCTCTGCCTGCCCCGTGTCCATAAGTCTGCTCTCTATGGACCTTGCCTATTTTATTTTAAAGGATCAAGTTTGAATTAAAATGGGAACGGTTCAGGTACAGCCAGAGAGCAGTCATGTCAAAGACACAATACAGCATCTCCCGTGATGGTGTCAGGAGAGGTGGGGTGAGATTAAGGTAGAGCTGGCTGGACCAGGCTGCCTTCCTCCTCCATCTCGCTTGCCATCTGTCAGCTCCCAGCACTCTCTAGTATTTAAACAAATTTCCAATCGCCATCTCTTAAAATAAAGCTTAATATATTCACATCTGGTGGTTTCCTGCTCCAGTTATGCTTAGTTTCGGCCTTCACTTAAAAAAAAACAAAACTATTCTGTGATTGCTTTGTGGTGCTTTGGAAGCGTTTCTGGACTAAGGATTTGTGACTCTCTTTGATTGCATTGTGATTGCATTTGCAAGTGACAGGATACAGAGGAAATTTGAAGGCTGTTTGCACCATGCTTCTGTGAGTACTAGCCCCTATGGTAGATTAATCTCAGATTATCATCTGAGAGACATTTTTCAAGTACAGGTTGTCTAGCTCGGCCCTAGACTGATGAGAGGGGCAGAATCCCTGGACATTTATTTTTTTAATTTAATTTTTAAAAAGATTTTTTTTTACGTGGACCATTTTAAAAGTACTTATTGAATTTGTTACACTATTGGTTCTGTTGTTTTTCACTGCTTTGGTTTTGTGGCTACAAAGCATGTGGGATCTTAGCTTCCAGACCAGGGATCGAACCCTCACCTGCTGCACTGAAAGGTGAAGTCTTAACCATTCATTGGACTGCCTGAGAAGTCCCCTGGGCGTTTTTTTTTAAAATTGTTTACTTTACAATACTGTATTGGTTTTGCCATACATTGACATGAATCCGCCACGAGTGTACATGAGTTCCCAATCCTGACCCTCCTGCCACCTCCCACCCCATATCATCTCTCTGGATCATCCCCGTGCAACAGCCCCAAGCATCCTGCATCCTGTATCGAACATAGACTGGCGATTCGTTTCTTACACAATAGTATACATGTTTCAATGCCATTCTCCCAAATCATCCCACCCTCTCCCTCTCCCTCAGAGTCCAAAAGTCCATTCTATACATCTGTGTCTCTTTTGCTGTCTCGCATACAGGGTTATCCTTACCATTTTTCTAAATTCCATATATATGTGTTAGTATACTGTATTGGTGTTTTTCTTTCTGGTTTTACTTCACTGTGTATGATTGGCTCCAGTTTCATCCATCTCATTAGAACTGATTCAAATGTATTCTTTTTAATGGCTGAGTAGTACTCCATTGTGTATATGTACCACAGCTTTCTTATCCATTCATCTGCTGATGGACATCCAGGTTGTTTCCATGTCCTGGCTATTATAAACAGCACTGCGATGAACATTGGGGTACATGTGTCTCTTTCAATTCTGGTTTCCTCGGTGTGTATGCCAAGCAGTGGGATTGCTGTGTCATAAGGCAGTTCTATTTGCAATTTTTTAAGGAATCGCCACACTGTTCTCCATAATGACTGCACTAGTTTGCATTCCCACCAACAGTGTAAGAGGGTTCCCTTTTCTCCACACCCTCTCCAGCATTTATTGCTTGCAGACTTTTGGATCGCAGCCATTCTGACTGGTGTGTAATGGTACCTCATTGTGGTCTTGATTTGCATTTCTCTGATAATGAGTGATGTTGAGCATCTTTTCATGTGTTTGTTAGCCATCTGTATGTCTTCTTTGGAGAAATGTCTATTTAGCTCTTTGGCCCATTTTTTGATTGGGTCGTTTATTTTTCTGGAATTGGGCTACATAAGTTGCTTGTATATTTTTGAGATTAGTTGTTTGTCATTTGCTTCATTTGCTATTATTTTCTCCCATTCAGAAGGCTGTCTTTTCACCTTGCTTATAGTTTCCTTTGTTGTACAGAAGCTTTTAATTTTAATTAGATCTCATTTGTTTATTTTTGCTAGACACGGGTGCCGGTTACTGTCCCCGACAAGCTAAGAGTCGAGGTAAGTAACGCACTTGGGCATTTATTTTTAAAGGTTCTCCCAGATGATCCTAATGAGCTACCAGGATGGTTAACTACGAACACTGCTGCTGCTAAGTTGCTTCGGTCCTGTCCGACTCTGTGTGACCCCATAGACGGCAGCCCACCAGGCTCCCCCGTCCCTGGGATTCTCCAGCCAAGAATACTGGAGTGGGTTGCCATTTCCTTCTCCAATGCATGAAAGTGAAAAGTGAAAGTGAAGTTGCTCAGTCGTGTCTGACTCCTAGCAACCCCATGGACTACAACCTACCAGGCTCCTCCGTCCATGGGATTTTCCAGGCAAGGGTACTGGAGTCGGGTGCCATCACCTTCTCTGACTATGAACACTAGTGATTTTTAAAAGTCTTATCAGAGATTCAGTTGAGCATTTCTCTCTGGAAGGATCCTTTCTTCTGTGTTGGCCACTGAGGTTCTTATTCTGAGTATGAACAATGTTGAAACACCTGCACTGACTGTCTAAACATCAAGAAAAATAATTTCAGTCCTTAAAGGGTTAATGGGGCAAACTGTTTGAATCAGGATTGTCATGCACGTTCCTAAAGATTAGAGCAAGGGGGCTTCCTACTGGAAATATTAAGTCACACTGAATCCTCTCATTCTCACCAATAAAGAAAGAACGTCAGTTTTGGAATCAAGGTTTAGTTGGCTTTGAGTCCTGGCTCTACCAACTTTGTTGGCAAAACCTTAGGTTCTACAACTATAAAATGGACATAAAATATTTTTATTTCAGGACTATAATAATTTTTAAAACTATGGATCATGCCTGGTGTATCAGAGTTGCTAAATATACGCTAGATATTCTCCTCCTGGGTATAATGAAAAGCCTAGCATTTCTGTGTGGTTCTGACACTCCGGAGCTGTTCTTTCTTCTCAGGGAGCTGGTCACCAAACTAATGAGTAAAGCTCTTGCCCCTCCTGGATTCTGTTTCCATTTTTTTTTTTCCAGTTTTCCCATTGGGCATTTTTTTAAGATTATTATTATTTAAAAAAGTGATTTACTTGGCTGCACTGGGTCCTGGTTTCTGAGTGCAGGCTTTCTGTAGTTGCAGTGAGTGGGGTCTACTCTCTACTTGCGATGCTTGGCCTTCACTTGTTGCAGAGCGTGGGCTCTAAGGCATGCGGGCTTCAGTAGTTGCAGCTCATGGGCTTATTTGCCCCACAGCATGTGGGGTCTTCTTGGACCAGGGATCGAACCTGTGTCCCCTGCATTGGCAGGTGGATTCTTAACCACTGGACTACCAGGGAAGCCCCCTCTTTGGTAGTTTTTCCCCAAGCAAAGATGGAAGCAAAATAGTTTTGTCCTTCTGGACAGTAACCCCTTCTGGTATGGCCAGATAATGGGATAAAATCCTTCAGTTTAAAGCAGTCTAAAGTTTCAGGGACAGACTGCCTGGATGGTTTTCCCTGCTCTCTGTACAAAAAGACAATCTGGGATTTCCGTGCTAGCCAGGCACTGCCTCCCATCTCCTCTGATCTTTACAAAACCCTTTCCTCCCTCACCTGTCTGCCTCACCAGGGAGAAGGATCAGCTCCCGCCTCTCCCCGCCTGGCTTCAGCAACACAGCTTCTTCTACTTGCTCTTCTGAACTCTGGGGCTTTTTTTCCAGCACAGAAGCCTTTTGAACAAAGCTCCTCCTTTGCAAAAACTCTCACCTAGGAGGTGTTACAAACCTCTGCAGCTGAATGAAGAATGGCTCGGTCTCTTGAGAAGACCTGTTCTCTTTCCTTTGACAGAGTAGAAAATCCCTCTGAGGAAGAGAGGAGGAGCTTCCATTGATGAATGCATTTTCCTCCTTGCATGAATTTACATTCATGAATGATAATGGCAGACCTCTTCTCTCTGGATCTTATTTTTAAAAGCTGCTACCTGGTATTATTCACATACCCCACCACCCTAGAGGAAAATGTGCCTTTGTTAAAACAGGATGCTTGGGACAATGTTGTTGTAGGACAGATGGAAATTTTGCAAGATGAGAGGAATTTACCAGATGGGGAAGTGGGGACTGGGTGGGTGGGTGGGTAAAAACACCTTCTGATGGGAACATGTTGCATCTGCTACTGCTGCTACTGCTAAGTTTCTTCAGTCATGTCCGACTCTGAGCGACCCCATAGACGGAAGCCCAACAGGCTCCTCCATCCATGGCATTTTCCAGGCAAGAGTACTGGAGTGGGGTGCCATTGCCTTCTCCGAACATGTGACATAGGACCTTAAAAATGTGGATGAAATCAACAAATGGAGAAGAAGCAAAAGGCAGAGCTCAGTATGGTAGGGGGCCTTGAATTGATGGTGGGGGACCAGTGGTTTGGAATGAGACTAAGAATAAGTTATATGAGAAAGGGCAAGTGTGGGATGGGGGTGATGAGGGAGGGAGGCTTCAGAGGGAAGGGATATACGTATACTTATGGCTGATTCATGTTGTCGACAGCAGAAACCAACACAGCTTTGTAAAGCAATTATACTCTTATTAAAAAATAAAAATAAAAGAGAAAGGAGATGTATATCCAACCTGAGACTGATGGGCCAGATAGCAGCAGAGCCAAATGAATGAAGTGGTTCCAGATGAGGAACTACGCAAAGATCCAAGATGGAAGAGAACTTGTCTTTTCCTGATGATGAAAAATGCTTGTGACACATGGGAGTGAATTTCTAAAGGAAGGGAAGGGAGGGGGGAGAGATTGAGAGACAGAGACAGGGAGACGGAATTTTATAGATGCCATATTTCATTTTAAAAAGCCTAAAAATAATGAAATTCAGTGTTTGGGAAAATTTGGAAGAGGGATATAAAGAGATATTTACTGACGCTAACTTGCTTAGCAGATAACATGCATACTGTTTATAATACAATAGCCAGGAAATGCATCTTCTCTGTAAAGTTATAGGAAGAGCAGAGCCATCAGGGATAATCAGGTGAGTAACAGTCAAATACAGTAGAAGAAGTCCGACTTAGGGGTAGATCAGACTTGTTTAGTTCAATTCAATCGCTCAGTCGCGTCCAACTCTTTGCGACCCCATGGACTGCAGCACGCCAGGCCTCCCTGTCCATCACCAACTCCCAGAGTTTACTCAAACTCACGTCCATTGAGTCAGTGATGCCACCCAACCATCTCATCCTCTGTCGTCCCCTTCTCCTCCTGCCTTCGATATTTCCCAGCATCAGGGTCTTTTCAAATGAGTCAGTTCTTCGCATCAGGTGGCTAAAGTATAGGAGTTTCAGCTTCAGCATCAGTCCTTCCAATTAATGTTCAGGACTGATTTCCTTTATGATGGACTGGTTGGATCTCCTTGCAGTCCAAGGGACTCTCAAGAGTCTTCTCCAACACCACAGTTCAAAAGCATCAGTTCTTTGGCGCTCAGCTTTCTTTATGGTCCAACTCTTACATCCATACATGACTACTGGAAAAAACCACAGTTTTGACTATACAGACATTTGCTGGCAAAGTAATGTCTCTGCTTTTTAATATGCTGTCTAGGTTGGTCATAACTTTTCTTCCAAGTGTCTTTTAATTTCATGGCTGCAGTCACCATCTGCAATGATTTTGGAGCCCAAAAAAATAAAATCTGTCACTGTTTCCACTGTTTCCCCATCTATTTGCCGTGAAGTGATGGGACCAGATGCCATGATCTTAGTTTTCTGAATGTTGCGTTTACAACCTAAAGACTGAGACTGATGTTCTATTGGGTGGACTTGCTGAGGATTTAAACCTGGGATGCAGCTTCTCAGGTAGCTCTGAGGATCTGTTCTTCAGAGGTAAGGGAGGAGCCAGGGGATATAAGAGTTCAAACCAAAAAACCCAGGGAATCGAACTTCAAAATATTACTGCTAATTAAAGAAAACCAGGCATCCTGAGCTAATGAATTTAGCGCATTTCTGTGTAAGGGAAGAAGCAATGGCCTTGCCTTAAAATCATTCCTTTGATGTGCTTCTTCGCTATCTGGGGCCGAATCCTGCTTTTTTTCATCGTGAATCCCCTCAGAGTGCACAGCTGGAGCAGCTGCAGTAGTTGATGGTTTCATGGCTGCAACGTCCTTTGTTTACTAATATGGTGGGGGTATTTTTGTCCACTTTTCCATTTCAGCTCTCCTGGAATTTCTTTACCCTAATTTATTTGATTTTTCAACATCCAGTTCAACATGTAGGCTAATGGGGATTCAGTTTTTTACATGAAATCTCTTGTTTAAAAAAAAAGGTGTTTTTCCTGGTGAATGTGAGAGTTTTGCTTTCCGAACTGTCAGGACTATAAACACTTCTTTTCAACAGTGACTCAGAGTTGAAAGGGGTGGGGCGGGAATCAAGCAAATAGTGTGAAACCCATGGGCACTTTTAAAGACAACGCAAAATGATTCAATGATGGGCAACCTGCTTAGTGTTAGCTGACTTCTTTTGACATCTTCGTCTGTTGCATTCATACGTCTGACTGTGAAAATGTTTGAGCATGAACTACTGTACGAGAATGCTCAGCAATGCGGTCATATGACTTCTTGAGGGTCCCACCAGTTCTCATAGAGGAAAAATCTCCTGGGTGCTCCATTCTGTTTTGATTTCATTGGTGATAAACAGTGAACTTTCTGACCCCAAGTTGATGTTGTACTTTGTTTCTTCACTATCAATCTATTACTTTGCATTTATTTTCTGGTGTTTTCAAGATATTTTCATGTGTGCTGATGTAGAGGGTGCAATCCCCCACTTTATATCCCTTTAATTTTGGTTTACTTGTGTGGTAGGCAGAACAATGGCCCTTGTATTGTGTGCTGTGCTAAATCGCTTCAGTCGTATCCAACTCTTTTCGACCCCATGGACTGTAGCCTGCCAGGCTCCACCGTCCATGGGATTCTCCAGGCAAGAATGCTGGAGTGGCTTGTCATTTCTTCTTCCAGGGGATCTTCCCAACCCAATAATTGAACCCTGGTCTCTTACATTTCCTGCATTGGCAGGCAGGTTCTTTACCACCCTGCCTTTACAACCACCAGTGCCACGTGGTAGGCAGAACAACTGTCCCTGAAAGAGGCTAAACATACTAACCCCCAGAATCTGTGACCATTTCATTACACGGCAAAGGGGAATTAAAGTTGTATGGGATTAAGGTTGTTAATCATCTGACCTTAAAACAGAGAGATTATCCTGGAGGATCTGCATGGGCACTGTGTCAACATGAGGTCCTACAAGTAGAGAGGGACCCAGAAGAGCATGTCAGAGTGACTGCATGTGAGAAACTCTCAATCTGTCTTTGCTGGCTTTGAAAATGGAGTGAAGGGGCCATGAGCCAAGGACTGTGGGTGGTTTCCAGAAGCTGGAAAAGGTGGGGAAAGTGATTCTCCCCTGGAGCCTCTGGAAGGAACACAGACGTACTGACACCGTGATTTCAGCCTGGTAAGACCTGTGTCAGATCTCCGACCTCCAGAACCATCAGATAATGCATTGTATGGCTTCAGCCACTAAGTCAGTGGTTATCTGTCACAGCAGCCATAGGCATCTAGTACACCTTGCATCACTCAAAACACTAGCTTGGTCAGTAGGGCAACAGCAGAGAGACCATGGGTCTGAAAATGAGCCTCTTCAAGGATACAGGCTTGTGGCTTCCACAGGACTCTCGTGTCTGGGCAGCTGTTCCTAAGAGGTAAGGTAGGAAGACCATGCCCCAGGGGAGCTGTCTGGAGAAGTCTGAGCCACACCCCGGTGGAACCTTCCTCATTCCTAAACAGCCTCCTCATGAACCTTCCTCATCCCTCCACAGCATCTCCCCGCTGCTTATTGTCACGGGTTCACTTCCTGGTTTGGTCCTTTATTTACCAGAAGCGTCTCTCACTTTCTTCGAACAAGTCCACTTGACCATGCAGAGAGAAGCCGTTCAGGAAACACGTATCAAGGTTTCATTTTGAAAATCTTTATATATGAGGTGACGTTGGAAACCTCACAGAGCCCCCCAGTTTAGTAATGGTTTACAGAACTGGTTTGCATGAAATGTCCCAGTGAATGGTACACTGGGCTTTTCAGAAATTAGTTTTTTAAATACCTATTCTAGTCTTCACTCTAAAGGATCAAAGATGGCTTTTGAATAATTTTAGCCTCTTGGTTGAAAGCCTGCTTAGGTTTTAAAGGTGTATTTTTATTCCCGGGAACGCCTTTGATAGAACCATCCCCGTTGAGGATCTTGTATCAACAACTTGAGGTTTATTGGAAATGTTGAATTTCTGCCTTAGGGTTTCTGAAGTGCAATGAATCAGATGTTTGAATTGTTTGTTCTGAGTTATTAATTACAAAGCTAGAGAGAGCCGTGGTTAATGGCACTCCTAGGATCATATAAATCTGTGAAAACAGGGCTCTCAACTTACCCAGTCATATGACCTCAGACAGTGCCAAACATCTTCATATGGTCCACGGAGAAGCCTCAGAGATGCTCTCCCACGTGGACGAGCCAGTAGGTCTTTTTAGGATGTCAGAGCTTTCTGGGAGCTGTTGATCAATGTTAGATTGCAGGGAAAGTCAAATTTGAGATGAAGTTTACACAGGAAGTAGAAGCTTAAAATGTAAATCCTGGAGCATATATAGTAAGGAGAGAGAGAATTACACAAGCAATCACATCACAGTCTGATAAATGCTGCCATAGAAGAAATATAGACTGCTTCTCCTCTCTCTCTGTCTTCCAGTTTCTCTCCCTCTTTCCTTCTGCTCAGTTTTTCTTTTCTCTGTAGAGACCAAAAGCTGTTGCTGATCTGTTTCATTTCCCCCCCTCGCCCCCATCCCAGGGCTCTGCTTTGTAGGTGCACTCAGTGTATATCTAGTCTCTTCATCTCAGCTGTTTAGTTTTTTTTTTTTAATGGAAGATATTTTGTTTTCTACTTTATTTTTTTAAAGTTATGTGAGTTGGATTTTTTCAACCTTATTTCTCTGATTTCTTTTTTAATTGAAGTGCAGTTGCTGCACGATATTATATAAGTTCCAGGTGTACAGTATAGTGATTCACAGTTTTTAAAGGTTATATTCCATTTATAGTCATTATAAAATATTGGTTATATTTTGTGTTCTATTTTAGATTTGGCATGGAGTATTTTATTTTGGGGGCTCCCCTGGTGGCTCAGTGGTAAAGAATCCGACTGCCAATGCAGGAAACATGGGTTTGCTCTCTGGGTCAGGAAGATTCCCTGGAGAAGGAAATGGTAACCCACTCCAGTATTTTTGCCTGGGAAATCCCATGGACAGAGAAGCCTGGAGGGCTACAGTCCCCAGGGTCACAAACAAGTCAGACATGGCTTAGCGACTAAACAACAGCAACAATTTTATTTTTTACTTCCAGCTTTATCAAAGTGTAATTGACAAATAACCTTTGATGTATTTAAAGTGTACATGATAAGTTAATATACATATATGTTATCAAACATAGGCCGCATTAAAGTTAATCAGCACATCCCCATCACTTCACATAGCTTTTTTTTTTTTTTTGACTACTTGGTGTTTTAGAACTTCTGAAAACTCTGAAGTAAGTCTTTCACTGAGAACTATCCCAGGTTGACAGGCAGGGAAAGATTTAAGGGCCAGTGTTTCAGGCTCACCTCCAGTGCTAACCCTCATCTATTTGAACACCCAGGGAAGTACTTCTCCAAGGATGGTGAAGAACTCCAGCGATGAAAAGAAAGCCCCTTTCTGCTGTATATAATATGTCATTGCAAAAAAAAAAAAAAAAAGACCCAATGAAAAAGGAAGGCTTGGAGCTTAAGGAAAATCCTATTGCCAGTGGAAGGTGTATTTTTTTCTTATTGTTTTAAGCAGTAAGTAGCCGGCGTCAGCAGCCGGGCAGCTAGCATCCGGGAGCCTTGGGTATTGGACAGGATGTTGGTCTGCCAGCTTCATGGAGGGAAGGAACAATGGGTATTTAATTTGCTTTTTATAGCAAAGCCCATTTGGGAAGAATGAAGGCAGGAGGATCTCAGAAGGGCTTCCTTTCCCTGAGGGCTGGCCCATCTGCTGGGGGAGAGGAGGGCCGGCTGTAGGCAGGAAGCCACTACCCTCAGCGTCGCCTTTGCCAGGATGCTGGCCCACGTGGCCACTGAGCAAATGACAGGCTCTGAGTGCAGGGAGGTTAGTTAGGGGCCCTTTCTGAGCATAAGACAACTGACTTCTGTCCTGGGATTACCAGGACATATGTTCCGTGAACATCCTAAGTATATCCTTTCTCTAACAAAGCCTCTTTTGTTGGGAGAGTGAAGACTCACTGAAACTCACCCTGCAGGTGATGCAACATTCAAGACAAATTAATCAGACTTTGTCTAAGTGTCACATCTTAATGCCTCTGAAAGTAGAAAACAGACCAAATTATATGCCTTTAGGTCATTAATACGGATATCATTTTCTGCGTATAATGAATGTAATTATTATAACTATTCTTTTATTTTGATGTTATGAATTCTCTCTTGAAACTGGCAGAGGTTTACCAACCAGCTCCGAGGCACTACTCTTTTAGAGTTTGTAAGCCTATCTTTCATCATAATCTTTCTTGCTGCTTGCACATCATTTTGGAGTCTAACAAGAAATACTTCCTTCTTGTCCTTTTTTTTTTCTTCTTCCCTCTCGTTTCTACTGAAATTAATAAATCGCTTTGTTATATTTATCTGTAAAGTCAGAATAAATAAGCTCTGGGAAGAACCTAATGAGATTCTTATGAACTTAACTGATAGCTCTGTTGACTATTCTCAGACCTGTTTTTGTTTTATTCTTGTAACAAGGTTCCTGCCTGTCTCACAGTAACCTCCAGATAAGGAAGGTATTTTAGACTCTGAGAGGGTGAGCCAGAGGTCCTGCCTGAATGGCTCTGGCTAGTTTGAGGGTTTAAGGGCACAGGCAAAATCTGGGTAAGAGAAGGTCCTTTCTGCTTGGAGCTTGGTCCCTAAACTCAGTGAAGTTTGACATTCCGGGTGTGGATTGTTTTTACACGTGACCTTTCCCTCCTCAAAGCTGAGAATGATCCAGTTAAGATGCCTATTTTTTGCTTCATATTTTCACTTATATGCTCTGCTCCTACCCAGGTGAGTCGCTCTGCAAGATAACAATTCTTTCAGTACCTTAGAAGACATCATCATTTGGGGATTTGGTGAGGGACCACGCTCCTGCTGATAAAGAAGAGATAACTGAAAATATTTGTCATCTGAGTCTCACTATTTTTCTGAGTCACATGTGTTCTGATGTGGTGGTGGGAGTAAAGAAGTCTCTGATGAGTGCTCTAGACAGAAGGATGGAAAATTCTTAGATCATTCAGTTTACCCTTCAAGACTCATAGAGAATGGGGCTGGTTTCGTCTTTTGGTTCATCTTTTGGGCTGACTTCGTCTTCCCATGCTTCCTTCTCAAGAGACACGAAGTGGTTGATGAAGATCTCAGTGTTACAGCCATTAAAAAGATGAAATCATGTCATTTGCAGCAACAGGGATGGACCTAGAGATGGTCATACAAGTCAGACAGAGAAGGAGAAATATCGTATGACACCCCTTCTATTGGAATCTAAAAAGAAATGATACAAGTGAACTTATTTACAAAACAGAAACAGACTCACAGACTTAGAATGAACTCATGGTCATCGATGGGGTGGCAGGAGAGGGTGGTGGGAAGGACTGGGAGAAGGGGTAGTTAGGGAGTTTGGGGTCAATATGTACACTCTGCTATATTTAGAATGGATAACCAATAAGGACCCACTGTAACACACGGAATGCTTCTCAATGTTATGCGGCAGCCTAGATGAGAAGAGAGTTTGGAGAAGAATGGATATACATATTGCTGAGTCTCTCTACTGTCCACCTGAAACTATCACACCATTGTTAATCAACTATACTCCAATACAAAATAAAAAGTATTTTTAAAAAAAAATCTTGATATTAGAGAAATATTTCCAAAGAATCATGCCAAACAGCTACTGTTTTTCAGTCCCTAAATCATGTCCAGCTCTTTTGTGACCCCCATGGACTGTAGCCCGCCAGGCTCCTCTGTCCATGGGATTCTCCAGGCAAGAATACTGGAGTGGATTGCCATTTCTTTCTCCAGGGGATCTTCCCAACCCAGGGATCAAACCCTTGTCTCCTGCAATGGCGGATGTAGTCTTTACCACTGTGCCACCAGGGAAGCCCTGCCGGTCCGATTTAACTGGTGAGATGAGTGTACTCCCACCCAGGCTGCCAGACATTAACTTTAGTTCAGACTCTCTGTGGAATCTGGAGCAAGTCACTTAAAAATATTCTTGTGCCTCAAGTTTTCTTCTTTATCAGTGATGTCCAATAGAAACAAATGTGAACTACACATGTAATCTTAAATGTTCTCAGCTCAGTTCAGTTCAGTCGGTCAGTCGTGTCCGACTCTTTGCAACCCCATAAATCGCAGCATGCCAGGCCTCCCTGTCCATCACCATCTCCCAGAGTTCACTCAGACTCACATCCATCGAGTCAGTGATGCCATCCAGCCATCTCATCCTCTGTCATCCCCTTCTCCTCCTGCCCCCAATCCCTCCCAGCATCAGAATCTTTTCCAATGAGTCAACTCTTCACATGAGGTGGCCAAAGTACTGGAGCTTCAGCTTTAGCATCATTCCTTTCAAAGAAATCCCAGGGCTGATCTCCTTCAGAATGGACTGGTTGGATCTCCTTGCAGTCCAAGGGACTCTCAAGAGTCTTCTCCAACACCACAGTTCAAAAGCATCAATTCTTCGGCGCTCAGCCTTCTTCACAGTCCAACTCTCACATCCATACATGACCACAGGAAAAACCATAGCCTTGACTAGATGGACCTAGGAGTCCCATTAAAAGAATAAAGAGAAATGAATAAAATTTGTTGAATATATTTTATTGAACTAATATATCTGAAATAGCATCACTTCAAGGTAAAATCAATATAAAAATTAATGAGACATTTTACATTCTTATCATTCATACCGAGTCTTTAAAAATCTGTTGTGCATTTTATACTTATAAAACATCTTAATTCGGACTAGCCACATTTCCAGTGCTTACAAGCCACATGTGGCTGGCAGACAGAGCAGTTCTGTATTTTGGAAGATGTCTATTGCTTTTTTTTTTTTTTTTTTTTGGTTTCAGAAAACGTCTTTTAATTGTTCACAATAGCACAAAATGACATCACATTATGGTACTATTGAGTCATGAGGGTGATGAACAGATGTACTGTTCTCAAAATGAAGAATCAATGTCTGTTGGTTTTTTTAAAATATACTTTATTTATTTGACTGTGCTGGGTCTTCCTTTCAGCATGCAAGATCTTTGTCCTGATAGTTCATGGTTCTCTGATGCCCTTTGAGCTTTATGAAATAGATTCTAGTGGGTGTGGCATGACCTGAATGAGTTTCAATCTGTGCCTTGACTCCCAATAGCCATATGTGCGTGCACAGTCACTCAGTTGTGTCTGACTCTTTCCAGTCCTTTGGACTGTAGCCTGCCAGGCTCCTCTGTTCATGGGCTTTTTCAGGCGAGAATTACTGGACTGGGTTTCTATTTTCCTCCTCCAGGGGATCTTCTTGCCCCAGGGATCAAACCTGTGTCTTGTGCATCGCGGGTGAATTCTTTATCCAATAAACCATCTGGGAAGCCCAGTAACCGCATCAGCGAGTACACATTCTGTAGCCTTTCGGAGCCTCAGTCTCCTTGTCAGGAGATTGGGGACTGTACCTTGCACTTTGGTGGAAATCTTAGATAGTGTTTGTAAAGCGCCTGGTGAGTTCCTGGAAGGTGCGTGTGGTTCGCTGGTCAGGCTTTCCAACTCTTTATGACTCCATGGACTGCAAGCCCACCAGGCTCCTCTGTTCATGGAATTTTCCAGGCAAGAATACTGGAGTGGGTTGCCATTATTGTCCTCCAGGGGGTCTTCCCAACCCAGGGATCAAACCCATGTCTTCTGCATCGGCAGGTAGGTTCTTTACCACTGGGCCACCTGGGAAGCCATCCCTGGTAGATAGGTGATGAGAAAATTGTCAGCACACAACATCAGCAGTGTCTGTCTCTGCGGAACTGCGGGTCTGCAAGTCAAGGGCCTACGTGACCATCTGAGGGGATATGAGGGGGGCCGCCACCCTGAGAGTTCACACACAAGGGTCTACCATTTTAATTTCAGTTTTGAAATTGTCAGGATTTTTTTTTCAAACTGCCGCTCTTGGGACTTCCCTCGTGGTCCAGTGGCTAAGACTCCATGGCTCCTAACGCAGGGAGTCCGGGTTCCATCCCTGGTCAGGGAACTAGATCCCACAGGCCGCAACTAAGGCCTGGCTCAGCCAAATAATTAAATAATAAATAAATACTAATATAATAAATAAACAAATGTCACTCTTTGTCAGGAGAGATTGATTAGCAGGCGTTCGTTGCCTTTTATTCACTCAACAAGCATCTCGTGAATTCCTAAAGTAGTGACAGAGTCTTTCACAAAGTTCTGTGAGAAATACCTGAGGAACTTGCTGACGATAAAGGTTCTGAGATGCCTCTCAAGACAAGACAGTTTAGTTGGAGAGGGATGGGGCCTGGGGATCTGCATTTTCACAGCTCTCTGGGGACGCAAATGTAGCCCATCCTCCGACCAAAGATGGCGGCACAGCCGGTCCCATTCCTGCCTGGAAGGATGTTTGAAACAGTCCTGGCCACCCTCGGGTACAGCCTTTCCCACTGGGTGGTCTCACCTGGGCCAGGTAGCACTCAGGGGTCAGCCAGGTGGGAGAGAAGGCAGGAGAGAAAATCTGTCTTAAATAGATGGGCTGAAGTCAGATGCCTTAAAGCGGAACCAGCCAGTTCATTCTTAATAAAGTAAAACTCTCAAGTAATAAAAGAGGACCGTTTCAGGGTCCTGAAATAAGCAGTCACTGCCAAGATGGGCTAATGGTGTGTTCTGACCTCCAGGCTCCTAGTTACCATTGGCATAAATAGCTGACTGGGATAAAGCTGCCAGGAGTGGTTTTCTTTCTCATCAAAGACCCCTGTGACAAAAGTTGCTAGCACGCTTGTGGCTCTAACAGGCCCAGGGACTATCAGTCATTTCTCGGCTTCCCACCCACACAGCTTCGTGTGGTGGGCCCGAAGGCACCCCCTCCTTTCCTCGGAGTGAAGTCCCCCAGAGAGTCAGAGAGAGGATGTGACCCCACGCAGAAGTCTGGGCTCAGGCCGTGGCACCTGTCTGGTTCTGTGAATGCTGTGTGTCTGTGCCTCCGCTGCTGCTGAACCACGTGCGGGTCTGGGTTATGACATTTGCTGCCCAGGTTTTTAAAAAATTTTTTCCAACAGCATCTGCAGGAGCCTCTGCACATGGTGTTCTCTGGAAGCTGAGCTGAGGCGCGTGGGCGGAAACAGCCTCAGGTCTCTCTGCTTTTCTTTCTGCCTAAAACACTCACTGCACATACCACAAGTTTTTTTTTTTTTAGAGGTTAGACAAATTTGCATCCTCCTTCTTCAAGCCAGAGGAAGTGTTGGAGGAAGTTGTGTATTAAAAGAACCCGGTGGGGGCTTAGGTTAGGAAGAGAGTCGCTTCTTGGCAGCTTTCCTTGTGGCCAGAAGTCCCAGTAACCTTGAAGCTATTAACCCTTGAGGACACGGATCAGTGGTGAACTAACTTGGATTAGGTCCAAGTGGAGTGGATCCACTTCATTATTTAGCTCCCAAAGCCGGGTCTCTTTCTCTTTTTACATCTGAGCTTTAGACTCATCAGCTGCAGTTTGTCCAGCAATTCAGCTCCAACTCCCTGGAGACGCCAGCAAATCACAGGACAGCTGCTCTTAATACTGAGAACATCATGAAAATCCACCCAGTGCGCAGGGGGTGTTGACACAAAGCCCTAGCCTTGTCATTGTAAGGGGGCCAGAGGAGGGATGAGGTCCTCAGCTGGCCCTTTCATTTTTGCCTTCGGATCATGGATAATGAGCTTGTCTTTGATGCCTTAATTGGTTCTGAACTTTCTTCTTCCCTTCATAAAACCAGTGAAATGATAAATATTTAAGAGCTAGCCAAACCTCAAGTTAGGCTGTCTGTAGAACAGAGCCACTGCAAAGAAAGCAATTAAGTTATTGGCATGAACCAACAGGACATTGGAGGGTATGGCATGGCAAAGCCACGACTAACTAAGTGGAAGGAAAGGACTTTTGAAAACACTGTTACCTGTGCTAAGAAACCTCAAGTGTAGACCTGGACCAGTTGTGATCAAACTTGAACATAAACCTGTGTGTGTCATCAAATGTCGGGAGGACTTGCTGGCCCCTGTGATTCAGCTATAGGTGCTGCCTCTGTGTTACTTGGGCTACCTTTCTCAACCTCAAATACATCTCTGGAGTATTCAAATACTCAAATAAAGAGTACTCAAATAAAGAAATGAATTTGGGATAAATATCAGATTCATGGTGGATCTCTAAGATATTTTTGTTAAGACATTGGAAAGATTTAAGGCAATGCTTCATGAAAATTTTCAGGTGGACAAAAGCCTTTGGAAGGGTCCTAGGGTCAGGTTTTACAGGTCCAATTCATTTAAGAAGTTGAACTTCTAAAAACTTGAAGGTGTTGTCCCACACCAGCCACATCAGGAGTCTGAAAAGTAGAGAAGAACTCATCTCAAAGAGCTTTGTGGATGTGGCCTTTATCTGGTATGAACTGATAAACTGACCTATATACAGTGTGAATTACACCAGCTTGAACCAAAAGGGGTAGGGAGCACAAAATGAAAAGCTGTCTTTGAGTCCTCAAGTTTGTATTTGTAGGGAACAGGTTAGGAAAAACCACTCAGCTGCAGAGGCTTACTGTTTTTTTTGGAAAAAAGGATGATCAACAGGGAAGAACTAAGTATCCAGAAGGCTGAGCCAAAAGCCATAGTGAACAATTCCCAGGCAGTAGTTCTGAGCCCTAATCAAGGAGCCCGCAGCATACACCTGGCTGGATTTCACAGATTCCAGAGAATGCTGCGTGCCTCCAATTCTCATCATCTTAAAAAATTATTTTTTATTTATTCGGCTGTACCCAGTCTTCGTTGCAGCACGTGGGGTCTCCGTTGCCTCACGCAGACCCTCAGTTGCGGCATAAGGATCTAGCTCCCCTGACCAGGGATTGAGCCTGGGCCCCCTACGTTGGAAGCCCTGAGTCTTAACCACTGGACTGCCTGGGAAGTCCCTCTCCTCTTCTTGAATGAGAGTCTATAGTGGTTATCCCAGGTCTATCCCACTATTGCACGTTGGTTGTGTAGTTGGTGGTGATGGAGGAAGCAGAAAATTTGTCTTTTTAGTACATGCGTCTTCATGGGCCTTTGGGCAGAAATGAACGGTTTTAAGGATATATTCTCAAAGAACTGAGCCTCATCTGCACCTGGATTGGATTTAGAGAATAAAGCCCTGGACTCCCAGGTGGATGCCATCATGGAATAAGATTTGGGGACTTTAACAGAGGGGTTGAGTATATTTTTTAAGTGGGACAGATATGAATTGTTATGGCCAGAGAACGATGCATCATGATAGATCATATTTCCCAAAGACATCCACTACAGTATGACCCATTCCACATGCTTTTTTTTTTAATTAAAGATTTATTTATTTTTAAAGACATTTTATTTTTTGGCTGTGTGGGTCGGATCTTCACTGCTGCACGCAGGCTTTTTTCATTGCAGTGCACAGGCTTCTCGTTACAGTAGCTTCTCTTGTTGTCGAGCACAGGTTTCAGCAGCTGTGCTCCGAGGCATGTGGGATCTTCCGGGACCAGAGATCGAACTGCCGTCCCTTGCATTGCAAGGCAGATTCTTAACCACTGGACCACCAGGGAAGCCCTCCGCATGCTTTTGCCATGTAACTTTGAAATTCCTCCCATGCAGGGATAGGGTCTGTGTCTCTGTTCCTCAGACCTTTGTAGGCCTTTATGACTGTCTGTACCTATAGGGTATGGTAGAAGTGACAGTATGTGACTTCTGAGGTCATAAAAGTGCCAGGGTCTCTTGAGTCACTTGCTCTTGGAACCCATCTACCACGCTGCCACTACATCAAGTAATCTAAGCCGAAGTCCACATGGAGAGGAACTGAGGCCCCCAGCCCTCCGCTGTGACCTCTATCTTACCACCAATGTTCCATGTGTCTTGGAAGTGATCCTTCAATCCCCAGTTGAGTCACCTCAGTTGATACTGTGTGATGCAGACATGAACCTTTCTTTAAGTCCTGCTCAAATTATACACTCAAAAGATGAGCAAATGATTGCTGTTTTAATCCACTAGGTTTTGGAGGGTTTGCTCCCAGAAGTACGTAACTAGAGCAGCAAGGGCTGATTGGCGGTACTATGAAGTACCATGAGAATAGTGGGCCACAGGTGGGTCAGGCGGGATCCCAGGCATCCTGTGACCTTGTTATCCTCCACCTATAGATTCTGGGAAGAGGACTCCCAAAAGTGAAGAAAAAGTGAAGTTGCTCAGTCATGTCAGACTCTTTACAACCCTATGCACTGTAGCCTGCTAGGCTCCTCCTCCGTCCATGGGATTTTTCAGACAAGAATACTGGAGTGGGTTTCCATTTTCTTCTCCACGGGATCTTCCTGACCCAGGGATCGAACTCAGGTCTCCCACATTGCAGGCAGATGCTTTACCATCTGAGCCACCAGGGAATCACAGAGGACTCCCAAAGCAAGGGCCAGAATACACAGGAGTTGTGGAATTGTGTCAGAGGCCACTAAGGCAAAAATAAGGAGAAAGTGTATTCCCTGTACTTACAAGGGTCAATAGCTTTTTTTAACACACTTAAAGACTGAATCGAGTTGAAAGAGGAAATGTGCTTGGATTCACTTGAAATGAAGCTGCTGGGATGAAATCAACGTAAAAACAAGACTTGAGAAATGGAAGCTGTGGAGGGAAGGGATCAATCTTGAGTAGAGATTTGTGTTGCAACGTGGAAAAAATTTTGTAATTGGAATGAAACAATGGTGGTCGTAAGCCCTGTCTGTCAGCCCTGACTATGGAGGAGGCAAAGGATTGGACTGATTCTGACCCCTGGGGGGTTACTGGAGGCTGGAAGAATGGAGACACCAAGAAGAAAAAGGCCCCTGGAACAGAGAGGCAGAGATACAGATGGATACACTTTCATCCAGTGGCTGGATATTCAGGAGCACGGGAGACGAAGACCCACAAGACGGGGCCTAAGGAATAGGACCCTTCTGTCGGCTTTAGGGACTCGCCGTACACAGTGCTGCATCCCGTCCCCCTCTTCCCAAAGCCGAAGGCCGCAGAGCTCAGTGATCTGAGTTCCAACCCCAGCCTGTAGGGCACAGTGTCTGTTGGGTCCTCTGCCCCATCCCTGTCCTCTTCGTGCCCTCACAGGCAGGCCCAGACAGAAGAGAGACCGATTCCTCTTACTGTGCTGTGAGCTCCCTGGGGGCAGGCATGGTGTCTTATTCACACTGCAGATGCTGCAAAGCAGTTTGTTGATTGAATGCACGAATGCATGCCTGTGGGGCTGAGAGCAGCTCCAGATGGCACGGGGGGAGCAAGAGGGCACGTGGAGGAGGAGGGGTCAGTGGGTGTGCAGGCCTGGGGTACTGGGGAGGGGTGATGCTGGAAGGCCCTGCTTCAGGAAATCCAAGGCCTTGTCTAAGTTCTTCTAGTGTGAAAGTCGCTCAGTCGTGTCTGACTCTTTGCAACCTCCATGAACTGTAGCCCGCCAGGCTCCTCTGTCCATGGAATTCTCCAGGCAAGAATACTGGAGTGGGTAGCCGTTTCCTTCTCCAGGGGACCTTCCCAACCCGGGGATCGAACCCAGGTCTCTCGCTTTGCAGGCGGGCTCTTTACTGTCTGCGTCACCAGGGAAGCTCAAGAATACTGGAGTGGGTAGCCTAACCCTCCTCCAGGGGATCTTCCTCACCCAGGAAACCCAGGAATCGAACCGGCATCTGCTACATTGCGGGTGGATTCTCTACCAGCTGAGCTACCAAGGAAGCCCACGTTCTTCTAAGTCAGATGCTCATAGGCAGGAGATCTAACTGGCCATTTATTGTTTATCTGGGGCTGTGCAGGGGCTTCGCCGCTGCGCCGGCTTTTCTCTAGTTGGGGGGCAGGCACTGCTCTCTGGTTGCAGTGCACGGGCATCTCATGGCAGGGGCTTCCCTTGTCGCAGAGCGCAGGCTCGAGGTGAGGGGCTTCAGCAGCTGTGGTGTGTGGGTTCCAGAGCACAGGCTCAGCGGCTGTGGCTCCAGGGCTTAGCTGCTCCACGGCACGTGGGATCTTCCCGGACCACGGATCGAACCCATGTCTCCTGCGTTAGCAGGCGGATTCTTTACCACCGAGCCACCAGGGAAGCCCCAGACTAGTCTTAGTCAATGTCCCTTTTCCTGCTCTGACAGAGGGGCCTCTGATCCTGGAAAGGGGCTGGCAGAAGAGGAGGAGAGGAAGGAAGGAACCCGAATGACTTCCCACCTGGGGAGTGAAAGGAGCTGGGTCTGCGCCCTGCAGAGCTGTCTTCCTCCCCGTTCTGGGGCTGCCCCTTCCTTGTTGCCAATCCAGGCTCCTGCCTTCCAGCCCGGGCCTGTTGCAGTGCACACCCCAGTCTGGTTACCCACAGGCTGTGATGGCGGAAACGCCCCAGATGTCACCATAAAATCAGGATATTTGCAAGCGCAAAAAGGACCCGGCCCACGTTTTAATACTTCATCTCCTTCGTTTTACAACCAGAGAAGCAGGGATCAAAAGGCTAAGCAGCTTATCAGAGGGGGTGGGGCCAGGGCTAGAAGGCACGTGTTGCCCTGCTGTCCCCATCCTTCGAGTCAGCAGGGCTCCAGAGAGCGCTGCCCTCCTCCCCGCTGGGTCTTTGCACATCCTCCCCGAGGTGGAAGGAAGTGGGTTTCCACCCTCTTCACTCTTCGCTCATCTCCATCCTCCCCTGCTGTGGGGAGGGAGGCTTTTAACATAATCACGCATCAAAGTTTTGCTATGAGATACCATCCTGACAACAAAAAAGACTTGTTTGTAGAGTGGAGATCCTTCTCCGTATAATGTGGGGATATGGGGCCTTGTGGGTTAAATTGTCTCCCCTGCCCCCAAATACATATATGCACTGTGTGCTAAGTCACTTCAGTTGTGTCTGACTCTTTGCGACCCCCTGGACTATAGCCCGCCAGGCTCCTCTGTGCATGGGTTTCTCCAGGCAAGAATACCAGAGTGGGTTGCCATGCCCTTCTCCAGGGCATCTTCCAGACCCAAGGATTGAACCCTCATCTCTTATGTCTCCTGCATCAGCAGGCGGGTTCTTCACCACCAGCGCCACCATACTGAAGTCCCAACCCTGTGAATGGGATGTTCTTTGGTAGAGGGTAGAGGGTAGGCAGGGCCCTTAATCCTCTATGACTCTTGTGCTTGTAAGAAGACAGAAGACACAGAATAAACACACACAGGGGAGAACACTTTGTGAAGATGGAGGCAGAGATAGGAGTTATGCTGCCAGAAGCCAAGGATGCCTGGAGCCACTGGAAGCTGGAAAGCATAAGAAGGACCCTTGTATTCTCTAGAATTGTGAGAAACTAACAATCCTATGTTCTAAGCCAGGGGTCCCCAACCTCCGGAACGTGATGCCCGATGATCTGAGGTGGGGCTGATGTAATAATAATAGAATGTAATACACTTGAATCATCCTGAAACCATCCCCCAGCCCCTGCTCAGTGGAAAAATTGTCTTCCATGAAACCTGTCCCTGGTGCCAGAAAGGTTGGGGACTGCTGTTTTAAGCCACCAGGCTTGTTATACTTGGTTACAGCAGCCTCGTGTGTGTGTGTGTGTGTGTGTGTGTGTGTGTGTGTGTGAGTCACTCAATTGTGTCTGACTCTTTGCGACCCCATGGACTGTAGCCCAAGGAATTCTCCAGGCAAGAATACTGAAACAGGTTGTCATTTCCTCCTCCAAGGGATCTTCCCAAGCCAGGGATTGAACCCAGGTCTTCCGCATTGCAGGCGGATTCTTTCCTGTCTGAGCTACCAGGGAAGCCTTACGGCAGCCTTCGGAAAATACAAATGAGACTTGTTAGCTGGAACCCAGGAAGCTGAGATGGGAGAAGCCAGGATCTGGAGTTGGAGCCAGGAAAGGAAGTGGGGAGGGGAGCTCACACGAGGCTTACCTGGTGCTGCCTGGAGGTGAGCAAGGGGGACAGCAAAGCAACATGCGGGCCACTTTCTAGCTGATCAGAAACCAAGCCCATTTCCTTTCTAGCCACTGGGGGCCTGGCCGAGGGGAGCAAAGAATTAATGCCTAGAAACGAAATCTCTGATGCCGCCTCTGGTTGGCCTCACTCCCTTTGAACTTGCACCTCTTCATTCCACAGACAATGACTGCAAGCTGCGATTTCGCCTGTGATGGGACCTAAAGACCTCAGGGAATAAGCCTCATCTCACAGCGGTCTTTCTCTGGGCTCCTGTCAGTGCCGGGGCTGTGCATGGCATGTACTGGCCTCTCAATCTGTACTGACTAGTTGGGTGATTTGGTATCACAGCAGTAGTGCAGCCTAGGGTGGTGCGGGTTTGTTTAATTTTAAGTATTTCTGGCAACTCTATTTAGAGTGTAGCAATCTCTTTATACTTCCAGGCAGAAGATAAGTCACATGACAAGCGGATGCCCATCTACTCGGTGACCTCAGACTGGTGTGGTCGCTGAGCTTTGCAGAGTCTCCCAGTTTGGGCTCCTCTTGTTTGTATGTTCAGGGTGTGTCTGATTTTAGAAGATGCGCATTTGCCTTTTCTCTTCCCTGTTTCAACTCCCCACCCCAATTACCTGGTAACTCATCTTTCTTTAGAGGCTATTTATTTTGCAGAATTTTCGAAGAGCAGGATGATATTCAGAGCTAAGCCTGGAGAAGCCTTACTCCCTCGGTCCACATCTTTTCTCTGGGCCACAGGGATGGATAATTGCTATTAGAGTCTTATGTTTCTAACCCTCTTAGATAACAACACATAAAGGCATTTGTTCTTAAATCTGCTCTATATTTCTTCTGCAAAAGAGAGCAAGAATATTTACTACCTGACAACTTGATTTTTTTTGTGCAAATAGTACTTTAGTACTGAAGTGTAACATACACAGTCAAACGTACAAAATGTAAGTGGACAAGTGAATGAATTTTTTTTCCTTCTTAAAGTTTATTTTTTCTTGTGTGACTTTTAAAAGCAGTCTTAATGAGGTACAATTGGCAGAGAATAATAAACTGCATACATGTGCATGTATATCTATCCTTGAACCATCACTACAGTCAAGATAGCGAGCATACGCATTGCCCTCCAAAGTTGCCTCCTGCCTTTGTATGTTTTTATTAGCTACTAAATTAAAACAAGTGGCTGCTGGCTTTCCTGGTGGCTCTGTTGGTAAAGAGTCCACCCTCAATGCAGGAGACCTGGGTTTGATCCCTGGGTCGGGAAGATCCCCTGGAGAAGGAAATGGCAACCCACTCCAGTATGCTTCCCTGGAGAATTCCATGGACAGAGGAGCTACAGTGCATGGGATCACAAAGAGCTGGCATGACTAAGTGACTAACTTTCACTTTCAAGTTAAAACAGACTACTGAGTTGGGCTGGACACATCTGACGTCATGCTGATTTACATCCTTGTGGATATTTCTTTGAGGTTCTTGCAGTTTCTTGGGGCTTCCCTGGTGGCTCAGGGGTAAAGAATCGGCCTGCAATGCAGGAGCCACAGGAGATATGGGTTTGATCCTTGGGTCAGGAAGATCCCCTGGAGGAGGGCATGGCAACCCACTCCAGTGTTCTTGCCTGGAAAATCCCATGGATAGAGGAGCCTGGTGGGCTACAGTCCACAGGGTTGCAAAGAGTCAGACATGGCTGAAGCCACCTAGCATGCATGTACAGTTTCTACCTACCAGAAGGCAGATAACACAGCATAAGTTAACAGCATAACACAGCCGCTACCATGTCTTATGAATCATCTAAATTTCTAACAATTAAACATTTGAACTCAAGGGACTTTGGGAAGATTAATTTGAAGGTATTTGTATTTGTAGCAAAGAGCTTATTTTTGTCAGCCTGTAAACCTCCTAGTGCCAGAGCTTCTGATTCTGAGCAGGTTGACTCAAAGGATTAAGGATTCTTGGAAAAAAGGAACAGAAGTTCCATGGAATTTCAGGATTTCCTTTGTTTATAAACCATAATTCTGGGAGGAAGGAAGTAAACACTCATTAAGCAGCTTGTAAGTGTCAAGCACTTCACATAAAATAAATAATTTAATCCTCAAAATAACTACAACGGAGAAGGGATTATCACCATTTTTACAGAAGAGGAAATAAGATCTGAGAGTCTGAGCAAGTGGTTCAAGGTGACCGGAGCTGGAGTTGAAACCCAGAGCTGTTTTATTTTCGAGTCTATGCTATTTACATCCTATTTACATAGCACCTTCTGCACCTCACATCTAGGCAAATGTGAACAATTTATATATCCATAGATATAGATCCCTATAGATTGGGCTTCCCTGGTGGCTCAGACAGTAGAGAATCCTCCTGCAATGTGGGAGACCTGGGTTTGATCCCTGGGTTGGGAAGATCCTCTGGAAGAGGGAATGGCAACCCACTCCAGTATTCTTGCCTGGAGAATCCCCATGGACAGAGGAGCCTGGCGGGCTGCAGTTCATGGTGTCAAAAAGAGTCGGACACGACTGAGTAGCTAAGCATGGCTATAGATCTGCAGATATATCTGTCTGCATACATACATAGATACATCTATATACACGCATACACACATACATACATACACAGATACATCTATATACACGCATGCACACATACATACATACACAGATACATCTATATACACGCATGCACACATACATACATACACAGATACATCTATATACACTCATGCACACACACATACATACACAGATACATCTATATACACGCATGCACACATACATACATACATACATACCTGTTGGGATGTGCTGTCGTTACCTGTTAGACTCTACCAAAGCCCTTGGAAAAAAGTCTACAGAACATGCAGGCAAATTGGTTACATGGATAAGCGGATTTTGTAATTTATTTTATAAAGTGATATATATTGAGTTGATCCCAAGTGTTCTAGTTACAAGTACTGAGAAGTTTTCTTATGGCCTAAGAATTGTGTGCTGCATTTTAATGGAAACAAAATACGGATGAGACAGAAGGTCTACTACTCATGTTGTTGGTGAGGTGAGGCATTCAGAGGGAGACGGGGTGTCATGACTATGTGGGCAGCATGGTTCTAGGAAGGTCCCAACTGCGGGGAGGAGAACTAGAGGATGGGAAGCTGGATGTCTAATTGGGAGGGGTCTCTGGAGGGGTCTCCAGAGCTTTAAAAAAACAGGCAGTGAAGTTTTGACAACTTGCTTGAGTTTGCATGGAGGGCTATAATAATAAAGTACAATCGAGTGTGAGGCATCCTGCCCAGTTACACAGTTGGCCTTGCCTCTCTGTGGGTTTAGCAGCTCAGGATTTAGCCAACTGTGAATCAAATATTAGCAGCCGGACCACCAAAGCAGGAAGCCACTGCCACCCCCAAGCTTGAGGGGCAAGGGGAAGAAAACGGGTGCCAGAACCCGTGTGCGGAGCTTCAGGTCCAGGAATACATACCTCTTTCTCCCTGTCCCCACATCCTCTGGTCAGATGCTGGTTTCTCCTATTAACCCAAACCAAAAGAAAGCTTAGGATCCTGAGAACCATGTGGGCGCAGTCCCCAGAGGTCAGCAGCCTAGGGTACAGGACAGGGTGGAAAGGCACAGCGCATGGACTTGGAAGGAAAACTGGAGAAGGTCAGTGCAAAACCTGGGCGAGGGCGATCTGGGAAGGCTTTTCTGGGCAGTACATCAAAGGAGCTATTCCAGGTGCCCTAGAATCTCAGAGTTTTAAATCCACTCCCTTTTGTAATCCAATAGCTTTGTCCTGGTTCTTAACAGCAGCTCTATAAACCCAGGACCTTATTCTTTTTGGAGTCATCATTTCCTGCAGAACCCAGATATAAGTGCCAGCTGTTTAGCTCAAGCCCTAGCTGAGGAGGTGGTAATGGGGGCTATTCTTAGTGAGCACATTGTCATGGGTTAGTGACTTGGAGTTCAAGGTAGTGGGTGCCCAGATAACTCTGAATGATGGTGGTGTTTGTCAGTTGGAAAGAGGTCTTCCTCATTAACTCATTATCTTGCTGGAGAGGCAGTAGCATTTTGGCTCCAGCTTTTCAATGATAGTGGCTCTATTTCCGACTTGCTTGGAAACTATTATTAACTATTATTCCAAACAATACGCTTGCATATTTGACAATCCGGAAACCAAATTTAGCCAGGCAAATTATAGACAACTGCTCTCTTATAATGTCACTGTGATGTCCTAATTTTTTAAAAAATGGAAGATTAACAGAACCAGCTTTAAACGCTTAAGACAATATTTTATGTTAGAAACCATTTCCCCCCAAAGATACTTAGATCTCTGAAATGTTCCCAGAGCTCTCTGGAAGATAACGAATGTTTCTTTCAAAGGAAGGGGAAGTTGCAGAACATCACATATATGCAAAACGTCTTCAAAGCTGGATGTGCCATCAACTTATAAGGAATTATGATGAAACTAAGGAAAACTTAAGAGGTAATTTAGATGATTTAAGCACTACCCTCTTCCCTCCTTCTCTAATACATCCCCCCAACCCAAGGCAAAGCTCATAACATTAGACTGACCTTTAGCATACGTGATTTTAATGAAAACCAAGGCGTTCCCTGCTCCTGAATACATCTCAAACCATTCTTTAAAGTAATGATCTCTTGTCAAGTCCCTTACTCTGACATGTGAAGGAGGAACATCTGACATTTGAAAAATATTGTACAGGTTTGAATCACCTAAGTATATTATAGCTTTATTTTTGTAGATAAGAGAAACTAAGAACATTGTGAGTAACAAAGGCATCTGTTAATACAGCTGGATTTGGATGCCACGTATTTAGATTCCACTGTGTGACTATAGGCGAGTTGCTTAACCTCTCTGAATCTCAGTCTCCTCATTGTAAAGTAAGGATAACAGTACTGTTCACCATGCATATTGTAAATGGCAAGTGAATTTGTGTGAGCATTAAGGCATTTTTCCTGAAGGTACTTGTTATATGGAATACAGTGCGAAAAAGCCAGCCACAATAATTCATGAGCCTTCTCAGAGTTCAGGTCTCTTACTGAGAATGCTATGTTGGCAGATGACCTATGAGACAAAGAAAATGTGGTCTTATATATGGAACCTGAAAAAAAGGGTCATGGTTTTTAACAAACCAATCTAGCGTAATTGAGCTTGAGGGGGCTACGCATCTATTTTCAAACTTGTCTGTCGGGGCACAACTAGCCTGCTTTGCCTGGGATTACCTGACCTGGTAGCTCAGCAACCATGACTATTGGGACAATGATGGCAGTATTTTGTACTCTTCCTGCAAAATGATGAATTCGATTGGTCCACTGTCCACACATGGAGAAATGATCCCTCTAGACGTGGGGAGGGTGTTGATATGAAATTGTGACCTGGCACAGGTGATGATGTTTCAAGAATTAAATAACTTCCAACTGAAATAGTTTCAAAGGATCGAAGCTCTATAACAATCCAGGCTCTCTGTCTCAGTAGTCTTCAAACCTCTCTGCCCAACTTCAGAAATCTGCTAAACTTAAATCTTTGGAGGAAAGAGTAATCTGTCCTTTCTATTTTTCTGATTTTAAAAAATAAATCTTATGCAGTGGGCAGTCATTTTATAATGTATGCAATTTGTAAGCATCAAAATGTTTACCTTTAAAAATTTTTGCAAATAAAATACTTTTGAATATTTTTGGAAATTGAAACTTATTTCATATGTACTGTGATCATTGAAGCTAAATACAGCATAAAACAGAAGGAAGGGGGAGGAGAATTAGAAGAAATTTTGGCAGTCTGCTGCAATATTTGCATTAAAGGGGCAATTAAAAGTAAATTGCCCAGATTTTGGAAGCTTCTTCCAAATCCTAACTCAACCACTTAACAGTTATGTGAACCCAGGACAAGTTATTTAATTTCACTCTGCCTCAGTTTCTTCGACAATAAAATAGGAACATAATATAAATATGTTATGAGAGTTAATGAGTTAATATATATTATATGCTTAGAAAAGCAATAGCAGATAGTAAGCAGAATCTAAATCTCATCATTATTATCACTCTTCCTAGACTCACTTGCTAGAATATTCCTGAAGACTGGTGATTCAGCCTTTATTGTATTTATTTATACTGCTTTTTATATTATCAAAGCTATATATAAAACTCAAATTGTATTTAAAGAGTAATCATGAAAATCAGGCTTCCCCATCTCTACAATTAACCCGTGATGTTGCCTCCAGAGGCAGTCACTCCTCATCTATTCTTTTAGCTGATTACTTTGGTATTTACTGGGCTTCCCTGGTAGCTCAGACAGTAAAGCGTCTGCCCGCAATGCGGGAGACCTGGGTTCGATCCCTGGGTCGGGAAGATCCCCTGGAGAATGAAATGGCAACCTACTCCAGTACTCTTGCCTGGAAAATTCCATGGACAGAGGAGCCTTGTAAACTGCAGTCCACAGGGTTGCAAAGAGTCGGGCACTACTGAGCCCACTTCTTCTTCTTGGTATTTACTTCCTCCTTAAGTAAGGATATTACTTCTTGATTTATCGTATACTGCTCTTTCTTGATTTATCAACTATAGACATTATCTGTGAATTTCTATTGCAGTAGTCAAGTTTAGCTTTTGAACTCTTCCCTTTTTCTTTCTCCAATTCTACCAAATTATGCTTAAATCATATTTTGTATTTACTTTACTCCGATTGTGTATATATTGTTGACCCCTGAGCCAAGCGATGTGCCAAAATTACGTTTTATTTTGTTTTGGAAATTTTTGCCTTTATTGGAGATAATTAATTGCCTGTTTCATTTCCTTATCTCTTTAATTCCCCCCTTCCCCCCTACCACCCCTCCCCCCACACACACACATGATCATTCAGGTCAGTCAGACATCTCCTGTTTCATTTCAAAATATCAACTCTCTTGGATAAGCAGTTGATTCCATTGTACCCCAAAGGCTCCCCTCTCTGAGCCCTTCATCCACTTCCTTCAGTCTGGGCGTGGCTGTACATTAGGCTGGTTGCTCGGCTGCATCCCAGGTTTTCCTTACACCTTTCCTGTGTCCCCCATCTTCATACTATTTTACTTGATTGCTTTTCTGAAACACAGCCTCTGGAAACATATTTAAAAAGTGTGTTTCGCAGGTAAAATGCTTGACTCCCTGAATATCTGAAAACGTCTTTCCTCTGGCCTTACGCTTGATCCCTCATTTGGCTGGTTACAGAGTTCTAGGTTGAAAACAATTTCCTCCAGAATTCTGAAATTAGTGTTGATTTGATGTCTTCGTGCTCCCAAGCGTTCTGATGCCTTTCTGGTTCATGTCTTTTGTATGTGACCGTTTTTGTTCTGTCTAAATGCTCTAGTGTCTTCCTTTTTATGCAGGTGTACTCTCTTCCTCGTTTATTTATGCATTGTGCTGAACACGTTGTGGCTATTTTCAGTCCAGAGTCTCATGTTATCGAGTTCTGGGAAGTTTTCTATTATTCTCTGACAATTTCCTCTGCTACATTTTCTTCATTCTTTTCTTAGAACCACTGTCAGTTGATGTCAGACTTCATAAATCGATTCTCTAAATTTCTCACTTCTAGTCTTCTAGTATTTTTCTTCTCTGTTCCTTTTGTTGCTCCTTTGGGGTTATTTCCTCCAATTTATCTGTCAATCTCTTTACCGAGCACTTAAAAAAATTCATGTTTTATTTATTTTTTAGTGAATAATACGTGCTCATGTTAAAAATTCAAAATTATGAAAAAAAGAGAACACAGGTAGAAGTAAGCCTCTTTCTTGCCCTCATTCCTCAGACATCCAGTTCACCACGTTGGCAGGGATATTTGGAACAGCTGAGGGTGGAGCTGCAAACAGGGTTGTTTTATAAAAGGTTGCATGCTGAGTGATGGAAGGAAGCCGCACACAGCTCTCCTTCTTAATGAATGCAGCCATCCAGGCATATATTCTCCTAGATAGGAATTCGCTGGGTGGCTTTGCTGGAGAAAAGAGCCTTGGCTGTCAGCACCGTTGGGTCTTTTCTCCTGGGTTGGTGACTCTCCCTAACGTAGGACATTCTAACATTCTGTTGGAAAGTGTAAGACTGAAGCCTGGCTGCTAACATTCTCAGCAAGAGAGCTGGAATGCAGCTGGGGAGTGTTTGGGGGAACATTTCCATACTCCATTTGTAAATTTCTGCTTTATCATTCTGGTTTCAGCCTTGTGCCACCCACCACCCAGAACTGTGCCTAATCTCTCAATCCAGAAGACTCCCCCCCCAACCCCCGCCACTTTTTACCCTTTCTAGAGACTTACCCTGTTTTACCCTCTTTGGTCTTCTCTTGGGGTAGAGGAGGGGAAGTCATTGGGCTGAGTTGAATAAGGGAAGGGATCTTAATTTTGTTTGGGCTTTTTCTGTTCTTTACACTGAATTCCTATTGATCTCTTCTTGCTTACTGACGCTTTTCCTTGCTATCACCATCCTACTGTTACCTAGCCTCCCCACGAAATGTTTTATTTCAGATACACTCCAGTTGACCCTTGAACAACATGGGGGTTGGTATCAACCAATCTGAACGAAACTTAAGAGTTGATCCTCCCATCACACAGTTCCTTCATCCAGTGTTTCCGCATCAGGGATTCAACCAGCCCTAGATCGTGTAGGACTGCTGTATTTACTATTAAAAAGAATCTATGCACACTTGGACCTGCTCAGTTCAAACCCATGTTGTTCAATTGTAGTCAGTTTTAGAATTAAAAAAAAAAAAGCTTCCAATATGCTGAGATTTTCCACCTTTCATTCATGACGAGTATATTTCCTTCTACTTTATTCACCATAGTTATAATAGGTATTTTAAAGTCCTTGTTTGCTACTGTAAACATCTGGGTCATGTCAAGGTCAGTTTCTGTTGATTACTTTTTCTCTTCAGTGTGAGTCACGTTTTCCTGTTTCTTTGGATGTTGAATCATTTTGGATTATATTCTAGACATTGGGAGTGTTGTGCTGTAGATAATCGGGAGGAATGCTGTCTTTTTCCATTGATTTGTCTTAGTAAGCCCTTGGTTGCATTCTAATTGAAAACTCTAAGTTTGGTTGGCAGATCAAATTTTCCTTTGGTTCATGTCCCTTTAGCTGCACTGTTGGCAGTCCTCCCTGTGCCTGGGTAGCTTGAGAGTCACTCAGACGTTCAGAGTTTACGCACATAATCGATGGCTCCTCACCATGGACCTCTACCTTCCCAATATGGTGACTTCACTTTCCAGTGGCTGTGGTTTGCCTTGAACTCTGCTCTCTGGTTCTTCAAGCTGTAGACACTGCAGATTCCCTATTGGCGTTTTAGCTGGGCCCCACGATCAACTTCCTTGCATCTAAGGGGGAAAAATTTGGGGGGGGGAACTCACCTTGTCAATCTGTACCAGCCCCCTTTTCCAAATGTCAACTGCCCTCTCTAGAATCTGCCTGCTTTTGTTCACTGCACGCTGCCTTCAGATGGTTTTTGTTTTTTATAAATGTTGCTCTGTGAGTTGGAGTGAAAGTCGCTCAGTCGTGTCCGACTCTTTGCGACCCCATGGATTGTAGTCTATGGAATTCTCCAGGCCAGAATACTGGAGTGGGTAGCCTTTCCCCTTCCAGGGGATCTTCCCACCCCACTAGTTATTATCTGGGATGGAACAGGTTTAGTTTGCGCTTACTCTACTGTACCAGAGGCAAACTTCTTCTAACTTCTTTTTAAACAAACTTTTAAACAATTACATTTTCAGTCATTAACTCTACTTCCGAAGTAACTCAGTGCCACCATTTCGGAGCTTTTTAGAGGTCCTTTGTGCAAGTGACAGTACCATTGCTACTATATTCACCCTGAAAAGCTCTTTCAGCGAACATGAAATGACACAGGAATAAAATGGGAGGAAATGGAACGCTGCGGCACAGATCCTTCTAAATCAGTTGGAATCTCTGCTCTTCCAGTTAGCCTCAAAGTGGCAGAGGGTAGGTTTTTTTAGCTTCATGTGAGCCAAAATAAGAGTATTCTTTTAAAGCAGCACTTTAAAAAATGTGGCTAAGAACCTCAAAAGCAGAATCACATGGAGTTCTTGTTAAAATAATGCAGATTTCTGGGTCCTGCCTTAATCTTCCTGCATCAAAACATAGGTTGGAGACTAAGGATTTACAGACAGTCAGATGGCTCAGAGGTAAAGAACCTGCCTGCGAATGCAAGAGACGTGGGTTCGATCCCTGAGTCAGAAGATACCTTGGAGAAGGAAGTGGCAACCCACTCCAGTATTCTTGCCTGGGAAATCCCATGGATGGAGGAGCCTGGTGGACTACAGTCCATAAGGTGGAAAAGAGTTGGACAGGACTTAGTGTCCAGACAACAACCGTGGTCCATAAGTGTTGCTTCTGTTATCGGCTTCAGACGGTAAAGAGTCAGCCTGCAATGCGGGAGACCAGGGTTCGATCCCTGAGTTGGGGAGATCCCCTGGAAAAGGAAATGGCAACCTACCTCAGTATTCTTGCCTGGAAAATCCCATGGATGGAGGATCCTGGTGGGCTAGAGTCCATAGGGTTGCAAAGAGTTGGACGCAACTGAGCAACTTCACTCACGCACTAGGCTGCTTAAGCAACAAAGAGCCCCCTGATGTGTATCTGATTCACTGTTACCATAAATGGAACTGGTATAAGGAGTGAGACGCAGCTCGTGATTTTAAGTCAGTAAATTTGCTTCAGGATGACAAACACAAATCTTTTGGAAGCATGTTGCATGATAAGAAAGAGGTTTTTGTTGTTTTTTCTTTTCCCAGGGTCAGTTTGAAATAGGGATTTTGAATAAGATTTTAGCACCTAAATTTGGAACAACTCTTAACATGAATACTCCGTAAACCCCTAACAGGAAATCACTGCTATGTACGGCAAACAAGACCCCATTTGCTGTAAGAGGTCGCCATTCTTTCTGGCTTTCTTTCACCGGCATTCAGGTAAGCAATATCAACTCTTTTGCTCTGTATGATGGTAACCCCACAGAAACCGTCACTTCAGGAGCCTGCATACACACTGGAAAGCTTCGTGAAGTTGTTGCATTCATTTCTGGAAGTTAATTGTTACTCTTGCTGCTGCTGTGGCTAAGTCGCTTCAGTTGTGTCTGACTCTGTGCAACCCCATCTCCCCCGTCTCTGGAATTCTCCAAGCAAGAACACTGGAGTGGGTTGCCATTTCCTTCTCCAATGCATGAAAGTGAAAAGTGAAAGTGAAGCCACTCAGTTGTGTCTGACTCTTCGCGACCCCATGGACTGCAGCCTACCAGGCTCCTCCGTCCATGGCATTTTCCAGGCAAGCGTACTGGAGTGGGGTGCCATTGCCTTCTCCAATTGTTATTCTTACCTTCCTATAAATTCAAGAGACCAGGCAAAGTAGTGTAGTAATTGGTTTGTTGGATCAGCTTCATTAGAAATTGACTTCATTCTTCATTCCTGCTACTCTAGACTATTAACTTAGGTCTCAGTAAATTTGTTCTAGAGAAATTCGTGTACTTTTTGAAAGACCCATTTTCTATCACGGTACAGATGGGGAAAGTGAAAGACTGAAGAGGTAAGCATTGTGCTTATGTCTTGGTTCTACACATCTTTTGAGGGGAGACCAAGACAGAAATAAAAGGAAGTCATCCTCTCTAATTCAAGGCTATATAACCTCTACTACTGGGCTCTTTGGGGCTTCCTCGGTCACTCAGATGGTAAAGACTCTGCCTGCAATGTGGGAGACCTGGAATTGATCCCTGTGTTGGGAAGATCCCCTGGAGAAGGGAATGGCAACCCACTCCAGCATTCTTGCCTGGAGAATTCCATGGACAGAGGAACCTGGCAGGCTATACAGTCCATGGGGTTGCAAAGAGTCAGATACAGCTGAGTGACTAACACTTTCACTGGGCCGTTTCTGAAGCTGTAAGTCAGTGCTTCACCCTCTTGGGTACCTGAGCCCTTAGGGGGTCTTTGAAGGAAATAAGAAGGATTTTTGAGTTGTTTTCATTAATTTCAAAAGGTCCAACAGAAATTGCATATTTCCCAAAATAAAACTGCATGAATTAAGTAGAATGTCATGGTATTTTTGCTTTTGATTAGCGTTAAATTAATTCAGTTTGATAACATTGATTATCATGCTAATTTGAAGCTGTGATTGCAGTTATATATGTCTTAGATGATTAAAATGTAAAAATAGGTTAATTATGTCTTAATAAATGCAGTTTGTTTGATAGAATTTTATAATACCTAAACTCATCAGAAAAAATATGATAAATTTTGGGCACTTTCTACACATATCTAGAAATAGGAAGAGTGTTTCTAGTACATATAACTCTAAAACACCCCTCTTTCAAAATTCTTCTGGAATCCCAAGATTCCACATATTTGTTCTTTCTGGTCCCTTTAACATGCATAGTATAAGGACTTCCCTGGTGGCGAAGTGCATAAAAATTTACCTGCCTATGCAGAAGGCACAGGTTCAATCCCTGGTTGGGGAAGATCCCATGTGCCCTAGGACAACTAAGCCCATGAGCCACAACTACTGAGCCTGTGCTCTAGAGCCAGGAACTGCAGCTACTGCACCCACAGACCTAGAGCCTGTGCTCTTCAACAAGGGAAGCCACTGAAACGAGAACCCTGTGCGCTACAACTAGGGAGTAGCCCCCACTTGCCGCAACTAGAGAAAGCCCTCACAAAACAACAAAGACCCAGCACAACCAAAAGGGGAAAAAACAAAAACGAAACACGCACAGTATAAAGTCAAACCATCCTTTCTTATCGGAGAAGGCAACGGCACCCCACTCCAGCACTCTTGCCTGGAAAATCCCATGGGCGGAGGAGCCTGGTAGACTTTCGATGCTAGTTATGACTACAGTCCACTGACAGTGTCCATCACTGACATCGCTGGCTATTTAGCCTTACCTGTGTGTATAATTTCAGCTTAATGGGTGGATGCCTGTGGAAGCTGGTAGAGCATTTAAAAGAAGGTTCTTGAAAGCAGCAACACAACCATTACACTGAGAAATGGAGAAGAGAGAAGTTTAATCTATCCTCCTGCTAAAACTCAATGGGTACTTTACCCGGGTGCTAACAATGCATGGCAGTTGGCAATGGCAGCTCAGCTGGTTTGGAAAGTATGAATAGAAGGGTAACATATTTTCTGAACTCATGAATCACTGGGCTCCTTGAAAGACATGTCTTTGAGGAAGTGCTTCCCTGAGCTAACCCCCCCAGGGTGGGGTTTTCATAAGCGAGTTACCATCACTGTGGCTTTAGGCGTCACTTACGTGACTCACCTGGTTTGGGCTGCTTTAGACAACGGGTCCAGAGTTCAGTCTGCTGAAGGGGACTGACTGAGATCATTGTTTCCCAGGGCATGGCCTTTAAAGGTTAAATCGGTGGGGAAAGGCTCAGGAACATGTGACTTGCTATATTTAGGCTGCGTTCTTCGCTAGAAGACTCTGTTCCAGAGATCATTCTGGAATGCTTCTTGGTTCTAAGGAGAGGTTGGGCATCATCCCCTCACCCTGTACCCCATCCCCATGCTGATGTCCGTGAACCTGGAGGTAAGAACAGAATTTGCTAGCTCTCAGTTGCAGGGGTTATTCGTATGATCACCCCGTGTCTGTTGGAACACATGACACACCACCAAGTGATGTGATGGAGACTTAATCTATTCAAGTTTATCCTGTGTAAAGGAGGATGGGGCAGACGACCACTAAGCATCTCCCAGGCTCTGACCAACTCCGTGTGACTCTGAGCTTCTATGTAGAGCAGATCTCAGAATAAAGATTGCCCGTGTACAATACTCTTGACCAAGCTGATGCCAGACAGGTGGCAATTTACATGTGTGGGAGACTCTCACTGCGGGTGGGGAAAGTGGGGTCCGACAAAGCATGTGCCTCAAAGTACTTATTTTAACCTTTAGAAAAACCTTTAAATGTTCCACTCATGTAAGGTGACTCTTTTCCTTTTGTTTCTTCGCGCTGGTGTAAAAACTGATCAGCTAGGACACTTGTAAGCATCCGCATTGGAACTGTTGCTCCCAGGGACTTGAAGGGTTCACAAAGGTTTAGTTATGCAATTTTCTTTGTTCTCAGGTGTGTCTTTAAAGTTCTTAACTTTCTGTTTGTCTTTCATCCTAAACTTACTCCCCTGCGCAAGACATGTAGGTCTGGTACCTGTGAGCCCACTAATGTGTGTTTATTAATGATTAATTATAATGAATAATTATTGATTAATTATTATAATTAATAATAAGCTGTCATCTATTTAGACTTTATGCCAGTCCCCATTGCTCTAAGCATATATTATTTAATCCTCACGATAACCCCATGATTTACTCTTGTCCTGTCTTACAGACAGAAATGGAAATTTTTGAGAGGCTGAGTAATTTGCCTAAAGTCACATACACGTGGGAAAACAGGATTCAGGCTCACGTGCATTTGACTTGAGAGAGTCTATGTGGTTAATCACTATGCTGTATTGTTTCTCTTTCTTTGTTGAAAAGATGAATAATATGAGCTCTTTCACACTGAGGGGAGTGTAGTATTAGCAGATCTCCTCTGCTTGAAGACTTCCTCTGTGATGGAGAGGAAGAGGCTTGGGGTTGGGAACTCTTTTACCAACTTTACCAGCAAAATAGACATCCGGTCCACAACCTAATAACATTTATAGAAGTTTAAAAATACTCACAAAGCAAAAGTCCACACTTTACAAGAGCATATTCAAGCAACATGACATATATTAAGCCCCTTATAATGGTTTCTCTTGAGATACAGAATAGGAGTGGGAAGCAGGGCTAAAAGGCAATGAATAAATACCTAACAGGAGAGGGGACTCATGAAGGCCCAGTGATGGTGATATATGTGAGCTGAGAAATATAAGGAACTTGACCTTTGCACTTGAGTATCTCCCCTCTTTCTTAGAAAGAATAAGAGCCAGGACAAGGGAAAAATAGATCAAGTTAAGACAAAACCTGGAAGGGTAAGGAAGGCAGGAGTGACTGCCTCCTTCGTCACATTTAGAGGTTTTATTTGGTCCTAGAATGGAGGGGCTTTCCTGTAAACACAGCTACCTATAGGTCAGCCCCACCAGGCATTTAAGTTCTGCCAGAGGATAAAGGTTTGTGGCTTCATCATCCCTATACTGGGGCTTCCCAAGTGGTGCTAGTGGTAAGGAATCTGCCTGCCAATGCAGGAGACACAGATGTACGTTTGACCCTGGGCTTGGAAGATCCCCTAGAGGAGGAAATGGCAACCCAGTCCAGTATTCTTGCCTGGGAAATCCCATGGACTAAGAAGCCTGGCGGACTACAGTCCCTGGGGTTGCAAAGAGTGGGACATGACTGAGGCAACTTAACGCATGCGCGCATGCACACACACACACACACACACACACACACACACACACACACCCATTTCAGAACATGTGAACTAGAAAGCACAGTCAGAGTCACTCTGGAGATAAGAAAGCCAATGTTCAGGGAGGTTGAAGGACTAAACCAAGACGGCACAGCTGGTTTGGACCAAATCCCAAATGACAACCTAGCTCTCTTCCCGCGGGCCCTCACCCCTTCCCCAGGCCCATCTGCCTCAGCTGGGCTCTAGAAGAAGCCCCTTGCAAGTTGACTTCTCTCTGTTTCTCTTGTTGAAGTAGCGATGGATTTGCCTGACCAATATCTCTCCCCTTCATTACCTGGACTCAGAAGAGTCTTTTTAAAAATATGTCAATTTTTCTTCCAGTTTTATTGAGATATAATTGACACACAGCCCTGTAGAGGTTTAAGGTGTACAGCATTATGACTTGACCTACATAGTCCATTAAATGATGATCACAGTAAGTCTAGTGAACACTCATCACCTCATATAGATACAGCATTAAAGAAATGGAAAAAAAAAATATGTCTCCTTGAGATGAGAAATCTCAGGATTTAGTCTCTTAACACCTTTCATATATAATATGTGGCAGGGTAGATTTTATTGACCATGTTGTATATTACATCCCTAGGACTCATTCATCTTATAACTGGAACTTTGTACCTTTTGACCATATCCGTCCAGTATGCCCTCTCCCCAAGAAGAGCCTTGACTTTGGAAGGTGCTCAGTAAATATTGGTGACAGTGATCACTGATACTATAGAAGATGTTCTTCGACTCTCCGAACACTTGGGTAAGGAAGTGAACTCTATACTACTTGTCTAGATTGTTGTAGCTTCTTATTTCATTCTAGTTTCAGCTTGGGTGTTAACTAGCTGTACAAATGTGAACTGGCAGCCTCATCTTGGATTTAGTTTCTTCATTTGTCCAAAGGATGGAGTGGTTTTTAGAGCTTTCTAGCCAAGGATTCTGTGGTTAGGGCTCTTCTGGGACTCCAGAACTATTTTCCACCAAGGCAGGCATGGGAGAGTGCATGCTCACAACGGATGCTCTGGGTAGCTCATTTCAGTGGCTCAGTCTTACAGGACTCCTGTGTCATCTATGAATGAGCAGGAAGATGCTCACCAAGAGCAACGTGCCTTGTAGAGATGGACAGGCCTTGCCTTCCAGGCATTGTCATCTTACTGGAGAAAAGGTAGTATAGATAAAAAAAGATAACAACAGTTAGAAGCATGAGGATGGGTGTGTGTGTCCCTTCAGCCATGTCCCACTCTGTGTGACCCTATGGAATGAAGCCAGCCAGGCTCCTCTGTCCATGGGATTCTCCAAGCAAGAACACTCCAGTGGGTTGCCATTTCATTCTCCAGGGGGTCTTCCCAACCCAGGGATCGAACCCGGGTCTGCTGCATTGCAGGTGGATTCTTTACTATCTGATCTCTGGGGGGCGCTCCGCAGAAAGAGAGAGGCAGTGGAACTTCCCTCAGCAAAGCTGAGGGGTCCCGAGGAGAGGTGAGCCTGCTGTCCGCCAACCCAGCCCCTCAGCGAGCGAGAGACAATCAGACCCGACAGGGGTTCCATCTAAGCAGTTCCGCTTTATTGCCACAAACTCTTGGTTTATATAGGCAAGCAAGGGGGTTTTGCGAGGGACTTTCTATAGTTGCACCAATCACGTTAAAGGTCAAATTATAATATGCCATAGTTGCACCAATCACGTTAAAGGTCAAGTCATGCACTTCATTGTAACAGGAGTCTATGGTGATCACGCACTGTCCACGTGCACGGAAATCAAGAGAGCCAATCAAAAGTTTTAACAAACAACTTAGGCTGCACCCTCATCTCTTCTGCCAGGCACCATCTTAGCTCTAAACTGCAAAGCTAGCCCTTCTTTTTCAAGGTTACCCATTTAGGGCCCCACATTGATTCACCAGGGAAGCCCAGGTAGAAGCGAACCAAGTGACAAACCAGGCTGGGAGTCCAAGTGCCTGTGAGTGGCCAGGGAAAGCTTCTTAGAGGAAGACGGATGCTGGGCTCTGAAGGGAAGTAGGATTCTGATAACAAAGGCAATGAAACGCAACAGTGCAGGTGAATGTCACAGACCAAAGACACAGTCAAGGCACCCAACGGTTGCTGGGACATCTGCAAAAAACTGTATCACTAGATCAAGAGATAAGGGGGCTCAGAACTCAGCTAGGGAGAGGTGACCAACCGAAGGCATTATTTACAGCAAATACTCAGAAGGCATTTGAGTGTGTATCTGCAACTGAAAGGATGAGAAAGTGGATTAGAGAAGGCGTTTGGAGTTGGAGCCAAAAGCAGAGTGTGGCTGCGACAGGAGAATCTGTACAAGCTGGGCACATCCTGGGGGTGGACTGTAGCTACCTGACCATCTGAGATGGACACAAATTCACTGGGAGTTAAAACAAAGGCAGAATGAGGACATCCAACCTACTGAGAAGTGACACGAAACTGTTTGTAAATATCAGATGAGTGCTGGAGAATTAGGAGGTGAGCAGAGATCGTAGCACGTCAGAATGATATTTAAAGATAGCTTAAAAATTAAACTTTTCTGAACAAGAAATAGGGAATCTAAGAGAAGATAATGTTACTAAGAGCTCTTCTGCCCACATTGAAAGCATATATGTAACATCTGAACAATTATATTTTGCATTTGAATAAGTTCATGTGGCTATTAGAGTCAATAAATAAACGTCTATGGTCTCAGATACAATTTAAGTCGGTGGGTTCCTGAAACTTGGAACAGTTTTCTCCCATACGGTTATTTTTTATATATGTAAAGATTGATAGATGATAGATACATATCTGTATGTATGTACAGACACATAGATAAGTAGGTAGACACTCCAATACTTTCGCCACCTGATGTGAAGAGCCAGTTCACTGGAAAACACCCTGATGCTGGGAAAGATTGAAAGCAGGAGAACAAAGGGTCAACAGAGGATGAGCTGGTTGGATGGAATCACTAACTCAATGGGCATGAATTTGAGGAAACTCCAAGAGACAGTGACGGACAGGGAAGCCTGGAATGCTGCAGTCCATGGGGTCACAAAGAGTTAGACACAACTTAGCGACTGAACAGCAACAATAAATATGACACTGAGTGGAAGCGGGATGATTAGATTTTTTTAAACATCAGAAATGTTTATTTTTTAAATTTATTTAATTTATGTACTAATTATTATAACCAGACCAATATTTCTTTCTCCTCTCAGAAGTTTCCTTTTTTAAAATAAAATACTATAATCATTACAGTAAAAATACAAGAGGAAGAATATTTGAACTCGTATTTGAACCTACAACTTTTACCATCTTTCTGATTCTTTTCTCCCTTTCTAAAATTGAGTTAATATGATCACTAAAAAAAATTTTTGTAATGTTTTTTTTGCACTGAAGTATGGTTAAACACAAGCTGGACTCAAGATTGCCGGGAGAAATATCAATAACCTCAGATATGCAGGTGACACCATCCTTATGGCAAAAAGTGAAGAGGAACTAAAAAGCCTCTTGGTGAAAGTGGAGAGTGAAAAAGTTGGCTTAAAGCTCAACAGTCAGAAAACAAAGATCATGGCATCTGGTCCCATCACTTCATGGGAAGTAGATGGGGGAACAGTGGAAACAGTGTCAGACTTTATTTTTTTAGGCTCCAAAATCACTGCAGATGGTGACTGCAGCCATGAAATTAAAAGACACTTACTCCTTGGAAGAAAAGTTATGACCAACCTAGATAGTATATTCAAAAGCAGAGACATTACTTTGCCGACTAAGGTCCGTCTAGTCAAGGCTATGGTTTTTCCAGTGGTCATGTATGGATGTGAGAGTTGGACTGTGAAGAAGGCTGAGCACCGAAGAATTGATGCTTTTGAACTGTGGTGTTGGAGAAGACGCTTGAGAGTCCTTTGGACTGCAAGGAGATCCAACCAATCCATTCTGAAGGAGATCAGCCCTGGGATTTCTTTGGAAGGAATGATGCTAAAGCTGAAGCTCCAGTACTTTGGCCACCTCATGTGAAGAGTTGACTCATTGGAAAAGAGTCTGATGCTGGGAGGGATTGGGGGCAGGAGGAAAAGGGGATGACAGAGGATGAGATGGCTGGATGGCATCACTGACTCGATGGACGTGAATCTGAGTGAACTCCAGGAGTTGGTGATGGACAGGGAAGCCTGGTGTGCTGCGATTCATGGGGTCGCAAAGAGTCGGACACGACTGAGTGACTGAACTGAACTGAACTGATGGTTGATTTGGGCTTCCCAGGTGGCACAGAGGTAAAGAATTCACCTACCAAGTAGAAGATGCAGGTTTGATCCCTGGGTCAGGAAGATTCCCCTGGAGAAGGGCATGCCACCCACTCCAGTATTCTTGCCTGGTAAATTCCATGGACAGAGGATCCTGGCAGGCTACATACAGTCCACGGGGTTGCCAAGGGTCAGACACGATCAAGTGACTGATCACACATGTTGATTTACAATATTACGTAAGTTTCAGATATACAGCATAATGATTCACAATTTTTAAGGGTTGTACTCTATATTTTTGTTGTATTCTATATTTTATAAAATATATATCATATTCTCTGTGCTATACAATATATCCTTGTAGTTTTTTAAATTTTTTTAAAGATTTTTTTTTTGATGTGAACTATTTTTATATTTTATTGACTGTATTACAATACTGCTTCTGTCTTATGTTTTGGTTTTTTGGCCGCTGACATGTGGAATCTTAGCTCCCTGACCAGGAATCAAACCCATACCCCCTGCTTAGAAATTGAAGTCCCAACCACTGGACTGTCAGGGAAGTCCCTATTTTATGCATAATGGTTTGTTCTTCTTAATCCCCTACCCTGATTTTGCCCCTCCCCACTTCCCTCTCCCCACTGGTAACCACTAGTTTCTTCTCTGCAAGTCTGTTTCTGTCTTGTTATATTCACCAGTTTATTTATTTTCTAACTTTTCATTTTGTATTGGGGTATAGCTGATTAACAAACAATGTTGTGATAGTTTCAGGTGAACAGAGAAAGGACTCAGCCATACATATACATGTATCCATTCTCCCCCAAGCTCCCCTTCCATCCAGGCTGCCACATAACATTGAGCAGAGTTTCACGTGCTGTTCAGTAGGTCCTTGTTGGTTATCCATTTAAAATATAGCAGTATATTCACTAGTTTGTTTTATTTTTTAGATTCCACATAGAAGTTGCTGCTGCTGCTAAGTCGCTTTAGTCGTGTCCGACTCTGTGCGACCCCATAGACAGCAGCCCACCAGGCTCCCCTGTCCCTGGGATTCTCCAGGCAAGAACACTGGAGTGGGTTGCCATTTCCTTCTCCAATGCATGAAAGTGAAAAGTGAAAGTGAAGTCACTCAGTCGTGTCTGACTCTTCGCGACCCCATGGACTGCAGCCTACCAGGCTCCTCCATCCATGGGATTTTCCAGGCAAGAGTACTGGAGTGGGGTGCCATTGCCTTCTCCACGTAGAAGTTAAATCTCACAATACTTGTCTTTCTCTTTCTGACTTATTTCATAAGCATAAGATACCATCCAAGTAGGATAGTTAGAGTCTTAATAGAATTCAGGAATAATTGCCCATCTCTTTGTTGGGCATGTCTTCTGTTCAGCAGGTAGCTACTTTTCCCGTCAATAGAGGGAAATGGCAGGAAGCAAATAGAATCAAAATTACTTGAATTAAAAAAAATTTTACTTGAATTTCCTAAATATATATATTGTTCTGGAGAATATTATACCAGTAACAATGGGACTCTCTTACATCTGTGATGCAGTAAGCAGCTTACAGCAGAGTTCCCAATATATTTTATATTTAGAATCTCAGTACTGCTTTGTGATCATCAGGCTGATATTAACATCCTCACTTCTCATTTAAATATAGGAAGACTGAGGCTCAAAGAGTTTATATGCCTTGCCTGGGAATTCACAGCCAGTGAGCTACAGAGCTGTGATTGAAATTCAAATCTTCTGACCCCTGGTCAGGTGTTTCTCACTTGCTGTCACACAAAAATGAGCAGGCTTGATTCTGATCCTGCATTTGTAATGCTCTTTTCTAGCAGCTTGTTCTGCTCCTCAGGTCTGGAGATGCTGCTGACCTTCAACAAAAACTTCTGTCAAAGGCCAAGGCTCGACCCTGGCTCTCCCGAACAAAGGTTTCGGTCCAGAGCACACCGCCCCGCTCACATGTTCTTATTTGCACAGAGAGGATTGGATTACAGGGTCATCTTTGTTCCCATCCACACTTCCGTGTTCATTTGGATACAGAGAAAATTGTGCTTGGGATTTGCAAAGTACAGCTGAGTATTTCCTTGTTTCTTTACTGGCATTTTTTTTTTTAACCCTATGGTACACCTGTCCTTTAAAACTTGAGTATAGAAGTGGAATTGTGGGTGAGTCTGAAGAATGTTGTGGGTATAGATGGGCCCAGGCTAAGTGTTTCCAGAGGGAAGGATACTCTGATGATGTCACTTGATAAGCTTTGTTTATTGAGGCAGGAACAAAGCTCTTTCGAGGAGACAGAAGTAGAGATTGATTTTCACTTGATGGTAGAGACCTGGAGGTTTTTAAAAAACTTTTTATTTTGAAATAGATATTTACAGGAAGTTGCAAAGATAGTATGGAGAAGTCCTAAGTAACTTTTAAGAATGTGCTTCAATAGTTACTTGTGGCATAAATATAACACATCAAAACCAAGAAATTGGCGTTGGTAGAGTGTGTGTATGCTAGATCTTTCTAGCACATGCCAGACTACACGTCTAATACACAAGGTATAGAACTGTTCCTTCAACCACAAAAGTCTCCCTTGTGCAAGCTCTTTATAGTTAAAACCCACCTACTTTCCCCAAACCGCAAATGTTTTCCATCACTCTAATTTTGAAAATGTTAGAATTATACAGTATGCGACCTTTGGAGAAGGGCTTTTTTCACTCAGCCTAATATCCTTGAAATCCATCCAAGCGGTGGCGTGTTATCCATTGTCCATTTCTTTTTATTGATGATATAGTATGCCACAGCATGGATGTTCCACAGTTTGTTTAATCACTTACCTGTTGGAGGACATCTTGGTTGTCCTTTCTGGGGGGCTGTTATAAACAAAGAGGGCATGAACAATCATGTACACATTTTTGTGTGTATGCACGTTTTCATACTTCTGGGGTAAATGCCCAAGCATGTGATTGCTGGATCATATGGTAAGTGTGCGTTTAGTTTTTAAAGAAAACTACCAAATTATTTTTCAGGGTGTCTGTACTACCTTATATTCCTACCAGCAATGTATGAAAGATCCTGAGTTATTTGTCTTCTCATCTCTCCCCTGCCCTTAGCCCAGCACCTAGAAAGGCCCTGCCCATAGAAGACACTTAGTACATGGTTGTCTGCATGAATGGCTAAGGACCCCAAGAACCTGCTGGTTCATCCCCATTCCAGGATTCCATTCCCAGTCATGACTGAGGACTTTAGGTAGCTTTGAATAATCCTGCCAGTCTGAATTTAGATATACCAATCCAAACTAAGCCATGGAAAGGGGTCTCCTATGAACCTGCTCCAATGGAGGCATAAAATAGTTCTATTGAGAAGCGGAGTCATTAATAGCTTTATTTTCCTCCCTTGCGCCTCTGCTCATAGGAAAAAGAGGAGTTCAAATACTTTCAACACCAAGCTCCCTCTCTAGGGTTTGGTGCCTTGTCCCTCTCTTGATCTGAGAAGGAACAACGATGACCGTGCAGACTTGGCTGTACCCAAAGGAGCCGTGTGGTGTGGACCAAGGTCTGCGTGCGGGACACCAGGAAGACAGCTGTCTCCATTCTCCCAGTCCACAGTCATCCTTTAGCCATAGAGAAGAGATGCTTGGAGCTACCCTGTGAGTTTTCCAGAATCCTTACTCCTCCATGGAGAACTCCTTTGAGGAGCACTTCCCAAAGTATAATCCATGGTGTATTTACCAAGGCTAGATTTATGGCCCAGAATGTGATCTACCCTGGAGAAGTTTCCGTGTGCGCTTGAAAAAAAGGTGAAATTCATTGTTTTGGGGTGAAATGTCCAATAGATATCAATTAGGTCGAAGAGGGGGGTTCAGGATGGGAAACATATATATACCTGTGGCGGATTCATGTTGATGTATGGAAAAACCAATACAATATTGTAAAGTAATTAACCTCCAATTAAAATAAGTAAATTTATTAAAAAAAAAAGAATAGCACCAAAGTATAATCCATGGTGTTTGCTCTGTCAAAGATTTGTTTTTCTCCTCTGTAGAACATGAATACCGGGAACTGATAAAATTGTTGTGGAGTAAATGAAATGAGACATGTGGAAAAAACCTGTCCAGGGCTGGGCTCCCTGGAACTATTAGTTCCCAATATCATTTCCTCTTTCTTCTTCTCAATAACTAGACAGACATGAGTTCTTGAGTTCTTGTTACACCATCCATCCTCTTTTCTACCTATTTGGCTCCTCTGCCTCAAAATCCTGTTCGAGTCTCATCTCCTTTGCCAATTTCCTCTCAGAAGTTTGCCTTACCTTGTGGACTTCCTGGGTTTCTTAGAGCAGAGTGGTCCTGGATGAGCTTACATTCAAGGTGTCCTTAGGTGAGCTATTTTTCCTGGAAGCAGGACCCAGAATGGGATCCTTGCCTAGAAAGTTTTAGGTGCTAAGACACCCAGGGGACCAAAGGAAGAGATGGTGACAATGGAGGGGTGTCATTGGGAGAGGAAAGTCATCCTTCTCCTCATCTCTGTTTTCCACAGGGACCAACCTGGCTCTCAGATGGTGAGGGCCGGAGTAACGCAGCTCTTATGTGAAGCACTGGGAGGAAGGGCATGTGTGGAGACATGGGAAGACAGATCCTGGGCAGGGAGGGCAGCCTTTCTGCAGTGGCGATCAAGTGGATGCCCAGTGGGGGAAGAACAAGCCCAGAATTGTTCAGAGACATCAAAGACATTCCCACGGGACTCTGAGATCCTTGGGGGAGGATTTTGAGAAGACTTTACATAGACAAAAAGGATGAGACGGAAGAATTTATGACCTCATTCACACTCACCAGCTGATTACACTTCGAAATAATGCAAACCACTCACTGCCTAACATCCACTTGCCAGGTAGTGGAGTCAATCCTGCACGGTATGTGGGTGTTTCCTGAGTATTGTGGATTGCCTGATACAGCCACTGGTCCCTGGAACTCCGCTGCCTTCTAGAGTTTGAGATTCAGAGAAAATGGGGAGAAGAGAACAATTTACTATTTGTTAGGACTTCATCTGCACCCATAAATCCTGTTCCGCAATTCAATTTCCCAAACCCAATCTCCACCGCCTATGGCATTTTTCTCTCCTTCTTGTACTTTATTGAAGGTTTTTGCATTAATTTTGCACGGGTTTTTACAAAACTTAGTTGATGTAGAATTGTACTGAGAAACACCTAATAATGTTTTGGTTCCCATGTGGCCAAGAGAGGTTTTAACCTGTCTGTGTCCAACTACAGTTCAGTCTCTCAATCATGTCTAACTCATTGTGACCCCATGGACTGCAGCATGCCAGGCTTCCCTGTCCATCACCAACTCCCAGAGCTTGCTCAAACTCATGTCCATCAAGTCAGTGATGCCATCTAACCATCTCATCCTCTGTCATTCCCTTCTCCTCTAGTCTTCAGTCTTTCCCAGCATCAGGGTCTTTTCCAACGAGTCAGTTCTTCCCAACAGGTGGCCAAAGTACTGGAGTTTCAGCTTTAGCATCCGTCCTTCCAATGAATATTCAGGACTGATTTCCTTTAGGATGGACTGGTTGGATCTCCTTGCAGTCTAAGGGACTCTCGAGAGTCTTCTCCAGCACCACAGTTCCAGAGCATCAATTCTTTGGCATTCAACTTTCTTTATGGTCCAACTCTCACATTCATATATGACTACTAGAAAAATCATAGCTTTAACTATACAGACCTTTGTTGGCAAAGTAATGTCTCTGCTTTTTAATATGCTGTCTAGGTTGGTGATAGCTTTTCTTCCAAGGAGCAAGTGTCTTTTAATTTCATAGCTGCAGTCACCATCTGCAGTGATTTTGGAGCCCAAAAACAAAGTCTGCGTTTCTCCACCCATTTGCCATGAAGTGATGCGACCAGATGCTGTGATTTTAGTTTTTTGAATGTTGAGTTTTAAGCCAGCTTTTCCACTCTCTTCTTTCACTTTTATCAAGAGGCTCTTTAGTTCCTCTTCACTTTCTGCCATAAGGGTGGTGTCATCTGTGTATCTAAAGTTATTGATATTTCTCCTGGCAGTCTTGATTCCAGCTTGTGCTTCATCCAGCCTGGCATCTCACATGATGTACTCTGCATATACATAAATAAACTTACATGGGTTAAAACCATCAGGGATGTCATCCCTGTCATCAGGGATTATTCAGTTTAGCTGTATTCGCGCTTGGTTCTTTTTAAGAATTGGGCTTCCCTGATGGCTCAGTGGTAAAGAATCCACCAGCCAAAGCAGGAGATGCAGGTTCAATGCTTGGGTTGGGAGTATCCCCTGGAAAAGGAAATGGCAACCCATACAGTATTCTTGCCTGGGAAATCCCATGGACAGAGGAGCCTGGCACATTACAGTCCCTGGGGTCACAGAGTCAGACACAACTTCCCAATTAAACAACAACTTTTTAAGAATTGGTAACTTCTTGAGTTATTGAAGCCATTACTGCTAACATAAGAGTTTAGGGATCCGAACTTCCTAGAAATTCTAAATGAATGTCTTTTCATTTGATTCCAATCTTTTTTTTTTTTTTAAGTGAGATGCTCAAGTCACTTCCTGAGTTAAGTTGCTAAACTTGTAGGTTGTCAGGCTGCCTCCCTGAGGTCTTTGTTGCCCGAGGAATCAGCTGTGAGGTCTGATTGAGTGTTCAGACTGGTGTCTGTTATCACATAACCTTTGCTTGTGGCCTGGAGAGCTCAAGGATTGGCCACAGGGAACAGGCAGGGTCTACCCTGTGGTGGTATGGATGAGCTTCCAGAATGAATGACTCTTCAGGTGAACGACTGACAGGTGTCCACTGTCAGTTTCGAAGCAAGTGCCTGGCAGCATTCTTCTTAGGTACATGGACGGCTTCCCCTTCCTTCTACAAGGTGATTACATAGTATTTCTCATAGCCTACAGCTAGCTTGGAAAGTGAAAGCATTAGTCGCTCAGTGGTGCCTGACTCTTTGCGGCCCCACGGACTATAGCCCCGCCAGGCTCCTCTGTCCATGGGATTTCCCTGGCAAGCATCCTGGAGTGGATAGCCCCAAACCTTTAAAATACAAACGACATGGAGGACGCTGGGGCCCTGGGGACAGTGGCCATGGGCACAGTGCTGTCACCCTCTGCCGTCCAGGTGCATGGCTGGATTTCATTGAATGCCCCATGTTCTTGGCATGCGAAGAACCTTAAGTGTGGTCCGGTGGGTTGGGCTGGCTTCCTGCTTGTGTCAGTGCTAAACCGGCAGGATTCTTCTGCTGCCCGGGAGGCTGCCAGTGGCCCCTGGCTCTGACTTGAGATGCCCTTTTGTTCCTCACCACTTGGCCCTGGAAACAGCTGTCTTCTGACCGGCTTATCAGGAACAGACTGTTCTCGGAGCTCCAAAGCTCTTGCCAAAGAAATAAATGACCAATTCTTTTCCAAAGTGGCTCTCACTCCAGGAGTGCCTGTGAGCGGCTCACAGGGGGCAATCAATAAGTATCTGTTGAGGGGAACTGGGTACACAGAACATCTTCTGGATCACTTACTTGCTTGAAAACATTCTCATGTTGTGGCAAGTTTGGCTTAAGAGAAGCTCTAGTGAAGCTGGACTGCAAAGCCTAGATGCCTTTCTTTCGATGTTGCTCTCAAGCAGTGGACGACCATGTAGAAGTCTGGATGGGATGGAGCCATATGGCAGAGTGATGTGGGGTGGGGGTGGGGCAGTGGGGAGTTGGGGAGGCTGACACAGCGTTTCTTTCCAGGATCTTCCATGTGCCAGGCCCTGAACCAGGCATGTTATGTCCATTATTCACTTTATCTGCATAGCAGTGCCCTAAGGAGGAAATGAGGTCCTGCTTTCGTGATGGACTTCCCTGGTGGCTCAGCTGGTAAAGAATCCGCCTGCAATGTGGGAGACCCGGGTTCGATCCCTGGGTTGGGAAGATCCCCTGGAGAAGGGAAAGGCTACCCACTCCAGTATTCTGGCCTGGAGATATAGTCCATGCAGTCACAAAGAGTTGGACACGACTGAATGAATTTCACTTCACTTTAGTGAGGAGGAAGTTGAGACTTAGCGAAGAGGAGTCACTTGCTTGAGGTCACACAGCTTGTACAGGGTAGAGTTCTGTGGAGACCTCTGTTGTTGCCATCGTCCTATGGTCAGGTAGCTGCTGGGCTCAGGGTGAGTCAGGATGAACCAAGCCCTTCTGGGCTTCCTCACTCTGAGGTCTTCTGAGAAAAATTCAAGGTACAATAAACAGAATGCTTATTTAAAGTAAAGTAAAAAAAAAAATTTTTTTTTTTACCTGTGCTGGGTCTTCAAGCTGCATGTGGGGGCCTTCTCTAGTTGCTGCTCATGGGATCTAGAGTCCACGGGCTCAGTGGATGAGGCACCAAGCCTTCTCTAGTTGTGGCGATCATGCTTGGTTGCCCTGTGGCGTGTAGGATCCTAGCTCCCCAACCAGGGTTCAAACCCATGTCCCCTGCATTGGAAGGGGGATTCTTAACCGCTGGACCACCAGGAAGGTCCCCAACAGCATGCTTTAGACTTGCGTAGCACTTGAACTTACAGAGTAATTTTATACCCAGTGTTTCACTGGCTCTTCACAATAACTTAGTGAGTTACTAGCCACATATCACCAAGGAGGACTTCCCTGGTGGCTCAGATGGTAAAGCATCTGCCTACAATGTGGGAGACCCAGGTTCAGTCCCTGGGTCAGGAAGATCTCCTGGAGAAGGAAATGGCAACCCACTCCAGTACTCTTGCCTGGAAAATCCCATGGACGAAGGAGCCTGGTGGGCTACAGTCCGTGGGGTCACAATGAGTCAAACACGACTGAGCGACTTCACTCACTCACTCATCACCAATGAGAAAGTGAGGTTTGACAAGACACAGAGAGGTTGGCCTAGAACTCAGAACACCTGATGATGAACCTAGAGCTCTTTTTATGGAGCACTTTTATTAAGCATTGTGAAAAAATGTTAATACAACTTTAATTTCAAATTTAAAATACTAGACTGGAAGCTCCTTACGTCAGAAACTAAATAAGATTTATCTTTGTGTCCTCAGCACACCGCCCAGAGTGGGGCTTACTGCAGGTTATCAATATCCCTAAAAATCTGTGCCATTGGTAACTGTGAGTTCTCTGTCCATAAAGCAAAGAGCCTCACAGTCCTGGCTTTGGAGCTGTTCCTTTTTTAAAAAGTTGTTCCTTAACCATAACTGAGGGTCATGTTTATTTTTAGTGCAGCAGTTTGTAACTAGAACAGTGGATTAAAAATGTTTTAGTGGTAGACAACTCTTTTTCAAAGGAAATCTTAGGCAGAATCTTGACCCAGTAAATGGCTTTTAACATAGAGTTTACTGGGCAATCGTATCTTCATCTGGTGGAAAATATTTCATGGGAAACTCTTGCAAACTGTCTTGGCAGTCCTAGGTTGCCAAGGTGCACAGTCTGAAGGTCACCAAGTGAATTAACCAGATTGGCCTGAGGACTGTTCATCTTTTAACCTTGACAAACATTAAGGTGCTGGGGGGAAAAAGGAAGAAGGAAAAGAACAGGAGAGGGAAGAGTGATGGGTGTCTGGTCTCAACCTCAAGGACCTAGGCTGGAGGACGTATTTTAGAAGCCGCAATCTGGATCACACAGTCTAGAAGACACAGGCTTGAGGACACATAAAACAACTGGAAAGACACCCACAACTGTTCTGGTGTTTTATTTGCAGCCCTAGATTCTCACAGCAGACAAAGCTGTCAAGGAAAAGCCCAGCCTTGTGCCAGGTTATCTATATCAGCCACGACCGGGTGAATGGAGCCATCCACCCTCACAGGGACGTTAGCAGCTCTTGAATCGCCCTCGTAGCCTCTGTTTGAAAGGCGCATCCATCTGCATGTAGCACCAATGACGCTGGCCTTGATGTGAACAGCAGAGAACTTCATTTCGCTTGTTCCCTGTTACAAGGTTGGCATCACTTTGTCGCTGGGGTGGCAGCCTCCTGTCCAAAGCAACCGGCACAAGTCAGTCGAAGGTGAGATGAGTTCTGATTTTTATCTCTAGGTTGTGAAAGGAGACTTGGCATTAAAGAGCCTGACGTCCCTCCTCTAAATGTGTGCTAAATGCACTGCAAGGTGAGAAGTGATTTCATTTTCTAAATTATGGGGCAACAGACTGAAACAACAGAATTGGTGGGGGGGAGGATGGTGTAAGTTGACTTGCAAGTTAATTATACAGTTACGAGGTTGCTCTCTTATCTTCTCTGTAGCCCATTTCCTTCCTCCGAAGTTTCCCTCTGGTTGAACCGTCTTTGCCTCTGCCCTTCCTTCCTGACCATACACTGGGGTGCTCCTGGGAAACCGTAGTATTGGCGCTGATACTCTGAATAAATCGAGTAGTGGGTATTGGAATCTTGCCCCAGAACCCTTGGGAGGAAATGAGAAAACTTCCAGTCTCTTAAAGTCGCACTATGTAGTTCTGACCTTATTTACTTGGGCTTCTACCTGTGAAATCTCAAGTTCAGAATAACAGGCTTTTTTTTTTTCTTTTTAGCCCTAATATGCACTGGACATTCATTAGGCAAAGAGCTAGGGATAGACACATGAGTAATACCCACATCTCCTTAGCTTATCAGGGAAAAAGTATAGGTTTAAAACTATAGAAACCAGGACACAGTTAATTTGTAATCACTGTTATTATGAGATATGTAAACCAGAGAGCTATTTTGTCCTGGAATGTCTAAACAGGTGTCACAGAGTCAGGGGGCTTCCCTGGTGGCTCAGATGGTAAAGAATCTGCCCACAGTGTGGGAGACACATGTTCAGTCCCTGGGTCAGGAAGATCCCCTGGAGGAGGGCAGGGCAACCCACTCCAGTATTCTTGCCTGGAGAATCCCATGGACAGAGGAGCCTGGCAGTCTACGGCATAGACTACAGTCTATGGGGTTGCAAAGAGTCAGACACGATTGAGCGACTAACACTTTCTTAAGAAAACAAGAGGAAGGCACTTGTAATTTAAACAAAAGACAACTAAGATATCACAAAATGCTAAGTCACTTCAGTTGTATCTGACTCTGTGTTACCCTATGGACTGTAGCCAGCCAGGCTCCTCTGCCCATGGGATTCCCCAGGCAAGAATACTGGAGTGGGTTGCCATGCCCTCCTCCAGGGGATCTTCCTGACCTAAGGATCAAACCACAGTCTCTTATGTCTCCTGCACTGGCAGGCAGGTTCTTTACCACTAGCACCACCTGGGAAGCCCTCTCACAAAATGATATACAAGTATCCTGTGAGCGTAAACTCTCCTCTGAAATGGAAGAATGAAGCCATTGGATTAGCTGATTTCCTTAGATCCTGATTTTCGATTCATCACTGTAGGATTCTGAAAATAAGTGCTTTGAGGTCAGAGTTTTATCATCTAAACAGATTTTCTTCTCTTCCTCTTATTGGAATTATATCAGAAAGTCATGTAGAGGAGCAAGTTATGTGGAATTAAAGTTGGCTTGCATTAATAGCTAAGTTCTATTATCTGCATCTTACATGCAGAACGTATTATGTCAAAATATTGACCAGTGAACTTGCAGAGTGTACTGAAGTTTCTTTACTTATGAACAGGTTAGATTTATAATGTTATTCTTTTGTTAGAATTTTATTTTATTATGGTACGTGCATGCTAAGTCGCGTCATTTGTGTCCAATTCTGTGCGACCTCGTGGACTGTAGCCCACCAGGCTTCTCTGTCCACGGGATTCTCCAGGCAAGAATACTGGAGTGGGTTGCCATTTCCTTCTGCAGGGGATCTTCCTGACCCAAGGATTCAACCTGGGTCTCCCTCACTGAAGGCAGATTCCTTACCATCTGAACCACCAGGGGAGCAAAACAGTCTTGTTGACTGTAAATAAATGTTGCACGCCAGATCTCAAGAACTTATTCACCTTGTTTAACTGAAACTTTACGCCCGTTGCTTAACAGCTTCCCATTTCTCCCTCCCCCGCAGCCCCTGAAAACCACTATTTCACTTTGGTTTTCAGGTCCTTCTTAGATCTAGTTGTTCACAAGTTCAAAGAGTCTCCAAACCACCAACATTTGACATTTTCTCACCACTGTCAATATTCTTATTTCTATATTAGTTTCATTGGAAATTCCACCTCTTCTTACAAGGGCCTTCAACATTCTTATTATTTTTGATTCCATCAGATATAATGAAGTTAATACTATTTGCAAAATTCATTAAAAAAAAAACACAACAAATCTTCCATTCTCTACTGACAGAGGTCAAGAGAAGACTTGGTCTTGGAGTAACACGGCTTCTCCAAATGTCTAGAACTTCATATACAAACTCAGAGTCACTTACAGGTATTAAGAATGATCCCCAAGCTCAGGAATTAAGACCTGGCCTCCCTAAGCCTTCTATTCCACCATCCTGGGGCTCCAGAGAGGACCTGAGGGCCTCACCCCTCCCTACCATTCAATATTTACAGCTTCATTACCAATAAAGGAATTTCCTACATATGAACCTTCAAGTTGCAAACTTTCAAAGATGTAACTGCGCATGCCAACCGCAGTATGCCAGCTGTTGTACTGTACTACTGTACTTTTAAGGTACTATACCATAAGACTAAAAATGTTTTCTCTATTTTTTGTTTGTTTTTATGTATGTGTTATTTTTGTGAAAAGTATTATAAATCTGTTATGTGCTAAGTCGCTTCAGCTGTGTCTGACTCTTTGCGACCCCATGGACTGTGGCCCACTAGGCTCCTCTGTCTATGGGATTCTCCAGGCAAAATCTGGAGCAGGTTGTCATGCCCTCCTCCTGGGTATCTTCTTGATTCAGGGATGGAAACTGTGTCTCTTGCATCTCCTGCATTGGCAGAAGTGTTCTTCACCCCTAGTGCCACCTGGGAAGCTCAAACCTATTACAGTAAGTACTATATAACTGATTGTGTTAGTTGGGTACCTAAGCTAACTTTGTTGGACTTTCAAATTGGATTTAAGATGTACTATCGGAGTGAACGAAACTTGTTCATATGTAGGGGACTTCGTCTATTTGTCTTGAGTCCAGTAGGATTAACCTCAACCTGCCCTGGATCCCAGGTTATCCTAAGAAGCTTCAGCCTCTCTGGTCATTCCCCACCTCCCACCCTGTAATCCCTATAGGTTCTGAGTACCCACTCTTCTATCTCCGTCTCTTTCAGCTTCCTAACTCTTGAAACTTTTCTACCATGTCTCTGCAATTCCTCGTCCATCATTAGCAAAATCCCACATACCATCATCTCTCCTCTTTGCCTGAATCTCCCCTGAGAATGGGCTTCCCCAGGAGCCCCTCAAGAAGTGACTATTTTTCTCCTGTTGCCTTCGTAGCCCCGGGCCTAGAGGAGAGTTCAGTGTTTGCTACGATTCCCCGGACCCTTAAGGCCCTTTTCTCGCTCTCCTTACCCCAGATCACCAGCTTTGACTTTCATATCAGCTTGTGTCACTCAGCACCCTTCATCGTTGCTGACTTGGATGAAAGGGGTCACTTCCCCCTTATATCTTAGGGTTTCTAGCTCCTGGTTTGCTGTTACTCTTTTTGATCTTTCTCTAATCTGAACGTTTGGTGATTTCTGGGTGCCTATACATACACGGTCTTTCCCCCACCCTGGCCTCTCCAGTCCTGTGACCTCCTCTCCTCCAGCTCAGCCACCCACTCCCCAGTCACACTGCATCCACGCCAGGTGGGAGGTAAGGTCCTTACTTAGTGCAGATGTGGGAGGAGGTAGATGGGTTGGTAGGGTCTGTGGTCCTCTCCTGCACACGTAAGTTTTCTGAGGAAATAAGAAGCAAGGTCATCAGCCGAGACTGAGATGAGACAGAAGGGTCGAAGAGGGAAGAGAAATCAGGAATGAATGTTTAGGATTTGGGTGAGGTGTCCTCGGGGAACTTGCTTAACCTGTACACCTCACTCTCCTAATTTATAACATGGGGGTAAGAATAGTAGCTAATTCAGTGGTGTGTTGTGAGGACTATTATACTTCATCAGATCCAAGATGCCATCCATGTAAGGTGTACCTTTACTTCACGCACCGTATCTGAGCACCAGGATTGTTAGATGTGGCCTGATTTCCCAGATGTTAAAATGTGAAATGCAGTATATCATACAATCAATGAAGTGTGGTAAATGCTTTAAATGAATCATATACTTACGGGATGAAGTGTGTCCTCCCCAAACTAGTGTGTTGAAATTTAAACCCCTAGTCCTCAGAATGTGACTATATTTAGAGATAAGGTCTTTAAAGAGGTAATTGAGTAAAATTACATCATAGGAATGTACCCTAAGCCAATATGAATGGGGTCTCTATATGAAGAGACGACTAGGACACAGAGCCCCCTGTGAGCCTGGGAGAGAACCCTCTGAAGAAATAACCTTGATCTTGAACTTTGAAAATAAATTTCTGTTGTTTAACCCACCTAGTCTGTGGTACTTTGTTACGGCAGCCCTACCAAACTCCTATGCTGTGCTGTCCTTAGTCGCTCAGTCATGTCAGACTCTTTGTGACCGCGTCGACTGTAGCCCACCAGGCTCCTCTGTCCATGGGATTCTCCAGGCAAGAATACTGGAGTGGATTGCCATGCCTTCCTCCAGGGGATCTTTCCAGCCTGGGGATCAAACCCAGGTCTCCCACATTGCAAGTGGGTTCTTTATAGTCTGAGCCACCAGGGAAACCCTACCAAACTACTAGAGATCCCTCAAGAAAGCTTTCTAAGACTCAGGACAAGGAATTTAGATATGTGACAGCCCTGTCTCAGACCTCCAACCCACCCTCCCAGGGTCCCTTATACTCCATCAACCCAGCCCCAAGTTAGAGCTTCCCTTCCACTTGGGTCTCCATTCACCAAGAAGTCAACTGTCTATTTGTTATATGAAAGCTATATGTAAACTAGAACCATTAGCACTTGACTTCTTCTTCTTCTTCTTCTTTTTAATTTCACTTATGTGAAAGGGGAAAGTGTGATGAGCTTTAGACCAACACACTGTTAGCAGGATTCAGACCAAAGTACACAGTTCACACTTAGCTCAAACCATCTTTAGCAAAACTGACAATTGGCACTTGACATTAAAAGTGTCTATAACAGCAGATTGTCTAGATTAATTAGCTCTCTGAAAAGGACTGACACCTTCCCACCCCCCCACACCCTTGAATTTTTTTCTAGACTGATTTGACATTTGTGCATCATATGAAGAAAGATTGTTAAGCCTGTAATGTGGCTCTGCTAAGAGGCTTCAGCTCATGTTTGCTAATCTCCTGTATGGTGAAACACTGGCACCCGGACAAACCCTCATTCACATTGGAACAAAGCGCTAGTTATGTGTGTTGAAATTCCTTCGAGAAAATGTCTTGCAGGCCATTGGGGGAGTGCATGAATGCTGGAAATACTTCACCAAGTGTTGCTCAACATCCTGGGAAGACAGTCTCCTGGCATGGGTTGCAGCCCTCTGGGGCACGTGGGTCTGGTGAGGACAGAAGGAGCATGGGTGGAGGAGGGGGTGGATATGGGGTTGGATGTTTTCTCTGTAATTGTTCCAGACTGGGCTGGAGCCAGCCCCAGACTGCCCACTTGCTTAGTCCATTGAGAGTATCTAACCCCAATGCTGAGAAAGATTGAAGGCAAAAGGAGAAGGGGGCAGCAGAGGATGAGATGGTTAGACAGCATCACCGACTCAATGGACATGAATCTGATCAAACTCCAGGAGAGATGGAGAACAGAGAAGCCTGGCATGCTGCAGTCCATGGGGGCGCAAAGAGTCAGACACGACTTAGCGACTGAATAGCCACAACTAAGTCAGGTTTATCACCAAGGCTGCCACCCTCCCTGCTGGGAACCAGATTTTCCTGTTTTCCGATTATACGTCCAAGTTACATACGTGGGTTTCTTCAGCTCTGGCTTGAAGAAGTGAGAGTGTGGAGAAAGAGAGGGGAGGCTTTGGATCGGCACTGAAGGAGAGAAATGGTCAGGTGGGAGTCCCTGGGTGAGGATGCAGGCCAGGTCCATCGCGGCTCCAGCTGTGTGCTGTGCGGGGCCCGACTCTTTGCGACCCTGGGGACGGTAGCCCATCAGGTTCCTCTTTCCTTGGATTTCCCAGGCCAGAATACTGCAAAAGTTGCCATTTCCTCCTCCAGGGGATCTTTCTGACCCAGAGATCAAACCTGGTGTCTCCTGCAATGACAGGCAGATTCTTCACTACTGCGCACCTAGGAAGCCCAGTTGTGTGGAGGTAACTCCAACAGACGGCTTGAGGAGGTGACCTTAGGGAGCAGAGGATGGTGGGTGTGGTCTTCCTGTGGGGTGATGTGATAAGTGCACACGACCAGAAGGGAGAGGAGAATGGTGCAGAGCTAGAGCAGGGCTTGGCACGGTGACCAGCAGCATCAGCACCACCTGGAAAAAATGCAAACGCTCAGCCTCGCCCCAGGTCTGCTGAATCGGGAACTTTGGGAGTCGAGGCCAGTCATCTGTGCTTGAACAGATCCACCTGGTAATTTTGATGCTGGCTACAGTGTGTTAGGAGCCCTTCTGGAACGAGGATGAGACAGTCCCGGTAACAATGATTAGGGGAGAGTTTGAGGGGAGGAAAGAGTAGAGAATGGACTCAAAGGTAGAAAGCTGTTCTGCTCCATACATATGAAAAGTGATGAGGGATGCTGGGAACAGTGAAGAAGACTGTAGTTTCTTCTACTGTGAGTCAAGACTGTAGCTTCCCAGGATTTCCCTGCTGGTCCAGTGGCTAAGATTCTGAGCTAACAATGCAGGGGGCCCAGGTTTGATGCCTGGTCAGGAACTAGATCCCACATGCCACAGTTAACAATTTTGCATATTGCAACGAAGATCCCAAATGATGCGCCTAAGAATCGGTACAGCCAAAGAAATAAGCAAATATTTTTTTAAAAGGACTTTAGGCTCAAGGTATCCTGAATCCTTAGTTCACATATGCTGACCACGGATGTCGATGCAGAAGTGGGAGAGATGTGGCCAATAAGAGTGAAAGAACACATGTACATGCAAATTACTCTTAGAAATTAGAGAAAGGGAATTACATGGCTGAGATCCACCTGCAAATGGAGGGTGGCTCATCTATTCTTTCCCTTCCACTCTGGTCTGTTATGGGCTGAATGATGGCCCTCAAAAGCCAAGCCCATGTCCTAACCTCCAGAATCTGTGAATGCAACCTTATTAGAAAAAGAGTCTTTGCAGATGTAATCGAATTAAGGATCTGCAGCTAAGATCATCCTCGATTATGTAGGTGAGCCCTGAGTCCAAGAAACTGTCATCATGAGATACAGAAGAGGAGAGAGACACACAGAGAAGGAGATGAGAAGCAGCAGCCTGAAAAAGAAGATGGAGGCAGAGACTGGAGTTACACAGCCGTGCTGAACCTAGAGCCTGTTACACAGAGTGAAATAAGTAAAAGACAGATATCGTATGTTAACGCATATGTGTGGAATCTAGAAAAATGGTACTGATGAGCCTATTTTCAGGGCAGGAATAGAGATGCAGACGCATAGAACAGACATGTGGACCCAGAGGGGGAAGAAGGTGGGATGAATGAAGAGGGCAGCACTGATGTATATCCACTACCACGTGTAAACTAGGTAGCTGGTGGGAACCTGCCTACACAAGGAGCTCAGCTCGGTGCTCCGTGACAACCTAGGGGGTGGGATGGGGCAGGGGTGCGAGGGTCAAGAGGGAGGCAATATATGTCTACTGAGAGCTGATTCATGTTGCTGTACAGCAAAAACCAATGCAACACTGGAAAGCAATTACCCTCCAATTAAAAAGAAAGTTTTTAAAACTGGAGGGAAAAAATGTTAAAATAGAAAGAAGACAGAGGCAGAGATTGGAGTTAAACAGCCATAGACCAAGGAATGCCTGAGCCACCAGAAGCTAAAGAAGCCAAGAAACATTCTCTTGGAGAGACTTCAGAGTGTGCACGGCCCTGCCAACACCTGAATCTCAAACCCCTGGCCTCAGACCTGTGAGATAATAAATACCTGTAGCTTTTAGCCTGTGAAGTTTGCTAGGGCAGCTCTAGGAAATGAATACATCCGACCTAAGGAAAAAGATTTGGAGTCAGAGGGCATGTGTCTTTAAAAAATATATATTTGTTTTTTCATTTTATTTCTTTGGATGTGAAATGAACTCTCAGAGTCACAGTGGCCTGTACCTGGCTTGTGTCACTCATGACTTTACCAATTTGCCTCCTGTGAGCATCTGAGCTTGGGTCACACTAGCGTTCTAGCAAGGGGATGGATGTGTGTGTGATCAGTCGCACAGCTATGTCTGACTCTTTGCGACCCCATGGACTGCAACCCACCAGGCTTCTCTGCCCATGGGATTTTCCAAGTAAGAATACTGAAGGGGGTTGTCATTTCCTACGCCAGGGGCTTTTCCTGATCCAGGGATCAAACCGCTGTCTCCTGTATCTCCTTCATTGTGGGCAGGTTCTTTACCCACTGAGCATCAGGGAAGCCCAAGGGGCCTGGGGAGGGAGGTGTCAAAAACCCGAATCCTTTGGAGAATACTTGGAGGTGATGCAATCTATCAGGCTTTGAATAGTTTGGTTGATTTTCTATGGACGATGAAGGAAATTTCTTCTTAAAATATATACCAGGATGACTTTTCAGAACTGGGAACTCAGTGATTTTTCATGAAGGCATGAAAGAGATTGTCTCCTGCCTGGGTTTCAGCCTCCCCTTCCAGAGGGTAGGAAGGTATGACTACACTGGGGACTAAGGGTGGGAAGGGTCTGCCTTGCTGAGCAGAAGAAATAAACACAGGCCTGTGGCAGGGATGTTATATCGTTGGGTCACTATTATCCTTGTGTGTTCAGTTCAGTTTAGTCGCTCAGTCGTGTCTGACTCTTTGTGACCCCATGGACTGCCTCCCTGTCCATCACCAACTCCCAGAGTTTACCCAAACTCATGTCCATTGAGTCAGTGATGCCATCCAACCATCTCATCCTCTGTCATCCCCTTCTCCTCCCGCCTTCAATCTTTCCCGGCATCAGGGTCTTTTCCAATGAGTCAGTTCTTCCCATCAGGTGACCAAAGTATTGGAGTTTCAGCTTCAGCATCAGTCCTTCCAATGAATATTCAGGACTGATTTCCTTTATGATGGACTAGTTGGATCTCCTTGCAGTCCAAGGGACTCTCAAGAGTCTTCTCCAACACCACAGTTCAAATGCATCAATTCTTCGGCATTCAACTTTCTTTATGGTCCAACTCTCACATCCACATATGACAACTGGAAAAACCATAGCTTTGACTAGACGGACCTTTGTTGGCAAATGTCTCTGCTTTTGAATATGCTGCCTAGGTTGGTCATTGCTTTTCTTCCAAGGAGCAAGTGTCTTTTAATTTCATGGCCGCAGTCACCATCTACAGTGATTTTGGAGTTCAAAAAAATAAAATCTGTCACTGTTTCCATTGTTTCTCCATCTATTTGCCATGAAGTGATGGAACTGGATGCCATGATCTTAGTTTTCTAAATGTTGAGTTTTAAGCCAGTTTTTTCATTCTCCTCTTTCACTTTTAAGAGGCTGTTTAGTTCTCCTTCGCTTTCTGCCATTAGGGTGGTGTCATCTGCATATCTGAGGTTATTGACATTTCTCCCAGCAATCTTGATTCTAGCTTGTGCTTCATCCAGCTGGCATTCTGCATGATTACTCTGCATGTAAGTTAAATAAGCAGGGTGACAACAGACAGACTTGACGTACTCCTTTCCCGATTTGGAACCAGTCTGTTGTTCCATGTCCAGTTCAAAATGTTGCCTCTTGACTGGCATACAAATTTCTCAGGAGGCAGGTCAGGTGGTCTGGTATTCCCATCTCTTTCAGAATTTTCCACAGGTTGTTGTGATACACACAGTCAAAAGCTTTGGCATAGTCAATAAAGCAAAAGTAGATGTTTTTCCAGAACTTTCTTGCTTTTTCAATGATCCAGCGGAGGTTGGCAATTTGATCTCTGGTTCCTCTGCCTGTTCTAATCCAGCTTGAACATCTGGAAGTTCGTGGTTCACGTACTGCTGAAGCCTGGCTTGGAGAATTTTGAGCATTACTGTAATAGCATGTGAGATGAGTGCAATTGTGTGGTAGTTTGAGCATTCTTTGGCATTGTCTTTCTTTGCAATTGGAATGAAAACTGACCTTTTCCAGTCCTGTGGCCACTGCTGAGTTTTCCAAATTTGCTAGCATATTGAGTGCAACACTTTCACAGCATCATCTTTCAGGATTTGAAATAGCTCAACTGGAATTCCATCACCTCCACTAGCTTTGTTTGTAGTGATGCTTCCTAAGGCCCATTCCAGGATGTCTGGCTCTAGGTGAGTGATCACACCATTGTGGTTATCTGGGTCGTGAAGATCTTTTTTGTATAGTTCTTCTGTGTATTCTTGACATCCCTTCTTAACATCTTCTGCTTCTGTTAGGTCCATACCATTTCTGTCTTTTATTGAGCCCATCTTTGCAAGAATTATTCCCTTGGTATCTCTAATTTTCTTGACAAGATCTCTAGCCTTTCCTATTCTGTTGTTTTCCTTTATTTCTTTGCATTGATCACTGAGGAAGGCTTTCTTATCCCTCCTTGCTATTCTTTGGAACTCTGCATTCAAATGGGTGTATCTTTCTTTTTCTCCTTTGCCTTTAGCTTCTTTTCGTTGCTCAGCTGTTCGTAAGGCCTTGTCAGACAACCATTATGCCTTTTTGCATTTCTTTTTCTTGGGGATGGCCTTGATCCCTGGCTCCAGAACAATCTCATGAACCTCCATCCATAGTTCTTCAGGCACTCCGTCTATCAGATCTAATCCCTTGAATCTATTTGTCACCCATATGTGAGGCAAGTGTTATTTGGAATTGTTCTCAAGTTCTCAGCTTAAAAATATATAAAACCTGAAGTCAGTCTTTCCCAGAGTCTGTGTGTTGTTCAAATAAGTCTCTAGAGTGAGCTACTCCAATAGAGAATTATGTAGTAGATACATCAGTACTGTCTCCATCCAAGGGAATTTGTTTCTCGAAGACCAGAAAACACTGGAAAACAAAATCACCACTTGCGGTGATTTTGGAGCCCCCCAAATAAAATCTGTTTCCATTGTTTCCCCATCTATTTGCCATCTATGCCACAGTCTTCTGTGTTCAAAAAGTGAATCTATGATACCTTTTAAAAAATCATTTGCCATGAAGTGATGGGATCAGATGTCATGATCTTAGTTTTCCGAATGTTGAGTTTTAAGCCAACTTTTTCACTCTCCTCTTTCACTTTTATCAAGAGGCTCTTTAGTTCTTCTTTGCTTTCTGCCATAAGGGTGGTGTCATCTGCATAGCTGAGGTTATTGATATTTTTCTCAGCAATCTTGATTTCAGCTTGTGTTTCATCCAGCCCAGCATTTCGCATGATGTACTCTGCATATGTTAAATAAGCAGGGTAGCAATTAAATGATGTCAAATAAGTGAAGAGTACAGAACAGTCCCTGGCCAACAGCCAGGGCTCAAGACAATGTTATGTTAAAACTGCAAAGGAGAGAGTGAGAAAAGGCACCTGTCAGAGTTTTAGAGCTCAGTTCAGTGTCAACCCTCTCTGCAGCCTGCTCCGGAGCCCTGAGCCCGCCGGGCCCCATCCCTTACTGCTGCCTTTGTGACTATCCTGGGCTTACTTAGTGCAGGTCTTTGTTTGACTCTGTTTACCTGCACATCCAAATCCCCTCCAGAGTCCAAGGGCCCCAAGGGCAGGGCTGGGCAGGTTTATCATTTTCCCTTCTGTGTAAGCAGAGCTGGCAAAGGGGAGACCCCCACATCCACACGAGCTGAGTTCATCTCTCTGACTCAGCTCTCTCTGCTTCCCTCTGTCTCCTCTTGTCTCCAACTTTGTCTCCCTGGGTTGGAAGGTCACACTGTTTCAACTGGGACATAAAAACTGGCCTACAATAGGGAGGTAAATGACCTTTCTCTTTCCGCATTCCTTGGTGGAAGGTGTACTCTGGATTTCAGGGTCAGAGGATGGACAGGAGTCTAAGGCAAGCAGGAGTCTTAAAAAGTGAAGCTGGGGGCTTCCCTGGGGGTCCAGTGGTTAAGACCCCAGGTGATTCCACTGCAGGGAGTGTGGGTCCCTGGTCAAGGAAGTTGCACCTGCCACAAGGAGTGGACAGATAAAGATACACATGAATAAAGGGGGATCTTCTTTCCTGTCCCTTAAAAAAAAAAAAAAGCAAATCTGGGTGGACAAACTTCAGTAGCGCATCCTGAACCCTGCAAAGAACTGTCACTGAGCAGCGGCTGAAACAGTGATGTGGTCCCAGAAAGTTGTCTCATTTTCTGGGTGCCAGGCATCTGTTCAGCCTTGTGCCCCTAAGGGAGTCAGGTCAGTTGGCCTAGAGGCTGACCTAACTGCCACTGAGGGAGGAGCCCGGGTGTGGGATCCCTCCCAGACACACCCAGAAAGACGTTGGACCAAACATCTGGGCCCACCCAGACCCAGTCATGTTGACAAGTAAGGTTACCCATCACAAGTCATCTCTGAAAAACACGATGCCACATCCTCAGAGGGACACAGCCACACCCTTGTGATCCTCGGGTGAGCTTGGAGCCGTCTGGGTCTTCTCAGGGATGTGGCTGCTGGCAGACACGAGGACAGGATACGGGCAGAGACGCTTTCTTCTCGGGGTCTCCAGCCCTCTCCTGATTAGATCTTGTAGGTAAAGGAACCCAGAGAGGACAAGGGTGACTTCCGGGGGTCACAGGAGACCTTACTTAGAGCATTGCCTTTAGAGGAAAATCGAGAGACTGTGTTTCTTGGGCCTTTGTGACTGGGCCAGTTCACAGGGGGGAGCACGTGTGGACATGTGGGGGCATATGGGGGCGCACGGGGGCACTCTGGTGCTTCTTCTCCTTCTCCTCCTCCTTCCCTGGTTGTTGAACTTTAAGGGACAAGTAGGTGGGGGAGGCTGCCTGATTCTGGGGACACCAGTCAATCTGGGCAGGAGGTGGTCTTGTAGCAGAATTGAGGAAGTGCTGGAGGAGGCTGCTAGGTTTAATGAGAAATGAAATGTCAGGTCTAGGAATGCCTGGCTTCTCCCCCACGGGCATGGCAGCTCAATGGCTGGCTCTCTTGTCTCTGCTGTTTTCTATCTTGAGGTTTCTTGGGAAAGCATGTTTCCTTTATTATATAATAGTTTCCTGGGAGAAGGTGGGACAGAGTGGATGTCACGTGAAGATACAGCAAATGGGAGCTGGACTTCAGGCCGGGTCACCACTAGTTGATGTAGAGGACATGTTGCCCAAGTTTCCTTCTAGCTCTGCGCCTGGTATGTCCTAAGCACTCAAAAGAAACTGCATTATCGAGCATATCGAGCTAAAATCTCCAGGCACTCCAAGGACAGGTGCGGGCTCTGTTTCCTGAAGAGGCGGAGCAATCCCGCCCAGGCGAGCCGCCATATTTCTCCTGTACATCTGAGTCCGGGGAGCGGGTTTACTTGCAGGCGGGTGACACCAGAGCTCTGATTGCCTTTTGTCTCTCACGTGACTCTGACTCCTGTGGCACCTTCCTGTAACTTCCTGCAGCCAAGTCAACCTACAGGGCTGTGTTAGAACGGTCTCCCTTTGTTCCAGATCTTCTCAACGCCACCCATCCGGGGAACACACACCGCGCATCGCGTCCAGGGCCTTCCGGGGTGTTCTGGGTGCTGTGAAGCGGCCCTGGTGGGCGCTGAGGGACACTCGTCCCATCTTATGGACTCGGGCCCTTCGTCAGGCTGCCGCCCCCTCCTGGCCTTGGCTCTTCTCAAACTCTCCCCCTTGAGGACCCTTCCCTTCCTGTCCCAGACCCTCCCCAGCCACTCATCCTGCACCAGGCTCATCCCTCTCTTTGCTGAGGGTTCGGCTTGGGCTGCGTGAATTTTAGGGAGCTTGTCTCCTCTTACGTTCTTCCAGCTGCTCCTCACTGCAGCCCCATCAGCCGTTGGGGGGTATCAGGAGGTTGGAGGGGCCCGGGCCATAGTTAATAGCAGATGAGTAATCTTCACAGGTGGACCTGGGGCGAAAAAGGATGGGTGGATGTACTGGGAGGAAAAAACGACATTCAAGCAAAGAGTACAGCTGAATCAAGCATTAGTCATTGAACCCTGGGGAGAGGATGCCCTCTCTGGGAGGGGCATGTGTATGGTGGGGTGGGGCATGGTGGGGATCTGAGAAGAGACCCGGGAAGGCAGCAGGACCTACCGCCTGAGCGGGCTGTTTATTGAGTATAGTGTGAGAATAAACGCTGGGTCATTTAGATTCAGGAAAGCCCATCAGTAAGCATCCGTGAGGATCTACCATGTGGGTAAGTGTGTGTGTTGCCCCATGGCTGCTTGATAATTCAGTTGCCTTTGAAGAGGGTACGTGGGCGGAAGCTAAAGCAAGCAGCTAGAGGGATGCTGGTATTAGACTTCATGGTGAAAGAAGCATCTATTTTTCTGGAACCTTTTTCAGAAAGAGCATGAGTACCCTCTCTGTCTAAAACAGGTGAGGGCCAGTCTGAAGGTCAGGGTGATGGCCAGTTTATCTGGGAACAGGATCTGTGCACCCCCAGCCTCTCACTTTATCATCTGGGGACAGGAGGCCATGGTCCTCGGGCTTGGGGACTCGGTTTCAATCAGAAGGTTGGAGGTCGGTTAGCCTTCATCTCTCTCCTTGAATCCCCTCTTATTGCTTTTGCAAGACATTTGGTTTCTCCCCTCATTCCCTCTCCTCCCCTAGGCTGGCTCCCTCAACCTGGCGCTGATCATCCACGTTTCTGCCACATGTACCATCCCTCTCTGGTCCTGAGGTCACAGACTCTGTAGTCCACTTGGATTTAGCGAATTCACTGAGCACTCTTTTACTCATTTCCTGATATCAATCCTGATCCCTCCCCAATTCCAGTGTTCTCACTTCAACCTTCTTTTCTTCTGCATACTACTGACCTCAGACAGTTCTGGGCCGTCATAACATCACATATGATCTCCAAGCTATCGATCCTCAGCCGGTATTTCTCTCCCCAAACCTCCCTGAGATGCGCTTGGGTGATGCAACAAGGGACTGGGTCAAGAACATGCAGCAGAAGCCTCTCCACTTGCACCAAAAATCCATTTTCTCTCCCAGGGAACATGGCTGGCCCACTTTCACCAGCATGCCATGTATTTAAATGTAGCAGACCACTGAGTTCCAGGCAGGGGAATCTGCGCAAAAGGACCAACACGTTAAGAGAGCACCAGCTAGAAGCAAACAGCAAGGAGGCTTGGGTGATGGCAGCCTTGGAAACAAAAAATACCCAGGCCCTGAGTTACACCGAGGAGGAGAGTCACCACCAACGAGACCAGACTTCCAGCCATAGCAGCAAGAAATAAGCTTGTTTTGGTGTTACTGTATACCACAGGGAACTCTGCTGAGTTATATGGTAGCCTGGATGGTGGGGGTGGGGGGTGGGTTTGGAGGAGAAAGGATACATGGATATGTATGGTTGTGTCTCTTGGCTGTTCACCAGAAAGGATCACAACATTGCTAATTGGCTATACTCCAATATACATTTTTAAATTAATGTATTTAATTGGAGGCTAATTACTTTACAATATTGTAGTGGTTTTTGCCACACATTGACACGAATCAGCCATCCAATATAAAATTTTTTAAAAAGAAGCAGCTCATTTTGTGTTTGAAAATATTTGGGTCAACTAAATATTGACCAAAAGGGGTCAACCATTTCAAGTCCAAGATCCGCTATATACGATTTTTCGTGGCTCCCACCATTACCCCGTTCCCTATCTGGCTTCATTTCCCACCGTTGCCTCCTCTGCCCTCTGCCCTGGTCATCCAGGTCTGTGTCAGCCTGCCTCCTGCCCCGAGCCTGCCGCTCCTCCTGTCCTCTGCCTCCTTCCCTCTGATGACCTCAATCTCAAATTCTTCTAGGAAGAACCTTGGAGAATTCCACCCCCCACTCACCTCTCTCTTCCCTGAATGAATAGGTGAGTCATTGCCTCACGTGTGCTAGTCTTCCTTCTCACAGGCAAGAACTGTCTTGGTGTTTCTCCTCCGTGTTGAGTGTTAAATAGAAGTGAAATACAATGTTTTGTGAATTGACTGTAGTCTAGGGTCCTCAGACTTTATCCCTAGACGTGAAAAACATAAAGTATGCTCTCTAATAGATCATTTGTTCATTCAGGGAAAGATTTCCTGAGTGTAAATCTCTTTACAGTCCCCACCAACACAGTGAAAGTTGCAGGGAGCACATGACGAAGTGGCTGACCTTCAGCATATATGTCAGAATGTGAAATGAGTTTGATGACATTTCTGTCCCGGTTAGTCCCTGAGGTTGCTCACGTATTTTCACTTTCCCCTGAAATCTTTGGTTCCCTATCAACACTGTACCTTTGACTTGGAACCTCGAGGCTGGACACACCCAAGGAAGTTCAGGGCAGGTCCCCACTTGACTTTGAATCTCAAAGTTGACTTTCTGTGCCTGTTTATCAGGATAATACTCGTGGAAGTCAGATTTTGTAGAAAGAGGGGAACATTTTCTAAATCCCAAGTATTTCCCTTTGGCTTGTTAAGAGCCGAAAGCAGCTGGATCTGTATCAGAGAGTGGAGGAGACAGCAGACACCCCCTCAACCTTTCCCCGTTCACTGCCCAGGAGGGGGCGAATGAGGGCAAAGGGAGTCGCTGCCAATGAGAACGATAAAGTGAAATGCCTTCTGGCTCTCTGGAATGTGGAACGGAGAGTGGGTTGAGATGAGTATGCCTCTCCCCAGCAGAGGGGCAATGTTCGTTGAGAGGGAGGCCAAGACGAGAGGGACTTTTGCTCCCCATCTCGGGACTCTGAGAGGAGACCCCTAGGTGGGCATCTGTTCCACTGTCATGGAGTTGCTGGAATGTAGGCCCCACTAAGGCAGGGATCTTTGTTTTTGTTCACTGATCCCCCTTATCTAGAACAGTGCCCCGAACATAGTAGGTGCTCAATAAATATTTTGGGAGTGACTATATCAGAGTGAAATGGATGGGACGTAGCCTCCGGACAGAGCTCTCCCATGTGGTTTGGAAGACATCCAAGGATTTCCATGAGCCCTGCAAGGGGGACTTGGCCAAGTGGAGAGTGCTGGATGGTGGTCTTGTGTGGGGTGTTGCCACAGCAGAGGCTTCCAGAAGGACCCTGTGGGCTGGAAGTGCCATAGTGTCCTCAGCCAGGGTCAGGGGGACACTCAGCTCCAGGGAGAGCCCGAGGGGGCTGAGTCGGCAGCGGAGATCCTGGGCTTGGCTGCCCGAGAGGGGCCGCAGCACTGGCAACATCAAGCAGACAGGGGATGCTACAGCCCACAGGACAGAGGCACAAGGACAGAGGAACCAGAGCACCGTGGGCATCAGCGACCACCTCTGCAAACACAAGGAAATAAAAGAAGACTCAGATAGTGTTACCAAGCCAATCGGAGTCTCCTTTCTTTCAAGTGCAATGGGCATTGGCATCTACTTCATAGGGTTGCTGGGAGAATTAGATAAAGGGCACGTAGAAAGCATTTGGTCTCTGACAAGCTGTAATCCATGTCCTTGCTGGGACTGTTGTTCCCCAGAGAGGTGGCACTGCTGGGGACAGCTAGGTCAGTTATGAAAAATAAGATGTTATATCTATTTTGCAACATCTGAACATAGTGTGAAAAAAAAATTGCTATCATGACACTTAATAACAACACGGTCTGGGAAGGGATTTGTGGTGTACAAAGCACTTTCAAATATTGTTCCCTTGAATCCTCTCAACAATGCCACAACAGGGGAGATCATTTCTACCTTAAATTTAAAGATCTGGAAACTAAAACTCAGTGAATTTGACAGGCTCACCCAAGGCCAGGCTTCTAGCAAACGCTGGAGCCAGCTCTGAAATCCAGGATTCCTGACCCCAAATCCCCTTCTCTTTCAACTCCAGCACTCCTGGAAACGGGCTCCCTGCCACCAAAGAGGGCAGGACCTTCCACCTACTCCTCCGATCACGAGACTTCCCTCCTACAAGGACGCTTTTGTTGAGCTGGGCCAGGGTGCTGAGAAAGGAACCGAATTACAGAGACTCCCAAACATGTGGGGCTGAAAGAACAGTCTGCGGCTAATTTAATAACCACTGGGTTCATTCGTGCAACAATCCTGCCTGTGCAAAATGGGTTTCAAGGATCCTGAGGTCTCACCAAGGGTTCCCACCAGCGCTGTGTGGTGGCTGAACCATCTGCAATGTTACAGATGAGCACCTCAGACACGGAAAGGCCAGGCAGCCTTCCAAAGGTCAGAATCAGAGGTGACTCACATGTGAGGAACCCCCATCAAAATGTGGAAGTGGCGGGTGGAGGTGGTCAATGTCACATACAAAGGAAATGGAGTCAGACACCTATGGGTGAGATAAAGTCCAGATGAAGAACTTTCTCTTCTATTTTTTCTATTCACTCTTTTATTTATTGTTTTACTGTTCAGTTCAGTCGCTCAGTTGTGTCCAACTCTTTGCGACCCCATGAACCGCAGCACTCCAGGCCTCCCTGTCCATCACCAACTCCCGAAGTCCACCCAAAGTCATGTCGATTGAGTCGGTGATGCCATCCAACCATCTCATCCTCTGTCGTACCCTTCTCCTCCTGCCCTCAATCTTTCCCAGCATTAGTCAGCTCTTCACATCAGGTGGCCAAAGTATTACAGTTTCAGCTTCAACATCAGTCCTACCAATCAACATCCAGGACTGATCTCCTTTAGGATGGACTCGTTGGGTCTCCTTGCAGTCCAAGGGACTCTCAAGAGTCTTCTCCAACACCACAGTTCAAAAGCATCAATTCCTCTGTGCTCAGCTGTCTTCACAGTTCAACTCTCACATCCATACATGACCACTGGAAAAACCATAGCCTTGACTAGACAGACCTTTGTTGACAAAGTAATGTCTCTGCTTTTGAATATACCGTCTAGGTTGGTCATACCTTTCCTTCCAAGGAGTAAGCGTCTTTTAATTTCATGGCTGCAGTCACCATCTGCAGTGATTTTGGAGCCCCCCAAAATAAAGTCTGACACTGTTTCTACTGTTTCCCCATCTATTTCCCATGAAGTGATGGGACTGGATGCCATGATCTTAGTTTTCTGAATATTGAGCTTTAAGCCAACTTTTTCGCTCTCCTCTTTCATTTTCATCAAGAGGCTTTTTAGTTCCTCTTAACTTTCTGCCATAAGGGTGGTGTCATCTGCATATCTGAGGTTATTGATATTTCTCCTGGCAATCTTGATTCCAGCTTGTGTTTCTTCCAGTCCAGCGTTTCTCATGATGTACTCTGCATATAAGTTAAATAAGCAGGGTGACAATATACAGCCTTGACATACTCCTTTTCCTATTTGGAACCAGTCTGTTGTTCCATGTCCAGTTCTAACTGTTGCTTCCTGACCTGCATATAGGTTTCTCAAGAGGCAGGTCAGGTGGTCTGGTAATCCCGTCTCTTTCAGAATTTTCCACAGTTTATTGTGATCCACGTAGTCAAAGGCTTTGGCATAGTCAATAAAGCAGAAATAGATGTTTTTCTGGAACTCTCTTGCCTTTTCAATGATCCAGCGGATGTTGGCAATTTGATCTCTGGTTCCTCTGCCTTTTCTAAGACCAGCTTGAACATCTGGAATTTCACAGTTCATGTATTGCTGAAGCCTGGCTTGGAGAATTTTAAGCATCACTTCACTAGCATGCACTGGGTCTTTGTTGCTATGCACGGATTTATCCTACTTGCAGTGAACGGGGGCTGCCCTCTAATTATGGTGCTTGGCCTTCTCACTGCAGTGGCTTCTCTTGTTGCAGAGCTGGGACTCAGTAGTTGTGGCACACAGGCTTAGTTGCCCTGCAGCATGTGGGTTCCTCACAGACAAGGGATCAAACCACTGCACCCTGCATTGCAAGGTGGATTCTTAACCATTGGACAACTGGGGAGGCCCTCTATCTTAGTTTAGATCCTTTTAGTGGCAATCAATGGAAGCCCAGGCCAAATTTCCTTTAATACTGAACAAGGGTTATTTGTTATTATTTTTTTAAGTATATTACTAAAATGGGGTGTTATAAGGGTCCAGGGGTGATTTACAGAATGCATGTCATGGCAAGACCTGGGTCCAGGGACTAGAAAACCCTTGGTGCTGCACCTGAGTGGCATGTCTTCTGGTCAGTCTCCTCCTCTCTCCTGCAGGTTAGCTGGCCTCTTTCTCTGGCCTCCTGGTTGTCTATAAGGCTAACTTCTCCTGTTGGCAATTCCAGAATCCCAGCCTAGAGGGTGTGATCAGCCTGGATGGGGCATCTCCACACCTACCCAGGCTGGATTGGCTCTAGCTGTTCTCCTGAAGGGCTCACAGGGGCCGTCACTGGGCCTGCCCCCCAGAGAAGTGGCCAAATTCAGGACAGGCCTTTGGGCCACAGTGCAGGAAAAAAACATTTCCTTGTTTTGAGGTGGCTTAGTTTATTCTGTGTTCCATTTTCCATTTCAGAAGGCCTGAGTTTTTCTTTCCATTTCAGCCCCTTCCTCGCAATCCACTCTCAGGACAGCTCCCATTCTGGGCCTAGAGGAGGCTGCTGTATGTAAAAGGCAAAAGTCATTTTTCAACAAAAAGAAAGTGAAGTCGTTCAGTTGTGTCTGACTCTTTGTAACCCCATGGACTGTAGCCTACCAGGCTCCTCCGTCCATGGAATTTTCCAGGCAAGCACACTAGAGTGGGTTGCCATTCCCCTCTCCAGGGGATCTTCCCAACCCGGGATGGGCAAGGTCTCACGCATTGCAGGTGGATTCTTTACCAGCTGAGCCACCAGACCACCTGCTAAGTGCTTGAAAATGTCCAGTTTCCTCCACGTGTCCAAAAGTCACTCCTTGGTACCTGGGAGGAGATGCTCTCTGCCAGGGGAGCAGAGGTGAGAGACCAGCCAGTGATGAGGCCCTGGGTTCTCTGCACACACAGAACACTGAGATTTGTGGTCTTTGCCTCTTCTTACATCAGTTTTGTCATTGGATAGATTCTCACTTTGGGGCTTAACTTCTGAAGAAACTGAGTCAGAAAGAGGTGGCCCAACTTCACATGACATTTTGGTTGATGGGCAGCGGGGGAAGGGTGTGTGCCACCGTCCCGTGTGGATGGTTTCCGGTGTGACAGAAAATTTTGAGGTTTGTCTCTCTTCACATTCAGGCCCCCTATTGTTGAACTTAGGGAATAACACAACAGGGACTTTATTGCAAACTCATTTCACAGGCAAGTTATAAAGTGGAGCATTTACATGTGGCACTTACAGGCTTAAGGGCTTGCCTGGAGGCTCAGACAGTAAAGAATCCGCCTGCAATGCAGGAGACCCGGGGTTCTATCCCTGGGTGGGGAAGATCCCCTGGAGAAGGAAATGATAACCCACTCCAGTATTCTCGCCTGGAGAATCCCACGGACAGAGAAAGCCTGCCAGGCTACAGTCCATGGGGTCTCAAACAGTTGGACATGACTGAGTGACCAGCACTTTTACAGGCTTAAACTCTCTTCTCCTGGAAAGAGTGTAAGCAGGTGGTCAGACCAGCCCCACGGGAGTGAAAGACATGCTCGGTTGAACCTCTGGCTGGAGCCAGGGCCGTGTTTTTGAAGCTTCATACAAACAATACTTTATTCTTAATATAGTGCTAGAATTTAGTAGCTATCACATAGTTTTTATTTTTATTTTAAAGGTTACTTTCCATTTATAGTTATTATGAAGTTACTGACTCTCTTCCCCAGGTTGTACAGTACATCCTTGAGCCTATCTATCTTGCCCCTTCCACACCCACTGTGCTGTCCCTCCTCTCTTCTCCCCACTGATAACCAGCAGCTTGCTGTCCATATCTGCGAGTCTGCTGCTTTTTCGTTATTTTCCCTGGTTTGTGGTTCTCTTTTGTGGCCTCACTACCTCCGCACCTTTGTACCCCAGTCACTGTGTCAACCTCGGTCTCGCCCTCTGGTCACCACTGCACAGAGGCATCCTTCTGACCCCACCCCGGCCCCTTCTCTGCTGGACCAGTCACAACACAGGGAGGTCACCAAGGCACACGTTCCCCCAAGTGGGGCTAACATTCTATTATTAATGGATAGACCCCGAACAAGACAAGCTGTCTCTACAATTTCATCCAGCATCCCCGGTGATTCTCCTCTTTGAGTAAAATTAATTTTGTGTTAATGATACCGTCCCTCATAAAAGTCACGAGGCGAGAAGATGGGCATGGTGTTCATGATCATTTGCTAGAGACTGATGGCATCACACGGAGGGCAGCTGCGGAGACGGCTCTTTATGAGTACACTTTGGTGCCACCATCATCAACAAGACCAGGACAGGTCAGAGGCAGAAACTGCCTGACCCCAAGTGTGTTCTCTCTCCATTTAGTCATTTACGTCTGGTGTTGTTATAGCAGAGAGGTTCTGCCCTGTTTTTCCGGGTAGCATGGGAAGTTAAGACAGAAGTATGGAGGTGGGATTCAAGACTTTTCCCACACAGCCCATAATGTTGTTTTTTTAATATGAAGCATTTGTCTTTATTGTATTTGTTACAATATTGTTTCTGTTTTAGGTTTTCAGTTTTTGGCCCCGAGGCATGAGTGTTCTTAGCTCCCTGACCAGGGGTCGAACCTGTACCTGGTGCATTTGAAGGCCAAGTGGTGGGAAGTCCCCCATAACATCTTTATCATAGTCTATTCATGGTAGGTAGCAACGGAAGTGGCAAAAATAATAGGCATTTCCTTTTTTTTAAGATTAGAATTTTTGTTTAATTTAAAGGAAATATTTATTATATTTAAGAAGCATATTCTGTCTGAAATATCCATTTGAAATTTTAAATGAATACTATTTAAAACCTATATTTTAAGATAGTTTATGAAACTAAATCTCCCCAAAATCATATTTTGCTATTAAAAACTACTCAAAGAGGTCTATTTTCAAATGAATATGTAAACTCTTTGTATGTTAATGCTAAATATTATTTGTATATCTTAAACTTTTAGGGGCTGAATATGATTCTTATAACAATAGGCATTTCTTTTTCAATATAATTTTATTTATTTTATGTAATTTTATTTATATAAAATTTTATATTATTTATATAATTGTGCTGTGCTTAGTTGCTCAGTCATGTCTGACGCTTTGCTACCCCATGGACTGTAGCCTGCCAGGCTCTTCTGTCCTTGGGAATTCTTTTTTTTTTATTTGTCCTTGGGAATTCTTCAAGCAATACTGGAGTGGGTTGCCATGCCCTCCTCCAGGGAATCTTCCTAACCCAGGGATCAAACCCAGGTCTCCCACATTGCAGGCAGATTCTTTACCATCTGAGCCACCAGGGACGCCCAAGAATATTGGAGTGGGTAGCCTATCCCTTCTCCAGTGGATCTTCCCGACACAGGAATCGAACCGGGGTCTCCTGCCTCGCAGGTGGATTCTTTACCAGCTGAGCTACCAGGGAAGCCCATTTATATTTATACAGCTAATCGATCAGTTAGTTTCTGGGCTGAGTCTTTGCTGCTGCACAGGCTTTTCTTTAGTTGTGACGAGCTACTCTGGTCTACTCTGCAGTTGCGCGTGGGCCTCTTATTGCAGTGGCTTCCCTCGTTGCGGAACACCAGCTCTGGGGCACACGTGCTTCAGAAGTTGTGGCACGTGGGCTCAGGAGTGTGGTTCCTGGTCTCTAGAGCACAGGCTCAGTAGTTGTGGTGCATGGCCCTAGTTGCTCTGGGCATGTGGGATCTTCCCTGATCAAGGATTGAATCCATGTCTCCTGCATCGGCAGGTGGATTCTTATCCAGAGAAGCCCTAACAATAGACATTTCTAATACTCCTTTACCATTGCAGAAATCACTTCAGGCTGACCCCATGCTAATTACTGAGGTTCACAGTCCTAGGAATTGCAAAGGAGGATAACAGACATCTGCATAGAGCCTTGCTGCCTTGATTCACCCAAGAATCTCCATATCCACATAAGGATCAGGTAAACCCTTCACTCCCACCTCCTTAATGGAATAGAGAAGGATAAGGCTGGACTGGGAATTTTATGTGCGTTACTGAATTCCTTCATGCCTTTCTTTTGAATCAGATTTTGTGATTTCCACTGTAGTGCTATGACCTTGAGGCTCACACCTCTGAAGAAGTGGCCAGGATTTTTTGGCACCAAAGACCGCTGTGGGCTCTTCCCTCAAGTTACCCAGCAGATCCTCAGAGGTGTGAACTTCCTTCAGTAAGGTTTGATAAGGGGTCCTGGGAGGCATGCAGAAGTCTCAGATAACACTGTGAAACCAGTAAGGTTTGCATTTGAGTCCTTGTAGCAATCTCCATTTCTGACACCAGCGACAAGTGCCTTTCCCAGCCTTTCTGAATAAGATGCACCATCACACTAATCAAAAGAAAGCTGCAATAGTTATATTAATTATCACAAGGTAGATTTCAAAATGAAGAATATTGCTAGAGATGAACAGGGACATTACTTAATGTAATGTAAAGAGGTCAATTCACTAAGAAGGTATGTATGTTGAAGCTCTCTTGTTAGGTACATTCCTACTAAGGATTTTATATCTTCTTGTTGAAGGTGCCAAACAGTGAAGCCTCAGAATACATGAGGCAAAATGTGATAGAGTTGAAAGGAAGAGTAGACAAATCCACAACTATCAAGAGAAAAATCTTTTTTCAATATTCCTGTCAATAATCGGTAAACAAATGGACAAAAAATCAGCAGATATAGAAAACTTGAACAATGTTACCTATTTATGGCAGAAGTTGCCTTTCATTCTCTCCTCTCACCCCACCAAATCCTACCTTCCTTCCCAGAGATAAACACTGTCACTAGTTCTGTGGGTATCATCTTTCTAGACTTTAAAAACATACAAACACAAATAGACAGACACTTTATTTGTGTGTATGATCTAAACAAAATGGGACTACTCTGTGTCTATTTTCCTGCCACTTGCTTCTTTTGTTGAACAATGTGCCGTGTGAAGTTGATTCAGTTGTGTCTGACTCTATGCGACCCTATGGACTGTAGCCCACCAGGCTCCTCTGTCTATGGGATTCTCCAGGCAAGAATACTGGAGTGGGTTGCCATTCCCTTCTCCAGGGGATCTTCCCGACCCAGGGATCCAACCTGCACTGGCAGGCGGATTCTTTACCACTAGCACCACCCAGGAAGCCCTGTTTAACTATATATATACATATATATATATATATATAAAAAGGCAATGGCACCCCACTCCAGTACTCTTGCCTGGAAAATCCCATGGACGGAGGAGCCTGGTAGGCTGCAGTCCATGGGGTCGCTAAGAGTCGGACATGACTGAGCGACTTCACTTTCACTTTTCACTTTCATGCATTGGAGAAGGAAATGGCAACCCACTCCAGTATTCTTGCCTAGAGAATCCCAGGGACGGGGGAGCCTGGTGGGCTGCTGTCTATGGGGTCGCACAGAGTCGGACACGACTGAAGCGACTTAGCAGCATATATATATATATATACACACACACACACATATATAATCTTTGTCATAGGGTACATCTGATTCTTTCCTATTCTTTTTAGAGAGTCTGACACCAAGCATGTCTCCTCAGAGAGCACAGTCTCTTCATCCAAAAGGGAGGTCTGATGGAACGTGTCTTGGTCACATACCTCTAGAGTGCCATCTTTCAGTCTGAGGTGTTGTTTGTTGCCGGACATTTCTCCCTGTGGAAGGCTGTCTTTCTGTTTGAGAAAGCATGCCAACCAGCAAGCATTTCTTCTCTTCCAGCACTGTCTCTGTTTCTCTGTCAAAAAAGGAGGGTCACCCCTCCAAGCATTTCTCCTCATGGAGCTCTGTCACTGTGCAGGCCAAGGAGGCCTGGGCATCTGGCAAATCTCCTCAGGGAGCGCTCTCTCTCTTAGATGGAGCACAGACCATCTGGCATTTCTCCTCACAGAGCACTGTGTCTCTTTTTGAGATGAAGACCCTACCACCCAGCCTTTCTCCTCAGAGCGCTCTCTGTCTGAGGTGCTATTTATCTGTCTGCTTGTCTGTCATTGAGGCATTTCTCTTCGTGAAGGGCTGTCTATCTGTTTGAGAAAGCATGCCAACCAGAATACACTTCTTCTTTTCCAGCACTGTATCTCTGTTGCAGCATCTTCTCTGGCATTTCACATTATGGAGAATTGTCTGCCTGTCTGAAAAAGAGAGCTGGACACCTGCCTTTTCTTCTCAGAGCCCTTTCTATGACTGAAAAAGAGGCTGACATTCAGAATTTCTCCTCATAAAGATCTGTCTCGCTTTCTCATTAGAGTGCTGTCTCTCTGTCTGAGTTGGAGAAGGTCACCCATCAGGCACTTCTCATCAGAGAGCTTTATCTCTCTGTCCAGAAAGTGAGCTGGGAATGGCTCCTCAGAGGGCGCATCTCTGTCTGAAGAGGAAGGCTGGCTCGCCAGCATCTCTCCTCCCAGGGTCTAGAGCGCTGTCCCTGAGTAGATGCAGGCTCCCAACTCCTTTTTCCTCTGAGGGCTCTGTTTCTATGAGATGGAGGGCTGGCCATCGGGCATTGCTCCCCCTAGAGGCTCTCTCTCTGTCTAGGGAGTAGGCTAAACCTCGGCCATTCCTCCTTATAGGCAGCTATCTACCAGTTTAACGGAGTGTTTCTCCTCACCGACCATGCTGTGTTTCTCTCTCTAGAGCTCTGTCTCTGTGTTGGAGAGGGAGGTTCGACCCACTGGCATTTCTCCTTATAAAGAGCTTTCTCCCTGTCTGACAAAGCAAGCCGGACATCCAGCATTTCTCCTCAGAGGGTTTTCTCTCTGAAAAAGGCCGGCCATTCAGAGTTTATCTTCATTGAGCGCTGTCTCTATGTGAGAAGATGGGCTTTCCCTCCGTAATGTTTCTTCATAGAGGGCTGATCCTTAGTCTGAGCTGGAGGGCCTGACAGCCAGCCTTTCTCCCCATCCAGCTCTGTCCCTTTGTCTGGAAAAAGTCAGCTGGCCATTGACTTTCTCCTCATAGGGCGCTGCCTCTGACTGAAAAGGAGGTCCAACCCTGCGGTATTTCTCCTCCCAGAGTGCTATTTCTCTGTCTAATGGAAAAGCCTGGGGGTAGTGTGACCATTAGGGAGGTTCTGTCACATACTAGCTTCCACACTCATGCCTCATCTTCTGAGGGAACGCCTGAGACCTAGGCAAGGCTGCAACAATTGTGTGGGGCATGGGGCAAGCAAATCCTTGAAGATATTAATATGATACAGATGCCTGGGAATGCCTTCTTCTCACTTGTAACCACCCTGGAACCTCATATATTTCTTAGGAGCTGTGTGGTCAGTAGCCAATTCCTCTCCTTTTGAATCAGGCAACCCATTCTTCTCCTTGGTTGGTGCTGATGCTCCAGGTCCACATGGGAGGATCCTGTTAGTGACGTCAGCCAGAGGCATGAATGACTGCTTCAGCAGACAGTGGACTTTAGGAGGCCTGAATACTTGTCTCTCCTGACTTCATGACACCTTTCAAATTAACACCCTTCTCTTGTCTGTGTTTCCTTTCATGACCTCCAACCAGCTCTGATGTTGCTTCTACTCTTAACACTTCATGCCAGTTCATTTCTCTTTGACAAGGGTTGAGTCCCTGATTTTCAGGGTTGCCTTCTTGTCAAACTGGAGGAAGAATGGTTATAATATTGTGTACTCAGAATGTATGCTGTTACAGGATGTGGATGAACTGAGGGTTTCTTATGAGGATGCTCTTTCTGAGCATCTTTTATGTATCAGGCACTATGATAAGTGCTTATGTCGTGGTATTTGACTCTTCCAAATATCCCTTTAAATATAATGTGATAATCTCCATTTCCCACATGAGCAAACTGAGATTCATCGAAGTTGGGTAACTTCCTCCCAACTAGCATGTGCTAAAGTATACACTGATGTCTCCTTGGAGCCGAATCTTACAACCTCTTCCTCTTGCCCAGGCAGCTCCTTGGGATGGGAAGGGTGAATCCGAGGATCCAATTTTTGAACTGTGCTTTATTCAAATGTGAACTACTTGCGGATAACCACTCTAACTGTGCTGCTGCCTTCACCAGAGCCCGTGGGCATGTGCCAGAGGCTGGTGCCTGCATCAAAAGAAGCCTCTTTCTACGTCATTCCGGAAGACAAGGGCCAAGACCTTGGCACACTCATCCCCTTGCCCTGACTCAGCTTTTGTGTGATCACAGACCTGCCCTTCAGTCTTCCTGGTTATTAATCACAATTTCAGTCCAGGAGATGGAGATGGAGATGAAGGAAATCAGGAATTAGTTCAAAGAAATATCATGCAGTTTCTTAAACTCAGTACTCAGCACTGACACTTGGGGAGGAACTTCATTGCTTGTGAAGGATGCTACCATTATGATTTGATTACTTTTAAAGCCTCATGAGGCATCCTTGCAGCAAGAGATCTTGCCTTTAAAATAGGGTTGGATTTTTCTTAAGAAAGAGAACATTACCCCAGCTCTCCCAGCATTGCCTTCTCCTCTGTTGTGGGATATATGAAAATAAAATGAGGTCTGTTTACCCCTCCCTGTAGATCAGGAAATACCAAACCTTGAGGCTTCAGGGCAATGGCTAACCCTGCCTTTGGGTCCATGCCATGTCAGGATAAGATTTGAACTGCTCTCCTTATGGTACCTTACTGTCGGTTTGCTCCCATCAAACCCACGCCTTTTTTTTGAGTCAGTTACTCAACTAATGATTGAGGCTGAGAGAATGAATGGAAATTGTGGAAACTGAAGTTCAAAGGCTAGATTTTCCACCATTGTTTGTCCCTCATACTTGACCCTTTACTCAGGCCCTTTATTCTGACAAGTTATTCTTTCTGAACCTGAACTTGTGCTGAGGCAGTAGGGTGATTGTTGGCTAACTAGGAAACAGTAGTCCCAGGCATGCCAGCCTCCCTGTCCTCCCCAGCACTGCTTACTTTGCCTGGCACGTGCTTCCTTCCATGTCTGCATAGCCCAAAGCCACCCACCCTCTTCAAGGCTCTGGATAAATATCTTCACTTTCATGAACGCTTCCCTGGGGTTTTCCAGCTGCCAGGTAGAAGATCTCAGGGGGCTGGATGAGAACAAAGATTCTGGGATCAAACCACCACCCCAGTTCAAATCCCAGCTCCGTCACTTTCTAGCCACAGGATTTTCTTCAAATTTCTCACTGTGTCCTAGTTTCTCCATCTGTAAAATAAGGATAATAATAGTAACTACCTCAAAAATTACTAGGCACATTCAGTAAGCTATTACACATTCAGTGCTTAAAACAGTATCTGGTACATAGTAAGGGTTACAGAAGTGTTTACATAAAATAAACAGTATTTCTTCTTCTGAGCTATTAATAGCATTTCAGAGATATCTTCTATAGTGCATATCAGTTTCTACTTTCTATTACACACATTTTCTTCTTTTTCTAGACTAAAAGTGCCTGGCAGGAAAGCCGTGCCTGTCTCTGCCTGGTAGCCCTCATACTATCTTGTGCGTGGCAGGCACTTCGTAACTATTTAGTGAATGCTTTCCAAGGTGAGTGCTGTCACTTCATCCTCTATTGCTAGTCACGAAAACTATGGGCTTCCCAGGTGGTTCAGTGGTAAAGAATCTGCCTGCAATGTAGGAGACATGGGTCTGATCCTTGGGTTGGGAAGATCCCTTAGAGAAGGAAATGGCAAACCACTCCAGTATTCTTGCCTGCAAAATCTCATAGACAGAGGAGCCTGGCAAGCTACAGTCCATGGGGTCACAAAAGAGTTGGATACAACTTGGTGACTAAACAACAATAACTCACAAAAAGCATCGTGATTTGGGTGTTATCTTTCCTATCCATAAAGAGTTTGGTTTTTGTTTTTGTTTTTTTTTTCAATTATCCTCTCGGATAATGTTCCAGAAAATGCACTTCCTCTCAGGGAAAATACATTGGAATGTACATCCTGCCAAGCATCCATTCATCCCATGGTCACTGGAAACTTGATGTTGCAGTGAGGAAGTGTGTCAAGGCTGGCTTCCCCAGAGACCTGCTTCCTGGTGGCATCAAAAGATGCAGAAGTTTTTGTCAGCTCACTCAGTGAGAGTCTATCTGTTCGTGGTGGCCTGGTTCATTCATATTCAACTTCCAAGACATTGCTGCCTAAAGACCAAAATGGCAAATCATCCATTTTCATTGAGAAAGAGATCTCGAGAGGAGGTACTTAAAAGCTCCCGTTGGCAGTTTTTTTTATATATATATGGAAACGTATCTGAGAAGCCAAATCAATATCAGAATGCTGCCCTGTGGACAGACAGAGCTGAGTAAAGTAAGATGTTGTTCATGTCATGACCGCTTGATACACCCGATTACACTAGATGGGTTGTAGACCAGAAGGACGGGGGGGGGTCCTCTCTTAGCAGCACTGGAAGTCAATCTAACAAGCGCCCATGGTTCTGCACCTCTTTCTCTGTTCCTGGCCAGTCATGAAAACTCCTGCAATGGCATTATTTCCTCATAATGGATATGTTTCGGTGTTCCAAGATTGCCACTCACTTTTTACTTTGCATTCTATGAAGGCTTTCCTTTTGGGGAGGGACTCTGTAAGTCCTCGGCTTAGTATTTTTTAAATGTTCTAGCTTGCTGTGGTGTAGTGTCACGTGTCTGTGGGTTAGCTGTGTTGTGTCCTTGTCTTGCAGTGGCCTCCCCGCCCTGCTGTACCCACACCCCAACCCCACTGCCTGCTAAACTCTCAGTCATCCTTTCATTCCGGGGACAAGTGTCAATCCCTTCTGAAGCTCCCAAACCCAGAGCAGGCTTAGAAGGTCTTTGCTCTGTGTTCCTATGTTGGAGAAGGAAATAGCAACCCACTCCAGTATTCCTGCCTGGAGAATCCCATGGACAGAGGAGCCTGGCAGGCTACAGTCCATGGGGTTGCAAGAGTCGGACACGACTTAGCGACTAAACCACCACCTATATTGTTTGTTTATCCTTTATTCTAGCCTTTGTCATAGGCTGCAAAGGCAGACTTATCTAGCAGTCTTCCCCACTAGACTGCAAACTCTCAGAAAACAGGAACTTTGTCCATCTCATGGACCCAGACCCAGTGCCTGGTACAGGGCAGGTATTAGGTAGGTGCTGATACTTGATAAAATCAGTGAGTGGCATCAACATTAGCCTACAGCTCTCCTAATGATGCCTCAAAAGCATGCAAACCCCATTTTATTCTTCAGATGACTTTTGATGCCTCTGATTTATAAAAGGCAACGTTCATAAAAACCTTAGGGTTAGCTTTCAAGGTGATGAGATGCAAACCTAGTCAGGTGAGGGAGCGTCACTATCCTTGGGGGTACATGGCTGCCAGACAGAGGCACTGTCTCCATGCATCTCTTCACTAGCAAGCTGGTGAAGGATGGAAACTGCAGGCTTCCCCTCAGTGTGTCCCAAAGCCCATGGTCCTCCCTGTGGAGAAGCCCAACTGTCCCAAGCTGTGTCCTGAGGGGTTGGATAGTGAGAACCAACTTCTCTTTCCTTTCTGGTGGTTTCTCTTGGTGCAGACCAAAATGAAAAGTTATTTGAAAATTCTGGAATCAGACACACATTTGTGGGTGAGAAAGTGAGAAGAAAAAGATGAACTATCTTTGTGGAGACATGGAGAATGTACTTTGCTGCTGGGTGGGTTTGGTGACCCTGACTCTCTTAGGAATAAAGGAAAGCTCTTGGGAGCCTTTTGTGTTCTTAATTAGATTGTTCTATTAGCTAAATCTCCATGGTTTCCCCCCACCTCCCCCGCCCCCCCCCCACCCCGCCACCAGAAGGAAATGTCAACACACTCCAGTATTCTTGCCTGGAAAATTCCATGGACAGAGGAGCCTGGTGGGCTACAGTCCACAGGGTCGCAGAGTCGGCCATGACTGAACACAATTTTTTAGTTTAGTTTTATTTTTTTAAACTTCTTTTTAACATTTAATTGGTATATTAGAACTAGTTCGACTCATCTGGGGATTTTACCAGCTCCCAAAAAGACACAGTCACCTACATTATCTTTATTAGAATGAACCAGTTTCCCTGCTCATTCAGTTCTTATTCACATTAAGGGTTATCATTTCTATTTGAAAAATATCTACATTCACCACGACTGTCCAGAACACTGATTTCAGTTTAGTCATACAAAAGATATGATACACTCCACTGGCAGAGAGAGTCTCTGAAGCGAGAATTAGCTTAATTGGCTTATTCTTAAACTGCTCTCAATTATAACCTGCTTTGCTCCACCATGTTGTATCTGCAGTAGAGACAGAAGTCCCCTTTCACTCTGAGCTGGTCTCTATATGAGATCATTTTTAACACTGCTCCACCTAAACCCTTAGTCCTTTCAGCAGATGGACTAATTATAAACATTTTTTTAAATGGACAGATTCAGATGCAGCAATGCAGCCTAGAGCTGGGAAGCACGTGAACGTCAGGTTAGTGGTTATGAAACGTGTTGCAAATACACTTACTTTCTAACTACTCTGAGCCTCAGTTTCCTCCTCTCTCAAATAAAGACCTTGAGGAAGATAACTTCTGGAGTTGTTTTCAGATTTCTATGGTCTTGGGTCTACCCTTCGTGTCATCACTCCTGGAATGGGTGCAAATCTTGCGGTGGGGAAGCCCATACCTGGGAAGGGACAGAAAGGTCCTCAGAACACCCAACCGTCCGGGAGGCAAGGCGATGAGCTCTCCGGACTCACACCCCTGGCACAGGGTTGTGCGCCGCGCAGAGGATGTGCGCTGTTGAACCAGGGATGGGCGCCCCCTGGAGGGCTTGTGGGGAAGGTGCTCCCGCTCCTGAATCCCTCGGGAGTGGGGAGCAGTAGCCAGTGGGCTGCCCACTTCCCTTCTAGCTCTCCTTCTCCTCGCCCCGGTCCCTAGGGATGAAGAGACCTGGAGGGAGGATTGAACCAACTGGGCTGTAGGGGAGAGAAGAGCCTCTTCTGAGCGGAGAGGTGGTTCTATATGGGGAAACCGAGCAGAACCTGTTTCTGGGCGCTGCTGCTGCAGGGGCAATCCACGGCACTCAGAGCCTGGGACACGGGCAGGCAGTGGAAGAGAGAGCTGACCTGGGTGTATGAGGGTCTTGCCTTGTGAGCGCTGGTGCTGAAGACGGAAAAGATAGGTTCGTACAAGTCTGTGCCTTCTCCCCTCTATCATGGCGGATCAGGGCTGCATCAGGGCAAGTAGCCTGCTCCCGACCTGTCCCCTGTGTCAGACAAGATTCTGGAAAGGCAGGTGGATGCAGAGGGGAGGGAGTGAGTGGCTGACAGTTCTCAGCTCCAGGTGCCCCTCTAACCTGTGTCAGCCACACCCCAGGAAGTGGAGGGAGCCAGCCAGCCTCTGAGAGTCATGTGCACGCCTGAAACCTAAGCTGAGCTTTAAAAGAGGCAAAAAATAAAGCCAAACTGGGGTTGCAGTGGCAGGGGGTGGGGGAGGTAGAGGCATTTTAGCAATGGTTATTTCTTCAACAAGACAAACTAATTCACAGAAATCTTTATTAAAGTGCCTGTTGCATGTTTCAAAAATCAACCAAGATGCTTATAAAAAAAAGCTTTTCAATGGACGCTAAATTGCTCTTTCTGGCTCTGTCTGCCTGATCCTACCTCATTAAAATTCCAGATGTCCCAAGGAGGCTATGCTCCTTCCATGATTTAAGGCCCCTTTGTTAGTTCAAAGCAACCTAGGCCGCCCTGATGCAGAATGCCAGGTTCATGCCCTTAGCCACACTTCATCAAGAAGAGTGCCAGGTGGGCCTGTCTCCAGAGAAGGGTGATTTTTCTTAAGACAAGAGTTCTTTGGAGTAACCAGCCCTCAAAGTATGTGTGAATCTCCAGAAAATAGCTTTGTTTAAAAAAAAAAAAAAACAATAGGGTCTGTAATTATTATCAGATTCTTTAAAAAAAGAAAACAAAAACTTTCTTTTGTATTGGCGTATAGCCAATTAGGTTCTGGGGTCACAAAGAGTCCAACATGACTCAGTGACTGAACTGAACTGATAGCTAATTAACAATGTTGATAGTTTCAGGTGGGCAGCAAAGGAACTCAGCCACACATATACCTGTATCCATTCTCCCCCAAATTCCCTTCCTATCCATGCTGCCACATCACACTGAGCAGAGTTCCCTGTGATCTACAGCAGGTCCTAAACTCCCAATCTCTTCCTCCATTCTTCCCGCCCCCCTCCCACCCCCAACCATAAGTTCATTCTCTGAGTCTGTGAATCTGTTTCTGTTTTGTAAATAAGTTCATTTGTTTCACTTCTTTTTTAGATTCTTAAAAAGAAAACCAAGAAAGAATTAACAGAAGACATGAATAAAGCAAGAGCCTCTCTCCCAGGACCACCAGCTGGAGGTCAGGGGCTACATTAGGCCATCAATCCTTCTGTCAAATGGAAATAAGCAAAGACCTTTCTGGTTAGGTGAAGAACTGGGCTTAGACCAACATAGCAGGCAGAGAAAAGTGCCACCTTGTCTCTAAATATCCATCCAGCTAATCTCAGTTTCTGAGGACTTTCTCAGGACCGTGTGGGGCTGCGTGGGGCCATTCTCTGTATGGTCCAAGCGTCCGCCTACCTTTCTAAACACAGGACACTGTCTCGTGTCCCCTCTGCTCCTTTAGTTATCTGAAGGCTCTTGCTTGGCTGCCCAGCCACTCACTGCTCAGCAGGGAAAATGCTGGAAGATGGTATCGCCAGCCACCTTCAGATCCACACTGTCCCTCCTCCACCAGGCACATATCCCAGAACAGCTTTAAAGTGATGGCTCCCAAAATGCAACCCCAACTCCAGGGTGAGGGGCTGTTTGGCTGGTATGCCAGCGGTGAACACAGTGAGGCCCTCTCCCCTGAAAGGGGTTGGGTAGGAAGCAGAGGGTGGTCTGTGAGGCCTCTGTAATCCCTGTGAAAGAAACACCAAGCTCTAGAATGGATGTATCACGTCTCCTAGGCTTTTTCCTGTTTTTGTAAAACTCCAAAACCCATTGATTTTCTTTTACCACTGATGGATATGTTTGCTAATTTGCTAATAATATTGCCTTCCACTGACAGGAAGGACCTTGTATTTGGTTACTTAATTTTCTTTCAGATGCCATCCTGTGGGAGGTGGGGGTGTCTTGACAGTGATTAATGGGACATTTTCTTGCTAAAGAGTGCGACTTCTCATTTATGTGCGGGCTTTCTCTTTTGTTTACTCACTGCCCACCTCCTGAGACATTCCTCAGGGACTGACACCAGCTCTGATGGGGTATTTAGAGGCCAGGAAGGCACTTTTCCTCACCCGCTGTGCTGGTCTAAGCTCATTCTCCACCTAAACGGAAAGGTCTCATATGCCTATTTCCGTATGATGGCAGGGTTGTGACCCGCTAAAGGAAAAAGCAGTGAGTGGAAAAAAAAGAAAAAAAGAGTTCTGCTCTTATTGGATTTAAAATGTGGTTGGGAAGACTGGGACATAGGATGGTTCTGGAAATGGAGATGTAGAAGCATTCAGATTGTGAAGCTGGGAGTCCCTTTACAATGAGGAGAAGCCAGAATATTTAAGATGAGTATGGTTTTTTCCTAGAGAAGTAAAGGTTTTCTACCCATTAGGATGGGACAAAGGTGAGTTGGCTGAGGCACTTTGTGTAATGAAATGAGCTAAAGGATTGAGTTTTAAATCTCAATCCTGCCACTTACTATCTCTGTGACCTCAGGGAATAACTTGAGTTTCATTTTGTCATCCATCCAATAGAAATAGTAATGTATTAGGATGGCTTTCCTTGCAAAGAACTGAAAATCCAATTCAAAATGACTTAAACAATTGGAAGAAATAATTTAGCTCATGGCTCCTAGAAAATATATTGGTGGCCAAAGCTTCAGGTATGGTTTGATCAAGGGTCCAGATGTATTTCTCTTGGAGTCTCTTATTATCATTTGCTTTTGTCTCAGGAGAAAAATGGCAGCAGAAGTTCCAGGCTTCCCAACTTACACATCATGTTGCCCAGAATAAGAAAGAACTTCTCTTACCCAATCGCTGAAAAAAATCACTGGACTCCGACTCTGACTCCAGTACTCTTGCCTGGAGAATCCTATGGACAGAGGAGCCTGGTGGGCTACAGTCCAGGGGGTCACAAAGAGTTGGACATGGCTGAGTGACTGACACACACTGGGCTCGGACTGGACTGACCTACATCTTACGCTCACTTCTGAACCAATCATTCAGCTGGGTGAATGCCGTGCACTAATTATTCTAAGCCTGGGTCACATGTCTTTCTCTACACAAACCACCTATCAACTAAAAATTGGCACCTGCCTTTGAAGAAGGAATTCATAGGGCCTGGACTCCGTCTTAGGACTGTTCATGCTGATTGTGCTCAGCCACCTTTCCAATGGACTCTGAACTCTGTGCTTAGTGCCTATGAAAACAACAGAAGGATAAGCCCCCCTCCAGACAGGGGAACCTTGAAGGTCATATCTAGGTTACTCATTGCCTAAGAGAAAACATACGCTATCACCCCTTCCTCCAGACAGGCCATAAATTTTTCTGTATCTATCGGAGCGTGACCTCGGGCTTATTGATTATCGGCTAATTGTTTGTTTGAGCACATGAGCACATAGCACGTGAATGATGGGGTTATTGGGATCGTGTTTTCCTTGGTTTATGTAAGTCTCAAGGAATTTGGGGTGGTGGGTTCAGACACGTGCACATGGGGTATAAAAGATTTTCACAAATGCTGGTCGGGTCCTTGGCTAAGAGGAGACTCTGCCTTGGGCCCGCCAGTGTAATAAACTGCACTCCACTGTCTGCATTGTCCTTCTGAGTCAGTTTCCCAGAACGCGTGGCTACAACACCATGCTTGCCATCTTCCTCCACGGGGATTAGATCATGTGCTGGCGCAGACGCTGAAGGAGCTGAGCTGGAGAGCAGAAATGAGGCACTCTCTACTCGGCCAAACATGGGCAGGAGACATCTTCAGACAGTTAGAAGTTCTCAGCTGCTGATTTTAGGAGCCCAAATCTTATATCTCCTCATATTTAGAAAAGCGCTTTGGGAAAATATGTGCCTGATTGAATGTATTCCCGCCTTTAACAAAATCACATTAGATACTGACCTTTGCTTTTTGCCTCTTTGGGATAGTTTCTCAGCGCTCTGAGGTGCCATCTCCTGGGCTGTAGCCCTCATATTGCCCCAAATAAAACTTAACTCTCAGCTCTCGTGTTGTGCATTTTCTTAGTCGACACACCATAACAAGGGCCGTGGAATTGTTTTTTGCTTGAGACTGTCTGATTTGAGGATACCATCCAAACAGTACACCTGCTTTACGCTCCATGAAGGATTAAAGAGAGGATTCGCTAATTTAACATAGACAAGCCTTCCCAACACCACCCCTAGCGCCTCAACGATGCTCAAACATGAGTCAAATCTGAATTTGTGGTGAAATGTCCTAACTTGGTTTTCCATCACTCTATAACTGTTTATCACAAACTTAGAAGCTTAAAATAATGCCCATTTATTAGCTGATCGTTCTCTAGGGCAGCAGTCTGGGTTCTCTGCTCAGGGTCTCTCACAAGACCAAAATCAAAGCATAGGCTATGCTGCAGTCTTATCTGGAGTTCAGGGTCCTTTTCTAAGCTCATGTGGGTTATCAACAGAATCCAATTCCTGGAGGTTGTTGGACTGAGGTTTCTTGTTGGCTGTCAGCAAAATGACACTCTCAGCTCCCAACAGGCGACCTCCATTCAAAGCCAGCAGTGGAGAAGCTCCATTGTACTGAATCCTTTTCATGTGTCCAATCTCTGTCTGGTCTCTCAACCCAGATTTAATGAGCTCCTCTGATTACATCAGGCCCACTCAGATAATTTCCCTTCTGATGAATTCTGCTTTCACTTGTTTTCTCATCAAGTGAGAAGCACATAAAGCACACAGCAAACTTCAAAAGGCCACACGACTAATAGACGCATGACGCTGTGTTAGGCTCTCGGTGTTATAATGGCATGTAAGTGCTTTCTGCTTTTCAACTAGGTTTTAAACGCACCAAATGCATGTCCACTTTCCTATTTACTATACAACCTGCAATTTCTCCCTACAACGCTGGTAGTTATAGGGAAGTAATGAAGAAAAGTGTGCACCTTCTGAATTTTGCTTCCTGTTTGAAAGTCCATTTCCATGTCACAGAGAATGTATTATTGCGAAGCAATAGGCCATTCATGTTGAGAGTCAGAGCCGTAGGATGAGATTAGTGTGACTGAGACTTAGCAGGAAACCCTGAACTGGACTGTCTGTTTTAGTTGGTTTGTGAATTTAGATAAGTTCCATGTCAATCTTAGAGACTCCAATAGGCTCTGGGGATAATTTAAAAAAAAAAAAAAGAAGAAGAAGAAGAAATGGTTCCTGTCTTTCTGGAGCTGCTAGTATGGGGGTAGAGACAGAAATGGCAGCAGAAAAATGACATCTGTTTTGGCATGTCTTAGAAGGTGGCACAGTTCAGAGGAAGGAGCTGGTGGTGGCAGCTGACGCTCATCAGAGTGGGCGTTTGCCGGGAGGAGTAGGACAAGGACAGTCCAGCCAGTGGGAAGAGTTTTGAGCAACGGTAGAGGAAGGGGAAGAGGGAAGGCACAGCTCCGGGTGAGGGCCCACAGCCAAAGGCTCTGCACAGACCGGGATGTCCCTCAGGGAGCCGGGTGGAGATCCGAGCGGAGCAGCACGTGATGGTAATGGAGCCGCATAAGGAAGGGCTCTGCCTTCTCTCATTCAGCAAAATAAGAGAAGCATCTGGTTTAGGAACACCATGGGGATTGCCAGGGTAATCACACCGGAGAGTTTTTCAGTGGGTTTCCCAGGTGGCTCAGTGGTAAAGAATCCACGTGCAATGCAGGAGACCTGAGTTTGATCCCTGGGTCAGGAAGATCCTCTGGAGAAGGAAATGGTAATCCACTGCAGCATTCTTGCTTGGGGGACCCCCATGGACAGAGAAGCCTGGCTGGCTACAGTCCATAAATTGCCCGGACATGACTAAGCGAATGAGCACGCACAAACACATAGCCTTAGTTACCTCCTCATATCCCCAGCTTCCTTACCACACTCTGTCCCTCTTGGGACAACCCACCTCCACCTGGGTTCAGTAGAATGAGAGGCCATGGTCTTACACCAGTGAGGTGTCACCAGGAACAACAGGGACCTTGAGTGTGGCTTTAAGTCCTTAGAAAATGGCTGTCAAACCGATTGGCCCCAGCACCTCCAGCCAACAGAGGAGCGAGCCAGGAGCACAAAGTCCCAGGTGTGGTGACAACCTGGCCTCAAGGGTTGAGGAGCTGGACCCTATGTCTTCTGGATGGAGCTGCCAGGCCCACACTGGAAATAGGGATGGGCAGAGAACTGGTGTAGGTTTCGCAATCAGTACAGCACAGTCTGCCCACAAATGTTCACAGGAATAATGCTCACTCTCCTCCCAAAGACCTGCAAAAGTTGCATGTAACTATAGCATCAGATGCTATTCCAAGTCCAGGATCTTGGGACTAACGACAGATCCAAATGGGGTTCCTCTTGATCCAAAGGCTTATGAACTAAAAGTACAAGCTATCTGCCTCCCACGCACTGAATACACAGTGAAGGAACAAGGACAGGATAACCCCAGTGAACACGGACATCTAAAGAGGGGAAAGGCTGGACGGCACAGTTCAGTTCAGTCGCTCAGTTGTGTCCAACTCTTTGCGACCCCATGAATCACAGTGCTCCAGGCCTCCCTGTCCATCACCAACTCCCGGAGTTCACTCAGACTCACCTCCATCGAGTTGGTGATGCCATCCAGCCGTCTCATCCTCTGTCGTCCCCTCTTCCTCCTGCCCCCAATCCCTCCCAGCATCAGAGTCTTTTCCAGTGAGTCAACTCTTCGCATGAAGTGGCCAAAGTCCTGGAGTTTCAGCTTCAGCATCATTCCTTCCAAAGAACACCCAGGGCTGATCTCCTCTAGAATGGAGTGGTTGGATCTCCTTGCAGTCCAAAGGACTCTCAAGAGTCTTCTCCAATACCACAGTTCAAACGCATCAATTCTTTGGCTCTCAGCTTTCTTCACAGTCCAACTCTCACATCCATACATGACCACTGGAAAAACCATAGCCTTGACTAGATGGACCTTTGTTGGCAAAGTAATGTCTCTGTTTTTCAATATGCTATCTAGGTTGGTCACAACTTTTCTTCCAAGGAGTAAGCGTCTTTTAATTTCATGGCTGCAGTCACCATCTGCAGGCCACTGAAAATTCTGAAATCATTCAGCATGCACGCTGTCCCATTCCCACACTCTGGGGCCGGGCAAAAGTCCTGGTCAAGGCACTGGCTCTCCCATCCACGGGGATGGGCTTTTGGTTCCTCCCTCTGGGACATCTTCCTTTCCCATCACCCTCCTCCACCACTTCTGATGAAAGCGCAGGAAAATATGCAAAACCCTCAGCCTTTTGCCTACTGTAAAACTTTGGGGATTCAGAGGTCTTTTACAACTTTAAATAACTTTGATTTAGGACCTTTTAGTTCAGGCTGATGGCAGTTTCACCTCCCAATTCCTTGACAAATTTTCTTGGGGTTACTTTGGATCTGATTGAAATCCACTCTATTTGACCAGATCTTTTTGAGACATGCCCAACTCTATAGACCTTTTCTCAGCTACTTCTGGCACTCAGGCTACTATGGGATAGCATCTTTAAAGCTCCTAGAAGCCCTTTTGTCCAGCCGAGAGAGTATTCTAGGCACTGCTTTAATTCCTTCAAGGGTCTTATAACTACAAACTTGATTTGTGTTTTATTCTAAGCTTCTATCTCACTGGCAGTGGCCCAAGTTTTATCCTTTACTGGTTTGATTCACTGGAGATAAAGTTTTCTTTTCCATCCTAGCCTGTTCTGTACCCTCTAATTTTCCCTCTCAAATCAGCTTACAAACTAACCAGCAGGAGACATTTTCAGCTTTTGCCTGGAAATTTCATTGCTTAACCTAATAGTTCACAAGGTACTGTCTTCCACAGGTGATGGCTCTACTAATTGTTTTGCACTATTTAACATGGGTCATCATTTTTTGAGATTTCTATAGTTTTCAGTTTTCTGCTTATTGTCTGGTCCCTAAGTCAAAGACACATATTTTAGGATTTTGTTACTGTAGTACTTCATTCACACATACTGCGTTTGTTTCAGTTACCCATTGCTGTGTAACAAACCTTCCTAAAACCGAGTTGCTTAAAACAAGCATTTTTTTAAGGACATGATTCTGTAGATCAGCACTTGTAGCTGGTCTCATCCAGTCATCTGTGGTCTGTTGAGGATGAGTTAGGTGGCTCCATTTTTGGAGATTATCTGGCTGGGCAGATTGACTCTCCTTCACGCATCTCACTGACTATGTTTCTTTCATATCCTTCCAGCATGAGAACTGGGCTTCTTTTTTATGGTAAGGCCAAAGTTCAGATGCAACCCAGCCCAATGGTTCCAGAGAACAAAAGGAAATGCACAAGGCCTCTTAAGGTCTAGACTTGAAACGGGCTTTCTGCCACTTCTGCTGAATCCTTTTGGCCAGAGCAAATCACAGGCTGACCAGTTCAGAGCGAAACTCTGAGGTTAGAAAGCAAAAGGTGCAGCTACAGGGAACCATTAATCGGGGACTTTAGTTGCAGTCAGTCAACCCCAGAGAGACAAACAACCTATTTTACTAAAGTCATAGCACCATCATCTGTAACCTAAGAGTCCGCCTGGACGCCCAGCAGCATACCCATGTCTCACTCCTGTTTCCAAAACTAAAAGGAAGAAGCATTGTCCCCACGTAAACACATCCCCACCTCCATCCAGCCTCTCTGCTGCTTGAGTTTTTTTCCATCTTGGACCTGGCCTTTGGCAGAGGAAAGGATCCTGGCGAGCACGACTGTCACTATACTGTATGTACAGTGAACGGCGTTTGGCAGTAGCAAATTGTGACACTTCAGAGACTCCAAAATAAAAGCCATTGTACAATGTCCCTATTGATATTGCCATTTTTGGGTTTTTTTTTTTTGGCAATGACATTTTTGAAAAAGCAATCATTTGTCTTCAGAAGACTCACGAATGGTTTTCCATTCAAAGCCAAGTGAGTGTCCTAACTTGCCTTTAATTGAGAACATTTAAAAAACTGAAGATTTTTAGAAAAATTATATTGAGGCCTTCTGTTATGGGCTGAACGGTTCCCCCTCCCCTCCCCACTATTTCATAGGCTGACGTCCTAACCCCCAGTACCTCTGAATGTGACTTTATTTGGAGATATGGTCTTTAAAGAGATAATTATTAACAAGTTAAAGGGAAGTCATTAGGGTGGGCCCTACTCTGATATGACCAGCGTCCTTATGGGGAGAGGAGATTAGGACACAGACATGTATGGAGGAAAGACTACGTGAAGACACGGCAAGACAGGGGCCCTCTAAAAGGCAAGAAGAGAAGTTTCAGGAGAAGCCAACGCTGTCACCATCTTCATCTCGGACTGCCAGCCTTCAGAACTGTCAGGACATGAACTTCTTTCATTTAAACCACTGAGGCTGTGGTACATTACTATAGCAGTCCTGGCAAACTCATAGACTCTCTGAGATGTTGATGGTTTTAGGTTCTTTTTTCGACTAAAATGGCTCACTTTTGAGTGCACACAAGACAGCAGATCTTACTCTTACTAAGAACAAAATTTTATTGAGCACTTACTTTTTGCTGAGGACTGAGCACTTACTTTTGCTGAGGACTGTGTTTACATGTATTTTCTCATCTCATGCACAGAACACTCCTATAAGGTGTGTACTACGTTACGTCCGACTTTTAAGATGGGGAAACTGAGGGTTAGATGGCTAAGGGGTTAAATGACAAGGCCTGAGTCTCCCAACTGGCAGAACCAGGAATCGATTCCTTTTGGGTACAAAAACGCCTGAGCTTTGAAGTCAGATGGATTTGGAGGTCAAATCCTTGTTCTGAAACTACATGGGTAGTTTACTTACTACTCTGAGCCTTAGTGTCCAAATAAAAAAAATGGTCCCAGTGCACAGGTTACTGTGATGGTTCAGTGATGTAATTCATGCCTACAAAAATCTTTCAAGAAGCCTAGCACAATTCTTACAGCATGTCAAGGGCTCGATGAATGCTGGTCTTTGTGTGTTAAGACAACATCAGGTTTGGTTGCCTTACAAGCATCTCTAATCCAGTCAGTCTGTGGGTCAGGGCCAGAGGTCAAGGCTATTTCCTGCCTTACATTTTTTCCAGTTCCTTGTCCCATCTGCTCTGGTGTTTCCTCAAAGGATATGACCTTTACCCATGACCTCGGAATGTAGATGGGCAAGTCACAAAAGGTCTCACGGAGACCAAAGAAGCTTGGGATTCAACACAAACTATTGCACAAAGAAATCAAAGGCCATTACAATATCCGCTGAATAGATGGCAGAACCCACATACTCAATAAGAGGGCCGTGATGTGAAGAACAGGGTATGTTCAAAATTACAAACTGGAAGGTGTTTCTTTTCTCTAGGTGAGATTTTATTGATCATGAGTATCATACTGCAAGTTGAGGGAAATAAACCCCAAAGCAACCCAGCACCAGATTGAATGTGAGAAGTGCCTTTAAACACATTTATGTGTGTGAGAGGGTAGGGGGTGGAGAATTCACTTTTGGGGTGGAAACATACAAAGCTTCCATAGAGAGGGTGGCATTTAGGTTGAACTTGAAGGAACGGGGGAGAGGGATGGCTTTTCACCCAGGCGCAATCCATCCTCAGCCTGGTTGTGTGTTAAAGCACGTGGTGTGTATTTAATGGCATGTTTGATTGCATGTGTGCATAGCTGCTTCCGTCATGTTTGACGCTTCGCAACCCCATAGACTGTAGCCCGCCAGGCTCCTCTGTCCATGGAATTTTCCAGGCAAGAATACTGGAATGGGTTGCCATGCCCTTCTCCAAGGGACCTTCCTGACTGAGGGATCAAACCCAAGTATCCTGCATTGCATGAAGATTCTTCACCATCTGAGCCAACAGACAAGCTGAATTCTATTTGTAAGGAAGTATAGCTTGTAATTTACTACTAACTAATATACTCCAAAAACTTGGCAGCAAGAGGCTATTCCACGGACAGCTAGTTAAAGGATAAGCAGTTCTCCAGCCTTTTTTGGCTATTTCAAGATCTTTGCTGGGATTAAATCATGTGAACCGAGTGGGGCTCCCGGATGTCATGGCATGGATGGAACTGTGAGGCCGCTGGCTGACCCGCTTTCACAGCAGGTGCCTTGGAGTGATGGGCAGGATGTCCCATCGTGTGGATGCTTTCTAGGCTGCCCATCAGTGGAGAGTATCTGGACCTGCTTAGTTAGGGATCATCGGTCCCTCTGGTCCAATAGTTGTACTTTTCCTGAGGAATCCTTGTCCGGAGAGGCACCAGCTTTTCCTTTCAGGGTTGATTCCTAGAAAGCTTAGCGTCCAAACTGCGCTCCCTTGCAACAAGCATACACATCATTATGGGATATAGTCCTTAATGTCTTGCTCTTAGCTCCATTTGAAATCTCCACCCTTGTTTTCATTCCTTCTTAAATTCCTCTATTCAATTCATGCCTTTCTCCTCTGGCTTTTACATCCTCCCTCGTGAGCTACTTTCAGCCTTTTCTGGAAGGAGATGTGGTTGACTCACACTGTCTTTCCATTTCCAACAAGAGTGCAGATCTTTACCCATGAGATTTCCTTTGCCTGGAAAACTCTTCCTTTCCTTTCCCTTTTTCCTCCTTTCACTTTTCCGCTCCTCCCCCGTGACATCCTGGTAGCTTTGCCCTCTTCTGAGTCTGTTTTGATATCGCTTCCTTTAGGGGTTAGAGGTCCCTGTGTGTGTTCCGAGGATTAAAGAGAATGATTCATGTAAAATTCCCAGCACAGAGCCTGTCGTATAACGAAGACGAGATGTCCTCTCACCTTCAACCCCACTTTTTGTAAGTGATTCATTTCTTAGCACATCATTCACAAGGAACTGAGTCCTTCTGGGGAGCAGTGTACGTTTGTCTCTAGGAGGAAAAGACACAGATACAGAGAAAGTGATTAGGGAGGGCTTCCTGTCAAGGTGGAGTCTTAACATTTAAAACAGTTAAGACTCAAGAGTTTCCCTGGAGGCTCAGCAGATGAGAATCCGCCAGCCAGTGCAGAAGACACGGGTTTGATCCCTGATTTGGGAAGATTCCGTATGCCACAGGGCAGCTAAGCCCATGTGCCGCAACTACTAAGCCAGTACTCCAGAGCCTGGGAGCCGCAGCCCCTGAGCCCACGAGCAACAGCTGCTGGAGCCCGAGTGCCCCAGCGACCGTGCTCTGCAGTAAGAGAAGCCAGAGCTGTGAAGAGGCAACACACCGCATCCAGAGAGTAGCCCCTGCTCGCTGCAACTAGAGAAAAATCCATGCAGCAACGAAGACCCAGCACAGCCTAAGAAATAAATAAAAACTGTATTAAAAAAGGAGTTAAGGCTCCAGACAACAGCCAGCCTCAGAGAGGGGTGGCAGAAGGTGGGCTGCGGGGAGGGACCAATTCTGGGGCCAGTAAACAGACCCAACTCCATCTTTCTAGATCTTTACTCAGATTCTTCAGGCCTCAAAAAAGGCAAAAGCCTGGGGCCCCATGTTTAGGGACCTCAGTGAGCATGTCCTGGGGGTGTGGGCTCCTCTGTGCATATTTCCCCTCTTTGTGGTTCCAGAATCTAGAATACTTCCTGCTCCAATGCCTGGGAAACTCAGTTGTCTAAGCCACTTCTCCCTGGGCCTTTCGGCCAACACCACAATGCATAGCGTCTGTTCTGTGCCCAGACACCTCTTCCCTGCTTTGGTACTCAAAGCAACAGAGCTACCATGAGCTCAGAGTTCATCTACATGTTTGTCTCTGAAATCGCTCCTTGGTGATGGTAGAAATGCTATCTTCACTCATGGGAGACACGATTCCTTCCACAAATATGGACTGAGTCACTCCTGAGTGCCAGGCACTGGGAATAGAGGTACCCAAGGCTGAGTGGTTTAGTCGATAAAAGTCATGTCCAACACTTTTGGGACCCTGTGGACTGTAGCTTGCCAGGCTCCTAGCTTGGTCCATTTCCCCCAGCCAGCAGGAGCTATTCTAAGAGGGGTCCCCAACCTTTTTGTCACCAGGGAGCGGTTTTATGGCAGACAATTTTTCCATGGACTGGGACGGAGCGGGTGGTTTGGGGATGATTCAAACACATTACATTTATTGTGCACTTTATTTCTATTATTACATCAGCTCCACCTCAGATCATCAGGCATTAGATCCCGAAAGCTGGGGACCCCTGTGCTAAGAGGTGACCTCAGCCTCTTTGATGCCTTCATAATTTGTTACTTCTCCCCCATCCTGACAAGTCAGCCCAAAACACATGATTCAAGGAGCTATCTTTATATCCCTAGGCAAAAGTGAAAATGTTAGTCACTTAGTCGTGTCTGACTCTTTGCGACCCCCATGGACTATAGCCCACCAGGCTCCTCTGTCCATGGACTTCTCCAGGCAAGAATACTGGAGTGAGTTGCCATTCCCTTCTCCAAGAGCAGCTTCCCAAATCTCATGTTTCCTAATAACCGCTGTAGAGCCCCTTCTACAGGAAAATTCCTGAACTGCAGCTTGAGGGTCTAGGAAGAGACAGCCTGCAATTCCAGGCTCAGGGGAGGAAAGGGGAGGTTTCCATTCCTTTCTGGTTCCCACCCCCTGGCCCCCTCCATTTCAATGACTTGTTCTTCCCATTTGCCAATAGAATAAAGAATGAGGAGGGAGGGGAGGAGCCACCCCACCTTTTTCACCATCTTTGCTTTCCTGCTTCTTTTAATAAGATGGATATCTTTATAGAATATGGCTACTTAACAATGCTATTAATAGTTCAAGTTGAAAACATGATATTTCAATATTGCCCTAGCTCAGGGCTGTGGCCATAGCAAAGCCTTCAGAATTACACATGACTTGCTGGGTTGTAAATCCTTGATCCCTGAAAAGAACTATGAGGCGAATTTGATCCTTGAATGCTTCTTATTTGGCATAAAACTGAGAGGCTTTGAGCAGCAAATCTTAGAACAAGGAACTCTCTCTTCTATGGCCAAAGTGAACCAGAAATGAGAGTCAGGAGGCTGTCTTTATAGTCCTCATGGAGTCTGAGATCTGAGTTTTTCATCTTGGAAATGGAGAATATGCAGGCATCAGAAATGATAGCGCCAATTCACTGCCCATGATTAGCTGAACAAGTGTGATACCAGCCAGAAAACTCCATTTATTAAAATAATAGTTCCTTAGGACACTATAGAATTTCCCTAATAACGGGCTGAATATATGTTTAAGCCCAGTAATAATGGCTAGCAAACTAAGAGGTACTTACGCTTAATTATACCTCTAGCGTGTAGGTTGGCACAGAGGGAGGCCTTAATTATCAATGTGTTATGCCCTTGCTTTACATATAACAAATGACTTTAATGTGGCTATTCATGTTATAGTTTAAACATCTCAGTAATTAGGAAGTGGAAAATAGGTGTAGTGAGGGGAGCTGTCAGAATCTTGAGCTCTATCGTGACCTTTTGTGCTCTGTAACCTCTAAGCTGAAATTCTCAGCCAAGGGAGGCTGGACCAGTCTTGGGTCAGAGGATGCAGAGTGCAGACATCCAGGCATAGGATGAGGCTAAGGAGAGAGTTACTCACAGAATTACATCCCTTTATGTAACAACTCTTTACTGAGCACCTACTATGTGCTGAGCACTGTTCTAATCACATGAAATGTCAGGAAGAAAAATGGGACTCAGGGGACTTCCCTGGTGGCCCAGTGGTTGAGACTCCAGGCTTCCATCGCAGGAGGTGAAGGTTCAGTCCCTGGTCAGGGAACTAAGATCCCACTGGCTGGGATCTTCATTTTTTTTAAAATAAAGTTAACATGGTCAGAAAATAAAATTAAAATACAAAGTAAAAAGGAAAATGGACTCAGAAATCTGCCTCTGTGGAGCTTGTATTCAAAATCAGTTCAGTTATGGAACCCAAAGAGTTGATAACTGGCTCAGAGATGGTCACCAGTTGTGGGCTTGCCCTCGGCCCTGTCCCATCCTGTGCTTCTTTCAACAACTTGGGTGAAGACGTAAAAGGCATGTGATCGATTCTGCAGAGAGCAGTTGTGAGCCTGCGCCAATGCTGAGGGTGGTCCCTGCTTGATTTCTCATCCCCTCTGCAATCTTGCAAGGCATGAATTATCATCACTTCCATTTTAGATAACAGAATTCTGTCGGACTTACGTGGATTTCCCATCCAAGCTGGTTTCCCTCCCTCTGAAGATGGTGAAATTAATATAGGATGTTTGGACCAAGATTCCAAAAGTCTTTATTATCTGTATACATGAGCTCAAACTAATAGTTTGCACTGAGGGTATAATATAAAGCAGTAAGGTCTAAGACACAACATTTAGAGACTTGAATCCTCTTGGCACTGTTTTTGATGTCTTATCTATTTCTGTGATTATTTCCTGCAGTTTATGAGATTTCTGCTTTTCCCTGGTACTCTGGAGGAAGTTGATGTTTAAAATGCAAGATTAATATATTTAATAGCCAAGTTTAAGGAGTGAGGGAATTTAATGTTAGCGTTACTCCAGGGCACAAGCATCCTTGGCCAAGGTGATTTAGGGACTGATCTCTGTTCCAGCAATCTCTGTAGCAAACCAAGCCCAACCCAATGATGTAAAATAGCAATCATTTTATTATACTCACTGATTCTGAGTCAGGAATTTGGACAAGGCATGTCAGGATCAATTTGTCTCTACTTCCAGAGTATTTGGGGCCTCATCTGGTAGGACTGCTATGGCTGGGGGGGGTGACTCAGATGTCTGGGGGCTGGCATTGTCTAGAAGCTTCTTCACTCACTTGTCGAGGGTCTGGGCTGGGATGACCTGAAGGCTGGGTTCAGCTGGCACTGTTTGCTGGAGCTTTCCCATATGGCTTGGGCGTCCTCACAGAATGGCAGCTCAGGGTAGTTAGATGTCTTAAATGGGAGCCTGAAGCTCCAAGAGCAAGCATTCTAGCAAGCAAGGTGAAAGGTACAGGGCATCATTTCACTAGAATCTATCAGTCAGAACAGTCATAAGCCTGTCCAGATTCAAGGGCAGGAAACACAGAACCTATCTTTTAATAAGAGATATGTACACACCTTTATAGATAATCAACAAGGACCTACTGTATGCCACAGGGAACTCTGCTCAATGTTATGTGGCAGCCTGGATGGGAGGGGAGTTTGGGGGAGAATGGATACATGGATATGTATGGCTGAGTCCCTTTGCTGTCCACCTGAAACTATCACTGCATTGTTAACTGGCTATACACAAATACAAAACAAAAAGTTAACAAAAACTCTTCTGTTGTATCCTTATTTCTGCCCAAATAAGCTTAATAATAATAATAATAAAAGAGATATGTTAGTTAACTTGTTTAAAAACCATTGCATTCCTAAGAAGCATATTCCCTGTGGACCTTTTAACTCAATTTCCTTGCCCAGAGTAAGTACCAGTTTGTAGAAGAAAAAACTGGGGAAGGAGGATGTGACTGTGGTCTTCAAGTCTATGAAAGCATGTCACATGTAAGAGAGAACAGATTTAACCCACAAAGCTTCAAGCACAGAACTGAGAAGCAGTGAGTACATGTCAGAGGAGAACTTCCTGATATTCAGGGATGTCTGTCAGTGGCCGGCCCAGCTAGGAAGACAGTGAATTCTCTGATCTTTGAACTATCAATTAAGCACAAATCAAGAGTGCTCTAGAAGAGTTTCAGGCTTTGTCTGGGATGTTGGATTAGATGATTTTTTTAGGAAAGCAAGGGCTATATGTGACTGCCCATCAGACATATGGCCATAGACATAGGGAATGATGGATAATACTGCCGTGTGCTTCACTGTCTTTTTCCAACTCACCTCCTGAGGCCATGAATTCAGGGACACTCCTCTCCTTATGTCGGTGGCTGAAAATCCACCTAGAAGAGATGATCTCTTTTAAGATATTGATCCTTGTCCAAATGTAATAAAACACCCTGCGAGAGGTGAGAGCTGATGCTCTTTCGGGTAGTTTGTCATTTAACTTGAACATGTTTCAAGCCCTATTCTGTGAACATCATTTGGCAAGAAAAGACATGGCCTCGAGTGTCTGAGAAGGATGAAGGGAAGCCGCAGCACAAGGAGAGAAGGGGAGATGCGGGAGTCGGGGGAGAAGCACTAACATCTGGGAGAGCTGAGACTTGACGGGGGCAGGCCCGGTGATGCTCTGACTCTCTCGGCTTAACATGGACAGATAAGAAACCACAGTTTTCTGAGCAAACCAGTAGAAAGCGGGTGCCCTGTGTGCTACGCTTCCTGAACTTGAGAAATGCAATGATGACCACAGACCCCTCTTTCCTGGGGAGCAGTGGAAAGAGGTTCACCCCCGCCTCCATCACAGACGCCTGTCCCCACACTCTGCTAGAACAGCGAGGCTCTGAGGCTGAACCCACTTCCTGAGAAGTCAGCCTCTGTCTAAACGAAGTAAAAACCGGAGCCACAAATCTCCGAAGCAAGAGAAATCCCAGAGGAAGACAGAGGCGGTGTGGAAGGCAGATGCAATCCAAAGGGTACACGCTTCAGGTTGTGCGCATTGAATTAACTTTCCATTTCCTTTTCATTTTAAAAGGACCTCTTTAGAAGAGCAAGGGATTGAAGAGTTTCAGAGGCTATAGAATGTAGAGCCTAAACAGAGCATTCCATAGAGTTCCATACAGGGAAGCGTAAGTACCCGACAGACTCCTGCCTCCTCCCTCGCCCGCACTACCCACACACCCCAAAGAATTTCTGCTTCAACCTCAGTTGAAGATCACGTCCCCCACTTCCATTTCTGCACTTCCCTCACCTTACATGGCCCGAGCCCGCCCTTGCAAAACCAGCTGTCAGGAAAACCTTTTAAGTCAGCTGTTTGCATCTTAATATGATGTAAAGACAATGGGCTGCCTCCCTCCAGTATTTCAATGTGAAGGCTGATTTGGGGGGCTGAGAGAGTGTTCTCCGAGGGAATTCAAGCTGGGGAAGAGCGACGACGCAGCAGAGGCTGGGGAAGGGGAGGTGGCCAAGGAGTAACCCAGGGGCCAGCACCTCCATTTCTGGGTATTTGGGAGTTGGTGGTGGTTGGAGGGGTGGCGTTTCAGTTGCTGGCTCACTCAGAGGGTGCGGGCTTTGGATCGGATGCTGCTCCTGGAGAACTGGGGGTGAGTGGGCTCAGGCTGAGTGGATACGCCTTCAGTCTCAAGCTTTCTTCCGTGGTCCAGAGAGGAGCCAGCCCACCAGGGTCCCGCCTTACAGAAGAAATGGCCCCAGGATGCTGAGCCTGTGGGATTTCAGGGCTTCCTCCCAGCTACAGGAATTTTAATTGGATTGCAAATAGACTACCTTGAGACAAAAGGAGAAATCTTCCATGGAAACTTTGCGGGTCCTAAGACTCCAGACCCACAGAGATCTTAGGACAAACAAGGCCCAAGTAACACCAAGTGCTATTTATTTTCTTCAATATATATAAAACGAGCCCTGAGCCTGTCATGCACTGCTAATAACCACTGTACAGGATCACAGACACGTCAATGGTCCCGAAGGCCTTGTAAGGCTCTTTTCCTAACATTACACATCCTTCAAGACATGGATGTCACAGCATTGTTCCAGCAGAGATTGAATGCCATCCCATTATTAGAGGATGGAAAGTTAATTCAATATACAAGATCAAATGGAGACATTTCTTTTTCTTTTCTTTTTTTTACTTCCTAAACCAGTAGATCTTGGTTATGAAGAGCTTTTAAACTTTCACACGGTTACAATGTGATGCTCAAAAGCTCCACTTTAAAGGGGCCATTTGATTGGACTGGGGGAAAAGAATCAGTGGCTGAGCAGATTCATTTAGCATAGATCCTGTCCAAAGAAAGGAAAAATCTTGGAACTCAGTATGAATAAATTTAAATATGACTCAGGAGAGAATGCATTTTTTATACACGAATTTGAGCTATGTGAAATCAGCAATAATAAACAAGACTTATAATACTATCCATGGCCAATAAACAAGAATGAAAGTCTGAAATAATATCACATACTAGGAACCAACTCAGACAGCCAACTCCCCCCTCAGTCAGATAATAACTCTTTATGGGTCTACACACCTAGGAGTTCAAACTGGCTATGTAGGGTGCAATCATGAGATTCTGCAGGGGTATATTCATGAGGCCTTCTGCTGCCCTGACATTGAGAAAAATAAAATTACTTACTCATTATTGGAGAAAACACTCAGAATCTTTCAACATTTGCATCAGTTAACCATAAAGCATTTTAGTTAGCTAGGCAATTTTCCTTGAAAATTTGTCATGCTTTGCATAAAAACTGGGACCATAACTCTTTGCCTGAGTTCTTAAAGAATCTTCAGTGGACCTGTAATCTTGATATTTCTGCTGTGGACTCAGGATATGAAAGTCTCTAGTACCTTGAATTTTCTCTTTTCTCACAGTAATTGAAGAAAAGAATGGTCAGTCAGACAGGGAGGAGCTGTGTTTGGCTTCCAAAGGAAGGAAGCTCTAGTGGTGTTTACAGGACATGTACTTGTCACTGGGAAATTTACTTGACACAATGGTAGCTTACAATTAGACTACCAGGCAAGATAACTCTGAGACCGTGGAATACAGGGGCTCATGCCAAACCAACATGCTTGAAACATATAGTTTATTGAAATCTTTCCAAAACACTGTGAGAAGCAAGAGGGAACAGACGAGGGAGGGAAACACGCTTAAGATGGGGTGCAGGTAAGGGGGGGGGGGTCTACACTGCCCGATCCAGTTACCCACTATTCATGCATCCTGTCTCTCTCTCTCTAACAGGATGAGAGAGACATCTCATCAGCCTCCCTCACTGATGGAAAGTTATGCAGATAAGAGATGAGGTTTAAGCAAGAGAGCGCAGCTCGAAGCTGCCTGAAACCAACACAAGTGTGCTGTTTCACTGACACACAGGGCAAGTCCCCCAACCAATAACTATGCCAATTAGCTTGATATGCAGCTTTGGATTTTATCCACATTCCTTAGGCAAATGGTGTGTGTCAAGTCGCTTCAATCGTGTCCGATTCTTTGTGACCCCATGGACTGTCGCCCATGAAGCTTCTCTGCCCATGGGATTCTCCAGGCAAGAATACTGGAGTGGGTTGCCATTTCCTTCTCCAGGGGATCTTCCTAACCCAGGGATTGAACTCGCGCCTCTTGCATCTTCTGCATTGTTGGGTGGGTTCTCTACCACTAGCGCCACCTGAGAAGCCCCTAGGCGAAAGGTACATGATGCCAGGATGGATGTCACTTATGCATGGTCAATGTAAGACCACATGAGTATTGAGTGTCTCATCTTACTCCTGTATATTTACAGGTTCATGAATATTTGTTGCCTCTTGGTCCTTGGTCTATGCTCAGCAATACATAACTTTGTTTATTGCTGCTGTTTTGTCGCTAAGTTGCGTCCTACTGTTTGTAACCCCGTGGACTGTAGCCCACCAGGCTCCTCTGTCCATGGGATTTCCCAGGCAAGAATACTGGGGTGGGTCGCCATTGCCTTCTCCAGGTGCTCTTCCCAATCCAGGGATCAAGCCTGGGTCTCTTGCATTGGCAGATGCTAACCTGTCTCCAGGGTTACTAATTTACTTATCTAACCCTAACACGCTAGTAAAGTAATGCTCAAAATTCTCCAAGCCAGGCTTCAGCAATACGTGAACCGTGAACTTCCAGATGTTCAAGCTGGTTTTAGAAAAGGCAGAGGAACCAGAGATCAAATTGCCAACATCTGCTGGATCATGGAAAAAGCAAGAGAGTTCCAGAGAAACATCTATTTCTGCTTTATTGACTATGCCAAAGCCTTTGACCGTGTGCATCACAATAAACTGTGGAAAATTCTGAAAGAGATGGGAATACCAGACCACCTGACCTGCCTCTTGAGAAACCTATATGCAGGTCAGGAAACAACAGTTAGAACTGGACGTGGAACAACAGACTGGTTTCAAATAAGAAAAGGAGTACGTCAAGGCTGTATATTGTCACCCTGCTTATTTAACTTATATGCAGAGTACATCATGAGAAACGCTGGGCTGGCAGAAGCACAAGGTAAAATCAAGATTGCCGGGAGAAATATCAATCACCTCAGATATGCAGATGACACCACCTTTATGGCAGAAAGTGAAGAGGAACTAAAAAGCCTCTTGATGAAACTGAAAGAGGAGAGTGAAAAAGTTGGCTTAAAGCTCAACATTCAGTAAACTAAGATTATGGCATCTGGTCCCATCACTTCATGGGAAATAGATGGGGAAACAGTGCAAACAGTGTCAGACTTTATTTTTTTGGCTCCAAAATCACTACAGATGGTGGTTGCAGCCATGAAATTAAGACGCTTACTCCTTGGAAGGAAAGTTATGACCAACCTAAATAGCATATTCAAAAGCAGAGACATCACTTTGCCGACTAAGGTCCGTCCAGTCAAGGCTATGGTTTTTCCAGTGGTCATGTATGGATGTGAGAGTTGAACTGTGAAGAAGGCTGAGTGCCGAAGAATTGATGCTTTTGAACTGTGGTGTTGGAGAAGACTCTTGAGAGTCCCTTGGACTGCAAGGAGATCCAACCAGTCCATCCTAAAGGAGATCAGTCCTGGGTGTTCACTGGAAGGACTGATGCTGAAGCTGAAACTCCAATACTTTGGCCACCTCATGCGAAGAGTTGACTCATTGGAAAAGACTCTGATGCTGGGAGGGATTGGGGGCAGGAGGAAAAGGGGACGACAGAGGATGAGATGGCTGGATACCATCACTGACTCGATGGACATGAGTTTGAGTGAACTCCAGGAGATGGTGATGGACAGGGAGGCCTGGTGTGCTGTGATTCATGGGGTCGCAAAGAGTCGGACATGACTGAGCGACTGAACTGAACTGAACCCTAACACATTTAATCAATTTTTTCAGGTGGTGGCATTTGTTCATCCTTAGAGCAAAACAAATTTACAATCATAACCTGAACAGGTAACCCTGTCCCTCAGCCCTACCATGAAGTTCCTTGGAAATAATGATGGTAATGTCCTGTGATTTCATTCGTCTGTCCAAAATGTAGAAAGATACACAGTAGGGAAATTGGCATCTACATATTTCTAAGTTAACACCATGTAATATTGGAAATGCTTATCTCAAAAGGATTGCTTAGCTGAGGCATTGCGGAACAATGCCGTGAGGTCTTAGCTGCCTGGCTGGGTCAAGGCTGGGCTGACGCTGACTTGCCTTTGTTTCAGTTTGACACAGGGACAAAGGGAAGTGTTCAGAGATGATTTCTGCTGAGAGCATCTTTAAAAATGAGGGACAACGGAGGGAGAAACATTACCCTGGGCAGGGCTGGTGGTGCAAGGAAATGATGATTCAGTTCATCGCTCTGACCCACGAAATGCTTTGTTTAAAATTGCACTGGGCAATTCCTTCAGCCTCAGGAAGAGAAACAAGTCTTGTCGATAAATTATAGCGGATGTGGGGAAATCACTCCCAGGGTGAGGTCTGGGACTGAATGAGTCCCACGAGGTCGGTGCCCACAAATGCAGCTGCCAAAATTCACATTTTTCTGTTGGCCCGCTGGTTCGGAGTAGTTATAAATCCACATAAAGCAGCCTGAGAGTCCCCCGTCTGCTGGCCGTGCACTGAGATAAAGGTGGGGGGAGGGCACACGACCCTGAGCGGCTAGACTTGCTGAGAGACACAGACTGCTTCAGAAGAACCCTACGGGGCTCTGGGTATGCTTTCTAGATGTCTGGAATCTTCTAGAAAATGTCAGTCCCTCGTTAGAAATAATTAATCTGTACTTGGCTTCCCTGGTGGCTCAGGCGGTAAAGAATCCATTTGTAACGCAGGGGACTGCCTGCGATGCAGGAGACGCCAGTTCCATCCCTGGGGAGTGAAAATCCCTTGGAAAAGGAATGGCAAATCTGTCCTTAATGCCCAAACTAAACTGAGGGCAAAACTATTTAAATCTATAAAGATGTATTTTTCATTATAAAAATGATACATATATAGGAGGTATGTTGCAAAATTGTCAAGAGTACTTAAGTCCAGACAAAGTGAAAGCCTGTCTCTCTCTATTTCCCTGTGAAGCCTAGGGCTGACACCCATCTCCACCTTAGTCATGTTAGGGTGGTGGCTGAGTCACACACCAATTTTTGTCTATGACCTTTGCCAATCCATCTTTCTTGTGCTGGAATAGCATTTTCCATTTGACAAGGCACTTTCTAACACATTCGACTTGACCAATACCATATAGACTAGGAGGATAGGGAAAGTGTCATGAGTGTTGGATTAGTGTTAGGGATTAGTGTTAAGTGTTAGTGATTTCCACATAACAAAACAGGCTCAGTGACTGTACAGCCTTGGGTCAAGGTCATGGGCAGTAAGCAGAACCAGGACTGGCATTCTGTGCTGTGTTGGGCCTACCCCTCCAGTGCCCTTAGAAGGCCAGTTAGAGACCAGCCATGGTATACAGAGTGACTGGGCTGCCCAGATCGGGGCTGGGGCCAGCGTCTGGCTCAGAGAAATCCCTCAATAAACAGGTCGCCATTAGTCCTAGAGAATCTTTTTTAAAAAATTGTGTTTGTTAATTAACTTTAGTAGTTTAATAACTACATTAATAATTAACTGGGGGGCTTGGGCTGGGTCTTCGTTGCTGCCTGCAGGCCTTCCCTAGTTGTGGTGAGTGGGGGGCTGCTCTTTGGTGCTCTGCTCTGGCTTCTGATTGCGGTGGCTCCTCTTGCTGCAGGGCTCTCGAGCTGTGGCACACAGTTCTGCGGCATGCGAGAGCTTCCCTGACTAGGGATCGAACCTGCCTCAGCAGGTGGACTCAGCCACTGCACCGCCAGGGGAGCCCACCGAGCCTCTTTGGTTGTCATCCCTTCTACCTTTACCACCACGACTGTATCTCAATCCAGATTTGTTTTTCTGGACCTGGCATGGCTGATGGAGCTAATAACACTACTTTTTTTTTTTTCTCTCCTTTTATCAAAATGATATATATTGGGGGGAAGTGTGGCTCTTCTCTTCTATTCCTTTTTGTATATTTGAGTCAAGAGTGATTTTGCTTCAGAAACACAGTCAGGCCAGTTTCATCTGTAACTGCATTGGAAGAAAGAGGATAATGGAAATTTTAATGAAAACACCGACGCAGTGAGAATAGGAATCAGTTCTTTTGCAATAGGAAGTAGCGACTTGGCTCAACAGGCAACAAAACCTTTAGTTTGTGTTTCTGAAAATTATGATCAGCTCCACAGAGATTTAAACCAAAGGCAAAAAAAAAAAGAGAAAAAAAAAATAATTTTAAAAGTTCAGATGCAGTTCACTCGGAAGTCTGTCTCTAGTCTTGGAGAACATTTCAATTTCTCTAGGGCACACAAAGCGAGAGGCTGGCATCTTGTATGAAAGAACACAGATTCTCTAGATCACAAGGAAGTAGCCGTCTGTGCTCTGCAGCTCGTGACTATGAAGTAGCAGGATTACAAATGACGTGCGGGACTCACCGTAGTCAGCCTCGGGGCTGTGCCGTGAACCCACAGCACTGCAATGGCAGCGCCGCTTTTCCGTCCAAGTGGAATTCACGTGCTCGCTGGTCCCAGCTGAGGGAGGGGGCGGTAGACATGAGGTATGTGTAGTGTGTGTCTGGGGGACAGAAAGACCAAGCTCAATCATCTGTGATGCCCGAGCCAGTCCGGTGACCCAATTACTAAAGACTCCAAAGAGTTACAAAGCTGTTGCCATGCCGTGGTAGGAGGAGACCGTGGTGTCTGTCCACCACCCGGTCTTCCGTGGGAAAGAGAATGAAAATGCAGTTTCCCAGAAGTGTCTCCGTTACAGCCCCTCATATTATGTACAACAGACAATGCTAATATCCAGCTTTCTGGAAGAAACACCCTGTGTTCCTTTACTTAAACAGAAAAATACCCTGCAACCAGAGATTCAGGTTTTCTATACCAACCAATTCCGACACTAACTACCTGGAGTTAGCGCCGATTCCACAAGTGAAAGTCCCCTAAGACTGCCCCTCCCTCCAGACATCAATAGCAAGTAGGTTACTCACAACTTCGGCCCAAGTTAGCTACGCATGTGAGGTTCTCCTGACTCCCTCTAGAGTTCTGCCATCGGCTAGAACAACTCACAGAACTCAGGGAAGCCCTTCCTGATGTTCACTGGCTTCTCATATAATAAGCGAGATGGTAAGGGATACAGATGAACAGTCAGATGAAACAAACACAGGGCGAGGTTTGGAAGGGTCCTGAGTGCAGGAGCCTCTGTCCTCGTGAAGCTGGGGTGCACCACCCTCCCAAAACATAGACCTGTTCCCTGCTCAGAAACTCTCCAAATCCAATCCTTTGAGGTTTTTTTGGAGGCTTCATCATGTAAGCATGATAGATTATTAACTTATTTTCTAGCCTCTCTCCCATCTCTGGAGGATGGCGATGGGGGCGGGGGGAAGGGGGCTGAGCATTCCAAGCTTCTTCTAATCATGGTTTGGTCTTTCTAGTGACCAGTCCTGTTCCAGGAGCCCCACAAGATCTGCCTCATTAGAACAAAAGACACTGCATCTCCCAGGCTCACTGGACAGCGCCTCCACCTTCGCATGATATTTATTCCTTCTGTAAAGTAAACACAATCCAATCTAGACATCCAGCAGCCTGGGGAATAAATAAATGGGGGAAATTGTAAGTACAGACTCACATACTCTCACTCACTCACACATACATCAGAGAAAGAGAGAAAATACAGGGAGCTATTACAGAATCTTCTGCAGCTAGCAGCAGTGAGAAGAGGGTAGAGCTGCGTCCAGTAGCGGTGCCAGTGGTGCCAGGCAGAGGCGATGGTGCCAAATGGACACGGTGCCAGGCAGAGAGGCCTGCAGAAGAGAAGGGAGGAAAGGGGAGCTGAACAGACTGTACAGAACACATGGGGCCAGCCAGGGCTTCTGGAAATGCCAGAGGGAGATTTTTTGCTGGCGTCTGGGTCCCTGCATTATGAGACAAAACTTACAGAGGAAGAAATGCAAAACACATGTAAAAGAATTAAAGAGACATAATTGTGCCCCAAGAAATTAATGTCCAGTGGGAAGACAATTATTCAATGCTCAAAATACCTACAGAGGAAATACACATAATGGAAGATTAAGGATGTCCTAGTTTTATATGAAATGCTGAGACAAGGAAGGAAGGTAGGATGGGGCTGATCTGGGAAAGACAACGGATCACCATGTGTCCAAAGGCCGGCACAGCACCACTGCTGTGTCCTTGGAAGAGACAAGAGCTGCCAAGGCCCAGAGAAGCTAAGTGACTGGCTCTAGGTCACACAGGGCAAGAATTCAGCTGAGCAAGAATCCTTCAGTAAAGCACGCCACGGCAGACCATATAGGAAATAAGTCTATGCTGGCTTCCTCTTGCACTTTTCACTCTCCTCTCAAAAAAAAAAGAAAAAAAAAAAAGAACTACTGTGTATTTTCTATTAAGTCATTGGATTTCCTCCTGCCTCCAGTAGGCAGACTTCCCCAGCTAGACATCTGTTTCTCAGCTGAACTTTTCCGGCTAATACTAAGGAAAAAAGTAATTTCTGTTATAACAGTATCTTCTGTGCTGGGTGATGGGAAGATGCATAACCAGAAGTCAGGAGCCCTGAATTCCTTTCCTGGTTTCATCAGCACCTGGCGGGGGAGGGGCGGTGGTTTCCAAGTAAGTCGCTTCACCCCTGTGGGCTTCTGCTGCTTCATCTGCAAAATGACGGCTTTGCCTTAGATCAGTGGTTTGCCAGCGGTTCTTGAGCCCTAATATTACATGGTAGCCCCCAAGAAGCAGGCAAAGGGGGAGCCCAAATAAACGACACTTCAAGTTCCCCACTCCACTTCAATTTTACTTAGTGAGGTTCCTAGGCTAAAAAAAAAAAATCATCTCGAGAATTGCCCAGGCACTAATAATCTGTGATTCCAACGCATTTTGATGGTTCTAAAGATAGATCCATGTTCACACGCCTCAAGTGAGTAAAATTTTGGGTGGACTAAAAATAACGAAGGCTGGTTCGACTTCCGGATTTTTTTCAGAATGGCACAGAGAGAGTGGACTGAGAAAAATGCTTTGTGAGTGGGGAATTATTTTGCTTTCTTGCCAATTTCTATTATATAAGCACATTTTTTTTCCTTAGCAGCTCCAGCCCCTGTGTGAACACTACTTCACTGTAGGCACATAAACTGGAAGATTAGTATAAGCTGGGACCACACTTTATCCAGTGTGCAAACTAATCATTAGAATTTTCTAAAAAAGAGAAAAAAAAGTCGATGGGAAAGATGAGTTTCTTGTTTCCTCCCCTAGAATCTTAGCCATATTAGGAATTTATTTATTGTTATATTATAAATACCCTGTTACTATGACAATGAAGACAATTACGCTACAGATAACATTTAAAGAGAATTTCTAGGTGAGTGAATATACACAACTTTAGTCCAGAACAGTTGTTCAATGGTCTGTTCATAGAAGAGCTGTAAGAAAACAGAGATTCTCAGACTACATTGATCGATACTAAAGAAAAACTGCTCCAGATGCTCAGACTTTTAGCTAATGAATAAAAACAGGGATACATGGAACACAAAGTAAAATTTAGGAAATACAGGAGTCAAGATAATTGGAATTTTTGTTTGTTAGTTTGTTTACAGATGAAGGTGTCATTAGGACTGTCTTGAAGTAAATGAAGATGCTTTGTGAATTAAATCCTTCCTGGTCATTTCTCATATTCTTTTAGGAGGAAATGGACTTATATTTAAAAGAAAAGATCTTGATCTGTTGACAGAAGTGAATTGAATTTTTTTGGTAATAAAACACCAGGATGGTCAAAATAAGGTCACCCTCAGATCTCTTGCCATCTGGCTATCTGTCCTGGAGTTCTGCCCATTTAAAGGCAAATGGTTGGAGGAGAGAATTACGACTTTGATAACTGTATATGGAGCACGTCTAGAAAGTGAGCTGGCACAAATACATGTGTGTGTTGTGTGCCAAGTTGCTTCAGTCATGCTCGACTCTTTGCAACCCCATGGACTGTAGCCCTCCAGGCTCCTCCGTCCATGGGATTCTCCAGGCAAAAGTACTGGAGTGGGTTGCCATGCCCTCCTCCAGAGGATCTTCCCAAGCCAGGAACTGAACTCACGTGTCTTACATCTCCCGCATTGACGGGTGGGTTCTTTATCACTAGCGCCACCATCACATCTGTAAAACGTTTGATGCTTTTAAACATCCTTTTCCTATGAAAGTGTTAGTTGCTCAGTTGTGTCCAACTCTTTGCAGCCCCCCTGGACGGTAGCCCACCAGGCTTTCCTGTCCATGGAATTCTCCAGGCAAGAATACTGCAGTGGGTTGCCAGGCCCTTCTCCAGGGGATCTTCCTGACCCAGGCATCAGACTCGGGTCCCCTGCACTATAGGCAGATGCTTTACCGTCTGAGCTACCTGCTGTCATTTGGGCTATGGGAGGGTTCAGAGGTAGCATTCCCTGGTGCGGGGGAATGAAGAGAAACAGGCCCATAAGAGGCAAAGAGTCTTACAGCCACACGAAAGTGAGAGACAAAGTCAGGACTAGCCCTGTTTTCTGCACCATCTGCATGGCCCCAGGCATCAGCTCAGAAGAGGGACCAGCCAGCAGCAGTAGCTTTGAGGAGAATGTCGGACTTGGAGAAGCATTGGGAGAGACAGAGGAAGAGCATCCTCTGGTGAAGAAATGCTGGACGCCAAGTCGCGTCTAAGATGGGGATTACTACCCGAGAGAATTCACGGGCTTTGGGACCCGCCTTCACCGATGAGCTCCACAGACTCTGGAAGGCACCCCCTCAATAACTCACACCACCTGCATAGACAAAAAAGTACACCAGCAATTTATTTATGACCAGCGTAATTATTTTCCCCAGGGACTGGAGGGCTTCTGTGCACACAGGGCTGATGACTATATGTGAGAGGGTAGAAGCTGAGAACAAGTGAGTGGTTGGTTCTAGGTACCTAGAGTGGGTACCCTATCCCTTCTCCAGTGGATCTTCCCAACCCAGGAATCGAACCAGGATCTCCTACATTGCAGGTGGATTCTTTACCAGCTGAGCTACCAGGGAAGCCCAGTGTATTAATACATGCTCATATTCTATTCCTAGAATCAAGGTGTCTGGAAACTGGAGTATTTATAAGAAGGTTATTTGACGACCATAGAATCAGATTGAACTTGGAGAACTAGATCACAGAAAATCCTATAAGATATATCTACACTCCAGTCCTCTATCTCTGGTGAGTACCTCTACTAGCATCCCCCAGAAGCCACATCCCTCTCTCCTGATAGGGCTGAAGGTACCAGACAATTCTGCCCTTTGGATTGGATATTGTAATGTTGACCCTATTACCCCTGTTTCCCTATTCAGTGCCCCGTTCATTCTTGAAGCACGTTCACATTGTTCTGATTCCTCTTCCGTCCAGGATATTTAATGATCTTCTTGGTGCCACTCAATCTTAAAAGGATCACAAGGGACAGCCATATGTCTGAGGGCTGGGGGTCCCAAGTACAGGAGAAGAGGCCCTAGTTGACCAGATCAAGTCCTGGAGATGAACAACAGCAATAAATGACTCAATATACCTCAACACGTGATCTTCTTGATAGATTCATTTTCCTTTGCACAAAGCAATGAGTCGCGTTGCCAGGGAGCTGCTCTTCCTCCCCACCTCCCATCTTCCTTACTGCCAGCAAATTTCTAGCCACAGTTTAGGGGCCCACAAGGGCTGTAGCTGTAGGACACAGATATATTTTCTCTTCTTTCCTTTCTCACTCATGGCTCACTTGATCTGACCTTGCTTTGACCTTGAGATGCCTCCACTGAGCCTCACCATCCCATCTGCAGAAGGAGGCCTAAGACGTGACCATCTCTAGATTCTCAGAAGTGTTCCCTTGGGAAAAAGAATCCAAACTTAAGTAAGTTGGCATTGACATTGGTTTCTGCTCTTTCTCTTTATTCTGTAGCTGCCAGGTCATTTTCTAGGTATTCGAAATTGAATGAAAAGATATCCCTCTGGGTTTAATTTCAGTTGCTCTCTGTGTATTTTATTATTATTATTACACATTTACCCAGGGATCAGTCTCTAGAACTGTCCCCCAGGCACGAGTGTCCTTTCAATTCTTAGAGGCTTGGCAACCCACGTAAAGTACTCCAAAGTACTTTAAAAGCACATTAAAAATGAGCATTTTGAAAACAGTTTGAAGTCATCCCCTCTTATGGTGGAAGAAAATATCTCTGTTAAATTCTCCACGGACATGAAAATGAATCTCAATGTTAGAAAGAGACTTTCTACTCTTCCAGTCCTGACTCTGGACTTCAGAACCCACCCCAGGCACTGGAATCTCTTAGTATTAGCCTCATGGGCCCTAAGTATGAGCTTTATCTACCATCAGTTGGATCCTTCACATGGGGACTCAGACCCCTTTGTATGCCCTGGAGACCTTAGTAGGTGTCTGACCCAATTCACTGAGGACCCAAAGGCAAGGGTTTGGGGCTCAGGCTCTGGGTGAGTCAGAAGTGGTTGAGTCCAGGTTCCAGACTGTATGACCTCCTTGAACTTTGGTGCCTTCATCTACAAAACAGATGGCACCTGCCGGGTGGGCTTTGTGCGAGAAGTCCAGGCAGTAACACAGGCCAAGCACCAACACAAGGTCTGGCCCCTAGGAAGCCCTTACATCAGTGGTAGACACTGTAGTGGCCACAGGAGGGAAAATGAGAGATTCTTTATTCAACGGGAGTTAACCAAGAGTCTTAGTTCCGGGCTCTGCACTAGGACCCAGGGCAACTTCCTGTGTTTGCCTGGCAACAATCTTTTCAATTTCATCTCAGTCCTTATTTACTTCATCTTGGGCTTCCTTGACCTTCTGAGTAGTATGGCCAACTCCTTCCTGTGGGATGCTCTATACCTTGCCCGCAGCCACATTGTAGATTTTTGTAAGGGCAGGACCATGTCTTATTCAACCTTGTACCAGCAGCACTTAATCTGATGGCCATAAGAAGAAAAGAAATGTCAGAGGGAAGGAAGAGAGAAAGGGGAGGGGAAGGAAAGAAGAAGGGAAGGAGGGAAGGAGGAAGACAGCATCGGTTAACAGCCAGTGATAATATGAAAGCACCTTTCCTTATGGCTGGTCACTGTGGCCCTTCTCACTGCCCCTACCTGGTAGAAACTGGAGCTGTGGGAGAGGCAGATGCCTGACCAAAAAGGATTATCATGGCTTGACAATACACCATTTTCCAGGAGTTAGAAGATAGACGGGCTTCCCTGGTGGCTCAGACGGTAACAAGTTCGCCTACAATGCAGGAGACCGGGGTTGGATCCCTGGGTCAGGAACATCCCCTGGAGAAGAGACGGGCTACCCACTCCAATATTCCTGCCTGGAGGATTCCATGGACAGAGGAGCCTGGTGGGCTACGGTTCGTGAGGCCACAGAGTCAAGCACAACTGAGTGACTAACACGTTCACTTTTTCACTTTCAGAAGATAGATGTTCCCTTCTAACATGAGAATTTAACCTCCCTTTTTCTCTCTTGAAAAACAAACAAGACAGAGTATTCTCAAAGTTGGAGCCTCTCGCTGAGCAGAGAGAGCAGGACCAGGTGCCTGTTTCACTAACCTGGGGCATCCAGCTCCTCTTCTGTTGAAAAGAGCCAGTGGGAGCACTGGGAGGAGGGGAGGGCAGGCGACAGTCCCCTAGGGCAGAGTGTAGCGGCCAGAGCTCTCTTGGAGACATCTGTCCTTCGTCCCTGAGGTCACCTGCTTGACGTTCAATACTCCTTTGGAGCTGGAGAGACCAATGGGGAGTGATGAGGATGAAGTGAAAGGGTAAGTGGACTAAGAGCCAAGAACTTTCATTCATTCATTTATTCAACCATCCATCTATTCACCCATTCACCCTACAAATGTTCTCTTTTTTTGCCATCCTGCATGGCATGAGTGATCTTTAATTCCTCAACCAGGGATCAAACCCATGCCCCCTGCAGTGGGTGCATGGAATCTTAACCACTGGACCACCAGGGAAGTCCCTCTACAAATGTTCCTTGAGTGACTAATATGTGTTGGGTGTACATGGATGCAAGACAAAGCCTTTGATAAAGAGCTCTAATTTCTCTGTGTGTAAAGTTCTCATCCTAAATGAGAAATCTGGATAGCTTCGGGGTTAGAGTTCCCCATGACCCCAGTTTCACAGTGTGATGAGTTCTCTCCATAAAAATAAACCACACAATTTTGCATGTTAGTTGAGGAGATTCTTAGACACATTGAAGCCCATTCATGAATACCAGGTTAAAAATCTTTGAACTAGAATGCTTTTCTAGTGTCTTCTTACCAAAAATTCAATTCTTGATTCTACAGTAAAGCTGTCCCAACAGAGACTCCTTGACACATGGTGCTTTTTAACAGTCAGCAGAGATTCCAGTCTTCAGGCAGGCACTTAGTTTCAAAGCAAAGCAAGGGAGCCATCGTGGAGAAATCTCAGATGCACCGTCTGCCCAGCTCATCACCTTCGCCATCCACCCATGTCTGCAGCGTCAGTCACTCAGTTGTGTCCTGCTCTTGTGACTCCATGGACTATAGCCCAGCAGGCTCCTCTGTCCACAGAATCCTCTAGGGAAGAATACTGGAGTGGGAAGTCATTTCCTTCTCCAGGAAAATCTTCTCAACCCAGGAATTGAACCTGGGTCTCCCACATTACGGGCAAACTATTTACCAACTGAATCACCAGGAAAACCCATGTCTCTCATCTGGCTTAATCTGGAGTCAGTCTGGAGGCCGAAGCTTCTCTGATTGTCAGTTCCTAGTGCCTGGGCTCCTGCTTCAGGGATTTAGATTTTTCTATTTGTGGCTGGATCAGCCTTCCTAGCACTATGCCTTCCTACCCAGACCTGTTCTTCCCCTTACATCACCACTGTTCACCCAGATCTCAGACTCAGAACATCAGCTTAAGGGACCCATCGCCTGGCAGATCATTCCTTCTGGGCCCCATCTTCTGGTTGCAGATCAGAAGTCCCTTCACCCCTGTATGCCGACTGCTAAGCAGAAGGACCTTGGCTGTTTGAGTGTTAGGTTCCGGAACATCACCCCATCCAAGTTTCTCTGTTTGAAATGTCCCCTCTGTCTTGACTCTAACCCATCCTGCTCTTCCCACCTACATCTAGAATCCTTGGAAGTCACACAGCAAGTGAAGATTAGGGACAAGACCAGAGCGAGGCAAGGGAGGCTCCCGACAACTGAGGAAGCACTCGTTCTTGGTGCTGACCTTGAACCCACATGATCCAGAGAGGGAGTTCTATCTTAAATTTTGCAGGCTAAGCACCTCTCTTGCCATGCTCTGATCTCGGTCTTGACAAGGAAACCTCCTCAACCCAGAACAGACCTAAGGCATCCTCGAGAGTTTCCTTAATTTCTGTTTTTCATTTCTGGAAGGGACCACACAATCATATTATAAGCCTACTGCCAAGAGAGAAAATTCATGGGGAAGAGGAAAGTACTTTATACCAAGTTCAGCAGGTTTTGTGGCTGGTGATTAATCCCTTTGTGAAAAATGGCAATTTTAACACTGACATGAGTAATCACACCTTTTCTTTCCACCGCAGTTTAGCATTTCCTGCTGTAATAATTCAGGCCTAATACCTCATTCAAGGAAGCAGAAGTGTCAGCACGCTATTCGTTTTCTCCTCACTGACCCATTTGTGTCCTCATACACTCGGTCTGCAGCTGCCACATTGTTGGGAGCACATTCGTGATTCATGCCGGACATCCACTGAAATTCTGAAAGGGCATTGCCAAGAAGGACCTCCTTCAAAGGACCACTCCTCAACTTGGTGACAACTCAATGACCCAGCAACTCGGTCACGATCTAGTGAGCTGGGAAGTCCCCCGATCGTAGATTTTCAAGGCACTGTCTACGGAAAGTTTGGAAGAAAGGAGAAGTCCAGGGTCCAGGCTCAAGTCTCTGGGGTGCTCATCCCAGTTCTACTGTCTAATTTTGCCAAACATTTTGACCTCCCAGGGCTTGCGTTTTCTCATCTGTGCTAAGAGAAGGCTGGATGGGGTCTGGATCAGGAAAGGCAGTTTCAGCTTTAGAATGTTATGGTGCTACTTGGTGTGACTCTTGGGGTTTTAAGTGATGTTTGAGAGTTCCTTGAACTCTTTCCCACATCGACTCTCTGGAGAACTTGGACAGTAGCAGTGGGAGTCTCAGTTCATGCCTACAGTACCATTCTGGTTTGCCATGGTGCTCGAGGGAGGTGGAGAGAAGGGTTCTGCTGTGCTTTGATCTCTTGACCTGTATTCCAAGCCTTTCCCTTGCTCCCTCGGGGAATCTTCATGCTCTCAAACCAGCTTCCCCTCTGCTGAGCTGCCAACGCATGCTCCCTGATGGGGGCCTCTTAACCAGCCCACTAGCACCATCTCCTTCCCACTGAGGTTTCTGACTCACAGCTGCAGCAACGCCTGGCACCCTCAGAACACATCTTGCAAACTGCACTGGGGGCTGCCTCTCTGGTTTGCCCCCCTGGATACCAGATCCAAGATGACAGCCAAGACTGAGTTCTGCATGGGTTAGAGAGCATCTATTAATACTTGGGAGAGCTTTCTAACACAGACCTTGTTTTCTTTTAATATATATTTTTAAATGTCTGTACATGTATATATATATATTTCATGTATATGTTATATAATAGTCACATATGACTAATACTTGGAGTATTGTTTCAATTCTGTCAGTATAATTGGTTCATTCATATCTGGGTGTCTAGATAATATTAAGATTTTGAACTTTTACTCTGAAGGATATATTCAGGATAAATTCTGACACTTTTCACTGAACATGATTTTTATGACTATCTTTGGAAAACAACAAAGATAGGACCGGGTGGCAAGTATGTTCTTTTCTCTCATCTACCAACATCAATTGATTTATAGTGGCTTCCTTGTGGCGATGTTGAAAATAATCGTGAGACTGTGATTCGACAAGGAGTGCCTAATGGATGAGCAATGTCTGCTCTGAGTAAGGAGCGGGGCCAAGACAGCGTGGGTATCACTTATGTGCCATCCTTGGGCAACATCTTTCCAACCACTGCCTTAGCTCGTCCTTCTGCCTGAAGCTAGAGGTCAAAGCGTGATGCTCAATGAACATGACTGATGTCCAGGATGTCCAGAATGTCGCACAAAGTAGGATCATTTCAGTGATAAACATCAAAAGAGAATAAGCTATAGCCTTAATTCTGGGGCTTGGCTTCTATTATCAACATACCTGGGGACTCCAGTTAAAACGAAGTCATTTTAGTGGAGGGTAAAAAAAATCTAACTGGGTGGCTCAGTGGTAAAGAACTCACCTGCCAATTCAGGAGACCCAGGTTCAATCCCTGGGTCAGGAAGATCCCCTGGAGAAGGAAATGGCAATTTGCCCCAGTATTCTCTCCTGGAAAATCCCATAGACAGAGGTGCCTGGTGGGCTGCAGTCCATGGGGTTGCAAAAGAGTTGGCCATGACTTAGTGACTAAAACCACAGCAGTGATGAAAAGAAAGTTCATAGAGAAGGAAATTGAGGTCCTATACAATCTGCTGCACATTCATGATGCAAACCACCATCTTCATGGTAAATAACAGATAACCACTCACTAACCTCCATTTACTCCTTACTCAGATAATGGCAAACTCTAACCCAGGCAGGGCTACAGTAAACCTCCCTGGCTAGTTCCGTGTGTGTCCTATTTAGATGTCTTTATCCTGCTCTTCCAACCCTCTCCCTCTTTGCCTCCCAGCACTCTCCCCGTGTCTCTTCATGCTAGAATGGGTTCTTTCTTCCATAAGGGCTGAGAGCAGACCAAATGCTAAGAACTCTGTTTCTCCATCTGCTCTTGCTCTCAACTTTAAGGAGAGAGTTGTCAGTTGTAATCCTAGAGCTGTAGGTATCTGCCTCTGTAACTGATAACTATTCGAAATTTAAAGAGATTTCTTTTGCCTCAGATACAGAAAAATGTCCCCCTTCCCCTCCCTCTCCTCACTTCCCCCAGTCCTGGAAATCCACCCACCATGTGCATCGCAGTGCTTTGCCTTGGGTCTTTGCTCTGATCACTGTGTGGCCTGGCTTATCCCGTGGCCCTGGGAGGGATTCACTGGGTGTGAGAAAGAACATTATTTTAAGTTAAACAGGAAGTGAAAAAGCCTCTAAAACATAGAGATGTAATGATATTTTCCGGAGGTCAACGTCGAATGCTCAGCTCTTTCTGGCACTGCAGTAAAACAGTCAGTGGTTCCACTGTAGTGAGAATTTAAAATCCTCACCATTCTTAAGATCTTGCTTTAATGAAAAAGTAGGCTGGACACCTGAGCAGAGGTGCCAGGTTGCCTGGGGGGAGGACAATCCCAATTTTGACCTGGGTCATAAGTGGGCTCGTTTCAGGAAGCAAGGACTAGATAGAGGCTCATAAAGGCAAGTAAGAGAGAATAGGATGTATTTTGGCAAGTCTCACGAAGCAGGGGATGTTCATTGAATATTCAGTGCATTTCAAGCAACCTGAAACTCCTGTGCCCACTCGTATTTCGTGTTCGTGATGCTAGTAAGCCAGCACTGCCTGACTCTGTGCCCACACCTCCTACACACGGAATTCCTCCAGTCCCTCTCCTTTTGTTTTCCTGTCTCCCAGTGCTTTCTGGAATGCATCCTCTTGTGCACCTCTCCACCTCGCTCAGCAGTGTCTCACAAAAAGCTGCAGTCCAAATGTCCCCTTTGGAAGTGCCTGGGGAACAAACGATGTGGTGTGGACTCCAAAGGCTAGGATCTTCCAGCTTTAGCCCTCCCTAAGAGTGTCTCTGTTTGTCAGCTTCTGCCTATCCTCTTCCTTGTCATGGTTCCCTGCTCTGGTTTATTTCACATCAGCTCCCTTTCAGTTTGGATTAGTCAGTCCTCTCTGCCGTGTGCTAAATTCATTAATCATGAAACGAAGATAACATCGTCTATTAACTCTATTACTGAACACTGTTCTGAGTCCTTTGGGGGTTAAACTACATACAACATAGCCCTCAATTTCACCCTCATACCCTCCGTGAAACTTGTACCTATGAAATAATAGGGAACCATGTATTTCATCAGAACTTCCCTGGTGGTTCAGACAGTAAGGAATTTGCCTGCAATGCAGGAGACCTGGGTTCTATCCCTGGATCAGGAAGATCCCCTGGAGAAGGAAAGGGCAACCCACTCCAGTATTCTTGCCTGGAGAATTCCATGGACAGAGGAGCCTGGTGGGCTACAGTCACAAAGAGCCGATCATGACCGAGAGACTAATATAACACACATGTAGTTCAAAATCTCTGCAAATGCTCAGCACAGTGTCTGGTACATTTAAATGCTGTACAAGACATGTTTGTTAGACAAGTCGATGAATGTTTGATCGTGTTGTTAAGCACAGAGGGGCTAGGGGAGTTCAGATAACGTGTGATGACGTAGACTGGAGATGTCAGTGAGAGTTCCAATAAAGGCGTAGGCTCCACCTGAGCAGTCTGAGGGAGGCAGGCCGAGCAGGCTAAATAGGAACCTGTGGTTCTCTGGATGAAAGCTGCTTCTTAAGAGCTGGCTGTTATGGTGCTGACTGCTGCTGTCATTACAGCTAAATTTACTCTAAATAGAAATCTATAACTATCTCAATGAGCGCTGAAGAGCAGCTTAGTCATCGCGGTCACCAAATGTCATCATATACATTAAGGGCATCTATGTGTCCAGAAACGTCCCAGCCACCCTTTTAAATGCAGAGCCTCTGGTTAGCTTTGTCATTTGGGCTTTTAGATTTGAAAAGAGACATACAAAGGAAACAATCTGATCTTAGGGAAAAAGGAAAATTTACCCTTGACGTCTCACTGAACTGGATTTTTGCTGTTACATATTATAGAGACTTGTAGTTGTGAAATGTCAGTTCACTCATTTGACAATTACATAACATCAACGCAATAGGCAAAAAGCAGTGAGAAGAGGGAGACAAATTTAAGAACTAATTGCAATTGCTTATCTAAGTATAATGGCGCCAAGTACACAAAGGAACAGGGCAGGGTACTAAGGAGCAGAGGATGGGGGAATCTGACCTAGGATGGGGCAGGGATGGAGGTTTCCTTAAGTATTTGAATATTTAGAAGGAAGAGGATGAGGCAGGCAAACAGTTGGGTGGGGATGATCTGGGGTTACGCTGGGAAAAGACCCACTTTCCCCTGGCTTTGAAGTGCATATATTACTAAGTTACAGTTCCTTACAGTAAACTCCTGTGGCTTGAGAGGCTGGCTATGCAGATGATAAAGGTGATCACAGCAGCTGCCTCTGAAGTGGAAGGCAGCACACCAGCTTTTACAGTCGTCTCTCGGTGTCCGGGGAGGGTTGGTCCCAAACTCTGTGAATCCCAATCTCTGTGAATCCCAAATTCTGGGGGTGCTCAAGTCCCTTATATAATTAGGTATAGTGCAGTTGGCCCTTGGTGTCCTCCAGTTACCCATCCGGGGGTTTGGATCCACAGTAGGTTGAATCCACAGATGTGAAACCCATGGATGTAAAGGGTTGACTGCTCTATTCTTTTACTCTGGGTACCAGGGTGGGACTCAGCAGCACAGTATCCTATTGTTTTGCTCTGACTCTCAGAGTTGTGTCGAGTAGAACACAGACACACACGGACACACACACACAGACACACAAAAGGCAGTGAGCATTCAAATCTCCTCTGCTGTTACTTTTCAAATGTCTGCATGCTCAAGGTTCTGAGTGTGGCTTCCTACTGCCTGCACTGAGCTATCTCACAGCAACCTCACCTCCTGCCTGGTCAGTGCCTCCCAGTCCCTCCATTACCCCTGTTCTCTCCTTCCAAGCAGTTTCATGCCAAGCATCCTCCCCTCAACCCTAAAGTTCTGACTTCTCAATACAGATGTTGAGCTTATTGGCACTTATGCTTCATTCTATAACATGTGATGAAGCTAGCAGAGCCAGTGTTGACAGCATTTCTATTTTGCCAAAGCTGGTGACCTGACCACGAGCAGAGAAGGACTGATAGTAGCAACCTTGAATGTGAACTTGAACTTCAGAAGAACCGAGAGAAACCAAAAGGTCTGAAATGTGTTTATAAGTGGCTTCCCAGGTGGCACCAGTGGTAAAGAGTCAGCCTGCCAACGCAAGAGACTCAAGAGATGTGGGTTCGATCTCTGGGTCAGGAAAATCCTCTGGAGGAGGAAATGGCAATTCACTGCAGTATTCTTTCCTGGAAAATTCCACGGACAGAGGGACCTGGTGGACTACAATCCATGGGGTCGCAGAGTTGGACACGACAGAGCATGCACACCAGATTAGGTAGAAATAGGACACCAGAGTTCTGAGAATAAAGGGAAGAGGGCTGTTTCTGCTGATTCTTAACCAGCTCCAACCCAGCCTCCACCCTCCTTGGGAGGGTGTTGGGAGTGTGGCTGTTGCAGTCTGAACTGGGCAAGAGGAGGTGGGTGGGAGTCATGGAAATGTCATGGGCTTCCACCATGCATGGCTGTAAGTCATCTGACCACCTGATTCTCTCACTGAGGAGTAAAATGCCCATAAAAAGGAAACTGTAGAAGTAAACCTGGTGAGTGGAGAATGACCATCTGTGCTGTGCCAAGAGCAAGCTCAGGGGGAACTTTTCTCTGAGGAGGAATCTAGTAGAAATACATTATCTAGTCTCCCACCTCGTCTGTCACATTATCCAGGATCAACTGGAACAAATTGCACAGATGTCACATGTAGACATGAGCTTCCCTGATAGCTCAGTTGGTAAAGAATCTGCCTGCAATGCAGGAGACCCCTGTTCGATTCCTGGTTAGGAAAGATCCCCTGGAGAAGGCTACCCACTCCATATTCTTGGGCTTCCCTTGTGGCTCAGCTGGTAAAGAATCTGCCTGCAATGTGGGAAACCTGGATTCGATCCCTGGGTTGGGAAGATCCCCTGGAGAAGGGAAAGATTACCCACTCCAGTATTCTGACCTGGAGAATTCCATGGACTGTATAGTCCAGGGGGTCGCAAAGAGTCAGACACGACTGAGCGACTTTCACTTTCAATGTTTCCCGTGTGGAAGACAGACACCAGCCCTAGAAATGAGACTGCACTTTGCCTTCTGGGATTTTACACAAAATGGTAATATTCTCTAGGCTTTGGTTCTTCTCTTTGTAAAATGGAAACACAGATTTCTGACTCCTGAAAAGAGAGATGAAGAACTTTTTGTGATCCGGAAGACAAGGTTGTGAGATTGCATTTTACAGCTACACATTCAAGAAGCTGTTGGTTGGCAAAGAGAAGGGGATAGGGTGAGCGCAGGGCTGGTTGATTTACCATTTCAGTCTCTCTGGAGTGGAACAGATTTTATTGCGGTGGGCAGAACATGCTAAGTCACTTCAGTCATGTCCTACTCTGAAGGAGGAGGAGCCCATCAGGGCTCCTCCATCCATAGGATTCTCCAGGCAAGATTACTAGAGAGGGTTGCCATGCCCTTGTTCAGGGGATCTTCCCGATCCAGGAATTGAACACGCATCTCTTATGTCTCCTGGACTGGCAGGCGTGTTCTTTACCACAGTGAGACCTGGGAAGCCCCAGTAGGCAGAACAGTGTCCCCCAAACATGTCCACACTGAAATACTGACAATAATGGGAGCAGCCTCCTTAAGAAGCAACAAATCTAGCAGGCACATTGGGGCTCTGGAAGGATGTCTCCAAGGGAAAATAATGAAACTTATGGTGGATATGTTTGGGTGTCTTGAAAGGAGATCTGTACTTTCTGGCAGAGTACTGGGATACATTTGAGATACAGACATAGGAAACTGGGCAAGAAAAGAATAATATAAAAAATTATTAACTCTTAAGAACATCGTATTAATAGTTGAACAAGAAAGCAAAGGCAATTGTAAAGTATCAAATGGCCCATCTGAGAAGTTTCATGAAATCATAACAATGCAATGCCTGGGTATTGGTGCAGCCATAATCCATGATATTGTTTGGGGAAAATGGGAGTGTGCACGCCAAGTGCCAAGGCAGGAGATGTGAGTTCGATCCCTGGGTCGGGAAGATCCCCTGGAGAAGGAAACGGCAACCCAGTCCAGTGTTATTCCTGGGGAGCCCCATGGACAGAGGAGCCTGGTGGGCTACAGTTCATGGGGTTGCAGCAAGTCAGACACGACTTGCTGCTGCTGCTGCTAAGTCACTTCAGTCGTGTCCGACTCTGTGCGATCCCATAGATGGCAGCCCACCAGGCTCTGCCGTCCCTGGGATTCTCCAGGCAAGAACACTGGAGTGGGTTGCCATTTCCTTCTCCAATCAGACACAACCTAGTGACTGAGAATGAGCAAAAACACAAGGAACTCCTTTACTGAGCAAAAAGTAAAAGCCTTTCTGAGTCATCATCCAATGGCAAAGTGACTTTGGAGCCACTCAGTGGGACAGGCAGGAATGGGGCGTCCAGAGTGGACCCGGGAGCCAGGCCGAAGAGCGGCACCAGGATGAGACAGCAGCATCTATGCTCAGACGCAAGGGGTCCAGGTCGGTGAGAGTCTCCCCAGGGCCCAGCGAGCAGGGGCAGGAGAAAGAGAAGCTTCCAGAGTCTGAGTCACATCACTCAGGGACCAGCCTAGTAGCCTTACCATTACAGCGACGAGGTCACTCCTTCAGACTTTGCCCTGCTCCTTCTTTTGGGTGAAGAGGGTCGACATCACAGACGTTTGTAACTACTGACTTCTCTGATCTCCCCGTCCCCTGGATTCCGCCCCCCAACCCCCAGCAGCTCAGTCTCCCAGGAGCCCTCCGCACCTCGGGACAGTTTGCACTAGCCTGCTCCTTCCCGCGCCCGTAGCACCCTGGGGTATCGCTGAGTGCTCTCTCCACGCTGCCCTGTGAACGTTTCGCTCCTCTGCTCAGCTGTGAGCTCCCATAGGGACGGGAAGCTGGTTTCACCCCAAGTCTTCCCTTGTGCCTGTCTCACTTCCCCAGTAGATGGTTGTGGAAAGAATGGGTGGGTGGTTTGTGAATCACTCCCCCTCCCCCCTTGTCAGACCCTGGTACATGGGGCGGTGCCACCCAGGCCGGGGGGCAGTGCCACCCAGGCCGGGGTGCAGCACACCCTCTCCATCACCTCGCCCCTCTGGGCCCCAGTCTAAATCCGTCCATGGACGAGAGTCATCAGAGCCTGGGCAACCGCGGACGGCCGGGAAAATATGTGGGCAGCATCAGAAGGAGAGAATGTCACATTCCCTTCTCACATTCCAGGAAACAGGAATAAATATAAACATCCTAGATGCTTGCCCTGTTGCCCTGTCTCTGATAACTGTCTTAGCAGAGAGAGTGCTGCATTTCTCTTGATTTCAAGAAGTCTTCCTGCCCTGGCATTCTGTGCTGCTAAGATACTTATCAGACCACCCTCTTCACCCCAAAGCTTGAGTGTTATGGTTTTTTTCAGGTACCTCAGGGAACAGAGAAGCCAGGGAGAAGTCGGTGGGTACCCCAACCACAGATCCCTGGAGCCTTGGGCTTACTGATCCCTAACTATCACTTCTGCCAGAAACGGAGGCAGGGATCCAAGAATAATCTCGGAGGCAGGGGGCCGAGCTGGGATGGGAGCTGAGAAGCTAGCTCAGAATTCAGCCTCAGCCCAACCCCTCGCGGGGAGAGGAAGCCCGCCCCCTCTGCCCTTGCTTCCCCTGGTCCAGTGGAGATTAACAAGGTTCGCTATGACTCACCCTGTGAGTCAGACCGGGGGAGAAAAACAAGCACGTCAAAGTCTGAGTTTCAGATGTGAAAAGATTCAGCAGCCTGATCTGTGACCAAAATTGTTGATTTGAAGAGCTGGAGAGAAAATTGCCAAGTTTTCTCTCCTTTCCTTGTCCAAGGGCTGAGCTTTCTGGAGACTGGCTGGGTAAAGGCCCGGCTGGAAGGAGATAGAATGCGGAAAACCAACCTCCAGCCTCTCCAAACAGGAGGTACCAGGGAGGAAGACCCGCTCAGGCCTGGAGCTAGGATGTGAAGGAGATACTGTTTCTCTGGGCTCCCCTTCACATCTCCTCCTTTCCTTTGGGCACTAACATCCCCATCCATTTCTGGGTGTCACTTGACTGTGTTCTTGATTTCTACCTCCCTAGTTCTATGGTCCTCAAACCTGGCTGCACCTTGGAATCTTCTGGAGAGATTAAGATATCCTGATGCCCGGCTCTGCCCGTGGGGCCCCAGCATGTGGATTTTCCCAAGCAACCTGGGTGATTCTAATGCACAGCCAAGCTGATGCATCTTGTTCCTCAGCCAGTGCATAAACAGTCCGTAAGAATTTGCATTCAGACCTTTTATCTATAAGAGTCTAATGGCATGCTCTGTCCTAAATTAAAGAATTTCATGCTTCGGAGAGATTTTTCCGTGGGCTGTGAAGTCTTCTTTTAAATTCTGTTGCATCAGATATCGGTACTAAAGATAAATGGGTTATGGTTGACTGAGGATATTTTAGGTTTTAAAGCAGAGTGAAACGCACAGGGCAGCTCACTACTCTCTAGCGTTCTTCTCTTAATTCTCATTCTCCCCTCTCCACCTGTTTTCTTCCCCCAAACCCCCACCTGCAAGGGAACCAGAGCCCATTCTAACGGAGCCCTCTCTCCTTCCCTGAATGTCCCCTCAACATCTCGCTACCTGAGACCCAGAAAGAAGTCACAGTGGGATCTTCCACTACAGACCTCAACCTCAATGTCCAGAAAGTTCCTTCCACACTGTCCACTCTGCCAGGCATCAGATGCTCAAGGGCTCTCAGTCCTGAAGCAGCAGCAAGAGTCAGAGGACATGGCTATGTGACACCTGGGTCCCTCAGGGGGGAGAGCAAAGTAGTAGTTCTTCGCTTTTTTAAAGTGATCTCAGGACTCTTTGACATGCTTCAAAGGGAAGCTTTTGTTGATGTGGGGGCTATATCAATTGATATGACATTAGAAATGAAATAGCAGACACTGTTCAATAACATATAATAACATCTCAAATTAATACATCTTATGAAAATAGCTACATTTTCTTTTTAAAAACTGTAGTGAGAAGAGTGGCATTGTTCTACTTTGGGCAAATCTCTTTTCTACCTGGCTTAACAGAAGACAGCTGGAGTCTCATACCTTCTCCTGTGTTCAGCCCGTTTCAGTCTGCACGTTATTCAGCAGCCTCTGGCAAACAACACTGGAAATTGATGAGAGAATAAGAGAGCAACAGCAAACAATGTCTTCGTATTAGGAAATTCACTTTGACCCTGTGGGTCCTCTAAATGTGTCTCAGGGACTCTCGTGGGTATTTGGGCCCAAACTACGAGAACTCACTGTAGACAATCAGCTATGATCAAGAAAGCTACTGCTGGGGTGATGATTGAACAGTTCACAGGGCCAGGAATCAGCATTAACTTGGTACCTGAGGGTAGATCCCAGAGGACAGGAAAGAGTAAAATAGAAATTGCATTAACAGAGTGCAAGCAATGGGTGTCAATGTCATGTATATGTCTTTCGCATCAATTTCTAAATATCTGTTCGACATACTCTTGTTCCCTTTAAGTTGGGTACAGGGCCATGTTGAATAGCTCACGCTGAGGATGAAGCTCTGAGATAGATATTCTAGAAATCCTGCTGTGCCAGCCCCACCACTGGCTATGTGAACTGATGTAAGCAGTTTTTTGTTTCAGTTTCCACCTCTAAATAGTTGATTTCCAAAAACTTCTTCTCATTGTAACAGCCTTTGGTTATCTGTTGACAACTTTTTAAAAAGCTAGGGGAGGGTCATGGCATTCTTGAAAAAATTCAGCTGAATTAAACAAGCAAATAATTGGATGGTAGGAAAATAAGAAGGAAGTAAAACTGAACGTTTACCAAATTCTGGGTAGATGGTAACTTCTGAACACTAAAAAACATTTAGAAAGTGCAAAGCCTATTAAGAAGAAAATAAAACTGACCCATGATATTTTGGTGTATTTCCTTCTGAGCATTCCTTTTCCAGATCGTACTACACACAGAATTTAATATTATGATTCCCTTAGGTAAACAGTTTTGCTAAATATTTAGGTAAAATTTGTTGTAATTTTCATTTAGATGCATAACATTCAACCATATGAATATACTATATTTTACTTAACAATTCCCTTACTTTTTGAGATCTGAGAAGTTGTATTAGTGTCACGAAATTATGGGTCATTTTGTTTCTATTTTGTTTTAATTTTTTATTTGTTCTAGTGTGATTTGACATTATTCTTATCATCAAAAGTAACTTTAAGGCTTCCTAGGTGGCACTAGCAGTAAAGAACCCACCTACCAATGCAGGAGACATAAGAGACACAGGTTCTATCCCCAAGTCAGGAAGATCCCCTGGAGGAGGGCATGGCAACCCACTCCAGTATTCTTGACTGGAGAATCCCATGGACAGAGGAGCCGGGCAGGCTACAGTCCATGAGGTCTCAGAGTCCAACATGACTGAAGCGACTTGGCCACAGGTGAGGGTGTATTTTCTTCCCCCCTGGGAGATATAGTGATTGTTTATACAAGATATCATATTCTTTGAAGAGTCTGGTTTTTTTGCAGATCTTTATTGACTCTCAACAGACTCTCGACTTCACAGGACTGCAGTTGCAAAGGTGCGGCTAGGATTCCAGAGAGGACCGTCAGCCAGCTTACCTGCCTGTGGTGACGCATGCTGCTTCCCCTACTCAGATAACGTTTTGTCACTTCAGCCAGCCCTGCCCCAGATTTGCAGCAACTTCACTGGACTTCACTTTTCCTGTTTTTGTTTGTTTGTTTGTTTTAGGTGCTCCTCCTAGTTCCAGGAAGGCAACTCAGAAATCATCACCCTTTGCCTTTTCCCACAGCGCCGATAAACAGGGACGGGCAAGAAATGGCCGAGTCTGATAGGAGCCAGCCCAGGACAGAGAAAGGTTCCTCTTGGCCACTCATCCCTGACAGCGCAGTCAGTGTCCCAGGAACGTCACGTGGGCCTCTCTCCAGACCTGGGGATGAGCAGAGCTGCTGACAAGTGAAAATGTTATGGAACAAAATGTCCAACACAACTGAGATTTATCTGTTAACACAAAGACACTGGACACACTGGGGAGGCCGAAGAAAGAGTTCTGTCTGCTGAACTGTGTCCACAGCCGCCTTCAGCCCAACAGCACCAGCTGCCAACACGCTGTATCTCTGATTCCTTTTCCCTTTTGAAACGCCATAATGGCCTTGGTAGGACTTAGATGCTCTGACTGAAATGGTCTTCCCAATACTTCTAGTCTCTTTTAGTGAGAAATACTACACAAAAATTTGGGCTTCCTGCTGGCTCCGTTGGTGAAGAATCCACCTGCCATGCATGAGACCAGGTTCGATCCCTGGGTTGGGAAGATTCCCCTGGAGGAGGGCACGGCAACCCACTTCAGTATCCTTGCCTGGAGAATCCCATGGACGGAGGAGCCTGGCGAGCTACAGTCCATGGGGCTGCGAAGAGTCAGAGACGACCAAGCAACTGAGCACACACACATATTTATGCCATGAAGTACCACAAGCTGGATGGCTTAAGACAGTAAAAATCCACTGTCTCATGTTCTGGAGGCTGGAAGCCCCAAATCAAAGTGTCTGAAGGGTCTCTCTCCCTCGGAAGGAGACATTTTGGCTTGTTCCTCACTCTGGAGACACGAGTGTCCCGTGACTGGTAGACAATTGTCTTCATATCATCATCCCCATGTGCATGCCTCTCTCTGTCCAAATGTCCCCTTTTTATAAGGACACCAGTCACACTGGATTAGGGCTCACCCTAATGACCTCAGTTTAATTCAATTAGCTTTGTAAAGGCCTGGTCTCCAAACAAGGTCACATTCTGAGGGACTAATGGGGTTAGGACTTCAATATATCTCTTCAGGGACATAATTCGACACATGCTGCTGCTGCTGCTAAGTCACTTCAGTCGTGTCCGACTCTGTGCGACCCCAGAGATGGCAGCCCACCAGGCTCCCCCGTCCCTGGGATTCTCTAGGCAAGAACACTGGAGTGGGTTGCCATTTCCTTCTCCAATGCATGAAAGTGCAAAGTGAAAATGAAGTCGCTCAGTCGTGTCCGACCCTTAGCAACCCCATGGACTGCAGCCTACCAGGCTCCTCCATCCATGGGATTTTCCAGGCAAGAGTACTGGAGTGGGGTGCCATTGCCTTCTCCACATACCAATACCTAAATCTCAGAACCAGAGTTGGAACTCAGAGCCGCTACGTGGCTTCCTCAGGCCCACATTTTTCTCAGAGGAATTAAGAGCTGGGATGTGTGGAGATTCTCTGGAAGCCAATTCGCCTCACAGTGATAACTTGCAGCAGTAGGTTTAGCTCCAAACGAAGAGCACTTCTTAGCCAAGTATCTTACTGGCTATTGCTAGTGTGGCCCAGTGCAGGCTGCAGAATAAACCTGAGGGCTTAGCATGTTCCGGAGCTCTGGAACAGCGGGCTGACTTTTTCTCTCTGAGCCTGAGGAGAGGTGGGTTTTTGGACAGGGCAAGCCCGTGACCACACACCCTGCTAGGGAGACACCCCAGGCAGGGCCTCCTCTGCTCCAGGTCTCCAGCCCGTGATGCAAAGACTCTCTGGGTTGAGGGAGTGATTGTGGCGGGGCTCCATGATGGCCGTGCTCAGCGAGAACAACCGTTCTCATACCTTGGAGAGTCCTCACCACCAAGAGTCACCACCAAGACTCTCATACCTTGGAGAGTCACCACCGGCAAGTGACTGGCCGGTGAACACAGCACGGCGTGTCCAGCATCTGCTTCAGTCTAAGTGGGTCTAACTGGCAACTGAAGGGTGGGATTAAGACAACACTTCTGGGTGACTGGAAATCACTCATTTGAGATTCTGCTGTGATGTGAGCTCCACCAACCCACTGCTTCCTTCAGACTAGGACAGGCCAAATAAAACATTATTCCTTTCTATCTTTGCCCCCTTGATGTTATTTCGCACCAATTAAATATGTAATGTGTTTATATATTTATTTATATGCTGTACAAATATTAATATGTGTTAACAGTATATATGTTATAGGTACATACAATGGGGCTGTATTATATGTATAAATATATAAATTCATAGTTATGTTAAACCATTATATAATGTGCCTATTAACATCGATTTATACTACTTTTTGTGCATTTTCATTTATTTATTTGTTTTTGGCTTATAAACATCAGAAATTTATTCTTATGATCTGGAGGCTGGAAGTTGGAGGTCAGGATGCCAGCATGGTAGGGTTCTAGTGAAGGCCTTTTTTCAGGTTGCAGACTGCCAATGTCTCCTTGTATCCTCACATGGTGAGGGGTCAGGGAGCTTTCTGGGGCCTCTTTTATTTTATTTTGTTTAACCTTTGTAGTTGGAGGGTAATTGTTCATAATGTTGCGCTGGTTTCTGCAGGACAACAGTGTGAATCAGCCATAAATCTACATATATCCCATCCCTCTTGAGCCTCCCTCTCACCACCTCCCCATCCCACCTCTCTCGGTCATTACAGAGCTCCAAGCTGAGCATCCTGCCATATACAGCAGGTTCCCACCAGACGCCTATTATATTTTGCACACAGTGGTCTGTATATGTCAATGCTACTCAATTCGCCCCACCCTCTCCTTCTCCCCTTGTGTCCACAGGTCCCTTCGCTACGTCTGTGTCTCTATTCCTGCCCTGCAAATAGGTTCATCAGTACCATTTTTCTAGATTCCATTTTTGTTATCCTCTTTCCCAATTACTTCACTCTGTATAACAGGCTCTAGGTTCATTCACCTCAGTTCAACTACCTCAAATTTGTTCCTTTGCATATATGGACCACACCTCCTTTACCCACTCATCTGTCAATGAACATCTAGTTTGCTTCCAAGCATTTTCCTTTAAATCTGTAATATTTTACTATATTATTCTACTGTTTTAGAAAGTAATTCCTGCTCCATACAGAAAATGTGAGAAGTCACTATTCATTTCCATCAAATGAGCATATCTATTATTAAATATTAACAAATGTGAGTGGCATAAAATAAAACAAGGAAGGGACTCTGATATTCATTGGTGCCTCCTAAACACCTGGGCACCATCCCAGGAAACTGCTACTGAATTTCGTCCTTCCACAGCTCCTACAAGCTGTGTGTATTATATCCATTCTCTGGATGAGGAAATGGAATCTCAGAGGAGGTCAGCTGCCAGCCTGCCTCCACACACACTGTGGTCTTTTCAGATCCAATTCTAAGCACACCTATTCTCAGAAATCTTCCCTGGTGAACCCTTTCCGTATAACTTTCCCAGGATATCTTTGTCCTCTTATGCATCATTCCCCATATCTAGTGTACCATTTAAATGTGTGATTTTTTTAAAACTTCTATTTTAATACATTGATTCATATTCCCACCTCTACTAAAAGTTTCCAAGTGTGGGGATACAGCATTTACTCTACAATGTTATGAATACAGCAAGATTATTAAATAAATATTGAAACACTGACGAGCTGACTCCTCAGGAGATGTTTATCTTGGAGCATGTGCATCAGGTTTTTCTGGACTGGGCTTGAGGGCTCAGAGGCACTAAATGAATGCATTTCTTGACCTTTCTGGTCATAGACTTCCTTCCCCAATAACAGGCTTGATTTGCCAAACTTTGGGGAAGAAAGTTCTATTTCACAAGGAAGTGATAGTGGTCTGGAGGCATGTGAAGCCTTCTTAAATAAAGAGGTAACAGCAGCCATCCTGGGAATCTTCACTGTGCTCAAAAAGAATGGAGTGGGACTTCTCTGCAGCCGAAGTCCCAGCATTCTGGAAGGCCATGAGCTGGCTTCTGGTCCCTCCCATATCTCTTCACCAGCCGTGCAGGGGGCAATAGCTCACACCTGCTCCTCCGTCCACAGGGAGCAACTAGGAGACAGGGGCTGCACCCAATTCATCTCTGTGTCCCCAGTGCCTGGGAAATGCCTGGCACACAGCAGGTGTTCAATAAATGCTTGATGAATCAAGGAAAACTGGGACTTCTCTGGTGGCGCAGTGAATAAGAATCTGCCTGCCAATGCAGGAGACACGCATTCAATCCCTGGTCCAGGAAGAATCCCACATACCACGAAGCAACTAAGCCCACGTGCCACAACTACTTAGCCCGAGCTCTAGAGCCCAAGAGCTGCAGCTACCGAAGCCCACACGCCCTGAAGCCTGTGCGTCACAACAGGAGGAGCCACCACAACGGGAAGCCCACGCACCGCAACTAGAGAAAGCCCGTGTGCAGCAGAGAAGACCTAGTGTGGTCAAAGACAAAAATAAATAAGTGATTTTAAAAATGGATGAGTTGGGTTGTAAAAAATTCCTTGCGAACTATTGCCCAGAAGTCTTGTCTATTGCCCATAGGGCTGCCTATTTATTGGGTGACTCCTTACCTGTCTGAGTCTCTGATTTCATCTCCAGGCCTGTGTTAATTTGCTCAACTAGTTCAGCCCTCAGACATGCTAACTATGAGAACTCCAGATCTGGGGAAACGCACAGAGCACTTCTCTAGTGGAAATTCATTTGCTCGGTTATTTTGGTATGAAGTTCCTTTCAGGCTTAATTTGGTAGGTACAATATGCCTGATGCTGGGAAAGACTGAAGGTGGGAGGAGGAGGGGACAACAGAGGATGAGATGGTTAAATGGCATCACCGACTTCATGGACATGAGTTTGAGCAGGCTCCAGGAGTTGGTGATGGACAGGGAAGCCTGGCATGCTGCAGTCCATGGGGTTGCAAAGAGTCGGACATGACTGAGTGACTGAACTGAACTGAATATGCATTTCTTGAGTGAACTGATGTATAATGGCAGAATTATCCATTCAGTTCAGTTCAGTTCAGTTCAGTCGCTCAGTCGTGTCTGACTCTTTGCGACCCCATGAATTGCAGCACGCCAGGCCTTCCTGTCCACCACCAACTCCCGGAGTTCACTCAGACTCATGTCCATTGAGTCAGTGACGCCATCCAGCCATCTCATCCTCTGTCGTCCCCTTCTCCTCCTGCCCCCAATCCCTCCCAGCATCAGAGTCTTTTCCAATGAGTCAACTCTTTGCATGAGGTGGCCAAAGTACTGGAGCTTCAGCTTTAGCATCATTCCCTCCAAAGAACACCCAGGGTTGATCTCCTTCAGAATGGACTGGTTGGATCTCCTTGCAGTCCAAGGGGAGGCCCCCATATTTGAAGGTGTGCAGTGGCTGAGAAAAAGGTCAGAGTACAAAACAAAAAATGAACCCTCCAACCCACATCCTTCCTTTGGTCAATATCCAAAGAAGAATATGAAAAACTGCAAACTTTCCCCTACTCATAAGCCTATTATTGCTCTACATTTCTCTATCCCAACCACTCCCAGGAAGGCAAAAATCAAAGAACTGGAATTTGTCAATCCTTCAATGCTTCACTTGTTTCCCATCTGTTTCCTCCACATATCTGAGTCCGTGTGTGTGTGTGTGTGTGTGTGTGTGTGTGTGTGCGTGCGTGCATGCGCTAAGTCATGTCTGACTCTATGTGACCCCGTGGATTGTAGCCTGCCAGGCTCCATGGAATTTTCCAGGCAAGAATATTGGAGTGAAATGCCATTTCCTTCTCCAGGGGATCTTCCTGACTCAGGGATTGAACCCTAGTTTCTTGTGTTTCCTGCACTGGCAGGCTGACTCTTTACCACTGCCCTACCTGGGAAGCCCTTGGACTGTTTCAAATATCTGTTTCTCAACCCCAGAGGTGAGTGACAGGCTCAGATAAAGTAAATATAACTTCCTCCTTTCATGTGGCGTCTGTCTCACCACTGGATATAGTTGATTTACCTGTACTAAAAGGCACAGTAACCAGAAAAGAGGATTACAGTACATTCAGAGGCAATCAAGGGAGGAAAATAAACCTAGTGCCAAGAGGGTATTAAACAGCAGAGCTATCCACAAGACTAGAACAAGCTTAGAGAGAAAAAAAGAAAAAACAAATCTTCTAGGACAATCCCTGCTATTTCATAAATCTAGAATTTTGTCAGAAGCTTTAGAATTGATTTTCTATTTTAGGTAACTTAACATGCTGTTTATACTTTTGTCCAGGGCATCCCTGAAAGATTATTTTTTATTGACAAACTCATTCTTCCTTGAAGCAATCTAAGCAATGGAAAAAACATATTCTTAATTCCTTCTCTGCATACATACTGGGTGTGGGTCTGTGGGTGGGTGAGTGTGGGGGAGTTGTATAAAGCCAAAGGAAATGGGGAATTTCTTTGAATATAAATCGGACTTGAAAATCTGGGGAAGACATTATCTCTTTGTATTGAACAAATGTGCATTTGTCATGTAACATAATGGCATCTTTCTGCATGGATTTTAAAGATTAACATGAGACGTCACATAATTGTCACACCAGCAGCAGCTGCTTCAGATCAGCAGATTTTCCTTTTCTCCCAAATCCTAGGGGGTCCCCTCTGCTACTAAGCCTATTGACAAAGAGATTGCCAGGAATACTCAGCCATGTGTATTGATATATGCTCAAGACTTTACTTTGCAATCCTCATCCTCTGTAATTATCATTTTTATTGTGGAATTTCAAAGGGATTCTTACTACTACTCCCAGACTTTTTTCTCCCACTATTTCTCTCTTCTGGCCAACTCTGAAGGCCTATGACTCTGCTGGTCATCAAGGAAAGTTAATCAAACAAAGCAATAAAATCAAGTGTGTGGAGCATGACTCATTCCTCCTTCCAATCTCCCAGTTTTCACACCACTCCCCAAAGGACAACATTTTCTGTAGTGAGTCATGGATGGTAGGTCTGAGAAATGACTCTGGCCCAGCCTTGGATGAGGCTGGAGAAATCAGAGGAATGGACCTTAGGTGGGTGGTGGTGGGAATTGGAAAAAGATCAAAATTCAGTTTGTATTATCTTTGTGAAAGATTCATAAAAAAAGGTGAACTAAAACTACCTAGAAAAATTGAGTATGATTCATACCGTATGAATGTGAAGAAGTGGGAAGTCCTCCTTCCCCTTTTCTGCCTTGGCAAAGATTGTGTAAAGTGAAAACTCAGCTTAAGTGTGGAGGCAGAGTGACTTGCTGAAAAGATCTCAGCTTTGGAGGTAGGCAGATACGAGGTCAAAGCCTGCTTGTGCCACTTAGTAGCTGTGACCAGGGCAAGTCATTCAGTCTCTCTAATCATATCTTCATCTGTAAAGCAGGGATAACTTATTATCTTTAGAGGAGGGTTAAAGAAAGTAGACGCAAACGGTCTGACACCTAATGTAATATTCCTTAGTTTACTTTGTATTAGTCATCTATTTCTGGTAACAAATTGCCCCAAACATAATGCCTTCAAACAACAAATATTTGTTATCTCATAGTTTCTAGGGGTCAGGAAGCTGGGTCCACTTTGGCTGGGTGGCTCTGGCTCAGGGTCTCTTCAAGATTGCAGTGAAACTGTTAATTAGGGCTGAGGACTCATCTGAAGGTTCAGCTGAGGGAGGATCTGCTTTTACGCTCGTTCACATATTGTTGGTGGATCTCAGTTTCTCACTGGCTATTGGCCAGAGACATGAGTTCCTTCCCAAGTGAACCTCTCTACAAGGTATCTTATAACATGGCAACTTATAACACTAGAGTTTATAGCTTGTCATCCTTTAGAATGACAGGCAAGAGAGAGAAGGTATGAAAAAGAAAGCAATGGTCTTTTTGTAACTAGTCTTGAAAGTGATAGCTCATTATTCTGTCACAATATGCAGCCCACAATCAAAAGGAGGGAATTTGTATACCAGCGAGGCTCCTACTAAAATCTTGCATTTAACAGATATTTATTGAGAGTCTATTGTTGACCAGACATGGTCTTAGGTGGTAAAACATAAAAGTGAGCAAAATGAGACATGGTACCTACTCCTATGCACTTACAAAAGAGGACACAGGCATGAATTTATGTAAAATTACAACTTGTGGAGCTAAGAAAGCACATACCATGGGACTCAGCCTAGTCAGCAGTCAGTAAATACCTTCCTGAGAAAGTGACACATTGAGACAAGATCTTATGATTATCCAGAAAAATCACTCCAGAGAGAGAAAAGCATGTGCAAATGCCCCAATTTGGTAAGAAATTCTTAAAATACTAATTCCCAATGAATAATATTAATTAATTAATTTATTTATCAACCTGGAAAGATATTTAAAGTACCTGTTTAATTTCAAAACTGGCTTGAAGCTTAACATTAAGAAAAACAAAGATTTTGGCATCCAGTCCCATCACTTCATGGCAAACAGATGGGGAAAAGGTGGAAACAGTGACAGATTCTTTTTGCTTGGGCTCTAAAATTTATGCAGACAATGATTACACCCATGAAATAAAAAGTCACTTGCTTTTTGGAAGGAAAACTATGACAAACCTAGACAGCTTATTAAAAAGCAGAGACATCACTTGGCTGACAAAGGTCTGCATAGTCAAAACTATGGTTTTTCCAGTAGTTATGTATGGATGTGAGAGTTCGACCATAAAGAATACTGAATGCGAAAGAATTGATGCTTTTGAATTGTGGTGCTGGAGAAGACTCTTGGGAGTCCCTTGGACTGTAAAGAGATTCAACCAGTCAGTCCTAAAGAAATCAACCCTGAATGTTCATTGGAAGGACTGATGCTGAAGCTGAAGCTCCTATACTTTGGCCACCTGATGTGAAGAGCTAACTCACTGGAAAAGATCCTGATTCTGGGAAAGATTGATGGCAGGAAGAGAAAGGGGTGGCAGAGGATGAGGTGGTTGGATGGCATCACCAACTCAATGGACATGAGTTTGAGCAAACTCTGGAGATAGTGAAGAACAGGAAAGCCTGCCATACTGCAGTCCAAGGAGTTGCAGAGTCAGACACAACTGAGCAACTGAACAACAACAACCTGCTTAATTTCATTTCAATCGACTGCAAAGCAACTCAGAGAGGCATTTTGTTTTCTGACTTTCTTCAAGGGCTGTGGATACAACTCAGAAGAGAGAGCACTTGGGCAGTGCCTCTCCAACTTTATTGGCCATTTGAGCCTTGTTGGATCTGATTAAAATGCAGATTCTGATTTGGGAGATCCCAGGTTTGGTATGCAATTTGCAGTCTCTGGAGCCAGAGATTCAGAATCACTTGGGCATCTGTTGGAAACATAGGATCCCAGAACCCAGACCAAAGCACTAGAGCAGGTGAGTATGTGAATGCCTTGGAGAGCCTGGGATCCACCCCCAAATGCCGCTTCAGGTGGTTTGGGTGAGACTCAAGAACTGACATTTCTAACAAGCTCCCAGGAATGCTGCTGCCATCCCTGTGCTTTGAATACTCCTGCTCTAGATTCTTAGAGCTCAAATTGTTACCTAGGACATTCCAAAAAAGGTCCTGCCAGGGTAAATCTCAAGGAAAGGTCTCCTCTGCTGGAAGAGAGAAAGGACTCATTCTTTTTCCTCTCTGGGTGAATCACTGATGGAGGGAGTAGGGAGGAGCTAGACAAATGATGCCTGCATCTAGGTGATGCTCTGGATATATAAATCATGTATTTCTTTTAGGAAGCCTCAGGGACCACAAGGATCATCTGTGAGTCAGTAGCTGAAGCACATTTTTATTATTACAATTACATTCCTTGAAGATACATGTTTAACCTGAGTAATAACTTTCATTTCTTGGAATACCTACATGTCCATGAGGACATAGGCTATGTGATGTTGAGGTCAGAGAACTAGACCATCTTAATCAAGTGATCATAGTGAATATGACCAGTATTGCTAAAGTGAGGTACCACCCAAAAGTAGTCAACATGAGGGCCTCAACATCAGCTCTCGGATGTTCCAGCCAAAGAAGCATGACCTGAATCTCATCATGAAGGACTAACTCCCTTCTCCAACAGTGAGAGCACATCTAAGGACATTCTACAACATAACCAGTTGAAAATCTCCAAAGGGTCAAGGTCACGAAGACAGGGAAAGCCCGAGGAACTGCTCAGACATGACAATGAAATGCAACGTGTGATCCTGGACTGTGTCCTTTTCGTTCTAAATGACATGATGGGAAAACTAGGAAAATGTGAATGAGGTGTGAAGGTTAGACTGGTAATGCACCCACGTGCCTTCTGACTTCGGGGATTACATTGTGGTTCTGGAGGAAAATGCCCTGTGTACAGAAATACACTAGAGCTCAGAGTTGATGGAACATGGTGTTGACAACTTATTCAAGTGGTTTGGGGGGGGGAAGTTCTTTCTTCTGTGTCTGCAATTTTTCTATAACTTTGAGGATTGTTTCAAAGAGCAAACGGGCTACAACCCCCAAAATCCAAAACAAAATAATGACATGTGTCCATGTGTCCTGAGAGACATGAGCAATTTACAAAGGGCAGGTGGGATGACGTTGTCCCCTGCTCCTCCATCTGCTGTTTGTTCCGTGTCAAGCCGTCATTGCATCCTTCCATCTCTACTTGCAGACTCTTTCCGGGCTCTGTTCTTGTATCACTTTCAATATCACCGCCCGTGTCAGGGGCTCATTGCTACACAGCAGAACCAGACAGCAGCCTCCAAGCTGCTCTCCGGCTCCTTCCCATGTCAGCTTCTTATCCTCTCTGCCCCACCCTGCCCCCAACCTCTTAACCTCTTCCCCTGCTGCTGACAGAGAGGTTTTTCTAAAACCTAGTCCTGTTTATGTCGCTGTTCCACTTAAAATTCTGAAGTCCTCCCCCAACCACCATTTCCCGTAGATGAAGACCTACTTCCTTTCACATCCCAATTCTGGTTGTAGCCTGTCCATCAGTTTCTTCTAATTCTGTTCCTTCCTTTCCTTGTGGCCTGAAAAATTCACCTTCCCACAAACCCTTCCTGCCTTCATGTTTCAATGATAGCACGCCCTTGGTTTTCTTCTCTCTGGAAAACTCCAGCTCTTTCTTCAAGATCCAGCTTAGGGGGTCACGGTCTCTGTGAAGCCTTCCCTGATCCCCACCACGCTACTCCAAACAAAGATGACAGTCACATCCGTTCTGTGCCAATAATTCTTTGTATAATTGCTCTCATGGCAACTATCATTGTTAGGGAACTGTTTGCTTTGTTGTATGAGTCCCTCCCCAGACTGTGAGCTCCTTGGGGGCAGAGATTACGTCTTAATATGGCTGTCACCAGCTCATTACCTGGCACTTCGTTGGGATTCAGTAAATGCCTGGTGGGCCACAGAGCCAACTGCTGCAGGGGGTTCCTGCTGTTTGGATGCTCACCAGGCACTGGGTGGCACTGATGTTGAAACACCTCCCCATTCTGGACAGAAGAGCCTGCAGTCGCAGCGGAGGTGGCAGCGTGGATGGGAGAGTCATGAGATGCGATGGGTCTTGCCCACTCACAGTTACGGTTAAGTAAGAAATTCTGCTCCCCAACACCCAGGTTTAGTTTCTTTTCTTCTCTGGGCAGTTCTGAAGCACCAAAAAACAGCATGTTCTTTGTCTATCTTTCCGCTCATTAAGGATGACTTTGATAAAGTCTCCTCCAGTCCCCCAGCCTCTGCAGAGTAGGGGGAGCTTGTCCAGGGTGGGGCCCAGCTAGGCAGCCAGTGTGCAGAACTGGTAATGGGGTTGGGGGAATGCTGGGCGGGGGGTGGGCACTACTTATTTCTGTCTGCGGGAGATGCCAGCAAACAGATGGCAGAGGCCAGAGGCTGGGTAGGAAGCCAAGGTCCAAAATGTGGATAGGAGAGCCAAGTGCTGCATCAAGCCTGGTGGGAACACCTGCACAAGAGCCCAGGGTCCAGAGGGAGAACCGTGAGGCTGAGCATCAGCAGGGTAGAGGGAAGGGGCACCTCCCTTCCCTTTAGTTGGCCTCAGAGGGAGCTGGCACCAGCCTGGCATTTGAGGGCTAGCAGGGGTGTGGGGATACAAGGGTGGGTTAGTGGATTTGCATAAAGAATCCGGAGTGAGTCAGACGACAATTAACCATAAGTGATCACAAAGGTTTCTCGAGTTATCACGAATATGATAATGTTCCTCTGTGTCAAAGCTTCGTTGCTTTTTGTGTCATTTCAGTTAGCAGAGAGATGACTCTGGGGGAGAAACCTAATATCATTCTCAGGCTGGGCTAATCATGAGTCTGGGGAGCTGGATGAGAAAACCTGGCTTAGCCCTGCAAATCAAGCCAGGAACAGAGCCCCCAAGGCATCAAGTCAGTCTGGCTGAGGACCACTGAGAGCTACCATGCAAAGTCAAATGAATTTCAAAGTTTTTCAAATATAAATGGATGCAGTTCAGGTATATCTGTCTTTAAGCTAGTCCAGAAGAAATCAGTGAATGAGTCATTCCATTTGCAAAAAAAAAAGATTCACAATAGAAAGTTCTTTTATAGAGCAAGCTTCCCACATGTATTTAAAAAGAGCCAGGAGTTGGGAAAACTGTAATAAGGACACAAATGACTAGAAGCACATCTATAGAAGTCGATTACCCCCTCCCACACATCCAGGAAAAAGAGGAAAGCCACTCTCACAAAAATCAAACAAGTACGATTGAAACTCATGGAGTCAGAGAAGCATTAATTCCAAGCCTGTGATTCAAGAGTACGACTTGACATTTTTTTTTTTAAAAAGTCTTCACTTTTTCATTAATTCATTATTTACTGAGCACCAACTACATTGCTTGGCATGGAAGATATAATGGTGAACAAAGCAGAGATGATCCTTACTCTCATCAAATGTTATTCTAGTAAGAAAGATCAGACAAAATAGAAATAAATAGTCAAGTGATTTAAAAAGTAGCTAATTATGATAACCACTTTATAGGTTATCATACAAGTCTGGGAGGCTGAGTGTTGGGGAGGTGGTTTGGAGGACAGGTTTACTTTAAATGAGTGGCTGAGAGGGAATCTCTGGAGGAAATATTTTAGTTGAAACAAAGTTGCTGGAAGAGTCAGCCTGGGATTCAGGAGTAAGTTCTCGGCAGCAGGAGCAGCATGTGCAAAGGCCTGAGATCAAAGAAAGGGCTAGAGGGTTTGGAGAACAAAAAGGAAGACGGCAGGCAGTGTGTCTGGAGCTTAGTGATGAAGAGGCGTCATGAGGAAGAAGAAAGTGAGAACTGGGCAGGACCATGGGGTCCACCGTAAGGATAACAGGGAGCCACGGAAGAATTTTAAACTAGTGAATGTTATGTTTCAGCTTACATTTGAGCAGATTCCTTTTGATGGCAGCAGAGTCGACTAGGTGCTGGAGACCATTTGCACACTGTACCAGTTGTCCAGGGAAGCAATATTGATGGCAGGGTCAAGGTGGCAGCAGGCAAGATGGAAACACGCAGACGAACTTGAGATATGCTTTGGGAACAGAATTGACAAAGTCCACTTTGGGTTAGATGTGAGCTTCAGGTAAAGGAAAAGCCAAGAATGACTTCTAGGCTCCTGGATGAGCACCTGGAAGGTGCCACTTCCTGAGATGGGGAAGATGTGCAAGAACAACAGCTTTGGGAAGTGTAAGTACAGCGAAAGCCAACCACTCAGATTAGGTGTTAGATGTTAGATGTTAGATGTCTCTATGACATGCAGGTTGGGATGTCAGATCAACAGGGGGATATATAGAGGCGAAGTCAGCTCTGAGGAAAATTTAAAAATTCATGTATATAACCAAACAGATGGTGACCAAGCACCTCAAGGCAATTCACTTATTCTTTAAGTGTTTGAGCATCTTTCTCAAGACACTCTTAGGTGTGACATCTCTACTGCATTGTGAATTACCACGTTTACTGCTTGCAAGGTGTCTTATCCTAGAAACTATAAATTGGTCAGCAATGACTGAATAGAAGTGGTGAGTCCTCTGCTCAGCGTTATTTAATCTCTACAGATTTAGAGAGGGTGGATTCGTGAATGGAAGCTGTGGCAGAGTGAGCCGTGGAAGGCAGGCCTGCTGACTGCAGGGTCATGCTCCTGCCCTCATGGGCTCCTCTCCTCTCAGTAAAAACCTCTTACCTATTCCTCACTGGAGAGCAATTCCTATTGTACTATAACTGTTGGATCTTCCAGGTGGCACAGTGGTAAAGAGTCCACCTGCCAATGCAGGAGACGCAAGAGACCTGGGTTCAGTCTCTGGGCTGGGAAGATCCCAACCAGAGTAGGAAATGGCAGTCCAGTCTAGTATTCTCGCCTAGAAAAATTCATGGAGAGAGAAGCCTGGTGAGCTACAGTCTATGGGGTCGCAAAGAGTCCGACATGACTGAGTGACTGAGCGAGCACACACGTAGCAGTCTTGGGTCCGAAGGTGGGTGGCCCCCAAATATACCTCATAGCATATGCATTATTTTGAATTAAAGTTACTTAAGAAACAGTCAGTGCAGAAGGAGCACTCTGACTCTCCTTTCTGTTTCTCTGAAAGCAGGAAATAAATCTCGTGAGAAACGTGCACTCCCCGAATCTGGCAGTAGAAAGACACCCTTATCACTAGAAATAGGGAATTCGAGCCAAGAAGCCTGTATAAACAAACCTTGTAATTTCCTTAATTGACTGCCTCAAGCCCAAACTCTGTTTAAATTCTTCACTAATTGAACACCCAAAACCTAAGTTTCTTTGTCCTGTCAGTTCTTCACAAACTTATTGTTTTTCTGTCTAAAAAATATAAAAGCTGCCTGCTTTGGCCATTTTTTAGTTTCCATTTCTATAAGATCCCTATGCACAAGAATTAAAATTTGTTTCTTTTTCTCCTGTTAATCCATCTTTTGTCAGTTTTATTATTAGTCCAGCTACAAGAACTCAAGAGAGGTAGAAGGGGAAATTCCCCCTCCTTGACAATAGTATATGGCTGTGAGAGTTGGAACTTCAGGCAAATCACTGAATTCCTCCAAGACTCCTTTTCTTCAACTATTATGATAGTTAATTTTATACATCAAAGTGGCTGAGCCACATTGCCCAGGTATTTGGTCAAACACTATTCTGGATGTTCCAGTGACAGTGTTTTTGGAAGAGATTACCATTTAAATCAGCAGGCGCTGAGTACAGCAGATAGCCCTCCATAATGTGGGTGGGCCTCATCCAATTAGTTGAAGGCCTGAATGGAACAAGACAGACTGCTCCAAGGAAGAAAATATTCTACAGCAGACAATCTGAATTGCAACACAGACTCTTCCCGAGTCTCTGGCCAGTCTGCACATCTTATAAAATTTGGTGTTGCTGGTGTTCAAAATTGGTGAGCCAATTCCTTAAAATGAATCTCTTTCTATATGATATACAGTTGACCCTTGAACTATGTGAGGGTTAGGGGTATTGACACCCTGCACAGCTGAAAATCCACTTGTAACTTCGGACTCCTCCCAAATTAACTATTGCAAGCCTACTGTTGATCAAAAGTCTTACTGATAACATAAACAGTTGATTAACACATATTTTTAATGTTATATGTATCATATATATATTCTTTACAATAAAGTAAGCTAGTGAAAAGAAAATGTTGTCAAGAAAATCATAAGGAAGAGAAAATATAGTACTATACTGTATTTAATAATGCCATTCATTTACATCTGTTTACAAGATGAATCATTGGTCAATACCTAAATGATATTGTCTTAACTGATACAAAGGGCTTCCCTGGTGGCTCAGAGGGTAAAGCATCTGACCACAACGTGGGAGACCTCTGTTTGATCCCTGGGTCGGGAAGATCCCCTGGAGAAGGAAATGGCAGCCCACTCCAGTATTCTCGCCTGGAGAATCCCACGGATGGAGTAGCCTGGTTAGATCATCTATCTGTATTTTTATCTATCTATCTATCTACACACAAAAAGCACTCAGGAAAAAACAATTGCTCTTGAAGGATCCATAATTAGACTGACAGCTAACTTCTCAACAGCAATAACAGAAGTCTGTAAACAATGGAGTGGCATCTTCAGCGAGCTGAAAGACAGTAGCTGCCAATGTAGAATTCTGTTCAAGATGAAACTGTCTTTCTTGAATGAGGACAAAGATAAAGACACTTCCAAAAACAAAGTGAAAAGGGTTTGCCACCGGCAGTACCGCTCTAAAGAAACCATTAAAGGAGGAACTTTAGGGTGAAAGACAGTGATCTTAATGGGAAGGTTTAAGATTGCAAGAAGGAATTAAATGTCAACAAGACACATAGATGTTTTTTCTGAGGAAATGCAGTCAATAAATGCCTGAGAAGATATACATCACTGGAGATCAGGGAGGTTAAAATCAAGACCACAATGACTCATCCAATTTTCAAAAATCAGAATGTGTTGGACAATACCAAGTGTCAGAGGAGATGTGAATCCATGGGCTTTCTTTTACATTGCTGACGGGGCTGTCAACGGGAAAACAGGCTTTGTCTCCTAAGTTAACTGATTTTATTATCCAACAATGCATCCTCAGCTTATATTGAGAGATTCTTTGCACATATACAGGAGACAGGTATAAACAATGCTCACAGAAGCATGATTTGCTAAAAGCATGAAAACAATTCCAAATGTCCTCAACAGGAGAACAGATGAATAAACTGTAATATAGTCAGAGAGACAGATATTATGTAGCAGTCAAAACAAATGAACTACAGTAATATGCAACTAATTGGACAGTTAGGTTTCAAAAGATTACATGAAGAATGACATTCTTTTATCAACACAATTATGGCTGGCTTATAAGTGGGAAAAACTTGCAGCAATCATACACATTCTTTCTGAGGAGAATCTGGCTCAGCATCTTTTGAGAGGGAGAGCAAGGGAAGGTGCTGACTTTATTTCGGACCATTGAGAAAAGATGTATATGTATAGATGCTTAATATTACAAGCATGAATGTTCAGCACATGGATAGCTGTACATAACTGAGTTGGTATATTAGACGTTGTGATTACCACCCCCAAATCCCCTTCAAGATCAGGACTCTTATGTTCCCAGCTTCTATGAATGTGGGGTGCTGTGGTTTACAGCTGAGTCCCTTCCCAAGAACTGTCCTCTGCATAGGTCATGCTCCCCCTTCCCTGAGGGTCAAAATGTAGGATTCAAATGACCAGAGCTCTTCTTTCAATGTAAGATACCTCAAGGGCCATTTGGGCTTCCTTAGTAGATCAGCTGGTAAAGAATCTGCCTGCAGTGCAGGAGACCTTGGTTGGATCCCTGAGTTGGGGAGATCCCCTGGAGAAGGGATACACTACCCACTCCAGTATTCTTGCCTGGAGAATTCCATGGACAGAGAAGCCTAGCAGGCTACAGTCCGTGGGGTTGCAAAGAGTCAGACACGACTGAGCAACCTTCACAAGGGCCGTTCAAGTTTCAAAGTCCCTCACGGGTCAGCTGATGCTCTTCTCACAATAGCATTGCATTTCAACTTCCCCTCTGCCCAATCTTGCTTCCTCACTTCCTCACAGGTATTGCTGAGATGCCTGCTCTCCCTTAAGACCCCATGGCTCCAGCATCAACTGAGTGTTCTGCTAAGCACCTAGAGTTAAGGGGACCCCAACAGGTTATGTGGGAAGTCTTCCATATGACCCATCCTAGCACACAAGTCTCCCCAAAGGCACAAGTCTTGGGAACCTCCTGACCACCACAATACTGATCAGCCGGCTACAAAGTTGGGCTTCCCATGACCTCCTTGGGTTTGACAATTCACTAGAAGGATTCACAGAACTCAGGGAATCACTCTACTTATTATTATAGTTTTATTACAAAAGATACACACAGGAAGACCAGCCAAATGAAGAGATGAATAGGGTAAGATTTGGAAGGTAAGACAGTTTCTATGCCCTCTTCTCACTCCACTGAGCTTTTAGAAGACTCCAGAGTTTTTAGTAAGTTTCCTTATATAGGTGCGATTGATTAAATTATTGGGCACATGATTAAACTCTCCTCCAGCCTCCCTTCCCTCTTGTCAGTCTGGCTAGCTCAAAAACCCAGCTTTTTAATCACACGTTTGGTCTTTCTCTTCAGTTCAGTTCAGTTCAGTTCAGTCGCTCAGTCGTGTCCGACTCTATGTGACCCCTTGAATTGCAGCACATCAGGCCTCCCTGTTCCATCACCACCTCCCGGAGTTCACTCAGATTTATGTCCACTGAGTCAATGATGCCATCCAGCTATCTCATCCTCTGTTGTTCCCTTCTCCTCCTGCACCCAATCCCTCCCAGCATCAGAGTCTTTTCCAATGAGTCAACTCTTCGCATGAGGTGGCCAAGTACTGGAGTTTCAGCTTTAGCATCATTCCTTCCAACCAGCCCTTATCCAGTCCGCATCCTGAAACTCTAGGGCCTCATCCTGACTCACCTCATTAGCATAACAAAGACACTCCTATCCCTCCGGAAATTCCAAGTGTTTTTGAAGCTCTATGCCAGGAACCTGGAACAAGGACCAGGCAAATTTATATAACTCCTTAAAAACAATACTGCAGGGAAACAGAAAAACACACACACACACACTCTTGCACACTCTAAAATCTCTGTCTTAGAGGCTGTTTCCTGACCTAAGAGTTTTTTTGCCAGGGGTGGTTGTTGGAAAAGCAAGTGTTCTTTCAGTCCGCATTGTGCTACCATTCAAGGAGAAATGAGGAAACAGAAGCAGAGGACATTAAGAAGAGGTGGCAAGAATACACAGAAGAACTATACAAAAGAGATCTTCATGACGTAGATAACCATAATGGTGTGATCACTCACCTAGAGCCAGACATCCTGAAGTGCAAAGTCGAGTGGGCCTTAGGAAGCATCATTATGAACAAAGCTGGTGGAGGGGATGGAATTCCAGTTGAGCTATTTCAAATCCTGAAAGATGATGCTGTAAAAGTGCTGCACTCAATATGTCAGCAAATTTGGAAAACTCAGCATTGGCCACAGGACTGGAAAAGGTCAGTTTTCATTCCAATCCCAAAGGAAGACAATGCCAAAGAATGCTCAAACTACCGCACAATTGTACTCATCTCACACGCTAGCAAAGTAATGCTCAAAATTCTCCGAGTGAGGCGTCAACAGTATGTGAACCGTGAACTTCTAGATGTTCAAATGGATTTAGAAAAGGCAGAGAAACTGTTAGGGGAAGCACACTGATCGAAACCGCCCACCCTGGCCAGGCACCATGGTAACTATTTGCATGAGTTGTTTTATGACAAGAGATCCTGATAAGGAATACGGAACTAATAAGCCACCACCAACCGGAAGAGTTCAGGAAAGGTCAAAAGGAGACACCGCTTGTCCGTCCACTTCCCAGAATCCCTCTCGCTAGCATCCATCTTGGCTGAGCAATATGTGCGCCACCAGGAAAGACTCTGAATTAGAATGATTGGCCAAAGACCACCCAGAACCTAATCCCATCACCATAAAACCCGAGACTGCGAGCCACGCGGCAGAGCAGTTCTCCTGGGTTCCCTTACCCTACTGCTCTCCACCCGGGTGCCCTTCCCCAATAAAATCTCTTGCTGTCAGCACATGTGTCTCCTCGGACAATTCATTTCCGAGTGTTAGACAAGAGCCCAGTTTTGGACCCTGGAAGGGTCCCCCTTCCTGCAACAAAACCAGAGATCAAATTGCCAACATCTGCTGGATCACAGAAAAAGCAAAAGAATTCCAGATAAACATCTGCTTTATTGACTACGCTAAAGCCTTTGACTGTGTGGATCACAACAAACTGTGGAAAATTCTTAAAGAGATGGGAATACCAGATCACCTTACCTGCCTCCTGAAAAATCTGTATGCAGGTCAAGAAGCAACAGTTAGAACTGGACATGGAACAATGGACTAGTTCCAAATTGGGAAAGGAGTATGTCAAGGGTATAAACTGTCACTCTGCGTATTTAACTTATAGACAGAGTACATCATGAGAAATGCTGGGCTGGCACTCAGTTGTGTCCGACTCCTAGAGACTCCATGGACTGCTGCAAGCCAGGCTTCCCTGTCCATCACCATCTCTCGGAGCTTACTCAAACTCATGTCCATCGAGTTGGTGATGCCATCCAGCCATCTCATCCTCAGTCATCCTCTTCTTCTCCTGCCTTCAATCTTTCCCAGCATCAGGGTCTTTTCTAATGAGTCAGTTCTTCCCATCAGGTGGCCAAAATATTGAAGCTTCAGCTTTAGCATCAGTTCTTCCAATGAATATTCAGGACTGATTTCCTTCAGGATGGACTGATTTGATCTCCTTGCAGTCCAAGGGGCTCTCAGGAGTCTTCTCCAACACCACAGTTCAAAAGCACCAATCCTTTAGTGCTCAGCCTTCTTTATGGTCCAACTCTCACATCCATACATGGCTACTGGAAAAACCATACCACAAGAACAAATCTGACTCCATATTGGATCTGTTACTTTAACTTTTGCATGCTATCACTTTTGTTACAAATTAACAATATTGTCTATATCTTGAAATATACAGGATAATTCATTCTCCAGGCTCTGACCTTTAAAGGTACATAACACTTCTCCATTCATTTAGAGATAAAAAAGTTGCAGAACAAAGAACAACATTTGTCTTGGAGGTTTAAAGGAACGCCATGACCTGACCTAAGTGGAGAGCTGCAAGAACAAAGGATTCCACACCAAAAATGTATGCAACCACTGGCCACACCCCTCTCCTTTTAGTATAAAAGAAGCCTGAATCGTAACTTGGGTAAGATGGTTCTTTGGAATACTAGTCCACCATCTTTCTGGTCTGCTGGCACTGTGAATTAAGTGGCTATTCCTTGCCCCAACAATGTGTCTATTTATTGGCCTATCAAACTGCAAATAGTAATTGTGTCTTACTGTCTTTATAGCTGAAGTGCTTAGCAAAGTGTCTGGAACAGAGCATGTGGTCAGTCACAATCCAATAAATGAAGGTCTGCCCTCATAAATTTATCAGATCCTATAACTTCACCCACTCGTGAAGTTAATGGTGGAATCCCGTCTTTTAAGAAGTAGGAATTTTGAAAATTAATGGATCTGGTAGATTTCTTTCCCTCTAGTCAATAATAACAATACTGAAAGTCAAAGTGCTAGTTGCTTAGTCGTGTTCAACTCTTTGCCACCCAATGGACTGTAACTTGCCAGGCTTCTCTGTCCATGGAATTCTCCAGGCAAGAATACTGGAGTGGGTAGCCATTCCCTTTTTCAGGGGATCTTCCTGACCCAGAGATCCAACCCAGGTCTCCTGCATTGCAAGCAGATTCTTTACCATCTGAGTCATCAGGAAAGCCCTAATAACAATACCACAAACACTGATACACTCACACACACACCGTAATATACAGACAAATGCATTGTTTTAGTTTTATATTTTCTTCTGATTGTCAAGTTATTTGCCTTAGTTAAGGTCTTCATTCTTGAAGACAATAAACTTGGATTAAGGATTTACCAGAAAGACTGAGTGACTTCACTTTCACTTTTCACTTTCACGCATTGGAGAAGGAAATGGCAACCCACTCCAGTGTTCTTGCCTGGAGAATCCCAGGGACGGGGGAGCCTTCTGGGCTGCCCTCTATGGGGTCGCACAGAGACGGACACGATGGAAGTGACTTAGCAGTAGCATCAGCAAAACGTCTCCAAGGGTAGTTCTAAAAGGTAGGCACAATTATTTCTATTTCACAAATACTGAGTGTGAAAGGTTAATACCACAGACATTATTACATGGCTTTAATTTTTAAAGAAAAAAAAAGAAAGAAAGAAAAGCTAGTCCTGTAATCCAGGTCTGTGAGAATTGAAAACCCATTCACTTTTCCTAATCAGGCTGTTTCCCAGTATTTTTAGCCCATTGAAAGGGCTGTGGACTCAGGCTCCCTGGTACAAGATTCAAGACTCACAAATTGACAGCTAGTTGGGAATTGCAAACACTTTCTTTTCTTGCTGCTTTAATCAAAGAGGCTTTCACTTAAATATTAAGGTTTGACGGTAGAAGCATAAATAGAAACGGTTAATGAATATTCTAATTGTTCTTCTGTCCTCTCTTGCATTAATATGCATTGAATTTTTAGCTGGGTCATGCTCCCCAAGGGCTATCATTCTAGTTTATATACCTTCCTTCTAATTTCAGTAATAAGCTAATTTCCAACAATAACTGTCCATAGTTTAATGTCACCCCTAAGGAGTGTCTAATGTTCTGTATAAGCAAAACACACACAAAGTCTCCTCCTGGGGGTGGCTGTACTTTTCTTTTCACAATTGAGATTTATAAGCTGCAGTGATATGCTAAATTGCACCCCTCTTGAAAGGGATTTTTAAACTATACATATCTGAGAAGTGTTTTTTTGTTTTGTTTTTAAGGTTGTACACTTATAATTCCAGTGATTAAGTACTTTGGCTTTGGAGGCGATCAAACATGTCATCTAGTAGTTCCGTAATCTTGAGCAAGTTGCTTATCTTCTCTTGCGTCTTGGTTTCCTCTTCTGGATCAATATGAAGGGTTTGTTTATTTTTTACTATAAAGGCAATTATCTAGATTCAGAAAAGACTATTTTTGCTATTTGAAAATTTAATTAATAGTTAACTTATCTACAGTACAAATTCCAAAACCTAGCTTTCCTTTCAACAATCACATTTAAGATGGCCTTTGATTAATGTTTGCTCAACTCCAGTTGAACAATTTACAACTTAGTTAATTAAACACCTTAAACTCTATTTATAAATTTAATATATTCAATTTCCTTTTCAAGCCCTTCTTCTATCTCCCTTTTTAGCCAATCTTTCTAATAACTCAATTCTTGTAAATTTAATAAGTGAAACTTATAATGAATTTCAATTTGTCTTAAACACTAAATGCAATAAGCACACAAAGATTATTTCAATATTCTTAAACCTAACACAAGAGTAATACTACTGTGGATTCTACCTACTTCATCTCCTTTAAACTCAACTTTAAACCTTCTTGGAGTTAAAAGATTCTTGACTTCATGAGCAAGAGTCCCAGGCAAACTGTAGTAACTGTCCCAAGAGAACTGAGGTTACCATCTCAAGCAACTGAAAAAGGTTAATGACTAGAGACCCAAAATCTGGGGGCTTTGTACATGCAGGAAGATTCTCTTATCCACCAGTGGACACATGGATTCATTTCTATGGCTACAATAATAAAGGATTCAAAGTCCTTACTTTTGAAATAGATTTGATCTTGCCAATGTCTTCTGGGGGCAAGGTATACCATGACTTAATTATTTCATCTAAACATATCTACACTGTTTGGATCTAACTTCTTTCAATAATTTCTGTACTGTCTATCAGAATTATGCTTTTTTATTTTTTTAAAAAAATTTTGTTTTAGCCATTGCAAAAACACCCAAAAAATATGTCCTATTCCTTATAGGGGACTGGAATGCAAAAGTAGGAAGTCAAGAGACACCTGGAGTAACAGGCAAGTTTGGCCTTGGAGTACAGAATGAAGCAAGGCAAAGGCTAACAGAGTTTTGCCAAAAGAACACGCTGGTCATACCAAACACCCTCTTCCAACAACATAAGAGAAGACTCTACATATGGACATCACCAGATGGTCAACACCGAAATCAGATTGATTATATTCTTTGCAGCCAAAGATGCAGAAGCTCTATACAGTCAACAAAAACAAGACCGGGAGCTGACTGTGGCTCAGATCATGAACTCCTTATTGCCAAATTCAGACTTAAATTGAAGAAAGTAGGGAAAACCGCTAGACCATTCAGGTATGACCTAAATCAAATCCCTTATGATTATACAGTGGAAGTGACAAATAGCTTCAAGAGATTAGATCTAATAGACAGAGTGCCTGAAGAACTATGGACAGGAGGCAGGGATCCAGACCGCCCCCAAGAAAAAGAAATGCAAAAAGGCAAAATGGTTGTCTGAGGAGAACTTACAAACAGCTGTGAAAAGAAGAGAAACAAAAGGCAAAGGAGAAAAGGAAAGATATACCCATTTGAATGCAGAGTTCCAAAGAATAGCAAGGAGAGATAAGAAAGCCTTCCAATCAATGGAAAGAAATAGAGGAAAACATCTCTTCAAGAAAATTAGAGATACCAAGGGAACATTTCATGCAAAGATGGGCACAATAAAGGACAGAAATGGTATGGACCTAACAGGAGCAGAAGATATTAAGAAAAGGTGGATAAACAGAAAGTGAAGTCGCTCAGTCGTGTCCGACTCTTTGCAACCCCGTGGACTGTAGCCTACCAGGCTCCTCTGTCCATGAGATTCTCCAGGCAAGAATACTGGAGTGGGTTGCCATTTCCTTCCCCAGGGTATCTTCCCAACCCAGGGATCAAACCCAGGTCTCCTGCATTGGAGTCAGACGCTTTAACCTCTGAGCCACCAGGGAATCCCAGGATAAACAGAAGAACTATACAAAAAAGATCTTCATGACTCAGATAACCATGATGGTGTGATCACTCACCTAGAGCCAGACATCCTGAAGTGCAAAGTCAAGTGGGCTTGAGGAAGCATCACTATGAACAAAGCTAGCGGAGGTGATGGAATTCCAGTTGAGCTATCTCAAATCCTAAAAGATGATGTTGTGAAAGTGCTGCACTGTCAGTATTTCTATGTATTTTCTCTCAAGTGTGTTGGTCCAGAGAGGAAATACCTGGAAGTATCTCCTGTCTGGTGTGGAGATAGACCTGGTGTGAGCTTCCCTGGTGGCTCAGATGGTAAAGCGTCTGCCCACAATGCGGGAGACCTGGGTTCGATCCCTGGGTCAGGAAGATCCCCTGGAGAAGGAAATGGCAACCCACTCCAGTACTCTTGCCTGGAAAATTCCATGGACAGAGGAACCTTGTAAACTACAGTCCACGGGGTCGCAAAGAGTCGGGCACGACTGAGCGATGTCACTTCACTTCACTTCACACAGAAATACTGACAGGTTCATATTTGTCTAAGAAATGGATAGGAATGAACTAAAGTAAAGCCCACTAGTCAGCAAGTCACATCCACACAGTACTTTTTTACCTTATTCTAATTATTACATGGGGTTGCAGGGTCAGACATGACTGAAGCAACTTAGCATGCACGCATGGATGTTATTATACTCAACAGCTAAGAACAAGCAAAATGTGGAAATCTCTCACCTGAAAGAAAAAAGGCCAAAATACTTAAACTAGACAGATAGAATAAAAAGAAGCAATTTAAAAAGACCAAAAAAGCAGAGCAAAATTTCCAAGGAATAAAAGAAGATCCTAAAATATCCTTGCCTGGAAAATTGCATGGACAGAGGAGCCTGGTGGGCTACAGTCCATGGGGTCACAAAGAGTCGGACATGACTTAGTGACTAAAACACCAGCACCAAAATATCCTTAGAGAAATAAAAGAAGATGTCCATTTAAAAGGAGAAACTATTATTAAAATTATAATTCATTTTTATGTTAAAAATCACCGGGACTTTCTGGTGGTCCATTGGCTAAAACTCCACGCCCCCAGTGCAGGGGGCCTGGGTTCCATCCCTGATTGAGGAACCAGAGTGTTTTGGTCCAATAACCAAATAGCAACTGGTAGAGAAGGTAAAACAAGAGAAAAATTAAAAGAGGAAAAGTGTGAGGAAAAGAATAAAAGGAAACTACCCAGGACCGAAGTAGATGGGTTTCTAGACTAAAAATGTCCATGAAAAAGTTTCATCAGCCATTTTTCATCATAAAACTTCAGACATTTACAGATAGAGAGGATCCTTAAAAAGCTTGCAAAGAGGAAAAAGGAAAAACAGTTCTTGGCATGGAATGGGGCTTTTCCACAGCAAAATTTCTAGCGATGCTAGAAAGCAAAGGAGACATTTCTTTAAAATTCAGAGGGATAACAATCTTAAAATTAGAATTCAGTAGTCAGCCAAGCTATTAGCCAATCATATTTTCAAATATTCGAGGACTTAACATTTTTCTTTACCTCTCAAGCACTGTTTGTCAGGCAGCTCCTGTGTTTGTCTGGAGAAGGCAGTGGCAACCCATTCCAGTACTCTTGCCTGGAAAATCCCATGGACGGAGGAACGTGATGGGCTGCAGTCCATGGGGTCACAAAGAGTCGGACATAACTGAGTGACTTCGCTTTCCCTTTTCACTTTCATTCATTGGAAAAGGAAATGGCAACCCTACTCCAGCGTTCTTGCCTAGAGAATCCCAGGGACGATGGAGCCTGGTGGGCTGCCATCTATGGGGTCGCACAGAGTTGGACACGACTGAAGTGACTTAGCAGCAGCAGCAGCAGCCTGTGTTTGTCCAGAAGCAAAACAAGAGAATAAACCAAGAAAAAAGATGACAAAGAATTGAGGCAACAAAAGATGCAGTGTAGGAAGAAGTGAACTAGAGCCCCAGGTTGTTAGCTATGCACTGGGCATGACACAGTCGTTCCAGAAGAGAACAGCAGAGGGTCCCAGGAGGAAAAGCTCCAGGAGAAAATGGAATCAGCAGGATTCTCGAGGTGTTTGCGCGTGTCGAGAATAAGATTCAGGAAGGTTTTCAAGCAAATCTATACAAAAAAAGTCAAATTTGTCTTTACCAGAGACAGGGGATAGGGGAGACGGTGAACTGAAAGAAGACATCCAAAAGGTACAAACGCCCAGTTATAAGATAAATATTCTAGGGATGTAACGTGCGTGTGTACGCAGTCACCTCAGTCGTGTCTGTCTCTTCGTGACTGCATGGACTATAGCCCACCAGGCTCCTCTGTCCATGGGATTTTCCAGGCAAGAATACTGCAGCGGGTTGCCATTTCCTTCTCCAGGGAATATTCCCGAACCAGGGTGCAACCCAGGTCTGTTATGTCTCCTACATTGGCAGGTGGGTTCTTTACCACTAACACCACCAATGAACACATCTGTAAATTTTACATGAAAGTTGTTAATAGAGTAAATGGTAAGAGTTCTCATCACAAGGGAAAACTTTTTCCATTTCTTTAATTTTGCATCCATATGAGATGCAAGATCTTCACTAAACATTGTAAGAAACATTTCATGATGTACGTAAGTCAACTCGTTATGCAGCACACCTTCAACTTATACAGTGTTGTGTGCCAATTATACCTTAATTAAACGAGAAGAAAAAAAGATTTAGTAAGTTTTTGCAAATCTGGTAGAGTTGATAAGAACCTATGAGAATCTGGGGTCTTGTTTTTCTTTACTGAACTTTCTATATTCTTATCACTACTCCTTATGTCCTGGAGAAACCAGTAAGTCCATTACAAGGAGTTGTGGTTCAGTAATGAACAACAATTGCACAGTTAAAATGATGTGAGAAAAAAATATTGATTCAACAAAAAAGTTTTGATCGGCCTATGTAGGAAAGACAGATATATGTCAAGAGCAGTGACGATTCCAAGGGCAGTGGGAAATGAGAGTACTTTGTTTCCTCCTTACATAATAAAAAGTCAAGTTTTGACTTTCGGTTTGGATGTAGACAGCTGAAAGACACCAATGTATCAACCTGACAATGAAACAAGTTGGATAAGCTACAGAATCATAGTTTCTTTAAACACATGGAGCTAAAAACACAAGGAAACCTGAATGAACAAAAACCCAGAAGAAAATGAAAAGCTGTTTGCAGGAGTGAAGAGATTTATGCCTGTTTTCATTCCTGAAAGACCATCAGAAGATGTAACCCACCAGAAACAGGAGGAGGAAAAAGTCGGCTAACTGCTGAAAATTAATAGCTGTGAGTGGGCTGCCATAATAGATTAGAATTTGAAAGCTCCTGGTTGAAGACAAGACAGGAGTGCCTCTGAGGCATGCAAGCCTTCCCCCAAAGGTAAGGCAGCAGCTGCTGAAGGCTAGGGATGGGGAATAAGACACATTTAAAATATACTCACATAAGCTAAAGATAAAGATACCATGCTAACTAACTAGCTGGAGTGGTTATACAAATACCACGTAAAGTAGGCTCAGAGGAAAGAATTACCACCCAGGGATAAAGATGTACATTTTATAATGATTTAAGGGATGAATTCATCAAGAAGGCATAGCATTCCTAAATGTTTATGTGCTTAATAACAGAGTTTTAGTACACCTGAAGCAAAAACTGATACAACTGTAATAAGAAAGAGACAAACCCAGAATCACAGTCAGAGGTTTCAACACTCATCTCTCAAAAAGTGAAAGATCGAGTACTCTGAAAATCAGTAAGGACGGAGAAAACATGAACAGCAATAATGACCACCTTGAGGTAATTGCCACTTACAAAAACTCCATCCAGTAGTAAAATACACGTTATCTTCAAATACACGCGGAGCACTCCCAAGACAGGCCATATTTAGGTCCATGAAGCAAATCTCAGTAAACGTAAAAGATTCAAGTCTTCAATATGTTCTCTAACCACAACGGAATTAATTTAGAAATCAGTAATTTAAAATGCCTGGAAAAATCCATGATTATTTGAAAATAAAAGAACATACTTCTAAATAACCTATGGATCAAAGACAGGATTAAAAAGAAAATTAGAAAGTGTTTTGTAATATAATAGAAACACAATATAATAAAAATTGGTGGGATGCACCTAAAACAATGCTTAAAAGAAAATGTATAGTTTTTGATGCTTATATTAGAAAAATGTAAACAGTGTTCTGACCTCCCACCCTAAGAAACTAGAAAAAGAAGAACCAATAAGGAGGAGAAATAATAAGCAGAAAGCAATGAGATAGAAAATAGACAATAGGGAAAAATCAGCAAATAGTAATTTTTTTAAAGAATATAATCAATTAATAAGCCCTTAACTAGACTAATCAAGAAAAAGAGAAAGAAAACAAAGTAACTAGTATCAGGAATGAAAAAGAAGAATTACTACAGCTTCTGCAGATATTTAATGAGTATTAAGCAGATATGTGGAATAATTTTATATCAATAATTTTAATAATTAGATGAAAATTAAAAATTCTTGAAAACTACAGCTTACCAAAAGAGACACTAGAAGAAATAAAAACTATAGACAATCCTATACCTATTAAAGAAATTTGATTTATAATAAAATAGCTCTTTCCTGAAAAGCTCTGGACTCAAACTGAAATCTCCCAAGCATTTTAAAAAGAACAATCTTACCCCAAATCTTTTAGAAACAAAAGAGATACGGATATTCCCCAGTATACTTTATGAGGCCACCATAAACCTAATACCAAAACCCAGTAAAGATATTACATGAAAAGAAAACTAAAAACTGATATTGTGTGAACAAAGATACAGAAATTCTTTCCAAATATTAACAATTCAAATCCAAAATATTTAAAAAGAAACATGCATCATGGCCCAATGGTTACTTAAGAATTTTAAGTTAATCATTGTAATTCACCGTATCAGCAGACAATATAGAAATCATATGATATTTTTAAGAGATGCAGGAAAAAAATTGATGAAATTCAACACCCACTGATGATCAAAATAAGTGAACAAACACAATTCAGCAAACAGAGAATAGAGGCAAACTTCCTCAACTTAACAAAGGGAATCTATTACCACAAAAAGTCTACAAGTAAAAAAAAAAAGAAGTCTACAAGTAACATCATACTTCAAAATGAAAAAAATGAATGTACTTTTACCCCCAAGATCAAGAACAAGGCAAAACTCTTTAAATGTCATACAGGAAGTCCTAACCAGTGAAATAAGCCAGGAATAAAAGATAAAATGTGCAAAAACTATAAAGAAAGAAGTAAATCTGTATTTATTTTTAATTCATTAAATACTTCCTAAAATTGAAAAAAAATTAGACACTGAAAGTATATGACTGAAAAATACAGATGTAAATTCAAAAAAAATAAGACATTAAATGATGTGGGAGTGGAGAGCATTGGGGTAATGTAGTGCTTTTTAGCTTTGTGGTGCTTTTTTGGTTTTTAAAACCTCTATTTTACTTTGATAAAAAGTAAATTAAATTAAAAAGAAAAAGAGAAAAAAAGGCCTCAGCAGGCATTAAGAACATTTATTCAACTCCAACCATTTCTTCAAAGACAATTTCTCTATTTAATAAGGCCTTTTTCCTTGACTGTAAATTAAAGTGTTGACTGAGTTTTGCCCTCTTTGGCAACAAAGCTTGTGAAATCCAGAAGTACTTAAAAATGCAAGCACATTTTCATGTATTAATAGACTGCAATCAAAGCTTGGAATAAAAATAAAAATGTAAATTTCAGGCATAATTAATGAGCTTTAAAATTGCTTTCCCATGGAGAGAATTAATAGTTTTTGGCTGTTAGCCCCAAGGGCAAGCATCTATGCTAACATAAATGGGTCTGTAGACATATGAACGTATATTTTCATGGCTATTTGCATTAATATCTATAAATGTGTATACATTTATGTCCATCAACTAGTCAGCAAAAAGACAATTTTATGATACTTAATTACAATTTGTTTTAAGAATTTATTTTAACCAGAAAAATTCTACATTCATTTTACACTTATGTTATTAACCTCCACTTTTAGTATCAGCTGTCTATTTTTAATTCACGTTTAATGGGTTAAGACTGTTCAAGCAACTTTCTGAGTCGAGACATTCAGTTCACTCAATCTCAGGTCAAAGGCAAAATCTAGGAAAGGGGAGAAATAACACATTTTCAATAAGGGACAGAATACTTCTTGGGTCCACTTCCTCAGTCCCTCTGACTTGCCCTGCTGCTTATATTATGAATAAATGAATTGCTGCATTCTGTGGACATAGCCCATGGTCTCTATTTTTCTTTGTATGTATGTATCTTGAAAAGTTTCCCCCAACTGAACTTATAATTAACATTTTACACAAGATGTCAAGAGATCGCAGTTACTCGATAACTACCAAGATTTCAAGAATTGCAAGAAACAGAATTATCCCTCCAGGGAAATGCATGTAAAGCTCGTGGACCGCTTCTCAAGAGGAAAGGGCAGAAAACGCAATAAAGCAGAGCAGACATACTTTGGAAAGCCAATGCCCTCTGCACAGTGTTGACTGGTGTCAACTGCGAAAGAGGAACATAACTCACATACATGAAACACACCAGGTAAATAGCTATACCAGCCAGCTGATCTGTGCCTATCAGATTCAAAGTGGCCACGGGTGCCTTCTAGGTAGGTTATATCCTCATGAGCGTGTCCTGATTCCTTTCCGTAGACTCAAAGAATAGCTGGTTGTTTGTACCCTTTGGGGAATCACTTTTTCTTTGCCCTCCACCCTAGCCCAAACAACCTCTTCATTTTACTTTTTCGCTGGAAGACATTTATCTTTAAATAATGTCTCCAGGGACTTCTGTTTCTGAGGAAATGGAGTAGACGTATGCTTCCCTACTCCTCTCACTGTGAACAACTATCAACCTTAGACATTGTACATAAAACAAACATAAGAAGACTCGGAAAGCTGGAGAGCAGAAGGCAGATCAACTAGGAACCTTGCGACCCAAGGAACAATAAGATGATGAGTTCTCTGAGTTTTTTCATTTATTTGCTTGCTTCGCAGCCCAAAGTCAGAGCTAAAACAACCAGCAACTCAGAATCACCCGCAAGGGTAGATTAGAAAGTCCCCAGTAAAAAGGAAATGGCAACCCACTCCAGTATTCTTGCCTGGGGAATTCCATGGACACAGGAACCTGGGGTCCATGGGGTCACAAAGAGTTGGACACAACTAAGTGACTAAAACACACCCAGCATCACCCACAAAGGTAGATTTAAAAGCCCCCCGCTTTCTCTATCCAAAGGATCAGGGAAGGGGCAGCCCTACATGATAGAAGACTCTTAGACAATAACCAAGCCACTCCAGGCAAACCCCCCCCCCCCCCGAAAGAACTGTGGCCTCACCACCATCTGTGCCAGAAGTGGCCAAGGGGCGAGCCTAAACTTCCACCCAGGCAGGGGGGTGATGAGGCATCCCAAAGCCGCAGCAGATGATGTTAGAGAAGACCAAGGAGGGGGTTGGGACTTTCATCTCTGCCAGACAGGAGCAGTCCCCCTTCCCCAGAAGTATCAAGAGAGACTATGTGGGGAGCCCGGACTCTCACCTTCTCCTGGCAATAATGAAAGATCCCTCCTTCTCTTTGCTGGAGTGACATCAAAAGAAGCCTGTGGAGGGTCAGAACTTTCACTATCACCGAAGAGTAAAGAAGCTGTTTCTCTCTGGTGGGACCAATAGAGGTCACATGGGAGGCGATAATAAGGCATTCCTACTTCTACCAGCTACAGGGATATTGGCAGATGCTTAGTGGCTAAGTCAGAATTCCCAACTCTCCCCAGCAGTATAGAGGAGCCCTCCCTCATGGGTGTCAATGGAAAGCCAGTGGGGAACTTAGACCTCTACCTCAACCTGGCAGAAATGAGGCAGCCTCCCTTGCTTTCTTTCCTGAGCAGAGTCACAGACACAGTGAAAACAGAGAGTCTAAATAAGATGCAGAAATGTCAAAAACGTCTAGCTTTCAAGAGAAAAGCATTCATCACAAGAAGAAATAGAAAAGATTTCAAACTGAGTGAAAAAAGACAATGAATAATTGCCAATAACAAGATGACAAAAGTGTTAGAATTATTTGATAAATAATCTTTACTGATAAATATTTTAAAGCAGCTATCATAAAAATGCCTCCAATGAGCAATTATGAAAACACCTGGGACCAATGCAAATGTAGAATGTTTCAATGAAGAAGCAAAAGCATTCAGCAAAGAAACAGAAAACATGACAAAGAACCAACTGGAAATTTTAGAACTGAAAAAGGCAATAACTATACGTTTAAAATGCTACAAGTTCAAGAGCAGAATGGAGAACAGGGAGGAAAGAGTCCATGAATTTAAAGATAGAACAAGAGATGTTTCTCAATCTGAAATCTGAACAACAGAGAGAAAATGGACTGGAAAAACAGATAAACAGAGCTTCAGGAATCTGTGGGACTATAACAGAAGATGTACCATTTGTATCATCAGATTCCTGGAAGAAAAGAGGGCAGGGCTGAAAAAGCACTTAAACAGTAACTCCTCAAAGCTGCCAAAATTTGGCAAAAAAAATAATAACCTACAGATTCAATAAGCTGAACAAATTCCAAACAGGATAAATCTGAAGAAATCCATTCTAAGACACATCATAGTCAAATTTATGAAAACTAAAAACAAAATATCTTTAAAGCAGTGACAGAGAAACAGCTTATATTTAAAGAAAACACTTTGAAAGTGGGTTTCTCAACAGAAGCCATGGAGTCTGGAAGGAAAGAATGAAGATAAAGAACTGTCAACCTGGCATCTCACTTAGGAGACAGGTGATGCTACAGGTTGAACTGTGTCCCTTTAAAAAAAGATTTGCTGGAGTCTGAATCCTCAGTCCCTCAGAATGGGGCCTTATTTAGAGAAAGGTCTTTACAGAGGTAATCGAGTTAAAGTGAGTCATTAGAGTGGGCCCTAATCCAATATGACTTGTGTCTTTATAAAGGGGGAAACTTGGTCACAGTGATAGACACACAGAAAGGAAAGATGATGTGAAGAGGCCACAGAGAGAAGACAGCCGTCTGCAAGCCAAGGAGAAAGGCCTGGAGCAGATCCTTCCCTCACAGACCTCAGAAGGAAACAATTCTAATATCTAAATTATTACCTTTTGTTTTGTTTATTTTTTAAAATTGAGATATAGTTAATGTAGAATAATATATATGTTACAAGGGAGCAGCATAGTGATTCACAGTTTTAAAAGCACATACTCCTTCTAAGCGCTTAGTCACTCAGTCGTGTCCCACTCTTTGTGACCCCATGGACTGTAGCCCGCCAGGCTCCTCTGTCCATGGGGATTCTCCAGGCAAGAATACTGGAGTGGGTAGCCATTTCCTTCTTCAGGGGATCTTCCCAACCCAGGGATCGAACCCAGGTCTCTTGCACTGCAGGCGGATTCTTTACCATCTCAGCCACCAGGGAAGCCCAAGTATAGTGGAATGGGTAGCCTATCCCTTCTCCAGGGGAACTTCCCGACCCAGGACTCAAACAGGCCAACTATAATCATCATGAAATATTGTCTATACTACAGTCCCCGTGTTGTACAATACATCCCTGCAGCTTATTTGTTTTATACACAGGAGTTTGTACCCCTTAGCCCCTCCACTCTTCCCTCTCCCCTTTGGAAACCACTGGTTTGTTCTCCATATCTGTGAATCTGTTTCCTTTCGTCATAGTCACTCATTTGTTTTACTTTTCAGATTCCAGTTAACATCTTGATTTCAGATTTCTAGCCCCTAGAAATGTGAGAAAAGTTTTTTGTTTGTTTAAGCCATCAGTTTCTGGTACTTTGTTATAACAGCCCTATTAGCAAGCTAATACAGGTGTAAATCTAAAATTGTTTGTATAGAACTTGCATGTTACAAATCACAAAACACTCATGAAAGAAATTGAAGACGTAAAATAAATGGAGAAGACACATCACGTTCATGTACTAGAAGACTCAACTGATAGAGTTAATGAAATTACTATCCAAATTCCAGGAAGATTTTCTTCATAGACACAAACAAGATTATTCTAAATTTACATGAAAAAGCAAAAGAACTACAATAGCTAAAACAACTTTTAAAAGAGAAGAATAAAGGGGAGGAATTAGTCCATCTGTCTTCATAACTCATTTTATACTTACAGTAATCAAAACTATTTAGGGTCAGCGGAAAAACAGACACATAAATCAATGGAACAGAAGACAGAACCCAGCAATAGACCCACACAAACATGCTAAACCAATTTTTGACAAACGTGTGAAAACAATACAATTGGGGAAAAATAGCCTTTTTAGCAACTTGTGCAGGAGCAATTGGACATTCACAAGTTAAAAAAAAACAAAAACAAGAAACAAACAAAACTCAAAAAAGCCTTGACCTAAGTGTCCTATCTTATAAAGAAATTAACTAAACTATGGGTCACAAGTTAATCATAAAATGTAAAACTATAAAACTTTTAAAAGAAAATATAGGAAAAAAAATCTTCACAGTCTTGGGCTAGGCAAAAAAAAACACCTCACAGAGTCAACACCAAAAGCAAGATCTTTCTAGATCTGAGAAACTGACAAACTGGATTTGATCACAATTAAAAATTTTACTCTGTCAAAGGCCCTGTGAAGAGAATGAAAAGACAAGTTATAGATAAGGAGAAAATATTCTCAAATCATATATCTGAAAAAAATCAGCATCTAGAATATATAAAGAACTCATAAAATTCAGTGTTTGAAAAAGCATAAACCCAACTAAAAAATGGGCAAAAGACATAGAGACATTTCACTGAAAGGGGTATGCAGTTGGCAGATAGATATACGAGGAGAGGGTCAACATTATTCACCATTAAGGAAATGCAAACTAAAAACACACTGAAATATCACCACACACCTATCTGAAGGGCTAAATCAAAAATAATGACACCATCAATGGGCGGCGAAGATCACTCATACAATACTAGTGGGAATGTAGAACAGTACAGCCTCTCTGAAAAATGGCAGTAGTTTCTTTAAAAACTAAACATGCAATTAGCAAACAACCCAACAATTTCCCTCTGTTTATCCTGGAGAAATAAAAGCTTATGTTCACACACAGACATGTACACTAACGCTTACAGCATCTCTGTAATTAGTCCAAAACTGGAAGTAACCTGAATGTCCTTCAGTATGTGACTAAACTGTGGTTCATCTGTTCCATGGAACACTCTTCCACAATGACGATGAACTGACTATCAATATACACAACAACCTGGATGAATCTTCAGAGAATCGTGCTGTCAGAAAAAGGGCAATCCCCAAAGCTTATATAACACATCATTTCATTTTATATAACATTCTTTTTTGTACTCGCAATTGAAATATATTTGACATATAATATTGAGTAAATCTAAGGTGTACAACATGTTCATTTGATACTTTTATATATTGTGGAATGATTGCCACTATAGCAACAGTTAGCACCTCTATCATGTCACATAGCATCATTTATTTTGTGCCAAGAATAATTAAGATCTAGTCTCTAAGGAAGTTTGATGATTATAATTCAATATGGTTGTTGTCTATAATCTATATACCATGCACTAGATCTCTGGAATTTATTTACCTACTCCTTGCAAATTATTTACGCCACATCCAAGGAGCAGCGGCTGCGCGGGCGCAGGAGGGCCGAGAGGAGCTACTCCACATTCAAGGTCAGGAGGGGCAACTCATCCAAGGTAAGGAGCAGCAGCTGTGCTTTGCTGGAGCAGCCATGAAGAGATACCCCATGTCCAAGGTAAGAGAAACCCAACTAAGACGGTAGGTGTTGCGAGACGTATCAGAGGGCAGACACACTGCAACCATAATCATAGAAAACTAGTCAATCTGATCACACAGACCACAGCCTTGTCTAACTCAATGAAACTAAGCCATGTCCTGTGGGGCCACCCAAGACGGGCGGGTCATGGTGGAGAGGTCTGACAGAATGTGGTCCACTGGAGAAGGGAATGGCAAGCCACTTCATTATTCTTGCCTTGAGAACCCCATGAACAGTATGAAAGGCCAAATGATAGGATACTCAAAGAGGAACTCCCCAGGTCGGTAGGTGCCCAATATGCTACTGGAGATCAGTGGAGAAATAACTCCAGAAAGAATGAAGGGATGGAGCCAAAGCAAAAACAATACCCAGTTGTGGATGTGACTGGTGATAGAAGCAAGGTCCAATGCTGTAAAGAGCAATATTGCATAGGAACCTGGAATGTCAGGTCCATGAATCAAGACAGATTGGAAGTGGTCAAACAGGAGATGGCAAGAGTGAATGTTGACATTCTAGGAATCTGGAATGGGTGAATTTAACTCAGATGACCATTATATCTACTACTGCGGGCAGGAATCCCTCAGAAGAAATGGAGTAGCCATCATGGTCAACAAAAGAGTCCGAAATGCAGTACTTGGATGCAATCTCAAAAATGACAGAATGATCTCTGTTCATTTCCAAAGCAAACCATTCAATATGACAGTAATCCAAGTCTGCCCCAACCAGTAATGCTGAAGAAACTGAAGTTGAACAGTTCTATGAAGACCTACAAGACCTTTTAGAACTAGCACTCAAAAAAGATGTCCTTTTCACTATAGGGTACTGGAATGCAAAAGTAGGAAGTCAAGAAACACCTGGGGTAACAGGCAAATTTGGCCTTGGAATATGGAATGAAGCAGGGCAAAGGCTAACAGAGTTTTGCCAAGAGAATGAACTGGCCATAGCAAACACCCTCTTCCAACAACATAAGAGAAGACTCTACACATGGACATCACCAGATGGTCAACACCGAAATCAGATTGATTATATTCTTTGCAGCCGAAGATGAAGAAGCTCTATACAGTCAACAAAAACAAGACCAGGAGCTGACTGTGGCTCAGATCATGAACTCTTTATTACCAAATTCAGACTCAAATTGAAGAAAGTAGGGAAAACTGCTAGACCATTCAGGTATGACCTAAATCAAATCCCTTATGAATATACAGTGGAAGTGAGAAATAGATTTAAGGGTCTGGATCTGATAGACAGAGTGCCTGATGAACTATGGACAGAAGTTCATGACATTGTACAGGAGACAGGGATCAAGACCATCCCCATGGAAAAGAAATGTAAAAAACCAAAATGGCTGTCTGGGGAGGCCTAACAAATAGCTGTGAAAAGAAGAGAAGCGAAAAGCAAAGGAGAAAAGGAAAGATATAAGCATCTGAATGCAGAGTTCCAAAGAATAGCAAGGAGAGATAAGAAAGCCTTCCTCAGTGATCAATGGAAAGAAATAGAGGAAAACAACAGAATGGGAAAGACTAGCGATCTCTTCAAGAAAATTAGAGATACCAAGGGAACATTTCATGCAAAGATGGGCTCAATAAAGGACAGAAATGGTATAGACCTAACAGAAGCAGAAGATATTAAGAAGAGGTGGCAAGAATACACAGAAGAACTGTACAAAAAAGATCTTCACAACCCAGATAATCACGATGGTGTGATCACTCACCTAGAGCCAGACATCCTGGAATGTGAAGTCAAGTGGGCCTTAGAAAGCATCACTATGAACAAAGCTAGTGGAGGGGATGGAATTCCAGTTGAGCTATTTCAAATCCTGAAGGATGATGCTGTGAAAGTGTTGCACTCAATATGCCAGCAAATTTGGAAAACTCAGCAGTGGCCACAGGACTGGAAATGGTCAGTTTTCATTCCAATCTCAAAGAAAGGCAATGCCAAAGAATGCTCAAACTACCGCACAATTGCACTCATCTCACATGCTAGTAAAGTAATGCTCAAAATTCTCCAAGCCAGGCTTCAGCAATACGTGAACCATGAACTTCCTGATGTTCCAGCTGGTTTTAGAAAAGGCAGAGGAACCAGACATCAAATTGCCAACATCCGCTGGATCATGGTAAAAGCAAGAGAGTTCCAGAAAAACATCTATTTCTGCTTTATTGACTATGCCAAAGCCTTTGACTGTGTGGATCACAATAAACTGTGAAAAATTCTGAAAGAAATGGGAATACAAGATCACCTGACCTGCCTCTTGAGAAACCTATATGCAGGTCAGGAAGCAACAGTTAGAACTGGACATGCAACAGACTGGTTCCAAATAGGAAAAGGAGTACGTCAAGGCTGTATATTGTTACCCTGCTTATTTAACTTCTATGCAGAGTACATCATGAGAAACGCTGGGCTGGAAGAAACACAAGCTGGAATCAAGATTGCCAGGAGAAATATCAATAACCTCAGATATGCAGATGACACCACCCTTATGGCAGAAAGTGAAGAAGAACTAAAAAAGCCTCTTGATGAAAGTGAAAGAGGAGAGTGAAAAAGTTGGCTTAAAGCTCAACATTCAGAAAACAAAGATCGAGGCACCTGGTCCCATCACTTCATGGGAAATAGAAGGGGAAACAGTGGAAACAGTGTCAGACTTTATTTTTGGGGGGCTCCAAAATCACTGCAGATGGTGATTGCAGCCATGAAATTAAAAGACGCTTACTCCTTGGAAGAAAAATTATGACCAACCTAGATAGCATATTCAAAAGCAGAGACATTACTTTGCCAACAAAGCTCCATCCAGTCAAGGCTATAGTTTTTCCAGTGGTCATGTATGGATGTGAGAGTTGGACTGTGAAGAAAGCTGAGCGCCGAAGAATTGATGCTTTTGAACTGTGGTGTTGGAGAAGACTCTTGAGAGTCCCTTGGACTACAAGGAGATCCAACTAGTTCATTCTAAAGGAGATCAGTCCTGGGTGTTCATTGGAAGGACTGATGCTGAAGCTGAAACTCCAGTCCTTTGGCCACCTCATGCGAAGAGTTGACTCATTGGAAAAGACTCTGATGCTGGGAGGGATTGGGGGGAGGAGGAGAAGGGGACGACCAAGGATGAGATGGCTGGATGGCATCACCGACTCGATGGACATGAGTCTGAGTGAACTCCAGGAGTTGGTGATGGACAGGGAGGCCTGGCGTGCTGCGATTCATGGGGTCGCAAAGAGTCAGACACGACTGAGAGACTGAACTGAACTGAACTGCAAATTATTTAATAATCTTTAATTGACAAAATTACAGAGATGGAGAAGAGTCGTTGCCAGGGATTAAGCAAAAGGTGGGGGCAGGAAGGAAGTGAATGTGGCAATAAAGGGCAACATGAGGGATCTTTACAGTGATGGAAATGTCCTGTATCCAGATGGTGTCATTGTCAATGTCCTACTGCTGTGGGGACTGGGGAAAGCTACAAGAGCTGTCTGTACTATTTCTTACGCTCGGATGTGAATCTACAATTATCTCAAAATAAAATATTTAATAACAAAAATGCAAAACTCAGTAAAAATAACATTTTCCGATAATTAAGAAATTTCAGAGTTCCTATAAATATTTTTAAAGGAAATCAGCTCTAAATTCAATTCATCGCTTCCATCAAATTCTAGAGCAGAGCAGATGTTAAGGCTGCTAAACCGAAACGAGCTGCTATTCAGTCAGCATCTAGTGGGTCTGTAAACTGTTCACAGCAGAGCGTTGGGTACTGTGCATGCCCCATACACGCCCCTGTCCTCAGGCAGGCTACAGTCAAGGTGGACAGGCAGGTTCAGGACATGCAATTAGAGATGCAGCAGCTTTGTCCTCAAGCCCAAGCCACTTTCTCCATTCCAGGTTCCCCAGGGAGCCCCATACTTTGGAGGTTAGTTAGCTTGCCCATTAATAATGCTGACAGTTGGACTTTCACTTGGCTCCCAACGTTTTCTGAGTATGCACCATCATTAAGGAGAAGGGTGAAGTTCATCTCTGCCAGCTTCACCCCTCATCACCATGAAGAGGTACTGAAGTGGAAACAGTGGTACCTCCCCAGCTGGTCTGGGGTACTAAGGGCCAGACACATGATGTACTTACTCTGCACACGTAAGAGAAGGTGTTGGGACATACTTGCCCTGCACACGTAAGACAAGGTGTTGGGACACCCCGAGATAATGGGAAAGCTCCCTGGGTTTATCCTTATCCAGAAGAGATTATAAACTTGGACTGTAAAGTCCATACTTTTTCTTTTGTGATCCCTGCCTTTACTGTGAGCTCTGCTTTGACTATACGGACAAAGTTCTGTATAGTCAAAGCTATGGTTTTTCCAGTAGTCATGTACGGATGTGAGAGCTGGACAATAAAAAAGACTGATGCCGAAGAACTGATGCCTTTCAACTGTGGTGCTGGAGAAGGCTCTTGAGAGTCCTTTGGACTGCAAGGATATCAAACCAGTCAATCCTAAAGAAAATTAACTCTGAATATTTGTTGGAAGGACTGATGATGAAGCTGAAGCCCCAATACTTTGACCACCTGAAGGTTACAATAACCTTCAGGATACGTAAGCCTCACTCTCTTCTACTGTAAAAGTTACCACCAGGATTGGATGCTTTTAAGGACATCTAGTATTCATTATGTGTCTGCAAATGTATTAGTGAAGACAAGATTTGGAGGAAAGAAACACAGTACCATTGGAGAACTGTGGAATTAAAAAAATCTGAATGCAAGTTTTTCTTTTCTTTTTTTTTTAACCAAAGAGTAACTTAAAAAATAAAGAGACTATATGTATTTCAATGCTACTCTCTCAATTCATTCCACCCTCTCCTTCCTCCGCTGAGTCCGGAAGTCTCTTTTCTACAGCCGCATCTCTATTGCTGCCCTAGAAACAGGTTTATCTGTACCATTTTTCTAGATTCCATATATGTGCATTAATACGTGATATTTGTTTTTCTCTTTCTGACTTACTTCACCTTGTGTAATACGCTCTAGGTTCATCTACCTCGGTTCAACTAACCCAAACCCATTCCTTTTTAGGCAACTATATTTGATATCCTGTAGTAAACCATAATGGAAAAGAAAAAATATAAAGAAAACGGTGAATTTGCACAGTCTTCCAGCCAAGGCTGGACCTATGCCTCGTCATCTACTTCCTAGATGGTAATATTGATGAAAGATAGGGGGAACAAGAACACGATGGGCATAGAGGGAGGAAGAGACCTAAGGAAGGTTTAAGTCTTAGGAATAGTAACTCTCAGCTAATACCAGCCCCTTATATATAACATACGAGGCTGTTGTTAGGCTTCTATACATTTGGATTCAATATTTATTTTCCAGGAATCTGTTACCCCAAGGCAAAAAATGCCTTTAATTATTTATAATCTTTACTAATTTGATGAGTGGCCACCCTTTCTCACTGGTATCTTAATCTGGCTTTCTTTTATTATATGTGTGCTGAATATTTTTTCATATGATTTTTTTGCTATTTGCATTTCCTGCATTATGAATCATCTGTTTATATTCTCTGCTCAATTGTCTGTTGGATTCTTGGCATTTTTTTCTTGCCAATTTTTGATGATTGAGATTTTATATAATGAGGACATTAAGATGTGTGTGTGTGTGTGTGTGTGTGTGTTTTGTTAACCAGTTGACATGAGCTCCTATGAATTTTCCAGCTAAATAGCTGTTCTATTTTGGTTTGAGGGGGGGGAAAAAAGTCAAACCAAGATAAGCTTTTAAACTCGGCTTCATTTTCAGCAGAAAAGGAAAGCAGAAATTGTAAAGCTGCTGAACAAGAGCAATTTTCATTCTCTCTTGGTTTGAATGAGATTTTTTTTTTTCTCTCTCTCTCATGGAATAAGAACTTCTTTTCTGTTTATTCATACAGTTGTTATCTGCAATAATAAGGAACCTCTATTGAGAAGCAGCTGTGGACTGGAGCGTGGGGCTCTTCAGATCGGGACCTGAAGGCCAATAGACCAGTCTGATTTAGAGAGGACCCCTCGATTCTGTTTAGAAATATGTTTTCAATCACTTGGATGAAAAGAGCCAGGGCACTGGTGGGATCTTCAGAGACTCAACGTGACACAGTGGGTAAGCTCCAAGGTCTTGACTTGCTGCCCCTGGTTCCGCGTGGTGAACACGGCACTAAGTCAGTCCTAGTGAATTTCTGAGCGAGCGCAGCCATGGAAAAAAGATGCTATGAAGTGCCCCCTGCATGGCGGTCTCCACCGGGTAAACCAAAGCTCCAGTGGGGTGGAGACGGCAGGGGAGAGCCTCTCCAGGATGGATACCGAGGGGCAGGAGGAAACAACAAAGGAATCCATAACTCAGGCTGGAAAAACTCAGGGTGGGCACCTGAGGCTTGGAGAGCCGTCGGCAGAGCCCTGAGACCAGGAGAAGGAATTTTGCTTTGGGGCCTTACTGGCAGAGAAGGCAGCATGCGAGGACAGCCTAGGGTTCATCTCAACCCCCTCGTTTTTCATTTGGGGAAACCAGCTGGGAAAGGTGAAGTGACCTGCTTCCAATCACACCCGGGGTGTGGGTGACAAGGGCTGCGACCTCACACCCCCTGCTAACAGCCTGCTCAGAGAGAGCGTATCATTTTTCTTAAACCATTTCCTTTTTGCATTCTCCCTGTGGTTTGAGATGAGGATGTGTAGTGTGAGAGCCAGCAAGACCTGACCAGTGCTTGGAAGGGTCTCCGTGCGTATTTACGGATTGCAGGCCTCATCCTAGGCTTTAAGAGCAAAGGTTTAAAAACCAGGAAGACTCAGGCCCACATCCTGGGTCAGCTACTTATCAGCTGCAGGATCTTGAGAAAACTAGGTTTCTCTGACTCTCAGTTTCTTTTACTGTCAAATGCGGGATGGTAATCTCTCAAGGGGCTATTTTGAGTAAGGTAATGCCCCCAGTCACTAAATGCTGTTAAGCCACTAGCTAAATCTTACAGAAAAGGAAGTAAAAGCCAGAAGGAAGTTAAGCGGTTTTGCCCAAAGTAACTCATCTTTTAAGATGTTGGTTGGATACAGATCTGAGTCTCAGGTGCTAGGAGAGTCCCTTTCATTCTCCTACATTAGTTCCTATTCACGGTGGCTCATTGTTCAAGGGCTCAAGAAAGTCACTGGTTACAATTCAGTATCTTAGATTCTTAAAGAAAAATCTATAATAATCCCACGTATGCATAAACCACTGTAACCCAGTGTCTATCGTTAAATATTACAAGGTCTGAGTTACATTGAATCCTGCCTGTGATGTCAGAAAGGACTTTTTTAAAAGCCCATTGACAAAATACACCATTTGGAAGCTGGAAAGGGCAGATTTAAGGAAGACATGGATGTGTAGGGACTGAAGAAACTGGGGACATAGTATCAGACGACACTCTCACCACACCTGCTGAGCGCTGTGTAGTCTGGACAAACTGCTCCATCTCTCTGAACTGTGTCCATGACATGTGGGGTTTTTTTAGTTTAAGATTTGAGTGTTAGTCGCTCAGTCATATCCAACTCTTTGCAACCCCATGGACTGTAGCCCACCAGGCTCCTACATCCATGGGATTTTCCAGGCAAGAATACTGGAGTGCATTGCCTTTTCCAGGGATCTTCCTGACCCAGGGATCAAACCGAGGTCTCCCATATTGCAGGCAGATTCTTTACCACTGAGCCATCCCCCATGTCATGTGGGATTCAGTTCAGTTCAGTTCAGTCGCTCAGTCGTGTCCGACTCTTTGCGACCCCATGAATCGCAGCACGCCAGGCCTCCCTGTCCATCACCAACTCTCAGAGTTCACCCAGACTTGCGTCCATCGAGTCGGTGATGCCATCCAGCCATCTCATCCTCTGTCATCCCCTTCTTCTCCTGCCCCCAATCCCTCCTAGCATCAAAGTCTTTTCCAATGAGTCAACTCTTCGCATGGGGTGGCCCAAGTACTGGAGTTTCAGCTTTAGCATCAGGAGCAGCTAATGCTGAGGTCTCACCTGGCTTAAAACAAGCCTGGGAGAAATCCTACAAAAACGATTGACTCAGACCATAGTTTTGACATTGTTGGGAAGAATCCCTTGGCTGCAGGTTGAATTTAGGGAAAGAAATTTGCCAGTTGACAAGTGGGATAGGAAGGGATCTCATGAAAATCACTACATTGGGAATGTCACAGCTCCCACTAGCTCCACTGTAAATCGATGTTATGTCTATGATATTGGGTGAATTTGCTGCTAAAACTGCCTTTTTTGCAACTGGCTTCACATCCTTAATGTTCACCTCCCCAAAGCTGTGTTCAGTAGCATTTACTTCCAAAAGGAAACCAACATTTCTGTTACGATTGCCATTAAATTTTTGGCATCTAAAGGGAACAGTGCCCCCTAGTGGAAGTATAATCCAATCAGGCACCCAGGCCCACCATTAAAAGCTGTTGGATAGTGTTCATGTTTGGAAAACAGTTCCTACAACTCCCTTCCCAAAGTCATTTGTGTTGGCAAAAAATGTACATTGGGTTTAAAGTTCTACCAAGGAAATGTTCCTTGTTATTATTGTTTTTTTAAAGACAGAAACCAGATCCATGACTTTGGGTTAGGATAAAGAGAAGACAGAACAAGACAAGGATCAAGAGTTTGGATCATGAAAAAGGGGCACAGAACAAAACACAGACGAAGGAAGGATGATATGAAAATACAAATTACATGCAAATACATTTTCCCTTAATTACTTAACTGTGTCCTTGACACAAAATGCTTCAGATGGAGAGAAAGGCCTTATTCTACAGAACAATCCCAACCAGAGGCCCTATTTTATGAGGAGCAACTTGTATGACATTAGATGGGCAATGACTCTATTCCTAATAATGCAACAAGCCACCACCACTCAACCCCTGATTTAACAGAACAGACATCCTGTATTTTTTTTTTTCTGTGTGTTCTCTCCCTCTTGAACCTCCCTCCCACCTCCCACCCCACTCCTCTAGGTTGTCACAGAGCCCTGGTTTGAGCTCCCTGAGTCATACAGCCAATTCCCACGGGCTGTCTGCTTTACATACGGCAGTGTATGTTTCCATGTTACTCTCTCCATTCACCCCCCCTCTCTCCTTCCCCCACTGTGTTCTCTCTGCCTGGGAGGTTCTGTCTCGTTCATGTTATGCATGAGGACTTTTAAAAGGAAAGAAAAGAAAATGTGCCTGATGCCAAATGAGAGCTTTGACAAGTGCGTGACTTGGGTGGGTCAGTGGGAGGCAGGTGCCTCCTACGACTTCATTCCAAGTGACTTCCGTGCTCAGGGAGACTGCTCCTCCCATTGGGGGGCAGGCGGTGGCCTCCGGGGTAGATGAATGAAGATGTTCTCTTTTAATAGTCATGTGTCTATAATAAGGTGTATTAGGAAAAAAACTCAACTGGTATATCAAAGCTGTGAATTTAAGGATACGATCTTTACCAAGAGGCTGTATTTTTTCCTAAAGTGAGTTATTTTAAAGACAAATAAACAATGAAATGGGTGGAAAGGAGAGGGAGTGAAAACCTCGAGTGAGTATGCAGAATCCCTGAGGTTCGGAAACACCACTGGAAGTAAGCAGATACTATTTAAATATCTCCCTTTCTCTGGGGAGACAATAGGCTGATTTTCTCTCATATTTATTTCCTCTGTCTTGCTTCTTCAGTTTGCCTGGCTCTTGTCTTTCCCTGACACATTTCCTGCTGCTCAGAACCAACTGCTGTGTTGATATGGAGAGAGTTCTCCATCTTCAGGTCTGTGTTATTGTTGTTCAGTAGCTAAGTCATGTCTGAATCTTTGCAACTCCATGGACTGCAGCAAACCCAGGTTTCCCTGTCCATCACCACCTCTCAGAGTTTGCTCAAACTTATGTCCATCGAGTTGGTGATGCCATGCAACCATCTCATCCTCTGCTGTCCCCTTCTTCTCCCGCCTTCAGTCTTTCTCAGCATCAGGCTCTTTTCCAATGAGTCGGCTCTTGGCACCACGTGGCCAAAGTACTGGAGCTTCAGCTTCATCATCAGTCCTTCCAATGAGTATTCAGGGTTGATTTCCTTTAGGATTGACTCATTTGATCTCCTTACTGTCCAAGGGACTCTTCAAGAGTCTTCTCCAGGACCACAGTTTGAAGGTATCAATTCTTTGGCACTCAGCCTTTTTTATGTCCAACTCTCATGTCCATACCTGACTACTGAAAAACCATAGCTTTGACTATATGGATGTGGAGGAGAGTTCTCCTTCTGCAGGCCTATCCAGCAGTTGTTCCAAAACTGAGATCCAGCTAAGGAGGCATCACTAGACTGTCCCCAGCATCTTGTCTCCATATCGGGCAGCCTCTCTGGTCCTTCCTGCCCTCTCCATCAGCTTCCCTCAGCTCCCTCCTCACCCCAACAGAAAGGCCATGTGCCAGTGACATGGCCAACAGCTCCATCAGTGGGAAAGATGGATTCCTGCCCTGAGGACATGAAGGAATCAGCTGCTTTTGTCACATGTGATCCCTGAGAACACTCTGCCATGACACCATGGTTAGGCAGATGGATAAAGGCTGCAAACAGAACCTTTCATCTGAGCCACCTTGGGGCATTCCCCTTGCCAGCACCCTACCAGTGTGGGCCTGGGTCTGTCCTCCAGGGCTCCTCCCAGTTCAGTTAAGAAGCTTCTTCGTTTATGGGATGACCTAAGAATGGGTTCTTGTGTCATTTTTTCCTTCAAAACGCCCTTGCAGGAATGTAACTCGCTACCTACCCCAGTATCTCAGAGCCAGTAAGAGCCCCTGGTGTGCACAGCTGACCTTTTCCAAGTCTGTGTTTTGGCTAAGGCCATTCTTCCCCTCTGATGCCCCAGTGAGCTTCTGAGGAGTCAACCAATCACAGCCCAGAAGCCTGAAATGGTCAGCAACCCACTGACCACGAGGAGCTTCCCAATCCTGCTGCCCCATCCAAATGAACAAGATTCAAGATTGAGGACAGATTAGCCCATTTGGGGTAACATACAGAGGGGCCCTTTAATGCTTTCATTCCCCTTTGCACCAGGGGGGAATGGGGGCGTCTACTCAGTGATGCACTAGTCAATGTTTGACAATTGGTCCTGGGCAGCGGAGGGGGAGGGGTATAGTCCTCGTTTGTAGCCTTTGCCAATTTCTGCGGTGTAAAGACTCCCATCATAGCCAATTTCAAGCTACCAGCATCATGTCAACTGACTGGCAAAATTCCTGAAAATTTAACAATCAGCTCTTGGAAGTCTGTTCAAGACTGCTGTTGCATCGTACTGCGTGTACTTCTTAGGCATATGTGCTACAGAGTTCCTTAATAGCATGCAGTGTGGCGTGTTCGGGAACATTTCTACAGCTCTTGGCTGGTGCTAGGATCTTGGATATATTTCCTCATCTTCCCCAGCATCCTTCCTTTTCCTTCTCCATTTCTCAACTGAAAAAAAAAAAAGAAAAACCCTTACATTCTCTTTTCTTCCTATATGAGTGCTCTTCCTGTACGTATCTTCAGCCATAGGGAACTGAAATGATACATTCCTATTACGCCATGTCACTCACTCTGTGATAGCTGAAATTTGGGCAGAGCTGGGGATGAGCAGGATGGGGATTGGAGTTTCCAGAGCTGATACAGGCACAGTTCAAATGTAAAAATGATTGAAGGCTAGTAATTAGAGACCCAAAGCTGAATAAAACAGTCTCCACCTTCTAAAAACTCATGGACAAATGAGAAGATGGTAAATAATGTCTCCATAGCAAATGTTAAGAATCACAGAACTCACATGCAGGTGTTTCTTAATATTTATCTTGATAGAGTGCTCTAGGCAGTTCCTGGGGCTTCCCTGGTGGCTCAGTGGTAAAGAATCCACCTCCCAGTACAGGAGATGCAGGAGACTCAGGTTCAATTCCTAGGTCAGGAAGACCACCCGCAGGAGAGAATGGCAATCCACTCCAGCATTCTTGCCTGGGAAATCCCACAGACAGAGGAGCCCAGCGAGCTACAGTCCATAGGGTCTAACAAAGAGTCAGACACAACTGAGCAACTGAACTCGCACACACAGTACCTACTAATTAATCAGAGTTGACACTCAAAAGTCAGTGCATTTTCCATCCTTGACCTAATAGAATAAATACAGTAAGTGCAGAGAAAAGATTGGAAAAGTGTAAAAGAAGCAAAGTGTATAGAGGGGAAGAGAGGAGAGGCTGCCATAGACAAGCTTAATTACTACTCATGCCCAAAGCTGGCCTGTCTGTGGACTTACCTCGGCGTGAGTGCATCTCAGGGTCACCATGAAAACCTCTTCTGTCCCTGAGGACTGTCCCCGGCAGGAACTAGTGAGAGGGCACCGGCATGCCCTCCTCCAGGGGTGCAAGGATGATGGGAAGGGCTGGGTTGATTGCATGGGGAACAGAAGGCTGGAGCTATGATGGAAAGGGGGTCACAAGAATAGTGGAAGCCAAGCTCTGGGTTTAGAAACAGTCCCAAGCATGGGATTCCAGCCACAATCTACTTCCTTGAAGGTGGGTAGCTACCTGCTCTGGGGGCCCCTCAAGAAGGAGATTTATACTCAGCCTATAGGGAATCTGATGACTACTCCCTGCATCTCTGGGGACCTGGGATTTTATATTCACATGTGGTCTGGGGGTCTACAGTTGGCTACAGAAATGAGTTCTTTTCAATGGAAGAGAAAGAAATTGAGTTTGAATACATACACTGTTTCTGAGCCCCCATCTGAATTCCAGATCCATGCTCCCAGAGGGAATACAGAGCCCCAGGGACCAATGAGCAGCACGAGCAGGACTGCAGGGCACTTTGGGGACCTCAGGACCTGGGACTGGTGCTTGTTGTCACACACAGGGTTCCTGGATTCTGGAGTTTTCTTGTCTCAAACTCTAGGACCAAGTGGCTCCCTGAACTTCCTGACCCGCATACCTCTGACCTGGAGTGACACAGCCTCGCCACATCTGAATTTGGATCTATGTGACCCTTTATAAAACTTTACCTTCTTTCAAAGAACCTCTGGAGTGGATCTCAGTGAACGATATGGATCTTTACTGGGGATCCAGCGGTTCCACACTCATCCTCGTCCGTAACACAGTCTGAACCACCCCTCTGCTGAAAGATGGGTTTGGTCCACACAACTGATGTGTAGAAAAGGTCCAAGAGATAGACAGCCAAGCTTAACATGAAATGATCCAACTGAAAATGCTGGATCAAAAAGGTTCTCCTGAGCCCTTAACCCCATGGGAGGAATGCAGAGAAGTTCAGGGATTTGGTAGTGACATTACTCACAATCCACTCAGAGGTGTTGCCGTTTCTAGATTCTGATTAAAAAGGTATAAACTGTCTCTGCTAGATCAGAAGCTGGCTGCTGGTGGTTGGTTTTATTACTAGGAATGGAGTCACTGCCGGTCTACAAGGTGTCACACAAGGCTGTCGTTACTGTTGCTCAGTTGCCAAGTCATGTCCGACTTTTTGCAGCCCCATGGACTGCAGCATGCCAGGCTTCCCTGTCCCTCACCTTCTCCTGGAGTTTGCTCAAGTTCACGTCCATTGCATCGATGATGCCATCCAACCATCTCATAAGGAGACCCTCTTAAAACAGGGTCTCAGGTGGAGGTTATTCTAGAATAAGGCATTTCCCATCATCTAAGCATTTTGTGTCAAGAATAAAGTTCAATAAAATTAAGGAAGAAAAATAGTCAGAAGTAAAATGCATTTTCATGCTGTCTTTCTTTGTGTCCTCCGCCTCTTTTTCAACGTCAGCTCTCTTGAGCCTCAGTCACCTCAGTCGCAGCATCCCTAGGGAACAGGAGAGGCACATGGATCTAACCCTTGCTATTTTTATTTTTTGGCGACACAAATGAGGCAGTCGGTTCTGGAGGAAGTCACGAAAGACTTTCTGAATCAGATGGTATTTCACCCACCACCACAGGCCAGATGTCTTTGCTCTCATCTCCCAAATCAAAGAGTTCTCCAGGCTTGCTAAATGGGACACGAGATGGCCTGGTGCAGCTCCAGCACTGAAAATGCGAGGACTACGGTACAAGCCAAGCTGTAGACACAGGCTTTCCCAACCTAGAGCCTCAGCTTTTTCGAAGGGAGGAGGGGCGTGCAGGAGGAGGCTTCATACCCTGTGTCAATCACTGCCCCAAGGAGCCAAGGCCTTAGCACCAGCAACAGAGAGGAGGGATGTGACATGATTTCCTCCCAAAGCTGAAATCGGGTCTGGTAGGCAGCGGGGAGGGCTTCTGTGTCTGTGAACCAAAGCTGCTGATGTCAGCCCTCACTCCGGCCCACCCCTTTGTTCCCTGTGACCCTATTTCCTGTGTGCGTGCATGCTAAGTTGCTCAGTCTGACTCTTTGTGATCCTTTGGACTCCAGCCCACCAGGCTCCACTGTCCATAGGATTCTCCAGGCATGAATACTGGAGTGGGATGCCATGCCTTCCTCCAGGGGATCTTCCTGACCCAGGGATCGAACCCACATATCTTATGTCTCCTGCACTGGCAGGTGGATTCTTTACCACTAGCGCCACCTGGGAAGCTCTTTCCTGTCTCAAGTCCAATTCCAGATACCCCTGCCATTTCTTCCTCCAACCCTGCCTTCTGACAGTTTCTCAAGTTTACACTATTAAAAACAAGAAGGATAAGTTTGACCTCTCAGTTCCCTATGGCCCCACTGGCTATAAGCTCCTTTGGGAATACCAGCTGGACCTTACATCACTCAATTTCCCTCAGCATCCAGCCGTGTACTTGCAATATACTATGTGCGATTGACAGAGATCTTTTGATTTGATCCCCTCGCTAATGATTAACTTGAATACTAAAACCAACCCTTCCCCCCATTTAAGGAATCCCAGAGATTATTGTCATCAACCAGCTGTTTGGAGCAACTTGAAAAATTTTATGGTCGATTTTTTTTCAGCTTTATTGAGGTATAATTGATAAAAACTGTTAAGGTATTGAGAGTGTATGTTGTGACTTGATACACATACACAGTGTGAAAGGATTTCCCCAGCTAGTTAACTAACACGCCTATCACCTCACCTTTATCCTCTGTGTGTGTATGAGAATGTCTAACTTCTACTCTCTTGGCAAATTTCAATTATATAGTAAGCATTATCAACTATAGTCACCATGGTATACACCAGATCATCATCTTATACTTGAAAAATTGTACCCTATCACCAAACTCTCCCAATTTCCCCACCCCTCTAGCCGCTGGCATCCATTTTTCTACTCTCTGTTTCTATGAGTTTGATTTTTTTTTTTTTCGATTCCGCATATAAGTGATACCAAGCAGTACTTGTCCTTCACTCCCTGACTTATCTCACTTAGCATATGCCCTCAGGGTCCATCCATGCTGTTGAAAATGGCAGGATTGCCTTCTTTCTCAGGGCTGAATAATAATATATAAATAGCTAGATCTTTATCCATTCACCCGTCGACAGGCACTTAGGCTGTTTCCATATCTTGGCTATAACGAATAATGCTGCAATGAACATTAGGGCGGATACGTTTCAGATATTCTGCTTTCAGTTCCTTTGGCTATATACCCAGAAGTGGGATTGCTGGATCATAGGGTAGTTCTATTTTCAATTTTTTTGAAGATCTTCCACACTATTTTCCATAATGGTTGCACCAATTTACAGTCCCACCAACATTATACAAGGGTTCTCTTTTCTTTACATCCCTGTATGGCAGATATTTTGACTGAAGACACCACAGAGAGAATGCCCGCTATTTTGAAAGGAGCCTCTTCCATTATTACAAAATTACTGTTTTAAAAGTGGACCTCCTCTATGGCAAGGGGTTACCCTGCATTGGGTGAAACTTCTTCAGGGACTGGGAACTTATTCCATCAAAAGGCAGCCCATCTTAACTTTTGATTTTCAAGCCATGAGAAATTTCTACTTTATCAAGACCTGAAATGTATTTCTAGAGTATTCTTCCATCAGTATTACCGCACACCTTTGGAACATTTTCAGACAAGCTGATTCTTCTTCTACACCATGCTGCTGCTGCTGCTAAGTCGCTTCAGTCATGTCCGACTCTGTGCGACCCCATAGACGGCAGCCTGCTAGGCTCCTCTGTCCCTGGGATTCTCCAGGCAAGAATACTGGAGTGGGTTGCCATTTCCTTCTCCAATGCAGGGAAGTGAAAAGTGAAAGTGAAGGCGCTCAGTCGTGCCCGACTCTTAGTGACCCCATGGACTGCAGCTTACCAGGCTCCTCCGTCCATGGGATTTTCCAGGCAAGAGTACTGGAGTGGGTTGCCATTGCCTTCTCCACTTCTACACCATAGCCCTTCTTATATTAAGATTATAACATAGGATGTGGGAGGGGTCCCTTCTCCCTTCGTCTCATTTTTTTTCCTCAGAAAAGGAACTTTTGTCCCTCTCTCATAGATAATCTTATGATGAGACCTTGATGCCTACTGTATGTCATTTCCTTGTCAGCCTGATTACTGGGCATCCAAGGCAAGTCTTGGGCTGGTGGTCTCCTGTTTCCCTGTTTGGGAGCCAGGGAACTTTCACCTGCTCTTGGTGCCTCCTGAGAGCTGAGTGCCCTGAGGTACCTGCCTCCGTGTAAAGGGGTTCAGGTAGGGCTTTGCAATGGCTGCATGTCGGCTACGCCCTACCCGTTCTTCTGGGAGCTGGTCTTCAGCCACGCTGAAGCTGGTTGGGTGCCTGGGCGTGGACTTTGCTCTGTAGACCTACCTCCATCCTCCAGGCTCTGTCTCTCCCTTTCTCTGTCTCTTTGACTCTAACACACAATCTCCCCCTCGCTCCCCTTCCTTCCCTCTTTCTCTCTCCCCATTCACCCCTGAGTGTGTGGTTGTGGGGAGCTCCACAGTTCCACAAGTCTTATCTTTAATTCTGGAATCAAAAAGGCTTTGAAAACTGTGTCATAAGACTGAAACAAATTCATCTGGCAGTGAAACTTGAAGTGAGCTGACAGGAAGCTATTCAGTAGTAGACTTTATTTTCCCACTTGGTGGGACTATCCAGGCATTATTCCTACAGAAATATTAATGTATCTGATCACAGGATGTGCCCTCTAACCCACTGGGGTATGTGTAGCTTCTTAAAATTCAACACATTCTGAATTCCAACCTTATGCCATGTTTCCTCAATTTTTTTTTAACTTTTACCTTTGAATTTTGCATGATATAAATTCCTGATTAAAAGCGTGGTATAGTGCTGCAGCTCCTGAAACCTGCACACCCTACAGCCCATGCTCTGCAACAAAAGAAGCCACTGCAATGAGAGGCTCATGCCTCACAGTGAAGAGCAGCCCCTACCTGCTGCAACAAGAGAAAGCCTGCACAGCAACAACGATCCAGCACAGCCATGAATAAATAAAACACATCTTAAAAAAAAATCATGGTATAATATTTCTCACTTGCCTAGTAATCCTTGCCTTTATACTTCATTAGTAAGAATTTTGGATGATATAAATTCCTGGGACCTAGCTGCGGGCCCTTTGCAGTGATTGGAGGTGGCCCTGTCTTTAACACATCCACCCATGATTTAAAAGAAGAAATGGGAGGTCAGTGGTCAGCTCTGCGTGTGACTTGAAGCCCAGAAGGACACTAAACAAACTGAATAACAAAATTAGGATCCAAAAATATCTTAATCTGACTGGAGGAACTAATTCAAAAAGAAGAAATTTTTAAAAAGCAGTTGTTTGCCTTTATCCATGAATTACAGCGTTTGGTTTACAGTCATGTAATGAATTACGAATCCACCTAATTTGACAGGAGTAAAGTTTATAAATGCTTTTTTATAATCCAGACACACGATTTCCCCTACTCTGCTGAGGCATTTGTCTACCCATTTCCGGATCTTGGACTGTGGCTTTAACCTGATGACTTCAGTGAGTTCAGCTAGAATCATGGCTTCCTGTGATGCCATCATATGATGACGGCTTCCTGTGAGGTCAGCATGGGATTACACCTTCCGTGTGACAGTCACTACCTGACCCCAAGCTCTTTCCCTGTCACATTCACCCTTGTGTCCCAAATATAGTATATTTAATTCTTGTTTTAACTGCAGTGGTTTTTATTTTGAAAATAGCCAGAAACTCTGCCTACATCTTTTCCAATTTAAATTTCCTCTGTTGGCAGTTAAAAATTAAAAAGATAACTGAGTGGTGAAAATGTTTCTTTAGTTACTGCTAGGATCAGTAATTCTTTCTCACAATATAAAATCTTCAGATTTTTAACCTCTGTTTGTCTTTTGAAGCCCTTCCCATGGAGTAATAAATAAATATACAGGATTACAGGTAAATTTGATTTCTTCCTTTTGCTCATATGAATAATGTAAACTTATTTCCTTATAAGGAACATGTATTTTGGTTGAAGAAAAGACATAATACAGATCCTAACAACCCCCCTCCCCCAGCCTTGATGAACAGCAGCAATTTGGCTAGTTGGGACTTGCAGGGCTTCCCAGGTGGCTCAGTGGTAAAGAATTCACCTGCCAGTGTAGGAGATGCAAGAGACACAGGTTTGATCCCTGGGTCAGAAAAGATCCCCTGGAGAAGGAAATGGCAACCCACTCCAGTATTCTTGCCTGGGAAATCCCACGGACAGAGGAGCCTGGCGGGCTACAGTCCATGGGGTCGCAAAGAGACAGGCATGACTAAGCAACTGAGCATGTACACATGAGTAGGGGCCTCCCTTGGCTATAGGGAGGAGGGACCACAGTCACTTCCTTTGCCTCAACATCCTGAGAATCAGCACTAGTTGATTCTGTTGACTGTGAACTTGGGGGGCTGTCCAGGAGTAAGGGGTTCCCTGGACACAGGCAAGTGTGAGGACTCCAAGTTTAAGGAGACTTTCTGGAAAAGCCAATTGGAGTCTTTAGGTGTGGTCCTTTAGCTGAAAAGGCCAGCTGTGTTTAAGGTAGAGAGGACCTCTGACAGATGAGAAACCCACTGTGCATCAGGTAGTCACAAGAGTTGACAATAAGATGAGCTAAGTCAGTGAAGGTGCTGGATTTCTACTGTTACCAGAGTTATGGACACAGGTTTGCCTCGGAAATACTCCAGATCTGACTCGGGACCACCACGATAAAGCAAATAAGAGAATAAACCGAATTACACGACTTTTTTAGGTTTCCTAGGGCCTATAAAAGTTATATTTACACTATACTGTGGCTTATTGGGTATGCAATAGCATTACGTCCAGAAAAACAATGTACATGCTTTATTACTAAAAATGCTAACCAACATCTGAGCCTCTAGCAAGTTGTAGTAATAATATCAAAGATCACTGATCACAGGTCACCATAACAAATATAATAATAATTTAAAAAATGGAAATATTGTGAGAATTACTAAAATATGACCAAGACACAAAGTGAGCAAATGTTGTTGACAAAATGACTGAAGAGACTTGCCCGATGCAGGGTCACCACAAACCAAGATTTAAAAAAATAAAAATCTGTGAAGGGCCTTCATTAAATGGGGTCTGCCAATATAAAGGAACTGGGATAAATTGATACTTTTTACTCCTAGCTTTTCATAGATAAAGAGAGATAATAACAACCTCTTACCTGGTGGTCTCTGAGATGTCTAAGGAAATTCATGTCAGGCTGTCCCATTACTCTGAGAAAGAAGGCTGACTTACAAGCACAATTACCAACCCTCAAAGTGTCCATCCGGAGACATGGTCTGAGATCGAGCTAATTGCCTATAAATAATAAGAACCGATTAACAGTTCGTATTTTAAGTTTTTACTGTGTGCCAGGCAGGGCTCTAAGCACTTTACGTGAATTAGGACATTTTGTCCTCAAAATAACCCTATGAAGCAGGTACTATAATTATTCCTAACCTATATCTGGGAAAGAGAGGCACAAAGAGACATCACCACGATGTATATCTAAGGAGTGTCAGCACCAGAACGGATGCCCTGCCATCTGGTGTCAACAATCCACACTCCCAAGCCCTCCACCCTCTTGGTAAAGTGGTCCCGCAGGATTCTCTACTGGGTTCACAGCAAATCAGATTCATCAACTTGCACACAAATGGGCACTTTTAGATTGACACTGATTGTTTTATCTTTTTAATCTGGTTTACTTACAAACACAAGGTGGCTCAGACAATAAATAATCTGCCTGCCAATGCGGGAAGTGCAAGAGATGCAGGTTCAATCTTCGGGTGGGGAAGATCCCCTGGAAGAGGAAATGGCAACCCACTTCAGATTCTTGCCTGGAAAACTCCATGGACAGAGGAGCCACACGGCACAGCAGCAAAGACTAAAATAGCAAGGACAGATTGGGGAAACTGACTCATGATCTACCTGCTGTCCCCCATGGGACAGTAGGCTGAAAAGAGGCTGAAGAGCGTCCCTAACAGCAAGCGTGCTGGGCAGAAGATGGTGCTGGCTTTAAAATAATCCCCCAATAAACAATCTGATGGGAATCCTAATATTTCCCCCTCGTGCCGGCACCTCCTCATGATTTTGGAAACGGAGAGGCAAAATCATCTTCCAAAGCCCACTCTAACTCTGTTGGCCAGAGAGAACTGGTGCCTCCTGCCCAAGACCTCTGCATCTAAGGCTCGCACATCTTCGACCCATTTGGAGCCCGGGCAAAGGTTCCAATGTTCTCCTATAACAGAACAGGAGGACAGAAACCTGGGCACCGAATCCTAGCATGTGTAGAAATGCAAGGATCTACTGACCTATGAAATGGGGTCCCCTTCTTTTTAAAGGGGATATAACTGAAGCCAGGTTGGCAAAGTTAAGCACGTTTTTTTTTTTTAATTTTTCAGTCTTTAATGAAGTTAGGATGAGCCTCAAAGATACAGCACTCTGAGACAGTTAACATTACATTAAAAATAAAATATCCCCCAAAGGCATAACTCTAGTGTTTAGCCTTAAAGTACATCATGCCCTTAAGTGCATCATTATTTTTTGCAGCAAATAAATGTGAGGTGAGCTCACAAACACGTCCAAAGGGGCAACATTTTTATTGAACTCAAAGATAGTTCAGCCAAGATTCAAAAAGTCTGAATGCAATAGTAAAAGTCCAAATGAATATATCATGTCAGGTTAAATTCTGTTAAGTCTTCATCTAACATACTCTTATTCCAGTTATTAATGACCTAAGTCAAATGAACTTTCTCAGCAGCCCTAACCCCAACACTGCATGTACCAAAAAAACACCCTTCTAAAAATGTCACTTCTGAATTTCCCTTTCCTGATAGTCCTCCATTTTGCTCCTGTATTATATATGGCTTTTCTGACCAACCTAGACAGCATATTAAAAAGCAGACATTACTTTGTCAACAAAGGTCTATCTAGTCAAAGCTGTGGTTTTTCCAGAGTCATGAATGGGTATAAGAGTTGGACTATAAAGAAAGCTGAGCACTGAAGAATTGATGCTTTTGAATTGTGATGTTGGATGAGACTCTTGAGAGTCCTTTAGACTGCAAGGAGATCAAACCAGTCCTTCCTAAAGGATATCAGTCCTGAATATTCATTGGGAGGACTGATGCTGAAGCTGAAATTCCAATACTTTAGCCACTTGATGCAAAGAAATGATCCATTTGAAAAGACCCTGATGCTGGGAAAGATTGAAGGCGGGAGGAGAAGGGGATGACAGAGGACGAGATGGTTGGATGGCATCACCAAATCGATGGACACGAGTTTGAGTAGACTCCGGGAGTTGGTGATGCGATGCCTGGCGTGCTGCAGTCCATGGGGTTGCAAAGAGTTGGACAAGACTGAGTGACTGAACTGAACTGACCTGAAAACAGAAGTTATGTACTTTTTAAAACCTACTGATAAGCCTTTTAGTTATTAAAGTAATTAAATTTCCAAGTACAAAACTTTCTCACGAAGAACATTCTAGTATCAGATAGTTTTACGTTTCGAACTTATTCAAACTTTAAGGAAGACATTTTCTAATGAAAAATATTCTTCAGAAAAATGAGGAAGAGGAAATATTTTCCAATGAGTTTCATAAGGCAATATATCCCTCTTACATAATCATGACAAAGACATTACAAGAATAAAGAGTCACAGTGAAGCCATTTACTTTAGATCATGCAGCTAGTCAACACCTTATTCCTCTGTTTCTCTGAAAATTGAGCAGAGAAGGTGCTCAGTAAATGCTTAAGTGAGTTATCTGTGTGAGTTTAGGGAAGTGTCTTCACCCCTCTGGTCTCAGTTTTATCAACTATAGAATATGGAAAATAATACGTGGTCTATACACCACACAGAACTATTGGGAGATGAGGATCCAGTGAAATTTATCCTCCTTCCCTTCCCTACATGGCTTCTTGCTGGCTCAGTGGTAAAGAATCTGCCTGCCCAATGCAAGAGATGTGAGTTCAGTTCCTGGTCTTGGAAGATCTCCTGGAGAAGGGAATGGAAACCCATTGCAGTATTCTTGCCTATGGAGAGAGGAGCCTGGAGGGCTACAGTCCAGTGGGTCACAAAGAGTCAGACACAACTTAGCAACTAAGCATGGGCACACCCCTTACATACAAATACACTCAGATAACCTTTCCTCCAAATAAGTGCACAAGCAGGAGAGGAAAGAGGTGCAATGTTATTGCTCTTCCCCTCCCTCCTCCATCTTCGAGATTTTGAAACAAAGCATCATGGTGACTGAGGCAAGGCCAGACACTGACAGGCTGGGCAAGGAAACAGGAGAGGAAAACTAGTTGACTTGGTGGGGTGTTGGTTTCTTGATGTCTTTTTTAATAATGAATTGAATTTTTCCTTACAATAGGGAGAAACTTGAGTTTAAACTAGTCATACTCTACGCAAGCATCTTAGAGATGACCTGGATCGGTTCTGTCACTTCAGAGATGAGAGTCTAAAAGTAAAATCAAGATTTGCACCACGTCACACAGAGGGTCAGGACTGAGACTGCTGACTCCCCATCCTCTCGTGTAACGACCACCTTTACATCTGGCTTCCAGAAGGCCAGGACACAGACCTGCTCTAACGCTGTTGATACACAGGTTGGCCATTGTGTGTTCAGTCACATCTGGGTACGTGACTGACTTCTGGACCCAGACCTCCTCCCACTCCTTGACTTCCCACACTTGCATTTCTTTAGCAGATGCTGCAAAGGGCAGTCCCAGGGGCCTCCTCCTTTCCGATCCAGCTGCCTGGACTCCGTCCTCCTCCCCAGCTTGCAGCACGTGACTGCTGGGCCAGTTCATCCTCGCCTAATGCTCCCCCTTCCCCTCTACCCTCTGGCCCTGTTATGACCTGTCTTTCCCTGGAGCCTCTTCTCCCTCCCAACCTGGATACAGAGAATCTCAGGCTTCAGCAATAACCCTGAGTCAGAGCATTCTCTTCCTTTCTTTCAAGCTCTGCCCTCTCTTCTGAGCTCTACATAAGCATTCCCACATTAATATCCAGCCACCAACCCCACGCTTCGAACCCAATAACCCAAATGAACATGTGGTCTTCCATTCCCACCTCCCTCCATCCCTGATTTCCCATTTCCACACCAGCATCGCCTTTTCACCGCACCTGACCTAGAAACCTGGTGCTCGTCTTCACTCCTTCTATTTCAGCCCCGGCTCCAACTAGCTTCAGAATCCTTCCTGTAGGTCCTACCTTTGTCGTGCTTCTCAAAGCAGCCCACTCTTTCTATTCTTACTGCCACGATTCTATTTCTGGCACGATAGCCATAATCTTCCTGCATCCAGACATCCTCCCACTCAATCTATTCTGCAGACTGTTCTAGAATTGTCTTCCTTAAAACCCAGATATGATCAGAAACTCTACTGCTCAGTAATTGTCAATGACTTGACAGTGTTCGCCAGAGCCAGTTTGAATTCCTGAGGATGGTTGTGTTAGTCAAGATTCTCCAGAGAAACAAAATCTATATAGTCTTATAGGAACAAAACCTATAGTCTTATAGGAAACAAAACCTATAGTCTTATAGGATATATATATATATATATATATATATATATATATATATATATATCTTTAGAGACAGAGATTTATTATAAAGAATTCTCAGATGACTCAGTGGTAAAGAATCCGCCTGCCAGTACAGGAGATGCAAGAGGCTCGGGTTCGACCCCTAGGTCAGGAAGATCCCCTGCAGGAGGAAATGGCAACCCACTCCAGTATTCTTGCCTGGACAGAGTAGCCTGGCAGGCTACTGTCTGTGGGATCACAGAGAGTTGGACATGACTGAGCACACACACATACACCCATGCAGGCTTCTAGAACACTCTGTCTGTGCTAGGCATTGTGCTATACGCTTTCACATTACTACATGCACACTAAGACCAGTAACTTCAAAGTCATAGATAGAAATGGTCACGTGTGTGCCTGTGTGTCCTAATATTTTCAACCTACACCAAAAGAAAATCAGAACTAAGTGGATTTTCTTCAAGTTGCACATTTAAAAGGAACACTAAGCAAGTAAGAATCAAACAGATTATGGGAATTATTCATAACTAACATTTTTGAGCACTTGCTGTGTGCCCGTCACTGGGGTGAGTGTTTACAAGCATTGGCTTACTTAAATGTCACAAGAAACCCATGAGTCATTGTTATGGTTCATTTACAAAAGACACACCTAAAGGCTAAAGAGGTCAAGTGACTTGTCCAGTGTCAGAAACTCTGAGGTCACAAAGCTGAACAGGAGCTCAAGTAGGTCCGATCTTCAAGCCCCTACACTTGCCCTTCACGCTCTACTACTTATTAGCAACAGCCTGCAAGAGGGGCCAGGGAGTGCGTGACTCCATCTCCTTCTCCCCACACAACCTCATTCTCCTATTTGCATGACACCAGGGGACTAGAAATCACATACCTTAAGTACAAAGCTTGGGGTTCTTATTAAATGTCAATTTTTGCTTTGATAGTGTTTATGGAAGACATCATAAGTCTCATGACAAGCTAGTACCAAGGTCTAGTGTTTGGATGTACTTGCTCTGGCAGGGATTCTGGTCTAATCAGAAGCCATGAGGAGTCTCCCCTCAGATCTCAGAACTCTTCCTCACATTCTCTCCCTGAACTCTCACTGTGACCTGGAAAGCTATTACCATACTTATCGTTAAAAATAAGTAAACTGCTTTATATATAGTAGTGTGCAAACAATAATCCTAATGTATCCCTCCCTACCTTCCCCCTTTGGTAACCATAAGTTTGTTTTCTCTTTCTGAGTCTCTGTTTTGCAAATAAGTTCACTTGTATTTTTATTTTTTAGACTTCTCATATAAATGACATTATACGCTATTTCTCTTTCTCTATCTGGCTTACTTCGCTGAGTATGAAAATCTCTATGTTCATCCATGTTGCTGCAAGTGGCATTATTTCATTCTTTTTTAAGGCTGAGTAATAGCACAGGGGACTATACTCAATATTTTGTAATAACCTATAAGGAAAAGAATCTGAAGAAGAATATATATGTCTGTCTGTATAACTGAATCACTATATGCCTGAAACTAACAGAACACTGTAAATCAACTATGCATCAATAAGATAAGCAAAGAAATAAACTGCAGTTCATAGAGTTAGGGACTGTCCAAGGTCATACTCCCTGTAAGTGGTCCATTTTTTGACAGCTCCATGTTGCCTCTTAATAACACCACTTATTCTTGAATACAAGGCATTCTTTGACAGATCTCACTGTCCAGAGCTTTTCACGGTATTGTTCACAGTTACTGGACTAGAACCACATAAAATGGTCACCGCAGAGGATCGTTAATAGCAGAGGATTTGCTGAATCCAGGGGTCTTCCCAGGATACAGGACAGCTTTGCTGAGGCATTTCTGCGTGAAAGGATTTGCTGTCATATGATTCCACCTGAATGTGTAGCCATTACTGCGAATTCTGCTTCAAAGAGAGGGTCTAACTTAACAAGCTGTTGTGGCAGCTGCTCGTCTGCAGCAGCTAGCATTCCAGAGCAAACCAGAGATGAGAGGAGCTGCTCTTTGGATTTAGAGATAGAGAAGGCAAGCTTGGGACCCAGACAGCAATCTCCCCGCCCTCTCCCAGAGGGTGACGTGTGGTGAAACAGGCAGCCTCTGTGATCCCTGGTCACTCGTACCCACCTGGCTGTCATAACACGGGGTGAGAGTCACAGCCTGGGAGGACAGACCGGACTTTCCAGGAACCGAAGTCACCCCGGGGCTGCAGCAGCCAGGTGTGATGGGACAACCACAGTCCACATCAGGAGAGCTGCGGAGGGGACTGACAAGGGCTGGGAGCCTCTAATCACACTCTCGATGCCCTTGGGCAAACTTCCAGACACCCCATCCATCAAAACTGCTCATCCAGAGAAAATGACCAATGACAAGCCGCCCATGGTCAGACCTCATGACAGCAAAATGATTCCAGGTGCAAGAGGGGCGATGGCTGTGCAAACAGGGCCAGCACTCAGCACCACGCGATGAGGCACAGGGTGGAGGTGGCAAAGGATTCCCCATCAGCGCGCGCGCACACACACACTCTCTCTCTCTCTCTCTCTCTCTCTCTCTCTCTCTCTCTCTCTCCTTCTGTCATGGTTACCAAGGCAACCCAACATGAGTCATCAAATCTCAAGGTGGATTAGCAAAGTGGGAGAGAGGCTTTTGTTTGTTAAAAGCTTTTCCCTCCTTTCCTCTTAATAGCTTGCTCTCATGTTGATGATATCTGACTAACTCTTTTACTCTGAGAAATCCTAAAATCACTACATTGAGCCTGTTTCATCTTAGAAAGCAATCAACATTATTATTTTTTTTTTCATATTGGGTCAGGTTGGGCAAGCCAGGGCTTAGTAATTATGCTGCAACTGGCAGATTTGAAATGATTACTGGACCTATTAGGGTGGCGACTTAGAAATCGTACCCCCTCTGCCCTGAGGGTCAGCACTACTGCCCCGGAGGCCCACGAGACATCTGGCCTTCTCAGAGAAGCCCACCCTCCTAGCATCTGAGCCAGCAGGCTCTTCCAGGGCACAGAATGGCCCCTGGGGACACAGCTTGCCTGCGGACTTTCTATTTTGGACTCTGAACGTCTGCACAGTTCATTTTCTATGCTTGCTCAACAGGAAGGTCTTCCCAGGAACACATCCTGACTTTATCAAGAGCAGAAATAAGTCAGTGGAGAAAACGAGATGACAAATTGTGAGGGTAAAGCACGGTGTAGGGCCTCTGTCCTGGCCTGATATTCTGTCTGGATCTACTCAGAAAGCCCTGGAGAAGCATCTTGTGACTGATTTGGAGGCGGGCCCTTTGCCAAGTGGGAAAGACAGGTACAAGTTACTGGATTTGCCCTGTATAATAAGCCTTCCCCCCAATTCACTATGGTTCAAATCACTCATGAGTAATTCTTGGGTGAAAGCAAAGGCTTTGAACTCAATGAAGGAAGAAAGATGGCGGCCAAAGTGTCAGGAAACTCATCTTTTGCCTCCCTTCCTCCTTAGCTCAAAGATCCCCTGGGCCTTCCTCCCGCATGGGTCTGAATTCAAGGCCTGAGTTAGGTTTTGTTAAAGTAGAGGTGCCCGACTTGGTGAAGGTGAGCTGAAGGTAACTAACTGCTCTTTGATGACACGACAAAAGAAGCCCAAACAATTTCATGTCAGCTCACCTCTCCCCACCCACGATGTAAACAGCAGCCATCAAGACTTTCCATCATCGACTGCAGAAAAGCCTAAATGGGACCAGGAAAAGTACTTCTCTAGCAAGGATTCCTGCTGTGGAATCCGTAGGCACTAGAGGAGTAAAGTATTGTTTCCACAGGGCTGGGGTGAGGGGTGAGCTTTATTTTAGAGAATGTTTCAGATAGTATTCATTTTTATCAACTTTCATCCCTAGCTTCCAAGGATATCACAGGCCAGCAAATATTTCCCTGGGTCCACATACAGCAGAGCTATCTCCCAGGGTATGTGATGAGAGGAGGCAAACCTTTGCTTAATATCCATGACACCTACAAGCACATTCCTTGCAGTCTAGGCCAGAGTGATGGGCTCTGGAATGGTTCTCATCCGCTTCCCCTGTGCTGTCTCACCAGCCCTGCCCTAGGTCTCTTCCAGACCCAAAAGCAAAGTAACTGCTCCATCCTTGGGCTGTTCTGTGGAGCTGGACAAAGCCATGCTAACTGACCTAGTTTTACTTGCAGGTAGCATCTGGAAGATTTTTAATTAATTAATTAATTTTTATTTTTGGTTGCACTGGGTCTTCGTTACTGTGCTTGAGCTTTCTCTAGTTGCAGCCAGTAGGGGCTACTCTTCATTGAGGTTCATGGGCTTCTTATTGCCGTGGCTTCTCTTGCTGCTGAGCACAGGCTCTAGGGCACGTGGGCTTTAGCAGTTGTGGCATGCGATGTTCCACTACACATGGAATCTTCCTGGACCAAGGACTGAACCCGTGTCCCCTGCACTGGTAGGTGGATTCTTTTTTTTTTTAATTAATTTATTTTAATTGGAGGCTAATTACTTTACAATATTGTGGTGGTTTTTGCCATACATTGACATGAATCAGCCACGGGTGTACATGTGCCCCCCTGTCCCGAACCCCCCTCCCACCTCCCTCCCCATCCCATCCCTCTGGGTCATCCCAGTGTACTGGCCCTGAGCGCCCTGTTTTATGCATCGAACTTGGACAGGTCATCTATTTCACATGTGGTAATATACATGTTTCAATGCTTTTCACTCAAATCATCCCACCCTCACCTTCTCCCACAGAGTCCAAAACTCTGTTCTTTACATCTGGGTCTATTTTGCTGTCTCACATAGAGGGTTATCATTACCATCTTTCTAAATTCCATATATATGCATTAGTATACTGTATTGGTGTTTCTCTTTCTGACTTACTTCACTCTGTATAATGGGCTCCAGTTTCATCCACCTCATTAGAACTGACTCAAATGTGCTCTTTTTTATAGCTGAATAATATTTCATTGTGTATATGTACCACAACTTCTTTATCCATTCATCTGCCGATGGACACCTAGGTTGCTTCCATGTCCTAGCTATTGTAAACAGTGCTGGCAGGCAGATTCTTATCCACAGTACCACCAGGGAAGTCCCGGAAGATTTTATAAATGGATTTTTAGAGATGAACCCATCCCATCTCAATTCAGATGAGGAAAATGGGGCCCTGAGAGGTGAAGTGACTTGCCCCAGGTCACACAGCACCCTGGTGGCAGAGACTAGAAGTTGAGCTTCTTGGTTTCAAATTGTGGTTCTTAGCACTCCACCTTAGTGAGGTGTGAAGGAAGAGAGGCTTCTTCAAATCCCCTTCTCTAATCTTCTCCACCTGATTTTTTTCCTCCTTTTTTCTATTGAATTTTAGTTGATGTAAAGTATTATATAGTTTACAAGCGTACAACATAGTGATTCATAATTTTTAAAGATTATACTCCATCTATAGTTGTTATACAGAGAAGGCAATGGCACCCCACTCCAGCACTCTTGTCTGGAAAATCCTGTGGATAGAGGAGCCTAGTAAGCTGCAGTCCATGGGGTCGCTAAGAGTTGGACACCACTGAGCGACTTCAATTTCACTTTTCACTTTCATGCATTGGCGAAGGAAATGGCAATCCACTCCAGTGTTCTTGCCTGGAGAATCCCAGGGATGGGAGAGCCTGGTGGGCTGCCGTCTATGGGGTCGCACAGAGTCGGACACAACTGAAGCAACTTAGCAGCAGCAGCAGCATAGTTCTTATAAAATATTGGCTATATTCCCTGTGTTTTACAATATATCCTTGTAGTTTATTTTATACCTAATAGTTTGTTATCCCCTCACCAAAGTTGCCCCTCCTCCTTCTGATTTAATATTTATTAATTTAAAAACCTACCTGATTATTCTTAACAACAGCACAGATATATTTGGGGATAGGAGAGCAATATTTTCAACCACCAAACCTTGAGTATAAATTAAGAGATCTTAAGAGAATGGAGGTCCCTGGATGGTGGGAGATCCTGGGGTACAGTGATAGCCATGGGCCTCATAAGGAGCCTAAAGAGAAAGGGCAAAGATCCCCGAAGACAAGTACCACCAATATCATAGGTAGCTTCCCAAGTCTGAAGAAAGGGAGTGGTGGAAAACATCCAGCACTCGCAGCTAGACTACATCCATAGAGCCAGCTCCTCATCTCCAAGGAGACGAGTGATCAGCCTTTGTTTGGCCTCCTGTTGACCTTGGACTGACCCTCAGGAAGTGTGAGCTGCAAGCCTCCAGTCTGCTGAAGGGCACTGTCACACCACCAAGGGGGGAGATTAGATGGCCTGAGTCATTTGAAGCTACCTGCTGCTGCCCTTGGCTGCTGTTTCATTCACACGGGCTCCCGGTGTCCTGACATTTCCCATTCATAGCTGTTCTCACCAGCCTCATTCCCTCCCTCTTTGAAAAGGTCTCTTATAATCACCTTTGAATCAAAAATAAAAATGCTTATCTTATGCTTATCCTAGCATGGTGAAAAATCACAATTAATCTGAGCCCAATTATCTGAAGGCTGGAATAGGTGGATTTTTGTGGTTATTATCACATTCAATTTTCAGAAGAGGAATCATTTCATCTTGTGAATCATCTGAAACTATTCTGCTCTGCAAAAACCCCACTAAGTCACAAAACAATGTCAATGGTACATTTTCATCCCTTCCCATCTGTGTCAGAATTAGGCGACAGTGCTGTCATTCCACTCACATAGAACACCAAATGCCTAAGGCCAAGTTGCCTTGGCTACTTAATTTCTGAACTCATTGGCCATGCCCTTGACATCGGTGTAGCTGGAATAATTCCAACAGGGAGGTTCCTGGTTGGGAAACTTACTTCCTGTTGGAGTGGATGTGATTTCCTTGACCTGCCTTTCTTCCTAGCCTGCCTGCTCCCAACCTCTAAGTGTGATGCTCAGAAACTGGTAGCTGGCACAGATATTCTTAGCTTTGCCGCAGGCCCTCAACCCAACTGGTTCCTCCCACTTACATGATTTATCTCACTTTGGTGAATTCCTGTAACTTCTGACTGTTTTTCTCTTCTATACCTTAAAGAGCCTCATCTCATGCTGAACCTGCCTCCAGGCTCTTTCTGGAATTACCTATTTCTTTCTCAACTCTGTCCATCAGCACACTGCTAAGTGATTCTTCCCCAAATGGCAGCTTGGCCAGGGGTTCCTTTTTGAATGCCTCTCTCTCAAAGCCAAGACAGAACAGTAAGGATGTTTAAACATTTGTGGGGGTGTTGGGGAGCAGAAAGGAGACTCAGGGCTTGGCAGAGCCTAAGGGGAAAGGTTGAATGAAGCTCAGTGAGTTCTAGAAGGAAGTCAGAACTGGGTGCTAAGTTGAGAAATAATTATAGTGTCACTCTCTCAGTGTTTAGATGCCTGCTGATGACCTTGCGTTATAGAGTCCACTCTGATACTCAGCTCTGGTTTCTGGAAAGTTCTCTGGCAGCCAGAGTTTGTAGCCCACATGCAGCTTACATTCCAAAAAAAGAATGCCTTCATACTGGTATCAGACCATGCAGGTGTAACTTTGTGTATTAGCTATGATGCTATGATTTTTTAAAAGGTATCATAGATTCAATTTGGGGCTGTGGATAGATGACATAAATGGCAAATAGATGGGGAAACAATGGAAACAGTGAGAGACTATTTTTTTGGGCTCCAAAATCACTGCAGATGGTGACTGCAGACATGAAATTAAAAGACGTTTGCTCTTTGGAAGAAAAGCTCTGGCCAACCGAGACAGCATACTAAAAAGCAGAGACAGTACTTTGCCAACAAAGGTCCATCTAGTCAAAGCTATGGTTTTTCCAGTAGTCAAGTATGGATGTGAGAGTTCGACTATAAAAAAAGCTGAGTGCTGAAGAACTGATGCTTTTGAACTGTGGTGTTGGAGGAGACTCTTAAGAGTCCCTTGGACTGCAAGGAGATCCAACCAGTCCATCCTAAAGGAGATCAGTCCTGATTATTAATTGGAAGGACTGATGCTGAAGCTGAAACTCCAATACTTTGGCCACCTGATGGGAAGAACTGACTCATTTGAAAAGATCTTGATGCTAGGAAAGATTGAAGGCGGGAGGAGAAGGGGATGACAGAGGATGAGATGTTGGATGGCATCACTGACTCGGTGGACATGAGTTTGAGAAAGCTCCGGGAGTTGGAGATGAACGGGGAAACGTGGCATACTGCAGTCCAAGGGGTCGCAAAGAGTCAGACACGACTGAGCGACTGAACTGAACTGAACAGAAGGCTGTGGAGCATATAATAAAATGGGCAGGCCTCAGAGTCAGGTTAAACTGAATTCTGGAGCAGACACTGAACAAATATATATGTGGCTTTGGACCAATTATTTTAATTCTCTGAAATTTCAATTCCCCTATCAGTAAAATGTGATTAAAAATTAAAAAGTGATTTATACAGTTGTATAGATTACTTTAAAGTTAACAACAACAACTGGAGAAAAGAATTAAGGTCTGAAGAGCACTGTGTGTGTGTGTGTGTGTGTGTGTGTGTGTGAGACGCTCTATTTTCAGGCACCTTCCCTGTTGGCTCAGATGGTAAAGAATCTGCCTGCAATTCAGAAGACCTGGGCTGGAAGATCCTCTGGAGGAGGGCATGGCAACCCATTCCAGTAGTCTTGCCTGGAGAATCCCATGGACAGAGGAGCCTGGCGGGCTACAGTCCATGGAGTCACAAAGAGTAGGACACGACTGAAGCGACCTAGCATGCACTCATCACTAACCTTAAAACGTTATTATTAACTATTATTAAAATCAGTGCTATGGTTATCTTCATTTTATAGATGAGCAAACTGAGACACAGAGCAAGGACGTAACTTGCCCAGTGTCGAGCAATACCCTTAGGTCCTGGTGATCTGGGAAGGGAGAGGCACCCAGGGGAAACCTGCTCTTGATTGAGGCTGGGGTACTGGGTTCCAGACTATCAGGCTTTCCCTGAGAGGAGAAAGGCAATCAAGCGCTTGTGAGGCTTTTCCTGGATTCCTGGGAAGAGGAACTTTCCAAGATGCGAGGGAGTTTATGCTATCCCTGGTGGGTCCCTGGAACCACACCCGAGTTTATGTTCATAGGATGACTCCTGGTGAACCCCTAGCTAGTTTCAGGACAAGGGTTGGCCATGCCGGAAAGACCACCCATGAGATTAGAGGATTGGGGTGGCATGGGTGGGGATCTGGAGATTTGAGTTCAATCACACAGCCAATGATTCACCCAATCATGCCAACATAATAGAAACCCCCATGAACATTCTGGACACCAAGGCTTGTTAGTAATCCTACAATGATATATCAGGAGGGTGATGCAGGTTGGGGTCCTGGAAACTTCATTTTAAGGACTCTCCTGACTTCCTCATACACATCTGTTCTTTTGGCTGGTCTTAATCTGCTTCTTTTATAAAAAGACTACAGTCATAAAAATACCACTTCCCTGAGTTTGATGAGTCATTCTTCTGAACTATCAAACCTGAGAGGGGAGTGGGAAGCCCCCAGATTTGTAGCCAGTTGTTCAGAAGTGGGGGTGGCCTGGGAAACCCAGAGCTTTGACTCAGTCTCAAGTGAGGGGGAGTCGACTGGGGGACTGTGCCCCCCAGACTATGAATTCTGTATTAGTTCTGGTACTTAGTATCAGAATTGCACTGTGGCGGGAAAAGGTATGCCCAGCCCCACGAGGCTATGCCGGGGCAGGGAGGGGGTGAAAGGGCAGTGGGACAACGGGATCTCATGTTTTGTTTTTAGGGATCCTATCCCCCCATCTTGGCCTCTCTAAGCATTGTCCTGTCCTGTATCCGCCGCTTAATAGCTCTCCGCTTCCACTGCCACAGTTTAGAGGACCCGTCTGACACACAGACACAGCCTCTCACAAACATCTAAGCCTTTTCTTATTCATAAACCTCAGTTTATCTGCTGACCAATGAAGAAAAAAAAAATTGAGCAGATTAAATTGTTCACCATGATCCATCCCATACTTGCCTTTATCCTCTCTTCCAAGGACCTCACGGGCCTGACACAGGTGTACGCAAAGCTTTTCAAACAGGACAAAGTTCTCTCTCCTGAGTTTGGACAAAGTGTGGTTCTCCCAGGGATCTTTCACAGTCCTTAGAGTTTCATGATAAAGCAGAAACAGCATCGAATTGGAGACAAGCACCTTGAGTCTGGTCATCTCTGGGGCCATGCGTCCCCTGGAGGAAGGGGTAGGTGAGCAGGGCCAGCGGATTGTCAGGTCCCACCCTAATCATCCAGGGTTCAAAGCCAGTGGGGAAATAAATGAAATATAAACCTGGAGTTGGCGAAACCCAACCAAACAGACTGAAGACAGGTCTGAAGGGCACACCGTTGCCAACGCTCACTGCAGGTATCCAAGAGAGCAAAGGTTGACATCTCCTGCTACTCTGGGCTTCTCACATGCATCCCACAGAATCTATCTGGGTGGTTTGGGAAGGGAGGAGAAGCAAGCACTTCCAGCTGGGAAAGCCTATGGCGGAGGAGGTCACGCAGGAGGGTCCCCGTGCTGACATCTCTCTCACTACCCACTTGTGTCAATCACCACACCCTCTGAGGTGTTAGTGTCCAGACACTCCAAACTAACTGCTGACTTGAAACAACAGAAGGCATCTGAACGAACTGGCAACACAGGAGAGCACACACAGGGTGTCTAAGGAGCTGAGTCGCAACTGTGCCTTCTAGTGCTGGACTGATGAGGGGAGAAATAATAAAGAAGGAAAGACTGCGCTTCCCTGGTGGCTCAGAGGTAAAGAATCCACTTGCCAAGGCAGGGGACACGGGTTTGATCCCTGGTCTGGGAACATCCCACGTGCCACGGAGCAACTAAGCCCATAGGTCACAGCTATTGAGCCTGTGCTCTAGAGCTTGGGAACCACAACTGCTGAGCCCACGAGCCGCAAGTACTGAAGCCCACACACCCTAGAGGCCTTGCTGCACAAGAGAAGCCACTGCAACGAGAAGCCCCCGCTCTCCACAACTAGAGAAAAGCACGGTAGCAACGAGGACTCAGCAGAGGCAAAAATAAACAAATGAAATTTTAAATCATTTTCAAAAAAGAAGGAAGAACCTACTGTCTCTTTCACCTCCCTCCTTCTCCCCTCAAACCCTACTCTCTTGTCTATTTGTTATTAAAGCTCTCGTTTAAAATTAGTATTTTCTCCACATTGTTTTCCAATGAACCAAACATATTAGGGCACTGTGATCTTTCAATGTTCTTCCAAAGCCTGCTATGGACCAGTATTTGCCAACATTCATGAAGCCAGTAAATGTTAGCTCCTCGAAAGCAGGATTTTGCTGTTGTTTAGTTGCGAAGTCATGCCTGACTCTTTGTGACCCCATGGACTGTAGCTTGCTAGGCTCCTCTGTCCATGGGATTCTCCAGGCAAAAATACTGGAGTGGGTTGCCATTCCCTTCTCCAGGGGATCTTCCTGATCCAGGGATTGAGCCTGCCTCTCCTGCAGCTCCTGCATTGGCAGGTGGATTCTCTACCACTGAGCCACTGGGGAGGCCCAAAGCAGGTTTGAGTTAGTCCAAAAATGAAGATATACAGTGAGCAAATCTCACTAAAATGTTACCACAACCCCAAATTTAAGCCAAACAGACACAACCCCGGTGCCCTTGTCCCACAAATCTAAGCCTTCTGTGGAAGCAAATGTCTATTTCAGGAGAAATTATGGAAGCAAGAGAGAGATGGATAGCAGCTGCTGAAAATCATATCAGAGCCATTTCCAAGTGTCCATGATGACCACTGGCTGTATCGATTAGATAATGACAAGGAGATCTGGTTTGAGTCCAAAAAGCAAAGCTACTCAGAGTAGACAGAGGGAAGAAGGAGTACTTAATTTTTATGAACCTATTGGCTGGTGCTTGATATTCATATTTCAGGTTGTCAATCTTCTTCCTTATTTTAAACTCAAAATGAAGAACTATCCCTGGCTACGGTCCCAGTAAGAGCGTGTGGCATTTTCATCTACTGCCCTCTCCTCCACACCCGTCTAGTTACTGGCAGCCCAGCATCTGAACTGCTCTTGTCAAGCCACTGCAAGTTAAATTTTGGAAACATGTACTCATATCAAGGGCTAAACCAAATCACCACATTGCTAAATACCAGTGCTCTTTTTCTTAGGCAACAGTACGTGGGGTCTACGTTAGGGGCCGTGAATAGGTCTGGACGACAGCCCTGCCTGAAGCAATCTTCTGTTTTCCCCTCTATCTTGCCTCACCACCCCCAGTTTCTCGGTTGAGTTTACGGTTTGGTTGCTAGGTCAGCAGAAGGTGAATGGCTTCCTGCGTGGGTGAGACAGAGCGATTGCAAAATGTGTATCTCGCCTCAACTCAGCAAATGGTGCCCCAGCTGCCTGGGGTACACGGCATATTGGAGGCTCTGATTCAGGAGCTCGAGGTGAATTGCATTGTCAGGCGCAGGATTAAATGATTGGGGGGGGGGGGTTGGCAGCTCCCTCACCACCCTGTCTTTCTCTCAAAGTGAATTTATTCCACTGGCAGGCATTAGAGCAAATGTTTCCTAGTGGAATCATGGGTGTTAACTTGGAAGGCGTTGTATGGACTAGCCTTTACTCTTTAGAGACATGGGATCTGAGATCGAGAGAATGCAGGGCAATGTGGTGTTGGGTTTTTTTTTTTTTTGGTGGTGCTGGTGGTGTGTGTGGGGGGTGGCTACTGCATGAAAAGGATCTAATGGGACCAATGAAATAGTGCTGACATTTCTCAACAAAACGGCTAATTGACTTGTGAACATAAAAGAGTCTTCACCGCGCGTGAGAGAGGAAGAGTCAAACCTGACAGGCCTAATATTCAGAGAAATGCAAAGCACTGAAATAACTTGCATTAGTCGCCTAACAACGCCAATGACCTTACTCCAGTCATGAAGCAACGTGCTAGGGTGGAGCAATATTGATAGCTCCCTCTCTACCTAGAAGCTTGCAACTTTAGCTCTTCTTGAACCATATACAATCAGTAACTCATCTGATAAAAGCATATTAACCAGTCTTTCCTGGTGGTCCAGGGGTTAGGAATCTGCCTGCCAATGCAGGTAACACGGGTTTGATTCCTCGTCTGAGAAGATTCTACATGCTGTGGAGCAAATAAGTCCCTGCCCCTCAACTACTGAGCCTGTGCTGTAGCGCTGGGGAGCCAAAACCACTAAGCCCATGTGCTGTAACTGCTGAAGCCTGAGCACCCCAGAGCCTGTGTTCTGCAACAAGAGAGGCCACTTCAGTGAGAAGTCCACACATCACAGCTAGAGAGCAACCCCCACTCGCTGCAACTAGAGAAAATAAAAAATAAATAAAACTTTTTAAAAAGTAAAAAATAAAAATATCAACACAAAGTCTATTAGACAAATAGTCCTGATTAAAAAAAATTAATCACCTACTATGTGACAGAGTCTAGGGATAAAAATGTCAGGAAAACATTATATCTACCTTCAAAACCTTCCAGACATGCAAACATTTTTTATTTAATGTCAGAAACTCAAAGAAATTTATTACAATAAAGAAATTTCACCTACAAGACAATCGGTGACTTCCAGATACGGCTCAGTTTTCTCCTTCCATGTTTGATAAGAGCCAACAGCCATCAAAGTCACATAAAATTATTATAAATGGTAGACATTCATTTTCAGACCTTAAATGATGGGAAGCGGTAGTAAGTATCAGTTGTGTAGCGTTTTATGTGTGCAAAGTGCCTTACTGTCATATTTTATGGCTTGTTCTACATAATAGCTGTGTGTGAGATGGGTTGAAACAGCCTCTATTTGAGAGTTAGCAGAGAGCAGTCGTCACCAAATATATCAATGTCCTCTTTGAATGCTATTTGCCTTGGGCCTTGAAAAAAGGTCATCATATGTTTTAATTTCTTGAGTTTGCATTCCGCATGTTTAGATTCGGTTCACATGGTCTTTTTATAACAGTGCAGATTCAGAGCTCCGATTCTGAACTGCACAGGTCACACTGTGTGCAGCAGCCAAGACGAGTCACGGCAGGCCTGACCCAACCCTCTCAGCCTTCACCATGATCAGTAGCTGTTACCGTACTTCCACTAAGACTCCGTTTCATTCTCCCCATCACTTACCCTCCAAGGTCACAGGAACTATCCCTGGTCTCCACCCCTTCTCCTTCCAAGTAAGTGATCCTTGGGGTAGTCCTTGCTGGCCTCTCACCACCCAGCTTTTTGCCCATCTTCCTCAGGCATTGCAGTCACAACAGAGCCACTGTGGGCCGGCTGGGGGTGGGGGTGGGGTGGAGGAGTGGGGAGTGGGATCCAGATCATTCTTCTTCTTTCCAAGTCCATCCTTCGCATTGTTGGGGAGGCAGGAGAATGCCCCCTTCCCAAGCCTTTAGTATGTGCTGAGCTTTCTTTCTGAGGCAGGAGGGTGAGGCCTGGGATGATGAGTGAGTTCCCTATGTTACACCGTTTGGTGGGCACAAGACTGAGTGCTTGGTTTTAGGTTTCATTTTTTTATGAATGTCCAGATCTGTTTACCCCCGCCCTCCCAGACTTGTTCGGCCAGTTGGAAATGTCTGGACCAGCTCTGGTAATGAATGATCGGTTCCGTTCTCAACCCCTATGACTAGAGTAGAACTTTGGGGAAACAGGTTTAGACTGTTTACAAGTCTTGGAAACTCTTATTAACTCTTTTGTTTCCTCTTTCCATTCCTAGCAGTGTGATCACCTTGGGAACACATCTGCTGGTCAAGAGGGACCATCCCCTGCCTGTGAGAAGCATACAGTCTGGTGGGGATTTCAGAAAGACCAATGGGAAATTGCCAATCAAGGCTGTTGATGCCACAAGAGTGCTGGGAGCAATGAGGCAGAAGAGATGGACACCTGCCTCAGGTCTGGGAGATCAAGGAGGACTTCCAAGAGGAAGTAGCCCCAGGGCTCTGTGTTTTGGAGTTAGACTGGAAAGGCTGTCTTTGGCTTGGGAAAACACTTTGAGTCTAGAGAGCCAAAAAGGGCCAAGAATGTGGCCCAGGGGAAAGGGATGGAGACTGTCTTTACGTTCCAGGCATTAAGGAAGGGGTGGGAGGACTAGCTTTCCTTTGCTTTGCCATGACCCAGACACGTTCAGGGACAAGAGGTACCTTCGGTTCACCCCTGCAGCGTTTCTCTTGACATATGATGGGCAAGGTTCAGATCTAGTAAAAAGACTTTTCCCCACAAAGCCTAAAAGGACAGGCTGGGCTCCTTTTCAATCACTGCTGACAAACACCACAGCTAATCTTGGTGCTGAGGGGGAAGGACTTCACGAAAGGGAATCAGGAAACAGCTCTTTGTTTCATCAGCTGCATGGCCTCAGTCTGTCCCTGGGCCACTCTGGACCTCACTGCCTCATTTAACTTACTGGATCAATAGTACCTGGCCTACTCATTCAACAGTTTGTTGGGAACATCAAGTCATAATAAATAGGGCTTAAGATAAATAAGAGTCAAGCCCAGGAGTGTGTCCAGTGTTGTTCTGCGATGTTCATTTGCTTCTGCTTCTAGGTTGGTATTCTCCTCACCCACCTGAGGGTCTTGGGTGCCCCCTCACCTAGCTCACCCACTGCCAGACACCACCCTCCACTCATCCGACTCCATCCACAGCTGCTAATCGTGTGGCCATGGCTGAGTCATTCCAGACCCCGACCCAGGTCATCACCGACACCATTAAAGTATTCAAGCAGCCCCTTCACTTCAGAGCCCATGAGCCCATATTCCCCAAGTCTCCTCTGAGTCCAGGGCCAGTGAAGTGCACCCCAAGGGGAAAACCATCATCTCAGATACCACAGCCCAAGGTTCTCCCCCTGGGCCCAGCAGCCGTCTTCTAGCTGGAGCACGTGTGCGTGCTTAGTCGCTCAGTTGTGTCTGACTCTTTGCGACCTTATGGACTATGGCCCGCCAGGCTCCACTGTCCATGGGATTCTCCAGGCAAGAATACCAGAGTGGGTTGCCATGCCCTTCTCCAGGGGATTTTCCATATGTCTTTATTTCTGAAGAACAAAGCTTAGGGCTCTTTCGGTGATAACAGAAGCCCCCGTTGCTTTCACACTCTTCTCTGTGGCCATAGACAGGCACAACATCTTAACCAACTGATCTATTAACATGACAAAATGACCGTGACTGTGCCCTGGCTGGCTGAGCTATCTGCCCGGCACACAGTGAGGGTTCAGTAAATACTTGTCAAATGAATGATTAGACCTTGTTATGGACTGAACTGTGTCTCCCCCGGCCTGCTCCAAATGTGTGTGCTCAAGTCCTAACCCTCAATATCTCAGAATAAAATCATATTTGGAAATAAGGTCTTCAAAGAACTGATTGCGTTAAAATGAGACCTTCAGGTTGGGCCCTAATCTACTAAGACCAGTTTCCTCACAAAAAGAAATTTGGTACAGAATACGCCTGCAACACAGGTAAGACCACATGAGGACTGTCTATAAGATCTCAGAAGACACCCAACCTGCCAAATACTTGCTCTCAGACTTTCAGCTTCCAAACTGTGGGAAAATGAATGCTAGCTGTTGAAGCTACCCAGACGGTGGAGTTTTATTATGGCAACCCTAGCAGACTAATACAGACCTACTTAAGAAAAGTAGCAATTACAGAACAGAGCTGGGGTATGGAGCTTACAGTCTCATCAGTAAGGAAGTGATTTGCCCATAGTGGCGAAACTGTTTGGGGATTCACTGTTGTTTCTTGGAAACTCCACGGGCCCACAGGAGACCCTCAGAAACAAAATGACCGATAGGGTAAAGAAGAGAGACTTTCCTAACAGTAAGGCAGGGGCTGCTCTCTGGATGTATATGAGCTCTCTCTGTGTTTGATGAGCAGCAGATATGATTTTTCCATTTTACAGAAAGGTGACTCAGATTAGACAATGAATCTAGAGTCAGTTTAGAATGGAATCCCAGTTACATTTTCCATCTACAATATGCCCTGGCTCATCTTGGCTCCATTTCTCTCTCCTCTTCTCTACTTGCTTGTCAGCAAAGCTTAAGGCGTATACATAAGTATATAGATATTTGGAAAGTGGGGGAGAATTTGAGGGAAAGGCCAATATTTAGCAATAGCAAAAAATTGCACAACATCTTTGCCTACATAGCCTTGGCAGCTGGGACTCAAACTGTGAGCCCAACTGATGAATTATTCCCTGCCTGAATTCTACCAGCTCTGAAGTTGAATTAAAGAGAAGTAAAACTGTAATGAGCATCAGACAGACTGTCCCCAGGGGTACAGATGACAGAACAAAGCAAGCGAATTGGAGAGATGATCAGAAGAGGCACGGAGACCCCCCGAGGGGTCCAGGGCTTCTCTCTACTGAGATGCAGGCTCTGCGGGCTGCCCTCCCTCCTGCATAGGGAGCTGGTGCCCCTGTTTGCTGTCTGTCCCCTTCCTGGTCTCTCTCCTGGGGGGAGGACACCAGCTGCCCCTTCCCGTGCCTGCCTGTCATGGGCCTTCTTCACCAGGATCCTCCTTGTTCTCTTTCTGGTTCTCTGCTCATCCACGAGCCTCACTGCAGGGCCACGTTGTGCATGACTAGACCAAGCTCAAGTCTCCTCCTCCAAAGTTTGCACTACGCCAACCAAAATCTTCCTGAGTTTTCCCAAACCCTAAGGAACTCACAAGACCCTGCCTGGTGTATCTTCCCTGTGTTCTCTTTGGTTTCTGCTCCTTGGACGCTCCAGGCACACTCCTGCCACAGGCCCTTTGCACCTGCTGTTCCTCTGCCTGAAACACCTCTTGCCAGGTAGCCTCATGACTCCCCCGTCACCTCCCTCGGACTGTGCTCAAATTGTCAGTGAGATCCATTCTGCCCCCCAGTATTTAAACTTCACCCCTCATTGCTGGGGGCTTCTCTGGTGGCTCAGTAGTAAAGAATCCGCCTGCCTATGCAGGAGACACAGGTTCAATCCCTGAGTTGGGAAGATCCCCTGGAGAAAGAAATGGCAACCCACTCTAGTATTCTTGCCTGGGAAATCTCACAAATAGAGGAGCCTGGCGGGCTACAATCAATGGGCTTGCAGGGTCAGATACGACTTAGTGACTAAACAATGACAACCTCATTGCTGGCACCCTGAGTCCTTTTCTCTGCTTCGTGTTGTCCATTATGCTCTTTACAGAGGATGAGGTGGTTGGATGGCATCACCAACTCAATGGACATGAGTTTGAGCAAGCTCCAGGAGTTGGTGATGGACAGGGAAGCCTGACATGCTGCAGTCCGTGGGGTTGCAAAGAGTCAGACACGACTGAACGACTGAACTGAACTAACTGATGCTCTTTACCAACTGATGCTCTTTACCAACTGATGCTATCAAGTATTTTATTTATTCTTTGCCTCCTGCAACAAGAAGATAAACTCGAAGATGGTGGGAAATCTTTCTGCTCTGTTAGTGACATCAGCACCTAGATCAATGTCTGCCATGGTTGAAAGAGGGAATGAATTCAAAGGACAGCTCGTTAATTGAAAAACGAAATCCACGATGGGACAGGAGTATCGGAATGGACTCATGCATTCTTTCCTGAGAGTCTCATTTCATTTTAAGTACTTTGACCACAGCTTGGTTGCCCTCTCCTACGATGGATGGTTCTTCCCGCAGTCGGTATCAGCCTCATTCCTCTTTCTCAGGTATCAGAGAAATGGTTTCCATTGGCAGCTGCGGCCTCATGAAACATTTGCCTGGCTTTCTGCAGACTCTGCAAGTCAGTGAGCATGAAATGTAAAATGACCTTCCTGACAAAGGAATAGCATCCGCTTCCCTCTCTCACTCCCACAAACAGCTCTTATTATCTCTGGGAAAAAAAAAAAAATGCTTCTTCATATTTTGTTTTTATTATTTTTGCCAAAAAGAGAGACTGTCTTGGCATCTTTGAATTTATAATGCTTGAGGTTACCAAACAGAATGTGCAGTGGAATCCTATTTTTATAGTGTTTATATATATATATATGTTTGTATATATATAGTTACATATCCTTAATGTTTATATATTTTTGTATTTTACATTTACATATTTTACATGTTTCTACATACACAAAGCTTCCCTCGTGGCTCAGGTGGTAAAGAATCTGCCTGCAATGCAGGTGACCCGGGTTTGATCCCTGGGTCGGGAAGATCCCCTGGAGAAGGGCATGGCAACCCACTCCAGTATTCTTCCCTGGAGAATCCCATGAATAAAGGAGCCTTGTGGGCTACAGTCCATAGGGTCACAAAGAGTTGAATACAACTGAATGACTAAACACATACATATATATTTCTAAAGACTGGAAAAATATACCAATATGCTAATAGTTGAAGGTGGTGAGAATACTATGATTTTTATTTTACTGTATTCCCTATAATGAGCATATGTTGTGTCTATGATAAGAAAATAACAGTACATTTTCTTATTTTTTTAAAGTAAAAGTGCTTGTATTACTTGGGTACCTGCTTATTGCTAAAGGTCAGTTTGCTGGTACAAGGAGACGTCAAAAGGACCCCCTTGGGGTGTGACCATGCCTTTCACCTTGTGATTTTAGCTTGAAGGAAATGGCAACCCACTCCAGTACTCTTGCCTAGAAAATTCCATGGAAGGAGGAGCCTGATGGGCTACAGTCCATGGGGTCACAAAGAGTCGGACACGACTGAGTGACTTCACGAGTAACAGACTAAATAAAGGCAAACTGAACTAGCAGTGCTGGGTTCTCATGTTTCCATTTACCCTGAACCTAAGCCAAGCCCTGGGCTAACATGGGAATGGCTGATTACGGATGACAGTTTGCTCCATCACTTCCTTGAAAAGCTGCTTGTGACGTCAGAGCTGGCTGTGGAGTCTTAGGACGCTCATCACACTGGATGCCTGCCTTGGAGCAGCTGCATTTCCCGTTGTGGCTTCCTCTGCACTTTCCTCTGGTGGGGGTGTCTGAGTTTGCCATCTGCCCCTTTTCCTGACTCCTTTCATTTTTGCTCTGAATATCTGGGTAACGTGCTTCATGCTGCTTGGTAAACCCATGTCCACTTCTCCCCACCACCAGTAAGTGAATTCTTGAGATCCAGGCTACAGAAGTCTGCTTCATTCCCTGATACTCCCCAAGTGCTTCATCTTCTGTCCAAAAGGTCTATTTTTCCTGGTCAGGCTTTCTGTGTTCGCACACTGGCTTGGGTGTTTATTTAGGGAGTTGTGCAGGGACCGGCTCCTCCACGAGTGCCCTGACCTGGCTTTCTCCAGAACTGGTAAGACAGCTTCTTCCCTTTAAGGGTTGCTCTCAATCCTTCTGGAACACGTCTTTCAACATGTGAGACTTCCAGTTGATGTGATTTACAAAACATAAAACTCCTTTTCTTGGTATTGAGGACCCACAGTCATTTGGTCCCTGCCTGTCTTTCCAAACTAATCTATCATGAATGCTCCCTATGAGTCCTCCCCAGGAGCAAAAACCTCTTTATTGTATTCAGACTCAACTGATGTCACTGTACATCTCTGTGCTTTTGCCCAACTCAGGAGTCTCCTCCATAATCTGCTCTAAGGACTTGAATCCCATCCATCCTTTAAGTCTTCATTCAGAGATTATTTATCCTGTGAGTCCCTGTGACCCCAGTTCACAGTGACCTTTCCCACTCATTTGGAAATCCTCAAGTAATGTGAATAAAAATAATAAATAAAAATAATAATCTCACACTGCCACCTAAGAAGAGATGAAAGCAAATGTGTGATAGTCTGCTTTATATACTCTAAGGAAAGTGACAAAAGGAATATAAAAATAGGAAGAAACTTCCATTGAGACCGGAACCTAGGAACAGAGGTTATTTACATGCCAGAAACTATATATGATTACCGTGTTCTCAGATCCATCAGACACGGTGTAGATACAGAGCCACGCTTTGGAAAGGCACCCTCAGATCTTGCCCCTCATAAGTCAGAGAGGAGCCTTGGAGAAGTGGAGACATCAATAGAAACCCTTATTAGAAAAAGGAAGACCTGGTAACAATATAGTTTATATCAACCATCATTCATTAGTAAGAAATGAGAGAAGAGTTCTAAGCGTAACCAGATGGAGAGAATTTACCTGCTTTCTTCATGGGGAAAAACAAAACAAAACCAATATTTAGTCAAGAAAGGGTTGAGACAACAAGAGAGAAACAGAATATAACCCTCAAGACAGGCATCCAGATGATAACCTTTGGAAAAGATTTGCCTCGAGAAACAGAAGTAAACTGTAGAAAGAATCCCCTAGCACCCCCACAGACACACCAGTTTCTCTGGACAATCTATGCAATTATGTAGGGAAAGAAGCTTCTGTTTTTCCTGGGCATAAGTGTCTGGCCTTGGGCTCTTCTCCCCATGGAGTTTAGGAAAAGACACAGGACGTATCTGTTCTGCATATGCAAGTTCATCTAATCTCCTGTTTTCAGCCCCAATTCTCACTCCAGCCTTCGACACATTTGCCCTTTCCTAGTCCAGTGATTCTCTGGGGTCACATTAGCTCCATCCTCGACACATGGTGCAGGCTGCAGGCTCCTTTTGCTTTGCATCCTCTAAGAATTTGATGCAATTTCATGTCATCAGTGTTCCCTTTCCATTATCTGAAGTGCTATAGGCTCTAACTTTTCTATTGCTTTACTGTCATATCCTGGGGCATCAAAAAAACATAGATGTATGTTCAGTCTGTCAACTTCACCTGAAAGGCTCTCAAAGTCTTACTCAATTATTCCCAAGGTATTCTATAGATATAATGAAATTTCATTCTAATGACAAGTGGAATATTTTAATGAAATAATTTAAAGTTTATTTGGAAGGCTAATATGGTAGACTAAATAAGAAGTTCTGAAAGACAAGAATCATGGGAAAGGACAGATACTAGAGTATTTGGTTATGAAAAATAAAACAGAATGCCAAGTGGAACAGAAAAGAAAACTACAACCCAGACCTAAATCTATGCATAAATTCAATATGTGATTAAAATCATACTTCAAACTGGCTGAGGGAAAAATTAAAGATGAAGATGGCAAATGGAGTGAATCATTTGGAATGAAGATAAAAAAACCACCTTTATTCTGTATAAGAGATATATTAGAACATATTCCAAACAAACTAAAGAATTAAATCTTTAAGAGAGAATGAAAGAAATATGGCAGAAGAAGATAAAAATATACATTAAAACGTAGCCAATGCTGGTGGTGGCAAAGAAGGCATTAATTACACAAAAAAAGGAGCAAGGACTCCAAAGGAAAAGACTTGAGAGCACCGATTACACAAAAATGGAAAAGTTCTGGAAGCTTAAAAAAAAAAAACTTTTAAAAGATGTAGAAAAATCAGGTAAAATATTTGCAACATATGAGCCAGAAAGAATAAAAGTATTAGTATACACAGACCTTTAAAAATCAGTAAGAAAGCATGAACACCCCACGAGAAGAAGGAGCTAAAAACACAAAAACACAACTTGCAAAAAAGAAGAAATGATTAATAAACAAACAACCATGTTCAAATTCTCTAGTAAGCAAAGAAACATTAATTAAAATATCATTTTTAACCACCATCCTGTACTTAGTTGCTTAGTCGTGTCCAACTTTTGAGACCCCATGGACTGTAGCCCGCCAGGCTCCTCTGTCCATGGGGATTCTCCAAGCAAGAATACTGGGCTGGGTTGCCATGCCCTCCTCCAGGGGATCTTCCCAACCCAGGAATCAAATCTAGGTCTTCCACACTGCAGGCAGATTTTTACCATCTGAGCCACCAGGGAAGGTAGCTTCCATAAACCTCTCATCCTTATTCATCAGCAGGCAGACAGAATGAAAACCACAATCACAGAAAACTAACCAAAATGATCACATGGACCACAGCTTTGTCTAACTCAATGAAACTGTGAGCCATGACATGTAGGGCCACCCAAGATGGATGGGTGAAAAAGAGTGAAAAAAGGAGTGGAAAAGCTGGCTTCAAACTCCACATTTAAAAAACAAAAATGGAATCCAGTCCCATCACTTCACGGCAACAGATATGGAAACAGTGAGAGACTTTATTTTCTTGGGCTCCAAAGTCACTGGAGATGATGACTGCAGCCATGAAATTAAAAGTCACTTGCTCCTTGGGAGAAAAGCTATGACCAACCTGCTGCTGCTGCTAAGTCGCTTCAGTCATGCCCGACTCTGTGTGACCCCATAGACAGCAGCCCACCAGGCTCCCCCGTCCCTGGGATTCTCCAGGCAAGAACACTGGAGTGGGGTGCCATTTCCTTCTCCAATGCATGAAAGGGAAAAGTGAAAGTGAAGTCACTCAGTCGTGTCCAACTCTTAGCGACCCCATGGACTGCAGCCTACCAGGCTCCTCCATCCCTGGGATTTTCCAGGCAAGAGTACTGGAGTGGGGTGCCATTTCCTTCTCTAATGACCAATCTAGACAACATATTAAAAAGCAAAGACATTACTCTGCCAACAAAGGTCCATCTAATCAAGCTATGGTTTTTCCAGTAGTCATATGTGGATGTGAGAGTTGGTCTATAAAGAAAGCTGAGTGCCGAAGAACTGATGCTTTTGAACTGTGGTGTTGGAGAAGACTCTTGAGAGTACCTTAGACTGCAAGGAGATCATACCAGTCCATCCTAAAGGAAATCAGTCCTGAATATTCATTGGAAGAATCAATACTGAAGCTGAAGCTCCCATACTTTAGCCACTTGATGAGAAGAACTGACTCATTAGAAAAGACCCTGATGCTGGGAAAGATTGAAGGCAGGAAAAGAAGGGGATGACAGAGGACGAGATGGTTGGATGATGTCACCAACTCAATGGACATGAGTTTGAGTAAGCTCCGGGAGATGGTCATGGACACGGAAGCCTGGAGTGCTGCAGTCCATGGGGTTGCAAAGAGTCAGACACGACTGAGCAACTGAATTGAACTTTTAACCACCAAATTGGCAAAACATTTAAAAAATTATAACATCCAGGTTACCCTTATTCATTGTTGGGATGTGTGTAAATTCCTATAGCTTTTTCGATAAGTAAAACCATATTGGCCCTAACTTCACATGTGTATTTTTTAAACCCTTTAATATATTTATGTTTTTCTGTCCATTAAATTTACATATAGGAAAATTTCCTAGGGAACTATTTTTAGATGCAACAAAAATGTACACTGCAATATTTGTAGTAGTCGATGGCTTTAATCTACATAATGCCCAAAAAAGATTTGTTAAATTAATTATTGTGCATCCAAACGATGGAATATCTCATACCCATAATTTTCAATCATATTTAATGGCTTTGGGAAATGGTATCATTCTAGTAGGTGAAAAAGACACCTTTACACGTCTATACTATGAGCCCAGGGCTTCGCAGGTGGCGCTGCTGGTAAAGAATCCACCTGCCAATGCCGGAGACATAAGGGATGCGGGTTCGATCCTTGGGTCAGGAAGATCCCCTGGAGGAGGGCACGGCAACCCACTCCAGCCTTCTTACATGGAGAATCTCCCCCATGAACAGAGGGGCCTATCAGGCTGCAGTCCATAGGGTCACAAAGAGTTGGGTACAACTGAAGTGACTTAGCACGCATGCACGGATGATATGATCCCAAATTTATAAAAAGGAATTTAAACATATACACATTATAAAAAACTATACCAAATGTTACTAATGATTATGTCTGGGTAGTGACATATGGGTGATTTAAATTTTCTTCCTTATATTTTTACATATTTTCCAAATTTTCTGCAATAAACATATGTCATCTTTATAAGCAGAAAACATTTTTTTTTAATATAATGCTTTTCTTAACCAGATTTTAAATTGCTTGAGGGTTTTTTTTATTTTTATTGAACACATCATTATAATTCCTACAGGGTGCAGACCCAGGATGTTATTTTTTTTAGCTTTTTATTTTATATTGGGATATAGCCAATTAACAATGTTGTGATAGTTTCAGGTGAATGAAAGGACTCAGCCATACATATACATGTATCCATTCTCCCCCAAACTCCCTTCCCATTCAGGCTGCCACATAGCATTGAGCAGAGTTCCACGTGCTTGTTGGTTATCCATTTTAAACACAGCAACGTGTATATATCCATCCCAAACTCCTTAACTATCCCTTCTCCCCATCCTTCTCCCCCACCAACGATGTTTGAAATGATACAAATGAACTTGTTTACAAAACAGAAAGAGACTCACAGACTCAGGATGTTATTTGAAATGTAGTGGATAATAAAGAAATATTTATCTGATTAACAAAGTTCTTTCTTGGGTTTTTTGTATTCCTTTTCAAATGACTCTAAGGCATATTTTTAAAATATGAGACCATCATCTAAAACCTGTTTTTCACGTGGGCACATGATAAATACTGCTTCCTGCACTGTCGGTAGCAGAGTGCAGACTCGTTGCCTGCAAGAGTTAATTTCAGGCACTCCTGACCACCTGTTCAGCATCTGCCACATGTCATTCATTTCAAAGGCCTCTGAGGCTCACCAACTCAGGAAAAGGATTTTTGCTTTGCAGTAGGTATATACACAAAGACAGCGCCAATGCAAATAAGAAATTCCCGGTCCAGAAATAAACATTTCTTAAGCAACCTAGACAATGAAATGGATGCTAGCCTTTTCTCCCAGAACTTTTTTGTAATTACATTTTTATTGACTCTGCAGAGGAAATGAAAAAGGCTAACATATAATTGACTAAAAGAAATAGAAGTAATAAACCGAGCCAGAAGTCTTGAGGAAACATGTATATAAGGTAAAATAACTCTAATAGGAAAATCTATTCTAGGATGTTGAAGTTATATAATTGCCTCCGCATGCTGCTTTGGCTGTGAAAAGAGCTGGGTGGGGTGCTGTGACACGGAACACCATGAGGAGGGCTCGAGTCTCTTACCAAATTTGTCTATGCTCTGGGTAATTTAAATTCTACATTTCAAAAGCAACTACCGGTATTGGATTCTGAATTTTACATGAAACAAATGTGGAGGAGGGGGTGTGTGTGAGTGTGCCTATTGGATTCAAGAGGCATTTAACAAGTTGTCTTATGATAACCTTGTAGCTAAGAGGATTAGTTACTTGGTGAATACATATGTATGTATGTGTGTGTATTTATGTATATATACATATACATATATATATACATATATATACATACACGTTGTTGTTGTTTAGTTGCTAAGTCATGTCTGATTCTTTGGGACCCCATGGACTGTAAGCTTACCAGGCTCCTCTCTCCATGGGATTCTCTAGGCAAGAATATTGGAGTGGATTGCCATTTCCTTCTCCGGAAGATCTTCCCAAACCAGGGATTGAATTCACATCTCCTGCATTGGCAGGCAGATTCTTTACCACTAAGCCACCAGGGAAGTCCCATATACATACATAAATACATATCCTGCAAATGATCAGGAGATGGAAGCCACTCTGCATTGAAGTGGTAAACCATATACCACTGTATTTTCAACATAATCATTACTGTAGTTTGAATTAGCTGATCAGAATTAAGAGCAGAGGTCAGAAAGGAAGGTGGTGAAGCTTCAACTGGCACATGTCCCGCACCCTAATACTCAGGCAGTCCCGCTGCTCACCCCCTCTTTACACCTACACTTTGAGTCATTCATGTTCTTGATGAGCAAGAATCATACCCCTCAGATGTTGGGGTAGAAAAAGATTAAAACCTGCTGACATTAATAAACATAGAAAAGGCAAGCTCAGCCAATTTGTGAGTCAATTACAACTAACATTCTGACGACAGAATCAGGCTATAAACTGATCTTGACAGGAGGAAATGAAGAGATGAATGTAACAAGAAGATATTTAGTAGGGATAAAACTTAGGCTCTGACCTTGGGGCTGAAAGATCAATAATGAAAACACAGGGAGAGGTGATCTACGTAAGGAATGCACATGCTTAGTCACTTCACTCATGTCTGACTTATTGCAACCCCATGGACTGTAGCCCACCAGGCTCCTCCGTCCCTGGGATTTCCCAGGCAAGAACACTGGAGCGGGTTGCCACTGCCTTCTCCAACCTAAGGAATGGTTCCTGTGACAAGCCTAAGGGGATTCAGGCACCACCCCGGACGCCAACCAGAAATTTAGTCCTAAGCTCTATATATGCTGCTGCTACTGCTAAGTCACTTCAGTCGTGTCCGACTCTGTGCAACCCCAGAGACGGCAGCCCACCAGGCTCCTCCGTCCCTGGGATTCTCCAGGCAAGAATACTGGAGAGGGTTGCCATTGCCTTCTCCGATGCATGCATGCATGCTAAGTCGCTTCAGTCATGTCTGACTCTGTGCGACCCCATGGACAGCAGCCCACTAGGCTCCTCTGTCCACGGAATTCTCCAGGCAAGAATACTGGAGTGGGGCTCTATATATGGGCATGTAGAATTTGGAAGGAAGAGGATGGCATATTCTTTTTTTGCCCTGGTCACAGCATACCCAGAGGGCTACATCTGGCTCTCTCTTGTGCCATCTTTCAAGAGGGCATAGACCAACAAGACTGGGTTCAGAGACAGTGAGGGAAGGCTTGGGGGGAGGGTGTCTTAAGGCTCAGCAGAGGAGAAAAGAGATATGATGCCTAGAAAAAGAATGACTTGGGAATGAGTGTGAGAGAGGGCATGGATTGATTCCCAAGTTTAGAAGAACACAGAGAGATTCCTACCCAGAATGGTCAGGAGCCCTGCCTCTGTGTGTTTGTAGCACTGTGTGCCTATTTCTAATATGGGAGAAATTTGCCTTCATATTAATTTCCACTCACAAGACTCTAAGCTCTGTGAGGTCAGAGGCTGCATCGTAGTTTGTTATCTCAGAATATAGCAGATTCTCACTAATGTTTGTTTGGACCAGAAATAAGAGGAATTAGACTTATGTCTGGCTCCTAGAGGTAGGTAGCACTGTGACCAATAGCTAGGAGCTGTAGCAAGACAAGATGACGACTCACCATAAAGAACTATTAGCAATAGAGTTGAGCAAGGTGAAATAGTTGACCTCAGGAAGGAATGCCTCCAGCGCCAGACTGAATGGCCATCCAACATTCAAACAGATAGTTGGAGCAGATGATCTTTAAGACGGCATCTTTCAAAGCCTGGATCTGTGATTCCACCCAAGGGCACACACCATCTTTGTTTGAACAGACAACCTCATGCTAAGAAGAGGTGCTTCCAGAGACATTTGAAGGCCCCTTCTGGTTTCCTTTACCAGAACCTCAGGGAAAAGCTCTAGGTCTAAGTCCTCAGGTCCAAGGTCACATGAAGAAAGGACCACCATATAATAAAGACCTTACAATGACATGTCAGGTCGTGGACAGGTTTTCATTCCTCTGAGCAGTCTGCCCAGCTCCCCTTTTGACGTTATGTGTCCCCAACTCGACTTGCCTAACTTACTCTCATCTCCTTTCTCTTCCCTTCCCTGGGCCTCAGTCACAGCGTTTCCCAACTGGGTTGATAATTTGATCTTGACTTGTTACTCTTCTGTGCCTGCCAGCTTTGTGTTTCCATTCTGGATGCTTCACAGGGCCCCCTGGACTGGGTCACAGGGGAAAGGACCACTAGGGGGCTACTTTACTTAGCACAGTAACCTCAAGTGTAGGTGCTGGGGGTACAGAAGTGGCCAAGCAGAGGGGGCAGGCTGGCCTGCAGTTCCCAGCTCCCTCAGGACTGGGCAACAGGACCACCCCCTCTGCAGCGCCATCCGCTTGCACTCTGCAGGGGTGATGCTGCGTGGCAACCCATGTGGCCTCGTGTGGGGCAGTAGCCCAAGGGGAAAGGGCCCGAGTGTGGACAAGCCACCAGGTGGCAGGAAGTGATTCCCAGACACCCGCTGGGTCATGGCGGGCCCTTCAAGCACATGCCTGCATTTCTGTGGGGAGCTTCTGCTTTTATGAGTCTCCTTGGGCTGCCCCAAAGAGAAGGAGTTATAGTGAATTGTCATGGATTCAGTTCTCAAGCAACTTGACACCTGTAACCACCCCTATCCATTCCCTCCCCAGTTCCCTCTGGACTTGGGATTTAGATGAGGAATGTTGGGGGAGGGGGGGTGGCTACTGTCCAGTTACCAGAGATCGGGGGCTACAGGAGCCCCCAGAGTCATAAAGCAGGTCGGGATCCCTCTTGCATTCTGTGTCTGGCAGAGTTTGGCTTTTGCAAGGGGCACTGAACCCTTAAACACCTAGTAATGGATTAGTTCTGGCTGAAGGGAAAATTCAAAGATGAGCTGGAAGAAGAGTTTACAGGACTAGGATCCAAATAGGAGGGAAATTAATTGCTCAATTCTTACGTTTTAAATCCAGAAGTTAACTTCTAAAAGACATCTATTCTCTCTAGACAGGACTATTTCAAAAGTCCCATTACCTGATTTCTTGAATGGCCCAATGCTTCTTGGCCGGTTCACAGACTGCTAACTCTCTCCCTGTCTATATCAAAGGGGAAAAGTGCCCCCAAGGCGGCCACTTCAGGCTTGGGTAGACCTCAGAGATAAACCCTAATTCATTTTTAAATTGGTTGCAGGGGCATTCACAGACAGACAGCGGCCAGACATGGGGCAGTGTGTCTGTGCGTGTATTAGGAGGGGAGGCTAACAGGCAGAAAGACAGAGGGATCAGAAAGGTTTGAGGGTTTCTGAAATAATCTGCCAGACTATTTAACTGTGATGCTAGGCTACTCCCCTAACAACTGCTGGACCAGGTAACCGTCCATCCTCCGGCCCCCATCCCACCCAGAACCACCTTTTCACTGAGTGACAGGTGAACAGATGCCACGCTGCCCTTAGTCACTAAAGCAGAGAGACTATATCTTCCTCATGTTTTGTGGAGATGAAGCTACTCTGAAAGGAGACCCCCAACCACTCCCACCTCTCTTGGAACGCACATGGGGGCTGCCATGTGTCCTGGAGGCAGCATGGCGGCCTGAGCAGCCTAGCTCTGGGTCCTATGTGAAGTTGGCATGGTGATGCCCAACTCATGAAGCTGCTATAAAGATGAGATCATGTGAAGATTAGATCACACTACCTAAGACACAGTGAGCACCCGCAATAGTTCCTCCCCGCCCCCAGGACAGAGATAGCAGGTATCTAAGACCCTACAGACTTACACTCTGTGTTCTCTTCTTGTTTTGGGAATAATTTCTCATTTAGGATCCGAAGCCTTGAACCTGGGGAAATGTTTGTCCTTCTCATCTAACTCCTCCCAAATTTACCTGGAGCACCCTCTGTCTCTGGCTGAGAACTGATATCATCTCTGCCGTTTAATGCTTGGGCCTAATGCTTGGGTGTAACGACAGAAAGCAAATGGAACTAATGGCGGCAGTATGCATTTTTGGTTGCTGGGGTTATTTTATGTACTTCTCTATACGTTCTCTTCTTTAGATTCTTGGGCGCCCAAAATCCATATGGATTTTGCTCAGCTATGAACTTCCCTCTTCTAGCTACAAATCAGACCTCATTCCACATCCATCTCAGGGAAAGAACTGTTAATTCATTCATTTGCCTACTTGCTCACTCACTCACCCATTAATTCCACTCACATCTAGTGGGGACTTAACATTTGCCAGACGTGGGTCAAGTGGTGGTGACACAGAGATGAATCAGGCATGATCACCACTCCTGAGAAGCTTCTGGTTGGCCGGATGGCCAGGGAAGAGGTACACTTTGACCAGAGCAGGAGAGCACGCCGGGCGCTCCCACAGAGGTGTGAGGAGGGAGCATCCTAAAGGGAGGCACGCTGAATCCTTCCTGGAGGCGGTTGCGAAAGCTCCCATAGAGATCCAGAAGCTAACCGTGGAGGTCAAAGTTCAAGCTGGTCAAGCATGCAGGTTTGGAATAAGGGCATATCACAGGGTCAGGATTCCCTGAGGAAAATCAGGAGGGCATGGACATACTTTCGGAACATTCTATGCATTTGCCTGTATGAAGAACAAGCAGCTTCCTCCGGATTCATTTCCAGGAACGGCCAACAGCATCAGCCTCCTTAAGAACTAGGGTGCAAAATATACCAGCTCAGCGGGACTTCTAATAGATTTTTCACATATATGTTAACATGGAATTTAAAGCTGAGGATGACCAGAAGGAAAACCTTGAAGTAATTCTGCGAGAAGCCCAGCAATTATCCCAGAATCCCAGCACACAGTTGGCCATGACCGATGGCACATAGGTGAGGACCTTGCAGATGGCGCCTCTTAAGGACTCACACACCCTCTAAGAGATGAGCGGGGAGGGAATCTGAAAGTAAAAATAAAAACAAACACGAGACCATAGTGCAACCACCTCCTGTCACAGGTGAGGGGCAAAACCCAGCAAGGTAAGGGACTTACCCAAGCCCACTTGGCAGAACCAAGCCTGGGCCCAAGTAGAGCAGTTCCCTATCAGATCACCTTGCGCACATGGTGGATGAGGTCTTCTCCCACCCGAGGCTGCTCACCCTTCCAGACGCCTCTCTCACCATCCTCACCATACACTCGACTCCCACCATTCTGACCCACTTACAATTCGAAACATGCCAGTCTCTCTCTCCCTTCTGGCTGGTGTTTATGCCACTTTTGGCTCCCGGACTGCCCTCCTCCAACCCTCCCACCCCCCAGCTTGGCTAATACCCACTCATTTCTGCACTAGAATTAGAAGCCCTCTCATATCCCCCCACCTCCCTCATCACGGCAGTTAGCACACTGCCCTTCAGCACAGCAACTGCCAGGTCACCACCACTCTGCCTCCCCAAGAACAAAGCAGGCTCCTTAATGACAGACCTTACTCCTTTCTCATCTCCATGCCTGGACACCTAGCACAGCACCTGGAGCGGCCTCTCAATAAATGAACAAACTCTCTCACTGCAGAACAAGGGTTAAAGGCAGCCCCACTCTCTCCTCTTGGCCCAAAGATGCCCACTGAGCAGAAACAGCCAAGGCGCACCATGTATTTGTAGAAAAGATACAAATGTATATTACACATGGGCTTCCCAGGCGGCGCTAGTGGTAAAGAACCCACCTGCCAGAGATGCAGGAGGTGCCAGAGATGCGGGTTCCATACCTGGGTCAGGAAGATCCCCTGGAGGAGGGCATGGCAACCCACTCCAGTATTCTTGCCTGGAGAATCTCATGGACAGAAGAGCCTGGCGGGCTACAGTCCATGTGGTCACAGAGAGTCAGACATGACTGAAGTGACTTAGCATGCATGCACATATATTACACAGCCACCACATTATGGTGTCACACACATACAATGGGTCACACACATACTGGACCACTTAGACCTGGCAGCTAACCTGCAAATAGATATCAGCCCCCCATATCATTTTAGAGCTGAGTTTCCTCCAGTCACGCAGACAGTAAGCAGTAGAGCCAGGCTCTTCCATACTGAGGCGTCCAAGCTCCAGAGCCTTCCACTTGCACCCCTGTTGGAAACAGGTGCTCAGCATTCGCCTTTGTACTGTCTTTGAAATACAGGTTTTTCTGCTTATGTAAGCTGATGCCAGAACAGACAGCTTCAAGCAAAATACCATTGTGGTTCTGCTCAACAATGCTAAGGTGAAATTAACAGCATTCAGTTTGCTCAGACAGAAGCGAAAAAGACTAGAACAGGATTTTTGTGGGCAGAGGGAAATGTGCAACTTCAGTAATTAACCCCAAAGAGCAAATTTTGGATGACAATTAAATTCTCATTTGAAACAACACATTTCTCATGAAAACAGGAAATTATCTCCTTTCAGGTTTCCCACAAAGCAAACTGGCCATATAACAAGGATGTTGGATTCTTTGAAAACAGCAACTCTGAAATCAACAAAATTAAGATCCCCACCTGCATGGGAAGACCAGCAGGCTTCTGAAGGTTGCTGCCAGATATGATGTTTACCTGTATTTCTCATGGATGTGGATAGAACAGGTGAGGACTTACATACTCAGTATACAAATACAGGTCAGAGAACTGGAAGGACATCTTGAGGCATCCAGATGCATGATCTATGTGGACAGGCTCCGTGCCAGGTAAGACTGCTGAAAGCTTATGAGGGACCCAATAAGGCATATCTTAGAACATATCAGAAACATTTAACTGTTCAGCCATGACAAGGTACGGAGGCTGGGGCCAGGATAGGGCCCAGCTAGTTTCTCATAGGGACCAGCTTACATATATTTTGTATCTTGGGCTCCTAGTGACATTTTTCTTCCCAGTCTTGACCTTTGATTCCAAGTGTTTTATTAAAGAATTTTCCTAAACAAAGACAGTTATTTCCCTAAGAGAAAACCTAGTGCCACCTCTTAAAATAATAAGACCCACAGAAGTGTGAGGGAAAAAAGGTACAATACATAACAGGTCAACTCACAGGTGACCTAGAGCAGCCTATAGACAGAGCTTTAGGCTTTAGGGAGGGACGCTGAAAGGAGCTATTAACTTAGGTCTCAGATCAAAGCAGAAGCCTAATCATAGGCTTAGATTTGAAAACCAAGGCATAGGTGAGGCCCTATTCCTGGAAAGCATTGCTGGGGGAGATTGGAAGATGAAACTGTCAAACCACATAAGAGGCCCATGGTCAGCCTTGGAGTCTTGTTCTGGCCAGATGAACCCAGGGCCACAATGGCACTGAGGCCAGCCCCTGCTCAAGTTGAGTCAGGGTTTGTCTGGGAATTTGAGCCTGACAATGGGCCACCCATTTTGGGAGCTGGAGAAACCAAGATGGAAGAAGTGAAAGAGGGGCTGACCTAGAGCACCCTTCCATTAAGACATGAAATTGTTCACGCTCGTAGCATCAAAGAAACTAAATCATGGTATCCAAGACTAAAGTAAGAATAAACCATGACTGAAATATACTTAACACAAATAGGCAGGGAGGGCAGGGGAAGAAAAGCTTTGCCATGAATAACCTACCATAAATTACTGATGTTTCCCATTTTAATATTACAATTGAATATCAAAGAAACAAAACAAAGTTAAGTGCATTCATTCCTTTGAAAACTGTAATTGAAGAAAAACTTCCCATGGATGTTAGTAATCTTGAGAACAACAAAAATAAAAATTTGTATAGCACCTTGCCTTTTCTGAACTATTTCCAGATGTATAACCTGATTTCAAATATATTACAGAGACAAAATCAAGCATTGGGTAGGTTTTGTGACTTGAAGCACAGAAATAAATAGTGTTGTGAAGACAAACACCCCAGTCTCTGAAACCAGGGCTATGGTTTGACAACCATGTCATGTCCCACCAGCCCTGTGGGGGAGTTGAAAGCCCCCAAAAGTAAGCATTCATTGATTCTGGATTTGGCAGTTAGGAGAGAAATAAGGTCAGTGTGCCCCTCACTCCCAGCCACCTCCTGCTCTACAGTCTTCCTTGGATTTTCTCAATAGAACCACCCACAGCCATGTGGGGGGAAAATCATCCCAAATTGTAACAGACTGGACTTGGTAATGTAGCAGACATGATTAACTTACTGGCTGATGACATTACAATTTACTTATCAAACTTACCATATGAAAAAACCAGACTTGTATAAATGATCTAATTATTTACTAGCAAATATCCATCTTCAAAATTAACTAAACCAAATGAATTGCTGTAGTCAGGCATCTAAGTAATGTCCTACTCTGCTCAGTCTTTCCAAATTTAAATTAAATCAATGATAGACTCCTGGCGACCAATGAGAATAAATATGTACTCATTAATCTCTAACTTAATAACAGATAATTAAATACAGTCATGTTATACAGTTTAAATATCATCTGTTACATTGGTCAACTCTCCCAACATCGTGGCTAGCAAATAGTCAGATAATGAACATGGTTAAGTTGCCATCATTTTTATTCCCTTATAATTAATTCAACTCTGCATTAATTAATGGGCAAACAAACAAAGATACTTTGGGTGGATGAGCAGCAAAGTGGCAGAATAATCACAAATATTTTGGATTCTGCTCAAACAAAGAGTTCAGACCTAGGATTCCCTGTTGGTCCAGGGGATATGGGTTTAAACCCTGGTCAGGGAAGTAAGAATTATTAGAACTCATCTTCAGGGGAGATGTTGTTTATTTTGTTCGTCTTTTTCTTTTTTTTTTTTTTTAAGATTTTTTTTGATGTGGACCGTTTTTAAAGTCTTTTTTGAATTTGTTATATATCCAAAGTATATTGCTTCCACTCTATGCCTTGGCTCTTTGGCTGCAAGGCATGGGAGATCCCAGCTCCCAAACCAGGGACATAACCCACACTTCCCACATCGGAAGGTGAAGTCCCAACCACTGGGCCACCAGGGAAGTCCCTGGAACTCATCACTGGATATGGTCTAAGCATTCTAGAATATGCCATTGGAGGAAGTTCTAAGAAGAGGTAGGGTAAGATGGGTCTCCCACTACCTGGCAGCTTTAGAACCTACTGTGTTTTGAGATGTTACTTTGGAATGACACTGTTTATGCTCCAAGTTGGTGATAGGAGCCTTAACAGGAATCCCAACTAGAAGTGTGGCATTAGGTAAGACATTTTTTGGAGAAGCACTAAGTCAGGAGAAGACATCCTCTGGATATTCCTGGGACAGAAATGGGTCCAACTTACTTTAATAACTTTTCAAATTTTGTAGAAATATAATCACCTTATCAAATGGTGGAAAATTGTGAATTAAGAAGGAGCTATTAGAAACACTAAGAATTTTCCACAGTTTGTTGTGACCCACACAGTCAAAGGTTTTAGCATAGTCAATGAAGCAGAAGTAGATGTTCTTCTGGAATTCTCTTGCTTTTTCTATGATCCAGCGGATGTTGGCAATTTGATCTCTGGTTCCTATGCCTTTTCTAAATCCAGCTTGAACATCTGGAAGTTCTCAGTTCACATATCGTTGAAGCCTAGCTTGGAGAATTTTGAGCATTACTTTGCTCAAAATGAGTGACATGAGTGCAATTGTGCTGTAGTTTGAACAGTCTTTGGCATTGCCCTTCTTTGGGACTAGAATGAAAACTGACCTTTTCCAGCCCTGTGGCCACTGCTGAGTTTTCCAAACTTGCTGGCATATTGAGTGCAGCACTTGAACAGCATCATCTTTTAGGATTTGAAATGGCTCAGCTGGAATTCCATCACCTCCACCAGCTTTGTTCGTAGTGATGCTTCCTAAGGCACACTTGACTTCATACTCCAAGGTGTCTGGCTCTAGGTGAATGATTACACCATCGTGGTTATCTGGGTCATGAAGATCTTTTTTTGTATAGTTCTCTGTATTCTTGCCACCTCTTCTTAATATCTTCTGTTTCTGTTAGGTCCATACCATTTCTGTCCTTTATTGTGCCCATCCTTGCATGAAATGTTCCCTTGGTATTTCTAATTTTCATGAAGAGATCTCTGGTCTTTCCCATTCTATTGTTTTCCTCTATTTCTTTGCATTGTTCACTTAGAAAGGCTTTCTTATCTCTCCTTGCTATTCTTTGGAACTCTGCATTTAGATGGGTATATCTTTCTCTCCTTTGCCTTTAACTTCTCTTCTTTTCTCAGCTATTTGTAAGGCCTCCTCAGACAATCATTGTGCCTTTTTGCATTTCTTTTTCTTGGGGATAGTTTTATTCACCACCTCCCATACAATGTTACAAGATTCCATCCATAGTTCTTCAGGTACTCTATCAGATCTAATCTCTTTAATCTACTTGTCACTTCCATTGTGTAATCATAAGGTACTTGATTTAGGTCATACCTGAATTGGCTTCCCTGATGGCTCAGACAGTAAAGAATTTGCCTGCAATGTGAGAGACCGGGGTTTGGAAGATCCCCTGAAGGAGGGCATGGCAATCCACTGCAATATTCTTGCCTGGAGAATCCCCATGGACTCTGGAGGAGCCTGGCGGGCTACAGTCCATGGGGTCGCAAAGAGCAGAACACAACTGAGCAACTAAGCACAGCACAGCACAGCACATACCTGAATGGCCTAGTGGTTTTCCCTCCTTTCTTCAATTTAAGTCTGAACTTTGCAATAAGGAGTTCATGATCTGAGCCACAGTCAACTCCCAATCTTGTTTTTGCTGACTGTATAGAGTTAGAACCAGACATGGAACAATAGACTGGTTCAAAATTGGGAAAGGAGTATGTCAGGGCTGTATATTGCCACCCTGCTTATTTAACTTATATGCAGAGTACATCATGTGAAATGCTGGGCTTGACGAAGCACAAGCTGGAATCAAGACTGCAAGAAGAAATATAAAAAACCTCAGTTATGCAGATGACACCACCCTTATAACAGAAAGTGAAGAGGAACTAAAGAGCTTCTTGATGAAGGTGAAAGAGGAGAGTGAAAAAGCTAGCTTAAAACTCAACATCCAAAAAACAAAGATCATAGCATCCGGTCCCATCACTTCATGGTAAATAGGTGAGGGAACAATGGAAACAGTGACAGACTTTATTTTCTTGGGCTCTAAAATCACTACAGATGATCACTGTAGCAATGGAACTAAAAGATGCTTGCTCCTTGGAAGAAAAGCTATGACAAACCTAGACAGCATATTAAAAAGCAGAGACATTACTTTGCTGACAAAGGTCTGAATGGTCAAAGTTATGATTTTTCCAGTAGACATTTATGGACGTGAGAGTTGGACCATAAAGAAGGCTGATTGCCAAAGAATTGATGCTTTTGAACTGTGGTGTTGAGAAGACTCTTGAGAGTCCCTTGGACTGCAAGGAGATCATACCAGTCCATCCTAAAGGAAATCAACCCTGAATATTCATTGGAAGGACTGATGCTGAAGCTGAAGCTTCAATACTTCGGCCACCTGGTGCGAAGAACTGACTCATTGAAAAAGACCCCATGCTGGGAAAGATTGAAGGCAGAAGGAGAAGGGGACGACAGAGGATGAGATGGTTGGATGACATCATCGACTCAATGGACATGAGTTTGAGCAAGCTCCGGGAGATGGTGAAGGACAGGGAAGCCTGGTGTGCTGCAGTCCGTGGGGTCACAAAGAGTCAAAGAGGACTAAGAGAGTGAACAACGAATTAGGAACTCTGGCAGGCTGAGGACGACTTTTGATGTAAGAACAGCCTGAAGAACTCCCTCACTTGGAGGAGTGCCTGGGTTCTTGAGTCTGGTCAGATGTGAGACAGAATCCCAGCCCACCACTCGTCTGCTCTCTGACCTTGAGCCATGACTCCATGTTTTCTTGGTCTCACTTTCTTCTTTTGCAAGATGGAGAGATTAATGCCTGCTGCCTAGGGTTCTTGATCAGTTAAATGAGATTCTACACGAATGTGACTAATACAGTTCCAGACAGTCAATAAATGCTAGCTCTCATTGGGCTAATTTTGTTCTCATAAGATATTAATTGCCAGGAGATACAGCCAGCCAAGCAGGAGAGGAAAATCATTTTCATTTCACCAATCATACTGATAATGCAAAATCAAATAACACTGACGCTGTTAACTGGAGATGAGTCATGTCGTTTGCATTAGTTGGCAACTGGCAATTTCCTCTCAGGTACTTTGCACTGGGGACCTGCCTATACAACGTAAGTGGTGTCTTCCTGGTGACTGTGTAGCTTTTGTGTAGTCAAGAGAAGAAAATAATCACTTGTTTTTCTATCCAGTTATTCTTTTATAAACAAAATTAGGACATTTAAACAACAGCTCATATAAAGAGTGCGATTAACAGTTCCACTAAAAAGAGCATTGACACATAAGTAAAATAAGATTTTTAAAAATAAGAACACAAGAACAAACTTGCACCTGTCTTACTGACCCTTACACTTAGTCTCCTTAGTCTTTGGATTTCTTCTGATCTGATTAGTACGTCCCTTTCTGACTCACCTGAACACACCTATGGCATCCAAGGTTTCAAGGATGGCTCTGAGATTTCCAGCCCGCTATCATCTCTCTTGTGGAAACATGGTTTACCTACAATGCGGCACTGTATCCTGTCGACTGACAGAGCTTGTAAAGGGGCATCTATCTCCCCTGCTTATTTAGCTTACCTTACATGCTACCCTCTTCACATAACAAAGGCAGAGAGAAAGAAGAAAAGTCACACAAAAACACAACCCTCATTTTGGTAATGACTTTTTAAAATTCAGATGGGAAACATTTTCACTAAAGGAATCAAGAAACCTCTCTAAACAAGAATAATCTATAGGCAGGCTTCGGAGATATTGTGGGTTTGGTTTCAAATCACCACAAGAAAGCTAGTATTGCAATAAAGCCAGTCACATGAATTTTTGGTTTCCCAGTTCATATAAAAATTATATGTTTAGACTATGTTGTAAGTCTATTAAGTGTATGATAGCATTATGTCTAAAACCATGTACATATCATAATTTTTAAATACTGCTAAAAAATCCAAAATGACTGCAGATGGTGACTGTAGGCATGAAATTAAAATATGCTTGCTCCTTGGAAGAAAGCTATGACCAAACTAGACAGCATATTAAAAAGCAGAGACGTTACTCTGTCAACAAAGGTCCATCTAGTCAAAACCACTGTTCTTCCAGTGGTCATGTATGGATGTGAGAGTTGGACTGTAAAGAAAGCTGAGCGCCAAAGATTTGATGCTTTCGAACTGAGGTGTTGGAAAAGATTCTTGAGAGTCCTTGGACTGCAAGGAGATCAAACAAGATCAATCCTAAAGGAAATCAGTCCTGAATATTCGTTGGAAGGACTGATGATGAAGCTGAAGCTCCGATACTTTGGCCACCTGATGCAAAGAACTGACTCACTGGAAAAGACCCTGATGCCGGGAAAGATTGAAGACAGCAGGAGAAGGGGACAACAGAGGATGAGATGGTTGGATGGCATCACCGACTCAATGGACATGAGTTTGAGTAAACTCCAGGAGTTGGTGATGGACAGGGAGGCCTGGTGTGCTCCAATCCATGGGGTCACAAAGAGCCGGACAAGACTGAGTGACTGAAATGAACTGAACTGAACTGAACTGAAAAAATGCTAACCATTGTCTAAGCCTTCAGAGAGTCAGAGCAGTGAGATCAAAAGATCACGTGTTACAAATCACCATAATAAATATAATAATAAAGTTTGAAATATCGCGAGAATCACCAAAATGTATCAGAGACACAAAGCAAGCCAATGCCATTGAAAAAAATGGCACCAACAGACCTGCTTACAGCAAGGTTGCCACAAAAACTTCAATTTGGAAAAAACACCGTATCTGCAGAGCACAGTGCAGTGAAGTGCAACAAAACAAGTCTGCCTGTACAGATAGGTTTCTTCTATAGGAACTAAGGACTTGGTCCACTGGAATTCATCAGTGATCGGCTTATTTCCACAGGATATATAACAGCCTCTGGGGGCCAGGGAGCTATAACTGTTCCTTGACCTTTGGGGCAAAGGACCAACGGGAGCACACAGCGTGTAGGCAGTGAGAGTCAAGGAGAGTGAGCATGGTCCTGGGACCCTGGCCTGGGTCTGAAGGAGGCACAATGCTGAGTGAGCAAAGCCCAGCATCACTTAAGTCCCCCTTGGGCCATCCACACAGAGGCTGGTGGCAGAACCGTCAGCAGATGAAGGGAGGAAGAGAGGAGAGGTGAGGGAAAAGGCCAGAAAAAGCTCTAACGAAAGAGCACTAACCCCCCCCCCCCAACCCCAGGCATTCGATTTTGTGATTTTATGTCCCAGGAAAACTGGCATGGGAACCCATGAGGCTCCAAGACACCACTCGGGGCCTCTTCAACCAGAATGGAACTCCAGAGACTTTGCTGTTGAGAGTTAAGCCAGACACCAGTGTAGAATTTCCGTTCATTCTACTCAGACTTCTTGATGGCTGCCCTAGGCCAGTGCACTTGCAAGAGTACATGCGCACAAAGGTAATTATAACCAGCAAGGACCTGCCTGAGCCTGGGAGGATTTAGGGGAGACAGAGCTGGGCAGAGCCAAGGATTTATTTCAACTGTCCCTGGATCCTCCACAAGTGCAGCCGGAAGAGCTGGAGTCACTGAACTCTGGGGGCTTCGGGTATCCTGTGTGATATCCCACCTTCCTGACACGATCATGGCAAGAAAAGCAAATGACCCAGCCACCGAAGAGTCGGGCCAGTAGACTTGCTGTTTGTCTAAGAGTGTCCCTTATCTCATGCCTTGTTCCCTCACCTTGAACTCCTATTTCCTGGTTTGGCAGATGAGGAAGTCAGTCCCTACAGCTGAATGGTAGAGAGAGCCTTGGCAAGATACTCCATCTGGTCACTGTTGCTGTGGGGTCTTCCACCCCCGGCCCCTCCTTAAAGCTCACAGACGAGTGTCAGGTGGTGGGACACACACTGGAGAAGGCAGCTGGGACAGCTGTCCCCGGCTCGTCGTCAGGCCCCATCCATCTGTTCCTCTGTTTGTCTTGCAAAGCAGAACAGGCCCACCTCTGTGCTGGGCGGCCAGGGAGCAGGTGGCCAGACACACAGGGCCAGTGACATGGGTCCAGGAGATGGGGCGCAGGGCAGAGACAGGGGCTGAGATCGGGGTCTCTGCTCCAGGGGAGAGGGGCTCCCAGCTGGATCTGGTTCCCCCAGTGTCACAGTGGGCAGAACTGACACCCTGGGTTGGCTTATCATGTCCTAGCAGAGATCCACTCCTGGGACGTCCCTGATGGCTAAGACTCCATGCTCCCAGGGCACAGGGCCCAGGTTTGATCCCTGACTGGGGGGCTGGATCCCATGTGCTGCAACTAAGACCTGGAGTAGCCAAATAAGGGAAGCCTGATGTGCTGCGGTCCATGGGGTTGCAAAGAGTCAGACTGAGCAATTGACCAACAACAAAAGAAAAAGATCTACTCCTGCAGGGGTGGGACTGAGTCTCTCTTGCTTTTGAGAGGAGGGCAGGTGGAAAAGCCACAAGCAAATCAAGAGAAGGTTGTCCGACAGCCCCCTCTTAAATCTGTTTCCTGTGATCCACACTCCCTTTTTACACCACCACATGCCCGTTCACACCCAGGCCCCAAAGTCCCTCCCCCTCCCAGCTGCATGCTGTCTAGAGGGTCCTCACGATGTGAAATGCCTTCTTGTTCCACCACATCCCCTTGGATCCTCCATTGGTCTCCATGCAGGGAAAGCTGTCAGACAGGTGCTTTTGAGCACATCTCTCTGTCTGGGGTTATATTAACTGCTCTTTCCTCCCCCAGGCCCCTCGTCTCCTCAACCTGGCATTAAGCCCTCACATTTGCCTGCTCCCAAGCTGCTTATTTTGCCAGCAGGAAGTATCACCTGTCCATTTGCCTGTTAATGAACTGTGTGCTCATAACAGTCGACTCACTCCAGCTCCAGAGAGGAAAAGGAAAGGAATGCCTGTGGCCCAGGCTGCCCCTCCAGGGCAGGCTGGAGGGGATGGGCAGGAGGAGGAGGGGCTGTGGTTACAGTGGAGGCAAAGAGACAGAAAGGAAAAAAAACACGTTCTCCACCAGCAATGTACAAAGCACAGGGGTGCGTAATTTGCATAGATTATCCCAGTTTAACAGTGAAGAAACTGGAGCCCAGGGAGAGTGAACGGCTTTCCAAGGTCACACAGCTAAAGAGGAAAGTGAGCCACAGAACAGGGATTTGAACCCTGGTTTATCTGATGCCAGAGCTATGGCCTCTGGGAGCTGCTGCGTGGTTCACAGGCTGCCCCCAGAGTGGGAGATGCACACATAGGTGTCCCAGGCACCTCAGCAGAGTCGCTGGGCTCTCCCGGTACAGGACGGAGTCCGTAGCACTGACCCATGCCCGGGGCTCAGTGTGGCTCTTGAGGGAACTCGCAACAGCCATTCCTAAGGTCAGAGCAGAGGTCGGGGGCCCCCACTGCAGGCAGGAAGCCAGTGTCAGCTCCCCCATTCCCTCCCACTGGGGAGGAGGAAGCCTAAGGTCCTTCCAGAACCTTCTGACACCACAAGCATATGGCTGGCTGGGAAAGGAAACTTAGCAGGTTTTGAGCCACTTACAATAAAGCCTAATATGCACAAAAACCAATTCTAGGACTTCCCTGTGGCCCAGTGGTTAAGAATACGCCTGCCAATGCAGGGGACATGGGTTTGGTCCCTGGTTCCAGAAGATTCCACATGTCACACAGCAACTAAGCCCATGTGTCGCAACTACTGTGCTCTGCAACAAGAGAAGCCACAGCAGTGAGAGGCCCGGGCGCCTCAACTACAGAAAGCCCCTGAACAGCAACAGAGACCCAGCGCAATCAAAAATGAATAAATTAAAAAATTAAGAAGAAACAATTCTGAAAATCCATTAGTTCCTATCATGACAAACAGATATTTATCAATAGGAAGCCCTGCACACCAAGGTTTACATTTTGGTTTGTGGACCCCATGAGATGGTCATCCACTTAACATTTTAAAAATTAGGAGCATCAAGTTGGAATGAGGTAGACAGGGAAGCAGAATAAACAAGGAGGACGAGGGGGCTCGATGGCTCAGGCAGAGATGCTTAAGATGGGAAGTCAAGGGGGGAAGGAAAGGGAGAGGCTGAAGAAACAGGTTTACATCAAGGTTCACAGAGGATGAGGGGGGAGGAGGGTGAGAGGAGGAGAAGGACGGGGAAGGGAGGAGGAGGGGGAGGGGAGGAGGAGGGGGAGGGGAGGAGGAGGGGGAGGGGAGGAGGAGGGGGAGGGGAGGAGGAGGGGGAGGGGAGGAGGACGGGGAGGGGAGGAGGAGGGGGAAGGGAGGAGGAGGGTGAGAGGAGGAGAAGGACGGGGAAGGGAGGAGGAGGGGGAGGGGAGGAGGAGGGGGAAGGGAGGAGGAGGGGGAGGGGAGGAGGAGGGGGAGGGGAGGAGGAGGGGGAGGGGAGGAGGAGGGGGAGGGGAGGAGGAGGGGGAGGGGAGGAGGAGGGGGAGGGGGAAGGGAGCGGGAGGGGAGGAGGAGGGGGAGGGGAGGAGGAGGGGGCGGGGAGGAGGAGGGGGAGGGGAGGAGGAGGGGGAGGGGAGGAGGAGGGGGAGGGGGAAGGGAGGGGGAAGGGAGGAGGAGGGGAGGGAGAGGAAGAGGGAGAGGATGAGGAGTGGGGAGGGAGCAGGGGGGAGGAAGAGGGGGAGAGAGGAACTTCCTGTTCTATCACATTGCAAAAAGTGTGCCTTTTGATGTCCAAGAGCCTCTTCAGAAATGCAGGGACATGAGTTCTTGGGCACAGAGATGCTGTCTGGGGGCGGCTAGAGGTCAGCCACGGAAACAGAGATGCTCCGGTTAACATGGAGAATGCACCCAGAAACTGATGGAAGCTCGCAGAGGTTATATTAATCCTGGGTACGTCCTACCACCATGAGTCACCCGATCCGAGCACAGGCCTCCAAGGGAGCCAGGAGCCCTGCAGCCGGCAGGTGATGCTGGGTCAGCCCCACTCCTGGGTGGCCAGCGTGCATCCAGGCTGTGTCAGGGAGATTCTATTATGATTGGAGACATAAGAGACATGGGTTCGATCCCTGGATCAGAAAGATCCCCTGGAGGAGGGTAGGGCAACCCACTCCAGTATTCTGGCCTGGAGAATCCCAAGAACAGAGGAGCCTGGCAAGCTATAGTCCATAGGGTTGCAAAGTCAGACACGACTGAAGCGACTTAGCACGCACTCACATGATGATCAGATCTCAGGCTTGCCCTGCTTCCCTTCTCTGCTCCCAAGTCAGTGCCTGTCCTCCAGTTCCAGGGCATGTGACACCCATTTCCTCTATGAACCCCTGGAACCAAATTCAGTGTCTTCTCAGGCGCCTGTGGGAGCGTGGGCTGGTCCACAGCTCCCACCCCAAAATTAATCCCCTAAGTGTAAATCGGTCATCAAGGGCAAAGAGAAGGAACTCTTTGAACAGTCCTTCAGAAAGGAAGCTGCAAAAGAGAAGATCGTATATCTCCCTGGATCCATCCCTGTCCTGAGTTCTTGGGGCCAAAGATTGAGAAGAAAGAAGGTTCAATTATATTTGTCCTTAAAATGGGATTCTGGCCCATTTCTGGTGAGTCCCACTGTTTTAAAGAGTGGCACATAAAAATCTAAGCTTAGTGAAATGGACACAGTAGGCAATGCTTATTCACTGTCTGAAAGGATCTTTTATTCTGCATAAGCATTTACAGCAGAATATCTTTGACACTAAACATCTTTTGAGAGAGTCCTTCTGTACCCCAGGTATTAAGACAGCTTTGAAATGCAAAGCACTGCATCTTGCTGTCAAAAAGCAGCAGAGGAGAGCGAGCCATCAGCTGAGGTCACCCTGTCCATGGAGGTTTACATAAAATTAGCCGCAACTCCCTAGGCCATGTCTAGTAGGCAGCCCTATGCACACATCAAAGCTTCTGCGTGTTTCCAAGGCTCCCTGTCTTAAAGGCTCCTTCTGGCCTGAATGGAATCCTTGGTCTCACATGCTTTCTTCTCCCCTACCCTCAAGCTCTTCTTTGCCAGCAGGGGCACTGACTCACCCAAGTGCATAATTGTTATGCTCAGGGTCATGCTAACTACCATGGAACAAAGTCTATAGATGAGGATTTATTTTTCGCTCAAGTAATAGTCAAAGGTGAATGTTTTCAGCTGCAGGTGGTCTTTCTCCATAATAAGCAAGGACTCCTTCCCTCTCCCAGGTTCAAGGAGACATCTACATCCAGTTGAGGGGGCAGGTAGTGGAGTAGAGAAGGAACAACTGCTTTCTAGCTGCTTTCTGGGAACTGACACGCATCACTTTTGCTCACTCACTGGACATAAGTTTGAGCAAACTCTGGGAAATGGTGAAAGACAGGGAAGCCTGGCTGTGGTCCAAGAGTCAGACACGGCCGAGTGACTGAACGACAACAACTTTTGCTTACCTTCCTTTGGTGACCATCAGCCAACCACATTGTCCTACCTAGAATCAAGAGGGGCTGAGAAATGGACTCTTGGTGGAGCAACTGATTCTCAGCAATAGCGCTGTGCTGTGGAAGGGTGAGCAGGACTCTTTATTGGACAGTTTGCCATCTTAGCCACACACACAGACACACACACACAAATCACTACTTTTCCTTGATTTTTCCCTTCACACAAGGATGGCAAGTGATGAAAGCTTTTTACAGGATGGTGGATGAGAAAGGGGTAGTGATAAAACCTATTTTGAAGGTGTCCTGTTAAAAATAGCAAAATGGCTTAAAATTAAATTTTAGATGTATCCTTAATCTTTTGTCTTTCTAAGAATTTCTTACTGGGCAGTTTTCATGGCAGGTCTTTCAAACATCTTTAGCCCCCCAAATCTTGTTCATTTTACACGTTCAGAAGTTGGAGAATGTGCAGCTCGGGGTTGAGACAGAGGTTCGTACACAACTTTATAGGATTGCTACCTTGACCTCTCTGGAACTTTCCAGCTCCCAAGCACCACCCTTTCTGGTCCACTGGCTAGAAATCCAGCCCTTTCATCTCCCTGTTCCGTCACGCTCCTCTTGTGACTGCATCTGCTCCTGGTTCCGTGATACTTGGAGTACTGCTTTCTTTCTCCCCCAGTCTGCTTGCTCTCATTTTACTTCCTCCAGGAGCTACTTTGGTACATGTTCTCCAGGGACTTTTAACTTGTAGTCGCTGGGAGACATGGAGGTGGTGTGCACTTAATCCACCTTTGCAAGAACCAGAACCCATTGAAGGCTGTTAAATAGTCCAATGGCATGTAGCTTTGTATTCCAGAAAGCTCTGCTTGGCTGGAGAACAGATAAAGCCAGCGACGCTAGAGCAGAGACTGCAGAGAAGAGGCGCAAGCTGGCTGCTCGAGCTAAGGAAGAGATGTCACAGACCAGGTCTAAGGCCACATCAGGTGAGGTGGGAAGGAGGGGGTTACTGAGAGGTGGGTTCTACAGGTTCTGTTGGCCAATTAGATGTAGAGATGAAGACTTGTGGAAGTGTCCAGAATGACTCCCTAGGAGGGAACAGGAAAAAGGGCCATTCGCTCCAGGATATCTGTCTTTGATCAAATTCATAAGCAGATGCTCCTCTCATAGACCAGGACAGACAGATCTGAGGTCTCTCTCCACTTTCCTTCTCTACACTTCAGGATCACTGGCTTCTATGTGAACAGTCACACCAAGATATCCTCCACTCTGACAAGATGTATATGAGCCAGCTTGAAGGTGTGCCGTGTTTATTATTGGCCTGTTTGCGGTTATCAGCAGAACCAATTCAAAATCGATTTTATTTGTATAACAAGCCACCATCTTCAGCTGGGAAGTGGTCAGAGGTAGAGCTTTTATTTTGTACACCTTGCACCATGGAACTTTTTTGGAGCCGTGTTTAAGAGACTTTCCATTTGTTTCTATGATCTGTTAGCAAAATACCTTTGGGTGACATTTCAAGGGTGTATAACAGTGTAAAAGAAACTAAGAAAACCTGAGTTCACCTGGATTGTTTGTTAAAGAAACTAATAACAGAGACGTTACTGTGGCTGCAGATAGGGTAATGTTTTCCTGATAATTTTTGCAGAGTAGCTGTGTCTTTAGATGTTCCACACACAGGCTCACCATGGAAATATATTCATTTTTCGAAGGCTTCCACCTCACCTGCTAGCATATAATTCAACCTTTCAGCTCCCTACAAATTCTGCTTCCTAGCCCCATCATTTTTCATAAACCGGGAGGTGATTAATCATTCCGACTATGGACGACTTGTCCTTAACCTTAAATAAATACCTTTTCTTCTGCTATGCATGCTTACAAACAGCGAGGCCTGGAACCCGTTTGGCTTGGTCACAGCATCGAGATGGTACAATCTTCCTCTCATTGTAAGTAAGCCATGTGCTTAACTTTGGGTAGGTAGGAAAAAAAAAAAAAAAAACTAAAAATGGAAAGAAATTACCAAGATAAACAGCACAAAGTACGGAGAATGAAAGCCCTTACATTTGAGAAAGAATTGGATGATTTCTTGGAAAGGCTTCTGAGGCAGGAATCTGTGGGCAGAAGGAGAAATAGGTTCCTTTTGTGCAGCTTGTGGCAAGTCGACAGAAGAAATAAAAGGAGAAAAAGCTTTGGCAATCTGCTGCTAACAAAGTTCTTAATTTGGGCTGAATCTTCTAGGGTTTGGGAGAGTTTTTAGAGGCTTTCTTGTACCATTGAGAGCATTGACACCGCCCACCACCTCCCTGTGACCTGGGTAGGCAATTGTTTCTCCTTCCCTGGGCCTGGGATACTATCATGTCGGAAGGCTTTGTTGCATCAGCTGGAAGAGCAGAGTCAGTGGGGTCTGAGCCTCGGATTTTTTTGTTCACGCTCAGGCATTAGGCTGTCACACCACCACCACCGTGCAGCTTGACAAGAGTATCCTTTAATCAGCACAGAAGGACCAGGCTTTGGGTTAAAAACAAAAAAATTCTACATTGCTCAGGAACTCTAGGCAATGCTTTTAATCATGTACATTTGTGCTGTATTCTTCCAATTAAAACTTTTCTGAGAACCCCCTTTCTGGCATCCACATTTAATTTGTGTGGCTCACCCACTAATAGAGACCTGCCGCTGCTGGTGGGATCGGGTGATCCTGAACTGGATTTGTTCCTTGGTCCAAGTTTTCCAGAAAGGTGTGGTCAGCACAGCCCAGGCTGGAGATTATTCAGGGAATGGGGACTGAGCCGGAGGGTCAGCTGGATCTTAGTGCTCTGGAAAGCACATGCAAGGATCTGTTAATACACTACAGTTGGTTCCGTGAAAACATGTGCAAATACCCCCAAGTGCTCGTGCGAGTGCTAAGAATAGGAATAAATTCCATGTGTGAGGGAATTCAAAATAGCATCAAACAATAGGCTCAGAAATATTTGGAGTAGACTGTTTGCCAAACTCACTGAAAGACAAGCAAAAAATTCCCCGTGGACCTTGGCTTAGTTTCACCACTCAGACACCTTGCTCAGTTGCACCAAGGAGTGGATTCCTTGTGAGATGTTCTAGATTTGGTCCATTTCTTCATGAATACTCAATGGCTGGTTCCTGTTTGGATTTATCATTCAAAAATGCTAAAATATTTTTCCATAAAAAGACATTAGGCAGCTATAGGGGCTTCCCAGGTGGTGCTAGAGGTAAAGAACCTGCCTGTCAAAGCCAGAGACGTAAGAGATGTGGGTTTGATCCCTGAGTTGGGAAGATCCCCTGGAGGAGGGAATGGCAACCCGCTCCAGTATTCTTGCCTGGGAAATTCCATGGACAGAGGGGCCTGGTGGGCTACTGTCCACTGGGTCACAAAGAGTAGGATGCAACTGAAGTGACTTAGCACGCACAAAGGCACAGCAGCCGTACAGGAGGCTGGTGATGAGTTTTAGGAAAAGGAATTGCTATGTCCTGTGTCAAATAGCTAAGGACAAGCTGAGGTGGAAAGGGGAGTGAGGTCAGGAGATGCATCTCGGAGCCAGAAATGTGCCACGGCGTCCGGAGGGAGGACTAGAGCCACAAACGTGGGGTCAAAGATGGACGAGATCGCCACGGCAGCAAGAGCAGTTTAAGAACAGTAGTGGTGAACTAGCTTATACTGCTTAAACACTGACTGTATTTTATTTGTCCAAAGCCCCATTGCTGAGAAGTGGCAAACCCAGAGTTTCATCAAACCCAGAGTCTCTGACCCAGATCCCTGGCTCTTAACCTTTACTGGCCAGGATGGTGGGGGTCCTGGATTTCCTAGACTGCAGTGAGAATTCTTAGCAACATTTTGCATTTAGAATTCTGGTACCAAGTAGGCCACTGCCAGGGCCATTTTGCATGAGTGTGCAGGTATGCATTACACAATTTTGTACACATCATAGTTTAGATCACTGCCACTTCCCCTCAAGAAACTGCACAGCAGACCACCTGCCAACTGTATACTCTGGCTCTGCCATTTCTACTCTTCCACTCTTACAAGCGAGAAACCTCAACTGGTGGAAGGATAAAGGACTCTGCCCCAGGCTGGCCTAAGAGAGAGGAAGAATGAGAATAAGAAATCTCAGTTTGGGGACTTCCCTAGTGGCCCGGTGGCTAAAACTCCAAGGTCCCAATGCAGGGGGCCCAGGGTTCAATCCCTGGTCAAGGAACTGGATTCCACATGCCACAGCTAAGACCTGTTGAAGCCAAATAAATAAATACAAAAAAAAAAAGAAGAAGAAGAAGAGAAAAAAATCTCCATTTCTAAAGGTTTTAAGATCCTAGTTCCAGTCTCTTCTGAAGCCCTGTGCACTTCCTGCCCTGCAGCCTTAGCCTTGTCATAACCCCAGCCTTGTCCCAGTGGGTTTCTCCTGTAAACAACCAAACAATTCTTGATAACCCTTATCTCTCTGTGTGACTCTCTCTCGCTGCCTCTGTTTCCTCATCTGTTAAACTGTGGCAGCTAGCACTGTATTTCACAGCTTCTTTCCCAGCCCTCTGATGCTTCTGCAAAACAAAGCAGGATGAGGTCCTGGAGGCCCTACTCCATCCCCCCAACCAACCAGATCCAAGTCCACAACGAAGCCCACATCCACCACGTGAACAGCCTCCACTGCTCTTGAATCGGCAGAGACCACCATCCCTTCCAGACACCAGGGGTGCACAATGGAAATAGGGACCTCAGACTCCCCCCGTACAAAGTCAACCCTCCAGCACTCAGTTCCGTCAAAAACGAGCCAGGGAGCTGGCCCAAGCAGAGCTCGCCAGGGGCCCATACAGCTCCCACCCACCCATGCTGTCGCTGCGGCCTTGCTCGTATTTATAGCAGCCCAGGCCTGTCAGAAAACGATGGTCAGGCTTTTTCTTCCTCCCCCCTCTTCCAGCCCCTTGAAGTAAGTAGAATGTTCGTGATCATGTGCGATTTCAGCTGGAGTTTCCATTGCACGGGCTCCTCAGACAATCCACGTCTGCTTCTAATGCATGTGGCATTTCCCAAGTGCCATTGTCTGCCACAAAGGAACGCTACACGGGTGGCCGGCTAGTGTCTCTTTATAGCTGCTGAACTACAAGAAAAAAACAGAAGGAACTGCAGCTGTAAGGAATTAGATTAGACAAAAGGAAAAAAAAAAAAAAAACCTTCCCTAGGGTGATAGTAAGACAGTGGTGTATATTAAAAGGGACAATGTGTTAATGAAATCTCAAGATATTTTTAGAAAGAGCAGACAGCTTCCTCCTGGGGATGGGTGTATGGCTGGTAATGCAATCCTGCTTAGAAGCCTTGGAATAGATTTGATGAAACCTCTGTGTCCCTTCCAGGCCTAGACTGATGACACGATCTATCAGAGCAAAGGGTCCCTTTGCCCCTATAATTACTTGAAGAGGCCCACATTTTAGCCAGCTGTGACTTGACTCTTTCCTATCCAGGCCTTCCTACCATCCCATTTCACCACCAATCCCAACCCTGCTAAGGTGAGACTCTGAAGCAAGAGTTGGGATGCTGTGAACAAATGTAGATGAGTCCCTTCCAGAGGATGAACTGACTGCTGTCTGATAACTGAGGCCACGTGGCCCAGATGTTTCAATCAAAGTGTTGGTATCACCCACCCTCCCTAACTGCATCCTTAAAGGCATCCTCAGATACACAGCAAATCGAAGCTTCCAGAAAAGCAGTCCTTCCCACCATAGGGAGGAGGAAGCCTCTGACCAGCAGAACCAGTTGACCAATAGATAAGTCAACCTCAGGTCTCAAAATCCCAAAGAAACTTGACCTGTATGATCAATATCTGTGTTGGTTCTGGCTTCACTCATGAATCAGCAGCTCATTCCATTGGCCTCTTGTGGACATCTGCATTTCAAAGGGCTTTTGGTGGAGGGAAAGACGTGGACAAAGGTTTGCCCATCACTATGCATCCACAGTACAAATCAGCATGCTTGGCACATACTCAAAAATGTGTACTAGGAAAAATAAAAATAAATGTATCAGGCGATTAGTCAGTAAATTATGTCTTCTTGGATTCCTTCTGAGTTTGATATTATATCCTTTTATTAATTAGTTGCTTAGAGAATTCTCTGGTACTCTCAGGACTCAGCACTTTCACTACCATGGCCCAGGTTCAATCCCTGGTAGGGGAACTAAGATCTGGCAAGCCATGTGGCATGGTCAAAAAGAAATATTATTTATTTATAATGATTGTATTAATCACAGTAGATAGCCTGTCAAATTAGGCAGTTTTTTCTTCTATTTGCATAAACATACTATGCCCAAGATTTAAATTGTTCTCCTTTATGGAAAAAAAAAAGATTCAGGACAATTTTGTGAGCTAGTCTAGGTTCATACTTCTTATTCAAGATGACTGGGGATTCATCCTGGTATCTAAAAATAATGACAGCCCATTTGCAGAAATGAGGAGCCAGGGAAGAGAGCTACGAAACAGGAGTGCAGAGTGCATGCCAGAAAGGGCTCCGATTAGGACCAGGAGGCGGGGCCAGTGCCAGCTCTGCCCTTTGCCAGCAGTCTGACCAGGAGGAAATCCTTCCCTTCCCTGGACCCGGGTTTACTCACCTGGGAGATGAGAGGGCTGTTCTCTGTGGGGACCTTCTGCCTTCAGCATGTGATACGATTCATGAGTGCAAACATCCCACTGCCTGCCATCTCCCTGTAAAGCCAGAGATCTTGTGGGGAGAAGGCCAGAGCCAGAGGTCTTTCCTTCTCCATGGCTAAAGGTTTTTTTTTTTTTTTTTTTTCGGATAGCTCTTGGCCTGCCATTTATAATGGGAAAGTACCGAGAACTATTGCACTTAGGGTACCTCTCTGTCATTCTGCCTGACACTCATCTTTCCACAGTCAGGAAGGAGAAGACTACCAACATTTCATGTCTAGAATCGATTTCATCTAGACGAGCAGGTGCCATATTCTGGTCATGCATGGAAAGGAAAACCTCAGGGTCAGATGCTCCAGGTCCTCCCTTGACTGGCTGAGAGATCTGGGTGTGATCTAACAGACAGATACACAGACAGGTAAATGTATACACACATATGAAGTTATAGATAGATAGACCTAACTGGCTTACTTCATAGAGGAGTCATAAAAACCATATAAGACATCATTTGTGTAAACAATCTAAAAACTTCAAAGTACAACAAGAACGGATTTTCAGATACCCAAATATACCCCCAAGAAGTAAAGGCATATGCAGTCATCATGACATCAATGTCATAGAAATTACATTTATAGCAGAGCCATTTGGTGTCAACTTCCAACAGAACAAGGCGTTAGCTGCTCTATGCCTCATTCTCTGCCACAGTACAAGGTCACAGTTTTACAAAAATCCTAGACTCTTCCAACTCATCTGAAAATTTCAGGATTATTCCGTGAAGAAGTCACAATTTGCCTTGCAGGGAGATAAAGGATTTAAATGTAAAATGACAGCTGCTGCTGCTGCTAAGTCACTTTAGTCATGTCCGACTCTGTGCGACCCCATAGATGGCAGCCCACCAGGCTCCCCCGTCCCTGGGATTCTCCAGGCAAGAACACTGGAGTGGGTTGCCATTTCCTTCTCCAATGCAGGAAAGTGAAAACTGAAAGTGAAGGTGCTCAGTCGTGTCTGACTCTTAGCGACCCCATGGACTGCAGCCCACCAGTCTCCTCCGTCCATGCACCATTAACAAATAAATATCAGTAACAAGTGGATAAAAGTATATTAGAGATATTCTCATTCAAAGTAAATAGACTGAAAAATAATACTCAGGAAAATATGTTTGTTGCTCTAGGTAATAATTTTTCAGCACTATCAGAGATTAATTCTTTCAAGCCAACTGATGCTCAAAAATAGAATGGAAAGGTTTTTATATGTGATCAGTTGATTTTCCACAAAAGTGTCAAGACCATTCATTGGGGAAAGGTCAGCCTTTTCAACAAGTAGTGCTAGGAAAACTGGATATCCGCATGTAAAAGAATGAATTTGAGTTCTTATACTATACACAAAAATTAATTCAAAGTGGAGCAAAGAACTAAAACAACAAAACTCTTAGAAGCAAAACATGGGGTAAAGTTTTCATAAGATTGCATTTGGCAGTGATTTATTGGATATGAGACTAGAAGCACAGGCAGCAAAAGAAAAAAAAACAGATGAATCTGAATTCATCAAAATTAAAAACTTGTGTGTGTCACTATCAAGAGAGTGAAAAGGAAATCCACAGAATGAGAAAAAATATTGCAAATCATACATCAGGTCAGGAATTAATAGTCAAAATATATAAAGAATTCCTACAGCTCAAAAACAAACAAAACAAATTTAAAATGAACAAAGGACTTAACTAGACATTTCTTTAAAAAGGTATACAAATGGCCAATGAAAAGTACAGTAAACGATGCTCAACATCATTAACCAGGGAAATGCAATTCAAAACCACAATAAGATACCACTTCACACCCATCAGGATGGCTATTATAAAAACGAAACAAAATGAACACTGTAATTCAACTATACATCAATAACAAATTTAACAAAGTAACTTACTTAAATAAAATGGTGCATAAAGGAGCATAAGATGGTGTAACTACTATGGAAAATGCTTTGGTTGTTACTCAAAAAATTAAACACAGAATTACTACGAGATCCAGCAATTCCACTTGTAGGTATGTACCCAAAAGAACTGAAAGGAGGGGCTCAAACAGACACTAATACTGACGGCAGCATTATTTATAGCAGCCAAAAGGTGGAAACCACCCAAATGTCCACCAACAGATAAATGGATAAACAAAATGTCACATATACAATGGGATTTACTCAGCCTTAAAAAGGGATGACATTGTGACACATGCTGCCACATGGGTGAACATTGGAGACATTAAGTTAAATGTCAGACACAGAAGGACAAATATTAGGTAAATCCACTTACATGAGAGCCTACGATGGGCAAATTCAAACAGACGGAAAGTAGAATAGAGATCACCAGTGTCTGCTGGGAGGAGGGAATGGGAAGTTGCTGTTTCTGGATGCAGAGTTTGTTTGGGATGAGGAAAAGTTCTGGAGATGGATACTGGTGATGGTTGCAGAACACTGGGAATGTAATACCACCAAATCATACATTTAAAAATGTCTAAAACTGTAAATTTCACATTATGTATATTTTACCACAACTAAAAAAAACAGTGGAACATCATGGGGAATTGTTCTTCAGTCATTTTTTATAGATAGTGGGTATATTCTATTTACTTCAGGGTCTGAAAACCCAGGAGAAGGTGAAATTGTTGGAAAAGAGCCAGCGCCTGAATGTCCCTGTGCCTCCTCCAGCCCGTGCTCACACTCAGCAATTGAAGGTTCTCAGCAATCAGTCAACCTTCTTCTTTCCTCCTTTCAAATACTTTTTACGACGGCAAACAAGATTTCAAGCCGCAGCACCCTCAGGTCTCCCGATGAACAAAATGTCACCTCGGCCTGCAGCCACAGCCCAGATCTGCACATCAAACCACAAAGCAGAGAACCGCGGCACTGCATTGATTCAAGGCTTGGAATGTGCAGCCTGTTCAGCTAAAGGACACGCTTTGGGAGTCGGGGAGGGGCAAGAGACAGCTCAGGGAAGAGAGCAGGAACGTGAACACTAAGAACTCCCACAATGGCCATTTCTGTTCGCCTCGCTCCCAAGAGAGATCTAAAATAATGCACAGGTTCAAATGGGGCAGATTAGGAAAGGTAGGCCTGGGGAGGTTAAGAGAGAGGGCTTCGAGGTCAAAGAGTCTGGTGTCAAATCCTCCGTCTACCACTCACACCCTGTGAGACCACGTCAAACTGCCTCACCTCACTGCGCATTTCTTTCTCTACAGGGACAAAGAATATCCTACTATAGACCCTAACTTACTGGATTGCAGTGAAGATTTTGAAGTATTAATTGATGTCAGCTATTATTATCAGAGAACACAATAAAAAGCCAAATCTAGAACTAAGAGTCACAGTAATGAGCAAACAGAAGAAAAGATTGCTTTGGGGGTATACTGTGTACATATAAGGGTATGCTGTGTCTACGTACATGTCTTAGTTGCTCAGTCATATCCGACTCTTCGCAACCCCATGGACTGTAGCCTGCCAGGCTCCTCTGTCCATGGAATTCTCCAGGCAAGAATACTGAAGTGGGTTGCCATGCTCTTCTCCAGGGGATCTTCCCAACTCAGGAATCAAACCTGGGTGCTCCACACTGCGAGCAGATTTTTTACCATTTGAGCTACCTGGGAAGCCCTGTGTCTATGTATACGGTTTGTTTATAATAGCAAGGTCATGTGAATATTAGCCTGAAATCCTCTCCCAAGCTGCTCCCTAACTTCTACCTGTAATATCCTTCCAAGAACAAAGTTTCTTGGCAGGAAGAAAAGGTCAATGACTTTAAAATCAGAATCGGTGGAGTGGGCTTTTTTCTTGAGTTTCCCTACTTGGTGGAAACAATGCTGCATCCAAGCTAGCTGGGCTCAGGTTACAGGAGCTGGAGCTGGAGCTGGCCAACTCCTCCTAGCTATTCTCTGTCCTCCTCCCAGGATGGCACAGGGACCACATGCACGTTGATTCAAGCTTCGCTGGACTCTTCCCTCATGTTTCTATGGTTCATGCCTGCCACTGAGATAAATTATGTTCTTGTTTTTTTCTCCTGGGTGAGCAGAATCAGGTTTATGCCCCTTTTCCAGACATCTCCTCCTTGTTAGGGTACTGCCCAACCTCTTCTAAAGAAGGGGCGTGTATCCCTCTGTTTCCCTGATCATGGCAACTGAAATTTCATACAATAACTAAGGTCTCATTAAATGCTGGCAAAGAGGCTAGAGGTTCCTTAGTAATACTGGACAGTCTAGTGTTACTTGGGGATTCCCTAGTGGCTCAAATGGTAAAGAATCTGCCTGCAATGCCGGATACCTGGGCTAAATCCCTGGGTCGGGAAGATCCCCTGGAGAAGGAAATGGCAACCCACCCACTATTCTTGCCTGGGAAATTGCATGGGCAGAGGAGCCTGGTGGGCTACAGTCCATGGGGTCACAAAGAGTCGCACATGACTGAGCGATTAACACTGAGGGTTACTTAAGGGCCAAGAAGTCTATGGTCCAAAAAATGTAATTAGGAACCATTAATATTCTTTAGAATCATATGGAGAAAAGATAAGGAAAAATAAAGAGAAGAGAGGTAAAAAGAAGGCATATGTTTCATGACAACAGAGGAATCTACAAAGTCACACTATCTCATACAGGTATGTGCTCAATCATGTCTGATTCTTTGTGAACCCATGGACTGTAGCCCAACAAGCTCCTCTGTCAATGGAATTCTCCAGGCAACAACACTGGAATGGGTTGTCATTTCCTTCTCCAGGGGATCTTCCTGACCCAGGAACTGAACACATGTCTCTCGTATCTCCTGGACTGGCAGGCAAATTCTTTACTACTGCATCCCCTGAGAAGCCCTGTCTAGTAGAATACCATTTATCACCATCCATCTCAAAGGAAACGAAGAAATCTAAGCCTAGATGCTAACAGTTGTACCAGCAATAAATTCTCATCCTCCAACTCAAGAGCACAGCTTCCATTCTCCATGGCAGAACCACAGGCATAGAAGATATAAGGCAGGGCTCCGTTCCAGACTCACAGCTACAAGACGATGATGCTCACCGTCTGTGAGCGAGACCGTGACAGACCCAGGAGGCCTGACAGCCTCATGACAAGCTTCTGCTTTCAGAGAAAGGCATCAGTCTGAGGGGCATAATGCTGCAACCCATAAAGAACTAAGTGTTATAGCCTTGCTGTGCCTCATTGAACTCAATGATCCCTTTTTTTTTTTCTTGGTAATTAACAAGAGCTATCTTTATTTAGGCTTCCTTTCATTTCCCCATCGTGTCTGTCGAGGGATCTGGTGGGGAGGAGAGAGAGGATGGCTGTGGGGAAGGTATTAAGCAGAGGAAGGCCTGCTATCTGAGAATTCAGTGCTATACATGAAAAATACAGGAGAGAGAAAACTGTTTTTTCCTAAATTTTTCCATTTGCTTACCCTCCCTCATCACATAGACTCCCCAGAGTTAGAACCTTAGTTTCAAAATCTTCCCAGCAGATTGCTCATCTTCAATTGATGAATATGGCCCAGTGGCTTGTAGAAAGGAAAACTGAATATTTTAAATACACCAAATCTTCCCCAATTCTAAGTAAAATATTAAGGGGAACTCTTTTGGAACTTACCAAAGCAATTCTAAAGTTCATCTGCCAAAATAAATGGATAAGTATACTGATGAAAACTTTGACAAAATAAAAAGAATGAGCAGACACTTGCCCTATTGCTCATTAAAATATATTTTAAAGTTATAATATGTGAAACACCATAGTACTGACTCTAGAACGGACAAGTCCAGTTGAAGACAACAGACATGCTGGATATATAAAGATATAAATTTTAGTTATTTAAAAGATGATATCAACACTCTGTGGCTTTCCCTGGTGGCTCGGTGGTAAAGAATCTGCCTGCCAGCGCAGAAGACACAGGTTCCATCCCTGTGTCAGGAAGATCCCGTGGAGAAGGAAACGGCAACCCACTCCAGTATTCTTACCTGGGAAATCCCATGGATGGAGGAGACTGGTGGGCTACAGTCCATGGGATCGCAAATAGTCAGACATAACTTCACAACTAAACAATAACAACAAATCAAAACTCTGTAGAGAAAGGTAAGGATTGCTCAACAGATGGTTCTGATGCAATTGGGTATGTTTTCATACTTGCTCTAAGGCTTCTTTCTTCCAATCTCCCCCTTTTTGAGTCCCCCAGAATTATGTCACCAGGGCTTGAGAACTGTCATCTCGCTTTCTTCCACTCTGGTCCTCTCTTCCTGGTCTCCCACCACTGTCTCTGTTGCACGTGATCTTCCTGAGATAACAATTGCCACGGGTATCATTATGCTCCACTCATGAGTGAGGACTGCTCCCCCTCCCACTTACTTCTGGGGCCAAACGTTCTTGATCACAGGTCTCCTTAACCCTCACAGCACATCCAAAATCAGGACATGTCTGAAGACATGGGACTAATTATAAAGAAAGCTTCAGAAATCTTCAGGGGTTGCCAGGGAACAGAGGGATGGACAGGTAGACCACAGAGGATTTTTAGGGCAGTGAAACTCTTCTATATGATGCCGTAATGGTGGATACCTGTCATACGTTTGTCAAAACCCATAGAATGTACTGTTACCGAAAAAATTATTCTAGCACTTGTTGGAAGACTTTATTCAGGATTATTACAAGAGTTAGGACTACCACAGAGGGAAGAGAGATCAGACTCAACTCCAAATACAGAAAAGACAGCGGGGGAGTTGGAGTCAACGAGCAGAGGGAGACGGTCAGCGGATGAAAAATTACTAGGAGGAGACACCAAGGTTAGAGATTCTTGTTGATCTGGCTTAACAGGATTCTTGATGAGGGTGGGCCAGCGTGATTGGACAGATATGAGGAACTGATTCAATATCAAGAGCAATCCGATATCAAGGGTGGGGGACTCTCGCTAAACTGACTTAGCAAGATTCTTGCAAAGACTGAATGGAACAGGTCTGGCAAGGACAGGACAGCAGCCAAGCTCAAAGCTTTGTCCACCAAGAGTGAATCTAAATTATGGACTCTGGGTGAAGATGATGTGTCAGTGTGGATTCATCAGCTGTAACAAATGTACCACCATGGTGTGGGATGGTGATGTGGGGAGTTTTGCGCGTGTGCGGGAACAGAGAGTGTACAGGAACTAGCTGTACTTCCCGCTCTGTTCTGCCGTGACTCTAAAACTGCTCAAAAAATAAAGCCTATTAAAATTTTTTAATTAAAAAAGAAATATGAAACTGAGTAACTCCTGATTATGTCAAGGTAGCAGGAACAACCCTGGGCCCTTCATTAGGCAACAAGTTTCCAGTGAGGTTACCACCTATGGTTACCACCGATTGATCCCTGGGACAGTCAGCCATTTCTGCTATGCCAAGCAATGGGGTGGTCAGCTGTTCCTTGCAGGTCCCCTCTGTCCTATGGTCTCTCTTTCCTTCTTTCCTGTTCTTGTTGTGGACACTGTGGATTGTACCCCAAGAGCCACTCACAACCCCCTCCCACTTGCTGTAATAAAAAGATATAGGGAGGGCATTCTGGGAATGCTTTCACAGGCAACAGATTGAGTTGGTATAGCTCCTTCAGTCTTTTGCCCCTTTTCCATTCAGCATGCCTGGAATGGGGATATAATGTCTAATGCAGCCACCTTGTGACTATGAGGATGAAAGCCACAACCCAGAGATAGCACAGTGAAAAGAAAGAACCTGGCATATGATGTCACGTGGACCCTGGACCACCTATCTCCAAAAGTGTTTTGCCTGAAACAAATAAATCCCTCATTTGCCTAAGTCCCTGAGAGGTTTTTGTTACTTCCAGACAAACACAATGATGACTGGTAACCTGCTCTGCTCCCCTAGCTAGGCACAAGAGATGGATCGGCCACCTACTACATAACTGCACAGACAAATGTCCAGCTGGAATGCAGGGACCTCTAATTTTTTAATATGATTTTAAGCGTAAAAGAATTCCCTCTCTACACAGCACTTCCTCCTAAGTCAAAACTGATGATCTTCCTCTTTTCTGGAGTTCTAACTTTATTCTAACTCTGTCTTTAGACAGAGACTAGTGGGAGAGGGTATTAATTGTGGTAGGATTCTACACCATTAAAAACGGATTCTTTAATATTGAAGAACAAAAAGTACAACACATTGCATCTAAAGAAAGGCTATTGTGTAATCATAGTTTAGACTACTGATGATCTGTCTGCTCTAGAAGTGATCTTTTTAACATACAAACCGGTTCACTCCTCTACTCAAAATCCGCCTGCAGTCAGTTGTACTACTTTTTTGCCCATTCATATTGGGCTTGGTTGAATGACTTGCTTTGGTCAGTGGAATGTAAGCAGATATAATGTGAGCAGAGGTTTTAAGTGTTCTTCTCTAAAAAATATATATTTCTTTTAATTGGAGTATAATTGCTTTACAATATTGTGTTGGTTTCTGCCATATATTAACATGAATCAGCCATAGATATAGTACGTCCCCTCCCTCTTGGGCCTCCCTCCCACCTCCCACCCCAACCCATCCCTCTAGGTTATCACAGAGCACCAGATTTGAGCTCCCTTAAGCATGCTTCTTGGAGAAGGCAATGGCAACCCACTCCAGTACTCTTGCCTGGAAAACCCCATGGATGGAGGAGCCTGGTTGGCTGCAGTCCATGGGGTCGCAAAGAGTTGGACATGACTGAGCGACTTCACTTTGACTTTTCACTTTCATCCATTGGAGAAGGAAATGGCAACCCACTCCAGTATTCTTGCCTAGAGAATCCCAGGGATGGAGGAGCCTGGTGGGCTGCCGGCTATGGGGTTGCACAGAGTCAGACACGACTGAAGCGACTTAGCAGCAGCAGCAAGCATACTTCTTGGTTTGGCTTTTCTTTCTTGCCTTCCTGCTATCTGTCACAAGACCATGCTCTGGCAGCTACTGTCTCAAAACCAAGAAGCAACTGAAGCAGTCAGTGATCCAATCTGCAGCTTGAAGCAGAGCTTCCACAACAGATAAACAGATATAAGAGTGAAAATTAAAGTTTGTTCTTATTGACGATTGAAACGTTGGGATTGCTTGTTACACAGCAGTGACAGCTGACCAATATACTTCCAATGGCTTTCCAGCTCACTCAGAGTAAAATGTCAAAGGCATCCAAGTGATTTAAAAATATCCTTATATTCTAAATCATTTTACTGCTCTGACTCATCTTCAACTACTTACCTCCTTTCTTACTCTGCTCCAGATATGCCAGACTCTGTTTCTCCTCTAATATCCCAGACATGTTTCTCCCTTAGGACTTTGTACCTGCTGCTCCTCCTGCCTGGAACTCTCTTCATTCCTGCCTGGTTCATTTGCTACTTCTTCCCAGATCTGTGAGAAGTTCATCTCTGTGCAGACTAATCTGGCCACCTGATTTCTGATTTTAAACTGCATTCCCCAGTGTATTCCTTTGCCCCTTCCTTGCTTTACTTCTCTGCGTGGCACTTATCAGCCATCTGTCCTCTTCTTGCCATCTGTTTTATGCACTGCAGTGCTGCCAGAATCAAGTTAGAGCACTGCTGGGCACTTAGTAGGCATTTTATAATTATTCACAAATGAACAAACAATAAAAAATAAATAAAACAAAATCTAAAACTAAAAATACACGAATACAATTTTACTACTTAGTAAAATAAATATTAAATTTTCATTATATAAATAAAAACACATAGATGATATTTCATGAAGGAAGAAATCTACACGGTTAAGGAAAAGAAACATAGATGATCCTCATTTGTAATTAAAGGATTAGGAATCAATATTACAGAAAACTACTCCTTCTCCTTTAAAATAAGCTAATGTTTTGAAGAAGCATAAAATTCCTGTCAGTAAGAATTCTCTTTTGCTGGCACAGGTATCCTCATACCCTGAATGTGAAAACTTAGTGATTCATTTCTGGGGGTAAGCAATCAAATATCTTTATAGTTCACATTTATGGTTCAGTAATTTCCTATCTAGGAATCTTTCCCAAAGAAGAAATTACTGCTTAAGGCAAGGAATTTTATACCAGAAAGTTCCTTATAGCATTATTTGTGGTGACACAAATTTAGAAACAACCTAAGCAATCTATAATGGAAGAACAGTTAATGGTTCATAGTATGAAGATCCCTGGAGGAGGAAATGGCAACCCGCTCCAGTATTCTTCCCTAGGAAATCCCATGGACAGAGGAACCTGGGGGACTATAGTCCATGGGGTCACAAAACAGTCAGACACAACTTAACTATTAAACAACAGGTTCATAGTTTAGTTTACAACGTTTGAAAATATTATTTAATGATATGAGAAATTGCTCACACATGATATTAAGTGAAAAAGGCAAAACACAAAGCTACATACTTAGAATAACACCAATATGAGAGTGGAAAGTCTAGAAGGAAATTAGTATATGAAAATTTCAGCCGTGGTTATCTCTCTGACATGGAATTCTGAATGATTTTTACTTTTTTATATACTTTCCTGCATTTTTAAGACTTTCTAGGATGATCACATATTGCTTTTACAAATAGATTTCTTTTAACATAAAAGGAAATAAGATGCAAATTTGAGACCAACCTCTCTGGTAACAGAAAGTCCACCCACAGTTCAGGGAAATGATGCTGCAGAATGCCAGAGCCTTTCTTGCCCATATTTGGGAAGGAAAACACTTGAATGCAAAGATGGTCCAAGCAAGAGAGATGGAGAGAGAATGAAATAAAGTCTCTCTTGGCTTCCATTTTCTTGTGTTTCATACAGCACTATTTTTTTCCTCCACTAGTTTATAGTTCCTTCAAGACAGAGACCATAGCTTCTCTTTTAGTTTCCCACAGATCCAACCTGGAGTTAAAAAAATAAAAAGGCAACCCACTCCAGTATTCTTGCCTGGAAAACTCCATGGACAGAAGAGCCTGGGCAGGCTACAGTCACGGGGTCACAAAGAGTCGGACACGGCTGAGGGGCTGAGCACAGCACAGATCCAGCCTAGGCGTGGCATACTGCATGGGGAACACGTGAAATGAAGGAAACAGAGCTCTGGGGGTCAGCAGAATGGAACATACAGAAAGATGGGAGGTCAGGCCAAGGAGAAAAAGAAACAGAAGACACAAAGGAAGACAGGGCCCAAGAGAATGGAGGGAGAGACAAGCCGGTGAGGATGGGGGTAAAGACAGGTGGGGACAGGATCTTCTGTGAGGACCGCATTCTAGCTCATCCTCTAGGAAGGGTCTGGGCTAAACCAAATCTAGAGTTGACCCCGAAAGGGAGGTTCTCACTGGGTTTTCATCAGCCCCAGATGATTCCTGAGAAGATCACGACTAGCCACTGCGGGAGTTCCTGACCTTGCAGCCCAGCCTGCTCAGTGGCTGGCTCACAAACAGCATCGAGTGACTCACCAGCCACTGGATAATTTGGAAAAACACAGAGACACCAAAGGCTTCCTTGGGGGCCTTGCAGCATCCAAGGTACATTACGGCTCCACCCTGGTTAAGAGAGGTGGGGGGAGTGGATACAGAGGTGGCAAGAGATGCTCAGTGATAAAGTGGGGACATACGTTGGAAGAGCAGGTCACCCCCAAATGGCAATCTCAGTGTCTCTAGCCCCCTACAGAGCTCAATCCAATATGAGCTTCCTGGCTGTGGATTTGGCAGGGTTGGGGCCAGGGGGTCACTTAACCTATCTGAGATTCACTTCCTAATTTCACCTGTTGAATCTGCAAATTAGAGTTCATTTAAGGTGTCTAGTGCAAACTAGAAACTCAGAAACGGTTGTTATTGTTACTAAGGTGCTATGTTATTTGCTAAAGGGTACAAAGATGAGTAAGATATTTCCTTCTTTTAAAATCTGTAATGCAAAGCATAAAATAAATAAGCTACAAGGATATACTGTATAACAGGGAATATAGCCAAGATTTCACAATACCTCTCAGTGGAATATGACCTATAAAAGTTGTGAATCACTGTGTTGCACATCTGAAACTTATATAATATTGTACATCAACTATGCAGCAATTAGAACTAAATAAATAAAAAATATAATCCAAAGAGAAAGAATAAGACAGATGCCCAGTAAATATCACATGAGATAAGGTTATAAGACAGGTATACATTCCTGTGCAAACCCAGAAGGGGAAAGGTCACGGCCTTTGGTGATTGGGGTGGGGAGGGAGTTGGTGGGAACTGACGCCCTCCCAGATGAGGTAGGATTCAAAAGGGGCAGGTATATGACGCACGGAGCCATGTGTTCAGGCAGAAGGAGCAGAAGCAGCAAGAGACCCAAGGCAGGATGATGGAGGCCCGGTGAGAAACAGCAAGGCATAAAGTTCAAGTATGGAAAGGGCAGAGATGCGATTAGGTGTGTGTTCTGGGGCCTGGCTGTGGAAAGCTCAGATGCCAGGCCAAGGAGTTCGTGCTTAATTCAGTGGTCAGTGGGGAGTCATTGGAAGCTGTGGAGCGGGAGAGTTGCTTTCCTTACAGCTGTGCCAGGCTAAATTAAGCATAAACAGTACTTTATAATTGGAAAGGGAAGGCCCAGAAATAGCTCTTGACTCAGAAACAGGCAGAGGGAAAGGTAATGAGAAACATGGCTCTGATCAAAGCAGAGAGGTTAATTAAATTTCTAATTATTGTGAAAGGCCATTAAAAAACCCTAGTTCACTAGGGATAACTGCTGTAGAGGGGCTTGAAAGAAGAAACCTCCTCTTAACCCTTGGGGAACTGCAACACAGGGGGGCCTTTGCTTTTCCATGGAGGGAAAGTGTTTGAAGTACTAAGGAAACAGTAAGTAGGCATGCACACATGCTCTCTGCAGATCACACCCCCCAAATATCCATGCGTCCATGTACAGGACTCGCCAAAAGGAATCTACACAGGAGATGATGGCTCTCTAATTTGACCCTGAATCCAAACAGCAGGTGCTGAGACAACCTGTTCTGTTACTGCCAAGGTTCCCCGTGAATTGCTTAAACTGTATTCCTATTATGAAGTATTTCACCATTACTTGAATAATTAGTAATTTATCAATAGGTCATTTGTACCATTAATCATTGGGGATTAGCAGACAGCTGAATATGGACATCATTGGTGGAACTGACCCCAAACGCCTTCATCACATTGATTACCCTTGTGTGTGCAGCATGGTCATCAGTGTGGAAAAAACAGTGCTATCACCTTAGGATTGTATATTACTTTGTGGCTGACAAAATATCTTCACATCTCCTGTCTCATGAGAGATACAGTTTCTATTCCCTGTAAGCAGCTGAGAACCCTGCAGCTCAGAATGAATAAGAAGTGCACCCAAATATACACTGTTAACTACAAAAGGCCAGAACCTCGGTCTTCTAACTTCTAGCTCAGTGTTCTCTCACCTATGCCAAACTGTGTGCAGGTCTAATTCATGGTCCAAGTCCAACCAGCAGCCTGGCTGGTAAGAGAAAGTGAACAAGGAAACAAAGGGAAAACAAAGACACACCAGACTTTGTGGTGATGGTGAGAGTTTAAGAAGAGCCACGAAGGCTTCTTGGAGGAGTTCCGCTGCTATAACAGAAACCCCCACTTTAAAAAGCTTAAACTAGACAGAAGCTATTTCTCCCTCACGGGTCTAAGTGCCAGCATCCAGGGCTGCCCGGTCACAGAGCCTGGATGACAGCTCCACGCTGTGGGGGATGCAGATGCCCCCCCCCCCTTGTGTTCTGCCCTCTCGATGCACATCCATCCAGTGCAGACAGCTCACGCACTCTCCACATCGCAGCCACAGGAAGGGCGAGGAGAGCGCATGGCCTTCCCTTTTAGAAGATGATCCATGGCTTGCACACACTTGCTCGTGAATAATCTTGCTCTTTGACCCAGCGCCACTACAAACGAGCCTGGGACATGTGGTCTTTGTTCTGGGTGGCACATCCCCAGCTAAACTCCTAAGACTGTGGAGGAGGAGAGACTGAAGGTTGGGGAATAACCAGCAGTCTTCATCATAAGCAGGAGGCTGCCCTGGGGTTTGGGAGAGGAGTGGGTGGGTGTGGGGCTGGGGGCACAGGACCAGCAATGCAGGTGGGTAAAGGGGGGGAAAGACAGCATCCTGAGCAGGCAGACCTGGGAGGTGCATTCAGGACACAAGGAAGAAATGAACCTGTGGTCGGGAGTGGCACTGCAGTAGGAAGAGAAAATCAGATGTGTTCACTGGAGCCAGGTGGACAATGGACTTTGAAAGTCAAGCAGAGAGGCTAGATTTTAGCTCCTGTAGGTTCTCAGGGAAACAGTGCCTAAGAATAACTTGTTGGTCAGGACCGCATAGGATGGGTTAGGTGGATTAGTCTATAAGCCAGGAAGACACATTAGGAGGCTCTTTCAACAATCTGCCCATACTCATAAAAGACCTGCCCAACGCAGGAGCCCAGGCTCCAGAGATGGGGTCGTGTGAGAGGCATTTTCCTGGGCTTGGTCTCCGGTGGGCTGTGCGGGGAAGAGTCAGAGATGCCTCAGAAGTTTCTCTCATGGGAGGCTGTCCCCCTCACATACGCTCTTTGGGGCTCCCCAGGTACACAGTCATCCTTTCTGCTTGTGCTTGGAGCACACGATGCTGAAACTGCATTCAACAACATGTTATCTGTAAAACAGAAGCTTCACGTGGACCCAGAGGCTAGCACACAGTAAATGCTCAGTAAATATCTGTTGAATAAATGGCTGAATAAATAAATGAATAAGTCAACAAAATGTAGGCACAGCTAGCAATGACTTTAAATGGAATGGTGACAGATGGTAATTAGACTTATCACGGTGATCATCTTATAATGTATATAAATGTCACTATATTGTGAAACTACTGTAACATGGTATGTCAGTTATACTTCGATTTTTTTTAAATGTAGGTACAGACCACACTGGGGGTTCCCAGGTGGCACTAATGGTAAAGAACCTGCCTGCCAATGCAGGAGATGCAAGAGACTAGGGTTCTATCACTTGGTGGGGAAGATCCCCTGGAGGAGGGCAGGGAAATCCACTCCAGTATTCTGGCCTGGAGAATCCCATGGACAGAGGAGCCTGCTGGGCTTCAGACTGCAGAGTGTCAAAGAGTCAGAGACAACTGAGCAACTTTGCATGCACAGACCACACTGGGTTCTGTGTCCAGAGAGGTCACGAAAATCTCCTGGGAAAAGTCACCTATCACATGCTCAGGATTTTACATAGAAGAGATTTAGATGGAGTGTTTTCTGCAAACTGTCATAGCAACAGTGGCAATCTGTGACATTGTTGAGTGAAGTGGGAATATTAAAACATTCTCTTAGTCAAACTATTTCTTAAGATCAAGCCCAGAGGAGAAAATGCAGACTTATGCCTCATTATCTATATTTTCATCCTGGTTTCCTTTCTTTGAAGAGCTCAGATTTTCTGAACTAGCTAGATGTGGGTAATTCATTCAACCATTATTTATGGTTCTTTCTTGTATTCTTCAACTTCCATTCCATGAATGAATCAAAAGGAGGTTGCCTTGACAACATTCACCTCTCTCTAATTAAGCACCCTGAACAGCTTCCAGTGCTTCTTTGAGATAAAAGCCTTTACAACTCCAGGATTCATGACCTCAGACAACACACAGAGGTTAACCTGAACTGGGCCACTCCGGAAAAAAAGCCTATGAAACCCTTTCCATCTCCCTGTGTTCCAGCTCCTGCAGCCCCTCACACTGGCCAGTGAGCAGGCAAGGCAATCCCACAAACAGAAACCACACTAAGAGGCTCTCTTCCACTGGGCTTGTGGACTGTATGGTTTATTATTTTTTTCTCCCCAGTTCATGAAGACATTGTGTGACTGGGTGACAGACTCATCACATCCTTTCTATGCCACTGTACCTGGGCAGCGTCTTGTTGAATGAGGCAGACAGCTGTTCTATCACAGATCTTGGATATTCTGTTCTGGCCCAAGACAGAAGAAGACTCCCATCAGGGCCACGTGTACACCCCGAGCTCTGAATCCAAGATTGCAACTAAACCATCTAAACCAAACCCCAACCTTACGCTTCTTAGAAGTCCACAAGATGAACCCAAGTAAAACCTGTATATTTACTACAATAATTAAACCAGAATAAAACTGGATGAAGGGTTTCCCTGCTGGCTCGATGGTAAAGAATCTGCCTGCCAATGCAGGAGACGTGGGTTCGATCCCTGCTCCAAGAAGATCCCGCATGCCGTGGAGCAACTAAGCCCGTGTGCCACAACTACTGAACTTGTGCCCTAGAGCCTGTACTCTGAAAGTACTGAGCCCACATGTCCTACAGCCAGCGCTCTGCCGGAAGAGAAGCGACCGCAGTCAGAAGCCTGCACACCGCAACTAGAGACTAGCTCCTGCTCACTGCAAGTAGAGATCCAGCACAGCCAACATAAAAATCAATATATAAATTTTAAAAATTATTTAAGATATGCTTGTTAAAAAAAAAACTGGATGAAAATATTCTCTGAACCAAACTAATAGCTTATTCTGTTCAAATATTCCAAAGACCTGAAAGATAGAACCATAGCATAAATATTGCCAATATTTCCTAGAGTGGCAGAGCCACTTGTCAGCAGCATTGATTGAACTGGGGAGGTGGGGGTATGTGAGAATGTTCAGCCATTATTGTCATTGTTCTGAATGTATTTATTCTGTGATGAGTACATCCCAAGCCCTGCACTAAGCATTTCTCATGCACAGTTTTGTTTAACTCTCATAACCAGCTAGGTAGTCTTCTCCATATGATAGAAGAAGAAATGGTTAAAGAACCTGTGCCAATTTCTCCAGGTCCTACAGTCAGCCAGGTAGAGGTGTGAACCTGAATTATTTCAACTTCATAGTCATCCCCTCCTAGGTGAAAGGAAGAGAGAGACAGAGAGACAAAGAAGATGAGGGAAAAGAGGGCAGAGGGAGAGAGGAAGGGGAAGGAGAGGAAGGAGGGAGACCTCCCTGGTGGCCCAGCAATTAAGATTCCCGAGCTTCCACTGCAGGAGGCACGACTTCAATCCCTGGTCAGGGAACTAAGATCCTGCATGCCAATGCCATGCTTCGAGAGGCCATACATAAATAAGTAAATGCGAGGAGGGACAAACAGATGGAAAAATAAGGGTAGGATGGAAGCGAGGCCAGACATCATCTCAAAATCTAAACTGCTTATGTTACTGAGACAGTGATCTGGCTAATTCAGGAGCAAGAAGGATGCGTCTGGCTCCTTATCGGCATGGGTGGTTTGGGAATAAAGATAAAGACGTGGGTATCAAAGACAGGTCTTCCTTACCCACGTCTTCTGTCCTAGCCTTTAGGATCCCTTTGGGTTAAGGCTCCCCAGGGATGCCACTTTGCCTTTTGAAATTCTAAGCTGAAGTCCACGTAATCCTCACTTCGGAGAGGACTGTGGCAAAGGTATTGAACACTATGGCTCCTGGAGTGATCTTACACATTTTCAAAACAGCAAAACAGCACGAAGGCACAAGCCATGAGATGTCAGTCCTGGACAAGAGCAGCAGGTACCTCAAATAGGACATGTATATCAAAGGAGTTTAATTCTCGGTTTAGCTCTGACTTCTTTAGAATGAAAAGATGAGGTATGCGTGGGCTGACAGGGGGCTGGCAGGCAGAATGCATCTGCTTTTATACTTGTAAGACTTCGTTTTCTGTTTTATTCAGATACGCCTTACACCAAAAAGTTCTCACAGCTGTTAGAGGCTGGCGAACCCTCCAAAACACTGAAAGAGTGATATCTGAATTTAGACCAATTCTATCTAGAAATATACCTCCGGGAGCCCTACCAACTGGTTTGGGCTCATGGAACTCTCAGAGAAAAACACTAAAATTCTTATCCCTCACCTGACAAAAAAAGACCGAGGAAAGAGATTTAATTTTCTTTTAAGGTGAAATCAATGGAATATGTCACGTGTTTGAAAGTACTGAGAGATGTGCAGCTGGAGGGGAGTCAGGTTGACTGAGCAATAAGTCACAGAATGTCAAGTGCAGACGCACACGCACACGCACACGCACGAGCACCCAAGCTAATTACGAACTCCGAGAAAGTAGAAAATTGTGCATCAAAGGAAAGTAATCATAGTTTACCCCATGGCTGAGTTGCGCAGAGCATTTACATATTCATAAAATGAAGACAACTATTATACCAGTCAAAATTACAATATAACCATATTGAAAGTATGGAGGTCTGGGAAAGTGTGTGTCTTGTGTTGGTGTGTCTTGAGGGTAAATCAATTTGCAGAAGAAGAAGTCCTGATAAATTATGTAGCCGGATGAGCATATAAGATCTATGAGATAAACACTGAGATAATATATGGATGCTAGAGATGGGAATGCCAGACCACCTAACCTGCCTCTTGAGAAATCTGTATGCAGATCAGGAAGCAACAGTTAGAACTGGACATGGAACAACAGACTGGTTCCAAATAGGAAAAGGAGTACGCCAAGGCTGTATATTGTCATCCTGCTTATTTAACTTCTATGCAGAGTATATTATGAGAAACGCTGGACTGGAAGAAACACAAGCTGGAATCAAGATTGCCGGGAGAAATATCAGTAACCTCAGATATGCAGATGACACCACCCTTATGGCAGAAAGTGAAGAGGAGCTAAAAAGCCTCTTGATGAAAGTGAAAGAGGAGAGTGAAAAAGTTGGCTTAAAGCTCAACATTCAGAAAACGAAGATCATGGCATCTGGTCCCATCACTTCATGGGAAATAGAAGGGGAAACAGTGGAAACAGGGTCAGACTTTATTTTGGGGGGCTCCAAAATCACTGCAGATGGTGATTGCAGCCATGAAATTAAAAGACGCTTACTCCTTGGAAGAAAAGTTATGAGCAACCTAGATAGTATATTCAAAAGCAGAGACATTACTTTGCCGACTAAGGTCCGTCTAGTCAAGCCTATGGTTTTTCCTGTGGTCATGTATGGATGTGAGAGCTGGACTGTGAAGAAGGCTGAGTGCCGAAGAATTGATGCTTTTGAGCTGTGGTGTTGGAGAAGACTCTTGAGAGTCCCTTGGACTGCAAGGAGATCCAACCAGTCCATTCTGAAGATCAACCCTGGGATTTCTTTGGAAGGAATGATGCTAAAGCTGAAACTCCAGTACTTTGGCCACCTCCTGAGAAGAGTTGACTCATTGGAAAAGAGTCTGATGCTGGGAGGGATTGGGGGCAGGAGGAGAAGGGGACGACAGAGGATGAGATGGCTGGATGGCATCACCGACTCGATGGACGTGAGTCTGAGTGAACTCCAGAAGTTGGTGATGGACAGGGAGGCCTGGCGTGCTGTGATTCATGGGGTCACAAAGAGTTGGACACGACTGAGCGACTGAACTGAACTGAATACTCAAACACATCCACTAAGAGAGCTGAAAATGGCTACCTCTGGAGAATGGAATATTTGAGAAGAGGGAGGATGGATATTTTTCCCAACAAACCTTGGAAGATAATTTGACTTATCTAACTATGTGTATTACTCTGACAGAAGAAAAAATTAACTTATAAAAATCATTCACATATCATGGCAGTATACACAATTTAGAGCTCAACATGCCGAGTTCTTTAGGAGCTCAATACATGTGAACTATTCCTCCTAACCATGGGAGTGTTAAACAGCTTTAAAATGGAACCAATAACAAGAGACTCCATGACTTCAACTGTGACAGCCTCACAAGAAAGCTCTCAGAAGAGCCCAAATCCCCTGACAGGACTTTCTCTCTGCCATGCCCCACAGGAGGCCCTGAAAACACAGCAGCCAACAAATCAGTGTGTGTGTGTTTTAGTCGCTAGCTTGACATGTTCCTTGTCCATGGGATTCTCCAGGCAAGAATACTGGAGTGGGTTGCCATTCCCTTCTCCAGCAGATCTTCCCAACCCAGAGGTCAAACCCAGGTCTTTTGCACTGCAGGCAGATTCTTTAACATCTGAGCCAGGGGAATTCCCAGGTGTTTTTTTTTTTTTTCTTCTCAGGGTTCAGGCTATCTGAAAAGATGGAGGAGCCAAGAGTTACCTGCATTTGGTGCTATGTTGGGGAAAGGACCAAGTGTAATAAAGGAAGGTCCCTATTCAGATTTGGGGTTGTCAAGGAGGCTTCCCAGGAAAAGGGGGTCACTTTGGAGACAGTCCAGCAATTATAGCTACTTTTCTTTTCATCGAGGCTACCTACCCACCTCTTAGGTAGTCACTGTGACAAGATATAAAATAGAAAGTGATATTCACCCTCAAAGGATGCCCCCTGACTCCCGTTAAAGAAGTTACCAAGTTTCAAGATCAAATGCCCTTACCAGGGACAGACTGGAGATGAGAAGAAAGTCCAAGAAAATCACAGACAGAGGAAACATGTAAACAAGGAACCTCTGGACATTAAAGGGTCCCTGACATTCAGAAGCACCATACAAACAAATCAGCCCATTCGGCAATGAACTGACGTGGTTTATTTCTCCAGGGATTTGCTCATTTCCAGTAGCACGGCCCTCACGTCATCATCTAGGAAAAGGTCAATGTGTAAATCCATCTTGTTGATAAAATACCCCAGCATCGGATATGACATCCAGACCACATGCACTATGGCCCCCCTGTTGCCCTGCAAGTCTCAGGGGTCAGCATTCCAAACAAAGGTCATCTGAGCTTTGGAAAAACCAAGTTCCTCAGAAAACCTTGGTCATTCCCCAGGAGTGCATTCATTATGTAATTGACACTGAATTATCTGAATTCTCCAAAACTAACCTCTGAGCAAAGAAGGAAAAGTGACAGAAGCAACTGGAAATTGTGGTCCAGTAACTGAGAGGTGATTCAGGGTAATTCGGGTGATTCAGGTGATCCATGGAAATTTGGATAGTGAAGGTAGCCAATATTTTCCCAATTGGTTATAGCAGGCTGGTTCGATGAAAATGTACTAAAGCCTCCCTTTTGTGACTTTTTTCCAAGCACAATCTCATTCTAAATGTCAGAGAGCTTTTTTCAATCTATACGCTTGCTTGCTCGCTTGTCTGTTTTTAACCAAAGACCAAAACTGATGGAAATATCTGTTTGATTCACTTCAGAGGATATTTTGGTGTTCAAATTAAATACTTTTCAAAAATATAAAAAACCAGTCTGGTTTTAACTAGTCTTTCAAAAAGTGGCTTGCTTTATTTTTAAAAATACACATTTGGTTCTTGGTTTCTAAGTTCAGATCTTTTTTTTTTTTTTAATGTAATTTGGGAGCTGAGCCCTGGGTTCAGTTTATTCTAGGTTTTGGCACCCGGGTTTGGTTTGAGTCCTGGCTGGCGCTGACAAGGCAGCTTGCTTAGCTTGGTTCCGCAAGTTCTTGGCAGTGGAAAGCAGGACAGGTGCTGTGCTTTTAAACTGGCTGTGGTTAGGCAAGAAGCCTGACAGGTCCACAAAATGCTGGAGCTGGAAGGGCCCTCAGTGGACAGGTAGCCTGGTGCCTGCATGCAGAGAGGAGTTGACCACGGACAGGAAACTCACTCAAAAGGGCACCATGAGCAGGGCAGAGTGGACAGCTGCCAGTTTGACTTCTGATTCCCCCCTGAGCTATTTTTTTAATTTAATTTTTATTTTTTAATTGGATGATGATTGCTTTACAATCTTGTGTTGATTTCTGCCATAAAAAAACTCAAGTCAGTCATAATTATATATACACACAACCCAGCTATTTAGAAAACCCCTTCAGATGGCCAAGCTTTAGGGTAATACTAAAGAGGATTGATTGAAAAGGCAACATTTCAAAGTGTTTCTTTTCCATTAGACCTTTGATGTGACATTCTAGACACTAAAGCGAAACCTTGAAAAAGCCACTCTCCAGCCCCTGCCCCCAACTTCACGTTCCCCAAGCCTGAGCCAGGGCTCAGACCGGGGCGGGGGTCGCACCTCCAGAGCCCTGCACAGTGATTCAGGCAAATGCTGGGTGGGCAGAGGGGCCAGAAGGTATTTTAAAAGACCTAAGGTACTCACATAAGAATGAGCCTATCCATCCTAGCCCCATCCCCGTTGCCAAGGCAACACAGGTGGGTTTGGAGCTGGCTCCCAGGCAAGAAAACCCCCACCTCTTCCCTCCATACACTTTTTGGGCTTTGCCTGGGTTTTTACCACAGCTCTTCTTCAGCTACTCCTTTTCCTGTAGAATGGACTCATCTTAGATTCCAGCCACGTGGAAATATTCAGAGGAATGTGGAAGAGCCCACTGCAGGACCTATCCTGAGCCCTGACCTCCCCCTGGGAGTGAGACCACCTCAAGCCCAGATCCACAGAAACTTCAAGATCAAGATGCTAACTCACGGACATACAGACTCAGCCTCTCTTATGCTTCCCTGCCCTCACTGAGTCACATCCTCAGATCTTGGCTGCTCTTCCTCCAAACACGGGCCTGACAGGGGTAGTTCCAATCTGTTACCCACTGAAATCAATGCAAAAACCTGGGACTTGTGTGCTAAGTCCCTTCAGTCGTGCGAGACTCTTTGTGACCATGTGGACTGTCATCCACCAGGCTTCTCTGTCCCTGGGATTCTCCAGGCTAGATTACGAGAGCGGGTTGCCATTTCCTTCTGCAGGGAATGTTCCCAATCCAGGGATCGAACCGTGTCTCCTATACTGCAGGCGGACTCTTTAAGGCTGAGCCACCAGAAGCATGGTGGACCACATGGGGACCACATCTTTTGTTTTTCTCCCCAAAAAACAGAGTGGCCACAGTCACAAAGAAGAGGGAAGGCCAGCCATATTATGACCGCAAGGAAGAGTCCACTTCCGTCCTCAGCGGGGCCAAGTGTGAGAAAGGAAGGGTTAAGCCACGCTGCAACTCCTTTTCTGATGTTCTTCTCCCCCTTGGGGAAAATGAGGTAGTTCAGCTTCCCCTCCCCCACATCACTGCACAGAGAGATACCTTTTTATTCCTGACACAGCTGCTGTTATGAATGACGGTAGCCTTGCCATATGGCACCGCTCGCTCGGCTCCATCAAGTAGCATCAGGCTCACGCAAATCGCATCTACCCCACACACTGACAGCCAACAAACTCTCCATCCATCCTTCGGCCTGGGCCTCCGAGGGTGCACCAGCGAGAGTGCATGTGCGCACGGCCCGGGACGGGCCAAGGGTTTCTTCCAGCTCCAAGTCTGGGGTCGGCCCCTCTAAAGATGGCCCCAAACAGATAGTTCTGGACTAAAATAGTACAGGAGAGAGGTCTGTTCTAAACATGACCTCATGTGATCATTAACCAGACTGTTGATGCCTAATTTGGAGAAGGCAATGGCATCCCACTCCAGTACTCTTGCCTGGAAAATCCCATGGATTGGAGGAGCTCGGTGGGCTGCAGTCCACGGAGTCGCTAAGAGTCGGACACGACTGAAGGACTTCACTTTCACTTTTCACTTTCACGCACTGGAGAAGGAAATGGCAACCCACTCCAGTGTTCTTGCCTGGAGAATCCCAGGGACGGGGAGCCTGGTGGGCTGCCATCTATGGGGTCACATAGAGTCGGACACGACTGAAGTGACTTAGCAGCAGCAGATGCCTAATTAATCGCTGATGGCATCAACCGATTGCGGCCGCACCAGTGATATAATTTGATCTAGACATACTCTCCTATGGGCTTCCCAGGTGGCTCAGTGGTAACGAATCCGCCCGCAATGCGGGAGACCCTGGTTCGAGCCCTGGGTCAGGATGATCCCCTGAAGGAGGGCACGGCAGCTTGCTCTGGTATTCTTGCCTGGAGAATCCCATGGACAGAGGAGCCTGGCAGGCTATAGTCCATGGGATCACAAAGAGTTGGACACGACTGAGTGACTAAGCATCACACATCCTCTCCTACCTGCTGCAGGATGGCAGAGGCGAGCCATGCAGATGCGCACGTGCCCCAGATGGAGAGAGAGGGGAGAGAGCAAAGCCTAGGGAGGGAACCCAGAGGTGAACAAAGCGCCGCCTACTCTAACACTCTCCTCCCACTCTAACACCTTAGCTTTGTCCCTAAGAAGAGTCTAGGGATCTTACTCCCACCCCTACTTGTGTACCTGAGTGCTACCATTGGATAAATCCAGGGAGTGTTTTTTTTCGTTCTTAAGCATATTTCTCTGAGGAAGCAGGTACAGGTTGTGTGGCCTGAAACCAATAGGATCCATGGCGTCTGCATATCTACCCACCCGTGGAAGCTCCCCATTACATTAAGAAACGAGTCGAGCTAGAGGTCCAGGCTTCCCTAGTAGCTCAGTTGATAAAGAATCTGCCCACAACACGGAAGACCTGGCTTCGATCCCTGAGATGAGAAGATCCCCTGGAGTAGGAAATGGCAACCCACTCCAGTATTCTTGCCTGGGGAATCCCATGGGTAGGGAAGCCTGGCAGGCTACAGTCCATGGGGTCACAAAGTGTTGGACACGACTGAGTGACTTAGCACAGCACAGCACAGAGGTCCCAGGAAGGTTTTAACATCTTAGGACTCTGAATAAACTGACAAAGTTTGAGTATTTAGATTATTTTTTAGTATTTGTGGGATGCAGTTTAGAAACAATCCCAATAAAATGTCATTATCTGAGGTATGTGTGTTCAGTCACGTCCAACTCTTTGAGACCCCATGGACTGTAGGCCACCAGGGTCCTCTGTCCATGGGATTCTCCAGGCAAGAATACTGGAGTGCCATTGTCTCCTCCAGGGGATCTTCCCCACCCAGGGATCGAACTTGAGTCTCCTGTATCTCCTGTCTTGGCAGGTGGATTCTTTACCATGGAGCCAGTTGGGAAGCCCCTATCTAAGATATACCAATAGATATATATATTAGTTGATATATACAAATGAACTAAGTTCCTGAACTAAATGCTTTATCTTTTCCAGGCAACAAAGGGTTGTGTACAGTGTGTGAAAGTTAGTCACTCAGTCGAGTCCAACTCTTTGTGACCCCATGGACTGTTGCCCACCAGGCTCCTCTGTCCATGGAATTCTCCAGGCAAGAATACTGGAGTGGGTTGCCATTTCCTCCTCCAGGGGATCTTCCCAACCCAGGGATCAAACCCACGTCTCCTGTGTCTCCTGCATTGGCGGGCGGATTCTTTACCGCTGCACCACCTGGGAATCCCTTGCCGGTGTGGTGGAGGGCCAACCAGAGAAACTGAAGTGTTACCATCTTTGAGAAATAAGGCGTGTGTGCCCTAAATGACACCTACTTGTACCCAGAGTCACCCACTTAACAAATTTCCCAACAAAGAATTGTTTGAGATGCATGGCTCTTCATTCCACCCCTTAAAAAATGTTAAAGAATAACACTTCTAGATGGCAACCATCAAAATCTGCCTTTACAACCTATCTGAATGATTTCAGGCATATTCCCTTAAGTCCAGCAGATACTATTTTTACAGATGTGAACATCCGGCTCCAACTGTCAAAACAAAACGGCCACTTGGGGATTCAAACATGCAGGCTCTGGGTTCTTTCCATAAGGACATTTTGAAATTAAGATGGTTCTATCTGGAGGGCCAGCCACCAAGGGGTGTATCTCTGCCTGTGTGGTCGGTGAGCAGGATGAGAAAGGGAGGGGTTGCTGTCCAGCCCCTGTAGAGTCCAAACACCAGGAAAGCATGAAAGATGGCCAGGCACTGAGATTCTCTAGCCTGCCTTTCCACATTACACACACACACACACACGTGCGCGCATGCGTGCACACACACTGCCTGACAATGCAGCTCTGCACATCAGGCAAACTGAATCCCATTCATGAAACTATAAGTGTTCCCTCCATTCATTCGGAGTTGTGATTGCCACTGTGCAACAGTGGATAAACCCCAGCTAACCCAGATTGTCATTCCAAAGCGCAAAGGAACTTGGAATCCTGTGCTAGGGTTGTATGTCAGAACAGTTTGGTTGCTAGGCAGAAATATACCCAGCCTTCAGCAAGAAAGCATATACATAAATGCGTGGGTAGGTGTGTTTCTCCCAGGACCTCTTCCTGCCTCGCCTGCCATCTCTAATCAGCACAGTCAGCGACACAGGAGGCTACCATGACAGCCTCCCTCCCAGGGCGTCCAGAGGCTTGGGCCATGAAACCTGTTCTGTAAACAGCCCAGTCTCAAAAGGTCGGTTTTACTTGTTTACATCCCCTCCACTCAGAAGTCCACAATGTACAATATTTGGTGACATTTCCAGCATGAAGACAGTAGCTGTGGCTGGGCAGTAGGCATGTTTGAGCCATCAATTTAGAAAGTATATGAGGTTAAAATGTTCTTTAATGAGGCACAACTCTGCAGGGACCAGCTCTGTATCACGGTGAGATTAATATGCATATTAGAATGTGTGAATTACCTCTGCATACTGTAATAACCATCCATAAGACACTAGGTGTAAGAAAAGGTATATTTTAGTACTAGATCAATGGGAAAAATCAGAGGCAAAGATTGAGTTTACATATGAAGAAAATATTAAATTCTTTGAGAAACAGGCAAAACATCAACGCTGTAAGTGGTCCATTAAAATCCTAGGAAAAGCATCTGCAATAATAAATTGTTGACTATAAGAGCTCATCATAATTCTGTCACAAGAAAGACTATTCTTAGAGACCTAGAAGGAAAAAAGAAATACATCAGCAATGTATTTTGCCCTCAGGTCACAAGATTCTGGATTTACAGGAAAGAATTCAGCCTGCAGGAATAGTCAGTAACAATGACCAGATTTATACCAGAGAAGCTTGTAAAGATAAAGGGGGGCAACACAGCAGGGTTGGAGGAGGCTCATAAATAAATGTGTCTAGAAGCAGAAATCCAGAGTTTCCTGCTCTTTAATAACATAAAGCTCGGCCAAGATAACACAGATATATGGATGAAGTAAAATAAGTTATTCAACCAAACCAAGATGTTTGTTATAGCCATTCAGGAAAGAGCGAGACCCACTACAACCTTCCACCAGTGACTGAGGCCATGCAGGGCTGGTAGAGTAATTGAATCTGTCACTCAGGGCTTGCCCACAACAGGCAGATGCAGCAAAGCGGCTGAGAATGCACTTCAGGGCTTACACTTCAGATGGGTGATAAGAAATGGATTAAGACAATAAAGCTTTATAAGTACAAGCCGAAGAATATATCTTTTAAAGACTTCCATGAAATCTCTTGGAATAGGGCCAGAATAATATACCTTGGCCAATGTATCACTGGACATCTGGTTGGTTGAGAAAGCCCATGGAGGCAGGGAGCCCACCTGAACAGCCATCCTAGCTCAGTCCACGGTGATGAAGGAAGTATCACCGTGAACCCAGCACTGTGCCAAATACTTAATATACAATGGTGAAAAGTTTCTCAAGTTGCTCACAGTTAATTACCAAAAAAAATCTCCCCAAAACATCAGCGCAGGTTGAATGTATTGTACGTTGCAAGGGAAAGTGTAGCTGATAATGGCTTCTGTAGAGGTCGGAAAGCCTCCTTGCAGCCTGGTGAGTCTTGTGATCAAAATAATACCTCCTGAATGGTCTAGTTTTAATTGGAGGGAAAGGGTTGGGCTCTGAATCATATGGAAATGTATTTTATCATATAAAGGGAAAGACTCAACTGCTACAACCCTTCCTACATTCACTTTTCATCATATCTGAAGCAGCCATTTTGCAACCATGAGGGAAAAGCCAAGAAAATCACAGAAATAACTCTGATATCACCTAATGACTAAACCAACACCAGCACCTGCCACCTCCTTGCTGTCTTGTTAAATAGAAAAACAACCCACTGATGTGTTGAGACCACCATGGTTAGTGCAGCCAAATGCATTCCTGACTACTAAATCTTCAAACGAGTGTCTCTCGTGTTGTAATTCCACTAACCAGTGGAACCACTGGTCCCTTATAGCTAAAGAAGTCCAGACTCCCTTGCCTTTATTTGAGATTCTTGTTAGTCTGACTTCTCCCTTCCTTTCAGCCTTCTGTGCCAGCCTGAGATGCTCTGGTCTCATTAGGATGGCCTTGCCCCAGCCCACCAACCAGCCTTTCCTCCTGCCCTCGTCTGCCTGCCTGGAAGTGCCGAACAATGAGGCACACCTCTGTTTCCATCAAGCCTCCCCAAGTCCGAGAGCCTTCTCAGAGCTGAGACTAAAGCACATGCTTACTTTCCCAGATCCCCTGTGACAACCAGCACACTGCTGGTCCCACCATGGGAGAAAGTGAAAATGAAGTCACTCAGTCGTGTCTGACTCTTTGCGACCCCGTGGACTGTAGCCTACCAGGTGCCTCTGTCCATGGGATTTTCCAGGCAATAATACTGGAGTGCATTGCCATTTCCTTCTCCAGGGATCTTCCCAACCCAGGAATTGAACCCAGGTCTCCCACATTGTAGACAGACGCTTTACCGTTTGAGCCACCACCATGGGAGACCACATCGGAAATCCAACAGGAACAGGGCTTAACTGTGTTTGATCGGACTCCCTTGCTTGACTGGACAACTGAGACCCAAAGAGATAAAGGGACTCGCTCAGGGTTACACACGGAAGTATTAATAGACTCAGAACATCAGGCGGCTGGCGCCTCGATGGACATGTTTTCCACTATACTTCATTGTCTAAAAGAAAAGTGCCAATTAGGAGCTCAAAAAGTAACAAAGCTGGTGATGACTGTAATGGATGATTACGTCTTTTCAGAGGGCATGAAAAAGAGAGTTGAGTAGAGGCTGATGTGAAGGAGCTCCTTTAGTATATAATTAACTGCTGGCTTCTTTGTATTGTTCCCGTAATGAACTCAGCCACAATCTGCAGAACAACCTCGCCCGCAGGGGCAAGAAGCGGTGCCAGTCTCCGGAAAAGACTGCTGGCGGTGGGGGTCCTTGCGAGGCTCTGAGTCACCGGGGATGTTTCTCACTCACCCGCCTTTACGATGATGTGACCTAACAGATGATTTCTTGCCACGGGCAGTTGTCAGTTTAGGCAGAGATGCTGAGCGCACAGCCCTTGGGTTTTCCACGTGCCCAGACCTTAACAGCAGAGGAAAGACACGCAGAGCCTGGAGTGTGCCTCAGCTCCAATCCTCCTTCTAACCAGCTGGTAGAAGTGCTCTTGGCTGATTTGAGGAAAGGTGCTCGGCACATTTTGGGAGCCTGTGATCCCCAGAGTGACTTAACTGGAGGCCACAGAGGAGGTGGAAGATTCACAGACACAAAATCTTACATTTTCAAGGCAGCAGGAGCCCTGGAAACAACCTACTCCAATCTTTAAAAAAAAAAAAAAATCAGGAAACTGGGGCCCAGAGAGGGAAAGCGACTGGCCTATGGCCACACACCCAGGGGGTGGCAGACCTGGCAGATGCATCTCCCTGAACACACCACCCCCCCCCATACCCCCCAGACCTGGGTTCTTTGTGCCCAGAGTGTTGAATATCTCACAGCCTACTGAAATGTCCTGATGCTCACAGGAAGATATGCTGACTCCAATCAAGAGGTGGGCTAGGACCAACATTTTCCTCCCTTATTAATCAGTAAGTGGGCACAGAGGCTTCACTTGCCCAAAACATCATCTAAAAAGCAGTTTCCCAGGTGGTGAGTGAAGGACTTGACAAGACTGGCAGCCGCTTTCGTTTAAACATAGAAAGACAGACCAGCCGACAGAAGGGGAGGACCACCCAAAGTGATCTCTTTGTCTCGATATCCAATAGGAGGTTTTAAAAAAACTCTGAAGGGAAGTGGGAACTAAGAACCAGAGATATTAATATCTGTCCAGAGCCAGGTAACTAAATAGTGACAAACCAGTATTAATCGAGAAAGAAAACTTAGACAAGGATAACACACCAAATTCTTAAAAGGCCATGGAACACTCACAAACGGCACATAGAATCAGAAATGTGGAATTAAAAATGCAAACTCCTATGAATTGTCTGTGTTTCCTGCTCGATCACTTTCCCAAACCCAGGCTGGGCCACCTGAGGCCACGTCTCAGGTCAGGGCTGGCGTCGTGAGGGGTGACCAGCACAGCTGTCCAAGCCCCTGGGCCTGGGGCTTCAGGCCCTAAGGTCACTGTCTTGAAATTCTTAATTCCATTTTTAATTTCTGTTTTGTAATTGAAGTCCCATGGGAAAGCGGAGCACACCTGGGCGCCTTGGAGCCTCACAGACTGGCTCCCCTGCTCCCCTGGGTGGGTCTCAGCTGCCGCCAGCTCCTGGTGCCCTGATTCTGCCCATCCTTGCCCTCTCTCCCCTCCTCCACCATCCTTTGTCTAGGCTGGCAACCAAGTCACTTAGGTTGGGGACAGCAGTGTCATCTCTCTCTGTTCCCAGGTGGGGGTGAGTGGGCACAGCAGAGATGTTAGGAGGCTCTGGTCTGTGTCTTAAGGCAGAGCATGGTGGCATCTGTCCCCATCCTGGCAGTGGACATCCTGGCAGGTGTGAGCCTCTTGCCTACCTGGGATCCAGGTACCAAACACTTCCCCGAGTGGAGACTACAGTCCCTTTGAGGACACCAGTCCTCAGTGAGCTGGGTCTTTGGGCCTGAAAGGAAGAGGAGATTGGTTCCCATGAAACTGTAGGGGCCAACAGAAGGGGATCCTGGAAGCTGGGGGACCACACTGCCAAGTAACAGGGTTGTCAGGCTCTCGGGAGAGTGTATACTGACCTTGCAAGCAAGTAATCCTATGGCCAAGGGAGTGCAATATTAAATTGCAAATAAAAAGCCGACATAATAGAGAAAGACACTACCTGTGTGACCTTGGGCTAACTTAACTTGTAAAATGGGAATAAGTGTACACACCTCACTGCTCTGCCTGTGAAATCATCTGGCACTCGGTACTCAATAATTTTGTGTTTCTATTAAACACCCTGGCATAAGGCAAAGAGTGTGGATTTTGGAATCTGGCAGTTCTGCATCAGAATTCCAGAACCGCCACTCATAGTGTTACTTTCAGAGAGGGAATACATTCAAAGAAAGCCTAGGTTTTGTCATGCAAACACAGGGTGATGCTATCCTAAAATCCAGAGCTGTTCTGAGAATTAGGAGACAGGGAGAGAGATTTTATAAAGTGTATGGAATGTAGTCAGCACCTGATAAATGTTTACTTCCTTCCATCACACACACACACACACACACAGCTTTAATCAGAAATAGAAAGTGAAATGTTGACTAATCCTAATTCTTTTTTTTTCCCAATGGCTAAGTATGTGAAAGCCAAATATACTTGTGGGAACTCAAGATTATTTGTATTTCCTCATAGAAAAAAAAGTGACTTTAAGGAAACAAAACAACAAACATAAAAGTTAAAGACTTCTCTGGAAGCTCAGGGCTAGAGAATCCACCTGCCCATGCACGAGACACAGGTTCTATCCCTGATCTTGGAAGATCCCACCTGCTGCGGAGCAGCCGAGACGCCCGCACGCGGCGACGAACAGCACCCCACGATCGCTGCAACTGGAGAAAAACCCTCGCGGAAGTCAAAGACTCGCTTTAACAACAGATGGGCAAGCATCTCCTTAGAGGACAGTCCCGGTCATTGTGGTCTCCCTGCCTTCAGACAGTGACTGTGCGGGGGTTCAGGCTGGACCACAGCCTCCCAACCCAGCTGTCTTCGCCAAGGGCCAGTGACAACGGGCTCACTGGAATCCCCCACACAAACATCATCTCTGGGTTCCCACCACCAAATCCTCCCTCCGGCGGCTTTGCATCGCTCTCTCTTCTCTCAGGAGATAAAATATTGACTCACTATATACATATATATTTTTTTTTTAATAAAGGCAAATTTAAGCTTTAATTTGTATTTTAAAATAAGTTCTCCTAGGACATGGACCACCAGGGAATTAGCAGTACACATTTAATGAACATTTAACTAAAGAAAGAAAATTGCTGGCATGCATGATTTCTTTTTTTTTTTTTAACTACTGAGTATCATAAATCCAACCTGTCATTTCTTTTTAACTACATTTGCCATAAAAGCACTTATTTACAGCTGCCGTGACATAAGCACCGCTGTTTCACCTGATGATTAATACAGTAATTAGCATCGGTTCTAATATCCTCAGCAAAAAGGCCACGCTTTAGATGTTGCTGTCGCACTGAGAGGTTTTCAGGTTTCTAAAGCAAGCTGGCACTCACGGAAGGCTGCATACAGGGGCCTGTGGAATGCATCCTCTAATGTACATCGTGGAGATCAACTGATAAATTACGTCAGGCTGGGTTAGTCATCATACAGAAAATATCATTAGAGGTAAAAAAAGGCAAGGGAGGAAGTGGGCAGGGGTAATTTGTTTTTCATGGTTGATTTATGTTATAGAACTATCCTTCTTAGTCAATTAGCAAAAGACAAAATGCTGGGGAAAATATAATAAATTTCAGAAAAGAAGAGGCTATTTCAGAGATCTATGGTACACAGACAAGAATGACAACTCTTTTGAAACCAGGATTCCGTGGAGTCAGCTGGAAATGATATTTCTGACTATGGATTGTGTCCATGGGGCCCCGCCAAGTGCAGAATTGGGCCCTGGGCTCCATCACATCCTTCCTTCCAACATGTGTTTCCTTAGAGTGGATCTGAGGACACCTCAGGGAGGGCAGGGAAGAGGACCTTGGTGGTCCAGGGAGGTTCAGGGTTCGTTCCTCACAGAAGCTTCAGGATGCTGAGCTCAGTCACCAGGGAACCTTTCGTCAACCAGAGCCCTCTGTGGTTACAAAAATAAAAATTAAAAATTGCATTGATTCATAGGTATTGCTGAAAACAGACCCTCTCTCTTTTTAAGAGCTTGCCTTGGAAATCTATTAGAGAAATTCGATTCTTGGGACAGGATATAAATTTTCTTATCAGCCCTATAGTCACTGACTTCACTGTCCTTCCATCATTCATTCATTCTTTCACTCATTCATTCAGTAGCACTTAGGCTGTGTCTGACTTGGGCTTGGCCCTGGGCAGACAATGACTCTTGTTTAGGGAGCCCGCTAAGTAGGGGAGATACTAGTGTGGGCTTTGGATCCAGGTGTCACTAGGTACTAGCTAAGGGACTTCAGCTAAGTTAGCTTGCCCAAGCCAGGTCTAAAATGGAGGTCATAACTGTATCTGTCTTATAAGGTTGTTGTGAGGGTTAAATGAGGTAATGCCTGTGAAAGAGCTGAATACAGGGTCTTGCTCAACATGACTGTTCAATAAATAGAAACGCTCACTCCTACAGAGACAGTCTCAGGACTGCGCAGGGAGATACCAGGAGCTGCTTCTGTAGTGCTGGGGATGAACCTGTAGAGAGCCATCTGAGCTCTTTCCTTGGGGGTGTCTGTGGGGTCTCCCTGGGATCCATACCCCTATCTGCAAATAGCTTCTCAGATCTGCAAATAGTTTCCCAGATCAGAGAAAATCATCAACCCACAGAGACTGAACAAAGCCTCTCATGTTGATCAGCCCAGGGCTTCGTTAATCAAACCACCCAACCCAGACGCACCCTGGCAGGGACACTGGACGTGTTTTCTTCCTCTCTCTTTCCTTCTCCCTCTCCCCTCCCCTCTCTCTCCCCTCTCCTTTCTCACTTGACACACCCTCAGACCCCTTTCCCTTTCTCCTAAGAGAAGGACAGTGCCTTTATGGTTTTGGATAACCCCTGTCATCTCTCGGGAGCCCAATCAGAGTGAACCAGGAGTCAGATGCTCAAAAGAAAAGTGAGTGTGATTCACAGACTCAGAGCCCCCGGGGCTGGGAGGAGCCTCAGAGGCTCTTTGTGTCAGAAGGTCTCAGGTCCACTCTGTGATAGAGACACGTCCCCTGCTGCCAGGCGTCTGGAGTGGAGGTAGGACGATAGCCTGACCTCTATTCTCTGGGGCGACAGCGATGAGAGTGAGAAATCACCCCGTGTTCTTGCTGCTTCCGTCACCCCTTAGCTCTGCCCTTCCTGGCGTTCAGGATGCTCTGTCAGAATGTTTCAGATGGCTCCCTTCATCCAACAGGGGATGTGTCTAGGACCAGCACACTGACAGGCTTCTGAATACAGGGCAATTTGTCTTTGCTTTTTCTTCCAAAGGGACTACAGCCAACCCAAACCTACCCCAGCCGTGTCTTCAGCCACCTCCCACTTGCTAGTTTCTAAAGTGTGTCTGTTCTTGAGAGGTGCCTGATCAGAGGAAGAGTTGGTGCCAGTGCCTGGAGGGGTGAGACTCAGGGAGAAGACTCTGAGGACCAGCCAGGAGCCGGGGGCTGGGAGTGGGTGGGCCATGTGGACCCCAGAGGCCTGTGCTAGCCTGCGGCCTTGGCCTGACCTGGACAGCTGTGTCTTCACAGGTTCCTCCTTTGTATTTATCGATGTCACAATTTCCCCTTCTGTTTTTGGTTTTGTTTTTTGGCCATACCATGCAGCATGTGGGAATCTTAATTCCCCAACCAGGGATCAAACCCACATCCCCTGCATTGGAAGCATGGACCACCAGAGAAGCCCCCTCCCCTTCTTATAAGGATAGAAGTCATCTTGGATTTGGGCCCATCTTAATACCAGACCACCTGACCTGCCTCTTAGGAAACCTATATGTAGGTCAGGAAGCAACAGTTAGAATTGGACATGGAACAACAGACTGGTTCCAAATAGGAACAGGAGTACGTCAAGGCTGTTTATTGTCACCCTGCTTATTTAACTTATATTCAGAGTACATCATGAGAAATGCTGGGCTGGAAGAAGCACAAGCTGGAATCAAGATTGCCGGGAGAAATATCAATCACCTCAGATACGCAGATGACACCATCCTTATGGCAGAAAGTGAAGAGGAACTAAAAAGCCTCTTGATGAAAGTGAAAGAGGAGAGCGAAAAAGTTGGCTTAAAGCTCAACACTCAGAAAACGAAGATCATGGCATCTGGTCCCATCACTTCATGGGAAATAGAAGGGGAAACAGTGGAAACAGTGTCAGACTTTATTATTTTGGGCTCCAAAATCACTGCAGATGGTGATTACAGCCATGAAATTAAAAGACGCTTACTTCTTGGAAGAAAAGTTATGACCAACCTAGATACCATATTCAAAAGCAGAGACATTATTTTGCCAACTAAGGTCCGTCTAGTCAAGGCTATGGTTTTTCCTGTGGTCATGTATGGACATGAGAGTTGGACTGTGAAGAAAGCTAAGCGCTGAAGAACTGATGCTTTTGAACTGTTGGAGAAGACTCTTGAGAGTCCCTTGGACTGCAAGGAGATCCAACCAGTCCATTCTGAAGGAGATCAATTCTGGGTGTTCTTTGGAAGGAATGATGCTACAGCTGAAACTCCAGTACTCTGGCCACCTCATGCAAAGAGTTGACTCATTGGAAAAGACTCTGATGCTGGGAGGGATTGGGGGCAGGAGGAGAAGGGGACGACCAAGGATGAGATGGCTGGATGGCATCACCGACTCAATGGGCATGAGTTTGAGTGAACTCCAGGAGTTGGTGATGGACAGGGAGGCCTGGCATGCTGCGTGCGATTCATGGGGTCGTAAAGAGTCAGACACGACTGAGCCACTGAACTGAACTGAACTGAACTAATGACCTCATTTTGACTTAATTACTTCTGTAAAGTCCTGTCTCCAGAAACCCCCACATTCTGAGACGCTGGATGTTAGGACTTGAACATGTGTATTTGGGTGGCAGGGGGACACAATTCAGCCCATAAGAGGAGCACACTGGCAGCACCTCACAATTCCTGTCAAGCACGTCTAGGTTCAGCCCGTTGCTACTAGCCTAAAGCCACCCCATGGCCTCCACTTCATCTTCTCAGGGTAAGACTTCTCGACCCTTGAGAGGGGCTCTTGTCTGAGCTTACCACGTAAGGACATTTTTCAGTCCCCAGAGCCGCTGTGGGGAGTGTGACCTCTGTGATGGACAGCTCAGGGCAAGGTTCGCCCACGCCGAGTGTGAGGCGACTGAGGCAGACACGCTTAGCCCTGTTTCTGGCTCCATTTTCACTCCTTCCGCCTGCCTTTCTGTCTTCATTTGCTCAAATGTGAAGGTAGCCAATTGGTCAAATTTCACACATCTTGATAAACTATCTGTACTCCTTTCTGCATTAAGAAGACTCGATTGAGCTGTTCTGTCGTCAGCCAGGACTACCACCTCTCCCTTCTGAGAGTGGCAACGATAATTCCCAAGATCTCCCTTCTCTGGATAGTCCTGGGTTTGTTTTCCATCGAGAGGAACTCTCGTGAGATTTGGGGGCGGGGAGCAACCATCTGCAGAAAGAGTTACAGCCAGATTCATGGAGAGATGAGAGATTTCCCGTGGGTTCCTTGTAAGTTCTGCACAAATGCAGACTGAGACCCTTGGTGGAGCTATTTGAAAGCCTCAAGAATCCCAGGCAAGCCTTTGAGAGCCAGCATGGAGCCATGGGCTGACATCCTCAGTGTCAACTACTTTAACCTTCTGGGACAGCTCCCCCAAACCTGCGGCACCAACTTCTCTGAACTCCGCTCCCCTAAATCTTCCAACTTATACGCAAGATTCAAAATCTATTTCCAAACTCTATTCTAACCCCTTTATCTGCAGATAAGTGGCTTCTGTTTTTCTAACCAAATCCTGTCTGATACACACATATATAATAAAAATAACCCATCATACCCTCATGCGTTGCTGAGAAGAATGGAAAATGGTGCCCACCACTGTGGGCAACAACTTGGCAGTTCCTCAGAAAGCTAAACAAAGAATTGCCATATGATCCAGGAACTCTGCTTCTAGGTATATACCCCCAAAGAACTGAAAACAGAGACTGAGATCCCTGTATACACTGATGTTCACTGCAGCACATTATCCAAAATAGCCACAAAGTGGAAACAATTCAGACGTCCATCAACAGATGAATGGACAAACAGAATGTAATATATACACACATAAAAAGGGAATAGTTTGGTCATGAAAAGGAAAGCAGTTCTGATACATGCTATGTATGAACCTTTAAAACATGCTAGGTGTTGACTTTCTGCCATATATCAACGCGAATCAGCAATACTGTAAAGCAATTATCCTCCAATTAAAAATAAATTTAAATTAAAAAATAATAAAACATTATGCCACAGAGCAACAGGGCCCCGTGCACCACAGCTATTGAGCCTGTGCTCTGGAGGCCAGGAGCCACAAGCACTTCTGAGCCCACGCACCACAATGACTGAAGCCCACACACGCTAGAGCCCGTGCTTCACAACAGGAGAAACTGCCACACTGAGAAGCCCAAACGCCACAGCTGGAGAGTAGCCCCCGCTCGGCGCAACTAGAGAAAAGCCTGTTGCTCAGCAAAGAAGACCCAGCACAGCCAAAAATGAATAAATATATTTTTTAAAAGTATGCTAAGTGAAATAAAACCTGCCCAAAAGGACAAATGTTATATGATCCCACTTACATGAAATATCTAGAATAAGCAAACTCATAGAGACAAGAAGTAGATTACGTTTCACCAGGGGCTGCAGAGGGAAGGAAATGAAGTGTTTGTATTTAATGAGGACAGAGTTTTTCTATTTGGGATGATAAAGAAGTTTTGGAAGGAGATCTTGGTGACGGTTGCACAACATTGTGTGTTCACTTAATGCCACTGAATTGCACACTGTTGTTCAGGACCCTAGCCCAGTGCAACTCAGCTTCAAAGCTATAAGGTTTATATTGAGCCAGTCAGTGATGAGATCACAATCTTTTAAGGGAAGTATTCGCCTTATGGGTACAAGTGAATACTACCTTTCTGTTTCCATTTCAATACAGATGACCATTTGTTTGCTTCTTTTAAAAATTAAATCCTACAAGAGTTTCCTGGTGGCCTAGTGGTTAGGATTCCAGGCTTTCTCGGACATTGCCCAGGTTCAATCCCCAGCAGGGGAACCAAGATCCTGCAAAAAGCAAGTAAGTGTGGCAAAAAAAAAGTAAAAATAAACCCTAATTACCTGTCTTAGGTAATTATGAAAGCCATGCACAAGTCCTTATTAGCATTTAGGAGCACTGAGAAAATGACCTTGAGGGTCAGCAATCTTTGGTTTCCTTAACTTTGTGAACTTGAAAATGTTCCTTCACTAAGCTTGAATTCTTCCATGTTAAAAAAATGGAGGAAGAATTTGAAATGGTGAATTATCAGGTTCCTTCCAGGTCTGGGAGCTTTTTTATTTGGTCAAAACAAATCCCAGGTTGCACCAGAAATAAGCCCCTCTAGTTTTTAGTTGCTCCACAGGTTCAAGAAGCTTTCTCAAGGCAACAACCAGGAGAAGGCCCCACATTGGAGACCCCAGGAACGCGAACTCCAGACAGAGACACAGAGAAGTTCAGTGTCCTCATCTGAGTCCCCAGGCTATGGCTCCTCCCAGAGACCACCCTGACTTTCTGTCTCATCAGCTGGTTTGGCCATCTCAAACCAGTTTTAGCCTTAAAAGCTTGTAGCCTGTGATGGTTACATACTTTCATCATGGGGCAATTTGCAATTTTGTATGCAGAATTCATGATTTATGCTAAGTCGCTTCAGTCCTGTCTGACTCTGCAATGCTATGGACTGTAGCCTGCCAGGCTCCTCTGTCCATGGGGTTCTGTCCAAGAATACTAGAACGCGTAGCCATGCCCTCCTTCAGGGGCTCCTCCCAACCCAGGGATTGAACTCACGCCTCTTACATTGCATTGGTAAGCAGATACATAGCCTAATTATAGGATCCTCCATAGAAACACACACAGGTGGAAACCCTGCCTTATGACATAACAAGTAGATATCCCTGGTTGGGGAACTAAGATCCCACAAGCTGCATTACATGACCAAAAAGAAACATTCTGATCCTAAGGAGGGTTAATTCAGAATCCTATATGCAGGGGAAGAGAATGTAGACTGACTGTAGGGGATGGGAAGCAGAAGGAAGCCAGAGAAACTTAAGCAAAGGGTCACTCAGCATGGTGACCTGCCTCAGATGGCTCGTCCCCTGGGCTAAAAGGCTCATCCTGAAATTGGACCCATCGTCCCCCTTCCGTCCACCTAAGGAACCATCAAGATTTGGAAGAATCAAAGGAAACACATCAAGAACACCTACATTTGAAGATTATGCGGACTTTTGGGAAGGACTTACTTCTCTGGGACGTTGTCAAATTCCAGTGGCAACTTTACAATCTCCCAACTTTGAGGGAGAAAGGAATCTGCTGGGCAGGAGATGAGACAAGATCCCCTCATAAAGTCTCTTCCATCCGGTCATAAGATGAGCCCGGGGCCACACAGATTCTAGGAGGAGGAACCCAGCCCACTTCTAGGCCAGAGGATCACACTTTCTGCTCACACAGAGCAGTCGCTCACAGGCCACTGGCGCTTTAATCCACGAGAAACAGCAGGGTGATGAATCTGTGGGCAGAAATCCAATTTCCTCAGGATTTCAAGAATGTGAATTGTTTCCTGGATAAGGGCTAATGACAGCTAATAGGCCAGTGCTGGGTACCAGGCCAATGACCTCGCAGCAGTTTCCGATTTCTGTTGGCCATAATCACAACTTCCACTGCTATTTCATCCTCCCCTCATATTATTGGCAGCACAGCCACACGTTCATGCTCCTACCGCTCCCAAAGGACGTCAGCATGCCTCCTTTACAAAGGTACACAAAAGCATCCGCTGTCCCCCAGTGGCCTCATGGGAAACAAACCTGCACAGAGATAAGCCTAATATCCCCCTCGATGGCTCTCATCTGTATGCACCATCCAGTTTTGTTTGTTCAAAAGCAAAGGAAGTGCAGTTGCTTTAAATTTATGAGCTGACAAGTTTCTGAGTAATGGTGAATCACAGCTCGATATTCACCTGAAGCTCAGGCGGTGAGCTGGCTCAGGCTGCATCTCTTCGGGGGGCACAGGAATTCACTGAAGGATCACTCATGGCCCTGAGCAGCCCGGAGTGAAAGATGGAAGGCTGGACGAGGCCAAGGTCAGCACGCCCATGGAGAGGCTGCCGCACACCAGAAAAGCACTTCAGAGGGCAAAGATGTCAACCCAAGTGCTGGTTAAGCAATGGAAAAATAGGGGTTGGGACCTGAACATATGGAAAAGAAAACAAAAATTTTGGCTTGACCAGGTAAGTCTTGGATGCTAGAGAAGAGCCCGCATAGCACAACCCCAGGGCAAAAACTGCTTTGGAATTAATCAGCCTAGAAGTTCCGATTTCTCCCCCTGGCCCTGGGATACTCTCCCTACTTCCAAGCCCTGAAGGTAAGAAATTTCCAACTCATCTCTTAAGAATCTGCACAAAGTGATCTTTCTTGAAGTTCCTGCCTCGATTTCCCCAGAACTGGTCAGTGCGAGTCACAATTTTTACCACATGCAATATGGAGGTTTGGTTTTCCGGGGACGTTCGCATCCTTTTTCATTGAGGTAAAAATCCTGTGGACAGAGGAGCCTGGTAGGCTGCAGTCCATGGGGTCACGAAGAGTCCGACACTGAGCGACTTCACTTTCACTTTCTTGCATTGGAGAAGGAAATGGCAACCCACTCCAGTGTTCTTGTCTGGAGAATCCCAGGGATGGGGGAGCCTGGTGGGCTGCCGTCTATGGGGTCGCACAGAGTCGGACACGACTGAAGCGACTTTAGCAGCAGCAGCAGCATAATTGATTTACCACGTTGGTTAGTTTCTGCTGTACAGTGAAGTGAATGAGCTATATGTATGCAGAAATCCAAAAAAGAGGGATGTATGAAGGTTTGTTTTTATGTCTGTCTCCTCCACCTGGGATGATAATCATCTCAAGAGTGAAGATCAGCTTGGAAGTATCTTTATACCCCCAGGGACCGGCATGAACGTGAACGTGAAGTTGCTCAGTCGTGTCCAACTCTTTGCGACCCCATGGACTGTAGCCTACCAGGCTCCTCTGTCCATGGGACTTTCCAGGCAATAGTACTGGAGTGGATTGCCATTTCCTTCTCCAAGGGATCTTCCCAACCCAGGGATCAAACCTGGATCTTCTGCATCGTACACAGACGCTTTACCATCTGAGCCATCAGGGAAGTTCTAATGGGACCGGCATAGCACTTAAATCCTTTTAGATAGGGAAGGTAGGAAAGAAATAGGAGGGAAGAGAAAAAGGCGGAGGGAGGAGGAAGGTAAAAGAAGGGTTTAGCTTTCAACTCGGTAAGACACTTGCTTTATCCAAAAGAAATGATCCAAACTGGGTTGTACTAGAAGGCAGCAAAGAGCAATTACAATCTAAATTTGCTGTGAATACTATTGATAAGATTCTACGTTTTACATTCTTGATTGACGAGGAACATGAAAAGAACTGGTGAGAGACTGTCAAAAAAGTTATTTCTGAATGGGATGATCTTCTTGTAGATAAGACGCTGCAGAGCTGCACCCATAGCTGCCAGCCTAATTAGAGATGCTTACCCTCCACCCAGTCAGTCCCAGTGAGTCAGGACAGAGAGGAGCCGGGCCACTCTGCTCCCCACTTCCATCCCCAGGGGCACTGGGAGACTTCCTTCCAGCAAAGCATTCTGAAGGATGCTGTGAGATTTCCGAACCGCCTACCTCACTGCAATCCTGATCAGCTCAAGCCTTCCTGGAGAGATGAAACGAGGCCGTGGGACGATTCGGCTCAAGGCAAGGAAACATGAGAGAAGCACATGTGATATCACCGCCCCCTCGATTTGGAAGCCTTACTCCTTCCTTTCCCTGAATGACTTCACCTCTTCTCCTCACATTCAGTTGGAACAAAGGCCCTATGGAAGGCATTTCCGCTCACGAGTCCTGACACCAATGCAGAGGTTGCTCTGGATGGGTTTCTAGAGACATCAAGGGGAATCTTGAGACTTCACGTCACTTTGTTGGATAAACACGAAGCACAGAGAACAGTACAAATTTGTGCTTTTGTTAAAATCTGTACATACACAAATATATAGAAATAAATGTAAATATGTGTATATGTGTACATATGTGTGTATATATATACATTCATAATATATATATATATTCATATGCATTATATACACATTCTTTTATTCCCTAGCTCTGTCCACTGAAAAGACCTGGAAGCAGTGACTCATCAAATGCATTTAGCACACACAGCATTAGATGTTGATGTCTAAATGCCATCTGGCACTAAATGAGCGACAATCCCATTGAGAGACGTCCTGTAAAATCACCTGCCTGAAATCTCTGTCAGGGTCATGAAAGTCTAGGTGATAAGGAACTGCCACAAACTGAAAGTGAAAAGGCATGACAATGAACTGTAAGAGCTACTCTGGACTACATCCATTTCCTATAAAGCACATAACGGGGACAACTAGAGAACTCTGAAGAGGATCTGAGAATTAGATTGTACCAATGTATCGATGTTAATTTTCTGATGTTGGTGACTGTGCTGTGGTTGCACAGAGAATATTTTTGTTTATGGGAAATGTACCCTGAAACATTAGGGATAATGGGACATGATACTGATAACTTATCCTCAAATGACTCCGAGGAAAGATCTTTACACTTTATACACACACACACACATACACACATACACATACACACCCCTACATATGTAGGAGCATTGTAATATGTAGGAAAACAGGACTCTGTTCATAGATGATACATGCTGAAGTAGTCAGAGGAGAAAAGTCATAATGTCTAAATCTTACTTTCAAATGATTTGGAGAGAAAAATGAAATGTAGCAAAAAGTTACTGATTGGTAAATCCCAGTGAAGAGTACCCTGGATTCATTCCTTCAGTTATTCTGAAGGCTTAGAAAGCAGAGGAGGTGACAAGCGACAGAAAGTGGTAGTGAACAATAAAGTTTCTAGGAGCTCTAAATGGGAAAAAAAAAATTAATGAAAACCCCAAACCAAAGGAGCATGCTTTTAGGGATGTTCCTGACTTGCTTTATGACATGGAGAAACATGTTGGGACTTCTGCTCCCTTTCAAAACAAAAGACACTAACTCAGGAAAAGCTTGTCCTGGTGTCATAAAGAGCTCACCTGTATCCTAGCTTCTGGTAGAGCGCCTTCTACTCCCACCAGGTGTACCAGGATGCAGCCAAGGCTGTGCCGATTCCTGGCACACAGAAAACCACCTCTCATTCTTCCCGCCCCCGTGTGAACGTACTGCAGGGCGTCCCGTGGGCTCCCATCTGTTCTCCCTGCAGCGCCCTAAATCCTCCTGTCTCGTGGAGAGGTCACAGGAGGGGTGGGTAGTGGAGCCATTATAGGAAGGGACTAATAAGACCCTGTGATGGAGACGAACCCACTTGATCCTGTAGTTACCCTGCATTGTGCCTACAGCCTAGAAACTTATCAGGGGCCCACAAAATGCTTGAGATTTTTCAAGTTAAAAAAATAGTTTGAGAAAGAGAAAAGCAACCCTGACATCCAGGAGCTGGCCTGGTGCTATCAGCTAGGCCTTGGCATTCTCCTATCGAACAGAAACAACTGCCCAGAGCAGCAGCATCAGACGAGGCTATTGTGTAAGCAGGACAGATCAAGAAAAAACAAGACCAGCCCATGATCATGTCAAAACACAGACAAAACCTGAACACTGTTGAAGCCAAAACACACCAAACATTCCTCCATCCCAGCTAAAATTCGTGACCCTAGCTGTTCCACCAGTCACAACTTTAGCCTCCATTAGTATCCCCTCTCACCTTCAGAGAAGATTTTTGAAGATACCCAATCAGAATTACCCTACTTCCTGACAACATCCAATCCAGAGCCAAGCCCCACCTCCCTGAACTCTCTCCCAAATCACCTAGCACCAGCCCAGATCCCATCCTTTCCATCACCTGCTATGAAGATGTCTGATGGTTACTCATGGTGTATATTCTCCGTCACTACAATGAATGATGAACCCTGTGTGTACGTATGTGTGCTGAGTCACGTCCAACTCTTTGTGACCCCCATGGACTGTACCCGCCAAGCTTCTCTGTCTATGGAATTTTCCAGGCAAGAATACTGGAGTGGGTTGCTCCTTCCTACTCCAGGGGATCTTCCCAACCCAGTGATCAAACCCAAGTTTCTTGCGTCTCCCGCATTGGCAGGCACACTCTTTACTGCTAGTGCCACCTGGGAAGCATATAATGAACCCTAACTTGTTCAAATGCAAGTGTGTTCCTGGTGATCTTGATTAAAAGGCATTGACAAGCTCCATGTGCTAAAGAACACTTGCTGCCAGAACCCTGTGAAGTGAAAGGGAAAGTTGCTCAGTTGGGTCTGACTGTTTGAGACCCCATGGACTATACAGTCCATGAAATTCTTCAGGCCAGAATACTAGAGTGGGTAGCCATTCTCTTCTCCAGGGGATCTTCACAACCCAGGGATTGAACCCAGGTCTCCCACATTGTAGGCGGGTTCTTTACCAGCTGAGCCAAAGCCCAGAACATTGTTTAAAAAACAAAAACCAAAACCCTAATTAAGTAAATACTCAGCAAAACAACACTATGTCAACGTCCTTCATTGTTAAATTTATAAATCATAAAATTGTATGCCCTCTGAAAATAATTTCCATGTTACATTAGATTTTCGCACTACACAAGAATCCCCAAGTCTGCCAGCTGATGACTGGGAAATCATGGCCAAATGTCAGTTAAATGGGTAGCCAATTATATAAGCGAATTATGAACTATTATGTTTGACAGAACAAGTTAGAGTGCCTGGGGTCTGTAGAGACTGTAAATACCCCAGTGGAGAAGGCGATGTGCAAGGTTTGTTTGCTAACAGAGAGGCGTGAGGGTTAGACAGGAAGAAACACCACTAGACCATGGTTCTGCCCTTGAATGGAAACCAGTGGGCCCGGAGACTGGGTCCACTTTCCCCGCTACCCCACAGTCAGCCTTTTTTTTTTCTATAATTATTACTATTATGTTTGCTTTGTTTTTTAATTCATTTCTTTTTAATTGAAGGAAAATTGCTTTACAGTGTTAGTTTGACTTCTGCCATTCATTCATGAAGCAGCCATAGGTGTACATATGCCCCTCCCTCTGGTACCTCCCTCCCACCTCCCACCTTCTCCCACCCCCACAGTCAGCTCTTTAGTAGTAGTCTCCTGCCATCCCACAGGGCAGACCCCATGCTGGTTGGCTGTTAGATGGGTCACACAGCTATAGGCGGATGAAGTCAGACCAGCACCCGGCTGCCCTTACCAAGGTCAACCCCAGGCTGCCAGCACCTTGGCCTCCCTCATGGCAGCTCCTGGTTCCTGTCACCCCCATCTTCTGTTGGGGCACTTTCCCATTGGTCCTCAGCCTCTCTGACATGAGGGCTCTTCTCTTCCTCTTCATCTTCTTGCCTCCACCACACCCTGGGGGATCCTCTGCTAAATCCGAAGCTTCTTGAAACACCTCGCTTCCTTCCGATCTCCCGCCCCATCTCTCCCAGACACACAGAGGAAGCCAGTCGGCCTGTGCCTGACAGCAGACATCTGCCACAGAACATGACCATTAAAAGCAAGCCTCTGGAGGAACTTTCCTTGTCCACTCAGCAGTCACACTTCTGGGACAAAGAAATAAAACCTAGAACTAGAGACTCTGAGACATTTGGAAGTGGAAATTGAACTTGGAAATGATTGTCATTTTTCATTTCAGAAAACCACGGCCTGTGGGGTTCAAGTTTTTTCCTGCAAGGCTAGGAAGCCTGATTTTTGCCTTTCCCCCTGAAGTCTCTTGGTTTTATAATTTAGTGGGAAGGAGAAACTTTTTTTTCTTTTTCCTTGGTTAACTTTCAAAAATATAATAACTGTGAAATGGTACGTGGTTTGTTTTTTTTTTCCTAAAGCCCCCACAAAAGGCAGTGCAGTATGAATTATATCTTTGTCGGTACAGGTTATGAAATTACTCGGGAGAGTCATTTCTATAGAGACTGGCAGTGCAAAGCCTATAACTCAATGGAACGCAATTCCACTCAGAGCTCCCGGAATGTAATTGATGGAAGGAAGCAACATAAATTACCTTACCATTCTTCATGGATAATGTCTCTGTTTCCCACACAATCTCATTTTGCACACAAAACAAACAAAACCAAATTCAATCTCCCAAATTGTGTCTCCCCTTGTTTGCTTTCTTTTAAAAATCCTTCTGCCCACGTCACCCAGAGCCAACGCGCTCCTGCCAGGCAAATTAAGTCCGGTCCTGGCAACATGCTTGATATCCTCCTCCCATTTCCCTCCCCCATCCTGATCCTCCAGCCCTCCTTTATTTCAGACGGAAACTTCATTTGGAGCAGTGACAAAAGCATAAGAATCAAAATTTTACCAAGAAAACACCAGTCAACTTGGCTTTGATTTCATTTTCCAGGCAGACTTGCAGCAGAACAGCAGATTCCTCTGTCCCTCTTCGCAACAACTAGCAAAATGGTTAACTGAAAAGAAAAAAAAAAAAAAATCAAGTTCTCCATGGTCAGGAGAAAAATGATGGGGGCTGGGGTAGAAGGGAAGGGTAGGATACAGCATAGATGCGGAATCTAAAGAGAAATGGTATAAATGAACTTATCTACAAAACAGAAACAGACTCACAGACTTAGAGAAGGAAATTATGGTTACAGAGAGTGGGGCGGGAAGGGTCGGGGGAAGGGATAGTGAGGGAGTTTGGGACCGACATGCACACACTGCTATATTTAAAATGGATAACCAGGGACTTCCCTGGTAGTTCAGTAGTGAATCCACTTTCCAATGCAAAGGACATACGTGGGTTCGATACCCTGTTGGGGAACTAAGATTCCACATGCTGGGATTGAGAGTGGTGGAATTAAGCTCATAAGACACAACCAGAGAAACCTGTGCACCGAAATGAAGAGCCAGAATAGCAAAACTAAAATAAAATAAATGCATAACCAACAAGGACCTACTGTATAGCACAGGGAACTCATTCAATATTATGTAACAAGCTAAATGGGAAAAGAATTTGAACAAGAATAGATACATGTACACATATAACTGAATCATTCTGGTGTATACCTGAAACTAACACAACATTGTTGATTAACTACACTCAAATATAAAATTTAAAAACAGTTCTGAAGTATCGCACTAAGAGCTTGATCTTGATCTTGAGAGCATTTCACTAAGTGAAATAAGTCAGACAGAGAAGCACATATACTGCGTGATATCACTTACAGGAGGAACCTAGAAGATCTGAACTCATACACGCAGAGTAGAATAGTGGCTACAGGAGCCGGAAGGAGGGGGAACTGGGGAGATATTGTTAAAGGGAACAAACTTGCAATCAGAAGATGACTAAGTTCCGGAGATCTAAAAGCACAGCCCAGGAATGACAGGCATCAATGCCATATCATAAACTTCAAAACTGCTCAGAGTGTTCTCAATCTTAAGTGTTCTCACCACAAAGAAGAAATGTTAATTATGTGACATGATAAAGGTGTTAGCTAACCCTATGGTGGTAATCATGCTGTAATAGATAAATGTATCAAATCAACACCTTGTACACCTTAAACTCACACAACATTATGTGCCAATTATATATTTTTTTAAAAAAAGGAAAAGATTGAGACACTAGGAGCCACTGCTGCTGCTGCTGCTAGGTCACTTCAGTCGTGTCCGACTCTGCGCGACCCCACAGACGGCAGCCCACCAGGCTCCCCCGTTCCTGGGATTCTCCAGGCAAGAACACTGGAGTGGGTTGCATTTCCTTCTCCAATGCATGAAAGTGAAAAGTGAAAGTGAAGTCGCTCAGCCTTGTCTGACTCTTAGCAATCCCATGGACTGCAGCCTACCAGGCTCCTCCATCCATGGGATTTTCCAGGCAAGAGAACTGGAGTCGGGTGCCATTGCCGTCTCCACAGCCCTAATCTAATAAGTTGCGTCTGACTCTTTGCGACCCATGGACTGTAACCCACCAGGCTCCTTTGTCCATGGAATTCTCCAAGCAAGAATACTGGAGTGGGTTGCCACTTCCTTCTCCAGGGGATCTTCCCAACCCAGGGATTGAACCTGAGTCTCCTGCATTGCACACAGATTTTTTACCGAAGAAGGGGACCACAAAGGATGAGATGGCTGGATGGCATCACCGACTCGATCGACGTGAGTCTGAGTGAAGTCCGGGAGTTGGTGATGGACAGGGAGGCCTGGCGTGCTGTGATTCATGGGGTCGCAGAGTCGGACACGACTGAGCGACTGAACTGAACTGAGCCACCAGGGTGTTGTATATTGCAGTAGACAGAGGCATCAAATTAACACTTTGTACACCTTAAACTTACACAACATTATGTGACAATTACATATTAAAAGAAAAAGACTGAGACGCCAGAAATTAGAGCCCTACTCTCACAGGAGGTTAGGGCAGGTCCCAGAGCTCACCCCAGAGCTCACCCCAGAGCTCCAAGCTTCGGGGCTGCTCACTGATTCCAGCTCTGCCCACCTGAACAAGTTAGATCTGCAAACACCCCACTCAGGGACTGAACGTGTCATTTCGAGTCTCCCTGACCTCTCAGGAAGGATTTGGGCAGACAGGACCTGACAACTGCAAACAAAAACCTGTGCCTCTGTATCTCCTGCCCCTCCTCTGTGACTCTAAGAAAAGCAACGTGTGACGCAGGTGTTATTCCCGAACTCTTCATCTGAGTCGGACTGATTTCCGGAACTTTTCATCTGAGTCCAATTTGAAAAACAAGATTGGAAGTTTTTGTAATCTCTGCCAGTTGTAAGTTCTCTCACTGAAAATACTCAAGAATTTAGCTCTACCTATTTTGGATTTTGTTTTCCACCAAATAAACTATAAGGGGCTAAAATTTGGTCCCTAGAAGTGTGTCAGACCAGTTGCAGGTGGTTTGTTAAGCCGAAGTCTATAAAAGGGATCTATAACCAAAAGACATTCCAGTGGAGGCTGACAGAGGATAGATGAAGTGATAACTCAAGTTCAGGAAGGTTGATTCAAATGCCTCTTAAGACAATGCCGAAAGCAGCTTGAATCTGCTCTGAATTGTCCTCTAAGAAACCCCAAGACTGGGTGTAAATCCACCTTTTATTTGCATGACTTAGCTTACACTTGTGGATTCATTTTCCTCCTCTTACTCCCAGTCCAGTTGACATAAACCCATTTGTTCTGTCTTCTATGAAGGTCACACCCACTTTAAGTGGACAGAACCTAACACCAATTCTGGCAATGACCCCCTAGCAGAATACATCTGCTGAATGTTTTCGGCATCTTTAGACTGATAAAGAGTATAGCAGGTACAGGGGAAAAGAAATACACCTTTTAAAAAAGCCAATTAGAGGGAAAATAAAAAAGGTGGAAGAACTTCCCTGGTGGTCCAGTGGCTAAGATTCTGCACTCCCAAAGCAAGGGGCATGGGTTTGGGGAACTAAGATCCCACAGGCTTTAAGGTACAGCCAAAAAAAAGGGGGAGAGCCAATTTGTGTTGTATAATTTTGACAGAGACAGAAGTGGAAAGTTCATTCATGATTTCTCATTATTCATCAAACAAACATGTCCAGAGGGCCTTGTGTTCCGGATAGCGTGCCAGGTGCCAGAGATACAAAGGTAAAACTTGTCCTCCCTTGAGACGCCCACAGGAGAAGTAGGGAGCAAAGGCACTCACAGCTAAACAGTTAGCACAACCCATAAGGGCACACCCAGCAACAGCGCTGGGAGAGGAAGACAGATTGCCTGGAGGACCAAGAAGTCTTCCCTTGGCAGGGAGAGGTAAGGCCAGCTTTGGAATGCAATTTTTCTCTGAGTTAAGACTGGATGTGGGGACTTCCCTGGTGGTCCAGAGGTTAAGACTCTGTGCTTAGATCCTTGGCTAGAGAACTAAGATCCTACATGCTGCACAGCACAAGCAAAAAATAAATAAATAAGAGTGGATGTGCTAAGGAAAAAAAAACACTATCAGTCACAGAGGCCAGGCACAGGCTGAGAACAACATACAGCTGGGTATAGCCAAGGATAAACCAGTGGAGCTGATGAGGAAACAAGAATTCACACCTGATCCACCTAATCAGACCACTCTTTGATGTCTGTGTGTCCTGATAATATGAATTTTCCAACTGATACAGCGAGTCTTCCCACTGATACAGTAGCTCTCGGTTGATGTTTATTCTTTGTGTCAGTGAGTTGTTTTTTAAATAACAAACTTGGGTGGGTTTCTCCTGGACTCTCTGCATCTGGGCAGACTCAGTCCTCACGTAGCAGTCACCAATGCCCCATCACGTAAAAATGAACCAAACTGGACGTCCCTGAAACCATAGATTTTTTTTTTAATGATCTCCCTGGCCCCTGCTGCTGCTAAGTCACTTCAGTCGTGTCTGACTCCGTGCGACCCCATAGATGGCAGCCCACCAGGCTCCCCCGTCCCTGGGATTCTCCAGGCAAGAACACTGGAGTGGGTTGCCATTTCCTTCTCCAATGCATGAAAGTGAAACATGAAAGTGAAGTTGCTCAGTTGTGTCCAACCCTCAGCGACCCCATAGACTGCAGCCTTCCAGGCTCCTCCATCCATGGGATTTTCCAGGCAAGAGTACTGGAGTGGGGTGCCATTGCCGTCTCCGCCCTGGCCCCTATAGGCACCAAATTTTCAAATCTTCAGTTACTGTGGTTTTAAGAGACCACTTGGTTACTGAGACCAAAGAAGGATCCAGCAAGATCCATGACAGCAATAAAACGTATTCAGCCTGTAGCTACAGTTACAGGTATCATTTATCACCAGTATGCTTTCCATAAGTTAAACTGAGATGTGCACGTGTGAGTGAGTGTGTGTGTGTGTGTGCGTAATCAACAGGAATAATTTCCATTCCAGTCTTTTTTTCATAGTTAGTTTATCCAGGCCCTGATAACCCTAAAAAGCCTAGTATTACATAAACCAACAGGATGCCCAGATGCTAATGTAGTCACTGCTTACATGCAGGTAGCATTTCTCCATGACTTTGCTCCCTGGGGCTTCTGCGGAGAGTATTCTGGGGCTAAGCATTGATATTTTGTAACAATCTGTTCCAGAGTCATTTTTGTCTTCTCAGGTAGTAAATATGTAGTATTCATCTTCCACTCCCTTCTGGGAAAACAAAAATAAATAATGACATGAGACGACTGCAGCCTCAGGTCCCTGAACTTGCCGGCACCTAAGGGGACCCCGGCCTTTAGAGGGAAAGGATGTGGCTGGTCTGGAAAGTTCCTCACTCCCTCTCACTCTAAGGAACTGGACAGTGATCGTGAATTTCTGAATCTCTCACCGACTCCCTTGAGTGTGTGTCTTGTTTTGAGACGGGGTTCAAGTAGTTAACTTTTACTGGGGAAGAAGGCAGAGGCCAAGGTAGAGTGGAAAAGGAGCAGCTGGGAATGAAGACAGCGAGTGGGGGCCTGGACTGCTGGATTGACAGGCGAGACTAGTTGACAGGAGGAAACCAGCCCAAAACAGTGACTCTGGTAAGCTTGAGCTGTGCTTCCTACTTCGTCACATCCTGTGCCTCCAAGGTGCAGATCAGACTGTAGTTTTGTCTTAATGTGACGCAAACACAGTGGCTGACTCACTCCTGTATCTTAGTAAGCTGTTTCTCTTACTTTGCAGCCTTTCTAGTGGTCCAGCCACCATCACCTAACTCTCCCTCCCCTAAGGCTGCCGCAGGATTTTGAACACCCTCTGCTGACTTCCTAGATGTAGAGCCAATGCCTTCTCCCCCTAACTGCCCCCCCCCCGCCCAAATAATTCAGCACTGGAGAAACACATGGCCCCCTAGAATTCTCAAGCCTAGCATTCAGCAGTCCCAGGCCCGAGTACCCCTCCTCGGCCAACTATCACCTGTATAATCTCAGGCAGAGCACCCAAGTCTCCTTCACCTCACTATTTTTCAATGATAACACTGAAAAATGATAAGATTCCCTCAACCAAACAAGGGTTTGGTATAGCACAGGGAACTCTGCTCAGTGTTACCTGCATGCCTAAACGGGAGGGGAGTTTCAGGGAGAATGGATACATGTATATGTATGGCTGAGTCCCTTTGCTGTCCTCCTGAAACTATCACAGCATTATTAATCAGTTATACCCCAATACAAAATAAAAAGTTAAAGAAACAAATAGGGGTTTGGTGGAGATGAGGTGAGACGATGTTTTGTTTTGCTTTGTTTTTAAGCCACTTAGCACAACACCCAGCATAGAACAGGAGTTCGGTGTGCAAGAGCTATTTTGACACATTACGATTTTACATTAGGTGTTCATGCAGTATCTGTAACGATCATCCTTTCCTGCTCTGACATGGTGATTCTCCTAGAGGCAGTAACTGGAAATGCATCTCCATGTCAGAAAATTTGCTTTCCAGGTTGACTCAGGGACCAAATTACCCTGAGAGGACAATCCTTTCCAATATGGAAAAACTGGGAGTTAGAAACTTAAGGGGAACAAAAGAAGACTCTTGAGAGTCCCTTGGACTGCAAGGAGATCAAACCAGTCAATCCTAAAGGAAGTCAACCCTGAATATTCACTGGAAGGACTGATGCTGAAGCTTCAACACTTTGGCCACATGGTGGAAAGACCCAACTCATCGGAGAAGATCCTGATCCTGGCAAAGACTGAAGGCAGGAGGAGAAGGGGATGACAGAGGATGAGATGGTTGGATGGCATCAGTGACTCAATGGACATGAGTTTGAGCAAACTCCAGGAGAAAGTAGAGGACAGAGAAGCCTGGCATGCTGCAGTCCGTGGGCTCACAAAGAGTTGAACACGACTTAGTGACTGAACAATAACAACAATAAGGAAGCTAAAGCATATTTCTACAGAGAATAGTAACAATATAACAACAGCTGTGGTGTGTGGCAGACAAGCCCAGAATGAGTAGGAACGTCCATCTCCCGGCGCTAAGTCTGCGTGGAGATGCTTAGGGTAGGAAGCCTGGAATACACCATCTGTCACCAGATTCATTCTTTATTGTGCTGTGTGGTGGTCAGACTCTATTGCATCCATTATCTGTTGAAACTGGGATGCTTCAACACACCAAAACAGACGGGACCAAATCCTAAGGCAAAGCCTATGACTCTTAAGCTCAGGACAAGTTCAAAAACTGGGCGGGGGGGGGAGGCGGGGGGGGGTGGGGGGAAATGGGGTGGTCCTGATTGTCTTAGGTAACGAAGCCTGGCCATCAGAAACTTGGGGAGAGTCAAGGTCAATTGAGAAGTCCCAGACCTCCTCAGCCTGTGCGCACCCCAGACCTCACCAGCTCTGAAGATCCATCTCATTTCACCACATCCAGTCCAATGTTTCATCCAGTTTCCCTTCCCAAATAATTTCTGAGACCTCCTCTACCAGCACCAAGAAGGCTCGAACCTTCTGCAAATCAACCTCGGTGAGGCTTGCCCGCAAGACTAGCTACTCAGCCCCATACAGCAATCTCCTCTCCGGCCTGAAATGCCAGTCTCCAGCTGCGGGTCACTTCTGCTTCCCTCTCCTCAAGCCACTGTCTCCCAGGAGTGGACAGAGACCCCTTCTTAGATCCCTTCCCCACAGCAATGGAGGACACCAGATGGAAACTGTGGACAAGACCACACTGTAGGTTTTGAGGCTCACCGACGAGAAACATGATAGCTGGGATACATCTGCCATCAGAGGGGTCAGAACAGGCTTATTTGGGGTCCCTTCTGGCTGTAGCCCCTCAAAGAGAGAAGCAGATCCCAACTTCCCACTCCCTTTGTCTCTAACCAAAAACCATCCACTTACAGAGGCTCAGATCCGCCTCAACCACACCCCAAGATAAACATTACCAGGCAGATTAGTGTGCCTTGGTGGAGGAGGTCTACACCGAGATTGCCTCCCCATGCTCCCTTCAAACACCGGCCACCTGCTCTGACACAGGTGTCCCCCAAGGGCCCACCGAGGGGCTTTCAGAAAACAACCAGGGCTCAGTCTAAAGCAAACGGATGCTTTCACCAAAACGGCTAGCCGCTTTTAAACCTTTTCCCTCCTTTCTACCCACCAAGTCTTCAAAATCTTAAAGCCTGATTTCACCCAGGACACTATTAAAATAGAAACTGCTCTCTAATTGAAATCACTTATAAAAAAGAAACTTCAAAGGACCCACGTCTCTACCGGCTGAGCTTCGCGACTCCCATCCTACACGGGGCCCCTGGCTACATGGACACAGACCCTCGGCGCTGAGAGGCCCTGTGCTTTGTCTCTCCCTCAGTGGAACGGCAGCTCCCACAGACTCTGTGTGCCCGGCATAACTGCCTCCACTGACAGCCGATGAGTCACTCCATCACCACTGCTTTCTTCCGTTCTTCCTTTGCGTCAGCTGAACTTAGTCAATATAACGCACGCTGTATGGTTCAAGATACTATACAGAAAAGCTTTCTGGGGGTCAAACTTAGGCTTTAAAAAATATTAATTGGAATTATAGGTCTTTTTCACAAGGTCCGGCACTCTCTAGGTGTTTCCACTTGTTTCAATATTTTGGTAATCCAGCACAGATTCATAGAGGGTGTATGCAAAACATACATTTAGTTGTCTCAGCCTTGACCATGCCAGGCACCATTCACAGGTAGGTCTACGGGAGAATTCATCCCGAGTTCCAGTTGGAGATGTCTAGGCTTGTCTTCCAGGCGCTTCCTCCCACCAGGGTCCTGAGGTCCATGTTGATGGAAGAGGATGGACTCTCCTCGGAGAGCTAGGATTTGAGGTTCCAGGGCTCCCAGGATTCTGAGTCAAGAGGAAGGAGAAGAGAACCTTAGAAGCAGAGAAGAAAGAGCTAGGATCTGTATGGGAGACAGAAAATTCCGGAGAATACATACACATTTGAAAAAATGTTGCCAAAATCACTTAAAGAATTAGCGTTGACATTTGAGTCAGCGGCATGAATATCCTGGTTGTCTCCCGTCTTCATCAAACAAAGCTTGAGTTATTGCTTCCCACATGCCAGGGGACACGGCGTTGACCAGCTCCCAGCTCTGCTACCATAGAGCCCAGCAGAGGGGCGATGAGGGTGCTGTGCTTTGTATCCGGTAGGCAGAGTTTGCTACAAGAACAGGCAGGACAGTCAGCCTAGTCTGAAAGATCCTCAAGCTTTCCTTAATGCCTGAGCATCAAATAAAAGGCGGCTTCCCTGGTGGCTCAGATGGTAAAGCATCTGCCTGCAATGCAGGAGACCCGGGTTCAGTCCCTGGGTCAGGAAAATCCCCCAGAGAAGGGAATCGTAACCCACTCCAGTATTCTTGCCTGGAGAATGCCATGGACAGAGGAGCCATGGGGTTGCAAAGAGTCAGACATGACTGAGCAACTAAGCACACACACAGAATAAAAACTAAGCAATGTCTGCCATCCCACAAAGGGTGGATTTCTACCCCCATGCCAGGTTCCCCAGCCCTCCATCTCCATAACAAGCTCCTTCAGCAACAACAGAATTTTGTGGATTCACTCTGATCTCTAAGGGCACGTCTGATGATGACCCTGGGTGTGGAGTCCAGTGTTGCCGGGAAAGGCCAGGCAGGAATAACCCACAGGGAGCCTGCGTGAGTGACGGTGACATTCACACCCTGGTGGGCGGCCCCCAGCTGGCTCTGCAGCCTGGTTCTCTACTGGGGACCTGCCCATCTCACACACACACACACACACACACACACACACACACACACACACACACACTCCAGATCTGGAGGGGTAGGCACTTAACGAATTTTGTTCCCCAGCAGGTGAGCGGCCCACTCAATCCCTGACTCACAGGTCAGAGTGGGAAGCAGTCTTCCGGCAAAAAGCACGTCCTCCTCTCTCTGCAGAAACCTGCATTCAGCTCCGGGCCCTGGGCGTGAGGGAGCAAGGCTCATAAAAGTCTGATTAGCTGGCTCGTGGGCAGGGGCGAGCTCAACCCATAATTGGACAAAACAGAGCAGGAGCTCAGTGTTTGCCAAAGAGAAGAAGTCGCCTTTGTTCCAACACAGCACTTGGGTGTTTGGTTAAAAAGACAGGCCCTGCTGACCCCTGATGACAGTTGGCGGGTGGCTTTGTGCTTCTAATAGGAGCCACAGCGCTTTGGCTCATTTTAAATTACTACCAAGTGTTGTGTGGGTTGGGGCTTCTTCAAGGGGGAAAAAATCAATCTGAGGGGAAAAGCTATTCCTTAGCAACAAAGGGAAAAGAAAGAAGGCAGTTCTTTTAATGGAATCTGAGATGGAATCTAGCTCAGTGGAGCCAGAGCAAAAATAGCTCTTATCTGATCAAGGTGCCCGAGTTCCACTTGACGGCAGTTCAGGAGGCCCAGGCTCAGGGTTCCAGGGACCACAGCCAGCATCTTCAGGGAGGGACAGTCCTCCTGCAGAGGGATGCCCACCGGTCCTCAGGACGGCAGGAGTCAGCAGTTGTCACAGTCATTCTGTCGACGTGTATTTTCAATCACACACCTTTTCCAAATACAATAAAGCTGAAAGGAAGTGATTTCAGCAGTCTGGGTAACAACACCAACAGGGTAATGACCCATCCACTATGGCTCTCTGTCACACGTGCAGAATATGGTAGAGACTGGATGGTGGGCGCTTAGTTACACAAGCTCCCAGCACAGAGATGGGGAACAGGGTATAAACTGCACGGTGAAAGTAGAGACTAAACAAATAAGTGAGGAAACAGAGAAAAGGGTAAAAGAAAAGGAAATAAAACGAATATACCAGCCTGTGCCTGTAGGGATCTATGCGGTTGTGTGCTTGCATTAAATGGATATGAGGTACCCCACTCCAGTACTCTTGCCTGGAGAATCCCAGGGACAGAGGAGCCTAGTAGGCTATGGGGTCACACAGAGTCGGACACGACTGAAGCAACTTAGCAGCAACAGCAGCACACCAAAGACCACACAGACACACACACACAGGCAAACACACACACACATGCACACATCGTGAGGGTCTCTACAGCTCTGGGTGTGTGTGTGTGTGTGTGTGCGCGCGCGCACGCACATTAAGCAAGATCATCCAGCTTGAGGTACAGTTGTGATGCATAATAATCCACCTCTAGCCCCCACACTGGCTCTCTCTATTGTCTTAGCACAGGGCTCAAATTTTCCACTTTCCAGAAAGAATCTACGCACATCTCAATAGCAGTGTGACTGAAGAGTTTCCTGAAGATTTTGTGGAGAAATTCGAGAAGGATACTGTGTCACATGCTGCACCCACACTCTTCAAATCTCTGTCTACTAGTCCATTTCTCCCCAGCCTGCGGTCAGTGGGTCTCATTCTCTCTTCCCTTGAAGCTCTCATTCCTGGGAGTCCATTCTCTTTGCTCCACAATGTTCCTCCAAATCCCTTATCTCATCCCTTGCTTTCAGCTGCTACCTTGCCAACTCCCATAATCTCCTTGCCCAGAAATCAGCAAATCAAAACTCTCAGCTCCAGAAAGAGACTCAGAGACATAGAAAATAAGCTTATGGTTACCAAAAGGGAAGGGGGTTAGGGATAAACTAGGAATTAGGGATTAACAGATACACACTACTAAATATAAAATAGGTATACAACAGGGACCTACCGTATAGCACAGGGAACTGTATACCATATCTTGTAATAACCTATAGTGGAAAAGAACCTGAAAAAGCATATATAAATATATGTATCACATATATGTGGGTACAGATATATATAACTAAATCACTTTGCTCTACACCTGAAACTAACGTGACATTCACTGTAAATCAACTATACTTCAATAAAAATAAATAAATAAATACATTAAAAATTTAGAAACAAAGCTTCCAGTTCTAAGATCTGCCCATTTTAGGAGGAAAGGGTTGGCTATACATAACCAACAACAAAATTTTGTTCTATCAAATGTACCAAGTCGAATTCAGGCACAGAATTTGGAAGTCACTTCCAGTAAAGCAACAGGCCCATCATTAACCCTATATCGTGACAGTTATCCACTTCCGGGTGCAGGGCAAGGTCTCGATGACATTTCTACTAGAATTTTCTTTTGTCATGGAGTCTGTGACCACACCCACACTTGCCTCTGGGTTATTGTCATCACTACAAAAACATTCAGGACTAGTTCATCTGTTCTAATCCTTGGCACAGAACACAATCCAAAATTCTGGGCTTCTTACACAAGACCACACTCGTTTTCAGTATATCTGAGTTCATAATCCAGCTGTAAAGTGCTGTGGCTTTTTTTTTTTTTTTTGCTCCCAAATTCTCAATAATGATCACAAGTGTAAATTAATTCAGGCTTAAAATATAAAATGGACTGACTGCCCACCACTCCTTGAATTATTCACGAATCGAGTGGACAGGGTTCTTTGTCATCTATGCACACGTTCTTCCTTTGCTATTTGTAACACTTTCTCTGCACTTTTGAAAGTGAGGCTACAGTTCATCAGTGGCTGTTGACAGTATCCACTCAAGGCCTAACCCTTCACTCTGGACTCTTCAGAACTTGGAGTTCCCCAGACCTTCCCCAGGTGTGGGCTTCACCTGTGCTCAACCGGTGGGGCAGGAACCTCGGAACAGTTCCCGCTGGGGTCAGCAGAGTCCCAGAGAAAAACTGGTGACTGACAAGAGTTCCCGAAGTCAAACCAGATACCGATTCATTCCAGAATGATGGCAATTGAGGGCCACCTAGGTTGACATTATCATGGGATTGAAGAGACGAGGGGAGAATCAGTGAATTAGTCAAGAACATGTGGCCTCTGGGAGCCAGGGCAAGGGTCTGAGCTCAGGTGGGCAGCAGCCTAATGCCTGGTGGACAATCACTGGCATCAGACAGGTCAGGAAAGCCTGAGGACCTGGGAGAGATCAGCTCAGAATCAGATCATATTCAGTAACCAAAAGAAACGTCCTTCTCCTCCAAGACCCATTCAATAACAAACCAAATCACTTTCTCAGAAACTCTCTTCTCTGGTCAGATCTTCAAAATTAAGAATCTCTGGTGGCAGGCGAAACCCACTCAGCTGGGGGTAGAGGGTCAGGGCCCTGGGGGATGGACCCTGCCCACTCTCATCCTGGGAAACTCATTAAAGTCCCAACAGCCCCAGGAACAGGAAGTTCTGCTGGGCAGAGTTGTTTCTGTGGGGTATGTATGGTGTCTTTGACTATACACCCCATTCTAGAAACCTGGACAAAAAGAAAAGGAGGGGAGTCTGGTGCAAAGAGAAAGGGCTTCGCAGACGGGCCTGGGTTATATAAGTAGGTAACCCCTCTGACCCTTAATGTCTTCATTTGTGCACAGAAGATTCATAAATACCAACACTGGTACAGGACTTAAAGTGACAGACACCTTCTTAAGTGTAAGTGGTTCACATAGACCAACCTCAGAACCCTTGCTGCTGTTATTATCTCCCTTCTTCTGAGCTGGATTCCAATAATGTCTCCTGTCTCTACTCTTAGCCCCTTCAGACCCCACATCACTGGAAGCTGTGCTGGAAGAAAGGACCAAGGCATTACCCCACAACCCAGAACAGAAACAAGGCGGAAACGTGGCTGCCATTGCTGCCACAGTTGCTATTATCATTTTTCTGGTTCAGTTCTGTATATGCTGATATAGCAGATCCAGAATGACCCCAGGGGATCCGTCCTCATACGCTTACTAGCATGGCCAGATCCATCAACTTAAATTTCTGATCCATGACTTTCCCCTAAGAGCAGGACTCTCTCCTTTGGTCAGATACAAGCTTCAGGAGTAAGGGGGCTGGCCGGTGGGTTCAAGAGTGAGGGGGCTGCCACCCACCGGAGGCTCTGATAGGAACAGAGACACCTCCTTCTCAGCCTTTGCAATTCCAATGAGAAGATTAAAATGCGACATCACTTAAGGACCAGCACATTGACAGACTGTCTGTGTGACTCAGCCAACTCGACTTCCTGGGCCTGAAGAAAGAATGCCTGTTTTTTTTTGGTCCTCCACTCAGGTAGATAATTCACTTCCTTGAAACACGTCATCAGTGTGGAAAGGTTGTTTTTGAGTGGAACCTTTCTGACGTCTCTATTTGGTGGCAGTGTTTCTACAGCTACTGTTGATCCTTGTTCCAGAATCGTAGGTCGTGTTCTTGGCCTGGCCCTCAACAACGAGACTGTGAAGAGACAGAACCCTGGGCCAGAGTTATCCTGGCTAGAATATCTGCAGCTGAATCTACAAGACACACTTTTCCATCAAGGTGGTGACACCCCGCGCAGTCTGGGGAGCCCCCTAGGGTTATCTCCCCCCGTCGGAGTAATATGAATCTGAATATACTCGGTCTGCCAGATGTCCTCTGCCATGAAATAAAGGATTAGAGTTAAATAACACAGTTTTACTGCACACTGATGATTGAAATTTACATTTTTAAATAGGAGAGCAAACAGAAGCTGAGACAAGAGGTAAAGGAACGCCACGTGCACGCACCGGATGCTGGGGCCGTCCTTCGCATCCTCAAGGGCAGCCAGTGAGAGTAGACAGACCGTAAATCCCAATGCCGCACGGGCCAGACTGCGAACCTGGCGGAGCCGGGATTGGTCGTGAGAACTCAGGCCAGCCTCGGGAATTGCTCTGAGCCTGAGTTCTCTCACCTATGTGAAAAATTCTTTTCTGAGACTGTCATGAGGCAAGGCGATAGGAGTAGACACCTCCCCCACCCCAACCCTGCCCCAGAGTAAATAACCAATAAGCATCATTTTCCCTGCTTTCTTGGCATTCCAATGGACTCTGGCTTTTTCTTAGAATCCAGGCTCCTCCTGGGTTTTGGTATGGGTGAAATCTCTGCATATATGTCTACCTGCAGGCAGGATTATTTGAGGAAACCTCCCCTTTGCATGTTTCTTGCTCCCAGGACCCCCAAGTATCCCAGGACAGTTTCCTCTCAGAGAAACCACACAGCCCTCAAACTGTTGCTTCTCCTTTCTCCTGCTGTGGTTAAAAAAAAAAAATCAGAAGAACACAGGTTTCTGGGCTTCCCTGGTGGTGCAGTGCTTAAGACTCTGCACTTCTGCTGCAGAGGGTGTGCGTTCCATCCCGAGTCAGGGATTGACTAAGAACCTCCAGACAGAAAAAAAGAACAGAGGTATCCCATGCATCCTCACAGGTAACCAGAGAAACACCAGTACATTCTTCTGTTTTCCCTTTCTCATCCTCCTCCTGCTCATCCGTTTCTCTTGACTGTCCTCCTTCAAAGCTGTTGGTGTTGGTGCTCCCAGCCGAGGAGCAGGAGGAAACCGACACATCCAGGTGTGAACCGACACGTCCAGGTGTGTCCACGTGTGGCTGTCTCACCCAGCCCACAGTCCCTGCTCCAGTTCCCTCTTCTGAAGCTTTCCTTCCCTCTCCCCAGATGATGAGCTCACACCATATTCCTCCTGTCCTCCAATCCCTCCTACTTCCCCAGTCCCCAGAACCCCCATCACAAATGGTAGGCAACCAGCCCTTCACCAAGCCCATCCTATCATTCCATCCCCTGGTCATTCACTGAGGGGAAGGTGTGGATCTCAGCAAGGCCATGAGATAAGAAAGTCAGTGATTCTGTACCCATTTCACAGGTGAGAATGTTGAGACTTAAAGAGTTGAAAGGACATAAGTTGATGGTAGAAAAAGAGACCTGTAGAGAGTTGAATGGTGGCTCCCCCCCAAAAGATCTGTCCATATCCTGGGACTTGTGAATGTCCACTTTTTGGGGGGAAAGGGTCTTTGTATATATAATTAAGATTAAGGGTCTGAGGGGAGATTATCCTGGATTTTCTGAGGGGCCCTAATCCCATGACGATGTTCTTATAAGAGTGAGGTAGAGGGAGATTACCCAGGAAGAAGGGAGGGCCACGTGACAAAGGAGGCGGAGACCTGAGTGACGTGGCCACAAGTTAGGGAACAGCCACAGCCACCAGCAGCTGGAAGAAGCAGGAGAAAGAGTGCCCCAAAGCCTCCAAAGGTCAGATTTCTGGCCTGTGAGAGAATACATTTCCATTGTTTTAAGCCCCCAATACTTTGGCCACCTGATGGGAACTGCCAACTCACTGGAAAAGAACAATCCAACTAAAAACAGGCAGAAGAGCTGAATAGACATTTTTTTTCAAAGAAGACATACAGAGGTACCAATAGGCATATGAAAAGGTGCTCAACATCACACATTATCAGAGAAATGCAAATCAAAGCTACAATGAGATATCACTTCACACCTGTTAGATTGGCTATTATCAAAAAGACAAGAAATAACAAATATTGGCGAGGATGTAGAGAAAAGGGAACATTGGTGCACTGTTAGTGGGGATACTAATTGGTGTAGCCTCTATGGAAAACAGCATGGAGGTTCTTCAAAATACTAAAAACAGAATGATCTAGTAATTCCACTTCTGGGTATCTATCCACAGAAAATGAAAATACTAACTGGAAAAAAAATCTATGCATCCCCATGTTCATTGTAGTGTTATTTACAATAGCCAAGATATTGGAGACAATCTAAGGATCTGCCAGTGGATGAAGGAATAAAAATGACTATAGATATTAAATATATGGAATATGAAAAAGCGAAGTCGTTCAGTCGTATCCAACTCTTTGTGACCCCATGGACTGTAGCCTACCAGGCTCCTTCATCCATGGGATTTTCCAGGCAAGAGTACTGGAGTGGGTTGCCATTTCCCTCTCCAGGGGATCTTTCTGACCCAGGGATTGAATCTGGGTCTCCTGCATTGTAGGCAGACGCCTTACCGTCTGAGCCACCAAGGAAGGCCATATGGAATATACTTATCCATAAAAAAGAATGAAATCCTGCCATTGGTGACAACCCGAAGTGGACCTAGAAAGTATTACGCCAAGTGAAAGAAGTCAGACAGAGAAAGACAAATACCATATGACTTCCCTAATACGCAGAATCTAAAAGTAAACAGACGAACCTCATAGATGCAGAGAGCAGACTGGTGGTTCCCAGAGACAGGAGGTGGAGGCAGGAAAAATGGGTAAAGGGAGGCAAAAAGCACAAACTTCCAGTTATAAAATAAACAAGCCATGGGGATGTAACGTACAGCATGGTGACTATCGTTAATAATGTTGTACTGGATATCTGAAATTTGCTAAGAGAATAGATCTTAATAGTTCCCATCACAAGAAAAATATTTTAACGATGTGCAATGACAAATGTTATCACACAGACTTATGGTTGGTGATCATTTTGCAACATACCCAAATATTGAATCATTGATATATACCTGAAATTAATATAATGTTACAGGTCAATTATACCTCATTTTTTTTTAAGAAGAGATTTATCATGGAAATTAACTTACAAGGTGATGGAAGCCAAGATGTCCCAAAATCTGCTCTCTTCAAGGCTGAGAGGCAGGAAATCTGATGGAATGATTCAGTGTGGGTCCAAAAGCCTGGAGATCAGGGGAGCCAGTGAGTCAACACCCTCCCAGATACACTCGGAAAAAATGTCTTACCAGTTATTTGGGCATTCCTTAGCCCAGTCAAGACAGCACATAATTAATTATTACAGCATCCTCCATAATAAAATGAAAAGACATGTAAACAGAATGAGTGCTTCATAGTAAGGACACAATTAATGTCAGCTAGCACTGTTGGGCGGAGAAGCCAATGGCAACCCACTCCAGTACTCTTGCCTGGAGAATCCCAGGGATGGCAGAGGCTGGTGGGCTGCTATCTGTGGGGTCGCAAAGAGTCAGACACGACTGAAGTGACTTAGCAGCAGCAGCACTGTTGGGGGTTTTATTTTTGCAACAATTATTTATTTGGGGCCTAATCATTCAGTATTTTACAAACTACTCAAAAAAGGGGATCACAGAAGCCCCACACGTCTGAACCATCATTACAGGTAAGTGAGTAATCAAGTGGCAGCCTCCCTCTCCATCACAGTAGCTTCAGGGCAAAGCCAAAGAGAATTGATCCAGCCTTAAAATGTCATATGAATCATGATGCCAAAATGATTTATGTCCACCTTAGAAGGCAGTTAATTCCATCCACCTCGACTTTTGCCTTTGCCTTCCTCAGAGTCTGGGATTACATTTATTAACTGGAGAAGGGAACGGGATCCTGAGAATACTCAGTAACCTGCTGGACTGGGAGGTGGTCTGAGACTCAGCGTGCGTCTCCAGCTTCTCCCTGACATGGAGGCCTGACCAGGGATCATCCACAGAAAAGCCTTTGGGAACCACAGCGTTACTGGGAGATAAAGTCAGAGGAGGGGAGGAGACTGACTTAAAGAGCATCCAGTTGTACAAACGCTGCCTAGACCGATCATAGCTCCTTGGACAGAGAGCTACATCCAGATGGGGAGTTCAAATAGAAGGGAAACTGACGAGAAGATGCTCAATGTTGTTAATTATTACAGAAATGCAAACTGAAACTACAGTGAGGTATCACCAAAAACTCCACAAATAATAAATGTTGGAGGGTGTGGAGAAAAGGGAACCCTCCTACACTGCTGGTGGAAATATAAATTGGTGCAGCCACTATGGAGAACAGTATGGAGGTTCCTTGTGTGATCTGCTGTGCTCAGTCGCGTGCGACTCTTTGTGACCCCATGGACTGTGCCTGCCAGGCTCCTCTGTTCATGGAATTTTCCAGGCAAGAATACTGGAGGGAGTTGCCATTTCCTACTCCAGGGGATCTTCCCGACCCGGGGATTGAACCCACATCTCTTGCATCTTCTGCATTGACAGGAGAATTCTTTACCACTAGCACCACCTGGGAAGCCCTGGAGGTTCCTTAAAAAACTAAAAATAGGATTACCAAATGTCCCAGTAAGCCCACATACCGGAAAAATACTAATTCAAAAGAATACACGCACCCCAATGTTTACAGCAGCACTATTTCCAATAGCCAAGACATGGAAGCAACCTAAGCGTCCAACCACAGATAAAGGAATTAAGATATGGTACATATATGTAATGCAATATTACCCAGTCATGAAAAGAATGAAATAATGCCATTTGTAGCAATGTAGATGGAACTAGAGATTATTTCCAAATCCTATCTAGAGAAACATATTCTAAGCACGTATGTGTTAGTTGCATAGTCATGTCCAACTCTTTGCAACCTCACAGATTAGGGCCCACTGAGCTCCTCTGTCCATGGAATTCTCCTGGCAAGAATACTGGAGTGGGTTGCCATTTCTTTCTCCAGGGGATCTTCCTGACCCAGGGATCGAACCCAGGTCTGCCATGTTGCAGACAGATTCTGTACCATCTGAGCCACCAGGGAAACCCTAACAGAATATTAGCCAGTCATAAGAATGGAGTAATACCATTTATAGCAACATGGATGGAACTAGAGATTATCATATTAAGTGAAGTCAGACAGAGAAAAACAAATATGATATTACTAATTTGTGGAACCTAAAAAAATAATACAAATGAATAATACAAATTATTTACAGACTCACAGACATAAAAAATAAACTTATGATTACCAAAGAGGAACGGGAAGGGAAGGGATAAGTTAGGGGTCTGATCGAACCCAGGTCTCCCACATTGCAGGCAGATGCTTTAACCTCTGAGCCACCAGGTAGCGCATATGCACATTACTGTATATAAAATAAATAAACAAGGTTGCACTGTATAGCACAGGGAACTATAGTTATTATTTTCTAATAACTTATAATGTAAAAGAATCTGAAAAAGAACATATATGTATGTGTGTATACATATATATAAACATATATATGTAACTGAATCACTTTGCTGTACACCTGAAACTAACACGACATTGTAAATCAACTACACTTCAGTTTAAAAAAAAGAGGAGTGATTGACTCTCACATCCATGTGCCAGGGTCATTCATAATTTCTGTTCTTCGCCTTTCCCTGCCATGAAATCTTTAATCCCTGACTTCTTCCTGTTTACTTGCTTCCCAGAACTATCCATTCATCTGCTCTCTAGGGAGTAATGAGTCCCTCCTCATTCACAATCATTCAAACAAGGCTGCAGCCTTCCATGCATTTTCCAGAAGAAGCATCTTTTAAATTCATCTTAGAGGATGAGACCTTTCTCACTGTCATCTATCAGTGTTGACATCTAAGACTGACTGAGCCAGGTGACCTGATTCCCGGTTGCAAACAGAAATAAATCTGAGGGCTCACAGTCCTTAACCTGCCAGGTCTCCTTCCCCAAAACTGTTCTCACCATAGTATTATGAAGTTAAGGGCCCTGGCTCTTGAAAGTTCCTAAATACTTTAAAAGATGTAAACGCTTTATTCTCTCAATTTTTAAAGGGCATGTAGGGACTTCTCTGGTAGTCCAGTGGTTAAAAAAAGACTTCACCTTCCAACTGAACCAGGATATGGGTTCAATCCCTGGTCAGGGAGCTAAGATCCCGCATGCTTCACAGACAAGAAACCAAAAGCATAAAACACGAGTGATATTGTAACAAATTCAGTAAAGACTTTAAAAATGGTTCACATCAAAAAAAAGGAGGGGGGCATGTAAGGGGTCTGGGGCTGCCACACTAAAGTGGCTGTTAGAAGTGAATATTCCAGATTCTTTCTTAGCAACAGATCTGCAGGAACTTTCTAAACTGATTATTTGGCTCAGGAGAATCATCACTTCAGCCACCATTTTCTATTTCTTATCTCTACTTTTCTCAAGGCATGAGTTTCAAAAGGCAAACTGCATGGGATTAATTCATTACCAGTCAGGCTAGGCTCTCTCCAGGTTGACATCAAGGCTGCACTTTTATGCACCTTTCCTTCCTTAGCCTACATGAGCAGTCTTCAGACAAAACCCAACTAATTGGACTTGACTGGTCTGATGGTTGGATGGCATCATCAACTCAATGGACATGTGTTTGAACAATTTCTGGGAGCTGGTGATGAACCCCAGGGAAGCCTGGAGTGGGGTCGCAAAGAGTCGGACACAACTGAGCAACTGAACTATGTTCTGAACCTATCCTTACAATAAAAATTCTATTGAGCAATTTGTTATGAAGACATAACCAAAAACTGCATTTCAACAAATGTCCTAAAAAAAAAGAAAATGAAAAACTACAGGTGAAAAAACATTTATCCTCAATAGTAATCAAAGAATGTGTATATGATACTATGGCTTTTTAAATTACTACATATAAAAATAATAATATCCACTACTGGGTAAAGTACAGAAAAGCAGGCATTATTATATATACTGCTTTTGAGAACATAGCTTGGTAGAAGTTTTTGAATACTTGTAACATAACAAAAATCTTAAAATATGCTTATTTTTGCCCCAGCAATCTCACGTCAAGGTATTTATCCTAGGATATGATTTTTTAAAATTAAACATTAGGTATAAAGACATTAATCTGTATTTATGATGGTAAAAAATGAGCTAAACAGATTATCCAATAATAGGACACTGGTTAAAATGAACAATGGAACAGTAATATGATAAAAAAAATTGTATTGCCAAAAAACAATACTTGAGGTTACTGATTACTAGTAATGATGTGCTAGCTTGTATCCAACTAACAATTCTACTGAAAATAATAAGAAATTCTATACAATTGAAAAAAAACCTGGTTTTAACTTCCAGCTTTTGGTCTAGTATGTAAGGAGCTCTCATAACAAGAAAAAAGCTGAACAAACTGAAAATCAGTAGCTCTTCATGCATCCATTAGAGAATTGAGGTTACAGGGAACACAGCGTTCCTCAGAATTGGAGAAATAGAACAGATGGATACAGACAATTGGAATTTACTAGAGAATTCCAGGAGCAGAAACCTGCATGGGAACCAGTATTCAGGTAGGAAATCCTGAAATGTAATTGACAAATTGCCGGAGGCTCAGTGTAGATACGTCAGAGAGAGAAAAACTCCAGGGAAGGGAGGGCCATCCTAGGGGAGTCACCACACTTTTTTAAGTTTTGCCTCCTGGAGATCTGTCAGGTCCTCCCAAGGGAGATCAAAAGAAAGTTCCCTCATGCTCCTGGCGGGGAAGGCGGCAAAGTAGTCACATTGAAATACACCTAGAGCATTCTGTTCTTCATAATAAGGTCAGCTTTCAACAGACTGTCTTTTCAGAATCTAACCAACTGAGATTCTCCCAGAGCCTAACCATCCATGAGAAAGGAAATACCCAGTTCCAGCCTCTGGGCTTTCACCTGGTAGAAAGGAAATAGCCAACTCCATCCTCCCCCCTCCAGCTTTCCTGCTCGCCTACATGTACGTGTTGGAGTAGGCACAAACTAAAGAGCTCTTGTAAAGGTGGTGGCCCAGGAGCACATGCTCACTAAAAAACTGAGACCTGATTGTAGGGTTACAGAATGCTCTCACCACCCCCCAACACTTCATACCATGTCACGAGGATTCCTACTGACAACGGGGCAATGCAACTGAAGAGCCACACATCTTAGAGTTTATTTAAGAAGAAGTCTCTAGGAAAAAGCAATGAGGGAAACAAAAACAAAGAGACCAGAGGAAATCTGATCCTCCAACACTCACAACTACAGTAAACAGTAAACATGACTGAACCCCTAGCTAGCTAATCATAAAAATCACACTAAAGTACTATTTATCTCAGTTCATTTAACCCTGTATATCATGTCCAGCTATCTAAAGAAAATTATAAGACATACTCAGAGATGAAAACAAAAACAAAAACCCACACAGTTTGAAGACACAGAGCAAGCATCAGAACCAGACATGAACATGGCAGGGATCTTGGAAATAGCAGATTATGAATTTAAAACAACTATGATGAACATGCTAAGAGCTTCAGTGGAAAAAAGTGGATGAGTGCAAGAATGGATGGGTAATATAAGCACAGAAATGGATGATCTGAGAAAGAGTTGTAAGGAAATGCTAGAAATCAGAAACACTGTAATAGAAACAAAGAGGTGAAGGAAAAAGGGTGAAAACAGATGTGGTTATATTAATATCAAAGCAGATGTCAAGACATGAAATATTATTAGTGATAAAGCTGATTACTTCTAAGTGATAAGGAGTCATTTCATCACAAAGGCAAAACAACTATAAATCATATGCTCCTAAAGATACAGACTCAAAATAAGAATAAAATTGGCAGAACTAAATGGAGAAATAACAAATCCACAATCATGACTGGAGTTTTTAACACCCCTGTCTCAGTAAATTGATAGAAGTAGAGAAACTCAACAAGGATTTAGAAGACTGCAAAAATTATACCAAACCAACTTGGTCTTACTGATATTTATAGAATATTATACCAAACAAATACAGAATACACAAATGCACACAGAACAGGCATCAAGATAGACCATAAAACAATTTGGAGTACTTAAAATACACAGAATATATGCTTTAAACACACACTGATCACTATAAGTTAAAAAATGACAGAAACATAGCTTGAAAATCTTCCCACTTATAAATTAACCAGAACACTCCTAAATAATCCATGGGTCAAAAAAGAAATCACAAATGACATCAGAAAATATTTATAACTCAATGGTAATAAAAAATAAATCAATTTGTAGGATGGAGCTGAGACAAGGCTTAGAGGGAAGCTATAGTTTTAAATGTTTATATTAGAAAATAAAAGTTTAAAAATCAATTATTTTCACTTTTAAAAGTTAAAAGATTAAAAATAAACGTAAGAAAATTAAAGAAGAAGGAAATTAAGAGCAAAACTCAATACAACAAAAAATGAACTATAAAAAAATAGCCTCTGAGAAACTGTCAAGATTCTTGAAAAGCCTAAAAAGATATGGCAACTAAATGTTAGTGGTATTCTGGATTGGATCCTGAAACAGAAAGTGGATATTAGGTGAAAACTAAAGAAATGTGAATAAATAATGGACATTAGTTAATAATAATAATGTACATATACTGGTTCATTAGCTATGACAGACATACCCCAGCAGTGTAAGTTGTTAACCACAGAAGAAACTGGGTGGTATATAGGTATTACCTGTTATATCCTTGCAACTCTTCTATTAACCTAAAACTCTTCTTCCCAATTCATTTTATGAAGCCAGCATAACCCGGATCCTAAAACCTGAAATGGACATTACAAGAAAAGAAGGTTATAAACCAATACTATTTGTGAGATATACATTAAAAAAATAGAAATTGACTATTTAGTGCAGAAATGCAAGACTGATTCAATGATCAAAAATCAATTTCTCACCACATTGACAAAATAAAGGAGAAAAATCATATGATCATCGCAACTGATCCAGAAAAAGCATTTAACAAATCTAACACTCATTCCTAACAAAAACTCTTAGCAAACTAGAAATAGAAGGAATTTTCTTTTTCTGTTAAAAGGCATCTATGAAAAGCCCGCAGCTAACATCATACTTGCTGGTGAAATAGTAAATGCTTCTCTAAAGACTGGAAATAAGTTTGGGATAAATTTTAAAATTCATGAGCTATTTATACTTTTTCAAGCATTTCTATATCCAGAAAATTTTCAATGTAACTTAACATTTATTGAATACTTACTAGGTGCAAAACAGCTGCCAGGTGTTGGGAATTCTTTTAATGGTAAAAGTCCATCTGTCAAGGGATTTTAAAATAAATGTAAAAGACAGATACTCAGTAAAAGTAACTAAAATCAATTCAGTATATGTTGGAGGTCCAAAAGAAGCAAATGATAATAAATAGCTCAGGCTTTCAGAAACCAGATTTTATAGGATAGAGAATAACATATTAAGTAATTTAAATTTTATTTTATAGGCTATGGGGCTTTCTCAGCTCCTGTTTTAGGTCTTTGAGCAGAAGAATGATATAAAAAAGATTCTATAACCTGCATCATCAAAAGCACATTTTGCAAATATTTCAGTATGTCTGGGGATCTGTGCTTTGACTAACATTTTACTACAAAGCAATTGATAACCAGAGAGGTAAAGCTACAGATCAAATAAATAGGAAGAAAGTATGGGAAATTAGAGTGAATATGAAACAGGATATGGACTTCCTTCAGCTTTTAGGATGTCTACCATCCCAACTATTGGTTAGGTATCTTAAAGAATAGAAAAATGGAAACAGGAGTCATTTTTGTTTCTGTTTTTGACAGTTCGGTACATCAGAAACATCCAACACTGAATGTCTGTGTTCAGACAATGATAACCAGGGAAGGATGAAATAACTGGAGGAACAGGAGAAAGAGTTAAAATTGGCTACAAGGAACAGATGGTCTTCTCTACTGCATCCCCACCTTCCTTTCTCTCTTCCCTACACCCACTTGCCCACCATCCAAGTGCACAAACACTCACACACACATGCACACACACACACACATATGCACTATTTGTGAGCTCCCCACTGCTGCCATTAGTACTGACAACTAATCCACTGATAGAGAAATCTGTCTTCTTCCTATTTTCAGTGGATAACTGGAAGGCCTGAGTATAAGCAGATGTAGAAATTAATAATTATTTGAGTAAAAACAGATGAGATGCTGATAGCAAGCTGATGATAATGAGCAGTGAGAAAGAAAAGGCTTCCAAGGATCTCACCAGACAGATTCCAGAAGCATGAGACTCCTTGTAAATGGTGAATCCTACCATCATCAGAGTGGGGTCAGATCAGTCCAGGGGACAAAGTGCTGATTCTTAGCAAGCACGTGATTCTTGAATGATTGTCCCTACCACATTTAATGCAGCAGAGAAAGCAAGACAGACTGGAAAAGTCTGGGGGTCAGTCTACGCAGAGGGCAGAATCTTAGTCCCCGAGGAAAACAATCAAAGGATTCTGTGTGGTGACACACCCACCCGATTTGCCTAGAACTGTCCCAGTTTTAGTGATGAGAACCCCACGTCCTAGGAAGCCCTTCAGTCCCAGACAAACCAGGACAGTTGGTCATCCTGGCTCGGGAAGGCTCTATAACCCTAAGAACCGGAGGTCAAGGTTTTAGGCAATAGATCACATGCTGTGTGGCCTCAAAGCCCCAGATACTGCCCATCTACATGAGAAGGACGAGACTAGATGCCACACCCCTCCTCCAGAGCCCAGCCCACTGACACGGGGCCCATGCTGTCCAGACTGCTGACGGTGTGCTACTCAAGACAGACATGCTATGCTCCCCTCACAGTGGTCGAATCTACTGTTTCTTCTCTTTTTTTAACATTTTATGTTGGGGTATAACTGATTAACAATGTTGTAACAGTTTCAGATGAACAGCAAAGGGACTCAGCCATACATAGGCGTGTATCCATTCTCCCCCAAACTCCCCTGCCAGCCGGGCTGCCACATGACATTGAGCAGAGCTCCTTGTGCTCTGCAGCAGGACCTTGTTGGTTTTCCATTTTAAATAGAGCAGTGTGTATGTATTTGGTATGTCCATCCCAAACTCCCTGACTATGCCTTCCTTCCCTCCCTCCCCCACTGGCAACCGCAGTCTACCGCCTCCCCTTGGTTTACTGTGGTAGCCTATCCTCTGAGAAAAAGGCTGCATAAGACGCCTCTCAAAGAGCTCCAAACACTATCCGAGATGCTTTTCTGGGGTTCAGCAGATTCCTGAGTTCGGCCAGGGCTGTGTGCTTCAGGGTGATGACAGCAGCTGACACCAGCTGAGCACTTACTGTGCTCTACAATTGAGGGCCATGGTTGACAACATGGGCTGCACCTTGCAGTAACTTGTATCAGCTTCCTAGGCCTGCTGTAACAAAGTATGACACTGGGTGGCCATAAACGAAAATGCATTCTCTCACAGTCCTGAAAAAGTCAAATCCTCAGGGACTAAGATTCTGCCCTCTGCGTAGACTGACCCTCAAACGTTTCCAATCTGTCTTGCTTTCTCTCTGCTGCATTAAATGTGGTAGGGGCAATCGTTCAAGTTCTGGAGGCTAGAAGTCACCTGGGACTTCTCTGGTGACACATTGGATAAGAATCTGCCTATCAAGGCAAGAGACACGGGATCGATCCCTCGTCTGGGAAGATTCCACATGCTGTGTGGCAACTAAGCCTGTGTGTCACAACCACCAAGCCTGTGCTCCACAGCCCAGGAGCCCCAACTACCCACGTCCACATGCCCTAGAGCCTGGGCTCTGCAACTAGAGAGTACCCCCTACTCGCCGCAACCAGACAAAAGCCCATGCAGCAACAAAGATTCAGCGCAGCCAAAACTAAATAAACAAATTATTTTTACAGTGTTCTTCTGGAGGGCTCTGAATGAGAGCCTGTTCCATGCCCTTCCCCTAGCTCCTGGCGGCTGGAGGCAGCCCATGGCATTCCTTGGCACCTACAGACGCATGACTTCAGCTCTCCTTCCTTGGTAACGTATGTGGCACCGCTCCTGTGACTCATCACACCACTTGGTCTCTGTGGACGTGTGTCTTTGTGCCTCTTCTCTTCTTGTGAGCACATCGGTCATACTGGTTTAAGGGCTCACCCTCACGCCAGTATACCCTCATCTTAACTAATGACATCTGCAGTTGACGCTATTTACACACACTGTCACACTCTGAGGTTCCGAGAAGAGCACGAATTTGGGAGGGGACACAATTCAACCCAGTACATACTGAAGGACGTTTTTATGATCCAGTTAGAACAATCCCAGTCCCTGGGAATGGGACCCAGGCATCAGTGTTCTTTAAAGATTTCCAGGTAAATCCACTGTGCTACTGTTTGAGAACTACTGCTCTAGGGAGGTTACAGGTCCCCATTTACGTGAGTCTTCAGAAAGTTAGGGTGAGTTTCCTTCAGCAAAATCTTTAGCTCCCATCACCTAATCCTTATGCCTGTCTTTTTTTTTTTTTTTTTTTTGGTAGATGGATGAATAAGCTTACCTTCAAGTCTCATCCCTAAATCACTTAAGAAGTCTGTATCTGGTTATATATGTCTAACTCCAATCACTTCTTTGTCCTGTGTTCCCTCAGAACTCCTGTACTAAGTTGAGATGATATTAATCTCATTCACTTATGCGTCACCTTTTAAACATCTTAATTTTTTGTGTTCTATCTGCAAATTTAACCCCAAATTTTCTGTACCTCTGATATTCTCTCCTCTGCTTTTCAGTCCATAAAGGCCTCTTGTCCTCTCACTCTCTCTCTCTCTCTCTCTCTCTCACACACACACACACACACACACGCAAGTTACTACTGGTGCTTCTTAAATGCTACTGACTGAGAATCCACATTCTATGAACTATAGTCAGATGAGAACATGTACTCAAATCTCACACATTACTGTTTTAATGAAGGTAAATGTTGTTGAAAATCATTCATATGCTTTTTTCTTCTAGATTTCTGAAGATGCTGTCATCACCCTAGAATTGCCCAAGGCCCCGGGAGGCTCCCAGCTACACAAAAGGCAGAATCTTTATCAAAAGAATAAAAAAGAATGGCAAGAATAATTATCATTTCATGGCTTTCAGAAACCAGGTTACACAGCAAAACAGTAGGCTTGAGGCCAGGCTTTTGTCTTGAAAGCAGATTTTCCCCTTTCCACCCCATCCCCTTAACCCCTCCGTGCTCGCACTTTAATTATCAAGAACCGAGGCTGGATGTCACTAATGCATAAAAGCCCCACTGTCACTTGGATTCTATGCCCCTCTACCCAGGGCTCCCTGGGCTCTACCCAGGTAAAGAATCTGCCTGCAATGCAGGAGACCCGGGATCCATCCCTGGATCGGGAAGATCCCCCGGAGAAGGGAATGGCAACCCACGCCAGTATTCTTGCCTGGAGAATTCCATGGACAGAGGAGCCTGGAGGGCTACAGTCCATGGGGCCACAGCGAGTCAGACACGACTGAGTGACTAACACCTTTCTTTCACCCAGGCAGGAAAGCCAATGCGTTCTCCCCTGTGGCAGAGGAGACTGTCGTACAGCACAGCAGAGTGGACCAAGGATCCGGCCCTTTCCAGCCTGGAAGGTGGGAGAAGGGGAGGGCAGGAGGGCAGAGCTGTTTGACGTAGGTCTCACTTCCTTCTCTGAGCTTTGGCACAGAATGAGCAAACCAAGCAGAGTAGGAGGCATGGCCCTGGCTCCCTGCATGGATTTCTAGAAAAAAAAACAGTCTCAAGCTGCCTGCACCAACCTAAGGCCAGGCCACATCAGTGTGGCCACACAGCAAGGAGGGAGCAAGGAGGGCCCTCCTGTTTCTCTTAAGCCAGCTTCCCTTCCAGCAGAGCACTGAGAGTGCATTGACTGACAGGGCCTGTCAAGGGCCTGTGTGTGATGACCATAGCCACTGAGGGTCAAAGGTCAGCCAGGGAACTGGCCCCTGGTTATACCAGCCACATTTAAGGTGTGACACTGGAAGGAGGGGAGCCCAAACAGAGTCAGCAACCTAAGAACAAAGCCCCGATAACCAAGGACCCGGCTCCTCCCCTCACCCATGAGGTCCTAGGAGCCACGGCCCCTTGTCCAGACACTGAATGCCTCCCCTTACACCAGATGCCATTTTTGGGGGGGAAGAGAAGCAGGAGGAAGATGCAAGCAATCTGAGTTTCAAAGCATTTTTTCCTAGAAAGGCTGAGCGTTCCTTGAAGGCTCTGTTTAAATGCTCAAATCAGACATTCACTCAAACCAAATTAGACATTTAGTTATTTTTTTTCCACTGTGGGGTGGGGAGGGAGGGAATCGTGAATTAAATGAAAACAGCTATAAACAAAATACAGAAATCATGTTGCCTGTTCCTACCCAAGCTGCAGTGAGAGTCAAGATTTTTCAAAGCCATTATACCAGCCTACCCTTTCCTGACAGGTCAACAGCTCTGGATTCATTTCTGAAGCTGCAAAATATCCAGACAACAATGAGGACAGAAATTCTTCTCCAAACTCAGAGCAGTGAGTTACCTAGCAATGGGTCACTGATTCATCGAACCAGCTGTATATAAATTAAATTTTAAAACGCAAATTGATTTCATTTCCAGTTACTAAATATCCAGGTGGCTTGGTGCATTAATTACAATTGACGTGGAGGTTAATAATTTCGCCCTCTGATCTCCACCTCTTTCAAAGCGAATGCCTTGCTAGTCCTGCTGATCACGTTGTGGGGGATGGGAGGTAGGAGAGTGTGGGAGTGGATCAGGAAGCAGGGGCCTGATGAATCATGCAGGAGATGAACTGTTCAAAGCATCCTCCCCTCACGCCTGAGTGGGGTACATTATGCTGGCAGCCTGCAGCAGGTGCATCGGACAGACACAGCTGGGCAAGGTGACAATCCGTGAAGCCCCATCACCTGCACAGGGACCCTCTCTGTCCTCAGCATCCAGTGAAATTCCAAGGCGGGCTGCACCCTGGGGAAGAGCCAACAACTACCCACTCCCAAGAAGCTCAGGCAGAACGAAGCTCCAGCCACAGGCTAACAAGCTCTCCTAAGATGGATTTAGTAGCACCGCCATCGGGCAAAACCAGGCACCAATAATCTGAGTTCCTGCTGACTTCAGACTCTTGCTAGATAGATGGGTCCTGGGATTATTAAATTCCTAGGGAAAGGAAATCATCAGACCCCTTCATCAGAAAGTCCCGGGATATGAGACTCTGGCTCTAAGCTGCCACTCAGATGCGCTTCTAAACAGAACATATGGGGTTAACTCCATTTTCTTTTTCAGTCCCTCCGCAGGCAGAGCTATGTTTGGCAAGTGGTTTGAAGGTGAGGTTGCGGAAACCACTTGTGAAAATTAGGTGAGAAAACATCTTTCTTCATCAGCTGCCAAGTGCTGTTGAGTCCTCTTCCAAATGTCCTTTTGTGGACTAAATACCAAACGTTTGACTGATATCTCCTAATTCCAAAAACCAAAGCTACTTGGCAGATACCAAGATATGGATTCAAATGCCACTGGTGACAGGCACAGCACTACGGCAGCTCCATGAGATGCATGCCTTATGCACAGTCCCCACACCTCAGGTTCTGACTGTTCACATCAGTCTCAAAAACCAACCCAGGAACTTGAAACAATACCGTAAATGACGATCAGAATCCCAGGTTCATCCAAGTCTGCCACAGTATTGAGGAGCGATCTGTGACTTGCTGAACTCACTTTACTGTGTTAAGTGTCTGCTCAGCCTCTTTCTAACTATACTACCCTGGATGAGTCGCTTCTCTAAGTCATAAAATAATAATCATATTGACACCCAAAAGGCCTTCTTCCAGTCAATGAACCACGTGTCAAGAACTACAGGAGGTGCTGAGGGTTCAAAGCACAAAGGCTGGCCCACTGGCCTGGATCTTCTGCCTCTAGCTGGGTACTCTCGGGGAGGCTTCCGCACCTTAAATTAGTAACCCAGGAAGGCTCCAGAGTCAAACTAACCTGGATAAATTCCAACCGCTCCATTTACTAGTTATGAAGTTTGAGTAAGCTACTGCCATTTCCTTACTGTTTTTTTTTAAAGTATTCATAAAAGCAGTATCATAAAGTTGCTATGACTATTAAATGATAATATGCACACCGCCTGGAATTGAGGACTCAACTCAGGTGGTTATATTTTTATTGTTACTTTTAATAAGAAAGTAGTTTATGGTAAGGAGAATACTTAACTGGCACCATAAACAGCACTTAGTAGATGCTAAGTAATTATTTTCTTCCATTGGCAAGAACCTTCAAGAAGCAAGGACTATAACTCTTTGAGAGAGAATTAAAATGAAATGTGGTAAGTACAAACACAGGGGCAATAAAGTGCTATGGGACACAAAGAAAGGTTGATTCTATCCAGAAGAAAATAAAAGACTTCAAGAAAGAGGTGACACTAGGTTGAGGGAAGTCTGATTAGGGTCCCAGAGAGTGTAGGAGAAGAGAAACTTTCCCTCTACCCTGTTATGCTTAGTGACTGGGGCCAGTGAATTAAAGTAACAAAAGTCAGCTTAACAAGAGAAAAGATTTATTTCATATACACATGGAGGGGGGCTCACAGAAAAGGCATGAAACTCCAAGAAGCAGTTTGGCCTATGAGCTTATAGACCCTTTTAACAAAGGGCAATACACTGTGGAGAAATGACAAGATAAAGGAGTTTGATCTTCTTAGGGACAGTAAATTATGGGAAGGTAAATATATAAGGGAAACTGATGGGAGGTAAAGGTTATTTAGTAAGGTTTATAAGTAAGAAACAAGTCTGTAGAACAAACCTTACTAAATCTTACTAAAATCTTAAATATTGAGGCTTCCCTGGTGGCTCAGATGGTAAAGAATCCACCTGCAATGCGGGAGACCTGGGTTTGATCCCTGGATTGGAAGATCCCATAGAGAAGGGAACAGCTACCCACTTCAGTATTCTGGCCTGGAGAATTCCACGGACAGAGGAGCCTGGAGGGCTACAGACCATGGGGCCACAAAGAGTCAGACACAACTGAGTGACTTTCACTTTGGGCTTCCTTGGTAGCTCAGCTGGTAAAGAATCCACCTGCAATGCAGGAGACCCCAGTTTGATTCCTGAGTTAGAAAGATCCCCTGGAGAAGGGATAGGCTACCCACTCCAGTATTCTTGGACTTCCCTGGTGGCTCAGCTGGTAAAGAATCCACCTACGATGTGGGAGACCTGGAAACTCTAAGCAGCGGTTTCGCCTATGAGCTTATATACCCTTTTAACAAAGAGCAATAAATTGTGGAGAAATGACAAGAGAAAGGAGTCTGATCTTCTTAGAGACAGTAAAGTGTGAGAAGGTAAATATATAAGGGAAACTGTTGGAAGATAAGGATTATTTAGTAAGGTTTATAAGACACATGTCTGTAGAATATATTTTATTATATCTTACTAAATCTTACTAAAATCTTAAATATTACAGATGAAATTTACATATCACTTATCTTTAATAACAAGAGTCTAATCATCATCATCTAATAAGTCTAATCTTATTAGACAAGAATCTAATAAGAAATCAACTGCTTTCTTATTAAAAGTAACAATTGAATGACTGGTGAATGAGAATGACTGGTGATTGAGTCATTCTCTTCTACCTGGTACAGGAGACAGGAGGGGCACACTTTCAGAAAGGGAAATACATGCCCTGCTTTGGGGCAGAAAGAAAAGCATAGAATTTCTTCTATGTCTTCTGTTTCTGAAATGCCTTCAGCTCAAAATAATCTTTATTCCAAACTGGCTTATTGGGTCTATAAATATATACATATATAATATATAAATATATTAAATATATACATTATATATATATATGTGCTAAGTTGCTTCAGTCATGTTCAGTTCTGTGCAATCCCATGGACTGTAGCCCACCAGGCTCCTCTGTCCATGGGATTCTCCAGGCAAGAATACTGGAGTGGGCTGTCCTGGCCTTCTCCAGGGGATCTTCCCAACCCAGGGATCAAACCTGCGTCTCTCATGCTGCATTGGCAGACGGGTTCTCTACCACTAGCACCACCTGGGAAGCCCTTCTTGGGAGGGTGGCATATTCTGATCCCCCCAAGAGCAAGGTCATTTCAGACAAAGGAAGAGTTTAAGCAAAGGCTTGGAACTTGAACTGTGTGCAGCATGTGTGGAGGATATTGACAATTTTGATATGGTTAAAACCCCAGGCATGTGAGTTGAAGATCCAAGGATGAATCATTACCAGAAAAGAAGTTTAAAAGGCAGAAATAGGTAGGCATCAAATTGTCCTGGGTTTTGGACGCCATGCTAAGAATTAAGGCTTCACCTTTGGGCCAGTGTTTCTCAAGATGGAGCCCACAGATGGTCTACATTAGAATAACCTAGAATGTTTACTAGAAAAGCAGGTCCCTGAGCTCCACTCCAAATTTAACAAGTCATAGTTTCTGGGAGAGATGCCTGGGGATCTGCACATTTCATAAGTTAGGCAAACTAAAGTTTGAGGACCACTGGTACAGACAGAGGGACCCTTCAAAGACTAAAGGTTACAGCTGAAGGTTACAGTAAAAACTGTAGCTTAGAAATAGACAGCTGTGTGGACAGTGTCTTGGACAGGCCTGGAGACAGGAAAGCAAGCAAGGCCAGAGGACTAAAACAGAACTATAGCCACTGAGGGCCTTGGGCCAAAATACAAGGCACCCCTATAAGGAGGGGGTGGTCAGCTGAGGGGAGACTTTTAGGCCTTTCCGAAGAAACTGAAAGAGCAAATGAGTATAGATAGCCATCGAACAGGGATGTACAATCAGCGGATAGATCTGCAGAGGCTGTTAAGATCTGTCAGAGACACTGCTTCCCGGGAAGTTAGATGTGGGCGAGTGACAAGATATTATCTTCTTCTGAGGGATGGAAACCACCAATGGCTGTAAGCAACAAAACTTCACTGTCTTTATCTGAACAACAAAGAATTCACTGGAAATCCCACCAGATGGATGTGTCCCTCACTGTATGAACTAGAAAAAGGAATGAGAACAGAATGGGAAAAGCTCATTTTGTCCAATAATATATATATTATTCCTAACCCCAGGAACAGCCAGGCTATAGAAATAGAAAAATATTAGGGGGAAAAGTGGAAACTGGGAAAAATAATATATAAAAATAAAGATATTCTTTTAAAAGTAAGGCGATCTGGGACAGAAGCTAGAGAGAGCAGAACTTTGAGATAAAGCAGCTCTTTCTTAGTTCTACTTCCATTCTTCCTGAATTCTCCTCACCACTTTTTCCAGCCATCCAGCTCTGCACATGTATTTCATTAGAATATGAATGAGGAGCCCTCTGGGAGAATTTTAGGCTGTCATAGCAACGGTCGCCATGGCAACTGTTAATTAATTGGATGCTGATGAAGTAGAAGAAGAAAAAAAAGCCAACCAGAATGGATACAACTCTAGAGGCAGTCATGGTGTATAGTAATTATATCAATTTCATTCAGCAAAGGCATGTCGCAGGTCAGAAATGCAAATATCGCCTCCGCAGCCACCACCTACTCGGAGAGGCCGGCTTTCAGATCAAACACATGTGAATGGGTGACTAGAGCCCTGACAATGCAAAACAAAACAAACGCACACACACACACACAAAACCCCACATATGGCTGCCCCAGCCCAGGCAGATTCCCCAGGGGGATAAACGCATTCTAACATGCGAGTGGGTTGACCCTACTGAGAGTGGCCACAGGCAGCAGCCATAGCGCATGATAATTGTTGCCGTCATGCCTTCTTTACAGCAAATGATACCAACCAGGCAGGACAACAATGACATATGACCCTGCAGAGCTGCTCAGCTATGAAGTGTCTTCTGATGGAAGGGTGAGGACGCTTGGTTTGCCACCACCATCTGAAGATGGCACCATGGTTCCTATACACACACAGACGGCTCACAGTTCAGAAAGAACGCTTATCTGAGGGCAGGAGAGGAGGATCAGCGTAGGAGAGACCCTAAAAGAGGCTCCCACAAGTCAGCTTTCTCTGAGGAAAGCAAAGTGGAGACCAGAGAGGGGGATGGGGGGTAATTGCTTTGGTGCAAAAATTTATCCACTACTCTCCTCCACCTTCACCCCGCCTCAAACCTGTTTCTTCAATTACCCAAATTATATGCAGACCCCAGGGAATTGGGGATTTGATTTCCTTGTATGTTTTTCCTAGAATTTTCCATTTCATTTGCCTGTTGAGGTTAAACCAGGGGAAGTAGTTAGGAAATGCTGAGCATAGCTTAGAAGCCTTCCCACCACACTCCCTCCTTCCTGGCCCTAACCAAGAAACCTCGGCAAATAGGACCCAAGGCAGTGACCTTGATATCCCCACGCAAGCACAGACACCCGCCTACAGCTCCGGATTCTGTGGGGCTTTCTACAGACCTTCCCTGTGACCAGTAGTTACAAGTTTTGTAAGTGTTTGGAAATGGGGTTCTGAAAGCAACTCCTTGAGCTGCAAATTCAGCCACAAACTGGCGCAGTGAACGTGGAAGCCCTCCCCCCATGCCATTTCCCTGTTTTAACAATAATCTGAAAAACCCACGCCCTTCTCACAATCGCATCAGGCTCAGAAAGTGCAACCCACTCTCGCTGTCACTCATATCACTGTTATTATTCTACACAAGCATATCATTGTGCAGAACACTAGGCCAGGTGTCACCCAGACGGGTACCTGACCTCTGCCTTCAAAAACCTGACAAAAACCAAATGACTTAATTCACACTTTCTATCCATAAAGATGTTTTTTTTGGGGGGAGGAGGGGACAGGAAGACATCTATGTAAGCCACTCTGAGGCTTACACCAAAATTCTAAGCCACAAGAGTGCATTCCAACATCCTTCTTATTATCAGCACCTGCATCGCACTACGTACAAAGCTAATATCTTCAATCTGAGCTGAGAACAAAGCACACACGGTCATTTAAAGGAGAGGCACCTTTTCATGTACTCAGGCAGCCATTCCTAGGGAGTAAATCTCCCCTTTTTTCCAGGGAGCCAATTACTGTTTTCGCTGCTAGCACTGAAGACAGGGTGGAGGAAGGGAGAGAGAAGAAAGGCACTCTTGAATCGATGATCTGCTTCCAATAATAATCCAGGCCATCTGGTCTGACTTTGCTGCCTTACCGACAAATACCCAAAGCACCTAGGAGAAGGAACACAAAAACCAGATTCGTCTGTGATAATATCCATAATATACGTAATTTGTGGCTTAAATGATTAACTGAAAAAGTCAATTCAGTCTGTGATAAAGGAAACCATAAATGCCCCCTTGACCTCTGGAATATTTAAAATTGCTGTGAAGATTACCTCATTCTTGTTTCAGAAATCATTAAGGTTTCACCATACAATTTGCAGAATGTCAGGGTTGCTAAGTGGCCATAAAAACTCCGGTAGACCCAGGAAGGGGATTGAACTGGAATGCAGTGAACGTGGTTGCAGGCACCTCTGCTTTATCAGCAGGGAAATCATTTCACAAAATAATCAGAACGCAAGGACAATGCATTCCAGGTTTTCATAGTAAAAGATTTCATCTCCTTTAAAACTAGTTATATAGGATGTGTTCAAAAGGGGGCACCTTGCAGAGCCTTTCCTTTTATTAATATCACTGTGATTAATTCAGATGGAACCATTTTTGAATGTCAGAAGAAGGCCAAGTGGCCCTATTAATTGGTAATGATCATAGAATGGTTTAAGTGTCCATATCCCCTTATAGCATCCTCAGGTCAGCACATTTATGGAAGGTCAGGGGGAAACTGATTTCTTTCACTTCCTCCCAGTCAAGTGAAAATACACACAAAGATATCAAGAGAGAAAAAAATGTGGACTGATGGGTTTTGTTTTTTGTTTAAGGGTTTTTTTTTTTTTTTCATTTCAAGACTGCTTTAAAATATATTGCATATATAAAATCGTATATATATATATCATTATTGATATATGCTATCAAAAAATCAAGGTTCTAATTTCATATAAAATATAACTCACTAAAACAATCTATTTCTTCTGAATATATGCATTCAACGTTTCTCAGCACTTCTACCCTAGAAGTCAGAAGATCTAAGCTAGAAACCTGGTCCTACTTCCAATCTCATACAAGACATTCAACTTAGTTAAGCTTCAGTTTCCACACCTCTCAAGGAGGTACAATACTTAAGACAATTTAGGTGGTATTTAGAAATTCAAAGGAGATCATATTGGAGAAGGGCACGGCAACCCACTCCAGGATTCATGCCTAGAGAATTCCATGGACAGAGGGACCTGGCAGGCTACAGTTCATGAGGTCGCAGAGTCAGGCACTGTTGAGTGACTAACGCACACACACACTTGCAGGTGCACTGTGTAAATGTGGAGGCTGAGCCCAGCCGGACAGAGCATAGTCCCTGCCTGCAAGGAGCTTCTAAGCTAGTGTGACATTCCTTTGTTTATTGTTTTCCTTACCTACTGCTCTGTGAACTGCACCCTCAAATTGCTTTCCTCTAATGCTAAATGTTGGCACGATCATGGCATACCTTGGAGAAGTCTCGCAGACAGAGAATCTCTCAAGTTCAGCCTTGTCTCTTTGCTGAAACTCTTCACTCCACATGATCAAGCAGTAGGTTCTGAACCATCCCTTTCCCTTCACTGACCTCTTCAACACTCCCCTCCTTTACCCACATATAAAAATACTCCCTCCTCTGAAAGCCATGCTTCCCAGTTCTATCACCTTTGACCCTTTCTTGCACCCTCTTCACAGACTACCTGGTCACCACCCCTGATTCACCTGAGAACTTTGGTATCTTTCTCCCGGTCTCTCTCTCCTGTCCTTGTCCTGTCATCCTCCTACAGTCCCAGTGTATGAGAGAATGACCCCAGCTAACAGCCTGGCTGCAAAGCTCCTCGACTTCTTGAATTCAGTGAGATTCGCCCACCATCGAATCTCACAGTGAGATTCTCACCCACTATCACAGCCATACCTTGGGTCTACTTATCATGGGAAAACACAGACCAACATGCCCACGTCTGCCCCAGACCACCATTCCTTCCAGCCACCTTATCCCCTCAGGTCCATCTTCCTTCTTGTTACTATATCTTACGATGACCTTCAGTTCTCAGCTCTTCTCTTGTCCACCTGTCCATCACCTGTCTTATTATTTCTCATCCTTTCTTATCCAACCTAGTTTCCATAAAGCACCTCTTCAATACCTTTTGCCAAAAGGCTCAGCTCACTTGAACTCCTTCATGATAGACCCTCGCTGCTGAGGAATCCTGCAGGAAGGCGTATGGAGTGTCAGATGATACCACTGCAAGCTTAAGCTCTCCAACAGCAACTGAGTCCTGAACGACTGTTACTTGTACTACCTTCCCTGATCACCTCTCTCTCCCATTTACCTGTAGCAGCTATTCTAAAACCTCCCCACTTTTTATAGTCCCTAACTTAACCCTTGTCTATCTGACTTTGCAAATTAACCAGCATTTTATTTCATTAAGAAAATAGAAGCTATTCATAGCAAACCCCTTTGACACACACCTACCCACATATAACTTACCTACATCTACATTAATTTTCATCTTGCTTCCTAAATCTAGGGGGTGGGGGTGTTTTGTTAACTTAAAACCTTTTGTAATAGGTGAACTCATAAAGTTATTTAGTCTCTCCCATATTTTAAGCACTATGTTTTGATCATATTTTTCTAACAAAACCCTCCCTCAACCAATTTCCCCCGCTCACTTCCCCACCTCTCCCACATGAACAGCTAAAGTGAAAAGTGTCAGTCAATCAGCTGTGTCCAACTCTTTGTGACCCCACGGACTGTAGCCCACCAGGCTCCTCTGTCCATGGAATTCTCCAGACAAGAGTATTGGAGTGGCTTGCCATTGCCTTCTCCAGGGGATCTTCTGGACCCAGGGTCTCCTGAATTGCAGGCAGATTCTTTACCATCTGAGCCAGAACAGCCAATCCCTCCAAAAAAGTCTGAATTTCCTTTTGTCCTTATTACTCTTCATCCAAACATTAAGGTGGATCATCTGTTAGATGTATATATTAGATGTATATATCTACCCAGGACTGAAATTTCTAGGTCAGAGTTCAGCACTTTTTCAGCTTTAATTGCTGCCCAAAGTGGTTTCCAAAGTACCAATTTATTCCCCTAAGAACAGTGTAGGAGTATTAGTCCGTCTACACCCTCACCAATTTTGATGTTTTTTTGTCTCTCATTTTAACCACTTTGGTATATATGTATTAGCATTTCATGTCTATTTTAATTGGCATTTCCCTGATGACTAATGACACTGAACAAATTTTCACACACTTACTGGCCTTTTAGATATCTTTATTTGCAAAGTTCTTATTTGTCTTTTTCCGAATTGGTTTAGAAGAGCTTTTTATTCTGTAGATGAGTTCTGAGTAGAATATATGTGTAGAAAATATCTTTTACCACTCTTTTTACTCATCTTTTCTTTACATATATATTGTAAATCAACTAGACATATATATAATTGAAGTATAGTTGCTTTACAATGTTTCAGGTTTACAGCAAGGTGATTCAATTATACATATAGACATACATTATTTTTGAGATTATTTTCCATTATAGCTTATCACACAAGATATTGACTATAGTTCCCTATGCTATATTCACTCATCTTAATAATGTACTTCTTGGTGTTTTTTGGTGAACAGAAATTCTCAACCTTAAACTAATCCACTTTTTCCCTTTATCTAGTTATTCGTCTTTTGGATCTTTTTTTTTTTTTTAATCTTTACCTCCTCCAAGGTCACGAAATAGTTACCTATTTTCTAAGCGCTATATTATCTTTCATAATTACATCAGCAATCCATCTGGAATTGATCTGTGTGCACAGTGTAAAATAGGATATTATATTTGATTTAGAATCCGTGGCACCTAAAACAGAATTCAGTTATTCCTTAATAAATATTGCCACAAGTCATGAGATAGCATTGAGAGATACGGAAAGGAAAAGCAAGATTGGGGCCAGGACTGCATAGCATCACATATTTTCCCTGAGCATACCCTGCGTTCTGGGCTTCCTCACCCCTAGTCACTGCCCACCTGCTGCTATGGGGCCAAATTCTAACAGTTGGGATAATTTCCGCAATACTTAATCTTCAACCAGAAGGCAAACCCCAGAATTTTTGTTTTAACCATTATGATTTAAAAAGCATCATCGTGGGGAAAATATAGCCACTTCACGTTCCAACATACATGTCTGGAGACGAAAAAGCTCCCAGAAATCTAAAAGCATCTTCAGCCACACAAAAAACCAGACTGCTTAGATTAGGAAAAGTGCTACTTCAAATCTTTTTAAAATAAGACATTTTTTATCAAAACAAAGATGACAGAGTACCATAAATAGAAAGCTAACTGCTTCTCTACCTTCTAGAGGTCCCTTTTAAGAAATGTCTAAAAAAAACCAAAAACCCATGATTATATTTCACACTCCTGGACTAGAAAAGAAATTCACCAGCCACTGTGGGTTGAGCCTGCTCTTATATTAAACTGCCCACATTTTACTTCCTGCAGGTCCCGAGTGTTTTCATAGATTTATATTTCTAAGACCAAAAAGTATTAGAATTCAATATAAAAGGTGACAAGAGAAGGGATGTGATAAAATCTTTGACTTGATCCATAAAGGAGTAGAAACCCAATTTCAGGCCTAATGGAAAAGATGCAATAGCCAGATCTATGGCAGAGAAAATTCTTTGGTCAGGAGTGTTCAGTTCAGTCGCTCAGTCATGTCCGACTCTGCGACCCCATGAATCGCAGCACACCAGGCCTCCCTGTCCATCACCAACTCCCGGAGTTCACTCAGACTCACGTCCATCGAGTTGGTGATGCCATCCAGCCATCTCATCCTCAGTCGTCCCCTTCTCCTCCTGCCCCCAATCCCTCCCAGCATCAGAGTCTTTTCCAGTGAGTCAACTCTTCGCATGAGGTGGCCAAAGTACTGGAGTTTCAGCTTTAGCATCATTCCTTCCAAAGAAATCCCAGGACTGATCTCCTTCAGAATGGACTGGTTGGATCTCCTTGCAGTCCAAGGGACTCTCAAGAGTCTTCCCCAACACCACAGTTCAAAAGCATCAATTCTTCAGCACTCAGCCTTCTTCACAGTCCAGCTCTCACATCCATACATGACCACAGGAAAAACCATAGCCTTGACTAGACGGACCTTAGTCGGCAAAGTAATGTCTCTGCTTTTGAATATGCTGTCTAGGTTGGTCATAACTTTTTTTCCAAGAAGTAAGCGTCTTTTAATTTCATGGCTGCAGTCACCATCTGCAGTGATTTTGGAACCCAAAAAAATAAAGTCTGACACTGTTTCCACTGTTTCCCCATCTATTCCCCATGAAGTGATGGGACCAGATGCCATGATCTTTGTTTTCTGAATGTTGAGCTTTAAGCCAACTTTTCACTCTCCACTTTCACTTTCATCAAGAGGCTTTTTAGTTCTTCTTCACTTTCTGCCATAAGGGTGGTGTCATCTGCATCTCTGAGGTTATTGATATTTCTCCCAGCAATCTTGATTCCAGCTTGTGTTTCTTTCAGTCCAGTGTTTCTCATGATGTACTCTGCATATAAGTTAAATAAGCAGGGTGACAATATACAGCCTTGATGTACTCCTTTTCCTATTTGGAACCAGTCTGTTGTTCCATGTCCAGTTCTAACTGCTGCTTCCTGACTTGCATACAGATTTCTCAAGAGGCAGGTCAGGTGGTCTGGTATTCCCATCTCTTTCAGAATTTTCCACAGTTTATTGTGATGCACACAGTCAAAGGCTTTGGCATAGTCAATGAAGCAGAAATAGGTCAGGGGTGAGAGAGGCTAATTAGAAAACAGTGAGTTCCTGATCTAAGGCAGTGGCCTAAGAAATAAAAGAAAGGGCAGTGAGATTGTCTAGTCTAAGAAGACTCTGAGTTTAACACTGATTCCACATACAATATAAAGGACAGATAAGAGGCCGATAGGGCTGGAGGCTCCCTGAAGCCAGGGTCCTGGCTTGAGGCTGCAGCAAAGTGACGGCTCTGCCCGCTGGAGAAGTAACCTGGGCCCAGGCGAGAGGGAGGAGGAAGATGCACTGCTGGCAACTGGTCAGGCCCTGAGGTCTCTGCTGGGCGGATACACAGGGAAGCGAGTCACCTGAGTCAACCCAGAGCTGAGAGCTTATCTGAGAACCAAGGGAACCAAGACCCAGCTTGGGGTCCTGCCGCACCCAGAGCACAGAGCACAGGATGGCACACCCGTATTGCAGAGCCTTGTTACTCTCCTGCCGGTAACCCAAGGGCAGGACAAGGTGACAAAGCGACTGAGATGGCAAGGAAAACGGACTCAAACATCACATAGCCTGAAGATGTGTACTGATGCAGGCTGGTCAATGGACTAAGTACTATGATTAAGCAAATTGTCTCAAATTTTTCAACAGTCGGAAGGTGTGGATTCAAGTTCAAACTCTGTCCCTTATTAACCAGCCAGACTTCTGTCAAGTTGTTTATTTCTTTAAGCCTCAGTCTTCTCATCTGTCAAGACGAGTCTGAAATGAAGTGAAGTAAAGAGAAAGTCACTCAGTCGTGTCCAACTCTTTGCGACCCCATGGACTACAGCGTCAGGCTCGGTCTGTCTGGATTAAAGATCTACACTCTCTTCTGCTCTGAAACTCTGTGGCAGTCTCTCCCATTTACCTCCCAATAGGGCTCAAGTTAATCAGCTCACACCATCATCCATCATTTTTCTGTCTGAGGGCTTATTTCCCTAATCAGATTTGGGTAAATTTTCAGCCTGTGTCTGTCTCTTCCTTCCAATTCAATAAAACTGGTTCGGATTTGTTTTGTATTTCATTTAATGTCATTATTCATTCTAACAGTTACTGCCTAGCCATTTCCTTGCCTAAAGCATCATCAGCTGTTAAAGAGCCATGATGGCATAGTTTTCAAATTTGTATCCTCTTTTTCTGACGTAGATTATTTCTAAACTGATTAAAATATCCCCAAATTTAAAATACAATTTTTAAAAGGTAACAGATTTCCAAGACTCCCTTATAACCTTGACAAGGGGGTTGCCAACTCTTGCTGACTGCCAAGGAAGACAAATAAATAGTTCCAACAGTGGTCCTGAAATGAGAAACGAATGCCCAGTTATTAGTATGACAATGCCACTCTCATCTATTGGCTTCCAGGTAGTCAGAGGCTAATGCTCCAATCTCCTGGAAAGAGAGACCAGCATCCTGGACCAATTCTAGGTATTTTTGAATAAACATCTTTGTTTATTCATCTCAAGCAGTTTCACTGCACAACTAGTTGGCCATATGGCCTTCTTGCCATAAAATGTAAAATAACTGGTTGATAGTCACATCGTGCCAGAAAGTAACATACCAGTTTTTGCAAATCCTTTAGGGAACACAAGTCATCGCTTCCAATCATCAAAACTAAAAGCTGACCAAGTTATCGCAAATAAAAAAAATTGGCAGCTACCAATTCACAACAATCTTGGAGAGCATTAATGACTGATTCTTTAGCTAATTTAGATATGACAGCTTGTTATCTTGTGCCATCTTTACCCAATTTCTCACAAAATATTGGAAGTTGGAGGCAAAAGAAGTATCAAGCTCCTCCTATTCCCTCCAAGAGAAAAAAAATTGCATGATTCCTAAGTTTTTCAAAAATGGTTAAAAAAAAGAAAAATTAACAGAGCCTGACTTAAATTACCTCACAGAAAGATTTGCAAACTGATATGCTATCGTTTTCTACTGTAATGTAACGTAAATGTCAACCAGTTATTTTATCCTTTATGGCAAAATCAGTTGTGCCAGGAAACTTGTTGTGGCAAAGATGTTTACTGCAGAAGCACCAGACACATCCTGGATTAGTCTTCTCACTCAGAATATGGGAATCATCTGCCATTTTCCTTCACATACACCCACCCTCTTGATAAAGATATATTCCTTCTCTCTTCCAAAACTATGCTAAACTTCACCACTTCAGTGAAACCTTGGAAGGCTCTTTCTAGGTGTCGACCTAGACTCTATCTCTTAACCTCCTTGCCAGGAATCCTGGACCCCATGCTTTGGCCCTTACATCAATGGACTTTTGTTCTAACCTTGCAGATGTCCCCAACTAGGACCAGGATCATCATCCTACAATCTGGTTATCAGATAATTCAAACCTGACATGGTCAGTATTACCACCTACTATAGCTGCTGACACCCAGATATTGGTCTCACCTACACCTACCCCAACTCTTAGATATGCCCTAGAAATGCCAATAAAGTCAACCAAGGATTTCTGCAAGCCCTTGAACCCATTTCTGTGCTGTGATTCCTTTGGTTTCCTTGGATCTGGGACTACCTATGGATTCTAACATCATCCTAGGATCAGATGCAGATGGTCCCTGGCTGATGTCACAGGCACCCAGCCCTCACAGATTTAAGTGACCATCTGGCTGAGCCAGGAGCAAAGTGTAAGGCATCAAAGCCATATAGAATTATGAATGTCTATTCTTGACTTTCACGCCTTTGCGACATGCATTTTCCTTGTCTTTTCTTCTGTTAAATTGTAAGAGTGAAACTAAAATGATGTGCATAATGTGTATTCCCTTTCAGTTCCACAGCTGACTCCTTGTTTTAATTTATCAAACATCGCTACTACACTAACTATGAAAAGACCAACTTAGAGGAAGGTTACCAAATCCTTGTGTGGTATCAGGATTTGGGGGTCAGGACCCTCAACAAGATCACAGTCAAGATTACATCCAGGATCTATACGATGGAGGATCCTGCCTCCATCAACCAGTTTCTCAGGCCTAGCTGCAGGAACAGAATCCCTCCTTGACTGATAGAATGACCCTCTTGTCACAGCTGCACAACCTAAGCTAATGACAAGCAAATTCCAAGGCAATGCATGTGACTTTAGATCCATGAGTCAACACCTCTGGTTGGAGGCAGGGACCCCTTTTCTCAGAAGAGGCTTTTTATTTCTGGCTTGGCATAAAATTAACTGGACTATTTTTGTACTAAAACACACACACAGATAGCAAGCTTTTTTATTTCCCTTCAAGTCATGTCTCCAGACAGTGAAATTTTGTTATTAGGTTTGTAAATATTCCTCACTTTAAGGGTGACGAGATTCAAACTGAGTCTGGGGGATTTCTTAACAGCTCAGCCAAGAAATCTAAACTGAATTTTCTTTCCTTGGTATCAAAATGTTCCTAGTCAGTAACCAAGTTGTTGCTGTTGTTCAGTCACCAAGTCACGTCCAACTCCAACCCCACGGACTGCAGCACACCAGGCTTCCCTGTCCTTCACTGTCTCCTGGAGCTTGCTCAAATCCATGTCCATTGAGTTGGTGATGCCATCCAACCATCTCATCCTTTGTCACCCCTTCCCCTCCTGCCGTCTTTCCCAGCATCAGGATCTTTTCCAATGAGTTGGCTCTTCACACCAGGTGACCAAAGTATTGGTGCTTCAGCTTCAGTATCAGTCCTTCCTATGATATTCAGGGTTGATTTCCTTTAGAATTGACTGGTTAGATCTCGTTGCTGTCAAAAAGGCTCTCAAGAGTCTTCTCCAGCACCACAGTCCAAAAGCATCAATTTTTTGGCACTCAGTCTTCTTTATGTTCCAGCTCTCACATCTGTACATGACTACTGGAAAAACCACAGCTTTGACCAACTACAGTAACCAAGAAGTTATTGAAAATTGCACAGGGCACTTCATGCTCTTCAAGGGACTGTGAGCCCCTGGGAAGCTCACAGTCTGCTATACAGACTTCGATGGACCTAAAACACTCAAGAAGGTCATAAGAATAGTATCAAATGCCCCAGGAGCTTAGTGCAAAGTGGGCTAGCCTTGATGTACCTGTAAGACTTCTAAACAAAGCAACAGGGAGGAGGAATTCCGAGAAGAGGAAAGTGCAGGAGCAGAAGTAATGTGTACTTGGAAATAATGAGGAAATCCAGTTTACTGGAGTGTATTACGCCAGGGGGAATGTAACAGAAAAGAACAAGCCTGACTCCATATATTGGGTCTATTCCTTTAGCTCTAACCTTCATGCTCTGTTGCCTGTGCTGAGTCATGCTGGCTCCACACCTTTTATAAAGGATGTTGCCAGTAGCCCCGAAATATACATGATAGTCCACTCTCAAGGCTCTGACCTGTAAAGTATAACACTTTTCCACTGATACACAGAAAAAAAGTTGCAAAACAGAAAATAACAATTGCCTCCTTAAAGGTTTATAGGAACACTGTGACCACACCTACCTGGACAGCTGCAAAAGCAAAGGGTGCCTGCACCAAGAAGTTTGCAACAACCAGACACACCTTTTAGGATAAAAGAAATCTGAATGCTAACCTGGGTAAGATGGTTCTTTGGGACGCTAGTCCACTATCTTCTCAGCCTACTGACTTTCTGAATAAAGTTACTATTCCTTCCCCTATGACCTCATCTCTTGATTTATTGGCCTGTTGTGCAGTGAGCAGTGCAAGCTTGGACTCAGTAACAGTAGCATGGAAGGAATACTGGGAAACTGGAATTCCTGGAAATTATTTCCATCACGAATGGACATTCATCTAACCTTTACAGACAATAAATACACAACACTGTTGACTGTGAGGATGGAGGAAACAAGGTTATTGGAAGGGCTTCCTATGTTCTTCAGAAGTTATTTGATCACCAGAGACCCACTGGTGACACCTTTTCTCTGTTTCTGTTACAGGCCATCACACTACTTTCTTTTTCCTTTTTTATTATATATATGCATCTTCCTGTTCTGCTAGACTATGAGTTCCTTGAGAGCAGCAGTTGTTTCTTGTTCACCTTTTAACCCTTAGTACTTGGCACAGTTCCTAGAAGAGTGAGCCATTCTAGTTCTCTGGAACTAGAATTCCACAGAATTCCTAGAATGGTCCCCAGTAAATGTGGATGAATTAATTAATAAACAAGGTAATGGATACTACTATGCACCCCCACTACTCACGGTCACTTGTATTGTGCAAAAAGATACCAGACAACAGTTGCATTTCGCAAGGAGAGAGGCTGTATAAATGGTAAGTGTGAAAACAGTATAGGTAGTGGAGCCAACAGTGAAGGACTTCTTTCTGATACCAGAAACTGCCGGGGATGGACACCAAAACCATGAAAAGCACAAGAGCCTGAGCAGAAGGCTTCATACTTAAGAGTGCCTAAAGCATAGCCTATCCTTCAAGACTGCTTCTCAATGGCTTTGAAGCAAAACACTGCATTTTGTAAATTACCATCAGAGCTAAGCAAATTGATCATGTGGAATTTGTAGCTGGCTTGTTAGACTGTATCCAAGGAAAGGGGATGGTAACAGGTTTGGCTCAGCTGTCTATAATTTTATGCATTTAATGGGATGATAATTTGCTGTTCAGTGTGTTCATTTTGAAAAGCATCACTCTTTCAGAGGGGGAAAATGAATAAAACCAAGCCTTTTTTGCTTCAAATCTGTATGGAAACATCAATATCCTTCAACCAGGAAAACAGGTGGTTAAGACATCAGAGCATGGGAGGGACTACCAGTGTCCCACAGAAAAATGTGTGTTGTTGCGTGGTTAGTTGAATTAACTTACCATGAGAAACTTCTTATACAAAAAAAAAAAAAAAGCTAGAATTCTAGTTTGTCTACACTATGTATTCCGGACATTAAAAGTCCCCAGGAAAATTCATGGAGCCACAGACTAAAGGAAACACACAAGTAAACAGAGAGAGAGAGAGAGAGAGAGAGAGAGAGAGAGAGAGTGTGTTTCCACATCCGTATGTATCAATTTATCAGGACTAGCATTTCCAGACAAGAGATTATATGATGGCCTAGAATATTTTCCACTCAACTTAAATGCAATTTATGATGACATTAATTTCATTGGTTTCTTCCTTGATGCATCGATGCTTTCACACATACTCTCCTCTTCCCTCTTTTCTCTTCTGCATCTGAAATTAACTCTGAGGAAATCAAGCTGGTCTTTATATACACTGTAAGTTCCTCAAGGCAGCTCATGCTTCTGGTCACCTATTTACAAACCTTAAAGATGCCCAAACATTATCTTTTTGTAAGAGTTAGAGGCAAATATGTTCCATGAGCCAACACAAAGGAGAAAGGAACATAACAAAACTGAGAAAATTATTCTCAGTGAGAGATCAAGATTTTTTTAATTTCCCAACTCATCACACATTTACAGAGCCCCAATGGTTCAGCAGTGTAGAACCTGCCTGCCAATGCAGGAGACACAGGTTTGATCCTTGGGTCGGGAAGATCCCCTAGAGAAGAAAATAGCAACCCACTCCCGTATTCTTTTTTTTTTAATATAAATTTATTTATTTTAATTGGAGGTTAATTACTTTACAATATTGTATTGGTTTTGCCATACATCAACATGAATCCGCCACGGGTATACATGTGTTCCCCACTCCAGTATTCTTGCCTGGGAAATCCCATGGACAGAAGAGCCTGGCAGGCTACATTCCTTGGGGTCACAAAGAGTTGGACACAACTTGAGCACACACACATTAGGTACAGTGAAGGATTAATAATAACAATAATGAACAATTTCTGCCATTCATTCATTCCTTCAATATTTAGTTATCTGTAGCTTGTGTCACCTGGAGAAGGAAATGGCAACCCACTCCAGTGTTCTTGCCTGGAGAATCCCAGGGACGGGGGAGCCTGGTGGGCTGCCGCCTATGGGGTTGCGCAGAGTCGGACACGACTAAAGCGACTTAGCAGCAGCAGCTTGTGTCACCTGTCAGGCACTTCTATAAGTTAAAGATTCAAGATGAATGAGATATGGTGCTACCCTCCAAGAACACACACTCCAGAGACACATGTCCTAAAAATGGTGAATCTTTGTGTGCTTACCTCTGTCCAAAGAACACGGAAAGGGGATGTGATAGAGAGGCGGGACTTTTGCTGTATCTCTAAAATTTTATCTCTTTATAAGACTTAACAAGTGTACAGCAGAAACTAATACAACATTGTAAAGAAATTACACTTCAACAATAAAAGAAAAACTTACTAGGAAGAATGTTAACATTCACTAAATCTGGACAGCAGGCAAATACATTGTATTTGCTGTATCACTTTTCTGGGGTTTTCTTTTGGGGGTTAGAATTAGTACATAGATAAACATTGTTTTGAGAACCGAATCATGATGATGATGATTTAAAAATGTAAAAGCCATGTTAGAAATCTACACAGAGTAAATGGAAGGGACATATAACCCGGTCTGGGAAGAAGGGCAGGTCTTGAAGTTTCCTCTATAAAGCCCAGAGCTGAAACACTCCCCCAGGAGTCTGCATCTGAGTCTTTGCCCTCAAATCCAGTGGAACAGATCAGCAAGACAGCCTGGCAGAGAAGCAAGGCAAGACCCCACGCAGGTGATTCTGGCCCAGCTCTCCAGAATTCCTGGGGGAGCTGCCAGGAGCACCAGTTTGCCCTCCCACCCGCTCCAGGGTCTTCCAGCTCAACTGACTCTACTTCTGTCAAGTTCCTGGACTCCTCCCGATTTCCTGACCCCTCCCTGCTGGAGGTCAGATTATTTCTGAACACAGACTGTTTATATGGGTACCAGTTTACAGCTCCGCCCCTGCTGGTAGAGCCCTCTTCCCCGCAGTGCCTAGAATCCTGCTTCTAGATCTTCCTCTTCTCCGTTTCCCACTCAATCAGTGACTCAGCAACATACCATCCATGACTCATTTTACCCCCGAGAATCCCGAGGCTCTGTCTGTTAGTGGCACTCACTCAGGCCCCAGCTGTACACTGCTGACTACCGTCTCTGCACATCTTAACTTGAACTACAGAACCCCTGCTCTCAGTTGAGGCCGCCTCTGCTGTCTTACTCTGTCCCGTCGGCACTGGGTTCTATGAAGGTCTGTAGGCTGAGACAAGAAAGATTCTCCAGACTGTTGACAAATGAGTGAACATCACTTACTAAAAAGCCACTGTAAGCCAAGCACTCCATACAGCAATGCTTTCCAACCTTCCATTCTGGAGCCCATGTTGCCTATGAACCACAGTCTTTGCTGTGAATAGCAGAGCCTTGGCCTTAACCAAGCAGAGCAGAGGAGGGCGAAATACAAGCCCTCCATACTGGGGCTGAGTTCCTGTCCGAACTCACAGCTGCTGTGGGAGGGAGGCCACACACCAACCCTAACCCTAAAGCACAGTTGCTCAGTGGCTAGTGAGAGACCTTGACCCAGACAGTATCTACAGCAAGGGGCAGTCCAGGCAACACAGCTGGAAATTACCCACGCTGGGTGGGGAGGAGTTAACATCATCTAAACGGAATGCATAGACCCTGCCTTCAAAAGCTACTTCCCCCATCCTGGTAGCGGATACAGGTGGAGCATACATGAAAGCTACTAAAATCATTCAAAAGTTTCAAGCACTCTGTGTAACAAAAAAAAAAAAGAGAGAGAATGAATCATACTTTAAGAGTCTAGAAACTGAACTATTAATCGCATATTCCGAATAATAAAATGAGCCAAAGTTTATTTTTGAACTCTGTTGGTTGATTGAGTTGAGGGTAACCAGAACCATTTTGAATCAGAACTAAGCTTGAACATTAAAATATTCTCACAAGTTAGGTAATATTTCACCAAGTTCAAATGGCAGACGAAAACAAAAACTAAGAATAAGGCAACACCGGATTGATTAAAGGGTTTTTCTTATAAGACAATAAAGAATTGGAAAGCCTGTTAATAATAAGAAAAATTTCAATCATTATGCAAAAAGAAATAATAAAGATAAGGAGAACACACTAGAGAGATACTTCTATTAATATGACTAGTATGTAAAGAGCTCATTTAAATTAGATTAAATGAACTGTAAGTGAATTTGTAAAAATCAATACCTCCATGGACACAAGCAGGCAATACACACAAGAAGAAATGTAACTGGCAAGTAATGTACGGAAAATGGTTACTTTTGTTAATAAAATGAAAACACTATGATGTCACTTTACATTCATTCTAATTAACATCCTATCTGGCAACACTGGCAAATATGACACACATTTGCACATTGTTTCTGTTATTTATGCCAATACAAACAATATATATACAATTTGTCTCGGTATAATGCAACATAATACAGCAATATGTAGCAAAACAAAACTACTCACATCTCTTAAGATTCCTTCTCTGAAAATGCTGAAGGAAGTTATTAAAAACTTCCTTCAGAAGGAAAAAGCTATACACAAAAAGATACTTACTGCAGGGTGTTTTTGTAACAAGTATTGGACATGTTTAACAACGAAGGATGGCACGTCAGCTCTGAAATACCATAATACCACAGCTATAAAACAGCACTGATGAACAGAAACAATAAAAGAACATGTTTATCATAAAGTGTTACATGAAAAAAAATATACAATACAAAATTCTATTCATTCACTGATTATAATTACACTAAAGTATATCTGCAGGTGGGCTAAAAACTTAAAAAACCAAAAGCAGTTGTGCTTGGGCTGTGGACTTGTAAGACTTTTTATTTAATTGCTTTTCTGTGATATTCTCAAAGTGTTGGTACCACACACACACGCAGTTGGGGCAGGGGGAGCCCACCAGGGAAGCTCGAGCAAAAATTAGCCACATTTCCCATCCCTGGTACAAACATTCACAGTAAGCTCCCAGACAAAGAATGAGACTGCAGGCAGATTTCAGGGGCGCTGTCCTTGGCTCCCACACTGCTAAGATTTCCCAGTTCCCCCTCAGTCACCTCATTCATGCTTAAGGAAGAAAGCACAGCTAGCAGACAGGGTGACAACAGATGTCCAGGCGCTGAGCCATCCCAGAGCTGTTGTTTGTCATTCACATAAGCATGCGCCGGATCTCACAGATGAACCAGACCTACCCTCTTCCTCCTGGCTTTTTATTCCCCTACTGCTGCTGCTGCAAGAGCTAACTGCCAATTATCTCCCAAGCGTGAAAGCAAATATTGTGATAGCCCAACAAGTTCTACAAATGGTAGAGGACACTGGTGGGGATGAGTGTCTTTCCTGGTCTGGTGTCTCTTTATTCATCCTAACAACTCTTACTGAAGCAGGATCTGGTAGGTGCACAACTCTGGGCTAACCCCTTCAGTACTTGGCATTCTTTATTTTTGCTTCCATCTCATCCCATTTTGTCTCTGCCCCCGAAAGAACTCTCCAACCATCAACCCATTCTCAGGATCCAAAGTAACACAGGGTGATATAAAGACTCTTCAAATATTTGAAGGCCAGACATGAGAGAGAGAAAGAGAGAGATTTTAAGGAACTGGATTATGCAATTGTAAAGGCTGGTGAGTCCAGAATCTGCAGGGTAGGCCAGCAGGTTGGAGACCTAGGGAAGAGTTCGTGTTGCAGCTTCAGTCTTGAGACAGTCTGAAGGCAGAATTCCCTCTTCCTCCAGGGATCTCAGTCTGTATTTTCTTTAAGCCTTCAACTGATTGGATGAGGCCCACCCAGATGGAGGGTAATCTGCATTACTGGCAGTCTACCAGTTTAAATGTTAATTTCACCTAAAAGATGCATTGACAGCAACATCTAGACTGGTGCTGGATGAAACATCAAGGTACTGTGACCCAGTCAAGTTGACACAAAAAATTAACCATCACAACAGGAATTAGACCAAGTAGATGTTACAAGGATGCACATTTTGCCATCAGTTAGAGTTGTGGGGAAAAAAAAAAAAATCTCACTTGTGAGGCAGTATACTTCTGATCCCAGGAACATTCAAATTGATAGTGGCTTTTGATTCTAATATCTCATTATTGTGAGACTAATACAGTTAGTTCATGCAAACTATTTTTTCATGCAAACTACTTTTAACTACAAGAAATTTTATGGACAAAGAAACTGAGATTTGAGGAGGTTAAATGGCTCATCCCAGTACTACCACCCAGGTCTTCCAGTCCAGGCTCTTTCCAGACCCGCAGAGTGATCTGAGATGCTAATGGGATGTTTCAAGGCAATCACTGGCCATATACATCACTTCTTCGGGTCACTTCAAGTCTTTCTGCATCCTCCTCATCAACCCACCTTCAAGGAAAAGCAACTCTTAGATAACTAAAGCATAAGATGGACTCCAAGAACAAACTGGGGCTGCCAAAGAGGGCAGTAAAATTTTCTTGGGGTAGCCCAAAAGTTCTCCTGGGTCAACTCTCCTTTTCTCAGCAGGAACTCACACCCAACCTGAAAGGACCATAATGGGGTCCAGGGGAAAGGAGATCTGAAGACCCAGATCACCAGAGAGGAAATAATAGCAGAATTCAGAAATCAATCCCCAGCCATTCACAGCCTGTGGCCTTGGCCCCAAGTAACCTCTGGCTTATGGAGGCATTTCCACCCCCCAGATTTTGCAGAATAAAACATCAACGAGGCAAGCAAATTTTGGTCTTGCTCATATTGGTCACCTTGCACTGAGTAACTTCAGTGGATAATTATACTAACAGAGTCTCTCTTCTTATTCTCCTGGGGAGGAAGGAAGGAGAAAAGGAAAAAAGGCAATGAAGGCAGCAGGAAGCCCAACCTGCCATGTATTTATCTCAGTCCTTCAGGCACCTAGAATAGTAATCAGTTGGTAGCTGAAAATTCGGACCTCACCCCTTCCCAATACATGTGACTTGACTAACAGCAATGACATCACCAGGAATCTGAAGCAAGTTTCAGCCTGTGAATATCTTGGTGTTCTCCAAAAGAGAAAAGACACATAAGGACTCTTTTTGTAAGTTAGGACTTAATTAAAAGGCACAAGTGCTATTATACCACTCCCAGCCCCACTGCCCTCTTCCACGCCCTCTCCTTGCTGACCTCATTTTCCATCCCCAATCATACCTCCCACGGCCATGCCATTGACACCACGAAGTTGCTGGGAAAGACATTTTCTTAACGACGAATTGATTCACTGCTTTTCATTGTTGGAGAGAAATGCTTTTCCTTTGTGCTCCATGGTGTCTTTAGTCCATTGAAAGCATTTCTCATACATCTTTTTGTAGTCTTTAAAAAGAGGTAATTATATAATGGCTGACTTCTTCTAGTTACGTGGGGAATCAACATCTCCGTAGCTTTTTCAGACATACTTAATAAGAAAGCCATTAGAAAGGCAAAGAGAACCCTATCATTATTTCCCAGTTTCCTCCTTAATTATAGACAATCATTCTGAAGGAGGGGGGACAGCTTCTGCGACAAAAGTTGTCTAGCATTTAACAGAACAATTTAGAACCAGATTGAACAGATCAACATTATGTCAACTTGCAGATGCTCGACAAAAAAACACTTAAAGGATGTTAGATGGAATGAGATGCTAATTCAGCCTTTTCTCCTTTCCCTTCACTCTGAAAACAGAGGGTGGTTTTTTGTTGTTGTTGTTGTTTTCCTCTCTGCTCAGGAAAATTCAGGTAGGTCTGTCTCAAAGGCTCCAATTAAAGCATGATACACCCCCAAATTCTTACTCTTTTTTTCCCCTAGGTAACGCAAATATGACTGCCACCATAAAAGCCACTGACATTTTCCCACTTCAACACATTTTCCTTTGGCTACAATTCTACCTCCAGAAAATTAATTCTAAAGTTTTCTTATGCTTTCTGTCTTAGTTCTGGAAGCTCTAACAAAGATATCAAAGACTGAGTGGTTTAAAAAGAACTTAAATTATAGTTAAGGATAAACTTAACTATAAACTTATTTTTCAAAAATACACTTATTTTTCACAGTTCTGACCATTGGGAAGTCCAAGAGCAAGGGGCCAGCAGATTCAGCGTCTGGTGAGGGAGGACCTGATTCCCGGTTCACAGATGGTCATCTTCTTACTACAACCGCATGTGGTGGGAGTGGCAAGGGAACTCTGAGGTCTGTTTTATAAGGACACTAATCCATTCATGAGGTTCCACCCTCATGCATGCATGCTAAGTCGCTTTAGTGGTGTCTGCCTCTTTGCAACCCTATGGACAGTAGCCCACCAGGCTCCTCTGTCGATGGGATTCTCCAGGCATGAATACTGGAGTGGGTAGCCATTCCCTTCTCCAGGGGATCTTCCCAACCCAGATATCAAACCCACGTCGCTCATGTCTCTTGCCTTGGCAGGCAGGTTCTTCACCTCTAGTGTCACCTGGGAATCCACTCCTAAAGGGCCCACCTCCTAATACCGTCGCACTGGGAGTAAGTTTTCAACATGTGACTGTAAAGGGAACGCAAACGTGCAGCCCACAGTGCCGCCCTTATTCCCAAGCCAGTCTATAGGCCTAAGCCAGAGAGAAACATGCTTCTGAGTCTAGAGCTGATGTTAGCGTTGGGGAACACGGCAGCTTTCGCTCAACACAGATACAATCAAGTCAAACGCCCTGGATCCAGAAGAGAAGAACCTCTACCCAAGAAAGTCTCAGAGTGGCAAACCCAGATGAGATGCGGGATGTCTACCTGTTTTCTGGGCAAGGTGTTCATCTGTCTGAGGGGACACTGGTAATGGCCCAAATGAACCTTCTAGCCAAACCAATAGTTTATCCTATAAAATAAGAAGGATAAATACTTTCTTCACCTATTTGATTGTTTGGGAATCAAATAAGATAGTGCTACTAAAGTTGCCTGGAAAATTATAAAATATACAATGAATTCTTTACAGTTTTCCACTGAATTAACCCAAACAATGCAGATTTACTTTGCTGTCTTGCATGCATCAGGCAGGTAGCCCCCCACTGTTTTTCTACCTGAAAGGTAAAGTGACTCCTCCAGGTGACACAGCTAATAAACAGAAGAGCTGAGAGTCAAGCAAAACCTCAGTGATATCAAGAGCCTGATCTCTTAAACAACTACTCTTTCTCCAAAAATGCAAGAGGAGAGGTCCACCAACCTTGCTTTAATAAGTGTCTCTCCAGCTCTCAGCATCACACAAGTGGGGATATCTGATATATGAGGGAGGTACTCATGCGTTTATTTTGTAAGTAATCACTTTCCAGTAAAACTTTTTTGAATGTTTTTATAAAATATAGCTCTAATATTAAAAATCAAACAGTAGAGAAGGCTCCAGGTGGGAGTGGGTGGGGAGATTCTGCAGTTCTCCAGTCTCCCTCACCTTTCTCCCACTCTCCATCTTTTTCTAATATTTATTTATTTTATTTATTTGGCTGCACTGGGTCTTAGGGGCAGCACGTGGGATCTTTTAGCTGTGGCATGTGGGATCTAGTTCCCTGACCAGGGGTCAAATCTGAGCCCTCCACACTGGCAGCTCAGAGTCTTAGCCACTGGACCACCAGGTAAATCCACCAACTCTACATCTTAACCTACCACTGCATACTACTGGGGTAACCTCTGCCAAGAGCTCCATGTGTTGTGAGTATTCTGAATATTTTTAGATACAAATAGGATCATTCTATACATGTTATTCTGCAACAATTTGTTTTCTTTTTTTAATTTAATACCTGTGAGCTCTTTTAATACATGTGAGCTCTTCCTATTAACACATATGTATCTACGTGATTTTAGTAGCTATGAACCATGGTGTGTATGGACCATAATGAATGTACATGGCCACTGAGCTACAGGCACTTAGGCTATTTCTTAGTGTCTACGTGTTTGTTTATGTCATTGTTAGAAAGCAGTCAAGAACATCCTGTATACATAATTTTGCAAATTTATGTGAGTTCATATATGAAATAATTTCATAAAAGTAGAGATGATGAGTCAAAGGAATTGAACATTTTAGGTTTTCATAGATATTGCCAAATTTATCTTCAAACACTTGCACCAGTGCGTTCTTCTACAAACAACAGTATACAAGAATATCTGTTGGCATCTATTTTAGCCAACTGAGGAGATTACCAAACTTTTAAATCTTTGCCAGTTCGGTGGGGGCAAAACACTCATCTGCCCATTTATTTTGTATTTCATTATCAGTGAGCATGCATCTCTTCTCATTCTTTTTAAACAACCTCCCTCTTTATGTCTTATGCTCATTTGTCTCTGAATTTTGGGTCTTAGTCTGTTCTATTTTTAGTTCTTAAGATATTATGGAACATGAGTCCTTTTGTCACAAGCGTGGCTGTTATTTTGTTTCCCAGTCTGTCTTTGGACTTTCTTTACACTATTTTTTTCAAGTAGAATTTTTTATTTTTATATAGGCAAATCTGTTTATCCCTTGCTTTACGATTCTAAGCTTTATATCATGCTTAAAAGAGCCATACCCATTCCAAGATCATTTTTAAAATTCATAAAAGTTTTAGTCTAGTGTTTTTATAGATCCATATTTTAATGTTTAAACATTCGATCCTTCTGGAATTTATTTTGGTATAAGAAAGGAAGTCAGTATCAAACTTCACCAGGTGGAACAGTTTCTCTTACCAGGAAACCATGCTTAGTTCATGTAACAAAAAAAATTTATGTTGCATACATCCCACATATTGAGTGTGCCAGGGCCATCTCAACTGTTACAAGCTCTTCATTGTAACAATGATGACCTTGAATCGTGTGCAGCTTACTGATCCGGGCCTCAGTTTATCTACTGGCAGGGGACCTGGTAATTGTACTGACATCAGTCACCTGGGTATCTCTTGATTAACTTATTTTCCTAATCCAAGAACTCTTTTCTACCTCTTTGGCAGAATGTGTGCTTAGTCACTCAGTCACATCCGACTCTTTGCGACCCCATGGTCTGTAGCCACCCGGCTCCTTGGTCCATGGGGATTCTTCAGGCGAGAATACTGGAGTGGGTTGCCATGCCCTCCTCCAGGGGATCTTCCCGACCCAGGGATCGAACCCAGGTCTCCCGCATTGCAGGTGGATTCTTTACCATCTGTGCGACCAGGGAAGCCCCTTTGGCAGAACAGTGTTCTTAAAACACACAGTATTACAAAAGAAACAAGAATAATACATGAGAATGCAGTTCTACCCAAAGACCCCTGGGGTTACTTAGGATTCCTTCCTTCTCCTAACTGTGCAAACACACTTCATGGAGGCAGACACAGAAATCTGTCCAATGGGCTGACTCTCTCCCTCCTGCTGCCAGCTGGGGTCTCTACATCACGAGCTTCCCTCTACCTCAATGCCTCCTGCACAGTCACTGACTCGCACTTAGCTAGTCTGCAACTGGCTCTCCCATATCAGATGAGCCACTGCCAAGTTCATTCAGTGGTCCCCAACCTTTTTGGCACCAGGAACAGTTTCATGGAAGCCAGTTTTTCTATGGACCAGGGGGATGCGAGCAACGGGGAGTGGCTGTAAACACAGCTGGAGCTTCACTCTCTCACCCACAGTTCACCTCCTGCTGTGCACCCCCGTTTCTAACAGGGGGTTGTGGATCCCTGATTTACATCCACATATTACTGTCCTGTTATATACATGCAAAACAAAAGAGAAAAGGAACACAGTCATATATTCTCATGAGTATGTGTCTGTACTAACTTCGGTTGGGTTTTCTGGTCCCTAAATAGGTATATCCTTCCCCATGTCACCATATTGTAAGTCCTCCTGATTTCTGTTGTGAGAAACGGGTTGACATCAGAAGGTCATTTCTGAAGAACTGTTACCCAAGAGTATTTTGAAGGCAGAAGAAAAATGGTAACAGTGGATCCATGTGATGAGAAAATTTGGGGAATGAGCTGTGAATTGAGTGAGGCAGCACGCAAAGGGGAAAGGCTCACCTTGCAGACAAATATAACTCTGATTCCATTGGCTTTGACTGTGATGTGTAACATTATTGGATCATTAGCCTTTGCCTTTGCTCAAAGCCAACTCTAGCACCTGGATCAACGATAAAAGAGCCCCCAAGGGCATCACCACATTAGGTATTCTACAGCTCATGTGGAAGAACACTTTACAGTATATTCACCATTGACTTAGAGGAACCCTCCTCAAAAACAAACAAATGAAAAAAAACCAATAAGATAACCTTTGGCTCCTAAACACTCATACTCTTTCTTTCTTGTCCACTCTATGCTGAAAGAGTAACTGAAAAGATGATCTAAAAAGTGATAAAGTGGCGAGTTCCTTGACAAAAGCAAATGGCATTAATCAGAAACTCAAATTTTCTCTTAGATGGACCACTTGGACTGTAAGAAAAAAAACACACACAAACAATTTTAACCCCTAAGTGACAAAATTTTCACAGAACTGCTACATTAAAAAGAGATTGTAGGGACTTCTCTGGCAAGTCCAGTGGATAAGACTTTGCCTTCCGATGCAGGTGGTGCTGGTTCAATCCCTGGTCAGGGAACTAAGACCCCACATGGCTTGCAGCCAAAAATCACAAAACAGAAGCAACATTGTAAAAAATTCAATAAAGACTTTAAAATGATGCACATCAAATAAAAATGGTAAAAAAGAAAGAGACATTTAGAAAGAGATTGTAGACATGAAAATATATTTTTTAACTTGTAAAAGACAAGTCCAGAAAAGGTACAGTGATCGTCAACAACACTGATAGTTGTCTTCTCTGAACATGGCTCAAAATCATAAAAGCTTCAAGTTACAGACCTCAGAAAATTTATTTTAGACCTCTTTTGCCTGATGTAAGATTACTCATCCCTGTACACACAACACGAGGCCAGGAAGAAACCATGGAGGTCATCCAGTCTCACCACTGACTACAGATGAGGAAAGAAGTGGGTCAGAAAGGTTAAGCGAAGTGTTGGAGGTCACAGTGAGTCAGCTCATAGCTGGGACAAAACCGCAGATTTACTAACTCTGTGGTCTTTTTGGTGATCCACTTCCACCTAGGAGAAACATTTATAAAGTTACACTGTGATACAAAGCCTGGCTGGACTGACCAGGCTGCTCATCCTCCCCACGTTTTGGAGTCAGTCTGCTCTCTGCCCCAGGAGGATAACAGGTACCAACTCCCTCAACCAGCAACCTTGCCCTCCGCTTCCAGCTGAGTTTAGGCAAAAAGCTTCCCAGCAAGAGAAGGACGGAACAGAAGACGTCCGTTCTCCTCTGTGTGGGCGCTGCTCTGAGATTACAGCCCCCCCTGGGTCTTTCTGCCTCCATTCCCCTGCCCCTTCATGCCTGAGGGTGTGTTTTCATTTCCTAAGGCTGCCATGACAAATTACCATACTCTGGGACTTCCCTGAGAGTCCAGTGGCTAAGACTCCACCCTCCCAATGTAGGGGGCCTGGGTTCGATCCCTGGTCAGGGAACTATTAACAGATCGCACATGCTAAGACCCAGTAGAGCCAAGATAAAAATAAATAAGTACAAATAAACATTAAAATCATTACCATACATTGAGCGGTATAAAATAACAGAAATTTGTCCAGGGACTGTACGTTTGAAATGAAAGTGTTGGCAGGCCCATGATCTCAGTGCCCAAAGAATGGCCCTTCCTGACCCCTGCCCAGCTTCCGGGGTTTGCTGGCCACCCTTGGTGTGCCTTGGTCTGTAGAGCTATCGCTGTGTTCTCTCCACCTGCCATCACGTGGTGTCCTCCAGGTGTTTGTCTGCGTTTCTTCTCTTTTCTTATAAGAATGCCAGTCATATTGGAGGACGGTCTGCCTTTGTAACCTCATCTTGACTTGGTTACACTCACAGAGTCTCTTTCCAAATACGACCACATCCCTAGGAATCGAAGATTAAAACTTCAACACATCTTTTTGAGGGACATAATTAACCCATAACAAAGTGGTAACAGTGCTTGGCAATTACCAGCCCCGGGGTTGGTATTATCACTAGCGTCTCTGTGTATAGGTGCTATGTCATAATCTTGTGTTTTCGTGTGTAGGTGCTGTATTATCACTGGTGTTTTCGCATATAGGTGCTGTATTATCACTTTTTTTTCGTATACAGGCAGACCTTGTTGTACTGCATTTCCCTTTATTGAGTGGATTTTATAGATTGAAAGTTTGTGGCAACCCTGCATTGAGACGTCCATTGCTGCTATTTTCCAGCGGTGTTTGCTCACATTCTGTCTCTGTGCCACATTTTGGCAATTCTCACAATATTTGAAACTTTATTTACTTTATTATTAAATTTGTTATGGTGATCTGTGGTTGGTAATCTTTTCAATATCGTAGTTTTGTTTTTTATTGAAGTATGGGCTACCCTGGTGGCTCAGCGGTAAAGAATCCGCCTGTAATGCAGGAGACACAGGAAACTCAGGCTCAATCCCTGGGTCAGGAAGATCCCCTGGAGGAGGGCATGGCAAACTCCTCCAGTATTTTTGCCTAGAGAACCCCATGGACAGAGGAGCCTGGTGGGCTACAGTCCATGGGGTCGCAAAGACTCAGACACAACTGAAGCGACTTAGCACAGACACATAGTTGATTTACAACACTGGTTTAATTTTAGGTGTGAAAGTGAAGTCACTCAGTCATCGTGTCCGACTCTCTGCGACCCCATAGACTGTAGCCTACCAGGCTCCTCTGTCCATGGGATTTTCCAGGCAGTAGTACTGGAGTGGATTGCCATTTCCTTCTCCAGGGGATCTTCCCAACCCAGGGCTCAAACCCAAGTCTCCCGCATTGTAGACAGACACTTTACTGTCTGAGCCACCAGGGAAGTGTACAGCATAGTGATTCAATTAATAGTTTTTTTCAGATTCTTTTCCATTATAGGTTATTACAAGATACTGAATATAATTCCCTGCTATACAATAAATACTTTTTGTTTACCTTGTTTTGTATTTTTAAATCAAGGTATGTATACTTTTTCAGATGTAATGCTACTACTGCCCACTGAGTAGACCACAATATAATACAAAGGTAACTTTTATATGCACTAGAAACCAAAACATTCACACAACTCATTTTATTGGTATACTTGTTCTATTGCGGTGGTCTGGAACCAAACCCACAATATCTCTGAGGTATGCCTGGATGCTATGTGCATTTCTATAAACAGTTCCTTCACTAAAGTTTACTAAACTCTTCCATGTCCACTTAGGATATAGAAAGCCACAAGGGACTATTGATGCCACCCTAACAATGAGAAAATGCAAAGTAATCTACAAAATTATAACTACTCTTGAGCCCATCAGAGAGCTGAGAGCACAAAGCATTCAAGTGAACTCAATTCCAATGAGTACTGAACCCCTCCAAGGAGGGATGGAAGATACAAACTACTTCCCTCTTGGCAGAGCCCGATAAAAAGAAAATGGCTAAAATTTTAACAAATTTGTAAAGGTCAAATGAGGGTTAATGAAGCAGTGTGGAATCCCTGGGAACCCCATGCACAAGCAGAATCTGGCCCCCTCACCAGTTCCTTCTCATGAGGCTTTACCAGCTACTCTTGAGAAATACTGGAGGCAGGACAGGAAACTTGAGTGAGTCCCCTTGGGGGTGCCAATGTCTCATCGTGAATATCTGTGGCTGCAGTGGTACAAGCACAAGGTCTCATCCATTTTCCAGACTCTTCTGGAAACACTAATGCTGCTGGGGGAAGGCAGGAAACCCTGATTCTCAGAACCCTGATCCCACAATGATCCTGTTGGGTAAGACAGAAGGGCAATTTTCATTGTTATTTTCAAGTAGGTAATATAGGGGCTTCCCTGGTGGCTCAGTGGTAAAGAACCCACCGGCCAATGCAGGAGGCTCGGTTTCAACCCCTGGGTTGGGAAGATTCCTGGAGAAGGAAATGACAACCCACTCCACTATTCTTGTCTGGAGAATCCCATGGACAGAGGAGCCTGGTGGGCTACAGTCCCTGGGATCACAAAAGAGCCAGACACAACTTAGCGACTAAACAACATAATACTTACAGGTGAGGTATCATATTAAGTGACTTGCCAAAGATTGAGCCAGGACATAATTTTAAAGATCCCAATTCAAAGTACAATTCTCTTTCCACTATTCTCTCCTGATTCTTTATACTGTAGATATTTTCTGGAGAACCAAAGCATCTTATTCCCTGCCTTCTGGGTGAACCCAGAAGTGAAATAAATCAGGGGCAAAATAAAAAATGTTTAGCCATGGTTAAGTTACTGAAACATCAGAAATTTTATAAAACACTTGAAGAAATGTTTTTTCTCACCAAGTTCACACATGTCAAAGACGACAGCCTAGAGTCTTCATAAGCATTCCAAAAGCATTACCCACTGGCTAAAAATTGGCTCCCTCGAATACTTTTCACTTAACAGAAAGACCTTTTCAAAAGATAGCTAGACTTCCCTCCTTTGGATCTAATAAATGCCAAATCATCCATCTAAGAAACATCACAGTTGGAACATAATTTGGATGAACTCTCTGTTCCATTTTGGACAAATGGGATCCCAACTTCTTGAACACAACCAGGACTCTGAACTTAGTTCATTGTGTCATGCTTTCAGAAAACAGTCATAATTAGAAAACCTCTGCCATGTTATATTTGATTCAAATTTTCTTCCCATGATAATCTTCTACCCATGATAATAGACGAGCATTTTAACAAACATGATAATTTGGACTTATTTAATCAGAAAACTCACAGGGCACCACAATCAAGATGTCTTTTACAGTGGAAACAATGGCAGGTACCTTATTTCTGCTAATAGCCACATGACTGGGCAGCAATCCTAGCCAAGAAAGAGCTGATTTCATCCATATAATTACTTGTGTGGATACTGTGAGATGGTATGGAGGATTCATGGCTGTTTTTCATGCCTCAATGCTTGGTTTGTTTGGTTTTGTCTTGTTTTGGGATGTGTAGAGAGAAATGGACCAAACATCTATTGAATTTACACACCATGCTAAATACTTTATAAGAACACTCATTTAATTCTTATAGTAATCCTTACCCATGTATCAGTACTTCCATTTTGTGGATGAAGGGATAAAGGCTCAGTAACTTCCCTGCGGCCATGAAGTTTCTAAATAAAATCTCAGGGCTTGCACTCATTTTCTGAGTTTCAAAGCAGATCCATGCATCATACTGCCCTGATTAAAACCAAAACCATGTGACATATGGGATCCTAGTCCCCACATACCTAGTTCCCCAAGTAGGCACTGAACCCAGGCTTCCTGTACTGGAAACATGCAGTCATAATCATTGGACCGCCAGGGACGTCCTGCAATTGCTTCTGGCTTCCACAGTTTCCCTGAGAACGCAGTCTACTTGGTGAAGATTCTCTCTGACCCGAATTCCAGCACAGAACACCACTCTTCAACAGAGTCTGAATGCTGGGTTGGCCAGTGACCCCATTCTGGGACTCCAGTGTGCAGAGTCCCAGCTACCCTTCAGGTGTCCCATGGTTCATATCTCATTCATCTTTATGTTCCCACTGCTAATACAATTCCTGGCCCATGGCAGGGGTTCAGTAGCTCTTTGTTGAGTCACTGACAGGCAGAATGAACAGAAGAACATGGGTTGAATGGACATGTCACTGGCTCCAGCTCAGTCAACTCAGTTACTTCATCGCTCTGGCCACTGTCCTAAGGAAGCAATGACAGTAGCCATAACAAAAACATGTGTGGCCATGTCTCCCTTGTAGAAAATCAGTCTGAATAAACAGGATAGGAACTCAGATAATAAAGAGACCTCATTCCAATGAGGGAGGCAATGCAATTCTATCCAAATGCTCAGAGATACTGAACATTCAGAACTTAAGGAAAAGTACATCTAGACTTCCGGAGTCATTAAATTCTCAAAGCCACGTCCTTTTTTTCACTATTTTGTCTCAGATTTGAGATTTTGGACCCAGCACTTTACAACCTATATGAATACTCTACAAATCCTGGATATAATGTACGACATCGGGAAGTGAAAAGGGACAGTGTTAGGTGCTCAGTAGTCTCTGACTCTTTGCAACCCCATGCACTGTAGCCCTCCAGGCTCCTCTGTCCACGGGATTCTCCAGGTAAAAATCCTAGAGTGGGTAGCCTTTCCCTTCTCCAGAGGATCTTCCCAACCCAGGGATCAAACCCAGGTCTCCTGCATTGCAGGCAGATTCTTTACCATCTGAATCATCAAGGAAGCCCACAGCATGAGGAATAAAGCCAATATTGGAAAGGATCAAACTGTTTCTGAGTATTTTAACTGCACCTTAGAACAAAGCTCAAGAAAGACAGAAATATCCATCAAGTGGAAACCTTTTCAAAATGGAAATCTATGCTTATTTTAGGCAGACAAGAAGCTGCCCCTAAAAGAGAGACTGATTGATAACTTTGGCAAGCAAAAGGGTAATTGCAGTCATGAAGCTCACGAGAATAAGGTTTGGAATATGTGACTCAGACGGTAAAGAACCTGCTTGCAATGCAGGAGACCCAGGTTCAATCCCTGTGTCAGGAAGAGCCCCTGGAGAAGGAAATGGCTACCCTCTCTAGTATTCTTGCATGGAGAATTCCATAGCCAGAGAAGCTCAGCAAACAACAGTCCATGGGGTCACAAAGAGCTGGACATGACTGAACGACTGAAAGGACCTCCGGTTCTGACAAAAGCGGGGAAAAGAGTCCTGAAAATTCTTCTTCTATAGTATAACCTAAAGATGCTGGATAAAATACAGCAAGCACTCTTTGAAAGTATAGGTGAATTTGCAAGAAATTAAAATTCTCAAATGCCAGAAATAAGAAGCAGCTAAAAACCAGAGAGGTAAGCCTTCCAATTGGTATCACATGGCAAGGTACAAAGGAAGGAAGGGGACATTACTGTTTGGGGGGTACTCTAAGGGTGTTAATTTTTTTGTCTGTGTTGGAATTAGAATTCAGGCTTCTGATTTAAGCTGGGACCTTTTAAAGACTCACTTTCATGAAAAGTGGATTAAGGAAAAAACAAACTAACCAGAGGCATGTAGATCAAAAAAAAAAGTGGTCTATTTCAAGCCTAATCTTCAGTGGAAAAAATATTCTCTCCTAAGAATGCATATATCTGAGTCCGGGCAACACCCAAATTTTTTGGTTTGAGTTTATACTAGTACATGACGTGCTAACCCTCAATCCAAGATATCAACATAAAAATTTGTCTCAGGTTGTTAAGCCCCTGGAATGCTAATGCAAACCAACTCTGAAAGGCTATGTTCTCAATCCTGGCCACATAGCCCACAGATAAAGTACCAGTGAAGATTAACTTCAAGCTCAATAATTATAAACACATGAGCTGCTGCTGCTGCTAAGTCGCTTCAGTTGTGTCCAACTCTGTGCGACCCCATAGACGGCAGCCCACCAGGCTCTGCCGTCCCTGGGATTTTCCAGGCAAGAACACTGGAGTGGGTTGCCATTTCCTTCTCCAATGCATGAAAGTGAAAAGTGAAAGTGAAGTCACTCAGTCATGTCCGACTCTTAGCAACCCCATGGACTGCAGCCTACCAGGCTCCTCTGTCCATGGGATTTTCCAGACAAGAGTACAGGAGTGGGGTGCCATTGCCTTCTCTAAACACATGAGCAATATTTAGATTCGTAGTGGATTTATGAAATATTGAGCAATATTTCATAAATCCACTACGAATCTATGCACTATCACAATAAAATGCAGGATTAGATCCTCGATCTATAAATACAGATAATCTGAATAAGCTAAAAAATAACTATGTTTCAAATGATTAAGAACATAAAAGAAGATATGGGAAAAGTGTAAGAATAGAATATTGTTCAAAAATTAAAATCAGCAAAGAAAAACCTCAGAGAGAAGGCATCAAAATAAGAAAGCAATATTTCTAGGAACTTTATATATATATATATACTTATATGTATATATACAGAAAGAGAGACTGAAATTATAAAATTCAGCAAATGCATTAAAGAGCAGAGTCAACACAGGAAAAGAGGACTAGTGCCAAGATCGATCTGAGGAAATTGCTCAACACGAATCTCAAAGAGACAGAAAGAGATGAAAATACTAGGCGAGGTTAAGAGACAGAGGATTCAATAAAGAAGGACTAACACACACCTTGAAAGAGTTCCAGGAAGGGATTCACTCAACCAAGAGAAAATGGAATGGATTTTATTTTTTGAAGACTCAGATGAATCTAGGAAGCTTGAATGTTAAGTTGTCCAAGTTGGCCCAACTGGTACACTAATTCTTTTTCTCTGATCATTTCAACCCACATTCTTCTCCCCCTTCTCTCAAGTTCTCTGGTAATTTCAATCCATACCTCACAATGTTCCATCTTATTATACACTGTCTTGCTGACGGTGACAATAGTGTCATACACGCTAGCCATATCTCCCTAACTGAACTGCAGGATTCCAGAAGAAGAGATCATGTCTTACCTTTCCTTTGTATTTTCTGCAGTACATGGCATTACTTACTCTAGAATTTAATGAGAGAAGTAATAGAATGCAAGGTAAAAATCCCCATTTAAATGCTACAATATATAATACTTTCTTTTAGTAAAGGCATATTCATTATCTTTTTTGAGACAAACATATGCAAGTCAAGAACACACATTTCCACCAAGCCTAGCTGAGCAGGAGTTCAGTTAAACTTGAGCTAAAAATTCCTTCAAGCATTCATTCTTTTAGTATGCATCGAGCAAGTCTGCATGCTGAGCATATTTTGTAAATCAAACTATAAATAGCTATAATAAATGTCATATGTAAATTGATCTATTTTCAAGGTTTCTGAGTACAACAGATGATTTGAATAATTTTTTGAATGGCTGACAAATACTTTTTTGCTTTTGCATTTGAAAAGCTCCCAAACAACTGAACAAATTTTCCTAAAACTTCTTCTACAGTTCTCTGTAAGATTATAAATGGACATGAGAAAATTCACTTCTTAAATAGGTAATTAATGAAGAAGGTCCACAATAATAAGAATTAATGACTTGAGCTGGATAAGGGGTCCCTACATTCACAAAGATTTATTCCAGTCACACAGTGAAGAATGCATGATAGTAACATAAAAAAACAATAAGTGGAAAACGTGTTCAGTTCAGTTCACTTCAGTCGCTCAGTCGTGTCCGACTCTTTGCAACCCCATGAATCGCAGCACACCAGGCCTCCCTGTCCATCACCATCTCCCAGAGTTCACTCAAACTCACATCTATCGAGTCGGTGATGCCATCCAGCCATCTCATCCTCTGTCGTCCCCTCTTCCTCCTGCCCCTAATCCCTCCCAGCATCAGAGTCTTTTCCAGTGAGTCAGCTCTTTGCATGAGGTGGCCAAAGTACTGGAGTTTCAGCTTTAGCATCATTCCTTCCAAAGAACACCCAAGGCTGAATGGACTGGTTGGATCTCCTTGCAATTCATAATGGTTCCTCACTGGTGATGTTTTTAGCATAAAAATTCATTGTTAGGACCCGAGTAGAGGGTATCTCAAAGCAATAATCTACATTTTGTTCATAATCTCTAAAGTGGCTTCATGAAAGTTTTGGTTGTTCAGTCGTGTCCGACTCTTGGAAACCCCATGGACTGTAGCCGCCAGTCTTCTCTGTCCATGGGATTCTCCAGGCAAGAATACTGGAGTGGGTTGTCATGCCCTTCTCCAGGGGATATTCCTGACCCAGGGATCAAACTCAGGTCTCCTGCACTACAGGCAGATTATCATCTGAGCCACCAAGGAAGCAAGTCAAATCAAAAATGTTTCTACACCATTATATCAGCTAATGCTAAGTCACTTCAGTCATGTCCGACTCTGTGTGACCCCATAAAGGGCAGCTCACCAGGCTCTCCCATCCCTGGGATTCTCCAGGCAAGAACACTGGAGTGGGTTGCCATTTCCTTCTCCAATGCATGAAAGTGAAAAGTGAAAATGAAGTCGCTCAGTTGTGTCCAACTCCTAGCGACCCCATGGACTGCAGCCCACCAGGTTCCTCCGTCCATGGGATTTTCCAGGCAGGAGTACTGGAGTGGGGTGCCATTGCCTTCTCCATTGGACCCCTTCATTACATTGCTTTAGTCCCCGCATGGTGTAATGATTAAGTACTGAACAGGGGTAATACACTGGCAAAGAAAGAAACTAGCCCAAAGAAATTAATAGATCAAAAGATACAAACCGGTGAACTCAAAGGGAGAAAAACTCAGAGAGACTTCCTCTCAGGTTCTGTCTCCCACAAAAACATTCACACACACAAACACACACACACTAAGAGCCAAAAGAAAGAGAATATCAAAGTCCAAGACAGAAAATGACAACGCAGCAGCTGTCTCAGCTGACCAGGACATCAGTTTAGGTTCCCTTTAACTTAGAGAAAAAGAAGAAAAAAAAAAAAAAAAAAGCTAGAAACATAAAATCAAGTCCCAGGTGTCCTTTGCTAATCTGCACAGTCAACTCCCTTTACTGAAAGTACCCATTTTCGTGAGGGGAACATTTAAACTGGGTAAAAAGTTTGATCTACCATGTTATATTAACTCTATGAATTGTCTTGAGAATCTAAAATAAAATCCCAAATTCTAAATGAAATTATACATGATATTAAATGCACACAAAGTCAACTGTTCCGAGACCCTCAATTGTCCATACACTCAGCTCTTGGACAAGCCAAACTCACCCAGCCAGCTCAAGGTGAACACACAGACCAAGCAGTGCAGGGGAGATCAGCTTGTCCCCTGCTCTGTGTTTATCTAGGACGGGTTGTGCTTACAGCTTCCCATCGAGTAAAGATTTTTAGCCGTGAAAATTTCCAACTGCAGTCTGCCTACCTCCTGACTAACAACCAAGGGCTCCCTCACCAAACCTCTCCTTGGGGATCTCTGGGACTTAATTCCATCAGAGTTCAGCCTTCTCCAGCTGCTCACCATTTCATCCGTTAAATGCCCAGACCGCTAACCCAAAGGAGGAAGTCTAATTAGCAGAGAGAACAGAGGGAGGTTGCACCAGTCAGCCTGCAAGTTAGGGACCTCAGTGCACCATGAGAAGAAAAGCCTCAGTTCCCCCATGTGCCCTTCACAGGAAACTGACAATTAAGTGCTCTGGGTCCCTGGGAAAAAGAGGCTTAATGTAAATGATCTCTTTTGAAAGCATTCTCCTTTGCAAACCGAATCCCCGAAGTGTCACCCCAGAAGCCAGCAGAAATTGTCTCCTGGTTCTTTTGAGTCACAGGGACACTGAGAGCACTTTTGGAGCTACTGTGAAGGCATGCCATGGTTAGGGTGAGAGTCACTAGACATTCAGATTCAGGTTACCAGCAGGAGCATAGTTTCTTACCCTAAGAAACCTGAAAGTGCCCCCATAGATGCCAACTATTTATTAAGCTTAACACATCTTGGTGAAGCCATGACCCTCAAAGGCACTCGAGGAAAAATTCATCTTCTGCAATAGATCATTCTTGGATAAAGTCTGGTTTTTCTTCTTCTTTTAAATATCAAATATTGGGAGCTCCCTAGTGGTCTAATTGGAGAAGGCAATGGCACCCCACTCCTGTACTCTTGCCTGGAAAATCCCGTGGATGGAGGAGCCTGGTAGGCTGCAGTCCATGGGGTCGCTAAGAGTTGGGCACAACTGAGCGACTTTACTTTCACTTTTCACTTTCATGCATTGGAGAAGGAAATGGCAACCCACTCCAGTGTTCTTGCCTGGAGAATCCCAGGGACAGAAGAGCCTAGTGGGCTGCCATCTATGGGGTCGCACAGAGTCGGACACGACTGAAGTGACTTAGCGGCAGCAGTGGTCTAGTGGTTAAGATTCAACACTTTCACTGCTGTGGGCTGGGTTCAATCCCTGGGTCAGGGAACTGAGATCATGCAAGATATACTGCATGCCCCCACCCCCACCCCGAAAAAAAGATTCAAATATTGCATTCATGGTATCACAATTCAGATCAGACCCCAAATGGGATTTCCCTTATGACTTTCTGAATAACAGTTCAGCACTCTACTTTCACCATTTTGAGATGGGGTATGCTGGGGAGAGGGCTTCCCAGGCAGCAGTAAAGAACCCATCTGCCAATGCAGGAGATGTAAGAGACACAGGTTCAGTCCCTAGGTGGGGAAGATACCCTGGAGGAGGGCATGGCAACCCACTCCAGTATTCTGGCCTGGAGAATCTCATGGACATGCAACCATGGGGTTGCAAAGAGTCGGACATGACTGAAGCAACTTAGCACACACACGAGGGCTGGGGAGGAGAGTCTGCATCTAAAAAACATAGATTATTCTCACATTTGATGGATTAAAGTGTGCCTGCTAAATAAACAAAAATAAAAAATAAGTAAAACCTGAGAATTAGAAAGAATCTTAAAATCATTAGTCTGACCCTCTTATCAAGACCCAGAAAGGGTTCAGCATCCCATGGTTAGGGGAAGAGCCACTGGACATTCAGATTCAGGTTACCAACAGAGCAGATATCCTTCCATGCATTACTGTTTACCCCTGTAGGACTAAAGGATCTCAAGGCATGTGTGATGTATCAACTGGGGGATGCAAAGTTACATGATATTCCATTCTGGTCAATACTGCTACATATAATTTTGTATTCACATTATGTCTTTCAGTTCTCCTCCATGGGTCACCATTAGGCACAACCCCAGTCTAAAGTCACTGCCCTAAGTAGTGGGGAAAGTAATGTCTTTTGAGTCTACCTCTCCATAAAAATTCCAAGTTTTTCTTTGAAGCCATCTAACTTCGTGACTTCCAAGATTCCAACCAAAAACTTTGATCTGATCTAAACTTGCCATGTTGCAGTAAGAAAACATGGTTCGGGTTGACCTCCTTGAGCTGCCTATGCTCGAAATGCTTCCTCCTACTTCCTGAACGCACCACTTCTCCACACTGTCCAGTACAGCAGCACTAGCCACATGCACTATGTAAATTAAATTCTAATTACTCAGCGGCTTCCCTGGTGATCCAGTGGTCAGACTCCATGCTTCCAGTGAAAGGGGTGTGAATTGGATCCTGAGGTGGGGAATCAAGATCCCACATGCTGTGGGGTGCAGTCAGATGATTTTTTTTTAATTCCTCAAAATTAGATAAAATGTAAAATTCAGTCACATGATCTGCGTATCAAGTGTTCACTACCTGCAGGTGAACTGTGACCACGAGACTGGGCAGCACAGATACAGAACATATTCAGCTTCAAGGAAAACTATTGGCCAATGCTGCCCTGGAAGCTGTAGATTTCTTCCCAGCTAGACTGCAAATTCCTTAGTCCTCTCAAACACTGCATCTCTGAAACTCATTTGCTTTTTTATTTTTAAGCCCCTGCCCAAATGTGTGCATGCTAAGTTGCTTTATTTTGCCATCCTGATAAGTGTGTAGAAATATCTTTTTGTGGCTTTAATTTGCATTTCCTAATGGCTGCTGATGCCAAACATATTCCTCGTGTTTATTTGCTGTGTGTATAGACTCTTCAATGAGATGTCTGTTCATGTCTTTTGCCCATTTCTATTGGATTGTGTTTTTTCACTATTGACCTTTAACAGTCTTTACATATCTTCAACACTAGTCTTATGTGACATATCTGATTTGCAGATATTTTCTCCCAGCCTCCAGCACTTTGTCCTCATCATGAGGTCCTTTGCAAAGTCTTTAATTCTTATGAAGTCAATTTATCCATTTTTCCTTCTATGGATTATGCTTTTGGAGCCAAATCTATGAAATCCTCACCCCGTCTTTTTTTTTTTAACTGAAACTTTTATAATTTAACATTTTACATTTAAGCCCATGATCCATTGTTAATTAATATTTGTATAAAGTGTAAGGTTGAGTTTGGTTTTCTGCCTATGAGTGTCCAACTGCTCCAATATAATTCACTGAAACAATTAACCTTCCTCTATTGAATTGTTTTTGCACTTTTGTCAAAAATCAGTTGGGGAGGAAAAGTTTTGAAGATCTTTGCACAATATGAATATACTTAACATTACTGAACTGTTTACTTAAAAATGGTTAAGATGATAAATTTTATGTTTTTTACCACAATTTAAACATTCAAAAATCAATTAAAAATTAGTTGGGCATATTTGTATGGGTCTAACTCTGGATTCTACAGTAGATATTTAATATGTGTTAAAATCAGATAGAGTGATTCCTCCCACAGTATTTTTTTTTAGTTTTGCTTCAGCTATCCTAGATCCTGTGTAGAAATCTTTATTATCATTTTATCCTTCACAAAAAAAAATCATAAAAGAACGTATTTCATATAAGGAAAAAGAGACATTGATCTCTATTTAGTCATCAAAAATTTACTCATCAAATACACTATCATTTCTTGGGCAATTTCTCTATGTTGGCACATTCTGACAAGACCTCACTTAATCTTCACAAAAATCTATGCAACATGTACTATCTCCGTTTCTATAATACAAAGTAACTGAAGACCAGATAGGTTAAGTAGTTTTCCCAAGGACACACAGGTGAAAAGTGGTAGAATCAAAATCTGCACATGAATCTGTTCGATCCCAAAGCCCATGGCTTTCCACTGTGCCATTTCCTATGCCTTTCACAGTGTCTACCATCTGCTTGATAATCTCTGTTTAATCTCAGGGATACAAAGAGGAGTAACACATGCCCCTGTTTTTGAGAATCTCTTAGATTTTTTCCAGCAGTTTTCAGCCCTCAAGCTAACAGGCTAAGAGTTGCTTCAGTCAAGGTTCAATCGCCTTTTTCCATCTTCCTTTACTGAAACTGCTTTTCTCCCTTCAATCTTACCTTTTCTAACAATGACTAGCCACTCAATCCACCCAAATTTCTCAGCCTGAAAGATCACAACCATTCTTCTCTACTAAGCCTACCATTAACTCTCAGGTACTTAGAGCCCTATATTATCCTATTCAGTAGGTAGGGTGGCCAGGAGATGGACTAGCTCCTCCAGATCAAAGACAGGATAAATGGCTTTAGTCTTCAATAGAAGTCACCTTTACCGTTTGACAAAGGCCAGCTGATAGCTGGAATACTGCTTGTCTGCACAGGGCTACTTTGCAGACACTATAGCTCCTTATGAGTTTCCACTGTCAACACACAGGCAATTGGGTCACAACACAATAATTCAATTCTATTTAAAATGGTGTTTGCATTTAATTAGTATCTGCTCCAGTACTTTGGCCACCTCATGCGAAGAGTTGATTCATTGGAAAAGACTCTGATGCTGCGAGGGATTAGGGGCAGGAGGAAGAGAGGACGACAGAGGATGAGATGGCTGGATGGCATCACCCACTAGATGGACGTGAGTTTGAATGAACTCTGGGAGATGGTGATGGACAGGGAGGCCTGGTGTGCTGCGATTCATGGGGTCGCAAAGAGTCGGACACGACTGAGCAACTGAACTGAACTGAACTGAACTGAGTGTCTGCTTTTAAGGTATCAGTCAGGAGCAGGAATGGCAATATGGAATTGCCTATCTTTCCCATTGCAAACATATGACTTCATTAGCATTCTCATGTGAGCAGTGAAATTTCTTACTTTCCTAGAAGGTTAAGAAGGTCAAAACAGTTTCCATTGCCTATCATAAAAATAACTATCGGTCTCGACAATGGGATCTTGTGCATATAATGATATCTCACCAGACACTGATCAGTAGAGGCAGGTCATATTAAAGAACTCTTTAGGGTCTATGTTCAAATATCATGCAAGGCAACAGGCTTACAGAGATGATAAAGGACTGACCCCAACCTTAAGAATCACAACAGCAATTAACTATAAAATAAAACATGCCAAAACAAACGTTTATATAGAGCTCCTCTGAAGCCAGAAGGAATAAAAATTTTTACTCAATCAGAAGAGGTCAGGAGGGCTTCCCTGGTGGCTCAGTGGTAAAGAACCCACCTGCCAATGCAGGAAACACGGGTTCAATCCTTGATCCAGGAGATCCCACATGCTGCAGAGCAACTAAGCCCCCGCACCACAGCTACTGAGCCTGTGCTCTAGAGCCTGGGAGCCGCAACCACTGAAGCCCACACACCCGCGAACCTATGCTTCGAAATATGAGAAGCCAGTGCGATGCGAAGCCCTAGCAGCACAGCTAGAGAGCAGCCTGAGCAGCAGTGAGACACAGTATGGCCAAAAATTTTCACTTTTTAAAAATAAAGGTCAAGAAAAACTTTACAGAAAATTCGAGTTAGTTTTAAACGGTTTCCAACCACAGACACAGCTCAGGAAAAAGACTATCTTGGAAAAAAAAAATTTTTTTTAATGTATGTTCCTCAAATGAGAAGTTTTGACTTCAGAATTCTTCTCCAATATGAGTATCTGTCAGGTCCTTATCTGTAAAATGGTGCTGACATCACCTCCCTTCAAACAGACATTGTGAAAAATGCCTGTGACACTCCTGATAAAATGGAAATAATTTCCAAAGCAGGTGTGCAAAATATGTGTCCATACTCTCTGTATGACACCCATTCCTGGAGGCTGCATAGAACACAGACTTGCACCAGGCAGCTCCCCTCCTCTGACCACCTCCACGTCATCGCGGGAACCTACCAACCCCTGAAAAAAGGCAGAAAATACTTCAAGCGGTGAACCTGCTTGACATCAGACCCGCAGAGATGCATCACAAAGACTGAGATGCGTAATATGCAACAGAATTCAAATCCCAGTTAATCAGCATGTTAGTAGCGGGGAGATTCCCAAGAGGGAATGTGAGAGATGTCAAAGGACTCTCTGCTGTTCAGACAGTGTGGTCCCCTTTCACCAGTGACCAAACCAGTCATTTTTCACCCAAACACCTGAAGCAGTACTAGAGGGTTTAAGTGCTTATCATATTAGGGTATACATATTTAAATGATGTGGCATCCAATAAGACTTCAACTGTACTCCCAGCAAACTCCAGGCTGACTCAATTCTCATCAAATGTTTACGTGCGAGAAATCCTATTTGAAGTTGGTCCCAGGGATGAGCTGCTCTTGGCCTGCCCAGTCAATGAGGCTGTCAGAGTGCCGCCTAGACAATGCCAAAGGAGGCTAAAAGAAACAGTCCTATGAAGTCCGTCTTACCTGTGTGGCAGGTATGTCATGGAGCATATCAATCAGCCATATAAAACTCACCTCTTCTGTGGAAACACCAGAGAAATTTTCCTTAGATCTGGATACAATACAGGTTCTGCATCTCCTGGAAAGAAGGTAAATTTTTATTTTATAGGCATAGTAACTATCATTGCTCATTTTATATATATATCTTTTTTCTTTGGCAACTAGGAAACACATACAGTTATAATGCACACACACAACGGACATGCCTCTGTGGTTATTACATAAGCTCTGGGGCATTATTATTTTTTCCCTCATTTTTTCCTTCACCCTTATTTTATTATTTTTTTTATGTTCTTATTTCTGTAGGATATAAAAAGTAAATTCCCAGACAGGTGAATACACATTATATGTTGTTGTTTAGTCACTCAACTGTGTCTGACTCTTTGCAACCCCATGGACTGTAGCCCTCCGCGCTCCTCTGTCCATGGGATGCTCCAGGCAAGAATACTGGAGTGGATCACCATTTCCTTCTCCAGGGAATCTTCCTGACCCAGAAATCAAACCCATGTTTCCTGCATTGGCAGGTGGATTCTTTACCACTGAGACACCTGGGAAACCCACAAGTTGATATCTGTCTATAATTTATGCAGGTTAGTAAACGGCATCACCATAGGCTGTGGGGTAGGAAAAGAAGAGTTCTGGGACAGAATGTCTGTGATGGTACCAACCATTCTAATGCCAGGATCCACAGGCTGCGGTCACTCTCTGAATGTGTGTTTTACCAAATGTCTTAAAAACATTTCCTCATAATGGTCATAAAAAGGAGACAAGGAAGGAAGAATTGATGGATACAGTTTTAAGGCTGTTCCACTTCTTTAAATGTATAATTAAATTTGATCCTATGTTTATACCTCTTTAAACATTTCAGAAATAAATTCAGAATCATAAAATGATGATTCTTTTAACCCATATTTTCATGAAATACAGCAGATAGAGTTATAACTTAGTCACTTGTCTTGACATGGATTGCTCCACAAAGCAGAGTTTGGAAGAAAGACTCCAGTGAGTCCTTTACTGAGATACAGGATCCCAAGGAAAAGGTATGAATGACAGTGTCAGCAAAGCAGGCTAGAAGGAGAAGCCCTTATAAATATTCTTTATCAAGTTGGTCTCCACTATCGACAACTGGCTTCTCAGTCCTACAGGACGGTCTGATATGCCATATAAAATATGTTTCAGAAGCAATTCCCTGGTGGTCCAGTGGTTAAGAATCTGCCTTGTAATGCAGGGGACGCAGGTTCTATTCCTGGATGGGGTACTGAGATTCCCACATTCCATGGAGCAACTAAGCATGCACGCAGCAACCACTGAGCCCACATGCTACAACTAGAAAGAGTATGTGCCTGTCACGAAAGGTTCTCATGACACAATGGAGATCCCCTGTGCCACCCCTAAGACCTAACACAGCCGAATAAATAATAAAAAACAACATTTTGTAAATGTTTTAGAACTGTGAGTGGAGAGGAGAAATGTTATCTACCAGTTCCCAATGTCCATGATCAAAGTTCACCCCATCAGTATTAATGCCCCAACATTTCCAAGTTGTTAATGTGTGGACGCCCAGTGGGTTTCCACGGCACCCTCTGCTGCAACAACAACAACAGAGGATCCCCGGGGTGCGACTAGAGATGGGAGTAACGGGCCGGAGGCATCTGCAGGAAGCAGGTCAGATCCCGTGGAGAACTGACCCATGCCCACAGTGTCATATTCCTGGGAATTTATTCAAAACAACCAAATAACCTCTACATTCTTTTCTTCCCCCATAATCTGTCTATAATCTGTCTAAAGATTGAAAGAAAAAAAAAAGAGTAGTCTGCAGAAAGCATTGGTCAGATTAGAAGCCAAGCTGACATTAGCACTAGAGAACAGGTGGACCGGAAGTATCCCATTGTGTGATGTGAGTATTAAATTAAATTAAGGAGTAACGTCGCTGCAGGTATGACAAGGGATCGGGTGCCCAAGCATCTTCTATCTGAAAGAGCCCATCATGAGGGACCCAGCCCACTACCAATTTAAACACCACGCACTCAATAATCTCTGTCTTGCAAAATAATGCCAAGTTAAAAGAAGCAGACAGCAGCTGTGTGAACAGAAAACTCAGGCTCAGACATCCGAAACGTATTCAGAAACTTTGGCAGCCTAAGATTATCAGAGCATAAGATTAAAAACTTTTGCTCTTGCCATTAGAATTTGCAGCAAAGACATTTAACTCCAGCAGCAGAGGGTAGTTGCAAGAATAAGGCAGGAGCTTAAAAAAAAAAAAAAGAAGGCAGGAGCTGTGAATAAGGCTCAGGGCCTTTTCACACCTTGAATAAGTGAGTGACAGTTAAATATTTCTCCTTAGAGGGAAATATAATTTCAAATGCATTATTAAAAGACATAATACAAAATTAAGGTAATGAAAATAAATAGTCTTAATGTAATGAGAAATTATCACAATATTTCTATAAAGGCTCTATTCCTTTTAATATAAATTTTCTATGAATCATTTATAACTATTCATTAAATTTTTATAGGGAAAACATAAGTGAGTGGGCTTTATGAGGTTCTAGCTCTGTCTTACATTAGGGAATCATCTTAGCAACATTTCTCAGAGTGGATTGTATGGATATTAAAAGGGCTTCTGTGAAAAGAGAGTTTCCTGGTAAGATGTGCTTGAGAAACTCTGGGTTAAACAAGGTAAACCAGTCTCCTTTCTGTAGACATTTCATCATCCTGAATCAAGATGGTGACATAGGTCATTTCTTGCTTTGGTCTCCATCGCCAGAAGACCAACTTACAGCTCTCCAGAGACAAGACTCCACTAGGAAAATCTCAGAGCCTGGTGGAGAGGCACAGAGACCAAGAAGGATCTCACTAGAAGGGGAGAAGGAGTGCCTTCACTTGGAACGCATGGAACCTTCCCCAAGGCCAGCACAGAGCCCCGCTGAGAGGAGCCCCATGGGCCTACGGTTCCTCCAGAGGAAAAAGAGAGCCCAAGGTGGACACCCAGCACCCTCACATTGCAGGATGCATCCCAGAAGGCCCACTCGGGTCTCACCTCACGGGGCTCACTGGGGAATGTGCAGAGTTTGACCACAGATGGAAGAGGGCGTGAGGCTTACAGCAAGCAGCATCCAGATGGTAGTGGACTAAGATCTTCCTTGCAGCAGCCCCCAATAGACATACCTGCCAGAAGTCTGCCTCTCTGCGGAGCTGAGCCAATAGCCCCATCTGGCCAGGAAGCTTGGTTGTCAGCTCTGCCCAGTTTGGATATCAAGACAACGGGCAGTACCAGTGTGGACCCCATTCTATGGCCCTGCTTGGGCAGGGAAGCAAATTCATAGCTCTGCCCAACTGCTAAGCACAGCCCCCGATCTCACCCCTCCAGGAAGCCTGGCTACTGATGCCTGGAAGGCGTGGAGCACAGCTTACAATCCATCCAGGCAGAGAGTCATGCCAGCAGCCCGGCACAACTGGTGAACACTGGCTAAGGCCCCGCACAACTAGGGAGACTGAGCAGCCTCAGAGCCTACAGCCCACCTACAGCCCACGCCAGCAGCGCTGAGCCTACAGCCCTGCCCTCCTGCTGAACAACAGCCTTGTGGTCTGGTCCGGGCAGGGAGCCCAGCCAGTGACCCTGTGCAATGATGCGTCAGAGTCTGTAGCCCCACCCGACCAGGGAGCTCTGAACAGAGGCCACACCCACCCCCGAAGCACACTCTCCAGCCCCGTCCACCTAAGGGACAGCTACCCGAGTGCAAAGCCCAGTAGGGGCCCTGCCCAACTTCTGGGTACAGCCTGTGACCCCCCATGAAGCCAGACCCCCTAGACCCCACGGGTCCAGGAGCAGTGGCAGAGCACAGCCCAGGGCCCTGCCCTTCGGCGGAGTCCAGCCAGCAGCACCACCCTGATACTGAATAGAGCCTCCCACCCTGCCTGATCAGAAGTGACTGCAGAGCCCAGCTAGTGGCCCCACCTGAATGCAAAACCGATAGCAGCCCCACCCAACTAGGGAGCCCACCCCAGGGTCTCCACTTGAACAAGAAGCTCAGCCAAAGTGCTACCAACCATGGAGCCCAGCCAGCAGCACGCTCCTCACTAAAATGCAGAGTTCAGGCAGTGACCTCGCCCAGCTAAAGATCCTGACAGCAAGCCCACCTGCCAACAGGTGCTACCAACCAACCTCTCCAGTACCCACAGGCTGAGCTGAATGAGATAAATGAAAATGGAAATGCAACATACTAAAACTTATGAGATGCGGCAAAAGCAATTCTAAGAGGAAAGTTAATAGCTATAAATGCATCGAGTAAGAAAGATCCACATAAACGGCCTAACATGCATCTCAAGGAACCAGAAAAAGAATAGACTAAGCCCAAAGGTAGCATAAGAAATTACATAATAAAGATCAGAACAGAAATAAATAAGAAAAATAAAACTAAGAGTTCGTTCTTTGAAGAATAAACAAGTTGACAAACCTTTAGCAGAACTAAGCAAGAAAAAATGAAATACAAATGTAAGAGGAGGAACTGCAATAGATATTGAAGAAATACAAAGAGTCAGGAGAGACCACTATGAGCAATTACACACCAATAAATTGGACAATCTAGAGGAAATGGACATATTCTATTTATTATTCCTGTACTGTACAGGAATCCGTGTAGAAACAGTCTACCAAGAATGAATCATGAAGAAACAAAGTCTAAACAAACCCATAACAAGTAAGGAGAAAGAATCAATAGTCAAAGCCTCTCAACAAAGAAAAGCCTCTCTATTATAGGTACTGGCGGTACAGCAGTGAACAATTTTGTGAAGTTCAATAAACTCAGCAGCTTGAAACAACACGCATCTATTTTTCTGTGGGTCAGGAATTCGAGCCTTGGTTACCTGGGTTCTCTGCTAAGAGTTGGGATAATGTGTAACACAGAAATAAACAACAGTTACATGGTGTGAAAATTAGAGTTGGAGCTGATGGTTCTGTGGCACCAAGGGATGAACTCTTTAATGGAATGTCCTAGTTTTCTGTCCTTCTCCCTACCTGTCCAAAGAGAAGATGAAAGAAGAGGGACAGAGATAAAGGCAACTAATACTCATCAGGTGCTTACTATCTGTGAGGCACTATAATAAGTACATAAATTATCTTGTTTACTCTCCAAAATGCTTTGAGATGGTAACTGTCATTCTCCTTTTACAGAAGAGGAAGTCAAGATCATATATGGCTATTAGGATTAAATAACAAAATATGTATCAAGCACCTGGCTCAGTACCTGGCAAACAGTAGGGAGTAAGAATTCTTCAGCATCGCTTCTTTCTCCTTACAGAGAAACATAATCAGGCTGGGAAACAAAGACATCAGCAACTTGCATACTACATCTGCAATTATTACAGTACTACCAGAAAAAAAAAGAAAAGAAAAAGACCTGAAAGGATAAGTGAGTCAAGATTCAAAATTAATCCTGACAGTCAAGAGTACTGGGCCAAAATGAAATGAAATGAAACAGGGTTAATGTAAAGACCTATGTTTAGGTTTGAAAAATTAACCTTTCTGGATTAATGTAAGCTTAGGTGAAAACTTGACTAGACAGTAACTCTCATAAAACAGAGCTAGGGTTAACCACAAGCTTAATACGAGCCAAAAGTGCTACATGGATCCTAGAAAAATAATTATCTTGCTCTTGATCTTCATTAATTCAAGAACAGTATATCAACAGCGATCCGAGAAGAAAGGAATCCCAGCACACTCAGCCCTGGCCAAAGCACAGCTGGAGAACTGGGCTGAGGTCTGGGCTCCGTGTGTTAAGAGGAAACCGACAAACTAGAGCTCTCTGGATCTGAATGAGTAGTTTGTGAGGCCTCTGGATTATGCCACCCAAGGCATGACTGAAGGAATGCAGATAATCTAAACACTGATTCAGCCCATCCCCACTGCTCATGCGGAAACCAATGTCTGCTCCACTAGCTGAAATCACAGCTGTGCCCTGTGGCCCGTCAAGCCCAGTATGGGCATGGAGCTGGGTCTGAGCATCAGAGGACTGTGGTACTTACATCAGCTCCTCCACTAACTTGGTACAACCTTGAACAAGTTCATTAACCTCTCTGGGCCTCAGTTCCTTGAGTTATCAAGTGAAGAGTTGGGACTGAGATCTCTACAGAGTATCTGAACTGAAAACAGAAAGGATTCTGTGCCCAGTCATGACCCAGTCCCAGAGATTAGATTACACAGTCATTCAGTTAGCCTCTGAATCCTTACTAGAACACAGCCTGAAACTTCTATATCACCTAACTCAGGGTTACCAAAGGATTTTCCATGGGGCATGAATGCCACCACATTAAGGACCCTGAAAAATCCCACAATCCAGAAGCCAGTACACTTGCTCAGGTGAGCATCTTTAAGTTTACCATAAATGTCTGCACTAAGTATCTGTCAGCAGCCCTACTATGTCAAACAGTGACTTGGATTAAGGATAATTACTTCTTTTAGACCCCACTGAGCATCCTTTCTTCTTTGGGAGCCTCAAAGCAGCATCAGCAAATAGTAGCCATCAGACAGCCACACACTTGTGCTCTGGACACATGTTAGCAAAGAAAGTAAAATGTTTCAAATCATCTCATCCATCACCCACAATTCTGGATGGAGGGGGCATCTAACCAACTTATCATTTCAACCACGTGCATACATTAGAGTCAGACCTCAGAATACAGTGCTGACAACCAGATATTCTCAAATTATGTGTTATTCTCAGGTTATAGACCTCTAAAATCAGTCACTTAATGGCTGTATTGAAAGAAGAGAAATAGTAGACATTTTGAAATATTCTTTCTAAAATCCTTACTTAAAAAAAAATAGCCAAAGGGACTTCCCTGGTGGTTCAGTGGTTAAGATTCCACACTTCCACTGCAGGGGTATGGGTTCGATCCCTGGTTGGGGAACTAAGCTCCTGCATGCTGTGCAATGTGGCCAGGGCGGGGCGGGGGTGGGGGGGGCAGAATGTAACCAAAAGCCTCTGTTATTAATGTTAAGTGGTAATAATTAAAGTCCAAAATAAGAATGATAGATACAAATGAAGCAAGGTATGGAAAAAAAAAAAAGACTTTTAAATCAGCAATTCATATTAGCACTGCTCTGTTGTCCATTTTAGCAAGAAATTGATTGTAAGGGCAAACTCCAGTATATCCTACAGCAATAATCTATGCTGTCTTTATAACCTTTAAAATGGCTTAATGAAGGCAAAGTTAAGTCTTGAAAGGTTTCATTGCGATTAAAGGCGTGGTCCATTTGCCAGTTCTCTTTCATAATGTTAATGTGGTTTCCCTAGCACATAAAATTTAATTACTGAGAGACATAAAAGATCGCCTGGGGACCCACCTTGGATAGAAAATTGATTGGACCTTCCTGTCTTTCCTCCCATTGCCCCCGCTCATCCATCCAAATCCTGTTTATCTTTCGATTCAAGCTCTAGCTCTAGCGCTCTCTCTCTTGCTTGAAATATTCCTCAGTCTTTCACTGATTGTTTGATGTTTGAAATCCTAGTGCTCCAGAGTGAGCCCAGAAGCATAAATCAGACCGGTACAAACCAAGGGACGCAGGAAAGGCAGCACAAAGGGAGACTTGTGTGTTACAGATTGTGGGGGAGAGCTGGGCAAAGTCAGGAGGGTGGAATCAAAGAGCTCTCAAACAAACCAAGGAACTTGACTTAGAATAGCTGATGCAGTGGTTCCCTTATACCAGACACTCACTTATTCAGTCATTGTTACTTCAAGTACCAGGTTCCACCCTTTACCTTTCCTTAACAGTCTATTACCTGGGGCAAGTCACAAAATCTTTCCGAGTCTCAATATATAGTTAGGGTTCGGTTTGATGGGAGACTTTGGAGGTGGAGAATAAAATAAACAGCAGTGCCTAAACAGGATAGAAATTTCTCTCTAGGATAGGTAGGAGCTCAGAGATTTATAGTCCGAAGCTGGCATGGAGGCCTGGCTGAGCAAAGTCCTCAGGGACTTAACTCCTCCCGCTACAGAGTGTGGTCTCACCATCACACCCTAAGCAGTTGCTGCATTCTAGGCAGCAGGATGGAAGGCGGGAGAACAGAAGGAGTGAATGGTTAACAAGGGGACTTCCCTGGTGGTCCAGTGGTTAGGACTCCACACTTCCACTGCAGGCAGGTGTGGGTTTGATCCCAGGTCGGAAAACTAAGATCCCACACGCCAGGCGGTGCAACATAAATAAACACTTCTATGTCAAAAAAATATTAATAACAGAGAAACACTGTGGTATGAGCAAAGAGAAAGAGAGCTTATCTCATCAAAAGGGAGTTTATTAGAAAGACAGAAATTTTTAAAAAGGGAGGAGGAGGGAAACCCTGACAAAAAGGAAAGAAATTCTTTGAATTAACAGAAATATTGTTACATATAATATATTAAGGAAGAATCTCATTTTGAGTGTCCAGTTCAGTCTAGTACTAAGGCCTCACAATTGAAAGGACCTGCAATAGAAGTCTATAATTAAATGAGAAAGAGAAAACTGGAAAGAGATACACCAAAATGTTTGCTCATGCTTAGAAGGTAGGGCTGGACGTGATTTCCTCCCTTACTTATGTGGTCACAGACAGACTCTGGAGTTAGACAGACATGAGTTTGATCTGGGTGTCTGTAAGGTCTGGTTGTGACCTTAGAAAAGTTATTTAGCTTTCTCTGAACCTTAATACCTCGGAAATATATTGTAAGATTTTAATGAAATTATATGTGAATGCATGTGAGTGTGTGTGTGCGCGCAAAGGAGCACAGCATTTGGAGGGCAGTAAGCCAAGAAAAGCTGGTATTGTTACTTGCAGGGACCTCTGCCTCCCTTTACCTGCCTTCCCCCATTTCTGAGCATTACTCACAGAAGGGCCACGTGAGGACACAGCAAGAAGACACCCATCTGCAATCCAGAAAGAGAGCCTTCTCCAAAAACCAGCCCTGCCAGCACCTTGATCTTGGATGTCCAGCCTCCAGGGCTATGAGAAAAATCAGTGTCCATCATTGAAGCCACCCAGTCTGTGGCATTTTGCAATGGCAGAACAGACTAATACTGGTAGGCTGGAAACAGAGGGTACGTTAACTGCTACCCTAATTGTAGTTCCCCACCTCTGAGATTAAGAAGCTGGCATTTTTCTTCTGAGAGCTTCCAAAATCTACCAGACTTTTAATATGTAGGAACAGGGACCAACTCAGGTCATGCTGGGAGACTGGATGAAACTTGGGAGAACTGGCTAATAAAAGCAAGCAAGAATGTCTTCTACCAGCAGTTGATGGGAAGGCAAAGCGAATTTACTGGCTAGTCCCAGGGTCGAGCAGGTTTTCTGTGTGCGAGTCTGGAGACAAAAATCTCTTTGTCAGCAACTTTGGTGGCGGGGGGAGGGTCTAGATTTGAGGTTGAACTGTTTGCATTTCTTTTACACATTGGGGTCCTAAGTGAATTAAAGTTCAGCTACTTTAGGTAATTACAGTTAACTGTTTTTCTCTGAGCCAGAAAAGTCAGGGAGAAGGAGAGGAGATATGCCATGTCCCTGACCTTCTCTCCTTTCCTATCAAACCATCCTCTTCCCTTCAGCCTCATCAGTTTGATAAACAGCTGCATTAAATTTAATCCTGGGCCGCTCTGCCACAGTTCCTCTTCTGAAAAAGATCCTCGGGGGAGTTTTCACACATTAAGAGAGTCGTCAACAGGCTGGCAGGAGGCGAGTCTTCCCCACTCATCGGATTTATGTCCACCCAGAGGCAAGACCAATAATCAAACAGCAACGCCTGCTGAGTGCGTATCACAGACCAGGTTCTGTGCTAAGAATTTTATACACATCAATCTCTGTGGTCTTAGTGAAAGTCCTCCCCATCCCTGACAGCAAATCGCCCTTCCTGTCTTGTTCCCCCACCCCACCCCGTTTCCAAGGAAATGGCCCTGATATGAGCAAGAGATGGGCATGGAATGCAGATTGGAAAACCCGTTTCAGGCTTTGTCCTTTCCTGACCTAACAGTGTCAGACATTGTAAAAGCAGCCTGGGAGAGAGTGGGATGGGAGAGGAAGTGCTAAGGAGAAAGCGGGTGCTGTCTCAGTATTTTCTGGCGGGAGTAGATGAGATGAATGATAACGTAGACCTAACATAGGGGCTATCGCACAGTGCGTATCAGTAAATATTTATACCCAATAACTGTCTTTTAATTTAAGAAGAAATTAAGAATCAGGAAGTATTTTTAATTTTAATACTTTAATTTTAATTTAGGTATTGATGCTTTTGAACTGTGGTGTTGGAGAAGACTCTTGAGAGTCCCTTGGACTGCAAGGAGATCCAACCAGTCCATTCTGAAGGAGATCAAACCTGGGATTTCTTTGGAGGGAATGATGCTGAAGCTGAAACTCCAGTACTTTGGCCACCTCATGCGAAGAGGTGACTCATTGGAAAAGACTCTGATGCTGGGAGGGATTGGGGGCAGTAGGAGAAGGGGACGACCGAGGATGGGATGGCTGGATGGCATCACGGACTAGACGGACATGAGTCTGAGTGAACTCCGGGAGATGGTGATGGACAGGGAGGCCTGGCGTGCTTCGATTCATGGGGTCGCAAAGAGTCGGATACAACTGAGTGACTCACTTTCACTTTCAGCTTCCCTGGCAGTCCAGTGGTTCTGGAAAGACTCTACCCTTCCACTGCAGGGGGTGAGGGTTCAATCCCTGGTTGGAGAACTAAGATCCCCCAAGCCACGAGGTGTGGCCAAAACACAAATAAATAATAAAAATGTTAAAGATTTTATTTTAAGTCCGACATAAGGTAATCTCTCCCACTTGCTATAGTCAGACCTGCTGCTGCTGCTGCTAAGTTGCTTCAGTCGTGTCCAACTCTGTGCAACCCCACAGACGGAAACCCACCAGGCTCCCCCATCCCTGGGATTCTCCAGGCAAGAACACTGGAGTGGGTTGCCATTTCCTTCTCCAATGCGTGAAAGTGAAGTCGCTCAGTCGTGTCCAACTCTTAGTGACCCCATGGACTGCAGCCTACCAGGCTCCTCCGTCCATGGGATTTTCCAGGCAAGAGTACTGGAGTGGGGTGCCATTGCCTTCTCCAGTAGTCAGACCACTAGAACCCAAAATTTCAGGGTAGCCTGAAAAATTTCAGCTGTAGCCTAAAAACCATTTTTTTTTACTGAAGAGCTTTTTAATTTTTTAACCCTGATAAGTGTTGCAGAGTTCGATGGCATTCTTCCTGCCATTGAAGCCAGCTTTAAACAGTTGGAATCTGAAAAAGTTTATTATAGTGACTTATGTCCGGTCCTAAGAGCATCTACTCCATCCTGAGGTTAAACTGGCCAATTATTTTTCCCCCAGAGGACCCCCTGAAATGATTCAAAGATCCTGAGGATTAGGCTTATGGCGTTGTTCTCTTAACTCCTGACTAAAAGTAGAGGTGTCTCAGAGAAGACTATCAGAAGGCAGTCACCCCGTTTCACTGCCGGGTCAGCAAAACTCAGGGGTCGGTGGCAGGCATGTAGGTGCTGCCACTTAGACAAGCCTTCTCCATGGCTCAGGTCCCAGATTTGCACTCAGCCAGAAGCATGAGCTTCTCAAGGGGCCTCGATAACAAGTAGCCAAATTCATCCTAGGTGGCCAGACAACTCTCTGTTCATCTCCTAGAAATACCCACACCCAAAACTGCTAAGTAAAAATTTACTGTTTATAGAAAACTGTTTTCCAGAGGGTGTTGCTGTTCCTAGCAGGACAGCATTCTCCTCTATGCTGGGAAAACCCTTAGGAACCAGCCGACTCAACAATGCTGAAGAGGGCAGGACCCAGTGCCAGGGGCAGCTGGGTGGCAATGCCCCACTGGAGCATTCTCTGTAATAACACATCAACCAAAAAAAGAAACAAGAATATTCCATTTGAACAAATTTGTGATGCAGCTCCACAAAATAATTGTAAGCAAATGTTCAGAAGGGTGAGTTGGGTCTCTATGCAGTGATCTGGAAGTGTCTCCAAAATACACTATTAAATAAACAAGCAGGAAAAAACAGCTGATGTGCAAAAAGGCGAATACTGACCCCAGGAGTACTTTAGCAAAGAACAGATATTTACAAGAGGGCACTATTTTGATAGTGCTGTGATCTTTGTTTCTGTATTTCCCATTACTCTGTGACCTTTCCCCCAGTCAGGCAGCAGTTAGAATATGCTAGGTGGGCTAGGTGGGCTGACTCGGACAAGCACTACACGGAAGGAAGAGGTCAACTCCTGGCTTCTGTGTTTTTAAATAGGTCTTGATAATCCTGGCAGAAATAACAGGCATGAGGGGTTCAAAACTCAAGGCCTTTGAGTTTTAAGAAGCTGGGCTTTTGAGATGCCTATCATTTTATGCCTCAAGCCATAGTCTTAGAAAACTTCTGCTCACTCTCAGTTTAAATGAAGACCCCTTGGACTAGCTGAAGGCAGTGAGTGAAATGCTCTCAGATCCCTAAGAAACAGCCCTGTGCCCTGCTACTGACCTTCCCCACCAGGTGCCCTAGGAGGATGGGAAAGAAATCCCAGAGGAGTTGGAAGATCTGAGAGCAGAGAAGACCTGGGCCTGGCTGCAGGGAAAGAGCCCCCAGGAAGGAGGCAGGCATGCCAGAGTCTTCCCATGACCTGGAGACAGAAGAGCCAAGACAGTCAAGTGGGGTAACCCTGAGACACAGCCAATCTCCCCTTGAGTAACACCCACCATGGATGGGAAGATTCAGATGCTTCCTGAAGATCCCAAAGGAGCCCAGAAGTAGCTGCGAGGCCAGAGCTCAGAGGCCTGGAAGCCAGAATGAGAAAAGCTGCCATTAGCACCTGCGTGGACCAGTGAGACTCTGATCAGGGACAAGAGCTCTAAGGTACCTGGGCGGAAGGTGGCACGGAGGAACGCATCCTTTGTCCACCCCACACCTTGACTCTCTACCATCCTCTATTCAAAAATCCCTCAAAACTTAATCACAGGTCCAGAAAACAGAAGTGGTAAATGTTGAAATGTCTAAGATCAAGTTCATACATCATAATGGAAACTTAAAAAACTATTTCAGCAACATGGATGGACCTAGAGATTTTCATAACTAAGTGAAGTAAGTCAGACAGAGAATGACAAGTATCATAGGATATCACTTCTATGTAGAATCTTAAAATATGTTACAAATGATGGCTTCCCTGGTGGCTCAGAGGATAAAGCATCTGTCTGCAATGCAGGGGACCTGGGTTCGATCGCTGGGTTGGGAAGATCCCCTGGAGGAGGAAATGGCAGCCCACTCCAGTATTCTTGCCTGGAGAATCCCATGGATAGAGGAGCCTAGCGGGCTACAGTCCACGGGGTCGCAAAGAGTCGGACATGACTGAGCGACTTCACACGCACACAAAACAGAAACAGACTTGCAGACATAGAAAACAAATTTTAGTTACCAAAGGGGAAAAGTGGGGAGTCAGTCCAGTTCAGTTCAGTCGCTCAGTCGTGTCCGACTCTTTGCGACCCCATGAATTGCAGCACACCAGGCCTCCCTGTCCATCACCAACTCCCAGAATCCACCCAAACTCATGTCTATTGAGTCAGTGATGCCATCCAACCATCTTATCCTCTGCTGTCCCCTTCTCCTCCAGCCCTCAATCTTTCCCAGAATCAGGGTTTTTTCAAAAGAGTCAGCTCTTTGCATTAGGTGGCCAAAGTATTGAAGTTTTAGCTTCAACATCAGTCCTTCCAATGAACACCCAGGACTGACCTCTTTTAGGGTGGACTGATTGGATCTCCCTGCAGTGCAAGGGACTCTCAAGAGTCTTCTCCAACACCACAGTTCAAAAGCATCAATTCTTCGGCACTCAGCTTTCTTTATAGTCCAGCTCACACATCCATACATGACTACTGGAAAAACCACCGTAGCCTTGACTAGACAGACCTTTGCTGACAAAGTAATGTCTCTGCTTTTTAATATGCTGTCTAGGTTGGTCATAACTTTCCTTCCAAAGAGTAAGCGTCTTTTAATTTCATGGCTGCGGTCACCATCTGCAGTGATTTTGGAGCCAAAAAAAATAAAGTCAGCCACTGTTTCCACTGTTTCCCCATCCATTTGCCATGAAGTGATGGGACCGGATGCTATAGGTGGAGATAAACTAAGAGTCTGGGATTAATGGATACACACTACTATATACAAAGTAGATAAACAACAAGGTTCTACTGTATAGCACAGAGAACTAATTTCAATATCTTGTAATAACCTATAATGAAAAAGAATTTGAAAATGAATATATATACATATAAACTGAGTCACTTCATCGTACACCAGAAACTAACACAACACTGTAAATCAATTATACCTCAATAAGAAAAAGAAAGAAACTTAAAAACAGGATTCATTTCTACTACAGAAAAAATATATATTAACCACATTCTTGCCACCTGGTATGGTCTGAAGTTTGCCTCTGCTTTTCCTCATCTATATGCAGGTATATGTAGAAAAAAGTTCTGAAATGGCTAACAGTAGTTACCCCTACAGAATGGAACTGGAGAAGAGGATAGACATTTGTCTTTTTCAGTTCACATGGCTAGTTTTTCTACCAAGAGCAATAACATAAACGCCCCTTTCACTCAACGGAGATAGTGGGGAGAATACGTTCCTGGATATGGAATACTGACTCCCTCGAGGCTCACAGGGTTGTTGTGGCATCACCTAGGTCAACATGTGACCCCAGAATCTTCCACTGCCAATTACAGATTGTTCCCTTCACATCCTCTGATGTCAAACAAGCCTTTTTCAGCTCAAACAATTTCTACCCACCTTCACTCCCAGTTTGCAAGTCATTCCCAGGCTGTAATCGGTCTTATGATTTTATTCTTTTTTTAGAGAGAGAGTAGATCTTTTTATTTATTTATTTGACCGCACTGGGTCGTGGTTGCAGAACATGGGAGCTTTAGTTGTGGCATGTGGGGTCCCTGACCAGGGATCAAACTCCAGGCCCCCTGTACTGGAAGCATAGTCTTAGGCACTGGACCACCAGGAAAGTCCTGATCGTTTTATTCTTAATGTAAAAGGATACCCACCAGTTCCTAACTGCATACTAAATTTTACCCCCTGTTTCTGCACTGATGTGCTTGAAAAAACTCCAGATACCATAGAATTCAAACTTCAACATCCACCATGATGTTTTCATTTGGTTCACGGCAGGCCAGCACCATCACTAATACACTTTTGACAACCGTTATGGGTCAAGATGATTCACCAGAATACAAAGTAATTGGCAGAAACAGAGACCATAATAAACAACACATTGCAAAATGCAGTCAACTCACGATAGAGTGATAGAGCAGTCACTGGCTGAAAATATTTGCAGTGTGGTAAATTAATGCCAAGTTTACGTAGAATAGCTAACGTGTGTAAAGAAAGCATACTGTGGAAGAATGAAATTCTGCACTATGGAGCAAAATTTGCATCAAGTATCCATTATTTCAAACAGGCCTAAAGGGGAAAAAATAGTTTAGAAACAGTTGCTTTCTGATTAACAAGAGAATAGACACAGTATATCTAGTGGAAAGTCAATTAACACAGTTGGCACATTCACTTACAAGAGTGGTGAGTTAATTAACATAGGGCTGGCAAGGTCATATATAGCTTAAGTAAGCAAATTCAATATCCTTTACAATTAATGGCTTATGTAAACAACTACAGTTTTCTACAATAAACACCTTTTTCAACACTTTTGGTTATCAACTTTCCAGTTAAAATGTTACTTTCCCAGGAATTAAAAGTATACAATTAAAAAACAGAAAGAAAGCCTAAGGAGATCCAACCAGTCCATTCTGAAGGAGATCAGCCCTGGGATTTCCTTGGAAGGAATGATGCTAAAGCTGAAACTCCAGTACTTTGGCCACCTCATACGAAGAGTTGACTCATTGGAAAAGACCCTGATGCTGGGAGGGATTGGGGGCAGGAGGAGAAGGGGACGACAGAGGACAAGATGGCTGGATGGCATCACTGACTCGATGGATGTGAGTCTGAGTGAACTCCAGGAGATGGTGATGGACAGGGAGGCCTGGTGTGCTGCGACTCATGGGGTCGCAAAGAGTCGGACATGACTGAGCAACTGAACTGAACCGAACTGAACTGTTTCTTTATATGAGGACAAGAAACAAAGCACAGAAAGTTTTAAGTTCAAACAGGATCTCTGCCCCCAGGTTAGTAACTAACGGGGGTCTTTGCTCCCTTTACCCTGTGGTTAACAAAATGTAAGAGGTTACAACCTTCTCTAGTTTACCTCGCTGAGCCACACAGTAGAGCAACCTGCTCTGAAATTTTCAGAGGACTTCTCTCAACAAGACTCATCCTATCAAGTCTTCCATAAATTAGACTTGGTACCCATAATTACTTGTAATTTTATGAAAGGTGGATTCAAAGTTCTAGTGGGATTTTGGTTTCTTTTAAAGCATATACTGTTACTTCCATGGGTCAATAACACTCAGAAAATGGATTTTTTTAATATAGATAATGTATATGATATACTGTTTTCTGTAACTGAGTGTTTTACATAAACACACACGTCTATTTCAGAAAAATGTTTCAGAGGGAAATAGTGTTATAACAAATTAACACTGCAGGGAGCAGCATTAAACTGTTATCCATATATTACTTCTCTAAAAAAAAAAAAAGCACCCAGTAAATGCAAAAATAACTTTTTTCCAGAACCTAAGACCATTTTCAACATCAGTCAAGACTCACTGAAAGTGTTTTTAATAACACTCAGAGTTAGCATGTCCTCAACCGATGCTTATGCCTGGTTGCTCACCTTAGCTTTACTGCTCTGCTCTCCTGTGGTTGGTTGATGTCCTACCGGCAGAAAAATACCACCTTGCTAGGTAACACAGCGCGTCTTCCCTTACCCAGCCTCTCTGAGGACACTGGGGAGAGGGTTGGGTTGAGGGGCTGAGGAGTGGAAGGGAACATGGCGCCCGAGAGCCTCCTCAAGCCCACGTACCGAAGACGCTACAGGAAGATGGTACCCGGTACCTGAGAATGCTGGACGCAGAACAAGACTAGCTGGACTGCCAAACCAAAGGATGGAAACGCAGGGCTCAGGAAAAGCCTTAGAGTGAGAGTCTCCACTTGTTATTCCAACACACTTCCGTCTCTTCAGCCAAAACTACACTTCCGGCTCCTTCGCGGGGCGTGCAGTTGAGTGTCCAACCTCCGGTAATGTGAGGCATGAGCAGGCCTGGCATGTGGTGAGGTCATTACAGCTAGAGTCCCTTCTCCTCCCCTCTCTCTCCCTTCTGCTGACTTGACGCAGCCCGGCATGGAGACCTTGGGAGCTACACGTTAGAGCTGCTTGAGCTCTGATGGAGGAGCCTCTGCTTCCTCCTTACTGCCTGGAGGAAAACCCCGCTGACCAAAAACACCCCTTTAGGATTACAGAGAGGCAGAAATGAACTTCTACTGTGTTGGAGTCACTATACACTTTTGGAGTTTGTAATAAAGAGCTTACATAGTCTAGTATACAAGCCAACATGCAAAACCTGCTCCAACATTTTGGAGAAGTATTCTTTCCCCACCATGCTGCTGCTGCTGCTAAGTCGCTTCAGTCGTGTCCAACTCTGTGCGACCCCAGAGACAGCCTCCCACCAGGCTCCCCCGTCCCTGGGATTCTCCAGGCAAGAACACTGGAGTGGGTTGCCATTTCCTTCTCCAATGCATGAAAGTGAAAAGTGAAAGGGAAGTCGCTCAGTTGTGTCCGACTCTGTGCGACCCCATGGACTGCAGCCCACCAGGCTCCTCTGTCTATGGGATTTTCCAGGCAAGAGTACTGGAGTGGGGTGCCATTGCCTTCTCCATTCCCCATCATACTATCTCCCTTATCTTTCAGACAATCCATTGCCTGAAACCATTTTTCTACTCGGTGTTCCAACATAATGAGTCCCAATTCATCCTCAGGTTCTTTTTTTCCCAACAATATTAACTTTTTTCACCTATATTAAAATTATTGACAAATAACTAATATATTTAAAGTGTACAACATAATAATATATATAGAAATTATGAAAGTTCCCCCTATAGAATTAATCAACACGTCACCTCACAAATTTACCTTTTTTTTTTTTTTTGGTGAGAACCCAAGTTCTAATCTCTCAAAAAATTTCAATTATACAATATAGTATGATCAACTGTAATCATCATGTAATACATAAGTTGCACAGACCTTATTCATCTTATAAATCAAAGTTTGTACCCGTTCACCACTCTCTCCCTATTTCTCCCACAATGGCAACACTATTATATTATTTCTGTGAGTTTTGACTTTTTTTTCCCCCAGATTTCTCATATAAGTGATATCATGCAGTATTTGCCTTTCTCTGGCTTATTTCACTTAGCATGATGCCCTCCAGGTTTACCCATGTTGCTGCACACGACACAATTTCATTTTTTGTGACTGAATAAGATTCAGTTTATTTCTATCATATCTTCTTTATCCATTCGTCTGTCAATTTTAGACAAACACTAAGGCCGTTTCCATATCTTGAAGGCTAGTATGAATAATACTGCAGTGAATATGGGAATACAGATTGAATCCAGGATTGCTGGTAACTCAGAAGCCAAAGAAAAGTGTAGAAAATTGGTGAAAGAAGTTCCTGGCCAACTCATCTTTCAAGACCCAGCCCCTTGCTACCTTGACTCCTGTGCGCGCTTCTACGATGGCAACCACCACACTACTTATCTAATTTGCTTTCATGAATCCCACCTCCTTCCCATTCTATTATAACACCCTTAAGGGCAGGCACCATTGATCCCTGTCTACACCTTTAACATTTAGAGCAATGGGGCTCAGGCTTGGAGATTAGATAGGATGGCGTTCTATCCCTTCCCCTTACGAGATGTGTGACCTTGAAAAGCTTTTTTCACTTCCTCTCTCTGAGCTGACTTAGTTGATGGGAGGATTCTTGAGAAATATTATTCTCCCTAATTATTGAGATAATCATAATTACTGTTATTAATGCAAGTTCAGCATGTGATTCAGTGCCTGGCACCGTCCATCACAGCTAAATAAATGATTCAAGGTTCACAAAGGCTGATTTTTCACCCTCTTCTTGCCTCTGTGACTGTCTCTGCCAGGAAACTGTTTTGAGAAATGATATGTACAACTGCTAATTCTAAAACTCTCTTTTCCTGTTTCCAGATTCCCAACCCAGGCATTCCAAGTTCTAAGGCTTCAAATAAACAGACCCTTGATTACAGAATTTGTCTGGTTTCTTCCCCAGAGCATGCTCTGTGACAACACTGGTTTGTCTGTGCCCTCTGCAGCAGAGATTGGATCACTACCTCAGCCACTGGTACTAGCATGATGCCGATTATCACTTTGTCCCTTGTGTTTATGTCACTTATATCTATGTCTCATTCCTTCTCTGGTCAAAAATGGCAGAAGAATCACAGTCCATCATAGAGGCTATTAAAAGTGCCAAAATCAAACTAGGAAAGTTCAAAGTGAAATTTCAATTCTCTTGAGAAAGAGCAACTGCAGCATGGACTTTTGAAGGATCACTCAAGCCTCTACAGAAAAAAAAGAATAACTCACACTCAAGACATAAAATACGTGAAAACTTGTAAGACTGTGTTCTACCCATGTCTATAGTCCAGAGTTACACACACACACGCACAATACGTTCCATTTTCAGAGAAAAAAAATTTCAAGAAAATCAAGCCAATAAATGAAGAAAACATGAATTAATAAGATACAAAAATTAAGGTGAACAGGCGAAGACTGAGCGATTGCAACCGCGTTGCCGACCTCGAGTAGCAATCGCCTTCTTCAGGTAGAACCCAGGGGTAGGAGATTCAGAATCGAATCTCTTCTCCCTTCCCCCTCCTGGTTACAAATCACTTGAAATACATAAGTTAGTGGAACTTGCTTGAGTGAGATTTTTTTGATCTTCAGCTACATTTTTCAGCTTTGTGAGGCACCGTATCATCAAAGACAATGGCCAGCAATGTTACCAAGACAGATCCTCGCTCCATGAACTCTTGTGTATTCATTGGGAATCTCAGTACCCTTGTGGTCAAGAAATCTGACGTGGAGGCAATCTTCTCAAAATACAGCAAAATCGTGGGTTGCTCTGTTCATAAGGGCTTTGCCTTCGTTCAGTACGTTAATGAGAGAAATGCCCGGGCTGCTGTGGCAGGAGAGGATAGCAGAATGATTGCTGGCCAGGTTTTAGATATTAATCTGGCTGCAGAGCCAAAAGTGAACTGAGGAAAAGCAGGTGTGAAACAATCTGCAGCGGAGATGTACGGCTCATCTGTTGACTCGGACTATGACTTTCAGTGGGATTATTACGACAGGATGTACAGTGACCCAGCACGTGTTCCTCCTCCTCCGCCTATTGCTCGGGCTGTAGTGCGCTCAAAACGCCAGCGTGTATCAGGAAACACCTCACAAAGGGGCAGAAGTGGCTTCAATTCTAAGAGTGGACAGTGGGGATCTTCTTCTAAGTCTGGAAAGTTGAAAGGAGATGGCCTTCAGACCATTAAGAAGGAGTTAACCCAGGTCAAACAAAAAGTGGACTCTTTACTGGAAAGCCTGGAAAAAATTGAAAAAGAGCAAACAAGGAGTAGAGATGAAGAATGATGAGTCAGAAGAGGAGCAGAGCAGCAGCTCCCTGAAGAAAGATGAGACCAATGTGAAGACGGAGGGGGTGCAGATGACTCTGCTGAGGAGGGGGACCTACTGGATGATGATGGTGAGAATGAAGATGGGGGGATGACCAGCTGGAGTTGATCAAGGATGATGAAAAAGAGGCTGAGGAAGGAGAGGATGACTCTGAAGCACTTAGCGGGGTTTAGAAATCTTGTCCCATTCTTTCCTTACCTAGGCGCTTGTCTAAGATCAAAATTTTCACCAGATCCTCTCCCCTAGTATCTTCAGCACATGCTCACTGTTCTCCCCATCCTTGTCTTTCCCATGTTCATTAATTCATATTGCCCTGTGCCCAGTCCCATTTTCACTTCCTTTGACCCTCCTAGTAGTTATATTGTCTTACCCTGTAATTTTTGCTTTTAATTTTGATACCTCTTTATGACTTAACAATAAAAAGGATGTATGGTTTTTATCAACTGTCTCCAAAATAATCTCTTGTTATACAGGGAGTACAGTTCTTTCCGTTCATACCAATAGTTGCTTCCCTAACTACAAAGGCAGTCTCATTAGTTGAGTAGAACCTGAGGGCAGCTTTGAGTTAGAGGTATGTGTGTTATACCCCACATAAGAGTGCTGTGTGGGGCTGTTCAACACAAATGTAGCAATGTATTTTTGTGAATGAGAGTTGGCATGTTAAATGCATCCTCTAGAAAAATAACTAATGTAATAGTCTTAAGATTTGTTTTCTAAAGTTGATACTGTGGGTTATTTTTGTGACCAGCCTGATGTTTGGGACCTTTTTTTCTCAAACTAAACAAGACCTTATTAAACCAGGAATTTGGAGAGAAAAAAAAAAAGATACAAAAATTAAAATTTTAAGTAACCAGGATAACTTCCAGAAAAAGAGAAGTCAAACCACAAAATTGGAAGATAATACTAATTAATATTTAATAATTCAGCCAAGGAAATAAGATAACTAGTATTGTAGAAATCTCTGGATTGTGTGTATGCTGAAGTGTCAATTTCATCACAGTGGACAGGGCACCCAATAACTTGAATGAAAAAGAATCTGTATGCCAAATGACACAGCAGAGCCGTGGATGAGCACTACCTTTTCCACCTGATCTGGTGACAAGATGTCACTGGTATGTGCTTTGAAGACTTCAAGAACCCAGAGAACAGAATCCACTTGACTGCAGTTCTGACGACATGGGCTCAGATCTCCTCACCCCCACGGTCCCCTACCCCCACCCAGGTCAGCTCCTTGAGTGCTACCTAAGCCGGCCCTCTGGATGGCAGCTGTTGATTACTGTTAATGGGAGTGTTTATCACTGCATGTGCTGAAAGTTAAGTTCAAATGGGTGTAGTTTGGACTGCTAGGAGTGTAGGGCCTGATTTCTGCCTTCAAAGGCCAGACACTGGTGGTAATGACAAATGTCAGTACCCCACAGATGGCCATGTCAGGTTCTGACTCACTTGACATTTTTATCAGGGATCCGGGAGAGTGGAAATGGCATGTTAATGGCAGCTGCACGTGGCAGCTGGACACTGAGCCCATGAGAAGGTGAGGCTGCAGACAAGTCCCAGGGGCTCAAACGAAGGAAGAAAACCCAGAGTCAGCCTGGCAGACACAGATGAGCTAATAGGCTTCGGAAGGACGGACAAATCACAAGTAATGGACAGGCTGACCAGCAGGTGCCAAAAATAGAAACTCTGGGTGTGAGTCACATGCACACAGGACAGAAGCTGCTCCATCAGATCACTGCGTGATCCCCAGCTCCAAGCCCTGCCGGGGAGGAGAGTGTGTGCTCTCATAGCAAAAATAACTGCAATAATGAGTCTGGAGGGAGGGAGGGCATGAAAATAGGGGAACTCTGGGGAATCAGGGGAGGAAAGATCAAGGCATTCTGCAAAGGTCAAGAATATGAACACATACTCTGCTTCTTTTGTTGCTCCCAAGCCCTGACCCTCCTTCTCAGTCACAAGGTTAATGAACCTCACACGCTCACTCTCAAATTGGTGCAAGTAATGCATATGGTTTGGGGGTCCACAAATGTTAAACCAACGTCTAGAGTTAGCCCAGGTGATCTTCTACCTGGCTCTCAATTTCTCAAGTATAGGCTCTAACCGTGAACCAAACCCTTTCAGATGAAGAAACACATCCCTAAGACTATCAGAAGTCTCTTTGCCCTTATCACCGACTACTAAAGAACACCAGGCTGTCTTCTCTGGAGGTGTTTAAGGACACTGCCAACGCAATTGCAAAAACCCCAGAGAGGAAATGGGGTAGGGCGAGGTGGGCATCTTCATGGGAGCCAGAGACAGGGCAGTTCTCCTCTAACCTGTTTAATCTGAGGGTCAACAGAATACATGGCTAATTTGCTATTGAACAGGTTTTGAAATTCTCTGTTGTGTTGGCTTCCTGCCTTTATTCTCTATTCTTTGCTGGCAAGTCCTTCCTCAAGCCATTAACTGCTCATTAGCACCTTCATAGAAAAGAGCAGCATGGAAACTGAATGGGGTGGGGGTAAAATGTGGAGTCCCAACGATGGCCGTGAGTCTGAGTGAACTCCGGGAGTTGGTGATGGACAGGGAGGCCTGGCGTGCTGCGATTCATGGGATCGCAAAGAGTCGGACACGACTGAGCGACTGAACTGAACTGAACGTGACCTGAGTCAGAGAAATGGCTTAGCAGATGGATGTCTTAGGCGTCACCTAAAATAACAATCTTCTACATCTAACTCTCGAATCGTCCTTCAAATCAAGGTAAGAAGGATTGTTTCATCCTTTTTTCTTTTTATTTCTCTCTTTTTTTCTTAAATGGTCGTGTTATCCAACCCTCAAAACTCGGAATCTTGGGATAGTATCTATTAATATCTTAATGATAACCCATCTTCTAATTTATAGAAAGGAGTATGAATGGGATGAAACTTCTCTTACCGAGACTTTGTCTCTATTTACAGTAGTTTTCCTGCAGTTTTCCGATTCTTGTGGGCAATGGAAGGGGGTAAAGAGATTGAAGGGGACACTTTCTGGAGTCACCAGAGAGCCTGGGGAAGTGGTTACTTCTGGAAAGATAGCCAGTGCCATGATCTCTTAGTCATCTCTGCAAATTAGATATTGACAGTGGTAACTCTCTGGGAGGAAGCAAGAATTTAGCAAGCAAGCAAAGACTCCAGTTTTGAATTAAGAGAAAGCTCATAAACCTCTCTCAGCCATCAGATTGGCCCAGACTGATGAAAGCAGAGAAATTATTCCCTGAGAGGCCAGGCCTGGGGATAGCAGGGGCCACGCCAGGCTGAGGTCCTAGAAGGAATGAATGGAATGGGAGGCAGGTCCAGCGGAGAAGGAGAGGACTCAGGATAGCTCAGAACACCAATCACTTCTCCCTGTGGTTTTCCTCATAAAGTTAAACCCAGAAAGAGTAAGTGATGCATCCAAGGTCACACAGTTGGGAATGCAAATCAAACTCCTCATTGTGTCCTGGCGTTATTTCCCTCCAAAGTGCATTTGCGAAAGAAAAAAAAAATCATTCCAAAAAAAAAAAAAAATTTGTCAGGGTTCTCCCTGCCAGTCCAGTGGTTAAGACTCTGAGTTCTCAATGCAGGGGACGTGGGTTGGATCCCTAGTCCAGTGCAGCCAAATAAAACAGTTAAATCACTCTAAAAAAAAAAATTATTAAGCTTATTTTAGTCCTGGGTATGAACTGATGAACCCACTTCAACCCTAACCCTTTTATGTTCAACACTTTTTACATCAACTTGCATGAAGAAAAAGAAGGCAAGCTTTTCTCATCTGCAGGTGGCACAAATCTGGGAGAAAACAGCTAATAGAGTGAATGACGGGACCAGGATCAAAAAAGACACTGAGCAAAAGCAATGAGCCAAAACTGACAAGACACAATTTAGGTAGAGTCTCAAATTTTAACTATGTAAATGTAAGAAGGAAGAAGGCAATGGGATACGGCAGCAATGCCTATGAAAAACAGAGGCGCTTCAGGCAACCACAGAGGTTTAATCAGAGGAACCCAACGGAGTACACAAGTCTGGGCCCCGACCCCTGATTCAGGAGATTCTGGTCTAATAGGCCCAGATATCTATAGGCTTTCTAATTTTGTTTTGAATTTTAATTTTTTGGCCATGCCACACGACATGTGGGATCTAGTTTCCTGACCAGGGATGAAACCTCTGCCCCCTGCATTGGAAGTATGGAGTCTTAACCACTGGACCACCAGAGAAGTCCTCGGTATGCTTTTTAAACGTCACCAGTGATTCAGAAGTACACCCCACCTTGAGGACCACCTGACAACAGCAGGGCAAGGGTCAGTCACAAACACAGTGGGGCCTCCACAAGCATCAGTGTGGTCTTGGCTTACGTTAACAGAAATATAGACTCTAAAGGTGACTGTATTTTCTTGTATGTAGATCAAACTTTTTAAGTTATTCTTTCATTCATTGCTAAAATGTTAATCAAGTGCCTGTGAAGAGTCAGGCACCAGGGTTACAATTAAAAGACAGACCCAGCCCTGTGCTCACAGAGCTTACAGTCTGATGGGGAAAGGCCACACCTGTGTAACTGGGGCTTTGCCAGCCTGTGGGTGCACGTGAGGATGAATCTCCCAACATTACTCCAGATCCTGATGATGCTCATCTCCGTATGTTTAGAGGAGAAGTCTAACCTCTCCCTAGGATTCCTCACTCTAGATATTTCCAACGATCGCAGAGGGTTTATCACTGTCCCTAATTCACTCCCAATTTCTCTTCACTCCTTGGCAAGGAGCCAGACTTCATGAAGACGTGTGCGTAGAGGCCAGACCTACTCAGAGCTGGGCTGTGGTCTTCTGCCAGTGGACTGGTTCGTCGGTGCAGGGCAGGTACTAGACACAAAGCAAAAGGTTAGGATACCATCAAAATCCCCTGGGTATCAGACAGGGAGCTTCTGAACTAGACAAGGTGTGATGGGAACTCCAAAAAAAAAAAGAGGATTTGAGAAAAGACGTATTATGCAAGTAGAATTCGGAGGACTCAGCCTCCGGATAGGGGAAAGGAACCAGGAAGAGGAAGGAGTCAGCATTATTTCAAGTCCAAGTCTATGGGATCACATAACTTAAACATGTTACTCGATGTTGCTTGAGGGAAGAGGGTGGGGAGGGACTGAGGCCTATAAGTAAAGAATATTTATTCCATTTTGGACACTTTGAGATTGAGATCCTGGGAGGCACCCAGATAGAAATGTCAAGAAGACAGTGAAAAGGTAGAAATACCTCCATTGGAGTAGGCTGAAGTTGATGGAAAAAATACTAAATTAAATAAGCAGGTGAAGCACCACCCTGGTAGTCCAGTGGTTAAGCATCCACCTTCCACCCTCTTGCACTGCTGGTGAGAATATAAATTGATACAGCCACTATGGAAGAGATTCCTTAAAAAACCAGCAATAAAACAACCACATGAAGCAATCCCACTCCTAGGCATATACCCTGAGGAAACCAAAACTGAAAAAGACACATGTATCCTATTGTTCATTGCAGCACTGTTTACAATAGCTAGAACATGAAAGCAACCTAGATGTCCATCAACAGATGAATGGATAAAGAAGTTGTGGTACATATACACAATGGAATATTACTTGGCCATAAAAAAGAATCCATTTGAGTCAGTTCTAATGAGGTGGATAAATCTAGAGCCTATTATACAGAGTGAAGTAAGTCAGAAAGAGAAAGTTAAATATCATATACTAATGCATATATACAGAATCCAGAAAGATGGTACCAAAGAACTGATCTGCAGGGCAGCAATGGAGAAACAGACATAGAGAACAGACTAATGGACACGGGGAGAGGGGAGGGGAGGGTGAGATGTATGGAGAGAGTAACACAGAAACTTACATTACCATAATTAAAATAGACAGCCAACAGGAATTTGCTGTATGACTCAGGAAACTCAAACAGGGGCTCTGTATCAACCTAGAGGGGTGAGATGGGGAGGGAGATGGGAGGGAGGTTCAAGAGGAAGGGGATACATGTATACCTATGGCTGATTCATGATGAGGTTTGACAGAAAACAAAATTCTGTAAAGCAATTATTCTTCAATTAAAAAAAAAAAACTAATTAAAAAAAAAAAAAAGAATCCACCTTCCAATGCAGGGGTCTTTGGTTCAATCCCTGGTCAAGGCACTAGACCCGTTATGCCTCAAGGCAACTAAATCCATGAGCTGCAACTATAGGAGCCCAGGAACCACAACAGAGGCCCAGTGCAGGAAAATTTTTTAATTAATTAATTTTAAAAAGCAGATGATCTCTGATCTTTGTAACCCAGAAAAAACAACTTCAGGAGAGACTGGGAGGTGAAAGGTGAGAGGCAAGGGTTGGTAAAAAAGGCAGTTAGTTAGAAGAAGTGCAAAAGAACAAGACAGATAATAATAAGGCCTCTTATAATTTTAAAATTAATACCAATTTTTAAAATTTTGAGGACATATAAAGAAGAAATTTTTAATTTCCCATACTTCTACCCCAGAGAGAAACACTAAGAATATCCTCAGAGAGTTCCCTCCAGACATTTTTTAATGTATATTTTAGGGAGGTTTGTATTTTTTTTTTTGAATCATACCTTAATGCACGTTTATTCCTGATTGCTTCATTTAAATTCTATCTGGAGAATTTTCCTGTGTAACTAAATAGTTTTCAAACACTGTTTTTAATACTTTGAGCAATAGTTCACCTTTTGCCTAAATCAAAATGTATGTCAACAGCTAGGATTGTTGTTTCAAATCTCTTTGTTACACAAATCCACCTTTCTAGATGTTGGAAAGAAAGATAAAGACAAGTTTGCTCCAAGGTATGGCAGGTTGAGGGGGAAGAGTGATTTTTGAAGGGTTTTGTTTTTAATGCAAAAGAAACCTGAGTTTGTCTGAAGACAGAACCAAGAGAAACTGAGGCAGAGTGCTGAAAGAGGAAGGCTCTGGAGAAGGTGTGAGTTTGCAGGAAGGTGATTCTTTGAGCTTCTCCCCCTAGCCTAGAGACAGCAGCCCCAGGAAGACTCCACACGATCACAGTCAGCTACCACGTAAGACAGAAACCTGGCTCCACTACTGTCCGGCCTCACTGCCCTCCCCTTTGGGGGACTGGATTTCCAGCTCAGGAACCTGAGTGGCACTGGGGAGTCATCCTCTCTCAACTGCCCTCGGGGCTAATGAGATTGAGTCCTCTGAGCCCCTCAGAGAAAGAGGCTACCCAGACTCAGGGCCAACTATTGTGCTAATTATTTCGATGGGAGCAAAACAATCACGGGCCACGCAGTTTCCTTGTTTCCTGCAGGATGATCAAGCCAGGCTCCAGGGGCTCAAGGCTACTTCTCTTTCCCTCATTTTCCATCCCCTGCCAGGAGCCCACGGGTCTCTTCCTTCCACGCCTCTCCACCTTCCTCTGGTCCCCTCCTGGTCCCATCCCCAACTCAACCCAAAGGAACAATTAAGATCTCCTAGGGCCACTGTCTGGGTTCAGTTTCCAAGCACTTGAGCCACCCTTCCTCTTTGTGTCTGCAGCCCAGATCCCTCCACAGGGGTTTTGTTGCAGCGTCTTCGTATGCTCCATAGCAAACTCAGTATCTTTGTTCTTGAAAGCACCCAAACAGTGCATTGCCAGAAAAGACACAACTCTCCAAGGGGTAAACATCCCTTCGCATTTCTGATCGTCTGAGACTGTCATGTCAGGGAGTAAATGAAGCAGCATTTATTAGGCCACCTGCCTTGGTGCCACAGCCAGACAATGATGAGGAAGCTTGAATGGGAAGGCAGAGCAGAGCTATTCTGTAGCCACGGGCGCTCTCTAGTGTTCAGAGGCCTTAACTCCCCCACAGCCTGACAAGATGAATAAAACAATATGTGGATGCACAATGGATATTCTCTCCGAGCATCTTAATTTCTTATTGCATTACCATTTCCAATCTAGGCCACACAAAGAAGAGCTGTCTGCTCTTCTGACAGATTATTCAGAGTGAATAAAAGAGTGCCTTGGGTTCTCTTAAGAGTGAAAGTAAAAGTGTTAGTCACTCAGTCATGTCCAGTTCTTTGCAACCCCATGGACTGTAGTCCTCCAGGCTTCTCTGTCCATGAGATTTCCCAGGCAAGAATACTGGAGTGGTTGCCATTTCCTCCCCCGGGGGGGTCTTTCCAACCCACTGATTGAAGCCGGGTCTCCTGCATAGCAGACAGATTCTTTACCATCAGAGCCACCAGCATACTTTGGGTCATTTAATTCAGTAGCCATTAGATGCAGTTACTAAGCTTAAACCCTGACCAGTAAGCACTCTATATCTAGTAAGCTGATGCCAGAAAATGTTTTCATCGTGACATCCAGTACTGTCAAAATTGTAGAAAAACTAACAAATTCATATTTTGCTGGCATCATTGTATATTGGGAAAGCAACATGACAATACGTTTAGGTATCATGAACAATAACACCTTTTGATCCTGATTCCAAGAAATAATAAAACAGAATTTTTTAAATTATATAGACAGGAATGTGGACCACAACTTTATCTGCAATGGTTTTTCACTATTACTCATCCACTGAAAATAATGACTTTAAAACCTCTTGTACGTGGTTTGATGTGAAATAAAAAGAGCAGGTAATAAATTGCATTACAGTATAATTATAAAATGTGTATATTTTATGAATATGGATATAAAATAATGAGAACAGGTTGTGTTAAATGATTGAAAGGCTTTTGTTTTTCATTTTTTAAGTGTACTTTAACTGCTTAGTCACAGATATTTAGTTAAGGATAAAATTTTTAAATCTACAGTACCCTTCCCCAGTCAAGACTAAGTGGTTAACGCTCAGCTTACAGCTTGAGGCCAAAAGACCATTTCAAGGGTTATATTTCTAAAGGTCAAGAACCCTTTCCTAATTGGAAAGAAAACACAATAAATACACAGTAAAATAAAAGAATTAATAAAAACAAAAGAGCTTATCAGTAAAACCACATCATATGAACTGCACGGCCATCAGGAATGATCGTTCTGCTCCCTGCTCAGGAGAAGACCCTGTGGTCCCAGCAATTTCTCGAGAGATCCAGATGTTTTCAAAAGCAAGGAAGCAGTAGCCAAAACAAGGTCACAGTCTAAGAGGCAGCATTAAAAGGGCCTTTGGGAGAGCATCAGTAACATCAAGTCAGGACTTGGGACAAAGTAAAAATTTCAGGCAGGGTTAGGGTTTTGTTCTCTCCCTACAGGTCTGATTTAAGCCCCTGGAGTGGTCATAAGGGGCTGCCCTGGTGACATTAGTGGTTAAAAAAAAAAAAAAGAAAAACCACCTGCCAATGCAGGAGACATAAGAGACACGGGCATCTTCCCTGGGTTGGGAAGATCCCCTGGAGGAGGGCGTGGCAACCCACTCCAGTATTCTTGTCTGGAAAATCCCATGGAGAGAGGAGCCTGGCGGGCTACAGTCCATGGGGTCACAAAGAGTCCGACACAACTGAAGCGACAGTATACATAGTGGTCATCAGACAGATTGCAAATCACATATCATGCTTATACCCAAACAATCTAAAACTGAGACTCCATCCAAATAGTTCTAGATTCGTGATGTGGGGATAGAGACCCAGCCCAGGGAATGTTTCAGAAACAGCCAGACCATCCAAACGCAGAACAAAAATATGTAAAGCATGTCCTCAAAGCAGGCCAGACTGTGGTTCAAGGACAAATAAGTCAATTTGGCAAAAAACATTAATGCTCTCATAGATGTTTTCCTGGCTGAAATATGTATGCAAATCAATTTAACAGTGGAAAGTTAAAGGAGGAAATGGAGACTATTCACAATCAAAGTAAATAAAAAGCCTTCACAAAGATGAACAAATTATAATAAGAAATAAACCCCTGAGGAAATGTGAATGATTTCTTGTGTAAGAGGGCTTGCCTCATAGCTCAGTAGGTAAAGAATCTGCCTGCAATGCAGTAAACCTGGGCTCGACCCCTGGGTTGGGAAGATCCCCTGGAGAGGGAAATGGCAACCCAAGAATATGTATTCCACTTGCCAATGACATGAAAACATGACAGTCGTAGCAAAAGTAACGTGCAAATATCACTGCCAAGTGGGTTCCTTTTAGCTTCACAGTGTAAAACTCCATGCGGGCTATATCCAGGGGAAAACAGAGCTTTCTTTTCTCTTGCTGGGATGAATTTCACCCTTCTACCTGAGAACCACCTTTTAGAGTTCTGGGCTGCAGCTTATTTCTTCCAGCCTCCTCTCCTCACCCTTTTTCCTTCCTCTGACATCTCAACCTATGAAAGTAGGGACTCCCAGATGAGAGTGTTTGGGGCAGACTCCAGGCATAGGCAAGGGCCTGGATCTTTTCAGAGCTGTTTTCATTGCCCTTCAAAACCACTGAAAGCTCACTGGGATCTGAAAGCTCACTTTAAACGGCTTATGTGGAAAGCCAATAGCAATGCGTGAGAGGGGGACACAGTGGGAAGTGGGTGGCTCCAAGCCAGACAGGAGGTTTAGCAGGGGATCAGGGTTTGTTTTTGGTTTTTTTTTTTTCAAGTTTAGGGTTTTAATCACGTTCCAAGATAGCACCCTACAAACAAGATGGTTGGAACTCATTAAACTCCTCTTGTTGTTCAGTCGCTCAGTCACGTCCAGCTCTTTGTGACCCCATGGACTGCAGCACGCCAGGCTTCCCTGTCCTTCACTGTCTCCCAGAGCTTGCTCAGACTCATGTCCAGTGAGTTGGTCATGCCATCCAACCATCTTATCCTCTGTCATCCCTTTCTCCTCCCGCCTTCAATATTTCCCAGCATTAGGGTCTTTTCCAATGAGTCACCTCTTCGCATCAGGTGGCCAGAGTACTGGAGCTTCATCTTCAGCATCAGTTCCTCCAATGAATATTTAGGATTGACTGGTTTGATCTCCTGAATAGTCCTCAAAGCCACAGATGGAGACCTAACTGCACATTAACTGCAGAATCAGAATTCTAAGTTGGCCCCCAGGTCCCTGCTCCCTGGTGTTCATAGCCCATAAAACCCCTCTCCCTTCAGTGTGGGGAGACCTGTTAATATGATAGGATTGGCTTTCCCTTGCTTAGTTTCCACTGTCTGACAAAGCCAGTGAAACAGCACTCCCTTGCTCATATTACACTACACACACCTTCTAGCAGCAGACTGGAGAGAGTTTTCTCCAGCTGACTTTTTTTGTTCCAAGAGTAAATGCTTTTTATTTAATTTTTAAAACGTTGTGTTGGTTTCTGCCAGACAATAATGGAAATCAGCCGTAATTATACACAAAGAAAGCTGAGCACCGAAGAATTGATGCTTTTGAACTGTGGTGTTGGAGAAGACTCTTGAGAGTCCCTTGGACTGCAAGATCCCACTAGCCCATCCTAAAGGAAATCAGTCCTGAATATTCACTGGAAGGACTGATGTTAAAGCTGAAACTCCAATACTTTGGCCACCTGATGCAAAGAGCTGACTCATTTGAAAAGACCCTAATGCTGGGAAAGATTGAGGGCGGGAGGAGAAGGGGACGACAGAGGATGAAATGGTTGGATGGCATCACTGCCTAGATGGACATGAGTTTGAGTAGGCTCCGGGAGTTGGTGATGGCCAGGGAGGCCTGGCGTGCTGCAGTTCATGGGGTCACAAGGAGTCGGACATGACTTAGCGACTGAACTGAACTGAACTGAACTGATCCCATCCCTCCAGAGCCTCCCTCCCCTCCCGAATGCCATCCCTCCAGGTCATCACAGAGCACCAGGCTGGGCTCCCTCTGCTACACAGCAACTTCTCACCAGCAACTCATCTTAACACTTGATAGTGTATATACATTGATGCTACTTTATCCATTCATCCCACGCTCTCCCTCCCCCACTCTGTCCACATCTCCATTCAGGAGGGGATCTTTTATGAAGGAAGAGAAAAAGGCATCAGTGTACCTAGCAGAAATAAATCAGGTTAAATTAGTAAGTGTAGAAGAAACTGAGCAGAACAGCCAGACCCTGTAGTGAGAGGCAAGAGGTGGAGAAAGGAAAAGGTAAAAAGCAGGTGGAATGCTTTGCATCTCTGACTTCAAAAGTCAGAGGAGGGACCTCCCTGGTGGCTAAGACTCTGCTCTCCCAATGCAGGGGGTCCCGGTTCGATCCACACATGCCCACTGCCATTGGCCCTGGTGCCCATCCCCCTTCATTTGGCAGTGGTTCTCTGGTAAGAATAAAACATATTTCAAAGAAGAAAACAGTGATGTAGGTCTAGGCTCTGTGCAGGCTAATGGGCTCCATCTTGGATAGGGAGGGAGTTGTTCAAGAGAGGAGGCTGCAAGAGTTTGGGCTTTGGGCAAAGAATGAACAGAAAGACTCTGATTTGTGTATGGAAAGGAGAAGTTGGACTTCTGGAGGTTATTGACTTGTTGCTCCTCCTGCTAATCAACCAGGGAATAAACCGTGTAATTACACATCCATATCCCCTCCCAGTTCTACACATCAGCATCAACCTGGAAGGCACCATCGTCTGGAAATGGTGAATGTTCATTCTTCCAGGGTCTTGGGTAATTGGCTTGGGTCAGAAGCAATCCATACAGGCTGCACTCTAGATTGCACTCTATTCATTAGAAATTAGCTTGGAGCGATCAGCAAAGAAATAAATGAAAAAAAAAAAAGTTAACACTGGCTTCCACAAATCCAAATAAACAACCCAAATTGCAAAGTTTGCTCCATTGTGACAGGAACCTAGGTTCCCTCTGTCTTGTGGCTCTCACCACGTGGAGCCTTGATCTCATGATCCAAGATGACAGCATCTCCCTTCCAAGCAGCAAGATGAACAACGGTTCTCAAAATGGGCTGCACAATATTTCCACTTGCACCCACTGGGCTACATACAGTTTAGTCACAGGTCATACCCAACTGTGAAGGAAGTTGCAAAACGTAGTGTTTATTCTAGTCAGCTCGATGCTGAGCTAAAAATTGAGAGTTCTGTTACGACAGAAGAAGGGGAGCACAAATATTAGGAGAAAATTCGTGATTGCTGCCTTCCTGTCCCTGACCCTAACCGCATCCAGATGGAACGGGGAAGAGAGAACAGGGAATAAACGTATGGCAGCACAGGTACTGACTTTAGAAACATCAATGCCCAGGCCGAGTTTTGGTCTAATGTACATTTCAGTATTAATAGAAACAGTTCCCAGACGGTTGGAGTGGTCTAATGTATATATTAATTTTAATGACTTAATGCAGACCAAGAACTGACCTTTGAGAAGAAAGGGGTCTCCTGGATGGCCCCTGCCACAGCCACTGGAGAGGAGCAGGAGATTAAACGAGAGGATGGTGGGAAGGTGCGGGAACCTGAGAAGACAGGCCCTGGGCTCCCAGGAGAAGAGAGGAACTGAGACGGAGGAGGGAAGGCACACAGATGTCAAAAGCAGCCATCGTCTGCGCGACTGTACCACACTTGGAGTGTCTGATACCTGGTTAATTTCAAGCTTCCCTTCAGGCATTCTTACCTCCCAGAAACCAGGCCTCATCTTTGAGAAACACCAACAAGGATATCAATCTGAAAACAGAAGAGCAAGCCCAGCTTGAAGGAGGCCACCACGGCAAGGAGTCTAAGGTGGTGCTCCTATGGCCTCAAACAGCCATGGATCACACACTGCACTAGCTTTTGTTCCTGTCTCGACCAATAATGTGCTGTAATCATCCAGCAACTCTCCTGGAATCTCTAAACTACATTTTCCTATGGGGTCGCACAGAGTCGGACATGACTGAAGCAACTTAGCAGCAGCAGCAGCAGCAGCAGCAGCAGGAATAATATTTCTGCCCTCTGGCCGTCTCTTAGAGTCATGGAAAGCATAAAGAACTTTAAGTGCCTTGGAAAAAGACAATTTGTCTATTATATAATTATAATATGCAATAGATAATCTATAACAATATCCATAGTTATACATTAAATAATATATTTATATATCAATTATATCATATCATATATAATATAAATATGTGCATGTGTGATTACATTATACAACATATAGTATATAGTATTATATAATATATAGTATATAGTATAAAATAGTAAATACTAATTATATAATCACACAATATAATTATCATAGTCATATTATGGTAAGTATTGTCACATAATACAATAACATTATGACATAATATAATGTAAGATAATTACATAATACATAATTTCATAATATATTTATAATAAAATTATATACTTATATGACTATATAACTATACAATATATAGTATATTGTATATAACATTATTTCTATTTAAAAAATAGGAAAGTTTAGGAAATCTATATTACTATTTATAATATAGATTTAGATATATATATAATATAAAACGGAGAAGGCAATGGCACCCCACTCCAGTACTCTTGCCTGGCAAATCCCATGGATGGAGGAGCCTGGTGGGCTGCAGTCCATGGGGTCGCGAAGAGTCGGACACGACTGAGCGACTTCCCTTTCACTTTTCACTTTCACGCATTGGAGAAGGAAATGGCAATCCACTCCAGTGTTCTTGCCTGGAGAATCCCAGGGATGGGGGAGCCTGGTGGGCTGCCGTCTACGGGGTCGCACAGAGTCGGACACGACTGAAGCGACGCAGCAGCAGCAGCATAATATAAAATAGTCTCGTACAATTTACACAGTTTCAACTATGAACTAGAGGTGTGATGGAAAACCTGGAGGTGGAAAAGCAAGCTTGGGGGAAGCGCTCGCTGAGCCTGGACCACCCATCCACCCTCCAGCGCCGGCAGGCGGCTTTCATGGCCTCCTTCACCATTCACGAGCTCCGGCCCCAAGGCGGGCTCTCCTTAGCTCACCCCTGCACGCGCATGCTTTCTGAAAAAAGCCCTAAGCCACTGAAATAAGCTTCCGCGAAAGGTTTTGACTCGTACAGGGCGCTTTGTAGAGGGAGACCAGCGGTGGAAGAAACCACCGGGCAGGTTTCGCTCTGGCTGAAGGCCCGTGGCCCCGGCTCCTTCCCAGCCCACCCGTCCTCCCACCTGGTTCCTCTCCTTCAGCATCTGGGTCCACGACTGTGCTGAGCGATCCAGTCCCCCCAGCCGGCCACGGCCACGGCCTCCAGGAGACCCGGTGCCCCCCTGCTTGCCCCCTCGCCCCGTCCGTCCCAGGCGTCTGCACCCACCCTGCGCTGGCCACCTCTCCCCCACGGCCCCGCGTTGGTGCTCCCTCACCTGGTCCCGCTGGGCTGACCCTGCTCACTGAGACGGTCACTCACTCCTCGCCGTGAACACGGCTTGGCCGCGGGAAGAGCTGCGAGGCCGGGCTTTCACGTGCCGGTCTTAACGCAAGACTGCATTCAGCAGCCGCTGGGTCCCTTCTCCCGGGAGCCGAGGGTCCTCGCGCCTCCGCCTTCTCCTGCCGCCCTCTCCACGGGACCTCCTCGGGGTCTCCAGTTTGCCTTTAACCACCTGAGTCAGAGCCAAAGCCAGCAGACGCTGGCCACTGAGCCAGGGACGCGGTGGAGGAGGTCACGGAGAGCAAGCGACTGCGCTGACCCCTGAGCCGGTGGGCAAGCGAGGCGGGCTTTTGAGATTCTGCCGCATGGTGGATGCTGGGATCCACTCCTCTCGCAGCTGCCCAAGCTAAGCCTCTGGGAAAGTTTATCAAACCCACCACCTACCAATCTGCCTCTTTCTTGGTCTCTCCTTGCTCTCTATATTCAGGTCCAGTTTCAGATCCCACCGGGAACTCTGAGATTTTCAAGCAACAGGACTGCAGTGCCCTGGAGTCATTATTTCTCCCTTCGCTTTCCTCCAGCCTCACATACTCCCCAAACTCGATCCTACAAGGCCCTTCTCTGGTGTCAGAACCGCAGGACCCACACTTCCGGGAAAGGAAGGACCCCTAGAGCAGAGGCTTTCCAAGAAGGGAGGAAAACATGTGCTTGCATCTGGAAGCATCAATCCTGACCCCCTCCACCTTCCCTCACCTCCTTCCTAGCACCACCAGCTACCCCGCAGAATCCCCAAGTGTGCCAGATCTTCTGGTTACAAATTACAGATTCTTATGTAAACCTCAAAGTGAATAGCATCGGTGCATCCTAAACACTAGAGAAGCTGGTGGTGTGTTGCCCTGCAGAAGCTTACAATCCAGTTAGAGAGGCGAGAGTGAGCCAAATAAAACAGAGCCAGAATGAACAGCATAAGAGCTACAACAGGGCAGAATGGCATGTAAGTCTGTTTCCTCAGCACACAACAGAGCACCGGAAAAACTTACTAAAAACTTCTTAAAACGTTTATTTAGAAAAAAAAATAAAAAGCAAATCCAAACCATTAAACCAAAAAAAAAAAAAAAAAAACAACAACTTTGTTAGTAGGTCTGGAACAGGCTTGTGGTCTTTATTTTTAAAAATCCCCTCCCCCCAAAAAAATAAAAAATCCCAGGTGATTTTGATGCTAAGAGGCCAAAGACACAGTCCAGTGATATAGCACAATAGGTACCATAGATTAGTTAGGGGTTTACTACTGAAACTATTAATATTGAAAACTATGTTTTTTCTACTAGCCAGTTCCGTTACTGTACCAGTCACTACTCTAAGCAAAACCAATTATTCCATTTCAAAAAGGAAAATCAAAAACAACAGAAGTGCCGTACTATGTGGAAAATCTCAAACCATTCCTTGACTTACAAAAGCAATCGAAAGAAATAACAAAGCTCATTTTATATCTCTGAGCATCAGGAAAAAAAATAAATATATATATATTCACCTTTTCTTTGGAGGAATTACTAAGTTTTGTTGCTGTGGGTTGAATCAGGTTTCTGGGGCAGCTGCTGTAAAACTCGAATATTGTTCGCTTATTCAGGCCTGGGAACCTGAAAGCATCAGTACCAGCCCCACCCCTCCCATGTCTTCCTGTGACTTCAATACTTTACCAGCAGGATCCAGCTCAGAATCACTAGAAGGGGAAAGCATTCTGATAAAAGAAAACCATAGTTTGATTCCATCTGTATTTCCAGGTCAAACAGGATCTTAATAAATGTTCTTTACTACAGGAGTAACAAAAACTTTACTGTCAGTTGCCCAAATTATTTTTCCTATAACCGAAAGACATGAGAAAAGAAAAGGAAAAAATGAGTTCTTTTAGGGAGATTCGGATGAATTTTTCCATTGATCAGAGGTAGAGAAGATTTCTCATTTCTTGCGGTCTTGATCAGTCCGCTCTGCCTTCATAGCCATCAACCTTAGAGCCAGAAAGGAGGGCAAACTGCTGCCCACACCACCCAGCAAACTCTCCTTCAAGCTCTTACCAATCCCAGCTGCTAGGATAGAACTGTGCAGTTCAAAGATGGAAGAGATTATGGTCATCCATCCTTTCACCTTTTACCAGCCTCTATTTTACAGGGAAAGAAACAGAGGCCCAGAGATTCACAGTTGCAGAGCTAAGGCCACTTCTCCTGGAAGTGGGAGGGGCCCTCAATCACCTGGCAGCCCAAACTTGGTTGCTCCAGGGTTCCCTCTTTTGGAAAGAGGGCTATAGAAATGAGAGTGGGTTCCTCTTGCCACCTAGCCTTTTGTGTTTTGAAATCATCCATTAATCCACTTGGCAGCCTTGCAATGACAATACATTTAGCCCTGCTGGTGGTCCAGTAACACTTCGTCACTAGTGGGGATGGGGCTAAATGACTTGCAGTGAATGGCATGACTCCCCAGAGAGACAGAGGATGTCAGGAAGGAAACCTGCAGTCATGGGGTCACCATCTCCCTGCACAGAAACTGGAGCTAAGGAAAGGACTCAGGAGAGGCACCTGCCCAAGCAAGGGAGTAGGTTGAGCTTTGGTTGCAGGCTTTCTCTGTCATGTTGGTGCTGCTGCTGCTGCTAAGTCGCTTCAGTCGTGTCCAACTCTGTGCGACCCCATAGACGGCATCCCACCAGGCTGCCCCATCCCTGGGATTCTCCAGGCAAGAACACTGGAGTGGGTTGCCATTTCCTTCTCCAATGCATGAAAGTGAAAAGTGAAAGTGAAGTTGCTCAGTCGTGTCCGACTCCTCATGACCCCATGGATTGCAGCCTACCAGGCTCCTCCGTCCATGGGATTTTCCAGGCAAGAGTACTGGAGTGGGTTGCCATTGCCTTCTGCGTCATGTTGGTAGGAGTCTGCAAAAAAGGAGGGGATTGGGGAAGGCTCCATTTACACCTAAAGGTCTGGCAGGCCTGTGTTCTCCTGAGGTCAGGGAAGATGTTCAGCGCCCAGCAGCCTAGAGCCAGCCTGGTCGGTGGGGTGCTGGCAGAGCCAGGAACCGTTGCTGGGCTGCCTCGCCTCCGGATTCCAGTGCCAGCTGTGTGGACAGACGAGGAAGAAGGCGGCCATTTCCAGCTGACTCACCTCCTACCCCCCCAACCCTTCACAGGTGCTCTCCCTCCCAACTCTGCCGTCCTGCACGCCCACCCTTTTCCTGGTTTGGGTTCAAACCTTAGCAACTAGCTCCGGCAGCTAACAACACCTGCTCACTCAAAACGCTGGCGCACCGTCAAGGGACCAGCACATAATCTCCTAGTTTGACACCACCCCTTCCAACGAAGCCAAGAAGCTGGAGAGAGAGAGAGAGGACACGGCTCGGAGCACTGGCCCCTGGCCACGTGGCCGCCCCAGAAGCTAATATTTGAATCGGCTTCTTAGGGCCCCCAATCCCGGACCCAGGCCGCAGAGCACACAGAAAACAGGTGGTATGAGTGTGCGGCCTCCGGCGGATGCACTGAACGCCCACCGCAGATGCAGCGACCCCCTCCTGGCAGGTTTCTTGGCACCTTCCAGCCCTTCCTGAGCCAGAGGCTCACAGGAGCTGGCTTCCTGGGACGAGATGCAGCCCCTTCTGTACAACCATCCAGGATCCGCCACTCACCCCCACAGGAGCTGGGTGCTGCGTTTTCTAGGTCATGAAAGCCTCTGCCTACACCTCCCTGCCCACAGCTCCTGCCAGGTCACAGAGACACCAGGAGGTCCAGGAGAGACCCAGATCATGGAGGCCTCCAGGAGGAAAATCATCATCCCTGGCCACTGAGCAGCAAATAGAAGATTCTGGAACCCTCTGGAACACAGGTCTCCAGGTCTAACCTCTTACTGGTCCCACCCTGGACCAGTCAAATGATGCCCTATTTTCACAAAGGTCTCCTCACACCTAGAACAGTTTGACTTAAAAAAAATTTTTTTGTTGTTGTTGTGTTGAAATGGCTACTGAATGTTAGATTTCAAATTTCAAATCACTGGAACTTTCTGAGCATGAAGTTGTTGACCGAAAAAATACAAAAATACACGTAGCCTAAAAGTTGAGAGCCATTAATATGTTTTATTTGGTGGAAATTTTTAGTGTAGGAGGCAGCATCTCATGTAACCCTGAGAGAACTACTCTGGGGCAGGGAAAGGCGGGGCCGCGGGGATGGTTGTTGGAGAGTCAGGTTATATAGAAGTTTTGCAATGAAGGGCAGGTATTCTGAACATCAAAAGTTTTGTTGTAAATTAAAGTACACCAAATATCCCAAGTTAAGGAATTTAGGGCTTTTCTATGTGTGAAAAAAATGCAAGAGTTCGGGCTTTTCTATGTGTGGAAAAATACAAGAGTCTTAGCTCACTGAAATCCTTCCTTTGATATGCACTTCAGTTATCTGGGGCCAGTTTCTTGTGATTTTCACATCCTGAACTTCCTCACTGTAGGGAGTGGCTGCAGTTTGATGGCTGCCCAGTCAGTCAGATAGTTCAGTTGCTCAGTTGTGTCCGACTCTTTGTGACCCCATGAATCGCAGCACACCAGGCCTCCCATGAATCGCAGCACACCAGGCCTCCCTGTCCATCACCAACTCCTGGAGTTCACTCAAACTCATGTCCATCGAGTCAGTGATGCCATCCAGCCATCTCATCCTCTGTCGTCCCCTTCTCCTTCTGCCCCTAATCCTTCCCAGCATCAGGGTCTTTTCCAATGAGTCAACTCTTCATATGAAGTGGCCAAAGTATTGGAGTTTCAGCTTTAGCATCAGTCCTTATGAACAACCAGGACTGATCTTCTTTAGGATGGACTGGTTGGATCTCCTTGCAGTCCAAGGGACTCTCAAGAGTCTTCTTCAACACCACAGTTCAAAAGCATCAATTCTTTGATGCTCAGCTTTCTTTATGGTCCAACTCTCACATCCATACATGACCACTGGAAAAACCATAGCCTTGACTAGATGGACCTTTGTTGGCAAAGTAATGTCTCTGCTTTTTAATATGTTATCTAGGTTGCTCATAACTTTCCTTCCAAGGAGTAAGCGTCTTTTAATTTCATGGCTGCAGTCACCATCTGCAGTGATTTTGGAGCCCAAAAAAATAAGGTTTGAAACTGTTTCCCCATCTATTTGCCATGAAGTGATGGGACCAGATGCCATGATCTTCGTTTTCTGAATGTTGAGTTTTAAGCCAACTTTTCCACTCTCCTCTTTCACTTTCATCAAGAGGCTTTTTAGTTCCTCTTCACTTTCTGCCATAAGAGTGGTGTCATCTGCATATCTGAGGTTATTGATATTTCTCCTGGCAATCTTGATTCCAGCTTGTGCTTCTTCCAGTCCAGCCTTTCTCATGATGTACTCTGCATAGAAGTTAAATAAGGCAATGGCACCCCACTCCAGTACTCTTGCCTGGAAACTCCCACGGACGGAGGAGCCTAGGCTGCAGTCCATGGGGTCGCTGAGGGTCAGACACGACTGAGCGACTTCACTTTCACTTTTCACTTTCATGCATTGGAGAAGAAATGGCAACCCACTCCAGTGTTCTTGCCTGGAGAATCCCAGGGACGGGGGAGCCTGGTGGGCTGCCATCTATGGGGTCGCACAGAGTCGGAGACGACTGAAGCACCTTAGCAACAGCAGCAGCAGCAAGGTAGTTCTATTTTTAATTTTTTGAGGAAAGGCCATACTGTTTCCCATAGTGGTTGCACCTCATACAGAATTTACTTCAGATAATTTGTAGCTTTTGTTTTCTAAGTAAAGGGGTATGAAAGTTGGCAATTTCATGAAACATATTAACTCTACTGAGCTTATATATTATAAAATATATAAATAAGACATTCTCAGACTACATATATAATTTCCAGCTTGGAAAAGATCTTTTGGTTACGATGTGAACAAGTATGGAGCTCAAGATTTTGCCCCTAATTACATTATCCTCAACAAATAACAACGGAGAAGGCAATGGTAACCCACTCCAGTACTCTTGCCTGGAAAATCCCATGGACGGAGGAGCCTCGTAGGTTGCAGTCCATGGGGTTGCTGAGGGTCAGACACGACTGAACGACTTCACTTTCACTTTTCACTTTCATGCATTGGAGAAGGAAATGGCAACCCACTCCAGTGTTCTTGCCTGGAGAATCCCAGGGATGGGGGAGCCTGGTGGGCTGCCATCTATGGGGTCGCACAGAGTTGGACATGACTGAAGCGACTTAGCAGCAGTAGCAGCAACAAAATACAGCCTTGAGGTACTTTTTTCCTATTTGGAACCAGTCTGTTGTTCCATGTCCAGTTCTAACTGTTGCTTCCTGACCTGCATACAGGTTTCTTAAGAGATAGGTCAGGTGGTCTGGTATTCCCATCTCTTGAAGAATTTTCCACAGTTTATTGTGATCCACACAGTCAAAGGCTTTGGCATAGTCAATAAAGCAGAAATAGATGTTTTTCTGGAACTCTCTTGCTTTTTCCATGATCCAGTGGATGTTGGCAATTTAATCTCTGGTTCCTCTACCTTTTCTAAAACCAGCCTAAACATCTGGAAGTTCATGGTTCACATATTGCTGAAGCCTGGCTTGGAGAATTTTGAGCATCACTTTACTAGCGTGTGAGATGAATGCGGTTGTGCGGTAGTTTGAGCATTCTTTGGCATTGCCTTTCTTTGGGATTGGAATGAAAACTGACCTTTTCCAGTCCTGTGGCCACTGCTGAGTTTTCCAAATTTGCTGGCGTATTGAGTGCAGCACTTTCACAGCATCATCTTTCAGGATTTGAAATAGCTCAACTGGAATTCCGTCACCTCCACTAGCTTTGTTCGTAGTGATGCTTTCTAAGGCGCACTTGACTTCACATTCCAGGATGTCTGACTCTAGGTGAGTGATCACACCGTGATTATCTGGGTCGTGAAGATCTTTTTTGTACAGTTCTTCTGTGTATCTTCTGCTTCTGTTAGGTCCATACCATTTCTGTCCTTTATCGAGCCCATCTTTGCATGAAATGTTCCCTTGGTATCTCTAATTTTCTTGAAGAGATCTCTAGTCTTTCCCATTCTATTGTTTTCCTTTATTTCTTTACATTGATCGCTGCAGAAGGCTTTCTTATCTCTCCTTGCTATTCTTTGGAACTCTGCATTCAAATGGGAATATCTTTCCTTTCTCCTTTGCTTTCTGCTTCTCTTCTTTTCACAGCTATTTGTAAGGCCTCCTCAGACAGCCATTTTGCTTTTTTGCATTTCTTTTCCGTGGCTGCTAGATGGCAGGTATTCTTTCTTTCCTGAGTTCCCTCAGGGCTCACCAGCTCACCTTCCCTGGGGGCTGCCAATTGCTGATGACTGTGACATCCTTTATTTCCTGATATGACAGAAAATATTCTATCTTTCCAAGTCAAGTCCCTGACCTCAAGGCACCTGTGTTCTCACAGGAGAATTCAGATGAGCCCCTGTAGGTAATGTGTAGCTGGTTTGTACAGCTCCATGACAAGAAAGACATTAAAAGTGCCAGTTTCTATATTTTAGTCAAATTACATCTATTAAGACTGTCCTTTCCAAAAGTGATGAAGAGTCTAGTATCTGTCATTTCAGAAGGTTCTTTCCATCTCCCATGAGCATAAGAAATCATGGAGCTTATGATTTAAAAAAAAAAAAAAGAGGCAGCTTCTGCTTATCACACCAGGACATAGACGCTGCCTTGTTCCTTGTCCAGGCTATATGCTAGGTTCAGTGGCAAGCACTTTTAACCCCTCCTTTGTGCCAAGTTCAACCATGAGGGAGAGTCCTCACTCAGCCCAGCAGCCACAGCCTTTGTATGTCTTTCCACCTCTGAGCTGTTGCATTCAAGTGAGCTCAGCTCTTCCCACTTTATGAAACTCACAAGCCTCTTTCCAGCCCTGGGGGACTTAGCTACTGCCTCCCCATCCTTCCAGGCCTCAGTTCAACAGCTGTTCCTGGCATTCTACACCCCACAGCCTGGTCACAGCTTCTTCATAGCACAGATCAGTATCTGAAACCACTTGATTTATGGACTTTGTGTTGATTTTCTGTGTTCTTTGGAAGAACATAAATCCCCTGAGAGCCAAATCCTACTTTCTGGTATGTATCCAATGCCTGGGCTTTCCAGGTGGTTCAGCGGCAAAGGACCCATCAGCCAATGCAGGAGACATGAGTTTGATCCCTGGGTGGGGAAAATCCCCTGGAACAGGAAATGGCAACCCACTCCAGTATTCTTGCCAGGAGAATCTCATGGATAGAGGAGCCTGGCGGGCTGAAGTCCATAGGGTCACAAAAGAGTCGGACACAACTTAGCAACTAAAACAACAACAATCCAGTGCCTAGAAAAGTGCCTGACACATGTCAGTGACTCTGTTGAATGAGTAATGGAATATGCCAAGTTTCCAGTCTCCTCCTTTCCTTATACTGTCCATCCAACATTCTTCTGCCAACAGACCCCTCCCCTAATGGACCTAGGTCTTCAAAAACAACATAACTCAGGAGTGGAAAATGGAAAAGTGTTTTTCATTCTTTCTAGCTCAGTCCACAGCAGAAGGAAACAAGTTATTAATTTTCCAATTACTATCACACACATGTACACACAGATGTATCTTTAATATAAGGATTATTTTAAGGAAATAGTTGATTAGGGGTCTAAGCTGGATCACATCACAAAACTGATCTGAATTCAGTGATTTTTCAGAATGATGATTTGGACTTAGTTTAAGGTTGTTTCTGCCTTTGCTTGGTACTTAACCATCCAATGAGCAGTGAAGTGAATATACACAAGAAGAAAGCTACAGAAGAAAGCAGACTACTTCCTCAGTTCAGTTCAGTCGCTCAGTCGTGTCCAACTCTTTGCAACCCCATGAACCGCAGCACGCCAGTCCTCCCTGTCCATCATCAACTCCCGAAGTTTACTCAAACTCATGTCTGTTGAGTCGGTGATGCCATCCAACCATCTCATCCTCTCTCATCCCCTTCTCCTCCTGCCTTCAATCTTTCCCAGCACCAGGGTCTTTTCTAGTGAGTCAGTTCTTCACATCAGGTGGCCAAAGCATTGGAGTTTCAGCTTCAACATCACTCCTTCCGATGAATATTCAGGACTGATTTCCTTTAGGATGGACTGGTTGGATCTCCTCACAGTCCAAGGGACTCTCAAGAGTCTTCTCCAACACCACAGTTCAAAAGCATCAATTCTTCGCCACTCAGCTTTTTTTATAAGCTAACTCTCACATGTGTGGACATGACTACTGGAAAACCCATAGCCTTGACTAGATGACTCTTTGTTGGCAAAGTAATGTCTCTGCTTTTTTAATATGCTGTCTAGGATGATGACTACTTCCTGATTGCTCCTAATTCCGCATGGAGAGGCTCCCAGAATTGAGTGGTTTCATCAGATCAAGCAGAGTAAGGAATCCACCAAAATGGAAGAGCCCAGAATCTCAGGTTGTCCACTTTCATTGGAACTTCTTAAGCCATATGAGAGCAACTCCTGGCTGCACAGAGGGGCATACTGTCTGCTGCCTCTGACAGCACCAGTGGGCCCGCTTCAGGTGTGGAGAACTAGGCTTGGTCATCACCCACCATAGAAACTGTGGTAGAAGATAGCTTAGTGTCATCAAAAAATAATAATAAATTATTGGGCTGAGTCTTCTTGTTTAGTCGCTAAGTCATGCCTCACTCTGCAGCACCATGGCCTGTAGCCTACCAGGCCCTCCTGTCCATGGAATTTCCCAAGCAAGAAATACTGGAGTGGGTGGCCATTTCCTTCTCCAGTAGTTTAAACAAGGAGAGTAATGTACCATGGAAAATAGGAAGAAGATGCTTTCAAGCCTGTGAAATGGTTTTGTCTAAAGCCTTGGAGGAGAGTCGAAATTGATTGTGCAGAGGGGAGTAACCCACAAAAGTAAGCCTGGCTCAAAAGCTGGCTGTAGGCAGGGTTTACATTGAGAGACTAGAGCCACCTGGTGGAAAATATAGAAAGTGAAAGTGAAGTCACTCAGTCGTGTCCGACTCTTTGCGACCCTGTGGACCTATGTAGCCTAACAGGCTTCTCTGTCCATGGGATTCTCTAGGCAAGAATACTGGAGTGGGTTACCATTTCCTTCTCCAGGGGATCTTCCCAACCCAGGGATCGAACCCAGGTCTCCTGCATCAGAGGCGGACGCTTTAACCTCTGAGCCACCAGGGAGGCCCAACCAAGAAAAAGAAATGAAATCAACTGAAGGTACTTAAGCAGAAAAGGAACTTGCTGAAAGATATTTAGACAGCCATGAGAATTCCTGGGAGGGGTAGAAAGCCAGCCACTGAAGCTAGGCGAGCAGGAACAACACCCAACCACACTGCAGAAACTTCTAGTGAACCACCTTTGCCGTCTTGCTCGTTCTATGGCTCTCGAGGCTAAACATTCTAAAGCTCCACTATTGCTTCCCCCAAGAAACCAGCCATCTGTCACCATGCTAGTCAAAAGAGTAATTTCACCACGTAGCTGAACTCCTATGCACTCACCAAAACCCATGACCAGATTATATTTCTGTTGCTGTTAGGTGTGGTATGTGCCTGAGTCCTGGCCAATAGGATGTATCAGGAAAAGAAGCATACAACTTCCGAGAAGAGCCCGTAAAATCTTCCTGCAAATGGTTCTCTGTTGCTTCTTCCAGTGCACGAGTTTCTGAGAGCCCATGTGGAAGTCTGCTCCACCAAGAACTCCAGCATCAGACTTTGTTATGAGAAGTAAGTGTATATTGGGTTTCAGTGCTGAGGATGAGGTTTTTTAACAGCTGCTAACTGTTTTACCCTAAGGAAATCACTCAAATCATTCACTTCTAAACAAAGTCTTCTATGGGACGAATCTAGGTTCGACACCGCACTCTCGTTACAAGAGAGCCTAACATGATTTTGTTTTCTGACATCATCCTTGTGCAAGAAGGATTCTGCATGTGGACAGTTATTAAGATATAGAGAGAATACTTAGAGCAGTGATAAATGAAGCAAGATCCCTACAGAAAAGACCAAACAGAAAATGAAACAACGGCCAGTAAATATGTGAAAGGATTGTCAGTTTCATTAGTCATCATAGAAATGCAAATTTATAACAAAAATAGACTATTTTATAGACAATAGATTGCTTTTTTTTGCCACATGGTTTGTAGGATTTTAGTTCCTCGATCAGATACCAAACTCAGGCCCTCGACAGTGAAAACTCAGAGTCCTAATTGCTAGGCCACCAGAAAATTCTGGCAAAATACTTTAAATTTTTCAGAAATTGGATGATGATGTGGAGAAATGGTCCTTTCTTATCACCTTGGTCATAAGGTAAATTATTGCAACTGATACAAAGAGCAAAAGTAGACATTATATAATACAGTTGAAGTTGTATGTGACAACACAACCCAGCAAGTCTGCTTCGAGATATTAGCAATGGAGTGTCTCATGCAAATGGATAAATGGTGCTGCCCACAAGTGACCAGTATTGCTTTTATTCACATCTCATTGGCCAGAACTAGTCACATGAAAGAGAAAAGAGCATTCCTTCCACTTGTCCAGAAGGGGTTAGAAAACTGGAGATCACTTAGCACTAGCAATCTCTGCCAAGCTTTTTCAAAAAATGTCAGTGTTGAAGTCTTTCTTGCATGAATCAGCAATGAAAGTGTCAACTACAAATTGGCACTTACCAAGAGCAATGCCAACAACTGAGCCACAAAGGCGTTTGCCATCTGCCTCTACAGAGACTGAACCCCATGCTGCTATAGCTGATGACCTTCAGCAACCTCTGAGGGAGTTCAGGGTGGAGAGGGGCATGCTCCAGGGAATCTGGTGGGACAGCTCTTTAGATAGTTGGATGTTTTTAGGAACAGATTTTATGATCTCAATCCTTGTATCTCCTCATATCTAGAGAAGCGCTAAATCCCTTCATGGTGACATCAGATCCTCAAGACTAACAAAAAAACCTTTTGTAAAATGAGTGCTTCATGGCATTGAACTCCCCCTTCACCAAAACCTTATATATTGACTCTCCCCCACTGCCGCTTTGGAGCAGTCTCTCAGAGCTATCTGAGATGCTGCCTCCCAGGCTGCAGTCCTCATTTTGCCCCAAATAAAACTTACCTCACAACTCTCAAGGTGTACATCTTTTTTTAGTCAACAGAAGCCTGACTACAATAATGAAGTAAAAAATTTGGTATCATCAGTCATTAAGTAAATGCAACTCAAAACCACACTGAGATGCCACTTCACACCCAGTAGGACTGCTGTAATTTTAAACAACTGGAACCCTCAAATAATGTAGGTAGAAATGTAAAATGGAAAACAGCCACTATGGAAAACAGTTTGGTGGCTCTCAAAAAGTTGGCGTCACCATACCACCAGCATATCTACTCCTAGGTATTACCTGCCATCTGAGCCATCAGGGAAGCCCAGACGCCACCTGAGAGTTGAAAAAAAATGTACGTTGAAATAAAAACTGTACAGTGTTTAGAGCAGTATTATTTAGAGAAGTTATTAGAATAGCCGAAATTTTCCACCAAAAGGCAAGTCAAATATCATTAACTAATGAATGGATAAGCAAAATGTGGCCTATCCATACCATGGAATATTATTCTGCCATTAAAAGGCATGAAGTGCTGATCGTGTTACATGATAAGCCTTAAAAACAAATGAAAGAAGCCAAGCCCAAAAGACCACATATTGTATGATTCTATCTTTATGAAACATCTGCGTGTGCTTAGTCACTCAGTAGTGTCTGACTCGTTGCCACCCCTGGGACTGTAGCCCACCAGGCTCCTCTGTCCATGGGATTCTCCAGGCAAAAATCCTGGAGTGGGTTGCCATGCCCTTCTCCAGGGGATCGTCTCAACTCAGGATCAAGTCCAGGTCTCCCGCACTGCAGGTGGATCCTTTACCATCTGAGCCACCAGGGAAGCCCATATGAAACATCTAGAACAGAGAAATTCACAGAAACAGGACAATGAATGGTTGCAGAGAGCTGGCGGGAAGGGAAGACAGGAAGTGACTCTAATGGGCATGGAGTTTGTTTTTGCAAGGATGAAGTGGTCAGAGTTAGACAGTGGTGATGGTCACAAAGCCTTGTGAAGAGACTAAAAGCCACTGAATAGTATACATTAAAATGGTTAAAATGGTGAATGTCTGTATGTGAATTTTATCTCAATTGTTAAATGTGTGTGTGTGCGCACACACACAACTCAAGTGGGGCTAGTGGTAAAGAACCCACCTACCTATGCTAGAGACAAAAGAGACGTGAGTTCCAGTCTTTTTGCCTGGAGAATCCCATGGACAGAGGAGCCTGGTGGGCTACAGCTACGGTCCATAGGATCGCAAAGAGTCGGACACCACTGAAGCAACTTAGCAAGCATGCACAACCCGATAGCACACACATGTATGTGCACACACACCTAGCACGGAATTAAGTTACTCAAGCTCTGGTTAGTCTACAGGCTGCATTTGACACTCAGCTCTACCAGGTAGCTGAATGAAAGCAAAACACTTAACCTCTCTAAGTCTCAGTTTCCTGTGTAAAACATGGGGATGATAATAATGCCTGCCTCATAGAGTTGTCATGAGGATTAAATGAGCTAATGAAAGTACATATCATGGGACTAGAACACAGTAGTGAAGTGAAAGTGAAAGTCACTCAGTCGTGTCCAACTCTTTGTGACCCCATGGACTATCAGTCCATGGAATTCTCCAGGCCAGAATACTGGAGTGGGTAGCCCTTCCCTTCTCCAGGGGGTCTTCCCAACCCAGAGATTGAACCCAGGTCTTCTGCATTGCAGGCGGATTCTGTACCAGCTCAGCCACAAGGCAAGCCCAGAACATAGTAAGCCCTCAGTAAATAGTGCAAACCATAACTAAATGCACAGATAATGATACCTGTACAGAGAGATAAAGAAAGAGACGTAGACTGGGAAGAATGTGCTGATCAGCCCACAGGAACTGTCTCGTCTTGGAACTTTAGCAGTAGGAATTTTGTAATTTACCACACATTCTTTTTTAGATTTGCCTAGAATGACTCAGTCCGCTAAAGGCAAAGTACCTGATAAAATGACAAACAGAAGTCATTGAATTAAAGTGCCAAGATCCTGTACACACACACACACACACACACACACACACACACACCCTTGAGAGCCTGTCTGACATAACAAACTAGTTATGTTCCTCTAAATCAGCAATGACTGAGGAAAGCTATTCATTGCAAAGGAAAGCAAATGTGAATTTTCACTGTGAGATACGTTCACCAAAATTACAGCTCCATGTAACTTGCAGCTTCTTTGCTCCTACAAGTCTTTCCAGAAAGTGAAAGTTGCTCAGTTGTGTCCAACTCTTTGTGACCCCATGCCATACAGTGCATGGAATTCTCCAGGTCAGAATACTGGCGTCGGTAACCTTTCCGTTCTTCAGGGGATCTTCCCAACCCAGGGATCAAACCCAGGTCTCCTGCATTGCGGGTGGATTCCTTACCAGCTGAGCCACAAGGGAAGACCAAGAATACTGGAAAGGGTAGCCTATCCCTTCTCCAGAAGATCTTCTCGACCCAGAAATCGAACCAGGATCTCCTGCATTACAAGCGGATTCTTTACCAACTGAGCTGCCAGGGAAGCCCCACCAATCTTTCCAAGGCCAGCTCAAATCTCACCTCTTTGAGCCTTTCCAATCACTCCAGAAGAACTATGCTTCCTCTTCCACTGAGCTTCTCAGTAAAAGAAGGACCTGGGGAAGGAATGGAGGGAGTGGGGGAGGGAGATGAGTTAAAGGCACTAACTCAAAAGCCTAATCTCCTACCACAGCCTTTGCCTTCACATCATTTTCTCAAGTTCCTGCCAGCCCAAGACCAGAGTTCTTTGACCTCATCAATGTTACCAACACACCGACACTTCCTAGCATTTTATCAGTCGTGTCCCTCCTCATCCAGCTGCAGTTGCAGGGTCCAACACTGCATTTGCAAACACCTTCAGTTCCTTGATCTTCTCCTTCCAAAGCAAAACCCTAAGCATGATCCGAGACCACCTACCATCTCTGGGCCTCAACCTGAAGTCCCAGTTATTGCTGGAGAAAACCCCCAACTAGTCAGGATGCTACCAGGTCAAATTCATAGTGACCAAGCCCGAACTTATGCTCAACGGTGGAGCAAATCTTCCCGCTCCTTCCTGCTTCCTTCTCTGCTAAGCCCCGCTCCCGTGTTTTACGATTTCTTAGCTCTCCCCTCCACTGAAACTCTGGCTTCCTCCTTCTCTGTTGTCAGCTGGTGCTTATTCCTGAGGACTACAGAGCGCTCCATGCCAGATCCCTCGTATTTCAGCCACCAAGCCTCTATTCGCAACTACTATCATCTTTCTCTATTACATGGAGGAAGTGCCTTTCCCTTAATGAAACTCATATTTCTCCATGTGTACTCTGGACTGAAACTTCTCTCCGCTCAGGGTCAGACTGTCCACCCAAGGTGTTCATCAGGCCATGTCTGAGTGATCATGGGGCAACTGACTCTGGTTTTTTCTTTTGTTTATCATGGAAGTTATCGCTGATGACTTATGTAATTTTTTAAAAGAATTTAAGAGAAAGGTATGAGCCATTGTCTTCTGTGAGATGTGGTAATACCCACCCTGTCATTTGAATCAACATTCAGCCCCCATTCCATTTGAGGGCAGGAATAGATACTAAATCCTGCCAGCCACAAAGCTAGATGGGCCCAAGTCTTGAGGCAATTTTATTTTTTCTATTTTTTTTGGCCCTGCTGCACAACATGAAGGATCTTATTTCCCTGACCAGGGATCGAACCCATCCCCTCTGCAGTGGAGGTGTGGTGTGTTAACTGGTTACTGGTCTCTTAACTACTGGAAGTCATATTCAGTTCAGTCCAGTTCAGTCCAGTCATGCAGTCGTGTCCAACTCTTTGTGACCCCATGAATTGCAGCACGCCAGGCCTCCCTGTCCATCACCAACTCCCAGAGTTCACTCAAACTCACGTCCAGCGAGTCGGTGATGCCATCCAGCCATCTCATCCTCTGTCGTCCCCTTCTCCTCCTGCCCCCAATCCCTCCCAGCATCAGGGTCTTTCCCAATGAGTCAACTCTTCATATGAGGTGGCCAAAGTACTGGAGTTTCAGCTTTAGCATCACTGCTTCCAAAAAACACCCAGGACTGATCTCCTTTAGAATGGACTGGTTGGATCTCCTTGCAGTCCAAGGGCTCTCAAGAGTCTTCTCCAACACCACAGTACTGAATATACTAACTCAGTCTCTTCCATAGCAGATTTAATTGTCACTAATTGGGTTTCCCAGGTAGCACAGTGGTAAAGAATCCACCTGCCAATGCAGGAAATGCAAGAGACGCAGGTTTGATTCCTGTTGTCAGGAAGATCCCCTGGAGAAGGAAATGGCAACCCACTCCAGTATTCTTGCCTGGAAAATTCCATGGACAGAGGAGCCTGATGGGCTACAATCTATGGGGTCACAAAGAGTCTAACATGGCTGAATGACTGAGCTCACACACCATCTTCTAATTTACCTTAATCATAAAAACTGAGTCAGAGAGATTACCTAATTGCCAGTCTCTGCAAGAGGAGGGAATTCAAAAGGAGTCTGACAGCATGGGAGGGGCTTGAGTGTGGGAGGGTCTACCTCCATGGAGCCACTTCTCCTGTGTCAGTGAACCACACAGTCAAATTACAGAGCAAGTGGCGGGAGCTTGGCTAGACTCCAGCACCCGGTGTCAGAAGGTTATTCACCAGCCCTACAGCACTGGCTCTCTGTTTGGCAAGGGATGTCGGTTCTAATTAGGTACTGCTCCCCGTGGGCCGCCTGGCAGGACCTTTCTTCTCTCCACAATTATTAATCAGCTCTCTGGTGTTAACAAGATCAGATGGAGAAGTATGTAAATTCACTCTCGATTCTTTGTCCCCATCACTCTCGGCAGGCCACCTTACGAGCTCACTAATGAGGTCCTGGCCAACTAGCTAGCAAGCTGGCCAGCTCCTGTTCCTAATGATCACTTCAAAAATGGGATTTTTGACATTTTGAATATATAAGCCAATCCAACACACTGCAATATATAATCTTTCTGCAACTTTCTGATAAAACTTTAAACTAGGCCATGTTAAAATTGAGTAACTAAATTACAATAAAATTGAAGAAATGCCCAGAAATTGAAGGATTAAGGGGGCACAAATTCAACACTTGGGGACTTTTCTGTCCCCAGAGACAGAGCCCTCATCTGTATTCTATTATCAAAATTTCATCCTTCTGCTGTTTCTTCCTCATAATTTCAAAATAGAACTTATACTCTGAAGCAAGTATTAAATGGAACCTTACAAAATTATCAATTTTTGATGATTTTTGACCTACAATCATGGCAATTTCATACAGTTCAATGCATAATGCATGAGTCCTTGGAAGAGTTTTTGAAGAGGATTGAGTTTTTCAAGCATAAAAATAAATAATCATAGGAATAAAATAGAGAGTCCAGAAATAAACCCAGGCATATATGGTCAATTAATCTACAAGGGAGGCAAGAATATACAATGAGGAAAAGACAGTCTCTTCTATAAATAATATTGGGAAAACTGGACTACATGTAAAAGAATGAAATTAGAATATGTTCTCATGCCATGTACAAAAGAAACTCAATATAAAGTCCTAAATGTAACACCTAAACCCATAAAAAACTAGAAGAAAATACAGGTTGTACTCTCTTTGACATCAGTCTTAACAATATTTCTCTGGATCTGTCTCCTCAGGTAAGGGAAACAAGAAACAAAAGTAAATAATTGGACCTCGTCAAACTTAAAAGGTTTGGCACAGCAAATGAAACCAATAATATAATATCCTATATAATAGTTATATATATAATATCATATACATATAGAATGAATACATACATACAATAGATTATAATATCTATTAGATGGACAGATTGAGAGATTTGAAATAGATATGACAAAATTTTGTCATTTGCATGGTAGATACAAGGATATTTGATAAACTGTTCTCCATACTTTCCTCATGTTTGATATATTCTGTAATACATTTTAAAATGAATAACTATTCACGAGAAAATCTAAAACTGACCATAGAGTCTGAATTTGCTGCTTTTATCTCTGCCGACACCTGACATGGGAAAGAGGACAAGGCATCCAGATGTTCCACGCTACTTCTCTTCACAAAATTTCCGTGACATCACTTGCAAGAAAACAGCCTAGCGCCTGGGGTGGGGAGGAAAATGGAACTAAGGAAGGCGGATATAGTATATACCAAGGCAGAGATTCTCAGTCCTGTTTCCCCTACACCATATCTGAGAAAGGTCACATTTGAGACACTTTCAAGAAGAGGAAGCCAGATGTTGTTTAATAGCTAAGATTAGCTATGGTTCATGAGCAGCATCATAATCTGTTGATTTTCCAGCTGGAAGTCCACTTTTCTCTTCCTCTGATCAGAGGGAACAAAACCCTGACCCAAGGTTTGAAAAAATAAGGCACTGACTTTGGATATCTGACCTTCTAACCCAATGGGACCAGAGGACCAGTCACATTCCTGGCCTGGGGCATGGGTTGTGAGCACTGGTGATGCCGCCTCTGGGGCTTCCTGCCTGCTCCCTGTCTCGTTCCCTCCCACAGCTGCAGTTTGGAGAGTCAGTCGTCACCCCAATGTGAGTCAGGGGAGCGGGGCACATTAGGGACTCTGAGAAGACTGAAGGATTGAAAAAGGATGCCACTCCCCTGCGCTGGGACCAGCGGCTGACAGTGGCGGTTGGCAGTGGGGAAGGCAGAGCTGTGGCCAGAAGTGTGGTCCCGTCACCTGTCCTCTTCCTCTTGGTTACATCTTGTGCGGTCCTACCAACACAGTCTCATTAAACTCCCCCAAGGCCCACCCTCTCACAGCATGAAAGGAAAGAGGAGTGGCCGCAGGCAGAAAGAAGCGAGGGACCCAGAACAGAAGGCACTGCAGACAGGAGAGAAGGCCCATGACTGGACCTTTTCCCAGGGGCCGCACAGTGAGCTGGGTCAGCGCAGGGTAGGGGATTGTCAGACAAAACTAGTAGATAGGGAAGAATACCCAGGACAGTTGTTTCAAGATACTGATGAAAACTTTATCAAATGGAGATTACATAGCAACAAGGATTTATAACACAGGGGACTATACTCAATACTTTGTAATAACCTACAATGGAAAATAAACACACACACACACATATATATATATATCTGAATCAGTTTGTTGTATACCTGAAACTAACACAATATTATGTATCAATTACACTTCAGTTTCTTTAAATGGAGGTTGGAATTCATGCTTTAGATGATGCTTATATTTTTGGGCTTCCCTAGTGACTCAGACCAGGGCTCAGGTAAAGAATCTGCTTGCAATGAGGGAGACTAGAGTTCCATCCCTGGATTGGGAAGATCCTCTGGAGATGGGAATGGCTGCCCATTCCAGTATTCTTGCCTGGAGAATTCCATGGACAAGAGGAGCCTGGTGAACTATAGTCCATGGGGTTGCAGAGTCAGACACAACTGAATGACTGATACTTTCACTTTTCTTTCATGTATTTTTAAGTGAAGCCAAATGAGGTGTCTTATTTTTAAAAAGCTTGTCCTATTGGAACTCAAACACTTTAGTCAATAGATGTTTCTGATGTTCTTGAACAGGTGTTCGTTAATTTGAGGAAATCTGGCCATTTAAGAATAGTGTGTGATTCTCCACACACCCTTCCCTTGTGACAGCCACAGCAGAACATGCCAGAAGGAGGCTCCAATCAACCAGAATCCCTGAGTAACTGTGATGAGCAGAAACCCCTACTTTGATTTAAGCTAGTGGGACTTGGGGATTCTTTGTTACCGGTCTATCCTAATGGATGCAAGCCATCAGCGTAGACCTCACTGAGTGACAGATGATGGTGACTTGAACCTGTGTGGCAACAGTGAAAAAGATGAGACATCTTCCGAATCTGGATTTACTTTCTTGTATAGAAAAGAATTAAGTCCTGTGTGACTGAAAATGGGAGACCAGTGTCTCTAATAGGTTCTAACAGGTCAGAAACATCTTGTGTGGAAAACTGTAATACAAGCAACTCTTATATTCTAGTAGCAGGCCGGGAGAAGCTTATCTCCCTAATAGGTCTACAGCAGGTTTACAGCCCACAAAATATTCAAAGTAGAGACGTCACTGCCCACTAACTTTGTATATTGGAGCATTACTGCCCTCTAGTGATGAAAAGAAAAAAAATTTAGGAAAAGCTAGGCAGTGGCAACCAATGCTGCCAATACACATCTTGAAGTTTCAGATTCTCTGTGCCATCACAGGGGACTTCTTAACAGTTTTTGATCAGAAGATACCATGAGCCATTCTATGTCAGAAAAAATACAACCTGGCATTGCTTTCCAAAGTTATCCAACCCATAATTTTCAAGGAAGCAAGAAGCCTGGAGTAACTTTTAAAAAGCAAGAATCCTGAGACCCACCGGTTAAGGTATAACGACTACTGTAGATAAAAAATCAGTAGTAGGCCGCCTGATGCGAAGAGGCGACTCATTAGAAAAGACCCCAATGCTGGGCAAGACTGAAGGCAGGAAGAGAAGGGGACAACCGAGGATGAGAAGGTTGGATGGCATCACCAACTTGATGGACATGAGTTTGAGCAAGCTCTGGGAGTTGGTGATGGACAGGGAAGCCTGGCGTGCTGCCATCCATGGGGTCACAAAGAGTCGGACACGACTGAGCAACTGATCAACAAAATAGAAGGGGAGTTTAACCTTTAAAAATTGTTGAGTCATTATATTGTACATCAACTATTATCTCAATAAAAGAAAAAAAATTTTTTTAAGAATTAGTATCATATATAATGATAATAACAACACAAATCTGTTCTTGTCTTCCATAGCAAAATAATGATGTTTAATGAGTATAGCTGGGAATTCCTGAACTGAGGTTTTCTGTGTGACAGGGTAGCTAAGGCAAGACGACCACAGGAAACTACTCTTTAGGGAGAGAGAACTTCTGCATGAATCCCTCTTCCTTTGGGAAAAAGTAACACCAACTTGTGTCAAGGCTGATAGAAAGAACAAAACCCTTTGTTTTTATTTTTTCTGTCATTTTAATGTAAGATTGAAACAGACTGCTACACAACATTTGAGATTCCACAGAAAACTGCATGCTTCTGCTATTAGAAAACTTTGAAGCACTTGAACTTTCCTTCTTTAAAAAATGAATATGGAGGTTTCAAGCATTTTTGTCAGCACAGTCATTCATGACAACCTTCTGGATACTTATTTTCCACCTTTTCCTAAAAAAAAAGGTAATTCTCATTTACCAGAACCCCACCTACCACTGACAGATTCAAAGCTCCTCAGCTCAGAAGTGATCAAAACATACAAGAAAGTATAATTAGCAGTCCAAAGCTTGGTTTAAATGTTTGGAGAACAGCAAACACTCAATAATACATACCAAATAGCTTATTATCACTTCTATGATAATAATGAATCAACATCTAAAACCACCTAAAACTGAAAATTTCTGATTCAGTGTCTACTGGTATAAAGCCTTCATTCTTATTCTTACAGCATCACAGGTTTTAGAAATTACACAATACATTCCTAGCATTCCACAGGAGCCATCACTTTCAAATATAATACACATCTGCGTGTTACACAAACATACAGTTGTCTACAGAAGCATTCTGTCATATGTCACTCTTAGCCTCTAATAACAGGATACAGAAAGCCATACAGGACAACACCACAGAACTTCTGCATATTCCCTTTCCCCGGCTGTTAGTAGGGAGCACGTTTTATAAGAGAAAGTGATGAAACATCAGAACATTTGCGTCCAGTGTTTGACCCCAACTTTTAACTCTCTTATCGTCTTCTGGTTCCACCATATCCTAGAAGGAGAAGAGCAAATTTCGTATTAGCTTTCTTCAATGCACTAAAACTGCTCATAAAATGACAACAGTAATACACGTTTACTGTCAGCAAATGAGTAAGAGATATGAGGGAAGAGAAGCAGGTTGTGGTCCAGGACTGTGCAGGACACAGAGCACCCGCCCTGGCCCCCCAGCAGCCCTTCCAGCCCTCCCATCAGCATCATGGTTGCTGGGAGTAACTTTTAACCAGGAAACCAAAGATGTGTTCTCTGGGGGCAGCCTGATATAGTACAGGCGATTCTCAAAGTCTAAGCCAAACAGCAGAGTGGCCGCTGAAGCCTAGGTCAGGCCCTGCTGCCTCTCATGACTCCAGTGGGAAACAGAAGTAACCTGGGGGAGGGTTATGGACTTTTGATGGTAAATGTTAGTCAACATGCACACACACATGCACGCACACGCGTTAACACGTTACAAGACCATGAGTGTTTCCATCTGTTCTCATTCTTTTTCAGACTTTCCTGTAAGTTATTTGCTAATGTTTAAGATTTTCTTCATGTAAGGAGAAAAATTTCTTTCTAGTTGATATATCTAGTCGATAATTCTTGTTTCCACGGAGAATGAGTTTTCTATTCTCCTAATTTCAAGAATTATTCACTGTTCTGTAACTTCTACCCTCTGCTAAGAGAAGAAAAACCCAACCCATAGCAATCTATTGCTGTTTCATCATCCACTAACCCCATTCTCTGCTAATTAGCTGGATGCTTAACCTCAACTAATTTTTTTATATATATCTCATCTCTGCTTCTTTACAAAATTTCCTCTTAGCAACTGCAATAAACATATTTTTGACAATAATGTAAATTGAAGAATGGCTCTATAAATTTTTATTGAGCTTTACTGAACTGAAATGTTCAGCCTTCTACCTAGAAAATTCCCACTTTAGAGCTTAAAGGACCCCTAGAGATTTAACAGAATTAAACATAGACAAATACAATGTTCAGGAAGGTTTAACTTAAAAGATGACTAGCAGTAGAAGTGAGTCTCTAAACCAAATTCCTGTTTGAGTTTTAAAGAAGAGAAGTGGAAGAAAAGAATGAATCTGAATTGTATTTTTACCTCAATTAATTATGCAATTAGTATTTCTGGCAGGTATACCACGTAAACCATAACTGCTAAATACATAATCATAGTAACGTCCAAATTACTTCCGTACTCTACTGAACAGGAACTTACTGATTTTTGCTCTCACCTGATGCTGTTCTGGTTCTTGGCTCTGAGCTTGAACATGCTGAATAGCTTCCGGGGCCTCCCCGAAGTGGTGAGTAAGCCCGGCTATTCCACGTGCTGGTGTATGACGGAGGATAGGATGGGTACCACGAGTCTGAAAAGGGGGTTGCCGCTCTAGAAAGAAAAAAGCGGGGCAGGCATTTTCCTTGTGACTATGATTTTTAAATCCCTTCCTGTTCCTAAACTATCAGGAAACTATTTTTATCAAGTTTTTTTTTCCATAGTGTTTCTGGTACATGAGGATGTGTTGCTGTTATTTAGTCGATAAGTTCTGTTCAACTCTTTGGTAAAGAATCTGCCTGCAATGCAGCAGAGTCTGGTTCGATTCCTGGGTCGGGATGATCCCCCGGAGAACGGATAGGCTACCCACTCCAGTATTCTGGCCTGGAGAATTCCACGTACTATATATAGTCCCTGGGTCTCAAAGAGTTGGACACGGCTGAGCAACTTTCACTTTTCACTTTTTCACTTTGTGACCCCATGGACTGTAGTCCGCCAGGCCCCTCTGACCATGCGATTCTCCAGGCAAGAATACTGGAGTGGGTTGCCATTCCCCTTCTCCAGGGGATCTTCCCAACCCAGGATCGAACCCACACCTCCTGCTTTGGAAGGGGGATTCCTTATCACTGAGCCACCAGGGACGCCCACCATATGAGGATTAACATGAAATAAATACTGTTTTATATTTCTGCCCTTGTTATGGTCATTGCTGTGAAGGAAGAAAATGACGCAAATAAAGGCTCCTTTCTGAATTCACACTCAAATACACTATAAACTTAAACTACAGTCAACACTGAAGACATTAAAAAGATGGGTCCCCAGCTCTTTTGACCCTCGCTTCTACCATTCTTCAACTAACCAGAAGGCCAACTGTGCCCCAAATGCTGCATTCTTTCCTGCCTTCTCGGATGTCAACATCTTTCTCCTATCTCAAATCTGTTAAGCATGACATGGGAAAGAAAACAAGACATATAACACTGACTGAAGCACAGACAGCATTCCTTCCCCGCCCCCAGATAATCTGATTTAACAGGGTAATGTCATCAGAATTTACTTCCTTAACAAATCCAGTCAGATTTACAAGACAAAGAAGCCTCTAAAGAAAGCCTGAATTAAAGAGCAGATGGGATAAATGCAAAGCCTACCTGTTGCTGCCGAACAAATATCCTAATATCCCTCCGGTTCCCAAGCCAGTCCAGAACCCCGGTCCTGAACGGTCATGCCCTTGCTGTCCGGGAAAAGCACTGCCAAAACCAGCAGCTGCACCATGCGGTCCTGGAAATAAAAATGATTTCTTATGTATTCCCTCTTAAACCATCGCCTACAAAACTAAAGGTAAAATATGACATTTCAATTGCTTCATCTGTATGATTTAACAATAATAGTTTGGTCTCAACTTATAACAAGTTATATTCAAAAAATGTACTCATAAAACAGTCTTATAACTAAGGAGTGCCTCCCTTTCCCACACACATGGAGGAGGAGAGATGTGTTTTAGGACAGTGGAAGGTGCTTTCTTCCTGAAAGGTCACATCCGCCCTGCTCCAAATTAGTTACTGGAAGATGACCACACGTGTCAGAGTAACTTCCCTTCTACCTTGGGGGCATCTCCAGAAGTGCCAGGCGAGAGCTGCACCTGAGTGTCTAGTGGAGGAATCCAAGTGGAGGGTATTTGTTAGTAGGGAAGTCAGGTCTTAGACTCAAAAAATATCTTCTGTTCAGAGGAAGGTTTTCTTAAACTGCTGTATGATATACATAAAAGAAGGCACTAATCCTATGTGTACAGCTCTTACAGCTAATCCTATGTGTCTGCATATACTACCCATGCGTGTAACCACTCCCCACATCAGTAAAACCTTTCCAGCACCCACAGACTCCTCATTACAACTCCCATGTCAGAGAAAAGCCGACTCTGACTTCTCTCACTACACTTTGGTTTCACCCTGTCTTGAACATTTTATAAACAGAATCATACAGAGATATTCTTTTGTGTCTGCTATACATTATGTCCAGGAGCGTCGACCTTCGCCGCTGCATGTATCAGTTTTGTTTTTTCTAAATTTTTCTATAGTATTCTAATGTGTGAGAGAGAAAAAAAAAAAAAAATTTGTCTCATCCTAATGCTGGGAGGGATTGGGGGCAGGAGGAGGAGACTGTCGAGGATGAGATGGCTGGATGGCATCACCGACTCGATGGACGTGAGTTTGGATGAACTCCGGGAGTTGGTGATGGACAGGGAGGCCTGGCGTGCTGCGATTCATGGGGTCGCAAAGAGTCGGACACGACTGAGAGACTGAACTGAACTGAACGTTTACAGACATTCTATTTCTAGTTTTTGGCTGCTATGAATAAACTGCCCTGAGCATTTCTGTGCACATCTTTCTGTGTACACACATGTGCACTGCTCTCAGGTGTGGATCTTGGAATGAGACTGCTGGGTCACTGGGTGACATGTGTCTAGTCTCAATAGACACTGACAGTTTTCCACAGTGCTTTATCATCTCAGCCTCTTCCAGCAAGTTCCAGTTACCTACATCCTTGCCATTGCTTGGTAGTCTGCCCTTTTAATGTCAGCCATTATGATTAAATGGTGGTTAATGAAGAACTCAGGTTTTAATCTGCATTTTCCTGAAGATGAATGATGCTAAGCACCTTTTCAAATTTTTACTGGACATCTGGACATCTTTTACTATAATAATTTTTTTTAAAAAGAGCTGTTCAAATCTTCTGTCCACTAAAAAAATTCAGTTGTCTGTCTTTCTCTGATTTATGGGAGTTCTTTATCGTAGACACACATCCTTTGTTGGAAATACGTTTTACAAATACCTTCTCGCAGTCTGTGGCTTGCCTTTTCACTCTCTCAAAGTTGTTTTAAGATGACTAGACATTCTTAAATTAATCTAGTTTACCCATCTTTTCTTTTTTGCTGGCATTTTTTGTACTCAAAGACATTTTTGCCTATCGTGACAAATATTTTCCTGTTTCCTCCTGGAAACCTAACTGTCGTATCTTTTATGTTGAACACTGTAATATTTAATGAATAAAATTTTGTGTACGGTATGAAACAGAGTGCAAGGTTATTACCAAACCTAATCAAGTCTGACTAGATAATTTATAATTTAATCACGAATCCTTAAAATAGTAATCACAATTGACTTAAAAGAGAAAACCGAAGCGGTAAAAGAAATCAAAAGTAAAAAATAAGAAGGCAAATCTGCTTTGGTTTCCCAGTGTGAGCATTTTCACACTTCAGACCACACAGGACTCACTGCCAGACTCCCACCTTACTTCCTGCCATGGCCTAGGAGAACGTACCTGTGAACTCAGACTTAAAGCCTGCAGGAGGAGGCCCGGCCGAGCTGCCGAATCTCTGGTAACGATGGGAATATGGAGGATCCTCAGAATATGGTGGAGGTGACTCATGACCATCACTGAGGAAGAATTTATAAACTCCAAAGGCAAGAGCAAGCAGCACCACGATGGTAACCACTCCACTGAGGCTGCAAGACTCTGGGGAGGACAGCTTGTTATAGTAGTTAGAGAATGAGCTGAAGCCATGCTCTTTTCCAGACTCTCTCAGCTTCTTCAGGCCGAGTTCCGTGTAATCTAACTGGTACTCCAAGCCACAGGAACCTCTAAGTACATACTGGTCTTCAGAGGATTCATAGCCTTCGCAGCTCACCACAGTTTTTCCAAATTTGTATGCGACATCTAAATCAGTCTTACATTCCCACTGTGAAGAAAGAGTAGAAATAGGTTATTAGAATCATAAGATTTTTTTTTTCACTCAATATACATTATTTGGGCTATATGAGTGAGTGAAAGTCTCACAGTCGTGTCCGACTCTGGGACCCCATGGACTTCTCCATGGACCCCATGGAATTCTCTGGGTGAGAATACTGGCGTGGGTAACCTTTGCGTTCTTCAGGGGATCTTCCCAACCCAGAGATCAAACTCAGGTCTCCCACGTTGCAGGCGGATTCTTTACCAGCTGAGTCACAAGTGACGCCCAAGAATCCTGGAGTGGGTATCCTATACCTTCTCTGGCAGATCTTCCCAACCCAGGAATCAAACCAGGGTCTCCTGCATTGCAGGCGGATTCTTTACCAACTGAGCTATCAGGGAAGCCAAACAACAAAAAGCAGCAAGGGAATGATAAAATTCAGAATGAGTATTTCGGTGCTGGGGGAGGGCAAAGATATTGGTGATGTTCACGATCTATGGAAGCAAGGTGGTGGGTACAGGCGTGCTCGTTTACTACTATTCCTTAATTCTTTTTTTAATTCCTTATTTCTTACATACAGATGTGAAGAATTCTTTTGTACATATTAAGCCTTCCCTAATTTATAAATTTTAAGCAAATTTTTTTAAATGTCGACTTTTTAATCACTGTTGCTGAAGAAGTTTTCTTTAAAAACAGAGGTTTTTTTAAACATTAAGCTTCAAAAATTAGCATCATATACGGTAACCTGGTGGCTCCATACAGCATTAGAGATGGTATATAACCTTCTGAGAAAAACTTTCCATACAAATTCTATAAAAACCATGAACTACCATTCCCAAGGTCCAATCCAAGAAGCAACTGCTTAAAGCTTTTTCTAAAGATACTTAGAAAAACACAAAAAGAATCTATGCTGGCCTCAAAATTTTCCAGCTTTAAAAAAAAAAAGTCCAGGCCTAGTTTGAATTTTATAACTATTTTCAGCTGAAAGCTTCTCTAACAACTTTTTTTAAAAGGCAAGCTAAAATAGATCTGACTGGTTCTATTGCTTTTCTCTTTTTTAGGACAATATCTTCCTCTCTCAAACTTCAGATACATTGTGACAGCTTTATTCATATATAATTCACATACTATACATTCACCCATTTCATTGGGTTGTAGTATATTCACAGAGCTGTGCAGCTATCACCACAACCAATTTTGGAATATTCTCATCACCCCCAAAAGAAATCTCATCTCCATGAGCAGTCACTCCATTTCCCCGCAACTTCAGGCAACCACCAATCTGTCTGCAAGGATTCCCCTATTCTGAACATTTCACATAACCGGAAACATACAATATGTGGTCCTATGTGACTAGCTGCTTTCACTTGGCAGAATGTTTTTAAGGTTCACACACGTAGCATGAATTAGCACTTCATTTCTTTTTGTGGCTCAAAAAGACTCCATCATATGGAAATACCACATTTTGTTTATTCATTCATCACCGATGGACATCTGGGCTGTTTCTACTTTTTTGGCTTTTGTGCATAACGCTGCTGCAAACATTTAGTATGTTTCTGTGTGGACGCGCGTTTCCAGTTCTCTTGGGTGAACACCTAGGTGTGGAATGACTGGGGCATACAGTAACTCTATGTTTTAAAACTTTGGAGAAACTGCCAGTGTTTCAAAGTGGCTATACCAGTTCACATGCCCAACAACAGTGTATGAGACTCTCATCCTCACTGACATTTGAGATTATGCCTTTTTAATGGCAGGCATCCTGTTGGGTAGGAACTGGTATTTTATTGAGGTTTTAACTTCTATTTCCCTGACAGCTAATGATGTGGAACATTTGTTTTTCTACATGTTTATTGACCATCTGTATATCTTCTTTAGAGAAATGTCTACTTAAATACCTTATCCACTTTTAAATTTGGTTATCTGTCTTCTGAGTTGTAACAGTTCTTCACATACTCTGGACACAAGTTCCCAATCAGATAGATGACTGCAAAAGCTTTCTCCTTTTGCATACATCCTTTTCACTTTCTGGAAGACTAAAAATTTTTAATTTGGATAATATAACATATAATTTTTCTCTTGTGCTGTTGTTGCTACCACTATTCCATTTTTTAAATAATTTTATTTGGAGGAAGATTTAAAAGCTTGTTGATTTAGGTAAATAAGACAAACTCAATCTCTACTGGTATTTCATGTTAACTGTCATTTCCTTAATACCATATATTAAAAGTGGCTTTTAATTATTATATTTAAACTCTCAGAGTTAAATAGGCTCTCTCCTGCTACTAAACCTGAGTCAATGTATGATGGTCTCTAGATTTCTTTGCTCTGCCATTTACTCCCTTCTCCATCTCTTCAGCTCTAAAAATCTTATCATTCCTTACTAACACAGTACATCACTGTTTTCCTCTTGAAGTCTTCTTTCACAATCCCCCCAACAACACATGACTTTACAATGCTTTGCTGGCACCTAGATGTAATGTGAGCGCTTGTCTCATCTTTTCTACTAGGAAGAGCGCTCGGGGGTTGTGACTCCATCATTCATTTTTGTATTATAGTATTTAATATACATTTAATCAATGACTTTACTGATAGTATCTTTTTTTCCATCAAGACTGAAAAGTAATACAAAAATAATTTCAGCTTTAACCTGAAGATTCCATGGTTCAGTGAGCAAGACTATAAAAAAGTATTGTGAAACAAGTATCACCAAGCAAATAAGAACCCTCTCCCTGAATTGCATAAACTTGGCTAAAGATTATATCAAATAAGACTATCACTCTGACGGAACAGTAAACTGTCAACACAAGTTTCTTGCCAGCTGACCAACCATCTTAGGTCCTTTTAGAAAGCAGGTAGGATACAAAGTAGAAATCTAGTAGTATTGATTTAAACTGAATTCAGTTAATAAAATCTATCCCGTTTCTGCTGCTGCTGCTGCTAAGTCGCTTCAGTCGTGTCTGACTGTGCGACCCCAGAGACGGCAGCCCACCAGGCTCCCCAAGCCCTGGGATTCTCCAGGCAAGAACACTGGAGTGTGTTGCCATTTCCTTGTCCAATGCAGGAAAGTGAAAAGTGAAAGTGAAGTTGCTCAGTCGTGTCCAACTCCTAGCGACCCCATGGACTGCAGCCTACCAGGCTCCTCCATCCATGGGATTCTCCAGGCAAGAGTACTGGAGTGGGGTACCATTGCCTTCTCCATTCCATTTCTAAAGGATAGTAAATTTTGGAACTTCAAGGAGATGGTCGAGCCTAAGAACAAAATACCTGAGACTTAAAGACAATAAACAAAGCCCAGTGAAATGTTTTCATTCAGAAGTAACTACCCTCAGTTCAAAAACAACTTTTAAAATATTAAACATTTGAAGCATAATAGCGACACATGTAACCCCACTACTTACGATCTACAATGCCTTAATAATCATTGTTATTTTTTAAGAGTAGGTTGGTATTCTTTGAGGAATGACAGAAAAATAACAACCAGAAGAAATCTTCCCCCTACCCCCCCCCCCAAGTATATGAAAAGTTTTAAGAACTTACTAATGTCTTAGAAAAAAGTTACGGCATAAAAATTACAATGATTATTTCCAGGCTTTAAAAGCAGTTCATTTCTTTTGTAGAAGCTTTCTTCCAGAGAATGGATGACTGATTTATATTTATATATTTTAGTGTAACCTTAGATTTTTCTATATGTGCTTCCCAAAATACTGAACAACATCTCAATAAACAGTTTTCTGAAAAAAATTCAATTTAGACTGGCATCAACATAATAATATTACCTGTACATCGTAACCATCCCAGCCTCTGTTCTGACACTGTATAACTTTAGGGGTGTAAGAGTCACATCCAGCTGTACCTCCCACACATTTCAACTGTGGGATGGGATCCAACCTCCGGGACGTGGTATAGCGGTCATAGTAGAGGGTGAGAGCTTTTATGTCCCGCAACAATATTCTGTCTGAAACAGTAAGAACACAGATAAACAGACGGTAAATATTGTCCTAGAAAAGATTCGTTCTAGTCAAACTCTTGTGGTAGGAAATACTTTCAAAAGTCAGTCTTTCCTGCCTTTTGAGGATGACCACGGAAGAGTAGATGAAGGAGTTTCCCAAATCCCAAAGCTATCACAACATCCTTCAGGTCTTTCGCATAAAATTCAGAAAGTCACAGCTCTGAGTCCTCCCTTCATTTCAGGATGGATGCCCCCTCAACAGCTTCTATATCGTAAGTTCTACATAATTTTTGCAAATCAGAGGCAAAAGTACATTACCCTGAAATGCTGTACTACTGTATGACAACATCGATGGTTAATTTAAAAAGCAAAAAATATACACGAATGCTCCTGGAGCGTATTTAATGACTTGAATGTCTGTCAACATGTAAATGATTTAATGCAATTTTGGCCTAGTCCCAAAATCTACAGCAGTTAAAATGAGTGAACTAGAATTCATGTATCACAAAAGAAACAGTAAAAATATCTCAAGCAAAATGTACGTTGTAGAATGTTTAGCAGGATAGCTTTACATGAACCTTGAAAACTGGCAACACAACACTACTTACTGTTGAAGTCTATACATGTATATAAAAATATATGAAAACCACATAGGAATGACTCAATAGCAGAGTATCTCCGAGGAGAGAGGGAGACAAGAGACTTTAGCTCTCTATCTCTAATGTTTTACACTTTGCAAGTGGGAAGAGATTGCTGCAAATACAGTAAAATGTGAAGATTCAGTAAAACTGGCTGGTGAGGATATGGTATTTTCCTTGTATACTTCTGTGCGTTTAAATATTTTAAATATTTCAAAATTTTAAAAAGTTAGAAAGTTACATTATCTTACAAATTTAAAATCACACTGACAAAGCAGTTTAAAAAGAAGACGTCAAAACAAGGAAATGAAGTCCAGCACTGATGTACATAAGTTAGTTCTGAAGTGTTACTGGAAAATGAAAAATCTTCCTACTTATCATCCCTGGATTATGATGGAAGAGACTGTGGACTGGTTCACTCAACATCCATTTTTCCCTCAAATTGGTACTAACGTCTTGCAAAGCTAAAAGACTCCTAAAACCTCTTAAAGCTACAGTTCCTGAAAGAGATCTCGGTTCTGTCAACCGGGGGGACTCAAGCAAGACCCGGAGGACAGAGCTTCAACTCAGACCACGCTCTGGCTAGCAGACAGGTACAGGGCTCAGGGTTGTTCTGACACTGTCCACTGCCCCATAATTAGCTCTGTGGATGCCAGGAGGCTTGATGGAAGCCACCTATTGTTCACTGCTACAGATGAAGCAGGCATCACTTTCTACCATTTTGTTAGCACCCAATTCCCTACAATCAACCTGTCAAAATAGCAGTATGTGCTGCCTCTCAAATCCCACGGAAAGTACAATAAACGAATTGTCTTGATGACGTGAATAAACAAGGTGAGGCAAAACAGAAAAGGAGACGGCAACAGAATTCCAAAAGGTGGAAGCAGACTAGTGAAGTCGCTCAGTCGTGTCCAGCTCTTTGAGACCCATGGACTATAACATGCAGTCCATGGAATTCTCCAGGCCAGAGTGCTGGAGTGGGCAGCCTTTCCCTTCTCCAGGGGATCTTCCCAACCCTGGGATCGAACCCAAGTCTCCCGCATTGCAGGCAGATTCTCTACCAGCTGAGCCACAAGGGAAGCCCCAGAATACTGGACTGGGTAGCCTTTCCCTTCTCCAGGGGATCTTCTCAACCCAGGAATTGACCTGGGGTCTCCTGCATTGCAGGCGGATTCTTTACCAACTGAGCTGTGAGGGAAGCCCCGGACTAGTAGTTAGTCCTAAGTATAAGCCAAATGCCAAACCAGCAGGTGAGAAAACAGAGAACCAACCTGACATGATGGAATCCTTGAAAGGAACAGGAAATGGCAGCTCCTGAATAGCAGTCCATGGAAACTTGAGACGAAGCTACACCCCTAGATCGTCTCCCCAACTCATATATAGTTGTGAAATATATATATATGTATTTTATAGTTTTTTAAAGTCTAAAAGTAACTCATTTTCCCTTTAAAATGACAGATCCACTCTTTCTCCAACTTCCTATTTCTATGATAACCAAAACTAGCAGCCTGGTAAGTAGCTTCTTGATCACACAGATACATATACAAAGGCTGTTTTGATTCTTGTTTATTTTTATATAATTGAATCATACATGAGTCTTCCCATGATTTTCCACCTAATCATAGATATTCCCTGACATCAGCAAATACACATCCTATTTATACTTATTTACCAAAAAAAGCTTAATAAATTAGACTAGGCTGAGACTCACTGGCCATATTCTGTTAATAAAACAAAACTAAAAATAATATAAATAACAACATATAAAACAATAGTAAAAAGACAGCTGAAAACCAGTAACAGAGAACGGAAAACTGGACTAAAGCTAACAAAATATATATGTAATCAAACCTATATGGTGGTTTAGTCACTAAGTTGTGTCCCACTCTTTGTGACCCCATGGCTATAGCCCACCAGGCTCCTCTGTCCATGGAATTCTCCAGGCCAGAATACTGGAGTGGGTCGCCATTCCCTTCTCCAGGGGATCTCCCCACCCATACAGCAAACCTGGGTCTCCTGCACTGCAGGCAGATTCTTTACCAATTGAGCCACCAGGGAAGCCCCCATTAAACCTATTAAGCCTATAGTAACACTACCACAGGATTAGGAAAATTGATCATCCTGTGCACAACATATAAAAATTAATCCCTGACGGTTAAACACTCACCATAAAACATACAACCAATTAAAAATACTGGAAAAAAAGCACAACAGAATATGCTTATGATCCTGGGATTAGAAAGATCTTAAGACACCAAAAGCAAGATGGACCAGCAAGACAGTGGCTGTACTTGGCAAATCATGTTCAATCTCTAAAAACCCAAGAATCCATACTAACACTCAAAGAGACAGCCAAAAACTCATTTGTCTATACTTAAAGTGAGAACCAATCAATCACCTCCTTAATTTGAAAACTAGTAATTAAAGATTTTAAATTAAATGTTTATCCTAACTCTCTAGCCAGAACTATAATCTGAAACAATAGATAATCTCAACTTTACTGAAGAATATCAGTTAATAAAAGCAGAGGAAATAGAAAAATCATCATTTTACAACCCACTAAAGAAAGAGACTCAGATTCGGACTAACTAGTTTTAAAATCATTAAGCGAATGGATATTGGTATGGTGCCAAGTAACATTACACAAGTGCTTTGCAGTCACAAGAGGGGGAAATGTAACTTCACAAGGGAGAAACAGAACCACTGTAATCCACTAGTCACTTTAGCACTGCCAAAGGCAGAACAGACTGTATTAGACCATCTCCAGTGATGTAACCTCCCAAAGTATTTAAGACGAATCTAATCAATCCTTTGAATCTAGCATTCAGTTCAGTAGCTAAAATAGTGCCATGAGAAAACAGAATCTAGAAGGTAGGAGAGATATTCTGAAGAACAACTGGCCCAATCCCTTCAGCAAAGCAGGGGCATGGAAAAAAAGAGACCCTTCTACATTTTCAAAAGACTTAAGGGATAATTCAATCATATGCGATGCATGGTCCTAGACTGGGCCCAGGTTTGAACAAACCAGCTTAGACATTTTAGGGACAACTGTGGTATCCGAATATGGAATAAGTAATTAGTTGATATTAAGAAATTAGGCTTAATTTTGTTAGATGTAATGTTATTTTTACTATTTAGGGAAAAGTTCATTTAAAAAAGGTTTATACTGTAGGATTTACTTATGGCCTGTAATTAAAGTATTTCATCATTTTAAAAAAGAGAGGGTTGAAAGAAAACAGAGAAATAAGATTAATAATTTTCCAACAAAACTTAAAGATACTTTCCCCAGAATTCCTCCAGTAGATTGACAAGATCACTTAGTGTCAAGAGATTCAAGTAAAATGAGTATTTGACTTTTCCAATATGTACATGGAGAAAGACAAAGAGAAGAAAGAAGAAAACAGCTTTTGAATAATCATCACTGTCTGTCATGTTTGGTACAGAGTAGAAGAAATAACATTTTATTTAGAGCTGTTGAACCTACAAAATCCAAGAGAACTTCCCAAAAGACAACTCTGTTGTATTAGGAGAATTTAACAAGATGGTTGGATATTTTGTCAGCTTACCAAAAGGCCAAAGCTCTTCTTATAACTGTAACGTCTAATTACAGAAGAAAATTTAAAGCCTATCTCAAATTACTGACAAATTACTATATTTTTATATGACAAATTACATATATACTATATTTGTGTATATAATTATTATATACATCCATAAAATATCTAGAAACAAACTTAAGGTCAATATGTGATCTATATAAAAATATATATATATAAATAAAACCTAAATAAATTTAAGGCAGGTACAACCAGGAACCCAATTGGGCTTCCTTGGAACTAGAAAGAAATTATGTTAAAGGCTTTCAGAAAAATTGATGTCTATAAGCAGCCAAAAAATTTTCTGAAAAATACTTTGCTTAAATAAGCTAAAAGGATAGACTACACAGCACAAGGAAATAGAGCCATTATTTTGTAATAACTTTAAATGGAAAACAATCCTAAAAAAACCCCAAACATATGTTGACACCTAAAACAAACATTGTCAGTCAATACATCAATTAAAAAAAAAAAAAGAAGGCATTGCTTTACCAGGTGATAAAGCTTATTATAAAATTAAAATAATCAAAATGGTATGAATAGTAATAGAAATAGACTAGTGAAGTGTGAAACAAAAGAAAGTCTAGAAATAAATCCAGATTTATGTAGAAATTCAATACAAGATAAAGTGAGCTTTTTAATTTAGTAGACAAAGGATGCCTTCTTTAATAAATGTTTTGTCATAACTGACTATACAATTAGAATAAAACCCACCTACAGAAAGAGAAACAGAAATTTTCACTCAATCGTGTCTAACTCTTTGTGATCCCATGGACTGTAGCCCACCAGGCTTTGTCTATGGAAATTTCCAGGCAAGGACACCAGACAGTTGCCATTCCCTTCTCCAGGGGATCTTCCTTACCCAGGGACTGAACCCAGGTCTCCTACACTGCAGGCAGACTCGTTACCATTTGACCCATCAGGGAAGCCCCAGAATAAAATTCACCTAAAACTATATATAAAAACTTAATTCCACATTTGAGCCAAAGATCTAAATTTCTCAGAACTACACCAAAATAAAATATTGTATATTAAACCCATACTACTGCTGCTGCTGCTGCTAAGTTGCTTCAGTCATGTCTGACTCTGTGCGACTCCATAGACGGCAGCCCACCAGGCTCCCCCATCCCTGGGATTCTCCAGGCAAGGACACTGGAGTGGGTTGCCATTTCCTTCTCCAGTGCATGAAAGTGAAAAGTGAAAGTGAAGTCGCTCAGTCGTGTCGGACCCTCAGCGACCCCATGGACTGCAGCCCACCAGGCTCCTCTGTTCATGGGATTTTCCAGGCAAGAGTACTGGAGTGGGGTGCCATGCTACCTCCTACTAAGTAAAAAATTGCAAGAATGAAAATGTTCAATGGTTTAAAAAATCAGAAAGTATTACTAAACTAAGTAATAGGAATAATAACAACTTGACTTTGTTGCACAAGCACTGAGATAATGCAAAGAACACTGAACTAAATTCCCACCACCAACTTGCTATATAACTTTGGCCATGTCACTTTACTTACCTGTATAGAAATTACCAGTAAAGTTAAGATGTGATTCACCAAAAAACTGGTTGTGAAGCTTAGATATGATTTACTAAAATTATCTAGCAGAGTGCTTGATACATAATAGGAGATCAAGTATGAAAAAATTAGCCTTCCCAAGTGGCGCTGCTGCTGCTGCTGCTAAGTCACTTCAGTCATGTCCGACTCTGTGCGACCCCATGGACTGCAGCCTACCAGGCTCCTCAGTCCATGGGATTTTCCAGGCAAACGTACTGGAGTGGGGTGCCACTGCCTTCTCCACAGGCAGCACTAGTGGTAAAAAGAAAAAAAAAAAAAAAAACACCTCTCCTGCCAATGCAGGAGACCTAAGAGATGCAGCAGGTTCGATCCCTAGGTTGGGAGGATCCCCTGGTAGAGGGCACGGCAACCCACTCCAGCATTCATGCCTGGAAAATCCCCATGAACAGAGGAGCCTGGCCAGCTGCAGTCCATAGGGTGGCACAGAGTCGACACGACTAAAGCGACTTAGCACGCACACGCGTACCTAGGGGTTTTCATTACCATAACTCCACAGCATCTTTCCTCCTAGAGATCCTAAACGTTGCTACATTTTGTGTCCCCCGAAATTTGTATGTGAAGCCCTAATCCCCAACAGATGGCATTTGGAGACAGGGCCTTTGAGGGACAATTAGTTTTATATGAGGTCATGAGTACTGAGCCCCAATGATGGGATCAGTGCCCTTGTAAGAACAGGAAGAGACCAGGGCTCCTATCTCCCCACCCTCACTCTGTAACGTGAGAATGTTAACAAGACAGCCATCTGCAGAGCAGGAAGAGGGGCTTCACCAGACACCAAATATGCTGGCACCTGATCTTGGACTTCTCAGCCTCCAGAAATCGAGGAATAAATGCTGCTCCCAGTCTATGCTTTTTTGTTACAGAAGCTTGAACTAACACAAGGTCTAAGAACAAAATGGTCACAACCTTACTCCACATCAGTCAAGGGTCACACAGAGTTCCCTGAAATCCAGACTCACAAATCGAAATTTACTCATAGGAGGTCTCAAGCTTAAGGTGAACAAAACCAAACTCCCCAAACCTGATTCTCCCACAATCCCCCATCTAAGGAAATGGTAATTCCATCCTTCTAGCCACTCAGACCCAAAACCATGAAGTCATCTTTGTCTTTTCTCTTCCTTCCACCCCTATGTCTAATCCAGCAGAATCATCTTGTCATTTCTACATTCAAAACAAGTGAGAAGCCAATCACTCTCATCAACTCTACTACTTCTCCCTGGCCCAAACCATCACCTCTCTTGAAACTTCACTGGCCTCCCAGCTTCCCCCACACCCTCACCCGCTATGGTCTGTTTCCCAAGGAGCAGGCAGAATGAGCCTCTAAAATACATGTCATATTAGATAGACATGTAAATACACACACACATATGTGTGTTGTTGTGTCCTGTGCTTAGTTGCTCAGTCGTGTCCTATTCTTTGTGACCCCATGGTTGTAGCCTGCCAGGCTCCTCTGTTCATGGGGATTCTCCAGGTAAGAATACTGAAGTGGATTGCCATGCCCTCCTCCAGGGATGGAACCTAGGTCTTCCACATTGCAGGAAGATTCTTTATCGTCTGAGACACCAGGAAGCCCGTGAATAATGGAGTGGGTAGCCTAACCCTTCTCCAAGGGATCCTCCTGACACGACTAGATAGAGTAGAATAAAATAAAATACAGGTCATAGCACACCCATCCATTCGGATTTCTCATCAATTATCACCTTAAATGTGACTTCTTCCCTGATAAATGTATATTTTCAAACTCCCTGCTTCTACCTACACACTCTGTCCGCCTTATCCTATTTTTATCAACGTCCACACCACTATTCAGGCTTCCCCGGTGGTGCTAGTGGTAAATAACCTGCCTGCCAATCCAGGAGATGCACGTTTGATCCCCTGGGTCAGGAAGTTCCCTGGAGAAGGAAGTGGCAACCCACTCCAGTACTCTTGCCTGGAAAATTCCATGGACAGAGGAGCCTGGGGGTCTACAGTCCATGGGGCTGCAGAGTCAGACACGACTGAGCAACTGAGTACACAAACACATACCAGTATTTACAATACAACACTTTTTTTTACCTGATTTGTTTATTGTCTATTTCTCAACAGATGTAAACTACTTCAGGGCAAAACACTGTTTGTTCACTGCTATGTATCCAACACCCAAAAGGATAACAAACACAAAGTAGCTCAATAAAGAATTTTGAAAATTTTTAGGTACTCTCTTTAGAACTGGTACAATTTTTCTTTTCTGGGCATATTATTGCTTTGTGTTAGCTAAGGACAAAGTAAGTACATGCAAAGTCAAACAAAAGACAAACAGTTCCTCAAAAGAAAGTTAAGGCCCAGTAGTTAAGACTGTGTTTACTCTGAAAATATTTTAGTGCCTTTTGTTCCAGAACAATAGTTTTATACAGCAGGCAGACTAAGAGCTACCAGGAAGCAGTTCACCATTTATTTAAATTTGGTTCCTTTTTTTCATTCCCTTGACTCATCTGTAAACCTTACTTCTTTATTTAAGAAAGGATTGAAGGTTCAACTAATGTTTTAATCCAGTTTATAAATTATAATTCTGATCAAAGTCTCCTATCTATACAAAACTTTCTAGAAATACATATGTAAAATGTACAGACATTTAAATACAACTTGACTTTTTAGTAAAACATCAACATCAAAGGAGTAATCAAAGTCAAGTACTTACAAATAACACCTTTTCTTTTTAGCATTTAAAAATAGAAATAAGAAGCTAAAAAAAAAAAATCTGTTGCTTAAGTTCAAAAACACATTCATTTCTCATCACCAAATCACTACTGCAATACTGGTACACTTTCCATGCTTTAACATCTTTACTCCACAAAGCAAAAATGATGTTTTCATTGTCTGAAAATCATTTTTTACATCACTCCAATTTAACACCATGCATCACTTACTAATTGGAAAAACTGTCTGTGTGTATATATACACACATACATATTAATTATATGGGATATTACCGTTCCCATCAAATGTCGTTAGAAAATTCTAATAACAGTGATATAAAATAACTTTTTCTTAAAAATCACTTGTTTTGTACCATCACCAAAATATAATGTATTTTTTTTGATCCAATGAGAAAAGCTTATGTAATGCAATAGACTTCACCGTAATACAAGCAGCAGCATGAGTTGTGCTCACATAAATAGTACAGTCTACGTCTCTGCTAACCTTGAGAGCCCCCTGGACAGCAAGGAGATCAAACCAGTCCATCCTAAAGGAAATCAACCCTGAATATTCACTGGAAGGACTGATGCTGAAGCTGAAGCTCCAATACTCTGGCCACCTGATGCAAAGAATCGACTCAATGAAAAAGACCCTGATGCTGGGAAAGACTGAAGGCAGGAGGAGAAGGGGCAACAGAGGGTGAGATGGTTGAATGCAACATCGACTCAATGGACATGAGCTTGAGCAAACTCCGGGAGATGGAAGAACAGGGAAGCCTGGCGTGCTTCAGTCCATGGGGTCGCGAAGAGTCAGACACTACTGAGCGACTGAACAACAACAACAACAGTCTACCTCCAAGGTCTGCAGCCTGTCCACTAAGTGTGACTCAGGCACTGCGCGTGCTGTGGCAACCTCCAGGTATAGCAACAGGCAGCCAAGACAACAGCCAGCGACGATGACGTCAGACAGTCTTGACAACAAAGCAGGAAGCGCAGGCGAGGGTCGAGCTTGCCAGCCAGACTCGGGGGACAAGGGCTGGCCGAGAAAGGAGAAGGTGGGCCAATTCCGGCAGTCCAGGGAGGGGAGAAGGGAATAGTAACCACGCTAGGATCGTCCCGTCCCGCCCACTCCCCACAGTCCACATGTCCGGGAGGACGAGGGGGAAGCGCACGCTGGCCAGGCAGGAGAACGGAAACGAGAAACTACGGCAGAAGGGCGGCGAGCGGAGATGGTCCTCCGCTAGCTGAAGGCAGCGGGAAAGGGGGAGTGTGAGCGGCACTCACCGCGTTCGTCCCAGCACCGGGCTGTGCCCACGACCAGCAGGAGCAAAAGGAGGCTGGACGGAGCGCAGCGTCCGGCCGCTGCCGGCCCGCCGGCCGCCGCCATGGCGCTGGACGAAGATGGCGCGCGGCAGCCGGGCAGTCGCAGGCCAGAGCCGGGGCTGCAGGTGTCCACGCGCCGCTACGCACTGACGCCGGTGGCTCGGGCCGCCGAGAAACGCCGATCTGCTGCAGAGTCGCTGCCGCAAGAACGGTCCGTGCGCCACTCTGACGTCACTGCCGCTGCGCCGCGTGTGGGGACCCGAATGGCCGCCGCTGTGGGCGGGGCGCCGCCGTTGGGAGGAGCCAAGGGCGGGGGCAGATAGTGTGGGCGGGGCGTGGGAGGGGCGCCGTCGTTGGGGCGGAACCAAGGGCGGGCGCGCAGGCCCTCGGGATGAGGGCCGGCAGCCTGAGGGTTTAGCGCAAAGGTGCTGTGGTTGAAAAATGAAACCATTATTAGGCAAAGTCTTTGGGTTCTGCTATGCTTAGTCGCTCAGTCGTGTCCGACTCTTTTCGAGTCTGTTTGACTGTAGCCTGCTAGGTTTCTCTGTACGTGGGGATTCTTCAAGCAAGAATACTGGAGTGGGTTGCCGTGCCCTCCTCCAGGGGATCTTCCCAACCCAGGGATCAAACCCAGGTATCCCGCATTACAGGAGACGGATTCTTTTCCGTCTGAGCCACCAGGGAAGCCCAAGAACACTGGCGTGGGTAGCTTATCCCTTCTCCAGGATATCTTCCCTATTTGGGAATGGAACCCGGGTCTCCTGCCTGGCAGGCGGATTCTTTTACCAGCTGGGCTACTAGGGAAGCCCCAGGCAAAGTCTAACTGTAGTCAATTATGTATTTATAAAACCTCAATAACTTTCTCGACAAACGTTACTGTGCCTTACTCAACTTTATATCGTCAGCCCCTAGCATGATATCTGGCACAAGATTTGTGTTCCATTAACTGTGGAAAATTCTGAAAGAGATGGGAATACCAGACCACCTGACCTGCCTCTTGAGAAACCTATATGCAGGTCAGGAAACAACAGTTAGAACTGGACATGGAACAACTGACTGGTTCCAAATAGGAAAAGGAGTACGTCAAGGCTGTTTATTGTCACCCTGCTTATTTAACTTATATGCAGAGTACATCATGAGAAATGCTGGGCTGGAAGGAGCACAGGCTGGAATCAAGATTGCTGGGAGAAATATCAATAACCTCAGATATGCAGATGACACCACCCTTAGGGCAGAAAGTGAAGAGGAACTAAAAAGCCTCTTGATGAAAATGAAAGAGGAGAGTGGAAAAGTTGGCTTAAAACTCAACATTCAGAAAACGAAGATCATGGCATCTGGTCCCATCACTTCATGGGAAATAGACGGGGAAACAGTGGAAACAGTGTCAGACTTTATTTCGGGGGGCTTCAAAATCACTGCAGATGGTGATTGCAGCCATGAAATTAAAAAATACTCCTTGGAAGAAAAGTTATGACCAACCTAGATAGCATATTCAAAAGCAGAGACATTACTTTGCCGACTAAGGTCTGTCTAGTCAAGGCTATGGTTTTTCCAGTGGTCATGTATGGATGTGAGAGTTGGACTGTGAAGAAAGCTAAGCACCGAAGAATTGATGCTTTTGAACTGTGGTGTTGGAGAAGACTCCTGAGAGTCCCTTGGACTGCAAGGAAATCCAATCAGTCCATTCTAGAGGAGATCAGCCCTGGGTGTTCTTTGGAAGGAATGATGCTGAAGCTGAAACTCCAGTACTTTGGCCACCTCATGCGAAGAGTTGACTCATTGGAAAAGACTCTGATGCTGGGAGATATTGCGGGCAGGAGGAGAAAGGGACGACAGAGGATGAGATGGCTGGATGGCATCACCGACTCAATGGACATGAGTTTCAGTGAACTCCAGGAGATGGTGATGGACAGGGAGGCTTGGCGTGCTGCGATTCATGGGGCTGAAAAGAGTCGGACATGACTGAGCGACTGAACTGAACTGAACTGAAGTGAGTATCTAACAGTACCTGCAAGGCAGTGTTCTAGGCACTGGGGATATACAGTGAATAAAACAAAACTTGGAGGTTCAGAGAGGCAAACAAAGGAAGTGCAACTGAAGGAAAGTAGGTTTGGGAAAGAAAGGAACAAGAGGAGGCATAACAGTGGTAGCATGGAGTAGGACCAAGCAGGACTGGAATAAAGATAATAGAGAATTCTGGTCTCTGCATATTAGGCCTTTTTTTTAGGGGGATGGGGGTGAAGTAGAAAAGGACAGTTTTATTGCTTTGTCAGAAAACGGGGACACAGCGAGCTCATGCCCTTAGAATCATGTGTCTCTCCTCATAGTAGATTTGAGGTGACTGTCAGGAACCCAGATAGACATGTTAAATAGACACTTGGACAGACAAGTCTAAATTTCCAAGCTAAGGTGAACTTTGTACTTATATTATCAAAATGAAACCAGTATTTAATGTGACAGGAAGGGATACAATTCATAGGGAGAGCATTTTGATATAGAAAAGACAGTGAAAGTGTGTTGGCCGCTCAGTCCTGTCCAACTCTTTGCAACCCCATGGACTGTAGTCTGCCAGGCTCCTCTATCCATGGAATTGTCCAGGCAAGAATCCTGGAGTGCAGTGCCATTCCCTTGTCCAGGGGATCTTCCTGGCCCAGAGATTGAACCAGGGTCTCCTACATTGCAGGCAGATTATTTACTGTGTGAGCCACCAGGGAAGCCCAACAAAGGCACAGGCCCAGGACCAAATTAAGAAAATACTAACATTTGAACTTCTAGCATAAGATCCTGGAAAGAGTCTGAAAAGTAATCTCTGGTGAGGTATAAGAAACAAACAGGAGAGTAATGGTGTGGTAGTTGAGAGAAAGAATGGTCACCAGCGTCCACTGTTGTTGAAAGGTTGGGTCAGAAAGTGACCTTTGGATTTTGCAATGTAGAGGCCACTAATTACCTTAAGAGAATTTCTGTTATTTGAGGTCCCATCAATGGCCATGTACACTTATGACAGTGGTATACAAAACATAAAGGACTGTACTAATTTACATTCTAGTGGGAGAGACAGCCAACTGCCGGGAGCCAGCATGAGGAATTCCACCCGTGACAAGGTCATGCGGCAAGAGCTCTGATGGCAAGGCTAATCAGACCTCAGGTTTTCCCCCTGGAATTTCCTGAGCATCCACCCCCCCAAAAAATAAGAATCTGCCTGCTCTTCCACTCTTCTGATATTCTCTGGAAAAAGTCAAATCAGGGCTTTAGTCTTCTGCATTTGAAAGGGATGTTTTAGTTAAAACCCCTCTGATAGCTCTCTAGCTTGCCTAACAGGTTCCCCAGACCTCTTACAGCTTGTGAATTGCTTACAGCCCCCCAACCGCGAGAGGCACAAAGCTTGAAAGCATCTTATAGATACAGAGCCTTTTCTAAAGAGTTAAAAATCATATTGGTGATGGGTTTTCACTGTTGACCCAATGACTGCCGCCAGGCCTCCATATTCTTTATCTTTTCGGCACCTGGGAGGATGTTAATCAATGTAAATGGGATATGGAAAAGGATATATAGTAGTTTTGATGTTAGCAACACTAGACTTTTGAGTTAATTACTTTTCTCTTTGTTATATATCACTGCACTCCTCTTGTATCCTTGCTATGTAAGAATGTAACTTTATTTAGTGCTTTCTGAGAGTGGCACCAGACCTTGGGAAGATCAACACAAATAAGTCTTCTGGTTGACAAACCCTTATCAGAAAAAAGGCTGTAAAATGTTAATTGGCCCTTTTGGCTGGAAGATGATGTAAATTATCTAAGACTTGTGTATACAATTAGGTATGCAGAGAGAAAAGCCTGGTTTTGATAAGAGTCTGGACCTCTAACGCTGCATAACTTTGTGTTACCCATTGATCTCCATGTTTTATCAAAAGTATAAAAGGCCTTCTGAACAACAGAGGACGGAGCTAGTTGCTGGACTGGTTTCCCCAGTGTCTCTCTCTCTCTTTCTTCTCTTCGCTCTAATTTCAGGCTGAATTCCCATCTGGGGCGCGGAGGCTCACCAAGTCCACTTACTTGCCCTGGCTGTTAAGACCCGCGCGAAAGGGAGCCTAAGGTCAGGCACCCTTAGATATTCAAGCGAGCGCCGGTGGCCCAACGTAGATGGTGCAAATTCCTTGTCTGGAATTTTATTGGTCTTCTGTGTAATCCAAGTTATTCAGCCCTCTTCCTCCACTTAATTTTCCTACTACACTATTGTTTCTTAATCTAATCTTATATTAATCAATAAATAAGTTTTTCTCACGCCAACGCCATCCACCTTCGAATTCCCTGGACCCACCAGGGCTGGACCCTGGCAGCCAACAAATAATATGGTTCAGATAAATAATAAGTGCCTTCAAGAAGAAAATAAGGGTAATATGATGTGAAATGCTAAAATAAAGAAGATGTCTAGGAAAGGTTCTGAAGAGTTACCATTCAAGCTAAAAGCTATATGATAAAAAGCAGTTTTTAATAACATCTCTGAATCATAGCAATAGCAATATATAAAATCGATTTGGACCTTGATTCAAATAAACTATAAGAGACACTTATGAGGTATGGAAATGTAAGCACTGACTAGATATATAAAAATATTAAAGAATTATTGTTTAGGTGTGATAAATGTATGTTTTTGTTAAGAATCATTTTCAAAACATACTGAGCTATTAAAATCATATCTGGAATTTTCTTCAAAATAACGGGGAAAAATACTATGGGAGGTAAAGGAAAGTGGATGTGAATATAGATAAAACAACACTGACTGTGTGTTAATTGTTGAAGGCAGCTGATGGTACATGGGAGTTCATTAGACACTTCTGATTACTTTTTTATATATTAAATTTTTTCTATAATAAAAAAAAATTTTTAACTTCTCTGAGATGTCTCTGACTTGATCTGTAAGAGTTAAGAATCCCAAGTTTACCAAAGTGTGGAGAGGATTAAATTAGATCAGTGTTTAAAGCAACAGATAAATGTTTATAGCAGCTGCTCAAAATAAAATAGCTCTCTTCCTCTCATCCCCATCTTTGCAAGTTGACTTTGGAAGATAGGAAGCTATCTGAAGGAAAAGTTTTTGAACTAGGAATTTATGTAAGACTATTTAGAGAACAAGAGAACATTCAAAGGATGTAATATTAATGCTTGAAGTGAAGTGTGAAAGTTGCTTAGTCCTGTCCAACTCTTTGTGACCCCATGGACTGTAGCATGCCAGGCCCCTCTGTGTCCATGTAATTCTCCAGGCAAGAATACTGGAGAGAGTAGCCTTCCCTCCTCCAGGGGATCTTCTCACCCAGGGATGAACCCAGGCCTCCCGCATTGCAGGCAGATTCTTTACCATCTGAGCCACCAGGGAAGCCCTATTAATCCTTAGGATTTGCTTAGAAAACGGATGACAGGAAAACTGACATTCCACCTTCTTCAGACAATTATTTTCAAGCTTTACTTTGCATAGGAATCCTTTGGGATGCTGGTTAAAATTTCAGATTTCTGGGCTCTACCCACAAAAAGTCTGAGCCAGAAGGTCTGGAGTGGAGTTTAGGAACGTGCATTTTTAAGAACCATCCCAAAGAATTCTGTTGTAAGTGGTCTTTGAAATACAACACTTGGAAATACTGTTTTAAGGTCTCAACTGACTCTAAACAACATCTGTTGTTCCAAAAATAGTCCTTAGGGTAGCGCTTTTTTTTTTTTTTTTTAAAGCTGGAAACACTGGGTCTCGTGGGAAAAATCAGAGCATATTCACTTAGGATTTCTTCATGACCACGGATGCAAAAGAAATAGAAGAATCTGAATAATAATAATAATGATAATCTGAAGAATAATCCCAGTTGCCCACTAATGTCACGGAGAACAAATGTCTGCAATGCCCAACCCTTTTGCCCTAATTTGTACAAGCAAATTAGGGAAGATACACTTTACTCAGCCACCAGGGCTTGTGCCCCAAAAGGATTCCCAAATGTGCTCTTTCCCTTCCCCACCCCTGCAAACAGTATCTTCTCCCCAGGATGGCTTTTCCCTTTTCTCTCCTGCTTACCCACCTGTCCATCCTGCTGTTGTCCCTCAGAGAAATAGTTATCTGATGGATCTAAATCAGACTGTCATTGGACTAGTTATCCACGTTGCTAACAATTGTCCTTGTTGTAATTTTACACCTTTTCGTCTCCTTGTCACTAAACTGCAAGTTCCTTGAGGACAGAAACTGTATCTAGTTTTTCATCACTTCATCCATGGTAAATGTTCAATCGATTTGCAGGACGACTTAACTAAATGTATTTGTACCTCTGCTTTCTCCTTTTTCCCTAGCCCTGTTACAAAAACACAAGCGACTCTCACAGACTCCCAAAAGCTCGGATTTGTATTAAATCCCGTTTGTATTGTATTAAATCCCACCTGTCACTGGGTTCCGCCGCCACTTAGGGAGGTGGGTCTCACCAGAACTCCGGTTGTGTCAGAAAGTGAGGAGCCAAGTGCAGGCCACGCAACAGGCCTTACACTCCTTTATTACCAGATGGAGCGGAGAGAGAAGTGGGTGAAGAACGCTAAAAGATTCCCCCAAAGGCATCACACCACGCGTCCCAAGGGGACGGCTTCCAGTCGCGTCCCGTCTCCTCAAAGGATGTGGGAGGTTGCGGGATGCCCGTTGGGGACTTCGGGATGAAGCTGGTGTTTCCACCGACCCCTGAACCGGGACAGGGGGCGGAAAGCCTCGGAGAGCAGTGATCCCACAACAGCGCAGCGGAGGAGGAAGGGGCCTGGAGCCACGGTCCCCAGTCCGGCGCGCCCCCCGCGCCCCCGCGCGAGCGCGAGCCGCCGGCGGAAGTGCTGCGTCGCGCACTTCCGGGTGTTGTCTGGCCGCCGCCGCCGCCGCGCGTCTACGGTCTCCAGGCCGCCGCCGCCGCCGCCTCGGGTCCCGGAGGCAGGAGCGACGTCACCACCATGGCCGGCATCAAAGGTGGGCCTGGGGCGCTGAGCCCGGGCGGGCTGGGCCGCCGCCCCGAGAGAGGGGACGGGGGGGCCCACGCGGGGCCCACACGCCGTCTACCGGGACCCGGCGCGCGCCGCGGGGCTCCCTGCGTTGGCGGCTGACTCCCGGCTCCCCCCGACCGCGACCCCCGCCTCCGGCCTCCGGGCCGCGGTGGGCGCGGCGGCCTCCCGGAAAGGACTGGGCAGGGTCGGCGGCTCCCGCGTCAGCCCCCGCCCGGTGCTGAGCTCGGCCGCCTAGCTCCCGCCCGTCGCCCCCCGGTGCGAAGAATTGAAGTGGCTCCGCCGGGCGTTCGGAGTCCCGCAGCCGCTCGGCTCCACACACACGCGTTTTGCAGGAGTTTGCAGCCCAGGGCTAGGCGGCACCGTGTGGTTTTGAGGGGGTTGAGGAGGCCGCCAGAGATGCCAGTTATGGAAAATCGGTGTCATTTCCCATTTAAAGGCACAAGTGCTATCTTTTCGGATGCTGAGCCGAACCGAGCCCCCAGGAATGCGCTGGAAGGGCTTTAGGGATGATTCTTTCCCAAACCTCGGCGATCACATCCGTGTCAGGACCCGGACTCTGAGCTTCACGCTCCTAAAACGGATGCGTTATGGTTTGTGGTGTTGGTCTGACTAGATAAAGCCCGTGAGCGACCCCAAAGGGCTCCTTTTCCCTCCCCTCTCCACAGTTGCACCTTGAGGCTTTTTCACATTTCACTGTTTTTATTAAGTTAGGTTTGTGGGGTTTTTTTAAGGTAAAAGAGTCTTTTTAATTAAAACAAAATGAAAAAGTTCTCGTTTTGTCTATTTCCTTTAAAAAAGAAAGGAATGTTAGTTTTTTTCCTCCAGCTGTTGGTTGGTAGTTTTGTTAGGTTAGAAGCAAATAACCAGGAACAACGTTTTCAACTTAATTCTTGACAACGAATTACATTGATTTCCTGACCTGCGGCTTTGTTTGAAGGGCAGGCAAGCAGGAAGTGAAGAACTTCAGTAACTGTTTTTTCTGTTGTTTTATTTTCTTCAAGGACAGCTTTTGCCGAGCTTCTTCCCCAGAGTCACGTTTACTGTTTCTTGTTTGTTTATAATGTCTGGAAACATTTCCGGTAGAAAACTTTGTCAGTTGAGCAGCTAGGATAGCTTTCCTGTCTCCTTTTGAACTATAACACACCTTTTAAAATACTTGTGTGAAAGGGAGTCATGGTAGAAATGTGATTTTTAGGATGTTGCCAGTTTCCCAGTTCTTTCCCATTTCTGTACTGTCAATTGCTCTCTCTCAAGAAAATAACTTTGTAATTATGGGTAGGTGAGTATTAATCAGCAGAAAGTATCTCAGACGGAATGGTACTTAGACTTTTGGTTTCAGTACAGTTTTCTGATTGTTGTCGTTGTTATCAGGATGTTTTCTTCCTGGTGACCTATCTTTATGTTAATGAAAGTCACTCAGTCGTGTCCAACTCTTTGTGATCCCGTGGACTATACAGTCCATGGAATTCTCCAGGCCACAGTACTGGAGTGGGTTGCTTGCCGTCCCCTTCTCCAGGGATCTTCCCAACCCAGGGATCGAACCCAGGTCTCCCACATTGCAAGTGGATACTTTACCAATTGAATCCTGGACTGACTTCTCAAGTCATTTGTCTATTACTTTGTTACATATTGGATTTTTCTGGTAACTCCCAGTTTAGGTCCCTTCTCCTATTTCAATCTTTTTGTAATCACAGAAACCACACCCAGTGTCTTGAGAGTTTAGATAATTGTCCTGTTCCACCCCTAACCTGGAGGCTTTGGGAGCAGAAACCAGACTCATCTAAGCTTTGCTTTCTGAATGTTGCATCACTTAATTACAGTGTAAAATTTTGCCTTGTTGATCTGTCATCTAGGACATCCGTTTATACATCCATGGCGAGATTTGTATATACATCAACCTGGTTGTTGATTCATAAGACTGGAGGAACTTTACACTTTTTTGAGCAGTTTATCTAACCCCATTGGTATCTTATCCAGTATGACCCGGAGGTGAGATGTCACACAAAGGAATCTTTTGATACCTGAATCTTATCTCTTTTCAGTTCCTTGTTTGTTTTTTCTACATCATTAACTTTTTAAGAGCATATTAAAAAGAATTTAGACTCTTTTTTGATGATAAGAATGTAAGTAATTTTTCTCTTGTCATAGAACAGTGTTAACCACCACAACCAAGTTCTAAGGTTACTAATCTCCTGGCCAAGACTATCACAAATCTGGTATGCTTTTTGAGATTTTTTATGCCTGATTTTTTTATCTTCCAGTTTCTTCCCTCCAATCAGAGGGCAGTTCTTGTCTGCAGCTCTCCCTCCTGTTTCTCATCATTTTCAATATGGGAAGCAAAATAAGCTTACAAAATTTTGTGCTCAAACGATACAGATAACAGTAATTGCTTCCAGGAAAGGAAGGTTCCTTTTCACTTAACTTTGTTCTGGGTACATGAATTGCCTATTGAAATATATATGTATAAGTGAGCATAGGTGATTCTGTAAAATAAAAGGTTTCATTCCAACATACAACAATTGTCACAAAAATCAAATAAATAACTTGTGAATAAGAGGGTAGAGAATGTTAGCTTTAACATGTGGGCTTTGTGACATCTGTGTGGTCTCTCTGTTTCCTCCAGGTTTATAAGCTATAGTCAGCATAAATGGCTTTTGTATAAATAAGGTGAACTGAGCTGTTAGGCAGTTACCTTTCAAAAAGCGGAGTTGGTTTTGTTGTTGTTGTTGTTGTTTACTTCTTCAGCATGTTTTGTAACAAGTATCTTAGTGTTCAGAGAATTATTTGCATTTTAGATCTAGTCCAACCTTTATTTTATAGAAGAAAGAACTGATGCTCAGATGACTCACATAGTCAGATAGTAAGTGGCTGATAGGCGCTGGGCCCCAGTGCCTCTTAACTCTCCCTTGCAACTGTTTCTGCTCAGCTGCACTGGGCTCTCTTCTCATGACTTCTTTTTTCCATCTCCCCACCCTCTCTCTTTTCCTTCAGCCTCCTTTCGTTCATTCCACACATAATTATTATGGAGTGTTAAGAGCTGAGGCCTGAGAATCAGTAGAAAACCTCTGTTCTCTGCTCTCGTGGCGTGAACAGCTTAGAAGGAAAGACAAATCTGTATAGCATTGCATAAACATTTATACTGAACCATTTTCATGTCTGGTTGTCCAAATGTCATGGTAATTCGGTAGCTTAAATGTATTCAAAATCAGTTACTCTACTAATCTTTGTTTACCAAACATGTATTTTACTCTTCAGTTTAAAGAAATTGTCGATTGATGACATAAAATTATATTTTTTCCGAGAACAAACAAAAAACCTGGCCGCTGTGATAAATGAGCACGGGGAGGCACGCCAGAGCAAAGAGGGCCTCCGCACGTGTGCCCCAGCCTGAAATGTCCCCCCACATAGCCGCAAGGTTGATTCACTTCTTCATTTCACGTAGATCTCTGCCCAAGATGTCTGCTCATCAGAGATGGCTTCCAGGACGATATATCTAGAATAGCACTCCTACGCCCTTGGTTTTGTTTTGTTTTGTTTTTTAAATAATATTTGACATGTGTTTACTTTTAAAAAATCACTTTATTCTCCCACCAGAACATAGACATGAGAGCAAGAGTTTTAATTTCTTTTCATTGCTCTGTCTCCAGTGTCAAGAACAGTGTGCAGCGCTCAGGAGGCACTCAGTAGATGTTTGCAGAGTGAAGGAATAAATAAACATAATAGGGGGAATGGGTCTAGTCAGGGACTTTTGAAAACTTCACTGAGGAAGAGGTAACTGGGCTGAGATCTGAAGGAAAAGCAGGAGCTCATGTGGCGAAAAGAAGCCAGAGCTGGAATAAGAATGCAGGCTCCTAAGTTGTTCACAGCCTTGCCTTATTGTTTAACACCACCCCAGCACCTGTTAGGTATTTGGCTCTCTGTAGACATTTCTTGAATGAAATGAGTGAATGAAAAAGTATCTGAGGTAGAAAGGATAGCATATGCAAAGGGCCTGTGGTTGAGAGAGCCGCTGACTTCCAGGAGGGGAAAGAAGGCCAGTACAGATGCAGAGGCCAAGGGGTGCAGCCTGGGGTGAATGCGTGTCCTCACAAGCAAGCAAGACCAGCTTCTGAGGACCTGTCTTGAACTGAACAAAACATGGTAAACTCGGTATTTACCTCACTGTTGACATCGCATTCCCTTGGAAACTTAAAACTCCTCCTTTGCCACAAATTAAAGTGCAGATATTTTTATTTTTCTTTGCCTTGTGCAACTGAAAATCTAATGGCATTAAGGACAGAGTAAATGTGTTCAGGGTTGACATGACCTACATCAGTGATCGGAATGAAAACTAAATCTGCTCAGCTCCCATGTCTGTGGGTGTCCTTGATTATGACCATTTTAATTCAGAGAAGTATGTCTAATTCTGAGCAGCATTTAACCCCTTAAGTGTTAATTTGGTTTATTTATGTTGAGTCTTGTCTTGCTAATTTGTAGACTTTTGACAGCTCTTTTGAATTTTAATGTTTCTGTTAAGATTAATAGACTGCATCGTTGGACAAAAAAAGAAAGTTATTCTTTTAGCCACTGTTAGTTGCAGAAATAGAGGTTATGTGGAGCTCAAATTGATCATTTATTTCTTTGTTTAATTCTAGACTGTTGATTATACTTTTTCAAGAACATTGTTTCTACTCACTGATATATGTGAAAACACTTTCTAAAATATATGCTTTGTATAGGGGGGTGTGTGTGTTGTTTGCTTGTGACCTCAGAAACTGTATTTCGCCTACAGAATGTATCTATGGCTTGTGATAACGTCTTAAAATGGTGATACAACTGAAGGATTGTACCTGTGATCCTGAATATTTTCTGATGTGTAGCAGCTTAGGGAAAGAAATCTGGCTGTAGTTTTGCAAGCTATTTAAAGATCTGTAGCAAAATTAATTGAGATTATTGACTACAGGTACCCTGGAACACTTTTCATCTGTACACACCAGGGGCATATGTGCAAGAAGCAGTCGCTGATCAGGAGAGCTTTTCCCATAGATGAGGCCTCTAAAGTCCAGTAAAGCTGACTGCGGAGTTTCTGCACAGACTGCTTTTGGAAACTCTAGAGATGTGTGGAGTAAATGTCACATCACACTGGGCTTCCCCCACGCCTCAGCAGTAAAGAGTCTGCCTGCAATTCAGGAGACTCGGGTTCAATCCCTTGGTGGGAAAAATCCCCTGGAGAAGAGAATGGCAACTCACTCCAGTGTTCTTGCCTGGAGAATCCCACGGACAGAGGAGCCTGGCGGGCTACAGTCCATAGGGTCACAAAGAGTTGGACACGACTTAGTGACTAGACAACAAATACCATACTTAAGGCTGGAGGATCATTGATCTTGTGACCGGGATGGGACTCCTTTGACATGGGACCATTAATTTGGGAATGTGGTAATGTGCCTGCCATCTGTCAGGGCTTTGAAAATCAGTATCAGTATATTTTGCTTTGAAGATGCCTCAAATAGCTTATTCCAAGACAAGATAACTCCAGCTTTTGAAGATGAGTCACTAATACGTTTGCTTTTTTGTTGTGTTTTGTCTTGCTTTTTGCTTCTGGGATTTTAGGGAATATTCTGACTGCTAATAGTAATGTTAATAAAAATAAATGTTGATTTAATTGCTGTTTCTGTTTGACTTTTTATTTACTCTGCAGCTTTGATTAGCTTGTCCTTTGGAGGAGCAATTGGGCTGATGTTTTTAATGCTTGGATGTGCCCTTCCAATATACAAGTATGTAACATTTTTGTCTTTTTGTGTTTAAGTGTAAAATTTTTCTACTTTTACCCACTGAGCCACCAGGGAAGCCCTAAGTGTAAAATTTTTCTACTTTTAAAGTTAAAACACTTTTTTTTTTTTAACTACAATAGAAATAAACCTGAGAAATGGTCATTTGTTAAGGATAAACTTCTAAGTCTTCACTTAAAATTTGTGTGAACGTATTTTAGGACAGCAGCATGTAGAAAAGCCTTTGGCTGTTGTTCCTTGACTACTGCTGAGTTTTTAATGGCCAGATAGCAAAATGCTAACCCATCACAACTGCTTCATCTGGAGAACCAATTGATTAAGTTATAGACAAGAAAATGTAAAATGTCTTTTTCAACACAAAAAACTGTAAACAGAGTCAAGAGCAGCTGACAAAGAAAAAAGTTATATACACAATTACTCTATAGGACAGAGAGAATTTTTTAAAGTAATAGGATAAATTAGAAAAATACAGACAGCACAATAGAAAAACGAACAACAAATATGTAAAAAAGGATTGCTGTTTGCTAATAAGAACATGAAAATATACTCAACCTCACTCAAAATTAGGACTTCCCTAGTGGCTCAGTGGTAAAGAATCCTCCTGCCAACGCAGGAGATCAATTCCTGATCCAGGAAGATCCCACATGCTGCAGAGCACCTAAGCCCACGTGCCACGACTGTTGAGCCTGTGCTGCGCAGCAAGAGAAGCTGTGGCACTAGAGAGTGGTCCCCGACTGCCACAACTGGCGAAAGCCTGTGCGCAGCAGGGAAGACCCAGCACAGCCATAAATAAATAATACAAAAACTTTTTAAAACTGCACGAAATCAATTGGCCAAGGTAAAAGATACGACAGACAAGCATTGTCATGTACTCTGGGTGGAAGTTCAAACAGGTGCAAGTCTCCTGGGTGACCAGTTTGCCTGTAGCTCTCAAAACGTATCCTTCCACTTCTTAGAATTACTCACACAAATCTACTTGCAGATGTTTACAAAGATGTGTAGTCAGGGGAGAGTATGGGTGTTCATGGCGGCCTTGGTTATAATACCAACAACAAGAAAACTGGACGCATCCTAAAGGCCTATCAAAAGAAAAATGATAAATTAGTACATCCACTGATGGAAATACCAGGTCGTCTTAAAAGGGACAAGAAAGAGCCGTGATTGCTAATCTGTTAAACAGGTGATCTTGTTAAATTTATAAGTACAGTGATTCATTCGTATATCTAAAGTTTATCCATATGGGAATCAGGAAAGACCCACACCAGTAGAACTGGGAAAGAGAAGACAGGAAAGACACGGGTAACCTTGATTTTTCACTTGTTGTCCTTTTATATTTTTTGCATGTGTTATCCCTTAAACTTAGGCCCATTTGTAATTTTTTGTTGTCGTTCTCAAAATATTCAGCAGAAGATTTTTAGGAGAAACACATAGATAAATCTTTGCTTATCATGAGCTTCTAAGTACAAGCAAATCTCCATTATGATATGTATTTTATGGCAGTTTTAAAAGTCATCTATTTCATTTTAACGTTTTATTTTGAAATGATGATGGACTGTCAAGAAGCTGCAAAAATAGCACAGAGAAGTTCCTGGCACCCTTCACCCATCCTCTCCCAGTGGTAATATCTTACATAAGTGTTTTATATCATCCAAACCAGGAAAGGACATGGCACAATACAATAGCTAGATGATTTTTATTGTGATAAAGTTGACATTCTGATTGAAAGTCTTCAGTATTACTTTCAGTTCATTTTCTGTATGCAGCATTTTGGGAGTTCCTAGTGAACTAAGGAAAGTTTGGGGGTGTTCCAGCTTCATGCCAAAGCAGGATTTTAGAAGTCAAGGTTATGAATCTTGAATTTTAAAAATTACTGTGTTAACAGTCCCATTTTTCATATGCTTTTTTATTTATAACCTAAAAATATTTTTAATTTTGGGCCTTAATTCCAACTGTTACAAATCATAAAGCATTTTCTTTTCATTTAAGAAATATTTAATCATTGTATCATAGTTGACTTTAGGAATACTGTGACTCAAAATGTTTTCTCTTTTTTGGCATTCAGCTTATAGCTTATATTTAAACTATATCATATTTGTACCTTGCAGTATACTTTGGTCCTTATTTTTTAAAAAGAGTATATTCTGTGTATAGGAAAATGACAAAGACAGCAAAAACTACATTAACTTATTTTTCCTTTTCTAGCCAATACTGGCCCCTCTTCGTTCTGTTCTTCTATATCCTTTCACCTATTCCATACTGCATAGCAAGAAGACTAGTCGACGATACGGATGCTATGAGTAACGCCTGTAAGGAACTCGCCATATTTCTTACAACAGGCATTGTGGTCTCAGCTTTTGGCCTCCCTATCGTGTTTGCCAGAGCAAATTTGGTAAGTGACAGCATTCTCCTACTTACGATTTTGCAGTAGACTATGTTCAGTTTTTCTCGGAAAAATAGTCTGTTAAATAACATGAAAAAGAGATGAGAGACATAGGAACCTAGAAGATGAGAGAGAAAAACCTTACTTATGTTGTTGTTAATTGGTACAAATACTAGAATGCATTGGCAGCAGCGTTTGGCATACCAGTACTTCACTCTCAGAATTGGGCACATGGGGACTTGCCTGGTGGTCCAGTGGTTAAGACTCCATGCTCCCAATACAGGAGCCCAGGTTCAATGCCTGGACAGGGAACTAGGATCCCACATGCCCCATGGTGCGGCCAAGAACTTAAATAGATAGGTAACAGCTGGGGGCGTGGACTCGCCCAGTGCCGCACAACCCCAGGCCTACCTTGTACAGCTTAAAACATTGACGGCCTGAGGAAATCTCTACAGGTGGGAAGGTACCAAAGAATAGAAGAGACCTCCCTGACTCACCAGTCAGATTCGCTCCTCCTTGTCTGGGAAGATGGAGACGGCAAAGAAGACAGGCTGGCCACCCTTCCACACAGAGAGGGCAGTGACTCCCCCTGCCTCTTTAATAGACCGTACACGAGCACGTGTGCATCTCCAATGCTCTAGTATAGTCTGCTCTCTAGGTAAAACTTTTAGATTCACTAAGGAAGATTTGAAGCAAACTTCTCTGAAAACAGAAAATCATAAAATTCTGTGCTGCCTCTTCATAACCTAGAAGTCAAGCTTGCTTTTCAAAAATGATTATCTTCCATGCCTTTCTGTCTCTTTAAAGGAATCACAGGTCTACAAGAACCAGGTCTACAGGAGCAGCTGTTACGTGTTCAACAGTGTCAGAGTCATCATTACACGTCGTCTTTGTTTTATATCGTGGTTGGCGTACAAACGGAGCCTTGATCGCTTTTAGTTGCCTTGTTGTTTTTCATGTCTGTTAACTGAGCATTTCTGTCTTATATCCGTAGATCCAGTGGGGAGCTTGTGCACTCGTCCTCACAGGAAACACCGTCATCTTTGCAACTATCCTGGGCTTTTTCTTGGTCTTTGGAAGCAATGATGACTTCAGCTGGCAGCAGTGGTGAAAGGAATCACTGAACTCTTGTCACATGGACTTCTTGTCATTTCTCGGCCGTCCGCGCACATAGGAGACAGGGCAGTGATGCTGAGCAGTGGAGCAAGCCTCTCGGGGGTGTTCCAGGTGCTCCCTTCTCACTTGTATTGTTAGCATACTATTTTCACAGAGACTTGCTGAAGGATTAAAAGGATTTTCTCTTTTGGAGGAGCTTGACTGATTTCACACTTATCTCTAGTATGCTTTTTGTGGTGTCCTGCTGATTTTAAAATATTTATGTGTTTTTCCTGTTCAGTTTTTTTTTTAATCAATATGCAATGTTAAACTATTTTTTTAATGTAATAACCATTTGCATTGGTTAGGCATTAGAGTTCTGCTGGCTATTACTGGGCTAAATACATTTTTTTTACCTTAAAATTGTTTAACTTCCACTACTACACATAGTTATAAAAATAAATTTTTCATTCAGTCAGGATGACATCACTCCCAATTTTATGCAAACATGCAGACCATTAGCATACCTTATAGACTATATACTCAGTGCAAATCTAGCTGCATTTATACCTCAGAGGGGCCAAGTGTTAATGCCGTGCCCTCCATAATAGTTGCTGGTTTTGCCAGAAAGCAGGTGTTTTGTGAATTGAAAATTATTTTATGGAATTGTTGCAAAGGAGTGCTTTTATTCTCAGTTGCTAGAAGAACTTAGGGTTAAAGGTAAGGGTGTAAAAACAGATTCTTGAGATATGGTTTTTATTTATGTTTATTATAATTAGAGTGAGTTGCATGGCAGGAAGAAACGAGGTTGAAATTCCATTTTTTAAAAAATCCTGTTTCTATTTATAAGTGAAAATTTTGATCTTTCAGGCTTTCATGTTTTACATGGGTATAGGGACACACGTGGAACTGCTTCTGACACTGGAAAGTGTATGTTTGCACCCTACATACTAGAATACCTCTTCCTGCTTCCTCCTGTGACTTATTTTATACATTGTATATATTCAGTAAATTTTCCCATACAGTTTAGTAACACCTTAAATTAAAGGTGAGTGCTCTGCCATACATTCAGAGTGTCCCTGCCCCACACAGAAGGCCTTGAGGTGATTAACAAGTGACTTAGTCTTGCCAGTCATAATTAACGACTTAAGATCTAGAACATGGGAGTGGGTTGTACATACGTGTTTTTAAAATACTTAAGACGAGTTTCCTGTGTACTTCTCAACATTTTTTTCTTTCATCCTCAGAGATACTGTTTCCTTTTATAAATGGCCTTGATTGTGTGAATTCATGCAAAGCAGCCAAATCCAGCTGTGTGGCAGCTTCAGATGCAAACCTGACCCCCAGATTCCCAGTAACCAGGCATGGTCAAGTTGTGGTCACTCGCCTCTCCCGCAATGATAAGTGTTTGTTTCAGGAATTTTGAAAATAGTCCAGGTCTGACAGTATTTTGTTAAGGACATTTGTTTGTATGTTTATTCAGTATACTTACTTAAAAATCTGTTTTGCCTTCAGATGAAACAGTAATCACGACAACTATCTCATTCTATAAAGTTGATTTCTCAAAAAAAATAGGAGCAGATTGTGGGTTTGTTCAACTTTCTACTAGAGATGCCTCAAGGCTTCTTTGCCCAACCCAAGTTGTTACTTTGAGCCGTGAGTTGGGCAGCAGGACGAGATGCCCGCGTGTGGCTGTCGCGTCTGCACACAGCCGAAGGCGACTTGCGGTGTCATGAGGTAGGCCTAAAGACGAAGGGACAGCTGCTCGTGGAGCAGGCAGCTGGAGGCAGAGTTGGGAGCTCAGTGCCTGTGATCTACTCGAGTTTTTCTTTTTGCCAAAAGTAGAGTCTCTGGTCCTTCCCTGTTTTCTGTTCTAGAATGTCAGTGCGGTGCACTGCTACTGTCTTATTTACTTGGCCGTAGACTCTTTTTCTGGCAGCTGCGGATTTCTTCTGTATAATAATCGCCCCGGCAGCATTGTGTCTTCGACCTTGCACACTAGCTTGACATAGTGCTGTCTCTGATTTCTAGGCTAAAATTACTTGAGGGCTGAATTTTCCATAGAATATGCACTGACCCTGCATTGCCATTCTTCTATGGAAAGAGAACTTTTGATGATGAAACAATAAAGATTTTAAATATCCGCTTTAGTTTGTGGGTGTTTTTGAAATGAAAACGTACAACACACTTCAGTTGCTGAAATGCATTATCTATTTTAAGAATGTGCTATAAAGCAGGGAGGACTTTAGTCGTTAATCTTGCAGAAGTTTCACTTCCAAAATAAAAGTGAAACTGTAGTAATAAGTACTACAGTGAAGCCATATGATATTGAGCTGTAGTCAAAGGACTGGTAATTTGGTGGAGTAGAACTTTGACCTAACCTTTTAAAAAAACAGCCATAGGAGGTTTTGTTGACATAACAAGGCTACTGACCATCTAATGTCAAGGTTGTACTTGTTCTTAATTTTCAGAACTCTTTTATGACTTCACATTTTATTATAATTTATTATTGTTTGTCATTAGAGCATTTTGCTTTTCGCAAACATTTCAAACAGGTAAATGTTAAAAAAAAATTGATCTGTGTGGTACAATGTGACCAGAGAAAAGTAGTGTTCTCTTTTATCAAAAATGAATCTTAGAATCTTGTCCCAAATTGTCCTACTTATAATCTCATTATATGTTTTAAAAAGTTCAAATTATAGGATCTTAGAGTCTGCTTTAATATGATTTGGGGGAAATCAAATAATGAAGACCATAAAACATTCCTCTTTCAATTATAGTTCCGTTTTCTTTTGTGTATTTTGAGGCAATACTAAAAGGAGAACTCATGAATTTTTTATTTCAGTAGAATGGCTAATACTATAAAAGAAAAACTGTCACAGTTTACAGCCATAGGAACCATCAAATAGAATAACATTTTATAGAACAAACAAGTATTCCCATATGTATTTGTAAGAGCATTAATATTAGGTTGCCCAAAAAGTTTCATTCTGGATTTTCCATAATATGTTAACAAAGAAATGAATGAACTTTTGGGCCAGTCCAGTACTTTATAGGGCTTCCCCAGTGGCTCATCAGTAAAGAATCCACCTGCAAGGCAGGAGACATGGGTTCGAAGCCTTGGTCAGGAAGATCCCCTGGAATAGGAAATGGCACCCCACTCTAGTATTCTTGCCTTGGAAATCCCATGGACAGAGGAGTGTGATGGGCTACAGTCCATGGGGTCACACAGAGTCGTACACTACTTAGTGACTAAACAACAGTATTTTATAATTTAGATTTATGGTTTGGCATTTAATATCAGAAGTGTTTTTTTCTCTTGTCAAATCAAAACTCCAGTACTTTGAGAGTTGACTCATTGGAAAAGACTGATGCTGGGAGGGATCGGGGGCAGGAGGAGAAGGGGACGACAGAGGATGAGATGGCTGGATGGCGTCACTGACTCGATGGACGTGAGTCTGAGTGAACTCCAGGAGTTGGTGATGGACAGGGAGGCCTGGCGTGCTGTGATTCATGGGGTAGCAAAAAGTCGGACACGACTGAGCGACTGAACTGAACTGAACTATAGTGTGGAATAAGTGTCAATGAACTTGTGTAGACTTGTGAACCTCCAAAATGGGCAGATGTTTTCCTGAAAGCTAGGTATACTTACATTGAACATTTGAAGATTGTTTCTAAAACTGTTCACAGCTGAACAATTTCTTGGAATAAAACTAAATTGGATAGATTTTTCCTTATTTTCATCATGCTCCAAAACATAGGTAAGAATCAGCTCTAAAACCAAGTTATGAGTATGGCAGTGAAGAAGGATGTTAGTCTTCTAATGATTAAGAAAGCTTGGTTTGAGAATTCCCTGGCAGTCCAGCAGTGAGTACTCTGCGCTTTCACTGCAGGGCATGAGTTCAAGTTCAATCCCTGGTCAGGGAACTAAGATCCCACAAGACAATTTGTGTGCCCCCCGCCCCCCCCCCCAGAAAAGCTCCAGCCTGGAAAAGTTCTTTGTTCCCAGTGAAACCTGTGTAGTAAAGGACTGCATTCTAGATACTATTGGGGAACATAAAAAGATGAGGGCACTGGTTCCCTGTTGGAGCTAGAAGTCTAGGGAGCTAAGACGCAAGAATGGACCACAGGAAGCTGATCCTGTGCATGCCAGAGTATGAGAAGTATGTGGCTTCACCGGCAGAAACAATTAGGGAAGCAAAGCTGAGGTGCAGGGAGTTTCCTGTCCTGCGCAGTCCAGTCTGCTGCTGCAGGCAGGGGCGTGGAGCGGGTCTCCAGGGCAGCATCCTGGCTGTGGTTCCTCGGCTCCCTGGGGTACAGGAGGCGGCAGGCGCAGTAGCAGCAATGATCGCAGGGGCTTCTTGATTCTGACCCTGATCTCTGGGTCCCAGATACAGTGGCGATGTGAGAGGTGGTGAGATTCAGGGTATATTTTAAATGATCAAGCAGATCCGCTGATGAATTTGTGCGGGGGAGCGAAGAGTCGATTGTCAGTTGTGCATGTCAGGGTTGGGGTCAAGGAGAGGTAATGAGGGAGGGTGTGAAAAGTAAACGCCAAAGGTGGACACCATGTCCCAGCCACTGGCCCATTACATCCATGTGTAACCTAGGGATACCATCATCTGCCGTGTTTAAAACCGTTACCAGGCAAGACAGCACTGTTGACCCTTTGACCTTGTAACTGCTCTGTCAGTTCCTTGAGGGGTGACAAGGTAGCACACGTCTTGTCCTCGAGGTTACACTATGGGCTCTGGAGTCAGAGTGCCTGGCTCTAAGCTCTTCCTTACACTAGATATATGCCACACAAGTGTGGTGTTTCTCCTTTCTGGGTCTCACATCACATCCGTAAAAGGAGGGTAATCATAGTAGTTACTTCATAGGGTGCTCGTGGGGTTCAAGGATGACATGCAGAGGGCTCACAGCAGTCGTGCTTGTTCAACGTTAGCCGTTCTTACTGTTGCTCATAGCAGTTCTCTGTACTGGGAAGCGGTTCCTTCTTCTCACACAAGGAGACAAACTGAAAATCCAGTCTCTTTAGATAATATATTTGCAGACACATCACTGTCAGCCTCATAGTACCTCTTGGAAATCCTGTTAACCTCCTTGTTCCCTGTCAGTGTCACAGTACCTCGGGGAAATCAGGAGATCTGTTGACTCTAATAGACCTGCCAGCTGCTGTGACACGTGCTTCCGGTGGATAAGGACGTGATCCTACTGCCCCCTCTGCTCCTGTCTTGGAACTGAGATGTGGTACACATTTTTTAAAAAAAGAATAGAGAAATACGTTGCCAAACGTTTTTAAAGCAAGAAGGGGAAGTCATGGTGGATGTGAAGCTAAGAAATCCTTGAGAAAATGAAACTATCGGGGATTAAGTTGAAGAGAGAAGCTGCGACCTGAAATACCGGTGGCAGGTGCATGGGTGAGCACTACCCTAATAGGTGGCGGTCCTGCTGGGGAGGCCTGGACCCACCGCAAGTGGTGGAACCTGGGGCCAGGACAGGCTTGGGCCACACAGAGAGGAAAGTCACAAGGGAATCACACAGGGTGCTGCAATAGAAGCAGCCGGGCCAGCAGGCCCACCTGCACCCGACACACACCCATCCCCGTCTCACACCCTCCAGGGCGGGAAGAACCATATCCTACAGTAGGGAGAATGGGAAGTCCAGGAGGCCAGCCACCAAGAGACCCCGCTTGGCAGCACGTCTGTTTTGGCAGCGAATACACTGCACCTATCCTTAGGCAGAATGCTCACTCCAGAGCGGCAGACGCTCCACGCAGGGGTCTCAAAGGGACGCTCCCAGGCAGGGATAACAGAGCAGTTGAGGAGAGCCCAATGGAAGAAAACAGATTCACAGAATTTACCTCCAGGGGAACAGTTGACAGAACAAAAAGACCTCTGTGCTTACAGTTCCGAGTACTGGACCCATCCATTGGCCCAGAAGGTCTTGCCAAGCGTCATACAAAATTGGGTTGATGAAGTCAAATTACAGAACATTTCTCACACCGAAACCCAATTAGGATTCCCCAGGACTGAACCCTGGAGAAAACACTATTTTTCGTTAAGGCTCTTCTTCCTATAACAATAGATTTGACTCAAAGATAACAATGAATACAGTAAGCTTATTATTGATAAACCTTTTTCTGCAATGTGTTCTCTCCCTATGGCATCCTGTTCTGAGACTGAACCTAGAATCTGCTGTCTGCATGGGTGGAAAGGAGGGGAGAAGCATACCCCATCTCATGAGATGCTTAGATTCCCACCTGGAACAATACATGGCCACCATCAGCACTTATGCACTCCATAGATGTTTGGAACCAGACATCAAAACCACAAAGTAAATGAAAAGGAAGGTGAATAGGAAACTGGAAGTAACATATACATGCTGCTGCTGCTGCTGCTAAGTCGCTTCAGTCGTGTCCGACTCTGTGCGACCCCACAGACGGCAGCCCACCAGGCTCCTCGTTCCTGAGATTCTCCAGGCAAGAACACTGGAGTGGGTTGCCATTTCCTTCTCCAATGCATGGAAATGAAAAGTGAAAGTGAAGTCGCTCAGTCGTGTCCAACTCTTAGCGACCCCATGGACTGCAGCCTACCAGGCTCCTCCATCCGTGGGAGTTTCCAGGCAAGAGTACTGGAGTGGGGTGCCATTGCCTTCTATATACATGCTACTATATGTAAAATAAACAACATGATCCTACTGTATAGCACAGGGAACAATATTCAGTATTTTTTAATAACCTATATGGGAAAAGAATCTGAAAAAGTATATATATAGCAGTACACCTGAAACTAATTAATACAGCACCATAAATCAACCATATATCAATTTTTAAAAATAAATTTTTAGAAATTGTTAATCACTCTTTTGCAACCCCATGGACTGTAGCCTGCCAGGCTCCTCTGTGCATGGGATTTCCCAGGCAAGAATGCTGGAGTGGGTTGCCATTTCTTTCTCCAGTGGATCTTACTGACCCAGGGATTGATTGCAGGTCTCCTGCATTGGCAGGTGAGTTCTTTACCACTGAGCAACCAGGGGAGCCCTAAAAAGTATATCCTCTGTTAAAAAAGGAAGGTGAAGTGACAACAAACAGAAGAAAATATCTTGAAGTTCTCTACTACATTGTATCTATAAAGTGACTGTGATTATAGAGGAAGTAGGCAGAAACTGAGGGGCTGCCGCTGCTGCTGCTGCTAAGTCGCTTCAGTCATGTCCGACTCTGTGCAGCCCCATAGACGGCAGCCCACCAGGCCCCTCCGTCCCTGGGATTCTCCAGGCAAGAACACTGGAGTGGGTTGCCATTTCCTTCTCCAATGCATGAAAGTGAAAAGTGAAAGTGAAGTCACTCAGTCGTGTCCAACTCCTAGGGACCCCCTGGACTGCAGCCTACCAGCCTCCTCCATCCATGGGATTTTCCAGGCTAGAGAATCCTAAACAAGCTCCTAAGTAACCATTCAAGCCTCCAGCCTATGTGACAGTTAACATTCTTACTTTTATGTTCTTCCTCTTCCAAAGTATTCCTGGAAATTCTAAGAATTCTTCTGTGTTACATAAACTAGTCTTGGTTGTCACTCATACCTCAGCCAATCTCTAGCCCTGGGCTGGCTTCCACTTCTCTGCAGCCACCTTTTACCATCTTCTAATTGCTTTACAAGCTGCAAATTTCTCCCGAAATCCTGTACCCCAACCATAGATTTTTGTCCCCGTCTCTTGTGGCTCAGCTGGTGAAGAATCTGCCTGCAATGCAGAAGACCTGGGTTCTGTCCCTGCGTTGGGAAGATCCCCTGGAAAAGAGAACGGCTGCCCACTCCAGTATTCTGGCCTGGAGAGTTCCATGGACTGTGTAGTCCATGGAGTTGGAAAGAGTTAGACACAACTGAATAAGTTTCACTCACTTTCACTTTCACAACCATGGATAGGATCCTGCAAGCACATCAAAAGCCTGGCTGTAACTTTACATAATTTTTTACTGAAGGCCTGAGGAAGAGAGAAGAGGATTACTATATACCCTCCCCTCCCCCACCCCTGCCCCCCACAAAAAGAAACCAACCATACACCTGGGCATTGGACTCTGGCTTCTAGAGTCTATTGGCCATGGGCTTGTTTGGAGGCTGCCCCGAGTCCTACCTCCCTGGCGCTGACCTGTCCCAAGTTGCCAGCACCATCTTACCTCCCCTAGATGGGAGGGATTCTTGGACAAGGTCCCCTTGCCTGGGTCCAGACCCCACCTCCAAAACACAACAATCAGTGCAAATGCAACTTGGCCCCTAGAGAAGATAGGGTTGCTCATAATTAAGCACATGATCCTTTCAACCCTTTTAATCCAAGAAGGAAGATTTTGTTTCATGTCGCCAAGAAGCTCATCAAAATGTTGCTTCTTCCATCTCCCTGAACAAGCGCTGTTAAAATGAATTTTAAATTTATTGATAATGTCAAACAGCAGTTTCCTCTACTTCTGTCCATGAAGGTACTAAAATGTCAGGATTTGATATCATCAGAATATCATGCATTCTGCATCAGAAAAACCTTGATTTGCCTATTGGCATATTCATTAATGTTATGCGGTCATATTAGTTGTTCAGTCATGTCCAACTCTTTGTGACCCCATGGACTGTAGCCCACCAGGCTCCTCTGTCCATGGAATTCTCCAGGGAAGAATACTGGAGTGCGTTGCCATTCCTTTCTCCAGGGGATCTTCCCAAGCCAGGGATTGAACCCAGGTCTCATGCATTGCAGGCAGATTCTTTACCATCTGAGCCACTAGGGAAACTAATGGTTGATCTTCAAACTGGGACCAGAGGTGTTGGGAAATCCTCCTGTACCAGTCAGGGTAGGTTCAACTTGCTCCAAGAAGAAACAACTGCCCAAATCTCAGGGTGAAACACAACAAAAATTTATTTCTTACTCACTGTGTGTCCATAACAGGCTTTCCCGGTAACTCAGCTGGTAAAGAACCTGCCTGCAATGCATGAAGACCCCATTTTGATTCCTGGGTCAGAAAGATCCCCTGGAGAAGGGATAAGCTACCCACTCTAGTATTCTCAGGCTTCCCTGGTGGCTCAGATGGTAAAGAATCTGCCTACAATTCAAGAGACCCAGGTTTGATCCCTCGGTTGGGAAGATCCCCTGGAGAAGGGAACAGCTACCTACTCCAGTATTCTTGCCTGGAGGAATCCATGGACAGAGGAGCCTGGTGGGCTACAGTCCATGGGGTTGCAAAGAGTTGGATATGTCTGAGTGACTTTCACACACACATGTCCATCACAGCTGGCTCTCCTCTGGCATCTTCTCTTGGGAGCCTGAGCTGACAGCTCTTGGCAGAAGAGACCAAACGTGGAGACCCACATGGGGGTTCTTAGAACTTCTTCCTGGGGGCACTTGCTCCACCCACCCACTGACCAGAGCCTGGAGTGGGTGGCCAAGCCTGATCTCAAGAGCGTGGGTGAAATTCACTCAGTCGTGTCTGACTGTTTGTGACCCTGTGGACTGTAGCCTGTCAGGCTTCTCTGTCCATGGAATGTTCCAGACCAGAATGGAGTGAATAGCCATTCCCTCCTCCAGGGGATCTTCCCAACCCAGGCATCGAACCCCAGTCTCCCACATTGCAGATGGATTCTTTACCATCTGAGCTACCAGGGAAACCCAATCTCAAGAGTGGGGAAGTAAAATTCAGAAACACAGACCAGCACCCTTCTTTTGACCACTCGTCCCTTATTTCTCTTCTGTCCCTAACCCTCTTATCCTATACTTTAATTTCTTTTTTGATTTAAGTGCTCTGAATCTGGTGTTATTATGAATAACAGCATGATACCTAATAGCCAAAAATGAAGTGTCTGTTCTTCGGTGAAGCCCGTGTTCAATTTTTTTGCATAGTTTTATTGTTTTGGAAATAGGGACAGTTGAGAAAGTTCATATCAAAAATAATCACTGCCCCTTCACCTATCAGTGCTGAACCCAGAGATTAGAGGAAACCAAGTTTTCTGTACCGTCTGCTAATTTATAAAAACATGTAAAGAAGAATCTGTTGGAAGTGACTTGAATCTGATAGGCTAATAGTTGACATTTTATTCAGGATAATTACTCATGATTGCCATTTATTCTTTTCTAGCAATTGGTCATTGCAATGCCCATGCCCATAATCTGTTGGTCTCTACCATGCTCCCATGAATATGATTGTCAAATCTGTTCTTTCACAGCGATTGAACCTGCTTCACCATCAACCTGTTCCTCACTGTTTGATCCCCTTCCCTTCACCCAGGGTTGGCAGGTTGGCTGCCAGGGTCTCTCAGGTAACCAGAAGAACTCATTGCCTGCAAAATGTCGGTCACATGGGCTGAGTTGCATCCTTTGGGTAGAAGTAGAACTCGACTTTCAAGATCTCCAAATTCTTGCCAGGACATATTCCTCAACACTTTCCATTCTCCTTTTCCATAATTCTCAAGGAATTGATGAGTGAAAGATGACAGATAAACAGGCTGGATGTGTATGTGTGAATCCTACAGTTTGCTTTATAAAACTACATGGATAGAAAAAAGCATGATTGGATCATCACCTTTGGAGGCATTGAACAGTTGAGGTGGATCACTAAACCAGGTTGCCCATTTAGAGCCACTGGCTGCCTTTTGGTCATGGCATCTGCCAACAGATTAAAAGAATGCCAGCACGAGTGCATGGCCCCACATGCATCAGGGGAATGGGACTGCCCTGTGAGCCTAGAGTATCCAAAACAATAGGGTGAGAGGTGGCCTCAAGTTTTCATGGAATATTTACTAAGGCAGTGTTATTTCAGCAGACAAATAATGGCGTCTATAGTTCCTTGGTCCTCTTAGGAAGACAAAATTTGTAGCTTATTTTTGTTAAATACTTTCTTAAAGTATTTCTTAAAAATATTCTTTGTGATGACAAATTGAAATTATAATTGAGTAATCACAACTTGGGTGTATAAAAATGGTGGCCACTGAGGATCTGATCTCGGACACCTCTCTGCCTCTCTGAGAACATGAACTTTCTTTAAACTGTTCCAACCCAAGGACACCACCAGCTGTCTTCAGAACAAAACCTGCTGGCTGTAAAATTGTGGTCTCAAGTTCTTCCTCTTGTAACTAGGGCCCTAATCAGTTCTTACTCAACAAGAATCCTTAATTTTTGCCAGTTCCAACTGTAATTCTTAATAAAAAGTTCATCTAACTGTAACCTTGTGGTTTTTGCCATTATAAACTCCCCTTCCTGTGATGCCAGCGTTCCACTCCTTTGAAGATAAGCTTGCCTTCCCAGAGCCAGGGTCCTGCTGACTCACTGTGTACGTGCTAATCTGTAACCATCTGTTGAAACCTTGAAGAAAGGTCATGTTTGACATAGGCTCTACATTTTGACACAATATAAAACTATAGGGAAAAAAAAAAAACTATAGGGAAAACCATGCTTCTCCAGACCACTTTCTTCCTTACTGGAGACTGCCCTCCTGAGCTAGTCCTCAGCCTGGTTCAAATAAAACCCTCTCCTACTCATTGTTACAGATTGTTTATTGATTGTGTCAACACGAGAATTCTGAGCTTTTCAGTTATGGCTTATCCCCTTTTTAGGGATTTCAAACAAGACGAGGTCCCCTGTGGAGGGCTGTGGGGAGGATCTGTGAGGGCTCCTCCCAGACCCTTTATAGTAATTTGGCGGATACCAAGGTAGGAGGCCAAAGCTTCCCTGGTAAAGCTCAGACGGTAAAGAATCCACCTGCCAATGCAGAGACCTGGGTTTGATCCCTGGGTCAAGAACATCCCCTGGAGAAGGGAATGGCAACCCACTCCAGAATTCTTGCCTGGAGAATCCCACGGACAGAGGAACCTATCCGGCTATAGTCCATGGGGTCACAAAGTGTCACACATGACTGAACCACTAACACACACACACACAAAAGGTGGGAGGCCAGCGGTCAGGAAGTGTATGCCCTCCAGGGGCTGACTCTAGTATTTGTCCCACAGAATCTAATTCACTTGTCGAGGGCTACTACCCACAGGGCAGAGGCTTCTGGCCATTTCCTTGCATTGTAGAGGATAAGCATGATTTGTCAACACAAGCCAGAAAGAGATAGAAAGTAGGGGTGGCCTGGGGACCACTTCTAGATCAAACAAGAGGGGGAAAAAAATCTGGTTCTGGCAGCAAGGTCAGAGCCATGAGGTCAATAACAAGAGAGAAGAATGAGCAGGTGCTATCAGTGTCAAGGGCATTTGGGAGTCTGTGAGCAGGTCTTGGGAATGACAATCAGCAACTCAAGGAAAGAGAAACTAAAGCTGCCAAGGATCCAGTACTGAAAGAGCTGAGTCCTAACAAAGGAAACGAGGAAGGGAGAGAAGACACAGTCTCTTTTCTCTGCCCTTCTGGGGATCCCAAGGATCTCCCCTGCAGACAGACAGTTCCAGGGTCTATGTCTCCTTAGAGTAATTCTCTCAAATTGCATTGTTCTTTTTTAAATGTCTTTTTTTTCTTTTTCTTTTTTTCTTTATACTCTCCAGCTAAATGAAACCTTTCCTGGTAGATGGAAATAGAAAAAGAAGGAAGCAAATGTCCTGGCTGTAACCAATCAGAGGAGCAGAAATGATCCCTGGGAGAAAGGGAGATAGATTTGGAGAGACCAAGTTGCACTTTACTTCATTAACCAACTCGTTTTAAAGCTGAACATTCTCTCATATACATTTCCCTAATTATTAAAAGCACTCGCTTAAAATTGTTAAAGTGTAGCGTATATACAGAAACTTGCATGGATCTTTTTTTGGTGTGTCTTTGAGGTGTGTGCATGTGTGTATATGTGTGTTGCATGGATATTAAGTGTATAGCCTGAAGGGTTTTCATAACCTGGGGAGCACATACATCCAAGTAGCCAGCTCCCCAGAGGTACCTCTAGAAAAACCATTTATGTTTAATAGCTCTGAAAGAGGCCATCATAATTTGCTTAGCCATTTTCCTCATGCTAAATATTTTTCTCTATAATAAATAATGCTGCAATGATTAACGTTTCTCCGAGTTTATGAGTGCACCAGCACCACCATCCCACTTGTTTCTCTGGATTAATCCTTAAGATTGCCATTTCAGTGCTTGTGATGGTCTTAGATTTGTTATACCACTTTGAATAATTTTTATTGTGTATTATCAGTGGCATTTTTGTATATTATTACTGTATGGTTTGATAAATGCAACATGTACATGATTCAAAAAGTTAAATGATGTTAAAAAGTTGTAATAGGCTATCAAATTTATACAGCAATACTGTATTTATTTTCCTTTTTAAAATCATTTTATGTATTTATTTTTGGCTGTGCTAAGTCTTCGTTGCTGCACGGGCTTTTGCCGTGAGCGGGGGCTATTCTCTAGTTGTGTTTGGTGCCCAGGCTTCTCGTTGCAGTGGCTTCTCTTGTTGCGGAGCACAGGCTCTAGGCCTCTCGGGCTTCCATAGGTGCAGCCCGTGGGCTCGCTAGTTGCGGCTCCCAGGCTTAGTTGTTCCACAGCATGTGGGATCTTCCCACATCAGGGATCAAATCTGTGTCTCTTGCCTTGGCCAGTGGATTCTTTACCGCTCAGCCACTGGGGAAGTCCCTACTTTCCTTCTTAATAACACCCCCTAGGCTATCTACTGTATCCTCCTTGACTGTGCCCCACGCTGGAAACCCCATTTGTCCACGTTGTCTCCTCTGGGCTATTGAGGGTAGTGAGAGAGAGTATAGAACCGCGCCAGTCAAGACCACAACACATTCATCCCATCTGTTTAAGGCACTTGACGCTTGTTGCACTAAGTCCTGTGTGCTGAGATCAGAGGCTGTTTGTTTGTCTTAATGATGGCAAGTGATAGTGACATAACTTTCTAAGTGATCTATGCGTGTATATATATTATAACTTCTTAGTATTACCTTTGTTAAATTTTAGACATTAAAAGCTTTTTGCAATTTTATATTTTGAGGATGAAAATGTTCTGTTTTGGAAGCTTAGATACCTGTATAATTCTTTCTTTGGTGGGACAAACGTAATCCCAGGATAAGCAGATGATTTTAAGCAGTACACAAACATTTCTCACTCAAGCAAGGATGTGTTTCTTTTAGTGAGCTTGAGAAGAGAATAAAATTAGTACACCAAAGCCAATTTTTGCCAATGCTACTACTCGGAAACAAAGTTTTTGAAAGTAAGTAAGTTAAAGTTGATTTGAAGAAAAAAATAAATTAGATAATAATACAGGTGGCCCACAGATGTGGTAGTGCTAGGAAAATGCTAGTTAAAATGACATTGCTTCACTGGAACTTGGAGGTCCTGACCTCTTTCTCTCAGTATATTTTAAATCCTAACAGAAGAAGAAACAGAGGAAGTTATATGCCAAGAAAAAGGACAAGACCATCAAAGTTGTACTAAAACAGTGTTTACTTCTTGTTATCGGTCTCTTCATGGGATATATTTCATGAATCAGTTTTGTATTTAAGTAATATAAATAATTTTAAGTATTTAATTATGTAAGTGATTATCTATCTAGTCTGCTGGATTCTCAGTTTATTAACATATCTCTCTGAGATAATATCAGCCTTGTCATTTTTAGACCAAATTTTTCAAATTCTTGGTGGTTTTGGTTTTTTTGGCTGTGCCGCACTGCACATAGAATATTAGTTCCCTGATCAAGGATCAGAACCATGCCTCTGCATTAGAAGTTCAAAGTCTTAACCGCTGGACCACCAGGGAAGTTTCAAGTTACTTATGATCCTGTGACTGACTGGGAGCTGCGGCTGCCCTGCCCAGCACCCCAGGAGAGCCTTATATCATAAATTACTAGCCAGGAAAAGATAAAAATTCCAAGGATGATTTCCACTGAATATGTATTGCTTTTGCACTATTGTAAAGTTGAAAAGTCATAAGCTGAACCATTGTAAGTTGGAGACCATCTGTAGATGCCAGTTTCCATTTTGTTCACAGCACCTTGTGTTTTTTTACATTTAGGTTTAATTGGAAGATAATTACTTTACTATGTTGTGTTAGTTTCTGCTGTACAACAAATTGAATCAGCTGTATGTATACATATAGCTGTATAACCTCAGATATGCGGATGAATCCACCCTTATGGCAGAAAGTGAAGAATAACTAAAGAGCCTCCTGATGAAAGTGAAAGACATGGAACAATAGACTGGTTCCAAATTGAGAAAGGAGTATGTGAAGGCTGTATCTTGTCACCTTGCTTATTTAACTTATATGCAGAGTACATCATGCAAAATGCTGGACTTGATAAAGCACAAGCTGAAATCAAGACTGCAGGGAGAAATATAAATAACCTCAGATATGCAGATGACACCACCCTTATGGCAGAAAGCATAAAGGAACTAAAGAGCCTCTTGATGAAAGTGAAACAGGAGAATGAAAAAGCTGGCTTAAAACTTAACATTCAAAAAATGATGATCAGGCATCTGGTCCCATCACTTCATGGCAAATAGACAAGGAAACAATGAAAACAGTGAGAGACTTTATTTTCTTGAGCTCCAAAATCACTGCAGATGGTGACTGCAGCCATGAAATTAAAAGACACTTGCTAAAAGCTATAACCAACCTAGGCAGCATATTTAAAAGCAGAGACTACTTTGCCAACAAAGGTCCATCTAGTCAAACTATGGTTTTTCCGGTAGTCATGTATGGATGTGATAGCTGAATAATAAAATAGGCTGAGTGCCAAAGAATTGATGCCTTCTAACTGTGTTGCTGGACAAGAATCTTGAGAGTCCTTTGGATGGCAAGGAGATCAAACCAGTCCATCCTAAAGGAAATCAGTCTGGTATATCATTGGAAGGACTGATGCTGAAGCTGAAACTCCAATACTTCGGCCACCTGATACAAAGAATTGACTCACTGGAAAAGACCCAATGCTGGGAAAGATAGAACGTGGGAGGAGAAGGCGACAACAGAGGATGAGATGGTTGGATGGCATCACTGATTCAATGGACATGAGTTTGAGCAAGGTCCGGGAGTTTGTGATGGACAGGGAAGCCTGGAGTGCTGTGGTCCATGCAGTGGCAAAGTTAGACGCGACTGAGCGACTGAACTGAACTGAACTGCTTCCTCTTGAACCTCCCTCCCACCCCACCCCCTACCCCTCTAGGTTGTTACAGAACACTGGATTGAGCTCCCTGTGTTATCCAGCAACTTCCCACACTATCTGGTTTGCATATGGTAATGTATATGTTTCAAGGCTACTCTCTCAATCCATCCCACCCATTCCTTCCCTCTCTGTGCCCAGAAGTCCATTCTCTGTGTCTGCGTCTCTATTCCTGCCCTGCAATAGGTTCATCAGTACCATTTTTCTAGATTCCATGTATAAACATTAAAGTACCTTATATTTTTATGTATCGTATTAAACCTAAACTTTGCTTCCACACATAAACTGTAACCCCTAAGGGAAGAAATTGTGTCTTTTTCCTTTCTGGATCCTCAGTATCAGCATCAATAATAGATCATTAAAGTAGATACACAGATTTCCATGTCAAGACATCAGATATATACATATATTACTTTTAAAAAAACAATTTTTTATCATGGAAAACAGCAAATACATGCACACAGGTGCCATCTGGTACTTTCAAACGTCTGTTTCATGGGTGTATGAGAGGAAGGGTGGGAAAGATGTCAGTTACATTTATGCTTTCTCTTTGCTAACAGGAGAAGCAACGTACAGTACACCGTGGGAAAGACACTGCTGTAAGAATTCCACAGCAGCCGGAGAGAGGAGAGGCTCCGGGCCTCCACCGCCAGTATTATGTAGGCGATGATGAGCTGGGTGTGGGCCCAGGCCAGGGCTCTATAGAGCAGCCGCACAGGCCAGGAGCTGATGAACACGCTGGCGAAGGCGTGAATCAGGTAGTCGGCTTCCACCATGACAGCCCAACAGAGGAAACCGAACACCTGTCCCGGGTGGAGACCGTGCCACCAGGCCGAGAAGACGAACGTCTGCAACAAGGGCCAGGTCCTGCGCTGCTGGAAAACCAGGCGTCGCAGCCACCGAGCCGTGCTCTGGTTCCACTTCCTGGCGAACAGGGCTATCCTGTGGGTCGTTTCCAGCGTCCAAATGTCTGCATCGGGGAGGAGTCCCTCCTCACCCGGGCTGCGACCTAACTCAGATCCAAAGCCGGCCGCGCGCAGCAGGGAGTCATCCAGGAGCCAGTGGGAGTAGTAGGCGAGTTTGAAGAGCCCGGCCGTGGACCACAGGACGAAGACGCACTCCAGCTGCCCGCAGCCGGCGAGTCCTGCCCCCGTGCCCACCACCTCTCTGACAATCACCTTCAGACTCTCCAGTCCCAGGATCTGCAGCGCCCTCGAGGTCAGGGACCAGAAAGAATACCTGGACCACAAGCTGCTGGGCCCTTCAACTCGAGCCTGAAACCTCTGGAAGGAACACAGCGGGCCTCCTAGGAGGGCAGGGAAGAAGAGCAAGTAGCTGAGATAGGGAAGAGCCGCACGCAGATGCTCAGACAGAGAGTTCTTGTTAGGGATGCGTCCTGATGGTGCTACCACCTTCCCCTCACGAATGTCCAGAGACAGGGATGTGACCTTCTGGGTCAAGAGCATGAGGGAAGAGAGAGTGATGCAGAACCTGAAAGAGATCATTTTTTTTTTCAAGTAAAACATTCCATAGTTTATTTTAGCCCCTTCCAATTACTCAAACAAGATCCCTGGAGAAATGAGTGGCTCTAGACAGTAGAGATCCATCTGAGACTCTCCTGGAGATCCAGAGGTTAAGACTCCACTTTCCAATGCAGGGGACATGGGTTCAATCCCTCTTCAGGGAACTAAGATCCCACATGCCATGGGGGGAGGGGTGACCAAACTTTTTTTTTTTTTAATTTTTTTAAAAAGCATGTAAGACCAATCTAATACCCTGCAGTGCTATCCCAAAGACTCTTGGCTTAACAGAGTCACAGGATCCTCTGAGCAGGAAGGAAGGGTAAATGGAGAGATGAATCCTTAGTCAGAGAGGCAAATAAAAGAAAAACAAGGAATATTATGGGGGAAACATTGAATATGTTATCCCTGAGAGTGGCTTATGAAGACTGGGATCAGGGGCCTGGGAGAAATCTGCCACAGAAGAAACAGCACCTTAGGAATGAAGAGACTCTAGGAAGCTGAAGATCTGGACTGTAAGATTCTGCAGGCTTTGTTATACAGAGTGAAGTGAATCCGAAAGAGAAAAATGAATATTATATATTAATGCTTGTATATGGAATATAGAAAAATGGTACCAATGAACCTCTTTGCAGGGCAGGAATAGAGACATAGACGTGGAGGATGGTCTTGTAGACCCAGTGGGGGAAGGAGAGGGTGGGATCAATTGAGAGAATAGCATTGACTTATATACCCTACCACGTGTGAAACAAATCGCTAGTGGGAAGCTTTGTGTAACACAGGGAGCTCAGCCTGGTGCTCTGGGACGGCCTAGACGAGTAGGTTAGTGGGGTGTGGGTGGGAGGGAGTCTCAAGAGGTAGGATGTATACGGAGAATCCCATGGACAGAGGAGCCCGGTGGACTATAGTCCATGAGGTTGCAATGAGTCAGACATGGCTGAACAACTAATACTTTTCACTTTTCATATATATAGTTCTGACTGGTTTGAGTTGTTGTACAGCAAAACCCAACACAACATTGTAAAGCAATTATCCTCCAATTAAAATTTTTTTTTTAATGAAAGATTCTCCAGGCTTTGGGATCTGAGCTGAGGAACAGTGAGTCATGCTAAAGGCTCAGTGTGTGTGCTGAGTCAGTAGCAATTCGAGGCGTGTTCCTAACCAGCCACCTGGGCTCCTCCTGCTTCGCCCTCGTAGTAGAGAAGGTCCTGCTGGCAAGACTATCATGGAGAAAATTAATGACAATTACAGTGACACACTGAACAATCAGGATTGCTGTCCTGTGGGGAGAAAATGGTTCTGTTTCCCACCCGATGCTGTTTCTGTGTCTGAGAACTGAAGGACAACTGACCTCCTTACTTGACTTATCAAACAGTAAGCAAACCGGCCACCAACCCCTGTTCACTCACCTTCTGCTAAGGGCTGAACATGTCCACCCCACCCTCAATTCATGTGTTGGAGTCTTAACCTCCAACACCTCAGAATGTGGGTGTGGTTTTTTTTTCAATTTGTTTATTCGTTTTGGTTTTGGTTTGGTTTTGGCTGCACTGCGTGGCACGTGGGATCTTAGTTCCCCAACCAGGGATGGAACCTGCGTCCCCTGCATTGGGAGCACGGAGTCTTAACCACTGGACCACTGGAGGTCCCTAGGATGTGTGTGTTTGGAGCTAGGGTCTTCAAGGAGGTAATTAAGGTAAGATGAGATCGTGAGGGTGGGCCCTAGACTGAGGTGACTGGTCTCCTTAGAAGAAGAGATCAGGACACAGACATGCCAAGAGGGAAGACCATGGGAAAGCATAGGGAGAAACATCTACAAGCTAAGGAGGGAGGCCTCAGGAGAAGCCGAGCCTGCCAACACCTTGACCTTGGGCTTCAGCCTCCAGCGGAAATAAATGTCTGTTGTTGAAGCCACCTGTCCGCAGACCTCTGCATGAGGGCCAGAGCAAACAAATGCATCTTCCGGCCTCCTTCCCATCCAGCCGGATCCTGTTCGACCTGCTCCTCCAGCCCCCCCAGGTAGCCCTAAGTCACCACATCCCAGTCAGGACCCCCCCACTCCCTACCCACCTGCCATCGTGCCTTCTCCTCAGAGAAGCAAGCCCTGGAGCCCTTGGTGAAAATAGAATAAAGAAAAGGATCCTGGGTGCAGAGGGATGGCAGAGTGCAGGAACCAACGGCAGCTAGAATCAGAGAGGTGACCCTCCCCTTGATAGGCCACCACTCCAGTTCACACGAGACCATGGAGCCAGGGGCAACAGCCCTCAGGATGGCAGAGGCGCCTGCTTCCCTCTAACCCTGCTGATCTCACTGGATCGGGAAAACACGTCCCTAGACTTCACTTGGCACCTGATTGTCTTTCCTGGATTGGGTGACTTCTTTTCTAGGGGGTGGAAGAGTTGGGTATCAGTGAAAGTAAAACTCTTGCCGAGCAGGTGTGTGGAAATTCAGCAGAGGCTGACAGTCAGTTTGGACCTTCCCTGTCTTACCGAAAAACAGCAGAAAGGCTGCCAGCTGAGTGTCTGAACCACCTACACTGAGGTGTGTGTCCTCTGCTTAGTCACCTGCAGGCGGGGGACTGGGACTCCTGGTTCACCCTCTTTCCCGGGCACAATGATAATTACAGCTGGTGCCAGCCTCTGTGCTACGTAGGAAGCTCATGGTAGTTACTAGGATATCAGTTATACATTTCCACTTACAGTAAGTCTTCTACATACGAACAAGTTCTGTTCAGAGAGAGCATTTGTGACTCCAGTTTGTTCGTTAAGTCCAACAGAGTTAGCCTAGGTACTCAACTAACAGAATCAGCTATATAGTACTGTACTAGAATGGTGGTGGTTTAGTCGATAAGTCGTGTCCGACTCTTTCGACCCCAGGCTACAGTCCATGGGATTTCCCAGGCAAGAATACTGGAGTGGGTTGCCATGTCCTTCTCCAAAGGATCTTCCCGACCCAGCAATCAGACCCCGGTCTCCTGCACTGCAGGCATGTTCTTTAACTGACTGAGCTACAAGGGAAGCCCCTTACTAGGATAGGTTTATACAGTAAATCCCCTACATATGAACCTTTACGTTGCGAACTTTCAGATGCGGACATACGTTCCATTAACATCAGGTGTGAGTGAAATTGCAGCTCGCCCTCCGTCTCCTGTTGCCGATGATCCTTCAGCTCTACCATCTCCCACCTCCTCTCCCTCCTCCTGGCAGTAACTCTACTTGCCTGCTTGCTCAGGGCCAGCCCCTGTGTGCCAGCTGTTGGACTGTACTTTTCAAGGTACTATACCATAATATTTAAAATGTTTTCTTAATTGTTTTTAAATGTATTGTTTGTGTGAGAAGTATTATAAACCTATTTCAGTATATATAGCCAATTGTATTAGTTGGGTACCTAGTCTAACTTTGTTGGACTTATGAACCAATTGGACTTCACGAACACGCTCTTGGAGTAGAATTCGTTCATGGGTAGCAGACTTACTGTATATTCATTACCTCTAACCTAAGAAGCTTGCGAGATAGGTGTTGTTATCCCCCAAATACACACACACACACACACACACACACACCCTTTATTTCAGAAAAACACATGAAGGCTGAGGGAGGTCGACTGATTCACTCAAGATCACACTGCTGAGATGTGGAAGAATTCGGATTCAAACTCAATGCCCAGGTCCTCTCCACCATCTGCATGGAAGCAAACCCTGGTGGGCTCAGTACCAGTGCAGGAATGGGCTGCTTTACCTTGTAGAAGGAGCTTCTTGCAGATAATACTCCGTATAGTGCAGGCCCAGGTGGCACAGCGTCTGCCAGGTCATCTGAAAGAGGAAAGTCGGCCTGTGGACATCCTGGGGGCCAAGCGAGTGGATGAGGACCACCGTGCACAGGGCGGGGATGAAGACCAGCGCAGCGAAGGCACCCATAGCAGCCACGGCCAGGGCACCGCCTCCCGCCAGGAGGAACAGGTACCTGGAACACAGACGACAGCCTGGCCTTGAGCCCGCCTTCAAGCAGTGCACAGAGGAGTCAGTCCCCATGGCAACCACCTGGGAAGCCCGACGGAGGTGGACCCCACTTCACCCCTAAAGAAGTCACAGTGGTGTAGGAGAGAAATGCGGGAGGCAGGGTCCGAGTGGATTTGTGAACTACTTCCTCAGGAGGCAAACCAGGATTCCTGCCTGGGCACCTCTCTCGGATGTCCACCATAGCAGTGAGAACACGTGTCCCCAACAGTCCTGTGGGGACAGGTCTGTAATGTTTCCTGGTAGGGCCACACATGGCTCTGTGCCTGCTGCGTGACCTAAAAGCTCTGGGAATCTAAGTCCGAGGATCTAGGAGGGCTCCAAACGTCATCTCAGCCAGATGGGTCTCTTCCCTTTGACATAGTCACACCGCCCTGGCCTTCAGAGGGAAGGTTGAGGGGAGGGGTAGGCTCAGTGGCTCCCTTTTAAAATGTATTGGTATTATCATTATTGCTACCTGACATGTGAGATCTTAGTTCCCCAATCAGGGGTTGAACCCATGCAGCCTGTATTGGGAGCATTAACCATTGGACTGCCCAGGAAGTCCAATGCCTCTCTATAGTAAGTGTTTGGAAATTCAGTGACAAAGTCTTTGTGTATCATTTAATAATTTTTGTCACCTGTGTACATAATTTAGCCTAGTCTCCAAATTCATACGAATAAAATCTTACAGTACATCCTTATTTGAGTAAAGCTGCTACCATCCGTATAATATTTTGTTTTGTTTTTTAATTTATTGAAGTATAGTTGACTTTCAATGTTTCAGGTGTACAGCAAAGTGATTCAGTTAAACACACACATATATCCTTTTTCAGATTGTTTCCATTATAGGTTGTTACAAGATATTGAATACAGTTCCCTGCGCTATACAGTAGGCCCTTGTTGTGTATCTATTTTATATATGGTAGAGTGTATATGTCACTTCCAAACTTCTAACTTATCTCTTCTCCCCCACCCTCAGCTATCCCCTTTGGTAATCCTAAGTTTGTTTTCTGTGCCTGTGAGCTTTCTGGTTTGTAAATAACTCCCTTTGTGTCATTCTTTTAGATTCCATGTGATATCATGTGATTTTGTCATTATGTCTGCCCTTAATCCACCCGGCTGCACTTCAAGGTCTCATGACTTAGCACTTTTTATAATGTTGTAAATACCCACATCAACATCGATGGTTTGGGAGCTTGCCTTCCTCGGAAGCCAGTGGATGACTCGAGGACCAGCAGAGGCCCTGGAGATTCCACATAATGAAGACTCAGCTCTTCTTTCCACAGTATATGGAGGTTTGTTTGGTTTTTCCTTTTAACTGGTGCCAAGTTAATAAATCCGAACAAAAAGTCCAGAAGAAACCATCCGAAACAGGGACCGAGGAGTCAGGGACAGGAAAAATGAATGAATATGCCCCCCAGGGTGTGGATCGAGGCTTCTTGGCTCGTGTGCTTGTGACAGACACGCCTTTGCAAAGATATCTTCCTTTCTTGAGGGAGATGTAGGTTCCTCAGTGTGAGAGGCTCCGTTCCACAGGCCCTGGCCTTTCCTGAACCACTTGTGGAGCCTATGTGTAGGGCTTTGAACACTGTGGTTTAAGCCTTCGCCACCTTGCCATCGAAAAATAAGGGAAAACACTTATTCCTTACACAGCACAACTGAAACCTGAAACAACTGCCCTGGGGATTTGTAAGCACTGTTAAGTCAGGAAAAGAACAACAGATGTTGTTTATTAACACATGCACATGGAATCTAGAAAAACAGTACTGATGGACCCATGCGCAGGGTAGGAATAGAGACTCAGGCATAGAGAATGGACTTGCAGACACAGAGCGGGGTGGGGCGGGTGGGACGAACTGAGAGGGTAGCCCTGACATATTCACACCACCGTGTGTAAAACAGGAGGCTGGTGGGAAACTGCTGATTAGCACAGGGCACTCAGCTCAGTGCTCTGTGACGGACAGAGAGGGGATGGGATGGTGGGCATGTGGGAGAGGGAGGGAGGCCCGAAAGGGAGGGGATGTATGTATACTTAGAGTTGATTCATGCTGTGGTACAGCAGAAACAAAGTCAGCACTGTAAAGCAGTTACACTCCAATTAAAAAATAATTTAAAAAAAGAAAAAAATTGTCTACACGTGTACAATGCAAGATGCGTGATTTTTTGAAGTGCTTATTTTATTCTGGGCATTGGGCCAATAATCCCTTTCTATGAAATTTCTTTATTTAATCCTTAAAATAATCCCATGAGGGTTATATTATTATTGTTGTTATTTCCATTTTACAGAGAAAGGCCAAGTTTATTCACCTATACAAGAACACTCAGGAAGAGAGGGCCCAGGACTCGTCAAGCTGACTCCAAAGCCAGAAATCTTAACCTGTGGGAATTAACCATTATTCTTGCATTCATTTTGCTTTATTGTTTGTGATTCTTCCTTAATAAGAAACTTTTTTTTTACAACTGCTTCCTTCATCTCTGAAACAAAGGTAAAGAGCCACCAACTAGCTGTGTACATGTAATAGTCTACCGTAGTTTAATCAAACTCAGCCAGCCTGATTGTTAGATATAGCCAGATTTTACATAAGAACCCCCAATATGTAAAAATCCAAATTTCAGAAATAAGTGAATTATTAGGAGGTAGAACTTTGGCAATGGATTTTAACTTTGCAAAAGGATATACCATAAAACCTTTTTTTTTCATAAAACTTTTTTACAAAATAGGGACTGTCTCTGATGTAGAGTTGATTGTTTATAAAAAATCATTGTAATCATTATCAGATCTCTGATGTGAAGTGAAAGTGACTCAGTCATGTCCGACTCTTTGCAACCTCATGGACTATACAGTCCATGGAATTCTCCAGGCCAGAATAATAGAATCGGTAGCCTGTCCCTTCTCCAGGGGATCTTCCCAACCCAGAGATCGAACCCAGGTCTCCCTCATTGCAGTTGGATTCTTTACCAGCTGAGCCATGAGGGAAGCCAAAGAACAGTGGAGTGGGTAGCCTATCCCTTCTCCAGTGGATCTTCCCAACCCACGAGTCGAACCAGGGTCTCCTGTGTTGCAAGTAGATTCTTTACCAACTGAGCTATCAGAGAAGCCCATCAAATCTCTAGTGACAATAATTACTAGATCCCAGGTTGAGATAAAACTCATCTAAGAAAATTAGTTTTGACTTATCTCATTTCTCTGGGAAATCATAGAAAGGCACTTAAAAAATCATATTTAATGAATTTTAATTTTATTGAAAATGATAGAATTCCATGAAACTAAGACTGTTCAAGAACATCTGGAGTGCATGGCTGACTTATACATGCATCCACTGGGGGAAATCTATATCACCCCAACATTTATCTCTCCCTGGTTTATTTTCACCCTTTAAATGGGAACTTATCAAACTTAGCTGAGTCAGTGCAGACATGATGTCAATTTCCAATTCTGATTCACTCTATTAGACATATGCATATTCAAGCAATCAATAATCAGTGGCAGTGATGATAACTTAAAAATGACCAGAGTAATTAATATTTAATATTCACATGTGCACTCCAACCTAAACATAAGAGCAAAATTAGCCACCAAACCTACCTGGCCTGAGTGGAAAATGAATCCATAAAGCAGAGATAATTAAACAGAAGTGCAAAAGGAAAAGCAGCTCCTTGATAAAGTGATACAGGATCAAGGAAGAACAGCTGGAGCCAATCCATCATGAACTGGAACAAAAGATGCTGTCCTTCCTAGAATCCTTAACTGATGCTTTCCTGAAAGAGAAGTCTCAGCCAGGTTCTCTTTGATCATTTATATGGTTTAGGAAGGGTGAGCAAAAGGCAAACAAAAGCACTGGAGATAAGCAGTATAAAAAGTCGGCTTTCTGATAAAGGGAACTCACTATAGAAACCAAAACGTATTTGGTGTTCTATCACTTAACAAGGACGTGTACAAAAGCATTGCTTTCAGAAGTTCTGGTTTTGTTTATATACTGCAGTATTTGCCTTTCCAGTCATCTGACTGTCATATTCTTTTCACTAAGTAAATGAAAAATCCCATTTTCCCATTGAGGACAGTTAACTCACTAGATTAGGAAGGGAGAGCAAGAACGTGAGCTGTGAGAAAGGGAGGCAGGTTTTCAAAGACTAGGGAGACTCTCCCAACCATTTCCTCCCTGGGCTCCTTAGACTATTTCCTTATGCTCTATTCTTTTTTATACTACTGGTCACAGCCCTTGTATATCTGTTTCTGGGTTAGTTTACTGCCCGTCTCCCTGTGAGCTCTTCAGGGGAGGAACTTTATTTTGTGTATTGCTGTATTCCCTGCACACAGAACAGAGCTGGGTGTGTATGATCTGCTCATAAGTGCTTGCTAAAGTTCAAAAGGTTTTAAGGAAGAAAACATGTGGAGAGGAATATTTAAAGAGAAACTTTTCTTTAGGGTGTGGACAGGCAATTCAAGAGACACTACCTAGAAGTAAGAACAAGAAGCCTCATGGCGAGCTGAGGTCCATCTGCTGAGCCCAGAGCATTACTGTGCTGTCCCTGACCAGCCATTTTTCATCTCTGAAGGTACATGCAAGAGCAAGCAGCCTTAAATAAGAGAAAGGAAAGTATAGCCTGATATAATATCATCTTAAGGAAAAAAAATCTTAAAGGCAAGGACCACTGTTAGTGAGATACAGCTCTTCACAGAAGAGAAAGCATGAAAGGAAGCCTCCTGTTAGCTGGGGAACTCTGAGCAAATCACTTTAACTCTCTGAGACTGAAAGCCTTCATCTTAAAAGTAGATACAATAATGCCAGTTATTCAGCAAAATTGTTCTGTTGTCTTCAAGAGAATTGTTATGAAGATTAGATACCGTATGTAAAAGCATGGAGGATAAACTGGTTGGTTAGATGTAGTTGAAGGTAAACCAACTGATTAATAAAAATGATGAGCACCACTGGGCTGCCAATTTATGAGAGACCTATGCTAAGCTCTTGGGATAGAACGATGAATACGATACGGCTCCTGCCCTCCAGTAGCTCTGAATTGACTAGGAAGAAGGAAAAGGCAACAAATACTTTCATTAAAGAACTATTGATGCAGTATATCACTGGCATACTGCAGTGAATAAATAAAGAAGCAATCATCTACAGAGATAAGGAATTTTTCAAATGTAAGGGAAGTAGAGAAGGGGGAATGCTTAAATTGGCCCTGGAAGGATGTTCCCAAACAGATGGGTAGTTTTTTCCAGGCCACAGATGGCACAAAACCCTAGACAAACAGTAGAGCAATTAATGGGAGAAAAGGGCTCCCTAAGCAATGAATAAGCTCACATCATATTAAACATATTAAAATGCAACCACAACCCCCATTGAATATAGTTGCTAGGTTCAGAAGAATTGAGCTGCACTTATTTTAATAGGGAAAAGTTATGCTTTTTGTCATTGAATTAAAAATTTATTAATACCTACTTATACTTTTCTTCTTGAATTTTGGAATCAGCACATTTTACTTTCAGGTCTCAAACAATTTATAGATTTCTCAAAAAGCTTATAGGCCCTAGACACTGTACCTAATATTGATAAAACGGTCCTTCTTACAAACATGCTCTTGCAATTAATTTTGCATCAACTCAGGCTTCACTGCCCAGCTCTTTGGTCAAACACTAGTTTAAATATTGAAGCAAAGGTATTTTTAAGGTGATATTTACATTTCAGTCAATAGACTTTGAATAAAACAAATCACCGTCCAAAATGTGTGTGGGCCTCATCCAATCAGTTGAAGGTCTGAAGAGCAATGACTGAGGTTCTCCCCTCAGAAAGAAATCCTGCCTCAAAGAAACCCTGCTTGAATTTCCCACATCTAGGTTTTGGGTATGAGATTGCAATATCAACTTTTCCCTGAGTTTCCAGCCTGGGGGGTCTGCTTCTTACATGACCAAGTAAGCCAATACCTTAAAATAAATGTGTATGTATGTAGATATTATCTTCTACCACTCCTGTTTCCCTGGCTATTACTCATGCCATGGAAGTCTTTTAAATTAATTCAGACATTGCTTAAAAGTGAGTAGGTGTTTACCTGCTTGGAGACAACAGGATATTCTAAATTCATCCATATATTTATTCAAGTTTTTTTTTTTTCTTTAAAGTATCAACTATGTGTAGGTATTGTGGCCAGTGTTGAGTAAAGAGTAGGGCCAAAGTGGGAATTCCCTGGTGGTCCAAGGGTTAGGATTCTGCGCTTCAACTGCAGGGGGCATGGGTTCGATTCCAGGTCAGGGAACTAAGATCCCGCATCAGTTAAAAGGCCTTAGGGGCAGAGCTGGAGCTTCCCTGAAGAAATTCTACCTGTAGACAGTGGCTGCCCTCCATGTATGAGTGCTGCAGTGCGCCTTGCAGATTTCTTACCTGCCTAACCAGCCCCCACGATCACGTTAACCATTCCCTGCAATAAGCCTCTTCTTATATTATCTCCTAATGCTTTTGTTTCTGTGGCTGAACCCTGACTAACACATTGACTTAAACAGTCAGAAGAGGGGTCGGGGTAGAGGGCAGGTGGAAGCGGTTTGGGTTTGAATTCAAACTTGCTTCTTGGAGAATCAAAGTGTGACTATGTTACCGAAAGTTGGGGTCCAGGTCCTCGCCACTCAAAAGCCAATAAACAGGCCAGGTTGGTGGAAAGTTTGCTTTATTTCGGATGCTGGCAACAGGGGTGGGGGAGGACAGATGTCTGTCCAAAGGTGGACTCCGCCCTCCACTGACAACCAGGGGGACAAGAGCTTTTATAGACGGAGGGAGGGGGCTACATGCAGAAACAGCACAGTCAGCTCTTACGATCATCTTCAAGTCGGTCACTGGTGGTCTGACCAGCTTCATCTTGATTGTTTTAAATACAGTTAATCTTCAGTTCCAGGGTCAGTTGTTTCCATTTCTCTGAGGCCAGTTCTTGGAACTGTGGCAGCTTATGTCACGGCTACTGTCTGGTTATCATGTAGTTAGCGTCTTCCACCTGGTGGGGATTTCAGTGTCTATAAGACAGCTCACAGCATATGGCTCAGAATATTATCCATAGCCCTTGAGAAGGAACTAAAGTTCCCTGACTATGCTTAATGAGTACATCACTAGGATTTGGTCTCCTTTGACTGCTACCCTTTGTTTCCACATTTTCTCATTTCTCTGATTAATAAGTTTTGACAGATTTCAACAGACAAAAGGCAGGCAGAGGGCACGGGGGGAAGGCTCATCGGGTCCTGCTCTGTTTCAAAGAAGAGGAAGAGGAACATGAAATTAAAGAAGAGAGAAGCGGGCAGGGGCTGGATGAAGCCCAGAGATAGGTAATGGAAATGAGTTTGGATTTTAAAAGGAAAAAGAAGTAAAAAATAACTAAATTTGATTTTTAAAAGGATGATTTTAGCTACAGAAGAATAGCTTGGATGGAAATGTGATTTTAGAGGTCAAAGGTAGAAGGCGCAGACTACAGAGGGAGATTTAGAGATAGTAAATGATGCAAACTCTAAGAGACGTCGGACCAGCAGAGGTGAAAGTCGCTCAGTCGTGTCCGACTGTTTGTGACCCCATGACTATACAGTCCATGGAATTCTCCAGGCCAGGATACTGGAGTGGCTAGCCTTTCCGTTCTCTAGGGGATCTTCCCAACCCAGGGATCGAACCCAGGTCTCTCGAATTGCAGGTGGATTCTTTACCAGCTGAACCACAAGCGAAGCCCAGGACCAGCAGAAGTTGTTTGTCAATTATATACGGACAAGTGAAGACAACCTAGGATGACTTGAGTTTCTGTCTTGAGCAACTGGGTGAATGGTGGACTCCTTTACTGAGAGAGAGATCAAAGGACCAACTTACATTCTTTAGAGACAAGTGCCTGCGAGTTCAGGTGCTCCAGACATGTCCAACTCTTTGGGACCCCATCGACCTGCAGCTTGAGGGCTTCTCTGTCCATGGAATTTTTCAGGCAAGAGTCCTGGAGTGAGTTATCCCAGGGATTGAACCGGAGCCTCCTGCAAGAAGGGAATGGTTACCTACTCCAGTATTCTGGCCTGGAGAATTCCATGGACAGAGGAGGCTGGCAGGCTACAGTCCATGGGGTCACAAAGATTCAGACAGGACTGAGCGACTTTCACTCACCCACTCCGGCACTGGCAGGCAGATTCTTTACCACTGTGCCACCAAAGCTCTGCTCTGGACATTTTAGTTTTCATAAGACCTCGCAGCATCCAGGTCAAGCAGGCATTCGAATAATCAGGTGTGAAGCTTGGCAAGAAGGACAGAATTAGAGATTAACCTGAGAAAGACATCAGGTAGAGGGTACTTAACTTACGGGGTGGGGGTCGGGGGGTGGAGAACCAGCTCACATTGAAAGGGAAAGGGGCCCAGGTTTAGCAGGAGGATCCTTAAGGAACTTAACTGAGAATGAACAGTGGGACTTAATGAGGTCACAATGACTTGCGTTGGATCTGACTTAATGGCCGTTTTAAACCCGAGTCCACCGATCCTTTTACTGCACTAACAATCAGTTCGCGGCCAAACACCGCCGCCTGGCTGGAGCCGGCTCACGCAGAACTGAAACCTCCAATGCAAGCCGGCCTCGCCCCCGCCCACGGCAGCAGCGCCAAGGCTCCGCCCCTTCCCCGTCCTACCAGGCTCCACAATCACCTACAGAGATCATCGCTGTGCCCAGGCGGTTGTGTCGACCCAGCTAGACAGGAGCTGAAACCATGGCGGAGAAGACTCAAAAGAGGTGGGTCGCTGTCTGAGAACCTATCCTGTCCTCCCCGCAGGGGTGGAATCTGTTCCTGGTCGCCAGTGGTGGGGACTTGGGTGGTGTCTTATTCCAGGCGCCCCGCCCAGATAGTTCCTAAGGCCCTCCGCGTTCGCGGAGGGAGGAGGCGACGGGCTGGGGGTAGCGAGGGACGGGAAAGGATGCGGAATGGGGTGGGGGAAGGTCCTGGTTCGTGGTCCCTCCGTGGCCTCGCTGGCCCCCCGCCGCGCGCGCGCCCGCGCTGTCTCGGGCGGGCCTGCTGGGGATGCAGGGCGTCCCCGTCGCCTGGGACACGGAGGGACCCTCCCCTTTCCCGCGGCACTCGGAACCCCTGTAGCTGTCCTGTGTCCCCATCACCCGCGGTCCCCCAAACCCTCGCTGTCCGTCGGGGGCGCCCCGTGTATGTGTAAACGGACTCAAAGTGGGGCCCGCGCCTGGGCCAAAGCTAGCTGCGTGGTAAACGCGTGGGGACGGGCCTCGGGGCTGCTGGGCGCTGTCGGTGGAAAGGGACAGCTGGGATGCAAGACAAGCTTCAGTTAAACCTTTCCCAAAGCAGCAAAGTTGAGCACCCTCTGCTGACTCTTTTAGAAAATGAACACCGACAAGCCTTGTTTTGGGGGCGGCGGTAAATTAACATTTAGGTTTTTCATCCATTTAGGCAGGTAATTGGAGAAGGCAATGGCACCCCACTCCAGTACTCTTGCCTGGAAAGTCCCATGGACGGAGGAGCCTGGTAGGCTGCAGTCCATGGGGTCGCACAGAGTCGGGCACGACTGAGCGACTTCACTTTCGCTTTTCACTTTCATGCATTGGAGAAGGAAATGGCAACCCACTCCAGTGTTCTTGCCTGGAGAATCCCAGGGACAGAGGAGCCTGGTGGGCTGCTGTCTGTAGGGTCGCACAGAGTCGGACACGACTGAAGCGACTTAGCAGCAGCAGCAGCAGGCAGGTAATTGTAATCTTTTGCATAAGCTAAAGAGGAACAGATATGCTAGGAATATTATGCGCAGTATATAGGAGTGTGCTGTGGAGATGGGGGTACTAGGACTTCGGCTAAGTCTTACCTCGGCTGCCTGCTCCCGGCTCCGCCCCTTCACTCCTGAGTTTTATTATTCCTGTCTCACAAAGAAATATGCTGACTGACGCACACAACCTGGGCCGTCTTCCTTGGGCATAAAACTGAAGACAGGGCACTTTTGAGTCTCTCCTGTTCTCACTTGCCCAGTGTAAGTTAAATATTAGATAATGCTTTTTTCGTTAAAAAAAGAAATCATAGCAAGAGGGAGGCTGAGGGAATGGAAAATTAGGATCGGAAATCATGTGTAAAATGAGCTGTTTTATAGGGGTTTATTTATTTGTCCACAGCTTAATAAGATTGCTTTTTTTACACACACAAACCCACCTGAAGCTAAAAGGATTGGAGAAAAAGTGTTTATAAATGGTGATTTATCACCATTTTCAAGGGCAAAATCATTCAGCTGACACAGGAAAACTGTCCAAAGTGACAGGCTGTTTCCGGGAAACTTCCAGCTAACAAAAAGGGATGATTGATGTTCATGTTTTCGAGTGTGGCTGAGCAGAAACCTTAGCATGGACTGTTGCTGTACACCTTTAAGCCCCGCCCCTTTACCAGGTAACAGTTGCCCAACTCTTTGTGACCCCATGGACTGTAGCCCGCCAGGCTCCTCTATGAAATTTTTCAGGCAAGAATACTGGAGTGGGTTGCCATGCCATTTTTTGGAGGGGGGGGCGGTCTTCTCAACCCAGGTCGCCAGTGGTGTTTGAACCTGCTTCTTTTGCATCTCCTGCGTTGGCAGGCAGATTGTTTACCAGCAAACCATCTGGGAAGCCAGGTAGCAGTTACTGGGCTCCTGCCATAAGCAATCAGCTGTCGGTGAGCGCCGTTAGTGGTCCTGCTCAGCCATCCAAGGGTGCTGCAGTGAGCCCCTCCCACAAGCCGCCAGCTGTCAGTGAGAGACAGTTAGTGGTCCTCAGTCAGCAGAGTGGTGGTCTTTAGGCCTCAGGCAGAGAGTCGGGTAAGAGGCAGACCCTGGGAACAGTTGAGGGCTGTGTCCTGCAGGGCTTCAGAGCCCTGGCCAAGGCCTCCCACTGGCCAGGCTCAGGTCTTGAGCGGCTGTGAACCTCTCCCCCATCCCTGTGTCTGCAGCGTAATGGTAGTGGCGTCAGCATAGGATGCAGTGTGCAGGACCCAGCCCCTGCCCTAAGGGAGGGTTGAGGAGCCTGAGAGTCACTGGGGTCCTGGGCGCCTGTCTCCCTCAGCGATGACGGCTAGGCAGGGTCTGGGGACGGATGGATATCTGCCTCCTCTTAGCCAGGACCTGGACTTTGGAGGGTGACAATTGTGCCTTGGGACCTGGGCCTTTCTTGTCAGAACAGAGAATAGCATTTGTTTGGTAGAGATTTACAGAACATCGTTACCTGACCATGAACTAACCTCAAGAACAAAGGATCTGACACCAGGATGTTTGCAACAGCTAACCATGCCCCCACCCCAATTCCTAGAAAAGGGCTTTGCTAAAGGCTTTCAGGGAGTTTGAGGGTTTTAAGGCATAAGCCACCCACCTCCTTGCCTGGCTCTGGAGTAAACCTTTCTCTGCTCCAAACTAGTATTGTTTGGCCTCACTGTGAGTCACATGGACTTGTGTTTCGATAATATTAGGACAGCGATGTCCCAGGAATGAACTTTGGTTCAAGAAATTTCAAGGCCCTGGGCTTCAATTTCCTCATCTAGAAAATGAGAGGTTTGGAGCATTTTCTGTTTTCTACTCCATGTCACTAAAGTTTTTCCATCTCCGATTCAATAGAAAGGTTATATATTTTCTGTGATTTCAGCAGACAAGTGACATGTAGTAATCCAGATGGATCATTTTTAAATTGTATTAATTTGTGCCTAGTAGAGAGTCAGTCAGAATGATGGAGACAGACGTAGCTGTGTCTCCTCTGGACATTTCTTAAAGATAGACCTAAGGATTATAAGTCTCTTATTTTATCAGTGTATTTTTTTAAACTTACTTATTTTTAGCTATTCTGGGTCTTCACTGCTGTGTGGGGACTTTCTCTAGTAGCAATGAGTGGGGACTGCTCTCTAGCTGCGATGTGCGGGCTTCTCATTGCGGCGGCTTCTCTTGCAGGGCATCGGCTCTAGGCTGGGTGGTTGTGGTGCACAGGCTTAACTGCCCCATGGCACGTGGAACCTTTTAATTTCAGAGATGCTTGCTCCTTGGAAGGAAAACTATGACAAACCTAGACAGCATATTAAAAAGCAGAGATACCACTTTGTCAACAAATGTCTGTATAGCCAAGGCTACGGTTTTTTCCAATAGTCATGTATGGATGTGGGAGTTGGACCATAAGGAAGGCTGAGCACCAAAGAATTGATGTTTTCAAACTGTGGTGCTGGAGAAGACTCTTCAGAGTCCCTTGGACCCCAAGGAGATCAAAAACCAGTCAATCCTAAAGGAACCCTGAATATTCATTGGAGGACTGATGCTGAAGCTGAAGCTCCAGTACTTTGGCCACCTGAGGCAAAGAACTGACTCATTGGCAAAGAGGACAAGAAGAGAAGGGGGCAGCAGAGGATGAGATGGTTGGATAGCGTCACTGACTCAGTGGATATGTGTTTGAGCAAACTATGGGAGATAGTGAAGGACAGGGAAGCCTGGCATGCTGCAGTCTATGGGGTCAAAGAATTGGACACAACTTAATGACTGAACAATAACTATGTGGAATCTTCCTGGACCAGGAATTGAACCCATGTCCCTTGCATTGGCAGCCAGATTCTTAGCCACTGAACCACCAGGGAAGTTCTGATGGATATTCTTTTTACTTAGAGCTTTAAAAATACTTTGTGATAGGAAGATTTGTTACCTTAAATTTATAGAAGAAAAATCTGTACATGTCTTTCTTAAGTTTTCCACATCAGTATGAAAGTGGTGATTTTTTTTTTAATATTTATTTTTGGTGTTACTCTGCATTTATATTAGGGGACATTTGGGTGGATTCTGGAATATGAATGATGCAGAAACATGTTAAAGAGTTTGCTCTGACGACTCTCAGCTGTGTTTCTGGTCTCGCGCTCTCTCATGGGCCCAGATCTAGATATACAGGGTCTTCTCCATGGGTGCCTCAAACTGACTTCATCTAAATCTTAACCAAATAACTTCCATTTTTCATTTTCTTGCTTCTCTATGTACTGATGTTTTTCAAATCTTCCAACAGATAATGTCAGATGCCTCCTAACTTTTTCCCCAAGTGCTCATCACATAATCTTTCAGGTTTTTTTTTCTTTTTTTTCTAGAAATCTTCCCTTTGAAGTCCTCTGTCTTTGCTCTCTAAGACCGATGCACAGCAATTACCCTAATGTTCCCCTCTGTCCTTGTATGCTAGAGCCTCTGATTCTAGTCCCTGGTTTTGATTGTTTTGACTTAACAGTGTAGCTTGGAGATCACCCCGACGCTTTATACACGGGATTATTCCTTCTTTTTCATGCTGTATATTACTTCATACTATACCATGATGTACTGACCAGGTCCCTACTAATGAATGCCTAGGTTGTTTTGAGCTTTTTACTATTTAAAAACAATGTTGGTATTAAAAGAGTCCAATGCCTTTTTTTCCTCTCAAGCATTTTAAGAACACATGATAAATGGTTTTAGCCTGATGGATGGTGTATCACCTGAGAAGTTTATAATATATTACATCTAACAGTTCACTTTTCATTTTTCCATAAGTTTGTTTTAACCTTTCTATCATTGCAGTGCCAGGATAGCTCCTCTAACAATATTTTTAAACCTTACCCGTGACGCATGTCACTTTTTTCTCCCTGCAGTGTGAAGATCGCACCTGGAGCAGTTGTGTGTGTAGAGAGTGAAATCAGAGGTGATGTCACCATAGGTAAGAGAATATCCTATTAGTGTTGTCTCTGAAGAATTGGTCTTATTTAGTTTATTTCAATGCTTTACAGTTCGTTAGGTATTATTTTCTATGTTTGACTCCTAATTTTATTGACAAAGCAATGTATTTCTCTAAGTGTTTAATGTTTCTCAAATAACTTAGTGTGATGGAGTCTATGTTTAAACTCCCATCTGATAAACTAACAAGGCAGTATAATAAGGTGATTTATTTGAGAGACATCTGCTGTGCACCTCCTGTGTGCCTGGCCCTATGCTCACACCTGTGCTTGCACTGTGGGCCCAGCAGTGAATATAGCAGAGCTCACATTCTTCTAAGAGTGTAAAGCACAGAGTCTGATGGACTCGGGGTTAGCATCCTTGCTCTTTATCTGCTGGGTCACCGCAGGCATATCACATACCGCAGGCCAGGACGTGGTGGCTGGAGCACCAGGAGTGTCCTGGGTAAGACAGGAGAGGCATGGAGACGAAAGCGCGCACTCCCAGTGGAGTCTGCTCCCCTTAAGTGGTCTTCCTGAAGCTTCCACAGCACTCTTTGCCTTGGGCCTGGTCTCAAGGACACATCTAGCTACGGAGAATGCAGGGAGATGTATTGTGAACTGGACACACTGTAGCCCCCGTATTGGATTCTCTTACATAGGAAAAGGGAAGAATGGACATTCAGCGGCAGCAGCTTTTGTCACATGCAAAATAAGAGTGCCTTCCTCAAAGCTTTTTGAAGGATTAAATAAGAGAATATTTATGAAAGTCATGGCCCAATACCTGACATGTAGTAAGCACTCAATAAATGTTGGCTAGCTGCACTGTGAAATCAGTGTAGCCTTGCTTTAGAGGTTAAGTCCAGTGTTTAAATGAAATGAAAAATTTAATCTGTGGACCATGGGCTTCGCTGGTGGCTCAGTGGTAAAGAATCTGCCTGCAATGCAGGAGATGTGGGTTCAACCCCTGGGTGGGGAAGATCCCCTGGAGAAGGAAATGGCAACCCTTTTTTATTCTTGCCTGGGAAATCCAGGCTCAGAGGAGCCTGGTGGGCTGCAGTCTGTAGGGTCGCAAAAGAGTTGGACACGACTTAGTGACTAAACAACAACTTGCTTATATGAACATGATTGAATTCCCCCAAATGCACATTCTAGCCACTAGATCTTTTCCATACGTTTTCACTGGACATGGTGCCCCGATATCTTTATTAACGTGAGCACATGTTTACTAGCCACTGGGTGTTACCAGAGTAGAGCTTTCAGGAAACTTAAGTACACTTTCAGAGAGAAAATGTGCCTTGTTCCCTTACACTAACAGTAACTGCAAAAGAAAAAAAAAAGAATTTCTGTAATTTTAGTAAGTCTAAGCCTCCAGCCACTTCAGGATCATGTCTTAAAAAACTAGTTACAGTTGTGCCAGTATTATGGAGCACAATTAGGGCTTTGCCCAGGTTGGATCTAATGAATTATTTTAAATTGACAGAATTTCAAAGTTTAGAAGGTAACTGTGTTTCTTTTCAGTCCTGTATTAACTTTGTTAACTTTTAAACCACTTGCAAACTTTTTATGAGGAGAAATTAGGCACATTTCCTCTGCATTTTTATTCTAGTATTTTTATGGTTTTCATCATGATTGAAGGGATAACACCTAATGTTAATTCTCAGGGTATTCTATAATTAGAAGGAAAGTAAGACTAAAATAATGATATTTCCCTCTCATCTCTACTTCTTCCCTACTTTAAACAATGTGTTCAGTATCTACTGTGAAGTAGATACATAGATGGTACGGATATCTCTACAGGCATAAGTGTACACACAAGTATACATATATGTTTGTGTGTGTGTTTCAGATTTGAAATAACAGGTCCTGTCCTTGCAGAAGCTTCCCTAGAAGAGCAGTAAAGTCTTTATCCTGTGCCAAGGAGGGCTGGGCCGCTGCACAGGACTGGGGCCTGGGGGTTTCAGGAATCGGCACTCACTCTCCTGCTCTCCCTGTCTTTCATGTCTTGGTGCTCTTCCCTCTTCTTCATCCCTCTTATCCTCCTGCCTTCCTTGAACGTTGAAATTATGTGAAGAAATGTGGTATTTAAATCTGCTTTCCATATAAGCTGATCACCGGCTGATCATGCACCGCTCTGGTGGTTAAAACATAAAATGATTGTTCAACACAGATTTTCAGTGATGGATTGTAGCATAAGAAATGATAATATTTTTTTTTTAAACTAGTGATTGTAATTTCATCATTGAATGGATCTAAGTTAATATTGTGTTGGGTTTATTTTTGACCCAGGTTTTTAAAACCAGAAAATGTTCTCGCTTTACAGAAACACCTCAATTTTTCAAAACTAAGGAAAAGATTCAGAGTGATACAGTTACCCAGTGTTCCATGCTCCATATTTCTTATCTCATTTTCATTGTGCCTGTTTCTGATTCTTAATTGTATATATAAATATGGAAATTTTCCAGAACTGATACTTAGTCATTTCTATCACTTTTGTATTTGGTGTAAAATAATCTCTAATTTTTTTGTACTGTTAATTCCTTTTTCTGATGTAATATCTCAGATTAAAAAAGCTCTTGGTAGATAATACAGTTAAAGCAGAGAGCAGAGATAAGTTACCTGATTAAAACTCACTCTCCCTACCGTGTTTTCTTTTTCCTTCTTTTTTTTGGGGGAGGGGTGTGGAATTTTCTTAGGGAAACTTTTATTTTTTTATTTTTTAAAAAATTTTACTGATGTACAGTTGATTTATAGTGTGTGTTGTTAGTTTCTGCTGTACAGCAAAGTGAATCAGTCACACATGTACATATACCCACCGTTTTTTAAAGTCTTCTCCCATATAGGTCGTTACATAGTATTGAGTAGTTTCCTGAGCTATACGGTAGGTCCTTACTAGTTACCTATTTTATATATAGTTGTGTGTATATGTCAGTCCTAATCTCCCAATGTATCCCTCCCTCCCTTCCTCCCTGGTGACCCGTTTGTTTTCTATATCTGTGACTCCATTTCTGTTTCGTAAATAAGTTCATTTTTTTAGATTCCACGTATCACATTATGTGATATTTGTCTCTCTCTCTGACTTCCTTCACATAGTACGATCATCTCTGGGTCCATCCCTGTTGCTGCAGATGGTGTTATTTCATTCGTTATGATGGCTGAGTAATATTCCATTGTGTATATGTATCCCATCCTCTTTATCCATTCCTTTGTCGATGGGCTATTGTTTTTCAGCTTATGGCTGGTTTTGTTTTTGCTTAATTTATCAGAATAACTAATGTAATTCTTCTCCTGTTACAGTATAGATATGGAGATTTCGCGATGTTTTACATAACTTTCCATCCCCTCATCAGTTTTGCCTTGCTATGTTTCAGTTAGTAGAACATTAAGTTTTCTGTTTTCCTAGAAAATCAAGTATTTGGTTTATCAAAGAAACTAGTCTGAAGCTTTGAAGTGTAGTCCTTGACCACCCCCTCATCAGTTTTGCCTTGCTATGTTTCAGTTAGTAGAACATTAAGTTTTCTGTTTCCTAGAAAATCAAGTATTTGGTTTATCAAAGAAACTAGTCTGAAGCTTTGAAGTGTAGTCCTTGACCAGAAACCCTATGTCTGTGGCGCTCATAGAACCTGATCCCTTTCATTAGAGTCTGTTAGGAAACAAACCTTGGGAAAAATAACAGTTCTCCTGTTAATTATAATTTGGGTAAATAAGCTTTCGTCTTATTTACTATAAAGCCTGCTTTTCCTTTTTTAAGTCTGCTTTTAATTAGACTGCCTTGATGCATGGGTTTTGCATTATTTTCTGAAAATTGTTTTAAAAGCTGGAACCCATCTTAGAAAGGTCCATCTGTGCACAGTCCTGCAGTCCTGTTACTGCTTGGAAGCAGACTCCTGGGGTTAGGGCAACACTTGGGGACTCCTGGTGTGAAGGCAGAGCGCCTACAGTGACACAGCTTTGTGATGGAAGCACTTTGTCCCACGTTGTTGTTCTTTCCATTAGAGTTTTTTAATACAGATCAAAAGCTTCCCTTTATTGTGGAAATTTTTTTAAATTGAGATCACATTGGTTTATAATATTATGTAAGTTTCGTATGTACAACATTATATGGAAATCTTTTTCAATAAGGCAAAACAGTGGCTTTGACTTGAGAAATGCATCGAATATAAAACAGTTGTTAAAAGTACTTCATCTTATAGGTCAAAGGAATTGTTTTCATTTTCAAGAGACCTTGTGGCTTTTGGAACTATTTATTGACATATGAAAATGTCCACAAAGATTGCTTTCTGTGGCAAAGATAGACAGGAAAAATACCCTTTACTAACTGAAGGGAATGGAAATATGATGCAAGGAATGTCTTTCTGGCTAGGTTGCGTCAAGCCCAGCCAACCATTTAGAAAAATAATTCATCAGCCAGTAAGGCAGCTCCAACTCTAGACACATTTATCCAAACAAGGAGATAAGCCAAATAGGGTTTCAGCACATTTGGTAAGAAAATACACAAACTACCCTGCCAGAAAGAGCTCCAAGAAAGTTCACGACAGCCTTTTAACAAAAACTTTCCATGGTGACAGATTTTTATTTTTAAAGCATTTTAACCCCAAGACCCTTCAACTTGGTTTGAATTCAGACCCATCCTAGGTGAAAGTGCCACTTGCACGCAGAACAGTGTGGAGCAGACTGTGCTCACATTTCAGCGTGCGGTTGCTGCCCGCGTCTTGCACTAGTGCTGGGCTGTCAGGCTTTCTGGGACCAGTCTCCAGCGCTGTGCAGAGACAAAGCACCTGGTCAGACGTTTCCTTTAAGAAGTTCACCAAACTTAAGTCTTAGCAGTCACGTATACTACAGTTCATGTTTAAAAACTCACCTGTCTAGTCTCTGCCCCAAAAAGCCCTTCAAGAGCTTAAGGGGAGGTATTTAGTTTGTCACCCATGACCTTGCTGTTTCTTCACAACTCAGAGTAGATCACATTGCCAACATTCGTTGGCTCATGGAGAAAGCAAGGGAGTTCCAGAAGAATATCTACTTCTGCTTCATTGACTATGCTAAAGCCTTGGACCATGTGGATCACAACAAACTGGAAAATTCTAAAGAGACAGGAGACCAAATCACCTTATGTGTCTCCTGAGAAACCTGTATGTGGGTCAGGAAGCAACAGCTAGAACCGGTCATGGAACAACAGACTGGCTCCACATTGGGAAAGGAGTACGTCAAGGCTGTATATTGTCACCCTGCTTATTTAGCTTCTATGCGGAGTACATCATGCAAAATGCCGGGCTGCATAAAGCACAAGCTGGAATCAGGTTTGCTGGGAGAAATATCAGCAACCTCAGAGATGTAGACGATACCACTCTATTGGCAGAAAGTAGGAGGAGAGAGCCTGTTGTTGAGAGTGGAAGAGGAGAGTGAAAAAGCTGGCTTGAAACTTAACATTAGAAAAACTAAGATCACGGCATCTGGTACCATCACTTCATGGTAAATAGAAGGGGAGAAAGTGGAAGCCATAACAGATTTTATTTCTTTGGGCTCCAAAATCAGTGCAGACGGTGACTGCAGCCGTGAAATTAAAAGACGCTTGCTCCTTGGAAGAAAAGCTGTGATAAACCTAGACAGTGTATTAAGAATCAGAGACATCACTTTGCTGACAAAGGTCCATAGAGTCAAAGCTATGGTTTTTCCAGTAGGCATACAGATGTGAGTTGGACCATAAGGCTGAGTGCTGAAGATTTGATGCTTTTGAACTGTGGTGCTAGAGAAGACTCTTGAGAATCCCTTGGACAGCAAGGAGATCAAACCTGTCAATCCTAAAGGAAATCAACCCTGAATATTCGTTGGAGGACTGATGCTGAGGCTGAAGCTCTAATACTTTGACCACCTGATGAGAAAAGCTGACTCGTTGGAAAAGACGGTGATGCTGGGAAAGATTGAAGGCAAAAGGATAAGGGAGTGGCAGAGGATGTGATGGTTAGGTGGCACCACCGACTCAATGGATATGAGTTTGAGCAAACTCCAGAAGATAGCGAAGGACAGAGGAATGTGGCATCCTGCAGTGCATGGGGTCACTAAGAGTTGGACACGCCTTAGGGACTGAACAACAGTTTCACCTTTCAAGTCACTTCAGAACTCCAGGACTTGTAGTTTGGCAGTGTGACCACCAGGTGGAGGTGTTGTCTTAAACAGGTCTCATGGAATCTGCTCACTGGTTCCTGTAATGCTTTCTATCCCCGGGAGGGGCCTGAGACTTAGAACCAGTTTTCCAGTTATTTACTAACACTCTTGTTAAGAATGATAAGAAATAATAATAATAAAATACCTGGCTAACACAGCGCCAACATTATTTTTAAAAGGGAAAAAATGAAAATATCAGTTGTTTTCAAACCTGTACTTTAGAGGAACTTTTAAAGAAGCATAGGTCCCAGTGTAACCTTTGTCTTATCAGCCTTTCTCAAGTAGCTTTTTGCAAGACTGCTTGTTGTCAAAAGCTGCAGCCTGAGGACCAGCAGAATATCTCGTGCCCCTGGGTACGAATCTAGCTGCGGTAAAGGATCTGCTTTCGGTCATTACAGCCAGGACGACCTCTCCCTCCTGTCAGATTTTTAATGCCAGTATGGAACATTTTTATTAATCTGTTTCACTGTCTTACAGTAAGGTGAAGAATTTCTTCCCTGTTTAAAAGGAGGTTTCACCTTGTTACCTGAGTATCAGGGGAATAAAGCAGTCCCTTTTCTTCTGTTTCTCAGACCAGAAAGAGCTGTTTTGTTTACTGTGACAAAGTTCTTGGCTCTTAGTGTCAGATAGTGATGAACCTCCCATTTTGAAGAACTGTGGGCCAGACCCCATGCTCTCCTTTCCAAATATAATCCACACTTCAACCTGGTGAAATAGGCTATCATAGACTTCATCTTTTTATAGATGAGAAAACGGAGGCATTTGAGAGGCTAAGCACACAGCCTTTAAGTGATAAAGGCCAGAGCCTGGCCTTTCTAGACAAGGGGTGTGGTTGCTGGCTGGGGCTTTAATTATAAAGAACCAAAAATAGAAAGATCGTGTCCCTTTATCATAGAATATCTTGACATAAAATATAGATCTGGTATTGTGCAAACCACAGCTTTACATTGCTTCACACAGCTGGAAGGACCTATAAGAAATTTCTCATTTCAGAGGAATCCAGTGCTTGTTTCAGCATTGTTTTAGCACCTCTCCCCAGAAGAGGTAATTCTTCTAAATGCCTGTTATTAAGGGGTTGGTTACATAAGTCATGGTATATTAATGTGAAATAATATTCAACAATTTATGTGGAAAAAAATCACCATCACTTTTTAGGTGAAAAAGCAAGTTGCAGAATGAGTACCATCCCTTAGTTTTTGAAATTCATATTTTAGTATGTAAAATTCAGATTTTTTCTCCTTCAAGTTGAGCTTATCTTCTAACTTTCTAGTGAAATATATTTTATATACAGTCATGTTTACAGATTTTAAATATACACTAGTACTTAAATCTGGAGTAATACTCCAAACTTTTAAGAATAGTTACCTCCAGGGAATGAGATCAGCAGGAGGAGAGAGGATCTTTCACTTTTGACTTTGATTTTTGGGGGGTGAGCAGGTATTCCTTTTATGTGTATGTATATGTGTATGTTTATGTGTAAGTGTGTATATTTATAATTATGTGTGTGTATATTTATAATTATGTGTATGTTTATAATTATATGTATGTGTGTATGTTTATAATTATGTGTATGTGTGTGTATGTTTATAATTATGTGTGTGTTTATAATTATGTGTATGTGTGTATATTTATAATTATGTGTATGTGTGTGTATGTTTATAATTATGTGTATGCATGTGTTTATAATTATGTGTATGTGTTTGTGTATATATTTATAGTTATGTGTGTGTGTTTATAAGTATGTGTATGTGTGTGTATATTTATAATTATGTGTATGTGTGTATGTTTATAATTATGTGTATGTGTTTGTGTATATATTTGTAATTATGTGTGTGTGTTTATAATTATGTGTATGTGTGTGTATATTTATAATTATGTGTATGTGTGTGTATGTTTATAATTATGTGTGTATGTTTATAATTATGTGTATGTGTTTGTATATATATTTATAATTATGTGTATGTGTGTTTATAATTATGTGTATGTATGTGTGTATGTTTATAATTATGTGTATGTGTGTATGTTTATAATTATGTGTTTGTGTATATATTTATAATGATGTGTATGTGTGTGTTTATAATTATGTGTATGTGTGTATATTTATAATTATGTGTGTGTGTTTATAATTATGTGTATGTGTGTGTGTTTATGATTATATGTATGTGTATATTATTAATTATGTGTGTGTGTATGTTTATAATTTGTGTGTATATTTTTTAACCAAAGGAAAAAGGCACCCGTGGTCACAGTCATGGCCACCTTGAGAAGTTTCCCAGGGATCTGAGTGACCCCATCTTCTGTTCTGAAATCTCCTATCCTAAGCAGGAGCATTTGCCAGGAAAAGTTTTACTTTAGGGAGCCAGAAGTGACACGAATAACAAAGCCACCCTCTGTGTGTCCCCTGACCCCGCACCCGATGTTGGGCCCCACCTTCTGTATCAGTCCCCAGCTCTTCATTGTTAGGGAAAAAAATAAGCTGTCCTGAGATTCTTTCCAATTCTCTGGGCACCAGGAACACCTCCTTATTTATTTTAATACATTTTTGAGTGAGCCTGTTAAGTCTTCCCGATTTTCAAGACAGACAAAGCTCCAGAGGGCAAAAATAGCACCCATTCCTTTTTGTTTCCCTGTAACATGCAGCCCTGCGTCTTGCATGTCACTAGCAGATGGTGATTGTTGAGTAAATTGAGTTGATTAGTACGGTTGACTGAAGCAGTTGAGCGCTGAGTTTGACGGGCAGCGTCGTCTTCCTGCCTCCCTCCCTACCTCGTGTCACTGCCGCCCACTCCTGCTGTCGGAGTCAGCTGCGTCCTGTGCAAAGCAAAAACTTCTGTCCCGTTGTCTACAGATAAGGATGGCCTTGATCTGGGTTGGTGGGGCAGGTTGGGAGGGAGTGCCTGCAGTGAGGTGATGTTTTCTCATCAGTGGCTTCACTGTCAGCCAAACGCTAGGCCTTTGGGTCAGTCGAGTGGAGGAAGGGAATGGTACAGTCCGGAACCGACGGCCTTGTTTAGGCCGTGCAGGGCCTCCTTCACCCCGTGGTGAAGGGATGCGATGAGGGGCCTTCCTGCCCCTCAGCCGTGAGGCTGGAGTCACTGCCTCAGCTCTCCTACTGCCAGAGTCCAGTAACCACGCTTGGCTCCTTCCTCTGCCTCCCTTATCCTTTTCAACTGGTTAAAATCATATCCTCGACCAGACATCAAGGGCTCTGCCTTCTTCCACTGAGTAGGCTTATAATAAGGATAGTAACAGAGTAACAAAGGTCAGGTGAGTCTCCATGCTTTCTAACTCTCATTCCACCTGTATTTCATCATGTTCCCTCAATGAGAGGACTAATCCTGTAATACACCAGCATGAGAAAGTGTTATGTGGTTCCAGCATAAGCAAGTACCAGTGTTGTAAGCAACGAGAGCCTCACCTTTAGGAGGGAAGAGAAGAAAAGGAATTAATTTTTATTGCCAACTCTGTGCCAAAAAATCATTGCCTACAAACAGTGTTTCATCTAATTCTTACAACAACCCTGCAGGACTGGTATTATCATCACCCCCATTTCACCGCTGAGATTACAGAGACTTCACAACAGAGGGTGAGCCTGGACTGTCCAGCTCCAAAGCCCTGTGCTGTCTTCCCTCTGCTGGGCTGGAGATTTGGCCCAAATTACAGTGATAACCTTTGTAACGTGCCCCGTGGGGTACCCGGTACCTGCTTTAGGAAACGTTCCTCCCAAGAGCCTCCTTGGAAGCTCGGCCTCCACAAGTAATTTCTTTTCCATCCGTTTAACAGGACCCAGGACAGTGATCCACCCTAAAGCACGAATCATCGCAGAAGCCGGTCCAATAGTGATCGGCGAAGGCAACCTAATAGAGGAACAGGCGCTCATCATAAATGCGTGAGTAGCACCCTCACACCTGCCCTGAGCGAGCTGCCGCAGAGAGAGTCTCCGTTCATGTCAGCCATCTCTAGGGACCTTCTGCAGCTGACATCTGGAAGGCCCACTGTCTGAGAACCAGGAGGACACTAAGGATCTTTTTCAACACAGGTAGTAAGTGAGGATGCTACAGACCAGAGGGGTAGAGAGTGTCCAGGGTGAAGCAGCTCATAGGTGGATGACTAGAATCTCTGCCTCTGGGTCCCTTCCATGTGCCAGCCTCTTCTGTCCCTTAAGGAGGCGTCTCCTGAGGACACCCCCAGTGGCCCTGTGCTGTGCTCCCAGCCTCGAATGATCTTCTGACGGGATGGCTTGATTCTGACTGCGTTATTACTCATACCAGGACACGTGAACTTCAGTCTGATGTATATTTTCGTGTGCCTTATGGGGATAACACTCAGAATTATATTTGAAAAACCGGAGGTCCTAGAGGCAATTTTTCAACTTTAAAGATTAAAAAAAAATTATAAGCTATTAGAACATGTATAATCTTAGTGAACTAGACTGTAATACCTATGAAATTTTTACAAGCATCTGTAAAGCTAGATAAAATTTTGGCAGGAAATTCAAGCTTATACCTAATTTATAGCAACAGTGTATGGAATGTGTAGTAAAGACCTTGGGAAAATATTTAACTGTGATAAAGAGATTGATTTGTCTTAATGCTTACTTAGGCTTTGGAAGTTTCTTACTATGTTAAGCAGTTTCTTTTTAAAATGCATTTTGGCACCTTTACTGTAAGTCAGTTACCAACAGCTATATTCTGCAGTAACTCAGCTGTCAGAGATAAAGCACCATTTTTAAATGGCTTCCTTCTCTTAGACGGCAAACATTTTTTTGTTACAAATGTTTCAGCTAACCACGTAACAGCATAAAATGATTATTTTACGTGAATATCTGTTTACATTTCACAATCTTGAATGGTTATTAGGAATGGAAAATTTTCAAGTTAGGCATGATTTTGATTCCAATTTAACAAGCTGAAAGTCCCAGCCAGCTTCTTTTCTGCCTTGTCCTGGGAAAGGTCCCCTGGGCTTTGAGTTTGAAAAATAAACAAAGGGAGACTGACTTTCTATACACACCTGTGATTTCTTTACATTTCAGTAGTTCTGTTTCAATTCAGAATCAAGTCTTCTCCGGCATAGAGGATAAATAATTCACTTGGATTAAGAAATTATTTCACGTCATTACATATATCAAGCTTGATAGAGGTACAGTTGAGAGAATGGACCCAAATTCTTTAACAGGAGAATTGCTTATTGCATTGTTGACTTTTTGATAATTTCTCTCTTCTTTTTATAGTCACCCTGATAATATCACTCCTGATGCAGAAGATCCAGAACCCAAACCTATGATCATTGGCACCAATAATGTGTTTGAAGTTGGCTGTTGTATCCTTTGCAATAATTTAAGAGAAATCATTCCCAACTGTCTTTCAGTACCCAATCTCCCCTGTAGAAATTGTCATAATTTATCTATCAAATACTTTATATGTATGTATGTGTATATACACACACACACATACTTTATATATAATAGATCATTTAATTGTATATGTGACATGTATTATGTATATATATAAATAAATGTATGAATTATATTTTTAGGACTAGGCCATCTATCTCTTGAAAAGACTTATTTGTAGTATATCAAAACAAATTCTCCCCTCTCTTTGACTGAGTACCTTCAGAGAGTGAAGGAAGTCCGCTGTTTTCAGTGTGCACACGTGCTCATGCACTGCCTGTAGGATCTGTCTGCTCGTGTTACGCGTCTTGTCAGCAGGTGGTGGCTGAGCGGCAGTGGACGTGGAGCAGAGTAATCTTGGCTTCACTCCTGATTTAAGAACCACAGCTCTGCCCATTTGTGATTTCTGTATAGTTTTAAAAGGTTGACAGTGTGTTCCTGTCTGATACAAGGAAATGGTGGATGGGCTGGAAATATTTCATTCTTTGATGTTTTTCTCCTGAGTGTTACCAGTGCCTTTGCTGATTTCATGCTCTAAAAAAAGTAAAATCTTTTCATAATGTGAGTAAAATCTTTTCATAGTGTGAATAAAACATTACTTTATAGGAGAAACTATTAATACTTCAAGGAAAAAGCTAAAGGTTTAACAATAGCAAAATATTTAAGTGAATTAAGCGTCAGTTATAAGATAGACCATTAGAACCATTAAGGAGTCACTTAAAATTATGTTTTTAAAGATTCTGATGGTATGGAATAAGGCTTGCAAAGGTAGGTGAACTGAATAAAGTAAGCTACAAAAGGTTATAGAGTTTTATTTTATACAGTTTGATTTCCAGTTATATACAGGGAATGATATATCCACATAAAGATAATGTCAAGCTGTTAACAGTGCTACCCTTACGTGATTGGATGTTAGACAGTTTTAATTTTCTTAAACAATTATGAAAATATGTTTCTTAAAACAATTATGAAAATACTCATAAAATTGGGGTATAAGGTGCTCATTTCTTTAAAAATACAGAAGGCGTTCATTTGTACTTTGAGATATTTCTGTTTAAAGAATTAAACTTTACTTGCCTACTACCCTGGGCAGGGAGTTCTGCTCAGCCCGGCCTGCGGGGCCCTCTCAGACCTCTGTCTGCCCCACTGCAGGACAAGGAGAGTGAATCAGAAAGAAAAAGATGAACATGGTCACAATTTGTACTTAACTCTGGCTTACAGATTGCCAAGCCATGAAAATAGGTGATAATAATGTTATCGAGTCAAAAGGTAAGCTACATTTGAAACTGTATCGTGAGAAGTGATCACCTTCTTTCTGTCTGTGGTGTTCTGGAAAACAGCCTAAGTGCAAACCTCGACGAAGCCACGTGCTTGGAAGGACTGCAGGCATGGTTGGAAGCGGGCTAGCATAGCCAAGAGACAAATTCTTCGCCTTTAAGGAACCTAATCTAATCATCCACTAAATTAAATTCTAGCTGTGTATGTTTAAATCAGGATTGAGTTAAACTTTCAGGTGAAAGATTTGAAAAAGATTTCTACTAAAAACTAGTGTCAATGGTAATTTAGTTGATTCATGTTGTTGAAATAAAGGAAAAAAACCCCAGTTTCTCTACTAGTTTGCTTTCTTTAATTTCAGGACTGCTTTCCCCTAGCCCATTAGAAACAAATGTAAGCTACTTTTCATAGGAGGGGCTAGGCAAGGGGTCTCCTGAGTTGCCACCACTGCTGGGAAGTGACTCCAAGAGCTTGTCCGGAAAGAGCTGGAATGATAAGACTTGTCTATTTTTCTAAATAATGTTATCTATTTAAGAGGACAAATACAGTCATTTTATTCATTTTTAAAATTTTTATTTATTTTTGGCTGTGCTGGGTCTTTGTTGCTTCGAGGGCTTCTCATTGCAGTGACTTCTCTTGTTGGGGCACAGGCTCTGGGGCGCGTGGGCTCAGCAGTTGCCGCCCCTGGGCTCTAGAGCTCAGGCTCGATAGTTGTGGAGCGTGGGCTTAGCTGTTTTGCAGCGTGTGGGATCTTCCCAGATTAGGGATGGAACTCATGTCTCCTACATTGGCAGGTGGATTCTTTACCACTGAGCCACCAGGGAAGCCCAAGACCTCTTTATTTTTTTTTAATTAATTTGTTTTGATTGGAAGATAATTACTTTACAACATTGTGGTGCTTTTTGCCATACATCGCCATGAATCAGCCATGGGTGCCCATGTGTCCCCCCATTGTGAACCCCCCACCCACCTCTCTCCCTACCGGCTTTGAGTGCCCTGCTTCATACAATGAACTTGCACTGGCCAAGACCTCTTTAGAATAGTGCCTTTCTTTTCTTAGTCTTGGATGGCATGAAAGAAGAGCTTTTTAAAACTAATTAGACTTTTTGGTAACCTACTTAATAGTTTTTATTTAATTTGGATTACCAGTTATGATGATGATGATGAGTATCACTGTCATTTTCTGTTTATTCTATACTTGCCGTGTGTCAGACCTGTGCTGTGATTATCTCATTTATTCCTTATAGCACATTGTGAAGTAGGATGGGCTCCATTTGAGAGAGAAACTCGCTGAGAGTGTTTACAGGTCACACAGATCACAGCAGAGCTCTGTTTTGGATCCACTTAATGCTAGCCTGGTTCATGCCTCTCTGCTGTACAGACTCTGGACTGAAGCACTTTTACTATGTTTCTTAAGGACAGTTTGTATTTTTATGCTTGCATCGTCTTAGGAAGGAAACAGTGTTCTAGTCGCTGACTGTCTTATGTAGTCGCTCTCTGTGTGTCTTTCCTGCAGCATATGTAGGCAGGAACGTAATACTGACAAGTGGTTGTATCGTCGGGGCCTGTTGCAACCTGAACACGTTTGAAGTCATCCCTGAGAACACGGTGATCTATGGCGGAGACTGCCTTCGTCGGGTGCAGACTGAACGGCCACAGGTACTAGAACCTCTCAAGTCGGTAGCATCCTTTCTAGGGCTGCTAGTTTTCCCAAAATACCACATAAATGTATTAACGGGGCAGCGAGTCTGTTATTTTAAAAGCAAGTGATTAAAATAAAGCATCAGAGGAACATTCCTAAAACTGCAATTCATTCGTTGACTCAACAGATATTTGAGTCCTTAAGTTAATATCAGAAATACATCCAAAGATGACAGTGACATGTTGGCTGTGGGAAGAGAACATCCAGGGATGTTTCTCCTAGTCTTACATATTTTCACTGAAGGTGCATCTCCAAGCCTTACGAACTATACTGATTTGCTCCTACAATACCAACCTTCAAGGGTAAGAAATGAACCTGCCACATTACTATACACCCAACTTGGGGCCGCCGATCACTTTACTGACATAATTGGCCTGAAAATAAATGCAGCTTGTGAATATGCAAGTATATTTAGATATTTTCCTGGCTTATGAGGAATTGTCCCCTCCTAATAACCAAGAATAATGGCAAGTATGCATTTGGAGTTTCATGTTAGAATAGGAGATAAATATTGATAGAGCATTTGGGGCTTCCTTTGGATAGAAGGCATTCTGATTGACGTTTTAACCTTACTGCTTGGCACACTCAGTATACTTCCTTAGTTACGCAGCCTCCTTCCCCTCTCCCAAAGAAAATGTTTGCAAGACATTTAGCACTTTTGATTCTTAGCCATATTTTATCAGAAATTAAAATGCCAGTTCTTTCTGGGTTATTCTAATTCTGTCATCTTTGGCTTTTATTATTATAAGCAAATATTACTATTCTTTGGACCAAAAAAGAGATAAGAACAAATCTAGTATTTTTTTACTATCTTTCTGCATAACAGCAAAATGATTGAAGAGGGAAAGATGAAGCTGGAGTTGGGTTAAGGGAGATTAGAATTAAGTGAGCAAGAATATCTGAAGTTTAATACGTAATGGTATGTATGCAACACTGTTTTCCATGTTTTACCAATTATAAGGATCATATAGAGGTCCTTATTACAAATGATCCCCAGACATTTTGAAACAAAGTGGTCAGGGCAAAGTACCCCAGGTGAATTTTACAGTGAGGCCAAGTGTGAGCAAGGCTGTGATATGAAGAGTGAAGATCAGATGCGTATCATACCTGTGCGCTCTGTCATGCACAAAGCGGTGTACTCATATTGTCTACTATAATGGAAACTCTTTCGCTTCTTAGAGGCCAAGATGAAATCTACAAAAAGCAAGGCTGAAAACTGATAAACATACATTTTTACATGCAAAAGTTTTTGGCTTTTTCTTATTACCAAACTCAATGTATGTTCATTGTAAATTGAAAAAGCAGGGGAGCCAAATTAAGTCAGTGAATGGGATCCAGTGCAGGGGGCACAGGCTCAAATCCCTAGTCGGGGAACTAAGATTCGGCATGCCTCAGTCCAAAAAAAAGAGATCAGTGAAAATCACCTGTAATTCCATGACGTAGTGATAATCATTTCTACTTGATGCTCTTAACTTTGCTTTCTGCTAGCCAGGTCTTAATTCTCTTATCTTTTTAGCCCCAGACACTACAGCTGGATTTCCTGATGAAAATCTTGCCGAACTACCATCACCTAAAGAAGACCATGAAAGGAAGCTCAACTCCAGTTAAGAACTAAGACCAGTAGATGACATCAAGATAATATTTGCGTTTGACCAATGTCTTTTTTTTTCCTTTGACTGGTGTCTTTTGAAAGAGCCACATGTTTGTGCATTCGTAACAGGCCACAAAACACCTGTTGACTTTATCTTGTAAAATTGAATTAGAGAAGAAAGTAATGGATTTTCATTGTAACTGTCCTCTATAATTTATATAAAATGTATGATTTTCTGATGTCCTTGTCCCATTCTGATAATTTACAGATTTTTTGCTCTGTGTTGTGTGTTATGTAACATGTTGGCCATGAATTTTTGTTATGTAAAAGACTACCCATGATAAGAAAGAACATATTGTTATGTATTTATATTCTAACAAATACTAAACTAAATAAAAATGTTGATGACAGGACTTTAATCAGTTTTTCTACTTGCATCAACTTTCCCAAAATAGCTCTTTTAATTTTTACTGTATACTAGTTAAATATAAAAGCTAATGTGTTTACCTTTTCCTTTTTTGAATTTGTGGCTGTCTAAAATTTCAGGTGAAATTTCAGCAGCTGTTGCATTAATTTAGATTTCATTATGTTCCCAAGAAAAATATTTTTTTTTCTCTTTAGTAAAACAAAAGTAATCAGGGAAAGATGTATTCAGTAGAATATGAAGTAATAAAGAATGATGTCTAATGAAAATGACAAGTAAATGACCATTAAGTGGTATTCTTAAGTTTCTGAGGACAATGAAACTAGAAGAGATTTTGATATATCTATAAATATATGAAATTATCTTGGCATATTACTAATCAATAATTATCAACCGTGGCATGATTCTGTTTACCTGATTATATAATAGGCAAAATATTGAGCATTTTATTGTAATTCCAAGTTTTTTTTAAATAATTCAAGTGTGCCCATTAATGGAACATAGTAACTTTTGAATTAGTAGATGTTGATTAATACTAAGACATTAAATGCTAAAATATTTTCTCTTGGAACATTTTTTAAAATTGAAATACAGTTGAGTATGTTGTATTAGTTTCCCATGCACAGCAGAATGATTCAGTTATACACATATGTGTATTCTTTTTCATATTCTTATCCATTATAAGTTATCACAAGATTAATTTTTAATAGTGGATAGTAAAAAACTACTTTTGAATTTCCAAAACTGAGTGGTACAAATTAGCCTTTGTTCCAAATGTGAATGACTTTATTTTGATAAGAATATTCATGACTCAAGTTAGAAAAGTATACTGCTACACGTAGTGGTTTGAGAAGAGAAGAACATCCCATAAATGTCCTGTTTTTGATAACTTCTGTGTGTTCATTTTTCAACCCCTAGTGATCACCTTAGGATATTGTTGATCACAAAAGTTTCTACATAAAAGAGCAGAAATTACAAAACTACCCTTGAAATGCTGTGCCAGTTCTGAATATTATATCTGGATAAGCTCTGATGTGCTCATAACTGCCCTGTGCTCCAGACTATGCAAGGAGTACGTGAAGACAGCAGTGGCATCCCTCCCGAGGACTTGGTAATAAGATAGCCCCAGAGAGTCAAACTATTGAATCATCACGTGAGAAGAGCCTCAACGTTTATCAGGTACACTGTGGCTTTTAATTGCCATTAACTCATTTGAGGAAAGAAAATGTTAACAGAAAATGTCAGTTTACCAGGAATACAGAGAAAGTGTGACAGCATGAACACAGCGTTAACCCATGGAGGGGAGGCGCTGAATCCAAGAGATGTGAGCTGTTCAGTAACCAGAGTGTTCTCTGGCTCAGGTCACACAGCTTGGGAAGAACATACCTCGGGACTCGTCACTTTGGCCTCCAATTGCAAGCGTAATCTGATTGCTGATGCGGCCTCTAAGGCGTTGTGCTGGGCAAAGGGGGGCCTCTGTCTGCGAGCATCAGAATACCGTTCTGCACACAGAATTTAGAGAAACTTTTTGATTTATACATCAGTGTCATGTGAACTCCGTTTGTGTAGTTCAGCCTCCATGTCTGTCAGTTTAGCCGATGAGTTTTGAATATTTTAATGAAATAGTTGATCCCCCTTCAGGACAAAGAATCGAAGACAGTTTTTTTGCAGTTCTTGCTCTTTGGGGCTTCTCCACAGCCAGGCTCCCAGCCTTCTTCTAGTAAACAGTCTCTGCCTCACTGAGATTGCAGTCAGCACTCAAACCTCAGCACGAATGTTCTAGGTGATTATGCTAAGTAGTAGGACAGACCCTGACATACTGGTGACTGAAAAAGAAGCGCCTAAGCAGGGAGGAGAAAGAAGCCATTTTATCACGGCAATTTGTAACAGCTCTAGGGCCAAGATGATGGGTTTTTACCAGGTGAAGCGTCAGGTCCAAAAAGGGTATCGTACCCTGCTGTCTTCTCCACTTCATCCTTTAACACACGCCGTAGTGGTTATCTATACAGTGTAGAGTTACCCTAAAATACAGCAGCTTAGAACAATGAACATGCGGTTTCTTCAGATCAAACCTAGGAGTGGCTCTGCTGGTGGTCCTGGCTCAGTGCCCCTCATGAGATTTCCCTCAAGCCAGAAACTGCAGTCAAATGAAAGCTCAACGGGCTGGGGGCGGGGAAAGGGGCGTCCACCTCCAAGAAAGCCGTCTCCCGTGGCGGGTGGCAGGGGCCCTCAGTGCCGCACACGTGAGTCTCTCACACGGCAGCTGAGTTGTCCTCAGGATGGGGCAGCTGGCTTTCTTCAGCTTCCTCCAGATGCAAGCAAGGAAAGACCTGGTCTCCAATATTACACACCACCACTCATGCCTCATTTTATCTGTTAGAAGCAGGTCACTAAGTCCATCTCACACTCAAGGGGGGTCATTAGGCTCCACCTTTTGAAGGAGCCAAGAACTGATGTTCTTGGAACATCCAAGAATCGATATTCATCTTCTAAAACTGCCAGCATACACAAACACACATCATTTCCACCTGGGGTCCTCCTAGTGCGCCGTCAGCATCTCAGGGGCCCCAGCCTGTGGGGAAGCTTTAGGAAGGACTGCTGCTTAAGATGGGCACATGACATCGTTCAAGATTTCTTTTCTGTTTGTTTTTGGCCATACGTCCTGCGGGATCCCAGTTTCCCGACCAGGGGTTGAACTCAGGCTCTCTGCAGTGAAAGCATGGAGTCCCAACCACTGGACCAGCTGGGAATTCCCTATTCGAGATCTTCATCTCCTTACCTTGTATAAACCTTGTCTTCTTAGACATTTAGATTACTTGTCCTAAGTTTAGCATGCATTTCATTAAGCCTCTGTTTAACCGTCTCGGCTGCCCTGGTGGCTCAGACAGTGAAGAAACCGCCTGTAATGCAGAAGACCCAGTTAATTCCTGGGTGGGGAACATCCCCTGGAAAAGGGCATGGCCACCCACTCCAGGATTCTTGCCTGGAGAATTCCATGGACAGAGCGGCCTGGCGGGCACACCCCACGGGGTCACAAAGAGTCAGACATGACTGAGTGACTAATACTAACGTAACTTGTCTAGGCTTAATAGAAAGTATTAATAAAAAATCTTGAAGGATAAGGGTGCTGAATAACAGCATGTTGAAAATAATACGAAAACTGTTCATAATGCTAAAACATATACTTAGTAAACTCACTGACATTTTAAAAATTTGCCTGTGTTTGTTAAACTTGTATAGAACCTATTACATGTTAGGCACTGTTTAAAGCAGTTTACATATAACTTACTAACTACACATTAACTTCTTGATATTCTTAATCATCAGGTAGGTAATGTTATTACAACTATTTTACAGATGAGGAAATTGAGGTGCAGAGAGGTTTAGTAACCATCCAAAGTCACTCAGCTAGTCAGTGGCATTTCAGCTCCAGAGTTCATAACCTTTACACTACTCAATGCTGCCATTAGGAAGGCTAGTTAAACCTTTTAAGATAGAGATTCTATAACTTGCTGAGCTTCCTAAATGCTAGTGGGAAAACAGCTGTGAGTTTGTCTTGCTTGGTTTTTGCCTCTCAAAGTTTTTAAACAGCCTGAGACAAAACAATAGGAACATAAAAGATTTGGTCTTCCCACTGAATTCAATAAGAATTACTCAAAGAGGGATTAAGGTTAAGACTACAAGTCATTCTATCTAGAACTTTAAACTGCTTCTGCTTATTATTACTAATTAAGTGTGGTGGTAAATTGTGGTATTTTCGTTGTTTTTACTTCTAAAAGTAATATAATTTCATTTCAGACATTAAGAGGGTAAAGAGGAAATACTTCTAATTCCATGGCTTATCCTCAAGCACCGCCTCTTTTATCATTTTGCTGTCTAATTCTTAGTGTTCAACTCCTAATGAAGGTGAATGAAGATAATTTAATCTTAAAGGTTTATAATCCCACTGTAGACCTGCTGTTTTATTGCAAGAGGACACCAGGAAACAGGATCATTTTTCCCCCCTTTTGGCTAGCCAGATGGGTTCTCCTAGAGAATTTTATTATCCTTAGTAATCCAACCTATATTAAGGCTACTGTAGACTTAAGTGTTTTATTAAATGTAAACTAGGAACAGTTCCTCGCCTGCCTCCTTCAAAGGAAGAAAGGTATATTTTATATTTTAGAGTTTTTACCAGGGGTAGAACTAGTACCACTGCACACATCCAGATGGGGGCTCAGGCACGGCACCATCCCTCAGAGAAGTGTTGCTGGTCCCACTGGGGACCTATTAATAGCAAAGAAGGTTGGCCAGATCTTTGTTAACATCCCTTCCGAAAGAGTGTCTGCACTAACTTCACGTGAGCGTGAGGGCTAAGTCTCTGAATTTAGATGTTCTGTTTCTTAAACCGATTCTGCTTTCCTACGGTTCAGACATTTGAACCAGTCTCTGTTCTTTATGAAAAACGGTGAGGAAGGCCCACAAACTTTTTATAGCTGGTAAGTAGGCCAGTTCCTTATGGGCTAGTCATGTTTCTCCCGGAGTTGTATGCTTTTCAAAGTTAATCACTTGTTCCCAAACTTGTTTATGCAAGTTGTACTCAGTAATTACATAATTTAATGCAGTATTACCAAACTCAAACAAATATGAGTGTGAAGAGGGTCGTAATCGCTCTGAAATTACGTTGAATGCTTGAGAAAGACCTGGTATCAGGAAAAAGATGCTGTGGAATTAAATGTGGACAGAACAAATGTGAAAGTTTGGGTGGGAGGAAAGGGTTGGCAGAATCTAGAATTCTGCCCTTGGTTTGCTCCGCAAGTGTCTTGAGTCCTCACTACACTGAGACTAAAATTGACAAGGCTACCCGCTGTGCCAATGGATATCTTACATGCGCCCCAATCAGGAGACCCCATTCAGAGAAGAGGTCTTAGCCTGATACCAAAGGAATGATGGGTGAATGAACTTGTATGTGTTTTAAGTTAAAAATAAAGTTATAAGGACATTTATTATAATTTTGTGATTTCCCATTTTAACTTGCTTTTCTCTTCAACTTACTTTTCTCTTTAACTGGCCATCAACAGATCCTGACCACAGAGAAGCAGGGAGGTTCCATAGTATGATGTAACGAGCAGCTGCCAACCACACACAAGTACAGGAACATGAATTACCTAGACCTCAGTGCTTGCTAGCGACATAAGTACTGTTTTTAAATCAGTAGCCTCATTTTTATAAAGATTACACAAAAGCCCTTATTTCTGGGTTAGACGTGCTTAATTTTTAATACAGTAGATTTTATAACTTAATTACATATAATGTACCTAAGCCCGTTATCTGAAGAGATGGTTTCAGATCTTTCAACTTATCCTGTAACTGTGCCTAAAGTATGTTTCCGTTTTACTTAAGGGTGGCATAATTGTAGGTGTGTGATATATCAATATATTGTTAAGTGCTTACAGCCCAGAAGGACAGACTGTGACTTTTTATTTACTCCTGTAGTCAGTGAAACTCTGCCATCATGTTTTGTATATTTTTTAATTGGGAAAAGAATGACCCACACCTGATCCCATATACCAGCTTTTACATTTTAACTTTATCATAATGTAATAAGAAAAATTAGAAAGCTCTTTATTATAGACAAATTATTAAAGTTTGTGCCAGATGGCAGAAAATCAAATGCGTTCGGGTTTTGAATATTGAAATAAGAAGGGGGGAAAGTCATACTGTAGTATGACTGTTTTGCTTAAATTACCCAGTATATAAAGGCCCCTTCCCTATATTTCAAGCTTTGTATAGAAGAAGAGCCACATTAGATCAGGGGCAGCATCTGTCTCCTCTTCCTCCTTCTCCGCAGATTCTCACATTTGGTTCAGCTGTCCACCTAATCTACAAGTGAGCCTCAGTCAGTCCAGGCCAACAGGTTTTCGGCCTTTCCTTGGCCCACAAGTGCACATGTAGCTTAGATTTGCTCAATTCAAGCTCAGGGAAGAACTTATAGTTGGGAAGGAGATTTTCCTTCTACCACAGGATGTGTTTAGGGGGATAGGCTGCATATTTGCTGCTGACGGCCACCTTACCACCACGAGCGGAGGCAGCAGAATGGAAAGACAGGAAGAACATGGACACTTCGAGACATGGCTGAGCCTAACCTTAGGGCCTACCTAACCTTGAACTTGTTAGGAGAGATAATACATTTTCTCACTGTCTTAGCTGGGGTTTCTATTACCTGCAGGAATTTCGTATCCTAAAATACAAAATTTTTCAAGAAAGCTTGTCTCAATATTTGTGTGTGTGTGTATGTTGAAGGTAAGTATAGCATTTATTTGCAGGACACAAATCCATGAGAATGGACAACTCATGCTCAAAAGACCTGAACTCCTCGATGCTTTGGAGGCAAAGGTTTTTTTTTAAGGCAGCATTAGGAGTGAGGATCACAGGTTTGTGATCAACTCATAGACATTCTTCTGATTGGTTGGTGGTGAGATAACAGGATGATGTTTTGGGACTCTTAATCATCAGTCTTCTGGTTCCAACCAGTCTGGGGTCTGCATGCTTGTGGTCAGTATGTAGTCTGACTGTTTGTGATCCCATGGACAGTAGCCCACCAGACTCCACCTTCCATGGAATTCTCCAAGCAAGAATACTGGAGTGGGTTGCTATTGCCTACTCCAAGGGATCTTCCCGACCAGGGATCAAACCCGTGTCTCCTGCGTCTCCTGCCCCGGCAGGTAGTTTCTTTTACCACTGCACCACCTGGGAAGCCTCCACCTGGTGGGGCTCTTAGTTTATGGCTTAAGCAAGGTCCTGGATCAATACCCACTGTGTACCACAGACAGCAGGCAGGACATGGCAGGCTTCCTGCCTCAGTTTTTTGGTGGCCTGCTTTGTGGGACCAGCATGAGCCTGGTCCATCTATTGAGCAACCCAGTCCTGTCAGCTACTGCGTGGGTGGTAGGTTGAAGAGGGCTAAGAGTAGAGAGACCAGAAAGAAATTTTGTTAGCAAGAGATGTTTGTATGTAGGCTTGGTATGTAACAGTAAAGGTATGGATAAGAGGAAAAACTAAAGGAGAGATTTATGAGATAAAAATGAAAAGATTCAGGGATGAACTAAACCTTGCTGGGGGGAGGCAGGCAGGGCAGAGACAAGATGCCAAGCATGACCCAGGGTTTCCATTTTGCATAAGTAGATGCACTGTGCTCCATTCTGAGCTCTACAAAGCACAGAAGGAGGACAAGGTTGATGGGGAAAAGCAAGAATTTAGCTTTGGACGCCTCAGTTTGAGCTGCTTTTGAGATCCCAATGAAGATTTTTCTAGAGCAGTTTGAGGCATAATTTATCCTACAAAAAGAAAACCGCATACTCATCAGCAGTGCTTCCTCCTTAACTATGGCCACCACTGACCTATTCTCAGTCTCTATGGATTTGCTGGGTCTAGACATTTTACATAAATGAAATCATATAATGTGTGATCTTCAGTGAGTGGCTTCTTTCATTTAGCATAATGTTTTCAAGGGTCATGTAAGTTATATCGTGTATTGATACTTCATTCCTTTTTATGGCTGAATAATATTCCAGCATGTAGATAACACCTCATTTTGTTTATCCATTTATCTGTTGATAGACATTTGAGTTGTTGGTACTTTTTTTTTGCTATTATAAATAATGCTGGTATGAGTATTATGCATATGTTTTTTGTGTGACAAGTTTTAATTTCTCTTACTCATACCTGGGAGTGGAAGTGGAATTGTTGGGTCATGTGGTAACTATGTTTAGCTTTATTTTTTTTAGAGATCTTATTCAGTTCAGTTCAGTTCAGTCATTCAGTCATGTCTGACTCTTGGCAACCCCATGAATTGCAGCACACCAGGCCTCCCTGATCTTATAGGTTCTTTTTAAAAATTTTGCCTGAGATCAGCATGTGCACGCTGCTCTATTTATTTCTTGATTGACATATACACACTGCTTTATTTATTTTTGGCTGTGCTGGGTCTTCGTTGCTGCTCTTGAGTTTTCTCCAGTTGCAGAGCACGGGCTCTGGACACCTGGGCTTCAGTAGCTGCAGCACAGGGGCTCATTAGTTGTGGCTGGAGGGCTTAGTTGCTCTGCAGCATGTAGAATCTTCCCAGACCAGGGATCGAACCCGTGTCCCCTGCATTGGCTGGAGAATTCTTACCCACTGTGCCACCAGAGAAGTCCCGTGCTTTTTGAGGAACTGCCAAAATGTTTTCCACGGTGGCTGCACAATTTACATTCCTACCAGCAACAAACAAGGACTCCAGTTTTTCTACATCCTCACTAACACCTGGTAATATTTGTCTGTTTTATTTTAACCATTCTAGTGGATGTGAAGTTAGTGGTGTCTTATGGTGTTGGTTTGTATTTCTTTGATGACTAATGATGTTTGGGGCACAAATCATGGTTTGTATGCAAAAAGGATTTCAGTAATTGAAAAAAGTATTTTTCAATATTGCAAAGGTTTGGGGTTTTTTTTGGTGTTTTTTTGGCTGTGTCCCGTGTCATGTGGGATCTTAGTTTGCCGACGAGGGATCAAACCTGCAGCCCCTGCCTTGGAAGCACAGTCTTAACCATTGGACCTCCAAGGAAGTCCCATTATAAAATATTTTGATAAAATATATATCCAGTAGTTTAACAGATAATAATAACTTCATTGAACAGTACCATTTGAGCCATCTGGTAATAAACTAATTTACAGAGGAACAAGTCTTTTATCCTTTACAAAAAAGCTTATAATATAATTGGGAGGTATAATGAAAATAACACGTATGTAAGCCCATTTATTAAGACTCAAATCAAAACACTAATTACCTAACTATTTAATCTGTGGTCCACGGATTATATGCAAAATGTGGGGGTTTTTTCTGAAGAGAGAGTCTGTAACTTCCATGAGTTTCTTAAAGAATTCTAACCATTAACACCCCCCAAAGCTAAAAAATGAGTGCTCTTAAGTTTTCATCAGGGAAGAATGACTAATGTGTTCTTAATGTCTGCCTCTGTTTACATTTCTTTCTCACTGTTAGTTCCTGATTAAGTTACGCATTTTGCTTTGGTTACCTTTTTCTCTAGTCAAGACTTTTTGGGTCACAAAGTAAAGACATCACTTCAAACTAGTTTAAGCAACAAGGCCTTTATGGAAGTCTCTCGAGGTGGCTGATGGAATCCGAGGGCATCCAGCCTGCCTTGGGACCCACAGAGGACTGGTCCAGAAAGCCGGCAGCCGGCGCCTCTCGCTTGCGTTCTCTCTCTAATTGTCCGCTTGGCTGGTCCCTGAGCGAAGCAACCACCACTGCGGATGCGGGCCCCTGACTGCGTGCCTGCCCTCGCTCCAGAGTTTCCGGTCCTCCGTTCACTGCCCTGCAGAGATGACTAAATAGCATCTCACAGCCCCAGTGTAAAACTCTCAGGACTGAGACTCAGTCCCACTGCTAGTCCCATCCGACTCTAGCCGGGTCCTGTGGACCAAGTGTCTCTGCCCCTGGGTCTGAGCAGAGACAACTCTCAGGAAAGGGGAGCAGAGGCCACGGGACATCTGGTCTAATACTCCAGTCAACTGAAAGTCAATTTGCTTGTCTGTCTACCTGACTTTCAGGAACTTTTCATTTATCCGAGCCTCTGGAATCTGAAATGAAACACCCTCATGTCCTGTGGAGAAGATAATTAAGAGAGAAAACACTGATTTTACTTTTAGATCAAAATCTCCTTTATGTTATCTTTATTGCAAACCCAGCCTTGAGTGATTTATGTCACTTCTCATATTATAGTTTCAGATCCTGGGCACCATCACCATCACTGCTACACCCACCTCACACCCACTGGCTGAAAAGACGTTGTTTACTCACTAGTGTTTCTGTTCAGTTGCTCAGTGTCTGACTCTTTGCGACCTCATGGACTACAGCACACCAGACTTCCCTGTCCTTCACCATCTCCCAGAACTTGCTCGTGGCCAACTCTTTGCAACCCCATGAACTGTAGCCACCAGGCTCCTCTGTCCATGGGATTTCCCAGAATGCTGGAGTGAGTTGCCATTTCTTTCTCCAGGGGATCTTACTGACCCAGGGATCAAACTCACGTCTCCTGCATTGCAAGCGGCTTCTTTACCACTGCCTCCTTGAATATTTAGCTTAAAAGTTGTTATGGTTGGCCTGTTTATTTTTATCAATCTGAAAGAGGTGAATCCCAACCTGTAGAATCACATATATATTTTATTTCACAAATCCTCTCCCATTTCCAAGAGTGCTGTGAGTTCTGTGTGTATGAGTATTTTTTTAAATGAATATTGCTTTGAAAATTAACTATTTTCCAGTATCTGGTAGGTTAATAAAGGATGTGAAAATCACCATGGGGAATCTATTCAATCCAAGGCACCCAGGGGACCCACGCCCTGTTATCCATTCACAGTAGTGGGTGGCTGCTGACACCCTTCAGCTTCTGATTCCAGCCAGTCTTGCTGTCATGGCCTACACAGGAGGGTCATACCCAGATTAATGAGGAATTCTGGAAACCATTAGCTTGTTACCTGAAAACTGGGTTTTTCTCTTGACAGGCATCGGGCCAGAAGACAAAACCAAGCACAGAACTCATACACACAGAACTCATAGCATTCTTGGAAATGGGAGAGGATTTGTGAAATAAAATATATATGTCGTTCTACAAGTTGGGATTCACCTCTTTCAGATTGATCAGTAGAAGGAGGGATTTATTATTACATGCAGCAAGTAAGAACACTAGGGATCTTTCCCAAAGTAGTGTCTCTCTGAAGAGCAAAACTGGGGAGGTCTTAAGCTAAAGGTCATACATACTCATGGAGGTCTTTGAGAAGAGGGAAATTCAGCGTAGAATAGAAAATTCAGTATTGAATTGGGGCAAAGATCGACAGAGGCCAAGCTTTAGTTGATTGCAGTCAGGAGGGTCGAGTCAGCACTTTCTATCTTCCACATGGAAAGGAGCCTTAGTTCCTGCAGAACTCAAAGATATATCAATATTATGTATATCCCTTGAGAAAGAGCTAGGACTCTGCTTCATCATTTCACTATTGTTTGACTGCCTTTTCTCAGTTCCTGGATTCCTTTGTTCCCTTGGCATCATTAATTACTGAGCCACGTTAAGGCAAACATTGTGGCTAGGCTTAGAGCCCAAAATGACTTCTCCTATGTTGAGAAAGCCATTCCTGGTTCTCCTTCTCCAGGGACCCCCTAAACTACCTGTTTTAAGCTCAAGGGTCTTCTATCTGGGCTGTACATCAGCACCCCCATTCTAGACCTCGCAGTCTCTGAAAATTAAAAGCTTTCCAGGTGACACACTTCCCCCAAGTTTGAAAATACTACATTTGATGGAATTTTCAGACAAAATGTGTAGCATAAATTGCAAAACAGGGTAGCTCCCCCACCCCATATTTCAGTTTCATTATAAATATGTCCCATTTAGTACGAAACTTGGAAAAAAAAGACACCCACTTCAACATGAGGAAATCACTGGTACTATTTAATTATATTTTCTACTAATTTTTTTCCTATCCATATTTTTAAATAACTGAGGCCCCAGTATAAATACACAAAGACTATTTGGTTTTATTTTATACTACTAGACACTACAAAGAAGCATTTTTCCAGGCAAGACAGGCAGTATGATTATCAGAAAATGAATGAAAATCCTTCCATCACTTTAAGGTCCATCCCCCTATCTACTCCTAGCCTCAGCAGGTCAAAACAAGAATTCACCAAAGTGTACAATGTTAAAACACAAACACGCCAACAGCAAGCCAGAACGTACTGGTTTTACCTCAGCACCTCACCCCGTAAGGGCCCTTTTGATAACAGAGCTCCATTTAGGGATACTGAGCTGCCTTCCCCTTCAGAGTCTAAGAGCCCCTTGCTTTGATGTGCAGCCCCCTTTAAGGTTCCTGGAAGTTCCTGAGAGGGTCTGTAATTCAACAGCACGGATTTTTGAGCCATGATCTGACCTGATGTCCCTTCCCTGCCTCTCCCAAAGGCAGCATGCGTGGGGCAGACAACGGGACCCCAGCCCCAGAGGGAGCATCCGTCCCCGCTTCACCACCGCCTGAGTCACGGGAGGGAGCTGCCAGCCAGAGAAGGCTCCTCCTGCCCTCGAGTGAAGGTGTGGCCGATCCTCCTGGAGTCCTCGTTAAGAGTCCTTGTCACTGGGCAGCTGCCCTCTCTGGAAATCTGAATTCTCTTTGAATAGTTTCTATTTCAGTTAGGTTACTGTGCACAAGTATTTTGCATAATTATGGAGGGCGACTCGGGGAGAAATGAAACAGCTTAGAGAAGTGATCAGCTACATAACTGTACTTACAGGCACACACATATAGATTGTCCATAAAGTACAAGTGTAAAGATTATGTATATGTGAAGACACATTATTTATATTATAAAGGAGAGTGAGCTTCATTCTAGGCCACAATCCACCCCACCTGTCGCTTATGATGCACAAGGCAGGTGTGGAAATGCCAGAGCCTCCCTCTGAAGCCCCACCAGACAATACAGGTCTTCCTCAACTTGCAGTGGGGTTACTTCCTGATACTCCCATCATAAGTTGAAAATGCATGTAACCTACAGAACATCATATGTTAGCCTAGCCCACCTTAAACATGCTCAGAATACTTTAACTTGTGTGCTTAGTTGAGCTTCGCTGGTGACTCAGTTGGTCAAGAATCTGCCTGCAATGAGGGAGTCCTGGGCTCCATCCCTGGGTTGGGAAGAGCCCCTGGAGGAGGGCATGGCAACCCACTCCAGTATTCTTGCCTGGAGAATTCCCATTGATAGAGGAGCCTGGCGGGCTACAGTCCATGGGGTTTCAAAGAACCAAACATTAAACACGCTCAGAACACTTACATTTGCTTACAGTTGGGCAAAATCCTGTAACACAAAGCTTCTCATGTCATTCACTGAACACTGTACCGAAAGAGGAAAACAGGGCGGTCGTGTGGGTCTAGAATGACTGTCAGTGTACTAATTGTTCACCCATGCGATCGCAGGGCTGACCAGGAGCAGAGGCTCGCTGCCCCGACCCAGCATCACCAGGGGCTATGCCGCTAGTCCAGGAAAAAATGAAAATTCAGAATTCGAAGTATGGTTTCTACTCGCTGAATATCACTCTCACACCATCCTAAAGTCAAAAGATTGTAAGTAGAACTAAGCCAAGGACCCTAGTGTACATTTAGTAACAGAGGAAAGGCCTTTGCCCCTGCAGGGCCCAGATCAAGGCTTTCCAACTTTGTTTGCATAAAAGAGCACTGTTTACAAAGTAGAAATGAGCAGAATAATTGAACAAAAACGGCTGTTGTCTTTCGGTAAAGCCATAAATTCTTTAGCATTTGAGTCAAACTGAAACCTTAACAATCGATCACTCTAAAAAAATCATTCCAAAACTGTATTTCATTCGTCAGGATGTTGCCTTTTTCCGAAAGAAATTTGAAGTGGGTTAAGATAAAGATGTGTACACGTTAAGATTAACAAAGCAGACGTGAACAGGACAAGCGGGAAAATGAGGAGAAGCAGAAAACCTGACCTCAAGAACTAGCTAACCTCTGTGACGATCAGACTGGGGTTCGAGAGCAAGTTTATAAAGCAGCTATTAGGAAACCTGAAACATGGTAAGGGGTAGTAAATGGTGGCCAGTGTTATCATAATTCATAACCAATGTTACATTTCTGTTCTCAAATTCCCATTTTGTTTATTTTTTTAATTTAGATTTTCCTCTTTTTCCTTTTGGCTGTGTTGTGCAGCTTGCAGAATCTCAGTTCCCCGACCAGGGATTGAACCTGCACCATTGGCAGTGAAAGTGCAGATCCTAACCGCTGGATCTCCAGGGAATTCCCTCAAATACCCATTTTGTTTCACCCCATGAAATTGCAGCTACATTCATTTTTAAGGCTTTAAAATAATTCTGGAAGAAAATGTCACTGGGTTGGAATCTTCTGGTACAGCCCCACACCAAGCTCCCTCTTCTGAATCGGGATCATCTGAATTTTGCATTTCAGCAAATAAAAAGGAATGATTAAACTAGCAATGTGCTTTTCCCATACATTTAGCTCTTCCATCTCTGACTAGAAAGTTTGGAGGCAATAAGGTCCCCAGTATTTTGGTTTGAAAAGTATTTCCGTGATTCTTGGTAGCCATGACAAATAAGAAAAAAGAACTTCCTGGTAAGCCAGTGGCTAAGACTCTGAGCTCCCAAGGCAAGGGGCCTATGTTCCATGCAGTCAGGGAACTAGTTCCCACACACCACAGCTAAAGATGCCCAAGCTGCAACGAAGATCCTGTGTGCCGCAACGGAGACCAGAGCAACCAGATAAATGCATGCGCTCAGTCGTGTCCAACTCTTTGTGACCCCATGGACTGTAGTCCGCCAGGCTCCTCTGTCCATGGGACTTTCCAGGCACAAATACTGGAGCAGGCTGCCTTTTCCTATTCCAGGGGATCTTCCCGACCCAGGGATCGAACCTCATCTTTTGTGTCTCCTGCATTGGCAGGCAGGTTCTTCACCATTAGCACGACCTGGGAAGCCCTTAAAAAAGGGGCGGGGGGGAAAGAGTAATTTCCATTTTCCCCATCACATATAATGGGAGGTTTCAACTGGGAGACTCTCAAACAGTATTTCCAGTGCAGGTCAGAGAGACACAGAATTGAACCAAACGGAATTTTTCTGTTATCCTTCATCTGGATCTGAGACGCTGCCCTCAAGCACCAGCTTGTAGAGCCGATGGCCCCAGCACAGTCCCTGCAGGTCTCCCAGAAATGTCTCGTGCTGAGGCCTGGAGAGAGCGTCCCACTTTGTACAGCAGACTGTGTCGCCAGCACCATGGGAAAACTAGCAGATTCCACCTGGGCATGAAGGCCAAGTCTCCCTTCATATGCCCTCTTTTAGCTCTTCCGTTTGCCTTCTGCCAGATCCTTAGGTGAATCCATCCTGAGATTCACCTGAGATGATACCAGAAGGTGGTTTATAAAAGCCTGCCCTCTCCCCAGGCGTCTCGCACAGTGCATGACACATACGTGCTCAGTAAGTAAACGAGAACTGAACCGCATCCGAACAAAAAATGACCCCAATGATTCAAGTTCAGTCCAGAAGGGAAAAAAGACATTGAAAGGGGAGAATGAGTTGTCAAAATAATGCTGTCAAAATGAGATCCTCTAGATTTTCCCATATGAGTCCTCCTCCTTCAGTCACACTGGTTGGATGTCCCTTCATCTCTGTTCATTCGAGCCTCCTCACCTGATCAGAAACCATCATCGGCTATTATCATTTAGGAGTTCTATCTTAATGAGATTAACAAGACTGGAGGTGAAAGGAGGAACAGCAGATGGAATATATTCTGAATTGATAAGATGAAGAAGGGAATGTGGACACAGACAGTTTGATCAATTAGAAAATACTCATTCCCTGAAAAGAAGGTGTGTGGGTTCAATGCTTCTTTGTTGTTTTAGTCACTAAGTTGTGTCTGACTCTTTTGAGAACCCATGGACTGCCAGGCTTCTCTGTCCACAGGATTTCCCAGGCAAGACTACTGGAATAGGTTGTCATTTCCTTCCCCAGCGAATCTTCCCCATCCAGAGATCCAACCCACGTCTCCTGCATTGGCAGAGGATTCTTTACCACTGAGCCACTAGAGAAACCCCAATACCTTTCTACTTTTTCTCAAAAAAAACCTGTATTTGCTTCCAATGCACCAAAATGAATGTAATTTTCCTGGATTTATCTCAGGCTAAAAACTACCCTATCTCACTTCATTCATAGTTAAGAACCTATAAAAAGCTACCTCCTGTCCACTGGAATTTTTATTTAACCAAAGAAATGAGCATTAATACTAACATATACATTGTTTACATTGATTATGCAAAGCAGAAAATGTAAGAGAGTAATTGGGCTTGTGGAGTCTTTCCGTCATTGTTAAATTCTCTAACCCTGCCCCACTGCAACCCCACATCAAAATCTTCAGAAGTGAATTTCAAACTTCATACAAATGTATTTTAAATTTGTTTGCACATATAGAACATGATTTAAGGGTCTTCCCTGGTGGTCCAGTGGCTAAGACTTCTCCTTCCAATGCAGGGGGTGCAGGTTTGATCCCTAGTCGGGGAGGTAAGATCCCACATGCCTCGGGGCCAAAAAAAAACCACAAAACATAAGACAGAAACAGTATTGTAAAATTCCATAAAGACTTTTAAAAATGGTTCACATCAAAGAAGGAAATCTTTTAAAAAAAGAAACAAAACCTGTTTCTGCTTGTGATGTGAACCTAGGTACACAAGCCTTTTATGGCATTGTCAGGATTGTTGTTTCAGTAGAATTTCCAGCTAACATATGGTAGTTGTTAGAGGTGCTTAGCAGAGAAGGCAGTAGCAGGCGGCTGGGTTCAGAACGCGCCACCCAGGTCCTCTGATGGCCACGGGAGAGCCTTTTTCCCTGACTGCTGAGCGTTGAGACCTCCACCAATCAGCCCAACACCCAGTCTCTCAGCCAACAAGCAGCAGATTCTTAAGAAGCTTTTTTCTTGTTTTTCTCCTGGAATGTTTCCACCTCAAGATCAAAGCCATGCTTGGAAATACCACTGCGTGGCATCTACACTGATTTTTTTTTTTTTTCCAGTGCAAAACAAGAAAGAGTGGAATTGGCTCAGTGGTCCAGAAGCTCTTATTCCAGAGACAAGTGAAGGGAGGCTATACGACCCTCCTTGCTTTACCTCTGATCCCAGAGGCTTGAGCCCCAAGGCTCAAGAGCTGTGAAAGATGGGCCCAGAGCAAACTAAGCTGGGCCTGGATTCAGAGAAATTAGTACACAGGCAGGGGCACAAGAGCCCTGGTCACTTGGGCTAACCACCACCGCTCACCCTCCTCTCCGCCCCGCCCTGCCCAGTTCTGCTTGCTCCCACTCTGCCGGTCTCCCCTCACTGGCATCACCGGTGAAACCTGCCCTTTAACCAGCCTGGTCCACCCTGCGGCTGATTCCCAGCCTCTGCTCTCCCCTTGTCCTCTTCACACCCCAGTTTCCACGGCCACCACCTCCTCAGCCGCTCCCTAAACGCTGCTGTTCCTTGGGTTTCTGTCTGGGAGTTCTACTTGAGTGATTTCACCCACACCCCTGGCCTCAGCTGCCTCATTTGGTAATTGTTTGCAGCCTGGATTTCCAACCTGGGCCTCTCCTGATGTCTAAGCTCCAGCTGCCTTCTAGCAGGTTCCACTGAATGGCCCGCCAGAACCGCCTTCAACATGTGCTCTCATCCGACCAGCCTCCCAGAAGTGCCTCACGTGTAGGGGTCTGGAGCGAGTCCCACTTGACTCAGTGCCAGTTCATACAGTGGTTGGCACCTGTGGCAGCACTGCAGGTGTCAGGAGACCCAGCAGAGTCCACCTGGCGCGAAGAACAAGCCTCTCTCCGCACGTCCTCCTTGAGCTCTTCCTTTTCCCTTCTGCCAAATCCGTAGGCAATTCCATCCTGAGATTCACCCGACACAACAAAGCGTTATTCGCTCAGCTGTGTCCGACTCTTTGCGACCTCACAGACTGTAGCCCCCCAGGCTCCTCCATCCATGGGATTCTCCAGGCGAGAATACTGGAGTGGGTTGCCATTTCCTTCTCCAGGGGACCTTCCCAATCCAGGGATTGGACCCTGGTGTCCCCATTGCAGGCAGATTCTTTACTCTCGAAGTCACCAGAGAAGTATCCTTCGATTCACCTGACATGACCAGTTTATAAAAGCCTCAACCTCTCCTCAGGTATCCAAATGCATGGTAGGGACCTATTCCCCCAAACCAGCAAACTTTCTGTCATGCCTTACTCCTTCTTACACCGTCAGCAGCCAACAGAGCTCAATTCTACATCCTAAATATTTCAAGATACTGTCCCTTTCTCTCCATCCCACCTCCTGAAGCAGGCTTCATCACCTGCCTCCTCTAAAAGCTTCCAGATTGCTTTTCATCACTCCCCTCTCTTCATGTTCCTCTAGTTATCGTTCCGAAAACACACAACCCACCACTTCTGCACACATTCAATGAGTTCCAGTTGCCTGTACTTTAGTAAATCCCAACCTCAGTGTGTGGTGCGCCAGCGCCTCTGCAGGCGACTATACCAGCTGCATTCTGGTCACTTCCCAATCCCCCCATCCCCACTGGTCACGCTGTCTCCTCGGCTCAAAATGAGCTTGGCTCTGCCTGCCAAACACCCATTCACCATTTAAAAACTCAGTTCAGACGCGAGAAGCCCCGGTCCCTTGGGCAGCGTCCACCGCAGCTCCCCGTGCTCCATGGGCCTGCGGACCTAACCTCCCGGGACTCATGGCTGGGCTGTCCCCTCACCCACCACCAACCCCACTCCCAAGGGCGGTGCTTTCAACAGGCCAGGTGCTCAACTGTGCCTGTGCTTTTGATTCCACAAGAGTAAGAAAGCTGGAAAGCCACAGATCCGTTTCCAAACAGTCTTGTTATGTTTGTATTCTCTTCCATCCCCCCAAAAGATACTGTCTACATAAGAATCTACTCTGGTGGGTACTTACTGAAGTGATTTCTAGAAGCAAAGAAGAAGCTCTTAATGCGGAAACTCTCACAGTGGAAGCCAGTTTGGGAGCCATCGGACACCCCCCACCCCCTCGCCCCGGGGAGTGGTCAGTCTTTACCTGGAAAACTCGGAGCCTGGCAAGAGGAGGGCAAGGAAAGGAGGGAGAAGAAAAACTAGAACCGCTAACAGTACAACAACCCCTCATATGTGTCTAGATGAGCAATTCAATTCAGCCAATAGCGAAGTAATGGTCTTAATCAACTGCAAAGAGCAAATGACATTACGTGGTGATCAGATGTGAACTCGGAGTAGGAAGGCCTGGGGGGCACTGCTCCATCTCTGACCCGTCTCTTCCTCTCTCCTACTTCTGGCTTCCCTGCTGTTTAAGGGGAGCCTTGCAGAGGCTGACTCATCAGAAGGTTGGGGAGCTGCTGGGGAAAGGCTGGCACGGGGCATGGAGGACGGAGGGTGGTGAGGAGGAGACAGGAGTGTCACTTGGGTTGTGGGACAGCAGGGTAGTGTGGGACCTTCTGTCCACTGCTTTGTCCCCTGCTGGAATTCGGGCGCTGGTCGCCTCTCTCCTGGACAGTTTCCTTTGATGACTAAGCTCTGTGTCCCACCTCCTCCCTCATTTCTCTGGTCCCCAGGCGGCCACCAGAGCAATGCTCCAAGGGGCTAATCTAACCTTGTCTTTCCTCTGCTTCCCGGGGCCCACTGTATTACAGGATTCACCCGTCTACTTCAGCCAACAACTATGGGCCCCCCAGTCCTAACCCCTGTCCCCTCTCACCTCCCATTCCAGTTGATGGGGTCTCAACTTGTCGTCCATCACCTCTGTACTGGCTCTGCCCTTCTCTTTGCTTGGAATCTCCTTTCAAGATTTAGGTCAGGTGTCTTGTCTTCAGGAAGGTGTATACCTTGTTGACCTGAAACAAACCGAGTGCCAGTCATTTCTCCAACAAAGATGGATCAGCAGAGAATTGTGGAGGGGAGCAAAACTTGCCACCCTAGGGCTTCCCTGGTGGCTCAGATGGCAAAGAATCCACCTGCAATGCAGGAGACCCGGGTTCAATCCCTGGGTTGGGAAGATCCCCTGAAGAAGGGGATGGCTACCCACTCTAGTATCCTTGTCTGGAGAATTCCATGGACAGAGGAGCCTGGTGGGCTACAGTCCACGGGGTCTCAAAGAATTGGACATGAGCGAGCGACTATCAAAGACAACATGCCTCTCAGTCTTGGGGATTATTTCAAGCTCGAACAATCAAGGCCTCAAAAACTCAGAAACTTTGACCTTCCCACTAACTGCCTAAAAGAATTTTCGCAGAGATGTCTGTTCCCGGAATAGAGCTGCCCCCGAGACTTCAGCAGAAAGTATGGACCAGGGTGGTAGAGAAAACCCCTAGAGATCAGGGTCCAATCTGGGACCCATTGTCTCTGCAGGCCCATCAGACAGACGTTTATTTACCAGATATTTGCATTTCCATCTCCTCGTGAATTGCCGTCCTCCTCTTTGAAGTCCTAAACCACACCCCCCAACAGCCTCTTTTGCCTTTGGCTGTTCAAGGTGAGGGCTTGGCCCCATTTTCATGACTTGCTGAGTTTTCCTGGGTCTCTCCCATGAATACATATTATTGAAATTTTGTTTGATTGTCTCTTGTTAATCTGTCTCATGTGCATTTTATTCTTAGACCAGCCAGAAGAACCTGGCAGGGTAGACGAGAAATTCTTGCTCCCCTACAATTCCAATTAGGGGTCTGAGCCATGGTAAGTCAGGGGAAAAAGATCCCTTTCCTGGTGGCGGGGGTGGGAAGGGAGCGTGGGGGCAGAGAAAGGGGAAAGCTGTAGTAAACAGAGTCTGTGGCTTTCCATTGGCTGAGTGCTTGCCAGGAAAGGAGTCTTCCTGCTTCCTGGTGGGCCCTGCGGTCATTCATCACAGGGCCTGAGAGCTCCCCCTTCTGTTTTCCCAGCTCCATTTAAAATAAATCAAGGGGGACGTCCTTGACAGTCCAGCGGTTATAACTCCACTTTTTGCTGCAGAGGGCACTAGTTTGCCCTGGTCAGGGAAGTAAAATCCCACATGCTGTGTAGCACGCCAAAAAAAAAGTTGGAAAAAAAAAAGAAAAGAAATTGAGGTTTCTACTTAATTTTTACAACACATATAGATATACATATAGACAAACACAGAGATAGACACATATGTTCATACACACACACGTGCACGCAGCATACTACACCACACGTCGACACTGGGCTAGATCGCTTCCCTGGACTCTCCTAGCACCTCATCCTGACCTCTGCACTGAACCAACCAGCTCTTACCTACAAATCTGTCCAATCTCAGTGATAAACCCCTCTAGGTCGGAGACCGTGCCCCTCTCAATTTAACACCCTGCTTTCCCCCACACTCTATCCGCTTCATAGTGGGCCATCAATAAAGCTTTGCTCCAAAATCACTGCAGATGGTGATTGCAGCCATGAAATTAAAAGACGCTTACTCTAGATAGTATATTCAAAAGCAGAGACATTGCTTTGCCGACTAAGGTCTGTCTAGTCAAGGCTATGGTTTTCCCTGTGGTCATGTATGGATGTGAGAGTTGGAGTGTGAAGAAGGTTGAGCGCCGAAGAATTGATGCTTTTGAACTGTGGTGTTGGAGAAGACTCTTGAGAGTCCCTTGGACTGCAAGGAGATCCAACCAGTCCATTCTGAAGGAGATCAGCCCTGGGATTTCTTTGGAGGGAATGATGCTGAAGCTGAAACTCCAGTACTTTGGCCACCTCATGCGAAGAGTTGACTCACTGGAAAAGACTCTGATGCTGGGAGGGATTGGGGGCAGGAGGAGAAGGGGATGACAGAGGATGAGATGGCTGGATGGCATCACGGACTCGATGGACGTGAGTCTGATTGAACTCCGGGAGATGATGATGGACAGGGAGGCCTGGCGTGCTGTGATTCATGGGGTCGCAAAGAGTCGGATACGACTGAGCAACTGAACTGAACTGAACTGAACCCAACAATAATTCTAAGGCAGGCTGCAGGAACTGGGAAATAGAATGGCTTCCAGGGTGACCAAATGTAAAACTGATTACCCTCTCTGAGTCCCCGGGCAGACTGCAACTACCTTTCGGCAACAGACAGTATCACACCCTTCCCCCCACCCTTCAAGTCTTATCCTTGCCCTTTAAATCACACACAAAAATTGTACTCCTAAAACCCAGCCATTGGCTGTTGAATTCAAAGCCTTTCTCCAATTTGAGATATTCCGCAGAATAAATGGAGTCAGTGCCATTTCTAGGCAGCCAAAAGGAAACAGAAAAGAGACTAGCTTAAAGTTTCATTCAGCACTCACTTAATTTCCCATTTATCTCATTTATTAAGACCTTTTGAAGACAGAAACTGCATCTGACTGTTCTTTCAGTTTCCCACAGCTCCTCGCGGGATGCTTTCGATACAAAAGGCAAAGTGTTGCTAGAGAAGACAGGAGAGGATGGACATGGGCCCTTTGGACCTGTGGACATGGGTTTTCCAGAGGAGAAAAATAACACGTAACATGGAAATGTAACACACGCTTCAAAAGTACGTGTCACCCCCTGTGTCCATCACAGGAACTCAGCTGTGTTTGTGTCTGTCCCATGGCAGTTTATACACCTGCATCAGCTGCTCATCTGGGTCACATCACAGCCACCACCAGCGCTTTGGGACCAGACGGCTCTGGGTGGCATCCCAACTCTGTCGCCCACCAGCTGTGCGCCCCGGGGTAGCCTCCTGGGCTCAGTGTCCTCACCTGTAAAGAGAAGATGACACGCCTCACAGGGAGGGGGCGCTGTCACCAGTGGGATGTGCTCTTCAACAGCCAGTATTTGTCTTTCAAACTTCAAACTTTTGATTTTGCATTTTGTATTGGAGTATAACCAACTAACAATGTTGTGGCAGTTTCCAGTGAACAGCAAAGGGACTCAGCCATACATAGACATGTGTCCCTTCGTCCCCAGACCCCTCTCCCATCCAGGCTGCACACATAGTTGAGTAGAGTTCCCTGTGTTATCCAATAGGTCCTTGTTGGTTATCCATTTTGAATATAGAAATGAAACAGTCACTATGTGATTGTTATTATTATGTAGGTCCTCAGTATATCTGAAATGAGAGCAGACATTCTGAATTAGAGCAGGACACTATTCAATTACTGGTGGAAGTTTGGCGATTTGGAGCGCGTATTGGGAGAGATCACACATGAATATCTCTAGAGCCAAACAACAAATTAGTCAAGAAAGTTGTTAAAACCAAAGACCAGTGCCTACATAGGGCACTTCTTTGGCAAAAGAAGTTGGGGAGGATGGGAGTCCAGCTGGGCTCACCACGTGGATCAGGGGAGTGAGGGAGTGTCCGGCCACTGACAGAGGGTCAGCTCCCAAAGCCCCTTTAGGACTCTGGTTGCAGCAAGTTCCCACCCAGAGAAGGGGAAGCAGCCCAGGAAATCCAGGGCTCAGGCGAACCTGAGCCTGGACCTTAGATGAATTCCACCTCTCAGGAAAAGGGGTCAGCAACCACACGAAAACCCTTTCCGGTGCTGATGAAGCCTGGGCTTCTCTGAGGCTCCAGGACTGGCCAGAGGCTGACCCACCCATCTCCATGGGACTGGCCGTCAAGCACAGTGGAACCAAGATGGAAACCGGGGGGTCATTTGGAGGCCCAGGGTCCCTAAACCCACAGGAATCGGGGGTGGGGGGAGGTGCTTAAACTCTGTAATTCCTTCCTGCCTGAGCACTGACTCAGGAAACTGCACTGAAGGGTGAGCGTCAGAGAAGTCAGCTCTGAGCAGTTGGTGGAAGGAGTCAGGAAGACGGGATGGAAGCCACACATCCAGCCGGATTCAAATATGTTGTGTTATCCGTCGTTTACATTGGTCAACTTTTTCCCTCCCAGATGCATCTTTGTATCGAGGTGCAGCTACCTACCTATGGGCACATATTGTTAATTTGCAGACATTATTTAAAAAATTTTTTTTATTTATTTAGGCTGCACCACGTGGCTTGTAGGATCTTAGTTCCCCAACCAGGGATTTTTTTTTTTTTTAATCTTAATTGGAGTATAGTTGATTTACAACGTTGTGTTATTTTCAGGGGTACAACAAAGTAAGCAAGTTACATATACCCATATATCCACACTGTTTTAGATTCTTTTCTAAAGAATAATAGGCCATAACAGAGTAGAGTCCCTTGTGCTATACAGCAAGTTCTTACTAGTTATCTTATCATATATAAATATAGTAGTGTGTATATGTCCATTCCAATATTTCAATTTATCTCTCCCCGCCTCCCTTACCCCCCGTAACCGTCAGTTTATTTTCTACATCCATGACTCCTGTTTTGTAAATAATTTCATTTGTGCCCACTTTTTTTTTCAGATTCCACGTATAAGCGATATCCTATTTGTCTTTCTGTGTCTTACTTACTTCGTTCAGTATGACAGTCTCTAGGTCCGCCTGTGTGGCTGCAAATGGGACCATGTTGTTCTTTTTATGGCTGAGTAATATTCCACTGTGTGCAGGTACCCCGTATTCTTTACCCATTCCTCTGTGGATGGACACTTAGGCTGCTTCCATGCCCTGGCTATTGTAAATAGGGCTACAGGGCAAACTGCAGTGTTTGACCAGGGACTGAACCCATGTCCTTGCCAGTGAGAACTCAGGACCACCAGGGAATTCCGGGCAGATATCTTTATAATAACATCACCAGCATTTACACAGTGCTTTTTGGATTCCGAACCACTTTCATGAAAACCGGCTCACTTGTTTCTTGGAATAACTTGTGAGGTAGAAAAGGAGGTGGTTTTTACCACCTGAGATACATTTGGAAGCCTAAGAGAATTAGAGATGTCACACAACACTTGATTTGGGTTTCAGAAGAAGGAATAGGAGTTTGCCAAGCATACTTGGAAGGCTGCTTTCTCTGAAAGTGATGGACACTTGCACCATTATATGGATGCCAACCCATCTGCCCAGTCACTGTAATGCTGGACCACAAAGTTGGGGAGACATAACCACTTCCATTAGAGTATCTTTGTGGGACCAGTGCCCTGGGACTTGCGTGTGACCTACAATCTCAGTTTTAACGTAACATCTTCCAAAGCAATTAAAAATATTTTACCCACGGATTGACGTCGAATTCCCTTCTCTGTACCCAATTAAAAAATAATGATAACAGTCTTATTAGATCTAAAATAAGCCCAGATTAGAAACAGCCTATTTAAAAATCAATAAACTTTTCTTAATCCCTGCAGTGGAAAAAGAAAGAGGCTCCTCTCTGTCTTCCCTAAAAAGTCAGTATTTACACAAAGCATTGCGTTGCCGGATTCGGAGACGCGGAGGTGCCCGAGGCTTCACCCAGAGGCCTGCACCCCCTGAATCCCACAAGACTTATTTGGCTATAACTAATCTTAGCTCCAGGCTTGCTTACATTTTTGGGTGACCCTTTCGCCTGGAATGCTTCTCAGTGTTCTCATTAGCACGGTCCTCCCAGCCCCGGCCCTCCTCTCCTTTTGTTGCCGTTACTTTCTGTCCTGCCATTAGTAATCTTGACTGCTCCCAGCAGCCGGCCTGGCGTGTTCCCCGTCACGCTGACATCTGTTCCCGCACCAGACCCGGCCTGCCTCCTACCCCCCTGACCTGTCCCCACGGCCAAGCCCCTCTGCTGCCCTTCCTGGATATTTGCACTTGGATTTCTGATGTTGTTCATTCTTTTTCCAATTATGAAGCATGCTTTATACTTTTTATATAAGACTGTAAAGAAAGATATTTTAAAAACCCCATAATCAACACTCAGCGTCAGAGACTGCTATTTTTGTAGCATGATCCCTATTTAAAATATATTTTATTGTATGTTTAATTCAGAAAGTAATGTAGGGGGTTGTCTGGGGGTCTGGCATTAGGATTCGGCCCTGTCGCTGCTGTGTCCCTTGTTCAATCCCTGGTCAGGGAACTAAGATTCTGCGTGCCACGTGGTGTGGCCAAAACAAATAAAACCAAACCAAATAATTTTTTTTAAGTAATCTATTCCGTGCTATGATGTAATGAGAATGACACTTAACTTTTGTGGTCTTTTTCCCCCCAAATTCATAACTGCAATCTAATCATGAGGGAAAACATAAACCCAAAGTGAGGGACCTTCTACAAAATATCTGACCAGAACTCCTCAAAACTGTCAAGCTCATCAAACACAAGGAAAGCCTAAGAAAGTGTCACGGTCTAAAGGAGCCCAGGGAGAAACGGTCACTAATGTTACCTGGTGTCCTGGGTGGGCTCCTCCTGGAAGAGGAAAAAGGTGTTAGATTAAACACTTCAAAAATCTCATGAAAGAATAGACATTGGTGGGATTCCCTGGTGGTCTAGTGCTGAAGACTCTGTGTTTCCATTGCAGAGGGCGTGGGTTCAATCCCTGGTGGGGGAACTAAGATACTCATGTGCCATGAAGCCAAAAAAAGTTGACATTGGTTAACTAAAATTGTTCATTAGTTGTAACAAATGCAAGATGTTAACAATAGAGGAAACTGGGTATTGGATATGTAGGAACACTCTGAATTATCTTTACAACTTTTCTGTAAATCTAAACCCATTTTCAAATTTAAATTTATTTTTTCTCCCAGTTTTATTGAGATATAATTGACATGCAGCATTAAATAAGTTTAAAGTGTACAGCATAATGATTTGACCCACATCACGAAATGATTATCACAGTAAGTTCAGTGAACATCCATCAACTCATATAGATACAAAAGAAAAGAAAAAAAATTTCCTGGTGATGAGAATTCAGGATATACTCTCTTAAAAATGCTCATTTAGAACAAATTTTCATATATAACATACAACGGGGTTAATTATATGAATCATACTTTATATCCCAGGTACTTTTTTTATCATATAACTGGAAGTTTATAGATCTTTTGAGCACTTGCATCCAAGTTCCGGGAAAAAATATTCAGGCAACACGGAAGTGTGTGAAATAAAAGGCAATAGGTCTCTACCTCACCTCCCCACCTCACAGTTAGCACCATCCTTATTTTCTGGAAATGTTTCCTCTTTATTGTGTAGTCAAGCTCCTGCTGAGGTGCAGTTCTGAGTCCTGGCTTTTCTGTTTTGCGTTACAGTGTAAGCATTTTCCCACATCCTTAAAATTCTTCTTAAAGACAATGTTACAGGTTGTGTAACAGTCATGCACTGTTCTCTTGCCTCAGGTAGCTGTGATCCACCCTTATGATGCCAGGAGATTTGCTTTCAATTTCCATGTTTTAGAAACTTTCCTCCTGCGAAGAACTGCTCCCCTGCTATCTCCAAGCAACAAGGAAGACCGCAAAATCCTCATCCAGGCTTTCCTGGGGCCTCCAGAAAACTTGTTTAATCCAACATGTTTCAGCAGAGTTTGGGTGTCAAGCCTTTCTTTTCGTGATCTCTTCCCTTGCCTTTATTTCTCATGATGGAGGATTTATCATCCAATGGGTACAACTCAGGGGCTGTCAAGACTGATGATTAAAATGTGAAGTGTTTGAACGTTAATGTACAGGGTAGCATCCTTCCCAAATTAGATTCACCTGGAGCCCCAGAACAAGATGCTATTTCAAGGTAGGGTCTTTGCTCGTGTAATATGGTAAGATGAGGCCATGCTCATTAAGGATTAAGGTGGGAATCCAGTCCAATCACCGGAGTCCTTGAAAGAAGGCCACGTGGAGACACACATACACCGAAGGAGAATGCCACGTGAGGGTGGGGACAGGTTGGAGGGACGTATCGAGAAGCCAAGGAATGCCAGGGGCCACCGGCGGCCACCAGGAGAAAGGCAAGGGACGATGCTCCTCGGAGCCCCCAGGAAGGAACGAACCCTGCCAATACCTTCAGTTCGGACCTCGAGTCTCCGGAACAGTAAGAGAATAAATTTCTGTTCTTTTAAGGCACCCAGGTGATGGCATATTTTACAGCAGTGCTTGCAAACTAATTCCAGCAGGCTGTGGTCTCAGAGGGTGGTGGGTATAGGCAGAGCTCTGGCGCTTGAGTAGGGGAAGGGGTCGTGGCTGCCCCTATGGGGGCAGTGAGGTATCTGGGGATGGGTGGGTCGGGGAAAGCCGGGAGGTCACAGGTGTCAGGCAGTGAGCAAAGGTCCCACTGGGCACAGATGTTCCGTGTTATTTCCCTTCTCCACCATCTTCCCCACCTCATGGCCGTTTCTTTCTGGTCAGACAGAAACAGGCCCACAAAGATCCCTTTCCTCCCTTACCACCTGCGTCCAGAATATTTCTAGAAGACCCAAGCTGTTGTTTGCCAGGAAATGCCTTAACGACACAAAGCCTCGAGGGTGCAAACCAGTTCATTTCCAAGCTCTGGCTATGACAAAATAAATTACTTCAGCGCTTCGTTTCTTATTCTCTATTTGTAGTGAATTTGCTTGGATAACACACGCACATCTTAATAGCGATTGAATTTTTCACTTTTTCCAAAATGATCTTAGATTACTCTCCTAAGGAAAATATTGTCACAAAACCTCCTTTAAAAGAGAGGTGCTGTATCTGCTGTAAAAGCTGATTGCTAATGGAGAGGTTCTCCTCAGATAAGAGTCTGAGGCTCAAGGTTGGTGAGCAAAGTGTGAGTGGGATGCTGTCGATAACTTTCAGCGCGTGAGACCTGATGACGTCTCAGGGGTCCATGGAGGCACTGTCTTTAAGGGGCTAGAAGGTTCCAGGAGGTCGTGAGGCAGGTATGTGGTGAGGGATTCCTCTCTTGGGGCTGGGGGAGGGGTGGTGCTGGCGAGCAGAGTCTTAAAGGGGTTTGATGACTTTGCCTACGACTATGACAGCGGTCCCCAACCTTTTTGGCATCAGAGGTTGGTTTCGCGGAAGACGATTTTTCCACGGACTGGGAATAGGGAGAACGGTTTCGGGATGATTCAAGCGCATGGCATTTATTGTGCACTTAATTATAACATCAACTCCACCTCAGATCACCAGGCATTGGATCCCGGAGGTTGGGGACCCCTGAACTATGGGGTCAGAGCGGCAAGAGAAAACAGTCACCCTGGACTACTGTGAATGAAACCTGGAATGCAGGGTGTGGTTTGTAGGAGAAGAGAGAGCTGCCAGGGTTCACCACAGGCAGGCAGGCCACACCTCCCCAGAGCAGCCTTCACGTCCTCTGAAGGTCCCAGTGTCGCTTTCTGTGTTGCTCATCAATTGCTGTGTAACCTCAGAACTGAGTGGCTTCACACGACCAATGTCTGTTATCTCGGAGTCGACGTGGGCATGGAATGCGGGAGTGAAGGGGCTGGTCGCCAGGCTCCGAGCCCAGCAGCCTCCCACTCGGGTGTGATTGTCTCCTTTACCTTCCCGACCTTCTGAGTGTGCACCAGGGCGAGGTCAAGGCTGCGGAGCCCCCGCTGCCCAGAGCTAGGTGTAGGTGCCGATCCACTCCCCTCTCAGCTCTGCAGCCTCGTTGCCCCAAGCTTGGAAACCTAATGGGGCCTCCCACCCAACCCCAAGCCACCCAGCCGTGCCTCAACCCTAGTGCTCACTGGCCCCCGGGCAGAAATTGACACTTTGCTCTAGACAGTAACCAGTCAGCCTCATTACTGGTCACTCTGAATGTTCATGGTTGGGTCCGCCAGTCTTCTGCATCAGGACGTTGCCAGCATGCAGTGAGGAGCCTCTTGCTGCAGGAGGGAGGTGAGGGACAAGGCCAGGAGTAGGGTCACAGAGCCAGCGAGGGGCCGAATGTCTGACCAATCTAATGAAGCACCCTCGGACTGCAGAGAGTCCAGCCCAGGAACGGTCTGGGATGATGCAAAAGGAACCGGACATTGACTGGGAAGCCTTCATCCTAGCTTCACTTCCTGCCCAGGTCTGGAGGCCTGGCCTGGTGAGTGAGGGCCAGCAGCTGGGAACAAGGACTCAGAAAAGCAACTTTTCCATGCACGAGGGATGAGTAGCCATCAAAACAGGTTACAATCCTTTGGCAGAAAACTCAGGCCCCTTCCTGCTGCAGCTGCCTGCTATTTGTAATTTAATTCATTGTAGGAATCCTCCCACCCCATACTCCCCCTCCCCCCAAAAAAGCCAACTCTGCACAGTCCAGGCAGGGACTCTGCTTCCAGTAGTGCTGAGTCCCTTTAGTTTAGACACTCACGCAGCTGGGCTCTCTGATGGAGACTGGTGGAGGGAACGCTGGTGCCTGGTTAGACAGACTTGCGTGGGGAGTAGGGGTGGCCAGTTACCAGTTCATCAAGGGTTTTAAAAATCATCTCAGAAACGAGTTTTTTTTGTCATTTGCAGAGGCCAGGAGAAGAGTTTTAAGGAAAGGGTGGGAGAAGGGATAGGAATGGAGCCTACTATGAACAGTTTTCCCTCCAAGGCTTATCCAAATGCCCGCTCTCCTCCACACACAGACCCTCTCCTAAAGGCCTCATCATCTTACATCCATCTCCCTTCCTGTGATTCCCGAAGCACTTTTTATCTGGGCATTCATCTTTAGTCATATGTTGTGTTAGAAATCTGTGATGGCTTACAAAAATATGAAATTGAAAAGACTTTTAAAACTCAGGTATATTGTCACAGAGAAGTGCACGGTCTTATCTCGTTGCTAAAAGGGATCAGAAAGTTTCTCTGAGTGTCCTTCCTGGAGGCAGAAGTTAAAGGGCAAAGGACCATTGCAGGGGCTACACGGCCTCCTTAGGGGTGATCAGACTGGTTTTTAGGAATAGAACATCTTCTCTCCAAACAAAACTGAGAAAAATCTCCCCTGTGTGTCCAGCCAAAGACCTCAGAGTACTGTCTCATCTGAGAAAACGGCTAATCTCTTATGACCCTGTGGGCTTTTTGTTTGGTTTGGTTGTGGTTCCTTGTTTTGTTTTGTTTTAATCAAAATCACAAGCTGGCTCAAATAACTTACTCCTTTAATAGAAATGAGAAAAGTGCGCGCGTGCGCGTGTGCGTGTGCGTGTGTGTGTTAGTCGCTCAGTCGTGTCCGACTCTGCAATCCCATTTACTGTAGCCCTCCAGGCTCCTCTGTCCATGGCATTCTCCAGGCAAGAATACTGGAGTGGGTTGCCATGTCCTTCTCCAGGGGATCTTCCTGACCCAGGGATCAAACCCAGGTCTCCTGCATTGCAGGCAGACGTTTTAACCTCTGAGCCACCAGGGAAGCTCCAAGAAAAGTGTAAACCCATGCAAATAGACAAGAAAGAAAGACAAGAGGCAGGAAAGGGCACAAGAGGCTTCCCCGCCCCGACAATAACAGACCATTTTACCAAGAAGTCGGCTGTTGTCCTTCCTTCCCAGCGGGGGGCTGTGACTGGGCACCCAGCTGCATCTTCTCTGTAACCCCTTCTCCATTTCTCTAGGGGTCGCGAGGTTCCTTGTCCCTGCCTCCGATTAGGGGCTCCTCCCAGGCCTGACTGTCACCAGCCTCTTCCTCTATACACAGGTCCTCAGGAAATGGTATGCTGGCCTCTGGGTGCAGAACCTCCACCCTTGTTTGGCTTGCTGTCTTGTTGCAGCTGGTAGATGACCTTGTAGTTTTATGTGCAGAAAAGCTCCTGTTGGGCTCCAGCCAGGCAAGTCACCGCTCAAAGAAGGGGTCCAGCTGGGCCATCAGACTCTTCAGGTGTCACCCTGTCTGGGCCAGCTGTTGTGTCAGTTGGACCAGCTGTTGAACAGGTATTTTTTAGAAGCTTATCGAGAGTAAAGGACAGAAACGTTAAAAAAAAAAAAAATGCACCTAAAATATCCACACCAAGAACCATGTCTAAAGTTTGCTGCCTCCCTCCTACAGCACCCATCACAATGACTGGCCCAGAGTAGTTCCCAAATTTTCTTATTTATCACAAGGTCGCCGTCTTCCCATTTGTAACTTTAAACAGTGTTTAACAACTTCATCTCTTCTTCCCTGGAGTCGCAGCCTGCGCTAGGCTGCGGGGTTCCAAGTGGCCAGCAGGTGTCGCCAGCTAACACGATTCTGAGACGCCAGAACACATGAAATTCTTTTTCTCTGAAAACTTTCCATGGACCCTTAATGTGGGCCATGTAAAGTCCAAATTCCTAACCAGGACATCCCAGGCCCTTCAGATTTAATCCAATTCACTTTTTATGGCCTTAGTTCTTACCAGTTCAGGCATCCATTCAATCAATCAGGAAAGGCTTATTGAATTTTTTTTTTTTTTTTTAAATCAGGTGCTTTGCCGGTGGGGGGGCTGGAGATAAAAAGATGACAGAGATTTCATCTCTGCTTTGGAGAAGCTCTCTGCCTGCTCCACCTCAGAAAGCAATGTAGGGTTAAGCTGCTATGTTAAAGAGACATCTATCTACACACACATACACAGTGGCTTAAATTAATTTATTTCTCACACCAGAGACCAGAGTGGTCCAGATTGGTGGGTCAGCTGGGGTTCTGGCTTCTTCTCATCCTGTTGTGTGTCATCATCTGTAGGATATTATCCTTAGTTCAGTTCAGTCGCTCAGTTGTGTCCAACTCTTTGCGACCCCATGGACTGCAGCACGCCAGGCCTCCCTCTCCATCACCAACTACCGGAGTTTACTCAAACTCGTGTCCATTGAGTCGGTGATGCCATCCAGCCATCTCAACCTCTGTCATCCCCTTCTCCTCCCCCTTCAATCTTTCCCAGCATCAGGGTCTTTTCAAATGAGTCAGCACTTTCAGCTTCAACATCAGTCCTTCCAATGAATGTTCAGGACTGATTTCCTTTAGGGTGGATTGGTAAGGATATTATCCTTAACTGCACAGTCACTGCTGGGTCATAACCATATCCATGCTTCAACCTAAGAAAGGAAAAGAGAAAAAGAGGAGGGTAGGCAATTTCCTTTCAAGCAGCAAACACAGAAGTTGCACCTACCCTTTTACTCACATTCTGGGGCAGGGACCTAGTCCTGTGGCCACAGCTAGCTGCAAGGAAGGCTAGGAAATGTAGTCTTTAACTAGGCAGCAGCACGCCCAGCTAGCAATAACTTGCAACTAACTACCAGTCTGGTCAAAAGCATCTCTTTTTTCATATAACCTAACTTTACTTTTCTTTAAACTTAAAAAAAATTTTTTTTCAGCAGAGCTCTGCAGCATGTGGTATCTTAGTTCCCTGACCAGGAACGGAACCTGTGGTCCCTGCACTGGAAGCTCAGAGTCTTAACTACTGGATTGCCAGGGAAGCCCCCAACCTAAATGGATTCTTGAAACAGTTTATGTATGTTCTACATTGCTGTCAATAGTAATTGTACTGTCAGGGTTTAGGAATGCTAGTTCATGGGAATTTGTGGTGACTAATAGCACTTTACCATGCATGTTTCATATTCGTGAAGAAGTGAAGTGAAGTCGCTCAGTTGTGTCCGACTCTTTGCAACCCCATGGACTGTAGCCCACCAGGCTCCTCCGTCCATATTTGTGAGACATATCTATTTCTGCCCAGGAGAAATGATAAAGTATGACCACAATGACAACTGAGGATAAAATTCAGTGAAATGAAACTTAAAATGAGTTTATTTCCCACTCAAGAAGATATGACATCTGAGTTAGTCTCTTGAGACTGTTCAGGTAGGAAAGGAGGAAGAACATTCTAGAATGTGAACAGCACCTGTAGAAACTTGTAGTCATAGAGAGGCCAGCTATAGTGGTACATTGGTTATGGGGCGTGAGTATGTGTATGGGGAAGGGAGGCAGGAGAGAAAATGGAAAAATAGAATAGAATCAGATCATGCTAGGCTTCCTACTCCAAACTAAGGAACTTGGATTTTACTCTGCAAAGTAGTTGCTTTGGAGGTACTTTCTAGTCCAAGAGCCATGCTCAGATCCCGAACTTTCTGTCACTGTACGTGGGTGGGCTCCTGGCAGCCAGTGTATAGAATGTGACCCAACCGTTTGACTTGTGAGACCGTGAGTGGAGATAACATAGCAAAGGTATGTATGTGTGCCTGTTGTTTTGTTCTTATTGGAAATTACTTGTGTGCGTTATGAAATCAATAGGAAAGATCCAGAAGCCAAAGGTTGAGAACAGGAGAGAGAAGATTTATGTTCCTCTGAAGGGCTCTTGGCCAAGATTCAAGGCAGGATTGAAGGACTGCGCTTTCATGGGAGGGTTGTCATCCCTGCCATAACGAGAGGACAAGAAAGGAAAAGACAGGCTTTCATTTGGTGCTGGGAAGAAGAGGTGGCCATAGCTGTCTCCATATCTGTCTCTGTATGGTAGAAGCAAGGTCACTTCCTGAGTGAGGCGATCTGAGGAGAGTAGAGTGGGTTCAAAACCGTGCTTGTGAGAGTGAGTGGACTGGCACACCTAGTAGTGTTACTCAGTAGGTCATCAATTTATGCACGTATTCAATCGATAAATGTTCACTGAGATCAGGCTGACTCAGGCAGTGGGAAGTGCACAGCAGCTGACGCCAGGGCTTCCCCGTACAGGGGAAGGTGGGGGATGCCAGTGAGGGACGAGCCTAAGCTGAAATCTGGTTCACATATAACGAGGCAAGTCCTGCAGCAGATACGTGTGCCCAGAGTTAGTGCCTTTATCAGTGAACTCAGAGGGCCAATGTGAAAGTCTGAGGGCCTGGTTAAGGGCTAGTTTTGCAGGAGAGAAGAATTCACTGTGGAGCGAGTGCGGTGATGAAGAGAAGGCTCTGAGGGCACAGAGGGAAGAGTGGCCTGAGCCAGTGGAGAGTGAGCAGGGGCCTGGAGACACCAGAGAGTGCTCTGGGAGGCAGGCAGAGCAGGAGGGAGCGGAGGCACGAGCAGAGGCAAGGAAGCTCCGTTCACCACTCTTTTCTGTTTGAACAGTTCTCCACTGCGGGCACGCTCTCTCCCCATCAGGGACATCTAATCAGAGCTGGTTGGCCCCACAGGCAGGGGACACCAGGCCCCCCAAGTGTAGCTAAGCCTGGAGTGTTAAGATGCTGATTGGCAGCAGGCTTTCTCCTCAGCCAGGGTGAGGTTCTACTGAGCAAGGAGTGTTTATTTTCACGTCTAGGTTGTGTTGGTGAAGAACAGGGCCAGGAAGAGGACAGGACTGGGGTTTGCCCCATGTCGCTTCTGACTGAAGGCTTTCTTTCCTTTCTGAAGCCAGGGGCTCTGCTCACAGAAGCCACGACGCCCTTGTGAGACCTCTACCAAGCCACGTTTTGGGTTTCCCTCAGATGGTAAAGAATCCACCTGCTATGCAGGAGACCCCGGTTCGATTCCTGGGTTGGGAAGATCACCTGGAAAAGGGCACGGCCACCCACTTCAGTATTCTTACCTGGAGAATTCCACGGTCAGAGAAGCCTGGTGGGCTACAGTCCATGGGATTGCAAAGAGTTGGACTCAACTGAGTAACACTGACATTTTCATAGAGAAATTAATGCTGCTTACATGATAGTGAACACATTTATACTGGATTTTATGAGATATACATCATATATACATCACTCTATGGACTTCCCCAGCGGCTCAGCAGTAAAGAATCCAGCAGCTGCAGAAGACCCGAGTTCAATCCCTGGGTCGGGAAGAAACCCTGGAGGAGGGCATGACAACCTACTCCAGTATTCTTGCCTGGGAAATCCCATAGACAGAGGAGCCTGGCAGGCTACAGTCCATGGGGTCTCAAAGAGTTGGACATGACTGAGCAAGTAACACTTTGACTTTTTTCAAGCTGCATTTTAAATATTTATCAATGATTAGTGATATTACATATATTCACCTCATGGAGTAAAAGCTCTCACCTGTGTTATCCAGTCTGAGATGGGAGACAGATCGGCAAGTGTACAAAGCCCGTGTCTCGGGGAAGGTGGCTGATTCGGCTGAGGGCACGGCTGATTCGGCTGAGGGCACAGCTGTTTCACCCACAGAGCCAGGATGCAATCCCTGTCTGCCTGATTCGAAAGAACTGCTCCTATTTTTTACCCAGAGAAAGAGAAAGGTGACTCCTGCTTTATAGTTGTGAGAATCCCATGAGAAGATCAACACAAGGTGCCCAGCAGAACCCTCTACGCACAGTTGACAGGTTCACTCCCAGAAACTCCTCGCCTTCTCTCTGTAATCAGAAGTGACCAACTGCTGCTAAACCATGATACTGAGAACACGGCTGGTCCCAGCCCCCACGCCTGCGTGTCCCTCTGTGCTCACATGGCGCCCGGCTTCTGCTTGGTGTTCTAAGATGGACTTCTTGGGGTAGTGTTCCTCCTCTGGCTCTTCTCCCACCGTGGTGGTTTAATTGCTAAGTTGTGTCCGACTTTTGCAACCCCATGGACTGTAGCCCACCAGTCTCCTCTGTCCGTGGGATTTTTTCCAGGCAAGAGTACTGGAGTGGATTGCCATTTCCTTCTGCAGGGGATCTTCCCGACCCAGGAACTGAGCCTAGGTCTCCTGTGTTGCAGGCAGATTCTTTACTGACTGAGCTACTAGACGTACAAAAGCTGCAAGAATGAGGAACAGCTTGGTGGTCGTGGTGGGGTTCCAAGACCATCATCAATTCTTATTAAAAACGTGGTTTGAACGTGGTGCTTATCTGGGTACAGTGCCAAACTCAGTCTAGGACAGACACTGGGAATAAGTTAAGGGTGGGAAGAGCGTCTCCTAACTCTCTAACCCACCAGCTGTAGGAAGTCTTTCTAGACCCAAGGTTTCTCAACTTCACCAGATCCAACTCCGCCCTTTTTTAATGAATACACTGTATTATTATCGTGAAATAAAAAGGTAAACCACTATAACTTGCCTTTGATGGAGTATTGATGGGCGAGCACACAAGGGAGCCTTCTGAGGTGCTGGAAATATTTTCTATATTGATTTCAGTGGTGGTTCCATGCCTATATTCATATATAAAAATTCATCAAACAAGGGATCTCTCTTATTTTTTTATAAATGTATGTGAATCTATAATTATCTCCATTAAAACTGAAATTAAAAGTGAGATCCAGGTAAAAGTTTAACTGTGTGTGTTTGCCATCATTTTTTATAAATGAGGTGTGCTTATACCCATAAGACTGGCAGCACTTGGGGAGTTTAATACTATTCAGTTTACAAGGATGTAGAGAAAAGGGGAGCTCTTCCATGCTGGCAGGAGCATAAATTAGTACAGTGACTATGGAGAGCAGTGCATCTGGTAAGACTGAAAATGGGTATGCCCAGCGATTCCACTCCCACATGTGAATAGGGATGTATGTATGAGTCTGTTCCCTACATCTGCACTTCTATGCCTACCCTGCAAATAGGTTCTTTCTAGATTCCATATATATGTGTTGATGTAGGATATTTGGTTTTCTCTTTCTGACTTACATGAGGGAAAGAAGGGGGGAATTGAGAGAGTACCATTGACATATATATACACTACCGTCTGTAAGACAGCTAGCTTGTGGGAAGCTAGCTATCTTAGCACAGAAGCTCAGCTCAACTCGGTGCGCTGTGATGACCTAGAGGGGTGGGATGGGGGTGAGAGGGAGGCTCAAGAGGAAGAGGATATATGTATTCTTAGAGCTGATTCACGATGTTATATGGCAGAAACTAACACAGCATTGTAAAGCAGTTATATTCCAATAAAAAAAAGAATATATGAGATAGTTTTTGGAATATTGCTAGCAATGGTACCATATTTAAAGCAAAGTGTTCATCAGTTTTTTTTCTTTTATTTAAAAATAAAAAATACTATGTAAAAGTCAACATGGAACAGGAAATATTAAACTTGACTCTGGGCTTTGAGAAACCATGCAGTGCCCAATAAACACACATATACCATTATTAACTAATTGTGGTTATTGAAGAATTAAATAAAAATAGTTTTTTTTTCTTTAAAAAAATCACATTTCCCCACTACAATATTTTGAAGCAATTAGCCTCCAATTACAATAAATAAAATAAATTAATTAATTAAAAAATCATACTTCCATGTTGCCTATCAAAAGTATAACAGACAGATGAGGTACTAGGCCATTAACTCATTTCTGTCTATTGAAAGCCCTTAGAGAAGCAAGCAGGTAAGTCATCTTGGCATTAGCTCGATGATGGAGGTCAGTGTTTGCTGACAGTAAGCACAGTTCTCAGAACTCTTGAAGACACCTAGGAAGGCGCAGTCCTGAGGAACTGGGGCGACTCTAGAAAACTATTCCTGCAGCACTCAAGACCTAGGAAGTTAAGATTGTGCGCTGGCACAATCATGGGACCAGGAATTGAGCCATTCATGGGGCAATGTGCTAGCCATCCCCCTGTAATCCTAGCCTCCAAGTATTCATGCCCTTGTGTGGTCCCTTCCCACGGGGAATCACACCTGGTCCTATGGGGCCAATAGAATATGGCAGAAATGACTTCATGTGGCCTTCGAGGCTAGATCATGAATGGTACTGCAGATTTCACTGTGGTCTCCTTGATCTCTAGGGAGGTCCATCACCATGTTGTCGGGACACTCCAGCAGCCCCAAGGAGGGGTCCACAGAGAGAGGAACTGGGGCTCCCAGCTGCCAGCTGGCACCAACTTGGTACAGTGTATGAGCCATAGTGAAACTGAATCCTCTCACCAAATCATGTACATTAATTATGTTCTGCTTTTTGTATACGAATTATACCTCAGCAGAGCTCAATATAAAAGAAAGAGACTCCTCTAGCCCCAGCCAAGCTTGCAAATGACTTCAGTCCCAGTTGACATCTGACTGAAATAAGAAACCCTGAACTAGAATAACCCAACCAAACTGCTCCCAAATTCTTTGTGTGTCTATAACAAATGACCTGTAATATATGAAATATGAATATGTATAACCTTAAATCAAAGCAAATAAGAAAATTTTAATAAACATTTTTAAAAACTCTATTAGAGTATAGTTGACTTACAATGTTGCATTAATTTCAGGTGTACAGCAAAGTGAATCTGTTTTATATACATATATATATATTTTTCACATTCTTATTCCATATAGGTCACTACAGATTATTGAGTAGAGTTCCCTGTGCTATACAGTAGGTCTTTATTATCTACTTTATGTATGAGGTGAGGTGAGGTGAAGTTGCTCAGTCGTGTCCGACTCTTTGCGACCTCATGGACTTCTCCGTCCATGGGATTCTCCAGGCAAGAATACCGGAGTGGATTGCCATTTCCTTCTCCAGGGGATCTTCCTGATCCAGGGATTGAACCCGGCTCTCCTGCATTGGAGGCAAATGCTTTAACCTCTGAGCCACCATAGCAGGGTGTATATGTTAATCCCATTCTCCTAATTTATCACTTCTCCCCACTTTTCCCCTTTGGTAACTGTAAGTTTGATTTTGATGTCTGTGAATCAGTTTCTGTTTTGTAATTGAGTTCATTTACATAATTTTAGATTCCACATATAAGTGATATTGTACTATATCTGTCCTTCTCTGTCTGACTTGGTTCACTCAGTATGACAGTCTGTAGGTCTATCCATGTTGCTGTAAATGGCATTATTTCATTCTTCTCAATGCTTGAGTAATACTCCACTGTATGCTTGAGTGATATCCCGCACGTACTGCATGTTTTTATCCATTCCTCTGTCGACGTACCTTTAGGTTGCTTCCATGTCTTTAGCACTGCAATGAATATTGGGGTGCATGTATCTTTGGGGATTATGATTTTCTTTGGATATATGCCCAGAAGTGGGATTCTGAATCTTTTCTCATTCAATTTATATCAACAAATAAACTAAACAAAAAGAAACCAAAACAGTTTACTCATTTCCCCCATTCTCTACCCCTCAGCTCTAGCAACAACCAGTCTTTTCAAGTATAAGTGAGATCATATGGTACCTGTCTTTGTCTGTCTGATTTATTTCACTCAGTATAATGCTTCAAAGTCCATCCATGTTGTCACAAATGACAAGATGTCCTTCTTTTATGGCTGAATAATATTTCATTATATACATATAGCACAATTTCTCTATCAATGGACACTAAGATTATTTGGCTATTGCAAATAATGCTGCTATAAACATGGGAATGCATATATCTTTCTGAAATACTGTTTTCATTTTCTTTAGAAGCATACCAAAGTGGAATTGTTGGATTATATGGTGGTGCTTTTTTTTTTTTTGGAAGAAACTCCATACTCCTAGTGGCTGCACCAGTTTACACCCTCACCAACTGTGCACAAGGGTCCCCTTTCCTCCACATCCTCACCAACACTAGCTATTTCTAATCTTTTACATAACAGCCATTCTAACACATGTGAGGAGAAGGCAATGGCAACCCACTCCAGTGTTCTTGCCTGGAGAATCCCAGGAACAAGGAAGCCTGGTGGGCTGCCATCTATGGGGTTTCACAGAGTCGGACACGACTGAAGTGACTTAGCAGCAACAACACATGTGAGGTGATATCACAGTGTGGTTTTGATTTGTGTCTCCCTCATGATTAATGATGTAGGGCATCTCTCATGTAATATCTATTGGCAAACTGTAGTTTTTTGAAAAATATTGTTTCAGGTCTTCTGTCCATTTTTTAATCAGATGGCTTATTTTTTGCTATTGAAGTGTATGAATTCTGTATATATTTGGGACATTAGTGCTTTATCAGATATACAATTTGCAAACATTTTCTCTTGTTCAGTATGTTGCATTTTCATTTTGCTGATGGTTTCCTTTGCTGTGCAGAAATGTTTTAGTTTGATATAATCCCATTCATTTATTTTTGCTTTTGGTGTATGTTGGTTCAGGGAATTTAAGAAAATACCCAATTACTAGCTGACCACTAAGCTAAATGAGCAAAGAATTCAGTGGCCACACATGACCAAAAATACAAGCTCTACAGAATTAGTTCAGGAAAGTCACTAGACAAGCAAATAGCAAAACAGAAAGAGAGAGAGGAGAAAAAAATATATCCTCCCCCGGGGGAAGAGAATCTGGTTTCCAGAGTTGCTGATTATATTTTTTAAAATGTCCAGTTTTTGACAAAAATTACAAGATATGAAAAAAAAAAAAAAAAACAGAAAAGTATGGGGCTTCCCTGGTGGCTTAGTGATAAAGAATCTGCCTTCCAACGCAGGGGACATGGGTTCAATCCCTGGCCTGGGAAGATCCCACATGCCGCGGAGCAGCTAAGCCCCAGCATCACTAGTACTGAGCCTGTGCTTGAGAGCCCGGGAGCCACAACTGCCAAGACCCTGCGCCGCAGTCCCTGAAGTGCACGTGCCCTGAAGTGCTCGTGCCCTGGAACAAGAGAAGCCCGCGCACTGCAAGGACAGAGTAGCTCCTGCTCACAGCAACAAAGACCCAGCACAGCAAAAAATGCATACACAAATTTTTAAAATACATAAATCAAAATATATTTTTAAAAAGAAAAACATGACCCATACACAGGAGGAAAAGCAGTTCATAAAAACTGTCCCTTGGGTGTCTATACATTCAAGATCCTTAGCAAACTCAAAGTGGATTAAACTCTAAGAGACCAACACCCAGGCACATCATCATCCAACTACTGAAAGCTAAAGACAAAAAGAGAATCTTGAACATACGCAAGGGAGAAGCGGCTTGTCACAAAGAAACGGTCTTCAGTAAGATTAACAGATCATTTCTCATCAGAAGCCATGGAGACCAAAAGACAGTTAGTGACATATTCAAGGTGTGGGGGCGAAAAAGACTGTCAACCAAGAATTCTATATTCAGCAAAGCTATTCTTCAAAATGAAGACATTTATAGATATTTTTAAGCAAGAGCATTGCTTGTTAGCAAACCTGCCTTGCAAGAAATACTCAAGGAGTTTCTCAAGCTGAAATAAAAGGACACTAGACAGCAACTCTGATCTATACAAATAAAGAACACCATAGGTACATATAGGCAAATGTACCATTATACTTTTGTGTTCTCTGACCACAGTGAAATGAAATTATAATAGCAGAAGGAAATTTGCAACATTCACAAATGCATAGAAATTAACTGACACTTTCCTTGGAATTTTCTGAGTGACAGGTATGAGAGGAGTGTCTTTTGTTATTCATAACAAGACCCTTTCGACCATACCTGAGTTATTCTACTGAGGTAACTCTTTGGGTTTCCTAGATAGCTGACTGACAGAGGAAGCAATCTTGTGATTAAAAGGTTGGAATTTTCAGTCCCAACCCCTGACTTCGTGGAGACTGAGTTAATCACCAAAGGCCAATGATTTAACCGTTATGCCACTAGTGTAAAGAATGCGCCCGCCAATGCAGGAGGCATAAGAGATGTGGGTTCAATCCTTGAGTTGGGAAGATGCCCTGGAGGAGGGCATGGGATCCCACTCCAGTATTCTCGGCTGGAGAATCCCATGGACAGAGGAGCCTGGCTGGCCACAGTCCATGGGGTCACACAGAGTCAGATATAATTGAAATGACCTAGCACTCACACATATACGCCTATGTAATGAAACCTTCATCAAACCCCTAAAGTGCAGGGTTTGCAGAACTTCCAGGTTGGTGAATACATCAAGGTGCTAAAAGGCATGCTGGGGCTGTAGCTCTCATTTGGCTATTCCTGAGTTGTACCCTTGAGTTCTGTGAGCCATTCTAGCAAATTATTGAGCCTGAGGAGGCAGTGTGAGAACCTACCTCCCAATTTTACAGCTGATTGGTTAGAAGTACGGGAGGCCTGGGCTTGCAATTGGTCTTTGGGACTGAGCCTTTATCCCATCAGGTCTGCGCTAACTTCAGGAAGTTGGTGTCAGAATCAACTTAAATTAGAGGAAACCCAGCTGGTGTCCAGAGAGTTAGGAAATTGGTTGTTGTGGGAAAACGCCTCACATATTTGGTATCAGAGGTATTCTGAGTAAAAACAAATCATAGTAGTAGGATTTAATGTATCCATTATGTATTCCTGCTTACCAAGTCATCCCAAACTTAGTGGCTGAAAACAAAACCGCTTATAACTTCTCATGATTTTGTGGCTTGGCTGGGTGGTTCTTCTGCTGGTCTTGCCCGGACTCCATCAGGATGCTGCATTCAGGGACTTCCCCGGTGGTCCAGTGGCTAAGATCTGTGATCCCAATGCAGGGAGTGTGGGATCGATAACCTGGTTGGGGAAGTAAGATCCTGCGTGTGTTGCAGTGTGGCCAAAAAAAAAAAGAAAGAAAGAAACTGCCTCCAGCAGCTGGATTGGCTGGAGCTGGAAGGTCTCACTTGGTGGAGACAGCCAGGAAGCTGGGACCTCTCTTTTGGCATGTCATCTGGATTTTGCGAGCCTAAGCCCCAGTGTGCACGTGTGCGTCAAGCCTCTGCTGTGTCATGGTTAGGTCCCATTAGCAAAGCAATTCATAAGGCTAAGCCCAGTGTCAGTGTGGGAAGACGCTACCCAAGGGCATAAATGCCATGAATACCAGTGGGCTTGAATCACTGGGAGCCATCTGTGTAACAGTCTGTAATTTTATAGACATTATTGCTATCTTGACAGACAGCAGCCTGCCACCTAATTTTTCTTGTCACATCTTTTTCAGATGAGGAATCTAAGGCCCAGTGAGGTCAAGTAACTTATACTTGCCCAAGGGCTTCCCTGTTGGCTCAGACAGTAAAGAATCTGCCTGCCAATGCAGGAGACACAGGTTCAATCCATGAGTCAGAAAGATCCTCTGGAGAAGGGAATGGCAACCCACTCCAGTCTTCTTACCTGGAGAATCCTCATGGACAGAGGAGCCTGGCGGACCATAATCCATGGGGTCACAGAGTCAGATATAACGGAGCAACTAACATTTTCACTTTCCAGGTCCATAGCAATTAAATAGTGGGAAATTCTAATTTTTTTCCAAAGTCTGTGACCTTCTACTGGATCACAGGCTCCTCCTGGGAGGACCTAGAATACAAGAAGGAACACAACTCATGCTGCTGTTGCTGCTGCTAACTCACTTCAGTCGTGTCCGACTCTGTGTGACCCCATAGATGGCAGCCCACCAGGCTCCCTCGTCCCTGGGATTCTCCAGGCAAGAACGCTGGAGTGGGTTGCCGTTTCCTTCTCCAATGCATGAAAGTGAAAAGTGAAAGGGAAGTCACTCAGTCGTGTCCGATTCTTAGCGACCCCATGGAATGCAGCCCACCAGGCTCCTCTGTCCACGGGATTTTCCAGGCAAGAGTACTGGAGTGGGATACCATTGCTTTCTCCGCACAACTCATGAGAGAACTCCAATTCATGTTTATATTTCAATGAGAAGCAAAGTGAAGTTTACTTTTGTTTGCATGTTCATGGAGAAGATGAATGAGTCAGATAATACGGGCGGAGGAGATATTAAAACGGTTCAGTGTGACCTTGATGGCCAAGTCATCCCATGCTCTCAGTGGAACTTTCATGGTTCCTCAGCTGTGGGCACTCAATATTTCATAGGTAATTCTCTGCTGTGGCTCTTTCCTGTATACTATTTGGTGTTTACCCTTTATTATGCGTTCTTCCTGGTCTGAGTCCCCACAGCCTTTTACACTATCTGAAGCACAGAAAACTCTGAACAAATGTTTGTTGAATGAATGAATGAGCAAGCAGAGGTTAGGGAGACCAAAAATGGACTCCACACTTTTCCAGGGACTCCAAGGAGAATCAATGATTCACCAGGGAGTGAAACGTTAAATGTGATAAAGAATGAATGAATCATGTATTATCTGAAGAACAAGCAAGAGTTCATAGGAGCAGGTGTTTTGATTAAACAAATAGGTCAAAATTCGAGAACTTAAAGACTAATCTTAAAATCGATTTACACTTCTAAGTAGCTTTGTCAGATTTTTCACTTTGAAAATTTCTCTTTCATTTCAGCCAAATCTGCTTGCTTGTTTCATTTTGATTTGTTAATTTTTTTCCTATAGCTTTTTACCAACACTTTTGAAAGTCCCCAGAGAGGAGCCTGACTCAATGGCACAGCTTCTCTAATCTTGCTTGTTCTATTCCTTTCAGCCTTGATTTCAGAAATTTAAATTTTCTTCTCCAATTGAGAGTAAATTGTCCCAAAGAAAATTTGCTTTAAAACACAAGAGTTGGGAGGTTTTGTCTCCAGAGAGATTAAACCATAAAGGGTTTATCCCCAGTGAAGTAAAGGGGTGAAGCAACAATTCAATAAAAAAAATAAGATAGACTTAAAAAAAGTGACTGTTGTTCAGTCACTAAGTCATGTCTGACTCTGTGACCTCATGGATTGCAGCACGCTAGGCTTCCCTGTCCTTCACTATCTCCCAGACCATAGGTTGTGATGCCATCCAACCATCTCATCCGCTGCCCTCTACCACCCCTTCTTCTCCTTTTGCCTTCAATCTTTCCTAGCATGAGGGTCTTTGACAGAGTTGGCTCTTTCCATCAGGTGGCCAAAGTATTGCAGCTTTAGCAACAGTTCTTCCAATGAATATTCAGAGTTGATTTCCTTTAGGATTGAGTGGTTTAATCTCCTTGCAGTCCGAGGGCCTCCCAAGAGTCTTCTCCAGCACCACAGTTCAAAAGCATCAATTCTTCAGTGCTCGGCCTTCTTTATGGTCCAATTCTCACATCCATACATGACTACTGGAAAAACCATAGTTTTGACTATACAGACCTTTGTTGACAAAGTGATGTCTCTGCTTTTTAATATGCTGTCTAGGTTGGTCATAGCTTTCCTTCCAAGGAACAAGTGTCTTTTAATTTCGTGGTTGCAGTCATGGTCTGCAGTGATTTTGGAGAAAATAAAATCTGTCACTGTCTCTACTTTTTCCCCATCTATTTGCCATAAAGTGAGGGGACTGGATGCCATGATCTTTGTTTTTTGAATGTTGAGTTTTAAGCCAGATTTTTCACTCTCTTTTACCCTTGTCAGGATGCTCTTCAGTTCCTCTTCACTTTCTGCTATTATAGTGGTATCATCTGCATATCTGAGGTTGTTACTTTAAAAAAAAGTAAGTGTAAATCCACTCACTGAATTCGGCCCCCCAGCCAGTTTTGAATGCTATGTTTGAGTTGCGTGGGTGGAGTTTGCTACAAAAAGAAAAACTAACCTCCAACAGAAAGGAAGGGCAGATTCATATGGACTATTTCTGAAAAAAAAAACACTAAGATGAGAAGGGGTAATTTAACATCCAACTGAAGTACAGAGGGGAAAGAAGTGTGTTTTGAACCATTTCTTGTTTAGCTCGGTCGACTGTGCTCACACAGACAGCTCGGCTTCCTTGGGTTCCCCAGATGTCCCGAGTAAAACTGGGAGGGGCTCCTGATCACCCAGGGTTGCTGTGGTGGCAGGAATCACTCCTGGTCCCAGATTTCCCTGACCTCCTTCTAGAAGGGTCTGCGGCTCGAGTGGGTGCCTCCCTAGGACACTTGGGGCAGGGAGACAAGCGATGGTAAAGGCAGGGCTGGATAGTGTGAGATCTGGGAGACTGGGGTAGAATTCCAGGAAGCTGATACAGATTTCAGATTCTTGCTCGACTTGTCTTCACACAAAGGAATGTCTCTGGCGTGATTTCTGACGATAGTCAGAGGCTTGTGGAACCAGAGCAGGCACTCTTCATGTCGAGAGCTGATGCACAGCACGTTTTTTTCATTTTCCTTAAAAGCGTGTGTGCCCAGTGTTGTCTGACTCTTGGCAACTCACCAGGTTCCTCTGTCCATGGAATTTTCCAGGCAAGAATGAATACTGGAGCAGGTTGCCATTTCCTCCTCCAGAGGACCTTCCCGACCCAGGGATCAAACCTGTGTCTCCTGCACGGCAGGCAGACTCTTTACCACAGCAAACTTAGTTTAAAAGAGTCTCTATATGCTCCATCTCAGTTGAGCCAAGGGAGGCAGGTTATCATTGACCCGAGGTTAGACAAGACCCAGCTAGGACTTCATGGCGATCACGCAGGAGACAAAACCCAGACTAGAACACAGGTTTTCAAGTAAATTATCCTAGAAGGCGTGCATGGCTCCCTAGGGCCCAATACCAGCCCTCCAAGACCAGGTGTGCCCAGGATCCCCTAGATGGGCCAGTCCATCAGCCTGTTGCTGGCTCTGGGAACTCTATGTCTGGCCATGTCCCTCACCCCTCTCCCAGCTGCAATGACTGGCCCCTCCAATGTTGCCAAGGGGAGGGGGGGACTGTGGCAGAGCTGGGTATAAATATTTATAATGTTATGCATTAATAAAACACATATTGAGTGCAAAGTATGGATTCCTGCTTTGAAGACCAAGGTGACCTTTGATGGGTGCAGGGCTGACAGGATGCAGGGCCCCATCTCTATATATGACCATGTTCTGGGGGATGAGTTTCTATGACTCCTGGCTCTCCCCAGCCTCTTGCTAAGGTGGTTCTCAATCAGGAGCAATTTTATCCCCAGGGCACATTGGGAGATGTCTGCGGGCATCCTGGGTTGTCAAAGCAGGGAGGAAGGCGCTCTAGCCTCTAGTGAGCAGAGACCAGGGTTGCTGCTGTGTATCCCAGGACACACAGCCCAGCCCCCACAAATGTCAGTGGTGCCAAGGCTGAGAAACCCTGCTTCCAGGCAATAAGCCTGGGCTTAGGAAAGGATTCCCTTGACAAGGCAACTTGCTCAAGACCTCATGGTAGTGGAGTCCAAGCCTAAGGTCAGGGATTCCAGTCAGGTGCCTCCAAAGCCCCCATTCATTCAAGGAAAAGCCATTTTGTTTCCTGACATTTCATTTCTTTTCTTTTCATTCTTACTCTCCATTTCCTCTCCTATAAAATGGGGTCACGGGACTTACCTGGTGGTCCAGGAGTTAAGACTCTGCATTTCCAATGCAGGGTGCGCGGTTCGACCTCTGGTGGGGGAACTAAGATCCCACATGCCACCGCTCATGGTGTGGCAAAAAAAACTATGAATAAATAAATAAATGAGTAAATAAATTAAAAATTTTAAACTTGGATCACAATACCTACCAAGTAGTATTATTATGAAGATTAACTCATCGAAGGCATATGAAAATGCTTTGTAAACTGGCCAAGTACTGAACTAATACCAGTTATTATGAATAATCAGATGGTGAGTAACCACACGGTACAAGACGGTCCATATCTGATCTTGTAGGTTATGGACCGTGCTGGGATGTCGGTTCAATTCAGCCAACAGAGAGAGCTTCCCTGGTGGCTCAGACAGTATAGAGTCTGCCTGCAACGAAGGAAACCCAGGTTTGATCCCTGGGTCAGGAAGATCTCCTGGAGAAGGAGATGGCAACCCGCTCCAGTATTCTTGCCTGGAGAATCCCATGGACAGAAGAGCCTGGTGAGCTCCCCTTTGCACCTCTGCGGTAGACGGAAGATAGTGGTGTCTATCTCACTGTTCTTTCTTGTTTATAACACTGCTTGGCCCATAGGAAGTACAGAGTAAACATCAGCTACCGTTATTGTTGCTGTTGCTGGTATCTGTCACCTGCTTCCCGCAGTGCTTTTTGTTTTTAAATCCCTGTATGAGCTCTCTGTCCACTCCAGTACTCTTGCCTGGAAAATCCCATGGACGGAGGAGCCTGGTAGGCTGCAGTCCATGGAGTTTGTAGGAGTCGGACACGACTGAAGCGACTTAGCAGCAGCAGCAGCAGCAGCATGAGCTCTCTGTACTCTTTTTTTAGCCACACCAGCTCTGAGTTCCGGCATATGGGATCTAGTTCCCTGACCAAGGATCAAACCCAGGCCCCCTGCATTGGGGTGCAGAGTCTTAACCACCAGGACCACCAGGGAAGTCCCTACAGTGCCCTTTGACAAACTGCCTTTAGCAACTCCCCACCTGGGAACGTTTTTGTCACATTTTACCCTTTGTAGTAAATGTTGCAAATTCCTTGCAGATTGAGGTCAGGACTATTTTGTTGCACCTCCACTTCCTAACACAGTGCTATGGGCTGAATTGTGTCCTTCAAAAAGTCCTGTGTTGAAGACCTAACCTTCCACGTGACTGAGTTTGGAGCTAGGGCCTTTAGGAAGGTAATTAAAGGTGAAGTGATAAATGAAGTCATGTGGGCGGGGCCCTGATCCACTGGGATTGGCATCCTTAGAAGTGTGAGAGACCTTGTGGAAAACAGAGATCTCTCCCATGCGTGCACACAGAGGAAAGACCACGTGAGGTCACAGGGAGAAAGCAGCCACGTGCAGGTCAGAAAGAGCTCTCCCCAGAAACCAAGCCTGACGGCTGGTTGATCTTGCACTTGAGAAATGAAAGTTCTGTTGTTTAAGCCACCTTGTCCATGGTATTTTATTATAGCAGAACAGTACAGATGGAGTCCACAGAAACGTTGGTAGAAAAAGCAAGTGAAAGAATAGATACATTTCCTGCTCTTGAGAATCATACCACCTAGTAGAAGGCTGTCACCGAGCACTCACAATGTTATACTTGTAATTATTAAAGTATCTACTGGTTCAACAAGTATTTATTGACCCTTTACCATGTGCCAGGCACTGTGACGGTACTAGGGATAAAGCGGTAAATGAAACAGGGTCTCTTCTGGCACATCTGATGTGGGAGACAGCAAACAGCTTGATATCGAATCAGGGAGAGGAATACAGCAGGTGGGAGGGAAGGAAATGGTGGCGGCTATCTTTTGTACAGGATGCCTGCAAAGTGCTTTCTGACACATGATATTTGAGCAGAGACCTGAAGGAAATGTGGAAGGAACTGTACAGGTATCTGAGGGAAGAAGTGCCAGGCTGAGACGGGCAAAAACAAAAGCTTGAGTAGGGAGCCGACATGTTCATGCAAAGGGGGCCCCTATGGCTGGAGTGAGACAGGAAAGGCTGAGCAGGGCTGGGGTCCCCGTGGAGCACCAGGGCCCCCACTGGCTCGGGTGTCCCCTCCAAGCCCTGGGAGGAGCCTGGTCGTGTCTCACTTGTCACCCACTTTGTAACTTACACGGTTGAGATATTCCAGCTGGATTGGGCCTCCTGCCTCCTTCTGCCCTGTTCCCTTCCATGGCACTTCCTCCCAAGGTGGGCGGTGTCATCCGTTTGACTCCTTGGTGATCCAGAAGAGAAAAAGCTAGGAAGCCATTAAGTGGTTAGTGGCGTGTTTTGTTTTGTTTTGTTTTGTGAGGGAAATGTCTTTCTTTTATTATGGTAAAATAGAATGACATAAAACTACCATCTTAGGTGCACTTCCCTGATGGCTAATGATACTGTTGGGTAGTTAGAATAGGAGACAGGAGTCCAAAATGGCAGTGGCTAAAAGACAAGGAAGGGAAAAGCCCGCAAAAATAGAACAAAGGAAAGTCAAAGGAAGGTCGGAGGGCCGAGTGAGGAGTTCATGTAGAACAAACAGCGCTCCTGGCCAGCCCAATTTGCACAGGGCAGGCCGGGGGAGGGAAAACATATAAAAAGAGGAGCCAAAGGGCTCCCCCACCCCACGCCCACATGCTGGGGCGTTCTTCTCTTCGCATCTTTGGATCCACATGCCCTCACGCCTCGAGGATGGATTTTCCTGCTATTTTCTAACGTTTTCGCTTTCACCATCTTAGTAATTTTTAAGTGTGCAGTTCAGGGATATTAAATTCATTTGCGTTATTGTGCACCCATCCTTGTAAGTCTTTCGATCGAAATACTGTTGACGTACAATATTGGGTGAGTTTCAGGTGTTCTGCATAGTGATCTGACATTTGCATAAACTAGGAAATGTTCACCTCAATAAGTCTATTAGTGTACAAAGTTATTGCAATATTATTGACTGTATTTCTTATGCTGTGTACTACGTCCCTGTGACTTATTTACTTTATAAATGGAGGTTTATAAATCTTAATCCCTTTCACTTATTTCACCCAGACCTCACCCCCATCTGGAAATTACCTGTTTGTTCTCTGTGAGTCTGTTTCTGTTTTGTTTTCTTTCTTTGTTTGCTTTGATTTTTAGATTCCACATGTAAGTGAGATCATACAGTGTTTGTCCTTCTCAGCCATTCTTTTTTATGGCTGGTAGCTCAGATAGTAAAGCATCTGCCTACAACGCGGGAGACCTGGGTTCGATCCCTGGGTTGGGAAGATCCCCTGGAGAAGGAAATGGCAACCCACTCCAGTATTCATGCCTGGAAAATCCCATGGACCAAGGAGCCTGGTGGGCTACAGTCCATGGGGTCGCAAAGAGTTGGACACGACTGAGCGACTTCACTCACTCATAATATTTGATTGTGTATATATGTCCCATCTTCTTTTTCCATTCATCTGCTGATGGTTGCTTCCATGTCTTGCCTGTTATGAATAATGCTGCAATGAACCCCGATGTTTGTCTATCTTTTCAAATTAGTGGTTTTGTTTTCTTCAGTAGCTGACAGAGTTTTGAGCATTAAAGGATAGTGCACGTGCCCTGTTAAGACTACCCCACTCTGCAGGGGTCATAGTACATCAGGACACTGTGGCCCTGCAAACCTCTGCATTTGAGTAGAATCACAGGGGTTTTTCTAGAGGGTGCAGGCAACCTCACCCTTGGGTGGGGAGGAAGTTGCCATGGGCACTGGCCAGATAAGCAGTGAGGGGAGATTGATGTGAGCTAGAGAGATCAGCAGGGCTGGATCACAGTGGACTGTCAATCATCTCTCTTTTTCTTGGTTTTGTTGCTTTTAATAAATAGGCACCATATTAAAGTGGGGAAGCAGTGAGATCCACCAGTATCTTCTTACGCTCTTACTTAGCCCTCATAGACTCTAGCGATGCAGCCGTCTTCTTAGTTCTTGGTCACAAGAGAGGGATCCTGAGGTCATCTGGGTGACACCAAGGCAGCATATTCATGCTGTAGGGAACTGTCTCTCCACTGCACCTAAAGTTCCGGGACCAACAGGCCTGTCTGGGGCAAGGAGAGCTTGACGGATCTCTTTGACCATGACCCCTGGACACATTAGACATGAGTTTATGTGTTTTTTTTTGTGTGTGGGTTTGTATACATGTCCCTTTCTACATCTTTCTGCCCTTCATTTCATTACCAAAGCACCTTAAATGGCTCTGTTTCCCAAAGACAGGTGGTCTTATTCTTGGAGGGGTCTGCTCTCTGTCCCAGCATGTCCCATCATTGTCCCTTGCGTGCGCCATCTCATGTAAATAAATCCCAGGTGGCCTCACATCTGGCCCTTCTTTCATGTCTGAACATGTCTGAATTTCCAGGGGACATCCCCGGCTAGGCTCTCACTCTGGAAGCCCCACTCTCTGTGCAAACATGTGTATACCCTATAAGGGCGTTATGTACATTCAGAGGTGTTTGTATATCTGGATGACGTGCCACACGGCTCATGGAGCTAACCACAGGAACGTGCGTTGGAGTCTGTAGGCTAGAGTTTCTGCTCGTGCCCACGTCCACATGATTGCCTTCTGGGACAGAATGACATGACTTCTCTGCCTTAGTGTAAACATGAAGAAGGAGATCCTTTCTGTTGTTCCAGTTACTCTTATTTTACATGAACTGGGGGATGGGGGAAGAGAATTTTCCACTGGGTTTTCAGCTGTTCATTTGGAAGCCTGTTGTCTGACGGTATTTCCTTTGTCTTCCCTCCGTTGTGTGTGTTTTCTACTCTGTTTCGACACCGGCATAATATTCAGTATCTACCATTCTCGTTGGTAAACAGCTTTATAATTTATAAAGTTCTCTGGCATACAGCAGTTGGTGTAAACATCACAGCCGCTTTGTTTAGAAGGCATTGTTTCTGTTTAATAGATGGAGTAATTGCAGGCCAGAGAGTGTATACATTTACCCGCACACAGAGAGGAAATGGCAGTACTGGGACTTGAACCCTACGTGTGTGTGCCAAGGCCACGGCCCCAGTATGAGGCTGTTGGTGACTCCTTGTGGTTTTGTTCGAGAATGTTCAGGTGGCTGGTTAATGCTTTCTTGCCCTAGAAACACTAATGCCAAGGAAACAGTTGTCACTCTTGCTATCAGACAAACATAGTATTATTAGCTGTTTGAGAATGTCCATTTTCTAACAGGGCTAGGCAACTTTTCAAAGCCAAATTTTCTGCTTTGGATGAAGAAGCATAATAATAAAGAATCAACGAGCAGTTTAAAGCTAGTTTTTATCCAGAAAAAAAATATACCTTTGGGTTTTCCTGGTAGTCCAGTGGTTAAGAATCTGCCTTCCAATGCAGGGGACTCGGGTTCAATCCCTGGTCAGGGAACTAAGATTCCACATGACTCGGGGCAGCTAAGCCCGAGCACCCAACAGGAAGACCCAGTACAGTCAAAATAAAAATAAGGAAAATTTATAAATACAGAAAGGACTGATGCTGAAGCTGAAACTCCAACACTTTGGCCACCTGATCCAAAGAACTGACTCATTGGAAAAGACCCTGATGCTGGGAAAGATTGAAGGCAGGAGAAGGGGGCGACAGAGGAGGAGATGGTTGGATGGCATCACCACCTTGATGGACATGAGTTTGAGCAAGCTTCAGGAGTTGGGAATGGACAGGGAAGCCTGGCGTGCTGCAGTCCATGGGGTCACAAAGAGTCAGACACGACTGAGTGACTGAACTGAACTGAAAATTTAAAATAGAACAATACATCTTCCTACCGGATTATCAGTTGAAGTTCTTTAAGGATTGGTAATAAAGATGAAACTGGGTTAGCATAAACCAAAAGGAGGAATAAATAAAATCACAGGTTCTCTCAAGGAACCAAGGAGCAGAGGCCGCCAGGCTAGGACCAAAACTTGTTAGGACATTTTCACCCCAGTTCTTATCTCTGCTTCCCTCCGAGCATGTGCTGAGGTCTCCTTTCTGTCCTCAATTCGAACATGGTTTTTCTGCCTCTCTGGCCCTCCAGGAGGATTACGGAAATGTGGCCACCCAGTATTTCCACAGCTTGAGATACCAGCAGAGGCTGACAGGCAGCTTTTTGGTCCCAATTCTCAATTCCCAGGAGAGAGAACCTGGGCCCCAGCTTGGAGCCAGGTGTCCCCTCTGGTCTAATTAACAAGAGCAAGGGGTCACACAACAGTAACACTGTGAGCCAGGGGAAGTTCCCAAAGGATGAAGAATAGTGGGGTTTGCACTTTGTAATTGTCCTTAAAAGTGTTTATCATAACTGAGTTGCAGGAGAATTGTTTCTAAAATTTGGAATTAACCATTAGTGAAGTTCTGTATGACTTAATTTTCTTAACGGGTTATAAAGAGTTCAGAAACTTCCCTACAGTTTTTTTGCGATGTAACTGATGCATAGAACTGTATAAATTTGAAACGGACAGCATAATGATTTGACATGGATATATCATGAAATGACTATTGTAAGAAGTTTAGTGAATATCCATAATCTCATATAGATATAAAAGTAAAGAAATAGAAACAAATTGTTTTCCTTGTGATGGAATTCTTAGGATTGACTCTCTTGCATATATAACATACAGCAGTGTTAATTACACTTATCAGTATTGTATACTACTTACTGGTACTTCTTTATCCTATAACTGGAAGTTTATACATTTTGATCACCCTTATCCAGTTCTCCCTCCTTCTATCTGCTGCCTCTGATAACCACAAATCTAATGTCATGTGTTTCCTTATATGTTTAAAGTTGAGAACATCTTTGGAGGACACCTAATCCACACCCTGTTTATGTAACAGTGATGTAACCGACACTTGGCGGGTTAAGTGACATGATCCAAGGCACACAGCAAGTCAGTCGAAAGATGAAATTGGATCACATATCTGAATCCCGGAACTGTGCTCTTTTTATTGTACCAAGTTTCCCTACGTGATCTGGAAGTCTGATAACTGATTTTGGAAAGAAACGACATGTACCAGGCAGTGCTAGCTCCGAGAAGCCGAATCACTAGGAAGGATGTTGAATAAGGGGGTTAAGTCGACTGAGAAAGCTAGTTAAACAGTCTCAGTCCAGCTGTCCCTCCTGAATCTGGGGCCAAGCCCAAAGTCTCAGGGTGGGTGATGGAGAAGGTAAGATGAATGCAAAGTGGGGAAAAGGGGGGGCAGCTGACCTCGACCTGCCCCTCACTGAAGTCCACATCAGGCCACCCCAACTCCATTGTCACCATGACCTGCAGGAGAGGGTTTGGAAGAGCTGGAGGAAGAGATCCCACTGAGCTGGAGCTTCAGCCCATTTGCTTCCCATACCAGTAACGGATCTATTGGATCCACAAAACCCAGTGTGAGCTGTGACGGGACCTGCCCTGTCTGGACCTTCTGGGAATAGTCACAGCTATCACTCCACTTCTATCTTCCACATCACATGCAGCTGCCTCCTGTGGGCAGCCCTCACCAGAAACACAGAAGGGAGTTGTGGGAGCCCTCACTCAGCCCGCCAGGTTGCAAAGCCACCACATTGCAGCCGGTGGCTCTGGGAACGGAGCCTCCCAGCTGCCCCCCCTCCCCCGAGACCAGCTCTCTTTCCAGCTCTCTTGTTGCTGCTCCCACCAGAACACAGGCGGCCAGAAGCCTGCCATCTAAGCTGATGTGCAGCGGGGAAAATGAGGTGACCAGAGCAGGGCCTCTCACAGGCATCCTCATTGCCTGCAAGTGATTCCCTAGAAGGTACTGACTCTTTGCCTGGGTTCATAGAACGCAAGCATCTCCCTCCCTTGGAGAGTGGGGAGAGAACCGCTCCTCATTATGCACCCTGGCTCGTCCCCAGTCTCGGATAGAATTAGTCTGGAGCAGTACAGGGATGGTAGTGGAACCTGTTCTGCCAGTTCCTGTGAACTCCAGGGGGTGGGGTGGATGTGTCTGGCCTGTTATTGGCTAACTGTGTCAGAATTAGCTCCTCTTGTCCTCAGCTCTGAGCCTTAGCCACAGTTCCAGCTTGATAAGAAAGTTCTGACCTAACATCTCATTTCACAGTTCTCCCTTGGAGCTTTCTGCAGACACTAAAGCTCCTATTATTAGGAACACCAATTAGGGAGCTTTTAGAAATATGTGCTTTTCAGCTGGGAAGGAAATACACATCTTCTGTCATTTGAAAAGTGATGGGGAATTAACAGGAAAACTGGATGTCCAAGATAGGTACCCTTCAGTTCAGTTCAGTCATGTCCAACTCTTTGCGCCTGCATCACGCCAAGGGAGTAAAGAAGGGAATGAAGGATTTTCCTGGCGGTCCAGTGGTTAAGATTCCATGTTCCCAACGCATCAATGCAGGGTGCATGGATTTGATCACTGGTCTTGAAACTAAGATCCCGCATGCCACAGGGTGTGGCCAAGAAAAAAAAGAGAGAGAGAAAAGAGAATTGAAGCAATTTTGAGTCTTTCATTGAAATGACAAGAGTCCTCTGGGCATCCTGGTTGCTAAGAGGAAGAAACTAGGACCATGAATGGCAGAGGGAACAATTAACTTCCTGTCATACTTAGGATTTCAGGCGGATAGAGGATCATCATCCCCGCCCCAGGGCCATAATGTCTTCATGGCACTTGGCTAGAGGTTCCATTCCATAAGAGACCGTAATTTGTTCCTCTAAACACCTACTCAGAAAGCTTTCTGCTTTTTTTTTCTCCATAATCTCATCAGAAGATTTTCTCCATAATCTCATCAGAAGAAAGGAGCAGATGTTTTTAATTCAGTTAATTTTTCTTCCCCAATCACATAAAGAGGAATCTTTGGTTTCTCGGCAGACTTCTGTCTCTGCATGTAGTGTAAATTGCCCTTATAAGATGCTAGGCTGGTAACTTTCTTTCTACTTAGTTCATCCTCAGGCTGATTCCTTTCATCCCCGCAGGCCGATGGGAAGACATCCTCAGAGACACACCTGGAAATCTTGTTTTCCCTGGCCTCTGTGCATACCTTGGGCAGTCAGGTTCACACATAAAATTAACCACAGCATGGCTTAACCTCTCTGAGTTTAAGTTTCTTCACCTGTAACGGGGACTAAGACTTTCTCCATCATGGGGTACCTGTGAGGATCAAGGTGGTATCCAATGCTCCCCTTCACCCTTTCTGTTCCCTCGTAGTGAGCACCCGTGGCAGGGGCTTTATCCTACAGGCCGATTCTTGCTCTTTTTGACTTCTGCATCCTAGGAAAATAAGCAGAGAGGGTCAAGGTCAGTTTCTCTGAGCAATCAGGCTTGTCCAAGTCTCTGTTCCTGCTCCTCTCTGCCTACAATGGGCTGAGCTGATTACCTTGAGGCTGCTCTGCAGATAACCTTCTTGGATTCAAGAATGCAGAGATCAGAGAGCTCCCCTGTGTCTCTCTGGTCTAAGCCATATTCTCCAGTGCAACTCCCCCAAGACAATCCACACCTGGGAGTATGGAGGGCTTGGCCACCTATGACCAAATCATGCTTTGTTTCCCATCTGACTATTCTTCCCTGCAGACAAGCCCCTTGGAGCTGTGGGCCACAGGACTGAGCAAGTCCTATGTTCCGGGGCATGATACAAACACCGGCAAAACCTCACTTCTAGCTTCTAATACTGCCTTTGTTTAAGTAATACAGAACCTTTCTAAAGTCTTAGAATAACTTTAATCTTAGATCTATTTATGAATGAAATAACCGCTGAGTTGTTGGAGGTTCAAAAGGAAGGGAACACATGCATACCTAAGGCTGATTCATGTTGATGTTTTGCAGAAACCAACAAAATTCAGTAAAGCAATTATCCTTCAATTAAAAAATAAATAAATGTAAAATTAACCGAAAAACCCTTCAACATCCAAAAAAAAGTAATTTAAAATTTTTAGTAAAACGTAGTATGTATTGAATAGAAAATGTCTTAGAATATCCTTATTTCAGATCTGTGATTTGCACCTGCTCCCACCCACATGAAAAAGTCACTCCAGAAAAACAGGTAAGCTGGGTCAATGTTGTTGTTCAGACAATCAGTTGTATGTGACTCTCTGCAACCTCAGGGACTGTATGCCAGCCTCCTCTGTCCTCCACTATCTCCTGGAGTTTGCTCATATTCATGTCCATTGAGTCGGTGATGCCATCCAACCATCTCACCCTCTGTTGCCCCCTTCTAAACTGGTGCGAAATATCCTTTTGGAGACAGGGAGTTTTGCCTTATGCTTGGGGACATGGCGCTCTCTGGGCTTGGGCGAGCTCTTATGAACAAGAGCACACAGCAGGAGGCAGGTCTTGGGCCAGGGTGGTCTTCTGCTGTCTTGTATCTCTGTTATTGTGAGATTCTCACCCTACACTTATGGGATTTCTGTATCATTATGGGCAAACCTTTATTCCAATCTTGAAAAATCAACAATTTTCTAAGGCATCCTAAACTCTGCTTGGGTAGAAGCAGACACAGCTTTAAGGCCACTGGAATTGAAGGAGGCGCTGAAAACAGGAGGCTTACAGAGGCGCTTCAGCTGTTGATGGTAGGGATGAACTAGCCACATCCTGCAGCCGTGAAGGGAATGCTACATGATGGGAGCCACAGAACAGGCCTGGAAGGGGCTGAAAGTCCACAGAAAGGCAGAAGGACAAGGGAACCCTTTATCTTCAAGGAGGCGGCAGCTGTGTGTCCTGAAGATGATTTGGAAATGACATGGTTTGAGAACTGAGACCCCAAATCCTCCAAAGTCCTGGAGATGAACAGAGGGACCCAGAAAAGGAGCAGGTACCAGAAGAAGAAAGTGGGAGATCACCCCTCGGCAGCTGCTTTGTCTGTGGGCAGACATTCTGGATGCTGGTCACTGGATGGACGATGTCATGATTGTTGTCCTTTTGACTTAAACACCATTTGAGTTTCCAGGACCGAACGTTTGCTTGACTTAGGAAGAAGCAACATTAGCAGAGGCAGTCTCTGAGTGGCAGAGACTAGCACAGCACTGTCCGGTAGAAATAAAGGCAAGCCCTATGTGCGATTTTAAAATTTCCAGTAGTCGTGTTTTTAGAAAGTGAGAAGGAAAGGGTGAAGTTAATTCTAGCAACATACTCTATTTCACCCAATGTATACAAAACATCATCTCAGTGTGCAATCATTAAAAAATTAATAACCTATTTTGCATTCAGTTTTTGTACTAAGTCTTCAAAATGCAGTGTGTTTTTTAAAGTATTTATTTTATATTTTTATTTATTTATTTATTTTATTTATTTTTTATTATTTTATTTATTTATTTTATTATTGTCTTACTTTAATGTATTGGCTGAACTGTCTACAATGAATATGTGCCACTTTTAACATTTTATAAAGCACTACTTTAAAAAAAATGTAATTATGCAAAGCTGTATTTAGACATTCTATTTGAGACTAAAGGAAGGAGATGCAGCCTGGGGAAGTCCAGGGGGCTGAAGAAGAGGGGACCCACAGTCTGGGTGGATGTTAGACGGAGAAGATTATGGTTGGAAGGTTCTAGGTTGTTTAAACCAGTGCCCAGTGATATTATCAAGGAGCTGAGTTCTTCCTCTCTCTGTTCCGCTTCATCCAAAGCTGACTCCCCACATTCTGGCACAAACTGCTCCAATAATTCCAGGCTTCACATCTGTGAACTGTACCATCTAGCATAGCACTATCCGGTAGAAATAAAGGCAAGCCCTATGTGCGATTTTAAAATTTCCAGTAGTCGTGTTTTTAGAAAGTGAGAAGAAAAGGGTGAAGTTAATTCTAGCAACATACGCTATTTCACCCAATGTATACAAATCATCTCAGTGTGCAATCATTAAAAAATTAATAACCTATTTTGCATTCAGTTTTTGTACTAAGTCTTCAAAATGCAATGTGTTTTTTAAAGTATTTATTTTATATTTTTATTTATTTATTTTTGACTGCACTGGGTCATCACTGCTGTGCAAGGGCTTTCTCTAGTTGCAGCAAGTGGGGGCTACTCTCTAGAAGTGTCCAGGCTTCTCATTGTAGTGGCTTCTCTTGCTGTGGAACACGAACTCTAGGGTGTGGGCATTAGCAGTTGTGGCTCACAGGCTCTAAGCTCAGGCTTTAAGAGTTGTGCCTGGGCTTAGTTGCCCCCTGGCATGTGGAATCTTCCTAGACTAGGGATGGAGCCCAGGTCCCCTGCAATGGCAGGCGGATTCCTAACCACTGGCCACCAGGGATGTTCCAGCATGTGTTTTATACGTGTCTTACACTTAAGAGGGCTTCCCTTGTGGCTCAGCTGGTAAAGAATCTGCCTGCAATGCAGGAGACCTGGGTTCGATCCCTGGGTTGGGAAGACCCCTTGGAGAAGGGAAAGGCTACCCACTCCAGTATTCTGGCCTGGAGAATTCCATGAACTGTACAGTCCTTGAGGTCACCAAGAGTCGGACATGACTTTCACTACACTTAAAGAACATCGTTAAGTCAGAGCACCCGCATTTCAAGTGCTCGATAGCCTCATGTGCCCAGTGGCTCCTGTACTGGGCAGGACAGATCTAGAGCAGAGGAAAAGTCCTTCTGTCCCAGCGTTTCCGGCTAGAGTGGACATTCACTCTGATTGGACTACATTAGGCTATTGCCTAGGACTGTAGCCAGGGCAATGGATTGTGCTAATTGGATAAAGCTTGGTGTGACTGTGGGAGGCAGAATACTGCCCCCCACCACAAAGATGTCCAATTCCTAATTCCTAGAATTTGTGAACTTGCTAGGTTACATGGCAAAGGGGAAATAAAATTACAGGTGGAATTAAGTTTGTGATGAGCTGATCTTGAGTGGAGGAGATTATCCTGGTGGTAATGTAGTCACAAGGAGCCTTACAAGTGGAAGAGAAGTGGCAAAAGAGAGAATCAGCAAGATGGCAGCGTGAGCAGAGCTCAGATGCATGCCCCTGGCCTTGGAGTCAGAGGAGGAGGGCCACAAGTCAGTGAATGTAGGCTGCCTCGAGAAGCTGTAAGAAGCAAGAAAGGGATTCTCCCCTAGAGCCCACAGAAGAAACGCAGCCCTGCCAACACCTCGACACCTTGACTTTAGTCCAGTGAGACCTGTGTTAGACTTTGGATCTCCAGCGCTGTAAGATAACGTACATGTATTGTTTTAAGCCACTATGCATGTCGTCGTTTGTTATAGCAGTCAAAAGAAACTGAATCGATGACCCAACTTGGAAACCCAAAATCTTAAATGACAGCCGTTTTGAGAGATAAAGGAGTCTTTAGTTCCGAATGCTTGGGTTTTAAGTGTCAAAAACAAAACCATGAAAGAATGTGAAAATTTGTGCCATAAGCAATAGACTGAAAAGAGAACAGATAAAGAATTGGACGACTGTACCCTGGGAGGTCAAATGAGGTTTTCCTAGGAGAGGGAAAGGGAGTCAGAAAGGCAATAAGGTCATAAGACGCTGTTTATCTTCTTTACAGGTCCTTGCACTCTGTTGCTTCATTTATGCTCAAACAACAATAGAATTCCACATACATATATATGTATACAAATGCATACACACAAACGGGCTTCCCAGGAGGCGCTAGTAGTAAAGAACTCACCTGCCAACGCAGGAGACATAAGAGATGTAGGTCCAGTCCCTGGGTGGGGAAGACCCCCTGGAGGAGGGCATGGCAACTCACTCCAGTATTCTTGCCCGGAGAATCCCATGGACAGAGGAGCCTTGTGGGCTATAGTCTATAGGATCCCACAGGGTCGAACACGATTGAGCAGCTGAGCATGCACACACACACACACACACACACACACACACACACACACACACATATATATGCATCTAAGAATAGTTAACGCCCCCACTAGGGATCAAACCCATGCCCCCATGCTGTTGAAGAGGGGCATCTTAACCATAGGAGGGCCAGGGAAGTCCCAGTTGAAGGGTTTTTGTTTGTTTGTTTGTTTGTTATTTTTGGCTGCACTGGGTATTTTTTTGCTGAGCCGGGGAGGGGCAGGGGGGCAAGGGGAAGGGTGGGGGGTTTCTCTAGTTGCAGCAAGTGGGGACTACTCTCCAGTGCCGAATGCTCAGGTTTCTCGCTGCAGCGGCTTCACTTGTCGCAGAGCATAGGCCCCAGGGCACGCAGGCTTCAGTAGCTGTGGCTTCCGGGCTCTAGACCCCAGGCTTCAGTAGTTGTGGCGCGTGGACTTCGTTGCCTCTCGGAATGTGGGATCTTCCTGGAGCAGGGACCCACCCTTGTCCCCTGCACTGCAAGGTGGATTCTTAACCACTGGACCACCAGGGAAGCCCAGGGTTGGACTCTCAGCAGTTGAAGGAACACAGACCTAGATCCTGGAGATCCAGATGCTCAGGGAAGGGTGGGTGCCTTCCTGCTCTCTGGTTAACTGAACTCTTGTGTCATCCTTGACTCCAATATTTATCAACGAAAATCCCTCAAGTGTTTAAATTACTTTCCTTGCCTAAATCCAACAAAATGAATCTTTTCTTCTAGTGGAACATCTTGCAGGGTCAAGGCGGTCACTATTCTAACCATTCACTCTCCTGTCCTCCAGGAGTATTTGCATCTTGCCTGCTTCCTTACAGGAAAGGTCCTGGAAGACCAACCTGAGGTCATCCACAGACACCCTGGTCTCTGACAGCCAGCTCCCCAACTCTCTTCCCAGCCCTTTCTAGTCTCTTCAGACTTCACATGTGCTCCAGGTTTAATGTGTGGTCAGTGAGAGCCAGAACTTTGTAGACTTCACAGTGTTTCCTGGTTCATGGCCCTGGGAAAAATCTAGGTTTTTTTCCCCCTCTGTGTTTACAACAGACTTTTGCTGCCTAGTCTCCCACACAGAGGGGAAAAACCCAGGAAGCTGTCTGCTGCCTTTTCCTCAAACTCTGCAATGACACAGCCAACCCCCTGGGCTATTGTGAATCCTTAGAGTTTTGACCTTAGGATGATTTATGGAGGTTGTAAAAGCAAGTTTATGAGGGGAAAAAAGTGCAGGCATGTAATGTGTAGAGAGAGAGAGAGAGAGAGAAGGGGGATGGGGAATACAGACACAGTAAAATCTACTGATCTTAGGGGGATATATATATGTGTGCTGTGTGTGTGCTTAGTTGCTCAGCCATGTCTGACACTTTGCAAGCCCATGGACTGTAGCTCACTGTCCATGGGCTTCTCCAGGCAAGAATACTGGAGTGGGTTGCCATTTGCTTCTCCAGGGCATCTTCCCCACCCAGGGATCGAACCCGCATCTCCTGCACTGCAGGCAAATTCTTTACCACTGAGCCACAGGGGAAGCCCCAGTAATTATTTAAGTTTATCATATTTGTTCCTAAATGGGCACAAGTGCCTTAAAGATATGAACAGAAAATTCACATAGACATACAACTAGTTAGCAGACATACAAGCAACTGTTCAATCTCACAAGCCTAATAAATACTTCTAGGTTAAAAGAAAATGCCATTTCTATTTTTCAAATAATTAAACTTATTTTTTAAATGAATCCAATAAAATCCAATCCAATACTCCCATTGAGACGATAAATTAGCTCAAGTCTTACAGAGTAAAATTCAAGAGCTTTTAAAAATCTTGATTCCCCTTTAATAGTTCCCTGTAGTGAGTCTAATACAAGGAAATCATCTTAAATATAGAAAAAGACTTTTGAAACAAAAATGCCCAGCCAGCACAATAAGTAATGTGTAAAGTAAGAAACAAGCAAATACCTAGCACTTAGGGAATGGTTACAAAAATTGTGACAGCTTCACTCAGCAGAATATTAGATCATCTAGCTAACTCCCTTTCTTTTTTTTTGGCTTGCGGGATTTTAGTTCCCAGACTGGAGATGGAACCCAGGCCTCAGGCTGGCAATGAAAGCAGGACTCCTAACCACTGGGTTGCCAGGGAACTCCCAGCTGCCTTTGTTAGGACAAAGAGACAGGAGAGGAGAAGCTTCCAGTTACCTCTGCCAGGATTGGCTGTTTTGTTTTACACACAGTGTTACAAAGCTGAAACCTCTGGAATCCAGGGATGTGCTTATCAACAAACAATGGACTTATTAAACTATTTTTTTTTATTAATTAAGAAATGAAAAGCCTTTTCTGGTAAATGACTACAGTGTAGATTTATCAGTTTCTAGCACATTTCCTGGCCAAAGTAGGTGACAGCGGTTATTATCAGAATAGTCAGGGATGTTTTATTGAATGCTGACTATATGTCAGGGGCTTTCTCAAGTGGCCCATACCATCTTATTTTATTCTCATTGCACACATTTTGCAAAGCTGCCCAAACTAGAGTGTTCCAATCTGTTTCCCTCCTAACCATTTTGCCAGCCAGGTAGGTACAATGGCCCTGAGGGATGAAGACTTCTGAATTATTAGCTTGGGGATCCTGGCAACCTGATCCTGGTTTTATTGCGCTCATGAAAGAGGACTGCGCAGGAAAAAGCAGGGAACTGGATTTGCCCATCAGCAGCCAGCTCACCCACCCAGACCAGCAGTCCCCAGCCACCATAGGGCCTCACTGGGGCTCCGGGAGGAATTGGTGCCCGTGCTGGTGTGGCCAGGTGCCTGCTCCAGGTACAGGCTGAGAAGCCAAGTGTAGACAGCAAGGTCAGGGCAACCTGGTGTGTGGAGTCCACTACGGAAGATAAAAAACCCCTGGGAAGTAAAGGAGATGCAAATTCTTCCTTTTGAATTTGGCCTTTTCAGCCTTCTTCTAGCCTCCCCACCACCCCCGACCAACCCCTTCTTCCCTCCCCCATCCCTCCACCTCGACCAGCAGCCTATAGGTTCACGCCTTTCAAACCAATGGGGAAAAAGCAGAATACTGTCTTCTTAGTCCCATTTCTTCAGAACAACACTGGCAGGGTGCTGTGCCCTCCTCCCAAGGGTGTGACGGTGATAATTTCAACCAAGTCAGCCTCGGAATGGCCAAATCTCGGAACATCCCAGCTGAGCCAGCCCCAGGTAGAAACCAGAGATCAAAAGCATTTCTCTTATTCCTTCTCATTTCTCTCATTTTTTTTTTTTTGGGGGGGGGGCGAATTTTATGTCTATTACAAGAAGAAACATTAACTTGTTGAAAAACTGAACACTGCTGGATTTGGAAGGAAAAGCAGGAATCCCGGATGTAGCCCTCTGCACTTCTGAGGCCTCTGCTTTTGTTTTTTTCTGGTACTTACTCTGTAGTTTTGAAATATAAGCCTACTCAACTACAGCTTGATTTTTCAGTTTTAGATATTGCCTATTGCCTTCCTAGCGGAACAGCAAGATCTAGGGTTACAGGAAGGAAGACCCCTTCTGGGGCCGGAGAGAGGGCTCTTATCTGACACCAGGAAATGAATTGTTCAAGGATACACACGTGCTGACAAAACGAGAGACTTTAATTGGGAGGGGGCAGCTGGGCAGAGAGCAGGAGGGTAAGGGAACCCAGAAGGACTTCTCTGCCATCTAGCTGGTACTATGGTGATGCTACCAGTCTCCAGGCTGTCTCTGGCCAATCATTCTGACTCAGGGTCCTTCCTGGTGGTGCCCGCATTGTTCAGCCAAGATGGATGCCAGCGAGAAGGATTCTGGGTAATTCTTACCATATGTTGGTAAGACATATGGGCTGGTGTCTCCTTTTTGACCTTTCAGTGGTGGCTTGTTAGTCCTGTGTTCCTTACCAGGATCTCCCTGTCATAAAGTACCTCACACACGGTTACTGCGGTGCCTGACTAGGCTGGGTAGTGTCAGTCAGCGTTTCCCCTAACACCAGGGCTCTCGTGCCCGCTGCCTCCCACACTCCACCTCACCCCTCATCCCACTCACAAACCCTAAATCCACATTTTATTTTATTTTATTCACAGCTGTAGCAAAGTTGTGTATTCTCTCCTCTGAGTTCCTGTCCATTGATTTTGGCCCTTGTGGATTTATGGTTTTTTTTTTTTCACTCCTTCGCTCCATTTTAGTGGGTTTGGGAGACTCATCAGTCCTCCTCTCGTCACCAAGAGTCAACTTTCTCAGACTCCAGTGTGCTCTTTCTCCTCCAAAGCCTTAACTTGGACCCATTCTTAAGGGTCTGTGAGCTGATAAAAGAAAAGCTTGTCATTTCCCTTCTCAAGGGTACTTGCGTAATTTTATGAGGAAACACTGAATGACAAAAAATATTCAGGTTCCAGGAGAAAGGTTTATGGAGCAGAATTTCAGGCAGGAGTTTGGGTCCCTAGACACTTGGGTGACACCTCTCAGAGTCTGTCCTGCCTAAGGGTGAGGCCAGTAGGCAAGTCCTCAGGCCAGGAAGGGGTTAAGGGCCAGCCGGCAGGAAGGACTAGGAAGGGAAGGGAAGGGAGAAGACAAAGGAATCCGGGTCTCTGAAGGAAGAGGGCTCGTGGGCTGGACTGGCCCGTCCCTTCCCTGGACTTGCTAAATATAACCGTTCAGTAATCTGCAGTCCCCGGGGGGGTCAGGCTCAGAGGAGGAGCCAGGCCGGGAAAGAAGTGGGTGTTGGGACCCCCAGGTCAGAGATGAGCTGGGGAAGGCGTCACCAGCGCCTTCTGTTCCTGGACTCAGTTCCCTGATTTCAGTGTCATCCCCGTTTGGGGGTTTCACGGCGTAGTCTGAGGGGCTGCCTGCACTTGCCCAGCGCGTGATAAAGATCCTCTGTCCCTGGGTCACTGCGATGGAGGGCCTGCATTCCTCTGGGTTCTTTATCTGGGGAACATTCCTGACTAAAACGGGACAGACCCCAGAGGAGTGCTGATGGACAGGGCCTCTGCCCAGAGCACACAGGGCCGGCTCTGGGCCCCGGGGGCCCCGCCAGGACCACTCCCTGGAGGGCAAACCCTTAGGGAGGGCCTCACGCCTTGCAGAGGTGCTGGGGAGGGACCCGACTCGGGTAGCAAGCACCATTGCTGGAAGTCTCTGGCGTCCCCTCGCCCTGTCTGTTTACCAGACAGCCAGAGCTCTACGTCTTGGGCCCAGGGTTCGGTGAAGGAGCAGATCATGGGTTCTGTCAACTGAAAACTTAAAAATTATCAACAGAGAAAATCTCTTGTGGACAGGGCAGTGAGAAAGAGAAAGCTGGATTCAGAGACTGGTTTCACTTCACAGTAAAGAAAAAGCCCTTCCCTCTCTTTGGAGACAGAGTTTTCTGTACCCTCTCAGAAAAGGTCTTAATCAACTAGTATTTCCTTTTACGCAGGCACAAGCGGTTCTGTTTATGAAAGAAAGCAGACCTTTTTCCTCACCATGCATATTGTGGAGAGGATTGTTTACAACACTGCACACACACAGGGCTAAGGCTCCAGGCACTTTGCAAACAGCCTCTCCGGGGCTGACCAAGGCTGTGGTGCTCTCAGTCTTGCCACGAGGTTAATTTGCTTCATCGTTTATGCAGGATTCTCCCTTCACCAGGCACCACTCAGGGTTTCAGTGGATTTGTACCCCTCTTTTCCCGTATGAATGCTCTTTCTGGAGAGGGGCCCCTGAGAGGTGTTTGACTAGGGGGCAGCCAGCCTGGAGGTTTCTTCTCTGACCACCATCTTCTCTCAGTCACCCAGAAACATTGTCAGGGCTGTGAGCTCCTCCCGCCTTCTTGGGAAGGTGCTGCTGGTTAATAAATGGGGCTAGCTGAGTCCCTCAGCTCCAAACTCCCAAGTGCTCATGAACCACCTGAACACCTTGTTTAAAATGCAGATGCTGGGACTTTCCTAATGGTCCAATGGCTAAAACTCCAAAGCAGAGGTTGTGGGATCCATCCCTGGTCAGAGAACTAAGATCCTGCATGCACAGCATAGCCAAAAAAAAAAAATAAATAAATAAATAAATAAATAATACAAATAAAATGTAGGTGCTGATTCTGGTGGCCGGAGGTGGGGCCGGAGAATCAGCATTCCTTACCAGCCTCCAGGGGGTACCAGAGCTCTGGTGCAGACCACACTTTGAGCAGTGAGGCCTGACCCCAGGGAACCTTGTTACTGAAACACAGAACCACCCAGGGCACACCTGAAGGCTCTGTGCTCTGTCGCACTCTGTTTGTAAGGCTCCGAGTCCTCTCCATGGACCTGGGCTCTTGCCGCCACCACAGTGCTCCAGGTCTACACCCCTGTCCTTGAACACCGTGCTCACCATGCCTCCTCCTTCCCGCTGAAAGCTTACTGCATGCATAACAATAGTAACAGCACTGTGCTAATAGTAACTAACAGGCACTGTGCTAAGTATTCATAGGTATTCCATGCCTATTGCGTGCATCACATGAGTTGTGTCCAACTCTTTGGGACCCTTCGGACTGTAGCCTGCCAGGCTCCTCTGTCCATGGGATTCTCCAGGCAAGAACGCTGGAGTGGGTTGCCATTTCCTTCTCCATTCCATGCCCGTTTGTTGTCACAAATGAGGTAGATGACCATCATAACCGTGATCCAGGTGAGGACCGCAAGGCTCCGGGAAGGCTAACCTTTCCAAGGTCACAGTCAGTGGGGGATGCAGCTGGGGCGCCTCCTCACTGCCCTGTGTTGCCACCCCATCCGTGACACGGGTGGCAGCTGCTAGCAGGGAACGGAAGAGCAGGGCACCTTCACGAACTCTGGGCGTAACTCTGGAACCTGTGCCTGAGTCGCTGTGTATAGGACTCTACCCACACCCAATGGGTTCCCTGCATCTGGGACATGGGGACTGGAGCCATGGTGGTCTGAAAATGAGTGGAGCAGGGTTATCTTCCATCCATGCTGCTGGGAGAAGACCCAAGGGGTGATAATCCTCAGATCATGAGGCTTTGGGAAAGACAAGCTGTTAAGGGAAAATGGGCTTATCTCCAAAAGCAGCCCTGGATAACCTTTGCTTCCACCTTCAGCCCTGGCATTCCTTTATTATTATTATTATTTTTTTTTGGTAGAAAATAAAGAGTCAGGGAAGCAGCTATTTGCTCTGGAATCTTTTATGCTTCTCTGTTTACCACAGTGACCAAAAGGGGGGACATAGGTCCCTTACCTCCAAACATAGCAAAGGTCCAGTGACCTCTTGTTATCTTGTGTGCATACCCACATACACATATGCACATGTATGCACTCACACGCGATTTGCCAAGCAAATACAGGACTCACACATGGAAGCATGGAAGAGGGGGAATATGTCCACACTTGTGAAAACAATCTTGTAAAAAGAATTTCATCTGCCTACATCTTTTTTTTTTTTTATCTCACCATGTGATGTGCAGGATCTTAGTTCCCTGTCCAGGGATCTCACCCTAACCCCTTGCATTGGGAGCTTAGAGTCTTAACCACTGGACTGCCAGGGAAGTCCCTCTATATCTCCTTTTTTTAAATTGACTCTTAAAAAATTTATTATTATTTATTCATTTTTGGCTGTGCTGGGTCTCTGTTGCTGCGAGGGCTTTTTTTCTCTAGTTGCAGTGAGTGGGGGCTGCTCTGATTACGGTGCAGGGGTCTCTTATTGCAGTTGTTTCTCTTATTGAGGATTATTCAGGCTTCAGTAGTTATGGTTCCCAGGCTCTAGAGCGCAGGCTCAGTTGTTGTGAGGCCACGGGCTTTGTTGCCCCATATCCACTGGGATCTTCCTGGATCAGAGATTGAACCATGTCTCCTCCATCAGCTGGCAGACTTTACCACTGAACCATCAGGGAAGCCCTTTTTGCAAAATGACTTTTACAAGTTGTTTTTTTTTTTTTTTTTTACTTCCAGTTTTATTAAGACATAACTGACGCACAGCACCATATAAGTTTAATGTGTACAATGTTAACAATTTGACTTACATATGTAGTGATTATCATAATAAATTTAGTGAACGTCCATCATCTCATATAGGTGTGACATAAAAAAATAGAAACATCTTTTTCGTTCTGATGAGTGCTCTTAGGATTTACTGTCTTAACTTTCATATATAACATATGGCAGGGCTAATTATATTTATCATGTTATGCATTACATACCTGGTACTTATTTATCTTGTAACTAGACATTGGTTCCTTTTGACCCTCTTCATCCAGCCCCCCTCCCCGACTCCCTCCTATGTCTGCTTCTTTATCATTAATGTGAGTCCTGAGCTACTCTCACTTCATTAAATTTACTGTAAAAATTATCAACCATGCTCATCTTTTTTTCCCCTGCATTCTTGGTTCTCTGCAGCTCAGTCTGAGCTCTCCTCCAGGCCCCCTGGGCAACCAGACATCTCTTGGAAATAAACCATCTGATACCCTCAATCTTTGCCTCAAATGCTTGTTTCATCACCTCACTCTCGGCAAAATCTGACTTTATCTGCAGGAGGATACGTTCCTCCTCTTTTTGCACAGCATTCCACACACATACCTCCTTTCCGCACCCTTCCCATTCCAAACTGACATGAATCTCCTGATGCCTGCTTCCTCAGTTCCTCTTCCTGACTATTTTTTGGTCCATCATCAACTCCAAGGAAGTCCACACCACTATGCCTCCTCAGCTTCCCCAGTCCTTCTTCCTGCCTGCCACCCTCTAAAGTACTCTTCAGATGTCTCTTGCTCCTCTCCATTCTAGAAACACCCATAGATCTTTTCTTACAGTTCCTCAGCCTCCTCGGGTCGAGAGAGCTTTATCTGCACTGCTTAATGTCACCAAGACACAGGCAGATAATCAAACAGGATCTCTCCTGGCCCACACTTGGAAGCCTGGAAATTCTCCACTGGGCTCTGCACGCTCTCACATTCCCCCCATCCCTACCGAACCCTTCTCATTGTTTTCTTTCTTTATTTGTTTAAAAAACAAACATTTATTTATTTGGCTGTGCCAGGTCTTAGTTGCGGCAGGTGGGATCTAGCTCCTGGGCCAGGGAGGGAGGCCAGACCCCCTGCACTGGGAACGCAGCGTCTCGGCCACTGGACCTCCAGGGAAGCACCCCCTTCTCGTTGTGGCTTGAACGTCCTCCTGGATTTCCTTGCATCTTCACCCAGGCTGGAACGTTCCCACTTCTGAATCACGCAGTTCCCCATGTAAGCTGTTCCCAGCCTCCACCGTTTCTACAAGGGTCTCCCCGTGCCTCTTTGTTTTTTGATTCTTTCGCCTGTGTCTTTCGCAGGCTTCCCGAGGTCCCTCTGGTGGGGAACCTGCGCCTTTTACCTTCTCTCTGCTGTGAGGCCACCACCGTGGAGCCTGGTTCCTGGTTTTACTTCTAGTTCTTACCAGTTAGTCTCAAGGAAGATGTCAATGACGCAGTGCTCCAGTCACTCCTCAAACCCCGCACTGGAGGAGGAAATGGCAGCCCACTCCAGTCTTCTTGCCTGGAGAACCCCATGGACAGGGGAGCCTGGCGGGCGACATTCCCTGGGGTCACTAAACAACAAGAGACTCCCCACAGGGCCTGTCTCAGCCTTTGTTTCACCCCGTGGGCCCCCAGTCCGTCCCTGTTCCCTGCTCTTGAGATATGCTGGACTGAAAACCCTGTGATTATCCAAAGTAAGGAGTTTCCTCATTTCCCCCATTCCCTATTGGCCTTCTCCTAGTCAGAACGTTTATCATTTTCAGCTTGGCACAGTGTAAGAATCTCCTAGCTGCATGATCCCATGTCTCCTCCATTCCAACCTACTGTTCAAAGACCACATTCCTGTCTTGCTTAAAAATCTTCATGTTTCCCCACTGAGGCTCAATGCTTTGACCTACTGGGCATGCCTATTTTTCACATATGTCCCACTTTGCTTCTTAATCTTTGCTCATGTGCTTTTCTCTCTCTCTCTCTCTCTTTTTTTTTTTTTGGAATGTGGACCATTTTTAAAGTCTTTCATTGCATTTGTTACATCGCTTCTGTTTTATGTTTTGGTTTTTTGGCTGCAAAGCACGTGGCTTCCCTACCAGGAATCGAACCTGCACCCCCTGCATTGGAAGGTGAAGTCTTAACTACTGGATTTCCAGGGAAGTCCCTTTTCTCCATCTCGAGGGCCTTCTCTCCTTCGTGGCCACATGAGCAAAATTCATCTTACCTTACAGGCAAGTTCAAAAGCCATCTCAGACAAGAAGTTGTCCCTAAAGCCTCCCTGTAGAAGGGATTTCTCCCACCTTTACTTTCCTACAGCTTTTGAGTCCTCTTAAAACATTTATAATTTTCCACCCTGTATTACGGTTGACACACAGAACTGTAGGTCCTTTAAGCATGTGCATTCTTGTCTGTTCATCTCTGCATGCCCCCAACAAGCAGCACAGCACGTGACACAGTGCTGGACTACTCAGGATGCTTTTATTACAAGTGACAGGAACCTCGCTAACAGGCAAGGAAAAGAGAACGCATTAGATAAACAAACACAGCAGGTCACACGGCAGTGGGAGGCACAGGGGAACAGCTGGGCCTGGGGACAGCTGGAACCATGGACTGGAATTCAGCAGGACACAAGCTCTGTGTCTTTGCTTCTCCCTACCTGTTGGATTCATTCTCCACCTGCAGTCAAGATCCCTCCGCATGGCACTGACAGCTCCCAAGACTCACATACCAGGCTTCCACCTCCAAAGAGGGCTGGATTTTAAGCTGCAGTTGGAAAAATTGTCTTAGAGAACTATTCTGACTGGTTTAGCCTGGACCAGAGGTCTTCCTTCAATCAATCAGCTTAGCCAGTTGATTGGATGACAGTCTTTCAGGAGCTCACTCCTGGGTTCTGGAGCTGTTTTTTAGAAAAAGGAATTTTCATGAGCCAGGCAGGCACCCCAAGAATTAGAGCATTCTTTTTCTTCTTTTTAAAAAACAAAATGTACTATAGTTGATTTACAGTGCTGTGTTGTTGGTTTTTTTAATGTCTGATCTTATTTATTTGTTACTCTTAGAACATCTCATTTTTGCCTGGACTCGGAAGTAGAAGCTCTCAGAGAGGACAGCCTCCGTCTCTTGGCAATCTGTTCCTGCCGTTTTTGTTTGGCCTCCTTCATTCTCTTGGCCAAAAGTTGAGCATATTCTGCTGCCTCTTCTTTATTTTTCTTAGTACGCTGTTTCTTCCGAGCAATACGCCGCCGTTTGTGTTGCAGAACTCGTGGAGTCACGAGACGCTGAATCTTGGCTGCTTTAGTCCTAGGTTTTTTACCATCTTTGTTTAGGGGCTTTCGCACAACATACTGGCGGACATCATCTTCTTTAGAGAGATTGAAAAGTTTGCGGATTCTGCTAGCTCTTTTGGGACCCAGGTGACGAGGCACTGTAGTATCAGTGATTCCAGGAATATCCTTCTCCCCTTTTTTCACGATGACCAAATTGAGAACACTCAGATTGGCATCCACAGTGCAACCCTGTACAGATTTGCACTTTCTCTCTTCAGTCCTCCTTGATCTGTAACAGGAATGCCCTTTACTCAGTAGCAAGCGAACTCGGCCACGGGTCAAGACACCCTGCTTCACGGGGAAACCCTGCTTATCGTTCCTGCCACTGATTCGGACCACATAACCCTTCCATTCTTCACCCAGAGCGTCAGCAGCAACTTCTGTGGCCCTACGCTTCTCGTAGAAAGTACAAAGCTTTTGTTCATCGTCCACTTCAATCAGCTTCTGGCAGTCAGTGGCAGGGAAAGAGATGTTCAGCTTCATTCTGAAGCAGCCGACAACCTCCAGTTCAGTTAGTTCAATCGCTCAGTCGTGTCTGACTCTTTGCGACCCCATGAATTGCAGCATGCCAGGCCTCCCTGTCCATCACCAACTCCCGGAGTTCACTCAGATTCACATCCATCGAGTCCGTGATGCCATCCAGCCATCTCATCCTCTGTCGTCCCCTTCTCCTCCTGCCCCCAATCCCTCCCAGCATCAGAGTCTTTTCCAATGATTCAACTCTTTGCATAAGGTGGCCAAAGTACTGGAGTTTCAGCTTTAGCATCATTCCTTCCAAAGAAATCCCAGGGCTGATCTCCTTTAGGATGGACTGGTTGGATCTCCTTGCAGTCCAAGGGACTCTCAAGAGTCTTCTCCAACACCACAGTTCAGAAGCATCAATTCTTCGGTGCTCAGCCTTCTTCACAGTCCAACTCTCACATCCATACATGACTACTGGAAAAACCATAGCCTTGACTAGACAACCTCCAAGGAGCCACGAGAAAAAGCTACAATGCTGTATTAGATTCTGATACACAGCAAAGTGACTCATATATATATATAGATATATATTTCTTTTTAGTTATAGGTTATTACAAGATATTGAATCTAGTTCCCTGTATTATACAGTAGGACCTTGTTGTTTATTTTATATATTAAAGTGTGTATCTGCTAACTCCAAACTCCTAATTTATCCCTCCCCCAGCTCTCCTCTTTGGTAACGATAAGTTTGTGTTCTGTGTCTGTGAGTATTTCTGTTTTGTAGATAAGTCCATTGGTATCATGTTTTAGATTCCATATATGAGTGATACCATATGGTGTTTGTCTTTCTCTGTCAGACTTACTTCACTTAGTATGATAATCTCTAGGTCCAACCATGTTGCTGCAAATGGCATTATTTCATTTTTTATGGTTGAGTAGTATAGCACTCTTGTATCCAATAAATTTATTTCAAACATGTTATTACTATTTTTGTTGATGAGAATTATGTAGTAGTGCCCTAAGAATGCAATCACTACTTAGGGCTGTTCTTTGTCATATTAACCACGTACCCATTTCTTGAAAGGGAAAGTCGTTCAGTCATGTCTGACTCTTTGCAACCCCATGGTCTACACAGTCTATGGAATTCTCCAGGCCAGAATACTGGAGTGGGTAGCCTTTTCCTTCTCCAGGGGATCTTCCTAACCCAGGTCTCCCACATTGCAGGAGGATTCTTTACCAGCTGAGCTACCAGGGAAGCCCATTTCTATTCATTAAAGTAGGACTTTTAATAATTCCACTTGTCAATCTCACTCCTAATAGAATATACACCTGAAAGGAAGAAAATTGATTCTTTCCTTCTTTCTTCCTTCGGCCACTACCTCAGGCTTGTGGGATCTTAGTTTCCCAACCAGGGATTGAATCGGCACCCTTGGCAGTGAAAGCATGGAGTCCTAACCAATGGGCCATCAGTGAATTCCTTCTTAAAGATCCTTTAATATCAAACTTTTCTCTAATCTAGATAAACTTTATTTCTAACTAAAATGGGTTGATGAAATTTCTATGTGTATGTAGCTGGACCCCAGTGAAAAAATGGCATCAAGCTTATTATAGCTTTTGGCTGTTGTACACAAATTCCTTGTATTTTTTACCAATTTTCTCCCTTTCACTTTCATCAACATCCTATACCTTGAATCCCAGCACTTGTGGATTTGCTATGTAGAATGCATCTTTGTTTCTTTTGCTCAGATTGATCATTATTCATTATGAAAAATTATGAACATATTCTTCAAGACTGGTTTTTCTGGGATGGTCCCTCATGGCCAGGGCTGTGAGACTCAGATTGGAAAGTAGGTCAAGGGTGAATTGGTTTTCTCACTTTGAGCTTTTTCACACTTTGAGATCTTTACTAACCATTTTGACCCCTTTTATCAGTGTCGCCTCCACTGAAAGTCAATAAGAACTGAATTACCCAGAACCTCTGGTCCTTGAGTCCTTTAAGGCTGGGGGGATGGCAAGAAAAATCTTTTGTTTCAACCAATAGTTAATCAGAGAGGAGAGAAGCAAAGAGATGTTAAGGATAGCAGAAAGTGTGCTTTTAACACTACACACAATAGCCAAACGTCTATATGAAAAGGAGATTAATTTATCCAGATGATATGTCAAATGTCTAGACCATGCCATGAACTGAATATTTTTTTCATAGATTTGGAGTTGCCAGGCTTAACAAAAAATATATAAGATGCCATTTAAATTTGAAATAAACAATGATATTTTTAAACTATAAGTATTTCCCATGTGATACTCAGGACAAACTTACACTAAAAAATTTAGTGTATCTGAAATTCACATTTAATCACGTGTCCTGTATTTTATCTGGTAGTTTTACTTAGACTAGGTACTTTGGCCTTCTATAGACACAGTATGAATTTTACTTGTAAGTCAATAATTTTTTTTTTTTTTTAAGATATATATACATAGGATTTCCCAGGTGGTCCAGCAGTTAGGAATCTGCCTGCCAATGCAGGGGACACCAGTTGTATCTCTGGTCTGGGAAGATCCCATGTGCCGCAGGACAACTAAGCCCACGAGCCGAAACTATTGAGCCTGTGTCCTAGGGCCTGGAAGTGGCAACTGCTGAGGCTGTGAGTCACAGTTACTGAAGCTAGCATGCTCGAGTCTGTGCTCCACAGCAGGAGGAGCCTCTGCAATGAGAAGCCCAGTCTCCGCAGCTAGAGAGTAGCCCCCACTTACCACGACTAGAGAAAGCCCACTTACAGCAATGAAGACCCAGCACAACAAAAATAAATAAATAAATAAATTTTTTCAAAAGGTGTATGTGTGTAGAAATGAAGCCTTTCCCATGGTTTATCTTTCCACTATCTTTGAAATGAAAAGCTTGACTGCTCTTCTAAATTCCAAATTTTATTCCATATGGCTCACATCCTGGAACCCGAAAGCAGTTTAATCAGTGGATAAACTGAGTTAATACTCTATTCTGTGAGCATGCTCATTGTTAATTTGATTGCCTCTTACTTTGAATACATTACAGTGCTTAGGTCAGTGTCACAACCTTTAGTCCTCTCACAGAATCTCCTTAATAGTGGTGATGCAGTCATCTATTCAAGGACCAGCTGTCAAACACATCGTCCCTGTGATGCTCCTTTCTAGGCTCTATGAGATGCATGTGTGCATGCCAGGGCGTTTCAATCGTGTCCAACTTTTTGCAGCCCTACAGACTGTAGCCAACCAGGCTCCTCTGTCCACGGAATTCTCCAGGCAAGAATACTGGAGCGGGCTTCCCTGATAGTTCAGTTGGTTAAGCATCCGCCTGCAATGCAGGAGACCCCAGTTCGATTCCCAGGTCGGGAAGATCTGCTGGAGAAGGGATAGGCTACCCACTCCAGTATTTGGGCTTCCCTTCTGACTCAGCTGGTAAAGAATCCGCCTGCAATGCGGGAGACCTGGGTTCAGTCCCTGGGTTGGAAAGATCCGCTGGAGAAAGGAAAGGCTACCCACGCCAGTATTCTGGCCTGGAGAATTCCATGGATTGTACAGATCATGAGGTTGCAAAGAATAGGACACCACTGAGCAACTCTCACTCACTCATGCTGGAGCAGGTTGCCATTTCCTTCTCCAGGGGATCTTTCTTACCCAGGGATCAAACCCACATTTCTTATGTCTCCTGCATTGGCAGGCGGATTCTTTACTACTAGTGCCACCTGGGCACCCCCATGCGATGTACAAAGACGTATGAAATTCATCAATGACCCTCTGGAAAGTCTACTGTGGCAGGCACTACTCAAGGTGCTGGGAGTGCGGTAGATGGACTTGCAATTGATCAAGGAAGAACACATCCCATAAGGTGGTAAAAGGACACCAAGATCCCCAAGCCCAAGGGACTGTGTTCTGCTAGATAGTAGGGGTTTTGTTTTGCTGAGTGGAGGGTACAAGCTGAGGGCAAAGTCTGACTTTCTTAGGAGACAAAACTAATTCTTTTTTTTTTCTTTTTTGTTTTAACTTTTTATTTTATACTAGAATATAGCAGATTAACAATGTTGTGATGGTTTTAGGTGAACAGCCAAAGGACTCAGCCTTTGAATATGCACATGTCTATTCACTCCCAAACTCCCTTCCCATCCAGGCTGCCTCATAACACTGAGCAGAGTTGCCCATGCTACTGAGCAGAAGACATTGTTGGTTATCGATTTTAAATGGAGCGGTGTATACATGTCGATCTCAAACTCCTTAGCTATCCCTCTCCCCTCCCCTTCTCCCTGGTAACTATAAGTTGTTTTCTAAGCAAAGGGAAGTTGAGTAGGAGGAAAGAAAAAAGAGAGAAGAAGCAACAGGCAGAGCTGGGCTCTTTGATGGGAAGAGACAAACATGTCCGCTGGGGTAATGGATTCAGTTTCTGCCCAGTGATATGTGTGAGACGTGATCCCTCTTTCACAGGCTCCAAAGAATCCCCAGTAAAACATCAGTTTTCTCATTAGTACATTGTGGTATTGGATGTGTTTTGGAGGATATGACAGAGCGGTGAACATGGCCTCATAGCGAGTGTAAAGTAAGAGTCAGGGCCCCCACGGGAGGCCCACCCATCTGGGCTGCATCTTGGGAATGTTCATCTCACATGTTTGGTATAAGTTAGAGAATCCAGCTGCAGTTCAGATTAAGTTGTTGCTAAGAGGATAACCTCGCCATCCATGCCAAACATTTGGACTTTTATGTAAGACAGTGAAGATACTTCTGGCATGAGCCAATGGTTCTTGGCATCAGTTAAGTTTCTTTTGTTTTAAAGCAAATCAAGGCTGATTAAGCAAGAAGAAAAAAAGAGAGAGAATGTGGGGAAAGGGATTGGTGGCAGAAGGTATTGCAAGCGCAGGGGAGAGTTCACAGACTCGAAGGAAGAGCTGACCAGCGAGGCCTTGGGAAGGACAGGGGGACCAGGGCTTCTCCAGAGACCTCGGGGGCCAAAGCTCATAGACTTTTTTTTTTTTTCTTAGCAGCTGCACTCATGTGTTTTGCCTGACTTATCATCCTGGTCATGTTTTCAAGTTCCCACGAGAGAATCTTACTAGTACAGCTCACTCCAGGGTTCTCTACCCATTGTGGACAGCCAGATAGTACAGACGTGACTCATGACAGAATCACCTCTTCTTTCCAGGCCTCCAGTATACTCAAAACTAGCTGGAAGTGCTGTTTCCTTGGATGCTTATACAGCTACATCCCTTCTTTTGGTTTAACTGAGAACTTTAAATTATTCCATCTTTCTCACAAACACTAATTTGGAAGTTACATACTTGATTTCTATTCTTCTGGTGGTTACCCTAGAAATTCCAACTTAATTTACAAAATTTAGGTTAATCAGTATCTTTACCCTCTTTTCAAGCATTATAAAGACCTTAAATACTTAAATTCCATTCCCACTTACCTACTTGTAAACTGATTTTTTTTTCATATATTTTAATTCAACTTTTAAAGCATAACCTAAAATTATTTATTACAATTTTATATTGCCAATGTTCATTTACACTTGCCATTTTCTTTGCTTTTCATTCTTTCTGTGTCTACATTCCCTATAAGATCACTTTTTTTTTCCTATGTCAAGTATCTTTTAGCATTTCCTTTAGGAGATTTTGGGTTTCGCTGTGGCTCAGCTGGTAAAGAATCTGCCTGCAATATGGGAGACCTGGGTTCGATCCTTGGGTTGGGAAGATCCCCCTGGAGAAGAGAAAGGCTACCCACTCCAGTATTCTGGTCTGGAGAATTCCATGAACTGTATAGTCGGTCATGACTGAGCGACTTTCACTTCACTTTAGTTAGGAGATTTTGTTAGTGAGGAGAGAACAATCTTTATTTCCCTAGAATATTTATTTATTTATTTTGCCTTTATTCTTTTAAAAATTTATTTATATATTTACTTTTGGCTGTGCTGGGTCTTTGTTACTGAGTGGGCTTTCCTAGTAGCTCAGATGGTAAAGCATCTGCCTGCAAAGCAGGAGACCCGGGTTTGATCCCTGGGTTGGGAAGATCCCGTGGAGAAGGAAATGGCAATCCATTCCAGTATCCTTGCCTGGAAAAACCCATGGACAGAGGAGCCTGGTAGGCTACAATCCATGGGGTCACAAAGAGTCGGACACGACTGAGCGACTAACACACCCACCAGAAGGCTTTCTCTAGTTGCGGTGAGTGGGGGCTGCCCTCCAGTTGTGTTTCAGCGACGTCTCATTGCAGTGGCACCTCTCATTGCTTAGCACAGGCTCTAGAGCTTGTGGCTACAGCAGTTGCTGTGTATGGGCTTAGCTGCTCCACAGCATGTGGGATCTTAGTTCCAAAACCAGGGATCTAACCCATGACCCCTGAATTTGTGGGCAAATTCTTAACCACTGGACCATCAGGGAAGTCCCAATTGTGTCCGTATTCTTAAAAGATGTGTTTTCACTAGACATACAATGGTAGGCTTGCAAATTGTTTTTTTTAATATGCTGAAAATATAGCGTTATTTTTCTGGTGTCCATTGTTTGCTGTTGAAAGCTTGCTGTCAGTCTAGCTCCTGGCAATCTTTCTCTTTTTTTTTTTCTGAGTATTTTTAAGAATTTCTTTATTTTTAGTTCTCTACAATTTCACTATGATGTATCTGAATATATCTAAGTATGTTATCTTGCTTGGATTCAGCAGATTCCTAAATCTCTGGATAAGTATATGGAGCAGTGGTAAAAATGTTTGAGCATTATGTCTTCAAATATTGCCTTTGCCCAATTCTTTTCTCCCTCCTTCTGGAGTTCCTCTGTAACATTATGTCGCATGTCTCTTAACCTCTATTCTGTATTTTCCATCTTTTTAATTTTATGTTGCATTCAGAACAGTTCATTACTCTTTCATTAATTGTTTCTTCAATTGCACTCTTAATCTATCCCCTGAATTTTTAATTTCAGTTAAAACTTTTTTATTTTTAAAGCCCAACGACACTTTTTATAGTTTACTAATCTCTGCAGGTATTTCTAAAATATATCCTTTAAACACTAAGTAAGGATGTTGTATAATTTATAATCTCTAACTTAATCATCTAGAATCTACATGGCTCTTTTTATGGTTCTCTGTTGTTTCTGTTGGTTTCGGTGTGTGGTTGGATATCTTGGATATTTTAAATTATATGCTGCTCACTGCCTTAGAAAACTGTTTATGGAGATGCTCTGTGGCCTAAGATGAAGGGTCTCTTCCTCAGGAGAATTTGAATTTGTCTTTCCTTCTTTTGGGCACATAGGTACCCTTCTGTCTGGTACCATTTTGACTTCATTCAGGGTTTAGGATTTCTCAGACCACCCAAGTCTTTTGAATCCGTGGGAGTAACTACCTCTAATTACAACTTCTCATGCGTTTTGGTTTGCTCCTTTGCTCCTTCTGGCCCAGTTTAATCTCCTCAAACGCCATGGAGGTGGAAGCAGGGAGGTGGCGTCCCCTTTGAAAGTCCCGCTTCCTGTGGAGGCTTCCATTTAAACCTTTGTCCTGGGCTTTAGTTTCTGTCCCTCTCACACTGAGAGCTCAGTTCCTTGGAACCATTTGGCTTTTGTGAGGACAGAAGAGTGCTCTGTTTACCTCTGGATTTCTGCTTTCTCTTAGCTTTTGGCCTGATTTTTTTGTTTTTATTTGATCAGTAATTTGATGCTTTCATGAAGATTATGAAACATTTTTTTTTTTCCTCATAGTTTTTAGATGCTCTTAGCCAAAGGGTATCTCTGAATAACCTAACTCACCACAAAGAACAAGGCCAGGCCACGTAGACTGAACGCCTGCTCCTCAGGCCTCCAGCTGGTGTCACGTTTCTCAGGGAGAGTCAACACAGCACCTTCTGCCGTGAGACAAGAGGGTCTGCTTCGTGTCAGTCAAATGTTGAATGATTTTTGAGGACTAGAGGTTTATAACCGTCTTGAGGCAGATAATTTTAAAAGGACGTGGAAGCGAGAAGAATTTCCATTCTGGGGCCTCTTAATACTTCTTCTATCCAGTACTAGAAGGGCTCAATCCACATCTGAGCTCCACACTTGGAAAGAGGAAACATCTGGTGGGTGACCTGTCTCCTGTAGCCTTCCCCTGTGGTCCTGCGTCCATCACGGTAGATAGAGTGTTTACCACACTTCATTCCTCACAGGTAGAGTCTGCCTCGAAAGACAGGTATTTGCACCTGACTGAGTGGAGTTCTATCCTTGTTTTATTTCAGAGCCTGCTACATCCACATGGACATTGTATGGGGAAGAGGAGACACAAAGGGAAAGTAGCTGGCAGGGAAAATCTTTTGGGGAAAGATGAAGAGTTTGATGGTCTTGTCTCTTGGCATTCAAATGCTTTGCCCTTCTCTCCATAAAGTGAAAGTGAAGTCGCTCAGTCGTGTCCGACTCTTTGCGACCCCATGGACCTTAGCCTACCAAGCTTCTCTGTCCATGGGGTTTTCTAGACAAGAATACTGGAGTGGGGTGCCATTTCCTTCTCCAGGGGATCTTCCCCACCCAGGGATCAACCCCAGGTCTCCCGCACTTCGGGCAGATGCTTTATTCTCTGAGCAACCAGAGAAGCCCCCCAATAGTGTAAGAGGGTTCCCTTTTCTCCACATTCTCTCCAGCATTTATTTGCAAATTTTTTGATGATGGCCATTCTAACTAGTGTGAGGTGATATCTCATTGTAGTTTTGATCTGCATTTCTCTAGTAATTAGCAATTTGAGCATCTTTTCATGTGCTTCTTGGCCATCTGTATATCTTCTTTGGAGAAATATCTCTTTAGGTCTTCTGCCTATTTTTTGGTTGGATACTTTTTTATATTGAGCAGCATGATTAAGCAGAATATCTTAAGGAGAAGGCAGACATGATTATCATTTGTAGCTGTAGACTCGGATTCAATCAGCATTGATCAAGGACCCCTTGGGCACAAGGCACTAGGTGAAGCATTTTTTTAAATATAAATCATTAAATTCAAAACAAAAAAATCAAGTACCCTCTCTAGTGTTGAGCAGGGAGGTGTGAAAAACAACAACAACATTTTAGGACTCTGGAAGGAAGAAAAGTTCTTACTAGATATTCTCCCATGTAGGGAAAAATATTTCAGGAATATATTTGGAGACTCCGGGGTACATTTTAAAGCTCAAGTTTTTATAATATTCCATTCAATTAAGCTTCCAGTTCTTCTGAAGGATGTGGTAAGAGTCCTGGACGTGAAAGATTTGCATTTTAGCTGTATTAGTTCATATCACATTTTAATTTTCCAAAAATTTCTTCATTTATTTATTTTTGGCTACTCTGCTTCTCTGTTTCTTCATGTGGGCTTTCTCGAGTTGCAGCCAGCGGGACTGCTCTTCAATGCAGTGCCCGGGCTTCTCACTGTGGTAGCTTCTCTTATTGTGGAGCATGGGTTCCAGGCGTACAGACTCAGTAGTTGCGACTTGTGGGTTCTAGAGCGTGGGCTCAGCAGTTGTGGCACACAGACTTAGCTGTCCTGCAACATGTGGAATCTTCCCAGAGCAGGGAGTGAACCTGTGTCCTCTGCATTGACAGGTGGACTGCTAAGCACTGGACCATCAGGGAAGTCCCTTACGTCTTAGTTTTAAGGAAAATTGCACCATGTGCTGTTTCTCTGAAACCCACTGTCTACAGGGAAAAGATGCTTAGTACCCATACAAGAAGTTGTATGCAACCCAGTTAAGGAGGGGAGGACCATGTGTCCACAGGGGGAGTTTTTCTTCAGGGAGCACCTTACTGATTTTTCTTTAATGACATGTAGTCATTACACTACCTTCCACTGTAGCTATTTGTGGATGCCTTCTATATCATATTAAACTCTACTTTCTTGGACATTTGGAGGCCTTATTTTCCCACAGCCCCTAGCACTGGACCGGCAATAAATCACAAGAGGCAGTATGGGGTGTAAAGCGTTAAGTACTGAGGCTCTGATACTAAAGACAGAAGAGATGTGAGACTTCCCTGGTGGTCTGATGATTAAGGCCCTGCACTTCCAATGCAGGGAGTGAGGGTTCAATCCCTGGTCAGGGAACTAAGATCCCACATGCTGTGTGGCCGAAAAAATAAATAAATAAAATCTTTAAAAAAAAAAGACAGGAGAGGTACAAGCGTCACAGATGCTTGTTCTTTTTCTCTTGCCAATTTTTTTTCTTCTTTCCTTCCTTCCTTTCAATGACAACAGAATCCCAATTTTCATCATTTATCCATTCCTTGCTTATGCAGTCAACGCCCCTTGGGAAAAATCTGATCCCACTTCTGGCTCCAGGGGTGTATTAGTCAGGGTTTTCCAGAGAAACAGAACAAATATATATATAAAGAGATTAATTATAAAGAATTGGCTCGTGTGGGGCTAAGATGGAGCTTGCAGATGGAGGCTCAGGAGAGTGGATGGATTGAGTTCAAGTCCAAAGACAAGAGGAAGCTGATGTTGTTGCTCAAAAACAGACAGAGAGCAAATTCTTTCCCCCCAGACCTTTGTTCAATTCAAGCCTCCAAGGGGATTAGACAAGGCTCACCCACATTGGGGAGGGCAATCTACTTTACTCAGTCTACAAATTTAGATGTTCATCTCCTTCAGAAACACCTACACAGACACACTCAGAAATAATGTTTGATCAGTATATGGAAACCCTGTGTCCCAGTCAAGTTGATAAAACAAATCAGCCATCACCAAGGGCAAACCCTATTTGGTTTAAGCCAGTCATCACATCCTGCCATGTTGCTGGTCACAGTGCTGGGTTCAAAATGAGCAAATATCCAACTCCAGGCTAATAAAATGCAAGAGGAGATGACATTTGCTGGAGACTGCAAGAATAGAAATGTTCTTACTTTTCTATGGAAGTGACTTCTTATCTACCTGGACATGATTGAAAAAGATTCAGTCCAGGAACGTTGCTAGTAGTCATCTTGAGATGATGAAGAAGCCAGGCTTGGGACATAACAGGTAGTGTGGAAGGCAGAGAAAGGCATGAAATTAAATTGGACCAGTGTTGAAATTATTGAGCCTGGGATCATGGTTTCCCTTAAAACCACCATACAGCTGAACTTAACAGTTATAGGAGCCAGTACATTCCATTTATCATTTCAACTGGTTGGGGTTGAATTTTCTGTTACCTGCAACCAAAAGATTCCTAACTAATACAGTTGGAATTTCAATGTGATGATCAATGAGAGACTTTAACATTCAATGATTCCGTTAAGAATGCACCAGAAAAGTAAACGTTTTTGCTATGTGAGCAACGAAGTTGGACTGCATACATCAGAAAAGATGACCATGTATGCAAACTTGAAACCACCAGAGGAATTCTGCAGAGCTACAGGCTACATTCCTTCCTTCTCTGCAGCTATAAACATCCTTCAGAGTAGCCTCTTTTTCTCCACAGGGTTCCAGGGATACATCTTCTCAACAGTTCTCTGAGAGTTCACTTGACCGAGAATCTTTAAGGAAAGGGAGAGTAACTTATTTTTCTTTGTGCACTCAGCACTTTGAACAGTGCCTGGCAAAGACTAGGCCCCTAATAAATATGAATGGATGAATGGATGGGTTTATTTATTTAACAATTACAGATCTTCCTCAACTTATGCTGTGGTTATGTTCCAGTAAACCCATCATAAGTTGAAAATATTGTCAGTTTAAAATGCATCATAAGGGGCTTCCCTGGTGGCTCAGTGGTCAAGAATCTGCCTGCCAATGCAGGAGACACGGGTTCGATCCCTGGTCTGTGAAGATCCCACATGCCCTGGAGCAACTAAGCCGTGTACTGCAATTACTGAGCCTGTGCTCTGGAGCCTGGGAGCGGCAACGACTGAGTCCACATGCCCCTAGAGTCCGTGCTTCACAGTAAGAGAAGCCCCTGCAGTGAGAAGCCTGAGCACCACGATTAGTGTAGGCCTCGCTTGCAGCAACTAGAAAAAGCCTGTGCTGCAGCGAAGACCCAGCACAACCAAAAGTAAATAAATAAAATTATTTTTTAAAATTAAAATGCACCATAGGAAATTCTCTGGTGGTTAGGACTCCACACTTCCATTGCAGGGGCATAGGTTTGACCCCTGGTTGGGGAACTAAGATCCTGAGTGCCTCATAGCATGGCCAAGAAAATAAAAGTAAAATGCATCATCGCTTAGCCTTGCCTACCTTCAACATACTAGAGCACTGAAACTAGCCTACAGTTGGGCCAAATAATCTAACACAAACCGATTTTAAAGTAAAGTGTTGGATATATGTCATTTATTGAATGCTGCACTGAGAGTGAAAAAGCAGATGCTTGATGGGTCCAGAATGGTTGTAAGTGTATCACGTGGTTGACTTGGAGCTGCGGCAGCTGCCACTGCCCAGCATCAGAGTATGCACCCAGCAGAAAGATCAAAATTCCAAGTGTGGTTTCTATTGAATGTGTATCTTTTTCACACCATCAGAAAGTTAAAGAAAAAAAACCCTTCAAGTTAAACCATTATAAGTTGGGAACCGTCTGTGTTTATTAAGCACTTGCTGTATGCCAGGTACGGAAGGAGGTGTCAGATTACAACAGTGCGCAAAACCAAGGCAGTTCTGGGAGTCTTGGTGTGACAAAGCTTCTAGGGAGAGTGAATGTTTTATTCCAGATAAACAAGTACTGGTTACCTAGATGTGTTTAAGTTGCAAAATTTTACCAGGCTGGGGACTTCCCTGGTGGTCCAGGGGCCAAGACTCCACACTCCCAGTGCAGGGGGCCCAGACAAGATGCCTCGTGCTGTAACTAGATGGTCCTGCATGCCACAAGGAAGACCGGGAGCAGCCAAATACATTTTTAAATTTACCAGGTTTATGATGCATGCATGCTGTGTCTTTACTTCAATAAATGCTCCCCCAAATAAAATGCAGAAATAAAAAGTCCTTATTCTCAAAAAGTTTACATTCCCATCAGAGCAGACAATACAAATAAATATACAATATGCTGAGAGGTAAAAAGTGCTATAAACATCTGATTGTAAGAAGGATGAATTCAGCGAGAACGCAGACGTGACAGAGAAAGCACAGTCTGACACGTGTTCTGCCACATGAAAAGCGTCCTCAGGCTTCCAGCCACCCACCTCAGAAGCTCAGCTTCAACTTGCTTTCTGAGTCAGGCTGACACCTACCTTTGTGCTGCTAACTGGACTCAGCTGAGGATGTCCTGCCAGGGACGGATGTGGGCGTGGTTAGCAGATGGGTGGGGTTACATGTGGGACTTCCCAGGTGGCTCAGTGGTAAGGAATCCACCTGCCAATGCAGCAGATGCAAGTTTGATCTCTGGGTTGGGAAGATCCCCTGGAGGAGGAAATGACAACCCACTCCAGTATTCTTGCCTGGAAAACCCCATGGACAGGAGAGCCTGGCAGGCTGCAGTCCATCGGTTCACAGAGAATCGGGCATGACTTAGCGACTGACCGCACATCGCGAGCTTACGTTTAAAGCCTGACTCACAGAAGAGCACGGGGACACGCACCCTCAGCTCTGCTTCTCCAGATGCTGGAAGGATTTGATCAGATATTTTGTACATCATTGTTTATATTTTAGAGTGTTGAATGAGAAATGTTAGAATTGCAGAAATGGAAAAGACATTTCCCCATGGCCAGTGGGTGTTTTTGGACAATCTGCTGTGTGCCCAGACCTGTGGAAGTCAGTTCTAAGATACAGTTCCAACCAAAAGTAGTTTATCATCTTAATAACAAGATGGATACCTGTCAAACAATTGCAGAATAATATAGGAATTTAAATAATCAGACTTAGGACCACCCTGGTGGTCCAGTGGTTAAGACTTCTCCTTCCAATGCAGGATGTGCAGGTTTGATCCCTGGTCAGGAAGCTAAACTCACATGCTGCAGGACCAAAAAAACCTAATCATAAAACAGAAGCAGTATTGTAACAAATTCAATAAAGGCTTTAAAAATGGTCCACATCAAAGAAACAAAAATCTTAAAAGAAACTATCTCATGTGATTTTTAAAAATTGTAAAAAATTGGAAAATAAACAAAAACACTATAGGCTTGTACAGTATCCTGTATCTCCCCTTTATAGCATTTGTCACACGTGAAATTTTATTTATTTTTAAAAATAATTTTATTTATTTAATTTTCTGGCGGTGCTGGGTCTTCACCGTTGCGTGGGCTTTTCTCTGTTGTGGTGAGTGGGAGATACTGTCTAGCTGTGGTGCTTGGACTTCTCATTGCAGTGGTGTCTCCTGTCGCAGAGCACTGCTCTAGAGGGTGCGGGCTTCCGTAGTTCCACCACGTGGGCTCAGCAGCTGCAGGCCCCGGGCTCTAAAGTGCAAGCTCAGTAGTTGTGGCCCACAGACTTTGTTGCCCCAGGGCATGTGGGATCTTCCCAGACCAGAATCGAATCCAGGTCTCCTGCACTGGCAGACTGGGCCACAAGGGAAGCCCACGTGTGCAATTTTATTTTTATATGTGTGGGTATTTGGTTGTTCATCTCCTCACCAGCCTGTTAGCTCTATAAGTCTGGGACTGGGTCCAGTTTTGTTCACCATCATAGTCCTTAGAGTGGAGAAAGTGCCCCGCACAGAGCAGGCCCTCAGCACACATGTGGAATGAAATAACTGAATATGAGAATGTAACCACATCAGAAAGACAGAGTGGTTTATCTGTCCACAGCATGGGCTGTGCAGCTAGATCGATCTACAGATTTCTAGATGATTACTTGTGTGTCCTTGGGTAAGATCTTTAAAGTAAATAAATGTTTCACTCCATTATCTCTGCATAAAATGGGGAGAATTATCATTCTCACCAGGACGGTTCATTGTGAAGAATGAATGACAAGGGCAAAGTACCTGGCACAGAGTAACTGCTCAATAAACAGTACTTCTGAGTATTACCTTTGAAAGTATTCCAGTAGTTGCTTTTATGAGGTTGAGGCAGAAACTAGCAGAAATTATGAATCTAGTTTCTAGTCCTCATTTCTAAAAGAAGAAATGAGATGAGATGTGTATCCTGGTTGTACGCATTCTTCAGTCACTCATTCCATCTGATGAAGCCCCAAAGCCAGTGTTCTGGGGTGAGCGTCTAACTTGTTGAAAGTCAGTGGACCTGGCTCCTGAGACTCTCTGGGCTGTGTTGGTGAGTCGACTAGCTACATCAAAGCTGCAGGCCAGCACAGCCAGCCGAGCACTGGCCCTGGGACTGGCAAGGCTCAGGGTCTGTGTGACCCTGAGCCTTCCAACCACAGTCCTTAGATCTCTGCAGGAACTACAGTGAGTCTTCAGGGCCCAACATCTCAAGGATCCCCTTCCTGTGAAATTTCAGAGGTTTCTCCTGGGTCAGGGAATCTTGGGTAGTAGTTAGCATAAATATTCTCATGTCCTCGCCCCAAATCCCAGTTTAAAAACTGGCTTAAAATCCAAACATGATCACATGTTTACACCCAAACATGATCCAATGTGTATTCCCCACGTGGGAGGAATTGGCAAACCAGGTTGGTGAGCATCAGAAACAAAATCACCTGCCCAACTAGTTGCTCAGTCATGTCCAACTTTTTGTGACCCTTATGGACTGTAGCCCATTAGGCTCCGCTATCCATGACGATTCTCCAGGCAAGAATACTGGAGTGGGTTGCCATGTCCTCCTAAATAGCATCTTCCCAACCCAGGGATCGAACCCAGGTCTTTTGCATTGCGGGCAGATTCTTTACCATCTGAGCCACCAGGGAAGCCCATTTCCCCAATAGTTTACTGGCAAAGGAAAGAGTTTCTACTCTGGTTTTACCTGAGCAGCGAGAACTAGGTGGGCCACATGCAGGATAGGTGATAATAAGCTCCAAAACCTAACCTCCCCCACCATATTCCAGATGGCACAGATCATCCCCCCAAATTCCCTCATTAGAAATTCATCTTTATAGTAAAGTTATTGACCTTTCCTTACAGTTCTTTTACTGCAATGTTTTAAAAGTCTCTCTCACTATCTGTATTATTAGCAGGCTCCTGTGAACCGATGGAACAGTTCCTTTATCCCAGCCCCCAGAAGGTTGGATGGCAAAGATGAAGGGCACTGGAAGGAGACTGGATCCAGTCTGAAAGCCAGGAATATGCCCTGCTTTTGATTTGAATCATTGAGGATTTGATATTCTGTTTATTAAAAAAAAACAGATTTTTTTAATGTGGATCATTTTTAAAGTCTTTATTGAATTTTTTACAGTATTGCTTCTGTTGTATGTTTTGGTTTTTTGGCTACAAGCCATGTGGGATCTTAGCTGCTTGACCAGGAATTTAACCCACACTCCCTGCATTAGAAGGCGAAGTCTCACATGGATGGAGTCTGTCATGCAGAGTGACGTAAGTCAGAAAGAGAAAAGCAAATATTGTATATTAATGCATATATGTGGGATCTAGAAAAATGGTACAGCTGAATCTATTTCCAAGACAGGAACGGAGACATAGACATAGAGAACAGAGATATGGAGCCGGTGGAGGAAGGGGAGGGTGGGAGATTGAAATTGACTGATATACACCACCACGTGTTAAATAGATAGCTAGTGACAACCCGCTACAAAGCACAGGAAGCTCAGCTCAGTGTTCTGTGATGACCTAGATGGGTGGGATGGGGGTGGGAGGGGAGGCAGCTCCAAGAGGGAGGGGATGTATTATACCTACAGCTGGTTCACTTCATCGTACAGCAGAAACTAACACAATATTATAAAGCAATTATAAAGATTTTTTAAATTAATTAATTAAAACATAGGTGAAGTCTCAACCACTGGACCACCGGGGAAGTTCCAATGTTTTCGTTAAAGGACTGTATAATCCAAAGAAAAAAAGCTTCGAAGAGTAACTCACATATTCATTTATTCATGTTCACCAAGTGCCTGCTGTGTGCCAGACATTATTCAAGGTAGAGTCTCCCCCAGCCCCCTACCTTTTGAGAGGCAAGAGGCAAATATAAAGGAAGACCCCGGCCTATGTCCCCCTCTTCTTCTCATCTCACCCTGAAACTTTCTCCCACACCAGGAAGGCCCCTCTACAAACAGTGTGGATGCTCCAGTCAGCCTGTCGAAGCTCCATCCACACCCATTTCGCTAGAGTCTTAGGACAGACGCAAGGAAGAGGCTGATGCAGACTCTGGAAGTGGGCTTGAGGCCAACATGTGGGTTCCTGGTGCATGTTCTAGAAGCAGGGGCATGGGCTCCATGTGGCATAGCCACTTACCCACACAGACTCTTCACCTCGACAGTGGGGGGGTGAGGGAGGCACGACCAGAGAAGGGCCAGAGAGAGCCTCGTACAGCCTGTTGGGGTGTAAGGGCAGTATTGATTCTAGATGCAGGGAATACATGAAGAAATGTACCAAAATCTCTGCCTTTGTGTTGTGTACCCTCCAGTGGAAGGAGACAGACTACAAGCAAATACATAGCAAAAAGTAAATAGCTACATATATAGTATACTTAGGGGCTTCCCTGGTGGCTCAGTTGCTAAAGAATCTGCCTGCAATGTGGGAGACCTGGGCTCAATCCCTGGGTCAGGAAGATGCCCTAGAGAAGGGAATGGCAACCCACACCAGTATTCTTGTCTGGAGAATCCCATGGAAAGAGGAACCTGGCGGGCTACAGTCCATGGGGTTGCAGAGAGTCGGAGATATTTGATAGTAACAAGTACTCTGGAGAACACAAGAGGTACAGACAGTGCAGTTTTAAATAATGCGGTTCGAGCAAGGTACTGTACTGGGATTGCTGAAATAAAGTATCGCAAGCAGTGTGGCTTAAACAGCAGAGATATATTGTCTCATGGGAGTCTGAATCCAAGGCATTGGTAGGGTCTGTTCCTTCTGAGGCTTTGAGAGAGAATTGTTCCGTGTCTTTCTCCTGGCTTCTGGTAACCTCAGGTCTTCCTTGGCTGGTAGATCGCTGTCTTCTCCTCGGGCCTTCACACCATCTTTCCTTTGCACGCGTCTGTCTCTGTTTCTAAAGTGTCATCTTTCTACAAGAACACCAGTCATGTTGGGTTAGGATCGCACCCTAAAGAATGACTTCATCTTCTCTTGGTCATCTGCAAAGATCTTTTTTCCAAATAAGGTCATAGTCACAGGCACGAGGAGTTGGGATGTCAACATATTCCGCAGGGACACAAGTCAACCCTTATCAGAAAGCTTTATTGTCAAAATGCTGCTGCTGCTGCTAAGCTCAAAGGTGAAGGGTTAAAGGGGTGACCCATGCTGAGATCTGGGGCCAGGCTTTACAGCCGAGGAAACAGCACGTCCAAAGCTGCTCTTTTCTCCAGAACAACGTTTTGGTGGGTTAATACAATGAGCCTGGAAGGTCAGGGAAAGAGTCTGCAGCAGAATAATGCATTCCTGGGACTTCTCGGTGGTACAGTGGCTAAGACTCCACGTTCCCAATGCAGGCTGTCTGGGTTCAATCTCTGGACAGGGAACCAGATTCCATATGCTGCAACTAAGAGTTCACATGCCGCAACGAAAACACTGTGACTCGAGATCCCACATGCTGCAACAAAGATCAGAAATCCCCTGTGCCACAGCTAAGACCCGGCACAGGCAAATCAATAAAACATTTTTTAAAGAAAAAGAAGAAATGACCCATCCACCTCTCATGGATGTCCTCCATAACCTCAAAGTCCATCCTTTGGAAATGTTGGAGACTCTTACATTTCCCGAGAGCAAGGTGTAAGGTCATTGGAAACGGAGAATAAGCCCCCTACCTCCTGGTGGTCAGTGAGAACGGGTGATGCTGAGAGTACACAAGCCACCGTTCTCTTTCATCTCCACTCCAAGAAGTGGCTGGTACCCTTCAGCCCAGGAGGAGCCCGTGGGACAAAAGGGAGTGTGGCTGGAGGCAGGTAAGGGCTAAGATGACAGAAGACAAGGGAGTCAAGTTTATCATTGAAAGATGCCTGTGGAATTTTGAGGATGAGATGAGATGAGATGGCTGGATGGCATCACCAACTCAATGGACATGAGTTTGAGCAAGCTCTGGGAGTTGGTGATGGACAGGGAAGCCTGGCGTGCTGCAGTCCATAGGGTCACAAAGAGTCAGACACAGCTGAGCGACTGAACTGAATGGAATTTTGTCATCATTTATTGCTACTCTCTTGTCACGTTCAGTCCCCCATAACACGACCATCATTGGCAGCTTTCATTCTAATTTTCGTAGTATTTTTTTAATTAGTTTTCAATTGGAGGATAATTGCTTTACAATGTTGTATTGGTTTCTGCTGTACAACGCAAATCATCTTAGCTTCTGAAATCCTATCTTACCGATGAAAATTAGAGAAGTAAAAGAGAAAAGGCAAGTTTCCTGGAATTCAAATGTAGAGTAAGAGGAACCAGCCGTGGATAGTTAGCGTGTTTGTTAATTGCTCAGTCATGTCCAACTCTTTGCAACCCCATGGACCATAGCCCGCCAGGCTCCTCTGTCCATGGGATTTCCCAGGCAAGAATACTGGAGTAGGTTGCCATTCCCTTCTCTAGAGGATCTTCCCAACCCAGGGATCAAACTCGGGTCTTCTGCATTGCAGAGCCAGCAGGGAAGTTTTCAGTTAACACACACAAGAGAACAGGGATGTTTCCTGGAATGCAAATTTAGAGTAAGAGGAAAATGTCTTCAGTTGAAATCTGACAGCCACTGATCAAGCCCAGCATTACGGACCCACGTAGCCTCAAAAGTTCTCCCTGGTGTGTCTCATTGCAACTCAGGTCAGGAGTGGAACGGGTAGTTCTTCAGACTTCCACTGAATCATGCCTAACCTTCTGGCTTCACTTATCTGCAAGCTGGAATGCTCTCTGCAGCCGTCAGCCATCACCCCTCACCCTTCCCTTCATCCTGCTCTGTCCTCAGATAACAATCCTCTCCAAACAGGCTCTGTTCCCACCACGTTTGGAATGCTTCAGAGTCAAACTGTGAATCAGAACCGAAGTCCCTTCATGCCATTCCGTTCACCTTCCTCTCACATTCCACACCTCGCCCTTAGCTGGAGGGGCCCGGGTGGTTTTCCGCTCACGACTCCCCCAGTTCCGCCTGCCCTGGCCCAGGCTTGTTGGGAGACTAAGTCCTTTGTTCCCGGCCCCCTTGGGGCCCTGGGCACCCTTCCTCGCCATCCCAGCTCTGCAACAGTCTCCTCCTTGTCTGCCCGAAGCCCACTCCGGATCCAAGTTCCCGTGTAAGCTCTGGCCTCGTAGTTATTTTCTAGTGATGTGTACCCTTGGTTTCTCCCTCAGGCTGGGACAGGAAGCCCAGAATGTTCTGTAAAGCATGGCAGAGGGAGAAAAGAGACAGTATCAGCCTGTCCCAGAGCCTTGCGCTTTCTGGGGTTTTCAAAGTAGAAAACAGCTTCCTTTCCAGGGCTCCCCTATCTCCTCCAAAATGGATACACTTGGTGCCTAGGGGCGTGGGCAGCCCCCCAGGTGGGTTGTCTGTGTCATCAGGAATGTCAGGATGGCAAAGGGAGAAGGGTGAACAAAAGGCCTTGTGTGTGCCCAGCAAAATTTACTTGGAACCTACCAACTCCCAAATATCCTTAAAGGGCTTGGAAATCAACCCGTAGTGAGCATCCCTCAGGCGCCTTGCACATTCATTTTCCTTGTGTAGTTTTATCTTTATTTGTATGCAGATATACACATGCAAACCACTGTGGGGTAGGTTTTATCATCCTCATTTTACAGATGCAGAAACTGAGATGTGCCGTGCTAAGGGCCTCGCGGGTCACAGAGCTAGTAAGGGGTGAAGCCCAGACTGAATTCAGTCCTGAGTTCAAACCCTGTGCTCTTTCATTTCCTCTTATTTAAAAATAAATATTGTTGTTTTTCTGAATATCTAAGTGATACATATTCTTTTTTTAATGTATTTTTCTACTGAAGAATAGTTTATTTACAATGTTATGTTGGTTTCTGGTGTACATCTAAGTGATTCAGATATATATATATATACATATTCTTTTTTAGATTCTTTTCCTTTAGGTTTATTACAGGATATTGAACACAGTTCTCTGGGCTATACAGTAGGTCCTTGTTGTTTATCTAAGTTTTTTTTATAAAGTAACATGTATCTGTTACTCCCATTCTCCTGATTTATCCCTTCTCTCCCTTCTTCCCCTCCCGTAACCATAAGTTTATTTCCTATGTCTGAATCTGTTTCTGTTTTGTAAATAAGTTTATCTGCATCTTTTTTTTTAGATTCCACATATAAGTCCTAAAAATTTCCCTCTAAGCACTGCTTTTGCTGCATAGTTTAAGCTGTATTTTCATTTTCATTTTGTTCAAAATATTTTAAAATTTCTCTTGAGATTTCTTCTTTGAACCATGTGTTATTCAGATGTGTCTTGGGGATTTTCCAGCTATCTTTTTACTCTTATTTCTAGTTTAATTCCTGTCAGATCTGAAAGCAGACATTGTATGATTTCTATTCTTTTACAACCACTGAAGTATGTTTTATGGCCTAGAAGGCGTTCTATCTTGGTAAATGTCCCACGTAAGCTTAAAAAGAACGTATATTCCATTGCACGTCGATGAAGTTGTCCATAGATGTCTATTCTATCCCGCTGATTAATGGTGCTATTGAGTTCAACTATGTCCTTACTGATTTTTTGCTTCATGGATTTGTCTATTTCTGCTAGAGGGGTGTTGAAGTCAGTATCTGTGATAGTGGATTCATTTCCTTGCAATTTCTCCTTACATTCCATCAGTTTTGCTTCACGTATTTTGAGGCTCTGCTGTTAGGCACATATACATTAAGCATTGTTATTTCTTCTAAATAACTTCTTAAGTCTAAGTTTATGATACCTTGTACAGTTTTATGTCCTTTTTTCTCACTAAAAACAGGATTTTGCTCCTAGGCACCAGCCCTTTCCACTACATAAGTCTAATATTTCTTAACCAACTTGGTTGGGACCAGTTTGTGATGATTCACAGCATTGCCTGGCAAGATGCTATTCATGTGTTCTAGAAAGTGGTAGGAGAGGGTACAGGACTTCAGGTGTGGAAGGGGTTGACAGGGAGCCCTTGGCAGCTGGCAGCCATTATCAGCAGGGGAGATGGCAGAAGAACAGGCAGACGTTTCAGTTATTGGGTGAGACAGCAGGTCAGCATCAGCACAGATTGGACCAGTGATGCTCTTTCCATCTGAACACCTGCCTATTGGTACAGAGTTAGGACCAGGAACCCAAAGCAGAAGGCATTTGGGGTACTTCTTAAGACGGAAGCCATGTGGGCAAAGGACAGGGCAAGGTTGAGAGCCTGTGTAGAGTAGACACCAAGGTCAATACCACTCACCCAGTCTGGGTGTCCAGCGGGTCTGCAAGATGGGGCCTCCAGTCTCTGTTCTGAAACTCAGGGAACTTTCTCATTTGTTGCCTTGGAGCTGTGCATTGCCTCCTGTCACCTGGGCAGCCGAGCCACAGTTGGAAAATGAGTCATGACAGATGTTTGACGTGTAAGCCCTCGTTAGTAACCACCTCTGGGAATTTCTTCAATTACTTTCCCAAGCAAATTCACTTGTCTTCTGGAGCTTTGGCCTTGATTGGCCATGCCTATGCTCTCAGAATGGAAGAAGGAAAAATGCTCTAAAGAAAGGATTGGGCAATGTTAAAGTAGTAGGTTGGGTGAGGGCAATGACCTTAATGCTACTGAAATGAGCTGTGTTTTATACTATTCTCAGTTTCAAGGTCTCCAAGGTCTATGCCCAGTGCAATCATATGCTGAGCTTCAGGACTTCCAGACCCCTCACACAACAGTAACCCTGAGCAAGCTTTGAGTGCCAACCAAGTCACCAGCTCCGAAGATAAGGGCTGACTTTGTCTTGCCTTCTAAGAGGGGCTTTGGCATCTTTCGTGGACTAAAATTTTTCTGAGACATCTTTTGCTTTCATTGGAATACAGTTGTTGTGTTTCCATAACAGTTTATTAAAGAGTGTTCTAGAACTAGCAGTAGGATCCTCTCATAAGCATTGCCTTGGAGCCAAGAGACAGTGTAGTATAATCCCGGAGATTGAAGTCTCAGATTTTGAATTGATGTTATGACCAAGTGCAGTGGAAGGACCAGGAAGAGCAGAGCAGGAGGGAAAGGAATACGGTGATGTGGTCAGGAAGCAGAGGCAGACACGCCTTCGCTCCTTCCTGCCTTGTTATTGTCCAGCGAGTTACTTACCCAGAGCTCCAGTTCCCCCAGCAAGAATTCCCAGCATGGCCTCTTGAGGAGGGATTCCTTATCTGTTTATTGAGCATCTGTTAAGCACCGTGAGCCTCTTGTCAAGCACAGCCAGGTGTTCTTCATCTTCTATCCCAAATGCCTAACACAATGTCTGGAACATTTCAAGCATTTTACCAACGATTATTGAATAAGTAAATAAATGTATGGGTGGGGAAAAAAATAAATGAATGGAGAAAGAAATGAGTCAGTTAGAACTGCTGACCTTTGAGAATCTGCTTTGGAAGGGCTGCAGCTTAGAGGAAGTGATAGTTTTGGTGTCCTTAGCAGTTACTAGTACTAGCCACCGAAGTAAGTAGGAATAAAAGAGTTGGCTCCCTTCAAAATACATAGCCCGTAGAAACAAGGTTGCTACGAAAGGGATGGAAAAAGCCAGAAGGTAACCGGCTCCATTGTGTAAGGAGCAATGTGGCCCAGCAAGACGGTTGGGCCAATTTCATTAATACCCTTAATGATTAATTTCTTAGTTAATAATTGACATGTCGTAGCAGAGAAGCCTGAAAACTGAAATGGCGATTGTTTCATTATTTCAGATTCTCATGCGTGTCTGAGTCCTGTTAATAGTCACCATGGGAAACATCTGCAGGGGTAAGGTGCACTTTTAATCCTCTGACATGTTTAAATAAATTCAAATAAAATAAATGTAAATACAGGTCTCTTGGGGTACCAGAAGAGGGATGAGCATCGTCAAGAAGGAGTACTGGACTTCCTTAAATATCTGGGTGCTCTGAACAGGTCCTCATTTAAAATCTGAGGCTCTCCAAACAGGGCTGCCAGAGAATCGAGTCACCCCACACATATCGGGGGCGATTCGTGTAACAGGAAGAGCGCTGGAGATTTTTGCTTTGTCATTTCCTCTCTGAATACAACAGAAAAATCCATTTAGCCAGGATCCTGGAACTCTGCCGATGCTTCCTGTCCTATCTGACTGTAAAATTCAACAAGGGATCATAAATAATAGACATGAGGCCAAAAATACATCTGGGGAATCCTGTCAAAGAGAAGGGCTGACGTCAATGACTTCTGCCTGGCCTCTGATTTTTAGTCCCGAGAGTGAGAAGCGAGATTACAGCTGAGGGGAGGGAATGAGGCAGGGACTCAGTTCAGCCCAGGTAGCCCCGGTGTTCTCTGATCTGCGGCTGCATAAAAATTTCCCCAGGGCTTAGCAGGTTAAAACAGCAGTCTGTCTCATGACCCTGGGGGTCAGGAATTTGGGAAGAGTTCAGTTGGGCGATTTTTCTGCTTCACTTGTATCATCTCGGGAGGTCTCAGCTGGAGGGTCCGTGGCTTCACCCTTCCACTGACATCTCTCGAGCCTGGTGGGCTTGACTGGAACTGCTGAGCAGAGTGTGTTCCCAAGACTTCATGGCATGGCAGTCTCAGGGCAGACAACCTCTCACATGGTGCCCAGGGCTCCCAGAGAAAGTGTTCCAGGAGAGCTGGGTGGAAACTGCACAACTTCTTAGGTCTTTACCCCCAGAAGTTCCAGAATGGCCCTTGGGCAGCATTCTACTAGTCAAGCAGGTCACTAAGGACAGGCCAGCTCCAAGGGGAGAGGCATGAGGCTCCACCTCTAGATGGGAGAAGTATGCGCCCAGCTGCTCAGCTGTGTCTGACTCTCTGCAGCCCCATGGACTGTAGCCAACCAGGCTCCTCTGTCTGTGGGATTTCCTAGGCAAGAATACTGGAGTGGGTTGCCATGCCCTCCTCCGGGGGATCTTCCCCACCCAGGGATCAAACCCGCGTTTCCTGCCTGGGCAGGCAGATTCTTTATCACTGAGCCACCTGGGAAGTCCTGACGTTGGGAGAAGGAGCAAGCATTTGTGGCCCCATTAACCTAGGCCATTGGAGAATGGAAGAAATATCCCCCCAGTGGGGGGTGGTCCCCTGCAGAAGCCTATTTTCATTTCTCTGCAATAGCAAGAAGGAACTGGAGAGATCAGAGGCAGGTCTTTTTTTTGGCCCCCACCCCCACCTCAGCACTGCATGGCACGTGGGATCTTAGTTCCCCAACCCATGGATCTAATCTGCGTCCCCAGCTGTGGAAGGGCAGAGTCTTAACCATTGGGCCCCCAGGGAAGTCTCACAAGGCAGGTCCTGAACCCACCCTCCCAACCTCTCCCAGGGACTCAAGGGTGCTGCAAACAGCCCTGGAGACTCAGAGACCCAAGGCCTTCCCTGTGAGTACCTTTTTCTGAAATGAAGAGCTCTTTCTGACCTCCCTCCCTGAGCTTTCAGCCCATCTCATTTACAAAGTCATATACCTCTGGAGGTCTTGAAAAAACAGAGATGCTCTTCCTGTAGCCACACTGATGAGGAAATTGATGAGGAAACCAAAGCCCAGGCCTCAGACCCAGCACATCCTATAAACATGTACGTGCAGGCCTTTCTTCACCTGTTAAAGACATAATTCTTCATAAACTTTTCCACAATCGTTTCCAGTTCCTAAACACAGGGAAGCAAGGTTATGGGTGAAGACAATCCACGCGTTCCACGACAGACGTTTACTGCTCTCAATCCTGGGGCAAAAGAGCTGGCTCCTAGCAGTACAAGGAAGGATGGAACTCGTAGACCCTTCACACCAAGGGAGTCATAGGGAATGACAACAGCCCAGAACTCTACAAAAGCTTCTCAAAACTCCCTGAGTAAGGACTATCATTTAACCTCTTCACAGACGAGGAAGAAATCGACTCAGAGAGGTTAGGGAATTTGTCTAATGGCACACATTTGGAGGTGGTGGTAAAGATGAGATTAGAACCTAGGTCAGGCAGTGAAACCTCCTTTCAGAAGACAAAAATCCCCTCACAGAAAGGAAGCAGAGACTTCCCTGGCGGTCCAGTGGTCAGGACTTTGCCTTCCGATGCTGGGAGTACAGGTTCCGTCCTTGGTCGGGGACCCACAGTCCCACGTGCCTAGTGACCAAAACGCTAAAACATGAAACAGAAGCAATATTGTAACAAAGTCAATAAAGACCTTAAAAATGGTCCACATTAAAAAAAAAAAAAACCAGAAAGGAAGCAATAGTACTTCTGGGTAAACACGTCTGGGTACAGAAGGTGCTGGTCTTCCTGAATTCCCTTCCTTCACATCTCCATCATTAGCGCTGGAGAGGGGACTAGAGAGGAACCTGAAGCAACATACAGGACCAATTTTTCCAGTTAAGCTATGATCTCTCCAGGCCCTGGTTGTCTTCTTTGGCACTTTTGAAAAATATCCATCGCCTCTGGAGATCAGGCTGGCGATATATAAAAGAGAGCTATAAAACTGTCCCTACACTTTGACCCAATGGTCCCCGCTGTGGAATAGACCCCAGGGGAAATATGCAAAAGGGAAAAGCAAGCAAATAGCACCGAGAGGTTTACCGTAACACCATTCACAACAGTGGAAAAATGGGGCATGACCCAATGCCCCAAATTAGGAAAAGGTTATGCGAACTATGGTACATTAAGACAATGGAATGTTATGTTACTATTAAAGGGAACTGAGTTTACAGATTCTGTTGATACATCGAAAGGCACATGTAAGATAATCGCAAGAGAAAAGAAAAGAATGTGAAAGAGTATGTACACCCTGACCTCGGACATAAATCAGTCTGCGTGCTCATCGATAAGGATCAGAAGCCCACAGAAAGTTGCAGATAGCTGGTGCTTGACATCTATAGCATTTTTCCCCCCTCTAAACTCCATAGGACCTTGAAAAGAGATCCATCATTCACGTTTGTTCCCGGTGAGGAGAGAGGGGATTTCCTCATTCCGGGGCTCAGTATGTGTCTGCAATGTAATGTGTCTGTAGGGAGCCAGTAGCTGGCTCATCCACATGATAGAAACACAGTGTTCAGGGCAAGGGGAGGGGCTGCCTGGCCTACACTCACTGGGCCATCTCTCTGTAATCACAGATAGTCCTGGGCCCCGCAGCCCGGGCCAGATGAGCACGCATTTCAAGGTGGATAACTAGCATGCGTGGTGGGTAAGGACCATGGGATACGGGAAGAGCTGGAAAAGCCTGGGAATATCTGATCTGAAGCAGAACGACCTATCAGAGACCCAAGAAACTCTCCTCCAGCCCTTGGGAAGCAGTCATTTGAGAGGGGGTTGGGCTTGCTTAGTGGGTTGGGAAGACCTATGGACAGAAGTTATGGAACAGCAGCAGACTTCAGGCTGACATGAGGGATACAGTACGCAAGAGGCGGTGAGTCCCACACCACCAGAAGCATGGACGCAAAGCATGTAAATTTCCATCACACAAATGGCCCTCCAGTTTGACCTTCACCAGCTCCAGCAGAATTACGCATCAACCCAAGGGACAGACACAGTTCCTCTGATTCACGGAGGCCTGAGGGAAAAACACGGTAAAAATAGAATAGTCTGCTCTCCATGTACCAAGATAATTTTCCTGACCTGCTGTCAGTGGGGCTTCCATTGTCAGCTGTTTTCCTAGGACTGATCCTAAGTGTTTACAAAGTGATGTTGTGGAGAACTACAGACAGGCCAGAGGTACAACCTATAGCTTTCCTGTTTTCCAATGGAAAGTGAATTATCCTGAATTGAGCAGTATCCATGATCTTTGACCTCATCAGTGACGCAAACAACTCTGTCTTCAAGAAATTTACCCTAACAGAATGTTGTTGTCTAGTGGCTTCTGCACTGTTTAAAATGAGAAGCCCATTAGTAAAAAAAAAAAAAAAAAAAAAACCTGAGTATGTACCCCTAATGTCTGTATGCTAATATACAAATTTAAACATGAACTGGGGCTTCCCAGGTGGTGCAGTGGTAAAGAATCTGCCTGCCAGTACAGGAAACACAAGGGATGTGGTTTTGATCCCTGCGTGGGGAAGATCCCCTGGAGAAGGAAATGGCAACTCACTCCCATATTCTTGCCTGGAAAACTCTATGGATGGAGAAGCCTGGTGGGCTACAGTCCATGGGGTTGCAAAGAGTAGGACACGACTGAGTGACTGAACATGTACACACATGAACTACTGTCAAAACATATTAAATATCCACAAAGTTCAATTTCTTTCTTACCTACCTGCAAAAGTATATAAACAGAAGCTCCAGTATTTTCTCTCTAAGCTCCTTGGATCATTTTACTCACCCCTCCCTCCCTGCCCTCAACTTGAATACTCACTGACAGTCCATAGCTCATGCCAACAGAGGTCAGTCTGATAATATTGGAGCAACTATAATAGGAACAAACACATTGGGCTTTAAGATAACGGGAATATCTAATAAACACTCCTGCCTCTGGAAAAAAAGTATATCTATTGGTAGGTACTGGAGCTGTGATTTGAGCAACTTTTCCCAAACCAGTTTAAAAGTATGATGAGTAAAATCTTATAATAAAATATGTGCAACTTTATAACAACTAAATAGAAAGCTTTAAAAAGTAAAGGATAAAAAATAAGGGATCTCATTACTGAATGTCAGTCGTGCTACCTACTGAATGGATAGATTCATCTATTAATTCAGTATTTATTAAGAACCTACTAAGTCTAGTCAAAGCTATGGTTTTTCCAGTAGTCATGTATGGATGTGAAAGTTGGCGTGTGAAGAAGGCTGAGCGCCGAAGAATTGATGCTTTTGAACTGTGGTGTTGGAGAAGACTCTTGAGAGTCCCTTGGACTGCAAGGAGATCCAACCAGTCCATTCTGAAGGAGATCAGCCCTGGGATTTCTTTGGAAGGAATGATGCTAAAGCTGAAACTCCAGTACTTTGGCCACCTCATGCGAAGAGCTGACTCATTGGAAAAGACTCTGATGCTGGGAGGGATTGGAGGCAGGAGGAGAAGGGGACGACCCAGGATGAGATGGCTGGATGGCATCACTGACTCGATGGAAGTGGGTCTGAGTAAACTCTGGGAGTTGGTGATGGACAGGGAGGCCTGGCATGCTGCGATTCATGGGGTCGCAAAGAGTCGGACACGACTGAGAGACTGAACTGAACTGAACTGAACTGAACTGAACTGAACTGAAGTATCAATGAGGCATTGTGTGCTATATGTTGGGGATACAGTAAGAGGAAGAAAAACAGAGAGTCCCTGAGATTGTGAGATGATAAACAAGTGGATGAGACAGAAAACACACATGCAGATAAACAAATTTCTGATTATAAACTGTGGTCCGTGCACCATGAATTAAATGCGCAAGGTGATGTGATACACAGGGATGGGAGGAGGGAAGAGACAGCTTCAGAGAAGGTCCCCAGGGTGGGCTTCTCAGGAAAGTGATGCTGAAGATTGAGGAGAGGCTGTCACATGGAATAGGGGAAAGATCTACACAGCACATTGCCAGATGCAAATCATGATACCCAAAGGCCCTAAACCAAACGGCAAACTTACACTTACCTTTTAGTTGAAGTCCATCATGTATATTTTCTTATTTTTTAAATTTTTTGGCTGTGCTACATGGCATGCAGGATTTTAGTTCTTTGACCAGGGATTGAACTGGTGGCCCTGCAGTGGGGGCATGGAGTCTTAACCACTGACTGCCAGGGAAGTCACCCATCTTGTATATTTTAATACCCTCTAGGGTGGCTTCCCTAGTGGCTCAGTTGGTAAAGAGTCTGCCTGCAATGCCAGAGGCCTGAGTTCAATCCCTGGGTAGGGAAGATCCCCTGGAGAAGGAAAAGCCAACCCACTCCACTATTCTTGCCTGGAGAATTCCATGGACAGAGGAGCCTGGTGGGCTATAGTCCATGGGGGTTACAAAGAGCTGGACTCGACTGAGTGATTAACTTTCAGGCTGGCACTAATGGTAAAGAACGAGCTTGCCAATGCAGGAGACATAAGAGACACAGGGTTCAATCCCTGGGTTGGGAAGACCCCCTGGAGAAGGAAATGGCAACTCATTCCAGGATTCTTGCCTGGAGAATCCATGGACAAAGGAGCCTGAGGGGCTACAGTCCATAGGATCATACAGAGTTGGACACTCCTAAAGCAGAGTTGTTTTTCAGGCTCTCGATGCACTGAGTGAACAGGTATCTGGTGCTAAGAACTTCCCTATAATTGGGCCATTAATGTCCTCATTCAAGGAAGCACACACACTCTCCTCTCCTTGGTCAAGGCTTCCTGACATCCTTTCTGGATGACACCGAGACAAGACTTCACAGCTACAGACAAGCTTCCCACTGGCCCTGCCCATGGGGACCCATCTTAGTTGAGCAGGGTCAGCCAACCCACACCAGTGGGTACAGCAAACAAAACTGTGGACTTGCTCTGAAGTAGTTCAAATTCCCTGCAAGGGCACGTGATTCATCTTAAAATGTAAGACACCTGGATTGAGCACATTGCAGTTTCCGTGCCCGCTGAAGACATAAATGCATGGTCGGTAGGGTGGATTTATGAGACGGTACCATCTGGGATTCACATTCTGTCCATTAGGTCGAGCTAAGTGTGGTCAGGAATGCGAGAAGAGCCGTGCTGAAACGGGGGAGCAGATAAGCAGTTAAGACGCCTTAAGTGAACCCAGCTGGACAAGCAGGCCTGTCAGTAGCAGCGCCACACCAGGCAACCCTGCTGAGCCAACTTTAGACTCACTTAACCCTCAGATGTTCGAAAAGCAAAATACCAGTCCTTTGCTGTTTCATCTCACTGGCTTTCTGTGCATGCTTACGTGACAAGAAAACCGGAAGAGAGATCACCCAGACACTCTTGAGACGGCAAAGAAGAAGGGTAAGTCTGACCTTGAACTTGAACTTGACTCACACTCTAGGATTTTGTGGAAAGATTTTTTTTCACAACAGCTATGAATCTCAGAGGATCATTGACACTTAGTTCAGTTCTGAACATCGCCAATGAAAGGGTGAGGAGGAAAGTCCCTGGATTCTGTTTATAGAGAGAGAACCCTGAAGTCAGGTAAAAAAAAAAAACAACAACAACTGGGTATTAAAATAGTGTTAGAAGAGAAAGATAGCTTTCTAATGGGACCAGGAATAGCAGAGACACTTCTGATATGAAACCTTTGTCACTTTAATGTCAAAGAAACATGAGGAAAGGGAACCCTCGTGCCCTGCTGGTGGGAATGTAAATTGGCGCAGCCACTATAGAGAACTGTATGGTTGCTGTTGAGTCACTCAGTCGTGTCCAACTCTTGGTGACCCCATGGACTGCAGCACGCCAGGCTTCCCTGTCCTTCACCGTCTCCAGAGTTTGTTCAAATTCACGTCCATTGAGTTGGTGATGCTATCTAACTATCTCATCCTCTGCCACCCCCTTCTTCTTTTGCCGTCAATCTTTCCCAGCATCAGGGTCTTTTCTAATGAGTTGGCTTTTCGCATCAGGTGGCCTCAGTATTAGAGCTTCAGCTTCAGCATCAGTCCTTCCATTGAATATTCAGGGTTGATTTCCTTTAAGATGAAAGTACCTAAAGAAACTAAGAATAGAACTACCATATGATCCAGCAATCCTACTCCTGGGTATTTTTCCAAAGAAAACAAAAACATGAAATTTGAAAAGATGTATGTACTCCCATGTTTGCGTGCATGTAGTCACTCAGTCGTGTCCGACTCTTTGCAATCCCATGGACTGTAGCCCACCAGCCTCCTCTGTCCATGGGGATTCTCCAGGCAAGAATACTGGAGTGGGTTGCCATTTCCTCCTTCAGGGGATCTTCCCACCCAAGGAATCGGACCCAGGGCTCCTGCATTGCAGGCGGACTCTTCACTGTCTGAGACACCAGGGAAGCCCACTTCCATGTTTATTGCAGTGTTATTTAAAATTACTAAGATATGGAAACAACCTAAGTAAGTGCCCGTCAATAGAGCAATGGATAAAGAAAACGGTATGTATGTAAATACAATGGAATACGACTCAGCCATAAAAAATACAATGAAATCTTGCCATTTGTGACAATAAGGATGGCTCTAGAGGCTAGTAGGCTAAGTGAAATAAGTCAGACAGAGAAAGACAAACACCATATGATTTCACTTACGTGTGGAATCTTAAAAAAAAAAACCTACCAGATTTACAGAGAACAAATTGGTGGTTGCCTGAGACAGGGGCTAGGGATGGGTAAAATGGGGAAACAGAGTCAAAAGGTACACATGTCCAGTTATACAATAAGTATGTCCTGGGGATGTAATGTACAACATCCAAATTACTATAAATAGTAATATAGTGCTGCATATTTGAAAGTTGCTAAGAGAGTAAATCTTAAAAGTTCTCATTGAAAGAAAAAAATTCTGAAACTTTGTATAGTGATGGATGTTAATCAGACTCATTGTGCTGGTTATTTCATAATATGTACAAATATTGAATCATTATGTTGTATAACTGAAACAATATCATGTTTTGTGTCATTTTACCTCCATTAAAAAAAAACACACAAACTGAAGTACATCCAAAGGTTGTATAAAAATGTAATCTGGAAAAAAAGAATGTAATCTCAGTAATCGTTTACACACTTAAAACAGAGAGCAACCAAATGCATAAAAATTCAACCAGGGAAGAAACGGGTATTCCAGAGAATGTAGACCAGAATTGGTTTGATTTTGATTCCCAGCAAAACCTAAAAATTAGTGGATAACAGATGGTAAGTAAACACTGAGAAAAGGAACAAGTGAAAGATACAGCCAAACTAGCTTCAGTTATTTTAAAAGATTTTTTAAAAGATTAATTTTAAAAATAGAGAAGGCTGTGTCCTGTGTGCCATGATTTGCAATAGATGTGTAACAAAATCTCTCAGGGTCTCTTGGTCAGAGGAGACACATGGGTTCCATGTAGAGGTGATGGGATCCGCAGCTGATAGAACAAACTGAGTGGACTGTTGGCCCTGCATGAGCCTAAAGAGGGTCCCCACTGTCTGGCCCTAGTCCTGCTCACTGAACTGTTTTTGCTAGCTTCCCAGTGGACACATGGAAGACCACGTATCGTGTTTTATGATTGATGCCACGTTATAAGGGACTGTCGGCACACTGGAGGGCTCCACCCAAGCGTCCATGCATGAGCTATGGGAGCTTTTGTGGGCTTCGATTTCCTTCTCTGAGTCTCAGCAACATGAGAATACCTCCTAGAGGCTTTGCGAGAATTAGACTGCACAGCAGAAGTTAAACACCCAGGAGAGAGATTCAATGTGGATTTCCTTCTACTCTTTAGAAAGGGCTGGGATTCAATATTATCTCGATAGCTGAGATTGATAGATTAAAAATCCAAAACAAAATATAATAGAATACACACCTTATCTTAAAATAGGCAAAGGATAGCCAAGGGAGGATGAACCTAATATCAACTTTGATTAAAAAAATAGAAACCCTGGGAATGTTTTAATTGCCTATGAGTTCATGGTAAAAGGGTAGTTTTTAGACTTGTTTTTAATGTGTATGATTCTGGATTCTTTTTTTTTTTTCCCATGCTACAGGATTTGAGGGTATCCTAGTTCTCCGACCAGGGATCGAACCCCAGCCCACAGCAGTGGAAGCACACAGTCCTAACCACTGCACCACCAGGGAACTTCCAGAGGTAGCTTTTTTTTTTTTTTCCCCCAGAGGTAGCTTTTAAAAAGATACATAATCTGAAGAAACCTATAGTAGGGCTGGTGTGGCGTGGAATAGGGCTGATGGCTGGGTGTTGCAATTAGGCAAAATTTGCTCAATGAAAGAATGTGTTTCCTAAAAGAAAAAGCTGTTTGTGGATGAAATTAGTTTCGGCATAAGGTCGTGGCACCTCCATTAGCCTCTCTAGGAGGAGAGTACTCTTGTTTAAGGTCTTTCAAGGTCTCTCTCACCAGCACCTGGGGTTCCTCATTCCTGGGCTTCTCTCTCGTGGGCTCTGGTCTGGGAGAGAAGTACACATGGCCTTTGCCTGAGTGCCACCTGACACCCTAGGTCCTGTGCAAGGGAGCTCTTCTCATATTTGGACACTTGGTCTGGCAGCATCACCATGTAGCGTTATGAATCTGTTTCTCACCAAGATGAGGCAGTAATAAAATAAAAAGAGAGCAAGTCCCAGTTCTGGAAAGACTGAAAGTCTCAATTTCTGTTCACCTTTGAGTCACGTGGAGGTGATAACAAGTACCCAGGTAAGGTCTGCACTGACCAAGGAATCATCGGTTCAAGATACTGTATATTTATTGAGTGATCAAACTGATCTCTTCTTTAAAAACACTTATTTATTTTATTTTTATTTGCTTGGCTCTGCTGAGTCTTAGCTGTGGCATGGAGAATCTTTAGGGTTAGGGTTAATTTGCAGCATGTGGGATCTAATTTCCCAACCAGGGATCAAACCTTGGTCCCCTGCTTTGGGAAATCAGAGTCTTAGCCACTGGACCACCAGGGAATTCCCTGATGATCTCTTAATAATGAAGAATTCTGTAATTCAAATTTGATCCTGGGGGTGACCCTTTTCTTGCTTCTCCATTAGCTGAAAGTATTGTAACAATTTACAACCTAGTCTCATAAACTCATATCAGGAAGGATCATTGAGTCTTTCCTGGAACTTAGTTATTTTTGAAAATTCATATTGACTCAGATAACATACTTTTCAAATTTTGTTGTTTACAGAAGCAAGTCATCACTGAATTATGTTTATAGTAAAAGTAGGCAAAAGGACAGTAACATACTAAAATAAAAGTAACACACCACATTGAGTCTGTACAGATATAAATTTGTTTCATGTTTACAAATACAGGTACTCAAAATGGACTTTCTTTAAATTAGGTCTTTCTTCTCATCTGCAACTGTATTTAGTACATGCCAACATTATTAAAAACAAAGCCATTTTTTAGTTAGGGGAATAAAAATGCATTGCATCTGCTTTTTTTTTTTTTTCCCAAAAAAAAAGAGGAAATATTTTCACCATTCTTAAAGTGATCAAAAACATCCAAGTGGACTTTTAGGGAGTTTTCCAAAAGCAAAAGAAAGGGGAAGTTAAATAGAAGAGAATCTGGTACCTGAATGAATTTTTTCCCAAAATATAAAAGATTAGTTTCACAAAAATCAAAGCACAGTGTATCTCAGGGGCTCAGAATAGCTCCTGAACTATCTGGATAAGTATATCATTTGTTATACAATTTATATTGTTATAAATGTGAATCTGGTGTTAAGGCATGAGAAGAATACAAGCTCTAATAATGAGTATATTATGATTTTCTAGGGTGACAAGTTATTATCAGTAATTTTGAATCTCAGCCCTTTGCTTGTTAAGCTTTACACTAAGTAGAGCTTCCAAATTAAGAATATATTTGAAACACTTTCTTAAATTGCCTTTAACATGAGACTCCTTGATTGAATCTAACCTGCTTTGTGCTGCCGACTCTCTTGCTTTCACTGGGTAGCAGCGCTGACCCTAGACAGTGGGTCAGGAAAGTAGAAAGACACCCAAATATCCTCCCCAAATAGCTGACATACCTGTGGAGGCAGAGCTGTCTTGACTGCACTTCACCACGCTGGCATTTTTCTGTCCAAGTCTTCCCACCATGGGAAATCGTCTATGAACAAATCTATCTTCCAGTTCACTGGGTTACCTTTTCCTCAAAACTCTGTTTACCTGAGGTTCTTCCTTCCTCTCCCCAGAAATCTACTGCATTCAGTCTTTCTCCTCCTCCAGTTAGCTCTCTGATTGAAAACATAAATATTGAGTTTAACATGACTTCTGGGTGCTATTCAGAATAGTTCTAAGTGGCAAAATATCTCCCCCAAAAGAAGAGAGGATTATGGAGGTAAATGGTACCGAGAATGAATCTGGTGTGGATATACCTGTTACTAGTTGGACTGTGAAGAAAGCTGAGCGCCAAAGAATTGATGCTTTTGAACTGTGGTGTTGGAGAAGACTCTTGAGAGTCCCTTGGACTGCAAGGAGATCCAACCAGTCCATCCTAAAGGAGATCAGTCCTGGGTGTTCATTGGAAGGACTGATGTTAAAGCTGAAACTCCAATACTTTGGCTATCTCATGCGAAAAGTTGACTCCCTGGAAAAGACCCTGATGCTGGGAGGGATTGGGGGCAGGAGGAGAAGGGAACAACAGAGGATGAGATGGCTGGATGGCATCACGGGCTCGATGGACATGAGTTTGGGTGAACTCCGGGAGTTGGTGATGGACAGGGAGGCCTGACATGCTGCGATTCATGGGGTCACAAAGAATCAGACACGACTGAGCAACTGAACTGAACTGAACTAATGAGGATACATATATGAGAAGTATAACTGAGCTTGTAGCAGGGTCTACTGAAATTTAACTTTCTGTTTTTCTTTTCTTAAAAATTATTTTATTGAAGTATAGATGATTTGTAGTATTGCGTTGGTTTCTGGTGTAGAGCAAATTGATTCAGTTATACATATATAAATTTATTCTTTTTCACATGCCTTTCCATTATGGCTTATCACAGGATATTGAATAGAGTTCCCTGTGCTATAGGACCTTATTTATTCATTCTATACAGAGTAGTTTGCATCTGCTAATCCCAAACTTCCAGTTCATTCTTCCCCCACCTACCCCCCCCCCCCGCCCCCTTGGCAACCATAAGTCTGTTCTCTGTGTCTGTGAGTCTGTTTCTTGTTTGTGATAAGTTCATTCGTCATATTTTTAGTTTCCGCATGTAAGTGATATCATATGGTATTTGTCTCTCTCTGATTTACTTCCCTTGTTGTTGTTGTTTAGTTGCTAAGCTGTGTCTGACTCTTTGCGAACTCATGAACTGCACCATGCCAGGCTTCCCTGACCTTCACTATCTCCCGGAGTTTGCTCAACCACATGTCCATTGAGTTGGTTAGTATGATAATTTCTAGGTCCATCCATGTTACTGCAAATGGTATTATTTCATTCTTTTTTATGACTGAGCAGTATTCCATTGTATATGTATGTGTATATATGTATACACACACACCCAGATCCATTCCATTGTGTGTGTGTGTATATATATGTATATATTTATCATTTCTTTATTTATCTATGGACATTTAGGCTATTTCCATTTCTTGACTATTGTAAATAGTGTTATACTAAACATTGGGCTAAAACATGAGTTTCTATTTTTAAAAATCAAATGATATTTTAGTATGTGGATGTTGTATATGCATGAAATCAATGATCAAGAACAGCTTCAAATAACCTGTTGATGGCCCATTACATTAGTAAGCCTTGCGTTGCACTGTGGCCTGGTTTCAAATTTGCAGCACTGCCTAAGTTCAATGTCAGATATCTCAGTTCGGAAAGATCCTTTGGCTCTCTCTGTATAAATAAATGAGACATTCTTTTTTCTCAAAAATGATAATCACACTATCTGTAGATTGAACCAAGGACATGGGTAGAAATTTTAATGGAAGGGATGGAAGAGAAACAGGAATTAATGTTGATGCTTCAGGTGCTAAACCTAGGCAACTGGGGAAATTAATAAGTTCAGTTATGAAGACATAATCTATTAAATGCTAAAATAATGTTCATGTTTGGTGTAGGTACAAAGAAACCAGCTGAGAAGAGAAATTCTGGGAAAGGGACACTGGGACAAAGAGTGATGCATTAGGATGGGAAATTCCCACCTTGGAGGGTGAGATATTTAAGCAGATGTTTCTGACGCAATTGCAGATTTCCAGTTGGAGGTTGAATATGGCAGTAAGTAAATCCGGTGGTGCTAGTGGTAAAGAGCCTGCCTGCCAACGCAGGAGACGTAAGAGACCAAAAAGATGCGGGTTCGACCCCTGGCTTGGGAAGATCCCTGGAGGAGGAAGTGGCAATCCATTCCAGTATCCTTGCCTGGAGAATCCCATGGACAAAAGAGCATGGCGGGCTACAGTCCATGGGGTCACAAAGAGTCAGACACGACTGAAGTGACTTAGCATGCATGCACTGGAGACAGACATTTAGCAGTCATCCACACAGGGGTGATGCTTAAGGCTTCGAGTAGATAAGGGAGAATGATGACAGTCCCTTTGCTTTTTATAATATAAATCTTTTCGTAGCCTTCTCCTCTGGTGTGTAGTCCATTATTATGTCTCTTCTGTGTCCATCTATTTTGGTTTTGCTTACGTGCTCACAGTGGGTAAGAATGTGTCTAACTCACTTTGAACAGTACACAATTCAATACCATTACTAAGCAGGCGCTCTCTCTCTCTTTTTTTTAGTATTTATTTTTAGTTATTTGGCTGCATCGGGTCTTAAGGCGGTACGCAAGATGTCTGATCTTGGTTGCAGCATGCAGACTCTTAGTTGCAGCAAGCACACAGGATCTGGTTCCCTGAACTGGGATCCAAAGTGGGTCCTCTGCATTAGGAGTGTTGAGTCCCGCCAAGCAGGCTCTTAATGTGTACATTTCTCATCCAGATCTGAGTTGGTTTGACCTGGGCTTGGGGAGGGCAGGACCCAGCTCCAGGACACAGATCATGGAGTTAAGTATGAGCAGAGAGACAGGGTTGAGAATTAAAAACCCACGCTAAAGGCAGTGCCATTGTGAAGGTCCTCCGAGGAGACAGAATCCAGGCAGAAGACCATCAGAGGGCAAGCAGAACAGGTTCGAAAGGGAGGGCAGAAGGTTTAATGAGTAAGGAGGAAATAGATAACATGTGATGGTTTTCTCTGAGCTCCTCCACCAGGGATATATATATTCCTGAGTGTATGATTTCAGAAGCTCTGACACATTCTCTTCATAGTTCACCCAGTATCTCGGGGTTTGGAGCATGCATCCGGACGTGTACCTTCCCACAAGTGAATTAGTGTCTTTTCTTACAGTCAGTTGTGATTTTGACCATCTGCAAAGTACTAAATTGTAAGCATCTCAATGGCAGGGAAGTGTCAGAAGCGCCCCTGCCCGCCCCCTTCATGGTCTACCCTGGAGCTCTTGAGGAACTGCCCCAGGCCTCCTGCAACCTGGGTTGACTGAAAGTAGGGTCCACTGGGTGCCCCCAAAATCAAGGACTCATTTTGCTAATACCAAACCGAGGACCTCTCCCTCGCTGTACCTTTCTCCTCACCCACATCATTCTCTTCGTACCACCAGGCAACCTCCTCACAACCCAGCCCTTACCTAGCAGGCTCTTCACATGTGCATTTCTCAGCCAGATCTGAGCTGGTTTGGCCTGGGCTTGGGGAGGGCAGGACCCGGCTCCAGGGCACAGACCATGGAGCTGAGTGTGAGCTGAGACAGGGCCCTGGAGGAGGATGTTAGAGAAAGCCATCGCGTGTTATCTCTTTCCTCCTTACTCATTAAACTTTCTGCCCTCCCTTTCTGACTTGCTCCACTTGCCCTGTCCAGGTTTCCTCCCGCTGGGTTTGCAGGTTTCTCTGACACAGCACTTTCTCTGAAAAACCCTGCCTCAGGCTAAATGGGCCCCAGGCTGAGAATCTCTGCACTTTTGCGCAGGCAGCCTTGCCCAGTGCATCGCAGAAAGAGATCTGGTCCTTCTTGTGGTTGTCCACACCCTCGGCTCTGGCCTGTTCATCCCACATTTCTGACACCTTTGCCCCACTTCCTCCACTATGAAAGAGAGTGACAAGCTAAAGGTTGAAACACTTACATCCTGTCTTAACAGGTATATGATCATTAGCAAATAAATATAATAAAATATAATTCAAGTGAATGAATAAAAACAACTCACCTTTGGGTGGATATAGCTTTGGGGTTAAATAGAAACTTTTTTGCGTAAAATTAGAACCAGTTGCTGTGTTTTCAGAAACGGCTTTGCTTTGCCAAGCAAATTGGCAGAGATGTTCTTGCAATAAAAGGACCACATCCTAATATCTTTTCCTAGCTCCAACCTATAAAATGCGGTCGCTATGGCATTTCCAAACATCAGGGAATTATAACTTCATCCCATCACACCACCAACGTTGCTAGGAACAGAAAGAGACAAGCCAACATCTTTATTAATTTTTTTTGAATAAATTGTTACTGTACACATGTCAAGTGTTAGAAACTGGGCTAAGCACTATGAGAATTACAGTTGCATAGGTGCTCTGATCCCTGGTCCTCAGGCACTCACAATCCAGCAGGGGACACCAGACAGGTACATTTAGCCACACTACAAGGCAGAGTGTCATAACTGCCATGGGAGTGAGTGGTAGGGAATTCACGTGCCCTGAGTTTTCAGAGGAAGGAGAGAGCATTTCCGGCTTAACAGCGGAAGTTCAAGTTGAGCTTGCCTTTTGCTTGTTCAGTAACTATTGACTGGATGTCTCTGAGGACTGGGGACTGTGCTCATTGTTGGGGATACCAGAATGGGCAAACAGCCACGGCCCCGTGGCTTCCATGAGAGCCTAGAGAGAAAGTAGAGCTTAAAAGATCATACAGTAAGGCGAGGGGGTGGGCGATGGATTGGGAGATTGGGGTTGACATTTATACACTGTTGATACTACGTGCAAAATAGATAGCTAATGAGAGCTGGCTGTGCAGCACAGGGAACTCTAGTCAGTGCTCTGCGGTGACCTAAATGGGAGGGAAACCCAAGGGAAAGGGGATATATGTATACGTGTAGCTCATTCACTTTGCTGTTCAGCAGAAACTAACGGCATAAAGCAATTTTGAAAAAGTGAAAGTAGTCACTCAGTTGTGACCCCAAGGACTATAGCCCACCAGGCTCCTCTGTGCATGGAATTCTCCAGGCAAGATTATAAGAGTTGGTTGCCATTTCCGTCTCCAGGGGATCTTCCCGACCCGGGGATCGAACCCAGGTCTCCTGCATTGTGGGTGGACTCTTTACTGACTGATTTATCAGGGAAGCCACTATACTCAATATTGGTTTTCCTTCCTATGAAGAGCTTGTCTCAGCCCCTTCCTCTTCCTCTCAGGAGTGAGTTGCCAGAGAGCAAGCGTTCTCATGGACTCCCAGCAACTAAACTCCAATTTTAAAAATCACACAATATATAACAATAACTTATGGTAAGTTGAAGGAAGGAAGTCGAGGGAGTTAAGAGGGCTCGAAGGAGGGGGTCAGGTCAGGGAAGAATTCCCTATGGGAGGGATGTGACAGCTGAGATCTATAAATGAGTAGGAGTTAACTGGGGAAAAAAAGAGAAGAAAAGCAAGAAGAAAGGAGAGGGGAATAGGCATTAGTGTCAAAGGGAACCGCACATGCAATGTTCTTAATGTAAAAATAAATGGTGACTTAAAATGTTTGAAATGCCCCATATAGCAAAAAAAATAGGGAAGAAGGAAGAACAGGAAGAGACTGGAGCCAGACCACTGAGGACCTGGGGAGATAAGCACTTTGGTCTTGATCCCAAGAGCAGTGAAAATCTACTGAAGGAATTTAAGAAGAGAAGCAGGACTTCCCCGGTGGTGCAGTGGTTCATGCAGGGGATGTGGGTTTGATCCTTGATCGGGGAACTACCGAAAAAGAAGAGGAGAAACAATCAGATTCCTCTGTTAAAACACTCTTCCGGCCACTTTGCCAGGAACGATTATTTCTAGAGCTGCAGGGTGGGTGCAGAAGACAATTCTGCTACAGGCAATTACACTGGTCCAGGCAGTGGGTGATGATGGCATGGGAGGAGAGAAGTGGGTGGATGGGGGAGATAGGTGGGAGTAAAAAGCTGGTACCAGTTCTTAGTGGTAGGTTGCAAGAATATGGAAGCCTTTATTCTCAATTCCGACTTTCCTTCCTATAAAGAGTTTGTCTCAGGCCCTTCCTCTTCCTCTCAGGAGTGAGTTGCCGGACAGCAAGAGTTCTCATGGACTCCTGGCAGTGACTGAGATGAACATACCCCTTGGGACTGAAATGTGAATGGATCTGCTTTCTTTGTAGCTGGGGTGCCAAAGCCATCTGGCCCTCACACTGAATTCAATCCTCAGCCCTATCAGTAAAGCTGATCTCCTGGTCTTCATAAGTCCTCTTCATTTTATTTCCCAAGTTTTCACAACTTAGGAAGAGAGATGCTGTTTATCAGGGAATCCTTTGAAACTCCCAATAGACTGGAGGTGGGGCGTCCTTAATGGATGAATCAGATTTTGACAGAAATAGAAGGGAAAGCATTACAGATATGAGGACAGCCTAAGGATAGAGGAAAATGATAGAAAAGCCTATAAGCTGTGAGGGTGGAGAAGGGAGTGAACTAATCTAGCTAAAGCTGAAGATCTATGTGAAGTTGCTACAGTCAGGCTGGAAAGATTGGATTAAGATTATGGAAGGTTCCACACGAGGGATGTGCTAAAAATTTTGGACTTTATTCTATAACCAAAGGAAAGTCATTAAGGTTTTCAAGCAGGTGGCCTGAGCTAAACAGCTTATGGTGTGTTGGGTAGGTTGAGCATGGAAACTAGTTAGTAAATTATTACAAAGTCCTGAACTAGTGTGGGAATGATAAAAGAAACAAATACAGACGTGTGAAGGGAGAATTAGCAGGTTTTTCTTTAAAGATGAGATGTGATGGGTGGTAAACAAGATGAATTTAAGACGGCTCCAGGGTTTGCATTCTGAAAGCCAAGAGAACAGGAGTACCATGTGGGTGTTGGGAAGAAAACGGTAAATTCAGTTTTAGACACCCCAGGAAAGGGACAGTTGTGGGGGACCAAAGATCATGAGGGACAGACAAGTGGATGCATCCACGTGCAGAGATGACACTGAACCTCCATCAGCTCAGGGCATCTCCCTCCCCTACGGTTACAACACGCACTTTCCCGGGTGGGGGGTCCTAAGGCGACTGTTGGTCTAGAGGGCTTTAAGCATTTACAAGCTGTTCACCTTCCAAGAACAGGAGAAGACAGAAGACAGTTGTCTCGTCCAGACACAGGAATAAATTTTATTTAATGGGTTAACATTTAAAAGTCAGGAATTGATTTTCAGCAAAGATATCCAGCCTGAAGGAGGGAAAGAATAGCGTTTTAAATGAATAGGGCTAGGAAAACTGGATATCAACATGCCAGAGAATAAGATTGTACCTTTACCTTACATCGCATATAGAAATTAACTCAAAATGGACAAAGACCTAGATTTAAAAACTAAAACTGTAAAACTCTTAGAAGAAAACAGAGAGGCAAATCTTCGTGACCTTGGATTTGGCAGCGGTTTCTTTAAAATGACACCAAAAGCAGGCAACAAAATAAAAATAGGTAAATCAAACTTGATTAAAATTAAAAACGTTTGTGCCTCAAAAGACATTATCAAGAGAATAGAAAGACAGCCCATAGAATGAAAGAAAATATTTATAAATTGCATATCTGACAAGGCTTCAATATCTGGGTTATTTATTTATGTATTTTTTTGGCCATGCCATGCAACCTGTGGGATCTTAGTTCCCCAATCAGGGGCTGAAACCAAGCCCCCCGCAATGAAGCACAGAGTCCTAACCAATGGACTGCTAAGGAATTCCCTGGGTTATATTTTTAAAAATTCCCAGAACTCAACCACAAAAAGATAACAGAGCTAATTTAAAAATAGGCAAAGGATGTGAACAAACATTTCTCTATAGAAGATATACAGATGGCCAATAAGCACACAAAATGATGTTCAACATCACCCATCATCAGGGAAATGCAAATCAAAACCACAGTGAGATAGTACTCAATACCTACCAGGATGGTATAATAAAGAATGAATCCTTGTACATTTCTGATTGGAATATAATATGGTGTAGACATTGGAAAACAGTCTGGCAGTTTCCAAAAAAAAGTCAAACAGAATTACCAAACGATCCACCAATTGCACTCCTAGGTGTATACCTAAAATAATTGGAAGTAGGGACTGAGATATGTTCACCAATATTCATAGCAGCATAACTCACAATAGCCAAAAGGTGGGAGCAACCCAAGTGTCCCTCACAGACGATTGGGTAAACAAAATGTGGTCTAACCATACAACAGAGACTAGCAGTCAGCCTTGAAAAGGAATGAGCTTCCGATGTATATTATAGCATGAATGAACTTAGAAGACACTATGTTTAAGGAAATAAGTCAGGTACAGAAGGACAAATCTTGTATGATTCCACTTAGATGAGATACCTAGAAAAGGCAAATTCACATAGACAGACAGTAGACTAGGGGTTACTCAGGCGTGAGGGAACAGGAATGGGAAGTTACTGCTTAATGGGTGCAGAATTTTGTTTGGATGATAAAGTTTGGGAAACAGTGGTTATGGCTGCACAACAAGGCACTTAAAAGTGGTTGAAACAGCAAATATTCTTACCACAAAAGGCCGATAATAGTTGAATAACTAGATAAATGTAATAATTATATTTTTATTTTTTTAATTGTTTCATTTTTTCCTTTTTTATTTTTAGTTGGAAAGTAATTGCTTATAATGTGCTAGTTTTTGCTGTAGTGATAATTATAACTGTCCTTTACTGACTGCTGTCTGCATGCCAGGAGCTTTACAAGTACCATCTAATGTTATCTTCATAATAGCCCTATAAGGGAGATGTATTATTATCCCCATGTTATGCAGAAGGAAACTGAGGCTAATAGAAGCTAAATGATGTTCCCAGAGTCACCAAGCTGGTAAATAGTGTGAAAGTAAAATGATTTCAAGTCACTTAGTTAGAAGTTAAAGGAATTCTGCTTTCTTTTGTTGTTACAGTTAAACTTTTGTATTTAAAAATAATATTTTTAAGAAAATAATGCTAAAAAGACTATAATTACTTCTAAAAACAATATGGTTTTAGAATAACAGTGAAATACCAATTTCTGCCTCTTTAAAAAAAATCATTTATTTTATCTGGCTGCATCTGTGGCAGCTGGAGGGCTTAGTTGCTCCAGGGCATGAGGGAGGTTAATTCCCCAACCAGGGGTGGAACCCTTGTCCCCTGCATTGGATTCTTAACCACTGGACTACCAAGGAAGTCCCCCAATTTCTGTATGTATGTGTATGTGAGTCACTCAATCCTGTCTGACTCTGTGACCCCATGGACTACAGCCCACCAGGTTCCTCTGTCCGTGGAATTTTCTAGGAAAGAATACTAGAGTGGGTAGGCTTTCCCTTCTGCAGAGGATCTTCCTGACCCAGGGATAGAGAACCCAGGTCTCCTGCATTGCTGGCAGATTCTTCACCATCTGAGCCACCAGGGAAGCCCAATTTCTGCTTATTTAATCGAAAAGACGTAAACCTGTATAATAGCTGCTGTTTTTGAGGATGTAATGAATTGAAAACCTTTGAACAGCAATCTGGTAATGTAAATCAGTACAATCCTTTTAGAAAGCCATTTCACAAGATATACCAGAATACCAAACACTCATTTTCAAAGTCATTCTACTTCTGGAAATGGATTCTAAATGAGATTCTACATATAGAGAGAAAGTTAACTATGCAAAGGTATTAACTGAAGCATTGTTTTAAAAATGGTTTAAAAAAAAAAAACTGTTTGATATAACCCTGGGCTCCTCAGGAAGCCCATATTATTTTTTTAAATAAAATGTTTAAAATCCTTATTTTTATAAGATTCTTATTTTTTAAGATTAAAAAAGGTAAAAAAAAATGAAAACATCTAAACTGCTCAAAAATTTTTGAATACATTATTATATATATTTATTCAGCAGAATAATGGAGAAGGAAATAGCAACCCACTCCAGCCTGGTAGGCTGCTGTCTATGGGGTTGCACAGAGTCAGACACAACTGAAGCAACTTAGCAGCAGCAGCAGCATTCAGCAGAATAAATTTCTTAGAATATCACATATAATATTTGAAAGTACCTTTTTGCAATGTTAAGTTTTAAAAGTTAGATTAAAAATTGGATGTCCATTATGAGTGTAGTTCAGAAAAAAATAGTATACAGAAGAGGAAAATAAATAAATAAACAAAAAATAAATAAACTTTAAATAAATAAATAAAAAATTTCAAATGAAATTACCTTTCAGTGGTGGAATTCTATAATATATGGAATTCTTTTATCTATTTCTCATATATCTAAAAATGAGCATATATTACATTACAATTTAAAGTATAGTTAAAAAGGATCAAATTCATATTCTTCTTCTGGATTAGTAAGTGAAATAAAAGATTTTCTTTTCTCATCTTCAAAGATGGTATGTTCTTTCTATCACATTTTAAGAGCTCTGGTGTGATTAAAAAGACTAATAAATGACCAGGAAATCATGGGTCATCAACTACAACTCCCTGAGGAATGAGCAGAAAGCCCTAAGCCTTGAAGTTAGCATTAAACTAATGTAAAAAATTAGTCATGTTAATCCACCCAAATTACATACATGGTACCTCATTTATTGCTTAGTTATGTAAAGGCTCAATACACCAATGCAGCGAAATTGAAGCAAGTTTTAATAACAAACAGCAATGGAGGTTTCACTAAGTGAGGCAGAGATTCGACTGGAAAGATTTTGAAATGATTAAAATATTACAAAGAGCTGAAGACAGTGCCAACACAGGGAAGCTCTTGGCTGATTTATAGCCAGATCACCCCCTGTTGGGGTTGGCACGCGTGCCTCGGGTGACCCTGGAAGAGACCTGGCTGAGACATGGGACAGAGCTAATGACTCCATCAAGCCGAGACCAGGGTAGAGTTAGATGAATCCTTATACTAAATGGACATCACAAATTTGTGATTCCGTCTGCATAAGATTTTATTTCTACCTCAGGCTCCGTCTTGTGTCAAAATTTGCCAGTGATTTTTATGAATCCCTTGATGATTTTATACAGATCCAAATGATGCCTCTGACTTCTTAATATCCCTATTTAGCCATTAGATTTTGATGGATCAATTTAATTTTTAATATTGAGCATATTCTATATTTTAGACTAGGGAGTATAAAGCCATTCGGCAGTTAATGAGTTTCATCATTACATACAAGCCAATGAACAGTGTCTTATTTAAATTGGGCAAATGTTAACAACATACCCAGAACATTTTTTAAAAACACTCTATGGCATATGGCAAACTTTCATGGTAGATGTGAAAGAGGAAAAGGAAGAGAGAATTGACAGTGTAGAGGCCAGAAGGAGACATATCCTCAGCTTACTCTTTTACTGGAAGGAAGTTCTGTGGGTCAGGGGAGGCTGGTGGGCACGGAGCGGACCTCCTAGTTGTATCCATCTTTCCTGTAGATTTATCACAGTGCCCGAGGTGCTACCATTACCGTTTTCCCCTGGAGTCTTGAAAGCTAATCATGTTTATGGTTCTGCTTTGAAGATTGCAAAGCGCCTCTGGGAAGACTTCTTTTCTAATGCCTCCAAGCAGGCGCTCTAACCAGTTGATCAAGATTGACTGGTAGACCTTTAATGGAAGAGGTTTGGGTTTCCGTTCTGCCTCGCCACTTACTAAGAATGACCTGGGGTGGGTTATCTTCTCCAAGACTCAGTTTCTCTAATTATAAAACAAGGATAATAATATTTACTTTGAAGGGCAGTTGTAACGAGAAAACAGATGTAAAATAACCACAACGATGTTACCTGGGCTTCCTTGGTGGTCCAGTGGATGGGAATCCGCCTGCCAGTGCAGGGGACGTGGGTTCGACTCCTGGTCTGGGAAGATTCCACATGCCCCGGGGCAACTAAGCTTGTGCACCACAATTGTTGAAGCCTGTGTGCCTGAGATCCAGCAGCAAGAGAAGCTGCTGCAGTGAGAGGCCCACACACTACAACTGGAGAAAGCCCACACAGCCATAAAAGCCCAGCATGGTCATAAATAAAGAAATGATACCTCTTTTAGCACAGCCACATGGGTCAGTGGGAAGCTCTTAGCTCCTGACTGAGTTTCAGCAGCTCGGATCACAAGCTTCTCCAATAGAGGAGTTTTTGATCTAGAGGCCTCCAAGCTTGAGAAGGTGGAGATATGTTTATGTCATAAAATGAGATACTCACACACACACACTGTATTGTTGTGGTTCACTCGCTAAATCATGTCCAGCTCTTTATGACCCCATGGACTGCAGCATGTCAGGCTTCCCTGTCCTTCACTGTCTCCCAGAGTTTGTTCAAATTCATGTCCATCGAGTCGGTGATGCTATCTAACCAATTCATGCTCTGCCACCCCCATTTCTTTTTGACTTCAATCTTTCCCAGCATCAGGGTCTTTTCCAGTGAGTCAACTCTTTGGATCATGTGGCCAAAGTGTTGGAGCTTCAGCTTCAGCATCAGTCCTTCCAATGAATATTCAGGGTTGATAATACTGCAAGGTGATCCAACCAGTCCATGCTAAAGGAAATCAGTCCTGAATAATCATTGGAAGGACTGATGTGGAAGCTGAAGCTCTAATACTTTGGCCACATGATCCAAAGAGTTAACTCACTGGAAAAGCCCCTGATGCTGGGAAAGATTGAAGGTGGGAGGAAAAGGGGATGACAGAGAATGAGATGGTTGGATGGCATCACTGACTTGATGGACATGAGTTTGAGCAAACTCAGGGAGATAGTAAAGGACAGGGAAGCCTGGGATGCTGCAGTCCATGGGGTCTCAAAGAGTCGGACATGACTGAGCAACTCAACAACAACAACAAAGCTTTAGGATGGACTAGTTGGATCTCCTTGCAGTCCAAGGGACTCTCAAGAGTCTTCTCCAACACCACAATTCGAAAGCATAAATTCTTTGAAGCTCATCAGCCTGCTTTATGGTCCAACTCTCACATTCATACATGATTACTGGAAAAACCATAGCTTAGACTAGACAGAGCTTTGTTGGACCAACACTTTACAGACTCTGATTCAGGAAGTCTAAGAGGCTTTGGAGGTCAAGAGTATAGATTCTGGAGTCAGACTGCCTGACTGGGTTCAAATGCCAGCTCCCTGGCTTACTGTGTGTGTCTGTGAGCAAGTCATCCATCTTCTCTGACCTAACTCTCTTCATCTATAAAACTGTGATAATAACAGTAACCTACCTCAAATAATTGTTAATGGGATAAAATTAGTAAGCATGGGGTAGAGCCTAGCATCTGATATTTTTAAAAAGCAGTAGATCATGAGATGCAGCTGAGCTAAAATCACTCTGCTACAAAGCTCTTTTTAATTAGCTTCCAACCATTGGCCCTTAATGTAATTTCAGAACTAGAAACAGAAGATTCAGGGACATCAAAGAATAATTTTTGGCAAATGACTGATCGCTGACAAGGAAGATAAAAATGAGGCGGCATTGCTTTTTGATCATGCCTTATATGGATACATTTATGAAACACTGGACAATTTTCAAGGTAAACCATTTGCGTCAAGAAGCACAAACTCAAAAGATTGGAAGGAAAACCAAAAATTACAGGATTGTGCTTGACAAATCAGAAATAAATGAATCATTGCCAGAAATGTTTCACACTGCTTAAGTTGGACGTTGAAAGTCGAGGGAAGAAGATATACCCATCTTAAAATGGAGAGAATTCTATAAATTAGATCCATTAAGAGCTTCATGCCTGTATATTACAAATAGACCAGCTCCTCTAAGAGTCAGAAATTGAAAGTAGACAATATGTAGAGAGGACATTTCAGTGCTTTTAGCAACTTAGTATGTTGTCCATACTTCCAAAATGCAGAGACTGTCGGGCATTCCTTACAGCTTCTCTTCCTTGCTTTTTAAAATTGCCCTTTCCAAATTCCTTTCTCTTCTTGTGTACCATCATTTACTTGTCTAAGCTACTGTAATGTCAAAACCCATCGAAAACCATGGCATCTAGGTATTTACACAACATATTTTAATTGAAAACTTTTTGTTGCAATAACTATAGATTTACATGCAGTTGTCTGAAATAATACAGAGAGTCTCTTTATCCTTTATCCAGTATTCCTTAATGGTAGCACTTTCCAAAATTATACTATGGTATTATGACCAGGTAATTAACATGGCTACAATCCACTGATCTTATTCAGATTTCCCTAGCTTTACTGATACTCACTTGTTTGCATGCCTGTGTGTTTATTAAGTTCTATACAATTTTATCATCTGAATAGGCTCATATATCTGCTACGAGAGTCAAAATACTGAATATTCCAACACCACAAGGATGCCTCTTTAAACTACACACACCTCCTTCCTGCCCTACCCCACCCCCAGCCCCAAGTCCCCTACCCTGACATCTTTCTCCCATTTCTAAAATTTTGTCATTTTTTGAAATGTTATGTAAATGGAATCATCCACTGTGCAACCTTTGGGGACTGGCTTTTTCCAGTTAGGATAATTCCCTGGAGAGTCATTCAAGTTGTCCTGGGTATCAGTAGTTCATTCCTTTTTACAGCTAAGTGGTAGGAAAGATGTTCCACAGTTTACCTGATCATTAACCTGTGAGAGGACATTTCGGCTGATTCCAGCTTCTGTCTATTACAAAGAAGACGTCCATGAACACTCATGTACAAGTTTTTGTGTCAATATAACTTTTCATTTCTCTGGGATAAATGCCCAGGAGTACAATTGCTGGATCATAAGGTAATTGCATGTTTAGCTTTCTGAGAAATTGCCAAAATGTTTTCCAGACTGGCTATATTTTTTACATTCCCGCCCACAATATACAAGTGATCCAGTGTCTCTATATCCTCACAAGCATTTAGTGTTGAGATTTCTTAATTTTAGTCCTTCTGGTAGAGGTGTAGTGATATCTTGTTGTAATTTTGATTTGCATTTCCCTGAGGGCTAATGATGCTGAATATCTTTCATGTGGTTATTCGCCATCTGTATATTCTCATCAGTCAAAGATGTGTTTGCGTCTTTTGCCCATTTTCTAACTGACCTTTTTTTATTTTACCATTGAATTTTGCAAGTTCTCTGAGTGTGTTTCATATACTAGTCTTTTGTCATACATGTGATTTGTAAATACTCATTTCCAGTCTGTAGTTTATCTTTTCATCATTTCAACATGGTCTTTTGCGGAGGAAATGTTTTCAATTTTGATGAAGTCTGCCGATCTATCAGTTTTTCCATTTATGTATTGTGCTTCTGTGTCAAGTCAAAGAGCTCTTTGCCTAGCCCTAGATCAAGATTTTCTCTTATGTTTATACCTAAAATATGTTATAGCCTTACGTTTTACGTTAAATCAGTGATCCATTTTTAGTTAATTTTTGCATAGGTGTAGAGTTTAGGTCAAACTTTGTTTATTTATTTATTTTTTGGTCTCTGAATGGCCAGTTGCTCCACTGCTATTTGTTGAAAATGCTCTCCTCCCTCCATTGAATTGCTTTCTCACCTTTACCAACAATTATTGACTGTATTTCTGTGGCTCCATTTCTGGAATCTTTGTTCTGTTCCATTGCTGTGTCTATATCTCTACCTTGATTACTGTAGCTATACAGTAAGCCTCAATATAGGGTGAGCGATTCCTCCACTTGATTCTTGCCAAGATGGTTTTAGCTGTTTTAAGCCCATGACTTTCTTTATAGATTTTAGAACAAGCTTCTCTATGTGTGCAAAAAAAATCTTGCTGGGATTTTGATAGGAATTGTATTAAATCTATAGGTCAGTTTGGGGAGAACTGATACTTTAAATATGTTGGACTTTCTAGCTATAACCACAATATGTGTATTCATTTATTTAGATCTCCTTTGATTTCTTTCACTGAAGTTTTGTAATGTTCAGCATACAGATCATGGTTTATGTATATTTAAATATTTTTGCTTTATTTGAGCGATTGTAATTTCTGTAAGTTTACTGTCAAACAGAAATGCTATAGTATTTATTTGTGTTGATCTTATATCCTAAACCTTTGCTGAACTTATTAGTTCTAAAAGATGTTTTTGTAGACTTCTTGAGGTTTCTACATAGACAATCATGTTGTCTGCAAATAGACGTAATTTTATTTCCTCCTATCTAATCTGTCTACCTTTTCTTAAAATTCATTTTTCCTGCTTATTGCAATGGATAGAACTTCCAGGACTATGCTGATAAGAGTGAGAGTAGACTTTTTTGCCTTGTTCCTGATCTTTTTCTTTAATTATTTATTTTTATTTTATTAAATTAAAAAAAAAAATTAGCCATGCCACGTGGCATGCAAGATCTTAGTTCTCCAATGAGGGATCAAACTGGTGTCCCCTGCAGCGGAAGAGCAGAGTCCTACCCACTGCACCACCAGGGAGGTCACTGTTCCCTGATCTTAGAGAGAAAGCATTCATTTTTTCATCATTAATTGTGTTATAGCTCTAGGGTATTTTGTAGATGCCATTTGTTAAGTTTAGATATCTCCCTTGTATTTCTAACATTCTAAGAGTTTTATCATGAATCAGTTCTGGGATTTAACAAGTGATTTTTCCTACATAAAGTTGATATGGTCATACAATTTTTTCTCTTCTGCTTGTTGATCTGGTGCATTATCTTTATTTATTCAGAAAAATTTTAATTGGAGTATAATTGCTTTACAATGTTGTATTAATTTTTTCTTTCTTTTTGAATGTTGAACCAGCTTTGTATACCTAGAATAAATCTCATTTTGTCATGGTTCATAATTCTTTTTCTGAGAGATGTTGTTCTGGTTTTGTTGTTGTTGTTGCTGTTTACTGACATTATCTGCTTTTGTTATCAGGGTTCATAAAATTAGTTGGCTTCATAAGATTAGTTAGAAAATGTTCTCTCCTCTTCTATTTCCTGGAATAGGTTGTATAAAACTGGTCTTAATTCTTCTTTAAGTGTTTGGTAGAATTCTCTAGTAAAACTATCTGATCCTGAAGATTTTGGGGGGAGTGGGGTGAGGTGGAGGAGGAGAAGGGTAGTTTTAAAAAACAGGTTTTTTTTTTTAGAACAGTTTAGATTCATAGGAAAATTAGATGGTACAGAGAGTTCCCATGTATCCAGTTCCTCTGTTATTAATATCTTACTTTAGCAAGGTGTATTCATTCTAACTAATGAACAATATTGATACATTAATATTAACTAAAGTCTATACTTTATTCAGAAGACCTTAATTTGACCGTGTGTCCCTTTTCTGTTCCAGAACCCCACCTAAGGGTTACCATGTTGTGCTTGTCATGTCTCCTTAGGCTTTCTCTTGCCTCTAACAGTTTCTCAGACTTATTTTGGATGAGTTTAAAAGTTTTGAGAAGCACTGTCCAGATATTTTGTAGGATTCCCTTCCATTGGAACTATCTGATGTTTTTCTCACGATTAGAGTGAGGTTACAGGTTTGGGAGAGGAGAAACACAGCGGTAAAGCGCCATTTTCATCACACCTTATCTGCGTTATTAATACATATTATCCACACGATTTATCACTGTTGATGTTGACTTTGACCACCTGGCTGAGGTGCTGTTTGCCGGCCTTTTCCACTGTAAATGTAAACCCTTACTTTCCATGTTATTTTTTGGAACGAATTTACTACGTGTAGCCCAGGACTTCCCTGTTGGTCCAGTGGTTAAGAATCCACCTGCCAGTGCAGGGAACACAAGTTTGATCCCTGGTCTGGGAAGATCCGACATGCTTTGGGGGCAACTAAGCCCATGAGCCACAACTGAGCCCCCACTATAGAGCCGGTGTTCCGAAACAGGAGAAGCCACTGCAATGAGAAGTCCATGCACCACAACTAGAGAAAGCCCACGCACACCGCCAAAGACCCAGTTCACCCCAAAATAAGAAATAAACTAATGCTGACACAAAGAATTTATTATGTGTAGCCCACACTTAAGGAGGAGTTATGCTCATTCCCAGTTCCTTTGCAGCCAGAGTATTTGTATAAATTATTTAGAATCATACATGGGTGATTTGTCTCTTCTCCCCTATTTATTTATTTATTTATTCATGGCATAGCAGATTTTCCTTAATGCATTCACCTTCTCACATGTCACTAATGGCAGATATGAGATGGCTGTCCAGGTGAAAGCACCCATTAATCCTCTCTTGGTTCTGCAATGCTTGGATACATAACAACCATCTTACTTTATAGGTGCGATATGGCACAAGATCCTTAGTGAGACAGAAGTGAATAGAGACTCACCAGGATGTCAGGGTGTCACGGCGCAGAGGCTGGGCTAGGAATCGGGAGGCTGCAGCTGGACTGCTCTGGAGTCTAATGAGCTACGTGACCTTGGGGAAGTCAGACTCTGCAAGACGGTATGTTCACATGCAAACACGAGAACTGAAACCGATCAGCCCTTCCGATTCTAAAAATATCCACGTGTTGCAAAGCCACAGCTAGGTTCAGAGTGGTTAACTGATCACTGCAGGCGCAAACGCTGCGGTTTTCCCTGACCAGCTCTGGTGTGTGGACTTGAACCATACAAGGGGTGGCCTTGTGCTTGGCCCTGCTTCACGGTTCCATAGCCATGTTTCCTGACTCTGTCTTCCCTTTCCATGCCTATTACTACACTATCATTAATGTCATCAAGCTTCCATACCGAGACCACCGCAGTACTCTCCTGGTGAATATCCCAACTCCCATCTCTTTCCCAGCACTTCAGCATACACCCTGCAGTAAGGATTATCTGAGAGCTGCAGATTTCTTGAAGTTATAGGTTGAAGGAGACCTTAGAAAACAACCACTCTGGGATTTACCAAATGGTTTTTGTTTTGTTTTTCCCCCTTTACATAGAGTTTCCTTTTATTTTTTCCACTGTTCAAGCATTTTATTTTATTTATTTTTAAAATTGGGCTTCCCTGGTGGCTCAGACAGTAAAGAATCTGCCTGCAATGCAGGAGACTTAGGTTTGATCCCTGGGTTAAATTTATTTTTGTTGAAATATAGTTGCTTTAAAATGTTGTGATAGTTTCTACTGTACAGCAGAGTGAACAGCTACACATGTACATATATCCTTTCCCTTTTGGACTTCCTTCCTGTTCAGGTCACCACAGGGCATTAGGTAGAGTACCCTGTGACATAAACTGTGTTTTTAATAGTGGTTATGCTCACACAGATAAACCTGAATTTGTCATAAACTGCTTTTGAAAATTCTGTATTCCTCCCAGAGATTTACAACTCCTGCTTGTATATTCAAGCATGTTCCTTGCATCATACTTTACCACCACCTATGAGTCAGGTCTCAAGACTGCTGAAAAAAACAACAGGATATAATTTTTTAAATATTATAAAATATTTCTACACATATACTTTTTTTTAAATAACATGTATGTGGGGTGAAAATTGTTCTGAGGAGTCTGGTTATAGGGAAACCCGCTTAATGTTTAACCCAGAGTTCCTCAAATGAATTTGACCACAAAGCCTTTTTATTGTTGTTGCCACAAAATACCAATAACATATCTTAGAACTAATGTTCTGAAGAACATGGTTGGAAAGTGCTGACCTGCCCGTTTTCTAGATGAGGGAATTTTATCAATTGTTCAGAGTCACAGGGCTGCTTACTAATACTTGTTGTTTAGTTGCTAAGTCATTTCTGACTCTTTTGTGACCCCATGGACTGTAGCCCACCAGGCTCCTCTCTCCATGGGATTTCCCAGGCAAGAATACTGGAGTGGGTTGCTGTTTCCTTCTCCATGAGATCTTCCCAACCCAGGGATCAAACCTCTGTCTCCTGCATTGGCAGGCAGATTCTTTACTGCAGAGTCACCAGGGAAGCCATATTTAGTAGTATAGCTGGGACTAAAGCCCAGGTTTTCCAAATTCCTGATGATCCAGCATCATACCACACCACTATCTATGAGTCAGGTCTTAAGACTGCTGAAAAGCAACAGGAAGTGGTTTTTAAAATATTGTAAAATATTACTACACATATGTTTTTTATAACATATATGTGGAGTAAAAAAGGTATTAAACACCCAATATCCAGCTGAAGAAGGAGAATATTATCAGAACCTCAGAGTCCTTAGAAAGCTCTACCTAATTGTACCATCTTGTATTTATCATTCATTTGCTTTTCTTTATAATTTTACTGCATATATACAAATATACCCCTAAAATACATTATACTGTTGTGAATATTTTGAACATTTAATTAATACAACTATACTATTATTTTGCGACTTGTAAACTTTTTGCTCACTAGTTTTGTGAGATTCATCAATGTCAATAAGTATAGCTAGAATTCCTTTATATATATATATATATCTCACATGTATTTATTTATTCAGGGCTTCCCAGGTAGCATTATTGGTAAAGAACTTGCCTGCCAATGCAGGAGTCGTAAGAGAAGCAGATTTGATCCCTAGGTTGGGAAGATCCCTGAAGGGCATGCAGTGTTCTTGCCTGGAGAATCCCATGGACAGAGGAGCCTGGCAGGCTATGGTCCACAGGGTTGCAAAGAGTCGGACCCAACTGAAGTGACTTACCATGCATTTATTTATTCTCCTGTCAACTGATATCTGAGACGATTCCTTCTCTTTATTTTGGTTGCTTTTGAACTGTGGTGTTGGAGAAGACTCTTGAGTCCCTTGGACTGCAAGGAGATCCAACCAGTCTATCCTAAAGGAGATCAGTCCTGGGTGTTCATTGGAAGGACTGATGCTAAAGCTGAAACTCCAATACTTTGGCCACCTCATGCGAAGAGTTGACTCCTTGGAAAAGACCCTGATGCTGGGAGGGATTGGGGGCAGGAGGAGAAGGGGACGACAGAGGATGAGATGGCTGGATGGCAACATGGACTTGATGGACAAGAGTTTGAGTGAACTCCGGGAGTTGGTGATGGACAGAGGCCTGGCGTGCTGTGATTCATGGAGTCTCAAAGAGTCGGACACGACCGAGTGACTGAACTGAACTGAACTGAAGCAGTGTTGTATGAATTATCTTCCATGTACACACGTGTGTGAGCACATGTGCTAGTGTTTCTTTAGGCTATAACCTCAGAGAGAAGTTGATGAGTTATTAATATAAAATATACCACCTTCACTTTTACTAGATAATATGAGATAGTGTTCAGTTCACATCCTCACCAGTAGCGTATGAGGATTTCCATTGTTCCACATCCTTGGCAGCAGTAACTTGGCAGATTTTTTTTCAAGTTTATATTCTAGAAAATTTCAAACATAAACAAGAATTATAAGCATTCTTCAGCTTCAACACTTACTGACCCACAGCCAATCTTCCATGGGCCATCCTGGAGTATTTTAAAGCCAATTTCAGATGTACTATCACTTCATCTGTAAAAATGTCAGCATGTATCCTTAAAAAGATCCTACCTTTAAAAAACGGAGCTGAGACTTACATGCAGCAAAGTACACAAATCTTAAGATTACAGCTCAGTAAGTGAGTTTTCTCACATATCCACAACTGGGAAACCCACCCAGATCAACATCTAGAATGCTTTCAGTTCATCCGGAAGGTTCCTTTAAGAACCTTCCTAAGACCTAATAAAAGACCTTATAAAAACACAAGAACAAGAGCACTATCACACTGAAAATTGGATAACAGTTCTTTTAAAAAGTATCTGTGTATTCTCGGCTGCCTCGGCTCTTAGTGGTGCAAGTGGGATCTTTGTTGTGGCACTTGGGCTTCTCTAGTTATGGTCAAGGGCTTAGTGGTCCCAGAGAACATGGGGTCTTAGTTCTCCAGTTCAGTTCAGTCACTCAGTCGTGTCTGACTCTTTGGACCCCATGAACCGCAGCACACAAGGCCTCCCTGTCCATCACCAACCGCCAGAGTCCACCCAAATCCATGTCCATTGAGTCGGCGATGCTATCCAACCATCTTATCATCTGTCGTTCCCTTCACTTCCTGCCCTCAATCTTTCCCACCATCAGGGTCTTTTCAAATGAGTCAGGTCTTCGCATCAGGTGGCCAAAGTATTGGAGTTTCAGCTTCAACATCAGTCCTTCCAACAAACACCCAGGGCCGATCTCCTTCAGAATGGACTGGTTGGATCTCCTTGCAGTCCAAGGCACTCTCAAGAGTCTTCTCCAACACCACAGTTCAAAAGCATCAATTCTTCAGTGCTCAGCTTTCTTCACAGTCCAACTCTCACATCCATACATGACCACTGGAAAAACCATAGCCTTGACTAAACAGACCTTTGTTGACAAAGTAATGTCTCTGCTTTTGAATATGCTATCTAGGTTGGTCATAACTTTCCTTCCAAGGAGTAAGCATCTTTTAATTTCATGGCTTCAATCACCATCGGCAGTGATTTTGGAGCCCAGAAAAATAAAGTCAACCACTGTTTCCACTGTTTCCCCATCTATTTGCCATGAAGTGATGGGACCAGATGCCATGATCTTCGTTTTCTGAATGTTGAGCTTTAAGCCAACTTTTTCACTCTCTACTTTCACTTTCATCAAGAGGCTCTTTAGTTCTTCTTCACTTTCTGCCATAAGGGTGGTGTCATCTGCTCATTTGAGGTTATTGATATTTCTCCTGGCAATCTTGATTCCAGCCTGTGCTTCTTCCAGCCCAGCATTTCTCATGATGTACTCTGCATAGAAGCTAAATAAGCAGGGTGACAATATACAGCCTTGACGTACTCCTTTTCCTATTTGGAACCAGTCTGTTGTTCCATGTCCAGTTCTAACTGTTGCTTCTTGACCTGCATACAGGTTTCTCAAGAGGCAGGTCAGGGGGTCTGGTATTCTCATCTCTTTCAGAATTTTCCACAGTTCTCCAACCTAGTTTCCAATTTCCTAGTTCTCCAACCAGGAATCAAACCCACATCCCCTGAATTGAAAAGCAGATTCTTAACCATTGGATCACTATAGAAGTCCCACAGTTTTCTAATATGAAATATCGAGTCCATGTTCAAGTTTCTTCTGCTTTTGTTTTATTTCATTAGTCCTATTAATTGTTTCTATTTCATTTATTTGTTTTTATTTTATTTCATTTAATTTCATTAATCTGCTCAAAGCAAGATCAAAGTAAAAAACTACCCCTTTCCCTTTCTTGCAATTTATTTGACGAGCAAAACAAGGAGTTTGTTCTGGAGCTTCCTGTGGTCTGAGTTTTGTTGGAGGCATTCTCGTGGTGCTGTTTCACAGGTTCCTCTGTTCCCTGTTTCCAGCAATATATTTGTTGCATCCTGAGACTGGATCAGATTCAGGATCAAATTTCTGGCAAGAGCATTCTGTAAGTGGTGGTATGTTCTTCCATTAGGAAGAAGGTTGTCTCTGTTGATTGTTGGAAAGGCAGAAATCATTGATGATCACTGCTTAGTTCATTAATTCACTGGAGGCTGCAGACTTGTCAGATGCTATCATTCCCTTTTCATTTATTAGCTAGAATATTTCTTTAAAGAGAAACTTCTGCTTGCCATTTATTTGGTTAACCTGAGATGCATTTTGTATGACAAATTGCCAAACTTTAAAATTTCTACCAATATAAAATAATATTGCAGTTTACATTTTCCATTTCCCTAATTACTAATGAGATTTTCATATATTCCATGATTTTCTTCTGTCAATTGTCCGTTCTTTTCTTTTGTCCATTTCCCCCCTTTGTACTATAGGTCTTCTTACTGGCTTTTGAATCGTTCACATATTTTGGATACTATTTCTTTGTTGGTTGAAAATATCTTCTTTTGGTTTGTGGCATTCTCCTTTTGGCCTCTGAGGCTTTCCCCTTGCTTTATTACCAGCTTGGGAAAACATTTTAAAAGATGTTCATTTTGCCACGTACAAGGCACAGATATGCACACCACTAGAGGTATGTGTAAATAAGCATGATGTTTACCGGGAAATATACAGAAAGAACAGACGGAATGGTCCGCCGCCTGCCATCCTCTCTCTATTCTGTGAATAAATGTGTTTGAGCAAGGTATAGCTCATTTGTAGAGAAATTAGACCACAAGAATAAAAGCTTCCTAATCAATGATACTAGCTTATTCCAAAGAGGAACTTCCAGAGCTCATCTTCTGATATCCTTTTGCTGAACTATGGTAGACCTGCTGAAGCAACTTCTTACTAAGCTACAGAAATGGGAGAGCAAATGAGCCTCCAGAGCCATCTTTTTAAAAAATTATTGGTGGGGGGGGCCCTGCGCTGGGTGTTCGTTGTGGCATGGGTGCTTCTTTAGTTGTGGCCCATGGGATTAGTTGCCCCAAGGCATGTGGGATCTTGGTTCCTCGACCAAGGTGGAACCTGCATCTCCTGCACTGGACCACCAAGGAAGTCCCTTGGGAATTTAATTTTAAAACTGTTATGCATGTCCTAGCATGGAAAGTGGTTGGAGTTCACAGGAGGAGGGCAGCCAAGCAGGGTGACAGCCTGGCAGGCCTTAGAAGAGCGTGTACAGTGGAACTGAGTAATAGGTGAATTCATTGAGGGTAATGAGAGCCAGGTTTCTCACTGATGGAGAAGGGAATTACAAATATAGAAAAGGAAAACACTAGAATGAGCATTGTATGTTGGGGTTACAGGGACTGATGTGAACTAATGGTATGGAATACAGAGATGTAGAAAGGAAGATATATATTTTATGTATATATGTGTGTGTGTGCAAAAATCTAAGTGTGACAGTGACACTTTTATATATTCCCTCGCTCTGTCCATTAAGACAACTAGTAGCAATGAGCACCTAATACCCAGATCTTGGTATCTAAATTCCTTTTCTCCACTAAAAGGGGTCCTTGTAGAAATGACTGATTCCAGGTCTGGGGCATGGGAAGCACAATTTGAGTCTATGACATCTTCTTTTACCAGAATGTAAGGAAGTGCTTATAGACTGATGGGATGTAACAAAGGGACACAGCAGTCAGTTTGAATGGGGCTCAAATCTGGGAAAATCTGAGCATCAAAATAAAGAATAATAGGGACCTCCCTGCTGGTCCACTGGTTAAGGATCTGTCTTGCAATACAGGGGACTCGGATTCAATCCTTGGTCGGGGAACTAATATCCATAGGCCATAGAGTAACTAAACTCTCGTACTGCAACCAGAGAGTCTGTGTGCCTCAGCGAAAGTTTCCATGTGATACAATGAAGATTCCGCATGCTGCAACTAAGATCCAGTGCAGCCAAATAAATAAATTTGTACCCTGTAGCCTGTCAGGCTTCTCTGTCCGTGGGATTCTCCAGGCAAGAATACTAGAGTGGGTTGCCATTTCCCTCTCCAGAGGGTCTTCCCAACCCAGGAATCGAACCCAGGTCTCCTGCATTGCAGGCAGATTATTTTTTTACCAACTGAGCTACAAGGGAAGCCCTTAAATAAATAAATATTTAAAAACAAATAAATAAGTAATGACAGTAACAGATTATATTCCATTGAATAGAATAGGAATCCACCAGTCCACACTACTTGTCAATAGACAAATGAGTAAACACACCCGCAGAAGGTCAACTAACAAGTTTAAAAAGAGTGGTTGAATTAGAAAACTACCACTTGTCAGTCGTTATAACGATTTTTAACTGAGGCAGGAAACATCAACTGATGCTAAAACCGGAAGGTGAAAGTTGGATGAGAACAGGATATTTACACAGCCTCAAAGTTCCTTCCCACAAAATAATGATTAATTATGAGGAAAAAGAGTAACCTTACCATCAGACACTATTAACATTATTTTCAGACCCTCTGACATGAGCTTCCTGATATGCAAAAAGAAAAACACAGCATCACTTTTCTGATATCCCTGCCAAAGATGGGTAGTAATCTAATCATGAAAAGAGAAAGCACCAGACAAACCCAGCTGAAGGATATGCTACAAAATAACTGAGGAACTATTCTAGGTCAAAGAAACCCGAAGAGACCTAACAAGACATACACACCCGACGGCGTGTGACCCCGGACTGGACGCTTTTGCTTTAAAGGACATTTATTGAGACAGATGGGGTTTCCCTGGTAGCTCAGATGGTAAAGAAGCTGCCTACAATGAGGAAGACCTGGGTTTGATCCCTGAGTTGGGAAGATCTGGAGAAGGGAACGGCAACCCACTCCAGTATTCTTGCTCAGAGAATTCCCTGGACAGAGGAGGCTGGTGGGCTACAGTCCATGGGTTCACAAAGAGTCAGATATGACTTTCACACATTTTCATTGAGACAGACAGTCCATGAAACTTGATGTTTCTGGGTGAATAATATATGAGAATTCCTTGTACTGTTCTTGCCATTTTTTCTGTTTGAAATTGTTTCAAAATAAAAAGTAACAACAACAACAACAAAAACACATAATAAACAGAGGAAAACCAGAAAAGTTCCAGATTTATAGCCAGATGTGGGAACAGCATGGAACACTTAAATAGTCAAACACTTCTTTCTGGTTAATGGATGAAAGAAAATCCTTTAAATGAAAGGAAAAACAAAAAGGCTCACATGGCTGTAAATATCAATATTTCTTGTCTAGGTCTTTATGGAAAGTACTTCAGCAAATAACATTTGTATTAATTAGCAAAAATATAACAGAAATGGGCTTCCCAGGTGGCACAGTGGTAAAGAATCTTCCTGCCAAAGCAGGAGACGAAGGAGATGTGGGCTCAGTTCTTGGGTCAGGAAGATACCTGGGGGCAGGAAATGGCAACTCACTCCAGTATATCTTGCCTGGAAAATTCCATGGACAGAGAAGCCTGGCAGGCTACAGTCCATGGGGCTGCAAAGAGTCAGGCATGACTGAGTGACGGCACACACCCAGGTAAAAGAAACAGATTGATCAAAAAAGGGGGCAGAGCTGTATAGGTCAATGTGATTATAGTCACTACCTCACAAACACCTACGCAGTGAAAAGCAAGAGTTTAAAGTGAAGAAATCACGTGCAGTTCAAAATCCAATGAAATATATAGTACTGAAAAAAAAAAAAAGAGAGAGATAAACAGATAGGACTGTGGGCCCAGCGCCAGAGGATATTCTTAGAATGGGCTTCAGACCTAAATTTTAACCATCTGGTTTTTTTTTTTTTTTTTTTTAAGACTCATTCTACTCAACCTTTTCAGAAAGGATGAACCTTTTAATAGGAAGTCTGTATTTCCTCATAAAGACCAGAGAAGCACGCCAAGTCCTTAGCTGAGTTAATCTCCAGAAAGCAGGCTCTGTTTTAGCATTGCAGGAGAAGGCAATGGCACCCCACTCCAGTACTCTTGCCTGGAAAATCCCAGGGACGGAGGAGCCTGGTGGGCTACAGTCCATGGGGTCGCTAGGAGTCGGACACGACTGAGCAACTTCACTTTGACTTTTCACTTTCATGCATTGGAGAAGGAAATGGCAACCCACTCCAGTGTTCTTGCCTGGAGAAGCCCAGGGACGGTGGAGCCCAGTGGGCTGCCATCCATGGGGTCACACAGAGTCAGACACGACTGAAGTGACGCAGCAGTAGCAGCAGAGCATATTGTGTGGACTTGGCTTACGGCAAATTTATTTCATGTGGTCGTGTTTCAGCATATCAATCAAGGAGCTGATAGACTGGCAATGTGTGTCCTAACTTTGTCCTTCTGTTAAAATAAAATACGGTATTGATTTTCAAATGGTCTTGACTTCAGCTCTGAGAAGAAGGTGAGCGACGGTCACTAGTCCGACTTTACAAATAAGGAAACCACATCTAAACGAGATGAGGCACCTTTCCCAAAGTTGATTCTTCCAGATGGCAGGACTTGGGCTTAACATAGATGCACTATCACTAAATTTACTTCGATTTCCATGATATCAGGCTCATGCACAAAAATAAAAATTCAACAGTAAGCAGTAACTCTGTGATATCAGTTGTTCATATGGTGTACATCTCAAAAAACTTTTTCATTCAATTACAGCTAGTATGAAGAACTCATTTGTAATTCATTTCTTTTTTAAAAAAATATTTCTAATTGGAGTATAGTCGCTTTACAATGTTGTGTTGGTTTCTGGTGTACAACAACATAAATCATCTGTAAGTATACATATATCCCCTCCTTCTTGAGCCTCCTTCTCATCCATCCCCATCTCACCCCTCCAGGTTTTCATAGAGCCCCGAGCTGAGCTTGCTGGGATATGCAGTAGGTTCCCACTCGCTGTCTATTTCACACATGGAAGTGTATATATGTCAATACTACTCTCTCAATTTGTCCCATCCTCTCCTTCCCCCAGTTTGCCACAAGTTCATTCTCTCTGTCTGCATCTCTGTTTCTGCCCTGCAAATAGTTCATCAGTACCATTTTTCTAGATTCCCTATATATGCTTTAATATACGATATTTTCTTTTTCTGACTTACTTCTGTATGTCAGACTCTAGGTCCATCCACCACAGTACAACTGATGCAATTCCATTCCTTTTTATGGCTGAGTAATATTCCATTGTATGTATATACCACAATTTCTTTACCCATCCCTCCACTGATGTACATGTAGGTTGCCTCCATGTTCTGGCTATTGTAAATAGTGCTGCAATGAACATTGGAGTACATGTGTCTTTTTGAATTATGATTTTCTCAGAATTATGAATTATGATTTTCTCAGGGTATATGGGCTTTCCCAGTGCCTTAGCGGTAAAGAATCTGCCCGCAGTGCAGCAGCCAAAGGAGACATGGGTTAGATCCCTGGGTCAGAAAGATCCCCTGGAGGAGGGCATGGCAACCCACTCCAGTATTCTTGCCTGGAGAATCCCATGGAGAGAGGAGTCTGGCAGGCTACAGTCTATAGGGTCACAAAGTGTCAAACACAACTAAAGCGACTTAGCATGCATGCACGCACAAGAGTATATGCCTAGTAGTGGGACTGTGACCAAGCAATTTCTTTGGAATGTATTCAAGGGAAATAATCAGGCAATATATGAAGATATTTCTGCATGGATATTCCTTATTTAATATTAAGAAACTGTCAACACCTTAAATGTTCACTCATATACAAGTTGAACACCCATAGGGGCATTCTTCAAAGCTTAAAAAAGATTAGATAGGAAAATCTAAGATGTCTTAATACAGATAAACATTCATAACATGGTTAATTTAAAAAGCAGGTATAGAGTATTAGTATATAATAATAACTTTTAAAATACACATTAAAATTGATTTAAAAAATAAATTTAAAGCAAACCAATTAAATAAATTGTTGAAACAAACTGTTTAAAAAATCTATTGGACCGAGATGAATATATCCAGCCTCTAGTTTTGAACCTTTTCAGTCAGAGAATATCCATTTTACATTTACAAAGATTAGTCATACATACATTTTAATATATATAGTTCACTTAGGGTAAAAATTATGGTAATGCTCAGGATTACTGAGACCTTAAATTTATATACACACACACACATACACAAAGATCTAGTTTTGCAACTTTTCAGCCACTGATGTTTATTGTATCTAATTAGTCCTATTTCTGTGTCTTTAAAAAATTTGTATACTTACTTTATATTTAAACTGATTTGATGAGGCTTTTTTTTGGAGGGGGCGGGCCAGGCTCCATAGCATGTGGGGGCTTCCTTGGTAGCTCAGCTGATAAAGAATCCGCCTGCAATGTAGGAGACCTGGGTTCGATCCCTGGGTTGGGAAGACCCCCGGGAGAAGGGAACAACTACCTACTCCAGTTTTCTGGCCTGGAGAATTCCATGGACTGTATAGTCCATGGGGTCACCAAGAGTCATCAGACATGACTTTCACTTTTGTGGCACGTGACTTCTTAACTCCCTGACCAGGGATCGAACCCGTGTGCCCTGCAGTGGAAGTGCATAGGCTTAACCACTAGACTGCCAACGAAGAAGTCCCAATGAGGCTTTTTTCATTAGAAGAGAAATTAATTTCCAATAAATAGGAAAACATGCTGTTTTTCTTTTTTATGCTGGATATTCCTAAAAAAAGAGGAGAGAGACTTAAAATGTTAACAATAAAATGTGCAAAAAAAAAAAAAAGGAATCTGGGAACAAGACACTTTCCTTTCGATCAATCCTCCAGGCTAGAGCCCCATTTTCACTCTCACTTCCACGCTACCAGCTGCTCTCAAAGCTTTTGGGGATTCTTCAGCGTAAGGCTGCTTCTCAATTTTCTCCCATCAGGCTTAGGATTTCATTTTCTTAGCTTCCCCCAATTTTATTGCTGTTGTTCTCTTTCATTCTGTTTATCCTTGTTAATTTACGTCTTAAATGGTAACGGCCACAGCAAGAAATCTTTTCTGTGTTTTTATTGGAGATTTTGGAACAGAGTGAACAGAAACGTGTAGGTTTCTCCTGCCATCTTCAAACAATAAAATGTGACAATCCACATAAAGTCTGTAGCACCGTTCCCTGGCCAGTGCTTTTAGCTGGTATTATTTTTATTAGTGTGCTCATTCCCCTTTTATATCTGACTGCTTGGTCTGCCTCTTTTCTGGCTAGTCTTTCTCCTTGTGCCGTCTTAGCATAGATGCTTCCTAAGATTCTATTCGTCAATCTCTTATTTTTTTTTAAGCTCACCTATGATTCCACTTCGGATGGCACCCAAATATACATATTAGCTCCTATCTCTTCTGGGTTGCAGACCCATTTTCCAACCATCAGCGTGATCCTGACACTTGCAAACCTTATAAACTTGATGTTGAACTTGATGCTCATCTAACCGTACAACCAACTCTTTCCTGACATCTGTTTTTTTTTCTTTTGTTTCTTTCTGGCGTTGGCATCACTAAATCCTTGAAGCCTTGAAACCTGGCTTTTAGGTCAGATGCCTTATTCTTCCTTAGTTCCTACATTCCGTCATTGGTCACATTACATAGCTTTCCCATAGCATTCACGTCCATCCTTTTTTCTCTGCTTGTCCATGGACCATTCACCATTCCTGTTTCCCATCTCCCATTTCAACTCACTCAAATCTATACAAGCTACCAAAGATTTCTTTCTAAAGGGCAGTTTTGTTTTTTTTTTTTAATGTATTTCTATTTATTTACTTAATTTTTGGCCATGCTGTGGGGCTTGTTGGCTTTTAGTTTTCCAACCAGGGATTGAACCCAGGTCCTTGTCAGTGAGAGCGTGGAGTTTGAACCACTGAACTGCCAGGGAAGTCCCTCAGGCAGTTCTTAACAATGACTAAATGAATGAAATCTTCAGCCTTATCCCTAATACTCACGTATAAATTCTTTACATTCTCAACAAGTTAGAGTACGGTAGGCATTTACCATGTTTATTTTTGCATTTGACTTTTGACTGTTTATAAGTGAGTCTCTAAAAGGCCATAGACATTTGCTAATTTATTATTTTCCTGAAGCACAAATTCAAATCACAGCTATAAAATCGGTTACCAAAAAAAAAAAAAAGTCACTTATCAAAAACGTGCTTGCCAACTGCCCTACAGCCACACCTTAATCTGGCTTTGCTGTTTTCTACTTATCATCATGAATTTAGTGAATTTTATTGAGGTTCTGAAGGCACTGTATATATTTTTTCAATTCCACTTTTCTTGTTGTGGAAAGGAAAGTACACGCCAGAAATGGCATCTGCGATCTTCGCTGTTTTACAAATCTAACTCTTAGGTGGAGGGGTACCATACTGGCCCGTCCTTAAGTATGTCCAGTGTTTCCTGGTTTGCAGAACTTGGCTTCCATTCTTCCCTGTTCCAGTGTTTTCTACTGTCTATTGCTACATAAATAACCACCCCAAAAGCTAGTGGCTGAGAACAAGAATCATCGACCTGCGCACAAGTGAAGTGAAAGTCGCTCAGTCGTATCTGACTCTTTGTGACCCCATAGACTGTAGCCCTCCGGGCTCCTCTGTCCATGAGATTTTCCCAGGCAAGAATACTGGAGTGGATTGCCATTTCCTTCTCCAGGGGATCTTCCCAATCTAGGGATCAAACCGAGGTCTCCTGCATTGCAGGCAGATTCTTTACCATCTGAGCCACCAGGGAAGCCCTGCTCACAAGGGTATTTACGATTTGGGCCATATCCTGAGAAAGCCTGTCTACTCCATGTGGTGTCAGCCACGGGATCTCACTGGAGATCATCCACCGCCGAGCCAGCTCACTCTGAAGGCTGGCTGCTGATGCCGGGAGCTCAGATAAAGCTGAGTGGGGTTGAAGGAGCATGGCTAGGGCTTGAGTTTCCTCCACGTGGGCCTCTCCTGGTGACTTCTTGTGCTTTCTTATTACATGGAAGCTGGGTTTCAAAAGGGAGGAAACAGAAGATGCCAGAATTTTTTTTTTTAATTTATTGGAGTATAGTTGCTTTCCAATGTTGTGTTACTTTCTGCTCTACAACAAAGTGAACCATCCATACGTATACATATATCCCCTCCCTCATGGACCTCCCACCCCACCCCCATGGCATCCCTCTAGGTCATCATAAAGCACAGAGCTGAATTCCCTGTTCTGTGCTATACAGCAGCTTCCCACTGGCTATCTATTTTACACATGGTAGTGTATATATGTTGGACTTCCCAGTGGTAAAGAACCTGCCTGCCAATGGAAGAGACACAGATGCAGGTTCAATCCCTGGTTTGGGAAGATCCCCTGGAAGAGGGGCTTAGTTGCTCAAAGGCGTGTGGGATCCTCCCAGACCAGGGATTGAACCTGTGTCTCCCACATTGGCAAGCAGATTCTTTATCACTAAGCCACCAGGGAAACTCTACCCAGAAACTTTTTATGCCTGGGTGCAGAATTGCCAGACTGTCTTTTCCTCTACATGCTTTTGCTTGAAGTAGAAACAGGCCTTTACCTCTGGATGGCAGGAGTCGTGTGTATGTACCAAGAAGTGATGTTATTTGGTGCCATGTTTGATTTTTTTGTTATCTGAACTCGGGTGGCTCAGATGGTAAAGAATCTGCCTGCAATGGCGGAGACCCGGGTTTGATCCCTGGATAGGGAAGATCCCCTGGAGAAGGGAATGGCAACCCACTCTAGTATTCTTACCCAGGAGAATCCCATGGACAGGGGAGCCTGGTGGCTATAGTCCATGGGGTCTCAAAGAGTCAGACACGACTGAGTGACTTTTACTTTCTCTGAAGATTAGCTACTACCATCCACTTTGTGGCCATAATATATTCTCCTCCCAGATGAAAATATACTTGTCTCCTTCCCTAAAATATCAAAATATCTTGTCACATTATCTACCTAGTTCAGGATAAGGGTTGATCAAGTCACTATCAAGTCCAAAGTGGCTCAGTAGGTAAAGCGTCTGCCTGCAACGCAGGAGACCTGGATTCAATCCCTGGGACAGAAGATCCCCTGGAGAAGGAAATAGCAACCCACTCCAGTATTCTTGCCTGGAGAATCTCACAGACAGAAGAGCCTGGTGGACTACAGTCCATGGGGTCACAAAGAGTCGGACAGGACGAAGTGACTTTCACTTTTCAGTCTGAGGGCCAAACCTCACCTGTGGGCTATTTTTGTACAGCCCTGAGATAAGAAGCGTTTTTAGATTTATTCAGGATCGTAAAAAACAAAGAATAATATGCAGCAGGGATCACACATGTGACCTGCAAAGCCTAAAATATTCCCTACTTGGCCCTACATGGGAAAAGCCTGCCAGTCCCTGGTCTAGAATACCAGCATCTGAGTCAGGGCCAAGCGCACATGTGGCTCCTCAGTGCGTTCCTTACCTATGGCTCCTCAGACACGATTTTTGTTTGACCTGAAGGTCAGTGGACTTAAGAGACAAAATAGCTGTCTTTCACATTTGTTGTTCAGTTCCTTAATTGTGTTGCACTTTGCGACCCCTGGACTGCAGCATGCCAGGCTTCCCTGTCCTTCACTGTCTCCCTGAGTTTGCTCAAACTCCTGTCCATTGAGTCAGTGATGCCATCCCACCATCTCCTTCTCTGTCACCCTCTTCTCCTCCTGCCCTCAATCTTTCCCAGCCTCAGGGTCTTTTCCAGTGAGTCAGCTCTTTTTATCAGGTGGCCAATGAGTATTCAAGGTAGATTTCCTTTAGGATTGACTGGTTTGATCTTGCTGTCCAAGGGACTCTCAAGAGTCTTATCCAACACTACAGTTCAAAAGCATCAGTTCTTCAGCACTCAGCCTTCTTTATGGTTTAGCTTTCATATCCATATATGACTACTGGGTAAACCATAGCTTTGGCTATATGGACCTTTGTTGGCAAAGTAATGTCTCTGCTTTTTAATAGCTGTCTAGGTTTGTCATAGCTTTTCTTCCAAGGAGCAAGCATCATTTAATTTCATGGCTGCAGTCACTGAGGTGATTTTGGGGCCCAAGAAAATAAAGTCTGTCACTATTTCCATTGTTTCCCCATCTATTTGCCATGAAGTGATGGGACTGGATGCCATGATCTTACTTTTTTGAATGTTGAGTTTTAAGCCAGCTTTTTCATGCTACTCTTTCACTTCCATCAATAGGCTCTTTAGTTTCTCTTCACTTTCTGCCATAAGGGTGGTGTCATCTGCATATCTGAGGTTATTGATATTCCCTCCAGCAATCTTGAGTCCAGTTTGTGCTTCATCCAGCCTGGCATTTTGCATGATGTACTCTGCAGAGAAGCTAAATAAGCAGGGTCATAATATACAGCCTTGCCATACTCCTTTCCCAATTTGGAACCACTCTGTTGTTCCATGTCTGGTTCTAACTGTTGCTTCTTGACCTGCACACAAGTTTCTCGGGAGGCAGGTAAGGTGGTCTGGTATTCCCATCTCTTGAAGAATTTTCCACAGTTTGTTGTGATCTGCACAGTCAAAGGGTTTTAGTGTAGTCAATGAAGCAGAGGTGGATGTTTTTCTGGAATTCTCTTGCTTTTTCTATGATCCAACGGATGTTGGCAATTTGATCTCTGGTTCCTCTGCCTTTTCTAAATCCATCTTGTACATCTGCACGTTCTTGGTTCACATACTATTGAAGCCTAGCTTGAAGGATTTGAGCATTACTTTGCTAGCATGTGAGATGAGCACAATTGTCTCTCACATACCCAACACCTAATGGTAAGGTAGGGACAGAAACCCCATAATAAATACTCCCATTTAAAAAGGGAAGAATATGAGAGGGAGGTGGCTACTGGTCCCTAGCAATTCTGAAACCCATCTGGTCAAATGATATCACTTCCTTAATTATGCCCACTCCTGATCTTTAGGAGTAATTCTCAGTGAGTCTTTCATGCATCTTGAGTTATCTTCCCTTTTGGAAACAGTTCATCATTGCAAATAAATAGTTTCCTCAGCCTGTGTAAAATACTGAAGGTCCAGAGACCTCTTTTCAATATGAATAGTTTCTATTTCAGTGCAAGCTATTAAATAGTAGAAATCCTTAAAAAGCCAGAAGTGTCATATACTTAAAGTTACAATCATCTCTCTTAGACAAAAACCGTATTCATATTTTTTATCAAGACAGGCCCTTCTCAGGGACTTCCTGGCAGTCCAGTGGTTAAGACTCCACACTTCTAAGATCCCACAAGATCTTAGAAAAAAGAAAAAAAAAGAAAAGAAAGACCCCTCTCTACCTTCTCTGCCTTTGCACACTATTAAGGGACATCATCATTTAGATCCCCAGAAGCCCTGCTCTCTAGTTGAAAGGATCTGTAAGGTACTACCTTAAATTTTTCTGAGATATTCTCTTCTTGTATAACAATTTACTTTCAAATTGTTATATTTCACACATTTCACACTTTCTGTTGGTTAGGAATCCAGGCTCTGCTTAGCTGGGTCCTCTACCTTAAGGTCTCTCAAAGGTTGTAAACCAAGATGTCAACCTGATCTGTGTCAGTTTCCAGTAATAAGGTAACATAGACTAGTGGTTTCAACTTTTTTCTTTTCTTATAGTTTTGGAGGTTGGGAAGTCCAAGATCAAGGTTCCAGACAATTTAGCTTTTGATGAGGGCCCTCCTCCTGGCTTGCAGATGACCATCTGTATACTCATAGAGCAGAGGGGCCAGAAGCTCTAGTGTCTCTTCTTATCAGGGCACTGATCGGGATCATACGGGCTCCTCCCTCGTGACCTCATCTAAACCTAATTACCTCCCAAAGGCTGTACATCTAACACCATCACACTGGGGATTCCGTTCAGTTCAGTTCAGTTGCTCAGTCACGTCCAGACTCTTTGCAACTCCATGGACTGCAGCACTCCAAGGCTCCCTGTCCATCACCAACTCCTGGAGTTTATTCAAACTCATGTCCATTGAGTCAGTGATGCCATCCAACCATCTCATCCTCTGTTGTCCCCTTTTCCTCCTGCCTTCAATCTTTCCCAGCATCAGGGTCTTTTCAAATGAGTCAGTTCTTCGCATCAGGTGGCCAAAGTATTGGAGATTCAACATTGGGGATTAGGGCTTCATAATATGAACTTGAGGGAGGATACAAACATTCGGTCTGTAATAGGTCTTATCTAACTAAGGCTGTACTTAGAGGAATGCTTCCAGGCATACTCACATGATTGTCGGCAGGATTCAGCTCCTCGTGGTTGTTGGGCTGAAAGCCCCAGTTCCTTGCTGACCCTTGGATGGACGCGTCCACCACTCCTTGCCACATGTGCCTCTCTATCCAATATCATAGCTGCTGGTTTCCCTCAGAGGCAGCAAGTGAGAAAGCAAGAGAGAGTGTGTACAATGGGAGCTGAGGTCTCTTTGTAATCTAACCTTGGAAGTGATATCCATCACTGTTGCTATGTTCTAGTCATTAAAAGCAAGTCACTATGTCCAGCCCAAACTTCCTTGATGGCTCAGTGATAAAGAATCTGCCTGCAGTGCAGGAGTCATGCATTCAATCTCTGGGTGGAGAAGATCCCCTGGAGAAGGGCATAGCACCCTATTCCAGTATTCTTGCCTGGAGAAACCCAGGCACAGAGGAGCCTGGCGGGCTACAGTCCATGGGGTTGCAAACAGTAGGACACAATTGAAAGGTCTGAAAATGCATGCACGCGTGTCCACCCCACACTCCAGGGGAAGAATTTATTATACCAGGGCTTGGGTACCAGGGAGTAGGGATCACTGGGGGCCACCATAGACGCTGCCTACCACGGGGGTCTTCTAACTACATCCTTGTGGTTTTATTTTTTTCAGGCCATGCCCTGGGTCTTAGTTGCAGCATGCAGGATCTTTGATCTTAGTTGCAGCCCGTGGACCCTTTAGTTGTGGCCTGTGAGATCTTGTTCCCAGACCAGGGATAGAACCTGGGCCCCCTGCATTGGGATTCTTAGCACTGGACCATCAGGGAAGTCCTCAACATCCTTGTCTTGAACTTTACCTAAGGCCAGATTCTTTTGGTAGCACCCTGGCTTTGAGCTTTGCCCTGAGGCCATATTTTATTTTGAGAGTGGAGAATCTAGGAATAAAGCAGCTTTCTTTCAAATCCAGAAAGTTCTGGCTTCTTTAGATTTTCCCCCAGATTCTGATTGAAAATGGAACAGTTCCTTTTTCCTTTAGCTCACTTCACTTCTCTTGCGCTAACTCAAAAACGTCTAAAAGAAACCATCCAATCCTTTTGACATTCTATCCAGATCTAGCTAGATCCACATGTTCATTAGGTATCTTTCACATAATAGCAGGCTAGTTTGGCTAACTGTTCTTCCAATATGTAAATGGGGTCCCCTTTCTCTTGCCTGCAGTGACAATACTCAGTGTCCTTAAACAAAGTTCTCTGTGGTTAACCCAGTGGTCCAGTGGTTAGGACTTGGGCTTCCATGGCAGGAAGCACAGGTTCTATCCGTAGTCTGGGAACTAAGATCCTGCAAGCCACAGGGTGTGGCCAAAAAAGAAAGAAAAACAGAAGAAAAAAAAAATGATCTTCATGAGCAGACTCCTCAAAGTTCTTCCAGCTTCTATCTAACACCTGACCCCAAAGCCACTGCCACTTGTTTGGGGTTGGTCACTGTGACACCAGGATCCCATTTCTAGGTATGCAAATTGTGTTTCAGTTATCTATTTCTGTATAACAAACCATCCCAAAACTTAAGTGTTTTCAAACAACAGTATTTGCTTTTTGGCTAAAAATTTTGCAAAAACTCATTGACGACTGTTCACATCTCTTCCATGCGGTGTCAGCTCGGACAGATCAACTGGACAGGAGTGTCCACTTGTGAGATAAGTCACTCGTAAGTCTGGCATTTGCTCCCCACTCTCTGTTGCAAGCTCAGCTGTAAGCCAGGGACCTAATTCTCTTCCACTTGGGCCTGTTCATGTGGCTGTGTGGGCCTCCATAAATGTTGGAGGGAAGTAACTGAATCTCAGAATTATTTTAGGAGGTAAAAATCAAGATGTTGCACAACAATGTGAATATACTTCACACCACTAAACCCTACACTTAAAAGAGGTTAAGATGGTAAATACTATGTTGTGTGTTTTTAGCTACAATTAAAAATTAATAAATAAAATCAGGGGAAGGTGGTTATGGCCTGGAGGTGGATGGGGGCGGGTTGAGGGAGAGAGAAATGCTAAGAAGGACGAAAAACAATCAAATGCAGCCTGTGGCTTCAAAAACATTTTTGGTCCAACAAAGGATGGAAAAGAATTAAGGGACAATCGTAACATTTGTGGTAGATCCTGCAGCTTTCTGCCACGGGTGCTAACACAGTTACGAAGCCCACGCCACACAAACTGCCTCAAAATAGACCTTTAATGTCTGCAATTCCCAGAGAGGAACATTTAAGACATAATTATACGTTTGGATTTCTTAAAGCACACTTCAAAATGAACACTGTGGAAAAACAGAGATGAGTAATGAAAACTACAGGTGCATAGAGTATTTCCCTCTCAATCTAGTAAAGAACCTTGCAGGCCAGAAGCAATGAGGCAAAGCGGTGGGCAGGGGGGTAAGCAGATGTTTCTTGGTCATTAGCCCTGTATTTCTAGGAATATAAAATCCCTTTGTTGTCTGATAACTCTTAGCATGTCTGGAAACTATTGCTACTGAGATTTCATTTTGATACTATCTTTCTTTGAAGTAGTAAATCAGGTCATAAAGATCATTTATGTCCTGATTCAACCGTTTGTCCTCCTCTCTCTTTTGCTTCACTGACAAAGCTTTATAAATAGCCAGTCTATTTACAGATTTTCACTGAGTTTTGTTGGCAACTTAACTCTATTGTTCTTCCAAGTAAGCCTAAACTATTCTTCATACAAAGGACAAAATAGGAGTCGCTCTTTTTCTGGTATATTACACCATGAAGTTCACCCTCACCATTGACTATATGTTGTAAATTTCCCTGCTTTGTTGTAAATTGCCTGATGTGTCTGTCAGTGTGTGTGATTTTATTTTTCGAAATCTCATCAGTTATCCCCTCCTGCACAAGCTCTCTATCGAGGGTCTCCCACTGCAGAACAATGACTAAACACCACTACCAGGAACCTGCCTAGTGCTTTTGCGGTGCTCTCCATGCCGAGACCTCCACTAATCCAGTCCCTCCTGCAAGGTCTTGGAAGGGTCTGTTTGAATCATTCACGCCCTAGAATTAATACCTGATAAGAATGTGTTTATTCATTCCGAAGTAACTATCAAGTGCCTACTACCTGTTGGGTGGACACAATAAGAAACAGGCCAGACAAGGATCCTCCATAGAACATATTCTCATTTTTTTATTCCAGAGGTTTTTGACTTTTAACAACGAACAAGGTGCCAACTTGGCTTAAAGACAAAAGCATCAGGTTCTGTGTTTGAGATTAAGCCACATTTCCTTGGATGGGGTTGGGGGAAGTTCTCCAGCATCCTAGAATCACAGGACACCCACCTACTCCTAAGTGGAGTCTAATGGGACATTCAGAGACTAGTTCTATTGTCATTTTTCCTGGGCCTCTGCCAGGCTCCAGTTAGACAATACCTTTCTGTGAAGTGTATTCAGGAACAGGCAAGAATGGCCAAGGAGGGCAAAGAATGGCCAGTGGCTGGCATTGGTGGTCAGCACATGGGCCCAAGACCACCACTCGGCCATTGCTCAGAAAGACATTGCCCCCTCGTGGTTCCTTATATAACTGAGGGAGGAACTGGAAGTGCAAAGGGCCAGTTTCCAGATTAACTTTTCTCTTACCTCTTTTGAACTTTAACTGCAATTTCGATAGTCTCTTGGTTTATTTTTATCCAGGGTATTTTTTTTCCCCATAGAGAGAAATGACATCATGACAGCAATGGAATCTTTTATCAAAATCTCCACTCCAACCCCAGAGAAGTCTCATTTAATATGTAAATCCAAATATCACTCCTGCTTTTTTTTTCTTTTCAAAACGCTCTCAAAGCAAATTATTTTCTTCGGTTTCTACGTTGAACCAGGACCTGCGGTTCTGGTGATGTTGCCACGGAGCTGTTTGGGGTATCTTGTCTCCAGGACACCACTTTAAATTCCCTAAAAGCAGAAGCCTTATCTTCAACTCCGTCGCCACCCCCATCTCATTCCCAGGAGCACTTAAACCAGTCCAGGGTGAAGAATGTCTAGTGAGGAAGGAGGGCGGAGGCAGAAGGGGGGAGGGGAGGAGACTGAAGCAAGCCAACACATGATTAGAAATTGTGATCGTCGCTGGGGCTGGAAGCGAAGAGCTTGCTGTGCGAAATCCCGGGAGTGAGAAATGAAGGAAAATCTACCCATGTTTAGAGTTTTAAATTATGTGTTTGTAGAAATGGCAACCCACTCTAGTATGCTTGCCTGGAGAATCCCAGGGACGGGGGAGCCTATGGGGGTCGCACAGAGTCGGACACGACTGAAGTGACTTAGCAGCAGCAGCAGCGGCAGTCACTCAGTTTGAAAGCTTAAATGATACAATATTGGAAAAGTTCTCGGTGGCGCAGGAAAAGTGGAAATGAACCATGTCAGCTTCCAAGTATAGCCAACAACTGGGTCCGAATGGGTGCCAGGTGCTATAGTTTTATCTATCAATTTACAATCTCCTCTAATAACAAGCTTCTGGGAGAGGAATAGAACTACTTCTATTTCAGAGGAGGAAGCAGAAACCAGGCAGTTCTTCCTTCGGCGGGTGGGGAGCCAACAGGCATGGTACGCTCACCTCCCAGTATGCTGAGTCTCCCTTCTTTCAGCGGCTTTGACCCTCAGATCATCTATCTTGGCCTCCAGCTCGGCTGGCAGTGAGAAATGTTCCCTCAACCAACAAATATTTATTGAGTGCCTACGATATACCAGGTAGCGTTTTCAAACTGCCATGGGATTCAAAAGACAAACAGGGCCCGGTCTTGTCTTCCAAGAAGGATCTCCCGAAAGGGTGAGAGAGGCAGCCAGGTAAACAATTCCAGGACAGTCTGATAAGGGCCGTAGAGGAGTCCGAGCAAGGGCGGCCGGAGAAGTTTCGGAGGACCCGGCGTGGAGATGGGGTTTGAAGATGCGCCCTGCAAACGCCGGCCCGGCCCCGGCTGCCCCCGGACGTCACCCCAGTTCCCGCATCCTGTCATTACCAGCTGCCCACTAGGTACTGAAGAGGAGGGGGAGGGATTGGGGAGCGAATCCCTCGTGAAGAGCGAGCAAGCAAACAAAAGTAACACATCACGCTTCCCGGGCGCCGGAGCCCCGCTCCAAGCTGGGCGCACGGCCCGGCGGCCTCCAGGTGCCAGGCGGACCCAGCCTTTGGCCCTCCCCCTCGGCCCTCGCCCTCCGACCTACCGCGGAGCCGGGGGCCGGGGGCCGGGGTCCGCCGCTTCCGCCCGCCGCCCGCCGCCCCTCCCCAGCGCGCGCCATCCGGCCGCGGGGCCGCAGCCCTCGGCGCGGCCCCTCCTCCCGCGGGGGGCTCTGCCGTCCCTCGTCCCGTCCCTCCGGGCTCCAGCCGGCAGCCCACGTCCAGGGAGGGCGGGGAGAGGAGGAGGGGAGGGGAGGGAGGAGAGAGCGCGGGGGGAGGGAGGCAGGCAGGCGAGAGAAGGGGAGCTGCTTGGAGCCCGGACTTCCCAGAGCCAGGCAGGAGCGCGCACTCAGCGGCTCTCCGGGTCCCCGCCGCCCCGCACCTCCCTCCCGCTCCTCTCGGGGTACCCCTCGCCCCCTCCTTCCAGCAGCTGCTACGCCCGCGCCAGCGGCCGCCCCCCAGCCCCTCTCGGCCACATCCCCAACTCTGCGGACTCACTCCCGGGACGCGCGTCCTCGCCCCATCCTTTCTTCCTTCCTGCCTTCCCTCGCGCCCGCCCGCCCTCCCCAGGTCTCCCTCGCGGGTCGCGATTGTCTCCGTCCCCTCCGCGCTGCGCCGGCGCCTCGCCCTGCCCCGTCTTCCCCTCGCACTTCCTGAGTCGCCGGCCGCCGCTGCCCCGACTCCAGCCCGCGGCGTCCGGGGAAGGGAGAAGTGGGCGAGCGCGCCCTCGCCCAGCCCCGCGCCCCAGCCCTGCCCGGCGAGCGAGGACCGGGAAGATGAACAACGGCAGCAAAGCCGAGAAGGAGAACACCCCGAGCGAGGCCAACCTTCAGGAGGAAGAGGTACGGAGCGGCTCGGTGCCGGGGCGGGGACGACCTGGGACGGCGGCCGCGGGCTCTGCCCAGAGTGCGGGTGGCTGGCCGGCCGGCCGGCCGGCGGGTCCGGGGGCGCCGGGCTGCGCTGGGGAAGGGGCATCGAGGGTTTGGGAATCGTCCTGGCGTGGAGACGCAGCCCCAGACTGCGGCCACGGGATGAGGGTGTATCATCGGAGAGTGTGTTTTGGTGGGTCCACGCGCGTCTGCGTGCCTGAAAATTGCGTAACTTTTGAGGACTTTCCCGAGACCTCTGTAAGTATAATGGTCAGCTTTGTTTGCCCCGGATTTTAAAAGCGGAATCGAGAGCTGACTCCTGGGTGACCTCAGATGATTGGGACCCGGAGGGTCAGCACTTAGTGCTGGGTCCGGGGCTGGAAGTTGTGGGGTGTGTGTTTGTGTGGTTTAGGGAAGAAACTCGGGGAAAGTTCTCATGAAAAGACACCTTCCGTTCCCTGCCCCCCCAACCCCCACAGTTTCTATGCGAAAAGTTCTCGGTGAAATATCTTTCCCAGCTAAGGCGTTTTGGATTAATAGATAACTCATCAGCCGCATTCTTCTCTGATGAGTCAAAGACCCCGAACCTGGCTGATTAGGTTTTGTAAATTTAGGGGCGTTGCGGTTGTGGGGCGCAGCATGCTGGAGTTTCAGACTTTGCAACTCGCGAAGTGTTGATCCAGACTGTTTTAATAGGACTTTGACGTGTGAGCGTAAATTTTATGTGGTGCGTCCCTAACAACGCTAAAAATGTTGCGGCTGCAGAGCGTTCCTTTGGTGGAAACAAAACTCAGTACATGTCGGGGAACTCCTGAACAATCCTTTCAGAATTTTGTAGTTGGGATATTTGCGTTATCTTGTTAAATGGGGCTCTGTACTTGTAGGTGCATTATCTAGAACCCGGTAAACACTGTTTTCCGCCTACCTTTTGAAAAGCCCAGGAAATTGACTTCTGAAACATTCCAAAAGGAACTTTAGAGTATGTGTAGATGCAAGAAAGTATGCAGTCTAGATAAAAGCATTCTTACAGAAAGGTGAACTGATTTCTAAGCGGTTAGAGTGTTGAGATGATTATGGAAATACTATGTTGTGTGTAAACTAAAATTCTGACTGTGAAGCCCAAGGTTGCTGAGGACTTAATACACCTAAGCCCTCAGCACTTGTAAAATTGGAACTATTTAAATGGAGAAGACAGGAGAGCTCCAAGACCAAGCCAAATATTATGCAAAATAGCACAAGATTTTACTCTTAACACAGTTGTTCGTGGGTACAACCCAGGTGAAATGCTGTTGAGCCTGACGTTGCCGTCTCACCTGAGCAAATCGCCTTTATTATTATAAACTGTTCTGAAAAGCATTGTTTTTACATGCTGGTTTTTTTAATTGCAAGTGATGGAATAGTACTGACATTCCTTCTCTTTCAGAAAGATGGAGACTTGAATTGCAAGTTCTGCTTTTTTTCTTGAACCTCACTGGCTACTTTCCTGTTTTATTTTCCCTACCACTGAAATAAAATTTAAAAATAAAAGGTAGTTTTTTTTTGAAAATGCTGGAGTATTTTATTTTTTATAATTAATAGAAAAGGTAGCTTTATTTAAGGAGTTGCAATGGCTTCAGAAACCTTTCTGTTTCATTAGATTGGCGATCTGTTGACTTCTAAGGGTAAGACTGCATCATATGAAACCATCTTTCTCTCTTCACCTGAAAGAGAAACTTGTAAAAGTTCATTAGGGTAAACCAAAGACTTTTTTTTTTTTGGCACACCATAAACTATTTGACAGAATTAAGCAGAGAAAATTCAGGTTTTTCTGTTTGACCCAGCTCAGCTTAACTGCCTGCAGCACTGGCCTGTTTGCCCAAACCCTGGCTGTCTTTATATGTGCGAGGTTGGGTACCAGTAAAATCACAGGTGATCCCAATACAATGGCTGTCTCTTAACCTGTCCTATTGCCTTGTTAAGTCTTCCTTTATCAGGTGGAAATGGCCTGTGGTTCTAGAAAGTATCTGTCTTTATAGCTAGATACTTGTTATTTTAAAAATAAGGGGACAGATTAAAAAAATAGAACCCAAGCTGTACAAAAGATGGAATAGACAAAACAGATACACCGTGAAGGGAGAGGTTTTATGATGTTAAAAATTTGGTAAAAGTTGGCCTGAATGATCTCGACAATTTTGCCCTAATTCCCTGTTTGGGGTTTATGTTTTGTTTGTGAAAAACTCCTCCTTTTTTCCCCAACCCTGAAAGCCACAAGTAAAACACATGTGTTTGAGTCCCATTAATGTGCTCAGCAATATACAAAACCACCCAAATGGTCCTTTCCCTTGCCCACCCAGGGATCAGCAGTTTGTCCTCAAACACATTGGAAAGCCGCGGTGGAGGATTCCAGTAAACAGAACACACATATGAATGTATATACACAAAATGATGAGTGTTTTGTAGCTTCTGGTAGCCATTGAGCTGATGAGTCAGTCCAGTCATCTTTGAGGGAAAATAGTTCATTTCCTAGATCATCGGGGTTATTTAGACTTTATTGACAAAATCCAGGTTTTATTCTATCCCCTCCCCCTCATTGAAGTGTGTTCCTTTTATCTTCTGGTACATATCAGCGGCCCACCTCCTGGTTTGAGAGCTTCTGAAGCTCACTCTGAAACAATGATGCTGAAACACTTTCTTTAGTTCCATTGCTATAGTAGGAACAGTCTTGAGACCTAGGAGCATTTCTGCAGCTCTTTAAGTAAGGTTGGAAGTTTTTGAGACTGCTTTGGGTAATATTTAAAACTTTGAGGAAAAATAATTTTAAGATTTGGCTAGCCAATAGTGTGAGAGAGAGGATACATCTGGCTTTCTGGCTTCTAGTGTGCTGTACATACCTTTTCCTATGCAACTTGTCCCGGTAAAGAAGAACCGGTTGTCAAAATCTTAATGGCGTCTGCGATTTGCAAGGCTTCTGTATACATTTGTGTAGGGGCAGACAGGACTAGGTGACTGAATAACAGGGCAGTAGAGCTTTCCTTACATAGCTTTACAGTTAATAAAAAATTCCTTGACTTTACCTCTACTTTGGGACTAGACATTCTTCTCTTCAAATACTTCACACTTGACAAATTTCACTACTGTTAATATGTAAGAGACATAATTTTTCGGCTTGAAGTTCTGTATATTGCAACAGTCTAGTAGTAGGTATTGTTTTTGATCCCTGAATTTTCAAAATGGAAATCAGGTAAATAACTTGGTCTTATTTTTCCTTTTATGGTATGCCGCTGGACACTTTTCAGGCTGATTACAAATCATTTCTAAAAGGTGTGTTATTTACATCGAAGCACTGGTGTTAGTTTTCTCCTTAAATTGCTGTGAACGTTCTTTAAAACAAAACTTGGCCTTGTTGGAATATTGATCAAAAAAATGTTTGGCAGATGGTGGTCAGAAATCACAAAGTCAGGTGTTCAGAAGTTTAATACAGATCTTTACCTCGCATTCTACCTTTTAAAGTGCTTTGTAATTTTTCCCAAATAACTGGGGTCATGAAGAAAATTGTTTCTGATATAATTGGCACAGAGAAATGTGTGGTGGTTTGATGCGGCAACCTCAGGTTTTCATTGAGCATTAAGGTTCATCAGTATTTTGACCTGGGGAAAAATACAGAATGGTTTTGTACAGTTTAACCAAGTTTGGAGTCTGTTACTCCAAATCAAATCAAATACAGTAAACTTATATTTCAGTCATAAATAGGATTTGGTGACAGCATTTTGGATGAAAATGTGATGATTTCATAGTAAAATGATGCTGCAAGACCACTGCCAATATGGCATGCCCTTAGTTTTCCAGTAGTGGTTTTAAAATTTCCATGATAAAAACCCTGACGCTCACATGTAGTCATCTGTTTCTAAGGGCATTTGTGTGTTTAATGCTCTCATTGGAGATGCTTTCATGTAAATTTTGCAGGTTCATCTTAATTTTCCACTTTGAGGATAGAACTGTGACATTGGTGATGGGGAATAAAATGGGAATTCTTGGGCGCTGCGATGAGGGCATGAATTATTGCGGCTTTCGGAAGGACTTTGGTGGTCTGTGTCAAATTTTCAAGCCCTTTTATTCCGTGCTTTTATTTTTAGAAATTTGCCCTAAGGAAATAAGCACAAAGATTTATTTATAGGATGAACATTGGTTACTTATAGACATAAATAGTCTGTGAATTTTCACTAACAAGGAAATTGCTAACTAAATGGTTGTGTAATTCCTCAAAGAGAATACTATGTAGCCATTAAAAGCCACATTTTAAAAGAATGTACCTATGTGTATTTACTTTTTTTAGGGAGGTGGCTTAAACATTGATTCTCTCAGTTTTAGAGGGTAGGAATCTGGAATCAGTGTTTACCTCTCTTTGAATGCTGCAGCAGAGAATCCCACTTTCTCTTCCAGCATCTGGATTTTACTTAATTCCCATGACATTACATGAAAAAAAGTAAAAATAAAAGTTGGCTATTATGTGATGCCAATTTTTAAAAATAATTGAATATGAATACAAACAGTGTGGTGGATTTACAGGTCTTTGTATTTACCTTCTGTTGCTTTTCTGGATTCTCTAAATTTTCTGTAATGAACATAGATAGGCACAGAAGCAGTTCTAGGTCTTTGCTTAGAAGAAATCATTAAATACCCTTGCAGTATCTGTAGGCGTCACAAAACCATTGTTGGCCACGTTTCATTTTGCTCACAAGCCTTGCCCCAGGAATCAGGCCTCCATATCTCAAAGCATGTGTACCTCACTCATTTCCTTGTCCTGTCTGTTCCTAGTGATCTTAACCTGCTGTCCTTGTTCTGATGTTCTTTCTCAATCCATCCACACATACACTGCTGGATGCTCTGGTGCCCAACTCTGTCAACACTTGGTGAAGTTTAAATATGACCTTCAAGATTGCTTTTGGTGCTCCATAATATTCTGCACACCATTTATTTCAACCAGTTTTCCCCTCTTGGTCAAGCTTGAGCTGCTTTCTAGGCAAAAGCCAAGGTTCAGCCTGCATTTTGCAAGATCCCATCACCTGAATGTCTTATCTCAAAGAGATGACTTTCCTCAGAATTCCAGAAATTATATTCTTCTAGTTAACTCCTGGATCGTTATCTTTAAAAACAAAACAAAACTGCCATCTTACCAAAGTATTTGTAATCCCCAGCACCTCCCCAGGTAAGTACCACCCATACACACTTACACCTGTGTGCACATATAATTCTTGATAAACAACTTATGAACATAGGAAATATCCTTACTGGTAGGAGTGGTAGTGATGACCTTGAATAGGTAAACTCTCAAAAAGCAGCCACTTAATAACTTCATGTGCAATTTAGAGCCTGTGAAGGATGGACCCCCCGCCACCCTCCAAAGTGAACTCCCCAACCTGTCACCTGCAGCCTCCCTTTGTGCCCAGAGGCCAGTGTGCCTGGTCCGTCTAACAATGTGGGCCCGCTCATCTCCAGATGCAGCTGGGTCTTCACTGTTAGAATGTGGTGTCTGCTGTGGGATCCGTTCTGAGCTTTTGGACCAGGGCTTCTGGGAGCTCCAGTTCGATGCGAGAGAAGCATTCCCAAATGAGCCTGCTCTGTGTGACCTGTGTGACTGCCACTTTGGAATGTTTGTGTTCTTTTTCATTTGGCACCTTAGTGTCTGCCCGGGGGTAGGGGAAAGGGAATGCAAATGGTCCTCTTGAACAGTGCTTGCTTTGGTGAAAGGAAAAATTTAGGAAGGAATGAAGAGAATGAACCTTAGTAATAGCTGGGGCAGAAGTGGCAGTCTGGCTCTGTGGGGCCTGAGGCCAGCTGGGACCAGGCCTTTAAAGTTGATTGGAGGGTGTCATCGGGAATGACCTTGTCTGCCCTGTGGGGATAACTTGCACCGACTCACGTCCTTCCCTTTAAGTGTGGGGAGGATATTGCAGACCACTTCAGTGTGTTGTGTGTGTTGGGGGCAAGTGGGGAGTGCTTGACTGCAGAGCTGGTCAGAGCAGAGTTGCCTAGTTTGTGGCCTGGTCATCTTTGCTGGGCGTCCCACGTGGCTTAGTGGTAAAGAATCTGCCTGCCAATGCAGGAGACTCTGGTTCGATCCCTGGCTCACGAAGATTCCCTGGAGAAGGAAATGGCAACTCCCTCCAGTATTCTTGTCTGGGAAGTCCCATGAGCCTGGCAGGCTACAGTCCTTGGGGACGCAGAGTCAGACACGACTCAGCAACTGAGCACGCACGCACATCTTTGCTGAGTGCAGAAAAATGAAAATTCTGAACTACTTGATCCTGGGAAATTTTCAGAAATCTTTTTAGCCATTTACCCAGGTAAGAATTATTAACTTTTGAGTATTTACTCTGTGCCGAGTACTGGCCAAGCACTTTTATATGTATCTTGTGACTCATCCCCACAATGAGCTAATGTAGCGATCAGGGCAGTGATGAAACTCATTCTGTGGGGAGGTGACTGAGATCCTGAGTGCCTTGGGACCTTGAAGGTTCTGTGGAAGCCAAGACCTGGGACAAAGTTCCGACTCTTAAGTTGCTCCCAGGTTTAGTGGAGAGGGCCTTGTGTTCAGTTAACTGAGACAGTAGTTTGAGCTGGAAACCAGTCAGCACCCTAAGGAGGGAGAGGGTCATGGAGCTATATCAAAAGAAACTTTTTAAAAAGAGAGGTGATACTGGGATTTTTTTTTTCCCCAGCTGAGGGAAGGATTGAGGCATTAGGGGAAAGATGGTCCAGTCAAAAGGGATCGGGCCTTCTGTGAAGATACAGAGGCTTAAGAGGTAAAACAAGCAGGGGAGAAAGGGAAGTATGGGTGATTGGGGTGGGGGAGGGATGGAGGAGTCCCTTCCATGCCAGGGACCAGCACGCTTCCTGTGATGGGAGTGACTTCTGTGCAAGGGGGACGTGGCATCCTGGGAGGTTCCATTGCGGAAGTGGATGCATTAGGTTTCAAGGCTAACGCTGCAGGAATCCTGCTCTTAAAATAAGACAGTAGCTGCTGGTGGTGACTGAGCCTGGCAGGGGCAGGAGAGGTGTTCACGGGCTGCAGTAACTGTCGGATCCTCTAGAGAGGAGACTGGGAGCTCCATCCGTGGAGCCTCTTGGGTTTCTCTTTCGGATGATTAGCTGCGTGGTGGTTGTATTTGTAGAAGCCAGAAAATTTACCTTGAAAGGGGAAGAAAAGGCAACCGGGAGGTGAAGAGGTTGGATTTGAGATGCAGAGGTCTGATCTTGCAAAGAAATTTTCAGAACAATTTAAGATTATGTGGGACTTCCCTAGTGGCTCAGGGGTAATGAATCTGCCTGCAGTGTAGGATGTGGGTTCAGTCCCTGCCTGGGTCAGGGAGATCCCCTGGAGGAGGGCATGGCAACCCACTCCAGTATTCTTGCCTGGAGAATCGCATGGACAGAGAAGCCTGGCGGGCTACAGTCCATGCATGGAGTTTCAAAAGAGTTAGACATAACTTAGGGACTCAACAATAACAAAAAGATTATGTAGCTGGTCATCGAAAAGGTAAATATGAACTGAGTGCCCAGAAAATTGGAGAGGGTGTGGGACCCCAGTTCCTAGGAAACTTGCAAGGGTAGGCAGCAAAAGATGGACAATTGACTTAAAATTGGAAGCTTTTTTTTTTTTAAGGCGTGGGGCGGGATGAGGGGGAGAGCTGGACATTCTCAGAAAAAGTTAAAGCAAAATTTTAAATGCACTCTCAATTTAGGAACACAAAAATGTCTTGCATATAATCTGCCTAGTGATACTAGTGTTCAGTGTACTTAACCATTTGAAAGGCTGATTCGGGGGAGCCTGAGAAATCTAGTTATATATAGTGTATTTCATATCCTTTCATTTGTTTCTTTCATCAACAGTCTTTGAACATTGTTTTCCTCTAAAATTTGCAGTTCATGCTTAGGCTTTTACTTAAACTTTTCTTTTCCCAAACCTTTACCTAGAAGGGACATAAAATTTGCAGATAGGTTTGGAAGGTAAAGATGGAAGGCGTGAAGAGGCTTGAGTATTTTTACAAGAAAATCCCAAGTTGCTTTGTTCTTTTTCATTTCATAGGGGTTGGGGGAGTTAGAATGAGTCTTTGGCTAGAGCCCAAAGTCGTCTCTTCTGTGGGTTATATTTTCAATTTATTCATTTCGTTTGCTGCTTTTTCTTCTCTCAGCTAAGTGTCAGCTTGTGAATAAAGAAATGCGGTCCAGGAATGTGAGAACAAACAATTGTGTTTCTCGTAGGTTTTAACCCTACTGCAACCATTCTGATGCACATTATGTAGAATACGGGAGTTAAAAAAAGGAAATGGCAGTAATAAATGCCAATCACGCCAAGGAAGATGGTTCCAAATTCCAGGCTGTAATACAGTATTGTTACACAAATTTAAAACGCTGAGGGGTTGCTAACACAGCATAGCTCAGTTCTGTCACCCTCCTCAGACTTTGCAAAGATACAAAGAAATCTAGGCATCTCAAAATCGTAGTGTATCTCACGAGCCCACGAAAAGAAGTTAGAGACTAATTTCTACTTCCAGTTAATCTTTACTTCTCATGAGTTTTTTCCCTTAAACTTTCTTTGCTTTTCCTAAATTCTTATGTCACTAGGTAGATATGCTGGCAGGTGGCCAGCTTTATTCTAAGAATTTTTTTTTTCCTCAAATCTCCAGGGATCCTGTTTTGTGAACATTAATTTTTCTGATGCCCACCTGTAGGATGGATAGTCTTGGCCTCATGAGAGAAGAGATGGCTCAGAAAGTGCTATCTTATTTCAGAAGTATCAGAATTTCCTTTGTGCTCAGAGAAGTGCTACAAAAGTGTAATTACTTTACCCAGCATGTGTGATTTACAGGCCTGAAAATGTGCGAGTTTCCAAAAGTATCTGTTTTTAAATACAGTATCCCTCTAAGCCGGCAGGATGTGTTTTGGGCTGGGGGGGGGGGGGACACACACACACACAGCTCTCTCCACTGTGACACACACTCACACTCCCCGTCCTGTCCTGTGCCTTCCGTGGGATGCTGGGTGACGAGAGGCTGAAAGTGTCGGTAATTGCTTCTCTGGGGCTTGCTTATCCTGAGAAGAAACACAAGTTGTCCTGGAGTCCAGTCGGCCTCCCCTCTGCCAGATCACTGTGTCCTGAGTCTGCCTTCTCACCTCTCTACCCTTCTAAGCCTGTTTCTTTTCTAGGAACTCCAAGCATTTTCCCAGCAGTGAGCAAAACAATAAAAAAGGTCAGAGTCAGTGCTGAGACCATTTTTGTTGCAAACATTTTTTTTTAGTCTTCAGAGGTATTAAAAAAATTGGAGGGATAATCGAAGATCAGGTGCATGGCTCCAGTATAATCAAACTTATAAAAGCATTTATGGATTCTTGGCAGATTGATTCACTAAGCATCTGTGGACTAATGTCGTCTCTTTTAAGCACTGTGCTTTTCGAAATTTTTTCTTTTGGAGTATAGTTGTTTAATGATGATGTCTTACTTTCAGGTGATTCAGTTATCCATATACATGCATCTACTCTTTCAAATTGTTTTCCCATTTAGGTTATTACAGAGTATTGACCAGTGTTCCCTGTGGTATACAGTAGGTCCTTGCTGGTTATATATTTTAAATATAGCGGTGTGTACACCAAGTGTGTACTTTAGCACAGTGTGCACTTTGACACAATGAGGTGTTCTCATGTTTAGGGATGAGGAAACTGAGACTCTTGAGAGATTAAGTAATTCGAGGTTTTATTTGCAAGTGGTGGTAGGAGCTGAAAATCTCTATAGTGGTATGTGAGGTTCATGTAATCTGGGCCTGCTGGTCTCCCTGACCTCATCCACCAGGAGTCACAGCTTCATTATGCTTCAGCTGCTGGGCCTTACTTAAGTCTCTCCAACATGCCAAACCTATGCTGCCTCAGGGCCTTTGTGTGTGCTCTCCTTTCTGCCTGGGAAACCATACACCCAGGTATGAGGCAGCCTTGTCCTTCTCATTCATTCAGATCTCAGTTCACATGTTACCCAGAGGGACCTTTGGGTAACAAGTTCAAATGAGCCCCAAGTTCCCAACCACTGTCAGATTCCTCTTACTTGCCCCCCAGGACTTCTTCCTCACTGATATTACCTTGTGTACTTGTCTTGTACTGCTGGAATGTGACTCTGGTCTTGTTTAAGGCAGTAATTCCAGTGCCTAGAACAATGAGTGGAACTGCCCAATACATTTGTTGTTTTGTTTAAAGACTGGAATACAAACCAACTTGTCAAATTCTGAGGCCTGCAATACAATCCATCGTCCTAAACCTTTTCCAGCAGTTTTTCAGTTCAGTCACTCATTCGTGTCCAGTTCTTTGTGACCCCATGGACTGCAGCACGCCAAGCTTCCCTGTCTATCACCAACTCCCGGAGTTTGCTCAAACTCATGTCCATTGAGTCGGTGATGCCATCCAACCAGCTCATCCTCTCTTGTCCCCTTCTCCTCCTGCCTTCAGTCTTTCCTAGATTTTCAGCATTTCCCAGCAGTTTTTAGATTAAATCTTAACGCTGCCTTCAAGATGATCACTTCTGGATTCCCATTTAATTACATCAGCAAGGACAATTAGCACGTGCTTTTAAGCCAGAAATTTTGGATGGCAAGTGATGAGTCCCATGGAGATGAAGAGGGTGGGAGAGAAAAGCTGATTTTCACATGTAAAGGACTACTTCCCTTTGTCCAGTAAAAATGGAAATCGAATACATATTTCCACAGAAGCAGGAGTGAAGTGTGGGCCGCCCAGAGAGTGATCAAGTTGAGTGGAGCAGGGTGACTTGGATTCCTGCTTTGCAGATGTGCTGTTGGTTTGCAAGGAGTTAATGGTAACAGCCCAGGTGGAATTGATTTGGAGATAGACACACAGGCCTTTGGTTCAGTCTAGCCTCCAGCTCAGAGTGCCTTCTCTGCTTTGCTAAGTGAGAAGGCAAGCGATGCAGGGTGCTGTGGGCTTTAGCAGGCCCTGTCCAGCCTGTGAGCACCTGTGTGGAAGCCATGAGGCCGCCGCTAATCTGAGCCCTGTGAGCCCTTAGGGAGGCACCTCACAGCCACTGGTCAGCCTCACAGACTCAGGAGTTGCTTTTATTCCCTGTAAAACACAACAGATAACAGGTTAGGATGAAAGAAATCCAAGTCATCCTTACTTTGGTCATCAGATTGTCTGTTAATCGAGCCCACGAAGGCACTCATGAAAACGCAGGCCATTGGCATATTCTTGTTTATGGCCTTCAGGTCCAATACTTGAGCCTGAACAGACTTTTTATTTTCCTAGTTTTCTTTTTGGCCACCTGTGCGGCAGGTGGGATCTTAGTTCCCCAACCAGGGATCGAACTTGTGTCCCCCTGAAGTGGAAGCATGGAGTCTTAGCCACTGGACCACAGCGGAATTCCAAGAGCAAACTTTTTAAACTTCGGCGTCATCCAGTGTCTGATAGTCTTGGAACCAGTGGTATATAATCTTTATAATAGTCGATTCTTGACCAAATAAATCGTCAGTACTCTCTAAGATCCCCTGGAGAAGGGAATGACAACACACTCCAGTATTTTTGCCTGGAGAATCCCATGGACAGAGGAGCCTGGAGTTGGACACTGAGTGACTAACATACACGTTGAAAAACATTGTTATACCTTTTTTCCCTTTTGTAAAGGACCTAGGACAAGTCGCTTAAGTATCTTGTTTCCCTAACGAAAATATAGAGGTGGAGAGACAGCGCTTGCTATGCATTCAAAGAGCTGTAAGTTTTTCTATTTCATCCCACTTTTCATCTCCTCTGTGTGATGCCAAGTGCTGTGGTGGCCCGCCGGCCCAGATACATCCGGGGTGGAGGGGGAGAGGCTGTTTGGGAGGAAAGGTTTTAAGCCTGAGATTGTTTTGTTTTTGTTTTTCTCTAAGCAAATCAGTGCCTCTTCTGGAGAACTGGGTGGGAGTTTCTGGGTGTGAGCTAACGGCAGGAAATGACCCTCTCTAAACAAAAGGACTCTTTAAGGCCCATCCTGAGTCTTTGTGTTTCTCGAGGAGGGGTTATGCAGAAAACCAGAGCTAGGAAATTAATCTCTGCTTTTAGCCTTTGTAAGCGGGGGAGGGGAGAAAGAAGAAGATTCCTTCCCTGCTCGCCCTCCTAAACGTCCAAAGGGCCCGCCAGTATCCCCTGTGAGTGCCAGAGAGGTTTAAGAGCAAGGCAGCTCTTTGGGCCAGTGTGCCTTCATGCCCACAACACGCAAAGAAAAACCAGGTTGGGCAGAATTACACTCACTGTGACCTTCAGCTTTAACCTTGGCTTTCAGCTGCTGCTTGAAAAAATCTATCACCAGCAAAATGCAGAATGGGGAAAGGAGAAGAAAGGAATATTTTGTATGATCTATTAGTTGGGGTGCTGAAGTTTGCTAAATAACGTGAACGTCGCTCAGTCCTGTCCGACTCATTGCGAGTCCGTGGATAGTCCATGGAATTCTCCAGGCTAGCATACTGGAGTGGGTAGCCTTTCCCTTCTCCAGGGGATCTTCCCAACCCAGGGATCGAACCCAGGTCTCCAGCATTGCAGGCAGATTCTTTAGCAGCTGAGCCACCCCCATAAATAAATCAGATTTGAATACTACATTAACCACAGTCTTCATTTTTCTGAATCTTGACAGAGAAGAGCCGGTGACTTCTGCCAGTTGATGAACACAAGGCTAAGCTTTTCTGTGTTAGATGGCAAGCCCCTATGAAGAAATGTTGGGCCTTGCCCCTGCTTTGGCATGCTGCTTGTCTTTAAAGTGACCGTTCATTGGATTCATGTATCTGTAGGGCCGAGTCCCTCTGCTGTTCACCTGAAACTACCACAACATTGTTAATTGGCTATATATCAATACAAATTGATCTTGGTGTTAAAAATAAATTATAAAAAGTGACCATTCTATCAATATTTACATTGCAGGATTCTGAATTTATATTGCTAGGAAAGTGTCGATAGTTCTGTCTTATCAAAAATTATTTTGCTTTTACAAATTCTTGCTGACTTGCAGCAATGAACTTCTTCCAGGCACACCACTTTTATTTTTTTTAAAGGAATATAAATCTTCCACTAATAATTAGAAACACATATTTTGTTGAAAATGGTTTTGTGGTTTTACTTCATTTTCAGAGTGAAAACGACAAACATCTTCTCCAAGAAACTTCCTCAGCCTACTATTTTAGGCTTTATATTGTAACTGTATTTTTAGAAAGGCCTGCCGATGTGTTTGGTGGGTACAATGTGGTGGGGTGGTGGCGGGGGCTGCGGAGGAGGGTAGAGAGGTGGATTCTGTCACAGCACCAGACACTTAACAGAATCGCAGAGATAAGATTAAAGCCAGTGCTTGGATCCCAGAATGAAAGGATTTTGTCTGGATGTTGCATGTGTTGAAAGACTGTATTTCAGATAGGAACTGAGTGTAGTATCATTGTAAATTCCAAGGTTTACAGGGGAAAACTACTCTTGTTAAATTCTAGTGTCTGATGCATCAGGAGGTTTTCTCATTTTCTTAATAAACTTGAGAGAAAGGTTACTGTTGTAGTGTTAGTAATTTACAGATAGGAAAATTACACATTGACTTAGATTCCTTTGGAGGCTTATGGTATACATTTGGCATGTGTTTTTCATTTGCGAAAGATGACTTATTTTTCAGTTATTATCTGTGTAACATCACTTGTTGTTTTTACAAAGATTAAAATACCAGCGATGATCTGCTCTCTGCATTTAAGCACTTATTTAACTACAATGTCTGGCCGGCCAGTAGAGTTCTTTACATTGAGAACCATCCTGGAACCGTCTTGGGGGTGACTAGGACCAAATTCCCAGCCTGCATTTTTTACACAGGTTAGTGTGTGGTTTAGCTGGATTTTGAGAATGAAGCGTGTCTGAATGTATTGGGTGGAGGGACAGTTCTTTCCCCTAGCTCTGTCCACTGGTGCAACTCCTGGTAAACCTTGAAACAAACTGAAAATATCCTGATCAGGAATGTTCTTGGATGATCAAAAGGAAGCCTCTTGCCAGACCGGCATCTGTTGCTGTTTGGTCATAGTGCACCCAGCCTGCTGACGTAAAAACAAAACAAAAGCCAGTAGGGAGGGAGCAGAGAACTCAAAAGTACGCATGGGGCTTTGAAATATGGTGAGTTTCTAGTTTTGGCAGATGATCATTTGAGAAGTTTTAACCGTTAAATTGTCCCTTCTCCCTTCCCAAAGCCCCCCGGTTTTAATTAACAATTAACTAGTATGAAAATTGCTCTTTATTACTATTATAAATCATGGGTCATGATTATACAGAAATCCTATTGGTCTGAGCTTATTCTGAACTGTAAAGTGTTTTTTCTTTTGTTGTTTAACAAGTCGTGTTTCTAAGTCGTTGTCTGACTCTGCGACCCCATAGCCTTTAGCAAGCCAGGCTTCCCTGTCCTTCACTATCTCCCGGAGTTTGCTCAAACTCCTATCCGTTGTGTCAGTGATGCCATCCAACCATCTCATCCTCTGTCACCTTCTCCTCCTGCCTTCAGTCTTTCCCAGCATCAGGGTCTTTTCCATTGTGTTGGATCTTCCTATCTGGTGGCCAAAGTATTGGAGCTTCAGCATCACTCCTTCAGTGAATATTCAGGGTTGATTTCCTTTAGGATTGCCTAGTTTGATCTCCTTGCAGTTTAAAGGACTCTCAAGAGTCTCCTTGAGCACCACAATTTAAAAACATCAATTCTTTGGGGCTCGGCCTTCCTTATGGTCCAACTCGTACCTTCATTCTCAGGTGGCACTAGGTGGTAAAGAACGTGCCTGCCAATGCACGCGGGTTTGATCCCCGGTTTGGGAAGATCCCCTGGAGGAGGGCATGGGAATCCACTCCAGTATTCTTGCCTGGAGAATCCCATGGACAGCCTGGCGGGCTACAGTCCATAGAGTTGCCGAGAGTCAGACACGACTGAAGTGACTGAGTACTCAGCACTCACATTCATACATGACTTCCTTGTTTACTAATAAAGTCAGTCCCAGGTAAAAGCTTGAGTGCTGCTCACAGCAGGAGACCCAGGCATAGAAATCCAGCAACTTGACCTCCATTGGGACTGACATGTATACATTACTATGTATAAAATAGATAACTAATTAGAGCCTTAGAGAAGATAAACAAAGACGGGGCTGCAGACTTATCCACTGGCATGCAAAGATACTCATAATGTCAAAAGAAAATCAAATGTAACTAAACACTATTATGGTATGATCTTATTTTTGTAAAAACAGAGGGGAGTGAGTGTGTTTATACTCATACACACAGAAAAGCATATAAATAAGATATACACCAAAATATTAACACTAGTTGTAGAGGAAGGAATTATAAGATTTTTACAAAAAGAAAATTTTAACAAATTTTATAGCTTTTTTTTTGCTTACCTTTTTTTTTTTTGTATTTAAAAAAATAAAAGATTTTATTTTGGGGGCAGGGAGAAGTGAAGAAATTTGGACCCACCCAATGTCATCCAATTAAGTCAACAAATGGTTTATGCATTTTGGTAGTTTCAGTAATACAAACCAGATAAATTAAAAATCCAATGGAGCTTTTATTTTAGTGTTGGAAGAAATGACTGCAGTGTTAAGTGTATAAAAGGATTTAAAATATGCAGCAGTAACTTTTGTACACTGAAGCTAAGCTGTGGCCCATTACAGGAGTGGGGGCCACAGATGTCCAAAATAACAACAAAAAATGGAATTAACATCCTACAGCTTTGGACAAAGGAAACCACTCCAGGATTATACAATGAACAGTATGCTTACTCTTCATCCCAAACCTATTTGTATGGCTGCAAATTAACCCACCGGGGGCGGGAAGTGATATATTTACGGTATACCTTTTCCAAGGAATATGACTGCAGTTTCAATTCGGAGAATGTAATGCCTTTAAGTTTTGTGGCAAGATTTCAGAACGTATGAAGATGAGTCGGAGGACTGCCAATCTCCCGATTTATCCCACCTCCCTTTTCCCCCTCTTGGTGTCGTTATATTTGTTCTCAGCCCCCTCTTTAATTCTTAATACTGTGCCGTGGTAAGGATGTGCCTTAATATATTGAACCATTTTTTGTTACTGAGCAATGAGTTTGTTTCTAGCTTTGTGATATAAACTATATCCTCCTAGCTAAATCTGTGTGTACACCCTTAGCTGATTTCCTTCACTTAGACCCTTAGAAGTTGTAATTTCTGGGTCAAAGGACTTATATTCCTTTTTAAAGACATTTTAATGTTTATTGCCAAATCTTCTCAAGAAACAATTGTACTAATTTATACTCTCACCAAGAACATTAGCAGGCCCATTCTGCATCCCCGGCCACTGCAATTTTTAAATCTCTCAAAGGTTGCTTCTTCACCCAATGGCTCAGTGGTAAAGAATCCACCTGCAGTGCTGGAGACTCAGGTTCAATCCCTGGGTTGGGAAGATCCCATGGAGGAAGAAGAAATGGTAACCCATTCCAGTATTCTTGCCTGGGAAATCCCAAGGACAGGGGAGCCTGGCGGGCTACAGTTCATAGGGTCATAAAGAAGTGGACATGACTAAGCAACTGAACACAGCACACACTGATCTGTACAACACCGGGGTGTTACACTTTGAATATGTATATATTTTTAAGTGTCGATTATTTATTTGGCTGCATGGGTCTTTGTTGTGCCCCACAGGATCCTCCGTCTTCGTTGGCAGCATACAAGATCTTTTTAGTTGCAGCATGTGAGATCTAGTTGCCTGATCAGGGATTCATACCCAGGCCCCGTGCATTGGGAGTGCCATGTCTCTATATTGACTTCTTTAACCCCACTTCAAGACAACCTAGTTGTCTCAGGCACTGCTGTAGGCACTAAAATATTTGGCAGTTCATTTCGAGAACTGTTATTGAGTTCCCTTGAACCCAATGAAAAGTGTTGATTTTGTGATCCTTGATGTATATTTAGGTCCTTGATGTATAGTCTGGCTAAAAATGTAATGACTGGGTGATGAGGCCAGTACTTGGTGTTCTGAGCGCATGGATAGAATTTCATTGCATTGGTTGCAATATCTAGTGAACCAGTAGCACTGCTGATTAAACTGTATTGTAAGATGCATCCTGATCTCAGAGATGTTACTTGGTGGGGAGATGTCAGAGCCGGTGGATATGTCCTTGTAACTCTACTTTTCTTGTCTCATGGCTTGAGGTAAGCACAGAGACACTTGGAGACACAATAGTCAGTCTGACATAAGTCTTGGTAGACAGTTAGCCAGTTATATCCCTGGAAATAACTTTCATGGACACAGTTAAAACAGTAATGCCTTTCCTTAGGCATAGACCCTCCAGTGGTACTTTTCCTCCCCTCTAGGTTGAGGAGGGAGCCTGGACCTCGGCGTAGATACTGTCGTGAGGATTCCTCAGTCTGAACGAGGGACCATCAGGACTTTCTCGTCTGCCCCAGAGGGGGTGTTTTCACCGTGATGTCCATAGCATACCAAGAGCTACATGTGGCTGAGGAGTTGGGCTCAGGTCTCCCCGTGTGGGTTGGGCAGTCACCATTAACCCCAGCCTACAAGGTCCCCTTAATTGTTCCCAGAACATTCCTGCAGAGCACACGCCCTCCACAAAGCCTACACAGATGTTCTTAGAGTGTGGCTCTAGGAAATGAGCAGATGTAATGGAAACCTCAGTCTTGACTCATTCTGACTGTTCCATATGAATGGAATTTGCATCTCATTTTGCATTTACTCGAACACTATTTCAGGGCAAATTCCCATTGAGGTCATGAAATCCTGAATTTTATGCAGGCGGCACGTTTCTCAAAGGAACTGGAAGCTCTTTTGCAAAGAAAAACATGCCTTTTCCCTGAGGCCTTGATTGTGGTTGACAGATGGGGAAGGAGTTGGTGGAGAGACCATTGATTAGCGGTGAAAGAGGTACATCTCTTTGGAGTTCTTTCTTCCTTATCGCTGGTTCTTGTCTTGGCTGTTCAGGTAGGATGTGGAAGTGCTACAGAGAGTTCTCTTGTCTGCTTGGAAAGACTGTCAACACAGAAGACAATGGGAAAATACCGCGAGTTCCTTTGTAAATTGACGCTATTGTGCAATATAGACAGACAGCTTAGTAATTCAGAGATCAGTGTGGATGAAGAGGGAAACAGACTTTTAAGAAAGCAAAAGAAAGATGGGTCTTCATGAACCGAGAGGATTTAAATAGGTAGAGAGAATTGGGGACTGGAGCGGAGGTTCACCATCATAAAGGGTTTGGGGGTAGGAATGAATGTGGCATATTTCTGTGACAGCGGGGAGCCTTTTCTGGCTGTTCATTTGAATGAATGGAGGAGTGATGATGAAGCTTGGAGAATATTTTAATGAATTTTTATCAATCAGTTTTCATTGGTTCCCCAACCAGACTTGTTCCATAAGTGACAGGTATAACCACCTGCAGAACACAATGCCCAGCCTGTCTGCTAGCTCTGAGGGTAGAGAATCCGCCTGCAATGCAATCTTCAATCCCTGGATTGGGAAGATCCCCAATGGCAACCCACTCCAGTATTCTTGCCTGGGAAATCTCATGGACAGAGGAGCCTGGGGGGCTACAGTCCATGGGGTCTCAGAGTCAGACATAACTGAGAGACTAGCACTTTCTTCTTCCATTTTTTTTTTTTTTTTTAACATATGGCTTGCAAAGCCACCTAGCTGTTCAGATTAGCATGCTGGAAAAATGAAACAATTTCATCTGTAACTCTTCCCATCCAGCTTCCTCATTGGAGTCATTTACTCCATGAGGGCACTGGTTGCTTTTCGTCTTCATTCTGCAGTAATGGGGCTGCTAATCAGTCATGGTGGCCTTCAGCTTTAGAAACTGAAAGTATAATTCCCCGGTGATGCAGTCACTCCACATATATTAAACTCCGAATGTATTAGGCCCCGGTGATAAAGGGGGCAGCGAACTTAGACATTGTCCTTGACCTTCCTGGAACTTGCTGTGTAGTGAGGAAGCATATCCTAAACAAAAGCACCAGTAAGTATAAAATTATAAACAGGTCCAAGTCTCACGTCACTACTGGAAAAACCATAGCTCTGACTATATGGAGGTGTTACTTCTCATAAATCAGCTGGCACCTGAAAACATTTGGGGGCTTCTTGGTCAAAGCATCTGACATCTAGGGAAGTAATTTGAAAACTGGAAGGCATTGTCTGCCACTATTTTTTTTTTTTTGGTTGTAGTTAGGTAGGATCCTGGTTGCCGCAGCTGACATTTAAAGCTCTCAATGATCAGGCTCTTCATTGCATTTTCAAACTTGGCGTCTGCTGTCTGCCTGTGTGCATTCTCTCTTCTTAACCTTCATCCCTGCATCTAGTCGGGTGATGGTGTCTTCATTCATTCTTTTTTAATAGCTCTCTCTCTCTCTTTAGTTGTTAAGTCATGTCTGACTCTTGCGACCCCATGGACTGCATGAAGGTATAATTCACAAACCTTAAAATTCACCCGTCTGAAGTATAGAATTCAGTCATGGTTTTTTTTTTTTTTTTTTAATATTTATAGAGTTGTGCAACCATCACAGCTCTAATTTTAGAACATATTTTGCTGTCCCCTCTCCCTCCCAAAATAAAACCTGTGCTCATCAATCCCTCCTCCCAGCCCTTGGCAACTGTACTAACTTTTGTCTTCAAGGATTTGCCTATTATGGACATTTTGGACAAATGGAATAGTACAAAATGTGGTCTTTTGCATCTGACTTCTTTCACTTAGCATAATGTTTGAGGTTCATCCGTGTTGTAGCACGAATTCATACTTTGTTCCTTTTTAATGCCTGAATAATATTCCGGTTGTCTGTCTGTACTGCATTTTGTTAGCAGATTCATCAATTGATAAACATTTGAGTTGTTTATCAACTTCTGGGCACCCTGTTCTTACAAAGTGACGATTCCACCTCCAGGTCCCTGACTTGCTTGTGCCTGGCCTGCTTTGTTCTCACTTCTCCATGAATTTTCATCCCCTCCCCACTTCCAGGCTTCCCCTTTGGGCTTTCCTACTTGTTAGCATGTCTGGCTTTCCCCCATAGAACAATTATGTTAGTCTCTGACTTAGCACCCTGAATATGCTACCTAGTATTTTTACTTCTATCCTTTCATGAACATCTCCATACATTTATTTGGATCTCAGACTCACTTGCTTGTTAAAGACAGTTCATTCAACAAATACAGAGTTGAGGATAAACCATTGAATAAGGCTGAGAGCCTTACCTTTGTGGGGACATTAGATTGTAGCAGAACTTAGGTGACTTTTTATTTAACTTTTAAAATTAATTTTTATTGGAGTATAGTTGGGTTAAAATGTTTTTACTGTACAGCACGGTGAATCAGCTATTCGTATACATATAGTTTTGGATTTCCTTCATAGGTGGACTTATTAAATACATATATATTTTACTGCTATTCTTTTAGATTTCCACCTGACCACAACCACAGTGTAGATTCTCAGTAAACATTTCTTGATAATTATTGCATTGACTTAAACTTAAAAATTATAAATGCAATTATTATTATTGCATTTAACTTAAAAATCGAATGAGGCCACTTAATCCTCTCTGAATGGCATAGGTTGCTGTCTTATTTCCTACTGGCACTGTAATCACAGCTTCGGAGGTGATTCCTGAAGGTGAGAGGATGGGTGTGAAGTGGCCCCTTGGAGACTAAAACCAGCTTGCAGAGGACAAGTCTCTCATCCTCTTCTACCCCATGTCTTGAGTCCAGACCCTCGCCGGCGTCGTCTCATTTTGCTGGGCTGTTGAAGTCTGAAGTCTTCGTTATTCTAAGGACTGGAATCTGGGGGAGAGAGAGGAGGGCGGGCGGAGTCTGTTCTCCACTTACTGTCCGAGATGAGAAGCTTTCCTCCTCCTTCCTGTTCATGAGGAGGAAAGCGTTTACTCGGTTCCTGATAAAGCTGAGGCTTGTCAGGCCCTGAGCAAGGCGCCCGAGAAGGGCTGCCAGGCCAGGCTGGGAGGGTGGCTTGGGGGAGAATGGATGCATGTGCTTGTGTGGCTGAGCCCCTTGGCTGTCCACGGGAAACTCTCACAGCATTGTTGCGTTTTTGTTTCTTTGGCTGTGCCGGGTTGTAATTGCGGCGTGTGGGATCGAGTTTCCTGACCCGAGGTTCGAAGCCGGCTCCCCTGCATTGGGAGCTCAGAGTCTTAGCCACTGGACCAGGGAAGTTCCTTACAACATTATTAATCAGCTCTTTTCCAGTTGAAAATAAAAAGTTAAAAAAAAACAAAACTTCCAGCTCCTCACGCAATGTGCCATAATTCCCTGTGAGGTCAGGTGTCTGGCTTGCCCAGCCTCTTTTGGAAATGGTGGTAGAATGGCTATCCCAGAGCCCTGTGAGGATTCAAGAGTTAACATTTGTAGAGGCCTCTGGAAATGTTAAGTGCCTGGTGTTCTTATCTCCTTTCTGGGCATAGTTGCCTTATAAGGCTGTCCACTGGGCCGAGGGACCTCTGCTGGGGAGCTGGGCCAGCCCGTGAGGCTAGATGACTGGCAGCCTGTGACAGTTTTCCCAGAATGGGCTCCGATTTCTTATTTTAATACTGGTGATACCACTTTTTTTTTTTCCCTAATTGTTAGTGTCAGCCTCACAAACACTTTACCCTCAGCTTTATTACATCTATTTTTAGCCCCTCATCTCGGTGATTCTTTCCCTGTGAAAACCAAGTATAGTAAAATCCATTTGAACAAAATAACCCAGTCAAAGTTTTTAAATTTTCTTTTTTTGGAATGGAAGACTCCTCATCCCAAGACGTATTTTGAAGTAAATGAGTTCCTTTTTTTTTTTTAAAGCTGTATTTGAAAAAAGAAATAGCAGCTATGACTTTCCCATAGCGCTCCTAAAATAATCGATGAAAATGCACAGATATTCAGTCTAGAGGACTACGAACTTTTGTTCATTTTTCTTTTGTGAAACAGCTTTTCAAATAGCAGTATGTAAACATGGAAACTTACGTGTTTGAGAGCCGGTTTTAAAAGTCTTCCTTCTTACTCCGGCCATTTACTCTTGACATGTCCATTTATGCTTATCAGAACTTTCTGGAGCTTGGCGGCACCCAGGAAGTGCTTTTGTTCAACACCCTCCTCTGAGCAGTGAGTCAGCTGAAGCCCAAGGTTGGATCTGGAGCCCATTCCGTTTGTAAGACCGTGCTATTCCAGTTGACCCCTGTGTCTCTTTCTGGGTCCCTTGATGTCAAGCAGAATGACTCCTATATTTTGAGTTGGTTAACTTATAAAGTAGAAGGGATGATAGCTACTCTCAGCCTACTCCAGGAAAGGTGCTATCAAGGTGAATGGTGTAAATAGTCCAAAATGTTGTTTTGGGATCTAGAGACAGGGAGTAGAAGGTTAGAATATTATGTCTTAGATCCTTGTTGATCTCTACAAGTATTGAAACCTTGGTTCAAACCTGGCTTCCTTTTTTTTTTTTTAATTGAATGTATCATCAGAACAACAGGTATTGTGGGGAACTTCCCTGGTGATCCAGCAGTTAAGACTCTGAGCTTTCTATGCAGGGGGCATGGGTTTGATCCCTCGACAAAAAAAGAAAAATTAAAAACTAATTAGAAAGGAACAACAGATACTGAGTCATTGGTAACTATCTGTACTGGCTTAGTGGGTTACCATCATTTTCATTAATGATACACTTTTGCTTGCCAGGGCAGTACCTTGTGAGTAAACCTAAGTCCTATTTAGAGGCAATGAGCAAATATTTTTGGTGAGCCTTGTACCTCCTGTATCTGTGTGAATGTTTATAGGCAATCTTGTTTATAAGAAGTGGTGCAGAGTTGGGGAACTTTGGCCTTAGTAGTGGTGGGAAGTGGGACACAGTAGGCTGGGCCTGTTGCTGGTTAGCTCATTTGATGAGAACAGTATGCTCATGACCCCGGGGTCAGTGGACCATCTGTGTGTAGGCCAGCCAGCTCTGCTCTGCTGGGATTCCAGGAGGCTGGGCCATGTGTGTCACTGGTCACGAAGCTGGAGCAGATAGATCACCAGACCAGGGAACGAATTCAAAACACATGCCCTAAGGATGGAAGACTGCTTGTGGCTCTTGAATTTATGAGTCTACCATAACAGTTAGACATTTTACACAGTTAAAGTTTTCAGAGGAAGAACAAGATACATCACTCTCAAGGATCCTAGGAAAAACAGAAAAGGAAGAAAATAAAAAAAAATCACTTATCCCACTAGTGACAGATTTTATATTTTGGGTTTTTCTCATTCTTGACACTGTCTATCCTTGACTTTCATGATACCATGGACTTTCACTCTCCCCCGCCGCTTTAACCTCACTCCTTTTCATCTGTTTTCCTTGGTTTGGTTCTTAGGTGATAGTGTCCCTTAGCCCTCCTTTCTGTCTTCATTTCGCATTATCCTACTCTTCCATGGATGATGTCCTTATGCCAGACTTCTCTCAGCTCGATTCAAATATCTGAGTGTCCACACCACCTCCAGTTGAATGGCCCCCATACACCTTAAACTCACCATGACCAGTAGCTGATTTCATTATCCACACCCCCCTGAACCTGCTCCCCTGTATTAAGCATCTGAGCCACCCCTTATCTGGGTGCCCACTTCTTCCCCCTCGCTCCCTGTCTGTCTTCAGTCCGACAGTTCATCCTCGCATGTGTGTCTCAGGTGTGTTGCTTCTCTCCGTCTTCCCTGCTGCTATCAGGAGGGCCACTGTCGAAGCTTTCTGCACTTCTGTGCCAGCTTTTGAAACACCTCTCTGTCTCTAGTGTTGTCTCTCCGTGGTCCTTGATCTTTAGGACAGCCGGGGTTACCTTTCAGAAATTGGAAGCATGCTCTACTCTTCTGCTTAAAACCTTTGGTCACATCCTGTCACTCGGCAGCCTCACCTGTGATCCCGTCTCCTGCAGATTCTGCTTTTAATCAGACTGAACTTCACGGGCTTCTCTAGTAGTGCACCGTCTCATTCATTTATTCAGGAAGCATTTTTATTGAATATCTACCATGGCAGGTGCTGTTATAGGTTCTGGCAACATCTCCAAGGAGAATGAGGGGGTCAGGATACACCTGGGGGAGGGCTCCCCTGAATGGCTGTAAGAGCTCTGTTTTGGGGAAAACCTGGGCCAGAACCGTGCAGTTCACTGCTTTCTGTGTGAGATAGCAGTGCTTGTACATTCTGAGCCTAGCACAGTGCTTGGGATGCAGGAGGCACACAGTATTTAAGCTTGCATTTCTGCAGGACTTTGAAGGATGACTCTTTGGAAGGACTATATGAGAAGCACATTGTTCAGAGGAAGGGACATCTGATTTCTTCATCAAAAATTAAGTGTCTGAGGTTTGGCAGTGTGGTTTTGTGTTAGTTTTATACTTAAAATGAGTTTGGATAGGGCTGAATTTTCATTTAATACAGTAATTCCTTTTTGTAACATTCCAAGTCATGTTACATCGCAATGTGGGATTTTCAGAGTTGGGAAATTCCTGTGGAGCCAGGATATAGAGTGATGTTTCTGGATATACTAGTGACTTACGACTTGAAAGAGTTGCATATATAGTAGCCATGTCCCCTGCTTCGTCTTGGGTTTGTTTCGCATCATCCTGAACAAATAAACTAAACAAAATGATAAAGGGTAGAAAAGGCCCTGCTCTAGTGAAGTCAGTGTTTGTATAGATGTTAATCCTTAGGAAATACAGTATTCTTTAGTCCTACAGATCCCATTCTTTGACCCTCATTCTGCTTCCTTCATGGTTTTTCATATATGTTTTCCTTTTTGTGGGAGAAGCTTGTGTGTCAAAAGGACAGATACATCTTTTTGCCCAATCTCAGAATACAGTAAAACCTTTTGATAGTGTTTGTGATCTCTGAAAAGTTTGTTAAAATGTTCAGATGCTTTACTTTCATATAGAAACAGAGCAGAACAGATCACCTTGATTGGGCACCTAAGCGTTTACAGAATGTTTGCAGTCATTGGATGCCTTCTGTTTTCTTTCTCACTGTCTGCACTTCCCAGGGACTTTTCCTACCTGGTACCGGAGAACTGATACTAATCAGTGACTGAAATCAACATGGAGACTCCTCAGAAAACCTGTTGTTCATGAACTTTTAGACAGCTGCAAAGGACCATAAATATGATGGCTCCTCATTTTTCCATTGTTAATAAAATGTACAAAGTAATAAGACATGATTTTTGTATGTGAAAATACAGAAGTACATGCGGCAAAAAAATTTCCCCCTCAACCTCCCACCCTATCCTGTACCAAAAATGTAATCACAGTTAATGATATAATATTCATCTTTCTTTGCACTTAAATGCAAATAAAAATGTCATCTTATATGCAGTACATATGATTTGGTCCCTCTTTTTATTTTAACTTGACAATAAATCTTAGATCTTGGGTATCAGAATATACAGCCTTACCTCATTCTTTTTAATAGTTATATAGTATCTGTTGTATGGATGTACACTAATATATTTTACTACTTCCTGCTGACATTCAAGTTATTTTTCAGTGCTTTTGCCATTACTAATGCTATTGTAGGAAGCATCTTTTATGCATACATCTTTGGACATGAGTGTGCTGGTTATTTCTAACAGTAATAGAGTTGCATTTTATGCATTTAACTTATTAAAACTCAACCATAATATGCTCTTATGTAATTAAAGATGTAAAATTTTATTTTGCCTACATGTTCTTTATGATGTATGTACATCAGTAAATAAGTTTATATTTATGTATATTATGCATATTCAATTAGTAGGTTACATACACTTGGACAACTTAAAGGATATTTAAGGATTAAAATTTTTCTTTTTTTTAACCATATGTCATTTTAAAATTTACTCTTTAACTCTGGAACATGAGTATAATGTAAAGATTGCTAGAATTAGATTTTCTGGATGAAAAGGTTATATGCATTTAATTTTTTGATAATGCTGAATTTTCCTCTAAAAAGACTCATTAATATGCAGTTCCATCTAGTGTTCATTTCACCTCCTTTATAACATCAGATGTTATCTTTCTTTGCAGTCTTTGGCTGGGAAAAAGGCATTTCATCACTTTAATTTGTATTTTCATTAATGAAGTTGAACATTTTCATATGTTCACTGGTTTTCTGCTTTTAAACAACTTGGTTAGTGGTCCTCTCTTATCCAAGGTTTTGCTTCTGTGGTTTGTTACTCACAGTCAACTGTAGACCCAACATATTAAATGGAAAATTCCCGAAATAAACAACTCATGAGTTTTAAATCTCATGCTGTTTTGAGTAGTATGATGAAGTCTTGTGCCATTCCACGCTGTCCCATCCAGAGAGTGAATCATCCCTTTGTCCAGTGTATCCATCTTGGCCATGCACCCAGCAGTTAGGATGGGAAGAAGCATATATAGACTCTGGGTTTCAGGTGTCCACTCGAGTCTTAGAATATATCCTCCACAAATGGTGGCTCAGACAGTAAAGAATCGACCTGCCATGCAGGAGACCTGGGTTTGATCCCTGGTTCAGGAAGATTCCCTGGAGAAGGAAACGGCAACCCACTCCAGTACTCTTGCCTGGAAAATCCTATGGACAGAGGAGCCTGGGGCGGGGGGACTACAGTTCACGGGATCACAGAGAGTTAGACACAACTGAGTGACTAACACTTTCACTGTATTATAATCTTTATTTTTCTATTAAGTTATTGATTTCTAGGCTCTCTTTATATATTATAAACATTGTTTATGTACTTTCTAAGGTATTTTGGAAATGTTTCCCTTAGTATTTTGCTTGTCTTAAGAATAGGTCAAGGTGTGATTGCCTAGAAAATCCAGAATTACCAATTGAAAAGAAAAAAAAGCCTAGAATAATAAACTTCAGTAAGGTGGCCAAACAGGATAAGCACAAAATCACAAGACTTTTTTTTAACCTACCAGCATAGGAAAGCAGTATTAAATAATTCTAAATTTTAAGATACATTTTTGGCAGCAGTAAAACAAACTTGAAAGAACAACCTGAAGAATACTGTATTGTAAAGAACATAAAAGACCCGAATAAATGGAGACAGAAACTATATTCCTGGATGTATATTGTAATGTTGCCAGTTTCCTCCAGATTAATTTATAAATTAAATTCCAATAAAAATTTCAAAGTAATTTTAAAAGAATTTGACAAACTAGTTCCAAAGTTCAATTGGACTTAAAGATGTAAAGACAGCCAAGAAAATTTTGAAAAAGAAGAACTATGAAGGGGGACTTTCCTCACCAGATAGCAAAATCCATTTCAAAATGTTTTTTAAAAAATTTTTCTATGGTGCAGCATTTGAAACAGACAAGTCACTAATTGAGGACAGTGAGGTCCAGAAAGGTGAAATGAGCAGCTGAAGGTCATAGAGCTCAATAAGGTCATTTTTCATGAAGTAGAAAAATATTTCTGTTTTTGAATGGATGGCACGCCATTCTAACTTTGAGCAAAACTCCATTCGGGGATTTCTGGTTTCGTCATCTGCAAGAGTATTTTAGGAAAAGCATGCATTCAGAGAATCAACTTGCAGAACATTCACAAAGCTTGAATAGAATTTAGAAAAGATGCTTGTACGCGTCAGCCAAGCTCACATGTGTTTTGTGTTGTGGTGTGTTTCCTGGTGGAGGTGACTCAGTAGTTCAGAGGTGCAGGACTGGAAGGTGAGAGTTCTGGGGTGTATCTAGGAACAGGAAGGTAGGAATAGTTTAGAAATTTGGAATCAGTTGACAGGTTGGTTAATATTTTCTTGATATTGAGTTAAAAGTTTTGAATATTGATCTGTTGCAAGTCATGAGAATGGCCAATTTTAATTTATTTCCCATTGATTTCCCCCTTATGCTTTAAATGTGTGCTGTGCTGTAAAAATAAAAGGGGCATGGATGGGAAAGGGGTGTGGAGAATTTGTAGTGACCTGTATGAAAATTTGGCACAAAATTTTTTTTTGACTGTGGCTGGTCAGCTGCAGAATGTTCTGTTTAAGGAACTGATAGCATCTTGGGTGGAGCTAGGAGCAGAATCATGTCTAATCACATACTTACCAACTTCCTGGCACTAAGAAAATTATCACCAGGCAGCAGCTACCGGGCTCATGTAACTTTAGTTCTGGACAGGCACATCTGAACTAAATCATTTTTGAAGTAAAATTTTTTTGAGCAGATGTAGGCATTACTTGGCTTCCTCTTTCTGGTGATGTTTTCTTCCATCCTCTTCTGTGTTTTTGTCATTGGTGTGTGTACATATGTCAGTCCCATTAAAAATGCGTTAAAGTACAAATGTCATATCTGAGTCCTATATTAGTGTGCTTAAATTTGAAAGTACGGTATCACATAGGTGATTCTTTAGAAGATTTCTATGTAAATCTGTGTACCTACTATTTCAGTGCCCTCAGGTTGCTTGTGGGCTACGTGGAAAGTATTAAATGGAGGTTGAAAGTGTTGAAAATGTTAGTTGCTCAGTCGTGTCCGACTCTTTGCAACCCCATGGACTGTAGCCCCCCAGGCTCCTCTGTCTGTGGAATTCTCTAGTCAAGAATACTGGAGTGGGTTGCCATGTCCTCCTCCAGGGAATCTTCCTGACCCAGAGATCAAACCCACGTTTCATGCATTATAGGCAGATTCTTTACCGTCTGAGCCAAACAGAGGTTAGAAAAGGTTAATTGCTATAACAGATAAAAATAATCGCTGGGCAGGGTATTGAGGAAAGCTTGTTAGAAGCAGTAGCGTTTGGGCAGGGATGTGTTGAATTATCTACTGTTGCTTTATACACAAACCTGGTCTTTGTTTAGGCATGAGAGAGTCCCATGGCACTTCCTTTTGTAGGAACTTAATGTACAAGAGAAACCCAGATGTGTCTTTCTGAACAAAGTTAGACATACGAGGGTAGATTCTGAAATCCTTCTACTTGGGCTCATTGCCATTATGTTCTCTTATGTAGCCTAACACACAAGAATTTGCAGAACAAATATGTAAAAAAAAATTTAAAAAGCCCCTTCTTAAAATGGAAAGATCCCATTCTTCATGGTATTGAATGGATGTGTGTTCATTTTCAGTTAGTATTTGTCCACTCTTCATGCTAGAGGAACTCATTAAACAGGGATCTTTCTGTCTGCAGTAAGTGCCTTTCCAGTTTAGTTGGTTTTGAAGAGGTCATGTGTCCATTGATCCCCACTATCTAAAGTAGGGTTGAGGGGTCTTCCCTCATGGTCCAGTGGTTAAGATATTCTCTTCCAACGCCAGGGGTCTGTGAGTTCGATCCCTGGTTGGGGAGCCTTAGCTCCCATATGCCTCCTGGCCAAAAAACCAAACCATAAAACAAAAGTAATATTGTAACAAATTCAATAAAGACTTTAAAAAATGGTCCATATTAAAAAAAAAAAAAAACAACGGAAAGTAGGTTGAGAAGCAGGGCCTGGGCCAAAGACCAAAGACCTCGGAGCAGCTGGAATGGGTATATATTGCAAAGTCCACACCCTCCTCGTTCATGGCTGTGTTCATAGCAGAGCTGTTCAACCTCACTTCAGGCCTCTTTGCTCTTGAACAGCATCGCCATGGGATTAGCTATCTGGTGCCCCTACCTAGCCCTCCAGCTTTCTGCCCGCCAGTGTCTTACCAGGGCTTTTAAAATTCTTACCCGAACTAGAGATCCAGACGCTCAGACATCTGTACTGTGTGTCCCTTATCTCTTTGTTCCGTGTTTCCGTCACCTTGCGGGTATTTATAGGTCACCGGTTCTGCTTTTGTTGGAAGCCCTGGTGGCAGGGCTTGGCATCTCTTTCCTCTTTGTGTACGTGGGGTCTGGTTGCCCAGCTACCTTGGAGGGAGAGTGAGGAAGGGTCTAGAAAGGGAAGCCTGGAGTCTGGGTTAGACTCTGACTCTCCTTGTTCTCCAGGGTGGGCGGAGCTCCAAGGGCCCCAGGGAAAATCTATTGCTGGGAAACGGCCACTTCCCTTCCATTTCTTCTTTATGGTCTTTCCTTCTTTTTCTTCTCTTTTTAGTTCTTCATCTCTGCTTCTATCTCAGACCTACTGGTGCTCATCAGGACCCAAGAATCTGCAGAGTCGATCGGGTTGGGGGTGGGAACTTGCTGAAAGAATAAGGTTTAACTTTTCTGTGAGCAGACTCAGGGATCAGTTGAGAAGAAAGTTTTCGGGATGGTGGAGAGTTTTACTCTGGGTCTGCGTTCAGAAAATTTAGATGACCTTTCAACTTCTTCAGAGTGCCTTGAGATTTGGCATGCCAGTGTAGGTTTTGAATCCCGGTCTCCTCTGCTGGCATTGTCAGTTAATAGCTGTGTTCCTTTGGGCAAGTTACTTGATTTCTCTGAGGCTGTGTCTTCCTGTGTAAATTGCCAATCACAAAATCTACCACATATGGGGCTGCATATGAGCTTCCCTGGTGGCTCAGATGGTAGAGTCTGCCTGCAATCAGGGAGACATGGGTTCGATCCCTGGGTCGGGAAGATCCCCTGGAGAAGGGAATGACAACCCACTCCTGTATTCTTACCTGGAGAATTCCATGGACAGAGGAGCCTGGTGGGTCACGGTCCATGGAGTCCCAAAGAGTCTGACATGACTAAGCAACTAATACAAGGTTGCATATGGATTACAGCAATAGTAATAGAGAGTATGCCTCCTTGGATTATAAATGTGTGTTCTGCAAGTACAAAGCTACCATTATTATTACTACTTTTATTATTATTTATTTGGAAGGGAGTTATCCTGGAGAAATGGATGAGGACAGGAGAAAATTATGGAGAAATCAACCAATAAGCCTGGTTTTTGTGACATAGAATGTTTAATTATAAATCACTTTCTTCAGGGGACTTTCCTGATGGTCCAGTGGCTAAGACTCCATGCTCCCAATGTAGGGGGCCTGAGTTTGATCCCTGGTCAGGGTGGATTCCACATACCGCAACAAAGACCTAGGACACCCAAAGAAAGAAATACTAAACGTGTTTTTTAAAGAAAATAAAATCACTTTAGGTGCAGTTATGTTGGCTTAATAACTAGGTTCATAATCTGTTTTGCCTGCTAGCTAGGTAAGCTTTAACCTTTCTAAAACCATAGTTTCTTCATCTGTTTTTAAGAAAATGATAATATCTACTTCATGGAACTGTAAAGTAACCTTGTATGTAAAACATGTGGCAGAGTGTCTGACTCAGAGCTTGACCTAAAGGATCTTATTTTTAATTCTTAGTAAACTTTGAACGAGCAATAAATTCTACAGTTAAATTATATCAGCGTATTCTCTGTTCCTGGAAACATGGCTGTTTGCAAAATTTTTGACACTCTTGCGTTATTTTCCTGGAGAAAATATACATACTCAACAATAGCATGAGCCCGTTATTAAGGAACACTCCTCCATAAAACCCCTTTAAAATTTTTTGGGCATATCATGTGGTGTGTGTAATCTGTTTCCTGACCAAGGATCGAACCCATGTCGTCTGCATTGAAAGCATGGAGTCTCAACCACCAGACCACCGGGGAAGTCCTTACACTGGCTCCATTATTACTTGGGTAGAAATTTGTCTTCCTTCAAAAGTTAAGCCTAGCTCTCCAGTGTGTGGCAGTGGATGTAAGCATGGATACTCCTCTCAGCATTCTCTGCTCCCGTGATATAAACATGTATATGTAGAATAAATTTTTTTTAACCACCAACATCTAGCATCGTGAATAACACGTGGTGGTAGCTTAGTAAATGTCTCTTTAATTTGGTTTGATTTTCTGACTTTTAAATGTTTTTCTTAAAAATATTTTTTGTTTCATGGAGAGTTACAGTATTTGCACTTGAAGTGGTTATCTTGGTGTTTTGTTTCACACTGAACAGGAGGCATATTACTCTGGATATTGGCATGTTACTGAACATGGCTTTTTTTCTCAGTTTAGTTGAAACAGCTCCTTTCCTTAACCAAGGAATTTTTGTGAGATTTCGCGTATTTGTCAAACACTAGCTTCCAGACACTGTTCTAAACATCTTGCGAGCCTTACCTTACTGACTTCTCACAACAATCCTATGAGGGAGTTAAAACCGTGATCCCCATTTCATACTTGGAGAAAGCACAGAGAGGGGAAGTAACTTGCCGGAGCTCACACAACTCTGTGATCAAACTGGCAGTGAACTTGGACCACCGCTCTGCCGTTTGCTGCTGGGCATGCTGCATGCCCAAAGGCTCGTCTCTGTGTCTTTCATGAAAAGTCGCTTCTAATCCCGTGGCTTTGTGCAGCAAAGAAATGGAACAGAAATAGAAAAGATGCTGACAACAGAGGAATTGTGCTATGCTGCAATGCTGGTGATGTGATGTAAGGTGTGATGCTGATGACATGCTGGGTTAGCAATGTTCACATTCCATCAGGGGACCCAGTCGCCAATCTGCATATAAGCTTTCTTGTGTTCAGACTCTTTGGTGATTATTATTCCTCAGAGGGCAGTCATCCTTTTAATCTTGTGGTAGAAAATTAAGAGCGAGTCTCACTGAGGTATGGTTTATTTTTAAGTTTTCTTTTAAATATTAGTTTCGAGAAGTTAATTAAGTACCCAGCCTGTGAATCCAGCGTCTTGGATTTCCTCCGTGTCTTCCCCATTTAGAGGGCAGGTTTTCTTAGAGTTAGATTACAAATTGGTGAGTTTATGCCTTATCAGTAAATCATGAACATTTGGGGTCCTGAATAGGTGGCCGGCTTGCATAATATGACCTGAGTAAAGTTAGGCAAACATAACTATCTCAGATCTTAAAGGCATTTTGAACAGAGCCTTAAGCTAACGTGTTTGTCAGCTTTTCAAGTAAAGCTCAAGAGGCACGGATACGTTCTCATTTTGCTTGCACTGAATTTTTTTTAAACTTATTATGTCTTAGTGTTGCCCCTGGTGTTAAAAGTTACGGGGAGGTCTGGTCTGCTTGAAAGCAGTGATTGTTGATTTGAGGGGTCATTGATCCCTTTGAGAATCTGGTGAAACCTGTGGATAGTCTCCCTGGAAAACACACACACAGTTTTGTTCCTAACCCCCTAAGGGCCACAGACCTCGACTTTAGAGTTTATGGAAATCTGTCATGGGAGCCAGTCACCCTCCCCTTCTGTGTGCCATCTTCTGCCTGCCCGGCTCTAAAAATTTCAACTAACCGGTTGGCTTATCACACTTACATTCTTGCTTGCACCCCAGGACTGTTTGACTCTGGGGAAGTGTTATCTCAGAAGGGAAGAAATGATACTCCTTTAAACTCCACCAGATATTACCCCTGTAGGACAGGGCTCCCAAACCTCCGGGATCTAATGCCTGGTGCCGCAAAGGTTGGGGGCCGTTGCTGTAGGAGACAGCTGTCAGTGGGCCCTTTCCTAGCCACCATTAGTCAGGTGGGGTGAGGCAGAAAGGGGCCCAGTGAGCGAGCCTTCTCTCCCCTCCTGCCCCACTGGATTCCGTGGGTTCGCTCACCTTTATGTACCTTGGCACATGTTGTTCTCCACCTGGAATGCCCTTCCATTCTTCCTGCTCCCCAGGAATGTGTGCTCATCTTTCAATACCCAGCTCAAATGGAAGCCTGGCTGAACTCCCAGGCAGCCTCTCTCTCTCTTTGCTGTGTTGCCACAGCAATGTTTAAAGGCCTAGGTTACAGCGCACATACTGTGTTGTAATTATTTCTTAAAAGTTTGGCAGGCTCCACTACCTGTAAACCAAGCACTTGTCTTAATTATCTTGATCACTCGGAACAGTGTTGGATGCTTGGTAGGTTTGCCATCCAGCGTTTAGACAGGTAGGCCGTGGGGTCAGGAAGGCAGAGTGCAGATTCTGCCTTCATGACCTTGTGAGGAAATGACTTCTCTCTGCCTCTGTTTCCTCACCTGTGGGCTTCTGGGGGCAGGTGGATGCCTGTTGTCTCTGGCACATGGTAAACTAGTCAGCAAGTGCTAACCATCAAGATTAATCATAATATTAAGCAGTTATATTATTGAGTGAAAAGCTCTTAAGTAATCCAGCTGTAATTGGAGGTAACATTGTTTAAAGAAATGTAGTCAATGCTGTACTGTCCAGCTAATCTAGCTTTTATAAGGCACCCCAAGAGGCTTGGTAGGACCCCCTACTTTCAGCCTATTATCTATCTCCGTATTAGTATTAACTGTGAATTATGTGAGGGCTTTAAAACAGTTGGAAGTAGGTACGTCCTGTGGGAGACTTAAAAGAATAAACGCGTGGTTACCAGAGAGAAGGGGCAGGGGAGATAGATGGGGAGTTTAGAACTGACATGTATACATTACCACATTTAAAATAGATAATCAACCAGGGCCTGCTGTATATAGGGGACTCAGCTCAGTATTCTCAAATAATTGAAATGGGAAAAGACTTTGAAAAAGAATGGATATTTCTGTGGATATAACTGAATCACTTTGCTGTACACCTGTAGCTAACATACCACTATTAAGTAGCCATACTCCAATATAAAATAAAAAATTAAAATAAGTACTGTGGGGATATGACTTTCTTTTCTTTCCCTAATGAAAACGCACACAGTTTTAAGGTCTAGTTTAAATGTGTTCACAACCTTGTGTTTTTCACATCACTTTCAGAGCATCACTAGCGATCTTTGGGAAAATGGAACAGGTCACCACCATGTGTAGCCTCAGCAGTAACATTCGGCCCTGTGGGAATCCCTAAGAAACACTTAATCACAAAAGCATTTGCTTCTGCTTCTAAGACAAGTCAAAGGTGGTGAGAAGAAAACATCTTCGAAGTTTTTTCCTGTGTGTGTTTTGTTTGTAGGCAAGCTAGAGACATCCTGCTAAAGTCATAAGTGTCATAATCCTGTTTTAGAACTGGAAGGAGCGTCACTGGTGCAGCCTTTTCTCCTTTTTCAAATCAGGAGACCGAGGTCCAGAGAGTGGCTTGATTTGCTGTGTGACATTGTGTCTGAAGGTGGGATGGTTCTATGCCGCTGGTCCTCACGTGAGTCACGTGGATGGCTGTGTGACCGGGTCGGGGTGAGAGGGTGCTGGAGAGCCCATGGTTTCTGCAGGACGAGAGCATCTGCCTTCCAGCATGCGCTAGCTTCTAGAAAGCCTTCCTGGACTCCCCAGGCAGTATCTCCTTTTTGCTTGCAAAACTAAATTATGTCTAAATTAAAAGCCGTGAAATCTAGACCTCCTGGAAGGGTATTTACTTTTCCCTTTAAAAAAAGTAAAACAATTAAGCTAATGACAGTGTTGGAAGCCTTAACTACATCATTCAGTGACCAATATCTTTGTCCCCCAATTTTTGTAGGGGAATATAAGAGTCTATAATCTTATTTTTCAGTCAAAGTTTAATCAGTTATAGTAGGTCTCAATACATGCTTATTAAGGTTTCTTTTTTTTGGGGGGTAGGGAGTCCTTAGGTCACCCAGCAAGATCCCTTTTGTCAGTTTCTTTATTTTTAATTGGAGGATGATTGCTTTACAGGGCTGGGTTGGTTTCTGCCGTACAACTTGGCGAATCGGTCACATACACACACATGCACACACACCCTCCTTCTCCTCTTTTATCAGTTTCTTGCTTCTCTTTTTCATGTTTTGGCTTCTTGGTGTCTACATAGTTTATAAGCTCACCAGCCCAATAAATGGTACTATTATCTCCAGATTTCCATGCTTTACAAAAAAAGTATATACTTGCTGTTGTCTCCTTTTTCAAAGTGTGGGTCAGTTTGTGAATTTTAAACTATTTTTTCACATGAAGGAAGGGAAGGAGAAAGTGCTCTAGAAGTAATTAAATACTAGTGGTTTATAAATTAAATTCCTGAGCCCTAGTAACTCACAGAAGGTTCCTTTTGTTGTAACTGTATGGTTATATAATCTACACTTAGCAAATTTTGAAAGTGTGAAATCTCACAATTCCATCTGCCACTGTTGGCAGTACAGGAGAGAACCATACTACTTGTTCTAAGCTTGTAGTATTTCTCTAAGAAACAATAAGTTGCATGTCTTGATTCTCTGCTTCATGTAGAATCAGGATATTTGAGGGGTGAAAACAAAGAAGAGACTTTTTCATGCGTATCCCTGAAATGTACTTTTTGGACACGTTGTTCAGAATCTAATAAAGAGCCAATCTTCTAGTGAGTTGTTGAATAACCTTGATCCATTCCTCCACTGTATGTTACAAAGTAAATAGCATATCAAAGAACAGAAATGCAATAACGACAGCATTTAAAAAATTAGTGGTATTGAAGTGTTACATGGAGAAACCAGTGTTTTGAGTTCCTGGTAGCTATCTCAGTTACTGATTGGAAAAAGTGGCATAACCATGCAGTAATCCTTTTATATGTGTTTGAGAATATATGCGTAGCTTTGAGAGACATGTACTAACACTCTTTATTTTTTATGGGATACTGGGCTTTTTATTTTTTATTTAATTGGAGGATAATTGCTTTACAATGTTCTGTTGGTTTCTACCATGCGACAACGCAAAGCCCCGATAAGATACATATATCCCTTCCCTCTTGAGTAATAATACCTTATGTAGTAGTTTGTCCTAAAGGGCAAAATTTTAGCTTCTTGCTTCCTCTTCATTTACTTTCCTTGAGCTATGGATGAACATGCTGTGCGTTTTTTTGAAAACCCATCTCTTATAATTCACTTATTCCGATAAGATGTATTAAGTGTCTCCCATGTACTTGGCACTGTACGAGCTGCTGAAACTTAGACAAAAACAAGGCCATTTTCTCAGTGAAGGTGATGAGAAGTGAAGCAGGTGACAATGTAGGAGGATAAATAATTATATGTGGGTATGATTTACTGTATAGTAAAAATGGTTTTAAAATGAAAAAGGCCTACTCCATTCACTCTCTTCTCTTTAGTTGAATTAGAGTGCTTATCAGTATATGAATGACTGATCATACAGTTTTGTTGTCAAGAAGACACTTTTAAAGGCTTCCGTGGTGGGTCAGTGGTAAAGAATCCGCCTGTCAACACAGGTTCAATCCCTGGTCCTGGAAGGTCCCACATGCTGCAGGGCAGCTAAGCCATGCACCCTGGCTGTCGAGCCTGCGCTCTGGAGCTGGGGAGCCACAGCTGGAGAAGCCACTGCATTTAGATGCTTCCGCGCCGCAACTACAGAAAAGCCTGCGAAGCAACGAAGACCCAGTACAGCCAAAAATAATAAAAAAGGGGAATACTTTAAATTTTTGGTTCAACCTCTCAAAGATCACTTTTCTTGAGAACCAATCTTTAATTTGACTTATTATCTGATAGTTGTTTAAAGTGACTCTTTGGTCGAAAAGTTATGATTTTCCGTCCCTTTGAGATGTCCGGAGTCTTTGGATAGATGGAAAATTGCAGTCAAGTCTGCAACCCTGCATCTCATTTGCATTATTTATTTATTCTTTTACTCTTAAGCAAGGCATCTTCCACCAGGACCTCTGATTTGGCACTGACAAGTACTGACCGAGAGGTGCTCCTGACGTCTTTTGATCCTTGACGATGTTGGTGCCAAGGGCTACTTAAATCCTCCTTGGAGTGATTTTTTTTTATCCCTTGAGGACTATTGCCTTAACTTAATGTCGCTTACCTGTTTTGCCTTCCTGTCAACCAAGCCACTTTCTTTGTTCCTTTGGCTGCAGTGACTGTCTCCATAAAGGTAGTTATTTTAAAAGCAGACGACAATATTAAAATCAGTTCAGTTCAGTCACTCAGTCGTGTCCAACTCTTTACGACCCCATGAATCGCAGCACGCCTGGCCTCCCTGTCCATCACCAACTCAGACTCATGTCCATCGAGTCCGTGATGCCATCCAGCCATCTCATCCTCTGTTGTCCCCTTCTCCTCCTGCCCCCAATCCCTCCCAGCATCAGAGTCTTTTCCAATGAGTCAGCTCTTCGCATGAGGTGGCCAAAGTACTGGAGCTTCAGCTTTAGCATCATTCCTTCCAAAGAAATCCCAGGGCTGATCTCCTTCAGAATGGACTGGTTGGATCTCCTTGCAGTCCAAGTGACTCTCAAGAGTCTTCTCCAACACCACAGTTCAAAAGCATCAATTCTTCGGTGCTCAGTTTTCTTCACCGTCCAACTCTCACATCCATACATGACCACGGGAAAAACCATAGCCTTGACTAGATGGACCTTTGTTGGTGAAGGAATGTCTCTGTTTTCAATATGCTATCTAGGTTGGTCATAACTTTTCTTCCAAGGAGTAAGTGTCTTTTAATTTCATGGCTGTAGTCACCATCTGCAGTGATTTTGGAGCCCCCCAAAATAAAATCAGATAGACTTCATTAAATATAGCATGAGAGTATGGTATGCCTATTAGTCATATGGCTAATAGTTTAATAGTAGCTATTGTAATAAAACCAAGTACAGCTTCTTGGCTCATTCGGAACTTTGGTAGTTTCAATTATTTGTTACTATTTATAGCTTTATTCTTGATAGAACAAGGCAAGGAATAAATAAATGGGAAAATATCCTTACACAGTTGCTTTCTATCTGGCTATGTTGCAATGTAGGAAAACAACAAAAGCACAACTCTTGAGCTTGGACATTCCAGTGACTCAAGAAAAATCACCCAAGCTCTGAAGACAGCTTTTATTTGGAGAGCTAGACTTTCTGAGTTTTCCTGTGTGGAATGTTCAATAGAAATCCAATGCAAGCCTCTGCTCCTCTAAAATGATGATGACTTTTGCCTAAGAATAGACCCTTCTTTTAGTATAGAAACCAGATAAGCTGTCCCACAGTGATCCAAACAGCTAGCAGCCTCACCCCCACCCCACCCCCAAACTTGAATAACAACACAGCAATATAATTTTACCGTTTAAAACTTGGCTGACCCAAACATGAACTTTCAAAGAAAACAAGAGTCATTACTAAAAGAGATTCCATTTCTTTCCGGGGCCTAATTTAAGATGACTTTCCAGAACTTTGAAAAAACTTATTCTTCCAATGGCCACTTAATTGTGAAACAAAATAAACACCCACAGGGAGGCAAAAGAGAGAGTTCTCTTATGTTTGGATTTTAAAATTATCCTTTTTTGCGGGGTGAGCTTTTTCTTTCTAGGGTTGTCATCTGTTGTTTGGAATGATTTATCAGGTTCCATCCGAAGATTATACTCTTCTGTGAATTTTAAGGGTGATGATTTATGAGTAACTCTTAGTAAGACTTCATTTTTCAAAATTCTGCCCTGTTAGGCTTCTCATAATACCTCTCTAATCTATGTGCCCTGGGTTATTCAGAACCAGTGAGTGATGGTGTCAGGAGTCTTAAGCCTAGTGGGCCTGGCTTCTAAACCCTTGCTTGTTTTAGTGAACCATATTGCTTTTTATTGGGTATGCCTTTCTGAACATTTGGAAACTTCCTAGAGATCTGAAGAATTCCTTGGACAGAGGAGCCTGGTGGGCTACAGTCCATGGGGTCGCAAAGAGTCGGACTTAACTAAGCAACTAACACTTTCATTTTTCTTTTCCTTGTGAGAATTGAAACAGCTTTGAGGAACTAAAAGACGGCAGTCAAAGTAGCACAGCAGAGAGTGGACGAGCTTTGAAGTCAGGCTGGGGTTTAAATCCAGACTCTGCATTTTGAGACATTGTCTTTGGGTAGAATGAGTCTCTTTGGCCTCATCGGTCCTTCATTTGCTGTAGCAGGGTCATTGGGATGATGGCATGATTGTATGTATAGGCTCGAATCAACTAAGATACAGGAGGAGTTTATGACACGATAGCTGTTTTACCGTAGTTGATTCTGATTTTTGCCGTTGTGCACATAAGACCTGTCACTGTACCTACCCATGTTGTCTAAGTGGTGATGACCTCCAAGTGTGAGTTCCTTGAAGAATAAAATAACTGAGCAGTCATGAGTCTCAGGTGGTCCTAAACCAATGCAAAACTTCCATGAGGTGATTGAACCTGTATTTTATTCATGGTTTGAAAAGAAAAAGTGAGAAAACGTTCAGAATCCTTCATCGTCAAGTCATTTTACTTTTCTAAGCAGTAAGATGAGGGAACTGCATTAGATGGTCTCTGAGTTACCGTCTAAGTCTGAAATTCTGTGATTGGCATTAGACCCAGTAATAGAATCCTGGGACCTTTTAATTTACACAGTTTGTAGAAAATTAGGTGTATCAAGGATTATTACATGAGCATTGGAGGTAAGGGAGTTACTATCAGTGGTCTTTTGTGTCCACAAGAACAGAAAAAGGAAAAAGTCTGATTTTGCCAGATTCTCAATAATAGTAAGTACCCCCTCATCACACACACACACACGATTTAGTTCTCCAAGTGTAAGTTTTTTCTATTTGTGAGCAGTTTATGGAATTTCATTTAACCAGCTACTAAGGTCACTTGTGGAACTGGGAAAGGAAGACCTCTACATCCTTAGGTAATTTATAATCTTAAGCAGTGCTGAACTATATAAAACGACAAAGATTCTAGAACATGTTTCTAAGGGACAGATGTTCAAAGAAGACACATATCCATATGATCCAAGTGGTTCCTAACTCCTTGGATGCCAAGGTAGAACCCATACCCTCTGGTCACCTTTTTAGGTGTATTACTTTTTTTAAATAAATTTTTTATTGAAGTGTAATTGATCTGCGATATTCTATTATCTTCAGGTATATAGCACAGTGATTGTTTTCTATATATACGTATATATGTGTATATATATACATATTTATTTACATACATATTCTTTTCCAGATTCTGTTCCCATGTAGGTTATTACAAAATACTGAATGCAGTTTCCTGTGCTAGACAGTAGGTCCTTGTTGTTCATTTCTTGTTATACATAAAAATCCCATGGACGGAGGAGCTGGGTAGGCTGCAGTCCATGGGGTTGCTAAGAGTCGGGCACGACTTCACTTTCACTTTCACTTTTCACTTTCATGCATTGGAGAAGGAAATGGCAACCCACTCCAGTGTTCTTGCCTGGAGAATCCTAGGGACAGAGGAGTCTAGTGGGCTGCTGTCTATGGGGTCGCACAGAGTCGGACATGACTGAAGCTACTTAGCAGCAGCAGCAGCAGCAGTGTTCATATATTACTCCCAAATTCCTAATTTATCCACCTCCCCCCACCCTTCCCTTATGGTAACCATAAGTTTGTTTTCTCTGTCTGTGAGTCTGTTTTGTAAATAGGTTCCTTTGTATCATTTTTTAGAGTCCACATATAAGTGATACCATAGGATATTTCTTTTTCCCCTTTGCTTCACTTAGTGTGATAATCTCTAGATCCATTCATGTTTCTGCAAATGGCATTATTTCATTCTTTTTTTTCATGGCTGAGTAGTAGTTCGTTGTGGGTATGTACCACATCTTTATTCCTCCACTGATGAACATTTAGGTTGCTTCTGTGTCTTGGGTATTGTAAACATTGGGGTGAACATTGTGAGCATTCAGTGAACATTGGGGTGTATGTATCTTTTTGAATTACGGTTTTCTCTGGTTATAAGGTGCATTGCGTTTTGATTTAGTTCTTTTCATACATTTCATAGATTTTTGTAATTCGGTAGTACTAATGTGTTATGGTACATGACTTTCTAAAGTCAGAGTCTTAAGCTCTAACTTAGAATTCTGTTCATGTCAGTAATCCTTATGGGGTAATGAGTAGTATGTTGGGTGATATACGCAGAAACCATGAAAGCTTAAAGAGATAGCAGCCAGTGAGGATGTGTGCACAGTCTGTGTGTGTGTGTGGTGATGGGGTGATGAGTTATGGAAGACTTTATCAGAAATGATCTTGAAGAGGTTTCAAAGGTAAGTTGGTGACTGGGAGAAAAAGAAACAATTTTTGGTTAGATTATTTAAATCAGTTATATACTGATGCAAGATGGAAAAATTTGGAATATGGATAAATACAGGAAAGGAACCAACGTTTCTGACATCTCCTTAAGTCCTTATTTGGAATTTGTTTCCAATAATTATCCCCCTTTTTCTTTTGAAGAAAATATCTGTTCATAGTAAAACAGACTAGGAGAATAGAAAGCTTCTGGCCCCAGAGAATGTTTAGAGATTCAGAAAAGTAATGACTCCAGGCTTTTCATTTTTCTGAATCCTTTAAACGTTCCTACTGCCAGGAGCTTGCTGTTCTTCAGGGTATTCCGTTTTACTATGGACGCTTCAATGGTCTACACACCTGGAACTGTGACTTCCATGCTTGATGCTATTCCTGCCTAGTTGGATGCTGACATAGTTAACCTACTCCTTGTATAGGGGCTTCACAGGTGGCGCCAGTGGTAAAGAATCTGCTGCCAGTGTAGGAGACACAAAGGGATGTGGGTTTGATACTTGGGTCCGGAAGATCTCCTGGAGGAGGAAATGGCAACCCACTCCAGTATTCTTGCCTGGAAAATCCCATGAACAGAGGACCCTGGTGAGCTACAGTCCATGGAGTCACAAAAAGTTGGACACGACTGAACGTGCGTGTGCATTTGGTTGAACAGGGCAGCTCTAAAAATATTTTAAATGTGCTATCAAGTTTCTCCCAAGCCCTTGTATTTTTCCCTTTAGGATAAACATATCTACTTTGATCAACCATTTTTATTTGCCATAGTTTCCAGTTCCTTTCCTGACTGGATTGCTCTTCTGGAAAGTCTTCAGATGGGATTCTGTCCTCTGAGCACAGCCCTTCTATTCAGGATAGGTTGACACCATTTTCATTCCTTTGTCTAACAACATTATTGTCACTCAGGACTACACTGGTTTTTCTTGGCACATATTGGTCGGCCTGTTTGGCATTTTCCCCCAAGACTGGGGCGTGTGGTTTGTCGCAGCTTGCTGGTGCCCTTATATTTTTTCATGCAGTTTTGGTTTGCCTGTGTATTTGTTTTCAAAAGAAAGTTGGGTTCATTGTGTTGAATTCATATGATTGGATTTTGTACTAGCAGAGATCCTTGTTCATGGATTTCATGCTGCTTGAACATTCGCATAAGAACAATTTGAAGTGAATAAGTCATGAACCTTTGTATGTTTATATTCCTCGTCATGATATGTGTAGCAATTTGACCTTAAGTTGTTGGGATTATAGGTCAAACGTTAAAATTGATCTTATCAAAGCCTGCCATTTGGATAAACAAGTTCACTTCAGAAGAATTTTGTAGTGAACTCTGAGTGCTTAAAAAAAGAAAAAAAAACACTGTTTTTACTTAGGAAATGATTTATCTATTATGGAAGTTTGTCTTAAAGCATAATTTTAGATATTTGCTTAGTGTTCATTCCTATCTTCCTCTTCCCTCGCTGATGAATTAGCCTCCTGGCTTTTAGTAAGATAACAGCAAATCAACAGGGTTCTCTGCATATCTATTGTAAAATTACTGAGCCAACTGATCCTCTTACTTCCCAGGTTTTAGGATGGTCATTGTAACCTTTATCAGATACAGAATATAACTGGGTAGGTTCGCCACTTCTGTCCTATCTGTGCCCTGAAGTAGACTGATACTGTGTAGAACCAGATGTCGATTATTGTATTGGTGATCATTATTGCAAGGGGTAAGGAAGACGATAGCAGCCTGGAATACCATTTTCCCTGAAACTTCTAAGTAACTTGGTAGAGGAAATACTTGTTCAAGCAAAAGTGTAACTGATTACCTTTCACAGAGGAATAAGAATTATCATTAAGTTCTACATTTGGAATTAAATTATTTAGTCCTTTATCCTTACACATGTGAGAAGGTGAAAGAGGCATTCAAGTACAGACTATACTTCTCTACCTTTTTATGTTTTTCTTTTCCTTTACATTAATGATATATATTATTAAAATATCCTGGATGTGCCATGATTTACATTAAGTTTGTATTTATTACATACAGAGCTAGAAATAGAAAGACATGGTCTTATTTGAAATGTCTGTTTGCAGAGGGGAGGTATCTGAATTTACTTGAAAATGTCAAAAATACTCTGATACTCTAATACTGGTGGTTATTTTGACCTTATTTTAGACAAAGTTAATGTGAGCTGCGATCAGTCACTAATGTGAAATATTGTTTGGAGGATAAACTTTGTGTGCGTGTCACTGAAAAGTAAATCTCTTTAATCCTAAAGCCAAATGGAAAGGATATGTTCTTTCTTCGGCGTTTCCTGTTGGGTCTTACAGGAAGAAGTTGAAGGAGTCATGAATTGGCACTTTCCAAGAACTTAAAAGTAATTTTGATAATTCATAGAGCAAAATCTCCTTGGAGAGCTCTTTTCCAGGATAGCCTAATGACTTGGAGACACTGATTCACAGTTTACAAGGACCCTTCTGGAACCTAAGAGCCCTTTAAATAGGCTGGTTTGCAGTGAACATCTCAAAAAAGGAACGTTGTGAAAAATCTTTTGACGTTCTGAAAGCGAACAAGACAGAAGTTCGTCTGTAGGGAGTTAATCTTCCATTGGTTTCTCTCCTGCCAATTGTTTCTTCTTTTATATAATCAAAAAAATTTTTAATCGTGGTTAAAAGATAAAATTTGCCATTGTTTTTAAGTGTACAGTTCAGTAATGTTGAGTATATTCACATTGTTGTGCAATAGGTCTTCAGAACATTTTTTTCCTAACAAACATGAAACTCTGTTTCTTTGCATTCCCCGCCCCCCACCCCAGTCCCTGGCAGCCGTCATCTACTCTCTGTTTCTCTATATTTGTCTGTTTCAAATAACTGTGTCTAAGTGGAGTCACACCATGCCTTTCTGTGACTGGCTTATTTTGCTTGGCATCATGTCCTTAGGTTCATCCATACTGTAGCATGGGTCAGACTTTCCTTCCTTTTCAAGGCTGAATAATATTCCATTGTATGTATAGACCACATTTTGTGTGGTCTCTCTATCGGTGGGCATTTGGGTTGCTTCTAGCTCCAGGATATGGATTATGCTGCGGTGAATGGGGGTTCGCGAATACCTTTATAAAATCCAGTTTTCAGTTCTCTGGGATATATACCCTGGGATAGGATAGCTGAATCATAATGGTAATTCTATGTTTAATTTTTTGAGGACCTACCATACTGTTTTCCTTAGCATTTACACCAATTTGCATTCCCCACTAATGGTGAAGAAGCATTTCAGGTTCTTCACATTTTCAGCAACACTTTGGTGTTAGGTTTTTTTCTATAGTAATTATCAGTTTTTCACATTAACCATAATGAACAAATACTTTGCGTGTCTGAGGGTACACAAATAGGAGATTTGTGTGTAGTCTGAAAAGCGGGGGTTTGGATTGTTCTTTAACTTGCTTTTAATAGGTCGAGTGCACTGTCTCCGTCTTGATTTTCAGCAAAGCCAGTAGGGGAATTCTTAACCAAGGTAGAAAAAGTGGTGAAACATCATGGTAACTAAAATTGCCGATTTCAAACTTGGCACAACTATTTATGCTGATAGAAATAAGATAAAGTTCAGTCGACCAGATTGTAGGGGAAGCATTATTCATGTCACAAGAGTTTACAAATAACAGGTGTACGTAGCACACCAGCGTCTTTTTTGCCCATTAATGGAAATGTTCCAGAGACGGAGCAGTCTAGAAAGATGGATAAGGTGGTGGATCTCTTCAACTCCCCAGGGTTTCACTTTTTCCATCATAATGCTGCTTTTCTGTCCTTTCTCTGTGATAGTAGAGGCTAGGTAGTATCAGGATTGTTTCCTTGCTGTTACGCCACAACACTAATCTGGAGCAAAGGGCTGTGTGAATGTTGCTTGTTTATGAAATACAGGCATAAACATAGGCCCGGTCTGTTTCCTTAAAATGCAGTACTTATTGTACTTTTCCCGAAGCTTAAATATGGTTTTTAAGAATTTTTTTTTTCAGTGTCCCGCATGAATAAGTTTGGTGATTATGATTAGAAAACCCCCAACCTCATTCATCTGGATGCTGTAAGAAAGAAAAGACTGCATAGCATAATGGTTAAGAGTTCAGGCTCGGAACTGCTTGAGTTGAAATCTCAACCTTTAACAACTTTGTGAGCTTGGGTAGTTTCCTTGATCCTTAGTTAGCCTCATTTGCAAAATAACTCCTATCTCCTTGGGTTGTGATAAGGGTGATTGGATTGATACAAGTCCACACATCCTTCTCTGAACTCTTTGGGAGTAGATGTGCTTCAATATCTTAGATTTTAAAAGGTAACACAGTGTATAACCCACGGATAACACAGTACCCTCAGTGAGGTCTAAAGTAGAGCACACTAATGTTTCTCCAGTGAAAGAAATACGCTGAGGGGGAGAAATGAAAACTTGTCATTTCAGGTCACGTTTCGCTGCTCAGTGCATTTGCATACACAATCCTTTTCCCTAACACGCCCAACTTTAGGCTTTATGAGCATTTAGGTTTTGGAACTGGTTTAGGAATTGGATCCATACATTTGTAAGCATCATGTTAGTGTTCATTATGTGCAGAACTGAGTTCTTTCTATACTTGATGACCTTTGGCTTGTCATTATAAGAGCAGGTAAATCATTGTGGTTTAAAGTGAGTATGGTGGGGGTCATGTACTTTTATGTATTTTTCACACATTACTATTTCATTTGGGTTTCAGGTCTATCCCTTTTTCCTGTTATAAACAAACTAGAAAGATTGAGGACAAGGTGTGGCAGAAACATGCCATGTTCTTCTGAACTTCCAATTTTTTTTTTTTTTTTGAAGAATATCTTTTTCTAGGACTTCTTTGGCAATTGAGTGGTTAAGACGCTACTTCTACTACAGGGGAGACGCTGCTTCTACTACAGGGGACTCAGGTTTGATCCCTGGTCGGAGAACTGGAGTCCTCAAGCCACGGGGAGAGGCCAGAAACAAAACCATTTCTTTCAAAGATTTAAAATTTCTGAAATGTGTTTTGTGATTTCTGCTTTCATTTGCCTCTCCTCTGTAGTGCACATTAAGAACAGAAAACTGCCCAGTAAATCTTAATCTTTTGATCTGCTTTGCTGCCAGTGAATCATGGCTAGAATATCTGGTGTAGAAAATTTTTTAATTTTAAGTAAATTAAGTGCACTTCAGACTTTAGTTTCCTTTTCCAAAGAGAGGAGCCTCCTGAGCTTAGGACTGTGGGGTTAGCTGTCTTGTATAAACTCATGGTTAGTATTACAATTGGCCTGAATGTCTAGCAATCTGATATGTTTTATTCTATTTAAAAAATTCATTTAAAATCTATTAAAATCATTGAAAAATCTCTTGAAGCTTATACTAGAAAATAAGTAGACCTCTAGGTTTTCATCCTCTTTTCAACTACTGCATGTATTTGCTAGTCAGAACCTGACCAAAGGACAATGTGAAATGTTTAAAAAAATAATGTATGCTTTTGAAAAGATACTGTAAGCAGAAACTGTGTACTCTATGAGAGGCAAATTTAAAAATTTAAAGGAAATGTTAGTATCCTTAAATCTGTAACAAACATCGACAGAAGTAATTAAATACATAGGTATTTAAGTACTACAGGAGAATAATCTTTTAGATTAATTTGCTGGCATATATCTGTTTTCTGAAGAACTTCCAATTCCACTTTTACTCATTTATAAATCAGTAGTCTGTTAGTTCCTAAAAATAACTAATTCTCTATAGACGCGAAGCTGATACTGGGGTTCTTAGATTCGTGTTCTCTAACATTTCTTTATCACTTATCTTTAGTCTGCCTATAAATGTATTTGTGTGAGGACTTTGATTCCATTGCCTCGTTAAGGCATACCAATGTGGCACACTGAAAATAACCTGGAGGGGCTTCCTAGGTGGTCTAGTAGCTAAGACTGTGCTGCCAGTGCAAGGGGCCCAGGTTTGATCCCTGGTCAGGGAACTAGATCCTGCTTGCTGCAACTAAGATTTTGCACGCCAAAACTAAGACCTGGCACAGCCACACACACACACACAAAAGAATAAAAAAAACATGACTTGGAAGGTTAGATCAAAATTGCCAGAAATCATCCTGAAGTAAGCCTTGTTTCTTTGCATAAAGTTGCCTCGGTTGCTGCTTTGCATCATACTGATGTGGGGTATTAATTTTAAAGATGATTTTATAGTTGAGTATAGTTTATGTGTCTAGTGATTGCTCCAAGTTCACTTTTCTCTTTATTGTGGTTAATCTGTGGGGTACATTAGGTCACTTGGTACATTTTATTTTTAGTAGTCTCACAGTATTTTAAATCTTAACATTTTACTCCTTTCCCAAGTAAGGAACCAAGGCCAGCAATCGCTCATGGTGAGGCTGCTCCGTTTTTCAAACTCGCTGCTCAAAACCCAAGGAGCTTAGGAAAGAAACCAAGATATCTTAGGTTCTTCTGCTTTTGTTTTCTATTTTAAGGTTTAACACAGGTAGATTAACTTTTAGTTTTTAGTTTAATAAACTTGTTTTAAAAGTGAGATTTATAGGATTTGAGTGTATGTGTATGCATGCATGCAAGCTTGCAGTAGGACATTGACTGCAGCAATGGAAAACGAAGGCCTGGGGCTTAAACATAGCAGATGTTTATTTCTCACATGAAAGTCTGAAAAGTGGTCCGTGATCTGCCTGTGTGCTTGGTCCACATTCATCGGGGACCGTATTTTGTTGCTCTGTCATCTTCAACACGTAGCTTTTTTTTTATCTTATGGTCTAAGATGACTACTCCTTTCACCATCATATATATCTTCTGTGTAGCAGAAAAGAGGGAAGAGATATGGTGCCTTTATGGGACAACTCAGAACTTGCAGGCAGTTTAGACTTTACGAGTATAACCTTAACGAGCAAGGGAGTTTGGCAAATCATGTACCCAGCTAAATTTTCTCAACGTTGGTTACTCATCAGTATTTACCAAAAGAAAAAAAGACCCACCAGTGTCATACAGAGGTCCATCTAGTCAAAGCTATGGTTTTTCCAGTAGTCCTGTATGGATGTGAGAATTAGACTATAAAGAAACCTGGGCACCAAACAATTGATGCTTTTGAACTGTGGCATTGGAAAAGACTCTTGAGAGGCCCTTGGAGTGCAAGGAGATCAAACCAGTCAATTCTAAAGGAAATCAGTCCTGAATATTCATTGGAAGGACTGAAGCTGAAGCTCCAATACTTTGGCCACCTGATGTGAAGGACTGACTCACTGGAAAAGACCCTGATGCTGGGCAAGATTGAAGGCAGGAGGAGAAGGGGACGACAGAAGATGAGATGATTGGATGGCATCACAGACTCGATGGACATGAGTCTGAGCAAGCTCTGGGTGTTGGTGATTGACAGGGAAGCCTGGCATACTGTAGTTCATGGGGTCGCAAAGAGTCGAACACAACTGAGCGACTGAACTGACTGACTGAGTGTTATATAGCCGTTGGGATTTATACATCACCAGTCTTGGATAACCCTGGAGAATATTTCCTTACAGATCTTTCATGTATAGAGAAGCATGCTTGTGTGTGTGCTCACTCATGTCTGATTCTTTGTGACCCCACAGACTGTAGTCCACTGGGCTTTTCTGTCCATGGGATTTCCCAAGTAAGAATAACTGGAGTGGGGTGCCATTTCCTTCTCCAAGGGACCTTCCCGGTCCAGGGACTGAACACACATTTCTTGCATTGCAGGTGGGTTTTTTCACTGCTGAGCCATCGGGGAAATGCTACATACAGAAAATGATCTCCTAATTCTTAATTTAGGAAAGGCTTTCTAAGGAGAAAATTGTCACCAAAAAAATAAAAATATGGTTTAAAAAAATAAAATCAATAGAGGTTAAAAAGTAAACGCTTTTCTTCTAATTTGCTTTGAAATAGTTTTAGAGCTTCACTGTCGTACAAAATTGCACCCTCCTCATGTTTTTTGAATCTTAAGCATCTGTCTGTATCAGCAATATAGCTCTGTCTTCACTTGACAAAATGTTATTTAGCAATTATTTGGGGATTTTTAAAATTAAAATTGGAGTATAGTTGATGTACATCATTGTGTTAAGTTCAGGTGTTCAGTGAAGTGATTTAGTTATATATAGATCATTTTTCAGATTCTTTTCCATTATGTTTTTTTTTACAAGATGCTGAATATAGTTCCCTGTGCTACACAGCAGGTCCTTGTTTATTTTATATATAGTAGTGTGTATCTGTTAATCTATTTGGGGAATTTTTAAACAGTGCTGTTAATGTAGCTGTCACATACTTCATTTGTGATTACATTTTTTTTTTGTTGATGAATTATAGATTGCTCCCTGATTAAAACAGGAGGTTTATAAAGCTTCTTAGTTCATTTTGTTCTTGCCTCAGAAATGTATAGCTTGGTCTTGCAGTGTTCTAAATTTTCTCTGAGAATACATGTCATGTTGAAAGTCGGAGGCTGTTGGCGTGAAAAGCAGACAAAAACTGAGATGGTTGCCCACTGTTAAATTTAGAACGAGGGACTTCCCTGGTGGTCCAGTGGATAAGACTTCATCTACCAGTGCAGGGGGTGCAGGTTCAATCCCTGGTTGGGGAGCTAAGATTCCACATGCCCTGTGGCTAAAAAAAACCAGAACATAAACAACAAAAGTATTGTAACAAATTCAGTAAAGACTTTTTTTAAATAATGTGAACCATTTTTAAACAATTCAGGGTGAAACATTAAAAAATAGATCTGGTTTTAAATTCTGGATCACTTGTGCTTAAGTCCTTTCTGTTAAATAGAGTATTAGAGTTTAACAGATTGTATGTTAGTAAAGCATTGGAAGAATTGGTATTTTTCACATGTGATTTGAATGCTGTAACATTAAGGATATGTGAAGTTCTTTGCACGTTTTTTCTAAAAATGTACAGTGTGACAATGTTGGTGGAAGATGCCAAGAGACTTGCGAGGTTGTGCACTCCCAGTGGTTGGCCCCTATATCCTTTTTACCGTTGGCACAAGGATCCCCTCCGCCACTGTTACCAATGTATACCTACATTTCCCAGGCAAGAATACTGGAGTGTGTTGCCATTGCCTACTCCAGGGGATCTTCCAGACCCAAGGATAGCACCCAGGTGTCCTGCGTCTCCTCCATTGCCAGTGGACCTTTACCACTGAGCCGCCTGGGAAGCCCATTGTTGCTGTTAGTGGCTAAGTCGTGTCCAACTCTCTGTGACCCCTGGACTGCATCCTGCCAGGCTCCTCTGTCCATGGGATTCTCCAGGCAAGAATACTGGAGTGGGTTGTCATTTCCTTCTCCAGAAAGCCCATACTTGGGCCTAAAAGAGATCAAGCCCTAAAACTCACTCTCTTATGTCTTTAGCATTTGTAAACTTGGGGTGTTGGTTAAAATACTCGGAATCTCTAACATGATCCTCCTCTTCTGATTTAGTCCCGTATTCTTACATCCAAAAGCCACTTAAGTTGTGTCCCCTTTTCCCCTCCAGCCTTTAGTTCTTCTAGGTCATGAAGTCTGTCCTTCTCACGTACCACCTCCTCTCAGGATGCCAGCCCTGGCACCTCACCTTGGACAGGGAGAGACGGCCCCCGGCGAGATTGACCCAAAGATATACTAGGGGGTTTCTGCCCCTCGGATAGTCTCTTAGGCGTTTCGTCTTTCAGAGTACTTTTCCATTGTTTTAGAAACAGCTTCTTGAGTACCAGAGCCTACAGTTTTATGGGCAGAGTTTAGTTTCAACAGCAAATCATGAAAAATTACAATTTACATTTAGTTATACTCTAAGTCAACTCGCATGTCCTGTTAGAAGCAGGTTCCCAGCCTTTTTAAAGAACAGTTTATCTTTCCTTTAAACAAATGGAGGTATTACAAGGGACACAGATGGAAGACAGGTTGCCACACCAAAATAAATTAATGCAGTTTCCTTCTCCCAAAGAACATTCCTCTTAAAATGAAGGGTGGGAGAATGGGTTAAATGTACAGAACTTTAGATTGCTTCAGTTAGTCCCTTTACAGTCAAGAAGCACAGTGACTAGCCAGCCTTCTAATAATTGTTTTAAAAGTAGGTGGCTTGAAAAGCCCTGGAGGTAGAATATTTAATTGCTTGCGTGCTAGTTCCTAAGAATTAATAATTAAGCAGTTCAGCATGAAATGGACTTGCAGTCTACCATGTAGGCTTGCTTTCAGTCTGGTGGAAGCGCTGGATGGTTACAACCTGATTTATTTGCTTTTATTGCTTACTCCCAGAACCAGACTTTGAAGGGGAGGTAAGACAGACCCCCAATGGAGGTCACTTTAGGGTAGGAGCTGGAAGGCTGTGAGCAGAAAGCCAAGCCCATCCCTGTGGCTGGAACTTCACATGGTGAGCACATAGCAACTTCTGATAAACAGCCAGTTCAGGCTTTCAGTCCCACTTCCTGCCTTGGAACTTATGACAACTTGAATGGGAAGAAGTCATCACATAAAATGCTGCATAATATTTCCAGAGCGGCATGACTGTGAAAAAATAACTGGCATTCTACACTCATAGACTTAGAGGACGAACTTTTGGTTGGCGGGAGTGTGGCGGGGGGCATGGGGGAAGGGACAGGGAGTTTAGGATCGATGCATATACACTGCTGTATTTAAAATGGATAACCAACAAAATCCTGCTGTATAACACAGGGAACTCTGCTCAGTGTGATGGGGCAGCCTGGATGGGAGGGGAGTTTGGGGGAGAATGGCTACATGTCTATGTATGGCTGAGTCCTTTTGCTGTCTACCTGAAACTGTCACAATATTGATAATTGGCTATACCCCAAAAACACAAGAAAAATTTAAAACTATATATATATATAACTGGCAATCTAAAAGCTAGCATAGTCTCCTGTTGCAGCAGGGGTGACCATGGCTAATAATTTATTGATCATTTTTAAAATTTTATCTGGTTTCCCTTTGACTGAAAGCGGTAGAAGTAAGGTTTCCCATTGGAGAAAACATTCTTTAATAATAGAGAAACTTCAGAGTAGAATTATTTTTCTTTAGTCTTGTGATACTCACTGATGAAAGGCAGGTGTGTTTCTTGAGCAAAAATCCTGCTACATATGTTGAAATGAGTAGAAAACATATGATGAGTATGATGACTAGCCAGCATTTAATACTTGTTTAAAAGTGGACTGCCTTAAAAGCCCTGGAGGTGGACTATGTAATCATTTGCCCATGCCCCAAAATGTTTCAGTCGTGTGGTCTTGGACAGGCCCTGAGTGATACGATATAGGAGGCCTTTGGTTTTTCATGACCTGCTCGTAGCAGAAGTAGGCAGATCGACTCGTTTCACTGGCCTGGGCTCCTGAGATCTTCAGAATCACACCTGCCATCCCAGGACCCTATGCCTCAGAAAATTTCATTTCCATGCCTCCGTAAGCTAATATCTAATAAATTTCATGTATAAAATGATGTATATCGGGTATTACTGCAGCTGTTGACACAGGTCTGTACTCATGGGGCTTTGCTGATTTCACAGGACTGAGCTGTCTTTCATTATTTAGTGGGCATTTTGATATAGGTCATGTGAAGGTTGTCAAGAAAGGCCTGAATGCTTTGCACAGGAACTGAGATTTTGATAGATATGGATTACCTCCCCTTACCCCCAGTCTTCTCTTTGGTAATAACTCCCATGATTTCAGCCTCTCCAGAAGTATGAATGGGGCTAGTGTCTTTTCTCAGGGGAAACTGTCATTTCGCTGACGTTTCCCAGAAGGAAATAGTGATGGACATACTGATAAGATAGGAGGACAAGGGAGAAGCTGGAGAGTTTTGGGTGGAGTTGGGGGGTGATTTTGTTTAGGGGGACATTTAACCACTTTTTTTCTGTTTTGTAGTTTCATTTACTTATTTTTGGCTGTGCTGGGTCTTTGTTGCTGTGCAAGCTCTTCTCTAGTTGCGGTGATTGGGGCTATGCTGGTTGCAGTGCACAGGCTTCTCACTGCAGGAGGCTTCTCTTGCTGCAGAGCGCGGGCTCTTGGCCACTCAGGCTTCAGTAGCTGCGGCTCCCAGGCCCTAGAGCACAACCTTAGTAGTTGTGGCCCACAGACTTGGTTGGTCCATGTCATGTGGGATCTTCCTGGATCAGGAATTGAACCCATGTCTTCTGCACTGGCAGGCTGATGCTTTACCACTGAGTCATCACTACATGGCAAATAGATGGGGAAACAGTGGAAACAGTGGCTGACTTTATTTTAGGGGGCTCCAAAATCACTGCAGATTGTGACTGCAGCCATGAAATTAAAAGACGCTTACTCCTTGGAAGGACAGTTATGACCAGCCTAGACACCATATTCAAAAGCAGAGACATTACTTTGCCAACAAAGGTCCGTCTAGTCGAGGCTATGGTTTTTCCAGTGGTCATGTACGGATGTGAGAGGTGGACTATAAAGAAAGCTGAGCGCCAAAGAATTGATGCTTCTGAACTGTGGTGTTGGAGAAGACTCTTGAGAGTCCCTTGGACTGCAAGGAGATCCAACCAGTTCATCCTAAAGGAGATCAGTCCTGGGTGTTCATTGGAAGGACTGATGTTGAAGCTGAAACTCCAGTACTTTGGCCACCTGATGTGAAGAGCTGACTCATTGGAAAAGACCCTGATGCTGGGAAAGATTGAGGGCAGGAGGAGAAGGGGACAACAGAGGATGAGATGCTTGGATGGCATCACCGACTGAATGGACATGGGTTTGGGTGGACTCCTGGAGTTGGTGATGGACAGGGAGGCCTGGTGTGCTGCAGTTCACGGGGTCACAGAGAGTCAGACACGACTGAGCGACTGAACTGATACTGATACTGACATCAGGGAAAGCCCAGCCCATTTGTTTTTAAAAACCAAAAATAACTATACAATTGGCTCCCATCTTCTAAGGAATGCAGAGTAGTTGGCAGCTAGATGCAGTGTTGATTCAGGAAGTAATTAGCCTGGAACCACTGTAAAGTGGTTGCTTCTAGGTTTCTTCTCCATCATGATTTCTGTTGCTTTATTATTTCAAGCATCCTTAGAAAGAAGGTGCATCCATAAACAATACAGTTTTTAAGGATGAAGCAGTGATCAGAGGTGTTTAGTAACAGAACACAGAACTCAGAATTCCCTGTCCAGTGCATTTTCCTCCGTATCACTGCCTTTCTCATCTATGGGCTCCCTCAACGAGGCTGCACTCCCATTTCTAAGAGATCGTCAATTCAAGTTGTACTAAGTTCAACAGCAGTTGAACTTCAATAAGAGTGAGCAGTAGCCAGAAATGAATTTTACAGTCATCATTGCTTAGTTATCATGAAAAATATGGGCATTCCAGTGGCCTTTTCCCTCTATTAAGAGGTGGCCAAGAAACCCAGTTCCATGAAGTCTAGTAGGAAAGCAGGAGGGAATGAGTAATTCGTGTTAAACGTGCAGAGAAGATTGTACTGGCCATTACCACTCAGAAGGCATCCAGACTGTAATTTTAAAACGCTGGATGTTAGGGGAGGAGAGGTGAAAAATTAGTAGGCTGGAGTTAGATATTTCACCCTGGCATTTTGTTCAGACAGTTGGTGAACCTGATCTTGTAGCTAGATTGATTATTTTTCTCCCCTTCTACTCCCTCTCCTGTAAGAATTTTTTCTTTTTTTCTTTTTTAAGAAGTGTCTGTAGTGGTTCTTAGTTACAGCGTGTGAAATCTAGTTCTGTGACAAGGAATTGAACCCAGGTCCCCTGGATTGGAAGTGCAGAGTCTTAGCCACTGGACCACCAGGGAAGTCCCAGATTTTTTTTTTCCCTTTTATTGCACAGGATTGGTCCCTCTTTCATTCCTTTTGGTTCAGTACCTGTTGTTCCATCACCTTTGACATCTGTAATGTTGCCTGGATGGTGGGGAAGAGTACCAAGGGATTCTCAGGCCTCAAATTCCACCCCAGCTATGAGATGTCGGTAGTAGTTTCTGCTGCAAAATGTACAGCAGGAGGCATTGCCTTGGCTTGAAACCATTTCTTGTCAGAGAATTGGGGAAGCCGATTTCTGACATTTCTTTGTCATATGAGGTCTGCTTGTGCTTTTGGTCTAAAAACTTATTTTCCTACTTAATGGTTTTCCGTTGGCTAGTCAAAACTTCAAAATCTTTCCCTTTCTGAAATAATATCTCCCAACTTTGGAGCAAATTGTGAGTGCTGTTGTTAACAAGTATCTCATACTGCTTTGAAGTATGGCTTGTTAGCACAGATGTCTTCTTTGCCCTATCCCATATAGTCCTCAGAAAGACATACCAACTTTATTCATTGTGACCTCCCTAGCAGTAGTTCTCAGCGTGTGTTCTGCCTCTATCAGTATCATTTGGGGCCCTGTTTAAAAATGCAGATTCCAGGGGCCCAGCCATCATCAAGTCTCCAGGAATGGGGACCAAAAGTCTTCATTTTTAACAACCATCCTGCCCTTCCTATGACCCTTCCATTCATTAAAGCTTGGGCAGTCATTCCTGTAGAACCTTTGCATTTGTTCTGTGGAACAGGCAACTAGTTAGAAAAGCAGAATTTTGGGCCCCACACTAGGTCAGCTGAATCACAGTCTACATTTTAATAGATTTCTTTGAGATAATATGCACACTGCTTTACAACTCCATGCAAGCAGTAAGCTCTCAGTAATTAATCATTGCCTATTGGTTATATTCTACTTTTCTAAAAACGGCCGTTACTTTCAGCTTTTCAGAAAATGTAGGGAGTGTCTCAGAATTATTCTATTACATTATTTTCAATAAAAAATTACAGTGAAAGTTCATTGTGTCACTAGTTTAAGCGCAGACTTTGTGCTTCCCTCCTAAATAAATGCAGAAGTACCTCATAAAATATAATCACAGATCAGTTTCTCATAAGAAAGGTTCTGATTCTTCTCTGCCTGTGTGGGATTCATTCTGGGCCTGGCTGAAAGGTCTCTGCTTGTCCAAGATGAAGCCAGGTCTTCGCCCAAGCCTGTGTGGCACTTAGCGGTGAGGAACTTTCAAGGGCCACAGGCTCGTCTCAGTGGGAGCAAGCATAAGTGAATATTGTTTTGGATGTTTAAGACAAGAAAACCTTCCTGTGGGCGTGGCAGCTTGTTACATTGGTGTTTCCCAAATGTGTCTGATGAGAAAAATCATCTGTGTTCCTTGTTAAAAATTCAGAAGCCACAGCTTCATCCTCAGGTCAGCTGAATCAATTTCTGGGGAAGAATCCCAGAAACCTATATTTTTGGACAGTCTAGATATTCTTGTAATCAAGCATATTTGAGAAACACTGAATTAGGTGATCTTTCCCCAAGCAGATTACCTTCCTGATTATATTTTTTTTCATCCCTTGCGCTTTCTCCAGTATGTTGTATGTTGCTCCCAAGAGCTGCTCAGGATTACTGGTTTAGAACTTCAAATCATAAATGTGAATACGTACTGCATAATACTGTTTTTCAAAGACTTAAAGATTAATGTAGTTTTCTACTACTATGTTCCTTAAAAACATAAAGATGACAGGTACTGTGACGATGGAAGACCTGGTGAAACATCAGAAAATACTTGAGGGGTGGGTGTGTTGTGTGTCTGGGTAGGAGGCTTAAATATGTGGCTTGTCATCTCTTAGAACTCCTTTTGTTTATATTTAACTCTTGAATGCTTTAACCTCAGATAAATTTTTATTATTATGGCTATGTTAGAGAAATGAGTTATGCTTTTCTTTCTTATAATTAGATAATTCATGTGCCATCCTTTTGGAACTTTGCTGAAGAAATCTGGTCCTTTCCTCTTAGAGAATAACAAATTACATTGACCTCTAGTTTCGGTCTGGTGGCTCAGATGGTAAAGAATCTGCCTGTAGTGCAGGAGACCTGGGTGTGATCCCTAGATCCGGAAGATACCCTGGAGAAGAGAATGGCAACTCACTCTAGTATTCTTGCCTGGAAAATCCCATGGACAGAGGAGTGTGGAGGGCTGCAGTTCATGGTGTCACAACTGAGTGATTAACACTTAACACTAATTTAGGATTAAGAGGGATCCTTGTATCTCAAGCATTAAAACAAGAATTCAGTTCAGTTCAGTTGCTCAGTCATGTCTGACTCTTTGTGACCCCATGGACTGCTGCACTACAGGCCTCCCTGTCCATCACCAACTCCTGGAGTTTACTCAAACCCATGTCCATTGAGTCAGTGATGCCATCCAACCATCTCATCCTCTGTTGTCCCCTTCTCCTCCTGCTTTCAGTCTTTCCCAGCATCAGGGTCTTTTCAGATGAGTCAGCTCTTCATAACAGGTGGCCAAAGTGTTGAAGTTTCAGCTTCAGCATGGGTCCTTCCAATGAATATTCGGGGTTGATTTCCTTTAGGATGGACTGATTGGATCTCCTTGCAGTCCAAGAAACTCTCAAGAGTCTTCTCCAACACCACAGTTCAAAAGCATCAATTCTTCGTCGCTCAGCCTTTTTCACAGTCCACCTCTCACATCCATCCATGACCGCAGGAAAAACCATAGCCTTGACTAGACGGACCTTAGTTGGCAAAGTAATGTCTCTGCTTTTGAATATGCTATCTAGGTTGGTCATAACTTTTCTTGCAAGGAGTAAGCGTCTTTTATTTTCATGGCTGCAGTCACCATCTGCAGTGATTTTGGAGCCCCCCAAAATAATGTCAGCCACCGTTTCCACTGTTTCCCCATCTACTTGCCATGAAGTGATGAGACTGGATGCCATGATGTTAGTTTTCTGAATGTTGAGCTTTAAACAAGAATTAATCTAATACTTCATGGTACTGTCATAAAGTCACTGAATCTGTTTTGCTTGTGTAAATCCACTGTTCAATTCAGTCACTCAGTCGTGTCCGACTCTGCAACCCCGTGAATTGCAGCACGCCAGGCCTCCCTGTCCATCACCAACTCCTAGAGTTCACTCAGACTCACGTCCATCGAGTCCGTGATGCCATCCAGCCATCTCATCCTCGGTCGTCCCCTTCTCCTCCTGCCCCCAATCCCTCCCAGCATCAGAGTCTTTTCCAATGAGTCAACTCTTCGCATGAGGTGGCCAAGGTACTGGAGTTTCAGCTTTAGCATTATTCCTTCCAAAGTAATCCCAGGGCTGATCTCAGTAATATTATTTAATTTGGGATTTCAGTGTCTTCTACTTTATTAATCATTTCACGGGTTTAAATTGTTTTTGATAGAACAGGAGCTTTTTATATTGAGATCCTGACCATTTCTGTGAAATAATTTAAATCCTAACCAGTTATGGGTTTCCCCCAAGTGAGTGTGTCATCTATAAGTTTACAGAAGGAAATTTCAATCCCTCAGCTTGAGACATTGAGATCCTTAGTTGAAGATGGTAGTGATGGGTGAGTAAGGTACAGTATCTGCTCTCAAGGAATGCATAGTTTAATTCAAGAAAACTTAAAGCCTGTGAAGCAATTAGAGGTGGAATCAGGCATAGGACCTTGCTACAAGCAGTGCAACAGGAGTTGAGCAGAGAAGGAAGTCACGGAGCAGTCATGAAATGCTCCTGCTTCGGTGAAGGAAGGAAACTTGATTTGGGCTTCTAAGTCCAGAAGTGAGCCTTCTACTCAAGAATAACTATACAACAAAAGACTGTTAGTTAGGAACATGCAAGATATGATGGATATTCACACTGACCTTAGGAGAGCCCAGGGAGGGGAGGTAGCGTTGCAGAAAAGGAAGGAATCACAAATATGGATATTGGAAGGCCAGAGGCTTGGGAATTTTGATGTAGTAGGAAGAAGCTGCAGCGTCTTACAGCAGTGCTGATTGTGAGGCTAGATAGAAAAGGACTCATTTTGTGTCTTTTAAAAAAAATTTTAATTATTTGCTTTAATTGGAAGATAATTACTTTACAATATTATTATGGTTTTTGCCATACATCAGCGTGAATCAGCCAGAGGTATACAAGAGTCCCCCCCCATTCTGAGCCCCTCTCCTACTTCCCTCCCTGCCCTATCCCTCTGTCTTTATTTGTATGTGTATCTGATATTCTGTGTTTTAGCATCTTTGAGCCATAAGATGGGTTTGCAAATAAAATTTTTAAATTTCTGATAATTTAAAATTTTACTGTGTTCTGATGAATGGGATATTCTCTAGCACAGATTAAGATGTTTGCCTTATGGGGTCGTCTGAGAGTTATGGGCTGATGTCCAAGCACCGCTTACCCTTGGATAGTGTTGAACGGATGGGGCTTGAGGTTAAAGATCTGTTTTCATCCTCCCTGGGTTCATAGTGCCTGTGACACCATTTCGGTGAGCAAAGAAAGTATTGCTTGTAGTATGTAGCATACACTACACACTAAAAATATTTCAAATCATTGGCATATTGTAGCTCAATATAACAAGATTGTCTTTTAATTTTCTGATGACGTTTTATCTTCAGTTGTATTTGGAACATTAGAAAATTCTTTCACTAGGCTCCAAATAAGTTACATTTGAATAGCTGAGCTGTGGCCATTTGGAATGGCCAAGAATTTGATCGAAAAGTTTTGGCACAACAGAACAGCAAAATCTGGAAAGTTGGTTGTATCTTTATTTGGTCTTATTAGAACAGAGACTCTGGCACGGGGAGAAATGTTTTGGCTGTGCCCGTGTCCTGGGCTGGCACACCAGGTTCCAGGGAGATTGCTGACAGGCTGGGTCATGTCCACTATGAAAGAGCCTTCACATGCCCCCAGGTTTTGACAATTTGAGAATTCTTCCTCAATTGGAGATGAACAGTTTTGGAACCACCTGAGCTGTTTGAAAGTCACAAAATGGATTACATAGAGCTGGTTTCTGGAAAGTGTACCATTTTGTGTTCTTTACAAATATGCTTTTTCAGAAATGCGTATTTTCATTCACATGTTAAACCTTGAAGTAGAATTCCAAGAAGTTCCTGGAAGGGAGTGGAGGTAGTGTGAACAGCAGTCTTTCACTCTGGAGATTCACTGTTAATAATGGAATATTTGGGGCTTCCCTGGTGGCTCAGTTTGGCTGCCAATGCAGGAGACAAGGGTTCGATCCCTGGGTCAGGAAGATCCCCTGGAGAGGGAAATGGCAACCCACTCCAGTATTCTTGCCTGGAGAATCCCACAGACAGAGGAGCCTGGCGGGCTACAGTCCATGGGGTCAGAAAGAGTTGGACATGACTTAGTAACTAAATACCAATAAATTTGTGTCTTAAGTAGTGTGTGCAGTTTGTTCAGTGTTTTTCTCTTTTTTCCTTAATAGCTATTGTTGAAAAACTATTTTGGGTAATTTTCAAAGTTTTTTTTGTTTTTATTTAATTTGGCTGTGCTGGATCTTTGTTGCTTTGAGGGTTTTTCTCTGGTTGCGGTGAGCAGGGGCTGCTCCCTAGATGCAGAGCACGTGCTTCTCATCGCAGTGGCTTCCCTCTTGTTGTGGAGCATGGGTTCTAGGCCATGCACGCGGGCTTCCATAGTTGCGGTTCCCAGGCTCGAAAACACAAGCTCCGTATTTGTGGTGCGTGGTCCTAGCCCCTCCACGGCATGTGGGATCCTTCCGGACCGGGGATTGTACTCTCCTATCCTCCATGTGCAGGCAGATTCTTTACCACTCAGTGACCAGGCAAGCCCCCAAAGTATCTTCTGCTGACTAAATGAAGTCCTAAGTGCTGCACTGGAATAATTTCATTTTTAAATATTCTTTTTGCCCTGCCAGCAAAAAATATTCCCTGATAGCAGTTGAGAGGTTATATTTATTTTACTTATTTAACAAAAACTTACATAATGCTTTCTATGTGGTAGGTGCTTTTCTATATACTTTATAAATATTCACTTATTTGATCTTCTTAGCAACCGTATAAAGCAGGTTTTATTCTATTTCCCATTTACCAGTGAGGAGACGGAGGCTCTAATTAGTTACTAGGTTGTTCAAGATAGTTTAGCCAGTAGCAGTGGAAGCTGGGATTCAAATTCAGGAAGTCTGCCTCCAGAGTTTGCATCCTTAAACACTGTGCTCTGTGGAGTCACTCTTTCTCACAAGAGAAAAAACCAATGCAAATAGCTTCCATCATGACTGTTTTGCTATCAGTTCATCAAATAATTTTACCTATCAGGAACTCTGGGGCCCATTTACCTTGTTTGGCAATAACAAACAAGTCTGTGAATAAAGTCTGTGAATTCTTTAAATTTGTGGCTTAAGATGACATTCTCCTTTATCACTGTAAATAGAAAACAATTTTTAAAAAGTCCTTATAAAAACAATGAAATGTGTGCTCCATTGGTTTGATTGAGAAGTCCTCAATGGCAAGAACTAAGTGGTGGTGGTCGTCGTCTTTTATTTTTTTAATTTATTTGGCTATGCCGGGCCTTGATTGCAGCAGGCAGGATCTTTAGTTATGTCACGTAGCATCTTTTTAGTTGCAGCATGTGGGATCTGATTGCCAGGGTTTGAAGCTCAGTCCCCTGCTTTGGAGTGTGGAGTCTTAGCCACAGGACCACCAGGGAAATCCCTAGGTTTTCTTGACTTGATGTCCTTTGACCCCAGTATGCTTTTACCCAAATCCTTTCCTTTCCTTTCCTTTCGCTGTACCTTTGGAATTGGGATAGGACCTAGAGGTAAACTATTCCACACCTTCCTTTTATAAGTAGGGAAATTGAGGCTCAGAGCGGTCATGCCCAAGACCTCAACAGCTAGTTTTGAAGCAGATACGTGACTTAAACTACTAGGCTCAACTTAGTGGTCTTTTCCTTTCATTATAGAAATTGAAAAGTTACAGTGCTATGGGAACCCAACTTAAATACCTAAGAAACTCTAAAATATTTTAGATCCATTTGGAAAGCATATATTATGGTTTTATTAATCTAGGCTATTTCTCAACCTCAAACCTCATCATTTCTTTTCTGACATTTGTTAAATCGTTCAGTACTTCTAACCAACATGTATTGTCCTGCTTGTTACTCATGCTGAGTCTTCTGAGACCTGCATTCCTTTACACGTAAGTCATGTATGAACTTAATATTGATTTGATCGAAATGACCACACAAATGGAAAGTAGGTGTAAGTGGTTATCAAACCAAACAAATATATCTCACTAGAGAGGTAGTTCACATATAGTGGTCTGGGAGATTATAAAACATCTTGTAAATACATTGACTGTATTTGGAATTGGCAGTTTCTATCACTTCATGGCAAATGGATGGGGAAACAGTGGCTGACTTTATCCTTCTGGGCTCCAAAAGCACTGCAGATGGTGATTGCAGCCATGAAATTAAAAGACGCTTATCCTTGGAAGAAAAGTTGTGACCAACCTAGACAGCATATTCAAAAGCAGAGACATTACTTTGCCAACAAAGGTCCGTCTAGTCAAGGCTATGGTTTTTCCAGTGGTCATGTATGGATGTGAGAGTTGGACTATAAAGAAGGCTGAGCACAGAAGAATTGAAGCTTTTGAACTGTGGTGTTCGAGAAGACTCTTGAGAGTCCCTTGGACTGCAAGGAGATCCAACCAGTCCATCCTAAAGGAGATCAGTCCTGGGTGTTCATTGGAAGGACTGATGTTGAAGCTGAAACTCCAGTACTTTAGCCACCTGATGTGAAGAGCTGACTCATTGGAAAAGACCCTGATTCTGGGAAATATTGGGGGCAGGAGGAAAAGGGGACGACAGAGGATGAGATGGTTGGATGGCATCACCAACTGAATGGACGTGGGTTTGGGTGGACTCCTGGAGTTGGTGATGGACAGGGAGGCCTAGCGTGCTGCGGTTCATGGGTTCGCAGAGAATCGGACGCGACTGAACTGACTGACCACTGGAAAAACTAGGAGGTAATCCAAACTTAAACATTGAAGTTTGGTCTCTTACTGGAAAAATGGATTATTAGCACTGGGCTTTGCAGTAATCTAACTAGTTTATAAATTAGAGAAAGCAGCTGACGTAAAATATATTGTGTTTTTTAAACGACCCAATCAAAAAATGGGCCAAAGAACTAAACACATTTCTCCAAAGAAGACATACAGGTGGCTAACAAACACATGATAAGATGCTCAACATCACTCATAATCAGAGAAATGCAAATCAAAACCACTATGAGGTACCATTTCCCGCCAGTCAGAATGGCTATTAAAAAGTCTGCAAACAGTAGGTGCTGGAGAGGGTGTGGAGAAAAGGGAACCTTCTTACACTGTTGGTGGGATAGCAAACTAGTACAGTCACTCTGGAAAATAGTGTAGAGATTCCTTAAAAAACTGGAAATAGAACTGGCATACAAGCCAGCAGTCCCACTGCTGGGCATACACACCGAGGAAACCAGAATTGAAAGAGACACGTGTACCCCAATGTTCATCACAGCACTGTTTAAATAGCTAGGACATGGAAGCAACCTAGATGTCCATGGGCAGACAAACAGATAAGAAAGTTGTGGTATATATACACAATGGAATATTACACAGCTATTAAAAAGAATGCATTTGAATCAGTTCTCATGAGGTGGACGAAACTGGAGCCTATTATACAGAGTTTAGTAAGCCAGAAAGAAAAACACCAATACAGTATACTAACACATATACAGAGAATTTAGAAAGATGGTAACGATAACCCTATATGCAAGACAGCAAAAGAGACACAGATTTATAGAAAGGTCTTTTGGACTCTGTGGGAGAAGGCAAGGGTGGGCTGATTTGAGAGAATAGCATTGAAACATGTATATTAACATATGAGAAATAGATGACCAATTCAAGTTTGATGCATAAAACAAGACACTCAAGCCGGTGCTCTGGGACAACCCAGAGGGATGGAATGGGGAAGGGAGGGGGGGTTCAGGACCAGGGGACACATGTACACCGTGGATGATTTCATGTGAATGTATGGCAAAACCCAGCACAATATTGTAAAGTAATTAGCCTCCAATTAAAATAAATAAATCAATTAAAAATAGATTGTGTTTTTAAAAATTCTTATTTTAGTCTTGAGGTATTTCATGTACATACCAATATGGGCTGAAATTCTTATGTAGAAACAGGTATGGAAAAGTGGATGGTTCTTGGTGATTTCACCAAAGCCCTGTTAATATAAAATATAGCCTATGCATATATTTTTCTTTTTTCCTTGTGACTTTTCTTGGCCACGTGGCACAGCTTGTGGGATCTTAGTTTGCCAACCAGGGATTGAACTCACGTCCCCTGTATTGGAAATGCAGAGTCTTAACCACTGGACCACCAGGGCACAGGCAACAAGCCTGTGCATATGTATTTCTCTGCTCTTCGGAAATCACTGGGCTTGACCCTCCAAGTTTTTCCCCTGGTAGTAGTTTAAAATATTTTAAATTTATACTAGTTATTTTTATTTTCCATATCATATGCAATGAATGTTACATGAGATATGGATACTAAAATAGAATATAACTAAGATATATAATACAATAAAAGGTAGTGATTGAACAAATCAGGAAAGTTAAAATTAAGTAAAATACACTTTAAAAAAAGGTCACATTTCATTCTAATGTCTTTTACAATACTGAATCTTATCAATTAAAAACTTAATAGGAAACAGATCAGTCTTCTTGTGATAGTGCTTTAAATATAGAAATGTGTGTGAATTTGTAACTACCGCCTAGCTTCACTGCTTAGTTTTACTGACTGATGTAAATCTCTTGGTTAATGTTTATATAATTACTTATGTCAAAGTCTTAAAAAAGATGCAGTTCAATTTGTTTAACTCAACTGACTTTGAAATAATTTATATACAGGTCTAAGAAGTACACATAGAAAGATCCTGGGTACCCTTTGCCTACCTGCGTGTGTGTGTGTGTGTGCTAAGTCGCTTCAGTTGAGTCGACCTCTTTGCAATGGCTCTCCAGGCTCCTCTGTCCATGGGATTCTCCAGGCAAGAATACTGGAGTGGGTTGCCATTTCCTTCTCCAGGGGATCTTCCCAAGCTAAGGATCAAACCTGTGGTTCTTACATCTCCTGCATTGGCAGGTGCGTTCTTTACTACGAACGCCACCTGGGAAGCCTGTGCCCTTTGCTTAGTTTTCTCCAATAATAACATACTGTAAAATTATAGCACAATATCACAATCGAGAAATTGAGGTTGGTACAAACCACTCATTTTGTTTCGATTTCCCCATTTTACATGTGTTTTGTTGTATGCAGTTTTATCCCATTTATCATTTCATGTATTAAGGGTCAGAAACCTAGGCATGGCTTAGCTAGGTGTATCTAGTTCAGGATCTCTCATGAGCATGGATTAACTTTTTTTTTTTTTTTTTGGCCCTGTGCTGTATACTAGGCCCTTGTTGATTATCTATTGATGGTGTGTACATGTCCATCCCAAACACCCCAACTATTCCTCCCATTCCGCTTCCCTTCGGTAAACGTAAATTCATTCTCTAAGTCTGTAAGTGCTTCTGTTTCGTAAATAAGTTCGTTTGTATCAATTTTTAAAAAAGATTCTGCGTGTAAGTGATACCATGTGATGTCTGTCTTTCTCTGACTTCGTCTAGTATGATAATCTCCAGGTCCATCCATGTTGCTGCAGATGGCCTTATTTCATTCTTTTTAATGACTAATATTCCACCGTATATATACACACACCACATCTTCTTTACCCATTCATCTGTCGATGGTGTCTGGGCTATTGTAAACAGTGCTGCAGTGAATGCTGGGGTGCTTGTATCCTTTCACACCATGGTTTTCTCCTGATATGTACCCAGAAGTGGGATTACTGGATCATATGGTAGTTTTATTTTTAGTTTTTTAAGGAGCCTCCATACTTTTCTTCATAGTGGTTGTACCAATTTACATTCTCATCTGCAGTGTAGGAGGGTTCCCTTTTCTCCTCATCCTCTCCGTTTATTGTTTGTTGACTTTTTGATGGCCATTCTGACTGGTGTGAGGTGACATCTCGTTGTAGTTTTGACTTGTGTTGCTCTAATTCTTAGCAGTATTGAGCATCTTTTCATATGACCCCCCAGCCATCTTATGTGTCTTCTTTGGAGAATTGTCTGTCTGAGCCTTCTGCCCATCTTTTGATTGGGTTGTTTTTTGGACATTGAGCTGTTTGTAAATTCAGAAAATCCCTTGTCAGAGATATTGTAAAATACTTTCCTTCCTTCCTCCCAGGGATAAATCACACTTGACTGTGGTGTATGATTCTTTTAATGTATTGTTGAGGGGTTTTGCATCTGTGCTCATCGGTGATACTGGCCTATAATTTTCTTTTTTTGTGTGGTGTCTTTGTCTGGTTTTGATATCAGAGTGATGGTGGCCTCATAGAATGAATTTGAGAGTATTCCCTCCTCTGCAGTTTTTGGAAGAGTTCCAGAAGGAAAGGTGTTAGTTCAGTTCAGTCGCCCAGTCATGTCCGACTCTTTGCGACCCCATGAATCGCAGCACGCCAGGCCTCCCTGTCCATCACCAACTCCCGGAGTTCACTGAGACTCACGTCCATCGAGTCAGTGATGCCATCCAGCCATCTCATCCTGGGTCGTCCCTTCTCCTCTTGCCCCCAATCCCTCCCAGCATCAGAGTCTTTTCCAGTGAGTCAACTCTTTGCATGAGGTGGCCAAAGTACTGGAGTTTCAGCTTCAGCATCATTCCTTCCAAAGAAATCCCAGGGCTGATCTCCTTCAGAATGGACTGGTTGGATCTCCTTGCAGTCCAAGGGACTCTCAAGAGTCTTCTCCAACACCACAGTTCAAAAGCATCAATTCTTCGGCTCTCAGCCTTCTTCACAGTCCAACTCTCATATCCATATATGACCTCAGGAAAAACCATAGCCTTGACTAGACGGACCTTAGTCGGCAAAGTAATGTCTCTGCTTTTGAATATGCTATCTAGGTTGGTCATAACTTTTCTTCCAAGGAGTAAGTGTCTTTTAATTTCATGGCTGCAGTCACCATCTAAGCCTGACACTGTTTCCACTGTTTCCTCATCTATTTCCCATGAAGTGATGTGACCGGATGCCATGATCTTCGTTTTCTGAATGTTGAGCTTTAAGCCAACTTTTTCACTCTCCTCTTTCACTTTCATCAAGAGGCTTTTTAGTTCCTCTTCACTTTCTGCCATAAGGGTGTTAACTTCTCTAAATGTTTGATAGAATTCATCTTTGAAGCCTTTTGGTCCCAGAGTTTAGTTTTCTGGAAGTTTTCAAGTCGATTGGTCTGTTCATATTTTCTATTCCTTTCTGTTTCAGTCTTGGGCGATTGTACCTTTTTAAGAATTTGTCTTACTTCTTTTAGGTTGTCCATTTTATTGGCATATAGTTGCTTGCAGTAGCCTCTTATCCTTTGTATTTCTGTGGTGTCTGTTGTAACTTCTCTGTTTTCATTTCTAATTTTATTGGCTTGAGCCCTCTCCCAACTAACCTTATACCTAAAGCAACTAAGAAAGAACACATAAAACCCAAAGTCAGTAGAAGGCAAGAAATCATAAAGGTCAGAGCAGAAATAAATGAAGTGGAGATGAGGAAAACGGTAGAACAGACAATGAAACTAAAAACTGGTTCTTTGAAAGATAAAATTGAGAAACCTCAAGACGGTTTTCCCTAGGGCTGCAGTCATCTGAATACTTGGGTAGAGCTGGAAAGTCTGCTGCTAAGATGATTTGCTGGTATGGCTTTTGGTCCGTCACCATGTGCTCCACACAGAGCCCCTTACATACCATCGTGGTGCCCAGCTTCCCTGAGTGAATGATTCGGGAGTCCTCTCCTGGGGAAGCCACAGTGCCTGTTTGGACCTGGTTGTTAGAAGTCACTTCGGCCACATTCTCTTTATTAGGGGTGAGTTGCGAAGTGAAGCCCGCACTGTCAGGCAAAGGAATTAAGTTCTGCATTACAAATGGAGGGGTATCAGAGTTTGGATGTAATTTTAAATTGCCACATGTGAGATTACTAGAATAGTCTCAGTTTTCCAGGTAAGGAAACTTGTGACTGGAGAAGTGAAGTGACTGGTCCGAGGTGTGCAGCTAGGTGGAGAAGTGGGGCTTAAAGGACAGCAGCCTGGCTCCTCATGAATCTTTTTTTTTTGCTTCTATTTGTGTTGTTTTTACTATGTGTGCTTTACTGCCCAGAGACCTTAACCTTTGGAAGTGAAAGTGAAACTTTACTGCTCGGAGACCTTAACCCATTGAGTGCATGTTGAAAAGTTATCTTGACTTGACTTCTTCTTAATCATCCATATCTGGATATTTATGGCTTGTTTTGCTCCATAATGCCTCCCTCTTGGTACTGTGATTTAATACTCATTTAGTTCATTCTGTAGAATACTAGCATCTATTGCTACCTACTGGGATGCTCACCACTGTCATGTAAGGAAGAACTTTAATTTTGAAGGTGTACTGACCTGGCAGCAAAGAATTTAAAGGTGTATATTGGGTAGTTTCCCATGACTAAACATTGGGAAGCAAACCTTTTCTCCCTAGCTTTCAGCTTTTTATTTCTGCAATCTTGACACTTTCTGTAGCTGTTGGAACTATGGTGCATTGTGGTTCTAACAACTACAGAAAGTGTGAAAATCACAAAATTGCAAAACGGCATCACCGACTCAACAGATGTGAGCTTGCCTGGTAGGCTGTAGTCCATGGGGTCGCAAAGAGTCGGACACGACTGAGCAGCTGAACAACAATGGCGCATTGTGAGCTGAAGTTGACAATAGGATCAGGTTCCTCAGATGGAGTTTGTCTGTTACTGATATCAAAAGCAATAAATGCATTAGACCCTGGATAGTTTTAGTACAATAATCTGCTCCTGTGAATTATTTCTGGTTACTTTTCAGTGACCATAAAGAACTCAGTGCTCTCTGGGGTAGTTTTCCTGTGTAGTGTGGGAGAGGTAAAATGATTTTTTTTTTTTTAATTTAAACAGAACTGCTTTGTAAAATAACAATCACAATCACCATAACTATGCTAAAAGAGAGAGGTTTTAGAATTTTGATTATATATCTTCATATTTTCTGCTTATATTTCTTTTCATTAGGCTATGGAAAAGTCTATTATTAGCGGTGGCCCAAGGGATCTTTTTGACATACAATTTTGGGGTACTCTATAGGATTGAAAAAAACCTTAAGTGTAAATGCACTTTGAGCTTCCCTGATTGCTCAGTGGTAAAGAATCTGCATGCCAAGCAGGAGACAAGAGTGTGGGTTTGATCCCTGGTTTGGGCAGATCCCCTGGAGAAGGAAATGGCAACCCAGTCCAGTATACTTGCCTGGGAAATCCCATGGAAAGAAGGGCCTGGCGGGCTACAGTTCACGGGGTCACAGAGTCGGACATGACTGAGCATACACACACACCACTACATTTTAGAGTATTATTAATGCACACTTCTGTTTATAGCATACTGTATTAATGTATCCATTTAAAAATCTTCCTGTTTTAATGACATAAACAGTGCAGTGTAATTGAACGAAGAGTGGAATTCCATGGGCTAACCAGTATTAAAACAGGATAAACCATCAGAAGTTAACTAAAGGAATTTAGAGAAGCCAGGGTGGGGTGTTTAAAGGGTAAAGCTTCCTGCCTTTATAAGGAACTTCCTGTTGACCTCTAAGGACTTGACAACCATATATTGTATTTGACAGCACTTGGTGAATTTCTTAATAATGAGGTTAAGTTCTCACATGCACACACACAGATATCTAGTTTCCTATCTAGGCTAATCCAGATCCTAAATTCCTGATTTGCCTCTGGTACCCACCTCTCTTTGTGTGACAGCACTCATTGAATTTCTTAGTAATAAGGCAAAGTGCTTACATATCCAGACACATCTACCTATATGCTTGCGCAGTTTCAAACCCTTGAAAGTCTTGATCTGTCTTATCCGTTTAAAAATACAGGACTTCCCCGTTGGTCCAGTGGTTAAGACTTTGCCTTAATGCTGGGGGTGCCAGTTTGATCCCTGTTGGGAATCTAAGATTCCCACGTGCGTTGTGGCCAGAAAACCAGAACAAAAAACAGAAGCAATATTGTAGCAGATTCAATACAGACTTTTAAAAAATGGTCCACATTAAAAACAACAACAGATGCGAGAGAGAGTCTAGATAAGACTTTGATATTAAGAGGTCCTATCAAGGTTAGAGATTGAGATCATCTGATTATACAGTGACATTGGGTTGGACTGGGAAAAGTTCTTCTAGAACAAAAGTAGAAGCATGGTGTACGTCGTGCTAACTTGGGACCCCAACCCCCTTTCCTTGTTCTGAGCCCTGTACATACAGGTTTTTGAAACGGGGCATTTCTCTTCGATGTGTTTCCCTGAGTCTTCCTCCTTTCCCTGACGCTTGGCGATTTAGTTGCTTAGTCGTCTCTGACTCTTTGCGACCCCATGGAGTGTAGCCCACCAGGCTCCTCTGTCCATGGAATTCTCCAGGCAAGAATACTGGAGTGGGTTGCCATTTCCTTCTCCATCCCTGATACTTAATGAAAACTTTCTATCACCTTGGCAAAATGACCCTGGTTTGCATGGACCCCAAACAAAGGTATAAATTTGGTTATACAGATCGGTTCAGTCGCTCAGTCATGTCCAACTCTGTGACCCAATGCACTGCAGCACGCCAGGCCTCCCTGTCTATCACCAACTCCAGAGCTTGCTCAAACTAATGCCCGTCAGGTTGGTGATGCCATCCAACCATCTTATTGAATAGCTCTTGGGGCAAATATAAGTGGATCCCTCAAAACTAGGGAGGTGCACATCATGGGTAATGATGTGGCTTTTTTCTTTGGAAAGGATAGAATAATCTTTCATTTAAAACTAAAACAAACGTGGGAGTCCATAACAACAGCGTTTATCCTATGGTTAGTCAGTCTTTGGTGTCTGTAGCAACGTGGCCTCATGAACCAACGCATACTTTCCCAGGGCCAGAAAAGGAGCAAGTCTTTAGGTTTAGTAGGTGGCCATTGTCAGGAACAAGGAGCTTGACCACCTGTTCCGTCTTGAAGCCAATGCGAAGAAGAAACTGGAGCTTGACCAAAGGCTGGTCAGTTTCTACTGAGCTGCAACCAGAACTAAATGCCTGGCAGACCATTTAATGATTGTGGTCATCCATTTTTGTGGTGGCAAGATGCAAATAGGAAATCTTTGCAGGCCAGCCAAGCCTTCTTTGGAACTGAGAGGATATGCAGTCCTCAGTGTGATTCAGTCTTGCAATTTGGTTTTTAAGCTTGTGCTTATAGAATAAGCAGAGAACTCAATTCATTTACACTTTATTTAGAAAGAATAAAATAATTTAACCAGTGTGTAAAACTGAGAAAGCTCTGGGACACACAGCTCCCCTGTTCCAACCTCATGTGTATAAGCAACCCAGCCCTGCGGAATTTATACTGCTACTCATGAGTGGAGCTCTTTTCAACTTCTCTGTCCCTGAAACTATGTTTATTTCATCATCTTGGAGGAGATAAGGCACTTTCTTAGATGTTGGAAAGTGAATGATCCCTCTTTTCTCGTTCAAGTGAGAAGTAAGTTGATCACAAAGCAAGAACACTCCTTTGACTGTAGTTAGGGTAGACCCTCCTGCTCTGAGGACCTTGAGCCATCAGTGTCCCTTTTTGGGTAAGATTGTAGTTTTAGACTAAGTACGAAGAAGCACTCACTCGTCAGATTTTGAAAAGTGAAGTTAGTTAATATGAATGTATATTTCTACTAGATCAAGTTTGTACCTATAGAGCAAGGGCAAGCAGAAGATGAGAATTTCTAATGACAAAAGTGGATGGGCCGGACTCAAGGTTTTTATGTATATATATTTTTTTTAATCCATTTGAGCTTGTTTGTTCATTAAAAAAAATAATTTATGCTTATAAAATGTTTAAATACCAGATTATATAAATATAAAAATGAAAGTTCTCTTCATTCACCTGTCTCCACTCAGTGAAGAATCTGCCTGCAATGCAGGAGACCCAGGTTTAATCCCTGGGTTGGGAAGATCCCCTGGAGAAAGAAGTGGCAACCCACTCCAGTATTCTTGCCTGGAGAATTCCATGGACAGAGGAGCCTGGCAGGCTACAGTCCATGGGATCGCAGAGAGTCAGACAAGACTGAGCAACTAACTTTCACTTTCAATGTGGTATACAGTCTTTAAAAACTTTAAAAAAAAAACGAGCATGTACTAATCTATAAAAACATTAAAAGAATTACTGGGATTATGAGCAATTTCTGGTGCTTTTATTAAACTTAATAATCAGAAACTTTGTTCTCTATCAGTAGATAAAGATATCTACTCACCAGTTTAAATGTGTAAGAATTTGAGAATTTTCTCAAACTTTTTATGAATTACTTACTTTTGTTGAAATTGAACTTATTTACACAAACTTAAGGATGTTTCAGTCATCCGTTGTAAGAAATGTGATTTTTTTTCCTTTACTATTTTCCATATATTGATTCTATATTGATACTCTATCCTTGTTAATAGGTTCATAGTCCTGAATTTTTTGCATTTTATGACTTTTTAGGTCTGTTTTGATTTCAGTCTGTTTCTTTTTCATTTTTTAACCTTGTTTTTTTTTCTCATTCCTCTTTGTCATCTAATTTTGATCTCTTATGCTGTTACCGCTTCTGTGTTTTTGTCAGATGAGTATTTATCATTTGATGTTTTAACTAATATAACGTCTGGGAAACATCCTCACCTCATTTTGTTTGCCGTGTCATCACTAGAAGTGTTGACAAGCAAACACTTACTGTTTCCCCTGAATACACAATGTTATCCTGTCAATTTCTAAAATCAAGGAAAATTTTTATATCGTGTACCTATGGACTGTTGTTACACACTACCCCAAAACAGCACTTTCAGACTCTAAAATGCCCACTGCAGGATCTTACCTGTGAATCCACTTGCCATGTCTCAAAAATGAGTTATTCCAAAAGAATGATTTAAACATTCAGCACATTTGAAAGCTGCTTTTGGAGTCTGTTTGTGTGAGGACTTGGATAGGTGGAGAGAAAGTTTGCAGATGATAGATGATCATTGAAGCACTCCTGTGGGTTTTAGAATGTTTCAGATGAGAGATTATACACAGTTATTTGTGAGTCATCAGAAAATGAAATGTGGCCTTTCCCAATCCTATGAATCTAAGAGGAACCTCGAGAGGTCAGCTCAGAGCAGCTGGAGATGATGACGAAAATCTTTTTTATAAACAATTAAAACTTACACAGAAAATGCCGTAGTCTTTGGACACTGTTTATTGGATGTGACTGCTGAAAAGTGTGCGTGACTATTCTCTACTCTGTATTGAAATTAATAAGCATTTGTCTATTGGTTTTTATTTTAATGTCTAGATTTTGTTATTGTTTAGTTGCTATGTCACTGTCTCTTTGCAACACCATGGACTGTAACCTCTGTCCTTGGGGTTTCTCAAGCAAAAATGCTGGAGTGGGTTGCTATTTCCTTCTCCAGGGGCTCTTCCCGACTCAGGGATCACTCAGTCTCCTGCATTGGCAGGTGGGTTCTTTAGCACTGAGCCACCTGGGAAGCCCAGTGTCTAGATTACCTGTAGGTAATTATCTTATAAGATAATGTGTGTTCTTTATTAAAGGAAGGGCCTTTCTGTTTTGAGGCCTATTTTGGCCTTTCTATCCAAAAAAGCCCAGGACTCTCACAATGACTGTGCTTCTTGAATTCGAGTTTATTAAATTGGAAGTCAGTCACTGAAATGTGGCTTCTGTTTCCCCATGGGAGCTGGCAGTGCCATTTCAGAACACACAGCGAGTTTCATCCGGAATCTAACTGTGGGCTCCACAGGAATGGTTGGTCATGGCTGAGTCAAGAAGGCCCTGGCTCTTACTGACAGGATGATTTCTCCTGGCGTTTGTTCTTTCAGTCCTGGTGGGGGAGAAGTGAAGTTGGAGGTACATCCGCAGAATCCATTAGCATCCCTTTGGGATAGAGCTGTCAGCAGCTTCACGTCTCGAGCTTCTATGAGGCATGTTGTGTCCTTGACGAAGAAATGTGTTTCCCCGTGTGTCTGATAAGTAAACATCTGCAGTGCCAAAGGCGGAGTGCCAGGCACATCTGTGTCCATAGACAATGCTGTTAAATTAAGGGGCCGACCTGGAAAATGACTGACCTGCCACAAAGTTCACATGGCGTCATTCATTTGTTGTTTGGGGGCACTTTATTGAGTATTTGATCGTGGATTTAAATGTCTTTTAAACTTATAGCTCACTGTTTGGGTTCTAATTGGTTACTCTGAATGAGCTAAGCTTTCTCTTGTTGCAGTGACAGTTAAGCTCCCTGCAAGCAAGTATCATATCTAACCTTGGTGATCTACATAGACACCCAGCAAAGGCAAAACCTAAAAATATCTGTTTAATGACTTAGATAAAATGAGCGGTGGTAAGAAAAGTAGAGAAACTGTAATCTATTTTTTAAAATATTTACTTTTATTTATTTATTTGACTGCACTGGGTCTTAGTTGCGGCAGGTGGGATCTAGCTCCCTGGCCAGGGATTGAACCTGGGCCCCTGCACGGGGAGCAGGGAACTGGACCACCAGGGAAGTCCCTAAAATGTTCAAAACATCACCATGATTCAAGGTTCCAGTCACCGTAGATAAGTATGAAGTAGACACTTAGGAAGAGTTCCTCATCACCCTGGCTCATTATCTTAAGTTTTTTGTTTGTTTTTTTTTTAACTTAATGAAGTTTCCTAGTCTAGGGAGGTCTAGAAAGAATTCAGAGCACATCAATTCCAAAATTCGGATTTAAAAGACCTTTAATTGTCATCATAATTCCATAACCTAGGTATTTAAGATCTATTTCTAATACTTAGTCTATCTGTCCCATCAGAGGAGGGATCAGCTCTTCAGTGAGTGATATCTTGGCAGGTTTCTGAGAAAATAATGGGCTTCACTGACTTCTAGGAAATGTAATTTATGTCCATGTGTAAATAAAATGCCAGATAACTTAGTTGCCTCTAATTTGATGAACAGCAATGAAAAGCAAGCGGCTTGAGTGAGTGACAAACTTCAGCCTAATAGGAGGTCACTTTTTTTTTAATGTATAACCCTTTGCTGTTGAAATACGAAGTTAATCTTCTAATTCAGAAATACTTAGATAAAGTTTTCTCTATGAACTTTGCAATTTTTATTGATACAAATATTGACATTATGTATGGTTTTCTAAATAGAGAGCAAAGTAATAAAAAGCAGTCTAGGCTATTGTCAACCTAACAATAAACTATAAAACATGCTTATTATAGAAAGATGGAAAATACAAATAAGCTCATAAAAAACAGTAAAATCAGTTATTAGGACTTCCCCCGTGGTCCAGAGGTTAAGACTCCGCTTCCATTGCAGAGGGCACAAGTTTGACCCCTGGTCCCAGAACTAAGATCCCACTTGCCACACAGTGCAACCGCCCCCCCACCCCCGCAAATTGCTTATTAAGCATATATATCCTCTAAGGTATTTTTACCCCCTTTCGTATACATACATGTGTTGGCTTTTTGCTTTGTAGAATAAAACTGAATGTACTTTTTCCCTGAACATGATTTTTATTGGTTGCATAATAATATATTCAATGGGTGTAGATAAACCTTAATTTATATCAAGTAGTATTTTGTTGATAACTCCCAGATTTCCAGTGGGTTTTTTTTTTTTTTTTTGGATAAATTGTTTGACTTACAACTTTCTAAAGCCTCTTTCTGCAGAATAGTGCTATAAATGGTAGCTCATTTCCTGAGTTAACTTCCAGGTCCTAATTGATATTTGTCACATGGCTAAGCTTCCCAGCTGGACAAATGGTGCTCCAGTGTTTAAAACACAGCATCTGCTTATCATTATTTCCATGGCAATCTCTGTAATAATTTGGTCAGCACCTGGCATAGTGCCAGTCATAATGGGCATTCAACAAAATATGAATGAATGGAGTCTGGAATTCCCTCTGTCCAGGTTATCCTGGCCAGGGCAGCCAAGTAGAGCAGATAGTGTTCACTTTCTGGAATGTGGGGAGGGGGTGTGGGTCTCAGGGAGGCCACACAGGGTAGCAGGATCCCTTTGACTATGTCTTTGGCAGTTGTCAGTAATTCAGTCTTAGCAGCGATGATAAAGTTCTGTAGAGTACTCCCCTGGCAGTCCAGTGGCCAAGACTCTGTGTGTCCACTGCAGAAGGCCAGGTTCGATCCTCAGTCAGGGAAGTAAGATCCCACATGCTGCATAGGCAAGAATAAAACAAAAAACTCATTTCTTTGGAAAGAGTGTTTATCACTGGCAAAGTTGAGAGAGAAGGGAGAGACAAAAGGTAATATTGAACAACAAACCTGACCTTAATTGAAAATTATAAAACACTATACGCAATAGCAACAGAATATACATCTGTTTTACATTCAATATTTATCATGCTCTAGGTCACAAAATAAGGAATTGAAGAGGGTAGTTTCTTAAAAGTCTGAAAGTGAAAGTGGCTCAGTGTGTCCAACTCTTTGCAACCCCATGAATTATACAGTCCATGGAATTCTCCAGGCCAGAATACTGGAGTGGGTCGCCTTTCCCTTCTCCAGGGGGTCTTCCCGACCCAGGGATAGAACCCATGCCTCCTGCATTGCAGTTGGATTCTTTACCAGCTGAGCCACAAGGGAAGCCCAAGAATATTGGAGGGGGGTATCCTATCCCTTCTCCAGCAGATCTTCCCAACCCAGGGATAGAACCCAAGTCTCCTGCATTGCAGGTGGATTCTTTACCAACTGAGCTACTAGGAAGCCCTTTTTTTTTTTTTTAATTAAAAAAAAAAAGGCATTTTAAAAAATGTTTTAAGCATATTCCTACCATATCATCCAGCTATTCCGTTTCTAGCTAGTTATCCAAAAAGAAAGCATAGGTCCATACAAAGACTTGTACACAGTGATACCTGAATGTTCATAGTCGTTTTATTTGTAAAAACCAGAAACTAGAGATAACTTGTATGTCTTATAAACAAGTGAATGGATAAATGAACGGTGATGTATCCGTACCACAGAATACTGCTCAGAAACAAAAATAGCCTTTTGAGATGTGCAGCAATGTGGATGAATCTCAAAATAATTATGTTAAAGTGAAAGAAGTTGGACAAAAAAGGACACGTACTTTATGGCTCCATTTGTATAAAACTTCAGAACATGCATACTCGTCTATAGTGACAGATGAGTGATTGCCTAAGGATAAAGACTGAAGGAAGATTACAGAGCCATGAAACAAGGAAACATCACAGGGCTATGATGAATGTGTTCATTATCTTGATTGTTATGAAAACAATATTGGTTTCATAGGTTAAACATACGTCAAAACTTGTAAACAGGATGTTTAGTTATATGTCAATTATATTTCAATAAAGCTGTTTAAAATATAAATAAATGATAGGCATTCATAATTCCGTGGCTATTTACTTCATAATATTTATTATACACCTTTATGTAAATGGCAGGACATTTTTCCATATACTTTGCTGGATCAGCAAAAGGGTCCTGCTTGCTGCTTTGTGCTTCTTCAAGCCAGAATCAATGGAAAGTGTTAGAAATATTCTATTTCTCACTGAGGAAAAGTCTTCCATAGTTGTACATGGTTTACAATTAAGCACTGGTTTTTTTTCCTTTGGGTAGTAACTCACTTTCACTTTGTACATTCATGCATTGGAGAAGGAAATGGCAACCCACTCCAGTATTCTTGCCTGGAGAATCCCAGGGATAGAGGAGCCTAGTGGGCTGCTGTCTATGGGGTCGCAGAGTCAGACACGACTGAAGCGACTTGGCAGCAGCAGCAACTTGATTTCTAATGAGGAACTCAGTCATGTCGTATCAGCTTGAGTAGAGAAGAGGAATAGAAACTGTGAAAGTGAAATTGAACTCATTAAAACTGTGGAATGGTTAGTAACTGGAACTGGAAGGTGAGGAAAATAGGGAGATGTTGGTCTAAGGTTACACACTTCAGTTAGAAATTGAGTAAGTTCTGGAGAACCTAATGCATGGTGCTGTATTATAGGTGTACTTGAAGGTTACTGGCAGTAGATCTTAAATGTTCTCACTACAGAAAAAGAAATGGTAGTTATGTGATTTGATGGCGGTGACGTATCTCAAAGCTAGGGGAGTAGGGGACAGAGTAAAGGCATGCAAAACAGACATTAATTTTTTTTTGGCTGAGTAATATTCCATTGTATATATGTACCTTTTTCATACTGAGTTTAGTCAGAGAAAGACAAATATTGTATATCACTTATGTAGAATCTAAAAAATGGTACAAATGAACTTATTTATAAAACAGTGACAGATACAGAAAACAAACTTATGGTTACCAAGAGGGAAAGGGGGTGGGAAGGATAAATAGGGAGATTGGGATTGATATATACACAACACTATAAGAAGTGGTAAAATGAAAAATGAAATAGATAACTAATAAGACTCAATAATAGCACAGGAAACTCTACTCAATACTCTAATGGCCTATATGAGAAAAGAATCTAAAAAGCGGTGGATATATATATATGTGTATAACTGACTCACTTTGATGTACAGCAGAAACTAATGCAACATTGTAAATCAAGTATACCCCAATAAAATTATTGCAAAACTTTTCTAAAGATAAATGTTATATGCATTTCTTAATAAGTTTCAAATAAAGTTTTAAAAAACATACTAAGTAGAAACAAATTGTGGTGATGATAATTCAGTGGTGACTACTTGCCGATTTCATGGGGTTCTCAAGGCAAGAATACTGAAGCAGTTTGCCATTCCCTTCTCCGGTGGACCACGTTTTGTCAGAACTCTCCACCAAGACCTGTCCATGTTGGGTGGCCCTGCAGTACGGCATGCCTTAGTTTCATTGAGTTAGACAAGGCTGTGGTCCGTGTGTGGACCACTTGCCGATTGAATTAAGACCATCTTCCTGTGCTGATGACTTGCTGTCTCTGTGGTTTGAGCCCCCATTTCCCGTTCAGTTTCGGCTGGCCCTTCTCCCAGAACTCTACTATCCCCCTCTTTGTTAACTGGTTGATGCTTTTTCTCTGCCTATGCTTCCCCCCGCCCTCAGCCTTTATATATCTATGTGGTAAATTCCTACCTGTCCTTGAAGGATTGCATGCAGATGCCAGCATACTCTGAGTAAACATACTCTGATCCTCCCAGCTGGAAACGTCCCCTGCGTTCTGTGTTTCGGCACACATGAAGTACATACTTTGTACCCTGGGCCTTATGGGTATGTATAGGTTGGCCACATCTGCCCTGCTGTTCTGGAACTGAACAGACATAGGGCTATTCATTTGGCTACTGTTGATATATAGATGCATTTCAGTTCTTCTTCACTTACTAAAATTGCTATAACTATTAATGCCGATGAAGGAAGCAATGACGGGACAAGCAGAAGAAAACAAAAATTGTTTTGGGACTTCCCTGGCAGTCCAGTGGTTAAAATTTCATACTTCCAATGCAGGGGGCCTGGGTTTGATTCCCCGGTCAGGGAACTTAAGATCCCACATGCCATAATGCACGGATAAGAAATTTTAAAAATAAAAAAAATATAAAAAACCTTTTTTTCCAGAGGTTCAAGAGTGAGGGGACATACATATAACTATGGCTGATTCATGTTGATGTTTGGCAGAAACCAACACAATATTGTAAAGCAATTGTCCTGCAATTAAAAATAATTTACTATTCAATTTTGTGTGTGTGTGTTTTTGAACCACATTTACTGTCCCCATGACACTTTTTTTTTCCCCTTTAAGCTAACATTTTAATTATGGACTCTCTCTTCCCCTCACAGTCTTAGAACCAGACAATGAAAAGGAAAAGAGAGGTCAGTTTGTAAATTTACATTGGCTAGAAGTGATCCACTCTGATAATTCACACAGAACTATTTAAGAGTTGGCTTAAGAGCATCTTAACATTAGTCACTATGTCATAAAAAGAACACGAATTAGGTAGGAGTTGTGGAATATCTGAAGAAACATGTTTTTTTGGATTTCAAGTGAGCTGTTCTATGACTGTCCCCCGCCTTGATTGCTTCTTATATTTATTTTCCAGGTCCGGACTCTCTTTGTCAGCGGTCTCCCTCTGGACATCAAACCTCGGGAGCTATATCTGCTTTTCAGACCATTTAAGGTACCTTTTCTATCTTTTAGAAATCGTAAAATGAGACAGAAAGTGGGTCTGTCTGGAGAAAGAGACGAAATGTTTGAGAAACGCCTATTTTTTAAAGTGGTTAGTGAGTCAAGAAGATTTAACGATTCAGTTCTAATATACATTCTCACTTTGGAAATACTGAAACGGCCTTTTGTCCTCCCAGCCGCTAATCTCAAGAAGCTAATCTGTCCTAATTTAGAACAGCCTCAGTTTCCTCCTTGTGTATTCTCTGCCAGTTGGTGGTATTTTGAGTACAGATCAACCCAGATACAATCAGTGACTTACTATGTATTTATATCTCAAACTCAGGAGTATAAGTCAAGCCCTACCCCTAGGAGGTTCTTTATTAGCTGAAATACTGCTGTTCATACAATTCCTAGGCGACATAATAGGTTAAATAAGCTTTTATGAACTTGACAAGGAACCTAAAACCATTATTTTTTTGTTGGCAAAATGTGCAACATTGCTGAAACAGTAGAACAGAATTTTAAAGAACAGCTTGGCAAGAGTTGAGGGACGTCTTCCCTGGAGCTTTGTGCATGCTCAGTATCTCAGTTGTGTCCATCTCTTCGCCACCCTATGGACTGTAGCCCGCCAGGCTCTTCCGTCCATGGAACTTTCCGGCAAGAATACCAGAGTGGGTTGCCCTTGCTTCTTTAGGGGATCTTCCAAACCCAGGGACCGAACCTGCACCCCTTATGTCTCCTATGTTGCCCAGTGGGTTCTTACCACTGTGCCACCTGGTGAGATATTTAATACAAGTTGTCTGTTCATTGTGATTATCAAGATAAATTTACTTTAGAGATCGTTAATGTTGTTGGGATTGAAAATTTAACAGGAAATTGAACTAAGGCTGAAATAACCGTGCTGCACAGAGAAACCTTGAAAGTTAGCCTTTAGAGGGTCAGAGACAGCTGGGATTGGGCACAGTGTGGGCTGGAGGCCTTGGCTCTCAAGGAGCAATCCTGCAAGTCAAGGCAGATTCAGGCCCTGTGTCTGAGCTGAGGACATGTCAGCAGCAGTGTCTGGCCAGGGCTGCACTTACGAGTGAGTGATGGGCCATCTTCATTGCTGGTTAAAGATTCATTCTGATGGAAGCAGGATCCGAGCCACAGAGGCAAGACGGGTTCTAGCTTCTTAGGGAGAGAAAACAGCTGGGTTGAAGAGAAGAACGAGGGTGGAGGGGGCGGCCAGTGAAAACCAACAAAGATAAAATAGTCTAGTTTATGTGCCCCAAAGACACCAGGTGATAATGGACATAACGCCATTCTGACAGCTCTCCTTTTTTCTGCTGTTTTTTTTTTTTTAAAATTGGAGTATAATTGCTTTACAGTGTTGTTAGTTTCTACCGTATAGCATCGAGAATCGACGTTATATATACGTATATCCCCTCCCTCTTGAACCTCATCTTGCCATCACACCCCTCTGGTCATCACAGAGCTCCCTATGCTTTACAGGAGCTGCGCGCTAGTTATCTGTTTTGCATACGGTAGTGTATATAAGACAGCTCTCCTTTTAATGCAATGATAATGATGATGTTACAGAGGGAAACAGGTTAGCCGAGAGGTTGGCTGGAGGAAGTGGGGAAGAAAGAGAAGATGCTGTGGGAAGAGTGCCAACTTGACAGAATTTCCCATTTCTTCTGCAGGATTGCAGTTTTTACAGTTTTGTAGGATGGGGACTTTTTAAGCTAACCATTGCTCTTAATAAACACAACAGCTGTATTTCTGTGTGCATATGGAGAGACCTAGTAGTAAGCCCCTTAGGAATTATCTCACTTAATTCTCATCCCAGTCCTTTAAAGTGGGTAGCCTCATCTCTGTGCGCCCCCCCACCCCCCGCAAAGAAAGAAAGTGAAACTTGGAGGAGTTGAATACATTTTGCTCAAGTTCACACACATAACAGATGGCAGGGCCAAGATCAAACCCAAGCAGTTTGACTTTGCCATTCCTATTCTGAACTAATATGTGATGCTGCTTCTGATTTCTGTGACTTGAGAGGACAGTATATCCCTACAAGTGGTCTTTTACTTGAGTGAAATATCCATTTGTCCTCTGCCCCTGAGGCCTTCGGGGTGTTTAAACCTGCACGTTTTTCAGAGAGTGAGAGCACCTTGAAAAAGGAAGAGGCAGGGGTGTGAATCATGACCTCTTGGGCCAGAAGAGCTCAAGGCCCTTGAGGTAAAATGTTTACAGTAGCTAATTGGTAACATAGTTCTCTGCTGGGAAGATAGGAGGGTGAATCAATTGAAACATGCTGCCCAGCAACCCCAACGCGAAAGTCAGGACCCTGGTACATTCCTACCAGCCCTTTTTTAATTAAAGTCCCTGGCGGCTGACCCTCGTCTGCAAATCTGTCTCTGGACCAATATGTGCTGTGGCCAATCATGTCAAGTAGTGTTTTTTTTTTCTTCTCCTGTGTCATCTATCAGTGCAAGCCACCTGCCATTGATTACTTGCAGAAATAAGCAGACTTTGTTATCTTCATCCTGGGGAACCAGGAGGGATCAGAAAGGGAGTGTTTCCATCTTCCTTGAGGATGAGCTGGAGTAAAACCCAACAGGGAATTTTTGCATCTCCCAATCCTAATACCAGCATGAAAACAGATGGCTGCAATAAATAAGCAAAATAACAGAATTTAGCATTACTGCCTGTTTAACTTTTCCAGGCAATTTTGAAATTTTCATTGACAAGTTCTACTAAGTACATTATCAGTGTTTTGTTGTTGTTTTACAGCAAATATATTTTTCAGTGTGAATAAGTGTGAATACGCTTCTTAACTGCCTTTCTTCTCCTGCCTCTTTGCGACCCCGTGGACTGTGGCCCGCCAGGCTCCTCTGCCCATGGAATTTCCACGGAAGAATACTGGAGTGGAGTGGCTTTTATCCTATGCATAATATGGAAAAGACCTTCTGTTGACATAGATACCGTTTTCCTACTGTTTCCCAGTTTCATAAGAACATAGAAAAGAAACATAAGAGAGTGAGTTTCAGGGCTTGATCTCTTTTATGCCCGACTGTGGGCTTCCCAGGTGGCTCAGTGGTAAAGATCCACCTGACAGTGCAGGAGACTTGGGCGCTATCCTTGGGTCGGGAAGATCCCCGGGAGTCGGAAATGGAAACCCACTCCAATACTCTTGCCTGGAAAATTCCATGGACAGAGAAGCCTTTCAGGCTACAGTCCAGGGGGTTGCAAAGAATCAGACACGACTAAGCATACAGCACATATATGCATACTTAGGCATATACATCGTGTGTGTGTGCATAAAACTTGTTTTATAGTTAACAGACATTTGTAGGAAGAGTTGGTCAGTGGTCATAAAGGACTCATTGTCACTTGAGCAAGATGGTATTACAATTGCTTTTTTCCTGGCGTATTGTTTTTGTGGTCTAAATCTGGTTCTTTATTTTCAGGGCTACGAGGGTTCTCTTATAAAGCTCACATCTAAGCAGGTAAGCATTGCAAACTTGCACATAAATGATGACTTCTAGAATAAGTTTTGATTGACTTTCTTCAGGAATGTCACAAGGGCTCAACATCCTTTTTTTTTATTTCCATTAAGATTTATTTTTTTATTTTTTATTTTTTTGCTCTAAAATTAAGGGTGAGATCAGTTAGGAATTAGCAGAGGAAAATGATTCCTAATTCCAAAGCCTCCAGCTAGAGTGTCTGAGACTATCCTCAAGGCAAATATAATGCCTCCAGCATGGTTATATTGGGATTGATCTGTATTTTCAAAAGAAATTATTGTCCAGATTCACTTTTACTGCCAATTCTTTTTTTTTTTTTAATACAGTTAAATAGACTTTTCATTCAGTCAGTATGAGAAGTTGATGGTAAAGAATCAGGCTCTCTCTCAAACCCTTAATAACCACATGCAGAGTCTTAAGTCTAGAATGGCACATAAAAGGCACAGGTGCAGAATGGAGGTAGTAATCAGTGACCCTGATAGCGGCTTCAAGGGCCTTGAAATGTGTCGGCTGTGTGCTTTTTTTAATCCTGAGCAACCGGCATCTCACTTTGGGTCACTTTTCGTCTCAATACAGTATTCTCTGGTTCATCAGGAATAGGCTGTGTTGCAGCCATCCTTCTGGACTCAAAGATACTGAATCCAAAGCAATTAGGAGTCCTCTCTTGAGTTGAAACAGTACGGTTTACACACCTAATTAAACACAGAACTTTTTAAAAACATCCCTCGGGATTTGAGATTAAAATGTTCATTATATGATTTTGATCGTGCAGTGAGACTACAGGGCTTTTATCATTGTGTCATTATATTCCTTGCACTTGCAGTGTGCCAAAAGGTGATTCGGTTCTCTTTGCATTTTAAACGATGAAGATGCTGAGGTACAGTGAGTTCGATGTAGGACAGTAGAGTCCCTCCACCCAAGTTTCCCTCTGTTCCCTGGTTCACTGCTGCTCACCTTCCAGCCCCTTCTAGACTTTATTTTTTTAATGATTCTCTAAATCTCCAGCTGTCCCTTGAAGAACCACCCTCACCATCCCTTTGATCCATGTTAGAAATTTGGCTAAGCCACTGAGTCATGATTCTTCTGGACTGGCTTTCTGATTTCTGCCCATTGCCTGCAGTCATTTCTTTATCTGAGCTCTTTGGTTTGATGTCACCTTTGACCCAGAAACAGAGACATCCCCTGATATTTTTTTCTTCATATTTCTCTTTCTTTCCTTAGCCCGTAGGTTTTGTCAGTTTTGACAGTCGCTCAGAAGCAGAAGCTGCCAAGAATGCTTTGAATGTAAGTACGAATGATGTTCATCTTTGGGGGTTTCCTTATGAGGTAAAGGGAAAGTAATAGAACCTCTTTGGACAGGAAAGCAAATGGAAGGGATATGACTACTTGATCTAAGAGGAACCGACTCTAGTTAGCCGCATAAAGAGATTTTGCCTAAAATTGTGGTTAGATGTGCAGACTATTAAATAACATTTTGCTCGTCTCTAGCCCTTACTGTAATGCCCAGGATACCTGATGGTGGGGATTTTATTTTAATTCAGCCCAATCATAACCCATGGTGGTGTGCAGTTTACTTCAGCCGCCGTTATATCCTCAGTGGCTAAGCCCAAGTCAAGAATAGAGAAAAATCTTGGTTTTCCTTAACACAGGAGGTTTTTAAGTTGTGTGGCTTTTAAGGGTTTCCCTGTCTGTCCAGTGGTGCAGACTCTGTTCCCAACGCAGCAGGCACAAGTTCCATCCCTAGTCAGGGCTGCCTAAAAGTGTATTTTTTAAAAGGTATGTGACTTTAAAAAAAGGTTGTAGTCTTTATTCTGATTGATTTAAAATTTGCATACACTGCTTCCCCAGAAGACATTCAGCATTGTGGTGTATAATAAAGGATTTCCTTCTCCAGTGCATGAAAGTGAAGTTGCTCAGTCGTGTCCGACTCCTAGCGACCCCATAGACTGCAGCATACCAGGCTCCTCCGTCCATGGGATTTGCCAGGCAAGAGTACTGGAGTGGGGTGCCATTGCCTTCTCCGATAATAAAGGATAGGCAACTACAATTGAGGAGAGATAACCTGTATTTGGTTTGTAAGCATTTTGTTTGCCATATTTTTAAGACTTTTTACCAGCTTAAATTTAGTAAGATTTTTTTCCCTCCCTTTGGTATGTTTTTTTTTAAAAAAACAAAAACCAAAAGCAATTTAAGGGGAATCAACCCGAGACAAGGTGGTAGGAAGCAGAATTTAGTTCTGGGCGCCAAGGCCTGATCCAGGTGAGGCGTCTCAGTGAAGAGCCTGGCTCCATCCCTCTCCAGACAGTTGACTTAAGCGGCTATGAATGAGGTGTGAGTACAGCTGCCAGGAGTGTTGGAATACTTCTTGGAGGGTTGGCTTATGTGAACTTGCCGCTGTGGGTACTGCAGGTGTCCTCCCAGCTGTTTCTCAGCACCGGGAGGCCCAGGGACCCTGTGGTGAGGGGGGCTGCAGGAGGGACCCTTCCTCATGACTTGGAGACCCAAGGGAAAGGGCCTCCGAGGGAGACTGTTTACTTGGCGTATTGGTGTTGTTGTGACACAGTCTTGAAAGGGTTTTCAGCTTTGGAAAACATGTGCACTCAGAAGAACGGTTTGCTCGTTATTGTTGGTTTTTCGTGAAAGTGTACAGGCACATCTGAGGAATCCCGGAAGTCTAGAGAATTTAGGATTTTTTGGATTTGGACTAGGGACCTCCTGGTCAGAATAACTGCTTCCTCTGTTCCTCTCCCACAGAACAAAATGTAGTTATTTCCTTCAGTTGTGCATGCTGAGGCACAGTGTATAAATAAAAATTTGATAGAAAAATGGTTTTGTGAATTTTACATTATATAGATACAATCAGAATCTTTTCAGTATAACCAAATTTTAAACTTAAAATGGATTTCTATTTAGGCAGTGTTTCCTTTCATTCTAGCCTGGTGGCATCTTTCTTTTTCTTTTCTAATTTTAATTTTTTTTAATTAAAAAATTTTCATTTAGTTTAAAATTTTATTTACATGTAGTTGATTTACAGTGTTGTCTTAATTTCTGCTGTATAGCACAATGATTGTTATACATACATAGACTTTTTTTTCCCCATTATGGCTTAGCACAAGGTAGTGACTATAGTTCCCTGTGCTATAGAGTAGGTCTTTGTTGTTTATTCAGTCTATATATAATACTTTGCATCTGCTAATCCTGAATTCCCAATCCATTCCTTCCCCCTTTCCCCTCACCTGGGCAACCACAAGTCTAGTCTCTGAGTCTGATTCTGTTTCGTAGTTAAGTTCGTTTGTGTTATAGTTCAGACTCCACAGGTAAGTGATGCCATATGGTATTCGCCTTTCTCTTTCTGCCTTACTTCTCTTAATATGATAGTCTCTGGGTCCATCCATCTTGCTGCAAATGGCACTGTTGCATTCTTTTTGTAGCTGAGTAGCATTCCATTGCGTGGACATACCACATCTTCTTTATCCAGGTTGTTTTTTTTCCATTGTTCTTATAAAGGAAATAACAGCAGCTGAAGCTTGTTCACAAAGTGGGCTTTCCTTCTCCTTACTTTATCTCTCCTCTGTGTAGAAACATGTTACTGACTCACTGTCTGAAAAACAGTAGGTTTTTATAGTGGGTTGATTTTTTTTTTTCCCCTAACAAGAGTTTATTTTTTAGATGTTTAAATGGTCATAGTCACAAATTGTTTCTTTGCCTTAGTAAGAGGATAGCAAGCATCATTTCATTTTTCTTAATGCTGAGGGTTCAGTTCAGTCACCCAGTCATGTCTGTCTCTTTGTGACCTCATGGACTGCAGCATGCCAGGCCCTGCTGTCCATCACCAACTCCTGGAGTATACTCAAAATCATGTCCATTGAGTCGGTGATGCCATCCAACCACCTCATCCTCTATCATCCCCGTCTCCCCCTGCCTTCAGTCTTTCCCAGCATCAGTGTCTTCAACTGGTTCGATATCCTTGCCGTCCAAGGGACTCTCAAGAGTCTTCTCCAGCACCACATTTTGAAAGCATCAATTTTTCCGCACTGAGCCTTTTTTATGGTCCAGCTCTCACATCCGTATTTGAATATTTACTGGTGGAGTTTTAAACCTGAGCTTGCTTCTGCTTAGAGGTTGACTTGGAATTTAGAGCATCTGTTAAAGTGCTGATTGATCTGTTTCTCGATATTTTTAACTTTTATAGAAGTTAAGAGTATCAGAGTTTTGGGTACCTTAGAAACTGTCCTGTTCAGAGAGCTGAGACCAGAAAGGATGGATGGCCCAGCCAGGAAGGGCAGGTTTACAGCTACAACTAGAAGGAAGCCTCAGTGTCTTAGTTCTGTCTACTTCATACAACATCTTGCTGTTTGCTTAGTCCGTGGAATGTGGCTTCATTTTTCCTAGTGGGAATGACAGATGATTTAGTCTCATTGTCCAGGACAGATGCCCACGATAAAGTTTGGTGCAGGACCATGGAGCAGGGTTTCTTTCTTCTCTTTACAGAGAACATGGGCCCGTTGAGGACAACATACTTAATCATGAAGCTGACACATCTCTGTGACCCAACCTAGTGTGATCTTTTTCACCACCATCTTTTCTAATTGGTGAATTAAAAACATACGGTGCTCATAACCATTACAAAATTTTCTCCTTATGTCATTCGTCCAGGCTTCCCTTAAAATCTTTTCTTCGCATTCCTTTGGGGGAAGAGTTCCGTGTTGTAATGTTTTGTTTTCCACGATTGAGAAACGTAAGCCTCATTCCAGTAAGTCCCTCTTTGTAGAGTTGTTCACAGTATTATGGACCACTTGTCTGTGTCTAGAGCGTCTCTTCTTGTTTGTCTGTCTTGGTTACTGTCTGTTTCAGTTATGAGTAGTAAGTCTTTTCCCCAAATGACTTGAAGTGATTTTTAAATCCATTATTTTTTTTTTCCCAGTTTTGGACTATGCTTTAGTTAGTTTGATAATTTTATGGAAAAACATGTCCAGACTGAATTAAGTGGTAACACTGAACTTTTATCAGGGGGTTAGTCAAATCTTCTAAAGTAAATACAGTATATTTTGGTTTTATAGTAAAAACACTCAAGTTAGGCTGAAAAATAGCCCAAACCCAGACTTGCCTTCAGGTTATCTGTTATCTCATTAATCCACATGACTAGAAACCCCATCCATTCTTTAACCCGACAGCAGAATTTCTAACCTGTCCTTTACCTCCACTCACATTTATAATTGCTGTGCGAAACCTTCTCCATTTTCCATGCTAATGGAAGAGGGAGCTGATAATCCAAACTGTCTAGTTGGTTTTTTCAGATTTGTTTTTAATTTTGGAATGTAAATCAAGTGCAGCCATGTTGACAGTTAACAGTCTTAATTTAGTAAAAATATGAAGAAACACAGGAAACAAGACTGGCCTAGAGGTAAGGATCCTGAGCAGAGGTGGAATAAACCATCTCTGGCTACTGCTGCCAACTGTGGAAACCCTAATACTGCCATTGCTGTGTAGCCGGAATTGTGTTTCATAAACAAGAAGGATTGGAAGTTAACACTTAAAATACACAGACCTGCCAGTGGTTTCTGTTCTATGTCCATTTCCGTGGCGAGCATTGTCTTAGGTTGGTGTTTGAGGTTCACTCATCTAGAGTACTTTAAAAAGTTGTATGTGGCCTGTTGAGTACGTGTGCCATCTTGTTGGATACCCCTTCTCACCTCTTTTTAAATAGTTGTCATTGGCCTAGGCTTCATTATAAATTTATCAGAACTTGAGAAGTGTGATGCAGTGTAACCATGAACGTCATTACAAATTGCCTTCGCAGCTGAACCTTGCTTGGGATGTCACAATAATTTGCTTTGCTCTCCAATCTAAACTCACTGACCTAAGTGATCTCTAATTATCACTGCGCCCTCAAGTCTATTGGATTCTTTTTAAAGTAGTTTTCTCGAGGTACAACTCAATGATTTTTGGTATGTTTTTGAAGTATATAAAACATATTTACCAATTTGAAATTTTAATGATTTTTTAAAGTGTACATTTAATATATTTACCATGTTGTGCAGCTAGCCCCGCTATTTGTATCTTTTCATCATCCCAAACACAAACTTTGTAACCATTAAGCAATACCTCCCTGTTACTCCCTTCCTCTCACCCCTGGTAACCTGTCATCTATTCTGTATCTCTTAACTGGCCTATTAACTAAAATACTTGTCCTTTTGTGTCTGCCTTCTTTCAATGAGCATGATGTTTTCATGATTATTCCATGTTGTAGCAGATACCAGAACATCGTTCCTTTTTTATGGCTGAATAGTATTCCCTTGGATGTATATTCCACATTTATCTGTTCATCTGTTGATGGACACTGGTGCTGTTTCCACTTGTTGGCCCTTTAGAATAATGTTTCAATGAACAGTGGGTTACAAATATGTGGGTCCTTAGTTTTCAGTTCCTTTGGGCATATACCTAGAAGTGGAATTGCTGAGTCATATGATATTAATATTTTTAGCTTTTTGAGAGACATCCAAACTTTTTCATATTGGTGGTACCATTTTATATTCCACTGGCAATGTCTGGGAATTCCAGTTTTCACTATGGTCACTAATACTTATTTTTCTGTTGTTGTTTAAATAACAGCCATCCTGCTAAGTGTAAAGTGGTCATTGGTTTTTTGATAAATACTCTTTGACTAATTTCAGTAGTAGAGTTGATCATTGCAGTTGGAGATTTGATTTCTGTTGGAATCCCATATGACTTAAGATACTGTTTCTTTTAATGGGGATTAGTAAGATTTCTGTGATGTCAGTTAAAAGTAATGGAACTGTGTTACCCTTAAATAGTTTAAAGTGGAGAAGTGAAATTGTTAGTTGCTCAGTCGTGTCTGACTCTTGACACACCATGGGCTGGAGCCCACCAGGCTCCTCTGGCCATGGGATTTCCTAGGCAAGAATACTGGAGTGGGCTGCCATTCCCTTCTTCAGGGGATCTTCCTGGCCCAGGGATCAAAGCCAGGCTCCTGCATTGCAGGCAGGTTCTTTACTGTTTGAACTACCAGGCAAGCCTATAATTATTTTACCTGTTCATAAAATAAAGGAAGGGAAGAGCCAACCCTTAGATGATTCATTTAATAAGATATGACTAGTATTTTGTATTCTTTCATATACAGTATGCCACACATGAAGAAAAGGTGTTTTCTGAAGGTCTCAATAGACCTTGGATTAAAGAGAAAAAAGCAGCTTGATTTTGAAGAGGGAAAATGTAACAGTTATCTTAGTAAGAAGAAAATGAAGAGGACTTGAGGATATATAGTATTAAATTATTTATTGGTTACTGAGGACATTTATTCAACTGTGTGGTAAAAAGAAATTTTAGAAGAATCTTTGGTAGTTTGTAAGAAAGCATGTTGAAAAGGTACTTGGTAGTGTCCCATGTGTAAAAAAACTGATATAATCAGGAAAACTTAGTTTTCATCTCCATAAATTCTTGGTGTTAAAGTAAGCATAACAGTTATTTACATCACAGTGATCCTGGCCTTGTGCATAACTTTAGTTGAATAGCTTGAGCTCTCCAACTACTGAGTTTTTAAACACTTGCTTATAATTTATTCATTATTCCTATACCAGGTTTCTCACTTGTGAAGTAGGGATATTGCTTCCAAAAGTGTTAAAGGGACATCAAGGAAAAATACTTGCATCCTTACTCAGTGGTATCTGACTCGTTGTGACCCCCATGGACTATTAGCTTCTCTGTCCATGGGATTTACCCAGGCAAGAATACTGAAATGGGTTGCTGTTTCCTGCTCCAGGGGATCTTCCCGACCCAGGGACTGAACCTGAGTCTCTTGCATTGTAGACAGATTCTTTAGAACTGCACCACCTGGGAAGCAGATGTTCTCAGTGTGAACCCATTCCATTCAGTTCAGTCACTCAGTCATGTCCGACTCTTTGCAACCCCATGGACTGCAGCACACCAGGCCTCCCTGTCCATCGTAAACTCCCAGAGTTTACTCAAACTCATGTCCATTGAGTCGGTCATGCCATCGAACCATTTCATCCTCTGTGGTCCCCTTCTCCTCCCACCTTCAATCTTTCCCAGCATCAGGGTCTTTTCCAGTGAGTCAGTTCTTTGCATCAGGTGGCCAAAATATTGGAGTTTCAACTTCAGCATCAGTCCTTTCATTGAATATTCAGGACTGATTTCCTTTAGGATGGACTGGATGGATCTCCTTGCAGTCCAAGGGACTCAGGAGTCTTCTCCAACACCACAATTTAAAAGCATCAGTTCTTCGGTGCTCAGACTTCCCTGGTGGCTCAGACGGTAAAGCGTCTGCCTACAATGTGGGAGATGTGGGTTCAATCCCTGGGTCAGGAAGATCTCCTGGAGATGGAAATGGCAACCCACTCCAGTATTCTTGCCTGGAAAATCCCATGAACGGAGAAGTCTGGTAGGCTACAGTCCATGGGGGGTCGCAGAGTGTCGGACACGACTGAGCAACTTCACTTTCACTTTCAGCTTTCTTTATAGTCCAACTTTATAGTCCAATTCGCACATCCATACATGACTACTGGAAAAACCATAGCGTTGACTTGATGGACCTTTGTTGGCAAAGTAATGTCTCTCTGAACCCATTACCTGAATGTATTTTCTCAATGAAAAGATGTACAAACTGTTGAGCACCGAGTGATACCAGGGGAGCTTGAGACAGGTACTGGCCACACAGAAGCAGAAGTTTGGATGACAGTTTCTGCGTCCTGTATCACAGGTTTTGCTGACAGCTTGTGTGAGTCAGGACTTCTGATCTTAATATTTGTACAGCTTGCGAGTTCGGTGAATTGTTTCCACTAAACAAAACCTTTTGCGTGCACAAGCATCCAGATGGCCTGTCTCAGCTCCCCTTTCACCAGGCACCCTGTCAATATGTTTCTTATCAGGTCTAAAAATTTCTCCCTGAATTTCTCTTAGCCTGTTGCCCAGAGCGGTTGAAGAGGCCCATTTACTGTGATCCCAGCTGGGAACTGTGCAGGGCTGCCAGATGAGATCATGTGTCTGATCTAGTGTTTATCTGTTAAATCTGTTGATAACTGCTTACTCTTGACTTGAGTTTGGAAGCAGCCATTTGACCTCACTGAGTTGGGGGCTGCCTGTGCCCTTCCTTGATGACTGGATCCTCCTCTTTTTCTCAGCAACTGTGTGCACTTTGGGGCTTGGCAAACAGCTCAATTTGGCTACCCTCCTCACAGAAATTTGAAATGGGCCCCCTTTTTTTCATGCGTGTGGGGGAAGGGGGCTGCTCGCTCTTATAGTTTTGGATTGTTACAGAACCTTGCTAAGGATACTGCAACCTAGAAATTAAAAGTTGTTCTGCAAGAGCAATTGAAGATGAATGTGAGGAATTTGCTGAATTCCCAGTTAGTCTTTGAAGAAAAGGAGGTTATTTAAGTCTATTATGAAGCATTCACATAGGAAAGTGGGAATTGGGATGCTAGTAAAAGACATTCTAAGGACTTGTGAAGAAGGAAAAGAAGCTGGAAGAGTTTGCATCACCAGTTCCCCAAGGGAAGCGGCAGATGGAAGCCCAGGGTCTTGTACATAAACCCCTGTTTAGTCCAGTGACACGTGTGTGTGGAAATCTCAACTCTGCCCAGCTTTTCTCTAAGTGAAATAGTTCATCAAATATTACATGGCTGTGTGAAACCACCCTCAGACGTCACCTTCTAGCCTTTTTTCCCCTGAGGATCTACGTGTTTAAACTTATCTCGACTCTCTTTAAAAGGCTACCCTGTGTTGACCTTGCTCGCCCTTTTCCATGGTTCTTCAGGTATTTCAGAAATGCTGAGACGCTCTTTGCCCCTGTTGTAAATGAAAGTAGAAAATAATCATTAGCGTTCGCAGATCCTGTAGTGCAACGAATGATTTATTGGCTAGGATTCTTTTTGGTCAGGAAGCCAAGCTAGTTTTAGAACCAAAGATCTTGACACTCTAGGCCATATACATTCCTGATTATTCCACAGTGCAGCATATTTTGGGGCTTTAAATCCCAGTGAAGTGAAAAAGTGTTAGCTCCTGAGTCTCGTCTGACTCTTTGTGACCCCGTGGATTATAGCCCGCCAGGCTCCTCTGTTGATGGGATTCTCCAGGCAAGAATACTGGAGTGGGTTGTCATTTCCTTCTCTGGGGAGCTTCCCAGCCCAGAATTATAACCCAGGTCTCCTGTACTGCAGGCAGATTCTTTACCATTTGAGCCATCAGGGAAGTCTTTGCTGTAAAATCACTCTTCTACTTCTTAGTGAATGATCAGACCATCATAATGTCAATGGCTTAATGTTTCTGACGATCTACGCAGATTTGAAGTTTTGGTCCACAAAGCTGAAACTCTATGCCTTCCTCTCTAATTAAAACGCATTAGAACATTTTTAAACCTGGGGGTGGGGAGGGGTAGGACTTAATGGGGAATAGGTTATTTTGACAGGACACTTGTAAATTATTCTACTCTCATTTCCTTTCACATGTATACAGTATTTCTTTATGATTAAATACAAACTTTTCTTGCTGCTTCAATAGACTTTAATTAGTATTACATGGAAACATTTTAAAAAATGAGAGAAGCACAAATAGTCAAGGATTGTTTTGTACCTAAAAACAGGAGGAGATAGAGTAAATGTTTCTAGAATGTGAAACATACATCTAATGCATTATAAACATGGGAATAAGAGGATAAGGAATGAAATAATTCTAGTGAACATCAAACTGAGTAATTTAGAATGTTAAAAGTAATAAAATCTGCCTTAAAATGCTAATATCTGTAGAAAGATAAACCATGAAATATATTGACTAAAATTTCTCTTCTAAAAATGCAGTGATAAGTTTCAATAGAAAACAGTTTGGAAAAATTAAGGGGTACCTCAGGTAACCTTGACATTGCATAAAAGGATGTGTGTTTTGGTTTTCTAGGCATTGTGGCAAGTTGATTTGAAAGATTGTTTTTAAATGAAAAGATCCAAATAACTTCCCTAGGAAATACAGTCAGGTAGAAAATTCCGAGTGTGAACTTCCCCCTTGGTAACTATAAGCTTGTTTTTGCATCTGGGACTCTTTCTGTTTTACAGATAGGCTCACTAGTAGCATATTTTTTTAGATTCCACATTTAAGCAATATCATACAGTTGTCTTGATATTTGTCTTTGACTTCACTCAGCATGACACTAAGTTCACGTGGCATTATTTTGTGTTTTCTAAAGGCTGAGTAATACTCCATTGGATATATGCACCACATCTTTATCCATTCCTCCCCTGATGGGCTTAAAGGTTACTTCTGGGTTCTGGCTATTGTAAATAGTGCTGCACTGAGCATTGGGGTACATGTATCTTTTTAAATTAATGGTTTTCTCTGGATATATGCCAGGAATGGGATTGCTGGAGCATGTGGTATCTCTATTCTTAGTTTCTTAAGGAACCTGCATACTTTTGTCCATAGTGACTGTACCTGTTTATACCCAGTTTGTATATGGATAGCATAGGCATTTTCACAATACTGATTCTTCCAGTCCAAGAACTTGGTATATCTCTTCATTTGTTTGTATCATCTTTGATTTCTTTGATCATTATCTTACAGTTTTCTGAGTATAGGTCTTTTGCTTTCTTACATAGGCTTATTCTTAGGTATTTTATTCTTTTTGATGTGATGGCAAATGGATTTGTTACAGTATTGTTTTTCATAGAATTTTAGCATTCATTTAGAAAGCTGGTATAATGTTGCCAATAAAGGAAAACTGAATAGAAGGCAGGAAAAGCCCATCCTGGGTTACAGGTCACAGATAGACCTCAATGAAAAAAGTGAACAACCAGATTATAAAAGAGAATCTGACTGTTCTACACACCTTAGAATGCTCAATAGATGACAAATGGAGCAAACTTCTAGAAAAGTTTACAGTAGTTGATTTTTGCCAACTATTGCTATATCTTCTTAGCTTATCTGTGGGGGTGTTCACTAAATTCTAAAAACATATTTAACATATCCCTAAGAATGAATTTTAATTCACTGATATTAAAATTAAATTGCATATTTGATTTAGGTGGGTAGTTTTTTTTTGTATTTGTGCATAATAATAAGTGTATACCTGTGAAAAGGTACTAATCTCTAAATTGTGGCTGAGAGAACAGAAAGTGTGTCTTCTTGGTAACCACTTAGCATTTCTGAAGGGCTTTCTGGTTGGTCAAAGGCAGTATAATAAGTAAAGGTGTCAAGCAGGCTGACCTGGCTCAAATCCAGGTTCTGCCACTTACTAAATCGAGGTTTTCTGCACCTAAATTTTCCTTCTGTTAATACTGACAGTACCCATCACAAAAGGTTAGGGCATCAAATTAAATGATATAGGTATTTTTAAAGCCGCTAGTACTCAATAAATGGTAAAAATTCTGATAATTGGTGATAACTGTCAAAAAGAACTGGTTTTAATTCCTTAAGTCCCCTTTTCCACAGTTTGATTTAAAAGTAATTTCTGTGGAATCACAAATTACACTGGGTTCAGAGTCCTAAACATTTATTTGTTTTATAGTATTGTTAATGGTAAGTTGATTCATCAATCCTTGGAGTTTTTTAGGGAAACAAAGTCATAGTGTTTTCCTTAATATTCAAGTATCCAGAGAGGGAGGCTCAAAAGGGAGGGGATGTATATATATATCCATACGGCTCTTTCATGTTGTTGTACAGCAGAAACACAACATTGTAAAAAATTCTCTGCCAATTAAAGAAAGAAGAAAATCCTTCAAAATACTGTGAGCCCAACAAGCACACTCTCATCTCACGTTTATCCTGTTAAGCTGACTATGCACTTGGCTTTCTCCATTTCCGGTTCCAGTCCAATCTGTTTAAAACCAGAGACCCCGCCACCCCCCGCCCTGCCCCCCGCCCAATCAATTCCATAGGAATTTCTGTAACAGCCAGTGGGATTCTTTAGAGGTTTGTGTCTAGACGAGCCTTTTAGAGAGGGAGAAATCTGGACTCTGCCTTGTCAGACCCGGTCAGTGTCCTGGCGGTGCTTTCGAGAGGAGGAAGCGTGCTGACTCACGTTGCTCAGGGGTGAGACCCGCTTTGCCTCACTTCATTTTGGCTCCCTGTGCAGCACAGGAAGTACTTTGCAGTGAACTTCCGAAGTTTGGACTTCACTGTTTACATTCTTTTCAACTAACTCTTGCTTAAGCCCCAGATTCGTGGTTGGAAAGAGCCTGCAAGCCATTTGATGATCTGGGCTCGAGGTTTTTTAAAAACCAGTTGAAGGAGGAAATGCTACCTTTTTAAATTTTCTTTGTTTTTGTTGTATTCATCAGAACACATTACCCATCCACAGATCGATTTATCTGTCGTCATGTTAATAAGTGACTTTGGGGACCAAATAAATAACTTATTGGTTAAAAAAACACAACAGCTGAACTCATTTTTATCCTCTGTAAAGTTGAGGATATACCATCATTGACTTTTTAAAAATACGTTTAATCTTTAAATGTAATGAAACCTTTACTTTCTAAAGACTTGTCTTTTTCCTGATGTGTAGCTGAAAAATACATAACTTGGAGGTACATGTTTTGGACTCTCCTTGGTAGTTCACTTCATTAAGATTATCCTAAATTTGGTTATACACACGCAGTATGGGACAGTCCACTGGATCCTGTTGGGGTGAGGCTGTTCATTGCTGATAAACTAGAGAGCAGAAACAGGGCTGTAAAAATATTCTCGGAGGCCCTTTGTGGGCTGTATCTGATCTTTAAATGGAAGTCTTTTGAAATGGTTTTGGAACATTTAGGCAACTGCCTTTTTTTCAGTTGTAGGGTTTGTATATATCACCACTGTTCTCCCCCCACCCCTCCTATTTGCTTCTGCACCAGTCACTAATAAAGACTCAAAGTAAACTTTGCACAGCGATCCTTGAAGCATATACAGAAAGTTAAGATGGGTGCTCAAATGACTTAACATGCACTGTCCGTGAACCTGAAAGAAGAGTGTGTTAAATGCATTCTCTTTGCCTGCCTACCTCACAAGTAGGACTCACTCTTCATAGGCATTTCTAAGTAGACATAGAAGGACTTGGTTTTTATAATTCCAAGACTGTTTATATTGCACAGTATTCATCATTCAACATATCTCAGAGTTTAGAAAGTACCTTAATAACACACTCACATATAGCCACTGTTTTTATTTTTCCTGGCATGCACCTAATATGTGCAAGAGCGTGTTGGTTTCTTTCTTTGCAGTAATTAGAAAATTAGTCTGTAATTAGTATGATTATTCTTTGCCTTAAAGAACTGACATCACTCTTTTAACTTTAGTCTCAACACTAGTAAACACCAGTAACCCTTTTATCTTTAAAGGACCAAGTCATCTATTCATGATACATTGGATTCGGAATTAATAAGCATTTAGAAATGCACTCCTTTGTAGTTTAATTCTGGGTTTGGTGATTTGCACAAGCTGTATGAACACGTGTGTGGCCTTAATGAAAGTGATGCCCTCAATTTGCCATCACTAGGAAAAGAGATTTACACTATTATTTTCCAGTTGTAATTGATAGGAATTTGAACATAAACACCCTTGCCTTTTCATCAGATACACTGTGTGGCCAGCTGTATATATTTTCTAGACTGGGTGGTTTAGAAATATACACTACGGCTAGGGACAGGGTTGTGATTTCTTTTGTTTTATTGTTTAGCTTTCCTTTTTCTTCAGTGCCAGATTCGCTGATTTAAGCTCATGATCTGGGCTTTACAGAGATGAACCACACGCCCTAGGAATCATTTACCTTGGCCTAGCACAATTTATCTCTTACATTTCTTTAGGCTCCCTCTTTAATCCCTGAAGTTTTTGCTGTGACAGCTATAAGGTTTTGCACAAATACCAAGTAGTTGGTTAAGGCAGAACCTCTTCGTTGATTCCTCAAACAAGTTAACCATCAAAATTCTGAGCTTCCTCCGGTGTCCAGCAGAGGAGCAACAGACATCAGACTAATGTCACAGACCACCCTCAAGCCGATGTGGACCGTCAAGAGATTGTGTGCAGGTTTGCTCCAGATCCCATTAAGATCTTCTCAGAACAGACTTCTGGCCACAGTGGAGGAAGGAGAGTCTGTGTATATATTGAGGGTGGACTGAATTGAAGACAGTAGCGTGGAAACATACATTACTGTATGTAAAACAAATAGCTGGTGGGAAGTGGCTGAATCACACCTGGAGTTCAACCCAGGGCTCTGGGATGACTTTCAGGGGTGAGACGGAGGTTCAGTAAGGCTGGAACGTGTATATACTTGCAACTGATTCATGTTGTTGTACGGCAGAAACCAATACCGCATTGTAAAGCAACTATCCTCGAATTAAAAAAAAAAATCTTCCCAGAGTCAAAAAGTTACAAACCATTGCCGAGTATCTATGTTCTTTTAAACTTTCATCGTGAGAGCCATTTCGTGCCTTCGTTCAGCAGATAGCTGAGTGACCGCCTTTTACTCCCGCTATTCCCAGGGGGAGTGAGGAGTTGCTTAGGGTTACAGTCACGGTCCCATTAATGAGACAGGAAAGAAAGAGTCTTCAGACCTAAACAGTAAGAGGGACTGCTGGCAGCGCAAGTCACACTTGGCCTTTGTGGTTTAAGGATTCCAAGAGATGGCTTTGTCCCCACCAGAGGAGTTGGCCCTGTGTGCCTTCAGAGGAAAAATGTTAATGTCAGGACTCCTGAATGGAAGTGTGCTCTCTGCACTCTGGCCTGTGCCGCCTTCATGTAATATTATTTGTCTTCAAGCGTCACTATAAAATAGTGCTGTAACAGGTTTACTGACTGCGCTTGAAGTGGAGACATCCCCTTCCTAACGTCGTCAGGGCCCAGCTCTCTCAATCATCCTTTTCAGGACAGTTTGAGAACATAGTGGCAAAAGTTCAAACAATCATGCTGTCTCAACCCTTTGGAAAATAAACTCCGTTTGACTCGGATTCTGTTGACAAGTTAAAGATGGAGTTTATAGCGTTTTCAAAGGCTCTGTCATGACTTTATAGTCATCCTATACAAAGCAGATTCTTCCAGGGCATGGTTATGTACCAGCGGGGGTGGGGAGAGCTGCCTAACAAAAAGTGTGCTTTACTGGAAAAGAAATAAATTTAGGTGGGGTGAGTGGTATGGAGACCCGGATCCGAAGGACTTTCACCTAATTTCTTCTCCATGGTGGATTCAGTCTCTGGAGTTACCCAAGAGCTACTCACACTGTGAGAAACCAGTAGACATGGGCTAGAGAATTCCAAGGTCACACATCCGTTCCCTGTGAGGGAAATGAAACCAGAGAGAATAAAAGAATATTTTGAACCTGTACATCACTAGGTTCTCAAACAGCAGCTCAGGTAGCCAGCTTCCTGCAGTTGGAGGTAGTCTGATAGTGGAATATGAATGGCATCCTTCTCTTTTACATGTGGTAGAAGCACCGTTCGAGAAAGTCCAGTGGAGAAGAAACCCCATCAGTCCATGGTAGCTGGGCCGCAGGAGTGTTTCATAGGCTGACGTTGATCTAACCATGGAGCAGAACTCATTTTTTCTTAATGTCAACCCTGTGATGTATGGACAGTTATTCCCAGTTCATAGATTAGGAAACTGAGGCACAAAAGTTAAAAAACATACCCAAGACCAGTAGTGGAGGTTGATATGAATGCATACGGGCAGACTTCAGAACCTAGACAGTTGCTAAATTTTAAGTCGATTTTTGGAGGGAGGTTCTTCTCAAAATTGGTTGTGACCCTGAATGGAGTTATCTCCTTATAATTCACTACAAGTGATGGTTGTTCTGGAGATCCTGTTTTTCTTGCTTCCTTCACCAATATGTGGAAAAGTATTCACCAAGACAATTTTCTATTTGTTTTTCTGGTCATTCTAGATTAGCTGCGGAGGAGGGGCATCAGAAACAAGGTTTCCCTCATTTTGTTTTTTGTGTCAGATTAAACCTAACCTTAACTAGTTGTAGGTTTTCCTGTAAGAGTCTGGCTTAGTTTTGAGACGATCTGAATTTGAATTCTGCTCTTCACAAAAAAGTGAAGCCAGAGATAAACTGTGTTTTACTAAGTGGCCTAGGAAATACAAAAAATTTTTTATTCCAAGCCAAGGTTGGCTAGTGAGAGAGAATCGTGGGTTTCTCTGTCTTGGCCAAGCTGGTTCCACTGTGCCAGTCAGACCTGAGCTGGTTCCAGAGTATTAATCAGAGGAGGAATTATTCAATATGTAGGCTTCAAATCAAGGGTAAACCTCAGGAGACATTTTAGTCTATATGTGGACATAGAACTGAACTTCTCAAAACAAGATAAAGCTTCATTGTATTTTAAGGATTAAATATCTGGTTGAGAAAATTCTACAATTTTTTTTTTTTTTTAATTCAAAGAGTTAAAAATGAGCCTGTCCTGGTGGTTCAGATGGTAACAGATTTGTTTGCAATGCGGGAGAGCCGGGTTCAATCCCTGGGTTGGGAAGATCCCCTGGAGAAGGGAATGGCAACCCACTCCAGTTTTGTTGCCTGGGAAATCCCATGGACAGAGGAGCCTGGCGGGCTGCAGTCCATGGGGTCTTAAAGAGTCAGACACGACTGAGCACCTAAGACATCTAGAAACATAGTGGTTATTGGAAGATTTTTACTTTTTTTTTCTTTTTTAATGTGGACTGTGTTTTAAAAGTCTTCACTGAAAATGAATTTGTTACAGTATTATTTCTCTTTTATGCTTTGGTTTTTTCATCCCTGAGGCCTGTGGGATCTTAGTTCCTGGATCAGGATTTGAACCTGCACTCCCTGCATTGGAAAGCAAAGTCTTAGCCATTGGACCTCCAGGCAAGTCCCTGGAAGACTTTTAAATCAGTCAGTGGAGTGGGTCAGAGTCCAGCTCTGATGGGCATAACCATGTAACCCAGAGTGCATCATTTGGAACTGGATCTCCTTCTGAAAGCTTGATCTAGATACGTTACCATGGAAAGGGACACATTCTTTCCAGATGACTCTGCTTAGGCGAGGAGGACAGTGAGTAGTAAATCAGATTATTCTAAGGTAAATCCAGGGCAAGCAGTTTGAGGTAGTTGGATTAAGAAAAAGAACAAGGCGTAATCGGTCTGAGGGTTTCTCAATGGGCAGTGACCCAGCGGCACGCGCTGTCATATTAACAGTGCTGTTGTTTCTGCAAGCAATGCCCTTATTTAGGAAAAGTATGAAATATGGTTTACATCTGATGGATTCTTCTCTTCACTTACTCATTCTCTGTTGGAATTCACGTCTGCCTAAATTTTAGCACAGCGAAAACTGAACAGCAACCTCCATTCTTATGTGAGAATAATGTCTTCTTCACGGAACTGTAATGGACGGCGGTTCGTGACATTATACAGAAGACAGGGATCAAGACCATCCCCAAGAAAAAGAAATGCAAAACAAAATGGCCATCTGAGGAGGCCTTACAAATAGCTGTGAAAAGAAGAGAAGCGAAAAGCAAAGGAGAAAAGGAAAGATATAAGCATCTGAATGCAGAGTTCCAAAGAATAGCAAGGAGAGATAAGAAAGACTGCTTCAGCGATCAATGCAAAGAAATAGAGGAAAAGAACAGAATGGGAAAGACTAGAGATCTCTTCAAGAAAATTAGAGATACCAAGGGAACATTTCATGCAAAGATGGGCTCGATAAAGGACAGAAATGGTCTGGACCTAACAGAAGCAGAAGATATTAAGAAGAACTGGCAAGGATACACAGAAAGTGAAAGTGAAGTCGTTCAGTCATGTCCAACTCTTTGCGACCCCATGGACTCTAGTCTACCAGGCTCCTCTGTCCATGGGATTTCCCAGGCGATAGTCCTGGAGTGGATTGCCATTTCCTTCTCCAGGAGATCTTCCTAACCCAGGGATTGAACCCGGGCCTCTCACGTTGTAGACAGACGCTTTACCATCTGAGCCACCAGGGAAGAATACACAGAACTGTATAAAAAAATCATGACCCAGATAATCATGATGGTGTGATCACTCACCTAGAGCCAGACATCCTGGAATGTGAAGTCAAGTGGGCCTTAGAAAGCATCACTACGAACAAAGCTAGTGGAGGTGATGGAATTCCATTTGAGCTATTTCAAATCCTGAAAGATGATGCTGTGAAAGTGCTGCACTCAATATGTCAGCAAATTTGGGAAACAGCAGTGGCCATAGGACTGGAAAAGGTCAGTTTTCATTCCAATCCCAAAGAAAGGCAATGCTCAAACTACCGCACAATTGCACTCATCTCAAATGCTAGTAAAGTAATGTTCCAAATTCTCCAAGCCAGGCTTCAGCAGTATGTGAACCGTGAACACCCACATGTTCAAGCTGGTTTTAGAAAAGGCAGAGGAACCAGAGATCAAATTGCCAGCATCTGCTGGATCATGGAAAAAGCAAGAGAGTCCCAGAAAAACATCTATTTCTGCTTTATTGACTATGTCAAAGCCCTTGACTGTGTGGATCACAATTAACTGTGGAAAACTCTGAAAGAGATGGGAATAGCAGACCACCTGACCTGCCTCTTGAGAAATCTTTATGCAAGTCAGGAAGCAACAGTTAGAGCTGGACATGGAACAACAGACTGGTTCCAAATAGGAAAAGGAGTACGTCAAAGCTGTATATTGTCGCCCTGCTTATTTAACTTCTATGCAGAGTACATCATGAGAAATGCTGGGCTGGAAGAAGCATAAGCTGGAATCAAGATTGCCGGGAGAAATACCAATAACCTCATATATGCAGATGACACCACCCTAATGGCAGAAAGTGAAGAGGAACTAAAGAGCCTCTTGATGAAAGTGAAAGAGGAGAGTGAAAAAGTTGGCTTAAAGCTCAACATTCAGAAAACGAAGATCATGGCATCTGGTCCCATCACTTCATGGGAAATAGATGGGGAAACAGGGGAAACAGTGGCAGACTTTATTTCCTTGGGCTCCAAAATCACTGCTGATGGTGATTGCAGCCATGAAATTAAAAGATGCTTACTCTTTGAAAGGAAAGTTATGACCAACCTAAATAGCATATTCAAAAGCAGACACATTACTTTGCCAACGAAGGTCCATCTAGTCAAGGCTATGGTTTTTCCAGTGGTCATGTATGGATGTGAGAGTTGGACTGTGAAGAAAGCTGAGCGCCAAAGAATTGATGCTTTTGAACTGTGGTGTTGGAGAAGACTCCTGAGAGTCCCTTGGACTGCAAGGAGATCCAACCAGTCCATTCTAAGGGAGATCAGTCCTGGGATTTTGGCCACCTCATTCGAAGAGTTGACTCTAAAGTCCCTGATGCTGGGAGGGATTGAGAACAGGAGGAGAAGGGGACAACAGAGGATGAGATTGGCTGGATGGCATCACGGACTCAATGGACATGAGTTTGGGTAAACTCCGGGAGCTGGTGATAGACAGGGAGGCCTAGTGTGCAAAGAGTTGGACACGACTGAGCAACTGAACTGAATGTAAACACATGCACGCAGTCAGCGAGAATCAAAATTAACTTCTGATCTGAATTCTACCAATAGTTAATCAGGACTTTAGGGAGATTGCTTTACTTTTCTTCCCCTTCATTTCTTCATGTATGTTCAGGAGGCTATGGAACTTTGGATGAGGCAGTTCTTATATATCGTACAGGACTGTCCTGCTCCTTCTAGGAGTTTAACATACTTAGTACCTTCTGCTTAAAAGCACTGTCATGCATTTCCAAATATTTCTAAGGCGTGTGCTGGGTAGTAGGGATGGGGGACAGGTACCCATGATTGAAAACTAGTAGGTTAGGAGGTCCCCAGTGTGCAGAGCCAAATTCTGTGACTTCTGTCCTTTACACATTCAATGCTTAGCGTTTGAGAACCTACCCCAGTTTGCCCTCAGTTCCCCTCTTCTGTGATCTTTACTCAGGTCGTTCGTTTTATAGTTTTGTTTTAACGTTTGGGCATCACAACTCTTCACTGCTGGTACAATGACATCTTATAAATGGTAGAAAAATTCTATTCATTGATTCATTGTCAGAAACAGTATTGAGTTTGGAGAAATTTTTGGAAATTGTGGCATCGGTCCCCCTCCCCCCACCATTTCCTTTCCTTCAGTCATCTTTTCTGTATGTACCACATGCAGAGAAATCTTCCCTTCTGTCCCCGCGTGTCTCTGAATGAACCCCGTCCATTCCACAGTACATGTTACCCAAGCGTGTTTCCATTTCGATGGTCATTGAGCCCTTTTAAGGCTCTGACTGAATGTAACAACTGTTTTCAGAATCCTGGGGAAACTTTTCAATATACCTTGCTTAGAGTCTGTTTCTAATTCTATTGAATATTTTATGCTGCCTTTAGAAGAGAAAGATGTAGTCAGAAAACTATAAATATATTCCCCTAAGACTATCTCTGAAGTATGTATTTACCTCCTCTTACTATCTGAAGGGAGTAACATGTCTATCAATAATTTTCAGAAAAGTTAATATTTCTAACTTTTTTTAACCCTAAAAGGTAAAAATTCTTTCAGTTTCATTTTTATATCTTGAAAGATTTGTGGTCCCCAAGTTACATCCTTTCCTTGTGACCAAAATGCTCTTTGAAAATAAAAGCCTTTTATTCTTAACCCTCTTTACAAAATGTTTTAAAATATAACGGCATAAAGATACAAAAATCGAGACCACATTGAGACACCACTTCACACCCAGTAGGGTGGTGAAAATAAAGATGGGCAATAGCAAGTGCTGGCGAGGATGTGAAAAAATTTGAATCCTCCTAAATTGATGGTGGATTGAAATGGTATAGCTACATCGGAAAACAGTTTCACAGTCCTTCAAAAAAAAAGTTAACATAAGAGTTATATTCTATGCTCCAGCAGTTCTTCTCCTAGAGAACTGAAAAGATATCCACACAAAAACTTGTACACAGTGTTCAAAGCAGCCCCCCAAAGTGGCAACAACCCAATGTCCAGTTGGTGAAAGGATAACATGTGATACGTTTGTACAATCGTGTATTGTTAAGCAATTAACAATGGATGGATCTTGAAAACATTCTGACGGAAAGAAAACAGTTTAAAAAGATCAGATGATGTAGGATTCCATTTATAAGAAATGTCCCTAATGAATAGGTACGGAGACCATCGTGGATTTGTGGTTGGGAGAGGAGAGAGAGTGCAGTGGAGCGAGAGAGGAGTGGGGAGAGACTGCTAATGGATACCGTGCCCTTTTGGGGTGATGAAAGTGTTCTCAAGCTGTATGGTGCGGATGGTTGCACAAGTCTGACTATACTAAAAATCATTCAATTTCATGTAAAAGGGTGACTTTAATGGTGTGTGAATTGTGTTTATTTTTAAAATGTTATTTTGTTACTTGGGGTCGTGTGGGGTCTTCATCTCTGCCTGGGCTTGTCTCTCATTGTGGTGATTGGGGGCTACTCTAGTTGGTGGTGTGCAGGCTTCTCAATGCGGTGACTTCTCTCTTTGTGGAGCGCAGGCTCTAAGGTGCTCCGGCTTCAGTGGTTGCGGCAGGTGGGGTCAGTAGTTAGAGCTCCCGGGCTCTAGAGCACAGGCTCAGTAGTTGGGGTGCTCGAGCTTAGCTGCTCTGCAGCACGTGGCATCTTCCCAGAGCAGGGATTGAACCCGAGTCACCTGCATTGGCAGGTGGATTCTTTACCACTGAGCCACCAGGAAAGCCTGTGAACTATTTTTAATAACAGCTTTGTGCACTGTATCTATAATAGCTGAAACTACTGTCGAAACTTTGAGAGCATTGAATTTTTAGTTTGGCTGACATTAAATAACTGAAGTAGAAACTTAAGTCATAAGTAAAAGACCCCTGTCTGTTAGCAGGAAAGGATTCAACTATATTTTTGTGTTAAAATAAAGTTTTTTAATGTGTTGTAATTAAGCCACCTCCTACCTCTGAAGATCTTGCCTGTATCTTCCTGTATATACTATTATGACTAGAAATCTTTTGAGTGCATTATGTACAAGAATAAATACTAATATAAGAATCATTTTCTCGTTTATTTGTTAGCTTGTTTGAGTCAGCAGTAGGTGAAGGAATTTATTAGCTTGTCCTGGTCAACCATAGTGAAGGGAGCTGGTGTTGGAGCCCTGAGTATCTTAATGAAGAAGTCTTCTTGGTTCCTGAGAAACTGGGTAGTTGTTTATTGAAGCTCAACTAACTCATGATCTCAGTGAATTGAAATATACATGCTTTGCAAACCTCTCGCGTCACCAGCAGAGTATGCCTCTCTCTTTATTACTCCTGAGAATTGATTCAGTTCTTTCTTCCCTATGGATCTTGTTTTGTATACCACTGTTTATAGAAGTGAGCAATGTTTTTTGAACTTTTCTGTTTAAAACTTAATAGTTCTGATTATTTAGAAGGGAATCACTTTACCTCCCACTCCCTAATCCTGCTACGCTGTCTGATTTCTTTTGCTTCGTAGGATGATAGTCACTACCTTTAAAAAATTTAAGTAACTAACACAGCTTAGTAATAAGAAAGGTCAATGGCAGTTTGGAGATTCCTTAAAAAACTAGAAATAAAACCACCATATGGCCCAGCAATCCCACTCCTAGGCATATACTCCGAGGAAACCAAAACTGAAAAAGACATGTGTACCCCAGTGTTCATTGCAGCACTGTTTACAGTAGCTAGAACGTGGAAGCAACCTAGATGTCCGTCAACAGATGAACGGATAAAGAAATTGTGGTACATATACACAATGGAATATTACTGAGGCATAAAAAGAAATGCATTTGAATTAGTTCTAATGAGGTGGATGAACCTCAGTTCAGTTCAGTCACTCAGTTGTGTCCAACTCTGCGACCCCATGAATCGCAGCACGCCAGGCCTCCCTGTCCATCACCAACTCCCGGAGTTCACTCAGACTCACGTCCATCGAGTCCATGATGCCATCCAGCCATCTCAGCCTCTGTCATCCCCTTCTCATCCTGCCCCCAATCCCTCCCAGCATCAGAGCCTTTTCCAATGAGTCAACTCTTCGCATGAGGTGGCCAAAGTATTGGAGTTTCAGTTTTAGCATCATTCCTTCCAAAGAAATCCCAGGGCTGATCTCCTTCAGAATGGACTGGTTGGATCTCCTTGCAGTCCAAGGGACTCTCAAGAGTCTTCTCCAACACCACAGTTCAGCAGCATTAATTCTTCAGCGCTCAGCCTTCTTCACAGTCCAACTCTCACATCCATACATGACCACAGGAAAAACCATAGCCTTGACTAGACAGACCTTTGTTGGCAAAGGAACGTCTCTGCTTTTGAATTTGCTCTCTAGGTTGGTCATAACTTTTCTTCCAAGGAGTGAGCATCTTTTAATTTCATGGCTGCAGTCACCATCTGCAGTGACTAGGCCCTATTATAAAGTAAAGTAAGTCAGAGAAAGATAAATATCATATACTAACACAGATATACAGAATCTAGAAAGATGGTACCAAAGAACTTATTTGCGAGGCAGCAGTGGAGAAAGAACATAGACAACAAATTTATGGACATGGGGAGGGGGGAGGAGAGGGTGAGATGCATGGAGAGAGTAACTTGGAAACTTACATTACCACATGTAAAATAGATAGCCAACAGGAATTTGCTATGGGTCAGGAAACTCAAAGGAGCTCTGTATCAACCTAGAGGGGTGGGATGGGGAGGGAGATGGGAGGGAGGTTCAAAAGGGAAGGGATATATGTATACCTATGGCTGATTCATGTTGAGATTGGATAGAAAACAGCAAAATTCTGTAAAGCAATATCCTTTTTTTTTTTTTTTTTAAGCAATATCCTTTTAAAAAATAAATTCTTTAAAAGGTCAGTGGGTACCAGGTATATCAATAACCACCTGGTGGAGCTCTGAGTCCTGGTGGTTTTAACAGCAGTTTTTGAAACAAATCTGGATATTTACTGGAGTCTCTGCTTGAGTAAACCTGGAGAGGTGTACCAGAACTCCGTCCTTCAGAGGATCTGGGGTTTAGGACCAGAAACCAGGATAAGGAGGGTGCTGTGGAGCAGGAAGATAGGATCCAGGTAGTGAGATAATGTTATGAGATCACAGAAGTATTATTACCAAGTTTTACTTTGATTTGAGCTCCTTTTCTTACAGGAATTTCATATCCTTCCATTAAAAAAATATTTTTTTTAAAGATGGGGATTTCGTTGACCTCATCTGTGAAGGTATGAAGATTCTAAAGGCCAGAGAAGAGCTGAGCAGATGATTACAAAAGAAAATGGGTTTTCCTACATCAGGATTTTATTGTACAGCATAGAGTTTCTGGTGACAAATTATTCTCACTCTATATAAAGTCCGAATGAATTGGTTAAAACGTATAACCTACACAAGGAACATTATTTCTTCCTTTCAGCGTGGACACCTGGCTAGCCAGTCTTTCTGGATGCTCCGCATTCCTTACAGCAGCATGGGTTTTTGTTGGGAGTCGGTTATAGAGAAAAGGGCAATAAGAAGCTTATCAGAATCAACCAAGAAACTCATCAATTATACTGAGTTGACTCTTAGGAGATTGCTGCCACTGTACTATTTTTTATTCTACATACAAAAAAGTATCTGGTTCAATAACAGATACTATAAAATTACCTGATTTAATACAGGTATCCACTAGATAATCTCGGATCCACTAGATTTCTGCTTCAGAATGGGGCATGTGTGAAACACCAGGAGGTTTCGATAGGAAATGACCTGTGCTCTAGAAGAGGTGGGTCCCTGGTGGCCCAGGAGAGAAGAGGGTCCTGACAGTGGGGTAGGTGGTAGAGGCAGCCTCTTGCCTTACAGGGGAATGTCATGTGGTTCACCCGAATGGAATCATGTTCTTAAACATTTGAACTTGCCTATATCAGGACCTGGTAAAGGCTTTTGACCTAGGAACCAGTAGAAACCAGGCATCATGCAAAACCTAGGTTCATTCAGGCCCTGAACTTAACCTTTATAGCGGTATTTACGACAGCAGTTTTAGTTCCAGTTGTCTTTACTGCCCCCCCCATTATTTTTTTTTAACATTTCAATATATTTCAATTAGAAGTTGAAAATTAACTAAAAAATTAAATGCAAGAGGCAACATTGAAAACTTGGTTATTTAGAAGCTTCCTTCAAAAGATTGGGCGTCTTGGGAAGTCATAGCGGGCTGGGAGGATGGTAAAATTCTGGGTCCTCCGCTTTTTAGTCCATATACATAAAATTATTCAGAAATTCCTAATTAGAAATTCAGAAATGTGTAAAAGATGAATGGGTTGATGAGTCCACTTTGACTTTTCAATTGGTAAAAATTTTACCTGCTATGAATATGTAGAAGGAAAAAGTGAAGATGACAAGAACAGGGAGACGCTCAAGCAAGGCAAACAGAAATAAATGAATCTTAACTATTTCAAAGAAACAGTACAGCCATAATGAAGTTGGGAAGGGAACTGACCCAGATAATTATTTTCTTTAATCTTTTTTGGAGTATAGTTGCTTTACAGTGTTGTCACTTCCTCTGTACAGCGGAATGAATCAGCCATGCACATATATGGAAGCCCTCCTTTCTGGACTTGCTTCCCATCAGGTCACCACAGAGCATTAAGTAGAGTTCCCTGTGCTCTACAGCACACTCTCATTAGTTATCTATTTTATATGTTATGTACGTGTCAATCCCAGTCTCCCAAATAATTCTCAGATGCACATATTGTCTGTATACTTTTGGGCTAAAGAGATAAAAAACTGTAAATACCGAACTATAATTAATAGGTTTTCCTTTTTTGTTGAAATTGTTTAGCACTTCTGAAACTTTTTGTTAGTATTCCTGGATTGAGCAAATAAGCAAAGGTATAGTGAATGATGAGCGCGCTAGGATTCAGAGGCAGACTTAAAAATAATGGAAGGGGAAGGCTAGAATTAACCTAGTGGTATTGGATTGGAACTGAAACTATCAGTACTCACTTGTGTTTTTAATACATCTAAGATAATAGGGAGAAGGCAATGGCACCCCATTCCAGTACTCCTGCCTGGAAAATCTCATGGACGGAAGAGCCTGGTGTGCTGCAGTCCATGGGGTCGCTAAGAGTTGGACATGACTGAGGGACTTCACTTTTCACTTTCATGTATTGGAGAAGGAAATGGCAGCCCACTCCAGTGTTCTTGCCTGGAGAATCCCAGGGATGGGGGAGCCTGGTGGGCTGCATGGTCCAGTCTATGGGGTCGCATAGAGTCGGACACGACTGAAGCGACTTAGCAGCAAGTAGATATAGAGAAATAGATGTGGATGCAAAAGTCATGTGTGTGTTTGCATATAAATCTGGGACAATTTGAGCATGCCAGCAAATGCGAGTAATTTAAAATAAGGCATGAATCCATACTGATGTGTGAGTGAATGAATGAACAAATGAATGTGGAATCAGAATGAATGTGGAATGCAGAGGGGTAGGTGTTTCCTTAGAGCAGAAGACTAGTGAATATGAAAGAAATGACGGGCTTGGTGGGGAGCGAGGAATAACCATTTGGCAATCCCAGTAGTAAAGGTGGCTTCAAGTGAAAAGTATTTATAGATGTTAAAACTGATGGGTGAAATGTTGAGAAAATATTTAGTCTCAAAAGTACCTCGCTATGACATATTTCCTAACTAGAAAGGGGGAAAATAGTAACCTCACAGTGGAAACTTGGCAAGTGATCAAAGTTATTATCACTAATAATGAGACAAAAATGACATCATGTGTCTCTTTGATAGAATGCATGGAGAATGACACTTGTGTGATATTCCTGTCAAATACTTGTAACCTTAATTTAATCAACAAGCAAATCAGATAAACCCAAATTGAAGGACATTCTACCAAGAAATAGCCTGTACTCTTCCAAAATGTCAAGGTCATGCAAGACAAGGCCTGAGGAAAATATTCAGGGAGACTAAGAGATGACAGCTAAATGCTATGTATGACTCTAGATTAGATCCTGGATCAGGAAAGCAGAGAGATGTCCTTGCTTTATGAAACCAAACTGATTAAAAGGGCATCATGCTTTCAAAGTTGTTATTTTCTTTTTTTTAACTTCTTATTTTGTATTGGAGTATACCCGGTTAACAATGCTGTGGTAGTTTCGATCAGTTTAGTCGCTCAGTCATGTCTGACTCTCTGCGACCCCAGGGACTGCAGCATGCCAGTCTTCCCTGTCCATCACCAACTCCTGGAGCTTACCCAAACTCATGCCCATCAAATTGGTGATGCCATCCAACCATCTCATCTTCTGTCATCCCCTTCTCCTTCTGCCTTCAGTCTTTCCCAGCATCAGGATCTTTTCCAGTGAGTCAGTTCTTCGCATCAGGTGGCCAAAGTATTGGAGCTTCAGCATCCATCCTTCCAGTGAATATTCAGGACTGATATCCTTCAGAATGGACTGGTTGGATCTCCTTGCAGTCCAAGGAACTCTCAAGAGTCTTCTCCAACACCACAATTCAAAAGCATCAGTTCTTCAGCACTCAACTTTCTTTATGGTACAATTCTCACATCCGTACATGACCACTGGAAAAACCATAGCTTTGACTAAATGGACCTTTGTTGGCAAAGTACTGTCTCTGCTTTTTAATATGCTGTCTAGGTTGGTCATAGCTTTTCTTCCAGGGAGCAAGCATCTTTTAATTTCATGGCTGCAGTCACCATCTACAGTCACCGTCTACAGTGATTTTGGGAGCCCAAGAAAATAAAGTCTGTCACTGTTTCCATTGTTTCCCCATTGTTTGCCAGGAAGTGATAGGACCGGATGCCATGATCTTACTTTTTGAATGTTGAGTTTTTCACTTTCATCGATAGGCTCTTTAGTTCTTCTTCGCTTTCTGCCATAAAGGTGGTTTCATTTATATATCCGAGGTTATTGATATTTCTCCTGGCAATCTTGATTCCAGCTTGTGCTTCATTCAGCCTGGCATTTCACATGATGTACTCTCCATATAAGTTAAATAAGCAGGGTGACAATATACAGCCTTAACATGCTCCTTTCCCAGTTTGGAACCAGTCTGTTATTCCATGTCCGGGTCTAACTGTTGCTTCTAGACCTGCATACAGATTTCTCAGGAAGCACATCAGGTGGTCTGGTATTCCCGTCTCTCGAAGAATTTTCCACGTTTTGTTGTGATCTACACAGTCAAAGGCAGAGGAGTCTGGCAGGCTAGCTGCAGTCGATGGGGTCACAAAGAGCTCAGGACAACCGAGGACATAAGCATCTGCTTACACACAACACATCCACACCCTCTCTACATCCTGTCTCTCAGAACTTTGCTGAGCTCTTTCCTGGACTACCACCTGGTAAATTTCGGCACTTCCTCAGTGATGCCTTCCTGGTCGTCAGTCACTCCGGGCCTTGACTGTGTTTCCCATGGAGTTCTAAACCTCTTGTTTGTCTCTTAATCTAACCATTAGTTTACCTGTACAATTCCTCTACCAGAGTGTACCCTCTGAACTCAAGGCAGGGACTTGACTGATTCTTATATCTCTAGCACATAGAACTGTTACATGCTTGCTTAAATCTCTTCTGTTTTTACTGTTAATGAAATTTCAAGCATACCAAAAGATAGAGTAACGAACATCCACAAACCCATCAGAATATACCAACATTTTGTTGCATTTGCTTCCATTCCCCCCCCCCCCGCCCTAGTATTCTAAAGTAAAATACTTGCTGTTACGATATTTTGTCACATTCTCATTATTCTTTGTATTTCAGTACAAAAAATTAAAGACAGGATGAATCGGGAGATACAGATTGACATGTTTACACTACCATGTGTAAAAGAGATAGCTGCTGGGAAACTGCTGTATAGCACAGAGAGCTCAGCTCAGTGCTCTGTGATGACCGAGAGGGGCAGGATGAAGGGGTGGGACGGAGGCTCAAGGTCGGGGGGGGGGGGGGGAGTGGGCGGTGATATATGTATACTCACAGCTGAATTCATGCAGCTGTACAGCAGCAACCATCGCATCCGTACAGCTATTATAGTTCAATTAAAAATAAAATATGCCTGAGAAAAACATTCTTGAGATCACAAGAAAATCGAAAGATATTTTCCTACATTATGATATTATCATGCCTAATAAAATTGACAGTTCCCAAATACCACCTAATGCGCATCCTATATTCAGCTTTGTTCATATTCCCACAAGAAGTCTTTCACATCTGGTTTGTTTAGTCAAGGACCAAACATTGCATATGAGGCTAGGCCTCTAAGGATATTTGAATCATTCTAGAATAGCCCTTCTCTTTCCTTTTTCCTTCCATTATTCAGTGAATAAGCTCCTGACTAATATTTATTCCACTCTTGTGAGACAACATTAATACCAGAGACACTGCTAAAGGGTTGGAATGATGTTGAACCTTTATGTTCAGAATAATCATGATTCCAAACCCATGATTTGCAGCCAGTAAATCGTTCCAGCACAGCCGCTGTGCCTAAGAAACCAGAATTGCAACAGCTAGAGGAACACGAGAGCAACTTGGGATCCGAGCTTTGCAGTGCATTAATTAATAAGGTTTCCATCCTGTCTTCCAGAAAGACACTGAAAGAGCTACAGTCCATTTCCAGTGATTCTCTAGATTTCTGTAGGCTCGGGTCTTCAGGATTTTGTGATGTCTTTTCAGTTTGCCGTTTTCTTGTGTTTTCTCATATAGTAGCTCTTCCCTTGTCCTTCTGAGACGCCAGCCTTTGATATAGTCCGTAGAGCCATAAAATGGCATTTTGAAGCTCTGTAACTTGATTAGAATCTAACTTCAATGTAAGTAAGAAACAAAGATTTTCATTAAGGGGGGCGTCTAAGTTTACAACTCTGAAAACTCTTTGTTCAAGATTTTTCATTTACAGATAGTTTTAACCTTTCATTTGAGGAGAAAGAGAAGGGATAAAAAGATGTTTTGCAACTGCCTCAATAAAGTGAGTGTAGAGCATTGCCGTATGCAGATGCGGGGTTTGAATTTTCCTTCCAGTCTGTAATTGCCGTTTGTCACTTTTGAGATTGAATTGTTAAGACTTTTAGTAATCACATACATCAACACAGATGCGTTGAGTAAAACTGTCTGTACGGGTTGAGTCACTTGCAGTGAGGGGAGAGGTGGGCTTGGGGCTGGGGCTGGTGGAGAAGAGGAGATTCACCTGCGTGAGACTCCAGAAAGGTCAGAAAGAGTACTGCGGCCTATTTTAGGAACTATGGTGCAAGAAACAAAACCGTGTTATTAAGGTATCTCAGCTCTGGCTGCCATAACGAAATAGCACAAACGAGGTGGTATAAACAACATTAATTCTCTCAGTTCTGGAGGCTAGGAAGTCCAAGATCAAGCTGCCAGCAGATTCAGTATCTGGTGAGGATCCTGCTTCTGGCTTGTATACTGCTACCTTCTCACTTTGTCCTCGCATGGCCTTTCCTCGGAGGGTGCTCTTGGAGAGAGAGGTCTTGCGTGTCTCTTCCTCTTCTCTCAAGGGCACTAATCCCTTCATAGGGGCCCTCCCTCTGAATACATCACATTGAGAGTTAGGGCTTCAGCGTGGATTTTGAGAGAACACAGATATTTAGTCGGGAACACATAGGCTTATGGATTTGCAACTGCCCTGATACAGTCTTTGGTGTTATTTAGTAGACTGCTAAATCCTAAAGGAAGTCAACCGTGAATATTCACTGGAAGGACTGATGCTAAAGCTGAAGTTTCAATACTTTGGCCACGTGATGTGAAGAGCTGACTCATTGGAAAACACCTTGATGCTGGGGAAGATTGAAGGCTGGAGGAGAAGAGGGCGACCGAGGATGAGATGGTTGAATGGCATCGACTCAACAGACATGAGTTTGAGCAAACTCTGGGAGTTAGTGAAGGACAGGGAAGCCTGGCATGTCGCATGCAGCTCATTGGGTCATAAAGACTACTTCTAAGGATACTTTTGGCCCCTTGGGTAGGGAGTTCGCCTTTGTAGATCACAGTGAACCTGTGTTGCTTTGGTCAGAGTGTACTAGGCCATCTTGGAGAGGTTGTTGGCTGTCCCTATAGCCAGTAAGGTTGGGTTGCTTCTGAATACCTTCTCAAACTGGTATCATCCTGATAACCAGAAACTGTTCTTTCAGGACACCATTTACAATTGGAAGAGAAAAGGTTCTATTCACTTATCAGAAGGGTTTTGGTCAATTTTAGACAATAATGAAAAAGTTGATTTTGAAAGTCACAGACTCCCTCTTTCGATTTAGTAGTAATCTTATCCTGATAGCATTTAATGTTGGAAGTCACTGTGGCCAGAGACTAATCTTAATAGGCTTTAATTAAAAGCACAAGGAGTTTGTTTTTTCTTTTCATGTCTCCTTTATCTGTCTTCCTCTTTTTCATCTTTCTCCTCTCCTTTCTTCCTTCTCACATCCATGTTCCCCCCATCCCTGCCTCCCTCTGCCTCCTCTTCATCCTTTTCACATTTAAATGTTTTTGGCTTGGCTAATCCCTCTGGATAGAAACTGAGCGGAGCAGGATATTGATTACCAAATATGGTATTGCTGCTAAAGATGTTAGAGGAATGTAGCTTGTATTCTAAGCCTCCGGCCTCTGAATAAGCTGCCAAATAAATTAGGTCATTTTAACTTCTGAGTTGTTTTTTTTTTTTTTTTAATAAGGAGCTGGAACTTTGATTTGGAACATGATGGTGGTGTTATTTTAGCTCACAGAGGGAGGGAGGAGTATGAGGAGTTGGGGCCACTCAGGCATGTTTTAGGACCTGAGTCACGAGACCAGGTTGTGTAAGAGCCTCAGTCAACTCAGGCGCGTCAGGAAAAGGATTGAGGCATCGGATATAGACGGAGAGCCTCCTCTCGGGGACTAGAAACTCCAGAGGACCCCTGACCAGGATGCTTTTCCCATGCTGCTCATGGTGATGTGGGCTCAGGGTGAGGACAGGTGCTTCTTCACAGAAGGATGATGGAGTTACGTGCCAAGGAGGACACTCTGAAATAGAGAGCATGCTGTTTCTATGTGCAGTTGGATGGAGCGTGAGACGAATATGCAGGCCCTTCCATGGCACACCTCTGACAGCAGGGATCTGTGTTCATCTCCCAGCAAAGACCACAGCTCTTCAGATCCGTATTTGGACATCTTTACTCTATTGTGATACCAGCTCTGATAGAGGGAGATGCTCTCCATGGAAGTGAATGGAAGCAAACACGACTTCTGCATGCTGCCTTGTCTTTTTTCCCCATAGATAAATTTTTGGCAAGACAGTCCTGAAGTTTCCCTAGTTAAGACAAAAACTAACGGCAGTTAAAGAATTGCTTTTTACATTTCATACAGCTGCCCCCTTTTTCATTTTGTCACTGGTTAGGGCTGCCCAAGAGGATTCCTTGTTCACTCCAACCTGCTTGCTCCTGCAGTTTGTTTCTTCTGAGAAAGTGTGTCGATCAGGCTCAGAAGGAAATTCCACCCACCCTGGGACTGTGGGTCAGGGCTCGAAGGCTTCCGTGGTGCCTCCCCAAGGACTTCTCTCCCCCTCAACTCCCTTCGTTTTTCTTATTGCTGTTACCATGAGGGCACAGCTCTTCCTCCCATCTTTGGACCTGGGCCTGTGAAGTTCAGAGTTATTCATGCTGGTCTGCAGAGTTAGAGACTCTTACTAATTTCCGGTGGAAATTGCTGTTTAATTCAAGCTAATTAAATGAAGAAAGGGGCTTTGGAACCCGCAGGCTCATGTGGGTGGTAATCTAAAAACCTGTGTTCTTAAGACCCTCATTTTCAGAACTCACTCCTTTTCCAGAACATGCCATACAGGCAAACAGGGTGCCTAAGTCTGTTCTGAACACACTGGTATGCACCATATTATACTGGGGTGTCTTTTTCATACCATTACTGGGGTCCAGATTCCATAGCATTGGACAGTAGATCTCACGAGATGATTCAGTATGCTCAGACCTTCTTGAATGATGGAGTTGGGGTGGCGGGGTTTCAGAACAGACTTATCTTGTCCTAAATATTGTTTTTCATAGGGACTTCCCTGGCAGTCCAGTGGTTAAGACTTCACTTCCAATGCTGAGGGTTGCGTGTTAGAGCTCTGGTCAGGGAGCTCAGATCCAACATGCCTTGTGGCCAAAAAATCCAAAACATAAAAAAGCAAACAATATTGTTACAAATTCAGTAAAGAGTTTAAAAATGGTCTACATCCAAAAAAAAAATCTTGTATTTTATAGTGTGTGACTTATTTTGTTGAATATGTTTTGTGTAGGTAAACTATAATAATAGAGTTAAGGGTAGAAATTACTAGCCTCTCTTTGGTCCCAGTAATCTGTTGTCTGTCCATCCATGTAGCTAATGAGCCAGCGATAGTCAAAATCAGGACCTTAACACATCAAGGCATTCATCTAAATTTATCAGTCTAGAAGCTAACTGGAATGAAATGATACTAATTATATTGAAATCTTAAAACTGTTTCATTCTTATCTACTTAGTAATTCAGACCACATGTATCATCAATATGAAAGTTCTCCAGTTGGAAAAAGATGAGAATTTTCCCCCTCTATAGGTGATGAACCTAAAGCATTGAAGAATTATATTGTTTTAAACACTGGTCAAATCCTTCTTATGATTTTTGGTATTAGAATTTCCAGTGTTGTACAGGGCTTTACATTAATTTACTCTTATTGGTAGGCATTAATTAGTTTTTAGCCATGCTAGGAATTTGTTGGTCCAGATTTAACATTTGAACTTGAGGGAATTTCCTGGTGATTCAGTGGTGGAGACTTCACCTTCCAGTGCTGGGGGGTGCAGCTTCAATTCCTGATCAGGAAGCTAAGGTCCCATGTACCTCTTGGCCAAAAAGACCAAACATAAAGCAGAAGCAATATTCTAACAAATTCAAGAAAGACTTTAAAAATGGTCCACATTAAAAAAAACCCTGAACCTGACAGTGTAGTCCAAAAAGAAAAGTAGTAGTTGGAAAACCATGCAACTAAATTAAGTTTTTGATAGAGTAAACAAAATCTCCTTGACTTTGTGGACATGTTGTATCATAGGTTTTCATGTATTCTGTATAAACAGTGAGAATGAGTGTCCTTGCTGACTTTTTTTTTTTTCTCTGATAGGCTGGGCTGACTGGTATGTTTATTTTGTCACCATTCCGGTTTGCTTCTAAGGAAATGAAAACACCTTCCATTTGTTCTTTATTTCTAAAGGGCATCCGCTTCGATCCTGAAATTCCGCAAACACTACGACTAGAGTTTGCTAAGGCAAACACGAAGATGGCCAAGAACAAACTAGTAGGGACTCCAAACCCCAGTACTCCTCTGCCCAACACTGTACCTCAGTTCATTGCCAGAGAGCCATGTAAGTCGGTCTACTTTTCATTTGGTGGGGGGCGGGGTGCGGGGGAAGAATTGTTCAAGTGTTTCATGTGAGATGACACCACGGGACACAGAGCTGGCTGAGTGACATTTCCATTTCTGAGAAGAGGCTGCCTGTTCTTGCTGTCTGAATTCCAAAGACAGCAATCTTGTTCATGACTCGCTGTCCCAAAAGATGGTTCGGCTCAGTCAGAACTGTGACTACACAACTTAGTTTTAAGTGCTGTAGGCTTCCTAAATATATGATCTTGACCTTACTGTGAGTATGCCCGCTTTGCTTTGGGGTTGAAATCCTTATTTATTTCCCATCCTTGGACCATGAGGGCTGGTTCTCGGCATTCCCTTTATTTCATTTTTTGGAGATTATCAGTTCTGTGGCTTTGGGAAGATATAATGTGAAGCTTGAAAGAAGCAGATCATAAGAAGTTCGTTCTATTTTTGAGAACAGTTTGGCCATAAATCGGGAGGAGTGGGGGAGTAAACATACACAAAAAATTTATATAGTAGACCAGTCAGTTCTAACAAACTAATACGAGCAACGGTTTAAGGAAATTCAGGGCTTCCTGTTTTAAATGAATTGGGTAAAAAGACACTGACTAATTGCAAAACAAGTCTTTTACCCCCACCTAATGAGCTCATTCTCCTAAATGCCCAGGCTATGATTTCTGCCTTTGATGGAATAACTTGAAAAGGTTGTCTTAATTTTCTTTGTCAAGCTCAATCAGTAGAAGGGGTGAGGCGTGCGATATGCCTGCACTTGTCCTGTTAATGCATGGCCGTGTGGGATTGAACATGGCAGGGCCTTCAGGGAATCCCACGTGCTTGGTGTTACTTGGAATCTTACTGCCCTCTGGTTCTTGACCTTTTTCCCAAGCCACATGATCTTGATCTTCTTTCTGCTTTCCCAGACAGTCCGCTTCAACTTTTCTTACTGAAATTGAAGGGTGCAGGGGTCCTCTCTCCCTCGTGTCTTGTGCGTGTCAGATTTAATCAGGTTGTGGAAATTACAGTCATTCTGTAGCTCAGTCATTCTTGAAAAGCTGCTGCTTATCAGTGGAAACTGGTAGATAAAAGAGTTTCTCCCTCAGAGTATTGGATAGTTTTTCTATGAATCCAGGAAATCATAATAGAGAGAAATATGTATATTTTGTTCTTCCGTGTCCTAGGGAAACTCAAAACCTTTGTTTGTTGGGGAAAATTAAACAGAAGTTTTATCTTAGGGTGCAGTTACATGAAAGGATATAAGAATATTTATTAATGCTAATTATGTGTCATTAACAGCATCTAGTCCAGTGCTTTGTATATTACATATATCTAGTAAGTATTAGTGATGAGAAGTGGATAAATTTCATATTTTTTAATTTGGCTATTTGTAGAATTATTCCATTTGTATGCCTCTTCATTTCTTTCTGAAATGTCCTCTCTCTTTAAGGCATCAGAACAGAGTATTCGTAGGACACTTTTACTTAGAAAAGAGAACCTAGAGTAACTCTTTACTTTCCTAGTGATTTTGCACCAGATCTCAGAGTACTTCTTTGAAAAGTTTGATTCAGACAGAAAGTGTAAAAATGCTGACGATGCTTCATCCTTTTAGTTCTTTATTGAATGTTTTTCTCTCTGGGAGTTTGGGTGGTGGTGGTTTTTTTTTTTTTTCTAAATTTGTTACAACATCTCTGTAAAGTACTTAATCCAAGAGATGATAGCCAGTTCACAGTAGGGTCCATGAAAACAAAAAGATGAATAATCTGGACATCCACACACGAGGCACTGAAGTTCGGGAGAGCTGAGAGCAGAGGTTTAAGGACTGCTCTGGCCAGCCCTGCCTCCCCGCCTTGCCTGTGTCCAGAACCGCTCAGAAGCGGTCAGATAGTTTCCATGGCAGGGTCAAAACTTGCCTGGCACCTTATGGCAAAACAAACTGGAAGCTTTAAAAAAAAAAACAACAAAAAAAACTATAGTCTATTATTGAGAAAATAAATTAGCGTGATTTTTCTTAATAGAGCTCCTTTTTATGATGTAGAGACCTTGACAGAGGTTACACTGGCCACTCAGACTGACCTTTTCATCCATTTCAGTTCCCTCTGGAAATTGGGAGCTTTTCTGTAACTTGTGCAAAATGGTTGTTTTCCCTGAAGCACTCTCCAGACTAAGAATGTGACAGTGGTTCTGCCCTGGCGAATTCAATTGTATTGTGCCTGTAATTGTTGCTAGAGGTGGTGACTTTATATGCCAACCAAGAGTAGACTGATGGAACCATTGGATTTGGGACTTGGGAAAGGCCTGTAGGCGTCTCTGTTGCAGACCATGAGAAAGATTTTATAAATGCTGCACGCACACACACAGTTGTTGTTAAGTTGCTACATCGTGTTTGACTCTTTGCAGAGCCATGGCAGGCCTCCATGTCCTTCGGCATCTCCTGGAGTTTGCCCAAGTTCATGTCCATTGAATCGGTGATGTTATCCAACCATCTCATCCTCTGACACCCTCTTTTTCTCCTGCCCTCTATCTTTCCTAGCATCAGGGTCTTTTCCAATGAGTTGACTGTTTGCATCAGGTGGCCAGAATATTGGAGCTTCAGCCTCAGTCGTTCCAATGAGTATTCAGGACTGATTTCCTTTAGGATTGACTGGTTGGATCTCCTTGCTGTCCATGGGGCTTTCAAAAGTCTTCTCCAACACCACAGTTTGAAAGCACTGATTTTATTTATGTGCTTGGTTGTGCTGGGTCTTGGTTGCAGCGCACAGACTTCTTGTTGCGATGGCTTCTCTTGTGGTGTAGCGGGCTGTAGGGTGCAGGGGCTTCAGTACTTGCAGCTCCCAGGTTCTAGAGCACAGGCTCGGTAGTTGTGGTACATGGGCTTAGTTGTTCTGCTGCATGTGAGATCTTCCTGACCCAGGGATCGAACCCATGTCTCTGGCGTTGGCAGCTGTATTCTTCACCTCTGAGCCACTGGGCAATCCTAAATGCTTCTTTTTGTTGATATTTTTTATATAGTGGTGGCTGAAAAATACCCACTGCCAGCACTCAAGGAAGAATGTGATTTGATTATACTAACAAATACTTATTCGAACTCTCATTTCTCAAGTGTCCGTTAAACCTAAATGAGCACCAGGTGTGGTTGGCACAGGGGAGGAAGGGGACTGTGATTTTTGCCTTAAAAGAGCTGTTAATCCAAAGGGTTGGTGGTGATCAAAGTTGTTAGGACACTTGGCATATGTCAAGGATATAAAAGAGATTCATTTCAGCTTAGTTTAAATGTCCCCAAATCGGACTGCCTTATTTGCTGAGTGCCTGCTCTGTGCCAAGCATGAAGGATGAGAAACCCAAATATTGAAACTTAAAGACTATTAACCTTGCTATGCTTCTGTTCCTTCACCTTGGCTGAAACATAGGAATAATACCATTTTCACATGATTGTTGTGAGAGCTAAATAAAACGATATTATAAGATGGTGTTGAGGATTAAATAGGTGTATTATATGCAGAATACTAGGCAAATGTAAAGGATAATCTTAATTTTTTTTTTCTAAGTTGAGGTTTTTTTTTTTTTCCCCTGAAAGCTAAATATAGGTATTTATCTTCTGCGGTGTCATCTCTACGTGGCTATAGCCAATTGCTTTTCCAAATTAGGAGAAAAGATGAATGAAATTTGCATCCAATCCCAGGAATGTAGTCTACTTCCTTCAATAAATTTTTATTTGTTTGAGCTTCTCCTCCTTTACTTGCATTTATGTAATAAAGAAAAATATTGTGAGGGACCTCCCTCATGGACCAGTGGCTAAGACTTCACCTTCCAATGCTGGGATGCCGGTTTGATCTCTGGTCTAGGAGCTATGATCCCTCGTGCCTCGTGGCCAAAAACTCTGGAACATAAACCACAGAGGCGATGTTGCAACAGATTCAATGAAGATTTTTCAAAATGGTCCCCATCAAACAAAATCTTAAAAAAGAAGGAAAAACACTGTGACAAAGCAGAAAGTCGAGAGATGTATGACGTGCATAAATTACATAACATTGTGGTTCAGTCGTGTCCAACTCTTTGCGACCCAATGGACTGTAGCCTACCGGATTCCTCAGTCCATGGAATTTTCCAGGCAAGAGTACAGGAGTGGGGTGCCATTTCCTTCTCCAGGGGATCTTCAGATTCCTGTAGTCCAGGATTCAGATATCCATGGGTCTGGTCTAGGACTTACTCATTATAATTTTTAAAGCTCCTTGGGTGATTCTGATTTTCTTTTCTTTTTTTGAGATTAAGTACACAAATCCTTTTGTTACTCTAAGCAAATAAATTGCAATTCCAGTTAGACAGCTTCAGCTCATTTATGCATATGGTAGTTCACTAGATTGATTGAATACGCACAGTGAACAATGGAAAAACAACCCACTTCAGCCATTAATCTGATATTTGGGGACAAAAAACCCAAACGATTTCCCTGTTAGAATATAGGTAAAAAGTAATAAAAAAAAAATTTTTTTTTTGGTGTACTTCACACTAACATTTTAAGATTTAGAAAACTCAAATACCTGTGTGGAAATCATGGCAGAAAATGGCATTTTAAGCTGAATAGTGTATTTCTTCTCTAAGTCTCAGTGATTTCTACTTGGGAGACCTGTTGGCCAGAAAATTAAATTAGAATTCTGTGCATGCTCAGGTGTCCAAATAGAGTATAGGAGCTGATACATAATCATTTTTGAGAATCACCAGCTAAGCAACAAATTGTAAAATTAAGTTCTCTTCACTACTGGCACCCTCTCTTCCCTGACCCCCGCCCTGCCATGTCCCCTCCCCTCACAGCAAATCAGTGCTCTCTCAGCGTGATGCTTTTAAATACACTGTAGGCACATAACCGTTCGGTGAATAATCAGACCACCGCCTAGTTTTCTCGGCACATCACCGGAATTTCTCATCCATCCTATACTCACCCCAGCCATCAGGAAGTGAGGGTTCTTTCTGACGTCTAAAGAGATCCTGTCAAAGTTCAGAAAAATCTTCGAAGTACATGGCAAGTGCCCTCCCAGGGAAAACAGCAAATATGGAATCTCTTCACCTTCATCTCTGTGGACTAGAGGCCTTTTGGGGTCTGGTCTGAAGCTTCCTGTACCCAGGAGAGCACAGCCTGTGTGCCTGCGTTTTCCAGGGCAGCCTGCACAGTGTGTGCCGCTTGAAGGATCGCGGGTGACTTCACAGTCCCCACCCTTGCTCTGAAAATGTGCTGAGTGCCGCCATTACCAGATGCTGGGTGTCCCGTGCCTCTTGAACTCTGAAAAGCAACTTCCTTGCATTTTTGTGTTTCATCATGCAGATCATTTTATTTCTTTCTGATGATAAAAATTCTACATGCTTCTCAGAGGAAAAACATTTTTAGGCGGTCCAGGAAAATAGAGGAAAGAAGTCAGTACAATTCTGCCAGCCTGAGGCAGTCACCCTAAGATGCCTTCAGCATGTGTATGATGCTCGTGTATCTCTGTCTGGTTTTTGAATTTCAGAAGCGTTTCATTCACCCCTTTAGGACAAAGTTCCAATGCCCTGTTAGATTAAATGGACTGGCAGGGCCATTTAATCTGGTTCTCACAGCCCTTCTCTCTGTATTGTGCTTGCTGTAGGGCACTGTGTATTCAGGTGGTACAGATACCTTGCTAGAACCAGAGGAGTGGGAGGAGATATGTCTGTTCGGCTCTCTTAACTATCTGATGTCTCAAGTGAGTCCAAAAAGCATCTGGGCTGCTGGAATTCGGGAGGTTGATTGAATGATCCATCAGTCAGTTCAGTTCAGTCACTCAGGCATGTCCAGTTCTTTGCGACACCAGGGACTCCAGAACGCCAGGCTTCCCTGTCCATCACCAACTCCTGGAGTTAACTCAAGCTCACTTCCATCGAGGCAGTGATATCATCCAACCATCTCATCCTCTGTTAAACCCCTTCTTTTCCCGTCTTCAGTCTTTCCCAGCATCAGGGTCTTTTCCAAGGACCCTGGAAAAGTTCTTCGCATCAGGTGGCCAAAGTATTGGAGTTTCAGCTTCAGCATCAGTCCTTTGAATGAACACCCAGGACTGATCTCCCTTAGGATGGACTGGTTGGATCTCCTTGCAGTCCAAGGGACTCTCAAGAGTCTTCTCCAACACCACAGTTCAAAAGCATCAATTCTTCGGCGCTCAGCTTTCTTTATGGTTCAGCTCTCACATCCATACATGACTACTGGAAAAACCATAGCCTTGACTAGACGGACCTTTGTTGCTTTTATTGAATGGATGACAGGGACTTTCCTGGTGGTCCAGTGGATGAAACTCTGTACTTCCAATGTAAGGGGTGTGGGTTCAGTCCCTGGTCTGGGAACTAAGAACCACATGCAGTGCAGCATGGCCAAAAAAATTGAAAACAGAAAATAATGGGAAAAGAGGGAACAAATGTTTATCGAGCAACTATGCTATACATACCCTTAAGAACTGTGTGTAAAATACTCATTTTCCCGCTAAGGCGACTGAAGCACTGAGAGTTTGAGTAATTAAAACACAGCTCAGTTTTAATCTAATTGGCTCTAAAGCCCATTGCTGGTCTCACTGTACCATACTACATAACTTACAGCCCACTGATGCTTTTGGCCAGAGCTATTTTTAAGATCCTCCTTAGGAGGTGCTTTAAAATCAAATTTTTTTAGGGTGGTTGTATTAAAGAACCCAGAGGCCTGCATCAAACTGTAAGGGCAAGATTTCAGAGCAGGTTGCTGCTTAGTGGAAATCAGGCTTTAGTATAACTCTTTGAGGGGGGTGCCGTGCCTTGTGGCATGCAGGATCTTAGTGCCCCAACCAGGGATCAAACCCGGGCCCCCTGCTTTGGGAGTTCCTAAGCACCAGACCCTGCCAAGGAAGTACCAGGCTTCCGCATTAACTCTTTGAAGTATCAGATTTTGATGGCCAGAGTGCGTTAACTCTAAAATATATTCTTAAGTAGCTGACCAAATTGAAATACTTGGCAGTTTTTATTTAGTTTTGGTGTACTTAATTCTGAGTCATTGTTTCAGAAGATAAGAGTGACCACTTTCAACCAGTTTATGGTTAAGTAGATGGTATGCTGGGGAAGGCAACGGCACCCCACTCCAGTACTCTCGTCTGGAAAATCCCAGGGACAGGGGAGCCTGGTAGGCTGCAGTCCATGGAGTTGCTAAGAGTCGGACACGACTGAGCGACTTCACTTTGACTTTTCACTTTCATGCATTGGAGAAGGAAATGGCAACCCACTCCAGTGTTCTTGCCTGGAGAATCCCAGGGACGGGGGAGCCTAGTAGGCTGCTGTCCATGAGGTCGCTAAGAGTTGGACACGACTGAGTGACTTAGCAGCAGCAGATACTATGCTGGGTAAGTGGTGCCTTGCTGTGCAGTCCCACTAGGCTGAATCTGCAGGAAACGTCTCACTTTTAATTTTCAAAGTGACTCAACAGATCAGCGAGAAACCTTGCCCGTTCTTTATGTTAAAGATAAAATTGAGACCTCGTTCTACAATTTTTTTGTGAAGTAAAAGTAACACAGAGCTGTGAGGACAATCGTCTCACTGGATATTGGGTCTGTTATTTGAGGAGATGAAAGATTTCAGTCTGCCTTAGGGACCATCCTGGAGACAGAGGTTTGATCATAGGATTATAATCTGAGCCCATCTACATTTGAGAAATAGGTCCTTTTTCAAGCAATATCCTTTTAGCTTGAATCTTCTCTTTACGCTAAAATTTATAAACTTCTGTTTTAATTATTTTGTAAAATGATTATGCCTGATCCATTTTATTGTTATAAAAGTAAGGAGGTCATAAATGAAATTTAAAGGGTTAAACTGATACATTTTCCTCCCATCTGGAAATAACCTCTGTTAACATTTTATTGTTTCTCTTTCTATGTACCTATCTATACATTTTTAAAATGTATAGACATTTTGTATAAAAATACAAAGAGTCATGGGTAGATTTTGTTTGGTTTAGTTTGGTTACAACATAGGACCATGCTGTCTTTATCATTTCTCACATACTGTCCTTCTTTTAGGCAGACTATTCTTCTTAAAGGTCTCCTCTGGGAAGACAAGAGAGGGAACAGGACACCATAAAATCTTTTTTTTTTTCTTTTTAATGTAGACAAGGAAATTGGATAGTAAGAAGGAGGCACTCACCCAGATTTTGCCACTGGCAGTCCCTTCAGCAGGTGGCTTTCTGCTCCCTCTCTTACCTTCCCAGACAAGAGAAGAGCCCAAGGGTGAAAAGGAAGTTCTGGAGAAAGACAGTGATGACTCTGGGTAGTCAGAGACGCTGGGAAGCATTACGCAAAGGAAAGGGCAGGAGATGGACATCGGGAGGAGACAGGAGGCAGCCAGCTCCTCAGACGAAGGAGGTGGGGACATCTGAGCCTGAAAGCTAAACTTGCAGGAACTCTGCTTACTAGACTTATGTGCCTTTTGCCCCTGAGGCAGCTCTGCAGTGGGAACCATCAAGGATTCCCACTGAGGATTTCTGCCCTTGAGCTGGATCATTTTGAAGCTATCAGAAGTGATGCTCACGGAAACATGCCGGTGACTTCTATTCTATGTACTAAGACTCCATGATAATTGAGTAACCCACTCTGCATCTCTGAACACTCTCACCCTCCCCACCAGTACCAGCAGGCATTTGTAAGCCCGATTGTCATAAGTCAGGACATGTATTTGGCACTCAGGACATGCAAGGGCACCAGATGTCTAGGCCCCTGGACATTCTGAGAAATAAAAACACAGAACAAATCTACAGTAAATAAAGACAGCAAATACTCTTAGAAACCAGAGACCTAAACTAATGTTTATTTCCCCATATGCCCCACTGTGAAAAAGCAAAAGCATGTTTTCCTTTTAAAGAGAAGAATCAAACATGTACTGGGCCACATCGAGAGGTAGAGCCCGCTTCCATCTCTTTCTTCTCTTCAAACCTGCATATATTCCTAGTTTTTGCTTGATGCACATAATTGCAATAATTTTAATAATTAAGTGTAACAGTAATATTAAAGTGTTAGGCAGTGGGTTTGGTAAGAACAGTTTCCATGTGATATATCTTTTATGTGGGAAGTACTTTCTTATAGCATCAATAGGTCAGCTAATCTGATCCTATTTATTTAATTACATTTTAATGAATAACCTATCTTTGATTCGGCTTCCCTGGTGGCTCAGAGGATAACGCGTCTGCCTGCAATGCAGGAGACCCGGGTTTGATCCCTGGGTTAGGAAAATCCGCTGGAAAACGAAATGGCAATCCACTCCAGTATTCTTGCCTGGAGAATCCCATGGAGAGAGGAGCCTGGCGGGCTACAGTCCACGGGGTCGCAGAGTCGGACACGACTGAGCAACTTCACACACACCTTTGAGTAGTTTCTCTGATGGCTTAATGGTAAAGAATCTGCTTATCAATGCGGGAGATGTGAGTTGGATCCCTGGGTCAGAAAGATCCCTGGAGGAGGAAATGGCACCCCACTCCAGTATTCTTGCCTGGGTCAGAAAGATCCTCTGGAGGAGGAAATGGCACACTACTCCAGTATTCGTTCCTGGAGAATCCCATGGACAGAGGAGTCTGGTTTGCTACATACAGTCCACAGGGTCTCAAAGAGTCAGCTACATTTAGCAACTAAACAATAGTAGCAATCTTTGATTAGCGGTGGCTATTAGTTAACACTTTGCTTTGAATTTCTTGTTTTAAATTGCTTTGCAATGTTGTCTTAGTTTCTGCTGTACAACAAAGTGAATCAATTATATATATAGATATATCCCCTTCCTCTTGAAACTCCATCCCACCTACCACTATCCCACCCCTCTTTTAATTTCTGTTTATCTGATCATTGATCAACAGACTTCCCTGGTGGCTCAGCTGGTACAGAATCTGCCTGCAACGCAGGAGACCCTGGTTCGGTTCCTGGGTTGGGAAGAGCCCCTGGAGGCTACCCACTCCATTATTCTTGGGCTTCCCTGGTGGCTCAGATGTTACAGAATCTGCCTGCAGTGCGGGAGGCCTGTGTTTGATCCCTGGTTGGGAAGATCCCCTGAAGGAGGAAATGGCAACACACTCCAGTATTCCTGTCTGGAGAATCCCCATGGACAGAGGTGTCTGGCGGGCTACAGTCCATGGGGTCTCAAAGAGTTGGAAGCGACTAAGCGCATAAACAAATGCCTTAAGAACTCAGGAAGTCAAATCTCCTTGGAAGTCAGAGATTTCTTTTGTAATGTAGATAACGGCCCCAACTTCAGTGTTTTGTAAACTCAATGTATTCATTTCCTCAGCAGAGAAATGAGAGAATAAAGGTAATTAATTTACTGGGAGAAACAGCTGGGACTGACTTCATTCTTTTAAGGCCACGTTCTCTCCTCACCTGCTTATTAAAAGGAAGGCATCTCTTTCTTTGTCAAAGATTGATGCAGGCTTCTGTTCTGCTTTTTCATGCACTTGGAATCCTCAAATAGACATACTTTCTTGTACAGCAATTCTCAAAAGTATTTGTCTGCCAGCCCTTGGTTGGTCTCCAAAACCCATTCAGGGAGTTCACGGGGTCTAAACTGTTTTCATAAGAAGAGTTTGTTTTTTGTACTGTGTCGTCATAGACACAGCTGGTGAGTGCGTGTCAAGACAGTGGCACCAAACTTACCAAATGGATAACCACCGTGATCTTCACTGCCTCACACTCTTTTGAGTTTCAAAAAAGTTTCACTTAAGACTGTCCTAGGAATTAATAAAGTCATTACTTTTGTTCAATCTCCACTCTCCAGTCACTATATAATTCCTTTTTGACAAAATGGGGCAGTAAAGTTAAGTTGCAAGCGGATCCGGCTCCCATTTTGCGGCTTCCCTTGTGGCTCAGCTGGTAAAGAATCACCTGCAAAGCGGGAGACCTGGTTTTGATCCCTGGGTTGGGAAGATCCCCTGGAAAAGAAAAGGCTACCCACTCCAGTATTCTGGCCTGGAGAAGCCCATGGACTGTATAGTTCACGGGGTCACAAAGAGTCAGACACTCCTGAGTGTACAAGTCATTATATGATTCCTTGTTGACAAAACGGGCCAGTACATGATGAAGTTAAGTTATAAGCTGAATCACCTGCCATTTTTACTTGAAAGAATAACTTGATAGACAATTATGGTTATTCAGACTATGATACTTGGCTCTTTTTTTTTTTTAATGAAATTAATCGAATGAGCCTATCCTCTTAAGAAAAAAAGCATTTGTTGCAACAATAAAATTAGAGCTCTAAAAAAATTGTGTGTTAGTCAGTCATGTCCAACTCCTTGTGACCCCATGGACCAGGCTCCTCTGTCCATGGGAATTCTCCAGGCCAGAATACTGGACTGGATTGCCATTTCTTTCTCCAGGGAATCTTCCTGACCCAGATCTCCTGCATTGCAGGTGGATTCTTTACCATCTGAATTATAAGGGAGTCCACCCTAAAAAAATTAGAATTTTTGAGAACTTTACATTTACTACCATGAGTTTGACAACTTGCAAACTCTTAAAGACTTTTTTCGTTGAGATTAATGGTGATACTAATGAATTTCTTTTTGAATAATGAAATTAATCAACATTTGGAAGATCACCATAATGCAGAGAACTAGTATTTTCCAAATGACCAATGCATCATGTTATAAAATAACATGGTTATTGGTTTAAAGAAAAAACATGTAAAATATAAAGTGGAATTTAATGTAAAAATACAAAAAGTTTATTGATAAGTTTTCAGATACCACAGTGCAACAATATTTTTGGTGTGATATGAAAAAGAAATGTCCACAGTTACATGTAAAAAGACATAAAAATACCCATTCCTTCATAAGCTACCTATCTCTGTGAGGCCTTTTCCCCCCCCCATGCTATAGCTGGTACAATTGCTTGTAATACGTTGAATTTTTTTTCTTTTTTTAATTTATTTTAATTGGAGGCTAATTACTTTACAATATTGTGGTGGTTTTTCCCAAACATTGACATGAATCAGCCATGGGTGTACATGTGTCCCTCATGCTGAGGCCCCCTCCCACCTCCCTCCCCATCCCATCCCTCTGGGTCATTCCAGTGCGCTGGCCCTGAGCACCCTGTCTTATGCATCAAACCTGGACTGGCGATCTGTTTCACATATGATAATATACATGTTTCAGTGCTATTCTCTCAAATCATCCCACCCTCTCCCTCTCCCACCGAGTCCAAAAGTCCGTTCTATACATCTGTGTCTCTTTTGCTGTCTCACATATAGGGTCATCGTTACCATCTTTTTAAATTCCATATATATGCGTTAATATACTGTATTGGTGTTTTTCTTTCTGACTTACGTTGCTCTGTAATTGAATTAGAAGCAGATATGAGAATTCAGTTGTCTTTTTTTTTTTAATGTTTATTATATATTGGAGTGAAGATTTCACATATGATATCTGTCTTTCTGTGACTTCTCTTAGAGTGATAATCTCCAGGTCCATCCATCTTGCTGTAAATGGCATTATCTCGTTCCTTTTATTGGTTGAGTGATATTCGATTGTATACATGTACCACCTCTTTATTCAATCTTCTGTCAGCGGACAGGTTGCTTCTATGTCTTGGCTGTTGCAGACAGCACTGCAGTGAACATTGGTGTGCGTGTATCCTTTCAAACCGTGTTTTTTGAGTATGCCCAGGAGTGGGATTGCTGGGTTTACATGGTAGCTAGTTTTAGTTACCTCCATACTCTTCTCCATATTTGGCTATAACCAGTTTACAGTCCCATCAGCGGTGCTAGTTGAGTTCCCTTTTCTCTACATCCTCTCCAGCACTGCTGCTTTTAGAATTTTTGATGATGGCTATTCTGACCGGTGTGGGTTAATAATCTCATTTTCGTTTTGATTTGCATTTCTCTAATAATTAGTGATGTCAAGCGTTTTTTCATGCGCTTCTTGGCCATCTGTATGTCTTCTTTGGACAAATGTCTTGACCCATTTTTTGATTGGATTGTTTGGTTTTTTGATACTGAGCAGCATGTGCTGTTTGTAAATTTTAGAGATTAATCGCTAGTCAGTCACATCATTTGCAAATATTTTCTCCCGTTCTGTGGGTTGCCTTTTCATTTTGTTTATGATTTCCTTTGCTGTGCAAAAGTTTTTGAGCTTCATTAGGTCCCATTTGTTTATTTTTGCGTTATTTCCATTACTCAAGAAAACAGATCGAGAAAGATTTTGCTGCAGTTTATGTCAGTGTTTGTTCGTTGTTAGTGTATAGAAATCCGGCAGATTTCTGTGATTTATTTTGTATCCCGCAGCTTTAACGAATTCATTCATAAGGTCTAGTAGATTTCCTGTAGCATCTTTAGGATTTTCTATGCAATAGTATCATATCACCTGCAAATTGTCTTCTATTAAACCAGATATTAAAGAGCTTTGCAAAAGTGTAGAATTTAAGTTTTTGTTTTGAAATACGTTTTTCACAAAATATATCTTATTTTAGTATGTAATGGTTTGATTTTAAGTTTTAATTTTTAATGTGGATATCAATTGATATACCCCATATAAAAATTCTTTGACATCGTCAGCAATTTTTATTAGGGTAAAGAGGTACTGAAACAAAAATTTAGAAATGTCTAATCTTGACCTGTAAAAATTTGTTTTGCTTGCATTGGGCCTTCATTGCTTTTTTGGACTTTCCTCCAGGTGTAGTTCTTGGGCTTCTCATTGCAGTGGCTTCTCTTGTTGGGCAGCACAGGCTCTAGGCATTCAAGCTTTACTTGTTGCGGCTTGCAGGCTCTAGAGCGTGGTTTCAGTAGTTGTGGTGTGTGGGGCTAGTTGCTCCAGTGCGTGTGGAATCTTCCCAGATCAAGGATCGAACTCATGTGCCCTGTGTTGGCAGGTGGATTCTTATCCACTGCACCGGCAGGAAAGTCCACCAGTCTTAACCGTTGAAAGTTAATATTTTATTCCTGGTTGGGTAGAGTGGGTGCGGAGATGATGCAGTTAACAGAAGATGACTAGGGATTTGGGGCCAGTGACGGGCTTCAGCAGCTAAAGCCTCTCTGGGCTAGACTGGAGGTAAACATTGCTCCTGCAGTGCCTGGGACCCTGCAGGCTCTGTGCCAGCCTCAGCTCTGAGGGCCTCCACTTCTGCCACTTACTGTGTGGACACCAGCCCAGGAATAACTGCATCAGGAGGGGTTTTAATAGCTGGACGATTCATCCTCAGAGACCCTCACACAGGCCTGGGCATGGGCTGAGTACCTTTCAGAAATGCTGACTCCTCGCCCACCCTATCCCGCTCCCTTTCCCCAAAGTAATAGGAGCTCATTTCAAGAAATTTGGAAAAGGCAGAAAGTGAGTTTTTAAAAGCTGATGTTTTAAGGTCCTAAAGAAACGTGCTATTAAAGTCTTTCATATTTCCTTTGTATTTTTTAATGTACAACTTTTGGAGAGTCTTTTAAGTGTAAAGGCTTTTGAGACATTTTAAGTTTTTTGTTTTCCTCGTGTTCATTGGTTTTTAATAATATTACTATTTTTATTTAACCTACTGTTTATTTTACAAATTAAATGCAACAAATGATCTTTTTTGTAAAATTGCCCAAGGAGACACTGACTTCGTGAGAGGGACTCCTAATTATTGATTTAAGTTATCCAGCGAATGTTTTCATCACAGGATTTTTTTGTTGTTTGCTTTAATTATAAACACGTCCCACTCTCAATCCTTAGACTCACAAGGTAAAGAGACTTTTTTTAAGTTGTAATTTGCAATGTTGTGTAGTTTCTGGTATTTCAGTTCAGTCACTCAGTCATGTCAGACTCTGCGACCCCATGAATCACAGCACGCCAGGCCTCCCTGTCCATCACCATCTCCCAGAGTTCACTCAAACTCATGTTCATCGAGTCTGTGATGCCATCCAGCCATCTCATCCTCTGTCGTCCCCTTTCCCTCCTGCCCCCAATCCCTCCCACCATCAGGGTCTTCTCCAATGAGTCAACTCTTCGCATGAGGTGGCCAAAGTACTGGAGCTTCAGCTTTAGCATCATTCCTTCCAAAGAACACCCAGGGCTGATCTCCTTTAGATAGGACTGTGTGATTCTCATTGCAGTCCAAGGGACTCTCAAGAGTCGTCTCCAACACCACAGTTCAAAAGTATCAATTCTTCGGCGCTCAGCTTTCTTCACAGTCCAACTCTCACATCCATACATGACTACTGGAAAAACCATAGCCTTGACTTAGATGGACCTTTGTTGGCAAAGTAATGTCTCTGCTTTTCAATATGCTATCTAGGTTGGTTATAACTTTTCTTCCAAGGAGTAAGCGTCTTTTAATTTCATGGCTACAGGTGTTTAGCCAAGTGATTTGGTTCACACACACACATATATTTCTATATTTTTCATATTTTTTTGTATTGTAAGTTATTACAAGATAGGTGCCTGTTGTTTAGCTACTTTATATCTGGTTGTTTGTATCTGCTAATCCTGACCTCTTAATTTATCCCTCCCTCGTTCCCTTTCCCCTCTGGTAACCATATTTGTTTTCTTTGTCTGTGGGTAATGAGACTTTTTAATGAACGTTTCCTTTCCAGTTAAATTCAGGCTTCTGGGTCCTGGACAGAAGGTAGGCACAACTGACACACAGAATCTTTCTCTGTTTATCAGGAAGGGGAAAAAAAAAAAGCATTCCACTTAGCTCTGCACCTTTTTCTCCATCTGCCCAACGGAGGCAGTACTGTCACGCAGAGCTGTTATGAGAGGTCAGCGATTATGTACTTCCTGCGTTGTGGGCTTGGTAGTGGCTCAGTTAAATGACGGCTTTAAAACAAAACTCGTACTTGTACTTGTAGCCAGGGGCCTGCAATCTCAGGATCTTCGGATCTACCACAGATGTGAGGGCATGGAAGATTAGATGAGAAGGCAGCTCACTCAGCACACTGATCTCAGGTCTGTAAGACCAGGAGCAGAGGACCTTGAAATCGTGACCAATAGGGACTCCTGCCAGTCCAGTGGTTAAGCCTGTGCCGTGTAGTGCAGGGGGTCAGAGTTCGATCCCTGGTTGGGCCGCTAAGATCCCACATGCCTCTTAAAAACCAAGACATGAAAAGAAAGAGGCAATATTGTAACAAATTCAGTAAAGATTTTAAAAATGGTCCACATACCCCCCCCCCGCCCCCCACCAAAAAAAAAAATTTTTTTTTTAAATAAGATAAAAAAAGAAATTCTGACCAATAGAATCTGTGAAATGGGACTTCATGCCCCACCCTCCGAATTCATCCTTCTGTATCAGTTTGCTCATTCTGGAAGTGCTTATCTATGACTGCAGCAGCTTGCTGATCAGATGTGTACTGCGATGGGGTCAGAGAACCCAAAACGGTTTCCTCCTGCTCGCTGAACAAGACCTGTCTCCAGGGTTCCCTGCAGTCGCACACACCCTTGCCGAGTGTTGTCGCCTGTCCTGTGCACCCCTCCTGCCTCCCCAGATCCTCGGGCCCTCCTCGGGTCCCTTCCTTCCTGTTCCCTCACAGTTTTCATCATCACGTCAGTCACCGCTCCAGTCTTGAAGTCATTCTGCATGTTTTCTCCTTTCTAATATCTTTCTCGTGCTCCTGTGCTAGGCCAGCCTGCTCCCAGGACATCCTTTCCCTTCTCTGCGTGATGATCAGCTTCTTCATTTGCACACAGCACCGTCCATACATTGAGCTCTGCTCTGCCGCCTTCTTCTTTTTTTAAAAAAAATTTTTTATTAGTTTTTGGACACACCACTCGGCATGTGAGACCTTCATTCCCAGACCAGGGATTGAACCCATGCCCCTTGGAGTCCTAATCACTGGACCGCCTGAAAAGTCCCTATCACTTACAGACCTGTTTCTCCTATTTAATTGTAAACATCTTGAGACCAGAACAGGACTTCATTCCACGTCTTACCTCCCCTCCCCTCAAATGTTTGCTAAACTTAAGTGAGAAAATTGGAACATGAATGCACCATAATTTCCTGTATAGAGCTGTTCGTGTTTGGCCAGGGCAATCTCCTTGACCTCCTAAGAGAGATTTAATTAAAAGGCAGAAAGACACTCCTCCACCCTCAGCCCCTGATTAGATTGTTTTGTTCAAGTAGACAAGCTGCTTCTGGCCCCAGCTCCATCATTTCTCCGGACAACTAGAATCCGACTAGTTGTACATCGTGGAATGAAGAGGAGGATGACAAAGCATGGACTCTGTTACACTTTGAGTCTGACATTTTTCATTTCATTTATTCCCCAAACCACCACCACTTCTGCTAGTCTTTTTGCCAAGGAAAAGAGCCTTGATTTCATGGTAATCCACTGTTACAGATCGGCTATATATTTATTGATGTGGAAAAATGAGGCCTAAAGCAGAGAATGAAAGGAAGTATCAGCATCACGTAGTATATAATCCCATGCATATCAAGGGCTTCCCTGGGCTCAGACGGTGAAGAATTCGCCCACCATGTTGGAGGCCTGGGTTCAACCCCTGGGTTAGCAAGTCCCTTGGAGGGAGGGCATGGCAACCCACTCCAGTATTCTTCCCTGGAGAATCCCCATGGACTGAGGAACCTCACAGGCTACAGTCGATGGGGTTTCACAGAGTTAGACACCATTGAATGACTAAGCACAGTCATACCAATATGTGTATATTTGTATGGCTTTTCATCACAAATGTTAAAATATGTAACTCAAGACTTTTACAGTTGGATTGTTCATACGAGGTCAGTATATTGCATTTAGTTAAGTCTCCTAAGTGTCTTTTAATCTAGAAGAAATTATTCCACTCTCTTTTTTATTCCATTGACTTGTTGAAAAAAAGTGTCAGTTTCCTTGAGGAAAAAAACCATCCTCCTGGGCTTTTCTGTTTATTTCTTGAGATGTCCTTTTATTTGTTCTTGCGTCCCTTCTAATTTATTGCAAACTGAAAGCTTGATGAGATTTGAATTTTATAGCTGAATTTAGATTTCACTTTTCTTTTTTGTCAAGGATCACCATCCTAGGTGGGTTACCGAATACTTTCTGTGGCATTGCATTATGAAGTAACTAATGTAAGGGTTATTCTGAGTTTGGTGATGCTAAGATGGACCTGTGGATTCAGATTCCATTGTAAGGGTTTTAATTCCTTGGTTTCCTCTGTTGATCTTTCCCTCACTATTTAGTTAGGGTTTGAAAAATGGTGAGTTTACCAGTTCTGTTTGTTTACTCTGAAAATACAGTTAGTTCTTCCGAAAACAGAAAGGCAGAATGAATACTGATTACTTCCCTTTCTTTGCTAATTTTGAGCCTAAGAGACTGGTGCCTGTTGTCTACATTGGTGATCACTGTTTTGTGTGTGTGGGGGGGGTTGTCACTTTTTTTCTTTCCCTTGCTGTGTTATTCAATATCATCATGAACTTGTGTGTCTATATTTTCAAGGTATTTCAGTTTATTTCAATCATTATTCTTTCTGATACCTGGGAGCAGCATCTTAAAAAAAAAACCATTTTTTAACTGAAGTGTATAGTTAATTTACAGGTTACAGTGATGTGTTTGAGTTATAAATTCATAGATATTATTTTTAGATTCTTTTCCAGTATAGATTATTTTAAGATATTAAGCACACTTCCCTGTACTATATAGTAGGTCTTTGCTGTTTATCTGTGTTATATATAGTAATGTGTATATGTTAGTCCCCAAATCCTAATTTACCCACCCTCCCCATCCCCTTTGGTAACCGTAAGTGTGATTTCTATAAGTCTATTTTTGTTTGGTAAGTAAGTTCATTTATATATTTAATTTTTAATTCCACGTATAAGTGGTATGATACCACTTACTTAATGCGATATTCTGTAGATCCATCCATGTTGCCGTCAATGGTATTATTTCATTCTTTTTTATGGCTGAGTGTTACTCTGTTCACTATCTTCTGTGTGTGTGCCACACCTGCTTTATATAGTCATCTGTCAAGGGACACTTAGGTTGCTTTCATGGCTTGGCTGTTGTAAATAATGCTGCTGTGAACACTGGGGTGTGTGTATCTTTTCAAGTTAGTTTTCTCCAGGTACACGCCCAGGAATGGGATTGTAGGGTCATAAAGCAACTCTGTTCTTAGTTTTTTTAAGGAACCTCCATCCTGTTCTCCATAGTCACTGTACCAATTTACACTCCCACCAACCATGTAGGAGTGTTGCTTTTTCTCCACACTCTCTCCAGTACTTCTTCTTTGTAGACTTTTTGATGATGGTCTTCTGTGTATGAAGCGATACACAGTGTAGTATTCATTTCCTTTTCTCTGATAATGACTGGTATTGAGCATCTTTTCTTGTGATTCTTGGCCATCTGTATTCTTTGGAGAAATATCTATTTAGGTCTTCTGCCCACTTTTTCACTGGGTTTGTTTTTTTCATACTAAACTGCATGATCTTTTTGTATATTTTGGAGATTTATCCCTTGTTGGTAGCGTCATTTAGAAATATTTTCTTCCAGTCTGTAGGTTGTCTTTTTGTTTGTGACTTCCTTTCCTGCGCAAAGGCTTTTAATTAGGTCCAAAATGTTTATTCTTGTTTTTATTTCCATTACTCTAGGAGATGGATCCAAAAAAAAATACTGCTGTGATTTATGTCAAAGAATGTTCTGTCTTTGTTTTTCTCTAGAAGTTTCATAATATCTGGTCCTACATTTAGGTCTTTAATACATTTTGAGTTTATTTTGTATATGATGTTAGAGAATATTCTATTAATAATTTCATTCTTATACATATATCTGCCAGTTTTCCCAGCATCACTTATTAAAGTGACTGTCTTTTCTCCATGGTATATTCTTGACTCCTTTGTTGAAAATTGTTGTTGTTTGGTTGCGAAGTCATGTCTTACCCTTTGTGACCCCATGGACTGCAGCACGCCAGGCTGTCCTCCGCTATCTCCTGGAGCTTGCTCAAACTCATGTCCATTGGGTCTGTGATGCCATCCAACCATCTCATCCTCTGCTACCACCTCCTTTTCCCTTCAAGCTTTCCCAGCATCAGGGTCTTTTCCAATGAGTTGGCTGTTTGCATCAGGTGGCCAAAGTATTGGAGCTTTTGACAGAGCCAAAGTACGGATCTGTCATTTCTTTCCAAAGTATTGTCCATACGTGCGTAGATTTATCTCTGGGCTTTCTTTACTGTTCCAGTGATCTGTATGTCAGCTTTTGTGCCAGTACCATCCTGTTTGGTGACTGTAGCTTTGTCTATTATAGTATAGTCTGAACTCACGGAGTATGACTCCTTCGACTCCATTCTTTTAGTTTGGTCAAATCAACTTTTTTTTTTTCAGCCACTCAAAAAAGCTCCACTTATGACCTCACTGAGGATAAGATTGTTAGAAAAGAGATTGTTTTGTTTTTTAAATTCTTCATATTCTTTAATTAGGAACTGTAGTCGAGCACTGGAATTAGTAGTCATTTTATGGGATTGATTATTCTTACGTGAGCAGAAGAATAATGAAAAGTAGTTTTACATGTCCTGCAATTTTCCGCAATGAAATTGGAAACATGGGACATTTCTTAGCCAGAATGGTCATCAAAAAGAAATGAAATTTATCTCAAAAAAGAGTATCTTTGGATTATGCACATTAAAAAAAAAAGTTAAACAGACTGAGCAATGATATTGACTAGATACTTTTAAAATAGGCTCAGGGGCAGAAAGTTAAATATTTAGATTAGTGTGAAATGTTAGCTTTGTAGCAGTGTACCATTGATGGAGTACTCCTGGAACATGTCTCCTCTGCTTGTTTTAACACCTGACCTTGATCCCTGAAATGGAATGTGTAGTGGGGAAGACACTCCGTGATGTGGGTGGGTTTGTTTGACATTTTCTCTTTGTTTGTATAAGTACTTTCGTTGTTTCTTTGCACTCCCTTTAATACCCAGGAAATTTTGGTGACTTTCTAGAATCAAGATGGTACGTATCTGTCATTCCATAAAGATCTGTTTGGGTTCACTGACTTTTCCTCCAAAAAGACTAGACCCTTGAGTCTGAGGTTGATCTTATTTGACTTTTTCATCCTGTGTTTTTGAAGGGTAGATTGATTATATCCCCAAGATTGGTGACTGGCACAAAGATGGAAACTTAGTAGGCTTAAAGTTGCCTGTTTCCCTGACTCTCCCCCTCCTCTGGGGTTATTATCACAGATATAAACTGATTCCTCGTGTCTTATACGCCTAAATGACATGGCGTTTTGCTTGTTTATTAATAAACTTAGTTTCTTGTCATATATGCATTGGCCATTAAGAGTGGTATTTTTCTGTATATCTGTTTCTTGTTTCCCTTACTGATATGTCTCTGTTAAAAAAGCAATGCTTTCTTCACTACTGCTGTTTATTTTCTTTGGATAATTTCTTTATCATTTGGTTGAAGAAGTATCTGGTAGTTCTGTGTTTTCTTTTTTCTCTCCCATAAAAACTGATAACATGAGCACCCATCGCAGCTGGTGGTTTCCCTTTAAAATGATGATGAACTCCCTGTTCTTCATGACCTTATGGCTTTATCAGGAGTAAAATGAGAAAATGTGCTTTGACATATGTTAAGTACTACAGAATGACACATTGCAAATAATACTGCTTCATCAGGAGAACCTGAAACTCAGCTTAAACACAGTGTCATTTAGAACATAGTTAGTTCCTCAAGAAATAACCTTTTTCTAAATTCCTGGCCTCTTACAAAGTCCCTAAATTGCATTATACTCCCTATAGACACAAATTGTGATATGATGGCCTCTTGGTATTTACACTCCAAGTTGGGGGAAATAGTCAGATAACCCAGAGGACAGACAAGAAGGAGTTTACATTTACAAATTATCTTGCTTTCAGTGTTGACATTTTTTTCTTAATGGCAATCTCCGAGTTTTTTTAGCTTTTTATTCCGGAATACTTCATATGCAAAATAAAGCCTGTTTGCATAATGTTTTGATGTTTTTAACAATTTGTTTAAATCAAGATACAAATCTATATACAGTCTTTACATTTGATTCGTCTCTTAAATTTCTTCTCATCCAGTCATCCCTGTGTTCTTTCTCGTTTTCTTTTTCTTTCCTTTCAGTGTAGTTACTGAAGAACCCAAATTGCTTGTCCCTCAATTCCCTGTAAGGTGTTGCTGCCTGTAACTCTGTGGTGATGTTTAGTGTGATCCTGTTTCTGACTTTTCTGTAAATTAGTAGTTTAGTAATGGAAAGCTTGATCAGATTTGGGTTTGAATTTGCAGTCAGAGGGCAAGAATACCTTATACCTGCAGTAGGTCCACATAATGATTAGTTATATCCTAATCTGGTTTTGTAATTAACAGCCATTGATGAACTTTATCTAATGGTCCATTCCTTTTCTATTTAGTTATTTACTTACCTTGGTTATTTTCATGTATTTTCATGAAACTTTAAAAAACACTTTATATAACTCTGTATAAAACATTATAGCAATTTGTATAGCATAAAGCCATGTATCAGAGTACATAAACTTTAATTTTCTTAAGGGAAGTTACAGTTTTCCCCAAGGTCACAAAATACGGTACCTAGAATTCAATATATGGGCTTCCCTAGGTGGCTCAGCAGTAAAGAATCTGCTTGCAGAGTTGGGTTTGATCCTGGGTTAAGAAGGCTCCCCCTCGAGAAGGAAATGGTGTCTCACTCCAGTTTTCTTGCCTGGGAAATCCCATGAACAGAGGAGCCTGGGTGGGCTACAGTCCATGGGGTCACATAGAGTCCAGTATCCAGTAGACCTTAGTGACCAGAGAACAACAGAGTTCAATATATGGGTCTTGCCTCAACCTCATGCATAACGTCTGCTTCCTTCTTCTCTTCTTGAATCACAGCACAGTTAATTAATCCTCTTCCTTTAGAAGAAATGATAGAGAGGCTAAAGAAGGCAAGGTGACAGATTCAAAGAAAGGAACTGAACATTTAGCCCAGGAGAGTTAAAGATGAAATGGTGACTTCCAGAGGCTTCCCCAGTTTATCTTGTCATTTGATTCTCGGTGCTTATCCAGCCATTGATTATTATTACTGCAGTTCAGTTGCTCAGTCGTGTCCGACTCTTTGCAACCCTATGAATCGCGGCATGCCAGGCCTCCCTGTCCATCACCAACTCCCGGAATTCACATAAATCCACGTCCATCAAGTCGGTGATGCCATCCAGCCATTTCATCCTCTATCGTCCCCTTTTCCTCCTGCCCCCAATCCCTCCCAGCATCAGAGTCTTTTCCAATGAGTCAGCTCTTCACATGAGGTGGCCAAAGTACTGGAGCTTCAGCTTTAGCATCATTCCTTCCAAAGAACACCCAGGGCTGATCTCCTTTAGAATGGACTGGTTGGATCTCCTTGCAGTCCAAGGGACTCTCAAGAGTCTTCTCCAACACCACAGTTCAGAAGCATCAATTCTTCAGCGCTCAGCTTTCTTCACAGTCCAACTTTCACATCCATACATGACTACTGGAAAAACCATAGCCTTGATTAGATGGACCTTTGTTTGCAAAGTAATGTCTCTGCTTTTGAATATGCTATCTAGGTTGGTCATAACTTTTCTTCCAAGGAGTAAGCGTCTTTTAATTTCATGGCTGCAATCACCATCTGCAGTGATTTTGGAGCCCCAAAAAATAAACTCTGACACTTTCCCCATCTATTTCCCATGAAGTGATGGGACCAGATGCCATGATCTTTGTTTTCTGAATGTTGAGCTTTAAGCCAACTCATTCACTCTCCTCTTGATGTACTCTGCATAGAAGTTAAATAAGCAGGGTGACAATATACAGCCTTGACGCACTCCTTTTCCTATTTGGAACCAGTCTGTTGTTCTATGTCCAGTTCGAACTGTTGCTTCCTGACCTGCATATAGGTTTCTCAAGAGGCAGGTCAGGTGTTTCTGGTATTTCCATCTCTTTCAGATTTTTTCACAGTTTCTTGTGATCCACACAGTCAAAGGCTTTGGCATAGTCAATAAAGCAGAAATAGATGTTTTTCTGGAACGCTCTTGCTTTTTCCATGATCCAGCGGATGTTGGCAATTTGATCTCTGGTTCCTCTGCCTTTTCTAATACCAGCTTGAATATCTGGAAGTTCATGGTTCACGTATTGCTAAAGCCTGGCTTGGAGAATTTTAAGCATTACTTTACTAGCGTGTGAGATGAGTGCAATTGTGCAGTAGTTTAAGCATTCTTTGGCATTACCTTTCTTTGAGACTGGAATGAAAACTGACCTTTTCCAGTCCTGTGGCCACTGCTGAGTTTTTCAAATTTGCTGGCGTATTGAGTGCAGCACTTTCACAGCATCATCTTTCAGGATTTGAAATAGCTCAACTGGAATTCTATCACCTCCACTAGCTTTGTTCATAGTGATACTTTCTAAGGCTCACTTAACTTCACATTCCAGGATGTCTGGCTCTAGGTAAGTGATCACACCATCATGATTATCTTGGTCGTGAAGATCTTTTTTGTATAGTTCTTCTGTGTATTCTTGCCACCTCTTCTTAATATCTTCTGCTTCTGTTAGGTCCATACCATTTCTGTCCTTTATCGAGCCCATCTTTGCATGAAATGTTCCCTTGGTATCTCTAATTTTCTTGAAGAGATCTCTAGTCTTTCCCATTCTGTTGTTTTCCTCTATTTCTTTGCATTGATTGCTGAAGAAGGCTTTCTTATCTCTACTTAGGACTGCTAATTTATTGCCTGCTCCTGTGTATTTTTCAAGATCCACATTTAACCAAACATTAGTGACTTTAGAGTCTTAATTTCAAATTTTGCCAGAAAAACTACTTTTGTGAAGAACCTTTTCCCACGCCCTTTAAAGACCGTTTTTAACACGATAATAAATAGTAAAGCTGGAATCCTGTGGGAACATGACAACTGTAGTCCATCGTTTCACCTAAACACACCACTTTTCATAACATTTCTCTCTTAATTTATCAGGGGATGTATTTATGGAGAAATTTAATCTAGATATATTTATGAAAAATTTAATAAACTAGAATAAGCTGTGTCATTTAAAGGTATGTCAAAAGGCATTTTATTATATAGTAAATGTTTCTCAAACTTGTTCCATTTAAGTTCTTTTCTTAAAATAGCCTTTTAATTTGACTTCTGGCAAATACTTATTCCTCAAAGGTTGAGCTAAATTTTGAATTAGTGATTTTGCATAGAAGCTAAATTTAGCAATTAGCAGTCTCCCACTTTTAGTTCAAATCTAAGTGAACTTTTAAAAGTCTAAAATACACTGGCCTCTCCCAAGACCTAGACTCTGATATTAACAAATGCCAAAAGAGATGTGCAAACGGGAAACTATGTGATTCTTTTTTTAAATGTTTGAAATCATATAATCATTTTTCCACTTGACCCCCCCTCACCCCAAATAAGAAGGATCTACAGTAAACCTGTGGAAACTTTAGAAATCTTCTTGTTTTTCTTCCCCACATCTCCCTATTTATATATTTTAAGTGCCACTTGATACTGCAAACAAACATGAATGATGTCTTTTCAAAGTTCCCTGGCTTCCTCTGTGAAGTCATCTAAAATTCTGGAGCCATAATACAAAGCAGCAGATAAAAGTGGGAGACTCTCGACTTGAGAAACATAAAGTGCCTTCAAATGATTAAATGAAACCATGGGAGCACTGTTTTTCTTTTTTTTTCCAGTTTCTAGAAGGGATTGTGTTACTCCTTTAAGTGATACTCTTCAGTGAATGAGTCATGAGATTTTAGTTCAGGAGAATCCAAGTTCCTTGAGACTACAGGTATATATATCCTCATATGTTTGGTGTTTGTTTATATGTTTAGTATGGATAGTGTTTGTCGCACAGACCCTTTGAAAGACAGGTAGGTTGCTGACTTTAGGATCAAACCAAAAAGCTCCCACCTCTGCCTATGATGACCGCTCCTCCAGCTGGGTTTCCAGCCCTGTCTGCTCACTTCAAGCCTTCCCAGCCTCTCACCACTTTTCTGTTGAATTCTCCCCTGCAAACTGTATGCTGTGTGAGAGTTCCTCAACATTCAGGTGACATACATTGTTTTTAAATAGTTGTTGTATTTACATCCCAGGTTAGCAGCTGTTACGATAGCAGTTAAAATAGCTTTCTGATGCAAAGCTGTTTTTCATAGATCCCGTAGTGGCCTGAGAAGAGCTCCGCTGTCCTTTGGGGAGAGTCTTATTCTCACCTCCTTACCGTGGTACCCTGCCCCTCTCACCAACACACAGCCCCTGGGAGTCTGTGCTGGCATCTCATGTCCCATCTTTGCCTCCGGGCTTTTTGCTCAGTGCCTGTTCTCTGGCAGTAAATTCAGTCCTTTTGCAAATTAGCTACTTGTCCTGTAGAAGTCATCTTACCAGTCTGCCCTTGTGGAAAACCTGTCTGACTCTCCAGAGGAGAGAAATTCATTGTTCTATTGGATTCACTGCCTTACTAGATGAGTTGCTGCGGAGGAATTGTGTTCATTCCTTTAGAGAAAACTTGTCATGCTGTATTCATAATGTCTCCATAATATGTATACATCATACTGTATCATGTATTGAAATCACTAATTACCTCCCCTCTGTAATCTCCAGGCTTCCTGAGTAATAAGACTGGATGTAGTGTTAGACACAGTAGTAGTTAATAAGTACTTGCTAGATTAATTCTTCAGTTCTGCTTGTGACTCACCAGAACTTCTACCCAGCAACCTCTTTTTAGTCCTTGGGCCTCATGGTGCAAATCTAATTCCACGTTTACATGCTAGCCCTTCAGAATCTAGATTTTTGGTTCTCCAGGGAAAAAATGAGATTTTCCAAAAAGTGTGGTTTCTTACACGTGGGCAGAACACACTTAATCTACTTGAACACAAGCAGTCACTGTATAGCTTTCCTTCTAAAGAAGGGTAAGCAAAGATCTTACAGTTTTCTTTCTAATGAAGGAAGGAAGACACTTAAAGGTGTGAATACTGACTGCATTTAAGCTGGATGATAGGTATAAGAAGTTACTAAAAGTAGAGACATTCCACTGAGATCAAATTTTCAAGCTCAGTTTTATTTTAATAACTGGTGGTCCAGTGGCTAAGACTGCACACTCCCAATGCAGGGGGTCTGGGCTCAGTCTCTGGGAACTAGATACCATGTGTGCTGTGCTTAGTCGCTCAGTCATGTCCAACTCTTTGTGACCCCATGGACTGTAGCCTTCCAGGCTCCTCTGTCCATGGGGTTTTCCAGGCAAGAACACTGGCGTGGGTTGCTGTGCCCTCCTCCAGGGGATCGTCCCGACCCAGGGATCAAACCCAGGCCTCCTGCGTTGCAGGGGGATTCTTTACCACCTGAGCCGCCAGGGAGGCCCATCTGCCACAGAAATAGATCCTGCAGGTCACAGCTAAGACCTGGCGCAGCCAAGTAAATAATTAATATTTTTTTAAGAAAAATAATACCTGGGGAGCTCTGAAGTGGGGTCTGGAAGCATAGATGACCTTGGGAAATGCACTCTGAACTGCATGACTACCCCTAGACTTAGACAAATTACATTCCAGGGAAGAGGAAGAATGATTTTGATGTTCCATGGCAAAAATAACTTTTCAAGAAATCATTAACTTTACCCAGAGAGAAGTGAGTTATGTGGTAGTGGGTAGGGGAGGTAGTTGGGAAGGAAGGAAAGAGCAAATGGAAATCCTTTTTATAGTTAGAAGTGACTGTGATGCGGAAGAAATTGGAATCTATTAGAAATGTGTGAGGAGGGTAAACGACTTTATCAGAAAGAACTCAGCGTTAGTTTTTTGAAGGAGGTAGCTTTGTTTTAGGTATTTTTTCTTATCCTCCGAAATTAAGCATAAATGCATCATCTTGTTCCGTGATGACCTAAAGGAGTGAGATGGCAGGGTTGCGAGGCTCGTGAAGGAAGGGAGATATATATATATATATATATATATATTCATAGAGCTGATTCACTTCCTTGTACCACAGAAACTAACACAACATTGTAAAGCAATTGTGCTCCAATAATAAAATTTTTAATGCATCATCAAAAGTGCCAGGGTGATGATTCAGATAATACTCTCTGGCTCCATCCTAAAAAGGGCATGTCAGCCTGTTTCTCGGACACATATTCTCAAGAAATGTTCCCAGTGGGCACCTTCCCCCCCACCCCCAACCTCTGTTTATTTCCAGCACCGAAGCCCTTTGGACTTGATTCTCATCTAAAGATATTCTGAGTGTGGGAAAAAAATAACTTTACCAACAAAACCTTGTGATAAGTTACTGTAAACCCTCGTGCTGGCTTCTTGTTGTTCGCAATGGGATCAGAGGGATGAACAGAACTTTCTCGGGAGCCAGTGTGAAGACTCCACGCACAATCTAAGCACAACCTCACAGCCCCCCGGAGAGGCATCTCCTGGGACTCCAGCCTCACCCTGCATAAGGCTGTTCTTCTCGTAGTTCTCCAAACTAAACTTCCCTTTCTCATCTCTTTCCATTAATTCTCATGAAAGGCCCAGAAGCAACTCTCCAGACAGCTTCTCTTCCGTCTGGGAAACAGTTGCAAACTAGTCTTGTCTCCTGCTGGCTGGCCTGCGGCCATTGGTTACACTCATAGCTCCTTGAGGGATCGAGCACAGTGAAAATGATTGAAAGATTGGAGAAAGCTGCAAGAGAAAAGGGTGAAGGAAGGGCTTAGGCTCAGCTCTGAGAGAGATGGACAGGGAAAGCGGTTGAGAACAGTCTGCATTGCTTGCTTTTCATCACAGTTACCATCTTGTCCATAAAGATACTTTTAAACAATTGTATTCCTTATTTGGGAATAATCCCTGTTTGGGGCTTTCCTAATAACTCACTTGGTAAAGAATCTGCCTGCAATGCAGGAGACCTGGGTTCAATCCCTGGATTGGGAAGATCCCTTGGAGAAGGGAATGGCAACCCACTCCAGTATTCTTGCCTGGAGAATTCCATGGACAGAGGAGCCTGAAGGGCTATAGTTCATGGGATCGCAAAGAGTCAGACATGATTGTGCGACTAACTTCCTTTTTCTTTTCATTCCTTATTTAGCAGTATACTCTTGGTGGTGTTGTCCGTTGTTCAGATTCTCAGCCATGTCTGACTTTGCAACCTCGTGGAGTGCAGTATGCCAGGCTTTCCTGTCCTTCACTGTCTCCCGGCGTTTGCTCAGACTCATGTCCATTGAGTTGATGATGCCATCCAAACATCTCATCGTCTGTCACCCCCTTCTCCTCTTGCCCTCAGTTTTTCCCAGCATCAGGGTCTTTTCCAGTGAGTTGGCTCTTCACATCAGGTGGCCAGAGTGTTGGAGCTTCAGCATCAGTCCTTGTGAATATTCAGGGTTGATTTCCTTTAGGATTGACTGGGTTTTGATCTCCGTGCCATCTAGGGGACTCTCAAGAGTCTTCTCCAGCACCACAGTTTGAAAGCATCAATTCTTAGGCATCAGTTCTCCATAGTCCAACTCTCACATCCGTACATGACCGCTGGAAAAAAAACATAGCTTTGACTATATGGACCTTGGTCAGCAAAGTAATGTCTCTGCTTTTTAGTACACTGTCTAGGTTTGTCACAGCTACTTTTCCAAGGAGCATCTTTTAATTTTGTGGCTGCAGTCAAGTTACTGTCCACAGTGATTTTGGAGCCCAAGAAAATAAAGTCTGTCACTGTTTCCATTTTTTCCCCATCTGTTCACCATGTAGTGATGGAGCTGGATGCCATGATCTTAGTTTTTTTGGTTGTAATATTACTTAGGACATGGTAGTCTGAGCTGCTCACACACTCTTCAGTAGGATCTTTTTCCCTGTGTTGCTATTCCTCTACTATGAAATTTTGGTGGCTTAGAGGGGTAAACTGATGTTGCATGAGAGAGGGTGGAGCTCATGCAAGCCTGTTTGACTAATAAACTCTGGTTGGGGAACCAGGGCGTATCTTTTCTTGATATCAAGGTGGATCTTAGGTCTTATATTACATAGCTGTGAGAGCTGATAAAACCTGGAGTTACTAGCTAGAGCACATCTGACCTTTGGGAATCTTCAATTAAGAGACATGTAAAAATAACAGTGTTTATGATAATAGCTTGTGGCTTACCAGGTGGCTAAGTGGAAAAGAATCCCCCTGCCATGTGGGAGACTCGGGTTCGATCCCTGGGTCCAGAATATTGCCTGAAGAAGGGAATGGCTACCCACTCAAGTATTGACTGGAGAATTCCGTGGACAGAGGAGCCTGGCAGGCTACAGTCCATGGAGTCACAGAAGACTTAGCAACTGAACATAATAATAGCAGCAGTTGTTATTCAAGACATTTTGTTAAGCTCTTTATATTCATTATGTCACTTATTCTTCACAAGAACCCGTCATGCAAATACAGTTGTTATCCTCATTTTACAAGTAATCAACCTCAATGAGCTTAAAAAGGTGTCCCAGGTTACATTTACTAAGCTGCCCAAAATGAAGAGTGAAAAGCGAAGTCACTCAGTCATGTCCTACTCTTTCTGACCCCATGGACTATACATACATGCCATGGAATTCTCCAGGCCAGAATACTGGAGTGGGTAGCCATTCCCTTCTCCAGGGGATCTTCCCAACCCAGGGCTCAAACCAGGGTCTCCTGCATTGCAGGTGGATTCTTTACCTACTGAGCTGTGAGGAAAGCCCCTCTGGGGTTCAAAACCAGGCTTCTGGGGCTGCAAAGCATGAGATATTTTTGCTTTTAACAGCTTTATTGTTAGATAATTTGCATACTATACAATTCACCCATTTAAAGTGTACAATTCAATGATGTTTTTGTATATTATTTTTTAAACAGTGGTAACATATATATGACATTAAATTGGCCATTTTAACCAGTTTAAGTGTACAATTCAGTGATAATTGATTTTATTCACAAAGTTTTGCAACCATTACCACTGTCTGTCTCCAAAACATCTTTATTACCCAAAACAGAAACCAGTCATTAAGCAGCAGCTCTCTGTTCCCTCTTTCCACAGCCCTCAGGAGTCTAATCTGCTTTCTTTCTCTGATTTGGCCTCGTCTAGATAATTCCTCTGTAACTGGGATCACCTAATATTTGCCATTGATGTCTGGCTACTTTTCTCGTAAGGTTTTAAGGTTCGTTCATGTTGTAGCATGTGTTAGAAATGCATTCCCTTTTGTGGCTGAGGATAAAATGAGTATTGAATGGATATAGCACATTTTGTTTCACCATTCATCAGTTGATGGACACTTGGGTTGTTCCCACCTTTTGGCTGTTGTGCAGAGCCCAAGTTTTAACTGGCATGGATACATTTCAGCCTAAACTGAGGGCCACCCCAGGGTGGAATCTCCTGCCTACAGTCTTGGGCATCACATCTTGTTACATGTAACTCTGCATCGCACTGACTTTTCTAGAAGTATTTTCATGAGTCAGGAGGTCTGAGTTCTGAAATCCAGGGTGTGTCACATGTCCACTGTGGGAATTAGGACCAGTTTCTCAGCTTCTCTCACCCTGAGGTTTCTCAGTCTCTAACGGGGAAGCTGTTATACCTGCCCTTCAAGGTTATTTTGAGACACAGAATATCTAGTAGTTATGTGTGTGTGTTTTTAAATTTTATTGGAGTATAATTGATCTACAATGTTGTATTAGTTTCAGGCATACAGCAAAGTAAATTATACATATACATATGTCCCCCCACCTTTTTTTTTAGCAGTTGTTTTTTAAGTGGCTCATTTGCTGAGGTTTAGATATTTTTCTTCTGAATATTTTTACTGACATAGGATTTAACAGGTGTAAAATTAAGAAAATGTAAAATCCACTCTCCAGAAGAAATCCCAGTAATATCATTGAATATGTGTTATATCCACAAGGATTTTTCCAAATCTTTTACATTACCTTACTTATTTATTTATCTATTTTAATCTAGACCATTTTTTTAAAGTCTTCATTGAATTTATTACAATATTGCTTTCGTTTTTTTTTGGCTGCAAGGTATGTGGGATGTTAGCTCCCTGACCAGGGATTGAACTCACACCCCTAGCAGTGGAATGTGGATTCTTAACCACTGGACCACCAGGGAAGTCGCACATTACCTTAGTTAATTCTCATGACAGCCTATGAGAATAGGCACTCCCTTCCTCCTCCTCTTCCCCTTTTTCTCTCTGATAATTTTCAGATAAGGAAGTTGGGCCTTAAAGAAGTTACTAACTTACTCCAGTTGTGGTTGTTTTTAGTCCCTAAATGATGTCCAACTCTCTCATGTTGGACCTCGTGTTATTCTCTAACCTGTTTTCTGTTTTAGTGTTTTGTCAACATTTTTCCGTATTTATAGATACAGATTTCTCATCATCCTTTTCAATGGCTATAATATGCCATTTTAAAATTATTTAGCCACACTCCAGATTTGAACAATAAGGTCCTCCCTCTCAATTTAAAAAACCCAAACCTTGGTTAACCAGCTCCCAATTCTAGATTTGTGAGAAATCTCCCCAGCACCAGAATGGTTTGAACAAGTCCTTTAGTCAAGGTGTTCTGGTGTCTGACTCTACGGAGGTGGAGAAGTCCCACAGACTCCTTGGTTCCTGCATGGATCACATACCCAGGCTCCACAGTCATGTCACAGCCAGCCAGCCTTCCTCCTGGCTCTCTCATGCAGGTTTCCCTAGTGTTATGTATTAGTGTAAAACTGGAAAAGACTAACAGCCAACCAAAAATCACTGCAGACTGTGACTACAGCCTTGAAATTAAAAGATGCTTGCTCCTTGGACAGAAAGCTATAACCAACTTAGACAGCATATTAAAAAACAGAGACATCAGATTGTTAACACAGGTCCGTATAATCAAAGCTATGGTTTTTCCAGTAGTCATGTACAGATGTGAGAGTTGGACCATAAAGAAGTCTGAGCGCCAAAGAATTGATCGTTTCAAACCGTGGTGCTAGAGAAGACTCTTGAGAGTCCCTTGGACTGCACGGAGATCAAAGGCAGTCAATCCTAAAGGATATCAACCCTGAATATTCCCTGGAAGGACTGATGCTGAAGCTCCAATATTTTGGCTATCTGATGCAATGAGAAGACTCATTATAAAACACCCTGATTGAAGGGTTTTTTAGGACCCTGGGAAAGAGTAAAGACAAAGGAGAAGGGGACCACAGAGGAGATGAGATGGTTGGATAGCATCACTGGCTCAATGGACATGAATGATAGCAAACTCTGAGAGATACTAAAGGACAGAGGAGCCTGGCGTGCAGCAGTCCATGGGTTGCAGAGTCAGACATGACTTAGCAACTAAACAACCACAAACAGGCGACCTTTTAGAATTTGAAGGTAATCTGATCATCCCAGACCAGAGATCCTCATGCAACAGAAATACTTTTCCCTTCAAATGAAGAAGCTCAGTTAGGTTAAACCCTCCAGTTGTCTTTCGGTATTTCAGGGCTTCTAACCAGGTTAGGGTGCCCTGTTCTCTCAGATGAACTCTTCCTGTCACTCACATCCCAAGAATGAGTGCAATCTTCAGGAATGGGGCGGGTGGGGAAGGGGGGATTGTATAAGTAGTGCTTGCCAAGTTTTTACTGTTTATCTTACTGCAAAGTCAACACTGTGGCTCTTCACCTTCTGCACAATTAAGATGTAGGCTTTTTCTTATGGTTGTTCTTAAACTTGGTGCTTAAATCTTTCTGATTTTTATGAGGCAAAGAGATGGAGAAAAAAGAGAAAATATAGTTAGACCAGTTAGGGACCAAGGTGCATCAACTTTGGAGCTGCCGTTGTAACTTAGTCCTGTCGTAGCTGGTGGAATTGGGTGACCGGGGAGGTTGGAACAGTCTCCAGAGCTACTTGGCCAGTTATGTTTATGAGGTTAAGTGGACCTTTGAGCAGATCAGATTCTCTTAGAGAAGCTAAAGGGCAGTGAGACTTCTTTGAAAGGAAGCCTTGTGCTATTAAAAAAGAGCACCATTGTTTTGAAAATAAAAGAGTAAATGTCATATAGTTAACAAAGCTGTATCTTCTAGTGATCATCAACTTATCCCTAGTGAAAAGAGAGAAAGGATAAAAAGTATTAGTCGCTCAGTCGTGTCCAACTCTTTGTGACCCCATGGATTGTAGCCACCAGGCTCCTCTGTCCATGGAAAGGCTACCCACTCCAGTCTTCTGGCCTGGAGAATTCCATGGACTGTGTAGTCCATGGGATCACAAAGAGTCAGACACAACTGAGCAACTTTCACTTCAGTAAAAAGAGTTGAACAGTAAATATGACGCACAAGGGACTTCCCTGGCAAGCCAGCGGTTAACCTGGCCCTGCAGGGAACACAGGTTCAATCCCTGGTTGGGAAATCAAGATCCCACATGCCACATGGTACAGCTAAAACATTAACAACAACAGCAACAAAGATGAGGCTAGGAGGAATGAGGAAGAAACAGGAGAAGTGGCAGAGGGCACGCATTCCAAAGCAACACTCCTTGCTGTCTCCTCCTTTCCTATGTTAATGTCATAGGATTAAGTTGTTGTTAGCTACCACTGCCTGCTATGGTACATTTACTGTCTGTGCCCCAAATTTTCAGTTCCTTTTTATGCTGAAGCTATATCATAGTCTGTATTTTTATCTGAGGAAACTGAGGCTCAGAGAAATTAGATAAATAGTCCGAGATGGCACAGCTAGCAACATTTACAGCTAAAACGTAGGAGAGAAACACTAGCTTGACTTTCAGGTGAAACTTTTTTTTAATTGGAGTATAATTGCATTAAGGTGTTAATTTCCGCTGTACAATATAACTGTATATATAACTGCTGTACGTATAACTGAAGTGAATCAGTTATATGTATACATATATCCTCTCCCTCTTGAGCCTCTCTCCCACCTCCCTCTCATCCCATCCCTCTAGGTCATCACAGAGCAATGAGTTGAGCTCCTTTGTGCCATGGGAGCTTTTCACCGTATTTTTGGAATTATGTGCATTACTGATCCAAGAAGGTCATTTATTCTTCCCTTGTCCAGTCCTTTTTGGTGAGCATTTGCTGACTCCCTGTAGAGTTTATAGCTGTTCCAACACTTTCCAGATGACAGATCACATCATCCTAACAGCCTGCCATCTTGAAATTAATAAGTTCCATTTCCAAACAGTTGTTTTTCAATTACATTCTTCCCTACCCCAGGATCACTAAGATACATTCAATTAAGTAGGAATTACCTTCCCTGGTGGCTCAGCTGGTAAAGAATCTGCCTGCCATGCAGGAGACCTGGGTTTGATCCCTGGGTTGGGAAATTCCCGTGGAGGAGGGCATGGCAACCTACTCCAGTATTCTTGCCTGGAGAATCCCAATCCCTTGGACAGAGGAGCCTCACAGGCTACAGTCCATGGGGTCGCAATGAGTCAGACACCACTGAGTGACTAAGCACGGCACACATTTCAATTCTGTAGATAATGAGGTTCCTCTGTGGCTCATCATTACTCTCCCGAATTTGGGCTGGAGAAGTTTTAAATGATGGCATTCACCTGGCATCTGACCCACAGTAGGTACTTAGCAAATATGTGTTGAAGCTATTGACAGAGATGATATCAAACATGAGAAAAAGTGGCAGTGTGCATACTGAGTCGTGTCTGACTCTTGGTGACCCCGTGGACTGTAGCTTCAATGCTTCTCTATCCACGGGATTATTCTGGTGAGAATACTGGAGTGGGTTGCCATTACCTTCTTCAGGGGATCTTCCCAATCCAGGGATGGAACCCTCATCTCTTGTATCTCCTGCATTGGCAGTCCTTTACCACTAGTACCACCTGAAACTGAAGTTGCTCAGTCGTGTCCAACTCTTTGCAATCGCGTGGACTGTAGCCCACCAGGCTCCTCCATCCACGGGATTCTTCAGGCAAGAATACTGGAGTGGGTTGCCATTTCCTTCTGCAGGGGATCTTCCCGACCCAGGGATCGAACCCAGGTCTCCCACATTGCAGGCAGACGCTTTAACCTCTGAGCCACCAGGGAAGCATTTTTGCATTCCTTGGGCTATTCATTCATGCTGGCCCAGTACCCTGAGCTGGTACTGTTTCCCTCAAAACTGTGCCCATTCTCTCGTGAACTTTACTCAGCCATGCCTTATGACTTGCTGGATCTTAGTTCCGCATCCAGGAATTGAACTGGCACCCTCAGCAGTGAAAGCGAGAGGAGTCCTAGTTGCTGTTGCTGTTAGTCTTCATTGCTGTTGTTACCTGAAGGCCACCGATTATTTCATCCAGCTTGCTCAAGGTTCAACCCTCTTAGAAAACAGTTTATTCAGTGCCACCCTAGAGTGCGCAGATGGAAGCGCGCCCTTCGGTGGTAAAGTGAGATCTGTGTCACTTCTGAGAACGCAGGGGACCAAGGAGAGCAGCTTTTGGAACAGATGTTTCTGGAAGTGGGAGTTTGTTTGTATTAGTTTTCCTCCGAGGTCACTAGATTATAAAACTGAATGCATTGAGGAAAGCGAGTTCTGCATGTTCTCAACTATGTTACCTGTGGACAGGAAGTATTCTGATGGCTATCTTCCTATACGTTTTTCAGAGTTTGCAGTAATGGTAGCTATGAGACTTCCTATTTAAGTAATTGATTTCTAACCTCCTTGGCACAGAGAAATGTTTAAGCAGCCTTTGCCATACCCATCAGCATTCTGGTGCTGAGAGAATCTGATATTAAGTAAAGACAGTGATGATGATACTTCATTCAGTTCATTTTTTAATGTGGACCTTTGTTAAAGTCTGTAGTGAATCTGGTAGAGTATTACTTCTGTTTTATGTTTTGGTTTTTGGCCTCAAGGCATGTGGGATCTTCGCTCCCTGACCAGGGATTGAACCTGCAGCCCCCTGCCTTGGAAGGTGGTCTTAATCACTGGAGCACCAGGGAAGTCCCTTGGTTTGCTTTTTAATATTACCAAATGACAGTCACACAGTGCCATGAGGAATAAATGGCCTCGTTATTTCAAGTGTTCCTTCTCACTTTCCAAGTACCATTCAGAGACCAGGGCAAGGAGAGCTTGGGAAAGCATGCCCGTGTAGGGGCTTTTTAGGCATTCACCGTGCGTGTGATGCGGCCATCATACCCCCTGGGCTCTGAGAGTCTGGAGCTTGGGGGTGAGGTGGCGATGGCAGTGGTTGTAGTGCCCAAGCCACCTCAGTCAGGAAGGTGATAAATGACATAGCTGCCTCTAGGTTAAGTAATGTGTTCAATTTTATTTATTTTTTATAGAAGGTTTTTTTTTTTAATGGACGATTGTTAAAGTCTTTATTGAATTTCTTAAAATATTGCTTCTGTTTTTAATGTTTGGGTGTTTTTGTTTTTTTCTTTTTTGCTGTGTGTTCAATTTTATAATTGCCATTTGAATTTAAATTTCTAGGAGTCTAAATTATAGTATCACCCGAGAAACTCTGAAATGTCCATCTGTCTCTAGAGATGATAGCATTTTACTTCAGTGGGTCTTATGTAGAACCAACGCCTTTCGGTCTAGAGGCTGTACCTTTTCAGTGATTGGAAAAGGCCCCTTGAGATACAACAATATTAGCATAAGCGAGTGCCTATTTTTTCCTTATTTGCAAAAGATGGGTACATTCCCTTGAGTTTTACAAAGTATGCTTGGAACTTTTTGACATAGCCGTGCATATTGAAATCAGAATTATTTTCAGAATAGTAAACTACAGACTACAATTGATCTGACATGAGAGAACCAGAGAAGAAGGGAGCAGGGGTGACATGGGTTTTACCACGCTGGCCCACCCACCTCTCATCTGTGCACTCAAGATGTGACAGTCTGCCAGTGGCTTGTGAATATTCTTGTCCTTCCCTGTGGCTAAATCAAGGGCACGGAACCCGGGGCCAGCGGTGGACATAGATGGAGAACCACGAGGCATAGAGTTCCTGAGCTCATGGAGCAGGAGGTGGGAAGGGATGAGAGCAGGGACTCGATTCAGACACAGCTTCATTCAGAAATGCCTCACGTGGCCCAGAGGCTAGCGCGCCCCTGCCTGCGTGTGGATTTGTGTGGTTTGTACTCTAAGCCAGGGGTCCCCAACCTCTGGGATCTAATGACTTAATGCACTGAGGTGGAGCCTATGAAATAATCATAGAAGTAAAGATAATGCACTTGAATCATTCCGAAACCATCCTCACCCCACCCCACCCTCCCCCCATCCATGGAAAAATTGTCTTCCACAAAAGCAGTCCCCGGTGTCAGAGAGGGTTGGGGATCACTGCCTCAGGTGTATTTTGAGGTTCTGCTTCTTCAGCTCCTAGAGTCATCTTCAAGCTCTTAAAAATGGACAGCTATGACAGATTATTAAAATATCTGCCTTTATTTCTAGGACCAGGGAATGTGCCAAATTATACATCGTTTGGGTTGATTATTTCTCAATTTTATGTGTGCTTGACAGTGTGATAAGTTGCAGGCACTTGGTAATATCAATTAAATTGAACAGACTTTGTTTTAATGTCGTACTATTTCCTCAACCCTACGCACGTTGTCTTGTAACCTTTACTCAGCCATGCCTTATGACTTGCTGGACCTTAGTTCCGCGTCCTGGAATTGAACTGGCACTCTCAGCAGTGAAAGCGAGAGGAGTCCGAGCCTCTGGACCATTTGGGAATTCCCTAGATTTAATAAACTTTGATTGGATATCTTTTGTGTGCCAGACAGAAGTGATGGGAGTAGGAGGTTACAACTTGGGCAAGGAGAAAGATACAGAAAGAGATCGTTTTCAATGCAGGTGATAGGTGCAGTAGTCAGGGTACACACGCTGTTATGGGAGCTGCCGTGAAGATTATTTGGTACTTCCTGGATTTTTTATTTAAGAAAGGAGCATGCGTTAATGAAGACTTTCCTAGGCAGCACCTGCTCCAAATAAGAATCTGGCAATGAAGTGAGTTCAGCTTTGTTAACTTATTAACATAATGGAGAGATTTTTTTGCTTCTAAAATTGTCTGTGTTTGTTTAGTTTTGCTTTTAATAATAATCCCTAATATTGTCATACTAAAAGCTGGTACAAATATTTCTGTTTCTGTTGGAAATATCTATTGAAACATTTAAACACAGAAAGATGTATCAAGGTCCTTAAAAATTCTCATCACCTTTGACATAGTCGTTTTCGGTCTTAGAATTTATCTCAGAGAAAATCAGCATATGCAGAGATTTATGCCTAACAGAGCATTTATCCAAAAATCATGAGTGGAACTTCATGGCCGAGCAGTGGTTAAGACTCTGCACTTCAATGCAGGGGGCAGAGGTTTGATCCCTAGTCAGGGAACTAAAGATTCCACATGCCTGTGGTGTGGCCAAACCACAAAGAAAAAAAAAAAAAAAAAAGAACTCTGTTAGATAAATGTACTATACTAGCACTGGGGATACTCTGGTAAGCAAAAGAGATGCAGGCTCTGGGCTCAGAGAGCTTATCATTTAATGAAACGGTTTTGTCAGTGATCTCTTTGTATAACTAAATAGTGTAGTGTTAGTTGCTCAGTTGTGTCTGACTCTTTGCGACCCCACGGACAGCAGCCTGCAATAGCCCGCCAGGCTCCTCTGTCCATGGAATTCTCCAGGGAAGAATGCTGGAGAGGGTTGCCATTTCCTTCTCCAATAACTAAGTAGAGATGTATCCAAACAGCAGTTTCATTAAAAGACACCTATGCCTGTATGTTCTTGTAAACATCTCTCCCATCCTCACTTTCTTCCTTCAGCAAATGATATCAATACATCTATGCCCCAGGAAGGTCAGTGGCAAGTGGAAGTTTTACTGAAGCACAAAGTGGTTATTTTTTCCTTAAATACTTTTTAAACAGAGCTAGAAATGTCTTCTGCTTTCTTTCTACTCCTGCCAGTATTCTCAGTAAAGGACACATTGTTACCATCTCTCATCTAGCATCTCTGTGATCCACACCTATAATTTCTCATGCCCTCTCTCTCCCTTGCTGCTGCTAAGTCGCTTCAGTCATGTCCGACTCTGTGCGACCCCATAGGCGGCAGCCCATCAGGCTCCCCCGTCCCTGGGATTCTCCAGGCAAGAATACTGGAGTGGGTTGCCATTTCCTTCTCCAATGCAGGAAAGTGAAAAGTAAAAGTGAAGTCGCTCAGTCGAGTCCGACTCTTCACGACCCCATGGACTGCAGCCTACCAGGCTCCTCCATCCATGGGATTTTCCAGGCAAGAGTACTGGAGTGGGTTACTTAGTGCTTATATACATATTGTATACCTTCTAACTAATTTTGTAAATCTCATGTCAAAATTACCTTCTGACTGGGGACTTCTCTGGTGTTCAGTGGTTAAGGCATAGCCTTTCAATGCAGGGGGTGTGGTGGGTTCCGCCTCTGGCCAAGGAGCCAAGACACAGAACAGAAGCAGTATTGTAACAAGTTCAATACAATAAACACTTCAGAAATGGTCCGCATCAAAGAAATATTTTTAAAAAATTTTACCTTATGACCATGCTTTTCTTTTTATTATAAATTTTAAACATTAAGTGTTCGTTACACATCATCAGTGCCCAGAGAAGCAGACCAGAATTGTCATGTTGCCAAAATGACCTCTTGTGATATTTATTCAGCCACCCTAAAGTAGTGTTTTGTTTCTTCTTTGTCCTTCTTTGTTTTTGAAAGTGGTGACCTGTCTTTTCTAACTTGTAAAGTGAAACTTTATGGCTTGTGGGGAAGATGTTTGGCCAGGGGGGTAAAAAACAAACACCGTTTTAACAGTGGGTCAAAGCATGAGCTCTGTAGCCGTACTGCGTGTATTCAGATCTTGGCCCCGTTCCTCCCCATACGTGGCCTTGTACCTGTCACTTCATCCCTCTAAACCCTTAGTTAGATCCTGCTTTTGTGATATGCAGTAATAATCGCAATACCTCATAAGAATGTTTTGGCAAATAAATAGGTTAAGGTCTGGAAAATATTTTGCACCAAGTATGTACTGTATAAATACCCTTATTATGACCATTTGCTATGTGGCTGGTCCCATGGACAGCCACATACCCACTCTTCTGGACAGTTCTGAGATCCCTTTATAATTAAATGACCTACCACAGATGGAGAAGTCTGTTTGGGCAGCAAAAGAGGCAGAAGAAACCTTTTACCTGACAGTACAGTTCTGGATGAATACAGAGGAGGGAGGGGGTGTGCTGTGTAAAAGGAAGGGTATATCCACTCAGGGAATATTTATAGGGTGCCTACTTTGCTCCAGACACTGTGAAAATGGCACGTTAGTAAATACAGCTGTTAATAGTATAATTGTTAGTAAGGAAAACTAGTAGTGAATTCATAAGAGTATTCTATCTTCATGAAGCTTACTTGGGTCTCCAGCAGAGTAGATCTGGGTGAATGTTTTTATGTTGTGTGTGTGTGTATTAGTTGCTCAGTTGTGTCCAATTGTTTGCGACCCCATGGGCTATAGCTCCTCTGTCCATGGAATTCTCCAGGCAGGAAGTCTGGAGTGGGTTGCCATTTCCTCCTCCAGGGGATCTTTCTGACCCAGTGATTGAATCTGGGTCTCTTGCATTGGCAGGCGGATTCCCCACCATCTGAACCACCAGGGAAGCCCTTTATGTTGTTTATATGATAGAAAACCAACGCTTGGGATTTCCATCGTGGTCCAGTGGCTGACTCCATGTTCCCAATGTGAGGGGCCCGGGTTCAATCCCTGGTCAGGCAACTAAGATACCTCATGCCTCAACTAAGTTCTGGAAAGCTGCAAAGAAGACCCAGTGCAGCCAAATATTTGAAAAAACAAACATAAAACTACCAGTGCTTTCTGGAAATAGAGCTCCTGTTAAACATCTAGATTTGATTGCAGTTAATTCCTTGTTGACTGGCTCTCAGAGAGAAACCCTAAAAGTTCAGTTGCAATGTCTGGGTGGGAAATTGCTGGGGAAGTTCTGGGTGATCCTCCACCCTGCAGTTCCAGGTCTCAGGAAGGAAGAGTTAAGAAAATGTGCCATTCTGATGAGCAAGAGGCAGTAACAGTGATGACTTTAATCAAGTCACCAGAGAAACAGTTTTCCTGCAGCTTGTTCTCTGGGTTTCTTTCCTCACTCAGATCAAGGGTCAGTTTAGTTCAGTTGCTCAGTTGTGTCCAACTCCTTGCAGCCCCATGGACTGCAGCACGCCAGGCTTCCCTGCCATCACCAACTCCCAGAGCCTGCTCAAACCCATGTCCATCGAGTCAGTGATGCCATCCAACCATCTCATCCTCTGTCCTAGACTGGAAGGGATTTTGACATGGAACATCTGCCCAGTAAGGAAAGAACGGGATCCTGGGAGCAGTGACTGCTCATGGCCCGGCCCAAAACCATTAACCTGGAGGGGAGGTGCCCCAGTTGAATGAAGACCAGCTTTCTTTCGGAATTTCCTTGGCATACCTTTTTTGGTCTGGGTTAGCCTGCAGGTTTAAAGGGTTGCTCTAGGAATATGTGTTAGGAGAGATGACTGTGAGTGGAAAGACTGTGGAAGTCATTAGGAAACCAGTTTAAAAGTCAAGAAGAGGCTGTTAAGAGTCCAGCTGGGAACCTCATTTGGGTGGTAGAAATAAGGCTGCAAAAGGAAAGATAGTTATGAGAAAGGCACGGAGGAAATGCCACCCGTGTGAAGAGGCAGAGAACTGGAGAGGCTGGAGATGACTGATGCACACCCTGGTTGTGTCGCTGGCTGTGAGCCAGCGGACGAGGAACGGAACCTGTGAGTGCCTGTGCTTCCTCAGGACGCACAGGGGCTGGAGTCAGAGCCTCCCACCAGCGCTGTGAGCATGGTGGGTGTCCTGTGAGATGTGCTCCATAAACTTATTATTGTTAGTGTCTGTCGTTGTCTTTAGTGTGTTAAAACTGCAGTCGTTGGATGTGAGAAATAAAAGGGGCTTGTACCTGAATGGATGGGATAGTGGAGTGTGGGGAGGTATAAAGAGGCATTGGTTTATGAGCAACAGTGAGTGCATTTTCTGATGAGTTGACTTGAATGTGTTTAGGATGTCTGCACTGAAGTAGAAATCTTTGCTGTAGATTTTTTTTTTTTAAATATTTATTTGGTTGCACCAGCTCTTAGGGCATGTGGGATCTAGTTCCCTGACCAAGAATTGAAAACCCAGGACCCCTGCATTGAAAGCACAGAGTCTTAGCCAGTGGACCACCAGGGAAGTCCCTTCACTGTAGATTTATGTTGTTGTTCAGTCACTGAGTTGTGTCCGACTCTTTGCAACCCCATGGACTGCAGCCTGCCAGGCTCCTTTGTCCTCCGCTATCTCCCGGAGTTTGCTCAAATTCATGTCCATTGAGTCGGTGACAATATCTAACCATCTCATCCTCGGTCACCCCCTTCTCCTTTTGCCCTCAATCTTTCCCAGCATCAGGATCTTTTCCAGTGAGTTGGCTCTTAACAAAAATGTCCAAAGTATTGATGATCCAGCATTGGTCCTTTGTATGAACATTCCAGGTTGATTTCTTTAAGGATTCCTTGGTTTGATCTTGCAGTCAAGGGGCTCTCAAGAGTCTTCTCCAACACCACAGTATGAAAGTATCAATTCTTGGGCACTCCGCCTTCTTTATGGTCCAGCCCTCACATCTGTACACAGCTACTGGGTAAAACCATAGCTTTCACTATATGGACCTTTTGTCAGCAAAGTAATGTCTTTGCTTTTTAATACACTGTCTAGGTTTGTCATAGTTTTCCTTCCAAGGAGCAAGTGTCTTTTAATGATATGGCTGCAGTCACCTTCTGCAGTGATTTTAAAGCCTAAAAAAGTAAAATCTATCACTGCTTCCACTTTTTTCCCACTTTTTGTAACTTTTTCCGCTGAAGACTTAGGAATTATCCTAAATTGAATTAGTAACTGAAGCAAAGAAAATGGCCAAGGACTGAATTAAAGAGCCGGTGGAGGGACTTCCCTGGTGGTCCCATGGTTAAGCATCCACTTTCCAGTGCAGGGAATGTGGGTTTGATCCCTGGCCTGGGAACTTAGATTCCTGCATACCTCAGAGCAACTAAGCCCGAGTGCCAAAACTGAGACCCAGTGCAGCAAAATAAATATTAATTTCATAAAAAGAGCAGGTAGAGTAGAGGGGGTGCTGAGCACTGATTGATTTTTCCTGGGTCTCCAGCCCTGAGCACAGCTGGCTCCCTGTGCCAAACGCACAAACTACAGTCATGATCAGTATCACGTCCTTTTGAACTTTTCACCGAATCTTTTGATTGTCCCTCTACACTTAAGTTCTTGGGGAGCTGATGAAGTATGCGACCTTTTGTGGGAACCGAAGGTATTCTTGGGGCATGACAACAGATTCCCACAAGACGGGTGGCTGAAAACAACTGAGATATATTCTCACCATTTAGGAGGAGGAAGGTCTGAAGTCAAGGCATCCACGGAGTTGGCTTCTTCTGGAAACTCAGACCATCCGGTGCATCTCGTAGCTTCTGGTGGTTCCTTCGCTTGTGGCTGCATCATTCCAACCTCTGTTCCCGTCTTCACATCACCTGTTTCTCTATGTCCTCTGCTCTTATAAGGACATCAGTTTTTGGATTTAAGCTCACCGCCACCACCAAATCTAGGATGATTTCATCACGAGATCCTTAAATAATTACATCTCCAAAAAGTCCTGTTTTCAAAAAGGTTACATTCTGAGGTTGCAGACAGACAGGAATTTTAGTGGGGACACTCTTCAACCCCCTACAGCCTGTGTGCACTGTCCCTGGCCACAGAAACTGGGAGTGGACTGTGTTCTTAGCCCTTACATCAGAAGAGCATGTCCCAGTGGGACAGTCCTCAAAAGAGTGGGCCTCGTTAAGGCTGGTTTTTGAAGGGTTTGCTTAACAAACTTGGATCAACTACTTGCAGAGGTATGTGAGTAGGAGTTGCTTGCTTAACAGAGTCCTGGATTTATTTTTCTTGTTTGGAATTTTTCATCATACTTGGGCCTTCTGTGACATGGTTGCTATTTTTTCTGGCGGAATTCTTCATCTATCAGGCAGGCTCTCGTGGAGTTTGTTCTAGTATATTGAGTATGTTGAATGCTAGAGATAAAGACCACTTGTGCTCCAGGGAGCCTGAACCATGAGACGTGGGTGAAAATAAGTGAACGTGTTAGTTGCTCAGTCGTGTCTGACTCTCTGTGACCCCGTAGACCATACATAGCCCACCAGGCTCCTCTGTCCATGGAATTCTCCAAGCCACAATACTGGACTGGGTAGCCATTCTCTTCTCCAGGGGATCTTCCCTCCCCAGGGATTGGACCCAAGTCTCCCACATTACAGGCAGATTTTTTACCGTCTGAGCCAGCAGGGGAGCCCAAGACATGGGACCTGGGTTCTAATCCCAGTTCAGGCGCTTAAGTTTTTCTCATCGTTAAAATACGATATCCATTCCTGCCCCTTTCTCCAGGATTTTTTTTTTTTAATATTTATTTATTTGGCTGGGCGAGGTCTTAGTTGCGACATGTGGGATCAAGTTCTCTGACCAGGGATGGAACCCAGGCCCCCTACATTGGGAGCACAGAGTCTTAACCACTGGAGTAGGGTCTTTTCCACTTTTCTGAAGAAGTCTCTCTCCAGAGTTTTTAAAAGGATTCAGAATAATGGTGTGCACGTTCTCAGCTGTGTATAAAATGTATGAAAATAGGTGTTATTAATATAAAGTGTAATGTTACTTAAGAAGTAGCATTTGGGGGCTTCCTGGCAGTCCAGTGGTTAAGACTCTGTGCTTCTGTTGCAGGGGACACGGCTTCAATCCCTGATCAGGGAACTAAGATCCTGCATTCTGTGCAATATAGCCAAAAAAAAAAAAAGTAGGATTTGCATGCTCTCACCTTCATCCTCTCTCTGCCTATTTCTCTCCCACACAGAGTTGAATTAATCTACAATTTGATCATTTCCTCCTGAAGGGTAATTTCTCTTTTTTTCCCCTCCATTCACTTTATCAAATACACAGCGAAGAGTTGACTTCTTAATACCTTCTGATGTACTGGTTTAGGTACCAGGGTAAGCAAAGGGTGTCTGTGACGCTGGGAGGTGCAGAATGTAGCAAAACAGAGAGAGAGAGGACTTTGCTGGTGGTCCGGTGACTGAGACTCTGTGCTCCCAACGCAGGGCACCCAGGTTCGTTCCTCGGTCATGAACTAGATCTGACGTGGCTCAGCTGAAGTTCCTGCATGCTGCAACTAATAAGACGCTCCACAACCTCAATAAATAAACAAATATTTTTTAAAATAGTTTTTTTTTTTTTTTAATGAACACAGAGAGGATTCTAACAGCCCCAAAGATGGTCCTTGTCACCTCCCTTCTACCCTCTAGGAAGTGACATCTAGGGAATCCTTTAAAGAATGAATAAGAGTTAACCAGGTGAAAGGAAGGGATGTGTATGTACTAGACCTAAAAGTGGGAAGGGAACCATGTGTGGTCAAGCCAGGTAAATAACTCACTGACCTTAGACCAGGAGGGAAAACCAGGTGAGAGTAGGCGCTGGAGGGGCTGGGGGATTCACAAACTCTCCAGACATCAAAGGGAAATCATAGAAAGGTTTTAAGCTGGAGAGTGACAGTACTGAATCGTACATTTTAAAGTTCTTGGGTTCAGGAATCCTTTTCAGTAATCCAGTGACAGTAGTTAGGATTTAAGTGATGTGATGGGATAGATTCAATAGGACCTTGATGAAAGATTGGAGGAGGGTAGGGTGACTTCCAAGTCATCCCGGCTTGGACATCTAAGCATCTTTTACTGAAATCTGGGACCAAGGAAGACACGCCATTGGAGGGAATATGTTTCCTTTTATGAATATTGAGCGTGATGCTGCTGTGGAATATTTCCAAACAGAAATATCCAAGAAACAAAGTAAATGCTGACTTAAAGTTCTTGGACATTGTGTTCTCAACTGTACTAAGGTTATGTCCTTTAAAGAGTCTCCTTGTCCCTCTTGATCTCTGTCGTTGCTAAGCGTCCTTCTTCTTCACCTAAGTTTCAACGTGACCTTAGACTGGAAACTTCCCCTGTCTGCCTCGTTGTTTCCTCATCCAGAAGAAAAGGCAGACTGCGTGATCTTCAGGAGCTCTTTGGGTTTAAACCTTCATCAGAGACTTTGCAGTTATTTGATTTCAAAGAAATCAGAGGGTGGAATTGGGGAATCTAGTCCTTGTTTGTTAGAATTCAGTTTGAACTGTTCTGGTTGCATATTCTTTTGCTAAGAAAAAGGTCATTTCAGATGGATACTGCCCCAACAACTGTATGTATCCTCAGTGGTACAAAAGTGTGACCAGATCTGGGGCAATGGGAAAGGGTTGAGCCAGCCTCCCAGGAGGGTTGACTTAGGTTGACTTAGGCCCAGACAAAAGCCCTGGCCTCCTGGTCTCTTTCTGCTCCCTGGGTCCTGGCTCACTCAGCCTCGCGGACTCCCAAGCCATCCATCCCCACGGGCTCAGGCCATCAGAGGTTCTCTTGCTTTAGCCTTGCTTTCCTACTAAGTTGGCACAGGATGGGCCGACACTAAGGAAGGTGAAGCTGACCTGAGCTCTGCTCCTTCCAGGGGGTGGTCAGGTGAAGGGCTTGTTCTATGGGAAACCCATCTCTTTACCTATTACAATTTTCTCAAACCACATTAGCAACAACAACAACAAAAAAGCCTACAGATGCAAAAAAGCTCATTCAGCTTACTATCTTCTTGCATCAAAGGAGAGCATGTGTGTTTTCAGGGAGTTTCAGCCTCTCAGTGAAGTGGAGGTGTTCTTGTGGACTTCTCCTTTCCAGGTGTGATCCTGCCCCGGGCTGGCCACCTCCACTGTGCCTTAGTGGCTCAGTGGTAAAGAATCCATCCACCTGCCAAAGCAGGAGGCATGGGTTTGACCCCTCGGTCAAGAAGATCCCCTGCAGGAGGAAATGGTAACCCATTCCAGTGTTCTTGCCTGTGAAATCCCATGGACAGAGGCGCCTAGAGGGCTGCAGTCCATCAGTCCATGGGGTTGCAAAGAGATGGGCACGACTGAGCGACTAAACAACAGCTGAGCCAAGCAAGGGATGCCAGGCTGGGTCTACTTTGCCCCTTCAGTTTCTCTTCACAGAACAAGTCCAGGATGATCGCTTTCATTTGCATCTTCTCTCCTGGAGTGTCTCATTCAGTTATTCCACAGGTACTGTGTCACAGCACTTTAAAAGCAAAACACCCCAGACTTTACTCAGGTGGCTACTGACGTTAGTGGTTCTCAGAGTGAAGTGTGTGCCAGAATCACCTAGAGGGCAGAATTCCCGATTAAGTGGGTCTGGGGTGAAGCGGAGAACTTGCCTTTCTCCCGTGCTGCTAGCTGTTGGTCTGGGGAGCACATTTTGAGAAGCACTGGCCCCCAACACAGCGCTCTGTGGGGGCTGCAGTGCCACTGGGCAGCTCTGCCTTGGGAACACAGGGAAGGGCGTGAATAACTCTACCTGGGTTGTTGACCTTTCTTCCTGTTACTTGACCTGCTGTATGGCTTGGGTCAGATTTCTCAGCACCTCACTCATGAGGCCATTAAAGCGTTAGTCGCTCGGTCGTGTCCGACTCTTTGCAACCTCATGGATTGTAGCCTGCCAGGCTCCTCTGTCCTTGGGGTTTTCTAGGCATGGAAGTGGGTTGCTATTCCCTCTCCAGGGGATCTTCTCAACCCAGAGGTTGAACCCAGGTCTCCCATGTTGGAGGCAGATTCTTGACCATCTAAGCCACCAGGGAAGTCATTAATCCTTTGCCTCGGCATACCTTGGTACCTTGGCCACTGAAGTCAGGCCAGGAGGCCTGCTTGCTTCCCTCCCAGCTGCTTCACTGTTTGATCCCATACATCCTACTCTGACTACCCCTTGCCCGTCTGCCCACTCCACGAGGGGTTTCCGGGAACTATAGGAATGAATTCATCCTTCAGAGGTTTGGAAGAGGAGCTCGCTTTAAAAACGGGCCCCTGGATGAGACCCACTGGAGGAGCAGTTTTCAAACAGTTACCTCCAGAACCTTGATGTTCTCCGGGAACTGTCACAGGAGTTGAGTTCCTCCAGCCAGGACCACCAGAGAATCTGCCCAGACCGCTCCACTCCTATTAAAAAAGAGTTTCTGGGAAACATGTTTGAAGAAAGGTTCCATTGGTTTTATTTTTAACTTTGGAAACGCCTGCTCCAAAACACTTGCTCTGATTTGAGCCTCCCTTGGCTCAGTATTTTGGGTGCATATGAGATACTGCCAGGGTTGAGAAATTTTAGATCTAGTTCCTCTGGCTGTTCCCTCAGTTCCTTTAACAAAGAAAACAGTGGTATCTCTTTAAAGAAGTTTTGGAGTTTTCTGTCAGGTGCTGTTCAATACAGCAAGCATGACTGCATGCTAAATGCCAGGCTCAGAGCCGGGCCAGGAGTGCAGAGTGAGACCTGGCTCCTGCCCGGAGGATGTGCTGTTAGTCATCACTTCACTGCCCTCCTGTCTCAGCACTCATCACACAGAGCATCTCCGCTGATACCCTGAGTTCATCTTCCTCCTGACCAACCTTTCACGCGCCTCTTTAACAGTTACCGTAACTCCAGATTCCATTCTAAGAAGTGAAGGGAGAACTGATGAGCTGGAGCAAGGGATTTACCCAGTGTATGTTCCCCCTGGTCTCTTATCTTAGGATCTGCTTCACTGAGGCTTTGCTAGTAGCTCAGGTGGTAAAGAATCTGCCTACAATGCAGGAGACCCCCATTTGATCCCTGAGTTGGGAAGATCCCCTGGAGAAGGGAATGGCTACCTACTGCAATATTCTTGCCAGGGAAATCCCATAGACAGAGGAGCTTGGTGGTCAGTCCGTGGGGGTCACAAAAGAGTTGGACACAACTGGCAGACTAATACTTAGACTTTTTCACTACCTGACTATACTATTACTCTGCAGTTGGGATATAGGACAGCGGCCCCCAATGTTTTTGGTACTAGGGACTGCTTTTGTAGAAGGTAATTTTCCCACGGACTGGAGTGGAAGGGGTGGTGTTGGGGATGTTTCAAGCACATTAAATTATTGTGCACTTTATTTCTATTATTATTGCATTAGATCCTGGAGGTTGGGGACCCCTGGCTTAGAGGACTTGGAAGCAAACCCCCACCATTCTTTATTGGTTGCACTGGGTCTGCCATGCTTTGCGGGCTTTTCTTTAGTTCCAGCAAGCAGGGGTTAGTCTCGTTGGAGAGCACGGGCTGTAGGGTGCTCTAGCTTCTGTAGTTTCTCCCAGGCGCTAGAGAACAGGCTCAGTAGTTGTGGTGCGTGGACTTAGTTGCTCAACAGCATGTTGGATCGTCCTGGACCAGGAATCGAACTCTGCATTGTCTCTACAATGTCTGCTGCACTGCCAGGCAGATTCTTTACCACTGAGCCACCAGGGAATCCGTGGGCTAGGTTTTGTGCAAATATCCATCAGGGACTGGTCGAGTGTGAAGTAAAGCTTTAGCACAAAATATGGAAAGATCTGACAATCACAAATTCCATCAGGCTGAGATCAAAACCCAGACCCTATGTCTTTAGGATCAGATACCTTAAAAGATCTTTCTAGAAATGTTCTGAAGGGAGCCCCAGAGCACCCTGCAAGGCTTCCTCACCTTTAGCCATCAGGCAGCAGACTCAGCAGAGCCCCTGGGTGGTGACTGTTGTCCTCTGCTGTCACCGTGGGGCGAGGCAAGCATGGGCCGAAAGATGACTGTGCTGGGTCTTGAGACTCTTGACGTTTTTAAAAAAAGACTCAGAAGTCTTAAAATAACCTGGTAGCTGAAATAACAACAGCAGCCACAGTCACAGCCTGCCATTCCTGAGAATGGTTGTTTGTTTAAAATCTGAGGCACTGGTTCTGGCAGCGGTTGGTTTCCACGAGCCTGGGCTCTCGCAAGAGTTGTTGCTCTAATGGAAATCATATGGTCTCATCACCACAGGAATCACGGGGCTCTGCTAACCCCTCGCTAAGGAATTTCCTTCCAGAAACTACACACACACACCTCCACACCCTAGAGCTGTGGAAGCAGGTGGTGGAGACCTGATCCCTTTAAAAAGGATTATGATGTTAATATTTTCCCAACCAAATAATTGGCCTAGGCTCCCCAGCCTAGATAGACCAGCAGACTCTGTTCCCATCACCACAAGGAGGTCGCTTCAACAGCCTTGTTCAGAGAGGGAGAGTTGGGGTGCCTGAGCAACCAGAGCCTCATCACCTCACCTTGTTGGGATCCCCCTCCTGGCCCCTAAAGTGTCATCATCAACAGCTCTTGACTCTCCCTCATCCTTTCAGAAGCTCTTCCTGGGACTTCTCTGGTGGTCCAATGGTTAGGACACCACCTTCTGATGCAGAGGGTGCAGGTTCAATCCCTGGTCCAGGAGCTAAGATTCCCGTGTGCCTCACAGCCAGAAACCCAAAGCAGAACAGAAGCAGAATTGTAACAGAGTCAATAAAGACTTTAAAAGTGGTCCACATCAAAAATAATTTAAAAAAGAGAGATAAACTATTATCACAATGACAACTGAGTTGATTAAAAAAAAACTCTTCCACACCTGCTGGAGACAGAAGCTCCGCACACACCCATCCACTGATGAGACACTCCTGTGGGCTCAGCTGCCTTCTGCTTGTTCTGTAGGGTGGTCTCCATGGCACACTCAGCATGGCACTCTTCTATTTCTAACCCCCTCCCCACACTGAAAATCCTGCCCATAGTCAGAATTTAGGGAGATAGGGGAGACCTGGAGTGAAGACTTGGGGCGGCTTAGATGGTGAGAAGGAAGCAAATGACTCTCTCGACCTTGGATCACATGCCATGCACTGTCGACCTCTGGAAAGTCCTGAATGGCAGTCACATTTAATGGCTTTAGGGGTCACCTTTCCTGACTCCTTGGCAATCCCAGGGAGCATCCCTGGCCTACATGATATCAGACTTTGACAGGTGATAAAAGCACGTACTGACATGCTGCTTCACGGGTTCCAGATGCGTAACTATTGACTGTGGGTATTTTTGCCTTGAGACACACCCCAGCCCACCCCCCATGTGTGTGTGGTGCCTCAGCAGGCTGCTTCCCGATGCATCCTGAGACCTCAGCACTTGCCTGTCAATCTGGCAAAACTGCAGCCTGACCAGCGTGGACTCGGAGCTGAGCAAGGAACATTGAGACCAGCCGGTCAGCATCACAACTCACGTGTTTTCCCTAGAAAATGAAATCGGTATCAACAGCAGCAGTGAATGCCCTTATTTGGATCTTGGTGCAGTGTCCCTTGAATCTGGACACCCCAGACTTTGCATTTCCATCCTCCAAACTTAGAACACTTTAAATGCCCTGTGGGCAGTGTCTGGCCTTGTGCTTCTAAACAGAAAACTCTGGATGATCATGGTTTGCCAGTAATCAGTATGCCGATGAACAGGGGAGTCCTCCAGTCCTGGGGTCCTTCTGGTCCTGCTGGGTGGCCGCTGTTCTCCCAACCGCTCTCCAGTGGGTCTTCACGGGAGATCGCTACTGGATCTCTGTCTTCCTCGAAGGACCCTGTTTGCTGTTGGGTTCAGGAAGTCCCCACTGTTCAGGGGGTTCCCCGTATTCCAGTTGGAAAGACATCAGAGTGTCCACTGTGGAGGCTAAGATCTCAGCAGGCCAGGCCGGAAGCAGATGCTTACTGCTTTTTAAAAAACGTTTACTTACTGATTTTTATAAATACTATATAATTACATATAAATTTATTATATAGTATAAATTTATACTTTTTAAATAAGTATGAAATATGTTTACGAATTTTAAATTTATTTTTAATTGGAGAAGAATGGCTTGACAGTGTTGGTTTTTGCCGTCCAACAACGTGAATCAGCCATAAGGAGACATAGACCCCCTCCCCCTGTCCTGAGCCTCCCTTCCACCACCCCCAGTCCATCCCAGCCCTCGAGCCTTTTTTTTTTTTTTTTCCAATTCTGTATGTACTTGTCAGTGATCGGTGTTCAGGAGACCAGCGCCAACAAGTGATGCAGCGGCTGAGTGATGCGACCCGTGCCGCGGAAGGGGGCTCGGGCGCGCGCGGGTGTGTTTGCGGCTCGGAGCCGGCGGTGGGGTGGCCACTAACTGTCCCCTTCTTCTTGTCTTGCAGATGAGCTCACAGTGCCTGCACTTTACCCCAGTAGCCCTGAAGTGTGGGCCCCGTACCCTCTGTACCCAGCGGACTTAGCGCCTGCGCTGCCTCCTCCTGCTTTCACCTACCCCGCTTCACTGCATGCCCAGGTAATTGACGCCCCTCGGCCACGACTCCACTCACCCCAGCACCCGTCCTTTCCAACCTGGTTGCCCAGAGCACACCGTACGACTAACACCTCTCCAGCTAACAGATCCACCTCCGAGAGATTAATGCCCCCCTCTCGATCAGCCGCCACTCCTCCGGGACTTGTGAGGACCATCTGACAGCCATGGCATCACCCACTGCCTGACGTTTGCCCCCCCCAACCCGCGCCCCCAGACAACACCACTCTCCTCCTTAATGATCTCACCTCATGCCACACACACGGGAGACGGGCCCGGGTTAGACCTCCCCCAGCCAGCTCGAGGGCACCCCCGGAGCACAGGCGTGTGTGCCTTATCGTGTGGAGGGACCGCAGCGGGAGGCGTGCGCGTGGCCCTGGAGTCATGTGTCTGCGTGTGTTTGTCTGTATGGAGAGTTCTAGTGTGTTCTGGGAGCTCGAGTGATGAAGAGGGCATGTCGGGAGTTTCCAGGAGGAAGGCTGTGTGCTATCCTACATGTGTCAAGGACCAGATTCACACTTCCATTTATTTTTAAGAGACCCTGTGGGAAAGGAGGTACGATATAGTGTCTTAAATGGAATTAGAAGTCAGGGTCGAGGTGTGTCTTCTGACCGGCTTTCTTTCTCAGTTAAGAATAGCCTGAGTTTTATAAACACACTCCAGTGTTTCTTCACAAAGATTACTGTCTACTTATGAACCCTTTCTCTTCCCTTGGGGAAAAAAAAAATTGTTTCTCTTAGCTTTTCTTGCAAGCAGTAGTAGTCCATGTTAGGATCCAGAGTGATGATCAGTAGCAAATAAGAGAGAAAGAATATAGCTGTCATTTGTCTTATTCCACGTGTAAGTCCTCTAAAAGCAGAAAAGCCTGCTTTTAAAACGTCATCAGCCTGCACAGGTTTGGAGGGACGGGGGTTGTTTTGCTTAGTGTTTATTGACCAGGCCGGGTGAAATCAACAGCTTGCCAGAAAACCCTTCTGACTTAACACTCTTTTACATGGTACAGAACTTACCTGTGTTGTACACGACACCTACCAGCCGCCCCAGTGAGGGTTCTCACAGGGAGGCCATGGGCTCAGGAGTGTTGTTAGATGGACATCCTTCCATTCTCTTCCAGCTCAGTTGTCAGTGCTTCGATTGTGCATGGACAGCCCGGCCTCTCAGGTACCGTGCAGGCAACCTACAAAGAAAAAGCCTCCGTGCCTCGACCTCCAGAGTTGGGAGAGGCGGGTGGAAAGAGTCCAGGTAGTAGGTGAATGATGGTGGCAGCACTTGGCATAGGAAACAGAATACCAGGGCTCTTCCAAGACTGATACCCAGTCTGGGTTGCTGTTCACTTCCCTTCCCTTGCTGCCCTTTCCACCTTCGTCCACGTCAGTACTTGGCCACCCTTGCAACGGCAGGTAGCCAGAGCTGCAAAGGGAAAGAGAACCAGCAGACACCTTCTGCTGGGTTACCAGAATGTTCCTGGGGGCCTCAGGCATAATTTCATAGAGGCCGTGGAGCAACTCAAAAAAGTCCTCTCTGTTGGTGGCCCACCCCCGCCATCTGGGCCATGTAATAGCCCCCTTCTTCCTCTTCCTGGACTGCCTAGATACAGCTCCATTGACTGTCGAGGCCATCTTAATGACACCATGAAATGGTGCCAAGTTTGCATGGTCTTCTAATTACCCATGGCTTTGGTTAATCAGCCACAAAGCCTTTTCACCACTGCCCTGGAAAAGCAAGGCCTGACACTGGCCGCACAGGACCGGGAATGAGAGATCCAAAAGCCCAGGCCATTGTGAGAGAGGATGAGGAGAGACGGTGCCAAGATAAATGGACTCGCCGGTTCTGACTTACGGGGATGTGTACCGCCCATGGTGGCATGTTCCCCGTGAGCTGTTCCTTGGTCTTGAGGCTTTCCCAGCCGGGCATCCACTTGGCATCGCTACATCAGCCCTAGAGCTGGTGGGACTCTCATCTGATACCAGTGTGAGATCCTTGCGCTCAACCCCGCTTCTTACTGGGGGTCATTCCCAGTACAAGCTTGAGTTCTGTGTTGCAAAGGCTGATGAACAGATAACGGTTATTTAAATGTCTTTGTCCGATAGGAGAATCGTAGAATGAACTGGGAGAGGCTTGACAGATCAGCTGGTCCGACCCATTTTACAAATGAGGACACAGACCAGAGAAGATGCAGAGAGTTGTCCAAAGTCTGGACGTGGCTCTGCCGTGGCCAGAGTCAGGTCACCTGATTCCTAGCTCTGTCCACACCTCAGTGCTGGCTCACCAGAGACTAAGTCTTTGATGGAATTGTGGAGAGGCCTTGCTCCAGTGACTCCTTGGATCTTTTTCTTCTCTAAGTAGATGAGAAGCCTGTAAGAAGAGACTTGGAGGCAGAGACGAGGGACTCAGAACTTAACCATCACCCAAAAGGCCTAAGAGAATTTTTACTAACTGGAGGTAGAGCAGAGGGGAAGACCAGAATGGAGCATCCCCTTAGTGGCTAATTCCGTTTTGTTCTGGAAATCTTATTATATGTCTTTGGAGATCAGCTTTGAGATGATTTTGCTTTTCTTAGTGATGTTGTGCTCTGTTTTGAGACTTGGATTTTTTTTTTCTTCTAGTGTTTCTCTCCTGAGGCAAAGCCCAACACACCTGTCTTTTGTCCACTTCTCCAGCAAATTAGATTTGTCTCTGGGAATGTGTTTGTAACATATCAACCTACTGCAGACCAGCAGAGGGAGCTCCCATGTTGAATTTGCTTGTTAGCTGTTTTTTTGTTGTTGTTGTTTGTTTTTTCCCTTCCCTCCCTTTTGCAAAAACTATTTCTTGGTAACATTTGAGAGATTTCAATAAAAATTTTAATTAGAGCAAACATGATCTCAAGTAGACTGCAGCGTTTTGTTTTTCACGGTGATGCGACTTTGGAGCTAAGATGTTATCTCTGACTGAGATTTGGGGAGAGCTGGGCCTAGGATGCTGAGTACACATTATATGGGAGAGGGAGCCAGCATCCCAGGGAGACTCGCTGCTGCTGCCTGTATCCTCTTGGGCTCCTGAACCATCAGAGCTGCATAATAGAAGTTGCTCATTCTAGCATCCATGGGTCACACCTACCAGGAGCTGTCACTTCAACAAGGATGGCTGTCTTTTCCAGTCTGTCTGATCCAGAAGGAAGATCCAGGAGAGACAGAAGTTATCGCTGCAAAGGAGTTGATGCTTCGTGTCTCTGCTTCTGCCCGGCCTGTATGGTGCCTCCGTGGCCACACTGAAGATGCGTGTTGGACATCACATCCCACTTGTAGAGAATTACTGGGCAAGGACTGTAAGCCGCAGTACTGCCTTTTGTACTTCTAGAGATAAGAGGCCAGCTGATTTCTGAGAAGATTGTTCACTTCTTAAGAAGTGCTCATCCTGCTTACTTTTGCCATCGTTGGTATTTGAAATGTATTAAGTGTATTATGCGAGTCACTGTCAACAAGGGAGGAAGGTTTCATTCACGACTTTTAGGAAAGGCGCATGCGGAAGAGAATCCACACAGTTCCTCTTACCTCATACTCACACATCTCAGCTTTTTTTTTTTTTTAAAGTTTGGGTTCATTTTTACTTTTGGTCTGCTTGCTAATGGGTCTGAGAGGAAGCCAATAAAACACACTGTCCTCTCCCACAGTCTGGAAGCAATGCCATTTACCCTTGACCAGAGTCGCCTTGAATTGAGCCAGGAACTTGCGCAGGTAAGTGGGGCCGAGAGAGCAGGTCCTGGCTACCAAGCTGTCTCCTCCATGGGCCCTGTCTGCCCTGAGTCTCTGCACATTGTGTCCCGGGGCTGCCCTGCGGCTTGTGACTGGAGCGCGTCACCTGCCCATGAACAGAAGGTCTTCAGATGAAACCACAGACTTCCCGGGGCAAGACGGGCCCCTGGGGAGGTCTCCCTGTGACACACTGGAAAAATCCTAAAGGTTAGACCTAAAATAAATGCCAAATGGACCATGGGAAAAACTCAGGCAAACAAAGAGAAGTCATTGGGGAGAGATGACCTAGGGTGACATGTGGGTGTCCTGACCTCCGGGTCCTCACCCCAGACACTGCAGTTTCTAGAACTGCATTTGTAAACTTCTTGTTTGGTTTTTTTTTTTTTTTAAGGAAATCTCTTTAGGCATCTCCTCTGTCACTGAGCCCCCGTAGTGAATACCGAGATGAAGCAGCGTGGTCTGATGTGAGTTGGATTTAAGCATGGTACATAGCTGGTCAGACGGGGCATGGTGAGGGAGGCAGGTGTGACTGTATACTTGGGTGGGCACATAGCCTGGCAGCGGGTCAGCAGTGTTTGCTTCCTACCCGGGTGCTCCTGGGGACTCGCACAGGGGGGACTCTGTTCCTTGAGCTTCTCCCTCCTATTCAGAAGGCAGCAGCCAGTGTTGAAATGCTGGGCCTGAGAACTGAACCCCTCAGAGGCGACTTTATTCCCTCACCAGCTGCCAGCCTCCCAGAGGAAAGGGAGGTGTCAGGAGATTCGGGCGTGGTTTCTCTTCCCCCTGACGGCCTCATCCTTGAGGCCTGGCTTTCCCAAACATATCTTATCCTGTAGCCCTGGGGCTGGTCTCTGCCCCAGAGACCCCTTCCTTGAAGGACTGCCTTTGAGGCAGATCAGCTCAAGGCTTTGAATTGTTTGGGCATAAATGAAAGTATTAATTCTCTGACATTTGCTTTTCTCTTTAAACCTGCAACTCCGTGAAGGTCAGAGTAGGGGCGGGGGAACCACGCCCTGGCATTGTCTCCTGATCGCACCAGACTTGTCTCGTCCCCTGTTTTTGTTTGACTTTCTGGTCACCTGAGAGCCCCTGGCTTGGCTCCCATAGTAGACGGAGGATGGGTTGGCGTGGTGCTCATGGCCTAGCCTCTCGTGAGCACTGGGCCCCCTTTCCTGTTCCAGTCCCCCCAGCCCCTCCCTAGGGGGCTCTTTCCCTGTCAACCCCATAAGGCCTGAGGTTTCTGGGGCTCCCTGGTCAGATGTGGGCTTTGCCATTTACAGGTTTTGTGACCTTGACTCAAGTTCCTTAAAAGAATCCACCTGCAATGCAGGAGACCTGTGTTCGATCCCTGGGTCGGGAAGATCTCCTGGAGAAGGAAATAGTAACCCACTCCAGTATTCTTGCCTGGAAAATCCCATGAAGAGGAGCTTGGCAGGCTGCAGTCTATGGGGTCGCAGAGTCGGACACAACTAAGCAACTAACACTCAAAGTGGGGCTAAAAATCCCTCATGTAAAACAGGGGTGCCTGGCACACAGTAAGGGCTTAGAAAATGTTAGCCTTTCAAGGTGCATTTGAATCTTCAAGGAGAAGGGAGCCCAGGACAAGCTACCCCCGTGAACTGTGCTGGTTCAGTCGTCTAGCCCGTCTGGATACCAGTGGGAATGCAGAGTCCTCATGGCTGCAGCCCAAGGGAAGACCAGAGGCTGGGGAGGTGGCAGAGGAACGGGTGAGTGAGATAAGGCCTGAGTGACGGTCCCCACCGTCATGAGCGATGCCTGCCTGCATCAGCACTGTGGTCCCTGTAGCCGGTGCCAGCTCTGAGAGAACGTGGCCCCGGGAGGAAGCCCCCCACCCCCCAGGGGCAGGCCAGGCCCGGACACGCCTGTCCCCGACAGGAAACAGCTGGGTTCCCAGAGACCGGTGATTACATGTGTTCCTTTACTCAGAGCTCTTCAGCTGCTGGTCACCCCGCCAGTCCTTACCCGGGCCTTCTAGCTCATTCTCCCTCCAGTCTCTCTGCTGTGACTTGGCTCCAGCCTGGTGTCCAGGTGATGGGGTTACACTGTGTGCCTTGGGGGGCGGGGGAGATGATTCTCCTAGTCCTGGTGGCTGATCATCGCCTCCCCACTCCCGGGAGCCAACTCCTGGCTTAGGAGATGCTCTTTTACCTTCTCTGTCCCACCTGTCCTGTATCTTGCCCTTCCCTCCTCTGCCCTTCAGTGTTTGAAGACCTAAGGAGCCTCTTCATAAGGCAGCGACATACGCCTCTGCCCTGGCCTCGCCGGCCTCAGAGCAGTCCAGAGCCGGTGTTCCATCTGGTTGTTGGGCCCAGTGGTTCCTTTGATCAAAGCCGCTGCCACAGCTGCAGAGGCCCGGACTCCCCCCCGTCCTGGGCAGATTTCCTGACAGTGGGGGCAGGTGGAAGGATTGCCTTCATTCGGGGGGCACTGTGTTTTCCAGGTTCCTTTTCTCTTTTTTTCAGCTGTAAGGCTACATTCCCCCAACACTGTGTTTCCCCCAGCCTGCATCCCTCCAACCTTGTGAGCAAGGAGAGCCCGTCTGTTCACTGTTGAGCTGTCTGCCTGTCGCAGTGGGACGGTGCAGAAAATCCAACAGGCCGAATTTTAATGACAGGTTCCGCCCATGCTCCTGACTTTAAGGTTTTAGGCTTTTGTTCTGTTGGTTTTGCTACCTCACTGAACCTCCGTTTCCTCATCTGTAAGTAGGAAGAATGAACCTTGGCATAGAGCAGTAATTACTGTTAAAATAGCTCTTCCATTTCCTTTTTTTCTTGGTCAAGAAGAGATGCCTAGGACCTCTCTGTAGCTTAAGAAGCAGGTAGGATGCAGGGGCTCAGGACTGGTACCCCTGCCTGCAGAAACCCGACGGCCCAGGCTTCACACTTTGGTAAATTAGAGAAGCATCTGGAATCATGCAAGAAGGGCCCTGGGGTGAGCTGAGGGGCGGCTGGGGCCAGCTCCTCCACTGGCCGTCCACCCAGGTGTTTGGCCTCTGGTGGGACAAGTCCCCAGATACCATCTGAGAGGACATGGATTCAAACTGCTTCGGGAGCAAAACCAAGAAAGGCTACCAAGAAACTTTGGAATTAAAAGACTCAGGCGCCATAAAAACCAAGTGAACTCCATGAAGAAAACCCGTGGTGACGGGGCGAAAAGGAGTACGAGCTCCAGATGGGATCATGTTTTATTCAAGGCCGGCGCTGCCGGTGGGGAAAGCCAGAACTCGGTGACAGGAGGGGAAAGTGAGACACCCCAACTTCCAAGTTCCATCCGCTCTGCCACCGAGTGCTTCTCGCTCCACCGACCCCGGTTCCTGGAGACCTCTAATGGCCCTTGATAGCAAACATAGTTAAAAATTAACAGACTGACAGAATTAAATATGGATGACCAGCCAGCACTGCAGACTTAATCTGACACAGGGTGTTACACGCCTGGGTGCCTTCGACCCGAGTGGCGTCCTGAGTGAACTTCTGGGACGTCTGAGCACATTTCGCATGCCTGTTTGGAAGCGCGAGTTGAGCTGGTGCCGAGGAGAGATGGGGAGAGATCCGAAAAGGCCAGAAGAGAAGCCGATCCCTGAAGGGTTATGTTTAATTAAGCCCGGCCTTGGTTGGTCTGAACGGGAGGGGTTCACTGGCCTAGGACCTTGCTCTTGGGATCTGGACCTTGTGGCTGCCTGGACTCAGACCTCAGCAGCCTCACACTGTTCAGACCTGGAGATGGTGCAAGGTCCTTGGGCCTCCTCTCCCCCTTGACCCCCACCTGGTCAGGTGGCAAGCTTCAACCTTTGAACCAGTTCACAGAAATCTGGACATTTTTGTCTAGGTAACAATAGCCACTTCCTTAATCGCCCCAGGCAAAGAGTATTGTAAAAGAAATAGTAAGAAATGCTGATTGCAGTTCTGTGTCTTTGTCCTTGGAAAGAGTAGGAGAGGGCGGAGGGGAGACTGTGGGGGTGGTAGGGAATGGTCCTCAATGGGCCTCATCTTGTAGGGTAGAGAAATTCCTGGCAAGTGTTCTGGTTTTGGTGAACGCCTTGTTAGAAATAGGGAAGATTGCTGTTTCACAGAATCCTGTAATTCATCCCATCATGAGGATCATCTTTTTTGTGATTGCGAATCATCACTGGGGTCTGTTGGGTGAGTTTGGACTTCCTTGGACCAGAGGAGGTGTTCGGCTTGGCTGCCTCTCCACAGCCTGCAGCGGAGTTTGCTGTGGGACCTGACCTGTTTATTTGGTGATACCGCTTAAGAGCGGAGCCTCAGAGCCGGAGTTGGTGGGGGCAGAGTTGATCATGAATAAATAGCATATGAGTGGCTGGTGGCCGGTGGCTCGCAGCTGAGAAAGCTCTGGCAGGGTCTCAGGGCTCTGTGTTGGGGACAGTGGGAGAAACCCGCCTTACGATCTCCATGTCTTCAAGAGGAGAGAGAGCTCGGTTCTGAATGTGGTGCCGGGAAGTCTGCGTCCAGGCCCAGCACCCGCCTTAGGAAAGGGACGTTGCCACTGCGACTTGTAGATCAGCCAGCCAGGGAACCAGCTGGTCTGGTGATCGCCTAGCTCTGATTAGTTTCGTTCAAGAGCTGGTTGACACATCAGCATGCTCAGCCTCCCGCCTCCGCCAAATGTCACCACTGGAAGGCACCTTCCAGACCAGCATTTCTCAACACTGTTACGTAATTGAAAAGATGATGTGATCCGATAAACTTGGGAAACCCAGGATGAAATCGGGCCAGACAGGTTTGTTTCAACTTCTCGGAGCCTTTCCCGTACTGATGTGGATCTAGAATCTGCTGAGATGGTGTTTTTCTCTTAAACATACTTGACTGCTGAGTGTGACTCGCTTCTTCCGGCTGCCCTTTAGGGAACCTTGTGCAAGAGCAGGGTCTTTGAAAGTTGAGCATGCGTATATGCAGCAGCGTTACCTGGTGGACTTGATAAATGCAGGCGCTTGAGCTCTCCCCCTAACAGTTTCTGCGTTTTGGACCAGGTGGTCCCAGGTGATGCTGGTGGTAGGGGGACCATGTTCTGAGAACCACTGGTCTAGACTTGTCCCTTGAGTCCACAGAGAAGAAAATCGCTAAATCGAGGGGTGTTTAATAATGGTGGCTCCCAGGAGTTGAACCAGCCACCTAGTAAGCACTTCTCGTGACTGTTTCTAAAGGCAAATGGGATAATGATGGAATTGTCACTAGGAAGGAAGCCCTTTGGAAGCTTTACCGTGTTTGCTCCTCAAAACACTGCAGGAGAGCTCCTGGGCGAGGCAGGGAGCCCCCTCTGGAGCCCAGTCAAGGTCTGCCTATGCTTGGCAACACTGTTTAGGATGTGAAGTCTCTGTACTTGAATCCTCTGGGCCTTACTCCCTCATCTCTACGTGGAAGAGGATGGATGTTTTATGGGTATCTCCTCCTCTCCTCTAGCACTTTATTTTTGCACTGAGTCATTTCTTCTCTGGCTGCTCTCCTCCTCCTGTCACCAGTCACTGGAGCTGGTATGATGCTGAGGTGGTGGAGACTCCAGGGTTACCCTTGCTGCCCTGGGCAGGAGCGTTCCTCAAGAAGCATGATGGCGGAACCCCAGTGTGACCCCTGGATGGTGAATCGAAACAGGGATGACTGTCAAGTGTCAGGATGAGGCTCTTGTGGAAGCGCCCAGGGTCTTCCATGTCACTTACTCACATGTCACAGTCTGCGTGCTGCGTCTAGCCGTCTCTGGTGCAGAGCGAGTAGCAGTATCAGTTTGGATCCTATCTGTTATGTTAGAGGATCTTTCAGGGACTTCTGAGGCCCTTGGAATTGCATACAACACGGTGAGCATGCAGTTGTGTACATGAGGTTGAGCACACGTGCATTTTTCTGCTGAACAGGACGGTGGCCTTAGGAGGAAGGTCAGCCATGCTGGATGGTCCCTCAAGCCAGAGTCAGCGAGTCATGGGTTTCCCCAATGTTTATGACACATCTAACTAGCCCCTAGGCGCCAGGCAGGAGTGGCCACAAGTGACCAGGAGCCAGAAACCACAGCAGACCGGCAGTCTTGAGTGGGCGTAAGGATGAACCCTCCGTTTTCTTAGAGGAGAGTGGCGATTAGTACAGAACACTTGTTCCCCCCGGGCTGGCTGCCTGTGCCGGGGTTTTGCCCTGTGAGCTCTGCCGCTGATTTGCCCTCCTTGGGCATGGGGACGTTGCTGATGACAAACACAGGCTAGGCCAGTTCCTGCTGAAAGGGGGATGGCGTTGCACCCCATGGAGCTGGAAGGAGGCAGCCTTTGGTTGAGGAGGGCGGTGCGGCGGCGAAGGACCCACCTTCTGGGCATGTGCAAGAGTGGCCACGTCCCAGTGGCTCTCAGGCCCATTGCCTGATCACCTTCCCTGAGGACCAGCCCGTGGGCTGACTGAACCTCTGCTAAGCTGAGCCCGGCTTCTGGCCCCTGGCTTAGCATCTGCCTGCCCATCCCCCGCGGGGCTCTGGTCCCCACCGCAGGCAGGTGCCCTGGAGAGTGCGAGGCTGTGTGTGCAGTGGAGAGGCTGGAGCGGATGTGCGGGACGGGGTGGGGGGAGGGCGGGTCTCCTTGTCACCGTCACCTGCACCGAAACGGGAGTCATGCCATGCACCCTGCGTCCCCCCTCTCCCCGGGCTCCTGTGAAACACCAGCGCGCCTTGGGCTCCGCGCCCCAGCCCCGCACCTGGGCATCACCGGCCAACGCCACTGCTCCCCCAACCCTGGTGCACTCGGACCCATCCCGCCTCCACTGTGTGTCTAGGTTCCCAGCCCCCCACCTGCCACGGGGCTGTGCCCCTGCCCCATCCTTTACTACCTGTCTCAGGGAGGCAGCTCCAACTCTGCCCTTTGCTTAGTGAGCAAGTGGATTCAGATGCACAAAGCCGTAAGCCATGGGTAGGTATGAGTTTTTTCTTTTGTGTCTCTCCCTTCTGCCTTCTCCCCCTCCTCTATCCTTCCTCTCTCCCTTCTGCCCCTGCCTCCCACATTTCCCCCTCTCTCCCCCTTCTTTGTTCTGCACCCCCTAAATTCCCCATGAGACATGTTTTTAGCCTTCCTGCATGAGAAGGTTTGATCTGTGTCCCCTTCATTGCTATAAGTATTGAAAAGACTCTGGTTCGGTCCTAAAAGAGCTTCAGTACCAGCTAGTGGCCCCCCGAGGAATATAGCTTTGCTCTCCTGATACAGGGGCTCCACTTTGGCTGGTAAACCCGTTTCTGGTCATATGTGATGTTCTGCCCTGGCAGGTCTCTAAGGCACAGCCGGCCCAAGGGCTTCCATGAAACGGAGTCCTGGCGTTGGGCAGAAGCTCCATATACACCCTTGGTATATGGAGTGAACGAGGCCAGACTGCTTTGCTCCAGGAGGGGATGGTGTCCCCCAGTGTGGCCCCTCACCATAGAAGGGACACAGTCACTCTGTGAAGGATGCCCGTGGGGTCCAAGGGAGCTCTGCAGACTTCTGCATGTGACCCACGGGGAAAGGCCAGGGTCAGCCCAGCTTGTAGAATCTAGTTAGAGCTGGAGGAGCCTGAGCCCTGGATCCTGACCCAGCCCTGGGCCAACTGGGCTCTGACCATGGTGGACACCACTCAAAGTACCCAGCCCTCGGCCGATTTCCCCACCTGTACCTATCAGGTGAGAGGAGGTAGAAGGTCTCCAGGCCCTCTGCACCTCTGGCTCAGCCAGAGGGCTGCTTCATCTGTTCCCACTTTGGAGATACAAATAAGATGGCTGTGAGAAAGGGGTTCTGCTGGCAGATTTGATTTTATTAAGCCACGGAAGTTGGCTTGCCAGGGTAAAGATCCCCCCAGCATCGCATTCCACTCCAGAAACGAACTCCCATGAACCAAAATAAAGAGCTGTCTTTCTCCTGCCGTGCTGGGGAGGGTACCACCTCTGGGTCCTCTGCTGGCAGCCTCCACCTTTGCTGTAATTTGCCCGCCTTCCCCCAACCCCAGAGCTGCTTCCTGTGTTGCTCAGGGGCTGGTGGGGAGTATAAACAGAAGCAGCAGTAAATGGGGATCTCTCATCTCTCACCTCTGTCCAAATGCTTAGGGGCAAAGCCCACGATGCCAATAGATGGACGTCTGTTCAAGCCGAAGGGCACTTGCCCTTTTGTTATTTTCACGTTTTCCTCGGTACAGGATGGAGAACATTCTGCCAAGCGTACCCAGCATCACAGTCCATTTGTAGGTAGGGCTGGCCTTGCATTCTGGAAACCTAACAGAAGAGGCGGGGCCCCACAGAATGAGCAGAGGGCATGGGATACCAGACACCCCCCACAGTTCCCAGAGGCCTTTTCTAAAAGCACGGGAGCAGATTCTCAAAAGCCCTCCTGGCCAGACCGCTGGCATGGATGGTGTCAGGAACCGTCCCTTCCTGATCAAAGACAAGTTTCTAGCTATTAGGCAGGCTGGCCCCCCAGCTTGGGTGATGCTGGGTGAACATGAGGATGGTGGCTCACTGGGCAGATTCCAGCCCTGCACTGGCTGTTGGCTATAAAGGAGGCTGGGAGCAGGGGACCCCCCAGGGCTCCTGAGAGCATGGTCCTGTGGAGGCATTCTCAGGATGCAGCTCTGATGCTTTTCAGCCCCTGATGGGGAGCTGCCCGCAGGCAAGGACCTGGGAACAGTGAATAGGGTGGGGGCCCTGCCGGCCAGTGAGCAGTGGACCTGTGTCTGGGGCCTTGGTTCACAGCCTTCTCCCCACGTGTCTTCCAGATGCGCTGGCTCCCTCCCTCCGAGGCTACTTCTCAGGGCTGGAAGTCCCGTCAGTTCTGCTGAATCCTATGTAAGTACTTGATTTCAACAAGAACCATGTGCCACGCCTGGACGATCCCAGGACAGAGCAGACATTTGTAACTGGGTGGCCCCCATCCTGCTCCAGCGCCCACTCCTAGGTGCTTCCTAGGCTTGTCCGAGGTCGTTCCGCTCACCCCAGGAACCCCGCGTGGCCCAGAGAGTTCTGAGGATCACTTACCTCAGGCAGGTTGCCCTGTTGACCTGAAGTCTCAGGTGGTGGCTCAGGTCCCCTTCGTTTCCGTTTCGAGGGGGACTGCCAGGGGCAGATTTCACTTGCTGACATTCTGGGTACCATAAAAGGTCAGGACTTCCAGAGGGCTCTCATCCTGGGTCAGAAGGCCAGAGCCTTACCTAATAGGAGGATTAGCAATAGGCATCAGAGCCTCGGAAATCCCACCCCCAGGGGTGGTGGTCCACACTCCAACCCGTCAGGATTCTTCCTCTGGCAATAAGTAAGTTGAGGATGACATTTTTGTGCTGGAAGACATCAACTTCAATAAGCCACGATTGTACCTTTCCTTCCCCTAACCCAATGTATTTCTGAGTATGGTCAAGGAGCACTTGTCCTTGGGTAGAGACTTACATGCTTGCAGGGTTGGAGCTAAAAAGATTTCTTCACCAAGCAATTCTCAGAACTTTTATAACAATGTGAGCATTGTGAATCATTGAGATCAGGAAACTCTAGGGTGCAGCAGTATTTCTCAAACTTGAGACCAGGAAACCCTTTTCTCAGAGAATCTTAGGAGACTCAGGTTTTACTTAGAGCACGCCTTGGGAACTTAAACCAGTGGCACCCATACCTATAACCCTCGGACCAGTAGTCATCTGTCAACGCTTGTCACTAATCTGTGATGAGAGGGGAAAAACCAGAGTTCTTCCCTTAAAGCTGCTTGTATTTGTCCTTTATTCTGCAATGATGTTCTTTTCTGTGTTAAAATACACTTGAATGAAATGGTAATGTTAGTGAATGACAATTGTATTTTAAATGTTTGTGGTAGATACCTAAAATGTTCCTTTAAAATATTTTGTGACATCTTAATGTTTTTTATTTAAGGGAGAGTTTTTTCCCCTGCCTGAAAACACGAATTTTAAGTTTTGAGGTGTTCCAGAGTTCCTTTAAGTACAGAAGTCCATGCTTCATATCAATATGCAGGCCCTTAACTAATGTTTATTATTGTTTTTTTATGTGGACCATTTTAAAAGTCAAATTTGTTACAATACTGCTTCTGTTTTATAGGAGGGTTTTTTGGTTTGGTTGGTTTTCTTGGCCATGAGGCATATGGCATCTTAGCTCCCCAACCAGTGATTGAACAGGCACCCACAGCATTGGAAGGTGAAGTCTTAACTACTCAACCACCACGGAATTCCCCATAATTAACTTTCGCACTTGATTTCTATATCCCCAGCCATTGTGTCTTTGTTCTGAAAAACCTTAGTCATTCCGTTCTGCGGGAACCTCCTCCCTTAGCGGGTGACACGGCCGAGCACGGTCGTGTTACAGGCTCCAGAAGACACTGTCCCCACGCACCTCTCTCTTCCATGACCATGTTTCTCTCTTAATGTTTGGAGGCTGGTAGGCATTCACCTGAGCTGTCTAGGGTAAGAAAACTGAAAACTGTGACACTCATGAAGGAGAGCACAGGGTGGAAGGCAGATCTGGCTTTTTGTTTTTTAGCATCAGCTAACAGTTGAGATGAATGACATCGGAGGGGAGGCCAGTGGGACAGAACCTGGAGGCTCCCCCAACTGTTCAGGAGTCAGCTTGTCCGCAGTGAAGAGGGATCAGGAGCGGGGGGCTTCCCGGGCAGGGCGGGGGCCAATGTTAAGCTTCTCGGTCTGCAGTGCCGGATGGTGAAGGAAAGCTGCGTGAGATGTTGGCATTTCCAGTTGGCAAAAGATGGTGATGGTGGCATAGGGCCTAAGGGAGGATTTTGCTTTAAGAACAAACAGAAGACGAGATCGGTAAGCAGTCGAAGAGCTCTCCCTCCATTCCCCAGAGACCTAGTGTGGGCGTGGCCTCCAGGGAAGGGCCGGCAGTTGCCCCACCCCCACCCCACCCCACCTCACCCCCCTTGAAGTACTTCTAAGACACAGCCGGATCCACATGAAAGATGTCATGTCTCCTGTGGCTGCATCGTTCGTTCTGAGATAAACTCGGGCCACGGGCCAGGCGCCTTCCTTGGGGCCTGAGGGACTCGAGTGGGTTGAGGAGGTGCTTAGGGAGGAAGACAGACCCATGAGTTTATTACACCGCACTTGCGGTTGGGGCTGCAGTCTCCCGTCCCGCCTGAAGTTAGACCAGCTCAGTAGGGCCCCATGACTCAGGCTCCGTCCAGTCTCTTGGACCAAGCCTTTTCCGAGACAGCTAATAATCCAGGCTGAGTAATCATAGGGAAATGTAAGTTAGAATTGAAAACAGTGGCGCCGCTGCAAGGGCAAACATGTCATAGCAGAATGAGTCTCTTGAAAAGGCTAAGTGAGGGTTAAGTGCCACCCGTGCCACCACTGGTGACCCACGCGGCCTTTCGGCACTCACTGGGAAGGGCCCCAGGGCAGGAGCAGGAGAGACATCTGCTGTCAGACACGAGGACCTGGGAGATGTCGGGGCTGCCTCCTTCTGGACCCTGAGGACTCCAGGCCTGTTCCCCCAGGGGGCCCTCAAGGATTTTTTAACACATTACTGACTGGGAGCAGGGGTGGTGTTGCAGAAACTAATGCCTGCAGCCAGTGGTTGGTTATGTAAGTGAATATTGGACATTTGGGTAACAAAAGACGTGTTAATACATCTGATTGCTGATTGGCCCACGCTGAGCTCTTACTTCTAAAGGGAAATCACTAACTAGAAAAAAAAACGGGCTCTCTGTTCTTTAAATAAACACGTTATGTATCTACTATGTGATAGATGTAAAAATGTGTGAAACTAGGCCTGTGCCCCTGAAGAGCTTAAGTTCTAATGGGCAAGAGCCATGGACACACATTTCAGAGTGAAAGGAGAATTACCGCTCAGGATGCTTCTAAGGAGGTGGGTGTGCGTGTGGACCGCCATCAGTGGCGTAACTAAGACCTTTAGAAGAGTGGTTGTTGGATGGTTGGGTGTTTTTGACTCCAATTTGTTCAACATCTTGCTTGACAGATGATGTTTAGTCTGGTTGCAATGTGTACACCTCACTACCGAGTTTTGCTGATGGTTCAGCCATGTGGTAGAGAATCCCAGAATACATAATACTGATTGGAAGTGATCAGTTTCCCAGATGGTTTGAGAATAGGACACTCGAGCAAGTCTGTAGTCATTCCTTAGAAGGAATAGGGTTACGCAGTTTTCCTGGAGTTCCTGGTTATGCAGTTTTCCTGCATTTCCAAATATAATTAAATAAATCAGAAAAAAAGGGGAAGACAGAGAGTTGGAGTGGATGTGAGAGGGTGTTCATTAGAAACTCATGAAATTTTCCTGGCTGTGGACCAAAACCACAGCATAAAAACTGTAGGCACATGTAGTTACAGCCTCACCAAATCAAAGGAGGACATAGCAAGAGAGATAACAAAGCTGGAATTTGAAGCTGTTTGTTCAGGGAGAAATGGCCTAGTCTGTCTTTGGTTGTTGACAGGAGAGCCTTGGGTACGTGGCTGGCTATCATCTAGAGTCCAGGAGCTAGATATCCAGGCAGAACTTAGAGTTTAGCAGGGTGGGAAGGGCAGTCTTCATGGTGCCCTGATAACTGCTGTGGCTCTTGCAATCACCCCTGCCTTCTCCCTAGAAGAGGCCCCAGGACCATTCCTTTTCTTCTATGAACCAAGGTCTTTCAATCACACTGAAGTAGATTAACACAATCAGTATTCAGTGAAGATCTGCAGGGCAGAAGGTGCTATTCTAGGTGCTGCATATACAGCAGTGGATAGAAGCAGACAAAACCCCCGCCTTGGTGGAGACATTCTAAGACAGGGAGAAGAGTAATAAACTACTAAACCATAGTAGGTCAGATGGTGAGAAGGGCTCATGGAGAAATGCGGAACAAGAAAAAAAGGCCAAAGTCAAGGGTAGCAGGTGCTTCCTTGTACATCGGAGCAGAGGTGAAAGCTCGCCCATATTTATATGGGGTTCCTTTTCTAGAGCAAACCTGTGTGCATACCTGCCAGGTCACTTCAGTCATGCCCAACTGTGTGTGACCCTATGGGCTGTAGCCCGCCCGGCTCCTCTGGCCGTGGGATTCTCCAGGCAAGAATACTGGAGTGGGTTGCTATTTCCTCCTCCTGTGGATCTTTCCAACCCAGGGATCAAACTCGAATCTCTTAAGTCTCCTCCGTTGGCAGGCAGGTTCTTTACCATTAGTGTCACCTGGGAAGCCCCAGAATAAACCTAACTTTGCTCAAGTTTAGGGAACAGTTTTAACTTCTCTGTTTTTCTTTCTGCTCACCTCCTCTTTTGCTAAATCAAAGTGAACAGGCTTGAGCCGGGTGACACTTAAAAGCACTGCTGGCTTTCCCAAACCTGGGAGGCCCGAGTTCATGAGCCCTGCCCTGAGAGGGGTCTCTACATGCCCTGGTTATGATTTCCCCACCCAGAAGCCTGGGGTTGGTCTGTTCTGCTTCCTGTGTGCATTAAAAAGTAGGGATGGGCCTGAGAACCTGCCTCCTGCCAGGTACTGGGGTCGTAGCATCCCTTCCAGCTTTGGGAGTTTAGACACACCAGGCATCTGCGCACCAGCTCATCTGCAAACCCAGACTGTGTGACAGCCCCCACCCCGCCCTTCGTCCATAGCCTATTTCTGGCTGGGAGACCCCTGAGCATGTGCAGCAGGTCCCTGGAAGACGTTCACAGAGCAGAGCACTGAGTCTGGGCGGCTCCACAGGCACAGGGCAGGGCCACCTGCAGGAGCCCACTTGCACCCCTGCCCTAACCCATCCCACCATCAGCTCCACTTGGCTGAAAGTGGAGGTTCAGAAGGCCCGTGTGCTCCCCATAAAGTTAAAGCTGAACGCCCGGGACTCCCCTCTGGTGTGTTGTGTTCCTTGGGGAGTCATCTCCTGGGGTGTCTACAGAGCATGCATTCTGTCTGCCCACCTAGTGTGCAGACAAGAGTTGCTGATGTTAGCAACTGCAAAGGATGCCTTGGTGATAAAACCTCTGTGCTCCCAGAACCTGGGGCGAGAAGCTAGGGTCCCAGGACTCTTAAATCACCAGTCCTGAGTCATCAGTCCAGAGGCTGAGTGGCATCTGGTCATCAGTATGATTTCTTAAACAAGAAGCATCCCAAAAATGCAGCCTTGGTCTGGCCGCCCCGGGGCCTCTCTGGGTCTCCCTCCTTCCTTGCCCACACCTGGCAAGTGTGGACAAGGCCAGGGAAAGTTGGGTGAGGGGAGATGTTTTGTTTGCAGGGTGAATATTTTTTTTTTCTGTCCTCAGATAACCCAAGTTTTACTAGGAAAGTAGAATCACATCTATTCATCTTTTAATGTTTTTTATAGTGAAATTCTGGGGAGAACTTTTTTCCTCTTGATTCTGGGAAGAGAGATGCCCTAAAGGCGGCGATCTTTCAGTGCAGGGCATGGGTCTCCCTGCAGCCTCCTGGGGTCAGTCTGTACTCCTTTGTACATTTGACCTCCAGTTCATGCAGCCTGCCTGGAGCAGGTGCTGTGTGCCAGGAAGAACAGTGCTGAACTTGAGGAATGTTAGTGGGGAATGGGGTCCATGTGGGCCATCCTTCGGGCTTCCTCAGCACCAGGAATTCTTGATGAAACCCAGCCAGCTCAGAGCAGCCACTCCTGCAGGAAGAACATTGAAAAATGTATGGCCCACTGACGCTGTCCCTTATAGTGTTTCAAAATTCTCAGATCTTGGGAATAGCAGGATATGTGTTCACATGCGTTTGCCTTGGAATTTTGTTTTCTAGTAGGTGGTTCTCCTGGAGAGTGGCTCCCTGGTTGACCCTGGGGTCTGGGGTGGCCCCTGGAGTTGGTTTCGGGTTCCTCTCTCGGGGCACCTGAGGCTTTTGGCCAGTCCTGGGGATCTAGCCCATGGGAATGTGTGTGCAGAGGCCCTGCCAGTCTGCCTCCGGGGCGCTTACACCCTGGTCTTGAAGGTGGCCTCCCCACTGGCCTAGCTATCAGGGAGCCCCGCTCTGCTACCGGCCGCCTCACCCCCGCCCTGCAGAGCCTCCTCCACTCCACTCCACTCCACTGAACCACATCACAGGCCCTTCGTGGCCGTGATGGTCCTGTTCACTCCTAGTGGTGTCTGTCCTCGGGCTCAGCAGGCAGAGACCTTTGGTGCTGGGGCCTTTGCCTTTCAGCTCTTTGCCCTGGAGCCAGCCGGCATGGACGTCACTGGTGTTAACGGCTGCTCTTCTCTCCACCACAGGTTCCAGGTGTGTGATGGTGGCTGCAATATGTCTTGTGGGTATTAATGCAATCTTCAAGTGGCTACTGTTCTCGAGCTGTTCTACAAAACTGGAGCTTGCTGGTGAGTTCCAACCCGAGACTGAACAATTCCTTCTGAGTGTGCCCAGTGTGTCCTGGGCCGGGCACAACCGCTTAGATAGGAGCAGTGTGGTTGGGACCAGCCTCCCATGCAGGGTGGGTGCTGGGGATCGGGGCGAGCTCTGTCACCTCCTCTGGCCACCACCTGCTCAGAGACGTCATCCGAGGAGAGCAAGTGAGCTCTGCAGGTTCTTAAGAGCGTGTGGCTCAGTGCTTGGTCCTCACAGCTTTGCTGGGTGATGCCCGGTTGAGAGTCAACACTTCTCATCCGGCAGCATCCAGGGATGAGATCATCCACCAACGGGAACTTAGATATGAATGAAGCTTTTCCCTTGAAGCCCTAAGCCTTTTTAAAAAAATAGTTTTGGTGGAAATCTTGATGTAGTATGTATATCCCTCTTATTAATCCATTTATGCTAAATACAGTGTAGCCCTTTCTTATGACTGGAGACATTTTGATGAGCCTTTTCAGAAATAGAGTGATGATGTGGGCCTTGAGCGTGACCGAACTATGATGGTATCTCACTGGCTCCCTCGAAACCGTGGGGCTTTTCTGGTGGTGAAGGTTTTAGTGACTTGTCCGTCTTTTCCATCGATACCAGCTGTCAGTGCTCAGTTCTGCTTGTAGCATGCAATGAGGTCTCCATCCGTGTGTGGGCCTTCCAGTCTTGTTGGAAAGCTTGACCTAGGACAGCAGGAATGAATGCCAGGGGCAGGCCAACCGCAGTTACGGCTCGGCCCAAATAAGGTGGCAGACTGCATCCCTGTGAAGGGCCTATAAAGCAAAGATGAGTCAGAAGGAGAACACGATTCCTGCTAAGGATAGAATCGGGCAGTCGGGCCTAGGAGGTCATTACCACATTTGGGAGGTAAGCAAGCACATGCTCAGAACACCACCTCTCCTGTACTCCAGAGGGGCATGTGGTGCCTGTGTGGGGAGCTGGCCTCCAGCACTTGGGGTCTTTTTTCTCCCCAGTGAAGTCTGTTTCTCTCACTAACCTGGGGCTTCCCTGGTGGCTCAGGCAGTAAAGCGTCTGCCCGCAATGCAGGAGACACTAACCAAACTTAACAACTACGGTAAACGTTTTTCCCACATCACGGGGGAAAGCTGACAGATAACCACCAGTTGTACAGGCTTCTGATTGGTCAGGTTTTCCTGTTGTCATGGTCCTTAATGGAAATGCCCACTGTATTCTTATTGATGTTACCACTCAGTAAAAAGACAAGATTTTATTTTGCTTTCTCTCTTCCTCTGGGGAAATTTAAGGACCAGTTGAAAGCCACCCATATATAACTTTGAAGCAGGTCAGAGTTGGTTTTTTGTTTTTTTTTAATGCAGTAGATCAACCCAGACTTCAGTAATTGGGGCACAAACAGATGAACCCCATGAGGACGCAGCTGGAGCGTGGGGTGACTGTCCGTGGACAGCAGGAGGGCCTGGTGACAAGGGGGAGGAGAACCAGGGCTTGGTCCTGGGGGGAGGCAGCTCGGAGTCTGACCACAGATGAACCTGAGTGAGTGGGCAGTGCCAGCGTGGATGTGGGAGGGCCGGCAGCACTAGCCCTGTTCCTGGTGAGGCTTCTGGGTCCCGGGGCCACCCAGGGGGTTCCCAGAGCTCCCCGCCCAGCTCGGACAGCCCTGCAGAGGTAGGCCTGGCCTGGGCGGAGGGGAGGGTCCAGTCGCCGGGCTGCACAGATGGAGGGGGGCCGCGTCTTAAGCTTAGGGAGGAGTTCCTAACCACAGAAGACGGGTGCCCGGAGATTCTAGACTGTGGAGGTTTCTATCTTGTAATATTTACTTTCACTTATCTGGTTGCACCGCTGAGTCTTAGTTGTGTCGCTTGGGATCTTTAGTTGCGGCAGGCAAACTCTGAGCTGGAGCACATGGGATCTAGTTCCCTGGCCAGGGAGCGAATCCTGGTCCCCTGAGCTGGGAGTGCAGAGTCTTAGCCACTGCACCACCGGGGACGTTTCCACTGACCCTTTTTAAATGTTAGTCTTTTTATTACTAATTACTATGACATTTTTTTAAAAAGCTGACAGAAAATGAAAACCACTCCTTAATTAAAAACCTTAAGTCATATGATATTGGGATTTAGGTAGAAGGGAATGTTCCTTACTAGACTTTTAGTAAAAATGAACAAATGTTAGAAAAACTCTTGGGGAAGAAATCATTAGGAAACAGGTCAAGTATATAGGGATAGATTGGTGGAAAACAGGATTTTCTTACTACTGGGAGGGAAAAAAGCTCGTAAGGCGCTTGGATCAATAGACTTGAACCTACAAAGTTACCTCTGGGAAGAGCGGCCTCTCCCGGGTCACGGCATTGACCACCAGCAGCAGGGCAGCCCTTGACCCACGCACGTCAGCAGCTGTCCCCAGGCACTGCGGAACACACAGCTGAAATGAGCTGGTTTAGAATTGCTTCCTACGCCGTAAGACACCAGGAGACGCTCTCCATTGTCTTCAAATTGGGCGGGTGCCAGGGGTTCCCTGTCTTCCTTTGTTTACCTGGCACGTGCGTGTCGTAGTTGACCCCCTTTCAGGAAAGGCTCTGTGAGCCGAGTCTGCTGTCTGTGACCCCCTCCCCGCCGCCCCCGCCCCAGTGCTCTGTGTTCCCGGATGCCTTTGCCGTGTTTAAAATGTCCTTGTTAATACATTCCAAGGTTTGAACTCTGTTTCCAGCTAAACCCCCTTCCTTGTTTACAGGGACTGAAATAGCCACATTTTGACCTTGTGTTCAGTCTGGAACAGCTATGGCAACGCGGACACATTCTTTTCCCATGTGAGAGCTGCCTTTACCCAGCAGAAGCAGCTCAGGAAGTTATCAACTCGCACCCCCTTCCTTGTCCTTTTTCACTCTGAAAGATCCATCTTTCAGCCTAGGTTAACCAGCTCCATCCACCTTTCTTTCTGCTCAGGAACCTGGCAAGGGCACAGAGCATCCTGAAGCCAGGTGGGCTTCTCGAAATCCTGGGCGGGTGCCTTCCCAGCCCATGTCAGCCTTCTGGGGTGACTCCTGCTCTGCCCCGAGGGCCAGCGTGCAGAGCTCCACAAGGGCTCCGGGCACCTCCTTGCTCTCAGCCCAGCCCTGGCATCAAGCCTAGGGGCCTGCATCTCTAGGCCTCCTCCCACTAATGGCCCATCGTTCCAGTTTCATTTGTTCCAGTGTCCCAAGTGTCTGCGTTTTTGCTATAAGCAAGTGACTGTGTCTGGAGTAGAAGAAGGTAGAGCTGATCTTAGGGAGGAAAATAATCCAAGGTGATCCTTGTGTAAGTGGTCTGGACAGGGAGAGTGCCTGTGAAGCGCTGAGAAGGCCCTGAAAGGACCAGGAAAGGCTGGAGGAAGTGGGGCTTCACCTGAGTTTTGACAGACAGGAGGGTCTGTGTGCGCGCAAGATACACTAGCGAAGGGAGGAGGTGCGAATACAGACAGCATGGTCTTGCTGAAAGGGGATTTTAATGAAGCGTTTGAGGATCTTGGGAAGGCACTGAAAACCTGGGCAGGGGGGTGCGCTGGTGCTTTAGGAACTGTCCTCTGGCTGGTCAAAGCACAATGAAGAATCAAGTGGAAACACCCTGGTGAGGCAAACCCCCAGTCGGTAATGTTGGTGTCAGGGTGACAGAGTGACCCAAGTGTGGTGTACGTGAAGGCAACTCTGAGTAGAGACGCGTGGCCTTTGTGGTCATGACAGAAATATCCAGCACAAAGGTAAGTGGAACGTGGGGAGCTGGCTGTGGAACCAGAAAGAGGCCTGAGTGGGCACAGTGCACTTCCCGAAGGTGGCCTCAGCTCCCGAGAGGCAAGCAGGCCTAGACCAGCCAGGCTCTGCCTGCAGGGGCTAAAGTTGTGGGCCCACCGAGGAAGGGCCCTCCGCCTGCTTGCGCAGTTCCTGAAGGCTGTTGGTCTTGGCTGCTGTCAGAGGCCGCTGGCCGTTGCAGGCCCCTCAGGTTCCTAGGGCCCCGTTGCTGTCCCCAGTGAGTTGTTCTGAAGCGGAAAACTGCTGCTCCTTAAAATCGGTTTTTCCGCAATGTATGTCCGCAGCTTGGGTTGCTGGCGTGGGGCCAAGTTTGCAATGCAGGACTTGTCATTCCAGGCCTGATGAACCCAGAGTGTGGAGGAAGGAAACTGGCCTTGCCTCCAGTTTCCCGAAGCTGGTTCCCCTCCTCAGTGGACAGAGTTGGGGAGGGGGGTGCTCTTTTGGCAGACTGAGGCCAGAAGGTCTAGAGTTCACTAGGGAACGGCAGCTACTATGTGACCCTCCATAACCCTGGTCCCAACCCCAGAGCTGCTTGCTGTTCACACCTGGATGTGATCGTGATTTCTACTGGGTAGAAAGATTTGGGCGGGGGGGGGTGGGGGGGGGCAGAAGACACGTGGCTTTTAAGAAGGGATTCCTCCAGATGAAGTTGGTGTAGTAGTGTATGCTTGGTTATCAAAACTGCATAGCTTTGGTACTTTGCTAGATATTCGTGACATGTGAAAAAGCATGATAGCTGTATAATCTTAATCACATAAAAGTGGATGCTTAGCTCTGAAAATACAGAGACCTAGAAGGACACATCAGCCAGCAAACTACTTGTGAATATGGATGACTTTTTTTTTTTGCTTCTTGTGTTTCTGATTTCCTATTATGCAAGTGTTAAACTTTGCCCACTTAGATTCCTCCATCATCGAGCGAGTGGTGGTGGGGGTTAGGCACTGTGCTGGGCTCCGAGAGAAGCAAAGGAATCAGAGTGGGGTTTTCCTTAAGGACGGCACCTCCTCCTCCTAAACAAGTCCTGTGTTTCCCAGAAAGTGGAGGGAGGAGTGGGGATCGCTGAGCTTAAGTTGGAAGCATTTCTCAACCCAAGGGGGCACACTCACTCTAATCGTCAGTCTTAGCACGTCATTTGGTTAATAGTTCCAACAGGCTGAAGAGACAGGTTAAGTGCTATGCTAACTTCAAAGAATCAGAGCCCTACTCCTGAAATCAACACCCTTCTCCTCATGGACTTTTTCCTATGATCCATAGGTACGTGATTGCCGCATTCAGTCTAACAGCTTGTGGCTCATTATTTTTACCTGTTTGGACTGTCATCTAAAAACTAGGCGGTGACAAGATATATTGGGTCATAGTTCAGAACTAGCTGGCACTGTACAGATCTGGCTTAGATAGGAATATTAAGGTCATCTTATCAGCTATGTTTGGGAGTGTTAAATATATTTGTTTCTAATTTCAGGATTCCTTGGTAAATACATTTTCCCAAATAGGTCTTAACACAGGGCAGTACAGTAAGTTCCCTACATACGAATAAGTTTGACTTCAAGAGCATGTCTCAAAGTCCAACTAAGTTAGCCTAGGTACCCAACTAACACAACAGTACTTTACTGGGTTTATAATACTTTTCACACAAACAATCCAGAGAAAACAAAACACTTCTAATCCTACAGTCCCCTTGATAAGTACAGGAACACAACAACTGGTGTGCAGGGAAGAACAGTTACTGACCGGAGAAGGGCGGAGAAGTGAAGGATCGTCAGCAGTAGGAGATGAAGGCAAGGTGCAGTTTCACTCTTGCCTGATGTTGATGGCACCACAGATTCTGGTTCCTTGCTGGTTCCATTCTATTCTCTTGGGAAAAAACCATCCATGTGGTAACACTGGGTTGCACTCTGAATAGCTGCTACAACCTTTGTGTTCTTGTTCTAGGTTCCCATCCCATGCCTCCTTAAATAAAGAAAATCCCCTTTTCACGTCCTGTGTCTCGAAGCGCTTCAGTTTCTCTTCATCCTTTCCCTGGGCCTTCAATTCCATCTTTTCCTCTTGCTCCACACTCAGTTATCTTCACTTTTGTTTCCACCACTAGCACTTGGCACTTCACAGTGGTACCAGCTACTTGCTTTACACTGTATGACTATCCTCTATACTGTAAAGTACACCAAAGCACAACCACTGGTAGAGGATGCATGCATGTGACGGTTTACTGCAGACACGTGAACTTACCTGACTGGACACCACAACTTTCTAAAGTTAAACTATGTGTAATGACAGCCGCCTCCCATGTACAAACCCAAAATTCTAGTCCCTTTCCTACAGTCAGACTTTTGTCAGTCTCACCTAATGGTAAGAAAAGAAGGGACTGGGGAGTTAGACGATAGTAAAATGAGTAACAGCAGGACACTTACCAATGCAGCCTTTTTGCGTACTTAGTCACTCAGTCGGGTCTAACCCTCTGGACTGCAGCCTCCCAGGCTCCTCTGTCCATGGGATTTTCCAGGCAAGAATACTGAAGTAGGTTGCCATTTCCTCCTCCAGGGAATCTTCCTGACCCAGGGATCGAACCCACATCTCTTATGTCTCCTGCATTGACAGGTGGGTTCTTTACCACTAGTGCCACCGAGTAAATTCAGACATATAGAATTGAGATGTGTTTAAGAAACTCCTGGGAGCCAGGCGGGGCTCTGGCAGAGGCAAAGTCTTGTTGATTGTCCAAAGGCCCTTTTTTCTGCCACAAAAAAATGAGTGTTTCCTTGCAGCTGCAGGGGAAAGAGAAATAGAAATTAAGCACCCGCTGTGAGGCCACCAATCCTCTAGTGCAGGGTCTTGCCGTGGAGAGGGTGAGTGAGTGTATTCTGTGTTTACACAGACGAGTACATGCACAGCTCTGAAGGGGAGCAGCCAGGGACTTCTCAGCTGGGACTTCTATCCACCATGTCTCCAAACAGCCCTGCGGCTCAGAGAAAGGATTGTATGCGGTTATGAGATCAGCACCTCTTACATACCTTCTTTCTGTTTCAGGTTTGAACAACACCTCGCCCAGTTTTGAGCCCTTCAAGACTTTGCCACAGCCTCTATCACACATCTGTTTTCCTCGAAGAAAAAAATATATAATAAAAAATGTTTTACTCTTTTACACTGTATAATTGTAAGAAATAGTGTGTTATTTGTGAACGCATGGTCTGCCATTTCTGTACAGTTTGGAGATATTTTCAAATGAAACATAAAAGATGTCAACGATAAAACCAAGAGAGTGAGTATTTTTATACCAAACATTTTAAGTGTGACAGGATGGATGATCTTACACTGGGTTGGATCACACATTTTGTGCTTGACTTTTGAATGCTTGTAATTTAAAGTATCTGTTTTTTCTTTCCTCTAAAATAAGCTGCATGTTTGAGGCATGGTTTAAAATATTATCAGAATTTCCAGGATCATATGGTGCATGTATAGAAATCTGTTTACCTGGCCTGGGTCCATGAGTAACGTGGCGATAGAGGTTAGAACTGCTGGTACGGCCCCTGAGGTTTGCTTCCAAGTCTGGTAGGACGCCCTGCAAGACAGTCAGAGCCTCCGGGAGCTTCCAGTGTGATGGCGGATTCCCAGCTGGGCAAAGCAGCTTGTGCTTGGTGCAGATTCCTCATTGAGGTGCACCCGTAACACGCCCAACAGATCGGGGTGACTATACAAACTGTGTGTGAAGTTCTGGGTTTTGCCTTTTTCTTCTAACAGCAGGCTCCTGTGTGAGCCCTGCTGATGCACAACACCCCCAGTTGATGTGTTGAGTCTAAAGGGGAAGCCTCCACTTGGGAGCCCAGCCCTGCCCATGTGGCCGCAGTGGGCACCTCCCAAACGATTTGCAGAATATCAGTTGAACTGAGCTGGTGTTCCTGAGTCTTGGCGGCACCAGGCCAGACGAACCATTTAAAAACCTGACCTTGAATCCCGTACTCACTGGGACACTTTGACACACTGGCCTGGGGGAAGATGCATGAGCAATGAGGAGAGGTCAGCTTGCTTCAAGACTCCCTCCACACGTGGGTCAGTCCTGTGTGGGAAACGGACACTCTTCCAGAGTCACCTCATGCTCTCCCCACTGTGGAAGAGCAGCCGTGTGTAAACATACGTTGACCTACAGATTTTTAACTGCTGACATACTAAATGTGACCACAAGCTCTCTTATTGATCTGCTCACAGTGTGCTGAAGATTTTTATATTCTAATGATTATATATATATGGCTGGTGTTGGGTTTTTAGTTTCATTATTTTCTATTAGAAATCAAGGTGTCGAGATGCTTTTAAAGGTCATCACAAAACGAGAGCCAAGGGTGAGAGGCTCTAAAACTTACGAGAAAGGCTGGCAAGGGGTGTCTCCGTGCACCACCTGGTTCGTGGTGACAGTTGTAGACTCTTGTTTCCAAGGAAAACAGAGCAACTTCCATACAGTCTGTTCTGCTTTTATAAACTGTTTAAAGGTACTTTTCTATTGTCATTTTTAAAAATAAAGTGCTAATTCCATCTGTCACACCACTGCTTGGCAGATTCCTTCTTGCAAAACCAAGTACATCCGATACTGCAATCCAGGAAGTGGCAGATTTTGTTGCCATTTTCAGGTCTGGATGGAGCAACCGAGGGAGGGATGGGAGAGCCTGTGGAAATGCTCTACTGTGGGTGCCTGGGGACCCACAGGGACACCGCAGCCCTGAGCCCTCCAGACCCTACAGGAGGTTCACGGGGGAGACACATACCTCTCTCTTGATGTCTTTTTACCACACTCAGCAGACTGCACATCCACCTCAGCCTACAAAGACTCTGCAACCTACATTTGTGGTTTTCTACTGACTAATTTATTAGAGTAAGAAATACATTCTATTAAGTGGTAAGACAGGCACTGGTAGCCAAGCAATAAAAATGCTTTACCGATTAACACTCACCAAGCCCTCTGTCCCCAAAAGGGGGGAGGGAGGTCACAGTGCTCAATTCCAAGTGAGGGCAACAACCACTAACAGCTACTAGTCTTGCTGGGCACTGACATTCCAGGTTCTGTTGTTGGACTGCACGTACCTTTTGCAGAGGAGACCAGCCACCAAAAGTGGGTCCCAGACATAGCCTGCCAGTACCCTAGAGCCGGGGTTGAAGGCAGACAATGACTGCACAGCTCTGCCGCCCTGCCCGGCCTCTGAAGCCCACACCCATCACAGTTCAGGGGTTGTGGCTCTGGGATGGGCTCAATCACGCAGCTTCACCTTCAGCCGCGCGATTGAGCGCGGGACTTCCCACTCACTCCAAGGCAGCAGGTTCAAGCCAGGAGGCAGAGATCTGAGGGTGCCTCCCGGGAGGGGCTGAACACCATCACTGCTGTGTGCTTTTTCATAAAATGAGTGCCTGGTCACCACCACTGTGCAAGGGACAAGTGTGTAGAGAGTACCTACCCGTCTAGTGTGAATTCCAGGCACAACCTGTCTGGTCGCTTGAACACCAGCTTCATTTCCTGTCACTCCACTGAGCAGAAACAGAGTGTATCTTCTGGAATTGGGAACTTGGGTCTGTCTGTTCCCTCTGCTTACACACATAATGTCCCAGTTTGTAGGATCCAGAAAAACAATAACTAGGCCATTTTTTGTTACCGAGTAAATCCTCCCTTGGGGGTAAAGATCTGCTGCTTCTGAACACAGGACTAATGCAGCTATAATATAAAACCACCATTTAGTACTGAAATTAAGAACTATGCCTTCTACCTCTAAAAAAATTACAAAGTAATCTGGAAAAGAACCTTAAAACTTGCAAAATGTACATTATACTTACAGTGTAATCATATGTGTGGGCTTCAAATTCACTGGATCCAGTACCTGAATATATGGCAGACCACTTTCACAGAGTAAGCATGGTGGACACCCCGACAATTCTTGGGGTCTGTGTCACAATGACATACAGGAATCAACTGATTCTGGGTGTTTCGGGCAGGTGTGCTTAGCTCTAGGAGTGCAAGCTGACTCCCTACTGTTTCCCCATCCATCACTGGGACGTCCGACTGTTAGGGGACAAGCGTGTTCGAATTTCAGCACAGGGTTGCCCTCTTGCTCTTCAACTGGTCCCCCTGTTCTATCATACCTGATGACATCAAACAATTGTCCAACATTCTGAGAAGGCAGAAGAGTATCTGTCACTAATGACATTATCTGTAACACTGGTCTTCAAAATGCCTACACAACTCATGACTCAGATACTGAAAAACCACATGCCATCAACCAACGGATAAGCCTCTCTAAGCAGGGAAACATTTACCTGCCACAGTGAAGCTCTGTCACCACTGCAAACTGTCCTGGGTGGCACTCAGCTCCCCAAGACTGGCCTGGCTCTGTAACCACCCCAAGCCCCAGATGCCAATCTGCCGTGAGAAACCTTGGCTTGTTTCCTCCTCTTTTTGCAGCTCTCCTGCGACCCATGGGTGCTGATTCCCCCGGACTTCCATGGTACAAACCACACTTTCCTGCTTTATAAGTGGAAAAGGGCCCTGTGCCCATGAACCATTACAACAGGCCCATAAATCAAGACCACAGGGAAGCCTGTTCCCCACTGCTCACATATACGGCTCATTTCAAGTTTAACTCTCTTGCCATGCTAAATAACAATTAACAGAAATTTAATTATGTTAGATGCTTAAATTCAACCTAAACTTGTCTTTAGAGTTAAAAGACACACCTACATGGAATAGGAAATAATGCTCAGGTTAAAATAGTATTTACCTGGACAAGAGAGTACTTTTTCCTTAAAACTAGGACGCAGAAATGTTCAAAGCTTCTTGACACTCACATGCAAGATAAAACCTGGTCTTGGAGTTTCTGGAGATGGTCCTGCCAATGTCAGGCTGTGGTTTACTCCATAAGGTAAGTTGGCCCTGAAGGGCTTTGGAGCCCCACAAAGTTCTGGGTGGTGGCAAGTCACTGTGTTCTCACAGGGTCTTGAACCCACATGGTTTGAGTCACAGGAACATGCTGGCCCATCTCCAAATGAGGAGAGCTAGATGAGTGTTCCAGGCCTGTTTCCAAAGGGTCCATGGTAGCAGCCTTGCCACTTGGCCTGCCAGCACCAAGTCTTTCCAATGGAAACCCCACTATGAAGGGAAATGTGTTTTTGTTTCTTAAGCTATGGCCAGAAGGAAGGGCAACAGCATGATGTCAGGGCCTATTCCAGCTCTGCACTTCCCAAGTGCTCACTCAACATCATGCTCACAGGCAAGGGACGGGGGTTCTAAAGTCCAGCTCACCTGAGAAGTGGTTTCCAAGAGGTCCTTTGGTTCCAAGAGATTCTCCCCCACAGAACACCCATTCTCTCAGGAAAAGCCCATAAAACACACCTAGGGAAAGGGTGGACTGGGAAGCCCCATGGGTGGCATCACGTGATGAAGGTCATCACGCTGCCTCCACACACAGCATCCCAGCCTTGCCACACAGCAACAGTAGTGGACCTGGCTTGTTAAGGACAGTCACTAATACCTTTAAAAAAAAAATCACCTGCAAATGAATCATTTTTGCAAGTAAAAGCAGTAGCTAGAAGGAAGAGGGGACATCAAATACCATTTCCCATGCTTCAGAAAACCATTGTTAGCTGCTAAGAACGGGGAGTTTATAAATCCAAATACCCTATGCCCACACCCAAAATGTATTTTCTGCTGGTGAGTTCAAACACTCCATCACAGAAGAACCCAGGGCTACATGCCTGCAGCGTCCTTGCTGCAAACCATGGACCGAGCAGGAACGGGAAGCAGCTGCCCTGCCCTGCCCTCTTGCTCAGGCACGGCTTCACACGCATCAAGTGCTCCTCTGTCCCTCGAGTCCCACCATCATCTGACCACACTTAGAGGATGTGACAGCAGCAGCCAAGTGCTAGTTTTCTACACTTTGGGCTCAAAGACATTCCTTTTAGCCATCCCCTAAAAGCCTCAGCTGATTGTGATGAATTATAGATCAAACACACTAAAGATGGTCTTAAACTTTTAATGCACCCAGACATGCTCATTCCAACTTGCTGCTTCTAAACAGCCCACAGACCCAGCAGAAACAGGCAGAGGTGAGACCATGACTTTGACTTTAACTTGAATTTCTCATGGAAATGTTCCTAAGTACCCAGAAGAACTGGTAAAGAACTTCTATTACAACCTTCAAACACAACTGGGTTCCTATCACAATTTGCCACAAAGACTATCTCACTCTCCACATATCAAAACAGCCAGAAAACAACAAAATGGAAACAGTACAATGTCCTCCCCTATCAATAATTACCTTAAATGTAAATGGATTAAATTCTCCAATAAAAATACATAGATTTGTTGAATGGATTAAAAAAAAAAAAAAAAAAAAACAAGATCCTGCATGCCACAACTAAGATCCAGTGCAAATTATTAAAAAAAAAAAAAATTGAAAAGATAACCTATGGAATCAAAATATTTGCAAATCATTTATCTTACAATGATAAGGGGGTTAATATGACCATAATACATAAAGAACTCATACAACTCAGTAGCAAAAAACAACTCCACAAATAATCCAATTAAAAGATAGGCAAAGGACTCAAATAGACCTGAATAGACATTCATCCAAATAAAATACACACATGACGAACAGGTACCTGAAAAGATGCTCAACATCATTAATCAGTGGGGCATCTCAGTTTTACATCTTCTTATGATGTCTTTTGGGGCTTGGGTATAAGAAACAGATACGATGACATTCAAAATCAATGAGAAGTAAATAAAACAACAAAATGGCTCCTTGTCATGTGTACAGAGTAGTTATTGCTCTGGGTTATCATTATGCCTTTTTTAGGAACACCAAACCCTGTTCTTATAATCCACTAGTTTCAATTTGTGATATGAGGACCTTATCAACCAACCCAAAGGGCCACTACAAATCATAAACAAGCACAGAGAAGGAAAATGGGTCATTTACAGTAGAATGCTGGAATGACCACAGATCTCCCCAAAAGTCATGACGATTCTTAGGAACCTACATACGTGGTAACAGCTCTCATGAGCTCAGTCAGTGAGAACCTTGGGGCCAGGCACCACCAGGGCTGGGACACCATAACACAGACATTCAGGCTGGCAAGCAGACACAGCCCATCCATGCTGTAAACAGCCTGACAACATGACCTGGGACATCCAGGAGACTAAACAGTGATCTATCCTTTTAAAAGAAAGCATTAAGAATCATGTCAAGTGTACCTTTACTGCTTCACTTGCCAACAAGAGGCACACCTTGGTTCCACCTGTGAAATCCACACGCTCAGTGACACAGCCCAGACCACAGTCTTCAACAACATTCCAGACCAGCACCTGCAGGACTCAAAGACCACCTGCAACTGCCAAGAACGGAAAGAAGCAAACTAAAGTCACCGACGTCTTAGAGCTCCTTCTACAATGATTTTATTATAAATATGATCTTTTGGAATAAACAAATATTGCATTCAAGACTACCAGCAAACTTGTTCTAAAGTAATAAAAGAGGGGAAAATGGAACCAGGAGCCACTTAGAAGTAGCGATAAATAGCAAAGATGCCTGCACGCCATGCTGAGCGCCGTTCCCCCGAGAAGTGACAGGAGGTTCACAGGGGACATCACATTTCTCATTAGCCCCTTAAGGAAAACAAGCTTCGAGTTTGGTAATTTGCCCTAGTTCTGTAAACCGAACTGCTCCTCTCCTCAGTCCTAGGTGGGAGAACAGGAAGATGATCAGCCTGCAGATGCCAGCGTCAACATGGAAGATCTTGACTTTGAAACTCTTTGCTCTCAGACCAAACTGTTTACTACTTGCCAGGAGCGATATCAGAGTAGTCCTTCAGCACCCCAGCCAAGTGCTCATTGTGAGTCTTAAACCGTCGCTTTTTCTGTGAGGCAGGCTTTTTCCTTCTCTGAATTGGGGCCTACAGGAAGGTAAAAACAGAAATGACAGCTACTCAGAGCAGTGATACGGGGAGGATTTACGAAAGATGCAGCAAAGAGATGCAGGGTTTTGTAACCTTTTCTCTGTTCCTCAACACACAGACACAGACACACAGACACACACCCCCCACCGCCCCAATCCACAGTACATCCCCAACCACAAACAGCAACCAGCGGTTTCCGTTACAGTGAAGCATGTGTACTTCCATCCACCTGGAAAGAACGGGCTGGCACAACTTACCACAACTACGCTAGGCACTAAGTGAGTGAAAAGAGAGGCAGTACAGCTCTTTTGTTTTTCATCTCTGTTATCAGGTTAAAAAAAATTTATCCACCATTAATTACCCATAAAACAAAAACCTGAACCAAATACAACAAAGCATAGAGACACAGCAAAATTGGGGAGTGAATGGGCACAGAAAGAGTTGTTAGGTAGTATTCTCTTTACTGCATCACATAATTTTTAAAAAAAAATCAACAAACTAAGCAATGATAGGAAACCATGAAGTGCTTCAATCACACTAATTCTTAGAGATCACTGGCAATAAATTTTCCCTTTAAAGGAGTCCTAAACTTCACCGAATAAAACACACGCACACACAAAAAATCACAAAGAAAACAAGCTACAAGGCATGATGGTGGCCAGGGAAAGGAGGGTGTTAGTGAAATATCCCTCATTCTGGCTTTGTCTCTGGACTGCAGAGAGCCGGTTAGCTGGTACGAGGCAATTCACAAATCTTCATCCAGCTACAAATCCTTCCAAATGAGCGGATCTGGGGTTATCAAGACAGTAAAATCTGGCTCCTAAAGGATCTGAGGGTCATCAAGGACAACTGAGTGTGATCAGCACTAAGGCAAAGTCAGGCACCAGTAAGAAGCGGCACCAGTAAGAAGCGGCACCAGTAAGAAGGCCAGGGGGATGGAGCAGGCTCCCGGCAGAAACCAGGAGGACATCACAGGCATGCCCGGCTGCAGCCAGAGCAGGCACTGCCAAGACAGGGGTGGGGCAAGGGGAGAAGCCCCTTACCTGGGAGTGGCACCTGAGGGCAAGGAGTACACCAGACGTGACCTGAAAGCATCTGACCAAGGTCAGAGGGGTAGGACATGGAGAAAAAACTGGAAGGAAGAACCAGCTACCTGCTCTTCCGAGAGCTGCACAGGAAGCAGGCTAACAGTTCAAAGGGCACAGCGTTACATTCTCTCCTAGAGACAACATACCACTTTCTTTGGTCCGGAGTCCTGCATGGAAGAAATACCCTGTCGCTTCAGATACTCTTCAATTTTCTCCTCGTCCATTGAATCCACGGTGACACTCCTCCACAGTTTCTGAAACTCTGCGCCAACAAGAAGTAGTTACCATACAATAGATGTTTATAAACTGTAACATATTGGTGATCAAAATCAGGCTTCCACATTATCTCCTCTGATCTGCATTAGCACATCTGAGATTTCATTATAAAACCGAAGGAAGACAGGAACATTCAGATGCTGGACACTGAGCAGCAAAAGGGCCTGGGAACACGAGCTGCATCCCTAGGCCAGATCAGCACTGCTCTATTTTTAGAGTCTATAAATGAAGGGCCATGTGACTGAGGCCTCCCCGCTTTCCTGGGAAGACAGGCAGTTGACACTCTCCTTTAATCCCCAAAATCAGTTCTCTCCACTGAAATAGTTCAAATTCCTGCTCATCTCCCATGAGCCCAGTACATCCCACTTTCTTTCCTACAGGAGAAGAGAAACACACAGGGATATGAGGAACCGAAGTTTTATATGAGTGAGGAGTTATAACAGCCTATTTGCAAAAGAGTCTTCTGAAATAAACCGGGGACGGGTGACTAGGTCATTAAAGTGAAGGGAGGGAGGCTGAGGCAGTAACACTGCTTCTCTCATGCCTGCAAAGCAGGACAAAAACCTTCCTACACCTTGTTGTCAGAGTCCCTTGACCCCTTTGCCACATAACTATTTTTGCAAACAAAAGGGATCACAATTGGGACGTGTCCAGAATGAAACTCATGTGCACCTTAAATTCTGTCCCTAAAGACAGGCCCTTTCCAAGTGGAACCAGTGGTAAAGGACCCGCCTGCAGATGCAGGTTCAGTTCAGTCGCTCAGTCGTGTCCGACTCTTTGCGACCCCAGGAATCGCAGCATGCCAGGCCTCCCTGTCCATCACCATCTCCCGGAGTTCACTCAGATTCATGTCCATCGAGTCTGTGATGCCATCCAGCCATCTCATCCTCAGTCGTCCCCTTCTCCTCCTGCCCCCAATCCTTCCCAGCATCAGAGTCTTTTCCAATGAGTCAACTCTTCGCATGAGGTGGCCAAAGTACTGGAGCTTCAGCTTTAGCATCATTCCTTCCAAAGAAATCCCAGGGTTGAGCTCCTTCAGAATGGACTGGTTGGATCTCCTTGCAGTCCAAGGGACTTTCAAGAGTCTTCTCCAACACCACAGTTCAAAAGCATCAATTCTTTGGCGCTCAGCCTTCTTCACAGTCCAACTCTCACATCCATACATGACCACAGGAAAAAACATAGCCTTGACTAGATGGACCTTAGTTGGCAAAGTAATGTCTCTGCTTTTGAATATACTATCTAGGTTGGTCATAACTTTCCTTCCAAGGAGTAAGCATCTTTTAACTTCATGGCTGCAGTCACCATCAGCAGTGATTCTGGAGCCCCAAAACATAAAGTCTGACACTGTTTCCACTGTTTCCCCATCTATTTCCCATGAAGTGATGGGACCGGATGCCATGATCTTCGTTTTCTGAATGTTGAGCTTTAAGCCAACTTTTTCGCTCTCTTCTTTCACTTTCATCAGGAGAATTTTTAGCTCCTTTTCACTTTCTGCCATAAGGGTGGTGTCATCTGCATATCTGAGGTGATTGATATTTATCCCGGCAATCTTGATTCCAGCTTGTGTTTCTTCCAGTCCAGTGTTTCTCATGATGTACTCTGCATAGAAGTTAAATAAGCAGGGTGACAATATACAGCCTTGACGTACTCCTTTTCCTATTTGGAACCAGTCTGTTGTTCCATGTCCAGCTCTAACTGTTGCTTCCTGACCTGCATGCAGATTTCTCAAGAGGCAGGTTAGGTGGTCTGGTATTCCCATCTCTTTCAGAATTTTCCACAGCTTATTGTGATCCACACAGTCAAAGACTTTGGCATAGTCAATAAAGCAGAAATAGATGTTTTTCTGGAACTCTCTTGCTTTTTCCATGATCCAGCGGATGTTGGCAATTTGATCTCTGGTTCCTCTGCCTTTTCTAAAACCAGCTGAACATCAGGGAGTTCACAGTTCACGTATTGCTGAAGCCTGGCTTGGAGAATTTTGAGCATTACTTTACTAGCATGTGAGATGAGTGCAACTGTGCGGTAGTTAGAGCATTCTTTGGCCTTGCCTTTCTTTGGGATTGGAATGAAAACTGACCTTTTCCAGTCCTGTGGCCACTGCTGAGTTTTCCAAATTTGCTGGCATATTGAGTGCAGCACTTTCACAGAATCATCTTTCAGGATTTGAAACAGCTCAACTGGAATTCCATCACCTCCACTAGCTTTGTTCGTAGGGATGCTTTCTAAGGCCCACTTGACTTCACATTCCAAGATGTCTGGCTCTAGATGAGCGATCACATCATCATGATTATCTGGGTTGTGAAGATCTTTTTTGTACAGTTCTTCCGTGGATTCTTGCCACCTCTTCTTAATATCTTCTGCTTCTGTTAGGTCCAGACCATTTCTGTCCTTTATTGAGCCCATCTTTGCATGAAATGTTCCCTTGGTATCTCTAATTTTCTTGAAGAGATCTCTAGTCTTTCCCATTCTGTTGTTTTCCTCGATTTCTTTGCACTGATCACTGAAGAAGGCTTTCTTATCTCTTCTTGTTATTCTTTGGAACTCTGCATTCAGATGCTTACATCTTTCCTTTTCTACTTTGCTTTTAGCCTCTCTTCTTTTCACAGCTATTTGTAAGGCCTCCCCAGTCAGCCATTTTGCTTTTTTGCATTTCTTTTCCATGGGGATGCTCTTGATCCCTGTCCCCTGTACAATGTCACGAACCTCATTCCATAGTTCATCAGGCACTCTATCTATCAGATCTAGGTCCTTAAATCTATTTCTCACTTCCACTGTATAATCATAAGGGATTTGATTTAGGTCATACCTGAATGGTCTAGCGGTTTCCCCTACTTTCTTCAATTTGAGTCTGAATTTGGTAATAAGGAGTTCATGATCTGAGCCACAGTCAGCTCCTGGTCTTGTTTTTGTTGACTGTATACAGCTTCTCCATCTTTGGCTGCAAAGAATATAATCAATCTGATTTCACTGTTGACCATCTGGTGATGTTCATGTGTAGAGTCTTCTCTTGTGTTGTTGGAAGAGGGTGTTTGCCATGACCAGTGCATTTTCTTGGCAAAACTCTATTAGTCTTTGTCCTGCTTCATTCCACATTCCAAGGCCAAATTTGCCTGTTACTCCACGTGTTTCTTAACTTCCTACTTTTGCATTCCAGTCCCCTATAATGAAAAGGACATCTTTTGGGGGTGTTAGTTCTAAAAGGTCTTGTAGGTCTTCATAAAACCGTTCAACTTCAGTTTCTTCAGCGTTACTGGTTGGGGCATAGACTTGGATAACTGTGATATTGAATGGTTCACCTTGGAGACAAACAGAGATCATTCTGTCATTTTTGAGATTGCATCCAAGTACTGCATTTCGGACTCTTTTGTTGACCATGATGGCTACTCCATTTCTTCTAAGGGATTCCTGCCCGCGGTAGTAGACATAATGGTCATCTGAGTTAAATTCACCCATTCCAGTCCATTTTAGTTCGCTGATTCCTAGAATGTCGACGTTCACCCTTGCCATCTCTTGTTTGACCACTTCCAATTTGCCTTGATTCATGGACCGGACATTCCAGGTTCCTATGCAATATTGCTCTTTACAGCATCGGATCTTACTTCTATCACCAGTCACCTCCACAACTAGGTATTGTTTTTGCTTTGGCTCCATCCCTTCATTCTTTCTGGAGTTATTTCTCCACTGATCTCTAGTAGCATATTGGGCACCTAATGACCTGGGGAGTTTCTCTTTTGGTATCCTATCATTTTGCCTTTTCATACTGTTCATGGGGTTCTCAAGGCAAGAATACTGAAGTGGCTTGCCATTCCCTTCTCCAGTGGACCACATTCTGTCAGAATTCTCCACGATGACCTGCCTGTCTTGGGTTGCCCCGCAGGCATGGCTTGGTTTCATTGAGTTAGACAAGGCTGTGGTCCTAGTGTGATTAGATTGACTAGTTTTCTGTGAGTATGGTTTCAGTGTGTCTGCCCTCTGATGCCCTCTTGCAACACCTACCATCCTACTTGGGTTTCTCTTACCTTGGGCGTGGGGTATCTCTTCACAGTTGCTCCAGCAAAGCACAGCCGCTGCTCCTTACCTTGAACGAGGGGTATCTCCTTACCGCCGCCCTTCCTGACCTTCAACGTGGGATAGCTCCTCTAAGCCCTCCTGCGCCTGCGCAGCCACCTCTCCTCGAGCTACCCCGCGTCCAAGGCCAGTGGCAGCCGGGAGGAGACACCCCGCGTCTGAGGTCAAGGGTGGCCAGGAGAAGCCACCTCGCACCCGAGACCAGGGGCGGTGACCCTGAGGAGGCACCCTGAGCCTGAGGCCAGGGGCGGCAGCTGGGAGGAGCCACCCACGCCCAAGGCCAGGGCCTGCGGCCAGGAGGAGCAGAGGCAGGAGGAACAGGAAACTCAGGTTCAATCCCTGAGTCGGGAAGATCGTCTGGAGAAGGAAATGACAACCTACTCCAGCACCCTTGTCTACGAAATCCCATGGACAGAGCCTGGCGGGCTACAGTCCATAGGGTCGCAAAGAGTTGGACACAACTGAGCATACAGGTAACAAAGACAGACTCAGACAGCCTGGTTTCACTTCATCATTAACTACTTGCCAACACACATCATCTACTTGCCAACACACATCATCTACTTGCCAACGCACAGAAAGTTTATGATGGAAAATCAGAAGATGAATGCACTCTGAAGGACCAAAAAAAAAAGAAAAAGGAAAGTTCCCTGGGTGCCCTGAGGTGAGCCTTCTGCTCAGATCAGGACACATCCCCCCCAGTTCCCTCACCCTGGCCACAGGATCTGGAGGCCTAATCCAGGCAGCGCCAGCGCCGCCCCACCTGTCACTATCGCTGCAGAGCCCTCAACCTTCAGGTAGACCGTGGGTACAGTCCATTCACAAGCTGTAAATAAAATCAGCACACAATACCGCTGGAGCAGACTGTTCTCTTTCCTGTCTCAATACAAACTACATGAAGCAAACGATGCCCTAATAGCTGGGGTGCCACTGATATTTAAGAAACCTGTCTTGAAAAAACTTTGGTTGATGACCAAATGCAAAAATGACAGTCTACTACAAAGAATTCAACTTAGGCACAAAATGTTTTGGGGTTTTTCCTGTTTTTTAAAATATTTATTTGGTCGCGGCACTCAGGATCTTTAGTTGCAGCATGCACACCCTTAGTTGCAGCTGGTGGGGTCTAGTTCTCTGATCAGGGATCGAACCTGGGCCCCTGCATTAGGAGCACAGAGTCTTAGCCACTGGACCACCTGGGAAGTCCCCAATCTGAGCACAAAGTTATTTCCACACAAAACATCTCTAAATAAAAATATTCTACATTTCTATAGATACATTAGGGACTCATTCTCTTATACCCCCTGAACTTCCATCTGCACAGATCCAGAAACCACTTAACAGGTGGCAATTATTTGCTTGCACGACTTTCTCAGCCTCTTGAAGCTCCTTGGGAGGGGGATTCTATTTCATAAGTTTTCCACTATGGTTGGCGCTAACTTTATTTATTAGCACGTCCTCAACAATCTGACCACTGAAAGCATGAAATGCTATTGTCTGGGCATCAGAGAGTATCTGTTTTCCTTTTACATTTTTTAAACCTCAGTTGCATCATTAGGATACCCAATTCCAGTACATGCTTTGACCCCGTTTTTCCTAATGTTAACACTATATAACCTTAACAAAACTATTTAAACTAATACAAACATATTAACTAAGCCATAGACCTTATTCTCCCATCCAGCTTTAGCAGCAAAATCCCCACCCTGGCCCAGGATCCCACCATGTTTAGCTGCTGTGTCCTTGCTCCAGGCTCTAAGTACATGACCAGTCTCTTTGCTCATCTCTCAGGACCGTGACACCTTAGAGGAGTTCAGATAGTTATTTTATAAAATGCCCCTCAGTGTGGGGTTGTCTGACGTTTCCTCATGATGAAACTGAGGTTCTACCTTCTGGGCAAGAACATCAGAGACGATACTGTGCCTTTCTCAGGGCCTAATAACATCAAGGGTCCATGATGTCCACACGTCTTTTTACTGGGGCTATTAGACTGATTGCTGGTTAAGGTGGTGTCTATCAGATTTTTCCACCATGAAGCGATGGTTTGTCCCTCTGTAATTAATAAGCATCCCCTGGAGAGATCCACTAAGACTATGCAAACTTACTGCTTCTCTGCATACTTGAGCTCACTAATTTCAGCATCCATCAATGCCTCTTGCCAACTACAAGTGTTAATTGTGGGTTTGCCTAAAGGCACGTTATTTTCATCACTCCTTTCATACATGTGGATTAGAATTCCACTCTAAGGGAGGAGACTATTCTTGATCCAATCTATTTAATTAACTTAGATGGATTTATGGATATTTATTTTACTTCACTTCAATGGATTATAATCCATTACTATCAGTTACTTTGCTCTTCAACTATCCTGGCTTTGGATATTGAGTCCCTCTAAATTGTTCCTCTGTCTTTTTGATTTGTCCCTTTTTTGTTACTTGTTTTGGGGTTTTTTTGAGCACTTGCTCAATTTCTGATACCAAAGCATGTTTCAAGCTCAGCTTGCATTTCCACAAACTTGGAATCAAAAAGTTCTGACTCCTTTTACTGGAGAATGGTATTGTAAAACCAAGATCGAGGCAACCTATTTTCTTTTTCTAGCAATCATTTTTCTTTTTTTGAAAACACCAAATAATTAGAGGACATCAAATTTAAAGACAAATGATTTGTTTCAGATTATTTCCAAGTATCATGAAAGTCAGTCAAGCTCTAAATTATACAGGTAAGTAAAATAGGAACTGTTTTAAAACCTGCTGTATTTTAACAGAAAAGAAGAAAACAGGCTAGAATTCGGAACTCAGATTTGACCCTTTCAATGGAAGGGAACCCTGTCCTAACTTGAAGCTAAGATTGAAAACTGTATAACAGTATGCCAGGAAGGAAAGAAAATAAGCAAATTATTTAATAAGGCTTTGCTTAAATTCCCAAATAACTCTTTGGCTGCACCCAAAGCTTTCCTGTGACATACAATAGCAGGAGAATAGAGTATGGAGCAACATGGCCTGCATGTGGAACCCAATGAACCCTTTTGACTATGTCCTCAGAAGGTAAAGAATCTGCCTGCAATGTAGGAGACCTGGGTTCGATCCCTTGGTCAGGAAGATCCCCTGGAGAAAGAAATGGCAACCCACTCCAGTATTCCTGCTTGGAGATTCCATGAACAGAGGAGCCTGGTGGGCTACAGTCTATGGAATCACAAAGAGTCAAACATGACTGTACGACCAACGCGCACAAACACACACGAAAGAGGTTACCTCTTTGCCTCAGTTTTCTGATTTGTAAAACTGGGATGGTAATATGTATTTCACAGAGTTGTGGCAATTAAATGGGTTTATATAAAGCACCGAGTTTAATGCCCACAAAGGAAAAAGCACTATCTGTATCTCTCAGTTACCATTATCATCTGACGTTGATCATTTATTTCTGAGTGCTACTGCCTTTAAGGAAAGAATGACACATCTGACCTCCACCCATGTTGGTGGGCATGTCAGCTCTTTGTTCCTTTTTATTTCAAAGTTGTATTCCACTGTAAGGATGTACCACACTTGGGAGCAACAAAGGGACAAGTTAAAGGGCACTTGAGTTTCCAGATTTTGGAGGAAATGAATAAAATTGATATGCACATGGATTTTGAGCAAAACTGGGTAAAAACCTGAGTGGGATGAGCAGGTCATGCAATTACACATATCATAATGCAAAAATAAAAACAACACTGGACACACATCTCACACTATATGCAAAAATTAATTCAAAATGATAAAATCTAAATGTTAAGAGCTAAAACAGTAACTCCCTGAAGAAAAAGCAGGAGTAAATCTTTGTGTTGTTGGATTAGGAAATGGTTTTTTAGATATGACATCAAAAACACAAGCAACAAAAGACAAATAAAATGTATCTCATCAAAATAAAAAACTTTTGTATCACAAACAATATAAGAAAGTAAAGAGACAATCCAAAGAATGGAAGAAATTATTCACAAAGTATAAATTTTCTAAGAGACTTGTATCCAGAATAAAGAACTCTTTAAAATTCTGTAATTTAAAAAAGTTTAAAATGGACCAAGAACTTAAACAGACATTTTCCAAAAGACAATATACAAGAATTCATGCTTTTGAACTGTGGTGTTGGAAAAGACTCTCGAGAGTCCCTTGGACTGCAAGGAGATCCAACCAGTCCATTCTAAAGAAGATCGGTCCTGGGTGTTCACTGGAAGGACTGATGCTAAAGCTGAAACTCCAATACTTTGGCCACCTCGTGAGAAGAGTTGACTCACTGGAAAAGACCCTGATGCTGCGAGGGGCTGGGGGCAGGAGGAGAAGGGGATGAGATGGCTGGATGGCATCACCAACTCGATGGACACGAGTTTGAGTAAATTCCAGGAGTTGGTGATGGGACAGGGAGGCCTGGCGTGCTGTGATTCACGGGGTCACAAAGAGTCAGACACGACTGAGCGACTGAACTGATAACTGAATCACTTTGTTGTACACCTGAAACTAACACTGTAAATGAAGTATACTCCAATAAAAATTTAAATAAATTTAATAAAAAATAAAGAATATATAACTGGCCATTGAGCACGTGAAAAGATGATCTTTAGAAAAATGCACATCAAAACCACAATAAAATTCCATTTTGCTAAATGGTATCTTAAATAGCTAAACTCAGTGTTGGCAAGGATATGGAGAAACTGGAACCCTTGTGCACTGCCAATGGGAATGTAAAACGAGGCAGCCACTTTGCAAAACAGTATGGCAACTGCTCAAAAAGTTAGCCGTCGGAATTACCACATGTTCCAGCAATTCCATTCCTATACTTAAAGGAAAAATTATGGCCACACAAAAACTTGTACATGCATGTTCACAGTAGCATTAATCACAATAGCCATAAAGTAGAAACAACTCAAATGTCCATCAACTGGTGAATGCATGAGTAAAGTGTTATATCCAAATGTAATGTTCTTTTTTTTGTAGTGTTGTTTTTTTTTGGTAATGTTCTTTTTACTGTAAGCATTTAATGCTCTATTTCACTTTAAGCACTGCTGCAGCCGCATCCCATGAATTTTGATATGTTATGCTTTCACTTTCATTTAATTCAACATACTTTTTTTTTTAACTTCCCCTGTGATTTCCTCCTTGAACCATGAGTTATTTAAAAGTGTTATTTGATTTCCAAATATTTTGGAGAATTTCCAAATATAGCTGATTTCTAGTTTGATTCCATTATGACCCAAGCACATCCTTTGTTTGCTTTCAACTCTTTTAAATTCCTTTAAGGTTCTGCGGTAGAATACCATCTGTCTCGGTGAGTACTCCAAGTACACTGGAAAACATATATACTCTATTGTTGGGTCATCTTGTTTTATAATAAATGTCAATTAGGCAAGTTGGTTAACAGAGTTAAGACTTTTCCATCTATTTGTTCAACAGCTGAGAGGAATGCTATGAACTTTAATCTTAATGATGAGTTTGTCTATTTCTCCTTTCACTTGTGTCTATTTTTAATTCATGCACTTTAAACATTTTTATGATTCCACTTTATTTCTATTATTATTTTTCTTTATTGAGATAAGTGTAATTGATATAATATTGCATTAGTTTCAGATATATAACATAATGATTTGATATATATATAGTGAAAAGATTACCAAAGGAAGTTTAGTTAACATAACTTTTTTCCTCTGATGAGAACTTTTAAGATCTACTCTCTTAGCTTTCAAATGTACAACATGGTATTGTTAACTATAGCTACTTTTTAAAAAATGGTTTTAGTGGTTATCCTAGGGTTTACAATACACACCTTGAGTTAACCAGAACCTGACTTCAATTAAATTATCCCAGATCACATATGAAAATGTAAAACAACATACCCTTCCTGACCTGCGGTGACCGTCAAAAACTTCACTTTTACATATGCTCGAAACACAAATTTATCTCTTAATAGTCTGCTTTATAAGTTAGCTATCTTTCAGAGTGATCAAAAATTTTTAATAAGACACACGTGAATTTTAAAATTGATTTTCATTTATTCCAGCTTTAGCACATTTTCCTATATATATCCAAGTTTCTGTCTAGTATCATACCCTTCTGCCCGAGGACTTCTGGCAATGCAAGTCTGATATCAAGGAATTCTCTCAGTTTCTGTGATACTGAGAGAATATTCCTCTGAGACAGGACTTTGATTTTTAAAGATTACTTTTACTGCAGATGGAATTCTGGGTTGAAAACTTTTTTCCCTTTTAGCACTTCAAATATGTCACAACACTGTGCTTTGGTTTGCATAAGGTCAAATGACAAGTGTTCTCTAATTCTTTTTTCCTTTGTAATGAGCTTTTGCCTCTACTTCAGGTATTTTCTCTTCACCATCAGTTGTCAGCATTTTGAATGCGATATGCATAGATGTTTTTCTTTCATTTGTTTCTATTGGGAGGGCTTATCTTGCCTCCTGTTCTCTGAGCTTCCTGGACTTTTGTTTTGGTGCCTATCTTTAATTTGGGGGTGGGGGTATCCCTTGTAGTTCAGCTGATTAAGAACCCACCTGCAATGCAGGAGACTCCGGTACCATTCCTGGGTTGGGAAGATCTGCTGGAGAAGGGATAGGCTACACACTCCAGTATTCTTGGGCTTCCCTGCTGGCTCATCTGGTAAAGAATCTGCCTGAAACACGGGAGACCTGGGTTCAACCCCTGGGTTGGGAAGATCTCTTGGAGAAGGGAACTGGCTACCCACTCCAGTGTTCTGGCCTGGAGAAGGCCATGGACTGTATATCCATGGAGTCGCAAAGAGTCAGACACAACTGAGTGAATTTCACTTTCATCTTTAATTTTAGAAAATACTTGGCCATTATTTCTTCTACCCCATTCTCTTTCTCTTATGAGATTTTAATTATACATTCAGACCATTGATGTTATCTCACAGTTAATGGAGACTCTGCTGTATTTCTTCCCATTTGTCTCTGTGCATTTCAGTTTAATTTCTACTGGCCCATCTTGCAGTTTGGGGTCTCCCAGGGGCTCAGTGGTAAAGAATCCGCCTGCAATGCATGAGCCGCAGGAAACATGAGTTTGATCCCTGTGTAGCAAATAGCAACCTTTGAGAAGGATATAGCAACCCACTCCAGTATTCTTGCCTGGAGGATTCCATGGACAGAGGAGCCTGGTGAGCTACAGTCCATGGGGTCACAAAGACATGGGGTCACACACAACTGAACATGCATGCAGCAGCAGCATCTTGCAGGTTACAGATTCTTTCCTTGGTTATATCAAGTTTACTGATGAGCTTACAGAAGGCATTCTCTGTCTCTGTTACTGTGCTTTTCATTTCTAGAATTTATCTGATTTTCTTATAATGTCTACCTCTCCGCTGAAATATCCTACCTGATCATGCATGCGCTGTTTCATTTATTTTAAATTTCCAGTCTGACAGTTCCAATACCCATGTCCTCAGAATTTGGTTCTATAAACTCTCTTCTCTCAAAAGCGCTTTGTTTTTCCTTGCTTCTTTTTATGCCTCGCAATATTTTGACAGCAGAATATCCTCTAGAGAACAGCTGAGACTGAGGTTAATAGTTCTGTGCCGGGATCTGGGCATGCCTTTCCTTCTGCTAGGCTTTCAGCGTGTGGAGGCTGAGGCAGTCTATGATGAGAATATGAACTTGGTTTGAAATCTGTTGCTGCTATGGTTATCCACAGTGCACCATAGGCTCCAAATTCCTCCAGCCATACCCTGCACTCAGTGGAAAGACTGCTTCACCAGAGGGTTTGGCCTCAGTGTCTGCTCAACCTGCTCTTTTAGGCCCCCCCTTAATGTTATAACCCTGGCTGGCCTGTCAGCCTCCACGCTCTTGCGACTCTCACAGAGTTCCACTGCCACCTGTCACTGCACACCTGTCAGCCTGGGGTGGGAGTTCTGATATTCTAATTAAGCCTCGGCCTCAGACAAGCCCTGCGTCCCACGGGCACCTAAACGGGGTCTCCTCAGTGTTCCTGCCTTGTCCTCTCTGCCAAGTTTTAGGTCCAGCATATATTTCGCCTTTCCCCTTGACAGAAGGTTTTTCTTTCTTTTCTTCTCACGGAAGTTTAAGACTTTTGTCTCACAGAAGACAGGGAGGGAAGAGATGGCTTCATGTCTTTTCTGAAGTGTCTACCGTCCCCTTCTCCAGCCCTGCCCGGCGGGGCCAGGACCCCCAGCCTAGCCTCTGCTTTGTAAGCAATCCAGGGAAGTCTGTGGAGAAGTGCCATGCGTGGGTGTCCACTCCCAAGTGTCTGCAGCCCAAGGCTTCTGCAGTCTCTGGCTAGCCTACACTAAGCCTTTAGCAGTTCATTAAACATTTTAAAACTGAATTCTTCTCACCAGTATTCACGTTCTCAGTATTCATGTCCCAGGTGTACAAGTGTTTGTAGCCCATCTTTTCTTGGTGTCTGTTTTCCTTCAATTTCAGGTTAGGTGGCTGCCCTGCACCTCAGCTCTCTGATGGAGTCAGAATCGCTCACTTGTGTCCAATTCTCTGCAACCCCATTGACTACAGAGTCCATGGACTTCTCCAGGCCAGAATACTGGAGAGGGTAGCCATTCCCTTCTCCAGGGGAGCCTCCCAACCCAGGGATCAAACCCAGCTCTCCCACATTGCAGGCGCATTGTTTATCAGCTGAGGCACAAAGGAAGCCCAAGAATACTGGAGTGGGTAGCCTATCTCTTCTCCAGGGAAACTTCCTGACCCAGGAATCGAACCAGGGTCTCCTGCACTGCAAGCAGATTCTTTACCAACTGAGCTATCAGGAAAGCCCCGGAAAGAGTCAAGAAAACTATACATTTGTAGCTGTCTAGGGTTTGTTGTTGCCAGAGTGGGAACAGTGCTTCCTCCATTCTAAGTGAAAGCTGAAAGCCCCAACTATCTACTTTTTAGCCAAACCTGAAGAACAATGTGACGACCACGACTAGGTCTGATCACAACAGGTATATCTGAGAGAAAACAGCTTCAAACTTCCACGTCAGCAATAAAACATCTAATTCCAAGAAAGCACACAAAATTGTTTTAAAATGTATATCATAACTGGGATTTTACATGCCAACTTTACCACAGCAAAAGAACAGTTCTGATATTTTAAATGTGACTTGCTAAATTCTAACCATCAACATGTACAAACTCCATTCACTTATTTAGAGTAGGTAAAACATGATATAACTGTATAACGCCTATACTGTGGATATCTCTATAAAAAAAGGAGAAAAAATACATATAATAAAAACACTTTTCACCCAGCGTTAAATTTCATTCAGTTCACTTTTTACCAAGCCTGTGTTGCCAGGATTGCAAAATTTCAGTTCCTTGAAGACAAACTACTTTTACTTTGTGCCTGACATGTACAGAGCTTATGTACTTCAGGGCACTCACGACACAACGACAGAGACACTATTGACAGTAATGGTCGGGAAAGCCAATCTTTGTTAATGTATCACTAAAAAGAATATACAATGCTATATATACATTCTTCTAAGCACAACAGAATTGAAAGTACATTAAAACAAAATGTAACTACTTCCTTTCACTAAAAGAAACATCACTTGAGCTGTATTCAGAGGAAAATATCTCAATAAAAACTCTTCATTTCTACTTTAATCTTTGGCTTTCCTTAGCTCAGTGCTACTGCAGTATTTAAATAATACATCTACTATGTAAATGTATTACAGCTGCATAAATACTTAAAATGAACACTGGAAGGCAGGGCCTAAAATAGAGACAGAATCTCACAGGATTCCAATTTTAATTACTTTTTAATGTATGTAGGGACAGAAAATGCTCAGATTTTCTGTCACAGGTGCAAAAAATAAAATGAAATAAACTGGTATAAATTTTATTAAAATCACTGAAAGAAAAATTAAAATCAAGATAATCTTTATGTTCTGGAAGGCTGGCAAAGTCAACTAAAAACATCCAGTATTGGTGAAGGTCAAGAAATGGAAACCTCTGCATAAAAACTGGTCCCCCAAAATAGGCTGGGTATTAGGCAGGCTACTGAAATTTTTTCAAGTATGCCTTATCTCTTTTTTGTCCCATCAATTATACTTTAAGAAAACAAAATAAGAAGATAACTAGGCAAAGTGTACATACAATATATTTATGTAGAAGAATTGAGCATTATTTATAAAGATTATAATAGCATATAGCAAAAAAATTAAATTTCTCTCTGTGGAACGTCAGAAAAAGTGTTTTAAAGTATGGTCATATCTGGAATACCATATAGCTATTAGGAAATGAACTAAGACAGCATCAGGGCCCCAGGCAGAGTGGCTAGCCACTGGGAGGAGTCCTGGATTCTAAGGATAAAGTTGAAATTGCTGAAGCTTCCAGGCAGAAAAAAACAATTTACTGGCAATCAGAAGGAACAACCAGATTGTCATCAGACTTCCTCCAAGGAACACCACCTAACATTACCTCACTGCCACAGATCAGCAATTCCAACTAACTGCTAAACTGACTTGGTTTCTTTGCTGTCTGTATAGCTCAGTTGGTAAAGAATTCGCCTGCAGTGCAGGAGATCCTACTTCAATTACTGGGTCAGGAAGATCCACTGGAAAAGGGATAGGCTACCTACTCCAGTATTCTTGGGCTTCCCTTTGGGCTCAGTTGGTAAGGAATCTGCCCGCAATACAGGAGACCTCGATTGGAAGATCTGCTGGAGAAGGGAAAGGCTACCCACTCCAGTATTCTGACCTGGAGAATTCCATGAACTATATAGTCCATGGAGTTGCAAAGAATCAGACACGACTAAGCGACTTTCACTCACTTCACTAACCAACTGCCAAGCCACAGATTCACTGAGTGAAGATTAAACCAAGTATTTTGGTACTACTTTATATTTTTAATGCTGCTAATAGTAGCTAGCCTGATGTTACTATTATTCTTACTATGTGCCAGGTTCCATTCCAAGCTCTAAGCATTTTTATTTATATTTACTTATTTAAACCTCATAAGGACCACAAATGAACAGACACCATTATTCCTGTTTTATACTGGATTGGCTGAAAAGATCATTCAAGTTTTTCCATAGCATCTTGCAGAAAACCCAAACAAACTTTCTGGCCAACCCAACAGATAAGAAATCTCAGACAGAGCATCTTGTCTTCGCTAGTAAGGAGCAGAGCCAAGATTTACACCAACAGATCAATTACTCAGCCCACCCTCTGGACCTCTGCATTTGTACTGCCGCTAAATTAGTAAGATTCTGACTTAAGGAAATAAGCACCTCTGTGAAATAAAACGCATACCAAGGTTCAGCTACTCTGGATTCACTTATCTATTTAATGTTTTAAATTACCACACAACAGACTCTCTCCGTACTTATGCTATATCTCATTTTTGGACATCTGCTTCTATCACAGAACGAATGAAGGGTGAGTCTTCAGTGTGACTGGAAAGCTTGCTCACTCAAGATGTCCTCTCTACAGCTAAGATTGCCACCTAGTGGGCTAAAACAAATAACCTCATCAGCACAAAACAAAACATTTTGAGAAATAAAATACAAAAGAAGAGAGAGATGGACAGTGAGAAAGACAGATGTTAAAACATGCATCACTTTTCAATAGATCTTCTCTGGAAACACATAATGTAAGTCAATAACAGAAAACCTCAGTTTTTAAAATTAAGTGATTAAAAAAAAAAAATTTAAGTGATTTAGGCAACACCAACACTTTCAACTAATGGACATCTTAGCCCTGAGCTTCCTGTGGTAGCTGTGACCCCCAGGGCTCTACAGCACTGTTATGAACACCACAGTGACATGCTGTATGGCATGTTGCACCATATGTGTACCCGTGTCATTCCTCCTTCTGCCTGGGCTCAAGGACAGAAATCTTACTCACTTTGCTGTCTTTGTTATCACTGAATGTGCTGAAGAACACATGAAAAGAAGCTGGAAGACAACATACTGTAGCATTTCTGTTTTATAAATGTAAACTATACCTTTACTATAACTCTCAACCCGGGCAATTCCACTCTCCAGGGAACCACTGGTGATGTCTAGATACATTTTTGGGACTCACACTGTGGGGGAAAGTCTGCTACTGGCACCAAGAGCAGCCTGGGATGCTGCTAATTGTCCCACAATGCACTGTGACAGCCGTGACTCCAAAAAAAGTATCCAGCTCCAAATGTCAACACTGCCAAGCTTGAAAAATCATGCTTCCTCCCAACCATCTTTAGTAAAAAGTATACAGATTAATGATAAATATAAATTTATAATAAACTGATAACACCACTAATAACTAATAAAAGATGATACCACTCTAACGGCAAAAAGCAAAGAGGAACTAAAGAGCTTCTTAACAAGGGTCAAAGAAGAGTGTGAAAAAGTCAGCTTAAAACTCAATGTTAAAAAAACTAAGATCATGTCGCTCAGTCGTGTCCAACTCTTTGCGACCCGTGGACTGTAGCCCACCAAGCTCCTCCGTCCATGGGGTTCTCCAGACAAGAATACTGGAGTGGGTTGCCATTTCCTTCTCCAGGGGATCTTCTGGACCCAGGGATTGAACCCAGGTCTCCCACATTGCAGGCAGACGCTTTAACCTCTGCACCACCAGGGAAGCCCCTGATCATGGCACACTTCATGGCAAATAGAAGGGGAAAAGTGACAGATTTCCTCTTCTTGAGACCCAAAATCACTGCAGATGGTGACTGCGGGCATGAAATTAAAAGACTATTGCTTCTCAGCAGCAAAGTTATGACAAAACAAAAGCTATGACAGTGTGTTAAAAAGCAAAGACATCTCTTTGCCGACAAAGGTCCGCATAGTCAAGGCCTACAGGTTTTCCAGTAGTCATGTACAGAAGAGAGAGCTGGATAGTAAAGAAAGCAGAGAGCCAAAGAGCTGATGCTTTCAAACTGTGATGCTGGAGAAGACTCTTGAGAGTCCCTTGGACTGCAAGATCAAACCAGTCAATCTTAAGGGAAATCATTCTTGAATACTCTTTGGAAGGACTGAGCTGAAGCTCCAATACTTTAGCCACCTGATTCTAACAGCTGACTCACTGGACAAGATCTTGATGCTGGGAAAGACTGAAGGCAGAAGGAGGTGACAGAGGGTGAGATAGTTAGATGGCATCACCGATTCAACAGACATGAACTTGGACAAACTCAGAGATGGTGAGGGACAGGGAAGCCTGGTGTGCTGCAGTCCATGGGACTGTGAAAAGTTGGACATGACTTGGCGACTGAACAACAAAATAAGAAACTGAGCTAGAACCCAACTGTGGTTTACATATATAAAGTATTTCTTACATTGGTTAAGTACACAGTTGATTTTCTAGGAATATACAGTGCGTAATGTATATGAATATACTATCAATAACCTTTGTATATCACAGAAAAGCTATACTTTGTATGAATTTTTTTAGAACTTTACCAATCACTTTAGGAAAATACCAATTATGAATGGTATTTTCATAAACGAATGAATCACACATTTATTGAATCAAATGAATCATACATTAGTTCACTTGTAGCTATAACATTCAATGGTTAATTCTACATAAAAATGTAAACAACTTCTTCATTTATATTCTAGTCTGTATAAAAAAAGTCCACTGAACCTGATTAAATAATTAAAAACCACCAGGTTAACAAAAAAAATCAGTCATTCCTTCAGCGTTTGCTGTTTTCTACCTGAAAGATCTCTCCCTGCACAACTGCACACATGGGAACTGTCCTAACACTTCACCAGGCTGGCTCCAGCTCAAACTTCCTCTTTTTTCCCACAGTGGTCTTCAGAGCTCCACCCTGCCTATTATTTTACTAGCTCAGCACATATCTCATTGAATTCTTTCCTAGCATTTGATACACTCTGCAATCACTTTTTATTTTGTGTGATATCATCTATTTTCCCCTTCAGAATATAAGTAAGCTCCACAAAGGCTAAAACTATCCTATGCTGTTCACCACTGTACCCCCTACATTACCAAGATGACCAAAGAATGCAACAGGAAATCGATGAGTATTTGTCGAAAAATGGATTCATGAATAAATAATAACAGACTGTAACAAAACTCTCATAATGTATAACTAGAGAGTAAAAAGAGAATGAAGTTGATAAACTGATACCATGAATAAGCAAACTACTTAAAGATGTAAGGAGAAATACTTTATATATGAATAACCAAAAGTAGATTATACAATTTCCAAATAAGGGTGAGGAAACATCAGATAACAAAAATGGTGAATACAAAATGACACTCACAACTGGTTCAGAGAGTTAAGACTAACTATATGCCATCTACAAAGGAAGTATCTAAAACAAAAGAACGCAGGTACAAAGCAAAAGAACAGGCAAAACTATCTCAAAATGTTCTTTAAAAGATTAGACATAACAGGATATAAAGATAGAGTTCAAGTAAAATAACATCAAATATGAATAATAATTACGATACAATCCTTAAACTATGACTGTCAAGAACACTTATAAACTGAAAATTGCAGGAAAACATATAAAGCAGAAACTATTGGAAGTACTGGCTAAATTAACAAGAAATATGAAAGCAACAGGAAATGTTAACATTTGTTCAGTCACTTCTCATATCAAGATGTGAAACAATCAGTATGTAAAGGAGGATCTGATATTTTCAAACAAAAACACAACAGCAACTAAAGTAAGACAGATAAACCAACAGGTAAATAAGGGAGAAAGCCCAAACACAAAAAGTTAGCAATAACAAGGGAAAATAACAGGCAATAATTCTTAAAGAAGGACATAATGAAAGAAGATTCTAAGAATATCTAAAAAAGCATGCTAGATACATTCACAGGTGTATGCTTTCAAATAATCTTTAAGGAATCCAATATTCTCCTAAAAGACAAGTAAGGAGAAAAGGCAGCGAAGGGAGGAAAAACTCTTCTTCCCTTTCTGAATCCAGCATTATACCCATACCAAACAGCAAGAAAAAAGCAAAAATCCTTAAATACATTAGTAAGAAAAGAACACACAAATACATAAACCAAACAAGTATTACTCTAGGACTAAAAGGATGGTTCAATACTGAGAAATCTAGTAATATAGTTCACCAATGGCAGTCAAGATCTTAAAAGATGCAAGAATAATTTACTGTTAATCTTCCTAATAGCTTCCTAAATTATATGTATTTCATTAATATAAATTACATATACATATCTCATTGTATAAGGGTTGTAAGAATATTTGCTGCAGCAACATTAAATGTTTGAAAATATATCTATCAATCAGACACATCTATAAAATGAAATACTAAATAGTCACACAGCATCACAGAATACCTGCAGTACAGAGAAAACAAACTGGAAAATTTTACAGAACTTATACCTAGAAATATATCTAACAAGCACATATAATCTGGGGGGGGGTGTGTGTAGTGAAAATGCTTATTTTGCCTTTACAGACAAATAATGAGGTGATGGGAAGAGTTTAAGCCAGTAGAGGCCATAAAACACAGCAAATGAAAAGAGGTTAACACTAGGGAACAGAACTCTACGTAAAAGGTACGAAACAGGAAAAGGCTGAGCAAAGTTACAACAACAGTATCCAGAGAAAGCACACACAAGGGACAGAAAAATCACAACCCAATATAAGGACTAGGGTGACAGCTACTACTAAATTCTAAGTGCACTCCCTATAATTTTTCCAATGAAATACGATCAAGAAACCCTACAGTTTCAGGCTATTTTTTTTCTCTTGACATACAGAATTTTATTTAGAAACTGTTTAAAGTAGGTAAAAACCCTTGTCAAGAAGGAGCAGGTGGCAAATGGGTTCCCAATAAAATGGAATTCTAGGGCAACGAAAGTCTAAAAGGTCACAAAGGAGAAACAGCACCATTGTTATTTGAATAATGGCTAGCTGCTTGCATTTTCTGGCACTGTTAATCACTAAATCTGGATTTTCCTCTGAATTCCACAAAGAGCATGCACTATGCAACAATTTTATCATAAAATACCTGCTTGCTACACACGTCATGACAGGCTACCACCAGAAACAAGAGAAACACATTCAGGCTATTCTTACAGAACTACTGTAATCTCTCTCCTATCAAACACGTGCTGTGCTTATTAGTTGCTCAGTTGTGTCCCCACCCTTTGCGACCCATGGACTGTAGCCCGCCAGGCTCCTTGGTCCATGGGGATTCTCCAGGCAAGAATACTGGAGTGGGTTGCATGCCCTCCTCCAGGGGATCTTCCTGACCCAGAGATCAAGCCTAGGTCTCTCTCGCATTGCAGGTGAATTCTTCACCATCTGAGCCACAAGGGAAGCTCAAGAATACTAGAATGTATAGCCTTACCCTTCTTCTCCAGTGGATTTTCCTGACCCAGGAATCGAACCAGGGTCTCCTGCAATGCAGGAGGATTCTTTACCAGCTGAGCTACCAGGGAAGCCCCCAAATCAAAACACTTCCTTCAATTTAAACATCTACTTCCAGAACAGATATGCTACACTATGCTGCCATCTAGAGAGCAGAATTAATACTACATATTCTCTCTGAGAAAGTTTGTTGTTGAAAGTTGGATGTGGTCAAACAAGAGATACCAAGAGTGAACATGGACATTTTAGAAATCAGTGAACTAAAATGGGCGGGAAGAGGCAGATTTAATTCAGATGACCATTATATCTACTACTGTGGACAAGAATCCCTTAGAAGGAATGGTGTAGCCCTCACAGTCAACAAAGGAATCCGAAATGCAGTACTTGGCTTCAATCTCAAAAATGACAGAATGATCTCGGTTCGTCTTGAAGGCAAACCAACCATTCAATATCACAGTAATCCAAGTCTACGCCCCAACCACTAATGCCGAAGAAGATGAAGGTGAACAATTCTATAAAGACCTACAAAACCTCCTAGAACTAACAGCAAAAAGGATATCCTTTGAGCATATGAGACTGGAAAGCAAAGGTAGGAAGTCAAGAGAATACCTGGAGTAACAAACAGACAAGTGTGGCCTTGGAGTCCAAAATGAAGCGGGGCAAAGGCTAACAGAGCTTTGCCAATAGAATGTATTGGTCATAGAAAACATCCACTTGCAACAAAACAACAGAAGACTGCTGTGGACATCACCAGATGGTCAGTACTGAAATCAGACTGATTATATATGTTCTTTGCAGCCGAAGATGGAGAAGATCTATACAGTCAGCAAAAACAAGAGCTTATTGTGGCTCAGATCACCAGTTCCTTATCGTAAAATTCAGGCTCAAATTGAAGAAAGTAGAGAAAAACATTAGGCCATTCAGGTATGCCCTAAATCAAATTCCTTATGATTATACAGTAGAAGTGACAAATAGATTCAAGGGACTAGATATGGTAGACAGTGTCTGAAGAACTATGGACGGAGGTTTGTAACATTGTATAGGAGGTGGTTACCAAATCCATCGATAAGAAAAAGAAATGCAAGAAGGCAAAGTGGTTGAGGAAACATTATAAATACCTGAGAAAGGGAGAGAAACAAAAGGCAAAGGAGAAAGGGAAAGATATACCCAAATGAATGCAGAGTCCCAGAGTAAAACAAGGAGAGACAGGAAAACCTTCTTAAGTAAACAATGCAAAGAAGTAGAGAAAGACAACAGAATGGAAAAAATTAGAGATCTCTTTTAGAAAATTGGAGATACCAAGGCAACATTTCATGCAAAGATGGTACAATAAAGAACAGAAACGGTATGGACCTAACAGAAGCAGAAGAGATTAAGAAGAGGTGGCAAGAATACACAGAGGAACTATACAAAAAAGCTCTTAATGCCCCAGATAACCACAATAGTGTGAACAACTCACCTAGAGCCAGACATCTTGGAGTTCGAAGTCAAGTGGGCCTTAGGAAGCATTGCTATGAACAAAGCTACTGGAGGTGATGGAATTCCAGCTGAGCTATTTCAAATCCTAAGAGATGGTGTTGTTAAACCGCTGCACTCAATATGCCAACAAATTTGGAAAACTCAGAGCAATGGCCACAAGACTGGGAAAGATAAGTCTTCATTTCAACTCCAAAGGGAAGCAATGCCAAAGAATGCTCAAATTACTGTAAATTGCACTCATTCACATGCTAGCAAGATTATGCTCAGAATCTTTCAAGCTAGACTTCAGCAATATGTGAACCGAGAACCAGATGTACAAGCGGGATTTAGAAAAGGCAGAAGAACCAGAGATCAAATTGCCAACATACGCTGGATCATTGAATAAGCAAAGGGAATTTTTAAAAAATCTACTTCTGCTTCACTGACTATGCTAAAGCCTTTTATTGCATGGATCACAACAAACTGGAATATTCTTAAAGAAATGGGAATACCACACCATCTTATCTGTCTCCTAAGAAACCTGTATGCAGGACAAGAAGCAACAGTTAGAACTGGACATGGAACAATGGACTGGTTCAAAATTGGGAAATGAGTACATCAAGGTCCTGTACTGTCACCCTGCTTATTTAACTTATATGCGGAGTACATCATATGAAACATTCTGCTGGATGACTTACAAGCTGGAATCAAGACTGCCAGAAGAAATATCAACAACCTCAGATATGCAGATGACACCACTCTAGTGGCAGAAAGCAAAGAAGAACTAAAGAACCTCTTGATGAAGGTCAACGTGAGAGTGAAAAAAGCTGGCTTAAAATTCAACATTCAAAAAACAAAGATTATGTCATCCAGTCCCATCACTTCATGGCAAATAGATGGAGAAAAAGTGGAAATAGTGTCAGATTTCATTTTCTTGGGCTCTAAAATCACTGCCAATGGTAACTGCAGCCACAAAATTAAAAGACGTTTGCTTTTTGGAAAAAAACCTATGAAAACTCTAAACAGTGTATTAAAAAACAAAGACATCACTTTGCAGACAAAGGTCCATACAGTAAAAGCTATGGTTTTTCCAGTTGTCATGTATGGATGTGAAAGTTGGACCATGAAGAAACCTGAGTTCCAAAGAATTGATGCTTTTGAACTGTGGTGCTGGAGAAGACTCTTGAGAGTCCCTTGGACTGCAAGGAGATCCAACCAGTCAATCCTAAAGGAGATCAGTCCTTAATATTCACTGGAAGGACTGATGCTGAAGCTCCAAAACTTTGGCCACCTGATGCAGGGAAGCTCACTGGAAAAGACCTTGATGCTGGGAGCAAGAGGAGAAACGGGCAACAGAGGATGAGATGGTTGAATGGCATCACTGACTCAATGGACATGAGTTTTAGCAAACTCAAGGAGGTAGTGAAGGACAGGGAAGCCTGGCACGCTGCAGTTCATGGGGTTGCAGAGAGTTGGATACGACACAGTGACTTATGGACAACAAGTCATTAGACAATATTTCAAGTTAAAAATAAATAACAGTATAAACATTATTTAGCAATATGGGAAAAACCACTGGAAGAATTTAAAGTAAAACCAGTTAAGTTACTTGCCATAAAATAAAGGGACTGGAACCAGAGAAAGGAAAACTACATCTGCTTTTTTCTGTATCTTTCTTACTATTTGAAAATGTGATACTAGTGGTAAGTTTAAGACTATGAAAAATTTTTTTCAAATGGATTAATTATGCTTAAGGAATCAGTTGTTTATTTAAACTCAGAAGGACTTAAAGATCAAGTCCATTTTTATGGTTTTAAATAGGAAGAACTCAATCTGACAATTATAAAAGTCTATATAACAGCAAAACTCCAAGTAAAAGAGACACAGGCGAAACAAAAATTGCTCAGCTGAATCTTTCTTGAATGAGCACCTATCACTACAATATACAGGAGGAGTTGACTACTACCCTGTTTTACATACAGGAAGCTTATTTAGAGAAATGGCATTATAGAAGAGCCGTAATACTTTGCAAATTTTCACTTAACTAACAAACATTAATAGAGAACCAACTGTATACAAGGCACTCTTGATGAGGATTCTCACAAAAATATAACATTCTATTTCCTACAAAAAATAAAAGTCGGGGCTTCCCTGGTCCAGTGGTAAAGAATCCGCCTTGCAATGAAAGGACACCAGTTCGATCTTTGGTCAGGGAAGGAAGATCCCACATGCCTTGGGACATTTGAGCCCATGTGCCGCAACTACTGAGCCTGCTCTCTGGAACCTGTGAGCTGCAACCACCGAGCCCACGTGCCCTAGGCCTCGTGCTCCGCGACAAGAGAAGCCACTGTAATAAGAAGCCCTCACATGGCAACTCGAGAGGAGCCCCCACTCACCACGACTAGAAGAAGCCCGTGCATAACAACAAGGATGCTGCACAGTCAAAAATAAATAAGTTTTAAAAAATCATGGTCATCTAAGTAACTTTAGGTTGATGAAATTACAGTACCACAAGACTGAGTATCCACAGCTAGATAACACATAAAAGAAAAACCTGGAGTTACTGCACAAATTACAAATCATAATCAAGGCAGGGCTCTCCAGGAAATGCATTTCTTTTACAAAATTATTCATTCAATACAGTCAATATGATTACCAAACTAGGACAGCAATAGTTTCACTCTACTGCACTTTGTGTCTTTCTATATTGTTAAAATATTTTGCTGGAGTTTGAATTACTTTTGAAATTTTATAATTAAAATGTTCAATTTTTCTTGCCTTTTAATAAAACTTCAAAGTTAATACAAATTTAGAGTAAAAGATATTTGCTTAAACGGGAATATCTACTTGTCTAGAAATTTCTCAAAACTAAACTCTTTCACTTCTATTTTATATGAAAATATTGATGAAATATTTGCAACTAAAATTCAAAATATAAGTATCATGCATTTAGAAGACAGCACAGAGCTTATTAGCATCCAACTCTACAACTGCCAGAAAAAAACATTAATCTCCTTTCTTATCCAACTGGATAACCAAAAATTCATAACTTTTTTAAGAAAATATCCGTTTCCACAAAAAGTTAGTATTTTTTCTCCCCATCATGGATCGAGCTTTCATACCAAGATATGAAGTAGTATTTGTAAAACAGAAATAAACTCCTGTTTGGTATACCTGAAGTATGAGAACAGGAAGTTACTGTTACACTACAAGTACAATTAACCTAAAATTTTTCAAATTACATATTTCAAATTATATTGTGAGAAATACATTAGACATATAAAGTTGTTAACTCTAAGAGATGATAATGCTAAAACAGCAGTATAATACCATTTAAAGTTTTAATTGTATTATGAACAGTATGAAATCTATCATCCTAAATTTGTAACATGTCTGTATATTACAGAAAGTATCTAGAAAGGAAGGCTCACCTTCATCCACAGAAAACTGACAGCTCTTATCATTGAAGAAAAGAATTTTCTTCTTATCAGGACGGTTTACAAATAGTATCTGGTCCCCTAAAGCCTTAAAGATAAAGAAAAAATTTTCAGTTTCCAAATTAAATTCCAAAAAAATTTTTCCAAATTACATCACTCAAGATTTTTTTTTTAAACAACAAAGGATTTCCAGCTTCTTTAACTCTCAGTATACCAATAGGGTCCACTAGACCAAATTTTAATTCTAAAGTTTCTTTCTTGAGCAGTTTGACTTTTAAGGATTGATATTTTGAAACTTTGAGAGATCCTTCACAGTATAAAAAGAAGAAAAACTTCTTAAATATTAGGACAAAACGTTTTAAATATTAGGACAAAAGTCAATCCATCTGACAATTACAACTTGGTATAGCAGGCTCTTATTAATCTGTGGGAAGAAAACCATGAATCTCAATGTTCTTACTTGTCCTTGAAATACTTTGTTACTTACTTACTCATCATTATCCATCACTTATTTCCAGTCATGCTTTGAAAAGCTAGAACCCTAAGATAATGGAAGAATGATTAAATCATCTAAACTGTGTGTGGCTATGAGATAAATAGCCATCCTTCAGTTTTCTTACTGCATTGCCCAAAATACTGCATCATCTTTACAGAAAAAAATAAAGGACTTGAGTAGTTTTTGTTGTCTTTTAGCTTTGATTGAACACAACTGACAATTAAAATTTTCACTCACTGCTCTAGCGAGAACAAGAAAATCAACTTATTTCATTATTATTAATTAATGAGAACAAGAATGCAAAAAGTCTGATAATACTCTGGACTATAATGATGGTAAAATTCATCACAGAAATACACTCTCAAACTATAAGTCTTTAGATGACAGCATCACAGATGAATAATCTCAACCTTAGGCATCAACAAGGGCTTCCCTGGCAGTGACAGTAAAAAATCTGTCTGCGATTCGGGAGACCTGGGTTTGATTCCTGGGTCAGGAAGATTCCTTGGAGAAGGGAATGGCTACCCACTCCAGTACTCTTGCCTGGAGAATTCCATGGACAGAGGAGCCTGGTGGGCTACAGTCCATGGGGTTTCAAAGAGTCAGATATGCCTGAGCGACTAACACTTTAGGCATCAACATGTGAACCATAAGCACTTAACAGATACATAAAGAGCATTCCATCAAAAGACAACAGAAAGAATATATACTATTCTCAAGCGAGAAATCATGAGAAATGCTGGACTGGAAGAAGCGCAAGCTAGAATCAAGATTGCCGGGAGAAATATCAATAACCTCAGATATGCAGATGACACCACCCTTATGGCAGAAAGTGAAGAGGAACTAAAAAGCCTCTTGATGAAAGTCAAAGAGGAGAGTTAAAAAGTTGGCTTAAAGCTCAACATTCAGAAAATGAAGATCATGGCATCCAGTCCCATCACTCCATGGGAAATAGATGGAGAAACAGTGGAAACAGTGTCAGACTTTATTTTGGGGGGCTCCAAAATCACTGCAGATGGTGACTGCAGCTATGAAATTAAAAGATGCTTACTCCTTGGAAGAAGTTATGACCAACCTAGATAGTATATTCAAAAGCAGAGACATTACTTTGCCGACTAAGGTCCATCTAGTCAAGGCTATGGTTTTCCCTGTGGTCATTTATGGATGTGACAGTTGGACTGTGAAGAAGGCTGAGTGCTGAAGAATTGATGCTTTGGAACTGTGGTGTTGGAGAAGACTCTTGAGAGTCCCTTGGACTGCAAGGAGATCCAACCAGTCCATTCTGAAGGAGATCAGCCCTGGGATTTCTTTGGAGGGAATGATGCTGAAGCTGAAACTCCAGTACTTTGGCCAGCTCATGTGAAGAGCTGACTGATTGGAAAAGACTCTGATGCTGGGAGGGATTGGGGGCAGGAGGAGAAGGGGACGACAGAGGATGAGATGGCTGGATGGCATCACAGACTCGATGGACGCGAGTCTGAGTGAACTCCGGGAGTTGGTGATGGACAGGGAGGGCTGGCGTGCTGCAATTCATGGGGTCGCAAAGAGTCAGACACAACTGAGCGACTGAACTGAACTGAACTCAAGAAGAAATTCAGTTATAAATGCCTGTTAAAAAACCAGAAAAATCTCAAAAAGCCTAAACTTACACCTCAAGGAGTTAGAAAAAGAATAAATGAAGCCCAAAGTTAGTAGAAGGAAGGAACTAACAAAGATTAGAGTGGAAATAAATTTGAGAGAGACTAAAAAAGACAACAGAGGAGAAGGAAATGGCAACCCACTCCCATAATCTTGCCTAGGAAATCCCATGGACAGAGGAGCCTTGTGGGCTACAGTCCATGACGTGGCAAAGAGCTGGACATGACTGAATGACTGAACAACAGCAAAAAGTACCAAGTGTACAATCCTAACTAGCTAGCTGATCATTTAGAAGCTGAGTGTGTCAAAGCCACAGAGAACCTGTCTGTTAGAGCTCATTCAGTCAGTAACCTTTATTGAGTCCCATGTATGTTTGTTAAAAATAAAACAAAATTGAAAGCCTTTGTAAAAAAAAAAAAAATATATATATATATAAGACAACAGAAAAGATTAATGAATCTATGAGCTGATTCTTTGAAAAAATAAACAAAACTGACAAAACTTTAGCTTAACCAAGAAAAAAAGACAAAAAGACTCAAATACATTAAATCAGAAATGAGATTCATGTTGACATATGGCAGAAACCAACACAATACTGTAAAGCAATAATCCTCCAATTAAAAATCAGAAATGAAACAGATGTTACAACCAATATTACAGAATACAAAAAATCATAGACTAGTATAAACATGTGCCAAAATTGGAAAACCTAGAGGAAATGAATAAATTTCTACAAACGTATAAACTATCGAGACTGAACCATAAATAGGAATTCTGAACAAATCAATAATTAATAGACAGAATAAGTAATCAAAAAGCTCCAATCAAAAGTCCAGGACAACTGCATTAGTTCTACCAAACATTCAAAGAAGAGTATCAATCCTTCTCAAACTCTCCCAAAAACCTGAAGCAATGCATCAAATTTATTCTGTGAGGCCAGCACTACCCTGATACCAAAACGAGACAAATATGCAACAAGAAAAGAAAACTGCAGGCCAACATCCCTGATGAACACATGCAAAAATCCTCAACAAAATACTAACACATCAGATTCAACAGTACATTAGAATAATCTCACACCACAATCAAGTGAATTTACTCCAAGTATACAAGGATGGCTCAGTATCTGCAAATCAATCATGATACAGCACATTAACAAAATGAAAGATAAAAGTCACGTGCTCATTTCAGTAGATGCAGAAAAAGCACTTGGCAAAATTCAAAATACACTGACCATAATGCACCACAATATGGATACCAAGGTAACATATCTCAACATAATGAAGGCCATATATGACAAGCCCACAGTTTACATCAAAATCAGCAGTTGAAAGCTGAAAGCACTGCCTCTAAATCAGGAGCAAGACAAGGAAACCTACTCTTGCCACTTTTATTCAGAGTATTGTGAAGTCCTAATCAGAGCAGTCAGACAAGGAAAAGAAATAAAAGGCATACAAATTGGAAAGAAGTAAAATATCACTTTTTACAGACTATATTTTATATACCTCCCTAAAGACTTCACCAAAAAGCTATTAAAATAATGAATTCAGTAAAGCTGCAATACAAAACCAATATACAAAAAATCTGAGTTTCTATAAATTAACAACTATCAGAAAGAAATTAACAATCCCACTTACAACTGCATCAAAAAGAGTAAGGTACTTAGAAATAAATTTCACCAAGATGAACAAACTCTACATTGAAAATTACAAGACAATGATGAAAGAAACTGAAGAAGATTCAAACAATGGAGATATTCTGTTGTTCATGAATTGGAAGGGTTAATACTGGTAAAATATCTATTACCACCCAAATGAATACCAAGATTCAATGCAATCCTTATTAAAATTTCAACGGGATTTTTCACAAACTAGAACAGTGCTAAAATTTATTTGGAATCAAGAAAGATCCTATCAAGCCAAAGCAATCTTGAGAAAGAACAACAAATCTGGAGGCATCGCACTCCCAATATTACAAAGGAAAACTACTGAAACACTATGGCACTGACATAAAAACAAGCATGCAGATCAATGGGACAGAACAGAGAATCCAGAAATAAACCTGTGCATCTACAGTGAATTAATTTACAACAAAAGTGCCAAGACTATACAACAAGGAAAGGACAGTCTCTTCAATAAATGGTTCTGCGAAAATGGGACAGCCACATTCAAAAGAATGAAATTGGACCACTATCTTATACCATATGCAAAAATCATTTTTAAATGGATTAAAGACCTGAGTGTAAGACTTGAAACTGTAAGAATGTTGGAAGAAAACACAGGCAGTAAGCTCTGTGACATTCATTTTGGCAATTTTTCAGATTCAACATTAAAAGCAAAGGTGCAACAAAAGCAAAAATAAACAAGTGAGACATCATACTCCAAAGTTTCTGCACAACAAAAGAAACATCAACAAAATGAAAAGGCAACCTAATCAATGAGAGAAAATATTTGCAGATCATACATCTGATAAGGCGTTAATACCCCAAATACATAACTGATGGAACTTAACAGCCAAAAAAAAGAAAAAAAAAACGACTCAATTAGAAAATGGGCAGAGGATTTGAACAGATATTTTTCCAAAGAAGACACTCAGGTGGTCAAGAGGTAAATGCAGAGATGCTTAACATCACTAACCATCAGGAAAATGCAAATCAAAACCTCAAGATTATCACCTCATGCCTGTCAAACTGGCTATTGTCAAAAGACAAAATGATGAGTCTTGGAGAGGATATGGAGAAAAGGGAACCCTTGTGCACTGTTGGTGGGAACTGTGAGCTGATGCAGCCACCATGGAAAACAGTATGGGGGTTCCTCAAAAATCTGAAAATAAAACTACCAGATGATTCAGCAACGCTAACTCTTGAGTGTTTTCATCCGAAGAAAGTGAAACTACCAACTTAAAAAGAGATATGCACCACGTTGTTCAGTGCAGCATTATTTACAACAGCCAAGACAGGGAAACCAGCCAAGTGCCCACTGAGGCATGAATGGATAGAGAAAATGTGTTATATATAAACAATGGACCCCCAGGGCATTACGTTAAGCCAAGCAGGTCAGAATAAAAAAGACAAAATACTGTATGAACTCACTTATATGTGGAACCTCAAAAAAAAAAAAAAAAAAAGCTTACAGATACAGAAAATAGACTGGTTGGTGGTTGCGAGAAACAAGAGGTTAAGGGGTGGGCAAAATAGAAGCAGGGGATCAAAAGGTACAAACTTCCAGTTACCAAGTCAGTCAGTCATGGGGATGTACAGCTGTTAAGAGCAAATCTTAGAAGTTCTTATTACAAAATAAATTTTTTGATAACTATGTATGGTGACAAATTTAACCAGACTTACTATGATCATTTTTAAATTAAAAGATTAAAAAACAATCTTTAATTGAAAAAAAAAAACAAAACCTGAGTAGCTGATTCAATATACCATCTTAAAATTTAAAATCCTACCACTAACGCAGAATGGCCTATTTAAAATCATACTGGTTTCATTATTTCATTTCATTATTAATCTCTAGAACACAGCTACTTAGAGAAGAATAACCTGGAACAATCACTGCTTTCTCTCATTCTCTTCTCTTCTTGCTTTTGCATACTCCTTTTTATTCCTTGCTAGCATTATACATTTCTTCAAAGCACTGTATGGTCAACAAAATGACAGTAATAGTTATCTTCTATCTCTGCCAAGAACTGAAGAAAAGGAAACAACCCAGAAGGGATTTAACGTAATTATGCCAAATTTCTCCCTTGAGAAATTACTTAGGCTAGAACACATCTTCACATTTTTTAAGTGTGGGGTTTTTTAAAAACTTGGGTTTTTAACAATTAGAAATAATCCTGCCTGAAAATGACAGACTGTCCACTTTTCATGACCCCTTCAATTCCTTAAGGAAAAGAACCACTAAAAACAGGATGTCAAAGTGACTTTACATCACAGAACTATTTAAAACAGAATAAGCAATCGTAGTTTACATCACCATTCTACTTTAGAATGTAATGAAAAGCCTACTGAAACGAACAATACTAGCGCCTATCAAACTGGAGGAAAAGAATGGAGCAGGAAATGCACCCAGAATTCCCAACCAGTAAGCTACAATTCAATACTTCTACCTTTCAACATGCTATAAAACCGCAATTTATCAACTCTGGTCACATATTATTTGCAAAATAATAAATTTAGACACTTAAGTTGAAATCTCAAAAGGGTTCTTCATGTGGTAATGGCCAAGTAGCTCCTAAGGGACCAGCCCACTTGAAGACAGCTACTATAGTCTCTGGACAAGGTATTTCAAACAGAAGCCTCCTCCCCGCAAACAACAACAACAACAACAATTCCCTGGCAGTCCAGCAGTTAGAGACTCCACACTCTCATTCTGAGGGCCCAGGTTTGATCCCTGGTTGGGGACCTAAGATCCCATAAGCTGTGTGATGTGGCTCCAAAAAAAGACCCAAAGAGGAAAAAAAGAGCTAAATGAACAAAACAGATGCGTCATATGGTACCTACCATAGAGAAGAGAAAGTCTGAAGATTGAGTCTAGTCAAGACATATGCCCACTTAAAAACAAAATAAAAAAACTCTTTTGAGGACTATCATGGAATCCTGAGTCATGTAATTCACAATGTTCAAAATTCAATAGAAACTAGGTATCTGAAGAAACAGGAAAACAAGAGCCATACTCAAGAAACAAAGTCTCAGTGCAGACCATCCCCAATATGAGCCAGCTCTTAAAATTAGATTTTAAAGCACTTTTTCAAAGTAGCAACAGAAATTATTCACAAGGGTGTAATGGAAAATATGCTTGTGATGAACGGAAAAAAAAAAAAGAGTATCCCAGCAAAGAAACAGAAAGCATTTCATTCAGAAAGAATGAAAAGCCTACAACTGAAAATACAATTTATAAAATAAAGAATTCACCAACTGGGAGCCGAAGGACGTGCGCTCACCTCCTCCTGACAAGAACACCAAAATCTCAACTAGCTGTTGAGCAAGCACTACCAAAAAAGATACCCCACATGCAAAGACAAAGAAGCAGCCGCAAGACAGTGGGAGGGGCACAATCACAATAAAATCAAATCCCATACCCACCAGGTGAGTGACCCACAGACTGGAGAACCATAAGAACTGTAATACAAAACAAGTTCTCCCACTGCTGTGAAGGTCTGGAACCCCACGTCAGGCTTCCCAGCCTGGGGACCTGACAAAGGGACGGGGAATCCCCAGGGAATCTGACCTTGAAGGCCAGCGGGATTTGATTACAAGACTTCCACAGCACTGGGGGAACAGAGACTCCAGTCTTGGAGGGCACAAACCAAACCACGTGCACACCAAGACCCAGAGGAAAAGAGCAGCAACTCCACGGGAGACTGAACCGAAACCACCTGCTGGGGTGAGGCTCTCCTGGGGAGGTGTGGGTCGGCAGGGACCACGCACAGGGACGGGACACAGGAAGCAGCAGGCTGGGAAGGTCCCCCTCGGTGTAAATCCTCCTGAAGGTAGCCATTAAGCTTACCATAGAGCTGGGGGCTGGGTCGCCTCAGGCCAAACAACTACCAGGGAGGGAGCGAAAACCCACTCATCAGTGGACAATTGGATTAAAGCTTCAGTAAGCAAGGGCATCCCCACCAGAGCAAGACCCAGTTTTCCCCACCACCACTCTCCCATCAAAAAGCTTACACAAAAGCCTCTTAGCCTCCTTCATCATAGGCCAGACAGAAAAAGCAAGTAGAACCACAACCCCATAGCAAGTAAGACAAAACCACATTACAGAAAGTTAACCATCATGAAAAACGCTGGGCTGGAAGAAGCACAAGCTAGAATCAAGATTGCCGAGACAAACCTCAGATATGCAGATGACACTAAAAAGCCTCCTGATGAAAGTCAAAGAGGAGAGTGAAAAAGTTGGCTTAAAGCTCAACATTCAGAAAATGAAGATCATGGCATCCGGTCCCATCACTCCATGGGAAATAGATGGAGAAACAGTGGAAACAGTGTCAGACTTTATTTTTTTGGGCTCCAAAATCACTGCAGATGGTGACTGCAGCCATGAAATTAAAAGACACTTACTCCTTGGAAGGAAAGTTATGACCAACCTAGATAGTATATTCAAAAGCAGAGACATTACTTTGCCAACTAAGGTCCGTCTAGTCAAGGCTATGGTTTTTCCAGTAGTCATGTATGGATGTGAAAGCTGGACTGTGAAGAAGGCTGAGCGCCGAAGAATTGATGCTTTTGAACTGTGGTGTTGGAGAAGACTCTTGAGAGTCCCTTAGACTGCAAGGAGATCCAACCAGTCCATTCTGAAGGAGATCAGCCCTGGGATTTCTTTGGAAGGAATGATGCTGAAGCTGAAACTCCAGTACTTTGGCCACCTCACGTGAAGAGTTGACTCACTGGAAAAGACTCTGATGCTGGGAGGGACTGGGGGCAGGAGGAGAAGGGGACGACAGAGGATGAGATGGCTGGATGGCATCACTGACTTGATGAACGTGAATTTGAGTGAACTCTGGGAGTTGGTGATGGAGAGGGAGGCCTGGCGTGCTGCGATTCATGGGGTCGCAAAGAGTCAGACACGACTGAGTGACTGAACTGAACTGAACCATCATGAAAAAGCAGAAAGGTACCTACCAGATGAAGGGACAAGATAAAACCCCAGAAAAACAACTATATGAAATGGAGATGGGAAACTTTCCAGAAAAAGAATTCAGATTAATGATAGTGAAGATGACCCAAGATCTAGGGAAAACAAAGGAGAAGATGCAAGAAATGTTTACCAAAGACCTACAAGAACTGAAGAACAAGCAGAGATGAACAGTGCCCTAAAAGGAATCCACAGGAGAATAACTGAGGCAGAAGCATGGATAAATGACCTGGAGGACAGAATGGTGGAAATCACTGCCACAGAACAGAATATAGAAAAAAAGAATGAAAAGAAATGAAGACAGCCTAAGACACCTCTGGGACAACATTAAATGCATCAACATTTGCATTATAGCGAGCCCAGAAGGAGAAGAGAGAGAGAAAGGACCTGAGAAAATGTATGTAGAGATAATAGCTGAAAACTTCCCCAACATGGGAAAGGAAATAGTCAACCAAGTCCAGGAAGCACAAGAAGTCCCAGGAACGATAATCACAAGACACATCGAGACACACAGTAATCAAGCCGACAAAAATTAAAGACAAAGATAAAATACTGAAAGCAACAAGGGAAAAATGACAAATAACATACAAGGGAATTCCCATCAGTCTATCAGCTTATTTCTGAACAGAAACTCTACAAGCCAGAAGGGAATGGCACGATATATTTAAAGTGATGAAACGGAAGAATCTAAAACCAAGATACTCTACCCAGCAATATTCTTCTTCAGATTTGATGGAGCAATCAAAAGCTTTCTAGACAAACAAAAGTTCAGAGAATTCAGCACCACCCAACCAGCTTTACAACAAATGCCAAAGGTACTTCTGTAGGCAGGAAACACAAGAAAAGGAAAAGACCTACAAAAAAACAAACCCAAAACAAACCATAAGTGAAGTAAGTAAATGAAGTCACTCAGTCGTGTCCGACTCTTTGTGACCCCATGGACGGTAGCCCACCAGGCTCCTCCGTCCATGGGATTCTCCAGGCAAGACTACTGGAGCGGGTTGCCATTTCCTTCTCCAAGGGATCTTCCCAACCCAAGGATCGAACCAGCACTGCAGGCAGAAGCTTTAACCTCTGAGCCACCAGGGAAGCCAAAACAAATTATACATATCAATAATTATCTTAAATGTAAATGGATTTAATGCACCAAGCAAAAGATACAGACTGGCTGAGAGGATGAAAACATGTGCATTTATGCACTTCTGCTTACCACTCTGCTCGACCTCCCAAATTGTATGTAATTACTGTATATTGTTAGGTTAATCATGTTCCCATTATGGCTTGCAATTGTAATTATCTTTTATTTTTTGTCTGGCTACTGATTGTGAACACTGATAAAACATCTTTACTATTAAAAAAAAACCACTTTCCAAATCGGCTTAATAACAAATTGAAGGTAAAAACGAAAAGTCAGTATAATTAACAACAGATCAATAGGACAAAAAAAATCCAAAAGCAGGTACACACATATGCACGTACACACACACGCACGCACACACCTCCCCCACCTCCCCACCAAGGCACTAGTGGGACAATACCAAAAAGACCTAACACATGTAACTGAGCTACCAAGAAGAGGAGAGAAAGAAGCAAGCTTTCTCCATGGGTAGCAAAAAAAAAAAAAGAACTTAAAGCTTCCAGATTAGCAGCAGTCATTAGCAACTGTGACTAACAGAGACTAGGAGCCTTCCCAAGAGAGTCGAAAATTCAAACTAGAAATATAATCTCTATCACATTTACTGACTGCCCCTTTCAGAATGAAAAACCAAGTTATTAGTCAATGCTTTTGTGTTTTAAAGCCTCTGGTTCCCTCGGGTTGGCAATGTGCCCAAGTGCTGTTGAAGGAGTCCTTGAATACAAACAGTAACTTAAAAAAAAAACACTTATGCCATTGAGGAAATCTTTCCACACATTTTTAAGAATCAATTATATACAACAACACGAGAAAGATGTCAAAGTTACACAAAAATGACTATGCTCTGTCCTGTTGTAGCACAAAACACAAATTTCAAATCTTCAACTGATGATGGAGATGGTTTTAAAATAATTTTTTAAAGTCTTGATGTTTTTTAAAGCCAAAAGACAGTATCAATTCAAGTTATATTAAGGTGTAGAAAGAAGAGAGGGGTTACCTTGACAGCTTTCTGGGAATTGGGCAATCCTTCCTCGATGTCTTCTAGAAGAATCCCTCCTAAGCCTCGCTGGTCATGCTGATCCAAGAGCCTAAGCAGAGCCTTCTTATCTTTCAAGTTGTACTTGGGCTTAAAGGCATACTTTCCATCTACTACTTCAATTTTGGGATTATTGACTAGTGCCTGAAACAGTGACACAATTTCAACATATTAACAAAAGGAAATACCATACATAATTTAATTCTACTTGTACTAAAAAAACAACAATGTCTAATACAGAGGCAAATTAAAAGTATCTTGTGGATATCAACAGATCTAAACAGGCTATCTATCAACAGGATCTAAAACAACAGGCAGAGATTAGCACGGTGCTCACTTTTTATTAAAAAAAAAAACTTTATTATTAACATAGAATATCTGGATAAGAAAGAAACCAGTTTATTAGAACTGCTTTGAAGAAAATGTACCCATATTGTTTCAGAAGACAAAAGAGGTGAGAATCAAAAACACACCTATTAACATCAATAGCCACTGCCTACCCACCCTCAAAGTATCACATATCGGGATTATAACGTGAAAAGCATTCCCCTGGGATGAACATATCAAAAATCAGTCTGTCTACATGGTATCAAATGGCACTAGCAGCTGTAGAAGGACTTCAAAAGGACCAGAGTAGTGCAGATACGAAATTACCTAAAATGTCAGTTGAGACTGAAACTGAGAAGGAACACAGAAATTTCTGAATATAATTATGTTCCCAGTCAGTCCTGTTGTATAACTAATACCAGAAGGAAAGCTCTTCAAGAAAGAGCAACCATTTTATTTTCTTCTACAGCTGCCAGCCTGACCGTGAAAGGATAAAAAAACAGAAAGAAGAAATGAGAACAGAACAGTAATTAAAATAACCTTTACCTAATGTCAGTAATCCATGAAATTTCAAAATTAGGAAAAGCATCAAAAATGTGGATTACCACCATTCTTATATCACTAGTATGAGCCACAATGATACTGCCTAACTAGATCATTATACATTATGAAAATCAAGACTATCTTGCTTGGTAAAATAAACTGAATTCTATTTTAGGAAGTTTACATTTAAAATCAGCACTGTTCTTAGAAAGTTGCTTTAATGAATTGTCATTTCATACTTAGCCAGAAAAGAGACAAATATCTCAATTTTTATTTTAAAGTGCTACTCATTTCCAAATTAACACAGTCACTGATTGTTTTCAGATTCATTTTCTTCCAATGTTGTGTGTATATATACAAAATATTCGTGGTTATTTTTCCAAGTGACTTGCCAGATGCAGTAACATCACTGTCAATTCATAATAGCAGTAGCAGTACGACAAATACATTTCTTAACAAAATATCTTGCTTTCCCTATAATACTTCAAGCTTTATATGTCCCAAAACATAGAAACAATACAATCTGTCAAATATATACATTACAAATTAAGCAATTCAAAATAAGCATCAATTATTCTGTAAAAACTTAAAAATTAGTAGTGACTGACTTCTTTACAACTTTAATGCTGCTGTCTCCAACATTTTAAAATAGATACACAGAATATACGAAAACAAATCAATCTCAAAATGTGTGTTTTAAAAAAAAACCCTATACCAATTGAAGAAAAAACTTATCAATTTCAGCATATGAAAACCCTACTTACAGTAAAAAAAATTTACAATAATTTAAGACTATTCTTACCTCACTCATTAGCCATTGCTTCTGCTTGAGTCCAATATCTAAATGTTGCGTTTCATCCAAAATTTCTTCTAAAGTAAGAGGATGTGTATCTCCTCGCTGATGCCGTGTCTATTGAAGGAAGAAATTGCTATTTGAAGACGGTTTTAAAATGCTAGGTGTATTAAATAACAGGGTAAATGAATCTTTTCAGGAATGTAGAATGTGTAATTATTTGAAGCAGTACAATTATAGTGAAGAAGAGAATGGACTATAAAATCAGAACTGAGTTCAAACTTGAAGCTACATAAAATCAAACAATAAAATGAGAAAAAAATATTTGCAATTCTTATCACAAAAAGTTAACCTTCCTAACATTTGAACAGTTCCAAAAAGCTAACATGAAAAGGACCCCAAAACAGGAACATACAAATCACAAAAAAAGAAATGCTAATGACCATCAATGGAGGAAAAGATACTCAACTTCCACTAAGACATTTCTCATCTATTACACTGGCAAAAATCCTTATTTGACAACTCAATTGGTAAGGCTATAAGGAAACAGGCCCTCTAACACACTGCTGGTAAACAATGCAAATTGATATGATTCCTTGGAAGGGAATTTGGCAACAGAAATGCATTGAAACCCTTAATCTAGCAAATCCAATTTGGAGCATTCACCCTAGAAGAACTACAACATAGAAAAGCAGAAAAGTTACCTGCAGCATCCTTTTAAAAGGAAAATACTAGAAACAACTCAAGTAGCCATCAATGGACCTGAGTCTGAGCAAACCTCAGGAGATAGTGAAGGAGAGGGAAGCCTGGCGTGCTGCAGTCCATGGGGTTGCACAGAGTTGGACACGACGGAGTGTCTGAACAACAAGGGCCCATCAACAGAGGACCGATTAAATTACAGCATATCAATGCTACTATACAGATGTTAAAAAAGAAAATGCAGGTGTTCACAATGTGCTGATCTGCAAAGATGTCCAATACAAACTATTAAGAAAAATATGTTGAAACCAAATGCTGGTGAGGATGTAGAGAAAAGGACTCTCCTTCTTTGCTGGTGGAAATGCAAATGGTTATGTGCAGAGTACATCATGAACTGTATAAAAAAGGTCTTAATGACACAGAAAACCACAATGGTGTGGTTACTCACCTAGAGCCAGACATTCTGGAATGTGAAGTCAAGAGCACCTTAGGAAGTATTTCGACAAACAAAGCTAGTGGAGGTGATATAATTTGTGAAGGTGATGTAATTTCAGCTGAGCTATTTCAAATCCTAAAAGATGATGCTGTGAAAGTGCCACACTCAATATGTCAGCAAGTTTGGACAACTCAGCAGTGGCCACAGGACTGGAAAAGGTCAGTTTTCATTCTAATCCCGAAAAAAGGCAATGCCAAAGAATGTTCAAACTGCAGCACAATTGTGCTCATTCACATGCTAGCAAGGTAATGCTCAAAATGTTTCATACTAGGCTTCAACAGTACATGTACCAAGAACTCCCAGATATACAAGCTGGATTTAGAAAACGCAGAGAAACCAGAGCTCAAACTGCCAACATCTGTTGGATCATGGAAAAAGCAAGGGAATTCCAAAAAACATCTACTTCTGCTTCACTGACTATGCTAAAGCTTTTGACTGTGTGAATCACAACAAACTGGACATTTCTAAAAGAGATGGGAATACCAGGCCACCTTACCTAAGAAACCTGTAGGCAGGTCAACAAGCAACAGTTACAACTGGACATGGAACAAAATTGGGAAAGGAGGACTTCCAGCTTAAGATGGCAGAGTAGAAGGACGTGTGCTCATCTGCTGCGAGAACACCAAAATCAAAACTAGCTGTTCAACAGCCATCAACAGGAGGATTCTGGAAACTACCAAAAAAAGATATCCCATGTCCAAAGGCAAAGAAGCCACAGTGAGACGGTAGGAGGGGCACAATCAGGATAAAATCAAATCCCACACTCACCAGGTGGGTGACCCACAAACTGGAGAACAATAATAGCAAAGAAGTTCTCCCACTGTTGTGAAGGTTTGAAGCCCCACATCAGGCTTCCCAGCCTGGGGACCCAACAAAGGGACTAAGAATCCCCAGGGAATCTGACCTTGAAAGTCAGCAGGATTTGATTCTAAGACTTTCACAGGACTAGGGAAAGCAGACTCCAGTCTTGAAAGACACAAACAACTTTGCGTACACCAAGATTCAGAGGAAAGGAGGAGTGACTCCACAAGAAACTGAACCAAACCTACCTGCTCATGCTGGAGAGTCTCCTGTGGAGGCCTGAGTCAGCAGCGGCTCACCACAGGGACAGGGGAACTGGCAACAGCTGTCTGGGAAGGTCCCCTTTGGTGTAAACTCTCTTGGAGGTCACACTTAACTGGACCATAGAGCTCACAGACCCCACGGCTGGGTCATCTCAGGCCAAACAACTACCAGGGTGGGAGCGCAACCCTACCCCCATCAGCAGATAACTGGAGTAAAGCTTTACTCAGCACTGAAGATGGTGACTGCAGCCATGAAATAAAAAGACACTTACTCCTTGGAAGAAAAATTATGACCAACCTAGACAGCATATAAAAATCAGAGATATTACTTTGCCAACAAAGGTCCGTCTAGTCAAGGCTATGGTTTTTCCAGTAGTCATATATGGATGTGAGAGTTGGACTATAAAGAAAGCTGAGCAGCGAAGAACTGATGCTTTTAAACTGTGGTGTTGGAGAAGACTCTTGAGAGGCCCCTGGACTGTAAGGAGATCAAACCAGTCCATCCTGAAGGAAATCAGTCCTGAATATTCATTGGAAGGACTGATGCTGAATCTGAAACTCCAATACTTTGGCCACCTGACGCGAAGAGCTGACTCACTGGAAAAGACCCTGATGCTAAGAAAGATCGAAGGCAGGAGGAGAAGGGGATAACAGAGGATGAGATGGTTGGATGGCATCACCAACTCAATGGTCATGAGTTTGAGTAAACTCCATGAGTTTGAGTAAACTCCAGGAGTTCGAGTAAACTCCAGGAGTTGGTGATGGACAGGGAGGCCTGGCATGCTGCAGACCATGGGGTCACAAAGAGTCAGACATGACTGACTGACTGAACTGACTGACTGACTTTAGTGAGCAAGGCCCTGCCCACCAGACCAAGACCCATTTTTTCCCACCACCAATCCCTAGCATCAGGAAGCTTACACAAGCCTCTTAGCCTCCTTCATCAGAGGCCAGACAGAAGAAGCAAGCAGAAGCACAATCCCACAGCAAGTAAAAGAAAACCACATTACAGAAAGTTAACCATCATGAAAAAGTAGAAAGGTAACTCCCAGATGAAGGGACAAGATAAAACCTCAGAAAAACATCTAAATGAAGTTGAGATAGGCAATCTTCCAAAAAAAGAATTCAGAATAATGATACTGAAGATGATTCAGGATCTTGGAAAAAGAATGGAGGCAAAGATAAAGAAGGAAGAAATGTTTACCAAAGATCTGCAGGAACCAAAGAACAGACAGAGGTGAATAATATACTAGACAGATTCCACAGCAGAACAACTGAGGCAGAAGCATGGATAAATGACCTGGAGGACAGAATGGTGGAAATCACTGCCACAGAATATACAAAAAAAAAAAAAAGAAAAGAAATGAAAACAGCCTAAGACACCTTTGGGACAACACTAAACAAACAAACATTCACATTATAGGGTTCCCAGAAGGAGAAGAAAGAAAGGACTTGAGAAAATATATGAAGATATAATAGCTGAAAACTTCCCTAACATGGGAAAGGAAATAATCAACAAGTTCAGGAAGCACAGAGCATAAACTCAGGAAGTAGGAAGGATAAATTCAAGGAGGAACACACCGAGACACATAGTGATCAAGCGGACAAAAATTAAAGATAAACTATTAAAAGCAATAAGGGGAAAACGACAACATACAAGGGAACTCCCATCATGCTATCAGCTGATTTCTCAACAGAAACTCTACAAGTCAGAATGAAATAATGGCAGGATATATTTAAAGTGATGAAAGGAAAGAACCTACAACCAAGAATATTCTACCCAGCAATACTCTCTTTCAGATTTGATCGAGAAATCAAAGGCTTTTCAGACAAGCAAAAGCAACGAGAATTCAGCACCACCACACCAGATTTTACAACAAATGATGAAGAACTTCTCTAGACAGAAAACAAGAGAAGGAAAAATTTTACATAAAGAAAATAAACCCCAAATAGTTAAGAAAACAGTAATAGGATCATACACATCAATAATTATTTTAAATGTAAATGGATTAAATGCACCAACCAAAAGACACAGACCAGCTGAGCAGATGAAAACACGTGCTTGTATGCACTTCCACTTAGCACATCACTCTGCTTGACCCCCCATGTTGTATGTAATTATTTCATACTGCTACTGCTAAGTCACTTCAGTCGTGTCCAACTCTGTGCAACCCCATAGACAGCAGCCCACCAGGCTACCCCATCTCTGGGATTCTCAGGCAAGAATACTGGAGTGGGTTGCCATTTCCTCCTCCAATGCATGAAAGTGAAAAGTCAAAGTGAAGTCGCTGAGTCGGACGCTCCTCCGTCCATGGGATTTTCCAGGCAAGAGTACTGGAGTGGGGTGCCATTGCCTTCTCCGAATTATTTCATATTGCTAGGTTAATCACGTTCCCAGTACGGCTTGCAACTGTAATTATCTTTTTTGTCTGGCTATTGATTTTTTGAAAAAATACAAATGCCCAGGGATTTTTTTTTTTTTTGCCAGAGCTCCAGATATGTTTCTAATGAGCAGTCATGTTTAAAAACAATTGAACTATATGAGGATCTTTTACTTTTATCTAGGTTGTTTCACTTTTCTATCTCATATTCAGTGCTCCCATTTAATTCAGTTTATGTTTTCCAATTTCATCATTTTTTTCTCTTTTGATGTTCTTTATCAGGCACAAATACATATATATATATACACATACATATATACACATACTATGTATAATACATGTATTTAGAAAACTTATGAATTTTTGCATAGCTAAAAAATTTATGACATTTTCATTCCACTTGCTTGACTTAGTATAAACTGAAAGCTCAATTTCTAACTGAAAAAAAATAGATATGCAAGAAGCAACAAAGGTTTTTACTATATAACACAGGGAACTGTAGTCAATATCTTGTAATAACTTATAATGGAAAATATATGCAGAGTACATCATGGGAATGCCAGGCTGGATGAAGCACAAGCTGGAATCAAAACTGCCAGGAGAAACATCAATAACCTCAGATATGCATATGATACCACGCTAAAGGCAGAGAGCGAAGAGGAATTAAAGAGCCTCTTGATGAAGGTGAAAAAGGAGAGTGAAAAGGCTAGCTTAAAACTCAACATTCAAAAAACTACAGTCATGGCATCACTTCATGGCATCCCATCACTTCATGCCAAATAGGTGAGGAAAAAGTGGAAACAGTGACAGACTTCATTTCTTGGGCTCCAAACTCACTGTGGACACTGACTGCAGCCATGAAATTAAAAGACACTTGCTCCTTGGAAGAAAAGCTATGACAAATCTAGATAGTGTATTAAAAGGCAGAGATGTCACTTTGCCCACAAAGGTGCCTAGAATCAAAGCTATGGCTTTTCTAGTAGTTACGTACACATGTGAGAGTTGGACTATAAAGAAGGCTGAGGGTTCAAGAACTGATGCTTTCGAACTGTGGTGCTGGAGAAGACTGAAGAGTCCCTTGGACAGCAAGGAGATCAATCAATCCTAAAGTGGGCCAAACCTGAATATTCACTGAAAAAGACTGATTCATTCAAAAGATTGATGCTGAAGCTTAAGTTCCAACACTTTGGCCACCTGATGCAATCAGCCAACTCATTGGAAGAGACTCTGATACTGGGAAAGATTGAGGGTAAGAGAAGGGGGTGATTGAAGATGAGATGGTTGCATAGCATCACTGACTCAACGGACCTGAGTTGAGCAAACTCAGGGAGATAGTGAAGGAAAGGGAAGCCTGGCGTGGTGCAGTTCACAGGGTCACAAAGAGTCAGAAACGACTTAGTGACTGAAAAACAACATATTAATTATATGGCATTCTGAAAAAGCAAAACTATGGAGACCACAAACAATTTAGTTGCTGCTAGTGGAGGTGATGGAATTCCAGTTGAGCTATTTCAAATCCTGAAAGATGATGCTGTGAAAGTGCTGCACTCAACATGCCAGCAAATTTGGAAAACTCAGCAGTGGCCACAGGACTGGAAGGTCAGTTTTCATTCCAATTCCAAAGAAAGGCAATGCCAAAGAATGCTCAAACTACCACACAATTGTACTCATCTCACATGCTAGTAGAGTAATGCTCAAAATTCTCCAAGCCAGGCTTCAGCAGTATGTGAACCATGAACTTCCAGATGTTCAAGCTGGTTTTAGAAAAGGCAGAGGAACCAGAGATCAAATTGCCAACATCTGCTGCATCATCGAAAAAGCAAGAGTTCCAGAAAAACATCTATTTCTGCTTTATTGACTATGCCAAAGCCTTTGACTGTGTGGATCACAATAAACTGTGGAAAATTCTGAAAGAGATGGGAATACCAGACCATCTGACCTGCCTCTTGAGAAACCTATATGCAGGTCAGGAAGCAACAGTTTGAACTGACATAGAACCACAGACTGGTTCCAAATAGGAAAAGGAGTACGTCAAGGGTGTATATTGTCACCCTGCTTATTTAACTTATATATGCAGAGTACATCACGAGAAACGCTGGGCTGGACGAAGCACAAGCTGGAATGAAGATTGCTGGGAGAAATGTCACTAACCTCAGATATGCAGATGACCACCCTTATGGCAGAAAGTGAAGAGGAACTTAACGGCCTCTTGATTAAAGTGAAAGAGGAGAGTGAAAAAGTTGCCTTAAAGCTCAACACTCAGAAAACGAAGATCATGGCATCTGGTCCCATCACTTCATTGGAAATAGATGGGGAAACAGCATCAGACTTTACTTCTTTGGGCTCCAAAATCACTGCAGATGGTGATTGCAGCCATGAAATTAAAAGACGCTTACTCCTTGGAAGGAAAGTTATGACCAACCTAGATAGCATATTCAAAAGCAGAGACATTACTTTGCCAACAAAGGTCCATCTAGTCAAGGCTATGATTTTTCCTGTGGTCATGTATGGATGTGAGAGTTGGTCTGTGAAGAAAGCTGAGCACCGAAGAATTGATGCTTTTAAACTGTGGTGTTGAAGACTCTTGAGTGTCCCTTGGACTGCAAGGAGATCCAAAGAGTCCATTCTAAAGGAGATCAGTCCTGGGTGCTCACTGGAAGGACTGACGTTAAAGCTGAAACTCCAATACTTTGGCCACCTCATGTGAAGAGTTGACTCACTGGAAAAGACTCTGATGCTGGGAGGGACTGGGGGCAGGAGGAGGAGATGACAGAGGATGAGATGGCTGGATGGTATCGCGGACTCGATGGACATGAGTTTGAGTGAACTCTGGGAGTTGGTGATGGACAGGGAGGCCTGGTATGCTGTGATTCACGGGGTTGCAAAGAGTCGGACACGACTGAGCAACTGAACTGAACTGAACTGATAGGAAGTAAACCAGGAGAGAAAATAAGTAGAAATACAGCCAAGAACAAGATTTCTTCATTTATACCTTCTCATATTGTTTTTCATATTTAGAGACATATTATGTAAACAAAAAAAGAGTTAAATTAAAAAGAAATATTCCAGGCCCTAAGCTTCACCACTGTTGGGCAGGTTTTTGAGTCTCTCTGGGCTTCAGTCAGGCCACTATATAACTAGAACAAAAATATTTCAAAGGTATGTTTAGAAAGCATATAAAGATATAAAGCCTGCAACTTCCCTGGTGGTCCTTGGTTAAGAGTCTGTGCTTACAAGGCAAGAGGCTTAAGTTCGATCCCTGGTCAGGAAACTAAGATACCACATGCTGCAGAGCGTGGCCAAGAAACAAAAATATGTAAAACTGAACACATACCATGAAGAACCATTTATTGAGCATTTGCTGTTAATTCATTCACTTACTTGATAACTCCCATATGCCAAAAGTACTGCAATGAGACACACAATGAAACGCAAACCACTTCTGCCTTTCAAGAGCTCCCAAAATAGGGTCAGAGCTAAATGCACATGCATGAAAGTTAGGTATCTAATTATCTGCCAAAAACACAGGGACATTCAGAGGAAATGAAAGAGAAAGCTGAATGTGGACAAACCTCTGAATGGTGACTAGAGAAACAGGAAGGAGCAGCAGCTGCAGTACAGCAAAGCACAGGGGGCTCCAAAGCCAAGGGCACACAACCCAGAGCTACGAAGGTCGATCCATTTGAAAGCTTTATTAAATTTTTTAATTTAAAATTTCCACTTACAAATTATGTTTTACTAATACTGAATGTGAACTGACACCAGAAGACTCCCCTGGCTTCATGTCAGATGACCCACATTTCAGATGGTGACGCGCGTGGAGGAAGCCTGAGAAAAGAGTGGGAATCCCACATGACAAGGGGGTTGACGGGCATGGCCTCACTCATTCACTCTCAGCCGTCTGCAGCACACTATAGTTCATCTACTGTAAGATTCCAGCACTGCGGTGAATCTTTTTTTTTTTTAAGACCTTTAAAATAGAGACTGTATAATGATTTTATTAACCTATTAAGGAACATCCACTTAAAACTGAGTCACAAATTTGTTTTACAAAAAGGCAAGTGTTTCAAATTTGTTAGCTATTTCTAAGATTACAGAGGTTATTCATAGTTTGCTAACAATTCCTTCAAAGTAAAACTAGCATTTTAACAACATTTGAAAGTAACAAAGCAACTATTTTGGAAAGAAATTTATGCTGAAGGAAGAGCACATTGAAAAAGAACCTTTAGGAAATATTTCCATCAGTATGTGACTTGAGTTTAAAATATTTAAGAATAAAAACTCATACCTGCCTATTTTCAAAATTTTAGAAATTTTTTATTTTTAACCTTTATTTTTAAAAACACTTCTAACAAAACCCTTCAGTGAATTTCAAATCAATACATCAAAAATATAAAAAATTATAAATCCTTCTGACATATTTGCATGAACTGAATGACACACAAAGATGGAAATGTACTAACCAAAATGCCTAATGAGTTGACAAGAATATTAAAAAAAAACACACAAAAATTTTTGTAATGTAATACTGTGACTGTGTCACTAGAGAATCCCCTCCCCCAAATACTGCATCCTTTCCCCCAAGGATATCCGTGTCCAAACCCTTGCAACCTGAAGTGTTACCATATATGGCTAAAGGGACTTCACTGATGTGACCAAAGATTACTGTGGCTTACTGCATAGGCAGTAATCACAAGTGTCCTGGGAAAAGTCACAGTGAATGTGAATAGTAGCAGATGTGACAATGGAAATAAGAGGCTGGAGAGATGGAAGGAAGGGCCATGTGTCAGGAAACACAGCTGGTCTCCAGAAGCTGAAAAAGAAAAGAGAACAGAAGATCTCTTCACAGTCTCCAGAGGAACCACCTGGATACAGCCCAGTGAGACTGACTTTGGACTTTGGACCTACAAAACTGGAAGATAACGAATTTGTGTTATTTTAAGCCACCAAGTTGGTGGTAATTTGTTACAGCAGCAATAAGAAACCAAGATAAGGACTTTCTTCCCTGCAGATCTAAAAATCTATGTATTTATAGCTATGAATGCAAATTGAAACCCAGGATCCAAACACACTAAACTTAATTTTTAAGACACAAGTTACTTTACAGAAAAAGCTAAATGAAGATTTTCAGACATGATGAATGACATATTGCTTTACTTAGCAAAACAGCTTTTAAGAAAACATTCATTTTTTTAATCTCAACTTTCAAAAATTCTTAATTCTGTGCAAGTTTAAAACATACACACTTTATCTGTGCAGTAGTACATTAGCACATATAAAAAGAGTAGGCCAGAAAAAATTTAATTTGGGGGTGGTGAATCAAAAACAGGTGGAGACTGGGACCTCCCTAGTGGTCCCCTAGTTAAAATCTGCCTGCCAATGCAGGGGACACAGGTTCGATCCCTGGTCAGGGAACTAAGACCCCACATACTGTGGAACAACTAAGCCCGTGTACCACAACTACTGCGCCCATGCACCTACAGCCTGTACTCTGCAACAAGAGAAGTCACCTCAACAAGAAACCCTCGCACCTCAGCTAGTGAGCAGCCCCCACTCACTGCAACTAGAGGAAGCGCATGCACAGCAACAAAGACCCAGCACAGCCATAAATAAATAAAACAGGTGGAGATCAGTGCATTTTGCACTAGTACTTTGCTTACTTTGGATATATGTAATATATTTGTACATATTTTGGACATATGGACCTGGAAAAGCCTAGCCTAAAGGAGAAGGAATTAAGGGAGTTTAGGGTAATTTTACTTGTCTAAGGACAGCCAAATCAAGTCCTTCAAAGTAATTACTCCATACTCTTCATTGTCACTAATTATCAAATTTCATATATTTTCCTAATTTTCTTCACATTAAAAACTTCTCCCCCATTATACTATCATGTAAAATTATCAAAAGGCTAAGTTAATCTGGAAACAGAAGCAAGTAAGAATGAAGACAGCTCAAGAAAAAATTTAGAAAGCACTAGCCATGTCTGTTATTACTCGTTTTAATATTTAAAATAAGTGGGACTTTTAAAATTAGAAAAGTACAAAGATGGAATACTCAAGATACAAAAGCCTAACCATTTTGAAACTATGTAAACAGAGAAGCCAAGAAACACAGCTATCAAACTGTCAAGGGAAAAGATAAGAAAATATGAGTGACCAGCAAAGGAAAAAAAAAAAAAGAACAAGAGATATACACCTGAGAAACTTAAAATTACTTTTATTTCCTGCTCTTAGATCAAGAACTAAGAAAAATGGGGGAGCACCTAAAGAGAATACTCAATACTACAGAGCTAAAGACTTCAGTTTTCAGTGAAGGGTATTACACATCTTTGTTCAATTTCTTCCTGGTCATTAGATGATTTTTGGTGTACTACACTGCCGGGAGCCAGCATGAGGAATTCCACCCGTGACAAGGTCATGTGGCAGAGCTCTGATGGCAAGGCTAATCAGACCTCAGGTTTTCCCCCTGGAATTTCCTGAGCATCCACCCCCCCAAAAAAAATAAGAATCTGCCTGCTTTTCCACTCTTCTGATATTCTCTGGAAAAAGTCAATTCAGGGCTTTAGTCTTCTGCATTTGAAAGAGTGTTTCAATCCAAAAACCCCTCTGATGGCTTTCTAGCCTGCCTGCAGGACTCGTACAGCTGCGCACATGATTGCCTCCTCCTGACGGCAGGAGGCACAGGAAGCTTAAAACATCCTAGGAATGTAGGGGCTTCTGAAGAGTCAAAATCATTAGAATAGGACTGATTAAAAGTTTCATTTGTTGAGCCAATACTTGCTGCCAAATTTTCATATCCTTTATTTCTAGATATAGTTGGTATATAGAAAAACAAGTAGTAGGCCTGGTATTAGCAACATTAGATCTTTGAGTTAAGTACCTTCTTTCTTACAACCCACTGCACCTTTGTTCTATAGAGATGTAACTTTAATGCTTTAAAGAGATGCAGATTAAAGAAAAACACTTCAGGGGAAATGAAACTAACATTCATTAAGGAAGAGAGCCAAAAAGTGTTAACAAGCCTCTTGGCCAGAAGATAATGTAAATCACCTGAGATCTTCTGTATACAAAGATACACAGAAAGAGTCTGGGCTGCTAACGCTACATAATTTTGTATTACCCATTGATCTCTATGTATAATCAAAAGTATAAAAGGCCTTGAAGGACAATAGAAGGAGAGCCAGTCGGTGGACTGGTTTCCCCCGTGTCTCCCTCTCTCTCTTTTTCCTTTTCCTCTTTAATTTCAGGCTGAATTCCCATCTGGGGCAAGGAGGCCCGCCAAGTCTACTTACTTGCCCTGGCTGTTAAGACCCGAGCGAAAGGGAGCCTAAGGCGAAGCACCCTTAGATATTCAAGCGAGTGCCAGTGGCCTAACGTAGATGGTGCAAGCTCCTTGTCTGGAACTTTATTGGTTTTCCATGTAACCCAAGTTAATCAGCCTCTTCTCTCCACTTAATTTTCCTACTACACTATTTCTTCCTAATCTAATCTTCTATTAATAAATAAATAAGTTTTTCTCACGCCAACGCCGTCCCCGCTTCAAATTCCCTGGATCCACCAGGGCTGGACCCCAGCACTACACTTTGTAATTTTACTAATTTTTTTCTTGTTACTTTGTAGAGACTGATTTTAGCAATACTGACTCTGTATGTAGCAACCCTATTAAACATATTTAATTCTAACAGTTGGCAAATTGCCTTGGCTTTCCCACGTACTTAATCACGTCTACAGTTTCACTTCTTCCTTTACAACTTTTACATTTGCCATTTCTTTTTTCTTGCTTTATTGCACTGGGTAGGACTTCCAGCATAGTATAGAAGTGACAACTAGCTATCTTTTTATGACTTCTGAGGAAAAGCACTATTTCACAGTAAGTATGGAGGTTTTTGCTGGGCTTCCCCAGTGGCTCAGTGGTAAAGAATCTGCCTGCAATGCAGGAGACACAGGTTCCATCCCTGGGTCAGGAAGATCCCCTGGAGAAGGGCATGGCAATCCACTCCAGTATTCTTGCCTGGAGAACCCTATGGACAGAGGAGCCTGGTGGGCTACAGTCCAATGGGGTTGCAAAGAGTTGGACATGACTGATGAGACTTAGCATGCATGGAGGTTTCCATCACCGCTCCCCCATTACAGGGTTTCCCCATCATTGTTCCACAGAAATCTAGGGATCCATAAGATGTCACTAGGTGTACCATAAGAAATTGTGATTTAAAAAATGACTTACAGGAGCAAAAAAGCAGCTCTGCTTGTCTAACAGGAAATTTGGCGGAAATTCTAAACAAGGAATCTTCCATACTGAGACTCAACCGCTTCCTTCTGATCTGCTGTTGTAAATGTTGCACAACATGACCATGTAGTAATAAAAGTAAAATTCTGTGAGTTGTTCATATTTTTTGAGACATTTTTTGCTAAGTTAGTATTACTTGCTGTTTTATCCTTTATTAGAGACTGTTTTATAAACATGTCCAACAGTTCACTGTGATGATTTCTGAAGGTGGGATCTGTGATAGAAGAATCTAAGCCTAAGCCCATGAACAATCCTAATCGGGCTGCTGTTGTTCTTTAGTCGCTCCGTCCTGTTCGACCCTTTGTGATCCCATGGACCACGGCACACCAGGCTCCTCTATCCATGGGATTTCCTAGGCAAGAATACTGGAGTGGGTTGCCATTTCCTTCTAAAGGGGATCTTCCCAACCCAGGGATTCCACCTGTGTCTTCTGCATTGGCAGATGGACCCTTTACTGTAGAACTATAATCTTCTAAGCCATTTCACTGCACCAGTGCAACGAGATACCAAAAGAGCCTACCATTACAGTGAGAGCTAGTAACCAATGCATTTTACATGGCCTGATCATCCACAGAGTCCTAGTCCATTATTCACCACTATGGCAAACAACTTATAACGGTTCCAACAAAACTGAAAAGACACTTAAGCAGAAGTAACAGGCATTGGAAAAGTCAAGGTACTCACCATTTTAAATAGCTATTGGAAATCTCAAACCAAACAGAGTAGAAGTTCCATTTAAAAAAGTTACATTGAGTGAAAAGGCTCAGGAAGCACGTTACAGTAAAACTTTTTACCCAGAAAAGGGGGATTAGGGGATATCCCACTGCTAGCAGGAACCCTAATAATGCCATCCTATCAAATGACAGTGAGTAAAATACGTATTATGAGAAACTGAAACGTATCAAACAGTTTAAGTCAACGAACTGATGACATATCACATGGTGCTGCTGAGGCATATTTAATAAACTGAGAAACAACAGCTTGTCTATCTAGGCTGACAAACCAACAGATTTCACCAATAAATGTCATGAAGTAGCATCTGTAAAGTTTTTAAATGATGGTGAATTTCAAGAAAAACTTTGCTACTGCAAAGAACCACCATGAACAAGCAAAGAGAAGGACATTTAGGTGGTGTCTTTATATCTGGAAACAAAGGTCTGTCTTGGAGGAACAGTGCTGGTATTCTCATTGATGTGTCCGATCAATGTCTGGCTCAGTACAAGGTTTTACCTCTGGTTTAAACACACACACACACATATAAATAATGATGTTATCACAACACACTGATTTCTTCAGAGAGGTACCAGTATCAAAAACCTTTGGAAATGAAATGAAAAATGTCTTAAATAATGGTACAAAAATGATCTGCTTTATTACACAAAGACCAGTACACCTGGGCACAGAAATCTGCTGCATACAGAAATCCAGTGGCTTAGCAGATTTCTCTCAAAGAACATTTAAGCTGACAGGTGAGTTACAGAAGTGCTTTCAAGAAAATAGGAGACCATACTTCACTGAGTGCTCTGAAGATGAAAAAGGACTGCAGAAGCCAGCTTTCTTTGCAGACTTTTTTTTTTTAATTATATGAACCAGTTGAACAAGTTTCTGCAAGACTCTAGAAAAAAATGTTCTGACTTACAGTGGCTTCTGATTTTCAAAAGAAAACAGAATCTTTGGAAAAATCATGTAGCAAAAGGAAATCCTGCTGTTTGGGCTTGAGAGTGAGGAAGGATGTCAGCAAGTCTCAAGTGTTACTGAAATGTAGATGGAGAAGGACGACATGACAAAAATCAAACCGTATTTTCCCTTCCTTTCAATGAAAAAGTATGCCTGGCTGAAGGACTCTTTCTTTCTCTGGCTCGTCTGCTCATTTGTGAACAAGTAAACTCCCTACCTGGGTAAGGTTAAAATATATATATATATATTAAAGGAGCTTCCCTGGTGGCTCAGTGGATTTGATCCCTGATCTGAGGAGACCCCACAGGCTGTGGAGCAACTAAGCCTGTGCACCACGACTACTGAGCCTGTGCTCTGCAGCCTGGGAGCCACAACTCCTGAAGCCCTTGCATCCAAGGACCCACGCTCCACAGGAGAGTCACTGCAGCGAGAAGCCTGCGCATCACCACAGAGAGCAGCCCCCGCTCGCTGCAACTAGAGAAAAGCCCGAGCAGCAACAAAGACCCAGCACAGCCAAAAACAAACTAACTTTTAAAATTAAAGAAAAAACTGAAGCTTACCTATACCACCGACTTGCATTAGAGTTGGTATCCTTTCTGGAGAGGAGGAACCTCACACACATGAACAGAGTAGGCTAATAAATAGAGCAAAATATATACAAAGAAACTCGCATTCTCTACTTACATGAACAATTATTATTGGCTATGATAGTCACAACTTACAGTTAAGTAATTACATGAGCTGTAGGTGTAACAATTTTTTAATAAGAGTTCCCTGAGACCTAAAAATTATTTCAAGGCTTTTTTCAGAGTAACAAGATTGAGAAAGGCCATTCTGTTTTCCTAAGGAACTCTGCTTCTATTACTAACCTGTTAAAAGTTTTTATCATAAACGGGTGTCAGCTTTTATCAGAAGCATTTTCTGTATCTAAAATGATCCTAAGATTTTTCTTATTTGTTCTGTTAATATGACTCACACTGACTGATTTCCAAATAGTAAAAACTCTAAAATTCTTAAACTCTACTTCATCATGACATATTATACTTCTTAAATATGAGTGGATTTGGATTGTTCCTATCTTTTTAAGGATTTTTACACCTGTATAGACCTGAGATACTGGTCTATAATTTAAATTCACTTAAAACTGTAAATAAATCCAGGTTCTTGACCCAACCTTGCTGTCAACCAAAGCTGTGTCTATGAGTCGGTCATTTAACTTCTCTGAACTTTAGAGTTTTGAAATTCAAATATGATTGTCTCAATTAATTCAGACAGAAGCTAGCCCAGTGGTTCTCAACCGTCAGTGTGAATCAGAATCACCTGAAGGGCTTGTGAAAACCCAGATTGCTGAGCTGCACTCCCAGAGTTTCAGCTCAGTAGACCCAGGAAAGGGCCCAAGAATATGCACTTCTTACAAATCCCCGAGAGATGCTGATGCCACTGGTTGGAGAACGACACTTTGAGAACCACTGAGCTAGGCTAAACCACACTGCTTTCAACATGATGTTTTACATAACTAAGGTACAACCACCTAAAGAGGTAATACAGTGAGATCAATAGAAAAATCATTCGATCAAAAGCAAAGTGCACCATTAACTTGCCATCTGAGAACTAGAACAGTGTCCCATATGGAGCTAATGGTGTCCACTGAACCTTCTCCCTATAATTTCTACTTAATTCTCATCAAGCAATTAAAGAGAATGAATTTCATCAGTGAATGAATAAACTATGAGGAGCATTTTGTGTTGCCTTTTTTTACTTTCTAAGTTTTTGCAGAGAAGGCAATGGAACCCCACTCCAGTACTCTTGCCTGGAAAATCCCACGGACGGAGGAGCCTGGTGGGCTGCAGTCCATGGGGTCGCTGAGAGTCGGACACGACTGAGTGATTTCACTTTCACTTTTCACTTTCATGGATTGGAGAAGGAAATTGCAACCCACTCCAGTGTTCTTGCCTGGAGAATCCCAGGGACAGGGGAGCCTGGTGGGCTGCTATCTATGGGGTTGCGCAGAGTCAGACACAACTGAAGCAACTTGGCAGCAGCAGCACCAAAGTTCTTGGCTTTATCAGCTCTTCAGAGTTGAAGACTTTTCAAAAAAGAGTTTACAGATCATCGTTCATATGTACACTTCCCCTTTCAAAAGAGAGCTACCTTTTTACTAAAAAAAAAAAAAAAGGAAAAAAAAAAAAGGTTATAACTCTCATCTCCACCCAGAATTTATAATGCGTTGCTTGAAAGTATAATTAAACTCCAGGGACTCAAGTCAAAAAAAAAAAAAAAAGCACTGTTTGGGGGAAGCCTTCATAAATGATAATTGAAGTATCATAGTATCATAAATTATCCACTATAGTCAGGGCTTCTGGTTTCTTCCCATCCTAAATATTTCTCTGACAGTTAAAAATAGGACCCTTGCTCAGTTCAGTTGCTCAGTCGTGTCCGGCTCTTTGCGACCCCATGAATCACAGCACGCCAGGCCTCCTTGTCCATCATCAACTCCTGGAGTTCACTCAAACTCATTTGCATCGAGGCAGTGATGCCATCCAGCCATCTCATCCTCTGTCGTCCCCTTCTCCTCCTGCCTCCAATCCCTCCCAGCATCAGAGTCTTTTCCAATGAGTCAACTCTTCACATGAGGGGGCCAAAGTACCAGAGCTTCAGCTTTAGCATCATTCCTTCCAAAGAACACTCAGGGCTGATCTCCTTCAGAATGGACTGGTTGGATCTCCTTGCAGTCCAAGGGACTCTCAAGAGTCTTCTCCAACACCACAGTTCAAAAGCATCAATTCTTCGGTGCTCAGCTTTCTTCACAGTCCAACTCTCACATCCATACATGACCACTGGAAAAACCAAAGCCTTGACTAGATGGACCTTTGTTGGCAAAGTAATGTCTCTGCTTTTCAATATGCTATCTAGGTTGGTCATAACTTTTCTTCCAAGGAGTAAGCGTCTTTTAATTTCATGGCTGCAGTCACCATCTGTAGTGATTTTGGAGCCCAAAAAAATAAAGTCTGACACTGTTTCCCCATCTATTTCCCATAAAGTGATGGGACCGGATGCCATGATCTTCGTTTTCGGAATGTTGAGCTTCAAGCCAACTTTTTCACTCTCCTCTTTCACTTTCATCAAGAGGCTTTTTAGCTCCTCTTCACTTTCTGCCATAAGGGTGGTGTCATCTGCATATCTGAGGATATTGATATTTCTCCCGGCAATCTTGATTCCAGCTTGTGTTTCTTCCAGCCCAGCGTGTCTCATGATGTACTCTGCATAGAAGTTAAATAAGCAGGGTGACAATATACAGCCTTGACGTACTCCTTTTCCTATCTGGAACCAGTCTGTTGTTCCATGTCCAGTTCTGTTGCTTCCTGACCTGCATATAGGTTTCTCATATAGGTTTCTCAAGAGGCAGGTCAGGTGGTCTGGTAGTCCCATCTCTTGAAGAATTTTCCACAGTTTATTGTGATCCACACAGTCAAAGGCTTTGGCATAGTCAATAAAGCAGAAATAGATGTTTTTCTGGAACACTCTTGCTTTTTCGATGATCCAGCAGATGTTGGCAATTTGATCTCTGGTTCCTCTGCCTTTTCTAAAACCAGCTTGACTTGCTAGGACATTCTAAATTCTGAATTCTGATGAATTGCAGTTTGTGGGCAATTGAGAGCCAAACCTTTTAATAATTCTGTCTCTTCCATCTCCTCACACCCCATGTTCATGCCATACTGTCCAACAATGCATTGCTTTCAGGGGAGAATCTCCAAGGAAAGGAACCATTGATAAGAAACCTCTAATGATAAAAGTAAACTTTTGTCAAGTATTTTCAGATAAGTAATCTCTTCAGTAATTCTCAAAATCCATTCCTTGAACATTTATTAGCTTGAAGGAAAGGCACATTTGAAGAACTGGAGAAAAATCAGTAAAGGAGGTTGATTCTTTTAAATATAACAAATATTTTCTGGGACTACCAAAATGTTTAAATTACACTACATAAAATGTACAGACAAAAGCCAGATATGAACTGCTTTAGCTTGAGTGTGCATTAGTCAATGTGGTAGTTAAAACCTACTCAATCAAACTATACTATAAAATTTTTATTCTAATTAGTCAATTCTCATTACATCTTTTTAATATTTAATATTTCTACCTCCTATTGAAAAAATAAGTCATTGCTAGTTATAAAACCAATTTGTTTTCAGCAAAAGTACCCTTCTCCTTCATTAATCACCCCAAACTAAAATTTAGTTATTTCTGAACCAGTCCCCCTTTATTTATAACTAAAGGCTGATATTAGAGATTAGAAGATACAAATACACACATTTAGAAAGAGTAACATGATTTAACACACCCTTGCTTCATAAACATTTGATTATTTCATTTTTAACAATGCAATGTAACATGATAGCAAACCACATATTTTTTTAAATTATTATAAAAATGAACAAATTCATTCTTCTTATGCATGTTAATTTTAAACTCAACTACCTTAGTAGAAACTTAGTATTCATTCCATACTATATTTCTCAGTGATTATTACTTAAAATATTAATCTGTTTATTCAAACTTAATAGTAAAAGATCATAAGAACATTAGACCTTAAAAGATGGTGCTCATCTTTTCCTGTGAGAACACCAAAATCTCAACTAGCTCCTGCACAATCTTCAAGAGGAGAACGTTGTAACCCACCAAAGATACACTATGTCCAAGGGGAAAGAAGAAGCCACAGCAAGATGGCAGGAGGGACACAATCACATTTAAAATCAAATACCTCATACCCGCCAGAGATGCTTGGAGGTTACAAACAAAACCTTGTCCACACCAGAACCAGGGAAAGAAGCAGTGACCCCAACAAGAGACTGAGCCAGACCTGCCTGTGATTGTTTCAGAGTCTCCTGCGGAGGCATGGGTCAGCAGTGGCCTGCCATGGGGACAGGGGCTCTGATAGCAGCAGTCCTGGGAGGTGTGAAGTGTGGCATAAGTCCTCTTGGAGGACGTCACCATTAGTCCCTATAAATATAGAGCCGCCAAGAAGGCGATACACAAACTGCAGAACAAGTATACCAAAAAAGTTCTTGCACTGTTGCAAAAGTTCTAGGTCCCACAACAGACTTCCCAACCTGGGGATCCAACAAAGGGACTGAGAATCTCCAGGGAATCTGACTTTGACGGTCAGCAGAACTTGATATAGAACTTGCACGGGGCTAGGGAAACAGAGACTCTTGGTGGGCATAAACATAACGGTGTGCCCACCAGGACCCAGGAGAAAGGAGCAATGACCCCACAAGAGACTCAGCTAGACTTGGATGTGAGTGTTTGGGAGTCTCTGGAGGAGGCATGGGTTGACAGTGGCCTGCCGTGGGGTCAGGGACACTGACTTACTGGCATAAGTCTTTTTGGAAGAGGTCAGAGGTTGCCAATACTGCCATTACCCCTACCATAATTAGGCCTCAGACCAAACTAAAGGGAGGATATACAGCCCCACCCATCAGCAGAAAACTGAATTAAGGACATACTGACCAAGGCTTTGTCCACCAGAGCAAAACCCAGTTATCCCCACAGTCAGTCAGTCCCTTCCATCAGGAAACTTGCACAAGCCTCTTATCCTCATCCATTAGAGGGGAGACAGAATAAAAACCATAATCACAGAAAACTAGCCAAACTGATCACATGGATTACAGCTTTGTGTAACTTAATGAAACTATAAGCCATGCCGTATAGGGCCACCCAAGATGGACAGGTCATGGTGAAGAATTCTTTTTTTTTTTTTTTGGTTGTCAAATGATCCTTTATTTTTCTTTTTCCTTTGCAGTTCTTAACTAGCGGGGCACTCCACTGCGCCACCGTTGATATCATCTATGATGTCATGAGGGTGGTGGCCATCAACATTGCAGCCCATAGACTGGGCGGTCCCCAGGATCTCTTTAATAGTTCCAGAAAGTTCTCTAGCTAGAGACCGATGCCGCATCTGCCGGGCAATGTTGACGATCTCATCAAAAGTGATGTTTCCACTGTGCTTAATGTTTTTCTGCTTCTTTCTGTCCCTTGGTGGTTCCTTGAGGGGTTTGATGATCAGGGCAGAAGCAGAAGGTACCACCTCAATCTGGGCTTGTCTGTCTGAACGGTCAGTTTCACTGTAATCCTCAGACCCTTCCAATCACCAGTTGCCTTGGCAATGTCATCACCGACCTTTTTTGGAGACAGACCCAGAGGGCCGATCTTGGGGGCCAGGGCAGACGTGGCACCGACTTCCCCACCGGTACACCTCAGGAACACGACTTTGATCTCGCTGGGGTCGAACTTAGGCGGCATGGTGGAGGTGGCTGGTGTCGGATGGACCCGGATTCGGGATGACGGAAGAAAGTTACACCTTTGCCTCCTCCGAGCTGAAAGCCGAAAGGCATGGTGGAGGATTCTGACAAAACGTGGTTCACTGGAGAGGGGAATGGCAAATCACTTCAGTATTCTTGCCTTGAGAACCCCATGAACTGTATGAAAAGGGAAAAAGCTGTGACACTGAAAGATGAAACCCCCCCCACGTCAGTAGGTGACCAATATGCTACTGGAGAAGAACAGAGAAATAGCTCCAGAAAGAATGAAGAGGCTGAGCCAAAGCGGAAATGACACACAGTTGTGGATGTGTCTGGTGGTTAAAGTAAACTCTGATACAATAAAGAACAACATTGCCTATGAAACTGGAATGTTAGGTCCATGAATCAAGGTAAATCAATGTTAAGTCCATATCCAAGGTTTGGTTGTGGTCAAACAGGAGATGGCAAGAGTGAACATGGACATTATAGGAATCAATGAACTAAAATGGATGGGGATGGGTGAATTTAATTTAGGTGGCCATTATACCTACTACTTGGGCAAGAATCCCTTAGAAGAAATGGTGTAGCCCTCATAGTCAATGAAAGGGTCTGAAATGCAGTATTTGGATGCAATCTCAAAACCGACAGCATGATTTCATTTCAAGGCAAACCATTCAATATCACAGTAATCCAAGTCTATGCCCCAACCACTAATGCCAAAGAAAATGAAGTTGAATGATTCCATGAAGACCTACAAGACCTTCTGGAACTGACACCAAAAAAAAAAAAAAAAAAGATGTCCTTTGCATCATAGGGAACTGGAAAGCAAAAGTAGGAAGTCAAGAGATACCTGGATAACAGGTAAGTTTGGCCTCAGAGTACAAAATGAAGCAGAGCAAAGACAAAGAGAATTTTGTCAAGAGAACAAGTTGGTCAGAGCAAACACCCTTTTGCAAAAACCCAAGAGATGACTCTACACATGGACATCACCAAATGGTCAGTACCAAAATCTGACTGATTATGTTCTTTACAGTCAAAGATGGAGAAGCTCTATACAGTCAGCAAAAACAATACCTGGAGTTGACTGTGGCTGAGATCATCAGCTCCTCATTGCAAAATTCAGGCTCAAATTGAAGAAAGTAGGGAAAACCACTAGCCATTCAGGTATGTACTAAATCAAATCCCTTATGATTATACAATGGAAATGACAAATAGATTCAAGGGATTAGATCTGATAGAGTACCTGAAGAACTATGGACTGAGGTCTGTGACATTGTACAGGAGGCAGTGATCAAAACCACCCCCAATAAAAAGAAAGGGCAAAAGGCAGGTTGTCTGAGGAGTCCTTACAAACAGCTGAAAAATGAACAGAAGTCAAAGGCAAAGGAGAAAAGGAAAGTTATACCCATTTGAATCCAGAGTTCCAAAGAATAGCAAGGAGAGATAAGAAAGCCTTCCTCAGCGATCAATGCAAAGAAATAGAGGAAAACAATAGAATGGGAAAAACTAGAGATCTCTTCAAGAAAATTAGAGATACCAAGGGAACATTTCACGCAAAGATGGGCACAATAAAGGACAGAAATGGTATGGACCTAACAGAAGCAAAAGATATTAAGATAGTAAGAATACACAGAAGAACTGTACAAAAAAAGACTTAATGACCCGGATAACCGCGATGGTGTGGTCACTCACCTGGAGCCAGACATCCTGGAATGTGAAGTCAAGTGGACCTTAGGAAGCATTGCTATGAACAAAGCTACTGGAGGTGATGGAATTCCAGCTGGGCTATTTCAAATCCTAAAAGATGGTGCTGTTAAACTACTGCACTCAATATGCCAGCAAATTTGAAAAGCAGTGGCCACAGAACCGGAAAAGGTCAGTTTTAATTCCAGTTCCAAAGAAGAGCAATGCTAAAGAATGTTCAAACTATCACACAATTGTGTTCATTTCACATGCTAGCAAAGTAATGTTCAAAACTGTCCAAGCTAGACTTCAACAGTACGTGAACTAAGAACTTCCAGACATATAAGCTAGATTTAGAAAAGGCAGAAGAACCAGAGATCAAATTGCCAACATCTGCTGGATCACAGAAAAAGCAAGAGTTCCAGAAAAACATCTACTTCTGCTTCATTAACTATGCTAAAGCATTTGTCTGTGTGGATACAACAAACTGTGGAAAATTCTTCAAGAGATGGGAATACCAGACCACCTGACCTGCCTCCTGAGAAATCTGTATGCAGGTCAAGAAACAACAGCTAGAACCAGACATGGAACAGACTGGTTCCAAATTGGGAAAGGAGCATGTCAAGGCTGTATATTGTCACCCTGTTTATTTAACTTATATGCTGTGTATATCATGCAAAATGCTGGGCTGGATGGAGCACAAGCTGGAATCAAGATTGCTGGGAGAAATATCAATAACCTCGGATAAGCAGACGACACCATCCTTATGGCAGGAAGTGAAGAGGAACTAAAGGGCCTCTTGATGAAGATGAAAGAAGAGAGTGAAAAACCTGGCTTAAAACTCAACATTCAAAAAAGTAAGATCACAGCATCCAGTCCCATCACTTCATGGCCAACAGATGGGGGAAAAATGGAAATAGTGACAGCCTTTATTTTCTTAGGCTTCAAAATCACTGCAGATGGTGACTGCAGCCATGAAATTAAAAGACGCTTGCTCCTTGGAAAAAAGCTATGACAAACCTAGACAATGGATTAAAGGTGCATTTAATTTCATGGCTGCAGTCCTTGTCCACAGTGATTTGTCGACAAAGGTACACAGAGTCAAAGTTGTTGAAGCTATGGGTTTTCCAGGAGGCATGTAGAGATATGAGAGTTGGACCATAAAGAAGCCTGAGCACCAAAGAACCAATGCTTTCAAACTGTGGCACTGGAGAAGACTCTTTGAGAGTTCCTTGGATGGCAAGATCAAACCAGTCAATGCTAAAGGAAATCAACATCAAATATTCATTGGAAGGGCAAATGCTGAAGCTGAAGCTCCAATACTTTGGCCACCTGATGCAAACAGCCGACTCATTGGAGAAACCCTGATGCTAGTGAAGACAAAGTCAAGAGGAGAAGGGGATGACAGAGGATGAAATCCTTGGATGGCATCACTGACTCAATGGATATGAGTTTGAGTAAACTCTGGTAGACAGTCAAGGACAGGTAAGCCTGGCGTGCTACAGCCCATGGGGTCACAAAGTGTTGGGTGACTAAGCAACTGAACAAAACAACAGTAAAAGATATTTAGTGATAAAAAATAAGTTTGATATATACAGTTGGCCTGACAGTGGAAACTAGTTTTGTTAACCAAGAAAAAATTTCCATAAATTGAATATGCTAAACCTTAACATGACAGCTTTGGCAAAGGTATATTTATAAACATAAAAATATTTCATTAAAAATTGCATTGGCAAAACTGTTGAAACTAACATTTTTATTTTTCAACTGCTTCTGAATATATGAGATTAACAAAAGTGCCTAAACAGAGAAGAGGAGGAAACTAATATAATCACTTATTTTACTGAAGTCTTAGTAAAACTTTTTTGACATACATCGTAGAACTGAAAAAATGGTTGAAGACAAGGTAACAAATTCTTTGGCTAATTAGGTGATTCCCATTCTTCTGCATTCAACAAAACTGAAGGAGGACCTCATATTAATAGAACTGTCAACTGAGAAATGCTTGATAAGTCACCGTGTGATTTTTGGCACACAATTTGGAAGGTTTTCTACCACAAAATTTCTATTGGAATGAACGTATTTATATCAACATTTTTATTTTGCAGCACTACAAAATCTCAAAATAAGACCAGAAATTGATGTCAAACCTGATTTCATTCTATTAATAAATATTATCTCCAGATACAAGAACCACTGGAGAAAGACAGCTCCATTTATTTCATTAAAAATGGATTTCTGTTATATAATTATTACAAAGTGCATTTTAATCAAAATTTTTATGTATTTATGTTATTCCAAGCAACTACATGGTAAGAATAATTATAACTCAAACCAGAAAATATGTAAGTCTTACGGTCATAGGGAAAACATCCCTTACTGCATATACATAGTGCCATGACAAAGGAGTTAGACAGATGACCAACAGAAGATTCCTGAGCACGACAATATGTAAAACTTGCATAGAATTCGGCAGGAGTAACAGAACTACCATACAAGCTGAAAGGAAAAATAATTAAAATTCCCAACCACTGAAGTTTGTTTTTATATTTTAAAAAATGGCATTTAGATTCCCTAAGATAAATTTAAGAGTGCTATATTTTATTTAAAATATTAAAATATGCCAGTAATTTCACTCTGTGCCACTATGTATACTTTTGTTAAAACAGAAATAAACTGAGACATAGAAAACAAACTTATGGTTGCCAAAGGGGAACACAGTGGGTAGGGGGGAGGTGGGCAGGGAGTAACAGGAGTTTGGGGTCAACAGATACACACTATTATATATAAAACAGATAAACAACAAGGACCTTCTGTATAGCACAGGGGACTTTATTCAGTATCTTACAGTACCCTAGAATGGGAAACCCATCTGAATCACTTTGTCATACACCTGAAACTAATACAAATTGTGAAAGTGAAAAGTTAGTCACTTAGTCGTGTCTGACTCTTTCTATCAGGCAAGAATACTGGAGTGGGTCGACTATGTTTCATTTAAACAAAAATTCTGCTGAAAAATTACATTTATCAATTTAAATATGTGCAAAGGAACACACAGTTTTTCAAAACTGTTTCAGGGAGCATTTGAGTAAAAATTTTAAGATTGCTGTTCTAGATTAACAAAGCTATAAAATGAAAACTTTTAGCAAAATACCAAAAACATGAGACTTAAATGTCAGTCTCCCTCAAAAGGCTGATAGCCTCAAGGGCATACATTCGTCTGGGTGTTCATACTATTCGTGCCATAATTAGCATATAGTATTGTTCAGCTGCAAAGTCATGTGCAACTCTGCAACCTCATGGACTGCAGCACACCAGACTTCTCTGTCCTCCAGTATCTCCTGGAGTTTGCTCAAATTCAAGTTCACAGAGCTGGTAATGCTATGTAACCATCTTATTCTCTGCTGCCCCTAACAGGATACAGTAGGTTTTAATAAGTGTTTACCATGTGGGGGAATGGATGGATGGAATGAAAGATGAATGCCTAAATATGAGCGTGTATTACTCAATAATGGGAAATTACAGATTTCTACCAAAAATCAAATACAAACCACAGATTTCAGATATAGCCAGACAGTTACCAAGTTCTCTTAAATTACAAAAGAAAAGCCTTCACATAAATCTGATTTATATACTAAGGAACAAACAGCTAAAACATGAAATAACAACAGATATATCAGTAGTATTTTCCATGACTTTTTTTCAAGAGGTGCAAATAGTAACTAAACAGAATATGAGTTTGGCAGACAAAGAGATTAAATCTGAAATGACATAACCATTTTAGCTACATGAAATTTCACTTTGATACACTAAGTTAAGGTTCAGAATTTTTAGTAAAGCCAAATGTTGTATCATCAAAACTTCAAAATCTACTTCAAAAAATACTAAATCTCCCATCAAACATTAAATTCTAATTCTTTTGAAGTCAAAGCTTTTCTAAAGTAAATCTTGATTTTCACCCTCCAGGATGTAGAAAAGCCAACTACTACCATCTCCCTGAACTATGTTGTGTTTTTTACTTCTCACCATCAATGGAAGTAAGATCCTGTAAATCATTCACATTTTTTCATTGGTTTTGCCAACAGGTATTGACTAATTAAGAGGTGGCTATCTCTACTGCCTGAGCACAATTTTATTAAATGAAATGGTGGGCTCACACTGTGTACTTCAACTACTGCTCTGCAATGTAAATAAAATATATGACTCACTGCAAAGCTAACTTGCTATAATGTAAACACCTTGAAGCATTAAATATTTTTTTACAGTTTTGCTGAGGTATAATAGGCATACAATAAACCACATATTGAAACATACAATTTGATAAATTTTGGCATGTATATACAAATTTACTTCTGAAAATTCCAATCCCCTTCTGCCCAAAACCAAAAGAATTTTTGTTAGTTGAGAAAAGTACTTACCTTCATGTAATTCACAATCTTAGCCAGAACGCCAAACTTATATCCAGAGCTTCCTGACAGAGCTTTCAAATTAAATGATCCATTGCTATGATCTGAAAATAAAGTTCAAAAAACAATTACAACATTTTCATATTAGATGTGATTATCTACTTTTAAGCAGCTAAGATGATTTTAAATCTGGTAAAATATTTATTGAGTTTTTCTATCTAGAAAACTCCACCCTATGAAATTTTGGTGACAAATTCAAAATCTTTGCATGTGTAGTAACTATTTTCTGAGAATAGAAACAAAGTACAAATCCTTCAAAAGCATTAAAATATATTTCTTTTATAAGCACCTTTATCTCACTCCTTCCTTAAGCCTGACTAGATTTCCTCCAAAATTAAAAATAAAGTTTTTTAAACAAGAGGACAATACAAATCACAATCTGATCCATAGTGCTTTTCTAACAACCTTAAAACCATGAGAAGTGGGTAGATTACTTCTAAGGGATAAAAAGTTCAATTTATCACCAAGTACATCAATTTCTGCTTATCAACATAAAACAAATAGGTATTGATCAATGGGAATTAATAAAAAGTGATCCCATAACTACTTTAAAATCAACTTCAGAAATATATTGGAATAAAAAATGTAAGCAGTACCACTGTATAAACATGAAGACTTTAAAATGACGACTGCATGATACAAGGAGCAATTTACATAGATCATTTGGTTCACAACATATACCATTCTGTTGCATATTTACAGGCAGAAATCCAAATGCTACCACTGCATCACAAATGCGTTCTACAGGTCATGGGTAGCAAGAGTGAAAAATTCACTGTAAATACTAGGAAGACATTTCAGAAGTACACATTCTATTAGCAAGGAATCAGATCACATGCTATAAAGTTCTCATGTGGCTGATCCACAATGGAAGAGGTTAAATAAAAGCGGGGAGAGTCAATTTCTGGCACCAGTTTGGTAATAATAATTTAAACAAAAGAATGCATTAGAATAACCGCAAGTCAAATGGAACAACTGTCAGAGATCCAAAAGAATAGCTTCTAGAAGGCAGCATAATATTCCTCTGAGATTAGTTAGTGAAAAGGCTTTATTGAGTATGATTTTTTTAGACTAAAATGAAACCTCATATGCAATATTCCTTTAATAACTGCTACAACTTTAATGAAACTTAATTGACACATTAAAGTCTACTTTATGTTTTCTGAAATAACATTAAGAATGCCTTACAGGTGTGCCTTCTCATTTGCTATTTCAGTTATGATACACTTCCTATGTAGCTCATTTTCTCAAGGTGTTCAGGACACTCATAACAAACAGTGAAGTAACTAACCTTCACTGAACACTGACTATTGCCAAGAATCATGCTAAAATGTTTTCTCATTTAATCCCTCCCAGAAATCCTATTTAAGAGGTTTTCACTGTCTCATTTTAAACGTAAGAAAACAGACTAATAAGTGGCAGACTCAAGATTCCAATCCAGTGGTCAACTGTGATGTGCCTGGTGTAAGAATCATTAGTTAGCATTTAACAAAATTATTCCATTTCCAACTGGATATTTTTTCAGAATACAGGAATTCATAAACACATATTTAGTGAATTCTTATTAAAGTAATACATTCATCCTACAATACTAAATAAACAACTGGGAAGACTATGAATAATAGCTAAGGACAATATGCTAAGGATATGCACCATGCAAATGGTCAATCATGAAGCATATACAGTTTTGTTTACCATAAGGTCTCCAGTGTTTAACCGCAATGCCAGGAGTAATAAACAATAAATATTAGTTGACTGAACAAATGAACATAATAAGATTATTTCCACATACTCCTTTACTGGTCTTAGAAACAAATGTGACTTACTCAAAATTTTAAAAAGTAAGTCTGCACAGCAAGCACTAACCCAGTCGGCTGCTGTTCTAATAGCCACTCTCACAGATAAAAACCTTGACTGTTACACTTAGACCACAACTCTAATAAACCATAATAGAAACATCATTCTATCTCTAAACATCCAACTGAGGGTTCTTTTGCAATTTAACTTCACAAATGGTTTTTTTGTACCTACCAAAGTTAACCCTCTCCCAGTTAGTAGAGATAAAAACCTTTTTCTTTCTCTTCTCCCTCAGAATTTCATCTAAAGCAAACTACCACATGGAAATAATCACTTCCAGAGTCAGATTCATATAAATGGCAAGTTGAAAGAAGAGAAAAGAGAATATCATTTATCAGAGTCTATGCACAATTCGTGGAGGGAACACCACGCTGGAGAACCTGGACTGCTGGTTTCCCAGGTTACTGCCTCTCTCGAGATTAGCTTCTAGCCTGAGCACTTAAATAATCACTGAAGGATCAGAAATTCTACAGCTAAACAATAAGGAATCATCAATTTGTTACTAACTCATAAATTCCTATGCAGAAATTTAGCTTAAAAACAAAAAAAAATTAGGCCTAAAGAGGGGGGGACAGTTGAGAACCCAGTCAGCTCTATTCAAGTTTATGAATGATTTACTCAGGGTGGCAGGACTCACTGCAAATGAACATAGAGGAAACTGTCAGCTGCCCTGTGGTTCAGCCAATAGAGGCGCAGCTCCATCCTAGCTATGCACCAGACTGCATTACAAACAGACGAAACCATCTCTTCAACGGCAGCCCTTCAGACGAGAGGTAGGTTCCTGAGATCTTTTCATTTAATAATACATGGTCTTATGATACAATATAAATATTTTACCATAAAACCCAGGCAGAAAGCTTTGTTCCTGCTGAAGACCAAAAAACCTCTATTCTTTTCATTGTCTGGTAGGATTTTATTATGAAAATATGAGGACCGCCTTTGCTATTTGACAAGCACGCTTACCATCTGTGCCTTAATGGAAAATTCATGACATTTTCTATGAACCTGATCTATATCCAGACCTTAGAGTAAGCCATATGCATTTGATATTAAGAGATTACTTGCAAATTTCATTTTCTCTGAGCTATTTCATTTCAGCAGTTTGCTCTGTCTTAACAAAGGATTTTTCTTAAAGAAGAATCTAGACTAAAAGCAAATCCAGGACTAAAGCTTTCTGATTATACATACAAATTTAAAGCACTTATATTAAAGTTTATTATATTTTAGAAAGTATGACTATATTCAAAATTGTTTTTATTTAAGTGTACATGCAGAGAAGGCCAATAATCACAGTGATTTCTATATAAAAATAAAAAGACCACAAAAGTACCATTACTAGGCTACATTATACTGTAAGAAATGAGATGATTTTCAGAGACAGAGCTTTAGATTTTCATACATTTTAATTAAAATAATTTTCTACAAATTTTAAAGTCTTTATTACTGTAACATACAAGTCATGCTATTATTAAATAAAAATCTACTTAATGTTTCATTTTTACATGCCACAGAAATATGTATTTTTCACAGTATTTCAATATGTTGTAGTTATTCTTAAACTAATCTTCAAAAATAAATAAACAGTAAGTCTTTTTTGATAAACTACATTTTAAAATGAAAATATGTCCTAAGAAGAATTGGTTAAGGGAGGGAGGAGGGTACCTTTTGAGGTAATAAGATTAGTTTCATAGCTCAGAGCCATCATTCATGTCTACTAAGAATTACTATCAACTTGCTGACCAAATTTCAAATCTTATATGAATTTGAAATATTCAAGCATGAAAATGTAACTATTTAGTAAATGCTAGAGTTCTAAAATATTACCTATATATACTGACCTTTCTGCCCTTTTCTTTGCTGGTAAATCTATTTTAAATTTTAAAGGTTTTTTTTTTTTTCATTTTTGTTCCTTCTATAATAATCAGTGTTCTGCCAGCATGAGAAAGGTATCCCCTACAAAGCCCAAAGGTTGCTGAAAGCAGATTTCTCCAGACTCAGTACAATGTGGTTAATTGCTTAGGAAATATTCTTGCTTGCTACCCAAAGTAAGAGAGCTCAAAAACAGTCTCAGATCAAATAAAAATAACTGTCAAATAACAGTTAACTCATAACTCAAATTTCAGACAGAAACTCCTACCTCCCAAACTGTCTTAACGCTATAATCAGCCTACATCTTACTGGTAATGGTCTATAGTTATACAGATGGAGGCTCATTGCCATTTCCCCCAGCTAACTAGATACATGGCCTACCCCAGACAGTTCCAGAGTTGGGTGAGCTATTTTATATGTAAAAGCTATTATGATTAATTGTTCATATTTCAAAGGGATATGCTTTTAAAGGCACCAGAAAATTCAATTCAAGGGCTTTTTCCATAAATAGAACAAAAGCATAACTTTATTTCGATCTGGCAATTCAAGGGCTCCAGAACAGTTCCAAGTCCTATATCCACAAATATTTCACTAGGGCCTTAAAATGGGAGGAATTAGGTGAAGGGAATTTATATTTTAAAAAACTAAAAATTATCTATATAATTGTGTATATATGTGTAACAGACTGTTCCCACCTTTGACTGTTTTCTCACTTTCTCTAAGGCATGTTTACAGCATTTGCTTCATATAAATTAACATTTTAATTTCAAAAACAGTATCATAATACATGAGAATCCTATTGGTAAATGACTTTCTACATATTCGCGTGCATGCTAAGTCGCTCCAGTCGTCTCTGACTCCATGCGACCCTATGGACTGTAGCTCACCAGGCTCCCCTGTCCATGAGATTTTCCCGGCAAGAATACTGAAAAGTGGACTGCTATGCCCTCCTCCAGGGGATTTTCCCAACCCAGGTATCAAATCCGTGTCTCTTATGTCTCCTGTATTGGCAGGCGGGTTCTTTACCACTATTATCACCTGGGAAGCCCCTCTACATACATATCTAATTATGTCTAATTCATCAAAAATTTAGATTTTAACCTAAACACACAAAATTATTCGAGTTCTAGTGTACTATGAAAGAATAAACCACATTACATGTAAGGTGGAAAATAAATCTAGATTACAGGGTTTACTTTTTCCAGGTTATGCCCAGAAGCTAACTAAAGGGTGAATGTTCTGAGCTGCTCATCAGTTAATCAACACATTCACAAATGGCAAACTGTCATCATTCACAACATAAACTTGCTATGTATATACTCTGAAAACTGCTTAGATACCCACAACAAAAAACTTACAAGTACCCTTGGAGGTGGCACATACGTCTATCCATAGTCACCATTCCAAGCATAATTATTATAAGCAAGTTTGCATGTGGATAAAGTACGCAGTCTAGTCAAAGTCACGATGCACTAATTCTATTTTAGAAGTAATCTAAACACAATAAACTATTAAAAGCCAAAGGCAAGGAGTACTTTTGGCTTTGAATAACTACATTCAAATGGTTCGAAAACCAAAGGATTATAACAAGGTACACCTTGACAAGTTTCACACACATTCCTATCACCTGACTCTACTCTCCAACCAACCCCACAAGTAACCATTGTTATTAATTTCTGTATATCCCCAAGATTCCTGTGCAGATACAAGTAACTAAAAATACATATTATTTCCCTTTTTCCTCCACATACTGTCCTGCACTTTGTTCAGTTAACAACATATCCTAAGATCTTTCCGGGTCACTACAGTCACACATTCACGCATAACATTCGATTGTGTGACTATACTGTATTAATGTAACTAGTAGAACAGTTCAACGATAGGTACAAGTCAGCCTCAAGTAAGTGAATGTAGTCTGTGTGTGTCTCTCTGCCCCCTTCTCTCCTCTCCTTATCTCTCCCATTCCATCTCTTTCCCTCCCTCGCGCTTTTTTTCTTTTTTAAAGGGAGAAGGGGACCTGAAAAATTTTTAAGCAGTTCACTTGTACCTCAAAAATAAATAGAATACAAAGTTCCTTAAGCCAACTTTCTGATCATTCTAAAATTTCATTTTGAAAAAATAACTTAATTATTAAGTCTCTATAATTTCTCCCCGGTCTTAAAAAGTCACCACAAATTTTAAAAGACTTACTCATAATAAATTAAAATACAAAGGAGTAAATTCAGTATAATTTCAACCAGGTATGACTTACACATTTTACACAGCCAATTTCTAGGAGGAGAAAAAAAAAATTAAAAGTTTGATATGTTAGGGAGATAAGATTATAAATGACACTTTTTAATTTAAAATTGCTAGAATAATGTTTCTGAAATCAGTCATGAAAAACAGAAGTTTAAATTAATTATTAGGATAGGTTAAATCTGAGAGGTAAAATGTGGAAACTGCCTGACTCTACTCTTTCCTACCCCCCCTGCCATGATTCTCCCTGCAGTCAGTTCTAATGTCAGATTTAGAAATTTCAAAAGAAATTTCCAAATTTTATAAAGGAATCACAACCTGAAAGGCCTTAACACAACCTGCATCACAACCTGAAAGGCCTAACGAATACTTTTATCTGTGCTGGAGAGGGCTAGGTGGACCAAGGTAAAATCACTAGATAGGGCTCAGGCAATTCTTCCTGTTCTTACGCATCCACATATGACACCCTTACCCCGATTTCCCCGAGGCCTTCATCTTCTTCCTCTCCCTCTCCTCTATTCACTCTGCTTTTCAAAAAGAACCTAAAACTCATTCATACTGAAGCAAAAATAACTAACAATCTGTGTTACCCCTCCAAGGAATATCTGCATTTTATTTTAGCAGTGTTAAAAATTCAAAAGGATTTTTTTCCATTATTCAGGCATTTGTGCACACGCATACATGACACTACTCTATCAGCAAGGCTGGGTCAAAAGGAGGTAACTTTCGTCTCCATTTGAGTTAGCTTCTACAGGTTACTTGACTGTTAAGGCAGCAACCATGCAAAGGAGGAAGGGTGGGCTATCAGGACCTTCACACTGCACAACCCCAGGGTACACTGTATTCTATCTGAAAGGCACCCACCACACCCCGAACGCGACTGATACTCCCTGGAGCTGTGCAACTCAGAAACCCTGCCTTCTCCTAGGGTGGACCTGGAAAAGAAAAAAACAAAAAATAAAAGAGTAACTTTGAAAGGCTGGGTCTCCTGACATAGTCTGCAATCCCACTGGACAGAGGAGCCTAGGCGGGCTACAGTCGCAAAGAATAAGGGGTAACAAATCAAAGAGTAGAACACAACTAAGGGACTAAACAATAACCACCACAAGACTGTAAGTTATCAGATACCCACGTGCCAGACAATGTATTTTTGTATCTCCCATAAGCAACTGATTCAATTACTGTCCATTAGTCTCCTGTCTCTCATTTCAAGATGAAAGGTCACCAAACATCATAAAACGGAAGGATTCTTAAATCCAACAAGAAAAAATGAACTTAAACCTTTATTTTTGCCCTCAGATCATCAATTTAACCTTCAAAATACACGAAAGAGGAAAGGAAGGAACCAAGTCCATCCAGAAGTGAAAGGACTTGCCAAGCAAACCAGATTAAAAAAAAAAAAGCTTGGAAAATAAAAAAAAAAAAGCTTGGAAAATATTAGTTTATTAACAGCAAAGTTTTAGTTATATTTATAAGGAAAACAGAAATCTAAGGAATTAAACTGTTACATTTGTGGGGGCAAGGGGTTTAAGCTTTAATCATTTTTGAAAATGATACTGCAGTTATATTTAAAAACAGAGTCCTCACCTCTTAAGATATACATACTGAAATATTCCTAGATGAAGTGACATGTCTGGAATCTGCCTCAAAATATTCCATGGGATGGAAGTGGGTAGAGATATAGACTGGCCAAGAGTTGAGAAATGAAGCTGTGTTATAAGTATGGGGGTATTTATCATGCACTTTCACACTACCTTGAAATTGTCTATAAATGAAACATACTCTCACACACAAGTTATCTCTAGCACTTAGAATAGTATTTGCTACATAGCAGGTAATCAATAAACACTTATTTACAAGAATAAAAGTCTACTTACAACTATGTAGCAAAAAAAGCACACTAAATAATTCATTTCTTTCATAAAAGAAAGCATACAAACTGACAACAGTCACTGAATTAGGGAAGTGGGACTCTGGGGTTTTTTCCTCTCATTTCAAAATTTCTTAGTATTTATGTATTTTAGAACGTCTTTCAAAAAGCTTAAAAAGATTATCTTTGATGATTAAGATAATAAAAAGTCATTTTTCATTTTTAATACTATCAAATCTTCAATCCTTATGGTCCCACTTAAGGCCCAACAAGTATCAGGTCAACAGGAGCAAAGCTCAATGCAATAGTGAAACTTTAATTTTTAATTTAAAAATTTAATAATACATACCTGTGGAATGCTGAATCTGCCTGTTTTTTTCCCTTAACTATTCCTGTCCATAATTTAAGTATTATGAAACATTTAAGATTAACATATGCATATATATATATACATAAAAAAACAAAAAAACCCTAAGATTAAGGTCTCTTCATAGGCAACTTTAATCTAAAACTGTATTATCCTTATTCTGAAAACTTTTTATTTGGCTTTTCTTTCTCTACTGTCTTTCACTCAGCCATTATCTCCTGATTTACATCACCTGTCTTAGAAGTTTAAAGGTGTGGAACTAACACAGAATACACTGAACCAGGGAGGTGAGAAGGACCTACAAAGGTATGAGAAAAGCTTTTCTGGGGGCAGTTTGAAGAACACAACTCTAAAATGCTAAGTTTTGGTTTAGCTTTTTTTTTTTTTTCTTTTAGATAAAAGTTCTGTGACTACCGCTTTAGTCAAATTTTAAACCAATTCAGCTGCCTTTTTTCTCCCTCCATTAGCAGTTAATTTCTATATATGAATCTTGAAGATAAACACTTGTCTAACAAGTGATATATATTAAAAAAAAAAAAACCATGGTATGGTTTATAGAATTTTATACTCTATAAACACAGAAATATAGAAAAACTCAAGAACACCATTTTGGTATTAATTCTGACAGAAAATAAGGAAGATTCACGCAGTCTATATAAACTGACTAACAAATCTTAGAACTGAGATTTTAATTGACAAATTTGTTGAGTTTGGTTACATATATTCATTTTCTACCTTCTATAGGTTCAAAGGAGTGATATAAGAAGTAGAATCTCTAAGAATGGCCTCACTGAGCTCCAGCCTCTGGAATGAAACCACTACATCTGTTTATCAGTATCTCGGTTTTCAAGTTCAAAAAATTTACCCTTTCCACGATAACTGGAACACTGCCTGCTTTGTCATTCTGCTTTTATTTATATTTACAGTGGTTTCTTTAGTGGTGCTGGCTTTTCTTTATGAAGTACTTGATTGCTGCTGCTTTGTGAAAAACAAAACTGTAAAAGACTTGAAAAATGAACCAAACCCTATCAGAAGTATGATGGACAACATCAGAAAACGTGAAACTGAAGTGGTCTAGTACTCTGCACAGAATGAACAAAAGCTTTGAAAAGTCTTCAACTACTGAGGAAAAAAAAGAAAAAATTCTGAGACCAGCTGTTATAATATTGACTATGAATAATTAAAAGATTTCTACTAGAAGGGAAAAACAAGCTAAATATGCACTTTTTGTGTCTGTATCTATTTCATTAAATATACAATAAAACTTTGACAAATGTGAGTAATTGACCAACCTGTTTAAAATGACACTTCAGGGAATTCTGACAGGCCAGTGGTTAGGACTGGACGCTTTCACCACCGTGAGCCTGGGTTCAATCCCTGGCTGGGGAACTAAGAACCCACAAGCCACACAGTGTAGCCAAATAAATAAATTTTAAAAAATAAGGTAAAATGACACTTCAAAAACTGGATTAATTCTTAGAATTCAATATGAAACATTAAAAGGTAAATTGAAAAACAAAAGAAAGGCTAGTGATCCCAAAATGACTTACACCTAAACAAATCATGTGGACTAAAAAACAGTAGTCATTATTGTGTTTTGGTAATTAAAACTCTACTTAAAATGCTTATCTAAGTCCAAAGTAAAATACCCCACTTACATGTAAGACCCTACTTATTAAGCAGCAATATTTTCTAGTTAGTTACAGACAACTTTCATAGTTTTAAAGACTTAAGTTTTATGTAGAATTAGTGTGAAAGACTCAAAATACTCAGCAAGGTCACAAAGACACTTGCATACACATTTCATAAAACCAACTTACTTTTTAGTAAGAAATTCATAATCTAAGACAAGCTATTTTCAAACTGAAACTCACTAGCACACCTCCTAATTTCACTTAAGCTTGTCCTTTCATTATGCCTCTCATATTCACACTCTCAAGAACTAAGATACCCAATGCAAAAAAACTGCTAAAAATGTCAAAAGATAGGACCACTTAACACTTGTTAATATGGCAGTTTTATTTCTTGAAATGCCAAAGGCTGTACAGTATTAAATTTTATAACCCTGATACTATTTCGCTACAAGCCATGAGCAAACATGGTTTTAACTACTACAACTGCCCTTAAGCCAGAAACAACTGGAAATTTATTCTGAGAAATTAGTTCCAAAGAAACTCAAGATACAAAGATGTTTACAATAGCATTATTCAAAACAACAAAAAATGGAAGCAACAGCCTGTAACTAAATGTGTCATATCAACTTAAAAGATTAAGAAGCTACTGAAAATTATGGCAAAACAGAAAAAATTTGATATGTGAAGTGAAAAATAAATATCGTTTTCAATTTAAAGAGCCCTACATGCCAGTCTGAAATCCCTTATCCAGAGTATTTATTTATTTTGAAGTCTTTATTGAATTTGTTACAATGTTGTTTCTGTTTTATGTTTTGGACCACTAGACATGTAAGATCTTAGCTCCCGGACCAGCAATCAAACCTGCACCCACCCCTGCACTGGAAGGTAAAGTCTTAACCACTAGATCACCAGGGAAGTACCTATTTTTTTTTCTATATTTTTCCTCTAATGTTAGAAACTAACACAAATCACATAATCAACTTTCAAAGGACTTCTGAAACTTAGATATACAGAATACTTTGGTAACCAGGAGCAATTCTCAGCAATTGTTAAAACCACATTTTCATAAATTGAAAAACTTGGAGTCCATGCCATAGATGGGAAGCATACAGGTCCTTTAATAAACAGACTTTTTGATCATGAGCACTATCTTTTCCCTACCTTACTCTGTAATTTATTTAACTCATTCAAAAAATACGTATTGCGTGCTTCTATGCGAGAGTGATTAGGTTACAACAGCAAACAGGTAATCATGGCTCAGTGGGTAAAGAATCTGCCTGCAATGCAGGAGACACAGGAGATGCAAGCTCCATCCCTGCGTTGGGAAGATTCCCTGGAGGAGGGTATGGCAACCCACTCTAGTATTCTGGTCTGGAGAATCTCCCATGGGGAAAATCCCATGGACTCAGGAGCCTGGCAGACTACAGACTACAGCCCAAAGGGTTGCAAAGAATCGGACAGGACTGAGTGGACTAAGCACTATCATGCAATTACAGTAGCACAATCAGCTTTGTCAGAACAGGGAGTGCTGTGGGAATTCAAAGGCTAAACAATGAACACAAATTGGCAAGTGGGAAAGACTTTTAGGAGAAATAGGAGCTCACCAAAGGAAAGAGGGAAGGAGGTAAGAAAGAATGTTCCATGAAGAGGAAACATTATGACCAAAGACCAAGAGGCAGAAGAAAGCAAAGCATGTTGGAGGGGCTCCAAGCCAGGGGCACTAGCACCGAGTGTAAGAACACTGAGCTATCAGATTCATCAGCAGAGAATCACTGACGGTCGTGAACAGAATGGCCAGGAGAGAGGCAAGCCCAGGAGACCTGGCAAGCAGCGGACCGGGCAATCCAGTGATAAGGACCCAAGCTAGGCTGGTATGGCAGTCTTGGGTGTTTACACCCAGTATTTCCAGCTCCCCTCTCATGCAGCACATGGAAGTGGTGGGGTACATAGCCCTGTGATGAGGTCTGGTCAATGAGCTGTGAGAGGAAGTGATATGTGTCACCTCCAAGTACTAGTCTCTCAGCTGTGTCCAACTCTTTGCGACCCCGTGGACCACAGCCTGCCAGGCTCCTCTATCCATGGGATTCTCCAGGCAAGAATATTGGAGTGGTTGCCACTCCCTTCTCCAGGGGATTTTCCTGACCCAGGGATCAAACCCAGGTCTCCTGCATTGCAGGTGGATTCTTTATCATTTGAGCCACCAGGGAAGTCCAAACCAGAACATTTAACTGCCAGGCAAGATTTTCCAGAGTTCTCTTTCCCTCAGTCATTGAAACCAACAACATTTGAAGTATAACCTACTATGTCAGCTTGGGTCCTTGAGTGACTACAATGAGTTAAGACCCCTGTCAACACATGACAAACATGTGATATGAAACAGAAACAAATCTTTGCTGTTTTAAGCCACGGATTTCGGAGCAAAAATATTCTTGCTCAGATGCTCAGCTGTGTCCAACTCTGCAACCCCATGGACTGTAGCCCGCCAGGCACCTCCATCCATGAGATCCTCCAGGCAGGAATACTGGAGGCAGTTGTCATTTCCTTCTCCAAAAGATATTCTTAAATAGACAAGAGAGACTAGTTCTAAGAGTAGATTTCTGCTAATGCTTAAAACAGTTTCTAAAATTTTGTTTGTGCATGTGTGTTTAGTCAGTCATTCATGTCTGACTCTTTGAGACCCCATGGACTGTAGCCTGCCAAGCTCCTCTGACCATGGAATGTTCCAGTCAAGAATACTGGAGTAGGTTACCATTTTCTTTTCCAAGAAATCTTCCCAACTCAGGGATCAAACTCAAATCTCCTACATCTCCTGCATTGCAGGCTGATTCTTTACCACTGAACCCCTTTGGGGAAGCCCAAAATTCTTTACTATGAGTTAATTCAGTATAAATTTCATTAAGGGACTTCTGAAACTCCAGTGGTTAAGACTCCAAGTCCTTATGCAGGGGCCATAGGCAGGATCCCTGGGGGACACAAGACAGCCAAAAAATTAAACTTAAGAACAAAAAGAAGTCTGATTTAAATTTAACTAAAAGGAAAGATAATCAAACCTAATGTATGTGCTAAAGAATGATAAACCTGCTTTGATAGAAAAATTGGCTCTGCTTTAACATCAGTTAGTAAAACAGTCTGAAAACCACATAACAAGATGACATCAGTAAAGATTACTACTGCTACACTTTTAAGTAGATAAATAATTTCTGTTGTGAACTAAGTTACACTGATCTAGTTCTCTAAAAAAATAATATATTAAGAGTAAACTAAATCCAAAATAAGGGAAGAAATTATGAAGTAGAAATAAAATTTTTAAAAACCAGAAAAACAGAGAAAAACCAATGAAACCAAGAGTTAGCTTTTTATTAAAAAAAAATCAACAAAACTGACAAACCTTTAAGCGAGACTAGCCAAAACAAATAAACAACAACAAAATTCCTAAAATCAGAAACTAAAGTGGGGAGGGATGGCCCTACTGATCATACAGAAATCAAAGCATTGCAAAGGAATAGTCTGAAAAACTTTGGACAATGTAGATGATGAAATGGACAGACTCCTAAGAAAGACGCAGAGTACCAAAATTAACTCAAGAGGAAACAGAAAATCTGAACAGATCTATAGGAAGAAATTTCTATGAAGAGCATCCCACAAAGGAAAGATCAGGCCCAAAAGGCTTTCCGTGGGAATTTTATCAAATATTTAAGAAGAAATTTTTATCAAAACTTTCCAGAGAACAGAGGAAAAGGGAATACCTCACAAATCACTTTATGGCCAGAAATACCCCAACAGGCACAAAAAACTACAGACCATATGATACCCCTCACAAATAGAGATACAGAAATCCTGTACAAAACATCAACAAAGTGAATCCTACAACAAATAAAAAGGATTATACACCAGAACCAAGTATAATTTATTCCAAAAATATAAGGTTGGTTTAACATTTAAAAATCAATTAGCATTAGCATAATATCCACAATAAGAAAAAGAACAAACATATCCATGGATGCCAAGCAAGCATTTAATAGTAGCCACTACACAGTTATATTAAAAGTTCTCAACAAACTAAACAGAAATAGAGAGGAACTCCCTGCAGCTAACAACATATTACAACATGAAAGACTGAATGCCTTCCCCCTAAGATTAGGAATAAGACAAAGATATTACACTTACTACTATTAGTAGCCAATATTGACAAGAAAAAGAAATAAAAGGTATTCAAACTGGAAAGCTGAAGTGAAAGTTCCTATCCACAAATGACATTATCGTACACGTGCTTGTGCTTAGTCACTAAGCTACACTGACTGTGCAACCCTGTGGACTGTAGCCCACCAGGCTCCTCCGTCCAAGGGACTTCCCAGGCAAGAATACTGGAGTGGGTTGCCATTTCCTTCCACAAGGGATCTTCCTGACCCGGGGAATGATGCTGGTCCCTGGTGGGACCTTCACAGCAGGTGGGTTCTTTACTGCTGGACCACCAGGGAAACCCCAATCTCATATAATCCGTAAAACTTCACACACAAAAACTAGAAATAATGAGTTCAGCAAAGTTGCAGAGTTCAAGATCAATGTACACAAATAGTGTTTTTCTAAAAGCAGCAATTAACAATCCAAATACCAAATTAAGAAAATAATTTCATTCACAGTATCAAAAAAAACCATTTTGAATTTAACAGAGCAAGACTTACACATTAAATACTAAAAGCATAGCTGAAAGAAATAAGAAACCTAAATAAATGCAAACACAGCCATTTTAACTGGCTGCAAGACTTACTATTGTTAAGGTAGCAATTCTCAATGCAATTTCCATCAAAATCACAGGTGACTCTTTCACAAATGAAAACAAGCTGATCCTAAAATTTATATGGAAATGCAAAGGATCCAGGAGAAACCAAAACAACCTTGAAAAAGATAACAGGACTGAAGGACTTATACCTCCCAATTCCAAAATGTTACTAGAATGCTACAGCTATCAAGAGACTGTGGTACTGGCATCAGTTCAGTTCAGTCACTCAGTCGTGTCCAATTCTTTGTGACCCCATGGACTGCAGCAAGCCAGGCCTCACTGTCCATCACCAACTCCCAGACTTTACTCAAACTCCTGTCCATTGAGTCGGTGATGCCAACCCACCATCTCATCCTCTGTCATCCCCTTTTCCTCCTGCCTTCAATATTTCCCAGCATCAGGGTCTTTTCAAATGAGTCAGCTCTTCGCATCAGGTAGCCAAAGTATTGGAGTTTCAGCTTCAACATCAGTCCTTCCAATGAATATTCAGGACTCATTTCCTTTAGGATGGACTGGTTGGATCTCCTTGCAGTCCAAGGGTCTCTCAAAAGCCTTCTCCAACACCACAGTTCAAAAGCAACAATTCTTTAGCGATCAGCTTTCTTTATAGTCCAACTCTCACATCCATACATGACTACTGGAAAAACCATAGCCTTGACTAGATGGACCTTTGTTGGCAAAGTAATGTCTCTGCTTTTTAATATGCTGTCTAGGTTGGTCATAACTTTCCTTCCAAGGAGCAAGTGTCATTTCATGGCCACAGTAACCATCTGCAGTGATTTTGGGAGCCATAAAGCTAAAGCCTATCACTGTTTCCACCACTTCCCCATCTATTTGCCATGAAGTGATGGGACTGGATGCCATGATCTTAGTTTTCTGAATGTTGAGTTTTAAGCCAACTTTTTCTTTCTCGTTTTTCACTTTCATCAGGAGGCTCTTTAGTTCTTCTTCACTTTCTGCTATGAGGGTGGTGTTATCTGCATATCTGAGGTTATTGATATTTCTCCTGGCAATCTTGATTTCAGCTTGTGTTTCATCCAGCCCACTGTTCCTAAATTATGTACTCTGCATTTAAGTTAAATAAGCAGGATGACAATATACAGCCTTGACATACTCCTTTTCCTATTTGGAACCAGTCTGTTGTTCCATGTCCTGTTCCAACTGTTGCTTCCTGACCTGCATACAGGTTTCTCAGGAGGCAGGTCAGGTGGTCTGGTATTCCCATCTCTTTCAGAATTTTCCACAGTTTGTCGTGATCCACTACTTTGATGTAGTCAATAAAGCAGAAGTAGATGTTTTTCTGGAACTCTCTTGCTCTTCTGATGATCCAACGGATGTTGGCAATTTGATCTCTGGTTCCTCTGCCTTTTCAAAATCCAGCTTGAACACCTGGAAGTTCACGGTTCGCATACTGTTGAAGCCTGGCTTGGAGAATTTTGACCATTACTTTACTTGCGTGTGAGATAAGTGCAATGGTGCAGTAGTTTGAGCATTCTTTGGCATTGCCTTTCTTTGGGACTGGAATGAAAACTGACCTTTTCCAGTCCTGTGGCCACTGCGGAGTTTTCTAAATTTGCTGGCATACTGAGTGCAGCACTTTCACAGCATCATCTTTTAGGATTTGAAATAGTTCAACTGGAATTCCATCATCTCCACTAGCTTTGTTCATAGTGATGCTTCCTAAGGCCCATTTGACTTCTCATTCCAGGATGTCTGGCTCTAGGTGAGTGATCACACCATTGTGATTATCTGAGTCATGAAAATCTTTTTGTATAATTCTTCTGTGTATTTATTCTTGTCACCTCTTAATATCTTCTGCTTCTGTTACATCCATACCATTTCTGTCCTTTATTGTGCCCATCTTTGCATGAGGCTAGACATATGAGTCAATGGAAACTAACTGAGATTCCAGAAGGGAAAAAAAAACTCATTTGTAGTCAACTGATATTCAACAAGGGTGCCAATGCAAGTCAAAAGTGAAAAGTGGTTCCCCGCCCCCACCAAGAAATTGCACAGTGACAACTGAATAACCACACACAAAAAGATGAACTTAGACTCTTACATTAAAACCACACATTAAGAAATCAACTCAATGGATCACAGGCCTAAATATGAGAGCTAAAACTATAAAACTCTTAGAAGAAAACACAGGAGTAAATATTTTTATGATCTTGACACCAGAAACACATATAAGGGAATTCCACAAGGTTGTCCGGTGGTTAGAACTCCACACTTTCATTGCCAAGGCCTGGATTCAATCACTGGTCAGGGAACTAAGATCTCGCAAGCCATAACATACCCCTCTACCTGCCCGCAGAAAAACAACAACTTTTACAAGTCAATAGGAAGACAACGCAAGTTTTTCATATGAGCAAAAAACAATCTGAATACACATTCCATCAAAAGACACATGAATGATCAATAGCACATGAAATTTTATTCATATTAAATCCACAATGACATCACTTCACACCCACTAGAAAGGCTATAATCAAAATGGCAAGGATGAGAAAAAACAGATTCCTCATGCATTGATGGTGAAATGTAATATGGTACAGCCATTCTGGTAGTTTCTTAAAAAGTTAAACATAAATTTACCACATAACCCAGAAATTCCTCAGGTCTCTTTGCAAAAGGAAATAAACACACGCCCACACAAAGACTTGTACATGAATGTTCCCAGCAGCACTATTCTTAACAGCCAGAAAGCAGAAATAATCCAAATGTCCATTAACAGGAAAAGGATAGGCAAATTGTGATATATCCATCTAGTGAAATACTCTTCAACAATAAAAATGCAATGAAATGCTGATATATGGGATGACACGGATGGACACTGAATAAAGTATCAGCAAACTGAAACATACAACAAACGATTATACCCCATAACCAAGTAGGATTTACTCCAGGAATGCAAGGTTGGTTTAACATCTGAAAATCAAGTAATTAATTAATACCATATTAATTAACTGGAGTAGGTTGCCATTTAATTAACTGGAACAAGAAATGGCAACCTACTCCAGTATTCTTGCCTGGAAAATTCCATGAACAGAGGAGCCTGATGGGCTACAGTTTACAGGGTCACAAAGCCTGAACACAGCACAGCACACAGCACCATATTAACAAAAAACAAGAACAACATTATCATCGCAATAGATGCCAGGAAAAAGAAGCCACATGCTGAAGAACATATTCTGTACAATTTCATTTACATGTAATGTCCAGAAAAGGCAAAGAGACAGAAAGTAGATTATCAGTTATCAGGGGCTGAGGTGCGAACAAGGAGTGACTACCAATTGCCACAAGAAATCTTTTGAGGGTGATGGAAATGTTCAAAAATTCAATGCAGTAACAGCTGCACAACACTGTAAACTTACTAAAAATCTTTGAATTATACACTTAAAATGAGTGAACTATAAGGTACGTAATTTAACCCTCAATGAACGTGTTTTTTTTTTAAAAGAGATAATAACCTAAATTCTAACTACAAAACAACTATTAACATCTTAAGAGCAAAAAAACTCATCATTCCAGCCCTTATACTTAACAAACTATCTAAGAATCAATATGAATGTTGAACTAAAAAATGAACTTACCATGACTAAGTGGTTCCCTGAAAAATAAAAACTAAATAGTCAATTCTACTAACCAGAATTTTGTTTAGAGCCCGATGATCCTCCATGTTCTAGCTTTGCTTTTTTCTTCTTTGATGATGATGGCTCCGAAGACACAGAACGTTTTTCTACTACAGGAGTGGAAAGAGCTCGTTTTTTGAACAGCTCCCGTTCTCTCAAAAGACTTGGATCCATAATGCTGCAAAGGTAAAAAAATATTTTTTTAATATAGATTCAAGTAACTCAAATGTATATGCCAAATCCACAGGTCTCAACAAAAGTTACTTCCCAAACAAAATTGCCTTTTATTACTAGTTCTCTACGACTTGTATTCATTCACTTACAAAAAAAATCTTTAACTCATGCCTGTTATGTGCCAAGCACTGCCCTAGGCTCTAGTAAAGAAAAACAGGATTATTCTCTAAAGCTCCAGAACTTATGCTGTCCAAGATGACCGCCACTGGCTGAAGTGCCAATTGAGCACCTTAAGTGGGGACAGAGCTGAGATGTACTCTAAGTGTAAAGTACACACCAGATTTAAAAAGAGTCAATACAGGGACTTCCCTGATACTCCAGTGGTTAAGACTGCACTGACAATGCCGGAAACACAGGTTCAGTCCCTGGTCAGGGAACTAAGATCCCTGAATGGCATGAGGTGCAGCCAAAAAACTAAAAAGACTCAATATAGCGAAAAAACATTTTAAATTACTGAAATATTTTAAATGGATGTGATAACTAGAGATTAATATAATAATATTTGGGATATACGGGGTTAAATAAAACATTAATTTGCCCTATTTTTTCTTTTTTCTTAAATTATGGCCACTAGAAAATTTTAAATTACATGTGTGGCTGACACTCACAGCTCACACAGTATTCCTACTGGACAATGGCGCTTCAGAAGCACTGGGAGGAAATCAGGAGACAGATTTAGGCTCACTGTAAAAAAAGAACCATCAGAATTAATTGTTAATTAAAAGATATATTTTCAAGCATTGGAGAAGGAAATGGCAACCCACTCCAGTATCATTGTCCCTGGAGAATCCCAGGAACAGAGGAGTCTGGTGGGCTGCCGTCTATGGGGTTGCACAGAGTCGGACATGACTGAAGCGACTTGGCAGCAGCAGCATATTTTCAAACTGGTGGACTCTCTATTATAAATAATGAAGAGGTTGAATTAATATTTGTTAAGAAATATCTACAGAAAACTCTTGCTTTGGAAGGAGGTGGGACTAGATAGATCTCTTTGGGGGTTTTTCCGTTTTAAAATTCAACATTCTAAGCAACTTCAGTACAACCAGAGAAACCACAGGTTATCCAACAAGTATTTTTAAAACACTCCTCTCGTCTGAACTCTCCCTAGAACGCGATGGAGAGTCTCAGAAGTACACGAAATGACTATGTAAACGATTTCTATGCTATTTAGACCAGTGTTCATAAGCTCATAAGCAAAGTCTCAGAGGAAATGAAACGGAGCAGGACCCTATGGCCCTTGCCCCTACCAAGTCCTCTGCCTGCCTTCTGTCTGTGGAAAGGTTCAGAGTTTACTCAGAGAAGTGAGAAATGAAGAAACAAGGGAAAACAATCAAAGGAGACTAAATAATAGTAATGTAGTCATTAAGCATAGTCAAGGACCTTTAGTTCCTTCTCAAGGACTACAGATAATATTCTGAGCCATATCCTGTGAGCTTGTCTTAAAGATACTGAAACCCCAGGTGGGAGAAGTTACTACATGATGACCAGACTGTACCCACAACAGAAGCTGCCACAATTCTGAGAACTGGCCTCAGAGAAATTCGAACAAATGGACCCTGGAACTGAAGATTAACTGTACCTAAAGCAGCCAAGGTGATGCTGGTCAGACCACTGATGACCAAAGTGAAGATAACTGTCAGAGCTGACTGTGCTGTTTCTGCAACAGCCCCCTTCTTTTATCTATAAAAGCTCTTGCCCCACCACCAATGGTGGGGGAGAGGGAGGCAGGGAGGGGCGGCGCAGTGAATGGGCCTTTGGACAGACATATGCCCTCTCCCAGCCTGCTTTTTTTCAAATAAGCAAACTTTCCTTTCCACCAACCTGGCCTGCTTACTGGCTTTTAAGCAGCAGGTAGCCAGACCCCACACACCCTTCTGTGAGAGAAGAGAGACTCTCAGACTTTGGAAGCTTTCAGGCATGGGGTAGCTCAATAAGTATTTTGTAAACGACTAACAAACAGAAGAACATCTTTAAATTGCCCTAGCCTCTCTGTTAATAAGTTTTACAAGCCTTTATTAAATGTCTTCTGTTTGCGGGGCACTGTACTGCACTGCAGCCTTTGGAAAGTTTTGGAAGATAAATCCTTGCCTGCAAGTAAGCAGCTTACATTTGAGAATGTGAAAGCACTCAGCAACTTGCTTAAAAAGCAATGAATAAATAAAACGTGACTTGGCACGCTAAAAATGTAAGCACTGAATATCACTCAGTCATGAAAAAGAACGAAATACTCTATATGCACAATATGGATGGACCTAGAGATTATCACACTAAGTCTGAAAGTGACAAATAGCATATGATTTCATTACTTGTGGAATCTAAAACATGACATAAAGGAACACATCTACAAAACAAAAACAGACTCACAATTGTAGAGAACAAGCTTGTGGTTGTCAAGCAAGACGGGGAGAAAAGAAGAGAAGGGTTGGGAGCCTGGGATTAGCCAATGCAAACTATTATACAGAATGGATAAACAGGTCCTACTGTACAGTACAGGGAACTATGTCCAATATCCTGTGATAAACCATAATGGAAAAGAATATGACAAAGAGTATATGTTTAACTAAGCCACTCTGCTATACAGCAGAAATTAGAAACACTGTAAATTAACTATAGTTCAATAAAATTTTATAAAAGCACTGATAAGAAATAAACTTGTCAAACTTTAGTTCAGGAAAGAAGAATCACTGACCCTGGACCTCGAATCTAAGACCTCCCTAAATTCTGACCCCTAACAGTAACATGACCTAGGGAATCCACTAGACTTCTCTAAATCCAATTTCATCATAAGTAAAATGAGGATACTACCAATGCTGTCTACATCTAGCCCAACTGTAAGAATAAAATGAGAAAATGTTTGTGAAAGTGATTTTTTAAGTAGTAAAGCTAGACCAACGTGTTATTTCAGAACTATTATTTGGATCTGAAAAGAAATAACCCAGTGATTATACTCAGGTGAGGAAGGCAGAAGACAGTCTTGGGGGAGGGAAAGTGTATTAGAACAAGAAAGGAGAATTCCCCAATGATGTGGTGGGGGAAGGGAGGGGGGAAACAAGCCTAAAACAACAAACATCTGCTGATTTCACTTTGTAAAGACAGATTATTAACCCAGGCTTTTATAATCACGATTTTAACACAGATTTAAATAAAAGCCTTACAAAGACCTGGATGTTAACAGCATTTGATCCTCACAACTCTATGAAATACCAGGTATTTATCCTATCACACAGAGTTAAGATCACACAGCTGAAAGTACACAGCCTGGATGCCAGGAGATTGATTCCTAAACCAGGTGCTCCTTATTCCAGACCTAAAATGCTGGTAAAAGCCTCCAAAACAAAAGCGACCTGTGTGGTATGGGTAAAGTTCAATGGTCCCTAGAACAGAAGGTTTAATGTCTTTCACCATCACATGCTCTAACTTTTCCACCTTTTTCTCAGAAGACTACTCCGCATCTGTAGAGTTTCATATGTCCTGTGTAGTAAACAGGACACATCAACTTCCCCGTTTTACATTAAAACACACATCACTGCCACAACTGAGTGAGTTCACGTGTTCCCCCACTGAGAAGCCAAAGGTTCAGTGAAAATCTTTTAACTGCAAAGCCCACATTCCTCCCATATTATCATTTGACTTTATCATTTATCCAGTTTATCATTTGATTTCTTTCAACCTTTCAACTCTTTCCTCTCTTGCTTCATTTGCCTGCCTGAGCCTCGCAGGGGCCAATAGTGCTTTGAATAGCAGGCAAGCTGAGAATAAGAGACTGCTTAACCCTGAAAAGACAGCAATGTAGAAGTGGAAGTGAAAAAAGTACCGCAGCGACTTGTTTTGGAAAGTGTCTTTAGACTTTGCAGAAAACTATTATAACTCAAGGTCAGGAATCATTCCAAACTAGGTTTCCAAGAGGAAGCTGGAAAAAAAAAAAAAAAAAATCCGTGAAGGAGCGCCTAAATCACAGCCTTTACTTGGCTGGGCGCCGCGGTTCCCCAAACTCCACACACCTGGTCCGTGCGGCTACAGCTAATGTAAGTTTGGGGGCTCAGGAAAGGCACGACCAGCGCTCCAATTCGAATTTCCCCTCTTTCCAACCCAAAACTTTGCTCACTGAACCTCCGGCCTCAGAAACAATGCTCCCGAGAGGCTGTAACCGGGTTAAGCGTTTCGGGCAGGGAACCGCAGCCCCGGCTTCCCGCGGGATGGGAGGCCGCGTGCCCCCGGGAATGGGAGGAGGCCCCGAAGAACAACAGGCTGAGGCTCCGCGCCCCAAACCCGGCGTCCGTAGCTCCTACCTGAGCCAGGAGGGCCGCCCCACGCGCCCCGCCGCCGCCTCCCAGAGCCTCCGCCTGGACCAGCCGCCCACGCCCGCGTGGCTGCCGCTTCGGGCTCGTTGTCAGCGCCTCCGCCGCCCGGCACGCATGCCCAGCGCTGCCCCGCCAGCTCGGGGGTCTTCGCACTAGCGGCTGCTGCTGAGGCGGCGGCTGAGGCGGCGACTCTTACCCCGGCTCCGCCCGCCACTTCCTGATCGGGCGGCTGAGAGCTCAATCCCGGTAGGCACCGCGGCGCCTCGGCCGCCGAGAACGCGCATGCGTCATCCCGCGCTCCGCCCAGGTATCGCGGGAGGGAAATCTACCCACTTGGGCGTCCCGATCTCCATGACAACGGGAGGATGATTGGGGGCGGGACGTAATTAGGAGTTGAGTCAGTTCAGTTCAGTCCCTCAGTCGTATCCGACTCTGCGCGACCCCATGGACTGCAGCACGCCAGGCCTCCCTGTCCATCACCAACTCCCGGAGTTGAGTAGCCGCAGCTAAAATGGTGCGACTTTACATTAAATTCTATTTACCATCACCTAAAATTCGGAGAACATTGTTCCAGCTCTCTCTCTACACAACTGAAACAAGAGACCCAGTGAAACTAAATGACTGGCTCGAGACAGCCCCGCTAACAATGGCAAATTTTGAAGCAAAGTCCGGTTTCTGAACTCCGAACCCCCATCCCTGTAAACTCTCTTAGAAAAGGATTTGGGATTCAGCAGCAGCGTAAAGGGGTAAAAATAAAAATAAAGCGGCGAAAAGGACAACTGTCCTTGTCCACAGCCTGCAATGTATTGGACCATGCCAAATTGTGGCGCTGGCCTTGCCTCACTCCTGCAACCTGAAGCGACCACATGGCCAGTGCTCTACTATTTTATTCCTGTCCTTTACTTAATGCTGGTTACTCAAGTTACTTGTGTTTTGGTTTTCACATCTGGGAAATGGGAATAATAATTGAACTACCACAACGAGTTACTTTCATTGGATTGTTGTGAAGACTGAATGAGATAATACATAAATTTTTAATCAAAACTTGGGAATAAAGTCAAAAGATGGTTGTGTGGGTATTTTTTTATGTTTTTATTTTATTTATTTTGGCTGTGCTGAGGCCTCATTGTGACAGGCAGGCTCCTGCTCTACTTGTGGTGCAAGGGGTTAGTTGCCCAGCAGCCTGTGGGATCTTAGTTCCCCTACCAGGGATCGAACCCACAGCCCCCTCATTGGAAGGCAACCAGGGAAGTCCCTGTATGGCTTTTTTAAATTGATTTCATTCTATAGGATTTTGTAATAAACACACTTGATATTCATTTGACACCCTCGGGAAACATAACTTCATTTGGATAACAATTTATTAGGACTCAAAGGTTTTATAACCCAGGAAAAATTGATGAGGTGTAATGAGGAGGAGCAGTCATACACTGAAAAAAAATTCCAAAGCTTAAAATTATGTTGTCTGAGAAACATAAGCCAGTTTTGTATAAATTTATTTTTATTTCATCCCTTCCCCAGTGATTATGTAAGTACCAATTTACCACGTAAGTCTCAATTTACTCATGGAATCGATTCTACCATTCTTCTAGCTTCCTTCTTAATGAATGAGAGAATTCCTACAAATGAACAGTGGCTAGACCATATATGCTGATAAAACTCTGGCCCACTTGAGAAACCAAGCCACAACCTCTGCAGCAATCAGCTCAGAATGGTCAAGATTTACTTAAAAGCTGCCAACTTCCCTACTTCAGACATCCTTCCTCCAAGTTCCCCTTCCAGCGCATACTAGAAGCATTGCCCCGCCGCTTTTTTTCCCCTCTATAAAGCTTCCCCGCTCCATGATTGCCTTTGAATCTCTGCTAAATGCAAGAGATGGTGGCTGACTCTCTTGCTTAACATCGTAGCAGGGATGTGATCTCTTCTCATTTGAGCGGTCTTCGTTTTTTACTAGGGTTTAATAAAACTTGGCATCACCGACTCGATGGACATGAGTTTGAGTGAACTCTGGGAGTTGGTGATGGACATGGAGGCCTGGCGTGCTACAATTCATGGGGTCGCAAAGAGTCACACACGACTGAGCGACTGAACCGAACTGAATAAAACTTGGATACATATATGCTCCTTACTAATCACTTGAGACAGGATTTTAACAATTAGAGAATCATGCTTTGACAGAACTTTGACAGAACAGCATGCAAGGAAGTCAGAAGATAAACTAAGGTACATTAAAATTCTGAAGAGTTTGAGCAAATGCCAGTTCAAATTAGCCCCAAACCAAAAATTATTAACATTCCACTCCACAGAAATGAGGGGAAAAGTTTTTTACACAGAAGACAAGGAAGCAAATCAAAGAAAGTATTGATTGGTTACAGTTCTTAAGTGGCTGCCTTATTGGGAAATCCTAGTTGGCTGTTGGTGATTTGTTCTTAAGTTTCATTTCTTTGGATTCCAGTGACTCTGCCTTAGGTTATCGTTTCCCGTGTAGACTTACCAAGGCTTTGGAGCCACCCAAGTCCATGGCCTCCTTGTTTAAGTACTTGGACAAAAGGCTCACAAGCATTCCTTTATTTCAATATTCTGTCTCATTTCAGCCAGTTGAAACACCTGTGTGGTGGTGGTGGTGTTCTAGTTGCTAAGTTGTGTACAACTCTTGTCACCCCATGGACTGGACCCCACCAGGCTCTTCTGTCCCTGGGATTTCCCAGGCAAGAATACTGGAATGGATTGCCATTTCCTTCTCCAGGGGATCTTCCTAACCCAGGGACTGAACCCAGGTCTCCTGCATTGCAGGTTGATTCTTTACCAACTGAGCCATCCCAGAAGCCCTGGAACAGCTATAGGACATGTTAACCCTTCTCATGCCATTATTAGAATATGTTGCTTATAATACAAACCCTCAAATCTCAACTGCCCCACCTTTACCCCAAAATTATAGCTATTATTATCATTCTCCAACTTGAAACCCTCTCCTAAACACCCCAGCAAATCATTAAAATAAATAAATGATCAACAACATCAACCAGTGGCATCATTTCTCTTTATTCTGGCTATTTCCTGTGACTAAGTCATAACACTGAAAGCAATGACTGCATTCATTCAAAACACTTTTGGGTGACATCCTGCACTTTGAAGGTACTCTTCAAGTGATACCAAAAATTAAGTCCCTATATGGCCTGTAAATAGGCCATTTTTGTGTCAAACATACTTACACGTGGACAACACCCTCACCAATGAACTAGAAAAGGATTCCATTTTTGTCTGCTGGTAATGTTGATGACTGAATGATAACCACATTTCCAAACATCAGCCCAAATTAGCCTGATTTCAGACAATTCAAGATGTGAGGTTAAACACACAGACTTTCATTCTGCCTTCTCATCCTTGTTACACAATATAGACACCATGTGGATGGATTCTGAAGCAACCTCTAGCCAGGGCTCAGGGAAGGAATAGGAAAAACATTTCACTCTGAGGTGAGGGATGTGATGATTTATAGGAATGGCTATTTGTGTAATATACACCGTCTCCATGACTAATGCTTCATAGTAGTTTAATTATTATAGCCTCAATATTTCCAGGTCAGAAGGGTGTGGTGAATGTCAAATTATATGAAGAAGGATCCAAGCTACTAATGCAATAGCAATTTATGTCTTATCTCATGAATGCTTCAAATATACTGCATACACTTTGGTAGACAGTGTGGTGACTTCTTCAGGGAAATATACTTTGTATATTAAAAAAAAAAATTCTTCCCTCCTGGCCTATCCAAACCCTCTTCCCCCAAGGAACAACTGAATATAACCGCATGATTAATTCCAACATAGTGTTTTAATTATTTTTTACCATTTTGTTTAATTGTGATATATTGTGGTTGTGGTTTAGTTGCTAAGTCAAGTCCAACTCTTTGTGACCCCATGGATTGTGTAGCCCACCAGGCTCCTCTGCCCATGGGATTTTCCAGGCAAGAATACTAGAGTGCGTCGCCATTTCCTTCTCCTAGGGATCTTCCAGACCAGAGAATCAAACCCAGGTCTCATATATATATATATTATATATATATATAATTATATAAATATAATTTTGACATTTCAACCATTTTAAAACATACAATTTTGTGGCGTTAATCACATTCAAGATACTGTGAAATTATCATCATAATTTCTAAAAGTCTTCATCACCTCAGACAGAAACCCTGTACCCATTAAGGGATAACTTACCATTTTCTCTTCTCCTCAGTGCCTGCTCACTTCTAATCTACTTCCTTTTTATAATACTTATTTGTATTGATTTGGCTGCACTGGGTCTTATTTGCAGTATGTGGGATCTAGTTCTCTGACCAGGGATCAAACCTGGGCCCCTGCATTGGGAGCACAGAGTGTCAGCCCTGGACCACCAGGGAAGTCCCCCAAACTGCTTTATATCTCTATGAATTTACCCTAATTTTAGACACTTTATATAAGTGGAACAACACAGTGTTTGTCTTTTTGTGTCTGGCTTTTCCAGTTGATATAATGGCTTCCCTGGTGGCTCAGAGGTTAAAGTGTCCGCCTCCAATGCGGGTAGACCCTGGTTCGATCCCTGGGTCGGGAAGATTCCCTGGAGAAGGAAATGGCAACCCACTCCAGTATTCTTTCCTGGAGAATCCCATGGACTGAAGAGCCTGGTGGGCTGCAGTCCACGGGGTCGCAAAGAGTCGGACACAACTGAGTGACTTTACTTTACTTACTATATCATAGCCTGTATCAGAACATCTTTTTTTTTTTTATGTAGTGGCTTAATTTTACATTTTTATTTTTCACAGTAAATAATTGCTTGGTAGAGGAAAACTGGGTAAAACAAAAAACAAAATTTACTTCATTCTATCAAATAATTACTGCCTTTCAACTCTCCTCACCAGTTGATCCATCTCAACTAATTAAGTAGATAAGCACCTTCTCAAAATAGCTGACAGAACAAATTAGCCCACATCCACACAGATCATGAGCTAACGTATGTAGGTTTCTCTAGCATTGACAGTCTCTGCTCACTTGGAGAATTTACCCTGCCTTCTGATGCAGCCTGCCCTTTCCTGAAAATATCTTTCTAGGACCCTGCTTCCGTCTCAATCATTTACCCAGTAAGAGAGGAAAAAAGTCTCTTTACCCCATCCTAAGTTCTCAGACTGGGGTCCTGTTATTAGACTAACAAAAGGCAGACTAACCAGAGAAAAAGCAGAAGTTTAGTTTATTAGCGTGGGCATCACACACACACACCGGAGCACCAAGAGATGAGTAACCCAAAGAGGCGGTTAGAAGTGGAACTTACTCAGCACCTTTTGTTTTTGGCCGCACGGTTCTGCTTTCGGGACCCTAGTTTCCCCAGCAGGAATTGAACCCTCACACTCTGCAGTGAAAGTGCAGAGTCCTAACCACTGGATAACCAGAGAAGTCCCTTAGCATCTTAACAAAAGAACAATACATTTTTAGAGAACTGATGAGAGTTTTGAGCAAAAAGGACGTTGAATTTCTAGGATGGTAGACTGTGTAAAGGCAAACATTTGGAGAAACTAAAGAAGGGCTCATTAGTAAAGTCTGTCTCCTACCTCCCTCTGCTGCCATCTCTGTGATGTCAAGGATCCAAAGTTGTCTCCAATGATTAATTTTCAGCCTTTCTAGGATGGTAGACTGTGTAAAGGCAAACATTTGGAGAAACTAATGCAAAAGAAGGGCTCATTAGTAAAGTCTGTCTCCTACCTCCCTCTGCTGCCATCTCTGTAATGTCAAGGATCCAAAGTTGTCTCCAATGATTAATTTTCAGCCTTCCTGGTAGAGAGAGGAAGGGGCAACCTTCACAAATTTATATCCCGCTTCTAAGCAAATAGAGGGAGGGCAGATAGTTTTTCTTCTCTTCTCCTTTTTTTTTTGTTTTGTTTGCTTTGGTCATGCAGTGTGGCATGTAGGATAATAGTTCCCTGGCCAGGGGTCAAACCTGTACCCTTTGCACTGGGAGGGTGGAGTCTTAATCACTGGGCCACCAGGGAAGTCCCCAGAGAGCTTTTCTTTATGGGCTGCCACTGCTGCTGTGTGCGCTCAGTCGTGTCTGACTATGTGACCCCATGGACTGTTGCCCGCCAGGCTCCTCTGTCCATGGGGATTCTCCATGCAAGAATACTGGAGTGGGTTGCCATGCCCTCCTCCAGCAGATCTTCCCAACCCAGGGATCGAACCCGGGTCTCCTGCACTGCGGGCGGATTCTTTACCACTAGCTCCACCTGGGAAGCACGATCCACCACTTACTAGTAGTCATATGGCCTTGAGGCAATATTTAATCTTTGTAAACCTGTGCTTCCTCACCTGTGATGAAAAGGATCTTCTCAGGCAGCTTGGGCTGCTATAACAAATTACCATAGACTGGGTGGCTTAAATAACAAACATTTATATCTCACACTTTCAGAGGCCAGAAAACCCAAGATCAAGGAGTCAACAGAACCAGTGTTTGATGAGAGCCTGCTTCCTGGATTGTAGACGGCTGCCTTCTTGCTGTGTCCTCACATGGCAGAGAACAAAGTGACTGAAAGAAAGGAACCAAGCTCTCTCCCTTCTCTTCTTATAAGCACCAGTATTACCATGAAGGTTCCACCCACCTAATTACCTCCCAAAGACACTACCCCCTAATACCTTCCCACTGGGGATTTCAAAGTACGAATTGAGGGGGGCACAAACACGCAGCCCATAAGAATTTAGTTCAGTCAGTTCAGTGGCTCAGTCATGTCCAACTCTTTGCAACCCCATGGACTGCAGCACCCCAGGCTTCCCTGGTCCATCACCAATTCCTGGAGCTTGATCAAACTCATGTCCATTGAGTCGGTGATGCCATCCAGCCATCTCATCCTCTGTCGGCCCCTTCTCCTCCTGCCTTCGATATTTCCCAGCATCAGGATCTTTTCAAATGAGTCAGTTCTTTGCATCAGTTGGCCAAAGTATTGGAGTTTCAGATTCAGCATCAATCCTTCCAATGAATATTCAGGACTGATTTCCTTTAGGATGGATTGGTTGGATCTCCTTGCAGTCCAAGGGACTCTCAAGAGTCTTCTCCAACACCACAGTTCAAAAGCATCAATTCTTTGGCATTCAGCTTTCTTTATAGTCCAACTCTCACATCCATACATGACCACTGGAAAAACCATAGCTTTTGACTAGATGGACCTTCGTTGGCAAAGTAATGTCTCTGCTTTTTAATATGCTGTCTAGGTTGGTCATAGCTTTTCTTCCAAGGAGGAAGCATGTTTTCATGGCTGCAGTCACCATCTGCAGTGATTTTGGAGCCCCCCAAAATAAAGTTTGTCACCGTTTCCATTGTTTCCCCATCTATTTGCCATGAAGTGATGGGACCGGATGCCATGATCGTAGTTTTCTGAATGTTGAGTTTTAAGCCAGCTTTTCACTCTCCTCTTTCACTTTCATCAGGAGGCTCTTTAGTTTCTTCTTCACTTTCTGCCACAAGAATGGTGTCATCTGCATATCTGAGATTATTGATATTCTTCCCAGCAATCTTGATTCCAGCTTGTGCTTCATCCAGCCCGACATTTTGCAGGGTGTACTCTGCATATAAGTTAAATAAGCAGGGTGACAATATACAGCCTTGACGTACTCGTTTTCCTATTTGGAACCAATCTGTTGTTCTATGTCCAGTTCTAACTGTTGCCTCTTGACCTGCATTCAGATTTTTCAGGAGGCAGGTCAGGTGGTCTGGTATTCCCATCTCTTTCAGAATTTTCCAGAGTTTGTTGTGATCCACACAGTCAAAGTCTTTGGAGTAGTCAATAAAGCAGAAATAGATGTTTTTCTGGAACTCTCTTGCTTTTTCCATGATCCAACAGATGTTGGCAATTTGATCTCTGGTTCCTCTGCCTTTTCTAAATCCAGCTTGAACATCTGGAAGTTCACAGTTCATGTACTGTTGAAGCCTGGCTTGGAGAATTTTTACCATTACTTTGCTAGCGTGTGAGATGAGTCCAATTGTGCGGTAGTTTGAGCATTCGTTGGCATTGCCTTTCTTTGGGATTGGAATGAAAACTGACCTTCCAGTCCTGTGGCCACTGCTGAGTTTTCCAAATTTGCTGGCATACTCAGTGCAGCACTTTCACAGCATCATCTTTCAGGATTTGAAACAGCTCAACTGGAATTCTATCACCTCCACTAGCTTTATTCATAGTGATGCTTCCTAAGGCCCATTTGACTTCACATTCTAGGATGTCTGGCTCCAGGTGAGTGATCACTTCATCACTTATTTCTCACTCATGCTCCATGTCTATTGTGGATGGGTCATAGCTCTACTCTATGTCATCCTCACTCCAGGATCATCAAACATAGTGGCTATCAAATAAGGATTAAACGAGACCATAAAGGTAAGCCATTCATCAGAGTATGTGGATTACAGCAAGCAACCAGCAAATTATAGCTATTATTATTAGTAGCCAAGTCTCCAGTGAGTCTATTCAAAGGTCACCAATGATTTCCCAATTGACAAATCCAGTGGCTTCTATGGTAGTTGTGTAATTGTTCGTAATTACTCACCTCTTCTTGAAGGAAGATTACAGCACCCTGTTAAACATAGGAGTGGCATGTGACTTGCTTAGGCTAATGGAATGTGACACGCGTAATAACTAAGAAGAAGCTTTAAGAGCTAGCTTGTGATTCACTGTCTTGTTTTTTTTTTCACTTGCCATATTCCAGGTTGGGGCACTGTTTCTACTGGATCCTGGTGTGAGGATGACATGGAGTAGAGCTATGACCCATCCACAATAGACATGAGTGAGAAATAAACTTTATGGTTGAAAGCCACTGGGTTCATCCCTAGCCTGCTAGAGGAGTGCACTGAAACCTTAGCTTTTGCGCCCATAGAGCTAAGCACCAACCTATGTCCTACTGACGTCCTCAGAGACTCTTCCCGAGGGATCAACTGGTCTCCCCATACAACAGCTGTAATTAGTCTCTATACTTTCAACAGTGGCTTCCCTGCTGGCTCAGTTGGTAAAGCGTCTGCCTGCAATGCAGGAGACCTGAGTTTGATCCCTGGGTCAGGACAATCCCCTGGAGAAGGAAATGGCAACCCACTCTAGTATTCTTGCCTGGAGAATTCCATGGACAGAGGAGCCTGGTGGGTTACAGTCCATGGGATCACAAAGCGTCAGACACACATTACTGAGTGACTAACTTTCACTACTTTCAACACCATCCTTTTCTCAATTAGGGTCCGTATATGAAAGTCAGCTGTCCCAGTAACCCTTTGCCTGGCAGCAACTGCATTGTAAGTCATCAAAAAAAACTTTCGATTGGGATTTCCCTGGTAGGCCAATGGTTAAGACTCCACCCTTCCAATGAAGGGGATGTGGGATGGATCCCTGTTTGGGAACTAAGATCCCACAGGGCACATCCAAATGATGAATAAAACAGAAAATCTTTCACTCAAAGAGTGAAGTCAAGGATGACTACAAATCTTTATTTTGCATAACTGAGTGAGTGGTGACCCATGTACTGAGATGGGAAAGGAGCGATTCTGGAGCAGGAAATGAGTTCGTTCGACCACATGAAGCTGACAGTGCCTGTTAGATCCCTAGGTGGAGCTGCTGGGTAGGCAGTTGGCCCCAGGAGTCAGCTTAGAGATGACATTCAAGGCCACAGAACTGAGGACTTCCCTGAAGGTTCAGTGGTTAGGACCCTGCATTTCCACTGCAGGGGGTATGGGCCATGGGTTCAATCCATGGCAGGGAATTACGATCCGGCAAATTATGAGCCATGGCCAAAAAAAGATTTAAAGCCATGAAACTGGCTCAGTTCATCTGGGAAGTAAATGAAAATAGAAAAGAAAGACAAGAAGTGAGTTCAAAGTCCCTTGAAGAAAGACCAGAAAGGATGCTGAGAAGGGACTAATGAAGCAGAAAGAGAACCAAGGAAGATCCCAGAAGCTAAGTGAAGGAATGTTTCAAGAAGAAAAGGTTGACCACGTAGCCATCAGTGACCTTCACAAGGGCAGTTATCTTAGTGTGGTGAGGATGAATGCCTGAGTATTGAACATCGAGACAACTCTTTTAAGGGTTTTGCTAGAAATAGATTCAAGTGATGAAGCAGCAGCAAGAGAGGGATATAAGGTTAAGAAAGGATTTGGAATCAATGGGAGCTGATTATAGAACTGTGTATGTTGATGGTTCTCATCCAATGAGGAAAGAGACATTCATGATGCAGAGAGAGAAGGGAGCAAAGTCCTCAATTCTCTCCATCCGGACGCCTCCTTGGACCCTGGCTCCGGGTCGTGCCTGTCCATGGTTTGCTCCACAGCTCCTGAGCTTTCCTATCACAGCTCTCACCACACTTGTGCATTCATGAGCTTTCCCTCCTGATAGCTAACAATCTGGGGAATGGATAAAGCTACTCTTAGGAGAAAAAACCCAGGTTTACCGGAGGACAACAAAGAGGATGAACATTTTAAGAACAACCCTTTAGGGAACTTCCTGGCGGTCCAGCGGTTAGGACTCAGCTTTCGCTGATGAGGGTGCAGGTTCAACCCCAGATCAGGGAACTAAGATCCAACAAGACGTGTGGCATGCTCAAATAAATCAATTAAATTTTAAAACAAATCAGCAACACTTTAAAGATTGGGTATAACTTAAGTGCGCCCCCAGAGAAGGAAATGGCAACCCGCTCTAGTATTCTTGCCTGGGAAATCCCATGGACAAAGGAGCCTGGTGGGCTACAGCCCATGGGGAAATAAATTAATTAAATTTAAAAGCGAAGAATAGTCACGGGCAATCCAGTTTATTATGCACTAGTTAATACGCTAACTTCTTTACCTGCATTAACTCATTTAATCCTCACAAGAACCCAGTGAAGTAAATACTTTAACTATCCCTATTTTACATATGAAAAAAGGAAGGCAGCAAGATATTAAGTAACTTGTCCAAGGTCACCCAGCAAATAAACAGTATTCCATAGGCTCAGAGCCAGGCACCCTGGCTCCAGACCCTATAAACCACCTACAATACCACCTCATGGGGCCCCAACCTCAGCCTTCTCTCCCTTTCCCAGTCAGTAATTGAGCCTCCAGCATATGCCACAAAGTTGCTCTAGACACTCAGATTCCATTCTGCTCATCAGGCTTTGCGGCTTTATCTCACTGCAAGTGTTTGCCTTGGAGGAGTCGGTCTACCCTCCACCTCCATGCTAAGTATAATTTCTTGAAAGTTCCCTGTCTACTGTAGTGTTGGCCTAGCAAATTTCTTGTTTTTATATTCACCTCGTTCTTATTTTCCATTCTGATCCTGTTTAATATTTGAAGACCAGGAACCCATCATAGCAAAGATATGAAAATAGATCCACTCTCATAGAGTCCCAGTAATGCAAAGCATAACCACAATGAGATGTCATTTTTGTTAGTCAAATTGGAAACAAAAACCAACATCTATGCTGATGAGTTTGTATCTGAGTTTTCAAAGGAAAGGAAGAAGATATTATTCAGGGGAAAAAAAAAGTATCCTAAGAAAGGGGATAAAGGGTATCCTTAAATTTCTAGAGAGTTAAGCTTCTGAAAATCAAAAATTTTGATGTTCAGAAATCTTTCTGTTCTCTGCCCTGACATTTTCCTCCATGAAGACAGTGAGTAAAGAGACAACTCAAACAGGAGGGAAAGAAGGAGGAAATTTTTAAGTTGGACAAAAACAAATAAAGCAGGCTACGATTTAAGAGATATCTAGGCATACCAATAATCTTTAAAGCAGACTGAGCTTTCAAAGTATTTATGAACTATTACAAATTCTATAACCAAATATTCGATTTTTTCAAATTATTAAAACCCTGGGGTATTGATATTGGGTTCATCTGAAAAAAAAATTTCAACAGAAAGTCTTTATGAAATATTTTATGTATTTTACAGATGTTTTATATACAATATAGGTTACTTTATTCAGTAGTGGTACAATATACTCCAGAGGTTTTATATAAGTAGAATTTTGAGACTTAAATATATTTTTAAAACACTAAGGAAAAAGGAACTAACTTTTACTGAGTATTACCTAAATGTCTGATAACTGCTAATACTTTGCATATGCTATCACATATGAAACTTGCTATAGAAAACAATCCTATTTAGTTTCTTTAATGTAAAAGGTATTTCCTACAATTTTGTAAATGCAGTTTTATAAATTAAATTTTTACAAGAAAAAGTTTATTTTTTGCTTATAATATAAGCAAACTCAGAACTATGGAAATGTATTTATGGTTTAGAATATTTTGACTGCAAGTAACAAAAGATCTATCTAAATATAGCTGAAATAATATGTAATTTCTAATCTCACATAACAAATGCAGAGACAGATATTTCAGGGTCTCATTAATTCAACAACACCACAGCGTAATTATGAACCATCTTCACATCCTCTAACTGTGGCAAAATTTTGCCCTCATGGCCACAAGGTGGCTGTGGCAGTTCCAGATATTATTTTCTTCCCTCATAATTAAAAAAAAAATTTAATGAGGTAAAATATAAAGTAAATCTACCATTTTAATACATTTTAGGTCCATAATTCAGTGGAATTAAGTACATTCACTATGTTATGAAGCCATCACCACTCCCCATTTTCAGAACTTTTTCTCATCATCCCAAGCAGCACCTGTTAAATGTGAACTCTCCACACCTTCCTCCCCCCAGTCTGGCAATTTTTATCCTACTTTCTGTCTCTGTGAATTTGCCTATTCTGGGCACCTTGTATAAGTAAACGCATACAATACCTGTCCTTCTTTGTCTGGCTTATTTCACTCAGAATAACGTGTTAAAGGCTCATCTACATCACAGAGTGTGTCAGAACTTCATTCTTGTTTTTGTAATTCAAGGATAGTTGATGTACAAAATTACATGTTAGAGGTGTACAGTATAATGATACACAATCCTAAAGGCTATACTAAATTTATAAGTTCAGTTCAGTTCAGTTCAGTCGCTCAGTCGTGTCCGACTCTTTGCGACCCCATGAATCACAGCACACCAGGCTACACTGTCCATCACCAACTCCCGGAGTTTACATAGACTCACGTCCATCGAGTCAGTGATGCCATCCAGCCATCTCATCCTCTGTCGTCCCCTTCTTCTCCTGCCCCCAATCTCTCCCAGCATCAGAGTCTTTTCCAATGAGTCAACTCTTCGCATGGGGTGGCCAAAGTACTGGAGTTTCAGCTTTAGCATCAGTCCTTCCAATGAATAACCAGGGTTGATCTCCTTCAGAATGCATTGGTTGCATATCCTTGCAGTCCAAGGGACCCTCAAGAGTCTGCAACACCACAGTTCAAACACATCAATTTTTCGGCGCTCAGCCTTCTTCACAGTTCAACTCTCACATCCACACATGACCACAGGAAAAACCATAGCCTTGACTAGACGGACCTTAGTCAGCAAAGTAACGTCTCTGCTTTTGAATATGCTATCTAGGTTGGTCATAACTTTTCTTCCAAGGAGTAAGCGTCTTTTAATTTCATGGCTGCAGTCACCATCTGCAGTGATTTTGGAGCCCAAAAAAATAAAGTCTGACACTGTTTCTACTGTTTCCCCATCTATTTCCCATGAAGTGATGGGACCAGATGCCATGATCTTCGATACTCCATTTATCAGTTCAGTTCAGTCACTCAAACGTGTCCGACTCTTTGCGACCCCATGAATCGCAGCACGCCAGGCCTCCCTGTCCATCACCATCTCCCGGAGTTCACTCAGACTCATGTCCATCGACTCCGTGATGCCATCCAGTCATTTCATCCTGGGCCGTCCCTTTCTCCTACTGCCCCCAATCCCTCCCAGCATCAGAGTCTTTTCCAATGAGTCAACTCTTCACATGGGGTGGCCAAAGTACTGGAGTTTCAGCTTCAGCATCATTCCCTCCAAAGAAACCCCAGGGTTGATCTCCTTCAGAATGGACTGGTTGGAGCTCCTTGCAGTCCAAGGGACTCTCAAGAGTCTTCTCCAACACCACAGTTCAAAAGCAGCAATTCTTCGGCACACAGCCTTCTTCACAGTCCAACTCTTACATCCATACATGACTACTGGAAAAACCATAGCCTTGACTAGACAGACCTTAGTCGGCAAAGTGATATCCCTGCTTCTGAATTTGCTATCTAGGTTGGTCATAACTTTCCTTCCAAGGAGTAAGCGTCTTTTAATTTCATGGCTGCAGTCACCATCTGCAGTGATTTTGGAGCCCCCTAAAATAAAGTCGGACACTGTTTCCACTGTTTCCCCATCTATTTCCCATGAAGTGATGGGACCGGATGCCATGATCTTCATTTTCTGAATGTTGAGCTTCAAGCCAACTTTTTCACTTTCCTCTTTCACTTTCATCAAGAGGCTTTTTAGCTCCTCTTCACTTTCTGCCATAAGGATGGTGTTATCTGCATATCTGAGGTTATTGATATTTCTCCCGGCAATCTCGATTCCAGCTTGTGTTTCTTCCACTCCAGCGTTTCTCAAGATGTACTCTGCATATAAGTTAAATAAGCAGGGTGACAATATACAGCCTTGACGTACTCCTTTTCCTATTTGGAACCAGTCTGTTGTTCCATGTCCAGTTCTAACTGTTGCTTCCTGACCTGCATACAGATTTCTCAAGAGGCAGGTTAGGTGGTCTGATATTCCCATCTCTTTCAGAATTTTCCACAGTTTCTTGTGATCCACACAGTCAAATTCTTTGGCATAGTCAATAAAGCAGAAATAGATGTTTTTTCTGGAACTCTCTTGCTTTTTCCAGCGGATGTTGGCAATTTAATCTCTGGTTCCTCTGCCTTTTCTAAATCCAGCTTGAACATCAGGAAGTTCACGGTTCACGTACTGTTGAAAGCTGGCTTGGAGAATTTTGAGCATTACTTTACTAGCATGTGAGATGAGTGCAATTGTGCGGTAGATAGAGCATTCTTTGGCCTTGCCTTTCTTTGGGATTGGAATGAAAACTGACCTTTTCCAGTCCTGTGGCCACTGCTGAGTTTTCCAAATTTGCTGGCATATTGAGTGCAGCACTTTCACAGAATCATCTTTCAGGATTTGAAATAGCTCAACTGGAATTCCATCACCTCCACTAGCTTTGTTTGTAGTGATGCTTCCTAAGGCCCACTTGACTTCACATTCCAGGATGTCTGTTTCTAGATTAGCGATCACATCATGATTATCTGGGTTGTAAAGATCTTTTTCGTACAGTTCTTCCGTGGATTCTTGCCACCTCTTCTTAATATCTTCTGCTTCTGTTAGGCCCATACCATTTCTGTCCTTTATCGAGCCCATCTTTGCATGAAATGTTCCCTTGGTATCTCTAATTTTCTTGAAGAGATCTCTAGTCTTTCCCATTCTGTTGTTTTCCTCGATTTCTTTGCATTGATCGCTGAAGAAGGCTTTCTTATCTCTTCTTGCTATTGTTTGGAACTCTGCATTCAGATGCTTATATCTTTCCTTTTCTCCTTTGCTTTTAGCCTCTCTTCTTTTCACAGCTATTTGTAAGGCCTCCCCAGACAGCCATTTTGCTTTTTTGCATTTCTTTTCCATGGGGATGGTCTTGATCCCTGTCTCCTGTACAATGTCACGAACCTCATTCCATAGTTCATCAGGCACTCTATCTATCAGATCTAGGCCCTTAAATCTATTTCTCACTTCCACTGTATAATCATAAGGGATTTGATTTAGGTCATACCTGAATGGTCTAGTGGTTTTCCCTACTTTCTTCAATTTGAGTCTGAATTTGGTAATAAGGAGTTCATGATCTGAGCCACAGTCAGCTCCTGGTCTTGTTTTTGTTGACTGTATAAAGCTTCTCCATCTTTGCCTGCAGAGAACATAATCAATCGGATTTCGGTGTTGACCATCTGGTGATGTCCATGTGTAGAGTCTTCTCTTGTGTTGTTGGAAGAGGGTGTTTGCTATGACCAGTGCATTTTCTTGGCAAAACTCTATTAGTCTTTGCCCTGCTTCATTCTGCATTCCAAGGCCAAATTTGCCTGTTACGCCACGTGTTTCTTGACTTCCTACTTTTGCATTCCAGTCCCCTATAATGAAAAGGACATCTTTTTTGGGTGTTAGTTCTAAAAGGTCTTGTAGGTCTTCATAAAACCGTTCAACTTCAGCTTCTTCAGCATTACTGGTTGGGGCATAGACTTGGATAACTGTGATATTGAATGGTTTGCCTTGGAGACGAACAGAGATCATTCTGTTGTTTTGGAGATTGCATCTAAGTACTCCATTTTGGACTCTTTTGTTGACCATGATGGCTAATCCATTTCTTCTGAGGGATTCCTGCCCGCAGTAGTAGATATAATGGTCATCTGGGTTAAATTCACCCATTCCAGTCCATTTTAGTTTGCTGATTCCTAGAATGTCGATGTTCACCCTTGCCATCTCTTGTTAGACCACTTCCAATTTGCCTTGATTCATGGACCGGACATTCCAGGTTCCTATGCAATATTGCTCTTTACAGTATTGCATCTTGCTTCTATCACCAGTCACATGCACAACTGGGTATTGTTTTCATTTTGGCTCCATCCCTTCATTCTTTCTGGAGTTACTTCTCGACTGATCTCCAGTAGCATATTGGGCACCTAATGACCTGGGGAGTTCCTCTTTTGGTATCCTATCATTTTGCCTTTTCATACTGTTCATGGGGTTCTCAAGGCAAGAATATTTAAGTGGTTTGCCAATCCCTTCTCCAGTGGACCACGTTCTGTCAGACCTCTCCACCATGACCCGCCCAACTCGGATTGCCCGGCTGGCATGGCTTGGTTTCATTGAGTTAGACAAGGCTATGGTCCTAGTGTGATTAGATTGACTAGTTTTCTGTGAGTATGATTTCAGTGTGTCTGCCCTCTGATGCCCTCTTGCAACACCTACCATCTTACTTGGGTTTCTCTTACCTTGGGCGTGGGGTATCTCTTCACGGCTGCTCCAGCAAAGCACAGCCGCTGCTCCTTACCTTGGACGAGGGGTCTCTCCTTACCGTGGCCGTTCCTGACCTTCAACGTGGGCTAGCTCCTCTAGGCCTTCCTGCGCCTGCGCAGCCACCACTCCTGGGTTGCTCCTCCCGGCCACTGGCCCTGGCCTCGGGTGTGGGTGGCTCCTCCCAGCTCCTGCCCCTGGCCTTGGGCTCGGGGTGGCTCCTCAGGGTCACCACCCCTGGCCTTGGGCGAGAGGTGGCTTCTGCCGGCTGCCCCTGGCCTCGGATGCAGGGTGTCTCCTCCCGGCCGCCCCTGACCTCAGACTCCATTTATACTTATTCTGAATGCTGGTATATTCCCTGGGTTGTACAGTATATCATCATAGCTTATTTTCCACATAACTGAGTGTATGTCTTAATTCCCTACTCCTATATTGCCCCTTCCCCTTTCCTCTCATTTGCAACTACTAGTTTGTTCTCTCATTTGTGAGTCTGTTTCTTTTTTGTTATATTCACTAGTTTGCTTAATTTTTTAGATTCCACATACAAATGATATCACACAGTATTTATCTTTCTCTGAATTATCTCACTTAGCATAATAACCTCCAAGTCCATCCATGTTGTTGCTATTTCACTCTTCTTTACGGATGGGTAGTATTCCACTGTATGTATGTAAAATATGAGGGCATGGCAACCCACTCCAGTATTCTTGCCTGGAGAATCCCATGGCCAGAGGAGCCTGGTGGGTTACAGTCCATGGGGTTGCACACAGTCAGACACAACAGAGCGACCAAGCACAGCACAGCACATGTATATATACACACATATATATACACCAAATCTTCTTTATTCATCCCTTGATGCACACTTGCTTCCATATGTGTTGGAAACTGTAAATAATTTCCAAGTGCTGTGAACACTGGGGTGCATGTATGTTTGAGTTCGTGTTTTTGTTCTTTTCAGATATACATCCAGGAGTGGAATTGCTAGATGATATGGTAGTTCTATTTTCAGTTTTTATAGAAGCCTCCTATATTTATTTCCATGTTAGCTGCACCAATTTACATTCCCATCAAGAGTATAATAGGATTCCCTTTTCTGCACATCTTCGTCAGCTTTGTTATTTGTGTTCTTTTTGACAATACCTATTCTGACAGGTTAGAGGTGCTATCTCACTGTGGTTTTTGATTTGCATGTCTTATTCACTCTAGTATTTATTCCTCCCCACTCTCAAGCATGGGGTTTTCCTGGTGGCTCAGACAGTAAAGAATCTACCTGCCATGTGTGAGACCTGGGTTCAATCCCTGGGTCAGGAAGATCCCCTGAAGGAGGAATGGCAGCCCACTCCAGTATTCTTGCCTGGAAAATCCTATGGACAGAGGAGCCTGGCGGGCTACAGTCCATGGTGTCGCAGAGTAGAACACAACTGAAGCAACTTAGCACGCATGCAAAACTTGTTCAAAGATGCGATGTTCCTTGGCTGAAGAACCGACACTCCCGTGAACGTTCCTCTGCCTTCAGGTTCAGTGGCCTAAGACTCGTCTCCCTCTTCCTCGAGCACCTTCCCCATGACCTTATTCCTAGCCTGTCTTTTTCCTCCAAGAGTTTAGCCCTTTATCCATCCTTTAAATGTGGGCATTATTGATGCTCTGGCCTCGTCTCTCTTCACACTCCCTAAGGGTCATGGATAGACTTGTGGCTTTAACTATGATCTCCAGGTGTGTAATTCACAAATCTCTCCCAAGTCCTGACTTTTCTTCTAAACTCCAGCTTATCTTCACTACCCTACTGGGACCACAAACTCAACATGCCCAAATCTTGGAGCATCTGCTCCCTGTCAACCAGTTCCTCTGCCTGTTCTTGGTATTTTATTAATGGTCTTTCTATGAATGGTATCATCCTTCTCCCAGTCCCTCCTGCTGGAAATGTCAGGCCTAGTTTTGACTCCTCCCTTCCCCTTAAGCCCTAAATTCAATCAGCTCACAAATTCTGCAGGTTCATTTTAATTCAATTTTTCTTGCGTGTGTTCCTTTCCACTCCCACTGCCACCACCCTAGTCTGGGCCCTTTATGGACTCACACAAAGACAGTATCGGCCTCACTGCTGATCTCCATCCTACTCTCTACTTTTTTGCTATTTCCACCTTCATCTTCTAACCCCCACTTTGGTGACATTTCCTCCTTTGACGATCTTCAATGATTCCTTTTTACTCATCTTCTCATCCATTTATCAAGGTTCTCTTTGCACAGCACAACCTAATTTTCTACTGTCATCTTCCACTGCTCCCAGTCACTCACCAGTACTGGACGCTGCAGTGAACAAGAGGAACACACAGCACAAAAATGTGTAGGGTGTGCTCCCTGACTTGGAAAGGAGCAAAGGACGTGGAAAAATATTTAATGGCAGTGCAGCAAGTGCACCTAGATAGACAAGCTCTCTTGAAATTCAAGATGGTTTTAGGAAAATAAGACAGGGTCAGTGTAACTTTCAGACAACCATGGACTAATTTAAGCAAAAGGAATGGTATCCTATGTAGGGTAGCTCACAGAATCTTGGGAGGACTGGTGACCCATATTCAGAAGTTAGGCAGCCAGAGTCACAGTGGCCAAAACCATGACTCTGAAATGGGCCCGCGAGGTCAGCATTAGTGTCATGGTGTTTTAATCACGATAGCTAGAAACCAATAAGACAGGCACTGGAGCTGCAGCGAGGCTGCCCCTTGATTTTACTGCCAGGACTACTATCACCTACCACTAGGATGGAGCCTCCTATCCCCGTTCCTTTGCATCACTGATTTCGTGAATGGTCAGGAATGGGTGAGTCTGATTGGCCAAGTCTGTCACGTGCCTCCTCCTTAGCTGCAAGGGAGACTGGGAAGCCTTGCATCCAGCATTTCTAGGTTCTGTGTGGGGAGTTGGGCTTCATCTCCAAGGTCTGTAAGGTTCGGATTCCTCAAATATATGGAATTTAGAGGTTGAACATGCAAAATGGACAAATGTTTGCTTATACAACTTAAGGGGAATTGTTTGCATAAAAACTGTATGTAAAATCTAGATTTAACACCAGTGCTACCTACCATCTAGCATGTTTTGAAACTTCTCCTAAGACATTAAATAGCACTTAAAGTACACTATTTAAAACCTAGAAATGACTGTATACAATCATTCTTACCTTTAAAATGTTGACTTTGATCTTTATTGATGAGTCAACATGCTAAATTACTGTATCAATGGTAATAGCAAAAAAAGGGTATTTCTCAGAGTAGAGCACAATGGAAATCATTTTCTGTATCTACCTGTTTCCCTGGAGGTCAGATTCACGCAAAAATTCATGAAAAGTTTGAAGGCCTGAAAATCCTGCATACCTATTTTTCACAAAAAAAAGTTAAGGATTAAAACGTTATGGTTAGAGTTACAGGGCTCTTTTTAAATATAGATCTTAGTCTCAAAAATCACACAATCACATACCTTTGTCCTTGTGCAGCCAAATTTGCTGTATAATATACCAGGAATATTACAAAACTGAAATAGAGAATACAGAAAATGATCGACACCAAGTAGAAAGTGACATATACGAGGTGAACACATAGTGCAGACCGCCTAATGTGACAAGGAATTATGGGAATACATACGCATAAGACTGTGAAAGAAAAGTCTTCACAAAGGTGGTGTTCGTCAAGCATTGTAAAATGAGTAGATTGCCATTAGTGTCTGATTACAGATGGCCACAAATTTACCCCTCTTCCCAATGACAGTTGAAGTCCAATTCACTCCCTCTTAAATCCTCTGTGACTTGCTTAACTGATAACACATAGTATTAGTGACATTCTAGAACTTCCAAGGTTAGGTCATAGGGCTTGCAGTGCCTGTCTGGGGATCCTGAAACAATGTCTGGGAGCCCTGAGCTTCCATCTAAGTCTTTCAACTCGGAGACGGCCATGCTAGAGAGGCCACATGTGGGCAGTTTGCTTGACAGCCCCGGCTAAACCCAGTCTTTTAGTCATCCCTGTCCAAGTGTCTGACACACGGACGATTGTTTTAGACTCACTATGCCAGCCCATCTGCCATATGAACACCACCAGTTGATTTTTATCAACATCAACCGAAGAGTCATCCTTGCAAGCTCCTTCCTGCTCCAATTCCTGACCCGCAAAATTGTGAAGTAAAATAAAATGATTGCTAGGTTAAGCCCATTTTCAAGCAGTTCGTTATATATCAATATATTACCAGATCATCAGGTTTAACAAGTGGGAAAGAACATTCAGCTAACACATACTCTTCAGCTCCAGTCAAGTTGAACTTTATCATCCCCCATGTATACATGGCCATCTCTGCCCCACTGAACCTCCCACATCCTCTGACCTCCTCCACAATCCCCAATTCCAAATCCTGCATACCTCTTTCTTTCTTAGTTTTCCCAGAAAACTGGTAGTTTCTGCTTCCTCTGAGCTTGTATCCTTCCACTGCTCCAAAGCCTCACTAGGATGGCACTGTCCCTTTTTCCCACAAGAGTACAAATTTGTGTCTACTGTCCCAATTAATTAAGAGTGCCCCTCCCACTCCCCAAAGTGTCCCATTCTAGTCAATAAATTATATGGTCACTCTATGCTTAACATGCTGCTTTGAATCCCAGTTATTTGTGTAGAATTCTTTCTCTTATGCTAGATTATACGGTTACTTGAAGAAACCAAGCACTACAAGCTTTCCTTCCTACTGAGCACCTACACCGTGTTGCCTCATGTATCTGAGCCTTCAGTAGCAACTTGGGTGATCAGCTTGCAGGCTGGACTGAGCTGAGGATTAATGAGAAAGAAGACTAACATTTGGAAAAGGTTATTTCCAGGTTGATTTACTCTGGAACCAGAAAAAAGGCAGTGTGGAGGGCTCCTGAGATAGAAGGAAACCCACCAGGTCAGCAGAGCCCAGGACTGCAGGCCACGACCTTTTGGCTGGTGGAGAACAGGCAGTGATTATGTCAGTTCACGTCCAGGTTTTCAGACCCTGTTTTCTCGACATGACAGATATATAACCTGGTTACTAGTGACAGTTTTCTTTTGTTGAAACTGGACCTACTTAACCGTCAGTGCAGCGGCAACCTGGCCATGACTAACCAGAAAGACATTCAGCAAAAGCGTAATGACAGAAGTCAGTAGCACTAAGTCACTACTGAAAGCCAGGGGAAAATGTAATCAGCTTACCTAACCTAGCTGGTAAAGGCTAATGGAAATAAAATGCTGAAAACTTATGATTTCTCAACCATTATATTCACTAAATGTTTCTATTATGCCTCTGGTCTTACAAAAGCAAAATCTCTTTTCTCTCCCATAAGGTCTTAAGCCTACTTAACATAGCTCACTTTGGCCATCTGACCCTTCAATCTGAAATATTCTTAGAAAATGAACTGTCACCCATTAACTCATAACAAATTTTATAAGAAGGAAAGACTGCAACTTTATTTTCAGATTTTTGGAAATAGTTTTCAAAAAAATAAAATGACAAGAACATATACAAAAATTGCAACCATTCACTGAACTATGAGCTCTTAGCAGAGGAAAGGCCTTCTGAAGTATTTGAGTCCCTCTCCTTCTGAAAGCCAGAGTCACTTCTCAAATATCCCTCACGCAACCAGCCTCCTCAAATCTTTCCCAAATTTGATAAACTTCTTCTCTTAAAAGTTAACAGGAATCGTTTTAAATCAGTTAGAACAAAAGAAAGAATAAAATACAGGAGGTATGCCTCTTAAGTTATATGTTTTTAAAGAAAACTCACATCCTTGAAACAGCTTTGCAACATGCAGAGCACAGTACTGGCTTCATAAAAAACAAAATGACCCTGTACTTGCATTCTTTAAATGTGAAGAGCAGCTGTCATCCTCCTCTATAAAATTAGCAAGCGATATTCATTCAGGTACATTCGTGTAACTGTACTTCATATAGTTTTATACTTGGGATGAGGCTAAAACAACACAAAAACCAGCCAGCCCAGAGCTGCTAATAAAACAAACAGTAATTACTGAGAGATGTGACCAAGTGAAAAATCAATCCTGAATACCAAAACAAATTTCTGATTACAGAATTAAGCTGACTGAAAATTTCCACACTTGGAAGATTCTGATTACGATAAAGAAATACGTAAAGTGGGAACAGTTAAGTAAACGTGATGATTTGGTTCCTTCCTGAAGGTCTACTGGTCCAGCTGCCAGCCATACAAGTCTCTGGGTTCTCAACGAAGTGTGACCAGTTCTTCTGAAGAGGTAGGATGAATAGCAACCGTGTTGTCAAAGTCAGATTTTGTTGCTCCCATTTTTACTGCAACTGCAAAGCCCTGCAGCATTTCATCACATCCAATTCCCTGCATATGAATTCCAACCACCTGCAACAGAAAAGAAAAAAAATTTTTGCCTCCACAATTGCATGAGCCAATTCCTTGTGATAAATCTCCTTCTAGGCATGTCCACACAGGCACACACACATTTGTACACTAGTGATTTTTTTATTAGTCATGAGAGATACCTGGTATTTAAAAACCTCTAAAAATACTTACATCTCTAATCCTGATATAGCATAAAACAGCCTATATAGTCCTGCATAATTCTGCCCCAAATCCCTCCACAGCCCACCTCACTCAGCTCTGCCAAAGGCTCTCCGCTTTCCAGCCTCACCAGCTTTCCTCCCAGCCTGAGGATTCATCACGCTCTCTCCTGATGGAACACAGGCTGTTCCCTCTGTTCTGGCCACTCTTTCCTCCCCTCTCAAGTGTTAAAGTCCCTTCATTCTTCAGATGGCTACATCTGCCTTTCCAACCAAGTTAAACCATCTATCACGTGAGCACTCAGTCCCAGTATTACTCCATCATGGTTCTGTCACAACTGCAAAGTTGTATTACCTGGGGAATGGACAGTTACAGTCTGCCTCTCCCAGCAGACATTAATCTCTAGATGGAGGGGACCCTGTCCACTTTTGCTTTCCACTCTATCCATCTGGCCTAGCACAGAGATAGCTCTTAGAGGCACTCAACCCACACGTGCTGGCTGACTGCACAGATGACCATCGAGAGGCATTTGTTTCAAATCACACTTTCCAATGAGGTTTCTAAATATATTTAAAAACTAGTTAGTGTTCATCTAAATATATTTAAAAACTAGTTACTGTTCATCTCCAGCAAATATTTTTAGGGTACGTAGTCTGCTGAAAGACAAAGTTAAAGAATATCAAGTTTCACCACAAAAATATTGCGCTTCAAAACAAATCAGGAATATACTTAATATAACTGAACAGTATACTTAAAGATGATTAAGGTGCAAATTTTGTGTTTTATATATATATATATTTTTAACACTTGAAAAAAAGTATATCTCAATATAAGACAAAGAAATCCGAAATTATACACTGCATATATTCAACATGGCTAAATTTTTAGATACTGTGATCTAAACTGAGTCATAAACAGCTTCTAGTGATGGCATTAGTCTTATGCTATTTCTGTTCATATCCCAGTTCTTAGCCTTTAGTTGACTGTCAGGTAATGTTTACCAAATGAATGAATGATAAACGGTATAAAGAAATAATGGATATGAAGGTGAAGGTGAAGTCGCTCAGTCGTGTCCGACTCTGCGACCCCGCGAACTGTAGCCTACCAGGCTCCTCCGTCCAGGGGATTCTCCAGGCAAGAATACTGGAGTGGGTTGCCATTTCCTTTTCCAGAGGATCTTCCCAACCCAGGGATCGAACCCAGGTCTCCCGCATTGGAGGCAGATGCTTTAACCTCTGAACCACCAGGGAAGTCCATGGATATGAAGAGGTAAGTAACGACCTCACTGTTTCAATAACTGGACATCTCAGGCTACCAGAACGTTCAGGGCAAGAGATGGCAACTTTTATCTTGCTGCCAACCTACTTACTTCTCTTCATACTGATTCTCTGCATCTGTTAACCTTCAGTGACACTGATTTTTTTATAAGCCAGGGCCTGTCTCACGGCTGTTAGTGTAAGGCCCACTGATTCAGATTAGTGTCCTCTTTAATAAGAAAAGTTGGAAACTACATCTGAACCTTCAAGTATCATTTCTCACAGAGCCATGTTCCCAAGGCATACTGCTAAGTTCCATCTGAGAATTTAATTCCATTTATAGAAAAGTCCAATAAGCTGACCTAATATCAAAACAAAACCCATTTTTAAAATTATTAAAAAAAAAAGGAAACTGTTCAACTTCAAACCAAAATCACAATGAAATACCACTTCACATCCCTTAGGATGGCTACAATTAAAAAACAAAACAAGTGTTGGTGAAGGTAAAGAGGACCCGCAACCCTCGTATATTGCTAAAGGGAATATAAAATGGTGCAGTCACTTTGGAAAATAGTTTGGCAGTTCCTCAAAATGTCAAATCACAAAAGATAATTGATTATCTCAGAACATTTTACTAAATAAACTTCTTTCTCACTGGTTATATTAAATCTAAACTTACATTAAATTCTTACACTTATCAATATTTCTGAGTTGCCTATCTGTTCTGGCCTATTGGTCAATGACATCCTTTTCCCCTTATGCTTTTCTTTTTTGGGGCCAAACCATGTCGCTTGTGGGATCTTAGTTCTGCAACTGGGGACTGACTGCAGGCTCCAACAGTGAAAGCACCAAGTCCTAACTATTGGACTGCTAGGGAATTCCTCTCCACCTTACATTTTCAGTGCAGTGGAACCCTCTTTCTATGTGAAATATTATGAATAACTCCAATATAGAGAGACAGATAAAAGAGCAACTGTGCTGGCTGAACCAGAAAAAGCTTTACTAGGTCTCTTCCCTTCCCACCTCACGAAAACACCTCCACCCCTGCCAATCTTGAAGACACTCTTCAGCTTACTGGACTTGGCCCATACCTTTTCCTCTTTGTTGGCACAAACCATTTTCATCACACATTTTGTTTTCCTTTTGGTAACTGCATGATACATTGGGGTAAAGGTGGTAGAATAAGTCTTCACATTTTCTTTTCCATATTTATAAATGGCTTCATCTGTAAGGCAGGGGGGGGAAAAGCACCTATCAGAAACTGAAACAATTCCACTGAGCAATCAGAGAGATAGCCAGAAATACATAACCTGAATCAAGTCATGAAGGAAAATTAATTGAAATGACAAGGAAGGACACTCTACAACAGAAATGTCAGTATCATGAAAAAGACAAGCTAAGGAATTCTGTCTCTTGACTAAAGGAGACTAAAGAGGTATCAAAACTAAATATACTGTATTACCCTAGAATAAATCCAAGACATGGGGGAAAATGTTAAATGTAAAATTATCTGAGGTAATTGGCAAAATTTGAATAAGGTTTAAAATTTAGATAATATTGCATGTATTTAAATATTCCCATTTGAAACTGCTTCTGTAAGGCAATGGCCGTGTTCTTAGGTACTGAAGTATGTGTATGCAAATAGCGAGAAAACGATAAAGCAAAAATGTGATCAGCAGACAGGAGTCCTCTGGTCTTTCTGCAACTCTAAATTTGAAATTAGTTCAAACTAAAAAGCTTTAAAAAGTCAGACAGATAAAATGGGAGTGGGTAAAAGGAATCACACTTTCAAAGTAGTAACAGTTGGGGAAGAAACTGGAGACATGATAAGAAGCTGGCGCATAAGGTGTTTCTGTAACATCTTATGGAAAACCTCAAATGAACTGTTTAGTCACCCCAATAAAAAGAATTATAATTTGGGGGGCTGAGATAGATTTAGTCAGCTGATAGACACCTAGCTGAAGTTAGCAGAGGAGGGGAAGAAACCAATAAATGACCTTCGTTTTTAAACACCTACCTTCTGTGAGTCCCACTGTCCCAATAGGGGGGTGGCTGAAGACCACTGTGGGGATGTTGTCATAGTCTAATTTGGAATCTTCTTTGCACTCAAAAAGTCTATGGGCAAGTTTTCGGCCAGCAGCAATCGCAACTACAAAGATATTTAAAAAATCAGTGTCTAGCTTATTGTTCATTTTAACAAAGCAGAATTGTTCTACTAATCATTTATTCATCTGGCTTAACACACGTTTTAAGTTTTTCATCAATGCTCATTACAATATCCATTTCGATATAATAAAGACCTATCAATGCCTTAGTTAACAATCCAAAACAATTTGCTTATACGAATTCTACACATTCCATTACGATCCGCCCACATCCAAGAGACACATTTGCAAGTTCGCAAACATCTGGCAGTTACCTATTTTTTTAATTATACTTTTTATTTCATATTGGAATATAGCTTCTTAAGGGCTTCCCTGGTGGCTCAGATGGTAAAGAATCCACCTGCAATGCAGGGGACCTGAGTTCGATCCCTGGGCTGGAAAGATCCCCTGAAGAAGGGAATGCCTTCAGTATTCTTGCCTGGAGAATTCCATGGACAGGATTCCGGCCGGGGTTGCAAAGAGTCAGACACAACTGGGCAACTAAGCACACACGATAGCTGATTAACAATGTTGTGATAAGTTTCAGGTGGACAGCAAAGGGATTGAGCCATACATATACAGGGATCTATTGTTTTCCAGTGGCAATTACCTCTTAATGAGGATATTAGCTTTTTGATACAATATTTACAGAGTAAACTATCTCAAGCATCTATTTCAAGCATCTTTAGTTCTACTTTAAAATCAGCTACTTCACAGGAATATTTTAAGTTTCTTTTAAAAATTATTTTTATTTATTAATTTTTTAAAAAGTTTACCTTCCTTAGCCTGTTTTTATTCCTAACAGTCTTTTAGAACAAATGCCTGAGGTTCAACATAAGCAATGGTTTTTAATTCTATTGACTTCAAATTGACAAAAAGTTTTTTTTCCAAAGTAAGGCATCAGTAGGATATCGAAGAAATTTTCTCCACTTCGACAAAACTTTTGGCTGTTCAATTATGTTATGAAGTCTTTGAAACTTTGCTTGTTTTGCTTTCGTTGAGAGAGCTTCCTAAAGGAGGTGAAAGGCTTTGGGTGTGTGACCAAGGAAGTTTCCATTGTGAGTAAGAACTGGGCGATTATGGAAAGGCCAGTGAGGCCCCAGAGGGGACAGAATGAAGCTGATGGAGGGATGCTGCCAACAGAAGTGGCTAGAGAGCCTGAAACAACATCAGTTAACTCAGCACTAGGCGGAGGCATGGGATTCAGGGGATGGCGATCAATCTTAGTTTTATCAAGACTAAATAGGGCAGGACATTGGGAGATTGGGATTAATATACACACGCCACTATATATAAAACAGAAGGCAGAGAAGGGGACGACAGAGGATGAGATGGTTAGATGGCATCATCAACTTGATGAACATGAGTTTGAGCAAGCTCCAGGAGTTGGTGATGGACAGGGAAGCCTGGCATGCTGCAGTTCGTGGGGTCACAAAGAGTCGGACACGACTGAGCAACTGAACTGAACTGAATAAGAACTACTACTGTAAAGCACAGGGAACTGTTGTCAGTCCTCTGTAATGACCTATATGGAAAAAGAATCTGAAAAAGAGTGTATATATGTATAACTGATTCACTTTGCTGTACACCTTAAACACAAAATTGTAAATCAATTACACCCCAATAAAATTTTTTTAAAAGACTAAATAGTATGTAAGAAATATATAAGATTAAAATATATATTTTCTTATAAAAATATAAGAAAGCCACTCTAAATCACTAGTTCCCAAAGCTACTTCCTTCCACGGTCATGAATACAACTTGGATTCTAATTTCTAGCACTGTTCAGAGGGTGACTGTATTATCTGTACAAAAGTTTCAGTCTTCACTAAGCATTTTAAAAATCTCTGAAAGAAAATTGAATACTACTAAAAGCATTCTCCAAGTAAAAATGGAAATTATTCAGAAAATGGCAGGTACCCAACCAACATCCATTTCAAAACATTTTTATCATAAAGACACTCATCTTTTTAACTTTGCTTGAGCTGATTTGACTGTAGAAAGCTCAACAGTTTATTTATATAACACACAGAGCCTCCCTTATCCCCCCAAAAGAAGAAACATTACCTGGAGTAAGAAGAGCTTTTCCACACACATCCCCAACTGCATAGACACCTTTTACGTTAGTATTCTGGAATTCATCTACTATGATGTGACCTTTGTCATCAGTCTGAATCCCCTAAAATTGTAAAGGGACATCAGGTAAGTATTTGGCCCATCTACAAAACCCAGCAACTCACATCTTTGGATCCGCCTCACTTCAGGGACGTCTTCAGCCTGAATCTCTAAGAAGCCACAAGACTCAACCACAGGATGAAAAACATCCTTGCAAGTTGACAAGTTTGGTGTCTTTTGTTGGACTTAAAAGGTAAATACTGTATCCAATTTTGAGGACTTTTAACAGGATTTGACTTTGCATTGTACAATTCAGTGGGCCAGACAAGCCTTAGAAGGAATCACTCAGCTGTCAGACACGGAAACTGGCATCCCTGTGGAGTCCATCTAAGACAGTGATTTTCCATTTCTCCCTTGGAAGCACTGCTCCTGAAGCATGCTAACTCATACTTCAGACGGGCATAGCCTGAAGCAGTCATCAAAAGCAGATTTCATTGAAGTTTACAGTTTTATCTTTAAAAACCCAAGCAAAATTTGTATTCTACTCTAAAACATATCAATGTTGCCTTTAACCAACTTTTTCTGCCTATACGTTGAGTTGAATTTTTGCTCCAAAAAGATGTATGATGCTTATCTTGTGGTTTTGCAGATCCCAGGTGTATATACGCCCAAATGAGAAGTAGAGAGGCAGCAGGCATAGGGAGAAGGTAGTGTAGTGGTGAAAAGTACAGCCTTTGGAGCATGGAGATCTGGGTTCAAGTCCCAGCTCTGTCACTTACTACTGATCGTTATGAGACCTCCCATTTATCGACAAATACTTGCACTTCTAAATGAGGCATTCATGTAGTCACTGTGGATACAGAGGTAAATAATACAGACATCTCTATTCCCTGGAGAGATTACAAGCCTGGTGGACAATTTCTTATCTCTGCCCCTGGGCTCCTCACCCTTACCCCTGAAACAGTTGTTGGCAAGAATAAAGTAGGCTAGCATAGCACAGTGAACTCTTCTCAATACACTGTAATGACCTATATAAGAAAAGAATCTAAAATAAAGAGTGGATATATGTATATGTAAAACTGATTCACTTTGTTGTACAGCAGAAACTAATACAAAATTGTAAATCAACTCTATGCCAATACATTTTTTTTGAAAGATTAAAGTAGGCTAGTACCATGTTGCCAAGACTTGTGTAGAGTAGTCATTCAATTTGCAGTCTGAAAATATATCAACACTGAACTGACGGAAAATTTTTGCCTCATTTTTTAAAAATTCAGCAACTATAGTTGAAAACTGGACTAGCAATGCTTAGGTCTATACAATGGTACAACATCTCTCAAAAGGTGAAAAGCTGGATGAATAGCTTCATTAATATAAAAATAAATTACTAATTTTACTTTCACTGAATAATAAGATTAAAATCAAGTCCCTAAAATCAAGATTGAAAACATGTCCCTGGATATTTTATTCTTTTTAATTATGAAAAATGCCTTTTAGTGAAATGAAAAAGGGATGGAACTTAAAACAGATACTAATATTAGAATATAAACCAAACTGTCACACACTACTCAAGAGGCTCCATCAAATACACAGTGAAAAGTCACTCAGTCGTGTCTGACTTTTTTGCCACCCCATATAAACCTTCACCAAATACATAAAATATTCTATTATTACTAGTAGAAGAATATAGCATATCAGAACAATTATCATTATCCTCACCATCAGCAGCAGCTGGTTAACGTTTGCCGAGTTCATACTATAAGCCAGCATCTAGGCAAGCTACTTTGCATGCACTTTCTCATTTACTTTCTGTCTAACCCAATGTGACAAGTACTATTTTTATTTCTATATTTCCATGAAACAGTTGAAACTTAGAAGAGTAGCTAGGTGACTTGCCTAAGGCCATGAAACTGGTATAACGTTCAAAATTGGGTCAAACACTGGGACCCATGCCCCAGGCTACTGAACCAGACTGTCCTTTTAAATTTTAAAGGACAAGTAAGAAAGATGGCACTGGTAGGTCAGCTTCATTGTGTCCAGTGCCACAATGTCCCGGACAAGTCACACACCCATCCATCACGGTAAGAGCTGCAGAGGGTAAGGAATAATTATCGGGCTTTAAAGAGACAGGTATCAGAGTACAAAGGAAATCTGTAATGAGGCTAGGCAGGAAATAGCAAGACAACCACCTGATCTAGAGTGAGGGCACCAGAAATGGAAAAAAAAAAAAAAAAACTTTTAAAAAACTTTCAAAGGCAGAAGCAATAGGATTTGATGACAAATTAGACAAATGAAAAGAACCGAACAGAACCCACTCAAGTTTTGGGGGGGTCTTGGACTGGATCAGGGGAAACCACAGGACTACAACTGATTCAAGAATGTTTTAGGCAAGGAGGGCGGTCAAAAACAAACTTCCGGTTACAACATAAGTAAGTATTAGGGATGCAATGTCTATAGTCACAAGATGACTATGGACAACACTGCTGTGAAGAGTGTATGTAAATCCCGAGTTCTCAACATACAGAGAAAAATTTTTCCTTTTTTCTTTCCTACTTTCGTTTTATTGTACCTGTATGAGAAGATGGATGTCAGCTGACCCTTCTGTGATAATCATTTCACAATATACATAAATCAAACCATCATGCTGTATTCTCTAAACTTACTCAGTAATATGTATCAACCATTTTTAAACAAAATTGGGGTAAGGGGAAGAATATCATAGGCAGACTAGGTCAACTTACCAGTTTGTTTAAATTCAGGCCCCAGGAGTTTGGGTCCCGCCCAATGGCCCAGAGCAGGCAGTCAACATCTGCAATAGTGGTGAAGGTGGGTTCCCTACCAGGAATCGAAGTAACCATGCGGAGTTCCAGGCCTGAAGACGTTTTTTTAACTTCCCTGACCTATTGGCAAATACAAGTTATTAACTGGGGGTGTGGGGAATGGGAAGGAAAGCAAATAAACAGGAAACTAGAATTCTTAACATTTAAAAACTCTCCACTGAATCCTCCAAATGATTCAGGATTCAGTGTGTGCGCTCAGTCACGTCTGACTCTTTGAGACCCCATGGACTGTAGCTTGCCAGGCTCCTGTCTGTGGAATTTTCCAGGCAAGAATACTGGAGTGGGTTGCCATTTCCTTCTCTAGAGGATCTTCCCGACCCAGGAACTGAACCCTCATCTTCTGCTTGGCAGGCAGACTCTTTACCACTGAGTCACTTGGGAAGCCCATATATGAGTCCTGCTGCTGCCGCTGCTAAGTCGCTTCAGTTGTGTCCGACTCTGTGCGACCCCACAGACGGCAGCCCACCAGGCTCTGCCGTCCCCGGGATTCTCCAGGCAAGAACACTGGAGTGGGTTGCCATTTCCTTCTCCAATCATGAGTCCTACATGCTGATAAATTTACTTCTGCCCAAAGGCCACCCACAATAGAACTCTCTGGAGCCAAGACAGTAGCCTCGGTGACCCCAAATCAGACAGCCAGTGGCCAGAAATGTCAACTCATGCCAAGACCCTAACACTTCAGCCTAAAAACAAAGTATTTTAAAGTGTACTTCAAAGCTGCAGTAAAATTTTAAATCACAAATCTAAGCACAGTGATTTGCAACTGGAGTTGGGGGAGGAGATGGGCTGTAGCAGCTTCATTAAGAATTTTCTAAACTGCACATGCTGGGAGGGATTGGGGGCGGGAGGAGAAGGGGACAACAGAGGATGAGATGGCTGGATGGCAACACCAACTCGATGGACGTGAGTTTGAGTGAACTCAGGGAGATGGTGATGGAAAGGGAGGCCTGGCATGCTGCAATTCATGGGGTCACAAAGAGTCGGACACAACTGAGCAACTGAACTGAACTGAACTGCACAATCCTTGCTTCTCCCAGGACACTCTTAGGATCAGGGAGGAGGGTAAGATTAGGTCAGGAGGGTAAAGGACATACAAAGTTTAGTGAGAGTCCCAAGGGGATTCTGATGTTGACTTTCACCACCAGTCTAGACTTCAGCATTTACACAGCAACTTCACATTTATTATTTTACTTATGATATGGCCTATGCTGAAAGGACAAAGGTTTTGAGGGGGAAATCATTTTTACAAGGCTCATACTCATGGAAAAAAATCTAACAAGTAGGTGATTCCCTGAGAATTAAAAAAAACAATATATACATATATATATATATATTCACTTTGTCATTGTTTCCATCTACAAAATTCAATGAAATGCTTTCAAAAGAGATTCCATAATAATATTTCCTGAAAAAAGTATAAACCTGAAAAATAAGGATGTTCAATGAGGACTGTGATTTTTAAAAAACACTTATTATTTTATCTATCACATATTTATCTAGCTGTTCTGGGTCTTACTTCTGCAGGCAGGATCTTTGATCTTTATTGTGGCATGTGGGACTGAGCTCCCTGACCAGGGATCAAACCCAGGCCCTCTCTGCTGGGAGTGCAGTCTTAGCCACTGGACCATCAGGGAGATGAGGACTCCCTGATGAGGAGGAGTTGGAGCACAAAAATTATAGTTTTCATTCCAACTAAACTAAATTCAACTACCAGATTCCTAATCTTTTATACCTTAGACTTCATTAAAAGATCAATGTGAAATACAGCTTCTTAGGATAAAGCAAAGACTTGGAAGTACTCTAGAAAGGAATAAACCAACTGGGGTACATGTAATTTGTGTTGATAGAATTAGTGGGGTGCAGGACAGATGGACGACCAAGGGTGGTAAGCTCGCCCAGGGCTCGGTCGTACCTGGGAGTACTTCAGCACCTCAATGCCAGCGTTCTCCAGCTCTTCGGTACAGTTGGAACTGATTATTGAATCAAAAGTTCTAAGCACCTGTATACAGAGGCAGCCGAGGGATGGGTGGCAGGAAAGAATAAAACCTGATAAAGACACGCTACAAACCTGGGAGGAAATTTCAGCATCAGTCCCCCTTTCTTCTTCATTCATGGCCACACTGTGAGTTTTTTTTAACCATTTAAAAGAACTAAAATATAGTTAATTTACAACGTTGTCCTAGTTTCAGGTGTACAGTAGAGTGAGTCAGTTATACATACACATTCTTCTTAAGTATTTATTTGGCTCTTCTGCATCTTTCGTTGTGCCACGTGAACTGAGCTGCAGCATGTGGGATCCAGCTCCCTGACCAGGGACTGAACCCGGGCCCCCCACACCGGGAGCCCATAGTCTCAGCCACAGGACCACCAGGGAAGCCCCAGTGGTGAAAAACACATAACGTTAAATTTACCCATCTCACCATTTCTAAGGACACAGTTTGATGGTGTTATGTATATTCGCATTGTTGTGCAGCCAGAATCTTCCCCCTTGCAAAACTGAGACTCTGGGAGTGGGGGAGGGATAAATTAGGAGGCTGGGATTAACATATGCACACTAGTTTATACAAAACAGATAACCCACAAAGACCTACTGTATAACACAGGGAACCACACACAATATCATGTAATAACGTATAAGGGAAGAAAATTTGAAGAATATATATATGTATGTAGAACTGAATCAATGGTGAACACTTGAAACTAACATGATACTGGAAATCAACTAGACTTCAATTAAAAAAAACTGAGACTCTGTATCCACTAAACAACCCCCTGTTTCCTTCCCCCAGGGACTGGAATAATAATCCAATACTATCTGACCATATGAAATTGATTTTCAGAATAAGAAATTTCAAATTTCTTTCAGAATAAGAAATTAACCTGGCAGTCTGCTCAATTTAACTAATATTTACGTTTCTGTTTCTCTGAGCATAGGTACTCTAGATACCACATATAAGTGGAATCATAATATTTATCTTTTTGAGAGTGGTGTATTTCATTTACCATAATGTCCTCAAGCTTCATCATGTTGCAGCATGTGTCAGAATGTCCTTCCTTTTAAAAGCTGAATAATATTCCATTTTGTGTGGATATACCATACCTTTGTTTATCCATTCATGTGTTATCAGACACTTGGGTTGCTTCTACCTCTTAGCTATTGTAAATAATGCTGCGACGAACATAGGTAAGCAGGTATCTTTGATGTTTACTTTTAATGTAAAGAACGTACTAAATTTTGACTGAATGTTAATAATCCAATACTATCTGACTATATGAAACTGATTTTCAGAATAAGAAATTAACCTGGCAGTCTGTTCAATTTAAGTAATATTTATGTTTAAGCCTGTATGCCTTATTAGGGCATCGGATACTACCCACTACTTCATGACAGAAACACCAGCCAGGGTGCTCACTGTTCTCAACTAGCAGCTGGGGGAGGAATAGTGGTCCTAATCCTGCCTACTATGCAGCTCCATGAGGAACAGAATACACACTCTGCACCTTGTATTTATTGACAGCATAAGAGGAAATGCTCCCTATATTTTTTTGGCTCCTCTGGGTTTCACTGTTGCACATGGGCCTTCCCTAGTTGTGGCAAGTGGGGGCTACTCTCTAGTTGTGAAGCACAGGCTTAGTTGACTCAAGGCATGTGGAATCTTCCCAGACCAGGGATCAAAACCCAGTCCCCTGCATTGGCAGGCAAATTCTTAACCACTGAACTACCAGGGAAGTCCTCCCTGTAAAGTTTTTAAAAGATCAACATCAAGAACAGATTTTACCTTATCATGGCGTATCATTATTGATGTCTTAGAACCCAGGGCAGACAGGATGCCAGCTATCTCCACAGCGATGTAACCAGCACCAACAATGACACTGCGGCTACAAGAGCAGAGGGTTACGATCGGTAAATCAGCTCATTTTAGAATAAATGTAGATTTACAGAAAAGCTAAGTATATCCCTGCCCAGGTTTTCCTAACGTCAACATTTTATATTTATAGCAGCACTATCCAGAATAGGCAAGACGTGGAAACAGCCTAAATGTTCATCGACAGCCAAATGGATAAAGAAAATGTTGTGCACGTATACAATGGAATACTACTCAGCCATAAAAAGAAAGAAGCGATGCCATTTGTAGCAGCATGGATGCAACTGGAGGTTATCATACTAAGTGAAGTAAGTCAGAAAGAGAAAAACAAATGCCATGACATCACTTACATGTGAAATCTAAGATACGACGCAAGCGAACTTATCGACAAGCAGAAACAGACTCATAGAGGACAGAGTTGTGGCTATGGGGGGAGGTTGAAGAAGGGGGGGACTTGGAGTGTGGGGTTAGTAGATGTAGCGTGGATGGACACGGTCCTACTGTATAGCACGTGGACCTATATTCAATGTCCTGGGGGAAGTCATAAAGAAAATCAATACCAAAAACAATGTACATATTGTGTAACGGGTCACTTTGCTGTAGAAATTAACACAACATTGTAAATCAACTATACTTTAATTAAAAAAAATAAAGTTAACATCTTACAAACCATGGTTTCCACAGGACTGGAAAAGGTCACTTTTCATTTCAATGCCAAAGAATGTTCTAACTACTGCATAACTGCACTCATCTTACATGCTAGTAAGGTAATTCTCAAAATCTTTCAAGCTAGGTTTCAACAGTAGGTGAACTGAGAATTTCCAAATGTAAAAGCTGGATTTAGAAAAGACAGAGGAATCACAGATGAAATTGCCAACATATCCAAGATGACAGAAAAAGCAAGGGAATTCCAGAAAAACATCTACTTCTGCTTCATTGACTACACTAAAGCCTTTGACTGTGTGAATCACAACAAACTGTGGAAAATTCTTAAAGAGATGGGACCACCTTTCCTGCCTCCTGGGAAGCCTGTATGCAGGTCAAGAAGCAACAGTTAGAACTGGACATGGAACAACAGACTGGTTAAAAATTAGGAAAGGAGTACGTCAAAGCTGTACATTGTCACCTTGCTTATTTAACTTATATGCAGAGTACATCATGTGGAATGCCAGGCTGGATGAAGCACAAGCTGGAATCAAGATTGGTGGGGGAAATATCAATAACCTCAGATATACAGATGACACCACCCTTATGGTGGAAAGCAAAGAGGAACTAAAGAGCCTCTTGATGAAGGTGAAAGAGGAGAGTGAAAAAGCTGGCTTAAAACTCAACAATCAAAAAAACGAAGATCATGGCATCTGGTCCCATCACATAATGGCAAATAGATGGGGAAACAATGGAAACAGTGACAGACTTTCTTTTCTTGGGCTCCAAAATCACTGCAGAAGGTGACTGCGGCCATGAAATTAAAAGATGCTTGTACCTTGAAAGAAAAACTATGAGAAACCTAGACAGGATATTAAAAGTAGAGACATTGCTTCGCTGACAAAGGTCCATCTAGTCAAAGCTATGGTTTTTTCCCAGTAGTCATGTACAGATGTGAAAGTTGAACCATAAAGAGTGGTCCAATAAGAACTGATTCTTTTGAACTGTGGTGTTAGAGAAGACTCTTGAGAGTACCTTGGACTGCAAGATCAAGCCAGTCAATCCTAAAGGAAATCAGTCCTGAATAGTCACTGGAAGGACTAATGCTGCAGCTCCAGTACTTTGGCCACCTGATGCTAAGAGCCAACTCAAAATAAAATAAAATAAAATAAAAATAAATTTAAAAAAGAGCCAACTCAGTGGAAGAGACCCTGATGCTGGCAAAGACTGAGGGCAAGAGGAGAAGGGGGCAATAGAGGAAGAAATGTTTGGATGGGATCACTGACTCAACGGACAGGAGTTTGAGCAAACGTAGGGAGATAGTGAAGGACAGGGAAGCCTGGAGTGCTGCAGTCCATGGAGTTGCAAAGAGTCGGGCACACTGAGTGACTGAACAATAACACACCGTGGTACAACTGTCAAAACTGACTCTGGCACATTACTGTTGACCAAACTCCAGACTTTATTCAGATTTCATCTGTCTTTCCATTCATCTCCTTTTTCTGTCCAGTTCAGGATAACATAGTCATCTTAAGCAGAAAATATCCTTCTGTAGAAGGGAAATATATTTTTAGGTGTTTAAAAAATTCCTTAGCTTCGTTTCTTCAGAGAGGAAATAAAAAGCCTTTGAAGCTAGAGATGATTCCTTACGCAATGATCTTCATACCTAAAACTAAAATTGGCATAGTTCTAACCACTATTATTCCCCTCTAGCTCAGTATTTCTCCTTGATCACTGTTAAATCCTATCAGTCTTTCCAAGATGATGAAAGGCCAATTTAAGCAAGCCATTTTAACTTGTAGGATAGATCTGCAATGAAACTAGATGTCCTGAATAAATTCTGGTCTAAGAAAGCAACTTAAACACTAGATAAATGTTTGGACGAAGGTCTGAGTCCACAACGGGGAAGCTAACCCCAGTTCCTAACTTCCCCACTGCAGCCTACAGAAAAAGTGCCCCCTCGGCCCCTTTTGGGATTGGCGTTCTCTCAAGCTTTGAACACAGTCATACTACCAGTACAATGCTTGGGTAAGAAGTAAGCAATCAGGGGAGAAGAAAGGAAACCTTTCTTTAGTATCTTCTACAGGTAAGGTGGGCTTCCTTTGTAGCACAGTTGGTAAAGAATCTGCCTACAATGCAGGAGACCTGGGTTCGATTCCTGCGTTGGGACGATCCTCTGGAGAAGGAAATGGCAACCCACTGCAGTATTCTTGCCTGGAGAATCCCATGGACTGTAGCCTGCCAGGCTTCTCTGTCCATGGGGTCATAAGAGCCGGACACGACTTAGCAACCAAACCACCACCACCACCACCACCACAGGTAGGGTATCCGTGCTGTGAGTCCCAGTCTTTAGAGGGCTTCAGTCTGGATGGAGGATCTGGAATGAACCCAAGTGGCTGCGGGGAGGCTGGAACACGGATCCTGTGGAATACTGTGGAGCAGGGAGTTCTCGCAATGGTATGATCAGAGGTAAGAACTCTCTCATACAACCCAGTGTACAAAAAGAGAACTGTCTAATTCGGAAACTAGGAAATAGCTCTTCTTCCCTCTCTACCGTCCCTTTTTCTTTTATATGTTGACTCATTCCTTTCTTTGGGTCTTTGCTCCTGAGTCCCTCTTTTTCCCTTTCCATCTTCTCTCTCCTGCCCAAACATTTCTTATTTAAGTCCTACTTTTGTTAAGTGTTGCGCTGGACGCCATGGGTAGCAATCCCCGAACTTGAGGAATTCCTGAGGGGAAATGCACCCAGGGGTCTGCTAAAGCACAGAAAATGACACGCAGTTCCTGCATGGGAGAGGTCACAGGAAACACTCCTGATTTGGAGATGTATTCTCAGCAGAATGGATATACAAGAAACAGGTGAGAAATAGGTGAAAAATCTTCAAGGAGCTCAGTGTTCCCCTCTCAGCTTCCACAGGACCATCTTGTCCACTTCTTACCACTAAAGTAACCACTGGAAACAATCTCTTCATTTGCTTTGGTTTAGAACAAAAAAAGGAACTTATTGATTCATGTAACCAAGAAGTTCTGGCTTCAGGTACGGCTGCATCTAGGTGCTCAGACGCTGTGGTCCCTTAAAGATGCTCAGCTTTGCACTTCATGCTGGCTTCATTCCCAGGCTCCACACTGTGATACAGACTGCCAGGGGAATGAAGACCCAGTGGCATGGTCTTAAGAAGCTGAAGCTATGGCTGGGGGGCGGACACCCAGGCTTGTGGAGTCTTGATTTAAAACACCAATTTTCAGTAGATGAAAACTCAGTAAGTTAGGTAAACATTGTGAACCAAGAACAACCTCCACGTTCCCTTTCTTACCCTAAATGCCTACAGGTCTTGGAGAGTCTCCAGGAGAGGAGGGGGGTGGCCACAGCTCACCCTGGGGACACAGACACTTTGGCTGCCACCCATGGGAGGCCTCCACCACGTGGAAACAGTCTTAAATTCTGCTGGGTCCCCAGAGTTCTTCTCTTTCCCTCATTACGGCCCTCAGAATTCCCTGCCCCACAGTATTCCACAGGGTCTGTGCTCAAGCCTCCCCTCACCATAAGCCCAATTAGGGCAAAGCTGGATCATACAGCCCAGAGCACGTGTTAACCTCACCTATAGAATGTGTTCCTTCTTTGATTATTCACTTACTTACCAACATAACAGTGATAAAGGAGTCTTAAAAAAAGACAAAAATCATATACCAATCGTTATTTTCCTGTGTTTCCAGAGTCTTATTTATAACACACAATATATATATTCACTTCTGAAACTTGCATTGCTACCTATAGGAGTTTCATAAATGGTTTAAAAATATGTAACAGATATCTAGAATGAAGCTTCTCTGAGTCTAGACTTAATTATATCATTTAAACACGATGAGTCACAACCACATTTCTGTGTATATTCTCATGTCTCACATCCATCATCCCTAAAACTAAAAAGATCATGAAAAAAGGCTGCTCTCTTAACATGCTGCCATGTCCCAGCAAACCTAAACAACCTGCTTGCTCTTCTCTAAGTCAGAAGATGACCTGGTCTGAATATCGTAATGGGACATTTTCACAGCAGCCATGAAAATGCCAGGACACCCTCTTGTCCCTTGTGAACAGTCTGTGGCTACAGGTGAATCAAAGTAAAGAAGAGAGCAGGGATTATGAGTCACCCACCAGGAAAGCCTTTATGTAAAAGCTCGGGATTAAGACCTCACAGTGGACTGGCAGCGCCCACTGAGGGAGCAGCGGAGTTGAGCAACAGTAACAATGACTCCAGGAGTGAGTAAGCGCTACTCACAGGAGATAAAGACCAGTCTCTGGGCTAACAGGGCCCCTCCTCCTGTTCCCCGGTACCCTCACAGTTAGCATGAGTGAGGGGAGCACCCCTCTCATCTAGCAAGCCTGCAACTGGCCATTTCTTCCATAGGAACTTCCCTAGTGGCCCAGTAGTTGGAATTCCATGCTTCCACTGCGGGGGCTGTGGGTTTGATCCCTGCTTGGGGAACTAGGATCCCATGTGCTGCGTGGTACAGCCAAAAACAAAAGACAGAGAAACCATCTTCCTTGTTATATTTTCTCTCTGTGTGTATCTAAACCAGTGGCAGAGGTTTACAAAGGTTATTTGGATAAACACATATAAATGACACCTTCAGGAAACCTATTTTTGTGTGACTGACGGAGGCTTCATTTATCCAGAGGCCTCAGCGCTAGCTGCTCTGAAAACCTGAAATGAGTCACTTTAGACACATTATCAACGTATGCTCTGTCACGCTGAAGAGAGAAGATAGTTTTAGGATTTCAGTGCTTATTCTCAAACCTCCCCCTGCGTTTGAGTCTGGTCCTAAACATCTTATCATGGCCTCGGACCGAAAGCATGAAAAGATTTGAGTCGCTTATTGAGGGGCGTTCATGAATGAGAGACCCAAGGTCATAAAAAGAAAAGAGCTGGGAGAAGAGAATCCAGGAAACCCCTACACATAACATCTGGGAAGAGGAAGGAGAAGAAACGTTAGGAGGCCGAGGGAGAATGGACACGGAGGTCAGGGAGGAAAGCGGCTTACCGAGGCAACTCTTCCAGCTGAAAAAACCCATCGCTGGTTATTCCTAGGCTGGCACCTATGTAGGGAAAGGCAATATAGGTCACACCAACGGAGCTTTCTCTTGTAAAAGAATCATATTCTATGCACAAACCAAACACCTTCTCAGCTCATCACTGTTTCGATGAGTTCTGTTAGAGTCTCCACTCAGGAAGCTGCCAATCAAATCTTCCCAAAGTCAACATTTTAATTTCCTCTGCCGTGATGACTAAATAACTATTAAATTCCTTTGAGAAATTAAGATCTCAGGTCCACCCCCAAATGGCTCACTATCTTGGTTCTCTTCTCCCTCCCTTTTTTCCTTCAAAGGTTTTAACCAACTCTCCCTTCATTGCGGGGAGACTTCCAAATGCATAGTTTCAGTTTTTACCTTCTCCCCGGGCTCCAGTTCCGTATTTCTAACTTTCCTGCTATAAGATTCTATTCTGCCTCAAACTTGCTGTTTTCCAAATTGAACCTTAAGCTTTATAATATCTCCCGAACTATATCCCTTTCTCATTTACCACTTCAGTTAAAAACCATCTTCCATCAATAATCCAAAGTCTCGAGCTTCCCTGGTGGCTCAGTGGGAGAGAATCCGCCTGCCAATGCAGGAGACAATGGGTTTGATCCCTGATCCAGGAAGATTCCCACACGCCCCAGAGCAGCTAAGCCCGGGTACCACAACTATTGATTGAGCCTGTGCTCGAGAGCCCAGGAGCCAAAAGTACTGAGCCCACGTGCCCTAGAGCCCGTGCTCTGTGACAAGAAAAGTCACCGCAATGAGAAGCCCTTGTACCACAAGTACAGAGTAGCCTCCGCTCTCCCCAACTAGAAAAAAGTGCACACAGCAACGAAGACTCAACACAGCCAAAAATAAATAAATTATTTAAGAAAACAAATAATCCAAAGTCTTGAGTTCTCAATTGTGATTCCTTCTTTTAACAACCATCTCATCAGTTATTAAAAATACATTTTGCCAAATTTAATGCACAATGATTAAGGACACAGCTTGATTTCAGAAGTATTGAACATTTTCTAAAAATGTGTCTTGGAATCAATGAAATACAGTAGCTGGCTTTTCCTTCTGTGTTTCCTGTCTGCTCTCTTCTCCTAGTGCCTGGCATAGAGCAGTGGCTCAGTAACGTCTGCAGAGCTGAACTGAGTTCTTCCACCACATTTCAGACAATAACACTGTAGTTCAGAACCTATTACCACCTCCTGCACATTCTACTGTAACAACTTTCTAACTGGCCTTCCTCCTCTGTAAATCACTGTCAGATTAGATTTCTAAAATTACCACTTAGATCTTGTTACTACCCTATTTATAAGCTCTTAATAATCGGTTTTCATGAATGACAGAGACTCCTTAATTTCACTTTAAGTCCTCACAATTTGGCCCTAAGCTTCTTCCAGTTTCAGTTCAATGTATTTTGGGGGGCTTTTTTGCTGTACCATGTGGCACGTGGGATCTGACTTCCCTGACCAGGGATCAAACCCGAGCCCCCTGCCTTGGGAGGGCAGAGTCTTAACCACTGGATCACCAGGCAAGTCCCAGTTCAGTGTATTCGCTTCCAGATTTCACCACTAGAAAACTGGTTGAATTGACTGAATGTCCCTTAAAGACCTATTTATCATGCACTGGTTCTTCTGGCCTTTTTCTTCTTCAGCACATAATACCCAAATCTGTAAGCCCTTCTCCTGGCAAGTCTTTCTGGTCCATGCTAGCTCATAGTAAAGCACCCCCCCTTTCAGCGACCCAATGCTCACTGGCAATCACCTTGGAATATTTACATTTCTCTGCATTTATTTTTTTTTACATGTTTTTAATAAATGTATGTTTTAAAAAATTCTAAAAGCACCACAGGTCATTGTGTGAAAAGCAGGTTGCTTTCCCACCCAGGGCTCTGGTCCTCTCCTGGGGGGAGTGGGCACTGCAGGGTTCAGTGCACCCTTCCAGAGACCCCGGTGCATCTGCACAGTCTCCCTGCCTTTTTAAAAAGACATAAACTGCAGCATATTATACACATTGTTCCGCGCGTTGCTTTCTTTCTCTAAACGATCCACTTTGAAAGCTGTTCCCTATCAGGATGTTTATATCCCATCTCACCAACTAAATTTTAAGTTATTTGACAACAGTATCTTTAACTTTTTTTTTTTTTACACTAGTTGTTCTTTAGCTTTTGGGCCACATATCCCTTTTAAAAACTTATGAAATTTTACAGATCCCTCTCCAAAGAGAAAGAAATACCTACATGCATAGAAACTCAAAATTTTCCATATCAGTTCAGGTTAGTCGTGGGTCTTCAGAAGTCAATCCATGGAGAGACTTCCCTGTTGGTCTAGTGGTTAAGACTGTGCACCCAATGCAGGGGACTTGGGTTCAATCCCTAGTCAGGGAACTAAGATCCCACGTGCTACACGGCATGGCCAAAAATAACCAGAAGAAGCCAATCCATGGAGAATATAAAAGTTGTATAAACCACGATCATCATCTATTAAATAAAAGAGCTTATAACTAGTTGGGGAAAAAGATACAGACAGTGTTTCCTATGGCAGAACAAGGCAGTACCTTATGATTCATCCCTGTGTATACAAAGTAAAGGCAGATGACTGTTGGAGATTCATTACTGCTTTAATTTCTAATTCTTTACACGAGAGAAAAATATGCATATAAGAAGACTTAATTAGCTGATGAAATTACATCTATACAGGATTTCTCTCCTTTAAACAAAACAGTAAATATCTCACAACAAACTGAGGCTGGAAACAGACTCCACTGTGCCGAGAGGGGAAGGATGGGGCAATTGCTGATTTTTCCTCCCGTGTTACCTGCAGCCTGGAGCTGGATGAAATCTATCTTTCATTGCCCCATCACTGAAAAGTCAAAGTGTTAGTCGCTCAGTCATGTCCGACTCTCTGCGACCCCATGGACTAAGACTCTGTCCGTGGAACTCTCCAGACAAGAAAACGAGTGGGCAAGCCATTCCCTTCTCCAGTGGATCTTCCCAACACAGGGATCGAACCCAAGTCTCCTCATTGCAGGTAGATTCTTTACCGTCTGAGCCACCTGGGAAGCCCAGCCCTGTCACTTAGGCACCACTTAAGCCAGTTACATTCAGGTTCTGCAGAGACCTCCTCTCAGGTGTCCAAAACAAAGAACTGGCAAGCGGCAGATGCCCTGGTGTGGTGGGTATGGTGGGAAACAATGGTAAGGGCTGTCTGACTGTTATTTGTTAGCAGATGCCTTTGGATGACTCACCGGGGATCTGGCTCTCCTGAGGAACCGAGGGCACGCCGCCTGTGGCGATCAGGATGTGAGGAGCGGTGTATTTTTTCCCGTTGACCTCCACTGTGGGCTGGGGATCGCACGTGAAAGCTGCATGGCCATGGATGATGTCTATGTGGGACTGGAGAAGACAGCACAGTAACATTAGCCTGTTGGTAGGACTGAAAAACAAGGGAGTGGGGACGGAAGTATTGGGAGTTTGGGGGTAGCAGATGCAAACTATTATATTCTGGATGGATAAACAACAAGGTCCTACTGTATAGCACAGGGAGCTATAGTCAATATTCTGTGATAAACTGCAATAGAAAACAATATGAAAAATATATATATGTATAACTGAGTTACTTTGCATTACAGCAGAAATTAACAGAATACTGTAAATCAACTATACTTAAATTTTTTAAGACAAAGATTAAATAAAAAGATTAAAAAAATAAAACAAGGGAATTCCCCAGTGATCCAGTAGTTAGGACTCAGTGTTTTCACAGCCAGAGCCAGGGTTTGATCCCTGGTTGGGGAACTGAGATTCCTCAAGCTGCACAGCACAGCCAAAAAAAAAAAGAACCCCCCTCCCAAAAAAAAGCGAAACAAAACTTGTAGCAACTTATTTTTTCCAGTCTCTATGGAGGATTTTGATTTATGGCTTGCTGATGTCAAGACAACTCTGTGACGTCCGAGTTTCTGCAGAACTTCTAACTGTTGATTGACAGTTAGGTTGGGGGTTGCCACTGATGCTGAAGTACACAGTAAGTAGAAATAAAGATGGAATCTTGGGTGAAAACCCAGAAACTAAAAAAATATATATGCAAGTCATCCCATGAGGAAGAAGATTACATGTTTGTTCTCAAAAGGTGAAGGAGAAAGCCTTCCTCACTTGGAATGAAAACACACTGAAGAATGATGTGTCTGGAGGAAAGAAGCCTGAGAAAAACAAGAAGAATAAAGGTGCAGGGAGCTGAGGCAAAGGGAAATACTCTGGCCAAGTGGGGAGAAATGCCGTCCTTCTCTTTTCTCAAACAAAAAGGGGAAGAACATCACAATCACATGACTGTGAAGTTTTACACAGAAGGTGTTGAGAACTCAGATTTGATTTGCTCGCACTGGCAGCCTCCATGCCTGGGACTGAGTCTGAACTGCCAGCAAGTTTCTGCCAGCCGTGATACATGCACAGGCAGAAATGTGGGCAACCCACAAGGACACTGGAATCCTGTAAGCACGATCACAGAACAGGACGTTTTAAGTTTGAGCACACCTGGTTCTAAATTGAGCTATTTCCTCATTTCTAATCAGCCCTCCAGCCCTGTTCTGCAGATGCCCTCGTTAATCAAGGTGAAACAAGACTGATGCCAAAAGCCACGAGGCTCCTTCCCCAAACACCTTCCTTCACGAGGTAATGATTTCCTATGCGGTGTTAGACAAAAAAGGGAGTGAGTCAAGTAGCAATAAATATAGGTAATCATTTAGGAAAGAAACTGATGAAATTTTAATTTTCATTCCCTAGGATATTTAACAGAAAGTTTCCTATTCTGAATTTCTGGATGACCCATGGTTCTTTTCCCACATGAGGTCATGGAAATTCTGCTACACACCAAGATTTGTGAGTATTAAAAAATGTTGTTTCCTGAGTAATTTTCCATTCTCTTTTGCAAAAGTATTTTAAACAAGTTCCATTAAAAAAAAATTTTTTTTAACGAGGGTATCTTAGTATAGCAAATGGCATCTCACATTCATGTCTATCAGCCTTAAAATCCCGTGAACTCTGAAGACCAAATATGTTCCCTCTGAACTGGGCTTAAGGTCAGAAAATACTACCTTCTCAAAAAGAAACCTAATGAAAAGAATTAATGTAAAAATATAAACGTGCTGCTAAGGAGATTACAGTGGCCCAAATATAACCCCAAGTATACTGATCTAACTTAACCTAAGCGATGCTGAAGTCTTAGAAGCTGCAGAGTGAGACCACAAAGACCACCGAAGGATGGTGAGAGTCATGCCATCAAGAGGGTTGGGAATTCCCTGGTGGTTCAGTGGTTATAGGACTCTGCACTTTCACTGCCCGAGGCTGTGGGTTCAATCCCCGGTCAGGGAACTAGGATCCTGCAGGTTGTGTGGCCCAAAATAAATTAATTTAGAATAAATAAATAAAAAGGAGGAAGGAGAGCTGGATGGTTCGTGGTGCACAGTTCGTCAATGTCTCCGGCACAGTGCAGTGGAAAAGGGGTGACATGAAAGCACAAAGTGGGGGCTTCCCTGGTGGCTCAGGCGGTAACACAAGGTGGGAAAGGCCTCAGGATAGCAAAGAACACCAAAGTGTGCTGAAAGCAAACACACCGCTGCCTGATTTTCTTTTTTCCTTTCACTTTTAGACTCTTCATAGATACGTTTATTAATATATACATAGATAAGTACAAACATATGTATCTCTTCATTGGCTGAGAGGGCCTAAAACCAATAGCACTGTAGCAGCAACGAGCACATCTAGAGCCCAGTTTATGTCCGCCTAATTTTGCTGACCGAACTACGTTCACAAAAATGTCCTTCTGAACCACAGCATGTCCTGAGTAGATCCAGCCACCAAGGACGAGGGTGTTCTGAGCAGGTGAGCAGTGGCAGCGTTCCAGCCAGATAATGGTCCTGAATTTAATCCACAAACTGGCTCACTGTTACATAATCAGGCTCTTAGGTGCTTGGTTTCCGGAACTGAGTGGAGGGTCAGACAGGTGCAGGCAGGTATTCGGTGAGACCTGGCACATACCACCATCTCTCCACAGAAACAGAAACAAGACTGATCTGCCAAGTCCAACTTATGCTCTGACAGATCAACATCAAAACCATTAATCACAAAGAAAGAAAAGAGATAAATGTAAAGGCTGTGTTTCAGTCTGGCCAGATTCAGTTCTCCAGCAGAGAACAGTTTCTTCTCAAAGTTCAAAGCCTGACACACTCACCTTGGTTAGATTATTTTGATAGATGGTGTTCAGGCGGCTCACATAGGCATCCCGCTTTTCCTTTATAATCCTGCAATGAACCAGAGTCAGTACTGAGGATCCGTAGTCTCCTTGCTCAGTGGTAACTAGGGCCTCTGACCATGAACACCCCAGAGCAGAGAATCAGACTGTCCACGAGAGCCCTGGGGGTGAGTGTCTCTAAAGGCAGGCGCCCCTTCCCCTGTGTCTGTCTGCTTTCCGTATGCATGCAGAGAAACCTTAATCTACTCCAGGGAAAACGTTCAGTTAACACAAACTGTTCATAAACTCCTTTCTGCACAAAAAGCAAGGAGCACTGCTTTGGCACAAAGCCTAGTATGTCATGGCCACTCATTATTTGCTCAATAAATGAATAAATAAGCTAACTTTTTAAATGTATGGCTTCAGAGACGTTTATACGAGGGGATTCCCTGGCAGTCCAGAGGTTAGGACTCCCCATTTCCACTGCAGAGGGCACGCGTCAATCCCTTGGAGAACTAAGATCCTACATGCTGCAAGATGCAGCCAAAAGGAGACCAAAAAAAAAAAGTTTATAGCAGTTCCTTTAAAAGTTAAACATAGGGGATTAAGAGGTTCAAATTATTATGCATAAAATAAGCTACAAAGATATATTGGACAGCACAGGGAATACAGCCAATGATTTATAATAACTACAAAAGTAGCATAACCTTTAAAAGGTGTGAATCACTATGATCTACGTCTGAAACTTATATAATATTGTAGCCCAACTATACCTCAATAAAAATAAATAAAAGGTATAAAAACTTCCAAAAAAGTTAAAATATAAACTGTCACAAGACTCGGCAATTTTACTTTTAAGTGTAGACCCAAAAGAATTGAAAACAGGACTTGCAGACCAATGTTCATAACATCAGTATTCACAACAGACAAAAGAGGGAAAGAACCCAGGAGTCCACTGACGAATGGATAAATACAACACGGTATGTAAACATTAGGGACTGTCACTTAGCCTTACAAGGAATGAAATTCTGACACATGCCACAGCATGGATGAACTCTAAAAATGTTAGGCTAAGTGAAATAAGCCAGGCATAAAAGGTACCTAGAATAGGCAAATTCATAGAGACAGAAGATAAAGTAGAGATACTAGGGGTTTGCATGTGGGAGGGAAGACTGTTTCACAGGTACACTGTTTCTGCTTGGGAGGCTGAAAAAGTTCTGGAAATGGATGTTGGTGATGGCTGCATAACACTATGAATATACCTAATGCCACTGAATCAACAACTTTAAAATAGCTAACATGGACCTTGTATGTTGTATATGTATTTCAAAACCATTCTATTAAGGTATGATTGAGATACAAAAAGCTGTACGTATTTAATGTATACAACTCGATGAGTTTAGAGACAAGTATACACCTATGAAATTATCACTGCAATCAATGCCATAAACATAATCCATCACCTCCAAATGCTTGTTATATACTGTTTACCATGATAATAATAATAATATGCCCCCAAAAGTTTATGGTTCACTTCATTATGAAAGAAAAAATTTGCACTTATAAACAGAACCGTCTCAGCATTTATACTTACCGCCAATTGAATTTACTTTCACAACTTTGAAAGCCATAATCAACGTGGTCATGCATGAATTCAGAGTGGACAGCAGTGTTCCACATTACCTATATTTAAAAAAAAAGTGGTGCATGAGTCTTGAGAGAAAAGAGAAATTTTTTCCTATAGAAAGGTAACTATATAACAATAGATAAAAATACTGATCTTTAAGTCACAAATAAAATCATAAGAAAAATAAATAAATAACAAATAAAACTAAACATTTTTAAAGAGAAGTTCAGAAATATGACCAGACAGATTTTCTAGTGAGGCTTCTGAAATGTTGGGGGAAATTACTTCTGCTCTTGAATTCATTCCCGAGTTTATAAGCTCTATAAAAGCAAAATAGTATATGTCTCACAGTTCTATTCACTACTGCTTACATTTGTTTTAAGTTTCAGATGTCTTTAACCTCTTGCATCTACAACTTTAAAGTGATTTAGAAGGAAACTGTGAGATAAAACTGAGCACTGGAAACTTTAAAAGAATGGACTCTTACTATGTAAGAGTATGTATCCGGTAACTACAAACATGTCTTTGTAAGGATATATGTAATCAGACACCTGGAACTCACAAGATTTGACTGGGATGTAGCCTATAATCTGTAAAAGCTTTTAATACCAACTGATTGTCATGATAACTGAATTAAAACTGGCATCCAGAAGTCTAGATGGCAAACTGCCATTATATTGGTCAGAAATGCCCAAGACTCCACTTTTAACAAGCCTTTGATTTCTTCTTTATGCTTTTCTCCCTGTGTGCCTCAAAAAGAATAAACTGATGACTTTGCTGGACTCTTTTTTACCACCATGGCATCCAAATACTATCCTCAGAAACATCATTCAAGCAACTTGAGAAATTCAATTTTAGAATGGCCAGGAGATACCCCAAGTCACATGACGCATGGTTTTAACATGGATAATTTACAGGGCAATAGATTTCTGCTGAAAAACAAAAACTATCAACATCAAGATAAAAAAAAAAAACAACCCCGACAATCTTGACACACCTTTTCAGGAGAAAAACCATTCTAGTCTCTCCAGGAAAAAAACTCAGAGCTGCACTGGAGCAGGTGAAAGACCGGAAGGATTGAGGCAAACACCCAACTCGGTGCAAAGTCGCTGAGGGTTCCAGGTATTAACTGAAGCCACGTGCGTGAGGCACACCCATCCATTTGCTACCCTCATGTACTAGGTCTTGCTCATTTCGGCACTTGGGCTTAGAGTTGGATATAATCGTTTTTATTTCCTGGCTGGACCTCCCGATTGAGAAAAGGTTATCCTGTGCAGACAGATAATGCTTCTCTTTGACATCATGACTATACATATTTGGTTGGCCTTTGTTCCTTCTAGACCATCAGAAGCTGGAGACGACACTGTGTTCTATTCCTGGTTATCTCCCCGCTGTGTCCCCAAAGGAACTTTGTCCCTGAGAGAACCTAACCACAAGGTGAACGGCCAGGATGAATTTCCTTTGTATGTATGGTGCAGTTAGTATCCAGGAGCTAATACTTCTGTGGTTATCTCTGCAGCAGCCCCTCCCTCCCTTTTTCTGGCCTGAATATGCCTCTCACTTGCCCAGTCTCCTCTGCAGGGGTAGCTTGCCCTGGCCAGGAGAATCTAAAGCCATCTGCAGGGAAAGTGCTGAGTGAGGACATTCTGCCTGGAGGTCCACCAGCCATCCTGTGGCTTTGAGGGGGTGGGGGATGATACTACTGATCATACATCGAGGATACCAGAGCAGAAAGATGGAGAGAAGCCAGGGGTCTTTCAGATACCTATCCCCAGGCATCTTTTCTCCCTCTTCACGCTTCTTAATGAATGTTATTTGTGCATGCTCAGTCGCTCAGTTGTGTTCAACTCTTTGTGACCCCCCTGGACTGTAGGCCACCAGGCTCCTCTGTCCATGTGGATTCTCTAGGCATGAATACTGGAGTGGGTTGTCATGTCCTTCTCCAGGGGATCTTCCTGACCCAGGGATCGAACCCTAATCTCCTGCATTGCAGGTGGATTCTTCACAACCGAGCCACCAGGGAAGCCCAAATGATATTTAAAAACACAAATAAAAACTATCCTGTGGTTTAAGCCACCATTAGTAGGCTTCTCAGCTCTTTTTTGTGGCAAGGATTTTAACTGGTACATCTGAAAATAACCTTATTCTGATCACGATTCACCAAATATGCCCAAGGGGAATGAAAGGAAGGAGAAATAAAAGTTCTACCTTTTTAGGTACACATCCGACATTAACCTAGAAAAAAAAATGAGAGGGACATATTTTAGGAATATTCAATTCAAAACCATCAAAGAAACCTGCAAAAGATGAAACCCAAGCATCCACCCCGGAGACTTACTATTATAGAGTTGAAAAAGTTATGAACAATACTTCCTTGTATGAGAAGGCAGAGAATTTTACTTATCAGCATTCTGTCAAGAAGAGCAGTGGGTTGCAGGGGGGAACAATTCCATTCCTGAGGCAGGGCAGAGGGGAGGGAGGCACTCCAGCGATGATACAGATCAGGGGGTAGCCAAGGTCAGAGCTTGCACAAGCCAAGAGGGACACAGCAGAAGAGAAAGAGCAATGCAGTGGCGAGAGGACCCACCAGCTGAATAAAGGCAACTGAATCGTTCGAGCAGCTGTCCTGGAGGATTTCTGAGAAATTTACTATGGCTTATGCTGGGTAAAACACCCAGAATGTTTCCTCTGAGAAAATCTATAGCAGAAAATTACATTATTTTTCAAGATCAAAGTATGATGATGAATCAAGCAGTAAAGTTCATCCATTATCTCTCTCTCTGCTTATATACACGAAGATAATACACCATATATACACTTATATTCATGTATATGTATAGACCTTTACATCTGTATGTTAGAAACAGACCACAAACTTGACTTAGTCTTCTAGCAGCCAATACAAAGGAGAACACAGATAGTAAGATTTCAGTAAAAACCAGCCAGATGTTTAAAAGTATACTATTCTTCATAAAAAAAAACATATAACTATTCAAATTCCTTAGAGAGAAATTCCCCCAACAGTCCTTGTAAATTGTGATGTATGTTTACATACACGTTTTTGTGTACATTTGTTTATTTCCTTTTGATCACACCCTAAAATTTATAACTTGAAAAAAACTGTGGCTAAGAGTAAGACTAATTAGTACTTAGGCAGCAATATTGTACTATAATTATGTAACATGATAAATATTCTTACATTAGGCAATCATATTACAATCGATAAATACATCAAAGTGACAGGCTATACACTTTAAACTTACACGATGTTACACATCAAACTTATTCGACTACAAATATGTATTTTTTAAAGAGAAAGCCATTAAAACTGCACATAATATTTGGCACACACCGTTAGAGTTTAGCAATTCTAAATTTAGGACTGTATTACACTTAAACGGTCACATATTATGTTCCAGCATCCAAAGATACATAGATAAGGACGTGCATTCACTGTGACAGGGATTAACAGGAAACAAGGTAACTATCCATCATTAAGGAAGCATTATTATAGGGAAATTACTGTACACTGAGCCTACGGAATACTTTGCAGTCCTTTAAAAGGCCACCGTGATTTCTATTTACTGTTACAGAAGGATTTCTTAGAATATTAAGCGACAAAAAGAAAGCTGCAGAACAATTGGTTCTGTATATTCCAATTTACATTTATATATATTTGAAAATGTGCACATACAATTAAACACTTTGAGCACATACTCCATGTTATTAACAGTAGTCATCTCTGGGGAGGGAGAAGTTCATGTTTTACTCCATATGCTTTCTGTAATGTCATTCCTTACTTGTGTAATTCATTTAGACAAAGAAATAAACCAAAATGATTTTATCTGGGTATTGGAATTTAGATGGTTGATTCTTTGATCCCTCTTATCTATTTTCAGCATTTTCTACTATACAATTATTTTTCGTTTACATGGAAACATTTGTTACATTGGAATGATTTATATCAGGTGCTCATAACCTCTGCTGACCACGACCATAGAGAACTAGGCAGGCTCTCTGGATGCCTAAACATTACAGGTCTGGGGCCAAGTGTATGACTTTTGAGTAGTTTATTTTTTAGAAGTTTAACCATTCATTCATTCAGAAGTACTGATTAAGTGCTCAGAAATGACGCAAATCAGAGCACTAAATGGAGGCAGACTCTGCTCTCCCGGAGCCACAGTCCCGACCAGAAGGAGGTGCTTGGCCTGTCCAGGAAGCTGACTCCAGAGGCAGCAGCAGAATCACCCACATTCCCTAAAGTCGCAGACTGTTGGGCCCAAAGTCAGAGGAGGAAGCTGGTAGAAAATTATGAGCTTTAGGAGCCAGAGAATCTGTCTAGCACACTTCAGGACCTGGGGCTAGGGCTGAATGGAAACCCATGACCTTGACGTGCTCCTCCTATTTTGGCAGCTCCTAGTGACAGGCCTCCAGGGGTTTCCACTGGTTTCCAAAACCTCAAACACTTCAGCGCAACCCCACTATCAAATGCCTCTTTGATGTGGAAGGAGAAAATGATTCATTACCTACAAAGCTGAGGAAGCTGGGTTGGAGAGCTCTACGCAGCCCTAGTCAACCCTCCTTCCCACTCTAGCTGAGGTTGAGCACAGACATAGAGTCAGACAGACAGGAGCTTGAATCCTCTACTTGCTGGCTGTTGGGGTAAGTTTCTAAACCCTTCTGAGCTCGGTTTCCTATCCCATAGAACGGGACTTATATTACTTATGGGATATTAGTATCCCATAATACTTATATTGTAGAGGTTTTGAGATGATCAGAGATGATGTATGTAAAGCACCTGTTTCCTAATTCATGATAGTTCTGATGATGCCATTGACCTCTCTGAATTATTTCTGCAGTCTGCCAGCTCTTCTGGTGTATAAAAGCCATATGGAAAAGTGTGTGTCTTAGTCGCTCAGTTGTGCCTGACTATGAGACCCCACAGACTATAGCCCACCAGGCTCCTCTGCCCATGGGATTCTCTAGGCAAGAATACTGGAGTGGGTTGCCATTTCCTCCTCCAGGGGATCTTCCCGATCCAGGGATCGAATCCATGTCTCTTGCATTGGCTGGCAGATTCCATACCACTAAGCCACCTAGGAAGCCTGAGAGTCCAGTGATACCTGTGGCAAAATTCAGGAGCTTCACCATTTAACCAAGGTCTGGCCTTCTCACCTAAATTCTGCCCAGACAAGTAAAAACATCACAGTAACTTGGCTAATTTGCAATCTCACGGGTCAAGAATGTCACTGGTGCTTAAGTAACAGTAAGCTTCCTTCCTCTGGTTTCCCCCTTACTGTTTCCCATCACGGGTTGCCTGTGGTTTCGTCCATCCATTTTCCTTCTTCACAGCCTAAAATCTAGTTCAGGACTGAGGCAGGAGCACTTAGCAAGTGACAAATCGCCATTCACTGAGCAAAACACTATCGGTTCATCAACAGCTTCTTTCAGCACAATCTTTCAGTCATATTGCACAAGACACTGTTCTAGGGGCTCAGTGTTGATGAACAGAAGAGATAAAGACCTCTGTCTCTGGCAAGTGTCACCAGCTTTACATCCACAACTAATAAGCCCCTGGACACCACTAACCCACGTCCCTTCACAATTCTGACCACTCCTGATGTGTGTTTTATTTCTCCACAATTTAGCTCCATTCTGACAGCATCCATTGGAGACAGGATCAGATCTCAGCGGTGAAGGGGTCAGTCCTACAAGACTGCCCTATCCCCCATGTCAGTCACCAAACACAAGTCCAGATTAACGGCTGTGCTTCTGACCAACCTGCTATAGATCCAAAGTTTCAATGACTCCACCTCCCACCGCCCTTTCTTGGTTTTGATTAATTTGCTAGAGTGGCTCACAGGACCTAGAGAAACGTGTGATGGAACATTTTACTCATGAGATTACCAGTTTGTTATAAAAAGCTATAACATAACTCAGGAGCAGACCAGTGGAAGAGATGTGCAGGGTAAGCTATGTAGGAAGGGGTGTGGAGCCTTCACGCCCTCTCTGGGCACACTCCACTCTCCTCGAATCTCCAAGTGTTCACCAACCCAGAAGCTCTCTGAACTCTGTCCTTTTGGTTTTCTCTGAAGGCTTCCATTACACAGTCAGGGTTGACTACATCATTGGCCACTGGTGTTATTTGACCTCCAAACCCTTGTCCTTGTCTTCCCAAGGTCAGAGGGTTAGGCTGGTTCCTTTGCCAACCAGCACCCATGCTTATGTTCGTTCCATCAGACACTTCATTAACTTAAACCCAGGTGAGGCTGAATGTCAAGGCACCTTTACCACTCATCATATAGTAAATTCCAAAGGTTTTAGGAGCTCTGTGCCAGAAATGGGAATAAAGATCAAATACGTATTTCTTATTATAAATCCAATTATCATACCCTAGCACATATTAAACGTTTAATATCCATGTCTTTTACCTTCAAATTTCAGATGAAAGTTAGTCTGGGAAGGCATCTAGCTTGAAAGAAGAGTGAAAGTATTCTATGTAAAACAGAATCTAAAGCAAGAAAATGAACTTATAAAAGAGGTATTCAAATGTTAGAACTAAAATTGTTTGAGCTCAATTCTTATTTTAGCGGATCCTTAGATTAACATGTAATCTCCCAGTCCCAGGGATCAAACACAAATGAACTGCTACTCTGGGGCAACCAGGGGAAACCAGATTCAGCTATGTGAGACAAGCTCCTCTAGGGTATCACTTTTCTCTACCACCTGACACCCACTGAGTGTTATCTGGCCCCACAGCTCTTGCGCACCCCCAAAAGAAAAAGGATCTAGGATCCCATATCCTATAATATCTCATGTTGCAACACTCAGTGAATAAACGGTTATTAATTGTGACTGTGTGTAATCTGCTTAGAAATGCGGAAGGTCACTCATATTTCCATAAAATTCTTTAATTCCACCCGACCAGAAAAATTCTGTTGCTACTTGTGCAAAATACCTTTTACACGCAAGCAGGAACTTTGAAGGATTAAGAAGCAGCCTTTCTTTTACTGGCCTTGCAAATTTAGTGGGTTCTGAGGTGGATGGCAAAGCAACATTACTAAAACTGTTGCAAAAGATTATACAATCAACAAGGTAAATCAAAAGACTTCAATAATAGGATTTGCCTGCTTCAACAAACCCCACCCTTTCTGATTACTCCTTTCTTTGGCACTTATGAACATAGGTGTGCCTCATTTTACGAAACTCTCAACTCATGAAACAATCAGGATTATTTTCTGGTTTTGAGGGATCTTTGTCAATACTGAAGGAACTAATGGCAAGGTTCCCTAAATTGAGCTCTGCTTTTAGTAAATGTTCATTTAAAAATGCATGTTCAACCTTGGGAAAGTGTCAGTTGCTCAGCTGTGTCCAACTCTTTGCAACCCCGTGGACTGTGTAGCCTGCCAGGCTCCTCTGTCCATGGGATTCTCCAGGCAAGAATACTGGAGTGGGTTGCCATTTCCATCTCTAGGGGCTCTTCCTGAGCCAGGGATTGAACCTGGGTCTCCTACACTGCAGGCAGATTCTTTACAATCTGAGCCACCAGGGAAACCAACCTTGGAACATCGTAGTGAAATAAGACAGTCACAGAAAGATAGCTATTACATGATTCCACTTACATGAGGGATCTAAGGCAGCCAAATTCAAAGAATCAAACAGTGGACTGGTGGCTGCCAGGGCTGGGGGTGGGAGAGGGCAATGTGGATTTACCAATTAATGGGCTCCAAATCTCGATAAGCAGGATGTTTTAAAGATCTGTCGTACAACACTGTACCTACAGTCAGCAATACTGTTGTTGTTCAGTTGCTCAGTCGTGTCTGACTCTGCGACCCCATGGACTGCAGCACGCCAGGCCTCCCAAACTCCTGGAGCTTGCTGAAATTTATGTCCATCGAGTCGGTGATGCAGTACTGTACACTTACAATTTTGTTAAGAGGGTGGATTTCATGTTAAGTATTCTTACCATTAAAAAATATGCATGTTCAGCCTACTGGGGCTACAGATACTATAATATCAAAGTACCTGCGACTACCTCCAAGTTAGTGTATGATTTACCTGTTATACCACATAATTGTTTGCAGCCTGAAGTGAAGAAGTGTTAAGTTGCTTAGTCATGTTCGACTCTCTGCGACCTCATGAACTGTAAACCAGCAGGCTTCTCTATCCATGGGATTCTCCAGGCAAGAATACTGGAGTGGGTTGCCATTTCCTTCTCCAGGGGATCTTCCCAACCAGGGGCAGATTCTTTACCATCTGAGCCACTAGGGAAGCCCTGTAAACAGCTTAGAGGAATACAGACAACAATTCACCAGATGGCTGTTTCTCAGGCCTCTTTTAAAGCCTCCACTTCTCCTGCTGGCCTCCCCAACTGGTGTGTACAGCACAGCTCACTGTGACATTAATGATCAAGAAGACTTCTGCTAGGTGCAAACTTTCCATTATAAAGTAAGTAAGTCACGGGGATGTAACTACATACAGCATGGTGCCTACAGTTAATAACACTATTTGAAAGCTGCTAAGAGGGCAGAGCTTAAAAGTTTACAAGAGGGGACTTCCCTGGCAGTCCTGTGGCTAAGGCTCCACACTCCCAACGCAGGGGGCCCAGGTTCTATCCCTGGTTGGGAAACTAAGATCCCACAAGCCGCAACTAAGAGTTTGCATACCACAACTAGGACCTAGCTCAGTCCAATAAATTAATTAAAATAAATTTTGAACAGTGGAAAAAAAAAGTTCACAGGAAAAACTTGTAACTATGTATTATGACAGATGTTAACTACATTTATGGTGGTGATCATTTCACAATATATACAAATTTCAAGTTATCTGAAAGTAATATTCTATTTAAAAAAAGACTTTTTGTCTAGGGATCAACCCTTACTCGCTCTCATTGGTTAAGAACCTCACACTGATCCACTAAAACTGGGTTAGTCTTTATCGCTACATCAGTACAGTCAGCAAGAACACTGAAATACGCGCTCCTGCAGGCCCTGGGGCAAGGGAATAGTAAGTCAGAAAGAAGGGCCCTGAACCACAGCAACCAAGCTCCCAGAAGGCTCTAGTTCACCTTGGCTTTGGGCAACCTCTGCATTTTCCCTTGGTCTGCACTTGATCATGAGACAAGCATGATACAGGCAGGCCTCAAAGATATTTCGGGTTTGGCTCCAGACCACCGAAATAAAGTGAGTACCCCAAGAGTCACATGAAATTTTTTGGTTTCCTAGTTCATACAACAGTTACGTTTACACTACACTGTAGTCAATTAAGTGTGTAACAGCATTGGGAAAAAAGGCACAAAACTAAGAAACACTTTATTGCTAAAAAATGCTAACCGTCATCTGAGTCCTCACCAAGTCGTGTAGTTAAAATCAAGGATCATTGATGGCAGACCACCATAACAGATACAATAATGAAGAAAAAGTCTGAAATACCACGGGAGTTAAAATGACACAGAGACATGAAGTGAGCAAATGCTGCTGCAAAAATGGCACTAAGAGATGTGGGCAACGCAGGGTAGCCACAAGCCTGCAGTTTGTAAAAAGGAAAAACAAACACAGAATCTGCAAAATGCTACAAAATGAGTTACATCCCTATTTACCATTTTGGAGACTCCACAGAATGAACTCTAAAATTATCTCATGTATTCTCTAGCCCTCAGAAATGAATGACTTGCAGGAGGCAATACAAGATTACTTACTTCTAATTGAATGCTAAAAAGATGATTTCTTTCAGCTTCCCATTTTTAATGTCTAACCTGATCCAGAAAAATAAAGACTAATTTAAGAGAGGGATCATGTTATTAGAGCTGCACAAGCCTTTTCCCCTAGTTCATCCACTAGACGTTTAGTAGCAGTACTAGCCTTCACTTATTTCCACACTGAACTTGAGGGCAACAGAATGTGCTACTCCAAAACAGTGGGCCACCCTATTGCCCACGCCACTCCTCTAGCATTATTTTGAGGTGAAGACAATTTAGAAACAGCAGACATGAGGAACTCTGATCTCCCCACCTTTCTGCTGAAAAGCAAAGCTAATATTTCCCTTAGTGAAGGTGTTTCCCACCCTATCCTATACTAGCTGGAGAAAAACTCTTATCACTGGAGATGGAAAGGTAGCCATGAAAAGAATCTGTGCGCGCATGCGCGCGCACACACACACACACACACACACACACACACACACACACCCCTTATTAAAGTAACCCTTCTCTTCCATTAGTTTCCCTCCATATATTTACCTTCCCACAGTTTATTGCCTCTAGATGTCCAAATCCCCTTTCCTTTGGTCACTTTTCCACAATTTGTCACCCTCTGTTAATTTGTATTAAGTTTCCAGGTCTACGAGTTCCTTTTTTCCCTACGAGTTCCTTTTTTCCCAATTCTTTTCTGTGACACTCATGTGTGCATGTGAAATAAACCTTTTGTTCCATTAATCTGCCCATTGTCAAGTTTAATTTGCAGGCCCCAGCTACTGAACATAAACGGGTGGAGGAAACGTTTTTCCTTCCCTACAGTACACAGTATAGGACACAGTCTTCTCAAACCTGAGCTTTGTAACAGTTTAAGGTGATAAACTCCATCAAAGAAAAGTGAACTCTCAGTATACCAATATAGGTCACTCATCCTGAAAATACGTTGTCTCCTCGGAAGGGGCCGTCCCCATTGTATCACAGAAGGGACAAAAAGCATCCAGGAAAAGGAAAACTGTACATGTGGCAAGCAGTCACACCACATATACACCCACGGAAGGCATTTACTCTGGAAGCATGAAATGATGAGAGCAGGAAATGACTCTTGGACCAAACCCATTATCATCTGACCCCGACAACTGTGCAGGGTTCACCAGATTCATTCTTGTGCTTCCATGGGGTCGAATTCAGTCTTTGCACAGTTCCTGCTTCCCACGAAGCCTGCAGCATTGTGTCTGGCTCAAGTACACCAGAATCAGAATTGGGCTCTTCATAAAAATACACCTGCTGGGGCTTCACTCCAGACCTGCTAAATCAGCTCTGAAGTGGACACCCACCTGGTAGATTCCAAAGCAAGCGTTTTTTGTTTTGCTTTGTTTTTTAATTTGGCTGCACCAGGTCTTAGTTGCAGGATCTTTGTTGTGGCATGCGGGGCTCTTTAGTTTTGGAAGGTGGGATCTAGTTCCCTGACCTCAGATCGAACCCAGGATCCCCACACTGGGAGAGTGGAGTCTTAGCCACAAAATGATGACTGATTCCTAAGAAGCAGAAGAAGTTTCCTTCTGTGTAGCTAAGAATGATTAAAAATGTTCATCAAGTCATAAATTACTCCACACAATGACACCAAAGCCACAGCTTCTGATGGCTGGGCTGCTAATTCCATAGATTATTTTATGCTTGGTTTGTTTCCAACCACATTTCAGCTGACAATTTGCTCCTTGGTAAAAATGAGGGTCCTAGGCTAGAACAATGCTTCTAAATTCCTATAAGGTTCTATGTGAGTCTGATCCTTAATAAAATGAAAGCAACAAGGCCCATGCCCCATTTACATAAAGCTGCTGCTGCTGCTGCTGCTGCTAAGTCGCTTCAGTCGTGTCCGACTCTGTGCGACCCCATAGATCGCAGCCCCCCATGCTCCCGGTCCCTGGGATTCTCCAGGCAAGAACACTGGAGTGGGTTGCCATTTCCTTCTCCAATGCATGAAAGTGAAGTCGCTCAGTCGTGTCCGACTCTTCACGACCCCATGGACTGCAGCCCACCAGGCTCCTCCGTCCATGGGATTTTCCAGGCAAGAGTACTGGAGTGGGGTGCCTTGCCTTCTCCTACACAAACCTAAAAGTATTTAATTTAAAGGACTGTCAGGGCTTCCCTGGCAGTCTAATGGTTAGGGCTCCGCATTTCCACTGCAGGGGGCATGGGACTGATCCCTGGGCGGGAAACTAAGATCTCATAAGCCGCACAGCATGGCCAAATAAATAAAGAACTGTCCTTTACTTAAAATTATAAGCTTCCTACTTTTAATTAAAAAAATTCTTGATAAAAATGATAGTAATACAATTTTTTCAAATGGTCATTAAAAAAAATTGAGTCAGCACACTTATGTTAGGGCTTCCCATTTAAAAAAAAAAACTATAGGAAGACTGAATTAGTGGGACTCCAAAATCATTTCCAACTTCATCAATCAGTGAGTCTAAGATTTCATGAAGGAAAGCTAAAAACAAAAACGTGTACTTTTTTATTTGTTAAAAATCGCATGGAAAATTTAGAAATTACATATACTGATCACAATGTAAGCTCCATGAGGATGGGGATTTTTATCTGCTTTGTCTGTTGCTATGACCACAGCACCTAAAAATGTACCTATACACCTGGTATACTAATAAACGAGCAAATAATTAAAAACAAAACGTAATCACACTCCCTGTAAATCACCACAGCCACTAGAAGGCCCTAACTTGAAACTTTTGTGTGACTTCACCCACAGCAAAAAATTTAAAAATCCACCAAACTTGAGATCTATATATTTTTTAAAGTTTATGCTCTTAAGAATTATTTAGTTATTCATTATTTTTGGCTGATCTGGGTCTTTGTCGCTGCGCACGCAGACTTCTCACTGTGGTGGCTGCTCTTGTTACAGAGCTCAGGCGCCAGGGCTCCAGTAGCTGCAGCACGCGGCTCAGTTGCTGTGGTGCACGGGCTAAGTTGCTTGCTCGGTGGCATGTGGGAGTTCTGGACCAGGAATCGAACCCATGTCCCCTGCACTGGCAGAAGGATTCTCATCCACTGTGCCACCAGGGAAGTCCCTAGATTTATATATTTAAGAAAAAAACTGGTTGAAGAGTCAAAAATAAACATCTATGTCAATTTCCCAAGGGACATCTCTCAACAGTATTAATACCTTGACCATAAAACCACTTTTACAGTGTCCTTTTCCTGCTCAAAATCCTTCCATAGTTAACTGTGCTTCCAGAAACTCTATATGTTTACTACCCCTTCCCATCAGCTTCTGTCTCTCATTGGAGACACCTCTGCTCCAGTCAAATTTGATTACACAACACACCCTGCCTCTGTGCCTCTGCCCCTACCCTGTCAAAAAATGATATACATTCAGTTCAAGTTCACAAAGATATTATTATCTCTATCCCCAAACTATCCAATATGTCCAAGCAGACGTGATCATTTCTCAGCTACTCTAAGGGAATCTTACTCTGGTGCCATCGCACTCTGGGGTTGACTGTCTACAATACATTTTGCTCCCCTATCATACAGTAAATTTCTAGAGGGAAGATACCTTTGTCTACAAATCTTGGTATCTACCCTTTTCTCTCAACCACCTCCAGTCCAAATACTTCGCACTTAAGAGAAGCGAAGTGAAGACAGGAACAAATGAAATGTGCTTCCATTTTCCCTACACCTGTCTGGAAATCACTGCATGTAAGGAGTTCGTTATGGCACCTGCAGATGACCCAGATAGCGAGAATCCTATCAATTAGTTATTATCTTCTCTGATAGTCAAGGCATACTACACCCTTCCTGGCATTTCAAAACCAAATCCAGTTTGATACAAGCCCAAATGGCGCATCATAAAAATATGAAATAGGGGATTTTCCCCAAGAGATCAGTGTTTACTGAAAACTAAATTGTAGTAGCAGAATGACATAAGGAAAGTGAAAGTGAAGTCACTCAGTCCAACCCAACTCTTTGCGACCCCATGGACTATAACCTACCAAGTTCCTCCATCCATGGGATTTTCCAGGCAAGAATACTAGAGTGAGTTGCTATTTCCTTCTCCAGGAGATCTTCCCAACCCAGGAATTGAACCCAGTCTCCCACATTGTAAGCAGACGCTTTACCGTCTGAGCCACCAAGGAAGTCCGAGCCACCAGGGAAGTCCAAGATAAGCAAAGTGAAGTCGCTCAGTCGTGTCCGACTCTGTGCGACCCCATAGACGGCAGCCCACCAGGCTCCTCGGTCCCTGGGATTCTCCAGGCAAGAACACTGGAGTGGGTTGCCATTTCCTTCTCCAATGCATGAAAGTGAAAAGTGAAAGTGAAGTCGGTCAGTTGTGTCCGACTCTTAGCGACCCCATGGACTGCAGCCCACCGGGCTCCTCCGTCCATGGGATTTTCCAGGCAAGAGTGCTGGAGTGGGGTGCCATTGCCTTCTCCGAAGATAAGCAAAGCCAGGTTCTTTATAACGAAGCGGTGAGTGGCTAATTCCTAAGCTGTCCTTTGCTAGCTCTCCGAAGTAGTTGACCTTTTTTTTAAAATTGGAAGTAGCTGATCTCTTAATTCATCTATTTACATTTCTAACAGGAATCTAAAAGTGGGGGCATCCCCTTCTTGATTAATACCAATTAATCAAGGCAATGATAAAGGATGCCCAGGCTGATTAGGACACTCACGAGGAAGAAGGAAAACAGAAAAGCAGAGCGGGACTAGGATGGGCAGCTATCGTGATGTCACTGGCTGTCCCGGGGGCCTCTTACTGGCACCCCTCCATCTGCTTTCTGCAATCAGACTTCTCCGAGGCTCTGTCTGGACTAAGGTGTCAAGGTACAAGTTGATCATTAAACCGGGATTTTTCCTTCCGTCGTTCTCACTTCCGTTTTGAACTTCAAAAATGAGCACTGGACACTGGAGACAGTGTCCTGTCTCCTTTAACCTTTCACAACTGTTAATTTTGAGTTTCATTCACATACAATTACTGAGCAGGGACTTTGTTAAAGTGATAAGAGGCTAAAAACATACAAACCCGCTTCTGCCTTTAAGGAGTTCCCAATGTAGTATCATTTAAGCATCTCTCTCCAAAGGAACTTCAAGAACCCATTCCCAAGTCAAGGAACTCTTAGATACAACTTTTTGGGTTTTTTGGCACGCGGGATCTTAATTCCCCGACCCAGGGATCGAGCTCACGACGCCTGCAACGGAATCGCGGAGTGTTACCACTGCACTGCCGGCAAAGTCCCTCGGATACAATATTTTAATACCAACAGCAAGTACCTCACCCAAGTCCTGAGAGAGAAAAGCCATCAATAACTTGGAAATTAAACTTATTTTTTAAATGAATAGTTTCTGAATCGCCGCATTTACAACCCTCTTTGGCGGAGAGGTAGTTTTAAACCACCGCCCCCGCCCCAACGAAAGATCTGTAAAATCATTTAATAGTAAATCCTACATCCACGTAAACTGGAGTCGGTGATTCTCAACCTTGGCTGCAATTCAGAATCGCCAAAGCCGAGGTTGCACCCGGGTTAAGCAGAATTTTTTTCAACTCCTCAGGTGACTTGAATGTGTAGCCAAGAGAGAGAACCGCTGCTGTAACTCATTCTGCCCTTGAAACTGAAGGGAGAGCCCCAGGATCCCCAGTGAACTGCACAAGCTCCATCTTTCCTCCCCCCGCCCCAGAGAGACGCGGGCGAGCGGCAGTTTTCTGTTTCAAGGGTCTGGGTGTTAAGATCCAGCGTGGAATACAATCATACCCTTCCACCTAGAGAAGTGAGGATGTAGGAAAGTTCTGTTACATTTAATCACCTCGGGCCACCGTTAGGATGACACCTGCGCCAAAAAGGATGCAAGCTTAGCTTCGAGGGTCGCGGATAAGTCCCTTTATACTTCCTACCTCTACACCCGCTGGGATCCTGACTCGGACCGGCTAGGCGAAGCGGAAAGCGCTGCGCTGGAGGCGGGGTGGGGGTGGGGGGGTCCATCATGGGGCAGGGGGTGGGGGTGGATCGCACTAGGGAAGAACGGAGGCTGTTTCTGCAGAAAGCAGCGGACACAAAGCTGGGCTTCGGGACGCTGCTCGGCAGGGACCCAGGCACGAGGAGAAGCGCCAGGAACGAGGGGTACTCACGCATGTGCCGCCCAGCTTGTGTCTCTCCACCACGGCCGCCCGGGCGCCCAGCTCCGCCGCCCGGCGCGCGCTGGCCAGCCCGCCCGAGCCGCCGCCGATCACCAGGTAGTCGTAAGAGATCTCGGCGCCGGCGCTGAGCGGCGGGCACGGCGGCTGCGGCTCCTGCTTGCACGCCATGGCGCGGGAGAAGGCGCGGGCTGGCCCGGTCGGGGGTGGCGCGGAGGTGGGGAAGGCGCGCGCCGCCCGCAGCCAGCCGTGTCCCGCGCTCGCGATTAGACTCCGGGCCAGCAGGGCCATGCGCGCGGAAGTGCGCGCCTTGGGGGTGCGGCCCGGGGCGGGCCCAGGGAAGGGCGGCGGGGGCGTGCGGGCCCCGTGGCCGGCGCAGCCTCACCGTGACTAAGCACTCAGCTGCCGCGCGGTGCTTCGCTGCGAGCAAGGCGGGGTGGGGGTGGAGCCCTCGGGCTCGGCTGCGCTAGAGCGGACTGGCGCCGAGGGGCGGTGTCGACCCCTCTGCGTCCCCTCGTGCCCGCGAGCCAGCTCTCCCTGCTCCAAAGGTGGATGTCTTTCCCGATCTCGCCGCCTACGTGTTCTCCCCAGCACCTGGGTCCCCGCACCCGAGTGGCATCAGCCGGATGTAGGTTTCTGAAGTCGGATGGGTGGAGGAAGGATGAATGCCCCTTTTTGTTCCCCCAGCCTTTTCTGAGCGAGCCCCTTGGGAGTTGCCAGTGGCGCCCGACTTCTCCAGGAAAGACTTGCCCACAATCATTTTGAGGGTGATGTTTCTCAAGGTTTAATCCGCAGGCCACCTGATCCCTGAACCCTAACCCAGATCTACTAAATCGGAAGCTTTGGGGCTGGACCCGAGCAATCTACATTTTAAACCCTCCACCCAGCCCCCATCACCACCACCAGATGATACTTTAAGCACGGTTTGGGAGGCTTTGGAACAAATGTTTTTGTGTTCAAAAGTTGAAGCACAAAGATAGCGTAGAGGTGGACACACAAAAGCATTTCCTCCCAGGCTGTACAGACTGGGGTGTCATTTTAGAATATCTGGAGGCTCTCAGCTCCACACCACTTTGTGTGGCCAGCGCCCGCCACTCACGAGGCCGAGAGCGTTGTAGGCAGAGGAGTAAAGGTCCGGTCTGAGAGAAGCTTAGGCCCCACATGTGCCAGGGGAAGGAGAATCAACCGCTCTCCAGTTAGACTAGCATCCAATTCTTTAAGATTTTGTTTGGATTATTTTTGTTTTCTTTTCCTGATTAAAAAGGAATAGAGAAAAAAATAGGGAAGTTCCTTCTTTCACTAAACTGCCATGTAGTAAATGTAGATGAAACCTGAGTTTTTTAAAAAAAATCATTTTACAGCTATCATAGTGATCGCTGTGTCATTAAACATTAAACCACTGGGTGAAAGTTTGAGGAGGAAAAAGTTATTTACACAGTCAGAATATGTCCCCAAAGATTGCTTACTGATCATAAGAGGGAAACTGGTGGCTTTACAGTACTCCACACACCACCCTATTCCAGTAGTCAAAGGTGAATATAGTGGGACAGCTCTTATCGTGTGCCTGGCAATGCAATGCAGTAAGAAGAATACAACTTCACTTTTGCAGTATTCCTGCTAAAAATCCATAACCTGAATCTTTTCATGAAAGCCACCTGAACCTATTCAGAAAAAGCCACAGGGTGGGAAATTATACAAGTAACTGACCTGTACTCTTTAAAAGCTATCAGTGTCTTAAAAACAAAGCAAGCTCGGGAACTATTCCAGGTTAAAGAAGATTGAAGAACTAAGAGAATGAAGGGCCAGGTTTGATCCTAGATGGGATTCTGGATGGGGAAATTTTCCTATAAAGGATGATTGGTGAAATTTGAATATGGCCTGTATAATGGATGGAGGAGCCTGCTAGGCTGCAGTCTATGAAGTCACTAAGAGTCGGACACGAGTGAACGACTTCACTTTCATTTTTCACTTTCCTGCATTGGAGAAGGAAATAGCAACCCACTCCAGTGTTCTTGCCTGGAGAATCCCAGGGACAGGGGAGCCTGGTGGGCTGCCGTCTATGGGGTCACACAGAGTCGGACACGACTGAAGCGACTTAGACTTAGCAATATACAATAATAATACATCGATGTTAAGTTACCCGAGTTTGAGCATTGTACTGTGGCTAAATAAGAGAATATCCTTGTTCCTAAGAAATATTCGCAAGTACTTAGGAGTAAAGAGTCTGAGTCAGAGAAACTTGGTTTCATATCCAACTCAACTCCCCCTCCCCCCACAAAGGCGCTATCAAAGTCACTTAATTCCTCTGAGAGTCATTTTCTTCATGTGTGAAGTAGGAAGACTGACAGAAAGAAGACAGGCATGTCAAACAAAGAAAATAACTTAGAGTGGAGGAAGTGAGCTAGCAGAGGAAGTAGTAAGCAGAGCAGTGCTGATTGGCTGAACCATAGGCAGCTTGAAGGGGGCGATGGGAGATGGGTGGAGGAGTCCTGGAAAGCCTTGCTAGTAAGCAGGCTAAGGTGTTTAGACATTATTCCACAGGCAGTAGCCTCTGGAGATTTCTCAGAGGTGTCTTTCCCTGGAAATAAATGAAATGGATTGGAAATGGTGAAACTGGCAGTGTAGGAGGCAAAGCTAATAGGTGGCAGTATTGAGAACAGACAGGAAGGAACAGATTGGACAAACTAACAAAGTGAAATTGACAGATTGGGGAGAGGGCGCAAGAGTCAAAGATGACAAGTCTTGAACCAGGAAATATGGGAGGACAATAATGCCATAAAGCAAATATAAAGATGATGAAAGGAGGTCAAGGTCTACATCTCTGCTGGTTTTAATACAGAAAACTTTCCATCCCCTAAGTACATAATCCCATGCAATATGTTGAACAAAGATCCATAATGTATTATTTGAATCTAAAATATTTTATGGTCAGGACTTCCCTGGTGGTCCAATGGCTGAGACTGTATACTCTCAGTACAGGGGACCCAGGTTCGATCCCTAGTCCAGGAACTAGATCCCACATGCTGCAACTAAGATTGAAGATACTACCTGCAGCTAAGGACCCAGTGCAGGTAAATAAATAAATTAAAATATTTTAAAATATATATTATGTTCATGTAAATGTTTTTCCTTTTTGAACTTCTGACTTAGGTGGGAAGGAACAGGTAGCCATATTCCCAGCACTTGAAGACTTCAGACTGTACCTAAACTTTCTCTTCAAGCAAAGAAATGTCAGTTAAAGAAAAAATTTAGTAAATGTAGCTAATAAGAGGTAGTTTCAGGATGCTAAGAATGAAAATCAACTAAGCTATTCAAGGGTGGCAGTCTTACGACATCATTATAATCTACCATAATTTGTAAGGAAGAGCAGAGGAAAGCATCTATTTCATGTTTTAATAATTTCATCATTAATTTTTCTTTTGACCACTAGACAATTTTAGGTGATTTCCACAAAGACTCTGTGAAATATTTGTCAAAGTAATAAAGTACAAGTGAAAGTTAGTCACTCAGTTGTGTCTGAATCTTTGTGACCCCATGGACTGTAGCACACCAGGCTCCTCTGTCCATGGGATTCTCCAGGCAAGAATATTGGAGTGGGTTGCCATTTCGCCAGTGATTAATATGGATTGAACCAAACACCGTCCTGAAGAGCTTTCTTACGGATTTCTCTGGTGATCCAATGGCTAAGATTCCGCACTCCCAATGCAGGGGGCCTGGGTTCGATCCCTGGTCAGGGAACTAGATCCCGCATGCTGCAACTAAAGATCCCACAAGCTGCAATGAAGATTGAAGATCCCACATGCCACAAATCAGGCCTGGTACAACCAAATGAATCAATCAATATATATATATTTAAAAAATAGCTTTATTAAGCATGATGGTAAGAGCTTTCTGTTAACCCCTCCTGAATCCAAGAAATAAATAATATTATCATCTCCATTTTGAAAATAGAGACCAAGGCGCAAAGAGAGTAAATGCCTTAACTTGAATAAGATGACACAGTTGGTGAATGGCAGAGCTGGGATTCAGATCCTGGAGGCCTGACTCTAACCATATTTTCTTAACCATTACTGGAAAGAAATCATCAAAGATATCGTCTCAGTGAAAATACAAGATCCAAGATTTTTAAGAGGGTTTTTGTTTTGTAGGAGAAAATGTTGAATATCCCTTTTTATTTTGTTGAAAGAACTTGTAGCCTCATACTTCCCTGGTAGTACAGTGGTTAAGAATCTGCCCACCAATGCAGTAGACACTGGTTTGCTCCCTGGTCTGGGGAGACCCCACATGCCTCAGGGCAACTAAGCCCATGCACCACAACTACTGAAGCCTATGCGCCTAGAGCCCGTGGTCTGCAACAAGAGAAGCCGCCACATTGAGAAGCGCAAGCACTGCAACCAGAGAGTAGCCCCTGCTCACCACAACTAGAGAAAGCCCTCACACAGCAACAAAGACCCAGTGCAACCCCAATAAGAAATTTTACAAATTGCTCTTCCCTTCTGTGGCCATCGCTGAAGCACTATCGGCCAAAATGCAGTTCAGTCCCTTTGTGACTTCTGACTGAAGCAAAAACGGAAAAAGGCATTTCAGTGTGCCTTCCCACATTTTCAGGAAATTTATGTCTTCTCCTCTTTCTAAAGAAAGAAAAGACAGAAGTACAACGTTCAATCCATGCCCATCCGAAAGGATGATGGAGTTCAGGTTGTATGAGGGCATTACAAAGGGCAGCAAATTGGCAAAATAGTTCGGGTTTACAGGAAGAAATACGTCATTTACATTGAATGAGTGCAGTGGGAGAAGGCTAATGGCATGACTGTCCATGTGGGCATTCACCCCAGCAAGGTAGTTATCACCTGACTAAAACTGGACAAAGACTGCCAAAAGATCCTTGAACGTAAACCCAAATCTTGCCAAGTAGGAAAGGAAAAGGGCAAATATAAGGAAGAAACAATTGAGAAGATTCAGGAATAAAGTCATCTTGTCTACAGCTTTCATTAAAAACTGTTAGAATGAAAACAAATTCTTTTAATTGTAGCCTCTCACTATGCATTTTTTTCTAAAGTGTAATTTATAGGAAATGTATTCATGACTCATAAGTGACATTTATATTACAACTCTGTCTTCTTTTAAGCTATTGTCACGAGCTATTATTAGAAGGAAGGTAGAAATGGTACTTCAGTAAACAATCTGAGAAGTCTGTACCGGAAATAGTAGTACACAAGGAAGCTTGCACATCCCAGTTTCTCAATGAAATATAAATTTCTCATGATGCATATGTGAAAATAATTACAGTTATTTATAAGGATAGAAATAATGAGAAAAGAAATAATATAAGGATTACTCAATTACACAATTTCATTGTTTCATATTGAGAAAACAAATACTGAAGAGACAGAGAACAGTAACTATAATTGAATGTGAGATTAACAAAAAGCAAGTTTTACAATAAGAGGAATTTTTCCAAGGGAAAGAGCAAGGCTCCTTTGTTGGAAAATGGGCCACTCCCTCAGAAGATATGTCTAGACAGAAATCATATATGCACTGATTTCCTTTTTCACCCTTTTGATCTCTAATTGTTTTACTGATGTATTTTCAGAGAATATGAGTGGGGGAGATTATTAAAAAGCTTTAGAAATAACACATACACCTATTCTGAATCTAAACATGTTTTATTATTTCTGTAATCACTTCTTTTTTTTTACAGTGTATATTCATCCCCATGACTTACTTGTTTTGTAAGTTTATGCCTCTTAATCTCCCTCACCTGCTCATTCATCTACCCATCACCTCCCACTCCAGCAGCCACCTGTTTCTTCTCTGTGTATATGATGGTTTCTGTTTTGAGTGTCATTTGTTTTACTTTTTATATTCCACATATAAGTAAAATCATACACTATTTGTTTTTCTCTGTCTGACTTATTTTACATAGCACTGTACCTTCTAGTTTCCTTCATGTTATCCCAAATGACAATATTCCATTCTTTTTTATGACTGGGTTGTATTCCATTTCATTCTCTATCCATGGGCACTTAGGTTGCTTCCTTATTTTGATTATTTGAATAAGACCAGAATGAACTTCTGGGTCCATATTCCTTTTCAAATTAGTGTTTTTGTTTTCCTTGGGAAAATATCCAGAAGTGGAATTGCTGGATCATAGGTTCCTATTTTTAATTTCTATTTTTAATTTCTAGAGGAAATTCCACACTGTTTTCCATAGTCACTGTCCAATTTATATTTCCATCAACAGTACACAAGTGTTCTCTTTTCTCCACATCATCACCAACACCTGTTATTTGTTAGCTTTTTTATAATAGCCACTCACAGGTGTGAGGTGATATCTCATTGTGGGTTTGATTTATATCACCCTGATGATTAGTGATGTTGAGCATCTTTTCATGTATCTGTTGGCCATCTGTATCTCTTCTTTGGAGAATGTCCATTCAGATCCTCTCCCATTTTCAAATCAGGTTGTTTGGTTTTTTTGATGTTGAGTTGTTGGAGTTCTTTGTATACTTGGGATATTATATCAGATATATCTGGACAGATCATCCAGACAGAAAAGCAGTAGGGAAACACTGGCCTTACACAACACATTAGATCAGACGGATACATGTAACACTCCTTCCAAAAGTAGTGGAATACATTCTTTTTTCAAATACACATGGAACATTCTCCAGGATACATCACATGCTAGCCACAAAACAAGTCTCAATAAATTTAAGAAGACTGAAATTATATCAAGCATCTTCTCCTACCACAATGCTATGAGACTGGAAATCAACTATAAGCTAATGGGCTTCCCTGGTAGCTCAGCTGGTAAAGAATCTGCCTGCAGTGTGGGAGACCTAGGTTCTATCCCTGGGTTGTGAAGATCCGCTGGAGAAGGGAAAGGCTACCCACTTCAGTATTCTGGCCTGGAGAATTCCATGGACTATTCCATGGGGTCACAAAGAATCAGACACAACTGAGCTTTTATGTAACTTTTTAAGTTAATAAAAAACCTGCACAATAGCACAAATACATGGAAGGCTAAACAATATGCTATTAAACAACCAATGGGTCAATGAATAAATCAAATAAGAAATTTTTAAAATACCTAGAGATATGTGAAAATGGAAACACAATGATTCAGAATCTATTGCTGTTGCTGTTTAATCACTAATGATGTCTGGCTCTCTGCAATCGCATGCACTATAGCCCACCACGCTCCTGTGCCTATGGAATTTTCCAGGCACGAATACTAGAGTGACCTTCCCGACCCAGGGATTGAACCTGCAGCCCCTGATGCATCTCCTGCATTGAAGGCGGATTCTTTACCCCTGAGTCAAATCTATGGGGTGAAGCAAAAGAAGCTCTAAGAGGGAATTTTATAGCAATACAAACCTACTTCAGGAAACAAGAAAAACCTCAAATAAGTAACCTACCTTATATCTACAGGAACTAGAAAAATAAGAACAAACAATACCCAAAGTTAATATAAGGAAAGAAATAAGAAAGATCAGAGCAGAAATAAATAGAGACCTAAAAAAACATTTGGAAAGATCAATGAAACTAAAAGCTGGCTCTTTGAAAAGATTGGGGAAAAAAATAAAAAAACAGACAAACTTTTACCCAGATCCATCAAGGAAAAAAAAAAAAAGAGCAGGCCCAAATTGATAAAATAAAAAATGAAAAAGAGACATTATAGTTGACACCATAGAAATATAAAGGATCATAAGAGATTACTATGACCAATTATATACCAATAAAATGGGCAACCTAGGAGGAATGGACAAATTCCTAGAAATGTGCAATATCCCAAAACTGAACCAGTAAAACTTACAAAATATGAGCAGACTAATTACCAGTAAGGAAACTGAATCAGTAATTTAAAAATCAGACAAGAAAAAGAAATAAGAGCAATTCAAATTGAAAAGGAAGAAGTAAATCTGTCCCTGCAAATTATACCATATTTAGAAAATCCTAAAGATGCCACCAAAAAATTATTAGAACTATATATATAATTAGTTCTATATACTACACATATATATACATACACACAGTGAAATACTACTCAGTCATAAAAAATGATGAAATTTTGCCATCTGTAACATCATGGATGGACTTGAAAGGTATTATGCTAAGTGAAATGAGGGGTGGGATGTGGGAGGGAGGCTCAAGGAGAAGACATATGGTTGATTCATGTTGATGTATGGCAGAAAGGAACACAATATTGTAAAGCAATTACCTATGCTTCAATTTAAAATACATTTTTAAAAAAGACAAATACTGTATGGTATCATTTATATATGGAATATAAAAATAAAGCAAACTAGTGTATATAACTGGAGAAGGCAATGGCACCCCACTCCAGTACTCTTGCCTGAAAAATCCCATGGACGGAGGAGCTTGGTATGCTGCAGTCCGTGGGGTCGCTAGAGTTGGACATGACTGAGCGACTTCACTTTCACTTTTCACTTTCATACACTGGAGAAGGAAATGGCAACCCACTCCAGTGTTCTTGCCTGGAGAATCCCAGGGACCGGGAGCCTGGTGGGCTGCCATCTATGGGGTCGCACAGAGTCGGACATGACTGAAGCGACTTAGCAGCAGCAGTGTATATAATAGCAAAAAGGACACAGATATAGAGAACAAATTACCAGTTACCAGTGGGGAGAGAGAAGTGAGAAGAGGCAAGATATGATTAGGGGATTAAGAGGTACAAATAGATACACTGTTAGGTATTAAATAAATAAGCTACAAGGATATACCGTACAACATAGGGAATGTTGCCAATATTTATTAATAACTATAAGTGGAGTATAATCTTCAAACATTGTGAATCACTATGTTGTACACCTATAACATATAATATTATACCTCAACTATATCTCAATTTTTTATTTATTCTTTTTTCAATTGTTTTAAAAGGGGAAAAAAGAATAATACAGTGAACATCCACACATTTTGGCTTAAGAAATGAAGTTTTACCACACTGTATAGCTCCAACTATCCATCCCTTTTCCATCCTCCTTCCTCTCCTCAGAGGTAATCAGTATCCTCAACTGGGTCTTTATCACTTCTCTTTTCTTGGAATTAAATGTCCCTCATCAGAAAAACAGACATCCATGTTCTTATATTGGAATACTATGCATAAGTGAAAATAAATTAGGGCTACACAAATTAACCTTGAACAATTTAACATAATGTTAAATGAGAAAAGAATATATTAAAGTTTGCAAAACAATATTATTTTACTTAGAGTTACATAATATGCTAACATTTGAAACTTTTCCTTATATATATATAAATATTTAGAAATTTTAAAAAATCATCCATAATTTCACCTCTCTGATGTAGCCATTTTTCCTTGTTGGCCTATTTTAAAGTCACGTCTGCTAATTCAATCATCTATGTAATTTCTGAGTCTGTTTCCCCTGATTTTCTTCTGCTTATGTGTCACCTTCTCCTGCTTCTTGTCATACCTAGTAATTTTTTTAATTTAATGGCTTAGGGACTTGCCTGGTGGTCCAGTGTTAAGATTCCAGACTCCCAAGTCAGGAGGCCCAGGTTTGATCCCTGGTCATGGATCTAGGCTCTTCCCTGGTGGCTCAGATGGTAAAGCATCCGACTATAATGCAGGAGACCCAGGTTCAATCCCTGTTTCAGGAAGAGCCCCTGCAGAAGGAAATAGCAACCCACTCCACTACTCTGCCTGGAAAATCCCATGGACAGAGTAGCCTGGTAGGCTACAGTCCATGGGACTGCAAAGAGTCAGACACAACTTAGCGACTTCACTTCACTTCATGGAACTAGATCCCACATGCTGCAAGAGCCAAAAAACCTGCCACAGCGAAAAAAAAAAAAGTATTTTAAAAAATTTAATGGTTAACATGATATTGAATATCTGACTTTTGTTCTTTTTCTTTAAAAAGTGTTGCTCTTTGTTTTTGCAGAAAGTTGTTACTTATGGATCAACTTGATCCTTTTGTGACTTCTTTTCTAAAGTTTTTTTTAGAGCAGTTCTAAAGAAGCCTTTAAGTAAAACTCTCTTGTGGTCTCATAAATGCCTCACAGAATGGTCAGAAAACCATGGTCTACAGGCCAAATCTAGCAATGGACTGTTTTTATAAATAAAGTTTTATTGGAACACAGCCATAACCATTTGATTATTTATTATGAATGGCTGCCTTTGTGCCACAATAGTAGAGCTAAGTGTTTGAGATAAAGCCTACATGACCTGCAAAGCTTAAAATATTTGCTATTTACTCATTTATAGAAATGACCAGTACCTGGTCATTTACATACAATGTTTGTTTATTCCTTTCCTGGGGAGGACTTCCATACTGGTCAGTTGGAGTCTAAATGTTTCCTTACCTACGTGAGCTGTATGGTTCAATCACCTTACAGCTCCCTGATCTGTCTTTGCCTGCCCTTGTGGAGTTTCTCCCTCCAACTGTGGAGCTTAGGATCCCAAGTAGATTTCTGGAGTCACTCTGAAAAATAAATATGGCATTTTCTTTTTTTTTTTTTTAAACAAAAAAAAAAATTTTTAATCTTACAATATAGTATCTTGAAAAGTACAGTAGCACAGTTCAGCAGCTGGCATACAGGGACTGGCACACACGTTGGCATCTTTGAAAGTCTGCAACTTGAAGGTTCTTATGTTGGGGACTTACTGTATTATGTGGTCTTTTATGAGGGGCTTCTTTCACTTGGCATAATGTTTTAAAAGTTCATCCATATTTTGACATTCGGTGTTCTTCTTTAAGTTACTTTTCTAAACAGATTGGAATTGCCTGTTAGTTACTGGTGGATTACAAATCATTTGGTCTTCAGTTTCCTTATACTAAGTCTTAGATGAATGGTAAACCAGTACACATATATATGTATATATATTTGCTGTACTTGGCCAACAATATAGTTTAACTAAAGATAAACTCTGGAGAGGAATTTCCTTTTCTCAAAGAATAGGTATTACTTTTGTTCTGAATTTCTTTCAGCAATTGTTGCCTTGAAAATAGCATTATCAAAAATATTTTTTTCCAGTGTTCCCCTCTTCCTCCTCTGTTCCTCTCCCCACCTCTTAACATAGACACACACCCCACATATGCTTTCTTCTCTCCTGAAGCATTTGTTTTTTTTTTTTTTGTCTTTATTTTTTTTTTCCATTCATTACTTTATTTTTTTTTTAATTTTAAAATCTTTAATTCTTACATGTGTTCCCAAACATGAAGCCCCCTCCCACCTCCCTCCCCATAACATCTCTGTGGGTTATCCCCATGCACCAGCCCCAAGCATGCTGTATCTTGCGTCAGACATGGACTGGCGATTCAATTCTTACATGATAGTATACATGATAGAATGCCATTCTCCCAAATCATCCCACCCTCTCCCTCTCTCTCTGAGTCCAAAAGTCCGTTATACACCGCTGTGTCTTTTTTCCTGTCTTGCATACAGGGTCGTCATTGCCATCTTTCTAAATTCCATATATATGTGTTAGTATACTGTATTGGTGTTTTTCTTTCTGGCTTACTTCACTCTGTATAATCGGCTCCAGTTTCATCCATCTCATCAGAACTGATTCAAATGAATTCTTTTTAACGGCTGAGTAATACTCCATTGTGTACATGTACCAAAGCTTTCTTATCCATTCATCTGCTGATGGACATCTAGGTTGTTTCCATGTCCTGGCTATTATAAACAGTGCTGCGATGAACATTGGGGTACATGTGTCTCTTTCAATTCTGGTTTCCTCGGTGTGTATGCCCAGCAGTGGGATTGCTGGGTCATAAGGTAGTTCTATTTGCAATTTTTTAAGGAATCTCCACACTGTTCTCCATAGTGGCTGTACTAGTTTGCATTCCCACCAACAGTGTAGGAGGGTTCCCTTTTCTCCACATCCTCTCCAGCATTTATTGCTTGCAGATTTTTGGATCGCTGCCATTCTGACTGGTGTGAAGTGGTACCTCATTGTGGTTTTGATTTGCATTTCTCTGATAATGAGTGATGTTGAGCATCTTTTCATGTGTTTGTTAGCCATCCGTATGTCTTCTTTGGAGAAATGTCTATTTAGTTCTTTGGCCCATTTTTTGATTGGGTCGTTTATTTTTCTGGAATTGAGCTGCATAAGTTGCTTGTATATTTTTGAGATTAGTTGTTTGTCAGTTGCTTCATTTGCTATTATTTTCTCCCATTCAGAAGGCTGGCATTTTCTTACAAAACTAAAAATGCGTTTACTATCAGTTCAGTTCAGTCACTCGGTCATGTCCAATTCTTTGCGACCCCGATTAGTTGTTTGTCAGTTGCTTCATTTGCTATTATTTTCTCCCATTCAGAAGGCTGGCATTTTCTTACAAAACTAAAAATGCGTTTACTATCAGTTCAGTTCAGTCACTCGGTCATGTCCAATTCTTTGCGACCCCCATGGACTGCAGCAAGCCAAGCTTCCTTGTCCATCAGCAACTCCCGGAGTTTACTCAAACTCAAGTCCATTGCGTCAATGATGCCATCCAACCATCTTGTCCTCTGTCGTCCAATTCTCCTCCCACCTTCAATCTTTCCCAGCATCAGAGTCTTTTCAAATGAGTCAGTTCTTTGCATCAGGTGGCCAAAGGATTAGAGTTTCAGCTTCAGTCCTTCCAATGAATATTCAGGACTGATTTCCTTTAGGATGGACTGGTTGGATCTCCTTGCAGTCCAAGGGACTCTCAAGAGTCTTCTCCAACACCCTAGTTCAAAAGCATCATTTCTTCTGTGCTCAGCTTTCTTTATAGTCCAACTCTTATATCCATACATGACTACTGGAAAAACGATAGCTTTAACTAGAAGGACCATGGTTGGCAAAGTAATGTCTCTACTTTTTAATATGTTGTCTAGGTTGGTCATAGCTTTTCTTCCAAAGAGCAAGCGTCTTTTAATTTCATGGCTGCAGTCACCATCTGCAGTGTTTTTGGAGTCCCCCGAAATAAAGTCTCTCACTCTTTCCATTGTGAGAGAATAAATAATGATACACTTAACTTGTATAAATCTCAAGGAGAGTATACTGAGTAAAAAAAGCCTATCTTAAAAGCCAATATTAAAAATTTTAATATGGCTCAATTTTTTAAAAGTTTTTAAAAAGTGTTTATTTATTTGGCTATGCCAGGCTTTAGTTGCAGCATGTGGGATCCAGTTTTCTGACCAGGGACCAAACCCAGGCCCCCTGCATTGGGAGCACAAGAGTCACAGTCACTAGTTTGTTTTTAAACATGCTTATATGGGTACTCAAGGAATGGTACAATTAAGAGAAGTGAATTAAAAAAAAAAAGATGTGCATTTCATTGTAGTTAATGAACTCCAGTATTCTGGCCTGGAGAATTCCATGGACTGTATAGTCTATGGGGTCACAAAGAGTCAGACACAACTGAGCGACTTTCACTTCATGTCAATGAATGCTGTACAATTTCACTTCACATAATATTCTTGAAACGACAAACTTAAAAAGATGGAGAACAGATTACTGGTTGCCTGGGGTATGGTGGTGATGAAGGATAGAAAATGAAGTGCCTGTGGCTATAAAAAGATAGGGCAAGAGATAGTGATGGAGCTATTATGTGTTATGTATCTTGACTAGTGGAGGTCACAGGAAACAACACAGGTAATAACACTGTATACAGTGAAATGCCCACCCACAAATGAGTGTATGTAAAACTGGTAAGATCTGAGTAAGCTTGATAGATTGTGTCAATATAAATTTCCTGTTTATATAAATCCTGTACTATAATTTTGAATGAATTTGCCAGTGGGGGAAACTGAGTAAAGAATGCATGTGCTCCCTCTGAATTATTTCTTATAACTCTATGTGAATCTAGAATTATCTCAAAATAAAGTTTTAAAAATTGTGATGTGTATAGAAAGCTTAATGAAAACAGCACATTTTCTATCATTCCATTTATAGAAGTCCTGTGTGTGTTCAGTTGCTCAGTTGTGTCCAACTCTTTGTGACCCCATGGACTATAGCCTGCCAGGCTTCTCTGTCCGTAGGATTTTAGATGTTTTAAAAGAGACAGAGCTAATCTATAATAGGAAAAAAAATCAAAACAATGGTTACTTTCTGGGAAAAATCTTGTATCTTGCACTGGTATATGAGGTTAAGAAACAAGACAAGAGGCCTAAAACAGATTGATTATGAGAATCCCCACACCACCAAATGCAGAATTTACTTACAGCTTCAGCTCTCCCAGAAATGGAGTCACCTGATCAGCACTAGTTAGGGAATCTACTTCTTGGACCCCTGCCATCATAGCCTTGCAATAACCAACCTGCTGTTTTGCCTAAGATAACTTCCGTGTTCCTGTTCCCTTTTGGCTAGTAAAGTCCTTCATTTTCTCAGCTCCCCAGAGCTCCTTTCTATCAGGATAGAAGATTTGAATCAACTTTTGCTCAAGCTCTCAAAATTTTTAACGTTTCAGTTTATCTTTTAACAATGATTATGTTGGAACCCAAGGAAGGGTAGGGTTAAGATGTTAGCTTTTCAATGTAGTTAATGAAATGCATGCTGAAGTATATATATGAAGTATGCAGACACATATGATATAGTTAATGATACGCACACTGAAGTGTCTTGGGGAAAATGTTCTAAAGTCTCCAAATATGAAATGCATCAAAATAAGACCTATGGATGAATGGATACATTGACAGATATATGATAACATGTATAATAAAATGTGGGCTTCCCGGGTGGCTCAAAGGTAAAGAACCCACCTGCCAAACCAGGAGACACAAGGACACAGGTTTGATCCCTGTATTGGAAAGATCCCCTGAAGAAGGAAATGGCTACCCACTCCTGTATTCTGGCCTGGAAAACCCCATGGCGGGCTACAGTCCATGGGGTCATAGAGTCATACATGACTTAGCAGTTAAACAACAAACAACATAATAAAATGTGGGTATATGGATAGTCATTGTAAGTTTATTCAACTTTTTTGTCTGAAAATTTTCATAAGCTATTGAAAAACTTAACTAGTTTTTTTAAAATACAAAAATTCCAAATATTAGGTAACATAAGCAGTTTTGTTGTTGTTATTCAGTCACTCAGTCGTGTCACTCTGTGACCCCACTGACTGTAGCACACCAGGCTTCCCTGTCCTTCACCATCCTCCAGAGTGTGGATACTCTTAATACATACAATTCAGGCTACATGTTAATAAACATTTCCCCCCCCAACCAGATATGATTAGATTTTAAAATGTGATGGCAATCCTACTTTAAAAAATTTTTTTAATTTATTTGGCTGCACCAGATCCCAGCTATATATAGCACACAAGATCCTTAGTTGCAGGATGTAAACGCCAAGCTGTGGCATGTGGGATTTAGTTCCCCAGCCAGGACCAAACCCCAGCCCCCTGCATTGAGAGTACAGAGTCCTAGCCACTGGACCACCACAGAAGTCTCAACAATCCTACTTTTTTAAACATGAAGAAAACTGGTAGCATCACTTCTTAAATATAAAAAAAATGTGAAATTTGTGTTTTAATAATGCTAATAGAGAATGACTTAACATAAACTATCAAGATTTTAAAGTCCCTTCCTCTTATACCAGGGTTTCCCTGGTAGCTCAGATGGTAAAGAATCAGACTGCAATGCAGGAAACCCTGATTCAATCCTGGGTCAGGTAGATTCCCTCAGAGAAGGGAATGGCAACCCACTCCAGTATACATGCCTGGAAAATCCCACAGACAGAGGAGCCTGGTGGGCTACAGCCCATGGAGTCACAAAGAGTTGGACATGACTGAGCAACTAACACATCATTTCTTCCTCTGATACAATACTCAGTGTTCATATAAGATTTTATTAACTGAAACATCTATAAACAATAGCTTAATTATGATCACTGAGAACTGTGACCTTACATCAATCAAAATGACTTTCCTATTTGTTCCAGGAAATTCTTGCCAACAAGGCTAGCTGTAAATCAGCACATAACTTAATTGTCTTCATTGTTAGCCTTATAAACTTCCTGAAAATCTAATTATGTGAACAACAGGTTACTCATCTGGGTAAAAAGCTTCCCTCTCATGCACTACACTAAGAAGCTGAATTGGTCACTCAACTGGGCAAATTCCCATTCTTATCAAAAGAGGCCACATCTGCCTTCAAGTCCTGCATCTTGCTATGTCCACCAGAACTAAACTCTTATACCATGTACTATGTCAAATCCAAGTTAGAGCTTGGATCCAAAAGACTACCTTAAACCATTCCTAGATAGCACATTCAAAAACAGAGACATTACTTTGCCGACTAAGGTCCGTCTAGTCAAGGCCATGGTTTTCCCAGTAGTCATGTATGGATGTGAGAGTTGGACTGTGAAGAAGGCTGAATGCCGAAGAATTGATGCTTCTGAACTGTGGTGTTGGAGAAGACCCTTGAGAGTCCCTTGGACTGCAAGGAGATCCAACCAGTCCATTCTGAAGGAGATCAACCCGGGGATTTCTTTGGAAGGAATGATGCTAAAGCTGAAACTCCAGTACTTTGGCCACCTCATGTGAAGAGTTGACTCACTGGAAAAGACTCTGATGCTGGGAGGGATTGGGGGCAGGAGAAGGGGACAACAGAGGATGAGATGGCTGGATGGCATCACTGACTCGATGGACGTGAATCTGAGTGAAGTCCGGGAGTTGGTGCTGGACAGGGAGGCCTGGCGTGCTGCGATTCATGGGGTCGCAAAAAGTCGGACACGACTGAGCTACTAAACTGAACTGAACTGAACTCAACCTAAATTTGAAAAGCCTTATAAAAATCATCCTTGAATTCCCCTCTAAGACACTACAAAAATCATGATACATCAGTGTTCTCCCTTAATGCAGTGAGAAACTTGGTTTTAGTTGAATAGGTTAGTTTGGTGGTCTGGTGGGAGGAAGGGGTGGACAGAAGTAGATAACTGCGGTGAAGAGACTTCACAATCAACAAAGTTTGGAAAATGTATTACAACCTCAGGCAAATCTTAGAGTATGTGGGAAGCTCCACTTTACTGTTCTGACAGACTCATTGCTGTCATCAACAGATTATACAAAGAATACAGAGAGAGGAAGCAAAATGCCTAAACAAGGAAATCACACCAAAATGAAGACAGTTAACAAGTGTGGAACTTCCTTTCTTTCCTTTTTTCATGCAGACAAAAAAAAACGAGAGCTCTGAGTCAATATAGTTAATTACTTCATTGGTATGCCATATGAAAATTTATAATACTTCATCTAGACTGATTTTGAGATTGTGCCCTCCTATTTTGCACCTTCACTTCCAGGATAAAGTTCTTAGCCTACAAAGCCAAGCCCTGTGTGCTCCTAACTGCCTACCTCTAGGCACCTCCACTCAAACTTGAAACTGCAATATTTTAATTCCTGCCTTTTCTGCATTCAGTTTCCTAAACTTGAAATCCCACTCTTCCTCTTGCCGCCTTTCCCAATTCCTAACCTTTAGGACATAATTTAGGCATGATTTCCTTCAGGAAAGCCTTCAAGCCCTCGCTGGGGATAGGGTTCTACAGCCGCGTGCCCATCCTTATCACAACACTCAAGCACTCGCTGTATTTATCTGTTTACAAGGCTACTAAACTGAGTTTCTGAGCTTCCTGGGGGCAAATTCACTAACTTACATGTATTTGAGTCTCATAAATCCTCCGGGCACCAGACTGTGGGGCTCAATAAATGTTAGCTAAACTAAATGCCAGGGTGGGAAAATTGATGGCTAGGTCAGAAAATGAACTTTCAAAGCAAGAAAGCTTGTAACCTGCAAGGATCTCCCTAGCTTAATTGCGCTGTAGGTTGGCAGCAGCGACCTGGAGGTGAGTCACGGGATGGCAATGAGGTCACAGAACTGTGAAGCTGAGTTAAGTCTTTAACAATAACCCTGCTGGCAAAACTAACCCGGAGCGGGGAAGGGGTGGCGGGTCTCCAGGATTAGGTGCCAGGTCCCACTTTTGAATCGTCTTTCCACAGGAACCAGAGACCACGAAATGGGCCGGAGACCACTGAGGCGATGAAGAAGGTGCTTCGGCAGAGTGGCGCTCAGTTGCTCCGACCAAAAAGTCCACAAGCACCCTCTGCGGACACAAGGCCAAAGGACCAGGCTGCCTCCTCACAGCGTCAACTGCCCGTACCCTTTCTATTACGCCTCATTTTACTCTTGACAACTCTTTTTCACCTCCGGAATCCAGGTGCGGACAGGCTCGCCAGAGCCCACGTTTGACTTGACAGCGAGCACGTTTGACAGGACTTGACTAGGCGGGCGCCAGCGAGGCCGTCTCACCGCCCACGTGACGTGAGGTGTCCTGCACTTGTTCTAACGCTACAGATTATGAGTTCAAAAACCTGGGCTCATCTCAATCTGACCAACGACTCGGCTTCAGGGTCTAGCTGTCTTACCGAATTCCTCCCTTAACAAGGTCTCCCTCCACTCCACTTTCCCAGGGAAGCGCAGCCGGAAGGGGCGGGCCTTCCGCCCGGAAGCGGGGCTCCCGTCACTATGGCTTCTCGTTGGGTTGTTGGTATTTTTCTACTCTCTGCTCTCCCCCTCTTGTGTCTGGAGCTCCGGCGTGGGATACCAGATCTGGGTAAGTGTTGGCTTTTCCATTTTGACCCTCATACTCGGGTAACAGCCCCATGAACACTGCAATGAATTTCCGTTTCCCAGCCGCGATGCCTCTGGGTGGCTTTGACTACGACTCCCAGGTTGCACCGCGCCGGCCTCCCTCTTCCGGATCCAGGTCTGGATCGTGGTCCGGGTAGGGGTCTGGTAGGGGGAAAGCAAGATTCCCGCTGCGTTGAGGAAATTGATTGCCGGTGGCTGAAAAAGTAGCCCTTGATCTGGTGAAGGTTTGAGTGTAAGGGAACAGAGGCAGAAAGCACAGAAACAAACATATACAGGACTTTCAAATTGTGTTGAATGCTCAAAAGGAAATAAACTGACGTGAGGTAAACCTGCTGAGGAATTTAAGCCGAGATTTAAATGATAAGGGATCAACCCTTTGAAAAGCCGGAAAACATTCCAGACAAAGAAATTGCGACGCGTTGGAGGAAAAGGATGAAGACCATTGAGGCTGGATCAAGGAGACCTAGAGGGAGATTGGCTCAAGATAGTATCAGTAACATTCATTTAGCGCCAAATTCTAAATACTGTTCATTCATTATTTCATCTAATCCGCTTTACAATCAATATGAAAAGGCAAAAAGATGGGATTACTATTATAATCCCTATTTTTGTTGTTCAGTCGCTAAGTGGTGTCCGACACTTTGACAGCGACCCTATGGACTTCAGCACACTAGGCTTCTTTGTTCTTCATTATCTCCTGGAGTTTGCTCAGACTCATGTCCACTGAGTCGGTGATGGCATCCAACTGTCTCATCCTCTGTCACCCTCTTTCCTGCCTTCAGTCTTTCCCAGCATCAGGGTCTTTTCAAATGAATCAGTTCTTCACATCAGGTGGCCAAAGTATTGGAGCTTCAGCTTCAGCATCAGTCCTTCCAGTGCACATTCAGGGTTGATTTCCTTTAGGATTGACTGGTTTTCTTCCTCTGCATTCCAAGGGACTCTCCGCAGTCTTTTTCAGCACCACAACTGGAAAGCATCAAGTCTTGTCCTCAGCCTTCTTTATGATCCAACTCGCACAAATGTACATGACTACTGGAAAAACCATAGCTTTGACCATACAGACTTTTGTCAGCCAAGTGGTGTCATTGCTTTTCAATACACTGTCTAGGTTTGTCATAGCTTTTCTTCCAAGGAGCAAGTGTCTTTTAATTTCATGACTGCAGTCATCATCCGCAGTGATTTTGGAGCCCAAGAAAATCAAATTTGTCACTGTTTCCACTTTTCCCCCATGTATTTGCCATGAAGTGATGGGATTGGATGCCATGATCTTAGTTGTTTGAATGCTGAATTTTAAGCCAGCTTTTTCACTCTCTTCTTTCACACTCATCAAGAAGTTGTTTAGTTCCTCTTTGCTTTTTGTCATTAGAGTAGCAGAAACTGAGATATAGTGAGGTTAAGGGACTTCCTTAAGGCTTTTTAGAGGTCACTGGGTTCTGCGTGAAGAATGTTTTGCAAGGATGCTACAGCAGAAGCAGTGAGCCATGTTAGGCTTCCAAAGGAGGGAAGTCATGATGACAGTCGGCCTGGACTAGGATAACAGAGGAGGTGAAATGCACATAGATTTGGGATTTTAGCCAAGTAGAATCAGCAGGGTTGTTGATGGATTAATTATTTGAGTGATGGAAAGGAGAGATTCAAGGATGACTCCTACATGTGGCAAAAAAACAACTTCAAGCAGTTGGTGGTACCAGTGATAAAGTGAAGAATGAAAGGAAACGTGGACTGGTGGAGAATTCGTTCATCTTTGGACATATTCAGTTCAGTTCAGTTCAGTCACTCAGTCGTATCCGACTCTTTGAGACCCCGTGAATTGCAGCACGCCAGGCCTCCCTGTCTATCACCAACTCCCGGACTTCACTCAGACTCACATCCATCGAGTCAGTGATGCCATCCAGCCATCTCATCCTGGGTCGTCCCCTTCTCCTCCTGCCCCCAATCCCTGTCAGCATCAGAGTCTTTTCCAATAAGTCAACTCTTCACATGAGGTGGCCAAAGTACTGGAGTTTCAGCTTTAGCATCATTCCTTCCAAAGAAATCCTAGGGCTGATCTCCTTTAGGATGGACTGGTTGGAGCTCCTTGCAGTCCAAGGGACTCTCAAGAGTCTTCTCCAACACCACAGTTCAAAAGCATCAATTCTTCGGCACTCAGCCTTCACAGTCCAACTCTCACATCCATACATGACCACTGGAAAAACCATAACCTTGACTAGATGGACCTTAGTCGGCAAAGTAATGTCTCTGCTTTTCAATATGCTATCTAGGTTGGTCATAACTTTCCTTCCAAGGAGTAAGCGTCTTTTAATTTCATGGCTGCAATCACCATCTGCAGTGATTTGTTTCCACTGTTTCCCCATCTATTTCCCATGAAGTGATGGGACCGGATGCCATGATCTTCGTTTTCTGAATGTTGAGCTTTAAGCCAACTTTTTCACTCTCCTCTTTCACTTTCATCAAGAGGCTTTTTAGCTCCTCTTCACTTTCTGCCATAAGGGTGGTGTCATCTGCATATCTGAGGTTATTGATATTTCTCCCAGCAATCTTGATTCCAGCTTGTGTTTCTTCCAGTCCATGGTTTCTCATGATGTACTCTGCATAGAAGTTAAATAAGCAGGGTGACAATATACAGCCTTGACACACTCCTTTTCCTATTAATGATGTGTTTACATGTCTGTCTCCCTTATTAAACCACTTCTAAAATTGGCCACTATGAGAATTCCCTGGAATTGGTTAGGATTTGCACTCTCGCTGCAGAAGGCAGGTGTTCAATCTCTAGTTGCTGCATGCATCCATAAATCAATGAATGGATGAGAAGGAAAGAGAGAGGGAAGAAGGGAATTAAGAGACCATGATGAAATTTAACTTTGTATATTTCCTCTCGTTACCCTACCTCCAAGAAGTCAGGTACCCAGAATGTTGCTTGAAATAAGAAATTAAAATAAAATGCCTTTTAAAAAATCTACATTCTCTAGAAGTTTCCAGCCATATTGGACTCTAACAAGACCTTTATCTAAATGATAGACAGAAATGTTAAATTCACACTTATTCCAGAATCTACCTGCTTCCTTACCTTACAGAATTCACCATTACTCTGTTCATCTATAATCTACTTTGCACTATTATTTGAGTCACTAGTCAATGAGAAGGTAGTTACTCAGGATTGCAGAAGGAGATGTTCACACGATAAGCTCTGACCACAGGATAATATACTTCTTGAGCACAGAGGGCCCCCCTCTTCTTTTTTTGTATTCCCATCACTTACCACAATATCTAATTTAATAAAAGTAAAAAATTCTAGAAAATGCAACTGGGCTCCTGGTAGCCTTTCCACTTAGTTTTATACATTTTCACTTAACTCCTTTCTTCCAGAATCCTCTCACAATTGTGAACTGGTGGTTGTCTAATTTGGTTTCTTGTTACTGGTTCTGCAAATATCCAGTAACAATATTTTAGTCTATTTTAAAAATCATACATCTCAGTGCAACAGCTGCAGGGCTAGTTATGTTTGGACCAGGACTTAGAGATACTGCTACTTTTAGCTGGAACTGCTAATTGAATTACCAAAGAGAATTCAGACATGTTCATTCACCTGTGCTATATTTTTGGACATATATTGAGAAATGATCCGTTTTTTTTCTACTCTGTACAGTGCGGATACATTTTTACTTATACTTAAGCTAAGTGTTTTAATGCTGGTTCATCACGTTTGTTATCCTTTGAAGTGTCCTGCATATGGGCTCTTGAGCATAGTATAAACAAAACACCTCAACTTAATTAAAAAATTTCTTACTTGAGAGGTGTACACATAAATCTAGTTCTTCTGTATTCCCATTTGAAATTGCTTGCTTGTTAGAACAAAAAGCAGTGTTATGGAACATAAATTCCATAAAGCATTTGTTTCTCTAAATATGAATACTCTAGGTATCAAATTACTTTTGAAATGATCATAGTTACTCTAGAGTTAATTACATACCATATTGAACAATACCTGAATCAGTAGCTAATGCTGGCAAAGGTTGAAGGGGCTGTAATGCAAAAGAAAACAAAAAAACTTTAAACAAATTTAAATTGCTTATTTTTTAAGGATGATATATGTATGCGTGTGTGTGTATATATATATATGTGTGTGTGTATGTGTGCGTGTATATATATTTTCAGTTAAAAATAAAATATTTAAATCTGTATATATGATTCCTTTGTTAATTCTTAGTTATTTGACTAACTGCCAGCCCCCATCACACTGGTAAGATGGTTCCTCTGTACTTTTGCCTGGTAACTTTTGAGAATTACAAAACAAAACTAGAAATTTGTGGAGGGTGGAAACCATTTTTAATCCAACTTTATACGTACACTCTCTACCATTTGGCAAAATGTATTACACAAAGAAGGTACTTGTTACATTTTTGCTGGTTAATTTTCATTTGGTTAATAAAAATCAAGTACTGAAATTTTAATTTTTTCTAGGCAAACATGTATCTAGTAAATTTACTTACAAATGATGAAGTAAATATTGAGCAATAGAGAAGTACAGAGTTGCATAATTTATCCGTGAGAAGAATTTGGTGTTTCAGTGGGAGTGCCTTTTTTAAAATAGAACTAGAATCTGATAATAGGATACTATCACAATTTAATTCCCAATTATGTGGATTATTTTCTTTCTCTGGGCAGAAAGGAAACCAGAATTTATGCATTATTGATAGTCATATATTTATAATATAGCCAGTCACTCAGATTATACTTATATTCCTGAGAGATAAGATGTTCTAAAATCATTTTCTGAAAACTTGTTCTGGTAATGACAGTCATGAATTTTGTTGCCCAAAGGAGACTATATGAAAAATCTTAAGACAGTTACATACCTTAAATTTTACTCTACTTTTCTAGACAGATAATCTTCTAATGTATTAGTACTCATTATTAGTATCAAGAAAAATGTTTTGAATTGTAATTGTAATTTTTTTTAACCTTTATAAGGAATCAAAGATCTAATTTTGCTGTGTGGCCGGATTTTCCTACTGCTTGCTCTTCTTACATTAATTATTTCTGTGACTACCTCATGGGTTAACTCGTTTAAACCTTCCCAAGTTTATCTGAAAGGTAAGTTTACTGTTTATGCTACCCTTTTATACTTTTCTACTAAAATTTCTTTCCTTTATTCGAGAACTTTTGCACAATAAGCATTATTTTACCATTCATTTGTGCTGTGTAATTTTATGGTAGAGTAATACTTACAGCTTTAGTTAACAATTTTGAATGGGCTATACCCCAATATTTTTATGAGAAATTGTTCTTTTTTCTTGTATATACGTCTGAAACTATGTCATTTCTAACCCAAACTTTAAAAAGTCTATACAACAGCAGAGATCCCTTCTCTTGACATTCAGTGGCTTATAATCTAATATTGGTTAAGTCACTGAAAGGGTTGCCACTCACACCCCACGTTGAGAATCTAGGTGTATTGCTTTTACCGTCATGTCCAAGGGTGACCAGATAGCTAGAGCACAGTATTCTACACCTCATGTGTGGGAATGGGCTTCTGTAGAGCTGCTAAAACCCTATCCGGCACCTTCAGAAAAAAACCCCACCATCATTATTCTTGAAATCTCCCTACCAAAACTGTAACACACAACATTAATACATGTCAGAAAGTTTTTATTTCAGAACAGACCTTTTCCTACAGATTGACATTTCTTACAGAAAGAAATTTCTTGCAGATTTCTTTGTTTCAACTGTCTGTGTCTATTTGATCTTTATTATTTGAAAAATAAATCTGTTTTTTGAAAGCTTTTCTCTCCCCAAATGTGAAAATCTGCAGATTATTTTCAGAGAAAATAACATTCAACTTACAGATACATGGGAATTAAAAAGCACTTGTATGTTTTGATATCTTAGAAGAAGAAGAGAAGAACGAGAAAAGGCAAAAACTTGTGAGGAAAAAACAACAAGAGGCACAAGGTGAAAAGGTAAAGCCTACTGTTTGGAAAGTATTATATAGAGAAAATACAAAAATACAAAAATATCTGGGGGAATTTCAAATTTAGGTCACAACTGAGTGACTTTCACTTCACTTCAGAAGTCTTCAGACTTCACGCCTGGCCTTACTGCCTATCACCCTTTTAGCCCATCTAAAAGAATTAAAAGGTATAAACATTGAGAAGTGAAAGTGAAAGTCGCTCAGTCGTGTCCAACTCTTTGCGACCCCATGGACTATATCGTCCATGGAATTCTCCAGGCCAGAATACTGGAGTGGGTATCTGTTCCCTTCTCCAGGGGATCTTCCCAACCCAGGGATCAAATCCAGGTCTCCCGCATTGCAGGCGGATTCTTTATCAGCTGAGCTACCAAGGGAAGCCCGTAATTCAGTGGCATTTAGAATATTCACAATGTTGTACAACCACTACCTCTGTCTAGTTCCAAAACATTTTCGTCACCCCAGAAGAAAACCCCAAACCCATTAAACAGTTATTTCCCCATTCCTCACTCCTTCCATCCTCTGGCAACCAACAATCTGCTTTCTGTTTGTATGGATCTGTCTGAATGTTTCATACAAGTGAAATCATATAACGTGTGACCTTTTGTGTCTGACTTCTTTCCCATGCCTAATGTTTTTCAGGGTTCATCCATATAGCATAAATCAGCACTTCATTCCTTCTAGGACTGAGTCATATTCCACTGTATGGATGGATCAAAATTTGTTTATCTGTTCACTGATGGACAGTTAGGTTGTCCCCACCTTTGGACTATTGTGGATAGTGCTGCTGTGAATATTTGTGTGCAAATATTTGAGAACTTATTTTCAATTCTTTGGGTGTATATACATAGAAATGGAATTGCTGGGTCATATGGTAATTCTATATATTAACTTCTTGAGGAACTGCCAAACTATTTTCCACACCGTTTTGTATGTCCACCAGCAATTTCTGAGGGTCTCAGTTTCCCTACATTTATTTCTGATTTTGGTAGTCATCTCTTTTTCTTAGTCAAGTTAAAGGTTTGTTAATTTTTTTTCAAAGAACCACTTTTTGGTTTCATTGGTTCTGTTGTTTTTCTATTCCCTGTTTTTATGTCTTCTTTATTATTTGCTTTCATGTGCCAGCTTTGTGGTTTAACTTGTCCTTTTTCAAGATTTTTAAGATGTAAAGTTAATGATTTGATATCTTTTCTTCTTTTTTAATTAGATATTTATAGCCATAACTTTACCTCTGAGCACTGCTTTTGCTTCATCCTATCCAAGATTGGTTTTGCTAATTAGAAGTTGCATTTACCATGGATGATCATCTAACAGTTATTTTCATGATCTTGAAATATCAGGTAGCACTTGGGCATACTTATATCTCCAACCCTAGTAAGTTTTTGTTGCACTGAAAACCCATTAAAGGATGTATCAGCAGACTGCCATACAAGCAGAAGGATAGAACATTTGTTTTTCTTTGCATTGTATACAAATGCAAATTTTTAGAGAGTAGTGCAACAGTGAAGGATGTAGGTTTTTTGGCAAAACTGAATTAGTGTTAAAACACCACTTCTTACCTGGTTCTTATTTACAACTTTATAGACTGTAAATAAAATCTTAGGGGTGTTAATGTATAGTCACCTGATTTTTTTTTTTTAACAGGTCAGCAGATACATAGAGAATGTTCTAAAACCTAGCCAGGAAATGAAGTTGAAAAAGCTGGAAGAACGCTTTTATCAGATGACGGGTGAAACCTGGAAGTTAAGCAATGGTCATAAACTTGGGGTTAGAAAATATTCTCATTTCATATTTTTTTAATCCTGCTATTGTTTATGTTCCCTTTAACATATACTAATTTTTTTTAAAAATTTCAAATTATTATTCCAGTCTATTTTTAGGAGTCTTTATTAAGAATGCTTATATATCAGTTATATATATATATATAGTTTTTATTGATCATATTTTTATGTCAAATGTTTAAGTGGTTTTTGGTGCCTAAAGAGCATATAACTTAGATCCTTGAAAAGTTCTATCTTAAGACAGTCTGAGAAAACTGTTGACTAAATCACATCTTTTATATGAGGGCATCCAAATCTCTTGGGTATTGTAAGCTCACATTATATTCATTCTGTTTAGCTCTGTTTTTTGAAGCCAAATTGACCTTTGACTCTCTTCCTTTGGCATTGAATATGAATTTTGTCATTTGCAAGTGGTAGTTTACAATGTTAAGTTTTCTTTCAGCGAAAAAAGGATATTCATAAAGAAATTCATTTTTAGAGGAACTGGCTGCAGATTTTTTTGTGTAAGATGCTTTCTGTCCCAAAGACTTTTTTTTTGCTTTCTATTTACACTGTACCTCTCATCATCTCATAAAGAAGATGATCCAGTAGGGGTAAACAGGATTCTGACAATGAAGCAGAATGTTTGTATCCATTTCATAATGGTAAATATGCCATGAAACCGTCAAGGGTTGGTAAGAAAGGTAATGTGAAAGATGGCAACATAAAATACAACTGCTGTTTGTAGTGACTTCACTTCTGAATTGAGTTTGCTTTTGACCAGGGTGATGAAGATTTGGAGCTTGATAGTGAGAATCAGACGTCTTTTGAAACATCAAACAGAGAAGCAGCAAAGAGACGGAACTTGCCTAAGCCTGTAACCAAAGTTTTACCACCCACTGAGCAGCCCACGAAGAAGGAGGTTCATTACTTAATACCTGTTCACTGAGCTGTATCTGCGTACAGTAGGGATATTGTTTTTTTGGTGGAAGTGGTATATTGAGGGAATCCAGATGGTGTCTTCATTAAGAATCACTTCAGCTCCATTAAGAATCACTTCTTATTAAATACTAGCATTCTGAGCCAAACTTACAAGGAATCTAGGAAGATAAACGATAGTACAATTAGTAAATAGTTCTTTTTAAGGAAGTAATTTAATTATGTAGAAACAAAAAATGCAATATTTACTAACGGAGACATTCCTTTGGGCAGCTAATATACAAGAAGTCATATATTTTGTTGTTGAGTTGCTCAGTTGTGTCTAACTCTTTCTGACCCCATGGACTACAGCATGCCAGGTTCCTCTGTCCTCCACTATCTCCCAGAGTTTGCTCAAACTTATGTTCATTGAGTCAGTGATGCCTTCCAACCATCTTTTCTTCTGCTGCCCCCTGCTCCTTTTCCCTTCAGTCTTTCCCAGCATCAGGGTCTTTTCCAATGAATCGGCTCTTTACATCAGGTGGCCAAAGTATTGGAGCTTAGTTGAGTAGCTATCATTATTAACATGAATATATCATTGTCCTCAGTGCCCCTTTTAGGGAATGAGTTAGCAACCATTCACTCTGGAGCGATGTCCAGGTTTATTATTCCTTCTTTTCTTTCAAATCTTTAATCCCTAAGACCAATTTGGAGCTGGTTAAGGTTGAAATAAGTGTGTTTCTATTGAGTCTTAGGTAAAGCTGCTAAGCTGTGTATTCCCTAAAAGTAATTTCCAATGTATTGCTTCTCAGTCTGAGGTTTCCTGGTCCCTTCATGGAGCTTGAGGGTGGGAACTGGGTCTTTGAACTGTTTCTAACATTTGAAAAAGATCTAGAGAGCTACATGGACTCATTACATTTGTAAGATTCTTTGTTATGTGTTAATAGCATAGATTATCTCATGCTGATGGTAAATTCTAATTGACCATCACATATGTTTTTGATACCAAACAAAAAGAAATGATTTATTTAATAAATGCAATGAATATTTGTTAGATAAAATGTTATAAAATATGGACTCTATGGTATTAAAAAATAAAAAGCATCCCTTGAAGGTGAAATTGTTGTACACTGTTTTAGTGAGAGAAAATGCTATGTACATCTGGTGTTTTAATAGATTAACAGAAATAGGGAAATATGGATAAATCATGAAAGCAACCAAAGTGAATGGTGGTTTTCCAGCCCCTTAGAAGGCACCAGTAAAGAGAAATATATATGTACTCATCCTGATGCATATATGTGTGAACCTAAATAATTGAGGGGTTTTACTGAACTTAATTTTTATCCTCTGTTTCTTTAGTAGTACATTTTAATGTAATATCTTAGAACAGCATAAACATAATGTTCTTTAAATGTGTATAGATTAGCAGCTTTCATCTGAGATGTTTTTTTTTCAAATCCTGTTTTTATGATGTATTGTTAGCACAGAGTTGCTTATCCAAAAATGTTTATTGAGTCTCTCATTGTAAACATTTTATAAATGTATATTAAAAGAAAAGATTTCATTAAGCATAGATATGTCCAAACTCTATGTTGAAAGGAACTCTTTCTCTTTGAGGTTATTTTTTTCTTCTTCTGTTTACATTCCTGTTACTAAATACTTAACTTTTCTTTAGGTTCTTGATTTTCCTGAAGAACCTCCTGAAACAGCTGAAGAAGTAAGCTTATCTTTTTTTTCTTTGAAAATCAATGTATTTTTAATTTTCTTTAACATCAAGTAAATACATCTTACCTACATTTGGGTTTAGAAAGAAAAAATAGTACAGTGTTTATGTGTTTGCACCATGATTAGGTCTTGTTTCAAATATGTGGTGGTATCAAATGCTTCAGTCAAGCCCTGTTTTGGAAGCCTGCTATCTGCTGAGCTTGTGTTTTAAAGCCCTCCCACTTCATCGGGCAGAGATTGGATATGTGGTATTTTCCAGAATGTTAGGTCATCACATGAGTTGCCTATTAAAATAGAATCAAAATAGGCAGATGACTTCAAATTGTAGTTTTTCCATTAAAAAGGAGAAAATGAAAGATGCAGCTACTTTGTAGGTGTTTGAATTGAAAGATGGTTTGCTGTTTGGGGTCAGGGTTGGACTGAATCCCGACTTGGCATTGTGTCCCCTGCCCAACTGCTTTGCCATAATCTGTGCCGCCTTCCTGCGGTTGCCCAGCTCAGTTTCACTAAGTCTCTAATGTACAGAAGCACATCTTTAAAGCCGTGAAATGGCGTAGGCAAAGGAAAGCTGGATGGTTTTCCATTTCTTGACTCTCAGCGACTGTTACACTCCCTGAAAACCATTTCTGAGGCAGCCATGAACGCGCTGGAGGGTCTCATTTTTGCCAACACATTTGCAGCACATAAGTTAGTATTTTGGATACTAAAATACTGAGGAAAATGCTGAAAGTCTTATAGAAATAGAGACAATGAAGTGTGCAATCAATCCCAGGAGAATCACAGTCCCAGGAGAAACACAATTTAAGAAAAAAACGAAAGGTCTAATTCCTCCCTGTTACACCCATCACATCCACACCCATGATGTCTGTCCTGACCCTCCTACATCCTCACCTCTCCTCAAGCTCTGGGTTGGTATCCATGACAACCACTTAAAATACAGGAGTAACTAAGTACAGCTCAGGTTGACGGGAACGCCTTTTAAGATTTTTCTCCAGCTTTAAAGCACATGACCTTACTCCTACAGAACACCAGTGTGTCACCAGTGACGACAGACGTCAGGTGGTCAGTGAATCCTTTGAAATTGTACCTTTTTGCGACTATAGGTAGAAGGAGGGTACTCTTCAGAATCTCAGGTCTGTGACCCTAGAAAGGTCAACACATCTCCACCTGGAGGCAGTTGGTGTTGCTCTCCACTTTATTAAGAGTTATTCATAGTCATTCCATTTTGTTTCTTTTCTGCCTTTTTCCCATACTTGATAGATGACCTTCTGTGCTACACTCATTAAAGTGTCTGTCACAGTAATGGAGTTTTAGAGCTGGGATGAACCTCAGTCAAGTTTCATCCCATCTCCTCAACTTGAGGCGGAAGCCACAGGCAGGATTTTGAGGTCCCTCCTGGGGGAGCCCAGGCCCTCTGGCTGCATGAGACCTCTGGGCTTAATTCCCTTGTTTACTCTAGAAACATTACTATCCCTATTTGCTTCTCCTTGCTCCTATTTGCTTCTCTTTTGGCCGTGCTCTGATTTTTGGTCCTCTTTGCTATTTTTGGTTAATAAAGTCAACAAAATTATGGTAAAAAATTGTTACTTGAGAATTACATGTTACCTGAGAATCACATACATAGTATCAATCAGGTATAAGCAACTTTAAATTATATAATAAAGTTTTGTGAAGAATGCCACTAATGTATAGTTAATACCACTTGATATTTGTCTAGTGTATTCTATTCTACACTAATCAAGAAAAGAAAATACATTTTGGAAGATTTTGATTCTGTCAGAATCATCACTGGGCAAGGTGTTTTCCACCTGTGCAGTTGCTACTGTGCATAGATTTCTTAGAATTCAAAGGATGAATTCCTAATTCCCTGCTAGCCATTCATCAGCCCTTATTTTTACCTCCCTGGATGACTCTGGGTGTCCCAGTTTATACTCCTTGACCTGGTCACCAACTCTTTGATCTAATGAGCTGTTTCTGAGCAGTTAGCCTGGTCCCTCCAGGTGTCTCTGCCTGACCTTTCCCCTCTGTTGTAGTTGGACTGTTTAATAATAATGAAAGTAGACATTAGGCGTGGAATGTCATCATCACGATACAAGTTAAAAACAAGAAAAAGGAAGCATTCTAGTTTGGAGAGTGTGCCTTTCCTACCTACCCTTCACCCCGTCACCCCAAAAAAGTGCTTTCCAAGTTAAAAAGGCACGCCTGGAGTTGGCAGTGAGCACTCTGCCACAGTTACCCCAGATTTTAGGATGTTTGTCTTTGCCAGTCACATAGTCATACTTGTTTCTGGCTGTCTGCAAAGTACCATTTCGTATTTTGTCAACTTCGAAGCTTTGCTCTGATACCATAATCATGCTCTATCATCATACATAAAGCTTGCCCATCATAACTAATATATTTTAATCCCTAAGCCACACAGCTGTTTCATGAATCCATATATAAAAGAATAATTTCACCTTTAGCAATACTGGAGATTTTCATTTTCAGGACATTCTCTATTTTCTTATTAAAGTTAGGCCCATTAAGTGTGTGGTGTCACCCACAGAATCGAGGGACATCTTAATAAATCTTTGTTGCTCAGGGAAGGGACTAACATTCGTCTTAAAGGTTATCAGAACAGGGTGAAGTTTTCACTGTGTGAGTGTGTATCCTATATATGTAGCCTGTGGCTCTGCACGCTTTGCAATAGCCATATGAGAAAATTCCTGTCATAGTGGAAGCCTCCTTGGACTTAGGAGCAGACTAATAGATGAGTGAACTAATGGCTGACACAGATTTCTGAAAGGGGGGCGGTATCTGAAACAATGCCATTCTTAAGCCTTATACTCTGATTTAAGTAAGTGCTTGTTATGTATTTCATATTACTACTATCGAAAGTTATAAGTAGTCTAGAATTCACAACAGAATAGTCACCACATGTTACTGTTCTACTTGTAAACTGAAAAGACAATAACTGTAGAATTTAAGATAATTTGAAGAGTTTTGTAAATCCTCATGTAATTACCATAATACCATAGCAACTGTTTTCATTGCTGTATGCTATCTTATTTCATTTTAAAGGGAGCCAAATTTTAATTAGTGCTGCCCCTTTTCATTTAGATTTCATGTAACAATCTGTGTTTGGGACAGAGATTTACTTTACAGTTTGGACTCTGTTCCAGGCCTTTGACCTGTTCATAGGTCAGTCCACTAGACTGTCAGTAATCTTAGGAGAAATTACACACCCACCTTTAACAGTAATTGTAATAATGGAACAGTAACTAGGTTTCAAACAGTGATTGTTGATTTCGCTTAAATATTTATCTACTCACAATGGTAAATATTAAGTCACTATATTTTAACCTTAGTTTCTTTGAAAGCATTTGGCCTTAATTCTCCCCGTAGATCATTAAAGTTTGAACAAAAAAACCTCACTGTAAAAGTTAGGTTTTATTGTTCTACAAATAAGCAAAGTTGGCTTTTGTGATTGTTAGTTTGTGTTTTGTTTTATTATAAAACTTTTCCTTTAGTAGAAGTAGTAACAGAGCTCAACATCGCACCAATCTGGATGTGAATAAAACACTCTACCTGCTTGCATGGAAATATTTGCTAACATGGCTTTCCTGAAGTGGGTGGGTGCTACTATAAAACAACCATTTCCACCATTTCTGTAACTGTGCTGCCAAAAAAACTCCCAGGACAGTTAGGGTAACGTTCATAAAAGTTAAAAACAAGAAAAAGATAGCATTCTAGTCTGGGAAGTGTGCCTTTCTTACCCATAAGAAAGGGTTAAAACACTTTCCATAGGACCATCAGAAAGGATTTCCTGAGCGTGAATAATGAATATCAGAATTAATGACTAATTTGTCATCTTTTCTTTTCTTAAAATTGAAGTATAGTTGATTTACAATGTTGTGTTTCTGGTGGACAGCACAGTCATTCAGTTATACATATATACATATTCTTTTTCATTATGGTTTATTACAGGATACTGAATATAGTTCCCTGTGCTATACAAGTAGGACCTTGTTGTTCATCTATTTTGTATATAGTAGCTTGTATCTACTAATCCCAAACCCCTAATTTAGCCCTCCACTTTGGTAACCGTTAAGTTTGTTTTTTATGTCTGAGTCTGTTTCAATTTTGTAAATAAGTTCATTTGCATCTGTTTTTAGATTCCCCACATAAATGATACCATATGGTATTTGTCTTTCTCTTTCTGACTTACTTTGCTTATTAGTATGGTCATCTCTAGGTCTTTCCCACTCTTTTCTCTTTTAGAATGTTCTTTAAATTACTAGCATGTTGCAAGCTCTTTTTAGCTATTTAACACTTTCATCAGAGGAAAAATTGTGGGGGAACTCAATATGTAGAACAAAGTTGCTCCCAGGAAAAGGGGGTCTCCAAGACCCCCAGCAGCCAGGACTAACTCCAGGCTCATCTCTTGTTCTCATGAGGTAGACATGGTGCCCAGCCTACGGTGATGGGGTGGCCTGGGTAACGTTTTGTTTCCTTCCAGTCCAGTGTTTGTCTTCCCTGCAGACTCTGAGGTGGCTCTGGATCATCTTGGCTTGGTAAGGCCTCTTTCAAAGCCCAGCTGCAGTCTTGATATTGTCTTGGCAGACAGAAACCTCGGGTCTCTGGCGCCCTCTCTGGAAGACTCTTGTCACTGGTTTCCTCAAGCAGTGGGAAGATATTTTTCAGGTTCAGAAGAATTATTTCTGTGTTTAAGGTGAATTTTCTCTGGACCTTAATGTTGGCGTACAATTCTGAGAGCTAAATTTCTACAAAACCCCACATGAGTGCTTAGAACTAGGTACAGGTGTTTCACAGGAGTAGTGATTTTGGAATTACAAACAGCCGTAGTTGGAATTCTCATCTGAACACTTTTTTCCTCAGGTCGTGACTGTAGCTCTCCGCTGTCCAAGTGGGCGTGTCCTGAGGAGAAGGTTTTTTAAGTCTTGCAGTTCACAGGTGAGGAAAAATCATATTTGGAGAAATATTTGTGTTGAATTTGGCAATAGTTTATTCCCATGCAGGGAGGATGTGTTGTCTGTTGTCTGCACTGCCATCAGCTGAAGATAAATGGGATTTATGTATACTTTACGTGACAGAAATTTGGAGAATTAGGCATGCTGAGGCTTCTTGAATTGTGATTTCTGCATTCAGATTTTTTTCAGTTCTTCCTTGTTTTAATTTGTTTTTAAATTATATTTTCACAGCTCAGTGGTAAGATGCTTTCAAATCTTTAGGAAGCAGCTATTATTAGCTCTATTCTTATTAGCCCTAATGGATTATTAATATTATTAATAATGGATTGTTAATAATATTAATATAAGAAGCCCCACTGCATATGTTTTCAGATCATTCTCTAAAGCTTGTTTCTTTTTGTTCTAATAGCCTTTTTTTTCTTTTAAAAACAATATTGTGTTCACTAGCAATGATTTGGAAAATATAGAAAACTAGAGTGAAAAACAATTTTGATTTGCCATCTGACACCAAAGCCAATTACTAATATGTTGGTGTATTTCTGATTTTAAGTACATTTGAATTTATCATTATGCATGCATTAAAAATCTAAGTAATTATCTAAATAAATTTCTCCTTATTGCTGCATTTAACCTTCTATGTCTAGACTGCTATAAACTATAATAGGAAATACTAGTAGGTTAGACTACATAAAAATTTTAAATTCTATAAAGCTCATCAAGTTAAAAATTTGGCAGCAACAATTTAATAATTATTTATAAAGTAATGATTATGCTAGCTAGAGAAAAAAAACTTGCCTGGGAAATCCCATGGACAGAGGAGCTTGGTGGGGGTCCGTGGGGTTGCAAGAGTCGGACATGACTTAGCAACCAAACAACAACACTTTAATAAATATTTATAAAGTAATGGAGCTAAAAAAATTTGCTAGCTAAAAAAATTTGAAAAATTAAACACCAAGTGATAAACATGAAAAGAATGTTTGGTCTCACTTAGAATCAGAGAAGTGCATATTAAAATGGGTACCATTTGCTACCTATCAAATTGTCAAAGATAAAAAAGAAGAGTACCCAGTTTGGGGCAGTGTGTGCAGAAAACAGAGATTCTTATTAAATTACATTCACATTGTTCATGTAAATGTAATTTAGACTGCTGTTCTTGTAGGATAATTTATCAGTATATATTTTAAAATATATCTTTTGGCCCAGTAATTTCATTTATGAGAATTTATTCTTTGGAAATAATGACAAATGATCAAAGGTAATAATATAAGTGCTTATGTAGGCATTGGTTAAACTAAGGCTCATTCATATATTGGAAAATTATGGCATTGTATGACATAATGCACATTTATTACATGGAATATCAACAGGGACATGGATGGTGGTAGAAGTCAAGGGTTACTTATAATTGATATAAGTATCACTTTGATATAAAGTATAATTATTGATATAAGTTGATATATGTATAAGTGATACCAGCATCCCCTGAGAACATTCTGTCATTCAGCTTTCTTCCTAAAGCAACACACCATCCTTCAGCAGGAGTTTTAGTGGAAATTTGGACAATTACAGTGGGAATCTTTATGACAGGAAATGCAGTACATTCATAGGGATGGCCTCTTATCAAAAGGCAGAGTTTCTGGCCCATGGACACGTCTGTTTTGACTGTTCCTGGGTAATTTTGATGTGGACTATTGGCTTTCATTGTAATCTAAATGACTTTTTTCCCAAATGCTAACCTTTTGTTCTTAACCTTTTTAGTGAATAATCTCCCCGTTCCCTATGATTGGAGATTTCCTAATTGTTTAATACTTCTGCTGCCTGTAGGTGTCAGTAGTCCCTAGGCCTTCTTTGAAACAAAAGGTTATCAAGGGTCATTCACATCTCAAAATTCATGGCATGCTGTTTTGCTTTAAACACTGGAAAGTTCCTTTGAAAGATATGAAAGTTCTGTTTCATGACTCCTAGGGGCATGATTTAACAATGAGAGATCATAAACTATCATGAGGGACACAACCGTGAGCAGTTATTTATAACGAAGCTTTTTCTCTTCTAGGTCTTGTTTGACTGGATGATGAAGATTGGGTATAGCACATCCCTATACAGCCTTTCCACTTCCTTTCCCAGAAGGCCTCTGGAAGTGGAGGGAGGCTGGTCACTGCAGGACATTGGAATAACTGTGGATACTGTACTCAACGTGGAAGAGAAAGAGCAGAGCAGCTAGTTTAGAAATGCCAACTAGCTGTTTTACATGAAATCAGTTACACCATGACCTTAGAGGACAATAGAGGATTCACATTAAAATCATGCCATATGTTGATTGAGCTCAAGGCCATAAACATTTCAATGTTGATCTCCATGGAAATGTATGGACATAAAGTACTACGAAAGGATTGCTCTCTACATATAATAATTAGGGAGTGTGCCATATTACAATGTACCAAATGAGGATGAGATAGAAATGTATACAGTAAGGTGCTCATTAATTTGTATTTTCCCCAGCTGACGTCATTTATCAGTTTCTTTCATTGGCCTTGCCATAGTGAACATTTCACCATTCAAACTCTTTAAGGTCTTCTAAGTAGGAATGTTTAGTTTGCTGTATTTCCAGAAATTAAACTTTGAAAATGTTTCAAAGCTCTTTTTAGACTTCAGAGTTCTTTTCGATAGTAAACATTGTGCTCATGTTTACTTAACTAATGTTTGAGATTTATTTTGCCTTGCATTGAACTGTAACATTTACAACATTCCAGGTGGATCAGGATAACATTTACAACATTCCAGGTGTTTTAAAGATAAAACAATGAAAACAAAGTGAAGGTGAGTTTTAAAAATATATCTGGGCACTTCATTTCCGTGGTTATACTTCTATAATGGTGTATTCACACTAATAACAAGTTCAAACTCCAAGGATGGTTTAAAGGCTGTCTATTCCAGCCACTCCCTTTCCCATGCTATCACTCTTTTTTTTTTTTTAATAGATTTTTTTGTTTGTTTGGCCATGCCCCAAGCCATGTGGGAACTTAGTTCCCCAATCAGAGGTCAAACCCATGCTCCCTGTGAAAGGCTGTTGTATTACGCAAAGACGCCAGGATTCTTGGCCCCCGGAGGAGAATTTAATCTGGGGCCAGAGACGAGGCTTGATCACTCAGAGCTTTTGTGTAATAAAGTTTTATTAAAGGAGATAATGGGGATAGAGAAAGGAGATAGAGAAAGCTTTTGACATAGGCAAATGGTCACTGAAATGGAGAAAGAAGTCATACTGTGGGTGGCCTCATGGAGAGGCATGTGTGGCAAGCAAGTGAAGCCAACAGCAAGGGGAAGGAGCTTGTGCAGTTATGTGGGAAATGGAAAATGCAGCTAACAAGGTATCCAGCTAAATCTGTTTCTAACCAGAGTACTGAAAACATCAGCCTGTTTCTTCTTGCTGCTTATAGTAAACTGTGAGAAGAGAAGTTCAAGAAAGGACTTAAAAAGGAACCAGGGTTCACTGGTTTGGAAGATCCCAAATAAGGCCAGACAAAATGCCTTCAGAGCAAAGTTAAATCAAGGACATTCTCAGGAAGTGTGAAAGTGTTAGTCGCTCAGTCGTGTCTGACTCTTTGCGACCCCATGGACTGTAGCCCACCAAGCTCTTCTGTCCATGTGATTTCCCAGGCAAGAATACTGGATGGGTTCAGTTCAGTTCAGTTGCTCAGTCGTGTTGACTCTTTGCAACCCCATGAACTGCAGCATGCCAGGCCTCCTTGTCCATCACCAACACCCAAGTCCACCCAAACCCATGTCCATCGAGTCGGTGATGCCACCCAACCATCTCATCCTCTGTTGTCCCCTTCTCCTCCTGCCCTCAATGTTTCCCAGCATCAGGGTCTGTTCAAATGAGTCAGCTCTTCGCATCAGGTAGCCAAAGTATTGGAATTTCAGCTTCAACATCAGTCCCTCCAATGAACACCCAGGACTGATCTTTAGGATGGACTGGTTGGATCTCCTTGCAGTCCAAGGGACTCTCAAGAGCCTTCTCCAACACCACAGTTCAAAAGCATCAATTCTTCAGCTCTCAGCTTTCTTTATAGTCCAACTCTCACATCCATACATGACCACTGGAAAAACCATAGCCTTGATTAGACGGACCTTTGTTGGCAAAGTAATGTCTCTGCTTTTTAATATGCTATCTAGGTTGGTCATAACTTTCCTTCCAAAGAGCAAGTGTCTTTTAATTTCATGGCTGCAATCACCACCTGCAGTGATTTTGGAGCCCCAAAAAATAAAGTCTGATACTGTTTCCACTGTTTCCCCATCTATTTCCCATGAAGTGATGGGACCAGATGCCATGATCTTTGTTTTCTGAATATTGAGCTTTAAGCCAACATTTTCCACTCTCCTCTTTCACTTTCATCAGAGGCTCTTTAGTTCTTCTTCACTTTCTGCCATAAGGGTGGTGTCATCTGCATATCTGAGGTTATTGATATTTCTCCCGGCAATCTTGATTCCAGCTTGTGCTTCCAGTCCAGCGTTTTATGATATACTTTGCATAGAAGTTAAACAAGCAGGGTGACAATATACAGCCTTGACGTACTCCTTTTCCTATTTGGAACCAGTCTGTTGTTCCATGTCCAATTCTAACTGTTGCTTCCTGACCTGCATACAGGTTTCTCAAGAGGCAGGTCAGGTGGTCTGGTATTCCCATCTCTCTCAGAATTTTCCACAGTTTATTGTGATCCACACAGTCAAAGGCTTTGGCATAGTCAATAAAGCAGAAATAGATGTTTTTCTGGAACTCTCTTGCTTTTTCCATGATCCAGCAGATGTTGGCAATTTAATCTCTGGTTCCTCTGCCTTTTCTAAAACCAGCTTGAACATCTGGAATTTGATGGTTCATGTACTGCTGAAGCCTGGCTTGGAGAATTTTGAGCATTACTTTACTAGCATGTGAGATGAGTGCAATTGTGCAGTAGTTAGAGCATTCTTTGGCATTGCCTTTCTTTGGGATTGGAATGAAAACTGACCTTTTCCAGTCCTGTGGCCACTGCTGAGTTTTCCAAATTTGCTGGCATATTGAGTGCAGCACTTTCACAGTGTCATCTTTCAGGATTTGAAATAGCTCAACTGGAATTCTATCACCTCCACTAGCTGTTCGTAGTGATGCTTCCTAAGGCCTACTTGACTTCACATTCCAGGATGTCTGGCTCTAGGTGAGTGATCACACCATCGTGATTATCTGGGTCATGAAGATCTTTTTTGTATAGTTCTTCTGTGTATTCTTGCCACCTCTTCTTAATATCTTCTGCTTCTGTTAGGTCCCTACGATTTCTGTCCTTTATCGAGCCCGTCTTTGCATGAAATGTTTCCTTGGTATCTCTAATTTTCTTGAAGAGATCTCTAGTCTTTCCCATTCTGTTGTTTTCCTCTATTTCTTTGCATTGATTGCTGAAGAAGGCTTTCTTATCTCTCCTTGCTATTCTTTGGAACTCTGCATTCAATCTTCCCTTTTCTCCTTTGCTTTTCACTTCCCTTCTTTTCACAGCTATTTGTAAGACCTCCTCAGACAGCCATTTTGCTTTTTTTGCATTTTTTCTTGAGTTGGTTTTCATTCCCGTTTCCTGCACAATGTCATGAACCTCCATCCATAGTTCATCAGGCACTCTATCAGATCTAGTCCCTTAAATCTATTTCTCACTTCCACTGTATAGTCATAAGGGATTTGATTTAGGTCATACCTGGATGGGTTGCCATTCCCTTATCCAGGGGATCTTCCAGACCCAAGGATTGAACCCAAGTCTCCTGCACTACAGGCAGATTCTTTACCGTCTCAGCCATCATGGAAGCTAACACTCTTAGGAAAGCACAAGACTACAACTGTAAAGTCATTTGTTAAGATCTGAAAAAAGATAAAAAATGATGCCTCAGAATAAGACTCAAAGAAGATTCAAAGTTTTAAAAATACATCAGCAGGAACGTGGTTAACTTGGACCAAAAGAGACAAGAGAAGTGAAAATACAGGGAGGCCTTTGGACCCTGAAGATTCTACTTGTGGGAAGCAAGCTGAGAAAATGGCTCCCCCATAAACCTTTCATGTAAAAGGATAACTCAGAAGATGAGGCCAAAGACTCCAAGGGCCCAGGTCAAAAGCCATTTGAAAGTCACTTCCTGGCAGCAAGACTGAATTCTAGTCAAGGAATTTCTAACACTTGCCCAGCTGGATTTCAGAACTACTCACAGACCAGTAACTTTTGTGTGCTATTCATTTTCTGTCTTTCTGAGCAGGAATCATCCTGTCTGATAAGCATGTGTACTGGGCACAGGGAGGGGGAATACCATTGCTGTTCACAGGCCTACAGAACTGGAGGAACTGTGCATACATCCTCATAGCTCCATCTGCACCTGGACCTGATTTAGATAAGATTCTGAACTCTGAGCTGATGCTGGAATGGGTGGAGACTTTCATATTCCTTGGGAGGGGGCAGCCTCCCAGGTGGTCCTAGTGGTCCCTCTGTCCTGGTATTCACACTTCTGCACTGTTCTGGCCCACAATGTACCAGGGTTGATCACAGGCCCAATAGAATAAACTAGAGTAATGCTGTGTCCCTTCTTACCTTAGATGACAAAGGACAGCTGCTTCTCTCCCTGGCTTTGTCTCATCAGTTACTCTGATGGAATCATACTGCTGTATGCAGTCTGGTGGAGATGACCATGGGTCAGACAACGGGAGCCTCTCACCAACAGCTCTGTAAGTGAGCTTGGGGAGAATCCTCCAGCTTCAGTTTTATCCAGAGACTGCAGGCCTGGCTGATAACTTGACTGAAGGTCTCTAATCAGAGACCCTGAGCCAGAACCACCCAGCTAAGGTGCTCTGGGATTCCAGACCCATGGAAATGGTGGGAGAGAGAATATACATTGTTTTAAGCTATACTGTTTTGGGGAAATTTATGTGGCAATAACTAACTAGTACAAGCAATATTCAGGGCATTGTCCCCAGCAATATAAAGACCTTCGTCCTTAGGAATGACTTTTTACTTTTCCTGATTCTTTGGTTCCTCTAGCTGTTTAGATCTCTTAATCAGGATCTCTTTCAAAGACTCAGGAAGCTTCCATTATTCTTTGAAATAGATGCAAATGCAAAGAGAAATGGAAAAGAAAGAAAATCCAAATATTTCCATGTTTACCTGTTCTTATCACAGGTTCTATTTTCAGTTGTCCATCCACATCCATTTCCAAGGATACTGGCTGCAGAAAAGAATTATTACCATTTAAAAAAGATCTGTTTTTTTTTTTTTAAGCTAAAATTCCAGACATTAACAAATAGATCCTAAAATTTGTGGGATAAATATTCCTCCAACCCTCTAATCCCTGATTTTTAATACAAAAACTTTAAGGCCATTTCTTTGCCTGGCAATACATTTGTATTTAACACAAAGAAAAAGCACTATGAGTTGCATGGACAGCTAAAGCGCTAAAAATAGATGGTTAATTGTTTCCTTGGTGATAAAAGCTAATTCTTCTTAATTTAGGGAAACTGCAGATGTCTTAAATCTTCAGATTCTTGGTTAATAATACCATTCTCTTATGCTGTAGTCTTCTTGCAATGAGTTGGAAAAATTAGAAACATATGATTAAGGACATTTTTTTCTAGATGTGATGATGGTATCATGGTTGGGTGAGAAAAAAGGAAAGCCTTTAAAGATATATACTACAATATGATAGGAATTATGGTCAAAATCTGCTTCAAAATAATCGGAGGGGGACAGTAGGTAGGGATATAGATGAATAAATGTTAAATTTAAGTAAAAGATACATTGAGGCACCTTATACTCTTATTTCTGCTGCTGCTAAGTCACTTCAGTTGTGTCCGACTCTGTGCGACCCCACAGACAGCAGCCCACCAGGCTCCCCGGTCCCTGGGATTCTCCAGGCAAGAACACTGGAGTGGGTTGCCATTTCCTTCTCCAATGCATGAAAGTGAAAAGTGAAAGTGAAGTCGCTCAGTCGTGCCTGACTCTTAGCAACCCCATGGACTGCAGCCTACCAGGCTCCTCCATCCATGGGATTTTCCAGGCAAGAGTACTGGAGTGGGGTGCCATTGCACTCTTATTTCTACTTTTGTGTAAATGATAGTGTTTAAAGATATCACCAGCTTAAGACAGAAAAAGAAGCAGACTTATAACTTGTCTAAGTGATTTCTAAGAGAAGTGTGACTTAAAATGCTTTAGATTTTTAAAAAAAGAATAGCCTGAGGGAAAACTAACTTGAATCCTATTTCAACTTAGCCTATGTATTATTGTTTTTAATAATATCCTTCAGTGAAGGAGTGATACTGAAAAATTTAGAAGACATTCATCTTTAGTGTACTAACGAAGAGTCTGCGTAGCAACTGAAAAAAAAGCACATGAGAGTTGTGGGTTATGTTTTTATTTGAGGGCAAAATGAGGACTAAAGTCCAGGAGATAGCATTTCAAATTGCACTGAGAAATTGCTACCAAGAGGCAGGGGGGAAGGTCAGTGTCATATATGAATTCAGTGACGGGCTCAGTGCAGTCAAGCTCACATTTTGTCAGAGGCTTGCTGCTAGTCGTAGGGAGCAGGTGTCACCATTAATGATGTTAGCATTTTTCTAATTATGAGGAGACCCAAGAATTGGGCTCATACAATATTGTATTGGCTTTGCCATACATCAACATGAATCCGCCATGGGTATACAGTCTTCTAAAAATATCTATCTGAAGACCTGTTCTGCCAGTTTTTCCCAGAACACAGAGTAGGTCATACCTGTTTTCACCCTGAGCTCTTTTCAGGGGTGTTGAAGGTCAGCAGCTGCAGCAGCTCATGATTTAATCCTTGTCGAGGTAGATGGCATATGCCAATTTGTAGCTGGCAAGAGTATTTTTTAAAAGTGTGCAGTCAATACGTGTACTATATAACCTATTTATCTCTAGAGCACAAGCCACATATCCTTACTTAGAGAATTTCCCCTAATTTTATTACTCCTCCTCTCTGTTCATGCTTCACTTTGTAACTTTCTCCCTGTTATGAGCTAACGGGGGAGATCAGTTGAGTAACTGGGTTTCATGATACCATAGCTGCCTATTATCAAAATACTATACTTGTCATTTCAGGTTGTTCTACTATTGACAGTGACACTAACACATATTTTGTTGTGGGCAGAAAATAAAAAACATAAAACCATCTTTTTTCTGTAGGAAACTTTAAAAGAAATGTGATATTCCCTTTTAAGGTAGGGGTGGGGTGGGGTGGGGAGCCAGGGATGGGAGAGGGAAGACTTGCCTTAATCAGATAATTGTTCTATTGGCTGAAATTTTGAGATCCTGAAAAGAGCAAGTTTTGAACCATACAGCAGTTTTGGACTTCCACTTAGGAAGTGAAAAAAATTCCCTTAGAAACCTACAAAAAATGTTTCTCCTACCCTAAAACACAGCTTGATGAAAGACACAATGGCAACGTTTTTGAGCCCTCAGAGGTTGCAAGGCAACCACAGAAACTGAACTCAAACATAATCCACTGGGAAGAGAGACAGGACAGACTGTTTTCCATTTCACATGGATGGGACAAAAGGTAGCTAAAACTCAGCAAAGATTTTAGCATCTGTGAAGGCTACCACATCACTTTGGAACAGGACTGGCTACTTCATCTGTGGGTCTTAGTGCCAAAGGAAAATACGATAACTTTTGCTCAAAAATAAAGAATTCAGGATGGTGATGGCACAGCCTGAAAGCAGCTGCAAGGATCTTCAAAGTGTGGGCTGTTTGTGACGCACAGATCATGTGCCTTGAAGCCGGTCCTCAGAAATAAAGGGAGTTCTCACCTACCTGAGAGCTCTTCGCCCTCCGCCTTCACCAGGCATCTCTGAGGAGGAGAGCGTGCAGTGATGATCTCCCTGCAAACGCGGAGGTGATTGGTGGCTGTGAAGGTGCTTGGTGGCTGTGGAGGATTGAGGAGGTGATTGGTTCCTGTGGAGGACTGAGGAGGTGATTGGTTCCTGTGAAGGTGATGATTGGTGGCTGTGAAGGTGATGATTGGTGGTTGTGAAGGTGATGATTGGTGGCTGTGAAGGTGACTGGTGGCTCTGGAGGACTGAGGAGGTGACTGGGGCTGTGGAGGAGCAAGCTCAAAGCCGCACTACGTCCTCGGACTCCCTCTCCTCTGCAGAGCCCAAGTCATGACGTGCTGGGGGTGGTACTTTCTGAAGAAGCGGCAGAAGTAAAATCCATCTGCCTCTCCTAGTTCAGTTCAGTTCAGTCGCTGAGTGGTGTCCAACTCTTTGCGACCCCATGAATCGCAGCACGCCAGGCCTCCCTGTCCAGCACCAACTCCCGGAGTTCACTCAGATTCACGTTCATCGAGTCAGTGATCCAGCCATCTCATCCTCGGTCGTCCCCTTCTCCTCCTGCCCCCAATCCCTCCCAGCATCAGAGTCTTTTCCAATGAGTCAACTCTTCGCATGAGGTGGCCAAAGTACTGGAGTTTCAGCTTTAGCATCATTCCTTCCAAAGAAATCCCAGGGCTGATCCTCAGAATGGACTGATTGGATCTCCTTGCAGTCCAAGGGACTCTCAAGAGTCTTCTCCAACACCACAGTTCAAAAGCATCAATTCTTTGGCGCTCAGCTTTCTTCACAGTCCAACTCTCACATCCATACATGACTACTGGAAAAACCATAGCCTTGACTAGACTGACCTTAGTTGGCAAAGTAATGTCTCTGCTTTTGAATATGCTATCAAGGTTGGTCATAACTTTTCTTCCAAGGAGTAAGCGTCTTTTAATTTCATGGCTGCAGTCACCATCTGCAGTGATTTTGGAGCCCCCCAAAATAAAGTCTGACACTGTTTCCACTGTTTCCCCATCTATTTCCCATGAAGTGATGGGACCGGATGCCATCAAGAGGCTCTTTAGTTCCTCTTCACTTTCTGCCGTAAGGGTGGTGTCATCTGCATATCTGAGGTTATTGATATTTCTCCCAGCAATCTTGATTCCAGCTTGTGTTTCTTCCAGTCCAGTGTTTCTCATGATGTATTCTGCATAGAAGTTAAACAAGCAGAGTGACAATATACAGCCTTGACGTACTCCTTTTCCCCGGGGCAAAGACTTGTTGCCTCAGGGGGAGGGTAGAAGCCAGAAGTCTCTGCTCCTGTTGGTGGGGCAAGTACAAATACCGGGTGATTGCTCTCCTGGGGGGTGTGTATGGAAAACAACCACTCCAGACCACCACAGTTACAAGGCAGCATTTGCAGGCCACGGGTAGGAGGAACAGGAACGCCAGGAAAACCTCACCCCTGAAGCCAGAGTACGAAGGGCCTGCCTGAGATTTGAGGCTGAATTGGGACAAAACAATCTCACCTGGTCCTACCACGAGCTTAGCACCAGAGTCACAAGCAACAGCTGTGGACAACCGGGGAAGGTGTCAGAGCCCAGAGGAAGACTCTCTGAAGCATGTATGCGGGGACAGTGGCAAGCTGAGGGGGGCACAGGGACCCCAGGAAACCTGACACCCAGCACCTACCCTGAGCACAAGGGGACAGCAGCCTGCCCACTTTTAACGGAATTTGAGGCCTATGGGCCCTGAGACTATGAGTAATAGAAGTCTATACTTAGTGAAAATATCTTTCAAAAAATGAATCTTGAGGGAATTTCCTGGTGGTCCAGCAGTTAGGGCTTGGTGCTTTCACTGCTGAGGGCCCAGGTTTGATCCCGGGTTAGGGAACTAAGATTCCACAAGCTGCAAGGCACGGCCACACACAAAATAAATAAAAGAATTATGGGATAGTTTCTAAGACATACAAAAGCTGAAGGAATTGCTCACCAGTAGACTTGCACTACAAGTAAGTCTTTAGGGTAGAAGAACAACTATACCAAAGGAAAATATGAACCTAAATAAAGGTATGAGAAGTCTGGGAAATAGTCTACATTTAAACAAGCAAATACATGTATAAAAGTCTTAAACATTATTATTTATAGTTCTTTGTTTTGTTTTGTTATTTTTATTTATTTTTTTAATTTTATTTTTTTACTTTACAATACTGTATTGGTTTTGCCATACATTGACATAAATCCACCACAGGTGTACATGAGTTCCCAACCCTGAACCCCCTCTCCCACCACCCTCCCCATATTATCTCTCTGGGTCATCCCAGTGCACCAGTTCCAAGCGTCCTGTATCCTGTATCGAACCTAGACTAGTGATTCATTCTTTAAATAATAACCTTGTCTAAACAAAGTAATATATGATTTTTAATATGTGCAAAAGCAACATGTATGACAATAGTGCAAAGTTTGGGTGGGGATAAACATAAGGTTCTAATTCTGTATGTGGCATGGTGTAATACTATTTGAAGACATTGTTTTAAGTTAAAAGCATACCACAAATCCTAAAACTACCAGTTAGAGTAACAAAATTATAAGCTCATAAGCCACTAAAATGATATATGGAATAAAAAATATTCCATTAATCCAGAAGAATTAAGAAAAAAAGAATGTATGAGACAAATAGAAAACAAATAGCAAGATGACAGACATAAACCTAACTGTACTGATAATCACAATTAAATGTAAATACTATCAATATTCCCAGTTAAAGACAGAGTGTTAAACTGGATTAAAAAAATTAGTGCCCAACTGTATGCTGCCTAAAAGAAATACGATGGGGCAAGAGCTGATGCAAAAACCTTGGAAGTGGTTCTCTGAGCCTCAGTTTTCTTATCTGTATAATGGGAATATTTAGAGTTATGAGGATTAACTGAGTTACTATGTATAAAGACCATAGAACAGGTCCTGGGACATAATAGATTTTCTGTATGTGTTAACTATAATAACAATAAGAGCAATTTTTTTTTTTCAAAGTGGAGAACTGTTGGAAGGCTTTCAGGAAAGGAGATATTATAAATCAGAAAGCAGCATTTTTTTAAAGGTCATTCTAGCTACAGATTGGAACAAGGAACTAACAGACTTAGGGGTGTAATAAGGAGACTTTTGCATGGGGTCCATTGAGAGCTGTGAGACAGTTAAACTAAGTAGGCAGAGGGGACTTGGAAAGATTTGTGAATTAGGCGGTGGAAACTACCAACCTTGATGTTTGAGGTGGTGGGAGGATGTAGGAGGTGGCAAGGGGCCTCTCCAAACTGTGGCCCTGGCAGCAGGGGCTGGTGGTGATGTGCTTCACCGGGTCAGGGGAGCCTGGAGGAGGACGAGGTTGGGGAGGTGCTGGATGTGCTCAGAGTCGGGGACTGTGGGGCATCCTGGCTGAGGGGCTGCAGAAGCAGTCTGGAGTTCAGAAGACAGATTGTGGCTGGAGACAGAAGATTGAAACTGAAAATTGGACCACAATCAACCAGTCTGGAACAGGTGGGAAGAAGGAGATAGCTAGATGATTTTTAGTTTCTCCTGGTTCCCACATATGTAGGATTCCAAGTGTTGAGGTTGTTGAGGGACCAAAAGATACACAAAAAAACAATGTTAGATGGCAAGATTTATACACCAAATAGTATAGTATGATGCTGAGAGAAGCTAAGACTTGAAGGGGGTATGTGCCATCTCCATGGACTGGAAGACTCTAGGTGAAAGCATCTAATCTCCCCCAGTGATAGATACTGCAGTCCTGGTCAAAATCCTAGCAGGTGTTTTTTTTTCTTCTGCGTGTATGACTATAAAAGTTGATTCTAAAAAAATTTTTTTTGATTGTTGTAAAATATGTGTAACAGCATTTACCATTTTAGCCATTTTAAAGTGTACAATTCAGTGGTATTAAGTACATTCACCATGGTGTGCCACTATCTATTTCCAGAATTTTTTCATCATTGCAAACACACCAGGCATTAAAAATTAACTCCCCATTCCCTTCTTCCCCAGTCCCTGGGGATCTCTATTCTACTTTCTGTATCTATGAATTTGCCAATTCCAGGTACCTCATATAAGTGGAATTAAAACAATATTTGCTTTTTTGTGCCTGGTTTGTTGCACTTAGCATGTTTTTTAGGGTCATCTGTGTTGTAGTATGTATCAGAATCTGCCCTTTTTATGGTTGAATAGTATTCCACTGTATGTATACACCATATTTTATTAATTTTTTTGCCAACTGATGGACATTTGGGTTATTTCCACTTTTTGGCTATTGTGAATAACACTACTAAGAACTTTGGTACCTCGTGTATTCTTTGTAAAATTTAAATGAGTGATTCAATTTCTTTCATAGTAACAGTAGGTTGCATTGTTTTCTTTTCCATTACGGCTTATTACAGAATATTGAATATACAATAGGACCTGTTTATCCATTCTATATATAATAGTTTGCATCTGCTAGTCTCAAACTCCCAGTCCACCTCTCCCCCCGCAATCCCCCCCCAATCCCCATTTCCCTTGCCAGCCACAGGTCTGTGCTTTATGTCTGTGTAGACTCATTTATTCCTGCATCAGTTTCATAAGATTAAAATATCCTAGTCATTTGCTCATTACTTGTTTTCAAATTTATCGTTGTTGTTGTTCAATCGCTCAGCCGTGTCCGACTCTTTGTGACCCCATGAACTGCAGCACGCGTCTTCTCTGTCCATCACTATCTCCAGGCTTCCTCAAATTCATGTCCATTGATGCCATCCAACCAAGGTATTGGCAAGTATTATTCATACTACCATCTAAATGTTTTAATCATTTCTTTTTGCAAATTCATGGGTTTTTTGGTGCTCCCTGAATGCTTTCCTTCATTTTATTTTTTGAAGTACTTTCATTCTGTTGATATTTGGAGTCTTTTGATATTTGCTCTTAATTTAAAAAAATTTTAAAAAATACTTTCTCTAAATCCTCTTTTATGGAATAGTAAACACAGCTCAATTAATTTTTAGCTGTTCCTCTATTACAAGCACTTAATTATAAATTTCCTGTAGAGCCTGGTTTGGTTGCATTGCACAAGTTTTATTTCTGTGAACAGCTTCATTGAGGTATATTTTACATATGGAATTTTCCCGTTTCAAGGGTAAAGATTTCTCGTAAATTGACCAAAAGGAGCAATTGTGGCCATGAACCAGTTTTAGAACATTTCCTTCATTCTAACACGTACCTTTGTGACTATCTAGTTAATTCCCATTCCCACTGGCTAGGCAACCACTTATCTTCTTCTGTCGTCATAAGTTTGCCTTTTTTAGGCATCTCCTAGAAATGAAATACGTGTAGTGTCTCATGTCTGGCTTCTTTCATTAGCATATTTTGAAGTTCATCCATGTTGTTATGTTTCAGTTAACTTTTTTATTAGTGGTGGTTTACCACTCTATAACATTTTTGTCTATCTACTTACTGAGCAGTTAACAGACATTTAGAATGTTTCCAGTTTGGGCCTATAATTAATGAACATTTGCATGCATGTATTTTCTCTTGGGAAGATATGAATGAGTGGAATTGTTGGGGCATAGTTAATTTACGTTTATGAACTTGTCAAGTTTTCCAAAGTGGCTGCATCTTTTTAAATTAACTGATAGTGATGTATGAGGGTTCCAATTTCTCCTCATTCTCACCAATATTTGTTATTTGTGAATAAATAAGAAAATCAGTACACTTTTTCTGATGAGTGTGAAATCTCAATTGTGCATCAGTTTTCATTTCCCTAATGACTGATGTTATCTTTTCACATGCTTATTAGCTATTTGTTAGCTATTTGTGTATCTTTAGTGAAATGTCTATTCACATCCTCTGCCCATGTTCTAACTGCATTGTGTTACAGAGTGGTAAGAGTTCTTTTAAAATCTGGATACAAGTCCCTTATTAGATATGTGATGCAATCTTCTAGTTTCTTTTAATTCTGTCCTTTGAAGCATGAAAGTTTTGAATTCTAATGAGGCCGTTTATCAACTTAAAAATTTTATGCACCATTCTTCTGTAATAATTTCCAAAATCTTGGCCTAACCCATTCTCAAAGGAGTTCTGTTTTCTTTTTAAAGTTTGTTTGACCCATTGTTACTGAATTTTTGTGTATGATAGGTTAAGCACCTCAGTTCACCCTTTTGCACGTGGACATCACTTTCCCAACAACATTTGTTGAACAATTCTTCCCTTAATGAATTACCTCACTACTTTTATTGACTATAAATAGAAGGATTTATTTCTGGATTCTCAATTCTGTTCATTGATCTTTATCTTTACTCTTAAACTACACTGTCTTGAAAAATGTATTGTTAAATTCTGACATAGGGAAGAAAATGTACTCTTTGTTCTTGTTTCTCAAAATTGTTTTGGCTGTTCTAGGTATTTCATCCAGACTTTCCTGGCAGTCCACGGTTAAGACTCCGTGCTTCCAATGTAGAGGGGGTGGGTTCAGTCCCTGGTTGGGGCACTATCGACCCCATGTGCAGCAAGGTGAGGTCACAAAAAAAAATTAGGTATTTTATTTACATAATTTTATATGTATTTTCATAACCAGTTTTTCTAAATTCTATTTTATGGAATTTTAAATTTCCTTTAATTCATCTTTGACCCTTATTTTTTAATTTCACTATTAACCTCTAAATTAACTGCACTAGTCAGAGAACTGCTGTCACGTATCAGTTCTTTGAAAGTTTCTGAGACTTGCCTTATGGCCTAATAATTGCCAATTTTTATAAATGTCCCATATAAATTTGACAAGACTGTGTATTCTCTGTTGGGATACAGAGATGTATATATGTTTATTCTATCAATTTTATTCAAATGTTTTCAAATCTTCCACAATTTGTGTTTTATTGTATAATAACAGAGAAGTGAGTTGAAATCTGCCACTGTAATGCAAACTTGTCAATCTTTATCTGCATTTCTAAGGCTTTTTGTTTCTAACATATATGAGGCTATTTTGGTATGTGCATATAAGTTTAAATTATGTGTTAACTCAACTTGTATTGATCTTATACTCTTAAAATTGTCTCCAACTGTTTTAAATAAATTTATATAGCTACTCCAGATTTCCCTTTTTAGCATCTTTTCTTGGTCTAATGTCTTTAATTTCAACCTATCCAAATAATTTGCTATTGTATGTGTCTGACAATCAGTCATACAGCTGTAATTTTCTAAAAAAATCAAACTTGACCCTTTGTCTTTCAACTAGAAAATACAGTTCATTTACATTGATTATAATTTTGAGATGTTTATACCTATTTTTACCATGTCATTTTCTTATATAAAGGTGAAAAAAATTCAATTCCTCCCCCCCCCCTTCTTCCTCCCTCACAGCACATAACGACTGTATTTTCCTTTCTACTACTTGGGATTTACACTATACACTTAACTAGTCCTACTAGTTGTACTAAAGCTTATCTGGAGATTATTCTCATTTCTAGATTAAAAGGTAAAAGAGTCTACTCAGCCATATGTTATCCTACAGTTTTAGCATATAATCTATAGTTTAAAATATGAATAACAGGGGGAATTCCCTGGTGGTCCAGTGGTTAAGACTTCGCCTTCCAATGCAGGGGCTGCAGGTTCACGTGGGAGCTAAAATCCTACATAGCTTATGGCCAAAAAACCAAAACATAAAACAGAAACAATACTGTAACAAATTCAATAAAGACTTTAAAAAAATCTGCATAATACAAATTACCTAATGAGATGATGTTTACAAATAATAATCTTTTATGGCCTAAAAGTTATCAGGTACTATCAAAATTTTTTCTTCTGAAAATAAGTTCTATACAAAGAACACCACATTTAAAGTACCTCAACACAACTATTTATTACAGGTAAGAGATCTTGAAATTTCGAGCAGGTAAAATGTTCACTTAAAGTGTACCACAGTAACTCAGCATGTTTTTGTTTAAAACAGGAAGTTTATTTGCTCAGTACACCAAGTAGAATGCAAGCACTATCATGACAAATATACAGAAATATGCAGATCAACATAAAACAGTAATTTATTTTTAAAGAAGGGAAATCTCTAAATGTTATGACAACGTACTCCCAAGAATCCTTTTTTCAGTTAATTATACATTTCAATAAAATAAATGGTAATGACTTAAGTGGAAGTTAGCTTGTGAATTTTTCTTAAAAATAAAAATCCAACCCTATTAATCCATGCCAGTTAAACACTCTCAACTAAAATTTCCCAGTAAGTACAAGAGATGGAGTTAGTTACCTTTTTTGCTTGAACAGTCCCAAGGAAAATGGTTACTACAAATACAGCAGGCAAACTGTTAAGACCGACCGATCTAGAATAGTGTTGAACTAATTTCAGTCTCAAATTGTGCTGAACGCTCATCATTAGTACGGCACATTTTGGTCCATGATGTGGTTTAATGCCAAGACAGATCCCAATTTGTTACAGAAACACATAGATTACTGTTGCTTTTTTTGTTGTTTTGTTTATATATATATATATATATATATATAAAGCCAGATATACTTCCACATACAAAGGCGGGTTTTCCCAAGGGAGATTTACAGGAAGTAGTCTGGGGTGCGCCGGGTCACATGAGGCTCTCCACGACGAGGTGCTGGGTCAAACTGAAGGCTATAAATGGCAAAAAAAAGAGAGAAAGCAACTGGTTACAGGTTTTGACTTTGCAGGCAAACAAATCAATTAAGAACAGACATTGAGGCAGAAAGAGCAGTGCTCGTCTCTCGCCTTCTCTGTTATGACCCTGGGTAAGTCACTGCAAGTGTTCTCGTCCATAAAACCAGCTGAGCTACAGTGAAGATTTAAGCTAAGAAGCTGTCTGGCTCACATCTGACATAAGAGGTCTGTAATATTACATTCAGTTGAATGGAAGCAATGAGAGCAGACATGCTTGTTTTAGATTTTAAGGGAAAAGCATTCAGTCTTTCACTATTAAGAATGATGAAATTAGCTGTGGGGGTTTTGTAGATGACCTTTATCAGGATGAGAAAGTTCCCTTCTTTGACTAGGTGAGCACAGCTGACCCTTGAAAGAGGTGGGGGTTGGGGTCCCGACCCTCTGCAGTTGAAAATCCGAGTATAACTTATAGCCAAGCCCTCTGTATATGTGGTTCCTACCTGTGGTTCCAAGGATCCTGTAATACTAGAGTACTAAAACAGGAAACCACGTATAAGTGGACTCATGCAGTTCAAATCTGTGTCCTTCAGGGGTCAACTGCATTTTTATTGTGAAAGGGTGCTGGATTTTGACAAATGGCTTTTTCTGGCCTTACTGAGAAGATCATGTGGTTTCTGCCCTTTATTAATATGGTTTATTATAAGAACTTGGAGAAGGCACTGGCAACCCACTCTAGAACTCTTGCCTGGAAACTCCCATGGACGGAGGAGCTTGGTAGGCTGCAGTCCGTGGGGTCCCTAGGAGTCGGACACGACTGAGCGACTTCCCTTTCACTTTCCACTTTCATGCATTGGAGAAAGAAATGGCAACCCACTCCAGTGTTCTTGCATGGAGAATCCCAGGGACGGAGGAGCCTGATGGGCTGCCATCTATGGGGTCGCACAGTCGGACATGACTGAAGCGACTTAGCAGCAGCAGCAGCATTGTAAAAACTGATTTTCCTATTCTGAACCAACTTTGCAATCCTAGGATACATCCCACTCGGTCAGTGTATAATCCTTTTTATATACTGCTGGACTTGGTTACTATTTTGTTGCAAATTTTTGCATCTATATATGCATAAAGACTATAGTCGGTAGTTTTCTTAAAATGTCTTTGATTTTGGTGTTAGGGAAATATCTTTAAAGAATGGGTGAGGAAGTAATCCTTCCTCTTCTGTTTTTTGGAGGTGTTTGTGCAGGCTTGGTGCTAATTCCTTTTTTTAATCATCTGGTCAATTCACAACTGAAGCCAACTGGGCTTGGGCTTTTCTTAGTAGGAAGTCCTAAAATTATTAATTCAATTTCTTCACTTGCTTCAAGTTTATTGAAGTTTTCTACTTCTGAGTCAGTCTTGGTAGTTTTTCTTTTTGTCTTTCTAGGAATTCATCCATTTTATCCTAGTTACCTAATTTGCCCCCCAAGTTATTCCTTGTATTCCCTTACAATTCTTTATTTCAGTAAGGCTTGTGCAGATTTTGCTAATGATGGGTCTTCAACTCTTTTTTTTCTTGGCCAATCTACTTAAGGCTTTTCAATTCTATCAATAAGAAACAACGTTTGGTTTCACTGGTTTTCACTATTTTTCTATTTAATTTCCACCACTAACTTTATTTCCTTCCATATGCTTGCAATAACTTTAACTTGCTCTTCTTTTTCTAGGTCCATAAGATGTAAAGGTAGGTTATGGAGGCTGGATTTGGAGATGAGGGTACCAGCATGAGTGAGTTCTGGTGAAAGCCCTCTTCCGGGTTACAGACTGTCAACTTCTAATTCTACCTGATTTCTAATATAGGCATTTACTACCATAAATTTCTCTGAAAACACTGCTTCCACTGGGATATCCCGTAAGTTTTGGTACACTGTTTTCATTTTCACTCATCTCATTTTCTTTTTGACTACCTGAAAGGTTACTTAGGAGTGTCTTAATTTCTACCTATTTATACATTTTCCTAGTTTTTGCTATTGATTTCTAATTTCATCCAACCATGTTTGGAGAATATATTTTGTATGATCCCATTCTTCTTAAATTTACTGAGGCTTGGCTTACAGCCAAACACACGGTCAGTACTGGACAATGTTCCAGGTGTGTTTGAGAAGACTGTTCTGCTGTTGCCGGGTGCAGAGTTCTGTAGATGTGAGGTAAAATGTTTCTCAAGTCCTCTATTTTCTTGCTAGTCTTCTGTGTACTTCTGTTATTGCCAAGTGGCATAATGAAATCTCCAGCTATTGTTGTTGAATTGTCTGTTTCTTTCTCAGTTCTGTTTGTTTTTGCTCCATGTATTTCAAGGCTCCACTATTAAGTGCATATCTTTGTGATATATTTCCCTAATAGTCAGACTCTTGATCACTGTGAAATACACTTCTTCATGTCTAGTAACAATTTTTGTTTTGAAATCTATTTGGTCTGATATTAGTATATCCAGTACAGCACTTCTGTGGTTCCTATTTGCATAGCATATCTTTTCTCATCATGCTTCTTTTAACCTATTCATGTTTTTGAATATAAGTTATATTTCCTATAGACATTATAAAACTAGAGATTTAAAAACAAAAACATCAGCTTGATAATTTCTGCCCTTTGATACCATTGTGTTGATGACTCATTCGGTACTACTGATATCAACTCATTTTCCTTTTTTAAATTATGCCTTTTGTTTCTTGGTTCCTGCTCTGTGTTCTTTGTAGTAAAATATTATTTTCTAACATACTATTTAAATTCCTTAATAACTGTACACTTATTTTTATTAGCAGTTGCTCTAGAACCTAGACTATACAACTTGTAAAATTCTACTTCAGATTTGTAAATTCTAGTGAATTAAGAGGTGTTCACTCCTAGATAGCATATAGCTCCTTTCCATTTCCACTTCCTTTTTTTTGCTACTGATCTTATAGAGTATATATGTTACAAACCCCTAAATTATATATAATACTATATAATTACTATTTTACATACTCTTACAACCTTAAGCCGAGAGAGGAGAGTATACATTTATAGATTTTGTTAAATATCTTTCTCATTTTTTCTTCATATACTTCCGTTAATTCAAATTTACCATCTGGTGGCCCTTACTTTAGTACAGCTTTGTTCCCCTCAACCTCTTCTGTGCTGTTACTGTCAAATCTACATTTCTGTACATTCCATTACTTATAAGTTCAACTATACTATAAATACATCCATGCTGTGTCATGCAACTGATTTTTAAACTCATTAAGAAGGTACAATTACTATTTTCTGTGTGTAGCAGACTTACTGTCTGGTGTCCCTTGCTTTCAGCCTTAAGTGCTGAAAGTATATCTTGTATGGCAGGTCTGCTAGCACGCAATTCTCTCCATTTCTGTTTATCTGAGTATGCCCTTTTTGCATTCACTTTGAAGTTGTGCTGGATATGACCTGGGTTGTTTTATTTTTAGCACTTTAAGAAAGTTTCATTGCCTCTCTGAGGTGATGTCAGCTGATTACTCCATTGAGGTACTCTTTTCTAAGTCATTTTTCTCTTTCTGTCACCAGGATTTCTTCTTTTAGACTCTCAGCATTTTGACCGTGATGCGTCTGACTACTCCTGTGTCCATACAGCCTACTAACTGAGTACAGCCTTCTTTTCTCCCAGAGTTGACTGTGATGATCTCAGGAAAGCTCTTCTTCTCTTTTCCTGGTTTTATCTGTTAAAGTTCTCCTTGCTTTCCTCTCTTGCTTATTGCTACTAATATTGTGGGAGCTATAGAGCCTTCTTTATTGGTCTCCACCATATTACCCATTGTCTTCCACACAATACTTAGGCTTGCAATTCTTGACCCTCTGTTCTAAGTGAGGTCAGTCCCCTCAGGCAAAGGTGAGGAACTTTTTTCTGCATCTTTCTGAACAGAACTTTTATTTCACTGTTGAGAGATGCAGGCAGGTATGAAGGCCCACTTCTTAGTGGCATCTCCTATTCTAGAGCAGGTGCTGGCAAGAATCAGGGATACAGCATTCTCTGCTCCTAACATGCACAAGTGGAATAAAGCCTCCACCCTAGGACCAGGTAGGGGAAAGAAGTCTCAGCCAGACTGACTGAGCAGAACCAGACTGGGGAGGCTGAGATATGCTGGCATCTGCCTGTGTCGGGGGAGAAGCCCCATCTTCTTGGCCACACCTACGGAGTAGCTTCTGTACCAGGGATCTGGAAACAGGGGAGAGAACAAACACACTGTGACTCAAATTCCACAGACTCTGGTGTTATGCTGAGAGTCAGCAGATCTTCTAGAATCAGTGTGTCTACATTTGCTGTATACATTTAGGACAAATATCAAAAACGTGAAATAACAGTTTAATGTCACATTCTCTAGTCCAATGGTGGTTTCTGCTGGGGAGAGGGTTTGCTATGTTTCTTAGCCCACTAATCCAAAACCAGAAATCTTCTACCTCTAATTTTCATAATCTACATTATAGTTCTCCTTCTAAAAGTGATTCCATACAATTAAAATTTAAAGGTACTTACAAGGAATATTTCAAAGTGTCATCTAATTCCATGATAGCAGCCTGGTTCCCACAACGATAACAGTAATTGGGTGCACTGAAAATGGTAACCACGTTCCGATCATGACACCAATTGTATCCCTGCAATATAAAAAAAAAACCGACCCATCAAAATCAGTGTTTCACCATAAAACTGTCATACTGACAGAGGTAACCTTCGAAAACGTGAAGGCTGCAAGCGTTCTGTGTGCACCTGATGTGGTGCCCATCTTTTACACTAGACATCTGCACTGAGGCTCACCTGCAGACACAGGGTTCTGTTACTTAGGGTTCAGTACCTTTTTCTGCTTAATCGATGTTTGAGATCAGGGCTAGGATGTGTATTCAGATTCCTCCCACAATGATGGAAGAGGTCTCAATTCCTCCTCATAAATTATGTCAACTTTTGCTTTATGAATTTTGACTGTATTACTAGGTAAACTAAAATTTACAATTATTCCCTCCCGTAGAACCAGATCAGTTTTCATCAGTGAAGCCTTCTTTTTATTTATACGTATCTAAAGCCTTGTTCATATTATTAGCTATACTTTGGATAATTATCTAATTGATATACTGATACACCATTTTCCATCCCTGTACTTCTGGTCTATGGTATCATTATGTTTTAGGTAAATTCCAAATAACAGATGAATTCTGATTATGTCTCCAATCTGAAGGTCTCAGCATTTTAGGGAAGTACAAATTTTCATCCATTCACATTCCTTATGATGACTGATAGAATTAGGTTTATCTTTACCACATGAATTCATGTTCTTTATTTACCATGCTGTTACCCTACCTGACTCTATTGGATTACAGAAGTTTTTTCTAACATCCTGAAGCCACTCTCTACTGGTTTGGAAGGATTATATGCTATTTATATTCCTTTAGTGTTTAAAAAAATAGTTTAACATCATGGTAGAGAAATCTGGCAGGCACCACCTTCACTAAGTGATCCAAGCTAATGCCACCAGCAGTGGGCCGGATCTCATGACCTGCTATGATGTGCCGAGAAGGATACAAGCATCATATCATACTGTGATATGCCCGCCAAAAATGCTTGTCCTGAATCATAAGGAAACATCAGCCAAACCACAGACAAAGGCGATTTCTACAAAACAAAATGCTGGTAGTCTTTAAAAATGTCAAGATTATCCAAAACAAAAAATCTGAGGAATTATGTCCACGTCAAAGGGGACTGAATACAGCATAAGCCTATATTAGACTTACACGCACAAATACAGTTGAATTTTGCTATAAGGACATTGGTGAGATAAAAAAAATTTGAATGAAGTATTTAGATAATAGTACTTTCTCAATGAAAATTTCCAGACTGTGATTAAGTATACCGTAGTTATTTAGGAGAAAGTCCTTATTCTTACAAAATACACATGGAAATTTGGATGTGAAGGAGCATTTCACTTGCAACTAACATTGGAACAGTTCAAAAGTCAGGGGGAAGGGGAACAGGAAGGGAGAGACAGAATTATGAAGCAAACATTAAAGTATACTCAAGGAATCTGAGTGTAGGATACAAAGAATTTTTTTGTTACTATTTTTGCAACTTTTCTCTAAGTCTTAAAGTGAGTTACAATTTTGCTCTGGTCAACAATATTTGCCTTACTTGCTAAAAGGAGCCAAGTTTTTTCTCCTTTCCTTTAGGTAATGGGGAGGGATGTTTCTGACATTCTAAGTCATGGAGCCTTACTATCGAAACAGTTATTGGAAGCAAAGATCACCATCCTACAGGAGAAGGACATACCTCCATTACAAGTTGGTGAGCGCGAGAAACCAGTGTGAGACCATTAGCATGGTTAAACGTTTCGGAAATATCTTGTCCAAATGTGTAGCCAGCACCACGTGGTGAAATACCCCACCCACCACGATCATCTGGGTCCGACCATAAGAGATCACACATTGGGCCCTGGCAAAGAAAATGGAGCACAAAGCATACCTCATCAGCACTCACAGGTGACTAACCTAGGGTTACCACAACGTGGTTATATCTTTCTTTTTCATTAAAACTAAGTTTAAGTTCACCTCATGTGGAACTTCTTGTAAACGATCCAGGGCTCGTATATGATCCAGTGTATCTATGGATGGAGAGAGGCCACCGTGGAGGCAGAATATCTGTTTGGGAATTTAAAAAGAAAATGAACTTGTTTTATTAAATGCTAAATATCAATCTTAGTAGCTTTTCTTTTCAAAATAATCTTTCATAATATTCACAGTGGAAAATTTTATAAAATACAATAAAAAAAAAAAACACTGTCGGAGAAAGCAGTTAATATTTAAATCTATTTCTTCTGTCTTTTTTCTTTATAATCCTAGGTATTTTATGTAGTGTGTTTCTGCTTTCTCTAGAATGCAATTTCTGTGCTTGTGACCACCCACCGTTACCTTTTCTGTTGGTTACTGCTGACAGATAAAAATTTTTCTTACAGCAAAGATCCTACTGATGCCTGTTAATGATTCTAATAAAACAGCCTGTCAGTTTTTTAAGAGTTTTCTGAGTACATAATCATGTTGCCTTCAAATATATTTTTGTTATTTTCTTCTCAAATGTTTGGGCTTCCCTTGTGGCTCAGCTGGTAAAGAATCTGCCTGCAATGCACGAGACCTGGGTTTGATCCCTGGGATGGGAAGATCCCCTGGAGAAGGGAGAGGCTACCCACTCCAGTATTCTGGCCTGGAGAATTCCATGGACTGTATAGTCCATGGGGGTCACAAAGAGTTGGAAACGACTGAGCGACTTTCACTTTCACTTCTCAACATTTATACCTTTTAATTTTTTTTACTGCTCAGTGCATTGGCTAGACTTACAAAAACAAAATTGAAAAATAAAAGATTTGGTGGGAGGGAGGGGAGACAGTACTCCCAGGTCCAGCCTCCAGGGATTCTTAGTCAGAGATAATAATAATAAAGTTTTAGAGGACACTTTCCTCCTGATTTTGAAGAGGTTTCTATGTCTTGCTTATAAGTATCGTTTTTTTTTTCTCAATCCAATTAATGCTATTTCACTCCTTAACTGAGCTTCAAAGATACAGCATTCAGATGGTTTTGGTCCAATTTTATCTTTCTGTGTTTGCCACGTCTGACGTTATGTTGGGGCTATACTAGCTTTACAGAGTTTTAAGCTGTCCATCTTTTCCTAAGCTCTAAAACATGGAAATGTTGTATTTCTTAAAGGTTTGGTAGAAACTGCCTATAAAACTATCTAGATCTGGTTACTCTTCAGTTTTTTCTTAGCCTGGTAGTTATTTACATTGGTCTAAATTCTTCAAAGCAGTTTAATAATATTCTGCCATAATAAATTTCACCTATCTTTTCAAGTTTATTGAAGTAAAGCTATACCTGTGATATCCAAGTACCTCCATACTTATCAGTAATGCTTCATTTTTCAATCCCAGTGTTTTATGCGACCTCCTCCTCTTTTTCTGGATCAGTTTCTACGTTTCCCAAACAGACTTTTCAAAACTTGCTTTTGGCTATATTCATCAACTCTATTTGTTGGTATCCATTTCTGCTTTTATTTTGAATTAACCCTTTAAATTTATTTACTGTTTCACTCTTTGAATTAAATGTTTATTTTACATTTCTTTTCTATTTTTCTACAGATAAAATGTGATTTATAAATAAATGCATTTCCCTGCATTGCATCCCTTACAACATCTAAAAGTTTCAGTTTGCACCATATTTCCACTTGGCTATCTGGAAATAATTTTTATCTTATGAGTGTTAGTAGAAGACTGTGAAAGTTTCCAAGGAGGGCGATCTGTCCGATTACTTAGAATCAGACTGTCACTTAACACATGGTGTATAAATAGATGGATCAATAGATGGAAAGGGAAGCAGGAAGGAGAAGAAGGATGAAAAAAAGGATTTGCTGTCTCACATAAAACTTACCCAATGCCCTGTTCTGAAACTTAAAGACACAGAAAAGGCCAGGGAGATGCAGAAAGAATGTCACATAAACCTAGACCCTAAATTACTAATAAACATCTTTTATCCACCCCCACATACATACCTGTCCATCTACTAAAGCTGTAAGTGGCAGATAATCAAAGAGATCTGTAAAATATTTCCAAACATTGGCATTTCCATACTTTCGCAGACATTCATCATAAAAGCCATATACTTGGGTAATTTGTCGGCTTTCGTGGTTTCCTCTCAGTATTGTAATGCGTTCTGGATAACGCACCTGGAGGGAAAGGAAAAGGAACCCATGGTATACCTGGTAGCTACTAGTGTTAGTTAAGCACATTAACCTCTGACCCACTTCATTTAATGGCCAATACATTAAATGTTAATTCTTTTTCAGAATAAAAAACTGTCTTATTCATCACTAGGTCCCCTCTTGATTACTTTGAATATTTTTTTATGGTCATCTTTCTTCATTACTATGTACTCGTACTCCCCTCGCTGGAATTCCTTATTTAACTGATAATTGTACCTGATTCTTTGTCTCTAACCCTTTTTTCATACTCAAATTATCATTAGTCTTCCCAGTCTTTCCAGAACACTAAGACTTTTTAATGCTCAGTGGACACAGACCAGAGATCTGGACTTGAGATGAACTCTACATACTCTTCCTCCTTTTTATTTCCCACAGGAAGAATGTATTTGCCAACAAAACACAAAAACAGGCCCTGAAAAATCTGGGCAAAATTTCAAATGTATTTATAGCTTCCTTTCCATGACAGAACATAGAGATCTACTTTATGGCATAATTTTTAGTTAGGAATGTGTCTGGTAAGAAGTATGAAAAAGCATCAGATTCTGTAAACCAAAAAGCTGCAGGTGCATATTTCATATATATTTACTAAGCAACCACTGTGTGTCCAACACTGAGCACAGAGTTCAAAGCCAGATGCCAGTTCCACAGAAATATAATACATGAATTCTGCTGGTTGGGGACTAATTTCACTTAAGGAAGGATGGGAAATAAATAAAACAAGGCAATAAACCACTATGTGACATAAATAAGGGATGTGAGAGCCAGTTTCACGATAATCTAGAGAAAAAAGAGGAAAGCTAACATGGAGCAGTAGGACTTGAGCCGCGTTGTGGCAGAGGGGTAAGAAATAAGAGAGACCAATCTTTTGAAGAAATCAGATAAGGAAGTAGTTGGAGACAGACAGCACATTTAAACTCTCTGATTTGAGGCAAAAAGTTTATGCTACCAACTCTGACCAGCAAATTCAGGCTAGACAGTACAGGATCAGTCAAGGAACGTAAGCTTGATTCTAAAGGTAACACAAAATCACTGAAGAGTTGGGAACACTGAAGTAAGATGAAAGTTAAATGAGAGATTTAATCTGGCAGCATATGCAAGGTAGATTTGGAGAGGTCAGGTCTTGGAGAGAGAAATGTAGGTTACCACATTACTGTACTAATTAAAGTGACATGATGAAGATATGCATTAAATGACAGTAAAAATAGAAAAGACAGAAATAACAGATTTCTCAAGGCAAGAATTTTAAAAATAGAGTATCAATTAACTATATATGTGGGATAAGTTGATTAAAAATGATTTTAAGACTTTAGCTATGGATTACTACCTATAGCAATAATTTACCAGAAGTAGGCAAGAGAAGTTTAATGCATAATTTTCATATCTTTCTCCCAAAAGATGTAAAATCAACTATTATTTTAAGGGGCTATAAAATGAATGGACCATAAACTAGAACATTACGATATACAATGCCCACTCTGTCTTTTGCTGATTTAAAGCTTGGGAAAAAAAAATGAATTTCATTAGTCATACCTTTAATGCCACAAGAAGAGTTACCGTCTCCACAGAATAATAACCTCTGTCTACATAGTCACCCATGAACAGATAGTTTGTATCTGGTGACTTCCCACCGATTCTGAAGAGCTCCATAAGATCATGGAATTGACCATGCACATCTCCACAGACGGTGACAGGACAACGGACCTCTTGTACATTTGATTCTTTTGTTAAAATTTCCTTAGCCTGTTAAAGAAATGAAATCAACAATTAAAAAAGAAGATTCTCTCACAAATCTGAAGGCATCACTTCTTGTCTATTTAAGAAAATGTGGAGGAAAAAAATCAACTGAAATGTGCACTATAAAATCGTAGAACTAAAACCACAAGAAGAGACGACTGTACACATCATAGGATGGCTCGATAAAAAAGAATTACAAGTGTTTTTGAGGATGTGGAGAAGCTGGGAACGTTCACAGTGTTGGTGGGAATCTAAAACGGTACACCTGCTGTGGCAAACAGTCCAGCAGCTCCTCCCAGTGCTACACACAGAACTACCGTGTCACCCAGCAATTCCATCCCTAGACAGAGACTCGAGAGGCGAAAACTGCAGCTGACACATGCTCATGGCAGCATTACGCACAATGGACAAAAAGCGGAAACCACCTCAAAGCCCACTAACTAATGAATAAATAATGGTATTATTTGTTCAATGGAGTATTATCCAATAATAAAAGCAATGAAAGACTGATTACACGCTATTAACTTTGAAAACATACTAAGTGAAAGACAGTCACAAATGGTCATATTGGATGACTCCATTGATGTGAAATGTTCGGAACAGACAAACCTGCAAAGATAGAACATCAGGGCTGCCTAGGTAGGGCTGAGGGGTAATAACTAAGGGGCAAGAGATTTCTTTTAGGGGTAATGAAAATATTCTAATAGGGCAGTGATGGATGCACATATTTACGAATGTACTAAAAGCCAGTGAACTGAACACTCACAATCAGACTTGCATAGAAATTTCACCTCAAAGCTGGTTTTTTTAAACGAACAATATTATTTATAGGTTAACAAATATCAATATTAAAGAAAAAGTCACAATTATTCTAATTCTTTCACAAACACCTTACAGCAACTCATAGGACAATTTTCAACTTTATTTCAACTATTCTATATTTAATGACTCAAGTTACTGTTTGGAGGCCCTAAAGTACAGAATTTATATATAAACAGTGACAAATTAAATATATTGACTAAGTTCAAGTTCATGACACCTCATTTATCTAACAACTTTTCCTAATAAGAGCCCAGAATCAGAAAGTAAATGAAAAAATCCTCTGAAGTAATGAGCAGATATGGTAAAAGGAGATGTACCAACTGAGACACGAGCTCCCTGCTGCCCAGTCAGTCACTGGGATGGGGCAAGGAGGAGGGCAGAGCTGCTGCAAGGTGTAATTCCAATTAGCACTGAAGGGAATTTTAGAGATTATCAAGTATCTCCTAGGTTTGACAAATGGCTCAGAAATGTCCAAGTTTACAAATGAAACGGCATTTTTATCAAGTTTAGTCCATAAAAATAGCTTCCTAATTTTGTTCAGGAAAAACAAATCAAACTGAGGAACATAAATCAGAGTTCAGTTGGACCTGATGTCTATTTTGGTTTTTTTTTGGCTGTGCCGGCTCTTTGTGGTGTACAGGCTGAGTTACCCCAGGGCATGTGGGATCTTAGTTCCTCAACCAGGGATCAAACCCACGTCCCCTGCGTTGGAAAGTGGTCAACCACTGGACCATGAAGGAAGTCCCTGGACCTGATGTCTTGTATTTATTATTATTGGGAAAAACCCTCAACATTCAGCTGATGGTTCCAAATCTAAACAGGAAATCTCCTTCACATACAAACACATCTTCAGTACCTTATTTTAAACATGGAAATAAAAAGTACCAAAATGTAAATATTATCCAATTCAACTGTTCTTTTAAGGCCATATGGTTATCTTAACCCAGCACAGGTTTTAAACAACTATGAAGATGAGTTAAGAGACATGATTCACAGTGTGTGTTTGCTTTACATTAACAGCAATACTTCCTGAGCTTTTATCTACATAGCACTGAAGTACTTCATCAGGCCAGACAAATTTTTATCTTTATGGTACAGATCCCTCATGTTTCTAAATGATTTATAACTCACACTCTTTATTGTAAAGTGCTCTTATTTTGCAATCACTCTGGGGTCCCTTCAAGCAAAGGGTGGGCTGGCTTGGCAGAAGTTACAGTTCACCTGTAGACAGCTGGAATTCTCAATGTACAAACCCCTGAGTGTCAGGGGTCCCCAAAAGCGCCCCAGGTTTGCTAGTGATTCACAAAAGACGATCCAGAGAACTCAGCACACAGGTGTACTCACGGCTATGACTTACGACAGTAAAAACAGACACAGCACAATCAGCAAAAGGAAAAGGCGCAGAGGCACGGCCCCGAGCAAATCAAGGGCAGGCTTCAGGAGTCCTCTCCCGGCGGAGCTGCACAGACACACCTGACGCCCGTGTGCAACCTGCCCGTTACAGGGAAGCTCTTCAGCCTCGGAGCCCAGACGGGGAGCTGGTCCCTCTATGATGTACCAAAGTACTAGACATCCAAAGAAAACCACATGTCCAGCATAAATCACACTGTGTGCATGAACAGTTTAGGCACAGTGGGCAATTCTCAACAGGGAATGGTGCGAACCCTCCCCAAATCCAAGTTTCCAGACACCAACAAGAACCTTGACACCCAGCTTTTAAACAGACAGTGGTCTCGGGGCTGCTATGCCAGCCCTTTTCTGTACACTGTTTAACTCTGCACGTAATTCTCATGAGTGTTTCTTTAATGTGACTTAGAACTCAAAGTTTGATTCTCTCTCTGACTCTGATAGGGGCTTCCCTGGTGGATTAGTGGTAAAGAATCCTTCTGCCAATGCAGGAGACACAGGAGACTCAGATTCTATCCCTGTGTGGGGAAGATCCACTGGAGGAGGAAATGGCAACCTGCTTCAGTATCCTTGGCTGGGAAATCCCATGAACAGAGGAGCCTAGCAAGCTACAATCCATGAGGGCGCAAAGATTTGGACATGACTGAACATGCATGAAGACTGATAGTTCGGTTCAGTTCAGTCACTCAGTCGTGTCCAACTCTTTGCAACCCCGTGGCCCGCAGCACGCCAGGCTTCCCTGTCCATCACCAACTCCCGGAGCTTACTCAAACTCATATCCATTGAAGTCAGTGATGTCATCCAACCATCTCATCCTCTGTTGTCCCCTTCTCCTGCCTTCAGTCTTTCCCAGCATCAGGGTCTTTTCAAATGAGTCAGCTCTTCGCATGAGGTGGCCAAAGTATTGGAGTTTCAGCTTCAGCATCAGTCCTTCCAATGAACACCCAGGACTGATCACCTTTAGGATGGACTGGTTGGATCTCCTTGCAGTCCAAGGGACTCTCAAGAGCCTTCTCCAACACCACAGTTCAAAAGCATCCATTCTTCAGAACTCAGCTTTCTTTATAGTACAACTCTCACATCCATACATGACTACTAGAAAAACCACAGCTTTGACTAGCTGGACCTTTGTTGGCAAAGTCACGTCTCTGCTTGTAGGTTATCTAGGTTGGTCATAACTTTTCTTCCAAGGAGTAAGCGTCTTTTAATTTCATGGCTGCAGTCAACATCTGCAGTGACTTTGGAGCCCCACCCCAATAAACTTTGACACTGTTTCCACTGTTCCCCCATCTATTTGCCATAAAGTGATGGGACCAGAGGCCATGATCTTAGTTTTCTGAATGTTGAGCTTTAAGCCAACTTTTTCACTCTCCTCTTTCATCAAGAGGCTGTTTAGTTCTTCACTTTCTGCCATAAGGGTGGTGTCATCTGCATATCTAAGGTTATTGATATTTCTCCCAGCAATCTTGATTCCAGCTTGTGCTTCATCCAGTCCAGCATTTCTCATGATGTACTCTGCATATAAGTTAAATAAGCAGGGGGACAATATATAGCCTTGCTGCTGCTGCTGCTAAGTCGCTTCAGTCATGTCTGACTCTGTGCGACCCCACAGACGGCAGCCCACCAGCCTCCCCCATCCCTGGGATTCTCTAGGCAAGAATACCGGAGTCGGTTGCCATTTCCTTCTCCAATGCACGAAAGTGAAAAGTCAAAGTGAAGTCGCTCAGTCGTGTCCAACTCTTTGCAAGCCCATGGACTGTAGCCTACCAGGCTGCCCTGTCCATGGGATTTTCTAGGCAATAGTACTGGAGTGGATTGCCATTTCCTTCTCCAGGGGATCTTCCCGACCCAGGGATTGAACCCGGGTCTCCCACATTGTAGACAGACGCTTAACGGTCTGAGTCACCAGGGAAGTCCTTTGCTAGCATGTGAGATGACTGCAACTGTGTGGTAGTTGGAGCATTCTTTGGCATTGCCTTTCTTTGGGATTGGAATGAATACTGACCTTTTCCAGTCCTGTAGCCACTGCTGAGTTTTCCAAATTTGCTGACACTTTAGAGTGCAGCACTTTCACAGCATCATCTTTTAGGATTTGAAATAGCTCAACTGGAATCCCATCACCTCCACTAGCTTTGTTCATAGTGATGCTTCCTAAGGCCCACCTGACTTCCACTCCAGGATGTCTGGCTCTAGGTGAGTGATCAACCATCGTGATTATCTGGGTCATGAAGATCTTTTTTGTACAGTTCTTCTGCGTATTCTTGCCACCTCTTCTTAATATCCTCTGCTTCTGTTAGGTCCATACCATTTCTGTCCTTTATTGTGCCCATCTTTGCATGAAATGTTCCCTTGGTATCTCTAATTTTCTTGAAGAGATCTCTAGTCTTTCCCATTCTATTGTTTTCTTCTATTTCTTTGCACTGATCGCTGAGGAAGGCTTTCTTATCTCTCCCTGCTATTCCTTGGAATTCTGCATTCAAATGGGTATATCTTTCCTTTTCTCCTTTGCCTTTCACTTCTCTTCTTTTCATAGCTATTTGTAAGGCCTCCTCAGACAACCATTTTGCCTTTTTGCATTTCTTTTTCTTGGGGATGGTCTTGATCATTTCATCAGGTATGACCTATATCAAATCCCTTATGATTATACAGTGGAAGTGACAAATAGATTCAAGTGATTAGTATGGACGAAGATTTGTGACACTGTACAGGTGACAGAGATCAAGAACATCCCCAAGACTCTGATAAGACCTAGTTAAAACTGTGACCTTCAGGACCGTGGTGATGGAAAATGCCACTTGGCCCAGATGCATCCAGGCAGACAGCTGTTATTACTGCATGCACTGTTATATTCCTACCCATTCAAACTTGTTTTCTCACCCACTTAAAACATTCTTTCTTTTGCTGTCAAGTCAAATCTATGAACAGAACTGAAAAAATAAAAGTTTGGAAATGACATTCACATATAATTCTTTATTTTTACTCTACCCATATTTTAAGAATATGGAAAATGGAAATGTCAAGTCTCCCCAGCCCCTCAACAGGTGACACGCTATTGACATCTCTATTTCTGTGCGGGTGCCCATCACTGGAGCCAAAATACCACAAAGCTACTGAATTTGGTTTTGGGATAGCCAGCATACAAATTCCTTTCCCCTCTATTTACACATAAATCATCTGCTATTAAAAAGTGATTACCTCTTACTCCTAGGCAAATTCATCTAAAGAAAGCCATAGAACAGAGTGATCTCTGAAAAAGATGAGATTAAATAAACTTCTAAATCCTATGAAAGTCACTCAGTCATGCGCGACTCTTTGCGACCCCAGGAACTATACAGTCCACGGAATTCTCCAGGCCAAAATACTGGAGTGGGTAGCCTTTCCCTTCTCCCCGGGATCTTCCCAACTCAGGGACTGAACCCAGGTTTCCTGCGTTGCAGGTGGATTCTTTACCAGCTGAGCCACAAAGGAAGCCCTCTAAATCCTACAGGGCAAGGTTAATGTAAGCATGGTGGCCTGGCCTCCTACAGTTACAAGGTTTCTTCCGTAAATGAGAATTGACTTTTTTTTTTTTTTAATGGAACAAACTTTTTCTTTCAGTTTGATGCCACTCAAGTGTCTATATACCAAGTAATATCAAGCTTGGAAACACAAGTAAGAAAAAAATCATATACTCTGTTAAAATTAAGGAAGAATGAGGCATGCATATGTACACAGAACAAGACACTGTGTGGTTAAAAAGGTTTTAGGATAACTGTGATCCCATTTTAATAAAAACAGCACACCACAAACATCCTTCCTAGCCCACAAAACACAGGCTTTTTGCACAGAGAAAACAAAAGCCTGGAAAACAACCTCAGGTTTGTCCCTGAGGTAGGGCGGTAATGGGAGGGGAAGGTGCATTTAACAGTGGAGCCCGCTGGTTTCCTTCCCTACATTTTTGAGATACTTAAATTAAAAAAAAAAAGTATTACTATTTCAATGGGCTTCCCTGATGGCTCAGATGTTAAAGAATCCGCCTGTAATGCAGGAGACCTGGGACTGATGCCTGGGTTGGGAAGATCCCTTGGAGGACAGTATGCAGCCCACCTCAATATTCTTGCCTGGAGAACCCCCATGGACAGAAGAGCTTGGCGGGCTACAGTCCATGCAGTCACGAAGAGTTGGACACGACTGGGCGATTAAGCACTTTTTCAATCAGAAAAAGTAACTTTTTCAACTTTGAAACAAATTCTAATGGCAATAACCTAATTATGAAAACAACCGCATGCTATATTCATATAAGGGAATGTTATTCAGCCACAAAACATGACGTATCACGTGATGACGCTGACATAAAGTGTCTACAACAGGCAAATTCATAGAGACAGAAGTCCATCAGTGGCCGCCAGGGGATGGAGAAGAAAGAATGAGGAGTGACTGCTAGTGAGCACAAGGTTTATTTTCTGGAGTGATGAAAATGTCCTGGAATTATATGGTAGAGATAACCACAAAACTATGAATATACTAAAACCACTGAGTTGTACACTTTATAGGGCAAACGTTTATAGTATACGAATTGTATCTCAATTTCAACATACAAGGAAAGCCCAAACCTAAATGTGAAACACTGCTGTAGCTCTGAACTAGCCTTCTTGGAGAGATGACAGGGATCTTTTTTTTTGGCAGCACACAGCATGCGGGATCCTGGCTCCCTGAGCAGGGACTCAGCTGGTATCCCCTGCGGTGAAAGTGTGGCGTCCCAACCACTGGACTGCCAGGAAAGGACAACAGTGAATTTAATGCCATTTTTGTTAGAAAAACTAAGTCCAAGAAATACACATAGTTTATATAGTCTAAAATGCAGTGACTGTTTTGGTATTAATTTTAGCTTCAATTTATAGCATTTTGATTTCCTTTAATCAAAGAAGGCTCCATCCACCAAGTCCTTCTTAGCATTTGTCCTAAAAAAAAAATGAAGAAAAAAATCTCTGCAAGATTTTCAAAGCAGAATAAATGACATAGGTTGCAAATAAAACTACTCCATGTGAAAGTGGTTTATAATTATCTTCATTTTATCTGTGAATATGATTTTACACATCCTATGGACATCTGAGAAATGATGAACTGATTTTTAAAAAGGCTGCTATCTAGTCAGAAGCAGTAGCTCATGCTAGTCTAGTCTGGTTTAGTTTCTTTACCTGTCTGACACGAAGGATGGCTTAGACAAGCATGGAAAATGATTTGTTCAGTCGGCAATACTGGGTTTTAACCTCGTATTTCAGCATAGTCATACTATTTTTTGTTATAGTGAGAAAGAAACACGCTACTCTCTATCTCGATCACTGAATTAAAAGAATGACTTATTTGTATCCGGCCGTGTCAGGTCCTGGGTGTGGTGCGGGAGCTCAGCAGCTGCAGCTCGTGGGCTGTTTCGCTGCGGCATGTGCGATCTTAGCTCCCTGACCAGGGACCGAACGGCGCCCCTGAACTGGAAGGCAGGTGCTTCCTCAACAGACCACCAGGGACGTCCTCTACATCACTGCCTTTTCAACTCTATCAATGGGCCACCAGAGCTGGCACCAATACTTGCTCAAGGGAAGTTAAAATGAAAGTAACAAGGCTTTTTGGCTGTTAACACCAATTTTAAGTACAAACTATTAAAGAAAACTACTCGAGAGCTTTTCTTGACTCAGAAAAATCATTTTTACCAGGACCTAATTTTCATTAAGATGGTTTTAGGCATTCATGAATTTACACATGCTATTTCACATCAGTGAAGTAATACCCTACAGAGAATTCTGCTTCTTTCAAGGCTGAGGCCAGGACCCAGGAACATATCCATTAGACCAATACATAATTTACATATGTATCTATACAAACCTCAAACTGTTTCTAAGTAGCCACTGTATAATCAGCATAAAGCTCTGCTCGCACACACATGGGCAAAAATTTCCCTCCCTGCTTAGAATATCATCACCAAGGTTCTACAGCATAAAATAAAGTTTATCAGGTCGAAGAGCCTAAAAATGTCTCCTCCTGAGACTCTACCAAACGTTAAATATAGTTCTAGTCACAGAATGTCCTCAGCTGTGCCAGGCTGGCTCTCCAGGCACCCTATCTTTATACATCACGGTGCACACTGTGCACAAACGCAGAAGCAACCACTCTACACACTAAGGGGGCAAAACGTGCCACTGGCCCCAAAGTTCCACTGCTCGTTTTTTTTTTTTTTTTTAATTAAAAAATTTTAAATTTCATTTTTGGCTGTGCTGGGTCTTCGCTGCTTCACATGGGCTTCCCCTTGTTGTAGAGCAGAGGCCCTAGAGCATGCAGGCGTCAGTGGTTGCAGCACGTGGGTTCAGAAGTTGTGGCTAACAGGCTTAGTCGCTCCGTGGCGTGTGGGACCCGGATCAGGGACCGACACTGTGTCCCCTGCACTGCAAGGAGGAGTCTTAACCACTGGACCACCAGGGAAGCCCCTGGACTGCTAATTTAAGTTCATGTTAAGAGCTGGTCATCTTCTTGGAAGACATGTCTCAACTATTTTATGCAAACAGTTTTTCTCTAGACAGAAACTAAACTTGAAGGCCAGACATACCATATCACTCATACTCATATATATTTTTTAATCAATAGTTACTCTCCAATCGGCATTTGGATGGATTTTATTTCGCCACTGCCTCAAAACAGGGCTATTTCCTGGTACCACTCTGGTCTTTAATTTCAGCTGATTTCTTTGTGATTCAGGCAATCTGGGTTAGAACAGAAATTTAATTTTGGGGGAGAAATCACCATCCTATGATGTAACTTTCTATAGAATAATATTTCTAATAGACTCCCAAAAAAATCATATTAAAAAAACTAAAATCTAGTCACAAAAAATTAAACAAAAAGGTGATTTTTATAGTTTTAAAACATTAGGCTTAACTTTTCATTTTCTCTTATATTCTTTCTTTATGCCTGCCATTCTTGACCTGGAAGGGGAGAACATATATTAAGTAGACCGAATGAGGAACTACTACTAATCCCAGCAGTCTGTGCTTCAGGTAACAGGGACCACAAGAAATAACGAAACTATTTTTCAGAGTTCTAGAGCCACTAGATGGAAAACCCCTCTTGAAGTACATTCTCCACAGAGAAGTCACATCGACAAATCCATTTATTTTGCAGCTTCTTCCAAAAGAAAACAGGATGACACTTAAAAGAAGACAGAACAGCTGGGTTTTTTTTGTCTGTTTTTCATTTGTTTTTTTTTTTGTTTTCTTCATTTAGTATCTACTGCAAATTTCTTGTTAGGACTTCACTCCAGTGGAGTCTTAATACAACTGCCTCGGGAGGTCAGCAAACCAGGAGGTCAGCGATCACCCCAGCCTTAGCGATAAGGAGTAGGAGGGGCAGGGCTGGGCAGCCATCAAGCTGTGGAGCCAGGGTCTGAATGCAGGCTGGCCATTATAAACAAATGCTGCACTCAGCAGGAAAAAGGAGGGCAGAGGTAGGGAAGTAAAATGGAGCTGTAAGGTTAGATGACAGAAAATCAACACCACAAAGGTTTGCCAGAGCTGCTGGAAAGGGGCTCCACACTAAGCACCGCTGAGAAGGGCAGGGGCCGCGGGGGGAACGCCACTCTGCTCCAGCCCTCCACATCCCTGGCAAAAGCAGAGGATAAAGATAAATGACAAAGCACTGCCACTTAAAAATTCGTGTTCGGTGGAAAAGTACAAATATTCAGAGAAAAAAGTGGGTAAGATATAAGCTTAAATATACCTCAAAGTTCCTAGGGACTGGCAGTTCAATTTATTTAGGAGCTGAAGTCAAAATAATCTCTCTGGACAAATTCAGAAAGCTTGCTCAGGTGATGAAGGATCAAGTGTGATCGAGGAGGGGTGCAACATTCTTCTCCCGAAAGACGTCTTAAAGTTATCAGACAGTCAGAGGGAAAAACTGATTCAACTACCAACTTTGCCCACCACTTAAAGTCTATGTCTACTAGTCACAGAGAGGTTAACTGACTCAGCTAATTTCACAACTGGGTATTTCACCCGACAGTCAAGCCTAAGAGAGACAGCGATTTAAAACATCAATCTTAAAACGTGAAATTACAGGTTATCACACAAGAAAACTGAATGTAGCCAGAACCTGAAGCAGTCCATAAGCAATTTGTCTCAGAAACACAAATATACCACTTTTTGGTAGTTCTATTTACAGAAATACATCCTCCTGTACCAATAAATAGTTATTTAGTAGACTCACAGACATAGAAAACAAACTAAGGGTTACCAAAAGGGGATGGGGAGGAGATAAATTAGCAGTTTGCGATTAACATATACACACTACTTTATGTAAAAGAAACAAGAACCTTCTGTATAGCACAGAGAACTATACCCAATGTCACGTAATAACCTATAATGAAAAAGAACCTGAAAAAGAATATTGTATATTTATAGCTGAACAAGTTTGTTGAACACTTAAATGCAACATTATACTTAAAAAAAAAAATTGTTAGTACATAAAGACCCAAAACAACGTTACACTTAATTTCAAAAATAAAACACTATTTTAAACTTAGTATTAACTCTTCCATTCCTAAGACATTTAATTTTAAGGGTACTCTATAAATAATATTAATAAAATCTTTCCTTCAATGCCTTTCTGAGGCATCCTGCTTTCCAAACAAAATCAAGAAAGTCTTAGGGATTATGGCTTAAAAATACATAACAATTCAAAAGTATTAAAGAATAAATAATTTTGTTACTCCTCCACGAGACCTTTTTACATAAAAATAGTCTAGGCTATAAAAGATGAATGAGAAAAAATGTAAAGTCCAAAATAATTCCAGTGGTTAAGAAAAAAATGGATACAGAATTCAGAAGATTGTCTACGATCACACAATCAAGAGCGACTGAAAACAGTAAACCACCTGCATATTTTATTACTTTTTGGAAATGAAAAAAAACCTTACATGTAACAGCAACAGAAATAACCTTCTGAAAAGTGCTACCCTCCAGGAGAAACACATACCCCACTTATCATTTCAGGTAAGCACTGTTGCCAAACTTAAGACTTGCCGTCTTGTTTCTGAAAAATCAAACATTTTTGCTTCCAAAGAGCCTCTCAACGTGAAGACCAGCCACCATCTGTCTCAACTAGAGTCAACTTCTATTTTAAAAAATCACAGTCTGCCATCACACCCACCTCTCTACAAACAAATGCCTGACGCGTTACCAAGTATTAGCGATGTTTGAAGGGCCGAGTCACCTGAGAAAAAGCCTGTTTATTATTACCACGCGCGTTGATAATTCACAACACCCAGGCTCATTTCGGTGCACTTTCCATTACGAGGCTGCAGGAGATTAATCTGCTTGGCGGCTGAAGCTTCGGGATTGCCAGTCCGCCCGGGTTAATGCTGGGGTTGTCAGCAATCCTCACTAGAGCGCCGGTCACCCCACAATCACACTTGGGTGATGAATTCCAGGTGCCACGGAGCCCCCGCCCACCCATCCCAGACGCCTTAGGTCTGGATCCGGAGCGGTGCGGGGATGGGGGGGTGGGGGGGTCCGGGCCTAACCAAGGGCTGTGTCCCGAGAGGGGTCCTGGAAAGGCCCGGCCCCGCCCAGGGGCTGATGCCGAGCATGAGACGCAGCTCCGCCTGGACCCAGTGCCCGGGATGAAGGCGGGCGGGCGGCCCGGGAGGGGAAAGAGGAGGGGTCCCCGCACCGCCCACCCCGCACCCAGCCGAGGCTCCCCGGCCGCACCTCGCCCCTCTTCTCGCTCACCTTTTCACACAGCGTCCGGACTTGGTTCTCGTTAAGCTGTTTACACTCATTCAGCTGCTCGACCCACTGGTCCAGGTCCTTAGTGAACGCCTTGTCGTCCATGGCGGCCCCCGCCCCTCCGCCGCCGCCTCCTCCCGCCCCCCGCGCGCCCCAGCCCCGGGCGCCGCTCCCCTAGCCCCCCGCCGCCGCCGCCGCCGCCAGCTCCCGGCGGAGGAGGGAGGAGCCGGGCACTGCGGACCCCGCGCCCCGCCCAAGCCCCTCGGGCGGCTCCGAGCGCGCGGCCTCCGGGAGACCCCCGCCCGCCCCGGCCCGCGCGCCCCGAGAGTCGGTGAAGGCCGCGGGGACGTGCGGGGCTTCCGCGCAGCTGCCGCCGGAGGATGGGCACCCGCCGCCTGCCGCCCGCCAGCCGCTCTCGCCTCCCTGGCTCCTTCTCTCTCGCTCTTTCTCTCCCCTCCCTCCGGCTTTCCGTCATCGCCCGGGCATTTCCGCCGGGAAAAAAGGCGAGCGGGCGGCGCCGCCGGGCCCGGGACTCGAGAAGGCCTGCAGCGCCCCCGTGTGGCGCGGCGGAGAAACAGGCCGACGGGCGCGCCGCTGTCTCGCTTTTCCCTTTTGTATCGTACTTCTCCACTCGGGTCCAGACCAGTCTCTCCTCGCTTTTCCCTTTACGTTCTTTTCTCTGAGAATTTCTTCTTCTTCTTCTTCTTTTTTAGCGCTATGGAGAGAGAATTGGGAAGCTTGTGCTTCTCCTTGACCACATAGTCTCCCCAGAGTCTAGCACTGTCCCATAGCCGGCGTTCATTACCTATTAAACAGATACAAACGTAAATTCTTCCATATCTTAGCTTTGTCATTAACCAAGCTGTAGGGCACCGACATCTCGAATCCTCCCTTTAGGCATCAGAAAAACGAATCGATTACTCTGTGATTATCAATCAGCTGTCCCTTCCAGCTCCAGCATTCTTCACCACATTTATGCAGTGTTTACTGAGCTCTATTGATTTGTTCACTCAGCAAATGTTCATCGAGCAACTGCTAACTGCCAGATACCCTGGAGAGCAGGTGGTCACCAAGCATACTTCCTCTACTAGACAAGTGGCGGAAGGCAGCATCCTTTATCAGAAGGCAAGGGCCCCCTCTTGGCATCGCCAACCTCCTCGCTGTGACCTTGGACAATGACCAGATTGCCCCCAGCCTCTGAGTCCTCATTTGTTGCAAAGGTGCGGTAAGGCCTGCCTTTTCAAGTTGTGAAGATTAAATTCTACAAGAGCTTATCCAATAGTACAGAATGGAACTCATGTTCCTTGCCTTACTATCCCTACTAGGCAACAGCTACCGAAAGCTTTTCTCCCCGGGGCAAAACGTTGAAGTTGCCTGGAGAAGGGGAAAGAAATTACACCGATTTGTTTTTTGGACGGTGGCAGAGGACAAATGTGTGAAAGACTGAGGTCTTTTCGGGAAGCTATAAATACTCCTAGCGTCAGAAGTCAGTCATATGGTGGGAAATATGGCTAGAAAGCTCCTGTTCTCAAGTGCCTTGTAAATAGCAGCAAAGCAGCTGAGGACAGAACGTGAAAAGATGGCCAAACAGTACTGAACAAACAGGATACCTGCCGTGATTCAGGAGATTTGCGGTCTCCGAGGAGGTTCGTCTATAAAGGTTGAAAGGTTGAGTTTCAGCTAAACCTGGCAAGCTCAGAATGAAATGAGAGTAAGAATAGTGTTTTTGGAGTTCCTAGAGAAGATGGATTGAGAACCAAAATATACCTTGAGGAGAAATGGGAAGGACAGATTGTGTTTAGGGAGGGAGGTCCTTGACATATAAGCAAATGTGTTTGAGATTAATGTGAGAGAATGCTCTTAAAGCTGAGAGTACGGAGCTGAGTTTATGAGGACGATGCTTCAGAAATGAGTGAAAGAGAAAACTCATAATTTGTTGTAGCTACGTTTGGGCATTTTGTTACTGACATCTAAACACAAGCCTGAATGATACATTCAGATACTACTGATTTTTAGCATTGACTAAATAAATAGGTGAAAAATTATGATTTTTAAAAATATTTTTTGAACATCTATACTGTGTATGTGAATTGAGTGTTTACTAGTACTCTTTGAAAAATCCCATGGATGGAGGAGCCTGGTAGGCCGCAGTTCACGCTAAGGGTGGGACACGACTGAGCGACTTCCCTTTCACTTTTCACTTTCATGCATTGGAGAAGGAAATGGCAACCCACTCCAGTGTTCTTGCCTGGAGAATCCCAGGGATGGGGGAGCCTGGTGGGCTGCTGTCTATGGGGTTGCACAGAGTCGGACACAACTGAAGTGACTTATCAGTAGCAGCAGCTTTTTCACATCCTTATGATTGATTTCTAGGCTGTTTGACATACTTGTTTCAATATTTCACACAGAGTGTTCCTTGGATTTTATGTTGGTTTATAAGAGTCTTGCCATTCATAATAAGAGTATTTCTTATGCCAGACAGTATTCTAACTTCTTAGATTGTTATCTCATTTAGTTGTGTCACTGCAATCTTATGAAGTAGGTGCTATCATTATAGTTTCAATTAATTAAATGAGGGTACTGAGGTAGAGAAAATAAGTGAGGGGCCTGGGCCCAAACATTCAGAGCTGGGAAATGAAACCGGGTAGCCAGACCCATGGTCTGTTATGCTCTGCCACCAGTCCTGTCAATAACTTTTAAGGAGATTTAAAATGCCTCCTCTGCCTCAAAATTACATGGGTATCTTATTATGTATTTTATATACATATATAAATGACACACAGGGTTTACTCTAAATTTTCTACTAAAATTTCCTTACAATAATTTTTTGGGGGCAACTTTTAAATTGTGGTAAAATATATTTACTATTTTAACCCTTTTAAAGCATATAAATCAATAGCATTAGGAACACTCACAGTGTTGAGCAACACTTATGACAATCATTTCAGTACTTTTTCATCATCCCAAACAGAATCTCTGTACCGATTAAACAATAATCCACTATTTCCCCTAACACACACGTACTTTTCTATATTACTTATCATAAATATCAGAAGAGCCCTTAGCCTGAGAAGCATTTCTTGGCATTTATTCTGACACTTAAAAAAATTAATTTATTTAATTGGAGGCTACTTTACAATAGTGTAGTGGTTTTTGCCCTACATTGACATGAATCAGCCATGGATGTACATGAGTCCCCCACCCTGAACCCCCCTCCCGCCTCCCTCCCCATCCCATCCCTCAGGGTCATCCCAGTGCACTGGCCCTGAGTGCCCTGTCTTATGCATCGAGTCTGGACTGGTGATCTATTTTACATATGATAATATAAATGTTTCAATGCTATTCTCTCAACTCATCCCACCCTTGCCTTCTCCCACAGAGTCCAAAAGACTGTTCTTTACATCTGTGTCTCTTTTGCTGTCTTGCATATAGGGTCATCATTCCATCTTTCTAAATTCCATATATATGCATTAGTATACTGTATTGGTGTTTTTCTTTCTGGCTTACTTCACTCTGTATAATAGGCTCCAGTTTCATCCACCTCATTAGAACTGATTCAAGTGTATTCCTTTTAATGGCTGAGTAATTCCATTGTGTATATGTACCACAGCTTTCTTTTTTTTTTAAATATAAATTTATTTGGAGGTTACTTTACAATATTTATTGGTTTTGTCATACATCAACATGAATCCACCACAGGTATACACGTGTTCCCCATCCTGAACACCCCTCCCTCCTCCCTGCCCGTACCATCCCTCTGGGTCATCTCAGTGCACCAACCCCAAGCATCCAGTACCCTGCATTGAACCTGGACTGGCTATTAATTTCATATATGATATTATACACGTTTCAATGCCATTCTCCCAAATCATCCCACCCTTGCCCTCTCCCACAGAGTCCAAAAGACTGTTCTATACATCTGTGTCTCTTTTGCTGTCTCGCATACAGGGTTATCGTTACCATCTTTCTAAATTCCATATATATGCATTAGTATACTGTGTTGGTGTTTTTCTTTCTGGCTTACTTCACTCTGTATAATTGGCTCCAGTTTCATCCACCTCATTAGAACTGATTCAAATGCTTTCTTTTTAATGGCTGAGTAATACTCCATTGTGTATATGTAGCACAGCTTTCCTATCCATTCATCTGCTAATGGACATCTAGGTTGCTTCCATGTCCTGGCTATTATAAACAGTGCTGCGATGAACACTGGGGTACACGTGTCTCTTTCAATTCTGGTTTCCTTGGTGTGTATGCCCAGCAGTGGGATTGCTGGACTGTATGGCAGTTCTGTTCCCAGTTTTTTAAGGAATCTCCACACTGTTCTCCATAGTGGCTGGACTAGTTTGCATTCCCACCAACAGTGTAAGAGGGTTCCCTTTTCTTCATACCCTCTCCAGCATTTATTGTTTGTAGATTTTTGGATAGCAGCCATTCTGACCAGTGTGAGATGGTGCCTCATTGTGGTTTTGATTTGCATTTCTCTGCTAATGAGTGATGTTGAGGCTCTTTTCATATATTTGTTAGCCATCCATATGTCTTCTTTGGAGAAATGTCTGTTCAGTTCTTTGGCCCATTTTTTGATTGGGTCACTTATTCTTCTGGAATTGAGCTGCATGAGCTGCTTGTATATTTTTGAGAGTAATTCTTTGTCAGTTGTTTCATTTGCTATTATTTTCTCCCATTCTGAAGGCTGTCTTTTCACCTTCCTTATGGTTTCCTTCATTGTGCAAAAGCTTTTAATTAGGTCCCATTTGTTTATTTTTGCTTTTATTTCCATTACTCTGGGAGGTGGGTCATAGAGGATCCTGCTGTGATTTATATCAGAGAGTGTTTTGCCTATGTCCTCCTCAAGGAGTTTTATAGTTTCTGGTCTCACATTTAGATCTTTAATCCGTTTTGAGTTTATTTTTGTATATGGTGTTAGAAAGTGTTCTAGTTTCATTTTTTCACAAGTGGTTGACCAGTTTTCCCAGCACCACTTGTTAAAAAGATTGTCTTTTCTCCATTGTATATTCTTGCCTCCTTTGTCAAAGATAAGGTGTCCATAGGTGTGTGGTCTTTGTGCCAGTAACATACTGTCTTAATGACTGTAGCTTTGTAGTATAGCCTGAAGTCAGGCAGGTTGATTCCTCAAATTCCATTCTTCTCAAGATTGCTTTGGCTATGCGAGGTTTTTTTGTATTTTCATACAAATTGTGAAATTATTTGTTCTAGTTCTCTGAAAAATACCATTGGTAGCTTGATAGGGATTGCATTGAATCTATAGATTGCTTTGGGTAGTATACTCATTTTCACTATATTGATTCTTCTGATCCATGAACACAGTATATTTCTCCCTCTATTTGTGTCATCTTTCTTTCATCAGTGTTTTATAGTTTTCTATATATAGGTCTTTTGTTTCTTTAGGTAGATTTATTCCTAAGTATTTTATTCTTTTCATTGCAATGGTGAATGGAGTTGTTTCCTTAATTTTTCTTTATGTCTTCTCATTGTTAGTGTATAGGAATGCAAAGGATTTCTGAAATCCCTTGCATTCTTATTCTGATACTTTAAAAAAGTTTTCCCCCCTTTGGCCACTTGACAGTTGGGATCTTAGTTCCCCAACTAGGGGTCCACAGAGTCAACCACTAGACCACCAGGGAAGTCCTGTTTGGATACACTTGAATTATCTGGATTATTGATTGAATTCTAATTTTCATCTTCCCATATAAGATTCCATTTTCTCGCAGCTTAACATCTCTGAAATTGAGTCCCACCCTGCAACCAATGACATCTTAGATTCAATCAAATCTCCTTAGAATGAGGGTTTATGGCCCAAGGGCTGTGCTCAACTTACTTTAGTTTGGTCTCTCCCCACTCTTCATTTCACTGTGGTTATAGGAGTCATTTAATGGCTAATTTATTTCTGCTTGCATATAGTTTTACTCCCATTCTTATTGATTTAATTTTCTTTTCGGTCTATAGAACATTACAGGAACTTCTCAAAGTAAAGTTTATACTAAAAGGTGAATTCAGAAAACGTTTTTCTTATACCCCTTTCACTCTTTTCTCCTTTACTCTTTGTAGTAATCAACTTCACTATTTTCCATTTTTACTGTTCTTTTATGCAAAAATATGCACATATATTTTTTCTTATGCAATGGGTAATACATTTTATGTATTCATGTCAAAAATATTATATATTTCACAGAAAACACTCCTTAATGGTTCCTATGGATTGTTCATTTTCTGTTTACAAATTCATGGTCTTCCACTGGTGTGTATAACAGTTTCCTCAATCAATGTGTTGTTTGGAGATTTTTATAATTTCCAAGATTTTCCAATTACAAGTAATACATTTATATTTTTACATTAGTGGAGAGTTTCCATCAGGGTAAATCCCTGGAAGTAGGGGTCCTGGGTCAGAGATTAAAGGCATATGTAGTTTCATTAAATATTGAAAACTGTCTTTAGATGTTGTACCTGTTTATACATGCCCACAGGCAGTATGAAGAGGGCCTGTTTCCCTACAGCTTCTCCAACAGAGAACATGGTCCAGCTTCGAATCAGAACCAATACAACAGGTGAGAAATAGTATCTCAGTGTATTTTTAATTCGCATTTCTGCTTTTTTCATTTTTTCCTAAAACTAGATTACTATGACTGTATTATTCATTTGCTAATAATTCCCTAGGTCTGGAGCAGGGATGTATCACCCCTTAATTTCAAGCACTCTCCTTCCAGGATCTGAAATCAGGGTTTGGTTAACAGCCAAGGAATACATTTGTTGGAATTCCAGATGGGTATCAAAATATAAATTGACTTGTATGTATTGCTATTAAAAGGTCTCTATATTATATTAAATGGTGAAAAAGAGACTGCCCAAATAGCACGGTCTCATTCCTGTAAAACTACACACACACAAATATGCCACAGAGAAAATAACTAGAAGGATATTCCTCTAAATAGGAATAGGTGCTATTTCTTGGGAAGAGATGTAGAGGTTTTGTCAGATTTTTATTCTCTATTGCATTGGAATTCTCTACTGTATTGGTGACATTTTTACAGTACTGGAGTGGGTTACCATTGCCTTCTCTGAGACTGTATTGGAATTCTCTACTGTATTGGTGAAATTTTTACAATGACTACAAAGTCATTTTATAACTATAAAATAACTTAAATTTTAAATTTTGAAAAAAAATTTAAAATCTCAGTAAGATCCAGAAAAGAACGCAGTTATGACTAAGGATAATGGCTGATGGGTAGGTGAAGAAGAGAGTACTACAAACACACAGGTGTTCTCACCTGACCTCTCAAGGAAATGAAGATGCCAAAATCCAGTGAGTAATTAGGAAACATCCTGCTACATTTATAAGTGCTAAAATGGACTGGCAAGGTAGGAAGCAAATGTCAAAACTAAATGGTTATTATTCACTTAAAAATAATAAAATTGTTCAAAACTTAGGCTTGAGATACACTTTGAAAATTAAGATCTGAAGGCTAAGGGTTACTGGAAACTGGAAACCAGAAAGACCTCAAGAGTGATCAAACAGAAACATGGATACAAATAACCAAAAAGTGATGACCAAAGGGGAGGACAGTAACATGTGATTCTGTTTGCAACTGTGAGTACCATACAGCAAGACACTGTGGCTAAGAATTAAAAGCAGGAAATACATTAAGTACAGGCAGAAGTGAAATATTTCACTTGATGTATCGCTTGAGATTCTGACAGCTGTTTCTGGGGAGATACATAAAACAAAAACATGGAGAACATTTGAGAGGAGTATCCAGCAATAATCTATGAGTCAACAGATACTGAGATTAAATCACCTGAAACTGCTCCATGTTTTTCCACATGAGCCCACTGATCATAACACTGAAATGCTAGAATGACAAAAGTTCCTCTGAGCCTATTTGTATATATTGTCATTTTTTCTATGGCTTTACTCAATCTAGTGTCACAGGTCAATAAGGTGAAAAATCTCCCATAATAATCCCATTTGTCCATTTCTGGATTTCCAAAATTATGCAATTTTTTTTCCAATTTTGAACTACACTTTAGTATTTTGTACTACACTTTAGTATTTTGTGTAATATATTTACATATTATGTATTCATAGTAATATTAACTTTATAAATTATTGCTCTGAAATTTTTCCTTAATGTATTATCATCTGGTGAATCTCTGTCCAATATTCAAGTATGAGGTTCATCTCTCCATTTATGTTTTTTATAAGCAGCAATGCTATAATAAAGAATATATCTGGCCTTTGTCCCTGGTTCCTGGAACCCGCTTCAGTATTCTTACCTGGAAAATTCTATGGACAGATGAGCCTGGCAGGCAGTCTGTGGGGTCACAAAAGTCAGACCAGACTTAGCAACTAAATCACCAGCTGGCACAGAGCAGCCAAAATCCTTCATATTTGGAGTGAGGGTATCTGTTATACTGATGAGGTGACTCAGGATGGGGGCTGGTCACCAGGAAGATCAACCCCATGTCAGGCCAGCCAACTTTGGGCCAGACTGACCTTCAGTTCAGTTCAGTCGCTCAGTCATGTCCGACTCTTTGCAACCCCATGAGTCACAGCCCGCCAGGCCTCCCTGTCCATCACGAACTCCCAGAGTTCACTCAGACTCATCCATTGAGTCAGTGATGCCATCCAGCCATCTCATCCTCTGTCGTCCCCTTCTCTTCCTGCCCTCAATCCCTCCCAGCATCAGAATCTTTTCCAATGAGTCAACTCTTCACATGAGGTGGCCAAGGTACTGGAGTTTCAGCTTTAGCATCATTCCTTCCAAAGAAATCCCAGGGCTGATCTCCTTCAGAATGGACTGGTTGGATCTCTTTGCAGTCCAAGGGACTCTCAAGAGTCTTCTCCAACACCACAGTTCAAAAGGATCACTTCTTCAGCACTCAGCTTTCTTCACAGTCAACTCTCACATCCATACATGACCACTGGAAAAGCCACAGCCTTGACTAGATGGACCTTTGTTGGCAAAGTAATGTCTCTGCTTTTCAATATGCTATGTAGGTTGGTCATAACTTTTCTTCCAAGGAGTAAGCGTCTTTTAATTTCATGGTTGCAATCACCGTCTGCAGTGACTTTGGAGCCCCCCAAAATAAAGTCTGACACTGTGTCCACTGTTTCCCCATCTATTTCCCATGAAGTGATGAACCAGATGCCATGATCTTCGTTTTCTGAATGTTGAGCTTTAAGCCAACTTTTTCACTCTCCTCTTTCACTTTCATCAAGAGGCTTTTTAGTTCCTCTTCACTTTCTGCCATGAGGGTGGTGTCATCTGCATATCTGAGGTGATTGATATTTCTCCTGGCAATCTTCATTCCAGCTTGTGCTTCTTCCAGTCCAGCGTTTCTCATGATGTACTCTGCATAGAAGTTAAATAAGCAGGGTGACAATATACAGCCTTGACATACTCCTTTTCCTATTTGGAACCAGTCTGTTGTTCCATGTCCAGTTCTAACTGTTGCCTTCTGACCTGCATACAGGTTTCTCAAGAGGCAGGTCAGGTGGTCTGGTAATCCCATCTCTCTTAGAATTTTCCACAGTTTATTGTGATCCACACAGTCAAAGGCTTTGGCATAGTCAATAAAGCAGAAATAGATGTTTTTCTGGAACTCTCGCTTTTTCCATGATCCAGTGGATGTTGGCAATTTGATCTCTGGTTCCTCTGCCTTTTCTAAAACCAGCTTGAACATTTGGAAGTTCACGGTTCACATATTGCTGAAGCCTGGCTCGGAAAATTTTGAGCATTTCTTTACTAGCGTGTGAGATGAGTGCAATTGTGCGGTAGTTTGAGCATTCTTTGGCATTGCCTCTCTTTGGGATTGGAATGAAAACGGACCTTTTCCAGTCCTGTGGCCACTGCTGAGTTTTCCAAATTTGTTGGCATACTGAGTGCAGTACTTTCACAGCATCATCTTTCAGGATTTGAAACAGCTCAACTGGAATTCCATCACCTCCACTAGCTTTGTTCATAGTGATGCTTCCTAAGGCCCACTTGACTTCACATTCCAGGATGTCTGGCTCTAGGTGTGTGATCACACCATCACGATTATCTTGGTTGTGAAGATCTTTTTTGTACAGTTCTTCTGTGTATTCTTGCCACCTCTTCTTAATATCTTCTGCTTCTGTTAGGTCCCTACCATTTCTGTCCTTTATCGAGCCCATCTTTGCATGAAATGTTCCCTTGGTATCTCTAATTTTCTTGAAGAGATCTCTAGTCTTTCCCATTCTGTTGTTTGCCTCTATTTCTTTGCATTGCTCGCTGAAGAAGGCTTTCTTATCTCTTCTTGCTATTCTCTGGAACTCTGCATTCAGATGCTTATATCTTCCCTTTTCTCCTTTGCTTTTCACTTCTCTTCTTTTCACAGCTATTTGTAAGGCCTCCTCAGACAGCCATTTTGCTTTTTTGCATTTCTTTTCCATGCGGATGGTCTTGATCCCTGTCTCCTGTACAATGTCACGAACCTCCGTTCATAATTCATCAGGCACTCTATCAGATCTAGGCCCTTAAATCTATTTCTCACTTCCACTGTATAATCATAAGGGATTTGATTTAGGTCATACCTGAATGCTCTAGTGGTTTTCCCTACTTTCTTCAGTTTAAGTCTGAATTTGGCAATAAGGAGTTCATGATCTGAGCCACAGTCAGCTCCTGGTCTTGTTTTTGTTGACTGTATAGAGCTTCTCCATCTTTGGCTGCAAAAAATATATCAATCCGATTTTGTTGTTGACCATTTGGTGATGTCCATGTGTAGAGTCTTCTCTTGTGTTGTTGGAAGAGGGTGTTTGCCATGACCAGTGCATTTTCTTGGCAAAACTCTATTAGTCTTTGCCCTGCTTCATTCCGTATTCCAAGGCCAAATTTGCCTGTTACTCCAGGTGTTTCTTGACTTCCTACTTTTGCATTCCAGTCCCCTATAATAAAAAAGGATATCTTTTTTGGGTGTTAGTTCTAAAAGTTCCTGTAGGTCTTTTTAGGACCATTCAACATCAGCTTCTTCAGTGTTACTGCTTGAGGCATAGACTTGGATTACTGTATTAAATGGTTTGCCTTGGAAACAAACAGCGATCATTCTGTCATTTTTGAGACTGCATCCAAGTACTGCATTTTGGACTGTTTTGTTGACCATGATGGCTACTCCATTTCTTCTGAGGGATTCCCGCCCGCAGTAGTAGACATAATGGTCATCTGAGTTAAATTCACCCATTCCAGTCCATTTTAGTTCGCTGATTCCTAGAATGTCGATGTTCACCCTTGCCATCTCGTTTGACCACTTCCAATTTGCCTTGATTCATGGACCTGACATTCCAGGTTCCTATGCAATATTGCTCTTTACAGCATCGGGCCTTGCTATCACCAGTCACATCCACAACTGGTTATTGTTTTTGCTTTGGCTCCATCCCTTCATTCTTTCTGGAGTTATTTCTCCACTGATCTCCAGTAGCATATTGGGCACTTACTGACCTGGAGCAGTGGCTGCGCAGGCACAGGAGGGCCTAGAGGAGCTATTCCACATTCAAGGTCAGGAAGGGCAGTGGTAAGGAGATACCCCTCATCCAATGTAAGGAGCAGCAGCTGTGCTTTGCTGGAGCAGCCGTGAAGAGATACCCCACGTCCAAGGTAAGAGAAACCCAAGTAAGATGGTAGGTGTTGCAAGAGGGCATCAGAGGGCAGACACACTGAAATCATACTCACAGAAAACTAGTCAATCTAATCAGACTAGGACCACAGCCTTGTCTAACTCAATGAATCTAAGCCATGCCCATGGGGCCACCCGACGGGAGGGTCATGGTGGAGAGGTCAGACAGAATGTGGTCCACTGGAGAAGGGAATGGCAAACCACTTCAGTATTCTTGCCTTGAGAACCCCATGAACAGTATGAAAAGCCTGACCTTAGGGGAGGGCATAGGGCTGGGGACTGAACTCATCTGTGTGAGCAAGGATGTAATTACACATTCATGTAATTAAATTCCAATAAAAACTCCGGTCACTCCATCTCTGTGGAGCTTCCAAGTTGGTGAACACATTGATGTGCTGGGAGGGTTTGATCCAAAAGAAACACTCATGATGAAGTATCATTCATTAACAGATTATTTTTACTTTGTCATCTGATGGATATGAGTAGAGGTTGTAAGAAAAATTTTTTCATTATTGCTGGTTCCTGGGGTCAAGAACCCAGAAAGCCAGGCAATAAAATTAGTCTTTAGTCTGTCCTAATATTTTGCCCTGAAAAATTCCACCAAGTGGAAGACCACAAAAGTAACCTAGCTGACTCAGCAGGTTCTGTGTTCATTTTCAATAGATGACATATCTGAAACATTTTTATGACTGACCTGTATGAAAGGTTAAGAGGGTGGGTGTATCTTTAAGAAACTGTCACAGAAATGAACGGTCTTGTCACAGAAGTGAGGGAGGGATGGAAAGTAGAGAGTCTGCCTTTCACCAAAGCTTACTGGAGGATAAGCTTCGGGATAACATTTGAAAAGACAAAGTGGGAACACAGCCAATTTTGAGGAAATTGTTTTCATTAATATTCAGATGTAGTTGTAAACACCTTGGTTGGGAATCAGTGGATTAGGAGTTATTAGCTACTTGACTTAGCATAACTCTCAATATGAGAAATAATTCACTTCTCAGTACAACTAAAATGATCTTTGCCAAGGGACTAGATTTGTATGCACATAGAGCAATTGTTTCTTAAGTGCGAAAAATCTCAAGTTACTGTATTGCTCTTTGCACACTATGTATTCACAATTTTCAAGGGATTATATGTATCAGGTTAGCAAGCTGATGACTGGAATTAGAAAGCAAGTAACACTGAGATAGGTCTTATATTCTTTTCAAACCAACAATACTGAAGACTATTAACTGATGTTCACAAAGATGACTCGAGGGGCAAAATATCTTGAAGGGCCTTCTTCATGAATGCATTTATAAAAGAAGGGAGTAACATTTGCCTTTATGGGGCTGATATAAAGATTAGTTGATGCATGCACACAAGCAAAACAGAATACTTGAAGCACAAATCAGATGTTCAATAACTGCTGACTGAACACAACCTTCAAATAACCAAACATGCTCAACTGACTATACCAGTCAAAACATAGATTCTCACATTTAAGAAAAAGAAATGAATCTGTCATAGATCTAAATTATTCTTATCTAACCAAGGAAAACAGACTTAAATATAGACTTATAAATCCTAAGATAAATGCAGTTTCCTGTGACAAGAATGCAGTGTGTTTTAGGGGTTCCACAGGGTATTTTAAAGGAGACTTCTTATAAATACCAGAGGGATTCTTTAATGACTCTGCAGTCACTCCTCTTAGAACTGTGTCCATCAGATGTAATTTAAGGAATGCTTGTCTTGTAAAAATAATTTAATTTTCTTCCTCCACATTGCTTTTTTTCAAACTACATTGATAACTGGGAGTTAATCACACTACTCAAGCAATATCAATATGGTAAAACTGAAATCAAACTATGCCTATAAAAAAATTTAATAGCTTTAAAATACCACATATACTTGAATGCAAGTCAGTTTTTCTCCTAAAATTATTCCCACTGAGAAGAAAATGGAGGCTTACTTTAGTTTGAAGTCTTCAATCATTACTTTAAGCAAGGTCTTTGGGAAGGAAATTAACTTGAAATGACTTCAACCAAAAGCAATTTTAGATACATACCCAGGTTTAGAAAGCATATATCTCAAAGAATTTAGAAGTGAGGATGATATGCTTTGGAAAGTTCTGTAACAGGGCTCCAAAAGGATCTGATGATGTCAAATGTGCATAAAAAATGAAAGTGAAGTTGTTCAGTCGTGTCCGACTCTTTGCGATCCCATGGACTGTAGCCCACCAGGCTCCCCCATCCATGGGGTTTTCCAGGCAAGAATACTGGAGTGGGTTGCCATTTCCTTCTCCAGGAGATCTTCCCGACCCAGAGACTGAACCCGGGTCTCCCGCATTGGAGGCAGAAAGAGGACTTGAATCCATCTGTTTATGAGTTAATGCATTTTAATATAACATACAATTGACATTTAAACATACATATCTCTAAAAGTTTATATATTCAAGTTTACCAAAAAACTTTTTTGAGGAATTCTCTCATCAGAGAAATCAAAGTATAGCCTTACATTTGGCTGGATTCAGAATTCAAGTTTTAGAAGCACTTTTATACTAGGTATATTAACAGAAGGCACAGTGACAGAATTAAAATATATGAAGTTAATTTGATTACCTCATCGAAGAGGCCCCCCTGAATAGCTCAGCTTATGGGTCATGCAGTCAGGCTCTACTGCATTACTGTATTCCGTATGTGTCAATTCTCACAATGTGAAATAAATTACTTATATGTTTGATACTTGGCTGTCTTGACTGGAGCGAGAATGGCATGAGGGCAGGGACTTGGGCTGGTCCTGTGAACTCTGGGCAGGAAGGAAGTTTGTCAGAGTCAGGAAAGGGAAGGAGGAGGTGAAGGCAGACGCAGCTGGAATAGAAGGATGCCCAACAGCTTATTTAACCTACTTTGGTCAGCAATCTGTGGGCTCTTTTTCTTGCAATGAGTGTATGCACAAACCAAAGATCATCCATATATTTCCGAATTAGTCAAGAAACACAAAAGGGAAAAAAAAACCCATGAAACTAGAAGGACTAGAAGGAATTCAGTTTATTCACATAATTCTTCAAGTTCCAAGACAATAATATTTACAGACAAGCAGTTTTTTATTAATAATGTTTGCTCAAACTTTAATTTGTTCTATTTTTATTTTTAGAGCCAAAACACAAACTTGAAGGGAAGAAATGCTCCATTTTTTCATGTTCTGTTTCAAAGTGCAGGTTTTAAAACGTAACTCAATATTTATAAGGTTTTATTACCCTTTTTGCAAGAAATTAAAACTCATGAAATAAAAACATCACAAAGCCAATATTCAACAAAATCTGTAAGTTGTTTAAAGAAAGCATCTTTAATCAGAATATTGAATTTTTGATTAACCTAATAGAAAAAGTTTTAATAATAAATCTGCAACATCTTTCCCTAACCAAACACTAAACAAATGGGAAAAGCAAAGTCATTCTTTGAAAAACAGCTGATATTACTGCTTTAATACCTTTTCAGGAGTTCTGATTTTTACAGAATTTTTCCAAATATATAAATTATCTGGGCAAAATATTTATGTTATTTTTTGTACTACTTTAATTCTAGAGTATTTTTCTGATTCCTGTTTCAGTTGCAGTTCTTTGCTTGACTTTCCCCTTTTAAAATCTATTTGTTAAAGAAGAACCCTGATATACTCTGAATTCCATCTTATTTGGTTAATGTGACTAATGAGACTTACCCTGGAAGATCTTAGTGTTTTTCTAAATTGAAAAATTAGCTACTCTACAATAAATTTGGCTGAATCACACTCTCTTTGGATAGCTATACTAGATAACATAAAAAGTTAGCTAACATAAAAAGGTTGCAAAAAAGAAAGTTGAAAAAACACTTTAGCTTTGCTAGTTATTTAGATTTAGCCAATGCAAATCTCTTTACCACATTTTAGGGCCCACTAGACTTGGGAAGGGGCTTCCCTGGTGGCTCAGATAGTAAAGAATCTGCCTACAATGTGGGAGACCTGGGTTTGATCCCTGGGTGGGGAAGAGCCCCCGGAGAATTTAATGGCTACCCACTGCAAGTATTCTTGCCTGGTGAATTCCACAGACAGTAGCCTGGTGGGCTACTGTCCATGGGGTAGCAAAGCATTGGACACAACTGCGCCACTAACACTTTGACTTTCAGACTTGGGAAAGTCTATCCAGTTGTGAGGGATCTTTCTGACTGGGATCTTACAGAGACAGGGAATGGTTGTTGGTGGGCAGAGCATTTGCTGGACACACTAAGCCCTGTTGTTTAAGGATGATTATTTCTCAAATAATTTTTACTTTCATGGAATGTTGAAAAGGAAAAAAAAATCTATGATCACACCATTAAAAAACTTGTGTTGCATTATTTAACTACTGAAATATAACTCAACTAATGGCACAGGCTAAAGACATTATTCCCATTTTTTGCTATAAAATCACTAGAAGAGCCATTTCAATTGTAAAAAACAAATAAAAAAGAATCTGGTAGAAAGGGCTCTTTCTGGAAAAAGGGGTTAATGTGCTTTAAATTTCAATATCATGATCTAAAATTGCTTCAAACATAACAATTTTTAAAGTCTCTACTCAAGGACAAACACTGAAAATATGCAAACCTTGTTTTCTGTTAAAATATATTTTGCCAGTTAAAATTAGAAAATATTGAAATTAAAGGTATTTGTCATATTAGACACAGACTGATAAATTATATGAAGTTTCAAAAATTATAAAATTATTGGTCTAATGACTGATCTAAGTAAAAAAAAAATGCTTAAGTTGGATGGCACAATACTACCATAAATTTGTATCCAAAAATATCAAAGACAAAAATCTTGTTTTCAAGAATTACTACTATTGCTTACCCTTAATCATATTAAATGTTACATTTACTCTCCTTATTCCATTAGAATAATCCCAAAGAGATACTTTATATAATTATAACAGCTCTAATAACAACATCTCAAAAAATAAATTTCACAATATAGTTATTTGTTCTAAAGGCTAGGTGAGTACTGAAAATAGCCTAGTACGGAGTTCACAAAATTAAATGCATGGAAATTCTTTTGGCATTTAAACGTCAGAGGTTGATTTCTTGTTTCATTATATGATATACTATTGCATTTAAATGTTTTATCAAGGTTGTAATGTTGATAATTTCTTACCAATTGCCATATATTTTTAAATGTTAAAAATAAAAAAATACATAAGTAAAAAAATACTTGGATAAACTTGTTAAACCCCCTTTATTTCAGCAGACAGAAGGCAATTCTCATTGTCCTGGCTCAAAGGGTTCTTCATGGCATGGACCTGGAAGAAAAAAAAAAAACATGAGGATTTGAGATGAAGTTAACGATGCAGACAGACGGTATGTTTAATAGGAAAGTGGAAAGAATCCAGTTAAGTTATAGCCAAAGAAACCAGAGTTCGGACTGCACATCTGCCCTTCACTACCCATGGGATCCTGACAAAATTACAATATTTAATCCTCCTCATCTGTAAAAGGGCAATGACATCCTTGTATCTCTCTCATGTATCTTGTGAGAATTAAGTGGAATAAAGGATGTAACTTGTCTTGCACACAGGGCTCTCTCAGATCTCCCTTTAGTTCCACTATGGTGCTACGTACAAACAGCAAGAACAGCAAGGAAGTGGGTCACAGGGCTTCTCACATCTTCAGAAGGATATGGTTTGTTTTTAGTGTGATGCGATCTCTATGGATTATTTTCACTCACAAAAACTAAAAGATGTGCTTAATGTCTTCTAATTTTTGAGTTACTCTTTGATACGATAGTAAGTGCTTCCTTGGTGGCACAGAGGTAAAGAATCTGCCTGCCAATGAAGGAAAAGCAAGAGACACAGGTTCGATCTCTGGGTCAGGAAGATCCCCTGGAGAAGAGTATGACAACCCACTCCAGGATTCTTGCCTGGGAAATCCCATCAACAGAGGAGCCTGGTGGGCTACAGTCCATGGGGTCACAGAGAGTTGGACATGACTGAGTGCACAGAGAGGCACATATTTATAAGTAGGTAGTTGTTTCTTTTCCTTTTATTTTCACAATAATATAAGTGACGGAGAAGGCAATGGCACCCCGCTCCAGTGTTCTTGCCTGGAGAATCCCAGGGATGGGGGAGCCTGGTGGGCTGCCGTCTATGGGGTCGCACAGAGTCGGACACGACTAACAGCAGCAATGTAAGTGAAGTGAAAGTTGCTCAGTGGTATCTGACTCTTCAACCCCATGGACTATATATAGTCCATGGAATTCTCTAGGCTAGAATACTGGAGTGGGTAGCCTTTCCCTTCTCCAGGAGATCTTCCCAACCCAGGGATCAAACCCAGGTTTCCTGCATTGCAGGCAGATTCTTTACCAGCTGAGCCACTAGGGAAGCCTAAGAGTACTGGAGTGGGGAGCCTATCCCTTCTCCAGCAGATCTTCCTGACCCAGGAATCAAACTGGGGTCTCCTGCATTGCAGGAAGATTCTTTACCAACTGAGCTATAATATAACCAAAGGAAACATGTAACCAAATATAATAATAATATAACCAAATATAACCAAAAGGAAATCAACCCTGAACATTCATCTGAAGGACTGTTGCTGATGCTCCAATACTTTGGCCACCCAATGGGAAGAGCCAACTCATTGGAAAAGACCCCAATGCTGGGAAAGATTGAGGGCAGGAGAAGAAAGGGATGACAGAGGATGAGATACTTAGATAGCATCACCAATGCAACGGACATGCATTTGAGCAAACTCCAGAGGTAGTGGAGGATAGAGGAATCTGGAAGGCTACAGTCCATGGAGTCACAAAGAGGTGGACACAACTTTTAGCAAATGAACAAGTCAAAGTGATAACAATTAAAAATTTTGAGAATCAAAGCTGGATTTGATTCCAGAGATAGCTTTTTTAGCATCACAATAATTATTAAGAACACAAGAAAGTTCAAACTATGAAAACCTTTATGGAGCAATTACATCAAAAATGTCCTACTCTGAAATTTCAAATGTCTTCTTTAACTCATAGGTTTGCCATGTCTACTACACTGTGTTTATCATTAAAGCAGCAACAGCAATGTATCAAATTGAGCAAAAAGGAAAAAGCACAGTCATATACCCCCCTCCCCCCACCCCCACTTCTTTCTCTCCTCTATAGTTTTTTTTTCAGGCTATGATTTAGGTGAAAACTTTCCAATCTTGTTTAAACTTACTTGGTGGAGCGAGATGGGAACGAAAGGATACATAAATAATCACACCACCACATAACACTTTTTTGTGTGTGAGAAATGCACACAAAAAGGACTATGGAAATACAAGAGGAATGTCATGTGAGAGAACAGTAAGGAGTTCACTGTGGTTTGGATACAAAGGTGGAAGTGATGGGAAATGAGGCTGTGTATGTAGGGCTGTGAAGGGCCCTGCATTCCAAGCTAACCTATTTGAGTTTTGTCCTATAGGTTAATGGGCACTGGTGGCAACTCCAATATACAGGTGCTGCTGTGATCGGGTTCCCTAATTAGAAACAGAACTACCCTACCCTGCCCTATTCAGACAAATGAATGATAATCAATTCAATAAATTTTTCTCCTTTAGTTTGTAAGAGATCCCAGGATTGAGAAAGAACTTTTTTAAAAAACACAATTCAGCAATTTATTTATTTAAATTTTTAGCCACACACCATGGCATGTGGGACCTTAGTTTCCTGACTGGGGATCAAAGCCACGTCCCCTGCATTGGAAGGCAGAGTCTTAATCGTTAAGACCACCAGAGAAGTCTCTCAACATGTTTACTGAACTCTATTTTAACAAATACAAACCCTTGATAGTGTTAATATATTTTCTTCCTTCTTTTATATTGCAGTTAATACCAAGTAGAAGCAAAAAGTCAAATCAAAGGTTCAAAACTAGTTTTTGGCTTAATTTGCAAGTGGTATTTTTCACCTTCTATATCTGAAGACACACACAACTTACAGAACTATGATTCTGCTTGAGAAACAACTTTTCAATTTAAAAGAAAATCTCTTTTATTTCCCTGTTTAAGACATTAAGAGATGATTAACTTTACATACAGTACATTTTACCTCTGATGGTAGAATTACCTGCGTGTTAATGGATAATTGTAGTTTTTGCAGAACTACTACTAATTGTTTTCAAATTTTGCTTTAACTATGGTAAATATGCCTTTCATTTTAATTAAAACTATATTCTACAAGCAGAATTGTTTCAGAAAAAACACTTCAAGTTCCACTGGCAATCTACCAAGTTGTTCTACCAACACACTTCAACTAACTTCCATTCACTTAGGCCATGATATTATATTAGAATATTATATATCTGATTAAACTTCCCTTTTCTACCTCTTTTTACTCTATTTTTTCCTCCATTTGTCAAAAAATGTATGTTCACAATAGGAAACCTAGGAAATAAAGAACACTCTCCACAAACCCAAAATTTTATCACTCAGTGAGACAAGTTAAATTATTATTGTATTTTATTTCAGTATTTCTAACCATTTATTTACATAAGTAAATTTATATGATACAGTTTTGAAAACTGTCACCAGAAACTTTTATAAACCCTTCAATGGTTGCATCATATTTCATTAACTATAACTTATGTAACTATTATTCCTTGAAGTTGGGTTTCATTGAAGGACAGATTAGTGATATTACTTATTTTTTCCTCTCAGTCTTTGATAACTAGGTGTCCACTGACAACATAATTCAACTGCCTGATATTTAAACAATTCTTCAGGCCTTCACAGAAAAATGTTATCTCACCACCTGCTGTAAATTCCACTTACAAAAATGTACAAAGATAAAAGTGAAAACTCTAGAAAGCAAGCATTAAGACTTGTGAAACTCACCGTAAGTCCAAGGAACTTCTAGAAGCGCATCCAAATCAGGAGAGGAAGGGTATGGAGTGGATGGTTGATGGGGAGTATACTGTGACAACACTGGCTGCTGAACGTTGTAAACAGGTGTTTGAGGTGGAAAATAGTCACTCACTGGCACTAAGGCATTTGCTTGTGGTTCCTCATCAAAGTATTCAAAATATTGAGAGGACAAAAGAGGAGAAGGGGTATTCTGAATGTTACTCGTAACTGCAGTCAACATCCCAGGAGGAGGTGGCTGTACTTCATAGAACGCTGCTCCCTGGGATGTCTGGGTAATGGAACTGTCACTGCTGCTGCTGTAATGATAAACACACCAAGAACAGTAAGGATATGAAGTTTCAAGTGAGTACCCAGAAAGAGAGTCATATCTGGGGTACACGCAGACTGTGGAATTTCATTCAAGTATGTGGCAGCATTCTGAACTAAGACTTTCGAATTCTGTTGTTCAGACAAAGAGTATTCTACTCTTTGATTCACATTAAGGGTGATGTTCTCAGAGGCTTCTACAGGTATAGTACTGAAATTCAATGTATCCTTCATGTATTTTTCTTTTGACCCAGTTTTTGCAGGTCGTGCTTTATTTATTTGCACAACAGGAATTTTGTTCTGGATATTCATGGGTTCTGGAGAACCGGTGCATGTATAATTAATGGATGAATTGAATATTTCATTATCTTGAGGTTCAAAGTCAGTCATTTCTAAAGTGGCATGGCTATCACTCACAAAACAGAAACTAGGTTCTGATGCATTCAGCAAAAGAGAAGCATCAGTTCCTGGTTTTATGTCTGAGGGGCAGGATTTCTCTGCAGTATCTGGGGGATTTTTAAGAAATTTCTGTGGAGGCATCTCCTGGTCTTTTGAAAATGTGTCATCTATACTTTTTTGGTCAAAAATTGCCAAAGGAGAACAAGTTTTCTTCTCACTTTTTGCTTGAGCAGCACTAAAATTTCCATTTCTTTTCTTTGTGCTACTTAATTTCCCTTGTTGTCTGGTGAAATCTTCTGAAGTAGCAAATGAAATATTAGTTAAATCTATTTCATCTTCTGAATCTTTCAGGTTCATTAAAGGTACTGATCTTTGAGTTTCAACTTGTTTTGGAGAGACATGGCTTCTTTCCAGACTGTCAGATGAATCTGGTCCTATTTCATTTTCACTTTCATAATGAGATCTCATAGTCCTGTTACGTGTAATACATATATACAAACAACTGTAAATACTGTGTCATAAAATTTCAATATGAAGACATATTTGAAAATTTTACTTGGGAGAATAATTTTTTTTTTGAAATGCAGATGAAGTAGTTTATTGAATCTCTGTGAACACAGTAGCCTCTGCCTTGAGTCCCTGAGCCAGAGGGAGGAGGTGCTTCCCTGTCTCTTTCTACTTGGTTTCTTGAACCACTTTGAGCTTTTATTTATGGCTCTTAGACATCACTATGTTCCAGGACCACATGGACTATTTACTATTAGTAAAATGTACTCCCAGAGAATTGGATGCTTAGGTCTAGGATGAGATCCTGAAACCTTCATCTGTAAGTGGAGCCCATGTGATTCTAATGTTGGAAATATAGGCTGTGCTTGAGAAGCCTGGTCCTGCAGAAGGTCTGTGTATGCGTGTTAAGTCACTTCAGTCATGTCTGACTCTTTGTGACCTTATGGACTGTAGCTTTCCAGGCTCCTCTGTCTATGGGATTCTCCAGGCAAGAATACTGGAGTGGGTTGCCATGCCCTCCTTCAGGGCATCTTCCTGGCCCAGGGATCAAACCCAAGTCTCTTACATCTCCTGCACTGGCAGGCAGGTTCTTTACCATTAGTGCCACCTGGGAAGCCCCCTGGCTAAGCTACAGGGCCCATATTCAGTAGTGATATCTGTGCATTGTCTTACATTATCCTCTTAGCCCCAGAGACACATGTATAAGTTGTATTTCATATTTTCTATTTTTTTAATAGATTTATTTTAATTGGAGGTTGATTACAATATTGTATTGGTTTTGCCATACATTAACATGAATCTGCCACAGGTATACACGTGTTCCCCCTCCTGAACCCCCCCCCCCTCCTCCCTGCCCGTACCATCCCTCTGGGTCATCCCAGTGCACCAGCCCCAAGCATCCAGTATCCTCCATCAAACCTGGACTGGTGATTCATTTCATATATGATATTATACATGTTTCAACGTCCTTCTCCCAAATCATCCCACCCTCGCCCTCTCCCACAGAGTCCAAAACACTGTTCTATACATCTGTGTCTCTTTTGCTGTCTCGCATACAGGGTTATCGTTACCATCTTTCTAAATTCCAAATATATGCGTTGCTGCTGCTGCTGATGCTAAGTCACTTCAGTCGTGTCCGACTCTGTGCAACCCTGTAGACAGCAGCCCACCAGGCTCCCCCATCTCTGGGATTCTCCAGGCAAGAACATTGGAGTGGGTTGCCATTTCCTTCTCCAATGCATGAGGGTGAGAAGTGAAAGTGAAGTCACTCAGTCATGTCCGACTCTTAGCGACCTCATGGACTGCAGCCTACCAGGCTCCTCCATCCATAGGATTTTCCAGGCAAGAGTACTGGAGTGGGGTGCCATTGCTGCGTTAGTATACTGTATTGGTGTTTTTCTTTCTGGTTTACTTCACTCTGTATAATCGGCTCCAATTTCATCCACCTCATTAGAACTGATTCAAATGTATTCTTTTTAATGGCTGAGTAATACTCCATTGTGTATACGTACCACAGCTTTCTTATCCATTCATCTGCTGATGGACATCTAGGTTGCTTCCATGTCCTGGCTATTATTAACAGTGCGGTGATGAACATTGGCGTACAAGTGTCTCTTTCAATTCTGGTTTCCTTGGTGTGTATGCCCAGCAGTGGGATTAAGATTACACATTTTCCTCTTTGTATTGGCACTATACAAGAAACATTTCCCCAGTTTTATTCCCTTGATTTAAATTGAGCTACTTTTCATGTTGAAGGTGATACATTCCACATTTCAAATATTTTTCCAATACATCTGAAAATATAGAGTGCTGTCAATATTGTAATAAATTATTTTATGCTTCAGACATTTCCTGATTTTAATTTTCTTGCAGTAGTTTCTAATTCATATACCTCCAGCCTAGTGATACAGAGCTGGTGAAACCACTAGCTGTGACTCCCTGCTCAAAGATTATCTTCTGTTTTCACAAATGACTGAGGTATTTTGTCTGTTTAAGGTCAAGAACAGGAGAAGCAGACTTCCAAAACTGCTTGTCAACTGAACATCCTTGGCATCCCTACCTAAATGAGACAGGCTCGATGAAGTCTGAAGGAAGCATTCATTATGGATGTCCAGAACAAAAGAGTTCAAATAGGTCCCCAAGGTAATCGTAATTTTTGGTGTCTCAACCAATTCTTTGAATTACAAGTGGAAAAGAACACGTTGAAAGATAAAGGTGACCATTCTTGCACAGTCAAGACAAATTCATCTTTGGCTTGGAATTTGTATACCCCACTCATGAAACTAAAAACCCCTTATTTTACTTAGTCCAGCCTCCTTAAGAGGCACTCGAATGACAACCTGCATTGTCATCAATATAATATTTGACAGTTTCCACAAAGTGCAGTTCTGATTTTATCACATTTCCAATGATGTTTCAGTGATGTCTCAACCTTTCAGGTTGACAGCTGCCTGTATGATCTGTCCTTTTAGTAGTGTAGTGAAAGTCAGTCAGTCGTGTCCGACTCTGCGACACCATGGATTATACAGTCCATGGAATTCTCCAGGCCAGAATACTGGAGTGGGTAGCCTTTCCCTTCTCCAGGGGATCTTCCCAACCCAGGGATCGAACCCAGGTCTCCCTCATTGCAGGTGGATTCTTTACCAGCTGAGCCACAAGAGCAGTAAAGGGGATGCTGTGGCTGCACGGGCTGGGACCTGAACCCAGGCTTTCCGTGTGGCAGGCAAGATTTCTACCACTGAACCACCCATACACCTAAGGCACACTCTTAGAGAATGTTCTTCTATGACAATGACACCCTATATTAACTTTATATTAGAATTCATTCCCCTGCCAGGTGAGACAGAGTTTGATTCTTTGAATAGCAAGTACCTACCTATACTTAGTAACAAAACTGAGATGGTTACAGAACTGGTTTCTGTTATCCTTCTGATAGCCTATTCATCTTTATAAAATTAATTATTTGGCTGTACCAGGTCTTAGTTGTGGCATGCGGGATCTAGTTCCCTGACCAGGAATCAAACCCAGGCCCTCTGGATTAGGAGCACAGGGTCTTTAGCCACTGGACCACCAGGGAAGGGCCTCTGAGAGCCTATTCATCTTTATGCCACTCCATGATTATTCAGAGTCATCTGTGCCAGGTAGAAGACAACCAAACAAGACAGATGACATGCTTCTCTTTTCTCATTCCTATTATTCATTTTCCTTCATAGGATGGAAAAAAAATGGTAAAAATGCAGCTTGTCATAAATTGAAAATCTTACAGAGTGGAATGAAACAAGAAATGGTCAACAAGTCCAGTGGTGCTACTTCATGTCAAAATGAGAAAAATATAAATAATGCAGTTTGTTTTTACTAAAAATAATGAATTAAAAAAGTATTTAAAGATCTAGCATTTTGAAGTCATGGTCTTTCTGTACTGTGGTGTTAATACAATCCTTTCATGGAATAGTAGTATACTTATAATATGTGTATATTTGACTTAAGTTCTCAGTAATATAACTTGGCAATTTGTATCTTTTAAACCAGTCTTGAAATTTGACAGGTCTGTGAAATTCACAAGTTTAAAAACCTCTATTTGATCACTTGCCCCATTCTGATGTTCTTGTTACTAAGCCAGTCAGGAAGCCCCATCAATTCATTAAATAATGTCTGTCAAATATGACCTTTACTTTCTTATTTTGTAAAGTATCACTCTTTTCTAAGCCCTAGCTGACTTACTACTCTTAACTGAACTTAGTCACTCCTTACCCTTTAAATCACTGTAAAAACATCTTTCATGGGACATCCCTTTCGATGCATAATGAAATTCAAACTAAAGAGACTGACACAACCCCCACCTCCTTAGCACACTCTTGTCCCTGAAGTTACATGTAGACCCGTTCAAGTCTTGCTCCATAATACATGCTCAATTTTATTCAGTTTTTCATCAAAAAGGGCTGATGGCAACTCCTACCTTGCATGCTCGAATGGTGACTTTTCTCTTTTGATTTCTGTGACATGTTTCATGCCAACCTATGTTTAAAAAATACAAAGACCTACATTGTTGATGATTTAAAGTATAATATATTCATTATTTTATTTACCAGACATCTGCAATTGCTTGTTCTGTCATCCTCTAAAATGCACCATCTGAAACTATCTTCATTAATGATCCTCTCCTTTAAAAATTAGTGACTGTGTTGAATGTCTCATATTTGAAAAATGTTTGGAAACATTTTGTAAAAAAGCAATTAGCAACATTCTCTTTACCCACATCTTACAACAAGTAGGAAGCCTGCTCTGTGTTTTATATCCTTTTCAGTAAGCCAGTCACCTAGTCCCAGGGTACGTAATGCCTGTCAACTGTGGATTTTTCTTTCTTATTCTGTAAAACAGTACTTTTTTCCTAAGACCCGGGTGACTTACTACTTACAACTATATTTAGAATCTCTCCCCTTTAAATCATTGAAAAAACATGGAAAAAGCACTTTGTGAAGAATAAAAACAGTTAATGTTTGTACAATCATTAGAACATTGCCAACTATTTAATAAATGCTGTATGAAATCTTTTAAACAAAATGCACTTATGTACGACAACTTCTAACTCCTTCATAATTAAATATTTTAAAATATTGCTACTGTTTCTCTGTGTGGGTGATAACAGTCAAGAACACAGACTTCACTGTCAATTTTTATTTATAACGTTAAGTATAGCCTTGTTGTAGAGAAGCTATTCAGTAAATACTTGGTCACTCGCTCAATACTTGCTCACTCATAATATAGACTTTCTCTTAAGCAATTATTAAAATTCACAACCTTCCAAGAAGCATTTTCTAATAAAATAATTAATTTGTAAGTTTAAAGGTAGACATTTGTTAAGGTATCTCTCATATACACAGTCATTCGTATCATTTTACAGATAATATGAATGGTTTAATCCAATAGTTTAATTAGTAAATTCATTTTGCAAGGCAACATTTAAAGCATTCTTAATTTTTACAATTCTGTAAACTACATACTTGTTTGCTTCAACAAGTTTGCTTAGACTTACAAAACTCATTTTAAAACATTCATTACCTTTTGCTTTTTACAACTGGGAACAGCAGTATCTTTCTCTTGTTCCTGAGAGTCTCCACATTTGTCTACAGTGAGAGGTCGTTTTTTAGAGGAATTTGAAACATTTTTAATTATGTACTCTGAAACTAAAGACACCTTCCCACAGGTAATGGACTTTCTGATACTCTTCCTACGATTTATATGACTGCTCACATTTTTCTTTCTCTTCGGTTGCAAAGTCTTTCTGTTGTGTAGCATTTGGCACAGGATAAAGGAAATGGTTAACTGAGCATTTTTAACACATATTATCTTCATATGTTCAATCGTTTTCATGACTTTCATAGTATGGACCATTTTCCCTACATCCTTCCGAGGGGTGGCTGTTATACTTCCAAGCAGTGTGGAAAACTGACTGTAGTTGTATTCTAATTCTGTCACAGTGGTTCCGTAATTTACGGATGCTATACATGGCACAAAGTTGATGTATGTGGAAATGGAATACTCCGATTTCTTAACAAGGTTTTTTATTTCTGAAAGTTCTTCAAGTTCTCTTGACAGCAAACGAACAGCATAGGAGCTGTTAACAGCTTCATTATATTTGTAGATAATATCCAGATCTTTCTTAAGTTCAGAAATAGAAGTCTCTATCACCTTCCAAAGACAATCTGTTGGATTACCTTTTAGAAATGAGAAAGAAGTCATTTTTTCTTGGCAGTGAACCAGTTCAGGAAGAAGTGACATATCAAACCAGAGCATACTTCGAAACCTCTGCTTGTCTAGTTTCTTTGCCACTGAGTTTTTAAGAAAGTGAATTGTTTCTGAGAGCATGACGATTTCAATATAGGTTTCAATGGCCGCAGGTTTTAAAATTACTGCCTTATGGCTGTAGTTTTTCATCATGTACAAACTATTTTCTTCGGTGATAAAAATATCATCTATGTTGTCTTCTTGCAGCAACTGAAAACATTTTTTAAAAATTTCTAAGTCATTGGTACATCTCAAAGTGAGTTCCTGTAATTTTTTCACATCTGCAAATTCAGCTTGATCCAATATTTCACTAACACAACAGATATCTGGATGTGAAAGCAAAGTACCATTAAGCCTAGAGTTTTCTATGCTAATTGTTGCTTTGTTTACTACAGCATTTGACTTTATCGAAGCAATCACTGAATTCTCAAGTCCAATAGTGGAAATTTGTTCAATGCTTAAATCTTTAGACAATGTATCATATATCTTCTGCAACTTAGAAACTGCACATTGATTCATTCTAAGTAGTATTTCTTTGTTCCTTTCTGAGTAATTTTTGCAGAAAGACTGTTTCTTTTCTTCCCAAACAAGACTTTTTGAAGCATCAAAAAAGATATGTTCCAGACCATAAAGAGCTATTTTAATATTTACTGCCTCATTGCTCTTGATAAAATTAACTTTTGAGGAGATCATTTCTATGATAATCCACAGATGGTCTTGTTTTCCTGGACAGGAATCAATTTGGGGACAGTCCCCATACATACTGATCAGGCTTAATGTACTTTTCCTCAAGGTTTCTAGGTCTCCTAAACTATCTCCAAAGTTAACTCCACAGGTAAATGGCACAGAAAGAGAAAAGTCAAAGCAATCTGAACACTGCTTCATTACTGCTTCACATTCATCAATTTGTCGCTTGTATTTTAAGTATGTGTAGTATGAATTGTTTCTCCTTTTGGTTTCTTCAAACAGTTCAATTAATTGACCATGATAGCTTTGCAGCTCAGAGAAGGCATTATATTTTAATCTGCCTTGAAAAGCCGGATAGAAATTGGGTTGTTGCTGAAATCCACGTGGTCTGCCAAGCAGCTCACTGTACAGTGTCTCATCATACCAGAGCAAGCTCCGGAATGTTGGTTCACCTCCCAGGAGCCTTTTTTTGTTTTCAATGAATTGAATAGTTTCCATCATCATTTGGAGTTCTACCAAGGAGTCAACAGCACATGGTTTTAATCTGTGTCTGCAGTTACTCCACAGGTTTTCTTCTACCAACAGGTCTCTTGAAATCAAGATTTGTTTAAATGAACATTTTTGTTTTCTTTCAAAAGCTTCAACAAACAAAGGAAGAATATTTTGACAAACTTCACTTTCTTCCTGCAGAATCTGTACAGATGATGTTTCATCTGCCCTCCTTAAAATTTGAGTGAGCTTAACTGTAGGAGCCAAATTATTACTTGAACAATGTTTTTCTTTGAATTCATTCATGTATGATGTAGACTTCTTTGGAGGAGGAGGAGAGACTTTGGAGGGTTCAGACTGGCCACGCAGATGAGGCATATGATTCCTTCCTGTAATGCCTGGTTTGGAGTCACAGGCTACTTCTGAACGCAATGAGGAGTCACACTGAGAGTCTTGGCTAACTCTTCCCTCCTCCTTCTTTCTTTTGTTAAGCTGATTAGAAGCAATATTTCTCAAAGAGACTGCCTCCGTAGCCTTTTTAATCTGTACGTGAGAATCAATCAAGTTATTTTGCATCGTTTTCTCACTTAAGCAGGAGGAGCCTTCTAATATATTATTCTTTTGAGCTTTGTACTCAGTCTTAACACTTGATCCTTCAGTCACGTTCATGTGAACTGAATCCTTTCCTTTTTCTGCCTGTTTATCTTTCCACATTTTTCTGTCCTGAATGTCTCTCTCTCCAATACCTTCTTGGGAAGAAGAGCCCTTTATGTTATCTTTTACGAGCAGAAAACTATCATCGGGAAATACTTTCTTCATCGCACTGTCTTTACTTTCTTCAGTTTCTGATGCGACAGTCACCTCAGAATTCTCAGCATCTGTTTCATTCCCATCGATATGAACGCATTTACTTGAAGAGCAATATTCTGTCTTTTGAAGTTTGTTTCCACCACATCCTTGCAGACAGTGTGGTGCAATGGTAGACACTGCTGGAAAGTCTACAGCAGTAATGCTCTGTGTAGCCATGGAAGACTTCGAAGATTCTCCCTCATTGTCTGTCGCTAGAGCGGGTGATAACGATTGAGGAATACTGTTAGACTTTTTGCTTGTTATCAGAGTTTGACTTAATGGATCCATAAGGAAGTTTCCTGTAATAATGCCTGGTTTGGAGCTCTCCTTAGGAGTTGTCCATTTTTCTATAGGAAAATTTACCTCCAGGTTTCCTTTATAACCAGATAAAATAAGGTTATTTGGTTTGTAGATATCAATGTCAAAAAAACGCTTCACCTTTGATTCTAAGACGGAAATAACTGTGTCAGTTTTCACTTTTGTGTGGGCTGTACAAGTTGCATCATTATTTTGGTCTACACTAAAACTTATGTTGTTTTCTTTTATGCAACTTAAAGACATCAAATTCCTTTCACTTATTATTTCTTTAGCCTCAGAATTGTTTACTTTTGTTGTATACTTACTATTATCAAGTGCTGAATGGTTCTCAAGTTTTTCACATTTACTAATGTTAGATGAAAACTCTGTATCAGTTCGATTTTCTTTTTTAGTTAGTTTCTCATCTGGGCAGTCTGGGGAAAAGAGACATCCAGTTTTTCTAGAAAAAGGCTGAAGTTTTGATGAAAAAGGCTGAAGTTTTGATGACTTGGAATTTCTCACACTGCTATTAGTGTAAGCCGACTGACTTGTACTTTGAGACATGGAGCACAGGGCTAACTGTGATTCCGGACACACTTGATCACAATATTCTCTCATGTGAATTGTGGTGTGACTACTGGAGACACCGGACACATTTTCAGAAAGGCACTCTGTGAGTCTCTCTCTATTTGTTCTATAAAACTTGTGCTTTGATACATGAGTATCAGCTTCAAATCCCAAAGTTCTATTCTCTCCAGGTATATCGTATTTTCTTTTTGACAGAAAATGTTTAGTGGAATGATACCTTCTTTCAGACACAGAACTATAACCTTGAAGGTCACAACTTTCCCAGAAACTATTACATATTACTGCATATGCTCTTGGTAAAGGGCCCCCTCTTTTTTCTCCCACTTTAGTTATCAGCTGCAAAGACGTGTGAACTCTTCTGTGAGCTTCTTTTAAGTGAAGAATGGCTCTGTCAAGTTTTCTGGAAAGACATTTGCTTTTGCATAAAGATGCTTCTCTATTTAGAATATCCAGGACACTCCCAATGTGTTTTTCTGACTGTGAAAAGGTTTTAATTCGTTCTTGGGATAACAAAAAAAACCATTCCAATGAGTCTTGACTTGTTAGCTTTCTCCTCTTCTCACAAATTTTGTGATGTCTTAAATTTTTATCTGGTATCTTCTGGTCCCTGAAAGGTGTATGGGGCTTTCTTTTGCTAATTCTTGATCCTGTCTCCTTTTCACTTCTAGTATCATTACCACTGGTTTTTGACTTTGTCAGGGAACATCTGTTTTCCTTATTTACTGTTGTGCCATCAGAAGGTCCAAATAGCAAAGGTCTGTTTTGTTTTTCAGACATGTGATTCTCATGCATAGTATGACTCAAGTCAAAAGAAAGTGAGGTTTCAGATTTACTTGCTAGTCCAGATTCTTGCCTTATATTACCAAATTCATTTTCAGAGGGATGATCTGAATTTTCAGCAGAACACTGAGAATGAATTTCAAATTCTAGAACTTCTTCTTCCTCCTCCTCCTCATTTATTTCTGATTTTGTGGCTTCAGTTACATACTTGCAGAAATCATCTTTCGATGCAAGGGACTCAACAGTAGGACTGAATCCTTTCACAAATGTATTAGTAATCGTAACTTGCAGATTAGGAAGTAAAATTGGTTCGACGAGCTCTGCTTCATCATCTTGTGTAGAGGAAAAATCACAACTCTGTTCCTCAGAGCAATGCTGGTCCCAATTCTCACCTCTTGCGGTGGTTTTCAAAACTTCCATCTCCCCATTACTGCTTCCCAACAGACCTTCCCAATCGATGCGAGACTTCAGAGCCTCATAGGGGTCCTCGAATTCTTCATAAAGTACATTTCCATGGCTATGAGTATCCTGTGGAATACTCACAGGAAAAGCATCATCACTCTCTTCTGATCCTACTTCAGTTTCATTACCCAATTCGAAACTTTGAAGAACTGAGTTGTCACTTACTGTTTGATAAAATGAGTTGTGGAATCGATTTTCATCTGTATTTATTTCAGAAGCAGAAACCTTAAGTTTGCTTAACAAACCAAAATCTGTACTCTCAGAACAAGTTTCGTTAAACTGGGCTCTTTGGTGATCTTCAGGATTTGTGCTTACCACAGGCACTGCAGCATCGGCTATCTCAGCTGCAGCATGTGAGGCTACATGTACCGAAGAACTTGCACTCTGAAGAAATGCTGTGGAAATCAAATGCTCTCCAGTCCTTTCAGTATTTTGAATATCTTTTTCTTTTATGGCGGTAATGGAATCTTCATTTTCTAATGATGCAGACTCAGTGCATACATGTTTTTTTCCACTAGTTAAGTTAAGAGCAGTAGAAAATTCTTCAGAACTCAAAATTTCAAAGCTATCATCATCTTTACTCACCCTCCTTTCACCTATGTTGGTAAAAAATTTTGTTTTGTGTGTCTGAAAACTCTGCTTCTCATCTCCATATATATTCCCTATGTTGTTTTCTATAGATGAAGCAATGTTCTCCATTTCAGCCTCATTCTGGCTTTCTTTATCATTATCTCTTTGTTCTCTGAAATCAGTATTCAGGTGCACATCATTGTTCAATTGTGTAATACAGAACTGAGTATGATGCTGACCTTTACTGTTAATTAGAGGAGTTTCTTTGCAGTCTCTTTGAATGTTTTCTAGGGACACTGGATCATATTCATTTCTCCTCTGAACACATAGATGTTCACTAGCTATGCTGCAATTGGCATCATGAGCTGTTCTAATATCATGACATGAAGTGACAGCTGGCAGCTGTGTGGTCTGGGGAATGTCTTCTGCATCCTGGAAAGCATCAGCCATAATGCTAACACAGTTTTGATCTGGTTTTTCCAATTTTAGCTCCATTAGTTTTTGAGAAATGGCAAAATTTGTATGAATGTTATCTTTACACTCTAAAGAGTTCTTAGGAGGCCTCTGTGGAAGTTTCTCCACTCTTGGAGTAAGACTGTTTTGTATTTCCAATGCTAGGTGACCTAGCTCACATTTCTCCTCTGTGGTAAATGGCAAAGATTTTGTTTTTTCTAACCCTTGAGTAATTAATATTTGATCACAATTTTCCTGCAAATAATCAAGGCTCTCATTCTCTTTGTTGTCTTGGTTCAAAGAAATGTAATTGTCTATTGGACCGATTTTTCTTTTATTAGTAAAAGAATGATCACTTCCTTTCCACAAACTTTGCTTTTCTTCATGTTTGGCATTGTCTTCTGGCTCGGTGAAGTTTCTCATCTTTCCAGTATTTTGAATGTACTCATGTATGCTTTCTTCACTTTGGAGTGGGAAAAGTGTAGACATTTGGTGACCAGTCTCATATACAGTTTTAAAATTAGAAAACTGTGATTCTGGAGAGATGGGACCACTGTACTTGTCTGTACAAATATCCACTGGTTCACAAGAGTCATGTGACTCACTGCTTTCATCAGTTAAAAATGGGATGGTGTCTTTCTGCTGGGATCTCTGAGCTTTTCCTTCCTTGTGTTTTTGGATTTCCGCTTCTGAAACTACATTTGACAAAAACATTGGGAAGGAAAAATCATCCTGGTTCTCACATTGCCCTGCCATGGTAATTTTACTGAGAGCTGTACAATCATAGGTCTTAGATCCCAGGTTGTGAGCCTGGGTTTGTGAATCATCCAAAGAAATTCTGAAGCAAGAGGCATCCAAACCATTAGTAATAGTCTGATCACCAGGCATGCCTTCAGATGTGGAGGCAGGATTAGCTGGCATAGATGACAAGTTTATTTCTGAATTAACAAAATCTAGACTCTTCTCAAATGGCAAAATCTCACTTAAACCTGTAACAGTATTATCTTTTCCCATGCTTTCTTCTCTCTTCATCAGTCTTGGGTCTTTGATGAGTTTTGAAGTGATAACTGTGCTTGAGTCAGTATTGTTATGAAGGGGAAAAGCAGCAGCAAGACTACTTAAAATAGCTTTAAGACATGTCAAATTTAGGAGGTCACTATTGTTAACACTTTCTCTGGTATTACTGGGAATAAATGAATAGCCTGAATCACATGCAAGTAATTGAGACGTGTCTCTGCATTCTGCTGAATTGTACTCCATATGTCCACTGTATGTTTCAAGTACAGAAGTGTTTCCATTTTGGATATTTCCATAGCAATTAGAAATATCTGAGTTGGAAGGATTTATTATTTCTGAATTTGACACAGTGCATGAACAGTTTTCCTGAACAAACGGATCTATAGGTTTCCTGAAATGCTCAAAGATGACAGTAGCATCTTTTCCTTTTCCAATTCTTTTGGCCACTGTACAGTTATTCAGAGAGCATGTCCTTTCTGTGGAAATAATAAGAAAGTAAGGAAAAGTAGGAAGAAGAAGTATTCCTACAGGCAACTCTATTAATGCAAGTAAACCATGTCATGAGTGGCACTGACTAAAAGTCTATCAAATAATCTAATGATTAAAGTATGTTCTCAGCAGAAAAAGCAAGAAGAGAAGAGGATGAGTAACTGACCAATAAAGTATAATTGATGTAGCATGAAATTCTGTCTTATAGGCCCCTTACTAACATGTCTTTCCCATAAAAATTTGAATTCTGACAAACACTAAGAAATAGAAAAATTAAACAGGAATAAAAACATACTTTTATCACAGACTAGGTCTTTCTTCTCTTAGTTTACTATAAGCAGGTAGTCTATAATAGAGTCTACATATGATTAGGTCAGATTATCTCCCTGTATCTACTGTTACCTTGCTTCATTTCCCTCTACCACAGGAGAACAAAAACAGAAAGGAATAGGGAATTAGGTAAAAAAATGGAGGTGGGTGGAAGATCAAAAAGTTTACAAAAAATCTTTCCCAGAAGCCAAAGCAAGCCACTACCCCTGCTCCACTATGAAATAAATATTCTGGCAAATAATATATGTAAATAAAAACCTGGAAAATACAAGCAAATTTTCTTTCAATTTTTTAGAGATTATACCTAAAACTTCATAAAGAATTTCACAGAATAACAAAGGAACTTATAAAAATGCATAATGAGCAAGTAAAATGTTCACAAAGCATTCAGAGCTCAATGAAAGTGAAAGTCCTCAGTTATGTCCCATTCTTTGCGACCCCATGGACTACAGTCCATGGAATTCTCCAGCCCAGAATATTTGAGTGGGTAGCCTTTCCCTTCTCTGGGGGATATTGCCAACCCATGTATCAAACCCAGGTCTCCTGCATTGCGGAGGATTCTTTATCAGCTGAGCCACAAGGGAAGCCCAAGGATACTGGAGTGGGTGTATCCTATTTCTTTTACAGCAGATCTTTCTGACCCAGGAATTGAACCAGGGTCTCCAACACTGCAGGCAGATTCTTTACCAACTGAGCTATTGGGTACATAGGTAAGCAGTACCATGAAAATACCATTATTAAAATAGACTAACAATGAGAAACTGCTCATGAATAATATATGAAATCATAATCATATCACTGAGAATATATCATTTAGTTTTCACAAAATGTTAAAAAAATAGCTCGGTTAAAGATTCCCAAATTATATAACCATTGTGATTATACTTTCAATTATAGTAAGCTATAGTGGAAATGTTCAAAAATAGGGATGAGACTAACAGTATATTATTACATATATTGGAATACATAAAAATATATAGTATCTTCAAAAGATTAATAAAAAGACAATACAATAGACAGCTGGGCAAACTATATGACTAAGAAAATCATGGGTTAAATAAAAATTGTCAACAAATACAAAAAGATGTCGAACCCCACTAAATGCACAAGAAGATTCACATTAAAAAACCTTTTAAGATTCTGAGGGATAATTAATTTGCCTTTTCAAGATAAAAGCACTCAACTTACTAGGAATAGAAAGGAACTTCCTCTACATGGTAAAGGACATTTAAAAAAATCCCACAGCTAACATGATACTTACTGGGGAAAAATAAACACTTTTCCCCTAAGTTTAGGAACAAGACAAAGATGACCACTCTTAACACTTCTATTTAACATTCTACTGGAGGTTCTAGACAATGCAATTAGACAAGAAAAAGAAATAAAAGACATCTAGATTGGAAAGGAAGAAGTAAAACTACCTCTATTTGCATATGGACCCTATCTTGCGTATAGAAAATCCCAAGGAAATTACTATTGAGAAAATAACTCTATTTACAAGAGGATCAAAAAGAGTACAATACTTAGGAATACATTTAACAAAAGAAGTATAAAACTTATACTCTGAAAACCTCACCTTGTATCCACAAAATGGCTATAATCAAAGTTAGATAATAACAAGTGTTAACAAGAAAGTGGAGAAATTCTAACCCACATACATTGTTAAGGTAAATTTCAATGGTGCAGCCACTTTGGAAAATAGTCTGGCAGTTCCTTGAATGGTTGATCACATGACTCTTAGCTATATACCTAAGAGCAAAGGAAACACATCTACACCTAACCTTGTACAAGAAAGTTCTTAGCACAAATATTCATAATTGCTAAAAGGTGGAAACAACCCAATGGCCATCAACTGATGAATGAATAAACACAATGTAATGTATCTATGTAACAGAATATTATTCCACAAAAAGGAATGAGGTACTGATACATGCTGCAACATGCCTGAGCCCTGAAAACTCTGTTAAGCAAAAGTCACCAGTCACAAAAGGCTACTATTTATGACTTCACTCATATGAAATGGCCAGAATAGGCTTTTAGAGACAGAGAGCAGATTGGTGACTGTTTAGGGGTAGTGTGGGACTTGGGGAAAAAGAAAAATAATAGCTTTTAATGGGTAAATATTCTCTTTTGAGCTGATAATGATAACATATCCCACTCATTATGCTGGCAGAAACTTTTTAAATTTAATTTTTATTTTATATTGGAGTATAGCTGATTTACAATACTGTGTTAGTTTCAGATATAAAGAAAACTGATTCAGTTATACATAAAAATACATCCATTCTTCTTCATATTCTTTTCCTGTATAGGTTACTGAGAAGAGTTTCCAGGGCTATACAGTAGGTCATTGCTGATTACCTATTTTATATATATTAATGTATACTTGTTAATCCCAAACTCCTAACTTATCCCTCCCCCTTACCTTTCCCTTTGGTAACCATATGTTTGTTTTTAAATCTGTGAGTCTGGCAGAAATATATATATTTTTAAGTATATCATGCTGGCAATGATAGAGAGTAATTAAGGTAACCTGATGGACTGATATTGAAACTGAAATTCCAATACTTTGACCACCTGATGCGAAGAGCTGACTCATTTGAAAAGATCCTGATGCTGGGAAAGATTGAGGGCAGGAGGAGAAGGGGACAACAGAGGATAAGATGATTGGATGGCATCACCGACTCAATGGACATGGGTTTGGGTGGACTCTGGGAGCTGGTGATGGATAGGGAGGCCTGGTGTGCTGCAGTTCATGGGGTCACAAATAGTCGGACATGACTGAGCGACTGAACTGAACTGAACTGATGCCACCACTTTTGAAAACCATTACATTGTTTCTAGATTAAGTGGTACACTCTTGATGTAGATATATACTCTGTAGAAAAGTTTGCACATATGCACTGAGACACTTTTATGAATGTTTAAAACAGCAACACTTGGAATATGAAGAAAACCACAAAATGTCCAAATATACTCAGAGGTATAATGTATAGTCATAAAATTGAATATTATGTGTGTGAGTGTGTGTATATATATATATATATATGAGTGAAATATGGTTATATATCAACATGGAAGAATCACACAAACATAACGCTGAGAAAAAGAAGTAACAAAAGTAGTTACAGCATTAATTCTAGATACATAAAATCAAAAACAGGGAAAGCGCACCTATTTTGTTTAGAGATTCATGATGTATTAGAAAATAATATTCAGCAGTAAGACCACCACAGGTGCTACTAAAGTAGAAAAATATATGTTTCTTACCAGTTCTCTTAGGAAATCCTGTTGAGAGGGATCTCAAAGATGTCATAAAGTGTCCATTATCTACTTTCTGACCAATAAATTTTACTGTTACTATTGCATATGGAAGACACTGCCTAGGTTTATCTACTGGCTTTGAAAGAATATTATATTCATACAAATATACCTAAAAGATAAAGAACATTTTTATGATGATTAATTTTTACAGACTTGAATAAGTTTCTATTTTAAAACTCTATTTAACTCCATGTTGCTATTTATTAACCATCTTTTGTACATCTCCCCTCTCCCTGTCTTCTTCAACTCTAGTTTTCTTGAAGATGAATTTTTTTCTCCACAACATATTTTTTCCTTGATAGGCTTTGAATGTCAGCAGAAACAGATACAATCTATATTTAAATAAAAAAGCATTTCTCCATTAAAACTGCAATGCCTTGCATATGCTAGGAACCACTATACTGTATTTCATCTGGGAGGAAAAGCCAACTAGAAAAATAACAATAGCTTAATACATCTTATATGTGGGAGCATATATATATATCCTCTAAAATATCCTCATTTAATCATATATATTTGATTATACATAATGATATTTATAATTTAATCTTCTATAAAAGGTTAAAAGGTTAGAAAATTACTGTTTAATAATTACTCTACTATCTAATGACTAAAACATAAGCCTTTTCTCCTTTTACAAAGTACAAAGGATCAGTAAGGTTATTTCAAAGTATCTTTCTTTTGCAAGCTAGGCATTAATATGAAACATTTAAATAAAACTAGCTACTTGGATCAAAATTAAATGCAAATCTAGAAGCTTAGATTTCCACTTAATATTTTGGACAGTTGTTTTAAGAGCTGTATCATACAATGTGAGGCCAGTGACTTTCAAATAGTCAAGTGAATCAAAAAGTTAACATACTGCTGAACTGTAGGCTTGTAGTTCAATGGTATCCTTTAGAGAAGGTGTATTTCTTGACATATGGCAGTCAAAATTAGGAGAAGGATCCAAAGAAACTTTGCTTTTATCTAGTGAAGGCTGAATTTTCTTCACTTTTCCAAAAAGAACCTGGGGAGGAAAAGGTAAAAAGAAAGTCAATAAAGATATACCAGAACATTTTAAACTCTCATACCAGGAAAGTAAAACTAACTTCTATTTTAAGGAAAGAAATTAGAATGGGGAGATAATTCATGTCCCAGATGAATGGGATGACTTATCAGAATTGTGTCAATTCCTCCCTATATCAAACTCTAAGACTATAGTAACAAAATTTAACAAAAATTTCATAAAATCCATTTATAGAAATGAGTTTTAGTTTAAAAACTTCCCTGGAAGATGAAACAAGAATAACCTACAGAATTTTTGAAAAAAATATTTGAATCAGAAATAATGATGGAACAGGAAAAGTGACACGTACTTCCAGATATTAAGTACTTTTTAAAAGAATACTACCACAAAAATGGCAGATATGGAAAAAAATGTACAAAGTAAAAAGTCCAGATAAGTCCAAGAAGCTATAAAAATACAGCATAATATTAAAGGCATCATTTGAAACAGATGAAGCAAAACCAGATTATTCACTAAATGGTGTGGACATGAAAAACATTAAATTTGTCTCTTAATCTACAAACCAAAATAAATACCAAATAAATTAAATATTTAAGTAATGTAAACACTGTAGAAAGAAATACAAATATTTATCTACTCTTAAAGAGAATTTTTTTCTAACCATATTGCCAAAACCCACAAACCGAAACCATGCTTCTTTGTAAAATAGTCCAAAACTTCTGTACATAACAAAAAAATGATCAAATTGTATCACAGAAAACAACACAACAGTTGTAAGGCAATTTTCCTCCAATTAAAAAGTAAATTTTAAAAAATGAGTATAAAAATGTTAAAAATCTATGAACCATTAAGTGATAAAAGGTGGGTAAAAGTGCAGTTAATACAAAAACGTGTATATATATACTATTAGACTCTTAGTTTTAACAGAGTTGCCATAGTTACCTGAAATGGTAACATTAGAGAAAACTGTATATAGGAACTGTCTGTAGTATCTTTATAACTTTCCTGAAAATTTAAATTTATTCCAAAATTAAAAGTTTATTAAAACTTTTTTATTTTAAAAAAGAAAGCACTAAGTGATAAAACATTATACAACGAAAACCCTTGCTCTCAAGATTCACTTTAACGAATTGATAATGCTGATGAATCAATTAGAAAAACAGAAAAAACAAAAATCTAGCAAAAGTTATTAATAGGCAGTTCACTCATTATCAGTGAATACGTGTGGAATGTTAAGCTCAGCAATAACTATGAAAAAGAAAAAGCTGAACTAACAATGAGAAACTATCACATATTAGACTGGCAAATATTTTTTTAAAAAATATAATACACAGAGATAGTAAAGATAAGAGATAATAAACATTTCCCATGCTTTGGATAGGAATGGCAGTTAGTATAACCTTTCTCAGGACAACTGGGCATTACATATCAAAAGCTGTTAAAGTGTACACATACCTGTGACTCCTAACTGGATACATAAGAATTAATCAATTAATTCTTAGCAAATAATCACAGGTGTGTATAAAATGTACCTACATGAATAATCCAAGTACTACTTGAAAATACAAAACAAAGCAAAAGTAATTTATATCCCAACTTTGAAAAATTTGGTAAAAAATTTATGGTAGTGCTATACAGTGGAATATTATATAGTCATCCAAAATGATACTACAAAAAATATTGAATGGTATGGAAAATATTGATTTTATAATCAATAAAAAAGTTATACAGTATAAAAGTAGTAATGTATTTTAATGACCATTGTACAATGCATATCCATGAATATGAGCAGAAGATGAAGTATAGATATACAAAAAAATTAACTATCATTATCAATGGCCTTTTTGGAGCTTCTGAGTATGTTCCAAATTTCCTAAAATCAGTATTCTAATATAAATTATACTTTATGACTTTGATAATACCCAAGATCTAAAAATAACTAAATAATACCAAATGAACCATTGGTTTTATGTGGATGTATACACATCCTAAGTTACATAACTGAGGGTCTTGTCTACCTACTGTGATTTTAGTACTCTTGGCAAAGCTGCAATTAACCAAAAAGTATATCTTAGCCTACTTGTGTCTGTTGATGTTTACAATTCAACTGTAAGACTGATTTTTTTTTTCTCAATTTTGAATAACTTCAGACTTTCAAAAAAGTTGCAAAAAATTCAGAGGTCTATATACTTCTAACCCAGTTTTTCCTAATGCTAACATCTTATATAAGATAGTAAAATTATCAAAACAAAGTAATTAATATTGTCTAACACTGTTAATTAAAATAAATAGGAGTTTAATAACTTTAGCTAAACCAGAATTATTAACACCAATGTTCTGGAAAAAGACACTGAAAACACTCTGATATTAATTACAGTCTGAACAAAAGAGAGAGAGAAAGAGAATAAAGTCAATTAGAACAAGAAATATACATTAGGAAACCAAGATGATAAAGCCTGCCTTTGCTTACTTGAAGATTTTATGCTGCATACCCACTAGAGTCAAAAATAGGGGAAAATTTCAAATGGTGATGATGATGATAACTATTATTTATTTTATACAATGTGAGTTTAAAACAATAATTCATACTGAAAGTAAAATAATGTTTAGGTCAATTAAAGCAAACTGAATATAACAGTTCTTTTGTGCTACCAACCTTAAACATGATAATACTTTCTACAGTAATGCTTCTACTATGAGCATAATTCAAGGCAACATCAATGTGTCTAAATATATAAATTCCAAGAAGAGGGTTTCCTAGTATCCTCAATGAAGATGCTTTGGTACTCATTCCATTGTGATATATCTCTGCCACATCCTTCTGACGAAGTGCTAAAAAGCAGAAATGTTCTTCAAGTTCTCTGCCATGCCTTCCACTCTCACGCATCTCTGACCTAAAGCAAAACAGTGAATAGTTAAAGGAGACCATCAACAGAATTTTCAAGAAGGCAAATACTTCAAGCTTGCTAAAGATAGAAAACAAAAATTATAATCTAAACTCCTGAAATCTCACCTACATTCCACAAGAACTATTGAAACACTGGTGTATTAGGTAAGGAGTTCTACACGGCTTGCTCAGCAGTAGTAACAGTAGCAACTGCGACACCCGGTGATACAAGCGTGGTTCAGTCACTAGGACAGAGCTGTAATTCCAAAAGATTATCAGCAATGGAGAAGCTATAGAATCTAGAAAGTAATGTGTATACAAATCAAAGGAAAACTCCTCTTGAACACCACATGCTACTAATATTTATTATTTCCTGGGACACCACTCACAAATATTAATATTTATATGCAAGAATAATTCACCTTTAACAGTAGACAGCCATGGCAACAAAACACACAGCAAAATTACAAGCAAGACTCACTGATGAGATCATGATCACTTCTCTTTTCCCAGAGATGTCAGCCTTAACTTTCAACTCCACTGTTGTTATTTCCTGCTCATGTTTTCACCCTGATGTCAGGCTCTATAAACCATTAAGATCTCTATGTTTGATTGTTAAGGTATATTCTTAACAGTCAGAAGAAACTTCTTTCTGTTTTCCTAATTTCTCTTCTGGTTTTTCTTATGATCTAAGTTCAGTTCAGTCAATCAGTTGTGACTCTTTGTGATTCCATGGACTGCACCACTCCAGGCTTCCCTGGCCATCACCAACTCCCAGAGCTTGCTCAGACTCATGTCCAATGAGTCGGTGATTCCATCCAACCATCTCATCCTCTGTCATCCCCTTCTCCTCCCGCCCTCAATCTTTCCCAGCGTCAGGGTCTTTTCCAAACGGTTTTTTGCATTAGGTGGCCAAAGCACTGGAGCTTCAGAATCAGTGCTTCCAATTAACATTCAGGACTGATTTCCTTTAGGATTGACTGATTTGATCTCCTTGCTGTCCAAGGGACTCTCAAGAGTCTTCTCCAACACCAAAGGTCAAAAGCATTAATTCTTCGGCCCTCAGCTTTCTTTATGGTTCAACTCTCACATCCATACATGACTACTGGAAAAGCCATAGCTTTGACTAAATGGACCTTTGTTGGCAAGGTAATGTCTCTGCCTTTTAATATGCTGTCTAGATTGGTCATAGCTTTTCACCAAGGAGCAAGCGTCTTTTAATTTCATGGCAGCAGTCACCATCTGCAGTGATTTTGGAACCCCCCAGAATAAAATCTCTGTTTCCATTGTTTCCCCATCTATTTCCAAAGAAGTGATGGGACTGGATGCCATGATCTTAGTTTTCTGAATGTTGGGTTTTAAGCCAGCTTTTTCACTCTCCTCTTTCACTTTTATCAAGAGTTCTTTAAAACTTCTTTGCTTTCTGCCATATAGGTGGTGTCATCTGTGTTACTGATATTTCTCCCGGCAATCTTGAATCCTGCTTGTGCTTCATCCAGTCTGGCATTTCTCGTGATGTATTCTGTATATAAGTTAAATAAGCAGGATGACAATATACAGCCTTGACATACTCCTTTCCCAATTTGGAACCAGTCTGTTGTTTCATGTCCAGTTCTAACTATTGCTTCTTGACCTGCACACAGATTTCTCAGGACACAGGCAAGGTAGACTGGTATTCCCATCTCTCTAAGTATTTTCCAGTTTTTTGTGATCCACCTGGAATGTTAGGTCCATGAATCAAGGTAAATTGGAAGTGGTCAAACAGGAGATGGCAAGAGTGAGCACTGACACTTTAGGAGTCAGTGAACTAAAATGGACTGGAATGGGCGAACTTAATTCAAATGAACATTATATCTACTACTGTGGGCAAGAATCCCTTAGAAGAAATGGAGTAGCACTCAGTCAACAAGAGTGAAATGCAGTTCTTGGGTGCAATCTCAAAAACAACAGAATGATCTTTGTTCATTTCCAAGCCAAATCATTCAATATCACAGTAATCCAAATGTATGCCCTGACCAGTAATGCTGAAGAAGCTGAGGTTGAATGGTTCTGTGAAGACCTACAAGATCTTCTAGAACTAACACCCAAAAAAGATATCCTTTTCATCATAGGGGAATGGAATGCAAAAGTAGGAAGTCAAGAGATATCTAGAGTAACAGGCAAATTTGGCCTTGGAGTACAAAATGAAGAAGGGGAAAGGCTAACAGAGCTTTGCCAAGAGAACACACTGGTCATAGCAAACACCCTTTTCCAACAACACAAGAGAAGACTGCACACATGGACATCACCAGATGGTCAACACCAAAATCAGATTGATTATATTCTTTACAGCCAAAGATGGAGAAGCTCTATACAGGCAGCAAAAGCAAGACCAAGAACTGACTGTGGCTCAGATAATGAGCTCCTTAATGCAAAATTCAGACTTAAACTGAAGAAAGTAGGGAAAACCACTAGACCATTCAGGTATGACCTAAATCAAATCCCTTACGATTATTCAGTGGAAGTGACAAATAGATTCAAGGGATTAGATCTGATAAAGTGCCGGAAGAACTATGGACAGAGATTCATGACATTATACAGGAGGCAGTGATCAAGAACATCCCCAAGAAAAAGAAATGCAAAAATGCAAAATTGTTGTCTGAGAAGGCCTTACAAATAGCTGAGAAAAGAAGGGAGAGGCAAAGGAGAAAAGGAAAGATATCCATTTGAATGCAGAGTTCAAAAGAATAGCAAGGAGAGATAAGAAAGCCTTCCTCAGTGAACAATGCAAAGAAATAAAGGAAAACAATAGAATGGGAAAGACTAGAGATCTCTTCAAGAAAATTAGAGAGACCAAGGGAACATTTCATGCAAAGATGGGCACAATAAAGGACAGAAATGGTATGGACCTAACAGAAGCTGAAAATATTAAGAAGAGGTGGCAAGAATACACAGAAGAACTATACAGAAAAGATCTTCATGACCCAGATAACCATGATGGTGTGATCACTCACCTAGAGCCAGACATCCTGGAGTGCGAAGTCAAGCTGGCCTTAGCAAGCAATACTACGAACAAAGCTAGTGGAGGTGATGGAATTCCAGCTGACGTATTCAAATCCTAAATGATAATGCTGTGAAAGTGCTGCACTCAATATGCCAGTAAATTTGGAAAACTCAGCTATGGCCACAGGACTGGAAAAGGTCAGTTTTCATTCCAATCCCAAAGAAAGGCAATGCTAAAGAATATTCAAACTACCTCACAATTGCATTCATCTCACATACTAGCAAAGTAATACTGAAAATTCTCCAAACGAAGCTTCAACAGTATGTGAACAAAGAACTTCCAGATGTTCAAGCTGGATTTAGAAAAGGCAGAGGAACCAGAGATCAAACTGCCAACATCTGTTGGATCATCAAAAAAGAAAGAGAGTTCCAGAAAAACATATACTTCTGCTTTACTGATTATGCCAAAGCATTTGACTGTGTGGACCACAACAATCTGTGTGAAATTCTTAAAGAGATGGGAATACGAGACCACCTTACCTGCCTCCTGAGAAATCTGTATGCAGTCAAGAAGCAACAGTTAAAAGTGGACATGCAAAAATGGACTGGTTCCAAATGGGAAAGGAGTACGTCAAGGCTGTATACTGTCCCCCTGCTTATTTAACTAACATGCAGAGTACATCAAGAGAAACACTGGGCTGGATGAAGCACAAGCTGGGATCAAGATTGCCAGGAGAAATATCAATAATCTCAGATATGCAGGTGACACCAACCATATGGCAGAAAGCAAAGAGGAATTAAAGAGTCTCTTAATGAAAGTGAGGAGGAGAGTGAAAAATCCGGCTTAAAACTCAACATTCAGCAAAAGAAGATCATGGCATCCGGTCCCATCACTTTATTGCAAATAGATGGGGAAACAGTGGAAACAGTGACAGACTTTATTTCCTTAGGCTCCAAAATCACTGCAAATGGTGACTGCAGCCATGAAATTAAAGGACGCTTGCTCCTTGGAAGAAAAGTTGTGACCAACCTAGACATCATATTAAAAAGCAGAGACATTACTTTGCCGACAAAGGTCCATCTAGTCAAAGCTATGGCTTTTCCAGTAGTCATGTATGGATGTGAGAGTTGGACCATAAAGAAAGCTGAGTGCTGAAGAACTGATGCTTTTGAACTGTAGTCTTGGAGAAGACTCTTGAGAGTCCCTTGGACAGCAAGGAGATCAAATCAGTCAATCCTAAAGGAAATCAGTCCTGAATATTTATTGGTAGGACTGATGCTGAAGATCAAGCTCCAATACTTTGGTCACCTATGCAAAGAACTGACTGATTGGAAAAGACCCTAATGCTGGGAAAGATTGAAGGTAGGAGAAGGGGATGACGGAGGATGAGATAGTTGGATAGCATCACCGACTCAATGAACATGAGTTTGAGCAAAGCTCTGGGAGTTGGTGATGGACAGGGAAGCCTGACATGCTGCAGTCCATTGGTTGCAAAGAGTCGGACACAACTGAGCAACTGAACTGAAATGAATATACTGGCAAAGCCAGGGCATATACTGATGCTAGGAATGAGAAGAAAGGCAGGGACTACCCAGCAGCCACACAGCAAGAGACTGTATTTCCCAGTGACCTGCTCTACAAATGACCCTGACAACTTTCACCACCAAAGAAACCAAAAGCCAGCACAGATTTGCCTGGACCCCTGCAAACTTCACCAGGTTCTGTCCACAAGTATTCTCAGTTGCTGATGCCTGTCTCCCGAGTCCCTCCCTACCCTCTCCTCTCTTGGATCCCCGACCAGCAGCCAGTCTGTGCCTCTTCTACTGCAGAAGTGCAACACACCACCCTGAACTGACACCCACAACCACATAGGTGCCTGGTACTAGTCCCTCCAAGTGTGTACTTACAACTGTCACCAACCTAAATTGCTATGTGAGCACCATGGTGAGACCCTGCTGAAAGCCAGGGCCAGGAGCATGTGGGTCCAGATCCAGCCCTGTCTTGAGTCACTGGCCCGCACCTCTAAGCTCACCTGCAGCTAGCCCCTCCAGCTATGCACCTGGATACGTCTGGTGCACCTGGATTTCCCCATCACGGGCCTCCTCAGCTATGTGTCTGTGGCAAGATCCAGTAGTCATAGTGCTGCACACCAACAGCCAGGACCCCCATAGACGTCAGCACCCCTGCCACTGGCACTTGCCTTGATACCAGCTGTGGCCACCAGGGCTACACGTGTGTTTATAACCAGCTCCGTCACCACACAGGTACCTGTGCCTGGCCTGTGTGGCCCAGAGTGTGCACACCAGGCAGCTTGGCCCACTACTGCTGCTTGCTCTGGTGCTCTCCCTCGTTTATGACAAGGAGGTGTCACTGAGAACCCCAACAGTCCTCGGAGCCTCTGCAGACGCCTGGCAGTGCTTTCCAAAGATCACACAGTTGTCAGTGTTGTGGATCCCAATGGCTTAATCCAATGAGTTACACCACAATCCCTGAGACATGTAGCCACACACGCCCCTTCACAGGGAACTCTGCACCATTAACCCAGTGTCACAGCAATCTTCAGCATGTCCCCACTCACAGGGGACTAGGTCTTTTCTTAGCAAAGTCAGTCCATAAAGTCTTTTCTTCAGTGTGCAGACACCTAACCAAGGATACAGGATTGTGGAGAGTCAGGGAAACAAGACTCCACTGAAGGAATACAGTAAACCTCCAGGAACTGATCCTCCCAAAAAGACAGAGAGGATTTACCCCTTTTTCCAGGGTGTCACTGGCCCAAACTGATTTAGTTTTACTTCATCTTGGAACCAATCATTGATATAGTAAATGAAATTAAGCATGGGTGGTTCAGTCTGCTCATCTGGGGTGGAATGTAAACTGAGATGCCGAGTACAAATTCAACCTCAGTGTCAAGATAGGTATTGACAATCTTTAAAATGATACCCTTTCACGAAAATTTGAAATGTTTAAAGGAGAATTATCTTAAAACAAAAAGGGGTCAAACTGATACAAATAGGGCAATATACTTAAGAACTGAATTCAGTTCTCTATTATCCACTGAGACCAGTTAAACACCTCTCAAGACTCTTAGGAAGAGGAGAAAACATTCATTTTTCTCTGAGGGTGATAAAATGAAGAACTGACTCATTTGAAAAGACCCTGATGCTGGGAAAGATTAAAGGCGGGAGGAGAAGGGGACAACAGAGGATGAAATGGTTGGATGGCATCACCAACTCAATGGACATGAGTTTGAGTAAGCTCTGGGAGTTGGTGATGGAAGGGAAGCCTGGCATGTTGCAATCCATGGGGTCACAGTCAGACACAACTGAGCAACTGAACTGAACTGAACTGAATTAAATACATTTTCTGACACAGTAGGCACTGAAATGCTCAATGAGTGACTGGATACACATATATTTAGATGATTAACATGTTTCTGCTGATTTCACACTTGAGAAGTAGTAGATGCAATGTGGATGACAAATGGAGACTGGTGCATTTTTGGAACTACTTGCTTTTGATAAGATAGAGATTATAAACTCCTCTAAGGGGAACAACAAAAAGAAAAGCTAGAGGAAGTCAATGTTATTAACACTTTCTCTTTTTATCTGTCTATCCTATTCTTCTCTTCCACTAACCATTCTTAAAAAAAAAAAAAAAAACCTATGCCTTAAGGCTACTTAAGGGTATCTTCTAGCATCACTCATTTAAAATGATGACATTAAAATGTAGCTTAATTTAACAATTAATTGCCCACTGTGTTGCCAGACTCAGTTCCATACAATGGACACAAAAACAAGTAAGATAAAACTCATAATGTAGTAAGGAAATCAGACAAAACCAATGTAAAATGAGTATCAAATACTACGGGATATAAATGAGTTCGTCTAACTGGGCAAATACATAAATCCTACACCTATTAGTCATTTAGAATGTTCTGTTAGGTCTTGCATAGTTGGGGAGTTGTTTTAACTCTTTTGTAATGTTAACAGGGAGAAATAAATGGTTGAAATGAAGTATTAGGGGGGATTGTGAAAAAGGACACAAATTAAAATGCCTAATATAACTCAATCAAGGAACAATGCAAGAATTAATTTTTGATCAAACCATTATTTCAATCTGGTGGGGGCAGCATATAGTCAGTCCATTCTACTTTTGCTCAAAACTGTGGTTTTTAGGAAAGACTATGCCATGAACTAATTCTGTCATTTCTATCCATTCTCCCCAACTGATACCAATTTGGGTAGCATGTTTGAGTCAAGAAGAACTGATTCTAAAACAAAATAAAGAGATCAAACACATTCCGAAACGAGTTCTCAATGTGAATCCATCAAGCTACAGTTAGGGTCTAACTTAAAATGCAAAATGGTGAAGGAAGCAAGTTCAGGAAATGAAAATGCTGAACCGTGTTCACACAAGATCTGTACCTATAAATACAAAATGTTTACAATGAGAACTTCCCATGTCCTGTTATTTTTTCTTATCAAAATTACCTAATGGAATGTGTCTTTCCTCAAAACAGAAGGGGCACTTTTTTTTTCTTTTGGTCCTGCTATGCGGCATGTGGGATCTAGTTCCCCGACCCGGGATCGAATCAGTGCCCTCTGCGCTGGGAGCACGGAGTCTTAACCAGTGGACCGCCAGGGAAGTCGGAGAATGGGTACTTTCTAAAAGTTAAGTGTCAGAAATTGTGGCTCTAGAGGGATAGTTGGAAACAGCCAGATACAACTGTGCCAGATTAAAACATCAACTCAGTCTCTGAAGGACTGAATCAAGAAAAAAAGGTACATTCTAAATACTTTAATGCTGTTTTATATTATGCAAGAGGCACAAGGCATCTACAAAATAGCTATTTAATTAATGTGCTGATGTTATGCTTCTGAAAAATTTACAAAGATTAAAAAATTAGAAGGGTGTGTCTGAAACCTGGCTACAATAATGTATAAAACTTACTAATCAAATCTCACATGTACCTCTTCACTGTTACAAAAAGCTATGAGATGGCAACAAAATAATGAATAAAACACTTCGGTACTTATTTTCTTGGTAACACTTATAAAATCTCAAATGGCAGAAATAAAAAATTTGTATAAACACCTCACAGAAAAAGCAAACAAAATCTCAAACATCTTTGGGTCACAGTAACTTACCTCTTAGAAGTAAAATTTTTTTCTAGACCCTCATTGTGAATCAGTTTTGTATCCCCAAACTGCCATGAAGACTGTAGGTCAGTGCTTACATCAAGCCGGCACTCGTTGAGAGTATCATGTATGAAACTATACTCTCTAGTATTGGTGTAACAAGGTGACAAGTAAACTAAAAATAAAGAAAAGGGTAAGCGGTTATTTGTGTTTAAAATGACATCATTGTAGGATAGTTAGGGTCTTTGGGAAGGTCATGTACACACTGCTATATTTAAAATGGACAACCAACAAAGACATATTGGACAGTACATGAAACTCTGCTGAATGTTATGTGCTAGCCTGGATGGGAGAGGGGTTGGGGGATGAGTGGATGCATGTGTATGTATGGCTAAGACCCTATACTGTTCACCTGAAACTACAACATTGCTAATCGGCTATACCGTAATACAAAATGTTTTTGGTGTTATAAAAAATAAAATAACATCACTGTACATCTGCACAATGACAACTATAGATATGTATAAGACACAAAATAACCAAGTACTTGGAAGTTTCATTAACATCTGGAGGCATTTATATTTAAGACTTTATAACAGTAATACAGACTTCCTATACCCAGTATAAATGAAAATAGGAACCTTGTCTTACTCCACTTTCCTACTGGGAGTTCTTAAAAGCTGACACAGATATACTAGATGGTATATAGGTGACTCATTTTCAACTTAAGATGTACAGGCTCTACAACATACATTATTACACAAACCACATTTGTTGTATTTCCCCCAAATAAGGCAACCTATATACTAGTAAACTATTTGGTTATTTTGACTTGCAATAATATCAGAACATCTTTGTTAACTCTTGACTGATATGGTGGCATGAGTCTTTTGGAGGACAGTGAGCAATGTTTTAAGCATTGTTATATTAAGTAGATGCATTAAAGAATCAAAACCCTTAAGGAAAAGGACCCAGAGGAAACTGGGGAATACAGCTGATTCTTGTTATTTGTGGAAGTTACAGTATATTAAAGTTGCTGCCAACCTTGAATCAGTGAATACTGAACTATTAATATTAGTCTTAGTAGAAATACAGGGTTAGGTTCCTGTAGGCCTCTGGTGACATTTTTGATAACTGGAATGCCATGTGCAGTAAGCTTGCCTGCCAACATCTCTGTAAAACGAGCCAGTCTCATTGGAAACTTGCCACATAACCTTTTCCTGTAAAACACTTAGCAGGTGTCTTTGAAATTCTTCCCCAGTCTCCTGTTCATTATCACCTTCTGAAACGTGGGAGCCAGCAAGCTCTAGCCAAGAAGGGCTTAACATTCTCCTGACCCTTGGTGCCATGATCAAATGTCTCTTTGGCTTTTCACCTTCCAACAACGCTGCCTACAAGCTTTTTAGTGGTGGTCATCTCATGAATCTACAAATGTAGATTCCATTCTCTCCACAGGAAAGGTACTCAAATGTTCCTTCAACACTTTCTGGAGAGGCTTGATGTACAAGTTGGTGAATTTTGTTTTCCTTTTTCTGAATGTGCCATATTTTTAGCCAATAGTCCTGTAACTTTATGTTACAGTGTAGCTTATGTAACATGCATTTTCTCTGTAAGGCACATCTTAGACCTCTTGAGCTTAGGAAAACTAGACAGCATTTCTAGTGTTAAAATGGGAGGCCATTTTAAATGGTGACATCACCAATAAAAATGCAAACAACACAGCACTAAACAGGTGATGAAATGGACACTTAATTATAAGATGACAGCTGGAATAAGATGCGGAGCACTGTCTCATCTGGATACAAAAGTGCATCAAGTGACTCAAATTTTTCACCATTCTGCATATGCCTGCAAATGACTGAAAGTGCTGCTGCTGAGTACTGGTGCTGAGATTACAAACACATTTTAGCAAGTAGGAGAATTTGAAAATATGGCAAATACGGAATCTGTGAATAATGAGGATCAGTGATATATATAACTTAAGGCAATTTCTGTATACATGAATCTAACATAAACAATGGTCCTCTGTATTAACAGGATAAGACAGTGGCAAAACTAACACAAAATACTACAAACCTCTGTTTTTCTAAAACAACTTATTCTTCACCTCCTTTCCATTTAATTTTCACTTTAATATTTGTTAACAATTCGTTACAAAATTTGGTCATTTCATAAGATATATGACTTTGGGCATGTGTGCTTGTTTAACTTATGTTTAAGTGAATATAGATCATATGACATTTTTATAGAGGCTCTCTATATACACTCTTAGCCCAAACTCCCCAGTGTAAACACTTCATGTAGCTATAATGAAATATGAAAACCAGAAAAATGATATTGGTATAATACACAGATCTCATTAATATTTTACTAGTTTTATGTGTGTGGGGGTAGTTCTATGCAATTTTATCACATGTGTAGATTCATATAACAACCACTATAATCAAGATACACAACGATTCCATCACCACAAAGATCATTCTTATTCTACCCCTTTACATATAGTAATACTGATAACCTTATTCCTCCTCTCTGCCTCTAAATCCTAGAACTACCAATCTGTTCTCCATCTCTATGCTTTCATCATTTCAAGAATGTTTTGTAAATGGAACTTTAATAAAGTTCTGTTATATTTACAATTAATATTTATAACCTATGGAGACTAGCTTTTTAAATTCAGCATATTGCTTTTGAGATTCAATTAAGCTGCTGATACAGTAAATCTTTTTTTTTTTTAAACTTGCTAAGTATCCTACAGTATTGATGCATCATACTTTAACCACTCAATGGAAATCAGGGTGATTAACAATTTTTGGGTACTACAAATAAAGCTGCTATAAACATTTCCATATAGGTTTTAGTGTGGACCTAAGCGTCCATTTCTCTGGGATAAATGCCTCGAAGTACAACAGCAGGGTCATATGGTAGTTTTATGTTTAGTTTTTCAAGAAACCATTAAACTTTTTCAAAAAGTGGCTGAACTATCTTACGCTTCCATTGGTTGCATGACTGATCTGGCTTCTCCTATTCTTCCTAGCTTTTGGCATTGCTATTCTTATTTCAGCTGCTTTAACAAGAATAAAGGGAGCCCCTATTGTGGTTTTCATTACCATTTTGTTAATGGCTAAGATATTGAATATTGTTTTTGTGCTTATTTGCCAATCTATACATTCTCTTTAGTGAAATGACTATTCATGTCTTTTTCCTGTTTTCTGGTTGATTCCACTTTATGATTCATCTAGCCCAGCATTTTTCATTATAAACTCTGCATATAAGTTAAATAAATAGGGTGAAAATATACAGCATTGATCTCCTCCTTTCCCAATTCTGAACTAGTCTGTTGTTCCATGTCCAGTTCTAACTGTTGCTTCTTGACCTGCCTACAGGCTTCTCAGGAGGTGGGCGAGGTAGTCTAGTATTCTCAACTGTTAAGAATTTTGCAGTTTGTTGTGATCCACACAGTCAAAGGCTTTAGTGTAGTCAATGAAGGAGATGTTTTTCTGGAACTCTTGCTTTTTCAGTGATCCAAAGGATGTTGGCAATTTGATCTCCGGCTCTTCTGCCATTTCTAAATCCAGTTTGTATATCTGGAAGTACTTGGTCATGTACTATTGAAGCCTAGCTTGAAGGATTTTGAGCATTACCTTGCTAACATGTGAAATGAGCTCAACTGTGCAGCAGTTTGAGCATTCTTTGGCATTGTCCTTCTTTGGGACTGGAATGAAAACTAACCTTTTCCAGTCCTGTGGCCACAGGTTTTCCAAATTTGCTGGTGTACTGAGTACAGCATGTTCACAGCATCATCTTTTAGGATCTGAAATAGCTCAGCTGTGATTTCATCACCTTCACTAGGTTCATCCTAAGGCCTACTTGGTTTCACACTCCAGGATGTCTGGCTCTAGGTGAGTGATTATCTGGGTCACTAAGACCTGTTTTGTACAGTTCTTCTGTGCATTCTTCCCACCTCTTAATATCTTCTGCTTCTGTTATGCCCATACCGCTTCTGTCCTTTATTGTGCCCATCTTTGCAAGAAATGTTCCCTTGGTATCTCTTGGTATTTTCTTGAAGCGATCTCTAGTCTTTTGCATTCAATTGTTTTCCTCTATTTCTTTGCATTGTTCACTTGAGAAGGCTTTCTTATCTCTCCTTGCTATTCTTTGGAACTCTGCATTCAAATAGGTATATCTTTCCTTTTCTCCTTTGTCTTTTGCTTCTCTTCTTTTCTCAGCTATCTGTAAAGCCTCCTCAAGGAACCATTTTCCCTTCTTGCATTTATTTTTCTTGGGGATGGTTTTGGTCACCGCCTCCTGTACAATGCTATGAACCTCCATCCATAGTTCTTCAGGCACTCTATCAGACCTAACTAATCCCTTAAATCTATTTCTCACTTTCACTGTATAATCATAAGGGATTTGATTGAGGTCATACCTGGAATGGCCTAGTGGTTTTCTCTACTTTCTTTTAAGTCTGAATTTTCCAATAAGGAGCTCATGATCTGAAGTCACAATCAGCTCCAGGTCTTTTTTTTTTTTTGCTAACTCTATAGAGCCTCTTCATCTTCAGCTGCAAAGAATATAATCAATCTGATTTCAGTACTGATCATCTGGTGATGTCCATGTGTAGAGTCATCTGTTGGGTTGTTGGAAGAGGGTGTTTGCTACGACCTGTTTATTTTTTTTGGCAAAACTCCATTAGCCTTCGCCCTGCTTCATTTTGTACTCCAAGGCCATATTTGTCTGTTACTCCAGGTGTGGCTTTCTACTTTAGCATTTTAATGATTTTAATGAAATTTTAAATTTTAGCATTTTAATGAAAAGAAAATCTTGTGTGTGTGTGCGTGTGTGTGTGTGTATTAGTTCTAGAAGGTCTTATAGGTCTTCATAGAACTGTCTGACTTGAGCTTCTTCAGCATTAACAGTTTGGGGCACTGTGGTGTTGAATGTGGATTACTGTGATGTTGAATGGTTTGCCTTTGAAACAGAGATCACTGTGTCGTTTTTGAGACTGCACTCAAGGACTGCATTTCGGACTCTTCTGTTGACTCTGAGGGCTACTCCATTTCTTCTCAGGGATTCTTGCCCACAATAGTAGATATAATAGTCATCTGAATTAAATTTGCTCATTCCCATCCATGTTAGTTCACTGGTTCCTAAAATGTTGACATTCACTCTTGACATCTCCTGTTTGACTACATCCAATTTACCTTGATTCATGAACCTAAGACTCCATGTTCCTATGCAATACTGTTCTTTATAGCACTGAACTTTACTCTCAACACCACTGTGATAGTTGCCTGACTCCTTGCAACCCCATGGACTGCAGCCCACCAGGCTCCTCTGTCCATGGTATTTTCCAGGCAAGGATACTGGAGTGGTTTGCCATTTCCTTCTCCAGGGGATCTCCCTTCTCCAGGGACTGAACCCAGGTCTCCTGCACTGCAGGCAGATTTTTTACCAACTGAGCTACCAGGGAAGCCCATCCACAACTAGGCATCATTGGCTTTGACTGAGCCTCTTCATTCTTTCTGGAGCCTCTCTCTCCACTCTTTACCAGTAACATACTGGATACCGACTGACCTGGGGGGGGGGGGGCGGCACATCTTCCAGTGCCGTATCTTTTTGCCTTTTCATACTTTTCATGGGATTCTCAAGGCAAGAATACTGAAGTCGTTTGCCATTCCCATCTCTAGTGGACCACGTTTTGTCAGAACTCTCCACCATGACCCATCCATTCTGGGTGGTGCTACACAGCACAGCTCATAATTTCATTGAGTTACACAACACTGTGGTCCATGTGATCATTTTGGTTGGTTTTCTGGGACTGTGGTTTTCCTTCTGGAGGTTAGCTATATGTATTTTTTACATTTTTCTTTTCAATCAAGCTGAGTTCTGTATTCCTAGAGTGCTGAGTCTTTATCATGAATGTTGCTTTCTGTCAAGTTTTTTCTGCATAAATTTATATGATCATTTGATTGTTATTCCTTGTCTTGTGAATATAGACTGACTTTCAGATACCAAACCAGTCTTGTATCCCTTGAACAAAACTCCCTTGGTTATAATATATAATTCATTTTATACATTGCTGAATACTACTTCTTTATATTTTGTATAGAATTTGTGTGTTAAGGTTCATGATGGGTATTGGTCTGTAGTTTTCTTTTTTTGTATTACATTTGTTTAGCTTTGGTACCAGGATACTGCTGCTGCTAAGTCACCTCAGTTGTGTCTGACTCTCTGTGACCCCAGAGACGGCAGCCCACCAGGCTCCCCCGTCCCTGGGACTCTCCAGGCAAGAACACTGGAGTGGGTTGCCATTTCCTTCTCCAATGCATGAAAGTGAAAAGTGAAAGTGAAGTCAGTCAGTCGTATCCGACTCTTAGCAACCCCATGGACTGCAGCCTACCAGGCTCCTCCATCCATGGGATTTTCCAGGCAAGAGTACTGGAGTGGGGTGCCATTGCCTTCTCCAGGATAACACTATACTAATAGTTATTCTTTCCTCTTCTATTTTATAGAAAAAATTGTAAAGGATTTGTATTAGCTCCTTTCTTTAATGTTGACTAGAACTCTCCAGTGAAACCATCTGGGCCTGGGGATTTCTTTTCCAACAGATTTTTTTCAACTATGAATTCAATTTCTATAATACAGACATATCTTGGAAACGTTGTGTGTTCAGCTCCAGACCACCACAATAAAGTCTATTAAGTATGTAACAGCATTATGTTTAAAAAACAATTTATATAACCTTGATTTTAAATACTTTATTGCTAAAAAAAATGCTAACAATCATTTGGGCCTTCAGTGAATAATCTTTTTGCAACAGTAACATCAAAGATCACTAACAAATGTAACAGCAGAGAAGTTTGAAATACTGTGAAAATTACAAAAATTTGATACAGAGACACAAAGTGAGTGATTACTGTTGGAAAATAGGCATCAACAGACTTGCCTGATACAGTGTTGCCACAAACCTTCAATTTGTAAAAAACACAGTATCTGTGAAGAGCAACAAAATGAAGAATGCCTGTAGTTATAAGGCTATTAAATGGTCTATTTAGTACTGTGTGAGTTTTGGTAATTTGTACTTTTTAACAAACTGGCCCTTTCATCTAAATTGTAAAGTTTATGTACTTAGATCTATTCATAATATTCTCTTCTTACGCTTCCAATTCTGTGGCTCAGTAGTGATATACTATGTCATTTCTGAGAGGTGTAGTTTGTGTCTTTTTTTGTCAGTCTCACTACAGGTTTATCAACTTCTTTTTTTATCTTTGCAACCAGCTTCTTAATTCATTTTTTTTCTTTGCGCTAGTTATGGGCTTATCCTGTTACTCTCTTTGTAGTTCCTTAAGAAGGAAACTTAGACTACTTGTTTGAAACCTATTTTCTAACGGAAGTATTTAGTGTTATAAATTTGTCAGTCATGATTCAGTTGTTCCCCTCAAATTTTGATGTTTGGTCTCCTTTTTTATTCAATATATTTCTGAAATCTCATGAATATTTAGAAATGTATTGTTTACTTTCTACGTGTTCAAAGACTTATCTAATGCTTTCTATCATTAATTTCCAGATTATTTGACTTCTGCTGCTGCTAAGTCACTTCAGTCATGTCCGACTCTGTGCGAGCCCATAGACGACAGCCCACCAGGCTCCCGTCCCTGGGATTCTCCAGGCAAGAACACTGGAGTGGGTTTTCCTTTCCTTCTCCAATGCATCTGTTCTTTTAAATATGCTGAAATGTGTTTCATGGCCCAACACATCATCTATCTTGATGAACATCAAATTAGTTCTTGAAAAGAATGTCTGTTCTACTGTTGTTGTGTGGAGTATAATGTCATAATAATGTGCAAATGTCCGTCAGATATTGTTAGTTGACAAGAGTTAAGTTCTTCTATATCTTCACTGATTTTTTTTTGTCTCTGCAGTTCTACTGGTTGTTGAGAGAGGTGTACTGAAATCACCAGCTGCCATTCCAGACTTGCCCATTTTCCCTTTAGTTCTATCAGTGCTGCTTCACGGCTTCTGAAGCTTTGTCATTTAGGGATACATATTTAGGACTCCTGCATCTTACTAGTGGATTTATGCAATATCCCCTTCTGTTCCTGGAATTTTCATTCCCCTGAAGTCTACTGGTATAAATAGCCACTCTGCTTTATTCTGATTGTTTGCATGGCTTATCTTTCTCTATACACTTACTTTAAACCAACTTATATCCCTATATTTAAAGTGCATTTGCCAACAGTCTATACTTGGGTCATGGGTTTTTTTTCAATCCATTGTGTAAACGTCTTAACTGGTATGAGATAAATTATACTTAATATAACTGATACAATAGGGCTTAAGCCTGCCATTTTACTGTTTATTTTCCCCTCAGTTGTTCAATTCTCTATTTCACTTTTTCTGCCTTCCTGTGGGTTACATGAACATTTTTAAAATTCCATTTTGATTTATCCATAATGTCTTTATAAACAACTTTTAATTCTGAGATAACTATGTGTACATGTGCTCGTGTCCAACTTTTTGTGACCCCATGAACTGCAGACCACCAGGCTCCTCTGTCCTTGTTCCAACTGTCAGACAAAATTAGAAAACTCAAGAGGAGGACTGTCAATTGTATTTCCCTGTATTTCTCCTCTCCTTTGTCCCTCCTTCATTCCTAATGTTCCCAGCTTCTTTTGTCATTTTCTGCTTGGAAACTTTGTTTAGCCATTCTACACCAAGATTTACTAGTGAAAAATTTTGAGTTTTACTTTATCTGAGAATGTCTATTTCAGTTCTCCTCCTGAGGATATTTTTCTGGGTATACTTCTTTTCTTTCTGCACTTAAAAAATGTTGTGCCACTTCCTCTGGGCTCCATGGTTTCTAATGAAATATCTGCCATTCAATTTTTCCCCAATAAAAACATTTAGCTGCTGTCAAGATTTTTCCTGTTCTTAATTTTCAGAAGTTTGATTATGATGTGCCTTGTGATGGACTTCTCTGGCTTTATCCTCTTTAAGATAAAATGGGAAAAGGGAAAATGGGACCTTTTGATTGTATGTTGTTGTTTAGTTGTTAAGACATGTCCGACTCTTTGTGATCCCATGGACTGTAACCTGCTGGGTTCCTCTGTCCACAGGATTTTCCAGGCAAGAAAACTGGAGTGGGTTGCCATTTCCTTCTCCAGGGGATCTTCCCAATCCAGGGATCAAACCCACATTTCTTGCATCTCCTGCATTGACAGGCAGATTCTTTACCACTGCACCAGCTGGGACTGTATAGGTTTATGCCTTTTGCCAAGTTTGGGGAACTTTCAGACAGTATTTATTCAAATGTTCTTTCAGCTCTATGCTCTGAAGCTCTGAGAACAAAGAAATTAGGTCTTTTATTATTGTTCCACAGGTTCCTGAGGCTCTGTTATTTGATGTCTTCTCTGTTGTTTAGGCTGGGTAATTTGTTACTGTATCGTCCAATTCACTACTTCTTTCCAAAATCGTCTCAATTCTTCTCTGGAACCCATCCAATTAGTTTTTATTTCAATTATTGCATTTTTCAGTTCCAAAACTTCTACTTAGTTCTTTATTACATTTTTCATTTCTTTCTTGCAATTTTCCATTTGTTTCAAAAGTGTTTGTAATTGGTTGTTTAAGCATCATTAGAATGACTTTAATTTTTTAATTGGTAGAAATGATGACTGGTTTAAAAGCCTTGTCAGATAATTTCAACATCTGTTTTATTGTGTTGCTGGCATTTGTTGATTCTTCTTTTCTCATTCAAGTTGAGACTTTCCTGATGGGTGGTAAGATGATTTTTTAAATATTTTGGTCATTTGGGATACTGTTGGAGAAGGAAATGGCAACCCATTCCAGTATTCTTGCCTGGAGAATCCCATGGACGGAGGAGCCTTGTAGGCTACAGTCCACAGGGTTGCAAAGAGTCGGACACGACTGAGCGAAGAGACTCTAGATCATAGTCAATCTTCTGTGGTAATAAGCCTCTACTAAGACTAAGTCACAGGGGTAACTGTGCCTGTAGCAGAAGGCTGGGGGTGGGGAGACTAACTCTTTACCACCAGGAAGTACTGGCTCTCCACAGGGTCTCCACTGACACCCTGGTGGTGACGGGGGTGAGGGTTGGGGGTGGGTCGGAGTGGGGGTGGCGGGGGGTGGGTGGGGTTGGGGCGGGGCAGGCGGCTGTCTTGTTATCAGGAGAAGTCGATGCTCCTGACTCAGCCTCCACTGACACTGTGGGAGGGGGACCGCTACCGTTACCGGTGTGTGTGACAGAATCTCGGCTCCCCTCCTGGTCTTCACTGACTCTGCTCCCACTGAGTGTCTCATCCCCACCGGCAACTCCTCACCACAGGGCAGGAGCAGAAATCCACAGACACTGTGGGGACAGCAGAGAGGGGGCCATATGACGGTCCATGCAGGGAAAGGCACTGGCACGGGCGGAGGGGGAGGCGGACGTTTAGGCCCTCCGTTCACACTTTGCTGAGAAAAGGAAGAGACACTCTGCTGTTTCTTCCTCCAGGTATTTTGCAGGAATAGAGTGTTCACTGTCAAATAGGTTGACATTCTAAGTTACCCTACTCCCAGTCCTTGGCAAAACAGAACAGACTTTTCTTAGGGCTTTTTGTGTCTGTAAGAGATGGCATTTCTCAGTTGTGGTCATCCAGTTTGAGACTCACACAGGCTCATCTTCCTCTCTCTACCCTTCAAAGTCTTGTTTATGTGTGATGTCCAGTGTTTTTAACTGTGTACTTAGTGGGAGTGATAGGAGACATGTGTCTATCTTACTTTGTGTGGGAAAAAAGTACATGTGTGTTTAAGGAATTAAAGGCCTAACTGAAGCTAATTTTATGAAGAGTCAAAATTGAAGATGAGCATGAACTAAGATCAGAGAATGCAGTAATAGTTATGAAATAATCCCATATTCCATAGAATTATTACCTTTCCCAGCTGTCCTCCTGATCTTGGGAATGGTGAATTTTTTCAAAGGATTAGTTACAAATAAAGGTTGACTGGTTGAGTTCATTTTCCATAGACTCTTGTATTTAGCAATCTCTTTCATTTCCATTTTATTGGTGGCCTAAAATCAACCCAAAGTTATTAAACAAAAGGTCAATAAATAACAAAAGGCAATGGCAGTAAAACTGTTTAAAAGTTCTTATATGGAATTGAATAAAGATATATTTTTAGTCAAACAACAGATTTCAATCTCATTTTGCAGGTCACTCAAAATAAAAATGAACTAACTTTAGATTTTATATACTATTTAAAATATTTTCTAGTTTTTTTTTTTTTTTTTACTCATTTATTTATTTATTTTAATCTGGCTGCACTGGGTCTTAGTTGTGGCATATAGGATCTAGCTCCTTGTCCAGGGATCGAACCCAGGCCCCCTGCATTGGGAGGACAGAGTCTTAGCCTTTGGACCACCAGGGAAGTCCCTATTTTGTAGTTTCTAACAGACATTTTCCTGGAAGTTTAAACCTTCTGTGTTTCTAAAAAGCGTAATAACACCTGCTGCTGCTAAGTCACTTCAGTCGTGCCCGACTCTGTGCGATCCCACAGATGGCAGCCCACCAGGCTCCCCGTCCCTGGGATTCTCCAGGCAAGAGTACTGGAGTGGGTTGCCTTTGCCTTCTCCGAATATCTCCTAAACAACAATATTTATTAACATTTGGTAAGATTCTTGCCAAGTACCTATTTTTTAAAACATTTTTCCTATGGGCTTCTGCGAATTTAACATATTCTCTAAACTAGAACGTTGGCTTTTGGAAAAACGTTTATGAAGGTTGTAAATCTGCATTGGTATCCCTACAACTTATGGGCTAAAACAGTCAACCGCTATTGTTCCACAGCATCACTACCAATGGATTAAGACGTTATATATTGCCATACCACTATTCCTTTTCCTCCTTTCAACCTTTTCCCCAAACATACACACATACATTAAAATTAACCTTCCAAGTAGAACTCAAACACAACATCAAAGGAAACCTATGGTGCCCACACACAGAGAAATATATGCAAAGATATATTTTTCATGCCATTTCATAATATGGATCTGGGCCTCCTGAAACCCAGAGTCACAAATATGACATCACATTCCAAATTAAGAGCTGCCAAAATTCTACAGAAGGGTCACAAAGGAAAAGATTCTATAGAAGGTTCACAAGCAGTTACCCTCCCAATCCATACTCCTTCATTCTTTGTGAAAGGTGATCTCTCAATCTCACAAACATGGTTCAAAATAGGGAATGGAATGAGATCTCTAGAAAGAGAAGAAAACCAGCCTTTCTCTCACCCAGTCACATGGAGACACACCAGTGGTGGTGCCTACTAACAAGAATCCCCCTAAGATATACCAGCTCCAGAAATATTTGTCAAGACTTCCATGGAAGTTTCATGAGGCAAAAAAGAATAATTTATAGAATAACTCACATTACAAAAACCTCTTTACTGTGATCTATACCTACTCCACACAAGGGTATACAACCACGTTGAATATACTTTACTTGAAGAACTTCATCCTGTGACAATATTTTCTTTAACTACAGTTAAACTGTATTTTCAGATAAGGTGGGTAATATTTCAGCTGTATGGTTCCTTATAAAATGTTTTCCTAGTAGAATTACAGTAAAGACTTCTGAGATTTACTCATTTTGTTCCTCAGTGCTTGGGATAATACTTAGCCACAAAGTGGCTAAAAAATGTATGTTAAAAACTGTCTGATGAAAGATGAATATTCAGGGAACAACAGTATTCAACTTTCTTCATTAAGTTGTATCCAGCAAGTTTTCAAGGGTAACCTTTCAAGTAAGAATAATACATCTTTAAATTCAACCCAAACAAATCAGCCACATTAAAGTGATAACAAATTTATAATTTCTTCATGCTCATATATCACAGTCCTATATCCATTTATATTATTTAGTTTTACATACAGAGGCAAAGATACATCACACTATACTGTGAAATATATACAACAGTCCTATAATCATTATCTGTATATTTATATATAGTTTATTTTTCTATATGCAAAAATAAAATCAGGAAGTATGCAGCCACATATTATGGCTGTCCTATAAGGTCCTGGATTATCTGGGTGAGAGTAAAGAAAAAAAAATCAACACTAAAAACTTTAAGAATAGTTAATGCACAGGACATTGAACTTGGTAAGTCCTTAACAGATACTAAAACGAATGAATGAATGAACTGAAGATCAAACAAAGAAACCAAAACCAAAAAGCTTCCCCTACAACTAAAATGTCCGTTCATACAGATCATAAGGGTGTGTATATTATGAACAACTTTAAGCCAAAACACTTAAAGATTATACAAAACAATAAATTCTAGAAAAAATTATTTTACTAAAGTTGCAAGAAGAAATTAACATAATGCATCATCCTATCACATTAAAATGAAGTTGAATCAGTTATTACAAATTGATTCTAAAGATAAAAATAATGATATTAATATATCATAAGCAAGCCAAGTATATCCAAGGATGTAAGAGAGATTTAATATGTATGTTTTATTTACTAATATAAACCTATTGAAGGAGGAAAAAAATCAAAGTGATTATCTCAATAAATGAAATCAGCAATCAAATTCAAAATTCACTTATTATTTTAAAAAGTCTTAAGAAAGCATTCATTAACTTGATAAGTTATCTGCCAAAAATTTACAGTAAATTGGTAAATATCCAATGCACTCCTTTTAAATTTAGAATAAAACAAGGATACCACTATCTCTGCCTCCTTTGAACAATGTCCTGGAGGTGCTCATAAGGGCAGAAGACAAGACATAAACAGTATAAAAAAACTAAAAAGCTGAAAGGGAAAGGAAAAGGGCTTGAGAACTTCTGGGAGTGAAAGAGAATGATTTTTGGCTTGTAAGAGAAAGATTAGACTCAAATAATATGGAGAAGGCAATGACAACCCACTCCAGTACTCTTGCCTGGAAAATCCCATGGATGGAGGAGCCTGGTAGGCTGCAGTCCATGGGGTCGCTAAGAGTTGGACATGACTGAGCGATGTCACTTTCACTTTTCACTTTCATGCATTGGAGAAGGAAATGGCAACTCACTCCAGTATTCTTGCCTGGAGAGTCCCAGGGACGGGGGAGCCTGGTGGGCTGCTGTCTATGGGGTCGCACAGAGTCGGACATGACTGAAGCGACTTAGCAGCAGCAGCAGCAACACAGATTAAGAATGAATTTTACTTAAAACAGGTAAAAAATCACAATGTTTCAATTTTTGGTTCTACCATTAATTAGATATGCTGTGTGCAGCAAAAAGTCTAACTTCTCTGAGCCTAATAGTATCCATACCTCACATGGTTGCAGAAGCTGGTACAAAACAACTGCATACTATGAACTGTTAACTGATAGCCTGAAGCCTATAATATGGAAACAACTTACAGAGTTCATCAAGAAGCAGTACTGCGAAGAAGGTTCAAAGTCAAGTGATAATGGTTCTAATTCTCAATCTGCAATTAACCAACTTTATTTCCTCTAACAATTTTCTAGAAAACTTACTTTACTGAATACTTTGTAGTGCATGACTGTGCTGGGATTATGAATCCTAACACACTTTTCAGAGGCAACTCAGTGGCAAAGGAATAAATCCCTTCTATGTCAAATAGACAGTCTAAAGACAGGCCTTGTAAAGTTTTCTTAAAAGAATATTTGTGCTGAGTTTCCTAAGACTATCATTAAAAATTAAGGACTTGAGACCACTGGTTATGAATTATAGATTACTACAGAGACCACCTGGAGAAGGCAATGGCACCCCACTCCAGTACTCTTGCCTGGAAAATCCCATGGATGGAGGAGCCTGGTAGCTGCAGTCCATGGGGTCGCTAAGAGTCGGGCACGACTGAGCGACTTCACTTTCACTTTCATGCACTGGAGAAGGAAATGGCAACCCACTCCAGTGTTCTTGCCTGGAGGATCCCAGGGACGGGGGAGCCTGGGGGCTGCCGTCTATGGGGTCGCACAGAGTCGGACACGACTGAAGCAACTCAGCAGCAGCAGCAGTACACAGACCTCCAAAGTCTTCTACCTGATTACTATCCAAAAATCCTTAATAACATAACTTCGTATTTCAATTGAATGACTTAGAGAGCCTTAGAGTTATTTATTTACTTGGCAGTGCTGGGTCTTAGTTGCAGCATGTGGGATCTAGTTCCCTGACCAGGGATCGAAACCAGGCCCACTGCATTGGGATCTCAGAGTCTTAGCAACAGGACCACCAGGGAAGTCCCTAGTTTCTTAATAAGACTCAAGTGCTATCAGTTAGGTTTCCTAGTATAAAGCAATTAAAGATGACTGTAATAAATGAAGCATCCAGTTGGAAAGTTTTTTTCAGTTCTCTTTCAAACTTTCACATTAGCTTGCTAACTTACTTTTAACATCTCTAAAAGTTTACTAATCTCTTTTTAACAAAAAGAAACAATGTCTCAGTTTCAGGATCTTCTGGCAAATGACACTTTCATCTAATTTTTACAATTATGTTTTTGATTTTTATAAGTAATACTGATTTTCTACTTACTTTCCACCCCAAGTATACTTAAGTAAACAGTAGGTCTATTATAAAACATTAAAGACATTATTGTAATGGTGATATGCAGGTATAGCAAAGATCATCCCTTTTTCAGTAATCTCAGGAAAGAGTATCTGATGAGTAAATAAATGATGAATAAATAGTCTTGGAACTTGAGTCACAAACACATACATTCTAAATTCTTCAGCAGAGTTCTAAATAGTTCAAAGTAAGAATTCTGATAAAAGGTTCAATCAGATCTATACATGATAAACTACATACACATTTAATGAGGTTAAGTCAAGAATCCCCCAGCTAGGACAATATGATGTCAAGATGAAATATGTTTTAGTCCAACTTTTCATTTTATAGATCAGGGGTTGGCAAACTAGATAGAGCCTGTACAATCCAGCCCACTACTAGTTTTTGTAGAGCTCACAGATAAACAGTTAAAAACAAAAATCAAGGATAGTTATTTCATGTCACTTGAAAAATTATATGAAATTCAAATTTCAGGATCTGTAGGAAGTTTTACTGGAATATAGCCACTCTTACTGTCTATGGCTGCTTTCCTGCTAGAACAGCTGCTGCTGCTGCTAAGTTGCTTCAGTCATGTCCGACTCTGTGCGACCCCATAGACGGCAGCCCACCAGGCTCCCCCGTCCCTGGGATTCTCCAGGCAAGGACACTGGAGTGGGTTGCCATTTCCTTCTCCAACGCATGAAAGTGAAAAGTGAAAGTGAAGACGCTCAGTCGTATCCGACTCTTAGCGACCCCATGGACCGCAGCCTACAAGGCTCCTCTGTCCATGGGATTGTCCAGGCAAGAGTACTGGAGTGGGTTGCCGTTGCCTTCTCCGACTAGAACAGCAGGGTTGAGTAAATATGAGACCCTTGGCACACAAAGACTAAGATATTTACCATCTAGCCCTTTACAGAAAAACTTTGCCAACCCCTGTTGTAAATGAAACAACTAAGTATCAAAGAATCAGGATGATAATAACTAGACTTTATAACTTCCATTTTAGGGTTTTTTCTCCTACATTCCCATTGTTTTCAATTATTTCTCCACTGTATCCTGAATTTCATTCCCACCCAGTTTGCTTCTCTGTATCTACCCCCATGTTTAACCAGGTTCACACCTGATCAAGTAAAAAGCAAAACAGACAAAACCCACCAGGGTCAGATTTGCCCCTCTCTAGATCACCATGGAGTCGCAAAGAGAGCGACTGATCTGAACTGAGATCACTTCCTACTTTCTCCGCAATCTACTTCTATTTGTACCTCCATTACTCTACCTAAACAGCAGTCTTCAGTCACCAGTGGTTTCCACATCAATCTCTCATTCACATAGAACGTTTCTGATTCACAGCTTACTTGGCCCCTCTACCTTTGAAACTGGTGACCAGTCTCTTCTTGAAATAAAAGCCTGATTTGAAATAATGCCCTGCCTTTTGTGACTTCATAATCCTGATTTTACAGCTACTGCTCAGGCATGTTTTCTTAGTCTCTCAGCAACTCACCTGTCTTTACCTGGCCTTTATTTTAAGTTTTACTTGTATAAGATACATTTAAAAATATTATCTTAAATTTTCTTTTAGTATTTTACCAAACTAATCTTTGTAAATAATAAAAATAATACTCAGTGGTTTCAATTAGCATTTCTTTCATTATTAGTGAGATTGAGTCATCCTGTTTATTCTCTGAATCACTTGTTCCAATCTTTTTCTCATTTTTCAGCTAAAATGGTCTTTTAGTTAATGATTTGTACGGACTCTATATACACAGAAATTAACTTCTGTCATCAGTATTGCAGCATTTTTGTCTTTTAGTTTTGTTGACAGCATTTTCCTCCCATAGAAAAACTTTAATTTTTGTGTAGTCTAGGGATGAGATGGTTGCACGGTATCACCGACTTGATGGACATGAGTCTGAGCAAGTTCTGGGAGTTGGTGATGGACAGGGAAGCCTGGTCGCAAAGAATCAGATACGACTGAGCGACTGAACTGAACTGAACTTCTCAGTCTGTTAGTATACTGCATTTTTATATTATCAACAGAAGCATATGAGTTCCAGTTGCTCAATACCCTAACTGACATTCATATTGGCAAACTTTAATTCTTGTCAATATGATGCACATATCTCATTGTGGTTAGTTTGTGCTACTCTGGTTTTTGATGAGATCAGTCATCTCCTGGGAATATTTATTGGTCATTTGGTGAAAACCTTTGTGAAATGCCTGTTTAAGTTTTTTCTCACTTTTCTGTAAAGCTGTTTATTCTATTCAATGTATTTGTAAGAAAAGAGAGACTAACTCTTGACCAAGTATACTTGTTGCAAATAATTTCTCCCATGTTTTTAAAACTTGCTGTTATACTTCTTTAAACAAAAAGATCTAATTTTAATGCAGTCAAAATTATAGATTTTCCTTTAGATTGGTGCTTTTTCACTTTTGATCATCTTTAAGAAAGAAGTGCTGAAGATGGTAGAGTAAAAAGACCCTGGGCTCACCTCCTCTCACAAGCACACCAAAATAACAACTATCTGCAGAATAACCACTAATAAAAAAAGACTGGGACCTACCAGAAAAGATCTTCTACAGCTGAAGACTTAAAACATGGAACCACATCAAGACCACTAACATCATACTCAACAGTGAAAAGCTGAAAGCACTCCCTCTAAGATCAGGAACAAAACAAGAATGTCCACTCTTCCCATTTTTATTCAACACAGTTTTGGAAGTCCTAGCCACAGCAATTGTGTTTTAAAGAATTTATTCCAAGGCACTTTATGATTTTTAAATCACTACATGGTATACTATGGATTTTTCAAATTTACATTTTATTCACTGCTAATGTTTTAAACAGTGTTGACAATAATAACAGCACTTAGTAGTGTTTTAGATAGATTGATCCATTTAATCCTCATTATATCCCTATGAAATATGCTTTCTCTTTAATTAGAAAAAGAAGTCCAGGGAAGTTAAACTACATTTCCCAAGACACAAAGCTAGAAAGTGTTGAATCTTGAATTCAAAGTCAGGCAGTCTGGCATCAGACTGAATGCACTCAACAACTAGGCAAACTGACGTTCAGTGAAACTGATGCCTGCATATTAACTATCCAGAAGCCTTGTTAGGCACCTGTTCTAATATTTTGACATATGTTTGCATTTTGCCATAATAAAAACAGAACTATAAGAGTGCTTGTTAAATGTGCATGAGTTATCCAAGAGAAACAGCTGCCTGTGGAGAACAGAACACTAGAAAATTTAGGAATGGGGAGGAGGGAGATTTATCAGTTTCTACCTTTATTATCTTTTAAATCTTATCTTTATAAATATATATCCTCTAAAAAACTGGAAGACTTCCTTCACTCTTAGTGAAGACTCCCTTCATTCCCTCCCTATAGATACAAAAAAAATATATCTAAGAATAAATTTTAAAATGGCCTGGGCTGATATGAAGACTTGTTAAAAGACTTGAGGGTTATAAAATTTTTGCTTAAAAGGAGAATATCCTCACACTTAATTTTTGAGAAGGAATACTTATTATATTGAATAGGCAAAAATCTTCTCATATTAAGCCTTTAAAGTTGATTCAGTCTTAAAGTGGATTCAACCTTGAAGGTGACAAAAATAATACTAATGGCTATATGGAAGAAAAAACAGAATGATCAAGGAAATTTCAAGAAATGATTGGAGGAGGAAAAATGGCACTGCGGCTGCTGCTGCTAAGTTGCTTCAGTCGTGTCCGACTCTGTGCGACCCCATAGACAGCAGCCCACCAGGCTCCGCCATCCCTGGGATTCTCCAGGCAAGAACACTGGAGTGGGTTGCCATTTCCTTCTCCAATGCATGAAAGTGAAAAGTGAAAGTGAAGTCACTCAGTCGTGTCCAACTCTTCACGACCCCATGGATTGCAGCCCACCAGGCTCCTCCGTCCATGCGATTTTCCAGGCAAGAGTACTGGAGTGGGGTGCCATTGCCTTCTCCAAAAAAAATGGCACTACTGAATATTAAAATTTAGTTAACAGTTACAGTAATTATAATTAGCTTGGTACACAACTACTCAATTAAATCCAGGTTCTATTAATAAGAAAGGGGATGATGAATAATAGGCAACTTGAAACTGTGCCACTGACTCAAAAATAAACACTGGACACTGTGGTCCGGAAAAAGTCCAAAAAATCCTATGACTGTGAAGATGTTAACGTTGCTATTTCTAATCAGTAGGGAATCTATGGTATTAATTATGTTAGCGGTTTCTAACTAAAATCTCTGAGAATCACTGCCCTAGAGAAGCTCTTGCATATATCTACCTAGAGGCAAGTAGAGGAACGTTCAAAGCAGCACTGTCACTGAACAACTAAAATGTTTTATCACCAACCAGCAGATAAACATGTTGCAGTATATATGACAGGAAATAACAACACATGGGTGAAAAGGAATGAACCACCGTCATACGAAACAAAACGTCAAATCAAGTTACAAAGATTAAAGCATGATTCCAATTATCAATGGATAATTTCCATAATTGATTAAGTCAAGAAATACTACTAAACCCACACTATCTCTGAGTGTGGAGAAGAGCCAAGAGAGTACCTCTGAGAGTTGAGGCTGGCGGCCCCTAGGAAGTAAAACTAGCAACAGAAGAGACTGGGGCAAGGGACGACTGCTTTTCGGTATATACCTTCAGTCCTGTGACTTTGTAAATAATCATTAATTTGATTACAAGCAAAAGTTAAGAAGTGTCTATAGCTCATATTTTGATGAAAATACAGATGAATATATATACAAAACAGAAACAAGACTCACAGATAGAGAAAGCAAACTTGCGGTTACCAAAGGGGAGAGGGAAAGGGGGAGGGAAAGGAGAAGGGGAAATGAGGGGTATGGGATTCACAAACTACGACACAGAAGAGGGAACGGCAAAGCACTCCAATATTCTTGCCTTGAGAACCCCATCAACAGTATGGGGTATCAAGGCAAAAAGACAGGACACTGAAGAATGAACTCCCTAATATGCTACTGGAGGTACGTGCCCTATATGCTATTGGAGATCAGTGGAGAAACAACTCCAGAAAGAATGAAGAGACGGAGCCAAAGCGAAAACAACACGCAGATGTGGATGTGCCCAGTGATGGAATTAAGTCCAATGCTGTAAAGAGCAATACTGCATAGGAACCTGGAATGTTAGGTCCAGGAATTAAGGCAAATTGGAAGTGGTCAAACAGGAGATGGCAAAAGTGAACACTGACATTTTAGGAATCAGTGAACTAAAATGGACTGGAATGAGTGAATTTAACTTAGATGACCACTGTATCTACTACTGTGGGCAAGAATCCCTTAGAAGAAATGGAGTAGCCATCATAGTCAACAAATGAGTACAAAATGCAACAAATGACTCCAAAATGCAGAACTTGGATGCAATCTCAAAAACGACAGAATGATCTCTGTTCATTTCCAAGGCAAACCATTCAATATCACAGTACTCCAAGTCTATGCCATGACCAGTAATGCTGAAGAAGCTGGAGTTGAACAGTTCTATGAAGACCTACAAGACCTTCCAGAACTAACACACAGAAAAGATGTCCTTATCATCATAAGGGACTGGAATGCAAAAGTAGAGAGTCAAGAAATACCCAGAGTAACAGGCAAATCTGGCCTTGGAGTACAGAATGAAGCAGGGCAAAGGCTAACAGAGCTTTGCTAAGAGAATGCACTGGTCATAGCAAACATCCTCCTCCAACAACACAAGAGAAGACTCTACACATGGCCATCAGCAGATGGCCAATACCAAAATCAGATTTATTATATTCTTTGCAGCTAAAGATGGAGAAGCTCTACACAGTCAGCAAAAACAAGACCGGGAGCTGACTGGCTCAGACCATGAACTCCTTATTGCCGAATTCAGATTTAAATTGAAGAAAGTAGGGAAAACCACTAGACCATTCAGGTAGGACCTAAATCAAATCCCTTATGATTATACAGTGGAAGTGAGAAATAGATTAAAGGGATTAGATCTGATAGACAGAGTGCCTGAAGAACTATGGACGGAGGTTCGTGATATTGTACAGGAGGAAGGGATCAAGACCATCCCCAAGAAAAAGAAATGCAAAAAGGCAAAATGATTGTCTGAGGAGGCTGTACAAATACCTATGAATAGAAGAGAAGTGAAAGGCAAAGGAGAAAAGGAAAGATATAAGCATCTGAATGCAGAGTTCCAAAGAATAGCAAGTAGATAAGAAAGCCTTCCTCCGCGATCAATGCAAAGAAATAGAGGAAAACAACAGAATGGGAAAGACTAGAGATCTCTTCAAGAAAATTAGAGATACCAAGGAAAGTTTTCATGCAAAGATGGGCACGATAAAGGACAGAAATTGTATGGACCTAACAGAAGCAGAAGGTATTAAGAAGAGGTGGCAAGAATACACAGAACTATATGAAAAAGATCTTCACAACCCAGATAATCACAATAGTGTGATCACCAACCTAGAGCCAGACATCCTGGAATGCGAAGTCAAGTAGGCCTTAGGAAGCATCACTATGAACAAAGCTAGTGGAGGTGATGGAATTCCAGCTTAGGTATTCAAATCCTGAAAGATGATGCTGTGAATGTGCTACACTCAATATGCCAGCAAATTTGGAAAACTCAGCAGTGGCCACAGGACTGGAAAAGGTCCGTTTTCATTCCAATCCCAAAGAAAGGCAATGCTAAAGAATGCTCAAAATACCACACAATTGCTCTCATCTCACATGCTAGCAATGTAATGCTCAAAATTCTCCAAGCCAGGCTTCAACAGTACATGAACCATGAACTTCCAGATGTTCAAGCTGGATTTAGAAAAGGCAGAGCAACCAGAGATCAAATTGCCAACATCTGCTGGATCATCAAAAAAGCAAGAGAGTTCCAGAAAAAATATCTACTTCTGCTTTACTGACTATGCCAAACCACATAGACCACATGGAGTACAACAAACTGTGGGGAATTCTTAAAGAGATGAGAATACCAGACCAACTGACTTGCCTCTTGAGAAATCTGTACGCAGGTCAGGAAGCCACAGTTAGAACTGGACATGGAAGAACAGACTGGTTCCAAATAGGGAAAGGAGACATCAAGGCTGTATACTGTCACCCTGCTTATTTTACTTATATGCAGAGTACATCACGAGAAACACTGGGCTGGAAGAAGCACAAGCTGGAATCAAGATTGCCGGGAAAAATATCAATCACCTCAGATATGCAGATGACACCACCCTTATGGCAGAAAGTGAAGAACTAAAGAGCCTCTGGATGAAAGAGAAAGAGGAGAGTAAATAAGTTGGCTTAAAGCTCAACATTCAGAAAACTAAGGTCATGGCATCCGGTCCCATCACTTCATGGGAAATAGATGGGGAAACAGTGGAAACAGTGACAGACTGTTTTCTTGGGCTCCACAATCACTGCAGATGGTGACTGCAGCCTTGAAAATTAAAGACGTTTGCTCCTTGGAAGAAAAGCTATGACCAACCTAGGTAGCATATTCAAAAGCAGAGACACTACTTAAGATGACAAAGGTCCATCTACTCAAAGCTATGGTTTTCCCAGTAGTCATGTATGGATGTGAGAGTTGGACTATAAAGAAAGCTGAGTGCTGAAGAATTGATGCTTTTCAACTGTGGTGTTGGAGAAGACTCTTGAGAGTCCCTTGGACTGCAAGGAGATTCAACCAATCCATCCTAAAGGAAATCAGTCCTGAATATTCATTGGAAGGACTCATGCTGAAGATGAAACGCCAATCCTTTGGCCACCTAATATAAAGAACTGACCCATTTGAAAAGACCCTGATGCTGGGAAAGACTGAAGCCAAGAGGAGAAGGGGATGACAGAGGATGAGATGGTTGGATGGCATCACCAACTCAATGGACATGAGTTTGTGTAAACTCTGGGAGTTGGCAATGGACAGGGAGGCCAGGCATGCTGCAGTCCATGGGGTTGCAAAGAGTTGAACACAACTGAGCAACTGAACTGAACTGACATATACAGATAAGCAACAAGGATATAATGTATAGGACAGGAAATGATACCCATTAACTTGTAATAACATATTATGGAATATAATCTGCAAAAATACTCAACCACTATGCTATAGACCTAGGTTCTATTGCTGTATACAATACTATAAATTACACTTCAATTGAAAAATAAGATATAAGGTTATGCCATTAAATATGGTGACAACTTTGATAAGAATCAGAGTATCTAGGAAGAACAGTATAACATCTTTCAGAAAGAAAAAGAGTATTCACTTTGATGGAAAAACATGAATTTTGGTATCATATGTCAAGGAGTTCTCACAGATCCAGGTAACATCCTGAGATTATGGGGGAAAGTTTGTTTTTGTTGTGGTGGTGATTGTTACTGTCATATAAATATTTATGTTCTTTTGGTATTTGGCTATATGTATCATTTAGTTTTTGGAATACACTTGACATTTTTTATAAGCAATGTTTGTCTTTTGGAATTGTCTAGATCACTAATGCTAAATATAAAGTAGTAATATTTTGTATATGAAAGAAAATTAAGGCTAAAAGAACAACAACTATAAGCTAGGATGTAAAAGAAAAGTGTTCACCGCTAAGTGCATTTATTTAAGCAACAAAATCTTGAAGAAACAGAGATTAGACAAAGAAGCCTGAACAAAGTTTAAATAAATCTTTTCTCACTACAATTTACCTGGAAAGGAACTCTTCTTGCCATATTCCTACCTGCCCACTATAAGAACTACACACAGTAACAGCTTTTCAATGTAAATGTGTGACTTTAAACTCAAGGTCTGGGTTGTCACGCAATTCTTCACTAAAAAGAATGCATGAGGAGACAGTCTGGGACGCTTTAAGCAGGACTGGCTTGTTTCTATGAGATGGAAATACCATGGGTCACAATGTAAATTCAGCAAGGAAAAAAAAAAACTGGCAGGTAATGTAACAAAAGTTAAACACTAATTATACCTTAGGTTACTGGAAATTTCCTTTTCACGGTCTACTTTTATATTTTATTTTCTAACATATTAAGTTCAGAGGGATAGAGCTAAGAATGTTCTATAGCCCTACATTACATAGAAGGATGAACATACTGATTTAACTTCAGACTTAAGTTACAAGTGCATGTTTTAATTTCTAGGCTGTCAGGATACAGGAATCATTGGTTTGGGGAAGAGTCTCACTCACTGCTTTGTAAACAGTGTGACATCTACTTTTTCAAGGACTGCTGCCATTGTGCTGTGTTAATTCCCCTCTCTCCCAGTCTCCTGAGTAGTGTGTTCTCTTACAGAGTTCTTAACTTTTAACTCACTCTCCATTAAGTCTCATTTAAAATTAGAGAAAGCAAACAAACTTATAATAGAGAAAACAAACAAAAGACAAAAATTGTTTCTTTGTAAAAGCCAAAAAAAAAAAATCTTAAAAATACTGCTAAAGCTTAAGACACGAATTTACCACAATTCTTCTATGTATCCCTGGAAAAAAAATTTTTTTCCAGTTAGAAAAAAATGATTGGAAAATTCATGCAGAAGAACAAGTGCCTGAGAATAGCCAATATCCTTAACTGTTATTAAAATTTATTATGTTACTATAAACAAAAAATAAAGTATTGGCTCAGGACATACATAAACAGCAGAATCAGAAGAGAATCCAGAAATAAATCTAAGTATCTATGAAAATTTAGGACTTCTCAGGTGGTGCTAGTGGTAAAGAACCCACCTGCCAATACAAGGAGACGTAAGAGACACAGGTTAAATCCCTGGACTGGGAAGATTTGCTGGAGGAGGAAATGGCAACCCACTCCAGTATTTTTGCCATGGACAGGAAGCCTGGCGGGCAACAGTCCATAGGGTCGCAAAGAGTCAGATATGACCTAAGTGATTTAGCACATATGAAAATTTAATACATAAAGGTATCTTGTCAAATTGTTAAGAAAGAGATGGTTTATTTATTAAATAGTGCCAACACAAATGGTTATTTTTTAAAAAACAAGACTAGATCCCTGAGAACATAATATAAAAAATTCAAGTTGTTATGGTAGAATTAATTATGACACTCGAGCACTACTCGGCATTTCAGGGGAAAGGAAATCTACAATGTTAGAAAAATTATTAATGAACTGAGTGACCATGAACAAATCCAGCTTCAATAATGATTAAAAAATATGCCAAAAGATTAAAAATACAATGGTGAAAGGGACAGAGATGATGGTGGAGCTAAGGGGACTAGGGCACAGATGAAATGGGAGGTATGGGAAAAAAGACTGTGGTTAAAAAGGTTAAGAGAGTGTGTGCAATTCCAGAACAGTGTCAGCTTCTGGTAATGAGTTCCCAAGTGGGAATGAAACATTACACTGAGGAGGCCAAACGCAAAAGGATCCACGCCCATGGAAAGGAAGAGGAAGATGACAGAAAACCAGAAGGATACATTCCTTGTGATGTCACAATGAACAAATAGAACACTAAGAGGGAAAATCAGAATACTGGAGGATTTTTACAAGATTTCCAATACATCAGGTTGCACTGATCATTAGAGAGCAAAGGTCTATATGATGGGAAGGAAAAGTCTCAGATGAAAGAAATATATAATGTTAACATACAGATATGTTAAATATATAAGGTTAACACCTAATTTTATGCAAACAGATTTTCAATACATGTCTCTTGAATTGGGGAGAGGGGATTGGAGAGAAAGTCAAACAATACATTGGTTTCATGGGCTGGGAAGCTTGAAACCAAATTTTGTTGAAGGGCAGAGAATGCCTCTAAGTTGCTATCATTAAAAGCCATCTGTTAAATAATCTCTTCTTTCACCTAAAGAAGGTTATGGACCTTTATTTGCCCATTAATATGGGCAGGATTGTACGTGCTAAGTCGCTTCGGTCATGCCCAACTCTTTGCAACCCTATGGACTGTAGCCCCCCAGGCTCTTCTGTCCACAGGTCTCCAGGCAAGAAGACTGGAGTGGATTGCCATGCCCTCTTCCAGGGGATCTTCCCAACCCAGGGACAGAACCCGCGTCTCTTGCATCTCCTGCATTTGCAGACAGGTTCTTTACCACTCACGCCACCTGGGCATAAGCATCTGGCCGAAAATCAGATCATTTCTTCTTAATTAATTCAAAATTCAACATCCATGAAACCATGATTACATGTCACATGTTTCAGTAGATATTTCTAGAGATTGTTCAAAAGGTTTAATGTCCTTGGCCAGAGGAGCCCACCAGTGAGAAGAATGTCACCACAAGTGGGGTCAAGCCCAGGAGCAAAGAAGGGGTGTGAAGGCCGGGAGTGTGCCTGAAAGCAGGGCGCATCTGGTCAGAGCCCAGCCCCAGGTCCTCCTGGCAACAGAGGCGGCAGTGAAAAGACTTAGGCTCCTTGCCTAGGGTCTGTTTGTCACGAAGATCTCACGGTGGCTAGGCAGAAACTTGCTCTAGAAACCACTGACTGGGTAGTTTTGGGGGAGATCATGTCCTGAAAGCAGGAGGCCACGACTAACTCCCTGAAGTCCGGGGGTGGGACTCTCACCTCCAGGCAGACTCCTGTGCCTGAGAAGCCACCTGCCACTGGCTAGGCTTACTGTAAGGCCAACGTGGCCAAGGCTGGTTTGGCAGACGACTTTGAGAAGCTTAAGGCCCTGAAGGTTCTGAACCAGAAAATAAATATACTGCCCAGGTGGATGCTCAAGAAGAATAAGATGTGAAAAACTGTGCTGAGTTTTTGTCTCTCTCAGAGACCAGGATCGAAGGACATGAGAAAGAGCTGGAGAAGATGAAGAACACTAATTCCATCTGATCAGACAACCACTGAGCATGTGAATGAAGTTTTCCCAGAAACCAAACTAGACAAGAAATATCCCTACTGGCCTCTAAAGCCTATTGCAAATTTATAAGCTTGGGTCTAGGAGAAAGCTCTGGCCCCTGGCCCTTGAATTATAAACTCTGGACATTAAAAATAACTATACTTTGGCCAAAAAAAAGGTTTAATGTCAACACCGTGTGAACACATGTATTTAAAGAAAGCTCGATTTCACTGTAGTAACTTAGAAAGTTCTATTCTTAATTCTCTCTTGAGCTCTTCTTCAACCTGGGGTCTAGCAATGGGCAACTTAGAGCTTGGGAGCAGAGCAGGACATCTGGGGTGCCTGAATGCAGCATGTGCATCATACAGTTGTGTTTAGGTAAACTGCCCCTCAGTCTTATCCACAGAAGGTGTGCTAAGTCGCTCAGACGTATCCAACTCTTTGCGACCCTGTGGACTGTAGCCCACCAGGCTCCTCTGTCCATGGGATTCCCCAGGGAAGAATACTGGAGTGGGTTGCCGCGCCCTCCTCCAGGGGACCTTCCCAACCCAGGGCTTAAACCTGTGTCTCTAAATTCTCCTGCATTGGCAAGCAGGTTCTATACCACTAGCACCACACCTGGGAAGGTGGAAATTATGGAATCAAAAATGTTTTCTATAACATCTCCATCCTCTTCATATAAAGTTAACCCCAAATTGGAAATAAAACAGCAAAGGAAGTTCAAAAATAGTTTTATTTTGCTTTTAATTTTCTTAAAAATGGCCATTAGGACTATCTTCTCATTTCTTTCCACTCATCATATTTACTTTGTCACTGCCAAATCTCAATCTTTCAGAAAGGCATCATGTGGATATCATCAAATCCTTTTGGAGAACAGGGGCCATCTGTTGAGTCCTACTTCCCCAGAGGGCATTATTCTAAATCAAGACAAGCTTAAAACAACCACATAGTAATTCTAGAAGCTATCTGGACTCACTGGAGAAAATAACAAGGATGATTTAAAAAAAAAAAAGCCAAAAACTCCCAAGAGAATAGCTCTGCTTGTTTGACCAGCTCTACTTGTTTGACTAGGTTTAAAAGATTTAGACAAACAGAATTGTGTACTTCTGAAATCAGTGCCCGTACCAGCCACTTCCCCGGGAAGCATGCTGTTATCAAAATTAAGTATCAGACATTAGAACACACTATATCTTTAAACTCCTAGAAATGTACAGTAGAACATTACCATCTTGAACTATTTAGAGAATAAAATCTTATTTCCTTGGAGTGACCTTAATAAACATACTATAGAATGTTAACAGGTAAAAATCTGAGAGAAGCTCTCAGATTTGTTTTGAAGACTTAACCAGGGTTGAAAAAACAATTTTTCCCCAATGCAAAAAAAAGTCCAGAACTGATCACTGTGACCAGTTAAAATATGAGGAAAAAATCTAAATGCCAGCCCCAGTTACGAAAGCTGAGGGTAACCTGGCTAGACAGCTCACACTCATGATTTAATCCAACTGCTCACTTTCCTTCTAAATCTTATGAAACTGGTTTGTAAAAGAATTTTTTTTCATCAGTATTTATGATATACAAGAGATTGAGGGCTTCCCTGATGGCTCAGTGGTAAACAATTCGCCTGCCAATGCAGGAAACGCAGGAGACGCGGGTTTGATCCCTGGGTTGGGAAGATCCCCTGGAGAAGGGAATGGTTAACCAGTCCAGTATTCCTGCCTGGAAAATCCCATGAACAGAGGAGCCTGGCGGGCTACAGTTCATGGGGTGCAAAGAGTCAGACACAGCTGAGCAACTGAGCATGAAACGAGATCAGCAGACAAGGATTTCTTGTCCCAATCCTGCCACTCACTATACATATCTGTTCCTACGCTTTACTGTCTTCATCTGCGCTTCAGGAAGGGTTAAGGCTGTATTATAAACTGTGCCTTTCTCTCTTCCACTTAATTTCACCTTCTCTTTAGTTCCATATATATGCAAGAAATTGTATACTGTATGCAAGCCAAAGCCGTAAAAGTTTGATAGCTTCGTAAGTTAAACATTCCTGATCCCTCCTCTAACTTTCAAGTGACTTAGAAAATCTATTTGCCTCGAGCACTTCTGTCTATGACTATGGCACTTTTTTAGTTTTTAAATGTCAACAGTTGGTTCAGTTTCCATCATGTGAGACGTTTTGTTTTTAGAATCAACTAAATATCACTTAAAACCCATCTGATTAATATGTGGGTGATGAAATGTGGCAATACCATTTTTGATTAAAAATATGTAAAAATAGAAAAAAATCTGGACACAAAAGAACTAAATTTCCTATTCTGCTTATGTTCTGATTCAAAAGACAGTTCCAAATCTTGAATACCACAAATCTTCTAAGTGATATTTGCATATTGACCTGACTTTCCAACTTATTAAAAAATGCAATATCTTTGTTAAATTAAAGTCACTTTTGTATGGGCTAGTCTTCTCCACTGGACTACAATTTACCCATTTTTCTATCTCCAGCACCAACCATAGTTCCTTACAAAATAAGTACCCAATAAATATTCACTGCAAAAGATAAATGCGTATATACTTTAACATATTCCAACTTCAGGTATCTTTTTTTATTGCCAATTATGTATATGAATTGTAAAGTAGAAGAGCTTATCCAAGTGGGTTCAAAAAAGTAGATACAGTATTATAAGTAATAGCAGCAGTGAAGCTGTTATTTGAAATACTTATCACTCTTCAATGGAATTTACCATAATATGGTTATGACTGAGACTCAGTTCATACATGAAAAATGACAAAGGAGTAACTACAAAAAAAGAAAGGCAGAAATATGTAGAGAATTACAGTCATTAACTCCTTCCAGACTCACCTCTTCATTGTCCTCTTCATTCACTTTTTTCCTTCTGGTTTCTGCCTGCCTTTCCCTCCTGTTTGGGGAGAAGAGGGGTTGATGTTCTGCAGGTCTCAGTGTCTTCTCTCTTACACCCTTGCAGTCTCTTCTCCTCCCTCGTTCGTCTTTCCCCACTAAGTCTCTCTCTCCCCTTCAGTACCTTCTCACCTGCTTTTCAGAATCAGCTCACCACCAGCCACCTAGGAGGGAAAACGACACTGCGACAACAGATGAGCTGGCCCTTGGATTTTTACAAACAGCACAAAACACTAAATAACACAGATAGTTTTATGTCACAGTTGTGGTTAACAGTCACTGTGAACAGCTGTGACACACGCTGTGCTCTGTGTAGGTATTTTATATACAGTATCTCATGCAATTTCCACTGGCTATAGTATTATTCCCATTTTCCTGCTGAAAAAACAGAGACTTGGAAAGTTAAAATACTTGCCTAAGGTTACCCAACTGTGAAGTTGGTTTTCAAGTCCAGGCTTGATGTCTGGATTCTAAACTACTACATTATCTCAACCAGTTCTTAAATTTCTTTCTAGAGCCATTTAAACCCTAATTTCAAGATAATACTATTTATGCCCTTACTATGAAATACCAACTTATGCTTAGATTTCAGGATACTACTACTGATTAAATGGTAGTAGCTACGCGTCACTAATCCATACATTAGTACGGGTCCATGCTACATGTTGTCTAATGGGTTTCCATTCTCTTCTCCAGGGGATGTTCCTGATCCAGAGATTGAACCTGGGTCTCCTGTACCGCAGGCAGATTCTTTACCAACTGAGCCACCAGGGAAGCCCTCTCTAAGATACGATATCTTTTCATAGTGAAAACATCCAGCAAAATTTTTGACTAACTTTAAAATCTACATTTTTTTCTTTCAGTAAATTAAACATTCAAGAATATAAAAATGTATTTAAAACAGACACCATAGATCCCTTTTTGAAAAAATCATGACCACACACTTTAATTTTTTTTTTGGCTGCAACATGCGGTTTGTGGGATCTTAGTTTCTCAACCAGGGATCAAACCCAGGTTCATAGCTGTGGAAATGCAAGTCCTAACCACTGGACCACTAGGGAATTCCCCATTACTACACATTTTAAAACTCAGTGTATAAACAGAAAATTTTACCCTTTACTGAATTTACTGCCTATGTTTCACCCAACTGCTTTAATTAAGTGTCATTGCCCAAGAGACCAAAATAAATACAAGGTGAAAGCAAAAGTCGCTCAGTTGTGTTCGACTCTGTGACCCCATGGACTGTACAGTCCGTGGAATTCTCCAGGCCAGAACACTGGAGTCTGCCCTGAAGGACCTAGCCGTTCCCTTCTGCAGGGGATCTTCCCAACCCAGGGATCAAACCCAGGTCTCCTGCATTTCAGGCGGATTCTTTACAAACTGAACCACAAGGGAAGCCCAAATAAAAGGAGAGAATACAAATAATCAAGGGTACGCGTAATCAGGAAAGTTAAAGTGTGAGTCGCTCAGTCATGTCCAACTCTTTGTGACCCCATAGACTATAGCTCGCCAGGCTCCTCTGTCCATGGAATTCTCCAGGCAAGAATAGTGAAGTGGGTTGCCATTCCCTGCTCCAGGGGATCTTCCTAACCTAGGGATCAAACCCAGGTCTCCCACACTGCAGGCAGATTCTTACCATTTCAGCTATCCAGGAAGCCCTTGAGTAGTCATGAAGTATCAAGGCAATAAGGATGAGAGTCTAGTGCATAAAATGAAATGCTAAATAATCTAGGTAATAGAAATTCTGAGCAATCTGATAGTGATGGTTCATCCTAAAGTGTGAGCTGGCAGTCACATAAGAATATAAAAAATGGTATGAAATATTTAGTAACACTTATATGGATATGTACATTTGGAAGTTAATGATTAGTAGCAAATGTTTACCTACTATAATTACAGTAAGTTAAAATATAATTGTTAAGTCAGTACAACAGTAAGAAGCTGAAGCAAACTTGTAAACTAATATGACTGGCATGTCTAAAAAATACATAAACATTTCCAATTTTCTTTTAATTTGATCAAGAATGTTGCTCAAGGAAGGATGTTAACATTATGATTTTTGCACAGAGTTGTCCCAGGCTTTCTGGAAGAGTAAAAGAATGGCAAATAAACCCCTGGAACAAGAAAATACTGGTATGGAGACAGTGAAATTACAGAGCAACATCAGCCACAGGTTTTTACAAAGATGGTAGGGATCTGGTAAGCCTTTCCACAAATTCATGGAAGACAGTCTATTAAGAGAAAAACTATTAACAGAAGTGTCTTCAAGACTTTTTTTCTCTACTAGAAGCTATCTAGGATAGAAACTCCGACTTGAATCTGCAGAGGATGCATGCATTTGATTTGAATGGGTATGGCTAAAACATCTAACTAAACTCTCTATTAAACTTAATTCTTGAGATTCCCTGGAGGTCCAAGGTTAGGATTCAGCTCTCACTGCTGAGGGCCTGAGTTCAACTCCTGGCTGGGGAACTGAGATCCTACATACAAGCAAAGAAACAAACAAGTAAACAAAAAAAAAAACAACAATAAACTTAAGAATTCTGTATTCATTGAGCCTTTTGAGATTTTTTTCTTTACAACAATTTAGCAAGAAAAAAATGTCTTACAAAAGAGTTGGGAAAAAGGCTCAGTTTCACCTCATTTTAATCTGTTTCAGATGCTAAGAAATACTAGAAAATTGTGTTCAGCTGTGGGAAAAAACCCAAATGAAAGAAATGTCAACTTTCCCATTCTTTGGGAAGTTGTATTAGAGAACAGAAAACAGAGGAACAAATATCAACTCCAGAAGATAAACAAACAACACGTGTTTGGGTGTAAAATTACACTGGAAAATTACTAAGTGTGTTATGAATTTGTCAAATTAACACGTTAAGTGGAGCACAGGGAGCTGGGTGGTAAGCCAAGGTTCAACAGCAGATCACAAGAGGAAATGAAATAAAGAAGTTCGTTCTTCACAAGGCCTAGAGGAAGTACTTGACAAGCCTTAAGGAACCACAAGGGGAGGTCAAGGCAGAGAGCAGACAGAGAGACAAGACCTGAGGCACATGCCTTCCTTAGTGTCTGTGTGAAACGCGGAGAGCTGACTCACCTGAAAAGACCCTGATGCTGGGAAAGATTGAGGACAGGAGGAGAAGGGGACGACAGGATGAGATGACTGGATGGCATCACCAACTCAACGGACATGGGTTTGGGTAGACTCCGGGAGTTGTGATGGACAGGGAGGCCTGGCGTGCTGCGGTTCATGGGGTCGCAAAGAGTCGGACACGACTGAGCGACTGAACTGAAGCGCTTCCTGGGTTAAGCCTATACTGATAAACTCAAACCAAATGACCAGGGTTTTGGTAAGCCACATGGGCACAGGAGGGCAAGGCAGTGGGAGGGAGAGGGCACAGCTGACTAGCAGTCCTGTCAGAAACCTGCATGTTCCTGTGACTCTGAGTGTCACCACGCAGGGTATGCACTTGCTTGAGGGGACAAGTGTCAGTTTAAGGTCACTGCTGGCTGCTGGGCCAAACCAAATGGATGCCAACAAGAAATACCATGGAGTAGCTTAGCTAAACTCTCAACCAAGCTTGAGATGAAAAGCAGAGAAATGATCAGTGTGGCAAGATTTGGGTAAAGATTCTATTTCAGTCAATTAAGTGCAGTCATCTAAATAGGTGAGTTTTAAAGTAGTTTTTAAAGAAGTCTGAAAAAAAGAAAGTCTTGTGTTGAGAAAAAAGATCTTAACAACACCTTTGGGAGGAAAATACTCTTCAGTAAGTTTGTTAGCCAAGTACATGTACTTTCCAATTACAGATCACTGGCTATGCAAACACCAGGAATAAATATTCACATGCATGAAATGACCTGTATTTCTAGTCTTGGAGAACCAAAGGCAGCAGTTCTCAAATTACAGTCCCGAGACCAGCAGGGTCAGTATCACCTGGAAATGTACAGGCAATGAAAATCTTCTGGCTGGATCCTAGACTTATTAATCAGAAACTCTTGGAGCTGGGCCCAGCAATCCGTGACTCGACAAGTTCTCCAGGTGATTCTGATGTAAGCTAAATTTGAGATCTACTGATAGATAATGCTGAGGAAAACATCCAATCAGCTACATAAGAACCATTCTTTTCTTTCTTCTTTTTAGTGTTAGCAATCTCTTAACTGATATCACTATTAGGTGAAAGAAATGCTCTTAACTGGGAACCTCACTTTCAGACTTAATGCTCCTGTAAAGGACGAATCCAAAAGAAATTTTATAAGAATGTGGTTTTGTTTCAGAGAAGGGCAGGGAGGCAATTATTCATTTAACAAGTATTTAACAAGCAGCTACTTTGTTCCAGGCACTCACCAAGAAGGAAAGATAAGGAAGTAGAGAAGAACTCTGAAATCCACCAACAATCAGTGTATTACTAATAACAGGCTGTCTATTCTTGGAGTACACCTAGACAGTAACACCCACATGAGTAATAAGGTATATAGATTGAAAGCAATGGACTAGCAAAGCAAAAAAACCGTGGTTTATCCCAGATGATCTAGGACCAGTGGTTCTCAAACTTTTAATATATATCAGAATCACCTAGGGGGCTTATTAAAACAGATTCCTAGGTCCCATCTCTGGAGTTTCCAACCTCAGTATTCTGAGGCTCCCAATTTTTTACTTCTAGTAAATACCCATGTGATGCTGATGGTCCAGGAAGCACATTTTGAGAATCCCCAATCTAGACGATCAAGCACAAAAAAATGTGGGCATTCCACGTAGGAAAAGTCTAGGGATTGCCAGTACATTCCTCAAGACTTATTTCAATTGTATTTATTGCTCAGATTTAGTCTGTTGCCCTCAGGGCAAAGATAATAGGCAAGAAAGAGATTACCTTTTAAGCAATTTTATCATGATAAACTGTGATCAGCTGTCTACGGTGGATCAATAAATCTCCAATTTGAGGGATTTCCTAAACTAGAAGCAAAAACGGGTCCTCAAATATTTCCATAATTGTGATGCAGAAATCCAAATCTTGTTTTAATATTCTGTATTATACGGATGGACTTCTCTAAAAAATTTGAGACAAGCTCTCCCTTCGGGTCCAAGGAAAATCCTGTATCTACCTAATTATATGCAGCCAAATGAGAGTAAAGTTAGAAGTAATTTACATGCTTTAAAGACTATCCCAAGAGCCTGGGCTATGGGGAAAGAGCACTTCCAGTTCAGCTGCTTTTCAACAGGAGAATAATTAAAGTTAAGTAGTCCCCAAGGCTTAGGAGTCCCCTGGTTCCTTTCCCTTTAGAGTCTAGAAGCTTTGAGAAAAATAGATCAAGTTCCACAAAGAGGTCAAAGTCATTCTGGCTACAAAGATGAGAAAACAGATCAACTTTCACTAACTCAATCCTCCAGTCCTTAGTCCTTCCTTCAGTCTTCTCAAATGCCAAATTCTGACTGGCTAGACCCAAACAGAATCATTCAACTATGGAGTAAATTAGCAAATGATAACTTGAAACCTACTGCATAACAAGGAAAATAACCTGGATTACCTAACTGGATTATTTACCCTTATCGTCCATATCAACCTTGTTTTATAATACTTTTAGATAAATACAACTTGGGAGTAACTGTTACTATTAGTGAGCCCAAGTATTAAAGAATGCCTTGCTCTAAGATACTGAAACATACTGTATTGTAAATACAGTGGAAAGTCAATGACAACAGCTAGAAAGTTGCCACCTTGCCTGCTTAAAGTTACTTCTTGTCCTCTCTATGCAGAAACAAGAAGACAGATGATTGCTTAGCCAAAGTCCTGGAAAGTAGATGTTTTGCTGAAAAGTGTAAAACATGTAAGTTGTGTTACCAGACTGTGAAAGATGAAACATGGATCAACATAACCCCAATCTTGAGTGCATTCTCTGCTCAGCAGATGGAAATTATTTGTAAGAGAAGTCAGGGAATTGTTGAAAAGCACAGGGATTAAAATTAGTAGGTAATCTATTACGGCTATGAGACTTTTTAAAAGACATTAGGGAAATACGAAGTAATAATCAGATGACTAATGATAATGACATACAATTTTCAAGAGGCTAAAAAAAAAACTGTGGAAGAGAAATAACAATAAAAGCATCCTATAATCCTGGTAGAAAGATTATGAGCTACTTTCTCTAATAACAAAATAATCTCTAAAATTGGTCAGATCTAAAATCCACACAATTCTTTTTTTTTTAATATTTATTTATTTGGCTGCATCGGATCTCAGTTGTGGCACGTGGGCTTAGTTGCCCTGGTGACATGTGGGATCTTAGTTCCCTGACCAGGGATTGAACCTGAGTATCCTGCACTGGAAGACAGATTCTTAACCACTGGACCACCTGGGAAGTTCCCCACACAATTCATTTTTATTTATGTAGGAAAGATAACTAGATGTGAGGCATCCCTTGGTAAGTATCTAACTAGAACTGAACCAATGCTGAATCAACTTTTCCTCCTGCACTGGCCTGTTTTCTAGTTAAAAACCAAGAGATTCTTCAGACTGCCCTCTTAGATCAATGAACTGTCCACTGAATCATTCTTGCTATTCAAGATGTTCCTCTTGTTTAAGAATATTAAGCTATCTTTCTTTATTGGTCCAAAGAATTCAACAATAGTTTAATTTTCTACACTTCTTGGTATGGAAAATATAGCCACCAATCATATTCACCTAATATGGTCCACTGAATGTCAAAGTAAGAAATGTACAGCTGAGGCCAGAAACACAAGGTAAAGAAATTTTTTTTAATAGTTAATACTAAACTATGTATATTTGTAATGGAGTCATGTCCAGAAAACACTAATACACAATTATAACTTCTAAATAAATTTATTTAATTATCCACTGTTCTCATGAAAGAGGCAAACAATTCACTTAAAAATTAATCTTTTTCCCATGTTTAAATTTGAGAAGGTAACAACCAGCAATTATCCAATATTCTTTCACATTAGCAACAAACTAATAAAATGTGCATCCTTACTAACATCAGAATAGATTTTAATATATAAAGAACAAACAAGTAGTCTACCAGTGAGGAGAGGGAAGACAGACATAGACTCAGACAGACTAGAAACTTAAAAGGCTTCTAAGAAACCTGCAGGCAAACCTCGAATATTCTCGAGTTCCCAGTAAAAAGGAACTAGAATGCAAGTCATAGCACCTTAGGCATAGAAGTGAACTTGGATCAGCTTTCTTGACTTCTGTGATGTTATTCTTTTGTTAGACTTTCAGTCCCACTTTTGGATAGTCCGTAAATACCACAGTGACCAAAACAGAATAATGTGCTATTAGCTTTTCTTCAGACTCAGCAAAGTTGTAGCAAATAATTCTTTTAAAAAATCAGCATAAATAGTTCATACAGATTGTTTTAAAGAGATTATTATTTAACTCATGCCCTAGATCAGAGATAAATACATTTTTACCAGCAATTTGGTAAAGCCAGATCACCTGGTTCAAAATCCTGTTCTGCCTCTTCCTAACTGCGGAACTTTGGACCACTTAACCTGAAGCTCTCTGTGCCTGAGCTTCTTCATATATAAAAACAGGAAAATTAGTATCTATTCGGGGGCTGCCCTGGTGACTGAGTGGTAAAGAATCTGCTTGCCAGTGTAGGAGACACAGGTTTCATCCCTGATCAGGGAAGATCCCATGGGCCATGGAGCGACTAAGCCCGAGTGCTACGATTACTCCAGAGCCCGGGAGCCCAAACTGCTGAGCCCTCAGACCTAGAGTCAGTGCCACACAAGAGAGGCCACTGCAGTGAGGAGCCCACACCCCGGAACTAGAGAGGAGCCCCACCAGCCCCAGCTGGAGGGAAGAAAGCCCACACAGCAGCACAGACCCGGCAAAGACAAAAAGACATAAACAAAAAATATTTTAAAATACCCAGTAAGTTAATTCAGTTAATCAACACTCTCCTATGGTACTGGTTAACTGAATTAATATATGCAACCCAGAAAAATGATTTCAAGTGCTCTGTAAGTGTTGGCTATTACTGGCGTATATTTAACATTAAGAAGTGTAATTTTTTAATCCTTACAGTTGAATATTAAACATCTAACATTCCTCCATCCTTTTTCTTCTAGTTACATTATTTATTGACCTGTGAAGCCCTATGCTCTTTTCAGCCTTAAGAAAGAACAAGGATTTTTAGGGGCTAAATGCCTCAGATGGATAGGCGCAAAGTATTTGAAGAAACTAAAATACTTAGTTTAATTGACTGGATGAGGCTTTGAAAGATGCCTGCAAACACAAAATCTGGGTACTGTAAAGACAGAGAGATGGATTGTGGAATGTTTAAAATGTGTTCATTGAAGCTACTTCCTATTCCCTGGCTAAATATGATACCATACGAACACACCCCACAGAACCTAAGGGATGTATAAACTTTAAACAAGATTGTCATTTCAAGGTCAAAAGGGCTTACAGACTTCCCTGACCACCACTACAATCTGTAATTCTACTAACAAAGAATCTGACTTTACAAAAGCTTTGTCCCTTTTGGACTTGTTCAATTACTAATGGCACAAAGGAGTGGTAATGTTTTCATCTATATTAGGAAGTATTTGTGCATATCTTCCTTTACGAATGATATTCATTTTTTGCTCATAGTTTCTGTTCAGATCAAGCATTAAAATGCTCATGTGAGCTTTAAAAATCGCTCTAAACCAGGCTTTACTTGTAAGTCAGAGGACAGAACACTGCCTTATCAAAACAAGAGGTCACACGAAGGTGCAATAAATGTGGATTAGTGAGAAAAACAAAGGCTTGGCGGTCAGAAACCTAGGCTTGAGGTTCCTGCTCTGCTACTAACCAGCTATTTCAGCTTATAACACCGAAAACGTGTTCTGAAAATAACCTCTCTCAAGTTCACTGCTAAATTTATTTTGGGAGGAGGGAGTCTCACACTTTTTAGAAAGTCTGTTAAGCTATATATCTTCTCCACAAAAAAATGAACACAATTCACTCTTTTTTTTTTTTTTGGCAAAGAATTAGGAACTTCTGTACTCACTGACATCCGTGTATCCCAAGTTTAAAACTTTTAAATGAGACAATTACGATGGTACCTGCGGATTTAATATAAGAAAATGACACTTACCCATTTTCATTACCCCCACATTTCGCAGTTTTGCTGTTCAACCTGTAAATATACCAGCGCTAATAAGGTTTTGCTTAGAAAACTGTAAAGGAAACGCCACTTCATCCTCATCAGCAAAAGGAAAGTGTTTCCCCCACTTGAGGAGTATGTGCTCACCTGGGACGTTTGCTATTTCTATCCGGACAAGCTAGACCCTCAAATCAGTGATTTTCTCTATTACACTGAAAGTCGCTCACCCAAGTCTGACTCTGTGACCACATGGACTTGCCCACACAGGCGGCCAGGCTCCTCTGTCCGTGGGATTCTCCAGGCAAGAATACTGGAGTGGGTTGCCATTCCCTTCTCCAGGGGATCTTCCCGACCCAGGGATAGAACCCAGGCCTCCTGCATAGCAGGCAGATTCTTTACCGTCTGAGCCAGCACGCAGTATTGTCCTCAAAATTCTCAAGTTGAATTACAGTAAGCCTCTTGAAGACACTTAAAAAAAAAAAATTTGTGTGTATCTAGGGTCTAATAAGCACTACCAAAGCTATCCAAAAAGGAAACTTAGGTTCTGATAAGGACTGAACCATTGATATGTTCACAGCCACACTGCCGGAAGCCGTAGCAAGAGCTTTGCCAGAGTCTCAGCTGTTGTAATTAAAGACAGACCCTCAGGAGCAGCTATCATTAGTGTTGAAGTGCTGTAATTACAAAGGCTTTGCATTATGTGGATTACACATTTCAAGCATACAGAGTTGCTACCAGACCTCAGGGATGATCTTTAATCAAATTTTCTCTATGCATGTGTTTAAATTTTTCTAAACTTCGCTTAACTTGTGCAACTTTATCTAACCATGTAAAACAGAGATCTCTATAGAAGTTCTGACACTCTAACTCTACTACTTGACTAATTTTAAAAACCAAAGCATTACAAAGTAAAAACCAACCACCCAAGAACATCACTTAAATAGACACATCAGATCAACAAATAAAATACTGCTGCTCTGGAAATAATTGTTGGACCAAAAAAAATCACTGTTTAAAATAATAAGTATAAGCAACAAAATATGAATGGAATAAAACAAAGATTTAAAGGAAAAGCAATTTCAACTGTGCAACACAGTCATGGTTTGTGATCCAACAGAAAAAGTGCAGGCATTTCAAACCCTCTAAATCATCCTTCAATGAAGTACAGATATTTCTAAATAAATGAGAAAGGAAACAGGAACATAGAAAAGCAAACCAAAGTAGTATGCTTACCAAAAAACCGTAATTGCCAGTTTTCTAAAATTAAGTACTGTGAAAATGGTGACTATTTTCCCAAACTTAAGATTCTGCAACCCAAGTATAGTATGATTATTGTTGTTTAGCCACTAAGTCCTGGCCGACTCTTGCAACCCCATGGACTGTAGCCCGCCAGGCTTCCACATCCATCTTTCCTGGGATGGAGTGGGTTGCCATTTTCTTCTCCCAGGTATCTTCCTGACCAAGGGATAGAACCCCCATCTCTTGAGTTGGCAGGTGTATTCTTTACCGCTGTGAAGCCCACATTATGATAGCCTTCAGTATCAGTTCAGTTCAGTCACTCAGTGGTGTCTGACTCTTCAGGACCCCATGAATCGCAGCACGCCAGGCCTCCCCGTCCATCACCAACTCCCAGAGTTTACCCAAACTCATGTCCATGCCTTCAGCATAATAAAACATAATTTTACAACTTAAAAGTGCCCATGTACACTAGTTGTACTAGAGAAAAAGTGTACCAGAAAAAAAGTGATTCTCATATAACTTGTCATTGAGTAAAAATGCAACAATATTTTTTATTAACAAAAGTACTATATTTTACTGGTTCTATAAAGTAATTTTTACATATTCTTGACATACACTGAGCTATAATTGACATATCACTTTCAGGTGTACAACATTCCATATGTATATACTGCAAAGTGGTAAAAACATTAACATATTAAATGATAAAAGTAAAAAACGGCTAAAAATTATACTAAAATTGATATTATCACTAGCCACTAGGTAGAAATTCCAGAAAATGTAAACAAAAGTTACGCTATTTTTTTCTCATTGTTCAACAACTCTATAGATAATTCCTATTTTTCCCCCCAGTCATATGAATTCTTCCATATGTTTTTTAAAAGGAAAATGTGCATGGGTATTCAAGATACTTGAGCATTCTCTCCAAATTTTGACATCTTTATGTTTCAGTAAAGTTTGGCTATTTAAGGATCTGGGCAATAAAGCAGACTTGTTTTTGTTTTAATTGAAAGCTTTTAAGAAACTGAGCAATGAACGAGTATCGAAAATGTTTCTAAATTCTGACTTCACTCCTCCAGTCCCCTTGGGCCTCAAATGTTAAAACGGTACCCTCCTTTCCAATCAACAATATCTTCTGAATGAAGCCTAAAACCTTTTAAGAATATCTCATAAACGAAATTAACAGTTTTCTAAACCTGAACTCAAAAACATTTAAAGCCTGTACTACTTCTATTCCCTCTACACATACACGACACACTGTCGAAAAGAGAATTCAAAAATTTAGTTATAATTTTGTGCCACTCTGATTTCATACTTTGAAAGAGTCCCATATTCATCTGTCGCTCCCAAAAGCGAATAATGCACTCACAGTTGGGATGCTTCACACTGCACTTGGAATCCACAATTTTGAAAACTTGAGGGAACTTGCAGTTACCAACAACCTCAGCAGGTTTTCTGTAACATCATCAATCACTACTAAGTCGTTTCTTTCCACACAGCCATGACGGCGGCCAAGTACATCAAATAAATACTGAGAAACTAATTGGAATATTGAGCATTCCAAACAAATGGAGAAAATTCAACCCTAAGCAAGGGAAGGATGGAAACTGCCTTGAAAGATCTAAGTGGGCGCGAGTTTAGGAAATGGCTCAAACTAAACTACCTGGCAGTGGGGAGACGTTTTTGCACCCACACCACCGTGGGATCTTAGGCGTTTCACGAAGTTCAGAGAACTGAATCAAGGAGTCAAGAACTACCGACCACACAGCAGCCTCGCAAACACTCCACCCAGCCCTTACAACGGCCGCGTCGCTCGGGACACGCGGCGGCCGCATCGCCGTGCGCGTTAGGTCCGCCCGCCCGGCGGGGCTGCTCACCCCTCGCCGGTGCCCGAACGCCCTTCGCGCCCCGCTCCCGAGCCGCCCTCGCCTACCCGAGCGACCCCAAGTCCACCCGCTCCTGCAGCGAGACAGCGGAAGGCCAGCGCCGGCGGGCATCGTCCGGAGAGCGCGGGCTCTGCCCCGAGGCGACGCGGCGCGCGGACGGCCGAAGCGGCCCGGGCGGTTCAGCGCCGCAGCGCCTCGGGGCGCCTCGAGAGCAGCTGTCACTCGGGCGGCTTTCGGCGTCTCGCGCTCCGTGTGAACCTGAGGGGGCGGCGTGTGGACCTGAGGGGGCGGTCTGTGCCCGGAGAAGCCACGCCCACCAGAGCGGCCTCGGCCCCGCCCCCAGGATGCCCCCCCCCCCGCCAACAATCCCCACCCACCCATCCCCCACTTCAGCCTCTGCGGCCCGCGACGAACGCGAGTGGCTTCCTTCCCAAGGCCCGCAGGATTCCAGGCGCTCTTCACCGCTTTCGGGCGACAGAGAACCGCGGCTCTCCGGGCGCGGGCGAGGCCGCGTCCGAGCTATGGGCCTTCCCCCTCCCGCTGCCTCGGCGTCACCCAAGAGAAGCTAAAAGTTCACTTTAGGCATCGGGGCGTTCACTCCCCTCGCAGGCCCCACCTTTGGGTCCAAATGCTGAACTTCGTGATAATTTAACATTCTCTCTTGAATTCAACCTGGCACCTTGGTGGCTTCTAAATCGCCTCTCCACAAACGCCACATTTGCCCCACAAACCTTGAACATCCTTTGCCCGGCCAGTTCTTCAGAATCCAAATCTTCGAGGCTATACAGTCGATACAGAACTTCCACCAACCTGCAGCCGAAGAAGCTTCAGGAAGGAAGCGGGCGCTCCTCAGACACGTGTACCTACGCACGCGGAGGATTCTGTGCCCCGAAGATGTCACATCTGAGCCTGCGCAGACAGGAGCCAGCCTTCGGGGGCGGAACCTGAGGATGGGGGCGGAACCTGAGGATGGGGGCGGAGGGGGGCGGTATTGGGGGTGGGGGGAAGGGGCGATTGGACCCTGAGCATGGGTTCAGTGTCCCAACGTGAAAAGGGTGTTCACCACATACGCTATTTGCACATGTGAAAGTGAAGTGAAAGTCGCTTAGTCTGTTGAACTCTTTGAGACCCATATGGATTGTAGCCGCCCCCCGCCCCAGGCTCCTCTGGCCACGGGATTCTCCAGGCAAGAAGACTGGAGTGGGTTGCCATGCCCTTCTCCAGGGGATCTTCCCAACCTAGGGATCGAACCCAGGTCTTTCGCATTGCGGGCGGGTTCTTTACAGTCTGAGCCACCAGGGAAGCACACAGTAGACCTTAAATAAAGATCATTGTCTATGCCTGCTACTGGCATCCTTTCCACTCTGTTGGGGGCCTGGGTTCTCTTCCACAGAACTGAGTAGAGTGGGCACTGTGAAAATAAGTTTCGAACATAGACTGGCGATTCGTTTCTTCTGTGTTCGATACAGGATACAGGATGCCTGGGGCTGGTGCACCGGGATGATCCAGAGAGATGATATGGGATGGGAGGTGGGAGGGGGGTTCAGGATTGAGAACTCATGTACACCCGTGGCTGATTCATGTCAATGTATGGCAAAACCAATACAGTATTGTAAAGCAAAATAAAGTAAAAATAAAAATAAAAACAATAATATTTAAAAAAGAAAAAGAAAATAAGTTTCCAGGCATCCGCAGAAGGGGCCATTCTGGTACATTTTTGATGACTGTAATTCAAAAAGTTTTTGAAAAACAGTGTTTGTTAGACAGCCAAAGACCAACTGCCTTAGCTGAAGCTTGTGCTTGGAGGTAGTAAACACTTCACAACAAGTTTGAGGGATGAAAATGACAAGATTTTAAAGACTTCTTGCATTAATTAATTATATATAGTGAAGTTGCTCAGTCATGTCCGACTCTTTGCCATCCCATAGACTCTAGCCTACCAGGCTCCTCTGTCCATGGGATTTTTCAGGCAATAGTACTGGAGTGGGTTGCCATTTCCTTCTCCAAGGGATCTTCCCAACCCAGGGCTTGAACCTGGGTCTCCTGCATTATAGGCAGACACTTTACCGTCTGAGCCACCATGGCCTATTATAGCCAGATTCAAGGATTATCTAGATCATAGAATCTAGCTACTCCAGTCCAGTCACTTAAACTTAACTTTCCATTCACGGGCCTGCACAATCCTTCTCTATTCATTTTGGAACAGGAAACCCAAGTGATGCTGAGAGAGTTAACTTCTGCAGGTTGATAAGGAATTCAAGCCTAAGTCCCCTTTGAGGAGGAGGTGAACATTCTTTCTTTTTCACATTCTTTTGCCTTAGATAAGTAGGCCTTGTAGGCAGCAGTATCTCTAGTTCAAGGACATGTCTTTTTTGAGCTTTGGATGAACATTACAGGAGAAGGCCTGGGGAAAACTTCCACAGCCTTGAGCTCTCGATTAAGCTGTTCCTTCTGGCTATTCTCATGCTGATGTCGTCCCAGGATGTATGTTACTGGGAAAAGGTCTGGGCAAAATTCTCGCAACCTTGAAGTATTTTTTATCTATTCTCAGCAGCTAGTTGAGAAGTATATAAGGCCCTGCTTCAACTAGTGAGGCGGGTACTCTCCTGCCCCCCTCTGATGTCTATGTCAGAAGCTTTTTCTGTCACTTTCACTTTAAATAAAATCGACACTAAGTTCTGAGTGACTGAGACTGTCGGTCCCAGAGTTAAATCTTCTTTGGAGACCATGAATCTGGGAGCACTGTTCACCATTCACCATAAGCTATCATCTTGGGGGCTCATCCAGGATCTTCAAGACAAGGTAAGGACACTTGGAGTACGTCAAGGCTGTGTATTGTCACTGTGTATTGTCTGCTTATTTGACTTATATGCAGAGTACATCATGTGGAATGCCAGGCTGGGTGAAGCACAAGCTGGAATCAAGATTGCTGAGAGAAATATCAATAACCTCAGATATGCAGATGACACCACCCTTATGGCAGAAAGTGAAGAACTAAAGAGCCTCTTGATGAAAGTGAAAGAGGAGAGTGAAAAGTTGGCTTAAAACCCAACATTCGGAAAACTAAGATCATGGCATCCCGTCCCATCACTTCATAGCAAATAGATGGGGAAACAATGGAAACAGTGAGAGACTTTATTTTGGAGGGCTCCAAAATCACTGCAGATGGTGATTGCAGCCATGAAATTAAAAGACACTTGCTCCTTGGAAGAAAAGCTATGACCAACCTAGACAGCATATTAAAAAGCAGAGATATTACTTTGCAAACAAAGGTCCGACTAGTCAAAACTATGGTCTTTCCAGTAGTCATGTATGGATGTGAGAGTTGGACCATAAAGAAAGCTGAGTGCTGAAGAATTGATGCTTTTGAACTGTGGTGTTGGGGAAGACTCTTGAGAGTCTCTTGGACTGCAAGGAGATCCAACCAGTCCATCCTAAAGGAAATCAGTCCTGAATATTCATTGGAAGGACTGATGCTGAAGCTGAAACTCCAATCCTTTGGCCACCTGATGTGAAGAACTGACTCATCAGAAAAGACCCTGACGCTGGGAAAGATTGAAGGCAGGAGGAGAAGGGGATGACAGAGGATGAGATAGTTGGATGGCATCACTGACTTGATGGACATAAGTTTGAGTAAGCTTTAGGAGTTGGTGATGGACAGGGAAGCCTGGTGTGCTGCAGTCCATGGGGTCGCAAAAAGTCGGACACGGCTGAGCGACTGAACTGAACTGAAGGACACTTCGAGCTCTAGCTCTTTTGTTCTCCTAGTAAACACATTTTCTATTCTACTTTACTGACTCTCTGGTGTGCCTGCATGAGTGATTGACTGAAAGCCAGAGATGCACAAAACAAGTGCAAAACTAGAGTTAATCCCGGCTTTGCGGTTCCGAGACGCCTCGTAACAATTGAAGGTATGCCCAAAAGGGGAGGCTGTAGTGGGTTTATACTGACCTGCCAGTGCCAAGAGGGACCCAATGTCCCCACGAGGGGAGCAACCAGAAATGGGTGAAGCATGTGGACCAAACTTTCCTTTCTCTGTCAACTTCTCCTGGTCTCTTTGACCATTTCATAACTGCCTGGGGAATTGAAACTACTAATCTGTTGAATCATAGACATTCAAGGACTTGCCATCCATGCTGTTACTTTGTACGATTACTTAGACCTCAAATTTAGATTGATAGCTACCAAGCACCTAGTCTTGCTAGAAGCCAAAAGTTACACCTGGGTTGTCTTTTCAAAAAACACGGCAGACAGGCACATATTCGGGAGCTGGGTGGAGCTCTGGCTCCAAGAATGTCTCTCAGGCTAGAGGTTGCTCTCTTAGCTGCCTGCCTCAGGGGCCAATGGCTCGAAAGTGAGTCCGTGTCACAGCTGTGCCTCTGGTCTATATGGATGAATTCCTAGGTCGGGATCCTAGGATCTGGTCAGATTGCAAGGGCAATGGGCTCCTTCCTTTGGTAACACCGGACCTTAGCAGACGGGAGGAGGCTCTCCTGTGGCTTTGGTCTCAACTCCTTAGATATTCTTTCTGTGGAATCTGTGGAAATGAACTGGAAGGATTGGCCCTAATAGCTCGAGGACAAAAATCACTTTTTCCTTGCTTCCCAGCCCTTCACCATCTCTTTTGCTGTCACATATCACCCTGGGTGGCACCAGAGGAGGAGCAGAAATCAGGCAGAGGTTTTAATGGTGAGGATGCTATTTTCCACACACTTTTGCTGGGGTGTTTTTGTTTGTGTTATATCTTTTGATACATGGACTACATTTTCTTTCGTTTTCCTCTAATGTTTTGGCAGCTACAGATACTTTTGTTAACTAAACAATAATAGGATTTGTTCTTTCTAATCATAAAAAATGAAAACTCTGCCATTTCTTCCACTTGACTACTAATTCAATTTCTATTTCTCCCTGCTTACTTTTTCGGAGAAGGCAATGGCACCCCACTCCAGTACTCTTGCCTGGATAATCCCATGGACGGCGAAGCCTGGTAGGCTGCAGTCCATGGGGTTGCTAAGAGTCAGGCACGACTGAGCGACTTCACTTTCACTTTTCACTTTCATGCATTGGAGAAGGAATTGGCAACCCACTCCAGTATTCTTGCCTGGAGAATCCCAGGGACAGAGGAGCCTAGGGGGTTGCCGTCTGTGGGGTCGGACAGAGTCGGACGTGACTGAAGCGACTTAGCAGCAGCAGCAGCGGCTTACTTTTTACCACAGTCTATTGACCTGATGACTCAGAGGTAAACAATTTGGCTGCCAGTACAGGAGACGCAGATTCAGTCCCTTGGATGGGAAGATTCCCTGGAGAAGAAATGGCAACCCACTCCAATATTCTTGCCTGGCAAATCCCATGGACAGAAGGGCCTGGCAGGCTATAGTCCATGAGGTCACAAAAAATCAGACATGACTTAGTGACTGAACAACAGCAATTGAGTTATAATCTCATGTTTAAATTTTTAGCATTATAAAAATTATTTAATACTTGGGGAAAGTTCATCACACAACTAATACATAGAAAAAAAAAACGAGTGCAACTCAAAAGTGAGTTCAATTATCTAAGTTTACAAATGGGACCAAATGTTTCACAAATGTCCTTTAAAGTAATTTTTATAATTTACTACATTTATAAATTGAATAATAAGATTTGTAAGGCAACTCATTGTGAGCTTAAGAGTTAAGTTTATGATTATAGTCTACATTGATTACTTAATTATACAGTTTCAACTACATTCCTAAGACTAATCAGGTAGATGTATTAAAGTGCCAAAATTCTCTTAAACATTTTTATACTTAATTCTTGTTTTCTGTAATCATCACATGCCTTTATTTATTTACTTTAAACTTTTTTATTTTGTATTGGGGTATAGCCAATTAACAATGTAGTGACAGGTGAATAACAAAGGGACTCAGCCGTATATATCCATGTAAACTTTCTCCCCCAAACTCCCCTCTCATCCACTCTGCCACATAACATTGAGCAGAGTTCCACATGCTATACAGCAGGCCCTTGTTAGTTATCCATTTTAAATATAGCATTGTGTACATGTCCATCCCAAACTCCCGAACTATCCTGTTCTCCGATCCTTCTCTGTGGCAACCATAAGCTCATTCTCTAATTCTAAATCTCTTGGTTTTGAAAGATGTTTACCTGCAAAGAAAATAATGATATCAACAAGAACAATCTGGGTTATTTTTCCATATAACTTCAGGCGTCAGTTTGTCCGCTTTCTGCTGTTTCTTTTTATAAAAAGAAATTTATATACAATCATATACAATTCATTAATTTATTTATTTTTGGCTCTGCTGAGTCTTCATTGCTGTGCAGGCTTTCTCTAGTGGTGGTGTGTAGCCCACTCCTTGTGGTGGCTTCTCTAGTTGTGGAACATGGACTCCAGAGCATTCGGGTTTCTGTAGGCATGGCTCCTGAGCTCCAGAGAACAGGCTTAATAGTTGTGGCACACGGGCTTAGTTGCTCCCTGGCATGTGGGATCCTCCCAAATCGGGGATCGAACTGATGTCTCCTGCATTGGCAGGTGGATTCTTTACCCCCAAGCCACCAGGGAAGCCTCTTTCTGCTGTTTCTTAATGAACAGAAAGTCTCCTGGCCCAGACACCAACAGAATTATTTTCCACAACCCAGATTATGAGGTGAGTTTTGAAAGCAACAAATATCCTGATGAATCTTTTTCTACTTAAATTTCACTGGATATAGGTGAGGATTTCATTTTTCTTCCAGCCTGACTTGTCTTCCTTTGAGTCAACAGACTTCTTATTTCCTGAGTTGGTTGCTGATTGACATCTGCTCTATCGGGGAACTCCTCAAATATTGTCAGCTCATTCTGTCTCTCTTGTTACTGGGATGAAATTTTCCTTTATTCTATACCTTTCATCCTAAATGTGGAAATATTGTTTCATTCTAAAATTCTATTCTAACTTTAAATAGGTGCTTTAAAAATAATTTCTAAGATTAACTCTGATTTCTTTTCTAGATGTCACTAGCCACCAGGTATCACCAGGTATCTTTTTTTAATCAAAAGGCTGTAGGGTTAACAATAAGATTTTACCAAGGTAACGGTGAACTTCAAGTATAATCTACCTCCCAGGCATGAAAAGTTTCATGTTGAAGAGTTGGCAAGTACTTTAGTGTTTCTGGAAACCGAGGTCTCAGATGTTAAGTAACTTGCCCAAAGTCATATAGCTATTACTTTATTAAATATTTTTAAGTAAATCATATTCTTTTCTTCCTAGTAAGAAATCCCTTACTCCCCACATACTGTACTCCATGTGAAACTAGATTGAAGAGAAATGGGTTATTGAAAGACTCAATGTCTTTCTATACAGAAAGACAGTGTCAATTTCCAGGTATATTTCATGGATAGTTAATTTATCTAACTGGGTTTTCACCCCAAACATCCTTGTATCAGGACATATCAGTCTGGGGGACTTCCCTGGCGGTTTAGTGGTTGACTCCGCGCTTCCAGTGCAGGGGACGTGGGTTTGATATCTGTTTGGGGAACTAAGATCCTGCATGCGCCACATCACTGCCAAAAAAAAAAGAAATGTTGGTCTGTTCTCCTCTCTCCCTCTCTCTCCAACATAGAGACAAGATAAAACTAACTTTTGACACTTTCAGTCAGATCAAGTCGATTTTCTGTTGAATATTTTCTAGTCCTTAAGGGCTTCAGTAAATTATGTTGGAGGGACACTACATTTTGTATGTGTTATCAGAAACTGTGCCCTTTACATATTCTTATCTTTTTCTGACAACAATCCTGAAAAAGTGACATTAATTTCATTCTACAGTTGGAGAATCTGAGGCTCAGATCAGCTAATTTCCTAAGCACACACGGCTAATAAGGGATAGAGCAAGCTTTCAAATCTAAGAGCTTTGGCTCTAAAACCCACTTTCCATTATACTACACCGAACAGAAATTTGAAAAGAATAAGTTAATTTTTTTAACCAAATTTCAAAAGTAGAGGTAGTTTATTTGTCAAAGTTTTTAGCACCTAACAATGTTATAACCTTCATAAGTTCAGGTCGTTGATATTCTGTAAGATGATTACTGTAGTTTCAGGGCAGTGCTGCTGCTAAGTCGCTTCAGTCATGTCCGACTCTGTGTGACCCCTTAGACAGCAGCCCACTAGACTCCTCTGTCCCTGGGATTCTCCAGGCAAGAATACTGGAGTGGGTTGCCATTTCCTTCTCCAATGCATGAAAGTGAAAAGTGAAAGTGAAGTCGCTCAGTCGTGCCTGACTCTTAGCGACCCCATGGACTGCAGCCCACCAGGCTCCTCCGTCCATGGGATTTTCCAGGGAAGAGTACTGGAGTGGGGTGTCATTGCCTCCTCCATCAGGGCAGTGCTAGGCACTTGAAAAAGCTGCTCAACAAATGCTGTTGACTTAAATCCAAAGAAATATTTTCTCTTGAATGGTTATTAATTTCCTGGGAAGAAATCTATCATGTAAAACTTTTCAGCATCTTCTCCATATATAATCACTTGAGTAATTGTGTAATTATGGCAAATATGCACCCAATTCCTTACAGAAAGAGTGTAGTGGTAACTCTTCCATGACTTAAAAATGGCTGCAATTTCCATTACCCTCTTGGTGTGAAAATCTTGATACTGGGAAGAATATGTACAGATTTAGTCCAGAACAAGTGAGCTACTTGAGAGCAAAGAGATGGAGGCCTTGATTAACTCTAAGGTCAATATAAAACTTCTCTAATGAACTTAGATGTCACTACTAGGATATGCTGAAAGGACAGCTCCCTGAAGGACCCCCAAGGATGAGCACAGGATGAAGGATGGGGAACTGTGGTGAGAATGGCCAGCTTCTATACTCAGCCTGGCTTGAATGTGGAAGCTCTTCCAGACAATGTGGGATTATTCCGGTGTTATAGTGGGGTTGTGTAGCTTTAAGGAGTACAAGCTTGGGACATCAAACTGGAGAAAAAGACTCTTTCCTCTTGAAGAATCTCTACATCTTTAAGAAGCTAGATGATCAGTGGCTCTATCACAAACATAAGCAGGGGTGCAGAGGTTGGGAGTAACAGGAGTGGTGCTGGCTATGACAGACCCATTGGCTGCAGAAGAAACCAGAAACAGTTCACCAGCATGCTGATCACTGAGTTCTTTCTCCAGGTAGCCTTCCTGAAGCAAAAGTGGCCCCTCTGTTACTTCCAAGGGCTTCCTAGATGGCACAGTGGTAAAGAATCTGCCTGCAATGCAGGAAAGAGACACAGGTTCCTGGGTTGGGAAGATCCCCTGGAGGAGGAAACAGCAACCCACTCCAGTATTCTTGCTTGGAGAATCCCACGGACAGGGGAGCCTGGCGGGCTACAGCCTGTGGGTTCACCAAGAGTTGAACACGACTGAGCTATGCATGCATGCATCGCACTTACTAAGTTCCTGGAGTCCTTAGACAAATCATGGTTAGGGAGGTGGTCAGATTCAGCAAACAACAAACCTAAATATAGGAGGCCAGGTTAAATTTAAACTTCAGATAAACAAGTACTTTTTCAGTTGAAGTATGTTCTGTGTAATATTTATCTGAAATTCAAATTTAACTGGTACTTTTTTAAATCTTTCAACACCCCACGTCCAAAGTAAAAATTAAGGAATTTCTGGATAATTTTGTCAGATGAGAGTTTAAACATGGGTCATACCAGTTAATAAGCCAAAGTAGAATATAAAGAATATTTTGTCTGTAATCTACTAGTATTTGTGCCTACTACTATTTTAGCACTGTACCCTGTACAGCAAGCATCAATTTTCTTAAGTCTCCCCCAATTTTCTGTGAGTTATCTGAGGGAAGGCATTGTGTTTTCCCCATATCTGTATCCCTGAAGCTCAACCCAGAACCTAAGATAGCCATATTTGTTAAATGCTAAATGGTACTTGGGACTTAGCTGGTGGCTCAGTGGTGAAGAATCTGCCCAGAGGGCAGGAGACTTGGGTTTGATCCCTGGGTCAGGAAGAATCCCCGGAGAAGCAAATGGCAACCCACTCCAGTATTCTTGCCTGGAAAATCCCACAGACAGAGGAGCCTGGCAGGCTAAAGTCCATGGGACTGCAAAGATTTGGAAATGACCTGGCAACTAAACAGCAACAAAATGAATACTTGAGAAATTAGTTCCAGTTTCAATGAACCTGGGCAAATTGTCATTCTCTCCAGTAGAGGGCAGCTGTGCCCACAGTACTGTATAGAGCAACCTGTCCATTATAGCGATCCAGCATTCTTAGCTTGAAAAACTGTAAACCATCAGCTCTCTAATTACAGCAATTCCAGCCACTTTCCACTCCCACCCCAACTCCCGTGCCTGTGTCAATTCATACAGGATCCAGATCAGTCTGTGGGAAAGGCTCACACATCTTCCACTATTCTTAATGTTCATTTTTAGGACTTTGATCTAGATAGGGCCATACTCGTCCCTACAGCTATATTGCACTTTGTATAGATGTTGACTAAGTTACTGACTAAGTGTTAGCACTAAGTGTCACTAAGTCATGTTTGCGACCCCGTGGGCTGTAGTCTACCAGGCTCCTCTGTCCAGGCAAGAATACAGGCGTGGGTTGCTGTTTCCTTCTCCAGGGATTGAACTTGCATCTCTTCCATCTCCCACGTTGGCAGGCGGATTCTTTACCACTGTGCCACCTGGGAAGCCCCAGACCGATATTAGTGGTTCTCAATCCAGGGTCACTGTGACCGCCAGGGCACATCCGACATTGTCTGCAGACTTGCTGGTTGTCACTTCTGGGTCAGGAGAGAAGTACCATTGGGAATACTAAAGACCTTTGATGTACTGGGTCCAGAGATGGTGTTAAACATCCTACCACGTGCAGGACAGCCCCCTACGACAAAGAATTACCTGGCCCAAAATGTCAACGGGGCTGAGGTTGGGAACCCCTGATCTATATGAGCACACTTTGTATTCAGTTCTGTAGTCACACTTAATAATGTATCACGGACATTTTCTCATGTCAAAATGTATTTTACCTTTTCTCTTTGTATTCTTCATTCAATAATAAATTGTTAAATAAGAAATGAATTTTGAATTTTATCCAGATATGTCCCTATTCATTGAGATAACCTAAGGTTTCTCTTTACTAGGTTAGTAATACACACTATGAATTCATTTTCTAGTGTTGAGTCAATCTTATAATTCTCAAATAAACCTTTGTGATAAACATTTTTAATCTCCAAGAACTCTCCTTTCTCAACATCCTTTACAAAAAAATTTTATGGCAGTTTGAATCTTTTCAAGTTCTTTGTGTCTTCAGATTTGAGAACAATAATTAGAAGTGTTTTATGGCCTCTTGTATTCATGAAATACCCGTTTCTTCTGGAGTGGGTTGTTCCATTTTGTTTATCTTAAAGCTTTTCTTCAGGCTCTTGTTTTGCTTTGACTATCTGCTTTGGGTAACTTGTTCATGTATATTTTTCAATGACAGACTTGGTCATGCAGCATTCAGGTTGGCCCAGGTACCCCAGGGCACCTGCATGATGGCTTTTCTCACCATAGGAGAGTGGTCAGGAACGTGCTGACAGACAGGATTCCATTCAGAGGGGGTGAAGATGGCACAGGTGGGAGAAGCCAGCTAAGCTTAGGTCCCTTATTTGCTGCAGCAAGAAAGCCCTGACGTGGCATCAGAGTGCTATTGTGTATTTCATGCCCAGCATGTTGCTCCACTTGCTTTCTCCCTTTGTGTCTGCTGTGGGGTTGCAAAGCTTCCCTGGGTTTCATTTAACTTCTCTCTTGGGTTCCAGTGCTCTCCTTGGCAGTCTTCCCCTTTTACATATTTAGAGTTTTTTTCTGATTATATCTAACTTGCAAGCAAACGCCTCCACTAGGTATTCTATCTATAAACAGTACAATTAATTAAATTATCTCATTCCATGACTTATCTCAGCTTTCACTCACTCTGAACTTGGAGTTCCTCCTAGAAACCATTGGGGGAGGTGGTGTTCAGCTGTGAATCAGGCCTTGATTTTGGACAATGGGTTTCTTATTCAGTTTCCTCATCAGGCAAAAAAATTTCCTGTTATGTATTTTCTAATTCTTCAGTGCGTATCTGGTAGATATGAGAGAGAAACACATTTGCTTAGGTCACCACCTTGAGCAAGTTAATATGTATTTTAAAATTCAAAACACATATTCAGTGTTCGCAAAGAGTCGGACACAACTTAGTGACTGGAAAACAATAAGAGTGACAAAATATTCAATACAACCTTCTAAAATAAAATTTACACTAGTTTACACTTTTATCAATAGTAGATGAGCAGGTCAACTTCCCCATTCCCATGTCAGCTCCTGGCAAAATCTGGACTTTAAATTCATATATTCATAGATTCAAACTATTTTCATTTTCTTTTGATTTGTATTTTTGTCAAATATGGATTTTGTATTTTCCATCTTTGTAATAGCTTGTTAGTTAGTTTCTGTTTCTGTCAATTTTTAGTTTGATCTGCATTTATTGTTCTATTGATGTGTTTGCTGATTTTTATTAATTTGAAAATCATTTGTATATATCAAGTGTTTTAATTATATCTTTACCATGTTACATGTATTTTTCCCAGTTTGTTACTTGTATCTGATTTTTATTTATGACCTGTTTTGCTCCAGAAGTTTAAAAATAAGTTTTGTAGTCAAATCGGTCCACATTTTCCTTTATGGTTTCTATTTTAGTATATGGCTTAGAATACTCCTTTATCTACTTTCTTTTAGTTGTTTTTTGTTTCTTGAGATAAATGCATAGTTGATCGATATTTATTATTTGTTCATATAAATATTAATATTTACAGCATTGAATTTTACATAAAAAGCTTCACAAAATAACCAACAGAATTTTTTTTTTTTATTAACTTCGATGCTCAAGAAGAAATGTAGTTTTTAACATTTGGGTTTGTATGGCCTTTGCAGTATTTGCCTTTTTCTACTGTATCAGATACAAAGAATCCATTGCATCAGTTTTATCCTATATGCTGTCAATATAACCATATGTAGACAACTCACAGTATTGCCCGAAGAGAAAATAAAACTAAGCTATTCAGTGATAGCACAGGCCTGAACAAAATTATGGGTATGGCTGAGAGTTGTTAATAATTGGTTTGATCAGTGCAGAGTGGGTTGTCATGGAATATGACAAGTAGCAAATCGTCTGTATCGCATTTATGTGAATAGGAGATGAATTCAGGTATCGCATGCTCCCTGGGGGCTGACAAGCCCATTACTCACATTGTGCAAGGATGGCAGAGTTGTTGTTACCCCGACAAACACTAATTCTTTGTTGTCTCTCCCTCGAATACATGAGACAACTTTCAGGAAAAGGAGTAAGTTTAGTGGATATACTATTGAAAACATGCTGAACAAGAGCCTGTTATGGACAGAAATGCGCTCCCCTCCCCCAGTTCATATGAAGCCCTAACCTTCAATGTGACTATATTTGGAGGTTGGGCCCTTATGAAGGTAGTAACGGTTGAATGAAGTCAAAAGAGTGGAGCCATGATCTGGTAGAACTGATGTCCTAATAAGGAGACACTAGAGATCTCTCTCTCTTTTGAACTCACAGAGGAAAAGCCACAGAGACACAGTGGAAAGGCAGGTGTCTACAGGTCAGGAAGAGAGGCCTTAGCAGAAACTGATCTTACCAACTCCTTGATTTTGGACTTACAGTCCCCAGAACACTGAAAAAGTAAATCTCTGTTGTTTACACCACCCAGTGTGTGGTGTTCTCGTGCGGCAGTCCAAGCAAACAAATGTCCTAGCATCTTTCTTTTAGCCTCTCTTTTTATTAAACTGCGATCCCCTGTTGTCTTTTTTCAAGCCATTCTATTCAATCATCAGTCTCATCTCTGTTTTTTGTTCTCAATCCTGCTCTCTTTCAATCACTTCTTATCATTTTTATCTTGCTAGCTTTTATTAAAAGTCAGTCTTTTGCTCTTTAGATAAGAGACTGAGAAAAATGTACAATGTTATTTCATTCTTTGAAAAAACTAGTTGGGAAAAGTACAGCTTAAGACTCTGGTTTAGAACCAAATTGCTAAAATACCTTAGAATCCATGCACATTTTTATTATCTTCTTTGTATGCTCTGTATTAGCTTTATTCATCTGAATCTTTGGAAAATGGTGACCCTCACCATCAGTCTATCAAGGTTACCATTTCTATGCAGGAGTTGTTAAACACACTGACGTTTTTTTTAAAACCTCAGGAGTAAAGAATTCTGTCTTAAATATTATAGTTTCAGTTCCTAGCATGATCCCTGAAAGAGATGAGCAGATATTTTAAAAGTTGAATTTAATTCTGTGCACACTAACTCTGAAAATTCTCATCAGTAATAAGCTCAAGTCACCAGAAAAAAGATCCAACTGTTAATGATATATAAAATCTACTAAATGCTAGGCAATTAGTTCTTAAACCTAACTTGCTTTAAGACCTTTGGTAAGGCACTTAGTTACTGGGCTTGTTTTCTTGTCTGTAAAGAGCAGACACCCACTGCTATTTGTGTTTTTCCCTGTGTGGTTCAAAGAAAAGGTAGAGGAACAGTCAACAAGATGATCTGTAAGATTCCTTCCAGTTCTAATATTCTTTCAATCACATGTCACAATCCACAGCCCGTGCTGCACAGCATGCTGGGACATTCCACTGTCAGAAAGTGGCAGTGCTGTAGAGAAACCCCTAGGACACGCTCTCTCTGGAAAAGAGATGTGCCATCAAATCAACAAGTCCATGGAGATGGAACAAACTCCAGGTTACTCTAGGTCAATGGGTACTCTCCAAGAGGGGGAACTTGACTCAGAAAACTGGGCACAGCACAGGATTTCTGGATAGCAGTGATTCTCAGTGTCAGATGGGTTTCCAGATTTATAAGTCAGGGAGGACTCAGAGTAGAGTCAGGGCAAGGAATAGCAAGAGTCCTGGAGGGAAGCTATGATCAACCTAGACAGTATATTAGAAAGCAGAGATATTACTTTGCCAACAAAGGTCAGTCTAGTCAAAACTATGGTTTTTCCAGTAGTCATGTATGGAGGTGAGAGTTGGACTATAAAGAAAGCTGAGTGCAAAACAATTGATGCTTTTGAACTATGGTGTTGGGGAAGACTCTTGAGAATCCCTTGGACTGCAAGGAGATCCAACCAGTCCATCCTAAAGGAAATCAGTCCTGAATATTCATTGGAAGGACTGATGCTGAAGCTGAAGCTCCAATGCTTTGGCCACCTGATCCGAAGAACTGACTCATCGAGAAAGACCCTGATGCTGGGAAAGACTGAGGGCGGGAGGAGAAGGGGACGACAGAGGATGAGATGGTTGGATGGCATCACCAACACAATGGACATGAGTTTGAGCAAGCTCCGGGAGGTGGTGATGGACAGGGAGGACTGGTGTGCTGCAGTCCATGGGGTCGCAAAGAGTCAGACACAACTGAGGGACTTAACTGACTGACTGAAGGGAAGTAAGCAGAATACACTTAGTGAAGGGAACCTGAGTTATGGTCTACCTAGCACGGATTCAGGGTCAAGCTTCATTCCCACTGGGGAAGTTGCTTGGGGGCAGAGAACTCTAGTGGGCAAACCAGACAGACTGGCTATACCTGGAAGCCACGTGAGTGTCTCTTTGCTGGGGGTAGGATCAGAGGCAGGCTTCTGCTCAGTGCTCACATCAGGAGTCTCTGCATCTTTGGTATAGCAATTATTTCCATGCTCCTACTCACTACTGGGGAAAGCTCTCATTTCTTGCCTGACTGAGTTTTCATGGGTTTCAAAACTGCGTAGGGCTGAGCCTACAAAGAGAGGGATGTGAGCAAGCAGTGACTGACATCTGACAAGTGGAAGAGGGAGCTGACTTCTCTGGGGCCATCAGAGGCTGGCGGTTTCTTGTTGGTCTCACCTATCCATAGTGATCTACGGGCTAGAGATGCCTGGGGCACTCCCAGGGGAGCCAACAAAGACATTTCTCCTTTCAGCATCAACAGTGTGGTTACACCGGCTGTTGTGGATCTTATTATGATTGCAAGACACACAGAGGTTATCAAGGAGGAGTTTAGGAGGCGAGGGGAATGAGAATTAGTATTTAACGGATATAGAGTTTCTGTTCAGAAAGATGAAAAAATTCTGGAAATGGATAGTGGTGAATGGTTGTACAACACTGAATATTCTTAATGCCATGGATTTATACACTTAAAATGGTAGCGTCTGTGTTTTGTATGGGGTTCCCAGGTGGTGCAGTGGTAAAGAATCTGCCTGCCAATGCAGGAGACCCGGGTTCGATCCCTGGGTCAGAAAGATCAGCTGGACTAGGAAATGGCAACCCACTCCAGTATTCTTGCCTAGGAAATTCCATGGACAGAGGAGCCTGGCAGGCTACAGTCCATGGGGTCGCAAGGAGTCAGACACGACTGAGCACACACACACATTTTATATACTTTATTACAGTCAGCAACAGCTATCAGGGAACTTTTGAAAAACAAAGTTTGTTACCAATAGGTCCTAGACGGCGCATGGCGTCTAGGACACATGGAACTGCGCAGTAAGCTCTCTGGTAGACAGAGTCAACGTGGGCCTGGAATTCTTTCTTTGGAGGCTGAGGGTGGGGTACCTAGGATTTCACAGATTCACTCCTGTTGAATTTAAATGTTAAAGAGTGGGAATTAAAGATGGAAAAGGCAAAACAAGCAAATAGGGTCAGTTATCTAAGTCAACAGAAGATCTCTAAAACAAAGGAAATTCTCTGCATCTATGCACCAATAAAAATAAATAGAACAGAGGAGCTTCAGGGGTGGGGCGGCCTGGCTCTTCAGTTACGTAGCTGGCAATGTGTTTATTGAAGTGAATGCCTCAACAATCAAAGCTTAATGTCAGACACTGGTATTAAATCAAAAAGGCGAACTTTCAGGCATTTACACTATGCTGAGCTAGGACCACGTGGCAGAACCATATGAGTTGGACTTAGCTCCCACAGAAAAGAAGATTGTCAATTAGACCTGTCTGAAAATGAATTCTCCATCAGTGTTAGCTGAATTAGAGTTGATTGAAGAGCTGTAAGGGTTGCTGTTGAGGGAATTCTTCCCTAAGCCATTAGCAAGCCAGTCAGCTCTGCCTCCAAAATTTGTCGGCAACCTGACCACTTTTCCCCATCCTCTCCCCAGTCCAGCGACCTTCACTTCCTGCCTTGACCACTGCAGACACCTCCTCATTGGGCTCCCTTTCTCAGGAAAAGCCTAGGCAGTCTTTGCAAGGCTCACCTGATTAGATTAGGCTCACCTCAGATTCTTGAGTCAATGGACTAGGGATCTTAACTATAACTGCAAAACTTCTTCACCTTTGCTGTATAATGCTACAGAGTCACAGGAGGGATATTCCATCATAATCACAGGGCCTGTCTACACTCAGGGGAAGGGATCATGCAAGGATGTGGGTCATTGGCAGCCATTGTAGGGTTCTGCCCACCATGGATATATTGTTATACCAGCCTCAACAGGGCCCCACAGGGAGCTCTGAGCATAAGTCACACCAAGCCAAATCAGTGTGAGAAAGTCAGTGCTGTTGGCCTCTACAGAGCCTCCATCTCAGCCATCTTTTTTTCAGGTACCTGATGGCTGGTGATAGAAGTCACCAGACATTTTGGGACTTCCCTGGTGGTTCAGTGATTAATACTCTGCCTTCCAATGCAGGGAGCATGGGTTCCAGCCCTGGTGGGGAAACTAAGGTTCCATATGCTGTGTGATGTGACTACAATTTGTTTTTTTAAGTCTGAAATTTTAGGAAACTCCTGTTTAATGTCTCTTCTGCAATGGACCTACTTTGGTGAACATTCATGGGGCATGCAAAGACCCTCTCACTTTAGCGCATTCCTCTAGGCCCCCAGGCTTACTCTTTCCAAACCTCTGACAACCTATTGAGTTATTCAGCACAGCCGATGAGCAATGGTGAACCTAGGGGATCACCACTGGTGGAAGTGATCCACGCCTGTGTGAGCAAGAAGGGTCTGTAGAGAATTCATGCAGAAATTCTTAAAAGACAATTCATGTTTTATTATCACTGGGCAGTGGCAATTATAACAATGTCATTATTAAACTATTTCTCCATACTGGGGTGGACTGTTCCCACTACTCCCCTCCCAACAACTTGGTAAGTCCCAATAGTATCTGCTCAACCCTCCATGATACCATCACTCGTACATTTCTCTCTTCCACAAGTAGATGACCAGGTGTGCTGCCTGAAACTCACCCCGTCAGGAGGGCCTCCACTCACTACTCTCCTTGAAGAACACTCCTGAATCGGGCTGGAGTGCAGTACATTCTGTTTGTGGTCCCCTCTGATGAACTGAGGGCTTCCCTCGGGCCTCAGGCAGTAAAGAATCTGTGCCTGCAATGCAGAAGACCCAGATTCAGTCCCTGGGTTGGGAAGGTCCCCTGGAGAAGGGCATGGCAACCCACTCTAGTATTCTTGCCTGGAGAATCCCATGGACAGAGAGGAGCCTGTTCATGGGTTGCAAACAGTTGGACACAACTGAGCAACTAACACATACACACACACACACACTGATGAACTGACCAGTCTGTCCTCACCAAACATTACAGTAATAAAGTTCCCCTTGTTGGTGGTAGTTAAGGTCTACCACCTGGCTTCTGCTGTTCCGGAATCCTACCACCCACATTGTCATTAAGGAGAACAGCCTCCGGAATGGTGAGCCCTAAGCAGTGGAGGATCCCACGACCCAGGAGTGCTCTGTCCTCTCCTTTGTACATCCCTTCTTGCATAAGAGAAAGAAACATCATCTGGACCTTCTCAAGGAACAAAGTGAGTCCTTGATTCTAAATAATTGATTCATTCATCTCTGAGCCTTCAGATTCCATCCTGAGCACTCTGCCAAAGCACTTCTAACATCTCTGCTTCTTTTAATGTGGATTACTTCCCCCTAAAATTTCTAAAAGCCTTCCCAAGAGCACATTAGGGCAGGCTCCACTGCCAGGAAATTAATTCCTGAGTCACAATATGGTGCCCCCAGCATTTCAAACTGTCCCTTATCCAGACTAGTGCACCATGCCCCGCTCAGGTCTTGAAGTTTCATGATCCAGGTCTTGAAGCTCCTTCAGTGCGTATTCTCTTTCTCCCCATGGCAAAAACAGCTCTTTCTCAATCAGGCCACAGTGAGATTTGTCCTTTGTTATTGGTCTAGTGGCCAGGAGGGGAGGAGACTGCTGAATCTGAGAAGGATGGCAAATATCATCTTTTTTAAAAAAAATTTTTTTATTAATTTGACTGCACTGGATCGTACTTGTGGCACCGGATCTTTGATCTTAGTTGAAGCACGTGGATCTTTAGCTGTGGCATGTGAACTCAGTTGCAGCATGTGGGATCTAGTTCCCTGACCAGGAATCGAACCCATCGGGAGTGCAGAATCTTAGCCACTGGACCACCAGGCAAGCCCCAGTAAATATCATCTTGAGCACAGGGCATCAGCCATACTTGAGGCCTTAGGTGTTCTTTAGGTGAAGAGTGGGCTGCTATTCTCTGACCAGGGGCATAGAGGCCACTTCTCCAGACCCAGAGGGTTTGAGGTTCTCAAGTGCATCTATCCAGATGTCACCATTCCAAGATTTAGATTCCCATTCCTTCCTGAACAAATCCCTGGCTCTGATCTAGGAGACTTGCCTCTAGTGTCTGGTCTCAAGACTAAATTGCTCTCCAGGTTGCAGACAGCAGATTGTGGGACTTAGCCTCCATAACCGGGTGACCCCAGGCCTGGTTATAAATCTCCTCTTATATCTCTCTTTATAACCCTATGGATTCTGTTTCTCCGGAGCACCTTAATAATAAGAAAAACATAGTAACATAACAGAATTCAATAGATAGGGAACTTGGTTAAAAAACTTTAGGTCAGGGACTTTCCTGGAAGTCCATTGGTTAAGACTGTGCTTTCCTTGCAGGGGGGAAAGGTTTGATCCCTGGTCGGGGAACTAGAATCCCACATGCCACATGGTGAGACCAAAAAAATATTAGGTCAGTGATAATCAACCTAACTTTACAGATTTATTTATCAGGAAATAAAGATGATCTTAAAATAGACATGATTCCTGGTCAGACTACCACACAATTGCACTCATCTCACACGCTAGTAAAGTAATGCTCAAAATTCTCCAAACCAGGCTTCAGCAATATGTGAACTGTGAACTTCCAGATGTTCAAGCTGGCTTTAGAAAAGGCAGAGGAACCAGAGATCAAATTGCCAACATCCACTGGATCATGGAAAAAGCAAGAAAGTTCCAGAAAAACATCTATTTCTGCTTTGTTGACTATGCCAAAGCCGATGACTATGTGGATCACAATAAACTGTGGAAAATTCTGAGAGAGATGGGAATACCAGACCACCTGACCTGCCTCTTGAGAAATCCGTATGCAGGTCAGGAAGCAACAGTTAGAACTGGACATGGAATAACAGACTGAATTCCAAATAGGAAAAGGAGTACATCAAGGCTATATATTGTCACCCTGCTTATTTAACTTATATGCAGAGTACATCATGAGAAACTCTGGGCTGGAGGAAGCACAAGCTGGAATCAAGATTGCCAGGAGAAATATCAATAACCTCAGATGTGCAGATGACACCACCCTTATGGCAGAAAGTGAAGAGGAACTAAAAAAGCCTCTTGATGAAAGTGAAAGAGGAGAGTGAAAAAGTTGGCTTAAAGCTCAACATTCAGAAAACAAAGATCATGGCATCGGTCCCATCACTCCATGGCAAATAGATGGGGAAACAGTGGAAACAGTGGCTGACTTTATTTTTCTGGGTTCCAAAATCACTGCAGATGGCGATTGTAGCCATGAAATTAAAAGACACGTACTCCTTGGAAGGAAAGTTATGACCAACCTGCTGCTGCTCCTAAGTCGCTCCAGTCGTGTCCGACTCTGTGCGACCCCACAGACAGCAGCCCACCAGGCTCCCCCGTCCCTGGGATTCTCCAGGCAAGAAACTCATTTGAAAAGACCCTGATGCTGGGAAAGATTGAGGGCAGGAGGAGAAGGGGATGACAGAGGATGAGATGGTTGGATGGCACATGCCATCACTGACTCAACGGAGGTGAGTTTGAGTAAATTCCGGGAGCTGGTGATGGACAGGGAGGCCTGATGTGCTGCGGTTCATGCGGTCACAGAGAGTCGGACACGAATGAGCGACTGAACTCAACTGAACAGTCTCATGGAGTAGTAGTGGGGAAAAACAACATTAAATAAAAACATATAACTACAACTATCATAAAGAGTACACCTAGGGAGTATACGGCAGGAAGTCTGTGACACAGAAGGCCTTCTTTCAGAGGAAACGAGCAGGCCAGGGTACTCTGAGAAGAGCAGGAAGGAGAAAGTGGTACGAGATGAAAACTCTGAGCGACCAGATCACTGGGCCAGGTGGGATGACACAGAAATGGGAAATACTGAAAAGTTTTCCACAAGGGAGTGATGACTTTCGATTTGTGTGTTTATAAAGACCATTTAACGATGTAATTTCTGTTATTCTAACTATATATATATATATGCTCTTAACAAACCAGGAGTAGAGGATAACTCCTCAACTTTGTAAAGAACATCTATAAAAAAAGCAACAGTGAACATCACAGTGAATGGTGAGAGTTATGGGCTGAATTGTGTCTCCCTCCCTGCCCCTCATTCATATGTTGGAAGTCCTAACCACTAGAACCTGGGACTGGGACTGTATTGGGGGGGTAAGGTCTTTAAAGAGGTAATTAAATTAAAATGAGCTCATTAGGGTGGACCCTAATCTGATTGGTTATCTATATAAGAAATGGAAATTAGGACGCAGAGAGGTACAAAGGGAAGGCCTTGTGAAGACACAGGGAGAAAACAGGCATTCACAAGCCAAGGAGGAAGAGCTCAGAAGAAATCAACCCTGCGACATTTCGACCTCAGATTTCTAGCCTCCAGCATTGTGAGACAATAAATTTCTGCCTAAGTCGCCCAGTGTGTGTTACTCTGTTATGGCAGCCCTAGCAAACTAATACGGTGAGAAACTAGATGCTTTCCTAATGAAATCAGGAATAAGGCAAGGTGTCCTCTATTAACACTGCTATTCAATATCATACAGAAATAACAGCAACAACAAATATCGTGCTGAGCTCCTAGCAAATGCAGTAAAAAAGAAAAGGAAATAATACGTATACAGATTGAAAAGGAAGAAGAAAAACTTTGTTCATAGGTGGCATGCTTGTCTATGTAGAAAATCCCAAAAAATCAAACAAAAAACCTTGGGAACTAATAAGCAATTATACCAAGATTGCCAGGATACTAAGTTAATGTACAAAAAGTCAATTGCTTTCTTATATACCAAAATTTGAAATTTAAAATGCAAAGTCATTTAGACTAGCACCTCCAAAATTAAACACTTAGGTATAAATCTAACAAAATATATATAAGACCTATACGAGGAAAACTGCAAAATGCTGATGAAAGAAATTTAAAAAGATCTAAATAAGTGGAGAAAATATCCCATGTATATGAATAAGAAGATTGTAGAAGATTGTCTCAATACTGACAAGATGTCTGTCCTCCCTAACTTGACCTATAGATTTTATGCTATCCCAATCAAAACCTTAGCAAGTTATTTCGTGGATATTTGTACATGCTTTTGTGTGTAGACTATATTCAGAAAGGTTCATTATAAACTGCTAACAATGATTGCCTCTGAGGGTGAGGAACACCAGGATATGAGGGGGGAGACTTGTTTTTACATTTTGTGTGACTTGAATTTTATACAACACACATGCTATGTAGATAAAAAAATTTAAGTTGGAAAAGAATTTGCACAAGCTCACACAGGTAGTAATGGACAAAAAAGGACAGGTCTTCGGAACTGTAAGGGGGACAAGAGAAGGAGTTTCTCTTTGTGCAGGTGGGTAGTGATGGAAGAAAGGAAAGAGCCTTGTGGTAGGTTCAGGAATGGGCTTGGTGGAGTGCCAGGCTCAGGAGTGTGGATGTCATCCTACAGATCACGGAGCATTGGCCAAGTTTTATGCAAAGGAGAATTTGATCAAAGGAGTATAGGGAAATTTACTCCTCTTTTCTCTGATGACTGCCCAGAATCCATCTAATCAGATTTCAGAGGGGGTGAATCAGGAGAAAAAGGGATTCTGTAAATTGAAAAAGTAAGATATAGAATGATTCTGTTTTACTAGAAGCAAACAGCTTATTTAAATAAGCCTCGAAGGGCTGCAGGAGTGATGGAACACCTGGTAGCCCAAGCAGGGACAAAGGAATAACTTGGTAAGTTGCTAAATAGACAGCATATGCATATCCAGCGAGCCATTAGAGGGCAGGGAGCAAGTCTGGGGGAAAGAATCAGGAACAACTCTAACATTCCTGCTACCCTTCACAATGACTGCTTTTTCTATCGGACCAAAAAAAAAAAAAAAAATAGAGGAAGCTCTGTCCAGATTAGAAGCACTTCTCAGTGTTATGAGTGAATTGAGGATCTAAAGTCATAGCATTTGTACATGGAAGCCTAGCTATAATGCAATCATTTGCATTTATATAGAAACATTCATCTAAGGCAGAAACGTGCTTCCCAGCATTAACTCATTAATCCTCACAATGTCCTTGTGAAGGAGCTGGTGAGTATGATTATCTCCATTTTACAAAGAGGAAAAACGGAGCCGCTGAGAGGGTAAGTGATCTGGGTGAGAAAAGGTTGGATCTGTACAGGGAATTCATACTGGTATTAACATAAGGCTCTTGAAATGAGTTATAAATGATTGGTGGGTTCAACACAGCTTGGTGTTCAGATTTCTCAAAATTTTTAATAAATGAAGGTCTTGCTTTGGCTTTATAAACAACAGAATCTGATTATTATTCAGTCTTTAATTCACGCTGATGAACAACAACACTTGTCTCCTGGGATTCAAAGCCGCATTTCTCCCTGACTAATAACTTTAGAGCCCAGGAGTCACAGACACTGCGGAAGGAATTGCAAGGTCAGGGAAATAATAATGGAAGGTCACTTGGCTTAGTAGGTTATTGGCAATTAGTTGTAGTTTCTGAACCTCTCCCCTTCACACACACACAAAACAGCTTTAGGATAAAGATTTGACTCCACGTAGTTTATCCAGAGGGCATCCCAGAAAGCTTGTTGAAGGAGTGTGGAGATAAGACAGGGATGAGAGGAAAGTTAATAAAGTGTTGAATGAGCCGCTTGCAGGTGTGGGAGTGGACCCACAGTGAGACTGCATATACCTGCACCTCGAAAGTGTCCCATCCAGGAGCCAGGAAGTTAGGGTTTGATGCCCTAACTCCCGGACCACTTTAATTGATCATTTTTCCTGCAGCAGTCTGTGCAGGTAGAACGGCTCCTGGAGCCAGAAAGCCCTCAGAGAAATGCTATGAGGCTGTAGTCTAAGTGCCTCACTTTACTGGTTTGATTTCTGAGGCATCCATTGCAAAGACAGCCCCTCTGAATAGATAGCTGCCAGCTGTGCGACACAGCAGCTGGCAAAACAACTAGATGAGAAAACAGGCTGCCCCCGCCTTTGAAAGTCCCTTTAAAAAAGACCTGAGTGACCTAGATAACCAACCGCTGGAGTGACCTGGCTTTTCTTTTCCAAAGCCCCAATTCCTGACCTTATGTTTGAATTAGACACTGCTGGGACTTCCCTGGTGGTCCAGTTCAGGGGGCACGGGTTCGATCCCCAGTTGGGGAACTAAGATCTTGCAAGCCAAAAATAAACAAAATAACTTGAAAGAAAGAAAGAAAGAAAGAAATTAGCCAGTAAAGAGTGAACCCAGGAAGCCCTAGATACCCCACCCTGGACCCAGTTCTGTGTTCACTCCCTCTCTCTTCCTGCAATTACGATAAGAACCACATGGTCTAGGCACATCATTGGCTCTGGGAGAATGTCTGGGGGCTGCCACGAGTAGCAGGACCCCAGGTGAGTGCCTCAGCGATCCTAACTGATAGCATCACTATCAACAGCCAGATGAACACTGCAGAAGGCTTCAGTAAGTCAGGGATGTCACACCTGAAACTGCTGGGGACCTCAGGGCAGGTCAAGAGGAAAAGATGAATGCTCTGACAGCACGTGTTACAATAGTCAGGTATTCAACATTTACTTAATACCTACTATGTGCCATTTTGCTAGGTGTAGGAATACAACATAACTAAGACATGGCATTTCTCAGAAGCATAAATTCTGAACATGACACTCTTGAGAATCTCTTTAATAGTTCATATCTGCTTCAAACTGCTACAGTATTATGAGAGATGCAGAGAAATTTGACAGCTTGAGATGGAAAAACATTAAATAGCTTTAATATATTCTATTCAATTGGGCTTGACTGAGGGAGTGACTCCCCAGCCTGCTTCTCCAATCTCGTCCCAAAATCTATGCTATAAGACTTTGGCTTCATTCTAGAAAATGGCAGAATCCTCTCACTTTATGAACCCAATGTCACCACATTTCAATGACTTCTTCCTTACTAGGCACAATATCTATTTCGCTTTAGTTTTTTCCATTTGTCCTAGACTGAATTACAAATATACTGGTTTCTCTCCCATTAATTTCTTTGCCTCTTTTTTAATCTTTTCAATGTGATTCTTCCCTTAAGAAATATTTTCAATGACTACGAGTTCATTTTGAGTGTTCCTTCCCTATTCCAGTGACCTAATAATGACCACCCCTCCCAGACAATTTCTGATCTCCATTTAAATTGAATGACATTGTTATGTAGTCCTGAAATTCTAATCCCTTTTCTGATTTCCAAGGTAAAGCTAGGTGAATTTTTCCCTGCGTTAGTAGATTGTGAGTGAGAAAAGACAAGCCCCACTGCTCGGCCTCACAAACACACCCTAGGTAGTGTTTATGGGTTTTAATCATGGCTCCACCAGCTGGAAAAAAATGCACAAGAGTTGTGAGGTGAGTTTTATTTGGACTATAAAGTATTATAAAAAGTATTATAGCCTGAAAGACAGCATCTTAGATAGCTCTGAGTAACTGCTCCAAAGAGGTGAGGGGGAAGGTTGGTATGTTGCAGGAAGGGGGACCCCTTCCAGAGCTGGAAAGTGGGCTCTTGTCTAAGACTTGGAAATGAATTGTCTGAGGAGACACATGTGCTGATAAAGCAAGAGGAAAGGGTGCCTGGGCAGACAGCAGTAGGGTAAGGGAACCCAGGAGGACTGCTCTGGCAGTCTTGGGTTTTATGGTGATGGAATTAGTTTCAGATTGTCTTCAGCCAACCATTCTGACTCAGAGTCCTTCCTGGTGGTGCACGCCTTGCTCAGCCAAGATAGATGCCACCGAGGAGGATTCTGGGAGGTGGATGGACACGTGGTGTCACTTTTTGACCTTTCCTGAACTCTCCCAGTTGGTGGTGTCTTATTAGTTCCGTGTTCCTTACCAGGACCTCCTGTCGTAAAACAATTCATGCAAATGGTTACCATGGTGCCTGGCCACGGTGGGTGGTTTCAGTCAGTGTGCTTCCCCTAACAAGTATACGTGTGATTTTGGTGAAAGTAGAGTACATGCAATCAAGCACTTTTTTTTTTTTTGGTCAGATCACTGCTAGTCACAGGGAGCAAAAGTCATCATGAAGGATTTTAGTGCTTTTCTGGGAGACACAAGAATTGGGCTCACAAAAATCTCCTCCTGAAAATATCTATCTGAAGTCCTGTCCTGCCCACTTTTCCCAGAGCACAGAATGCCTCATTTCTGATCCCCACCCTGAACTCTTTTCAGGGGGTGTTGATGGTCAGCAGCTTCAGCAGCTCATAACTTAATCTTTATGGAGGTAGATGGCAAGTGCCAATTGGTAGGTGAGAACTCTTAGGAGTCCGCCTTTCCCCTTTCTGACCCAATAGAATAGATTGACCCAATGGCATAAGGGTGGCAAGACCCTCAGTTTAATGTAAAGGCAGAGGTAACATGTTTTCTAGACATTGGGTTATTTCTGCTTAGAACTTGAATCGTGTTGTGTATATGTCCCGATAGTCTCGTGAAGAAGGGAAATAAAGTAATTTGGTGTGGTGGGGAGGATTCAAGTTATATTTCTGTTAACTATATAGTTATTTTGATTCAAATCATTATCAAATTGCGTCCAACTTCTAATGTCAGAAAATGAAGTTTAGAGAACAGAGCCCATGTGAACACAGGGTTTGCATGTCCACAACTTGGTTGATGTTGGTTAGTTGATAAGTTGTGTCCAACTGTGTGTGACCCCATGGACTGTAGCCCACCAGGCTTCACTGTGCATGGGATTCTCCAGCCAAGAATATTGGAGTGGGTTGCCATTCCTTTCTCCAGGGGATCTTCCTGACTCAGGGATTGAACCTGGGTCACCCACATTGACCATCTGAGCCACCATTTTTTATTGTGGTAAAATATACATAACATAAAATGTGCCATTTTGACCACTTTAAAACATACCATGCAATGGTGTGAAGTACATTCATAATATTGTACAACCATTACCCTCTCCATTTAGCTGAGCCTTCTTAAAAAAAAAAAATTCTTCTTATCACCTGTTTCCTAAGAGATCAAGTCAATTACAGTAATACTGGATTAAAAACATTATGTAAAATTAACTTACAAAAGCAATTCTGTGCGGGCAAAGAAATAAGCCATCTACAAGCCACGAAGGAGCCATTTCTCCCAGATTCATATTGAGTGGACAGATCTTGTTGCACCCTGAGTACCTCTTAGCCTAATTGTCTTAGTTTGGGCTGATGTGTAACAAAATACTGTAGGCTTGGTGGCTTCAACAGCAAACATTAATTTCTCACAGTTCTGGAGGCTGAGAGGTCCCAGGTTAAGGTCCCAGCTGATTTGGTTCTGGTTTTTGGTGTGGTCCCTCTTCCTGGATTGCAGGTAGTCACCTTCTTGCTGAAACCTCATGTGGCAGAGGGATCATTTCTCACGTGTCTTCTTCTGAGAACTTGAATACCAGTCATGCCCTACTTACCTCCTGAAGACCTCACCTCCAAACACCTCACCACCAAACACCATCACATTGGAGATTAGAGATTCAACATGGGGATTCTGGGGGACACATTCAGTCCATAGCACTGCTACTAGTATTAGAGATAGATACCTGTATTTCCAGTACGTGGAAAGCAACTACACTAAAACTCAAAATCAGAGACTCTGTGGAAGTATAAACATCACTGGATTCCCACCGGCAAATCAAACCTCTCCAGGTCCTTGATATTATGATCTGCAGTGTCCTCACTCTTCTGAGCCTTTAAAAATAATTTTGAAAGCATTTTAAAACTTGGAGGGGAAAAACTGGACCAAGGAGAGAACAAGGCACTGAAATGAACGGCCGATGGGACACACATATTATTGTGTGTATTAAATGGCCCTGTGTTTGTGTGTGTGTGTCTGGTGGTGAGGGGAGGGGGTTTAAGGGAGGCAGAATTTAGAGAAAGCTGAGAAAGACACTGTCTTGTTCATTTTGGTAGACCGGTGGTGGTCTTCATTTAGAATCCTAAGAGGGATTTCCTTGATGATTCAGTGGTTAAAACTCTGCACCTCCACTGCATGGGGCGCCTGTTTGATCCTTGGTTGGGAACTAACATCCTGCATGTCATACTGCTGCTGCTGAGTTGCTTCAGTCGTGTCTGACTCTTAGCGACCCCATGGACTGCAGCCTCCCAGGCTCCTCTGTCCATGGGATTTTCCAGGCAAGAGCACTGGAGTGGGGTGCCATTGCCTTCTCCATGCATGCCATGAGGTGCAGCCGAAAAATTAAAAAAAAATAGAATCCTAAGGGATTGTTAGAGGTGATCTTTCACTTCCCATCCCTCAGTTATACCTGTTTTCTTTTCTCTCCCCACTGTCCCTCTCCTCTTTGCTGACCAATTTTCTCTCCCACAAGTGTCCTTTGCTCTTTCATTTTTTTCTTTGCCTCAGTCCTGTGCTCAATATCACAGGCAGTAACATAACATTTACACAAGTACCCAAAGCCTCTTAGAAATCCAAAATGGATCCATTCAGGTCCCTAAGGAACTCAAGATTTGCCCTCTTCTCATGGCTGGGGGCATGGGAGTTCAGAAGTTATATTCTCTGCTATAAGTGCATGATATTTCCTTGTCAATAGTGGATAATTGTGATTTCTGATATTTCAAGCCTTCAGGCATCCTTCAGTGAAAGATTCAGGAGAAATAATAATGATCCCAGACATCTATTCTTATTAAAAGTGAGTGTAATGTTCATTTAATTTTTTTCAAATCTTAACTAAAGACAACACTAGGAACTAGTGATCTAAGGCAATTAGGCATAATTCCCAGTGATTAGAATATCTGCCCTGCTTGTTACTCTATCTAGGATTCTTTTGTGATGTTAGGGTTAATGAATTAAATCGAGATTTGACTAATATGTGGCAGATGTTGGGGAAGCAGACACCCTTGTAAATAGAGCAAGGATTTTCTCTAAAGGGATCAATTATTTCTGACGTCATTTATTCAGTTGGATTTAGTAAATCAGAACTTAGAATGTATAGCAGGGAACAGGTGTCTAATTTGAGGTCTTCTTTTCAAGGACAGATTTTAAAGAGGACTCTCTGTGAGGTGAGTGTCTGGGTGTGGGATCCTGGGTAAGAGATACAAAGATGCTATCGGTAGTAAATTGGACAGTCATCACCTACGGGGGTGGGAGGGAGCCTCAAGAGGGATGGGATATATGCATACATATCGCTGATACACTTTGTTGTACAGCAGAAATTACAACATTGTAAAGCAATTGTCCTCCCCCCTAAAAAAAATTGACAATCATCACTTTCTGATCCACAGTGCTGTTTTCAAGATATTGTTCTGCCCACAAGCACTGGAATACACCATCTCATATCAAAGCTTATAGGACAAGTTGTGGATATCCAATACCAGATAATGCCTATTAAATTTTTGCTTTTGAGAAGTTGGAATTGTGACAATGAGAGTTTGAGTCAATTAGATGGTTGGGGGTGTTTGAGCTAAAAGGTCAGGACAGTCAGGGCTGAAGTTGAATTTAGGGAAGCCCTGTGTTCTAGCCAAAAATTATAGGGAGCTGAGAATTCATCCTCAAAGAAGAGCAGAAGACTGGCAGAGCAATGCAGCCAACAAGACACTGGAGATCATTCACATCCCTGATTAGTTAGGGGCAGTCCAGCTAGTTGTAGTTTGGTCCTTTTTGTGGCTGAATAGCATTCCATCCAACATACTACACCATCCCATGATAAAGCACGACTCATTTCTTCATTGAATTCTCTAGTTTGAAAGCTCATTATATACCCAATAGACTTGCCAGGTTGTTCAGGCAAAAAAACATTCATATCACAAAGAGATTCTTCACTTTCAGAAGCATTTTCCCCCAGAGATTCTTTAACCAGAAATGACCCTAGCAGCACTTAAAATGTAGATCGATTTACCAAAAACCAACTTATAGGTTTTTTAGTGTAAAGATTTTGTTTGCATGTTAGTGTTCTAGTCCAGAAGACCCTTGGTAAAATTCCTTATGCTAGTCCTGAAGTTTATTGATACTCATTATGCATTTCATAGTTTTTCCTCCTCTCTGAGTAAAAAAATAAAAATACAAAACCACGACTAACGAGATTTCTCAAGCAAGTCTCATCAAGATTTGTGTGACATTTCTTGGGGGAAAAAGTCATACTTTATTACAAATAGCACATGCAAGGTTTGCAAACTTCCTACAGGTGTGTGTGTTAGTTGCTTAGTCATATCTGGCTCTTTGCAATCCAGGGACTATAGCCACCAGGCCCCTCTGTCCATGGGATTTTCCAGGCAAGAATACTGGAGTGAGGAGCCATTCTTTTCTCCAGGGGATCTTCCCAATCCAGGGATCGAACCCAGGTTTCCTGCATTGCAGGCATGTTCTTTACCACCTGAGCCACCAATATTTGTACTGACATTAATATAAAGGATACCATATTAACATTATACCAATGTTTGAACTAATATAAATACTAATATTAGTACTAAATAACAGAGAGGGACCCACCCACTGAATCCTTCTTAACTGAGATAATAGAACTGCTATGAGATGTTATCATCGTCCATCTTTTCTGCACCACAAGTTTTAAAAAGGACCTGAAATGAAATTCTGCCTGCACCACAGCCAACTAGAAAGAAAAGGAACTGGAACATTTTCCCCCTTTGAAGCGGAGGAAAACCAGTGCAGACAAGAACCACTGTTAGAATCACTGTTTTTTGTCTCTTAATTGGAATATGGGGAGGGCAGCTTCTAATTAAACATATGAAAAAAGAAAACTCCCGTGGACAAAAGGTTAAACTTAGAGTGGTCATATCTGAATGTTGTTTCATTTCGTTTTGGTTAAAGAATACATAGGTATTGAAATGTCTTTTTACTTGTCTCAGAGTCTTTTGGCATTTTAAAACTTTTTCCTGTAATGTATTTCAAAATACTAAACTTAAGCCTACTCCCACAAAAAGGAATAAGCTCTGATTTTAGCTAGTATTGGGGATAGATACCAACTGATCCTCTTAGATTTGTCTTTAAAAAGTTATCACTTCTGAGCAAGCAGAAGAATAATTTGCAAGATTGCATTGCCTGCTTCCAAGTACTCACCTGGAGTGATGTATTTCTCAGAATTCTCTTTGATTAGATGCCTACATTGTACATATCTTGAAAAAAATAAGAAATCACTCAGCATTCTTATTTTCCTGTAACAAATATGTGCTAGGTGTCAAGGGTATAGTAGTGAAAAAGCAATAAGTTTACCATGAAAACACTGTGAATGAACAGTTTCCAAGTGAGAAATGTGTCACGCTGAGATTTTGCTTTGCGGGAAAGATGCAGAAAATGAAGAATAAAGACATAAAGTGACAGTTCTTAAGGAATAACTTTCAGCTTCACCTCCCTAAGCTTGAAAAGTCTGGAAGTTTTTTAGTGCAGAAGCTGATGCTGGGAATTAAAATCTTCTTCATTCATAATGATCTCAATCTCCTCTCCCCAACATAGAATATTGTTTCCAAGGTACACCATACAAAGAGTGGTGTTTTTTAAACTTAAAAGAGAAATGGAAGATGTAGTTTGGATTGTGTGTATGAATTCCATAGATCAAAGAGCAAAATAAATTTACTTCATCTGCAGAGAAAAAGTGAATTTCACTTGAAATCATCCTTTCAAGATAAAAATGGACAGAAATTCAAGCTTAAAGAAATATGTTGGGTATTTTTTGTCTTCAATGAATGAATTTGCTTAGCTCCAACACCTTTTTACTATTTCCTGATGAGAATGAGAGAGAAAGCCTCATATGTAAATACTGGCACTGACCTTTTTTTTGCTGCTACCTAATCAGCAGGCTTTGTCCAGAACTAGCGGGAATTGGCCCAAAAGACAAGAACCACCCCTTGCTTTTTAACTGACTACTGCTGTTGGCAGTAATTTTCACAAAGAGAAAACATTGGCTGAAAGAAAAGGGAAGTTCTTTTCCATCATCTATTCCTCTATAATACCAAAAATAATCTGCTGAAATGCAATAGGGGAAAAAAAATCTGACTGTATCAAATGATCAAATGATTTTTCTATTTTTTTAATGAATTCATTGCAAAGAATGGTTGTTTCTGCATGGGGTAGAAGCAACTTAAGATTTCAAGATTTACCAACTAACAGATTCTGCTAGCCCAATAAAGATGGTGGGGGTGATAGAAGATATTATATATTGAACGTTTACAACATGCCAGGCATTATTCTGCTCACCATCTAATCCCCAAAACCTAATGTCTTCATAGTGCAATGAGAAAATGCCCAAGATCACAGAACTAATACGCAGCAGAGCTGGAATAGGAACTCGGGTTAGTGAGCTTCAAAATACACATGTAAAGTAAACCATAAAAGGGCTCATCTTTATTGATTTTGGATATGCCTATAAAAATCATGACTTAATATTAAAAACCTAGTAATAATAGGGCCCCAGTTGTCTTGGATTTAAATAACCATTTTTTTTTTTTTCCTGAATAGTCATCTTTGGAAAGAAATTTACTATCACTATTTTCTACCACTTAGTCATCTCATCTTGAAGAAATTGCAGAAGAGGATTTTTATGTCTGAAAGTTCCTAAAAATTGAAAGTGGTGTTCATCCGTTTAGGTAATATTTCACAGTATATGTAACATACTTTTGGATGATGACGATGCTACAGGTGGGCATGGGGGATGAGAAGAAAATAAATAAGTTTGGAATGAGAATAAGAAATCATACATCTTGTATAAACTTGGGCAAGCCAGCCCATTGCTGAGGGGTTCAACATATGTATACTTGGAGTAAAAGAGTAGCATAAATTCCTGGGTTACCTGACAAGGACAGATCACAAAAAGGAGGTAACGTACAAGAAGTATTCAGAATGCTAAGTACAACGTGACTATGTTGCTCTATTTCACGTATATGACATATAAAACTGCACTATATTTTTAGATATATGTCTTCTCTTTGTGTACAAAGGGCTTCACCTTTCTGTCAGTTAGTCCTCTTTTTCTCTCATATCTCACTTACTACCCAAGTCCTCTAAGCTGCCTCTTCAGGACATATTTATTTTCCTTGTTTCTCACTGTCTCCACCGCTCCCCTGGTTTAAGCCTCTGCCGTCTCTTTTTTGGGTTACTGCAACCTCCTAACAGAATTCTCTGCTTCCCTCTGGCCCTCTTGTGGTCTCTCGGGTCCTATGAAAATGCAAGTAGAAAACAAAATAAAATGCAAGTCATATCATGATACTAAACATGCTTAAAACTCTCCAGTAGCTTCTTATTTTGATCAAAGTACACATCACTGGTCTACACATCACTACAGGGTCCATCCCCTTTCCCCATCAACTCCTCTCCCATCTTATCTCTTATTTTCTCTCTCTCTTTTTTAAAATAATTTTTAATTGGATTTTAAAAAAACTGTTTATTTGGGGTTTTTTGGCTGCAGGCCGCAGCAGTTCCCTGACCAGGGAGTGAACCCACCCCCCCTGCACTGGAAGCTTGGAGCCTTAGCCACTGGAGTGCCTGGGAAGCCTCACTTCTTATTGGTTAACTTTCCCAGCCACACAGACTCCCCTTCTGTCCCTTGAACACTCCAATAACAATCTTGCCTCATGGCCTCTGCACTAGCTGTTTCCCCTGCCGGTAATGCTCTTCCCTCCATATCCAGATGGCTCAGTTCCTCACTTCCTTCAGGTATTTGTATATGTTCAGCACGTCAGAGACCTCTTCTCTATGGGCCAGGACTTCATCATACCCCTGCACTCCTTATTCTTCATATTCTGCTTGATTTTTCTCTCCATTCCAGCACTTTTGGTCACCTGACAAATTCTTGTTTACTTATTGTCTGACTCTCTGCTCTAGAACATAAGCCGTAGAAGTAAGAACTTGTTCAGTTCACTGCTGTATCCCCAGGACATACTAAACGTTCAATAAATAATTATTTTAAAAAATGAATGAGTGATTTTGTCTCCATGATATTTTAGGATTGAGGATAGGATGGAAAGCAACTTCCCCTTTTAAAAAAATTGACTTGGAAGCAGATTTCCAAGAGACAAATTCTGTTTGCATGTTACGTAAACTTTTACATGATTTAGGAAAACTGGTTCTAAATTTCCAAAAGTTTCAACCCATGGCTGATTCATGGCAACGTATGGCAAAAAACACTACAGTATTATAAAGTAATTAGCCTCAAATTAAAATAAAAAAAAATTTCCCAATGTTTCCATTTTGAGTTGGTGATAACCAAAGTGATATAAGTATAGGAGAGAGATACATTAAAAGTTTGAGGCAAGGGACTTCCCTGATGGTCCAGTGGTTAAGACTCCTTGTTTCCACTGCAGGTTTGATCCCTAGTTGGGAAACTAAGATCCTGCATGACCCTGGGCATGCACCCCCCCCCAAAAAAAAAAGATTTGAGGCAGACCTATGTAAGCTGTATGAAAGCAGAGACTTTTTCCTGTTATAGTCATTGCTGCTTTCCTAGAACTTTGAACACACAGAGTATGCAGTAGGTGCTCAACAAGTATTTATTGAACAACTAGACACATTTTGGGCTTCCCCGGTGGCTCAGTGGTAAAGAAGCCACTTGCCAATGCAGGAGACAGGGGTTCGATTCCTGGGTCAGGACGGTCCTCTGGAGGAGGAAATGGTAATCTACTCCAGTACCCTTGTCTGGAAAATTTCATGGGCAGAGGAGCCTCCATGGGGTTGCAGAGTCAGACTGACTGAACGTGTGCGTGCGTGTGCGCACACACACACACAGATTCGTTTATTATGTAACAAGTTCGATAACTCAGCTGAAATCTGCAGTGCTGTTTCTTAAATATTTTGAAGGACATAATGTAAACTCCAGTTTTGTTACATGTATTTCTGATTTTGATTTTGGGCTGTAATTCAGTTGATTTATTCCCTGAGGTATTTCTGCACCTCTGTGTCCAAAGGATGGATCCATGCAGTTATTGGGCTTTTGCAGAGCCCCATGAGTGGGAATGGGCCTAAACGAGGCTATTAGCCACAAGGGAATATAGAAGGAGCAGATACTAACTTCATTATGGCAGGAGTCTGGCCTGGACTGAATGTGAGGGACAAGAGGAAGGAGCATTGACTTTTCTTGACCTTGTTACTGTTCATCCTGCCCTTTGAATGGCTATATGGAAAGAGTCCCTGAACTTCTTCAACTGGAGGCCCTACGGAAAAGGCCCTGTGTACAGGCCTGCTGTACACAGTGTGAGAAAGCTTACAAACAAGTCTCAGATGGGACTTGAGACCTCAGGGACAGATAAGTTTATGACACAACCCTTCTGTCTTTTAAAATAAATATTTACGTATTTATTTGGCTGTGCCAGGTCTTAGTTGCTGCATGTGGGATCTAGTTCCCTGACCAGGCGTTGGATCCAGGACCCTTGCAGTGGCAGAGTCGAGTCCCAGCCCCTTGACCACCAAGAAAGTCCCAGTGCAATTTTTATGTTAGGATGTCTACACTTTGCTTGAAGATAATTCAGCCCTGACTAGGTGTTATTATGAATGTGTTGCTTAGATTAAGCTACAACCTAGTTACAGCGAGCACTGTGATCAGATATTACTGGGGATGGCTATCCTACACAGACGATATTTGTGTGATTACGTGTATTACGTGTATCTTGATCCACTCATAGTTACTCTGTTACTTAGCAGAGTGTCAAAAAGGTCATTTTCCTGGCCAGGTTAGTGAATTGTTAAATAGCATAAAGAAGACAGAAATGGGTCATTTCAAGATATATTGACTGGTAAATATTTTGGAGACATTACCCGCAGTTACCTGGAGAGAATAACAAGAATCTACAGAATACCTTCTGGGGGTAACTGTAGGCTAAGAGGATTCTTATCATCTATTGTTCTGGCATGTCCATCTAGAGTGGTAGGAGAATCTGGCAAGAAAAAAAAGGACAGGAAAGGAGGAAGCAAGCAAGCAAGCAGAAATTTCTTCTTTTTTTAATGGGAGTAGAATTGCTTTTTGCTGGGAGTAAAACTTTAATGGGAGTAAAATTGGGCTTCCCAGGTGGCTCAGTGGTAAACAAGCCACTTGCCAATGAAGGAGATGGGGGTTCACTCCCTCGGTTGGGAAGATCCCCTGGAACCGGAAATGTCAACCCACTTCAGTATTCTTGCCTGGAAAATTTCATGGACAGAGGAGCCTCCATGGGGTCACAAAGAGTCAGACATGACTAAGCGCAAGCACACACACACGCACACAGTTGTTTTACAATGTTGTGTTACTGCTGAACAATGAAGCAAATCAACTATATGTATGCATATATCCCCTCCCTCCTAGGCCTCTCTCCCACCATCCCCCCATCCCACCCTTCCAGGTCACCACAAGAAGGAGGAGTTGCTTTTGAGCACAGAATGGGTTGTGTGAAAGGCTTTGCTCTTGCCTGTTCAGCAAACGGTTCAATATAAATGTGTGTGTGGATGATCTTTTGCTTTTATCTAGCTTGTTTCACTTTTTCTATTTCATATTCAGGGCTCCCATTTCATTTAGTTTATATTTTCCAATTTCTCCGTCTCTTTCTTTTTGATGTTCTTTCTCAAGCCTTTATCAGGTGTAGTAGAAAAGCTTTTGTATACACGTATATAAACAGTATGTAAAATATATGTGTTTTAGAAAACATGAATTTTTGCCTAACTAAAAAATGTATGACATTTTGATTCCACTTGTTTAACTTAGTATGGATAGAATGTTAGATTTCTAATTAAAATAAAATAGATGTGCAACAAAGCTTTACTGTATAGCAGAGGGAACTATAGCCAATACCTTGTCACAGCCTATAATGGAAAATAATCTGAAATAGTATATGTGTATATGTATAACTGAATCACCTTGCTGTGCAGGTGAAACACTGTAATCTCTTACACTTCAACAAAATATATATATATTAAGAAAAAAAAAGAAACGTGAGTGTGTAGGCAGAATGTGGTCTGAGGACTCCTTTCCTCATATCCAGGTATCAAGAAGTCAGCTGAGTGCTAATCCTCATTCAAGGCAAACTTTTGGGCAGCTACTGTCATCTTTCCGAAAGAACCCCAGTGTTTCAAAGCAGCCTGGATCAGGTGGCAGCCCCTTGCCACCATGTGGTGCAAAATAAAAGCAAAAACTCACATAAAATAAGTGTCAGTCAGTCCAATTATTTTAAAATCTATACCAGGATAAACATTAGATGATTTTTGAAAATAGTAAGTGCATGATTATTTATATTCTTTCTTATTGTCCGGCATCCCTGTTTTGCTGAAGCTTTAAGACTGTTTGCCAAGTCTAATCAAGATTGTTTGGGGACTTCCCTGGTGGTCCAGTGACTAAGACTCTGTGCTACCAATGCAGGAGGGCCACGTTCGATCCCTGATCGGGGAACTAGATCCCACGTGCCACAGCTAAAGGTCCTGCAGGCTGCAACTAAGACCCAGGTCAGCCAAATAAATAAATATTAAAAAAAACACTCTTCTGCCCAGCAAAACCCACAATGATGAGGTTGCCACTTTGAGCTTCTGGAGACAAAAAGTCACTTGGGCAATTTGTTCCTGGTTACTCGTGTCATCTTTCCCTGTGCAAGTGCATCGGGAGATGGAACGGCAAACCAAGGCCAGGGAGAGAAGGCAACTGAAAGCCAAGGGGAAGTTAGAGCAAAGGGTCGTGAAGAGACCTACGAAAAACAGTAGAATTAGGGTGAGTTGCTGAAAGATAGGAGAAGGCAATGGCACCCCACTCCAGTACTCTTGCCTGGAAAATCCCATGGATGGAGGAGCCTGGAAGGCTGCAGTCCACGGGGTCGCTGAGGGTTGGACACGACTGAGCGACTTCACTTCACTTTTCACTTTCATGCATTGGAGAAGGAAATGGCAACCCACTCCAGTGTTCCTGCCTGGAGAATCCCAGGGACAGGGGAGCCTGGTAGGCTGCTGTCTTTGGGTTCGCACAGAGTCGGATACAATTGAAGCGACTTAGCAGCAGCAGCAGCAGCTGAAAGATACCATTGCTGCCCAGTGCCCTAAGGGCAGCTGGCAATTTGCGTGGTATTTTTTCATGTACCTTTTACATGATGGAAAACCCATGATCTTGCTTTGTTTATGAGGCAGCTGAATGTTCTTACTCTAAAATGAGCTTTTAGACCTCTGGTATATGGTGAAAGGAAAACAATCTCTTCATCAGTTTTCAAGCATCTGTTTTTTCAGCCCTTCAGACTTTTTTTCTTTCTGAATGGATTAGAAATACTAACTTTCCACCATACCTACAAATTTAGAGAAATGGAGAGATACATTACCAAATTTAGGGAAGAAAACAGGTCTTGCTTACTTTAGTCTTTCTCTTTAATTATTATTTTCTGAACTTAAATTATACTGCTGTCTATAAAACTGTGCAAATATATCACTACCTTGACACAATCAAAACAAGATACTCGGGTACATAGCTAAATTACATGTTTATCTTTAATATACCTTATTCATTACCTCACAAAGAATTTATTTGATTTGGGGGTATTTTTAAAAAGCCTTCTTTATGAATGAAGTACTGATTCATGCTACAACATGGATGAGCCTAATTCCATTTATAAGAAATGTCCACAATTGGCAAATCTATAGGGACAGAAAGGAAATTAGTGGTTGCTGGGAAAGTGGGGCAGAGGGGAGGAAGTGGGCATGTAGGGATTGACAGCTAATGGGTATGGGGTCTCTTTCATAAGGGATGAAAATGTTCTGAAATTAGTAAACAAACATAACAAAAACTCTGATGACACAGAGGAGTGGGATGGGGTGTGGTGGGAGGGAGACACAAGAGGGAGAGGATATTTGTACGCATATAGTTGATTCTTGGAGTTGTACAGTAAAAACCAACACAATACTGTAAAGCAATTATCCTCCAAAAATAAAATAAAGTAAGAAATGTTCTGTAATTAGATTATAGTGACATTTGTGAGTCATCTTCTCTTATTTTCCTTTAAATCCCAACAAATCTGCACATAGGAGCATATATCACCTTAAGTATTAACACAGCAAAATCACACAGTTGCATTTGGAGTTATTCAGTGGTGAGACAGGCTGCTGTTTATACGTCATCTTTCACAAAGTTGGAATATGGCCAGTGATTTCAAATCCGTACACAGGGTGCAACGTTTTCCAGTGTGATTAACAAATGAGAGTTTAAATGATGGATGGGGATGCTGTGTATCTAGTTTTAGTTCAACCAGGAAACAATCTTTTAAAACCAGGAACTGCAACATAAAGAAAGTAATTATATTTAAATAACAATGCTCCATCTGTAGGAAATTGAAGCTGATTACACTAACCCTTAATTTGCTCTGTCCTCAATGTTGAGGATTCAGGCAAGTCAAGAGGCATAAAGCCCTGTTAGATACTTTTTTCCCTGCTACCAGTTGTGCAATGAATGAATAAATGCACACACACACACAAAAGATACAGTGAAGGAAATCACTTACGTGAAAAGAAATAACATCTTGTCTAACATATGGTACATAAGAGATAAATAAATGATATGGTTGTTTCTTAATAAGTAGAAGGGGGTGTTTTCTGCTAAATAGAAAGTAGGCTTCGGCTTGAAGCCGTTCAGTAATACATAATTACTATTTCATTATATGAAGGCTTCAGATTATAATTATGGAGTTTTCAGTAATTAGACCTTAGTTTATTGGACATGAGTGAGAGTACAGAATGTGGGAAGGAGATGATTCTGTTAGTATCTACACTTTGCTAGCATGGAGGAAAGAAACTTAATCTGTTTGGTAGGTGTGTATGTTTTTAACCTTTCCCTCTCTGGTCTCCTTGGAGAACTGTCAGGAAATTTCAAAATTTGCATGCTCTGCTGCAGTTCAGTTCAGTTCAGTCGCTCAGTCGTGTCTGACTCTTTTCGACCCCATGAATCACAGCACGCAAGACCTCCCTGTCCATCACCAACTCCCGGAGTTCACTCAGATTCACGTCCATCGAGTCAGTGATGCCATCCAGCCATCTCATCCTCTGTCGTCCCCTTCTCCTCCTGCCCCCAATCCCTCCCAGCATCGGAGTCTTTTCCAATGAGTCAACTCTTCGCATGAGGTGGCCAAAGCACTGGAGTTTCAGCTTTAGCATCATTCCTTCCAAAGGGCTGATCTTCAGAATGGACTGGTTGGATCTCCTTGCAGTCCAAGGGACTCTCAAGTCTTCTCCAACACCACAGTTCAAACATATCAATTCTTTGGTGCTCAGCCTTCTTCACAGTCCAACTCTCACATCCATACATGACCACAGGAAAAACCATATCCTCGACTAGACGGACCTTAGTCAGCAAAGTAATGTCTCTGCTTTTGAATATGCTATCTAGGTTGGTCATAACTTTTCTTTCAAGGAGTAAGCGTCTTTTAATTTCATGGCTGCAATCACCATCTGCAGTGATTTTCGAGCCCCCCAAAATAAAGTCTGACACTGTTTCCACTGTTTCCCCATCTATTTCCCAGGAAGTGATGGGACCAGATGCTGTGATCTTTGTTTTCTGAATGTTGAGCTTTAAGCCAACTTTTTCACTCTCCTCTTTCACTTTCATCAAGAGGCTTTTTAGTTCCTCTTCACTATGCTCTGCTTAGAGACCTACGAATCAGGAAGTCCTGTTCTGAGATGCGTGGACGCTTTCCCATGCGGCAGCACAACCTTCAGGTGGATTTGAGAAAGGTGTTGAGTGCAGTCATCAGGCCAGATCGTTCTGAACTGCAAAGGTAATGGGTGACAGCAGCATTAGACAATTCAGAGAAAACACGAAGCCCAGCAAACCATCTCTGCAACATCATAAAATATCCCTGTGCTGTTGGTCTCTGTCCCATTCTTGGCATAGAGCTCCTAAAACTCTCAAAATTTCCTGAATGCTAAGAGTATAATAGGACTTCCCTGGTGGCTCAGTGGTAAAGTACCTGCCTGCCAATGCAGAGATGCAGTTTGATCCCTGGGTTGCGAATATCCCACATGTCAGGGGAGGTGGGGGGAACTATCTGTTCACCCCAACTACTGGGCCTGCGCTCTAGAGCCCACGTGCCGCAACTACTCAGCAGCTACTGAAGCCAGAATGCCCTAGAGCCCGAGCTCTGCAACAAGAGAAGCCACTGTAATGAGAAGCCTTTGCAGTGCAACTAGGAAGCAGCCTCTGCTTAAAACAACTAGAGAAAGGCCCATGAAGCAACGAAGAACCAGCAAGCCAAAGTAAATAAACAGGTAAATAAATTATTTTTTTTTAAATGTATGATATGGATCACTAACCCCTGCAGCCTTTAGGCCTCTAGGGATAGAATCAATTTTGGCCATTCCTCCCTGGGATCCAGTATTGTTTTTGATTTACTATCTTTGCTGGGAGAAGGAAGTAGTTCAGAGACTTCCATCTGCCTTTTTCCATTAAAATTTTTTTTTCCAAAAATCAAGGAACCAAGGTAGGATATTCTGGTAACTAGAATAGAGTCCAAAAATAGAGCCACATGTATATGGACAATTGATTTTCCAAGGAAGATGCAAGGGTGAGTCAGTGGAAAAGAATAGTTTTTGCAACAAATGATGCTGAAACAATTGGATATTCTGTTGCAACAAACCTCTTCCCTGGTGGCTCAGCCTGTAAAGAATCTGCCAGCAATGCAAGAGACCTGGATTCCATCCCTGGGGTTGGGGAGATACCCTGGAGAAGGGAACGGCAACCCACTCCAGTATGACTGCCTGGAATATTCCATGGAATTTAATCCATATCTTACATTATGCACAAAAATTAATTTGGGGATTCTCTGGCTGTCCAGTGGTTGGGTCTCCATGCTTCTACTGCACGGGGCACAGGTTTGATCCCTGGGTGGAGAATTTAGATTCCCACCTGCTGCAACATGGCTAAAAAATAAAGATTCATTCTTAAAAAAAAAAACAAACCTCAAAATTGATCACATGCTTATATACATAATGTATAATATTATAAAATTTATAAAATAAAAAAATGGAGAAAATTTTTGAGACCTTGGATTCTATAATATGGTATTTAAAATAGGATTCACAAGAAAAAATTGATATATTGGCCTTTAGCAAAAGTAAAGGCTTTTATTCTTTGAAAGGTATTGAGAAGCAAATGAAAAGACTAGCCACAGAATGAGAAAATATTTGTATTCATACAGCTGATACAGGACTTGTATAAAGAACTCTCAAAATTCAAACAAGGATGGTCTTCCCTGGAAGATCAGTGGTGAAGAATCCACCTGCCAATGCAGGAGACGTGAGTTTGATCCCTGGTCCAGGAAGATCCCAACTAAGCTGTGTGCCACCATTACTCAGCCTGTGCTCCAGAGCCCTGGGAGCCACAACTACTGAAGCCCGAGTGGCCTAGAGCCCATGCTGCCCAAGAAAAGCCACCGCAGTGAGAAGCCCTAGCACTGCACCTCGAGAGTAACCCATGCAGCAAAGAAAGCCCAGCACAGCCACAATCAATCAACAAGTAAAAGTCATAAAAAATTCAAACAAGGCAATCAAAAAAATTGCAAATCAAAAATGGGAAAAGATTTGACACTTTACCTAAGTATATGAAAAGATACACAGCATTACTAGTCATTAGGGAAATGCAGATTAAAACCATCGGATATACCCCCTATATACCTATTCAAATGACACAAATTAGAAAAACTGATCATACCAAGTATTGGTGAGGATGTGGAGGACTTGCTGGTAGGAATGTAAAATGGAACAACTTTGGGAAACAGTTTGACAGTTTCTTAAAAAGGTAAACATACACTTACCATATAATCCAGTCATTCCAATCTTAGATATTTGGGAAAGAGAAACGGAAGCAAGTGTACATGAAATACTGGAACACAACTTTGCACAGCAGCTTTACTTTTAATAGCTAAAGGCTGGACACAACTCAAATGTCAATGAACAGATTAATAAATTTAGATATTTAGTATATCCATACATTGAAATACTATTGAGCAGGTGTGGCAGGTTTAGGTGCATCTCACTGATTTGCTGAACATACTTCTCAGATATAATTGTTTCGCTGGGATTCAGAAAACAGTAGTGGAGCAGATAGGCAGCAGATCACCAAACGACCACAACCTTTTTTTGGTGCAAGTTTGGGAAGTGCCTTGGAACTTCTTCTCAGTCTAACCACTGAGCTGGCTGTCACTGGCTGTCATATAAAATCCACTTTTCATTGCCTAGAATAAGAGAAGAGCACGCATGCCAAGTCGCTTCAATTATGTCTGACTCTTTGTGACGCTATGGACTGTAGCCCACCAGGCTCTCTGCCCTTTGGATTTTCCAGGCAAGAATACTGGAGCATGTTGCCATGCCCTCCTCCAGGGTAACTTTCCGACTCAAGGATTGAACTCTCGTCTCCTGAGGTTCCTGCATTGTAGGTCGATTCCCGCCCCCTGCAATATTTATTTATTTGTTAACTTTATTTGGCTTCACCAGGTCTTTGTTGTGGCATGAGGGATTTAGTTCCCTGACCAGGGACTGAACCTGGGTCCCATGCATTGGGAGCATACAGTCTTAGCCTCTGGACCACCAGGGAAGTCTGTGCAGGTGGTGCTTTACTGCTGAACCACCAGGCAAGGCCAGAATAAGAGAACATGACACTTAAAAATGACAATTTTTTGATTTTCAGTCAGCTCATGAGGAACTCATTCATTGAGCTTTTTCACCTTTCCAATTAGCTTCAAACGCCAAGTGGCCAAAGAATGGTTGACGTTGAGTTCTTCAGCAACTTCTCATGTAAGAGGATAAACTTTGATGATTTCTCTCAATTGGTTGTTGTCAACTTCAGATGGCTGGCCACTATGCTCATCTTCCAGGCTCTAGTCTCCTTTGCAAAACTTCTCGGATCACCGCTGCCCTGGATGTTTGTTAGCAGTTCCTGGGCCAGAAGCACTGTTGATGTTGCGGGTTGTCTTTGCTGCTTTTGACCCATTTTGAGGCCAAATAAGAAAATTGCTCTAGTTTGCTTTTTGTCTAACATCACTCCCATAGTCTAAAATAAATATAAAATAAATAGCAAGTAAGTCATTAGCAAAAAAAATGAAGGTAGAAATGCTCATTAAAATGATGTATAACAAACCACATTTATTTAAGAATGCATTGCAATATCAAATGGCAAATTTCAACAATGCAAACACAATTATGTTTGCATCAACATAATATATTATTATATTATAATATATTATCTACAATAGGTAATTCCATAGAGACAAGTAGATTAGTAGCTAACAGGCCCCGTGGGAAGGGAAATTGGGATTAACTGCTAATAGGTACAGGGTTTCTTTTTAAGGGGATGAAAATGGTGATAATTGGTGATAGTTGTGTAATATAATGAATATACTAAGACCAGTGATGTGTACACTTAGAGATAATGAATTTTATGTTGTGTGAAGTATATCTCAATTTTTAAAAATGTTATTTAAAAAACCTATGAGCAGTAAAAAAGGTGATGTTTAAACAAGCAATTTGGGTAAAGCATAGTTGAGTAGAGTAAAATATTAATTTTAAAATTGTTTGTTTACATTAAATAAATAAATTTGGAAAACTATTCACTAAACTGTTAGCAACAGTTGCCCCGATGAGTGAGATTAGGGAGGAACTTAACATTCTAATTAATACATTTAATAATAAGTAACCTATTGTATATATAATATATTTAGCACTATACTATATTATATCTATATATGTACAAATGACTTTTGTGACTGAGTAAAATCAAAGACTTTTCAAGGATTAAATAAGTGTGCTAGCAGCATTTACTATTAAATACGCAACATAGAAAATCTTAAAAAATAATCTGGTTACTTTAAAATCATTCCTTTTTGTACAAATTTAGGCTTTTATATTGAAAGAGATATTTTTATTTTTATACATAAGATGCAAGTTATATAATGAGATATTTGTATATTAAAATGTTTTTAAAAGTCATAAAGTAGTTGCTATTACACAGTAGAAATCTGACTATCGAGCTTGAGAGTACTCATGAATATTTTACCATTAATTTTATTTCTCATGGTCAGTTCAGACTCCACTTGGCTAATCTTTCCCCACCAAGTTTGAGTATAAATATCAAAATTACCCCTCATTCTATTTTTTTTTATTTTTAAAATATTTTTTATTGTTTTCACTGATCACAGTAAGTTTTTATTTTTATTTATTTATTTATTTATTTTTAGTTTTTTATTTTTTTAATTTTAAAATCTTTAATTCTTACATGTGTTCCCAAACCCCTCATTCTAAATGAGCCAAATAAGCCTGAGCATTTCATCCATGGCCGAGATGAGCTCTCTGTGGCCCAAACACCTCCATGTGCTGGACAGCCTTGAGAGTGTGCCTCCTGGATCTCCTAATGCAGGAGGAGGGTGAACCAAAGGCCCCAGCTGCTGGGCTCTGACTCCCACCACTGGGTTCAAGCCAAGACCTCATTCCCCTGGACCGTTCCCAGAGACTGCTCATGGCAGGAATACCAAGGCAGGCCCATTTCTGAGAGACACAGGACTCCTCTGAAGGGCGCCTTTGGCTTGAGGTCTCCCTCTGGGTCTTGCCAACCTCCTTGGAACAGTGCTGCGGTCTAAGATGTTCCCTCTCTTATTCACACGGAGCAGCAATGAGCTGATGGCCTGTCTCCTCTGTCTCCCGCAGCTCCCCATTTTCCCTCTGTAGTATTTGCCCCTTACAACTCTGATCCCATCTTAGCTTTTTTTTTTTTTTAATATTTATTTATATTTATTTATTTGGCTGTACTGGATCTTAGCTGCTACATGCAGGATTTTAGTTTACATGCAAATTCTTAGTTGTGGCATGTGGGATCTAGTTTTCTGACCAGGAATTGAACCCCAGTCCCCTGCATTGGGAGCAGAGTCTTCCCTGGACCACCATGGAAATCCACATCTTAGTTTTGCTTCTTGGATGACCTCGATTGATACAAGCAGAACCAAGACTAACATTTGAGCCTGGCCCACCAATCAGGCAGAGGGCAAAAAGGATGATAACCTGGTTGATAGCTGGGGCCCGGGTAGGCCCTGATGTAAGGTGCATGCGTGGTAGGTCACTTCAGTCGTGTCCGACTCTTTGTAACCCTATGGACTGCAGCCCACCAGGCTCCTCTGTCCATGGGTTTCTCCAGGCAAGAATACTGGAATGGGTTGCCATGCCCTCCTGCAGGGGATCTTCCCAACCCAGGGATTGAACCCACGTCTCTTATATCTCCTGCATTGGCAGGCGGGTTCTTTACCACCACCTGGGGTGCCCCTGGTGTAAGGTGGGTGACTGTCGAATGCTAAAGATTTCATTGATAAAATCTGGGAGAAGGTCTTGGAGGAGGCAAACATGATGGAACATCCAAACATTTGAAAGCTATGGAGAGAACAATGGGCTCGAAGACAGCTGAGCTGTCTGATTAATGCTAAGCTGTACTGATGGCAGCAGAGGGATAATGAGGGGCTCAGAGCCATTAATGAGCAATTAATGACTAAGTGTGAGAGCCAGAGGGTCTCTTTGGTGGCTTCCAAAGAGGCCCTTACCTCCTCCAGAATGTTGGAGGCCAAAGTTGAACAGGCCAAAAATCAAATAAAAAAATTTAAAGCTTATTGTGCATGTCCACAGGGCTTCATTTTTATTTATTTGGCCGTGGCAGGTCTCAGTTGTGGCATGCGAGAACTTCACCGCAGCGCGAGCTTAGTGGCCCTGTGGCATGTGGGATGTTCATTCTCCGTCCAGGGATTGACCCTCCATTCCCTGCATTGACAGGTAGATTCTAGACTATTGGACCACCAGGGAAGTCCCCCAAAGATGAAATAAAATCGTGGAGATCCCTAGATATTTGCATACTCAGCTGAGATAGATCTGCGATACCAAGATCAGAGTTGGGGAAAAGCCTGGAGCCCTGAAACCTGGGAGGAGAACATGTAGGTAGATCCCCTGAGTGCGTTGAGTCTGCAGGACTACCTCCGCCCCCATCATTTAGGTTTGGAGAGCTGTCCATCCTTTCCTGGGAAGAGTGAGTACTTCCATCACACCAGAAGGTGCTCCAGAAACGTCTCCCTCAGGGAGGAACCCAGGCTCCCCTCAGTAGCTGCTCTCACCTCCTCCTGTCTGATGACCAAGGTTCACTCCCAGCATCTCTTGGGTGGTTATGTTGCTGGCCAAAATTGGCTTTCTCTGCCCACCGATGTGGAATAAAACATACGGAGACAGAGTTTGGAGGAAATAGATGGCTTTAATACCCAGCTGGCGGAAAGGGGAACATAGTAGGCTCATGCCTCAAGAACTGTTGTCCCCCTTCCCCCATGAGGGGTCTAGGGACTTCTACAGATGAGGGCTCGAAGTCAGTAGTCGGTGATGAGGAACCAAGGTGTTATGATCTTGACTTCTTTCTCAAAGACAGTCACAGGCTGACGTCATAGCCCAATCGTCGAGTCAGGCAGTTTGGGTGGCTCTGTGTCCTTCTTTCTGATACGTAACTACAAGAGGAAGGGTGTTGGAAGGGTAAACACCAGATAGGGGATGTATTTAGCACAGAGTCAGAGGAAAATGGGTGTGAAGCGTAGCTCCTGCAGAGTTAGAGAGCAGAAAAGCAAATTTCGTTACAGACATTCAGAGTTAGGAGTGGTTAAAGTTAAAAACAAACAAACTATGAATGTTCACTGTTTTCTTTATCTTCTTTGTTCTCAAGAATGGGAAAGAAGAAAACCTCATTCCTCTTTTTTTTTTTTTAAATCCTTTTCACTGCAACAGGTACATGTTAGGAATGATTAAGATGCAAGGAGGGAATTCCCTGGTGGCCCAATGGCTAAGATTTCTTCACTCCCAATGCAGGTGGTGTGGGTTTGATCCCTGTTTAGGGAACTAGATCCCACGTGCAGCATCTAATACTCAATGCAGCCATATAAATACGTATTCTAAAAAAAGGAAGGAGACCATACCCCAGAAGAACTGAGAGAATTAGCTGGTATGTACCAGCAGGAGCAGAGGTGTACCCCCGGGGCTGTATTTTGAGGGTGATTGGTAAGGGGCTTAAATGTAACTTTCTCAGGACGGGAAATTCAACACGTTTGCGAGGACCCCAGGGAATGGGGCAAATTCACTGCCAGGGTGGTTCTTGGAAGTTTGGGCAAAGCAATGACAGCACTCAGTGAAGTGGAAATTTCCGAGTTGCACTCAGGAGGAAAGGATTCCACAGCAGGTCCAGGCTGCGGTGCCACGATGCAGCTCATTGGTCCAGGGGATCAGAGGAAGGAATAAGGAGGCTGAAGGAAGTGGGTACGCCAGCCTGCACCCCGTGGAACATGCAGACTCCTGCCTCTTCGGTGACGTTTTTAGGGGGTTCAACGATCAAGAGTGTGCCAGGATATCTCCTCAAAGTAAAAGGCATATGGGTACATCTTGCGTTCCCACTACATAAGGAAGCCCCACCCACTTACGTAGCTATTTTGGTGGTTCAGGAGACAACACACTCCGCAGATGAAAATGTGGCTCTGGCCCATAGATAAACTGCTTAGATAAACGCCAGCTTTGAGAGAGCAGAGCAGGAAATGCTCTACGGCAGGTACGGCAGCACTGCTTGCGTGGTCCTCGGGTGAACCCGAGGCTTTGGAACTGTCAGTGTTGGAGAAAGATGCAGGGGGAAAGAGAACTCAAGCCACCATTGGCTGCCTCAGAACTGACGTGATGGAACGGGGTGGCCATGGTAAAGAGACAACTAACCAGGGGACCCACTTCACCCTGAAGGAGGTGGATGGAGTTGGCCTATGGCATGAACATCACACCATCTAGAAGAAGGCAGCTTCACAGAATGCAGAAAGGCTTCTAAAGGCACAGGTGAAGTGCCCGCTTGAGGCAATCCTCTGGAGGCATAGGGTACAGTAGGGCCTCCCAGGTGGCCCTACTCTAAAGAATCTGCCTGACAATGCAGGAGACCTAAGAGACGCAGGTTCGGTTCCTGGATGGGGAAGATTCCCTGGAGGAGGGAATGGCAACTCACTCCAGTATTCTTGCTTGGAGAATCCAATGGACAGAGGGCTATAGTCCATAGGGTCTGACTCGACTGAAGTGACTTAGCAGCCTGGATGGGAATCAGGAGTCCTAGCCACCAGGCCGGCAAGGGCTAGAGGCTAGAAGCTATTTCCCCCTGATCTTTGCCCCCAGTGAAAAATATACTTCTCATGGAGGCAAAAGCTGCAAATGCAGGTATGAAGTTTATTATTAGAGACACAGCACAAGTGGGAGAGCACACAGAGAAACAGTTTATTTAGCTAGGACAGAAGCAAGGCAGAGATGGACAAGGCAGGTAATCACTTATATAGGGCAGTTCTTCAGGTGTGTGTTTACCTTTAGCCAATTATCTGGTTTCTTTTCCCACACCTGACCTACCCCTAGGACCCTCCTCACATGCCATGCCTGCACAACTTTTTTCCAAGATCAATTCCAGCCCAGAGACCTATGGGATCACATTTTGACCCCCCAAAAGGAAGGTACGTGTGAAATGTCTTATTGCCCCAAGGATGGGACTATATGACCTTCTGAACATTTAGTCAAACAAGGTTTAGCCCCGTTCTCCTCCGGCCATGACTGTTACCTTAAGGTGTCCACAGGAGACAAAGCCTGTTATCCTTGTTTCAGTTGTTACTTCCATTTCAGAGAGCAAACAGGAGGCTGGCCGTAAATATCTAACCTGGAGTTTACCTACCTCCTGTTTCAGGAAATGCAAACAGGAGGGCAGTCGTGAATGCTTAGCCTGGGGCCCATCTAAGTCCCTCAGAATCAAAGGCCTCCATATAGCAACTGGGCACTCAATAGGACGAATCCCCGAATCTTCCTGGGAAGAAGTGGGAATCGAGGGGTGGAAGCAGGAAAATTGTAGGGGAGGAAAACTTTTCCTTTCTTCCCTCCTAGGGAACCAAAAAGCTGTCTGGTCATATCTGATTCTTTTCTAATCACAGCCTTGGTAATATAACCAGTGTTTCCATCTGTGTCCTGTTATAACGAGAACAGATTCTTTTCAACTATGTAAACAATTATTGTGCCATAAAAATAAGAATGCTCACTAAGAGTTTTTGGATTCTGAAGAAATTGGGTCGGGAGAAAAAGATAAATAATTTTCATCTCTGTTCACAAAGGTGTATTTTCTCAAATCTCTGACTAATTAAGAGAAGAATATCCTTAAATCTGGGAAAACAAAATATAAAAGAATCAAAAATATTTCAAATACTGGGACTTCCCCCACGGCCCAGTGGTTAAGCCTCTACGTTTCCACTGCAGAGGGCCCAGGGTTCAATCCCTGGCCAGGGAACGAAAGTCCCACATACTGCTGGATGCAGCCAAAAAGAAAAAAATTGAAAAAAAAATTTTGAAAAAAAAAATATTTCAAATAAATAAAACCATGACAATTATAATCATCCTCATTGGTTCATGCAGCCCCATGTGATTAATTCTTCATCTTGATCCTCTTTTAGCAGTTTTACAAAGCCATTTGTTTCTCCATTCTATAAATTTTCACTGAATTCACCAGTAGGAAAATTATTAGTAATCTGTATTCTAGAGTATTTGTCCTTTTTGTGAGGTTCTCTGAAGATGAAACACTTTAGCAAAAACATCAGAGTAAAACAATAACTTGTGTAAATAAAAGACTTTAACATGACCTTGGGTAAAAATCTGATGAGAGCTCTCATTTCGATGTTGTTGATAAGGACGTTTGGCTATTTCCATGACATACATCTTAGGATAATAGCTAGAATTACAAGTGATGACATTATATTAGGACATATCAGATTTCTAGGAACTTCATAAAATTTCTGGAACACTTATACACCTCTACAAGTAAAACATAAAGCAGGCTTAGTATTAACTCCTTATTTGATAATGTTTCCCATGTAACTTAACATATAAAATAAAGCTTATTAGTTTAACCCCTCCATGTAGTTTAACATATCAAATAAAGTTAATTAGTTTAACCCCTCCCTCTCTCTCTCTTTTTTTTTTTAACAAGGAGAGGGAGCAAATTTTGTTTTTGAGATGTTCCAGAGTCTCCTGGAAATAAATCCCTGTAGTTTGAGGTCAGAAAAACTTCATTTAGAATTTAATTGGGGGGAGGGGGAGTGTGGGAAGTTTGCTAAGGTTTTTTTTATAAAAAGTTTAAAAACACTTAAATAGATGGGTTCATTGATTACTGTGAAACAATACTTTGTTACCCATTTAACCAAAGTGACAGAGACAAAATCAGAAAGTTACATAGTTGTCAAAAAACCTTAGCTCTTTTAATGGAGAAGACCTGGTTTCAGATAATCAAAGACCTGATAAAGACAATGCGAAGCACAGTCAATTTTTTCAGTAAGACATAAAATCTTTGCTTTTCAAGCAGATTACTTAAAAGGTAAAGAAAACCTTTCTAATCTTATCAAGAGCTGACCAGGTGTCCAAGAAAACGTTGTTTTTAGTAGATGAAAGAAAATTAAGTTTTAGCTTTACGTAAGCATAAGTACACTATTTAAAATCTATGATAATAAATTTATTACATTTTTAGACAACTTGAGTTACACGAAGTAAAACGCCCTTTCTTTCTCTCCTGCCAAGTTTTTCTGCCAACTTAGTTTGTCCTTTACTTTCCTCTTTCTCATTCAGAAATAACCAGTTTGACTTTGGGGCAAATTAATTTCTTTCATCTTTACAAAAATGCACCTCCATACCTCATACCTTTCTTACCCCCAAACACATCCTATTTCCTTTGCATACAGAGTTGCTTCCCTTATTATTTCTAGTATGTGTGTTAGTCGCTCAGCTATGTCTCTTTGCAGCCCATGACTATTATTAATACATCTTATCCCTTAAAACCTTAATTTCTATTGAAAACTAAGAAATAAGCAACTGTGAACTGTGCTACATAAACATTATTTACACTGACAAATTTGTGAATGCATTTCATAATTTCTAGATGCATATACTTTCTCATAGTATAATTTTTCAATGTGGAACAAGACATGTTTACTAATGAGTCCAAGTCTCTTTTGTCTGGGCTTCCCTCATAGCTCAGTTGGCAGTGCAGGAGACCTGGGTTCAATTCCTGGGTCGGGAAAATCCCCTGGAGGAGGAAATGGAATCCACTGCAGTATTCTTGCCTGGAAAATCCCATGGACAGAGGAGCCTGGTGGGCTACAGTCCGTGGGGTTGCAAGAGTCGGACACGACTTAGCGACTAAACTACCACCACGAACTTTTGTTTCTCTGTAATAGGCAACCAAAACCAAAAATCATGTTTAACATAATTAATGTACCTGTGTTTTATCTTACCTGGAAGTGATCTAGATATTCAATAATTTCTAGCATTTAACTTAGCAAAACTACGTTATCATAGAGATTTGGGAAACTATATCAGTAGACATACCATAAAACACTTATTGTTGAAAACTTCACTTAAAATTTTTAATCCCACTTACATTTATTTAATTTACTTGCTCCCACCAATCTTCCCACTAATCAAACTTGTTCCCACCAATCAAAACAGTTTTTGATCAAACTTGTTCCCATCAATTAAAACAATTTCCACCAATCAAAACTTGTTCCCACCACTACCTTCATGAGACATCAAAGCAGCTAGTCATCACCTTAAGTTATTTTTTTGCTGATAAATTTGACAACAGAGTTAATATGAACTTTCAGTAAACCTAGGCAGAATAAAAGTATTATATTTAATGATGATAACTGTAAAAATATGCCCATTTTTATAAACCAAACAAGGTAACTTTTATTTAACAAAATTATTCTAGATCATGTGAACTTGAAAACATTTGGGTTAGTTTGTATATTTCTGAGGATATACTTTATTTATATAGCACTTGATTGTCTTTAAGCCAATTAAACAGAACTCTTCAGAAATTAATTTTGGCAATACCCTTCAGAGGTAGAAAAATATCCCATATATAAAACATATATCCATAGATACAAAAACATATAGACAGACACAGAGACCCTATAGCTTTCATTCCCAAATTTTAGCTATGAATCAGGTCCAACAATATAAAACTCACTAATTTATAAATAACAGTTGGAATATGTTAAGATTACCCACTGAGATGACTAAAGCTTTTACTATTCGTGGACAAGACTTTTAAGATTTGGATTTTCCCCTGACAAATCCTGTAGTAGCTATGGACTAGAGTTTGGGCAAAGGAGATTTTATGGCAGTGTGCCTATTTCAAATCCTTTTTTCCCCCTTCTGTCTCAGGTGTTTGTGTGCAATGTTTTAATTATCTCCTGGGGTGTTTATATTTCACAGACATGGTAAGATAGATGTCTTCAATGCATAGAGAGAGAATGTAAGTTTTCTTTTCTTCTTTTTTTTTTTTTTTCTGAGAGTTTTGGAGTCAAAAGTCGAGAGTAAATACTACTTAAAAATTTCCTTCTTTTCCTTATGTGCAGGACAACTGGACTTCCAATGTCCTATTTTTTTTTTTAATTTTATAATATGTGCAGATGTCTGAATGCAAAAAAGAAAGGGTCTGAGTGGACTTTGTGCTATTCTCAGAGTTGGACTTTTGTTTCTCTAAAGATTCAGTTGGCAATTCAAGGATTTTTTATTTTAACTTCTGTTTTCTCTTGCATTCCTGCAAGCTATCTTCCTCAACTGGGTGGCTGCTTTCATGACCATGATAACAGTTTGACTTGCCCACTCAACCACACTATTTTGAATTTGTCTTTTTATACTTTGGAGAAAATTTCCTACTATAGCAGAAACGAAAAGATTTCTATGTTCTGGAGCTTCACGGTTTAGTGCAGTACGCCTTTGAATGGTCTGTACAAAGCATTCAACAAAGACTTTTGGATGTTCTTTCTGAGCGCATGATTCAACCTTAGACCAGCTCACCTTAGGGGGGATGCCTTTGTTATGGCTTCTATTAGCCCCTGAACCTCGAGCTGATCCATTTCCTGATAATTTGTAGGAAGGCCTGGGAGAAACTTTGGTCATCGGTCTCCTCTGTGAAAGGGCTTTTGAATGACCACTAATTTTTCTAATTCCCCTAAGTTTGGTAGGATCTTCTGAAACTGAAGGTAAAAGGGCTTTATAATTTAAAAGGTCTGTCACTGTCCAACCAGGGTATATAAATTCTTGATGGTGGGGTGGTCAAAGATAAATCCGTAAAGGATATTGCATGGGAAGGACTGATGCTTGCAGAACCAGATTTAGAGCCCAGGAGGGCAGGAGCTGTACAAGACAGCAAAAGCAAGCCTTACTGATCTTCCCAGGTGCTTTTACTTAATTCACTTTCTGATTTTAAGCATTTACACTTGGCACCTGAATACCCTGGGTGTAAAGAGCAGGCTGAAGGGCTACCTATAAATCTTGTAGAGAAAGGAAATTAACAGACAGCTGGGTGTTTAAGGGATTTTTCTGGGGAAGATGGGGGAGTTTTGAGAATTTGCTAATAGATGATGCTGGAATTTATTTTGGATGTCAACTTTGATTTTTGTTCTAAATCTAATTTCTGTTCTTTCAGCTTGTGAAGGGATTCCCTCAAGTTAGCCTTTATAGTCTTTTCTGAACTCTTTTTAATTTGGTCTTTCCATAAGTAATTGTTGAGGATGAGCACTCTCAAATTTTTTTTTTCTTTCAAATATAGCCAATTCAAAGGATTCATCAGCCTGTCATTGATAAGCAGGATCTTACAGTAATCTCCATAGTGACTCAAATCAATAAGCCTTTTTATAGCTCAACCATGAACACAAGAGCCATCCCAAAGGAGAGTGCAAAACATGCAGTCCTTGCAAGATCCAGAAAACTCATTCCCAGACTTAGCCCAAGAAATCTAAAACCTCCCTTGTCATAGGCAGTAAGACAGATGGAGACCAAACAGGGTCTTGAGTCTCGCATGAGAATGCTGCTACCCTGTGACCCTGGACAGGAGCTACTGGAATGGGGCTTTTCCAGAAACAACAAGACAATGAAGGGTGAAACCACCACGGTCCCGTCAACTACAAATTGGCACTTGCCATCTACCTCTACCAGGATTAAATCATGAATCCACTGCCGCGGCTGGTCTTCAACACCCCCTGAAAGGAGTTGATGGTGAAGATCAGGAATAAGGCACTCTGTGCTCTGGGAAAAACCACCAGAACCAGTCTTTAGATAGATATTTTCAGGAGATGATTTTATGAGCCCAGTTCTTGCATCTCCTCGTATCTAGAGAAGCACTAAAATCCTTTGTGGTGACATGTGCTCCTTATGATTAGCAGTGACATCCATGAGACTAGCAGAAACTTGTTAAAGAAAAAAAAAGTGCTTGATTGCACTTATATACTCCCTCTTCACCAAAACTGCATGTATACTGACCTCCCACCAGCTCTTTGGAGCAGTTTCTAAGAGCTATAGTCCTCATTTACTCCCAAATAAAACTTCACTCACAACTCTGACATTGTGGTTTTTTTTTTTTTTTTTTAAAGCTGACAGTCCCTTTGGGTCTGGGACCCCTTCTGACAAATTCCCCTTTGAGTTGGCACAACGAGAACGCTGCTTGCAACCTTGTGTCTCAGAATCCCAGTATGTTTGGCCACCAAAGCCAAGCCAGCACTGCACCTTCCAGCTGATGGAGACCAGAAAGTATATCCTCATTGGCCACAAAGCCAAGCTCTCAGGACAGAGAACAAAAGGAAAGGAAAATCTCCTCTGGTTTTTATAGAGGTGACCCACAGCCAAGTTTGTCTAAGTAGATGCTGGTCAGATGCCACCTGTGAACTCACCCGCCCATGAGGCCGCCTTGAGTAACAGACTTACAGGACCTACACCTGTGTTCCACTCTATGGTTTTCCTCCTTACAACAAACGACACAAAAGAGAGAAAAGAAAACAGTGGCCATCTCTGGGGAGGAAAGGGATCCACAGAAAACAGGTGTACCCATCACAAATCTCAACCGGAGTTGCTGGACCCAAGTAACCAATTCACACAAATATTTTCTCCTGCTCATCTAAATTTAAGAGAACGAAAAGGACTCTCACATGCTCACTTCCAACACACCCTTAGGCACAGATCCAGGAGACTGATGTGTTAAGAATTCTTACCTTCTGCAGGCATTTTTCAGAGGTCCCAGGATCTCTCAGTAGGCCCAGAGCAAAAACAACCAGTCTGTGGAGAGTCCCACGTTGGGCACCAAAACTTGCTGTTGTTCAGTCGTGTCCAGCTGTTTGTGACCTCATGGACTGCAGCACGCCAGGCTTCCCTGTCCTTCACTATCTCCTGGAGTTTGCTCAAGCTCGTCCATTGAGTGGGTGATGCCATCCAACCATTTTATTCTGTCTTCCCCTTCTCCTCCTGCCCTCAGTCTTTCTCAGGATCAGGGTCTTTAGGGGAAGAAAAATTTTCCCTTCTTCCCTTCCAGGTTCTTTGACTAGTCTGATAATTAAATTGACACAGGACAGATTAGCAGGAAAAAAAATGAACTGAATTTCATACATTTCAGAGTCCATAAAAATAGAAGACTCCAAAAAGTGACCAAAGCAGGCAACTTTTATTCCTTTTAAATAAAGAATCCATTTATGATAAATTGACTGAACAAAGGGGTTTGTACTTGGGGTAGCACATTACTGAAGAAGTGACAAGATATACAGCCTTTTGTGCCTTGAATTCCCTACTCTGATGATAAAGATGCCTGCCGCTGTCTTGGTGCAGACAGTAACTTCACATGAGATTGATTTCTTACTTTCAGGGGACAAAGGAGGATCCGAATGTCCTTTGTGTGCTGGCTGTTTTTTAAGTAACTTTAATTCAAAATAATTCATATGCCAAAATGGTACATTTTGGGGTGATGTACTCTGCTCTCTTTCATCATTACTTCCAGGGACCCACTGGGGAGTTTGTCTCCCTGTCCTCAAAGCTCTGGACTCTGCAGAGTTGGAGGCTCTCCTCTCCAAATGAGGCACATTCCTGCCAAGAAACACAGCTAGGAGCCATTGAATTACAATGTAACTACAAGTTACAGCTGCTGTAGGGGGCACCCTGGATTCCTTTTGCTAAGGAACCAGCAGGTTGGAAGAGGAGTTGGCACCTGAGGACATAATTACAGATAATTGACTGATCAGTAGGAGATGGTGCTGCTTTAAACAAGGGGGCAAGGAGGGAGGAATTGTGTAAGGAATCTACATGATCCACTCCAGCCACCTCTGGGTACCCCCTTGCCTCACTGTATCTGCTCTCAAATGTCTGTAGCAACCACAACCTGAGAAAGGAATGCTGCTGGGTTTGATCTCAGGGCCACAACTGGAATGCATCCTGTTCCTCCATCATCCATTCTAAATTACCACTCACCCCTGCTCTCACCTTGGCAGGAATCAGTGGCTTACCTGGTGGTATGATTCAAACCTTCACTCCCAAGTGGTCTGATCTCTTGGTAATCATACCTTTCTTAAGGCTGGAGGATCACTTGAGCCTAGGAGTTATCAGCTGTAGTGAGCAATGCCGAGCAGGTGTCCACACTAAGTTGGGCATCAATATGGTGACCTCCAGGGAGTGGGGGTCTTCCAGGTTGCCTAGGCAGGGTGAACCTGCCCAGGTCGGAAACAGAGGAGGTCAAAACTCCAGTGCTGATCAGTAGTGGGATCACGCCTGTGAATAGCCCTGCTCTCCAGCCTGGGCAACATAGTGAGACCCCCGTCTCAAAAAAGAAAAAAAGAATAAAGAAGCAAATTTTCCTATGGAGAATGGCCAGTTGATACAGATATTCTAATCTATCTAGCATTCATTTCCTTCCTTTAAATAATCATTTTTAAATTTATAAAAATAATGATTACCACAAAATAATTTTAAAAGTATAAAAGCAAAATTTGAAGTCTACTTCTTGTGCAGTTTCCATCGAAGCAACACTATTTTCTGTTGGAAATTGTTTTCTCTGTTGGATATTGATGCTCAAGGTATGATTTTAATGATCTTGTTTGAAAGGACTCTCTTGTGTATTTACCCAGAATGAACTAACAAGACTGAATTTTTAAACACACAAAACTGAGGGCCAACTCTTTCATGCAGAGTCGTTTTTAATTTTCACAAGCCAATCTTTCATTAAGTCTTTTATAATGGCAAACACTATGCTTTGCAAAAAGTGCAAACTTCAGTTACCACTTAGAATATGAGAGACTGTTTAGGGAGAGTATGTGTAGTGCTGTGCTTATTGCATTTTAATTTTTATTTACTCTTATGAACTGTGACTTTTTTTTCTAATTACTTACATTAAAAAAATTTTTTTTAACTTTCTATTTTGTATTGAGGTTTACCCGATTAACAATGTTATGATAGTTTCAGGTGAACAGAGAAAGGACTCAGTCATACATATACATGTATCCATTCTCCTGACTCATTTGTTTTTGTGTTAATTTCCCCCCTTATTTTATAGAAGTCTTCCCCTAGAGGGTAAGAAAAGTAACTGTAGTTTCGGTGTGAACTCAGTATGCACTTACTTTTGTAGTTTTCAAAAGAATGTGTGAAGACAAGTTTGAAATAATTTAGGTTATAGATTGACTTTATAAAAAAGAAGGTCAGAGAATTCCCTGGAAGTCCAGTTGTTAGGACTCTATACTTCCAGTGCAGGTAAGCATGGGCTTGTTTGATCCCTCGTCAGGGAACTAGGATCCCACACACACACACAAAACTGAAAAACTAAGAAGAAGGTCAATATTATTATCATTTTCAAACAAAAAAATTCTTAATGAGAAAAACCAGTTCCCTAAGATGAGTGGGATTAGGCTGTTAGTGTACACAAAATTTAGCTTTAACAATGTTCCTCAGTGGAAAACATTTGGATCTTTATTTAAGTTTTCATTCAAGAATTTACAAATGACAATTGAGCTTAAGATCTCCAAGGGAAATTATTATTTAGGGAACAAAAAATGCAACTTAACAAAATAACGTTGATAAAACTGTAGAGGCAAATATAATTTTGTACCTTTTAAAAAACTTCAATGATGTTTTCATTCAATGAGGGAGGGACTACTTTATTTTCATAAACAACTAAACTTACAAAGTATAGTCATTGTATTACTTTTTAGTTATAAAAGGCAGGTGAGATTTTAAAAGTAATTTCATACTAAAAAAGATGATAAAGAATTTATGAGAATAATTTTTTAGGTGGGACAGACAAACTATGGTCAACTGTAATTTTAAATATGGTTGACCATGGGAATAAAAATTAGAGATCTTTCCATGTAGATTAAAAAGTAGATTGCTTTTTCCAAAATCAACTTATTCTCTTATTCTTTCATAAAGTTAGAATTTTCTTTCAATTTACAGGCAAAATATTATCACAGAAATAAAAATACTCTAAAACTTTCATACATTTTTCTCTATTTGATGAAAGAAAACCTGGAACTATTTTGTAGTACATTTATTAGTTGCCAGTTTTCAAGAGATGAAATCTTGTAAAGGTAGTTATAAAAATATACAGTAGAAATGTCTTTGGGGAGAGCCTGTGATTTAGTACATATCACATTTGTTCAAGATAGTCATGGAGATGAGCCTTCCCTGGTGTCTCAGTAGTAAAGAATCCACCTGCCAATGCAAGAGGCATGGGTTTGATCCCTGGGTCAGGAAGATCCTCTGAAGGAGGGCATGGCAACCCACTCCAGTATCCTTGCCTGGAGAATCCCATGGACAGAGGAGCCTAGCAGGCTACATACAGTCCATGGGGCCGCACACAATTGGACACAACTTATTGACTAACTAACATCAACCAAGTCATGGACATGCAAACCCAGTGTTCACATGGGCTCTGTTCTCTAAACTTCATTTCCTGACATTAGAAGTTAGACGTGATTTAATAAGTATTTGAAGCAAAATAACTGTAGCTTACACTTTTTATGTAATGAAGAGCCACAGTAGTATGGGAATGTCATTTCAGTCTTGGACCCATTGGATTAGGTTAATAGGTTTGATCATCTTCTATTTGACATCAATAATTGTTGCTTGAGGAGCTTTATAGATTTAGCTGGATCTTTTCTTTTTACTTATTTAAAATTAATTTATTTATTCTAATTGGAGGCTAATTACTTTACAATATTGTAGTGGTTTTTGCCATACATTGATATGAATCAGCCATGGGTGTATATGTGTCCCCGACCCTGAACGGCCCCTCCCACCTCCCTCCCCCGTGGTATATATACACAATGGAATATTACTCAGCTATTAAAAAGAATGCATTTGAATCAGTTCTAATGAGGTGGATGAAACGAGCCTATTACACAGAGTGAAGTAAGTCAGAAAGAAAAACACTGATACAGTATATTAACACACATATATAGATCTTTTCTTTTTAAATTTAAGGTTATCCTTGAGTTAGGAAAAATACCAAGCTCAGCATAAGAATTCACACTTTGCCATAATATTGAATTTATCTCTAGTTGAAGAGAGACAGCCCTCTGCCGTCATGAAGAAAGGGAAGCAACTTCATTTGTCCTAACGCTGCGATTCTTCGTGCAAATACTAAAGTTAAAAATCCAGTGAACCCCCTGCACCCCTGCATGGAGTTATTTATTATGCCATTCTGGCACGTGATATTGGCTTTGTTCTGGAAAGTTCCAATTTGATTTATTTTTTCTTGGTCCTATTTCATACTCATGGGGAGCAACTTTAAATATCATTTAGGAATGGTCTTTACAATGTCTTTGCATTGTACTAAAGATTTTGAAGGCCTACTTGCTTCCATATAAATGTTATCTCATGGACCAGGTGATAAAATTTTATTAATAAAATATTAAAATAGATACTCAGAACAGTTGTGTTCTTCTCAACTTACTTATTTCCACATTTGATCAGTCTAAGTTTTATAGCTCTGATCTAAACTTGATTTTAGAAGCCAGGCCAACTGGATTTAAATTCTTGAAGATACGACAGATTTGAGGGCACAAATAACATAATACACACTTCTAGTAAGATCTACTTTGGGTTGATATGAGGGCTCAGGAGAACTAATCTGCTTTCTGAAAAATAACCAAGAATCCAAACTAATCACACATATAAACCAGTTTATTAGATTGTCAGTGATACTTTGAGACAAATTCAAGTTATTTTTATTGTACTTTATATAAACAGAGGAAGGGAGGAAAGTTTTAAACTTCAAGCTTTGTTCAGCATGTGTGCAGTTAGCATCCACAGAAGCACCATCGGATATGGAAGAATTAGCACCACAGAATTTTCGGACCTAACTGTTAACATGCATCACTGAAAAATTTGGAACATGAAAACTGAAGTAGTACGTGGTATGGTCTATTAGAAACAATACAAGGCAATTTATGACTTGTTTTCATACAGTACAATACAATCACCAATCAATGAGAACCTTTTAAGTACAATAAAGGACAAGAAACACTTTGTACCCTGTTAACACTAAAGCAGTTACAGATTTAAAAACATGTTTTCTTGGAAGAGGCGGTGGGTTGAAATGATCCCTCCTCCTCAATTTTTAAATTCAGAGTTATATGGTTACATGATCTCTTAAGAAAGTATTTTCAAATCTGTATCTCTCTACCAATGCCAACAATTTTATTTTTTTTTGAAAACAGAAAGGTTTGATGAATTAAAACAAAACAAACAAACAAACAAAATAGAGTCTAGAAGTACTCCAGTGTGGTGGAAGATATTGCACATCAGATCGGTTTGAAAAGGATGCCAGTGGTGCTGACACTTGTCTTTCCTTCCGTGGAGGAATGTCAAGTACAGAAGCCTCGCATTCACGATGAACTTCGGTTCATTTCTTTCACCGAATGCCTTTATTCTGGAGTGTAACATGAGAGATTTATTCTTTATTCCTCTACTGTTTTTGTAGTGTCATGGGGCTGTTCCTTTTGCTGGATTTGACAACAGTGAAAAGGGTTGATATTCTCTCTGGATTTAGGGTAATTTGTGAGCTAAAGAAAAAATATTAATTTAAATTTAGCACAGATGAAATTTTAAAGGGACTTTCACTATTTTCACAGTACAAACCCATAATGAATATCATTGAAAACCTTTCTGTTAGAAAACATGTAACAAACCCTCAATTTTAAGTCTAGGCCAATTTTGGCATATTTGAAGATACTGTATAAGAAATGTGCAATAAGAATAGATACAGGTATATTCAGATCTCAATGCGTTGATGCCAAGGAAAAAATATTTTTACTCACCAAGAGAAGAATATACCTTGAAGCATCTATGCAGACACATGAATCAATCATATATCTGCCCAACTTCTAATTCTGGAATAGTGATAACAGGGTCATTTAGGAAAAAGTACTCAATTACAGTACGGCAGCAATTTTATGTTGTATATATTTAACAGCAAAAACATCTCTGAAAATAGAATGAGTACTATACGGTAAGTTTACAATTCACCATTTCTATACTTGTAATACATGCACTTGTTTTCCCAGTTTTTAAAAATCTCACTAGGACCAACATCTTTCTGAACAACAATCTAACATGAAACAAAAACCTTCTAAGGAAAATACTTAGCATCACAGAGACTTGAGGAAAGTCGGTTACTCAGCATCACAAAATACTCCATAGATCTACATTTAAGATTGTTCATGCCATGACATTAACACACCTTTGGGTTAATATATCTTATTTAGAAAAACAAAACAAAACGAAGAAACAAACCAAAGAATTGACATGGAATTTATCTTTAGTTTCTTCTTGGTAAGAGTAGACTTCTAATAAACTTGACTCCTTTCTGTACCATGTAATGATGATTGCATCTATGAAGCAGCATTTACATGTAGTAAAACATTTAAGACTAGTGACAGGAAAATGGCCACTACAGAGAAAGAATTAAAAATAAGTAAAATTATGGAAAAATGATTTTTTTTTCTTAAGTGAACTGCCCTCAAACTAAACAAACAAACAAAAAATCACGAAGTCTGTTTGCTTTGAAATATTCTTGTGTTGAAAAACATATTTGGATACAAGTTAGTCTATCCTTACAAATATCAGAGAGATGTAAGGGGTACCTTGAGAAAAAAATTTAGCTTTTGAAAAAAAAATCCTGTTTTTTTTTTTCTGCTGAATCAAATCTATTGTTTAAATCAAGTATTAATGTTCTGATGAGGAAGCACGTATACACGGCAGCACATCCATGTTACTGATTTAAAGCTGGTAATTCGCCAGGCATGGTTGATTTGAGCACAGATGCAACACTGATTTCTTAATGTGTTAGGGTTACATTAAAAAAAAAAAAACTCAACTAAAAATTGAGTAATGACATGCTGGCTTAATAGTTTTGATTGGCCTTATCTTTGATCAACATTTCAAAACAAGGGAGTACCAATTAAAAATAAGATTAAAAAAATACAAGCTGTCTAAAAATTGTTCAATGAAAAAGCCTTCAAATTTTATAACATTTTAACCTCAAATGATTGTAGACTAACTCAGACTAACAGTTTTGCCATCATCACAAACACTTTTGTTACACTTGAGTTTTTTTCCTGTAGTGTTCATTGGTTGTATTATGTAATGCAATTTTGTTACATTAAAATAGTTTGAATTATTATATTTTATTATAAGAAGCTTTAGAAAAACACATAAGTAGGATAAATTTATAAAAGGATAAATAATATTTTATGGGATTTTAGACAAGTTCTATACAGACATATAGCTAGTTCAAGGTAATAAAGTGCCTTCATTTCCAGGTAATTACTTTTTCATTAAAATATTTTAAGGCTTTACAAGAAACTTAATGTTATCAGAAGTTTGATAGCATATGGGGTTATGCTATTAATTAGCATTCTTTCATAGTTTTCATTTCATTTAATCTTTTGATCCACATTAGGTAATTTTTAATAATTAGCAGCTTAAAATGATAAAATTTGAATTGTGAATTCTGAATTCATTTTGTGAGGGAAAGGAAAGATGTATAATTTCTAAATGCTGTGATTTGAACATAAGATTCACGTTTCTTGTGACTGATCCATTTATATCTTAATATATAACGGCCAATGCCCCCCCCCCAAATCCAACAGAATACTTCATTTCATGGCAAACAGGGCCAAGACTTCATTCATTCATATGTTCTGTTGTCTGTACATTTAAAATGATTGTGCAGCCTTAAATGAAAAAGGCCACAGAAAATCTAAGATAATATCTTCAAATACAGGCACAATTAATTTTATTGCAATAGCTTATGCATAATCTATATTGATGCCAATGCCTAATGTTAAAGCATTTATATTTGTTTTCATTTTGCTTCTAATACCCACAGATGTATCAGAATAAAATACTGGTAAGCTAATCGAAGTATATACAATAGCCATAATCATACAGAACTCTATTTCTTCTTGTCATTTTTCTTTGGAGGATATGGGGGTATTTTAAACACAGCTGTGTCCTTAGTTCTCTTGGCAGCTCCAGATCTTAAGGTATATTATGTCTATATGGACATCAACTACTTGATTTTGCTCTAATGAATTAAAATGTTTAAATATTCTTTTCAGGCGTTTTGGTTATTTTTATCAGAAAATTGCTAAAGTCAGGCACCAGATTAAAGAGCCATGATATCTAAAATGCTTTCTTAATTACCACAGTATTAATTTAAAATGTTCCTTAAAGATTTTTGAGATTAGATGTAAGAGGAAAGGTAAAACGCATTGCAAAGAATGGTTTAACGTTCCATACAATTAGAAAAACAGGAACTACCAGTAGGACCAAAGTGCTAGTTTTAAAACTGGGTTTGGTTTCTAATTTAAAGCCTCGTAAGAGTCATTCCTGGGAATTAAAAAAAAATTACAATGGCATAAACTTTTATAATTGCACATTCCTTTACCAAAGTGCCACAAGTTACCAAAACATTTAAAAAATGTACATGATGCTACTTTTCAAAATCTAAGTATATATAAATTTACCTTTATTTTTAATAGTATAGTACAAACAGCACAAATATAAGCAGGAAGATGAATTATAACTTTCTAGAAACAGTATAGTGTATTTAAAAAAAATAACTATTAAGAACTTTTGTCATTATGAAGATTCAAACCCAAGTATAGCCAAAGCATTTCCATAAAATCTGAAAACATCATGAGAGTTTATGTAGGCAAATTTTAGTCACACCCTGTCATGCAATGCAGAGACATTAAGTGCTTTTTTTTAAAACACTGTTTTTTAAAAAAATTTGACTACATATTGTACTTACTTTCTTCAAATGTTGAAGGGACAATATATGCAATAACTGAGCTTTGGAGACAGTACTAAACGTAAGGTTTCTAGCCTTAAGTGTTTGTTCCTATTAAGCACAGCAAAAGAGGTTTGATGCATGGGTTATTAATTTTCATGCTTTTATCTCTTTATTCTAAATAGAAATGTAGAGAGATCATATAAGAAGGACAAAAGGTCATTAGAGACCAAAGCACAAACATTTGGAACAAACGTGGTGGAATCTCTCCATATGATTAAATTTGGTAATTGGGGGAAGACAATAAAATAAATGATTTCTTTACCATGTAATAATTATATTAATATATATTTTAAAATAAATGCCCCTCACATAATATTAGAGTTTCAATAGTTTTGTAGTTTGAACGTGATGACATTAAACTAAGGAGGTGTCTCTTTATAAATTGTGACCAAAAAAAATTGTATTGTTCAAAGGAGAGAACATGGGATTATGATTGTCAACGACAGCCCCTTGTTTATTGTTATGCTGCAGGTTAAACACTGTGGTGGAGCGTCTCATTTAATTAGGGTGAAAATGCTGGGAAAAACATACAATAACTTATGTTAAAATGAGGATTAGTTCACAGTCATGGAATATTAAATGACTAGCAAAAAAGGAACCCTTCCTTTTTCTACAGTTTGAGAATCTCCCTTGGATGTAAAAATGACCACATAAAAGCATATGAAAGAAGTGCCCAATTCAATAAGTTCTTTATCTTCTGAGGATATAGAATGGGATACAAATTGAGATTTGTATCTTCTGAGAAATCCTCTAAGAAAAGTAACAAACTTTAAAATCAAGTAAAATCAGAAAGGATCAATCATGATAAATCACTGATAACGACTCTCTCCAACCCAACATACAATAGATAAGTCAGAGAAACAACAAATATCCTTCCTATATAATTTAAAGGATCTTCTTGTGGTTTTTGAGTATGAAGATATACTCTCTTGTTAAGTAATAGTCTTGGACAGTGGTAGCATTTAAAAATTACTAGACAAATACTTCAAATAATGGAAATGCATAATATTTCTAATAGAAATTGTAGATGTGTGGAAATTCCACACTATGTATGATAATCCAACTATATATTACCTCATGTAATACCCAGTATAAGATTCCACAATCTTTTTTGCTGACACATACACATATTTTTTTTCTTGAAAAACAGTTGTATTTACCTAATTTAGCTTTTCCCTGGGAGCAGTGCTATTGTGATGACGGTAAGTACTGAAAATACCTATGAGAACCATTCCTACCATATAGTTTAATCTTGCTTTCTGTTTCTACTGTATTTTATACTTAGTATTTCAATATCATTCAGCTGTTGTATAGCACTTTTGATTTCCAAATGCCTTACAAATGATTAGAACAGCCACTTCTCACTTCATTCCTATGAGGAAAGGAAAGTTCATAAACTGCTTGAGCAGTGGTGTAACTATTCAGACCTTAGGTTTCTTCTCCAAGCCAAAAGCAGTTGTCCAATTCTATGTATCTATACTATACGATCCCTGGGGTCAAAGGCAAGAGCTTCTCTGCTCTACAGACCTAGCAACCTGTTTAGGTCATGCTGTATGCAAAATAAATATTTGTTGACTTAATGAAGGAGAAATGAGATTGGAAAAAAACAGAAGAAAGAACCTCGACCCCACCCCCAACTGAAACGGTGCGCTAGCCCATTCTTTCTCCTCTGCTACCAGAGTGTTGATAGTATTACGCGTCTTAAAGCGATGGGGTGGTATTACTCACTCACAATGGCAAAACCATGTTGTATATGCTCACCAGAATATCAATGACACAACCGTTATTACAATCACTCCTAAAACTTTGAATGAATCACCTTGCCTTTTGCCAAATATTTAAATGAGAAGTTGTACTTTCATGTACAGTAGACTATTCTTTTCCTAAGCTAATTCAGGCACAAAACAATCAAGGAAGTAATCCTTCCAGTGCAATCATTATCTTGAATATGGAGAATAACAGAAGGGAGTGGAAAGACAGCTACACAGACAGTGTGAAAGGAATCGGGGACTACTGGTTCTTCAGTGTTTTGGAAGTAAATGCAGGAAAGTTAATGTCCTTGAGAAGATAGAGATTTTAGTGAGCTAGGTGAATGGTGAGGTTCAACTAGATGATGTCAGGCTTTTCCAGCTCTAAAATTCTATGTTGTGCTGTGCTTCCTTCTCTGATATGATGGGAATGCGTATGGTAACCAAAATAAATTTTATTTTTAAGAAAAAAGAAAAACTTTGTAACATTTAATATCCTGGATCTCTTGAACAACTGAGTATTAAGTTTTTTCTTTAAACCATCACTAGGCCTTGTTGACTGAAAAAAAAAAAAAAAAAAGCACAATGTGAGAGTTGTGAGTATAGTTTTATTTGGGGCAAAATGAGGACTGCAGCCAAGGAGACAGCACCTCAGATGGCTCTGAGAAACTGCCCCAAACAGGTAGGGTGGAAGGTCAGTATATTTGTGATTTTGCAGAAGGGGGAATATATGCATCAAGCAAATATTTTTTCCAAAGGTTTCTGCTAGTCTCATGACGGTCACTGCCAGTCCCAAGGAGCTGACATCACCATGAAGGACTTTAGTTCTTTTCTAAATATGAGGAGATACAACGACTGGGCTTATACACCATTCTCCTGAAACTATCTTACTATCTGAAGACCTGTTCTGGCAGTTTCTCCCAGAGCACAGAATGCCTCATTCCTGATCTCCACCCTGAACTCCTTTTAGAGGATGTTGAAGGTTGACAGTTGCAGTGGCTCATGTTTTAATCCTTGTAGAGGTAGATGGCAAGTGCCAATTTGTAGGTGACAGCCTTCTTTTGCAACATGCCATGTCAAGCCTTTTAAATCCTAAATAAACCTACTTAAATTATGTCAACCTACTGTGGATATTATAATACTTTATATTATCAGCAAAATTAGCAGCTAAGAGCTTGCTCCTACTTCCACAACTTTACATGAATGTCTCTGAATAGGTCTTACCCACTAAGTGCGACTCATGACCTCATGTTCAATTTCAAAGAGAGAAAGGTGAAATTATTTTTTTGTAAAAATGAAGACTTTTGGTTTTAAATCACAAATGATAATCATACTGAGCATGAATCTCTAAGCTGCTGTACATGTTAATAAAAACAGCACTCTACAATAGCTAGATTAATTGACAGAGAAGCAAAAACATTATTTATCCAAAATTAGGAAGCAAAAATCTAATTGTTATAAGCCAGAACATAAATACATGGGTGGAGGAAAGATGATTTACTATGAACTTTAATTTCTGCTAAGCTAGGACTTCCAAAACTCTTTAAACTGCATGTACTCACTGAGAAATCAGGCATATAACTTTTTATTTCACAACCTAAGACCACTCTACACTTTGAACATTAAAATCATGTCCTTGCGCATACCAAAATGGGAACCAGGGCTATATCATCACTTCTCCACATGGCAACAAACATATTGACAGTTAATTAAAATTACTTACTACAACCAAAAAAAATGATGAACTGCTTAGAGAATTCATGCATACTGCTCAAAAGTGGTTAATCATCTTCAGAGTGTAGAACATATATCCTTGAAGCTGAGTATGATAGCACTTCAAATCCTCTGTATGGGTTAAATTACAGTAATGAGATTCTTTCGGTAATTTAAATGTAACTGCCTTTTTATGAGAAATAAGACTTGGGCCAAATTCTACATTAAAGTAGGTCATGTTAAAGGGGAGTTTCATTTCAGTATTTCTGGAATAATCAGAATGAAATATGAATGTGGTAAAATAATTTAGGAACCATAAGGAGAAAAATAGCTATCAGAGACAAGAAGGAAAGTATGTGTATTTAGTGGCAGGCAGAAAGGCAAAGGAAATGAGAAAATAAGTAGATGAGAGGGATTCAGAGACTGGGAACAGATGAAATGTTATTAATACTCTCTCATGATCTGGCAAATATTTCCTGTGAGTGTGTTTTTCCACAGAACTGATGCAACACTGTAGTACCATATGGTTTCTCTTTCCCTTGCTGAATAGTTGTATAAACTATTGTTGAAAATGACCTCCTACCTTCCCATAAAGTTAGGAGAGCACCCGTTGGGGGTGCTCCTTGTATAACTGTGTTCTGCAACCTCTTTGTGGTTCTGCTGCTCCCCATTTCAGAATCTTAAGGGGGGGTATGGCATGGATAGGTAAGGACTAAGACAAAGGCCAGCTCAAGCCCCTCCTTTTTCTAGTTACATCTGAATTCAGACTCCTCTTTGGCAAGAATAGGATTCTCTTAAAAAAGACAAAAGCAGATCTATTGGTACACAATTGACTATGCCACACCAGAATCACAGTATTATCTTTGCTTAAATATATTGCTGCTCCCCAGAATCTCAGTGACTCTTTGCTCAAAATGGTAAAATTTAGGAATTTCCTAAATTTTTTCCTGGTGGTCCAGCAGTTAAGACTCCACGCTTCCAATGCAGGGAACACAGGTTTGATCCTTGCTGGGGGAACTAAGATCCCACATGCTAAGCAAAAAAATCTCTATTTAAGAGGTGATAGTTATACAACTCTCTAAATATACCAAAGATAACAGAATTGTGCAAGTAAAGCAAGTGAATTGTATGGTATGTAAATTATAATTTAAAAAATTAAAAATCAAATAAAATGGCAAAATTTTGGTAAATTCAATTAGAACTTTCAGAAAAACAAAAATGCAATCTGGGTATTGCTTTCATTGTATCCATTCTCCTTTCATTACATAAAATATGGACCAATGTGAGTTTCCAGTAATAAAACTGAGTTTATAAGGTTTATATTATATAATTTAAAAAGTATGTATAAGCAACTGAGGCATCACCATACTGATAAACAATGAAAGCATTCCTTCCTGCATGTTTTGATAACAGAGATATATAGAGATATCATAAGAAGTATCTCCTAGCCTGGAATTATTTTTCACATTACTTTCTGAGCTCAAAACAGCTATAAAGTAAAAAAAAAAAAAATAGTAACCATTCATTGGCTATTGAATTGTTGAACTGCACAAGCCCATTACCTCTGTTTTTAATAGAACAGTAGCATAATTTAGGGTTTCTCAAAAGAGGACGAATATAACTAAGATAGAGTTGCCTGAATGTTAGGAGCATGATCATTTAATATTAATATTAGCAGATATTTTGTCCCTCCATCCTTACTACAGGGGTTGCTGCCATGATTCAGTTAAGATACTCAGAAAAGATCTGTGCTTATTTTTTGCCTGTTTAGCATCATTAGCAATAAAAAGGAAACATAAATTCAACAACAGGGATGTACCCGAAACTACTAGACTGAGTGAAGGAAGTCAAACACAAAAAATACTTGTCAACTTATATGAAATTCCAGAATAGATGAGAGTGACTTATGGGGTGAGAAATCAGACTGGTGACTGCTTCTGGAAGTCAGGATGGGGGGACGGTGTGTGTGCTGACTAGGAAGGGATACATGGGAACTGGCGTGAGAAAAATGTTCTATGTCTTGATACTTGCCCAAACCGACTGACTGGTATAAGAAGAACTGTATGTAAATTAAACTTGAATATAAAACGTTCAACAGCATTCAGTTCAGTTCAGTCGCTCAGTCGTGTCCGACTCTTTGTGACCCCATGAATCGCAGCACGCCAGGCCTCCCTGTCCATCACCAACTCCTGGAGTTCACTCAGACTCACGTCCATCGAGTCCGTGATGCCGTCCAGCCATCTCATCCTCTGTCGTCCCCTTCCCCTCCTGCCCCCAATCCCTCCCAGCATCAGAGTCTTTTCCAATGAGTCAACTCTTCGCATGAGGTGGCCAAAGTAGTGGAGTTTCAGCTTTAGCATCATTCCTTCCAAAGAAATCCCAGGGCAACAGCATTACGACTAAGCAAAATATACCCACCGAAGAACCATCGTGAAGGTTGGTGTCATTTCTCTTTTTTCATGTCAAAACTTCTACCTTCACTGTGCCCCATAGAGAGCAACATATCCCAGAATGGGGTCTATGATGTACTCTGCAGATGACAGGGATTTTGTATCAGTGCACTAAACCCAAACAGGCTCTTTGTAACTGGAGAAAAATTAAGACACATTCTTTTATGGACCATAGTAAATGTGTCTTTATATCTAAGAAAAGATATAAAACATCTGTTTCAAATATACCATAGAATTGGGACTTCCCTGGCAGTCCCGTGGTCAAGATTCCATGCTTCCCATGCAGAGGGCAGGGGTTTGATTCCTGGTCAGGGAACTAAGATCCAGGATGCCCCGCCTGGTATGGCCAAGCAAACAAAAAAACCCCTAGAATGTGAAAGGTTTTCCAAGTCAGATTTATTCATGTGAAAATACTAATTTATACACACAGAAAAAAAATTAATTAAAATTTTGGCTCAAATGCTTAAAAGTAATCATGGCAGTATAGCCTTCAATCCTGTTTTGGTTCCCCAAGGAAGTGTGAATGCAGATGCAGCAGTAGTGACCACTAGTATCTAAAGCAGGTCAATGAACTTAAAACATTTAGGTGGGAAGGAAACAAAATTTTATCTCATGCTGTGGTGGCAGTGAAGTTGCTAAGTCGAGTCAGACTCTGCGACCCCATGGACTGTAGCCTTCCAGGCTCCTTTGTCCACGGGGTTTCCCAGGCAAGAATACTGGAGTGGATTGCCATTTCCTCCTCCATTACCTTGTGCAACCTGGTGTGTAACCAAGTGTATACAGTATGCCGCATTTTAAAACTATTTAAATGCCACTGGTTGGGGCCTAATTTTTAATGATTAGCTCACCACTTCAAATCTAAGGAGCCAAGCTCATTGACTTTAAAGAGGTGACAATCAGAGGTAAAATATTCAAGGAATTCCCAATTTCCTATAAAAATAATCTTATTACACTACTGGACAATTCTAAAAATAAAGTGAAGAAGTTCTACTGGTTCTGAGAAGAAAATAGTAATACCCGGACATATCCTGAAGAGAATTTATGTGCAAGTGACGCCAAGTATTCATAGGCAAAATTAAGACCGTAATGAAAACCAGATACTTATTTCTCCAAATTATTTCTTGTTTTAATTCCATTTCTAACCCACCAAAGGCTTATGCTGTCCTAAACTGACGTGTTATACAAAGGCATCTAACATATCTAATTTAAGTGCTATTCATCATTTCCACCAGAGTAGAGGGAAGAAATGGAAAAAGTAAGCCATTTCCCTAGCACAATGCCTGTCTGTAGGAGGGACTCAATAAGGATTTGTGGAATCAATGAATGAATGCTTTCATTTCCTGGAATTGTCATTTCTTACCTCACACAATGACTTCTTACTATACATTAAAACTTCAGTGTGATTGAAAAGGAAAAACATAGGCACATACTTAGTAAAAAAAAAAAAATGTAATGCTCTGGGGGTTGCCCTGGCGGTCCAGTGGTTAGGACACCATGCTTCTACTGCAAGGGGCATAGGTTCAATCCTGGCTGGGGAAGTAAGACCCCACATGCCACACAGTGCAGCCAAATAAGTTTAAAAAATTAAATAAAATGAAAGCAGTGCTCTGAAACCATATCATTATTGCTGCTATTGCTATTGTTGATCCCAAAAGTTGTATAAATATACATTAATGTAACTGGAAAACCACAACAATAAATTGATACATGATAACCTAGATGTTTAGCTATAAAAAATTTCCTTTTAAAAACTCAGTTGACACTAAAGGACACCATTTGCTTTTCTAGAGGCAATGGTAAAAACTTATATAATTAATGGCCTGGGTAGTTGTATGATGCTTCAGATAAATATTTTCTGAGATAGTGAGAGGTTTAAAGGTTCATAAGCACCAAAGAAAAACAGAATGCCAGGTGCCAGAAGATAGAAGAAATATAGTCCAAGACGATATAAAATGAGGAAAAGCTCAGTATTAGAATGACGGTCTATGGGAGCCTCTTCATGACGGTAACTGGGACCTCAATTATAATGGTTACTTTCTGGTTAAATAAGGGTTAGAGTGTGTGTCAACTATCAAACAGCTATTTTTCAGAAGAAAAAAATGACTCACAAACATGATCTTGTTTGTAATAGCTTTCAACTTTAAAATAAATGAGTGAGAGAACTCTTGTAGCTGAGAGAAAGCAAACACATATTCTAAATGAATCACATATACCATCCCCAACAGATTTTGAAGCAAAATAATAGAGGAGTAGGTATTAGGTAGTGGGAAGACCATTTAATAAGGTCTAGCGCAAGTTCTGAAATGACTAGTTAAGTGATTTTGAACAAGATACATAACATCTCTAATGTTTTTCCTATCTGGTATAAGAGACTCGGGTTCAATCCCTGGGTCGGGAAGTTTCCCTGGAGTAGGAAACGTCCACCCACTCCAGTATTCTTGCCTGGAGAATCCGTGGACAGAGGAGCCTGATGGACTATAGTCCATGGGGTTGCAGAGTGGGACACAACTGAAGTGACTTGGCACAGCATAGCACATAAAATGAAGGTGTTATACTACTGCAAAGATTCCTTTGTTGGTTGGGGGTGAGGTGGGGGGAAGTTGAGGCAGATTAAGACAAGAAAATCCTAGGTTGTCAAGTCATTAATGATATTTACACGAATACTAGGAAACAGGTGATTATAATCCTTTTAGCTGTGGGGCAACTGGCCCCAAATTATGCAAACTGCCAAATGATCATCTTTTAAAAAAAGTCAAGCAAAGCATTTCTGTTTTCCTCCAGCAATTAAACCATGCTTTGATACTTCCTTGTCTGCAGATAGATTATTCACTTTCTTAATAGTGTCTTTTGATGAGCAGAAAATTTTAATTTTGGTGAAGTCTAGTTTTTTTTTTCTTTTATAAAGTGCTTTTTGTTTCCTGTCCAAGAAATTTCTGCCTACACAGTTGTTGGCTTTTATATTTTACTGAAAACAGCTTCAACAGATTTTAACTAACCCAACTGCCTTGTTGCAGCTGTACCTGACTGAGAGTTACTCTGGTAAAAGGAAACTTCCACTTCCTTCCAATTTTGCATACTTCTGTTCTACTTTCTGGAGAACCATCCACTTTAAGTGTTGGAAAGAGTTAATAATGAGGTTACTAAGTTTATTAAACGCTTATTATGTGACAGAAACTTTGCTAACCAATTTATGTATCTTGAAAGTAAAAGTGAAGTCACCCCATTGTGTCCGACTCTTTGTGACCTTATGGACTGTAGCCTACCAGGCTTCTCCATCCATGGAATTTTCCAGGCAAGAATACTGGAGTGGGTTGCCATTTCCTTCTCCAGGATATCTTCCTGACCCAGGGATTGAACCTGGGTCGCCGTCATTGCAGGCAGACAGATGCTTTACCATCTGAGCCACCAGGGAAGCTCAGCTTAGCCACCTAAGCTTATGTATCTTAGGATGCTGAATTTTCTTGAAGAGCATTTTGGCTGACTATAGGTTCTGTGAGACAAGGAACCTTATCTGTTTTGTTATTGATACATCCTTTGGCCCAGCACATAGTGAGTCATTATAAATGGAAAGCTGATTGAATAAATTCTCACAATGATTCTAGAAAGGTATAAAATTTGTCCCAAATTACACAGTATGTGACAAAATTTGATCTTGAACCCAGGACTGGCTGACATGAAAGTCTGTTCTATACTCTTTACCATTCTCTACTAGACTACTGACACTGCCTGATACCTCTGTGGGGAACCAGTACCTAGAAATACAGCTGAAACTATTGCCATAGTTTAAGGGGGTGGACAAAATGCACTGAAATTATTTTATTCCTCTGAAAACAAAAAGCAAACATGGATTTTCTACTAAGTTCCTTCATGATAATCCTAGGTGTATAGACCTTCTTATATTTATAGCTATATGATTATTCAAACAGATTGAGCCACATGAAAGTTTTATGGTCACAGAAATATATGCAGAGATAAATTCAATCTCCAGGTGAGAATTTAGAATTCAGCCTGCTAATTCCTCAGTGAGGCTACAAGTGAGAGTGAAAGTCGCTCAGTCATGTACAACTCTTTGCAACCCCATGGACTATACAGTCCACGGAATTCTTCAGGGCAGAATACTGGAGTGAGTAGCCTTTCCCTTCTCCAGAGAATCTTCCCAACCCAGGAATCAAACCCAGGTTTCCCGCATTGCAGGCGGATTCTTTACCAGCTGAGCCACAAGGGAAGGCCAAGAGTACTGGAGTGGGTAGCCTATCCCTTCTCCAGGGGATCTTCCCAACCCAGGAATCGAACCAGGGTCTCCTGCTTTGCAGGCAGAATCTTTACCAACTGAGCTATGAGGGAAGCCCCTGTGAAGCTACAAAACCATGGTTAACTGGGAATGCTAGGAACAATTCATTTATTCAATGGAACTTCCTAGTCAACAGTTTTAACCAGAATGCTCTTGAGCCTGTTGAAATTCAAATATTCCTACTACTACTACTACTAAGTTGCTTCAGTTGTGTCCGACTCTGTGCAGCCCCATAGACGGCAGCCCATCAGGCTCCCCCGCCCCTGGGATTCTCCAGGCAAGAACACTGGAGTGGGTTGCCATTTCCTTCTCCAATGCATGAAAGTGAAAAGTGAAAGGGAAGTCGCTCAGTCGTGTCCGACTCTTAGTGACCCCATGGACTGCAGCCTACCAGGCTCCGCAGTCCGTGGGATTTTCCAGGCAAGAGTACTGGAGTGGGGTGCCATTGCCTTCTCCGCAAATATTCCTAGTATGTATGATTATTTTGATTTTCTGCTTCAATAAATATAACAGTGAACATGATAAAATTTTGTGTGTGGGTGAAGAAGATTACTGCACTGTTAACTATTACAATGAATGATATAATGGAAGAAGATGTGGGTTCTTGAGTTAATTTGCTAAAAACTTGGAACATCTGTTTCAAACGGGTTTCCGAAAAAGCCTGCTTCCAACTTATTATGTGGTCATTTATTTCTTGTTCATGAGTGTGTAGGGGAAAAAAAAAAATCACTGGTTGACTTTTAATTATTAATTGAATTTACTGTGCAAATGAAGTAGTTTTCTCTCTTAAATTCTCCAAATAACATTGTTTGAAGGCTACAATGCAACGCAGTGCCATGACAGGACTCATGTCTACAGGAGGGGATTTGTATTCTAGTCAATAGGATTCAGTTCTGGGAGGTTCACTAAGGTGGGAAGCTCAGGAAAGAGGGTCAAATTCTCAGTAACTAGCGGCTGAATCTAGGCAGGTGCAGCAATATAATGATTTGACATGCCTTCCACCAGGGCCAAAATAGATCAAAGATTCAGTGCAGAATTGCACCTAAAGATGTAACAAAAACAGGAAAGTAACTAGAATGCGTTGAAAAATATTTTATTTAGCTATAAAAAGCATGTACTTAATTTGAACAAATTTTAAGTTTACCATTTAAAATTTCTATAGTTTTATTATGAAGGCTTCTAACAAACCGTGGGCTCCTTATAAACCTTGGTTATTTTAGTAGATCGCTAAGTGATTTACAGCCAACTGTTTAACCCGCCTGGACCTGTTTTCTTCATCTGTTAAATGAGGTTAGTGATACTGATCTAAACTCATCTGAATTAGTATTTTCATCAAGATGAAATGAGATCCAATATATGAAAGAACTTTGAAAAATGTCAAATTACATGAAAATTATTATAATTTTAAAATCCTGTAATTCTTTTTTAACATTTAATTAGAAAATATTTTAGCAGCAATGACCATTTATAAAAAAACTTTCAAGATAAATGAATCTTTTATACCAAAAAATAATTGAATTTATCCATTAACGGCTCTTCATTGAATGAATCTACAGTGAAAATGGTTACATATTGTGATTTACACACAGTTGAATTCAGCTAAGATATTGGTGAGTAATTCATAGTTGAGAACATGGATGGATTTTGTATATCAATCCAGACATACGGAGAGAAAAGGAGTGCATGAAGATATCATATACATGATGAAAATGAAATTAAATTAAAGTGAGATGAATACAAAGATCTGGGGCAGGAAGGACAAATATTTGACATGAATGTTACTACTCCTTGCCTTCCTCATCCTCCCCCCAGCTCAAGCCCATGGACACACAGAAGTCACAGCAGTCTTAGGATGAGCCTGCCTGGGACTCCACAATCTCCAGCCTTAGAGCTCAGGAAGTCATCACCATTTGAACACAGCACATGAGATGAATCAGACTCATTATTTTCATCTGAGGACATAAAAAGAGACTTGGAATGGAAAACTGAAAAAGACACGTGTATCCCATTGTTCACTGCAGCACTATTTACAATAGCTAGAACATGGAAGCAACCTAGATGTCCATCGACAGATGAATGGATAAAGTAGTTCTGGTACATATACATAATAGAATATTACTCAGCCATAAAAGGAATGCATCTGAGTCAGTTCTAATGAGATGGATGAACCTAGAACCTATTATACAGAGTGAAGTAAGTCAGAAAGAGAAAGATAAATATCGTATTCTAATGCATATATATGGAATCTAGAAAAATGGTACAGAAGAATTTATTTTCAGGGCAGCAATGGAGAAACAGACAGAGAATAGACTTATGGACACGGGGAGATGGGAGGAGAGGGTGAGATGTATGGAAAGAGTAACATGGAAACTTACATTACTATATGTAAAATAGCCAATGAGAATCTGCTGTATGATTCAGGAAACTGAAACAGGGGCTCCTGTATCAACCTAGAGGGGTGGAATGGGGAGGGAGACAGGAGGGAAGTTCAAAATGGAGGGGATATGTGTACACCTATGGCTGATTCATGTTGAGGTTTGACAGAAAACAACAAAATTCTGTAAAGCAATTATCCTTCAATAAAAAAATAAATTAATTAAAAGAGAGACTTGGAATGGAGAAGACAGAGATATTGTTTAAAGTAGTATCATTGTAGTTCTCTAAATTGGCATCAATGAAATATATCCTAAATACCACAACAGATACAGATCATTCATCACATTTAGAGAATAAACTGTTCAAGGGAAAAGTACATACAACTTTTACAACAGCTCCAAACATACTTACATTTACCAACACATGGCCAGGCCTGTGGCAGATAATCAGATGAGTATCCAGTGAATGGAAAAAAATGACAGATTGATTAGGCTCCAACAGATGCTTTGAATCAAATAACTTTGGACATGGCCCACTTCAAGCTAATGGTGGTGGAATATTATTCTTTCATAAATCACTGTATCTTGAGTTCTTAGCGAAAGGGCTGGCACAGAGTAGCCACTTAATACTCACTGAGTGAATATAAGAACAGGATCATTTATCTATTAAGCAAGGGACAAAATATTTCTGAAGTAAAATTTAGGATGGGCAGGAAACCAAAGATCTCATATGCTACAAAATTTGTGAGTCAGTTTTTGGAATAAGATGACATAGTATTTCTTTTTTTTTTTTTTTAATTTTTCATAAGCCCCAGGTGCCCTGTTTATTAGCTGGCAGTTTTAGATTTACATTATGGCCCAGACCCTCAAGGATTAGTTATTGCTTGAGCCCAGCAACTAGAGCCCTGTGGTAGTGAATGTCCCATGAACATTCAGTTCAGTTCAGTTCACTCGCTCAGTCATGTCCCATGAACATTACTGGTAAGTATATTCTTTTTCCTGGCATTGGGTCATTTTCTTTAAGACTCTTTATCAATGCTGGCAATAGATGAGGTTTATACATATGAGTACATATGAGTCATATGCCTGACTCAGTACATATGAGTCAGGCATTTATTCGGTGGTCTCAGGTTCTCAAGTATTTTTATAATTATTTTTCATATGTGCAATATTGTGAGTATTCAACACCATGAATATACATAAGAAATTTGACATTGATTCATAATATCATCTAATATATAATCTGCTTTTACATTGTTCCAGTTGTTCCCCGATACCCTATATGTGCATTTTATTTTTTTATTTTTTTAATTTTAAAATCTTTAATTCTTACATGCGTTCCCAAACATGAACCCCCCTCCCACCTCCCTCCCCATAACATCTCTCTGGGTCATCCCCATGCACCACCCCCAAGCATGCTGTATCCTGTGTCAGACATAGACTGGCGATTCGATTCTTACATGATAGTATACATGTTAGAATGCCATTCTCCCAAATCATCCCACCCTCTCCCTCTCCCTCTGAGTCCAAAAGTCCGTTATACACATCTGTGTCTTTTTTGCTGTCTTGCATACAGGGTCGTCATTGCCATCTTTCTAAATTCCATATATATGTGTTAGTTCTTGACATAGTATTTCTTTTCAGGTTTTTAAACGATCACTTTCATTCCCACTTGTCATCATTCTGATTTGTCTGTTAAGTACTGTGATCTTCAGGCAACAAGATTTCAAAGGCAAAACAGGAATAGGAACGCTTGTGATTAAATGAAGAGGGATGATTTTAGTCATCAGCCCAGGGCAAGGTGTAGAGGGGAATAAAAAAGAAGAAGAAAAAACAGCCTCTGGTTTTAAACTTAAATTCAAGTTAAGGAGATGGGATTTCTGTACAGGAAAGTTAAGTTTAAAGTTTTAAATATATTTAATCATGTTCTAGGCTGTGTCTAAAAAAAAAATCCTTTTGGAACTAGAATGGCCTGTTGAATGTTTTTAGTATACAGAACCAAAAGGTAAGTATACACTTTATTAAAGCAACTGTAACTAAACATGAAGGATGCCAAGAAAGAAAGGATGATCAGTCAATGTCAGATGAAATGGATAAGACGTGGAGAAAATAAGAAAGAACCACAGAATGAAGTTGAAGGGAACTTTAGAAGTTTCATGACTCCATGGATACTGAAATTGAAAGGTTCTTCTGATTCAATGCCCACACTGATGGATAAACAAGCTGGGGTCCACAGCAGCGAAATGACCTGCATTAAGCCTACCTTGGAGAAGGAAATGGCAACCCACTCCAGTATTCTTGCCTGGAGAATCCCAGGGACAGGCGAGCCGGGTGGGCTACCGTTGATGGGGTCACACAGAGTCGGACACGACCGAAGGGACTTAGCAGCAGTAGCAGCAGCAAGCCTACCGAGGGGCTTCCCAGGTGGCTCAGTGGTAAAGAATCCACCTGCAAGCAGGAGACTCAGGGTTCAATCCCTGGATTAGGAAGATCCCCTGGAGAATCCAATATTCTGCCTGAAAAATCCCATGGACAGAGGAGCCTGGTGGGCTACAATCCATGAGGTCACAGCGTCAGACATGACTTAGCATCTAAACAACAAGCCTATCTTGAAAACACCAGAGCTGGGGCTTTCGAATGATAATATACAACACCGTGCGCTCAGCCTCTGCACCACACCTCTGCATACCAGGAGAGCAAAGGCGAGACCTTAGGATTCTTTAAAGTCCATGAATGCTTAAAATAATAGTCCCAATAATACACACTTGAAAATTTTTTTTGCTTTATAAATTATAGCACAGATATAGTAATTTGGCACCCACAGTCATTTTACAGTCATTTTTGAAACAAAATCATTAAAACAAACCTGTCAGTCAGAACTGAACTATTAAAATCTAATAATCAAATTTCATGTTTATCTAAAATTAATTTTTCCATATAAATCATAAGTTTCCATCAAAGTGTAGATTTTCTATAACACGCCTCACATCAGAAGCAAATTACCTAATAATCAAATTTCATGTTTATCTAAGATTAATTTTTTCCACATAAATCATAAGTTTCCATCAAAGTGTAGATTTTCTATAATATGTCTCAGATCAGAAGCAAATTACCTAATGGAAGGTACTGCTTGGATCCCAGCTTGGCACATCAGTAAATGTAATATTGGGAGTCTTTTTCCAAAAATGAGTCAAACAGTAAATGGTAGTGGTTAACAAACCAAATTGCACATAGTTACCTAATAACCCAAAAGACCCTTAAATAGAAGTACTGTTCAGCATGTTTAAAGAATATTAGAAAGTAGTTTTAATTATTATAAGTCACACAGGCAGTACTCATTCTAAGTAAGTTTAATCTTATAATTGATAGAGTAAACAGCTGTCAAAAAATAAAAAAAGGCTCAGAACTTGGGGGAATTTTCAGACTGGAGTTTACTACATTAAAGATTCCCAATTGGCAAAACATTAATGCCTAGCTTATGTTAGAGTCTGCGAAGAGAGGAGAGATTAACTTCTAGGTCATTAACAGCACGTGCCCTGAGGGTTACATGACACTAAGAGAAGTTCTGAGGGGTGACAATGGTGGGCAATAGAGAAAGATCATAAATAGTGATGGGAGGGAGTTCCCTGGCAGGCCAGTGGTTAGGACACAGCACTTTCACTCCCGAGGGTCCAAGTTCAATCCCTGGTGGGGGAACTAAAATTCCACAAGGTGCACAGGCTGGCCAAATTATATATATAGTGATGGGAGCACTGCAAAGAAAAAAAATAATTGCTTAGTATGTTACTGAACCAGATGCACTCCAACTCTTTCATTAAATCTTTTTAACTCAAAATTTTTTTTCCCTTACTGAGAAAACATTTTTGATTTTTAATAGAAATCAAAGGAGTAACAAAATTCAATTTTAAGGAATTTTCTTTGAAATATTATCACTCTTGTTGTAACATCATTAAAGAAAAATTTAGGTGCTACAAAAAGTATGGAGATAAAACTCATGATACATTGATATTATAAATTAGTAAAATGAAAATTCAGTTATCATTATTCAAGAATCATGATCAATTAGTTTTTGTGCCAGTTCCAAGATATTTATTCATTTATTTTTATGGCTGCCCTGCACAGTATGTGGTATTAGTTTTCAATCAGGGATTGAACCCACATCCCCTGCATTGGAAGTGTGAAGTCTTAACCACTAGACACTACATAAGTCCCAGTTGCGAGATAATTTAAGCCAAAAAAATTGACTTTTTTCCTTATGTCAAGAACATAAGCATAATTCTTATAATTACAGCATTTTTGGTTATTTAGATGGATACTGCTTTATTGAATTCTTGAAAAACTTTAAGAACAGAGTAAGAGAAACTTTTTGAGGAAAAACTTTAAGCGTTTTGAAAATGTTTCTTGGGTTTTTTCTCAACTGCCAATGATTTTGAAAATAGCATGTCAAACACTTTACTTGCAGAAAATGTATTTTTACTTATGGCTATTCCTCCCAAATTATGTTTCTAATAAAGCTACTTAAAGCTAAACAGTTTTGTATTGTTCTAAGCAAAGATTCTGAAATCACCTAGTGAACATCAACACTGTCAAACACCAGAAAAATTTCCAGTCTATTGTAAGTAAATTTTCAATCTATTATATATACAAGTATATATTATACAAGTAATCTATTATATTATACAAGAATTGTCTAGAAGAAGAGAATTGTCTAGAAGAAGACAATTCTAGGATGTACATAGGAAAAGTCTAGGAAATTCCAGGATTTAGCCGAATTGCACTGGTAAATAACTGTAACTTCAAACTTCCAACAAACAGGCACAAAGATTCCATTGGAATCCTCTCAGTCTCAGGAAGAATAAAGGGTTACCTTTCCCTGTAAATCAAGTTTCCAGAATAAAATATCCTCATTCATAGTCACTCAAAGATTATAAGGGGCTCTTAATAGAAGCATAATTGTCCTGTAATCATAAATCTTTTTGCACGATAATTGTAACAATATAGAATATATAAGGATTCTACTAAGAGAACTAAGTAGCAATAATTATAAACCCATTATTGATGGAAGAACAGTTAAGGAGATATCTTGCTTATTGAGAAAAAAGGTTGAGAAGACAGTAGAATGGGGGTTGCCAGAAGATGGGGATGGTAGGATGAGGAATGTTTAATGGGTACAGAGTTTCAGATTTGGAAGATGAAAAAGTTTCAGAGATTGGTTGTATAACAAGCTGAATATATTTAAACACCAATGAACTATATAGTTAGAAGTGGTTAAGGTAGTACATTTCTTGTTATGTACTCTTTTAAACACACATAAACACAAGCTGAGTAAGATCAGAAGTGAGGCATTCAGATTGATTAAGAATATGTTTTTCTACTTCTAATAAATTGTAAGTTATAGCTGAAAAAAATAAGGCTGAGGAAAGTTATTCAAGACTTGGTCAACTTGTGAGAAGACAAATTACCTATGGATTTGATTTGGGCTGGAAAGACTCAGAGTATCTTGGTTGTCAAATCTGGGGAGAATGTAACCGGTAGGTACATGTCAAGAAGTTTGAACCTGAATTTCAGAGGAGGGGGAACTGACATTCCCAGTGATCACTGCCCAGAAAGCTAGCCAATGAATACTGAAGTGGGGAGCCATTCCCTCCTCCAGGGGATCTTCCCGACTCAGGGATTGAGCCCGAGGAACCCAGGTCTCCTCACTGCAGGCAGACTCTACCATCTGAGCCACCAGGGAAGCCCCTAATGTGACAGCACAAAATCTTAAACACTTGGGTTTGTGTATTAAGCCTCTCTTAGAGAGCTACAGATATCACCTGTCAATAAGATAACCAAAAAAATCATCTTCCATTGTGTCATGGCTGACAGTATTAAAATTTAAGCAATTCCAGCTACAAAAATGATATGGAAGAAAGACTGTAAGTCTAAGACAACAAATGGCCTCCAGACCATCTGTATCAGAATGAAAAAAGCCAATCTCAAACTCTACTCTGGACCAACAAAATCAGAATCTCCAGGGATGGGGACAGAACCTGCATTTTAAATTGCTATATATGCTCATGTTTGAGAATGTCTAGGCTGAATTTTGGCTTCAATGCATAGTATGTGGAATCTTAGTTCACCAACCAGGAAGCAAACCCACATCCCCCACATTGGAAGGTAGATTCTCAACCACTGGACCACCAGGGAGGTTCTGGGCTGATTTAAAGGCAGAAAATGTTGTCATTTTAATGGAAGTTAGAATTCATTAAAGGCAAATATAAAGTTTAATACCGAAGGATATTCTTGATGACATCATCATGACCATGGTCCTTTGAGCTCTTCAGAGACACAGAAGAGATTCTCTGCTGTGTTAAAGGAGGGACCCTTAGATTAACAAAAAATTCTCTTGAAGCATTAGAAGAGACACATTTCTAGGTAAGTCACATGACAGTTTTCTGCTCCAAGGGCCAGTTGTCTGGCTAAGTTTGAAATTTTCAGAACTACAATGAGAACTTTATAGCTCTAAAGCAGAGATGACTTTAGCCAAAAAGCAAATATTTGGCATGAATGCTGTTCTCTCTTTCCCTCTAGATGCAAATTTCAAATTCTCAATGCAGCACTTTAGGGCAGCCAACCAATTGTAGTAGCAAACAAGATGAAGCCAATTTGTCCTTACTTCTCCAAGGCATGGAAGGGGATGCAGAAAGAACTGGTCTCTCTTTATAATTTTATACACACACACACAATAATCTTGTAGAGTAAAATTTAGTTAGCTAAATAGTTAGAAATATATAATACATATACAGTTTATAGACATTGGCATAATATATTTCATTGTATTCAGGTCTCTCTCTTAAAGGTATTAGTATGTGTCCTTTTGAAATCTGGATATGTTACAGTATCACAGAAAGCACAAATGGCTTAAGAAGTGACCAGAAAAAAGTGGACTCTCCAAGTGAGAACTGAGTTTCATATTGGTTTACACTAGATCCCTGATTTTAGATATCATTGCCACTAATATCCTTCAGCCTTTTGTAAAGCCTTGAAATTCTCCAGGAGAGAATCACACATATTATTTGCAACAATAATCAACTTTCTCGGAAGCCTAATCTCTAAAACAGACTATCTGAGCTGAAATTAGCAAACTTCATGGCTTCTTTCCATCTTAAATTAGTAGTGCAAAAAAAAAAAAAAAAAGAGAGAGAAGTGAAAATATTATTTTATAGCTTCAACCTTTAAACAGAACTTAATCTAGATTTCTATAAAGAAAACATTTGATAACATCCAATAATTTGGTTTTCCAATTTACCATACTGTCATGGCTTTCCAAATAAGTCTTTACAAGTGCTTTCAAAAAAGCAAAAATAAATATTAAATTTATTCCTTTAAAAAATCCTTTCTGAAAAGAATGATTAAAAATAAAAAATTTCTCATGAAAATTAAAGTTGGATTTCATTTTGAAGGGCAAATTTCATGAAACCTGTCTTAACTCATTCATTTTAGTAAAGCTAATGAAAATTTGAAAGCTGATTCTTGTTTTGCAATAACAAGTAGTGGGAGGAAGTGACAAAGTTCCTCTTTTTTCAGAGTAATATTAGAAAAATTGAAATCACACTTCTTTATCCTACCTGTTAAATTAACAGAGGACCTGACTACAAAAGTTCTAACCATTACTTCTGAGAAATTCACTCTAAGCAGAAAAGAGTTATCAAAGTTACAACAGTCCAGTTATTTTTCTGATTTATTAATTATCTTTATGCATCATGTGTGAGGGGATCTTCTCGACCCAGGGATCAAACCCAGGTCTCCTACACTGAAGGCAGATTCTTTACCAGCTGATCCACTAGGGAAGCCCATCTCTGCTAGATCAGCAGTTAATCTTTTTCACAATTAGAAATTCGCTCATTGTGAATTCACTCATTCACTCATTGTGAATTCACTCATTTACTCACTAATTACTGAAGCTGGAAAGAGAAGTTAATGAACTTGCAGAACCACCAAGTGTATACATATGAATTTTCTATTTCTAATAGGATGTGATCCACTAAATGACAGCTGCTAAGAGTTTACATATAGTCATATTTATTAATTATATTTATATATAAAATAGCTATTAATTTTGATCAACATGCTAATTATAGAATGTCAAGTTGGTAAACCTAAGATGAATTATTCTTAAATGTTAGTTATATTTCCAAATAATATTCCCAGTGAGTATTTAGGTGAAGTATCTCTAAATTTAAATCAGTGGGTCCAGTTGTTAATCTGAAAAAGTACTATAGTGTGTATTTCCTCTATCCTCTGCATATAGATAGGACTCAGGAAGATGGTGAAAATATTAGTCTTTCAAAAGAAATTATACTGTATCTCTTACCACTTTATGTATCTTGAGAGCTAAGGAGTATTTTAAGTTTTAACCTTTATTATCTGTTTACCTAGCCTATTTTAGTAATTATGAACCTCTGAAGTACATGGAAAGTGAAAGTGAAAGTGAAGTTGCTCAGTCGTGTCCAACTCTTTGCGACCCCGTGGACTGTTGCCCACCAAGCTCCTCTGTCCATGGGATTCTCCAGGCAAGAGTACTGGAGTGGGTTGCCATTTCCTTCTCCAGGGGATCTTCCCGACCCAGGGATCAAACCCAGGTCTCCCGCATTGCAGGCAGATGCTTTAACCTCTGAGCCACCATGGAGTATATCACAAAATGTAAATTTAAGGGACCAAACTAATTGCAAGGTCCCTTCAAGTCCTAATACTTAGTATTCACTAAAACTTGTATTAACAATTCTTGAGTATAGGAATTATGTACTCTCCTTTAGTAAGACTTGTCTAGCAGTTATTAATAAATCAAAAATATGTTACAGTCTCCATAAATCTGAAAGCTAAGCTTTTCATATAAGGATTCATAATGGTTAATTCCAATCAGAATTATCTCAAGATAGCTGTCAAAAAATCAGAGGGAACTAATAAGTTCTTAAATGTAATGAAAGGGTAAAAAGGGAAGAAAATAATTCTTTACCTAACCTCTAGTCAATTTATTCAAAAAGGTTAAGATATGAAAGTGAATGGCATAAAGCAGAAAGAGTAGGATGGCAGAAAAAGTTGCAAAAAACCATCTTTTTGTCAACTTTGAGATTTGTAAACTTCTCAAAGCAGAAGGAATAATACTGGATCTTTTTCCCAGCAAGATGCTACAGTTGTCTTGACCCAAGTTTCTGCTTCAGCATCTTGTGTAGCTAAGGTAGAATTGTATCAGCCTAGAGTACTGGTTCTTAAGTGTGGTCCCCAGATTGGCCGCATGGGGTCACCTGCGAATATATTAGAAACACAAATTCTTGGTCCTCTCTTCACTCCCCAAAGCTAAGGAACAGAAACTCTGGGGGTAAGGGCCACTAAACTGGTTTAACAAACCCTCTAGGTGATTCTAATTCTCATAAAGTTTGAAAACCACTGGATCTGTAAACAGGGCAGGCATCACAATTTATCCTTTTGGAGTTCAGAAGAAAGAGAGGAAACTTGGTAATTAAAATATGAAAATGAATGGAATAATGCAGAAAGAGTAGGATGACAGGAAAAGCTGCCAAAAAAAAAAAAAAAGCCCAATGAAACTCTAATATTGCTAAGACCTGTTTGACATAACCAGTTGACTTTGGATCATGAAAGTTAAATTGTAGACCCACAGTTGCCAACAAAGCTTCATCTAGTCAAGGCTATGGTTTTTCCAGTGGTCATGTATGGATGTGAGAGTTGGACTATAAAGAAAGCTGAGTGCTGAAGAATTGATGCTTTTGAACTGTGGTGTTGGAGAAGACTCTTGAGAGTCCCTTGGACTGCAAGGAGACGCAACCAGTCCATCCTAAAGGAAATCAGTCCTGGGTGTTCATTGGAAGGACTGATGCTGAAGTTGAAACTCCAATACTTTGGCCACCTGATGCGAAAAGACCCTGATGCTGGGAAAGATTGAGGGCAAGAGGAGAAGGGGACAACAGAGGATGAGATGGTTGGATGGCATCACCAACTCAATGGACATGGGTTTGAGTGACTTCCGGGAGATGGTGGTGGACAGGGAGGCCTGGTGTGCTGCGGTTCATGAGGTTGCAAAGAGTCGGACACGACTGAGTGACTGAACTGAACTGACCCACAGTGAATAGTAATTTGTTTCTTCTGTGCCCTTTGGGTAGAACTGGGGTGATCATCTACATTTTCATCATCTGATCCCTTTAAAAAATTATTCACATTTATTTGAAATAATTGATCAAGATGAGAGGTTCAATCTATAATCTACACCAAAAATCAAGTAAGTTAGATTAGCATCATACTTTAACCAGCTAGATACATGTTCATGCAAGTAAGTGTCTTTCGGTGGTACCAGCCCCAGGCGTAGGGAATAGTTTTGGATTAAAATTAATTCCCAGTAATGGGAGGCAGATTTATTGACAGTGGTGGCTGGGGTAGATTGTGCTTTATTAGTTGGGGGTTAAATCTCAGAGTAAGTCTTAAATGCAGTCTGGCCTAACTGAGCATACTCTTTGGCTTTGTGTCAATAAGGATCAAATATATTCTGAACCAGTTTCTAAGCCTCTGGAAAATTATATTAAAATGAGGATAACTGTAGAAGGTAAGGAAGCAACAGTTAGAACTGGACATGGAACAACAGACTGGTTCCAAATAGGAAAAGGAGTATGTCAAGGCTGTGTATTGTCACTCTGCTTATTTAACTTATATGCAGAGTACATCATGAGAAATGCTGGGCTGGAGAAAGCACAAGCTGGAATCAAGATTGCCAGGAGAAATATCAATAACCTTAGATATGCAGATGATACCACCCTTATGGCAGAAAATGAAGAACTAAAGAGCCTCTTGATGAAAGTGAAAGAGGAGAGTGAAAAAGTTGGCTTAAAGCTCAACATTCAGAAAACTAAGATCATGGCATCTGGTCCCATCAATTCATGGCAGATAGATGGGGAAACAGGGCTGATTTTATTTTCTGGGCTCCAAAATCACTGCAGATGGCGATTGCAGCCAAGAAATTAAAAGACGCTTACTCCTTGGAAGGAAAGTTATGACCAACCTTTTTAAGCATATTAAAAAGCAGAGACATTACTTCGCCAACAAAGGTCCGTCTAGTCAAGGCTATGGTTTTTCCAGTGGTCATGTATGGATGTGAGAGTTGGACAGTGAAGAAAGGTGAGTGCCGAATAATTGATGCTTTTGAACTGTAGTGTTGGAGAAGCCTCTTGAGAGTCCCTTGGACTGCAAGGAGGTCCATCCTAAAGGAGATCAGTCATTGGTGTTCATTGGAAGGACTGATGTTGAAGCTGAAACTCCAATACTTTGGCTACCTAATGCAAAGAGCTGACTCACTTGAAAGGACCCTGATGCTGGGAAAGATTGAGGGCAGGAGGAGAAGGGGACAACAGAGGATGAGATGGCTGGATGGCATCATTGACTCGATGGACATGGGTTTGGGTGGACCCCAGGAGTTGGTGATGGATAGGGAGGCCTGGCGTGCTGCGGTTCATGGGGTCGCAAAGAATCGGACACAACTCAACGACTGAACTGAACAGTAGAAGATGTCTAGCAAAGCCTAGAGCATGGAAGACAATAGTTATTAGTACTTCCTAGAGCATGGTACTAGTAGTTACTAGTACTGATAAATCTTATTTGACTCTCCCTTTTGTTAACACCTTCTGTTTGAAAATGGTCATGGTACAAGTTTCCTAGAGGCTAAATTCATTCCTGAAATTACCTGTCAATCATGCTAGTCAAAATATTTTCTGAAGACCTTCTGGGTACTGAAAAGTGGGAGTAACTGACCCTTCCGGCTGTATCATCCCAAGTAAAATGTTTTCTCATCTTAAACTGTTATACAGAAGTTCTAATCAGTGTTGAAATTAGTTAAGTGAAGCAGCAGCCCTTCTTTGAGTCCAAAGTCAAGTTCATAAGGCCATTTATATATTTTCAAAATGAGCTTTAGCCTTTCTTTGTGGTGTTTCAGTAGTCATTGGAACAAATAAATAGGATAGAGAGGGGCCACGGTGATAGTGAGAGAAAAAGAGTCCTTAACCACTTTCAAGGAAATCAACACTGGATATTCATTGGAAGGACTAACGTTGAAGCTGAAACTCCAATACTCTGGTCACCTGATGTGAAGAGCCGACTCATTGGAAAAGACTACTGCTGGGAAAGATGGAGGGCAGGAGGAGAAGGGAGTGACAGAGGATGAGATGGTTGGATGGTAACACTGACTCAATGCACATGAGTTTGAATAAACTCTGGGAGATGGTGAAGGACAGGGAAGCCTGGCATGATGCAGACCATGGGGTTATGAACAGTCAGACATGAGTTAGCAATTGAACAACCACCACTACTTTCAATAGGGTAAAATGTACAGATGGGATAGGAAAAATAAGGAAGGTTATTTATAAGTGACAGAACCTAAATTTCTATTTTTATGCCTGATGATAACATGGTTTACCCTTATGAGGGAATTTACTAACCAGTGATCGATCTATTTATGTGCGCTCAGTTGCTCAATTGTGTCTGATGCAAAAGTGTCTGACTCTTTGCAACCCTGTGGACTGACTGTAGCCTACCAGGCTCCTCTGTCCATGGGATTTTCCAGGCCAGAATACTGGAGTGGGGTGCCATTTCCTCCTCCAGGGGGCCAGGGATCTTCCTGACTCAGGAAGAGTCCTTGCGAGTCTAGAACCCGAGTCTCTTGGCAGGCAGATTCTTTGCCACTGAGCCACTTGGTAAGCCCTTTATGCATCCTACCCAATAGATAAAACCCCATAATAAATGCAACTGAAACTTCAGACTATTCTACTTATTTAAATTCTAGACTGACAATCATTGGTATAAATCATATTGCTAAAGGACCTAGATGTAAAATACAGCTGTTTCTGAAGTAAATTAGCAAATGGTAAGAAAAGTTCTGTATGTTTTGTACAAAAGTTCTGTACATACAAGGTGTTTTGTACGTATCCATATCTTTATTCCTAAGCCATTAGCTCAAGATTTCGTTGTTTCATTTGCTGGGTAATTCTGTCACTTAGGTGTGTTCTTTTGGTGAAGCTGCTTGGAGGGTTTGAAATGGGAAACAGAGAAAAATTTCTACAAAATGGCTAGGGTAAAGAACTGCCAAACTATTCTTTTTCATCTGAGTTAGATTTCAAGAAGCAAAGCAATCATGAATCTAAAATGGATCTGCTATTTTGAGGAGAAGGAGAGAAAAAAAAACAAACAAACTTCTACAACAGCCAATTCACTCTACAGAATCTGCTGATCAGATTACTAGCGTCAACCACCACCAGGCTTTCATTAAATGCTTCTGCAATGGAATTTTATGTGAACAGGTATTTTTGAAATGGACAGATCACATATGTGTATATGCACTTCAAAATACACTTTCCTTGCTCTAAAATGCTGTCTTTGATAAAGAAATAGGCCTTCAAAAGACGGGTTTAGAGAGAAAGGTGTCACTTTTTGTGATTGCTGTTGTTTAGTTGCTAAGTCATGCCTGACTCTGCGATCCCATCGACTCTAGCCCTCTAGGTTCCTCTGTCCATGAGATTTTTCCATGCAAGAGTACTGGAGTGGGTTGCCCTTTTTTTCTCCAGGGGATCTTCCCAAGCCAAGGATCAAACCTGTATCTCCTGCATTGGCAGGCGGATTCCTTAAAGCTGAGCTACCTGGGAGGCCAGTCACTCTTTTTAACTTTTTAACTCCCCTCTATTGGCAGTGATGGTGGCAGTGCACAGTGGAGGACTGGGATGCCCAAATAAAAGCCTTTGAGACAAAAACCTGTGTGATGCTTCTTGTCTCTCCAATCACCAACCTCTGTAGTTTCTCAAGGCTAAAAACAAAAATAAAACAAACTTATTATGTTTTATCTTGGCACGTGCTAGCAGTTACAGTCCTCTACAGCAGAACAATACTGTTGGAAGTTCAGCGTTCTTGATATTCTCTGTTAAATGTCATGACTTGTAATATAGGACATTCAATAGGACCAAGGATATTGGGGTCAAAGGAAGTATCTGATTGTCTAGAACAAATGTGATGATAATTGCAGTATATTATTTAGCAGTATAATGTATGGTCAATTCTGGAACAATGGCATTTCAAAAACTGATGTTAACTTTAATAATTCTTAATATAAAAAAAAATGACTACGGTATGTATAGATCTAGTGATGCTGCTTTCCACAAAGCAGACCTTGAATAGACAACAAAAATATTTGGTAAAAAATTTAAAGCCTAGGATAGTTACGGAGTAAGTATTCAACAATTGGTTCTAAAGAAGACTAGGAACAAAATTTTCTCTTGTGTGGTTACAGGGATACACACATTCTACAACTGACACTTCTGCTGGTCTTACGGGCATCCTCTCAGGTTGTTACATTATTACAGTTGTTTTTAATATAAAGAGAGCATCTCTTACACTTTCCAGTTCAGGTATTATTCATATATTTTTTTCTCTCGCTCTCCTTCAATACAGAATTTTAAAAGTTTAGAGTGGGAGGGAACCCTAGCTTCTAGGACAAAATTGTTCATGTTTCACATAAAGAAACAACTGAACCAAACTTAAATGATTTGCTCAGGGTCAGGCCATACACTGGCAGAATTGCTGCTGCTGCTAAGTCGCTTCAGTCATCTCCGACTCTGTGCGACCCTATAGACGGCAGCCCACCAGGCTCCTCTGTCTCTGGGACTCTCCAGGCAAGAACACTGGAGTGGGTTGCCATTTCCTTCTCCAACGCATGAAAGTGAAAAGTGAAAGTGAAACTGGCAGAATTAGGTCTTATTATTCTTTCTCAAATGCTCTTTCAAAGGTTAAATAAACAGATTTTGTTCTGAGAAGGACTTATTTATCTCAGTTCTATTAGACTGACTTCTTTTGTTATAGTCAAGCAAAATAATCAGCCACCACCTTTCTCTTCTCTATTTCTTTTATATTTGTGACCTCTAGACAACAACTTCATCAAACCCACAACAAACAATAAATATAATCCTGAATCATCCTACACAATTATTTGTTCTAAAAGAACCCAAATACTGAATATTTCAAAATATAGGCGTCTCAGATTAAGACATTCTGCCTCTACCCATATCAAATAATCAGATTTCTATTGCTACCTTGATAAAGACTTATCAAAAGATCTTCCCAACCCAGGGATTAAACCTGGGTCTCCTGCACTGCAGGTAGATTCTTTACAATCTAAGTAATTAGTATTAGTCGCTCAGTCCATTGTGACCCCATGGACTGCAGCCCACCAGGCTCCACTGTCCATGAGATTCTCCAGGCAAGGATACTGGAGTGGGGTGCCACTGCCTTCTCCAGGGGATTTTCCCAACCCAGGGTTCAAACCCGGGTCTCCTACACTGCAGGCAGATCCATTACTGACTGAGCTACAAGGTAATCCCTTGATAAAGACTAAAACCAACAAAAGCATTTTTTCCACAATCTTACTTTCAGTGACTTTAAAATTTTTAAATACTGTAAACTCTTTTCTTAGGGATTACTTTCCTTTTTCTTTACTCCTAGTATTTCCTGGGAACAATGAATAGTTTGAGTAGAATAATATGGAAACTAAGTATAAAGAGGTAAAAATCAAAGTACAGACAACGGCTATTCAATCTCAGAAAAAAGTCAACAACACTCAAGAAGAAATCGTGTATCTCATTTAAAAGAGTATTCTCTCCATATTCACATTACAAACTACTTTCACTACAGCAGCACTAATTCATTTCCAGTAAGTTTATTTACTAGATGTTATTGGCCTCAATAAGGCTAAGCAATTTTTCACAAGGGATATTGCAAAGAAGGTAAAGTTTGGAAAAAAATTTACCAGAAAACATCAACATGGGACACTCTTTAATGAAGGATGTGTGTTAGTTGCTCAGCTGTGCCCGATTGTTTGCGACTCCATGGGCTGCAGCCCATCAGGCTCCTCTGTCCATGAGATTTTCCAGGCAAGGATACTGGAGTGGGTTGCCATTTCCTTCTCCAGGGGATATTCCCAACCCAGGGATCGAACCTGGGTCTCCTGCACTGCAGGCAGATTCTTTACTGACTGAGCTACAAGGATGGAAAATTATTAATATTTTTAGCCTAAACGTAAGCAAAACTCTTTCCAAAGGTGAATTTACCTTCCTTTTGATCCCTCTTTTTAAAAAAGGAACAATACCAACACACCATTTTAAGCTTAAACAAGTAAATACCTGGAAATCTTAACCAATGTTTTAGACTCTGCAAAGGATAGTGAATTATTCACTAAAATGAAAGAAGCAAACTATTAAGCTTTAAAAATATATGTTTAAGACAATCTTGCTTTCTAACAACACCTTTCTCATGTTACAAACAGAAAATCATACCATCAATTATGATTATTCTAAAGATGAATTAAAGTGCTTTAATTTTTTAAGTCTTTAAACATTTTCATAAAGTTTACATATACTAATCCATAAAAAAATTCTTTCTCAACCCATATACTCTTTAAGATATTTCTAATAGTATTGGAGTTTTTACTTTGGTTGCTTTAAATCATAACTAGATAGGATCCTTCATGGTTCAAGTATGGGACATTAATCTTTCAGATCATAATCTTTTCCTATTGGCTATTAGAAAAGTGACTTTAAAATGCCTCCTTGACGCGACTAAAAAGAGAAATACGACTTTTTGCAAGGAGGGGTTGGGGAACTATTAAAGCAACTTTATTTATATTTTCAGGAATAGTAATTATGCTATATTTTTAAACAATTATATGTGCTATTTTATATTCTTCTGGCAGAAAATAGAAATGGTTTAGTTGTATTTTTAACCACATAGCCCTAAGGTATTTAATCTTTTTCCAAATCATCATAGTACATTTTGGTCTCAAGGATATCTGATAGACTCGGTCCAGGGACCCAATGCTTTAAATAATCAAAACTAGCATTTTCTGTTTTTTGTTTAGTCTTGGATTTGACTAAGTGCTAACTGAATGATTCATTAATAACTATACATTTCTTATTATACATATATAAACGCTCATGTTATTAAATCAACAATCTTCAACAGGGTTGTAACCTTTTGTGGTGGTTCTAGTATTGATTTTCTCTAATAATGGTAAGGGCTTTGTATAAAAATAATAGTAACATAATCAGTAAAAACTGATTAAAAGTGATAATTTATTAAAGCTTTAAAATATGGGTATTTTTCATGAGGACACAGTTAATTTAAAATAATCTTTGGATAAACAATTTCACATCCTGAACTGTATTACATCAAGAAAAAGAACACCACTTTTTTGAGGGGCAGAAGAGGGAGAGATATGAGCACAAAGTAGTTTGGAATAAGGACGGAGAACTGAATTTAAATACATTTAAAAATTGATATGTACATATATTTTCACTTTGAGTAAATTCCAATGGGAGTCATTTGAAATTTCCTTGGGGTTCCCTTGGTGTCATAAATAGCTCAAATTAAATGCTATAGTAACTAGATCAAACATGGCATCTAAAGGAGAAGGGGAAAAATACACTTGGAATGATAGATCTAATATTGATACTACTGGGTACAAGAGAGTGTCTATATATTTTTAATTGTATGTTTGAAAAGAATATGTGTATATATACATATGTGTATATGCAGAGTAACTCTAGAAGGATACCCAAGAAATTGGTAACACTAGTTGCTACCTTTCAGTGTCTATCAATCTGGAGCATCTAAATTTTGTACTATATGCAGGTTTTCCCTATTCAAAAATATTGATTAAATAAATTTAAATTACTTAAAAAACCATGTCAAATTAAGGAGAAAAGATTAATTTTTGACATTACTCAAGAAAATACACTAACATATAAACTGTTTTTCTACATAAATTTGAGTATGACAGAGTAACTGTGATCTAAAAACTCAACTTTCACAAGACATTAAATTGGGAAAAACACATTTCCCTGTACCTCATTTCTACAGCATTGTGGACTATAGATTGTCTTAACAGCATGCGAACATCTCTCCTCTCTTCCTCTGATGGGCTAGCCATGAGCCATTATTTCTCTATGAAATTCAAAGAATCTTGAAGGAAACTCCACAAAAATTTTAAGAATCTGAATTTGGCAGGGATAAATATTACATCTGTATTATTCTGTTGGCATAGAGTCAATTTTAAATTCTCTTTGTGGTTTACTTTAGATTTTTATCCTGCCAAAGATGTTTGGTGTTTTGGTAAAAGACAGACTTCAAACTATGTGGTGACTAAGCAAAGTTCTTATATAAAGCTTGGAATAAGATTTTATAAATAGTTCCAATGAAAGATACTTGGAAATAAGCAGGAAAAAAGAAACTCATACTTATGAAAAAATTATTTTCAGTACACTACTTCAAGTTTCCAATCAAGTCCTATTTAAATATTAAAATAAACATAAAATCTAAAGGAATGATAGTACATATATCAACTTTCCATGGCAGCTGCTTATTAAAACTGAATGTCTGAGGGTATATTTCAATTTCATCCTCTTCAGATTGTGCAGCTCAGATAAATGTTTATTTTACTGAAAATATTTGCAAAATTACAATATAAATACATGAGTATATTAAGATAGGATCACTCTATATAATGTATTCTTATCCACATATATAAAATGAATGCAGTAAATATAGTATACTCTTGATGAATCGTTAGTACACAGTGTTTCTTAGTAAAGTACATACAACCTATTATTAAGCAACAATTATCTACTTTTCAAATGTACATCTTAGGAAGTTTTCAGGATGGAAGGATACACTAAATCCCCTAATACCCTTTTCGGTTGGTGAAAGTTAGTTCTTCTGCAAATTTTGAAATAATGTCATATTTATTTTGGCAATTGTTCTTAGTTTCTTTGCATTTCCTTAATTTGAACTTTATGTCTCGAGTCTGGTTATTTTCTTAGTGATGCCATATCAGCCAATCATACTTTGAATTCTAATACAGTACCAGGTACTGTCTTTTCATTAGTAAGTGAAACATGCATCAAAAATGAAACGGAATCATTAAAAGCTTTTTTTTTTTTTTTTGCACAAATTCCCAAAATTCATTTTCAGGGTATTATGGGGAGTGTCAATTAGATATAATCTCAACTGTAATACTAGTCTGGGCTAGAAAGAGTTTTATTAATTGATTCTAGTCCTTAAGAATACAAATATGAACTCTAAAATTCTTTGTTAGGTGTCTTGGGATTTACTTCAGAGGTATCTTCTAGCCTTCTCCATGACACTGGTTGAATGGAAACTTGTTACTACAGCAGTTCCAACACAAACATATGCATGCAAGAGCTCACCCTACAGATTCTAAACTACACAGTTATTGAAACACGTCCCACCAGTCAAGTGGCATAAATGTACATCTTTTATATACAAAAGGTAAAGTGCATTATTAAATTAGTGAACTGACAGATTGTCTGCCTGGACCATATAGCTTTCAAATAGACAAATGTGAAATTCCCCCATTAGAACCCATTATTTCAAGAGGTTCCAACTAGCTTTTCCACCCTGTCATTTATTTTTTGGCCATGCTCTTTAGTGCAAATAAGCTTGTGTTTGACTCAAGTTTAAGGGACATGGCAGTTTGGGGCTTTAACAAGGAAAATTATAAAATGTGGCAGAAGTTGAATACTTTTATAATACATTGCATCTCTTGCATATAAGCAACAGATTAGTGCTGCTTTCAATTGGTAGGAGCACACTGCCAACAATGAAGAGGAACCCGTTTCCAGATTTCGTACTATCAGCTTATATGATTACAGCTTTGAGTCTGTACCACATTATGCTTGGATTATTATGTGCAAACATCATCAGTGTTTTAGAATTATATAGTGAAAGAGTAATTTTGGTTACTAACTTAAATGCTCACTTTTTGATTGCTAACATCCAGTTGCCTTAAGAGTTTTATATCTTTAAGGCAGGGATCCTAGTATTTTGAAGAATACCATGTACACTTGCAGCTCCATTTGTGATACAAATGACAATAAATAAAATGTATATTGCACAGATAAGAGTAGTAGCTTATTTTATAAGATACATGGCAATACATGTCCTAATACCAGAGTTTTGGACTGGATCTTACTGGATTATGGCTAATGAATGATTGGAAATTTTAAGTATCAAAAAATCATAGCATCATTTCCTTTTTCAGTGAACATTAACTTTGGGAAAAAAAGAAACTAAAGGACTGGCAGAAGGCTTAATGATTTTAAAGTATATTCAACTGCCGGTATATATGCATCTATGCAATCTATAGCTTTGAGATGGTAAAAACTTTGAAGTATATTTTCTACATACCATGTAGAAAATTTGGCTGCTTAACCCATTTTTAACTTAAATTGTTAATGAAAAATTAAACTAATAATATTTATATACAATGAGTTAAAGATATTTAAGTCTGACATAGTAGTGTGTGTGTCTATATATATATATAACACACATATATACATACACACACATATATATATATAGACACACACACTCAAATCTTACCAGAGTAAAATCCAAAAAGGAAATTATTTAGACTTAACGGATATAAATATATTAGAAGAGAAGGTTTTAAGAGAGAGTACACAGTCACAGCAATGGTGATAGGAATGCTCAAATAGTGGAATATTCACAGCTCCAGTTTGCCAAAATCTGACAGGTTAATTATTATTCATAGGCACTATGATGGGCAGCAAAGCAATCAGTAGTATTGTAATTCAAGGGCACACCATTCCTTCCTAGACCCCAAAGCTACTTTTTATCAAGCCTATAATAGTTACTTTACAGTGAGGACTGTTTAAAGATCCTTGCTACTTTTAGAGTCTCAACACCCACCATGTGCTATTAACTCTAGTACTAACATCATCTTCTAACCTTCAGCTGTTCCACAGTGATCCAGATGGTCCACGATTATAACGAACTAGTGAGATTCCTTCACACTGTTTGAGGAAACCGGAAATACAATCCGTAAGCCAATACCAGCATATACGTCTGAGTTACTGACTGCTTGTTTTTAAGTAACATGAATTAGGGAAACTCATTTTCTTAATTCATGTCGTTTAGAGACCTTTTGGGGGACATCCTCTGGAGGGAAAACAACTGCTAAAATAATTGTGAATTACTTATAGCATATAGAAGAGCTACATTCTGATCTCAATCCGTGCAGTCAGCTCTCATCAATGAGAGCTATATTTAGGGGTTGAAATCAGTGTTTGGCTCCTAAACATGATTATATGGACTTATTGTGTGGGAGGTGAGTAAAGCCAAGAGAAAAGACAGTAATTCCATTCAGAATAAAATGCAGCTCAACAGATAAAATTTCAGTCAGTTAATACAGGGTGGGTTGGTACACATATACATTATATCCACTTGTTTAAAAAACTGCTTAGGTGTTGGAAAATTGCAGTGGCACTTCCTGGAAAGTAATTTTTCATACAAGTAAATGGGTGAGTCTTGTGTAAACTTTTTTAAGTATCATAAAGAGCACCTTGGAAAATGCCTGAATTTTCTTTTCAAATATGCTTATAACCAATCTTCAAATAATATTTTTTCAGGCTTAAATTTTATGTTTATTCTAAACGCTTTTTAGAAAAGAGAAAACCTCCTGGAATTAAAACACCTGTAAAAGTCAGGTTTATACTGGAAGTGTTGAAATGGTCTTAAGGTGCTAAAAGTGCTACTAAAATATATTATTATAGATGTATTTTTATATCAGATAACTGGTGCACCAACCCCTCTGAAATAGTGTTAAAGCAGCAGCAAAAAATGTTAACACCTTGAGTCTATGATATATTTTGGGAAAGAACCTCTTACAACCTTCAAATTAGTATGAAAAGGTAAAATATCAAGATTTCCATAGCAAAGCCATAGGATGAAGCCTCCCACGCAACAGTGACATAAAAAGTAATTCCTGAAACTTTGGAAAGCCACTAATAATGTATGGTACAATCATCAGAGGTGAAGATAGGATTGTAACTAGCTTAGAATAACCAATAAAAACTCTCATGGCGTTGGTATGGCAACTATAAACTGTAGGGTTACCACAAAATTTGAAATTATAGCATACTATAGTAACTAAGAATTGATTCTTTAATGGGACTGTTTAATATTCAGTTATCCAATGGACAATGAATATATTTCAACTTGTCCTTTTATAAATAAATAAATATATTTAGAATACAAGTCAATTTCTGTTTCTGTGGTAACCGTCCTACAGGTAATCCTAGCAGCTTTTAATGAAGTAGGCATGGAATCCTTTTTGGGGGGAACTTATTAAGTAGAAATTCACACTTCCATACTAGGTATATGTATTTTTTTCAGGCTTATGTCATAGTGCAATGTAAATCTTAGCTAGGGTACTTAGGTCAGAATGTCATACTTTGTGCTGATTTGCATACTTCAATAGTCTGGAGCAGTTGAAGCAGCTAAACTATTTAGCTTTGGGAAGGCAGGAGTTCCCATAAGAATTAGAGTGTTCTACCGGTAACATAACATGAGAATTAGACTCCTTGAAGTATAAACTACTAGAGGTATTACTGATAACAAAGGGCCCCAAAAGAGGAGAAATTTCTTCAAATGAGTATGGATCAGTTCTTTTAGCCAATCTATGATTTTAACTTTTGCCTGATGGAGTTCATTTTCATCTTAGTCGAGGCATACTTGTTCTTCACCACTGGCCCTTCTGCCATCCATGCTCTTTTCTTTATGGCTGTTGCAAATTTTCCTCATCTCTTCTTCATACTTGATAAAATTCTCCCCAAACCTTGTCCAAGCTTTGAACGGAACGGTAATAGTATTACGGTAAGGTGGCCTCACCTCACTTACCTTCAGGAAAATTCCATATTTATTAGAGCCCACATCAAAGTAGAACCTTTTATTGTCCACTCTGAAAGAAGTCCCCTCAGGGAGTTCCACGGGGTCGTCGTCTCCAGCTCTGCGTTCTTCGATGTCCCCTTCGCCATAGTCTTCGATGAGCTGAACCAAGGCGTCGCGGAACTCGATCATTCCTTGAGCTGGGAGGACAATAGTCTGCTCTAGGCCCAAAGTGTGGCCAAAATAACCTATCATGCCAGTCCCCCGCATCATGGTTTGTCTAATCCTTAGGAAGCGACCCCGCTGGTTTTCCTTCAGGTCTAGATAGTATTTCCTGTTGTCCCTCTCGATGTAGTCTGTTTTGAGGACACTGTGAGGGTGCTCTTCGGACCCCACCGAGACCGGCGGGGAGGGCGCTGAGTGCTTCTGTCTCCTTCTGGAGCTCTGCTCTTTGCCGTGACCGTGCTCTTGCCGGTGGCCTTTCAGGCCCAGGTGGGCATAGTGCTCGATGAAGTCCCCTAGACAGTCCTTCAGCTCCGCTGCCACCGACAGGGAGAGGGTCAGTTTACTCTTTCTGATATTGTCTTGCCGGCCTCTCCCTATCCAGACTTCGGCTATCTTGAGGAACCGGCCCCGCGAGCTCTGCTTCACGTCTAGGTAAAACCTCTTTTTCTGGATGTCCACTCGTTTGGAGGCCAGCTCCTGGATTTCGGCTGCGCCCCCAGCCTGATTAGGGGTGGCTGAAGCCGCGTAGTGGGGGTAGTGGGAGTGCTGGGCCTGGGGGTACAGTCTACTCTTGCTTAGGCCAGAGCCCCCTACATTCTTGCCGCCGCGGCCACGGCCGCCGCCGCCGCCGCCGCCGCCTCCCCTTCGCCTGGCTCTTTCCATCTTCAGCTGCAAGTGACAAACAGACACACGGGGTGGGGTGGGGGAGGGGGTGTTGAGAACAATCGCAGACGCCCCTCGGCCTGCGCTGCCCCAGCCTCTGCCCGGGACCCCCACTTCGGGCCGCCGCAGCGCCGGGCTCCCCGCCTCTCCCGGACGGGCTGCGGCGGCCGGGCGAGCGGACTGGCTGGCGGGCGGCGTCTCCCGGCTCCGCACTGGGCGCTCAGCATCCCTCCGCCGCCCCTGGCCTCCCGCTCCCGCTCTGCGCCGGGCCGCCCGCCTCGGGCTCGGCAGCCCCCGGGTCCCCCAGTCAGCAGACACTCACATCAGCACTACCATCATCGCCGCCGCCGGTGCCCTTCACGACCGCCGCCGCCGCCGCCGCCAGTTCTCGGCCCCTCTGTGGCAGCCGCCGCCCCCTGCCTGCTCCCCCGCCGCCGCCGCCGCCGCCGCAGCCGCTCGCACCGCCCCGCGCCGGAGCAGCCGGGCAGGGGCATCGCCCGCGGCGCCCACCGCCGCCGCCGCCCCTCCAGCGGCCGCTGCGGGGGCCGCCGCCGCTCTCCCGGCACCGGCCCGACGCCCGCCGGGGAGGAGGGGAGGGGGCGGGGAGGGGGGCGGCGGGAGGCAGGCAGTGGACCCCGCCTCCTCCAGCACAGCCCGCTGAAGCGAAGATCGGGTCTCGGGCTCTCCTCTGTGGCCCGCTTTGACGGAAGCCCAGCGCGTGGGACTGGGGAGTGAGCGTGAGGTGACCGGACAGGTGTGAAGATGGAGACGAGGACCCGGCTGAGGCGAGGCTGTTCTGACTTCTCCAGGTACCGCTGAGATGTAGGACTCGGGCGGCCCACTGGCTCCCGCGCGAAGACTACACCTCCCGTAGTGCTTAGCGGCGGGGAGGGCCCCCTCCGCGCATGCGCGCCGCCTAGCCAGCTGGGCTAGGGTAGGAGGGAATGCAGCTCGGCGCTCCGCGAGCGGAGGACTTGGGGGCGTGGCGGAGCCCGGACGCGGGGGTGGGGAAGGTCTGTGTCCCAGGAGTGACGCGTTTTTGCGTGCGCCGTGATCCTCCCGCGTGGGCTCCGCAGCGCGGGAATGAGGTCTGTTGAATCGGTATCGAACCCGGATACCTGGTTCGAGGCTGTGGTGTTGAGTCGCTGCACAGGTCATCCAGCTGATGGACGAGTCCCGTTGAACTGGCTCATCTCAGGGTAACGTGTCCCTCCAACCTTGCTTCAGGCTCCACGCCCTGGGGTATCTTTCTAGCCTTCTCCGACCAGGAGGTTCTCAGTCCCACAGAGTAGGTCTCTGGGCATTGGGTGGGAGGTTCCTTAAGGATGGACATATTCGTTCTCCTTTTCCGCCTCCCTTTTGTGTATTGTAACAAATCATGTTGGATTTTTGAATTCAAAATATTGTCTTTAATTTTTTTTTTCCTGGTTAAAATTGAGTTGTTTTCTGGTTATGTGTCAGTATGTAAATATCTCCCTACAGAAGCGGATATTAACATCCTTAAGATGCTAATTTAGTAGTGTTTTAAGTCAGAGTACTTAGGCATGTTAATTTTTAGAGAGTTGAAGTCTATGGGTAGGGCATTATTAGATTTTCATGCTATTGAACAGTGATCTCCCCCTTCTTAATTACACAGATATTTACCGAGCGCCGCTCTAGGTCCATCAGTGAACAAAACAAACACAAATCGCTCTGTTTTGGGAAGTTTGCATTTTGGATAGAGAGAGGCTGTAAGTCAAATGCCTGATATGTCAGAAGGTGAAAATTCCGTGGAGAATAATAAAGGAAAGAGAGATGAGGTGTGTGGATGAGGGTAGGGAACTGAAATTTTACGGTAAGGTGGTCAGGCAAGGCCTGGCTGAGAATGTAATTTTTTTGAATTAGTGTTTATTGGAGTATAGTAGCTTTGCAATGTTGTGTTAGTTTCTACTGTACAGCAAAGTGAAATCAGCTACATGTATACATATATCCTCTCTTTTTGGACTTCCTTCCCATTTAGGTCACCACAGGGTACTGAGTAGAGTTCTTCCTGCTGTATGGTAGGTTCTCATTAGTTATCTATTTTATACATAGTATCAGTAGTATATTTGTGTTAATCCCAGTCTGGCAGTTAATCCCCCCCCCCCACCGCCCCGTTCTCCCCACCTTAGTGTCCATACGCCTGTTCTCCGCATTATGTTTCTGTTTCTGTTTTGCAAATAAGATCATCTATGCTGTTTGAAGAGGAACTAAAAAGCCTCTTGATGAAAGTGAAAGAGAGGGTGAAAAAATTGGCTTAAAGCTCAGCATTCAGGAAACGAAGATCATGGCATCTGGTCCCATTACTTCATGGCAAATAGATGGGGAAACAGTGGAAACAGTGTCAGACTTTATTTTTTGGGGCACTGCAGATGGTGACTGCAGCCATGAAATTAAAAGACGCTTACTCCTTGGAAGGAAAGTTATGACCAAGCTAGACAGCATATTCAAAAGCAGAGATATTACTTTGCCAACAAAGGTCTATCTAGTCAAGGCTATGGTTTTTCCAGTAGTTGGACTGTGAGAGTTGGACTGTGAAGAAGGCTGAGCGCTGAAGAATTGATGCTCTTGAACTGTGGTGTTGGAGAAGACTCTTGAGAGTCCCTTGGACTGCAAGGAGATCCAACCAGTCCATTTTAAAGGAGATCAGTCCTGATGCTAAAGCTGAAACTCCAATACTTTGGCCACCTCAACGCGAAGAGTTGACTCACTGGAAAAGACTCTGATGCTGGGAAGAATTGGGGGCAGGAGGAGAAGGGGACAACAGGATGAGATGGCTGGATGGCATCACGGACTCGATGGACGTGAGTGTGAGTGAACTCCGGGAGTTGGTGATGGACAGGGAGGCCTGGCGTGCTGCGATTCATGGGGTCACAAAGTCGGACACAACTGAGCGACTGAACTGAACTGAATGCCGTTTTTCTAGATTCCACATATATGCGTTAATATATGATATTTGTTTTTCTCTTTCTGACTTACTTCACTCTTTGTTAGTGTTAGTTGCACAGTCGTGTCCGACTCTTTGTGACCCCACGGACTGTGGCCTGCCAGGCCCCTCTGTCCATGGGATTCTCCAGGCAAGAATACTGGAGTGGGTAGCCATTCCCTTCTCCAAGGGATCTTCCTTACCCAGGGATCAAACCCAGGTCTCCTGCATTGCAGGAGGATTCTTCATCCTCTTTGCCCTCTGGGTAATTTTTGAGTAAAGAGCTGAAGGAAGTGAGAGAGCTAGTTTTGTGGCTCTCTGAGGTAAACGAAAGTGCAAAGGCCCTGAGGGAGCCTGCTTGGTGTATTTGACGAGCAGAACTCTATATAACTGGTTAATTAAACAACAACTTTCCATTGCCCTTCTGTCCAGCCCCAGGTAACCTCTCATATGCTCACTGTCTATGAATTTGCTTATTCTAGATAGTATATACAAGTGGAATCATATTTGTTTTTTTGCATCTGACTTATTTCACTTGTCATAATGTTCTCAAGGTTCATCCACGTCGTACCATGTATTAGAACTTAATTTCTTTTTATGGCTGAATGTGTTTCCGTTGTGTGTACATACTATATTTTGTTTATCCATTCATCTGTTGACAGACAGTTGGGTTTTCCCCCCTTTTGGTTATTGTGAATAATGGTGTGCTGAACATTGGCTTATAAGGATCTACCTGAGTCCCTGTGTCCAGTTCCTGTTTCTTTTGGGTCTGTACCTAGGAGTGGACTTGCTGGATCATATGATAATTATGTGTTTAGCTTTTTGAGGAACTGTTTTCTTTAGTGGCAGAACCATTTTACCTATGAATTTTTTTTTTTTTTTTTTGGCTCTGCTTGGTGACTCGCAAGATTTTAGTTCCCTGACCAGGGATTCAGTCTGGGCCACAGCAGTTAAAGAGATGAGCCCTAATCACTGCTACCAGGGAACTCTCAATTCCATATGAATTTGAGGATTACCTTTTCCATTTCTGCAAAAAAAGGCCTTTGGAATTTTGATAGAGATTGTGTTGAATCTGTAGATAGAAAGTCTTTCTTTCCATGAACACAGGTGGCATTCCATTTGTTGTGGTGGAACTTGTCTTCTTTGTGAATGAAATGTCTTCTTTAATTGGCAGCAATGTTTTATAGGTTTTGATGTACATGTTTTTCATTTCACCTCCTGGGTATTTTATTTTTTTAGATGCTATTGTAAACAAGATTGCTTTTTAAGTTTCCTCTTAGATTGCTCATTGCTGTTGTCTAGAAATTCAGCTGATTTTTGTGTCTTGATCATGTACCCTGTATCTTTGCTGAATTTGCTTATTAGATTTAGTAGGTTTCTTTGGGATTTTTTTTTTATAGACACAGTCATGTCATCTGTGAATAGAGTTTTACTTCTTTCCAATTTATTGCCTTTTATTTCTTATTTATATCTAATTTCTGGGGCTAGAAATTTCAGTACTCTGTTCAATAGCATTGGTGGAAGGAGTATCTTTGTCTTGAACTTGGTTTTAGGGGAAAAGATCTTCAGTCTTTTACTGTTGAGTATGATGTTAACTGCGTTTCTCATAAGTGCCATTTATTGTGTGGAGGAAATTCCCTTCTCTCCCTAGTTTTCTGACTTTATATCATGAAAGAGTATTTGATTTTGTCAAATGCCCATGTCAGTTGAGATGGTCAGGTGTATTTCCTTCATTCTGTAAAAGTTACATATTACATTGATTGATTCTCTTATATTGAGCCATCTTTACATTCCTGGGATAAATCTCACTTGGTTATGGTATATAATTCTTTAAATTGAAACATTTTTTAACAGAATCACTCTGACTTCTGTTTTGAGAAGACAGTGGAGGTGACGGAAGTAAGAGGTAATGTGGCTTGAACCAGGGTTTTTCTGTGCAGGTGGTCAAAGATAAGAAATGCCTCCTTTATCTTATGTCAAGTTTCTATATTTACATGGCTCTGTTTCTGAACATGATATATTTTGTTCCATTGATTTATATCTATTTTTATACCAAGTCCACACTATTTTAATTTCTGTTTTTGTGTACTGCTTATGTTTAATAGAGGAATTCCCTGGGGCTTCCTTTGTGGCTCAGCTGGTAAAGAATCCGCCTGCAATGTGGGAGACCTGGATTTGATACCTGGGTTGAGAAGGTCCCCTGGAGAAGGGAAAGGCTCCCCACACCAGTATTCTGGCCTGGAGAATTCCATGGACTATACAGCCCATGGGGTTGCAAAGAACTGGACAGGACTGAGTGACTTTCCCTTTCCCTGGTGGCTCAGACTGGAAAGAGTCTGCCTGCAATGTGGGAGACCCAGGTTCGATCCCTGGGTTGGGAAGATCCCCTGGAGAAGGAAATGGCAACCCACTCCAGTATTCTTGCCTGGAAAATCCCATGGATGGAGGAGCCTGATGGGCTACAGTCCACAGGGTCTCAAAGAGTTGGAGACGACTGAGCGACTTCACTTTAGGAGTTCTCAAACTTTTTTTTTTATGTTTAATAGAGTGAATTTTTCTTTATTGGTCTTATTTTCTCAAAAAAAACACATTTTTTTGAACGCTCTTGACTATTTTCTTCTCTTAGTGACTTTAATATAAGCTTGTGTGGTTTGATGAAAAATCCTGCTGACACCTTTTCTTGCTGTTGCTTCTGGAGTGTATTGATTTAATTAAAGTTTTGAGTGTTAACTGTCCAGGAACTCGGTATGTCTTCTCTAGACCTTTTTTGATGTTTTACTAAGCTTGCCTAGTTGTCTTTAAAATGGGTCTTAGATAGTTTACTTTAAGTTTATTCCTTGGCAGATTGTCATTTTTGCTGTTATTGAGTTTAGATATAAATTATACTTTTTAATTGATTCTTGCTCATATATAGATAAGTCCCTTCATTTGGATATGCCTATCTTGAATCTGGTCATCTCTGGAGTATTTCAGTCTTTTAATCAAATCGATAAAGTTTTATAAAATCAAATTACCTCAAAGTGGTACTGGGGGACAAGTATTTCAGAGACTTTAGCTCTTTGATAGGAGTTAAGCTTACCTCTTGTGAAAACTGGTTAGTAATAGCAGTCAGGTGCTTACCCCTGCCTCTCGCCTTAAAATGATCATCATCAGCATTATCATCAACACCATCATTCTTCTGCACTACTTCCCTTAGGGATCATATAGGTTTACCCTGTATCCTCCTTCACCTGCAGAGCAGTCAGCTTCTTCTAAAGGTGATTTGCTTTCTTTTTTGATAAATGTTTTATATATGGGAGGATTAAAAAAGAGAATGATTTTGGAATAATTTCTTCACTGGGAAATAAGTGATTAGAATAATTTCACATTATCTCCCGATAAGTGGAACCAGTGACCTTCCCTTCCTTCCCTTCAAGCCTTTGCTTCTTTCAAACTCCAGTGTCTTGTCTGAATTTTATGATCTTCCACCTTTAGTCTGATAGGCTAGCTTTTTGGGGCAGGGCAGAGATTCACCCACTCTTTACGTCTCTCTGAGGCCAAGAAGGTAGAGGTGTGAAATCTCCCTAGTGTATTGTAGGAATAGTAGAAGCCATTAGGAAAAATATCAAAGGTTTGTTGCGTCGTCTTATTTTGATCTGTAGCGTGAGACATCACCTGTGGGCACATGATCTGCTTTAGCTATTCATTTTTGAAGTGAGGGCACCGGAGTGCAGGGGAAAGATCACTGGACTAGAAGATAACTTTTGCCTTCTGTACCATCCCAGAATTGCTTGTTTTTCCTTTTACTCATTTTATATAAACTTTCCCTGTGTGAAGAAGTTAATCTGAAGTTCTTGGCATTGGATAAACTTATGGTTGCTTTCAGAATTTTATATTAATTTTCCAATTTCTTTTTTACTCTGTCTCTATTTTTACCTTTTGTTCTTCCTTCCACACTTAAATTGGTCTTATTGTAAAATACTGCATTTTTCTTTCTATCTGAAAATCCTGCATTTCAGCCCAATGCAGAGCTGTGCATCCTAAAGTTCAATATCACCCCCATTTATTTAAGTTCTAATTTTCTGTTAATTGCTTTTTAATGTTATTTTAACTCTTATTTTGATTTAAAGAAGATATGAAGCTCTGTTTATGAAATTTTGAAACTTTTGGTACTGTATACTTTGTGTGGCTAATATATATGTGTGTTTGTCTGGGGCTGGTATTTTTGTCCTTATATTTTATTTTTATTTAAGATAAGGGTTTAAAGAAAAGAATTTGCCACATACTCTTATTTTCAATTATGTTTGTGTGTTAGTTACAACCCAAGCACAGAAAACTTGATTCAAACAGGCTTAACAAATCAGGAAACTTATTTTTAAAATGAACCTTGAAGGCTAGGGGAGGACTGACTTGAAGACTAGTTTAGTGCATTGACTGTAGCTTCATTTCTCATCTTTTCCATCGCCTGTGTGTTGGCTGCATCCTCCCGCTAATTTCCATCACCGTGGCAAATTGGCTGTTGAAGGTCCAGGCTTCCCATTCTCAAACAAGACATCTCTGTGGTACTTTCATATAAGAAAAAAAAAAAAATTATTCTCAGAAGCCCCATAAACATCTCTTGTATCTCATTGGTCTCTCGTAGGTTGCAGTTTTTATTCTTAACCCAAAGCTAGGAGAATGCCTTGGGTTCAGGCCTGAGTTTCTGAATCATTGTAACTAGGGGAATGGGATTTATTTTAGATCAGTTGGATTTTCCATGGGAGCTGGCAGTTGGGGGCAGCTTCCTTGAAGCACATTGGCTTTGCAAATAACTGGTCATTATCTGAATTAAATTTACAGCACTGTGCAAAAGGTGCAGGGTGGAATGGATGCTGGGTAGCCAACCGTCAATGTCCTTTTGATAATGAGTCTTATAAAATTTCATCTCAGCCCATATGAAGTGACAGGGAAAAATAAAAAGAAAAAATAGGCAGCCTAAGAAAGTTTTAAATTGACTTACCTGAAAACTTTCTCTGCAGTTTCCCAGTTTATAGTGGCTGATTTTAGCTGACTGGCTATAGCTACTTACAGAACAGAGGAAATTCATTAAAAATAATGAATTATTCAGTTGGATAGTGAAATTCAGTTATAAAGCACTTGGCTGTGCCATGGACTCAGTTCAGGTCAAGTCATGTTCCTGGTTTATGGGCAGTGCGGCTTCTCACAATGACACAGCATTATTCTTTTTCCCCTGTTGCTAGCATTTTAATGACATTTTATTGTATTTATTTGGTTTTATTTATACTTTATTTCAATTGACTTTATTAACACAAATTTTAACTTACACTTTAAAAATATAAATTATATATTACATAGTGTTTGACAGTTATGAATATTTAGTAGATACCTATAAAGAAATAGGTCTCTCAAAAGAAAAAATTAAAATTGCTGTGATTTACTGTAGCTGAAGGAAATACTAATGGTGGTTTTATTTACATTTGTAGTTTGTTTGCCTGGATTATTTGGAGGGAAATTAAGATTCAATCGATTAATGAAAGCCTCTTTGATTAGGGAATTTAATGAGGGCTTTTTCATGGATTCCATGGTTCTTTTTCCTTTGCCCCTTCCTATTCTTATTAGTGCACTGAAAAGTAGAAAAGAATTCTCAAAAACAATACAGAAAGATACCTTATAAGTTATATCCTCTCTGGTAATTATAGATCGTGCATGCTTGTGTAGAAATATGTGTGTACATGTGTCTCTATGGGGACTTCCCAGGTGGCTCAGTGGTAAAGAATGTGCCTGCCAATGCAGGAGACGCAGGTTCATTCCCGGGATCGGCAAGATTCCCTGGAGAAGGAAATGGCAACCAACTTCTGTATTCTTGCCTGGGAAACTCCATAGACAGAGGAGCCTGGCAGGCTACAGTCCTTGGGGTTGCAAAAGAGTTGGACACGACTAAAACAACAGTGTGTCTCTATATGTATCTGTGTGTCTATATATATATATATATAATTTATTATTGTTAGTCTCTGTCATGTCTGACTCAAAGTGTCTAACCAAAATTTGGACATTGATAACCAGAGCGAATTGCTGAATCATTTAAGCTGCTTTGGTTTTATATTATATATAACAAGGATGACTGTACTTGTATATAAATCTTTCTGGAGAATGCTGGTTATTTTTGTAAGATTAATTTTTAAAAATGTAACTGTAGGTAAAATGGTGTGAGAAGTAGAGAAGTATTCTGAGCAGAAATCTTAGTATTGTGTGAAGAAATTTCCTTGGCCTGCCTTCATGAAGATGGCTTATTTTTCATTTACCCTAGGCTCTATTTAGACATTCATTTTCACACTAGACCATCAAACTAGTCCTTTTAATGATTTGACTATTGAAGCATTTGATTGATGCTGATAGTTAATGGCCTGGAAGAACTGAGCTCGTGCCCCCTCTGGGTTCATTGTTTTCAGTCCCAGTTTTACAGATGAGAAGGTAAATGACGGGCTCTGTGGGTGCTGCTCGAGTCATTGTGGAATCCATAGGGTGAAGTAATGCACCAGGCCTGTGTGAGTTGGCAAAGACTCAGAAATGGGGAGAAAAGGAGACTTGCTCCAGTCTTCGGATAACTTCCCTCCTACTCTACCCTGATTAAGTACGTGTCCCAGACTACAACCCTCTCTCCTGTTTTGGCATATTCCTACTGCTTCTCAACTACTCATTCTGTAGTGTACCTCCAAAAATGTACCCAAGTATTTCACTCAAAGAATGTTTCATAAAGGGATACTGACTCTTAACATTGCGAGAGATACTCACACCAGCTCTGGTATTGATTTGTCTACAGCCGAGGTTAGAATTAAGAGGCCTACAGGAAACTGGGTCTTGGAAATTGGTATCAAATGGGAGATTGAGTAGCACATCCATTTCTTTTGGAAAATTGGAAGGTCTGGCAAAACTGGGAGCATACTGACCATTGGCAAGAGTTAGCTGAAGCAAGGTTAGTGCCTTCCAGTTTGTGCTGCAGCATAATGATATGGGTTATGGGTAATGCACGATTTTGATGGTTGCATATTTTTTATAATTTTCAAACATAGAAGCTTTTTATAAGGCAAACATTCAAAGATTTGCAATAGGTTCAATTATGTTTGAGCATTCTTTATGTAGATCGCTTTGTAAACTACTTGAGATCTATAACGTGTATAGTTATGCACAGTAAACTTGGTTGAAAAGGGCTGTGTTGTGGCTGTATCCTTCTGTCTTAACTGTTAAATAATTTCCTATCTGTTAATCACTTTAATTGGGTATGTGTATGTTATTTACTCATTGGGAAAGTTATATGTGTTCTTTGAATTTTCTTTCCTAATTCTCATAGTTTTACTGGAAACATAGAAAAGAGCATTAGTTATTATTACTATTATTAATTGATTGAACATATGCAACTCAATTGATTCAATAAAATATGTCTTTGTATCTTCAGAAACTCATTTAAAAATATATTTGATTACCCTGAAGTATTTTTTGTTTACTTTAAAATTTTTTAATTATTAAAATAAATGAAAATAAGTATTTCAGTACACTTAGTTTTTGTTTAATCTCCTTAATTAAAAAAAATTGTTTTTTTGGATAGGACTTGTTTAGAAATGTTCATAAGAATACAGACAGGCTAAACAACAGAAAACTTTTCCTGAGGAATTAAAGACCTGTAGTATTTTAAGTACTTTTTATGCAAATAGATTTAATTTCCTTAGTTACTTACTTTCCCAGTTTTGATGTGTAAGACTGATTAAAGCTGGAATGTCATCCAGTTTATGAGTTGAACATAATAGTAAATATTTATTAATCAATAACTAAGTAGTAAAGGATTATCTCAGAATTGGATTTGGTATTCCCAGAATTCTTCACTTTTCAGCCTAAATCAAATGGAGTAGGGGTGTCAGGCAGAATATTCTGATACCTTTTCATAAAGCATATATTTTACTAAACAAAAGATCTGAACGTTTGAAAGTGTCTATGAGCAAAAAATAAGAACAAATTTAAGAGACTGATAAAAGAAATAATCAGATTGAACTCAAGAAGCTAGTTACAGGATTGAACAGTTAATAGAGCCCAGATTACCTCACTAGTTTGCTAAATCTGCTTTTTTCCCCCCTGCCTATATGGAATACTATGTTTGGGACCAGTGAGGCAAAGGAAGTAGAAAAGTTGCCATTTTTCAGTTATCTTTTAGAAGATATGTTGAAGGTTTATGCTGAAGACAACATTAGAAGAAGATTAATGACAAAAGTGTTCATTGCAGTTATGAATTCGTAAATACTGGCAGTGGTCTTCAGCAGGCTTTATAGAATCTTTGAAAAATGCCTGGAAGGACATTATTTGCTTGGCACAGAAGTTCCAGAACCAACTGGAGATGAAAAATGAAGTGAAAAATGAATATTTTGAAACATATGAGAAATTATAGAAACTGGAAATGTGGGGCTGGTAACAATAGGAACATAGAAAGGGTTTATGTTAAGTTCAACGTAAAAAACCTGATATTCCTAGTTATATGTTGTTTTATTCACAGAGAATCTCTTGTATATTAAAATTTACCTGTAGTTCTGAATTCTGCATTAAATGATGTCATAAGAACGGTGAATCTACTGAAATCCAAGTGGCTACAATGCCATCCTTTCAGCTTTAGGTGAAGAAATCTGATTAGCTATTTCATTACTGAAATAGGTTGACAGTCCAAAGGAAGATTTATAAGCTAATGGGAAAAATTTCAAATTATTCTGTGTGAATGACTCTTACTTTGCAGATTTTTTGAAGTCTAATTACTGGCTTCAAAAAATGGTATCCTTAACTGACATTTTGAGCACTTGAATTAACTTAATCATCACTATAGTGATCATGTGGAAAATATATTAATGTGTACTGACAAAATTTATGGATTCAGAGTAGAAATTAAGGTTTGGCGGAGTGAAGTTAAAATAACTTTTAGAAGTGATTGTTTAATTGGTGTTATTTGAATCTTAAAGAAGGATTAATATTATTAGAGAAAAGCCAGTGTGTGCCTGATAGAACTTTAGCATTGAAATTCTTGATATAGAAACATTCATTTGTATTTGAAGCTGATTTAACATCATCAGAAGAAATTAACATATTTCTCAGTAGAGAAACAGGAGAAGCATTAAAGACTTCCACCAGGCTTGAAGTTCAGTTTAAGGAGATCGAATTGTTGGAGTGCTGGTTAACAGTGAAAAAGGAGATTTCAGTATGTCAGAGCAAAGCTTCCCCTTTTGTCATTTGCTGCTGCCATTGGTGCTAACAAAGCTTGTTTATGATGGTTGCTCTACAGAGTATTAAGAATATGTTGTTTAAAGATCTAAATCAAGAATTTTGTGTAACCATGCTAAACATAAAACCTAATATACAGCAGTTATTTCTTCTAAATAATTTCAAGCTTGTTATTTTAAAAGTTTGAAAATTTTAATTTTATAAAGAAGGTAGAAGTTTCACAGTATATTCACATTCCCAGATCCCATTCCCAGCATGCCATGAAAAGTTTCATTTTCTGAATGTGCCATGAACTTGAAAATGTTGTCCACTTCTGATGTAGAACTTCATTTATAAATGAATCAGACAACTGAGAGTCATCATGTATTTGAATAAAATCAACAGATATCACATCACTTAGCTGAATAGTTGACCCTTGATAAAAAAAGAATTTTCACACAAAAAATAACTTAGAGTCCTTGTAGAAATGGATTCAGTGGATTCAATAGAAAATGTATTAAAGAACTGGAAATGGTGTAAAAGGAATATTGGAGGTTAGGAGAGGAATTAAAACATTGTTTCCTAATTAAAGTACTCGTTAGAATTACTGTGGTAAAACCAATGTGGCTGAAAATTAAATTGGTATTGAATGTACTGAAGAACCAATTGGACTTAGGAAGCCTACTTGATATTTCCCGTCTTACAGGACTTAGAGGAGTTGCGCTGGTGGGTTCTATGTGCTGGTGAGCTAGAGCTTGAGATTACAGCTCTGGATACCTGTGAACCAAGGTATCCAGACTATATTAAGAAGACTTCATATAGTCTCTTGGTGCTCATTTTGCAGCTTTCTGATGGACCCTAAGAGCTGAGACTGCTGATGGTAAATAGAGTTACACGGGTAAAGTAAAATAACATTTTACCCAAGGAATTCAGCATGAGGAACATCCAGAATAGGAAACTCCTGTTGAAACAGGTCTTTGAAATAATTAAATCATAACTTTTAATAAAGAAAGAAATTACAAGCACATTTGGGGAGACTCAACTAGAGTGCAAAGGAACTTTCTGAAATTAATAGTCCAAATCTTAACATTGTAAAAGTTTAGTAATGCAAATTGTCAAAGGACTTTGAAATGAAAGGGAGAATATTGAGAAGGAAATTAGCATCTTGGAGATCAAGTAGAAGAGATGTCTTGTAACACTGAACAAAGTTAAGGACGTCATCATCAGGTAAAAAAAAATAGACATTAACAGAAGAAATTCAGGCACGTTTTCACTGGAATTGAATAAGTGGTATAGAAGGAAAAAAAAGAATAGGTTATAGCAATTAATAACTAAACCAGTAATAGGAGTGTATTAGTTTGTTATAGCTGCCGTGATTAAGTACCACAAACTGGAAGACTCAACAGAAATTTAATATTCTGCAGTTTTGGAAGCTAGAAGTTCAAAATCACGTTGTTGGCAGAGTTGTTTTTTTTTTTTTTCTCCCTGAGGGCTGTGAGGGAAAGGTTTGCTTCTGGCCTGCCTTTGTGGCTTGTAGATGACTTTTTCCCTACACAATGTGTTTTTTCACATCGTCTTCTATGTATGTATGTCTTGTCTCTGTGTCCAGATTTGCCCTTTTTTATAAAGACATCACTCATTTTGGATTAAGGACGGCTCTAATAACTTTATTTAAATTTGGTTACCTCTGTAATGACCCTGTTTCCAAACAAAGTGGCATTCTGAGGTACTTGGAGATTAGGACCCCAACCTGTCTTATACTGGAGAGGCATACAGTTCAGTCATACATACAAATCATGTCCGACTCTTTGCGACCCCATGAATCGCAGCACGCCAGGCCTCCCTGTCCATCACCAACTCCCGGAGTTCACTCAGACTCACGTCCATCGAGTCAGTGATGCCATCCAGCCATCTCATCCTCTGTTGTCCCCTTCTCCTCCTGCCCCCAATCCCTCCCAGCATCAGAGTCTTTTACAATGAGTCAACTCTTCTCATGAGGTGGCCAGAGTACTGGAGTTCAGCTTTAGCATCATTCCTTCCAAAGAAATCCCAGGGCTGATCTCCTTCAGAATGGACTGGTTGGATCTCCTTGCAGTCCAAGGGACTCTCAAGAGTCTTCTCCAACACCACAGTTCAAAAGCATCAATTCTTCGGCACTCAGCCTTCTTCACAGTCCAACTCTCACATCCATACATGACCACAGGAAAAACCATAGCCTTGACTAGACAGACCTTAGTCGGCAAAGTAATGTTCTGCTTTTGAATATGTTCATCCTATAACAAGAGGCAAATTTTCTTAAGACTTGGAATCCTTTCCACGGACTCTCTGATCCCAGGAAGAATAGAGTGGAGCGCTTTAAAATATAAAAATCCTGTAAAGTGTCTAAGGCTCCCAGATGGGAAAAATGTTACTCATAATTGAAGAAAGCAGCAGAAAAGCAATGGACTTCTTACTTGTGATGTTAAATGGCAGAAGACTGTAAGAGAACATCTACAAACTGCTGAGAGACTGTTAGATGCTCCGTCAACACATCATTCTCTTATCTATCTGAAAAAAAGGTTTTTATATATGCAAGGGATCAGCGCTTATCCCCTACATATTCTACCTGAGGAAAGCAATTGAAAAGAACCTCTGAGCAAACAACTGAATTCAGAACAGAGATCCAGGATAGGGCAGGATGAATTGAAAAGGAAACCATAGTAAGCAATATAAACACTTACATATCCTGGTGGCTCAGAGGTTAAAGTGTCTGCCTGCAATGCGGGAGACCTGGGTTCGATCCCTGGATCGGGAAGATCCCCTGGAGAAGGAAATGGCAACCCACCCCAGTATTCTTGCTTGGAGAATCTCATGGATGGAGGAGCCTGGTGCGCTACAGTCCACAGGGTTGCAAAGAGTTGGACCTGACTGAGCAACTTCAGTTCAGTTCAAACATTAAAATGGATGATGAAATTTGTAACAAAAATGTTCAGAAAACAGTAAGGATTCTTGAAATAGAAAAGTAGTACTAGAAAGCCAACAGGCTGTAGTAGCCAAAACTGTATCAGCAAAAGACAGTGGTTAAGGGTGGGGAAGTCAAAACATTCTAAGAGTTTTCCCTTACTGGATGGAGAGACAGTGTAAATGTCAGGTCTTGATGGGGAAGGGATATAGTTTTATTATTTTGCCCAGAGAGTGGAGTAATAGTAGGATGTGTAAAAAGTGAAGTTTTAACACTGACAATGGTAAAAAAGAATATGAATGGTAACTTCACCCAGTTGGGAAAAATGGACCAAGAGTAAGAGGAAACCGAAGAGAGGAAGATAAATGTTAATCAAAAATGAAAGGGAAAGCACAAGTTCTTATACTAACTGTGAATGAGATGAATCTCTTATTGAAAGACAGCATGTTCAAGTTGGCGCTATTAAAAGCCAGAACCAGAAAAGTAAACCACAACAAAAATCCCAGGTGTATGTTGTTTAAAGCCAACCTTTAAAAAAGTGATAAAGGTGAAAAGTGGTAGATAGTGGTGGATAGATAGGTGAGATTATTCTAGAAAAATCCAAACCAAAGCAAATCAAAATACATTATTGATTTTAAAGAGGAACTTGGGATCCTTTAATGGCTCAAATAAGAAATGATAAGATTTGATTTTGGAAAAAGATGTGTGAACATTGTTCATACTCAACAAGGTAACAGCTCAATATATAGTTTAAAAATTCTATTATTCAATGACTTAGATCCTTTCCAAGAATAAGCTTTATCTGATCAATGATTAAAAGCCGCATGTATGCAGAAGAATTTCTCTACTGTGAATTATTCTCCAACTTTCCTTTTCTGTGTGCTTTTTATCTGGCCCAAGATATAAGTATGAATAAGTTTGATAAAAATGTTAGGTTTGTAAACACGTTTATTTTCAAATTCTTAACCTGGAGGCATCTAGACAGAATTTTCTGTGCAAAAAAGAGTATGTACATCTAAAGATTAGACATTTTAAATTAAAATGATCTCAGTCATATAGCTGGCTATAGGGAAGAGTTACTGAGGTTTATTTCTGTTCTGGCAGTATGAATAATTACTTACAGAATTACAAGATTTTATAGCTGTTTTAATAGAGTTGTTTATTATTTGCAGAAAACAATTTTCTGGCAGTACTGCAAATGATCTACTCTGTATATAGCAAAACTTGTTTTCCAGTTTAATAAAAATGTTTTTAAGATTACGAATAGACTATTTTCCTATGTGTGTTGTGTGTATATACACATACTTTGGGATTAGCTTTCGACTTTCCTGTTAAGGGCTTTGGTTTTGTGGCAGATCAGTTCGGTTCAATCACTCAGTTGTTTCCGACTCTTTGTGTCCCCATGGACTGCAGCATGCCAGGCTTCCCTGTCCATCACCAACTCCTGGAGCCTACTCAAACTCATGTCCATTGAGTCAGTGATGCCATCCAACTGTCTCATCCTCTGTCATCCCCTTCTCCCACCTTCAATCTTTCCCAGCATCAGGGTCTTTTCCGATGAGTCAGCTCTTTGCATCCGGTGGCCAAAGTATTGGAGTTTCAGCTTCAGCATCAGTCCTTCCAATAAGTATTCCGGACTGACTTCCTTTAAGATTGACTGGTTGGATCTCCTTGCAGTCCAAGGGACTCTCAAGAGTCTTCTCCAACACCACAGTTCAAAAGCATCAATTCTTCAGTGCTGAGCTTTCTTTATAGTCCAACTCTCACCTCCATACATGACCACTGGAAAAACTGTAGCTTTGACTCGACGGACTTTTGATGGCAAAGTAATGTCTCTGGTTTTTAATATGCTGTCTAGGTTGGTCATAACATTTCTTCCAAGGAGCAAGTGTCTTTTAACTTCATGGCTGCAGTCGCCATCTGCAGTGATTTTGGAGTCCTCCCCCCCCAAATAAAGTCTGTCACTGTTTCCATTGTTTTCCCCTTTATTTGCCATGAAGTGATGAGACCAGATGCCATGGCTTAATTTTTTGAATATTGGGTTTAAAGCCAGCCTTTTCACACTCCTTTCATTTTTATCAAGAGGCTCTTTAGTTCTTCTTCGCTTTCTGCCATGAGGGTGGTGTCATCTGCATATCTGAGATTATTGATATTTCTCCCTGCAATCTTGATTCCATCTTGTGCTTGATCCAGCCTGGCATTTCGCATGATGTACTCTGCATATAAGTTAAATGAGCAGGGTGACAATATACAGTGTTGATGTGCTCCTTTCCCAATTTGGAACCATTCTGTTCTGTGTCCAGTTCTAACTGTTGCTTCTACACTTGCATACAGATTTCTCAGGAGGCAGGTAAGGTGGGCTGGTATTCCCATCTCTTGAAGAATTTTCCAGTTTGTTGTGATCCACACAGTCAAAGGGTTTGACGTAGTCAATAAAGCAGAAGTAGATGTTTTTCTGGAACTCTTTTTCTTTTTCAGTGATACAATGGATGTTGGCAATTTGATCTCAGGTTCCTCTGCCTTTTCTAAATCCAGCTGGAACATCTTGAAGTTCTCGGTTCACATACTGTTGAAGCTTCACTTGAAGAATTTTGAGCATTATTTTACTAGCATGTGAGATGAGTGCAATTGTGCGGTAGTTTGAACATTCTTTGGCATTGCCTTTCTTTGGGGTTGGAATGTAAACTGAACTTTTACAGTCCTGTGGCCCCTGCTGAGTTTTCCAAATTTGCTGGCATATTGAGTACAGCACTTTCACAGCATCATCTTTTAGGATTTGAAATAAATATAAGCTTATTAATAACCATTAACATTTATAAATTGCCTTGCAATGTGTCAGTCTGTCAGTTCACCTCACTCACTCAGTCGTGTCCGACCCTTTGTGACCCCATGGACTGCAGCACTCCAGGCCTCCCTGTCCATCACCAACTCCCGGAGTTTACTCAAACTCATGCCTATTGAGTCAGTGATGCCATCCAACCATCTCATCCTCTGTCGTCCCCTTCTCCCACCTTCAATCTTTCCCAGCATCGGGGTCTTTTCCAGTGAGTCAGTTCTTTGCAACAGGTAGCCAGAGTATTGGAGTTTCAGCTTCAGCATCAGTCCTTCCAATGAGTATTTAGGACTGATTTCCTTTAGGATTGACTGGTTGGAGCTCCTTGCAGTCCAAGGGACTCTCAAGAGTCTTCTTCCACACCACAGTTAAAAAGCATCAATTCTTCAGTGCTGAGCTTTCTTTATAGACCAACTCTCACAGCCATACATGACCACTGGAAAAACTGTAGCTTTGACTCGATGGACTTTTGATGGCAAAGTAATGTCTCTGGTTTTTAATATGCTGTCTAGGTTGGTCATAACTTTTCTTTCAAGGAGCAAGCCTCTTTTCATTTCATGGCTGCAGTCACCATCTGCAGTGATTTTGGAGCTCCAAAAAATAGTCTGTCACTGTTTCCATCGTTTTAGCATCTATTTGCCGTGAAGTGATTAGACCGGATGCCATGATCTTAGTTTTTTGAATGTTGAGCTTTAAGCCAACTTTTTGACTCTCCTCTTTCACTTTCATCAGGAGGCTCTTTATTTCTTCTTCACTCTCTGCCATAAGAGTGGTGTCATCTGCATATCTGAGGTTATTGATATTTCTCCCGTCAATCTTGATTCCAGCTTGTGTTTCATCCAGTATGTATTTTATCTTACGACATATAATACAGGTGGTAGTGCTAACATTCGAGTTGTTAGTTGATTGACTGAATCATAGGTCTTCCCCAATGCCAGACTTCACTAATGACTCAAAGAGTACAGGCAAGCATGAAGTGCAGATGGAATATTATTTTTTTTTTTGTTTTTTGGAGGATCCCCAAACTCTCACACACAGATTCCAAAAATGTCCTTTTCTTCTGCATTAGTACATGTTATGGTTTTGGATTAGCAGAATAGTTTTGAGCAGTTTAAAAAAAATTGCACAAAGGAAGTTGTCTTCATTTTGGAACTCTTCTGTTTTATATTAGCTTAATTGTACAGCTTGCTGACTACCTCCCATTTTCCAGACATGAATTAATAAATCCATCATTCCAAGCTTATTTGTGAGAAGCAATCTAGATAGGTTAGTTATAGCTGGCTAACAACATTTTCTAGATAGATGCTCTTTGGTATTTTTTGGCTGGTAGATACCATTGATAGGTGAGCCCTGGTGGCTGAGTGATTGAGGTCTTTCATTCCCACTTCCTCAGTAGAGTGAGTGAGTTACCTTCTACTACTGTTAACTGTTTCCTTCTCAAGGTAGAAGAGTGAGTTTGTTCTGTATGACAGATTTGTTTGCCAAAGTAATCTTTAAAATTTTTCTTTCATACATTATTAGTGTTATCAGTTTTGGGGGTTTATGCTTGGGAAAATGAGAACTTAATGGATACTTGCTGGATGCTGTTTAATTTCAGCGTTTATAATATCAGTAGGGATGACAAGTTAACCCATAATCATAAATAGTTGCTTTGATTATTTTATGTTAATATCATCTTTCATCATAAGAATCTTCAGGTATATATTAAAATCTGCTGTGCATTTACTAGAAATTTGAGATGTCAGGAAGTAAGGTTGGGGTTTGAAGAGCTTTATTAAGAACTTAAGGCCACTTCAGTTTATTGTGTAAAGTGACATGAGGAGATGGCTCTGTTTTACCTTTAACAGAGTATGTCATAGTGTTTCTAGTCTTTGTATTTCTGTAACCATTCTTGAAGTGCAGTTTACGTTGAGGAGAGCCCTCAAAGCTCATAACAGATTTTTTAAAAAATACTCCCAACGAAACTAGAGAGACTAGTTCACTTGATAGGTCAAGAGTGTAATAAAAACCCTTAATATAGAAAAGCTTTTCTGTCTTTTCAGGTAGATTTGTGAACAATTTAACAGTTTTGTGAGTTTACTTAGATCTTAGGAAATATGATAAGAAAATTCAAGTTATCAGAAATGTATAGAAATTTATATACCCAGAGATTCTCATTGTGAATGAGATACAGATTATTTTTTGAAGTGCTCAAAGTCAGAGAATAATAGACTTTTGAAACTGCTAGAAGCTTAGAATTTAGAACTCTATTAAACTGCCTCATTTTTTTTTTTAAAGAAGAAATACTAAATGAATGGCTTGTCGAGCTAGCATGTTGTTCTTTTGCGATTCTGGTTCTTACATCCTGTATTTGGGTCCAGATGCCATAGCTTACTTTAAATGTGTGTGTTTGGCTCCTCAGTCATGTTGATTGGTCTGTCTGGATTTTCTTACAATGACTGAATTTATTCACAGAATAATTGTTCTTTGGGTTTTGCAACTAGGACCTTTTAAAGATGAGTGAACAAACATTGGAAAGAGGACAGCAGCGGAAACTTCCTGAATGGATGTCTATGCAGAAGAGCTATACAGTAAAAGAAAAAAAGGTATGCAGTTCATCAGTAATTCTTTCAGATGGAAAATTTAATGTATATTTGACTGTAAACTGAGTTCATTCTCACACTTATAAACTTCAAGCCATTATTTACTTTTAGAGTTGTTGTGAATGAACCAGAATCTAGTCATTGAATGGATGAGTGGGATTAAATTTTAATTGGATTTACAGTATAAGAATTCTTATTCTGTTTTCTCTTTTTATCTAGTTCACATGGCTGGCCTTGCCAGTTTGTTCCATTTCAGATTGTAATTTAGACAGTATTTATTTTTGTGAATTTTTTTTATGGTCAAGTGAATTTTAAGCCCTGATAGATTTAAGCTTCACCAACCAACCAGTCTTCAGCATTTTAAGGCAACATTATTGCATCTAGAATACTAATCTAATGGCAGAAAAGCATTAACAAAATAAATGCTTTTATGAAAATAGGGTAGAAGTTTGCAAGTAAATTTGTTAGAAAAATAATTTTACAGTAGATAGCTTCATCTTTGTTAAATTGTCCATATGACTCATTAGTCTATGAAGCTTTAGTTGATAAAACTTAGAGCTATAATTTGCCATATTTCAGTGAATTTTATTATTTCAATGAACATTTATTACTTAATGTGACTTTTATTTGTGCCTTTTTGGAATTTTGTTTAACTCAAGGCATCTGTTCAGAAGAGTGTTTTGGAAGATCACCTGCCCTTCTTAGAATTCACTGGATCCATTGTGTACAGTTATGAAGCTAATGATTGTTCTTTGCTCTCAGAAGATATTAGGTAAAGATTTAAATTTCCAACTTTCATTTGAATTTGGACCCTTAGACTATAAGCCTTATAGTAGTATTTGTAAGTGTACTGAGTTTTATAGAGGAGGTGTGTTTAGTACATAGTTATACATGTAAAACATCACTAATTCTACTTTTTAAATAAAAACTTAAAATTTCTGAATTAAATATGTAATGCCCCTGTTTGTTCATTCATAAACCTTTGTATTACTTTAGCTAATTTTTAATCTTTTCAATACTTAAGATATTATATATAGAATACTGAACACACCAGTTTAGGAAAAACATGCAAAAGTTATTCAACCTCTAAAACGTCCCTTTCTATTTCTTTAAAAATACCAAATTGTAATATTGAATAGTGACTGTGACCATCTCTGTTGCATTTAATTAGCAACAATTATAGCAAATGATCCTTTAAGAGAACTTTAAAAATGATTATTCATATTTTTTAGTTTGCCAAATTAGTTTTCCGTAATAATCCAGTCTAAGGCTCTTCAAGCATTTTTCAAGGAGAAGTAGTAGGAGATCCATTCAAATCTTTGATGTTACTGTACTTGTCCTTTTTTTTTTTTTTTAAATTACTGTTTACACATTGGACCTTCCTGGTGTCTCAGATGGTAAAGAATCTACCCGTAATGTGGGAGACCTGGGTTCAATCCCTGGGTTGGAAAGATCCCCTGGAGAAGGGAATGGCTTCCCACTCCAGTATTCTTGCCTGGAGAAGCCCCATGGACAGTGGAGCCTGGTGGACTACAATCCATGGGGTTGCAGAGTCAGACATGACTGAGTTTAGGACTTGAGTGATAGCACACATTGGCTTGAAAGAAGCAGAAGTAAGTTAAGCTGTTTATTAATGGTCTCCTGGTAGATATATTATAGAAAGAGCTGTCAGTTGAGCTCACTTCCACTGTAGTTCATTGGCTTTTTTTGGGTCTCTTCAAATAGAACTGTTTGTCTTACAGAGAAAAGAAAATCTGTTGTTTATGTATTAACTCTACCATCTTACCTTTAACAATGTGACAATATGTCCTATCTGAAGGTAATAAGCCTAAGTGTCTTGAAGGGTGTAGTTCTGATGAATTGTGTTTTATGGAAGGTAAGCAAGTAGTTTGGGTTTGGTTTTTTTTTTTTTTTGGTCACCTCATTTCAGGTTTTCAGCAATTTGATTATGATGTGCCTTTGTGTAGTGTGGTTTGTGTTTGTCTTGCTTGGGTGTACAGTGAGCTTTTTGGATCTGTAGATTTATAGTTTCATCATGTTTGAATAATTTCTTCAAATGTGTTTTCTCTCACATCCTGTTTTTCTCTTCTGCCACTCTGTATGTGTGTAGGTTACATTGCTTAATTCAGCAACTGTGTTGTTGGTCATGAGGCTCTTTGTCTTGAAAATTTTTGATTCTTTTTATTCTCAGTGCTTGGGCTCTGTCTGTAAGTTCCCTTGTTTTTTTATTCTGTAGTATCTGATCAGCTATTATGCCATCCTGTGAATTTAAAATCTTGTATTTTTCATGTCTGGAAGCTCTATTTGTTTCTTTTTAAAAATACCTTCTGTTTTGGCTCTTACCATATTCGTATTCATAAAAAGCAGAGACATTACTTTGCCAGCAAAGGTCCATCTAGTCCAGGCTATGATTTTTCCAGTAGTCATGTGTGGAGGTGAGAGTTGGACTATAAAGAAAGCTGAGCACTGAAGAATTGATGCTTTTGAACTGTGGTGTTGGGGAGAAGACTCTTGAGAGTCCTTTGGACTGCAAAGAGATCCAACCAGTCCTTCCTAAAGGAGATCAGTCCTGAGTGTTCATTGGAAGGACTGATGTTGAAGCTGAAACTCCAATACTTTGGCCACCTGATGCGAAGAGCTGATTCACTGGAAAAAACCCTGATGCTGGGAAAGAATGAGTGCAGGAGAAGAAGAGGACAGAGGATGAGGTGGTTGGATGGCATCACCGACTCAATGGACATGAGTTTGGGTAAACTCCGGGAGTTGGTGATGGACAGGGAGGCCTGGTGTGCTGTGGTCCATGGGGTCGCAAAGAGTTGGACACGACTGAGCAACTGAACTGAACTGATATTCATATTTTCTTTTAAATCTTTGAACATATTCAGCATATTTATAATAGCTGTGTTAATATACTCTTCTGTTAATTCCATTATACTAATTATTTTTCTATTAAATGACTGTTATCCTGCTTATAAGTCATGTTTTCCTGTTTCTTTTCTCATGACTGACAATTTTTGATTAGATGTTATGATCTTACCTGGTTGAATGTTAGATTTTGTTGTCTTCCTTCAAAGAAAGGAGCTTTGCTGTGTTGGGCAGTAAAGTCACCTGAAAATCAGTTTTACACTTTGAGGCTTAGTTTTAACTTTTTTTGGCCAGATGTCAGTAGCCTTTATTCTGGGCATGATTTGGTCAGTAATGGGTGTGACCTTTCTGGAGTCTTTGCTGACTGCACCAGGTGATCAAAACGAATCTCTCTACTCCAGTTTTGCAGAACTCAATGCCTCTTACCTCTGTGTAAGCCGTAGGAGTTGTCCAGATTGCAGTTCCCTGGTTTTTCTTTGTCCAGCCTCATAGTTTCTCTCTGTGCTTGCATGTCCTTTCCTGCCTAGCTCCCTCCTCCCCAGGACTCTGCCCACACCTTCCAGCTGCTTCCCCTCTCTGGCTCTGAACTCTGTCCTCCCAATTCAGTGCTCTGCTTTGGACTCTCCTTCCTCTTCTGTTGTCCAGAATGTTCCAGGCGGAAACCTGGGGCAGCTTTTGGGCTTACTCTTGATTTCCTCCCCTCAGAGAGCACAGTCCTGTAGTGCCTGTTGTCCAGTGTCTGGAAACTCTTATTTGTGCATTTTGTTTAATCTTCTCTATTTGTTCATGGGAGAAAGTTATGACTGATCAGTGTTATTTCATCTTAGCCCAAAACAGAGATTGAGTTTTTTAAAATTTATGAAATAGGTTTTTCACTTTTAAAAACTATGAAGCAGGCAAATATAAGCAATAATTTAACACTCACCCATAGTCTTCCACTAACTTTGTCAAACTTTAATCTTCCTTTTCTTCAAATCTTTATTAAGAGAAAACAATAAAATATAGCTGAAGCCTCGTGTGTGCTCTTTCTGATTCTCTTTTGCAGTCCTCTGAGCTAACGTCTATTGTGAGTTCAGTGTTTAGTATTCCCTCACATATTTTCTATAATTTTCATAATTTAGTGTCCCCCTCAATATCATATACTATTACTTGCCCATTAAGAAACTTTAAAAATAATGCTATCAAACTCTGTGTATTCTTCCACTTGTCTTTTTCACTCAACATTTTATATTCTTGTGAATTTTTCTTTTTGGTTTGGTATGTGAAGTTCTATTTAAACTTTTATATAGTATTACATTGTCTCAGTATATCATAATTTATTCACTCTCTTGTTGATGGAAATGTAGTGCTTCCATTTTTGCTAGTCAGAATAGTATTGCAATGAACATTCTTAAATATTTCTAATTATGCACATGTAAGTTTCATATATTTATGAGAAAATCTTGTCAGGTCATACAGTTCATACATCTTTAGCTAGATATCGTCAGAGTTTTTTCCAAGAGGATTATCAGTTTAAAAATTCACCAGTATGTTAGTGGTCCCACTGGCAGTTTTCTTTATCAGCATTCAGTATTGTGGAGCTTTAATTTTTGTTAGTCAGATAGATGTGAAATTGTAAAGGTTCAATTTACACTTCTCTGACTTCAGAGGAGATCTTGTATCTTCATATATATATTTGAATGTATTAGCCATTTGGATTTCCTTTGGGGAATTATGTGCTCAGTCGGTCAGTCATGTCTGACTCTCTATGACCCCATGGACAGTAGCCACCAGGCTACTCTGTCTATGGAATTTTCCAGGCCAGAATAGTGGAGCAGGTTGCTGTTTGCTACTCCAGGGGATGATCTTCCCAACCCAGGGATTGAACCCCCATCTCTCGCATTTCCTACATTGGCAGTCAGATTCTTTTCCGCTGGACCACCTGGGAAACCCTCCTTTGGGGAATTACCTGTTCATATTCCCCCCCCCCTTTTGAAAACTGGATTATTAATCTTTTTGTATTGACTTTTCAAGGAATTTTTTAGTATTGGGTTGGTGAAAAAGTTCATTTGGGTTTTTCTGTAACATCTTGTGGAAAAACCAGAATGAACTGTTTGGCTAACCCAATATTTTCTGACTATTCATTATCAGTTGTATGTATTACAATATTCTCTGCAGTCTGTGGCATGTATTTTAACATGTTGAATGATGTCTTCAATGATGCAGAAATTAGAATTTTAATTAAATAATTTATTTTATTTGCCGCCCTTTAGCATGAGTCTCTCTGATGGAGATGTGGTAGGATTTGACATCGAGTGGCCACCAGTGTACAAGAAAGGGACACTGGGCAGAGTGGCCCTCATTCAGCTGTGTGTGTCAGAGAGCAAGTGCTACTTGTTTCATATTTCTTCTATGTTAGGTTGGTATCTCTTGTATCTGTTTCATTTTTATATGGTAGATAATTGTATTATGTCAACTTTGTCCACATGAAATTAAGCTCTTGAATTAATGGGTGCCTCTCTCATCACCTTATATTTAAGTATTTATATTTTAATTTATATTTTATATTTATATTTTATTCACTCATATCCCTGTTTTATTTAATTTTCATGTCATATCTGTCAGTCAATGATATTATTATTCCTGTTTCACAGGGTAGAGGACTGAAGTGTAGAGGGGCTAAATGTTAGTGATAATACAGTTATTAGCATGTAAATTAGCTGTTTTTCTTATCATTTATCTATCAGTCAGGACTTCTTGCTTTAGGTGAAAAAAAAAAGCTCTCAAAAACAGTCAAGGTAAGTGTTGGTTTCTGAATTTAAGCTTAAACACAAATTTAAATATAAACAGAATGTGTATGAAGTAGAACATAAATCTGTCATGTTTGATAGAACCTATGGAAATAAATATTATATATTATTATATAAATATTAATATAAAAAATTATAGTTTTCCCTCAGGGACTAAAAATGTTGCTTGAAAATGAAGCAATTAAAAAGGCAGGTGTGGGAATTGAACAAGATCAGTGGAAACTTCTACGTGACTTTGATGTCAAGTTGAAGAGTATTGTGGAGCTGACAGATGTTGCCAATGAAAAGGTAGATATAATACATATATTATTTTCAGAATAAAAACAAAATAAATTTGTGTTTTACAGAATGTCGCTTCTGAGTGTTAGATTTTTTTTTTTGAGAGAATATTTTAAGCTACGTAATGTTTTTATAAAAAAAGAAGTCCCTAATGTATGTCTCATAATGAAAACTTTCAGTTCTAATCAGTTGCCGTAGCGGATAGTTTCTTTAAGCAGGCACCCTCTCCCATATTTGGTACTGTGTTATTTTGTTTTATATATTTGTGAATTTAATTATTATATTTAAAGTTTCTCTCTTTAACCCATCTGTATCAATATCCCCCTTGTTTTTTTTTTTGACATGAACATAATGCAGCTCTTGTGGTATGATCCTCTTAGTGGAAGTTTGACCATCATTTCCATGGCCCATATTTCACATATTTTGTTAATGTAGTCATTTAAGTTACATTCTCACATTAGCCAAGTGTTCATTTGGCTGAGAAGTAGGAAAATCACCAACTTATTCAACTTTTGTGCGTGAATGATACTTTGACAGTCCAAGAATTTTAATACCTACCTTGAGGAAATGATAGAATTACATTCTTGTAAGGTAGACTGCGAATGAGGTTTTTAGTGACTGGAAATCTACTAAGGACTATCTCTGCCTTATATTTTGGTGTAACATTTTCAACTTTATGTGTGACATGGTCGTTTGGTATCAGTTAGAAATATCTAAGAATAAAAGGAAAGAAAGAGCTTTTGCTGAGATGATTTTTCCATTATTTTTAGCTGAAATGTATAGAGACCTGGAGCCTCAATGGTTTGGTTAAATACCTCTTTGATAAACAGCTTCTGAAAGACCGGTCTATCCGCTGTAGCAACTGGAGTAAGTTTCCCCTCACTGAGGACCAGAAAGTGTATGCAGCCACTGATGCTTATGTATGTACCAAAGATCTTTTTCAAAAATTAATTTTTATTAGAATATAGTTGCTTTACAATGTTGTGTTAGTTTCTACTGTATAGCAAATGAATCAGCCATACATATACACATATCCCCTCTTTTTTGGATTTCCCTCCCATTTAGGTCATCACAGAGCACTGAGTAGAGTTTCCGGTGCTATACAGTAGGCTCTCATTAGTCATCTGTTTTATACATAGTAACCATGAAATTAAAAGATGTGTGCTCTGTGGAAGAAAAGCTATGACGAACCTAGAAAGTGTATTAAAATGCAGAGATATCACTTTGCCAACAAAGGTTCATGTAGTCAAGGCTATGGTTTTTCCAAAATAGTCATGTATGGATGTGAGAGTTGGACCATAAAGAAGGCTGAGCACTGAAGAATTGATGCTTTTGAACTGTGGTGCTGGAGAAGACTCTTGAGAGTCTCTTGGATAGTGAGGAGATGAACCCAGTCAGTCCTAAAGGAAATCAATCCTGAATATTTATTGGAAGGACTGATGCTGAAGCTGAAGCTCTAGTACATTGGCAACCTGATGCAAACAGCCGACTTGCTGGAAAAGGCCCTGATGCTGGGAAAGATTGAGGGTAGGAGGAGAAGGGGACGACAGTCGGCAAGATGGTTGGATGGCATCACTGACTCAATGGACATGAGTTTGAACAAACTCTGGAAGATAGGGAAGCCTGGCATGCTGTAGTCCACGGGGTCACAAACAGTCAGACACGACTTAGCAACTGAGCAACAACAAATCAATACTGTATATGTGTCAGTCCAAATCGTTCCAATTCATCCCATCCCCCTCCTAAGATCTTTAGACTACAATCTATTTTCTAAACTTTATAATAAATTACTTTATAGAATTTTTATTGTGTAAACTAAAATGTTTTAAGTCAGTTGGGCATTAAAAATGCTTAGGTAGAAATTTAGTGAAACTGTTAATTCTAAATATTATTAGTAAGTATCAATAGATTGTAATGCTAGTTATTTTTATCATCATGAAGCAAAAATAAGGTCCAATTTTTATGTGAAAAAAAATGAGTTCTTTGAAAACATGAGAGGACAGTAAGCTCAGACTGAACAAGCACAAATGGTGTTGATGATGTATTTGATATAAGCCACTTCAGAATAAAAATAACTACAATGCAGTTTCTGTATCGAAACTGGCCTTATTTCTTATGTTTATATTTAAAATGTGGTAAAAATTTAGAAAATTGGCTCCATAATTAGCTCACCACTGCTGTTAGTCAGATGACTTTTATAGTTACCTATTTGTACATAGTGAAATTAGGGCTTATCTATCTATCTATACATACATATGTATATATAGCACTCTTTTCTTTTTCCAAAAAGTCTTATTTTATGTCCTAATAGACTTTTTCCCCCCCAGCTTGTACTTTTATCTGTAGATTAGGATCTTGTTTCTTTTCTTTGTATCTTTTTTTAGAAATGGGAGCTTATTTTATTTATAACCAGAAGAAAATTCATCTGTGTGGGGAAATAAAAAGATAATTTTCCTTTATGTTTTGTTTAAAATAGAAACCTTGTTGAGAACTAATCCAAGTCCTGTAGCATTTTTTAGTCATGAGAAATCTCTATGACTTGATTGTTCCTATTTACAGCAGCTAGCTGGAGGACTGTCTATATACTGACTAACAGCTAATAATGAGATGATGGCAAATGGATATCTGTAGCATACAGTTTTCTCTTACTTGATTATATTTTGTTAGATTCCATTTATAAGGTGTTTGATTTTAATACTTGGTCATAATATTGGCTGTTAAAATGGGAAAGTTTTTATTTTAAAGGTGTGCCACTTTCTCCATTCTCACGATGGGTGTGGTGAATAAATGAAGACAGATCTGTGTTCAACTTAAAGGGTTGCATTCAGCTTCTTGGGTGCTTTGGGAATCATTGTTTTTGATTTTTGTAAAGGTGAGGCATCGGATTTTATTCTGGTGATTTTAGCCTACTGTTTTCACCTTTCTGTTTTCCTACAGGCTGGTTTCATCATTTATCAAAAATTAGCAAATTTGAGGGATCCTGTACAAATATTTGTCAAGAGTAAAGGTATGTGATGGTCTGAAAATAAAAGGTAAAATTTGAATTTGCTCATTTGTGAGTTAAGCTCCAAAAGCACAAATTTTCACACATGTGTATTTAGCATTATTACCGTGTGTTGGTTGTCTGAGAATTAGGATGAGGTCTACTTGGCCAAAGCTTAGTGTTTCAAGCTTGTTACTGTGTCAAAGCAGGACTTACTACTTATCCTTTGTGGCATTGCTGTTCACTAGGGTTCTAGAGTTGGAGCTTGGAGAACATCAGTGATACAAACAGCCGCCTCGCAGCCTGGAGATTATACATCTTTGCTATAAATATTTGGACTCCGTGGGTGGCACAGTTGGTAAAGATCTGCCTGCCCATGCAGGAGATGGGTTATTCGATCCCTTGGTTGAGAAGATACCCTCGAGAGACGGCAGTGGCAGAAGGAAATGGCAACACACTCTAGAATTCTTGTCTGGAAGATTCCATGGACAGAGGAGTCTGGTGGGCTACAGTCTGTGGGGTCACAGAGAATCAGACGTGACTGAGTGACTGAGCACAGAGTACCCTGGTTTAAATTTCTAAGTTTTCCCCAGGATGCGATAATTCTGCTGTTTTTCTACTAAAAGAATGGCCACTTGCAGCTTTCAAGTTCAGCTCTCAGATCTCTTGCTAGGTCAGTGATGGCAGATCTGCGTATAGTGTCACGTAGGCCGGTGGTGGAATCCCAGCCATGTGACCTGGAATTTACTTGTTTCCTGTGTTTGGGAAGTGAGTGATGGTGTAATACCTGTTTCATAGAGTAGCTGTTGAACTCATGATATACTGAGCACCCATACTGGTCTCTGTATAGTTGTTATTCTTGTAGCTTCCTTTTAGAGATTTTAAATAATTGTGTTTGTTAAGGTGTTAGTTAAGGTGATTTTGCCAAATTTTTTAAAATATGGCATGACCTCCTTATAAAAAATTATATAATATCCTTTATAGCTGTTATTGAGAAGGAATCCATACCCTCTGTGGGTGATCCTCCTTTACACGTTAAGGGAGATTTCTTATACTTTGTCTCATTGGAAGGCCACATCTGTTGAGTGCCTGCTGGCTCTCTGTTGGCAATCATATGGTGGCTGGAAATTACCTTGATAACTGAGGCAGATGATATGTTTTTGAAGCTGGTGTGGAGAACAATATATAAGAGCTTATTTAACTCAGAATTCAACAGAGGGCTTCGTGATTTTTTGATTTTGTGGTTTACAAAATTCCTTGTAGGTTATACTTGCTATTTTGTCTCTGATGAAAGTGCTTCTGAGGGCTGTAAGATATTTCTCAAGTAAAGTAGCATATGTTTTATAAGTTTTTATGCAAGTCCTGATACCTGTCATTGCAATATTGCATTCTTTGACCCTCACTTTTATTCTCTGTTATGTTATTTGTTTAAGTGTGTTGTGACATCTGAAGGGAAATAACTTGACTAGGATTCCAGTGAATTGTAACTAACATTACCATTCCTTTTTTTTCTACCTCCTTTCATCCCTCCTTCTCTCTTTCCTTTCTTCCTCCCTCCCTTCCTCCCTCCCTCCTTCTCTTCTTGTTACTAAACCAGCAGTGTCAACCTCACCTTTCTCAAATATAGATGTATATATAGATGACGTTTTCAAATGATATTTTCAAAGCTTTTGGTTTTTATTACATTTGTTTTTTTTTCTTTTACTAAAAAATAAAAGAAGATTAGAACGTAGTATTATTCAGCCCACTATAAATGGAGAGCCAGCAGTGAACAAGACAGGCATGATCTGTCTTCTGAGGGGGGAAACCTACAGCTTTATGGGGGATATAGGTGAATATCAGAAAAACAGGGCACTGTAGGAAGATGAGGCTTATGATGTGGGGGGAGAAAGGTGTTATGGCCAGCATATAGAGGCACCCAGTGAATATTTGGAGGTGTTAGAGAATGTTTTCTGGAAAAAGTGCTGTTTATGGCAAGATCTTAAATATGAGCAGGAGTTAGTTGGTGGAAGAGTAGAGGAAGAGTGTCAAAAGGCACAGGCAATGGCAGGTGCCCAGTTCCAGAAGGAAGAGGTGTCTACAGGCAGTTGAAAGCGGTTTGGTATAGTCAGCTGTTGAACATGACAGGGTAAGGGATAGAGAAGAGGCAGGGGTTTTCATTTCCTCCTAAGAGCTGTTGAGAGTTTTAAACAAGAATGACATACGTTACATTAAAAAAAGTAGAACTTGGGCTGTTGAGCAGAATATTGATTCTGGAGGGCAAGGGTCACAGTGTGAGATCTGTTGGGGTGATGTGCCCACAATCCAAGTGAAAGGTGATGGTGACCTGGCTTGGCTGGTTGCATTGTGAGAGGAGAGAAGTGGATAATGCAAAGTACATTTAACAGAGCAGTAGAATCCACAAGATTTAATGTGACGGTGTGAGCCATGTGCACGGATCAGTCCTGTGTTGTCAGTGTGAGCAGCAGGGATGAGAGACATTGAGGGTAAGGAGCCAGATTTGGGGTCAAGGGGCTGTACAGTTGATTCTAGACATGTTAATGGAAGGAAGCCTGCAAGATAGCAAAGTGGAGGTGGTGGCCAGTAGGCTCTTAGATATACAGCCTGTTAACTCAGGGGATGATTGGAGTTAAAGAATTAGGGATTCTAGGTAAAGAACTGGGGCTAAGAGTCTCAAGGAACTCTTAGTATTCCATGTTTGCGTGGGGAGGGGACCCTAGAGGAGTTGCTGTGGGCTTGGAGGGAAATGAGGAGGTAGACATGCGACAGGTCAAGTGAAGGACACGTGTTACAGAGGAGGGCGTTACCCACTGTTTAAATTTTCTTGCAAGTTTGAGAAACTGAGGACTTAGAGTTAGTTCTTGGGTTTGGCAATGTGGCAGTCGTTGGTAACCTTTTACTACAGCCGCTTTGGTAGACTGGGTGATAAAAGACTGTTTTGAGGGGACAGTGGTCATTGGGACACAAAAACAGGGTTGCAGGCTTGGGTACCGTGCAGGTCCCATAACCGGAGCCAGAATAGAGTAGTGGAAGGCGTGGGTGTAAATCGCATTAGCGTGAATAGAGGCCTGAGATCTAAGGAAAGTGAGAAAGCACCTGTAAACATTTTTTTTTTTTTTGGTGAAGAAGCTTGGTTCAGAAAGGGACTATTTATTCATTTATTCATCTAACAGAATTGTTGGGGGTTTACTAGGCATCAGGCACTGTACCTCTTGCTGAGGAAAGTGCACTGAACCAAACCGACCAAACCGCGACTTTGTTTATCTGAGTGATGGAATGAGCCACACGGATGCCCGAAGGGAGAACATAGAAGGCGTGAGGGGAAGAGAGAGCAAAGCTGTGAGGGACAGTGAGTGTAACCGAGATGAAATGAACAAGGGTGAGAGGAGTCGGAAATGAGGCCAGAAAGGTAGCTTGGGCCAGATCATTTGGGGCTTATAGGCTGTGAATCTGACTTCATATTTTATTAATTAAATACAAGGATGAGTGATGGGAAATACTTAGGATTTGGAGTAGCAGCATGATGTGATTAAATATTTATCTCAAAAGGATTTTTCTGGCTGCTACAGGAGGGTAAGTATTAAGGCAGGGAAATCGATTTGGAGGCTATTGTAATAATCCAAGCAAGAGCTGATTGGATTGAGCTGGTGGCAGCAGAGGGGGTGAGAAGCGGTAGATATGTATATATTTGCTGATGAATTCTCTGTGGGGAGTGAGATGTAGAGGTGTTTTGGTTGGATCCACTGAGTGAATGCAAGGGTCAGTCACAGTGAAAGATAATGAGAAGAGCAGGTTTGGGTAAGAAAAATCTGGATTCCAGTTTTGGTCACTTCCCAGATGGCTCAGCAGTAAAAGAAACCCGCAATGCAGGAGATGCCGGTTCGACCCCTGGGTCGGGAAGATCCCCTGGAGGGGAAAATGGCAACCAGATCTCATGGACAGAGGAGCCTGACGGGCTATGGTCCATGAGGTCGCAAAGAGTTGGACATGACTGAGAGACTGAGAACACATGCATGCTAAGTTTTAGATGTTTATTGTCATCCAAGGAGATATCTTACGTGGGAATGTAATTCTGGAGTTTGGAGGGAAGACAGGTTGGAGCTGTAACTTTGAGGGTTGTCAGTATACAGATAGTAGTTAAGCTTAAGAAGATAAAATAGAAGATAAAATAGGAAGTAAGTGGAATAAAGAATAGATGAGGCCCACATATTGACGTCAAGGGCACACCAGCCTCTATAGGTCAGGAAGACATGGAGTGTATAGTGAAGAGGCCTGTGAAGGGGCAGTGATAAAGGAGGAAGAATAGCAGGGGTGGTGTTCAGAAGCCAGCCAATGTTGTGAGCTGGAGCAAGTTATCAACTATTTTAAATGCCTCTGAGAGTTTGAGATGTTGTTGTTCAGTCACTCAAGTTGTGTCCAACTCTTTTCAACCCCATGGACTTCAGCATGCCAGGCTTCCCTGTCCTTCACTATCTCCTGGAGTTTGCTCAAACTCAAGTCCATTGAGAAGGTGATGCTATCCAACCATCTCATCCTCTGTCATCCCCTTCTCTTGCCCTCAGTCTTTCCCGTCATCAGGGTCTTTTCCAGTGAGTCGGCTGTTCACATCAGGAGGCTAAAGTATTGGAGCTTCAGCTTCAGCATCAGTCCTTCCAGTGAATATTCCAATGAAAGAGTGAGATGAACAACTTGGATGAACAGATTTGGCTATGTGAAGGCCATTGGTAGCCTTTCCACAAACAGCTTTTGGAAAAAGCTCAGTGGCAGGCAGTCAGCTTAGGAGAAATTGGCACTAGAAAGTTGAAGACAGTGAGTGTGGACAGCTCTTTCTTTCAAGGAATTTTGCTGTAAATGGGAGTTGTGATATGAATTAGCAATTAGCAGATTGGTGGCAGGAAGATAAGATAGTTCTCTTTTTGTTTCTGTTTCCTTAGTGAAGTAGGAGATGAAGTTGTTCTCTGATTAAGGAGGGACAAGTGTTGGAAGTGTTGGAAGCATGAAGAGAAAGAAAGAAGTATGGTATAGTCCTCTTGAGAGTCAGAGAGTGGGAAATGTAGAATAATAATGAGCAGTCATTACTGAGGGTTCATGGGGTGTGTGCATGAATTGAAAGCAAAATATCACCCTTATAATTGTGTTTTATTTTCGACTGTAGTCAACTGCTTGGGTATAGGCATCCAGTATGTGCCATGGAAGAAGGAAGGAACAAAAGAGTTGAGTCCACAGGAGAGAAGGATTAATATGGGTAAGGGAGGAGAGTAAGGCATGGGGGTATGGGGAGCGGTGAGAAGAGTAATGGGTAAGGAAAAGGCAGGAGGTCAGTGGGCTTGGTTCTGAAAGTGTGCAAGAATGCTTGTATTGCAGAAGTCATGCTGGTGTTCAGAGGATGGCATGCTTGCAGTTGGCGTTTGGAAGTGACGACTTTATTGACAATTTTAAGATCAAGGGTATGGTTATGGGCTTCCCTGGTAGCTCAGATGAGATATAAAGAATCCACCTGCAATGTAGGAGACCCTGGTTTGATTCCTGGGTCGGAAGATCCTCTGGAGGAGGGCAGGACAACCCACTCCAGTATTCTTGAGCTTCCTTGGTGGCTCAGATGGTAAAGCATTTGCCTGCAATGCAGGAGACCTGGGTTCGATCCCTGGGTTGGGAAGATCCCCTGGAGGAGGGCGTGGCAACCCACTCCAGTTTTCTTGCCTGGAGAGACCCTATGGGCAGAGGAGCTCGGCCGTCTACAGTCCATGGGGTTGCAAAGAGTCAGACACAACTGAGCGACTAAGCACAGCACATGGTTATGGGAAGGGTGGCTGAGATCAGTTGAGGAAAAGATGGCTGGAAATGGAGGGATTGAGGAACTGAAAAGGCCACATTCTTAGGCAGAGAGTTTCTGTGAATGTTGAAATCACTAAGAGTTATCATAGAAATAGAGGGAAGAAAGAGACAGTGAACCAAGTGCTAAAATCTTCAGTGATGTGATTTTGAGATCACAAGATAACTGCAACTAGTTGGAATAGCTGATGACGTAATCCAATGTCCAGTGCTTCAGAGGAGCTGGACTTGTTGAAGGATACAAGAAGTGGTGATGAAGAGTAGAAATTGTAAGCAGGGGAGGGGTTTGGGAAAGGTGGGCAAGTTGGGTGGTGTTGGTGGAGACACTATCAGACAGAATGAAGCTGAAAGTTCGGAAGGTGATCACTTATGAATGAGAAAGGCTTGCATTTTATTTTGTGATGACTGGTAATGAGGACAGTGAGGAGTGTCTGTCGGGTAAGGTTATGTTTACCAAGCTGTTTTAGTAAGTAGTGTCCCATATGATGTTCTGTTGGTTTCTGATGTTGAAACAGTGCAGGTGAGATCACAGTCTCATTTCTACCTTCACCTTCTGCCAAGGTTGAGAACCACTGGGTTGTAATATGTATGAATGTAGATCAGTTAGAGTTTAGTCTAAAATTTTAAAGCACAGAAATTTGGAAGGGAAATAAAGTGATTGAGGTGATTTGGGGATAGGTTAAGGAAGTCTTTTTGTTGCAGTTCATTTAAAGAAACAATGAAAATTTAAGCCCTAATAGTGTTTAAATAAATATCTCTGCTTTGTAATTTGAAAATTAGTACTGATTCTTTTATTCCAGAGGAGGAAATACTACCTAGTGATGTGAAGAAACAATTGACTTCGATCTCCAAGGAGATGATGGATTTGGCTGAGTCTCTTCCTGATACTTTCGGAAAACTGGAAAATCCACAGAGGTTAAATGTTTCTGTTTTTTTTTTTTTTTTATATAAAATCAATTCTGTTTGTTCTTATTGCATTTTTCTAAATACAGTAAAGAAGTTCATTAGGGTGGACTCAAATTTGCTTGAATACATGCACACAGACTGATGTATAAATTTAAGAAATATCTTCTAATTGTGAAATTGTGCACAAAAGTTGGAGGCTTCTCTGCTTTGTAGGATGCTTTACGAAGCAAAGCCAAATAAAACTCTTAAGTTCACTTGAACAAAACGTTGAAGATTCACAGTGTTCTTTTTCTTTCTGTTTATGGGCATTTTTCATTTAATTATCTTTATAGTTTGGTTACTTGAAATCAGTAAATAGCAACTTTTAAACCTATAGCCTCATTTTTCTCTTTATTAAGTGATTATTATATGAGAATTCTGCCTAATCAGTAGACGATCAAAACAAGAGGCATGTAGATTTTAAAGAATGTTTTATATAGCTGAAGCATTGAAAAAAAGTGAAAGTGTTAGTTGCTCAGTCATGTCCACATGGACTGTAGCCCACCATGCTCTGTCCATGGAATTCTCCAGGCAAGAATACTGAAGTGGGTTGCCATTCCCTGCTCTAGGGAGTCTTCCTGACCCAGGGATTGAACCCAGGTCTCCTGCATTTCAGGCAGATTCTTTACGGTCTGAGCCAAGCAGTAGATAACTTTTGATATTTGAATTAACAGGTATTGGACTACTGGTTGTTGTTTAGTTACTCAGTTGTGTCCGACTCTTTTGTGACTCCGTGGACTGTAGCTCCCAGTAGCTGCTTCTTGGAATCTGGCTTTGCTCTGTCCTTAATGGATGAATGACTCCCTTATAAAACCTCTAAAAACAGGAGTACTCTTGAACAGTGATTGAGTATAACATGGTAATACAATTTTGAGGCTAAAATCCTTTGTAGAAGTGTGAAGCAGTTAATTGAAATAGAATTCTGACTGAAAAAATGTAATGTTAATGTATTCTTTTTTGGATGAGGTTTGTGATATATTTTGATAGATTTCAAAGTATGAGATAGAAATTCAGCTCTTTTTCAAAGTCATTTTCCTCCTGGCAATTTGTTTTAGTAGTTGCTATGTAACTTTGAGAATATCTGAAAGAAATAACTGTCAAATGGGGAAAGGTACTAATAAAGCTATTTCATATTCATTTTTACATTTTTCTCTCCATGAAAGAAGAAAATACCATTTATATGAAAAATCACTATTCACATTTCAGGTTTTTTTCTAGGAATTAAAATAACTATTGAGTATAAATTATATGTGCTTAATACTTTGCTTTATAATATCAAAACTAAGTAGGTTTTCTTACATTTTGAGAATGGGCAACATTGGATTCATTTTTTAAGAAATTGGAATATAATTGTTTTACAATGTTGTATTAGTTTCTGCTATACAACAACATGAGTCAGCTGTATGTATACATCTATCTCTTCCCTCTTGAGCTTCTCTCCCACGTCCCTGGATGCATTTTTAATAAAGGTAGATCTTATGAACTTTTAGTGGGTCAATACAAGAACTAGTTAAGATCTTTTATTTCAGATTCTTTGTAACAAGTCTATGCTCCACTTATTTAGATATATCTCTGAACTGGGGGAGAACAAGAGATCTGTGAATAGCTAAAATACATGCCATAAGCATGAATTCACATCCACTTAACTGAAGTTCCAGTGGAGTGCATGAGGCCACATTCAGGGCATATTTGCTTTGCATTTATGACACAGTTTGACAAGCTTGGATGTATGCTTAACATGAAAATCAAGAATGGATAAGGAGTGACACCATAAACAATTAGTTTGGGGCCAAACACTTCTGACACTTAGTAAGCATGCAAGTTAGGTGTTGAGTGTAGAAGTACCTTGCTGTACTAGCGAGGAGCCCAGAAACTATAAGCATGAAGGGCATGAAGAGCGAGTGTAATCCAGTGTGTCCTTTAAGTGAAGGTCTTCTTATTAAAAAGCATTAAAACTTGTCCTTAGAGTTAACACAATTAAAGTTGAATTCACCTTTCTTAAATATTTTTTTTTAGGGTTTCCCTGCTATTGAAGGATATTTCAGAAAATCTGTATTCACTGAGGATGATGATGTTTGGCTCTACTGAGAAGGAACTGAGACCCAGCAGTGATTTTCACTTGTTACCACTGGAGGAGCCAACTGCTGGAGAAGCACAAGAGAAACAAATTAGAGCACATAACATTTTTCCTGAAGTTCAAGATGAGGCATGGGATGCCACACCTGATGATTTAATTGAACATGATGGAGAACAGGCACTTGGAAATCAAATGAAACAAGAAGATGGATTGGAAGATGCACTGGAAGGCAATAACTTGAAAGAGAATACAGAAAGAAATTGTTTCATGTCATTAGATATTACAGAAGAGGAACTCCAACTTTTGGAACAACAGGCTCAGGAAAAGGATCTTATTGATGTTACTTGCACATCTCCTGAGGTACTGACTACAGTAAAGAGCAAACAGTTTTCATTCATGAAGGTGGTTGGCTGATTTTTGCTATAGATGGGCAGATAGTAAATATTTTAAGCTTTGCAGACCGCCTGGTTTCTGCCCAGTTTTGCCAGTTTGGTTTGAAAGCAGCTGTAGACCAGCAGCCTGTCTGTATTTTAATAAAACTTTATTTACAAAAGCAAAAAAGTGGGCTAGGTTTGGCTTGTGAGTTGTTGTTTGCTACTCCTGACTTAGTATGATCAACAGTGTTTTATAGTGGAAAGATTTTTAGTGTCAGTACACATTTGTTATCATTTGCTAAGCATATAATATTTGTCCTGCTTTTTTACCTAGTATATACCTCTTCTTTTTGTAGATCCCTGTATACCTACTAGAGTTTACTTTTCCAAATGTGATTCTTAAGGGTAGTTTGGTTTCCTCATATGGGTTTTCTTTACTTGATATTCTGAGAGGGTTTCTAATAAACTCATATTTTTACTTGACACTCACCTATACTGTCATCTAGAGTCAGAAACCTCATTTTGGTCTTGATAGATTATTGTTAAACATTGTATATTTTTTCTCAACTTCATGTTTAGATTTCTAATCATGTTCTGATTTGATTAACTTATGAGATTATGTTTTTCTGTTTGCTAATAACTTAGGCATATTTTTTGAAATAGTGAAGTTGTTATTAGCAGAATTATGGTGTTTGTTTAAGATAAAAGAGACATATAGCGGTAAACTTTTTATCTCATTTGTTTTTCATTAATTAAAAAATTATCTGTATTGCCCATATTTGGCAGAATTGTATACATTTTAAAAATAATAACTGCATTTTAAGGTTTTAAAATTAGATTTGAAAGTCATTTAATAGGATTATTTCCTCAATTTTCTAAGGACAGATTCTCAGTATTTCTTTATATTTGGTAACTATACTAGTAATCACTTCTATCATTATACAAATGGATTTTAGCATTGTTTTCAAACTATTTTCATACCAACCATTTGTAAAGTGGACTCCACTTTTGGGAAATATCTTTTGCTAATTCTGTAGTACCTTCTGATTTTCTAGAAATTTCATATTATATATTCGCTTTAAATTGATAGGTTTCATATAATAATATAGAATTATCAGGATTTCATGATCTGACTCACATCTTTTACCCCATTTATTGCCATTTTTTATTGTGTAATAATTATTAGCATTTAAAAAATTCATGAGACCCCCATTTAAAAAATAAAAGTATATGACTTATTTTAAGATCTTTTTTAAAGGTTAATTTTTGTGGTTAATGAAGTCTGTACTTCCTTTTCCTATTTCCAGTTTAAATTTTAGACTTTTTTGGGGTCTTTCTGTATTTCTTTGGTGGGTTTCTTTCATACAGGTTACTATCATTGGACATTTGCTTTGAAAGGATTGCCAGATTATTGTAGTTTTGTCATATCTCCACATTGGCAATAGCTAATTAAATAACTTATCTGACACTATTTTTCACATACCTATAGGTGCTATTTGTAAAATATCAATTTATTTAAAGGTATTATTAATCATTGTAACTTTTTGTGATCTTTAAAAAATCAGTGTCTATAAGAGAACAAGTATAGTTCCTGGCTTTGTACAGAATTTCTCAATGTTGCGAAGAGGTTCCTGTATTCAAAAAGTTTGGGAACCACAGTTTGGGCTTTTTTTAAACTATAAATGAATTTGTCATTTGTATTCTCATTTAGAGAGTGTATACTATTGCAAGCTTGTTTATCTATCTTGTTTATTAGGTAAACAGGTTAGGTAGTTTTTTTATTTGCTTCTTTGTTTCTATATATTTATTCCTCCTTCTCTTTTTTTTCCTTCCTCCCATCCTCTTTCCCTTCCTTTCTATCTACTTGTCACATAAACATATAAATATATATTATAAATTTATTAGTGAAGAATAGGAGATGGTCTAAAGATATTTAATGTAAAAGAACTTTATTTTTAGAAAAGAGGGTATTGAGTCAATTATTTTGGAAACTAATGTTTGACAAACTTTTATTTTTTAAAGCATTCATCTTCCAAGGATAATGAAGAGGATCTATCTTACATAATTGAGAGTGATGAAGATTTAGAAATGGAGATGCTTAAGGTATGTTTGCCATTACGGAAAATTACTTCTAGTTCTTTACAATGGACATTAATTAAGTAAAATATTGCCTGATTCTAAATTGGTCCTACCACAGTGAGATTGCTGTCACTTATGTAGCATTAGATTTTGTTTTCCTTTTCATATTTCTTTATGTCTTTGTATGGCCTATGCATAATTTATTAGCAGTAGTGATGTAGAAGTTGTTAGGCAGTTAGTGTAGGAACTCTGAGACCTCCACCTGTTTTAATAAGTATCCCACTCCATTAAACTAAGCCTATCTCCTTTGTCCTGAATTCCTGGCTCTTAGAGGAATGTGTCCTTGGTCTGATAAATTATCATCACTCAGACCCAGGAAGGGTAGTAATTAACTTGTGTTCCATATGCCTGAGGGAAAAACAACTGGTGATCATTAATCTTTAGTGCATACATCTGGTCCATTGTAAAATGGCTGGGAGTCATGAAAAATGGTTGCGGATGGTAACTTAATGTCTAAGAAAACTAAGAATCCAAGGATCAAAAGAAGCCATAAAGATGTCAAGTCAAACGTTGTGGTCTTTAAGCTGATTGGTTAGAAACAACATATGTTAAAAGTAAGAACCAATCAAAAGTGTACAAATCATTACGAGTAAGGATATAAACTGCTGTTAAGTCCCACCTTTGTGGGAACTTTACCCCCTCTTAGTGTCTGTCCTGAGAGATTTGTACTTTTCTTTCTGAAATAAATCCTGTTTGCTTGCTACTGTGAGTGTTCTGAGTGTTCACAAAGTTCATTCTTTGGCTCTGTGAATAAGAACTCGGATTCTCATTTCCGTAGTATACTAATTAGGTCACTTTCTTTTAATCTTTTCCTGGAATGTGGGTAGTGGTTCAGCTCTCCAGTATTAAAACAGGTTTCTCTTTCCTCCCATCCATGTGTGTCCACTTTTATTTGGAAGTTCTGTTTTTATACATTCCATCTTCTTTACTTTGGTTTTATTTGCTGTGGATGTTTTCTTTTATACATAATTTTCTAATGTTTTAAGTGATTCAGTTTCCCCCATTACCAAGTTGAAAATAGTATTTTATAATTTATGTATATTCTACTTCACCTGACCTCCAGTTTCTTCATCAAATCTTATGAATCAAGGATGGACAATTAGAAAGAAAAGCCTAAACTTAGCTAAATTAAGGGAATATGAAGAAAAACATGGAAGTTCACCATTATGCATACTTTTTAGTTCTCATCTTTAGGTCGATGTGATTTTTCTTTTTATGAAATGAGATTTAAGTTCCTGATTCTTTGAATTTTGAGGCAGTGTACTGGGTAGTGATAGGAATGTGGATTCTGAATGTGAATGTGGGTTTAAAGGCTTAACTTCTCCCTTAATTAGCTGTGTGACTTTGGGCATGTTTCTTAGCTTTTTGATACTCCATTAACAGTTGTATTTATTATTAAGGTGTTACTTGTGAAGGGTTTAACTAAAGAGCCTGGCGCTTCCTAAGTGTAATAAATATTAGCTAACAGTAATAAAAGGATATAAATACTAAATCATATGCCTTTATTGATGAACCATTTCTCTGAAGAGTCTTATTAAAGTAGTGCATTTATAGGATACTTGTGGACTTCTACAAATTTATGTTATATATTGAACCTCTTAGAAGGCAACTTGGGTGCACAGGTAAAAGTACTTTTTTTTAACAAGTATATTTGTTGACTGGAATAAAAAAATATGAAAGACAATATCTTTTTTTCCCTTTTGAAGGCCTGAAATGAATACTTTTTAAAAAACCTTTTAAGTCAGACTTACTGAATAGAAGTTGTAATATAAAAAGAAAATGACAACTGTGGTTTAATAATTCTTCCTGTTATTTCTCATTACGAAATTTTTACAGATGAAACAATTCTGAAATACCTACAGATTCATTAAGCAGATAATCTTCATTTAGGGGAGGAAATCAGATACCAAGCTGACATGAAAGCATTTGTTTTGCATTTGTAATATTCCTTTCCTAAAATTATTTCAGTGTTTTTGTTGTTGCTTTGACAACTCCAGAGACACATTTATTGTTGACTTATAGTTTAAACCTTATGCTTCCTCAAAAATAATGTCGCTGACACATGATACAGAGAAACTCATTACAAGAATCACATTAAAGCCCACAGTTACCACTTGGGAATTGGAAGCATTGAAGTATGATAAAGAAAAAAATGTTTTAAATAATCTAAATGCAAAATTTATGAAAACTTCCCCTAGGGCCAGTTCATCGTATGCTATTAATGAACCCTGTTTGTGCTGGCAGTATTCCATCTTTGGCCTTATGCCTGAGAAACCATTCTTGAGCACATATTTAAGCGGGAGCACACATGTTCTTTTGTGGTATTGCTTGCGCATCTGCCAGCTTTGAACAAAATTGTAGGCTCTGTTAATAATACTCCTTTTGTGTTTGCTGAAAAAGATACAGCACTCTCAATGCTTTTGCTCTGAAAAATTCTTCTAAATGTTCAGTCTTTAGAAAACCTCAAAAGTGGCATGGTAGATCCAAATCATTCAAAATGCATAGAAATGGAAAAAAATCTGGATCTTCCTTCCGAAGAAGATGATGAAGATGAGAACGAAGCTATTGAAGAGGAAAAAGAAGTTGAGGAAGGTAAGCACTGTCGTGTGTTTGAACTGACTCGTCTCTGATACCTATCACTGATTTTAATTTAGGTTTTAATTTTAAACATTTTGGACATCAAGGATTCTGTGGCATGTAGTTAATTAGGCCCTGAAAACTTGTCATTAAATCCTACAGTGCTTTGGTCTTCATAAAGGACAGTCATACTACTTAGAAAAGTAAGTGATAAGAGTGTTGTGTCATTTGGTGAACATGGCAACGTGAAACTTTTCATCCTGAATTTTATACTTTGTCAAAAATGATAAAAAATGATTTAATAAGAAGCAGGGGCTTGCCCACTGGCTCAGCGGTAAAGAATGTACCTGCGATGATGCAGACAGAGGAGACATGGGTTCAATCCTTGGGTCAGGAAGATCCGCTGGAGGAGGAAATGGCAACCCACTCCATTACCCCAGTAATCTTGCCTGGAAAATCCCATGGACAGAGGAACCTGGTGGACTACAGTCCATAGGGTTGCCAAGAGTCAAACATGACTGAGCACAGTACAGAAATAAGAAATAATAAATTAATTACTTATATTAAACATTATTATAAATGGCATTGATAAATATCTGTTCTTCAGGTGCTTATTACTTAAAATAAGTGGCAAAGTGTCAAATAGCAAAATGGACTAATTTTCATCTTGTATGTGCAAACTCTAGTAAAGAATCTGCTAAAAGAATCTTCTATCATTTAAGTATAAGTGATGATACTCATTATGGCAAGCTGTAGGCATCTCCTCAGAGAGTAGAATGCTCTCTGGAGCTAGATTTCTTCAATGTTGTAATATGGAAAATTTAAAATACATTTCATAGATGGAAAGTATATGAAAATGTTAAAGTTTTTTCCCTTTGTTTTCTTGTATTAAAAATGGACAAATATTCATTTGTTTAGAGGTGGGTTTTCTTGACTCTTTGCTGTTCTCTTTCTTGGCAACTCATGAATCCTTCAACTTGAGGGAAAAATGAAAATCAATGGGGTGAAGTTAACATAACTCCATTCTGCTTTGCAACTGGAATTTTGATCAGAGATTTTTGGTAGAATGGTAATTAAAATGAAGGCTTTACCTATGGATTTTATTTGTGACAGTAATTAATTCCTGCTTACTGTTGACTGAAAATTGGTTACATTATAAAATTTGGATTGCTATTTTGTTGGCCATGGTTGGCTCTAAATGTTAGTTTTTAGAAGTATAACAAATTCCAAAACATTGTATTTATATGAAGCTGGCAAAAGTGTGAATCGTAGCAAAGTTCTTATCCTTAGTATTAAGAAATTAATCAAACAGTTTATCTGGAGTTGTGCCTGGTACCCAAAGGAAAAATAAGTGTCAGTTCAGTTCAGTACAGTCAGTCAGTCATGTCCGACTCTTTGCGACCCCATGAATCGCAGCACGCCAGTCCTCCCTGCCCATCACCAGCTCCCGGAATTTACCCAAACTCATGTGCCTCGAGTTGGTGATGCCATCTAGCCATCTCATCCTCTGTCGTCCCCTGCTCCTCCTGCCCCTAATCCCTTCCAGCATCAGTCTTTTCCAGGGAGTCAGCTCTTCGGATCAGGTGGCCAAGGTATTGGAGTTTCAGCTTTAGCATCATTCCTTCCAGTGAACAGCCAGGACTGATCTCCTTTAGGATGGACTGGTTGCATCTCCTTGCAGTCCAAGGGACTCTCAAGAGTCTTCTCCAACACCACAGTTCAAAAGCATCAATTCTTCAGTGCTCAGCTTTCTTCATAGTCCAACTCTCACATCCATACATGACTACTGGAAAAACCATAGCCTTGACTAGATGGACCTTTGTTGGCAAAATAATGTCTCTGCTTTTGAATATGCTATCTAGGTTGGTCATAACTTTTCTTCCAAGGAGTAAGCGTCTTTTAATTTCAAGGCTGCAGTCACCATATTCAGTGATTTTGGAGCCCAGAAAAATTAAGTCAGCCACTGTTTCCACTATTTCCCATGAAGTGATGTGACCAGATGCCATGATCTTCGTTTTCTGAACGTTGAACTTTAAGCCAACTTTTTCACTCTCCTCTTTCACTTCCATCAAGAGGCTCTTTAGTTCTTCTTCACTTTCTGCCATTGAGCAAACTCTGGGATATGGTGAAGGACAGGAAAGTCTGGAATGCTGCAGTCCTTGAGGTCGCAAAGAGTCAGACATGACTGAGTGACTGAACAACAACACAGTAACTATATTCTTTAAAAGAAGTCAATAAAATAAAACTTTCTCTCACTTTGTGTACCTTTATTTTAACATAAATGCCCATTTTATTTTAAGACTATCTGTTACCAAGACCTACTGAAAAGCAAATTAACTGCCTCAAGACCTACTTTGGCCATTCTAGTTTTAAGCCGTGAGTATAGTCTCAGTTAATTAAATTACTTATTTACTGTTTTTTTTTTTACAAACTTAGAAAGACAAATAATCCATCCATTGAACAGTAAAAGTACAACTTCGTTATAGTTTATACATGGTACACTGTAATTTTTCTAAGTGCAGAATTATTTTGAAGTAAATTTATATAAAATTCATATCTGCATATTGTTTTTATAAGTGAGGAAAATGGTTTTCCTTAAGATAGAGTTCTGAGTTTAAATACATTAATAAATTCATCTTAAGTTAATCCTGAGTTTTATTTTATTACAAAAGTATCTGTGTGCCTGTTTTGTGCATCTTACTGTCTAATGCATATTGATGTAATAGAAATTCATAAGACAGTAGTTTGAGAAACAGTGATAATCATATCTGTTTTTACATGCTGCTGCTGCTGTTTTTACATAGTCAAATGTATTTACATCCAAGGGAGCACAGTTATAAGTTTTAAAATGAGAGGAATACAAATGAGATGAAGAACAAGTGAATTTGAATAAAACTGTTGGTAATAGTTTTATTACTATAAAAATCTATACTGTTTTTTTTCCTTTCTGATCTTAAAACATTTTCTTTAGAAAATCTATACTGTTTTTTTTCCTTTCTGATCTTAAAACATTTTCTGTTTTTTTTCCTTTCTGATCTTAAAACATTTTCTTTAGATTAAACTGTGTGCTACACATAGTACACATCAATGTACCTATCTATGAATTTTCACAAACCAGACACCCTGTGTATCCAGCTTTCCGAAAAGAAAGATCAGATCATTATCAGCATACCAGAAGATCACCTTTCTAGTTGTTTTTCCCTCAAAATTTTATTAAAAGAAATTTCAAAGATACTATAGTTTTTTTTTTTTTTTTTTTTTACAATGGATACTTGTATATCTGTTAATTCACTATTAGGATTTTAATATACTTGCTTTATCACATATTGATTATCTGTCTATCCACTTTTTAATCTATTCAATTTTATTAATAGAATGCATCTCAAAGTAAATTGTAGTCATCTTTACACTCCACCCTAACTTCTTCAGCATGTAAATCATTAACATAGTTAAATATTTATTTTACTTTTTAGCTAAAATTTGCATGTAAGGAAATGGTTAAACTTAAGTGTTTAACATTGGCAAGTCTTAAGTGTACACGCACACCCACATGTAACCTAAACTCTTTAAAAAATGTTACGTTACAATCACTCCAAAAGGTTCCCTCATTTCCCTTCTTACTCAGTCCTTGCACCTAGAGCATTTCTCTTATTATTTAAATGAGTGATTCTGTTGGATATCTAGATTGAAGCTTGGAATTTATTTTATAGATATTTAATAAAATTTAATGCAAATATAAATGGAAATACTAGTTGTTCAGTCACCTTGAATGGAAAGTTGGTCAAGCAGGAGTTCTGTTTTAAAGCTCCAGAATTCATGTATTTTTACTGAAACTTGGAAATGTAAAAGGAATTCTGGAGGAAATGAAAAAATAAAATGGCTTTATCACATATCAATTATCTGTCTATCCATTTTTTAATCCATTCAATTTTTATTAATAAAGTGCATCGGCATAAATTGTAGACATCCTTACATTCCCTTCTAATTACTTCAGCAGGTAAATCATTAACTGTAGTTAAATGTTTATTTATTTTACTTTTAAGTTGAAATTTACATGTAAGGAAATGGTTAGACTTAACTTGTCTCTTCCATTTCGTATTAGTAAAACAGTGCAGCCTTTTGCTTTTCATCCTCCAGGGTTCAGTGGAAAGTGATTCATTCTGTACTGGAAGAAAGAAAAGATAATGTTGTTGTCATGGCAACTGGTAAGTTGTACTTAAGCAAATAACTTATTCTTTAAAAAATAAAGCTTCAAGATTTTGAAATACTTAATCTTTCCGTAAGGTATGTATGTATACAGATGGTGTAAATTGTAGAAGAGAATGAGTTGAGGGTAGATGCTTGAATTTTGCACGAATTAACTCTTAGGAAGGTAGCACATTAGTAGTGACTGTTCATCTCATGCAAGTACAGTGTAAGAAGAAATCAGAGTACCAACGATCTAATTTTATTTCTCTGAGTGTATTATTTTTATTTTAAGGGTATGGAAAGAGTCTGTGCTTCCAGTATCCACCTGTTTATGTAGGTGGGATTGGCCTTGTCATCTCTCCCCTTATTTCTTTGATGGAAGACCAAGTGCTTCAGCTTGAGTGAGTAAGGCTTTCAGAGCCACATTGCCACCCTCTTTTTTTTTTAACTCCTGTGAAGGAAATACTTGATTTATCATGTATGTTAAAATCTAGTTCCTATTAACACATTTCTATAAATGTTGCTTTGTTTTTACTTGTAATATATGACACTTTAGTGGAACAGCTTATCTTCTTTCTTGAGTTCTCTGTAATTTAGGGCTACCAGATGACCCCCCACCCCCAAATTTTTTTAAAAAGCAAATTTTATGCTGGTTAACACTACATATCACAAAATTCTTCTCTCTGTTGGTTACCCTTCTTCTTTAGCTTGGTATGAAGTATATACATAGAGGTGTAGTTCTCATTTATGAAAACCATTTAAATTCCTTCAACTTGTGCTTGCAGTCTTTTTGGAAAATCCACCTTAACAACCAGTCTTCTAATATAGCCATTGAAGGAGTTTATTTACCATGTTAGTGAGTTACAAAAAGAGATTGCAAAGAAGAGAAATGTACATCATAACTTTTTGTTTCTTCTCATTTAAAAATGAAGTTGATATTTGTAGTGTGCACATGCTTCCAGGATATTTGTTTTTCTTCTTACAGAATATCCAGTATTCCAGCTTGTTTTCTTGGATCAGCACAGTCAAAAAATGTTGTAGAGGATATTAAATTGTAAGTTATTTATATGATTCCTGATCATGTTGTCAAGTGTCTGTGGTGTTTTTCTCAGTGGAAAAACCTGACTGAACTTATTAGCCTACCCAATATATTGAGATTCATCCATGTTGTTACATGTACCAATAGTTCATTCTTTTTTATTAGATTACATTATGTGGATATGCCATAATTTGTTTATCTGTTCACCTGTTGATAGACATTTGGATTGTTTCCAGTTTGGCGATTTTACACATAAAGATGCTGTGAGCATTTGCATGTGGTGTTGTGTTTAGTCCTGCGACCCTGTGGACTGCAGCCTACAATGTTCCTCTGTCCATGGGATTCTCCAGGCAAGAATACTGGAGTGGGTTGCTATGCCCTACTCCAGGAGATCTTCCTGACACAGGGATCAAACCAAGGTCTCCTGCATTGCAGGAGGATTCTTTACCCACTGAGCTCCAAGGGAAGGCCTGTGCTGAATTACATAGTTATTCTCTGTTAAGTTTTTGAGAAACTGTCAGAATTTTTGAGTGGTTGTACCATTTTACATTCCTACTAGCAGTGTCTTAGAATTCTAATTTCTCCTCATCTCGGCCATCACTTGGTATGGCCAAGGTTTTAATTTTAGCCATTTTAATACGTCAGTGTTTGTTTAAAATTTTTTTAATTTAGTTTCATCTATGCTGGGTCTCTGCTGCTCTGCGGGCTTTTCTCTAGTTGCAGAAGAGGGGCTACTCTTTAGTGGCAGTGTGTTGGGTTCTCATTGCAGTAGCTTCTCTTGTTGCTGAGCACAGGCTTTATGGTGCGGGGGCTTCAGTAGTTGTGGCACGTGGGCTCAGTCATTGCTGCTGCCAGGCTCTAGAGCACAGGCTCAGTGGTTTCAGCACGTGGCATGTGGAATCCCCCAGTACCAGGTATTGAACCTGTGTTTCCAGCATTGACAGGCAAATTCTTCACCACTGAGCCACCAGGGAAGCCCCTCAATGTGTTTTTCATTTGGATTTCCCTATGAGTACGTTCGGAGAAAGCAATGGCACCCCACTCCAGTACTCTTGCCTGGAAAATCCCATGGATGGAGGAGCCTGGTAGGCTGTAGTCCATAGGGTCGCTAACAGTTGGACACGACTGAGCGGCTTCACTTTCACTTTTTACTTTCATGGATTGGAGAAGGCAATGGCAACCCACTCCAGTGTTCTTGCCTGGAGAATCCCAGGGACGGGGGAGCCTGGTGGGCTGCCGTCTATGGGGTCGCACAGAGTCGGACACGACTGAAGCGACTTAGTAGTAGTAGTAGTATGAGTACGTTAAGGCTGTTTATTGTCACCCTGCTTATTTAACTTATATGCAGAGTACATCATGTGAAATGCCAGGCTGGGTGAAGCACAAGCTGGAATCAAGATTGCCAGGAGAAATATCAATAACCTCAGATATGCAGATGACACCACTCTTATGGCAGAAAGTGAAGAAGAACTAAAGAGCCTCTTGATGAAAGTGAAAGAGGAGAGTGAAAAAGTTGGCTTAAAGCTCAGCATTCAGAAAACGAAGATCATGGGATCTGGTCCCATCACTTCATGGCAAATAGATGGCAAATAGATGGGGAAACAGTGGAAACTGAGAGACTTTATTTTGGGGGGCTCCAAAATCACTTTAGCTGATGACTGCAGCCATGAAATTAAAAGACACTTGCTCCTTGGAAGTAAAGGTATGAACAACCTAGACAGCATATTAAAAAGCAGAGACGTTACTTTGCCATCAAAGGTCTGTCTAGTCAAAGCTATGGTTTTTCCAGTAGTTACGTATGGTTGTGAGAGTTGGACCATAAAGAAAGCTGAGTGCTGGAGAATTGATGCTTTTGAACTGTGGTGTTGGAGAAGACTCTTGAGAGTCCCTTGGATTGCAAGGAGATCCAATCAGTCAATCCTAAAGGAAATCAGTCCTGGATATACATTGGAAGGACTGATGCTGAAGCTCCAACACTTTGGCCACCTGATGTGAAGAACTGACTGATTGGGAAAGACTCTGATGCTGGGAAAGATTGAAGCAGAGGAGAAGGGGACGACAGAGGATGAGATGGTTCGATCGTACCACCTACTCAATGGACATGAGTTTGAGCAAGCTCCGGAAGTTGGTGATGGACTGGCGTGCTGCAGTCTGTGGGATCACAAAGAGTCGGACGTGACTGAACTGAACTGAAAGACTAATTATGTTGAGCATCTCTTTATATACTTATTAGCTTATTAGCCATCTGTTTATGTTTTTTTTTTAATCTGTGTATCTTTGATGAAGTGCTTATATCCATCTTTTGCTTATTTTTTTCTCTTTTGAATTTTGATAGTTTATATTATACATTCTGAATATAAATCCTTCACTTGCTATGTGGTTACCAAACATTTTCTCTTAGTTTATGACTCCATTTTTCATTCTCCTAAGAGATTTGTGTGTGTGCGTTTGTGTGTGTTAAGTTTTATTTGTGGCAAAATGAGGACTGCAGCATGGGAGGCAGCATCTCAGATAGTTCTGAGAAACTGCTCCAAAGAGGCAGTGGAAGGAAGATCAACATACAAGATTTTGGTGAAGGCGGACCATTCTCCTAACAGTTAGTTTGGAAAGTATCAGGTTTTCATTTGTATAACGTCCAGTTTGTCCGTTTGTTTTTTTATGGATTTTGCTTTTGCTGTTGCTTTTGGTGCCTCACTCAAGGTCACAGAGATTTTCCTTTATATTTTCTTCAAAAAATGTTATAGTTTTATGTTTTACGTGTAGATCTATGACCCATTTTGTGTAAACCTTGTATGTTATATCAGGTATTGACTGCAGTTCCTTTTTTGTTTAATCTAGGCACATCCATTTCTTCCAGCTCCATTTGTTGGAAGGATTATCTTTTTCCACTGTGTTGCTTTTGCACCTTTGTAAAAACTAAATTGACTAAATATACATGGGTTTATTGTTACAGTGTTTAGTTTCTATTTTGTCACTCTGTCTGTCTGTCTTGATTGGTGTCTTGATTACTATAGCTTTATAATAAGTTTTGAAATCAGGTAGTACAGGTCTTCCACTTTTGTTTTCTTGTTCTTTCAAAGTAGGGGTTGTTTTTTTTTTTTTTTTCCAGTTTTTTGGGATCTATTCTAGCTCCTTTGTATTTCAATATCACCTTTTTCACTAAATTGCCAATTGGGATTTGATTAGGTTTACTTTGAATCTAGATATCTAAAGAGTCAGCTGTCTTTATAGTTCTTATCACTGTTTTACCCTGAAGAACTGATGCACATTGAAGTTAAATACTTGCCTAAGATTACTTAGCTTGTAAGAAGTAGAACTGAGATTCAAACCGAGATAGTTCTGGCATCAGAACTAATTATACAGTTCCCTGTGTTAATTAGACTTCTGGGTTAGTTTTTAATGATATGAAAAGCATAACTTTTTTTCTTAGTTGTTTTCTACCCATTCCTAGTGAAAGCACCATGCCTAGCACACAGTAGATTAAATATTTTGAAGTGGTTTCATAAAGAATATTATTTCATTTTGTTTAATTTGATTTATGTCTTCATTTGGTAGAATGGAAAAGAGACTCTACCTATTTTGCCCTAGCCCTAACCTTCATTGCAAACATTGTCTTAATTAGGATTCGGTCTGCACAGAATAGAAATCAATCAAACTAGTTTAAATGAATATGGAATTTTATAGTAAGGATACAGGAATGGCTTGTGGATCCCTATGAAAAGAAATTAGCCAGTCCTCAGGAAGAGACTGGAATCAGTATTGAAAATACAATAGGGCATTTTTTTTTTTAATCTAAATTCTCTGTGTGTCTTCCTCTTGCTTTCTCTCAGAAGGTAAGCATTCTGTGCTATTCTAGTCACCAAATAGATTGCAGGTATTTTTCATTTACATGTTACAGATCTTGCTGCTTGGAGACTGACTGGTTGTTACTTGGTTAGACCCCCAAATTTTAGGACGGAGACTGACTAACTTGACCTTAGTATGCTTTGCATCACTGGCCCAAGAAGATGTGGGCAATAGAGCAGAATATACAGGAGAAACGTGGGTGCTGCGGGTTTAATTGTGGAGATGGGATCAATTGTGTAGGGTAATGGGGTTGTCATTCTCCAAGGAAGGTGGCATGTAGGTGGATTGCTAACATATAGAAGGTTTACTGTAGGCTTGATTAGTTAACTCAAGCGCTGTGATTTGGGGGCTAGACTGTTGGAAATCAGAATCTGGCTTCTAATGGCATCTTATACTGAGTACTTTCTGACTGGTGTTGCCATGTTTGTTTTGATGAATTGAAATGAAATCAGAGAACAAATATATGTGTATATGTCCACACATATAATATGCATTTTGTTTTTATTAAGTGGTGTAATACATTATTTTAAAAAATTATACTGTGTTATGGTTTTCAGTTATATTCACTGGGTGATTGTTTTTACGTTTCCTGTTTCTTTGTTTTACAGAGGCAAATACCGGATTGTATACCTAACTCCAGAATTCTGTTCAGGTAACTTGAACCTGCTTCAGCAGCTTGAGGCTAATATTGGTAAGTGGGATGATAGAATCTTTATAAGTACTTGTTAAAGTGAGATATTCTTTAAACTTGTGGATGGATCCAGGAAATCTCTGCCTCTCCTATCCTGTCCCACAATTCCTTTTGCCCTAGAAATTAAGCTCCTGGATTATAATTGCCTGTTTGTATACTGTTTTCTTCTACTGGACTATAAACTTTTTAGGGGAAAATGCTCTTCTTATTTATTTATATTTTCTTAAATGGCTCCCCACTCCAGTACTCTTGCCTGGAAAATCCCATGGACGGAGGAGCCTGGTGGGCTCCAGTCCATGGGGTCACAAAGAGTTGGACACAACTGAGCGACTTCACTTTCACTTTTCATTCTCATGCACTGGAGAAGGAAATGGCAACCCACTCCAGTGTTCTTACCTGGAGAATCCCAGGGACAGAGGAGCCTGGTAGGCTGCTGTCTCTGGGGTCGCACAGAGTCAGACACGACTGACGCAACTTAGCACTAGCAGTAGCAGTATGTTGCTGGCACATAGTAGGCATTTAAATATGTTATTGAATAAATGTTGAATCTTGGATTCTATGATATTATAATTTCCTTTTTTTGGTATTCTGAATCTTAATCATTGTAGTGGTTCTCTGCTCTTACTGTTCAGGAGAATCACCTTTCAAACTTTAGAAAATTTCCCATCCTCCAACCTTGAAAATTATGATTTAATGCACCTGCTATGAGGTTGTGGCAGCTATACTCTTCTCACTGGTGATTCTGATGTGTGATTTTCAGGTTGGAGACCACAGTACCTTTGACTGTTTGTTGTCAATGAGTACGATTAATTTTAAAAATTACATAATATGTCTTAGCCTATTTCTTAGAAAATGTAAATAAAAAATTAGTCAAAAGCTGGTATCGTCTTTGATGTGTATGCTAAAAACATTTTGTCTTGTTTTTTCCCTTCTTGGTGGTCAGGCTCAGCTATCTAACAGCTACAATCACAGATTCTATTGCAGTTGTTCATGTTTCAAACATTAAGTTAAACCAGACAATCTTTGCTTTCTAATGTAATATGATCACACTTTATATGTTAAGATAATTCCTAGCACGTAAAGTTTTTTTAAACATTGTGGCGTCTCATTTAATGGTTACTTGCAGATAACTCTGGGAAAGCATTTAACAGTTATTCTAATAATATAATGAAAACAAGTATTTATTTTTTAATATGTGTTGCTGCTGCTAAGTCACTTCAGTCGTGTCCGACTCTGTGCAGCCCCATAGACGGCAGCCCACCAGGCTCCCCCGGCCCTGGGATTCTCTGGGCAAGAACACTGCCATTTCCTTCTCCAGTGCATGAAAGTGAAAAGTGAAAGTGAAGTCGCTCAGTCGTGTCCGACCCTCAGCGACCCCATGGACTGCAGCCTACCAGGCTCCTCCGTCCATGGGATTCTCCAGGCAAGAGTACTGGAGTGGGGTGTCATTGCCTTCTCCTTTAATATGTGTTAAGTATCAACAAAAGAATGAGGGTAGAAATTAGCATTTGATAAATATATTATCAAAACTGTTAAACTCCCTTATTGGCATGTTATATTTTTACCATTAAAACAAATTTAGTGTGTATCCTATTAGGTTGTATAAAGTTCTTATGAATATTTCAGTTCAGATTAAAATCAACAACTCTAGGTATATAAACTCCATGGTTTTATTGCAAAAGTTAGGGTCTTTGTACCTAGTGATCTGGATATGTTTTGTTCCATTTTAACATTTGCTTTGTTTCTGTGATGGATTTAATCCAATATTTACTTAGAGCCTCTTGATAGGTTGTTCTAATTCTCTATTTTAATTTTTTGTAAAGGAGTAAATTATGAACACTGCAATTATTAGAGCTGAGTATCTGCATAAGATGGATGAAAATGCTCTTTTTGGGTGGCTGTCAATGTTGAACAAAATACGATAAATTCTCTCAAGTATTTTTATTTAACTTTCATTTTTTAATGCTTGCTGCAGTGAATATACTCAGAATTTCATTGGTACAGTAGTTTTGACATTTAGCTATTCTGATTTATGATTTTTATGAAATGTTATTATTTAAGTAGTGGGGGTTTTTTAACAAAAGCAGCAAGCAGAATTTTATATAGAGACACCTTAAAGGCAAATGTACCTGTAATTGTCTTGTAAATTTGGGAATAAGGCTTTAATGACTGGTGTGCCAAAATGAAATATATCCTGGACCTGGGCAGACACTTGGACTTGCACATTTAATGGGAAAGTTGGCAGAAGCTTGCATCAGCTGGTTGTGAGGGACAAAGTTTAGCTCCATTAAAAAATAGTAGTTGTCGTTGTTTTAGTTGCTCAGTTCTGTCTGAGTCTTTCCCTATCCCTGCCTACCAGACTAATCTGTCCATGGGATCTCGCAGGCAAGAATGCTGGAGCGGGCTGCCATTTCCTCCTCCAGGGGATCTTCCTGACCCAGGCAGCGAACCTGCATCTTCCTCGTCTCCTCCATTGCAGGTGGATTCTTTACCGCTGAGCCACTGGGGAAGTGCCAAAGCTAGTTAATCAAACCTGTGATTTTAAGGAGGGTTTTAAAATGAAGGAGCTGTCATTCTTTTTTTAACCTATTTAATTTAAAATCTGGGTCATATAGTTTCGAAAGCCAAATAAGTATAGTGGTAGTATTGAATTTTTCCCACTCATCAGTTAATAGAATTTTGATGTGACTCAACCTGGATTTGCTCAGATTTAGCAGGGTTTTCTTTTTTTCTTTCCTTTTTCTTCTCCAACCCTGTTGTAATTGGTAATCTCAATGAATTGCAGTTATATGCATGTTTCTCTGTCTCTTCCTTTAGAAATGTGAGCTCCTCAAGATCATGAATTGCATTTTACTATTTTATTCCTAGGAAAGTGTCTGGAACATAGTATGCATTTCCCCAGGTGATGCTAGTGTTAAAGAACTTGCCTGCCAATATAGGAGACAGAAGAGACACAGGTTTGATTCCTGGGCTGGGAAGATCCCCTGGAGAAGGAAATGACAATGCACTCCAGTGTTCTTGTCTGAAGAACCCCATGGACAGAGAAACCTGGTGGGCTACAGTCCATGGGGTTGCAGAGAGTTGACTGAGCGACTAGCACAATAACTATAATAATAATATACATATTTTTAAATTGAGCAGTCTTTTAATGCCAGCCCCTATCTTAGCATTTTATGTGAATGATCTTAATCTTCAGAGTAACTAAAAAAATGTTAGCTACTTTTATTATCTACCTTAGGAGAAGCTGACACTTGAAAGCTTAGGTAACATGCTTAAAGTAATATAAATGGTAAGCCAAGTTATGCATCTAGGTAGTCTGACTTATGTTTTTAAATAGGCCCCAGTGGCAAAACTTCCCCTAGGCCAGGAAGATCCCCTGGAAGAGGGAATCACAATTTACTCCAGTGTTCTTGCCTGGGGGCTTCCCTGGTGGCTCAGAGGTTAAAGCATCTGCCTGCAATGCGGGAGACCAGGGTTCAATCCCTGGGTTGGGAAGATCCCCTGGAGAAGGAAATGGCAACCCACTTCAGTACTCTTGCCTGGAGAATCCCATGGAGGGAGGAGCCTGGTGGGCTACAGTCCATGGGGTTGCAAAGAGTTGGACACAACTGAGCAGCTAACACACAGTGGCAAAACATAAATATCCAGATAAACATTAAATTGCGATCATCCCCGTTGAGAGGAAAAATTATTTTTTTCTTAAATATTAATTTGGTGAAAGTGAAGTCGCTCAGTCGTGTCCAAGCGATTAATTTGGTAATCAAGGGCAAAAGCTCTGCTGTCATTACTTTGAAATATCTGAAGACATTTTCATGGATGGTTATATAGTAAAGCCCTTTTCTGAGAGACATTACTATACATTATTGATTCTGATTCAGTGTGGGGGTGGGGGGGGGCTGAGCAAAGGGGTTGCTAGGTGAAGAAGGAACAATTTGCCTTCCTTCTTACCTACTTTGTACAAAATGAGATATAGTTCTTCCCTTCCCTTTTTATATTAGAAACTGTGGATGTCATCCTGTCTTTCAGAACTGGCATTTCAGAGGAATTCTGTAGTGATCATTCATAGACAGTGATGAATGTAATCTCAGTAGAAATATGCTGACTTTTTCTCTTTGGATAGCTAATCCATGAGATAAAATTAAAAGTATTATGAATGAGAATTAGAACAGCTCTTCTTTTTAAGGTATTATCATTGCAGATGAGTGATAGCTTTGAGGACAGAGTAGTAGTAATTAATTTCTCTGAGAAATAATGATGAAAATCAAAATTGAATACATATATTATTTGAAAAATAGATATTAAATATTTCTTTCTTTTATCCATCTGCCTTTTATCCATATATCTCCCTTTGCTTGTTCTCAGTAATAATTTTTGGCGTACGTGCTAAGTCACTTCAGTCGTGTCTGACTCTTCGTGACCCCATGGACTGTAGCCCTTGAGCCCCCTTTGACCATGGGATTCTCCAGGAAAGAATGCTGGGGTGCGTTGCCATTTCCTCCTGAAGGGGATCTTCCTGACCCAGGGATCAAACCTCCGTTTCTTAGGTCTCTTGCATTGGTCTATTTGTTCTTTACCACTGGCACCACCTGGGAAGCCCAGTTTTTGGCGTTATCTGCTATTATTTATGCTTATATTTTTATATGACTCAATACTTTGAATTATTTTTCTCCTTTCTGTTATATTTACATATTCAAAGTGAAATTGGTGGTAAAACTTTAGATGAGTTTATTACTTTTTTGAGCTTTATCTTCTCCATCTACATATTTTTCTGTTTTGATAGGTATCACACTTATTGCTGTGGATGAGGCTCACTGTATTTCTGAGTGGGGACATGATTTTAGAAGTTCATTCAGGGCTTTGCATTCCCTAAAGGCAGTACTCCCACAGGTAAGCTTTGCCAAGTACAGTGTCTTGAAATGACTTGCTTAGCAAGGGAGGATCCAGGATTGGGGAATGGCCAAAAATCTGAAAATGTTTTTATGAAAGGGCAAATCATTGATTTTTAAGCAGGGGAAAGATTTTTTTACAGCATCGTGTATCTTTTACTTCTCTCAAGTCTTTGCTGAAAGAGTACTTTCTCATTTAGGCCTCCTGTCCACTGTAGTCAGATTTTCAAATTAACCCCCTTCCCACAACTCTCAGCATTCCTCATATTCCTTTGCTGTCTTTTAAATAACACTTACTTAGCAGTGTTAACGTACTTTAATATATTTTGTCTGTTGCCTGTGGGTCCCTACCAGAATATTCTTTGTGAGGAGGGATTTTTGCTGGTTTAGTTGATAAAATCTACAACAGTGCCTGTCACATAGTGAGTGTTCCATAAATAATTGGGTAAATGAATAAGTGAATTCAGATGAGAAAGCTGAGACCCTGAGAAGTAACTTTACCGCACAGGCAGTGAGTGGTAGAGCTGGGCATTGCTGCACAGTGGGATACTATATGGCTTCCAGAGTAAATGACTTGAAAGAAGTTTAAAACAGTTTCTGCCCTGAAGTAGCACAGAGTCCAGTCAAGGAGTTTAGATTCAGAATTAGCCATAAAAGTGGAAGTAGTAGTACCAAATGAAGTGCATGGAACAGTATGAATAATAGAGAAAGATTAGTAGTGTTAATAGTACCCATAATATTAATAAAAAAAGAAGATTGATATGGTGAAGTCCAGTAGGCTCAGATTCCTTGAGGACTGCTTTTCATTAATGTAGAAAGCTTTAAAGTAAGCTTTAAAGTAAGCTTTTGGAAATTAGGAAGATTGCTGTCTGTAATCCTTTCCTGGCCCTTTGATTCTAGAGGGATTGTGTTAGAGGAGTTTTAAGTGTTTTATGCAGTTCGGAAATGCTTCTCGATACTGAATTAGTCTTTTATTGTGTCAGGCTGTGGACGCCATTGGATTCTTTTCATTTCTTGGGATGATTCACTGAGCCCAGGATGTTTGACAGGCAGTGGCTGAGAAACTTTTTCCCTGGTGTTTTCATGAAATCTCTTTGTTAGCTGGTGGTGAGAAATGCCCCCTGGTGGCTGTAGGGCTCTCATTTTCCTCAGTGTTCTCAGTGCTTTTTTTTCTTGAATCGCAGTTACAGCTGACTGTCACCAGTGCTTCACACTGAACTATTTTAATAAGTTCAAAAATAGCAAAAAAAAATCACTGACTTATTCCCATTTGGAGAGAATCTGACAGAATGACTCTCCAAAGAACAACTTTGTTGTTGAAAGCTTTGTTGTTGTTATTTGCTCAGCTGTGTGTGACTCTTTGCGACTCCATGAACCGTAGCCCACCAGGCTCCTCTGTCCATGGAATTTTCCAGGCAACAATACTGAAGTGGGTAGCCATTTCCTTCTCCAGGGGATCTTCCCTACACAAGGATCAAACCTGGGTCTCCTGCAATGCAGGTGGATTCTTTACTGCTGAGTCACCAGGGAAGCCCTGGAAAGCTTTACATCAACCTTAAAGTTCTATAAAATTCAAGTAAGAGGAACTGTAAGAAATGAGACATTTTGGATCCCAGCCCTTTTACAAAGATCAGCACATTGTAGACAGTAACTATTTGGAGTAAGTGAGTGAATGAATGAATGAAGCATATTATGGAGTATATAGATTAACTGCACCACCCAATGGAGAAGGCAGTGGCACCCCACTCCAGTACCCTTGCCTGGAAACTGCCATGGACGAGGAGCCTGGTAAGGCTGCAGTCCATGGGGTCGCTAAGTGTTGGACACGACTGAGCGACTTCACTTGCACTTTTCACTTTCATGTATTGGAGAAGGAAATGGCAACCCACTCCAGTGTTCTTGCCTGGAGAATCCCAGGGACAGTGGAGCCTGGTGGGCTGCCGTCTATGGGGTCGCATAGAGTCGGACACGACTGAAGCGACTTAGCAGCAGCAGCAGGAGCAGCACCACCCAAATTCAGAGGCAAATGGAATAGTAACAGTTCTTGGAATTTGTAGTGGTAGCACCATTGAAGTATATGTCTAAGGCATTCCTAGGTTTATAGTCACAAGATTAATTTACATTTTATTGCTTTTTTCACCAAAACTTTGTACTTATTACCAAAGAAACCAAGATTTGCCAATTTAAAGAACAAGTTTCATGAGTTGTGAACTTGATAAAACTGAGTGACAAGGTAATTTATCAACCATACTAGTTTGCTTTTAAAAATTAAAAGGTTGAAGCTATTAAGAACTATGCTGTAATATAAAGAACAGACTTTGGACTCTGGGAGAAGGCAAAGGTGAGATGATTTGAGAGAATAGCATTGAAACATGTATATTACCATATGTGAAACAGATCACTAGTCCAAGTTCGATGCTTGAAACAGGGCACTCAAAGCTGGTGTACTGGAATGACCCAGAGGGATGGGATGGGGAGGGAGGTTCAGGATGGTGGACACATGTACACCCATGGCTGATTCATGTCAATGTATGGCGAAAACCACTACAATGTTGTTAAGTAATTAGCCTCCAATTAAAAAAAAAGAACTAAGCTGTGATGACCAGATAAACTGAGAGCTTCCTAGTAAACCAGGATGTATGGACACACTGTTCTCCTAGCCAACCTGAGTGTTATTTCTAAGCTTTACCCTAGTTTACATCTTTTAAATATCATAAAGCACCAGACTTTCTAAGCAGAAATATTCTGTTCATTTCTGAAGTGAGAGTAAACATTGTTCCTTTAAATTTAATGCATTCCATTACTTTACTGTGTTTTCTAAGTTACGGAAGCAACATTCTTAACTGTGACTTTCTAGGATATCTGCAAAGGAATGAATCATTTATAGTGATTTTCTCTGTTAGCTAGTCACAAGAATAAGGAGTTCCTCGTGGCAAAGTGGGAATTTTTAAGTTAGAAGAGAGGTTAACATCCAGTAGCCCTCTCCATCTCATATTTTGATGAAAAAACAGAGGCCGAGAGAAGTTAGCTCTTGCCAAAGTGAATGGCAAATCTGAGAGAAGTGGCTGTGTCTCTGGAGTTCTTGTGTAGAATTCTTTTCAGATGTTGCCTTAATAATATCAGTAATAGCTGACACTTCTCACGTGCTTTCTGTGTACTGTGCCATTATATTCGGCATAGTAGACCTTTTATCCCATTTGCTCTTCACGGTGACTTTCTGAGGTTGTTGCTGTTATTGTAGCCATCTTATAGATGAGGAAACCAAAGTTTAGAATATGAAGTAAATAACTCATGGGAATTCCCAGGCAATTCAGCGGTTAAGACTCTGCACTTCCACTTCGAGGGGCATGGGTTCGATTGTTGTACATTGCAGCCAATATATCTAAAATAAGCAGCTCAGAATCTCACGTCTCGTTAGTGGCGAAAGCTGGCTTTGAACTGAGGCAGCTGTTTGTAAGCCAGATTTTTATACTACTGTGCTGCTGTTTTGCCTGATTTTTCTACTAACGTCTTCAAAATGTGTCAGGTTCATGCTTATTTCCTTTTTTTCACAAAGGCATTGGTTTTCTACTCTTACATGATACTGCATAGAAACAAACGAGGCCCTCTTTTCTTATAGTTGCCATCCTGAAAACGTCTGTCTTTATATGTTCAGTTCAGTTCAGTTCAGTCGCTCAGTTGTGTCCGACTCTTTGCGACCCCGTGAATCGCAGCACGCCAGGACTCCCTGTCCATCACCAGCTCCCGGAGTTCACTCAGACTCACGTCCATCGAGTCAGTGATGCCATCCAGCCATCTCATCCTCTCTCGTCCCCTTCTCCTCCTGCCCCCAATCCCTCCCAGCATCAGAGTCTTTTCCAATGAGTCAACTCTTTGCATGAGGTGGCCAAAGTACTGGAGTTTCAGCTTTAGCATCATTCCTTCCAAAGAAATCCCAGGGCTGATCTCCTCCAGAATGGACTGGTTCGATCTCCTTGCAGTCCAAGGGACTCTCAAGAGTCTTCCCCAACACCACAGTTCAAAAGCATCAATTCTTCGACGCTCAGCCTTCTTCACAGTCCAACTCTCACATCCATACATGACCACTGGAAAAACCATAGCCTTGACTAGATGGACCTTTGTTGGCAAGTAACGTCTCTGCTTTTGAATCTGCTGTCTAGGTTGGTCATAACTTTTCTTCCAAGGAGTAAGCGTCTTTTAATTTCATGGCTGCAGTCACCATCTGTGCTGATTTTGGAGCCCTCCAAAATAAAGTCTGACACTGTTCCCACTGTTTCCCCATCTATTTCCCATGAAGTGATGGGACCGGATGCCATGATCTTCGTTTTCTTAATGTTGAGCTTTAAGCCAACTTTTTCTCTCTCCTCTTTCACTTTCATCAAGAGGCTCTTTAGTTCCTCTTCACTTTCTGCCATAAGGGTGGTGTCATCTGCATATCTGAGGTTATTGATATTTCTCCCAGCAATCTTGATTCCAGCTTGTGTTTCTTCCAGTCCAGAGTTTCTCATGATGTACTCTGCATAGAAGTTAAGTAAGCAGGGTGACAATATACAGCCTTGACATACTCCTTTTCCTATTTGGAACCAGTCTGTTGTTCCGTGTCCAGTTCTAACTGTTGCTTCCTGACCTGCATACAGATTTCTCAAGAGGCAGGTTAGGTGGTCTGGTATTCCCATCTCTCTCAGAATTTTCCACAGTTTATTGTGATCCACACAGAATTTATGGATAGAGAATATCAAAATGTCAGTTAACTGGTCACATTGATTTTGGTGTCATTTTTTTTTCTATTTAAAAACTGCTCCCAGACTTAATTGATTTTTCTTTGCATGAACTTTGAGATAGTTTTTAGTTCAGTAAAGCTATATTGATTATAAAAATAGTTTACAGTTTTTAATAAATTGTATCTTTTTTCAAATTCTGTATTTGATTTTTTACAGATTACACTTAAATTTTCACTTATGTACAGTAATTGCTTCAACTGATTTGCAGGGCAAATGTGTTGCATCTGAAGAGCTGTGTTATGAGCATATTATTTACCATATTTTATAATAAGCCAAAATGTATTCAGAAAGTTGTAATTTTGGATATCAAGCAGCTAATTATATAGGAACAATTTTTCTGATTATGAGATGATTGCATAGTTGATTAATACTCCCAATGATAATAGTGATAAAAAAATTAAATCTAGAAGTCTACTGTACTGAAAATAGAACATGACTTGGTTGCTCAAAGAATCAGTTAATACTAGATGTCTTATTTTCTGCACTTTTCTTTTATATTGAATGCTACAATTAACCATGTAAAACTGTTGATAGGTTCTCCAGGTAATTGAGAGCTGTTATTTTAGATCTGAAAAGCCATATACCAATGTATTTAATATAGGAGTAAAAAAAGGGCCATGGTTGGGCTTTGTATGGCTAAATTTTCAGTGAGTGCAGGGTTTATAATTTGTGAATTATAGATTATCAAAGATAAGACATAACTTACCCCTCATTCGTTCCAGCACTGTTATAAATGTATAAATAATAAATGGAGAGGTAGATAGCTAATAAGTGAATTTAACTTAAGACAGGAATTGCATTTAGAAATCTTGTGAGTTTAGTGTTTGAATGATTTCTTAGAAGGCTGAGAAACAAGTAAGAAGAAAGTGTTTTTCTTCTTCTTTGAAAGAATAATTTTAATGTTTCATTTTTATCACTGTTCTCTACTCTTCCTGTAATTGTCTTCCAGTGTCTTTCTAAGAAGGCAGTAGAAATGTTGGGAATTAACGACCTCTCTCCTTTGTTAAAAATCGCTTTTACTTATTTCAGGTTCCAATTGTTGCAGTGACTGCTACGGCAGGTTCTTCGATCCGAGAAGACATTGTACGTTGCTTAAAACTGAAGGATCCTCAGATAACCTGTACTGGTTTTGATCGACCAAACTTGTATTTAGAAGTTGGACGAAAAACAGGAAGCATCCTGGAGGATCTGAAGCAGTTTCTCGTCTGTAAGTCAAGGTGAGTCAAGGCCTGGAATGCTGCGGTCCATGGGGTCACAAAGAGTCAGACGCGACTGAGCGTGTGACTGAAGTGACCCCAGGATGAAAAAGCTAATCCCACCACTGAGATATCTCATAGGTGGGACTTCCAGTCACCCAGGATCAGGGAGAATGTGTCCTCCCACGCAAGTGGCAAATGGCAAAACACAGTCAGAGTGTGCATGCCCTCTCTTTAACTGATTCAGCAGAGTGCAAACAAAGACTGGGCCAGTTTTCTGAAAACCCTAGTAGGTTTACTGAAGGATTTCAGGCCCTAACCCTGGCATTTGATTTAGCCTGGAAGGACGTCCAACTAATACTACCTGCGAGGAGAAGCAGAGGGTTTGGACAGCAGCCTCGGGGCACACTGAGCAGCTTGCTGGGGCCCAGACTAGCGCTTATGATACTGTGGGGATGCAGAATCCTGCTTGGGATAATAATTTCCTGGTGGGCATGAGGGCCAGGAACCACATGATTCAGGAATACATTAGAAAACCAGTCAGCTATGAAAGGGTCAAGGAAGTGACCCAAGAGAAAGAAGAAAATCCAGCCCTCTTTTGGGGACAACTTGTGGAGGCTTATAGAATGTTTACTAACATAGACACCTCCACTCCTGAGGGTCAGTCCCTACTGGGACTATGTTTTATCCTTCAGTTTGCCTCTATGACATTAGGCGAAAACTTCAAATGTTACAATCAGGGCCACAAACACTGATGCCCCACCTGCTAGAGGTGGCTTTTGGGGTAAAAAAAATCAAGCTGAGGATAAGGAAAGAATAAGCTCAGCTGATAACAGTTGCTGTCGGACATGCTTTGCAACTTCAGGGCCACCGAGAGGGGACAGCAGGTGCCAACATCAGTCCAGAGGTAAGACAAACAAGGGGGAATGCTTCAAAGGCAAGTCAACTGACCACTGGGCCCATGAATGCTGGAAGGAGCCTCCCAGCCCATGCCTAGTCTGTAGACAGACTGATCATTGGAGATGGGACTACTCTTGGTCCTGAAGAGGAAGAGGGACTCCTGCTTCTGAGATGACCATGCTAGGCTCCTGAGGTGTCCCAGCAGCTTCCCCCACACCCACCCTGAGATGTCTATGTCCATCAAGGAGCCCCGGGTCATCTCTGATGTGGCAGAAAGAAGATCGATTTTTAAATTGATACAGAAGCCACTGTCTGTGGCCTGACTTCTTACTCTGGACCTTTTTTCTCTAAAAGCTGCACAGTGACAGGTGTCAGTGAAAAGCCTCACACCTGTTACTTCACTAGAATCACACTTGCCAGTTTGAACAGTGTTTGGTCTCATCATTTCACATGGTAGCAAAGAAATGCTTAAAATTCTCCAAGTGAGGCTTCAACTAAACATGAACAGAGAACTTCTAGATGTTCAAACTGGATTTAGAAAAGGCAGAGAAACCAGAGATCAAATTGCCAGCATCTGTTGGATCATAGAAAAAGCAGGAAAGTTCCAGCAAAACATGTACTTCTGCTTTAAAGACTATGCCAAAGCTTTTGACTGTGTGGATCACAACAAACGGTGGAAAATTCTTCAAGAGATAGGAATACCAGACCACCTGACCTGCCTCCTGAAAAATCTGTATGCAGGTCAGGAACCAACAGTTAGAACCAGACATGAAACAACTGACTGGTTCCAAATTGGGAAAGGAGTACATCAAGGCTGTATATTATCACCCTGCTTAATTAACTTATATGCAGAGTACATCATGAGAAATGCCAGACTGGATGAAGCACAAGCTGGAATCAAGATTGCTGGGAGAAATATCAATAACCTCAGATATGCAGATGACACAACCCTTATGGCAGAAAGTGAAGAGGAACTAAAGAGCCTCTTGATGAAAATGAAAGAGGAGAGTGAAAAAGTTGGCTTAAAGCTCAATATTCAGAAAACGAAGATCATGGGATCTGGTCCCATCACTTCATGGCAAATAAATGGGGAAACAATGGAAACAGTGTGAGACTTTATTTTCTTGGGCTCCAAAATCACTTCTGATGGTGACTGCAGTCATGAAATCAAAAGTCACTTGCTCCTTGGAAGAAAAGCCATGAATAACCTAGACAGCATATTAAAAAGCAGAGACATTACTTTACCATCAAAGGTCTGTATAGTCAAAGCTATGGTTTTTCCAGTAGTCATGTATGGACATGAGAGTTGGATCATAAAGAAGGCTGAGCGTCAAAGAATTGATGCTTTTGAACTGTGGTGTTGGCGAAGACTCTTGAGAGTCCCTTGGAGTGATCAAGGAGATCCAACCAGTCCATCCTAAAGGAAATCAGTCTTTAATACTCATTGGAAGGACTGATGCTGAAGCCGAAGCTCCAATACGTTGGCCACCTGATGCGAAGAGCTAACTCATTAGAAAAGACCCTGATGCTGGGAAAGATTGAAGGCAGGAGAAGAAGGGGACAACAGAGAATGAGATGGTTGGATGGCATCACTGACTCAATATACCTGGACAGTGTTGCCTTAGGGGTTTTGAGAGAGCCCACACTTGCTCGCCCAGGCCCTAGGAAAAGAACTACAGGAAATATGCCTAAAAGAAGGGCCTGTTCTACAGTATATAGATATATTAATATGTAGCCCCTCCATGGAGGCCTCAGATCAGAACACCATTGAAATTCTTAATTTCCTTGGGACTTGAGGTTATAGGGTCTTCCAGAAAAAGGCACAGATCTCAAATCAACAAGTTAAATACATGGAATACATTATAAATCCTGGAAGTAGACAGCTACCTCCAGATAGAAAATAAGTTGTATTAGGCCTAGATACTTCAAAGACAAAAAGACATCTCTATACCTTGGGCTTCCTAGGTGGCGCTAGTAATAAAGAACCCACCTGCCAATGTAGGAGACAGAAGAGATGCAGGCTCGATCCCTGGGCTGGGGAGATCCGTCAGAGCTCCTGCTCTGAGTCTTCCCAGTTGACAAAAGCTGTGCATCTGGTATGTTAAGTTTCTTTCTTTGAGGTAGCAGCAGTTCCATGTCAAGATAATGGTGATGCAGGGATCGTAGCCACTCCCTGAGACAGATTCTTCTGGACCAACAGCAGAGGTCTCCCTGGGGCTCCGCGGCAAGGCAGGATGAGAATTCTGTGGCCCCAGTTAGGTAGGGTCCACGAGCCCAGTGCCAGCCGGAAGGAGCCACAGAAGGTGGACCTCTGCCCTGCACCCTCCCAATAAAAGTTCCCTGGGGTCCAGGAACCTCAGAGGGGATGTGAGGTAGGCAATAGACGGGCCCCAGGCTGAGCTGCTGCAGTCTCTTGTTGACACTTTGAGAGAAGATGCCATCAGGAGCACTCGGCCCTGAGACCACAATTTCCTCTTGCTGTGGTCAAGGGGATTTCTCATCCTGACGTGTGCAGAGAATGTCCTCAGTTGTCCTCTAAGAAATTCTGCATAATGCAACTCTAGGGGAGGGGAAAAGAAAGGAAGAGATGCCAGCCCATAATATGTCCTGCCAACCTCCCAGAAACCTTCAAGCTGACCAAGGAAGAACCCTGAGACAGGCCAAATATGGGAACAAGCAAGATGACTGGCCAGACATAACCTGGAAGAGTGCCCTCATATAAGCAATCTAAGCCATCCCTATTGGGTGCAGCTCACTCCACGAGTTTGCCTTTGTTTTCTTCCACATGTGCTTTGCCTCCAATAAATGCTGTGTCTGCTGGTCTCCTATGAATACTTTTGGCAGAGAAGACAAAGACCAAGGCCCTTCTTCTAGTCATTTCACTGCCATAGTCAATAGGAATGTTCACTGCTTTGATTTTTTTGGTTCTATAAATTCAAATTTTTATATTTTCTACTTTTTTAAATGTAAAAAATGATCCATATTGTTAGTGTCATTTTGAACAGTACAGATGCATGTAAACTGAAGAGTACTTAGATTTCTCTAATCCCATTCCTCAGTTTTCATTGTTGATATTTTGCATTTAGCTTTATAGGCTTCTGTTCTTTGTCTTAGACTGTGCAAATATGTGCTCTCCATTGTTTTTGTTGTTGTTAGCTTGCCACAGAAATGGTGTTGTAGTATGTCCATTTTGTCTGCAATTTTCTTCTTTTTTGTGTCTCTGTTATCTTTCTGTATATTGTGTTTTCTTAAATTAGGCCTTAATGTTTTAAGATGTTACAGTATTCACGTTTTGGTGCACAGTTCTTCCTTCTTTGAAAAATATTTTTTTTTAATGAGATTCTTGTACATTAAAAAGATGATTTGCATTTTTCTTCACTCCATGGAGTTATCTACTATGAAATTTTGACATGGAAGCCCCTTGGGTCACTCTCAAAAATTACTTTGGGTAGATTATTTAGTAAGACTCTTAGAGTAAAATTGCTGCATTATTTTTCTAAGTTTTCTATGATTTTTACCGTAGTCCTTAAAGGTTTTTATACATTTACTTTTTAAACAGTTGATTCACTTTCATAGTATGTGTATGATCATGAATATTTAGATAATTTTTCATTATCATAGTTTTGCCATGAATATTTGTATGTATCTTTTGGCTGATCTTTAAGTATATTTGTAAAATAGATTCCTAAAATTAAAATGGTGTCACAGGTTATTTGCATTAAAAATTAAATAAAATAACTTTCTAAATCTAAGTGGTACATTCTTTTTATATTCGTTGGGTCAGCATAAATGAATGTATTTATGTAAATGAATATATTGAGGAATTAAATATTCTACGAAATCGTCATTTAAACTTTTAATAAGTGCAGGTTTCTAAAATAGACTTTTAACATGTTATTTTCTATAACATAGCCTTAAGATTACCAATAAATGCTTCTTTGAACTATATAAATGATCTTTTATTATTACATGAAAGTTCTTGCTTTTTTGGTAAATATATAGATATTCAATTTTACAATCATAAGAGAGATAAGAATAATGTAAAAAATTTTATTCTCCTATGTAAATATTACATTTTTTGTATAAATGAAGAGTAATTGTTAAACTAGTGTTCTATATTTCCAAAAGGATGGTAATTGTATTTCCATTAGTTTGTTGGTTTTTAGCAAGGCTTCTGCATCAATAAATAAACCTGTCTCTGGTTTTAATTTGAACAAAAAAATGAAGTCAGTGGTGTTTGTGCTTAACATAATTTATTTCCACATCTGAGTGTCCAAAATGTTTTAGATTTTTGTTAAATATATCAGTTTTTTATATGCTTTCTCCTTTCAGTTTTTTACTAAAAGGAAAATGTAAATTAAAATATAAAAATGAAATGAAATTAAAAATTTTAAAAGAAGGGGAAATTAAATCACATAAAACTCAAACATATATATATATGTATTTGTCCTTTTGCTCTTCTTTTTCTTTAGTTCTGCTTGGGAATTTGAAGGTCCAACTATCATCTATTGTCCTTCCAGGAAAAAGACAGAGCAAGTTACAGCTGAACTTAAAAAACTGAATTTAGCCTGTGGAACATACCATGCGGGACTGAGTATTAACTTAAGGAAACAAGTTCATCATAGGTTCATGAGAGATGAAATTCAGGTGTGAAGATGGATCATCATTACTGTCTTTTCCCCATACTGGAAACACATATTTCTATAATAGCTATTTATGAAGTCTTTATTGAATATCTTCTTTGTGTTCCCTAACTTCCTTGCCCCCGCCTCCCCAGGGAGGGATAATGTTTTTTGTTTTCTAATTTAAATTGTTTTTTTCATTTTTAAAGTATATCTTATAGTTGATTTACAATGTTTTGTTAATTTCAGGTATACATACTCTATATAAAATAGGAACTAACAGGAAACTATGGTACAGCACAAGTAACTATTTAGTACTCTGTAATGACCTAGATGGGAATGGAATCTGAAAAAGAGTGGATGTATGCATTCCTGATTCACTTTGCTGTACAGCAGAAACTAATACATTGTAAAAAAACATTGTAAGTCAACTATATTAAAAATTAAACAAAAATTTCATTAAAGTTGGAATTGAACTTCATAATTTCATCCTGAAATATTATTTGTTTAAAATTGCAGTGGTAAAGAATCCCCCTGCCGATGCAGGAGACGTAAGAGATGTGGGTTCGATCCCTGGGTTGGGAAGATCCCCTGGAGTAGGAAATGGCAATCCACTCCAGTATTGTTGCCTGGAAGATTCCATGGACAGAGGAGCCTGGTGGGCTACAGTCCATGGGGTCGAGTTCGACATGACTGAGCACGAGCACAAAAATGGAAGAACAGCAATGTATATTAAAAAATTTTAGGTGTACATCCAGGTGATTCATTCATGCATATACATTTGAGTACCGTTTTGATGAACATAAAGCAGTCACTCTGATAGAATCAGTGTAGAATATGGGAGATAGACGGGTAAGAAAACTGTTGCAGGCTAGTATAAATGGCAGCCTAGACATAGAATGGTGTTTAGGTTCACAGAGGAGGGAACACTAGCTGTTAAGGTAGATTGTCAAATGGAGTTGTACACCCAGGAATAAGCAGTTTGAGTAGAATCTAAACAAGTGAATAGAAGTTCATCAGGTATGCATGGCTGGGGGTGATGAAGGATAAGGAATTGATTATAGAAAAGGACGGATGTGTGCAAGGCACTTTGATATAAGAGAGCATACTGGGTTCAAGGAATTGTGAGTAGTTTGCAATGGTTGGAGAAAAGGGAAGTTTGGAGTAGGAGGGACACAAAGTACAGGTAAAACGGCAGGAAGTGGTGGAGACTTAGAAGAGAGTTGAATTGGTTGGTTGGCCAGGTTATAGAGGATCTTAAAACTTGCAGAGAGGCAAGCTGGAGTTGGTGTGAAGTTCCCTTATTTTTTCCAGACAAGCTGTAGGACTTTTTATTTAAATGACATTCCATCTAACAGGTAAAGCAGATTAAAGTAGAAATGGCCTTGTTGAAGTTGATGTGACGGAGAACCAAGTCCAGGAACGTCCCTGTCTCCATGTCAGTGTCTTGGGGGTTAGAATCTTAGAATCTTCAGAATTCTGCAAAACAGAACTTGGAAACCACTGTGACAGACTGCTCTGTGAGCAAGATAATAGTATTATAGAAACATTAGACTGGGAGCACTAAGTAGGATTGATCTGAAGGAGAGAAGAAAGGTATTGATGAAGTTCACAAGAGGTGCTGCAGCTGAGATTCTTATGGTTAGGATCCTGGTTCAGTGGGTGTCACACGGATTATTTTGGAGGATTTCAATTCAAACATGTAAGTAGGTTTAAATCAACACTATCAACATATCCACCCTCTGTCAATATATGCCTGGAATAGTCCTCATCTCAAATTGAGAGGAACTTAACTCCGTTTTGCATTTTCTGTCCAACAGATCATCCATTTCCTGTATATCTAGAACTCTGCATATGCAGCTCACTGTACATTGTCATGCTGCAGTGCATATCTGCCTGAAGGGCATCTGTTCTCTTTCTTCGTCTTCTTTCCAAAGGCAAGAACAGCTGCCTGGAATAGAGGTTTTATCCAAATTCTTAAATGCCTGTATGTTTATTCTGTTATCTCTGAAGCTTGAAAATGATCAGATAAAGTTCATTAGCTGCTGCTTACTAAATCTTAACAATTAATCTTTGAGTCAATAATTGATCATTGGTTTCTTCTGTCTTGTTGTATGATTACTAATTATTTATTTAGATAGAAACATCTCCCAGAGACATGAGGAAGACTAAGAATTTTTTCTTTCCTATTTTTCATGATGAAATCTAACCACATTTGGTTGTAGATTTGTGTTTTGAATCTGTGATCAGTCTTTTAATCCTAACTTTTAATTTTATGCCCTTTGTATTTTATTTGCCTTTTCAAGATGGCCTGAATTCCTTTCCTTTTTGGGATGAGGTTATGAGTAAATTATTTGATAAAGTATTTTCATTTACACCTGAGAGGTTATAATGATGTTTTGAAAATCATATCTGTAGAATAGGTTGATCTCTTTTAAAGACAATATCATGAAAAAAATAGATCTTAAAAATTTTCATCATACAAACACACAGACACATACATATACACAGAGTAATCATGTGAGGTGATGGAGGTATTAACCTTACTGAGGTTATCGATCATGTCACAGTATATATCAAATCATGTTATATATGGTAAACTTACACAATGTTATAATTCAGTTATATCAATAAAGTTGGAAAAATTAAGAAATAACATTTAAAAAATAAATATTGGAATTATTATTAAATTGCTTTTTTTAGTCAAATATAGCAAAGCTGACTAGTTGTATTCACACAAAGCTTTTTTCTTAATATTGTTTCCATTCCTATGTTAATTTTTCTCTCATATTTCTCATACTTCCATTTATTTGTCCTTCCTTCCTTTCTTTTTTTTTCTATTCTTGGTACATCTTAACACGTGTTTTGTTTCAAGTGGCACTTTAGTATTTACCACTTATACACACACATAGTTTAACAAACTAAAATAGTTCTCCGGTGCTTAAAATGAAACGCGTAAGCCATCATTCCTTCCTGCTTCTTTTTCCTACTCTCAGCTTTTTTAGCTTATTCCTTTGGTGTTTGCCACTGTATCTTGCAATAATTTTCTTGTACTGCTACTACTTAGTTAACTTATTATTTGCCTGTTAGATTTAGGCATTATCTCTCAATTCCCCACTATGAAAGGTGAACACATAGCTCTTTGACATCCCTCCTGCCCTTCTCTGTCTAGAAGTTTCTACCCCCTCTTTTCCCAATATATTAATATCATAATTTTGATTAGATCAATATACTCAAATATTATGTTTATATATTCTTTATAAATGCTTTTTATATGTAAGGCATGTAGTATATTTAGAGTTACTTATACATTTTTTTGTATTCTAATTAATACCTTTCAAGAAATGTGGTTAGCTTTTTTTGGCAATTATCACTAATTTTCCCCTAAAATTTCCCCTAGTCATGTAAATCTCACCTCTGTGTATTCATTCCTGTTATACCAATTTTATCCTTTTAAATTTTCAGAGAGAAATTCATATTTCATTCTATCTCTTTAATGAGCAGCTTCCTTCTACCTTTGGGCTTCCCTGGTGGCTCAGATGGTAAAGAATCCTCCTGTTATGCAGGAGACCCAGGGTTCGACCCCTGGGTTGGGAAGCTTCTCTGGAGGAGGGAATGGTTACCTGTTCCAGGATCGTTGCCTGAAGAATCCTATAGACAGAGAAGCCTGGTGGGCTACAGTCATGGGGTCACAAAGAATCGGACACAACTGAGCATGCCCCACACCTGTCTTTCTACCTTAGAATACTGCTAGAAAAATTAAGATGCAGTCTTGAAACTTCAGAATAACCCAAAGGCTCGTTTAATATAATAAATATTTTAAGAGTCTCTTTTGTGTCCTATATTTATATGCATTTAGAAGAACCATGATATTTGCTCCTTTTTGTAGAGAGGGAACAAATCCTATTTGATGGTCACCAGTCCTAAATCTGTAAATTGGGCAGATAATCTCTTAAGCTGTAAGTGATTTGTCAAAATTATATTAAATTCCCTGGTGGTTCAGACCGTAAAGAGTCTGCCTGCAATGCAGGAGACCCAGGTTTGATCCCTGGGTCAGGAAGACCCTCTGGAGAAGGAAATGGCAACCCACTCCAGTATTCTTGCCTAGAAAATCCCATGGATGGAGGAGCCTGGTGGGCTGTAGTCCATGGGGTTGTAAAGAGTCGGACACGACTGAGTGACTCACTTCCACTTTCTTTTTTTTTTTTTTCAGTTTTATTTATTTATTTATTTTCTTTACAGTGTTGTAGTGGTTTTTGTCATACATTTGAATCTGCCACGGGTGTACATGTGTTCCCCATCCTGAACCCCCCTCCCACCTCCTTCCCCATCCCATCCCTCTGGGTCATCCCAGTGCACCAGCCCCAAGCACCCTGTATCTTGCATCGAAACTGGACTGGCGATTCGTTTCACATATGGTAGTTTACATGTTTCAGTGCCATTCTCCCACATCATCCCACCCTTGCCCTCTCCCATAGAGTCCAAAAGACTGTTCTATACATCTGTGTCTCTTTTGCTGTCTCGCATACAGGGTTATTGTTACCATCTTTCTAAATTCACTTTCATATTAAATTCAGTAGCATGCCAGGGACTGTAATGAATGAACTAATTGTACTTACCAAAGGGAAACATGTAAGGTTTTAATTCTGCTAAATGTTTGTCAAACTCTGTTGTTATTTATTCTCAGTGTGTCATAGCTACCGTAGCTTTTGGAATGGGCATTAATAAAGCTGACATTCGCCAAGTCATTCATTATGGTGCTCCTAAGGAAATGGAATCCTATTACCAGGAGATTGGTAGAGCTGGCCGAGATGGACTTCAAAGTTCTTGTCATGTTCTCTGGGCTCCAGCAGACATGAACCTAAATAGGTAAAAATATTCATTGCTTTCACCCTTACAGATTTCTTTCTTTCCATATAAACTTCAAAAGTATTTGAGGCAACATTCAAAATTTAAACTAATATGTGTAAGTGCATTTAAAACCAAAAGAAAACCCAAGACATTCTTAAGATTTGTGGTGAGTTGCCACCCAGAGGAGATGAACTAATTTCATCTATACTTCTTTTAGTGTGAAGATTTAACTAAACCAGCACTACACTGGGAATGTAACGTAGATCTTGTGGAATACTTTCAAAGTATCATTTGTTGATGATTTGTTTTTTCTCTCCAGTTCTCAAGTTTTGATATGTCTTCAGCCATAGTTACTTTAGAATCCATTTATTTTGTTTTTGTTTTTTTCTTCTCATGCTGCCATGGTGCTTATTCCAAATGACTTCTGTCAATTCCAGTTTGGCTCTAATTACCACTTTTGTTTCTTTTGTTTGTTCTGTGAGAGCATGTCCTCTCTCCTTGCCCGTCTGAGTGATCATGTTGCTCTGTACTGACTGACTGCCATGGAAAAATATTGTGCTTAGTGTTTAGAGGCAGGAAAGCCTTACTACTTAAATACTAAACAGGTGTTTTGTTGGCACTTATGTCCTGTGAGATTGATGTCGAAAGGAAAACTTCATCTTGCAGAATTTTAGTGGTAGGATTTACCAATTTATCCCTTCACCCATAGGGAAAAAAAGTTAAGAAACGTGTATGTGGTGGACCTACTAGCTCATTTTATTAAAATGGTGAGAGTGCCTATCTAATACAGTTTTTATTTTTATTTATTACTCAGCAATTTTTTTTTTAACACTGTGTCCCAAGCATTATGCTCTGTGCTGAGTATCCAGTGGTAAATAAAAGCAGATATAAATAGTACCTGTTTTTTATAGAGTTTACTATATAATGGGAATGACAGATCTTAATCACAGAATCGGACAACTGTGGGTACATAGGGTTCATTTTACTGCTCTCTTTGTGTTTGACAATTTCAGTAACCAGAGGTTATTTTGGAAAGGATCATGCAAATACGTGTAATGGTATAGCTATTACATGCTATGAAGGAAATTTGCCTTGAGTAGCCAGTGTAATATTGGGTGTGTGTTTACCCATTTATAAAGATCAGATAAGGCTTCCCTTGAGGAACTAATGAGTTAACTTGAGGTATGAGAGAAGAATAGGGATTAATTAGATAAGAATGTTTGCTATAAATTTTAAGCTTCTCCTTTTAGGAGGAGTCAGTAGCTTTTGTTTCTTCTTCTTATGCTTTTGACACTAGTGTCTTTGTAAAGCTTTTTATAAACTAATTTAAAATAATTGGGGTAGAACACAGCTTTGTATACCACTATTAAATTTGGGGTTGTTAAAAACATTTGGGATTGTATCAAACATAAGTTGATTCCTATCAGTTCTGATTTTATTTGTGCATTGTGTTAAAGATGCTGAAGACTTAACAACTTAAGTTTTGTATTGTGGCTTGGCGGGTTCATCAGTGGATATAGTTTCTGTTTATCTGAGTCTCAAAGATATTTTAAATGGTTATCTCATAAAGATTTAACAGAGGTTAACAGTGAGTAGTAATCAAATAGTGTTGCCAGAAAACCCATACTTGAATCTTTAATACAGACAGGTTGTTCTTTGTATCCATACTAAAGGAAATAAAACTACAGGGTTAATCAGCATAAAAAAATATTTCAGCAATGGTTGAGGCCCAAATCTGTGCTATCCTATGACAAACCTCTTCTATTAGAGAAAAGAGAGTTTTAGAATAAATGGAATAGCTGATTTTCAAATGAAAAGATCACTGTAATTCATGAAATGTTTAGAGTCTGTCTTATGCTAGAATCCTGTGACTAAGAGAAGAAACTTGTCTGGTCATCAGTGTAAATATGCAACTAAAATTTTTTTTATCGTAGAAGCCGTACCATTGGCAAAGTCTCAGTGTCTACAGTTGCTAGTCATTATTTGAAACAGTCAAAACCCAGATAGTTACTGTAATCTTTGTTTAAAGGGAATAATTTGCAAATTAATCTCAGTTTAATAAGTCTTCCACTGGCTCCAACTGATTTCTAGTTAGGGTATTGCTTTCAGAATATTTATTCTTTTTCAACTTCTTTTTATTCTGTGGAATGTTATACTTTAACTATTTTGATGGTCCCAGAAGAAGAACAAATATTCATTTGATATGTTGTTAGAAACTTGTTATTTTATTTCCTTCAATTTGTTAGCAAAACTGATGTGTTAAATATTGGTCATTGGAACCAAAAATAAGGGATCTTGTTCCCAGAGTGTGGGCATTTGCTTCCTTTGCTCTTTCTGAGGAAAAGGAGGTGACTTAAACAAACAAATCATTGCAAAATAGGGACCGAATTTTTAGCCCAGGAGCTAGGAATGAGATTGGATGGCTGAACTAGGAACTAGAGTCAGTTGTTGGAAGAGACTTTTTAGAGAAATTACGTGGAAGGGCACGGTGGTTGGTGGTGTCAAAGGATAAGAATGTTTTTGAATCAGAGGTCATTTATGTGTTCAGACTTTCCAGAACTCTCTTAACTGGATTCCCTCTTGGTATCATCCTTAAGAATTGTACTTCTATCAGTACTTTTATCAGTCAGAAGGTTGTATAGTCAAAATATGAGTGAGTCAGTTCCCTTTTGATGAGAAGTATTGTCACCTAGATCTTGTAGGTTGTGTTGTTTTCTTTTGAAGTATTTGTAACCTGTTTAACTTAGACTTCTATTTATTCTTGGAAAGATATACAAAGACTATTTGGGAGATTCTCATCATCTAATATGTGATAGTCATGGAATTTCTTCACAGAAGAGTAAATTAAGAGAGTCAGCATAAGGTATAGCAACAGTACTTTATTTTATTATTATTTTTTTTACATGTGTTCCCAAACATGAACCCCCCTCCCACCTCCCTCCCCATAACATCTCAGTGGGTCATCCCCATGCACCAACCCCAAGCATGCTGTATCCTGCGTCAGACATAGACTGGCGATTCAATTCTTACATGATAGTATACATGATAGAATGCCATTCTCCAAAATCATCCCACCCTCTCCCTCTCCCTCTGAGTCCAAAAGTCCGTTATACACAGCTGTGTCTTTTTTCCTGTCTTGCATACAGGGTCGTCATTGCCATCTTTCTAGATTCCATATATATGTGTTAGTATACTGTATTGGTGTTTTTCTTTCTGGCTTACTTCACTCTGTATAATTGGCTCCAGTTTCATCCATCTCATCAGAACTGATTCAAATGAATTCTTTTTAACGGCTGAGTAATACCCCATTGTGTATATGTACCACAGCTTTCTTATCCATTCATCTGCTGATGGACATCTAGGTTGTTTCCATGTCCTGGCTATTATAAACAGTGCTGCGATGAACATTGGGGTACATGTGTCTCTTTCAATTCTGGTTAGCAACAGTACTTTAAAAAAAAGTCTTTTGTGTTATTTTAAAAGTTTATATAAATTGAGCATTATGGGGAAAGAAGTTTGAGGAAGGAACTTAATTTTGATAATTTTCTGATGTCTGGTCATTCAGTTCAGTTCAGTGGCTCAGTCTTGTCCAACTCTTTACAACCCTATGGACTGCAGCATGCCAGGCTTCCCTGTCCATCACCAACTCCTGGAGCCTACTCAAATGCATGTCCATCGAGTCGGTGATGCCATCCTACCATCTCATTTTCTGTCATCCCCTTCTCCTTCCATCTTCAATCTTTCCCAGCATCAGGGTCATTTCCAAAGAGTCACTTCTTTGCATCAGGTGGCCAAAGTTTTGGAGTTTCAGCTTCAGCATCAGTCCTTCCAGTGAGTATTCAGGACTGATTTCCTTTAGGATTGACTGGTTGGATCTCCTTGCTATCCATAGGACTCTCAAGAGTCTTCTCCAACACCACTGTTCAAAAGCATCAATTCTTTGGCGCTCAGCTTTCTTTATGGTCCAACTCTCACATCCATACATGACTACTGGAGAAACCATAGCTTTGACTAGACGGACCTTTGTCGGCAAAGTAATGAATGTCTCTGCTTTTTAATATGCTGTCTAGGTTGGTCATAGCTTTTCTTCCAAGGAGCAAATGTCTTTTAATTTCATGGCTGCAGTCACCATCTGTAGTGATTTTGGAGCCCCCAAAAATAAAGTCTGTCACTGTTTCCACTGTTTCCCCATCTGTTTGTCATGAAGTGACGGGACCGGATGCCATGATCTTAGTTTTTTAAATGTTGAGTTTTAAGTCAAATTTTTCACTCTCCTCTTTCACTTTCATCAAGAGGCTTGTTAGTTCTTCTTTGCTTTCTGCCGTAAGGGTGGTGTCATCTGCGTATAAGGTTATTGATATTTCTCCTGGCAATCTTGATTCCAGCTGTGCTTCATCCAGCCCAGCATTTCACATGATGTACTCTGCATTTAAGTTAAATAAGCAGGGTGACAGTATACAGCCTTGATGTACTCCTTTCCGAATTTGAAACCAGTCTGTTGTTCCATGTGCAGTGATGTCTGGTAAAACCCCATAATACAAAGGGGAAGTTTTTAGAAGGCTGAGAAGTTTTCTGAAGAGCTGAAGTGGTGAAGGCTCATATTTGGATCATGAGTGTTTTCAGTATTCCTTATATAGATTAGATGCCTTAGTTTCTCATGTAAAATAACTTTAAGAATAATCTTTTACTGGAAAAATGTAAAAATTCATGAACAGTAGAATGATTGCCAAAAACGGAAGTAGCATATAAGCTAAAATGAAAAACTTAAGAGTGTTAATCAGTTTTTAGTAGGCAATGAAGCAGTTGATATTCGGACATAGGTGGCATTCTTTTAAAGGCAGTTTTCATAAAAATCAGAAAAAAACCTAGCTTTTGTAGGGGCATTGACTGGAAAGGGATCCAATAACTTTCTGAGATGATAGAAATATTCTTTATTTTGTTAGTGGTGTGGATATTTTAGGTTACAAAAATTAAGCAGTAATAAGTAAATGAAATAAACTGCTAATACAATTTTAATATTACTGTGATATTTTTAATTGACAGGCACCTCCTTGGTGAAATACGCAATAAAGAGTTTCGATTATACAAATTAAAGATGTTGGCGAAGATGGAAAAATATCTTTATTCCAGCAAGTGTAGGCGACAGTAAGTATTGTTTATTTTATATCGTTTAATAACAAGGATATATAGATGATACTTTTAAGAAAAATGTTTTACAGAATAATTAGAAATACTTAGAAAATATTTGCTGGTGTTATATATGTGCTGAATTTTTAAGGCAACTTTCTTTGTGCCTCAATAAAGTAAAGCCAAATAATGAGATCCCAGCTGAGTCAGTTAGTGTTGATTTCTCATTATTTTCAACAATGAATTTAACATATATGTTTTTGTGCTTTTATTTAACTTTCAATTTTCTCGTGGGTAGAATCATCTTGTCTCATTTTGAAGATAAACAACTACGAAAGGCCTCCATAGGAATTATGGGAACTGAAAACTGCTGTGATAATTGCAAGTCCAGGTACCTTTTTCTTCTAGATGGACATTCTAAAAATCTTCCTTTGTTTCTTTCTTTTCCTTTTCAAATGATTTTAAATGGATTTTTTATTGAGGGATATGTATTACAGTTTAAAAAAAAATAAGTAATGAATTTATTTATTTAAAAAGAGGACAAAGCAAGCAGTATTACAACAGCTTACTTTTATAAAGAGGTAAACCAATAAGATGGTAGACCTAAATCTAAACATATCAATAGTTACATTAAATGTAAATGGTCTAAAAACTCCATTTAAAGAAATTGTTAGAATTGGTTTAAAAATATGACCCAACCATATGCAGTCCACAAAAAATTCATTACAGATATAATTATATAAGTTGATGAAAAAAAAAGGATATATACATTGTAAAGCAGTTAAACTCCAATTAAAAAATCAATAAGAATTAAAAAAAAAGAAAAAACTGTGTACCATGAAGATATGAATCAAAAGAAAGCTGGAGTTATTTTTAATGTCAGATAATGAAGATTTTGGAGAAAAAATATTACCAGGGTTATAGAAAGATGTTACATGATGATAAAATGGTCAGTTTACGAATGTGTCTGTCAGGGTTCTCCAGAGAAACACATCACATTTGTGTACACACAGATACTCACACATATACACAGAGAATGAGAATAAATGAGAGAGAGAGGTTGATTTTAAGGAATTGGCTCATGCTGTTTGTAAGGATTAACAGGTCTGAAATCTAGATCTAATTGACTTTTATAGACCATTTGTCAACAGGAACTACACATCCTTTTCAGGTGCAAGTGTAATTTTCATGAAAACAGACTGTATTTTGGGTCATAAAACCAGTATTAACACATTTAAAAGATTTGTATTTATACAGAATATATTTTCTAACTAAAATAGAATGAAACTACAAATCAATAGAAAGATAAGAGGCAAGTCTCCAAATACTTGGAAATTAAGCAACACACTACTAAATAATCTATTAGTCAAAGAGAAAGTCACAAGATAAGTCGGGAAATATTTTGAACTGAATGAAATGAAAATGCAAAATGTATGGGATAGAACTAAAGTGATAATGAAATGGAAAATAAGAGTATTAAATACTTACAATAGAAGAAAGATTTCAAATTAGTAATTAAGCTTCTACCTTAAGAAACTAGCAAATAGGGGTAAAGTAAGCTTAAAGGAAACAAAAAAAGGTGGGGGGAGAGTAAAGATAAGGGACTAAATCAGTGAAATAGAAAACAGGAAAACAATTGAGAAAAGAACTGAACTCAAAAGCTCTTTCTTTGAAAAGGTCAATAAAATTGATAGAGACTCCCAAAAAGGGGCGGGGGGGGAAGAGACAGATTACCAATATCTGGAATGAAAGAAGAATTTCACAGACATTGAAAGGGTAACGAGAAAACACTATGAATAATTCAGTAATTTAGATGAAATGGACCAGTTCCTTGAAAATTCTTATTGGCACCTTTAACAAGAAAACCCCTACAAATATGTAAAGCACCCAACTGACATAATAGCTGGAAAAAAATCAACAAATTTACCATCAAAGTAGGAGTTTAGTTCAGATCAGTTTAGTCACTCCGTCATGTGCGACTCTGCGACCCCGTGGACTGCAGCACGCCAGGATTCCCTGTCCATCACTAACTCCCGGAGCTTGCTCAGAATCATGCCCATTGAATCGGTGATGCCATCCAACCATCTCATCCTCTGTTGTCCCCTTCTCCTCCTGCCTTCAATCTTTCCCAGCATCAGAGTGTTTTCCAGTGAGTTAGTTCTTTGCATCAGCTGGCTACAGTATTGGAACTTCAACTTCAGCATCAGGCCTTCCAGTGAATATTCAGGACTGATTTCCTTTAGGATTTGATCTCCTTACAGTCCAAGGGACTCTCAAGAGTCTTTTCCAGCACCACAGTTCAAAACCATCAATTCTTCAGTGCTTAGCTTTCCTTATGGTCCAACTCTCACATCCATATATAACTACTGGAAGAATCATAGCTTTGACTAGATGAACATTTATCGGCAAATTAACGTCTCTGCTTTTGAATATGCTGTCTAGGTTGGTCATAACTTTTCTTCCAAGGAGCAAGTGTCTTTTAATTTCATGGCTACAGTCACCATCTGCAGTGATTTTGGAGCCCCCCCAAAATAAAGTCTGTCACTGTTTCCACTGTTTCCCCATCTGTTTGCCATGAAGTGATGGGACCAGATGCCATGATCTTAGTTTTTTGAATGTTGAGTTTTAAGCCAGCTTTTTCTTTTCTTTTCTTTTTTTTTTAAGCCAGCTTTTTTACTCTCCTCTTTATTTTAATCAAGTGGTTCTTGAGTTCTTCACTTTCTGCCATAAGGGTGGTGTCATCTGCATATCTGAGGTTATCGATATTTTTGCCAGCAATCTTGATTCTAGCTGTGCTTCATCCAGCCCAGCATTTCGCATGATGTACTCTGCATATAAGTTAAATAAACAGGATGACAATATACAGCCTTGATGTACTCCAGTCTGTTGATCCATGTCTGGTTCTAACTGTTGCTTCTTGACCAGCATACAGATTTCTCAGGAGGCAGGTCAGGTAATCTGGTATTCCCATCTTTTTTAAGAATTTTCCAGTTTGTTGTGATCCACACAGTCAAAGGCTTTTGCATAGTCAATGAAGCAGAAGTAGATGTTTTGGTGGAATTCTCTTGTTTTTTTCCTGCAGTCCAACGGATGATGGCAATTTGATCTATGGTTCCTCTGCGTTTTCTAAATCCAGCTTGAATATCTGGACGTTCTCAGTTCATGTACTCTTGAAGCCTAGTTTGGAGAATTTTGAGCATTACTTTGCTAGCGTGTGAGATGAGTGCAATTGTGCAGTAGTTTGAGCATTCTCTGGCATTTCGTTTCTTTGGGATTGGAATGAAAACTCACCTTTTCCCATCCTGTGACCACTGTGGAGTTTTCCAAATTTGTTGGCATATTGAGTGCAGCACTTTCACAGCATCATCTTTCAGGATTTGAAATAGCTCAGGGGGAATTCCATCACTTCCCCTAACTTTGTTCATAGTGATGTTTCCTAAGGCTCGCTTATGCTATCTTTGGAACTCTGCATTCAGATGTATATATATTTCCTTTTCTCCTTTGCTTTTCACTTCTCTTCTTTTCTCAGCTATTTGTAAAGCCTCCTCAGATAACCATTTTGCCTTTTGCATTTCTTTTTCTTGGGGATGTTCTTGATCACTCTCTCCTATACAGCATCACAGACCTCTGTCCATAGTTCTTCAGGCACTCAGTCAGCTCTAATCCCTTGAATCTATTTGCCACGTCCACTGGTATAATTGTAAAGGATTTGGTTTAGGTTATACTTGAATGGTTTTCCCTACCAGTTAAAGTCTGAATTTTACATTAAGGAGCTCATGATCAGAGCCATGGTCAGCTCCCAGTGTTGTTTTTGCTGACTGTATATAGCTTCTCCGTCTTCGACTGTGAAGAATGTAATCAATCTGATTTCAGCATTGACTATCTGGTGATGTCCATGTGTAGAGTCTTCTCTTGTGTTGTTGGAAGAGGGTGTTTGCTATGACCAGTGTGTCCTCTTGGCAAAATTCTATTAGCCTTTGCCCTGTTTCATTCTGTACTCCAAGGCCAAACTTGCCTGTTACTCCAGATATCTCTTGACTTCCTACTTTTGCATTCCAGTCCCTTGGGATGAAAAGGACATCTTTTTTTGGTATTAATTTTAGAAGGTCTTATAGTGGAGGTAATGGAATTCCAGTTGAGCTATTTCAAATCCTGAAAGATGATGCTGTGAAAGTGCTGTACTCAATATGCCAACAAATTTAGAAAACTCAGCAGTGGCCACAGGACTGGAAAAGGTCAGTTTTCATTCCAATCCCAAAGAAAGGCAATGCCAAAGAATGCTCAAACTACCACACAATTGCACTCATCTCACATGCTAGTAAAGTAATGCTCAAAATTCTCCAAGCCAGGCTTCAGCAATATGTGAACCGTGAACTTCCAGATGTTCAAGCTGGTTTTAGAAAAGGCAGAGGAACCAGAGATCAAATTGCCAACATCTGCTGGATCATGGAAAAAGCAAGAAAGTTCCAGAAAAACATCTACTTCTGCTTTATTGACTATGCCAAAGCCTTTGACTGTGTGGATCACAATAAACTGTGGGAAATTCTGAAAGAGATGGGAATACCAGACCACCTGACCTGCCTCTTGAGAAATCCATATGCAGGTCAGGAAGCAACAGTTCGAACTGGACATGGAGCAACAGACTGGTTCCAAATAGGAAAAGGAATATGTCAAGGCTGTATATTGTCACCCTGCTTATTTAACTTATATGCAGAGTGCATCATGAGAAACGCTGGAGTGGAAGAAACACAAGCTGGAATCAAGATTGCTAGGAGAAATATCAATAACCTCAGATATACAGATGACACCACCCTTATGGCAGAAAGTGAAGAAGAACTAAAAAGCCTCTTGATGAAAGTGAAAGAGGAGAGCGAAAAAGTTGGCTTAAAGCTCAACATTCAGAAAACGAAAATCATGGCATCCGATCCCATCACTTCATGGGAAATAGATGGGGAAACAGTGGAAACAGTGTCAGACTTTATTTTTCTGGGCTCCAAAATCACTGCAGATGGTGACTGCAGCCATGAAATTAAAAGATGCTTACTCCTTGGAAGAAAAGTTATGACCAACCTAGATAGCAGATTCAAAAGCAAAGACATTACTTTGCCAACTAAGGTCCATCTAGTCAAGGCTATGGTTTTTTCAGTAGTCATGTATGGATGTGAGAGTTGGACTGTGAAGAAGGCTGAGCGCCAAAGAATTGATGCTTTTGAACTGTGGTGTTGGAGAAGACTCTTGAGAGTCCCTTGGACTGCAAGGAGATCCAACCAGTCCATTCTGAAGGAGATCAGCCCTGGGATTTCTTTGGAAGGAATGATGCTAAAGCTGAAACTCCAATACTTTGGCCACCTCATGCAAAGAGTTGACTCATTGGAAAAGACTTTGATGCTGGGAGGGATTGGGGGCAGGAGGAGAAGGGGACGACAGAGGATGAGATGGCTGGATGGCATCACTGACTCGATGGACATGAATCTGAGTGAACTCCAGGAGTTGGTGATGGACAGGGGGGCCTGGCGTGCTGCGATTCATGGGGTTGCAAAGAGTCAGACACGACTGAGCGACTGAACTGGACTGAACTGATAGGTCTTCGTAGAACCATTCAACTTCACCTTCTTCAGCATTTGTGGTTGGTGTATATACTTGGATTACACAGAAAACTAACCAGATTCATCACATGGATCACAGCCTTCTCTAACTGAATACAACTATGAGCCCTGCTGTGTAGGGCCATCTAAGACGAATGGGTCATGGTGGAGAGTTCTGACAAAATGTGGTCCACTGGAGAAGGGAATGGCAAACCACTTTCGTATTCTTGCCTTGAGAGCCCCATGAGCAGTATGAAAAGAGCAAAAGATAATGACTCTGAAAGATGAACTCCCCAGGTCAATAGAGCCCAATATGCTACTGGAAAAGAGTAGAGAAACAGCTCCAGAAAGACTGAAGAGGCTGAGCCAAAGCAAAAACAACCCTCAGTTGTGGCTGTGACTGATGATGGAAGTAAAGTCCAATGCTGTAAAGAACATTGTTGCATAGGTACCTGGAATGTTAGGTCCATGAGTCAAGGTAAATTGGAAGTGGTCAAGTAGATGGCAAGAGTGAACTTTGACATTTTAGGAATCAGTGAACTAAAATGGACCGGAATGGGCGAATTTAATTCAGATGACCGTTACGTCTACTACTGTGGGCAAGAATCCCTTAGAAGAAATGGAGTAGCCCTCATAGTCAATGAAAGAGTTCAAAATGCAGTACTTTGCAGTCTCAAAAATGACAGAATGATCTCTGTTCTTCTCCAAAGCAAACCACTCAATATCACGATAATCCAAGTCTATGCCCCAAAGTAGGAGAGGTTGATGTAATTTTTAGTTTTTGGTAGGCTAAGAAATAAAAAAGTAGGAAGCAGTAGGTAATCTGGTCAATACAGTAAGAAGTTTGATTTATCGATTTGTGGTATATAGAGAAGCTTGTATTAAGCAGTTAGAGTAATGTGTCTCAGACATTTTTACTTCATGACCCACATAGTTAATGATAATACTTATATCGCACATGAGGCTACTTGAGTCTAGATTGTGTTCAGAACCCTACGGTCAGAAGGGATTAGCCTTCAGCACAGCTATAATCCATTTGCAACATCATTGCTGGGGAGCACTGAATTAGAGACTACTTCTCAAACATAGGTAGCATATTTATAAGCAGTGGTTGGCAAGCTGTGGCCCCTGGACCAAGTGTACTTGCAGCCGGTTTTCATAAATAAAGTTTTCTTGGAACACAGATGTGTACTTTTATTTATGTGTTATCTGTGACTGTTTTGCAAAGTTGAGCTAAGTAGTTGCGACACAGAGCTCATATGGTTCACAAAGCCTAAGCTATTGACTGTCTGACCATTTATAGGAAAAGTTTTCTGACCTTTGTGTTAGACTCTTTCAAATTTTTAGTGTCTTGATATAAAACACACTACATTTTCTGGCCAGAATGCCACTGAATTAGAAGTAAACAGAGGGCAAGCAGAAAAATTCTCATTCATTTGGAAATTTAAAATACTGTTTTACAGTAACTCATCAATCAAGGGAAAACTCAAACTGGAAATTAAAACATTTTTAGAGCTTAGTGATCATTACAGTAATATACACTACAACTTGTATGCTGCAGCATAGGTGATACTTTATGGAAATTTGATAACTTTAAATACTCATAACAGAAAAGAAAATTAATGAGCTAAGTATCTTGCTAAAATAGTTATTGTAGAGAATAAACCTAAGCATAGCCTTTTTCCCTCAAATATATCTAGAATACTGACTATATTCTTCTTGTTATTTCAAAGATATTTATTATAAAGAAAGCAACTGAATTAGATAGTTGAGCCGTGTTAGATTTTTTCTTAAGTTCTTTTGTTCTCAATGTGCTCTAAAGAATTTTCATTTGTATTAATGATAATTTCAAATCTGCTTGAAGGATGGCTTAAGAATTTAACTTCTAAATGGTCTTAAATGAACAGTTTATCATCTTTGGTCATATTTTACAGTGGTTAGATTTTAAACTAATGATTGATAGCACAGGAGATTTGTTTGTTCAGTTCAAAACGTTTTGGGGGAGTGAGGGCAATAACCCTTTTTCTTCCACCAAAACCTAACACAAAAATCCAGCGTTTATACAATCGATCAAGTGAAGTGCTTCAAGTGATAACCCTACATTTCTGCCTGCTTGAACCTTTTTCTCTTCTGTTTTTGGGCTGAAGTGCCTCCTGTCAAACTTGGGTTCTGGGGCGCTAGGGTTTGAGAAACATCAACATGACATAGCTGTGATGCTGTATTACAGCTTATATTTCATGTTCTACATACTTCACATGCTCTTTGCTGTGTTGAATTTTATTTGTAGTTTCTGAAGCAGTTGGCACATTTGAAATATTTTTTACTGGAATTTTTTTTTTTCAATTTACTTATTTAATTATTATACTAACTCTTTAATTTCTAAAGGTACATGGCTTGACTAAACTTTCTTAACATATTGTTTTTATTTAGATTGGATCACTGCTTTTCCCTTGAAGACTCAGATGATGTGTTACAGGACTTTGGTCCGCAAGCATTCCAGCTCTTATCTGCTGTGACCATCTTAGGAGGAAGGTTTGGCATTGGGATCCCAGTTTTGTTTCTCCGAGGATCTGTAAGTCTTCTTTCACTCCCATTGTACTTTTCTTCAGAGGTTTGCTGTTTTGTGATTATAGCTTTGGCTTTAGTTATCAGAAACTCAGAGTCATATTAAGTTCCAGGGCAGCACTGCATTAATTACTTTTGACAAAACCTGGGTGTATCATTAAGAATGCTTCCAGGCTGTCTGTCTTAGTTTATTACATTGCAGTCGGATGAATCCCTAGGCTGGTCTTTTTTTGGGATAATTAAGAATAAGTTAACTTTCATTGTGTCAAGGGACAAGTAGAACAAATTTGTGTTTTTTGGTGCCCTGAAAAGTAGTAAAATTTTTGAGCATAACTTAAAATTTTAGTGATCTTTTGTAAATGTCTCAGTTCAGTTATAATATTTGGTTATATGGTTTTTCTTTCCTTCTGCTTTTTTTTTATAAGAAGCATTTAAAATTCCTAGAAAGTTTTCTGTTTCTTAACTAATGAAAAAAATAGTTAATTCAGCTACTTGTTTTCTTTTGAGTGATTAGCGTGCCAGCATTATGCTAACAGCTGCAGGTACAAATATGAGTAGGTCATGACCCTTATAGCCAAGGAGCTTTTTCTGTAGTCCTTTTGTTTATGTGATTTTATTCCTGATTTACAAGTCTGTAAAGTTAAGTTTTATATATTGATATTGGTTGAAAAAAAAAATAAGTGGGAGATAGAATCCTTTGCAACTGTGTATAATTATTAAAAATATACTAAGAGTAGAGATTAAAATTCTCACTTTGTATGTAGAATTCTGAAAATAATTTAGGTCAGCATTTATTTGTTAAATTCTTAAATACCTCATGTAAATATTTACTTTCTGAGTTTTTGTTCTGTTTGGAAAGAGAATTTTGAAGGTAGTCAGTTGTAAAATATTTTTAATGAAAGATTGAAAGCATGTTACCTTCAGGTACTGATATTTTTAGATTCTGAATGGAGTTTAAAATTTGATTTGATTTGATTTGATTTGAAATCTCATGGTAGAAGTGTTGCCTGAGGAGCTTGGACTAGCAACTATGAGTGCTGCAGTATTTTTTTATATAAAAGAATTCAAGTTGCAAGGAACAGATTAAATATAATTGAGATCTATGAAAATTTTTTGTCTCTGTCATCCTCAAATCCTGTGTATCCCAGCTGAATGTATAATTTATAAAAATTAGCCTTGTTTTAATTTGGTATAACCCAGCAGTATCCAGTATCAACAGATAAATGGAAGTGGGCTCCTAGACAAACTTGAACTGGTCACAAGAGGGATCAGATTTCACCTATTATTTAAAAACCAAGTCAGACCACTTATACTGACGGTCTCTTCTGGGAGTCTACAAATTAAGAAGTTTATTCTTTGTGAAATTTTATATTACCCTTGCTAGATAAAGGTGTAAAACTTTTTCAAAAGTACCACTTAACGAAAATTTGTACACATTAACTACAGTGAAAATAAGGCAAGTTTTTTTTCTCTCTTATTTCAGAGATCTTGGCATCTACTGGGATATTATTTTAAAAATTATAATTGTATCTCCTTTGAGAATTTAGTGAATTGTCCACCTTACCTAATTTAGGAAAAATTGATATCTTTATAGATAATTTTTATCTCTGTGATAATTAAATACCTTAAAATTGAAACTCTTTGAGTTTATTTAAAGAGATATTTGTACACGTAAAACAAGTATTTCAGCTATACATGATTTTCCTCCGTTACATAAGATGTTTACAAATAGTATAAATGATTTTTCGGGCCATCCAGGTGTTTGTGAATAGTTTGAAATTTTTTAAATTTATTTATTTATTCTAATTGGAGGCTAATTACTTTACAGTACTGTAGTGGTTTTTGCCATACATTGACATGAATCAGCCATGGTTGTACATGTGTCCCCCATCCTGAACCCCACTCCCACCTCCCTCCCCATCCCATCCTTTAGTGTTGTCCCAGTGCAATGGGAAATTTTGTTTTTAAAGCATAAGTTTTGTTGGAAAATAAATAGTAGAAATGTTGCCTAAGGAAATTTGTTTTAGAGGTCTAGCTCACCACATAAAGAGATTTCCAAAAATCTTTAAACACCTTTGTGAATAGTATTAAGATATGCAGTTATCTTAATTTTACAGATTAGAAAACAGATACAGTGATTAATTTGCATAATTAGGAGATTAAGTGAAACCTCTTTCCTATTAAAGTGCTGAACCATATCATGGCTCCAGAATTAGAGAACACTTCATAAAAGATGCTTTGACTATATGCAGCCATTGAAAAACTATTGGTAGTTTTAATCACCCTTTTTAATTTTCAAGCTTTCTAGCAGGAGAGGGTTATCCATTTAATTTTCTGGACAGGTTATTTTATCAGATTGATATATATGCCTAGAGATAATTATCTTTATATTTTGGCTTGATTATTCACATAGAATAGCAGTTCCAGAAGTGACTTTTTTAAGACCTGAAATGGTAGCTGTGAACTTTGACTTGAAGGGACTGGAAAAGAAGCAAAAGGAAAAAATTAGTTAATATAGACAGAGACTATGAACTTTGTACTTTAAGAACACAGGAAATTAAAACCTCAGGAGTGAAGAGTTTATAATTTTTTTTTCTGCTAGTTATTAAACATTTTCGGTGTGTGTGTGAGTGTGTCTCTGTGTGTGTGTGTGGCTGTGCCTCAGGGGCATGAGAGATCTTAGTTCCTCAACCAGGGATTGAACCTGTGCCCCAGGCAACACAAGTGCGGAGTCCTAGCCACTGGACCGTCATGGAAGAACCTAAACATCTATTTTTGTGTGAGGCACTGTACTCTGTTTTGTGGGGAATTCAAAGTGAAATTAGATGAAACTTATCATCCAGTATGGAAGATGTTACTTGAGAAGAAATAAGTATATTGCAGCATAGAAAGAGATGAGGAGCAAAGGAATAGGTTAAAGTATTATTCAGATTCTGAAGAGAGAGTGGTTGTTCATAGCTGCAAAACTAGAGTAGTTTTTCCATTTTGTGGACGCTAAGAGTAGATTGGTGTGCTCAGAGATGGATCAGGGGAAGAAGGCATGGAGGGGAATGTGGCATTCCTAGCAAGAAGAACCTCCACCAACAAGCAACTGTGATTTTTTTAAAAGACGTTTATTCAGAGAAGTGGCAAGTTTGTTTTCTGTATCATGATAGCATGTGTGTGTGTTCAGTTACTCAGTCGTGTCTGACTCTTTATGACCCCATGGACTATGGCCCACCAGGCTCTTCTGTCCATGGGATTTCTCAGGCGAGAATACGGGAGTGGTTTGACATTTTCTCCTCCAGGGGATCTTCCCAACCCAGCGGTCGAAAACTGTGTCTTCTGAGTCTCCTTTCATTGGCAGGTGGATCCTTTATCACTGAGCCACTTGGGAAGCCTGATAGTGGTTTAAAGATTGGGGATATGATTCTCTTTATTCTAACACACATCCCTCTGTTAGTAGGTTTCCACATTCCTTGATGCATCATTTGGTACCCTGATTTTTCCAACCTGCTTTTTAAAGGGAAAGAATGGGTTGATAATTTCCATTTTTGAGATGTTGCCCCATAGACGTAAAGACTCTTATTAGAGAGAAACGATTGTTTAACTCTACCACCTTTTACACAATGGCTGATACAAAATCCCAGAAGGTAAATGAGCTGCCTCAGGTCTGCTTTGTATCAGAAGCAGGATGAATGACAGCTTTCCTAACTCCTGTTCTAGGGCTGTTTCTGTTTTATTATGCTGTTCACCTGCAGTTTTAAATTTGTATTTTTAAGTTGAATGATCTAGAGGTACTGGAAGAAAGGTTTATGATTGGTTAGAATGTGTGTGTAAAATTGTGTGCTCTGTAAAAATCAGTGCCCAAGTCCCCATGTCCTCTATAGCAACTTTCTCATCCTTAGCAGTTTCCTTTGTCTGTGGGTTAACCTGGAAAATTAAGTTAACTGGAACATATACGTAATAAATGGAAGATGCCTCGCACAGAGGAAAAAATTGTTAGACATTTGTTGCTGAAAAGTATTCTGACTTTTCAAAAATGTTACTTGGGTAAGTTTGGATTTCTAGTTGAGAAAGGAATATGGTTCCTTTAAGACAAAATGCTCCGTGTGGAAGAGCAGAAATATTTTCTGTGTGGGGATTGCCATGGAAACAAGGCAGTGTAAATTTATTCCCACCACACACAGTATTCACAGTGATTATTGCTCATGAAAGGGGAAGAGACAGTTACCCCTACTGATGAGAAGAGCATCTTCTTACTTCATACTAGTAAATGTGTTCATTCACTTCACGTGTTCTGCTTATGAAAGGGAAGACTAGAGGAATGATTTTTAGAGTCCAGATTGCTAATAAGTACTAGTCAGGCAACTTAATACCTTTGGTGTTATTAGTTTGCAAGCAATAGAGTCTCCTACTAGAAAAGTAAGCCCCCAGCAAGTGTAGAATGCCATTACAAGTGTTCCAGGAAAACTGACTAGATACTGAGTCAGGGCTTTTACTTTTATGTTAAGGAATGAAGGTTAAGTTAAAGGATCAGCTGTTAGCTCATAAAAAGAAAGTTAGTATTATGGAGCCAGGCTCTGTCCTGTCCTGGTTACTGACTTAATCTTCACAACATCCCCAAGAGATTGGAATTATTATTATATAGCAGCCAAGGAAATAGAAACACAGATAAGTAACCAACTTGCCCCATATCAAAAAGCTAGTAAGTACCTATGCATTGGGAAATGCTTGTGATTTTTATATGAAATTTCCTGCCATTTTCTTTTAAAGTAGAAAAGGAACACTATTTGAAGTGTTTTTTTTGTGAGTTAGGTATTCAGAGCAAGCAGGATGGGTATAAAAATTCGTGGGTTTTTAAAGCTGAAACTTAAGTATTAAAGCCAAAGAATCAGTATATGGTTTTGTGTTTTACTTCTCCTGTTTAATTAAATAAACACTTTAAGTTTTATTCCCAATTTCAGAATTCCCAGCGTCTTGAAGATAGATACCGCAGTCACAGTGTCTTTGGTACGGGCAAGGACCACACAGAGAATTGGTGGAAGGCTCTTTCCCGTCAACTCATCATTGAGGGATTCTTGGCAGAAGTTCCTGGGCATAGCAAATACGTAAAGATTTGCACCCTTACAGAAAAGGTAAACCATGCAGAAGTCTGCCTGATTTGATTTCATGTTCTCACTGTGCATTAAAAAGAGTCTTCTTGTGTTCAATAGGGTAGAAACTGGTTTGCTAAAGCCAAAACAGAATCTCCTCAGAGGCTTTTACTTCAAGCCAATGAACAATTGTGTCCAAGGACATTTCTACCAAGGTTCATTTTTCATTTTTTCTTTTAAACTTTCAGGTTTTTATGATTCATTTTATGCCAATTTGCAGGCACCACACGGGGTAAAATGAATAAAGAGAATCATTTTTGCATGCCTCTTTTAGTCAGTTTGGAGGTGGCCGTCAGTAGGGAGAATAAATCATAGAACACTCAGAAGGTATTCTTAGTGTATAGGAAGTAGTTGACTATGGTATTTAGAAAGCTGCTTTCCTATTGATTAAGGAAGTATATATCAAAGGGAATTATATTTGATATCTTGTAATAAACTGTAATGGTAAAGAATCAGGAAAGAAAAAGAATGTAGACATATACACACACACACACACACACATATATATATATATGTATGTATGTATAAAAGAATCACTTCACTTTACACCTGAAACTAACACAGTCTGGTAAATCAACTGTAATTAAAAATAAATAAAATAAAGAAACAGCATTGAGATCAGTACGAAAGAATCCATATCCCTTATTGCCTTCTTCTATATAGAAGATGGGAAAGGAATACATGTGTTTTTGCCTACTTACTTTTATACATTATTTATACGTTTTTATAATTTTTATACATTATTGATCATACTTTTATACATTATATACTTTTATACATTATTGATCATTTTTCAGTTTTTTTTCCTTTTTTTAAAGAAATGAGATATAATTGACATGTAACACTGTGTAAGTTTGAGGTGTACAAGTATTGGTTTGATACATTTACATATTACACTATGATTATGGCAATAGTACATAACTCATTACTTGAATATAAATTTTCTGTGTAGAGAGCAAGTAAGATTTAGTCTCTTAGTGACTCTGAAGTTTATAATACAGTATTACTGACTAATCACAATGTAATACATTAGATTATCAGTTTTACTTTTAAAACTTAAAAAATTTAAAAAGCTTAAGCTCTCTTGGGGTGGCGGGGAATTGATTTAAAGAAATCATCAGTCCTAAAAGAGTAATATAATCTCATCTGCCTCTCTAAGAGTAGAGGTGTGATGATTCATGTATTAAATAATTACATTTTAACATTTGAGAAAATTTTATTACTTTTCAGTTCTAAAGCTGTATCTTCAGGCACTGAGGAACATGTCTCTGATCAAGTACCAGTTGAATTAACTTCAGAGAAGGTTTGTTTTTGTTAAAGAGATGGTTCTTATTTATTTCATTCTTCATTGGTGCAATTTCTATTTTAATTTTTATTTCCATTTTATTTCCACTCAAAGAGGAAAACACCATATAGAGTAAGAGATAAAATTTGGAGAGAGAAATTATATGAACAGAATAAAATATGTAATATATGATTTCTGGAATTAATAGAACAGAAGTATTTGAGCAAGTAACTTTCTTTTTCTTTTATGCCTACTTCATAACTCATTTGGTTTGGAGTCTTTTTTTTCTTAACGATTATGATACTTTTAGTTGATCGAAAAACAAGCTTGATTCCTGAATGTTCTCATTAAAGTTACACACACACATTTTCTTGCTTTGTTTTGGATCTTAGGTAACTATTACAGATTAAATACTTATCCACAGGCAGACTTCCACTAATTGGAATACTAGGGTGATGGGGTGATGGACAAATGAATTAAATTTTCTGGTGAATTTTTTCTGCTTTCTTAAAGTATGCAGAATGTAATTAGATCATTTTTATGACTTTGGCTCTTTCTATGTCTCTAAGAATTCTTTAGATCACATATTCTCTAGATTTGGAAGGAATGGGATATTACACTGTATTCCAACTGCCTTTAGAACATTAGAAATTAATCATTCATGAGCTTATTTTCAGCTGATTTCTTTGATGAGATGTTTAGTCAGAGGAAAAATTATCATTGTAATATTTTGTATTTTATTTTCTGCATATTTAAAAGATTTTTGAAACTTTTTTTTTAATGGATCTTCATATGTTTAAAAGCAGTTTAACTTGGATCAGATGTATTCTTACAAAGCACATGATAAAATTTCTTCTGGGAGAAACAGTCCTAAAAACAGGTACAGAATTCACATTTTTATTCTCTATAATCACTGTGTTAGCACTTTTTCTTTTCGAGAGAGAAAGCTCTATCAGATGTTGGGTTATTTCACTGGCAGAAGGAAGTTTAAACATAAGCCTCCAGTAATACAATTATTAAGGCAGACTTATAAAATTATAGTTTTAACATTAAGAGCTAACACTTCTGGATATTATTGTTTGCCAGGCTTGTGCTAAATGCTAGTCTTTATAGAAGTAATATCTCATTTAATGCCTACAACAACCTATGAGTTAGCTACTATTATTTGTCCCTATTTTACAGTTGAAGAGACTTAAGGGTTAAGTTAACTAACTTGTCAGGAGCATAAATTAATAACAGAGGTGACTTTCAAATCTATATTTGTTAACCTTTAGCATCTATACACTATTTAATTATAATTTGTATGAAATATATATATTCCCACTTCATTTTCAAGAAAGATCTTATGGCAACATACAATGGTGGATATTAAGGTGATACACCTACTGTGCTTTCAAGCTTAATATTTGTCTTTCTGACTTAATGAAAGTATGGAGAATGTACCGAATTGTAGAAGGTCTGAAAATAGAGAATTTAAAAACTTGTGAGGACATACGCACCAGTTAAGTGGACTACATTTGCATACATATTAAGTGAAAGAAAATGGTTTGTTCTCTAAATGGTGTGCTCACTTCAATAATATTGCTTTGGAGCCTATAGAAACATTTACTATATATAATACCAGTCTTCCACACCAAATGATTTCTTTTTGATTGGATATATGTCCTATGTGATTACTGTGTTTCATGTAAGCAAAAGGTTTAAGGAGTGTGCAGAACAATAAACCTATTCAGTATGCTGAAGCATTTCTTTACTTAAACATTCCCTGTGACTTCTTGGTGCCACGGACTACCTTAGGCACTGGGATTGGGTGGAGATTAATACAGACATAGTCGCTGGCCCTCTCAGAGTTTGTATTCTAGTGGGATATACAGATGAGGGAACAGAAAATTACAATCCAGAGCTGTGGCACTTTGGAAACACACTTTGGAAGTGACACTTGAGGCTTAAGTAGAAGTTAGGTGAAATGAGGAAATGCTTTCTAAGCAGTAGAATGGCTCACACATTAAAACCTGAAAGCAGGAGAGGATGACATGATTGAGGAGCTCAGTAGTTTGCTAGTAGTTCCCTGGGAGAGGGAAGCAAGGGAGTGGTGACATTTAAGACTGGAAAATTGAACAGGGTCTCGAGTATCTGGTGGGCTTCCCAGGTGGCACAGTGGTGAAAATATCTGCCTGCCTATCAGGAGATGCGGGCTCGATCCCTGGGTCCGGAAGATCCCCTGGAGGAGGAAATGTCAACCTCCTCCAGTATTTTTGCCTGGAAAAGCCCTGGTAGGCTACAGTCAGTGGGGTTGAATAGATTTGGACACAACTGAGCGACTAAACTGGAGAAGGCGATGACACCCCACTCCAGTGTTCTTGCCTGGAGAATCCCAGGGACGGGGGAGCCCGGTGGGCTGCCGTCTATGGGGTCACACAGAGTCGGACACGACTGAAGCGACTTAGCAGCAGCTTAGCAGCAGAGCGACTAACAACAATAACAACAAGAATATCCAGTTCCTTTCAAGCACTCCATTTGATCATAAAGGCAGTTGGAGCCAAGGAAGAGTTTTAAGCAGGACAGTGACATAATCAAATTTATGACTGAGAACAGGTGTTGACAAACATTTTCTATGAAGGATCAGATAAGAAGTATTTTAGGCTTTGAAGGCCAGGTGGGCTTCCCTGGTAGCTCAGCTGGTAAAGAATTTGCCTGCAATGCAAGAGACCCTGGTTTGATTCCTGAGTGGGGAAGAGCCCCTGGAGAAGGGATAGGCTACCCACTCCAGTATTCTTGGGCTTCCCTGGTGGCTCAGCTGGTAAAGAATCTCCCTGGAATGTGGGAGACCTGGGTTCGATCCCTGCATTGGAAAGATCCCCTGGAGAAGGAAAAGGCTACCTACTCCAGTATTCTGGCCTGGAGAATTCCATGGACTGTATAGTGCATGGGGCTGCAAAGAGTCGGACACGATTGAGTGACTTTAACTTTTCACTTGGTCTCCATCTCAACTATACAACTTTGCCATTATGGCCTCAAAGCAGCCATGGATGATATGAAAATGAGTGAGCAGGGCTCTTTTCCAATAAAACTTTATTTAGGGACACCGAAATTTGAATTTCATTTAATTTTCACATGTCACAAAATGTTCTTCTTTTGATTTTTTTTTTTTAACCTTTAAAAAAATGTACAGAAGCCATTCTTAGCTACAAACTTGGCCAGAACAGACAGATTTGGCCTGAGCACCCTAGCGTGTCGACCTGTGGTTGATGACTCTGGCTGTGGATGGTATGGATTGCAGGAGGAGCAGCATTGTAGAGACTAGTAGAAAGCCTGTTGGTGTGCCATTTGCAGGAGGTGATGGTAGATTAGTCGAGGGAAGTGGCAGTAGGCGTGGAGAGAAGAGATCTGTGAGATAGTTAGGAGATGGAATTGTTAGGACTCAGCGACTGAAGATACGGGTTGATAAAATGGAGGACTTGACTCTGACGCTTGGATTTCTGTCTTTGAGAGTAGGGTAAGTGCTGCCATTGCCTTCACTGAGCCTTGTAGGAGGAAGCCCTTCATGTGACATGAAGGGTTGTATGTTAGGGGATGAGGTTAACTTAGGAGTTTTAGTGATAGACAAACCCAACTTTGAGATACCTGTGGAGTGGTCCAGTAGTTAATTTTAATGGACAGGCTTAGTGTACAGAATAACTATTATTTTAAATTTCATTTGAATTTTCATTAAAATAATACATGTGAATTTTTAAAAAGTCAATTGGCACTTAAAGACATATAACAAAGCATAAGTTCACACCCTTCTCAAACCCATGTTCTGTTTTATAGAAGCAATTGGCCTCCATATTTCTTTTTTTAAAAAAATGCCTTTTCAACATATGTTTTATTTTTATTGTACATTTCTCTTTGAAAGGCTGAAAAAGTGGGGAAAAGGCTAAGAGAGGGGGCTATTGTTTTCAATCACTCATCTTTCCTTTTTTATAAAATGGATGTATTGTTGATTTGCAATATAATTTGGAGAATTCCATGGACTGTATAATCCATGGGGTCCCAAAGAGTCGGATACGGCTAAGCGACTTTCACTTTCACTTCCTTCAGGTGTACAGCATAGTGATTCTGTATTTTTACTGATTATATTCCATTAAAGTTATTACAAGATAATGGCTACAATTCCTTGTGCTTTACAATATATCCTTGTTGCTTATTTATTTTTAAACATAGTAGTTTGTAACTTTTAATCCCATTCTCCTAAATTAGCCCCTCCCCGCCTCCCTCTTCCCTTTGGTACAAAACGTGTGACTTTTCCATATACATTCATTTTGTTAGTTTTTAGATTCCACATATAAGTGATATCATGGCTTCCCAGGTGGCACTAGTGGTGAAGAACCCACCTGCCAATGCAGGGGACGTAAGAGACATGGGTTCAATTCCTGGGTTGGGAAGATTCCCTGGAGGAGAAAATGGCAACCCATTCCAGAGAATCCCATGGACAGAGGAGCCTGGCAAGCTTAGCACATAAGTGATATCATCCAGTATTTGCCTTTCTCTTCCTGACTTAACTTCACTACAGATACTATTCTCTAGGTCCATCCATGTTGTTGCAGATAGCAGAATTTCCTTCTTTTTATGGCTGAGTAATAGTCCATTGTATATCTGTACACCACATCTTTTTTATCCATTCATCTGTTGATGAGCACTTGGGTTGCTTCCATATCTTGGCTGTTATAAATAGTGAACACTGGCATCTATGTAGCTTCGAATTAGTGTGTTTGCTTTTTTCTGGCTGTGTACCTAGTTGTGGAATTGCTGGATCATATGGCAACTCTTAAGTTTTTTGAGTGACCTCCATACAGTTTTCTGTAGTGGCTGCACCAGTTTACATTCTTACCAGCATTGTACAAGGATTTCCTTTTCTCTGCATCCCCTTCAACATGTGTTATTCATAGACTTTTGATGATAGCCATTCTGACAGGTGTGAGGTTGCCTGCATGTTTCTGACATGCTTAGATGACTGTTTTTTGACTTAATTAATTTTAGAAATTTTCTGTTTATATTCTGTAATGGTAAACTAAAGGCTTGTTTCCCATATCCACTTCCCTCATTTCCTTACTTTCAATCCCTTTGCCTCCCTGGAACAAAATTATATTTCAAGTTTGGGTCATATAAATAATTTGTTTTTATTATATATTCTCAAATACTGTATAGTAAGGCAAACTGTGTTATTATGACCACCGCTCCCTTAATTATCTTCTTTGTTTTCTTGATTTTTAATGTTCCTATTACTAATTTTTAATTTCTCCTATTTTCAGCCTGTTTTCATTTGTTTATTTTCTTGGAGAGTCCCTCGCCTTTGTATCCCCTCCCATCTAATGAGAAGCTTCTCTGTTGGGTCATTTGGTAAAGAATCTGCCTGCAATGTGGGAGACCTGGGTTTGATTTCTGGGTGGGAAGATCCCCTAGAGAAGGGAAAGGCTGCCCATTCCAGTATTCTTGCCTTTGGAGAATCCCATGGACAAAGGAGCCTGGTGGACTGCAGTCCCTGGGCTCATAAAGAGTCAGACACGACTGAGCAACTAACGCATCTAGTGAGATTTTAGTCTTAGTTATCAAAATTCTAATTTCTAAGAACTATTTTTCATTCTCTGTCTTCTTTGTCAATCCATGTGTAGCAGTCCTTTCTTGATTCACGGGTATAGGATCTTCAGTTACCTCTTTGATGATATTCATCATATATTTTGAATTTTCTTCTGTGCACTTTCTTTTTCTGATTTTATTAACTTTTGGCTGTGCTAGGTCTTTGTTGCTGCAGAGGCTTTTCTTTAGTTGTGGTGAGTGGGGGCTCCTCTCTAGTTGTGGTGTGCGAGCTCCTCGTTGCAGAACGTGGGCTCTACACTAGAGCACGGGCCCAATAGCTGTGGCACATGGGCTTAGTTGCTCCACGTCATATGAGACCTTCTCAGACCAGGGATCAAACCCATGACAGCTGCCTTGGCAGGCGGATTCTTTACCACTGAGCCACCAGGGAAGCCCTTCTGTACACTTGTTATAGCATTCATAGGGAAAATGTCTTCTATCAAACATTTTCCACATGTATTTCTGCTTCCGGGGTATATTAGCCAGAATTTTGCCAGTATATATGATAATAACATTTTTCTGAGAACTATTTTAAAGTAACAGTTTGCAAATAGTCCATTAGTATAAAGATTTCCGTAAATACTAAGATAAAAGTAAATATATTACTTCAAACAAATTTATAATTGTCTTGAGTAATCTGATATGACTAATTCTTTGAACTGGAGTTGTCTTTCCTCATGTTCAAATCTGTTTTAGTGATAGGATCTGATAATTATAAAATTGAAGTCTTCACACTGTAGATGTTGAGCCCTTGCAACTGGGAAATGTATAAGCATTTCTTAAATATCAAGCGTGTTCTTCTCTTTCACCCCTAAAAGCAGAAATTTATTTAACTTTGACATCTTTTACGTATGCTAGTCTATACAATTTCATTTTTATAACTTTTCCTCTTTATAAGTAATTTATCAGCGAGAAATGCCTCTTGTAGAAGTTGGTGTTCTGTCTAATGTGCTGCCTAACACCTTTCATTGCTAATTGGGTGTTTTGAAGTCTTCTTTTAAGGAGTCAAAGGCAAAATTACACCTTCTGGCTTATTTTTGTTAGTTTGATTTTGAAGAAATTGTCAATAATTAAATCCATGCTAATTTTCCTCAGCAACCAAAAATTATTATAATTTATTAACAGTGCTATCACAAGAAGGATTATAGATTGTATTCCTCTTGGTTTAAAAACATCTTGTTTTACTTCGGTGTAGATAAGGAGTATTTTCTTTCAAAGAATTTGATTGAGGAGGAGGAGGAGGCAAATGCTATTCTTAATTATACCAATTTTGTGATGAACTCAGATTACAGTTTTAACTTTACCTTTATAATGTATGTATTTGATCCAGGATGTTTAAAATCTAGGCTGTCATTCAAGTAACAGTCACTTTACTGGTATTACGACATACAAGTGTTAATATTGAGTTGGAAAGATATTCTCATTTGGAAGGCAGAATAGAAAGTGAACTTGGAGAAAGAAAACCTTTTGTTATTAATTTTCTTTTCATTGTTTTAGCACCATAGTGTCATCACCAGGAAAATATTACAAGTCCTCAGAACCTGTTATTTCCACTCAAGAGCAGGAGACTCAGGTATGGCTTTTGTAGAGAGGCAGTTAGTTTTTGAGAAGATAGTTATGAATCTAAGCATGCTTAAAAGTCTCTTGCCAGTATCCTAAAAATTGTTCTTTAACAAAGAGGCTAAGATACAGTTCAGTTTATTTTTCATCCTAGGAGGAAATGTAATATCTGAAACTCTGAAATAAGGGCCTGGATATTTCTAAGCACATTTAAACAGATGTTGTTTATTTGCTTTTTGTTCAGACTGCATTATATGGCGAATTGGTAGCAGCTAGGCAGAAACATGCCAATACAATGGACGTTCCTCCGGCTATTCTGGCAACAAATAAAATACTGGTGGATATGGCCAAAATCAGGTAAACTATCTACATATTTTAACTCATTTTCTTCTAACATAATAGATTTGTAAAATATATCATTAAGTGATATCATGACTATGGCTCCAGCAGTCACACCTGAGAAGTGGTTCCCAAATCTCCCATGTTGATACCAGAGATCTCTTCACTGAGCTTTAGTCCTACATTTCTACATGAAACCAGCTGTTTTCAGCAATCAGATCCAAGATATATTATAAAATCTTAACACATTACCCACCAACCCCTCATATGTATATGCATTTCATGCAAATACCAGAACTCTACTTTCTGAATTCCTTAATTTTGTTAGTCATACTATCATGTTCCTCATCACGCCTCTTTAATACCTCTGATATTACTTTTACTCTTCTAATATATAGCCCCGTCTTTTATTATATAGTATTTAGACTTTTTCGCTTAATTGTTCCTTGTGTAATCCGTTTATGCTTTTCTTCATTTTTTTCAGTGACAGCATGGTAGTTCAGACCGTTACACTTGTACTATTGCAAAAGCCTCTAATTAGTTTCTCTTTCATCAGTCTCTCTCTCTCTCTATCTCATCTGATATATGAATAACAAATTAATCTTTCTTTACCATGCTTTACTTTTGTTTAACTAGTTTCTCAGTCTTAACTTAAAAGAAAGTGAAAGTGAAGTTGCTCAGTCGTGTCTGACTCTTTGCGACCCCATGGACTGTAGCCCGCCAGGCTTCTCCGTCCATGGGATTTTCTAGGCAAGAATACTGGACTGGGTTGCCATTTCCTTCTCCAGGGGGTCTTCCCGACCCAGGATCGAACCCAGGTCTCCCGCATTGCAGGCATACTCTTTACCATCAGAGCCACCAGGGGAATTTAATATAATTTCAACAAATCACTTACAGCTTAAAAGATTATCTGCCCAATATACAGATTTAGGATTGGTGACCATCAAGTAGGATTTGTTCCCTCTCTACAAAAAAGAAGCAAATATCATGGTTCTTCTGAAAGCATATAAATACATTTCACAAAAGAGGCTCTTAAAATTTACTGTATTAAATGAGCCTTTGGGTTATTTTGAAGTTTCAAGGCTGCATCTTAACTTATTTAGCTCACAATTCAAAGCCTTTCATTTATAGACTTAAACCTACTTTTCTGTCTGAGTCACAGAATTTTGATGCTTTAACTTACCTAGGTTGTTCAGCATTTGTTTAAGTCTCCTTTTCAGCTTCCATATACTTATTTACAGTGTTGCTTCTGCTTTGTAGTTCCCTTGATTCCCCGAAACTCCTTTTAGGAAATCCTTTAAGATCTGACTTTATTATTTGTTCCATGAAGTCCTCTATGTTCTTATCATCAAAGTGATTCTTCTCTCTGGAATTCATAAAGGACTTTTAAATGTAAATTTAAAAGATGATTCTGTGGCACTTACTATATCATGCTTTATTTATGGTTTTGTTTTTATTGGTATTCATGTATTGTATCCTCTAGATTTTAAACTCTGATAAAGATGTTGCATTCTTCATCTTTTTGTGTTTTCCAAAGCACCTAGTGCCATGCTTAATAATTAGGTGGTCAATAAATGTTTAGAAGAAATTATTTCCAAAGAATCTCGTTGCTTGGTAATTGTACTCATCTTTTATTCTTCCTTTTCAAAAATTGTTTCTGTTGCTAAATTTCTTCCAAGAGATGTTACTTTAGGGAAGAATTTTCTAATAATATTACATAGTGCATGTATTATATAATAATTATTTCATTAAAAATACATATTCAAAGACCACATTGTAATATTCAGTGAGGATATTTAAAGGAAAAATAGTAATCATTAGATTGGCAGATTTTTAGAAAGAAGACATCAGACAGTTTCTTCATATTGGACACAATACGAAATATTGAAAGCCTGAAGTAGTTAGCAAGTTTATTGCTACAGGTAGAAACTTTGGAAATAATGAATGAAATTTTCTTCTGAGTTTCTTAGCCTTTTCAGTTCAGTTCAGTTCAATTCAGTCCCTCAGTCGTGTCCGACTCTTTGTGACCCCGTGAATCGCAGCATGCCAGGCCTCCCTGTCCATCACCAACTCCCGGAGTTTACCCAAACTCATGTCCATCGAGTTGGTGATGCCATCCAGCCATCTCATTCTCTGTCGTCCCCTTCTCCTCCGGCCCCCAATTCCTCCCAGCATCAGAGTCTTTTCCAATGAGCCAGCTCTTCGCATGAGGTGGCCAAAGTACTGGAGTTTCAGCTTTAACATCATTCCTTCCAAAGAACACCCAGGACTGATCTTTAGAATGGACTGGGTGGATCTCCATGCAGTCCAAGGGACTCTCAAGAGTCTTCTCCAACACCACAGTTCAAAAGCATCAATTCTTCGGCACTCAGCTTTCTTCACAGTCCAACTCTCACATCCATACATGACTACTGGAAAACCATAGCCTTGACTAGATGGACCTTTGTTGGCAAAGTAATGTCTCTGCTTTTGAATATGCTGTCTAGGTTGGTCATAACTTTTCTTCCAAGGAGTAAGCGTCTTTTAATTTCATGGCCGCAATCACCATCTGCAGTGATTTTGGAGCCCCCAAAAATAAAGTCTGACACTGTTTCCACTGTTTCCCCATCTATTTCCCATGAAGTGATGGGACCAGATGCCATGATCTTAGTTTTCTGAATGTTGAGCTTTAAGCCAACTTTTTCACTCTCCACTTTCACTTTCATCAAGAGGCTTTTTAGTTCCTCTTCACTTTCTGCCATAAGGGTGGTGTCATCTGCATATCTGAGGTTATTGATATTTCTCCCGGCAATCTTGATTCCTTCCAGCCCAGCATTTCTCATGATGTACTCTGCATATAAGTTAATAAGCAGGGTGACAATATACAGCCTTGACATACTCCTTTTCCTATTTGGAACCAGTCTGTTGTTCCATGTCCAGTTCTAACTGTTACTTCCTGACCTGCATATAGGTTTCTCAAGAGGCAGGTCAGGTGGTCTTAGCCTTTTAGTTGTCCTCTAAGACTCAAAACCTGATTACTTGTTTTATACATAGTTTTTGGTTTCTGGAACAAACATTAATACATGTTTAATGAATGTCAGTATGAAGCTAAATATCTATCAGCTTTGTTGTTGGAGTAGTAATGTTTCAGTGGTTTCTTGACTTTTTAATTTTTTAAAATGATAGACCTACTACAATTGAAAATGTGAAAAGGATTGATGGTGTTTCTGAAGGCAAAGCTGTGATGTTGGCCCCTCTGTTGGAAGTCATCAGACGTTTCTGTCAAATAAATAGTGTTCAGGTAAAATACTGTGGTTTACTGGAGCTCTGAGAGAGTAAACTTTTTTTTGATGATTTCAAAACATGCTTTAAAAGCAGCATTTTCTCCCTTCATTTTAATTTCTGTGCTGGACACTTAGAAAATGAATTTGGAGAGTTTCTTTATTAAATCAGTTATAAAAACATATTAGTTACCAGTTTTTAAAAATTAAGTATAGTTGACTTACAGTATTATATTAGTTTCATATATACAACATAGTGATTCAATATTTTTATATATGATACTCCAAAGTTATAAAATACTGGCTATTTGCCCTGTGCTGTATGTTACATCCTTGTAACTTATTTTATCCCCAGTACTTTGTGCCTCTTAATCCCCTTTCCCTATCATGCCCCTTCCCCCATCCCTCTCCCCACTGATAACCACTAGTTACATAATTAAGATACTAAAGTAGTTGTCAAGGCTGCTAGTGTCTGTTTATTTTGTTGAGAGGTTTTGTTTTAAAACTTGAATAAATACTGTATTTTAGATTAATAAATTATCTTACTTTCAAATGTAGATAGAAATTAAAGCTTCATTTATTCACTATTCACTTTCAGGGGATTAGGGGACTAATTTAGAAGCAGAGTGGTCAACATTACAGTTCATCTGTATTCTCTCCTTTTGGCTTAAGGAGAAGACTAGGAATTTTTAGTTCTGTAACCATGTTTGCTATTATGAATACTTTATTCAAAATTTATTCACTGTAGCCTATTTTACTTTTAAAAATCAATATGTAAAAAAAGAAAAGTTCTTTTTTGAGCTTCTCATAAAAAGAGAATTTGGGGCTGTTCCTTGAAGTTTATGTTGTTTTTTTTCCTTAATAGTTAATGATCATGTTTATATTCTATCATTATATTGACATTATTTTTGATTATTTGTGCTACGTTTAAAACTGTGTAGACAGACCTCTTTCCAAGCACAGAACTACAAGAGGAACAGAAGAAAAGTTTGGTGCTGGAAAATAAACCAAACTCACTTTCACCATCTGTGGCCATCACGTATTCTTTTTTCCAAGAAAAGAAAATGTCTTTGGTAAGTGTTACTTTCAAGTTAGAGGGAATTTTTAAATTTATCTAAACGTATTTTATCCACTTTTCAGTATTAAATTGGGATAAATTTCTTATAATCCTACAGTGTTTCACATTGGTTCATTTTATAATTAATTTTAGAACAAGGTCGTTTTCTTTTTCTAAGCCTACTTCTAGTAAAATCAGCAAGTATAGTTTGAGCATGATTATCTTACAGAGGTTGTATCAGAGGTACTGATTAACACATTTATAGCTTAGGGATGTTGAAGCAGCCATATTTTGAAGCTATTTTTTTTAATGGGTTTAATAGTTAAAAAACTATTACAGTATGTACTGATAATAGATAATCTCTAAGATACATTGTTAAGTAGAAAAAGGAAGGTGCCTAGTGGTGTGAAAAATTTACATAAATGTGTGTATATATATATATGTATTTGCATGCTTTTATATTTATAAATGGGTTTCCCTGGTGGCTCAGATGGTAAAGAATCTGTGTGCAGTGCAGGAAATGGGGGTTCAGTCCCTGGATCAGGAAGATCCCCTGGAGAAGAAAATGGCAACCCGCTCCAGTATTCTTGCCTGGGAAATCGTATAGACAGAGGAGCCTGGTGGGCTACAGTCCATGGGGATGCCAAGAGTCGGACATGACTGAGTAATTCTTTCTTTCACTTTTACACATATTCATATATGTGTATGTATATGTATATAAAAGTGTAGGTATATACAGGTGCATAAATATCTCTGGAAGGATGTCCAAGAAGCTAGAAATAAGTTTTAAAAAAGCAACAAACTTGCTTTTCACTCTCTCCTCGAGTGTCGTGTTCTTTTTTTTTTTTCCTTAACCGTATCTACTTGCTGCTCTTTGAAAGAAATCTGACTGCTGTGAAAAATGGCCATACTTCCTGTTTCTTCATCATTGTGGCAGAGTCTTTAAGGTTGTGGAGATTTTTTAAATACACAAAATGAAGAGGGTATCTTAGTGGCAGAAGGGCAGAATGAGGCTTCCCCGTGAGTTTCACTGATTTGCATTCCTGTCCTCTCTGGTGTTAAATTGATTTAGATCAGGCTGTATGGTGCAGGGCCTCTTTTTCCTGTTCTCTGTGGCTCATGCTTTAGGCTCCATTACACACTTTCTATTCTGTTTAAGATTCAGTACAAATAAGAATAAACAGTCCTTAGCTTGTCTTAGTCATTAATAGATGTTCTACTCAGATAGCCAAACTCCTTAATTAAAAGTTTGAAAGCCATTACACAAAGAACCAAATAATTCCACTGTACTCTTTTTGAAACGAATTACATGATAAAGAGGAATTTTAAGTTCAGTCTCTTATTTAAACAGTTACTTACATATACATGTTAAACATGCTTGTATATATATAATTGGACCAAATATGTATGGCAAAACTATGTAATTACTAAGAAAATATGGAATAGCCTCTAAATTTTTTGAATAAATTATATTCTCATACTCAGCCAGGATATGAAGTTTCATATATTACATATTCATGGTTAAAAATATGAGGAGTGGTATATCTTCATTTGGGTCTTTTGCTATTATTTGGTTGTATATTATTGTGAAAAACTGTAGTGTAATTATCTGTGCCTCCTGGGAGCCTGAGGGGGGTCTTGCTAGTTAAGCACAAAATTAAACATGCCTAAGGACTAATTAATCAGGAGTTATAATACAATTAGTTTTCAGTAATATGATGCCTGGTATCAAATAACCCTGATATTAGGCAGACATGGCAGTAACTAAAAACCTTCCTTTGAGTGATGAAGAATATTGCTTTACATGCCCTGTTCTGTGAAAATATCAGCATTCATACAAATAAAGTCCAAATTTAGACTTTCAAGGTGTGTTAAAGAGTATCAAGAAATAATTTAGAGCTGAGTGATTGAACTTCCTGAATGTTGAGAAGAATATTTTATCTAACAGACACCTTAACTGGATTTGGAGCTGCATTTGTTTAAAAGCTACATAAATACGTAGCAATGTCCTTAACAATTCATGTTAAGTTTAGTAGTAGGCAAATGATGACAGCCACTTGTAAATTATGTTTGTTCTTATTTTATGAATAAAGTCCACTTAAAGCACTTTTTTAAGTCTTTTTGAGAACCTTTTATAGAATACATTCAGAACCTGATTTTATCACTAAGCATTTTAGCATTTGTCTTCCTGGAAGTTTATGTAACTGAAATGCCATGTGTTATATCAAGTGTACAGTTTATTGAGTTTTAGTTTACTGTATTTTTAAAAGGTCGTGGCAGCTATTAGACTTATGTAGAATGACTGTTCTCTGTTACTAATGGGTTTTTAAGGTGAATAATTGCAGAAGGATGAGTACTGATCTCTTAGCTAAAGCTGGGTGATTTTGCTTCATTCAGTATAGTAAGTATACAAAGCAGCAGCACCTGTGGAGTTCTAGCATGTGAGTCATTTTGAAGAATTAGTTAAAACGAGAAATTTAAATGAAGGTTCAGTCTACTGTTCTATTTCTCAGTGAACACTTACTACCTGAAGGTTTTGGACCTTGTGTTTCTATACAGCACGGTGGAAGCTTAAAAAATCTCACTGGTTGTTTCGCTGCCTTTGCTCTAGAAGGATACAGCTGAGAAGAGGACTCTGCCTCTCACAACAGTTGGCATGCACTTATCCCAAGCAATGAAAGCTGGCTACCCAGTCGACACAGAGCGCGCAGGCCTGACTCCAGAGATTCGAAAGGTTATTGCTGATGTTATCCGAAACCCTCCCATCAACTCAGGTGATAACCGTGACCCTTGTCTGCAGCCTTAATGACTTGAGTCATTGAACCCAGATGAAGTAAACAAGCAATCTGCTGATATTTCCCACTCTGATCACATTAACCCTTTATGCTACTATGAAAACTTCACTTTTCGAATGCTTTGTCTTGTTTTAGAAATACAATCTTTCTTCCCATCGTCACTCAAAGGAAAGTCTGAATCAGAGAAATTCTTTTTTTGTTTGTTTGTTTCAGCTTCTGATTACGCCTTCCACACCCATCTCCAAAACAGAGCTCTTTCATCCTTCTCTGATTTCCAGTTCATCAGTTGGAAAAAAACATCCTTCCCCATAGCTTACTGACTCTTAGTTTCTTCCTACATCTTTCTGATTCCCTATTGGTTTCACTGAACTAGCCTTTCTCGTCCAGGCAGTCGTGTCAGGCACTGTGAAATTGAAGGGATGGACTTAGGTCTCTTGGGCCCTTTGTTGGAAGGGTTTTCTCCTGTCATTATGCTGTGGAACCTCACCTGTGGTCAAGCCCCTTTGTCTGCCTTACAGAAAATGTTAAAATCTGCCTATTTTAAAATTATGATCCCTTTCTTACAGAAGTAAAGACGAAGTACATTAGAAGGGTTTTCCTACTCTAAATGTACAAACGTAAACTAGATGTATCATAATAATCCGGTAAATCTGATGAATTTTTTTGGGCTGTTAGGACAGAGCAGAGGACATAGCAAAAACCTCATCTCCCGAGCTGCAGTGCAAATAGTTAATTAAGCTTTTTACTTAAAAAATGTCAGACTGTTTCCCACTCAGGAATAAGGATACAGTTCTCCCCCCAAGGTTAGAAATAAGGTGAAAAAGATCACAATTAATACTATACTTAATTGACAAGAACAAAAGTATTTAAGTTACCTTCAATGGCAGCCTTCATTCTAGGCCTGAAGAAGACTTGACTGAAGAACACCTCCATCTCTTCCCCTGCTGATCAACCTAAGAGGCCAGGAGAGGGACAAACACAGGTTTGAGCAGGGAAACCTGCTCAAGGTTAGTTCCAGGGAACCTGTTTCCCTCTTTAGGGAACCTAAGTTAGTTCCAGGGAACCTGTTTCCCTCTTTAGGGTTAGGGTTAGGGTTGTTCTGCCAACTTTTATTTAAAGGAAAGACATACGCAATTTCTAATCCTGGTTGATGAGACCTTCAAGTATTTTAAGGGTTTGTTGATAAATTATGTCAAGATCTTATTGGAGGGAGGGGACACCTTAACAACTAATTCTGCTTCTATGTCACAGCTTTCTGGTTATGTTTTGATGTCCCATTTAGGGCAGTCTCTATAGGGAAAATATGTGCTAGGCTTGCTAATCTATATAATAGTTGTCAGTTCATAACTGGAAATTAATGAATTGGCATTGTGTGAACTTGGTTTCTCTGTTAAGGTTAATACTGGTTTGTAAATCTGAAAACCTGAGGGCCAAATCCTGTCCTGTGATAAAATATCCAAGGTCACTTAGCTGTGAGTATGTTGTGAGGAAGCTAGCCATCTCAGCCGGTCACCCTCCAGTCTTTCTCACTTCAGCTGCCATTTTACTAGAAGTTAAGGCAGAGAAAGGACAATGATAATTACTTGTGGGGTTAGAATCATGATTGTATAACATCTTTCTTTCTTCAGTGCAGAAGGAAATAGTATTTCAGAGAAAGTCAAATGCCTTCTTGCTCAGATGCCTGCTTGATATTAACACCCTAGAATTACTTTTTTCCTTATATATGTATTGTCTCTTAGGATTTAGAGAAAGATGTGTCTCTGATAAGCTGTTTGATAGTACACAATATCATCTGAAAGAGCTTGTGCAGTTTTTCCCTCCCTTTTCCTATTTTCTTTACTACTACATATTGAGTATAGCAAATTTTCATTCAGAGTTAAATATTAAATTGAAATTAATATTTCAATTGAATTGATAAATTCAATAAATTGAATTAATAAAGATATTAGCATAAATTGAAATTCCAAAGAACAATGAAATTTAAATTATGCTTATTAAACACTTCATCTTTCTGTCCAAACATTATATATACATTATACAGATAATATGAAAATATATATTATTGTAGTTTACTTCCAAAGCCAAAATTGAGAACGTTAAGATTCATGTGCTCTATCTAAACTTTATTTCTTTCGATTGTACATTTATAGTCTGTACTATGTCATTTATTGATGTGACATTTTATTTTTGAATTCTTATTTTTCCATAATAAAATACTGTTTGTTATCTCACTGGAGGAAACATTGTTGAGTTATAAACTATAAGAAGAAATGAAGATATCCATGTCACACTAATGATTCAGATAGGTTTTTTCATCTTTTACTTAGCTGTAGCCATATCACATAATTTGGTGTTTTAATGAACCAGTTTGTTGGCATTTAAATTCTGCACAATCTTGAATTGATAATTTTCTATATTTTATTATGGCATAATCTTATACTTAAACATAAGAGTACTTGAGAACTTAGAAATTATGTCTTATTATTTTCATGCTTATTTACTAAATAAATTTTGTCCCTGTAACTTAATATTTTAAGGAATTCTGCACTTTTTTATTCTTTTAGTTTTTTTTCATGTTTACATAATTTTAAGCTGCTTCTTTTATGGAGTTGAAATTGTAACTATGCCTACTAATAAATAAAGCAATGTATTTAATGATGTACCTGGATAATATTTTGAAGAATTTTGTTCTTTCATTCTTAATGTACATGTCCCTGGAAAATTAAGGGTGGCTTCCAAGGGACATGCCACAAAAATAAGGGTAATATGATCTCTTTAACCACTGAAGGAGTATAGGCAGTATTCATTGTTTCACTTGATTTTTCAGTAGATATTTTCAGCCCTTATTTGTGTGGAAAGTTAGGGCAAATAAGATCTTAAAATAAAATCTATCTTTCTCAGAAAACATATTAAATTAATAGACATTTTAAATAGTTGATACGTTTTGTTATGCTTCAATATCCACTGAAAGAATCCTTTTTATTAGCATCTTATTTACAAGTATGATTAGCTTCTATTTTAAGAATAAATTATTTTCAAAAAATTAGCTTATAATTGATATTTGGGATTTGAAGCATAATTCCTTTAGAAACAATTCTATGGATGGTGGTTTTGATTCTCAGTTTGAAACAGAAGTTCTGCAGAGTGGATAAGCTGACCTGATTCTGGCTCTTAGAGGCAGGGGTGCAGGAGTGAGGGGGGCGTGTGCTTACTCCGTTTCCGATCTGTGAGGGGGTAGGCATTTGCAAGAGGAACATCTTCTCTGACCACCTTCCTCCTTCCTCTCTACAAGATATTTCATTATTTCCAGCTCATAGATTTTTCTGTAATGATCTATGTAATTTACTTTTAAATCTTTTAAAAAATTCTTTTACAGATACAAATAAAATTAACCTAATTAGAATATATGTTCCTGAAAACATTGACACGTACCTTATCCACATGGCAATCAAGATCCTGGAAAAAGATGGTGACCACAGAATGCGATGCCACTCTTCATGTGATCCCATCAAAAAGCGATGTTTCCCCAACCCTGAAGAGAGCTCTTCAAATTCTAAGAGAAGCAAGGAAGAAGTAGACACCAAGACCAAGGTGTTAATTATGTGTAGAATTTTCATATACTGTCAGTGTTCAATTTCCATATCCTAATACCAGAATGTTGTATTTTTTGATGTGTTATAAATTCTGATAGGTTACTTTTTTTAAAAAAATCTCTGGGCTATGTTTCCTTTGGTTTCATAAATCTGATCTAAGAGATTTTTTTTTTAATGACAAAAAAGTGAAGTGAAGTGAATTGAAGTCGCTCAGTCGTGTCTGACTCTTTGTGACCCCATGGACTGTAGCCTACCAGGCTCCTCTGTCCATGGGATTTTCCAGGCAGTAGTACTGGAGTGGATTGCCGTTTAGAATATAATCCCATCTATTCTAGTTTATTGTGTGGGAATGTCAGCTTAAATTTTACATCTACCTTATAATGACTGTATAACCTGGAAATTCCCTTTCTTTCAGGGACTTCCCTAAAATTTGGGAGTCCAATGGTTAAGACTCTGTTCTTCCAATGCAGGGGGCACAGAGTCAGTTCTTGTTCAGAGAACTAAGATCCCACATGCCTTGTAGCATGGTCAAAAAACAAAACCCAACTTTTGTTATAAATACCTCTTTAGATACTGGAATTTGTCTATCATTCTGTTACTCTTCATGCTCTGTTCCTGTTACACTGAATCTCTCAGGTACAAGGGTAGTTGTTTCTCATGGTCCTGGGCATATCCCAGTGCACTTTTGCATGATCAGAGAACAACCATGAGTTTAGTAGTATTTTACATGGTATATTTTATTAAAATCACATGCTTTGAAAATTATTGTTCTATGATTTATCTGAGATAAATTGTAATTAGAGAATAACTATTCTTTGACACTGTGACTCTACCAAATGATTACAAAGACTTGAAAATTTGACATTTAATTTCTTCTGGGCCTGAAGTTTGTGAAAATCATAATTAACTCATAAATTACTTTAGTTCCTGGATGATAAATTCAGCATAGCGGTAGGTGGTTGCTACTATTTATATTAGAGAATTAGGAACTTTATTTCAGTTGTAATCTTTACAAGATTTCCAACAGTTAAACTCTTTTTCTCTCAATAGCTTAAAAATAAGAGGGACTGGTTTTTTAAAACTGTCCTTCAGTTAGGTGTGTATATATTCATGTCCCTGATAACCTAATGAAATTTGTTTACCTGGAATTCTTTACATTATTTTGGCAATTGATTAGCTATAAGAAGGACATTGAAGAAGATATATGTTGGGCAGTGGTAGTGAAATTTGGCTGCTATTCCCAGCTTTTTATTTCTGAAATCTGTATACCGAGTGCCTAAGACCTAATTTTTTTCCCAGCTGTGTCTGTCAATACAGGAAAAAGTGTAACTTGTCATTTTTCCTGAATATTGAAGCACATTGAGAGTGAAATATTGTTTCAACCACACATTAACATTTTTGCTTCCCTCCTGTTCCAATATCATATTCTGACAACAGAGTGGAGGTGTTTTTTTTAATCGGGACATAGCTGCTTTGTGGTATTGTGTTAGTTTCTGCTGTGCAACATGAATCAACCGCATGTGTATATGTAGAATGGGGCTATTGTGGAGAGGGTGAGTAAGTGGGTGGAAGTCATACTCAGCTTACTGCATTTAGCCTTTTCTTTTTCCCCATTTAGGGGAACAAGAATATTGAGGCTGGGAAGTAGATTATGAGATGAGTGAGCCAGCCAGACTGTTTTTCTTCCATCCGCCTTCCAGTATAGAAAGCTACTCTGAGCGCTGTAGAGTCTGTTGGAGGCCAGGTTTCAAGATCCTTCATGTGTTAACATTCGTCTTCTCTACCGCCCTGGGTTGTATTCCTTAGTCTCTTTCATTTTACGATTATGAGGCTTCTAATAAGAGCTAATGTCAAAACAAATTCTCTGTATTAGCTGATGCACCATTAGGTTCACATCTGTTGTGACTGCTGTTTACTGGAGGAAGATTATGTCTTGATAATGGTAGTTCTGATTAATATACTAAGGCACACAGTAGATTCTTCAAATATGTTTTTTTCTTTCAGATAAGTTTTTTTCAAATAAGATTCTTCAAATAAGTTTTTTAAAAATTGATGGCAAGTTTTCGTAAATTGAAGCTTTAAAATTTTTGTTTATTTCAGGATGTTTAAAAAATTTTTGCCTTTTACTATTTTTGTCCCATTGCTTTTTTTTTCCCATTGCTTTTTATTTCTTCTTAAGGGAGAAGAAATTTCTGCTCTCTGTTGGATCTGCTTGTGCAAATCATATAGTAGGCAACCACTGCCTCTGGGTTTAATTTTTTCCCCTAAAAGTTAGAGACTTTTACCTTAGAATTCTGAGGCTTCATTCGGTGCGCAGGACGCCCTAGAATTAGACAGAATATTGTGCCTGTGTACATTTGTCTTTTTTTCCTAAGTGGATCCCTAGTTTCAGCAGATCCTCAAAAGAGTCTACAAAACAAAGATCGTTTTTTTCCCCGTTTACGGAGCAAATATTTTTTGAGTACGTGTGATGTCTCAGCAATTCTGCAAGGTCCTGATGATGCCTGGACTACTCCAAGTTTGTCCACCAGTATAGATGTACACGTACCCTTTTTTAATCGCTAATATAACTCTGTGTGTGTGTGTGTGTGTGTACACATGCTCAAGCAGATGCCTTCCTCCGAACATTAAATTCACCATTTTGGCATACCCAAAGTTAATATGGATCTGAAATAATATCCAGTTCTTTCCTTCCCAAATGAGAGTCTTTTAGACACTTGAGTGTCTAAAAATACATAACAGGGTGGCAGGTAATTGCCTAAACAAATGATATAGTGATTTTGTCTCTTATGTGTTTACTTTTGAATCAGAAATAAACTCTATAGATATCATTATTTTGTTTTATTGAAAAGGGAATGATGATGGGTATATATTTAGTAACTTAATGCAGGAGATATAAGAGATGTGGGTTCGATCCCTGGGTTGGGAAGATCCCCTGGAGGAGGGCATGGCATCCCACTCCAGTATTCTTGTCTGGGAAATCCCATGAACAGAGGATCTTGGTGGGCTACAGTCCATGGGATCTCAAAGAGCCGGACATGACTGAAATGACTTAGCACACGGCACAGCACGTTACTTGCCAGCAGTACAAATATATATATACATATATATAATATAGATACTTTTTTTGTTGTTTCTTTCCTATAGACTTCGTCTGAAACCTCCAAGAGAAAATTACCTGGGTGGTTTGCCAGAGGAAATGAGACCTTACCTGATAGCAGCAAGAAATCAGTGGCCAAAACCAAAACGAAGGGTCTTTTTAGTTAAACTGGCAGCTGTCAGAGGAGTTATGTGTCCTGCTGTATTATGAGAAGGAAGCTGTATATCATTTCTGAAAAGAGTAGGCAGTGTTTGTTTAAAAATTATTCTAATTTTGAAGTAAAACTCACTTATTTATTGAACAGCTGGCATTTTAAAACAGCCTTGGGCAAGCCACGTAAAGTTGAGTCTCCTGAGAGTCTGAGTGAGTACGTCCTAGGACAGAATCTTAAGTTACCTTCCTATGAGATTGCTTTAAGAAATCATGTCATTGCCTGTTTTCTAATCTCTTCACTTATTTCCATAGTATGTTTGGAATATGTAATGTGCAATGATTTAATACAGGTAACACATTAGGAGTTGTACAGTGATATGTGTGTGATATGAAATATTCCTGTATTACCAAAATTATGTCTTATATATGAAGAATGCGTAGTTATTTTACAATTTTTTTTTAGAAGAAACTTGTACGCATTTTAAAATGGTGCTAGTGGGCCAGACCAGTGAAAATGAAACATTTAGGGTTCTGTGTAAATAGAGAAAAGAATAGAATAAAGGAGACCAAATGCACTAGGCAGCTATGCACTTTGTATCTTACATATGATTTCTATTATTTTTCAAATAATAATAAAAAGTCTTTCCTACTGAAAATTATAAAGGTATGTATTTTCTTAAACTTTCATTTATTTAATTTTATCACCGTGAACAAAGCTAGTGGAGGTGATGGAATTCCAGTTGAGCTATTTCAGATCCTAAAAGATGATGCTGTGAAAGTGCTGCACTCAACACACCAGCAAATTGGAAAACTCAACAGTGGTCACCAGACGGGAAAAGGTCGGTTTTCATTCCAATCCCAAAGATGGGCAATGCCAAAGAATGTTCAAACTACCACATAATTGTACTCATCTCACACGCTAGCAAAGTAATGCTCAAAATTCTCCAAGCGAGGCTTCAACAGTACGTGAACTGTGAACTTCCAGATGTTCAAGCTGGATTTAGAAAAGGTGGAGAAACCAGAGATCAAATTGCCAACATCCATTGTATCATAGAAAAAGCAAGAGAATTCCAGAAAAACATCTCCTGTTTTATTGATTATGGCAAAGCCTTCGACTGTGTAGATCATAACAAAGTGATCACTGTGATCAATTTTCAACAAAGTGGAAAGTTCTCCAAGAGTTGGGAATACTAGACCACCTGACCTGCCTCCTGAGAAATCTGTATGCAGGTCAAGAAGCAACTGGACATGGAACAACAGACTGGTTCCAAATTGGGAAAGGATTACATCAAGGCTGTATATTGTCACCCTGCTTATTTAACTTAAATGCAGAGTACATCATGAGAAATGCTGGGCTGGAGGAAGCACAAGATGGAATCAGGATTGCTGGGAGACATGTCAGTAGACTCAAATACGCAGATGACACCACCCTTATGGCAGAAAGTGAAGAGGAACTACAGAGACTCTTGGTGAAAGTGAAAGACGAGAGTGAGAAAACTGGCTTAAAACTCAACATTCAAAAAACGAAGATCATGGCATCTAGTCCCATCACTTCATGGCAAATAGATGGGGAAACAATGGAAACAGTGAGAGACTTTATTTTGGGGCCTCCAAAATCACTGCCGATGGTGACTGCAGCCATGAAATTAAAAGACGCTTGCTCCTTGGAAGAAAAGCTATGACCAACCTAGACAGTAGATTAAAAAGCAGAGATATTACTTTGCTGACAAAGGTCTGTCTAGTCAAGGCTATGGCTTTTCCATTAGTCATGTATGGATGTGAGTTGAACTATAAAGAAACTTGAGTGCTGAAGAATTGGTGCTTTTGAGCTGTGGTGTTGGAGAAGACTCTTGACTGCAAGGAGATCCAGCCAGTTCATCCTAAAGGAATCAGTCCTGAATATTCATTGGAAGGACTGATGTTGAAGCTGAAACTCCAGTAGGTTAATCTACCATTAATCTAGGGTTGTTAACCCTTTTCATATATCTGGCCAAGTCGTTTTATATTCACTTCTTTTCTTCATTACATAAATCATACATGAATGAATATTCTTTGTGAAACATTCAAGCTACACTTAAAACATGAAAGTCCCCATATTCCCTTTTCCCTGCATCCCAGTACCAGCCCTTTTCCAGGTAACCCCTATCGAATATGTGACATATAGTCTCCATAATCATTTCTTCTGCACTATGTGCTTCTGCTACAATGGCAACCCACTCCAGTGTTCTTGCCTGGAGAATCCCAGGGACAGGGGAGCCTGGTGGGCTGCCATCTATGGGGTCGCACAGAGTCGGACACAACTGAAGCGACTTAGCAGTACCAGCTTAGCAGCAGCTACATATGTACCAGACAAGTGTAGCTACACATACATTCTTGTTTTTTCACTTTTATTTTTACACTGAAGTACAGTTGACTTAAAATTTATATTTGTTTCAGGTGTATAAAATAGTGATGCAATAGTTTTATAGATTATATTCCATTTACAGTTATTGTAAAATGTTGACTATATTCCCTGTGCTGTACAATATGTTCTTGCAGCTCATTTATTTTATATATAATAGTTTGTACCTCTTAATTCCCTAGTCCTATCTCACCCCTCCCCATCACTCTACAATTTTCTGCAACAAAGAGTTTTTTTACTTGGTTTATTGTGAAGATCTTTGTATGTCAGTATATGTATCAATCTTATTTTTTTTACAGCTATATACTATGTTATTTGGTGAATATACTATTATTTATGTAATCACTGCCTATTAGTGATTTTGTTATTTTTTTCTATTTCAGATTATTTCAAGAAGCATAATTAGTATCAAATACAAACATGCTCTTTATTATATTTCACTTGGTGTAATATGAACATGTTTTTCCATGTCGTTAAATAGTCTTCCACACAGTCTTTTTTGGGGCCTTCTACAGTGCGGTGATTCTCAAAGTGTGGTCTGCAGACCATTAGGAGTCCCTGAGACCCTTCTGGGGATCTGCAGAAGGAAAACTATTTTTATAATACCAAGAGGTTTTTCACCTTTTGTAGTATGTTGATATTTGTATTGAGGGTGCATAGCCATGTGAGTAAAATCACTGGTACTTTACTGCAAATCAAGGCAATGGCAGCAAATTACTGGTCTGATTAATTCTCATTTCTTGAACACATTTTTTTCCAATATTCTGTGTGATAAAAAGGCAAATTCACACCTAGCACCTGTGCTGTATACCAAGGTATGATGATTGATTTCCAGGAAAGCCCCCGTTTGGTTGTTTAGTTGTGGATTAGCTGCTTTTCTTCTGTGGGATATCGTTTTTACTGAAAAGAAGGACCAAGAGAAAACACCATTGGTTACTGCTCCTAGGCGGAGGCATAGGAGTTCCTAGATCCGCCAGTTCTCCGCTTTCTGTGAGTACCTTCTGGGTTCGTTTCTTTTGTTTTGTTTCGTTTTAAATCCTCCCTGCCTCCCTCCTCCTGTCTCCTGACTCCTTGCCCAGAGTGTGTTTTGGAAGCCATCCCATACATATCTGCCTCATCACCACGTATGAATAACTGGTTCAAAATGACCCTAGCACATTACAAAGTCTTTACCACAAGAACAGATGGACTGAACTGTAATTTCCTGGATGAAACATCTTTCTTCAGCAGGCTCAGGCCTGAAGTTGGCCTTAGGTTCATTCTTAGAAACAGGGAATTTCTATTCTTTATTTATTTACTTCTTTTTCGGCCATGTTCTGGGACTTGTGGGATCTTAGTTCCCCGACCAGGGGTTGAAGCTGGGCCGTGGCAGTGGAAGTGCCGAGTCACAAACACTGGCCTTCCAGGGATGTCCCTGAGGAATTTCTTCTAGAATTCTGTTATGCTATCTCCCCCCAAAACATGAATTGCTTTTTCTTCTGTGTTCTTTGTCACTGGACCTTAGGACTGTGATAACAGAGTCAAGTAATTCACTGACAGTTATTTAGAATTCAACAGAGCTGTGGTCTAGATAAAAGGAGGAAAGAATAGAGAATTCTTCCTATTCAAATGGGTTGCTTTAGAATCAACTGAGAGCATGAAAGATTCAATGGAATGACCTTAAAGTCGTTGTAGAGTTATCATTTATCTTATGAGAAGCAAAGAAATGCAAAGCCATCAAAAACACTGAAGAAAGTCAGCTAGTCTTGACGGCAGCTGTGAACCGTGGCCATCTCAGCTGTCTGAGAAGACATTCCCATCATTCTGCTTGGAACGGCAGTCTAAGAATTACTTGGGATAATGTATTAACTTCCTTACTGGTTACATGTGCTTAAACCCTGGAAAAGGTGAGAAATAAGTAGAATGCAGAGTAAATTAAACCTTTGGTTATATTAAAGTTAATAAGTGCATATTTGATATCATAAGCATTTGTAATACTTGAGATATTTTCTTATTAAAATAATAGATTATTCTTATAAGTCAAAATCCTACCAAGTCAAAACATTATTGGATTATTTAATAAGTCCTTAAGTTTGTTATTGCTTAGAAATAGTATCATCAACAAATTTCCTTTATATGAGTAGAAAAAAATCTAATATTATGCTTAGTATTAATATTAAGGTTAATACTAATATCTGTTCATTAAACCCAAAGCTTTCATTGTTTTTTATAAAAATTAATAAAACTTCAGCCTCACATCCAGCTTCATTTTCTAACTCAACTTAAAAGGATTACTGAGAAGTACGTACTTATTATGTCTTCATTCAATAAACATTTGCATCTATAGTTTCCAAGACCATTTGCTGACTTCATAAGAGATGGAACAAAAAGGAGAAGAAAAAGCAACATGGATCCCATGCTTCCAAGATGGGAAGGTTTACTCTGTAGAGAGTTAATAGAAGAGAACATCTCACAAAAGTATTTTCTTAAAGGAAACACAACAGTTTTAGGAAAATATTTACTTCGCATGCTCAGTAAGATGTAAGAGAAGAGTGTATGAAAGACATTTTCCTCTGTGAAGGAAAAAAGGAGCTCCTATGAAGGGATCATAGTGATAGCATTCATAACTAATAATTTACCAGGCATTTGCGATGTGTCACAGCGTGTACATTAACCTTTGGGATAACCTGTAGAGCTGGAGTCATGTACTGGCCTTTCGTATACGTAGAATATACAAACTGGGAAGGAGATCACAGTCTGTGGGTAAGTTACCAGGTAGGTTAGAGACCGAGTGGGTCTTTCCCTTTTTTCAGATGGAACTTTCCTTTCCCCCCAACCCCTACCCCCTGACTTTTGACTCAACCTAGAACTGATAACAGTTCAGTTCAGTCGCTCAGTTGTGTCCAACTCTTTGTGACCCCATGAATCACAGCACGCCAGGCCTCCCTGTCCAGCACCAACTCCCGGAGTTCACTCAGACTCATGTCCATCGAGTTGGTGATGCCATCATCTCATCCTCAGTCGTCCCCTTCTCCTCCTGCCCCCAATCCCTCCCAGCATCAGAGTCTTTTCCAGTGAGTCAACTCTTCCCATGAGGTGGCCAAAGGATTGGAGTTTCAGCTTTAGCATCATTCCTTCCAATGAATAACCAGGACTAATCTCCTTTAGAATGGACTGGTTGGATCTCCTTGCAGTCCAAGGGACTCTCAAGAGTCTTCTCCAGCACCACGTTTCAAAAGCATCAATTCTTCGGCGCTCAGCCTTCTTCACAGTCCAACTCACATCCATACATGACCACTGGAAAAACCATAGCCTTGACTAGACGGACCTTAGTCGGCAAAGTAATGTCTCTGCTTTTGAATATGCTATCTAGGTTGGTCATAACTTTTCTTCCAAGGAGTAAGCGTCTTTTAATTTCATGGCTATAGTCACCATCTGCAGTGATTTTGGAGCCCCCAAAAATAAAGTCTGACACTGTTCCCACTGTTTCCCCATCTATTTCCCATGAAGTGATGGGACCAGATGCCATGATCTTCGTTTTCTGAATGTTGAGCTTTAAGCCAACTTTTTCACTCTCCTCTTTCACTTTCACCAAGAGGCTTTTTAGTTCCTCTTCACTTTCTGCCATAAGGGTGGTGTCATCTGAGGTTATTGATATTTCTCCCGGCAATCTTGATTCCAGCTTGTGCCTCATCCAGCCCAGCATTTCACATGATGTACTCTGCATAGAAGTTACATAAGCAGGGTGACAGTATGCAACCTTGACGCACTCCTTTCCCAATTTGGAACCAGTCTGTTGTTCCATGTCCAGTTCTAACAAAGGTACTAAAGATAAAGGTACTAAATTCTAAATTCAAGCAGTAGAATTCTAGCTGTTCAAGTGATAGTGTCTTTTTAGCAAAAATGGCCCCACTGTTTCTCTCTCATCGCTGCTTTGAGAAAGAGGAGTATTGGGTGAGAGAGAGAACTTGCTTTGCAAAGGGACATGGAGAGCAAGACACCTTCCAACTTTCCTTTATTGTGAGGAAGGAAGCTTTTCACTTGGACCTCCATCCTCATTTCTGGAAGACTGAAGGCATTGGAACTGGGCACTATATTGAGTGTGATGGTCTCTGAAAGTTCTGACCTGCTAGTCTAGCAGAGGACCTGATGTTCCTGGAGCTTGTAAATACCTGGGGCTGAGAGTCCAGATGGAGCCCGCCCTCCACCATGCAATAACAGCAAGAATGTGTGTTTCCCGAGGGTGGAGTGGACCCCTTGGAGGGAGCTGGGTTTAAAGGCCATCCCTCTGGTACCCTCAGAAGAAGGCAACCTGAGCAGTGAGGGCAACCGAGCAGCAAGAACACACTTGGCAGGAGATAGAGAGGTGAACCCCCTTGAGTCCCTGGAGGGACCAACTAGCAAACCCCGAAGAGAGCCAACGTTCAGGTGATCGGCCAACAGACTGAGCAGCCGCTAGTCAACTAGCCAGAGAGGCAGCCCCAGCCAGAAGACGGAATAAACCATCCTGCTGGGCAGTGACATGCTCTTGCTTTTCCCTGTCTCCCCAACTTTGAACTCCAGGGAGGGGGTGTGAAAGAGACAGCTGGAACCGTCGGTCTAGTGGGAGGTAGATGTGAGGAGAGCTGGGAATCAGACACACGACTGCAGACTCAAATCCTGAACGGACATTGTTCAGACATCCCGAAATGATACAAAACTCTGAGATTGGACTGAATAAGCAAAGGGAGCCACCACCCAAGGGGGATGGGCGATTTGATACTTGGTAGAAGTTAGAAGAAGTACAAGTTTATACCCCAATACGTGCACTTGTTATATGTTTGGAGGAGCAAAAACAAGCTGTGGACTGAAGCGCTCCTCATTACCGAGTCAGTGGCCGGGTGTCCAGAGGCGGCAGTCTACCTCCCTAGACAATATTTGGTGGATGCTGCTTGAACTCACTGTGGTCCTGCGTATGTTCCTTACTGTGTTTGCTCAGAAATCTGGGTGTCAACACCTCATAGTGTCTCCTCCTCTCAGTGGCAGATTCAGCTTCTCATCCAAGTTAACAGAGATGGAAGTAAATATTCAACAAAGATTTACTGAGAGCTGGCTATGTGCCACAGTCCTAGATGCTGAGGGTACGACAATGGCCAAGAAAAAAGATGTTCTGTCCTGAAGGTGGCAAGGGGGTGGAGAGCAGAGCAGCTGGGAAGGGGTAGAGGGTTGATTCACATGGGGTCAGGTGGTTTCACAGCCCTGGTGAGCTCTGGAATTAGCCTGAGTGACAGTTTGTCACAGCAACCTTGAGCAGATCAGTCCCGTCTGAGCCTCATTTATCAACGTTGTTGTATAGAAGAGGAAACAGGCTTAGAGTGTTTGTGGAATTAAATGAAGCACAGCCTTTTTCATAGTTCTTGGCACGTGGTAGGAATAATAAACGTTAGCTCTTCTCATTCGTTGCCTCTGGGAAAGCTATAGTGGAATCCCCATTAGATATAATCAGAAGCTGCTTAGTGGTTTGGTCAAAGAAAGGGGAGTTAGGTGATTTTAATATTTAAGGACACCGGATAGAGGGTACCAAAGTAAGTATTTGTGATTTGTTAAATGTTAGTCGCTCAGTTGTGCCCGACTTTGTGACCCCATGGACTGCAGCCCACCAGGCTCCTGTGTCCATGAGGTTTCCAGACAAGGATACTGGAGTGGGTAGCCATTTGTCATTTAACAGAAGATAAAAAGGGATGGATATTCCAAAACTTTTAAGAAAATAATTGTAGTAAAATATTTGGAAGTTGATGAAATACTCTGGTTCATGAATTGGTTATCCAAGGCCTTGTCTTAACATTTCGGAATATAAACCATTTTAAATTTCCCCAAGGGTTTACTGCGGGGTAGGGGTATTTAAGCTGGGGAGAGCAGAGTACCGAAGATGGGGAGGAACAAGAGGGGAGAAACAGGCTTTGCGGACTCTAAGCCTTGAAGGAGATTTGGGACTTGACAAGGCCTGCAAACCTCCTTTTGTTTTAGGTCCTAAGAGGATCAGGTTATTATTTTTACTGACTCCTTTGAATTACACAGTTTTAAGCACCAAAAACCCATCTGTGTCTTTTATCTTGCACCTTCATTTCATTCTGGGGAGTAACCAAAGGAACATTGATCTCAGTGGTTCAAGAGCACCACCAAGTGGTCAAATATGGTAATGTTAGGTGATAGGGTACACAGAAAAATCAGATAATTTCTTTGGGTTTTATCTTCATGGGGCTTCCCTGTGGCTCAGCTGGTAAAGAATCCACCTGCAATGCAGGAGACCTGGGTTGGGAAGATCCCCTGGAGAAGGAAATGGCTACCCACTCCAGTATTGCCTGGAGAATTCCATGGACTGTATAGTCCATGGGGTCGCAAAGAGTTGAACTCGACTGAGCGACTTCACTTTATCCTCATGTGGGCTTCCCAGAGGGCGTCCCTGGTGGCTCAGTGGTAAAGAATCCACCTGCCAGTACAGGAGATGCAGGTTTGATCCTTAGGTCAGGAAGATCCCCTGGAGGAGTGAGTGGAAACCCACCCCAGTATTCTTGCCAGGAGAATTCCATGGCCAGAGGAGCCTGGCTGGCAACAGTCCCAAGGGTTGCAAAAGGTAAGATGCAACTGAGCACTACGACTATCTTCAGGTGGTGCTCAGCTAGTTTGTCAAGATTTGGAGGGAAAGGTGTTTACTCTGAGCCAGTTTTTATGAGCCACAGAGAAACTGGAATCTGTTTATTCATTTATGGAGCAGCCAGGATTTGAATCCAAGTCTGTTGGTCCATTCTAAGGTCTAAGTTCGTTGGTTCAAGGGATAATAAGATTTACTTTTCTACTCTCAACTGGAAATCTTGCTTGACCTGTATTGAGAAAATCTTGTGGCTTCTCACAGTCTAGAAAGGGGCTTCTTAAATCTTTTCTCACATACTCCACCCATCACCATAGAGAACTCAACTCACAGTTTCCTATACATAACAAGAGCAGTGTGTAACCATCATTTAATGAATCTTTATGTCTAGTCTCCAAACCTAGATTCTAGGTCTTGAAGGTGGAACTTCACTCTTTTAGAGAGGACCTGTGGAGCCTAGGGCTTAGCACTTCCATCTCCCCTCTCCTACTGACACCAAGAAGTGCATCACCCAGCCATTCCCTTTCAAGGACTCTGGATTAATTTCAAGCGGCACGGTGATGGTGGTTATGATGGAAGGGCCTGAGAAGGATTGGAGAAGTGATTCCAACAGTATAGCAAGATCAGCAAAATGGAATCTAGAGGCATTAATGAGCAGCTGGGCTTAAAACCTGCTGGGGTAAACAAAATCTGAAATTCTTAGTTCTCCTGGATAACTGTCAAGTCCCAGAATTGCTCTAGGTTTCCTTCATAATTTTCTCATTAATCAGGAGAACTCTGCCTTTTAAAAATGTTATGAAAGGCAGATTTTTATATCCTTACTAGTTAATCCTGCTGTGTACGCTGGCACATCTCCTCCATAATTCATATGCCAGGGTCCCCAGCCTGCTGGTCCTTCAATAAGTCTGTGCAGAGTTCTGTCAAGTGAACTGAGATATTTATAAATAAAACAATGTGCCATCTGACTTTAATGATCTTAAAAAGGTAACTAATTTTTCAAGTGTGCTAATTCAACGTAACAGTAAAATTGCCTTGCATTTAGAAATATGTTATTCTAGAACCTACCAAATTAGCCTGCTTTCAAAAGTTCAATTTCCCTAATGGAGAAGAGCTTATTTAACTCAGCTCCAACCCTGACTTCTGGTGATAAAATGCCATGGATATATTCATAAGCCAACTAGTTTTATGGGCATTTTTTAAAGCGAAAAAAAATGATCTGAGATGAGAAATAAAGTCAAGTGATCTTTATTATTTTTGCTGAGATCCAGTGTAGTGAAGAGGAACTAAAAAGCCTCTTGATGAAAGTAAAAGAGGAGAATAAAAAAGTTGGCTTAAAGCTCAACATTCAGAAAATGAAGATCATGGCATCTGGTCCCATCATTCCATGGGAAATAGATGGGGAAACTGGAAACAGTGACAGACTATTTTTCTGGGCTCCAAAATCACTGCAGATGGTGATTGCAGCCATGAAATTAAAAGATGCTTACTCCTTGGAAGAAAAGTTATGACCAGCCTAGATAGCATATTCAAAAGCAGAGACATTACTTTGCCGACTAAGGTCCGTCTAGTCAAGGCTATGGTTTTTCCCGTAGTCATGTACGGATGTGAGAGTTGGACTGTGAAGAAGGCTGAGTTCTGAAGAATTGATGCTTTTGAACTGTGGTGTTGGAGAAGACTCTTGAGAGTCCCTTGGACTGCAAGGAGATCCAACCAGTCCATTCTGAAGGAGATCAGCCCTGGGATTTCTTTGGAAGGAATGATGCTAAAGCTGAAGCTCCAGTACTTTGGCCACCTCATGCAAAGATTTGACTCATTGGAGAAGACTTTGATGCTGGGAGGGATTGGGGGCAGGAGGAGAAGGGGACGACAGAGGATAAGATGGCTGGATGGCATCACTGACTTGATGGACGTGACTCTGAGTGAACTCCAGGAGTTGGTGATGAACAGGGAGGCCTGGTGTGCTGCGATTCATGGGGTCGCAAAGAGTTGGACACAACTGAGTGACTGAACTGAACTGTGTGTGTGCGTGTGGACGCACACGCGCGTTTGTTCATGTACACAACTATACAGATTCCTATAAATCAAAATCCTCAATGTGAACCAACCATGAAAGCCAAAGCTGAACCATCCAGGTTAATTTCCTGAATAATGTATTGAATTGTACCTTTATAACAATTTCTTAAGCCCTAAGCCAATCCAATTGTAAACAAACATGGAAGTCCTAGTTTGATTTTAAGTGTATTTCTACTTTGTTTTTCCTTTTCCTTCTCTTCTCCTTTTACTTCCATAACTTCCCCAACATTGAATGCCTGAAGACAATGGCACAATATCCACAAAATTCTGAAGGAAGGGAATTTTGATCTGAGACTATTATAGCCAATGAAGATGTCCTTCAGGTAAAGATTTCTGGCAGGTGTTGCCTAATACAAAGCATGTAAGACATGCAACACTCAAGAAAATTAAATTGCCAATGAATGTAGAAAAATAAGAGTTGACTCAAAGGACGTAAGAATAGAGACCCTGCGTTGAATCTATTTAAATACAGATCTCACATTAAAACCGATAAGAATCATCATTACAGAATACAAAACAAATGATACAAATCTGAACGACGTAAAACAATATGTAAAACTAAGAAAAATGAAGCAGTTGGAAGAAGGGACATGGAAGAAAATGTTCTTTCATAGAGAGTCAAGTCCGACTAAAACTTTTTTATATATATAATTTATTATAATTGGAGGTTAATTACTTTACAATATTGTATTGGTTTTGCCATACATTGGCATGAATCCGCCACAGGTATACACGTGTTCCCCATCCTGAACCTCCCTGCCTCGTTAAGTCTATCTAAAACTTAAGCACAGGAGAAAAGAAAAAACTAAATTTTCCTTATCCTTAGAAGAATATTTTACGAAACAATATCTCTTGAGAGAAAAAGAACATTGATTTGATATTGACAATTTTCTGTCCATTAAACTCAAGTGAAATTAAATTTAGTACATTTATAACAGTGGTGTGATGCCAGTTAAATAAATGTCATTTATTCTATGTTTTCATCCATCCATTGTCCATCAGTTAGATGGACATGTTTGTACAGACACTTGCCCCCTTTGGAAACTTCGTGTTAGTCGCTCAGTCGTGTCTGCCTCTTTGTGGCCCCATGGACTCTTGCCTGCCAGTCTCCTTTGTCCATGGGATTCTCCAGCCAGGAATACTGGAGTGGGTTGCCATTTCCTTCTCCAGGGTATCTTCCCGACCCAGGGATCAAACCCAGGTCTCCTCCGTTGCAGACAGATTCTTTACCATCTGAGCTGACAAAATCTTTTTTCTAATTCTCAATTTGCAAGGGCTTCCAGGGAGCCCACTGGACAGGTTTGCAATGTGTTCCCGGCAGCTGGGAGACACAGGGAACTGGGGTCTGACCACCAAAGGGCAGTTCCAGAGAGTGGGAGAAGGACTTCCAGCTGCTCTGGTGGCAGAGCTGGGAGCGGTGCTTGCTCTGCAGGGAGCAGCCTGCTCTCCTAAGGTTCATCTAGGTGAGCGGTGTGCGCTTGTTTTGTGCGGACCAAGCGGGAGCGATGCCTGGTGTGGGCTTTTCTGGGAGCCGGTGGTCTAGTGTGGCCTGATAGACCGAGGACAGCTCAGCATGAGGAGTCTGGTCACACCCCTCTGGATGCCCAAAGGTTTTCTTTCTGGAGCATGGGAAATTCAGGGACATTCTGATGAGCCCTGAAAAGTACCACCACAATCTATGTGAAGTTAACAGCCAGACCCATCTGGAAATACCAGTTGAACAAGAACCTCAGTTGACTGTAGCTTCACCAAAAGAGAGAAAGTAGTTAGGAGACAGTAGATGGCAGAAGAAGCCCCTCTTCTGAATTGAAGGCAATGAAATCTGAAGGATGGAGAAAATGTAACACTAAGTCAAGTTTGGGGACTTTCCATGTTATTATGTGACTAGGTATCTTAACTTTTGAATTGAGGCTTTTCTTAAGACCAAAAGTCACTGGAGGATATTTTGTTATCTTCCAGGAGTTAAGAAAATTCCATGTACCTGCATCCAACCATATGTTTACCACGGTGTCCGGCATGTTTATGCTGCTCTGTCTTTCTCGAATGTTCTCCATCAATTGAAACTCTGCTCTCCCTTGAAAGCCCAGTTCCAATGTCACCTTTACCGGGAAACCTTCAGGGATCTACTGAAATGAAACTTCTGCTGACTCCTCTATATTCTCCGAGCAAGTTCTTTTTTTTTCTTTCCTTGATTTAGCACCAAACAGACCCTCCCTAGAATTTCACCCACTGTCTAGACTAAGCTGCAGTAATTTGTTAACACTGAAACAAACCGGTTCTCTCTTTTGCATCTGTATCGGTCTCTCTATGCTCGTGGGAAAAGGAGAGCAGTATCACTTCAAAACTTGATGGAAAAGCAAATTAAATTCTTCGCCCTGAGGCCGGTGAAATCATGAACCGCCACCTTCACCAGCCCAGCAAGGGTCCTCACTCCACGAGATTGGCATTCAGGAAACAGGAGCACAGCTGAAGCGATCATGTTTGATTTACCCTTTTCACCTGGGACAGGCTGCGCGCATCAGTGCAGCCCTGCCTTTTCTGTGGACTTTCGCCTTCCCTGTAATACGGCCCTTGGTTCTGTGCTGAGAGCCCCTTCCCACCAAGTGATGTCGGCCAGGGGCTACGTGATACTGCGGAAAATGGAATGAGCGCTAGAAACGGGTCACATAAAATTTCAGGACCTTGTTGAAGTGAGAAGTCGCTAAATTAGAGACACTGAGACTAGAATATCGATGGAACTGGGGTTTTACTTTGTGTGATATTTTATGGTGACTGGGAAATGTCTGCCTCAGTGAACCCAACTTTTAATATCTACAGGAACAGTGACAGTCCTGTCGGCTAACACTAAGTAGAGAAATGAGATGTGCCACATTTGGAGATGATGGTGTGTTCTCCCCAGGATGGGCAGACTTGATGATGGCGTTAGAAACAGTTTGGTAAGAAGGAAAGGCAACGAGGAACTGTCCCCCTGCACCCCACCCCCAGGAAAATTTAGAGCAAATTCTCAAATGGTTCAACCTGATGAATTGCTTCAGTGAAATGTTCAGTTTAAGTATGTTAAAGACAAACAAAAACCTTCAGTGGCTTAATACAAAAATGGCAGCTCCCCTGCACAAGGGAAGGAGGCTCTTCTAATACCAAAATAAAGAGAAACAAAAGGAAACAAGAATCTTCTCTTCAGAAGTGACTACAAAGAATTTCATGCAACTAAGTAATATTTAATTGACTCCCAAATACCTATGAGCCTAAATATTTTGCTAGGTGACCTGTGAAGAAATGAAGAAGTCCAAATCACTAATGATTGTACTTTTGAAAGAAATGTATGTTTAATATCCTGAAGGGATCTTTCAGTGCAATAAAGAAATGGACTTTCTTTGCAGATATTTGGAAACTCTAGAAGATGCATTTAGAGGGCTTGTGAACACTTGAAAAATCCTGTTTTCTCCCGTAAATGGTATAGTTTTTTGGTAGGTGAAGCATTTTAATAAAATGCTCTCATATATGAATTTTCAAAGCTGTTTTCTGAGCTAGTAAGCATTATCCTTTTCTGCACTGAAAACTTTGTTGTAAAGAGCAGACTGCTTGAAGAACAGGTGATTCCTTTTCATAGTCTTACTTTTAGTGCGAGTAGAAAAGATTGCTTTCAGCTTTCCCGACTCAGTGATGGGATGTTACTTTTCCTGGCTTTATCTCTCACCCACTTTATTCTAACTGGGGAGGGTTCGGTTGCAAGATTTGTGTCTTTCTATACATTATTTGCTAAAAGTGATGGGAAGAAAACATTATAACCTGGTCATAAAAAGTCTCCTTTCCTAGTCTTATCAGGGAAGACAATCACAAACAGAACTAAAAAAAAACAATTATTTTATCGGTTGCCAATGTAACAATACACTATATAGTCTTGTCCTTTAGTATGCCAAAGCCAAGCTGTCATCTTTGGTTGAGCTGCGAAAATGGGTGGGTAGGAGCCCCAAACAACTGGGTGGAAGAACAGAGATCTAAACTTTTTCACAAAAATTTCCAGAAAGACCCCAACAGCAAGATGGCAACATTGGAGGCAGCTACCTGCCAGGCTGAGGGCATAGACTGTAGACAGAGTGCCTTAGTTTGTATTCTTGGCTCTGCTGTTAACTAAGTGCGTCCCTGCATCATACTCACCTCATTTGTAAAATGAGAATAATAATAATGATTGTTGTTATTGTTCAGTCGCTTAGTCGTGTCCGACTCTTTGTGACCCCATGGACTGCAGGACGCCATTCCTCCCTGCCCCTCACCATCTCACTAATAATAATAATAACCTACACTGTAAGGTTGCGAGAGACAATATACAAACAGTGGCCAGACCATATATAAGAACAGAACTCTGACCCATGATCCACAGCACCTGGCCGAGGAAACCAACCTGTTATCTACAAGAAGACAGCCTACCATCTCCAAGTCAGACTGGTGAGTATCAGATCACTTTTTCTAGCAAGGACTCCAGGAAGCCAAACAGTAAGCCCTGTAACAATTGGCCCCGAAGAGCCCGGACTTGATTGCTAACCTAATTTTTGGCCCTGCTTCCAACTGAGGACCATCCAGAGAAAAGCAAACAAACCCCTTGCCCATCACCTAGGATAACCCCTTTCTAGTCTTCCTACAGCTGCCGCCCCTCCACTCCCCATCTTGCTCGGCCAGTAGCCTTGGATCAGGGCGTACTGGAAGCTGGCCCTTTTCCCACTGTCAACCCTTCCCACTCCTCTCCCTGCCTTCAAGCCTCCTCCAAACACAGTTGACGCTGGCTGCCTGCCTTGCTCCACGGGATCCAGATAAAGAGTCTCTGCTTGTTCTGCTTTGGGTGGTCTTGGTTTATCTCTCAGCTCTCCTGAAGTCCCTCAGAACCTGGCTTGTCCTGTCCCTGCAGACCCCTGGCTTCACCAGGAGCAGAACCACCCACAGGGGCCCCATCCCTTCTGCTGGAGGCTTGTCCAATCCGGGAGGACACGGTCAGTGAAGAGCTGGGTCTTAATTCCGCTCTCTTTGCGCTGAGTTTATTTATTCTCAGTTTGGTACCAAACTGAGAACAAATCGGCTCCCGTTTGTTTGGCATCCTTGGTGGAGTCAGATCATCCCTTTGCGCCACTTGCTGTCCTTTGCATCGCTGTGTTGTGTTATGCTGTGCTGTTAAAACGTTGTTCTAAGGAGACTCAGGTTAAAACAGGGGCACAAGCTCCGAAAGCCTGTTTGAACCTGCCTCATGGATTTTGCAGTTCTCACTGGACAGGCATCTGCTTGGACAAACTTCGCTGTGAATTTCATGAATAAAACCAGCTGAGGTTTTTCCTTCCATGTCAGTTTTGTGTCCAGAGGGCTTGGCTTTCATAGAGAGAGAACATTCTCTGGTTTTCCATCTGAGATCACCGGGAGGGGTAGAGATAGGTCTATGTTTTCACCTTGCTGTGCTATCAGTTAACTTGGGGTCAACCTCGATCAGAACATATTAAAAGAAAAATCCTATTAGTCTTAAATTGCAAGCTGTTGTGATTAGCTTGATGAAATCTTGCCAGATCCCACTTGGTCCTGCCCAGACATGTCCTGCTGTTTGCCGTTTATCCCTTCATAGCCCCCTGGGTTATCAGAATGCCCGTCGTGGCATCGTGGTGCTTGTGTTCAAGTGACTTTGAAAGTGAAAAATGAAAGGCACTTAGTCGTGTCTGACTTTTTGTGACCCCATGGACTATACAGTCCACAGAATTCTCCAGGCCAGAATACTGGAGTGGGTAGCCGTTCCCTTCTCCAGGGGATCTTCTCAACCCAGGGATCGAACCCAGGTCTCCCACATTGTAGGCAGATTCTTTACAAGCTGAGCCACAAGGGAAGCCCTCAAGTGACTTAGTAATAGCCCCAGATGCCAGAGTCAGTGATGCTGGCAATTCGGATATGCTGAAGAGAAGCTGTAAGGTGCTTCTTCAAAGCAGAAAGATGAAAGTTCTCGACTTAATAAGGAAAGACAAATCCTATGCTGAGGTCACTGAGATCTACCGTGAGAAAGGATCTTCTGTCTGTAAAACTGTGAAAGGAAAAAAGAAATTCATGTTTGATGTATTGTTGCACATCCAACTGCAGAAGTTACAGCCACAATGCATGATGCATGCTTAGTTCAGATGGAAAAGGCATAAATTTGTACAATGCGATGTTTCCAGAGAGACCAGATTTATGTAACTTTTTATTGCAGTATATTGTTATAATTGTTCTATTTTATGATTAGTGATTGTTGTTAGTCTTATTCTGCCTAATCAATAAATTATACTTTATCATAGGTATGTGCATACAGGAAAAATCGTGGTATATTTAGGGTTCAGCACTACCCATGGTTTTGGGCATCCACGGGGGTCTGGGGATGTATCCATCGTGATAAGGGGAGACCACTGCCTGTTCATGCCCACCGCTGCCAGATTTCTTGGGTTAGTCTAGGTCCACATCTGCTCCTCTGCCTGGAAAAACTGCATCTTCCTGTACCCTTCTCGAAATACCGATTCTCATGCCTGTCTTCCTAGATGGCGTAACTTTACCGAGGTTAAGTTGGGCCTTCAGTGGCCACTCAGAGCGCATTTGACTTGAACAAAATTGTTCATTTGAGAGATGCTTTAGAAAAGAAACAGGAAAAGTTTTTGAAAGCCCAGAAGGCAGTGTTGTTTGGATCGGTAAGGAGAGACCTCCAAAAAAAGAAAAGGTTCTGAGTCAAACATTGCTTCGTTATGAGATTCTTTGGTCAAGGCTAACAAGCAGTTGGACAAACGTCAGCAAGAACAAATTAGACTCACTCTCCTAGTCACCCCCTCACTCCCGTTTTCCAGTTGCCTCCCTGGATCCAGCTCTCCTTCCCCCCCAGTCCTTCTAATCTCTCTTCCCTTCCCCATGTCCAGACCCTTCGTTTTTTCAGCAATGCTCCTAAAATCCCCAAATGTCCATAACTTTTAAAGATTCATCCTTCCCATGAGCCAGGTCTGAAAATAACTATAGAATTTAAGCTTTGGATCTGAGTTGAAGTAAGAGCTGTAATGAAAGATTTCCCCAAACCCAAACAAGACCAGAAAATATTCGTAGAAGAATTTAGAATTCCTTTGAGTTCATAGGATCCAGGGTTATCTGACTTGCATCAACTTATATACATACATGTTAGCTGGAGCGTCAGATGCTAAATTCTGAATGTTGGAAGCTGACTGGACTAACTCAAAACCCCAGCCTGGTAGGGATCATAGGATTCCTCTTTTCACAATAAACCTTGAGGTCAAAAATGGACTAGAAAATGAGGTCAAAATCTCTTAAAAGCTATCCCTGAAACATTTCCAATAAAAGATGATTGAACCACAAATCAGTCAGGCAAACAAAAAGATGAAATTGCAAAAGAAGAGTTTGGCCATAGACTAGGAAGTAACTTCCAACAATATTTGGAAGCTACAAAATGTGCTGACATCACAGCATCCTTTCTTCTCATTTTGTTAGGAGTTAAACCTAAAATTGGAGACTTCGTTCAAGAACAGAAATTAGAAAGTGTGATGGCTAATTTTATGTGTCAGCTTGACCAGGCCATGGGGTGCTCCATTATTAATCATTGCCCCGAGTGTGTCTACGTGGGTGTTTCTGGATGACATGAAGATTTGAATTGATGGGCTAAGTAAATCAGACGATCTTCCTAGAGTGAGTGGCCTCACCCAGTGAAGAGCCTGAGTAGAATCAGGGGCTTCCCTGGTGGCTCAGGAGTAAAGAATCCTCCTGTAATGCAGGAGACACAGGTTCGATCCCTGGGTTGTGAAGATCCCCTGGAGAAGGAAATGGCAACCCACTCCAGTACTCTTGCCTAGGAAATCCCATGGACAGAGGAGACTTGAGGGCTACAGTCCACGGGGTCACAAGAGTCAGACACAGTTAGCAACTAAACCACCACCACCACCACCATAATCAAGTTAAGAGCCTGAATGGAACTGAAAGACTTCCCTGCCCTCCTCCAAGTAGGAGGGAATGTCTTCTGCCTGCCTGCCTTCAAAGTGGGACATTATTTCTTTCTCTCCTTTAAACTTGAACTGGAACACTGGCTCTTTGGGGATTTGCTGGCGTTTGAAATGGAACAGTACTGCCAGCTTTCCTGGGCCTCCGGTGTACTGACGGCAGATCTGAGGACTTGTCAGCCTCCATAGCCACACGCACCAATTCTTTACTGTGAACTTTCTATCTCCTCGTGTTTATCTAATAGCTCCAGAAGGTCTGGTATCTCACCTTTCCCAAGGTACAGTTAATCTCTTAAGTGGCTGTAAGCACCTCTCGGGAATCCCAGAGGGGTGATTTATGATGAGTACCTGTGACCCCATTATAGGATCCTTCCCCGAGTTCTGGGTGTTTGAACTCATTTAGATGTGGGAGCTTGTTTAGATGTGGTTAACTCCTCACTCCAGCAACTGGAGTTAGGTGTCTTCCCAGGAGACCTGGGATTTTTCTACCTATAAATGCAAAGCAGCTGTGTAGGCTGCCCATCCACTCCATTTCTGGGGATTTCATGATCAATCAGACGATCCTGCAGAGTCCTGTGACTCTAAACCCTGTGAGAACTACTCAGCCCTTGTGGCTGACAGTGGTAATCATGCCCACCTTGCCTGTGTGGGTGAAGACCACCGCCTGTCCTCTTCTATTCAGGGATCCCCTTATTTCCACTGAAACCAGGGCGCCCAGTTCCACTGTGGCATCTCCCCCTGTCATTGGCTTGTAGAGGGTAGCTGCCACAGGCTTCTCAAGCATGCTGGATACCTCCTTCCCACCATCAAATAAGTGCCTTGGTGAAGGGAGTGTCCTCAGGTCCTTTTAGAGACTGAGATTAGGTTAGGACTGGCTGAGTAGGTCAGTCGTAATAGATCTGGTCCAACATTTCCATCTCACTGAGGCTTTGACTTCCTTCTCCTGTAAACCAGAGAATTGGGAACATTTTAACCTCACTGACTGCTAGTCACTGTTGAATCCAGGCTTCAATTAACCAAGCCAGTAGATAGTTTTTTAGATTTTATAACGATTTTACTTTATATGGAAGTGTGGTTGATTCACAGTGTTGCCTTTCAGGTGCACAGCAGAGTGATTCACTTATTCATATACACGTATATATTGTTTTTCAAATTCTTTTCCCATTTAGGTTATTACATAACGCTGGGCAGAGTTCCCTGTGCTATATAGTAGATCCTTGTTGGCTATCTATTTTAAATACAGCAGTGTGTACATGTCCATCCCAAACTCCCTAACTACCCGTCCTCCCCATCCTTCCCCCTGGTAACTGTTAAGTTCGCTAAGTCTGTGAGTGTGTTTTCTAATCAGGTAGGTGGTTAACACTATTCCTGCCCACTGAAGCCAGTTCCTTCTATCCTAATTCCTGGGGAAGTGTATGGTTGTCAATACGTGCAGTCCAGTCCAGCTTTATATTTCAGTTTTCCTATGTCACTCTGTTCAGATCAGAGGCGTTTGTGCTATTCAGAATCCTGTAGCAAACGTGCGCTTTGTCTGAGCTCTGTTAGTACTGAACTCTCGTTAGGAACATGAAGGCAAGAAAAAGTGGAAGGCCTGGGTCCTGAGTAGAAGAAATGTCCGTTTTTAAAGCAGGGACAGGAATGGCCACTGGAATTTCTTTCCCCCCAGAAGGCTGTATCCTTTGAATGGAGAGTGGGGAGGCGTTGACCCCGCTCTTTAGGAAGTTTCAACATCTCAGCTTCATTTCCGACTACTCAGGGGACCCCCCTCTCATATCTGCAGTCCCTGCTCCTTCACCAACAGCCCTGTCTTGCTACGGAGACATGGTGGGGTGGAGACCTCTTAGGTTTTATAACTGGCATCTCCTAAGATCAGGCTTGCTCTCAGTCCTCAGTCACACTTTCTGTCTGACTGCACAAGACAAGACACCCTGTAAATCCAGCTCTGATTTCCCACTTGTGTTTTGAGTTGAGTCACCACAAACTCCAATTTCTTCTTTTCCCTGGGTATGTGCTCCAGGGCCCTCAGAAGCCAGCTGGCCTGGCGGGTTCTTATAACCAACCCCTCACATTTTATGAGCACGGTGATTGCCACGGCAGTGACAGGTTCCATGCATTTTCCTTCTCAATAACTTGCCAACCTGTAGGGCATCCCATGCCTTGTTATAATTTGAGTAACTGTGATGCCAAAGTTGGCCATGGATTATTTGAATTCCATTTTCTCTTAAAGAAGTTTTCTGTGAACTTTTCAAATACCAGAATTCCATTGTACAGCCTTCTTCCTAGGACCACTCCAGGCAACAATTACTGTATCAGTCAGGGTCCTGTGAGAAGACACAGAGTACCTCAAAATAGTTATTTTGAGGAGGCTTTAATAAGGGAGTATTTGCAAAGGGGTAGGTAAGATTTAAGAGAATCGACAGAGGATAATGTCGCCTGGCGGGTTAGTAACTGTGGGGTGCTGATGCCATCCTGGCCTGGGGAGGCAAGGGGAGGAAATGGCTACTGGAAGCCGGAGAGGGATGCTCCCTGAGGAGGCTGCCTGGCCAACCTCGTGGCCTCTGGGCAGAGGAGGAGGAGGAGGAGGAGGCAGCCGTCAGAGCAGCCAGGAAGGGAGGGAGTCAGGGACAGGAGGAGAGATCGCACTTCTTCTCTCCTCTAATCTCAGTTGGCTCAGTCCTGCCAGAAGCCAGAAGGCAACCAACACGGTCTGATTTAGTGAGTGTATGTAAATGCCAAGGGCTTCCCTGGGAGCTCAGCTGGTAAAGAATCCGCCTACAATGCAGGGGATCTTGGTTTGATTCCTGGGTCGGGAAGACCCCCTGGAGAAGGGATAGTCTACCCACTCCAGTCTTCTTGGGCTTCCCTGGTGGCTCAGAGGGTTAAGAATCTGCCTGCAGTGCAGGAGACCTGGGTTCTATCCCTGAGCTGGAAAGATCCCCTGGAGGAGGGCATGGCAACCCACTCCAGTATTCTGGCCTGGAGAATTCCATGGACAGAGGAGCCTGGTGGGTTACAGTCCGTGGAGTTGCAAAGAGTCGGGCATGAGTGAGCGACTAAGCACAGCATAGCACATAAATGTCACGAATCATTCTCTGTTTCAGTTGACATATGTCCCTTGAAGAAGTTCTGTAAGAAAGCAGTGTTCCTGTTTCTCCAGATGAAGCTTCACTAATTCCACTTTTGACAGAGAAATAATTAACGTCCAAAACAAAAATAATTAACCTGTAATTCTTCCAAATAGCAAAGCCCCAAAATGGTAATACTGAGTTGGCCAAAAATTTAATCTGAGTTTTTCCAGAATATCTTACGGAAAAACCCAAACAAGCTTTTTGGTCAACCCGATAATAATAATCACAACTAAAGGGAATTACTTTAATTTTGTAACCTGAAAGATTCTCAGTAATGAGGTGATGGGGTTAAAGAGAAGAGATACATTTTAAAGCTATTACGACGCTATGATTGTTAGGCTTTGGGGACTGGATTGAGGAGAGTTTGGTGAAGGAAAAAATTTCCCTCCACCCTTTCTAGGTTCTTCTGGCTGGCATAAGAATTAAGTTGACTTGGGATAATTTAACAGGAGAAAAATCAGATTTAACTATGTAGGTATGGAAAATCTGCACAAACATTGGAGATCCCAAACACAGTCAGGCAAAAGGAGGTGTGTATGTCATTCTAGACGAAGGAAGAGGGCTTCCCAGGTGGCTCAGTGGTAAAGAATTCGCCCACCAGTGCAGGAGATACAAGAGAGGTGGGTTCAATTCCTGGGCCGGGAAGATCCCCTGGAGCAGAAAATGGTCGACCTACTCCAGTAATCTTGCCTGGGAAATCCCATGGACAGAGGAGCTTGGAGGGGCTACAGTCCATAGGGCTGCAAAGAGTCAGACACAACCGAGCCGCTATGCACGCATAGACCAAGGAAGAAGGCCGCAGGGGTCTGAGACTTCAAAGAGAAGGAAGGCAAGTCACAGGAAGATAAAAAAAAAAAAAAAAAGAACAAATGTCCGGTCAACAAATGTTTGCTGGGCCATGTAGAAACAAGGGGACACGGGGAAAATTTCACCATGCACAGTGTGCTGGGCTCTTCTCTGTCTGCAACACCTAATTCCTGTACTTTGGATGCTCTCTGATCCTCCATCTGAAATTTTCTAGGCAGTTAAAATGGAAGAATTAAGAGTTGTTCCTGAGCCTCCCATTTTTTTCCTTTAAAACAATCAGTTCAAAATAGTCCTCATGCTAAAGAGACACATTTTGGAATGACAAATGTTACTTTCCTATAGAAGGAACTCTTCCTTGGTAAGAAGTTGGACGATGTTTTAACCAAGACAGGGAGTTCTGGAGATGTTGTGGAGTGGGATTGGGGAGATATTCATTTGTGTCCAGGCTGAGTTTAGAGGTACTTCCGAGACCTACAGATAATAACGCAAAAGAGACAGACTATGGGGACACAGGAGAGAGTTCCAGCATGGAGACGCCGGTCTGGGTCTCGGGCGTGCGTCTGTGACCCGGATAGAGGTGGTCCTGATGCTGATTCTCTTCGAAGCATCTTAGCGATGACGCAGAAAAACTGACAAAGCAGAAAAATCACGTTGTGTTCAGCTTCTGCTCGGGAGCCAAAAGGGGCTGGAAAAGAGGATGTTGGGAGGAGACTGGGATACTCTCATCGGCTCCCAGTTTTGTCTTGGACTGGTCCAGGCAGTGGTTCCTGAACAAATGTAGTTTTGGGGGGGCCCTGAGCTGGGTTCAGCGTGACTCATTCTCTGCAGTGACAACATGGGCGTGGAGACCAGGGAGTTCTGGCCACCTGCCTCCGTCCAGGCTGTAATTGGCTGAGGCTTTTCGGCCTTTTGTCATGTTCAGTGGTGCTGCACATCCAGGAAGCTGGTGCGTAATCTGGGAGAGAGAAGAAGGACTCCCCTGCCTTTCCAAGGCTGCTCTTAAAGAACTCAAGCTTTCCTAAATGGACCCCAGGGGAATTCCTCCCAGCTTCATCTGAAATTCACCTTCATTTCTGACTTACTCACTTCTTTCAAACTAGTTCCCATTTCCTGGAGACAGGCAGCACTTTGCCTGTTTGATGTGTGTTTCATGTTGGGGGTTGGGGGGTGTCCTCTGTGGATTTCTTCCATTTGTTAGGGCTCTTCTTACACTCTGCAAGCTGAAGTTCTCTAGCTCTCGGTAAACAGCCAGCTTCCACATCTTTTACACTCCCCAGTTGTTTAGTAGCCAGTTTATATCAAGCCAGCCTCCCAGCACTCCCAGGATAACGGCCACGGGGAACGGACTGAGAAGAGTCCACCTGTAGAACAAACGCCCATCTCAGTGCCCACTAAGAGTCACCAGAAGGTTCGCTTTCTGAGGGCTTGGGGACCTATCTCTCCTTGGACATACACTTTGGTCTCCAAGCTGGTTAGCCAGAAGAGCCTCACGAGCTCTGATACTGCTCAGGCATCTGCTTTGTGTACGCCTTACAGGGGGCTTCCCTGGTGGCTCAGCAGTAAAGAATCCCCTTGCCAAGGCAGGAGATGCAGGCTCAATCCCTAGGTCGGGAAGATCCCCTGGAGAAGGAAATGGCAACCTGCTCCAGTATACTTGCCTGGAAAATCCCATGGACAGAGGAGCCTGGGGGGCTGCAGTACATGGGGTCACAAAGAGTCAGGCATGAGTTGGTGACTAAACTACAACCATGCCTTACAGAACCGTAATCTGTGATCTTTCGTTCTGCAGGGCTTGGGTCACCTTGTTTGAGAGTCAAGAGCAGAAAAGACAATAGCCTTGTTCCCTAGGACCATGATAAAAAATAGCTTAATAACACTGACAATGCAAAAGCCTTCAATTGGACAGATTTCCTAAGGAGCCTCTTTTTAAGAGACAGGAACCCCACAGGATCCTATGGGGCCTGCTAGAAGAGGCCTTCCCGCATATCCTCTGCTTTAGCTCCTCTCTGAAGTACCTGTTGAGTAGATAACAGTATTTGATGCACATTTCCTGAGCTGTTTGGCAGATGTGAAAAGGCCCCACCAAACAAAAGATCTTTACTACTTGATGACCACGAGCACGTGGTCCCAGGCCTCCTGGAGCCTAAGAAGGACTGATGACGTTCACCCCTGTGTACCACCTGTTGTCTCACCATCCGCTGGTCAGAGAACTGGGGTCCCATACCCTTGGATGCCCCACTCCTACTTGCCCTTTAAAGATGCTCTGACGAAACCCTCTGGCGAGCAGGAGGCTTCTTCTCAGGGCGTGAGCCACCCCGTTTCCTTACAGGGCCCTGCGATAAACCTTTCTCTGCTCCCAACTCCGATGTTTCAGTTTGTTTAGCCTCACTGTGTGTTGAGCACACGAACTTGTGTTAACAAGATGACAGAAAGAAATGAGGGACTGTGCAATCTGGAACCTTCCTTTCTTAAGCCTCTTCTAGCAAGGTGATGGAGGTCTTTCCTTCAGGCCTTTCCCCGTTTCCCTATGGCTCAGAAAGGCTGCATTTCTGCCCGTGGAGAGTTACCGCAATGGGCTGTCTAGAGGCAGCTCCTGTGGCAACTTAAGTTGTAGGTAGAGTCTCCTGTGTTCTCTCACTCCCCAAATCCATCTACGTTTTCTCTGAGGTGATGGCCAGGAGCGTGATAGAGCTGGGGTTCCCTTTGTCGTCAGAAGCTCTGGTTCATGGTTAGTCACTGCTTTTTTAGGTAATACAAGCAGGCTTGACTTTAATAAAATGTTTTCACAAATAAACATGGAAATTTACCAAAGGTATAAATTAGGGGCATGACTTACCACAATTTTTGAGTTTTTGTTTTACAAAGTAAGTTTCCCTTGTGACGTCCCCTAAAATAGTTGAATTATTTGAATACAAAGAGTTATTTCAAATTTGATGTGTCTTGTAAAAACATAAGGTATATACTTTTAAGCCAAAAAATAAACAGAAAAGCAGTCTATTTGTAATTTTAAGGGGGTTAGTATTAAAGCAGTAGTTTCATGATTTATGCCCAGTTTTCTGATGTCTAAAACATGTTTTATGTTAACTAGCAAACAAGTTGTAAAGGAAATTACTTTTCCTAGGTTCCTCCAACAATCATAGCTTGAACTATGGTGGTTTTTTGTTTTGTTTTTTTCATGAGCAGGCCTAAAGATCCTATTTCCATTGTGTGATTGACTTCCTAGGAAGTAGTTGAAGCCGAGGACTGAGCGCATTTGCACTGATCTGTAGTGGATGAGGGGGTTGCCTGTACATAGCTGATGTCTGTGTGTCCATTCATGGAACATGTGGGAAGAAGCCAGCTGTGCAAAGACACTTGGAAGGACAAAGATCACAACTGTCTTCTTGGTCTTATGACAGCCGCTTCTGTGCAACTTACTGGGAAATAAGGAGGGTGTTGAGTTTGTGGATGGACCTGCTGTTGGTGAGTTGGTAGACATTTATGCCTGTGTCTATTCCGGATATGTTCACAGGGTCATGTGACTTGATTACAGAGGGTCTGTTTCTCTGAGTGGCTGTCAGAATACCTTTTGTCCTGTGTCACAGGACAGGCCCCCATGAGAAGACTCCCACCTAACATATGCCCCTTAGAAATGACCTCATCTCCCACATGAAAGGAGACATTTTATATTTGTCCTAGAATTCCCAGTAGAGTCCTAGAAAAACTCTGAAACGCACGGAAATCTCCCCTCTTGAGAAGTTTTGCTTATGATAAAGGGTTATGTAGGGCAACAAGTTGAGCAGCCATTGCTTATATGGAAAAAAATCTAGTCTGATGTATTGAGGAAGAAGAGAATTATAAAAAGTGTTGAGTAAGGTTAAAAAAAAGCACATGGTGTAGTCAATGCTGGAAGAAGAAATAGAATAAATAACATGTGAAAACACTGTGATTTCTCACAATGATAATGAAATGAAATGCTGCTGATGATAATGAAATATTGATAGGCAGTGTAATGATATAGATGAAGTTGTTGGTGGGGTTTAAATATTTGCAACTGTGCGTGTATGTGAATGTACGTGCATGTGTGCATGTGTGTGTGTGTGACTGTGCGTGGTGAGTAGGGTGGGTAGAGTTTGCAACAGGTTAAAAAAAAAAAAGCCACTGGATTTTCTCCCTGGGGAACTTTGCCCATGTGATTGAAGAATTGATTTATTTTTCCCTTCTCAGTGGTGGTACCCAGTTTTCTTTAAACATGATTCAGTTTCTACCTGCTGTTCTTATAGAGAATTAAGGTTTAATTCCTGATCGTAGCGGTTGGATAAATGTGCTGTTAATCCTGCTGTTTTATAGAGTCAGGCCCACCAGCAGCCCCTAACAGCTTTTATCCCTAACTGCTCTTTTGATGTCCTGAACTCACAGAGTGCTGTGTGTGTTCAGGACCCACATTCTGCAATGCGGTAATAACTGGTCAGTTATTGAGGGAGAGAGTTGTTATCTGTCCCCACCAGGTCAGTGACCCCTTCAGTGGGTCCTTTGCCTAGAGTTGAGAATGCCCATCAAATAAAACTAGGTTCCATAAATCAGAGCAGAAACTTTATTCATTGATCAAGGAATAGAGAAGGGAGAGTTGGTGTTCTAAAAACACCTTCCCTCTGAAGGGAGGGCAGTGAGGGAGTTTTAAGGTTTAGGGGGATGACACGTCAGTAAAGCTCCAGGAAAGGGGTGAAGATTTCCAGGGGCAGCTGGGCCCACGCAGTCTTCCAAGCTTCTTTGCACACGGCACTAGTTTTGACACTTTCTAACTGCTCTGTGATGGGATGATCAGTAAATGAATTCTCCTAACATGTTAATTACCTAGTTATTTACATTCTTTCCACAAGTATAATATCTTAACACAGTGAAAATGCACACTTCATCCTAAAAAGCTGGAAGGGATGTTGTTGGTGATGGGTTCCGTCCAGTGCTAATGCTAGGTGTCTCTTTTATGCTATTTACTCTGATTCTTTGGACAAGCGGTTTAAGGCAGAGATGTGAGGCTGGTTAATTCAACTTGGAGGTGTTGAAGGAACCCATTCTGTGAAAGTTAGCCTATAGCTACTGAATCAGGGGCCTGAATCCACCCAGGAGGTGAGATTCTCTAAGACAAAGCAGACTGAAAGTGTGGGAGGGGAACAGATTTGGGGACTGATTTTTTTTTTGGCTGTCATACATAAGAGGATTTTATTTCTGGAGTCCAATTTCTTTCTCAGCACTCACTCTGAGGGGATTCATATTGTCGAAATTTGGTGCATGTTTGTATTGCTGCTGAAGGATCTGGGGATTAAAAGACGTCCGTTTTGTTCCTTGTTTCCTTCTGGGGAGCTGTTACAGCCCAGCCTGGCACCATTTGAGATGGAAACAGGTAGGAAGTGAGTTTAGGCTCAGGGTGCGGTTGGGCATTGAAGTTAATTCAGTAAATGTTCTGTTTCGGCCATTTCAGAGCCTTTAGGTACAAAAATCCTCTCCATGTGATCCCAAGGAAGATAAAGAGCAGTGATAGGTGTGAACTGAGTTGCTCATGGAAGTGGAAGCAAAACTACTCTGGTACGCTGCAGGTTTTCTTCCTTGAGAGGGGGGGAGTGCGAGCCGTGTTCCCAGTTCATTGTGAATGCGGTTGTTCCAGCACAGTAAAGGCAGTGTGTGTGTGCGTGTGTGTGTGTGTGTTACCAGAGTTACTGGCCGTGGTGAAGAGGGAAGGCTTATCCATTATTATTTGTGCTTACTGTGAAGGGACTTTCTCCACCATGATTCCTGCTTTCAGGGGGTGATAAATATGCCAGAGGTCACTGATCTTGTCCCGCATCCTGTAAGATATTCCCATCAGGCACTGTACTCCTTGGCTTCCTCTAGTGGGTCTCTCAGCTCTGGGCCCCCCCAGTTCTCTGATTTCTCATGTTAAGTCAGTAGCTGGTTGAGTCAGGTCAGACCTGTGCTGGGGCCATCAGGCATCGTGGGGAGGTGATTATTAAACTTGATAATTTGGTACCTGCGTCAGGAGACTTTGCTGGAAGATCCTGCACATCCAGGTGAAGACTCCTGCTCTGCCTTTTTCGTCTGACATTCTTTCTTCCACCTGGAGACACAGGGGCCTGATAGGCTGTGACTTTTGTTCTCAGAACAAGGCCTGAGGACTTTCGTCACCAAAAGTGAATTTATCCAAGTTGCAAGAAGAGAAAGGAACAGAAGAACGAAGTACATTCTAAGTTTCTTCTGTCTTTTGCTCTTTGAGAAAGTGACCCAAATAGGAAAAGTTATAATTTCATCTCATCATTCTCATCAATTTGGATGTAAAAGGGCATCAGGTAGCTTCAGTCCTGGGTTAGAGGAAGCAGTTCTCATACTTGGGGCTTGTTGGTGGACAAACTTGTCAGTTGATCCTTCCTAAAAATAGGTGGGTGAAGGCCTACACCATTTAGATATTTGAATGAAAGGAACCACCCCCTACCAGTGGTGGTCTGAGAAAGCAGATCTTGTGATACTTGATTATTACATAATGATTTGAGTGGATATTAATCATTTGAGTAGTAGATTCTGACTGATATCTGTCTTTTGGAATTCTGAATTTTTCCATCACAGGTTATATTTGTATTTGTTTAAAATGTGCCAAAGGAAGGGAATGCTCCCTGATCTTTGGTCAAGAAAGCCCCCAAACATTTATTGCATTATTTTTCTTTATCAAAACTTCAAGCTTGTCTGTAGTCAAATTAATCTTTTCCATGTGACTTATGGATTTTGTATTATTTTTAGAAAGATCTCCTCTTTGATGTGTCTATGTATGTCTGTGTGTATTTATGCACTGTATGTATATATATATAAAGATACATTCATACTCATATTTATCTTCTACATTAATTTTGTTCTTTGGTTTAGCTTACATTTACTATAAGGAATATTCTTAAATTATGCCTAGCTGCACTGTCTAATATAGCGCTCCAAAAATGTATGCGAAGAGTACAAGTTTGTAGAGTTTTTTTGGCAGCGACATGGAGAATAGGTTGGAGGGATACAGATAGGACATGAATGGGGACAGAAGAATCAATTCAGGCTGTAGTGATCATCACAACACAGAAGGCAGGAGAGCCGGAAACAGTCAAGTCCAGAAGGGGTTTTTGATCTGGGAGGTGGAAGTGGTAATTAGCAGTGACTCTGTTGTACTGTTGGATGCAAAGCTCTCCTTTGCGCTGTATACGCGGCGTGTCTCTGCAATTTCCACACTAGCCACTGGGTGGCGAGCTCAATCCACAGAAACACTCCTATCAGCTCCTCAGAAGTTTCTATCGCTGTTGACAAATGGAAGATCATTAGTAGAAGCCAAGACTGGCTGCTCTGTAGAAATGAGAGGTTAGAAACTTAAAACAAACAAACGAAATTATCCTTTTATTGAATAATCCGTTTGAGCATTGACTGCTTGCTATGTGTCTTACAAAAGCTTATTGCTTTTTAATTCCTTCTTCCTCCAGGACGCTGAATTTGAGAAAGCAATCAAGCAACATTAGTTCAGACAGCCACAATCACATAGTGATCACATCCTGTTCCTTAACCAGACAGGTTGCTTCTTATTCCCAAACCCCACCTCTCTAATGTGTTCAATAGTCCTCCCTGTGGGCTGAATTGGGTTCCCTCCCCACCCCCATTATGACTGTATTTGGAGATATGACTTATAGGAGATAATTAAGGTTAAATGAAGTTGTAAGGGTATGGGTACTAGTCTTGTACGACTGATGCCCTTAAGAGGATTTAACATTTCAGGATTATTTTAATGATAAGTACCAGGGAGTTGAAGAAACCCTAAGGAAGAAGAATTGTAGACTATTTTTCTCATTCTCCCCAACTGTCTTAAACAAGACAAAAATCCCTCAAACTTGTCATATGTATTATTACATGGCATATATAAAAGTTTTTATTTAGGAAATGATCAGATGTACAATTGCACAGAGCCAGAGGAAAGCTGATAATCTGTGGCAAAACTTCTAGAATCTCTCCTGCAATTTTCCCGTTTGCTCAAGTTCCTTAACTGGGGACGAGACCTTTGATTCTGCAGTTTGGAATGAGACTTAAAAGTGCATGTCCCTAGAAAGTTAAAGTATTGTCTTATATTCCTTCCAAGGTGTAAACCATGGATGCCTTTTACATGTAGCTGCTTCAAGGATAGTAGAGTGGTTGGTGGTCTGAAAGAAAAGGAGAAAGGTGGGAGCTTCTCTGGCTGTCCAGTGGTTAAGACTTCAAGTTTCCAATGCAGGGTGCACAGGTTCGATCCCTCCCCAGGGAACTGAGATCCCATATGCTGCACAGTGTGGCCAAAAAATTAAAGAAAAGAAAAGGGGAAAGGTGAGAAAAGGTATGGAGAAACAGAGGGATACGGATGCAAATTATTTTGTTCGGAAATAGCAAGGCTCTGATCTGCCAATTAAAAAGCAGAGACATTACTTTGCCAACAAAGGTCCATCTAGTCAAGGCTATGGTTTTTCCAGTAGTCATGTATGGATGTGAGAGTTGGACTATAAAGAAAGCTGAGGGCTGAAGAATTGATGCTTTTGAACTGTGGCGTTGGAGAAGACTCTTGAGAGTCCCTTGGACTGCAAGGAGATCCAACCAGTCCATCCTAAAGGAGATCAGTCCTGAATATTCATTGGAAGGGCTGATGCTGAAGCTGAAGCTCCAATACTTTGGGTACCTGATGGGAAGAACGGACTCATTTGAAAGGATCCTGATGCTGGGAAAGATTGAAGGCGGGAGGAGAAGGGACCAACAGAGGATGAGATGGTTGGATAGCATCACCTACTCAATGGGCATGAGTTTGAGCAAGCTCCAGGAGTTGGTGATGGACAGGGAGGCCTGTTGTGCTGCAGTCCATGGGGTCACAGAGAGTCAGACAGAGCTGAGCGATTGAACTGAACTGAACTGAACTGATCTGCAAGTTAGCCTCCAGGTTTGTTATTTTTTTGTTCACTCACAAAAGGGATACACTTATAACATTTAAATTCTCCAGACGTCACTTTGAATCGGAATCTGAGATCCACTGCTGACACTTAGGCCTTTAGGCAAGGTGCTATCTAATGCCTTTTCCTGATGTATAAAACAAAGCTTATGCCTACCCATGGAGGTGTCTGAAGACGAAAATGAGGTGATGCCTACAAAGCTACTGGCCTTGTGTGGTGCAGAAGTGGGGCTTAGGATTGTTTGGTGAGGGGTTCTCATCAGAGTTAAGAGTATGGCCTTTGAGGTCAGACCTTTTGGTCTAAATCCAGCTTGACCACTTCCTCGCTAGGGAATTTGAACACTTTGCCTTACAAGTTTCCTCATCTTGTAAGATGAGCCTGTATGCTCATCTGCGGCGACTGAGCACGCATGCGCCAAGCTGAAGGTTGGATTTCCCTCCTTTTTGTGAGAGTAGGACCACTTGCCTCAAGCTCTGTGTATAGTGAGGGCTTCTTAGCAGGAGCTCCATGACCAGCAACTGACCCTGTCCCCCCGTTGGCTGTCACTGCACACGGGCCTGGGGGGAGATACGCGGGGCAGCTGCTTCTGCTCAGGCCTCTCTCTCTTTTTTTAGGTCTCCTGGGGATAAATGCTTCCAGCTTTAGTTTGAAAACGAGTCCAGCCAATTTTCACTTTGAAAAAGTATTGTTACTTTATATATAGGTGCTTCCCTGGTGGCTCAACAGTGAAAAGAATCCGCCTGCAATGCAGGAGACACAGGAGCCCCAGGCTCAGTCCCTGAGTCTGGAAGATTCCCCGGGGGAGGGCATGGCCACCCACTCCAGTATCCATGCCTGAGAATCCCATGGACAGAGGAGCCTGGTGGGCTACGGTCCACAGGGTCTCAAAGAATCACAAAGAGTGGACGTGACTGAATCAACTGAGCATACACGCACACTATGTATAGAATTTTAGGCTAAAATACTTTGAAGATATTATTTCATCATCTTCTGGCTTTCATTATTTCTCTTGAAAAGTTATCCTCTGTCTTAACGTCATACCATTTATCCTTTAAAAGTAATCTTTTTCTTTTTTTAAAAAAATTTCTCTCTCTCTCTCTTTTTTTTTTTTTTTTTAGCACTTTTAGCTCTGTAAATAAATCTTACTCTGATGTACCTAGGGATTTTCTTTGTATTTTTCCTGCTTTGGGTTTGAATCTATGAATCTGTGTATTTCATTATCTTGGGAAAAATTGTATTGTTATTACTCCAAATATGGCTTTTTCCTCATTCTCTATTTCTTCTTCTAGGAGCCTGATTACATATGTTGCACATTTTATTATATTCTGTTGGTCTCAAACTCTTTGCATTTTCCATGATTCACTCCAGATATTTTCTTTTTAAAAAAAGACATTTTTGGGGGGAGCAGTTTTAGGGTCATAGCAAAATCGAGCAAAAGGTACAGAGCTTTCTTATGTACTCCCTACCCCTGTGCATGCTTAGCCTCCATCGTTATCAACATCCTCTGCCATAGGGATTACATTTGTTACAGTTAATGAGCATAACCATCTGAAGTCCATAGGTGACTCTTGGGGCTGTGGGTTTGGATAAACATATTATGACATGTATCCATCATTATAATATCATGCAGAGTATTTTTACTGCACCCCCATCCTCTGTGTTCCATTTATTCATTCTTCCCCCCCAACCGCCACCCCTATCCCACCCCGTGGCAACCATCTATCTTTTTACTATCTCCATAATTTTGCCTTTTCTAGAATGTCATATGGTTGGAATTGTACAGAAGGTAGGCCTTTTCATATTGGCTTTATTCACTTAGTAATAAACATTTAACTTTCCTCCATGTCTTTTCATGGCTTAATAGCTCATTTCTTTTTAGCACCGAACAATATTTCACAGTTTATCTATTTTCTCACGTAGTGGAGATTGTTGGTTGCTTCCAAATTTTGACAATTATGGATAGAGCTGCTATAAACATCCATGTGTAGGTTTTTATGTGGGCATAAGTTTTCAGCTTCTTTGGGTAAATACCAAGAAGTGCAATTGCTGGATTGTATGATAAGAGTGTGTTCAGTTTTGTAAGAAAACTGCCAAGCTGTCTTCCTCAGTGGCTGTGCCGTTTGCATTCCCACCAGCAATGAAGCGGTTTCTGTTGTTCTACATTCTCACTAGCTTTTGAAGTTGTCAGTGTTCCAGATTTTGGCCATTCTTAATAGGGCTTTCCAGGTAGCGCTAGTGGTAAAGAACCCTCCTGCCAATGTAGGAGACGTGAGAGAAGACGATTCGATCCCTGGGTCAGGAAGATCCCCTGGAGGAGGAAGTGGCAACCTGCTCTTGTATTCTCACCTGGAAAATTCCATGGACAGAGGAGCCTGGTGGGCTACAGTCCACGGGCTCTCAGAGTCGGATACAACTGAGCACACACGAGGCATGCTGTGTTTCATTTCACAGCAAATATTTCACTGTTTCTTTAATTTGTGTTTCCTGGTGTCATATGTTGGGAGTATCTTTTCACATGCTTATTTGCCACGTGTATATCTTATTTAGTGAGGTAGCTCTTAAGACCTTTGGTCCATTTTTCAGTCAAGTTGTTTTCTTATTGTTAAACTTTGAGAATTCCTTGTTTATTTTGGATAGCAAGGCTTTATAAGATGTGTCTTTTGCAAATATTTCCTTGCAGTGTGTGGTTTATATTCTCATTTTGGAACATTTTTTGATGTCTTTTGCAGAGCAGAAATTTTAGTGAAGTCCAGCTTATCTATTGTTTCTTCTTTCATGCCTCTGACATTATCTGTCAAAAGTCATCCTCATGCTTAAGGTCATCTAAGATTTATCCTGTCTTATCTTCTAGGAGTTTTATAGTTTTGAATTTTACATTTAGGTCTCTGATCCATTTTGAGTTATTTTTTTGTGAAGGGTAAAGAGTCTGTGTCTAGATTTATTTGCTTGTGAATGTCTAATTGTTTTTTTTTTGTCATTTATGAAAAGATAATCTTCTCTATTGTGTATGTCTTTGCTATTTTGTCAAAGATCAGTTGACTGTATTTATGTGCGTCTACTTCTGGGCTCTCTGTTCTGTTCCATTGATCTCTTCATCTATTATTTTGCCAATGCCACGCTTCCTTGGTTACTGTAGCTAAAAGTAAGTCTTGACATTGTGTAATATCAGTCTTCCAACTTCGTTCTCCCTCAATATTGTGTTGACTATCCTGGATCTTTTGCTTGTTTATGCAGACTTTAGAAGTAGTTCGTTGGTATCCACAAAACAACTTGCTGGGTGTTGATCGGGCTCACACTGAATCTCTAGATCAAGTTGGGAAGAACCCACATCCTATTAATGTTGAATCTTCCTATCCACTTGATACTTTCTTTTGAATTCCAGTCAGTCTTCCATATTGCAGATTCTGCATCTATGCATTCAACCAATTATGAATTGTAAATATTCAGAAAAAATTTTTTCAGAAAGTTTCAGAAAGCAAAACTTGAATTTGAGGCATGCCAGCAACTATTTGCATAGTATTTACATTGTATTTACAACTGTTTACATAGAATTAGCATTGTATTAGGTGTTATAAGTAATTGCTAGATGATTTATAGGAGGATGTATGTAGGTCATACGCAAATACTACTACATTTTATATAAGGGACTTGAACACTCATGGAAATTTAGTGTCTGCAGGGAGTCCTGGAACCAATCCCACCCCACCACCATGCATACCAAGACTGTATCTTCTTGTCATTAATTCTATTTTCAATTGATTAATAATTGTGTTTTTCAGGTCCAGAATTTCTATTTGATTTTTTAAAAAGTTTACAGTTTTGAAATTTTCCATTTTGCTTGTTTAAGTTAAATATATCATCCAGGGTTATTTTAATTCACGTCTGACAAATTCCTGTCGTTTGTTGTTTTTCTTAATTTTTAAACAATTCTTATCTTTTTGAAACCTGATGATTTTAGATTGTAAGCTCTACATTGTTGTAGTTGTTCAGTTGGTAAGTCATGTCCATCTCTTTGCGACCCCTGGACTGCAGCACGCCAGGCTCCTCTGTCCTTCACTATCTCTGGAGTTTGCTCAAATTCATGTTCATTGAGTCCGTGATGCTATCTAACTGTTAGGTATTTAGAATAGGGAAAAGGAGTCCAAAATGGTGGTGGCTAAAAGTCAAGGAAGAGAAAAGCCCGTGAAAATAGAACAGAGGAAGGTCAAAGGAAGGTCCGAGGACCGGAGTGAGGACTTCAGGTAGAACAGCACTCCCGACTCAGCCCAATTTGCATAGGGCAGGCCCAGGGGGAAGGAAAAATCATAAAAGCAGGAGCCAAAGGGCTCGCTCGCTCTCTCCTGGGTGCTGGGGCGCTCTTCTCTTCGCGTCTTTGTATTGACGTGCCCTCGTGCCTCAAAGATGGATTTTCCTGCTATCTTCTAAATAAAATAGAGCTGTAACACTGACTTGTCTAAGAGCTATAACACTGTCCGTTCGAGACCTGAGAGCTATACCACGCTCTGTCCAAGACCCAAGAGCTGTCACACGCTGAGGGGGCTTTAATGTCCGTCACTCCAAATCTTTGTTGTGATGAGACAGAACCAAGGAGCATACACTCGCCTTACATAACCATCTCATTCTCTGCCACTCCCTTCTCCTTTTGCCTTTAATCTTTCTCAGCATCAGTCTTTTCCAGTGAATCTGCTCTTTGCTTCAAGTGGCCAAAGTATTGCAGCTTCAGCCTCAGCATCAGTCCTTCCAATGAAAATTCAGGGTTAATTTCCTTTGAAATTAACCTTTGAATTGAAATTGAAAGGAATTGAAATGACTGGCTTGATCTCCTTGCAGTCCAAAGTACTCTCAAGAGTCTTCTCCAGCACCACAGTTCAAAAGCCTCAATTCTTAGGTGCTTAGCCTTCTTTATGGTCCAACTCTCACATTTGTACATGACTACCAAGAAAACCATAACTTTGATCAGATGGACCTTTGTGGGTAAAGTGATGTCTCTGCTTTTTAATACACTGTCTCGATTTATCACAGCCTTCCTTCCAAGGAGCAAACATCTTTTGATTTCATGGCTGCAGTTATAGTGTATGAAAAATTATGATGAGAAGTTGAGGATCTGGGCAATGTTATTTTTCTCCAGTGATGATATACTTTTGCTTCTGGAAGGCAGTTAGGTCAGGGACTGATTACCTCAATTCACTCAGATACTGAGATGTTTCAAAGGCTAGCATCAATCTTTGTGAAGACTGGCTTCTACTGACTCTCTCAAAGGACTGCTGCTGCTGCTGGCTGCTAAGTCACTTCAGTTGTGTCCAACTCTGTGCGACCCCATAGATGGCAGCCCACCAGGCTCTCCTGTCCCTGGGATTCTCCAGGCAAGAACACCTCAAAGGACTGAGGGATCTTCATCTGTAGTAATGTCCCCCTCCCTCCCCCCAAACTAAATGGCCTGAATTGGGCCAGATGCTCATTTCTGAAGCAATCACTTTGATTTAGCAAGAAAACAGGGACCTCAGTCTTACAACCCAAAGAACCTGAATTCTGCCACCACCACGTGAGCTTGAAGGATGCATTCACCTGCCAGCACTGCCATCGCAAGATCCCACAGAGTGGCTTAAACCACAGACATTTATTTCCTAATAGTTCTGAAAACCAAGCTGTTGTCAGGGTTAGTTTCTGATGAGAACTCTCTAGCTCGCAAATAGCTGCCTTCTAGCTGTGTTGTCTTACGGCTTTTCTCTGCATACACTCAGGGTGACAGAGAGAGATTTCTGTTGTCTCTTCCTCTTCTTACGAAAGGACATTAGTGCTCTTAATGGGGAGGGATAAATTGGGAGATTGAGGCTGACATATCACACTACTATATATAAAATAGACAGCTAAGAAGGACCTACAGTGTAGCACAGGCAACACTACTCAGTCATCTGTAATGGCCTATGTGGGCAAAGAATCTACTAATATAAAAGAGTGGAGATATATGTGTGTGTGTGTGTGTGTGTGTGTGTGTGTGTACGCATGCATGTATAACACACTCTTTTATATATATATATATATATATGTATATATATCTGATTTACTTTGCTGTATACCTGAAACTAACAAAACATTGTAAATCAACTATAGTTCAGTTAAAAAAAAAGGCCAAAGATAGCCTAGAAATGTTGCACCGGCAGTTATGAGCCTGCTGCTGCTGCTGCTAAGTTGCTTCAGTCGTGTCCGACTCTGTGTGACCCCATAGACGGCAGCCCACCAGGCTCCCCCGTCCCTGGGATTCTCCAGGGAAGAACACTGGAGTGGGTTGCCATTTCCTTCTCCAATGCATGAAAGTAAAAAGTGAAAGTGAAGTCGCTCAGTTGTGTCCAACTCTTCACGACCCTATGGACTGCAGCCCACCAGGCTCCTCCATCCATGGGATTTTCCAGGCAAGAGTACTGGAGTGGGGTGCCATTGCCTTCTCCAGTTATAAGCCTAGGGGGCAGCATAAGCTAATAAAATTGTAAGTGAACAAAAAAAGGGCACTAACCCTCTCAGATTAGAGCCCCACCCCTATAACCTCATTTAACCCTAATTACTTCCTAAAGGCCCTATCCCAAAATACAGTCACACTGGGGAGTTAGGGCGCCATGAGTTTTGTGGGCACACATTTCAGTCCATAACAGAAGAAGCCTCCAAACTCTAGATGAGAAATGCAGCCCAAGCTGACACTTGGATGTTAGCCCAGTGAGGCTCTGGGCAGAGAATCCAGCCTTGCCAAGCCTGGCCTTCTGCCCTCCAGAAACTGAAGTAACACACTTGTTTCCTTTCAAGCCACTAAGTTTCTGCAATTAGTTACAAAGCAATAGAAAACTAAGGACAGCTAGAAATTCTAGGCTAATGTCACTTTTTTCATGAAGAAAATCATGCCCAGTGAACTACAAAGAGTAAAGCAACATGGTGACGTTTACTCCGCCAGTGTATGTTGAGGAGAGACAAACACTCAACCATGTTAGGCTCCGTTTGGACCTCTTTCCACTCTGGTTTTCATTTCCTGACCTCCTGCTGATGCAGCCAAAGAGATTTTATTCTTAAAAACAGAATATTTTGGCCTCAAAATCCCCTCCCTCCTGCTTACCAGAACACGAGTCTCTAGGAAAGCAGGCTCCCCTGTTCTACTTCTTTGGGAATTCCCACCATCTTACTCCAGAGATTTAGTTCCCAGCTTCTTAGAAAGTTCTTCCTTCAACTGAGTTCATGTGCAGAATTTACATAAATATGGTCCATCAGCCTCTTCTGTGTGAATCACCTGTGGTGCTGGCTAAAAATGCAAGTTGTTCCCCCTCCCCCGGGACAGTCTGCTTCAGTAGGTGATGCTGATATGCATGAAAGTTGCAGAAACACTATAACCTACTTGACGCTGCGGTGTGTGCCCTTTCCCACTTGTTGGCTCCTCAGAGGAGATGGAAAACATCTGTTCATCATTCTGTGCATAATAAGCCAGAGCATAATTTTGATTACCTCATTCCCACAAGACTCCGGTGAGATGGGTTTATCTTATCACACTGGCACGTATCCAGTGTTAGGAGCCTCATATTCTTACCTCAGCACTTTGCCTGTTTTTCCCAGGCTGCCGGCCTGTCATCTTTCCCTTTGTTCTGCTCGCTCCAGCCAAACCATGACGACCGAAGAAGAAGGACTCTGAGGAAGCACCTGCATGACTCCAAACGCTTAAGTCTCTCCTATTGAACATTTGCAGTTTATAGAGAGACCCTGGTGGTTTGTTTTTCTATCTTATTTATTTATTTTAGCCATGCCTTGCAAACTGTGCGATCTTAATTCCCCTCTCAGGGATCGAACGTGCGCCCCATGCATTGGAAGCGTGAAGTCCGCCATGGAAGTCCCATGCTTTTTGAGTGTTGTTGTTATCAGGACATTTGTATTTCTGAACAGAATATTTTTTAACATCATTGCTTAGACAAATAAACAGGTGCCTATGACACACTGAAAAAAAAAAAAAAGCTGAGATCATGTTAGTTAAGCACAGTAAGAGATAAATAGCAAATACATGGAAAACACATGAGTTCCAGAATGGAGATAAACCCTGTTCCCCACTGGAGAATGAAGCACTAAAAACAGCACTGAAAAATGCTGGAAAAGAAATATAATGAGACAGAAACAGTCATATTGGATTCTACTTAAAATATTTGCTATCACTTATTATAAAGCTATACCCTTTATATTCGTACAGTGCTGGTAAGTGAATAAATAGATAATTCAGAAAAATAACTTGATATAAAAGATTTAATGCTAAATAAAGGAAGTAAAATAAATCAATGAAAAGTACACCTGGGGGAGAAGTGGAAGGGATGAAGGAAGAGGGGTAAGTTCCTCAACCCGCCTCTGCTCTACTGCCCCTCAGAGCCTCGGAGGTGAAGGGTCCCAGGGGAAGGGGCTGACATAAAAGGGAAGTTGACATCCATGGGAACCACACAGCAAGAAGGTGCTACATGTAACTCATGGGCTGAATACTTTGCTTGGGAACAGAGGTGGACTCAGAAATGTTTTAGGCTAGGGTCATCCCAGTGGAGAAGGCAATGGCACCCCACTCCAGTACTCTTGCCTGGAAAATCCCATGGATGGAGGAGCCTGGTAGGCTGCAGTCCATGGGGTCGCTAAGAGTCAGGCATGACTGAGCAGCTTCACTTTCACTTTTCACTTTCATGCACTGGAGAAGGAAATGGCAATCCACTCCAGTGTTCTTGCCTGGAGAATCCCAGGGACGGGGGAGCCTGGTGGGCTGCCGTCTATGGGGTCGCACAGAGTCGGACATGACTGAAGCAACTTAGCAGCAGCAGCAGCAGGGTCATCCCAGAGTTAAGGGCAGCGATGCTTGTTGATAATAAGGGCACTCTGCTAACTTTATATTCTTATAATCATTACAAATCCTTTAGAATGAGTCATGACTGCAGTAGAGTGGACTCCTGGAGGGAGAAGGCTGGTGGGCAGTGGACTGGTGGGGGTGGGTATTTAACGTTGTTGATCCAGGGAAAGGATGAACCACTGAGGTGGGGGGCGGGGGAGAGTGTCATTGCAAGTATCTTTTATATTAAAAGTCATTTATTATTTTTAGTGTACAGAATTACAGGGCCAAGACAAAATGCAATATAATTATAAAATAGAATATAATTTAATATATGACATAATGCAGATAAATCAAACAATATATTAAGGCCTGAAAGAGGAACAGAACATCCCTTCCCACTTCACCCTCAGTCTCTCTCTTTCTCACAAGGTTACCACTTAGGTTTTTCTTCTGTATCCGATCAGGAAAAGTCTACACATATATTAGCACGTATTCATGCATTCACTCTGTAAGTATCTACCAAATGACTTGTCTCTGTCTAACCTTGTTCTAGAATGGATGCTAGGAATAGAACAGTGAACAAAATAATCACTGCTGCTGCTAAGTCACTTCAGTCGTGTCCGACTCTGTGTGACCCCATAGACGGCCTCCTTCCAGGCTCTTCTGTCCCGTCACGCTGATCTGTTCTAATGGGGGGAGATACACAGTAAGCACATAGCATATTGATGGTGATGAGTGCTACAGAGGAAAACTGGACAGGTTAAGGTGTGTGCGTGTGCGTGTGCTTATGTCCTGGCTGGGAGATGGGGAGTATTTATTGTATAAATTGGCTTCCTATTAATATTAAGAAGGCACTAAAACAGAAATTTAAGGGAAGTGACAAAATTATCCCTGGGAATATCGAAAGGGAGAGCATTCCAGACAGAGGGTTTAGCAAGTGCAAAGACCCTGAGGCAGCATTGTACCTTGTGTGCTTAACAAACAGGGAGGCGAGGCTGGAGGGGTGTAGGCAGCAGGGAAAGTGATGGGATGTGGTAGCCAGATACGTGTGGTCTGTAGGCTCTTGCTCTGAGAAAGATGGGGATCCAGAGGAAAGTTCTGAGCACAGAAGTGACATGATCTGACTGAAATGTTGGAAGGATTGTTCTGACTGTTGAGACTAGACGACATGAAGGGAATTTTTTGGTTTCTTTTTCTGTAGTTTATATAATTTCCCCCAGTTTTATTGAGATACAGTTGGCATATAATGTGTAAGTATAAGGGGTACCACATGATGATTTGATACGTGTATGTATGGTGAAATGATTACCACAATAAGTTCGGATAACATCCGTCACCTCACATAATAACACATTTCTTTCCCTTGTGCTGGGAACTTTTGCAATCTACTCTCTTCGTAACTTTCAGTATTGTTACCGACAGTCATCATGTACATTACATCCCAAGAACTTGTTTAGCTTGTAGCTGGAAATTTGGACCTTTTCACCACCTTCACCCAGTGCCCCAAGTCTGGTAACCACCAATCTGATCTCCCTGTATATGAGCTTAGGCTTTTATTTTTATTCCACAGGTAAGTGAGATCATATAGCATTTTTCTCTGATTGGATTTTTTCACCCAGCATAATGCCCTGAAAATCCCATCTGTGTTGTCACAAGTGGCAGTATAGCCTTCATTTTTGTGGCTGAGTAGTCTTCCATTGTGTATATCTATCAATGTGAGTGTGTGTGTTTATGTGTATACACAGACATGGTTTAAAATCATTTGATTACAAGCCACTTAGTTGGCTTGGGCAGCTGGAAAGATGGAGTTGCAATTTACTCAGATGTGAAGATTATGAGAGGAACAAGTTGGAGGAAATGTGTTGGAACTGAAGGCTTGGTGTTGGTCGAGTTAGACAACCAAGTAGCAATGTGGAGTAGAGAGTTGTCCATATATCTTGAGGCCAGAACTTACATGTGTGAACCAGCAGCACAGAGAAGGTTTTGAAAGCCAGAAGCTGTGTGAGAACTCCTGGGGAGTGAGTGTAGCTCCTATGTTGGTACCAGGTCATGTGCTTACCCAAAGAAACTTCCAGGAATTCCGGTTTGATATTTGATGGGATTAGTATACTGTCCTAAAGCAGCAAGAAATTTCAGAGAATTACAGAAAAGTTCACAGGCTTCAGTGTTCTGTTAAACAGCTAAAATGGAAAAAGTGAGAATCCATGGAAGTAGTTACCATGGAGACCTGAACATTCCAGGAATGATAAACTAACTGGACCTGAGTGTGACCCGGGAGATGAGGGAATGGGCAGGCAGTGTGGGCAAACTAGCTCCCTAGAACTTTGACAGCAGCCTCTTCTCAAGGGAAGGACTCAGCTGATTTCTGAGAAAGCGACCACCAAATTCTAGAACATACTTAACATTTCTGTCTAGTCTGTTCTTAATCTGAATCTAGGTCCACTGAAAGAGGTTAGCAGGAGATCAAGATGGGAAGGATGAGGAAAGAATGGAGGTGGAGAGTTGACCATATGGGCTGGAAGGGAACCTCATAGGAATACAGGCAGCTGGGGAAAGAACTGCAAGGATAAGTACTTAGAGAAGAAGGGGACGGTTAAAAAGGTAAGGATAAAAGTGCTGTGAAATGATGGATGGAAGCCATTACCTTTCTGCCCCTCTCAATTCACACTTAATGGATAGTAAAATGGGTAAAACCCTAAGACTTTAGGGCATGGGAGAAGAACTGACAATGGACAGATGTCAACACATTTCTGGAAGGCTGAAAACAAGACAGGGGAAGATGGGGACAAAATGCTGCAATGAGAATGCAGATATGTTCAGGATTTGCCAGCAACAGGTACCACGAGGATGAGCTTGGGTCAAGGGGCTAAACACAGGAATGGAGCGTTCCCTGAAGTCTCTATGTTATACAATCTAACCGCATCTCTTCTCCAACCTGAAAAGTCAGGCCTAATAAACTCCAGAGAATTTAAAATGGTGAGGGTTTGCTTTAAGGGACAAAGGTTGTATATATATGTATACAGTTGACCCTTGAACAAAATGGGTTTGAACTGTTTGGATCCACTAAAACACATATTTTTTCAACAGAAAATGCTATAGCACTGCATGACCATGGTTGGCTGAATCTGTGGATGTGGATGCTCAGATACAAGTACGTGGAATGGATACGGAGGGCTGACTCTAATAATAAGTTATATGTGGATTTTTGACCAAAGAATCAGTGTCTCTAACCCTCCAGTTGTTCAATGTTCAACTGTATATATGATATCTTTTGTCTGAATAATGCATTTATCATATACTCCCCTAGATTATTTTATTATCTGGGAGGAGGAAGTCTAGGACAGATTTCCTAAGAGTATCCACAATACTGCCTGAATGGGTCAGTCATAAGTGAAGCATTGATCAACTGGACCACATTAAAATTAAGAATGTGCTAAAAAAAAATAATTAAGGTCATGAAAGGGCAAGCCTCAACTGGGACTTCTATCTGTAAAGTATATTGGATTGGCCAAAAAGTTCATTTGGGGTTTCCCATAGCCTCTTACCGAAAAACTCTAATGAACTTTTTGGCCAACCCAATAATAGTGTCTACAGATTAATAAGAAAAAGGCAAAATGACTGGTAGAAAATGGAAGAAATATTCAAACCTAAAAGAGAATATCGATATGGCAAGAAACATGAAATAGAGGTAGAATTCACTAGCCATCAGGGAAATCCAAATTAAGAATCACAATGTGATACATACGTATACACATGTATAGAACAGCTAAATTGAGAAAGGCTGTAAAAGTCAAGCGTTGTCCAGAATGAGAAGGGAGATGGCCAACAGAATTCTCATACTCTGCTGATGGGAGTGTAAATTGGTATGACCACTTTGGAAATTATTTGGAAGTATCTACTAGCGTTGATCGCTGAGGAAGGCTTTCTTATCTCTCCTTGCTATTCTTTGGAACTCTGCATTCAGATGCTTATATCTTTCCTTTTCTCCTTTGCTTTTCACTTCTCTTCTTTTCACAGATATTAGTAAGGCCTCCCTAGACAGCCATTTTGCTTTTTTGCATTTCTTTTCCATGAGGATGGTCTCCTGTACAATGTCATGAACCTCAGTCCATTGTTCATCAGGTACTCTATCTATCAGATCTAATCCCTTAAATCTATTTATCACTTCCACTGTATAATTATAAGGGGTTTGATTTAGGTCATACCTGAATGGTCTAGTGGTTTTCCCTACTTTCTTCAATTTAAGTCTGAATTTGGCAATAAGGAGCTCATGATCTGAGCCAAAGTAGCTCCTGGTCTTGTTTTTGCTGACTGTATAGTGCTTCTCCAACTTTAGCTGCAAAGAATATAATCAATCTGATTTTGGTATTGATCATCTGGTGATGTCCATGTGTAGAGTCTTCTCTTGTGTTGTTGGAAGAGGGTGTTTGCTATGACCAGTGCGTTCTCTTGACAAAACGCTATTAGCCTTTGCCCTGCTTCATTCCGTATTCCAAGGCCAAACTTGCCTGTTACTCCAGGTGTTTCTTGACTTCCTACTTTTGCATTCCAGTCCCCTATAATGAAAAGGACATCTGCTGGATCATGGAAAAAGCAAGAGAGTTCCAGAAAAACATCTATTTCTGATTTATTGACTATGCCAAAGCCTTTGACTGTGTGGATCACAATAAACTGTAGAAAATTCTGAAAGAGATGGGAATACCAGACCACCTGACCTGCCTCTTGAGAAACCTATATACAGGTCAGGAAGCAACAGTGAGAACTGGACATGGAACAACAGACTGGTTTCCAAATAGGAACAGGAGTACGTCAAGGCTGTATATTGTCACCCTGCTTATTTAACTTCTATGCAGAGTACATCATGAGAAACTGGGCTGGAGGAAGCACAAGCTGGAATCCAGATTGCTGGGAGAAATCTCAATAACCTCAGATATGCAGATGACACCACCCTTATGGCAGAAAGTGAAGAGGAACTAAAAAGCCTCTTGATGAAAGTGAAAGAGGAGAGTGAAAAGTTGGCTTAAAGCTCAACATTCAGAAAACTAAGGTCATGGCATCCGGTCCCATTACTTCATGGGAAATAGATGGGGAAACAGTGGAAACAGTGTCAGACTTTATTTTTTGGGGGCTCCAAAATCACTGCAGATGGTGACTATAGCCATGAAATTAAAAGACTCCTTGGAAGGAAAGTTGTGACCAACCTAGATAGCATATTCAAAAGCAGAGACATTACTTTGCCAACCAATTCCATCTAGTCAAGGCTATGGTTTTTCCAGTAGTCATGTATGGATGTGAGAGTTGGACTGTGAAGAAAACTGAGAGCTGAAGAACTGATGCTTTTGAACTGTGGTGTTGGAGAAGACTCTTGAGAGTCCCTTGGACTGCAAGGAGATCCAACCAGTCCATTCTGAAGAAGATCAGCCCTGGGTGTTCTTTGGAAGGAATGATGCTAAACCTGAAACTCCAATACTTTGGCCACCTCATGTGAAGAGTTGACTCACTGGAAAAGACTCTGATGCTGGGAGGAATTGGGGACAGAAGGAAAAGGAGATGACAGAGGATGAGATGGCTGGATGGCATCACGGACTCGATGGACCTGAGTCTGAGTGAACTCCGGGAGTTGGTGATGGACAGGGAGGCCTGGTGGGCTGCGATTCATGGGGTTGCAAAGAGTCGGACACGACTGAGTGACTGAACTGAACTGAACTAGTGTTGAATAGGCACATATCCTATGACCCAATGGTTGGTGTAAATCCCCAAAATGCACACGTATTTTTATCAGAAGACATGAAAATAATAGTAATAAAAATAAATGATAAAAAGAAAACTGATGAGTAGATAATTCATTTCCCAGTGAATTCTCAGATGGAATTCTAGACCCCCATTGATCCATCTCCTCCATCTCCTCCCACTACATTTTCATCACATTTTTCCTTTCTAGTTTTTTAAAATTTATTTTGACCATGCCTTGCAGCTTGCAGGATCTTACTTCCTTGACCAGGGATTGAACTGGTGCCCCTTGTATTGGAAACGTGGAGTCTTAACCACTGGACTGCCATCTTTAATTTTTTTTCTCTTCTGTCATGAGCACTAGCAGGTAGTTTTCCTTGGGGCACTACTTTTGTAATCACATGAGAAATGTTGCTTCATCTAGAAGGTGAACAGAGAATTATGAAGCTATTTTGAGACTTGAGAGAAGGGCTGTCGACAGTGCTCACTCATTACTTCAGTGACTCATTTCAGTTCAGCAATCTTACAAAGCATGCAATACCAATTTGTATTTCAGGAGATGTTTAAGTTTTAGAATTTCAAGAGTCTAGTGTTCTGAAGTTAAAATATCAATTAGAGTTTATTTCCTTAGTGGTCTGTCACTCTTAATTTATGTTGGTACTTTCTCAGTGGAATTCCAACATCATTCAGGAATAAAAGAGACAGGTACTTTAGAGGAGTTTAAAGAAAGACGAAAGCCTCAGTAGAGAATGAGAACCATCATTTCTTGCAGGATCTGGTTCATTTATGCTAAATGCTGTTTCTTTGACTCATTTTTGGTAAGTGCTGTTTCTTTGAATCTGTCTTCCATCTCTACTGGGACCTAAGGATCAGTAGTCCTGTGTTTTTCATTCTTCACTTTTAGGACCTAATCTCAGGCCCTGGATTAGACTTGACTTACATGATCTCCTATATTTTGACAGACTTTGTAAAGGGCTAATAAGGCCAGATCTAAGAACAGCTGTGAAGCAAAAGATGTCTTGTGTGCCCACAGATGTGTTATTCATCGTGCCTGGCATTCTTCCTTTTTTTCCCTTCACATCTTATTTTAACAAGTATGACATGTCATAAGATGCCTCTACCAGAAGGAGGGGAGGGGGGGAAAAAAAAAGATGCCTCTACCAGGAGAGCCATTTTGATGGTAGAATATGAAGTTATGGAAAGAGCACAGTTAATATCTGCTAATGGAACTTGTGTCAGAGGAGCCGATTCTAGATTGCTGGGTTGGCTTCTTAAGCGAGATCAAATGGGTAACCTGACCTGAGCCTTCTGCTTTTTCATTTACAGATGTATTCTTATAAGAAACTCCAAAGAGGTATGTACGTGATGATTTCCGATTCATCATGGAAGCCAGTGGTCAGCAAACTTTTTCCATAAAATGCCCAGATTATAAATATTTTAGGCTTTACATATCATACAGTCTCTGCTGCAACTACTCAGCTTTGCTGCAATAGCGTGAAAAAAAATTGTGGACTGTGAAACTGAGTTCCAATAAAACTTTACTTACAAAAACAGATGGCAGGCAGATTGGCCAATAGACTGTAGTTTGCCAGTGCCTTTAGCTTAAGATTACTTATTCTTTTGGGTTGTTCATTTCATCTCTCCCATGTCTCTGGTTCCCTTAAAGAGAAAACAATGTTCATAAATTAAAATATGAGTGTGCCACAGTGTAAGGATGTAATGAAACATAACATTGAACTTTCAGGCCTCTCAGGAAGTTATTCTCCTGTGACTAGGTCTAAATCTTAACTTTTGAATGAAGATTATTTCTAAGGCTACATTTCAAGTATCTAAATATGGCTTCCGGAACTGAATATAGTATATTCTCAAGGGAGAACAGATGACCCCCACGTTGAATTCACCATCTGGTCAAACAGAGTGGGTACCAGTTGTCTTTGAGGGTAAGATGTGAACGCCTGTTTTTTTTCTTGCAGAATGAGAATTTTCTGTTCAGGTATAAGAAGGTGTATTTGAACACAGCTATGCAGTTAAGCCTATTTTTAAAGCTTGAGCAAATACATCCTCAAGTTGGGCCATTGTACGTTGATTTATGACTCAAGAATGCTAAATTCCCATGTTGGAATCTGACCAACAGTTACATTGTTCTGTATGCTGTCTGCTGCTTCCTACACAGATAATTACCAGAGGCTAATTTACAGATGCCAGCAGGAACGGAAATGGAGTGAATGGCTGCCCGCAGAGATAGGAATTGGATTTTATCAAGAGTCGTGGACAAGCATGGTTGTTCTCAGAAGGAAAAAAAGTCCAGAAGAGTGACTGGTTAAGAAATATGATAACAAAATGAATTATCCAAAGGGCAGTGCAGTATTTAAAACCATTGCTTTAGAGTTAGACTAAGTCTAGCTTTAAATTTTTGGTGCTCCATTTAATATTTGGAAACCTTGGCTGAGCTGCTTAACCTAAGCCTCAATTTCTCACCTGCAATGTCAGTGTAATAGAATCTGTCTCAAAGTTGTGAGGAAAAAAGAAACATGTAGAACAGTTAACTCAGTATTTAGAACATAATAAATAATGAATGTTAGCTCTTATTATTAATTAAATGCCTCCAGTTAAAGTGCCTGCAGTCTAGTATTTAAGTTTTCTTCCACATTCAACAATCATGAGTAAACTTTTTGCCTTCTTCATTTGCTCAAGGGTATCAGAGATTTCAAGAGTAACTGACTGCATACTCTATAGAATAGAAAACTGAGATCTGTGAATTTATGTGAATTTTCCAAACTTAGAGCCTGATGAAACCAGAATTCAACCCCATCCACTGATCCTCTTATTAGTATAGAATTTCTCAAATTTGAAGGTGTACTTTTTTTTTTGATGCAACTTAGTTCTCATGTGATTCTATGAAATTCAGTATCAAAGTCAAGTTTATAAAAGAAGTGACCTTAGGCAAATTCGCTTGTGGCTCAGCTGGTAAAGAATCCGCCATCAATGCAGGAGACCTGGGTTCGATCCCTGGGTTGGGAAGATACCCTGGAGAAGGGAAAGGCTACCCACTCCAGTATTCTGGTCTGGAGAATTCCATGGACTGTATTGTCCGTGGGGTCACAAAGAGTTGGACACGACTGAGTGACTTTCACTGTCTCTTTAGGCAAATTATGTCCCCTGATCTCAGATTTTCATTTATACAAAGAGTAAGTTGGAATATAGAGGTGATCCCTATGGTTTTTCTCCAGTTCTGGAATTCTAGAGGTTTTGTAGAGAAACTCAGAAACTCATCACTGAGGTAAACAGCTAGTGAAGGAGACAGGGTAGACCATGTTGGACCAACATCATCATGTTCATTGGAGTGCTGGTGAGTAGATTTTAAAATAGACTCAGGATTGGAATTATCATGAAGATTGTTCCTGCACCTGCAAAATGGCCTTGCTGTTGTCTTTGATGCTATGTATCGGTGATGATTCCAGACTATCCCTGGAATTGAAATCCTGCTGTCACCAGGGATGAGCCAGGATTTTAGAACTGGAGGAAAATTTAAAAGTATATAATGAGGGCTTTCCTGGTAGTCTAGTGGTGAGGAGTCCGCCTAACAGTGCAGGGGCCACTGGTTTGATCCCTGGTCTCGGAGGATCCCACACGCCGTGGAGAAATAAGCCTATGGACCACATCTCCGGAGCCAGTGCCCTAGGGCCTGGGAGCTGCAACTACTGAAGCCCACGGGCCTAGAGCCGTGCTCCGCAGGAGAAGCCATGGCAATGAGAAACCCACACACCACAGAAAGAGTAGCCCCTGCTTGGCACAACTAGAGGTGACCTGAGTGAAGACCCACCAAGCCAAAAATAAAAGAAGTCAATAAAGAAATCTTTTTAAAAAGTGTGTAATGAATACCTATGCAAGTAGAGAATCATATAAATAAGTGCCTTCTTTTCACTGAATAATTACTTTAGGAAAATTCATTTTTAATCTTAGAAATTATTAGTCACATAGATTCTTAAATTCCAAGGAATAGCAAGGAGAGATAAGAAAGCCCTCCTCAGTGATCAGTGCAAAGAAATAGAGGAAAACAATAGAATGGGAAAGACTAGAGATCTCAAGGGAGAAGGCAATGGCACCCCACTCCAGTACTCTTGCCTGGAGAATCCTATGGATGGAGGAGCCTGGTAGGCTGCAGTCCATGGGGTCGCTGGGAGTAGGACACGACTAAGTGACTTCACTTTCACACACTGGAGAAGGCAATGGCAACCCACTCCAGTGTTCTTGCCTGGAGAATCCCAGGGACAGGGGAGCCTGGTGGGCTGCTGTCCATGGGGTCACACAGAGTCGTACATGACTAAAGCGACTTAGCAGCAGCAGTAGCATTCTGCCAGTTACATTTCTTACTGTGCAGGGTATTTAAACTTATCTGCTTAATGTTTTAGGGGAAATTAAGTAATGGAACTGAAGAGGGGTGCTTAGTTTCCTAAATTCCAATGATTCTCAAATCACTGAATTCGGAAAATCTTTTTAAAAATAGCATGGGGGAGAACAGCACAAATATTTAACAAGACTCTTACAGAGCTGTTTAGAATTGTTAACTATAATTGGAGTACTGTTCATGAATTTAAATGATAACTGAGTAATACATAAGTAATTATACTAATGCTTGTTCAGTTCAGTTCAGTCAGTTCAGTTCAGTTCAGTCAGTTCAGTTGCTCATCTTTTAGGATTTGAAATAGCTCAACTGGAATTCCATCACCTCCACTAGATTTGTTCTTAGTGATGCTTCCTAAGGCCCACTTGACTTCACGCTCCGGGATGTCCACCTCTAGGTGAGTGATCACACCATCGTGTTTATCTGAGTCATGAAGATCTTTTTTTGTATAGTTCTTCTATGTATTCTTGCCACCTCTTAATTATCTTCAGCTTGTGTTAGGTCTATACCATTTCTGTCCTTTATTGTGCTCATCTTTGCATGAAATGTTCCGTTGGTATCTCTAATTTTCTTGAGATTTCTGCTGCTGCTGCTAAGTCGCTTCAGTCATGTCTGACTCCGTGTGAACCCATAGATGGCAGCCCACCAGGCTCCCCCATCCCTGGGATTCTCCAGGCAAGAACACTGGAGTGGGTTGCCATTTCCTTCTCCAATGCATGAAAGTGAAAAGTGAAAGTGAAGTCACTCAGTCATGTCCCACACTTAGCGACCCCATGGACTGCAGCCTACCAGGCTCCTCCATCCATGGGATTTTCCAGGCAAGAGTACTGGAGAGGGGTGCCATAGCCTTCTCCCTTGAGATCTCTAGTCTTTCCCATTCTATTGTTTTCCTCTATTTCTTTGCACTGATCACTGAGGAGGGCTTTCTTATCTCTCCTTGCTATTCCTTGGAACTCTGCATTCAAATGGGTATATCTTTCCTTATCTCCTTTGCCTTTAGCTTCTTTTCTTTTCTCAGCTATTTGTAAGGTCTCCTCAGACAACCATTATGCCTTTTTGCCTTTCTTTTTCTTGAGGATGGTCTTGATCAACCTTTTGGTGGGGAGGGGAGGGCGGGGGGCTGAGGCAGGTTCTCGCCCACCACGTTGTCTGTGGCAGTCAGAAGCCAGGTGAGCTGTGAGCAGGTGATGGGTCACAAACAGGCGTGTCAAGTCCTTAAATGCATGGATGGAAAATTTTCAAGTGTGCATCTTGAAATGAGATGCTTTGTATTTGCTTTCTGTTAGGTATAGAATTTATTTCTTGGCTTTGGTGAATATTTCAAACCATCTACATTTGCCCACCTCTTTTTAATCTCTCTGAATCTCTGATTAATCTCGTGGAGATATGTATTAGAAAATTAAATCTGATGGATATTATTTGTCCTTTTGTAATTTAAGATACAGGGAATTCCTTATAGATTTTCTTAACTTTTTGGAAGAAAATCGTAACTAGTATGTTGTATTAATTAGAAGTAGAATATATTTTTATCTATTTATATAAAGAAAGATACCCACTTTTTATTGTTTCTACTTCAGAATACCCAGCTATGGGTCTTCCCTCATAGCTCAGTCGGTAAAGATTCTGCCTGCAATGCAGGAGACCTGGGTTCGATTCCTGGGTCGGGAAGATCCTCTGGAGAAGGAAATGGCAACCTACTCTAGTATTCTTGCCTGGAGAATCCCATGGACAAGGAGCCTGGCAGGCTACAGTCCATGGAATTGCAAGAATCAGACACAACTTAGCGACTAAACTGCTTCAGAAATTTGGATTCAGTAATTATTTAATGTTTTTACATTCACTAAATTACATACTATGCTAAGTCGCTTCAGTCGTGTCCAACTCTGTGCGACCCCATAGACGGCAGCCCACCAGGCTGCCCCGTCCCTGGGATTCTCCAGGCAAGAACACTGGAGTGGGTTGCCATTTCCTTCTCCAATGCATGAAAGTGAAAAGTGAAAGTGAAGTCACTCAGTCATGTCCCACACTTAGCGACCCCATGGACTGCAGCCTACCAGGCTCCTCCATCCATGGGATTTTCTAGGCAAGAGTACTGGAGTGGGGTGCCATTGCCTTCTCCAAAATTACATACTATGGTAAGGATCAATTATTTTTAAATTTTTATATAAAACCTGAGGCAAAGTTAGTTATAGTCCTTTGGAGTTCATTTAAATATATGTTATTTCATTGTAGCAGGGTGAAAACCCCTTTTTAGTAGATAAGAACATTTTTCACTCATCCGCAGGATGGGTGAAAATGTACATAAAACAAAATATAATGTGATAAAGAGAAAATCATTCCAAGTTAATTAGAATGGATGTGAAAACTCTTTATAGTTAATATATACAATATAGATGGGTTAACATGTGTAGAAAACTTAGAATAATGTCTGATACATAATATGTACATAATATATGCTGGGTTATATTACTATTATAATGCACAAGGAGAATGCAATTGTAAATAGTAGAATAAAAGTGAATTTTCCTATTTACTGGATAATATGACTTTGATTTCAGCTTGATCTTTGATAACATTTAGCAACAGGTGCTGTTAGAATAAAAAACATTTAGGGTTCTAATTTATTGTTAAGAGTGCAAGTGCCAGCCTACTTACAGGGTTTGATATTTTTTCATTTGATTAAAGAAACAGGTATATACTTTTTATCTTTCAGAGAATTAACAATCTACAGGGACCCCAAAAGGATAGCTAGTATATTCTGCTTACCAATTTGTTAGACTATTTTGTTAAGTGTAATTGTAGTTAACAAATTTATTGAATCCATACACTAGAAATCTCCTCCATGTTTAAGCATTTTGACTGTAGACTTGTAGGCATTTGACTTTCTATCTAGTACGTGGTCAATACAAAATAGTCTCTTTTTCTAACACAACTTTATGGTGGCCATTAATATTCAGGGAGGCAACAGACCTTGTAGTAACAACTCTTTATATGTAGGTAGTATTTCAGAGTCATCACAAAGTGCCATCACGTCCCCTATCCTCAATTTCATACAAAACAGTCTGCGTAATTTCCCTTTTAACTGTGCGTCAGAGAAATTGTTCACTCTGGCTCCCTCTAGTGGCAAGACCAGGATTACTGCTCTTTCTACTCTCTTCTCACAAGCTTATGTGGTTAGATACATAGGGCAACACCTAAAAATAAAGAACAGCTTTAAATAGTCTCACGTCATTCAGTGATTTTAGCCAAATGTATTTTTTCTGTGCTTTCTTTCCACTTGAAAGTGTAGGGCAGATACTCAAACATCCCCTTCTTTCAGTATTATCTGAGGATGGAAGCATGAAAGCATAGGGAGGAAAGAAATCCTCCCAGTCCTCTTTTTTCCCCTGTTAAGAACTTGATTGCTCTCTGACAACAATATGCATTGGCATCCAGGTGGTCATGAGAAAATTATCAGGAACTGGTAGACTGTGACCTCAGTAGGATCCGGGAAGCTGGCGACGATACGGAAGATACTACATTTTTAAAAAGGATGGTCAGATAATGGGAATCTTTTGGGGGAGTCTTTTGCAGTCACTATTTTTATTTCTCTTTTAATCTTCTCTGTCACACACTATAACTCAATGAGGCAAGTCAGGAAAGCTGTTCTTGGTTTCTTAACAGTGAATTTAACCACTAGTTCATTTGCTCTAACAGAGTCTGACACTAGAGTTGTCACCTGTTTTGAGAAAAGACATTCAATCAGTTGCTTTCCCCTTACTCCACTAGCTACTTTCTCAGTTTTTCAGAAAATCAACCAAAGTACAGAAAACTTGGAACTTCACCGGCGGTACAGTGGTTAAGACTCTTGAGGTTCCACTGCCAGGGCTGTGGGTTCGATCCCTGGTTGGGGAACTAAGATCCCACATGCTTCGTGGCACGGCTAACAAAAAAAAAAACTCACAAAGTACAGAAAGTCTGGCAGACTTACTAAAGATGAATGTGAGAGTCAGGAAAAACTTAGTGATCATATTCTTTTCTCTCATAGAGGCCACAGCTCAGGAAAGCAGGATCTCTGAGTCCAGGGGTTATAGAAATGTCCTTTGTTTTCCGTAACTTCTTAGACCTATTTCACGATCGGTGGGTCCTTCTAGAATCTCTGATTTTTTCTTTCTTTTTCTTTGACACTGCTTTTTAACTTCTTTACGCTTAAAAAAAGTCTTTGTTCACCTTTTCCCACTGACCTGTTACAAAACTAGATCAGTTTTCCTGCAGAATTTACCCCAGTTTGGTGTTTTCCTTATTCTCTTTGTGGTATTATTTAACTCGATCTGTTGTCCCTTGAATTTTCTGTAGTGGGAGTTATTCTAGAGGACTGATTCGATTCAAGTTCCACTTTGGGGGCAATGATATTACATAAGCATTTCTGTGTACTTCTCAGTATGTACATCTGTAGGCACACAATTTCTGGTTGTTCGTGCTTGAACCCTTCAAAAATCCAATCTGAATTTGTAAGTAGCTAGCTCAAACTCTGGGCTTCACCATTCGCTTTCTCTGCTTGCCAGTTGAAGTGAGGTATCAGCTACGTTAACCAGAGATTTTTAAATGATGTCCGAGTGAGATGTGAAGATTCATCAAGAGACTGAAGCTGAGGAGTCAAGACAAGACAAGAAAGCACTTAGTGTTCTTTAGAAAATGAATGTGGCTTTAAGGTCTCTGGTTAAGATGGTCCCAGAGGCTTCTCTGCTTCTTCAGATGTTTAATTCCACAAACATCTACTGAGAATTTGCTTGGCTTCGTGGGACATTTACAAAGATGAATAAGCAAACATGTTAGTCTCCACCCTTTAAGATGCTCATAAGATGAAATACAGGGATGACACACACAAAGTAGCTTTCATTTAGGTCAGATGGTGTTAAGAGCTGTGTGTAGAAATGCCCATGTCTGGGCTCCAGGAGCACAAGGGAAGGAATTTACTTCTGACAGATAGGATCAGGGAATTTCACAGATGCCATGGTGTTTGAACTGGATTTGAAGAAGATAAATGGAGGAGAAGGGGCATTTCAGTCCATAGAAATAGCTTGAACAAAAGCATAGCTGTTTAATTTATCTGTAAAATATTTATTTATTTTGGATGCACCAGGTCTTAGTTGTGGCACGTGGGATCTTTGATATTCATTGTGGCATGTGAGATTTTTAGTTGTGGCCTGTGGGACCTAGTTCCTCGACCTGGGATTGAACCTGGGCCCCCTGCACTGGGAGTGCAGAGTCTTAGCCACCAGACCACCAGGGAAGTCCCCAATACATAGCTGTTTTAAAGAGTTTGAGGTTTTCAAGGAATGGCAGAAGTTTCACTCTAAAGAATCACACAGTGCATGTCAGTCCACAGATATGAAGCTCGAAAACTAAATGGAAACACAGCTGTGGAAGAAGTGACCCAGACTGGGAATAGGTTTAGAAGCCATGTTATGAAGTTTAAAAGATTTTTCTGGACTTCCCTGGCAGTCCAGTGGTTGGGACGCCACCTTTCAAGGGGCGCAGGTTCAACCCCTGGTTGGGAACTAAGATCCCACATGTTGTATGGTGTGGACAAAAAAAATTTTCCCCCCTGTGGGTAACTGGAACCTTTTAAAAGAAGAAATAAGATTCATATTTTATGAAAGATAACTTTTTGAGTAGCTTAGAGACTCAGTAACAACAGGTAGAAAATGACTCATTAGGAAGTCACTTGAAATGTTTTGGACTTACGAAGGAAATGGAAGGTGTGAACTGGAGATATTTTAGGTGTGGAATGGAAAAGCCTTAGAAAAATTGTGAATTGAGATAGCAGGGAGTAAAGACAACTCATATTTTTAGCCACAAAGTAGATGGTTATGCCATTTAAATAAATCCTAACTTAGGTGGGGCTTCCCTAATAGCTCAGTTGGTAAAGAATCTGCCTGCAAAGCAGGAGACCCCAGTTTGATTCCTGTGTTGGGAAGATCCGCTGGAGAAAGGATAGTCTACCCACTTCAGTATTCTTGGGCTTTCCTGGTGGCTCAGCTGGTAAAGAATCCACCTGCAATGCAGGAGACCTGGGTGCAATCTCTGAGACTCTATCAGATCTAATCCTTGGAATCTATTTTTCACTTCTAATCGTAAGGGATTTGATTTAGGTCATACCTGAATGGTCTAGTGGTCTCTATTTTCTTCAATTTAAGTCTGAATTTGACCATAACGAGTTCATGATCTGAGTCACATTCAGCTCTGGTCTTGTTTTGCTGACTGTATAGAGCTTCTCCATCTTTGACTGCAAAGAATATAATCAATCTAATTTTGGTATTGACCATCTGGTGATGTCCATGTGTAGAGTCTTCTCTTGTGTTGTTGGAAGAGGGTGTTTGCTATGACCAGTTCGTTCTCTTGGCAAAACTCTGTTAGCCTTTATCCTGCTTCATTTTGCACTCCAAGGCCAAATTTTCCTGTTGTAACAGTTATCTCTTGACTTCCTACTTTTGCATTCCAGTCCTCTATGATGAAAAGGACATCTTTTTTGAGCTTTAGTTCTAGAAGGTCTTGTAGATCTTCATAGAACCATTCAATTTCAGCTTCTTCAGCGTTAATGGTTGGGGCATAGACTTGGATGACTGTGATATTGAATAGTTTGCCTTGGAAACAAATAGAGATCATTCTGTTATTTTTGAGATTGCACCCAAGTACTGCATTTCAGACTCTCTTGTTGACTATGAGGGCTACTCCATTTCTTCTAAGGGATTCTTGTCCATTAAAAAGCAGAGACATCACTTTGCCAACAAAGGTCCATCTAGTCAAAGCTATGGTTTTTCCGGTAGTCATGTATGGATGTGAGAGTTGGACCATAAAGAAAGGTCAGTGCTGAAGAATTGATGCTTTTGAACTGTGGTGTTGGAGAAGACTCTTGAGAGTCCCTTGGACTGCAAGGAGATCCAACCAGTCCATCCTAAAGGAAATCAGTCCTGAATATTCATTGGAAGGACTGATGCTGAAGCAAAACCCCAATACTTTGGCCACCTGATGCGAAGAACTGACTCATTGGAAAAGACCCTGATGCTGGGAAAGATTGAAGACAGGAGGAGAAGGGGACAACAGAGGATGAGATGGTTGGATGGCATCACCAACTCTATGGACATGAGTTTGAGCAAGCTCTGGGAGTTGGTGATGGACAGGAGGCCTGGCATGCTGCAGTTCATGGGGTTGCAAAGAGTCGGACACGACTGAGCAACTGAACTGAATTGATCTCAGGTAAACGAACAGTTCTGATGCAGGCAAAAAACGAGGTAGATTTGAAATTGTTGAGTCCGGCAGTCTGTGGCATATTGATTTATTTGATAGATGAATGAGTGTCTTACCTTATTCAAGGTGCTGGGAATAAGAGGTTAAAACAAACAAAAACTGAACAGTTGAAGAAGGCCTAGGCTTCATGGAGCATGTTTCTGGTAGGGAAACACTAACAAAGACCAGACAGGAAAAAAAAAAAAAATTAGATCCTAATAAGCACCAAATAAAAAATTAAAAAAAGATGCTCAAAAAAGAGCAGCTCGGATAAGGGAGCTGTTGGAAGGGTCAAGAAAACATAGACCCGAGTGATGGGAAGAAGCCAGTCGTAAAAGGACCCAGCGTGAGAGAATGTCAGGCAGAGGGAGGAGCAGGCTCAAAGGCTGCTAGCGGGCGGGAACCAGCAGTGACTCTTCAAGTCAGTGTCACGAGGGACAGGGAGGTGGAGGGGGGCGGGGTGCCGATCATGTGGGTTTTGTAACATAGGAAAATCCTCAACATTTTGTTCTTAACAAAATTCTTAATTTGAAGCGTCTACGGCATCTCCAGCATCTCCAAAATCGACGTGAAAAATTAAATTCGTAATTTCCGCCTCAGCTCCCCGCAGTCCCAGTTTAGCCCAATAGGTGGCGCAGCACAGTTGCTCACGGTACAAAGTGAGCGCCCAGCCTCACTTCCTGTTTCCCTCTGCAGTCTCCCACCGCCTGTCCGTCACTAACCCGGAAGCTTTTCCCTCCCCAGTACATCTTCTCAGTCTATCGACTCCATCTGCCTCCCTCCCTCCCTCCCTCCCCACCCGAGTCCAGGCCACCTAATGCAGCCTTTGAGTTGGTCCCCTGATGGGTTCAGAGCCGCGTTCTCAGGAGCCAGGGGCATTTGGTACCGTCTGAAGACGGTTGTGATTGTCACAGCCAGGCATGTGGCCGCTGCTGGCGTTGAGCAGGTGGAGTCTTGAAGTGATGCCAGACATCTTACAATGCACAGGACAGTCCCCACAACAAAGAGTGATCTGGTTTAACTTGTCAGTCGTGTTGCTGTTGACAGGTGTGAGCAAAGGGACATCCACTTTTACCACCTGCCTTTGCTACTGATAAAATTTTTCCGAAGCAGTCTGTGTACTCTCCAAAATGCATATATAATTATCTTACTTAAAAAAGAGACATTACCATTGACCACTGCTACCCTAAATGGATATCCGTTTGAAATCCTGTTAAATAAACTCAGTTATTTCTGTAATTAACGATTGCTTCAATAGTTAACATTAGGAAAACGCTGGTTATCTTAACATCCACTAGTAGGCAATTTCCTCCGCATTACTGTCTCTATAATGAGGCTGTGTACCTGCTCTTGTTAATTTCTTTTATAAGTATTATGGTTTTTTTACATTTGAGAATATGCTCACTGTTGGAACCTGCATATATAGCCTTCCAGTGTTTAGTCATTAAATTTAATTAAAAATCCCAACAAAACAGCAAATACCAAGGAAATGAAAACAATGCCAACATATCACATTCACTAAGCAAATGGACCTCATGGAAGGAACAGTAAATGAAATGAGCGCTGTCATAAAGTGCTGCTGAAACTAGCTAAACACTAACACTCCAATAAGAGCATTGAAAATAACGTGGCAGGTTGTGTAAGTAAAGTTGACTGCATCGTGTTTTGCCTCTCCTAGTGGGATGGTGTGAACTCAGGCTCCCAGGAAATGAGGGGAAAATGCCTGAGTTTGAGATCAGGTTTCAAATGGAGCTCCAGATAAAGCTGGTTTCTCCTAACTACAACAGATACAGCTGGATATGACTATGTGAAATTTATGCTGTCTTTATATTAAACAACAGTGTAACCATGAACATAATCATGCCTTATGTCTGTTTAACATCCTTCAGAGGTTTTCTTTGCCCTTGAAGTCTAAATTCTTGACATGTGCTTACAAAGCTGTGCAGATCTAATCTCAACACTGCCACTCTCCACACCACTCCAGAATTTGGTCTCCCTGAACGTGTTTCAGGTGGTTGCATGTGTAATACTCTTCCTTTTATCTCTGCCATTTTGCAGGTGCTATTTGCTCTGTTGGGATGTTTTTCTCCACCCCAACCCCCTTCTTTCCCGGAAGGCATCTTCATGGCCCTTACCCTACTGGCTTTCCGATTTAGAGTGAACTTATTGTTTTGTCTGCAGTGCTGAAAATTCCCAGATGTTTCCGTGAGTCTCACTTGAATTTCCAGAAAGTACAATCTCCCTCTTCCCAAATGAAAAAAGAAAACTGAACTTTATAAGCAAAGTAATAGAAGTATTTTATCGTGATGGGGAAGTGTGCTCAATCAATACTTTGGTCGCTCAGTCGTGTCCGACTCTTTGTGACCCCATGGAGTGCAGCCCATCATTCTCCTCTGTCCGTGAGGATTCTCCAGGCAAGAACACTGGAGTGGGTTGCCATGCCCTCCTCCGGGGGATCATCCCAACCTAGGGATTGAACCCAGGTCTTCCTGCCTTGCAGGAAGATTCTTTACCATCTGAGCCACCAGGGAAGTCCAAGAATACTGGAGTGGTTAGCCTATCCCTTCTTTAGGGGATCTTCCCAACCCAGGAGTCAAACTGGGGTCTCCTGCATTGCAGGTGGATTCTTTACCAGCTGAGCTCCCAGGGAAGCCCTAGGATGCATTTTTCCTCTGTTATCCACTGACCTTCATTTGCAGTCTGAGTTTTCCATAGCACTGTTGTGCTATGCTAGTACACTCCTGAAAGAAGCCTCCACAGACTACCATTAATAGTAAAAGAATGCAATCAATATGAAATGAAAATAAGAGTGCATCTCCAGGAAAGTTGAATCTAGAATAGATTTCAAACTTTTTCAAACATTCCATATGATATTCTCGATCATTCTTCAATACTTTCATAAAAGTGCCTAGAGGTGATCACTTTCTTCATATGATACTGGAGATACATGGACTTCCCAGGTGGCTTCAGTGGTAAAGGATCCGCCTACCAACGCAAGAGATACCAGAGACACAGTTTCCATCCCTGGGTCATGAAGATCCCCTGGAGAAGGAAATGGCAACCTGGTCCATATTCCTCCTGGGAAATCCATGGACAGAGGAGCCTGGTGGGCTTCAGTCCATGCGATCTCAAAGAGTCAGACACAAATGTGCACACACGCATAGAGATACTAGATCCCATAGTTGCTTTAAGTTATGCTATTATCTTCTCCAAGTTAATTGTTTCTGTGTCATTTTAAAAACAAACTTTTCCAAGGTGGAATTTAATTTTCATCCTGAGGATAATGCTTTGACCTTCCCTTTAAAAGAGAAAACGCAAAAATCATCCCAATGCTTAGTGATTGGTAGACTGTATTGCAGACTCACCCTGTGATACCAGGAAGTCCATTTTGGCTCAGTTTGAATTCTGGTTTCCAACAGGGCTGTGCCCTTGCTCTACAAGTCCTCTGAATTTTTAGCTGATAACTATTAGGGAGTAAAATATAATAATCTGTCAAACTGTCAATGAACGCTTTCCTTAGATGTAATAGGAGCTTTATGACCAAATGGCAACACTGCTGGAATTTTATTTTATTTGAACAGCAAGTCAGCATTTATGAATAAGACATTCTGCTGTACATATAAATTATGGTGTCTGAATAGGCACAGAGGCATTCTAGAGGTTTGCAGTTTTAGGAAGTAAATCCTTTATGTGTTAGAGAGGAGCATCTTAATAAGGTTCTGAAAGATGTCGATATTTGAAAGTGAAAAAGAAGCAGTATCAGAGGAGTATGAATTACATTATATGGAAGACAATTTTAACTGGAAAATGATTGTTGTATCCTAACCACTGAGAATGTTCATCAATAATTCTTCCAAGCACATTCTAGGCACTTAAGTTAGACATAGGTATAGGATTTGACTTGGCTAATAGAAAGGGAGCAGAAGTGATGAGGGTCCTTTCTAGGCAGGAGCCTGTTAGAACCATAACAGTCACAGTCATAACAGTTCAGTCACTCAGCTGTGTGCAACTCTTTTTGACCCCGTGGACTGCAGCACACCAGGCTTCCCTGTCCATCACCAACTCCCGGAGCTTGCTCAAACTCATGTCCATTGAGTTGGTGATGCCATCCAACCATCTCATCCTCTGTCGTCCCCTTCTTCTCTTGCCTTCAATCTTTCCCAGCATCAGGGTCTTTTCTAAGGAGTCAGTTCTTTGCATCAGGTGGCCAAAGTATTGGAGCTTCAGCTTTAGCATCAGTCCTTCCAATGAATATTCAGGACTGATTTCAGGAACCAAGATACGATTTCCAAGTCCTTTCTCCGTGTTCCACTGACTGGCAATGTTCCAGATGGTGGGCACACCCCCAGCCTGTGTACCTCAGTGAGGACGATGAGGTTGTGTCAAATTAAGCATCTGTCGTGTTGAGTTATGTGACTTGGGGGGACTTTGTTACAATAGCTGACCAGTAGGGTAGGCTGCTGTTACCTTACTTAGATGGAAAAAAATTTAGAATGTCAGGACACATTTGATTCTCGGAATTGTCATCATTTTATTGTGAGGCCATGGTTAGAGTGTTTGAGGGAACAAGTAATTGAGTATTATAGAGCTATGATTTTTATATGTGACATGTTTAGCTGATTAAGTTGAATAAAAATAGAGCTAAAATTATTTCTTGCAATTTAATCTACTAGATAATTATTTTAGTTTAATTTGGTAATTTCTTAAAATAATTATACTTTTATTATTTGCTTATAAACTAGAAGTATTATATCTCTCCATGTGTTTAACTCATAAATTTTGAAACTCTTGGGCTATTTGGTTGCATATTTTCAAAGTACTGGAATATGTTAGCCCTTGGAGTTAGCATACAGAATGACTGGTGGAAATCTTTAAAAACTAGTTACAAACCATCAGATTCTCTCTAATCTTAAAATATGTTGCTTAAGGATTTTTTATACTCTGACTTATATTATCAATTTTAAAATTACACCTGAATAATTAACTTGATGGTCAGTTTTCTTTTGGAGGGTAAAGACTTTTCTTAGCTGTGTGCATGCTCAGTAACTTCAGTAGTGTCTGACTCTGCGACCACATGGACTGTATGCAGCCTTCCAGGCTCCTGTGTCCATGGCAAGGATACTGGAGTGGGTTGCCACTTCCTCCTCCAGGGGATTTTTTTGACCCAGGGATCAAACCCACATCTCCTGCATTTCTGGCATTGGCAGGTGGATTCTTTTACCACTGAGCCACCTGGGAAGCCCCTTCCTTAGCTGGGTACTTAAAAAAGATTCTAGCCCATAGAGTATACTCTTAAATATGTTGAATATTTGAATGCTTAGAACTACATAAACTGGCAAGTGATAATAGTCATGCTATGTGAATGGTGACCCACAAAACTGTATTAAATGACAGTGTCAAGGAACTAGTAATCTTTCTTTCTGGAATGGAGGCATAGCGTAAATTGACATTTGGGGAGATAGCTATTAACAGTTTGGGGGAGCTCACTTGGATTAAGCTGTCATTCTGATCACAGAGAGTACATTTATGTTTTAATACTAAGATTTCTTAAGCTCAGAGAAACATCAGAATAGCTAAGAGAATTGGAAGGGTGTCACAGTGGAACCTGGTAGGATGCCTTTTTATCTCCTTGTGGCAGTTGCTTAACTCAAAAAATAAAAATAAAAAAGAGTACTCAGTCTGGAGCATGGACCTCTAGGTCCAAAGGGATTAACATTAGACAGATGGTGAACTGGAGGGAACTGGCCAGCAGTTAGTAGTTTTGCCTTGTGATATAAACCAGAGTGAATTCTATGCTAATGTATTCACTCATGCATAGCAGTGGTTATTTGAGGACAGAGTTCAGCACAGACTTGGGTGATTTGAAAGAGAACATCTTGTCTTCAGTACTGCAGACTTTATTTAGGGAGTTATGATGTTCATATCCTCTTTCTCAGATTCTACAGCTTCATGGGCTCCATGCTTGCGTTTGTTCTCTCAAGAATCTAGAATGGTGCCCTGTGGACGTAGGAACAGCTAATTTGGGGGCCAGTCTATGCTCTAAGTCTGTGCTCTAAGAAATGGAGTAGCCATCATGGTCAGCAAAAGAGTCGAAAATGCAGTACTTGGATGCAGTCTCAAAAACGACAGAATGATCTCTGTTCATTTCCAAGGCAAACCATTCAATATCACCGTAATCCAAGTCTATGCCCCAACCAGTAATGCTGAAGAAGCTGAAGTTGAACGGTTCTATGAAGACTTACAAGACCTTGTAGAACTAACACCCAAAAAAGATGTCCTTTTCATTATAGGGGACTGGAATGCAAAAGTAGGAAGTCAAGAAACACCTGGAGTAACAGGCAAATTTGGCCTTGGAATGCAGAATGAAGCAGGGCACAGACTAATAGAGTTTTGCCAAGAAAATGCACTGGTCATAACAAACACCCACTTCCAACAACACAAGAGAAGACTCTACACATGGACATCACCAGATGGTCAACACCGAAATCAGATTGATTATATTCTTTGCAGCCAAAGATGGAGAAGGTCTATACAGTCAGCAAAAACAAGACCAGGAGCTGACTGTGGCTCAGATCATGAACTCCTTATTGCCAAATTCAGACTTAAATTGAAGAAAGTAGGGAAAACCGCTAGACCATTCAGGTATGACCTAAATCAAATCCCTTATGATTATATAGTGGAAGTGAGAAATAGATTTAAGGGCCAAGATCTGATAGATAGAGTGCCTGATGAACTATGGAATGAGGTTGTGACATTGTACAGGAGACAGGGATCAAGACCATCCCCATGGAAAAGAAATGCAAAAAAGCAAAATAGCTGTCTGGGGAGGCCTTACAAATAGCTGTGAAAAGAAGAGAAGTGAAAAGCAAAGGAGAAAAAGAAAGATATAACCATCTGAATGCAGAGTTCCAAAGAATAGCAAGAAGAGATAAGAAAGCCTTCTTCAGCGATCAATGCAAAGAAATAGAGGAAAACAACAGAATGGGAAAGACTAGAGATCTCCTCAAGAAAATTAGAGATACCAAGGGAACATTTCATGCAAAGATGGGCTCAATAAAGGACAGAAATGGTCTGGACCTAACAGAAGCAGAAGATATTAAGAAGAGATGGCAAGAATACACAGAAGAACTGTACAAAAAAGATCTTCATGACCTGGATAATCACGATGGTGTGGTCACTCATCTAGAGCCAGACATCCTGGAATGTGAAGTCAAGTGGGCCTTAGAAAGCATCACTATGAACAAAGCTAGTGGAGGTGATGGAATTCCAGTGGAGCTGTTTCAAATCCTGAAAGATGATCCTGTGAAAGTGTTGCACTCAATATGCCAGCAAATTTGGAAAACTCAGCAGTGGCCACAGGACTGGAAAAGGTCCATTTTCATTCCAATCCCAAAGAAAGGCAATGCCAAAGAATGCTCAAACTACCGAACAGTTGCACTCATCTCACATGCTAGTAAAGTAATGCTCAAAATTCTCCAAGCCAGGCTTCAGCAATATGTGAACCGTGAACTTCCTGATGTTCCAGCTGGTTTTAGAAAAGGCAGAGGAACCAGAGATCAAATTGCCAACATCCGCTGGATCATCAAAAAAGCAAGAGAGTTCTGAAAATCTATTTCTGCTTTATTGACTATGCCAAAGCCTTTGACTGTGTGGATCACAATAAACGGTGGAAAATTCTGAGAGTGATGGGAATACCAGATCACCTGACCTGCCTCTAGAGAAATCTGTATGCAGGTCAGGAAGCAACAGTTAGAATTGGACATGGAACAACAGACTGGTTCCAAATAGGAAAAGGAGTGCATCAAAGCTGTATATTGTCACCCTGCTTATTTAACTTCTATGCAGAGTACATCATGAGAAACGCTGGACTGGAAGAAACACAAGCTGGAATCAAGATTGCCAGAGAGAAATCTCAATCACCTCAGATATGCAGATGACACCACCCTTATGGCAGAAAATGAAGAGGAACTAAAAAGCCTCTTGATGAAAGTGAAAGAGGAGAGTGAAAAAGTTGGCTTAAAGCTCAGCATTCAGAAAATGAAGATCATGGCATCCGGTCCCATCACTTCATGGCAAATAGATGGGGAAACAGTGGAAACAGTGTAAGACTTTATTTTGGAGGGGTCCAAAATCACTGCAGATGGTGATTGCAGCCATGAAATTAAAAGACGCTTACTCCTTGGAAGAAAAGTTATGACCAACCTAGACAGCATATTCAAAAGCAGAGACATTACTTTGCCGACTAAGGTCCATCTAGTCAAGGCTCTGGTTTTTCCTGTGGTCATGTACAGATGTGAGAGTTGGACTGTGAAGAAGGCTGAGTGCTGAAGAATTGATGCTTTTGAACTGTGGTGTTGGAGAAGACTCTTGAGAGTCCCTTGGACTGCAAGGAGAGCCAACCAGTCCATTCTGAAGGAGATCAGCCCTAGGATTTCTTTGGAAGGAATGATGCTAAAGCTGAAACTCCAGTACTTTGGCCACCTGATGCGAAGAGTTGACTCATTGGAAAAGACCCTGATGCTGGGAGGGATCGGGGGCAGGAGGAGAAGGGGATGACAGAGGATGAGATGGCTGGATGGCATCACTGACTCGATGGATGTGAGTCTGAGTGAACTCCAGGAGTTGGTGATGGACAGGGAGGCCTGGCGTGCTGCGATTCATGGGGTCACAAAGAGTCGGACACGGCTGAGCGACTGGACTGAACTGAACTGAACTGAACTGAACTGAGCTGAACTGAACTGAGCTAAACTGAACTGAGCTGAACTGAACTGAACTGAACTGAACTGAACTGAGCTGAACGAACTATGCTCTAAGTACTGTTCTAGATATTTTACTTAACATTATCTAATTTAATCCTTCAAATAACTTCATAATGTACATATTTATTCTTCCATTTAATGAGTTGGTGAAATTTCTGTTATTTGCCAGGAATTGTTAGATACTGGTATAATCATCCCCATTTTACAGATGAGAAAACTGAGACCTGGAAAAGTTTATTTAACCTTGGTATGGTTACTATGGTAGCCACCCCCCACCCCTGCCACCACTACACTCTCCCTGAAGATTTCCATGCCCTAATTCCTAGAACTTGTGAATATGTTACCATACACGGCAAAAGGCACTTTGCAGGTGTGGTTAAGGTTGAGGACTTTAAAATGAGAGATGAGCTTGGACTGTCCAGGTGGTCTCAATCATATTAGGTCTTCATGTGCAAAGAACTCTTCTTTTGTGGTTATAAAGAGATGTAATGACAGAAGAAGGGTCAGAGATGTGACATTGCTGGCTTTGAAAATGGAGAAAGAGGGTCAGAAGCCCATGGATGTGGTGGGACCTCGAGGCTGGAAATGCCAGGAAGCCATTCTCCTCTGTGGCTCCAGCAACAAATTCAGCCCTGCAGACATCTTGATTTTGGCCCTGTGAGACCTGTGTTAGATCTCTGACTAATAGAACTATAACAGATTGGTGTTGTTTTAGGTTACTATGTTTGTGACAGTTTGTTATGGCAGTGTTAGAAGACTAACACGGTTCCACAGATACTGTTAGAATTTTATACCAGGTTTGCCTGGAAAATTCCATGGACAGAGAAGCCTGGTGGGTTACAGTCCATGGGGTTACAAAGAATCAGACACGACTTAGCAGCTCAGCATGCATGCTGTCTGACTCAAAAATGCTTTCTTTTTGTTAAGTAATGTTAATGAAAATATAGCCAAGAAAGTGCATTTCATCTAGTTTTTCACTAAACAACTTCCATTTCCCTTTTTGCCTCGTTCCAACTGCTGACAATTGTTTTGAACATTTACTTCTTACCTATTGGATGTGGTTCAGTTCAGTTCAGTTGCTCAGTCATGTCCGACTCTTTGTGACTCCATGAATAGCAGCACGCCAGGCCTCTCTGTCCATCACCAACTCCTGGAGTTTACTCAAACTCATGTCCATCGAGTTGGTGATGCCATCCAGCCATCTCATCCTCTGTCGTCCCATTCTCCTCCTGCCCCCAATCCCTCCCAGCATCAGGGTCTTTTCCAATGAGTCAGCTCTTCGCATGAGGTAGCCAAAGTATTGGAGTTTCAGCTTTAGCATCAGTCCTTCCAATGAACACCCAGGACTGATCTCCTTTAGAATGGACTGGTTGGCTCTCCTTGCAGTCCAAGGGACTCTCAAGAGTCTTCTCCAACACCACAGTTCAAAAGCATCAATTCTTTGGCACTCAGCTTTCTTTATAGTCTAACTCTCATATCCATACATGACTACTGGAAAAACCATAGCCTTAACTAGATGGACCTTTGTTGGCAAAATAATGTCTCTGCTTTTGAATATGCTATCTAGGTTGGTCATAACTTTTCTTCCAAGGAGTAAGCATCTTTTAATTTCGTGGCTGCAGTCACCATCTGCAGTGATTTTGGAACCCCCCAAAATAAAGTCTTACTTACTGTTTCTACTGTTTCCCCATCTATTTGCCATGCAGTGATTGGATGTGGTAGATTTGTTAATTTTAAAAATCATACATTGCACCATTATCTCCAATAAAAAAAGAGAAGTTATGAGGCTCAGTGAAAAATGAAAATGTGAGGCTTCTTGCTCAAGCACAAATATTAAAACTTAAAAGTATTAAAAAGTATGTATTTGGTTTATGCTAAACTCCATAAAATATGTGGGAGGGCATTTTTTTTGTTGTTTAGTTGCTAAGTCACGTCTGACTCTTTTTGACCCCATGGACTGTAGCCCGCCAGGATCTCTGTCCATGGGATTTTCCAGGCAAGAATAATGAAGTGGGTTGCCATTTCCTTCCCAACCCAGGGATCGAACTTGTGTCTCTTGCACAGGCAGGTGGATTCCTTACCACTGAGCCACCTGGGAAGCCTACTACTAATGTCAAAACTGAATGCCTTATGATTGAAGAGATTGTTCCTGAGATTTTATTCTGATAAACTCACCAACAAATATTGTACAGAAAAACAAATCTCACAGGGCTCTAGAGGGATGGGAATGCCACACAAAGAGGTGAATTGCAGACTCTCTCCTGCAATTTCAATCTTTGCTGGCATATCAGTAACAGTATTTATGGCAACAAGCTAAATATTCATCGTACACTTTACTGATACTAATTTGTGATGGATAAAAGTGAAAAAAATCTTTGCATAAGTGTACTTTTAGGAAAGTAAAGGAATTAATCAGTTTCCCAGACCCTCAGCCGCTTGCTCTACCTTGGCCGTTCTGCAGTCCTATGGCCTTCTCTCCAGCTTGTGTAGTTCCACTGCTTGGGCACCGCTGATGACTTTTCCTCCTTGGCCACTGTTTTGCCACCAGGCTTACCAAGTGTATTTGGTGTCTGGCTATTTCTTCCACTCTCAGACTCAGAAGAAACTCCACATGGCAGGGTGGGTGTCTGCATCCCAGTGTGTCACTCAGGGGGCCAGATGAGAAACCTGGAAGTTCAAGAGGAGTTAATTTCCTATGGGACAAACATTACTGTAACCAGGAGACAGAAAGCAGCCAAGCATATGACCTTCCTCTGCTTCCACTCTTCCATGTACTGTGCCAAGGGATGGTTTCCTCTGGCAGCCCTTGTGAAGTGGGAGCCAATGAGATAATACATCATTTTTCATTGCTGTATATCTTTTCTTTAATCCCCTTTGGCTCACTGTTGATTTACTAATGTTTACTAGAGAACTCATGTTAAACAGAAACAATGAAGGCAAATCTATGCAAAGGTTGCACAAAATAATAATAATTATCAGAATAAGTTATTATAAAAATTAGAATTTATGGGGTTAAAAAATAGAATGAAAATCTAGATGGTAATTGAGGTTGGTGCTTGGAGTAAAAATTCCAAGATTCTGGTCTTAATATTGTTTAATTTTGAACTTCGTGAATTTAATCAGGAGTATTAACATTTCTAGAGTAACTAATAAAAATATGGTGGGATAACATCTAATAATGAAAAAAAATACTGGGAAACAAGCAATATTAAAATCCTCAGTCTATCCAAAAAAGACAAGAATGGGGAGGAAGAAAGTATGCCAAACAGAAAGTACAACATAAGATGGTTATTTGTGATTATAGTCAATGTAAGTGGAAACTTCATACTTAAAAAAAACCAACTCTTAGCCTTGATGAAAACATTGAAAACTGGGATGTATGCTATTTATGAAAAACATAGTAAAATACTCAGGTTGAAGATCAAAGACAGAAAAAAGATAAAGTCACACAAATACTGTTCCCCCACAAAGAAAAAGTTGGCATAACTGTATTAATGTTTGACAAAGTAAATCTTTAAGGCATAAAGCATTTCCAAATTCAAAGGAGATCACAGTTAATGAAAGTTTTAAATAATCAGAAAGATGCAGTTGTAAGCCTGAATTCTCCTAATAACATAGGTTTGAAATTTGCATAAACAGAAATTGAAAGGTCCACAATCATAGTGAAATTTTGACACTTCTCTTTTTCTAAGTGTTCAGCAGACAATTTGAACATATTTGTTACAAACTTCGATGTTTCAATGAGTTAAAATAATATAGAGCTTCCTAGGTGGCACAGTGGTAAAGAATCCACCTGCCAAGTGGGAGACTTGGGTTTGATCCTTGGGTCGGGAAGATACTGTGGAGGAGGAAATGGCAACCCGCTCCAGTATTCTTGCCTGGAGAATCCCATAGACAGAGAGGCCTGATGGGCTACAGTCCATGGGGCTGCAAAGAGTCGGACACGACTGAGAAACTGACAGTCGCGTCTGACCCTTTGGGACCCCATGGACTGTAGCCCACCAGGCTTCTCTGCCCATGGGATTCTCCAGGCAAGAATACTGGAGTGGGTTGCCATCGCCTTCTCCAGGGGATCTTCCCAACCCAGGGATTAAGCCTAGGTCTCCTGCACGGCAGGCAGATTCTTTACCATCTGAGCCTCCACAGAGCTCTCAGACGCGACTGAGCATGCATGAACTCTCATGAGATATTGATTCCCATAGTTAGAACTCAGGAAAAAACAAATAATGTGAGCCCTTAGCTTTCTTTTCATAAGATAAGTTTATTTTTTTTTCACTCTTGCACACCATCCTCCTCCCATTCTTCTTCATCATCCGTCTTCCTCTTTCTCATCCACCTCTTAGCATGACAGGCTGGCAAGTGAAATGCAGTTTTCAAAATCTCAAGTGAGTTTGCTTCCTTTCTGAGAGAAAGTGCTGCTTTACACACGATTTGGGTCAATTTCCTAATTCTTGCCCTTATCTCGACTGAATAGGTCGTGCTTGTCCGTTCAATGGAGAAGAAAAGAGGAAATTGATCAGTTCCCATTGTTTAAAAATCACTGAGCTTATAGTTACACATCTCAAGCTAATCTGATTTTTAACAATAGAGAGAGAGAGAGACTCAGGTTGAGAGAATGATTTGGCTTAGCCTATTGATTCATGCCTGTGGCCTTTCATGCATCCAGTTTTATGGTTATTCCAGGAAACTAGTTTCTTGTGCTACCATTTGTCATTTTCTGTATGTGAACAATCAGTTCACTGTTCCCCCAACACTTGAAGTTTTGACACAAAATCTGACACCATGGCTGCCACTTAAATTTTTATTGTCAAGAGCAAAAAAGAGTTCTGACTTTGCTATGAGAAGAAATAATCTGTCTATAATTGCTTACTCAGACAGTTCAAGTTCACTGGAGGGCCTCATCTTTTTTTGCTCTCAGGGCCTGGAATAGAGGAAATCTCCTGCCTCCTTCATTAGTTCTAGAGAATAAAGGTGCATGTTGTCACCTACCTGCTCAAGAGGAACTCTGTGAATGTTTAGTTAGTTTCCAGGGGAAAGTGCATGGAGGTCATGGAGGTAGGAAAGGAGAAAAGCATCATAATGTGTGACTTATAGTCAAAAATGGACATAAGTTGGTTTTTCTTTTTGTTCTATCTTAAGTGATTTCTGCCATTCATAAATTCTATATTCTGGCTCTGCTTCCAGTTCATTGTTCACTTAGTTTTCAACACATCTGTTGATCACTAATTACATGCCAAGTCTCCTCTGGGTGTTTGTGATACCTGAGTGAACAAAAATCACAAAAATAACAAAAATCCATGTCTTCATGGGGCTTGCATTCTTATGGGGGAAGACTGGCAATAAATGATAAATATAACAAATAAGTTAATTTAATGGAATGTTGGGCATCAGTGTGTATTAGAGAAAAAATAATTAGAGCAGGATAAGGGACATTGGATTGTTGACAAGGGGACAGCAGTAATCTTCAAGAGGGTTTTTAAAAATAGATTTCCATAGAAAGAGGATGTTTGACTTAGAGAATGAATTTGTGGTTACAGTGGGTGGAGGTAGGGAGGGATGGTTAGAAAGTTTGGGATCGACATGTACACACTACTGTATTTAAAATAGATAATCAACAAGGACCTACTGTATAGCATAGGGAACTCTACTCAATATTCTGTAATACCCTAACAGGACTGGAAAAGGTCAGTTTTCATTCAATCCTGAAAAAATGCAATGCCAAAGAATGCTCAAACTACTGCACAATTGCACTCATCTCACACGCTAGTAAAGTAATGCTTAAAATTCTCCAAGCCAGGCTTCAGCAATACATGAACCGTGAACTTCCAGATTTCAAGCTGGTTTTAGAAAAGGCAGAGGAACCAGAGATCAAATTGCCAACATATGCTGGATTGTTGAAAAAGCAAAACAGTTCCAGAAAAACATCTATTTCTGCTTTATTGACTATGCCAAAGCCTTTGACTGTGTGGATCACAATAAACTGTGGAAAATTCTTCAAGAGATGGGAATACCAGATCGCCTGACCTCCCTCTTGAGAAACCTATTGCAGGTCAGGAAGCAGCAGTTAGAACTGGACATGGAACAACAGACTGGTTCCAAATAGGAAAAGGAGTACGTCAAGGCTGTATATTGTCACCCTGTTTATTTAACTTCTATGCAGAGTACATCATGAGAAACGCTGGGCTGGAGGAAGCACAAGCTGGAATCAAGATTGCCGGGAGAACTATCAATAACCTCAGATATGCAGATGACACCACCCTTATGGCAGAAGTGAAGAACTAAAGAGCCCTTGATGAAAGTGAAAGAGGAGAGTGAAAAAGTTGGCTTAAAGCTCAACATTCAGAAAATGAAGATCATGGCATCTGGTCCCATCACTTCATGGGAAATAGATGGGGAAACAGTGAAAACAGTGGCTGACTTTATTTTTCTGGGCTCCAAAATCACTGCAGATGGAGATTGCAGCAATGAAATTAAAAGATGGCAATTGCAGCAATGAAAGTTATGACCAACCTAGACAGCATGTTGAAAAGCAGAGACATTACTTTGCCAACAAAGGTCCGTCTAGTCAAGGCTATGTTTTTTCCAGTGGTCATGTATGGATGTGAGAGTTAGACTATAAAGGAAGCTGAGTGCCAAAGAATTGATGCTTTTGAACTGTGGTGTTGGAGAAGACTCTTGAGAGGCCCTTGAACTGCAAGGAAATCCAACCAGTCCATCCTAAAGGTGATCAGTCCTGGGTGTTCATTGGAAGGACTGATGTTGAGGCTGAAACTCCAATACTTTGGCCACCTCATGTGAAGAGCTGACTCATTGGAAAAGACTCTGATGCTGGGAAAGGTTGAGGGCTGGAGGAGAAGGGGATGACAGAGGATGAGATGGTTGGATGGCATCATCGACTCGATGGACATGGGTTTGGGTGGACTCCGGGAGTTGGTGATGGACAGGGAGGCCTGGTGTGCTGCAGTTCATGGGGTTGCGAAGAGTCAGACACAACTGAGCGACTGAACTGAACTGACCCCTAAATGGGAAAAGAATTTGAAAAAAAATAGATACAGGTATATGAATAACTGAATCACTTTGTTATACGCCTGAAATTAACACAGCATTGTTAATAAATTATACTCTAATATAAAAGAAAAAAAAAGAAAGGGGATGTCTAAGCAGAAATTAAAGGAAGCAAGGAATATGCTGGGCTATAACTGGAAAGAGTTTTTCCAGGAAATGATCAGCCCCAAGGCCCTGGGGGAGGAGTGTGCTTGCAGCATCATGGGACCACAGAGGCCAGAATGGCTGGAGCAGAGTGAGCACAGGGGCAGTAACAGGAGATGGATTGTGAAGTGCTCAGCAGGGAGTGGACAGAGGGTCAAGGTTGGGGGGAGGCAGGTTGGCAGAAATTTCCTGGCCATGATATCTACTTTCATTCTAAGTTAAATGGATGCCAAAGTGTTGGCCAGATATAAAAGAAACAAATGCATTTTAAGGAAAAATGGCCTGAAGAAATAAAAGCGTGATAATCATGGTAGAAAAGGAAATAAGCATGCAAGACATCTCTCTTTTTTTTGCATAATCAGATTTCTCATCTCTGTGGGATCATTCCCTTTGTTTTTATTTCTCTCTCTTATAACAATCAAATAGAAACAGACTAAGACAAAACAACACCCAAAACCTTCCCTTGCCAAGTGCAACCATATTTCTTTGTTAAAAAAAAAAAAAATCTTCCAGAGCTGTCTGTCCTTGCTGTTTCACTGTCTCTAATTACTTGCTCCTATTTCTCATCAACTTACATATTTTGGGTTTTCATCACCCATCACACCAATAGAACTGCCTGTATTTATAGAGATTACCAGAACGCCTTGCTGCTAAACCCAAAGGCCAGTTCTCAGTCCTCTAGGTACTTGACTTCTCACCAGTTTTGTTTTTTAATTTTTATTGGAGCTTAGTTGCTTTAAAATTTTGTGTTAGTTTCTGCTGTACAGCAAAGAAAATCAGCTGTACATACCCATATATCCCTTCTTTATTGGAATTCCTCTCTGGTCACCACAGGGCATTGAATAGGGTTCCCTGTGCTATAAAGTAGGTTCTCATTAGTTACCTATTTTATACATAGTAGTATATATATATATCAATATATATATATATACACACACTCTGATGGATATATAGATATATACAGTAAATATATCAATCTCTGAATTTATCCCACCTTTCCATATCCCACCTTGGTGTCCATACATTTGTTCTCTGTGTCTGCATCTCTATTTCTGCTTTGCAAATAGATGCATCTGTACTGTTTTTCTAGATCCCAGATGCAACATAGTTGAGTTCTCCTTTCACTTTGGTACCCTTCCTCCACTTGGCTACCAGATCCCACATTCACCTGGGTTCTGTCCTAGCACCTTGGCGCCTCCTTCTCCATCTCTTTTGCTAGTTGCCCTTTGTCACCCTGATGTCTCATCCCTGGAGTGCCCCAGGAACTCCATTGCCTCTTTTCTATTCTTAATCACTCCCTTGGCCCAGACTCCCAACCTTAAATGCAATCGACATGTCAAGTGGATCTCTCCAGCCCACACTTCTCTCATCAGCTTCATGTAAATTTCTACCAGCACAAATTTAAAATATTCCAAACCAAAGTCTTGACCTTTCCACATCCCCTAAACCTGCTCTGCATGCTGTCCACCATTTCTGTCAAAGTCAACATACTGGCATTGGTCAGATCCAAAACCTCGAAGTCATGCTTGACTATGATCTTTCTTTTAAATCCAGTCTGTCAGTTCCTTGGAGCAAGGAACTGTTGTGTCACCAAGGAGAGATGCTTCTGACAGAGGCTGGGGCTAACAGTGGAAGGCAAGAAGGTGGACAATGGCAGAAGGTGGGTGCAGACTTCACTTTCAATGCTGGTGTTTGCTGTGACCATCATCAGTTGCCAGAAGGTGGAGACAGAATTGACACCCTATAGAAGAATTCAGAGAGTGAAGACAAATGCCTAGAATAGTCTCATAAGGTCCCTGCTTTGTAGCCTTTTCTGTGACCTTCAACAAGTCATTTGACCTTCATGCTGGGCAATCCATCAAGTTCACTCTTGGATCTGAGTTTTTCCTTCTTTCATGTCTCTGGTTTCCCATATTAATGCTGCTCAACCCTTTGTGCACCTTAGGACACCACTGTCCTCTGATCATGGCAGGATTTTAGGTGCAGGATGTCTGGTGTATGAGTCATTTGATAAAATGTAAAAAGGCTCACAACTATTTTAAGAGCATTTTTGCATGGATATAGGGAATTCTTTGCCTTTTCTGTTTCCCTCCTCTTAAGGAAAATGAAAAATACCTTCAAGTTGAAATCTTAATTACAGAAGGGTGACTATTCAGTGATTGAGTTTAGGAGGCCCCTTTGGAAAGAGGTATTTCAGAGCTTTCAAAAAAGTCCTATTTTCTATCCTGCTTTCAGTTTAAACATCTCAAAGTAGAGCATTAGCCATTTCCTACATGTTGGGAGTACACCTTGCGTTGTGAAACTTGAAGTTTGGAAGGGCTGATTAAAGACTAAATACATTAAGAATATGAAGAATAAGAATAACTTGTGCTGAGAACTATCATTGACATTACTTTTGTGAAAATAAATTTCACAAAGCAGCATCTATCCCCCAGTGATTATTTTACTGTAGAGATATGCTGGGAACTGTGAGGACCTTTTAATAACCTTCAATGCTTACTGATTCGATACTTATAATTTGATACCAGCCAAGTGCATCACCAGAGAACCCAGCAGCTGAGCCATAAAACCTTTGATTTACGTCTTGGGGCCATCTAAAGTGAAATTGCTTTCCCTTTGTGGGCTGGAGAGAGAAAGAGACCTCATGATTGGTAGGAAAGAGATTTGAGCTTTGTAGTTTCCAAGGAAGATCAATTTTCATTTATTAATAATATCTCATTATGTGGTCCTTAAGTGGAGGATAAATAATTCCTCCTGTATCATGGGTATTCCATGGCACTTATAAGTGCTTTTGTTAAGTGTTTTCTCATTTAGTTAGAGCAGAGTAAAGTAACTGCTGAAGAATCTTCATTTTTAGACTTGGTGATAAATTATTGCTCCCCTGTAGCTTTTCTGGGCATATGCTTAGGGAAAGTGGGGGGTGGGTAAGGTAGATAAGGATGAATGCAATTATGTTCTCTTTCCTTGGCTGGGAAGCACCAGTGTGCAAGCTTTCTTGTCAGCCTGATTCTTAAAAAACAAAAAAAGCTTTATGGCAAGGCAGTTGATTAAGAGGGAAAGTATTGAGGATGATATGACCTTACTACAATGACAAAGAAAGATGAAATTGGTTTGAAGTTTTGAGAAAAAGAGCAAAAGTAAATAGATTCATTAGACAGTCTAATGTTGCTATGGAAGGTGGCTTTTTCTTTTCCTAATAATTGAAAAAATTCTTGCAGTTCTTGGAATGGGCTCAGTACCATTATTGATAGTGTGGTTACCAAGTTCTAGGGAATCTCAAAGACAGAAGGGGAAAGCTAAATGATCCCTTGTGATTTCTACCAGCCCAGGGATCTAGTTTAGAAACTCAGATGTGTAGATAGTGTATCTAACTTAATAGAAATCTGGAAAAGATGGACAGTTTGAGAAAAACTTGAATTTAATTTTCAGGTATGTAGTTTGTGAGGAATGACATTTCCTTTCTGTTGTCCTAATGACCCTAAGAATTTATTTATTCCAAGCCAAGTGTGGCAGCTTGGAGTGGATATTGGTGTCCGTCTCTATTGAGAAGGATCCTGGGGTCACATCAGTTTCAGCAGGAAAAAGGCCTTGATTGATTAGTTACATCAGGAGGGAGGGGTACAGGCCAGTTGTGGTGGGTCTACTATCCAGGTTCTAGATCATAGCCTGGCAAACTTTTTCTATCAGGACTTCCTTGGTGCTCCCAACGCAGGGAGCCCAGGTTCAGTCCCTGATCAGGGAACTAGATCCCACATGCCAGAACTAAGAGTTTGCATGCTGCAACTAAAATATCTTGCCTGTTACAACTAAGACCCAGTGCAGCTAAATGAGTAAACATTTTTTAAACAGGCCAGTTGCTAAATATTTTAGACTTTGCAGGGCATACAGTCACTTACTCAATGCTGCCATTGTAGTTGCAGAAATAGACACTATGAAAATGAAGACAAATGAGAGTAGCTGCATACCAATAAAACTTTATTTACAAAAACAGACAGCAGACCAAATTTAGCCCATGGTCAATAGTTTGCTGATCCCTGTTATGTAAACTATTAGCTAAGACTGGCCTGAGTCAGAGTTAATAGCTCTCGGCGAATGCTTTCATATATTCTCCAGACATTCATCTTTGTGTAGACACGTCACACCCGATAGAATCTATCTTGCTTTCGCCAAGATTGTTTGACACCAGATTATCCCAAGGGTAAATGCTACAAAAGGAAGGAAATTGTGACAAAGTTGATGCTTTGTCGAGGGAAATATTTAGGCTGCATGACTTTAAATGCATGTGGACGACCCTGGCTACATTGGAAGCACATTTCTGGGGGAATTGTCAGAGCATAAAATTAGGTCTAGTTGAGAAGAAATCCAAGTCCCAAGGTAGGACTAAACCGAGACAGCAGAATGAAGAAAATTAACCGTGGGATAACTTATGAGCTTCAGAAGCACAGTATTTTTCATAGGAATCAGTGCCTCCTGAGAATATTTCATGCAGTTTATTCAATCTTTATTGCTTCAGTAGATTAGAAACTCATTGTGGACAATCTGAATGAAATGACTCCAATTATAACAATATCTCCTCTTATTATGCTTCCCAAGTCCTGCCAAGTCACACCTGCACAGGCCTGACTCTGAACACAGTGCCATCATTGTGAGCCTACTTTTTAGAGAGGAAAGTTTAATCCATTTCTAGTCAAAAGGAAATTGTCATTTGCTGCCAAGACAGTCATACATTTTGGCCTTAAGTTTAAGCTAGTTGATAAGTTTCTGTGTTATAGGATTTGAGCAATGTCAGATAACCCACTGAAAATCTTCCTGCTCTAAAATGCTGGAGATTTCCAAAATTATAATCAGTCTTTAAAGCACTGCCTCTAAAACATATAAAACATAGGCACAGAGTAAGAAGGAAAGTAAGAAAGGGTGCTTTTGGAAAAAGTTTTCTGGTTTAGCAAAGAAAGAATGGGAATAATAACATGGCTATGAATTAGACTTGTCAGTTACAAGAAAGATGCCAAAATTCTTTTCGAAATGGGGAAGACTTCCAATTTCATGATGAATCCGATATTCAAGGTCTTCAGTTTTACTATTCTCATGGCCTCATCTTTCCAATTTCAATAATTCACAGTTGTGAAATAGAAATCACTTCTGATTGGAAGTGAAGGATATGTTTGGAACTAATACAGAGAACCGTAAATAGTACAGGTGGTAGAACTGGACACCATGGAAATTAGGCAGAGTTCATTTTTTTATATTGTGACTCAGATGTGCACTAAGGGCAATATCCTTCATTTGTCTACAGTTGTGGATGGTGGGGAAAAGCTATCAGAACCCTTATTTCCGCTACTTGAAGAAAAAAAAATAAACTTGTCTTTAAATGTCTTCAGTCAGTTTAATAGTCAAATTTCTTATTGGGGCTGTTGGTATTTCTTTACTCCAAAAAAGGCTCCCTGTGTCTTTTTTCCATTGCAGCTTGACATCAGATGCATAGAAGATCCTCACAGTTGTAAGGAGAGAGCTTTTAGGTCCCAGTGCTCAGCTTCTCTGCCAAATACTGCTGCCACCCACTTTCCCCTGGGTCTCTGGGTTTGCTGTCTGTCTCTATTTTGTGCCCAATAGAAGGGACTATTGTTAGTTGAGGTCTCTACTATTTGTATGAGTCAGTTCAGTTCAATCACTCAGTTGTGTCCAACTCTTTGTGACCCCAGGGACTGCAGCACACCAGGCTTCCATGTCCATCACCAACTCCTGGAGCTTGCTCAAACTCATATCAATCAAGTTGGTGATGCCATCCAACCATCTCACCCTCTGTCGTGTCCTTCTCTTCCCACCTTCAATCTTTCCCAGCATCAAGGTCTTTTCCAGTGAGTCAGTTTTTTGAATCAGGTGGCCAAAGTATTGGAGTTTCAGCTTCAGCATCAGTCCTTTCAGTGAATTTTCAGGACTGATTTCCTTTAGGATGGACTGGTTGCAGTCCAAGGGACTCTCAAGAGCCTTCTCCAACACCACAGTTCAAAAGCATCAGTTCTTTGGCATTCAGCTTCCTTTATGGTCCAACTCTCACATCCATACATGACTACTGGAAAAACCATAGCTTTGACTACAGAGCTTTGTTGGCAAAGTAATGTCTCTGCTTTTTAATAGGCTGTCTAAGTTGGTCTTTCAAGGAACAAGTGTCTTTTAATTTCATAGCTGCAGTCACCATCTGCGGTAATTTTGGAGCCCCAAAAATTAAAGTCTGACACTGTTTCCACTGTTTCCCCATCTATTTGCCATGAAGTGATGGGACCAGATGCCATGATCTCAGTTTTCTGAGTATTGAGCTTTAAGCCAACTTTTTCACTCTCCTCTTTCACTTTCATCGAGAGGCTCTTTAGTTCTTCTTTGCTTTCTGCCATAAGGGTAGTGTCATCTGCATATCTGAGGTTATTGGTTTTTCTCCTGGCAATCTTGATTCCAGCTTGTGCCTCATCCAGCCCAGCATTTCGCATGATGTACTCTGCATAGAAGTTAAATAAGCAGGGTGACAATATACAAATTTGACACATTCCTTTTCCTATTTGCAACCAGTCTGTTGTTCCATGTCCAGTTCTAACTGTTGCTTCTTGACTTGCATATAGATTTCTCAGGAGGCAGATAAGGTGGTCTGGTATTCCCATCTCTTTCAGAATTTTCCACAGTTTGTGGTGATCCATGCAGTCAAAGGCTTTGGTTTAGTCAATAAAGCAGATGTTTTTCTGGAACTCTCTTGCTTTTTCAATGAACCAACAGATGTCAGCAATTTGATCTCTGGTTCTTCTGCCTTTTCTAAATCCAGATTGAACATCTGGAAATTCTCGGTTCATGTACTGTTAAAGCCTTGGTTAGAGAATATTGAGCATTGCTTTGCTAGCATGTGAGATGAGTGCAATTGTACAGCAGTTTGAGCATTCTTTGGTATTGCCTTTCTTTGGGATTGGAATGAAAACTGACCTTTTTGAGTCCTGTGGCCACTGCTGAGTTTTCCAAATTTGCTGGCATTTTAAGTGCAGCACTTTCACAGCATCATTTTTAAAATTTGAAATAGCTCAGCTGGAATTCCATCACTTCCACTAGCTTTGTTTCCAGTGATGCTTCATAAGTCCCGCTTGACTTCACACTCCAGGATGTCTGACTCTAGGTGAGTGATCACACCATTATGGTTATCTTGGTCATGAAGGTCTTTTTTTGTATAGTTCTTCTGTGTATTCTTGCCACCTCTTCTTAATATCTTCTGCTTCTGTTAGGTCCATACAGTTTCTGTCCTTTATTGTTGTCATCTTTGCATGAAATGTTCCCTTGGTATCTCTAATTTTCTTGAAGAGGTCTCTAGTCTTTCCCATTCTATTGTTTTCCTCTATTTCTTTGCATTGATCACTGAGGAAGGCTTTCTTATCTCTCCTCGCTATTCTTTGGAACTCTGCATTCAGATGGATAGGATATGTCTTTCCTTTTCTCCTTTGCCTTTAGCTTTTCTTCTTTTCTCAGCTATTTGTAAGGCCTCCTCAGACAACCATTTTGCCTTTTTGCATTTCTTTTTCTTGGGGATGGTCTTGATCACTGCCTCCTGGACAATGTCACGAACCTCCATCCATAGTTCTTCAGGCACTCTGTCTATCAGATCTTATCCCTTGAATCTTTTGTGCCTTGGTCTAGTGGTTTTCCCTATTTTCTTCAATTTAAATCTGAATTTGGCAATAAGAAGTTCATGGTATGAGCCACAGTCAGCTCCTGGTCTTATTTTTACTGACTGTATAGAGCTTCTCCATTTTTGACTGCAAAGAATATAATCAATCTGATTTTGGTACTGACCATCTGGTGATGTCCATGTGTAGAGTATTCTCTTGTGTTTTTGGAAGAGGATGTTTGCTATGACCAGTGCATTCTCTTGAAAAAACTCTGTTAGCTTCATTTTGTACTCCAAGGCCAAATTTGCCTGTTACTCCAGGTATCTCTTGACTTCCTACTTTTGCATTCCAGTCCCCTATGATGAAAAGGACATCTTTTTTGGGTGTTAGTTCTAGAAGGTCTTATAGGTCTGCATAGAACCGTTCAGCTTCAGCTTCTCAGGCATTCCTGGTTGGGGCCTAGACTTGGATTACTTCTCTGCTCCACCCAATGAGCCCATCTTGGTTCTGGTTAGGATAGAGCTTCTGAATCCTCTCTCCAACCCTTGCCCGGGGCTACTGATGATGTTCAGTCGCTAAGTCATGTCGGACTCCTTCTGACCCATGGCCTGCAGCTCAGGGGCACTGACTGGCAGCAGCATCCTGGGAGGCACAGCATGTTGGCATAAGTTTCCTTGGAAGAGGTCACCATTAGTCCTACTATAGAGCCTCTAGCCCTGCCATAGAGAATGCAGACTCCAGAACTGGGCAGTCACAGCCAGACTACTGGGAGGGAGTGCAGCTCCCTCAGCAGAAAATTGGATTAAAGATTTTCTGAGCAGGGCCCTACCCACCAGAGCAAGACCCAGTTTTCCCCACAGCCAGTCCCTCCCATCAAGAAGTTTGCACAAGCTTCTTAGTCTCACTCATCAGAAGACAGACAGAGGAAATAAGAACTTCAGTCCCATTGGGCGTCTGACATGTGATCAGAAGCTATAAGGACTTAGGGCGCAAAGTAGGTAGATCTGTATAGTTGACTCCCATGTTCAGATTCGGTTTCTCTGGACCCCTGGGACCGGATGAACCTTCAGTTGAGGAGAACTTGGAGTAGCATAGAAGGTGCAGGCAGGCAAATAGGATTGGAGACATAGCTGCCCACGTGCCACTTTATTAAATTGCCTTAGAGGCTGCCTACAGCCACCAGAAACTTTGTTTCACTAGAACATCTATTAAAATGGTCTTTAAAAAATATGTATACATTTATTTGGCTGTGCCAGGTCTTAGTGGTGGCACCTAGAATCTTCAGTTGCAACATGTAAACTCTTAGTATTATAGCATGTGGGATCCACTTCCCTGACCAGGGATCAAACCCAGGCCCCCTGCACTGGGAGCATGGAGTCCTAGCCACTGCACCACCAGGGCAGTCCCTCACCAGAGTACTTGATTGAGGTATGAATACAAGAGCTGGAAGGGATCCATCCGTTATTATATGTGTGTGTTAGTTGCTCAGTCATGTCTGAGTCTTTGTGATCCTATGGACTGTAGCCCACCAGGCTCCTCTGTCCATGGGATTCTCCAGGCAAGAATACTGGAGTGGGTTGCCATTCCCTTCTCCAAGGGATCTTCCTGACCCAGGGATCAAACCCTGGTCTCCTGCATTGCAGGCAGGAGCCTTTCTATTTAATAAGTATTTATTGATTCTCTATTATTTGCCTGAGTTGGGTGCTGAGGATATATTGGTGGCAAAAAGAGAGAAGTTAAGGAAGAATTGTTTTCCTGAAAGAGGGCTGACACAAATGCACAGATACTCGTGGAGCTGTGATAGGGGTGTGTGTGTGTGTTGAAGCACATTGGAGGGGCCCCAGTTAATCCAGTGGATGAACAGAAAGATTAAATTGTTTCCCATCACCTAAAACATTGTCTTCCACCTTCTCCAGCGAAAGCCTTGTTCTCTTGGTGATGCTAGGGACTTGGTTAGGCAGAGTCTGGCAAACCTTTAGATGGGACCAGTGGCCCAGCCTTCTATCTATCTTCATCCAGGTGGGGCTGCACAAAATTTCATCTCCTCTCAAGTCTTCAGGTGACCTGAGCAAAGGCATGCAATTTCCACGCATGACTGGCACGTGAACTGCTTCTACGTTCGCAAGGCTGCCTTTTTGCTTGTCCTGTAAAAGATGGTGGTGTTGCAGGGGAACAGAGAGCAACACGCATGATGTGTCCTGGCCTCCAGCTAACCTCTCCCCATGTTGCTGACGACTTGGAGGACCATGTGACTGGTCTTACACACACACCCCCACCCCCATTTGTAGGTTTCCCTGACACCGTCACGCCTGCCCTGTGCTTTCCTCTGTCATGCCACGCTTCCATCTGCATCTGCCATAACATTCAACACATAGGCAAATGTTCAGGATAAACCTCTGAACAGGTGTGTAAGCAAGGCAGCACAAATCCAGAATTAGATAAGCCCTGCACAGTGATAGACACAGATGGGAAAGTCGAGCAGTGTGGCACGACTGCCATCTGGCCAACTCTGTCAGGAAATTAAATAACCCACAAGTATGTGCGAAGTGTTCTGGCCAGCTTAGGTGAGAAGGAAAAGTGAAAGATGTAACACATATCCCCTTGGAGTGCAAAAGTCATTTAGTGGAACAACCATGTCGTGCTGGGAATAGAAGACCCAAAAGGAAGTTTCAGTTCTGCCACTCTTTGAGTTTGAGTCACTTAACCTTTTTACATCCTTAAAAAGGGGCTAAAACTAAGAACAGTTTAGAGTTGTTGTGCTAACTGAATAAAAAACAAACTAACTCAGCAGCGGAACACAGAGCCTGGAACAGAATTAGAGCTTCGTGAATGTTTACCAAATTCAGAATGCTAACCCACAGGCATTAGTAGGGAAGAGCCACACAGCACGCAAGACAGCATATTACCAGGTGCTAAATTGTGTGGAACGTCATGAAGGAAGTCATGGAGGCTTATTCACAAGTGGGCTTGATGAAAAATTAGCTGTCGCACAAGGGTAATGAATTTCACATGGATTCAGTCAGGCTGCTGCCATTTGGATGCTGAACCCATAATTTTAGTTTTACATCGGATAAATGTTATGTACATTTTTCCTGATTTTAAAAGCAAAGTGGACACATTGTAGAACATATGAGTCATACAGAAATGCTTAAAGTCAAATCAACTATGAAACTCATTTCTAGAGAAAACTGTTATTAATATTTTAAAAATGTATACATATTTTGTATTTCTCCTACTTTTTATATCCTGCTTGTTTTTAACTTACATATTGTACAGTGAGAAATTTCTCATTTTTAAAAAAATTTTTGAAAAACTGTATTTTAACTAGATGTGAAATACAGTATTTTGTTTAAGAAAGTGCTAGTTGGTCAGTTGTGTCCGACTCTTTGTGACCTCGTAAACTATAGCTGGCCAGGCTCCTCTGTCCATGGGATTCTCCGGGCAAGAATACTAGAATGGGTTGCCAAGCTCTTCTCTAGGGCACCTTGCCGACCCAGGGATCAAACCCAGGTCTCCTACATTGCCGGCAGATTCTTCACCACCTGAGGCACCAGGGAAGCCTTCTGCTATATTATATTAATTAATCTCTTTTTCTGTTAGAAATGTTTCTTTTCTTGTCTCTCTCTTATTTGCAGCTAACATCTCTGGGATTAAGTCTTTTTCAGTATTCGAATAGGGTCCTAGAGGTGGAATTGAATTATCAGGCCAAGTGTATGAATATTTTAAAGGGTTCTTAATATGATTTTCCAAATTGCTTTCTGGAAGAATTGTACCAGTACATGTCTATTAGACAAAGTTTATGAGCTAGCCACACCCCCACATGGAAGTATAATTATTATTTTTAAATTGGTGATTTGGTAAATGAAACGTAGTATTTAAAAGTGTATGTTTCCTTGGTTTAGAATGTGATTGAATATTTTTTTCTTAATTTTCTTTAGCCTTTTAAATATTAAGGTGGTACTGCTTTATATTTGTTTGTGGCATATATTTACATAATAAGCCATTTAATTTTTTAAAAGGAGACATTGCTGTATATTTTTAATTGGTCAACAAATCATAAAATGTTATCTTTTGAGACTAAAGACAAGATTATACTACCTTCATTTTCTCAAGCCAAACGTAGAATTTATTTTTATAACATAGAATTTGGTCTACTTTATTTTATCATTATTTTCATTATATTTTGGATACAATATATAAAGTTATATTAATACATATATTTATATAAATATAATGTATGCATTTACACTGTATATATAAATATAAACATTATTGACAATGTTCATTTCCAAACAAGCTTTATAACCATTAATTATTTAAACTTATTTTAAAACAGTAACATGGGCAGTTTATTTTATGCCTTTTCATTTTCTTTACTTATGAATAATAACTTAGCTAGGGAAAAATTCCTTCGACTAAAACATTTTCTTGCTAGAATCATGTTAACATTGCTCTGTTGAAATCTTGTATTTATTTCATAAAAGTCTGAGGCCAATTTGATTTTTATTTCTTTTCAGAAAATCTTTCCTCTAAAACATCTGGATACTTGACATATTTTCCCCATTAACCAATAATTATGAAATATCTGCATGTGGGTCTCTTTTTCTCATTAAGTTTTCATAATATGTCATGATCCCTTTGCATCTAAGTACTATGTATTTTTTTCTCAGATGTCTTTGTTTTTTTTCTCAGGTGTTATTTATTATTGGCTTATGGATTCTAGAGGTCCTTCTGATATATCTAATTATCACGTTTAATAGCAAATTTCTGGGAGCTTCTACTCCAGGATTGCACACTCTTAGTTCTAGCTTCCCCCTGTGGATGGGAAGCTCCACATCAAAGCTTTAGAGCACGTGTTTCTTGACAGTACAGGGGCAGAAACCTGGCCAGGGCAGGCCATGGAGGCAGGATTCAGTGGACGACTCAAACTCAGAGTCCTTCATGAACGACTGTCTAGCCATCCTCCACTCAGGAGGTAATGAGCAGACAGTGGTGGGAGGGACATTCTGGGCTCTGCTGGGAACGGGCAGGCCATGATCACAGGGGAAACTGGAGCTAATTTCCTCGATAGGAGCAGATCAAGGAGCAGAGGAAGACGGGAAGTATCTGGCTCCAGGGAATTAATGGAGACCAAGAATGAGATCCAAGAAAAAGTTTTGCATAGTGAGTTGATAAAAGGAAGTGATCATGACAAAGAAACAGGCCTGCTAGATGCTGAATTGAAGGTGTTCCTGACCAATAGGACCTTAAGTAATGACGGGGATGCTCTAGAGCTGAGCCGTTCGGTATGGCAGCCACTACCCACTGGGACTATTGAGTATTCAGGAATTTGCCTTTAAATTTTATTTAATTTTAGTAACTTTAAATATCACATGTAATAGTGGCTACAGTGTTGCTCAATTCAGCTCCAGAGTGGCTTCCTCTGACCAGGAAGAGAGCTATGGAGGTTGCCAGGGTCAGCTGTAACACATCAGCTTCCTAGACAGTGAAAATTCCTCCTGTAGTGGCAATAGATTGATTGTCAGGCTTGTTATTTGATATTCAGAAGTTTTATTATTTTCTGTGTTTTCGTAGATATTTTGGTGGAAATTTGGAAATTATTGCATGGAGGAATATTGAATACTATTTTAGAGTATAAATCTACCTGTTTCCCCTCCCTCCCTCCCTTTCTTCCTTCCCTCCTCCTTCCTTGCTATAATTTTGCAAACAATGGTAAGAATGCTTTGTCCAGTTTTATAATCGCCTTTTGTTCGATTTTGTGCCCTTTGGGAATACACTTTTAATTAGATATAGGAAAATAAGTAAGTTTTTTTTTTTTTTAATGGCAGGTCAGGAGAATGGCACCTAAGAAATTCTTTCAAATTCTCAGTTCAGAGCTTTTCTTCTTGGCTCTGATAATTTTTACTGTGTTATCTTGGATAACCTTTACAGTATTATCTTCCTTAAGGATAACTCGAAGGAAAATGTGAATTTCTGTTTTCCATGACAGGAATGAGTTTTTAGGGAAGTCACTCTATTACAAATTAATCCACTAATTGATTAGTTAAGTGATCAATAAACGCAGTAAGCTTCTGTTTTATGCTGGTTTCTGTGCTACTCTGGAAGAGAAAAAGGGGATAAAGTGATAAACGCACAATCTGAAGATATTTAAATTTTTTGTCAGTTAAACTAAAGGTCCAAGAAACATAAAAATTAAATAACACTTGGTTATGTATGAAGTTTATTGACTTTATGAAAAAAGATTGTGGTTATATGAAATATGGACAGCCCTAGAAAATCTAGGACATATGGTTTTTATGTGGTTTCAAACAGTTCTTGCCTTAGAGAAGCTGACGTTGTAGCCGAGGAAATAAGATACACACACAAATCTAACCTGCCCAAGGAGCAGTGCTCAGCTCTAGCAGATTGATTTTTTTAAATTAAAAATGGATAGTTTCATGTTGTTTTGAGATCTGCTTTATACAAACAAACAAACAAAAAACTTCTTTAGTACTATTTCACCATCTCTTCTTTATAATTTTTTCTCTCAGCTTCAATGTTTCTTTTACAAAATTGAAATCTGGGTTCATCAGGATGAGTAATACATTGACCTCTTACATTCCACACACAGGTATTGTATTAATATCTACCACATGCCAGGCAGCGGGCTAGGTGCTGATTAGGGGATGAGATGTCCTTCATCTGGACAGTACTGCAAAAACTGAGGATGGATTTATACTTGACACAGCTGTGTCTGCTACAGAGAGAGAAGTACAGTGAATTGTCACAACAAGGCTAATGATTACTCTGAAGTGCAGTTGGAAAGCCTGGGTGTCATTTTTTTAAGTCCTCAAAAGACCTTTATTTGATTTTTTCTGCTTGTGCCTTGGTTAGCCTTAGCATCAGATGGAAGCAATTTTATATTTCAAGAAAGAAGTGAAAGAAAGGGAAGGAAACCCTTAAAGGTCAAAGACTCCAATCCTCTGTTTGCAACCACTGTGCCATGTCAATTATAGAACAGTCAAAAAATTTTGCTTTGACTATAGCTTTCTCTGTGCTGATGGTCCCTGGTGCCATTTGGATACAATAAGATTTTTTCTTTTTTCCTGAAAAAGGGAAACAGTCTTGCTAAACAACATTTTTGTGTGTGTGACAATATTGATTTATCAACAGATTCATGTGTCTTTTCTTCAGCATCCCCCAGGGAGAGTCTAGGTTATTTTTAAGAAGACAGCAGAGAAAGAGGGAGAAGAAGGCTGCAAACCAAGAGGCTTCTGAAAGAAAAGACCTGCAAGGAAGACTGCACATGGCCTCAGCATCTTCTAGTTGTGGTGAGTTGGGATTCCCCGTGTTTCTTCATTCTTCTTCTTCTAGATAAAACATGGGGAAGAATGTCAACAACTGGCCTCTTTCTACAGAAAGATGAGGAGTAGTGCCATTCAAAGTAGATGAAGGTTATCAGTTTACAGTTAACGAATGGTGAGGCTGATGGTTGCTGGGGTGGCAAGTAGTAGGTGATGACCTCTCACGCATCAAAGACTGAAAGACAGATGCCAAAGCAGGAGTTCATTGCCAGGGATCTGGAATGCAAGTTGAGACTTCAGTTCAGTTCAGTCCCTCAGTCGTGTCCGACTCTTTGTGACCCCATGGACTGCAGCACGCCAGGCTTCCCCATCCATCCTCAACTCCCGGAGCCTACTCAAACTCATGTCCATTGCATCGGTGATACCATCCAACCATCTCATCCTCTGTCGTCCCCTTCTCCTCCCGCCTTCGGTCTTGAAGACTGAAGTTGAGACGGCCCGAGGAATAATTCTGTGAGGTGGTCTCTGTCCCAGTAACTTGTTCTGACTCTGCTGCAGTAGGTGATGGGATAGAGTTTTCAAACATGTCATTGTATTTTCCTGTTACACTTGCTCCTGGCTTTAGCTGGCCTCACTCAGGGTCCTCTGTCCCTCAAAGCAGTGTTGGGAGGTTCTTTCTTCTAGAGTGGTCGTTGATTGAACCAGTTGGTATCCAGAGGCTAACCAGTGACTCTTGGGAGGCTTTCAGATGGAGGAATCTTCACAGAGACGGTAACTGTCAGCTGAGACAAGTGATCTTGATCTCACAGACGTCTGAACCAGGAAATCCACAGGAACATTGTTACTTGAGATGGTTGTCAGAACTGAAATGGCTGGTAGTCCTGCTGATGTGGTCTTCCCCTGAGATGGTTGTTTGAAACTGAAAGAACCTAATCTAGATTAAATATTATGGAGATATAGTAAAAATTGGTTTGATTTCTGTCCTCTAGTTCCCACACTGGTCAATGAAATTGCTCACTTTTTTTTCTTTTATAGAGCTTTCCCTAGAAACTCAATATTTTTTGATCAGGACTTTATGCTCTTAAAAGTGATTGAGCAGCTTTTGTTTTATACATGGCATACACCTATCAATACTTATTAACTTAAAACTAATTGAAAAATATTTTATTAACATATTTAAAAATAATACATATTCTCTATGCTAATATAAATAACATTTACTTTATGTAAAAAAAAAAATGATGCTTTCCAGAAAGAAAAGCAGTGAGTAGAGCCCCATCATTTTATTTTTGCAAATCTTCTGGCTGTTGGGCTTAATAGAAGACAACTGAATTGTCACATATATATTCAATCTGTTGCCATATGTTCTTTTGATTGAAGTATATGAAGAAAATCCAGCTGTCCACAACCTGGAGGTGGAAAAAAGGAGAATTTTAATAGTCTTTTTAGATAGTTGTGGCTGTTCTGCTTTGATACTATTTCAAAATTTGACAAATGATAATTTCTTAAAGATTAATTGCAAAATAGCTCTAACATCATATCAATGGATGTTTAAAAATCTGTTATATTAAAATCCATTGGTCTACATTACCTTTTGAATAGACCTTTTACCCATACTTGATTTTGTAGCCTTAGGTCTTGGTCATTTGTTGAAAATATTGGCTTACTGAGTTATTTGGATCTTTAAAATGTATATTTCATTCTAAAACATGAAAAAGCCACATTCATGAATATCAACACTGGTCTCATCAGAAAAGTCTTTAAGATCATTGTAATGGACATATTTTCCATAATTCCCTTTTTTTTTGCTGGAAGGCTACAATGTTATCATAGAAACAAATGCAGTCCACTTTCCCCAAATCAACTGGCTTCATTTTTGAGAAAAGATTTTAGAAAATACTCAAGTCTAAAGAACCACTGTTTGTCTGTCAGTCATTCTTTCCAGTGCATATGATGTTTCAGAAAGAAGCAGCTAGTTTCAGCTGCAACTTAATTGTAAGAGTGCTTTTTCTCAAGACAGTCATTGCATTAGATATGCAACAGAAGAGCCTTATGAGTGCTTCCCATTTCAGCACATAGAGTATTAAAAAGTATACCCAAGAGCTGACATTTAGTAAGATTAACAGTATTGCTTCAAGGACATTCTTAAGTGGAATAGGCTTGTTTTTGCAAATGCATGTTGGTGAAGGACACGATGACACTGGTACAGTCTGACGCCACTCACTGCCTTGGTTTATTGTAAGGCACCAGCTGTGTTATCCACTGTTGCTTTTATACCCTCAGTGCAAATGTCGACACAATGAAATTGACAAAGAAGGCCTTAGTTTTATTATGAAAATAGTTTTGACCCTGTGGATCCCCTGAAAGTGTTTCACAAAGTCCCTGAAAATCACGTGGGCACCCTAGGACTCTGTGGGCCACACTTTGAGAACTGCTATACCTACCCTAAGTTTTAGTATGTTGACCTTTAAGCTTTTGTGTTGCATCACACTGTCAATTACTTGAGATCGGATGACAAGAATGAAGGGATTAAAAGACATACAATGTGTTTTTTTTTTTTTTTCCAAAAGCACATTATTGAAAAGTTAAGGGAGATGCTAAGAGGCTAAGTAGATTTCCTTGAGTATTTTCTGTTCCAATCTTCTCTAAACTCTCCTGTGTCACTTTAAGTAAATATCATGTGAGCTGTTCCAAGGGATATGGCACCATAAACTTAGGAGAAAGATTGTCTCTCAGTAAGAGAAACAGAATCAGCTCCACCCAAACACGTGCATTTCAGAGGGAATTAAAAGAAAAAAGCCATAGAATTATAGAATATGTGATCTCTGTGTTATAGATGAATGACTAGAAAAGGTAAATGATTAGGACAGGTGGGTAAATAATCACAGTGCAGACAAGGAAAATGTTCTTTGAATTCTAGGAGGTCTTAAAGCTTAAGACTGGACTATAAAAGTCTGGGTGGATAGTTAAGATTCGGAGAGGAAGGAAGATTAACTTAAGCTCATTCATTAGTGCATGCTTGCTAAGTTCACAATATTGGCAAAAAAGAGAGAAGTCTTCAAAATTACACATGATGGAAAAATGCCTTCACAATATTGTATTATAAAGGAAAAAGTCAAATGTTAACATTCTCTCAAAGAATGACATTTTAGTGTATGTGATTGAATCTAGGCCATGGAAATAGTCGTTTTGGGGATTTGTTTTTTAAATATAAAAGATCCTTCAAGTGATATCCACTCTAATAAAAGAGTCAATTAAATTTATTTTTTAAATCTTCCCCGAACCATGGAGTGTGACATCCATGCAAAGTTATCTCTACCCTCACTCTGAAAATAGAAGGTAGTTTTGGAGAAATCTTATTTCATACTATTTTATGTGAGAATACTGCAACCTACCTGTATATTTTGCTCCAAGTAAAGTGTGTTTTTTAATACTTTTTTTCAGGATAGTTATATACAATTCTCCTATTTTTTCCATCCATAAAACTGCCACAGTGGCTTTCATATCTTAAGTATTTCTCACACCATTAGAAGTGATGGCATACGGTATAGAGAGAATGATATAGAATTTACTAGTAGACTCTTAAGTGAATGAATATTTGTATGTATGCTCAGTAATTATTTATACACAAATATGTTAATAATGTATAGAATGAGAAGGTACACAAGATGTTAACTGGTTTTCTCTGAGAGTGGGCAAGGTGGTAGTTTATAATTATAAAGAACTTTCACTTTTTCACTCTTCCATTTCTATGGTATTTGGTTTTTCTGAATAAGTATATATCCCTTCAAAAATCAGAAAAGATATTTAAAATAAAAATAAAAGTAACATTGCATTTTGTTTAGATTAGAAACTTTGGAAAGCTGGAAGTAGAGAGAAGAGAGGAAAAAATCATAATTAAGTTGGAAAGATAAGACATATAAAAGTAACTAGAACTTAACCGTAGTAGAGTTAGCCATTCATTGGTATTCCAGGACTCACTTTGACATCAGAAGCTATTTCTTTTTTTGGCTTTATTTTTAGAAGCTATTTCTAATAAGAAGATTAGAAATTACCTTTTTCTACATTATAGTCATGGTGCCAAGTACAAATTTCACTCCCAGATGATTTTTCTGTCTTTTTGAATGAATAAAGGTGTGAAGTCAGGATGGAAAAGTCAAATGCTATGAGAGGTTTCAGCGTATACTATTGGTAAACATTTTGCTTATCTCTGTTTGGAAATGCTATGAAATCAGTTTGGGTTGGCGGGGACACCCCTTCCCCTCTCCCCTGTAAATGGATGAAACCATCTCATTTCTGAGACTCTCTTCACCTTACATCATGATGTCATCTTCTTTCCCACAGTCAGAGTGGCAGGTAGGAACAAAATGTCTTAAAAGGCTTCACCTGCACAGAAGTAAGAGAAGAAAGTGCCTCAGAGCTTTAGTTGCCAAATGATGCTAACAAAACCTCCAGTAGGAAAGTGGTCTGGCCTTCTCCAAAGCTGGGGGCAGAAAGAGGCATAAACAGGAAAGGACACTGAGAGACCCTGGGTCCACACTGAGAGACTGTACTCACCAGAGAAGCAGATTTTCCATTCCTCCATCAGATTATTGAGGGAAGAGGGACCACGTTCTCAAAATGTTTTGTCTATGTTGGGGGTGGCCACATACTCCCACTTCCCCAGGACAGTCCTGTTAGCTCCTGTTTCCTTGGCATAAATTTTTTTTTTTACTTTTAAAGTTTTATTGCTTATTTTTAATTAATTTATTATTTCTTAAATGATTTTTTTTGTCTGCGTCAGGTCTTATTTGCAGGATGCAGGATCTTCAGTCTTCATTTTGGCATGCGGAATCTTTCATTGCATCATGTAGAATCTAGTTCCCTGACCAGGAATTGAACCTGAGTGCCCTGCATTGGGAGTGCAGCATCTCAGCCACTGGACCACCAGGGAAGTCTCTCCTTGGCGTAATTATTAACAGTCTCTTCTTTTACTCAAACGCATTCTGAAAGATCAGCCATATGGCACTATTGTTATGGCTGAGCCGTTAGGGAAAATATCTTTGGGGACGTGGAAGACTGTTGATTGGTTGTCAAAATGGTCCTTTTGTCACCTTCCATTACAGATACCAGGAGAGTGAAATTCTTTCACAGCCTTCTTATAGCTAGGATCAGCCATGTTATACTGTTTCAGCCAAAGAGAACTTTCCGGGGTATGGATGTGATACCTGGAGTTGCAAGGCTTTCCTGGTGGCTCAGTGGTAAAGAATCCACCTCCCAATGCAGGAGATGCAGGTTTGATCTCTGGGTTGGGAAGGTCCCCTGGAGGAGGAAATGGAAACCCATTCCAGTTTTCTTACTTGGGAAATCCCAAGGTCAGGAGGAGCCTGGAGGGTTACAGTCCATGGGTTTGCAAAAGAGTTGGACACAACTCAGTGACTAAACAACAACAACAACAATCTGGAGTTGCAGTGGTCATCTTGAAACTGAACGAAAGGACAAGGAGAGCTTAGAGACCCAAGCCCTAAACAGCTGTCAGCTAATTCTGAGAACAAATTACAACTCTTACAGTTATATTTTCTGTTACTTTGACCTAAAGTCATTCCTGCTTGACACAATGGGTTGTTTCTTTTCCTCCTTTTAAATTACTCCATCAGGTGTGTTAAGCCTGGAAATCTCCCTCTCTTTTCGACATGCAGTTTACCGTCCTTTGGTGACACCAAATCAATCCTTTTAGTATCTTCCCATTTACAGGCCCTATGTCCAAACACCAGCACACACATGGATTGGCAGAGCGTGCAGAGTGAGAATTAGGGGAACTGGAGGGAAGGAACAAGTTTATCTTCTTTTATCAGAGGTAGTTCTTATTTTGGAAACACAACATTCATTTTCTGAGAACTCCAAGGACTGTGTATTTGGCAAGGACTATTCATTTTTCATCTTCCTCACTAATGTCTTAAGGGATGGAAAAGATAAATCTGAATGTCATCAGGATACATATGGAGCTGAGAGCCACAGTTACTAATTAAGTCCTCTCCCAAGACCCACTGGGATGTCTCAGTTCAGAGATGGAGGCCACCCCCCACCCCACCAATGTCCTTTCTTCCCTAGGAGTCAAAAGACCCCAAATTATCTTGTGTTAATGAGAGTGGTCTAAGAAGGCTAAGGTACTTCTTGCAACCCCCACATCATGCTGGCTATGTGGTCAGGTCCTGGATCTCTGATAATGCCTCCTATAAGGATTTAAGGATTTGATTGTACTGCTACTAAGGAAGCAAAATTCCAATCAGAGCAAGCCCTAAAGCAATTTAAGTTTGGCAACTAGCCCCAAGTAGAATTCACTTGAACCTTGCCAGAAATAGGAATGTCATTTTCCGGAAGCTTAAAGGAAGATAAAAGTAATTTGGGAAAGAGAGAGTCCTTTGAAAGGTTCTTCTCCTTTGCCTTCCTGAGGGTCACTGAGTCCAACAGCGTGGTAGTTTTTAAAAGAATCTATTAATTTGATTCTGTGTTTTGCCAAAGGGTTCTCTCCATCTCTTACTAGCTTCTTTTCATAACCCACATTGAGAACCTGATGGGAAGTTAACAGTGCTTCTACCGAGTCTGCTCCTGTTCCCACATTTCCTGCCAGAATCAAGCCAAAATGATTCCAGAATCCATTCAGTTCAGTTCAGTTCAGTTGCTCAGTCATGTCCAACTCTTTGCGACCCCATGCATTGCAGCACGCCAGGCCTTCCTGTCCATCACCAGCTCCCGGAGTTCACTCAGACTCACGTCCATCGAGTCCCTGATGCCATCCAGCCATCTCACCTTCTGTCGTCCCCTTCTCCTCCTGCCCCCAATCCCTCCCAGAATCAGAGTCTTTTCCAATGAGTCAACTCTTCACATGAGGTGGCCAAAGTACTGGAGCTTCAGCTTTAGCATCATTCCTTCCAAAGAAATCCCAGGGCTGATCTCCTTCAGAATGGACTGGTTGGATCTCCTTGCAGTCCAAGGGCCTCTCAAGAGTCTTCTCCAACACCACAGTTCAAAACCATCAGTTCTTTGTATAAGACTAAAGAAGAGTGTCTTTCTGCTCACATCTGACAGCTGGCATCGGATTTAATGACAGATCAGCAAAACAGACAGAACTCACACTTTTGTCAACTTCTTTTGTTTTGTTTTTTTAACTTGAAAGCTAGATGGATACTAAAAGAGATGATTCTTTTGGGTGGGGAAAGTGCATTAATCTAGACATACAATTCATTCCCCTAAAGAAAGGAGATCAGTCACCAAATGGCCTATTTTTTTTTTTTATGATTTGAAATTTTCTCTAAAAAAGGATAAATATACATAAAAAATTTCAAATCTGGTCACAGAGGATAGAGTCCTTTTAGCCCACATCTCTCTTCTTTGTTATTTATTTATTTGTGTGTGTATTTATTTTTGGCTGTGCTGGGTCTCCGTTGCTCTGCACGGCTTTCTGCAGTTGCAGTGAGTGGGGGCTGCTCTCCATTGGGGCTGCTCTCTGGGGGGGCTGCTCCCCGTGGGGGCTGCTCTCCAGTTAGGGTCCATGGGCTCCTCACTGCAGCGGCTTTTCTTGTTGCGGAGCACAAGTTCTAGGCACTCAGGCTCAGTTGCCCCAAGGCATGTGGGATTTTCCCAGACCAGGGATAGAACCCACGTTCCCTACATTGGCAGGCAGATTCTTAACCACTGGACCACCAGGGCAGTCCCCATATCTCTTGACGCACCTCCCACTAGCTAACTTTTCAGGAAAAATTCAGAATCACTGAATTTTAAAATCAGATTCACAGGTCTAAGCAGCACCTTCCTGTGAGGCTCTGTTTTCCTGCTTGATTGAAACAGAGTGAAACATTTGCAATTTTGGATATTCTCTGTTTCAGCTAGGGGATGGTACTAGATGGTACTGCTAGCCCATGGAGATTAAAAATGGGATTCACTGGGCAGTAGCTAACCAAGAACCAGAATGGACCAGGCCACACACAAAGGTGAAATCAGATTCTGTTTCAGCAGCAAGTCCAATAGCGACAAGGAAATAAATTATTCCAGTTTTGCTCCAGGATAAAAGCAAACATTTGTTTCATTGATTTTTGCAGAGCAGAAGGTGGTATTTCACAATTTTGCAGTTTCTACAGCAAGTTTCTAGTATTAGCTACATATCTATAAATCCTCTGTTCTTTGGAAGACAATTATTCTTTATATGGCAGATGGCATTCTATTAGATCATCATTGTGACAGCAACAGATAATGACACAATTTCTCAATAAAAAGGACCCATTTGATAAAATTTCCAAGATGACTATATTTTTGCTTTCTAAGGAAATAAAGATTCTTTATCAATTTGTTTCTATTAAATTGAATTTGGTTGTGAGTAGGTAGGCATCTTCCTCAAATTGTAGAGATAGGGACAAGCAATATACATTGAAATAGAAATCAAATTTTCTTAGAGAATTTGTTTCGCTTGTATCTATGCATTCTATCAGCTTCTTTCCCAAACTATTCGTCTTTATTTTTCTATCCTGCCCTTTGAGTTTCTAATGGAAATTAGAAGTAAGTAGAAGACTAATCTTGAGTTGATTGATGATAGTAAAAATTAAGATTTGCTGGCAGATGGTAGAGGAGGGGGTCAAAAGATTCAGAGAAGTGGGAATATGATAGTGGCTAAACCATTAAGGTCAGAAAATCCAATACCTGACAGTATTCTGTGGGAGAGTCCAGAAGACATTCAGTTTTCTCAGCTAAGCTAAATTACTTCAGTTGTGTCCGACTCTGTGCGACCCCATAGACGGCAGCCCACCAGGCTCCCCCGTCCCTGGGATTCTCCAGGCAAGAACACTGGAGTGGGTTGCCATTTCCTTCTCCATGAAAATATTCCATAAATGAATTTCAGTAACTCGTAAACATTCCACAAAATTTCTTAAGAACCTGTGAGAGTATAATACCTGGCAATCCTCTCTAAAACAGAAATTCACCTATCTGCTACATTACTGCTGATGATCTGAAATGTACATGATCTCTGAAAAATAACAGTACTGAATAAAACTGAAAGGATCATCCAAGTTCCTACATAATACCAAAGTAGTTATCCAGGATTACTGAGTAAGTAACAATGAATCACTGAGAAGCTCAGCAATTCTGTAGCCCAGGCAGACAGTAGGAGATGCTGTTAGAGCACTGGCCTCCTAGCAGAAGTGGGGGTGATAAAAATCTGAAGTATTAGAGTCCAAGTGGCAGTATAACCATCAGAAGAAAGGAAAAACAACTATCACAACGAACAGCAAAATCTGAATTGCAGCCAAGGGTCTCAATCTGCAGAGAGCTATGAATATTCCGAATGAGAACTGTCTTCTTAGAGGCAAGACAGGTAGGCAGCCAACAAGGATACTAGTTAATGTAAACAGTCAAAATAAACTAAGAATAGCGACTTCCCTGGTGGTCCAGTGGTTAAGACTCCACCTTCTTAATGCAGGGGCAGGTTTGATCCCTGGTCAGGGAACTAGATCCTTATGCTTCAGCTAAGATTCTGATAAGATTCCATGTGCCACAACTAAAACAGGGCACAGCCAGATAAATTCAAAATAAATAAGTAAATGAAGGATAAATGATCAGGAAGCTAAGGGTAATCACCCCAACAAAACTCAAGACCCTCTGCCCGGTTTTTGGACCTATGCCTCAAAGTTTTTGGACCTCAGAGGTTTTTGGACCTCAGACTCAAGACTCATTGATTGGAGGGGAGGCCAAGACAGCTCTGTGTTACATTTAATCAGTAGTAATTCTCAGCCTCTTCATCAAATGGATCTACAGACATTTACTAGGATAACTTGCATCAAGGAAAATGGAATACCTAGATTTTTGAGGATTGTTGGGCACAGAGTCTGATTCTCATTGGTGCCTGGAGATCCAAAGTGTCGCCATGACCTCCTTTGGCTGTGAATGGAGCCTTATCTCAGGACTGGCTTACTGTGAGTCCACGTGGTCTGTGAGCTCACACAGATGTTATTTCCTTGATCCATGAATGTATAATTCAAGGGAACAGAGTTGGCAGTTGGCAGAACTCTCATGTGGGGTAACGGAGAAGGCAATGGCACCCCACTCCAGTACTCTTGCCTGGAAAATCCCATGGACAGAGGAGCCTGGTGGGCTGCAGTCCATGGGGTTGCAAAGAGTCGGACACGACTGAGCGACTTCACTTTCACTTTTCACTTTCATGCATTGGAGAAGGAAATGGCAACCCACTGCAGTGTTCTTGCCTGGAGAATCCTAGGGATGGGGGAGCCTGGTGGGCTGCCGTCTAAGGGGTTGCACAGAGTTGGACACAACTGAAGTGACTTAGCAGCAGCAGCAGCAGCAGCAGCAGCAGCAGCAGTGTGTGGGGTAAGAGATCTCATAGAAGGGAAGGCCAATTGGAAATCTCCAAACCTGACCTCTCCTCCAAGCTCCCTACCCCTGGCTTGGGTAGTAAATCAGAATAAATACCATATCCTGTGGGAGATAGTAATGCAACTCTTAATTCAAACAACCAAGTAGTAACCGCAGCTGTAGTGGCTCTGCTGGATGTAGGATATTTTGGGGGAGCAAATTAATACAACCTCTGCCATGTGCTAGGCAGCCATTTATCTAGCAGTGGTGTTATTTTTCCACCCCTGTTTGAAAAGAGTCTGAGAAGCTGTCTGCATTCAAATGAGATAGAGAAGAGTATAGATTTAGTTTAGGGTCTTCCCTCAGATCAGGTATTCCCCCACCTATTGGGGACAATACTCCAGTTACTATTGATGTAACAGCCATCCCAAAACTTAGTGTCATACCAATAAAAAAATGAAATGAAACCCTGGTTTTATCCTAGTGAAACTCAAGTTGGACTCTGACCTATAGAACTGTCAGATAATAAATTCATGTTGTTTTAAGTAACAACAACAAAACCACTTAGTGTTATAGAACATTCTGCTCACCAGTTCTATGGGTTAGTCGTTTGGACTGAGCAAAATGGGGATAGTTTGTCTCTGTCCCACAATTTTTAGGGGCTAAGCTGGGAGTGTCTCAATAGTTAGAGACTAGAATCACCTGAAGGCATCTCTCCCTGTGTCTGGTAATGGACACTCACCTTTGCCTGGGACCTCAGTTGGTTTGTCCGACCAATGGATGTACATGTGACCTCTTCATTGAATCTCCCTCCGTGATAGTTTGGGCTTCCTCCCAGCATGGAGGCTGGGTTTTATGAGAGAACATCCCAAGAAAGTAAGGCAGATGTGTATGGCATGTTATGACTTAGCATCAGAAATCATATAGCTTCACTTTTATCTCTTGCTGCACCCTACTGGTTTTACTGTCCCAGACTTTAGCCCATATTTAAGAGAATGGGAACCCCACAGATCACCACTTAATGGCAGAGCTGTCAAGGTTACATGGTATCTTAATTATCTCAGTTACTAGACAAAATACGATAGACTGGATGGCATGAACAACAGACGTTTATTCCTCACAGTTTCAGAGGCTGGGAAGCCCAAGATCAAGGTACTGGTAACTTCTTGGTAAGAACCCTCTTTTGGATTGCAGATGGCTGCCTTCTTGCCATATCCTCATATAGCAGAGGGAGGCAGCTCTGGTTCTGTTCCTACTTGTAAGGGCACTAATCCCATCAAGGGTGCTCCACCCTTATAATCTCATCTAAACGTAATTAGCTCTGAAAGTGCCCATTTCCCAATAGCATCACATTGAGGGTTATGGTTTCAACAAATGGGTCTTGGGGGGGCACAAATCGTCAGTCCATAACACATGATAAGTAGAGCATATGGGGTAGTAGGTATGGCTGTGGTCATCTCTGGAAAATACAATTTGCCACAGATAACTTACAATGTTACTTCTTAAAATCTCTTCTCTTCCTTATCTGCCTCTTCTGCGTGCCTGAGGGGGGTCAGGATGTTAGTATGAAAGACTAAATTCTCCTTTTATATTAATTTGTTGAAATGAACCAAACTGAATTTGAGGGATTCCTAAAGGTCTTGCAAAAATCAGATGCACTTAATTAGGACAAATGACATGATACCTTGCTTTTTTTCCTCTGCCTTGATTTCTGTTTCCCTGGCCTCCAACCCAGGCTCCGTGGAATAACAGGCACCCAGAGAACTGGGATTTTAGTGGAACTCAAGTGTGATTGAATGTCATAGTACATTCGAGAAGAATGGAGGTCCCTTTCCCTTAATAGAGTGACAACTGCTTGAAATCCCTGGGCTTGGAATTAAGAGAGCTGAGTTCTAGCTCTGAATCTTTCTATAACCTTGGAAATTTAAGAGACTTCATTTCTACCACCTGTGAATAAAGACGGTGATGCCTGATAAGAAATTCCATAGGATTTTTTCTTCACAAAAATCCTATGGAAACACAGTCATAAAAACGTCCTAACAGATGTAAGGTGCTGGAAGGGAATGTTTCATGAGGGGGTTATTTCTTAACTCTTAGACAGATTAAGGGCTTTCCAGGTAGCTCAAGTGGTAAAGAACACAGGAGGTACAGGTTTGATCCCTGGGTCAGGAAGGTCCCATGGAGAAGAGAATGGCAACCCACTCCAGTATTCTTGCCTGGAGAATTCCATGGACAGAGGAGCCTGGAGGGCTGCAGTACATGGGGTTGCAAAGAGTTGGAGATGACTGAGCACAGCACACGTACACATACAGATTAAAGTCTTCAGTGGCTAGGGATTCCTCGATTTATTAACAGTTTCTTTTTGGATATAACCAACCTGAGTGAAGCTCTTACTGCCTGACTGCCAAGGGGTTGACCTTGAACTGGTTGACCTTGAACCTGCCTGCTTACTCTGTGTGGTACCTGGAGAGGCTCACTCCACTTTTTGGCCACACCAGCATGTGAGATGTTAGTTCCCTGACCAGGGATTGAACCTGTGGGCCCTGCAGTGGAAGTGCAGATTCTTAACCAGTGGACCGCCAGGGAGGTCCCCACTCTGTGGCTGTATTTTCCGACTTAACCGTGACCAGAATGAATTCATGTTCACATCCTTTTGGGACTCATTTTTGGCTCTGGCCAGAACGTTACTTAGATATCAGTTCTTAACTTTATGTTTAGATATTTGGTATTTTAAGATCATTCAAAGACAATTATGGTCAGTAGATGATCCCAAATAGACCTTAAACTTTGATTCTTAGAGCAATGAGAAAGAAGCAGGTAAAAACTATGATTTTCTTAAGTCAAAATAGTTTCATAAATTTAGTAACTGTGTTTAGACATTACCACCAAAATAGAGAAAGAAAGCAAACACTACCACATCCTCTGCCTCCCTCATGTCCAAGCACCACCTCTATCTCTTTACTGACAAATGGAAAAAACAAACAAACAAACAAAAAAACGGCATCTGGGCATGAGTAAGCATTCTTACCTAAAATCAAGAACTAAGCAGCCCAGACTAACAGGCAGAAAAGAGAAACACAAGGTTCTGGAAAACGATCTTCCTGAAATTTCAATATGGATAATAAAAGCTATATATAGTAACTGCCTAAAGTGCATGTAATTCCACATCCAAACGAGCTGATGTTGAAGTCAATAATTCGGATTGGTTTTCCAGGAAGCTCAGTCAGTGTTCTTTGTCACGCTTCTTTTAAAGTATTATGATTACTTCTTGCTGCGCTGTGTCCTTGTTGCTGCGCTCGGGCTCCCTCTAGTGGCAGCGAGGGGGGCTGTCCTCTAGTGGCAGCGTGGGGACTGCTCACTGTGGTGCCTTCTCTGTGTGAAGCACGGGCTCTAGGGCGCACAGGCTCTAGGAGTTGTGCCTGGCCTCAGTATTTGCCCCATGGCACGTGGAATCTTCCTGGATCAGGGACTGAACCTGCGTTCTCTGCATTGGCAGGTGGATTCTTAACCACCGGATCACCAGGGAAGTCCCTCTTGATCATTGTTTACACACACTGCTGCTGCTAAGTCACTTCAGTAGTGTCTGACTCTGTGTGACCCCATAGACGGCAGCCCACCAGGCTCCCCCGTCCCTGGGATTGTCCAGGCAAGAGCACTGGAGTGGGTTGCCATTTCCTTCTCCAGTGCATGAAAGTGAAAAGTGAAAGGGAAGTCGCTCAGTCATGTCCGACTCTTAGCGACCCCATGGACCGCAGCCTACCAGGCTCCTCTGTCCATGGGATTTTCCAGGCAAGAGGACTGGAGTGGGGTGCCATCGCCTTCTACACACACGTTACACATACACACATACCATATTCTATTTGATTGTTTGGAACTTTCTAGCCTTATTTCCAGTTTTGTGAAGTTTGGATCTTTCAGGGGTATTTTTTAAAAAATGAGGATTGAGGGTTAAATGTGGCAAACTGAGGAGGAAAAATATTAATGATGTATTGCTTTGGTGTGAAGAGGCAGTGACACTCCTGGGCAGGATGTAGTTACAGGTCCGTTTCATGCTGCGGAATTTTTTCTGGAGATTCATAGTGATACCCGAAGCTTTGGTCACACTTTGGTATGTAGTGTTCCAGGTCTGCTCTTGCTCCTAGGGGGAGTTTTTTTACTTACAAATGGAAGATGGAAAATGTTTTTGTTTTGGACTCTAAAAATGATTTTGTCTTGTCATAAGCAAGCTATCAAACACATGAGCTCTGCCCACGAAGAAACCAGCTCTGCTACCTTTGGGGTCCATCACTGCAAATTATAAAACCTGATCCTTATGCAAGTATTTCACATGACATTGTTTTGTTCTACTTGGAACATTTGTGAAGCAACATTTATATTTTATGTAGCTCTTTTAAATTCCCTTTCACTGGCTCTTGGAAGCCTAAGTGTTTCTTCATCCTAGGAAGAAATTATTTGATGATTGGAAGTTTCATAAATATCAGATCTAAGTTAAAAGTTGTTGTTTAGATAAGGAATGTGAAACTGATGTCAGGTTGTCCTGATTCCTCACACAATTCTTTCAATAATTCTGATATAAATACTAATATATGTTTTTGGCAGTTTCTTTGTTAAGTTCTTAAATATATTATTTTACTTTTCATCACAGTTCTACATGAAGTAGGTGCTATAGCTCCATTTCACAGATGAAGAAGTAAGTCTCAGAGAAGTTCATAAAAACAGTCGAAGTCACATACATAATAAGTACCTAGGCCTAGATTGAAGCCTCGATGGGCCTGATGTCAATCAGGACCAATCTCTTTCCATGTGAAGACGTTGCTTCTCAGGCCACAGTTACACATTTCCTTGCAAGTCCATGAGTCACCATATCAATGACACAGATGATGGATTCAGTAAACCTGGCTCCTCTTCCTCCTTGTCCACGTCCAAACTACCTTTGTAAGTCAGCCGAGGAGTTAGTTATGGCCATAATAGAGTTTTGGCTGATAGGCTGTACAGAGAGAAATTTTATATATATATATATATATATATTTTTTTTCCCCCCAGGCCTGTTCCATAAAACCTTCTGTATGACTCCACCTTTTCTTCTCTCACATTCCAGGGGATGATAACATACAGGGTAACCATGGGGTTGATGCAAGCCTTGTATAGAAGATGCTGGAGGCTTTGTCCCTCTGGGCCCCTGCCTGACTACATGGAATAGAATTCTCTCCTGGCAGCCACTGGACTTCATGTGAATGAGAAATAAGCTTTTATTGTGAGATGTTTGGAATTTGTATATTGGAGCAGCTAGTGTGGATTTCGAGGTACGGATTCCTGTATTATTTAAACAGCATACTGTTGTAAGAACTGAGGTTGTGTTAACTTGGCTTAGATGTTGAGTGGTGAGAAAGCTGGCATTACGGACAGAAAGCCTGGAGTTCTGTCTCTTGCAGTGACAGTGTTTTTGGTAAAACTATCACCGTGAAAAGCTTGAAGTTAGATCTTGTGTCTACTGTACCTCTTGTTCCAAAGTTCAAGATCAAAAAGCAGTGTGTTAGGAGCGTGTGTTGGTTTTCATTGGCTGCCATTATCAAGATATTGCAAGAATGAGATGAATTCAGGAAAGAACTGGTTGGTTTGGAAGGAGAGACTGAAGGGAATGGAGGAAGTTCAGAACTCAAAGATTGTTGGGATTTGGAAAAATTTTACTGTGCCGGGCCCCAAACAGTAAAAAATAAGACAGAAATGTTTTGAGTAACAGAGACTCATTAAAAATCAGCCTTAGGTAAAACTTCTTTCTATAATAGCCATCATTTGCATATCTAAAAACTCACCAATGTACTTTGCTAAATTTAAATAAATTGATTATTAACCTTGAGATACCTTTCATGGTTATAAAGAACTACCAGAAGCTATGAAATTTGAATTTTGTGAATATGCCCTGTATCAAATTCTCAGCATCTCTAATCTGACTTGAGTAAACTACAGTGGTGGTTAGTGTTGCAAATGATGACTTTTTCCCATGTAACTAAAAAAATACATGAGTTATATACTCAGCTCATGAGCACCTCCCATGATATTAGGGTGTGTGACCCAAATCGGTGTACAAAAGCAAAAGTGACACGGAGAGCAAAAGTACAAAGTAAAACACTGCAAACTGCCAGAAGGGAGATATAAAATGTTATAGGATTTCAGAAGAGGGTGAAACAACTGTCAGCTAGAACATTTATGGAAGACAGATGTCAGGCAGAGCATTTGACCTGGTCTTCAAAGGACAGGTGGGACTTTGATGTCTATAAACAGTGGTAGACAAGGACGTTGGAGGTGAGTAGAAAGGCAGTGTTAAAGGCATGAAATGGGAACGCATCCTCTTGGGCTCACGTGGATTTGGCTACAACTTAGAGAGATAAGTCAGGCCTTTGAGGACCTTGAATTTGACACTGAGAGTGCATTCTTTAGGCATATGGTGAATGTGGGGACTTTCAAATATTATCAGCAACATAGGCGTGTGGTTAGAAGTAGGTAGCAGATGGTAACATCATTTGGAGGGGGAATACAATGAGCAAAGAAGATGTGTTTGCAGATCATCACAATAGTCTTGGCAGTGGGAAAGCAAAAGGGGCAGATGTGTGATAGAAGAAATTAATGGCATCAGGGAAATGCCCAAATATAGGAGACAGCATAGGCTCAAAATGTAGAAAGAAAAATTGTAAGCCTTGATTTCTTGATCTGTTCTTACATTATGGAAATGTAAGAATGCATAGTATTTTGTAAGAATTTTGTGAGATCCAAAGTCCTGAACTGGTCATTATCTTTCTCAGTTAAAATAAGGAATGAAATGTTAAAACATATTTATAATCTGTTGCATACAGTTACTGTAAATAAGGGTCTCCTAAGTGGCGCTAGTGGAAAAGAACCCTCCTGGCAATGCAGATGTAAGAGATGTGAGTTCGATCCCTGGGAAGATCCGCTGGAGGAGGGCATGGCAACCCACTCAAGTATTCTTACCTGGAGAATTCCATGGACAGAGGAGCCTGGAGGGCTACAGTCCATGGGGTCCCACAGAGTTGGGCACGACTGAAGAAATTTGCATGCACACGTGCAGCGTAAATGAGTCAGGTAGAGCAAATATGTCATAAGATCAAGATACTTTGCTCTCTCCGGATAAACATCTGAGTATACATCTTAGTAAAAAAAATCTATATGTTAAGTGATGGTTAAGTAGAATCAGACTTGTAAATATAATATATCCAGTTAATGACTTGCATTTCTAAGTCATGGTTGCTGTAGGGAGTTATGATTATTCACTTTAATGTTATTAAAATACTCAAAAGAAAATCTCTTCCAACCACCACCAGTTTAGGGCTAGCAGGAGGCCTGGGAGGTAGAAACCCACAGATGCGGCCCCATCGCCAGAAACTGGGGCAGGCTGGCCACTGGCAGGTGAGGGACTCTGACCCATATTTTTATAGAACAGAGACCCCACACCAAGACTGTAAGACTTGGATTTGGAGATAGTCGTAAGAGATCCTGAGTGGGGAATGGGGTGCAGATGAGAAATAAAACAATGAACAAAGTACAATGGCCAGTATAACCTCAAAAGGAAAACTGGACTAGGGCAGATATAAAGGAAACAAATACCTGATAAATGTAAATGCAGAAGTATTCAGTGGAATTTTGGTAGATTAAATCGTAAGTAAACTGCTATCAAATCAAATTCAGTGCTGATGAAAAAAATCAAAGCTATATTAATTAAAGCTAAGCAAAGCTGATGGACTGAAAAGACCTCAGTGACTTAAAGAACATAGGCATTTCTTCCTCTTTCATGTTGATGCTACAGGGCTCCAGGTTTGCTGGCTGTTCCTTTTGTTCACCCAGGGACCCAGGTTCCTTTAATTACATTGTTTCATTATTACTTAGGAAGTGGGTTTTAAATCTTAGTGCAACTCAGAAGTCACCTTAGTTCAGTTCAGTTCAGTCGCTCAGTTGTGTCCGACTCTGCGACCCCATGAATCGCAGCACGCCAGGCCTCCCTGTCCATCACCAACTCCCGGAGTTCACTCAGATTCACATCCATCGAGTCAGTGATGCCATGCAGCCATCTCATCCTCTGTCGTCCCCTTCTCCTCCTGCCCCCAATCCCTCCCAGCATCAGAGTCTTTTCCAGTGAGTCAACTCTTTGCATGGATGGCCAAAATACTGGAGTTTCAGCTTCAGCATCATTCCTTCCAAAGAAATCCCAGGGCTGATCTCCTTCAGAATGGACTGGTTGGATCTCCTTGCAGTCCAAGGGACTCTCAAGAGTCTTCTCCAACACCACAGTTCAAAAGCATCTATTCTTTGGTGCTCAGCTTTCTTCACAGTCCAACCTAGAGAGCCTTAAAAAATCCAGACTGCTGGCTCTCACCCTCAGACTTTCTAGTTAGTTGATTTTGAGTGGCCCCTGAGAATTCACCTTAAAAAGATGCCCAGGTAATTACAGCTGGTCTGGCATCCTACTTTTACTGGAACATCAGTATCATCTACATGGTGAAAAATGAGTCACCATGGGTTCCAGGTAACAGAAAAAGAAAAGGAGGCTGTGTGATTTGTTTGATTACTATCTTAAGGTGAAAGAAATTTCACACATCAATTTCCTTCTCACATTGTTGGCAAGACTCTAGTCATCTAGATTCCCCCACCGTGTGTGCATCTAAGTGCAAGTGACACTGGAAAATATGATCTCTAGACAATGGCATGCTGGGAAAATCTCTCCCAGTTCTTTATTTAGTGATATCACAGTGGTGGCTTGAAATTGACCATAGTGTAACAACAGCACGGAAACTGGCAAATGCTATGAATCATGGCTCCCCCAATACAGGGACCACTTTTTAAACATTTACCCACACTTTCTTGCCTATAGCTCAGCTGCTCCAGCCCGAGTTTCCACTCTTTTACTCTGGATGTAGGGAGAATAAATTTTGGTGGACAGTTAGCAGCTTCTGCCACAATGATCAAGTAGGATTAATCCTAAGGATGCAATATTTAATAGATAATATCTATTAAATAAATGATCTAAAAAGAAAAAATCTATAAAAGCAATGATTCAGTTAATGCATTGAATTACATATGATCATCTCAATGGATTCATAAAATGTACTTGATCACATTTAACACACATGTATGACAAATCCAATGATCAAACGAGAACAAAAATATAGATAATGTCTAGGATGGAAAACTTTCTCTCAACCTCTTATGTGAAGGTAAAGAGGGCCTGTGAATTAAATCAACAACAGTCAAATTAGCAAGAGAAAAGACAACGTTTATTTATGTAGGTAAATGGGAGCTCATGAAAAATGTGCCTCAAAGAGGCAGATAGAATTTGGGGCTCATACACCATCCTAACTGAGGAAGGGGAAGGGTGCTTTTGGGAAAATAAGGGACTTTTAGGAAGATAAATGAAGCCTTAGGAAAACAGGTGGAAGATATGCCAGTTTTGAAACAATTGCCTGTTCAGGTAATTTCTTACTCCAGTGCCAATGTCTCTAGTGATAGGAGTCAATTTTCTCTGATAGCTGTAAAAATATGATGTTTGTTCCTAATACAAACAATAATATCCTAAACTAAGTGTGATCAGTGACTAGAAATTTATATCCCCCACCCCAAACATTAATATTTGTTTCTTGAACATGCAAATTAAAATTGACTTCTGAAAATTCTGGATTTGGATTTTTGATGCTAGCATCCTCTTTTCTAGGGACTGCCTGACTGATCAAGCGCAGAAAAAATGTCCTTAATAATTAGCTAATTGTGGCACACGCAGGCACTTGTTGGGTAATTGAGACACTTCTCTCTTATTTCGAGGGTGAAACATGTTGACTGCGTTTCTAATGAGCCAATTAAAGGTACACACTCCTCAATGACCACTTTTAGCTCACTAGAAATTTTGTTTCCAAGTGTTGAATAAGGAACAAGTACAACCCAATCATTTCTAGGTTCTCCCACTGTACTTTCTAATCCAGTTTGTTTTTAAAGTTCTCTTTTAAATTCTACTGTAAGTAAGGAGTTAAATATTTTTAAAAAATCAAGTCAAAAAACCAAAATACAAATAAGTATTGCACTCCTGGATGGCAAACAAATATTTTAATTTGGAAGAGCCCAATGAAATTTGATGTGGGCGCGCACCACTGGGTGTCTCCCATGCTCCTGGCCATGGCATGCTGCAGGCCCAAGCCCAGAAGAACCTGTCGGCTTCCTCCTTTCCTCCTGCTCTCCCTCCCTCCCTCCCTCCTTCCTTCCTGCCCACTTCCACCCCTCCACTGTCTCTCCTTTCTCTCTTTTAGCCTGTCTCCTCTGGGCCCCTTTGTTATTACTCAGTTGCTAAGTCATGTTTGACTCTGCCACCTCTCGGACTGCTGCACGCCAGGCTTTCCTGTCCTTCACTATCTCCCAGAGTTTGCTCAAGTTCACGTCCATTGAATCAGTGATGCCATCCGACCATCTCATCCTCTGCCATCCTCTTCTTCTTTTGCCTTCAATCTTTCCCCAGCATCAGGTCTTTTTCAATCAGTTGGCTCTTCGCATCAGGTGGCCAAAGTATTGGAACTTCAACAACAGTCCTTCCAATGAATATTCAATGTTGATTTCCTGTAGGATTGATTGGTTTAATCTCCTTGCTGTCCAAGGGACTCTCAGGAGTCTTCTCCAGCAACACAATTTGAAAGCATCAATTCTTCAGCGCTCAACCTTCTTTATGGTCCAGTTCTCACATCTGTATATGACTCCTGGAGGAACCATAGCTTTGAGTATATGGACCTTTGTCAGCAAAGTCATGTCTTTGCTTTTTAATATGCTGTCCAGGTTTGTGGTAGCTTTTCTTCCAAGGAGCAAGTGTCTTAATTTCATGGCTGCAGTCACCGTCCACAGTGATTTTGGAGCCCAAGAAAATAAAATCTGTCACTGCTTCTACTTTTTCTTCTTTCTATTTGCCATGAAGTGATGGGGCCAGATGCCACGATCTTAGTTTTTGGAATGTTGAGTTTTAAGTCAGCTTTTTCACTCTCTTTCACCTTCATCAAGAGGTTCTTTAGCTCTTTGCTCTGTGCCTCTTTGACCAGAGGCATTTTCTTCAGAAGGCTCAGCACACTTCTGTGAGTTTGTCTGTCACACTTCATTAACTCCTATGAATATATTAGGGGGCTTCCCAGGTGGCTCAGTGGTAAAGAATTTGTGTGCAGTGCAGGAGACGCAGGTTCAATCCCTGATCCAGGAAGATTCCCCTGGAGAAGGAAATGACAGCCCACTCCAGGATTCTTGCCTGAGAAATCCCATGAACAGAGGAGCCTGGCGGGCTACAGTCCATGGGGTCACAAAAGAGTGGGGCATGACTTAGCGACTAAACAACAACAAATGGGTGTATTAAAACATCAGCGTCAACAATGAGAAGTAGAACTGGCTTGTAGTTAGCTCTTACACCATATCAGCTGATAGGAAATAGAACTCAAAATAAAAAATAGAATAATGCTTTGCACTAGATTAGCTTGAAGGAAATGGCACCCCACTCCAGTACTCTTGCCTGGAAAATCCCATGGACGGAGGAGCCTGGTGGGCTGCAGTCCCTGGGGTTGCTGGGAGTTGGACACGACTGAGCGACTTCATTTTCACTTTTCACTTTCATGCATTGGAGAAGGAAATGGCAACCCACTCCAGTGTTCTTGCCTGGAGAATCCCAGAGACAGAGGAGCCTGGTGGGCTGCCATCTATGGGGTCACACAGAGTCGGACACGACTGAAGCGACTTAGCAACAGCAGCAGCTTGTCCCTGCTGTGTGCACATGGGATCAGGTTTTCTTATTTGAAGTTTTGTGTAATGAGCAATATTTCTACAGTGAGATTTATGTAAGCGTGAAGAGCACAAATCTAAGAGACACGATACCAGCTTCTGCCACCACATAGCACCATGAACATAAGTATATGCGGCTTTCTACAGACTTCAGTGTTCTCATTATTCAAACAGAAATAACCTTCACACATTCCCTCATTTGTTAATTCTTTCTGTAAACATTTTTGAGCACTTGGTTGTAGCAGCCATTGCGCTTGGTCTGCAGATTTGTTGCTTTGGGAAGAAATGATCGCTCTCCTTGGGGAGTTAGCGCAGGGTCCTGAAAATGAAGCATAATGGCCCATTGTAGAGAGTTCTCATAAAAATCAAATGAGATAACGGGTTGTAAGCACTTTGAAACAGATTAAAAAAAAAACCAAACAAACCTTCTCTGCAAACATGAAGGGATGTCCTAGTATTGACATCATAGTTGTTACAACCTCAGGATGACAAATAGCTTATTGTATTTTTTTTTAATCCATGAATGTGTGGGCTAAGAGGAAGATTGTGAGTAGTTCAGGTAAGACAAGAGAATCTGTATTCCTAAAGAATGTTTCCCCACAAACTGACAGTCATTAAAATTAACCTGTGAAGTTAATGGTGGTGTCTGACACAGATGGCTCCAGCTCTAAGTGGTTGTGTTCTTCACCAGGTGAGGTCTTCCTTTTATTAGTTTGTGAGTCAGAGGGCAAGTGTGGGTGCTGAACAGTGAATGCTAAATCAGGATTGAGGAGCCACTGTTGCTTGTTGCCTTGAAAACAAACACACACCTTTTGGCATCCCTAGTTTTGATGTTTATTGTGAACGCAGACACCCTCTGTGGCTGGTTGCTCAGGGGACAGCCAGCTTCTCAGACACCTGGACCCGGGCTGTGCTGTGACCATCTCTTTTCACCTCCAGTGCCGTGGCTTTCCGAGTTCTGACAGCATGCCTGGTCCCCTTCGTTTGTTCTTGTTCCTCTTGTTCCCTCTCTTTCTCTCTCTCTTTCCATTATCAAGGTCTCGCTGGCTCTCCGGGAGGAAGATTGCATCATTCTTAGCACAAGACTACCCGGAGCTTTGGGTGCCCTGTAACTGCCCACGTCCTTTCCTCTCCCTTCAACCGAGAAGAGTGGCAGATTGCTGGCTGAGAGCACCACGGTGTCTGCTGCCTAATGACTGCTATAAATTCTGATAATCACAGTAGCTGTCATAAATAACATAAAACAATAGCGCTGCAGCAGCTGAGACTCTTGCTGCTCAGATGCTTGTTTAAAGAATTTTTAAACACTCCTGAGGATACTTGTAAGGATTTGGGGTCAAGGGACGCTGCTTGGGCACAAGGTCTTGGCCAGTGGCAACAAGCCCGTTGCTTCTTCAAGGGCAGATGCAAAGACAGGGACAGCAGTCTGTCCTGGAGAGTCCCCCAGCCTACATCAGAAGTGTATGAGTGAGAAGTGAAGGCTTTGTTAGGCCACTGAGATTTGGGGTTTTTGTTTGTTACATGGGTGTAGCATAACTTACCCTGACTAGTATCATTACTCATATCTCCACTATTAATTTTTCTCACTGGAGATGCCATGGGCAAGTTAACTCTAGTCCAAAACATCTGTCATCCATTTTGCTTTAATGAAGATAGGTGTGTTCGAAAACATCTTACAGTCACATAGTGAGTGACTTTTAGAAGTCTCTGGATAATTGCATAAATTCTAAATTCCAAATGGAAGATGGTTTCAGTGAAAAAGTTAATTAAGCAGTTGTCCAACTCCCATCCAAAGTGTGTTCTTGTGAGTTCAATGGAAAATTTGACATAAGAAAAATCGTCTCCCTCACATTTCAGGAATAAAGCTTATCGATCAGGAGGAGGCATTTTTTTTCTTAATGGAGTATCACTTTATATAAAGGGTATATTAAAATATAAGATAAATGCTTTTCAGATTTAATGTTGGCAGGGGATTTTTTCCCCTCAAACCAAATCCTTCAGAGAACTCTGATGCATCAAATAGAATAGGTGTGGAAAATCAGAATCATCTGTCCCTGCTTCCCAGTGGCCGTGAGATGCCTCATCAGAGCTCCTGGGCCACTGTTTGAAAACTGCTTGTCAGGATGACTGCTTTGAATCAGGACTTAGATCTCTGATGCATTGAACCTTTCAGCTCTCTTTTTCTTGTCTCCCTCTCCAATGTATGTGTGTATGCTCAGTCGTGTCAAACTCTGTGACCCCAAGGACCGTAGCCTGCTGGGCCCCTCTGTCCGTGGGATTTTCCAGGTGGAGTGGCTTGCCATGCCCTCCTCCAGGGGATCTTCCCAACCTGGGGATTGAACCCGTATCTCTTGCATCCCCTGCATTAGCCGGCAGTTGAGCCACCAGGGAACTGCCACCCCTTGCCTCTGTACCGGATGAAACTAAAAAAGAGGAAAAAAGCCAATGTCAAAAATGCCCCAGAGCAAATCAGAAAGCCAAACTCAAACCGGTACTCTTATCTATTCGAATGGCAGTAGACCAAGAAAGAGAAAGGAAAAAAAAAAAAACCCTAAAAAAGAGCAATTTTCCACTGAGGTTCCGAGTAAGCTGGCATCTTCTCTTTTGCATTTTAATTGCAGTTTGGATTTATGATCTGTGATAGTGTGATCGAATCGTCTTGGCTGCATTTTGTAGATGGTGACGCTGCTGGTACCGGTGCTGGGCTTGCTGCCTCCCAGTGACTCTTGTCATTTCTGGCACATTCCACAGGGCTGTGCTTGGGATGACCCGGTTGCTCTTCTCTCTGCTAAGCTGCCGTGTCGTCCACCTCCGCATGAGTCACCAACAAGGTACTGACCCGTTTAGGAATCTCATCCTCTGCAGCCTATTACCTAAGGCTATTCTCAGTCTCTCCATCCCTGCAGACCCTTTTCTAGAGGAAGAGACAGAGGAAAGGAGACAGGAGGAAGGAGTGAAGAGAGAAGAGATGTGAAGGAGAGGGTGGAAGACCGTGGTCGAGGGGATGTCGGTCATCGCTGGAGCCACAGCCCTCGAAGAGCATGGCTACAAGTATGCACTTAGGATTCTTCTTTCCGGCTCAGAGTTTCCTGTTCAGCTGAGAGTATAACTGTAGTAAGAGTTTCCTGTTCAGCTGAGAGTATAACTGTAGTAAGAGTTTCCTGTTCAGCTGAGAGTATAACTGTAGTAAGAGTTTCCTGTTCAGCTGAGAGTATAACTGTAGTAAGAGTTTCCTGTTCAGCTGAGAGTATAACTGTAGTAAGAGTTTCCTGTTCAGCTGAGAGTATAACTGTAGTAAGAGTTTCCTGTTCAGCTGAGAGTATAACTGTAGTAAGAGTTTCCTGTTCAGCTGAGAGTATAACTGTAGTAAGAGTTTCCTGTTCAGCTGAGAGTATAACTGTAGTAAGAGTTTCCTGTTCAGCTGAGAGTATAACTGTAGTAAGAGTTTCCTGTTCAGCTGAGAGTATAACTGTAGTAAGAGTTTCCTGTTCAGCTGAGAGTATAACTGTAGTAAGAGTTTCCTGTTCAGCTGAGAGTATAACTGTAGTAAGCACTTGGCAGGTTAGCTGCAGGGTCATCCAGGAAACCTGCCAGCACTGATGTTTCGCTGCTGTTCAGGTTACAAGCCGCCTTCCAGCGCAGCAGACCTGAGATCTCTGCTCGCTGGCGGCAGCCTGGGTGCTTCTTAGAACCCATGGGTATTCCAGTCGAACTGAACACAGCAACCAGCCAGGTTTTCCTTTCCTCCTTCCCCAGCTCCTGGGAACCCGAGACCAGGACCTGGGTGCAGGTAGCTGAGTTGGGGGATGAATCCAGGAAACACAGGTGAGGAAACGACAGTGTGAGACAGAAAAGAGAGAAAATCCAACAAGAGGGTGTATTCACAAGTGGATCACTGCTGGGGAAGGTTAGGGCTCAGTTCCCGTGGGGCCCTCAAGAAATTGTGTCCTGTGAATTGGAGGCTGGGACACTGATCCGCTAACTTACGCCTCCAGAAGTATTAACCCTGCACTTCTGGTTGTAACTGAATGGAGCAGTGCAAGTTCTGTGTCAGAGAGAGCACTTTGGCTGAGAAGAGAGATCATGAGCTAAACAGAGGTGGGAAGCTGTTGGCGGGTAAGGGATTAATTATGGCTATTGATCTCCTCGGGGTCAAGGGGTGGGAGCTGAGCAGTGACACTGGCTGCTATAGCCTTGCCTCTAGAACAGGGTCAAAATAGTAGGGAGTCAAGAAATATTTATTAAACCAAACAATATGCAAATGTTTTATTATAATCTAGATGAAAGCAGTTTAAACCTAGATGATCAGTCCGATTGGGCAGAAGTTATTGGACAGAAGAAACAGAGAAAAGCATAGAGAAAGAGGACAACAGGAAAAATTTCTATAGGTTGAAAAAAGATCTGTTCATTCAGAATGTATTTATTGAGCATCTATTATATTCCAGGTGCTGTTCTAAGCTGCAGAGAATAGAGCCATGTATAAAAACCCCACACAATTTTATGTCCCCATTCTATTCTAATGAGAGGGAGATAGATTGTTAGTAAGGAAAACAAGTTAGGATTATAGCACACCTGATGCTTCTGAGCGCTAAAGATGGCAGAAGAAGGGTCTAGGAGGTGTGGGGCTGGAGAAGTCTCCAGTTTTATTTTATTTTTAATTCTTATTGGAGTATAGTTGATTTGCCATGTTGCATTAGTTTTTGCTGTACAGCAAAGTGAATCGGTTATATATATACAGAAGTGTGTGCTATGTTGCTTTAGTCATGTCCAACTCTTTGCAACCATATGGACTGTAGCCTGCCAGGCTTCTCTGACTGTGAGGTTCTCCAGGCAAGAATACTGGAGTGGGTTGCCATTCCCTTCTCCAGGGGATCCTCCTGATCCAGGGATCGAACCTGCGTCTCTTATGCCTTGTGCATTGGCAGGCAGGTTCTTACACAGAGCCACTCTCTTTTAGATTCCTTCATATAGGTCCTTAAGAGAGTATTGAGTTCCCTGTGCTATATACACAGATGACTCATTAGTTATCTAGTCAATATAGAGTTGTGTGTATATGTCAGTCCCCATCTCTTAATTTATTCCTTCCCCCTACTTTCCACCTTGGTAACCATACACTTGTTTTGTACATCTTGTGACTCTACTTCTGTTTTGAAAATAAAGTTCATTTCTACTATCTCTTTTTTTTAGAGTCCACATCTAAGTGATATATAATATTTGTCTTTCTCTGTCTGACTCAGCATGGGCAAGGGAGGCCTCACATATAAGATGGTTGGAGGGGGTGAGGGAGTCCTGAAGGGAAAAAGCCTGAGGGAGCCTTTTAGGGAAAGCGTTTCAGGCTGAGGAACAGCAGGCACAAGTCCCCGAGTAAAGGAACGCGCCCGTGTTGGGAGGAAAAGGAGTTTTCTCCCTACGCTTCTGAGTTCCTGACTGAGACCCCCCTCGTAAAACATAGATTTACAAAAGTAAAATAAACAGAACGCAGGAAAAGTGGGTAACCCAAGGAGCAACTTTAGAATTCAGGCTTAAATCTTAAGAGGAAAAGGTGGGAGGTCATGTGGGTTTCTTAGGGGACTCTAAATGAATTTTAGAATGAACGGGCTTTTGGACAAATAGATGGGAGGGATGATAGTTGTGACAAAGCCTGTCTGGGTGTGGTGATGTAGACAGAGAGTATATTATTATTTCCGTTTTATAGCAGAGGAAATTGAGGGCAAGACAGTTTGAGCAACGAGCAGTAAAGACCACCCAGTCAGTCCGAGGTCACAGAGCCGGTTCTCAGACCCAGGCTCCCTGCCCCCCAGGACAGCATCCCTCCTACCGATTCTGATTTAGAAACCCAGATAACGCACGATGAGTTGGAAAGTTGCTTCTCAAGCTATTAGAACAAGGAACAAATGTTTTTGTTGTCACAGCCTGAGTCCTTATAAATATCCCCATCAAGGAAATAACCATGTGTCTCTTTCAAATTGTCTTTTATGGGGCTTTTAAAGGCTCCTTTGTCAAAGGGAACTATGTACTCAAGACGTAATATGTAGAGGGAACAATGGAGAGGAAATACTTTATCACAGGCTGGCGAAAAAAGTGCTGCTCAGACTGCTCTGCCCAAGTGGGCGTGGATCCTGGAAGTCTGGGGTCCCAGAGCGAGAGGTTGCCCCCCAACACCTGGGTCTTGTGGTTGGAAGGAACAGGTCGTTTCCAGGGCTGTAGCTTAAGGTGGAGCTTGTAGGCTTTAGAAAGCTCAAGCTCTTAGGGCTTCCTGGTGGCTCAGTGGTAAAGAATTCGCCTGCCAAGCTGGAGACTCAGGTTCAATCCCTGGATTGGGAAGATCCCTTGGAGGAGGGCATGACAACCCACTCCAGTATTCTTGCCTGGAGAATCCCATGGACAGAGGAGCCTGGTGGGCTACAGGCCATGAGGTCACAGAGTCAGACATGACTGAGTGGCTGAGCGTGCACGCATGCAGAGCCTTTGGAATGTCATTATAGATGGTAGACTTATTCCTATAAGACAGAATCGGACCCACTGACTTGTGGGACCAGGGCCAAGACTGTGTCTAACTGTTTCAAGGTTAGAAATCAAGACAGGCCCATGGCCCGAACGATGGTCTGCCCTGGCTGAGTGGTGGCCCCTCTCAGATCTTCTTGGAGACCTGCAGGGGACTGGGGCCTCACTCTCAGGCCCCATCTGCCTGCCTGCATGGCCATCAGATCCTCTGGGTCAGAGTCGGCGGGTGCTGGGCCTGCGCCTGGGTGGAACTGGACGTGTCTGACTTGGTCCAGTGCCTCCCGGAGCCAAGGGGCCATTCCCCTTCTGCTCATGTCCCTGTTCTGATGAAGGACCTTCCGGAGAGTTCTAAGCGGCTTTCAAGCAACACACCTGCAGAGCTAGGGGGTGGCGGGGGGAACTTAGTTCTGCGGGAATCAAGGCTGCACAGACACCCAGTTCAGGGAGACTCGGAGTGGCCAGTCCTTCTCCGGCTCCCGGGCGGGGGCCGCCTTTCCTCGGCTCCCTGGCACTTCCCTGCCAACACACTCCTCCGCTCCTAGTCCAGACCTGGTTCCGCTTGTCCCATGTCTCTCACCCCACAGCTTTTTTGCTCAGTAAATTATTGAACTTCCCGCATTTTTCTTAGAAGGCCAACAAAACAGAACCACACGAAGCAAACCAGAACACACGTGTTGTTGCTGGTGGGATGAGGCACCCTCCAAGCAAGGGGACCTGTGGGGGCAACCTCCTCAGCCCTCTTCGGGTCCAAGGCCTGAATTACTCGATAACTGTTTCAATACTTTGCATTCATACCGAAGGACAGTTTATTCCAGTGGTGACTTGTCATTTTGTAGTATATTCTGCTCAGACCTAGTGTTAAAAACGCACTGGTATCTTTTCATCCAAATGATGCCATATCTTCACCTGAGGGAAACCACTGCTGCTAAATCGCTTCAGTTGTGTCCGACTCTGTGTGACCCCACAGACAGCAGCCCACCAGGCTCCCCCGTCCCTGGGATTCTCCAGGCAAGAACACTGGAGTGGGTTGCCATTTCCTTCTCCAATGCATGAAAGGGAAAAGTGAAAGTGAAGTCACTCAGTCGTGTCCGACCCTCAGCGACCCCATGGACTACAGCCTACCAGGCTCCTCCGTCCATGGGATTTTCCAGGCAAGAGTACTGGAGTGGGGTGCCATTGCCTTCTCTGAGGGAAACCACACCAACCCCATTAAACAACATTCTGGACAAGGGCCGGTGTGCCTGTTTGCTGCCTTTCAGTGGCTCAACTCACGGTCGGCAGAGGACCCACGCAGAGAGGAGCCGCAGCCCCTTGGGTGAGAGGCGCGCGGCTGTGTGCGTGTGGAGGTGTGGGGCTGCTGAGGCAGACTGCGCCTCCTTCCCGGGGGGCCCTCGACACCACCACGGCCGCTTCTGGATAACTTAAAGCCCAGCTGTTTAGATAGCACTGATCTTACAGAACATGGAGTCTCCTTTTGCAATTTTTTTTTTTTAACCACAGAAGGTCACTTAGCTAGTTCTGTAGCAATTTTAACTCTATTATCAGGTGGTCTGAGCATCTTAGGCAGCTCAGGCTGCTCTAACTATATGCCATAGACTGAGTGGGTTAAACGACAGGCATTTATTTCAAACAGTTCTGGAAGCTGGGAGGCTGAGATCAGTGTGGCAACTGAGTTAAGGTGAGATCCCACATAGGACACACACACACACACAGAAGAAGGGAGAGAGAGAGACGAGAGAGGGACGAGGGGGAGAGAGAGAAGGGGGGAGAGAGAGAGAAGTAGAGAGAGAAGGGAGAGAGACAGGAGAGAGAGAAGAGGGGGAGAGAGAGAGAAGGAGAGAGAGAGAGAGAGAAGAGGGGGAGAGAGAGAGAAGGGAGAGAGAGAAGAGAGAGAGACGAGGGGGAGAGAGAGAAGGGGGGAGAGAGAGATAGAAGTAGAGAGAGAAGAGGGGAGAGAAGAGAGAGAAGGGGAGAGAGAGAGAAGGAGAGAGAAAGAGAAGGAGAGAGAGATAAAAGAAGTAGAGAAGGGAGAGGAGAGAGAAGAAGCAAAAAAAAGAAATAGAGGAGGAAGAGAGAGAAGTGAGAGAGAGACAGAAGAGATGGAGAGAGAGAAAGGGAGAGAGAGACAGAGAGAGCCCTCTGGTCTCCTGATCTTTTCCTCTTTAATAAGGACTCTAATCCCAACACGGCGTGGTGGGGCAGCTACCTTCCTGATCTCATCTAAAACCAACTACCTCCCAAAGGTCCCACCTGCAAACACTATCACAATGGGGGTTAGGATGTCAATGCATGAATTCTGGGGTGAAACAAACATTCAGTCTGTAACATCAAGACAGTCTTCATTTTAGTCTACCACATGGCTGAATACACACTCCTAATATCCTGTGAGGAGAAGGAAATGGCAACCTATTCCAGTATTCTTGCTTGGCAAATCCCACTGACAGAGGAACCTGGTAGGCTATAGTCTGTGAGGTCACAAAGAGTTGGACATGACTGAGTACACACACACACACACACACACAATATCCTTTAACTATTAACTTCTAACTGTATACTGTAATTTTGAAAACTCCACAATAATTTTTTGAATTATAAATGTAATATAAATATATACCTATAGTAGACAACAGGAAAAAATTAAAGAAAATAAAACCTACCCACCAACTATAGACCAACAGTTGGGTTTATTTTCTTTTGAATGCATATGTGAGTATAAATGGGCCTCCCGGGTGGTGCTAGGGGTAAAGAACCCGCCTGCCAATGCAGGAGACATAAGAGATCTGGGTTCAATCCCTGGAAGATCCCCTGGAGGAGGAAATGGCAACCACTCCAGTATTCTTGCCTGGGAAATCCCATGGACAGAGGCACCTGGCAGGCTACAGTCCATAGGGGTGGAAAGAGTTAGACACGACTGAAGTGACTTAGCACATAGTGAGTCTGCTGCTGCTGCTGCTAAGTTGCTTCAGTCGTGTCCGACTCTGTGTGACCCCATAGACAGCAGCCCACAAGGCTCCCCCGTCCCTGGGATTCTCCAGGCAAGAATACTGGAGTGGGTTGCCATTTCCTTCTCCAATGCATGAAAGGGAAAAGCGAAAATGAAGTCACTCAGTCGTGTCCGACTCTTAGCGACCCCATGGACTGCAGCCTACCAGGCTCCTCCATCCATGGGATTTTCCAGGCAAGAGTACTGGATTGGGTTGCCATTGCCTTCTCCAATAGTGAGTATCAATATACACAGATAGACATCGATAAAAAAGCATTTTAGAAACAAAATTTGATTGGCACTACAGAGTGTTTTAAAATTTATTTCTTCACTTGCATTAAATACTGAGTCTTTCCCCTTGCTTAGAAGTTATTTTTTACTTCCTCACTTTTTAATATTGTGACTATTTGGATCATGAATTATCTGCATTTACAACTTGTATTATTTAGAAAATCTATCTATCTACTTTTAATCTTCTCAGTTTTTAACTTCAAATTTTTCAAATGCATTTAGACAACTGTTCTTTTTTTAATTATCAAGAAAGAAATACTGTCTTCTTGGTTCTTTCCATGTTAGATGAAGAATTTAGCACATATTCTCTTTCATTGTCCCTTTCTTCATGACAAAGCCTCAGTTTTGAGAAATGTTCTATGCTGTGACTATTGTTATTTTAAAAACTGGATATATGAACATAGGAAGTTATTATACATGTAAACCATGCATTTTGTCACAAAAGATTTAAGTTGGCAATTTTTCTACATTATACTAATTGTTTCCACAAGGTAGTAATGCAGAAGATTGGCTTGGATCCTGGATCCTAACATCTTCAATCAGCCCCCATGTTCTCGTAGATTCTCAAGGGAACTGTCCGTAGTATTGCTCTAAAGCTTTAGATTCCAATACCCATGAAGAATCTTGGCTCCAGGCTAGACCACATGGAGCATGGGCCCTATTTGTCCTTTTTCCCTGTGGCCACGTCCAGCACAGTCTTCCTTGGTTCTGAGTCCAGGCCAACACCACAGAAGGATGAATCCTTTAGAAAGTATATAAGAGGAGGAATTTTGCTCCCTAACAAACACCTAGGGCTCTTGATCTCTGCCAACCACCTCAAGCCTGTTTCTTTTCTCCTGGGCCCTATAGTTGTTTCTATTTAAACAAGATGCATGAATTTAGAACAGAGATTCACAAACCATGTGAGGCATCACATTGTTGCCCTGTGAGGCTTTGATTGATTTTTTTTTTTTGGAATATAGTTGCTTTATAGTGTTGTTAGCTTCTGCTGTACAATGAAGTGAATCAGCTTTGTGTATACGTGTCTCCCTTCCCTCTTGGGCCTTTGCAACAACTGTGGATATGTCTTGAAAGGGTGCTGTCCAATGGCTGAATCGCTGAGCAAAGCAGGTCATGTAATGGGCTATGCAGTAGGGCTCTGTGCTGGAAATCAGAGGCTCAGATGTTAACACCTTGTCAAGCTGGGACCCAAAGAGATTCAGTGGAGTATGCAAGGACTTTGCCTTCTGACAGTGTGGTCATTGTTGTGAAGAGGGTTATTTTCAACAGTGGCACAGTATTGAAGCGTGACCACGTGAACAGCACAATAGGCAGACTCTTTGAAAGAGCGTGAGACGTTCTTCTCTGGGAGTGTTTGTGCTATAATTATTCCTGGCTTGTTTAGTGTTGGTGTTTTTGGAGTGCCAGAAATGATAGCATTCAAAAAATGCGTCACAGAAACAACAGAGTTGAGATCTGCTGATCTGGAACCTTTCTACTGTCACTAGTCAGACCATTGCCAAGACTTCTTATTGTCGAAAGGGATACAAAACCACCACCCGAAAGAGAAAGAAACAACAGATATTCTATGATTTCGGCTTTGCTGGCATACCAGTCAATCCGTGACAGTTGTTCTGGTTCGGTCACCTTTAAACTCCACACGCAGAACTCTCCCATCAAGAAGTCAGTTGTGACACTCAAATTTCCATATTTTGGAAAAACATTCATTCATTCATCATGCAAATTGCCTTCCCTCGTAGAGTTCATGATGCATGCTAAGTCACTTCAGTTGTGTCTGACTCTTTGCAACCCCATGGACTGAAGCCCACCAGGCTCCCCTGCCCGTGGGATTCTCCAGGCAAGAATCCTGGAGTAGGTTGCCATTTCCTCCTCCAGGGGAGCTTCCTGACCCAGGGCTCGAACCTGAGTCTCCCGCACCTCCTGCACTGCAGGCAGATTCTTAACCGGCTGAGCCATCCGGGAAGGAAATCATAAACAAGGACATTTCTCAGATACATACCACTTCCCAGTTTTCCTTCTAACTCCATTAATTTCTTCTAAGTCCATTAACGCCTGTGTTCTTGTGTCCACAATCTTCAATAAATGGTGGACTCTTTCTAAGGACACGGATTTAACTCCTTTGTGAGTGCTCCATGATCGTCATGACCTTGCATTTCCCAGCTCTGGACTTTCTTCTTATTTCTCTTTATTTCCAGACCAGCAGAGTTGCAAGGTCTTCTTATCACTGTTTTTGCTTTTTATATGTTTTTTTTAAAAAATATGTATTTATTTGGCTACACCAGGTCTTAGATGCGTGACGTGGGATCTTTCACCACTAGTTGTGATGCATGGGCTCAATTGCTCTGTGGCACATGGGATCTTGGTTCCCCAACCAAGGATCAAACCCATGTCCCCTGCATTGGAAGGCAGATTTTTAACCACTGGGCAACCAGGGAACTCCCTCTTTATGTCTTAAGTGCATGTCCCCGAGGGCCCAATGAGAGGTGATATATTAATATCTTCTGCCATACTTGCCAAAACCTTGCCTTTCTTAAAGTTCCAGGCCCTGCATAAGTCTGCTATTCTGATGCTTCTTACCTGCAGAAGGGTCTGGCTCATGTTTCCTTTGAGTAACACGCCATTCTCTTAGTTCCTTTTGAGGAACAGATGGTAGAGGAAAAGAGGACCTAGACTATTAGCCACCCACCGGTGTCAGGCATTTTTCAGGTTAAGGAAAGCCTGTCCAGTGAAACTCCAGACCCTGACAGGCAAGCCTAACTAGTTCCATGAGACTGGTCCATGCTAACCCCATGAAGAAGTTACTCACAGGCCCTGTAGCTGGCCTCCTTGGGCTCTAGCGGTGTAGAATATGTAAGCCATAAATTGTGCTTCTCAACTATTTCCATAGGTCAGAGAGTCAATGAAAATTCCCTTTCACTTCTCAGTTTTAGAGTCTAAACTGAGACTTCCTTGGCCCTAGTGATGAGTCTTCATGGTAATTTGGCCTGTCTCTAGTAAAAGTAATTAAGACATTTACCCAAGATATGTGGTCTCTTTAACTATTTACGTTATGTAAAAAAAAAAAAATTGCTTATCTAGATAACTGTTTCTTTGGGGGTCTCTTTCTGAGAGTATGGAAAATTACCGTCTGATTGTCTTAGTTTCCAAGGCTTTTGTGATTTAGTGTTTTTTTTTTTTTTAAACTTAGACAACTTGTGAGCAGGAAAGGAAAGTCAAGAACTGTGAGCCACCTGCCTCATTAATTTGACATCTGGTCTCATTGCTTTCAAGCTCTTGTACTTGAAAGCACTCTAAAAAGTTGTTAAATGGGTCTTTGACTGACAGGCATTAAAACAACCAAGAGATCCTTAATACATGTGACTCAGTTGCAAGTCGAATAAAACAATCCTTTTCAACATCAGGTTATTTTTTCCATAGCCAAGGAATTTGGGAAATAGCTGTGAAACTCATTTTTGAAGGTAGTTTGATAATTCCTCCATCAAGGGAAATAAAATGAATGAACCAATGATAACCAGCTGCATTTAAAACCCTAATTTCCTTAAAGATATCTCAAGAGATGACTCTCTTCTTCAGTCCTGAATCTAAGATAATTCCTGCGCTAAAGTGAAGATGAGATCTATTCAGATCATTAGTACGAGTAATTTCTCATCAAAGTATGGCAGCCTATTTTCAGTTATCAATTGGTGAAGGGAAATGAAGTCAATGAAATAGCAACAATTGAGACATCTGTTATAAACAAAAGTTGTAACCTCCTTTCACAATTATCTTAAAAATTGTATATTGCTTTAAATTGAATTCTTCTTCCATTTCCCCCTCTTCTTTTCCATCTGCTAAGAAGCAGTGAAATAGACCAAATGAAAACAGCAGAAATGAGAACCAAGGGAAAGAAGTGATAAATCTGTTTCTTTTGCATTCTTTAGAATGCAGAGCAGTTCTTGGCAGAGTAGATGCTCAAAGTATATTTGTCAAATTAAGTATATAATCTGAATATTCAGAATAAGAATTTTGATATTTTAATATAATTTACCATAGTTCAAAAAATGAAATACGTAGGTATAAATCTAAGAAAGTGTACAAAATCTGTATGCTGAAGCTGACAAAACATGATGAAAGGAATCAAAGAGTTAAATAAATAGTGTTTGAATAAGAAACATACTATGTTCATGAATTGGAAGACTCTGTCTAGTAAGGATGTCAGCTGCCTCATCTGATCTATAGATTTAACGCCACACCAATCAAAATCTCAGCAAGATGTTTTGTAGATATAGACGAGCTGATTCTAAAGTTTATAGGCAAAGGTAATGGAACTAGAATAGCTAAAACAATTTTGAAAAATAAGAATGAAGTTAGAGAAATCTCATAACCAGATTTGAAGACTTCCTATAGAGTAACAATAATCTAGGCTATGTGATATTTGGTGAAGGAATAGACAAATAGATCAGTGGAATAGAATAGAGACCCTAGAAATAGACCTACACAAATATGACTTGTTTATGGCAAAAATACAAAAGTAATTCAGTGGAGGAAGGATGGTCTTTTCAACAAATGGTATCGGAACTCTTTGTCATTCACACACACACACACACACACACACACACACACACACACACACACACACCCCAAAGAAACTTAACCTTGACTTGATATTAAAATTAATCCAACTGGATCATACATGTAAATGTAAAATGTGAAACCATAAAGAAGTCATAAGAAAACATAGGACCACAGGGTCTCCTTATCCCAGTTGTTTTAGGGATAAAGAAGGAAGTATTTTCTTTCAAATAACCTTGTTGTCATGCTCAGGCTATCCAGAGAATGCAGCTTCCCACTTGGGGCTTGCCTTAGGGCAGGGCAGGGAAAATAAAAGTAGGAGAATGGTGCTTTCCCCCTTCTACATTCTGCATCTCACAAGGGGCCCCTTTCCCTAGTATTCTGGTTAGAAAGAGAGGGTCTTTCTTGGAACTTTTTCTGTCTACACTTGCTGTGCAATCCCTGGATTTGGACTGCCCAAAAGTCTGAACTGGGAGATATGGAATGGAAAAAGTCAGGAAATTCACTGCCATTTGGGTTGTTCTTCAGGATTTGGTTTCCCTTCCAAATGCCTGGTATTATCTAATCAATGCTTGTCAGAGTCCCAGGATGCTTGCATTGTGCATCCTGTACAAGGCTTTTTATTGTAATTTGTGAGAGCAATGGGATAGAATGTGCTTCATTCCATCTCAGTGGAGCTGAAACCAGGAATTCTGCTTAACTTTTTTTTTTTTAAACCAAAAAAAGTCCATTTTCTTTTGCTGGTGATTGGTTTGAAGTGGGAACGGTGCAGAGTTCTAGCTAACGAGACAGTAGGAAGCATCTGCTTGAAGCTTCTGGGAGGGAGATTTCTCCCTGATAAAGAGAGAGAGCCTTGGAGAAATTCCACTCTTCCTACCATTGGATACTGTTGTATAGGACATGATGCTTGGAACTGTGGCTGCCATCTTACATCCCGAAAGAAAAGTCAAAAAATTCTACAGAACTTAAATTGGAACTTGGACTTCACTGAGGGGCAAATTAGCCAAACAACCTACTTTTAGACTTCTGCTTATATGGGAATCACAAATTCCTAATGTGAAGCCACTATCAATGAGGTGCTTTTAAAAATGAGGTGCTTTAAAATGGCCCAAGGCATTCCAAATCATAAACTAGATTATTCCATTTTTCTAATTTAGAGATTCAGCCATCCACAAGAATAACCGTGATAGAATTAATGAATATCTCTCAATAATCTTATTATATTTTAAAAGTGTTTTTGAGCTGGTAGTTTGCTGATTAAGAGATTTGACAAATGGGAAAAGATTGATGTTGCGGTATTTTAGAATTATAAAGCTAAGAAAAATGAATATACAGCCTCAAAAGAAATGTGGATTGTGATGAAACTATTCTTGGTTCTTTTGTGGACCTTGAAATATTGTAATTCTGTTCTTCATGTTCCTTTATTCATTATTTGAAAATGTTAATAAGATATGTATTATGTGCTAGAAATTTGTTCTAGATACTTGGAGTTTTAAGATGAGCCGGAAGTGATTGTTACTTTTCCATGGCTTACAGTCCAGTAGGGGATAGACATATAAAAACATGCAGAGTGATACAGTGATACGTGGATACATATTATTTAGGAATATAACAGAAGGAAAGAGCTAGTTTTGAGGTATAGTTTTTCTATTCTATGACAATGTATTTATTTTTGTCATGCGTGAGTAGAATACTCATCTCTTTTGGTTCTAGATTATTGGATAGTGTGATGTGCTTTGGGCTTCCCAGGTGGCGCTAGAGGTAAAGAACTTGCCTGCCAATGCGGGTTAGACGTAAAAGACGTGGGCTTGATTCCTGGGTCAGGAACATCCCGTGGAGAAGCAAGTGGCCACCCACTCCAGCATTCCTGTCTGGAGGATCCCATGGACAGAGGAGCCTGGCAGGCTACAGTCCATGCATCTCACAGAATTGGACACAAATGAAACGACTTAGCATGCACACACACACACACAATATGCTTCATTTGCATCATGTGAGACTTTTAAAGGAATGTTTTTTTTTCTTGTATATTTCTTGTAATTTGGCCCCCATTTTGTTTACTTTCTTGCAGAAGGCTAACTCAAAGCCTGCCAGCACCAAAATCAAATTCTTTTAAATGTGGCTCCCATTAGCATATTTTCAACCATTTACAATTTATCTGCTTTGCATACCCTGAAAACTGCACCCAACATCTGCTAGCCATAGATAAAGCAAACCACCACAGCTCTAAAAGACCCCAAATTACTGCTGCCCTTTGGGGCTCTCCGACCCAGAAATCCCCACTCTCTGCTGAGACATCACATCACCATGTATCTGCCCACATGGAGTCCCCTCTCCCTTGGGATTTCCCATGCTCCCTTCCCCTTCTGGGAAGTGACACCACCACCGCCCCCCCAACACACACACACACACACACACACACACACACACACACACACACAGTTTTTGGAAGGTTTCCTGCTCAGAGACACTCTCCCTCTCCTGCCTGCCCAAGCACCACCCAATAAAGCTTGTTCTATGCAAGACTGCCAGCTTGTGGCCCTGTCTTTGCCTTATCAGCCCTGAAACCCTCAAACTCATCACATTTATCCACTGTTAGCTTTGCTTTAGTGTTCATTTTTGAAAGTGTTTTCTTTGGAGTCCTTGTATGTCTGCTAGGTGAATTCTCTCCACTTCCTTCAGTGTCTGTCCAGATCTTTCCTTCTCTGTTGTCCTTCCATGACCTTCCATCTGACATTGCAACCTTGCCTCCAATCTCATCTCATCTGTAAATAGCATTTTTCTCACTGGAAGCTTTTAGGTTCTTCTCTTTATCTGTGGAGTTCTGAAATACATTTTTTTTTTCATGCAGAAGAATATGTTTAGTCACTCAGTTGTGTCCATGGACTGTAGCCCATCAGGCTCCTCTGTCCATGGGGATTCTGCAGGCAAGAATACTGGGGTGGGTAGCCATGCCCTCCTCCAGGGGATCTTCCCAACCTAGGGAGTGAACCCAGGTCTCCTGCATTGCTGGCGGATTCTTTACCATCTGAGCCACCAGGGAAGCAGAAGAATGTCAAATAGTTTATTCAGATATTCCACTCTTGAGGTAACAGAACATAGATTTCTGCTCCTTAAATTTGGGTGACTCCTTACAAAGAGGACAGTAGAAAGGGGGAAAACAGAATGACGTAAATTTACAGTGGAGAAACTTGACAAACATCACTCAGCTAGGTGATCAGTTACAAGTGATATTGCTTATGTACCCTTGATATGAGGACTTCCCTGTAGCTCAAATGGTAAAGAATCTACATGCAGTGCAGAAGACCAGGGTTCAATCCCTGGGTTGGGAAGATCCTCTAGAGAAGGGAATGGCAATCCACTCTAGTAATCTTGCCTGGAGAATCCCATGGACAGAGAAGCCTGGCAGGCTACAGTCCACGGGGTTGCAAAGAGTTGGACACGACTGAGTAAATAACACACACACACCCTCCCTTCATATGGGGTTTCCGGGATGTCTCAGTGGTAAAGAACCTGTCTGCCAATGCAGGAGATGTGGGTTCAATCCCTGGGTCAGGAAGATCCTCTGGAGAAGGAAATGGCAACCCATTCCAGTATTCTTGCCTGCGAAATCCCATGCACAGAAGAACCTGGCAGGCTACAGTCCATGGGGTTGCAAAAGAGTTGGACACGACTAAGCAACTGAGCATGAATGCACACACCCTTGATGTGCTGTGATGAAACAGCACTTTACTTCCTCCCCAATCCCATGAGCCTAGTCTAACATAAGAAAAACATTAGACAAATACCAACTGAGGGACATTTTTGACCTGTACATCTTTCATAGATGGAAGTCTTGTTCTTTCTCTCTGTCTGGTACTGAGTAAGCATTTCATTCTGATTTGGGTCTTTTTTCAATTCTGGAAGTTCTTCTATATGCATAGACCCACAACAATATAATACACACACATACATACATACACACATATATATGTATGGCATTCTGCATTTGTGTAAATATAATATATACCCCCACATGTGTGCCTACGAACTTTTGTATGGTGACCATTAAACAATGCCGGGGTTGGAGTTGTTCATCGACCCTACATGCAATTGAAAATCTGTATATGACTTTACAATTGGCTTGTGTATCTGAGGTCAAAATCTACAGATTCAACCAACCATGAATGATGCACTTTGATACTAATTTATTGGGAAAAGTAAGTAAGTGGGTCATTGCATAAGTGGACCAACGCAGTTCAAACCTCTGTTGTTCAGGGTCAATGGTATTTATTTCCTCCTTGCTATTAGAAACCTTGTTCTCCATGCAACTTACAGCTTATCTCATATTTTCCACCTCTTTTTGGTTGTGTTCATTTTTTTACTGCTTTATGGGAGATTTCTTTAGTTCAACATGATTTCAATCTCTCTATTTTGCTATTTTGCCTATCAAGTTTTGAAATATGATTTTTTTAAAAATTGTTTTTTGGCCAAGCCATTGGACATGTGGGATCTTAGTTCCCTGACGAGGGATTGAACCCGTGCTCCCTGCAGTGGAAGAATAGAGTCTTAACCACTAGACCACCAGGGAAGTCCCCAAAATATGATATTTTTAATTTTGAGAATCTCCATTTGTTATATTTTTATAGAAGCTTTTTCTCATTTCTCTGAGGATATTAACTATCCTTATCCTATAACTTTCTTTTCCTTTGTGTTTTAGGCAACTTACTGAGTTTGTCTCCTCTCTCATGGGTGTTGATTTTCCTCTAACATTCATTGATTCTTGTCTGGTGGCTCCTATTTTTATTTGAGACTCTCTTTTCTTTGCCTATTGGTGGTTCTGAATACAAACCTGTACTCAGATGGTTTAGGGGGTATTGATCGGGGTGTGTGGCCAGTAAATTGTATGATGCTGTCTTCTTTTTACATGTGTGCTTTTGAAATTGTTCATTTTATTATCTCATCACTCCTTTTCTTTCCCTGGAAAGTGAAACCAAAAAGCAAAAAAAGAAAAAAAAAGAAAGAAAAACTAAGACAATGTCATTATATTTTTAATCATCTCAAAGTAGTAGTATTAGTCACTCAGTTGTGTCTGACTCTTTGCAACCCCGTGGACTGTAGCCCACCAGGCTCCACTGTCAATGGGATTCTCCAGGCAAGAGTACTGGAGTGGGTTTCTCCAGGGAATCTCCCTGACCCAGGGATCAAACCAAGGTCTCTTGCATTGTAGGCAGATTCTTTACTGTCTGAACTACAGGGAAGTTCCTGAGAGGAGTTGAACTAAAAGGATTCAATGTAGAACTTCGGGATTGTTTTACGAATGAAGAGAGGGGATTTGTGCTACATTGCTCAAGTTGATGCACTTGCAACTCAAAAGTACACAGGAAAAATGTACTTTCTTGGAGGGTAAATACATTATTCATACTGGGAGGTCATGTAGTCCAGCATCTCATTTTTAAACTCCGTAGGTCTCATTAATGTCAATGATGTTAGGATGCTCTGTTCTAAGCACATGGCAAAATCCAGTCCAGTTATTCCTATAGCAAACATAGTTGCTGACATACTTCTGCCTTCGGTTGCTAAATGAAAAATAATGGAATGATAGAGTCAGGGAAAGAAAACAATATATGGTAGATATGGCCAGCAGTTTTAAAATGATTCTTTTTTCTTTTTGCCTAATTAAGCTTCTCCTTTTCATTATTTTACTCAGGGCCACAGCCTTTAGCATGTAAATTTCAGAATGAAGCCGCAGTGGTCTCCTTTACTGGGTATTCAGGTGGGGATTGCAGGTTACAGTGGGGGTGAGGCAGTGCTGTCTGACGGGTCAGACCTGGAGTCCTGAGGGCCAAGCCTCCTCCTTCAGAGTGGTCCTCACTGCTCTTACTCAGGGACCAAAGCCAGAGATGACTACTTCCTTTCAATTTTTTTCTTCTCTGTTTATGTGGAAGCTCAGCATTACTTTAGTCTTTGCTTTTTTATTTTCAGCCCCAGAGCTTCTACTCAGCCTGCGGTTCTCAACCTTGTTTGCATATTGGAGTCTGTTGCCTTGCCTTAGAAAAAAGTAATGTCTAAAGCCTTTGTCCTGCTCCCAGAGATCCTGATTTATTTTGTTCTGGAAGCAACCTGAGGATTGGGATTTTTTTAAAGCAACCTGGGCTCTTTCTCATTTACAGCTATGATTGCTGACCACAGTGCTAGGAAGTGGCCTCCAGCGGATCTTTCACAGAAGTTTGGAAAAAGTTCTTGGGGTTTATCTTAGGGCAGAAACAATGTTCATCTGCTGCTCAATGAGAAGGGGATAGGAAGGAGGCTGCCTACACAGCATTTTATTTATTTTATTTTAATTTTTTTCCCCTATGCTTATGTAACAAATCCTTTTTACTTATCTATCTTATTTAAAAAATTTTTTGGCCACACCACGAGGCACACGGAAGTTTATTAATAGTTCCCTGACCAGAGCCCGACCCTGTGGCCCCTGCACTGGAAGCTTGGATTCCCTACTACAGGACCCCCAGGGAAGTCCCTGCCTATACAGCATTTTAGTCCTTTAGTTAAACATCTTATTATTTGTCCCACAGCCCTTCCTTGTTTTGTGTGTGTTGACTTCAACTTAACTTGCAGTATTTAGAATTGCTTTTATGTCCATGCAAAGATGGGCTCGATAAAGGACAGAAATGGTCTGGACCTAACAGAAGCAGAAGATATTAAGAAGAGGTGGCAAGAATACATGGAAGAACTGTACAAAAAAGATCTTCATGACCCAGATAATCATGATGGTGTGATCACTAATCTAGAGCCAGACATCCTGGAATGTGAAGTCAAGTGGGCCTTGGAAAGCATCACTACGAACAAAGCTAGTGGAGGTGATGGAATTCCAGTTGAGCTGTTTCAAATCCTGAAAGATGATGCTGTGAAAGTGCTGCACTCAATATGCCAGCAAATTTGGAAAAACTCCGCAGTGGCCACAGGACTAGAAAAGGTCAGTTTTCATTCCAATCCCAAAGAAAGGCAATGCCAAAGAATGCTCAAACTACTGCACAATTGCACCCATTTCACATGCTAGTAATGCTCAAAATTCTCCAAGCCAGGCTTCAACAGTACATGAACCGTGAACTCCCTGATGTTCAAGCTGGTTTTAGAAAAGGCAGAGGAACCAGGGATCAAATTGCCAACATCTGCTGGATCATTGAAAAAGCAAGAGAGTTCCAGAAAAACATCTATTTCTGCTTTGTTGACTATGCCAAAGCCTTTGACTATGTGGATCACAATAAACTGTGGAAAATTCTGAAAGAGATGGGAATACCAGACCACCTGACCTGCCTCTTGAGAAATCTGTATGCAGGTCAGGAAGCAGCAGTTAGAACTGGACATGGAACAACAGACTGGTTCCAAACAGGAAAAGGAGTATGTCAAGGCTGTATATTGTCACCCTGCTTATTTAACTTCTACGCAGAGTACATCATGAGAAACGCTGGGCTGAAAGAAACACAAGCTGGAATCAAGATTGCCGGGAGGAATATCAATCACCTCAGATATGCAGATGACACCACCCTTATGGCAGAAAGTGAAGAGGAGCTAAAAAGCCTCTTGATGAAAGTGAAAGTGGAGAGTGAAGAAGTTGGCCTAAAGCTCAACATTCAGAAAACGAAGATCATGGCATCCAGTTCCATCACTTCATGGGAAATAGATGGGGAAACAGTGGAAACAGTGTCAGACTTTATTTTTGGGGGCTTCAAAATCACTGCAGATGGTGACTGCAGCCATGAAATTAAAAGACGCTTACTCCTTGGAAGAAAAGTTATGACCAACCTAGATAGCATGTTCAAAAGCAGAGACATTAGTTTGCCGACTAAGGTCCATCTAGTGAAGGCTATGGCTTTTCCACTGGTCATGTACGGATGTGAGAGTTGGACTGTGAAGAAGGCTGAGCACCAAAGAATTGATGCTTTTGAACTGTGGTGTCGGAGAAGACTCTTGAGAGTCCCTTGGACTGCAAGGAGATCCAACCAATCCATTCTGAAGGAAATCAGCCCTGGGATTTCTTTGGAAGGAATGATGCTAAAGCTGAAACTCCAGTACTTTGGCCACCTGATGTGAAGAGTTGACTCATTGAAAAAGACTCTGATGCTGGGAGGGATTGGGGGCAGGAGGAGAAGGGGACGACAGAGGATGAGATGGCTGGATGGCATCAGGGACTCGATGGACGTGAGTCTGAGTGAACTCCGGGAGTTGGTGATGGACAGGGAGGCCTGGCGTGCTACAATTCATGGGGTCGTGAAGAATCAGACACGACTGAGTGACTGAACTGAACTGATGTCCATGAAAGTGAAAGTATTAGTTGCTAAGTGTTGTCTGACTTTCTGTGATCCCATGGGCTGTAGCCCGCCAGGCTCCTCTGCCCATGGGATTATCCCAGTAAGAATACTCGAGTGGGTTGCCATTCCCTACTCCAGGGGATCTTTCTGACCCAGGGATGGAACCCAGGTCTCCTGCATTGCAGGCAGATTCTTTACCATCTGAGCCACCAGGGAAGCCCATAGTTGTTTTTTCCTTCATTGTTTTGGACTAAAGTTTCTTTTTCCATCGTTTCTCTATCACTCTGCTATCACTGATGCTTCATTTGCCAAGATGACTCAAAATTTCTAGTCCACTGATTAACAATAATGACTTGTTTTTCAGCACTGCTGTAAATTTATTTTTAATTATTTATTCTTTCACGTGATTTCAATGGATTTGAAGTGAAATGGATAGACACATCTGTGCTCCTTCTATTGAATTTGTTCCATCTCCCAGTTTCATTCTCCATTTGTCTTTCCCCCTTAATAGATCTATAAAATGTGGAAAGAGATGTTTTACAGTCTCTCACAGCAATTCTATTTTTGTTTTATATAATTTGACGCTTTTATATGAAGCATAAATGTTCAGGGCTGTTACAAATTTTATGTAGATTTTGCCTTTTATGAATATAAAATGACCCTCTTTGCCATGGAAACATTTTCGCCTTCTATTAAATTTTGTTTGAAATAAAAGGGGCCACACTTTCTCTCCTTTTAATTTTGCTTATCTGATAGAGCGTCGCTTATTGGTAAAAAAAAAAAAATTTTGTCAATTTAATATGTTTCTTTAAGTTTAAACAGCAAATGAAGAGATGTTCAAAACCTTCTTTTCTAATGGGGAGTTGAAATAACTTAAATGGATATCATAACTTGTACACTTGGCCCCCACCTCTGTCATCAAGTTTTATATTTTTTTGCTTTCTTCTTTTTCTCTGGATTTATGTCTTCTATTCTTTATAGTATGCTTCGTTTGCTTTTTCCTTTTCCATTGTTCTGAAAGATAAACATCCCTATATATATATATTGGCCTTTAGAACATATCTAATCTATTATTAATCATTTTCTGTTTTGGTGAGAGTTCTTTTATACATAAATTGAAACTGACTCTAGTTAAATCAGGCACAAAAGGAATTTTTGGGGGGAAGGATGAGGAACTGTTTCCCGAGTTGCTGGGAAGGAGGGCAGGTACACTGGGAGAAGCCATTGGTACCCTGTCACAGGGCAGGCTACTGCCCAGGATAAGCTCTCTGGATGTCTCAGCTGCCACCCTGGTCTCTGGGTCCCCTGAACGTGCTGCCAGACACTTCTGTGCTGGCCTGGGTTCCAGACGCCACAGCTGCCGCCGCCAGATGATTTCTGTAAGGTTTTCTCTGCTTCAGGGCATCATTTGCTGCATATGAATGTCCCAAACACATTCACTTCTCCTGACTCTGTAATCCACTAGGTAGGGTTGAATTCAGCCATCCTGTTGAATTGCCATCTGGGTGAATAGATTTGAAAGGGTGTTGAAGTCACTGGTAACTGACACTATTTATAAAAGAAATACATATTTATTTTTTTAAAAGCGAATAAGGATACTCTTTCTCCATAAGGACAGAGGAGGCTATCGTGGGACACCTTCCTTCCCTGACACATTCAGTGATCACTTTTAAGTGAATGATTGTTGCTGTTCAGTCACTGTAGCCCAGCAGGTTCCTCTGTCCTCCACTATCTCCTGGAGTTTGTTCAGATTCATGTCCATTCAGCCAGTGATGCTAGTGAATGACTTTCTGAATGCTGTTCAGTCATGTCTGACTCTTTGCAACTCCATGGACTGCAGCATGCCAGGCTTCCCATGAGCGCATAATGGGTTAAGCTCAAGTCTCCAGCCTATCCCGGAGCTAAAAGATGCCTGAGCTGGCAGGCCTGTGGTCTTTCCTCCTTCTGCAGGGAGGCGTGCGTGGTCCTGCTCACATCTCTCGCTACATCCCAGATCTCTGCCTGATATCAGCCCTTCTCTGGTTTCGTCATAATCCCTCCTCAGTGTATGTGTGTGTGTGTTTCTTTTAATCTTTTGAACAAACCGTGTGGCAAGTAGGATCTTAGTTCTCTGACCAGGAATTTAACCTGTGCCTTCTGCATTGGAAGCATGGAGTCTTAACCACTGGACTGCCAGGGAGGTCTCCTCAGTGTTTTATAAGTGATGGCTCAAGGTAATTACTACTCATAAATGCTACATACCATACAGGGATAAAGAGAAAAGGGAAGAAAAGGGAAGTTGGTTAAAATATATTCATAGCAAGGAAGTGTGGCTACAGGTTATAGTTGTTATTTCTTCAGTTGTTCAGATGGCTGTAGATCAGCACCATCCAATAGAAGTTTCTGTAACAGTGGAAATGTCCTTTACCAGCCCTGCTCAGTACAGAAGCTGCTAGCCACATGTGGTCAGGGAGTACTTGAAATCAGGCTAGTGAAGGGGAGCACCCAGTATTTTAATGGCATTTAATTCTAACCAATTTATTGTTCAGTCGCTCAGTTGTGTCTGACTCTTTGTGACCCCATGGACTGCAACACACCAGGCTTCCCTGTCCTTCACCATTTCCCTGAGTTTGCTCAAATCTCCCTGAGTTTGCTGTAAATATAATATATTTAGATTTAAATAACCACATATGGTTGATGCCTGCAATATTGTACACAACTGTAACTCAAATGATACTGCCCCCTTTGCCATCAGCTGTACTTCAGTGAATTGGGCCCTTTCTCACTCCAATTCTTTGCCCAATTTCAAGATAACCCTGAAACCTGGCTAATCTTATCTGTTTAAGGCTTCAGTTTTAAATTGTGGTGCTGGAAATGCAGTTCTTGAACTGAAAGGAGATTAAACCAGTCAATCCTAAAGGAAATCAATCCTGAATATTCATTGGAAGGACTGATGCTGAAGTTGAAGCTCTAATACTTAGGCCACCTGATGTGAAGAGCTGACTCACTGAAAAAGACCCTGATGCTGGGAAAGATTGAGGGCAAGAGGAGAAGGGGGCAACAGAGGATGAGATGGATAGATAGCATTGCCAACTCAATGGACATGAATTTGAGCAAACTCTGGGAGAGAGTGAAGGACAGGGAAGCCTGGCATGCTGCAGTCCATGAAGTTGCAAAGAGTCAGACATGACTGAACAACATTCAGAAAATCATTCATTAGCATCACTGACTGAATGGGCATGAATCTGAACAAACTCCAGGAGATAGTGGAGGACAGAGGAACCTGGCAGGCTACAGCGGCCAAACAGCAACAATCATTCGCTTAAAAGTGATCACTGAATGTGTCAGGGAAGGAAGGTGTCCCACGATAGCCTCCTCTGTCCTTATGGAGAAAGAGCATCCTTATTTGCTTTTTAAAAATAAATATTTCTTCTGTAAATAAATAGTGTCAGTTACCAGTGACTTCAATATCTTCTTTATCTGTTCACCCAGTGGTGCGGGAAGCACCAATAGCCTGATGGCAATTCAACAGGATGGTTATCTATTTCCTTGCAAACAAAACTTCAACCCTACCTAGTGGATAACAGAGTTAGGAGATGTGAATGTGTGAAATTTTTCTAAGCATATTATCAGATGTAATTCTTAGAGGTATCATACCGCCTTCCACCCATTAGGAAGAAATAGAAAATTCCTGGTATTCTTAAAGCCTTCAGTCTAACCTGACAAAGTATTGTCTCTCAGCTGGAGTGACTCAGGCTTCCACAGTGGCTCAGGACAATGTTCTGTAAGTCCAGCTGCTTTCAGAGGATGTGATTCATGATAGAACCAGTGGTGGTCTTATTGCTTCCCCCCCTTCACTCTAAAGTGTGTTCCTTGGTCAGAAACAATGTCATTTGGGACATGATGCCTGCATATAGAGCATTCAGCAATGATGGTATTTGTAGAAGTATGGTAAGAGAAGAAAACAAATCCAAGTAATAAGTGATGTCAAACTGATACCTTTACCAGGAAGGACAGTTTCTACTATAATCAGCCTTCTACTAGGCAGCTTTCATTCAATAAGGAACTCCTAGGAAGCACATCAGTGTAAAGGTCAGATTACCTCCTGGTCAAGCCCTGACCTTCATATTTTCATCTAGAATTTTGATGTTTTTGGGGGAGGGGAGAGGACTGTTTTTGCTGTGTCTCAAGACCTAATCTCTGTGCTCTGAGTTTCACAACAGAGCTCTGTTTTGCTCTTCAGAGGCTTGCCAATTATGTTTCTGTCTCCTTCTGCATACTGCTTCAGTATTGGGGTATGTTTTGGGGTAAAAAACACTGCCATGCACTTGAAACTTTCCAATTCTCCATCAAAATCTCTTCAGTTTTTTTTCTTTCCCTGAAGCAGCCCCCTTCTGGCTGTGGCTCTGGGCTTTGCCTAAATTTCAGCTTCTTGCCAATATTCAAATGCATCCATACACTCAAGTAAAGCAACTGCAGAAGCCAGCTCACCTCTCTGTCTCTTCCCTTCTGAAGTATTAGTTCATTTACTTCTTGTTGCCTCAGCAACTCTCTTCTGCTTTTGAAAAGATAATTTTGTATTCCATCTGGCTTTTCTAATTCTAGGTTGGAGCACTGGTCTTTGGACAACCATTGGAAGTGAAAGTCTTTTTGCACAGTACATATTTTAGAATAGCTTTCTGTTTATTCATGCATGAGTTGCAATGTAGCTGCTTTCAGAATTTAGAGAACATAATATTTTCCTTGAAACTATAAATGAAATATAATTTCTTTGCCTTCTTGACATTTCGAGTTTGATGAGAGTCTGATTTTTATTCTTTTTGTGGGTAAACCCATTTTAAAAATGTCTGCTGTTTAAAAGTTTATTACTTATCTGTCTTAATGAAAATAATATATGTTTTTTTCCAGGGCATCTCTTTATGTGGGTCTCTTTCCAGTGATTTGAACATTGTGTGGTAAGCCCTTTTCATGAGGCTCCCTGGTTAGTTTTGAGAGTAATCTTTCAATTCTGCTTTGGATATTTGCTTTTTCTTTAGTTGTTATGGTATCTTCCTAAAAACTGCGGCAACTCATACATTAAATCTCTATTTCCTTTGCTGTTTTTTAAAAATATTTATTTATTTGGCTCTGCCATTCTTCATTTCTGCATGTGGGATACTTAGTTGCTGTATGTGAGATCTAGGTCCCTGACCAGGGATTGAACCTGGGTCCCCTGCTTTGGGAATGCAGAGTCTTAACCACTGGACCATCAGGGAAGTCCATTTATTTCCTTTATTCTTATCTACTAATGTTTTCATCAACTTTTTTTGATCACTTTGGATCTTCGTACTATATTCTGAAAATTTTATCAAATTATTTTGTATCTGTTTGATTAGATTTTCCAAGTTTAATCTTATGCTTCATTGAGTCAATTTACATTTAAGTCCTAATATTGTGATTTGGGGCTTCTCCGGTGGCTCAATAGTAAAGAACCCACCTACAAATGCAGAAGACAGGGTTCGATCCCTGGATCGGGAAGAACTGGAGGGGGAAATGGCAATCCACTCCAGTAATTTTGCCTGGGAAATTCCATGGACCGAGGAGCCTGGTGGGCTACAGTCCACGGGGTTGCAAAGAGTCGAACATGACTTAGTGACTAAGCGCTCACTCATACATTGTGATTTTTATCTCTCTTAAAATTTTCCTAATTTGTGTCTCTTTCTCTATTTCCTGCTCATATTCATCTTTTACCCTCAGTTTTCCCCTTATTTTGACTTATATTCTAATAAGTATGACAAAATTAAATATTTTTTTCTCTTTTCTTGCCTGGTTACTCTTTTTAGGGCTTCCCTTGTGGGCTCAGATGGTAAAGAATCCGCTTGCAATGCAGGAGATGTGGGTTCAATCCCTAGGTTGGGAAGATCCGTTGGAGAAGGGAATGGCTACCCACTCCAGTATTCTGGCCTGGAAAATATATATACAGTCCATGGGGTCGCAGAGTTGGACATGACTGAGCAACTTTCACTTTGCTGCTGCTAAGTCACTTTAGTCGTGTCCGACTCTGTGCGACCCCATAGACCGCAGCCCACCAGGCTCCGCCATCCCTGAGATTCTCCAGGCAAGAACACTGGAGTGGGTTGCCATTTCCTTCTCCAGTGCATGAAAGGGAAGAGAAGGGGAACTCGCTCGGTCGTGTCTGACTCTTCGTGACCCCATGGACTGCAGCCTACCAGGCTCTTCTGCCCATGGGATTTCCCAGGCAAGAGTACTGGAGTGGGGTGCCACTGCCTTCTCCCTACTATTTTTTAAAGACTGTACTTGCACTTTCTAAGTGGACTGATAAGAATGACAGCTGAAATTTACCGAGCTCTTGTTACATGTAGGGTACTTTTCTAACCACCATATATGCATTGAATCATTTAATGCTCAAAACAAGCCAGTGAAGTAAATACTCCTGTTCCCACTTTCACAGATGAGGAACAGTAGCTTCCCACTGTCACACTACCAGTAAGTGAAATTACCAGTCAGGAGTTGAAGTAGGCTGCCTGTTTCCAACGGCTGGGCTGTTAACCACAGCACTATTCTCCTCAGCACTCACTGTGATCCATTTACTATATTGTGGGTATATTTTTATGCCTTAAAATGTTCTCTTACAACAGTATTACCAAGTGCCCCAACATATTCAATCTGAACATCCTGCTGTATCTAATCAACATCTTTTTTGGGGAATTTGTTTCTAATTTTTCATTTAAATAATGACTTGCCATGTACATATATTATTTTTACAGACTCTCTTTCTTTAAAAAAATTTCTAGAGCCAGAGAATCTGGAACCAATGGTTGGTGTGTTTTAAGATTAAGTTGAACAGTACAAAGTTGCCCTCCAGAAAACATGTATCCCTTTATACTTCTACCAGGAGTATATCTTTCTTGGTATTTTAGTACAAAATTTGGGAAGCACTGCCATTTAAATGGAAATCCCTTTTATTAATTTTTAGCACATATTTTTTCTGTCTGTAACACTTCATTTCTTAAAGTGGTCTGTTCTTGCCTTTTTCCCTCCCTTGGATAGTATCTAGCAGAATTCTGTATTTTTAACATATATTTTGAGTTTTAAAGAATTGGTCTGTAAACCTCTCATAGACTTAAGGTTTTTCCCCTGAGATCTTGACACCTCACTAAAATTTTCATTTTACAGGGCCTTTAATGAGTGAAGTAATTAACTTAGATATTGTGGATGAAAATGGTATTTTGAAAATAGTTTTAAAAAAGGATTTTGAGTTGGGATCACTTAATTTGACAATTTACTTAGATCTTATTAGCTAGTTTTCTGTTTTCTTAATTTTATTAGACCTAAATATCACAATTACATTTGAATTCATGTTCATAAAGAAAAGCTATTTAATAAGTCCAATATAGTCTTTATCATTATTAAGGGTAACGGTTTCACTTAAGAGATTTAAAAAAAGTTTTTAAGGAATATTTTAAAACTTGTTCACTTTGGCTATACTGGGTCTTTGTTGTGGTGCGTGGTCTTACTCTAGTTGCAGTGAGCAGGGTCTACTCTCTGTTTGCAGTGAATGGGCTTCTCATTGTGGTGGCTTCTCCTGTTGTAGAGCGTGGGCTTAGGGCATAAAGGCTTCAGTAGTTCCAGGGTGCAGTCTCAGTTGCCCCATGGCCTGTGAGATTTTGCTGGATCAGGGATTGAGCCCATGTCCCTTACATTGGCAGGCGATTCTTAGCCACTGGACCACCAGGGAAGTCCTAACTTAAATGATTTATTATTGACATTCATTCTATTTTCACAGACATTACCATGTAAGGAAACTTCTCTTTCATACCTGGAATGAAGTTGGCTCCCTGAACTGTTTTGAAAACCAGTACCTGTGATCACAGTATTGGCTCTTACTTACACTAACAATTCCCCTCTCCCGACCATTTATGGAGTACTTAAACAGTATTATCATCTTGATGGTCAGCAGTTAGAAAGCAAGCTTCAGAGTGAAGTACGGCCAACGTAAACGAAGGTGGCTACAGAGTTGATATTGACTTTGCCTTTTTCCTTCCCTGACTTTTTAGATTGTTTTCTGCACATTTCTCACATCTCTTCTCTGGATTTATTTGAGGCACTTTTTCTTGCTCTAGGCCTCTCACTGTTTTGAAACATGAAAGGAAACATCAAAGACTTCCCTCATGTGAGTTTCGGATCTAACTCCACATTGACAGTATCGAGGGGCTCAATGTCTTACCCAGCCTGTGAGTTCAGCTCAGCAGTGCCCTTGATTTGTCTGTACCGATCATAACATCTCACCCTGGCTTGAATCTTAGGTGATCATTACTGAGTGACTGTAGATTCATCTTTGGAGTCAGGAAATCCCATTAAGCCTCTTTTCTTGGGGCATTTTAAATTCATTTTTATTTATTTATTTATTAGCTGTGCCATGCAGCATGCAGGATCTTAGTTCCCCAGCCAGGGATGTAACCAGTACCTCTGCAGTGGAAGCCCTGATTCTTTTTTTTTTTTTGACATAAATTTATTTATTTTAATTGGAGGTCAATTACTTTACAATATTGATTCTTAACCACGGATTGTTGTTGTTCGGTTGCTAATTTGTGTCCAACTCTTTGTGACGCCCCCACCCACCCCACCCAGACTGCAGCACTCCAGGCTTCCCTGTCCTTCACTATCTCCTAGAGTTTGCTCAAATTCATATCCACTGAGTTGGTGATGCCATCCAACCATCTCATTCCCTCTCACTCCCTTCTCCTCCTGCCTTCAATCTTTCCCAGCATCAGGGCCTTTTACAATGAGTCAGCTCACTGGTCCCACTGGACCACCAGGGAAGTTCCTGTTGGTGCAAATTTGTTCTGGAACTTGTAAACATTCTGAACAAGCACACTTTTCTGGGTATGAAATGCCTAGGAAGGTAGATCATATTGGGAAAATTGAAATAAATAGATTGAGCCAAATTGTCCTATTGCTCTATAAACTTATATCTCAGATTATGTTGTTCTTAAGGTTAAGAAGTAAGCTTATCAAAACATATCTCCCAGTGTCCCAAATTGATAGACTACAAAAATTGATATATGATAGCCAAATATCTAGATTCAGAAGGTGTTGTTTACATCATAGCCAAATCAACTATTATTTATATGTATTTACTGTTTTTAGAGAAAAGTATTGTAATAATTTGCCTTGTAAACATTGATTTTTAACTCAGTCAAGTCCTGATATCTATACAAGATAGGTCTAAATTTAAAAAAAAAGACAAAACAAACCAAGAGGTCTTTATGTTTGAAGTCCCTCAGTTCAGTTCAGTTCAGTTCAGTTGCTCAGTTGTGTCCAATTCTTTGTGACCTCATGGACTGCAGCATGCCAGGCTTCCCTGTCCATCACCAACTCCTGGAATTTACTCAAGCTCATGTTCTTTGAGTTGGTGATGCCATCCAACTGTCATCCCCTTCTTCTCCTGCCTTCAATCTTTCCCAGCATCAGGGTCTTTTCCAATGAGTCAGTTCTTCGAATCAGGTGGCCAAAGTATTGGAGTTTCAGCTTCAGCATCAGTCCTTCCAATGAATATTCAGGACTGATTTCCTTTAGGATGGACTGGTTGGATCTCCTTGCAGTCCAAGGGACTCTCAAGTGTCTTCTCCAACACCACAGTTCAAAAGCATCAATTCTTCGACACTCAGTATTCCCTTGTAATGATGCTCATGTACTGTCCTGCATGCAAGATCTTTAGTTGCAGCCTACAAAATGTTTTAGGATGTTTCAGTTGAGGCATGTGGGATCTATTTCCCTGACCAGGGATCAAACCCAAGCTCCCTGCATTGGGAGCAGGGAGTCATAGTCACTGGAGCACCAGAGAAATACCCCATCCATCTTTTTTAAAACCGGTGATCTTCAGTTTGCTCTTTCAAGAGTTAAATTTAGAATATCACCTGGCTGGGCAATTTTGAGTCTATCTCTTGGTGATGAATCACTGACCATTCAACCATATAATTTCTGGCTGGGGTTACTTTAACCAGTGGCAGGTTTGCCAAACCTGCCAAACAACACTTTGCGTGACAAACTGCATTCTATCTGTATGCATCTGAGCTTTCTAAATAATCTTTGCAGAACATTTGTTTATACCATGAAGTTTCCAAATATTTGATTCAATTGTTGAGGGGGAAATTGTTGATTCCAGGACAGTAGAATTGGTTGTTTTCCCTACCCATTTTGCACATATTTCACTCCATTAAGTCTAGACTTATGACATTTAGTAAAGGATTTATTCGTCACGGTTCAACTGCAAATAGGACATCCCTTTGTGAATGTGTTTGAAAATGTATGGCAATCCCTTCAATGCTTCACTTGACTGTGTAGAGACTGCCAAAACCCAGAGCCTTTAGATTTTTGCTGAATGCCTCTTTTTTTATTACCAAACATTTAAAACTGATGAGAAAAACACAGAAAGCCCAGGGGTGAAGGTTCTAGGCAGGTGTGGGGAGGAGGGCCCAGAAAGTAGCCAGATTACCTCTCCCAATGTTGTGTCAAAATGAGCGACAACTCACAAGACATATTTATGCTTGCTTTCCTAATGTGGGTCTATCTCATTGGATATATTGAGTTATGTTTGCAAACAGGCAGAGAAAATTCAAGCTGTGTGTGTTTATTTTCCTAGAGGTAACTTTTGTAGCAGAGGGGTTTTCTCATTCTTCCTGTTAGTGACTGGGAGTGGGAAATGCTGCTTCTCTGATTCTGAAGTTTTTTTATTTCTTTTTCCTATAAGGGGAGTTCCATTAGGTTGATTCTGTCTCATACTTCCTTCTGATCTTGGGTGGCCTCAGCCTGCAACAGCTTGGAGAAGGGCTTGGGTTCTCAGCCAGAGATGGGCTGGTTCACGGTGGTGAAAACACCAGATTCTAGCCACTAGACCAGTGGTCATTGACAAGCCCCTGGCCCTTTGGCTTTGCAGTAAAGAATTTCCACCAAGAGGAAAAGTGGTGAAGAAAGCGAAGTATTTATTAAGAGGATAAAGTGTACAGTATGTGTGGATAGGCGCAGGGGCAGACTCAGAGGGAGAGTCCCTGAGTTGCACCCTCATGACAGTTTATTTTTATTAAAGTTCATTTATTTTTAACTGAAGGATAATTGCTTTACAATATTGTGTTGGTTTCAGCCACACATCAGCATGAAATCAGCCGTAGAATCAGTCCCCTCCCTCTTGAACCTCTCTCCCACCTCTCGTCCCACCCACTCCTCTAGATTGATGCAGAGCATTGGTCTGACCTCCCTGAGTGATAGAGTGAATACCCACTGGCTATCTGTTTTACATATGGTAATGTATCTTTCCATGCTACCCTCTCCATTCGTCCCACCCTCTTCTACCCCCCTCCCCCTGCCCCGTGTCTACAAGTCTGTTCTCTATGTCTGAATCTCCATTGCTGCCATGCAAATAGGTTCACAGTATCATCTTTTTAGATTTCATGCTGCTGCTGCTGCTAAGTCACTTCAGTCGTGTCCGACTCTGTGAGACCCCATAGACGGCAGCCCACCAGGCTCCTCCATCCCTGGGATTCTCCAGGCAAGAACACTGGAGTGGGTTGCCATTTCCTTCTCCAACGCATGAAAGTGAAAAGTGAAAGTGAAGTTGCTCAGTTGTGTCCGACTCTTAGTGACCCCATGGAATATAGCCTACCAGGCTCCTCTGTCCATGGGATTCTCCAGGCAAGAGCACTGGAGTGGGGTGCCATTGCCTTCTCCGTTAGATTTCGTATGTATGTGTTAATATACAATGTTTGTTTTACTCTTTCTCACTTACTTCATTCTGTATAATAGGCTCTGGGTTCATTCACCTCATTAGAACTGACTCAGATGCATTCCTTTTTATGGCTGAGTAGTATTCCATTGTGTATATGTACCACAGCTTCTTTATCCATTCATATGTTGATGAACATCCAGGTTGCATCCATGTCCTAGCTATTGTAAATAGTGTTAAGATAAACACTGGGATACATGTGTCTTTTTCGATTATGATTTTCTCAGCGTATATGCCCAGTAGTGGGATTGTTGGTTCATATGTTGTTTTATTTTTAGTATTTTTTAAGGAATCTCCATACTGTCTTCCATAGTGGCTGTGTCAGTTTACATTCCCACCAACAGTGCAAGAGGGTTCCTTTTCTTCACACCCTCTCCAGCATTTGTTGTTTGTACATTTTTTGATAATGGCCCTTCTGACCGGCATGGGTTTATCTCTGGGCTTTCTTATTCCATTGGTCTATATTTCTTTTTTTGTGCCTCATGGCAGTTTAAATCACTTATGTGGAGCATTTCTTCTGGTTTTCGTTTGACCAATCATTCTGATTTTCTTGGTTCATAATCCATATTTGGTATATCTCAGGATCCATTTGTGAGCACATATTTCTTAGCCAAGATGGGCTGGTTCTACCCCAAAGTTGTATAGGTAGAGCATCCCTTAACATTGCTCCCTCTATAACCTCCTAGGAGCCCTTCTGTGCATGTGTGGTTGAGGAGGTCTCCTGACTTTGGGGCAGGGCCCAGCCTCCTCCGCTAATTGTCCTGCTATTCTCATCTTGGAGTTTTGATCAATATGGAATGAATCTCCAGTTGCTTTACCCCGAGGGGCCATCTACCTCCTGTCTCAATTCTGTCTTGGTGGTGGAATAGGATCTGATTAGCAAATAAGATTACTTATAGTTACTGATTAGATTAATTGTGTGTGCTCTTTTCAGCTTGTTTTCCTCTTGGGAAGGAGGTTGCCCTGGGAGGGTGGATGTTCCTCTCTGCTCTTTTCTATCCACTAGGCTGGGTCTACCCTACTGACTACTACTCCCTGGGATGCAGGCAGATGTGTGTGTGTTGCTGGGATTCAGTGAACATGTCTTCCTGCCCAGCTGTATCTTTATAAATATTGATGTTTTAGCCTCCATCTGTAGTCTTTTCTTTTCCAAATCGTTCAGATCCCTGTTTGGGAAGAAGGGTGCTATTTATTGATGTCCCTCCAAGACTTCAACTTCAACCCAGAGTGGTCCTTTGAAGACTGAATGTAGAACTCTGGTCACCCGCCATTGCTATAGGAGAGACCCAAGTTGAAGCCAATCGCCTAAAATGGAAAATGGCAATAATAGTTTATCCCTCAAGATAATTTCTGTGTAAAGAGCCTGGTGATATTAATTTAACAAATAGAAAAACTGGTCAGCATTCAACCTACAGAAAGAGGTCAGAGCAGAGAAAACCTGTATGTCAATGACAGGGAGCTCTGATTTCTTTCTGAGAAAAAAAACCACTGACACATCTCATTTCAAATGAGGTGCTATCACATTGCTCCAGAAGTGAGCACTTCTGTGTAACAACTGTCCACTTCACTCACCTTCCATAACAGCAGTGGCAACTATTAAGCCTTGTTTTTTTACCCAAAGTTTTCCTAGCCTAAATTTTATTTATTTATTATTTTAATTTTTTCGTTTGCACTGCACGGTGCGTGGGATCTTACTTCCCAACCAGGAATAGGATCTTTGAAAGCATGGAATCTTAACCAATGGACCATCAGGGAAGTCCCAAGCCTTTCTCTTAAGCATTAATCGGCATCCTGAATTTTAGCCTGGGTCAATGCTATAATGGGTGGATGCTGGGACTTATAAGGTGGAGTTCTTATCATAGATGTATGTGCCTTATGGCTTCCCTGGCAGCTCAGACAGTAAAGAATTCATCTGTAATATAGGAGACTTCAGTTCGATCCCTGAGTCTGGAAGATTCCCTGGAGAAGGGAATGGCATGCCAATCCAGTATTCTTGCCTGGAGAATCCCATGGACAGAGGAGCCTGGTGGGCTCCATGGGGTCCATGGGGTCACAAAGAGTCAGACACAACTGAGTGACTAACGCACACTCACTCATGTGCATCATAAACTGTTTTTTTCCTCCAATATGTAAATAACCTGATGTTACATACAGAAAATCCTAAGAGATTCATTAAAACTATAAGTGAGTTCAGCAAGGTCTTAGGATAGAGGATCAACATAAAAAAGTCAATTATAATTTTATACATTTGTAATGAACCAACTGAAAATGAAATTAAGAAAGCAATTCCAATTCACAATAGCATAAAAAACAATAACATTCTTAAGGATAAATTTACAAAAGAAGTGCAAAATGTATGCCCTGGAACCATAAATGATTGATGAAGTAAATTCAAGAGGATCTAAATAAATGGAAACAACATCTTCGTTCATGGATCAGAGAACTAAAAACTGGTAAGATGATAATACTCTCCAGACAGATTTACAGATTAAGCGCAACCCCTATCAGAGTCTTAGGTGATTTTTTGGTAGAAATTGACAAGCTGACTCCAAAATTTATACCAATTGATATGGGATATTGGATTATAAATAATTTTATTCTTTGTGATTTTTCTATTTTACATCTCTTCTTTATTAAATAGACATTTCTTTTAGAATAGGAAAATAACTTTTTAATGTTATAAACAGGAACATTGTGGAATGTTTGCCATTTAAAAGTGGGTTTAAATAGTAAATATTTAAATACTAGGAGCACATACCCCATTATTTTAAGTAATAGTGTGTTTCTAGCCCATTGTACAAAAAAGATCTTCACGACCCAGATAATCATGATGGTGTGATCACTCACCTAGAGCCAGACATCCTGGAATGTGAACTCAAGTGGGTCTTAGAAAGCATCACTACGAACAAAGCTAGTAGAGGTAATGGAATTCCAGTTGAGCTATTTAAAATCCTAAAAGATGATGCTGTGAAAGTGCTGCACTCAACATGCCAGCAAATTTGGAAAACTCAGCAGTGGCCACAGGACTGGAAAAGGTCAGTTTTCATTCCAATCCCAAAGAAAGGCAATGCCAAAGAATGCTCAAACTACCGCACAATTGCACTCATCTCACATGCTAGTAAAGTAATGCTCAAAATTCTCCAAGCCAGGCTTTAACAGTACGTGAACTGTGAACTTCCAGATGTTCAAGCTGGATTTAGAAAAGGCAGAGGAACCAGAGATCAAATTGCCAACATCCAATGGATCATGGAAAAAGCAAGAGAGTTCCAGAAAAACATCTATTTCTGCTTTATTGACTATGCCAAAGCCTTTGACTGTGTGGATCACAATAAACTGCAGAAAATTCTGAAAGAGATGGGAATACCAGACCACCTGACCTGCCTCTTGAGAAACCCATATGCAGGTCAGGAAGCAACAGTTAGAACTGGACATGGAACAACAGACTGGTTCCAAATAGGAAAAGGAGTACGTCAAGGCTGTATATTGTCACCCTGCTTATTTAACTTCTATGCAGAGTACATCATGAGAAATGCTGGGCTGGAGGAAGCACAAGCTGGAATTAAGATTGCCAGGAGAAATCTCAATAACCTCAGATATGCAGATGACACCATCCTTATGGCAGAAAGTGAAGAGGAACTAAAAAGCCTCTTGATGAAAGTGAAAGAGGACAGTGAAAAAGTTGGCTTAAAGCTCAACATTCAGAAAATGAAGATCATGGCATCCGGTCCCATCAGTTCATGGGAAATAGATGGGGAAACAGTGGAAACAGTGCCAGACTTTATTTTGGGGGGGGTCCAAAATCACCGCAGATGGTGATTGCAGCCATGAAATTAAAAGACGCTTACTCCTTGGAAGAAAAGTTATGATCAACCTAGATAGCATAATGAAAAGCAGAGATATTAATTTTCCCACAAAGGATGTTTTCAGTGGTCATGCATGGATGTGAGAGTTGGACTGTGAGGAAAGCTGAGCACTGAAGAATTGATGCTTTTGAACTGTGGTGTTGGAGAAGACTCTTAAGTGTCCCTTGGACTGCAAGGAAATCCATCCAGTCCATCCTAAAGGAGATCAGTCCTGGGTGTATTGGAAGGACTGATGCTGAAGCTGAAACTCCAATCCTTTGGCCACCTCATGGGAAGAGTTGACTCATTTGAAAAGACCCTGATGCTGGGAGGGATTGGGGGCAGGAGGAGAAGGGGGATGACAGAGGATGAGATGGCTAGATGTCATCACCGACTCAATGGACATGAGTTTGAGTGAACTCCAGGAGTTGGTGATGGACAGGGAGGCCTGGCGTGCTGTGATTCATGGGGTCGCAAAAAGTCGGACATGACTGAGCAACTGAACTGAACTGAACTGAGCCTATATAAAAGCCCCCATCCCTTCTTCAAATATGCCTAAAATATTCTTAAACATCTGTAGAGAAATAGACCAGAATTTTAAGATATTTAAAGTGCCAACTACTTATTTATTTAACTCATGATAAAATCATAATTGGATATATTTGTATGTTTTATGAAACAAGGCTGAATAGTATTGGATAGAAATTGAACATTAGTTCCACATTGCAGGCAGTGTATCGGTTTAGTTCAGTTCAGTTGCTTAGTCATGTCTGACTCTTTGCAACCCCGTGGACTGCAGTACTCCAGGCTTCTCTGTCCTCCATCAACTGCTGGAGTCTACTCAAACTCATGTCCATTGAGTCAGTGATGCCATCCAACCATCTCATCCTCTGTCATCTCCTTCTCCTCCTTACCTTCAATCTTTCCCAGAATCAAGGTCTTTTCCAATGAGTCAGTTCTTCGAATCAGGTGGCCAAAGTATTGGAGTTTCAGCTTCAGCATCAGTCCTTCCAATGAATATTCAGGACTGATTTCCTTTAGGATAGACTGGTTGGATCCAAGTCTAAGGGACTCTGAAGAGTCTTCTCCAGTACCACAGTTCAAAAACATCAATTCTTCAGCACTCAGCTTTCTTTATAGTCCGTCTCTCACATCTATACATGACTACTGGAAAAACAGTAACCTTGACTAGACATACCTTTGTTGGCAAAGCAATGTCTCTCTTTTTAATATGCTGTCTAGGTTGGTCATAACTTTCCTTCCAAGGAGTAAGCGTCTTTTAATTTCATGGCTGCAGTCACCATCTGCAGTGATTTTGGAGCCCAAAAAATAAAGTCTGTCACTGTTTCCATTGTTTCCCCATCTATTTCCCATGAAGTGATGGGACCAGATGCCATGATCTTCGTTTTCTGAATGTTGAGTTTTAAGCCAACTTTTTCACTGTCCTCTTTCACTTTCATCAAGAGGCTCTTTAGTTCACTTTCTGCGGTAAGGGTGGTGTTATCTGCATATCTGAGTTTATTGAGATTTTTCCTGGCAATCTTAATTCCAGCTTGTGATTCTTCCAGCCCAGCGTTTCTCATGATGTACTCTGCATAGAATTTAAATAAGCAGGGTACAATATATAGCCTTGACATACTCCTTTCCCAATTTGGAACCAATCTGTTGTTCAGTTCAGCTTCTTGACCTGCATATAGATTCTCAAGAGGCAGGTCAGGTGGTCTGGTATTCCCATCTCTTTCAGAATTTTCCACAGTTTGTGGTGATCCACACAGTCAAAGGCTTTGGCATAGTCAATAAAGCAGAAATAGATGTTTCTCTGGAACTCTCTTGCTTTTTCCATGATCCATTGGATGTTGGCAATTTGATCTCTGGTTCCTCTGCCTTTTCTAAATCCAGCTTGAACATCTGGAAGTTCACAGTTCATGTACTGTTGAAGCCTGGCTTGGAGAATTTTGAGCATTACTTTACTAGCATGTGAGATGAGTGCAATTGTGCGGTAGTTTGAGCATTCTTTGGCATTGCCTTTCTTTGGGATTGGAATGAAAACTGACCTTTTCCAGTCCTGTGGCCACTGCTGAGTTTTCCAGATTTGCTAGCATATTGAGTGCAACACTTTCACAGCATCATCTTTTAGGATTTTAAATAGCTCAACTGGAATTCCATTACCTCCACTAGCTTTGTTCGTAGTGATGCTTCCTAAGGCCCACTTGACTTTGCATTCCAGGATATCTGTTCTAGGTGAGTGATCACACCATCGTGGTTATCTTGGTCATGAAGATATTTTTTTATATAGTTCTTCTGTGTATTCTTGCCACCTCTTCTTAATATCTTCTGCTTCCGTTAGGTCCATACCACTTCTGTCCTTTATTGTGCCCATCTTTGCATGAAATATTCCCTTGGTATCTCTAATTGTAATGTAAATCAGACAGTTAAATATGTTAATGATATACAGAAATGCAGATAATATTTAGCAAAATGAAATTAATTGGCAATGTTTTACAAAATATTTAATTGCCAATTGAGTAGCCATCTGAACTAGGTTGAATGGTAAACAGAGACAGAGGCTATAATCACTGTTGGTGTTTGCAAAGGACAGGGTGGGTTGGTGGGCTAAGGCATGTGTGATTGAACTTGAGATAAGGCAAGTGTTACAGTAAATATGTGACATGGGTTCCTCCTTTTTGGCCGCATGACATGGCATTTGCGATCTTAGTTCACTGACCAGGGTTTGAACGTGTGACCACTGCATTGGAAGTGCCAAGTCTTAACCACTGGACCACTAGGGAAGTCCCTATGAGCTTTGTTCATATCTAAATTCAAGCAACTTTGTGTTCAGTCTTCTCTAGCTGCCCATAAGACACTAGAAGTTGGTCTGTTTTCCACAATTTACTGAAAAAGAATGCTGCAACTTCACTCTTAGATTTGCAGTGTCTTTTTCTCCAGGGAATTCTGTTCCTTTGATGGAAATGAGCATGTACGATTTCTCTCTTGTTTAGTCTATGAAATTGGGGTCAGCCGGATGGTCAGCGTGACTGGTTTTCTTCCTTATACAAGTAGCATTAATGGAAATGAATGCCTACCCTTGCATTTTATGTAGTACAGATGCTGGCTAGTTAAGCTTGCTTATGAATCATATTTTGTCCATAAACTCCAGTATATTCCATTGAGAACTACAAGTAAGAAACTAATACATACAGTTAAACTCTTAATCCAGAGAGGTCTCAGTTTTTCACTTAATTTTGTATTCTCTTTTTCCCTCTCTCAGTGCTTGTAGTAAAGTGATGGAAAGAAACAGATACAGATGCAGGCTGTGTGGTTTAGTATTCTAATTCCTACCTAATTGTTGGATGGGGGTCCTATCGAATTTTGAAGTGTTAGCGGGGGAAGGGTATTGATGTAGCTTGGAATGAACAGGTGTGGAAAAAGTTTTCATAGGATGGATTTCTGTCCTTATTTTTATAAAAAGCATACCCCCAGGAAAAGGGATCAGGGTCTGTTAACCTAATCAGCATTTCCACATTGTGAGAAGAAAATGGGTTGTTATTTTTTATTTTTTTGCCACAATGATTAGTTTAAGGGCTCATGCTTTGGGCTTCTGAGATCTAATGTTGGTTTCCATGGGAACAGCAGTGCAGGCAGCCCCTGAGTTGTCAGGCGCTTCTAGTAATATAATCTGGGGAAGCTCCTGTCTGAGTGCAGGCCAAGTGTTTTCCCAGCATCTTTGGTCATTTAGTCTACAAGCGGCTTGAGCCTTACAGATACCTTGAGATGTAAGTATTTGAAATATTTGTTATATTAAAATATGTATGTATATATTATAATGTATATGTTATATATATACATATTATAACATATACATTATAATGTATACTGTATAATTTTTATGGGAGTAAGAAATGATTTGAAAAAATAAAGTGATTTAAGGAAGGCCATATAGTGTAAAACAGTGTCAGACTTTATTTTGGGGGGCTCCAAAATCACTGCAGATGGTGACTGCAGCCATGAAATTAAAAGATGCTTACTCCTTGGAAGAAAAGTTATGAGCAACCTAGATAGCATATTCAAAAGCAGAGACATTACTTTGCCAAACAGGTCTGTCTAGTCAAGGCTATGGTTTTTCCAGTGGTCATGTATGGATGTGAGAGTTGGACTGTGAAGAAAGCTGGGTGCTGAGGAATTGATGCTTTTGAACTGTGGTGTTGGAGAAGACTCTTGAGAGGCCCTTGGACTGCAAGGAGATCCAACCAGTCCATTCTGAAGGAGATCAGCCCTGGGATTTCTTTGGAAGGAATGATGCTAAAGCTGAAACTCCAGTACTTTGGCCATCTCATAAGAGTTGACTCATTGGAAAAGACTCTGATGCTGGGAGGGATTGGGGGCCGGAGGAGAAGGGGACGACAGAGGATGAGATGGCTGGATGGCATCACCGACTCAATGCACAGGAGTTTGAGTGAACTCCGGGAGTTGGTGATAGACAGGGAGGCCTGGCGTGCTGCAATTCATGGGGTCGCAAAGAGTTGGACACAACTGAGCGACTTAACTGAACTGAACTGATATAGTGTAAACGGCTTCCCTGGTAGCTCATATGGTAAAGAACCTTCCTTCAGTGTAAGAGACCTGGGTTCAATCCCTAGGTTGTGAAGATCTGATGGAGGAGGAAATGGCAACCCACTCCAGTATTCTTGCCTGGGAAATCCTATGGACAGAGAAGCCTGGTGGGCTACAGTCCATGGGGTCACAAAGAGTTGGACACAACTGAACGACTGACACTTTCACTTCACTTTCATATAGTGTAAAACAGATCTCTTGTCCTCAAGGAACTTTAATTTCGGTGGGACGGGGATGGGAGAGAGGGAGGTTCAAGAAGGAGGGAGTAGACGTGTACATACAGCTGATCCATGTGGTACAGCAGAAGCTAACACAACATTGTAAAGCAATTGTCTTCCAATTAAAAATTTAAAAAATTAAAGAATAAAAGGAAGGAAAAGGAAGGAAATGGCAACTCACTCCAGTATTCTTGCCTGGGAAATCTCATGGGCAGAGGAACCCAATGGGCTACAGTTCATGGGGTTGCAAAGAGGCGGACATGACTGAACAACTAAGCCATGGTGGTCTCTTAGTGCTCTTTCATCAGTTTTTGTCTTTAATTATATAATAGATATCCTACCTGTGACTCAGATGGTAGAAAATCTGCTTGGAATGCAGGAGACCCAGGTTTGATCCCTGGGTAGGAAAAATACCTTGGAGAAGGAAATGGCAACCCACTCCAGTCCTCTTTGAAGAAAGGGAGGTTAGCTGGGCGGCTTTGAGCAGCAAGTAGGTGCCAAGCCATGAAATGACAACCCAAGGGCATCCATACAGCAAAAGAACGATGCAGACAACAGGGTACCTGAGGTCAGTGGGTTGAGGTGGCTGGGTGCTTTCTGCAGAGGGAAGGACTTACAGTGCACTGAGAAGTTTCTTCTGCATCCAGCCTCATGCTCTGAGGCTGCAGATGCCGAGTCCAGGGCTCTCCTAGCTGTAGCCTTCTGTCCTGTGTGGCCAGGCAAGTGTGGTGTTGTGGGGATCCTAGCCGCGGGTCACTGACTGAGAACTCATCTGATTATCCCCAGCAGGGACATGGTGATGTACTGCACTCAGTCACATTGCCCAGGGCGAGTCATGGCACGTGCTACCGGAAACGATTAGCTCAGCCTGGGAGAGGGCCAGTACCTCTCTCCTTGTCCAGGCTGATCAACGATTTATGCTGGGTGAGTGGAAATTGACTTTGACCTTGTTCACTTTATTGCTTATGAAATCATGGCAGTGACTGTAGACTTTTAGTTTAAACATTTATATAGTTAGGTAGTTTTGTTTTCATGAAGCTGCACTTAATGAACAGGCACATTTCAAATACTAACATGTAGCTGTTAATGAATTATTAATTCTATGTCTCTAAAAGTCAGCTTTCTGTTAGAATTAGCTTATAAGGCATGTGACTAATGAATTCAGGTATTCCATGTTCAGTTCAGTTCAGTCACTTAGTCATGTCCGACTCTGTGACATGATGGAGAGCAGTACACCAGGCCTCCCTGTCCATTACCAACTCCTGGAGTTTACTCAAACTCATGTCCATTGAGTCAGTGATGCCATCCAACCATCTCATCCTCTGTTGCTCCCTTCTCCTCTTGCCTTCAATCTTTCCCAGAATCAGGGTCTTTTCAAATGAGTCAGTTCTTTGCATCAGGTGGCCAAAGTATTGGAGTTTTGCTTCAGCATCAGTCCTTCCAATGAATATTCAGGACTGATTTCCTTTAGGATCTCCTTGCAGTCCAAGGGACTCTCAAGAGTCTTCTGCAACACCACAGTTCAAAAGCATCAATTCTTCTGCGCTCAGCTTTCTTTATGGTCCAACTCTCACATCCATATATGACTAATGGAAAAACCAAAGCTTTGATTAGATGGACCTTTGTTGGCAAAGTAATGTCTCTGCTTTTTAATATTCCATGTTACAGCTTGGGAAATTGGCACTTCCCTGTGCTAAGGATTGGAGCTGGGAGCAAGTCTTCCTGTCTCCCTTATACATGGATGTTTTTTTCCAACATCATGTGCCCTACTGTATGCCAGGATGTCTGAAGGATCTTGAGAGATCCAGCATAAAGTATTCCATATATATGTGATTATTTGTATGTAACTCATATTGTACATCTCTATGAAAGCGAAAGTTGCTCAGTCGTGTCCAATACAGTCCCATGGAATTCTCCAGGGCAGAATACTGGAATAGGTAGCCTTTCCCTTCTTCAGAGGATCTTCCCAACCCAGGGATTAAACCCAGGTCTCCTGCATTGCAGGTGGATTCTTTACCAGCTGAGCCACAAGGGAAGCCCAAGAATACTGGAGTGGGTAGCCTATCCCTTCTCCAGTGGATCTTCCTCTTATATAAGCCCAAATTATATATTGTAACACATATATTATACGGAATATATATAAGCCCAAATTATATATTGTAACACCTATATTATATGGAAAGACATATAGATATATGTCTCTGTCTATCGAGAGACATGAATACTAACAAATGACTAGGCAGTAGCAGTTTGACATGGTGTTATCAGGGGGCACACACAGCATGCTATGAAGTATAGGAAGGAAGGACCCCCTGAGAACATACATTGCATTTGAGTTCAAAGGGAGATGCAGGTACTAGCTGGTGAACTCTATGTATCAGGAGTTTGGGGAGTAGGTGGCATTTTGGGGAGAGGGAGAATTATAGGCTAAGTGTCAATGCAAAGGAAAGTGTATCTTCTTTTTTTTTTTTTAGGGTTTTAAAATTTTGATTTATATTTGATTTGTAGTTCTATAGAACAGAATTTATCAATGAAGTCACCTGGTCCTGGAATTTTCTTTGAGGGAATGCTGTTGATTAAGAACTCAATTTTGTTAATAGATATTGAACTAATAGACCTCCTATAACTTCTTGGGTAAGTTTTGTTAAATAGTGCTTTTCAAAGATTTTGCCCATTTAATCTATGTTATCAAATTTTTTGGCAGGAGGTTGCTCCTAGTATTCCCTTCTTATATTTTTAATGTCCAAGATTTGTAGTGAAGTCTCTTCTACTATTCCTGATATTTGTAATAGGTGTTCTGTCTTTTTGCTGAATTGATCTTATCACCTGCATTAATCTCTTCAAAGAAATGACTTTTGGTCTTGTTTATGTCTTTTTCTCTGTTGTCTGTCTACTTTCTGTTTATTGATTTTTGCTTTTATTTTTACTATTCACATCTTTCTACTTCCTTTAGGTTAATATTGCTATTCTTTAGGTAGACTCTTGAGTTAGAAGCTTAGATCCATCACTCTCAATCTTTTTCCCCTAAAGTATCCATTTGAAGATAAAAAATTTCCCCCAAAGCACTGCTGTAGCTTCATGACACTTGCTACTGTTGCTCTTTCTTCATTTTCCTTCACTTTAACTACAATGTGATTACAAGTATATTTTGCATGATTCTTTGACATTTTTTGAGGCCTACCTTACTACCCAGGATTTATTTTGGTAAACGCTCATATTGGTTTGAAAAGTTTTCATTCCTTTCTTTTTCAGCTTTATTGAGATGTAATTGATAAGCAACATTGTATAAGTTGGTATACAACTTGCTGATTTGATACATTTATATATTGCAAAAACGATGGCCACCGTAGTGTCAGCGAACACCTCCATCATGTCACATAACTCCCATTTCTTTTTTGTGGTGAGAACATTAAGAGACAGTCTCTTAGCAAGTTTCAAATATACAATATAGTAGTATCAACAGTTATTACCACACTGTATTAGAAACCCAGAACTTACTCATATTATAAATGGAAGCTTACAACCTTTTACCAACCCTTTGATCTCCCCATTTCCATCTACCTCCCACCCTCTGCCAGCTCCTAATAAGCACCATTCTACTATTTGTTTCTATGAGTTTGGCTTTTCAGTTTCTACAGATAGGTTACATTCTACAGTATTTGTTTTTCTTTGTCTAATTTCACTTAGCATAACGCCCTCAAGGTTCATCCATGTTGTCCCAAGCGGTAGAATTTCCTTCTTTCTCAGAGGGTGAAGCGCCTGCCTGAAACGCAGGAGGTTGGGGTTCAATCCCTGGGTTGGGAAGATCCCCTGGAGAAGGAAATGGCAACCCATTCCAGTACTCTTGCCTGGAAAACCACATGGATGGAGGAATCTGGTAGGCTACAGTCCATGGGGTTGCAAAGAGTCGGACACGGCTGAGCGACTTCACTTTCTTTCGTGGCTGAGTAATATTCCTTCATGTAGATGCCACATCTTCTTTACCCGTTCATATGTTGACAGGTTCATGTTGTTTCCATATCTTGGCTATTGTGGATAATGCTGCAGTGAACACAGGAGTACAGATACCTCTTTTAGGTCCTGTTTTCATTTCCTTTGGATATACACTCAGATGTAGGACTGCCAGGTCTTGCTGCTGTTAAGTCGCTTCAGTCGTGTCTGACTCTGTGCGATCCCATAGACGGCAGCCCACCAAGCTCCCCCGTCCCTGGGATTCTCCAGGCGAGAACAATGGAGTGGGTTGCCGTTTCCTTCTCCAATGCATGAAAGTGAAAAGTGAAAGTGAAGTCGCTCAGTCATGCCCAACCCTCAGCAACCCCATGGACTGCAGCCTACCAGGCTCCTCCATCCATGGGATTTTCCAGGCAAGAGTACTGGAGTGGGGTGCCATTGCCTTCTCCGTGCCAGATCTTATGGTAGTTCTATTTAGAAATTTTTGAGGAACCTTCATACTATTTTCCATTGTGGCTACATAAATTGACATTCCCTCCAATGCATTAGAATTCCCTTTTCTTCACGTTATTCTCAGCACCTGTTGATGACACTGCTTGATGCCAGCCATTCTAACAGCCTTGAGGTCATATCTCACTGTGGTTTTGACTTGCATTTCTTTGGTGATTAATCATGTTGAGCACCTTTTCATGTGCCTGTTGGCTATTTGTATACCTTTTTTGGAAAATATCTATTCAGTTCCTCTACCCATTTTTTATTGGATTTTTTGTTATTGAGTTATCCGAATTGTTTATAAGTATTTTGAATATTTACTCCTTGTCAGAAATATACAAATGCTCTCTTTCCAGTCTCTTTGCCTTTACATTTTGTTGACTGCCTCATAGAAGTATTTTTTTTTTTTAGTCTTTTTAAAAAAGTGACATATATTGTGGTATAGTATTGGAATTATCTTTCTTTGAATGTTTTCTTTTGGTCACATTATTCTCACTCCACATACATAGCAGCTTTTTATAGTATAACCATGTGAATAAAAAAAACTGAAAGCTGTATGTGATGATATTTTCCATTCAAGAAAGTTCTTAATTTTTTTTTTTTTTTTCTGTTAGGAGCTCAGTTTGAAGGGCATGTCACTTCAGTCTAGTCATGAAAGATCTCTGTTGGGACTGGGTTAGAGTGTTTCCTAAGATCTAGTTTACCTCTGGTTCATCCCTGGGCTAAGTTCTTTGTGGTCCCCATCTCCTTGGCATTGCTATTTACTAGAGGCTTCGACTCTGACCTCTAGAGGCTTTCAATGTAGTTCTTGAGGTTCTTGCCCTACATAGTTTTAAAGTCTGGGAAATGTTTTAAGGGCAGTAATATATGTCAGAAAAGACTCTCTTGTGTGTGTGTGTGTTTTTAACCCTAAGGACCATGACATCATGAAAGATTTTATTCTGCCTTCACAACTTAGCCCCCACCCCAGCCTCCCATGCTACCTCAGAACTTAAGCTCTGACCCATGGCCCAAACTGACCTTGCATCTAGGGCTTCTCTAGTTACTAATACAGGTCAGCAGCTGTTAAACCTCTAAATTCACAACTTCTTTCTCCCTTCCCTGGTACAGTCCCTCTGCAAGGACCAACTTTAAACCTCATGTCTATTTGGAATTGTTCATTGACCCCAGGAAAGAAAATGGTTGGTGATTTTCAACTCTCCTGGGAAAGGTTCTTTCAACTCTGAAATTTTAGTTCTCCTAGTCATAATCAACTCCACAACTCTGTGATATCTCGAAAGATACAATTTTTGTAATTTAAGTGTTTTTTCCTCTAGTTGCCAAGAGAAACATTGGCTTGCCACAACCTACTACGTCTTTCCCAGAAGTGAAATTCATTTTTTGTTAAAAAGAGTAGTGAATTCTGAGATCTATAAACTAGTAAGTTCATTTTAGATATCAAGCAAAATTCTAAAACTCATTGTTTATAAGGCAGATGGAGAGTTACTACTGAATATAAAGGGGTATACAGCAAACTGAATCTAACAGAAGATCATTCAGAATATATTATCCTCGATAGAATAGCTCGATTTCTATCTATCATCTATCTAGCTTTCTTTTTTCCTTTTTTGTCAAGGTCACAAACGATAGATACAGTCTATCTGACATTTAAAAAAACATTTGACAAAAATTTGGTATCCTTGTCAAGATGAAGAAATGTGAGGTTGAGGCTGATGCATTTAGATGGATTTACAGTGTCAAAGGATCTTAACCTATGACTCTGATGACTCTCTAAGGAGATCAGTGTAAGTCTGGAGAAATGTTTCTGTGAGTATAGCAGAAATCTTGTTATCCAGACCACCAGGTTGATTTTTATCAATGAATTTGATGAAGACAAATAGCATACAGGTCATGTAAAGTTGGAGGGAATTCCTATAAACTGAAGGAGTCAAGAATTAAAATATTTTCAGCAGGCTGCAAGAAATAAAACTTTATGGGTACAAATATAGTACTCCATATTTGGATAGAATAAAAACTGTAAAAATGCAGGCTGAGAAAGACATGGCATGATAGAAATACAGGTTTAAAAAAAAAAAAAACCCTTGGGAATTACTGTTAGCATGAACTCAGAATGAGTCAACAGTGTGATATGGCTGCTGAAAAGGTCAGTGTGATTTAGGACAGCAGTAAGCAGAGTGTAAGGTACAGAACCTGATGGCTGATGGATCCATTGTACTGAATATGACTTGAACATATGCTGTTGCAATATGTCCCAAGCATCCTACTTTAGGTGAGGGGCCCATCTCGGAAGCTCACCTGGAGGATGGTAACCGGGATATGAAAGTGGGGAACATAAGGGCAGAAACAGCTGAAGGGTGTCAGAGTGTCTAACTAGGGAAAGAGATGCTTTTGGGGGATATGAGAGTTGTCTTCTAATGCATGCGGAATTGCTTTGCCTTTGAGCTTAGAACCAGAACAGAAATAGAGAAAAAAACATTCATTTCTAACATTAAAAAGAACTTAGAAGAATAATATAGGCCTCTGAACTTCAGATGAGGCTACTTGGTAATGTTGTGATGATCTGGGATTTCTGAATCAGGAGGAATTTAACCCAGATTCCTCTGTCATTCATGAGCTCTCTGATTTTCCATAATCTTTCAGACTCTGAGCTTCTCTATTTCTCAAATGGGGGCAATCATAGTACAATGTTTATAGTCATTATAAGGATTAAGGGAAATCAGATAATCATTTGCCTTGGTGTGTGGCACATTTATTATGCCTAGAATATAGGAGCTATTTTTAAGGTACTGAGACATGGTGAGACAAGCATCTGCCCCTTACACTGGCCACAGTTTTTCTTTAGCAAGTAGGAAACAAAGTCTCAGCTCAGAATTTAGACTTAATGCCTGAAACCTGGGAACCAGTCGAGCTGACTTGATCTGTTATAATCAAGCATCTATAGACCATGAAAGGTAATTCTAGAAGACTTCTCAGGTGTCACTTTTATACAGGTTGTCTGCTTGGGTGAACTCATACTGTGAGTTGAGAAAACAATTTATTCCTTCTAGACGGACAGTTGTTTTTTTTTTACCTTTTTTTTTTTAACATTAATACTGATTTTATTGTTACCATAACCTCAATTGTAGTTTACTTAGTGATTCTGACACCCCCATACAGCAATGGAGTCTTTTTACCAATCTCCAAAATATCATCACTTCCTTTTTTAAAACGCTTCTTTGTTGTGGTAGAAGTCACATGATATTAATCATAGAATTGTAACGATATTTAACTGTACAGTTCAGTGGCGCTAAGTACATTCACATTGTTGTGAAACTCGAGGACACAAATGTGTACAAACATGCACCCTGGATTTTTAGAGTACACCCAATTTCAAATAGTGTATTCTGTTTTCACTTGAAGTACATTATTACACATATACGTAAGGTGTCAGAAACTACAAGCTGTGTTTATGTGGGTCACATGGTTGTACTGAGATAGTCGAAATCATTTTTTGCTAAGGAACATGGTCAGAAACACTGTGAGGTGCTGTTTTATACTCATCAGCAAAGATTGATAGAATACATGGAAAAGGGAAAGAGCAAACTACTCTCAAACTGCTGGTTTGGTACTCAAACTGAGTTTGGTAACTCAAACTGCTGGTGTGAGTGTGAATTAATATAACCACTCTGGGTACCAATTTGGTGATCTATTCAAATAGTAGATGAACACACTCCTTGACTTGGCAAGTCCCTTTCTATATATCTGCCAGGGACTCTCTTTTACAGGTGCAAAGGAAGCTTATAGAATATTTCTGTAACACCCAACATAAATGCTCACCAAATGGAAAAAGAATGAATAATTTATGGTTCAGCCATCTGAGTTAATTTAATGCCACAATTAAGATGAATAAACTAGAGGTACATTTATAATTGTAAAATTATATACTCTAAAACTATGTATTATAAAAACATAATATGGAGTGAAAATACTCTTTATGGAATTATGAATACAATGCTTCCACTTATATAGAGATTTGACTGTAAAATATTTAAATATTTATATTAAATATATTATTTAAAATATACTTCTATATAAATTTATTTTATGTTTATATATAAATATATAAATTTATGGTGATGGTGGTTTAGTCACTAAATCATGTCCGACTCTTGCAACCCCATGGACTTTAGCCTACCAGGCTCCTGTGTCCATGGGATTCTCCAGGCAAGAATACTGGAGTGGGTTGCCATTTCCTTCTCCAGGGGATCTTCCCAATTCAGAAATCAAACCCAGGTCTCCTGCATCGCAGGCAGATTCCTTACCAATTGAGCTACAAGGGAAGCTCCAAATATACTTATATAAATTGTTAAGTATATTCAGTAATGTTCATAGTTATAAATATGGAGCAAATATCTAGAGCTGTTCATGACTGAGTGCTCTTTTAGAGGAAAGTAGGGACAAGAATGAGGTGTTATAAATGGGAGGCTTAATTCTATCTGTGATATTTAATTTTCTAAAAAAGGTAATTCTGAAGCAAATGTGAAATAATGTTAATATTTGATAAAGCAAGATATTAGGTACATAAGACTTCATTCTATTACTCTTTTCTTATCTATAGGTTTAATATACTTCATGTTACTTTTTCTTTTTTTGAGAAAGAAGGGTGCTCTTTTTAATGTCCTTGCTTGCTTTCTCGAAATGGGTATGCTAAGACCCGGGCGTCTAAGACCATTGAGTGGGTCTGCAGGAAGAGGTGCGTTTGCCCCGAGTTTGGCTTCATAGTTTAAGAGGCATAGGGCATTCTCACGTCTCCTGTTAGGTTCAGCCTGGTCACTGGATTTGGAGATCATACAGAAACTGACGTCAAGGTGCTAGTTAGCTGTTAAAATATTCAAGATCCCTTCTAAATCTATTGTCGTTTTAAGTAGTATAAAGAGCTCTGGTGTCCAAAGATTCAGGACCCTGATACTGTTCCCATCGAGGATTTAGGTAGAAAAAAGTTTCCGCTGGAGAGAGAGGTGAAGGGTCAGGACAGGAAGGGAAGACACAAGGAGCATCTCAGTGGGAGGGTTCCAAGGAGAGCCCTGGCTCCTGCGGGTTGGGGTGGAGACCCTGTGCCCTTGGGGGAAAGGATAAAGGTGACGTTAAAGAAGGAATTGCAGATGGAAGGCAGAGGGGCCCGATTTGGCAACTTCATACTTTTGCGTGGAGCATTCTGGTAATAACCACCCCAGAAAACCCAATCACCCAAACAAGAGTGCTTGGAAGTGTGGCTGAATGATTGATGAAGCCTGTGCTACTTGGCTGAGTAGAAGAAACTGACTTGCCTAGATGTCCAGATGGCTACTTGTCCTTTCTCCCCAGGGCCCTGCAGAACACAGAAGGGATTCCCCCTCCATTGCCCCACTTGGCTGGTAGAGTGATTGGATTCCCAGCATGCCAGAGGTTGAGGGTCCTTTAGAATCCTCCTTCTGGCTTTTAGTGAGCAGCCTTCAGCCACTCTTAGTGTTCTTAGGGAAGAGCATTCCATATTCAGAGGAAAAAAAGCTCTTTTTTCGATGCATGAAATGTTTCTGTATTTCAGCAATGAAGCAAGTGGCCTTGGGGACTCATGATAAGTATGCCTTGTCATAGAAAAACATCATGGGCCCTTCAAAAATGCCATCTAAAAAGGAAACTTTGCCTTAAGTAATAATGCTGGAGAAAGAAATTTGAGGGTTTAAGGCAGGATTAGGAAACTTTGCAATTCAGATGTTTTTCCACTTAATATATTGTGTGCATTTTAACTTATAAGGAAGAGAGGAGGAGATGGTAGAAGGAGAAAATAGAGCGACAGAGGTGAGGGAGGGTTAAGATATGTGCAGGAGGTGATGACAGTATTGGAGAAGCTTCCTTTGTTCCCCAGCACGGATGGAGGTTTATATTATAAAGAATATCCATCAGCTTATTTCTCTTTCATGTTAAAGAAAATTGAAAGCTTCTGTTGTTGAGCCTGTACTGCCTTCTCCTGGTTGGTCCTGGATTAGCAGCTAAGACATGAGAAAAGGAAATGTATGAATGAATCTACATATAACACGGGTGTTCTGTTACACTGCCTGCTCATTGCTCTTGACCACTACCTAAATAATATATCCAGGTATTGAGGGACGGGCTTAGAACCATGATGATCTTGTTTCTTGACCCTTACCACTGTGATCCCATGCATATATTAATGAAATGTCTGAGTGGAACACTTCAGCTCTTCCAAAACTGAGAAAGGCACGTGTGCAGACTGGGGTATCCGTGAGTTGCTTACTTTGAAATGACAGAGGTTGTACAAAATGTGAACCTTATGAAGGGACATTTCTTGCATACCTCCGGAGCTGACTTTAATTTTTCTTTTGGGACTTGTCAGGAGTGTGGTGGGGAGTTTAAAACTATAGTCTCTAGAATTACAGACAAACTTCAGTTCAAAGAAAAGGTCCTTCCTTGGATTCTTTTCTTTAATAGACAGGGAGATTCCGAGAATGATACCTGTAAAGTGAAAGAAAAGGAAAAGACTGGAAAAAGGAAACAGAAATGCAAAATTATCGATTTTTTGGGTAGGTAAAGCCAAAACTTTATACACACATATTGTATGTGCACGATGTCCTGGAAATTACAAAACACAGGGAATCTATCTGTGAGTAGCTCAAGATTGAAAAGGAACAGGATTCCTGTCCAATCTTCCATATGTTGATATAAAAGAAAAATATTGATGCTGAGCAGCACAGCTGTGGTTCTGTCTCCAGCCTTCTGTTAGAGCATCCATGCACTGGGGATTGCTGGGGATGGGGAGTTTAATGTCCAAATTGTGGAAGCTTGGGAGGTTGAACCAAGTGAAGAAAGTGGGAGGGGGGTTCAGGATGGGGGACACATGTACACCCATGGCTGATTCATGTCAATGTATGGCAAAACCACTATAATATTGTAAAGTAATTAGCCTCCAATTAAAAAACAAAACAAAACAAAACAGGCTGTAGTCAGCTACACAAAATGACGCAGAATTCAGTTCAGTACAGTTCAGTAGCTCAATCGTGTCTGACTCTTTGCAACCCCGTGGACCGCCGCACGCCAGGCCTCACTGTCCATCACCAACTCCTGCAGTTTACCCAAACTCATATCCATCGAGTCGGTGATGCCATCCAACCTCTGCCGTCCCCTTCTTCTCCCGCCCCCAATCTTTCCCAGCATCAGGGTCTTTTCAAATGAGTCAGCTCTTCGAATCAGGTGGCCAAAGTATTGGAGTTTCAGCTTCAGCATCAGTCCTTCCAATGAACACTCAGGACTGATCTCCTTTAGGATGGACTGGTTGGATCTCCTTGCAGTCCAAGGGACTCTCAAGAGTCTTCCCCAACACCACAGTATTGGAACTACATAAAAACAAGGAAAAACAACAGATACAGGTATCAGAAAGCCAATGTACTGTCATGTAGGGACAATCCAGTGGCAGAAGAGGGAAGTCAAAGAACCATAAAGTCACAGCCAAAAGTGCATGCACTGAGCTGAGACAGAATTTAGCTTTCCAGTATTTTGAATTTTTAAATGACTTTTAATTCCTCTTTCCTCCATGCACAGAGGTGCTTACTCCTGGAGAGTCTAAAGCAGCAAGTGGCTTCTAAGGAATATTGTTGGAAGGACATTTTCTCTGAACTGATCCTACTAAGGAAAGGTTAATGGTGACTATGTGTATATTATTTCCATGGACAGAGGAGCCTGGCGAGTACAGTCCATGGGGTCACAAAAAGTTGGATACGACTGAGCCACTAACACACACACGTGTATACATGTATACATAATATGCACACATGTGTATATTATATTGTGAGTGTGTCAAATTGGTGGATCACTGTTATCTGTTTTGGTTCTTCTTAATTATTTTTTCGTAAAGTCTCAGAAAAGAACTCCATTCATGCACCTTTGGACCAGAAATAAAGGTTAAGTGAACTTGGAGAAAACAGTAAAGGTGTAATCACAGGGTCTCTTTGGATCAAGCCTCAAACCTGCTGGCCCACCAATCAGATCTTTGTTACTGAACTGATTTAGGATTAGGGACTGTTCCCATTTCGTAAACGATAAGAGCAAAACGATTACAAAGACACTCTAAAGTAATCTGATTATCTATTCTTTTTTAGAATATAAAAATATGGGAGAACCTTGTCTGTCATGTGAGCCTAGAATTCAATAAATATTAGCTGACAGTGATAACAAGAGAATCTTCCTGGCTACTCCAGAGATGACAAACTAAACCTCAAAGCCTTTCCCAGAAACCCAATAAAAGCTAAAATAACTAACAAAATGAATGAGAGCCAAGCCAAACCACAGGTCTTCCTGGATAACGTCCTGATCCAAGTTAACATACACGACCAGGCAGGTGACTTCAGATCCTGTGGGAACCTTTCGATATCTGGGAGCAAGACGAAAATGGAGTATTAGTAATTGTCATTTTCCTTCAGAGTTAAGATATTAGAAACCGACAAGATGTTCCAGAGCCTGAGAAGGCACAGCCTCTAATTCTAAGAGCCAATTTATTTTACTCTAATTGGAGAGGTTGGCAAGACTTTTGAGATTGTTATTTTAAATGCCTTCTGCTATTAAACCGTGGTTAGGAAATCCGCTCAGCCCAAATGATGCTAAAAGAGCATTAAGTTTATGAGTCACGAAAGCCAGAATGATTCCAATTAGTTCCCTGCACTTCGGCACAATAGAAGTCCTTGATATCCAATGGGGCACTGCTTTCAAATGGAAACAAGACAGGAGATCAGAATCTTGACTCCTCACCTTGATTACTGACCAAGGAAAGGTTAGGGGAGCTATTATGTCAATTCACTTGAAAGGTTCCTCTTCTGCTGAAAGGGGATAACTGGCACACTGGGCTCTGGTAGGGCGTGGAGCAGTGCATTGGGTCTTCAGGGTGAAGTCTTCTATACACATGGGGCAGACTTGGAAGGTACCATAGCTCTGTCTCCTTCTAAGGCCCTTAGATTCAGCTTTCTCTCTTTCCAATTCTTTCCGTTTAATTAAAAAAAAATTATTATTTCTTTGGCTCTGCCGGGTCTTAGTTGGAGCAGGTGGGATCTAGTTCCCTGATCAGGGATTGAATCTGGGCCGTCTGCATTGGGAGCATGGGGTCTTAGCCACCAGAGTAGAGATGAGCACACACACTGGTGCATAAGTGATAATAGTGATGATGTGTTAGGCTCTCAGTCATGCCCGACTCTTTGCGACCCCATGGACTGTATCCTGCCAGGCTCTTCTGTTCATGGGATTTTCTAGGCAAGAATACTGGAGTGGGTTGCCTTTCCCTTCTCCAGGGGATCTTCCCAACCCAGGGATTGAACCCAGGTCTCCTGCATTGCAGACAGATTGTTTATCGTCTGAGCTACCAGGGAAGATAATTGCTAGCATTTGTTCAGCTTTGCTGTCTATCAGGTACCACGTTAATTGCTCTACATGTGTGATCTCAGAGAAAGATATAAACCATTTTTATCTTACAGTTTAAGAAACTTAAGAAGCAAACTAGTTAAATAAAACACCTGAGGTCACTCTAACTGTACCTCTCAGTGTTGGGGTCTGAATTGAGAGCAGTCTGATTATAGAGTCCTTGTCTCATCTACTATCTGAATTTATTTCTTTATTTGTTGTATTAAAAATACTAGGATACATGACTGAACTATACATTACATGAAGATTTCTTTTATGTGTGGTTCTTGAAAGACATAACGGAGGACAGACAGTTCTTTCAAAGAGTTTGTTTTGGACATGATACGGTGATCGAATTTGTCATGTGTTCAGACCTGGAGGGTAAAAATGGACAGTAGAGTCAGAATAGAGAGCTGCTAGAGTTGAGATTCAAATGTTTTAGAAGCAGAAGCTTCATGTTAATTTGCCTGGTGGATCTGTGTTTCTTATATGTACAATTTTTACATTTCTGGAGCCCAAGGGATAATATGGAGAATTAAGTTCATGGTTAGGATATGGGAAAAAATTGAACTTACAGGAAAGAAAAAGATGTCATCAGATAGTCCAGGAAGAAACAGTCTATCTAGTGAGATTAAGACTATTGGGGCTATTGGATACTATAGGAAAGAATTCAGACTTGAGTAAAGGAGGAGCCTGGCAGACTATAGTCCTTGGGTCACAGAAGAGTTAGACATGACTTAGTGACTAAACAACAGCAAAAAAAAAAAAAATAAATAAATAAATAAATAAATATATATATATATATATATATATATATATATATATATATATATGCCTAGTGTCTTCTTCTTTTGTATTTCAAGATCCCAGTGCTCTTGAGAAATAGCACATTTCTATACTGAAGGGGCAGGTTAGCAAGAAAAGTCAAATGGCAAAAGTCATTAATGGGGACTGCTGAGGTGCCTTTGGACTCTGTGTGTGTGTGTGTGTGTGCACGTGCATGTATATGTGTGTGTCTGCCCCTGTTAAACAGGGGAGGGAACCCAGGAAGAATGTTTTCTGTTCGTGTAGAGTGCTTTTTCATCCTTTATGTACTAAGAAATATGGAGATGACTACAGGCACATTTTATCCTGTAGGTAATAACACTGTGATGCTCTTAGAATAATTCTGGCATGATGAGCACTTAAAAAAAAATTTTTTTTAAGTAGAAATCTTCAGCCTATTTGAACTCATAATATAATTAGGACCAATTATACCATCAGGATAAATATGAACAATCATGTCATTAGGAACTGTAATTGCCTAATTATGACTTCTACTGATGTGGTGATTTTTGTGGAAGCTGAATTTCAGTTGCAGGACAATTTTGCTGAGTCTGGGGGCGGAAATTAAAGTCAGTTCTTGTTGAGTCAGTGGCTGCCATGTTTTGGTAGTTCTCGGTGAATTCACCAGTACAATTTTCCCATGAACTGGCGACTGTGGACTTTTGAACTTTCTCTGCTCTATACTTTATACCATCCACTCAAAAGCTGGATGATTGTGCATTCCAGTCAGGTCATTCATGGATGAATACGAAAGCGGATGACAGTAAAGGTATTGATTTAGTGTGGTTTTAAAATTAATGTGAAATTGTGTTATTCTTCAAAATCTTCCAAAGAGCTGATTAAAAGAAACTCCTTGCAGATTAAAATCATGGCCCTCATCACCTCACTGAGATAAACACAGGGCTGGGGAATTCCTCAGGAATCACATACAAAGCTAACAGAGTCACCACGTGCCTGACCACTTTCCAGCAAGTTCCTCATTATCCCCTGCCCTCCCACCTCCCTTTATTTCTGTTTGCTTCCTGGAGGAAAGTCTGACAAAGCAGGCTCCCCGAGCCTCATCTGAAAGATTGGATGTATGGGAACATTTATTCCCCAGCAAGTGAATTGTCCAGTAGTGCAAAAACCAGAGGAAATAGATCACTTCTGTCTGTCTTTGGAAAATTCAATGACTAGCAGCCAACACTCGTAGAGAGAAAAGAAATGATGTACAGCAATTCCAGTTTGGAAGATTAAGCTTTCCCCATGTGGGGGGTCTATTTCTAATACTTTAGTGTTTCCACAATGACCAAAATGAGACTGGTTCTATAGATGTCTGACTGCTTGGAGGCAATCTTTGTTCCTGGGTTTTAGGTTTGTTGAGTGTTCGAAAAAGTCAACTGGGGGATCGTCCATATAAGCCCAATTTGGATGACATCCAGAATGGATCCATACACTGACTTCTGAATTATAATGTGTAACATTATAGCAAAACTCCTGAGTATTTCGTTTTGTGTCCTAGAACATTAGATATTTTTATCTGGCAGGCACATAGGCAAGACCCAATCTCATTCTAGTCTGATAAAGCTATTTCTGCAGCTGATTAGCCTGCCAAATGTTTCCATTTCTCCATGCTTAGTTCCATTTTTTCCCCCACTGTTTGTAAACTGCTGGGGAGGCGTGTGAACATTTTATTTAATGTCACAGGGAGTGGAAGTGGTGATAGAGGGAGGCGGGGGTGGGGAGGATGTTGTTCTCTGGTTAGACTTTTTAAACTCCACTTTCTCCCTTTTAAAATTCTTTTTATAGAGGTGGCTAAGTGGAGGAGCATTAACTCTAAGTTAAATATAGTCCTAATCATTCACAGTTCTATGGTGATGTTTTATAAGGTGAATGGTAGTGCAGTTTCTTAGGGTAGCTGTAATGGGCTACCACAAACTGCATGACTTCAGACAACAGAAATGTGTCTTTCAGACAGTTCTGGAGGCTGGAAGTCTGGAGGCTGGAAATCTGAAGTTGAAGTCAACGGGGTCATCCTTTCCAGGGGAGAATCCTTCTTTACCTCTTTCTAGCTTCTGGTGGTCCCTGCCATCCTGGGCATGCCTTGGCATGTCGATGCCTCCCTCATTGTCTGCCTCTGTACTCACATGGCCTCTGTACTCACTGTCATCCCTGTGTCCCTGCCTCCAGATTTCCCCCTTGCTATAACGACATCAGTCATAGGACTGGGGCCCACCCTAGTCTGATATAATCTCCCACCTAAACTTGATTACAACTTCAAGGAGCCATTTCCAAATAAGGTCACATTCTGAGATAGTGGGGATTAGGACTTCAGTGTATCTTTTTTTTGGGGGAGGGGGCAGTAGTTGTTGTTAAATCTCTAAGTTGTGTCCAGCTCTTTGCAACCCCATGGACTGCAGCACATCAGGCTCCTCTGTCCTCCACTATCTCCCAGAGTCTGCTCAAACTGATGTCCATTAAGTCGATGATGCCATCTAACTATCTCATCCTCTGCTGCCCGCTTCTCCTCCTGCCTTTAATTCTTCCTAGCATCAGGGTATTTTCCAATGAGTCAGTTCTTCACATCAGGTGGCTGAAGTATTGGACCTTTAGCTTCAGCATCAGTCCTTCCAATGAATATTCAGGGTTGACTTCCTTTAGGATTGACTGGTTTGATCCCCTTGCAGTCCAAGGGACTCTCAAGAGTTTTCTCCAGTGATACAATTCAACTCATAATAAAGCACAAAAGAGAATGTTTCATGTTTGCATTTGCTCAGAGAAGGCTAAATAACAAGGCTGAAGGACAGTTATTTAGTAATTTTCCCTGGAAGTCTTGTAAGACTTCAGGATGAATGGGCTTGTTTTGTGTGTAAGGTACGCAGCCACATTTCAGGATCATAAAATTCAGCACCATAGTTTTGATAGTGGAAGAAATGTGTTAGCCCAGAATTTCAATACATTGCCAGATTCATGCAGCTGATGATGAAGGGCTGAGCGTGTGGCCCACTCCTAGCCTAGGGCTCTTCCTGCTCATGCTGAGCTGGCGAGCCTTGAGGGGCACAAGGAGTCTATGGCTGCCCAGGAAAGCAGGGACACAAGCCTGGATGCGACTCATCACCTCGTGGATCAGGGACACCTCTTAGTTCACCCTGTAGCTGGGCACCTCAAATGCATCTCTGAAAGAGGCCAGGTATCAACAAGTACCGTTAAGTCCCCTACATGTGAACTTCACGTTTTGAACTTTGAAAGATGCGAACACATATTCCATTATGTCAGGTGTGGATGAAATTGCAGTTTGCCATCTGTCTCCTACTGCTGATGATTGTTCAGCTCTACCTGCTCCCACCTCCTCTCCCTCCAGTCAGTAACTCTTCTGGCCTGTTCACTCAATGCCAGCCCCTGTGTGCCAGCTGTTGTACCATACTGCTGTACTTTTCAAGGTACTATGAGTATGCACATGCTAACTTGCTTCAGTTGTTTCTGACTGTTTGCGATCCCATGGACTGTAGCCCATCAGGCTCCTCTGTCCATAGGATTCTCCAGGCAAGAATACTGGAGTGGGTTTCCATGTCCCACTCCAGGGGATCTTCCTGACCCAGGGATTGAACCCAGGTCCCTTACATCTTTTGCACTGGCAGGGCAGGTTCTTTTCCACTAGCCCCTCCTAGGAAGCCCTCAAGGTTCTCTACTATAAGATTCATAAGGTTTTCTTTATTTTTGTGTGTTTATTTTTTATGTGTTACTTGTATGGAAAGTATTATAAATCCGTTACAGCACAGTACTATACACCGATTATGTAAGTTGGATACCTAGGCTAACTTTGTTGAACTTACAGATCGGACTTAAGAACTCACTCTCAGAAGGGAACTTGTTCATATATAGGGGATTTAACTTTAAATGAATAAAACAAAAGCTTAAACTGTTATCCCTCCTTTGGGACATTTTGCATTCAATGGAACAGACTGGGCCCCTTCCCAGACCTTTTGAATCATAATCTCGAAGGCAGAGTCCTGGGGGAATCTGAGTTACAATGCACACCAGGTGATGCACGTGATAGAGCATGCTTAGGAAACACTGGACTAGAGGAAGCCTGGCTTCAGAACAGAAGAGAGTAAATATTTAGTGGAGGGATTTTAGGTAAGAATCAAGAGAGGATGGTGGGAGGAGAGGGTGGGGAAGGTGAAAATGAGTTACTCAATGCCCTCCAAGGAACACCAGAGTCTCTCCACTGTGCTGAGTTGGAGGCCTGGTGTCTGCCTCAGGAGGGATTTGAGAAAAGCAGAGTTTCTGGGCTCACTTCAGTAACCCATCTTAGGAGAAATAGAATAGATCTAGGATTACTTATGAAGTGCAGAGGCTGGGGCTTTGTGGAGACTCGAGGGCCAATTCCCTGTTAAGGGAAGTATGGAAGAATATTCTAGCCCAGTTCTCGCGCCTCTTTTTGTTATACTACATGCAGCCAGCAATTACGCACTCTCTCTTTTTTAAAAGAGTTGCTTATTCATTTTGCACCTGAAGTTATAATCTAGTGCCTGTGACGCACATTTAATTGTTTTAAAACGAAGGTGATAGGAGAGGCAAAGAAATGACTAGGGAAAAAAATCTGGAGAACAGATGGGAAGATAACAGGGTTTTCAAATCTTTCTCTTCTTTTGAAGTATATGAAATTATAGTTTATTCCAGCCCCCTCAATTTACAAATAAAAGTCTGAAGTGAAGGGTTAGTTTGGGACAAAAAATAGAACTAGTACTGCTATCGTCTATCTTTGTTGTTTCCATCACACCAACGTTCCTTTCCAAGTTCTGAAGATCTTTTCCTCCCTTTCCACCCATTTCTCCCAAATACTTTCTTTTATATTGGCCAGATACTTCTTTTACTGAGACTTAGGTGATATTTGTATCTATTGTGGGGCTTCTTTGGTGGCTCAGATGGTAAAAATTCTGCCTGCAATGCTGGAGACCTGGGTCCAGTCCCTGGCTCAAGAAGATCCCCTGGAGAAGGGCATGGCAACCCACTCCAGTATCGTTGCCTGGAGAATCCCATAGACAGAGGAGCCTGGAGGGCTGCGGTCCACAGGGTCTCAAAGAGTTGGACAGGACTGAAGCACATATCTATTGTATCTGATTCACAGTGTCATCAGGTACATGTTAACTTGATTGTCCAGAAGCTTTCCCATCATTTAAACCACATAAAGGTTTACATTCAACTGAAATACATGTGTTCATAACTGAAGATATTTTTTTATTTTATTAATAAATGATATACTGGTTCAGACGATAAAGAATCTGCCTGAAATGCAGGCGACTTGGGTTCAACCCTGGCTTGGGAGGATCCCCTGGAGAAGGGAATGGTAACCCACTCCAGTATTCTTGCTGGAGAATTCCACGGACAGAGGAGCCTGGCGGGCTATAGTCCATGGGGTCACAAAAGAGTCGGGCACAACTGAGCAACTAACACTTTCACACTTTCATACAAGTTTATAGTAAACACAGCACTGAAAAATGATCCCAAATAGTTTTCTTGAAAAACCATAGATGTTTCCGAGCCACATTTTTGTGAGATATTTTAAAATTTATTTTTCTTTGAAATTTGGTGCTCTGAAATGGAATCTTATGGCTACACAATACCCGAGTGTGATATCTTTTCTTTTGCTAGGTTTTGACTATATTCTCTTCTCCTTTTAGTTTTTACAAATTTAATTTTTACTCTTTCTGCATTCAGGATGGAAATTTCCTAGGGCTTTCTATCTGAATGGAGCCCTCAGTAAATGGTGACTACCTTTTTCTTCTATTATTTCCTCCTTCCTTTCTTTTTTTACCTCTTCTTCTTTCTGTTGCCGTCCTTCAGTCTCACCTTGTTTAGTAACATTTACGGAGGCTCTCCCCTGTGCCAGCCCTGGGCTAGGACTGAGACAGCAATCTCTGTTAAGGACCGCCGAGTTCCAGCAGGACTTAAGAAGTGAGAAGAATCTGGGAAGGGCTTGCTTCTATGCATCATGAAAGGTGACCTATTGCATGGTTTGTGAGGATGCTAGGGGAGCGCAGATAAGGGGAGCTGACCACAGTTATAGGGGTCTGGGAATGCTTACTGGAAGAAACTACACTTGTGCTGAAACTTGAACTATAGGTGTGGCTTAGCTAGACAAGTGGTTGGGATGGAGTGTTTCATTTGTAGCCACTGTAGGGCTGGAAAACATTCTTCTACCCTCAGTTTCAGTGGCTGGGCCTGTGAAATAAACTGACAAAAGGCAAATGGATGAGAGAGAAACAAAGAGTTTATGAAAGAAGGCATACACATGTATTGATTTGGCTCGGTTTAAGACTACCATCTTGGTATTTAATTTTTTAAAATTCCATTTGTTCTTTGTTCTTTCACTTTCCATTTCTGATTACTTTTCATTAAATCACATATTTTTAAATATTCCGTGTTATTTTAATTTTTAATCTGTATCTCTGTGTCAGTTTTTTTATAGTAGTGGCTCTAAATGGCTTATACTATGCAAGTTTAAATGATCACAATCTATATTTAACATATTACTTCACAGACTGTGTGAGAATCTTACAACAGTATTCTTCTTAGTTCCTTCTCACCTTTTGTGATCTTTTTTTATGGTTTACTTCTTCATGAACTATAAACCCCACAGTATATTGCTATTATTGTTTTTTTAAAAATAAGTATGTATGTTTTAGTGAAGTTTCAAGTACTAATAAATACTGAAAATTATTTTAAAAACATTTTAAAAGTTATTTAAACATTTTTGATATTAATATATTTTTACTCAACTTCCACATAAGCAACATCTTATACTATTCATTATTTTAGTCAAATTTGGATTTCATAAAAATTAGATCAACTTCTGTTCAGTGACCAGAATGGTCAACTGACCATTTGTAATCCTAGACCTAAGATCATCCAGAGAAAATTGTTTTGATATCTGCAGGATACATACTGCTACTGCTGATACATATGAGTTACCTAAAGATGTTTTCTCTTTACATGTCCCTAAAGAAAAAGCCTAATGGAGACTAATCAAGTAGCTGGTATGGCCAAACTAGATATCTCTTAATTCCAATTATCTAGAAACTGTCATACACAAAAAATTAAAAGTCTAAACTCAAAAAATAAGCCTTTAAATGTAAATCAACAAACTTACAAATGAATTTTTTTATTTTATTTTTTGTTGTTGTTCTTTTTCATTTATTTATTCATTTTTATTTTACTTTACAGTACTGTATTGGTTTTGCCATACATTGACATGAACCAGAGATATGATATGGGGGGAGAGGTGGGAAGGGGGTTCCGGATTGGGACTCATGTACACCCATGGCGGATTCATGTCAAATGAATTTGTTTAATGTTTGTGACATTTACGTTTTTGAAGTTATTAAAGCTTAAAAGTATCCTAAAAAAATCCCTAAGAATTTTGGAATACTTTATGTATAATAAAGACCCTTTTAAAAATAAGCTTTTTATTTATATTAAAAAAATGTATTCTTTATTTCTGAAGTTCCAAAGTTTCACCTGAGTTTTTTTTCTCTTTAGCTTGAGAAACTTATTTTAACTTTTCTTATAATGTAAGAAACTTTTATCTTTCTGAAAATGTTTTCTTTTGCTTATATTTCTGGTTATATTTTGCTTATGTTCTCTGGATACCAAATTCTAGTTTGAGAGTTTTTTCCTTCATGTACATTCTAGATGTCATTCCATTGTGTCTAACTAACCTTTATTCTTTCTGGTGAGAAGTCAACCATGAATATAATTGTTCTGTTTGTCATGTGTATTTTTGTTTCTCTCATTTGCTTTTAAGATTTGTCCTTTATTAATTTCTTTCAGCAGTTTGACTATGGTGTGTCTAGATGTGTCTTTCTTTATATTTAACCTGCATAAAGTTCCTGCACCGGGTTCCCTGGTTCTATAGGTTGTCTTATTTTGTCAGTTTTGGAAAGAGTGTTTGCCATTATCTCTTCAAGTATTTCTTCAGCCTCATTCTTTCTCCCCTCATTCTGGGTCTCCATTTATACATACGTAAAGCTATTTGATGCTGTCTTACAAATAGCAGAATTTCTGTTCTCAGTTGCTTCTAGGTTATCTGAAAATTTCATTGATCTAATTCAATTTAAAAGGAAATTAATAGTTCTGTTTCCAGCAGTAAATGAGACTGTCTTTGTCAGTGGCATTCAATAGCAAGCAATTTAAATTATCAGCTGTACACAACTGTAACCAAGTACATATAGAGTCAAGGAATTGGGTGACCAAGTATTTGCTGCTGTGGAGTGAGAACTATTAAGTTAGAGTCAATTGGAAAATACTAGAACTTCATCTGCCTATCAAAAATTAAAAGGCATGCCCTCAAAAAGGCTGGTGGCTCATGAGAGTAGAGATCAGAAATGAAGGTAGGAAAGCCAAACTTTAGGTGAAAAATGATAGATTTTCTTTTAGCTGTTTTCTTTAAAAATATATTCGGTGTTCTACTCCAAGTGTTTACATGCTACTCTTCATTCTAAATTTTATTTTTCTTTATATACCTACACAAGGAAATGACCTAGATTCATATGCCCTGTAGTTTTACTAAGTGTTTGAAAATCATGTTTTGAGGTCACTTTTATTTTAGCTAAAAGTTCACACTTAAAAAAAAATTTTATTTTTACTTTATTTTGCTTTACAATACTGTATTGGTTTTGCCATACATTGCCATGAATCCGCCACAGGTGTACATGAGTTCCCAATCCTGAACCCCCCTCCCACCTCCCACCCCATATCATCTCTCTGGATCTTCCCCATGCACCAGCCCCAAGCATCCTGTATCCTGTATCGAGGTTCACAATTTTGAACTCTGTCTCTTTCAGAGTTTTTATTATGATTTTTTTATTAAGGACCTTAATTGGTCATACTCATTTTTGTTTTATTAGCTTCGATTTTAATACCTTTAGAATTATTACTGTGTAATATTTTCAAATGGTAATTTTATTATGTATTCCTTTGGTAGAAGATTCAAAACATTACTCTAGAAAAACTTGGCAGCAAATTCCTCATTCATTGGCAACCTGAAATGTAAATTTATTGGGCAGAAATAATACTTCCTTATCTAATCTTGAGGTTTGGCCCTGATTACAAAGTTCTCGTTGTCCAACCAGCTGGGATCTTATCAGGGATAGGAAAGAGGCCAATTTACTAATAGAGACTGCAATAATGAATAGGAAAGAGAAAACAGGCTGCAAACGAAGGAATCCTAAGAGAACAGAGTATGACATATTCATAGTGGTGGAAGATGGAGAGAAATAGTAGCCTTTGGATATATCCCAGAATATGAATTGTGAGTAAAACAATATATTGTTTTGTATAGCCAAATGGCAATGATGTAAACAGCATGTAACTAGCTTGAATTTAATTAGATAATTCGTTTATATCAAGTGTAATTTATGTGTCAGACATCATGCTCCTTATTTCACATAATCATTATAAAAAGGTAATACATTTACCATGATTTGAAATAATCAATAGTTGAAGGATAACAATAGTTCAATGAAAAGACTAGCATAATTGAATCAGAAAGGGTTTCCAGAGAAGAAAACTTAATGGAATATTTTAAAGAGAAATTTAAAGAAAGAAGATAAAAGGTTTTCCAAAGAGAAAATGTCAGAAAATGTGGAACAAAGTAATTCAAAGAGAAGCAGAGATTTTGTTTTAGGAAGCAGAAAGGAAATAGATATGTGCTTAAGATTATAGCTGTGTAGAGCAGTGATTCTCATGGCCCACGAAGGGGAGGGCTAGGGACTTCAAAAAGACCTTGCACAGGTGTAGAAATACAAGATCTTTGTCAAAGTTTTCTGGTCAATTAGCTATTTATTATGTTGCCCAGGGCTGTTGATTACTTACATAGAGAATACATAACTGAGTCTCTACTTTGTACCATATATGAAATTCAATTCTAGACTCAACTAGAACTTAAATGTGAAAAACAAGATTTTGAAATTTTTAGAGAATAAGTAGCTAAGAATATTTTGGAGGGCAGGAGAGAATTTCTTAAGAAATCACATATAGCATAATCTCAAAATGAGAAGATTGGTAAATTAGACTCAAGAAAATTGAGACCTTAGATCATGTATGAAACATGAGCGGCAAACTGGAAGAAGAAACTTGCAGCACCTTTGATTAACAAAATGGATTATGTAAATAACTGATACTTTTCAGTGGAAATAGATAAACAAGGGACATGCAGAGGACATGGCAGAAATATCAGACTTCTTAAACTGGATAATCTTTGGACCATATATACATTCGTTTTCATTCCTTTATTAAAAAACTGCTTTATCGAGTTATAATTCACATACCATGCAATTTGCCCACTTAAAGTGTACAGCTTGATGGTTTTTAGTTTATTCACAGTTGTGTAACCACCACTGTAATATATTTTAGAACATTTTTAGCACCCCCAAAGAAATCTGATATTCTTTGGCAACTGTTCTTATTTCCCCCCAGCATCAATACCCCCCACCCTATGAAACCGTGAATTTATTTTCTATCTCTCTAGTTGGTGATGGACAGGGAGGCCTGGCGTGCTGCGATTCATGGGGTTGCAAAGAGTCGGACATGACTGAGCGACTGAACTGAACTGAGATTTGCCTTTACAGCACATTAAATATGTGGTCTTTGGGTCCGGTTCCTTTCATTTAGCATAACATTTTCACATTTCATCCATGCTGTAATACGTATCAGTATTTCATCCTTCTTTATTACTGAATAATATTTAGTGTATGGATATACCACATTTATTTTTCCATTCATTACTTGGTAGACATTTGATTGTTTCCATTTTTTGTCTATTTGGCTGCTGTACACATTGACGTACAAGTTTAGTACGTCAATGTGTGAACATATACTTTTATTTCTATCGGGCCTATACCTAGGACCAGAATTGCTAGGACATTTGGTAATTCTACATTTAATCTGAGAAACTGCCAGGCTATTTTTCAAAGTGGCTACATCACTTTCTATTCCCACCAGCAAGATTTCAATTTCTCCATGTCCTCGTGGACACTCATTATTATCTGTCTTTTTGATTATGACTGTTCCAAAGAATAGCAAGAAGAGATAAGAAAGCCTTCTTCAGTGATCAATGAAAAGAAATAGAGGAAAACAACAGAATGGGAAAGACTAGAGATCTCCTCAAGAAAATTAGAGATACCAAGGGAACATTTCATGCAAAGATGGGCTCGATAAAGGACAGAAATGGTCTGGACCTAACAGAAGAGACCATATTAAGAAGAGGTGGCAAGAATACACAGAAGAACTGTACAAAAAAGATCTTCATGACTCAGATAACCATGATGATGTGATCGCTAATCTAGAGCCAGACATCTTGGAATGTGAAGTCAAGTGGGCCTTAGAAAGCATCACTATGAACAAAGCTAGTGGAGGTGATGGAATTCAGTTGAGCTGTTTCAAATCCTGAAAGATGATGCTGTGAAAGTGCTGCACTCAATATGCCAACAAATTTGGAAAACTCAACAGTGGACACAGGACTGGAAAAGTTCAGTTTTCATTCCAATCCCAAAGAAAAGTAATGCCAAAGAATGCTCAAACTACCGCACAATTGCACTCATTTCACATGCTAGTAAAGTAATGCTCAAAATTCTCCAAGCCAGGCTTCAGCAATATGTGAACCGTGAACTCCCTGATGTTCAAGCTGGTTTTAGAAAAGGCAGAGGAACCAGAGATCAAATTGCCAACATCTGCTGGATCATGGAAAAAGCAAGAGAGTTCCAGAAAAACATCTATTTCTGCTTTATTGACTATGCCAACGCCTTTGACTGTGTGGATCACAATAAACTGCAGAAAATTCTGAAAGAGATGGGAATACCAGACCACCTAACCTCCCTCTTGAGAAATCTGTACGCAGGTCAAGAAGCAACACTTAGAGCTGGACATGGAACAACAGACTGGTTCCAAATAGGAAAAGGAGTACGTCCAGCGGTCACCCTGCTTATTTAACTTCTATGCAGAGTACATCATGAGAAATGCTGGACTGGAAGAAACACAAGCTGGAATCAAGATTGCCGGGAGAAATATCAATAACCTCAGATATGCAGATGACACCACCCTTATGGCAGAAAGTGAAGAGGAGCTAAAAAGCCTCCTGATGAAAGTGAAAGAGGAGAGCGAAAAAGTTGGCTTAAAGCTAAACATTCAGAAAACAAAGATCATGGCATCCGGTCCCATCACTTCATGGGAAATAGATGGGGAAACAGTGGAAACAGTGTCAGACTTTATTTTTTGGGGCTCCAAAATCACTGCAGATGGTGACTGCAGCCATGAAATTAAAAGACGCTTACTTCTTGGAAGAAAAGTTATGACCAACCTAGATAGCATATTCAAAAGCAGAGACATTACTTTGCTGACTAAGGCCCATCTAGTCAAGGCTATGGTTTTTCCAGTAGTCATGTATGGATGTGAGAGTTGGACTGTGAAGAAGACTGAGCACCGAAGAATTGATGCTTTTGAACTGTGGTGTTGGAGAAGACTCTTGAGAGTCGCTTGGCCTGGAAGGAGATCCACCCAGTCCATTCTGAAGGCGATCAGCCCTGGGATTTCTTTGGAAGGAATGATGCTAAAGCTGAAGCTCCAGTACTTTGGCCACCTGATGCGAAGAGTTGACTCATTAGAAAAGACTCTGATGCTGGGGGGAATTGGGGGCAGGAGGAGAAGGGGACGACCGAGGATGAGATGGCTGGATGGCATCATGGACTCGATGGACGTGAGTCTGAGTGAACTCCGGGAGATGGTGATGAACAGGGAGGCCTGGCGTGCTGCGATTCATTGGGTCGCAAAGAGTTGGACACAACTGAGTGAGTGAACTGAACTGAACTGTTCTAGTAGATGTGAAGTGGTATTTCACTGTGGTTTTGACTTGCATTTCTCCAGATACTAAGGATATTGAGCATCTTGTCATGGGTTAATTGGCCATTTGTATGTTTTCTTCTGTGAAATATGTTTTCTTTTCAAATACTATTTCACACCATTGCAAAGTTTTAGACAAACAGAATGAATATGGGGAGAAAATTGAAAAGTTTATGTAGAAAATTCTTTAGGTAAACTTTTCTGTAACTGGCAGCAGAGGAAAGAGGTATTTCAGAGGAGCTGAGAGTTGAAGAAAGACTACAAATATCTTGGTTTAGCACTTAAAAAAAAATGCCACAGTGATAATCATAGTCTATGGGCACCATCTCGGTGGGTACAGAAAGAGGGAGAAAAGGTGAGGAACAGTAATGGGGAGGATGAAAGTGGGATGAAACTTTTGAATTTATTGCAAAATGGAGTGTGAGTAAAAGACAGAGTTGCCTTGTCTGGCCACGTGTTAGAAATAGGTCCCTGCAGGTGTGGAAGGAAAGCTCACTGGGTAAGCAGACTTACCCTGTGAATCAAAATCTCTAGTCACTCTTTGCTTTCCTCTCTATCCAAGGACCTTCCGCCTCCACATTTCAAGGAACTGGCTAAATAGGAAGAAAAGGAAAAACACACCAACTAGTTAAAAAAAATCACACAATTCACAAAAAGCCCCTTGAGAGTACATTAATGTAAATACAGTTTGAATGAAAATTAAACACACAGAAAGACCTTATTAAAAATGTGTTTACTTTAAGAAACCCATGCATGAATTATTTGAATACCTGAACCACTGAAGGGTGAAATTGAAAGAAATGTATTCACATAAAGGTATGTAGCATAAGTGAAGGAAACTATGGTTCAAATTCTGAGTTTTGCAAAAATATTTATATAGAATATAACTCTCAAAATGATCTCAATTGGGCTATCATTCTTACTCCTTAATGTTTCAGTGTATAATGATAAAGACCAGTAAAACAAACAAAACTGTTTTGATTTGGGCATAAAGAGGAAACCCAGTCTATGGGAAATACACTGTGAACCTCATAATATGTACAGATGTCCACAGGCTGTCAATAAGCTGTTGCCTTAATTTCAGTCACACCTTGGTATCCTCTGTCTGTGATGCCAGACCCAGGACTCCGTAAATCACGTTTCCCTTGTGCTAGCCAGCTACCTGGCTCTGCTCATTAGGAGAAGCTGGAGGCAGACTGAAAGGCTGAAAAGGAAAGAAGGAGCACATTTCTTCCTGTTTGCTCCTTGCGCCTTTCAGTGGCATGCTAGCAGTGGTTTCCATACTAGCTATAATAGTGTGTTTCAATAGCGACAGTGGGTCCCACTTTGCAGTTCAGACATTTCTAGAACTAGTCTGACTGGACTCCTTGAGTACCAGCCCTAGCTGGCATGCACCCATCCTGTGAGATCTGGGCCCCAGTTCTGAGGAGTCACTCAGCTTCTACGTTATAATAATCCTAACCTCGTCTCTTTGTTCTCTCTGCCCTCATGGTGAGAGCTGCTTCCTAACAACTTCCTATCCTATTCCTTTTGCCTTTTCAGTCCTACAGTATCTGTCTGGTTAACAATTATTTGTATTAAGTCATGTATCCTAAGTGGACCCTCACTGAATGGCTACATAAAATCACTCAGTTTCCCAGGAAATAGTGAGATATTGTTGTTGTTTGCTCGCTCAGTCATGTCCAACTCTTTGTGACTCCATGGACTGTAGCATGCCAGGCTTCCCTGTCCTTCACAATAGCAAGGTACAGTTTATATAAAATTATTATATAGCTTTATATTTTATAATGCATTATTATTTTAATCTATTTCAGTATTGGGTAAGCTAAGGTACAAATTTTGTCAATATACATTTGTCAGTGAATATGACCCATAAATGCCTTTCTAGATACTGTCTTTTTCTGGTTTTGATATTAGTGTTATGCGATCTTTGAGGAATAGGCTAGGAAACTTATGTATTTTTAAATTAATTAAATTTGATTAAGACTTTTAAAAAGCAGTTTAAGATTCATAGCAAAATTGAGGGGAAGGTGCAGAGAGTTTCCACATACTCTCACCCACACATATGCATAGACCCCCCTACCCCCCCTCGTTATCAGTACCCCCCACCAGAGTTCTACATTTGTTATCACTGATGAAACTGTTGGGTTGGTCAAAACCCAAACCAACTTTTTGCCCAACCCAATACATTGACACATCATAATCACCCCAAATCCATAATTTACCTTAAAGTTCCTTCTTGGTGTTATATATTCTTTGGGTTTGGACAAATGTATAATGACTTGTAGCCATAGAGTATTTTTATTGTTCTTAAAATCTTCTTCCTACGTTTTTTTATGTCTACCCCATAACTTAAGCCCAGGCAACCACTGATTTTTACTGTCTCCAAAGTTCTGCCTTTTCGAGAATGTCGTTTAGTTGAAATTGCACAGCATTTAGCCATTTCAGATTGCCTTCTTTCACTTATGGTATGTTTTGAAGTAATTGGTGTTTATATTGGAATTATTTTTCTTTAAAGTTTATGAAGTTTATATGTAAATCTGGATCCTGTACAATTTTAAAAATAGTTCTTCAATTGACATGTCAACTTCTTCTAAATATATATATATTCTATTTTTTCTTGAGCCAGTTTTGAGAATTTTAATTTTTTTTAAAGTGTCTGCTTTCAACTAGATAAGTAATGTAGTATTTTTAATAAAATTTTAAACTCATTCCCCGTATTTCCACTTTTTCATTCACAACGTCGTTCCCAAAAACCACTTTTTGCTTTTATTGAGAAACTTTTCTTATTTTCTAGTCTTATAAATTTCCTTTTTGTTTTCTATTTATTATTATTTTTTTAATTTAAATTTATTTTAATTGGAGGCTAATTACTTTACAATATTGTATTGGTTTTGCCATACATCAATATGAATCCGCCATGGACGTACACGTGTTCCCCATCCTGAACCCCCTCCCACCTCCCTCCCCATACCATCCTTCAGGGTCATCCCAGTGCACCAGCCCCAAGGATCCTGTATCGAACCTGGACTGGTGATTCATTTCTTATATGATATTATACATGTTTCCATGCCAGTCCCCTAAACCATCGCACCCTCTCCCTCTCCCACAGAGTCCAATAGACTGTTCTATACATCTATGTCTCTTTTGCTGTCTCACATACAGGGTTATTGTTGCCATCTTTCTAAATTCCATATGTATGCATTAGTATACTGTATTGGTGTTTTTCTTTCTGGCTTACTTCACTCTGTATAATGTCAAATATTTCTGCCCTAATTTTCTGAGAGTTTGTAAAACTAGTTGGAAGCTTAGTTCCACAATTTTCAGCCTTTGTTTTTTAGAATACTGCTTTGATGTAACACTGTAGGTATAGCCTCATGCTCTCCTTCTCACACTCTCAATACTTCTGTACCGTTTGTAATATTCATTTTGTTTCCCCTTTGACCTAAGAGAAATCTTGAATGTGATTAACAATTTCCAGTTATTATTATTATTATTTTTTTGGGTGGGGGAAGGCTGTGCTAGCATTTTTTGTTAAGGTTCTTAATTTCTATATTATATTTTGTATTATCTTTATCTTTGGTGATTGCTATGATTTCCCCTTTTGAGAATTTGTTGAAATTTCTTCTGTGGCTTAACAATACATGGTCAACTTTTGGCAATGTGTGTTTGAAAAAATGCATATAGACTCTGAACTTCATATAGTGTTTTGTGCATTCTAATTACTTTTGTTTTGACTCTTTGTTTTGTCAGTTTTTGAGAGAGCTTTATTAGCATCTTCCTTTCAGATTTTTTATTGTTCATATCACTTTATATTTATATAGTTTTTCTTTAGGTAAATTTCAAAGCTATATTATTAGCTACTTATAGATTTATAACTATTGTGTCTTCTTACTGAAGTCTTCCTTTTCTTAAGGAATCATTTAATAGTTCCACATCAAGTTTTTCTTTATCTTATACTCTTTTATAATTTGCCTAATGCATATTTTTCCCCATTGTTATTTTAGATTTTCCTGTTTGCTTTCATTTTAAGGGTGTCTAAGGATGTCTCTATAAACAGTTCATTCTGAAGACTGTCTTTTTAACTGTCTCTGAGTTTCTGTCTTTTTAATAGATGAGTTTAACCCTGGCATATATATTTTAACTAATAATTCATTTAACTTTTTCCTAAAATTCTGTTTTGTTTTCTATTATATTTACCTCACTTGCTATAGATATTTTTTCTTTGCCTCCTCTTCAGCTTTTTGTTACACTGATCTTTTTTCCTTCTTTTGTCCTCACTCTAATGGTTTGGAAGATAATTCTGGATAATTATGTCTATATTTCTATTGTACAAACATATAAATGTATATTTAATTATTCAGAGTTGCAATTTTCCCCATTAGTTAGACAGGTACTCCTGCACATTTCTCATTTTTATATAGTTTGGAATTTTAGTTTGATAGTTGTTGTGGTTTTATTGTTCAATCCTATCAACATGTTTGCTGCTGCTGCTGCTGTTAAGTCGCTTCAGTCATGTCTGACTCTGTGCGACCTCATAGATGGCAGCCCACCAGGGTCCCCCGTCTCTGGGATTCTCTAGGCAAGAACACTGGAGTGGGTTGCCACTTCTTTCCCCAATGCATGAAGATGAAAAGTGAAAGTGAAGTCGCTCAGTCGTGTCCGACCCTTAGCGATCCCATGGACTGCAGCCTACCAGGCTCCTCTATCCATGGGATTTTCCAGGCAAGAGTACTGGAGTGGGGTGCCATTGCCTTCTCCGGTCAACATGTTTAGATAAGTCTAAGTGTTCTTTTGTTGTTGTTGTTATTCATCATTACTTTTTGAATTCCACTTTTTCTTCTTGTATTTTTAATCTTTCCTTTTCCTTTCTTTCTTTCCCCTCTCTCCCCATCCCCTACTCATTGAATTCTTTAGTAATTATTTCACACAGCAGTTGCAAGCAGTAAATATTGTCAGTCTTTTTTTCTCTCCTCCTGCATTTCTATAAGTGGAAAATTCTCTATTTATTCATTGGTTAGTCTTTATTTCTGTAGGCAGAGTTTCAATCTCCTCAACCTCTTGTTGACTTTATTTCAGTTTGAAATAGTCTCTTGAATCTTTTGTTGGAATATTATCTACAACGATCAAAAGTCCTGGCTCACTCACCCTATCAATTTTCTTTCTTTGCTTGCAAATTCCTTCTCTTTGTTGAATTTCAGATTGCACTTTCATGATGCTGGCTTTCCTTAAATATTTGATGAGTCGTGCACATTTATAACTGAAAATCTCTCTTAAACTCAGAAAAGGCTGCATCTGTTTTTACAGCCTGCTTGATGGGAGAAGCAGGACCAGTTTTTGAGTGAGATCATAAATAGACAGAACTCTGTGCCCAGGGCTCTCCAGTCTCCTGAGTATTGAGAGCTGCCTGGGACCTGGGACACCACCCTTCTCTCCACTGATTCTCACTGACCTGAAGGAGGATTGTTTCTTTTGCCTGGCCCCTGGAAAGGCTGGGGAGAGAAGGGCGGAGTAGGCAGATGTGTGGGTTCTGGACCGTTTCCTGCTCCTAGTATCTGCCATCTTCAGTCTTGGGTGCACCCATGCTGCCCGTTTCCTTTGCCTACTCTGTCCTCCTTCCTTTTTCAGTCCAGTCCCCTGCTTTCTGAAGTCCTCATAGTTTCTCCTTTCTTTGTTCCTACTGTGGAGATGAATTTATTTATTTTGTTCTCTGTGTGTTCTGGCTTCTAAAGGGATTTGTGCCAGAAGAGGAGGCAGCAACCTACTCTCAACCCACCATCCTGAGTGAAGATCACTCTTCATTCCCTTAAGAGGTGTGCTAAGTCACTTCAGTTGTGTCTGATGCTGTGTGACCCTATGGACTGTAGCCCGCCAGGCTCCTCTGTCCATGGGATTCTCCAGGCAAGAATGCTGGAGTGGATACTTTTTCTTAAACAAAAATAACAAAAATTCAGTCACCTGTTTAACATCCTACATGGATTGTTTTGTTTGGAGCTTTGCTTTTGTTTCTAAACCATGGCTTGCAAAGTCTAAGGGTGGTAGCCAGAATTAACATGAATCAGCTAGCAGCCACTTAGGGCTATCATTTTTAGTTATGTTTAGACATTCTGTATTTTCATCCTATGTTCTCACATTCTAGAAAAATAAATTTAGGGCTGTACCTGTGTATTTTTTAGGTTCAGAGAATATTTAAATGGAGACGAGTTGTTGGACAATTTTCTCATTCATTTGGCAATTGAAATGTCTTCTTTTCTGCTATTCAGCCAAATGAAAGGACAAAACAACAAAAATATTTTTGCTGAGAAGTTAGACATATCTAAGCTGTGTCTTTAAAGGATGAGATGTAATTTGTTTGCATTTTGTCTTCTAAATACATCCCTAAGTAATATTGAAATTGATGAGAGCTGTTTACTAATGATCCCAAAGGAACTTTGCTGATGAGGCTCAAATACAAAGAAGCCATGTGATGATTTCAAAGGCTGGCTAAAGAGAGCTGCAGTATTGGCTACTTTGCTGGTGTATGTAACAAAATATCCCTGGAATTTAATAGGGGATTTTTATTGCGTTCAATGATCTTGTAAGAAAAATTCACAAAACCTTTTCTGGGCTGATCCTCTGACATATCAACATTGAAATAATCCATGAAGTGTTGGTGGGCGTGTGATTTTATTCTAGGAAACTTAATAGATTGTTCAGTGGGTGTTTGCCTCTATACACACCCACCTCAGGATCCTCAGTGTCACATGTGACTTTTTATTTCAATTTTAAAAATCCTTCAGAGAAAGATATTAGATAATATTCCATGTGACTGTCATTATTTCCGTTGCCTCATCTCAGTATTTTATGCTGTAGCATAGCTTAATTCCTCTATTCTTTCCTTAGTGGTCATAATAATAATTACTTCAACTGCTTTTTGGGCGTTACTTCTCTACGTGTGAATACAGGAATGCACATGAAAGTTGTTTATAAGTGAAAAGCAGTTTTCAAAAATATTATCTAGAGCTAGCATTATCATTAGTATATCCTGTTACCAGCAACATTGAAGATTTTGGATTAAAAAGTAGCACATATATATGGGATTTAGAAAGATGGTAACGATGACCTTATATGTGAGACAGCAAAAGACACAGATAAAGAACAGACTTCTGGATTCTGTGGGAGAGGGAGAGGGTAAGATGATTTGAGAGAATAGCATTGAAACGTGTATATTACCATATGTGAAATGGATCACCAGTCCAGGTTCCATGCATGAGATAGGGCGCTCAGGACTGGTGCACTGGGATGACCCAGAGGGATGGGATGGGGAGGGAGGTGGGAGAGGGGTTCAGGATGGGGAACACATGTACACCCATGGCTGATTCATGTCAATGTATACCAAAAACAACTACAAAACTGTAAAGTAATTAGCCTCCAATTAAAATAAATAAAAATTAACAACAAAAAAGGAAACCCCATACTTATAAGCAGTCACTCCAAGGGAAAAAAAAAAAGTAATGAGGAAGTGTGTGTGTGTGTCTTCCTTTTTCACTTGGTAAATATCTGGGTCTTCTCAATATCAAGAAATAAAAGACTTCCCGAACTTTCTAGCTGAGTACCAGAAAACTTTTCAGCAAACAAGTTGATGGTTTCATATATCTATTGGCTTGAGGATAAGGTGTTGGCATGAAATTTAAAGAGAATAAGTTATGAGTACGTTTGGTGACTCTAAGGAAGTAATTAAACTAGAATCAATTATAATAATAAGCAAACACTGTTTTTGGAGGAACTTGGAGCTTCCCAGGGAAAATCAGCAATTTAGCAGAGAGTGGTCTGCATTCTCTTTAAGCTATAGAAGCCATGAACAAATGATGTGTCCCAAGTCAAAAAAACTAGTTGAGATATACTAACCTGGAGACTTTTTAAACTGGAAGAGACTTTTTAGTTATATAGTTACATCTTTTACTGAATCAGAAATTCTCTCTTTCATGCCTCCTCTTCATTATCTGTGAAACTGGGATTATAATAACCTTCCCTTCCTTAAAAACTTGTTATAAAAATACATAATGGATTATAAAATCACAGGAGCTACCAAGGACTTAAGTGTTCATTGAACACCCTTATTTTCCTAAAAAGGAAACAGCCTCAAGTGAACAAATAATTTGTCCCAAGTCAGAAAACTAGTTGACATGTAATAAACTGGAGGCTTTTTAAATTGGCAGAGACTTTTTAGTGACATACTTACATCTCTTACTGAAGCAGAAATTCTCTACAACCTATCTGGCAATCATTGTGAGATCTTTCCATGCTAAGAAAATGACTGCAGTTTTCAGAAGAGAGTGATTTATTTTTGAACCACTCTAATTTTAGATAGTCATTTCTTGTAATGAATTGGACCCTGGGTTCCTGTGTCTTCTAGACCTTGACTCCATCACAGGTGGGATTCCCCAGAAAGCAGACTGTAAGATAGAAATAAACTTACAGGAGGTTTATTAGGGAATCCTTTGGGGATCAACACTTATGGAAAGAAAGAGAAAGAAACAGAATTTGTCAGAGACATAAGTAGTCTGCAGTGCAGTTACAGTGGAATGTTTCAACTGATGTTGTAAGGAATTTAGGAGATGGAATGACTTTCAAATGGTCTTGGGTTGGAATGAGAAAGCCAGGTCCTTAAACTATTAGTTGCTGGATACAGGCAGCCCTGGGAAGGGGCTGTGACCTTTCTGAAGCAGCTTTTTATCACTGAAGCAATCTCAAATGGGACTGGCATCTGAGGACTGTTTGCAGTTGGTACTACCAAAGGCTAAAGAGCAGAATTCCTTTATTTCTGAAAGGGAGTTTGGTGGTACTTCATAGTATCCACCATGAATAATATGATACATTTTAGCATTTTTTTGTGAATTTCTACTAAAAAAAAGTCTCTGTGCATTTGACTGAGACTGGACTGTATCTATAGATAAGGGAAAATAGGTATACTGAGAGTGAAAAAGTTGGCTTAAAGCTCAACATTCAGAAAACAAAGATCATGGCATCCGGTCCCATCATTTCATGGGAAATAGATGGGGAAACAGTAGAAACAGTGTCAGACTTTATTTTTTTGGGCTCTAAAATCACTGCAGATGGTGACTGCAGCCATGAAATTAAAAGACGCTTACTCCTTGGAAGAAAATTTATGACCAACCTAGATAGCATATTCAAAAGCAGAGACATTACTTTGCTGACTAAGGTCCGTCTAGTCAAGGCTCTGGTTTTTCCAGTGGTCATGTATGAATGTGAGAGTTGGACTGTGAAGAAGGCTGAGCACCGAAGAATTGATGCTTTTGAACTGTGGTGTTGGAGAAGACTCTTGAGAGTCCCTTGGACTGCAAGGAGATCCAACCAGTCCATTCTAAAGGAGATCAGCCCTGGGATTTCTTTGGAAGGAATGATGCTAAAGCTGAAGCTCCAGTACTTTGGCCACCTGATGCGAAGAGTTGACTCATTGGAAAAGACTCTGATGCTGGGAGGGATTGGGGGCAGGAGGAGAAGGGGACGACAGAGGATGAGATGGCTGGATGGCATCAGGGACTCGATGGACGTGAGTCTGAGTGAACTCCGGGAGTTGGTGATGGACAGGGAGGCCTGGCGTGCTGTGATTCCTGGGGTCGCAAAGAGGCGGACACGACTGAGCGACTGAACTGAACAATCTTGAATCTTCTAATCCACTAGCCATGTTATACCTCTCTGTTCATTTAGGTCTTCTTTCATTTCAGTTAGCAGTAGTTTTTAGTTTTCAGTATACAAGACTTAAAAACATTTGGACACATTTGTCCTTAAGTATTTGATGCATCTTTGATGCTATTTTAAATGACATATTTAAGTTTTCCTTAGACTATTTATTGCTAGTATATAGAAGTCAATTATTGATTTTTGTCAATTGGTCTTATATTCTGACCCTTTGCTTAACTCACTTATCAGTCATAGTGGATTTTTTCTAAATTCCTTAGAATTTCCTATGTTCGTTATCTTATCATCCATGAACAAAAAACTGCTCCACTCCATTTGCAATCTACATGCCTTTTATTGGGTTGGCCAAAGAATTTTGTTCGGGATTTTTCCATAAGATGTTATAGAAAAACCCAAATGAACTTTTTGACCAACCTGCTATTTCCTTTTGTTGTCATATTGCAATGGCTTGAAGCTGCAGTACGGTTGGAGTAGAAGTGCTGGGAGCAGACATCCTTCCCTTGTTCCCAATCTGGACTGCCTAGTGGAGTAGCATTTGGTCTTTCATTAAGTAAGATGTCAGTAAATTACAGTAGGTGAATGAAACCTCTAGAGTAACAACATGAAAAATATACATTAAGAGACAATTGCTTATATTCATTTTGCATCAGTACCGGATACAGCAGTAGTTGGAACAAGTTGTGAATAATTACCTCCTTCCTAGCTTTGATAGAGAGCATATTTCACATCCTTTAGAAACTGTTCCAAAGTGACAATGGAATAACCAATTCCTTAGCATGTGGAAGAATCATAATGTCCTGCAAAAATCATCGTGTGGAGGAAAGTTAAGTAAGCCTATCAGATAATTCATCACTTACGTTCACTGATGTTCATGCTGAGAGAGGTTCATGCTTAGACTAATCTTCAAACGAACTTGTCTGGGATATATCTTTTTGCCCAGCTCCCTTTGGAAGGGATGTTGACATCTTAACATTAAATGTATAAACACATCGTATTTATATAATACCCAAACACCAGCCACTTCTGCAAGAACAGAGCAGGAGCATACTCATGAACTCATTTCTCTACCACTTCCTCCCAACCCACCCCCGTGTTTATATAGGAATTCAGCTTCGTCTTAAACCTGCCTCAGTCCATTCTGGAGTAGTTCGGGAGGGTTTCTCAGTTGTGCCCGGGTGTAAGGTTGTTCCCATTGCTCTATGTCTGCCTTTTCGTTTCGATGTCACTTCTTCTGCTAGTACTGCCGTCCTGGCAGATGTCAGTGTTTCTGCTGTGCATGTGGTCCACGGGTGTTCCTGAGGGACACTGCTTTAGGCACTGGACTCAGTGAAGGGCTTTGTCATTTATACCCTAAAGCGTCGCTGGTCGTGGTCAGAGTCTCCCACAGTCTTTCCTGAAGTCAGTTCCTTCAGCTTTCCCTCCACAGGGGTCACATGAAGGGGAGAATGGAAACTGCCTTGCTCTCCGCTTTGCCATCTTTCTCATCTTCTCTAACCAGTCATACCGCAAACAAACAACCCCAAAACCCAAACGTTTTCTCCCTTAATCAAAACACTAAAACCATTATGCTTATACCTACAAGTGAAAGTGAAAGTGCTAATTGCTCAGTCATGTCCTACTCTGCCAGCCCATGGACTATAGCCTACCAGGCTCCTCTGTCCATGAGATTTTTCAGACAACGATACTGGAGTGGGTTGCCATTTCTTTCTCCAGGGGATCTTCCCGACTCAGGAATCGAACTGGTTCTCCCACACTGCATACTTTGTACTGTCTGAGCCACCAGAGAAGCTGCAACGGTCACCCACAAACCAGTGATAAACACTTGGTGTCAGTTGGAGACCTAGCTACACAGCAATTGCTCAGTTGACTAGAGACAGCCAGTTTGGTTTCTACTTGTAAAGCCAATGTAACAGCTGTTTACTGAAGACTCATAGAATCCTACAGTGAGGGACATTGAAATGAATATAGATGAAAAGCAAAAATGTAATCTTCTCAATGCCTTGATATTAGGACAGGCTTTGACTTCACATAGCCTTTTTGTTCTGTCATTATTTGTTTCAAATTAACTAGAATCCAGTTCATTATTTTCCAGGCACAAATGTTTGCCCACTATATCTAAATGCATAAATATTTGATGTCTGGCAACTAACAGTGGACATTTGATAGCGAATGGAGTAGAGCTGGTTGTAACAGTATATGCAAATGAGGAGCACGAGATCTCTTCATGTGTTGAGATTTCCAGACACTCAAAAATTACATCCTCTCTAAAAATCCAGAGCTGTACATGAAAGGTCTATATAGGACCAAAGGTAGTATTGAATATTACTAGTTATAGTCATTTACTTTAATCAGCACTACCAAGAATGATGTTTGTTTGGAGGATGACTCAGGATGTGAGTGTCTCGTATATATCAAACATGAGCGGTCCCTCCATTGTTTTTGACCCTTCCACCCTCATGCAGAGTCAAATATTTTCCTGTGTCTCATTTTTACTCAGTTGGAAAAACAAAAGCTGGAGCGAAGATACCGCCTTATTATTTAATCATCATTTCTTAAATAAATACAATCATTTTTACTCTTACTTATAATAGTCAGGAGTATAATAATGCCTCCTTCTAAAGAGACAAGATTTTCATTCAAGAAGATAACGTTTCTGAAATTCTCCATTCATTTGTCAAATTGGAAGTCTTGATGAATGAATCAGTTAAAATTTTTTTTTAAAGTTTTCGTTTGCTTCAACTCTGTGAAAATTTAATGAGCTGATCTGGCTCATGATGTGTATAAACATGAATATGTGTATTTCATTCTTCCATAAAATGCTGGCAACAATACAGATACAAAAGGTTTAATTCATGATTTCTTTGCTGCCTCCATTAGAAATTCTAAGCCAATTCCTTCAAGCTGCTACTGCATGAGTCATTTCAGGAAATAGAAATCAACATTCTGAAATAACCTGAATTGGGGTTTGGAGAATGGTAGGATGAAGCAGCATCTCATCAAAGGAAAGCTTTTTATTAACGCTGAAGAAAATAAAACCATCATCAGGCTAGAAGTCTTTAATGGGACTTGAGAATGATAATTTCCCCAGTTTGGTGGTAGATGTTCCCAGGCAGAGAAAAACTGGCTGTGCTCAGATCAGATGGCAGTGACCTGCTCGCGTCCTGCCTTTGCTATCACTAACATTTCAGTCCCAGTTTCATATCGGCTGATGGGTTTCATATCCTTCTCCCTCTTTTCTTCCTGCTAAAATTGGAGCCATTTTTCAAGGTCTAGTTCGGGTCTTTCTTCGGAAGTCTTTTCTGAGCCTCCCAGCTTGATTGAATCTCTTCTTCCTCTTACTTCCGAGCAGTATTTCTAATCTCTCTTAGTCATTTGACCCTTAATCATATGCTATTTTGTATAGTTCTTTGAATTTTCAGTGCTGTTTGTCTGATCTCCTTAGCTAGATTAAAGAATCTTCTAGGGCAGGGTTGTTCGTTTTCATGCTTATATGAGAGGCCCATTGGCTTGTTTTTTTTGTGTACTCAGTTGCTCAGTTGTGTCTGACTGTTTGTGACCCCATGGACTTACCCAAGGAGAAGCCAAGCTCCTCTGTCCGTGGGATTTCTCAGGCAAGAATCTAGAATGAGTTGCCACTTCCTGCTCCATGGGATCTTCCTGACCCAAGGTCTGAACATGTGTCTCCTGCATTTCCTACCTTGGCAGATGTGTTCTTTATTTTTTTTTTTAAGTTGGACCTCTACCTTTAATCATATACAAGAATTAACTCAAAATGAACCACAGAACTACATGTAAAAGTTAAAACTGTAAAAGTTAGAAGGAAACATAAGGATAAATGTTTGTGATCTTGGATTAGAAAATGGTTACTTAGCTATGATACCCAAAACACAAGTGATACAAGAAAAAAAAAATTGATTCCATCAAAATCAAAACTTTTGGGGAGTTTTCTGATCGTCCAGTGTTTAGGACTTGGTGCTTTCACTTGGCAGGCGGATTTTTTACCACTGAGCCACCTGCAAAGCCCAGTGGCTTGTATAGGAAGGAACTATGATATGTCAATGATCTGGAACCACAGCCATAATCTTTTTGCTCCAGGAGGCCTGGTTTCATTGGGATATAAATGCATCTATGAGGGTCTATTCTAATTTGTATGATCATAGATGATGGTCCTGGAGTCAGATAATCCTAGTTTAGATCCTGGATCCATCACTTATGAAATGTAAATGTGGTCAAGTGTAAAAAAATTTTTTAAGCAACAATTTGTTCATCTGGAAATAAAAAGATTAATAAAACTGTTGTGGGGGAAAGAATTAGAGAAGCTAATGGCCATGAAGCACTTAGCATGGTTCCTGGTACGTAACTACCACTAAATAATGGTAACCATCATTATCACAAGTGCTGTAGTTGTTAACACATTGGTAGACACTCAATGGCCCTGGTCATCGAGGAAGGAGGATTGCCTGGGGGAATCCTTGTGATTCCTTCCAGAATTGTGAAGCTGACCAGCCAGCCATCCAAAATCAGAGTGTCAAACACAATGGGGTGAACTCATTGTGTGGGAGTAGGTCAGTGTCAGGAAGGAGGCAATGTATAAATGAGACCTATATCAACAAGAGTCACTGGCAATCATACTGGATTGGCCAAAAAGTTAATTTGGGTTTTTCCACAACATCTTATATGGAAGATGTTTGGCCAACCCATTAATTCTAGAAATTCAACTACTGACCAATACTGGTTTTGGATGGTCTTTTCAATTTGGATTAAGACATTGGACAGCACCTAGGATTTCTGAAAATAGGACCAGTTTTTCTAAAAAGCAGGTCATAAAAAGGAGAGGTAGACAATCAGGTGTCTAGCCAAGTAAAAAAGGGTTTAATGTTTTGTTTGCTTAATCTTAATGCTTTTTATTCCAGCAAGGACCTGAAGTCCTTCAGTTTCCTCTCATTTGTAGACTTGTCTGTGTTCATTGTTGCCAATTTCTGATTTCCAATCTCTTGCCAACCCAGTGAAAAAGGGCCTCCTTTTCCACAGGACCACCAAAATCTCTCCCCTTGAGATCGTTAGTGACCTTCCTGTTCTGACACCATGACCCCATCCTTCATTTCTTAATAGCATTCAGTTCAATTAGCTAACCTCTCATTCCCGAATTTATCTCTGCTTTTGGCTGTTGTCAGACAAGTCACACTCTTTTGGTATTCCTGTTTCCGTTTTGGATTCTCCCACCCAGGTTTTTTTTTTTTTTTTTTTCTGGATTCCTCTTTCTCTTATCTTTGAAATGTTGGTATTCCTCAAAATTCTTCATCTCTCCTTTCTTTCAACTTTCCACACCCTTTTCATTGATCTGGCCTTCCGTATCCACTGTGCTCCTGAGCTCACTCACCATCTTTCTGAATCTCTAGTGTGGGTCCATATCTTTTTCCTGAGCTCTGCCCTGTAAGTCCAATGTACTACCAGGGATCTCAGACAGGCTCAAAACAGAACTCTTCACTCTTACAATTCTCCAAATTTACCCGTTCTCCCATGTTCCTTCTCAGAAAACATCATTACCACCAACCCCATCAAGTAAAACAAATTCAGGTTGTCTTCCTCGACATCTCATTTCCTATCTTCAGTTCATCACCAAATTCCTACTCAGAGTTCCTGAACCCATGTTCTTCTTCTGGGTAGGTATGTCTTGTTTGGTCCACCATCTGCAAACTTATGGACTAGAGTCCTTGCTTAAAACAGTTCTCTTCCTAACCACCTGTTACCATGTAACTTAATCAGTTTTGCTGCACTCCTTTATGTATGGATTTAGGAAATGTACCCACAAAATAGCTTCAGTCTTAGGAAACTGCATAATCAGAGATTCTGTTTTTTCCTATGGGAAGCCAAATGTATTGTTTGGTAATAATGGTAGGTAAACGCAACATCATTTTCATTATAGCAACTAATGTGTGTATAAGTGTGTATAATGCTGATTATAATCCCATTATCAATGGAGCTGATGCCAGTAGTATTTGCATTGTTATTGAAATAATTCTTACACTAAAGTTTATGTTTGTTAAAGTAGTAATTGTGCATACTTTAGAAAGTCATGCAGTGCTACAGTGCTTACAGTAGTGTATGCTGCTACTGCTAATGCTAAGTCGCTTCAGTCGTGTCCGACTCTGTGCGACCCCATAGACGGCAGCCCACCAAGCTCCTCGTTCCTGAGATTCTCCAGGCAAGAACACTGGAGTGGGTTGCCATTTCCTTCTCCAATGCATGAAAGTGAAAAGTGAAAGTGAAGTCGCTCAGTCGTGCCCGACTCTTAGCGACCCCATGGACTGCAACCCACCAGACTCCTCCGTCCATGTGATTTTCCAGGCAAGAATACTGGAGTGGGGTGCCATTGCCTTCTCCGGCAGTTGTGTATACTGATTATCAATCCCTGAGAAAGACTCTGCTCACTTCTGCCCAGTGTCTCATGGTTATTAGAGTTAATGAGGAAAATGTAACAGTCAAACACTGGATGGAACAACGTTTTGCTCACATAGAGAAAAGCCAGAGCAACATCATCTTTAGTAGTAGGCATTCCATCCCCATGGCCTAGTAGGTCTCTCCCAGAGGCCACTGGGGTGCATTTGGCCTCATATACCTCTCTCGTAGGGGAAGGACCTTGGTAGACAGAACTAGTGAGACTGTAACACACACATTTTGAGCAGAAACAAAGTACTCTTTGAGCCTGAAAGAAGGAAAGATATTCCCACACAAGGGGATGAGCCCGATGCAGGCTATGTAGGTTCTATCTCTCAGTAAGGATGAAGACCATCACTCCATTTCTTCTAATCTGCAGTCTGTGCTCTATGTGCCAGCACTGCCCAAAAGTTCATATTCCTCGAAAACATTGCACAGACAAGTGCTCTATGAATATTCATTGATTTTAATAGTATAGTAAACAGACTGAGATGGTATGACTGCCTTTTTGTGTTCATAGCTGTTGTTAGTGCTGAAAACTTATTCTTCAGTTCTAACTTTGATCTTTGATGCTGGCAGTTATATTGCTCTGATTTCTAAGAAAACATGTTTTTCTGATTCAAGAAGATTATTATTTTGGTGGGTCAGGATGTAGAGATCAGGATCAGGGGGAGGGAAGATTTTACTTATAAAACAATGACTTAGTAGCTCAAATGTGAGCTCTTCTACAGCTAAATCCCAAGGCTTTCCCTAGTCCTTAGAGGAAAAAAGTTAATGATAGATTTTGCTGAATTTGAAATATTTCTTTCATATATTTTTCATATCCTTTTGATGCTCACTTGTTTATATGAGGGTTTAAGTAAACTCTGATTCCTGATTTATTACAAAATCACACTTTTCATGATTTAAATTCATCACTATTTCATGCTGCTTTCAGTGTGTTTACTCAGAATGAATTGAGTTGAAGCAAGGAAGACATAGAAGAAAAAGTATCATGGTACTGAAATTGAGAGAAGTCTAAGCAGAGGAGAGGGAATGAAATTGAGGAGAAATGGTGGGAATTCCAAGAAAGAAAGGGATGGATAGAAAATAGGGAATTCGGTGTGACTCAGTGGTAAAGAATCCATCTGCCAGTGCAGAAGATGAAGGAGACTTGGGTTTGATCCCTGGGTCAGGAAGACACCCTGGAGTTGGAAATGGCAACTCACTCCAGTATTCTTGCCTGGAAAATCCCATGGACAAGAGGAGCCTGATGTGCTCCATAGGGTCTCAAAAAATCAGACATGGCTTAGTGAGTAAGCATGCATGCACAAACTGCAAAAAGCGAATTACCACACAAGGAACCCTGACTCTGGCTCCAGAGAAAAATTTGTTTTAATACACTTCCTTTTGCTGTTTCATTAACTCAGGAATATGTGGCTTTTTTTTTACTGTTGCTATGGAGGCATAATAGGAAATAAAAACTTGCTGGTACAAAACAAGACCTAACTTGTTTAAACGACAGAAAGACTAGAACAATCACATTCATTTTGTTCTTCTTAACTATAAACTCTAATCCGCCATGATACCTCTACGCCCAGAATGTTTATTAAGAACAAACTTTGGTGATGATATTAACCATTTCGCATCGACATTTGAAATTAAATCATCAGTGGGTAATATAAAGAAGGCCAGCACAGAGTAATTTTGTAATATTTAAGTCCTATTGATGAGACACTTGATAAGAAAACGATTTGCTTTCATTCCAACATCATCGTTTGTTCTGACTAAAGCTTGAAAACAAATAACATAATTTGCATAATGAAACCATTGAGAGTAAATCGCTGTCATTCGTCAGGGTATCTGTACCATTTTGACTTACAGTTTAAATTCATTCAAGTTTATTTTTCTCCTACCCCAATTGAACAATGCTTTTGATTTATTCTTGTCATTTAATGTCACATAAAATAAAGTGTTCCACTAGAAGGAGAAACAATTTGTCAAGTAGAGCTACATTAAGTGAAACATTCTCTCTGATATGTTTTTAATTTGTTTTATCCCCATTTTGCTATTGTAATTTTCCCACCTGCCAGTGGTGATAAGAGACCATTTCTTTCTTCTTCCTTTGGCTCACTAAGGCCACGTGTGCATTTTGTCAAGAAGGGTCTCAGCTCAGGAAGGAAGATCCTGCCCTGGGAGCCAGCGACGAGGACTGACCATCCAGGAGTCAGTTAACAAGAGCTCCTGAGCACCTGACTACTATTTATCAAACATTGTTTTAAGATCTGTAAGAAAAGCACAAAACAGCCTTCTTATCTAGGTTGATGAAACCCGATGCTAATTCAGGCTACTCTGAATACTTTCTGTGCATTCCGAATGTGCTTACCCTTTCCTTCCTCCTATGAGGGAGTTTTTTCTTTTTTACATTGATTTTTAAAATTGAAGTATGTTTGTGTGTTAGTTGCTCACTTGTGTCTGACTCTTTGCAACCCCATGAACCGTAGCCCGCCAGGCTTCTCTGTCTATGGAATTCTCCAAGCAAGAATACTGGAGTGGGTAGCCATTCCCTTCTCCAGGGGAATCTTCCCAACCCAGGGATCAAGCCCTGGTCTCCTGCACTGCAGGCAGATTCTTAACTGTCTGAACCACCAGGGAAGTCAAATTGAAGTGTAGTTAACTTACAATAATATATTAGTTTCAGGTGTACAACACAGTGATTGAACATTTTTATAGATCATCCTCCATATAAATGTATTATAAAATATTGGCTATATTCCCTGCATCCTTGTAACTTATTTCTTTTTATACCTAGTATTTTATACCTCTTTATCCCCTAACCAATAACCTCAGATATGCAGATGACACCACCCTTATGGCAGAAAGTGAAGAGGAGCTAAAAAGCCTCTTGATGAACGTGAAAGAGGAGAGTGAGAAAGTTGGCTTAAAGCTCAACATTCAGAAAACAAAGATCATGACATCCGGTCCCATCACTTCATGGGAAATAGATGGGGAAACAGTGCCAGACTTTATTTTGGGGGGCTCCAAAATCACTGCAGATGGTGACTGCAGCCATGAAATTAAAAGACGCTTACTTCTTGGAAGAAAATTATGACCAACCTAGATAGTATATTCAAAAGCAGAGACATTACTGTGCCGACTAAGGTCCATCTAGTCAAGGCTATGGTTTTTCCTGTGGTCATATATGGATGTGAGAGTTGGACTGTGAAGAAGGCTGAGGGCCGAAGAATTGATGCTTTTGAACTGTGGTGTTGGAGAAGACTCTTGAGAGTTGCTTGGACTGCAAGGAGATCCAACCAGTCCATTCTGAAGGAGATCAGCCCTGGGATTTCTTTGGAAGGAATGATGCTAAAGCTGAAGCTCCAGTACTTTGGCCACCTGATGCGAAGAGTTGACTCATTGGAAAAGACTCTGATGCTGGGGTGGATTGGGGGCAGGAGGAGAAGGGGATGACCAAGGATGAGATGGCTGGATGGCATCAGGGACTCGATGGATGTGAGTCTGAGTGAACTCCGGGAGTTGGTGATGGACAGGGAGGCCTGGCGTGCTGCGATTCCTGGGGTCGCAAAGAGTCGGAGACAACTGAGCAACTGAACTGAACTGAACTGAACTATCCCCTACCCATACCTTGCCCCACCCCTCATCCCTTTCCCCACTGGTAACCACTAGTTTGTTCTCTGTATCTGTGAGTCTCTTTCTATTTTGTTATATCCTTTTGTTTTATTTTAAATATAGGGTCCATGGTCCCACAGAAGCTACTGGATAGAATTCCAACAGCCTGTAAAATTTCCATCTTTTAAATTATTAATCATTAAAATTTAACAATTCCTTTAATTTTATAAATAGGCACAAATCACTGTAGTATCAAGAGCAGCTGTGACCTTATCCTCAATCAAACTTTGATATTTTCATACCACATTACAGTTGTTGCAGATCTCTGGAAATGCCATTTAAGCTTTATTACTATTTTTAAATTAGTTATTGGGCTTTCAGTTAGAGTTTATTATTTAATACATTAATATAGAAGCATGTATATCACTAATTAATACCTTAATTAAATTCCTTTGATATTTTTATAATTGTATTTCAATGGAATTGTTGTTTTTTGTAACCCTACAGAATTTTATTTTATACATTTAAAACATTAGTCTGAGAGGTGGTTCATAGACCCTATAAAGATAGAGTCTCTGTCGATGGTTATCAGATTTGGTAATTTTTAATTTGCTCATACTTCCAGCAGTAAAAAAATCAGGAAAAATGGAAAGAATTTAAATTTAGAGGCTTATTCAAATACTAAGTTGGAAGCAGTTAACTTCATTTAAGCTTCTGAATTATCCTTTTCCTTTTCCATATTCATTATTTTGAGAGTTATCTAGTAAGTGGCCTTGACTATCCTGACAAATCTTTCTGTTGTTGCCTATCAACCTTTTCTTGTGATCTTGGGATATTACTTTACATCCCAGCCTTACTTTTCTTCATTTGCAAGCTGGAGATCATAACGCCTAGTTTGTTTTTATTGTTGTATGTTTGTGTTTGAGGGTTATGTGTCTGGCTCACAGTGAAGATTTATTGAATGAATTTAAGTAAGAGAATATACTTATAGACAACTTGAAAACTCTAAGCCATTATATAAATATACAAATGCCATGAATTATAATTGTGGACTTTATAGAATGTTAGGTAGTTGACACATTTTTAAAAGAAAACTCTTGTCTAAGAACTAAAAAATGTGGTGTCATTGTTGGATAAGGCATAAAGCCTAAATAATAGCAGCAGCGGAACCCCGTGGCAATGTCTAGTAGGCACATGGTGCTTGGAAATGTTAAAGCTCGTAGTTTTCCAAGAAATGATGTGCTGTTGTCAATTTCCTGTTAAACATGGTTCTCATGAGGTTAATAGCAAGTACATTTCCCTAGTTAACATGGATGGTGGGTGGAGTGGGCAGAGGGGGCATCTTGTGGTGCACCACAATGGTGCTCCCGTGAAAATCATTTCTTCTCGGTGGCCGAAGAAATTGCTTCATTTCCCCTTGCAGAGCTGTGAACATGTTGTGGCTGGTGGAGTTAAGGAACATACAGGTCTATCCATCATCTTTGTTCTTGAAGACATTACATTTTCAGTATGACCGAGAGACCAACTTTTTCAATAAATAACAAATGTAAACTTTTCTAGCACCTAATACCGTATGCCATGGCCAAAATTCATGGCAGAAATTGAGTGTGAATTTCAAAGACATGGTTGTAATGCAACACCTCTCCTGTCGTTTAAATCAACATGGCAGCCAATATATTTTCAACTTTAGGTGATGGCAGTTAACCCAGCATCCTCCACGTGCAAGGCATTGTGTGCCGATTTTTATTAGTTACAGATCGCTCTGTCCCTTGGTGGTGCTGATGTCCCCTTTTTGAGCTGTTCTGAGAGCCTTGATTGTGAGACACAGTATCTCCAACCTTCTCTCTGTTCCTGGGCCAGATGAGCAGGCTGGAAAAACATCCTTTAAAGAACAGAAAGGCTTTGAGGAAGACCAGGAAACATTGTCTTCTCCTCAGGAAATTTCATAGCTAGATTCTTGTTTCTTTGCTGGCACCTACAGTGGCATGATGGGTTCCCGAGGTTGTGCTAGTGGTAAAGAATCAGCCTGCCAATGCTGGAGACCTAAGGGATGTAGGTTCCGTCCCTGGGTTGGAAAGATCCCCTGGAGAAGGGCGTGGCAACCCACTCCAGTATTCCTGCCTGGAGACTCCCATGGACAGAGGAGCCTGGTGGGCTGTAGCCCGTGGTGTCGCCAAGAGTCCGACACGACTGAAGTGACAGCCTGCAGGCATGCACAGTGGCGTGAATGTTGCCTTCTAACTTCACGTTAGTGTTACCAGCAGCAGAGCAGGAGGCGTAGAATGTGATGTGTGTCAGTAGGCTCCTCAGGCCCACCCTGGCCTTATTAAATGTCTCTGATCAATGTCAATCTTTGGTGACATCGTTATAGCCTTTGCAGATATAAGCTTCTCTTTAAAACAGAGGAGCCAGAGAAAGAAAGGTGAAGGGAAGAAGAGAGAGAGAAAGGAAGAAGGGAAGGGAGGAAGTGGGGAGGGAGGAAACCATTCTGGATTCATTTATTGACCCTATGAGATGAGGTGAGACCAATACTTTCATTTAAAACTATCTAAGGGCCAGGCATGGAGACTAGAAACTAGGACAACTTTGGTTTTTAGAAAGGTTCATAGCAAGAAGAATATTCACAATCATGACATTTAAGTTTAAAGGAATTGGGCTTTATCTTCTTATTGATTCAGTACAATTTAATGGCAGCATTTGAGAAAACAAATCCCAAACTCTCTTCAACATTCATTGAACAATGAAGAATAAGCAACCTTTCAGAAGGTAACGAGCAACAAGGACGCCACTGTTTCTCTCCCTCCTGCCATGACATCTCTGTTTCACGTAGCGTGGAATCCGCAGACCATGCCAATATATATATTTTTAATATGGTTCATTTTAAAACTCGTTGTTGCTTTAGAGCATTCAGAGGGAGAAGAGGTGATATACTCTCATTGTATGAGACAGTCGATTCTCACTGCAGCTTTGAGACAAGGGAGCAATTTGCCCTTCCTTTGACAAACTCTGCAGGCTGTCAGTCAGGACATGAGTAAAGAGCTCCCTTTAGAGAGGAACCACTTTCTGACAGTAACTATGCCTTGATGGAGAGTGCGGCATATGAGTTATGAGCTCTGGCCTCTAAGCTGTGAAAGATGACTCAGAAAATGTAGCCTCAGAGAACTAACTCAGGAAACTCCTGTGGCAGTGCTAAGCCCTGAACAGACTCACTCATGTCTATTTTTGGCTCCTCTTCAGAGGACCAGAGGGCACAAGCCAGCCAACCCCATTTCTAATCGCTCCTGTTGCGATGTGTTGACATCTTTTTTCTGCTTCGTGAGAATGCGTGGAGTCAGTTATATGAGGGCAAGGAGAGGAAAGGAGAATGGGTAGTTTTAAGCCACCTCTGTGGTAATGACCCTGGGTTTCCCTGATGGCTCATGGTAAAGATTCTGCCTGTCAAGCAGGAGACTTGAGTTCAATCCCTGGGCCAGGAAGATCCCCTAAAGAAGGAAAATGGCAACCTACTCCAGTACTCTTGCCTGGGAAATCCCATGGACAGAGGAGCCTGGTGGGCTAGAGTCCACGGGGTTGCAAAGAGTGGAACATGACTAAGCGACTGAGCAAATACACGTGCTTGCGACCGGAAAGGAGTACATGTTGAATGTCACAGACGAGGAAGGTGCTTGAGAAAGGGTATTTGGGGAAGAAAAGCATCTTGTGAAACTTGAAAACATTTCTCTTTGAGCGGTAAACACTCTATGAGTATTGAGTACGAAAAACAAGATAGAATGCCCATATGATGCTACAGAGGCTCTAGTGAGACAAGAACAGGGAGTGTTTGAAACTCAGCTTTATAAGAGTTGTCTGCCAATGCTGAAAACTCAATTTTCTCCCCTATCATTTGCTCAGAGTCTCCTAGGGATGGGGAAAAAGGTACATGCCAAAAAAATGATAAAAAAGGTCAATAAGGAAGGAACAAAGGGATGAGAGAGAATGAAGTAATGGGACTTAAAAAATTATTTTTGGCCAAGACCTTTTATAAATGTTTTTCATAAGGACGTAAAAGTATTTTTTTTTTTCTTGGCAACAAAGTTATTGATAAAATTGAAAATGCCATCTTAAATGCTAAGTTACAGAACTAATGATCGTGGGATTTTTATATTTAGATCCACAGGCTATTAGAGCTCTAAAGGACACAGAAGATCATTTAGTTTACCTCTCATTTTAAGAGATGGGACCAGAGGCTTGGAGTGATGTTTTCAAGGTCACAAAACCAATGAAATAGCCACTCAGGAACTTAAATTCAGATTCTTAGGCTTGGACTAAGGACCACAGCACTTTCTGTTCCTTCTCAGTGATATGATGAGGAAAATAATGATCAAATGATTTACTGACTTGATGGAGGTCAGCAGACGCATTAGAAGCAAACATATGACTAGAACCAGTCTCTAGATTTCTGGTCCAGACCATGAATTTACTTCATGTGACACCATTAGTGGTTTCATAGGTTAACTTCTCTGAGATGACATGGAGATTAATGGGTAGGAAGCTTAGTAGGGAATTCTCTTGAAAATAACACCTATAGGATGACAGAGAAGGAGGCAGGATTGAGTACAGAGGAACACTGAGCTGTGATGCTATCTAATGAAGGTCACAGGTGATGCAGGGGAAAATCCGAGACTGGGACAGCCCTTGGGGATTGTCGTGAGTTGGGGCAGAGGGGCCAGGCCTTATAACCCTCATGATCAGTCTCTATTTGCTGCACTCAGGGAGAAGCCATGACCTTGATTAAGGACCTTGTCTCTCTTCAGTCTAGGCACTTCAGAGAGAGGGCTGACAGCTGGCAGCAGTTCCAGAAGCTGGTGAATAACATCTTCATTCCTAACCGGGCAACTTGGCAGAATATCAGTGAGGTGCTTGTATCTCTCTTGGATCCACTTTTCATATAAATATGGGGAATCGATTGTCCAGGGTTCCAGTGGGTTTCTTCTGCAGCCTTCTTACAGAAATAAAGTTGGTAGGATAAATGAGCACCCCTGCTGATAGAGCTAGCTGTAAGGTCTCAAGCAATACTCACCGTCTCCCTCCTAGATTATGCTGGTCTTGGTGGCTTTCCTGGTGGTCTGTCCCTAACCATTCTGAGCTTCTGGTCACATTGCCTTCCTTCTTCAAGCCTTAGTTATATTAGTCTATTTGCCATCATGTTTAAGCAGGTGGATCACATGAGTGCCGGACACAAATATTTCTTCCTGTTCTCATCGTATATGAGAAGCCCTACTTTCTCCCAAAAATCTGGGTTAATTGTAGCACTGCCAAGACGGTGACTCCTTCTATTGTAAGCTTGTCACTTGAGGTGCCAGAAATAACCAGGTGCCAGCAAAGCTTATATAGTACCACTGGAATCATTCTGTTCCCTGATTGTGGTAATGCCCCTTTGGAAAATGTGACTTCGAGTCATACAGTTCCCAGAACATCCTTGCTAAAGCTTTTTTTTTTTTTAATCTGGTCCAATTTTCATGCTATCTTAAATATAGTGGACCACTGATATTTTTTCTGGGATGTCTAGTTGGTTAAGATCTCTTAAACCTACATCAGGACAGGGGAAAAGAGTTAACATCGCCCTTGGGCAAGATTGCAAATGTATACTGTTGTCCCTTCCAAGTAAATGTGAGCTCTTTCTGATGTTCTTTCCTATTATGGTTAGAAAAGAATGTATTGGACAAATCAGTGACCATGAGGTCATAGTGACATTTGCTAGCAAAGATGCCACACGTGGCAGGCAGCTGCAATTGGACTACTACCGCTTAGTCAAGCTTGTGGTTATCCATTGTCGTTCTTCAGAATTCATCTCAGTTTTTAAGGTGAGTAGTGAGCTAAATGAAGATGTGATGGAGATCATTGTCCTTCTGTCCCTTAGGTCTTTAATAAAAGTCTTGCAATTTATGCTAGTCCCCCTGGCATGTGATAGCTTCTTAGAGAGTGCTCTGGAAAAAAATACCCATGGAAGGGAAGAGAAAGAAGCAAGGTTGGGCAGAAGGAAAAGTCAGGCTGGGATGCTGGTTTGTTGAATGCCACGGCTGACCCCCTGGGGAGCTCTTGGAGTGGAATGGCCCTGCAGAGTTGTCCCGAGTTGGGGTGAGAGGACAGGCTTTTATACTCCAGTTTTGACTGTGTATTGGATGCAGGATGTCTAGGGAAGGGACCTAACCTTGGACGAGGAAGCTCTCCTCAACCAAGGCACTTCAAAATGAGGCCTGATAGTGAGGACTGGCTGCTGGCAGTGCTTACAGCCCCTGGGAGAAGAGCTACTTTGAATCAACTGCCAAATGGAATATGGGAACCCTTATATAATGTGACACAGCACTCAAAATTACAGTAATATATTTTATATATTTTTGGAAAAAGATAGAGACTTTTAAGTCATTTGTAGTCTATTTGAAGTGAAGGATCACACACACACACAAATGGGTGGGGAGAAAAAGAAATGCACAGCCATATTCTAATTGCAGAAGAGCACCACTCACAATTAGCATACCGAACAGACACAGGACCCAGAAGAGAATGGTATTCATAGACTGATGAATGAGTCTGGAATAAACTTCTTCCCATAAATTACCTAAATGCAGCTGAGGCTAGCGTAAACTGGTTGCCTAGGCTGGCTTCTCTGTTTCATTGGAAAACGAGTGGCACTTCACGTTGTGGAACTAATTGCAGCTGGAATGTGAGTTCAAGAGCTGTAGGTATATTATGGATTGGAATTAGCCCATAAAGAGTAATTATGTTAGTCTATTTACGTATTTGGACACAATGGTCTCAGTCAAGACTTGATATAGTTGAGGATATGAGTTTGCTGTATATTGTTAATGTCTTTATTATTCAAAATACGGGAAGATGAATTTAAGCAGGAATTTCAAAAGTGAACACTTATCTGAGAGATCTTCTCTGACTTCCCCACTGAAGTAGCCCCTTCCTCGTTATTCTTTGCTCCTTATCCTTTTTGGCTCTGTACTCATTCTGTGTGATTTATAATATACAGCATTCATTTGCAAATGGAATGACTGTATCTACCACCTTGGTTTGCAATGTGGACTTTGAGGAGGTGGGGAATTTGCCTACTCTGCTTACTGCAGCACCGCTGACACCTCAAAGAGTACATAGTACATAGTAGATGCTCAACAAATGGTGGCCAAAGGATATACCAATGAATATATGAGTCACACTTTATCTGGTTCATAGATGTCTCTGCTTTTGGAACACGTTATTACAGTTAAGGTCATTAACAAGGTTAAGAATCAATGGTTCCTTTTGTTGAATTCCAGGGCTAAAATGGCTTAACTTTTCCTCTGTGAGAGTCTCTGAGCTTTCGGTCAGAAGGGTTAACTATGGCTAACACCTCACTAAACACTCTTTAATTTCAGCAGTCAGAGATGTTCAGGTTTCATCAATTGTTCTGATTTTGGGGCTCTTGGCAGCTACTAACGATGCTACTATAGTGATGACGATGATGGCGGTGATGAGAGCAGGTAGTATTCATTGAGCAGTTTTTACTAGTTACAGTGCTAAGAGCTGGGCATTAGCACTTATGTGATGCTCACTACATCTCTACCAAAACCAATTTACCATTGTACTGATGAGAAACTTGGGGGTAAAGAGAAGTAAATATCCAAAGCCAGACACCTGGCTGGTGGTAGAACCAGCATTTGAACTGGGGTGAGCCAGACACCAAAGCCTGTGATCTTAGTGACTAGGACATTTTGAGTCAGTAGTGAGGTCAGAAAACTGAGGGGAAGGAGTTATAACAGGAAGAAAAATACATAACATCTTTCCCTTTCAAAATTGTAGGTGGTGAAATGGGAGGGAATAGTTTGAGTGTAGTTCTGAAATACCATTTACAATCAAGTAGCAATAAGGCAGGAAGGAAAAACATCAGAACGTCATTTGAAACTTGGTGACAGCTCAGAAGAAGGAGATCCATCTTTTTAGTGGGACAGGGTAGCCTCATAGAGGACATTCTTAGTTTGCTGAGACTGAGAAGAGGAGGAAGGACGTGCCAGAAAGAAGGGACAACTATGCTGACGTATTGTCAGAAGTGAATCTGTCAAGTAATGTATCTAATCAGTGTAGTAAAAAGCTTCTCTCTCTCAGTAAGATATTGCAAATATTTAAGATGCATTATGTGCGGTTGAAATTGTTCTCATTCCTTTTTATCCCTTCCACACTTATTAGTTGGCTTTCCCCCCATCATTTTTTGAGCAATTTCTTACTGTCTGGCACAATAAGATATTCCAGTTTCATCTTGTACTTTCTCTCCCCCACCCTTGCAGTCAGCCATTTCTCCAAATAGGCCTAGTTCCTTTATTGGGTAATGGTATCTTGAAACCAAGATCTGAGTGCTAGGTGTGCTCATTGCTACTGGGGTATCATTGCACATACATACATATTAATGTTGCTGTAATGGGGCATGTCATTGAATATCAAGTGAATCTTAAGGGTACATCATTTGGGGAGTTAGAGCTGAAGTCCAGTTGAAATCATGGTTATAAAAATTCTTATTAGTTTAATAAGCAATTATAACTGTAAAAGACTGTGAGACTGCATAACCTTTTAAATTCATCTTGAGAGAAGCAATCAAGTCTTATTTTACAACTTAGAATCAGTTGGTTGGTAATCCAGATTCTGTAATCTTAGATTTCTAAGATTGTGTAATTTAATTAGAATACCATAACTCTGGGATGGTATCAAAGTTAGTATATCCATAATATTAGCCATATGTGAGGCTGTATAGAAATAATAAAGAAATCAAGCATGTGTTGTTAACGCTTAGAACCAGGTCTAAGTATAGTAATACATTTTGAAAACATTGTATTTCTGTAATTTTTGTTTATTGATTAAGGTGTTTAAAGTTTCAAAAGAATCAGCCAAACTAACTTTTTAAAATTAATTTTTTATTGGAGTATCATTGATTTACAAAGTTGTGTTAGTTTCTGCTGTACAGCAAAGTGAGTCACTTATACGTACATACATTTCCACTATTTTTAAATTCTATTCCCATACAGGTCATTAGAGAGATTGAACAGAGTTCCTTGTACTATTCAGTAGGTTCTTAAATGTGTTTGTGTCACTCTTAGTCACTTTTGCTAGTCTGATTCTTTGCAACCCCATGGACTGTAGCTCGTCAGGCTCCTCTGTCCATGGAATTCTCTAGGAAAGAATACTGGAGTGGGTAGCCATTCCCTTCTGCAAGGGATCTTCCTAACCCCAGGATTGAAGCTGCATTGCAGGTGGATTCTTTATCATCTGAACCACCCAGGGAAGCTCTGTTCTGTACATAATAGTGTGTATATGTCAATCCGATCTCCCAATTTATCTCCCCCTCTTTTCCCCTTGGTAACCAGAAGTTTGTTTTCTACATCTGTGACTCTACTTCTGCTTTGTAAATAGGTTCAACTGTAACATTTTAAAGTCTATTTTAAATTAATTAAGGTAATATAGTTAAGTTCATAATAAAGATTGAAATAGTTAAGGAAACAATTTATACATCTTATTGGCAGTTATTTAATAAGCTGAACATTCAAGAAATGTAACAAGGAGTGACTGTTATGCAAGCACAAAAGACCCTTGCTATTGAAAAATTGAGGTGGGATCTGGGCAGAGCATCACAGTATCTACCACAGTTGATATTTTGGGTTCCCCTTGTAAAGTCAACTAAAATGTTAAAATATATAGATTCATAGGTTATCAACCCTGCGTGGGACCTTGAATATCACACAGTTTATAATTTGGACCCTCAGCACCAACAAATTCAAGCATTTGTGAAGTGTCACTTCACCAAGGTACCAAAATTGACTAAGATATATCCCTCTGTGTCAGGTTCTCATACTCTATCCTTCCCAACAATTTTATAATGAAGATTAAAGGAATATGTTTTGGATAGTCCATATCTCGCTGCAAATATGTTACTGAATTATGTATTAGATACTGCCTGTGAGAAGAGCTAGAAGGAGCAATGAATAACAAATAAGTGTTGGTTCTGTTGATTCTTCTTGCCAAGGTGAAAAAATGAATTTGTTTAATTGGTGAAAATAAAGCTATTGTGTAGAAGCCAAGGGATGCAGGTGGGAACATCACAGGATAGTTGAAATTTAGTATCGCCTAGAGGCAGGAAATTGAACCAAGTGACCTGGCAAGGTCCCATCAGCCCTTTAGCTGTGGAACTGAATTGAGAAAGTATTATTGTTTTTAATTGGTTCCCGTTCGACCTTATTAAAAGTTTAAGTGTGCTTTTACGCTAACCTTTTATCCTCTTGACATTTCTTTCCTTGTATTTTATAGGTCCTTTCGCTTTTCTTCATCATAATTTCTCCTTTATATTGTACTAGGTTTCATTCTGGAAAAAATGGTCTGTCTCCTTGCATTTGTTAAATAGAACAACCGCAAAATATTCTTGAGGATGGAAATTGACTTTATGAGGCTTCTTCTTTTTTTTTTTTTTTTTTGCCTCTGAAAGAATTATATGAGGCAGTTATTTCTTACATCTGTGAGACCTGGGCCATGTATTTTAACAATAATTGCTTGCAAATATGTTAGCCTTTATCCTATAATCTGTTTGAGAGTAAGCATATTTCTTTTCAACCTTGTTTCCCCAACAGCCTGACAGCCTGACACAGAGTAAGCTCTCAATATGTCTGTTGAATGAATTAATAATTGTTAATGTATTGTAATTGTTCATTCAAGTATCCATCTCTTTTGCTGGATTGAATTTAAAGATAAGGATCAAATCATTTTCCTCTTTGTACCATTAGTTCTTGTGTATACTGTTCGTGTAGTAGTATATTGCAGGGAATGAAGGAGTGAAAAAGTAATGAAAGAGAACAGGAGGAACTCTGCATCATAACTGAAGACTAGCGGAGAAGCTCCCTCCAAAATTAGCTTTCTTCCATGCCTGTCAAAGGTGTGGACAGTTCCACTCTGTTTATGCACTGTCTGTTGCTAAGAGGGCCTCTTGATGAAGTAAGTCTAGAATTTAGTAGAAACTCAAGGTCATTTTTAGAAATGCAATTACCTCTTCACAGGATGAGAGCACTGGCTACCTGAAGGGAAAGAAAATGATTAAGGTGGGCAAAAGACACTAAAAGAGGAAAGGTTTGCAGTTTGCAGTGTTGCCCTAGATGAGCCCAGGGGTAAAATGCAAAGACATGGAGAAGATCTATTCCAAGAGTGTAACAACAGCAGAAAGGAAATCCACGCGCAGAACTATTTCTATAGGATTAAAGAGAAGAGAAAGTGAGACAAGGCAGACATACTAATGAAAGGTTTCATTTATTCATCAGAGAAACAAATAAAAATGTTTTGCAGAGTCTTCTTTGTTCTGGAAGCTGTGATAGGTTCTGTGGATATAGCAAGAAACAGCAACATTTTCACTATGCTGAAGAGTTAACTAGCTTATACAGGAGGTTGATATTTAATAAATAAAACCAAAACCCAAAGTGGGAAAAACCACTAGACCATTCAGGTATGATCTAAATCAAATCCCTTATGATTATACAGTGGAAATGAGAAATAGATTTAAGGGACTAGATCTGATAGATAGAGTGCCGGATGAACTATGGACAGAGGTTCATGACATTGTACAGGAGACAGGGAGCAAGACCATTCCCAAGAAAAAGAAATGCAAAAAAGCAAAATGGCTGTCTGAGAAGGCCTCCCAAATAGCTGTGAAAAGAAGAGAAGCAAAAAGAAAAGGGGAAAAGGAAAGATATACCCATTTGAATGCAGAGTTCCAAAGAATAGCAAGGAGATATAAGAAAGCCTTCCTCAGAGATCAATGCAAAGAAATAGAGGAAAAGAACAGAATGGGAAAGACTAGAGATCTCTTCAAGAAAATTAGAGATACCAAGGGAACATTTGATGCAAAGATGGGCTCAACAAAGGACAGAAATTGTATGGACCTAACAGAAGCAGAGATATTAAGAAGAGGTGGCAAGAATATACAGAAGAACTATACAAAAAAAAGATCTTCACAACCCGGATAATCATGAAGGTGTGATCACTCATACTCACCTAGAGCCAGACATCCTGGAATGTGAAGTCAGGTGGGCCTTAGAAAGCATCACTATGAACAAAGCTAGTGGAGGTGATGGAATTCCAGTTGAGCTATTTCAAATCCTGAAAGATGATGCTGTGAAAGTGCTACACTCAATATGCCAGAAAATTTGGAAAATTCAGCAGTGGCCACAGGACTGGAAAAGGTCAGTTTGCATTCCAATCCCAAAGAAAGGTAATGCCAAAGAATGCTCAAACTACCACACAATTTCACTCATCTCACATGCTAGTAAAGTAATGCTCAAAATTCTCCAAGCCAGGCTTTAGCAATATGTGAACCGTGAACTTCCAGATGTTCAAGCTGGTTTTAGAAAAGGCAGAGGAACCAGAGATCAAATTGCCAACATCTGCTGGATCATGGAAAAAGCAAGAGAGTTTCAGGAAAGCATCTATTTCTGCTTTCTTGACTATGCCAAAGCCTTTGGCTGTGTGGATGACAATAAACTGTGGAAAATTCTGAAAGAGATGGGAATACCAGACCACCTAACCTGCCTCTTGAGAAACCTGTATACAGGTCAGGAAGCAACAGTTAGAACTGGACATGGGACAATAGACTGGTTCCAAATAGGAAAAGGAGTACGTCAAGGCTATATATTGTCACCCTGCTTATTTAACTTATATGCAGGGTACATCATGAGAAATGCTGGGCTGGAGGAAGCATAAGCTGGAATGAAGATTGCCAGGAGAAATATCAATCACCTCAGATATGCAGATGACACCACCCTTACAACAGAAAGTGAAGAAGAACTAAAGAGCCTCTTGATGAAAGTGAAAGAGGACAGTAAAAAAGTTGGCTTAAAGCTCAACATTTAGAAAACTAAGATCATGGCATCCGGTCCCATCACTTCATGGCAAATAGATGGGGAAACAGTGGAAATAGTGTCAGACTTTATTTTTGAGGGCTCCAAAATCACTGCAGATGGTGATTGCAGCCATGAAATTAAAAGACACTTACTGCTTGGAAGGAAAGTTATGACCAATCTAGACATCATATTAAAAAGCAGAGACATTGCTTTGCCGACTAAGGTCCGTCTAGTTAAGGCTATGATTTTTCAGTAGTCATGTATGGATGTGAGAGTCGGACTATAAAGAAGGCTGAGTGCCAAAGAATTGATGCTTTTGAACTATGGTTTTGGAGAAGACTCTTGAGAGTCCCTTGGACTGAAAGGAGATCCAACCAGTTCATTCTAAAGGAGATCAATCCTGGATGTTCATTGGAGGGCCTGATGTTGAAGCTGAAACTCCAATACTTTGGCCACCTGATGCAAAGAGCTGACTCATTTGAAAAGACCCTGATGCTGGGAAAGATTGAGGGCAGGAGGAGAAGGGGACGACAGAGGATGAGTTGGCTGGATGGCATCACTGACACAATGGACATGGGTTTGGGTGGACTCCGGGAGTTGGTGATGGACAGGGAAGCCTGGCGTGCTGCGGTTCATGGGGTTGCAAAGAGTCGGACACAAGTGAGTGACTGAACTGAACTGGACCAAAACCTATAACTGTGCAGCTGAAAAAGCTAAATGAAGGAAAAAATTCCTGCTGTTGTAATGCATATAACAGTAGGATTAACCTAATCTGAAAGGTAACAAACAATTTTCTTGAAGAGAGGTCCCAAAAGACAACACTTGAGGGAAAAAAATGGCAGTAGCAATATAGAAAGGGAAGGAAACATCGTCTAGATAAAAGTGAGAACATGGGAAAAGATCTCAAGATAGGAAGAACATGAGCATACCTGGAGCTAAATTATTGTGGTTGGAGTTTAGTAAGAAGTGGAAAGAATGGAGTAAATTGAAGTTGGAAAGGAGAGCAAAGACTTGGGACAAATCATGCAATGCTTCATGGCCGAGGACTTTGGACTTTATTTTAATGGAGAGACATCAAATAGTTTAATTCAGTTTATGGGAGAGATACCACCAAAATATGCTTTTAAGAAAGATTACTGAGGAAGATATCAATCATTTATCCTTCTGCATATAGAATAGCAGAAGCCCAAGGAATTGTTACAACCATGCATTTTTTATTTTATCAGGTTTTTTCCCCCTGCAATTTAAAACCAGTGATTTTTATTGTGTGTAAATTATACCTCCATAAAATTGATTTTAGAACATTTTAATGTTCAACTAAAACAAAGAATACCACCCTTGTGCAACTGCTTCACATCTTGGCAGTGAGCATCAGTGGCTGCTAACATCTCCAAAACAGAGAAACCTGAATATGTGTCTTCTGTTGAAAGAATGCACCACTTCCTAGAGTCATATCAAAAGCAGGAACCTACATCCGATCTGGCATCTGGATCCAGCATTGAGTTTACAGGTAATCCAGCAGCCAGATGACATGTTGAACTACTCCATGAGGATTCAGTCTGCAAAATCCATACTCTGAGAGTCTTTGCAGGAAAAATAGCATTAATCAAATAAATGTTAAGGACAAAATGAAAGAGATGGGAAGAAAACCTGTAAATTAAGTCAATGTCATATTGAAAAGAGATTATAATTCCTTATCTTTATACTCATGTCTTTTGTTACCAAACTTTTCACAAGTACCCTTCCACCCTACAAGGGGTAACCTACTTCACTCCCTGGCACTGGGCTCTTGTACACTCAGTTTTCCCTGTTATTAACATCTTAACATTAGTATGGTAAAGTCGATAATTAAATTATTTTAGTTTTTACCTAATGTCATTTTTTTTTCCCTGTTCTTGGATTCCATTCAGGAAACTATATTACAGGTAGTTGTATCTCCTTAGGCCCTTATTGGCTATGGCAGTTTCTGGACTTTCCTTGTGTTTGCTAACTTTGATAGTTTTGAGGAATGTTGGTCGGATATTTTGTAGAATGTGCCTCTGTTGGGATGTATGTGATGTTTTTATTATGATTAGATTGGGATTATTAGTTTAGGAGGGAAGACTACATTTACTAAGGGTACATACATACTGTCAGCGTGACCTGTCACCTAGCTGAGATAGTGTTCGTCAGATTTCTCCACTATTAAATCATTCCTCTCTCTTTTCATATGTGCTTTTTGGAAATAGTTACCATGAAAAGCCAGTACTCGAGGAGCAAGAGTTATACCTTTCCTCCTTGAAAATATCCATATAAATTATTTGAAATTCCTCTGTGTAGATTTCTTTTCTGACACTTTAAATATTTCACACCACTCTTTTCTTGTTTGCATGGTTTCTGATGTGAACTCCATTGTAATGCTTATTTTTGTTCCCCTATAGGGATGCGGCTTTTTTTTGGTGGGGGAGGTCTGGCTTCTTTTGAAGTTTCTTTTGTCTTTGGTTTTCTGCAGTTTGAATGTGATATGCCTAGGTGTGGGAGTTTTTCTCTTTATTCTTTTGTATTTACCCTAGTTAGTGTTTTCTGCACCTTCTGGATATGTGCGTTGCTTTTCTATGATTCATTCTGTAAAATTCTCTGTTGGATCAAACATTTCTTCTGTTCCATTCTCTCATTCTTCTCCTACTGGTATTTAAATTATGCATATATTACACCTTTTGAAATTATCCCAGAATTCTTAGATATTCTGTACTGATTTCTTTTTCCTTCCATTCTCTTTGCATTTCAGTTTGGGAAGTTTCTATTGACATGTCCTCAAGCTCACCAATTAGGATTTTTTCCTTGGCTGCATCAAGTCTGCTGATGAACCCACCAAAGGCATTCTACTATCTTTTTGCTTTCTAGCATGTCCTTTTGTGTCTTTCTTAAAGTTCCCATCTATCTCTTTATATTATATATTTCTCTTTTATGTTGTCTATTTTTTCCTTAACATTCTAATCATAGCTGTTTTAAATTTCTGTCTGATAATTTCTTCTGAGTCTGATGACTGCATAGACTTGTTTTTCCTGACTTTTGGCATTTTTTACAAGATGTTGTGGGAGGCTGAACTTGTATTGGGTGCTAGGGACTGATAGATGGGCTTTCAGTAAGAACAGTTATGCAAATCTGGATTTAATGTTTGCTGTGTGCTGTCAGAGACTTCAGATCCCTCCACTGTCCTTGCTTTTGTCTCTCCCCTTCTCTTTGGGCTTCATAGCTATGTACTCCTCCTTAGAGAAAGTCTGGCAGTTCTTTCTTCTGCAGCTCTGTTGGTGTGAAGGTAGGGGAGAAGATTGTTGTTCAGTTTCTCTTTGCAGTCCTGTGGACTGTAGCACACAGGGCTCCTCTATCCTCCACTATCTTCTAGAGTTTGCTCAACTCATGTCCATTGAGTCAGTGATGATATCAAACCATCTCATCCTCTGCTGCCCCTTTCTTTTGCCTTCAATCTTTCCCAGCATCAGGGTCTTTTCCAGTGAGTTAGCTCTTCACACCAGGTGGCCAAAGTATTGGCGCTACAGCTTCAGCATCAGTCCTTCCAATAAATATTCAGGGTTGATTTCTTTTAGGATGGACTGGTTTGATCTCCTTGCAGTCCAAGGAACTCTCAAGAGTCTTCTCCATCACCACAATTTGAAAGCATCAGTTCTTCGGTGCTCAGCCTTCTCGGTGGTCTAGTTCTCGGGAAACAGTCTATAATCTGAAGATGAAATCTCAGGCTTTTAGTGGGTCTGTGTCTCTTGGCTGTCACCTGAACAATTGTTTCTCTAGTAGGACAGCTTTCAAGTTTTTTCTTCTTGCCACCCCACTCCCCGCCCCTGCCCACTTCCTTCCTTGGCTGCAGTGTTCCCAACTTATTTTTTTTTTAAGCCCTGACCGCTGTTAACTTTTTTCTCTTAGATGAGAGGAAAAGCCCCTACAGAGATCTACAGTTTGAGGAATGACCTTCCCCCTATCTGAGACAAGGCTCAAAATTACCTTTGCTGATAGTAGGCCTTCATTGTGAAGACAGCCCTGGGATTGTTTCACAATGATCAGCGTAGTACCTTCATGAAAAATTAGAAAATTTCCCGTCATCTTCAATGTTCTAGTTTTTGTATTTTTGGGTGTCTTCACTGTGGTGCTCGGGCTGCTCATTGTGGTGGCTTCTCTGGTTGTGGAGCACGGGCTCTGGGATGAGGGGGTTTTATAGGTGTGGAGCACGGGCTTAGTTGCTCCACAACACGTGGAATCTTCCCAGACTGGGGATTGAACCCATGTCCTCTGCATTAGCAGGCAGATTCTTATCCACTGGACCACCAGGGAAGCCCTGTTCAACGTTCTAGAACAATTCATAAAGCATTTGAAATAGTGGTTCATTGAAAGTTTGATAGAATTTTCTTCTGAAATTCTTCTCAAATTATTTGGGCAAAATGTCCCCCCTCCCCCGCTTTTTTTTAGTGGTATAGTTTATTTTTATCTTCGGTGAAAAATATCATTTATTGATAATAGAGTCAAATATTGTTAGCCTGTATTACCCTAGGAAATCGTACATTTCAGGCAGATATTCAAATTATTTGATTAGAGGTCTGCAAAATATTCTCTTTTGATGTTAATTTTTCCATTTCAATGGTTATTTTCCCTTATTATTTCTTATTTTTCATATTAGTGATTTCTCTTATTTCACTAATTTCTTTCAACCTACAGTAATTTTCTTTAAGCCTACTATTTTTAAATTTGTTTCCCCCTTAATTTCCACATTTTATTTTTATTTTCTCCTTTGTGCTTTCTTATTACTTTATTATTCTTTTTATAGGTTTTTTTTGAGCTGGTATTTACTTTATTTGGTTTCATTCTTTTATTTTTTTGACTAACAAAAATGGAAGTCTGTGAGTTTTCCTCTAAACATTAATTTCAATATATCTCTCTATTATCATTATTTTTTTTAGAAATTCTTTCATTTCAATTTGTATTTTCCCTTTACAAAAGTGTTTTTCATTTATCTGTTGGCCATTTGTATGTCTCCTTTGGAGAAATGTCTGTTCAGGCCTTTTATTTATGGCTTTTGTTTTTGTACTTTGCTGTTGAATTGTAGGAGTTCCTTATGTGTATATTTTGGATATTAACCTTTTATCAGATATATGGGTTATAAATGTTTTCTCCCATTCTCTGTGTTGTTTTTCATTTTGTTGATTTTTTTTCTATTCCAAAGCTTTTTACTTTGATGTAAAAAGCCTTTTACTTTTTTACTTTTCAATTTTTGCTTCTGTTGTTTTTGCTTTTGGTGTCATATCAAGAAATCATTGCTAAGGCCAATGTTAAGCTTTTTCTCTTTGTTTCTTCTAGGAGATTTACAAGTTAAGTTTTTATATCATTAATCCATTTTGAGTCAATTATTGTGCATGGTATAAGATTAAGATCCAATTGCATTCTTTTGCATGTAGGTACCTAGTTTTCCAAACACATTTATTGATCATCATCACTAATTGTTGTTGTTGTTGTTGTTCAGTCGCTAAATCATGTCTGACTATTTGCGACCCTGTGGACTGCACATACCAGGCTCCTCTGTCCTCCACTATCTCCTGGAGTTTGCTCAGATTCATGTCCATTGAGTCAGTGATGCTATCCAACCATCTCTTCCTCTGCCATCCCCTTCTCCTTTGCCTTCAATGTTTTCCAGCATCAGGGTCTCAGAACCACAATGAGATATCACCTCACAGCTGTTAGGAAGGCTATTACCAAAAATACAAAGGAGAAGTGTTGGTGAAGATATGCAGGAAAGGAAACTTTTATACACTGTTGATGGGAATGTAAATAGTTGCAGCCACTTGGAAAACAAAACATCCAGGCTTCTCAAAAGATTAAAAATAAGACTATCATCTAATCCAGCAAATCCCATAGATGCTTGTTTTGAAGTTGCATTTGCACAAAGCACAGTAAGATAGGATTTTAACTTGGACTGGGGGAGGGGAGAGGAAGCATCATAAGCCTCTTTGAGACACCTGTTGGCTTCCCTACTGATTAAGACTTTAGTTATTCTTGCAACCTGTTTTTAGAATATTTTGGCATTCTTATTTTATTTTCTTTGTACAGAATCGGTATAAAGAATTGATGTAAAGAATCAAAACTTTAAAAAAGTAATATTTTAACTAGTTTGCATTCAAGTACTTTTAAAATGGACATTTTTGTTAGAGATAATGTTAGGTGTGTTTGTAAAGAACCCACGCTTCCCAGGTGGCTCAGCTGGTAAAGAACCTGCCTACCACCAATGCAGGACACTCAAGAGACATGGGTTTGATCCGGGGGTTGGGAAGATCCCCTGTAGAAGGAAATGGCAACCCACTCTGGTGTTCTTGACTGGAAAATTCCACAGACAGAGGAGCCTGGCAGGCTACAGTCCATGGGGTTACAAAGAGTCAGACACAGCTTAGCGGGCATGCACACTAGGTATATTTATTTACCTTAGTCTCTCCGTGGCTGTATGTGTCCTAATGCATTTACTCTTTCCTAGTAATACAGAATGAAGCTGCGGCACTTAAGTAGGCCGTTTTGAGAAAGAAAAGGAAATAAGTCTAGATGATGCTCTTTTAGGGATGAACTAATCATCACACTAACGCATCAAAGAAACCAGAAAAAAAAAAACCTATGTTTACACCTGTTTTAAATCAATATCTTTCTCCAATCTGTGGATAGAAATTCAATGTGTGTCTTTGTGAGGCTCATGAGGAACAGCTCTCAATTTAAAGGATCTAATGGCCTTGGAGCCCCTTGAGGAATCTAGATTAATGGAGGTTACTCAGAGAATTGCAGAACATAGGAAATCCAGCTAGTGGATGTGTAACACTTGGATCCGAAATGTTATCTCATGAGGCAAAAGCAAACAAAGAGAATATCCACAGATGTAATAAAATACTGATGACGTCGGTTTTTCCTGTTGTGTTTTTGGCTTCACAGATACAGTGTGGGTTTATATAGAAGTACATCAATTATATGAGCTTAAAGGGTAGATTTTGGAGAAACTGATGTTAATTGTCACTGTTCAGTACTTTTCATATTCCCTCTTGATCCTACAACCAATAATTATTCAAAACACTAAACTGGCTTCCTCCCAGGAAAGCCATCCCTGAGAGAATAGCTATTTACCTTTTTAGCTTTTAAATTTTATGTGTTGACCTAAAACTTAGAATTAAAATACTACTAAAACAACTGCTGCAGTTTTATAATGTAAAGCTCAGTTCATATCCTATTAGGTCGGTTGGGATTATTCTTGTAGGTTCCATCTAAAGAAAGAGGAATCCAAGGTGTATGAAAGTAGTGAGATGCCAATGTCACCCATAAAAGTTGGAAGGACTGTGATGGCAACAATGATTCTCTGAGGAAACTGAGGTCTCTCTGCCTGAACCAAGTTTGGCCAGCTCCAGTGAACTCATTCCTTCTAACTCCACTGATAGATGTTGTTTGAGTGTACTGGAGATGAAATTTGTCTTTGGAATATTTGTTATTTATTACAAAAAATTTGATGAGCAAATTTTTAGTTAACATAAGATTTTGAAGACAAAACTAATAGATGATTATTTTGAGTTACTCGACTAAGTGTTAAGATAGGAAAACTAATTAGCATATAATGTTGAACTGAGCGCTGTCAATTCAAACCATTCTTATCTAAAGACTAGTTGCAAGACCTCACTACTTGCGCATAGCAAACATCTGACTCCATTTCTTAGTTGTTACTTAACACTGCCATTCCAGAGAGTCAAGGGCCTGCTTGTCTTAGATGAGTTCAGATTTTAAAATTTCATATACCAGCAGAAGTTCACAGAAAATGGAAATTTATACAGCATTTTTATTGTGTCAAGTAGGGCTTTAAAAACAGTTACCATTTGCAGCCACCTTCATTTCAAAAAAGAGAATTTTAGCCATAAAGAAAAATTGCTCTCAGAATCAAAAGATGGCCACTCAAATGGAGTAAATTCAGCATTATAAAAACCTGTGTTTTCCCCCTTTGGTTTTTGTCTTTTCATTTTGCAAAAAAGGCAGTGTTAATATTGTCGTGTGCTGGCATTAGCTTGAGAACCAGCGTCTGATGTCTGTGCCTGAGAATTATAAGCAATGTGACCAGGACATTCTCTCATAGTCTAAATGAAGAACAATGAAAATCAAGTATATCCTGTCTTAAAGATAACCTAGAGGGAGCCGAAAGAGCCTCTTTGACTCCAAACATCAGAATAGACAGAAAAATAAACCTATTTATGAGGAGAAACTGGCTGAGAAGTAAAATACCAGTGCTTTGTAAAAGCAGTGATCAAGGTGAGCAAATTTCAATCTTAAATGAGACATAAAGAGGATAGCAAATCAACTGAATTGTTTAATTAGAAACAACAGTTCTCAATGAGAAGCCAAGGGGTTAACTTTTAAAAATAAATGGCTCAATTTATGATAAGTCCTCGAAGTTTTAGACTAAAAACAAATTATTATCCAAAAGGCATGTGCTTGGAAGGACCGTTTATCTTCATAGTCACCTCTGTGTGAGCTGTTGGGATCATGAGAGCTTGACTTTCTGCCTTGTTTTAGCTGCTCGACACAAGGTTTTGTTGTCAGTTGTGGGAACACTAATATAAAAAGCAGAATTTGTGTGTGTTGTTGGTACACATAGATCATAATTGAGGGCCATGAGAAATGTGCAGCTGCTCTTTCATTGCACCAGAAAGCAAATGTTTCTGCTGTGTTACAAGTCTGTATGCTTATACCTTCCTAACTTTCTCCTTTCAGAATAATTTCCCCAGAGTCAAATCCCAGCCAAGTGCAGCCTTTACATATCAAGACAGGCAGAAATGCTAGCTTGAGGCTTTTTCTGAAGTTGTAAAATGGTGACGGGTACTTTATTGGTTGGCTCAAGGATGAAATTATGGAGGTTTCCATATCAAAACAGCTGCACTTAAATTTTCCATCCCAAAACACCTCCCTGTTTACTCAAAATCAGAGTATAACTGGAAAAGCAGTTTCATAAGTTTCTGGCTTTTTCAAAGAAAACAAAATTGTTTCAAAACACGCAGATTATATTGTTCATTGTTCACTTGTCTTTTTTTCATAGTAGTAGTTGGGCATTCTCTCATGCCCTGCTTGGTCGTCTTTTTAATTTTATTTCTGGCTGTGCTAGGTCTTTGTTGCTGCTTGGGCTTTCCTCTAGTTGCGGTGCGCAGGCTTCTCATTGCCGTGACCTCCTTTGTTGCAGAGCGCAGGCTCTAAGGGCGTGGGAGCTTCAATAGTTGTAGCACATGGGCTCAGTAGTTGCTACTCCTGGGCTCTAGAGCACAAGCTTAGTAGCTTGTAGCACAAGCTTAGTAGCTGTAGGGGCAGCTACTCTGGGGCATGTGGGATCTTCCAGGATCAGGGATGGAACCTGTGTCTCCTGCACTGACAGGTGGATTCTTTACCACTGAGCCACCAGGGAAGCCCCTGGTTGGTTGTTTATGATTGGTATCGACATCTGTTTTCAGTTCTAACATGTCCTTTTATTCCAGTAAGAACATCATTCATTGTGCCAGAGATAACATGGGGAACCCTCATTATCTATGCAATCAAGTGAAAATGCAGCAAAACAAAATGGATTTTCATGGATAAAATCTACATAGTTGAGCACAGTACATTTTATCAATAAGATAAATATTACCATCTTTTCCTGACTGTTGCTCTGCAATTCTTATGAAAAACAAAATCAATATAAAGAAAAAAAATCAATTCTGCCTCTTTCCAAAATAGTGAATATATATGTCAGATTCCCTAAGAACTGTTAATGGCTTTTATTAGTAACTTTTTTTTATCCCAGATGTGATTACATTAAGTAATTCAGTTTCCAGAGGAGTTTGAATAATTAAAAAGCACCTGCTGATTTTCTCCCAAAGAGTAAAAAAGTATTTTAATAATACACAAACAGCAGAAACTGGAGAAGAAAAGACTTAAGTAAGGGATCACTTTAACCAATTTATTAATTTACAAATTTCAAGCTTATCGTTGCATTTATACCAAGACATCAGCCCATTAGAGGGATGATGTTAGTGAGAAATTAGCTATATTGTTGTTTGTGTGTGGGAATCTTAATGATGAATGTTTCCCATCCTGCTTTGATCTGGCTTGTTCAGTTTCCATACAGAAGACAGGAACTCTGGCTGACTCTCTGAATTACCTATGGAATTGGGGTGCAGGCTAACATGCTTAAATGGTATCCACAGATAATCTTGGGACGTTTTAGCTTTCATCTCTCCAACCTCCTCATAGCTCCAAATTATTTCAAAATCACTCAGATGCAGGAAAATGTGCTGAGTGAGGTTTTTTTTTTTTCTTTCCATCTCCTACTTTGGCTGGTTACATAAGTCAAGGAAAATGGAATGGTCAGTGTGTAGGCATGAGGAAAGAGACATTGAGTTCAACTTCTCATCAGTAAGTAAGCTTGTCTGAATTTGCCATGTTCTTTTCCCAGCAAAGCATTTCTTCAGCCTCAAGAAGTTCTAACCTGCATACTGATGAGACTGGTCCTGAGCCTCTTCTGTGCCTAAAAGCTGCCCAGAACCCGACTGAGACAAACCCTGACCAGTGCAGAAGTTCTTCATATGAAGAGCATTCCATGTGGGGTTAGAGATGGCTGGCTGGCTAAGAAGACACTCTTTGCTAAAAAATTCCGGTGTATCTCCTGTTTTCTTTTTTAATGTTTAGACTATCCTGTAAGAAGGCATTATTTTTATTTATTTTGAAAAACAAGTGGCAGTTCCAAACCAAGAATCCTTCAGTTCATTTCTTTGTAACTGATGTATACATTTATTTACAGTCTCACTTTTCATCATTAAGAATCATTCTAATTTCTCTGGCTTGAGGGAAAAATAGAGACTGGCCATCCAAGATTTAAAACTTCAGTTATCTAAAACACCAGGAGGTGCTATAAGATAATGCTAAGGAACATGATTCCCCCACCTCCTAGATTTACAGGTTTGAAATTCTAGTTACACAAAGTTTTAACAAAACTGTTTTCCCTGAGAAGGTCTTAAATGTCCAGATTCTAAGGTAATAGACCATTCCCTGGATCTAAAGGACTCTTTCAAGGGAGGATAGTAGCCTTGTCAAGGCTTCAGGGACATTAATAAAGATTTGCAGATATATTTTCTACATTCCTAATGCCAGGAACTATTTGTGGAAGGATAGTAATGAAAAACTATTGATACAGGTTTTGTGTGTGTAACAAAGTTTAAAATGCAATCAGAAAACCAGGTGAGACTACCAAATGAAATTCTGGAGCTGGTGTGCAACTCTTGCCTGGGCGGGTATTTACTCTTCCAACCACATATCAGCTAAATCTATGCAGACAACCATTTCAGTTACATAGTTAAAGAGAAATTTATTTGTATTTTTCTAGTGAATCAATAGCATCATCTCTTTGGACAATTTCTAATAAGCAATTTTTAAGAATTATCAGCTTCAGTGAGACATAATGTACTTGAAATGAAACTAACCAATTAAAAACGTACAATTTGATGAATTTTGACAAATGTATACATGGTCATGTAATCACTGCCAAAATGATGATGTAGAACAGTTTTTCGCCTTTTTCTCTTGCTTCTGCTTTTTAAAAGTTGAGGTATAACTGATTTATAATCTTATATAAGTTTCAGGTGTACAACATAGTGATTCATAATCTTAAAGATTATACTCCATTTATGATTATTATCAAGTGTTGGCCAAATTCCCTGTAGAATATTTCTATCCACCACCCTCCCCCCACCCCTATTTCCTTCATGCTCCTTTTCAATTAATATTATCACACCACTACCTGGACCCTGGTAATCACTGATCTGTTTTCTGTGACTCTACTTTCTCCTTTTCTAGAATTCTACACTAGCCTTTTGTGGCTAATATTTCTCACGTCTCATAATTTTTTTTTGAGATTTATCCATGCTGTGTGTATTAGTAATTTATTCCTTTTTATTACAGAGTGGTATTTTATTACATGGTTGTATGTCAGTGTGATTTATATTCACAATTTGATGGACATTTGGGTTATTTTCAGTTTTGGGAGGTTATGCATAAAGCTGTAGTAAAGACTCTTGTGCAAGTCTTTGTACGGACTTATGCTTTTCCTTCTCTCTTTGGTAAATACTGGGAATGGAATAGCTAGTATGTATGTGTGTATCCACACACATATATATATATAATATAGCTTTTTAAAAAATTATTTATTTTTTAAGTTGAAAGATAATTGCTAAACTGATTGCATTGGTTTCTGCCAAACATCAATATGAATAAGTCTAATATATATGTGTGTATATATATATATATATATATATATTTTTTAAATGCAACCATATTTTCCAAACTGGTTGTACCATCTTACATTACCACCCATAGTGTATGAAAGTTCCAAATCTTCCACTCTTCACCAGCACTTGGTATTGTTGGTCTTTTAAATTTTAGTTATTTGTAGTGGCTTTAATTTGCATTTCCTCAAAGAGTAATGATACTGAGTAAATTCATGATATTACTAGACATTCATACATGTTCTTTTGAAAAGTTTTCATTCAAATGTTTAGTCAACTTTTACTTGGATTGTGTTTTCTTATTGTTGAGTTTAGGGAGTCCTTTGTATATAAAGATACAGATCCTTTATGAGATTTTTGCTTTGCAAATATTTTCTCCCAGTCTGTGGCTTATCATCTTGTTTATTTTTTTTTCTTTATGAGCAGAAGTTTTTAGTTTTGACAAAGTATTCTTTATCAACTTTTTTTCCTTTAGGAGTCCTACTTTCTCTGAACTCAGGAGTTTCCTCCCTTGTACTAATTTGTACTTAGTTCAGTTCAGTTCAGTCGCTCAGTTCTGTCCGACTTTTTGCAACCCCATGAATCACAGCACGCCAGGCCTGCCTGTCCATCACCAACTCCCAGAGTTCACTCAGACTCACATCCATCAAGTCAGTGATGTCATCCAGCCATCTCATCCTCTGTCGTCTCCTTCTCCTCCTGCCCCCAATCCCTCCCAGCATCAGAGTCTTTCTTTTCCAATGAGTCAACTCTTCGCATGAAGTGGTCAAAGTACTGGAGTTTCAGCTTTAGCATCAGTCCTTCCAAAGAAATCCCAGGGCTGATCTCCTTCAGAATGGACTGGTTGGATCTCCTTGCAGTCCAAGGGACTCTCAAGAGTCTTCTCCACACCACAGTTCAAAAGCATCAATTCTTCGGCGCTTAGCCTTCTTCACAGTCCAACTCTCACATCCACACATGACCACAGGAAAAACCATAGCCTTGACTAGACGGACCTTAGTCCGCAAAGTAATGTCTCTGCTTTTGAATATGCTATCTAGGTTGGTCATAACTTTTCTTCCAAGGAGTAAGCGTCTTTTAATTTGTACTTAAGGAGTATCTTTTTTGGACCTTCGGCATTTTCTTCTCCAGTACTCTTCTACAACTTGAGCCACTTTAATATCCCCAGATTCTCAGTTCCATCTCTACACAGGTTGTCCACCAGTCCCTGCCTGGCTTCCTCTTCTCTGTTCTATGGCCTAGAAATTCCCTTCCCTCAAGGCAATATATCTGGGGCAATCGAATGGATTACCTGATTTACTTTCTATCTCTCTAAAATCACCGTCTTTTATTGGTTGATGTCCAGTATCTTGAAAACCATTGCTCCATATATTTTTGTCATTTGTTATTGTTATTTCAAGTTGGAGGTTGAAGGGTGAATTTAGTCCCCTCTTACTAGAAGTAGAAGCAGTTGCCTTACTCTTCTATTTTTAGATATTTTAAATCAAGATATAGTTGGCATGTAACATAGTTTCAAGGGTACAAGACAATGATTTGTTATTTGCATATATTGCAATCTTTTAAATTTTTGGACCTCACTTCTTGGTCTCTGGCTTTAGTTTAGATAGGTTTATTTTCTCTCTCATCAGAGGTCAGGTACTCTATTTAGTTCACTTTTTGTTAAACATGAGTAATGAATGAATACATAAAGTTATGGTCTACAGGAGATGAATACAATGAACATGGAAATCTTGACGCTTCCTATCATCAGCTCTCTAGTTGTCTTTGTTTATAATTTTTCTGTGTTCATTATCAGTAGATCTTTTCTAAAGATCTGGAAGCTTTTTACTGATCATTGTTCACTGTTTCTACTGATATGGGAAGGGTTCTTTCTCCTCAGCAGAAGAGAAGGTAGAACATTTTAACCTTTTTTTGGAGTGTCAGGGAATTTTGTTTACACTGTAAAGTCAATGAGAATATTGAAGCTTTTCACTTCTGGAAAATATTAAATATGTAAAATTGAAAATTTCAAATTCATTCCTGGGTAGTTTGGTTTTTCCAGTAGTCATGTATGGATGTGAGAGTTGGACTATAAAGAAAGCTGAGGCCTGAAGAATTAATGCTTTTGAACTGTGGCACTGGAGAAGACTCTTGAGAGTCCCTTGGACTGCAAGGAGATCTAACCAGACAATTCTAAAGGAAATCAGTCCTGAATATTCATTGGAAGGACTGATGCTGAAGCTGAAACTCCAATACTTTGGCCACCTGATGTAAAGAACTGACTCATTTGAAAAGACCCTGATGCTGGGAAAGATCAAAGGTGGGAGGAGAAGAGGACGACAGAGGATGAGATGATTGGATGGCATCACTGAATCAATGGACATGAGTCTGAGTAAGCTCTGGGAGTTGTTGATGGACAGGGAGGCCTGGCATGCTGCTGTCCATGAGTTTGCAAAGTGTCAGACACGACTGAGCGACTGAACTGAACTGAGTTTGGGACAAATATGAGAATTATATAATTTAAATCTAAACTCTTGGTATTTCTTTCTTTCTTTGGCAGTTCCAAAAGAGCTGTACCTTCTGTTAACTATACAAATCCTTTTTGAGAATTACTAAATTGATAATGTTCACAAGTTATCCAATTTCTCATTACTCTTAGTTGTCAGTATAAGAAATCCCATTTGATTTATCATGTTATATCTGCAACTCTAATAGTTCAGTTCTGACAAATTTTTATTTTATTCAAAAATATTGGCATAAAGTAAAATTTCAAATAATATACAATTCTCCCTTTCAGTTTATGTATCTGTTCGTGTCTAACTTTTGGAAAATTTATAGATGTGTGTTATACTCACTGTTTGGAACTTTTTTCAATAGCAAAAAAGTATCTTTTTTGAAGATCTGTCTTTGTTAACCTTTACATTTTGAACTCTTTTAAATAGCACAATGCATGTATGATAATTAATAGGACTTCCCTGGTGGCTCAGATGGTAAAGAATCTGCCTGCAATGCAAGAGAGCAGGGTTCAGTCTCTTGGTGGGAAAGATCCCCTAGAGAAGGAAATGGCAACCCACTCCAGTATTCTTGTGTGGAGAATCCCATGGACATAGAAGCCTGGAGGGCTACGGTCCATGGGGTCACAAAGAGTCTTATAACCAGTGGTCTGTCGAAATTTTAACTAGAATTTGTTGTTCAACTAAAAGTGTTAGTAAGAGCTACAGTTATTTTATAGTTGATATTTAACATCTGTGAACTCTTTTGGGTTTGTTGTATTTACTGAATTTTTTGGAATTTTTGGACCATTTCAATTGGCACATTTAGATCAAAATTTTTGGCCAAGACAAAGTGTGGAGGTTTTAAAATGTCCACAAAAGCAACCTCTACAGCAGCTTCTCTTGGCAGAGCACAGCCCAGACCCAAGCCAATAGAGGCCAGGAGGTGTCAGCATCCTTTCTGTAGATGTTTCAGAGGAACGCTGTAACTCACATTTGGAATGTGCATTTCAGTAGACTGGCATAAATGAATACCACAAATAGTGATCATATATTACACACATTTTTGGATTCATATTCGCCCACGTTTGTGAATTTCAGGTTTTTTGAAAATTGGTATCTAGCCTGTGAAATGAGGCATAATGTTTTCAAAGCAGGGTTTAGGATTACTAAGAAATTTATGATACTGTTTTGCAATGAGCTTGATCAAAGAAACTTTTTGAAAAAAAAAAGAGAGGAAAGGAAGAAAGAGAGAGGAAAGGGAAAAAAATAGAGATGAAAGGAAAAATAATACAAATGTGCCACACATTTAATACTTTTTCTCCTAAGAGCTAAAAGTGCTTCCTTAGATATTATCAGGTTATATGTAATTATAACCATGGAAGAAAGATTAAGGAAGGAATCACAGACATCTTTGGGCTCCCCATTCTACTCCAGGAGGAAGGAAGGGGTGACTAATATTTGTTGCTCAAATTTCTTAGGAAAGTCACTTATCATCCACTGTTTCCCTTAATCTTCAGAACTACAGTGTGAAGGAGGTATGAATTGGACCTGAGAGTCAATGATGCTGAACTTTGAACAAGGCTAAATAAACTATCAATAAAGTCATGGTTTGAACCTAAATCTAGCTCGTGCCAAATCCTGTGCTTATTTGTACAGAAGGAAAGCTTTTCCTGCATAGGATACTTTGTGTGTGTGTGTGTGTGTATCTGTCATTTGCATTGCTTCCATGTAATCTTTGTTTTTCTGTTGAGGTTATTGATGGAAATGAGAACATAACAAGTTTAAGAAAATTTTTATTTTACTCTTTAATTCAAATAATAAAATCCCATTTAAGAAATGTAATTTAAAATGTCCAGTTTTTATGTAAGTCTCCAGTTGTCTATTTCTTTGAATCTCCTTAAAATTAAGTCTTGGCATTAAAAATTCTTAAAACTAGACAATTACCTTTTCTTATTATGTGGAAGGATTCTCTCCTCTTCCCAAAAGCAAACACATCATAGCCATTATTTTTCTTTAATAAAGTCTCCTCTAGGACAGCCATTTATAAGTCTCACTTGAAACAACCTTTCTCAATGCCTGCAACATAAATGCATAATACTTATATTGTTTTTCTGGCTTATTTAAGTAAATGACAGCAGTTGTTCCCTGGTCCACTCATTCATTAAAAACTGACTTGTCAATAGAAAACGTTGTCTATTTAGAGCACTTTTCATCTTCTTAATGTAAGTCAGATATTAATATGTCCTCATTGTTGTTGTTTAGTCATTAAGTTGTGTCTGACTCTTTGAGACCGCATGGGCTGTTACCCACCAGGTTCCTCTGTCCATGGGATTTCCCAGGCAAGAATACTGGAGTGGGTTGTCATTTCTTTCTCCAGGGAATCTTCCTACCCAGGGATTGAACCTATATCTCTTACGTTTCCTGTGTTGGCAGACAGATTCTCTACAACTGAGCTACCTGGGAAGCCCAATATGTCCTTGCAAAGCTCCATTAAGAGACAGCTGTGTCATGGACAAGAGCATGGACTTTGGAATGAATGCTCTTTTGGAATCCAAGCTCTGCCCCTTCCCAGTGGTGTGAAACTGAGCAGGTTCCTCAACCTCTCGGTAAGTGGTAACCTCGTCTGGAAAATGGCAATTAACTAGCCTGTCCCCATTCTGGTTGTTGTGAGGATTAAATGAGCTGATACAAGTAGAGCAATTAGAATGCTGCATGGGACACCCTTATTATTTAAGGTTGGCAATAAGCTTTAAGACCAAACTCCAGCAAAATTTATCCCATGGTATTTAATAGTTTTACCACTAGAAAGGACACTAAGAAGCAATTTGGTTTAATAGTTAACAGAAAAAAAATCATGCTAAAGTCATTTCTGTTTAATGCTGTAGTATGTAGATTTAAATCATACTTGATGTTGCGGCATTGTCCCAATTGTTGTAGGAAATTGTTTAATTAAAACATTTTCCCTCAGGCAGTATAAAAAGACATGAATAATAAAATGCTGAAAGTATAAGTATATAGGTATCATTACCATATCATCTATTTTATTATTTATAATCTTACTAATACTAAGCATTTTTAAAAAAAACAAATTTCTAAGATAACTATATATAACACATTTATCTTCATTGCCAATTTCTGTCTCATAGATTTCCCCTTTCTGTGCATTTCTTGTAGATGGAAACATGTAACATATGGTCTTTTCCACATGGCTCTTTTGACTTAGCATGATAGTTTTGAGGCTCATCCATGTTTTAGCAATAACAGCACTTCATCCCTCTTTATAGCTGAATAACATGCTCTCTTGTATGAATAGATTCCAATTTGTTTGGCCATTCACTAGTTGATGGACATTGGGTTGTTTCTACTTTTTATTTAATAAAAATAATGTTGCCATGAGTATTCGTTTGCAAGTCTTTGTGGGAACATATATTTTGAATTCTCTTGGGTAAATTCCTAGGGGTACAGTTGCAGGGCCATAACTTCTGCCACATGATCTACAGAACAAGATTTTGGGAAAAAAATAATTAGGGCCTCATAATGCTCTTCATGGGCTTGGGAAAATAAAGGACAGAAATGGTATTGACCTAACAGAAGCAGAAGGTATAAAGAAGAGGTGGCAAGAATACACAGAAGAATTGTGCAAAAAAAATCTTCATGACCCAGATAATCACAATGGTGTGATCACTCACCTAGAGCCAGACATCCTGGAATGTGGAGTCAAGTGGGCCTTAGGAAGCATCACTACGAACAAAGCTAGTGGAGGTGATGGAATTCCAGTTGAGCTATTTCAAATCCTAAAAGATGACGCTGTGGAAGTGCTGCACTCAATATGTCAGCAAATTTGGAAAACTCAGCAGTGGCCACAGGACTGGAAAAGGTCAGTTTTCATTCCAATCCCAAAGAAAGGCAATGCCAAAGAATGCTCAAACTACCACACAATTGCACTCATCTCACACACTAGTAAAGTGATGCTTAAAATCCTACAAGACAGGTTTCAGCAATACATGAACCGTGAACTTCCAGATGTTCAAGCTGGATTTAGAAAAGGCAGAGGAACCAGAGATCAAATTGCCAACATCTGCTGGATCATCGAAAAAGCAAGAGAGTTTCAGGAAAGCATCTATTTCTGCTTTATTGACTATGCCATAGCCTTTGACTGAGTGGATTACAATAAACTGTGGAAAGCTCTGAAAGAGATGAGACTACCAGACCACCAGACCTGCCTCTTGAAAAACCTGTATGCAGGTCAGGAAGCAACAGTTAGAACTGGACATGGAACAACAGATTGGTTCCAAATAGGAAAAGTACGTCAAGGCTGTATATTGTCACCCTGCTTATTTAACTTATATGCAGAGTACATCATGAGAAATGCTGGGCTGGAAGAAGCACAAGCTGGAATTAAGATTGCCAGGAGAAATATCAATAACCTCAGATATGCAGATGACACTACCCTTATGGCAGAAAATAAAGAAGAACTAAAGAGCCTCTTGATGAAAGTGAAAGAGGACAGTGAAATAATTGGCTCAAAACTCAACATTAAGAAAACGAAGATCATGGCATCTGGTCCCATCACTTCATTGGAAATAGATGGGGAAACAGTGGAAACAGTGGCTGTCTTTATTTTTCTCGGCTCCAGAACCACTGCAGATGGTGACTGCAGCCATGAAATTAAAAGACACTTACTCCTTGGAAGGAAATTTATGACCAACCTAGACAGCATATTAAAAAGCAGAGACATGACTTTGTTAACAAAGGTCCGTCTAGTCAAGGCTATGATTTTTCCAGTAGTCATATATGGGTGTGAGAATTGGACTATAAAGATAGCTGAGCACAGAAGAATTGATGCTTTTGAACTGTGGTATTGGAGAAGACTCTTGAGAGTCCCTTGGACTGCAAGGAGATCTAACCAGTCCATCCTAAAGGAGATCAGTCCTGGGTGTTTCATTGGAAGGACTCATGTTGAAGCCGAAGCTCCAATACTGTGGCCACCTGATGGGAAGAGATGACTCATTTGAAAAGACCCTGATGCTGGGAAAGATTGAGAGCAGGAGGAGAATGGGACGACAGAGGATGAGATGGTTGGATGGTATCACTGACTCAATGGACATGAGTTTTGGGTAAACCCTGGGAGTTGGTGATGGACAGGGAGGCCTGGCGTGCTCCGGTTCATGGGGTCAGAAAGAATCGGACACGACTGAGTGACTGACCTGACTGACTGACTAATGCTCTTCATGAATAATCTTTATTAAAGCTCTATGTATTCAATTTGTGCATTTAAACAAAAACAGCGATGATGGATGGCTTATTTTATTTTATATAAAAAGGAATATAGCAAATATGAAAGAAAAGCATACCTTGAAATTTAGGGCACATGCATGCATGCGTGTTAAGTCACTTCAGTCATCCCATATTCTGCGACCCTATGAACTGCAGCCTGCCAGGCTCCTGTGTCCATGGAATTTTCCAGGCAAGAATACTGGAGTTGGTTGCCATGCCCTCCTCCAGGGGATCTCCTCTACCCAGGTATTGATCCTAGGTGTCTTTTGTCTCCTGCATCAGCAGGTTGATTCTTTACTACTAGTGCCACCTGGGGAGCCCCAAATTTAAGGGACATATATCATCAAATCTCCTCCATTGCTGTATAAAGTACAGCTCTAGGTATTGAACACTTCAATATCTCCCAACATTGTTTACGTACAAGAATACTTGAACCCCTGTTAAATGAAACTAAGTCTTTAAAATTCAAATTTATGCATAGAATTTTAGAAGTCATTTTATACACTTAATTATAAAACATTTCTCAAGGGCAGAAACATAAAACTAATCAGTGTATATTGACGTACAAATAGACAATTTGTAGCAAATAAAGCAAGAAACGATGCTCAGGAAACATCCCTTGCTTCTATTATAATGAACTGCAAGAATGTTAGCATTTTCATTGGCCAGGTGAAGAGTTCATTTATCTGAATAAGGAGAATCAGGATCATAATTGGGTTTTCAGAAAAAGAACCCTACCATTCCAGGCTTTATCATATTACTAAATTTCTCTAGGAATTAACTTCAAAATGTCCAGAATGGTTTTCAGCTCATATGCTACGTATATGAATTTTCTTATCACTTTAACACTTATTTCCTTATTTGTGGAATTCTAGGACAAAATCTTTTAGTGAAGATTAGAAGTACAATTTTCAGAATAAATATAAAAAGAATGTAGACATGTATTTCTCTTGCCAGCCTCCTAGATGGAAATTGATTAAAAATGGTACATGAAGGACTGGCAAAAACTAATGAATCATAGATGCCTCATGGGTCCCAGGGAAGGTATTTAAGGTTGTTGGTGTACATTCCTGAATGCTTTAGTTTGGTTTTATGGAGGGCAGCCATATTATCCCCGGGCCCTACTTCTAGATACCATTATCAAACAGAGAATGACGAGCAGCTGAAGCTGGGGATGCAACTCAGTGTGGTGTTTCTTATGTTCTAAACTTCAGGTACGAAAGGCTGGGCTATTCACAGACCAAATGTAAGTAGGTCACAATTCTTTATAATAGGAAGCTTTTTAACAAACCTCACTTTTTTTTTTTTTGATGTTCAGATGTTACATATACATTTTTCAGTGGTAGGAAGCTTTAAAAACATTACACATACGCATGATGAATTACGTGAATATCTAAACTAGGACACAAAATTGGGAGACTTTATAAGTCAACTTCTGCATGGGAAAACTAACCAGCAAAACTGGGTAGCTACTGTTTTTGTGTAATTACCATATGCTAAGCACTGTTCTAATTGCTTTATAATTAACACATTTAACCTTCATAACTTTATGCATGCTAAGTTGCTGCAGTCGTGTCCGACTCTTCGTGACCCCATGGACTGCAGCCTTCGGCTCCTCCGTCCATGGGATTTTCCAGGCAAGAGTACTGGAGTGGGTTGCCATTGTCTTCTCCTGTAACTTTATGAAGTAGGTATAATTATGATCATCTCGTTTATTAGGTGAGGAAACTGAGCCACAGAAAGTTAGGTTAATGGCTTGTTTACCTAATGGCAACATCACACAGATAGGAAGTGATGAAGCCAAGCTTTGATCTAAGGTACTCTGGCTCCTGAGCTCAAGTTCAGAGCCAACATGCCATATCATCCTCTAGTAATTATGTAGGGAATTCTCTGGCAGTCCAGTGACTAAGAATCTGTGCATCCACTGCACGGGGATGGGTTCAGCCCCTGGTCACAGAACTAAGAGTCCACAAGCTGTGCTGTGCAGTCCCTCTCACAAAATAGAAAAAAATTACACAGACGCATATTCATATGAAGTAAGATATACCCAGCTGATGGTTGCCTTGTTTTTTAAACTATGTACTGCAATAAAATCTTTAAGATTTGTTCATTTTTACTGATAATTTATAATCATTTGAAAAAAATGTAATGAAATTTAATACTATCAATAACTATTTCAAGAAGAAACTATTTTGTAATTCTTCTGAAAATAGAAATCATGCTTGTGTATAAAATATCCTCTTAATCAAAAATGTTTTCTATGGTCATGATGACTATTCTTACTTTCATTCATTCTGTCTCAGTGACTGTTGTAGGTGAGTGTGCCTGGTTGAGAGTCAAGGAGAGTTTTGAGATGCTCTCCCTCTTAGGAGTCCACACGGCATTTGAACAAGCCTATCTCATCAATGCCAAGACTGAATCACCTAATCATTCATAAGATGTAAAGTATAGTCTGAGCTTCCCTGGTGGCTCAGGCAGTATAGAATCTGCCTGCAATGCAGGAGACTGGGGTTTGATCCCTGGGCCGGGAAGATCCTCTGGAGAAGAGAATGGCTACTCACTCTGGTATTCTTTTCTGGAGAATTCCAGAGACAGAGGAGCCTGATGGTCTATGGTATAGGCAGGGAAATATCTTACTATATTTAGACAGTTGGCCTTTTCAAACCTTGTTTTGAATTAAATATTTTGATATTGATGTCAAAGTATTTTAATACCAACATTTATTTTGATAGAAGCAGCATTTAATGAATGAAAAAGCATACATATCTGAGAGACATTTAACCAAGATGAAGTGGAAGACTCACAGTTGACACCATGGATATTCAGAACTGTGTCTTAGCTAGATGGAAGGTATAGCACTTTGGAGAGAATTATGTAGTAAACTTTGCTTTAATATGTCCAAGTTAATTCACAAGATTGCTGGGGGGAAATTTATAAATTATTTCAGTAAACAAATTATTTTTGAACACCCTCAAGCTGGAGAAAAAAGCAACTGTTTACCTGCAAATAATTGATATGCTAATTTTGGATAATTCTTCTCTAGGCATTAAACCAAATCTCCTATGCACCACTATTACGGTAGTTCTTTGATTAGTTTGAATTGTCTCAGTCACTTGCAACTTTTTCAAAGATTATATTTCACTGAAAATATCTCATAATTTAACATTTCCACTCTTTCTGGCTATTCTTTCCTTGGTTACTCCAAGGAGTTACTTCTCTCATTAACCTATATTAACACTTTAAAGGGTGCGTATTTTCTATTCCTATCTGTAATTCTGTGAAAATAAAGCAGCTGTTTAATGGTTAGTAATATGAGTGCAAAAGTATTAATATATCCCCACTGAAATATTAACATAATTTAATGTACATTCAATAAAATTAAAGTAGCCAATAAGGAATAGGATTCTTACTTACATTTTGAACTGATGGTTACAAAGGGCTTTGTTACATGTTTTGTAAACACAAACTCCACAATGATTTAAATGGTTTTAATATTCTGTAGACAGTATAAGCTACTCAGTTTTAGGTTTTCATTCTTAAAATCCTACTTTTTTGGTTCAGTTCAGTTCAGTTGCTCAGTCGTGTCTGACTCTTTGCGACCTCATGAAATGCAGCACGCCAGGCCTCCCTGTCCATCACCAACTCCTGGAGTCCACCCAAGGTGAAAAATAAGAACTGAATATTGTGCCCACTCCTAAATTCCTATTTTGAAGCCCTAATACCAGTGTAATGATATTTGGAGATGGATCCTTTAGACAGTATTGGGTTGGCCAAAAAATTTGTATGAGTTTTTCCATGTTACAGGAAAATCTGAACAAACTCTGGCCAAACAAATAATTATGTCGTGAGGGTAAAGGCCTCATGGTGGCATTAACCCTTTTTTAGAAGAGACATCAAAAAGTTTGTTTTTTATATTTTTTTCTCTCTTTCTCCACCATCTAAGGGTCCAAGGAGAAAATGGATGTCTGCAAACCAGGAAAAATGCTCTCCCTAGAACCCAGCCATGTTGGCACCCTGATCTTTGACTTCTGGCCTCCAGAACTGTAAGCAATAAATTTCTGCTTAAGCCATCCAGTTTGTAGTATTTGTTGTAGCAGCCTGAGCAGACCAAGATAATCTATAAAGAAGGAAATATAATAATCTAATTTGTCCTGAATTCTATATAACATTAGCTATTGACCTATATTAACATGTAGTGAAGATATATAAGCAGAATGTACAATGCACAAGATATGCTTATACCAAGGAAAATAGGTAATAATGTTTATCTTAAATTACATAGATGGGTTCTCCTGGTGGCTCAGACAGTAAAGGATCCGCCTACAATGCAAGAGTCCCAGGTTCAATCCCTGGGTTGGGAAGATCCCCCGGAAAAGGGAATGGATACCCCTTCTAGTATTCTTGCCTGGGGAATCCCATGGACGGGTAAAATGGTGGGCTACAGTCCATGAGATAGTAAGAGTCAGACACGACTAAGCAACTGACATTTAAATTACACAGATGTATTTAGACTCTTTGGGTTTTATAATTTGGCCTGTTTTGTTACCACACCTGTGAACTTCTTGTATATTTCAAGTTTTACAGCATGTAAATCTGGACAACTGCTAATGGGATAGAGCTGAAATTGTGAGAAATACTCAATTACGGTAAAAGAATAAATAACCCCGCAAGTAATATTTTGGCTCTCTTTAAATTTTAGTGGTATTAGATGCCACGTAAGCTAAGATGTACAAGAGAGAGAGGATAGGTTATAAAGTAAATCTTAGGTTTTCCTCATCATTTCTTAGAAATCAAAATCAATTTAAGACATCAGTTTTCAATAGTATTCTCATGTATAAGTAGAACACAGTGATATGTAATATCTGGTGCAATAGAGATCCATGACTTCTAGCCTCCTGAGACATCTCTCTTCATGAAAGAGATGAAGAACATCAGCTCATGAGTTATGTAACCTTGAGACAATTTCCCATTTCTACTTACAAGTACAAATAAATGTCATAATACAGATCAACTATCATTTGTTATATACAAATATGTGGTTCTTTTTTTGGACATTTTTCTGGATCTAAATAACTACAGGTGACATTTCTAAAAAATGAAGAGTCCTGAATTCAGTAGAGAAAGTAGAAGAGTCTACATCTCCATTAACTCCTGAGAGGTTTCATCATTTGAGTTTTCTCCAGACAGCCTGATGATCTTTATTTTCCCTGAACTCACATGGGCTGTGACAGCCATTTGGCAATTAATTGTGCATGGAGTTAATATGTAGTCCGTATATGTTTCAGGACACATGTGGAGCTAAGCAGGGAGGTAATGTTGTTCTGGTTCCCTGGGAAACATACTTGGAAATGATGAGATTTACAGGAAGGAAATTTATTTGGGAATGCTTTGGGGAAGAGTGGAAGTAAGGAAAGGAGAAAAAGGCAAAGGGAAAACTTGAACATCAATGCAGAGGCAGCTAGTCCTTCAGAGAAGCGCTGAAGTTGGGGAAGCAGCCCTCTGCCTGAGGGAGCTTTCCGCGGTGTTTGGGGAGTCAGCCCGCCAGCAGTCAGTGCTTCTGACAACTGATGAGACCAGAGCCTTGGTCCTGACGCAGGCTACCTGGGAGCTTCACTCCAGCATTCACTGCAGGAAGCAACAGAATGCATAGATGAGTGGCATAGCCCTGAAAATTAGCTGGGCTGGTTTGAAACTGGTTTCTACCACAGTAGACACCAGATATGCCACCTTGGGCAAACTACTTAACTTTTCTGCTCCTACTCACTGGGGATAAGAACTCTGCAGGCATCTCATGGGGTTATTGTGGAAATGGATGGATGAGTTAACACACGTAAAGCATACAATTCCTGGAATATTGTGAGCCCTTTGCAATTGTCAGCTATTATTATGAGACGTTGCTATAAAACAATGAAACTATTTTTAAAACTAACTTACCCGTATGAATATTTGTTCCTGTATAGGTCAGAGGGGGCTATTAATAAACAAACTCCAACATCTCTAGTTGCTTAAAATAACGAGGATTTATTTCTTGGCCACGCTACATCATAGGTTGGCTCTGGGACCTGAGCTGACAGAGGAGCCACTAGCTGAATCATTGCCAGTGTGGCAAAAAAAAAAAGATAGTATTTTAAATGCTGACTCTTAAAACTTCCACGTGGAAGTGATCCATGTCTATTCCACTCATATTTCACTGGTAAAAATTAAACATGTGAGTACACATAACTCTTAAGAGGTGGGAAGGGAGGTATAACCCCACCTTTGTCTGGAAGGAAAACCTGAATGACTTCATAATAGCACTAATGACTATCAACAGTTTAATTTTTAAAATTACATGGCACTAGTACACTTATTAATGATAGACAACTGTTCTTGAACACTTACTGTGTGCCAGATACTATGATAAACAGCAATACTATGAAATAGACTCCTATTAATAGCCCGGTATTATTATCATACACTAAAAAAGTACTGAGACTTTTTTTAGTGTCAGCTCTAAAAACTTAGAGAAACCCAATAAACAGCATGAATCTAGTTGGTGGCTAATGTGAACTCAAACTCAGGTCTGTCTGACTGCAAAGCCCCTGTTCGTAACTAACACTCTATGTCCTCATAAGAAATATGGTGACGCCAGTATAGCTCACAATATCTTCAAAACACATGCTCTATTTTTTTTTTTTAAGGAATTGCTGTTAGAAGCTATTATTTAGAGGGTCTTAACTCCCAAAGTGTATGAAGTCTCAAACACTGTAGGAAATTTTTGCATGCTCCTATGATGGTATTCCCTGTTGGCTCAGCTGGTAAAGAATCTGCCTGCAATGTGGGAGACCTGGGTTTGATCCCTGGATTGAGAAGATCCCCTGGAGAAGGCAAAGGCTACCCACTCCAGTATTCTGGCCAGCAGAATTCCATGGATTGTATTCCATGGATTCCTTGGTGTCGCGAAGAGTCAGACATGATTGAGCCACTTTCACTTTCATGATGATATTGAATGGGTAAACAAATAAGTCAAGTGCCCCTCTTCCTTTGGTTAACTTGATCAGTATGATGGGGACTCTGCCTTCTTCCCCACAAGATGTGTAAGGGCCATCTACCTTCCAGACCTGGAGATCATGCACATAACTTCTGTTCACATTCCACTGACCAGAAACTCATCATGAGAAACTCATAAGGAAGGCTGGGGAGGGGAGTCTTCCATGTGCCGAGTGAGCCTTGCTCAGGATACGTTGACTATGCTTTATATTTTCACGGGATTGAAGAGACTTAGTGTTAATCACTCAGTCATGTCCAACTCTTAGAGACGCTATGGACTGTAGCCTACCAGGCTCCTTTGTCCATGGGATTCTCCAAACAAGATTACTGGAGTAGGTAACCATTCCCTTCTCCAGGGGATCTTCCTGACCCAGGGATCAAACCTGGGTCTGCTGCATTGCAGGTATATTCTTTACTATCTGAGCCAGCAGGGATGAGACTTAAAATGGAACAAATATAGTAGAGGTTAGCAGGGCATGATCTCAAATCTGCCCCCTTGGTTGGTTTGCATTCCTCCCTTTTCAGTCCTCTGAGCAGTGTCTTATTTGGATTTATACCACTCTTTAACATTTAGTGTCCTGTGTTTAACATGCATTATAGTTTGCCTTTGTGCTAATAGCAAGGTTATAGTTGGCCTTCTTTATCTCTCCTTTAATTGCTGTGTGAGATGGTGTAATCTATTTATAGTACTAATGCAGGATGATACAGAGGACATTCTGGTAATAAACGTACACAAGGCAGTAGTGGGACTGGGAGGAGGGTTTTATATGCCATGGGGCCAGCAATGTGGGCTGCAGGGGCCCACCACACTACCAGACAGCTCTGGTCTGGAAGCAGGGCAGCATATTTAGTCTGATTCTCTAGAGCAAGGGTCTGCAACCTCCAGGATCTAATGCCTGATGATCTGAGGTGGAGCTGATGTAATAATAATAGAAATAAAGTGCACAACAAATGTAGCGTGCTTGAATGATCCCGAAACCATCCCCACCCCCATCGCTTGTCCGTGGAAAAGTTGTCTTCTACAAAATGGGTCCCTGGTACCAGAAAGGCTGGGGATCACTGCTCTAGATGGTCCCTTAAAAACTCTGATAAGAATTTTCAAGGGTTCCATAGGGCAAGTAATAGGGGAATAAATTGTAGTGGAAGAGAATTTTGAAAGTTGTTGCAATGCACTATGAGATTTAGCCCTTGCTAACTTTTAGGAGCTTTCCCCTTTAGTCTGGGCAGGTGTTGTTGTATTGTTCACTCCCATGATCAATCATAAAGTGGCTTAAGATTGGATTCTGTATTATCTCATGATTCTAGGATGAGCATCATTGCTGGGGATATAAGGGGTCCAATAACGCACATCACTTTAACATCGTTAAAACGCTTTCACAGGTATAATTTTATTTTGATGCTGTCCACTAGGGAGGGTGAGGGGCTATGTTTCTCACATTCAGCTTTGTATATCTAGCCCAGCCCAGGGTTTGTATGTTTTTTCCATGGAACATGTATTGACAGCAGCTCTAAAAGTTTAACAAGGCAGGTATCTGCATCACTCTTTGTAGAAGAAAAAAATGGGCTCAGCGAGATTATATGACTCCCCTTAGGTCACATAGCTGGTAATAACACACTGAATTTTGAAGCAAGTTCTTCTGATTTATATTTGCTATTCTTTCCACCCATCTATGCTGCTTATCACATTAACAAAAAGTATACTCAGGAGTAGCAAACATTCATTCCTTGAAGATAAATTCCAGTTGGAAATAGTTAAAAGTAGTCTAGTATTAAATGTGGTAAAGAGTTGGTGGCCAAGTTAAACAATGTTATTTTGGATTTTTAAAAAAATGAGGTATATTTGTAAACTGACACTTTTTTGAGACTCATAAACTGGCACATAATACACATCTCTTAAATGTTTGCTAGTTTTCAGAAAAATGCAAAAATATTTAAAAATTCATATCTTGATGATGAAGCCATGAAACTTTTACCTACAGTAAGATCAGAACCAGATCCCAGGAAATTGAAAACAGAAACTAACTCAGAGCAAAAAGTGCAGAGTTCAAACAATGGCCGTTTTTAAAATCTGAACTTTTGTTTTCAGTGATTTTTAATAAAATCCAGTCTGTATCACTCAGCTTGTGATTTGGCCTTAGAGAGGCGTTATTTATAAAGGTGGTGAGAGAATGGGCCGTGACTCCTGTCTACTATGTGTTAGGTGATTTACTTCATTTAATCCCTAAATCAGTCTATGAAACAAATATTTCCCTTTTAGAGAAGAGGGAAAGGCTGATGGTTTTCAGGTACTGATCAAACATCACACAGCCAGTAGGAGGCAGAGCTAGAATTCCAATGCGAATCTGTTTCAGAGTTAAGGTCTTTCCTTCAAACAATGCTGTTTCTTTTCCAAAGGTAAAAGAGGGTGGAGGTATACTGGATGGAATGATGGTCCCCATATAATGGAACCTGTGAATGTGACCTTATTTAGAAAAAAAACGATCTTTGCAGATGTAATTAAGAATTTCAAGATGAGACCATCCTAGATTATCTGGAGGGTCTTAGATCTGACGACAAGTGTCTTTATAAGAGATATATAAGGGGGACTTTCCTGGTGGTGCAGTGGTTAATTCTCTATACTTCCACTGCAGGAGGCATGGGTTCGATCCCTGATCAGGGAACTAAGATTCCACATGTCATGTGGCGTGGCCAAAAAAGGAAAAAAATAAATAAAGTAAAGATCTCATTAAAAGGAAAAGAGGTACATAAGGGAGATACTGAGAGAAGAGAAGGACATGGGAAAGCAGGGCAGATCTTCAAGCGACACAGCCATGAGCAATACTGCCAGCCGCCCACCGGAAGCAGGAGGAAGCAGATTGTCTCTAGAGCCTGTGGCGGGACACGTTGATTCTAGACTTCTAGCATCCAGAACTAGGAGAGAATGAATTTCTGTTGTTATCAGTCACAGATTTGTTGCAATTTTTTCACAGCAGCCCTGGAAAACCACAACAGGACGTGTGGGGAGATGGCCACACGGATTCACTCAGAATCAAAGAGGAGAGGCTGCTCACTGGCGGACAGGTAGGTTTGGGGTCGCATCCCACCTCTGCAGCTTATCTGTGTGTCCTGCAGAAGAAACTTAATGTCTCTAAGGTTTGGTTTCCTCAGCTGTAAAATAGACATTATGATGCATTTCTCATTGGATTTTAAGTGTTTAATGAGTGTATATAAAGTCCTTAGCATAATAGAAGAAGTCAATTTACTTCCTTCTGTGGATCAGAAGAATATTTCATCATGAAATGGAACATTATCCTTGACTTTGATTTTTGTAAAATGAGACAGACAATGTAATGAAGTGTTACAAGGTCCGCAACAGAGATAAATATGAGACACAGCAGTGGCACACAAAAAAGGGAGTGATTGACTCAGGTTGGTTGAACCAGGAATGTTCTCAAAGGGGAAGACCCTTGAGTTGAGATTAAAAGATGACTAGGCATTGGCAACCCACTCCAGTACTCTTGCCTGAAAAATTCTATGGACTGAGGAGCCTGGTAGGCTACAGTCTAGGGGGTCGCAAAGAGTCGGACACGACTGAGCAAATTCATTTCACTTCACTTCTTCAGGCATATAGTAGGCTAAAGATGGCCCACAGTGCACAGACTCCCCTGTCTCACCCCCTCCAAGGAATAAACCTGTAGGATTATATCCGTGTGAAGAGGCAGCAGGCATATAAGATCAAGGAGTCAGCGGGAGGAGTCTGAAATCATTAAAAATTGATCTCAACTCAAGTCCGTCATAATATTTCAGAACAATAGGAAAAGAGACGGAGAAGGCACCCCACTCCAGTACTCTTGCCTGGAAAATCCCATGGACGGAGGAGCCTAGTGGGCTGCAGTCCATGGGGTCGCTAAGAGTCAGACACGACTGAGCGACTTCCCTTTCACTTTTCACTTTCATGCATTGGAGAAGGAAATGGCAACCCACTCCAGTGTTCTTGCCTGGAGAATCCCAGGGACGGGAGAGCCTGGTGGGCTGCCGTCTATGGGGTCGCACAGAGTCGGACACGACTGAAGCGACTTAGCAGCAGCAGCAGGAAAAGAGAGAAGACCACACAAGCTTCCAGACAAGTGGGAACCCATCCTATAAAAAGGAACAGGAATTAGAATGGCTGCAAATTGCAGAAAAACAATGCTGATAAAGAACAGTGGAGCAATTTATCTTCTACATTTTAAGGGAAAATCACTTCCAACCTAGAAATCTATGCTCAGCCAAATTCCAGTGAAGTATAAGGACAGAGTAATTACCAGCGATGTATAAGAACCATTTGAAAACATTGATTCCACTGTACCCTTTCTTGGGAGGCTGCTGAAGGATGTACTCCTTTAAAACAAAAGAGCAAACCAAGAAAAAAAAAAGAGTTGTTGTACCTAAGAAACAGGAGAGTCAACTCAGGAAAGGAACACACTCCCATAATTTGATAGTAAATGAAAACTATCAGCTAAAAAGTATAACTCGCAAAAGTTGGAACAAGTCAGAATCTTAGGGAGAGATTTTGTCAAGAAGATGAAGATGATAGAATAGCTGATGTAAATAAAAGCAACAAGAGAGTATTTGGATGGGTTGGGGAAGGCTTTGAGGTTACTTAGTGATAAGCACATATTCAGTTCAGTTCAGTTCAATCGCTCAGTCGTGTCCAACTCTTTGCGACCCCATGAATCACAGCACACCAGGCTTCCCTGTCCCTCACCAACTCCCGGAGTTCACTCAAACTCATGTCCATCGAGTTGGTGATGCCATTCAGCCATCTTATCCTCTGTCGTCCCCTTCTCCTCCTGCCCTCAATCTTTCCCAGCATCAGGGCCTTTTCAAATGAGTCAGCTCTTCACATCAGGTGGCCAAAGTACTAGAGCTTCAGCTTTAGCATCAGTCCTTCCAATGAACACCCAGGACTGATTTCTTTTAGGATGGACTAGTTGGACCTCCTTGTAGTCCAAGGGACTCTCAAGAGTCTTCTCCAACACTACAGTTCAAAAGCATCAATTCTTCGGCGCTCAGCTTTCTTCACAGTCCAACTCTCACATCCATACATGACCACAGGAAAAATCATAGCCTTGACTAGACGGACCTTTGTTGGCAAAGTAATGTCTCTGCTTTTGAATATGCTACCTAGGTTGGTCATAACTTTTCTTCCAAGGAGTAAGCGTCTTTTAATTTCATGGCTGCAATCACCATCTGCAGTGATTTTGGAGCCCCCCAAAATAAAATCTGACACTGTTTCCCCATCTATTTCCCATGAAGTGATGAGACCAGATGCCATGAACTTAGTTTTCTGAATGTTGAGCTTTAAGCCAACTTTTTCACTGTCCTCTTTCACTTTCATCAAGAGGATTTTTAGTTCCTCTTCACTTTGCCATAAGGGTGGTGTCATCTGTTGGGGTGGCCAAAAAGTTCAGAAGATATTACGGGAAAGCTGGAATGAACTTTTTGGCCACCCCAGTAGAAAGTTAAGCAAATGGGAAAAAATAATCCAAATAATTATTAGCTTCAGGATAATAAAAATATTGAGCAGGGAAGAAATTTCCATCATAGTGTATTAAATGGTTTAATCCTGCATTACATACATAGGTATGATAATATAGCTACTGAATATGTAATCAAAAATTTGTTTTTAGCCCTTCTGGGGCATGGGGAGTATGCTGCCATTTGGGAGCTAGAAGGAGAAAAAAAGAGCTAACTCTTTGTCTTCCATATTTAGTAGGCAATGCCTAGGACTGAAAAAAAATCTAGAAATAGCAGTTCAAGCATGTTCTGGGGGTGAATACCAAAAAAGCTAAAAAAGTTAAAAGTGATCACTTAATGGTTGGGGAAATAAGGAGTTAGGGATACCTTGACATTATTTGTTTTAACAAATCTGATAAAAGTAGTATCATCTTGAACTATATACATATTATTTTGATAAGAAACAAAACTTGTAACAAAATGTCTTTTGTTCTAGAGTTTCCAAGATATTTCTAATCAGTCTGTTGAAACTTCAAAAATCTCAAATATTCATCCCCAAATTGTCATGAAACCACGGATGCTGAAACTAAGCTCTTTGCTCTTGGATTTCTAGATCTTAGGGCAGTTTCAAACTTGGCTTCCATCTGACATAGCCAACCTGCTGGTGAATTGTAGAAAGGGAAGATCTCCTGGAGAAGGAAATGGCAACCCACTCCAGTACTCTTGCCTGGAGAATCCCATGGACGGAGGAGCCTGGTAGGCTACAGTCCATGGGGTTGCAAAGAGTCCGACATGACTGAGCGACTTCACTTTCACTTTCTTAACCCATCCAGGTAACTTTCAAACTGTGGTGCTAGAGAAGACTCTTGAGAGTCCCTTGGACAGCAAGGAGATCAAACCAGTCCATCATAAAAGAAATCAACCCTTAATATTCATTGGAAAGACTGATGCTGAAACTCTAGTACTTTAGCCACCTGATGTGAAGAGCCGACTCATTGGAAAAGACCCTCATGCTGGGAACAATTGATGGCAGGAAGAGAAGGGGGCAACAGAGGATTAGGTGGTTGGATGGCATCACTGACTCAAAGGACATGAGTTTGAGCAGATTCTGGGAGATGGTGAAGGACAGGGAAGCCTGGTGTGCTGCAGTCCATGGGGTTGCAAAGAGTTGGACACGACTTAGCAACTGAACAACAAAATCCAGGAAACATCAGCCCATAGCAGGGTTAAGGGTAACTAAAGTTCATCAAGTTGGAGGTTAAAGACAACAAGAAAGTGGTTCCATTATTAACTAACTTGTTATGAGAACTTTTTGAGTTTGAGGCAGAAATAGAAAATGTTAAGGAGATGGGAAAAGTAAGGATGTTAAGAAAACATTCGTTTGGCACAGAGTAATTTATTAGATCATGGAGAAGGCATGAACAAAGATCTTATTCTTGATTGGATCAAGAATGGATTCTGCTTTATATTAAGTAGGAAATTCTGAAGATACTTCTCTATGAGACATGAGAGTAATATTGTTCATTTGAAAAGGTTGAACATTTTAAGGAGCTTTTTCCCTCTTGGATATCTCTGTTATTTGTAAAAAAATGCAGGGTATCTTTAACTTACCATTTCATGGCCATTGTTCAAAACCCTGAACACGATTCCCTATAGAAAGAACTGCAGGTGGTAGGATCCATTAGGCCAACCCCCTAATGACTCGTTAGTCTCTGGTTGCCACAACAGCACTGAACTAAACCCATGTTTCCATGGAAAAATTCAAATATGATTCATACTGAGCTGCAGGAATACTTGTGACCACATTTTGTAACAGAAATTAAAAAGGAGTGATGAGTGGGTGGGATCAGGGGTAGAGATACTCGCAGAAGAGTGTTGCGAAGGAATAAATTATATCAAGGGAAACTTACCTCTCCTCTTTCAGTGCCTCTTGACAGAAAAACAATGGTATCTAGAACCCATTCTGAATCTCATTGATGTAGTTCCTAGCTGAAAACAAAATAAAGATTTAGGTAGAAGCATTTCTAGGGAGTAAGAAGTTGAAAAGACGGGAAAATAGAATTTCCAGAAGGAAAGTGAGTTGTTTTGTCGTATGGCATTTGGCTTAACAACTCTCTTTCTTTGCCTCTCTCTTTCTCTCCCCCCTCTCCCCGCCCCCCATCGGGGTGTGTGTGTATGTGTGTGTGTATGCGTGTGTGTGTAATATGTTGAGCTTATTTAGAGCTTCCCAGGTGGTGCTAATGGTAAAGAACCCACCTGCCAGTGTAGGAAACTTAGTAAGAGAAGCAGGTCCGATCCTTTGGTTGGGAAGATCCCCTGGGAAGGGCATGGCAACCCATGCTAGTATTCTTGCCTAGAGAATATCCTGCCATGGAGAGAGAAGCTTGGCAGGCTACAGTCCATAGGGTTGCATAGAGTCAGACATGACTGAAGCAACTTAGCAGGCATGCATAGACTTGTATAAATAAGAAGCTGCTTATAAATAATTCTGATATCTGGTCAACCTAATGAAAATTCTTATCAATGAATGTTTTGAAATTTCACAATTAACTAGAGAACAGCAAAGTTGAAGTGGTAAAAATATAAACTCTAAATTACACTGCTTAATAATTAAGAACTCTTGCCTTGGGGGCAGAGGAAGAAATCCAAAACCAGTATATTAATTTAGCTTAATGAAGAGAAAAACAACTATTTAAAGATTTGACCCTTTTCTAAATTTCCAGACCCAACAGTGCACTTAATTGAATGCTTATAATAACATATAAATGATGCTCAGTCTATCAAATGCAATTTTAATCATTTATTCATCGCATCTGCATTTTTAATATCAAGATAAAATAACTTACTGCTATTTTCCCAAATATTTGTTCTCGGTAGGCTGAATTTTTCTGTTGATAAAGTAGGGTTCACAGACATTTTCATTCCTGTATACCATATGAGTTTTTGGCCCATCTTTTATATTGTATCAATGACCTCAGAAAAGAACTGCCCTCCTTCCCTTTTCCTTTTCCTTTATAGAACATTTCAAATACTTTCCTTGTTGATTTTGCTGTGTTGCCCTAATTCCATGCCTAGCACAAATATTGGGTTGGCCAAAAAAACTGGTTGAGGTTTTTCCATAAGATGTTATGGAAAAATCCAAATGAACTTTTTGGCCAACCCAATATAATACGGGCTGTGAGATACTGCATACTTCGTGAACTTACTAACCTGTGACTGGGCTTGCCCTGGGGTCATCACCCTTTTCCTCATTACCTTGTAACTCATCCCCATTCCATGGAGAGAAGCAAGAAATACATAGAGGTAGTGAGCTGTTGCCTTAACTAGGGAGGACTGTGGCCTTTCCCCCACTCACTGCAGTAAAAGAAGGTAACACCTCTGTAAACCAACTTAGAGGGTTCAAGAAAGTTACATGAAGATATGGGTGTCCCTAGAATAGGAGGAAATTGGCAGCTCTCCCCTCTGTGAGAGACCGGCTCAAACGCAGAAGCCCTATGCCTTCCCTGAGACGCCTGGAGATGGAGGAGAGGGATCAAGGTGCTCCCTGATGTTTGAGATGTACGTGGAAACGGATACTGGGACCTGCTTCTTTCCTGGGGGAATTTTGAAGGTAGGACAGCAGATGGAACACCTCCAACGGCAGAGTGAAACGAGTGAGTTGTAGCCTGCCTTGTCATTGTTTGGCATGGAAAGGATGTTTGAGTTTCCTGTGGCTTAAGAGGATGCTGTGAAAGGTAGAAGCTACCTGAAAAGTACTTGTCCTAAAGGTGACTTGCTGGGGCAAGACAACACAGCAGTGGCAGGTTAGGATGGAAGGAGATATACCGTTAGGGATGGGGAAATTTCAAGAGGCAAGCCACAACCTGGGTCATCTTTGTCTGGGGACTGGTGCAGTGTTGAGGACCTGCAGGGTTTCTAAGGCAGCTTCCTGTGAACCTCGGAAAAGTGCTAGTTATTTGGATGTCTGCCTCAAAGAGGTCTCTGATGGCCAGCCAGTAATAGCTGTGGAAGAACTAAAATGCAGAGTAATTCAAGCAAACAAAAAAAAATATATATATATATGCTTTTCCTTTCATTTTATCTTCCTTAAGCTAGACCTTGGAAAAGCCAAAAGTAGAAGGGGAAGGATAAGGAGGAAAGGAGAGGGACAGGCCAGTCTCTTCCGCCACACAGCAGCCCGATTTGGGGTATTTGGAGGGAGGCCTGGGATTGGAGATGAGGTTGCATGAGATTTAGCCTGGACCAGACCCCTTCAATCCCTGCATAGTAGTTGCTATGAATGCAATGGGCTTCCTTCATATACTTGTAAAAAGCTGGAAGCTACAGGATCTGCCTGAAACAAGGGCCAGGAGACAGAGATATTTGAGTAGTGACTGGAGAAAACAGTAAAGCCATTTCCCACCCAGTTGAGACTGTTCAATAAACTGATTCCATGAGGATATATTATGGAGTTAGGTTATTTTGCAGATTGTTAAGGAGGCTCTTTGGGGATGCTGAGCCCAGAGTATGAGGTTAAGAAGCTGGTGAATTCCTTCCCTGAAGAATCAGTGTTTGGGGTTCAGTCTTTTGAAAATGACTTCTCTCATTAAATCTGACACCCACCAGTCTGGGGTGATCTGCCTCTTTCTTCAGTCTTTTCCCCACAACTTGTATGGGGGCCAGTTTTAGATCTTAAAAAAAAAAAAAAAAACTAACACAGATGCATTCTAGGAAAAGACAATGAAAAAGTCTTTCACGTCCCACCTGGGGCATACGTCTTATGCCAGAGAAGAGGTTAACTGTGGAAGAATCACGCACTCATGAAACAGGGACCACAAACAGCAAGCTGTTGCGTGTTGTCTTTTGGGAATGGTATGGTCAGGAGAAGCAAAAGCAGGGCCTCTCAGGGCAGGCTTAGGGGCCAAGACCTCCTTCCTTTGTAAGAGGAGACCTTTGTGACGGAGAACTGAAGTGCTAGTATTGTGTATCCTATCCCTTCCAGAAATGGTTTTTGAAAGGCCACCAGCTTTTTAGGAAGGCTTATGACAGGGTTCTTTGTTAAACTCTTGTGGCTCACCGGCACAGCATAGAATTGGGAGAGCTGGAACCTGAGTTCTAAACCTCATTCTGAAAACAGCTTTATGACCCTGGGAAAAGCAGTCAGCTTCTCTGAAACTTTTTATCATGTATAAAATTAAGAACTTCGAACCAGATACCTAGGATTCTTTCCTGGTCTAACATTTGATGTGTTTCTAAGTCAAAGCATCAACTTAATGGGGAAAGCTTACAATGTTCTAACAAGGAATCCCAGGTTAGGGGGTGGATGATAAAATATTAATTTATGCCACTCTTTCATGAGTAGATATAATACATGCTGATACAAAACCTACCAGAAGGGACTCTTCTTTCTTCACAACTGGCATATTTGTAAATAGCAACAGTAAGCCCCATAACATGTTCTTAGAAATAAATAAGATTCATAGTCATTATTCCTATGTATCAGTAATGATATCACTGTGATGTTTTCAAATCAAGTTTTGAAGGGAAATGAATAACATATATACTGTATTCAGTATCTTAAGTGGCATTATTTCTATTGGATGGTTTATATGGTATCTTATTGATAGTGCCCTATGACTAATAGTGGCAACCCACTCCAGTATTCTTCCCTGGAGAATTCCATGTAGCCTGGTGGGCTACAGTCCTTGGGGTCACAAAGAGTCAGACATGGGGAGCTGGACACAACTTAGTGAATGAACAACAAGAACAACTAATAAGGCATAAGAAAGAACATTGCTCAAGGAAAAGTGATAAAATAAAAACAGTATTTGATCTCAACAACTGCCTTCAATAATCTGCAAAATGATGACAATAATGATTCTTTTTTTATATCATAGTATTATAATAAGATATTATATATACAATAGTATTGTGATATATGGGATTCCTTGGTGGCTCAGATGGTAAAGAATCTGCCTGCAGTGCAGGAGACCCGGGTTCGATTCCTGGGTTGGGAAGATCCCCTGGAGGAGGAAATGGCAACCCACTCCAGTGTTCTTGCCTGGGAAATTCCATGGACAGAGGAGCCTGGTGGCCTACAGTCCTTGGGGTCACAAAGAGTCGGACACAACTTAGCCACTAAACAACAATATTGTGATATGTAATATAGTCAACAATAATATTAATATTCATCATCTCGCTGGCCTCAAGGGGGGTACTAAGGAAGTCTTATTAACATCGATAGCTTTATTTCTACTTTCTTAGCTGACATGGATGTAATCACCGGCTCCTACCTTCTTTTCCACGTTCCCTCTCTGGCGAGCTATGTAGTGGCTGGGAATTTCCACCACGGGGCGGCCACACGTGAGCCCTGGCTGCTACGCTTCTGTTTGGCCTTCTCTCTTAAGTGTCGTGAGAACACAGCTCCCCCACTTCTCCCACAGGTGGGTGGGACTCCCACTGCCGTCTTGTCCCCTCTCCCCTAGTTCCTTTAGGACACACCCGCAGTGGTCCTTCTTCCCAGAAATGGAAAGTAGCCTCCCCCCTCACACAGCTTTTTCACCTTTCCACCTGACTTTTAAAGCAATAGGCGTGGTGTGGTGCCTTTAAGTCTTACAGCATTCTCCATCAAAATGGCCACTTCAGCTCTTACTTGTGGTTCTATTCCTAGAAGCATGAGCCCTTGTTCTGAGCCAGCCTGGGGAATGCTTCCCCTCGTGTTCTCTGTTTTCCATCTTCCTTCTTCCTCTGTTTTTTTTTTTTTTCCCCAGGTTCCTCCTTTCTCCTTTAGAAAATACACTTGTGTGCATGTACACACACACACACACACACACACACACACACACACACACCGCCATCACCAATAACCCATCAAAAACCATCATGAACTCATACAATCTGGACAGATGATGGGAGAGACAGGATTGCCAGCCCAGCCCAGAAATTAAAGCTGAGTCAGTCGAAATAAGCAGTGATCTAAGACTGGTGCACACCAGTGAATCACTGCGTGAATTTTATGACCAGATCTCAAATAAGTATCTTACAGCCTGTTAGCGAAAAGCACCTGTAAACAGTCAGAATCCTGTTTTTTCAGAACCCTATATCTACTCCAAGAGACGGCTACGCAGGTGAGGATGCTTTGGGAGACTGAATTCAGGACACAGGAGATTGCTGGTTTCATGGTTTATGGCTGAAGGTGTGCACTCTCTGTGCTGGTGGTCAATGATGATAAAGTGGATACCACTGCCTCTTTGGATTTCCTGTTGCCCCTTCAAGAACCACCAATTAGAAGCATCTAATCAACTGCAGTGATCTAATCAGGTGTAAGTGCTTTCCTAGTGGTTCAGTGTTAAAGAATCCCCCTGCCAACGCAGGAAACATGGGTTCGTTTCCTGGGTGGGGAAAGATCCCCTGGAGAAGGAAATGGCAATTGACTCCAGTATTATTGCCTGGGAAATCCCATGGACAGAGGAGCCTGGTGGGCTACAGTCCATGGGGCCGCAAGAGTTGGACACAGCTTAGCAACTGAACAACAACAATCAGGTATGAAGTGCTGGGGGTGGGTAAACCTTTTCAGGCTGCCACTGCACTGTGGGCTTCCTCTTCAGATTTTCTAAACTAGTAAAAATAGTCCTTCATTTTTACCTGTGTAATTTTGTCTGTTCTTTCCCCACTTATGCAGATAAATAGTACCAGGCAACATGATGACAGCCACTCTGATCTCTAGTTTTCCTCTTGCTTTCAACTGACCAATGAAATAAGTCCTCAAGGAAGCACTCACCTTTATTATCAATACATGGTCATTCTTAACTAGTCAGGATCAATCTGCTAGATAGTGCCAGTCTCTAATAACCAAGGAGGCAATCCCCACATTTCCTTCTCAAAACTGGGCTGGGAAACATTTGTGATGCAGGGGTGGTTGAATATTTGCATATAAAGTCTATGTCTATTTACACATGCCTATAGCATCATTATGCCATGCATATCAAAGTTATAAATCTAGTTTTTGGCAGTGGTTCTCAAATGTGGTCTCTCCACCAGCAGCAGGGGTAGCACCCGGAAACTTGTCAGAAATGCAGATTTTTGGGGCCTGCCCCAGCCCTTCAGAACTCCGGGATGGGGCTGGCAATCTGTGCATTTTGATTCACTAGTGAGTCTGATGCAGGGTATAAGTACCCTCATTTTAGGATGTTTCCAAGAACAAGCCCCTTTGACTTCTGAAAACAATGGTGTGGGCAAATTAAATTGTTCTTTTTCTGAAAAGCAATTAGTCACACTAGACAATTATTCATGCATTTCTGAAGCTTATGTTGATCATATTAGAAATTTCCTTCCCACCTACTGTATAGAAGGGAACTCGGCTCAATGTTATAAGGCAACCTGGATGGGAGGAGAGTCTGGGGGAGAATGGATCCATGTATGTGTATGGCTGAGTCCCTTTGCCGTCCACCTGAAATTATCACAACATTGTTAATCAGCTATACTCCAATACAAAATAAAAGGTTTTTTAAAAAAATTTTAAAAGGATTCTTAAAGAGAAACTGTGTAAAAACATCTACTATAAAAATATTTGATTAACTTCCAAAATGTTACAGATAAAAACCAGGAAATGGTGACTGATGAATTACCTGGTGGGGTGGGGGTGGGGGGGAATGTATCAGCTTCTTCACCTTTTACAATCAACAGCCAATGTATACTATTTTAATATTGTTCTTAAGTAAAGTATCTAATTAAAAAAATACCCTTCCCTTTCATTCAAAAGGGCCTTAAAGTACCCTTTAGGTAACATCCTTTCAATGTTTAGGAGCCCTGGAAAGGAAGACCCCAAGGCAAGAACTGAAATGAATGCAAACAGATCTCATCAGTGCATGGAAAATACCCCTTAACACCACTCAGCTCAGGGAGGAGTAGAAGAAAACACGGGAGGAAGGTAAAGGCTTAAACAAATACATAAAAAGGGCATTAAACATATGAAGCAGTTTATATTTAATCAAAAATAAAATGCTTTGTGAACTACAAAGTAGGGGGATTCACATTTAATGAGCCTGTAAAGCAGTGCTTTGAAATATTATTGTTGTTTTCACTTCTGGACTTGATCTCTGAGACAGTGTTGGGTGGTGGTGGGGTAACGTGGGGGAAGCATGTTACCATGTCATCCTCATTAATCAGCTGACATTTATTGAGCACTTACTGTGTCCTGCAAATTGGGTTTAAACAGGGGAATGCTTTCAAACAGGGTGGGTCTTGGCTTCTTAACAAGCTTACTAGTTGAAGAGATGGGAGTAACATGGAAATGCCTGGGCTCAATAAAATGACATGATATATTACGAGGAGGCTGCAAATGCAGGGCTTTTTCTTTTTGAGTGTCTGGCGTCTACGGAAGAAGCCTACAGGGGCAGGTGGGCCTCAAAGGAGGCTCACTATCTGCAGAGGATTGTAGAAACAGCCTCAATTTTCCCCTCTCTGGATCTCTGTCCCTCGGCAATGCGAGCTTTCAGCTCTTCATATTCAGCATGTACCCCTGGAATTGGAGCTCGCCTTGTAATGGAAGCACTGGTGAGGTGCCACTTCCGAGCCTCAAGACACCTTTCATGCTTCTGGCCACTCTCTTGGAATTTGACGGGCTGACATGAACAAGGCCAGGTTAAGCCTGTTGAAGGGAAAGAGACCACATCCATCAAAAGATGAGCTATCCAGCTGAGGCCATCGGAAACTAGTTTGCCCCCAGCAGGGCCATCAGTGAGCCCAGCTGAGACCAGAACCCTCCAGTTGAGCCCAGTCAAAATCGCCAATCCACAGAATCTTGGGCTACATGAATCAAGACTGTTTTAGGCCAACACATTTCGGACGGGTTTGTCATATAGCAGTAGATAACTGATACAAGGTCTGCAAGGTGGACAGGAAGGGAGACTTTTGAGGCTAGAGCTGCGACTCCAAACAGGTCAAAAATCAGAAATGTGTGAGGTCAGGACAAAGGAAAGTGAAGGTATCAGTACGACTGACCACTTTCTTTCAATAAGTCAGTAGGCACACGAGCATTTAATAGAACATATACTGGAGATCAGACTTGCACTATTACTATCCTCCAAGCACTCCATCAGTCCCTAAGAAACAGGAATCCTCACATGTTGAAACACACAGAGAGCATCAGGACCCCTATCTGTCTGCGCTGGACTTGAAGAGAGTAAAATACTGTTTTCTAGCCAACTACATTATGCCAAGGGAAAAACTTTTCCTTTCTTTTTTTGGTGACTTATACTCAGCTTTTACTTTTTACGCAGAAAAATCTGCTTGTTTTGTCACTGACTTTCTAGAAACTGCTAGAGGCAACTTTAAAGAATCCCAGAGTAAAGGATATTATGTAACTAGAGTTCTTTTAAAATCTTAAGTTCTCACAAGGTGGATCTAGTAGGCCACAGAGCAACAAACAACTTCCACTCAATTTTATTAGGTCTTTGAATATGTTCTTCACCATAAAAGAGCACAACAGAAGTACTTTCCTTTAAGTGCTAAAAATGTGTTCTTTCTGTTGAGCGGTACTTGATTGAAATGAACATCCCTGGGAGATGATGGATTCTTATTTCCAAAGTAGCATCTTAAATTTGGCTGAGGGGTGCGGGTGGGCCGGGCGGTGATGGGGTAAGTTAGGGTGGAGGTGGTGTGATATTCAGATGGGACATCTTGAACCTGTATCTCCTCCTGTCTGGGATGCTTTTTTTTTTTTTTTTTTTTCCCCAGCAGGCACAGAGGCATCCTTCACTTCATTCAGTTATTTTTTTTTTAAAAAACGGACTAGTTGACAAAGTGCCATCAACTTTATACGAGACAGCCTTATTGAGCAACTATTTTATTCAAGCAATGCTCAGATCAGCAGTACCCCGCAGGTCAGAAAATCACGGTGAACCGGGCATTTCCATAAGAGAAAAGGCGAGGATAATCAAGCCCGAAGCGCCACACAAGGGAAGCCGAGCGAGAAGCGTCAAATCTGAAGATCTCGCCGTGTGTGCGCGTTAGCAGGAGAGCGAGCGAGATAGAAAGTTGCTGTTTTCATCGCAGCCTGTCTCCTGCGAACGTGTTGCTCCCTTTGGACTTTCCAGTAACCAGTTCACCCAAAACTTTTCTGCCACGAGGCCCCGCGTCTCCCGCGTGCCCCCAGCCTTTCTGCGCCGGCTAACAGGTCCCGGATCGCCGAAGCGTCACCTCTGAGTCCTGGGGAAATCTCCGCAGCCCACTCGGACTGCAGCCCTCGGTCGCCGCCGGGCCTCCCATTGCAGCAACCGGGGCGATCGAGAGGGAGGAGACGCTCAGGTCGGGGGTGGGGAGGGAGACCCAGCGGGAGGACCGACCCTGCGGGCCGGGCTCGGGCACCAGCATGGGGAAGGGAGGCGCGGGCCGAGCTCGCTCCGCAGGTAAACAGGCCGGCGAGGCGCAGGGCGCTGCCGCCGCGGCCACCCAGCCATTTCCAGGCACGCAACTCCGCCTCCAGGGCTCTCTGCCTCGCGCGCTCGCCCCGCCGCCCGCTCGCAGCCTCAGCAGCCGCAGCAGCATCACTTCACACAAAGGACTGTTACCCGCTGAGCAGCTTCTCCACCTCCACGTCCTCCTCCGGTGACAGCAGAGCCCCGACAGCCGGGCTCGGGCGCGGCGGCGGCGGCGGCGGCGGCGGCGGCGCGGGGAGGACCTATTACTCCCAGCATCCGAGCATCCGAGGCGGTGGCGGCGGCTTTTTTTTTTTTTCTCTCTTTCGCCTAAAAAAAAATTTTTTTTTTTTTTTTGCCCTTTCCACCGCTTCGCCTTTCTGTGGTTCCACCCACCCCTTCTCTCCCTTCCTCCTCCCCCTCCGGTAAACAAGTCTCCCACGGCCCCCGCCAATAAATAAATTAGGAGGAGGGTGCGGGGGGGGGTGGGGGGAAGAGGAGGGGAGAGGAAAAGGGAGGCAGCGCCAGAGACCGAGGAGGCAAGAGTCCGAACCGACAGCCACCGGAGCCCGCACGCACCTCGCACCATGAGCTGGCGATGCGCCGCGCGCCGCGCCGGGAGGACCGGCCCCGCCGCCCGCTCTCCTCCGCCGTCGCCGCTGCTGCCGCCGCTGCTGCTGCTGCTGTGGACCGCGGCCCTGGCGCCGGGGGCGGCCGCTGGCGACGAGGCGGCTCCCGCGGGGGCCTCGGTGTGCTACGCGTCCCCGCCCAGCGTGGGCTCGGTGCAGGAGCTGGTTGAGCGCGCCGCGGTGGTGATCGAGGGAAAGCTGCACCCGCCGCGGCGGCGGCAGCAGGGGGCACTCGACAGGGAGGCGGCGGCGGCGGCCGCGGGCGAGGCAGGGGCGTGGGGAGGCGAGCGCCCGCCGCCGGCCAACGGGACCGTGCCCGCCTGGCCCACCGGCCCCGCGCCCAGCGCCGCCGAGCCCGGAGCCGAGGCGCCCTATCTGGTGAAGGTGCACCAGGTGTGGGCGGCGAAAGCCGGGGGCTTGAAGAAGGACTCGCTGCTCACCGTGCGCCTGGGCGCCTGGGGCCGCCCCGCCTTGCGCTCCTGCGGGCGCCTCAAGGAGGACAGCAGGTACATCTTCTTCATGGAGCCCGAGGCCAACAGCAGCGGCCGCGCGCCCGCCGCCTTCCGAGCCTCCTTCCCCCCTCTCGAGACGGGCCGGAACCTCAAGAAGGAGGTCAGCCGGGTGCTGTGCAAGCGGTGCGGTAAGTTCCTCGGCCCGCGGGGCGCGCTCGGGCCGGGCGGGGAGGGCGGGGAGGGCGGACCTCCCCGGGGCGCGCCGGGCGGGCGCCGGGCTTCGACGGCTTTCGGGCGGACGCGGTCCGAGCGGCGGAGGGGCGCGTTTGGGAGCCTCTTGGTGGATTGGATTCCACAGGCAAGCGCCTTCTCCCGTTTCCCGGTTTCGAGGCTTTGCCGTTGAGGAAAGTCCAAGTTTGGTCCGCGGTTGGGGCCGCCTGAAACTTTTTAATTCCTTGGGGTTTCGTTCGCCAGGTGGAATGGTAATCGGCCGGTGGCTTGCCTGCGATGCCTTCTCGAACTTGGCTTTGGTTAGGAGTTGCTCTTAGGGCGGCCTTGCGGGGCTTTTCCTTTGAAGGAGGAAGGGTGAGTCGGACAGGTCTGTCCAGTCTGGCCATCACTTCGGGTCCAGAGTGTGGACTTGGTTGGGGGTTTGTGTCTGGAGAGAGTCCGACAAGGAAAGGACAGGGCACCGAGATTCAAGATTTCGTCTTTCAATGTGGCAGTGTTGTTTTTTTTTTTTTTTTGAAAACCGAGTGTCCAGACAGATAGGTGCAGTCTGTGCCTGGTGAAAATGTGTATGTGAGAAGTATAAAGTTGGGTGTTATCTTTTTGGTGACATCATGTCAAGAATTTTTGTTTTAACTGTATTTTCGTTTGGCGGATGCTTTGGCAGTTAAGTGTATCAGACCAGATGAACGTCATTATGGAGCTTCACTTCTAGGCCCTTAAGGAGAATTGGGGGAGATAAGTTAACATTTCAAGGACCTTTCCCGATTTTATCACTGAAAAACTTTTTTCCCAGGTCTCCTTAATATTAGCAGGTCTGAGAAATCAGTTGATAATCTGATTACATTTCTGAAGGAGTTATTACCTCTATGCCATTCATAAGAGTAATTCCTACGTTCTAAATATTTGTAATTTCCTGATGATCATATAATCACTACAGCATAGCGGGGTTTCTTCTCAAACCATAAATTAACATGATTACACATCACAAATTCTCACATGCATAATAGATTTTCCCCCTGGTCTTTATGTATCCATCTAATGGATGGTTGGGTTAATTGAATTTTTACAAAACTCAGCACCATGCGATGCTCAGTCTGCCTGTGATGCAAAGTGTGTCAGCTCTTTTCAGTTTGTAGCAGGTGAGGGCCATTTGTTTACATTTCTGATTGGCATTTGTGGTGCCTATAGGCTGCGGCGGTTAATTAATGCCTACCAGTTGGGTTTTGATGTGAGGGAAGAACATGGCTCATTCTCCACTGCCTGAGTTTCACAATGCACTTTGCGCACCAGGGACCTGTTAAGACTGCACCACTCTGTGGCAAGAAGCTGTTCTCAAAACAGTGGTGCTGAAGAAGGCTGAGTGACGTTGGGATTCCCTGGGTCCGGCTGATAGATGTCACTATAAAACATGGGAAACTCTCCGCTGGGAGCTGTCTTACTAGGACACACAAAAGCATCACACCATTGTCCTGCATCATATGTTATCCTGTTAGAGAATCCGAAACAAAACCTTCTCAGTCACGCCATCATCCAGTTTTCACATTTTACTACATGCAATTCAGGAAGGATTTTGCTTTTACCCCCAAACCATATAAATTGTGAATCATTTAGTACACATGGTGGAAGTTAATATGAAGGGTGTCGTGGTTGGCACTGATGCCTAGGATGGGGGGCGTGGTGTTGCTAGATTAACCATGGTGTTAATTATGCCTTTTAACTAAAAAAGCATGTCAGTTTTCACGGGTAAACTTCTTATAAAGGTCCAGAGGATGTTTGGAAATGGAAAATTGCCTGGAGGAATACTATTCTGTTTTCGTGTTTCCGAACTGAAAAAGCATCACTGAAGGTGGTTTTGCCCTTTTGTTTGCCAGCCAAAGGAGATACATGGTTGTAAGTTGTGGCAGGTTCAGCAAAACAGGTTTTATTTTTTTCTTTTAAACACACTGGAAACCTCCTGCATGTAATGTAGTAGATTAAGAAATTATGAAGTTACAGCTTCAGGTTTGTGTAATTACCATGTATGTTTGGTGATTTTAGTGTTAAACACTTTAAAGTATGATACTGCATGAAACATTAATAGGTTTAGCTAAAGACTAACTGAAATCCTGCTAAAAGTTTCTCTTGCATTTTTACAAGCATGGTAGTTATTGTGACATTGAGGATGTAAATAAAGACTGTAAGCTGTCTTATACAATGGAAACTCAGTCAATCCATACTTGGAATATTGGGTGTGAAAGTGTATGTGTGAGGGTGTGAAAACTTGTGAATTCATTCAGTTGTATGGTCTGGGTTAACAATGTCATTCAGAACCTACCAGGCAAAGGAACACAAATTGGGGGAGAAAACATTCAGAGAAAATAGGGGCTGATTTGTCTTGGTTGAACCACTTCTGTGTGCTTCTGGTCAGATTTCAGGGAGAGTGATGGAGCAGAGGGTTCTTATCTAACAACAGGAAGCTGCCCTGGGGGCGTGATAGCTGTGTTCCTGCCCAAGCTGTGACGCTAGGCTGGAGAGGGAATATAGCAAAGTCATTTTGTGCTATCATGCCCTGGGGAACAGTTTCCAGCACTCCTGCGCTCAGCTGCAGTGTTGTCTCCTACAACTTGCTTATGAATGTAGAAACTACACGTGCAACAGATTAGCCTTGGGGCTGAGCTAATAGAAGTCTGTCTTGAATTCTTTTTTCTCTCCTCCCTACCCCTCATCTAAGAAACTCCTGAGTAGCCTATGTATGAAGACACTTGTCTGAACAATGGCCACTTGGAGAAACAAACTGTCTAGTGTATTTTAGGTGACAACACAGAGTCTCATAGCTTGTTTGCTTTATATGTGGGGCTTGTGTGAATTACACTTCCTTTACAATCATTTGAATGCTCCCCAGTCTTTGCTTTCTCTCTTGCTCACTGCACAGGTTGAGACACATTTCTAGGTTTTATATTTATTGGAATGCAAAATAATTTGCTGTTCAATTAAATTGCTGTTATTCAAACAAATTATTGTCTGCTGCGCTACATTTGTTTCCAAAGCCTTGAGGCTCTGCTAGGCTGCAACTGATTTTCAAAAAGGAGTAAAATGCTGATGTCGAATAACATCCTAATGGGGCCATACGAGATTTGTGCATCAGTTATGTTCTTACAAGTCAACCTAAATATTCAGTATACCCTATTGTATTGCAATATATTGATAATGCAAACATGTTTATGAAATATTCATGATCACTGTCTGTCTTTTTCTCATGTCTTCAATAACTGTTTAATAAACTGTGCTGACCTTATGGTGTTATGAAAAGGACAACAATACAGGGATTTTCCAGCCAATAATTAAAGAGAATTATTCTTAATGAACGGAGAAGGCGATGGCACCCCGCTCCAGTACCCTTGCCTGGAAAATCCCATGGACGGAGGAGCCTGGTAGGCTGCAGTCCATGGGGTCGCGACTTAGCGACTTCACTTTCACTATTCACTTTCATGCATTGGAGAAGGAAATGGCAACCCACTCCAGTGTTCTTGCCTGGAGAATCCCAGGGACGGGGGAGCCTGGTGGGCTGCTGTCTATGGGGTCGCACAGTCGGACACGACTGAAGCGACTTAGCAGCAGCAGCATTCTTAATGAAAGCTCTATTTAGATGGTAGCAATAGGGACAGGTACAACTTGACAGCTTGAATTTCACAAATACACATGTAAATGTAATTCCCCAAGTGTTTGTGATGACTCTCTTAAAAATTGTATAAATCATACTCTCAGTTCTATAGTGTATGTAAAACACTGATATTGAATAGAAAAACCATGTATGTATTGATACATATTTATGTTAAAAGATGAAACCAAGATAGGTCATTTGGGAAAGCAGCTGTTTGGAATAAAAATATTTTAAAAGGTGAATTTAAATATCTGAGTCAGGATGTGTTACAAGCACTAGGGGGAAGTTTTCACCAGTTGTGGGTGATCCATAAGCCCTCTGAATCTAGGGAAAGTTTTCCCATATGTCTTAATGTATTAAGTAAGACCCGTAAGCTTAAACAGCCCTGAGGCTCAAAACAATGGTCTGTGCTTCTGCTGGCCTGAATATTTATAGTAAATGAGAGCAAAAGATGTGATTGGGTGGGTTATTGCCCTTGTCAAATGCAATATATTCAGTGTTCAGGAAATCTTCCTTTGCTTCGATGCCTGTTTTATTCTCGTTATTTTTTTTCTTAATTATAAACATAACATCTTTTAAAACTTATTTCTAAATCTCAGTGGCAGGTGATGAACTGGCTGGATGTCCAAAGATCTTGAAACTCATCTGCTCTCAGTATTTAGGAATACTTAGGTTTTTTGTTTGGTCTTTGACATGCTCAAATGATTAAAAAATTCTCTTTATAGATAGATCTAATTGAATGGGCATTTTGATTAGTCTTACATAAATGAATTATAGTACAGAAAACAAAGTGGATAATGAGAAATAGTGGTAGGGATTCATGGGTTATTATAGTCATTGAAAGTATATAATGAGGAAACTAAAGAAAGTAAAAGATTTAAAAAAAATAGGGCTCTTATGGGCTCATGTAATTTGTTACCAAAGCCATAATAGAACAGCACATTTTAGCCAAAAGTTTTCATAAGAAAATGCAAAGTAACTTTAAATGTCCTTATTTTTAAACAACAGAAATGTCTGTTGTGGACAGTTTTCCATGCATATGTGAATGCTCTAAATTTATGCATGCACGTTTTACTCTGTGCTTTTCTGTTATCAGGAAATTTAAATTAAAGTAACATTATGAAAGGATGCATGACCTAGCCGCTGTCTCAGATATGTCACTTTGTAGTATTTGAACAGCTGATTAGTGATATAGCCTGTGGCGCTTTAGAGTTGACTGATTTGAGACTTTATGCAGACTGGAGTCTTACTGAGGTAAGTGCTAGTTGAGAGACTGTATTTTCATATTATTGTGTTTTCATCTTGTTTAGGGTTGAGATGTGCTTGAAGCATGCCTGTTTCTGAAGGCTGGTCTCCTGGCTCTCCATTTCCAAATGATCCATACAGGTCGAAGATTTTTTTAAAAAACAGAAATTTTGGTCAGGTTGAAAGCTTAAAATGGGTTGACCAATCTCTGCTTGGCATAGATCTGATTGTATCCCCTAATATGGGCTTTGTAGGTGGCGCTATTCCATCTGCCAGTGCGAGAAATGCAGTTTCCATCCTTGGGTTGGGAAGATACCTTGGAGAAGGGAATGGCTACCCACTCCATTATTTTTGTCTGGAAAATTCCACGGGCAGAGTAGCCTTGTGGGTTACAGTCCATGGGGCTATCCCCCAATATAGACTTGCCATATAGGCATCCTAGAAAGAGATGCCTAAGTGGTTATCCTTGCCTGGGAAATCCCATGGGCAGTCCATGGGGTTGCAAAGAGTTGGACATGACTGAGCGGCTAACTCTTTCACTTTCAAGTGGTTATTGATATTGGTGTTTTTTTTTTTTGGTCTTCAGAAGAACCAGGTTGTCTTCCCTATGGAAAATAGTTTCCTGGAAAACTATATCCTAACTTTGGTTCTCCCTTTTAGGCCCTAGTCAGATTTATATCCTGTTTTTAATAATAACTAAAAAAAACAAAAAGAAACTTAACACACAGCTTGGATGGTACATGGGAGAACAGAACTCCCAGCTCCTGACTTGGACTTCAGCTGTCTTCCCTTTGCGTCTCTTTCCTTTGTGGGGACTCTTCAGGGGAAAGCACTAGGTCAATGATGGGGCCCATGAGTGAAGCTGAGTCTGTGAGACATCGAAGTATATATTGATGATTGTTCATCGTCTCACTGACAAGTCTTCGCTTGGCACCTTGGAATTCGACTGTCTGGGGTCCAAGTGTGTCCACATATGGAGGTCCTAAATCACAAGATGTGAATGCTGGGAGTTCCCTGGTGGCCTAGTGATTAGCATTTTGGACTTTCATGGCTGTGACCCGGGTTCAGTCCCTAGTCAGAGAGCTGAGATCCTGCAGGCTGTGTGGCCTGTGCATACCCACACCCACCTACCCACACACACAAAGATCTAATTATAGATGTCCTTCTGTTCCTGATACGCTCTCTGTCCCTCCTGTGGGGACACAGATGGTAACCTGGGTTGCAGGTCTGTCTCAGGGGCTTCCCCCCTACAAAGCCCAGGGCTCTGGCTTTTGAGATCAGCTCCAGTCCACTGTGCTGGGGACCGGCAGAGCACAACTCTAAGGGCAGCCTGCTTCTGGAGCTGGGGGCCGGGTTTAGGAGGTAATGTTGAGACCCTAGAGGAGGAAACGACATCTTTTACTCCCTTGTGCCATTATATGTGAGCTGAACAGAGCCCAGCATGAGGGGACGTGTCTGCCGAGGGCACTAGAGTCTCGGTAATGGGCACACCACTTCTAGCCTGGGGCATGGAGGTTCACAATCAGAGTGAGGCGTTGTGTGCTTGACTGAATTTGGAAAGTCCACAGCAGTAACACTCTTGTCCTAAATGTTTGTCTCTAGTCTGGGCATTGTCATTAAGGCAAAGGAAGCTAAAAAGCTGAGGGATTTGCTAAGACTGCTGGGCTGTAACTACCGCTCCTTGAGTCTGTATCTTTTTTTCCTCTTTGATAGACTTATTCTTTGACTGTTCTGTGTGGACTAAATATCAAGTAATCAAATAAATAAATGAGCATCCCAGCTCCTTGGATGGTGGCCATCACTGTTCTAGGTTGAGTTTTGGAGAAAACAAAATAAAAACCCCGGATTCTTTCTCTTCTGGTCCCTAACTTGGTGAGATGGCCTCTGTAGGAAGTAGAATTTAGAGCTACATCCTCTTAGCACACCATTTCCTCCTCTGGATCAACCTTAGGGCTTTTGATAAGTTTAATTTCCAAAAATTTGTTTTTTCCTGAATTATTTCGGAATTTTAATATTCTGTCTTTATCCAAATACTCTGTACTCTCTAGCCTCAGCTGAGGGACAGAATTAATTCCCTGTGTTGTAAAGGCTTCCTAGCATGGAGGAACTTTTGGATCATCAGTGATTCCCTGCCACTGTCTTGGGTAGCAGCATTCCCAAATTGTTCCACTGCATTTCCAGTTGAGTATTAGATCTCAGCTCTTAATTCTATGTTTTCCCTTGATTTTCCCCTGTAGGTGTTTGACTACTCAGGCCTGTTAAGTTCAATTCTTATAACTGAAGATGGAAAAGTACTGCCTGTATCCTTAAGAAGTAATTTAAAAAAAAAACAAAACTTTGGATAAGTTACTTCTCACTTTTTCTTTGCTTTGTTGTGAATGTCACAGCAGCTCTTGGTTAGACAGGAGGTGGGATGGCGCCTGTCCATTTGGGCTGTGAACAAGGAGGTGGTTTTCTTCCACTGGCTCCGTCAGCCCCGGAGACACCAGGGGTGATGATGTGTGCTCAGCGAAGCTGCAGATGGAGTGGCAGCATCTTCTTCCACCACAGGGGGCACTCCGGCTGCTACTCAGTGCAGAACCTGGAGAGGAGGTTCTGTCTTCTGAGAAGGGTGGCTGTGATTGCTTCAGATAGAATTAGTCATTCGACTTTGTCCTTGGGAGGTGATTCTGTCCGTCAGGGCTCTTTGGTGGCTGCCTGGATGGAGATGTTTTGCTCAGGGTTCATGCCGTCATGCTCAAAGTCGATGCCGTCAGCACACAAGGGACCACAGCTTCAAAATGCCCCAGGCTCTCTACTTTTCTGCAGGTCGGGACACTGAGATACTCTTTCTTCCAAGGCCCTCATTCCCATCCACTAAGATGGCTCATATCTCTTCCTCAGAAACACTGGCAACTTTTCTTTCATTGCAGTGGGAATTTTATTTAAAAAGAAACCAAGCATTTTGAACCACAGTCTTGTTCTGGTGAGTGATTTACCACCACTGGCCCCCTCGTGTTGTAATAACATAAAATTCACCCTTTAAATTATTTCTAAGCGTGCGGTTCTGTGGTACTAAGTGTTCCCAATCATGGGTCACCATGACCACCATCGATCTCCAGAACTTTTTTATCTTCCCAAACTGAAACTCCAAACCAATTAAATAATAATTCCGTATTCCCTTCTCCTGAAGCCTGTGGCAACTACCACTCTAATTTGTCTCTGTAATTTGATTATGTTTCACCTCATATAAGTGGCAACACACAGTATTTGCCTTTTTGGTTCTGGCTTATTTCCCTTGGCATAATGTTTTTAAGACTCATCTATGTTGTACCATGTCTTAGAATTTCACTCCTTTTGAAGGCTGAATAATATTCCATTGCATGTGTAGACTACGTTTTGTTAATCTGTTCTTCTGTCAATGGACTCTCAGATTGCTTCTATTTTTCGGCTGTTGTCAGTAATGCTTCTATGAACATGAGTGTACAAATACCTGTTCAAGACCCTACTTTCAGTTCTTTGGAGTACATACCCAGAAGGGTAATTGCTAGATCATATGGTAACCTTATATCTGATATTTTGAGGAACTACCATCCTGTTTTCCACAATAGCTGCACTATTTTACATTCCTACCAGCCGTGCACAAGGATTCCAATTTCTTCACAGTCCTGCCAACATGAATTGTTTTCTATTGCTTTGATAATAGCCATCCTAATGGGTGTGAAGTGGTGAGCAGTTTTTATATTGTTGTTTTCTATTCAAAGTTATTGCCTCTAATTACAGTGTCATTAATAAACAAGTTCTTAGAAAAGAGGTGTTAATCTATTCAACTCTTAATTTGCCCAGCATTTAGGCTCCTGAATCTGAAGCCACCAGATAACAAAATTACAATAGAAAATAGCTTAATAAAAACCAATAAAAGGTTTAAAGAGTAAACTTGACCTTCAGTCACCATGAGAATATTGCACTTGTCTTCAGATTGCTATCAACAGAGTCCAGAGACACACTTTATCATACTTAGATTAGTATCAGAACGTTTGAATTGATTTTATTTATTCAGCTAATTTTCTTTTTTTTCTAATTTCCCTGCTTCTATTCTGTCCACTGCTCCAAACCAACTTCCATTAAACCCTGCAGTGGGCTTCGAGTCATTCTAAAATACTGGTTTTATAAGACTTCCTTTTTTTCCTCAAACTTCCTATGGATGCATCATTGTTAACTCTAGAGCCCGACATTCACTGTCCTCCTTAATCCGAACTAAGACTAATCTTTCTCATGTTTACTGTGTGGATGATTTGATCTAGTCTAACTGCTTCACAAACAGGCCGTGTTCTTTCCCAGTCCTCTCGTTTTACATATGCCATTTCCTGTGCCTGGCTCTGCTTTTCCCCTCATTCCTGTCCACGGAACTTGTCTCCTTCAAGGGGCAGCTATATCCTGCTGCTTCCATGACAATCCTACTAGTGATCCTGCCAGAAATACGCACTCTAGCCTTTGAATGCAGAACACCCAAAGAAATTACGTTTTTCTCCATATACTTCATATATGGTGCCATTACAAACTTCCCTTATGTTATCTTTGTTTTTTAAAAAATTAATGTCTTGCAATTTTTTCTAGTTGTGAATGTGCCTTACCTCACCTAGGAGATTATGGTATCCTAGCGCCCAGATACTTGAAGTGTCCTCAGCTTATTCATGAGTAAAAAGTACCCCAGCCTCAGGGTCAAGAGGACTCCTTTCCACTTCCAGCTTTGTAGATCAGTACCTGGGTGGTTTGGGGTAAGTAACCTTACCACTTTGGGTCTCAGTTCCCTAATATGCAGAGTGAGAAAGTGGAACTAAAGAGCTTTGCATGGTCCATTCAAACCGTATCTGCTTGTCATCTCAGAAGTGACCCAACATGCAAACCCCTTCTGCTACTACCCATGAACTTTTCTCTTCCTCTCTCTTTCCCTTATTCTACAGAGAGCAGTTATGGAAAAGCAATGGTAAAACTTTTGGACAATCTGAAAGAGGTGAGAAAGAGCTTACGGACAGGGGACTAATGAAAAGATGTCTCTTCTTTTCTCCAAAGATTTTGACCTCTCTTGCCTTTTGGGTCATTTTTATTACATTATCTAAAATAGTTATTTGTGCTCATGGGCATCGTTTTTTTCAAGAAGCAAATACTGTCTTTGAAGCTATAAAATGAGTTGTTAACTTACAGCTGTAAACTTTTAAAGCAAGAAAATTTAGTCATTTGTTTTACAAAATGACAAAGAAGATTCAAAGTGCTTAACTATGAATTTTATCTTAACAGTGTAAATCGGGCACTGTTTTAGGTTCTCATAATGAGCCCTGTTGTGGAAATGGGGGAGGCCAGCATAGACACTAGGGGATCTTGGTTCCCAGCCACATTGGAACCCGTGTTGATGATGGTGGGCAGAGTTCCCACATTCAGACAGGTTGGGTTAAGAGACCTTTCGTTCTCAGCTTGCGATTCTTATTGTTGGGGCAAGAAGATGGTACATTTTAGTCCTTTGGTGAGGAGATTGAGCAGAGCAGAAACAGATTGTCAAATGAGAAATAATTCGATCTGACTTTTTCAATTACCACATGAAGAGGCTCTGCCAGTGCCACGGGGGCAGGGCGGGGCTCAGCTGTGTTGCAACCAGTTGAGTCTTTCTCCTCCCTTCGCCCCTGGTGAGCTCCACTCTTCCAGCAGATCTAATGATGCTTATCAATCATGGCTCCTGTGTCCGTATCTCTGTGGACCCTATTCTCTGGCTCCAGGTCTGTATATCCAACCACTTACCAGATAATCTGCCCAAATGTCCTACAGAAACTTTATGGTAAACATACCAAATGGGATCTCATCATGTCCCCTGCGAGGCCATCTGGATACTGATAATGAAACTGCTGTCACTGCTCCTATTACAGTCACAGCTCTTACTCCCAGTGGCTTCCTGGACTGACAGCTTTCTGTGCCAGATAGAGTAGGAGATGCTCATGAGAACTTAGCTAACCCCTCACCATGTGGTAGCATCAGTGTCTTCCTAGTTAACCCAGCCAGAAACCTCTCCTCCTGCTCCAGGTCCAATTGGTGACCAGATCTTATTGACTCTATCTCCTTAACCCATCTCCGATTCCTTCCTTCTGTGCCAGCTCCACTGATTGTGTATCAGTTCCCATCGTTTCTATATCAGTCTCTTACCTTTGCTCAGACATTCTCCCTTCTTAAATTCATCCTCTGTACTATTGCTGGAGTGATCTTTTCTGAAACAGAAGATCACATGATACCCTTCTTAAACCTCTTCAGTTGCCGTCAGGAGAAAATCAGGACTCCTTAAGCATGACTTATTCAACTTTTATCCAAGTGTTCTTGTCCAGTTCCTTCTCCTACATGGAGCCCTATGCTGCAATGATGGCATTGCTCTCCATGGCTGGAAGGATCTATACGTTTGTACTACTGTTCAGGCTTCCCCATAATGGTGTGCTTCTCTATCTACATCTTGTACCTTTGCTACCAATTGTTGCAAACACTATGTCCCTCAGTGGGAGGATGGTGACAAAACTGTGTGTCTAGGGACTTCCCAGGGGGTCCAGTGGTTAACTCTGCACTCCCGACGCAGGAGGCGTGGAGTCAGTCTCTGGTTGGGGAACTGAAATCCTGTATGCCACACATCGTGACAAAAACCTTCCCTCCAAAAACAAAACCCCCTAAAACTTCCGAACAAAAAGCAAACCCTGTATGGCTATCTAATGAATTATTGTATCATCTTTACGAATCTTGTAGAGGAAGGAAAGTATAATGACTGACAATGTTCATAGTATATTGTCAAGTGAAAAAAAGGTATTATAATGCAGTCTGTGTATGATTGCTTTTAATACTGTTAGCTATTATCTGTATCATCTGTCTGTCAATGTAAAGAGGAATAAAAGCCTGAAAAGCTATATAACAAAATGTTACTGGTTAGACTTTAGAGTTCTTAATGTTAAGAACTTTGATTTTGTTTGGCTGCATTTCTAAAGTTTCTAGAGTGAATGTCTTATTTTTAATAAGGAAAAGGAATACATGATATTTGTAATAGAAATACTACTGAAGACTGACTTACGGGAATCTGTGCCTATAGAACATGACCTTTCTCGTGGTAGATGTACTAGTTAGGATACCCTGTAACAAGTGGTGTCCCCAATATATAGCAGCACAAATCTAATAGTTAATTCATGCCAGTGAATAGACAAAACACAAGATGTTCTAGTCTTTAGTTTCTTCTGAGAGAGACTGAGACTGACACCTAATGCATAGCTGAATGTCACTGACACACTGGTTAAAATAGGCAGAATTCCAATTTGCAGTGGTCATTTTATTCTCAGTGGCTCAGCTATCCTGTGAAAAGTAGACAAATGTGCCTTTTGGTGCCTCATTGCAGTGGGAGAGCCCAGTAGTTACGTGCAGAGTGGATCCTAACAGCCATGCACGCTTATGGTAGATAAACACCATACAGACTATGTATTCATTCCTGTGTTCGACTTAGCATTTCGTGGGTTGGTTTGGTACTAAATCTTTAAGGTGTGCTGCTCACTATGTCTGATTTCATCAGCTACCCCTGGAAATGCAGAGAGTTAGGCCATAATCCCTGCGTTTCACTGGCATGTTGGGATGCCTATTAAAGCTCCATGTTTAACAGATCATTTTGATAGAGGGGTGTTTCTTTACCACAGATTCTCAGTGGTAGAGAATCTGTCTGCAGTGTGGGAGACACAAGAGGCCTGGGTGCAGTCTCTGAGTTGAGAAGATCCGCTGGAGAAGGAAATGGCAACCCATTCCAGTGTTCTTGCCTGGAGAATCCCATGGACAGAGGAGCCTGGCGGGCTGTAGTTTATGGGGTCGCAAAGAGTCAGCCCCTCTGAGCACTGCGCTGCACTTGATGCCCCTTCATATAGATTCCTGTAGCAAAATACGCTCAGGCTTTATCACTGCCAACTTAATTGGGTTTCATGATCACATTTCTTCTCAGTAGGAGAAATTAAAAATGGGTGATCAAGTTGCCTGTTGAAAACAAAATTGTTAGGTTCAGCCTGCCCACTGTATTAACTGACTGTATTGATGAGTAATCATTCTACCATGTTTAATCACTTTTATTAACTTTAGTAGTTGTATCTCCAGGAACCTGCTAAATAACTGTCATTATGTACTCAGTCATATTTCTTTTAAAAATACTAATCAAAAAGACCGTGGAAATGATTAAGGCCCTGATATCATCCACCTACTTCCTGTTAGAAGAATTGTTGGTGATTTTATGGTGAGCTGAGTGTATGCTTGTGCCGCTTTTGTGCAGCCCGGGAAGAAGGGGAACTAGTTCAAAACAGGTGAATGGAGACAGTGAATGCATGGTTGTAATGCTGTGTGAAATAATTAGCCTTTCGTGCATCTACATTCTGCATGTTACCGTTCCATTCTCAAAATTCATTAAATATCGAGAAGATAAAGGATATACCTAAGAATTATGTGAAAAGGGTAGAGAATAATAATATGTGTGTGGTACTTTTCTTCAGCCTCATCTTCATCATGGGCCATTTGTTCTTGGGTTTCAGCTGACTAATGAACCTCAAGGCAGGGTCTTCCTTGCAGACTGATCAAGGACCTATCTGTTCGTTCATTGAAACGGATTAGAAACTTACTATTCACATATCACTTCTTCAGTCAATTTGTATAGCACCTCCCTCCCCAAATCCTATTCCTTTCCTCTTCGATCTAGGCAGTCCTGAACCATGAGAGAGATCGTAAGGGCCATTTGGAGGATGTTGCTTAAATAAATGATGAGAGTCATGAAATTATTTAACAGTGTGGGTAAGTGATAGAAAAAGAGAAGTGGTGAGTGTCCTTTATTTACATAATGATTTGTCAAATATTGATTCGGCATCTGTTTGCCAGGCTTTCTGCTGCTTTCTGGTATCTCAGTGATGGTATAATTAGGCATGGCCCTTTCCAAGCTAATGGGGCAGAAAGAACAGTTACACAAAGGATTGCAAGATACACACATGTACGTGTGTTTTTTTTTGGGTGGGCCAAAAAGTTTGTTCAGGATTTTCCATAATGTGTTAAGAAAGACCTGACTTTTTGGCCAACCATATATATGTGTGTGTGCATGTACAAAATTTAGCACAATTATATATATATTATGTAAGTGCTAAGTTTTATATGGGAAAAATTGCAAGGTACGATGAGAACATAGAACAGTTTGAAAGATACAAAAAGGTCTCCTTGAGAAAGCGACGTTTCTGGTGGGAGTAGGAAGAGGAGGAGGAGAAAGGAAGACAGAAGGACATTTCCACGCCTGATGGAGAGAAGAGGACCAGCAGAGGGGGGAGTCAGGGCAAAGGAGGCAAGGAGGAGATCTGAGAGGTAATGGGAAAAAATCAGATCATTCTGGAATTTTTCAGATTCTAGACTTTGTCCTAAAAGCCTGAAATACCACTGCAAGGTTTTTAAGTACAGGAGTGATAAAACTTCCATTTTGAAGACATTGCAGTTGGCTGTTGTGCAGAGAGTGGATGAAAAGGGACATAGTGGGGTGACAGGGCTCTGGATGAGATCAGCATGCAGGCTTGCTCCAGAGAGGAAGCAGGTGGGGGGCAAAGAGAAGCAAGAGTGTTCCAGCTGGTTTTGGAGGCATCTTTTCATTTTGGTTATCAGCTAGGATTGCTGCTAAAGAGGAAGGTGGAGGGTGGCTCTTGAATTTTTCTGGCACAAGCCCTGGTGTGCATGAGAGGGAAGGGGAGGGGAATAGTGCGCAAGGAGGGCGAAGCTCAGTATGGTTTTGATCCCCCAAATGGAAATGCCAAGTCAGCGCTCGGATGGATGGAACCCAAAAAGAAGTCTGAGTTGGATTTAGGAACATGGGACTTCTGGATAGGGATGTAGTATTTCTCTCTGCAGGAAATAGATACAGTTCCTTAGGGAAAGAGGGTCAGGGGGAAAGGTGAGTAGAAGATGAAGCATGAAGAACAGCAGCCTTTAAAGCTGAGGCAGAGGAAGGGATAAAAGGGATGGAGCAGCCAGAGAAGCAAAAGGAAGAACCTCACAAAGATTCAGGATGGAGGAAGTGGTCAGCTGCATCCTCCGCTGGCAGGCAGGTTTGTACCACTGGGCCACCAGGGAAGCCCTTAGCTGTGTCCCTAGAAAATCATTTCAGAAGATGGGGGAAGGAGAGCTTGCCCAAAGAAGCATGTCCTGAGTGCTGACTGCTGCCAAGCACTTTGCATTTAAAAGTGTACGTTGTCCTCCAAGTGAAAAATAAAGTGAAACTTCACACTGTCTGGGACTTCCAACACAGAGGGTGTGGGTTCGATCCCTGGTCAGGGAGCTGTGATCCCACTGTCCCGTGGCCAAAAAAACAAAATGTAAAACAGAAACGATATTGTAACACATTTAATATAGGCTTAAAAAATGGTCCACATCAAAAAAAAAAATTAAAAAAGTGTACTTCATTAACAGCATGAAGGCATTTTAAAGAGTTCTGGCCAAGTGCCAAGGGTGGACTCCAGACAGGGGTGGGTTGAAGTAGTAATGGCCAGCCGTTGGGTTATTAAGACTGGCTCTTAGCAATATTTCTCTGTATTTGAACCTAAGTAGCAGGAAGCCATTTAAAAAAACATATTTTTTTGATGTGGGGTTGGGAAGAATCTCTCAACTTGAGAGATCTAATAAGTAGTTTGTATGAAGATAATGATTTAAAAAAAATCAGATTGCTAAATATAGTGTAGCTAAAGGGTTGCTGCAGGTCACCCTTTTTATTAGTGTTTTTCCCTGTGGCTAGGAGTCCTTTCCTACTTACCACATAAGCCACTTCAATGACAGATGATTGTTCAAATTTTTCTTGACACACCGACTTGAGAACTAACTACTGTCTTTATAGTAGGTACCTGGGTCCTATGGGAATCTAATGCTTCGTCACGCGAAGACTTGTGAAGTGATATCTATCAATCTAATTTGAAAAAATATTTGAGTCAAAAGGTCCTTGAACCTACCTTTATCTGAAGCTCTGACTGGGCATTTTAATGAGCAGCAGTCAAAAAATGCAAAGTTATTATTCTGGCAGTAACTGGATATGTTTCTCCTGACCATCTGTATACAGTCTTTATTGTCTAGCCAGCTGCTGATCTGAGGCATTCATGGCTATACTTGCATGAGGACTTTGAGCCACCATGGGAAGAACATTTTTGAGTTTCCTGTTTTCATTTGTGCCATGAAATTAGTGTTTTCATGCAAAGATTTGTTTTTTTTACATTGGGTTTGCATGTGCGTACTAAGTCACTTCAGTCGTGTCCGACTCTTTGTGACCCTATGGTCTGTAGCCTGCCAGTCTCCACTGTCCATGGGATTCTCCAGGCAAGAATACTGGAGTGGGTTTCCCTCCTCCAGGGGATCTTCCCAACCCAGGTTTGCCTACTTTTAATAAGTGTATGTAAGCTAGAATCAAATTTATGAAAACCATACATTTATAGATCAAAAGAAATGGGCCAAGGGATGAAAAAGAAATCTCCAAAACATAGGAGGAACAGCTTGGAAACCTTTGACTTCAGCAGCAGGCCCCTTGGTCTCATTCACCCAGGGAGCCACAGATGAGTTTTTTGACCAGATGTTCTGATCTTGGACAAACCAGTGGTTTCCAAACAGGGTTTGCACATTAGAATGTACAGATCCCTGGACTTAACTCCTGGAGATAACAGTTCATTTGGTTCAGGTTTTTTCCCCTGAGACTCTGTGTTTCGGGAACTCTCTCCAGGTGATTTGGAGACCTTGGACTCTTGTGGTGTCTAAGGTGGTTTCAGTCCATAATGCTGAGGATTTTCTGGACAATCAGAAGCTGGGTAAGAAAAGAGAACTGATGGAGTTTCTCATGTGTGCCAAATATGCTTTACATATTTTCCCTCCTTTATTCCTGAATACCATCTTGCAAGATGTATCACTCTCTTCCAATTTTAACCCGAGATTCCAAGTGGTTTGCAGAACTTAAAGGTCAGGCAGCTGCTGGAGGCAGAACATCTATTTGCATTCAGGTCATTTGACTTCCTCGGTTAGAACCATGACGAGGTTCGGAGCAGTGCAGTCAGAGAGAATTTAGGGGCCACCATCCTTTGAGCAAGGCCATCATGCCCTCTTTGTCATGGGGAGCATCTGTTTCCATACAGATAAGTGGAAACCTTTCCTGTTTATCTTAAGGGAGTGTCCATATGGGTGATTGAGTGGGGAGAACTGGATACTTTTTGAGAGTTTTGAAGTCAGACCCATTTGGACCAAACCATGGTGGTTCAGATAGTAAAGAATCTGCCTGCAATGCAGGAGACCTGGGTCCAATCCCTGGGTCGGGAAGATCCTCTGGAGGAGGGAATGGCAACCCACTCCAGTATTCTTGCCTGGAGAATCCCATGGACAGAGGAGCCTGTGGGCAACAGTCCATGGAGTCACAAAGAATCGGACACAACTGAACGACTTAACACTTTCCTGTCTTCGACAATTCTCAAGGAACAAGCCTGGTCATCCTGTTCAGAGTTGATACCATGTCTCTGAAAGGTTTGTGCTAACACGTTCGAGTCTGAATGAGGGAATTCCACACATGGTCATGAATATTTCTCCAGGAAGCAGATGAGACATGATGGAGTCTAGAAGGGAAGGTCTGGAGGCTGGTGTGGACTTAGTACCCTGCTTAAGGGTCAGGCCTTGCCTTCTGGACCTATGTCTGTCGCTCGTGACCTTGGAGACATTTCCTCGATGGCTCTAAACTCGATGTATAAGTGAATAATACATCTCCCTTAGAGATGAGTGTGTGTGAGCTGCGATAGTGTAGTTCTAGCACCTTGGTCATGGTGAATGCCCTCGTCACGCAAGTGGAAGAGCAAGAGGCTCCACCATGGAGTCTGATGGGAGGCAGGAGGATGCCTGTAGCTGCAGCATGGCAGGAAGTGGCAAAGAGACAGAAACGCCACTTGCTTGAGGGCTGTGCCCTCCACTCCCTTAATGAATTCATGTTTTCTTAGTCCCTGGCACCAAAGGTTCTTTAACAAGAGGGCTGCTCCAAGGGTGGTGTATGGGCCAGCAGCCCAGACCAGCCTGGTGCTCCTCAGAACTGCAGATTTCTGAGTCCACCCCGAGCTTCTAGTCTCCAGGTGTTTTTTTTTTTTTTTTAAGTTAAAATGTTTGTAGAAGTGATTTTTTTCTTTTTTCAAATCCTTTTCCCATTTAGGTTGTTACACAACATTGAGCAGAGTTCCTTCTGCTATACAGTAGGTCCTTGTTGGTTATCCAGTTTAAACATAGTGGTGCATACAAGTCAATTCCAACCTCCTGGTGTCTCAGATGCTCTCTGAAGGCTGAGCAGCTCTGCTTCCCGAGGCAGTCTCCCTCTGGGTGAGTCGCATCTGGGAAGTTGCTTGGTCACTGAAGAGCGTGTGTGCAGGCTCAGCCATGCTGGCTTTGCAGTGCAGGACGCTGTAGAAGGTGGCAGGTGAAAGAGAGAGTGAAGGAAAAAAAAAATCTTTCCTAGAAACGTTAAGTGATAACATGTGCTCCCTTTCTACAGGAACTCTAGGACGTGGCGTGGAGAATGAGTAATAACCGACAGCAACCAAGGACACTCGTGGAAGAACAGTGGGTACCACAAGAGCAGACAGGATGGTGGGATGGAGGTTGAGAGAATGTGTCTGAGTCCCCCCCGGGAGGGAATTGGAGACCCCCCCCCCCCCGCCCGACCACTGAGCGCGCTGTTTAGGGCAGGTGCTCTTAGGGAGGGGAACTGCAGTGGGCCCTGATCCAAGAATGACTTCGAGGGAAGTTTCCAACACAGAAAAAGATCCACCTGCCAGACTCTGCTTGCCTAACTGGAGTTCATGGTGGTGGCTCAACCGTTTAAGGCTTTGGGAAGATTTCCCATTTTGCTGTGGGCTCCGTGGAATTGGACTGAATAGATTTTTTGTATTTAAAAAAATGTTAGGAAATTGAGCAAGATAAAAACCCACCTTGATAACTGCTAAACTGGGCACGAGGCTGCTTTCTGTCCTCTCCCTATGAATGAGCTTATTTGGTGTGCTCATCCTGTGCAGAGTCCTTCCTATTTGCTACCTCACTGCATCCCAGTTAGAATTCAGAGGTTGCCATCCTTATACCCATTTTACAGAGGAAACCATCTCAGAGCAGTTATGGTGTTTGCCCAAGGCACACAGCTAAGTGAGTGATGAAGCTGGGATTCAGAACCAAACCACGCTTCTTAGAAAAATTCCTTGTATACTAAGTGCAGGCTTTCTCTATTGGTGGTTTAGTTGCTAAATTGTGTCCTGCTCTTGCGACCCCTTGGACGGTAGCCCGCCAGGCTCCTCTGTGCATGGGATTCTCCAGGCAAGAATCCTGGAGTGGGCTGCCATTTCCTTCTCCAGGGGGACTTTCTCTATTTGGCTGTTAGACAAAAAAAAACAAAAAAACAAAGAAAAAACAAAAAAACAAAGGCAGAGTATGTGATGACTGTTATAATGTAGATACTGAAAGTCATAGTAAGTATTCCCTATCCTCCCTAATTACATAGGTACTTATTTATTGATTGATCACTGACTGCTCCTTGCATGGTATAATTGTTGTTAGGCAGAATATGGAGAAGTTTGAGGAACTTATGATCCAGCAGAGGAGAAAAGATAGGTATATGCTTTTGACCAGAAAGCAGGTGCTGTGTGTCACAGGAGTTTAGACCTATGACTTTCTCCTAGGCAGGAGAAAGCACCTCTCTTGTGACAAACCAAAAACTAAATAAAAAACAAAACCAAAAAAAACAAACCTTTAGGAAACATATTAAGATAACACTTTTGTGGTAAATGGGATTGTTTCATTTTATGTTTTCAGAATGTGTTAAAAATTGTTTGCAGGAGCATGTTGCATATGTGTGTCTTGAGTTGGGAAAACAATTAGAACAGGGAGTGCATAAAAAAATACTAGACATTTGCCCCTTCTTGGGGGCTTTCCAGGGGGCACTCGTGGTAAAGAACATGCCTGCCAATGCAGGAGACGTAAGGGATGTGGGTTTGATCCCTGGGTCAGGAAGATCCCCTGGAAAAGGAAATGATAACCCACTCCAGTATTCTTGCCTGGGAAATTCCATGGACGGAGGAGCCTGCTGGGCTACAGTCCATGGGGTTGAAGAGTCAGATACAACTGAAGTGCCTTAGCATGTACGCACTCTTCTTCTTGAATAACTTCTGTATAATAAGGCCCACCTGCCACTAGAGATGATAAAACTCTCACCAAAGAACTTCACGCACTGGGGGAGACATTACTACTGTGGGTTTTTTGTTTTTGGGAGGAACATGGAAAACGTGTATATCGGCACTCTTACTTGGAAGCAATATAATTTTGGTTTTAGTAGCAGAAAAGAGAATAATACCCTGGCTTCATTGCTATTATCAGAAAACATGCTTCTGTGTTTATTTTGAGGTAAGGTTTTTTCATATCCTATTGGGAGTCTGTAGTAACAGTTATTTTCTATGATATTATTTGGCCATCATTCTTTGAAGTTCACGTCTCTGGTCTCATTCTTAATTGTTTTTACTTTTTTTATGACTAACGTTTAAGCTACCACGCATTAAAACTATTGCAGGACCTAAGTATATTATAAATTTATCTGACGTGTTATTGCTTCTGCATTAGAAGATGGAAAATAATTATAATTCTTGTTCTTGTTGTAATGCTATTATGATGATGATTTAGTATTTCCCCAGTTTATGTAATTTGGTTCTTTTCTTCATTTGTTTCTTTGCTGCACAGGATATTTGCCTACTTATATTGAAGAGAAATAAACTCTCAGAGCTGTTGATGTGAGAATCCTTTTACAATGCCATGTTAATCTATTTAGCTCCCAGACATTTCTTAGCTGATCAAAGGAATTTCCTGGCCACTCCCAGAGGTCTGACTGACTTTCATCTATCCTAGTGAAGGTTCCTCAGCTTACTTGGGTCTGTTCTTGGCCCTAAGTGAATTAGTGAACCAGAATTTCAGTAAAGGAAAACAAGCAACACTACATTCGTTTCTCAATTTTTAACCTTACAGTTCAGCAGGTGCTGCCTAAAGTTGTTGCTGTGATGTGAAAGCAAACTTAAGTCTGCAGAGCCTATATTGGCAATATTTTAGGGAACTATATGGGTCTTTCATGCCATTCATTTCAGGGAGGATTTTTATTTGTTTTGTTTTTGGCCATTTGTTTGTGCAGTGTAGAATCTTACTAGGACTCCGACCAGGGATCAAACCCAGGGCCCCTGCATTGAAAGTGCTGAGTCTTAACCACTGAACCACCAGGGAAGTCCCGTGCCATTAGTTTCAGATGCATTTGTGACGTTTTTTAGATATGCGTGCGTGAAACAAATGCTTCTCCAACCAAGCAACCATCCAACCAGCTTGTTCAGCCCAGTATCATTGATTTCTATGGATAGTTTCATAGTACATGACTTGACACAGAGTTATTAACTAAATGATATGTTCTGACCTTTACTACGGAGAAGGCAATGGCACCCCACTCCAGTACTCTTGCCTGGAAAATCCCATGGATGGAGGAGCCTGGTAGGCTGCAGTCCATGAGGCCACTAAGAGTTGGACACGACTGAGCGACTTCACTTTCACTTTTCACTTTCATGCATTGGAGAAGGAAATGGCAACCCACTCCAGTGTTCTTGCCTGGAGAATCCCAGGGACAGGGGAGCCTGGTGGGCTGCCATTTATGGGGTCGCACAGAGTCGGACATGACTGAAGTGACTTAGCAGCAGCAGCAGCAGCAGCAACCTTTACTAAGCAGTGTCCTAAGGATGTCCACTGTTTTAAATCCTCAACAAAATGTTTAAAGCCAACAAAGTCTTCAGCAGACCACTGCTTGCGATCTTCATATTCAGTCTTTTTTTTTTTTTTTTTTCAGTAAATATGCTTTGAGCCCTTATGAGCCAAACATTCAGACACATTGCTGAAAAAGTCCTTATCCTTATGGTGTAGGTTTGTATTCTATAGTCTGTCAGTTCAGGGGTCTCAGAAAGGCCATCTTTTCTTAAAGTAGTTTCTGAAGTTAAAAGAAAAAGGGTCATCTTGGGATTTAACCTGAGTTCTCATCATCTCCTGACCGCTTGATGGGCTTTAAGGAGAAGAGGGCATGACCAGAGAATACTTTAGAGAGCAAATGGCTTTCCAGCACGGCGCAGGGGCTAGCACTCTCAGGGTAGATGAAGCCATAAAGTCAAGCTGGGCAGTTGGCAGGCAGGAATAAATCACTTGTGGGCATGGGAGAGGCTTCCAGATTTTAACAAGATCAAGAGCTCTAAGTGGCATTTAAGCACTTTACTGCTTAATTTTAAAATAATAAGTAAAAAAAACAACAACCCATATAAGCTGATACTGTGCTGCTAACTGAAAACGTGAGAGATGGAAACAGTGGAAACAGTGGCTGACTTTATTTTGGGGGGCTCCAAAATCACTGCAGATGGTGATTGCAGCCATGAAATTAAAAGACACTTGCTCCTTGGAAGAAAAGCTATGACCAACCAAGATAGCCTATTAAAAAGCAGAGACATCACTTTGCCGACAAAGTTCTGTCTAGTCAAAGCTATGGTTTTTCCTGTGGTCATGTATGGATGTGAGAGTTGGACTATAAAGAAAACTGAGTGCTGAAGAATGGATGCTTTTGAACCGTGGTGTTGGAGAAGACTCTTGAGAGTCCCTTGGACTGCAAGGAGATCCAACCAGTCCATCCAAAAGGAGATCAGTCCTGAATGTTCATTGGAAGGACTGATGCTGAGGCTGAAACTCCAATATTTTGGCCACCTGATGGGAAGAACTGACTTTTTGGAAAAGACCCTGATGCTGGGAAAGATTGAAGGCAGGAGGAGAAAGGGATGACAGAGGATGAAATAGTTGGATGGCATCACTGACTCAATGAACATGAGTTTGAGTAAGCTCTGGGAGTGGTGATGCATAGGGAAGCCTGGCATGCTGCAGTCCATGGGGTTGCAAAGAGTTGGACACGACTGAGTGACTGAAAATGAGCTATCCTTCAAAAAATGCATTTGTTTCCATGAATGACGGGCTCCTGAAAATTTGTGAGAAGGCTATCACAGGCTTAGTTAGCCCTTGTGGTTTCCAGCCTCATTTCAAAAAGATAAAACAAATGTCGTGGTCTTTGCATTTTCAATGCCCACCAGTTCCCCCTGCTACCTGACATTCCTGGGTTCCTGTTTCTCCATTTCTGGGTTTCGTTTGCTCTGTAAATGCCTATTTGATTGAATGTGCTGGGCCTGGGTGATTTGAGAGATGGAATGATGACTGAGTGACTGAATGAATAAATAAAAAAGTAAGTAAATGAAAAAAAGTCAAGTGCTTTATCCTTCAGGGCCTTATCCAGCTAACTTTGTAGTAGGTACTGGTAGAGCGCCTCTCTATATCTGAATTCTTCCATGTCTAATGTCTAATTCCTTCATGTCTAACAGAATAAGAGAACTTTGAAGGAAAGTTTCCTTAGATCTTATCACTATTGAGATGGAAGGGAATGACAGGGGATGAGATGGTTGGATGGCATCACCGACTCAGTGGACGTAAGTGACTAAGCTCTGGGAGTTGGTGATGGATAGGGAAGCCTGGCGTGCTGCAGTCCATGGGATCACAAAGAGTCGGACATGACTGAGTGACTGAACTGAACTGAGATGGAATGGATTGAAGAATGTTAGAAACACTTGTAGCTCAGAGGAATGAAACATATCCAGGATTTGTTGCTGACAGGGGAAGAGAAACAAAGGGAGTCCTTTGGGCTCCTCTCCCCAGCATTATCCTCACGAGCCCCTCCCATGTTAGGAGGACTTGGTCCTGTGATTCATGGGGCCATGTGTCATCTGAGGCCTCCTTTCCTTGTCTGGCCAAGTATGGAAGGGCTTGTGTTCCCAGGGACAGCTGAAGACCCTGCAGGGCAGGCCCACTGGCCTTTCCCGCTCACAGCGTGGATGGGGCCCCCGGGTGCGTACTCAGGGGTCTGCATCAATGCTCAGTGAGGCTGGTTTCCTGGAGCGCTGTGGGTCCGCTCCACAGACCCGGGATAGTTTGGATTGGAGACTCTGGGAAACCTCAGTGAGCCGCTATGGCTAAACTTCGTACCCAGGCACTGTGTGCCAAAGGAGTTCTGGATTTGGAAGTAGTCAAAACACTTGAGAACTTGCCCACTTATTTATGAAAATGATGTCAGTGATTATTTTCTTCAGCTGGGAACCCCAAAGAGGAATGGGGGTGAGGGGCAGGACACAGAACCGATGGGCCTTCCCCCACTTCAAGTCACTAGGACAGTCCAGTATTTTTGCTTTTTCTGTGTGTTTGGTACCCATTATGCACTTAGCACTGAGTGATGGTGTCCGTGTGCTTGTTTTCCTGATGAGGCTGTGGGTGAGGGGGTTGAAGGTTAGACATTTGTGGATCTCCAGCAGCACCTAACAGAGTGTTTTAAAGCATGAATTATTGCACTTTTTTTCCCCAAATGTGAAAGACTTTTATGTAGCATCTTGTCTCCTTAGGAGCAGGACTTCCATGAGGCAGAGGGCAGGCTTGTGTGCAATTATTGGGCAGGTTTGTAGTTTGCGTCGCACTTTGAGTAGATGAGGGGCTTTCCAAAGCATGGCTCTGCTTCCTCTGGTGGGTGGCTTTCTCCTCTCATTCTTCCCCTTTGCTATTTTTGGAAATGAAAATCAGAGGAGGGAGCTGCAGGTTGAGATGATGAGGAAGAACCCAGAAAGCAAAGAGAACAGGTAGATGTATTCAGTTCTATTTCATTCACAACTCAAACTTTGATTAGGCCTGTGACCTTTCCCTGCAAAAATAATTATCACGATTCTCTGGTTGATTGGCTCAGAGAAAGGAGAGGCAGCGAGAAATGCTATAGTCTTTTGCAATGTGATAGACAAATGTCATTTTTGTTTTTTCTTTTTTTTTTGATGTGGACGACTTTCAAAGCCTTTACTGAATTTGTTACAGTATTGGTTCTGTTTTATGTTTTGCTGCCGTACCAGAGATTGAACCCACACCCACTCCATTAGAAGGTGAAGTCTTAACCACTGGTGGTGGTGGTGGTTTTTCAGTCCCTAAGTCATGTCCAACTCTTTGCGACCCCATGGACTGAAGCATGCTAGGCATGCCTGTCCTTCACTATCTCCTGGAGCTTGCTCAAACTCATGTCCATTGAGTCCATGATGCCATCCAACCATCTCATCCTCTTTGCCCCTTTCTCTTCCTGCCGTCAGTCTTTCCCAGCATCAGGATCTTTACCGATGAGTCTGTTCTTCACATCAGGACTGCCACTGCATCACCAGGGAAGTCCCAACATTTGTCATCTTTGACCTAACTTGTCCCTGACCATCCTTTTCTCAGAGCCCCCTTCCTTCTCCAGCAGAGAGAGAGAGGTACCAGCAATTCCCCTGCAGGCTAGGCTTCCCACTCCTGAGAATTCCCCACAAGGAAGAAACAATCAATTAACTCAGGATACTTCTCAGAAAACCCAAGATGTGTTGGGTTTCTTTGAAAAAGAGATGAACTGAGTGAGTGGTGAAAGAATTAACTGTGTGTGGGGAAGCAGTAGGTGCACCTGCAAAGAGTGGGGAAGGATGGAAAATGAGTCAGAGAGAAGGTGTGGTTGATAGTGATAGCTCGTTAAGAAATTGGCTGGAAAGTTAACCAGAGCCAGGGGGAGGGCTGGTTCTACCAGTTCATTAAGGTTTCGTCCTGCTGTGGTCCTCTGTAACGTTTCCTCTTTAACCGCTAAAACACTAGTTAGTATATATTATAACTGAAGTTAATATTATGAGAAAAAATGAAGTGTGTTAGTAGATTCTTTGTGCCATGTTGAGAGAAGGATGCTCTCAGGTGGAGAGAGAGAGATGGTGGTTGAATTGCCAATTCAGTAATGGCCATTGCTCACTTCCTCAGGGGGAGGGGAAAAGAACAAACCGCAATCAACTGGCACAACTTAATAGACGATGAGTTAGTCAAGGCCGAAGACTCTGCTTGGGACTGGGGTGGATGAAGAACATATGAGTGATGACCAGTGGGCTTATGGTCTCATTGTAAAGTATCTGGGCCTTGGGAGATAACGATACTACAAGATTGTTTTTGGCAAAAATGTCAAATGAGCAAGTCATGGGCATATGATATAAGTATTCAGAGGAGGTGGAGCTCATTTTCACCTGCAAGGGTCAGAAGAAGCTTCACTGAGGGCAATGTGGCATGTCAAAGAAAAACCAGAGTTGGACAGTAATTAAAGTGATAAAAACAGATTAATTAATCAGGACACTTGGAGTAGGGGGAAAAAAATCCTCAGTATTGAACTAGACTCAGTTCTGGATATGGTGTGGGCAAGTGATGAGTGTAGATTTATGACCAAGTAAATAGCAGGGTGGGGAGAGGAATCACGGGTAATAGGGATTCAGGGTAAACTGACCCAAAGGATTCTTGCTGAAGACAGGCCAGGGTGATTAGAAATCACCTGGGGGGTGGAGTGGAGGATAGGGAACCTATCAGATATTGGAGAGGGCGGTTCTGGTTAACCTGAATTAGAAGGGTTCATGCTAAAATGAGGTTTTACAAAGAACTGCAGAGCTGAACCTGGGAGAAGATTCAGGAGCTTGACAAAAGTTTGATCAAGTGAAGAATCTTTGTCAGTAACACGGAGGAAGCCACAGATGTGAATGGTTGGGTATCTCCAGTGATCCAGACCCTCATAACAGTTCTAGAAGAAAAGTGTACCACCCCCATCTTATAATAAGGAAACACAGACTCCGAAAGTATAAATTGGTGGTTCAGACTTCCTCAGCCATGAATATAGTCAAAGTCAGAGCTGGATTTTAAACCCAGGGCTTCTCTAACACCGGCTTGCCTTTAGGCTATTCTGCACTGACCCTGGTCTGGAGCAGGAAGGCCAACACTTTGCACCTAGGATGGAAACCAGATTGTTTTGTTGAGGGCATGAGTCATCTAGGGGGAAAAAGGGTGGTGAATTTGAAAAGTTGGGCTGAGGACTGGTTGAAGTGTCTTAACAAAGAAGGGGCCACTGAAGGAGCTCCAGGTGGAGGGGAGAGGAGTCTGGCTGTGTGTCAGATAGCTTCAGAGAGAAGAGCTAAGCAAGGAATGACTTTGTAGACGTGAAAAGTAAAAGTGTTAGTCCTTCAGTCCTGTCCGACTCTTTGGGACCCCATGGGCTGTAGCCTGCCAGGCTCCTCTGTCTGTGAGGATTTTCCAGGCAAGAATACTGGAGTGGGTTGCCATGCCCTCCTCCGGGGGATCTCCCTGACGCAGGGATCAAACCCAGATCTCCCACATTGCAGGCAGATTCTTTACAGTTTGAGCTACCCTGGAAGCTTCTTGTAGATGTGACCAAACGTTTTATTTGACTGGTTGAATTCTAAACTTGATTACTCTTGAGTCTCAACTTGTGTTTGAAAATCGACTATTAATATGATCAGTCTTTATTAAATCTGAAGTTCTCAGTCAATATGGAAAAGCATAGGCTTGCTTCCTTTTGGAAAGTTTATTTCTTATAGTTTTGTTGTGTTACATTGCCTTCATCCTGGATGCATTAATGAAGTGGTGTGATAATGACCCAGGGCGCCCATCTGTTTAATTCTGCTAATTTGCTCCATTTTCGAACGAGTTTTCTTTGCTGCAGGAGCAGCAGTGGAGCATGGATGCTGCTGAAAAGAATTTAAGTCCCACCTTTAGCGCCACCTCAGGGACACCTCCTCCCCAGCCCCCAGATCATTTTCTCATTGTCTTTTTGCCATTTGGGGATGCTGCCATGTTATTTGCAATTGAAATATAGTTTTTAAATGTGCCTCCTGTTGTGTTTTTATAGAAAGAGAGCCTCCGCTTCTGGAAAATGAAACACCATTGACTGAACCAAGAGCCCTTCAGAAGGGTTTTAATTACTGCATTAATTGCAAACTTCGGGACAAATTGGGCCCCAGTAGTAACAAGTCGTTGGGCAGATTCCTGGGCTGCTTTAAAGAAAACGTTAAAAGCCTTTGAGTTGTGAGAGGGATGGGATTGAGAGAAGGAGGTGGGTGCACTAGAGAGGCACTGCCTTTCTTCAGGCTATGAGCTTTACATTAAAAAAAAAAATCCTTCCCTCATTTGCATTTTCAGGGAAGTGTCTGATGACTTACTGCTCGAGGGCCTCAGCGGGTCCTGCCTTGACTTGGGTTAGAGAAAAGTGGGGAGATGGTGTAAATATTGTAGATTAGAACTTATCTTAAAAAAAAAATAGGTGGCTGGGGAAAAAATACACTTGGTGTGGTCCTTTTAGTATGGTAATCTTTGAAATGCTAATTTTTTATTCAGAAGAGAGAAAAAGAAAAAAAGACCAGTAATTTCCTTCTCTGGCAGAACACCCACTAAAGTGGTTCCTTCATGTTCAGTTTCTTTGGCTTTTGGGTATATTACCAACAATGTGAGCTTGGGGACTGCTAGAAGATTCATTCTGTAAGCCAGTTCTTATGACATTTACCTTGGTGTCTTTTCCTGGGAAAATAACTGGCTAAATACCGAGGTGATGGAATTGCATTCCATACCTCAGTGATTCATTCAGAATGGTGTCTTCCTTCTAACATACTTTTGAGAGAAATTATCCCGAGTATCATTTCTGGCATGACTAGGAGGACGTTTCAGATTTGAAAATGTAAGTGGCAGTCACACGTGTTTTTCTGGTTTACAGTACTTTAGCACTTGGATGTGTCAAACACTTCTCTAAAACTCATTCAATCCTCGCGACAACCCTGCCAGGTTTGGGACAATCATTAACCGTATTTGGCAAATGAGGAAATAGCCTCAGAGAGTCTAACTGGAAAAATCAAACTGACCTCTGGAGTCAACTTATTCTGAGGACTCTAGAAGACATTCATCCTGTTTACCATCAGCTTGAATATTCATTGATAAGTGCTGATTGTTATTCTTACCTCCCTCAAAGACAAACTGTCTCTCTCTCCGCTCCCATCCATCTACCCATCCATCCATCCATGCATCCCTCCATCCACAACAGCTAGCTACTTACCTATCTAACAAATATTTATTCAACAGTGTTTTGGGAACAAGATTAGGCATTATGATGTGAGAAAAGACCCTATCCCTACATTTGAGGAGCTCTCAGTCTTATTTGGAAGCCAGTTAGGTGCTCTGTGGTGGAACTTGTGACCCACACTTAGGAGGGCTCACTCATCAATTCAGTATTTTAACAAAGGACAGAGCCAGTAGATGCCAAGCACTATAGACCAGTAGCGTTGGTAGTTACAGTCTAGTTAGGGGAGATGGACAGGAAGATGGCACATTGCAGTTGGGTGAGATAATTGCTATGATGATGCCAAGTCAGTAGGAGTCCAGCATTTGTAAATGTACAAGGCACAGAGCCAAGAGAAGAACTGCATCATGATTTGATCTGTTTGGGGAGCAGAGTGTAAATGGATAAGAGGTGAGAGGTGAGGCTGGAGAGGTCCAGGAAAGGGCTAGGAGTCCATGGTGTTCTCCACTTGCTTAGGGACCCCGGACTCCATCAGAACCACGAGTACAGTACTCTTTGCCCAGCACTAGGGTCTCAGTCACTTTAATGGCAAAGTGGAAAAGCAGAACCAGAGTGTAACCTAAAATTAAGCGGCGATAAGATACTGCACATTTCAGAAGATTGGCAATCACTGCTCTTATTTATAGCTTATAGCTATTTCCTCACCAGAGACAGACTGTGAGAGAGTCTGGATCCTGTGTCTATTTCTGGGATTTTGGTTCAGCAATAAAGATGTTGTTGGAGAGGAAAGAAAAGGGAGGGGGTTAAAAATCAATGCACATCGAATTAATTCTGATTTTTCCATTGAAAGAATGATCATATTTTAAGGTCATAATATGGAGCTGAGGCTTAGATATTTGATGGGTGGATTTTGACGTTTCTCTATAAGCAAGTCATGAGAACATTACAAAGCTACCAGATTTTCTACTTTACCAAATTAAAAGGAATGGAGTGGAATTGGATAATGGGTTGTGGAACCTCTTATTCTTGGATCATTGGTTTCGATAGATCCCAAATTGGCAGTGACTGTAAGTTATTTCAATTTTACGTCTGCTCAGTGGCTGAAATGAAGTGGGTTAATTGATGTGGTTTGCTTTTGGGGGAGGAATGCCCTAGTCACAGAAATCGCTAAAGCTCATTCGCCTTCCTTACTAGATCCCCAGACATTTTTCCAGGATACATAGTCAGGGAGAGAGGTATTTCTTTGTCTCAGGCTGCCTTCTTCCTGTGTCTGAATGGACAGTGGACCAAGAGTATTATTTAGGAGCAGGAGTCTAATTTCAATTGATAGTGTTATTCAGTGGATCCGAAAGTACTGTGTCCTCAACCCAAAATAGATGATTAGGAAATCGTAGCCTGGATATTTGGAAGGAAGTGCTGGAGAAAGATGTGGGTAAGTGTGGAGGCCTGGCTCTCTGACATGCATCCCTAAAACCCGTTTATTTTTTGTTGCAGCGCTTCACTCCACAGTAGGTATGGACACTGAGCTACTGTGAAAGTATATGTTTCATACAGTTTTATATACACAGTCCCTGATGTAATGCATAACTTACAGTAGAAGTTAGTAATGTGAATGAACGAATGATGTCATAGCTCATACAACAGTTGGGCTGCAGTGTGCAGAACAAAGCTACTACAGGAATGAGGCGTCTTGGCATAACATGTGCGTTACAGAAAGGAAAGCTTTAGGTATCAGGTAGTTACAGACCTATGAGAGAAATTCAGGACAAAGACATTTCTTTGCGTCTAGCTCATTTTTACTTATTTTTTTCCTACCATTCTCTCTGTCAGCCTTTCGCATTTTCCGTTAGGGCTCTACAGGTCATTGACAATTTTCTGTGTGTGTTATTTTTAGGACCAAAAATTTACCAAAACCAATCGATCCAGCCTGAAGTTCTTCCTTACTCTCCTAAGTCAGCATCGCCCTGTTTAGATTCCTTTCCAAGCCATTGTGTTTGCTCACTGGCCGATTCCATCAAACCCCTGTTCAGTCTTCCTGAGCTCCTGGACTGCAGGTCTTTGCATTCTTTTTCCCCTCTCCCGAGCAGACTTCATCTCTTGAATCAAAAAATCATTAGTGAACCTTGCATTGTTATTATCTCATTTTTAAGAAAAGTATTTCATCACGTTACAACATATGTGTGTCTGGAATCAGGAAGATATCAAAAGATGACTGACAGGAAATGTGATTATTGGCAGAAAGTTTCTGTTAAACAAGCTTAGAACTCTCATTTTATTTATCCACACGGTAGAAAATGTACCCTTTTGGCAGAAATGGGCAGATCAAGAGCTCCCCAAGTGAGATTTCAGTGGTTACCAAGCTTAACCCAAGTTACTTTTTATTACATGGTGGGGTGTTTTTTTTTTTTTTTTTTTAGATAAAAAATAGTGTTGAAACTCCTTATTGAATTCATTACAGAATTGCTTCTGTTTTATGTTTTGGCTTGTTGGCCGAGAGGCATGTGGGATTCTTAGCTCCCTGACCAGGGACCGAACCTGCACCCTATGCATTGGGAGGCAGTTTTCGCCACCAGGGAAGTCCTTATTACTTGGTGTTGAGTTAGAACCTCCCTGGTCCTGATAGGAAGTGGTCCTGGGTATGGTACGGGAGAGGTCAGTGAGGACCATGCCACAAAAAATGTGGGCACCAGGGTCTTAACTTTCTTTCATACTAACTTGAGTTTTGAAGGGTATTTTCTACTACAATACTTTCCTTTGAACTTTTTATGTCACTTTCTTGGGGGTAAAGAGTGCTGTGGGACCTCACTAATCTTGGCTGCAGTGAGAAGAGAGGATGGGTTACCAGGGAAAAAAAGGTGATCAGGACTTTTCAATTTTGTTTGTTTTTGAAGTACCTGTTTCTTCATACAGTCTGTTGTCCGAAAAATCAGGTAGGGAAATTTGACTTTTACATACTTAGCAGTCTTACAAGAGAGAGGAGAATCATTATAAGCACCATTGTTTTAGCAGTGATTCATTAGATTAGTTTCTAAAGGATGTATGTGTACGTATTTTGGGTTGCATTCTTAGTTTCACTACTAGTTTGCTTAATAAGATAAAGTCTTTTTTTTCCCACTGAAGACAGAGCAGAAGCAAACACTTGATTTGCTTTTGTTCTAGCTCGTAGACTTTAAATGAATAACTTCCATAACTTAGACGTTGTGTGAAAAAGTCTTAAGATATAGTGATGGGATCATGAGAGGAGCAAAGAAACAAGAAGCGTCTGACTTTGCTGTGAAAGAGAAGAATTCCATGAGATGGAGGAGTTTACCAGCCTACCATTTATTTTACCAGAGGATAAAACCAGTGTCACTAGCAAAGAGATATATACCAGACTCCGGGTTCCTGATGGGACGATCAGTTCTCAATAGCAGAAAATAGAGTTGTTCTCAAGACATATGTTAGATCTCTCACAATCTATCAGAAATAAAAAAGGATAGCAGTACAGAGATGAGAGAGAGAAAAAAAGATTGACTGTCAAAATGTTACATGCAAGAATGCATTGAATGTCACTATTAGAAGAGGTCTTCCTGTAATTACATTTCCCATCTATTTGGATTTGCATGTCCTAAATTCTTTGCAGTTGTCAGTTTGGGAAATGTCTCCTGTCGAGGTGTTTTTTTCCCCTACCTGTTAAATTTCAGCATGGCATCACTCACCAAAATTGGGTAGGGTTGCACTGAGATGTGGTCTACCTCAGCACGCCCCATAGATCATTGCTGTTGGCAGATTTTCTCTTTGTATTTCTACTGTGAGAAAGCATCAGACGCCAGCCTAGTAGTAGATGAGCCTCTAGATCAATATTCCAAGATCTAGAGTGTTCTGATATTGGCTTGCATTATTTATCCCATTTTAAAAAGTGACAAAATCGTTCAACAAAGATGGAACGTAGATAGTTTCACTGAAGCTGTGCGTGTGATAAAGGTTATGGACAAAAGATTTCTGTCAGGTAACAATCTGGGCTGGTTTAAGCTTTTAGGTTTCAAAGGTTCTATGTAAGAGCTGCTAGCTCATGATTTAGGACCTACGCACGAGAGAATTGAGGCTGGATTGATATAAAAATGTGACTTGTAGCGCTGGAGATGGTGTTTTAGAGCAAATGATGACTTAATGTTTGTAATCTGTAAGAATGTGTTTTCGGTCAAATAACCTATGCATTTTCTCAAAGGAGGTAGGCTTGAGGGGAGAAAAAAGGGCAATAATTAAACTGAACATACCAACAAGGAAGAAATAATTTAACTGTTATGATGACTCATTTAGTTGGCAGCTTCAGGTAATGAGGTGCTCTGGATTAATTTTCCTGAGAGCAGAAACATATCCCTTTAAATGATTAAGCATTTTATCTTCATCAATCTTTGAAGAACATATTTCCAAGGTACATTATACATTCTCTTGTGTCAGTAATATTCTTGACAACTTACAGGACTAGAGATGTAGGTTGTTTTTTTTTTTAAAGAGTTTAAAGAAATATTTGATCTTTGAAAATCATGTTACAGCACTGGTCCTGAGTGTTTTTCTCTACAATATATGAGGTTGGGGTTCGATCATTAAGGTTCCTTCCATCTCTGAAATTCTCTAAGTAAAGGGTTCTTGTGCAGGCTAAAATTTAAAATAATAGTTAGGGATTTTGGGGTCTCTGCTCTCTTTAAAAGGGATAACCAGCAAAATCCTACTGTATAGCACATGGAACTCTGCTCAATGTTATGTGGCAGCCTGAATTGGAGGGGAGTTTGGGGGAGAATGGATACATGTATATGTAAGGCTGAATCCCTTTGCTGTTCACCTGAAATTATCACCACATTATTAATTGGCTATACCCCAATACAAAATAAAAAGTTAAAAATAAAATAGAACTTCACTGCCCCCTCCAAATTTAAAACATAAGAATCATCAAAGAGGCTTATTTAAAATGCAGATTCTTAGGTATCACCCTTGGAGGTTCTGATTCAGTTGGTTTGGGTGAGTCAAGAAAACCTTTATCATAAATATGCACCCACGGCCATTCTGATGACCTCATTTTTGAGAAACACTGATTCTCTTTCTGGCCTTGGATGCCATAACCCTCGTTGGCCACCAGGGTACCACTGATGCCCTGCCCTCGGTGGTATGAGGTTGTGAGGGGCTGACCAGACCCAGAGAGGGGGCTGTATTTGATAGTCTGCTTCTGATCCCACCCTCAGTATTAATTGTCACATAGTGAACGTAGCTACTTAGGGAAACCAGATCATCCAGCATAAAATCAGGTGCCCTGCCTTAGTACATATGAGTCATTAAGGTTTTTTTAAATTATTTATTTTATTTGGAGGATAATTACAATATTGTGGTGGTTTTGCCGTGCATCAGCATGAATCCACCATAGGTACACGTGTCCCCTCCATCCTGAACCCCCCTTTCACCTCCCTCCCCGTCCCATCCCTCTAGGTTGTCCCGGGGCAGCAGCTTTGGGTGCCCTGCTTCATGCATTGAACTCGCCCTGAGCATCTATTTCACGGGTGGAAATGAGCATGTTCTAGTGCTACTCTGAGCCATTCAGTTTTAACATTAGGCTGCGTAGGAGCGAGAGGAGGACGTCCATTTTCTCCTGAACTCAGAAGTGCATACATTAGCCATGGCCGTCTTATTCCCTGTTGGGAGGTGTTTTATTCTTTGCTCGCATTCCTTGTCATCCTAAGAGTCAAGTTTCTGGAAGGGCAACACCAGGATAAGTGGCAGATGACTGTGTAAATATGCTAACATTTCGTGGTGAGATTTGGGGTTGGGCTGTCCACGACTTTTCTTCTTTGATTTTTAAACAGATTTAGTGAGGTATAATTCACATGCCATAAAATTCACCCCTTTAAACTATATACAGTTCAAGGATTTCCAGTCAAATCTGTGAATTTATAGAGTTGTGTGCAACTATCATGAAATCTAATTTTCGAACATTTCCATCACTCCCTCGAGTGAGACCTTGTGACTGTTTGCAGTCACTCGTCTTCCTACCTCCAGACCCGTTTAACCAATATTTTGCTTCTTACCTGTATGGATTTGCTTTTTCTAGACATTTCATGTAAATGAGATCATACAGTATGTGGTCTTTTGCATCTTACTCCTTTGACTTAGTGTAATGTTTTTGAGGTTAATCGTTGTAGCATGTATCGTAGTGCCAAAGAATATTATTTGGATGTACTACCTTTTATTTATTCATCCACCAGCAAGTGGACATTTGGTTTGTTTCTGCTTTTTCACTCCTCTGCCTGATGGGTGCGTGCAGTTTTCGTTTCACTCAGGTGGTTGCCTCGGCGTACTTGTCTGGGTCATGTGATGAATCAGTATTTCAAAGTGGCAGCTTCAAATTTTGCAGTTCTACCAACAGTGCATGAGGGTTCCAATTTCTCCATTTCCTTGCCCAAACTTGTTGTGATTGGATACAAGTTCCTTTATTGGTTATATGATTTTCAAATATTTTTTTCTGGTCCGCACATGTCTTTTCACTTTTTTTAATGGTGTCTTTTGGTGGCTCAGAGGTTAAAGCATCTGTCTGCAATGTGGGAGACCCGGGTTCGATTCCTGGGTCAGGAAGATCCCTTGGAGAAGGAAATGGCCACCCACTCCAGTATTCTTGCCTGGAGAATCCCAGGGAGGGAGGAGCCTGGTAGGCTACAGTCCTGTTGCTGCTAAATCGCGTCAGTCGTGTCCAGCTCTGTGCAACCCCAGAGACGGCAGCCCAATGGGCTCCTCTGTCCCTGGGATTCTCCAGGCAAGAATACTGGAGTGGGTGGCCATTTCCTTCCATGGGGTTGCAAAGAGTCGGACTGAGCTACTTCACTTCTTCTTTTGAAATGCCTACATTTGTTTTATTTGAATGAAGCCCAGCTTATTTTTTTTTCTTTTAGCAATGTACTTTTGGTATCATGTCTAAGAAATCATTGCCTAACCGAATGTCTATGTCTTCTTGACGCTGACCTAAAATCTTGTTGGCTTGGTTTAGGAGGAACTGACCAGTGACACCTGGTATTCAGTGCCTTGTTTAAACAGATGAAAGATTTATATTCAAGTTCGTGGCCTGAAGCTACCCCTGTGAAAGTTTGCCTGCAATTTTCCTAAAGTCTTAATGGTTGCAGCAGCCATAAGGGACTCACCCATCACCATGCCGTAGCCATGTCCTTCTCAGCATCCTTTCCTCATCTTGGTCTCTGCCATCAGCAGGTGGAGGACAGTGTGAGTCTTTGTCATAGCCTCATTGTACTCTGAGGTAGTGCTGTGCCCTCCTTTATTTTCAGAGTCTTGGTTGCAGCACTCTTCCCTGAGGCTCGAAGCTGTAGGAACACAGCTCTTACCTTTTTATAGGCTTTAGTGTGAGATATGAGAACAGTAGCTCATTATCAGGCAGTAAAAACCAAAACAACACACACACACACCCCCACACCCACCCACACCCCCACACCCACACACACACACACACACACACACACACACACACACCCCACACCCACACACCCACACACACCCACACCCACACCCCCCCTCCCCCACACACACACCCCTACTACCTTAGGGTTTTGTCATAAGAATACGCTGGTTGCAGCCTTGGTAGGCAGAGATCAGGCATCATTGAGCTGATAGACTTGATGCTTCTCCCTAATCCTATTGTCTGTCCTTCTTTTTAAAATAGGAAATGATATGTCTCCTCCTTCACTTCTAGATTTTTTCCCACTGGGTTTAGACTGGGGGAAAGGTTATCAAATTCCAGCTTCAGGAATGCCTGATTTCCACTTGGATCTTTTGTCTCTTGAGCCTATAAGGCACCTCTGGTTTGTAAAGAACACAAGTTGATTAATAAATATCATAAACTTAAATATAATGCACATGTAGTAGCAGCTTGCATAAAATGTGTTATCCCCCAAAGAAGTCGCAACACCTTACGATTGAACAAGTGAGTTCTAATTGACCAAGTGCTTTCACAAATAGTCCCATTTGATCCTCACATCTCTGTGAGAAATTACTGCTCCTTTTTTATGGATATAGAAAACGACTTGTCAGAAGACATTTACCCAAATACAGGACTTCTAACACCAAATTTGATGCCTTTCATGTAGCATCAAGCTTTCTCTCCAAAGTAATAAAACTGAATTTTTGTAATTTTAAGAAAATTAGATATGCCATGTTATATTAGACCTGTGGCTAATCTACAAGCAGTCATTTACATTTTGAATGAAATCCATAGACAACAATGTATTCACTTTTTAGGACTTGCTTGCTTCTCAAGCTTCTATTTCTTGCTGCAGTGGAAAATGTTTTGTTCCCTGTTAAAAGAATTTTAGGCATTGGATTGTTGGTGCATAAGATTTGTGGAGGTGGCCAGGGTAGGGAGATCCTGAACATTGGAACATCCTTTTGCGACTAAATTTGTAATTTGCCTGGAGCTGCTTTGAATAGTTTGAGGCTGTCTGAAACCCCAGGAAGACTCTCTGTCTATCCAGGGAGCAAAAGGCCCAAGGAAATTTCCATGTGGTTTTAGCCCCACCCACTTACTGGATGCTTCTGTCCTCTTTTCCTTAATTCCACATCAACTTTTTTAACCTAGGTTTTTCTCCTTTATCTAGGGCCCTTCTTACTGTGATCCCTTCCTTTCTGTTTCACCACCTGTAGCTTGGGATCACAGCTCTCAAAGTGTGGGTCCTCGAGCAGAAATTTGGGACCCATGGAATCTGCTTCGTCAGAAATTCCAGGGTATTGGGCCCAACAGTCAGTCTTGAACACATCTCCCAGGTGATTCTGATGTGTGCTCAAGTTTGACAGCCATTGTGCAGTGGTTCAGAGTAAGGATTCTGGAGTCAGCTGTCAGGTTTCAAATTGAGCTCTGTCATTTCACAGATACTGTTATTGTCACTTCCTTACTTGCATGATCTTTGGGGAAGTTATTTTCCTCTCTGAGCCTCTCTTGTCTAGCTTGCAAACTTACGGAATACAATGGGAATTATTTCTGAAGGAAGTAGTGAAGACTGAAAGTTAAGCACACACAGGGACTCTGGTGGTGTTTGGCACTTGGACAGCTTCCTTGAATGTCCTGGTTGGTATTGGCTCTGACCCTTGTCATTACCAGGACTATGCTAGATAAATAAGTCTCCATTCCTTATCACTGGCACTTGGCATTTCCGCTACTCATTTGTAAACCTGAATATTTGCTGTGTGTTCCATTTTTCAATGCTATGAAAATGAGGCTAGTTTTCACACTAAAATCCCAGGATGAACCATTTTGAGATATTTGAGATTTTGCTAATTTCTTCCTTTTGTTTTCTGCCACCAAGCCAGATATTTCCTGTCTGGGGCAGAATATCCCTTTTTGATAGTGATTTAATATTTCAAGCCTTTGTTTAAGAATGTTGCCTAAGGCATGTTGAAAGTCTAAATAGAGTTTCCAGCCCCAGTTTAGTCATCACTTCAAAAAGTTTCAGGTGTTTTTAAATCTATTATAATATCAATATAGATATAGCTATCGATAGATTCTATAACTTTATTTATGATGTTTCTTCTATTAGGTTATTTTTGATTCAATGTTTGAGTCTATTCTTTATTAAAAATTCCATCAACATACCCTATATTTCCAATAAATCCACAAAGAATTTTATTTTATTGGATCTTTTCTAGAGCCTTTGTAGGAGCCAAATTTTGGCCTCTTTGTATGAGTCTGCCTAAACTTTGGTGACAAATTTGTAGTTGTCTTCAAGATCATCCACACTCTGGTTGGATACCATTCCATCTCGGGTGATGTATTTTACTTTTATTTGCCAGTTAGGCCAAGTACATCCTTTGCATTTTGCCTTCTTTAATTTAGCATATTTAGACTGCTTCAAAACAAAATCTGTATCCTCTTCAGTAAAATATGTCAACATTTTGATATATTCTCTTCTCTGTCTTTTATTCGTCCGTGTACTCATGTTTGTAGGTCCAATTGAATCTTGGCTGGTTTTCTACCAGTAATATATTGAAAGAAAAAAGCCAAACAACCAGAAAATCCTTAATTTTTTTTTTTTAGCATTCCTGTAACTATTCAAATTGCCAGCATCTGCTGGATCATCGAAAAAGCAAGAGAGTTTCAGGAAAACAACCTATTTCTGCTTTATTGACCATGCCAAAGCCTTTGACTGTGTGGATCACAATCAACTGTGGAAAATTCGGAAAGAGATGGGAACAACAGACTACCTGACCTGCCCCTTGAGAAACCTGTATGCAGATCAGGAAGCAACAGTTATAACTGGACATGGAACAACAGACCAGTTCCAAATAGGAAAAGGAGTACGTCAAGGCTGTATATTGTCACCCTGCTTATTTAACTTATATGCAGGGTACATCATGAGAAACCCTGAGCTGGATGAAGCACAAGCTGGAATCAAGATTGCTGGGAGAAATATCAATCACCTCAGATATGCAGATGATACCACCCTTATGGCAGAAAGTGAAGAACTAAAGAGCCTCTTGATGAAAGTGAAGGTGGAGAGTGAAAAAGATGTCTTAAAGCTCAACATTCAGACAACTAAGATCATGGCATCTGGTCCCATCACTTCATGGAAAATAGATGGGGAAACAGTGGAAACAGTGTCAGACTTTATTTTTGGGGGCTCCAAAATCACTGCAGATGGTGATTGCAGCCATGAAATTAAAAGACGCTTACTCCTTGGAAGGAAAGTTAGGACAACCTGGACAACATATTAAAAAAGCAGAGACATTACTTTGCCAACAAAGATCCGTCTAGTCAAGGCTCTGGTTTTTCCTGTGGTCATGTATGGATGTGAGAGTTGGACTGTGAAGAAAGCTGAGTGCCGAAGAATTGATGCTTTTGAATTGTGGAGCTGGAGAGGACTCTTGAGAGTCCCTTGGACTGCAAGGAGATCCAACCAGTCCATCCTAAAGAAGATCAGTCCTGGGTGTTCATTGGTAGGACTGATGTTGAAGCTGAAATTCCAGTACTTTGGCCACCTGATGCGAAGAGCTGACTCATTTGAAAAGACCCTGATGCTGGGAAAGATTGAAGGCAGGAGGAGAAGGGAACGACAGAGGATGAGATGGTTGGATGGCATCACCGACTCAATGGACATGGGTTTGGGTGAACTCCGGGAGTTGGTGATGGACAAGGGAGGCCTGGCGTGCTGCGGTTCATGGGGTTGCAAAGAGTTGGACATGACTGAGTGGATGAACTGAACTGAACTGAAAACTATTCAAAATGGATTATAAATTTAATCTGCCTTACCACCCTTTAGGGTAGCATTTTTAAGGCTCTTGTGGTCAAGTTGGCAGGGCAAAGGATGCATACTTAGGCATACTTATTCTGTGTCCCACATACATACCCCTGGAAATAGGTTAGTGATTCTTAATTCACAGTGACGTTTGGAAAGACTCTGAAATACACTACATAAACAATCTAGATTAACTTTTACCTATCCCCCTCCCCCAACACCTATCACCATTCTATGAACTCAAGTTGGAAAGAACACCTCTGTGACCTTTGGTTTGAAGTTTCCTTATTCTCTTTTGGTCCATCTTTGTGTTTTTAGATACACTTCTCTTTTTGTCTTTGCCTGTTTATTTCATTTCTAGTTAGACTTGCTGGATCTTTTTTCCTTTTGCCTTCTCAATATTAATTTGAAAATTCCGTGCTTGGTGATATTGATAGCTCCTTGTACTATATAGTGGGACTTTGTTGTTTATCCATTCTATACCTGCTAACCCCAAACTCCCAGTCCATCCCTTTTGATCAAATTCTCAATTAAAACAATACATTTAATCTCAGATGTAGAAAATGAATTCTGTAAAGTTTCATATCCATAATATAGAATCTGCAAACTATGATTGGAAGGTATGAATAGTCAGCAAATGCATTACTTAATGGTAAAACATTGGAAACGTTCTACTTTTTAATATTGGAAACAAAATGAGACACTTTTAACCAACAAGACAAGATCATCCGTCTTTGTAGCATTATATAGGAAGTCTTAACTAAGATATACAGGAAGAAAAAGAATTCTTAGTATGAGAGAGGAAGAAACTGCTAACACTAGTCTTTGAGGATATTTTGTCCCTGAAGAAGAAGAAAAAAAACAAAAAAATCTATAAAGTATTAGAATGAAGGTGGTTAGCAGGTGTGCTGCAAACAGAATTGATTTGCAGCATCAATTGCATTTCTCTACTCTGCTACAACTATTTAGAAAAGGCAATGAAATGCCATTTATAGTATTATCATAAATATAAAGTTCCTAAGAATAACTCTAAGGAAAATAGGTAACACCTAAATAGGGAAAATTATAAAACAAAGACGCATAAAACCTAAAGGAATGGAGAAATAAATGACATTTTTAAATAGAAAATTTCAATCGACAAAAGATGTTACTCTCCCCAAATTGTCCCTTCACTTCCCTCCCTGGCCATGAAACACGCAAGCTGATTCTTAACAGCAAATGAAAGAGTGGATGGCGATTTTTACCTACTAGCTCTTAAAATTATAAAACTGTGCCAACTAGGACTTGCATGATGGCTCAGACAGTAAAGAATCTACTTGCAATGCCGGAGACCCAGGTTCCATCCCTGAGTTGGGAAGATCCCCTGGAGAAGGAAATGGCAATCCATTCCAGTGTTTTTGTCCAGAGAATCCCATGAACAGAGGAGCCTGATGGGGTTGCAGACGGTGGAACACGACTGAGTGGCTAACACTTTCACTTTCACCAACTAAGACATCATGGTACTGAACAGAAATATATGATTGGAAGAGAACAGAGAACCCAGGAGCAAGGAATTCATGATACAGAATATATAATTATATATGTAGGTACTGATGTCAATGTTTAAGTTCTATTCTCTTAGCAGATTTCAGTTATGCAGTGCAGTGTTATCAGCTAGTCACAGTGTTACATATTAGAGCCTCAGAACTTATTCATCCTATGGTTGAAAGTTTGTAGACTTTATTTTTTAGAGCAGTATTGAGAGTGCCTTGGACTGCAAGGAGATCCAACCAGTCCATTCTGAAGGAGGGCAGCCCTGGGTGTTCTTTGGAAGGAATGATGCTAAAGCTGAAACTTCAGTACTTTGGCCACCTCATGCGAAGAGTTGACTCATTGGAGAAGACTCTGATGTTGGGAGGGATTGAAGGCAGGAGGAGAAGGGGACGACAGAGGATGAGATGGCTGGATGGCATCACGGACTCGATGGATGTGAGTCTGAGTGAACTCTGGGAGATGGTGATGGACAGGGAAGCCTGGTGTGCTGCGATTCATGGGTCGCAAAGAGTCGGACACGACTGAGCGACTGAACTGAACTGAGTATATGGTCACAACAAAACTGAATGAACGGTACGGAGTTTTCCCATGTACCCGCTGTTCCCACATACATGTAGCCTCCCCAATAATCAGCTACTCACCAGAGAAGTATATTTGTTACAGTTGAGACTCTACATTTACACTTCATTGTCACCCAAAGTCCATAGTTTACATTGGGATTCACGCTTGGTGTTTTATATCCTGTGGGTTTTGACTGATGACATTATCTACCGTTATGGTATCATTTAGGTGGAGTCAAAGAGTATGTAGCCTTTTCAGATTAGCCTCTTTCACTTAGCAATAAGCATTTAAAATTCTTGCATATCCTTTCATAACTTGATGGCTTATTTCTTTTTAGTACTGAGTAATTTTCAGTTATTTGAATATACCAGTTTGTTTATCCATTTGTCTCCTGAAGGGCATCTTGTGGTATTTACATTTTGGCAGTTATGAATAAATCTGCTATGAAACGTCTGTGTCCAGGTTTTTTATGTAGATGTAACTTTTTAACTCCTTTGTGTCAATACCATGGTGTGTGATTATTAGATCATGTAGTAAGAATGTGTATAGTTATCTATAAGAAGTTGCTAAACCCTTTTCCACAGTGGCTGTATCATTTTGCATTCCCAGCAATGAATGAGAGTTCCTATTCATATTTTTGCCAGTATTTGGTGGTGTTAGTGTTTGGATTTTCCTTTTTCTAATAGATAGGACCATTGTTTCTAATGGAGGCAGGGGACAAAGGAAGTAACTCAGATGTTCATTAGTAGAATACTCCTAAAAATTGAGAATTGCATATATAATGAAATGATATAAAACAAATATCATCCCCAAACCAGTTTGCTGGGTTTGATACTGTAATATAGTTAGGACTAAACCATTGGAGGAAACTGGGTGACCTCTCTATACTTTTTTGCAACTTTCTTTATACCTATACTATTTTCAAAATTAAAAATTAAAAAACAAATTGAGTTCCTTTCTTGTAGATGAAATACTATCCAGTCATGAAAGCAATGAATTGCTGATTAAAAACCAGAGGGCTACATTTCAAAAACATCATGTTGAGTAAAAAAGCAATTTGCCTAAGAGAGATAACAGTATAAAGCTCAGAAGACACAACCTAAAAGGATGTATTGCTTAGAGATACAACTATGAGAAAAATATCAAGTAAAGCAAGTGAATGATAAGACACAGAATTGAAGATAATGTTTACCTCAAAAGACTAACAGAGGGTATGTAAGCAAGAAAAGGGACTCAGGCATCCTCCAAGGTGACTGTATGTTCTTCTCCATAAATTTTTACACTTGATCTTAGCCAAAAGGCCAAGAAGTGATCCCTTAAGTTTTTATTAACCACTGTTTTATAACAACTCTTACGAAGACTTAATGTATAAACCTGATCTTTAGTTTAGCATCTAATGATTACCTTCACTGAAAATATTAAAATTAAGTGAAAGTTGAATAAAATTCAGCAACGTTAAACATGCTTGATTCAGCGTATACTTACAGAGCATCTAAGAGAAGATTGGGTTCTAGTTTAAGTTCTGATCTGACTGTAGTTTTTGGGTTAGTTGGTTTTGATCTGTGGTTTTTGAAGGGCAGTCCATGGACCGGTAGCATCAGTACCACTTGGATATTTGTTAGAAATGTGAATTTTCAGACCTCCTGGGGAGGAGCCCAGCAATCTCTTTTTTAACACAAACCCTCCAGGACATTCTGGTACGCACAGACTTTTGAGAGTCACCAAAAAGTTCATCTTTCTCATTCATAAAATTTGAAGGAAACTAGGTCTGTTTTTCCCTAATTGTGGTATATAAATATATTACTACTCAAGGTGTAAGATGTTTTTAAGTGATAGATACATCACCATTTAAAATTTCATTTATTTTAATGCTGATTGTGCTGGGCTGTGCTTAGTTGCTCAGTCGTGTCCAACTCTTTGCAACCCCAGGTACTGTAGCCTCCCTAGCTCTTCTTTCTGTGGGGATTCTCCAGGCAAGAATACTGGAGTGGGTTGTCATGCCCTCCTCCAGGGGATCTTCCCAAGCTAAGGATTGAACCCAGGTCTCCTGCATTTAGATGGTAAAGAATCTGCCTGCAGCCACCAAGGAAACCCAAGAATACTGGAGTGGGTAGCCTATCCCTTCTCCAGGAGCTCTTCCTAACTGAGGAATTGAACTGGGGTCTCCTGCATTGCAGGTGGATTCTTTACCAGCTGAGCTACCAGGGAAGCCCTATAGTACAAATAGCATACCAAATCTTTAACTTCACTGATATTGCATCATATATTTCTAAGGTAAAACAAAAAAAGGGAGAGGAATCAACTTAAACTTAATGTAAATATATAAATAGGAAAGCAAAATAGTAAGATAATATGAAAATATCCCCAAATTCCTACACTTCTTAGATATTAAAGTTTCAGTAATCCTGAAGAGGATGAATCTTGAAAATATTTTTCATTCTAAAATTATGAGACTTCAATGTTTGCTTTTCTTACAGATCTGTGTCCTCAGTTTTGCTTTTAAAAATTCAAGGAGAATGGCATTCTATCATGTATACTATCATGTAAGAATTGAATCGCCAGTCTATGTCTGACGCAGGATACAGCATGCTTGGGGCTGGTGCATGGGGATGACCCACAGAGATGTTATGGGGAGGGAGGTGGGAGGGGGGTTCATGTTTGGGAACACATGTAAGAATTAAAGATTTTAAAATTAAAAAAAATAAATAAAATAAAATTTTAAAAAAATTCAAGCTAATACGTTACAAATTTAATTCCCACAGCTTGTGTTGGGAGAGGAATTGTCCATGAATGTGCTTTTGTATTGGGGGATGCTATCTGAGATTGGAAATTTAACCATGGATGATGGAAAGTGTGGCTAATACACATGCAAATCCCCCAAATTAAACATATTAAGGAGAAATCTGTTTTGAAAACACAATTTAATTTTAGAAGCACTTTCTTCCTTTCACTACTTGTAGTATTTATAGTGAAATAGGCAGATGGTTTTATATAAGGAAATGAAATTTGGGGACAGTAAGAGGCATATTTTGATAATTAGGGGTTTAGACTTTGAAAAGTCTACACAAGTTATAAATAGCTCCAACATGACTGACTTTTGGAACTGGCACTCTAAATAGCTTTTTGAGATATAGTTTACATAGAGTGTATCCACTTAAGGGCTTCCTAGGTGACGCTAGAGGATGAGATAGCTGGATGGTACCACCGACTCAATGCACATGAGTTTGGGTGAACTCCGGGAGTTGGTGATGGACAGGGAGGCCTGGTGTGCTGTGGTTCATGGGGTCACAAAGAGTCGGACACGACTGAGCAACTGAACTGAACTGAGGTGACGCTAGTGGTAAAGAACCCACCTGCCAATGCAGGAGACATAAGAGACGTGGGTTCAATTCCTGGGTCGGAAAGATCCCCTGGAGGGAGAGCATGGCAACCCACTCTGGTATTCTTGCCCGGAGAATCCTGTGAATAGAGGAACCTGGTGGGCTACAGCCCATAAGAGTCACAGAGAGTCAGATATGACTGAAGTGACTTAGCACGCATGCACATACCCACTGGAAGTGTACAGTTCAGAGGTTGTGTATGTCCACAGAGCTGTGTAGCCAACACCGTGCACTACTCTAGACTATTTCATTCCCCTCCCCCCTCAAGAAATTTTATATCTATTAGCAGCTATTCTCCATCCACTTTGTGCTCTCATCCCTAGGCAACCACTTATCTACCTCTTGTGTCTATGGATCTGCTTATTCTAGACATTTCCTATAAATAGAATAACAGGATATGTGGCCTTTTTTGACTGTCTTCCCCAACTTACTGTTTTCAGGATTTATCAGTATTATAGCATGTATGAGTACTCAGTTCCTTTTTTATCTCTGAATAGTGTTCCATTCCATTGATATACTTTGCTTTATGTATCCATTCATCACCGGATGGACATTTGAATTGTTTCTACTTGTTGGCTTTTATTAATAGTGCTACATGTATGAACTTCCAGGTACAAGTTTTTGTGTGAAAGTATGTTTTAATTTCTCTTCATTTATGCCTGGGAGTAGAATTGCTAGATCACATAACTATGTTGAAAATTTTAAGGAGGTGACTGGATCTAAAAACTATTCTCATTCAAAATAAAATTATAATTTTGTTTAAAATTGAAAATACATTTCTCTTCTAACTTTTAATAAGGTACCAATTTAGTTTGTCAGTGGCTTTATATAAAATAACTTTAAAAATGATGTTTGTTGAAAATCATCATTAAAATACACGTTTTTGAAAACAGAAGCTTACAAACTGTTATTCTACATCACAATTTATCATCATTTATCAAAATTGTCACATCTTCTGTGACATGTTTTTTTCTCTGCATATTTTATTGCTGCTTGTGTCATTTAGCATTTACGGAGAAAATGGCATGGAATCTGCTTCCTGAGCTGATTGAATTCATAGATTTTTCTTGGTTGACTTTTACAAATAAATTATATGTTGTTAAACTGATGGTAGTTTTTCTTATAAAATTCTCATTTTAGCAATAACGACATTTCAAAATGAAAAACATAACATTTTGGATTCTAGCTGCATCTGACACTTGATATTTTGCAGTGCTGTTCTATTTGTTAATATTTTGAAGTTTTAAGGAAGAGATACTTTTGTATAGTGAGATTTTATGTTGAGTAACTTGTTAATATCTGACTTTGTCTTACTTTGTACTAATGTTTTCCTAAAGATGCATGTACTAAATTAGCTATCTTTAGAGTTATTTTTAGGAAAGATGTTCTAGACATTTCCTTTTTATATCTACTTATGAAATGAGGTTTTTAGTACCTTATTGTTAGAAAGGAATATTTCTGGAAAAGTAAGAGACACAACTAAATACAACGAGTAAGTGAAGTAACAGAAGTGACGGTATAGAAAAAAGATGTTCTTCAGGGAAGAGAAAGAGAAACTGATTGTTAGACTTGAATGGAGAAGATTTATTTACTGACAATGATAAGCCTTTCATTGCTCCATTAAGGAAAAACAAGAAGAATAGTAAGGCGGCATGAGACAGTCAGTGTTCTTGTAAGTAAGACAAAAAATATCCTTAATCTCTGAATACATGAATATATGATTCTATACATAGATCTGCTAAAATCATCCTTGGTTGTATTTCTGGTAGGGATAAACTGGTCTATGCATAACATTGTAGAGTAATGGATGTTCGTAGTGAAGACTTGAACAGCTTGGGTCATTTGGGAAATAGGGTTTAGTGTGTAGTATATTTGTTAAGCATGTGCCCTTGGGAACGGCATAGTGGAAAGGAGACAGAGGCATCAAGATTGGGCAGAGGCTTAAGTCAGAATGTCTCCTTGGCCAGCCTTCAAAAACAGGTTTGTTGATGGCTTGGATGTGGGGTATGACACAAAGGGCTATCCAGGATGCTTTCAAGGATTTCAACCTGACTAACTAGAAGGATGAAGTTGATGGCAGGTTTGGTGGAGAAGATCTGGAGTGAGTTGGGCATGTTAAACATTTGGGATTCTGTAAGACGTCTAGTGGCAGAGGGTGGATGAGGGATTCCACTTGTGAGTCTGGAGTTCGGGAAAGAGGTCTGCAGTCCGTGTGAATTCAGGAGTCGTCAGCATAGGAGAGATGCTAGTTAGACCAGGAGACTGGTTGAGACCACCAAGTGAGCGGATGTAGGCTGACTTGAGGGTGAGACAGGGCTGAGCCCTGGACCACTCCAGTACTACAAATTAGGGCAGATAGGGGAAACCAGAAAAGGAGACTAACCCCTGGACCCAGCATTTTTCTTAACAGCAGTGGGTAATAGATGTTTACTTCGTGGATAAATAATGTTTGTTTGAGGGAGGTAAAGTAGCATAAGACAATGGTGAATAAATTAGAAGTGAAGAATAGAATCAGTTGTTACCTACTTCATCAGTGGATGGGTGGGGAATGAGTCATGGAAATTAGAGTAAAAATAGATTTGTTCTTTCTATGTATAAAATAAGCACCGTTTCTTTTAATAAACTATTTTTAATGCAGTTATGTTTAATCTTTATGGTACCTAATGTGCTGGTGTGGTGAATTTTTCAAGAACCTGTGTAAAAAAAATGTCTCTTATGTGTAGAGGTGAATTCAGTTCTTCAGATTGATTATTTCTGTTTGTGGATGTGCTTTAAAGTAGCAAATTAAGTAGCCGAAACTCGTTTTAGAAATTATCCCATAGTTTTATCTATATTCTTCATATTAAAGCACAGAAGAATTTCTAAAATCAACCTCATAGAACTCATTGATTTTCGTTTATGTGATTTAGCTTCTGTATTTTTGATAATTTATAGTAGAATTTTCAGTGTTCCTCATGGTTATAATTTGTACTAAAGGTGATTTGGAAAGTGTATGGAGCATATATCTTGCTGGACTATAGAAGGCACGTCTTTTACAAAGATTTTATGTTCTGGGTGAAGAAGTTAAAACATTTATGGAAATATACATGAATAATTTTGTTGGGAAAATATACAGTTACATCATTGAAACTGAGTCCTGTATTATTCTGAGAGGGAAATTTATTAAAGAATAGACTGAAAAAGTGGAGAAGGAAATGGCAACCTACTCCAGTATTCTTGCCTAGAAAATTCCATGGACAGAGGACCCTGGCGGGCTACAGAGGACCTCCATAGGGTCGCAAAGAGTGGGACACAAGTGAGTGACTCACACAGCACAGACTGAAAAAGTAGAAATACCTATGACCTTGAATTTTGACCCAGTGAAAGAAGAATACAAAAATCAAGCTCACAAACTCAGAGAAACATGACGTTTCTCTGAACAAATAGCTACATATTTGTTCAGAACATAAAATCCTTGTAGAAGACGTGCCTTCTATAGTCCAGCAGGATATATGCTCTATATACTTTCCAAATCACCTATTGTCCTTGAATTGTCATTCACATATCTTTTAGAGTGAACTGAGCTTTGAATTTTTGGATATAGCCGTTCTGACTGTGAGGTGACATCTCACTGTAGTTTTGATTTGCATTTCTCTAATAATTAGAGATGTTGAATATCTTTCCATGTGCCTCTTGGCCATCTGTATGTCTTCTTCGGAGAAATGTCTGTTTAGGTCTTCTGCCCATTTTTTGATTGTGTTGTCTATTTGGATGATATTAAGCCACATGAGCTGTTTGTAAATTTTGAAAACGAATCCCTTGTTGGCTGCATTGGTCCTGATCTGTCCGTGAGCAGGGGATGGGGGGGCATATGAGCTTCTTAAGACAGTTAAGTCTCAGGTGACTGAAGCGAGTGGTGACAGGTTATGTCTGGAGTTGGAACGTGAATAGGTACCAGCAGTTTAACCATGATCATCTCTAACTTTAAGCCTTTTCTTGAGCCTCAGTTTTTTATGAGAGTTTGAGATTCCCTCAAGATACAACCTAGATTGGACAGTTACCCAGATCGACTGTAAATGCAATCTCAGGAAAGTTGTGTGAGCTGGATTACTGCTGCTGCTTTTCCGAAAGGCCTGAGCTGAACTAGAGGACAAAGCTGGTGGTGATGCCTATCGGTGTTCCACGTCAGGGGTCCCTGCGTGTTCCTTTCTGTCCTTCAGGGACTGTGTTGTCAAGGCTCCTCTGTTGCAGACTTGTGTGTATGTGTGTGTGTTGAGGATATCCTTCACATGTAAATTCTGTTCTCTTTGGGCCTTGCATGGAGATCATAAACACAGAAATCCTAGAGTTTGTCCCAAACTATTTTGAGAGCAAACACAAGGCATACGGAAATTTACATTTTCAATTAAAGCATTGGGAAACCATTTACAACGAGGGTGCAGAAGTTGATGCTGTTGTTTATTGTGTTACATGCTGGTTATAGACCCTCATTTTACAGTTATTTCTTTGAAATGCAGTAAAAATAGAATGCCTAGCACCATAGCAACCCCTATGAAATGAGGCATATGCTGTTTCTAAGACTCACAGTATGTTTTTCTGATACTGTTTGCTCATAAACATGTTTATTGTAGGTGCTGTCTGAGGCAGGGGCTGTTTTCCTATGGAAATCCTTTCTTGAACATACTGGTTGCTGGTTCCTCTTGAAGAATGAAACTTTTTTTCCCCACTACCTTGGCAAATTTGATACTTTCATTTGGCTAACATAGTCAGTAGTTGATTGGTTAATATGTGTCTCGATGACTTAACAGCTGTTCTGAGTTACCGTGGTATCAGAGTCCCTGAGAACTTGACTCTGCATTTTGAGGTGGGAGGGAGGTGAGGTGTAGTGAAAGAGAAATTCCATGCACAGTTGTGATGCCTTCATCATAAAATCATCTCTCTCACTCTCAGAATCACTGGGTGTACCAGAAACAGCATGAGATGTGAAATCTGACCTGGGGTTACGTTTTGACTTTGCCATTAAAAGCTTTATGACTCTGCGCTCTACACTTCTGTGGGTCTAGAGGAATGTTACATTACTAAATTAAAACAAATTTATGAGATCCTTTTGATGGAGTCGAGTGGAATATCTGCTGAGTGGCCCAATATGCATTCAGTCTTTCAGAGGAGAAGACTTATAAGTGGTAAAGAGGAGGCTGCTTTGGGAGAAGGAGGCAGAGATTAAATGGCAAATTTGGGAATACCTTTTATATATAAGGAAGGCTTTGGAGGAGGCAATCATTGTGTAAACCTGAACTCGTGATATAGCAGTGTCAGTTTTTGGTATAGGAGGTTTCTGTGGGGTCTTTATGATTGAGTGTGTATGAAAATAATGACTCAGAGCCAGTGGACCCTGTGACAATTGCTGCACCTAACCCAAGTCTTTCTCATTTAGGGTCCCAGACCAGGGGGCTGCAGTTATCTTTTAAAAGATTCTAGAGGAGATGCAGTTTTTGAGGCAAAAATCCGATGTGTCTCCTTTTACCTGACAAAGCAATAAAGCTCTCCTTTTCTACGTCACCCAAACAACAGCAAAATAATAAAAAGGTACTAGACTTGACTAGCCTGTTGCTCTTAAAGTGAAAGAGTCCAAATTTGTTGAGGAAACGCTTTAGGGGCATTATTTCCTCCATGTCTCTGATGTCGCTCTTTATTTTTATTGGAGTATAACTGCTGTACAGTCGTGTTAGTTTCTGCGGTACAACGACGTGAGTCAGCTGTCTGTATACATCTACTCTCTCCCTCTTGGACGTCCCTCCCCCGGCCCATCCCACCCCTCTAGGTCATCACAGAGCTAGCTGAGTTCTCTGCGCTATAGAGCAGCTTCCCACTACCCATCTGTTTTACCCATGGGAGTGTATATACGCCAATCCCAGTCTCCCAGTTCGTTCCCACCCTCCCCTTGCCCCCATGTCCATGTCTGTTCGCTATGTCGGTGTCTGTATTCCTGCCCTGCAAATAAGTTCATCTGTACCATTTTTATAGATCCCACATATATAAGTGATAGTACATGACATTTGTTTTTCTCTTTCTGAATTACTTCACTCTGTGTGACAGACTCTAGGTTTATCCACACCTCTACAAATGACAGTTTTGTTCCTTTTTATGTCTGAGTACTATTCCATTGTATATGTACCATGTGATCGTTTATTTCACTTGTTATTTGGAGAAAAGTATATGGAAGTTGAGGTTTGGAAAATTACCTTGAAGAGTTTCTTAAGAATACCCTCATTTAGATCGTTTGTGTGTCAGTTCAGTCGCTCAGTCGTGTCCGACTCTGCGACCCCATGGACTGCAGCATGTCAGGCTTCCCTGTCCGTCACCAACTCCTGGAGCTTGCTCAAACTCATGTCCATTGAGTCAGTGATGGTATCCAGCCATCTCATCCTCTGTCGTCCCCTTCTCCTCCTGCCTTCAGTCTTTCCCAGTATCAGGATATTTTCCAATGAGTCAGTTCTTTGCATCAGGTGGCCAAAATATTGGAGCTTCAACTTCAGCATCAGTCCTTCCAATGAATATTCAGGACTGATTTCCTTTAGAATGGACTGGTTTGATCTCCTTGCAGTCCAAGGGACTCTCGAGTCTTCTCCAACACTACAGTTCAAAAACATCCAATTCTTCAGCTCTCACCTTTCTTTTTGGTCCAGTTCTCATATCCATATGTAACTACTGGAAAAACCATAGCTTTGCTAGACGGACCTTTGTTGGCAAAGTAATGTCTCTGCTTTTTCATATGCTCTCTAGGTTGGTCATAGCTTTTCTTCCAAAGAGCCAGTGTCTTTTAATTTCATTGTTGCGGTCACCATCTGCAGTGATTTTGGAGCCCAAGAAAATAAAGGCTCTCACTGTTGTGAAAAGAAAGTTTTCTTATAAACCATTTGATTTTCTTATATTTCAAATATTTTATTTTCCTTACATATAGAGGTAGATTTTGTAGTTTGAGGCTCTTGTTATTAAGCAATAACCAGTAAATCTGAGTAAGTTGCAGTTATTTAGGAAGAATGATGTAGTGATGAACTATTGGAAAATATAAAACAAAGCATTGTGAAATTGGAAGGGACCAATGACTTGATTTAATAGACAGTTTATCTAATTATTCAGCCCCTCGTTGTAAAAGGGTTGAAATATTAGTTGCCTGATACTTGGGGTAAAAGAAGAATAGAAATGGTATGTCTTGGATGCAAAGAATACCCATTGTCTCATTTAAGTCTAACACCCATTCTGTAAACTGGGTTTTATTTCCCCTTTTACAGCTGAGCAAAGTTGGGTACCTGTAGATCTGTGATCAGATCATGGTTATTAAATAAATGAGTAAACTTGGATCTAAAGTGATGTGTGGTCCAAGGTCTTCAGCCAGATAGTGGCAGAACTGACTCTAAAGCTGGTCTTGACTCAAGCGCAGGATTTCTTCCTTTGTGCCACTCTGCACAGGCAAATAATCACATGTGCTATGGCAGACAGAAGAATGCACGGTTTCATATATCCCATACTTGCCAATACGAAAGTCATTTCTCACAATACAGATAATTTAATAACTGTAATCAGGGCTCCTAGCATACTCAGGTTTAATTCCCATCACTAGTTATAGATATATTCATTTATCCGGCAAGATGGACTTTGAGCTGTGGATTTAGTGTATTAAGTAATAGGATCCAAATCTAAGTTTTCTCTGGTGAACTATTGACTGTGAAGGAAATTTAAGGGCATTTATCCAAAATGTAAGGTGTCCTGAAGTAGGTATATATTTCATCTTGTCTAATGGGTGAGTTGTGTGGGAGAATTTTCTTTCCAAGTTGAATAATTGGAGACCAGTGCTTCTATAACAGCGTCTGAAACCTTGCAACTGGTGAGCGTTTGGTAGCTGAGATTTCTTTCTCAAAAAACAAAACAAAAAAACAAAAAACTCAACAATAAAAAATAACAACCATGTATTAGAAGTTTGTAGTCTAGTTGTGTGTGGGTTACCTATCTTAATAAGGCTCTAATGATGGTCTTGGGATTTAAAAAAAAATGCCAGTCATAGCTAAAATAAACATTTGTGATCCTTTCTAGTGACCCCATAATCAATTCCAAATCAGTTTACACCCTCTGCTTCTATCCTTCAACTCTGAACCATCTTGAAAATACTTCCCCACTCCCAACCATTGTTGACAGGAAATTACTTAGAGTGAGAGGGTCCCTTTCTTTAGCATTCTTTGCGGTCAGCAAAGCAGAGGAATTACTTTTGGAGGGTTCTCCTTCTATGCATCATCTACTTTCCGTCCTTGGCAACATCTGAAGTCCCCCAAAATGGGACTCTAGACCTCTCTAGACTGAAAAAATGGTCTGGGACTCCAAGTCTTCCAGGATTTTTAGAAGACATCTGACATATTAACAATATCTTCTGTAATTTGTATGCACTCTGAAAAAAAGCCAAAGTGTATCTAATAGAGAAATACAGGACATGTCTATTTCTTAAAAGTGAACCTTAATTCCAGGTCTCTCCACTCTGCCACTGGTCTACCCAATAATTAGGATTTTAAGACTTTCATATGGCTAGCATTGCTTCTGGTCCAGAAAGGAGATACAACCCAAAACATTGCATATGTTGTCACTACCCCTGAAGTGCTTTGGATTTAAATATTCATCAGACAAAATTAAACTCTACCAAATGAATGCCAGGAAAAACCATCTTCATCCTGAGTTCCTGTCCAGAGTCTATTGTATAAAAAGGTATATGTGTTTATAATTCTTACCCCTAGTAGTCCTTTGCTTCTGTATAGGAGTGTTTCTTTCCCAAACCCTTAAATATCTGTTTGATTTTACCCTTGCATCTGTCTTATGAGGCAGACAAAGTCAAGTTGACACACAGCTTTTCTCATGACAAGGACCGATTGTGATTTATGGCCATTTACACAATGTCAGTGATGCGGAGAAAGGTACCTTTTTAGCCAACAAGGCTATATATATCCTTTCACTTGGTAATAAAGAACATGGTAAAAAGCTGTATCCAGATGAAAAAGAGAATACTTACCACCATTCTCTTCTCAGTGAAGAACCCTTAGGTTCACTTCCTATAATGTTCACCTAATGTGTTCCTATGCTCAGATCACCTGAACAGCTATTTATTGAGCACCTGCCTCCTGCAAGGTATTATGCTGGCTGAACTGAAAGTTTTTGGAGAAGCCAGATATTTAGAATTGAGAAGTTAAAAAAAAAGTGATGTTCGTATGGCTCTTTGTTACTTTAGTCTATAGAAACTGTTACAACACAACTAAAGAAGAAAGGTAGATTCAGAAACATTTATTTTTAACATGAGCATAAACTTTATCAGAAATTCCTAACAACCATGATTAAGTTAAAATCCTGAAAGATGAGACTGTGAAAGTGCTGCACTCAATATGCCAACAAATTTGGAAAACTCAGCAGTGGCCACAGGACTGGAAAAGGTCAGTTTTCATTCCAATCCCACAGAAAGGCAATGCCAAAGAATGCTCAAAATACTGCACAATTGCACTCATCTCACACGCTAGTAAAGTAATGCTCAAAATTCTCCAAGCCAGGCTTCAGCAATACGTGAACCATGAACTCCCTGATGTTCAAGCTGGATTTAGAAAATGCAGAGGAACCAGAGATCAAATTGCCAACATCCCCTGGATCATGGAAAAAGCAAGAGAGTTCCAGAAAAACATCTATTTCTGCTTTATTGACTATGCCAAAGCCTTTGACTGTGTGGATCACAAAAAACTGTGGAAAATTCTGAAAGAGATGGGAATACCAGACCACTTGACCTGCCTCTTAAGAAACCTATATGCAGATCAGGAAGCAACAGTTAGAATTGGACATGAAACAACAGACTGGTTCCAAATAGGAAAAGGAGTACGTCAAGGCTGTATATGGTCACCCTGCTTATTTAACTTCTATGCAGAGTACATGATGAGAAATGCTGGGCTGGAAGAAGCACAAGCTGGAATCAAGATTGCAGGGAAAAATATCAATAACCTCAGATATGCAGATGACACCACCCTTATGGCAGAAAGTGAAGAGGAGCTAAAAAGTCTCTTGATGAAAGTGAAAGAGGAGAGTGAAAAAGTTGTCTTAAAGCTCAACATTCAGAAAACGAAGATCATGGCATCTGGTCCCATCACTTCTGGCAAATGGGGAAACAGTGTAAACTGTCAGACTTTATTTTTTGGGGCTCCAGAATCACTGCAGATGGTGATTGCACCCTGAAATTAAAAGATGCTTACTCCTTGGAAGAAAAGTTATGACCAACCTAGATAGCATATTCAAAAGCAGAGACGTTACTTTGCCAACAAAGGTCTGTCTAGTCAAGGCTATGGTTTTTCCTGTGGTCATGTATGGATGTGAGAGTTGGACTGTGAAGAAAGCTGAGTGCTGAAGAATTGATGCTTTTGAACTGTGGTGTTGGAGAAGACTCTTGAGAGTCCCTTGGACTACAAGGAGATCCATCCAGTTCATCCTAAAGGAGATCAGTCCTGGGTATTCATTGGAAGGACTGATGCTAAAGCTGAGACTCCAGTACTTTGGCCACCTTGTGCGAAGAGTTGACTCATTGGAAAAGACTCTGATGCTGGGAGGGATTGAGGGCAGGAGGATAAGGGGACAACAGAGGATGAAATGGCTGGATGGCATCACCCACTCGATGGACATGAGTGTTAGTAGGCTCCAGGAGTTGGTGATGGACAGGGAGGCCTGGCGTGCTGCGATTCATGGGGTTGCAAAGCATCAGACATGACTGAGCGACTGAACTGAACTGAAAGTTGAAAGTCTGATTTTGGCTTTCGGGACCAAGAATAAAAGATTTGTGGACATAGTAGATTCTGTGAAAGCAGAGTCCTGCTAAATGCTGCAGTGTTCTGAATAACTGTCTTAAATGTGGAAGAACCAGTGTTCTTGTTGGTAAGGACTCATTGTAACTGCTTGTGGTATTTTATAACTTGTAGTGTGTGATCGATACATAACTTAATATTGTTGGCAAGATTGCTTATTGCTTATTTTGTACATTTGCAAGCATTTCTTTGTTCCTCATGATACTCCTTGAATTAATAGTTGACTGCAATGGGGTACTGCGTTAATAAGATTTCTTTTTCTGTGATCAGAGTTCTCAGGATAAGTCAAGATCTAATCAGATGGCTTCATTAAGTTCTCTTTTTCCAGAGCTTTTTGGAAGCCCGCTTAACACTTGTTCATGAAAGTCACTGGCCCAGGCATAGTCACGTGCTTACACCTCCATGCAGGAATATCTGGGAAATGTAGTTTTCTTTAGCCTTAGTAGTAGTAGTGTTAGGCACTCAGTTATGTCAGACTCTTTGTGACCCCATGGAATTCTCCAGGCAAGAATACTGGAGTGGGTTGCCATTCCCTTCTCCAGGGGATCTTCCCTACCTAGGGACTGAACTCAGGGTTCCCACATTGCACCTGGGTCTCCCACATTGCAGGCAGATTCTTTACCACTGTGCCACCTGGGAAGCCCATTTTTAGCCTTACTTCAGAATAAAAATCAGGGTTCTGACACTAAGAAAAAGGCTACTGCTTAGCTGTCCCATTTTTTTTTCCTACCTCTCATTTCTTCCCAATACTTAGATGGATGATCTGGCTGTATTCCTTTTCTCTCTCTCTTTTTTTTGTCTTTTCAAAAAAAAAAAAAAAAAATCGATTAGAATAATCATTTCGGATATCTTCATAGTGTTGGGAGAGTGTGTAATTTCCTTGGTTCTGTCTTGCACAACGAAGATTTGGAACAGTGGACCAGTGTTAACAGCTCTGTTACAGCTCAGAGTTGTATTCAGTAAACAAAGGATAGTACACCTTTGAGGTGTGAGGGTGGGCCAGCCCTAAAGGAGAGGCCCCAACCTGTCTTGGGTCCCTCTTTTTATACCTTTTGTCTTCTCCCTGCTGAGCCTGACCTATGCAAATTAGGGCTAGCCAGGAAGAGGGTATGTTTGTTTCACCTGAGGTTCTCACTCTGGTCCTGAGATTTTTCCTTTGTTTCCTCTTCCCGGGCTCTTCCCTTTCTTTGTCTCTCTTTTAGCCACTACCATTTTGGACTCCTTTTTCCTATTCTAACTAAATAACATTCCCCCCTCAAGAGATGGGAAGCCCAATATTTTAAATTTAATTAAATTAATTTTTTTTTTTGCATTCCTTTTCTTGACCTCTGTGTGGCATGCTTGTATATTTCATGCCTTAGTCTTTCAACCGGAGAGGAAGATCCTTCATCTTATGCAGCTTTCAACTCCATGAACTATGTAGGAGTATCCTTGAAGCAAAATAAGAAAAGGGTGTTTCTTGCTTTCTCTCTTTTTAAAAGAATTTCAGGGTTTAATGATCCATTTTAGTTAAATTGATTCATGCCAAACATAAAATTCCTAGAGGAAAAAGGACCTTTGGACTGAAGACATGGGTCCATTGAGAGTGGAAGGCCTGGTTTGCAAATAAAAACTGTGGCTGTGACCAAAACAAGGAGATGCAGATGCCACGAAAGCAAATGATGGCCATTTCTGGAAGGTTTATTTGACTTTTTAGAAATAGGACAACCAAAAGTTTCCCCTTTCTCTGCTTTCAGTCTTTCCACTAAACATATCATCTAGATTGTCCTAAAGTTGACATGCATGGTTCTTTTAATTTCAGATCTCTTCAGAGAAGGAGGTCCCATGCAGGCACTGTCATAGGTGGCTGTTTATGAACTGCCCAAATGTCTTCAAAAAAGAGGGCTTCTGATTTGTCTCTCAGAAAACGATTTGCAGCATGTAGTAGGAATGAGGTGGCTGAGGCTTTCAATTTCCATTCAGTTATATGTGTGTTGGAGGCAGCTTGAACTCTCTGAAAGTGAAAGTCGCTCAGTCGTGTCTGACTCTTTGCAACCCCATGGACTATACAATTCATGGACTTCTCCGGGCCAGAATCCTGGAATGGGTAGCCATTCCCTTCTCCAGGGGATCTTCCCAACCCAGGGATCTAACCCAGGTCTCCCACATTGCAGGCAGATTATTTACCAGCTGAGCTACAAGGGAAGTCCTGATACCCCAGGATGGAGATCTTGATTTCAGCATCTGGGTGGTATTCATGGAAGACGTCTGGTTGAATAAGTTAGAGAGGATGCTCATGTGAATAAACCCCATTATATGCCCCAGTGTCTGGGTAGGCTGCCGTAGCAAGTTCTGACCTGGAATTAGGATGCCTTGTGTGGGGCTAGTGGAACTGCGGCTCTTAAGTCTTTATCCACGATGGCTATTTTCCATTTCCATCTGAGTAGCTGTTTCTTCGGCTTTCTGATGGCATGGATACCCAGAATAATTATAAACCCCTAGATATAGAAGTATTTATCCTGATTATAATGTAGCCTCATTTCCAAAGAAATGAGAGGCCAAGTGAATTGCTTCAAGGTATCTGGTGTTAGAACCTTGGTCAGTGTTATCCGTCGAGTGCTGTCTTTGTGTGCACTGAATTTCTTGGAGAAAATGAGACTGAATGTGGTGTTTTTTAAATTATTTTTTTATTGGAAATGATTGCTTTACAGTGTCGTATTAGTTTCTCCTGTACAGCAAAGTGAATCAGCCATTAAATATAAGTATACATATATCTCCTCTTTTCTTTGGATTTCCTTGTTTTTCTATGTTCTCCTTTGCTCTTGACCCATAATAGACCTGAAATCTACTCATTTATGCGTCAAATTTTAGATCAGCAAGAGGCTCATTGATTATAGAAATACCTGAGGAGGTAGTCTGTGTGGTAGTTTTATGTAAGCGAGGCAAAGGAGATCGGTTAGTATGGGTTAGGAGGTGGTTGCTAGTTGGAATCACATTTCTACAGTGTGTGACTGAACTTGGGACTCTTCTGTAACTTACTAATAGATTACTTTTCTGTAACTTGTCAGGAGCTGCTACACCTACAGCAGCATGAATCAGCAGCAAAAATGTGTTGTTAGTCACGTGGATTCAGGCCATTCCCATTGTGAAGACTTGATCTATTTACATCTTCGACTTTTTTCCCCTTAGTTTTACTGAGAGATGATTGACATCCAGCACGGTGCTGGCTTCCCTGATGGCTCAGATGGTAAAGAATCTGCCCACGATGCAGGAGACTCGAGTTCAGTCCCTGGGTTCGGAAGATCCCCTGGAGAAAGGAACGGCAACCCACTCCTGTATTCTTGCCTGGAGAATTCCATGGACAGAGGAGCCTGGCAGGCTACAGTCCCTGGGGTCACAGATGGAGATGACTGAGCGACTAACACTTTGACTTTCACTATACAAGAATAAGGTATATAGATTAGTAACTTACATACATCATGAAATGATCATCACAGTAAGCTTAGTGACTATCCACCATCTCATATAGGTATAAAAGTAAATAGAAAAAAATTTTTTTCACATCTTCTATTTTATCCTCTATGTACAGGCTCGTCATATGGGATGAAGATAGCCTGTTTAATCATGTGTTACACTTGTTTAGTTGACATAAATACGTGTAAAATAAAGTTACATATGGGCTCTCCTGGTGGCTAAGTGGCAAAGAATCTGCCTACCAGTGTAGGAGACACAGGAGACATGGATTCAGTCCCTGGGTTGGGAAGATCCCCTGGAGAAGGAAATGGCAACCCACTCCAGTATTCTTGCCTGGAAAATTTCATGGATGGGCAGCCTGGCGGGATACAGTCCGTGGGGTTACAAAGGATCGGATATGACTGAGCGTGCACACACACAATTACATACAATACAGTCAGTCAAGAGACTGTCCTTCCTCTGTCTCCGAGATGTGGGTGACCTGGAGGCCACTTGGTATTTCTTTGTTTTGTCATGGCCCTGTTTCCAAGTCAGTCTAATAAAATTATTCTTCTGTTTATTTCTTATGAAGTTACTTACATAAAGTTTTATAAATATATGTAATTCAAACTTTATTCTTTAATGACAGTGGAGTTTTTATTGACTAGAAAAGATGATATGAATGCTAGATTTTCGCAGGAAATCCATAACATGCAGATAATGAAGTTCATATGGGACCTCTGCCTCCTGGTGAGCCCTCAGGAAGGTGCAGTGAGGATGGAGAGGCGGATAAAGGAAGGGATGAGGATGCTTCATTGAGGAAAGTGAGCAAGGGGGCCAGATGGGTTTGTTTCATCACGAAAGAGTGTGATTTAAGCACTTAGATTTAGTTTCTTTTGAAAACATTTCTTTTCATCATCTCCCTATCCTGATATTGTAGTAGGAAGGAAAAAAACCCAAACTTGTTCACTCATCCCCTAAAGCAGTGCTTCTCAAAGTTTAATGCACAAGCAAATCACCTTGCCTTTTATAAGATTGCTGACTCCGATTATTAGTGGTGGGGCAGTGGTTCTCAAAGTGTGTTCCACAGAGCAGGAGCACCAGTTAAACTATAAGTTCATGTGCCTCTCCTCTGATCTGCTGAATTAAAATCTCAGAGGATGGGCCTCAGAAACCGTTTTTACAAACTCACCAGGCAATTCTTATGTAACTTTAATGTTTGAGAACCACTGCCATTGAGGATATTCTGTAGGGATTTTCCTAGGCCTGTGGAATTTGCTATTCTGTGATTATTGTTGTTTAGTCATTAAGTCGTGTCCAGCTCTTTTGCAACCCCATGGACTGTAGCCTGCCAGGCTCCTCTGTCCATGGGATTTCCAGGCAAGAATGCTGGAGTGAGTTGGCATTTTCTTCTCCAGGGAATCTTTCCTGAACCAGGGATCAAACCTGCATCTCCTGCATTGGCAGGTGGATTCTTCACTACTGCGCCACCTGGGAAGCTTATTCTGTGATTGGGCCTTGTATTATTCCTCTGATACTTGAGCACAGATATTACTTGAGGCGCTTGACTGGCTGTTAAGATCCAGCAGGTTAACTAACTCTATTAATGCATCTAGTTCATGGTCCTTCACCGCTGTTTCTATCATAATCTGGACTCCTCCTAAAGCAAATATGCCATTCCAGGGAACTATGAGCATCACTACCTTGGCTATACACCATTACATGGCAATTGGGGAATACTTTAAAGGTAGACTGAAGAAGAAACCAATGAAATGAAACACCTAATAAGAAAACACTCTTAGAGATTTTCAGGGGTTTTACATATTTACATCAGCTGAGTCCCAATTCATGTTTCAATTGTAGTAATAGCCAGGGGGCATTGTTACCTAGATTCTGTGACCACTTGGTTCTGATGGATACACATGTGCTTAGCTATGCCTTCACCCGTGTTTCCATGACTGGTGAAGGAAAAGCAAATTTGTAATGGGGATTGAATTCTCCCAGTTTTCTTCTCAATGTATTTGCAAAAGATGAATATTACCTCTTATGTTTCAAGTGCTGTAACTTTAATTTTCCAAAAGCTTTACTGATTTCCTCCAAAGGATATAGCTGGGCTTCCCAGGTGGTTCTAGCAGTAAGAACCTGCCTGCCATTACAGTGAGACACAAGAGAAGTGGGTTCAGTTGCTGGGTTGGGAAGATCCCCTGGAGAAGGGCATGACAACCCACTCCTGAATTCTTGCCTGGAGGATCCCATGGACCAAGGAGTCTGGCAGGCTACAGTCCAAAGGGCCACAAAAAGTCAGACACGACTGAAGTGAATTAGCATGCACACAAAGGATATAGCTGGAAAAATACACATTGTATGTTGTTATTTGTCAGATTGTGTACAGGGTCTCCAATATAGGTGGGCTGAGGCTGTGTGTGTGCTTTTTCTCTGGGAGGTTTTTCATCATAGAGAAAGGATCTACATATTTTGTGAATCTCTGTAAAGCAATGAGAAGAGTTTAAAATTTATAAGAGTATTCAACAAGTGTTCCCAAGAAGAATATTTGGGCACAGCATCTAGGTGCTAATGTATTACATTCTTTCCATCAAAACATAGCTTAAGTATAAATACATATAAGAACCCCAGTTAAGATTTAAGGGCAATGTGTATCACGCTGTAAGATTTTCCATGAAAGATTCACGAAAACTGTCTACTGCAATTTTGTAACCTTTCCAGAAGCAGTACTGTGTATTCAGTCCTTATTTGCCACTAAAAGAAATGTACCCAGTTTATGCAGAAAATTGAAAAGAAGCAGATGTTTATTCCTAGGCTAGAATTGTGAAGGCCAACAATTAAAATAAACATGTCTCTGCCAAAACTTGAACTAAATTAAAGAATTTAGCATATAAATTAAAGCTTACTTAAAACTAAATTTATCAAGGAAATACATTTGTTTTGCATTACTGGTTTCAATTATTCTGAAAAGGCTTTCATTTTTATGGAACACTGAAGATTTTAAAAAGTTTCAAGCAATTTATTAGACAGTGGCACCATTTAAAATGAGTTATGAGTGTCTGGCTTAAAGGTATGAACTATTAGTACATCATTGATGAGCTTACAGGGAGACGTTAAAGCAGCCATTATCCTCCTCCAGTTTATTGTTAATATTCCCAGAGGACTGGAAGAAACTGGTTTGTAGACTTAAAACAGATAAAGCTTTGGGCTGAGGATATATGTAGCATCTCTTCTCTGCTATTTGTTCTTTTTTGGGGGAATCTGAATTTGGGGACATTGTCAATGAGTTGCTGTCAGACATGAGTACCCTTAGTTTCTTGCTGTTGGAGGAGAGAGAGATTACCTCCTTGTTTGCAGCACCTATCTACTTTAGTCCTGTCTGTAAAGGGTTTCCCAGTTAGTACTTCCTAAATATCTACCACATGATGCTCTTTTCTAATTTAATAAATGTTTCTTTGGTTATTGTTTCCTCAACTTTTTGGAGGTGTAATTGACAAATAGAATTTTGTTTATTTAAAGTGTACAAACTGATGATTTGATCCACCTAGACGCTGGGAAATACTGCTTCCAATCAAGCTAACCAATACATTCATCACCTCACATAGTTCTCTTCTCCTCCCATCTCCCTTTTTTCTTTTTGGTGGTGAGAATGCTTAAAGTCTATTATTTCAACAAATTCCAAGTATATAATACAGTATAGTTAACTATGGTAACCATGTGGTATAAATATATTGGCTTCTCAGAACTTACTCATCTTAAAACTTGTGTGTGTTGACGGTTTTCTTATTTTTCTCAACTGCCACGACCATTCTATTCTGATTTTACCAGTTCCGTTTTTTTTTTTTTTAAGATTGCCTGTGTATGTGACATCATTCAGCCTTTGTCTTTCTCAGTCTGACTTATTTCACTGTGTATAATACCCTCCAAGTTCATTCATGTTGTTGCAGATGACAGGTTTTCCATTTTTTTATGACTGAATAATATTCTACTGAATATATGTACCACATGTTCTCCATTCATTGATGGACACTTAGGTTTCCATATCTTGGCTATTGTGAATGAGGCTGCAACGGACATAGGAGTGCAGATATCTCTTTGGGATACTGATTTGATTTCCTTTGAATGTGTACCCAGAAGTGGGATTGCTGGATCATGTGATAGTTTTATTTTCAATTTTGAGGAGCCTCCATACTGTTTTCCATAGTGGCTACACTAATCTACATTCTCACCAGCAGTGTACAAGGGTTGCCTTTTTTTCTCATCATCACTGATTTATTATCTCATCTTTTTCACGATAGGCATGATAACAAATGTGATGTCATTGCTCACTGTGGTTTTGATTTGCACTTCCCTGATGATTAGTGATGTTGATCACCATTTCCAGTACCTGTTGGCCATTGGTATATTCTCTTTGGAAAACTGTCCATTCAGATTCTCTGCCCATTTTTAAATTGGATTTTAAAAGAATTTTGCTGTTGAAGTGTATGAGTTCTTTGCATATTTTGGATATTAATCCCTTATCTTCTGTGTAGTTTGCAGATATTTTCTCCCATTCTGCAGGCTGTCTTTTCATTTTGTTGGTTGTTTCCTTTGCTGTGAAGAAACTTTTTAGTTTGATAGAGTTCTCCTTATTTATTTTTGCTTTTGTTGTCTATGTGTTTGAGGTCAAATCCAGAAAGGCATGGCCAAGACCTCTGTCAAAGAGGTTACCACCTATGTTTTTTTTCTAGAAGGTTTATAGTTTCAGGTCTTACATTTAAGTCCTTAATCCATTTCAAGTCTTTGCTATAAGATAGGGGTCCAGTTTCATTCTGTTGCATGTGGATATCAATTTTTCCATCTCCAGTTATTGAACAGACTATCCTTTTCACATTTTGTGTTTTTTGGTGTTACCCATTGTTGAAGGTTAGTTGAGTGCATATGCATCTCACATAACTATTTTACTGAAAGCTTCGATTTACTCCGGTTCTCTCTCCCAGGTTTCATGGTCCTCAGTTTACTGTGCTCCTTTAATTGAGCCCTAATCATCTCTCCTCTGCTTCAGTCAGTCCAATGACTTTCCTTCCTCCAACACATGTCTGGTTCATGCAAAATAGCTTCTTGGGCTACATTACCCTTTCTTTCTAAACAGGTTCAGTCAGGTCATCACACAGCAACTACTTCTATGTATAGAGATATTTTAGGAGTTCTATGTTATAAACATTTTAACTAAAAAACTTTTAAATTTAACCAGTTCATGCTTCTTAGAAAGAAAATGCTGAACACGATTTAATCTTTCTCAAGTAAATTAGAGTGATATTATACACAGTGAAAATGAGTTGCAATGTGATGATTTTTACTAGACAGGTAAGGTATTAAGGACTGCTGCTGCTGCTGCTAAGTCGTGTCAGTCAGGTCCGACTCTGCAACCCCATAGATGGCAGCCCACCAGGCTCCCCCGTCCCTGGGATTCTCCAGGCAAGAACACTGGAGTGGGTTGCCATTTCCTTCTCCAATGCATGAAAGCGAAAAGTGAAAGTGAAGTCGCTCAGTCGTGTCCGACCCTCAGCAACCCCATGGACTGCAGCCTTCCAGGCTCCTCCATCCATGGGATTTTCCAGGCAAGAGACCTGGAGTGGGGTGCCATTGCCCTCTCGGATTAAGAACTAGCTGTCCCTGTATTAAATGACCCTGGGCTGTGTCTTTCTTTTTTTTGTATTCTAGTTTTTTGTGTGTCTCTGCTTTTCCTCTGTTGCTGTCCGTATCTGTCCTTACTGGTGAATCTCTCTAAATAGAAGTAACTTTCCTTTCTGATACTATTGTTTAAATTGTTATAGGTTGGTAAAACTTCCTCTAAATTTAAGAAAGAAAACAGACTGAATGACATGTAAAGAACTAGCTTATGAATAAAGTGCATGGGTTGGTAGTACTATCTTTTTGTGCTTGGATACCTTTATTATTTGCTTACCTATAAATTTTTATCTACAATCTGAACAGTACAGCATATTAATTGAATAATCACCATAACATTCTGTTGTTTGAATGGTAAGGGTGTGGTAAGAGTGAATTGATCCTGTCCAGTGAAACCTACTCAAATGGTGATGTAACCAAAGTTAGCATCAAACCTGGAAACTTACTGTTAAAATTTATGACTCTTATATGATATTATACATGTTTCAGTGCCATTCTCCCAAATCTTCCCACCTTTTCCCTCTCCCACAGAGTCCAAAAGACTGTTCTATACATCTGTGTCTCTTTTGCTGTCTTGCATACAGGGTTATCATTACCATCTTTCTAAATTCCATATATATGCATTAGTATACTGTATTGGTGTTTTTCTTTCTGGCTTACTTCACTCTGTATAATCGGCTCCAGGAGGGGGGTTCAGGATTGGGAACACGTGTACACCTGTGGCAGATTCATGTTGATGTATGGCAAAACCAATGCAGTATTGTAAAGTAAAATAAAGTTAAAAAAAAACTAAAAAATTTATGACTCTTTTTGATTAGAAAAATTAATGATTCCATCTCTTAAGTATGATTCTGATTACTTATCCCTAGCAAACCATAAGTAGATACATATTTCTGATTTATTGTTTTGAGATAAAGCCTTAAGGTGTGTTAATTCCACACGTTTCATAAACACATAGCTACATGCTGATGTCTCTGATGGTAAAGAATCCGCCTGTAATGCAGGAGACCCAGGTTTGCTCTTTGGGTAGGGAAGACCCCCTTGAGAAGGAATTGGCAACCCACTTCAGTATTCTTGCCTGGAGAATTGTATGTACAGAGGAGCCTGGCTGTCTACAGTCCATGGGGTCAAAAAAGAGTCAGATATGACTGAGCAACTAACACTTTTTTTTTGCATGAGGAGAGCGGTTTTCAAAAGTTCCTCAACTCGGAAAATGTCTTTTTTGCTCCCTCATCTCCTCCCCTCCACAGTCCGTACCCCATCTTGCCACTGAGGACAAGAGATGTGATGAAAGTTGGAAAATAGTAATTTATGGAGAAAGCCTGTGTTCCATGCTTTATGAAAGTAAATTGTAGAAAATTAATGTTGTGACAAGATGATTCTATTTTGATGAATAAAATCATTGAAAAGCTATCAAGCTCCACTGTTTCTCTACTGAGGGAATTTCTTTCTCTTTATTCTCCATTTGTATTCTTGGCTTTCTTCCCAATTAGTCTTTACTGAAGAGTGATAATTAGGGGAAGAGAATTTTTGACCTACCTTGTGAACAATAAAAATACTTACCACCCATTTTTCCACTTGCTAATTCTATGTGTACTAATATTCTGTGCTTTCAGGAAGAAAACTCCATACCTCTGTGACCCATGCTTAGTGAAGGGATAATGAAATGCAAAAATAAAAATAAACTTAATACAATTGTATGAGCACCCAAGAACAAGGTCCAAAAGAAGGGCAGTTGCTTATTGCACATCTGATGACTGGGTTCAGAAACATCTTACAGGCTAAATTCAATGTATAATTTCTTATGTAATTTCAAATTCCTTAGAATAAGAAGAGTAAATTAAAATTAAATTTTTATCTTTAAGTTTGAGTGCTTTGCATAGGCAATGCTCTCACATGTTTCAAAAATCTGAAAGAGTAAATGAGTATATACTAATATATACTAAATATATAATATATATAATATATAAATATATATTATAAATTATATATAAATATATAATATATACTAAATGTACTAAACCCTATATCCCTAGTTCCCTTAACTCCCCCTCCCCACAAAAAGAAAAAGTCCAGATCTTATTTGTATGTAGAATCTGAAAAACCCTGAATCAACTTCCCTCCCTCGAAAACCCCACAATAATCTGAAACTCACTGAGACAGAGAACAGACTGGTGGTTGGGATGGGAGAGGGTGAAATGGGTGAGGGTGTTCAAAAGGCGCAAACTTTCAGTGATGAGATAAATAGTCCTCCTGGGTATGTAATGTACAGCATGCTGACTACAGTTAATAACACTGTGTTGTATATTTGCTTTCTTTTTTTTAATGAATACATAATTTTCATTTTTTTGTTTTAAATGAAACACAGATGAATATTTTTAATGATAAAAGGTACGATTCACAAAGAAGATAGACATCATAAACCATTAGACATGTAACAACAAAGAAACAGATGTAAAGCAAAAATCAGAAGAAAAATAAAGGAAAACAAAAAATATACAATCATAGTGAGACATATTAACATTTCTCTGAGAAAATATTAACATTTGATCAAGTGCAGAAAAAATAGCATCTTAAATTATTAATAATTTAGGTATAATAGATTTCTATTTATATTAATATACACTATTCTTATATCCTACAGAAATATATTTAAAATTTTGTATCTTATAGGTTACTAGATCTCCTTAGGACATTTAGAAAAACTGGCAAAAAGATAAACATTACTAAATTTCAAAAAGTAGATTTAAAAAAAAATTTATACTTATACACGTGTTATTTTTGAAATTATTTTCCACTATAGGTTATTTATGGATATTGACTGTAGTTCCCTGTGCTATACAGTAAACCTTTGTTGCTTGGTGCATATCTCTTTTTTAAAATTAGACGTCTAGCATTCTGTTCATAATAAGTCAAACAAGTGGAACCAAAATGTAATCAATTTTCTGGGCAAAGTTTTTCTAGAATATATGTTATACATTTAAATATATATATATGCAAGAGCTTTTCTACTGTGCTTGATTAAGGCTTGAGAAAGAACATAAAAAAAGAAATTGGAGAACATAAACTAAATGAAAATGAGAGCAGTGAATATAAAATATAAAAAGTGAAACAAGCTAGATGTAAGTAAAAGATCTGCGTATAGTCCAGTTGTTTTTAAACGTGGCTGCTCATTAGAAACATACTTGGAACTCTGGTGAAAAAAAAAAAAGCAATACCTGAACATTTGTATTTTTCAAAAAATTCCAAGGTAATTCTGATATGGATCTGGAGTTTTAAAAGCAATTGCAGGTTTTTCTATTAAATGGTAGTTTTGGTAATATACAATTCTATTACTTTTCTGTTGACCAATTATGATACAATGGTTTTAAGTGAGTAATAGTTACATAATCACAATAGTGAGATGTTTATCAGTTTTTGCAATCAATAGCCAGACAAAAAAAAAGATAATTACAATTGAAGGCCATAATGGGAACATGATTAACCTAAAATAAAAATAATCACATGCAATCTGGGGAGTCAAGCAGAGTGATGTGGTAAATGGAAGTGCTTATATGCACACGTTTTCATCCACCCAGCCACTCTGTGTCTTTTGGTTGGTGCGTTAATCTGTTTACATTTAAGGTAATTATTGATGTGGAGAAGGAAATGGTAACCCACTCCAGTATTCTTGCCTGGAGAATCCCATGGACGGAGAAGCCTGGTAGGCTACAGTCCACGGGGTCGCAAAGAGTCGGACACGACTGAGTGACCTCACCACTAGCACTATGATTCTATTGGACTTCTCCGGTGGCTCAGAGGAATCTGAGAGTCTGCTTGCCAATGCAGGAGACTCAGGTTCAATCCCTGGGTTGGGAAGATCCCCTGGATGTGTTGTGTATTTGAAAGTTGCTAAGAGTCAATGTTAAAAGTTCTCATCACAAGAAAAAAAATGTAACTGTATGATGGTGATGAATATTAAACTTATTTGGTGATCATTTTGCAATACAAATCTTATACTGTTTTCTCACTTGAGGGAAGAAAATTAGCCTCCTATAACTAGTGTATTTCTGTCTTTTCCCATAATTTCAGTTTCATGAATGTTTTGCTATGTATAGTTAAAATTGTGAATAGCATCGTGTAGAGTTACCCAATTTCTTGGCATCTTTCTGGACTTGAATTTTACCTAGGTTGATATGACAATCAAGACCATCTACCTTTTTTTTTTTTTAATTTCCATTTGGCTGGTATATCTTTGCCTACCTTTTAATTATAACTTTTGTGAATAGTTTTGTTTAGGTGTTCTTTTAAACATGGAACTAGGTTTCACTTTCTGATTCAATCTTAAAATGTCTTTAAACAAGTCAAATCTTTGATATTAATATAGCAGATAAATTTGTTCTAGGTGCTCTCATATTAAGTTTTTTCATATTTTATTATGGCCTTTGACAGTCTTTGTGAATGCTGTTTCTTTTAAAACATGTTATACCATTTTAAAGGTTACTTTCCATTTGCAGTTGTTAGAGAATATTGGTTTTATTTCCCATGCTGTACCCTACATCTTTGAGCCTGTTTTACACACAGCAGTTTGCACCTGCCACTCCGAATTGCCCCTGCCCCACTTCCCCACTGGTAACTACTAATTTGTCCTCTGTGTCTGTGAGTCTGCTTCTTTTCTGTTATATTCACCAGTTTGTTGTATTTTTCAGATTTCCATGTACAAGTGATGTCATTCGGTATTTGTCTTTCTCTGTCTGAATTATTTCACTTAGCATAATGCTTTAATTTTTTTAAAAACTAAGTTCAGTGAGAAGCATGAATATCTTCTTCCCTCTCCTCTCTCACCATCACTCAAAAAAAATTTTTTTTTAATCTGATAAAATTGTCTTTATGTTTACTTTGTGCCTACCTTATGTAAAACATGTTTATACTTCTATTTATTTTATTTTTAGTTTGCTTTAATGATGTTACTTGATTTCCAGGTGTGACTGTAAGGCAATGTAAACTTTTTTCAACTTTTAAATTTCTTTTCCCCTTTCATTTTAATTAATTGTACCATTTCTACTTGTCAGAGAAGATAATATTAACTTCCTTTTTTCGTCATCTCAATCCTCAAATCTTTTCTTCCCCATGATTTTCCCAACTCATGTTATTGGCTGAAGTCCATCTAGTCATTGTCTTTAAGAAAGACATGAAATGATTACCACAGAGTTATTAATATATCCATCACCTCACATAGTTACCATTTATGTGTATGAGATTTACTCTCTTCACAGATTTCAAATATGTGATATAGTATTAATAACTATAGTTATACTATCGTATGGTTCAAATGCAACTGACAAAATCTGAATTTTCCACTTAAAAATATATATTTTTTTCTTTTTGCTGGTCTGCCTTAATGATTCCTTATTTGCCATTTAAAGTTCAGCAACAGTCCAGTGTTCTTGGCTGAAGAATCCCAGGGACAGGGGAGCCTCGTGGGCTGCTGTCTGTGGGGTCGCACAGAGTAGGGCACGACTGAAGCAACTTAGCAGCAGCAACAGCAGTCTGTTTGGGTTGTCTATCCTGAGTTTTTCCTGGCCCACAGTGTACGTTTCCATATGTATAAAGTTTTCTTTTATTTAAAGGAAATTAAAAAAAAATTAGCTTTCTGTTCCACCGTTTTGTTTTTATTTTAAGCACTTCAAATATGTTTGTTGTATCAACTTTATCTGTCTTTAATATACTTGTTTTCAAATCTTTATTTCCACTTAATTTTATTCTGCTTTTTTATTTTTTAGCTCTTATGTTGCTTGTTTCCCATAGATTTGTTTACCCTAAGGTGGTTCTTTTTTATCATCATTTCTGAGACCTCTGTTTTATTCATAGTACTGTATAGTATATGGAAAATATAGTTTTAGCACTTTAGGGTACCACACAATTTGAAAAAATATTTCTACTAGTATCCCTGGAGATCTGTCATTAAAGGGCTGTTTTACTGGTCTGAGTTTCAGTTATTTCTCTAAGTTTGCCATCCAGTCTCAGTTGCTTTGGGAGCTTATATGAGTTTGTGAAGTGAGCAGGTTATATCCTTCTAAGTTTGTTGAAAACTGTTTTAATTTTTTAATCCCATTACCTCAATATCTTGGAAGTGGAATATTGTCTCTTCTGTTGCATTTTCATGCCAGAAGATGAAAACTGACTTTTTACTTGTTGATTTTGTTCATTTTCAGTTCAGTTCAGTCGCTCAGTCATGTCCCATGCTTTGCAACCCCATGAATCGCAGCACGCCAGGCCTCCCTGTCCATCACCAACTCCCGGAGTTCACTCAGACTCACGTCCATTGAGTCAGTGATGCCATCCAACCATCTCATCCTCTGTCGTCCCCTTCTCCTCCTGCCCCCAATCCCTCCCAGCATCAGAGTCCTTTCCAATGAGTCAACTCTTCACATGAGGTGGCCAAAGTACTGGAGTTTCAGCTTTAGCATCATTCCTTCCAAAGAAATCCCAGGGCTGATCTCCTTCAGAATGGACTGGTTGGCTCTCCTTGCAGTCCAAGGGACTCTCAAGAGTCTTCTCCAACACCACAATTCAAAAGCATCAATTCTTTAGCGCTCAGCCTTCTTCACAGTCCAACTCTCACATCCATACATTTTAGCTCTTAAAAATTGATGGCCATATATGTAATTCAAAATGAGTTGCGCATCACTGTTGGATGTAAAATTAGCTGGAGTTTAGAAAGGTGCTGGTTAAGGGAGTGTGAAGCATGTTCATATCTTTGTCCCTTTTCCCCTTTGAATCGTGCTGGTTGTTACAAGCATCTCATTTTCATGGTGTTCTATATTTATAGATTGCTTTGTTGCTGTGTGACCATATAATGCTTGACTAGAGTTCTGTGTGAGTTAATGGTCGTTTGGTCTGTCCTCATTATGACTAAGCATTTCATGTACCACAGTTAGGAAATAATCATTTTGCATCTGAGATAGATTAGATAGACATACATAAATTTTTCTGTATTGATTGAATCACTTAGTTCCCCAAATTAAGAAATGGTGAGATCTTTCTTATGTTGCTAGCTTTCTAATGGAAACAACTGATATACTGACTTTTGCAAAACTGCAGTCTGCAGATACATGAACTGCAGTTCATCAGATAGGATAAACCAAAGAGGAAATCCACTGGTTCCACCATGAACAGAATTCTTGTAACCTTTGGTACCCTTGTGTTTTTTTTTTTTTTCCTTTGTTCTTTCTTTCAGTTCAGTTCAGTTCAGTCGCTCAGTCATGTCCGACTCTTTGCAACCCCATGAATCGCAGCACGCCAGGCCTCCCTGTCCATCACCAACTCCCGGAGTTCACTCAGACTTGTGTCCATCGATTCAGTGATGCCATCCAGCCATCTCATCCTCGGTCGTCCCCTTCTCCTCCTGCCCTCAATCCCTCCCAGCATCAGAGTCTTTTCCAATGAGTCAGCTCTTCTCATGAGGTGGCCAAAGTACTGGAGTTTCAGCTTTAGCATCATTCCTTCCAAAGAAATCCCAGGGCTGATCTCCTTCACAATGGACTGGTTGGATCTCCTTGCAGTCCAAGGGACTCTCAAGAGTCTTCTCCAGCACCACAGTTCAAAAGCATCCATTCTTCGGCGCTCAGCCTTCTTCACAGTCCAACTCTCACATCCATACATGACTAGTGGAAAAACCATAGCCTTGACTAGATGGACCTTAGTTGGCAAAGTAATGTCTCTGCTTTTGAATATACCTGCTATTTTTTTTTTTTTTGGTTGTTCCTTGCAGACATTTAAATTTTATAAGTAAAAATACATTTTGGGGGAGTGGTTTTGTCTCTACATTTTCCTTTTAAAAGTGACATTCCATTTATGACAGAAACGAAAACTAAAGCATTCCTGCCATGTTTAAGTAAGGATAAGTAAGTAAGAATTCATGAGACTCTTTTAATATAAAGTTTAAGATTAGAATATAATCTTAATAAATTATAAACCCTGGAGTAAAAAATATCTGCTGTATTTATGAAAGAGTAAAGACCTATAAAATATGTAATATTAGATGCAGAAACAAGGTGAGACTTCATGGACAAAAGTGCATGTATACAAATAGGCCAGAGATTGAGTCACTTTTATTTTCTTTTTTTTAGCACTAGTCAATCTAACTGAGATAAATGGTGCATGATTGGATTAAGATAAAGTCTAGCGATTCAATTCAGAGTTCACTTAGCCATTTGGACTACTGTCCAATTCTTTGTAAAAGTACAGAGAAGCTTCCTAACAGAAGTGTGGGTAACAATAAGCTTATATAAATCTCTGAAACAATTTTAATATAATTGAATCAAGGAGAAAGTATGCAATAGCCTTCTATTTAAATTCACTCTTAACAGTGTTCTTGTTCACTTTTATTGTTACAAATTTAATTGTTTTTGTAAAGATTAAAAAAAAAAGTATTGTAATCAACTGGCACCATAATTACTTGTAGGAAAGGAATTGGGGTTCTTTGGGGGGGAAAAAACTTGGCAAACCATTTGTGATGAAATGTGAGAGATGTGCACAACAGTTACTCCTGCAGAAGATGAAGTTGTTTAGCATGCCAGGAGGGACGTATTTATTGTGGATTAGTTTAAGGCATGGATTGGAGGTTCAAGGTAATTCTTGAGATCTTTGCTAAATCTTAAAGGATAGATTTTTAGCTGACATCTGAACTAAATGTTTGCTTTATGTAAATATTGTTTCAAAGTCATAGATATTTAGAAACCTTATTGAGGGATAATTGACAACAATTGTTTTAATTTGCTCAGAAAATATGTGCCATTTATTTTCCAAAGCTAGTGGACGCTTCTTTGTGACCTGATGATGTAAGCAGCACAGATGAAATCTCCATGAAAATTTTGAGTTATATTTTTATAAGCTGATAGATGGTGGCATCACCAAGTCAATGGACTTGAGTGTTTGGGCAAGCTCTGGGAGTTAATGATGGACAGGGAAGCCTGGTGTGCTGCAGTCTATGGGGTCTCAAAGAGTTGGACATGACTGAGCGACTGAACTGAACTGAGATGATGTCATTAAGACTCAAACTCTGATGATAATTAGGGGTGAAATGTGTGCTAAGTCTCTATTTTCAGGAGAGACTCACCTCAGGAACATGTGTCAGTTCTAACTCCCTTGAGAACCGCTCACTAAGCCCCTTGGGTGGTGGTGGTTTGTTTGCTTTGGGGTTTTGTTTAAAGGGAATTTTGTGTGTTGTGTCTTTTTTAGCTGTAGAATGCCACCCAGGTCACAGTTGCAGCATGTCTACCTTGTTCTTCTGTCCATCTTTTTCCATTGATAGAGTCCAAAGGTGGTCATTTTCCCTCAGAAGTACATCTTGATTTTATGTTACGTAGATGTTCACAATATGGGCTTAATTGCAATTGCCTTATTTCTCAGGATATCAAAGTTGCTTTGACATGTTGCCTCAACATCCTTTAAACATTCCTTTTCAGAGAAAGAGGATATAAAGGATAAGATTTACTCTGTAGAATTCATCTCTACTTACGAAGTCTGTATCAACTAGTCTTCAACTTAATATCATATTACTCCTTGTTAAAATAAATATCACATCCCTTAGTTCTAGGTCTTTCTCTGTACACCTTTATAGAAGTTTAGAAAGTTTCATTTAAGTATTTGGGACACTGTGGTCTAACCACATAAAATTTTAAGAACATTTTTAATTGAAGCATAGTTGATGTACTGTATTGTAACAAATATACGACATAGTGATTAAACTCCCTTTAAATTTATTGTAAGATATTTGCTATATTACTTGTGCTGTACAAAATATCTTTGCAGCTTATTTATTGTATATATAGTAGTGTGCACCTCGTAATACCCTACCCCTACCTTTCTCTTCCCTCTCCCCTCCAGTAACTGCTGTATCTGTGAATCTGTTTCTGTTTTTTAGATTCCAAATATAAGTGATAGCATGCAGTATTTGTTTTTCTCTGATTTATTTCACTAAAACCCTCCAGGTCCATCCCTGTTGTTGCAAATGGCAAAATGTCCTTCTCTTTATGGCTGAGTAATATTCTTGTGTGTGTCTTCCCACATATATACACCCGTGTCTTTATCCATTCACCCTTTGTTGGTCACTAGGTTGCTTCCGTATCTCGGTTATTATAAACGGTGCTGCTGTGATCATTGGGGTGCATGTATCTTTTCAAATTCCTGTTCTTGATTTTTGGGGGTATGAAGCCAGGAGTAGAACTGCTGGTTTTGGTAGTTCTTTTGTTAGTTTTTGGAGGAAACTGCATAATGTTTTCTGTGTGGCTGCACCAGTTTACATTCTCACTCACAGTGTGCAAGGGTTCCCTTTTATTCTTATCTTCACTAGCATTTGTTATCTCTTTTTTTTTTTCATAATAAACATAACAGGGAAGTGTGAGGGAATGTCTCTTCGTGGTTTTGATTTGCATTTCCCTGGTGATTAATGACATTGAACACCGTCTTGTGTACCTGTTGGCCATTTGTATCTCCTCTTTGGAGAAATGTCTTTTCAGGTCTTCTGCCCATTATTAAATTTGATTTTTTTTTTTGTTTTTTGCTATTGAGGTTGTTAGTTCTTTGTATAGTTTGGCTATTAACCCCCTTATTGTTCATATCATTTGGGAATATTTCCTCCCATTCAGTAGGCCCTCATTTTGTTGCTTAACTATGTATGTACAATTTTAAAACTGCTTAATCTTTAGGGCAAACTCTTGAAAAGTGGAAACAATAATCAAATAAACACTATCAGGTGAAGATCATACATCAAAGCAATATTTAAGTTTTATAACTTAAAATAAGATGTGCCTGATTTGTGTATTTAGAAAATGTTAGAGCTTCTTGTTGCTCAGTTGCTAAGTCGTGTCTGACTCTTTGTGACCCCATGGACTGCAGCACGCCAGTCTTCCCTGTCTTTCACCATCTCTTGGAATTTGCTCAACCTCATGTCTGTTGAGTCGGCGATGCCATCCAACCATCTCGTGAAGTAAAGAAAATAAAATTCAGAGCATCTAAATTACTTGCTCTTGGTAACACTGATAGTTTGTGGCTGGACGGTAAGAAGTTTTTTCTTCTATCATCTTTTCTTTTTTTTTTTTTTAATCATTCTGCCTTTCTTAAAGGCAAATAAGTGGAAATAAGTGTTGATGGCAGGGTAGATATGGGAATGGATTAATATGGGGGCCTGGGAGGAAAGAAATCTTCACAGGAGGTCACGTATGAAGGGCTCTCATACTCAGAGCCTTCCACTTTGAATATCCCTGATCTAATCCTATGAGGTGTCAATAGAAACATCCATCATGTTCCTTAGACACACCTACCCTATGAGAACAAGCTACTTCATCCATTACTATTTGCAAAGAATCCATGGCTTCATATTTATTCCCCTAAAATATGTGGCTTATAATCTTTGAAAGTTTAGAACAATTTTTTATGATGCCTGTTTTTGTAATTTTAAATCCCCCACCACCAAAAAAAAGTGCTATAGTGCATCATAATCAAAACCAAGTGACATTTTTGTTGCTGGTGGTGATATTTGATAGCCATCCTTGAGATATCTGGGAATACCCCATATTATTGAGAAGCCATGGTTAGGTTAGGAATTACTACATTGGAAACAGATTTCCATGGTTACCGTGCTTAATGCTGTCATGTATGCTGCTTCAAGTTTCTTGCCTGTGTGTTTTTGGTGTGAGTATGTATGTGTGTGTATACATGTGTTAACATATTAAATCTTTGTCTATCAGAGAAATAAAAATTACTCCAATATCTTAAAAACAATGCTCTTCACATTCTTTAATCTAAAGGATATTTGCTGCACAGAATCAGTTTTTTGTGAAGAGCAAAATACTCAGAAAATTAATCTGGTTATAGAAAGGAACTGCTAGTCCTGCATCTTTTATCTGAAACTGTGTTTGCCGTCACTTTTATCATTGGGTATGGAAAAGCACTATATGTCTTAGGAGAAGTCTACAGCCTGTCTTTCTCTTACTGCAGGCTTCTAATAATGTGTGCAGCTGGCTAGGTGGCTTTGTATGGTGTGGGGAGTGTGGTTTGAGCCGTGTCAGGCATGCTTCTTACACTAATCCTTTAATACGCTCAGAGTCACCCAGAGCAGTAAGAGACCTAAACTGTTTCATGCTTTACCGCAGAAAACTCACCTCCACAAATACCGCGCTCTCCCAAGTCAGGCCTGAATATTTGCAGTGGGATTTGTGCTCTGTCCCTGACTCTCATTTTTCTGTGATAAAGTCTTTGTACACAGTTGTTTGATTGTTTTTATATCTTGACACTCACAGATAATGCCAGTGGAGATTCAGATTTAAGAAACAGCTGATGGGAACCTTTTTTATATAGAGAGCCATAATGTTCTGAGAACTCAAACTTTTCCTATTGAAGGCGCTGTGCATTCAGAATATTCTGTAATGGTTAGATTAAGAAAAGAGATTGAGAACTAACAATAGCAAAACCATCTCTAACAAGGAAACATTTCTACAGTGAGATTTTCTTAGATATACATATTTCCTTATATTCACATGTATACACATACCCACATATGCACATATGAGGATTGAAAGTATTTGTTTTCATTAGATTCTTGTACATTCTTGTTACATCCAATACTAAGTTTAGAAGGCACCGGTTGTTAGGGGGAAAATGCCCCATCTGTGTGTATACGTTTGTGTGTGTGTGAGAGAGAGACTGTCATTTGGATATTCCTGTCTGCTGTATCTAATGCCCCTGGTTAATGCCCAGTTTCTTAAAAATATGTATGTGAATATGATCTGGCTAAAATATCTATCACACCAGTTAATCACCAATCTTGGTTTGGTTTGTTTCCCCTGATTGCCTGGTAGGTGGCTATTTCATTTTTACTAGTCTGCCTTTCCCTCTAAATCTGAAACTTGATCAAAGGTGCCTGTTTATATGGCAACCTGTTCTTTAGATGTTCAGACATATACCCTTGAAATATTCTTGTTTGATTGACATGTTAGATTTTTCTTATTAGATAAAAAAATGTTTCTAGTGTATTAAAACTAGAGATTTACATTCTTTAATCTTACTGTCATTTACTTTGAAGGATCATTTTAAATGAGGGGAGAAATACAGGTAACTCTTGAACAATGCTGAGGCTGAGGCCACCCCTGCCCCCAACACACGTTTGGTTGACATCTGCCTGTAACTTTACAGTTGGCCCTCCTTGTATGTGATTCCTCTGTTCCATGGTTCTGCATCCATGGATGCAATCAACCTGAGAGTTGTGTGAGACTATGCTGCTGCTAAGTCGCTTCAGTCATGTCCGACTCTGTGCGACCCCATGCAGGGCAGCCCACCAAGCTCCCCTGTCCCTGGGATTCTCCAGGCAAGAACACTGGAGTGGGTTGCCATTTCCTTCTCCAGTGCATGAAAGTGAAAAGTGAAAGTGAAGTCGCTCAGTTGTGTCCAACTCAGCGACCCCATGGACTGCAGCCTACCAGGCTCCTCCATCCATGGGATTTTCCAGGCAAGAGTACTGGAGTGGGGTGCCATTGTCTTCTCCAGTGTGAGACTATAGTGTGTATTTATTAAGAAAAGAATCTGCATTCCAGTGGTCCCATGCATTTCAAATTGTGTTGTTCAAGGGTCAACTCTTCTCAGAAAATTAAACTAGACATAAAAGGTACTGCTGATTCAACTTTTTTGGATCTAAAACCATGTTTCCACTTATTTAATTATTTAGAATCTACATGACACCAAAGAAGTTGTCAAAGTTAAGAGAGGGAAAAGATATAATTAAATCTTGAAATTAGGGGTGAGAGAGAGATGTTTTGTTGGTAAATCCCAATTTCTCAGAACTGCCAAATACTGACTTTTGAAAGTATAAAATTGCCATAGTTTCTTTTTTAGAAGGTCCAAATTATTGTGCTTTCACTGTATTGTCTTATTTTAAGATAAATTGAGAATTCTTTGAAGTGTTGATATAAATGGTGGCACACCTTCTTGAGCATGAGCACTTGAAGATGAACCATAGTCCTGCATGACCTTTGTCAAGATAACTATAAATGGAAATTTATCTTCAGGGACTGCCACATGGTGCATGTGTGAATGTCCAGTCTCTGGGCAAGTGAATGCAATTTTTTTTGTTGGGTCCTATTTTTTTGGCATGATATAGTGGGAGAAAGAGGGTTGTCTTAGTATTTGCTTAGTTTTTCTCAAATCTTGTGTAAAATTATAAGTTGTCGGGAGGGTAGACATTGCATTATAGAAAGGCCATCTGAGATGTCTTTGTTTCTGTGTGTGATGGAAAAGGGCCTTTAACATGCATGTTTAACAAAAGACCAACATTTCTACTTTATTTTGGATTTTTCTTTAACACTTTGTTCACATTGCTCAGTCATGTCTGACTCTTTGTGACGCTGTGGACTATAGCCCACCAGACTCCTCTGCCCATGGAATTTTCCAAGCAAGCATACTGGAGTGGGTTGCCATTCCCTTCTCCAGGGGATCTTCCTGACCCAGGGATCGAACCCTGGTCTCTTGCATTGCAAGCGGATTCTTTACCATCTGAGCCACCAGAGAAGCCCCATGTTTCTATTATAACATCTATAAAATTATATTTTAAAGATACAACTATCTTTCTATATTAGATGCTCCCACTAACTTCCTAACATTCTATATTCTTCAATTGCTAGTGGTTGTGGGTACCTGACACATAGTTGATACATAGTACAGGTATTTGAGGGGCTGTGTGGATGCTTAACTGATGACTTCCTTTACTGGCTGAACTCCTTTTTAATTTTTTTAATAATAAAGTATTATTTTGTAAAATAAAATAGTATTATTTAAGATTTTTAAAATAACATTTCTTAAAAGTTAATGTGCATATTAGGAAACAAAAAGCACAAGGAACAAAAAAAAAATAAAGTCTTCCATAATCAGCACAGTTTACTGTTTGATGTGTCCTTCTGGGTCTCATTTGTGTATTTATACAAAGAAGTATCCGCTTATGGTTTCTGCTTTCATTCAAGAAATGGAAGGTGGGTATGAAGGAAGGAAGGAGAGATGCAGAGCTGATGCACGTGAGATGCAGGCATGACAGCTAAGGATGCCTGTGTCTCTTACCCAGTCTGTACTTGCTTGACAATTTGTGAATTATTCCTTGAACTTTGCCTAGGAGTAAAGGAGTGTTTTCTGGGTAAACAGAGGCAGTCCTCAGGGATAATATTTTTGGGCAATTAGGTTGATTTTGATGGATGGAGCTGTGGAGGCAGGATTGATGGGGTGAGCCAGGGGCTTTTCTGTGCTCCACCAGATCACACATGAGGAGAGATTGCAACCAGACAGCAATCTGTGAAGCAGGCATTCGGAGCCCCGCCGTCTGTGCCTGCTGTGGGTGTCTGGCACCCGATGGTAGCAGATTTGGTGTAAGTGGGGCTTCTGTTTAGGAAGCTTTGCCAATTTTTTTTTTTTTTCTTGAGAGTGGTTTCTGGCTTTGTCTCAGCATACTTGTATGAGAATAAAGATGCCTTCTAATTGCAGTTTAGTTTGTTACACCCAAAGCATTAGATCTAAGCTATTCTTTTCATGGGATACTGTGATGCATGTGTGAGCTTAGCTGCTGCTTTTGACAAAGTCGTGTTAACATGTATGGTTTTGCTAGCTTTTAGATCTAAGTACAGGCCTAATTCCTAAATTATCTGCCCTCCTCATTAGACGTTCATTTAAGTAGTTAGATCCTGGCAGTGTCTTTTAAGCAGTTTATAAAAATTAGCATCTTCTGTCTCTTTTATCCTTTGAATTGTTTTCTTGTGTGAGAGTACCACCTCTTAAGAAATTATCCGAAATTTTTTTTTTTTTTTCTTTTTTAAATCTCTCCTTCTGGCAGATTTCATACCTTTCTCTCTGGTAGCTGTATTGTATCTTTCTTCACTACTGTTTATTTGGTTGACATTCAAGCATGGAATCTCCCCGCTTTTTTTTTTTTCCCCTCGCTTGTACCATAACCTATGATGCTGTTTATTTTGCTTGGGCATATGTGAAAATTTGCCTTAGTTCCATCTCTCCTTGTTCTTTCTGTGTTATTTTGCCTAATATTCTTGCTCCTCAGGGCTTTTTTGAAAGTTAATTTCAACAAATACGTCTTTTCTCTAAGTAAAATAGTTTATATGTCATAAATGTCAAAACCAATGCCCTCACTGAGGCACTGTCTGTGTTCCCTGTTACAGTGATTCGTGCCACAATCTACACAATTGTACAAGCCATAAATCCAGGCGTTCTGGTTTTTACCCACTCATCCTCTTCATATAAAGCACCGAGTCTCACTTGAATGTTCCTCACTGTGGTTCCTCCTCCATCACACTGCAGCATATTATCCGCATCACTGCAGGAAACTCCTAAATTGTCCACCTTTCTCGAGTTTCTGCCCCTTCACCACTCACCCCTCTGTCTTTTCAAACTTTTCTCTACCTCTTCCTTAATGTTGAAGCTGATGAGTCATTCGCCTGCTTAAATCCTTCCCTAGGTTCGCAAAGCTTTCGGGTTGAAGTTCAGGCTCATTAGCATGACATCCGCGGCTCTTCACGACCTGGCGTTTTCAACTCTGGCCATTTTGCCAAAATGCTGCATAGTCAGACCATGGCTAACTAGTTTTAGTTCTCTGATTGGGATGCATGCAGTCTAGGCTACATCTAGATACCCATCTAGGGTTCACTGTGCTTCTCCACGTGAAGATACTCAGTCCTGAAGTTTCTCTTTCCCCAGCCCCTTCATATAACTAACATCCTCCTGGCTCTTTGACATGGAATATCGTTGGCACCTCCCTAATGTTGAATTTGAATGCCTCTCATCTGTGCCCTGTACTTGTGGGCACATCTCCTTGCCAGCACTTAGCATCATCTAGAAATAGGTCACTACCCCTTGATAGTGGACACAGAGCATCTCTAGAATGTATGGTGGTGTTGCTTGCAAATGCTTATTATGGATAATGGAGCCTAAGAAATATTCTAATTGTTCTGAAGTAGTTTGTGTATTTTCACTTACTTCAATCAAGCCTTGGCTTCATTGAGTTCTATTTAAGTTCTGGTGATGGTGTCAGATTTAAGCAACTGAAACTTTAAATGTTGACTCTTAGAGCATTACCAAGAATGTAGGATGTTGTTGACCCTATTATTCGGACAAATAACCAGACATGCAAAGTAAAAGATTTAACTCATCACTACATGACCTGATGGAAAGAGATTAGAAAAGAACCAGGTAGCACTGGCTCACTTATCAAGTGCTTCTCCTCGGCATTCCTATTTTATTCTTTTTTGTTATTGGTTAAGAAATGTTAACTTTTAAAAGATTAATGTGGCAGCTCTAAGCCCTCTCTGGGGTGTGGTTAATCAATTTAAATGTAAACTGCTTTGATGACTGTGATATATAAAGGCATAGTATTGAAAAAAAATTCAGCAATTGTTAGGCAACATGTGTACACCTGTGGCGGAATCATGTTGATGTATGGCAAAACCAATACAATATTGTAAAGTAATTAGCCTCCAATTAAAATAAAAAAATAAAAAACTGTAGAAATATGAAAATATTCATGACTAAGAAATCCTTTATTGATGACCTTTGAGATTATAAAATTGCCTTTATGTTGATGGTCTTCAGGATAGCTAGTTTAAGTGAAACTGTTTAGAGGCACCCCAAGTTTATAAAATAAGATGTGTCAATAATAGAGGATATTTTACATTTTAAGCGCTCAAGCTGCTGAGATCTTTCACTTTGAAAAGTGGTTGTGGATATGAGTGCCTTCCTCCCTAGTTTGGGTCTGAAAGGACCACAGTTCACCCTCTTGGTCTGTGTTAGCCAAGGATAAGTGAAGAAGAGAGAGTAGCCCTGATGAGGGCTTGGGTCTCCAGGCAAGAATCCTGGAGTGGGTTGCTATTCCCTTCCCCAGGCTATATTCCTGGCCCAGGTCTCCCACATAGCAGGCAGATTCTTTACCATCTGAGCCATCGGGGAAGCCCATGCCCACGGAAGCAGAGCGAGAGGAATCCTGGGTACCAAGATAATGTTTGTCATGGATTTATGTAACTTCAAAAAAGAACCATCATTCCTACTTCTCGTGTGATTCTCCTTGGAACGTTTGTGCCTATGTCCTTTAAGTGCATTTTCTCCCTTTAATTTACCACCTGTATGGTACATTAAAGATAATGAAACACTCAACAATTATTCATAAATAGAGGTCATTTCAAATAAGAGCCCATATAGTTCAGAAAATAAACCTAGGAAGGTTCAAGGACTTTCCCAAAGTCACATAGATATTAGTCAGGCAGGGGCTAAATCTCATTGTTCTTGGGTTGCAGTTCAGCATTTGCTGGGTCATTATATTTAGTAGAACTCTACCTTCTCCTTGCATCTGTAACACATTTAGTAAATGAACTGATAATCATTATATATCCTCGATATATATAAATAGAGGGACGGTATAAAGGTTAAACATATAAATTCTGTAGCTACTCAGGTGTAAAATGTTGAGAGAAAACTTAGTGGAAAAGGTGAAACTCTGTTTTTTTCTGCTTGAATAGGATCTTCAGGCCAAGGCCAATGGCATGTTAAGAGAGAATGTATAAAATTGCTGTAGTAACTCTATTTCAGAGGAGTTCGACCTTGTCAGAAAGAATCTGCTGTATCTGTATGAGAAATATTAAGGAGTCCCAGAGAAAGGTGACGTGTTCAGGATTGTCCTCCACGGCATTATAGTATTTGAGGAGCTGAAGAGAGAAACTTCCATCTGTCCTTTGAGTGATCAGTCTGTTGGTTAATACTGTCAGGCAGAACGTGCTTTCTGAGAGTTCAATCCTTGGCCCTTTACCACTCAAGATACTCTATAAAGAGCCTCATCTTCTGCCTCTGGAAACCTCACATCTGATCACTTTTCTATGAGTTTATTTTTGTGTTTTGAGAAGCTTTTTGACAAAGTGAAAGAATACGAATAACTCTCCTTCACGCTGGTTATATGACCTTGGAAAACTCATCTCTTTTTTCTTTTTTCCCCTGTAGAGTAGACACAGTACCCTCCACTTCACTGGATTAAATTTGGTGTATACACCTTGTAAATTGCAACACTCTTGGTCAGTGGTTAGTGAACTTTTTATGTGAAAAGCCAGATGGTTTTGTAGAACAGAGGTCTCTGTTGCCACTCCCCAACTCTGTCACTGCATGCAGTGTGAAAACAGCCCTGGATATCACACAAATTAGTGTGATTGTATTCCAACACAACTTCATGGACACAAATGTGGAATTTCATGGACTACTTGTATAAAATGAAATATGCTTTTCATTTTCCCCCCAACCATTTATATTTACATTTAAAATCTAAAAACCACTCTTAATCTGCTGGCTGTATAAAACATGTTTATTTGGCCCAGGGTTTGCATTTTGCCAGTCTTTCTCCAGGTGATTGCCAGGCTCCAAATTGGGAAGGGTTAGGATGTGGTGGTGGTGGCAGTTTGGGGGCATTGCCTTTATTAAGCCATTTGGATGATTGACATTTAGGTGAAAGACGTGGGACCATATTTTCTTTTTCGTACATTCCCAGGTAAATATGAGAATACTCACAGTAGGAGAAATGATTTTCTGTATTTGCCTGCCTCTGAGTTGGGCACAGTGTATCTAGTGAAAGCAGTCCATGGCACCTGCACAATTCACAGGGTGGAATTGATACAGATACCTGGGGTCAGCATTTCTGTTCAGAAACCAATCTTTCAAAGTTTGGAGGCCTCAGCACTCTTCCAGGCACAGCAGAGTGAATCTTGACACACAAACTCCCCAGCTTCAAGAGAAAATGCTCATCTTTCCTTTTCTAGTTATATGATAGAGCCAATCTTTGTGTTATAGAAAGGGACTGAGAAGGGAAAGCTCATTGAAATCAAAATAGCCTAAGGGAAAAAATGTGCTTATTGTATATATATTTTTTATTTGTGCAATTGTTGGCCCAATAAGTTTACCTTTAAAGAATGTTTGCAATTTTCAGAAGTTTGCCCTTGGACTTTGTGTTTTTTATACAGTTATTATAGTTTGGATGGAGATGTTTCCATCACAGGGATGGTTTTATAAAATGTCTTATTGAACAGATGAAAAGTGTGGTCACCACAGCTTGTTGAAAAGGGAAAAATAAACTACTGAGGAGAATCACTAAATTGCAATGTTAATTGTACCTATTTTATTGACTTTATATGAAAGATTATCATGGCAAAGTCTGAAACAGTATTTAGAGATTTGTTGTTCAGTTGCTCAGTTGTGTCTGACTCCTTGTGACCCCAGTGACTGCAGCACAGCAGGCTTCCCTGTCCTTCACTATCTCCCAGAGTTTTGAGATTACCGCATATTTAAACCTTTAATGCAGCCTGCATCCCCTTTCCTTGTAGGCCACAGAGCATTATCTGTGTCAAGCCTGAATTCTGTTTCTAATGGTTCTGATGAATTATTTGACTTTGAAAAAGGTCTGATTTGTACATATGAAAGGTACAGCTTCCTAATCACTGATTAATGGATGTCTGCCTAAGTAAATGGACCTCCCTGGTGGCTCGGCTGGTTAAGAATCCACCTGCAATGCAAGAGATGTGGATTTGATCTGTGTCCATCAGCCCATCCGTTGGGGCTTCCCAGGTGGCTCAGTGGGCTAAGAACCCACCTGCCCATGCAGGAGACATACGAGACTCAGGTTTGTTCCCTGCGTGGAGAAGACCCTCTGAAGGAGGAAATGGCAACCTACTCCAGTACTCTTGCTGGGAGAACCCCATCGACAGAGGAGCATGGCGGGCTACAGTCCACGGGATTGCAAAGAGTAGGACACGACTGAGGGACTAAGCACGCATGCATGCCCAAGTAAATACAAGAAATAATAAACTTTTGAGTACCCTGTTTAGATGAGAGATACTAAAGAAGCCATTGGCTGAGAAGTGTTACATCAGAAGACATAGATTTTTTGTTACCTTAAAAAAAATTTACTTATTTTTAATTGGAGGGTAATTGCTTTACAGTGTTGTGTTGGTTTCTGCCGCACATCAACAGGAATCAGTCATAGAAGATAGATTTTTTTTTTTTTAAAAGGTCAACAGCCAGACAGCAGCCAGTCTTGAGATCTAGAAGTTCATTGGAAGCAGAATCACCTGTTATTGTGATGGGAACAGTTTTAAGGATGACTTTTGACATGCAAATTACAAACCTAACACTTTTTAAAACATATGATTTTCTATTTTAGTAGATCTAGAATGAGGTCTGAAGTGAAGCGAAAGTTGCTCAGTTGTGTCCGACTCTTTGCGACCCCATGGACTATACAGTCCATGGAATTCTCTAGGCCAGAATACTGGAGTGGGTAGCCTTCCCTTCTCCAGGGGATCTTCCCAACCCAGGGATCAAACCCAGATCTCCCACATTGCAGGTGGATTCTTTACCAGCTGAGCCACCAGGGAAGCCCAAGAATACTGGAGTGGGTGGTCTATCCCTTCTCCAGTGGATCTTCCTGACTTAGGAATCGAACTGGAGTCTTCTGCGTTGCAGGCAGATTCTTTACCAACTGAGCTATCAGGGAAGCCCTAGAATGAAGTCTAGAAATCTATTTTTTAAAACTCTGCTGGTGTCTTAAGTTCCTGTACATGGACTTTGAGGCAAATAGTATTTTTTTTTCTTTTTTGAGGCAGAATAGTATTATGTAGGAGGCTTATTGGGAAGTTCTCCAGGGAATAATACCAGTGGGAGGCAGAAGCTTAGAGAGGAAGCTGAACTTTAAAGCAGTTGCAGCTAAGGAGTCCTGGAGCTGGGGTGGCCTGTGATGATGTCCTGAAATGAGGCAAGTGAGACTTTGTATCTTGGCCTCAAACAAACACTGGGTGCAGGCTGCCCCAGGAGTTGGTGGGGGAGGGAAGGAGAGGTGGAAACTTGAGTGAGGCCGGTGTCCTCAACTGAGACTAGTTCCCAGAGAGGATCCAGCTATGTGTCCTCAGAGGTCAATATTCCCAGCAGCCAAAACGCTGAGTCCCAAAGGTGTTTCTGGCAGCACACTACAGCATCCACTGCAACAGAGGACACGTGTGATTGGAAAACAATTGTCTAAGGGGTTCCTAGGAACAAGAGTTTCCTGGTTCCCTGTCTGCTGTGTGTCAGGTACTCTAGAAAAAAACAGGTAGAAATACATTCCCTACATTCAAGTTTACCATCTAGTTGGAAGAAGACATGTAAAGAGATAATTGAGGCATAATTGCTCAAACAGCAATTATGTATGTGTCAGTTGAAAGATTTTTTTTTAAAGTGTTAATTCACAAAAAAGTTTTGTTCATGGGACTTGTTTTTATTTGGTACATGACCAGCTTCCATATCTAAGAGTCAATTTAGATTTCTTTTCCTTCATAGATGTTTCCATGTCCTTTAATTTCTTATCATACTGTGATGAGACAACCCAGAGTCTTTAGAAAACATAGTCTACTCTTCTGTAGTCAAACCAGCTACTGATAATTAAACCATACATGCCAAATAGAATAGACAAGGGATAAATAGTGTTCCCCTCTCAATTCTTCCAAATGAATGACTACAATTACAGCATAGATTTTCCTCTATGAAATGCATCAAAGTATAACCAAGAGATCTATTATTATTGATACCCTGGAGGAACCTACAGCTCATTAGTATTCCTACTTTCTGCCCCCCAATATTAATTTTTTTGATCACATCATATTATCTTTTCACTTTTGTCCCAAGTATTAGTCATTTTCAGGGAGCTTTTGCAGTGTTATATGAACATGATGACAAGCTAAAAAGAGTGCATCACTGTGAGAAAGCTGGGAAGTTTGGTATTGTAATTTAAGGGATTCATGGCTGCATGCTCACTAAAGTTCATAGCGCATGCAATTCAAATTTATGCCTTGTAAAAATTACGAACTGTTATGAGTCATCGTCTTTAGGCTTGCTCACCAAATTATCAAAAAGGTAAATGTCTGAGTAATACTCTATTGTGTATATGTACCACAGCTTTCTTATCCATTCATCTGCTGATGGACATCTAGGTTGTTTCCATGTCCTGGCTATTATAAACAGTGCTGCGATGAACACTGGGGTACACGTGTCTCTTTCAATTCTGGTTTCCTCGGTGTGTATGCCCAGCAGTGGGATTGCTGGGTCATAAGGCAGTTCTATTTGCAATTTTTTAAGGAATCTCCACACTGTTCTCCATAGTGGCTGTACTAGTTTGCATTCCCACCAACAGTGTAAGGGGTTCCCTTTTCTCTACACCCCCTCCTGCATTTATTGCTTGTAGACTTTTGGATTTCTGCCATTCTGACTGGTGTGAAATGGTACCTCATTGTGGTCTTGATTTGCATTTCTCTGATAATGAGTGATGTTGAGCATCTTTTCATGTGTTTGTTAGCCATCCGTATGTCTTCTTTGGAGAAATGTCTGTTTAGATCTTTGGCCCATTTATTGATTGGGTCATTTATTTTTCTGGACTTGAGCTGCATAAGTTGTTTGTATATTTTTGAGATTAGTTGTTTGTCAGTTGCTTCTTTTGCTATTATTTTCTCTCATTCAGAAGGCTGTCTTTTCACCTTGCTTATAGTTTCCTTTGTTGTGCAGAAGTTTTTAATTTTAATTAGATCCCACTTGTTTATTTTTGCTTTTATTTCCATTGAATCAGTTCTAATGAGATGGATGAAACTGGAGCCTATTATATAGAGTGAAGTAAGCCAGAAAGAAAAACACCAATACAGTATACTAACACATATATATGGAATTTAGAAAGATGGTAATGATAACCCTCTATGCGAGACAGCAAAAGAGACACAGATGTATAGAATGGACTTTTAGACTCTGTGAGAGAGGGAGACGGTGGGGTAATTTGGGAGAATGGCATTGAAACATGTGTACTATCAGGTAAGAAACAAATTGTCAGTCTATGTTCGTTACAGGATACAGGATGCTTGGGGCTGGTGCACGGGAATGATCCAGAGAGATGATATGGGGTGGGAGGCGGGAGGGGGGTTCAGGATTGGGAACTCATGTACACCCGTGGCTGATTCATGTCAATGTATGGCAAAACCAATGCAGTATTGTAAAGCAAAATAAAGCAAAATTAAAAATTAAAAAAAAAAACCAAGGTAAATTTAGTGTATGGTTTTAGACTAATTTTTCACAAGTTCCATTGAACGAATTTTATTTATGATCTTAATTCACAGAACCGTAGGGTCACAAAACAATAAGTTACTTAAAAACATATAAGCATATTCCAAGGTCTCAGAAAGCATACTGGGATTATTTTGATAAGCAAGAGAGAGCTAAGAGAGTTGATGATATTTCGTTTTATTTCTAAATTCCATAGAGACTCAGAATAGGAGAATGCTTTAGGGTTCATCTGGTTCTGGGGCTCTTATTTTGGGGTTGTCAAATTTTCATTTAAAAAAAGGAACACTGGTACCATGAAAAAGGTTTAATTGTGTGTATATAGTTATTAATACACTCATTGATATATGCTGAATGGTGTTGAAGCAGTTGGCTTTCAACATCTATTTTAGGTAATGGTCAGAAATTAACAGCATTGATATAAGTAAATACTGAGGTAGAAACAGGAAGTTAAATTTTTAAAACAAAATTTGATGCTGCTTTGCAAGAAGGTCATGTTAAATATGTTTTCTACTTTTAGAAAATAGTGTATATTATATACATTTACAAGTAGGTCTTATTTGCTTTGGCAAATACTTACAGATGAGTGTGTAACTCAGAGAAGAACATGATGATATGAAAGAAAATAGAATCACAACAGCTTACCTTTGGAAAATAACTGGTAATTTTTAAAAGTACCTAGAGCTAGATTCTTCTATCTGAATATGCCACTGAATGTAAAGAGGCTTTTTGCTGTAAAGAGGATTGGAAAATTTGTTTTTTTTCCAATCTCCACTTCTGATCATTGACGTCCAGGGGGATAGCGTGTGGTTTTTTTTTTTTTTTTTTGGTATTTATTTATACCCCATCATTTTATAAAATATATTTAAGACATTTTGTCCTGTGCTTAGTTGCTCAGTCCTGTCTGACTCTTTGGGACCCAATGGACTGTAGCCCGCCAGGCTCCTCTGTCCATGGAATTCTCAAGGCAAAAACACTGGAGTGGGTTGCCATGCCCTCCTCCACAGCATCTTCCCAACCCAGGGATTTAACCTAAGTCTCCCACATTGCAGGTGGTTTTAAGACACTTTTCCATAGTACATTACCATATTGTAAGATTAATATACATAAGGAAACAAGAACAAACAGAAAGTAAAATTTTGAAAATGAAGAAAACTTAGAGTGAAGTTAACACAAAGAGCTTGGAGTAAAGTTACTACAGAAAGGGTTTGAGTTTCTATTCATTTGCGGAATGAAGGCCATGAATGTATCTAAATATTCTGATACGAGACACTGAGAGAAAAATATAGTTCTTTCAGTGTTGACAGTATTAAAGTAAAATCAAGCCAGTTACTCAGGAGGAGCCCAAGTCTTTCTCTAAGTGAGGCCAGGGAGTATTTTCCTTTTATCAGAAAAAGACCCTATAGAGTATAAAATGTAATGTGAAGTCTTAAAGCTGTATCTTTCAGAATCTCTTGAGTAGTCGAATGATTGCAGGCCGAAGAGCAAGCATAGTCAAAACAATTTCAGTAGTAGGAGAAAGCAGTCAGTTCAGGGACACCATCCTTGTGGCTTGGTTAATCCAAAACTCTATTTTGGATTATTCAGGAGTGGAGATCTGCATGGACTTTCCCCAGACATCAATAACTGACATTTCTTTAACTAAGAGCCTGATAATTGTCAAGGAGGTAGTGAAATCAAGTTTATTGTCCCTGTTCTCCCAGTCAGATGCCTGGCGTGCATCACTTGTGTGGTGTCAGCAGAGTTTGGACCCGTGTGTCCTTGTCATTTGAGAAACCTGGGGCAGTGATGGCTGTTTGAGAAGGAAAGTCTAGTGAGGGCCACTTACTGTGTCTCTGGGCCTGGAGGGACTCGTTAGATAATGATGAATGATAATTATAGCTTAAGGGTAATAATAGATGATTATATACATATGCATAAGTACACACAAATATATATTTAGAATTTGTCAGGTAAATCTGGTGTTTAAAATCAGTGGGGAATGATCGATTAATAGATGGGCTAGAGGCAATTTGCTATAAAGTTAGATCCCTGTCTTACAAGAGATACAAAATATGGATGGATTAAAAATTTGCATACTAAAACCATAAAAGTTTAGAAAAAATTATAGGATATTTTTATAATCTTATAAAGAAGAAGCATTCATAAAGCAAGCATAAAATCCAGATACTAAAAAAGAAAAATTTGAAATATTTGTGCAAAAACAAGAAGAAACAGTGAAACAAACTTTGGTAAGGCACATTTAGTAACATATTTTAATTTGCAGTAACATTTAAAAGTCATTATAAATAAAGTTAAAAGTGAAATAACAAACCTGGGAATGTATTTTAGACATGTAACAGACGAAAGAAATATCTGTGAACTGTGATTTTTATATGATGAAACCTTAACATTACATACGTGGTGGTCTAGCAAATAAAATCTGAGTGTCATATACAAATTGCACCTAAAAATATACCAGAGATAAAAACAAACATGTATATTCAAAGGATGTTTGCTGAAATTTTATCTTTTTTTTTTTTTTTGGTTTTGTCATTATTCTTATAGCAAATTTCCAGGAAAATTCCACCAGTCCAACTGACGAGCAGTGGTTAAACAATGATGATTTAATAACTCATGGTGCTGGAGCTATTAAAATTGTGTTTTCAAAGACTAATGACATAGGAAAATTCATGCATACAGTAAACTGAAAAAGCAGGTTACAAAATTATACAGGTATTTTCCCAAAAGAAAAATGTGATATATTTTTATGCACACAGCATATGCAGAAAGATGTAAATAGACAAATCATAAACACAAAATAATATTTGAGTCATACAGGATCTCTATTCTGTAAATATATTAAAATAATTAAAAATTTTCAGTGATTGGTATATATCAACAGTACGGTTTGAAAAATATTTAAGCAAGACTTTAACATAGTTAATTTACATATAGTAAATAAATTTATAATATTTTCCAGTGAGAGAAAAGCAAAAAATTGTTGTTTATGGAAATTCTGACCTAAAATGCAATTTAAAACTTTTCAGGCTCTTAATTAAAATGCAGTTGCAGCATTAAATAAAATAAAAGTTTGAACTGGAATTTCATCATCATTTGTAAGATATACTGTCTCCATTGGAGGATCGTGAAGTGTCAGCATATAGACAGCCCGCTAGAATATGTTAGGCGCTCAGTACTTTAGCTCCTTGTCCTCCTCCTGCTTTTTTCTCTAAACGAAGAAACCAAATGTAAAGGCAGTTATTTGTTGTTTCTTTCCTAGCACTTTCAAGGTATTGAAAGTTCCCCTGCAGAAAACCAGTGCACTTTCCTTGGTGATGAGAGCAGGGCGAGACAGCTGGAGAGTAACTCACTCATGAGCCCATTCTCTTCTCCAGGATGAAGTTCAGTGTGTTCAGTTCATTGGTTGTTCGCAGCTGAGCCTGCTGTGATTGGATATACCCTTGCCCTGCCAGTTTTTAAAATGACCCCTGCTTCTAAGTCTGGTTTAGATACATCACCCCTTGAAATTTAATCAGATTGGCAGTGGCAAATCAGCAGCTTTGGCACCTTAAAGCTTGGGCCAGTTATCCTAGTTATCTTGTGTTCTATCAATAGCAACCACCCCAGACTCTGGAAGCTTACACACATGGAGAATGGGTGCATCAGTTGCCTCTCTTCTAATCAACTTCTTTAAATCCTCTAAGAATCCTTCTGAAATCCCGTGACTACAGGTATAAACAATGCCCTGTCTAGCCTTGAATAAGGTTGAAGCATCATAAGAATGTGTGCTTTGAAATCTGCCCACATGCTTGTCCAGGGACTGAGAATTTGAATGTGAATTGAATGTGCCTATGAAGGCTGGACCTAGCATTTGATTCCTGACCCTTGGGAAGATTTAAAGACTTGCAGCTCTTGTTCACGTCCTTCCCACTCCTATTGCCTCCATTGCCAGAAAAGCATGGTGGTTCTCTAGAGCAGAATTAACAGCCAAGGTATGGATATAAAGCCTTGCCTTGTATGTGGCAAACCCAGTTGCCACTCTGTACCGTGCTCTTCCCTGCGTCCCGTTTCTAGGGGTGAACCCACCTGCCGCCTCTGTCAGCTTTCCTATAAATACTGAGACCTCCCGAGAGTGAACAGTGTGCACTGTGCATTCCCACCCTCCGTGCATCCACCGCATTTTCTAAATTTCTAAAAACATATTTTTCTACCCCAGGGTGGTTTGTGGCCAATTGTATGTTTGCAGGTTTGTAGTCGAAAGGGTCTAAAGATTTCTTGGAGGGCATGTTAAGGGCTGGTCAAAGCTATACTTACTATGCTAACTGAAACTTAGAGCTCTACCTTTATAAACCCCTCCCCCCCAAAAAAAAAGAAAAATCACTGACTTTTCTTAATATTAAATAGTCAGAATTTGAAGTAATATACATTCTTCTTTTTGTACTGGACCATATGATTACAGATGTGAGCAGTTCACAAATAAAGTTATACTTGAATCTGTAAATGCAGTGTTTTGTAGCTGTTGAACCAAGATAATCATGCTTTGTGCTTTGTGTGTGTCTTTTTTTTTTTTTTTGGTTGCCTTTTGTTAAGTTCTTTGTGGTACAACCTGTAGTTACAATTAAATGATGTAAATCTGTCCATGTGCAGACACAGATTTTTTTAACTCCTGTAACTTCTTAGCATTATGCAGAAACTGGTCTCCACCCATTGTTCCTCAATCCCCAGAATGGCACCCCCGATTTCCCAGTAGGTCAGGCTCACAACTTAGGGGTAATTTCTAATCTTCTCTTTCTCTCACACTTCACATCTAATTCACAACCAATTAGCTGGATAGATCTAGAATTTTTTACTACCTCTTCGCACCTTAATTGCTCTCATCTGCCACTTCTACCCGAATTACTACAGTAACCTCATATCTGATCTTTATGCACCTTTGCACATTATACTCATTAGCCAGATTGACCTTTTCAAACCACAGTTAAGTCATGTAATTGCTTCTACTCGAACCTTCTAATGACGCTGACCTCAGTCAGTGTCAATTCCCCAGGCTCTTCCTGTGACCGATAATACCCTTGATCATCCGGTCTCTCGTGACCTTCTGGCCTTGTTCCCTTCCACTCTTCCCAGCTCAGTCTGCTCCAGACACGGGGATCTCCTTGCCTTTCCTGAGGTACCTCAAGGTTCTCGTGCTAACTGAAAATCTTGGGAGACTCTGCTAAAATAATGTACATGTGTTGAGTATTAGGAGGTTGTGTGATTTAAGTTACTTTGTAGACTACCTTCTACTTTGGGGAAATGTTCCCTTCAGGTCTGTTTTTATGGAACCTAGGCCTCTAAGACTGGCTTTAAAAGGGTTCCATGGTTCAGTATGTTTGGAAAACACTGCTCATTATCCTTTGCCCTGGAAATTTTGCCATAGATGTTGGCATATTAGAGACACAGTCTTTCAGTAAAGAACATCTTATTTTTCTAACCTAGGATTTCTCAATTCTGTCTGACCTAAGGATATTATTCCACATTTTCTACATAAATGTTCTACTGAACTAGTATTCTGTGGACACGGTTCAGAAAATAGAGCTGTATCCGGAAAGGGACCGTCAACTGGCTTTAACTCACAGAGTAACAGCCCGGTGGCAACGTGAAAAGGGGGAAACCAGAGAGAGGCTATTGCAGAATCCGAATGGAAGAGGGCAAGGTCTGCAACCAAAGATCTCCTGATGGCTGTGAGGGGTGAAAGTATTTGTGTATGAAATTGATCTCATTACTGAGTGGCCTCTTTCGAGAGTAACGGAGGTGGTCCAGGAATGAGGGCTTTGTGGTGTTTTATTCCTTGTGCAGTTTAAGGGGAAGAGCTGGACTTCATTTGCAAGCCAGCATGGTTCCTTAAATAGCCGAGCGTCTGTCATTGTTTAATGCATGCGTGATGTCCTGCTGTACTTACATTCATGTTAAAATTCAAGATACTTCAGCCTCTCCTAACTTACTCTTGCAAAGTATGCACTGATTTTTTTTAAACTATTTTTTTATTTTAATATTTTACATTTAAAAAATTTATTTTGTTAAAGTATAGTTGGTTTACGGTGTTGTGTTAGTTTCAGGTGTACATCAAAGCAATTCAGTTCACACCTAAGTACACACACATATATATACATATTCCTTTTTGTATTCTTTACCCATATAGGTTATTACAAAATACTAAGTGTAGTCCCCTTTGCTATACAGTAGGTCCTTTGTTTATCTCTTTTACTCACACTAATATGTATATGTTACTTCCAAACTCCTAATTGATCCCTCTCCACCCATCTTTCTCCTTTGGCAACCATAAGTTAATTTTCTATGTCTGTGAGTCATAAACTATAATTGAAAAACATGTATGTACCCCAGTGTTCAGAGCAAAATTATTCACAATAGCCAAGACATGAAAGCAACCTAAATGTCTGTTGACCAATGAATGGATAAAGAAGATGTGGTACGTATATACAATGGAATATCACTCCACCATAAAAAGAATGAAATAATGCCATTTGCAGCATCGTGGATGGACCTAGAGATGATCAAACTAAGTGAAGTAAGTCAGACAAAGATAAGTATCACGTGATATCACCTATATGTGGAATCTAAAAAATGATATAAAGGAAACTTATTTATAAAACAGACTCACAGACAGAAAACTATGCTTAATTTTGAACTGTGATAATATACAAATTGTCCGTTAGTTTGAGCATTCTTTGGCATTGCCTTTCTTTGGGATTGGAATGAAAACTGACCTTTTCCAGTCCTGTGGCCACTGCTGAGTTTTCCAAATTTGCTGGCATATTGAGTGCAGCACTTTCACAGTCTCATCTTCCAGGATTTGAAATAGCTCAACTGGAATTCCATCACTTCCACTAGCTTTGTTCATAGTGATGCAGAGTACCTCATGAGAAACGCCGGGCTGGAGGAAGCACAAGCTGGAATCAAGATTGCCAGGAGAAATATCAATAACCTCAGATATGCAGATGACACCACCCTTATGGGAGAAAGTGAAGAAAAACTAAAGAACCTCTTGATGAAAGTGAAAGAGGAGAGTGAAAAAGTTGGCTTAAAGCTCAACATTCAGAAAACTAAGATCATGGCATCTGGTCCCATCACTTCATGGCAAATAGATGGGGAAACAGTGGAAACAATGTCAGACTTTATTTTTCTGGGCTCCAAAATCACTGCAGATGGTGATTGCAGCCATGAAATTAAAAGATGCTTACTCCTTGGAAGGAGAGTTATGACCAACCTAGGTAGCATATTAAAAAGCAGAGACATTACTTTGTCAGCAAAGGTCCATCCCCATGAAATTAAAAGATGCCTACTCCTTGGAAGGAAAGTTATGACCAACCTAGACAGCATATTAAAAAGCAGAGACATTACTTTGTCAACAAAGGTCCGTCTAGTCAAGGCTATGGTTTTTCCAATAGTCATGTATGGATGTGAGCGTTGGACTATAAAGAAAGCTGAGTGCCAAAGAATTGATGCTTTTGAACTGTGGTGTTGGAGAAGACTCTTGAGAGTCCCTTGGACTGCAAGGAGATCCAACCAGTCTATCCTAAAGGAGATCAGTCCTGGGTGTTCATTGGAAGGACTGATGTTGAAACTGAAACTCCAGTACTTTGGCCAACTGATGCGAAGAGCTGACTCATTTGAAAAGACCCTGATGCTGGGAAAGATCGAGGGCAGGAGAAGAAGGGGACGACAGAGGATGAGATGGTTGGATGGCATCACTAACTCAATGGACATCGATTTGGGTAAACTCCAGGAGTTGGTGATGGACAGGGAGGCCTGGTATGCTGTGGTTCATGGGGTCGCAAAGAGTCGGACATGACTCAGTGACTGAACTGGACTGAATATACACATGCTTATTACTAAGCTGCTCGTTCTGTCTTTCCCTGATATATATATGTGTGTGTGTGTGTGTGTGTGTGTATGAGTGTGTACAGTTGATGCTTGAAGACTAGAAGGCCTCCAGGTGAGTCCCACTTCCCACTCCTATAATGTGCAGTCAGAAATCTGTGTGTAACTTTACAGTTGGCTGTCTGTGTACGTGGTTCCATGTCCACAGTTTGAACAACTGTGGGCCTTTTAGGACTGTAGCATATATTTATTGAGAAAAATATCTGCAGTTAAGTGGACCCTTACAGTTAAAACCACATTGCTAAAGGATCAACTGTTTTCTTCTTCTCAGGCTGCTGTAACAAATGACCACAACCCGAGTGGCTAAAAACAACCAAAATGTCTTCTCTCCCAGTTCTGGAGGCTCGAAGTCTGAGATCAAGGTGTCATCAGGGCTGTGCTCCTTCTGAGACGCCGTGGAGTCCTCAGTCACCTCTCCCGAGCTTCTGATCGCGGCATCAAGCCTGGGTGTTCCTTGGCCTGTGGCTGCATCCTCCAGTGTCTCCTCTGTCCTCACATGCGTGCTCCCTGTGTGTTGTGTGTGTGTCTCAATTTCCTTCTTTTCATAAGAACTTTAGTTCTGATGAATTAAGGATCTGCTGTCCTCTGTTATGACCTCATCTGAACTAATTACATCAGCAGTGACCGTATTTCCAAACCAGGTCACATTCTGAAGTTCTAGGGGTCAGGACTACAATATCTTTTTTGGGGACACATCTCAACCCCTAACTGTGTGTGTGTGATATGCCAACATATATGCAAAGAAGTTAGTCTTCCCAATTTTTCCAGTAGTATTTCTCTGACACCCGCTTCCTTGAAACTACCATTAGCCTTTCTGTACAAATGATGAACAAAACCAGATCTGCTAAGGCGGTAGAATCTGTTGTGGCCGCTCTTCATCCTCCAAACCAATTATATGGCCACCTAGGTCTTTTCATTAATAACACGTTGTCTCACACTGGAGTTTGTAATGCACCACTAATTTTAGATTCTGATGAATGTGCTCCTGGTCTGGCATTTCTTTAGGTTTTATACTTCATTTCCCCTCTCCTTGTTCTGATCTACATTTTTTTTTTTTTAAGATTCTTTCACTAAGCTATTTGGAGCTAATTTTATTACTTTTTTGATGGTGGAAGTCTAGGCAGGATGGCCTTTCTGAAAACCAAGCTGTACTGATTTCTCTGGGGTTCATAAATATTAATAATGTTTCTATGCTGCTGTGTGCTAAGACATTGTTGTGGAGATTGTATGAGAAAGCCATTTTATAATTTCACACATGCCTAAAAGAGTAGGAAAATGGGGCAATGGCATTTGGGGGAGCATTATATCTAAATGTTAATACTATGCACTGCTTCCTTACAATAAGAATTTCTCTTCTTTGATGCTAATATTGCCACTTGTGTGAGAGTGTTTTCTCTTTCAATTTGCACTTTATACCTCATAGCTATTCTGTTCTTTTATAAGATAGTTAGAAAAGAAAAGAAACGAGCTAGTATTTTGGATTAAAGACTTGGCATTGAGTAGGGCAGAGTCGTTACTCAGCTTCCCTCAATCATTTGATGAAAATTCCAATTCAGAACATAAAGATTTGGGCACTGACTTTCTAAAAGACTCTCTGTGACCAGCTTATCCTTCTAAAGAAATGGATGGAACCTTCTTAGTAGCATCTCATAAAATATTTAGCTATAGCTATAAATGTTTAAGGTTGTTGCAGCTGAAATCACTTGCCATGTGGGGAAAAAATGAGATTCTTCCCTGTTAAGTGTTTTGTTTTCTCTTCTCTCTCTTCTTTTATATATTAGGCAATGCAAACTCACTTAACTAACTGAGCCAGCAAGGTGTTTAGACACTCAGACCAAACCCACACACGGGACTGAAGGGAGAAGTGAGGAAGTAAGAGAAGTGAGAAAGTACTTGACGTGCTTTCAATTTTTCAAGAGTTTCTGCCTTAAGGTTGTTTTTGATTTTTATGTATTTTAGTTTAGCGTGCCAATTTTATCAGTAACAGACAGTTATCCTGCTTTGACTTTCTAAAGGGTTTTATCAAGTAAGACTTCCGGAGTCTTATGTTACAAGTCATTGGAGAAATACCTTGGTTGATACTCCGGCCAGAACTGAAAGGAGAATTTCAGTGATGTTTGCTGTAATTCTTACAATTTTTAAATAGAAAAAAAGAGACAAGAAAGAAAAGACAACGCTTAAACAAACTGCCAGGGACCTTTCTCATTGCGGACAAAAATTCCTTTGGTGGCCAATTAGCCAGCAACTGTTCTTTCTCCATGCAGGTGATGTCGGTCTGCCTGTATACATGGGAGAGAAAGGAGAGAGTGGGGGAGAGAGAAAGGAGAGGAAAAGGGTGGGTGAACGTTACTCTGAGTGAGATGGGGAGTATTGTGAGCAATAGTGTAAATTAAAGCAACTCTGCAGCTGTGATGGGAGGCGTGGTAGGGAGACCTGGAGGCAGCTGTGGACAAGTTCATTTCTCTGATATTGACCTGGGCTCCAGTGATGGCCATGGAGGGATTGAAAAATGGCCAGGTTTCAACTGATGACGAATGTGAGAAAAAAAATCTTCAAGGATGACTTAAAGGATTTTGGCTTGTCTGCCTGAAGGAGTAGACCTCCCTTCTGTATAGACATGGGAAGCCTGGAGGAGAGTCAGGTTTGGAGGAATTTCCTACTCTTTTCTTTGCCTACTTTTGGCCGACTGTGGATGGCATCATCGACTCAGTGGACGTGAGTTTGAGCAAACTCCAGGAGATGGTGAAGGACAGGGAAGCCTGATGTGCTGCTGTCCGTGGGGCTGCAAAGAATCAGATACAACTGATGAACACCAATGAACAACTATTTTATTTGCTCTTTCTAGAACACACTAGGCATGCCCCATGTCAGGCCCTTTGTATTTTGTCTTCCTTAGGCCTGGGAAGTTCTTGACTCAGTTATCTGCTTGGTTCTTTTCTCAATTCCATCAGAACTCTGTTCAGACTTCACTTTTCTAAAGAGCACATACTGACCATGCTTTAAACCCCTGAGCTTGAAACCATTTTCTGCTGCCACCTTCCCCTTGTACTTACTGTCTGCGCTGCTTGCCTTTGGACAAACACGCAGCATTCTTCTCGATATGTACAAGTCATGTATCCTTCTTGCTTAGTATTTTCTAGATGCCTCTACTCTAGACTGGCAGAGTTTTTTGTCTATTTTTTGTTATTCTCAAGCACCCCAAAGACTGAGTAGCACTGAATAGATACATTTTGTGTGTGTGTGTGGCCAGAAATGAGACATCAACAGTGTAAATCATAAAGAGAAAGAGGGATTCATTTGAATACATAAAATGTTACTACTTTTTTTAAATGAAAGGACTCAGTAAAGCAGCTGAGAAGACAGCTACCAGATAGCAGAAATGTGGAGTATATTTAGCCTCCAAAGAATTACTATCCAGAATAAATTAGGAATTTGTAATAAAGTGTAACATAGTAGCAAAGCACAGAAATGATTACATCTGACAGTGTTCGGAAGATGTATTCCACTAGCTAATAGACATGGAAAGTTCAATGTTTATAATCAGGAAGAGGAAGAAAAAACCTTAGTGAGATGAAGCAACACTGCTTTGGGAGTATGCGTTCATTTTGGAGAGAATTTGGCATTGGCTATAAAATTTGAAGATATACATGTTTACAGATGTGCAGTATAGATATAGTAGAGAAATTCTTGCATATGTACACCAGGAAACATGTACAAGGATGTTCATAGAATGATTGTCATGCAAAAGAAAAAAAACAAAAACCACGCTGGAAAAAACAAATGTGCGTGTGATCATAGGGTAAAACTTGAGAATATCAGAATGACTAAAACACTCTAGGAGAAATAATTTTTTATAAATATATTCTATTGTAAACAACAAATTATAGGGTAAATACAGCAGGACTAAAGGGGCCTATGGCTTGAACATGTTGGAAATTTTGCTTTAAAACTCCAGCAGACACTTTGTAAACCGACAACACACAAGCTATAGACTTTTATCTTCCCAGAATAATAACATTGTTGCCAAAAGCACTGGGAATTATTCTTGACATGATTTCTAAACTTTAAGCTTTCATAGGAACATGGTATCATCGTAAAATCGGTGCTTTGCCTTGGAAGAAGGCTTTGTCACAGCTCAGTCACAGGCAAGAAGACTGCTGTGTACGTAGCCTTCAACTCTTACGGCTTTACGGTGTAGACATGCGAAGTAAACAGAGGAGACAGAGTATAGTTTATGAATTGTTAAGAAATCTTTCCGAGATTCCTTTAAGCTTTGGGTATTTCATATTAGCCAATGCCAGGTTTGTGTTGATGGGTCTGAGTCCAGATAGAAAGATCAGGTTTTCACGTGTGGAATAACACACCTGTGCAGGTACAGTGAATCCCCTCCATACAAATCTTCCGGTTGTGAACTTTCAAAGATGCCAACGGGTGCCTTTATGCAAGCTGTTGTACCACAACTGTACTTTTCAAGGTAAGATTTCACGTGGTTTTTGAAAAAATTTTTTTGGTTTGTTTTTTAATGTGTTGTGTGTGAGAAAAGTATTATAAACCTATTACAGTACAGTACTGTATAACCAGCTGTGTTGGGTACCTAGAATAGCTTTGTTGGACTTAACAAATTGGACTTGTTCGTATATAGTGGACTGACTGTATTTTCAAAAGCTGTTTAATGCCGTTGGTATTGAGTCTCTGCCCAGAGCTCCATCCCAGACGTGAAGCATGGGCGGCCGGCCCTTTGTTCCTTGATCCTATTCTAGAAGGGCGAGGAGATTCTCTGTCTACAGTCTGATGTCTGTGGAGGGGGGGGGACAGGGAACAATTAGATGTCTTTTCTTTGTGAAACACTGTGCCTGTCCCTTTCCTAAACATTATGTGGAATTTATTTCTTCCACTAAAGTATCTTGACCACCTCTTCTTAATCTTTCGATTTTTCCTGGTTTCACTCTCTGCCCCAGTGTAGTCGATCAGAATGGCCTAGCCCTGTTCTGCACCCAGACACATAGCGGAGAGGTTTACTTTGTTCCTGTCAGCTCAGCTTCCTGGGGGGTTTATCTTCCTTTCTGTTGTCCCCAGAGGTGGGCTTACCATGAAGTTAATCAAGTTTACGCTTCAGGGCCCCTCACTTAAAGGGACCCCTTCCAAGCCCTTGAATTTTGAATATTGCATCTGGTGGTCCTCATAGTGTCCTGTGTTAACCTAAACTCACACACATCAGAATGGGGGTCCTTTATTATTACTCCACACTGTGAATATTTATAGCATCCTTTTTTGGTATTTTCCTTGGCCTGCCTTTTATAAAACAAAAGATGAGACTGAAAACGTATCAACTGAGGTTTCTTCATTGAGTAGTGGTATAAACCAGGCTCCTTTTCTGGCCCTAACGACTCCATGCTTGTCAAACATTTTTCAAAATTTTCTAAGTTCTTAAAAAAAATGGAAACTTGACACAAAACATTATCTGAGAGGTAAATTTGAGATTTTATAGTCAGACTGAGAAGGGACAGATTATAATATAACTAACTTGAGAAGAATTGAAACATGTTATTGCAGTTATTATTTGTCAGACTTTTCCAAAAATTAGGGAGGAAATGATGAAGGTAAAGAGAACTTTATCTGCAACTTTATTTTTAAGGGCAGTAGAAGCTAAATATAGGATTTTATGTGCTGACTATTAGAGATGTCCAGAAGCTTCTGGGCAGCAGGCTTTTGAGCAAGGCTGGAGGGTGAATAGATAAATGGGTATTTTTTTTTACCCCTAATACTGGGAATAGGCTGAGCCAGAATCTTTGATTTGGGGAAACCTGATGAAGTCAAAGTGCTTTAAATGCTTAACGTGCTGAAGGGCAGGATGTTGGAAGGATGGTGGCAGAGTATGAAATCTGGTAGTTCAGGTATGGGCGATGTGATTTGCAAATATAATTACAAAGCTATAGAAACCGTTATATTGGACAATTTTGGTAATAGTTGGCCTTAAAGGTCACATTCTTCTATTTTCTAAGCTGAGCCTATGCTGATACCATTGACATTTAGAACAGACTGATTTACCCAAAAATGTGACACTATTTAACATGATGGAAGTATCATAGTCTCGAATATGAGACAAATCCGGGCTGGAAACCTGACTGTTGTTTACCAGTTGAGATCCTTTAGAGAACTGATCTACTGAGCCTCCATTTCTTAATATTTATCAGTTGAGACTTTGTTGTTAAATCTCATGCCTCTTGTGGGGATGAATGAACTCATATATTTACTTGGCATATAGCAGGTTGTTAATGAATGACATTTTTATTATTATTACTGCTGCTACTACTACCAGATAAAGGAAAAGAAATGAAAAGAAGAGAGAAGGATATTCAGCCATGCTGGGAGCTGGAGATTATTTGAAGGGTAAATTTCCATCAGCTGATGTAGCATCAGGAAGTTACAGCAGGTAACCAGAGTGAAAATGTGACCACAGAAGGACACTTTGTGCTATCTCTCAGGACAGTAACCATTTTAGTTGAAACGCTGTGTTCTCTGTGCTTTGACACATCAGTGTAAAGTTGGTTACATCGTACAGGGGATTTTTTTTCTCAACTAACTCTTGTTAGTTGGTACAGTAGCTGAGTGTGTCGGTGGAAAAGAGAAGAAAGGAAAATGCTTTTTTTTGAAATTTTTATTGGCTTGGGGAGAACAGAAACAGCCCAAGGATAATGTTTAAATGCGTGTCCACCAATGAGAACCAATCAGTGCAAATATTCATGAAAAAAAAGCTAAAGCCTTGACATACCTGCTGTGTATTTGTTTTTTGTTGAGAATGTGTGAGCAACCTGATTTTTTTCAGTAAGTTTATTGCAGTGAATAAATGAGATGGAATTAGTCAAGCAGACCAAAGAGTACAAAATTGGGAGTATTCACGCGTTTAGTTCTTACTTAGTGTCTGCCATTTGCAAGACACTGGCTGCTCAATGCTGAGAGTGATGCAAAGTATTGAATAGTTAGGTCTTCCCCCTCCAGGTGGTTCATCAGAAGAAATACGTTACAGAGGATCTTCTTGTACTACAAGTAGGATTGATGAAGTGAGAGAAGGGTTGTCACAGTGGATTTCATTCAAGAATGACCTGGGTCTGTGTCCCTGCTCTGCTCACTACACTGCTCTTGTCGGATGAGTAAGAGATGACCACCCAGTCTTGGAAGGAGTGCGGCATTTGAAGAGACATACTTTTCCAGTTACTTAATTACAAGCAAGAGTGTCTGTCTCCCTGCACAAACCAGTATTTCCTGAGGGTACCTGGTCTCTGTAAGCACAGTCTTCTCTCCTATCTTTTCCACTATGGTTTTTTTCTCTGAAGTTTAGGCATTTCTGCCAGTAGTCACACAAATATGTTTCTCATTGCTTCATTTTTTTTTGTGGTGATCTTGGCCATATTGGTTACCTTTATCACAGGTTCCATTTCACAAGCTGTAAACGGGATATTATAGGCCTCATTGGAAAATCTAGTTATTTTGCTTAAGAGGAAACAAGAAATATAAACTTGTTTCACATCCTCTTGACCTGCAGTTGTCTGGATCTTTAGGGTTCAAATATATCCCAGGCTTATCAGCTGCTGGTGTATAGTTACTATGCTGATTGCAGATCAATTCCTTTGCTTAAAAATGAATGCCTTTGGTGGGTAATCAAGACAAAGATCGCCTAGTCTTTTCTTGTTGACTTTTATTGTCCTGACTTTAATGTCATGTCCCAACAATACACTGCAAGGTTAACTTTCACTTTATTGTTCTTTGCAAAGCCTCATAAAAAATAGGCTACCCTTATGCCATATGTAACACTTTTGGAAGAAACTGCTTTCCTTACTATGCTGATCCATTCTCATTTAACACACTTTTTATACTAAAAAGGTTGCTCGCAGATTCTCTTGTTTTCCAGACTTTGTAATAATAATTATTTTAAAGCAAATTCTTTAATGGAGTATAATCGATTTACGGTATTGTCTTGGTTTCAGGTGTACAGTAAAGTGAATCAATTATACATATATCCACTCTTTTTTTAGATTCTTTTCCCATATAGGTCATGACAGAGTATTGAGTAGAGTTTCCTGTCCTATATAGTAGGTTCTTAAAAGTTACCTATCTTATATATGATTTGGTCGCTTAGTTTTACCCGACTCTTGTGAGCCCATCGACTGTAGCCCACCAGGCTCCTCCGTTCATAGGATTTTCCAGGCAAGAATACTGGAATGGGTTGCCATTTCCTTCTCCAATCTTATATATAGTAGTGTGTATATGTCAATTCCAGTCTCCCAATTTATCCTTTCCCCCATCTTCCTCCCCCCCCCCCCCCCCGGGTAATCATAACTTTGTTTCCTACATCTGTGACTCTAACAACAACTATTTTTATGGTTCTGATACACACACTAGTATGTGCCAGGTACTATTACAAACACTTTTTTTGTTTTTACCATTAACTCATTTAATTCTCTCAACAACTATGAGTACTGTCAATTGCACCCATTTCGTAGATGAGGACATTGAGGAGTAGGAAAGGTAAGTCTCTTGTTTAGGTCACATAGTAGGTGTGGAGCTAGTGTTTGAACCCGTCCCTGCACTTCCTCTCTGCAATCTGTGCCTTTAACAATTTCACATATTGTCTCCATAGGTTAGCTTCCAGTTCCTTCTGAATTTGGAATGCACATAACCATACAACCCAACACACATTTTTATTTTTAACTTGTAATATTGTAGCTGACCTTGAGCAGTCAGTTTTCGCCCAAGACCTAGATCCTGGAAGCGGCAGATCATATGAAACGGAAACAGAATAAAGGCTCTTTTGTATTAAGCAGGGCTAGCCCCAAGGCAAACTTGTGCAATAGGTGAAGTGTATCTTTGGCATCTTTTCACCTTTCTGTCTTGCATTTGGGCACTCCTCTTTTTCACTTTTATGCTATTTTTGGCTGCATTTTCAGAACCTTTTGCTTGTCCAGTCCCTGAGAGAGTCCCAACTTTTAGTGATTCTCACCTCAAGTAATGTTAGAATGAAGTCCATCTGTCCCCCTGCTGACCCTGCAATTCCTCTTCTCAGAATCCATCCTAAAACAATACTCTGAAATGCAAAGATTTTCCCATAAAGATGTTAATCGCAGCTTTCTCTTCAATAGTATAAAAGTTGGAAACTGCCTAAATGTGCAACATTGAATGAATGTTTAAGTAAATTATGCTAAATGCGTGCTCCGTGGCGTTATGCAACCTTTGAAACTATATTTGTGAAGACTCTTAATGACAGAGGAAAATGCATAAGGTCAAACGCTAAGGAGAATTCAAGATAAAAGCAGTGATATCAACCCTGGAAAAATGCATACGAACATGAGAAAGAAACACGTAAAATATTAAAGGTATGTAGACTGGGATGCTTGGATTCTAAAGTGATTATAGTTTCTTCTGTTTTCTAAAGTATTGGTTTTATAATCCAGAAAATATGTAGATGCTCAATTAAAAATTTTGATTCATAATAAATTGCCTGATTTATTCTTAATCCTCTTAAGTGTGTTGTCATTTTCCAAAGTGATACTTGCCAATCCCAGTATATCTTCAGTTAGTCAGATACCAGGCAGTACAAGAAAATGAAGCAAAAGATTGAGGAAATACAGAGGGTGGTCATTTGAGGCAGAGCATCTGCAGTTCTTAAAGACAGTCCGCTAAATTGTTCTTGCTTTACACCACTTTTATCCTCTAAAATTTTTCTTCATTTGAACTTTCTTTTTACAAGCTCCGGTGTTTTTCACAAAGCAAGGACTCTGGTGCTGGAAAAAGGAGAAAAGATTTAGGGCAAGGATAAGTGTAGACAATATATATCTGCATGCATGGTGGGGATTATAATTAGATATCTGATGTAGTTCAGTGCTAGCAAATTAGGGGTTGCTTATACTATTTAGTGGGCTTCCCAGGCGGCTCAGCGGTAAAGAATCCACCTGCCAATACAGAAGACACGGGTTCGATTCCTGGGTCCAGAAGACGCCCTGGAGGGGGAAATGGACACCCACTCCAGTATTCTTGCCTGAGAAATCCCATGGACAGAGGAGCCTGGTGGGCTACAGTCCATGGGGTCCCAGAAGAGTTGGAGGCAACTTGGTGAGTAAACAACTATATACGCTTTTGCAAGACACATTTCTTAATTTTTATGTTTTTGGAGACCAGGCCAGCAGTTACCTGAATTTCATGCCTCTGCATAACGCATAAACATCACATAAATGTGGTTTCAGTGGGATTACTCCTAGGGAAACGTGGCTTCTCTGCTTCACTTCCAACCCTCTCTTTCTGGGAGATGGAATGGATGACTGCATTTTCTCACTACTGTCTTCCACCAGGAGAAGCTGTTTTCTTTCCTGAAAGACAATTTGCATTCAGAGAGTACAAGAGGAACCTGGATACTTTGATTTCCAATAGAGCTCCCCAGAGCATGACATTCCATCTCATGAACATCACCCGATTATAGGAAAAGGAGAAAGCATGTAATTAGTAGGGGTGGAGAGCCATTTTCCTAATCCAGTCCCCAGTGTCTCTTGGCTTAACCTTGTATGAATTTTTTCCACAGAGGGCTGTACTAACAGAGAGAGCTCTGTGGAAAGCCAGAAGCCCGTGCTCTCAATGGAAATATGATGATTTTATGTACACATACATGGGAATGCTTTCACAGTACCCATATGCACATGCAGCCTTGAATGTCAACCACTGTTACGTACAATCACACTTTTCTGTCCAGGATAGTGATGTGTAAGGGAGAGATGAAATATATGAACTAAATGATGAGAAAATGAATGGTAAACCTCGAGTACATTTAAAAGTGCACGTGAAGCATATACCCCAGTGTTAATTGCAGCACTGTTTACAATAACCAGGACATGGAGACAACCTAGATGTCCATCAGCAGAGGGCTGGATAAAGAAGATGAGGTATGTATATGCAATGCAATGGAATATTACTCAGCCTCAAAGAGGAACGAGATTGGGTCATTTGTAGAGACATGGAGTCTGTCATACAGAATGAAGTAAGTCATAAAGAGAAAAACAAAGATTGTATATTAATGCACACGTATGGAATCTAGAAAGATGGTATAGATGCACCTGTTTACAGGGCAGAATAGAGACGCAGACGTAGAGAATGGGCATGTAGACACAGGGAAAGGAGAAGATGAGATGAACTGGAAGAGTAGGATTAGCATATATGCACTGCTGCTGCTGTTGCTAAGTCACTTCAGTCATGTCCGACTCTGTGCGACCCCATAGACGGCAGCCCACCAGGCTCCCCTGTCCCTGGGATTCTCTAGGCAAGAACACTGGAGTGGGGTGCCATTTCCTTCTCCAGTGCATGAAAGTGAAAAGGGAAAGTAAAGTTGCTCAGTCCTGTTGGACTCTTTGAGACCCCATGGACTGCAGCCTACCAGGCTCCTCTGTCCATGGGATTTTCCAGGCAAGAGTACTGGAGTGGGTGCCGTTGCCTTCTCCAAGCATGTATACACTATCATGTGTAAATAGATAGCTGGTTGGAACCTGTATAGTACAGGGAGCTCAGCTCAGTGCTCTGTGATGATCCTAGATGGACGGGATGAGGAAGGTGGCAGGGGAGGCTCGAGAGAGGGGAAACTAACACAACATTGTGAAGCAATCATACTCCAGTAAAAAATGAAAAACAAAAGAAGTACAGACATGATCAGTGGAGAGAGCTAAGATGCTGAGAATGCTGAGGGTGTCCTCACCTGTAAGTAAACTCAGGAATAGTGTTTTATTAAGACTGAGCTGTTGTATAGATCAGGTCTTGTTACAACAAACCACAGGTGACTCTCTAAATTTTTATGCTGCAATGAATGCTACTCGTCTAAATGAACATTGCCTAATAGTGTGTTTCTTTTGTTGGTGGTGCAGTGATATTTGCAAATGGGGATTTGACCTCTCCTAGTTTTCTTCTAGTTTAGTGGTATTTCGATTCCCTCCTTCCCTTGTACCCAAGTGCTTCTGTAACTTGACAATATCGCTTGGAGCAGTTTGAAAAAATGAACCTTAGGTCTTTGGAATTTATGAGTTCTACTAGAAACTGGCATAATAATTCAGAAGTCGATTTCATGGAAGAATTATGATCTCCCAACTACTAATCAAATTATTTTCTTATAGAGGTGAAAAGGAAGGGTCATTCTCTTTTTATTTCACTTCTCAAAGAATAGTTTACAGCAGCAGTGTTATAGGTCCTGTATGATCATGGGGGTAAGATAAATTGCAAGAGAGAAGGAAATAGTATTTGTCAGTTATTAACTGTAGACAAGATATTTTAGAAACAGTTTCATCCTCTTTACAACCCTGAGCCAGTTGGCTGTTTATAAATGTTAGGCTCGAAAAAACTGAAATGCATAAAATTTTAAATTAAGTAATTAGCTACAAATCGCAGGTGAAGGGTTGGAGGGGCGAGGGAAGATTCATTGAAGAATTTGTCACTGGGATATTAATTAAAAGGTGGTGCAGTAGTAAAGAACCTGCCTACCAGTGCAGGAAACGTAAGAAACGTGGATTCAATGGCTGTGTCGGCAAGACGCCCTGGAGGTGGGCATGGCCATCCACTCCAGTCTTCTTGCCTGGAGAGTCCCATGGGCTGAGGAGCCTGGTGGGCTACAGTCCATAGGGTTGCAAAGAGTCAGACAGGACTGAAGGTGGCGTAGCGCATACACACTCCTGTTGAGTTACTTGAGTAAAGAGTGGGAGGAACAGCACTGCCGGGCAATCTGGGGTGGGGGGGAACCGACATATAGCGGAATGGCTGAATAACAGTCAGCATGGCATAAACGGAGGGTGTGGGGAGGGGCCAGGCCAGCTAGCGCTCTTCTGACCTTTTAAAGCAGTTTTGCTTTATCCTAAAAGTAACGGAAAGCCATCGAGAAACTTTCATCAAGGGCTGTATTATGACCAGATATACCTTTTTGGTACAAGGTTATAGTTGTAGAGAACCAGTTGACACAGATTAGATTTGTAAGATTCCAGGCAGTTCTAACACCCTGGGATGGAAATGTAATATTTCAATGCTCTTTTTAAAAAGAGCAAATCTACTTTTAAAAGTAGATTTAGTATATTTTTTACAAGCTTTGTGGATTTTCACGGACTGTTGGAAAGCATTTGTTAATGAATGATGGTTAAAGAAAATTGGCAACATGATCTTTCACTGTAAAATCAGTCCTTGTAAAACAACAGCAGCAGCAACAGCAAAGCTCCCTAGAGATGAGGAAATACGTCACTTATCCCCCCGCTATGTACTCAGCTATTCTGCAATTAAAACTTTGGTCTCAATTTAAGGTTATAGAAAGTTAGACGCACGCTTGCAGGATGGATCAAGAGCCTGGGGAGTTTTGAGATTTAATTACTTCTTTTGAAAAAAGTAAACTTCAGTCAATTAAGGAGTCATGCTTTGTCTTCTGTTACTAGATTAACTGAATCATGCGATAAATATTAGCAGAGAGTGCAGTGCTCATTTGGACAGGCACTGGTGTTTTAATTATTTATAGTGCCAAATTTAGCCAAGCAATCACTATCACAAATATAATAAAGGGAAAGAAAAACGCAAAAACTATTCTATCACTGCTTTTCCTAGTGCATCAAGACTTTGTAAAAAACGTGTTTACTCTGGTGACCTCCCAGTCTCAAGGTTTTATCCTTAGGGTTTTGTAGCAATATCAATACTTACTAGTTATTCTAATTTATTTTAGGATCTAAATTATTAGTTTATCACATGGTTCTGGTGATGTTGAGGGTTGGAGAATACTTGTTTCAAAGAGAGCTTAAAAATGAAACACATCCACGTGATACCTATTTTATTTTGCTTCTGCCGACTTAATGATGCTAAGTTTGTAAGACGCTATTAACATCTGCCTTACTGTAAGTAGCAGAGGCAGCATTCCTAGGGTGCAAATAGGCAGTTGAGAGGGTTTAAAATGTCTTGAGTGATGTTGACCTGCCACTGCTGCTAACGGCATACTATTACCTGGTTCTGGAAAGTTCTGAGGATGAAGTCTTGGGGTGTCACTGTGGGATGCTGTTCATGCATGATATGCTTTCACTCCTAATCCCTGGTAAGATAGTCCTTATACAGGCAGACCTTGTCTTATTGTACTTAAAGATACTAGTTTTTTTTCTTTTTTAACATTTTGAAGGTTTATGACAATCTGTGTTGGACATGTCTGTCTGCACCATTTTTGCAGCAGTATTTTCTCACTTCATTTCTCTGTGTCATGTTTTCATAATTCTTGGATGGTTTCAGACTTTTCATTATTATATTTGTTGATGGTGATCTGTGATCGCTGATGTTACTATTGTAGTTGTGTTGAGGCATGAACTGTGCCCATGTAAGAGAGAAAATTCAAATTGATGTCTTTTCTGACTGCTCTACCAACTGGATCCCCCTGCCCGCATTTCTCTCCCTCTCCTGGGGCCTCCCTCTTCCCTGAGACACAACAATATTGAAATTATGCCAATTAAAAACCCTACCATAACTTGTAAGTGTTGAAGGGAAAGGAAGAATCGCATCTCACTTTAAATCAAAAGTTAGAAATAATTAAGCTTAATGAAGAAGGCATGTAGAAAGCTGAGATAGGCTGAAAGCCTGGCCTTTTCTGCCAGCTAGACTAGTTGTGAATACAAAGAAAAAACTCTTGAGGCTAATGAAGAGTGATGCTCTGAACACACAAATGACAAGCAAAAAAGTGTAATTGTTGGCATGAAGAAAGATCGAGTGGTATGGATAGAAGATCAAAGAGTCCCAACCCTTCTTTAAACCAAAGTCTTGGCATTCAGTCACTAAGTTGTGTCTGACTCCTTGCGACCCCATGGACTGCAGCACCCAGGCTTCCCTGTCCTCCACTATCTCCCTGAGTTTGCTCAAACTCATGTCCATTGATTCAGTGATGCCATCCAACCATTTCATCCTCTGTTGCCCCCTTCTACTCCTGCCCTCAATCTTTCCCAGCATCAGGGTTTTTTCCAGTGAGTTGGCTCTTCTCATCAGGTGGCCAAAGTATTGGAGCTTCAACATCAGTCCTTCCAGTGAGTATTCAGGATTAATCTCCTTTAGGGTTGACTAGTTTGATCTCCTTGCAGTCCAAGGGACTACTATCAAGAGTCTTCTCCAGCACCACAGTTCAAAAGCATCAATTCTTTGATGCTCAGCCTTCTTTATGGTCAAACTCTCACATCTGTACAGGACTGCTGGAAAAACCATAGCTTTGACTACATGGATCTTTATTGGCAAAGTGATGTCTCTGCTTTTTAACATGCTGTCTACGTTTGTCATAGCTTTTCTTCCAAAGAGCAAGCGTCTTTTAATTTCATGGCTGTAGTTTCTGTCCATGGTGATTTTGGAGCCCAAGAAAATAAAGTCTGTCACCGTTTCCATTTTCCATATAGAGTATGCTCAGTCATATCCGACTCTTTGCGACCCCATGGATAATATAGTCTAGCAGGTCCCTCTGTCCATGGAATTCTCCAGGCAAGAATGCTGGAGAGGGTTGCCATTTCCTTCTCCAGGGAATTTTTCCAACTCAGGGACTGAACCCAGGTCTCCCACATTGCAGGTAGTCTCTTGACCATCTGAGCCACCAGGGGAAGCCCAGGTTTGTCAAAGCTTTTCTTCCAAATAGCAAGCGTCTTTTAATTTCATGCCTGCAGTCTCTGTCCACAGTGATTTTGGAACCCAAGAAAATAAGGGCTGTCACAGTTTCCATTTTCCCCCTATGTATTTGCCATTAAGAGAGGGGCCTCTGTTGCAAGCACTGAACTTGTAGGGATAAGTACAGTTGGTTGCATCTAGTCAGTGGGGAAAATGAAGGCACAATGTAGTTAGCGAAGTTGCCAATTTAGTGCAACGTGGCCTAAAAATGGTTCTAACTATCTTTATTGAATCCCGCTTTTGTGCGAATGTGTGGCTGGCTGACTTGATTTCCCCTTAGCCATCCACACAGGTGCTTAGGTAGAAGGCAAGGCTGCTTATTAGAGAACCAGCCCTCACTGAGCGCCCAGCAGGCACTGCCGGTTGGCTTTGTTCTTCCTGCCATCACCTCCACCTTGTCCTCACTACCTGCAACTACTTCCCCAGCTCCTGCCCTGGACAGATTTGGACTGCTCTGGGCGTTCTGCCAACTAACGGCGAGTTATTAGCTCACTTCCTCCAGAGTCTCAGCAGGGAAGACTGACCTGCATGGCCTTATCTGAACCATAGATTTTCTTAACTGCATTGAGCCACAGCCCGGTTCTTATAAAGATGTCTATACCTGCAGTCCCAGTCTTGACATTCCAACATATAGCTTCCGGCTAATCACCTCTCATCACCCTCTAAGAAGACACTTTATAGCTGAGACACTGGACGCAGAGAAGCTTGCTTGCAAAAGACTGTCTAGCTGGTGTTTGAGCATGAATTCAGACCCACAATCTCATCACTGTGCTGTTTCCAATTATACTTCACCCATTCAATTCTAGCAACTCTTACTTGTCTGAATGGCTGGCCAGTGTTCAGATTTCACTCACATATTAAACTCTTAGAGCAAGTGAATGTTTCTTGAACCTCGCTGTTTTGAGGAAGTACTTTATTGAACCTTGCCTGGGCCTTAATGAATCCTTGCTCTGCTTCCTATGGAAAGTGAAAGTGTCAGTCACTCAGTTGTGTCTGACTCCCTGTGACTGCATGGACTGTAGCCCGCCAGGCTCCCCTGTCCATGGAATTCTCCAGGCAAGCATACTGGAATGGTTAGCCATTCCCGTCTCCAGGGATCCTCCTGACCCAGGGCTTGAACCTGCGTCTCTTGTATTGCAGGCAGATTCTTTACAATCTGAGCCACCAGGAAAGCCCCAAGAATACTGGAGTGGGTATTGATGATTAGCTAAGAGACCTGGCTATCCGTTTGAAAAGCTGGCCAAATACCAAGTCAGAGGCATGGGATTCCATTGCATGGCCGCAGTGAGAATTCAGTTTCTCCCAGGGAAATCTGCCATTCTAAGAGAGAGGGAATTCTGAGTCTACTGCCACCCAAACTTAACCATCTTTAGCCCTGAAATGTGAAGAGATAATCACCATTATCTCCTTAATTCCTGATGCATTTGTTCCAAAAGAGTGATCTCAGTTGTTTTTTTGATGCTGGGCAGGTGTTTTCCTATAGGATGGAGGTTGTGCAAAGTGGTTTGGAAGGCCAAGAGAAGGGGGAAAAAAAGACCCCTTTGGATAAAGTCAAACTCAAGGGGAAAGCTAAATTATTTACATCACCACTTTATTTGTAAATAGCCTTCTGTTTGCATAGCTTAGGATCTAAATCCATGCAAATGATCATTTGTAGAGCGCAGTCTGCAAAATCCTGACTGGCATAATATCTTCATCTCCTTCCCTGTGCTCAGGTTTACAATGTTGATGAGGCCTCAGTTCAAGTCTCATATTTCATATAAAGAGTGTCAGTTTTCTGTATCATTTATTCATTACAAATGTACTGTTGACTGTCCTCGAGAAAGACAAGTATCTCTGAAGACACACTCATAAGACCCTCTTACAGTGTCTTTGTGAAATGGAGAGTCTTCCCGGGTGATAGGTGGAAACTAGGGAAAGGAGGAGACAGAGAAGGCAGAATTGTGCTGAAAAGAGAGGGGAGAGGCCACTGAAGCAACCTCGTGGGCACACCTGCTTTCCCCAAGCTGATCCTGGTGACTCAGGAGTGCCAGCCATGTTACTGATGGATACTGGCCGTCCACGTGGAGGGCTTAAAGCTACACGTGTTGGGGAGCAGTAGTCAACTCCTTAAGGACAACCGTGCCTCCTTTCAGACTGAGATGAAGGAAGATCAGTGTCCATTATCCTTCCTCTGGGCCCGTCTGCATTAACTTTACAGCCTATTTTATTTGCCCTTTGCATCTATTAGAAACAAACAGAGGATTAATAAAAAATCTTACAGCTTCAAAAAGTAACAGAATGTATTACCTGTTTGGCTTGTGCCCATATCCTTAAGAGTTTCTGAAGGAAGAACTGTCATGCTTAATAGATTTGATGAGCCCATGGAGCCTCCCTGCTTTCTTTCAGCTTGATTTGTAAATCTATTTCTGTTTGAGCATCTTTGCAGTTTCTTTAAGCAAACACTGAGGTTCCAGTGGGGCCAGGATCTCAGTAATGCATTTGCTGAGCCTTTGGAGGCAAGAGGGCCAGGCATATTCTAAAGGTGTGATCACCACTAAATATCACTGTTCTTGTGCATTTTCAAAGTTAGGAAGCATCATTTGGAGTTTTGTGGTGCTTCTTTTATGAGAAAAGGAGTGATCAAAACTGTGTCTCTGATTGAGCTGTTTTTGGTACCATTTTCAGGCTGTCTCAATACTGGAAAACTGTTCTTTTTTTCACATACTTTCTGCCTGATTTACTAGTACTTTTTTTTTTCTTTTTAACCAGAAAATAGTTAAGGAGGGTGAAAATGGCAACTTAAGTTCCTCTTTCGCAGCTCTGTTTTAAGCCTAGTATAGAAGCATATTTTTGTTGTTCAATGTAGGGTTACTCTTGGTTTTTACAAATTGTCCTCCCAGTTCTCTTATTGTTTGAAATAATTTAGGATTTGTCACATTGGCTAGAAAAACAGCTCTGCTAAATGAGGCCATTTGTTTTCTATTCCGCTGTGCTACATTTGTAACTAAAATGATCATTTATGCAGAGGATGTTTTTCAAAAAGTGAAAAATATACAGTTTCATTGGATTTCCTATGGGCAGCCTCGAAAAATACCATAGCTAGACTCAAGAAGGCAAATTTGGAATTCTGCAGGAAGGCAGGGCTTGAAGAAACCTTACTTTAAGTCATTCTTCCCCCAGTTTGTGTCCTATAGGAGGATCCTATGTGGCAGAAAGAGGTAGATAAGTAGGGGAGAAAAGATAGTATCAGATGTTATCAACACGCAATGTTTGGACAGTATACTATACAGGTGAAATTTACATACAATAAAATACAGAGTTAAAGTATTCAGTAAAATTTGACAGATGTATTCATTTGTGAGTGGGGTTCCCTTGCTGCTCAGATGGTAAAGAATCGGCATGCAATGTAGGAGACCTGGGCTCAATCCCTGGGTCAGAAAGATCCCCTGGAGAAGGGAATGGCTACCCACTCCAGTATTCTTACCTGGAGAATTCTGTGGACAGAGGAGCCTGGAGGGCTACAGTATATGGGGCTGCAAAGAGTCAGACATGACTGAATGACTAATACTTTCATTTTTTTATGCACTTGTACACATGCCCTCTGTTAATACACAGACCAATTCCACCTCTCCAGAAAATCCCGCTTAGAGGCAACTACTGATTCCGCTCACTATCACTTGGTGTTGCCTTGTCTTAGCGTTCGCGTTAATGGAATCATATAGTTCGTACTCTTTTGTGTCTAGATTCTTTAGCTCAACATAATGCTTTCAAGAGTAGTCCAAATTGTCCCATGTATGAGTAGTTCATTTTCCTTTGTGTTCTATAGTATCATGTGTCACTCAATGGATAATGAGTTGTTTCCAGTTTTGGAATATTATGAAGATGCTATGAAACATTTTCAGCAAGTGTGCTTAGTGGATATCTGCATGGAGAAAAATTGACCTTGACCCATACCTCACAGTATATGTGAAAATTAACTAAAGGTGTCTTGCAAACCTAAATGTATGTTAAACCTTTGAAGATCCAAGAAGAAAACATAGGAATGGAATCGCATCTTGCTTTGATGGAATTGCTTTCGATTTTGGAGGTCAAACTGTGTTGCAATTTCTTTTGGGAGGGTCCTTAGGAATGAGATTCCTGGATCATAAGTCACATGCTTCTTTAACTTTATCAGAAGTGGCCAGTTTTCCATGCTGATTGTACCATTTTGCAATATCACTGCCCCCAGTGAATGAAAGTTCCAGCTGTTCTGTATCCTAGCCAAGAACTTGATTAGTCTTTTTAATAGAGGGTATGTAGTAGTGACTCATTATGGTTTCAATTTGCATTCTCCACTCAATGACGTTGAGCATCTTTGTATGTCTTCAGTTCCGTTGCTCAGTTGTGTCCGACTCTTTGTGACCCCGTGGACTGCAGCACGCCAGGCTTCCCTGTTCATCACCAACTCCTGGAGCTTACTCAGACTCATGTCCATCGAGTCGGTGATGCCATCCAACCATCTCATCCTCTGTCATCCCCTTCTCCTCCTGCCTTCAGTCTTTCCCAGCATCAGGGTCTTTTCCAATGAGTCAGTTCTTCACATTAGGTGGCCACAGTATTGGAGTTTCAGCTTCTGCATCAGTCCTTCTAGTGAATATTCAGGACTGATTTCCTTTAGGATGGACTGGTGTGATTGTGTGTATTGGTCACGCATGTCTTCTTTTATGAAGTCTATTCAAGTCTTTCACTCATTTTCTATTAGTTTGTCTTCTTGTTATTCATAGTTCTTTCCATGCTATGGATGTGAGTCTAATATATGTGTTGTGAATCTATTCTCCCAGAATGTAGTTTGCCCTTTTAGTTTCTTAAAGGTTGTTTATTGAAAAGCTGCTGCTGCTGCTGCTAAGTCGCTTCAGTCATGTCTGGTGCAGAAGTTTTAAATATTGATGCATGCCATTTTATCAATATTTTCTTTTATGGGTAGTGCTTTTGGCATTGTATATAAGAAGTCTTTGTCTATCCTGAGGTTATGAATATAATCTCCTCTGTTTTCTTCTTGGGTCTTCAAAGTTTTAACATACATTTAGGTTTGCAATATACCTTTAGTTAATTTTCACGTATATTGTGAGGTATGGGTCAAGGTTAATTTTTCTCCGTGCAGATATCCACTAAGCACATTTGTTGAAAATGTTTCCCTACCAAGCGAAATAGACAAGAAGGTTTCCCCTTACTTTTCATTCTTCTTTATTTTTTCCTTCAGTTTACTGTATGTTCATTATACAATCTAAAAATAAATGAAATCAAGTCTATGAAGTTTATAAATTTTCATCACCTGTCTGTAAAATACTGTCACATGTCAGTGTGACTCCCCTGTAGACACATCAGGCACCCAGGACTAACCTACCCACATTTGTACATTTGTAAAAATTCCATTGTCTATATAAGTGGGAGTCTATTTCTGAATCTCTATTTTGTTGTCTGTTTGTCCTTATGCCTATACTATACTCATAATTAAAACACAAAATCAAATGGTGTAAGTTCCCAACCCTGTTATTGTTTTCAAAGATATTTTAGCAATTTCAGGTCCTTTAAATCTCCATATAAATTTCAACATCATGTTATCAGTTTTTCAGAAAATCTGCTGATATTTTGATGGAATTGCTTTTATTTTTTATTTATTTATTTTTAAAAATTATTTATTTTTTAATTTTTTTTTAATTTTTATTTTTACTTTATTTTACTTTACAGTACTGTATTGGTTTTGGCATACATTGATAATGGGTTTCAAGCCTATGAGTATATTGTATCTCTCAGTTTCTTTAGAGTTAGTACATTTCTTAGAAATTTCTTTGGACACAATTATGTCCTTTGTGAATAAAGATGGGTTTGTTTTTTCTTGATAATTTTTATGCCTTTAATTTTTTTATTTTGGAGAATTTCTCTGGCTAAGATTTCTAATTATGACATTGGAAAGAAGTGGTGAGGTCAAATATTGTAATCAGTATCAAAACTTTGACACAGAGAAAATTCTTGGGCCAGATAACTTCACTAGTTCTCTAAAATTTTAAGAAAGAAAATGATACCAGTCTTAATTTCTTTAAGGAAATAACAAAGGAGGGAACCTTCCCTAACTTGTTTTATGAAGCTACTATTACCTGATAACAAGACATGAAAAGAACAATGCAAGAAAATAAAATTAAAAACCAATAACCTTATGAACATAAATACAGAATTTCTTAATAAGCCATTACAAAATTGAACTCGGCAATATGTATAAAGAATAAAATCTTTCTACCAAGGAATGAAAGGTTGGTTTAATATCTGAAAGTCAGTCAGTGCACTCAATCATGTTCGACAGAATGGAGGAGAAAGATCATACGATCCCCACAGGAGATGCTGAAAAATATTTGAAAAAATTGTAATACGGGTTCATGATTAAATCTCTTAGCAAACTTGAGATAGAAAGGAAGTTCCTCACTTGATAAAGAGAATCTACAAAATAATCTATGGGTAACATCATACTTGGTAATGAAATATTAAAATGTTTCTCTGTAAGATCAGATACTGCTCTCACTTAATATTTTTATTATTAATAAAAGCATATACAACTTTTTGCAAGCTTCTTGGAAGGCATTATTGCATTATTATGACCTCATGTTAGGAAGGTGCTTCCTTGATAGCTCAGTTGGTGAAGAATCAGCCTGCAATGGTGGAGACCTCGGTTCAATTTCTGGGTTGGGAAGATCTGCTGGAGAAGCAATAGGCTACCCACTCCAGTATTCTTGGGCTTCTCTGTGGCTCAGCTGGTAAAGAATCCGGCTGCAGTGTGGGAGACTTGGGTTGGGAAGATCCCCTGGAGAAGGGAAAGGCTACCACTCCAGTATTCTGGTCTGGAGAATTCCATGGACTATATAGTGATGGAATTCCAGTTGAGCTGTTTCAAATCCTGAAAGATGATGCTGTGAAAGTGCTGCACTCAGTATGCCAACAAATTTGGAAAACTCAGCAGTGGACACAGGACTGGAAAAGGTCAGTTTTCATTCCAATTCCAAAGAAAGGCAATGCCAAAGAATGCTCAAACTACCGCACAATTGCACTCATCTCACATGCTAGTAAAGTAATGCTCAAAATTCTCCAAGCCAAGCTTCAGCAATATGTGAACCATGAACTCCCTGATGTTCAAGCTGGTTTTAGAAAGGGCAGAGGAACCAGAGATCAAATTGCCAACATCCGCTGGATCATGGAAAAAGCAAGAGAGTTCCAGAAAAACATCTATTTCTGCTTTATTGACTATGCCAAAGCCTTTGACTGTGTGGATCACAATAAACTGTGGAAAATTCTGAAAGAGATGGGAATACCAGACCACCTGACCTGCCTCTTGCGAAATCTGTATGCAGGTCAGGAAGCAACAGTCAGAACTGGACATGGAACAACAGACTGGTTCCAAATAGGAAAAGGAGTCCGTCAAGGCTGTATATTGTCACCCTGCTTATTTAACTTATATGCAGGGTACATCATGAGAAACCCTGAGCTGGATGAAGCACAAGCTGGAATCAAGATTCCCGGGAGAAATCTCAATCACCTCAGATATGCAGATGACACCACCCTTATGGCAGAAAGTGAAGAGGAGCTAAAAAGCCTCTTGATGAAAGTGAAAGAGGAGAGCAAAAAAGTTGGCTTAAAGCTCAACATTCAGAAAATGAAGATCATGGCATCTGGTCCCATCACTTCATGGGAAATAGATGGGGAAACAGTGGAAACAGTGTCAGACTTTATTTTGGGGGTCTCCAAAATTACTGCGATGGTGACTGCAGCCATGAAATTAAAAGACGCTTACTCCTTGGAAGAAAAGTTATGACCAACCTAGATAGTATATTCAAAAGCAGAGACATTACTTTGCCGACTAAGGTCCGTCTAGTCAAGGCTCTGGTTTTTCCTGTGGTCATGTATGGATGTGAGAGTTGGACTGTGAAGAAGGCTGAGCGCCGAAGAATTGATGCTTTTGAACTGTGGTGTTGGAGAAGACTCTTGAAAGTCCCTTGAACTGCAAGGAGATCCAACCAGTCCGTTCTGAAGGAGATCAGCCCTGGGATTTCTTTGGAAGGAATGATGCTAAAGCTGAAACTCCAGTACTTTGGCCACCTGATGCAAAGAGTTGACTCATTGGCAAAGCCTCTGATGCTGGGAGGGATTGGGGGTAGGAGGAGAAGGGGACGACCCAGGATGAGATGGCTGGATGGCCTCACGGACTCGATGGACGTGAGTCTGAGTGAACTCTGAGATGGTGATGGACAGGGAGGCCTGGCATGCTGCGATTCATGAGGTCGCAAAGTGTCAGACACGACTGAGCAACTGAACTGAACTGATATAGTCCGTGGCATCACAAAGAGTTGGACATGACTGAGCAACTTTCACTTTCACACGTTAGGGAAAAATGACTTTCCTGAAACCCAGCGTTTTGGCAGTGCCATTTTTGATTTTGTGACAGTTTATCTGTTGCATCCATAAGCTGGATCCAAACTAAATGGGTGTACGTTCTGATGGACAGCACGCCTGCATAGCTGTCCCCACCCCATATTGTAAAATAGAAGGAAAGGTATAGTGTTGTAGAAACAAACTGAACAAACCAAGAACTTTGGTGTTTAATGATTTTTCTACCTTGAGCATATTCCAGAATTTCTCCGTTGATTTTTTTTGCCAGCTTACTAAACAATTCAAATAAATTCTTATTTGAAGAGTGGCTTACTGGTTATTAAATCACCACTTGTTATCATCTTGTACCTTGGAGTAGAACATAGCCTCTCATCTGTGCTTACTTCCCTTTGGTAAAAGCATCTTCTTTGCTCTAAGCAGTTATTGGATGCCCAATGGAGCATTTATATCCCTCCAGGAAGTTTTATTTCTTGTTTCCATGGATCAAGAAGGACTGTTTCATAAATGTTTTCAAACACTTCCTTGATTTGTACCCTAAAGGGAGAAAACAGCGGGTCATTCTTTTTATTTCAGGACCTTGCTGTAAGTTGGACTTTACTCTTAAAACGAAGAAGAGAGAGAGAAATTCTCAGTAGCCTTCATAGCAGACATTGTGCCTTGGTTTAGTAGAAACAGCCCAGGAACAGAATGATTGTTTAAAGTCCGTTGATCTCTTTCACTCAAATGAACTTTGAAAACTGTACTTTTGATTAATTTGTTTAAATTTGTGGCAGAACTCAAATGAACTTTGAAAACTGTACTTGTTGATTAATTTGTTTAAATTTGTGGCAGAATGTTTAGTTATCAAACACCCATTATGAAGAAACCAGACTCCTGTACTCTTGTACCATAGGAATTACAGATTTTCTGTTTTTTATTTTTTTTTAACCCCCAGGGTTTTATCTCTGTTCACTTATGTTCTTGGTTTAACAAAACATGTTTACCATTACCCCACTTTGGATATATCCTATATCCTTCATGTTTGTGCAATTTCATCATGGTAAGCGGCAGTAAAAGAAAGCCTTTGAGGAATCTTCGTAAGTAAATGGTGTAAGCTAAAATACAGATTATTGTACTTAGAAGAATTCTGTAATTGTCCTATATGGGCCAAATTCCATGATTTTTATTCAGCAATAATTCAACAACAACAACTGAAATGAAACAGAGGTCCACCCTTATCTTCTCTATCATATTTTTATTTATTTAAATTTATTTTTAATTGATGGAAAATTGCTTTACAGTGTTATGTTGGTTTCTGTGGTACAACAACGTGAATTAGCCATAAATATACACATATCCCCTTCCTCTTGGACCTCCCTTCCCCAGCCCAGCCCACCCCTCTAGGTTGTCACAGAGCACCAGGTTGAGCTCCCTGTGTGATATAGCGACTTCCCACTAGCTGTCTGTTTCATGTAGTAGTGTATATGTTTCAGTGTTACTCTCTCAGTTTGTCCCATCTTCTCTTTATCCCGCTGTGTCCTGTTCTCTACATCTGTGTCTCATGTCAGGGCTGGAGTGTATCTTCCTGGGATACATTAACATCACATCATATAACACATCATGTCCGAAATTGAAAGCAGCTGAGAAGAAGAAAAGAGTTAATTCTCCACCCCCAACTAATGTCTTCATCTCAATAAGCTGGTGGGAATTTCTGTGCTTGAAATTCATGCACCTTGCAGAATTATTCACTTTAATAACCACTTTAGGTATCTGATTTTCCTCACATAGAAGGTATTAATTTAGCATATTTACAGCCTTGAAAAGAGCATATCTGTGCTTAGAGTGAAGCAGACCTGCAGTTAACACATGGTTTAGAATAATTTTGTTTACCAAGCTCTTGAGGTGCATAGAAAAATATCCACCTTATCTTGAGTTGCTATGGTGACCAGCTATATTATTTTACTGTTGAAGCGCTCTGGATGGTGGTTGGAGCATTATCCATTAGCATTAACCCTGGAGTGTTAGCCCACTGCAGTGGTGACTTGCTGAACAGTATTCAAGAAATCAAGAGAGTCCATAAATTGTCCACGGTGCTCAGGCCTTAGTGAGCAATTTAAACTGTGGTCAACCTGACCCCAAACATATTAACTATAGGTTCTCATGGCTTCTTTTCTTTTATTCATGTTGTGTTTTCTCATTGGAGTCCATTAGGGTTAAAATATCTTCAAGATACTGCATTTAGGGAAAACTTCAGTGCACTTTCTCCTTCCTTAGAGCCTTGACATTCTTATCTGGTAATGACTGTGAACTTGGGTTCTTCAGCAGAATTAGCTCTTTATGAGTACAAGTAGTATCTCAGGGAAGAGAAAGACACTGGCATGAGAAAACTCATTCGGGGAATATCCCAGAATCCACATTGCTATCTGTAGATTCTGTTCCATTTCCTGTGGACATCAGGAAGTTACACCACTTCCTGTAACTGACACCAGAGTTCCACCAGTAACTCTAGTTGGAGAACTGTGGTTCAATGTCTAATCATTCCACAGTAAGACTGGTGGAGGGAGCTGCAGTTGCATGAGATTTTTAAACTTTTTATTATACAATATTTCAAGTATGTAAAAATTAGAAAGAAGTAATGTTCACCAAACTCTGGGAGATGGTGAAGGACAGGGAAACCTGGCGTGCTGCAGTCCACGGGGTTGCACAGAGTCAGACACGACTGAGCAACTGAACAACGTTTACCATCTTGCTTTAACAATGTTTGATACTTTGCCAGTTTTGTTTCATCTGTTCTCTGATTCATAGTCTTTTTTTTGCTGAAATATTTTAAAGTAATCCCAGGCATAATAAAGATTTAAATAATTTACATAAATTTTAAATTATTAGTCATTTCCTTTAAGGTTTATATTTTTGTGTCTGTAATACCTGTGGCAGCTCATCTCTTTTTATGAGTACTGTGTCTCTTTTATTCTTATTAAAAAGAATATACCTTAGATGACCTTCTATAATAGCAATCATGTGTCTGGTTTGGACTGACCATTCATCAAACTATAAGAGTTAGGGTTAAATTGTGTTTCAACCAAATGTACTATTTAATAAGAGAGAGAGGCTCAGAGAGGTAGAATGTCTTTCCCAAATAAGATAACTGGTAGAGCCAATGAATTAAACTCAAAGATAATCTCAGAATATTTTTGCTTGTACTGTGCTGTCTACCTAAAATATTAAGGGGTTTGTCAGCAAATGCAATGCTCCAGTTTGTGGCTAAGTCACTTCAGTCGTGTCCGACTCTGTGTGACCCCCAGAGACGGCAGCCCACCAGGCTCCCCCATCCCTGGGATTCTCCAGGCAAGAACACTGGAGTGGGTTGCCATTTCCTTCTCCAATGCATGAAAGTGAAAAGTGAAAGTGAAGTCACTGAGTCGTGTTCAACTCTTCGTGACCCCATGGACTGCAGCCCACCAGGCTCCTCCACCCATGGGATTTTCCAGGCAGGAGCACTGGAGTGGGCTGCCGTCGCCTTCTTCCAGTTTGTGGAATGCTGTCTTAAAGTGCACATTTTGGGGCTTCCCTGGCCGTCAGTGGCTGAAGACTCCATTTCCAGGGCAGGGGGTATGGGCTCGATCCCTGGTCAGAGGACTGAAGTCCCACATGCTTCAGAGTGAGGCCAGAAGTTAAAACCACAAAGCAAATCACACTGTTACCTTGCCCTGGCATTTAGTCACTAAGTTGTGTCTGACCCTTGGAACCTCATGGACTGTAGCTCTCCAGACTCTCCTGTCCATGAGATTTTCCAGGCAAGAGTACTGGAGTGGGTTGCCATTTTCTTCTCCAGGGGATATGCCTGACCCAGGGATTAAACCCTGATCTCCTGCATTGCAGGCAGATTCTTCACCAGGGAAGCCACCCTGCCCTGAAGTGGCCCTTTATGCTTTTCCCATGATTGTAGATTAACAGATCAATTTAGTAAATGAATACCTTTGATCAGGTAAACAGATGAACACTGTAGAGATGATAAAGAATGAGGTATAGAGAATATAGATTTTATTAGAGAAAGGAGTATGATGGATCCAGGGACACTGACATTGATGAGGGAGAAGCAGCAAATAATAAGCAGTGATAAGTGATTTTGGGGTTTTCTGAAAGAGAGTATGTGGAAGACACATTTTTAGGCTCTTCTCTGTGAACTATGTTGTTAGTTTTTCATAATACATTGTTTTTCTCTTTTAATTATCTTAAAAAAAATTCTGGGGACTTACCTGGTGATCTGGTGACTAAGACCCATGCTTCTAACCCAGGGGTCAGGACTCAATCCCTGGTCGGGGAGCTAGTCACTCCGTGCCACAACTAAAGATCTTGCATATGGCAACTAAGACCTAGTGTAGCCAAATAAATAAACAAATATTTACAAAAATTCAGTAATGCCTTACAGTTTTCAAGTTTGACACACGTGATTTCATATAATCCCGCTGATAAAGAGGACAAAGGAGTGGTTTTCAGTGGGGAGGAGGTGGAGGGGAAGGGGAAAATAGCAGTAGGGAACAAATTACATTTTGTTTTTGAAGTTGATCTGGTGTCAAAGGGATCCTTTGAGAAAGTTCCATAGTAGGATGTAATAACTCTTTGGGAGTTGAGCAAGTATATTCCTGTTGAGTGGCTTTTTTGGCACTTCCAGTGCTTAACTGGAAGATGTGAGAGGAGAGACAGGGACAATTTTCCATTTTGTTAAATTCCCCCACTGGGGTAGATCTGATCAAGGAGCAGGCTTGGGAGTCAGCAGGAATGTTATATGTGGGTCAGATGTTGAAGGGCCTGGCACTCCCAGCCAACATGTACACATCCGATCCTGTGTATTCATACCCTTGAGTTTCAGACACTCATTAGTTCTTCTGCAGACACACATTAGTTCTTCTGCAGGACTGACCTTTTTTGTCCAAACACAAGAACAATTAAATGTCTGTATTCATTCTGTGTGCACAGCTCCATGTACTTAAAAGTGGCGTTTCCCATTTCTGATAGCTAAATTATTTCTTCAGGGGTGTGCCATTTTCAGACAAAAACCAATGGTTTTCAACCCTGGCTACACAGTAGGATCACCTGGAGAGCTTCTTCTTCTTCTTCTTTTTTCTTTTTTTTGAGGTCTGATACTTTAAAAATGGACAGAGGAGTCTGGAGGGCTACAGTCCATGGTGTTACAAAGAGTCAGACACGACTGAGCATGAACACCCATTAAAATGGGCTTCCCTGGTGGCTCAGGGGTTAAAAACCTGCCTGCTGATGCAGGAGACACAACTTCGATCCCTGGGTCCAGAAGATCCCTTGAAGGATGAAATGGCAACCCACTCCAATATTCTTACCTAGGAAATCCAATGGACAGAAGAGCCTGATGGGCTGCAGTCCATAGGTTTGCAGAAACAGTCAGACATGACTTAGTGACTAAATAACAATACTTTAAAAATAAAACCTTAATCTAGGCAATTATTATAACCAAGTAAAACCATTAGGGGAACCTAAAGGTTTGGGCTGCTGCTGCTGCTGAGTCTCTTCAGTCATGTCCGACTCTGTGCAACCCCATAGATGGCAGCCCACCAGGCTCCCCTGTCCCTGGGATTCTCCAGGCAAGAACGCTGGAGTGGGTTGCCATTTCCTTCTATTGGAGAAGGTTTGGGCTGGAAACCCTAAACCCAGTGATTGGTCTTAATAGCACCACCTAGTGGACTTTTCAGATATTGTTCAGTCGCTCAGTCATGTCTGACTGTTTGCCACCCCATGGACTGCAGCCCGCCAGGCTTCCCTGTCCTTCACTGTCTTCTGCAGTTTGCTAAACATTGAGAATAGAGTAGCACATTAAACAACACCACAGGAAATAACCAAACCGACAGTGAGTACAAGAATTGTGCCCAGTATTATCCGGTAAATTATAGTATGAAGAGTGGAAAGGAAGGAGTTATGGAATGAAGAGAACCAAGTGATAACTCAAAGCAACGTATTCATGTTGCTGTTTGGCATAAACCAACAAAATTCTGTAAAGCAATTAACTTTCAAGTAAAAAATAAATAAAAGAACAACATGTAAGTCTTTTTTGATGATAATTCAAGGAAATTAAATTTAAAAAGATAACTTAGAAACAATTTGGGGAAGTTTGAATAGGGAGTGAGTATGAGGCTTCCCAGGTGGCACCTATTGGTAAAGAATCTGCTGGCCAGTGTAGGAGACATGGGTTTGATCCCTGAGTTGGGAAGATCCTCTGGAGAAGGAAATGGCAAACTCATTCCAGTATTCTTGCCTGGAAAATTCCATGGACAGAAGACCATGGGGTCACGAAAGAGTCAGACATGACTTAGTGACTGAAAGACAATAATATGTGTATATACAGACATTTATAACTCTTACACTATTATACAGTTATCACAGTGTGTAGTACACACAGTAAATTATAAGAACAGCAACTGTAAGTCCTGAGTTTTTGCATGATCTGAATTTCAAAGTTTCATTCCATTATTATAGTATTTGCCCAACTTTTTGGTTCATAAAAAACCTGTCATTGTACTTAAAATTCATTTACAGAAATCTTACCTTTCTCACATGGTTACCATGCTCTTCTCACAGAAGTAGTTTTTGGTGTATGAAATGTACAGCCACTCAGCATTTTTTCAGAAGATATTTATGGAGTGTCTGTTATGTGTGAAGCATCAGACTAATTTTGAACTGACGATCATTTGACTGTATAGCCACTTTTTGGTGACTGCGTGATATTAGGCATTCAGTCCAGTAGTTAAAGATCTGGACTTTAATTTCAAAAGAAGACAAACAAACTCAAAATTTGGAAAGTAAATGGAAGAGTTATCTGAAAATTTAGGTTTAGAGATAAACATATCTGAGTGGAAGAAATCCTAGAGGATGTCTAGTTACGCCTCCACTCATGGCTGAGAGTTCAATTGATAATGACCCAGGAAAAAGCTATCTTATCTAACTTCTTGAACTTGAACTCTTCCATAAGCCAAGAGTTCAAGGTCTTGCAAGGACACCTAGCCCACTGAGAGGCTGTGCAAGTTAAAGCTGATCACGATTTATGAACCATGGGTCGTGTGTTCTGCGTTGAGGGCACAGCTTCCCTGTCTCTGCCACAGCTTGTTCACTTTCTTTGGTTTGTCGACTATTAGCACCATAAAGTGAAGTCGCTCAGTCGTGTCCGACTCTGCGACCCGTGGACTGTAGCCCACCAAGCTCCTCCATCCATGGGATTCTCCAGGCAAGAATACTGAAGTGGGTTGCCATTTCCTTCTCCAGGGGATCTTCCCAACCCAGGGATCGAACCCAGGTCTCCCACATTGCAGCCAGATGCTTTAATCTCTGCATCACCAGGAAAGCCCTTAAATGCAAGAATCCAAGTACTAGCATCAAAGATTTCAAAGGGAGGAAAGGAAGCCAGATTGAAAGAAGAAGGGGGAGGAGGCGGGAGAGGGGGGCGAAAGGGGTGGCCTTACAGACATCTCCTGCCACCTACAGATACCCAGGCGTTATGGGACTTTTCCCTGGGCCTCCAGAGAAGGGAGGACTGGAACTCGGCCCTACTAGAAATCAGACCAGACCAGAACCAGAATTTGAGTTCTCTGCCAAGAGGAGGTGATCAGTCTCCAATCCTCAGTTCAGGCTGAGGGCCCTTGGACCACATTTCTGCGTCCTGGACCGGGGGACTAGAAAAACAGGGAAGGATAGGAAGGGTTAAGGAGAGGAAAGAGAGAGGGAAAGGGAGAGAGGTCACTAAAGTCTCTTGTTCCTTACCGGTCGGGGCACTCTGGCTGGTTGTCCACGTCAGGAGGAGACCAGGGACAAAAGGGTCTCGGTTGCGGCTGCTGGGTCTGGTCCATTGGCAGGCAAGCTGGCCCCTGAGTACCCCGAGTGGTCGGGATGTCAGTCTCAGCGAAGAAGAGTCCCCGCCAGAGTCGCCATGTGTTGCAGGAAGAGGGACCCCTTCCAGGGCCCGAAACTGGGCTCTTGTCTAACACTCGGAAATGAATTGTCCGAGGAGACACATGTGCTGAAAAAGCAAGAGATTTTATTGGGAAAGGGCACCCGGGTGGAGAGCAGTAGGGGAAGGGAACCCAGGAGAACAGCTCTGCCGTGTGGCTCGCAGTCTTGGGTTTTATGGTGATGGGATTAGTTTCCGGGTGGTCTTAGGTACCCACAATTTTTCACTGGGGTCAGGAAAAGCAGGGTTGCATAAGCCGAAGAGTCAAGAGTAGGCACTAAGGAAATAAGAGATAGAAGTTATCAGATATGCCAGACACGCATATTGAAGGGTACGGGAAAAGGAGATACCAACGTTGAGAACAAGTGCCCTCAAAGTATGGGAGTAGAGAGATGGGAGCCTTCTTATTTGTAAATTGCTTAAGGCGTCAGTGGTGAAATAATTTATAACACGATTTTCCTATGACTGAGAAAGCTGAGCATGGGGATCACCACTAAAAATAAAGTTCAGAAGCATCAATGTTTTATGGATATTTAGAAAAGGAAACAAGAAAATAGGCCAAGGACAACTATACTGAAAAATTTATAGGTACTGGTATCCTTATAACTTTAGTGAGGGGCAGAGAACCCTTAGGAGAACAACTCTGGTGTGTTCATTTCCAGGACATCAAAGCTCCAGAGATGTGCCTTATTCAGACCCGACGAGGAGAGGCAATAGGGAGAGAAAATCCCCACGAAATAGATTTTGGCATCTGTTTAAAGGAGAGGAAGGCAGACAGTACTCTAGAGTCTTAAGAATAAAAATAAAAGGGAACATGAGAAATCATCTTGGGAACAGAGAACAGCCCTTGGGTCTTGGCAGGAAGTTGTCCACATAAGGTTCCTGGCACTCCAAGGGGACATTATGTTGCCTTTCTGACATGTGCCCTCTCTCTGCCTTGAGCTAGAAAAGTCCACGCAAAAAAGATTTGTGAACTAAAACAGCTCTCAGTAGGAAATTATTTATAGTTGAAAATCTAGTAGTAAAAAACCTGAATTCAAAATATCTGTAGCAAAAAATAATCTTCCTGTTTTGTTATTTACATAGTGTGAATGCTCAATCACTCAGTTGTATCCAACTGTTTGGCCAGACTCTAGCCCACCAGGCTCTTCTGTCCGTGGAATTTCCCGGTCAAGAATACTGGAGTGGGTTGCCATTTCTTACCCCGGATACTTACATGGATTAAGTAAAAGTTCAGCAACTTTTAGAAGTGATAATGGAATGATCTGAGGAAAGGGGATCAATGAGATTATATTTTTTGAAAACTCAAAACAAATTTTAAAATAATTTTTGACTTAGGAGTTGTAAAAATGTTAAGCCATTCCTGTGTACCTTTTGGGCTTCCCTGGTAGCTTAGATGCTTAAGAATCTGCCTGCAAAGTGGGAGACCCAGGTTTGATCCTGGGTTGGGAAGATCCCCTGGAGAAGAAAATGGCAACCCATTTCAGTATTCTTGCCTGGAGAATCCGATGGACAGAGGAGCTGGCGGGCTACAGTCCATGGGGTTGCAAAGAGTCGGACACGACTGAGTGGCTAACACTTTCACTCACACTTTCGTGTATCTTTTACCCATTTTCCCTCCATGAAAAAAAAATTGTGTAACTGTACCACAATGATGAAAACCAGAAAATTGACATTGATAAAATATTATTAATTAAACCAGAGAGTTTATTTAGATTTTACAGGTACTTTTTTTTTTTTTGGAGGGGTGTGTAATTCTGTGAAATCACATGTAGCCATCATCACATTGAGGATACAAAATCTTCCAGTTATGCCAGAGAAGCTCTCTACTGAAACTCCTTCATAATCGTATCAGCCACTAAGATCCATCACTAAAAACTTGTCACTTCGAGAGTATAACATAAGCTTTGCAACCATTTGAGACTAGCTTTTATTTCACTTAGCATAATAGCCTGAGATCCATCCAAGTTGTGTGTTTCAGTTGTTGAGAAGTATTTTTTTGTGTGCATATAACACAGTTTCTCCATTTACTCTGAGAGACATTTGCCTTTTTTTGGTCCAGTTTTAATTACTGAGCTTACATTTTTACTCTTTGTCCCAATTATATGAATTCTAACATTATATCTATATTTTAAGGACTTCACTCCATGTGGAATGAGTTACTAAAAAGGATGAAGAGCAGGTTACCAGTTTTCCCCAAAGCACTGGGAGATTCGATTTTAGTGGAATAAAATATGTATCAATTCATTTTTGTATATGTCAAGATCATGCTAATAATTATTAGGAAGTGGATTGGGATTAGGATTAGGAAAGTAGACAGGCAGTAATCATCAAATAGGAGGGATGTGCAAATTCTGAAAACCTCACAAAATTCTTAGAAAGACTGATCCATGGTTGCAGTTTTTGACTCCCTTTTATTAGGTGGTACCAGAGCTCTTCGTGCCTGAGGATTGGTCGCAAACCTCAGTCTTTGCTCAGGCTCTTTTCTGAACTTGACTTTCATTCACCAATGTTCCTTTCTCAGCATATTGGAGAGAAAAATGCAAGCACGGTGCAAAAATGGGTGTGAACATTTCCGTTGATTCAGGTGCTGGTATGTTTCAGTAGTTCCTCTGCTTTTTTAAGGATATTGACATTGGATGATATCCATCTCAAGTCTGTCCAACATGCTTAAGCCAAAGCACTTATTTTTGATTATAGCACTTGGTTTCCAGGTCATGTTTCAATCAACTAATGAATTCCAGAGTCATTATTTGACTTAATGTCTTGAGTACATGGAGGTTTCATCCCATCTGTGAGCCTTGGTCCATAGTATTCACTCTACTTGGGTTACATTCTCTTCAACCTGGTGAAAAGCTATTTCCATTTTCTCCTTCCTCTTTCAAAGCTGGACTTTTATCTTTGCCAAGAAGTTTTCTATAAAGATTCAGGTATTTCTGTTCATGCTTCTGTACCTACATACTTGTGCTTCAGATACATACACATGCCTCTCCCAAGGAAAGTCCCCTCCTCTATTTCTTCAACATTAGTACTCTCTGGCATAAGGGATTGATCTGTATGGAATTTGACCCATGGAAGGGACTTATGCCTACCTTCGGGGACAAGTTTAACATGGGTTTGAGGAGTTCACCCAGGGTTCCTTCCTGAATTTTCCTCAACCATCGTTGGATCTGCTAATAAATAGTATCTATTTTCTTATAGTAAGTTTTCTTTTATTTATCTTTTAAAGAATAAAATTGCTTTGGGTTTTTCTAATCCTCTGGGAAACCATGTATCATGTTGGTAATTAGGTTGGTCTTATAAAACCTGCCCTTCTGACTAGAAGACCTGGGATTTGGTATTTTATTTGCCTCTAACTCCGTACATGATCATGAGGATGCTTTCTGCTTTCTTATCCCCAAAACTGCGTGGATACCAAAGCCTGTGTAGCCTATTGGATTTTTTTTGGGGGGGGTGATTCGTTTCTAAAAAATTTACTTATTTTTTAATTGAAGGATAATTGCTTTACAGAATTTTGTTGTTTTCTGTCAAACCTCAGCATGACTCAGCCGTGAAAGTGAAAGTCACTCAGTCGTGACTGACTCTCTGCAGCCCCATGAACTATACAGTCCATGGAATTCTCCAGGCAGAATACCGGAGTGGATAGCCTTTCCCTTCTCCAGGGGATCTTCTCAAGCCAGGGATTGAACCCAGGTCTCCCACATTGCAGGCGGATTCTTTACCAGCTGAGCTAGCATGGAAATGCAACAATACTGGAGTGGATAGCCTATCCCTTGAATTGAACCAGAGTCTCCTGCACTTCAGGCAGTTTCTTTACCAACTGAGCTATCAGGGAAGCCCAATCAGCCATGGGTATACATATATCCCCTCCCTCTGGAACCTCCTTCCCATCTCTCTCCCCACCCCACCCCTTTAGGTTGATACAGAGACCCTGTTTGTGTTTCCTGAGACATACAGCAAATTCCCGTTGGCTATCTATTTTATATACGATAATGTAAGTTTCCATGTGGATTTTTGAGATAACAAAGGGAGATAATGAAAAAAAAACAAACAAGAAACCTCTTGATAGGATATGGGGAGCATGTCACTGTCCATTCCAAGTATACCAACACACCACCTTTGGTTTGTAGCACAAAATTGTAACTCTGATGATGCTGTTTAACCACATATAGTTTTTCTTTTCGACTGTCCTGGGTCTTCATTGCTCTGCGGGCTTTTCTCTAGTTGCAGCCTGAAAGCTTCTTGTTGCAGTGGCTTCTCTTGCTATGGAGCATGGGCTCTACGGTGCAGCGGCTTCAGTAGTTGTGGGTCCCTGGCTCTAGAGCACAGGCTTGGTAATTGCAGTGCAGAAGCTCAGTTGCTCTGCTGCGTGTGGGATCTTCCTAGACCAGGGAGCCAACTCATGTCTCCTGCATTGGCAGGTGGATTCTTTACCAGTGAGTCACCAGGGAAGCCCCAACCACGTATTTTTAATCTCTCTATTTTAATCTTCTCATGGGTATAAACGTAGTGACAGTGGCACTTGGGTACTTCGGCAAGTGTTTTGTCTGAGAGAAGGAGCAGATTGACCACACGGCACGTCCATCTATCAGTGTCCTGGCTCAGGCTGAGCTGACTGCCCTAGTGCGGAAATGTGGGAAGCCTGTGATTCTTGTAAAAGTTTGGAATTTCAGAACCTATTTGTGTAGCAAGATAAAATTGGAACTGGCTGATGGATGACTAAAAGGAAAGTGAGCCCTTTCACCTTTTAAAAAGGTTAAAGTGACATTGTCAGTGTGGCTTAGTGTTCACTGCTGTCGGGCTGGTAGATTACATGCTTGATACACTGCCACACGGGTGATAACATCGCGTTTAAGTCATGGCTGTGACAGACTGAAAGTGTCTCGTGAGTCTGGGCTTCAACATTCCTCAAATTGTGTTTCAAAAGAATTCTCCCGCAAGAATTCCTTAAGGACCACCCTGATTCCATACCAGGAAGAACATTTTCAAAATATATTATGAGTTCAAACTACAAATCTAGTCCTAGCTGTTAGACTCTTTTACCCAGGCTGCTCCTAACTAGTCCCTTGCGTTGACTCTTACTTTCGTATAATCAGCTCTCCACAAAGTAGCCAGGGTGATCTTCTAAAAATACAATTTGTTTGAAAATACGATTCTCATTGCAAAACCCTCCATTGGTTTTTCTTAAAATCAAATGTAATGCAAAAGCCTTTCCATGGCCTAACAGAGCTCAGTGTCATCTAGCCTGACCCAGCGTCTTCAAAACCATGGAGCAGTAGGCTCCAGTCCATGGGGCCGCAAAGAGTCGGACACGACTGAGCAACTTCACTGGTTCACTGGAAATCAGCTCTACTCCAATAAAATGAAAGGTTTAAGATAAAAAAAAGATAAAAGAAGCAATAGATAAAGCCTGCCACAGAGTGGGTCGCCCACAAACATTCCCTCTGTGTGAATCCACGCAGCTGTTTGTGCGCACTTTCTGTAAAATGGACTAGAAACTCAGAGGTTCTTTCCTTTTTGGTTTTATCTTTTTGTGACAGGGTGATGTGGGGCACAAGGGCCTGGTTGAAGCCCTTGGGGGGTTGTACCATGAGTTTGAGAACCACTGGGCTGTGTCCATGCAAAATGCAAAAAGGATAAATGGAACAACAGTTGTCCTTAGGCTTCCTAACTCCCAGGTGGGGCCGAGAAGAGTCTTGGGGTGTCTGTGGATTTTATGGGAGGGCATTGAGTGTATTCTCCTTGCATTTGGATGCCCAGACTTCTGCACTGGAAAGGATGGGGAAAAAAATACTAGTTCTCCTGCTGGAGCAAGTGTGAGAGCCTGGAAAGAAATGGAGAAGTTGTCTCCCTCTCTCTCTTGTTCTGGCTCAGCCTGTTTTTCAAGATCAAAGCCTCACAATCCACTTTTGTCTTATTTCTATTATGAGACCACTTCTAAATCCTTGGAGTCCGGCCAGGTGGATGCGGCACTGAAGGTTTGCCTACTGGGTGTCAGGTCTCAGATGGAATAATCAGAGCTTGAGAAGGACAGACCAGCATTCACAGAACCAAGTCATGAAGGTCATGTCAACACTAATATACGGGTAATACTCACGAGGTGCCTGGTACTCTTCCAAGAACTGTTCATCTGTTAACTTATTGAGTCTTCACAACATCTCTATTAGGGAAATAGCTATCATTAGCTCCATCTTACAGATGAGGAATCCCTGAGACCCAGAGGATACATGTCCAGGATCACAGTGTCAGTCAGTGGCAGAGCAGAGCCCCAAGCTCAGGTCGTCTGGATCCCAGGTCCATGTACCTTGTGATGGAACGGAACGAAGCATAGTTAGGGAGTTTGTGATGGACATGTACACACTGTTACATTTAAAATGGATAACCAACAAGATCCTATGTACACACAGGGCACTCTGCTCTGTGTGATGCGGCAGTCCAGATGGGAGTCTTGTGATGGAGGTGGGGCCAATGCCAGCCGTTTGGGTGTCTCCAAGCATCCTAGCTCTTTTGCATCAAGGGGTGAAACTCTCAGAGACAGAATCATGCAGGTCTTGGTCCGATCAAGAGTTGTGAACACCGGTTTGGTTAAAATTTTTATGGAAACAGACCCACAGACTTACAGGATGAACTTACAGTTACCAGTGGGAAAGAGTGGAGGTGGGAGGAATAGTTAGGGAGTTGGGACTGACATGTATACACTACTACATTTAAAATGGATAATTAACGAGGACCTACGGTGTAGCACAGAGAACTCAGCTCAATATTCTGTAATAACCTAAATGGGAAAGAGTTTGAAAAAGAATAGATATATGTGTAACTGAATCATTTTGCTCGACATCTGAAACTAGCACAACATTGTTAATCAACTCTACTCCAATATAAAACAATTGAAAAAAAATCATCAGAGCCATTCATGTTGGAAATCATATCTGAAACTTGAGCGCTTTCATGCTTTCCAAAGTACTAATTCGTGTTCCCAGCGATGCTCACACTCATCTTGCGTGGTCCACCGCCACCACCGAGTCTCAGCACTGTGCTCTGCAGGGCGTAGCCCTCCTCTGGTCCAGCGCCGTCCTGCTGGCTCTGTGAAGTTGGCTGGGCTCTGGTCACCACTGGCCCAACACTTACATACACACTGTGCATGGAAATGTTTGTTACTTTTTGTTCTCAGTCTCATCTGCTTCTATCTTTTTCCCTCAAGTGGATTGCCCTATAGAGCTGGGAGTGAATCTGTTTTTCTCTTTATGACTCCTCGTTCATTTCTTGTTACAGTTCCCTGCACCTGGTCACTGCTAAACAATTGCTTGTAAGCTGAATGATCAGCCCAAGATACAAAAACACGTTGCTACCTGGCTGATTAGTTTGATGAAATTACAGATAACAATGAGAGTAGCAGCTAATATTTGCAGAGAGTTTACAGTGTGGCCTGATTAAAGGGTTTTTCATGTAGTATTATAGCTCATTTAGTCATCTCAACAGCCCTGAACATAGCTATTATGAACTTCATTTTTCCATGGGGCAACAATTCCTTTTTGGGGGGTTTGTTGCTGTCATTGGTAAGTTGCTAAGTTGTGTCCGACTCTTTGTGACTCCATGGATAAAGCTTAGTTTTACTACTGTAAAAGCAGACATGGGCAGAAGTCGTTTTGCTGTGCTTTGGAATAGCTGGGGCTGAGAAAATAGGATTCTATCTCTGTGGGTTGGAGGTTGATTTAGCAGATATCTGTAACTGAAGTATTCTGCTGCTTAGCAGAATTGTATCAGTATCTTCCACTTAACTCTCTCTGTTTTAGATCCTGGAAAAGGCCAGGGCCTAAAGAGTGCATTCTCTGCTGAAGAATGGGAGCTGTTCAGGAACATTGGAGAAGGAAATGGCAACCCACTCCAGTATTCTTGTCTAGAGAATCCCAGGGATGGGGGAGCCTGATGGGCTGCCGTCTATGGGGTTGCTCAGAGTTGGACACGACTGAAGCGACTTAGCAGCAGCAGGAACATTTTAGCAGAGCAGGGAACTTCAGTGTTGAATTTTCCATCTACTCTCTGTTTGATTTTGGCAGATGACTAAGATCTCTGAACCTGAATTTGCTCATCTGTTGAGTGGGGTTCGCTGTAACCATCTCTCAGGGTCGTGATGAAGTTTAAGTGAGATACTGTGTGTGCAAAGGATTTGGTTAGTGAGAATGGCTTGGGGTCCACACTCAAAACTTGGCTGTAACTATGTTGCTGGCATTACCTAAATAAGCCATAGGTTTGAAATGAGAGTCAAAAGTCTTGAACTGAAGTATTCTGCTAGATTGCAGCCTTCCCGCTGTATCACACAGCAGTGAAATTGCTTGTTCAGAGACAGCCCAGAACAGTAAAGAAAAAAGAAAAGAAAACAAACCCAAAACACATTCTGGAAAGGCTGGCGTTTTGCACAACGTTGTAAGACATTTATAGTTATTGAGCCAAAATTTCCACTATAATAGAAAAAGCAGTTGCTTTTAAACTGGCTGGTCCAATTTAGCAATTATGGGTGAGTTAAAATGTGGGCCATTTGAATTGGATTTGGAGGATAAAGTAAGATTGTATCCTTCAGTGGGGAGTGACTCACAGAGGAGGGAGCTTGACAGAGTGGAAACAGCCCCTGATAAGGAGCCAGGAGACCCGAGTTCCTGGCCTGGATTTGCATGAATAAGCTGTAATAGCCTTTGGGCAAAAATCATTAAACATCTCAGTTTTCTAGTCTGTCAAATAAGAGGGCTGTATTTGTGAATGGATCTTGCAGCATGCCGAAGATTCTACCAAGCAGATAACTGCAAAGGAAATGTGTTCTCTGCTGTGGTTTTTCTTCAGTTGCTGTCATGTCCGAATCTGTGTGATGCCATGGACCACAGCACGCCAGGCTTCCCTGTCCTTCACCATCTCCCGCTGTTTCCTCAAACTCATGTCCATTGAGTCAGTGAGGCCATCCAACCATCTCATCCTCTGTCACCCCCTTCTCCTGCCCTCAATCTTTCCCAGCATCAGGGTCTTCTCCAATGAGTAGGCTCTTTGAATCAGGTGGTTTTATACGCACACACGCACACGCACAGGTATTCTCCAATGAGTAGGCTCTTTGAATCAGGTGGTTTTATGCGCACACACACACACACACACACACACACACACGAACAACCACAACCCAAGAAAATGCACCAGCACCAGAGTGATACGAAAGTAGACACCTGGGAATCCTGTAATATCCTAGGGTCATTGTTATGTCCTGGGAAAGCATCCCATGCTAGTTAAGAATGTTTTGATGGTGAGTCATTATAAGCAGAGGATTTACTGGGATCCATCAACAGGGTTTTTAATATGGTTATTGTGTTATGGATGTCCTGTCATGTACTTTGAGCACTGACACTTCTTAAGGAACACTTTATTGGTTGACACACTTCCTGAGGAACACTTTATTGGTTGACAAAACTCCTTAAACCCAAGTTGGCAAATAGAAAAACAAATTTGGGTTAGCTAGCTTGTTTACTTCTTCTTGGTACTCTTAGTTCCCCCATACTATCCCAATTGCAAGTATGAAGCCACATTTTGTGCCAGTTGTTTTTATGAAAGGTTTAAGGTTTTATAAAGTTGGATTTTGAGTGATAACATTTTCTACTCTCTGTATTAGCAACCACCTGCAAAGTTGAGCTTGTCCAAGTATGGAACGGATGGATTGGATGATTTCTTGGAATTATTCACTACAATATATAAGGGTGTTTTAGTGGGCTTCCCTGATGGCTCGGATAATAAAGAATCTGCCTGCAGTGCAGGAGACCTGAGTTTGATCCCTGGGTTGGGAAGATCTCCTGGAGAAAGAAATGGCACCCCACTCCAGCATTCTTGCCTGGAGAATCCTATGGACAGAGGAGCCTGGTGGGCTACAGTCCATGGAGTTGCAGTCAGACACGACTGAGCAACTAACACTTTCACTTGTGGTACAGTAGACATGTTCCTGAGAGTTGCGAAGATTAATTCTTTTAAAAAATCGAATCCAGTTTTCCCACTGACTTGCATTAGAATTTCAGAGATGCTTTAATTTTCATTTCTGATTGATTTTCAGTTAATAATGGTTCCTGCCATTTTAACTCTGGATTTCATAGTTCCTCTCCCCACCCTCCCAAGTAGTTAATGATATGTAAACAAATATTAGAGCAAGTCAGGAGCGTCTCTGTCCTATAACCCTGTAGACAGTCCTGGTGTGTATGTGTGTGAGGGGGATGGTGGTGAAGGTGGGGTGCGGTGGACTGTCTGGGAGATATAAAGGACCTTAGTCTTAGTGCTTTCTCTGCCACCAGAGCTGCGCATATTTGAGCAAGGCCTTTTTGCCTCCTAAAGTCACCATTTTCTTATCTGTAAATAATGACCTCCTTTGGTCCTGTCTGGCTTCACTGTTGTACAGATAATTGAGTGGGAAAGGAAACTTTCTGTGAATAATAATCCTGCCATTTTTCTTCTCATAAATTAATTTTCTTAAAGTGGATTATACCTATCTGTAAGTGAATAATGTCACCCATTTATTATCCTTGTTTTTATTTAGCTTTTTTTTTTACTTGTAAATTTCATTTTGGCTGGATTAGATGGCAAATGCTTGGGAGGCGTACTCGGCATAGACAGATTTATTCACCCTTCATTCTGGATGAAGAAGAGGAAATATTTTAAGATAGAGCCGACATGAAACATTAATTTGATTGAAGCTGTTCAGTGTGAGGAGTGACTGTAGTATCTTCATTGGCATAATGGAGAGAGATTAGCATGGATTAGGTTAGCCTGTGTACAAAGGTTGTATGAATTGATAGTCATTATTTGGAGGCTGGGCTGATCTTTATAGTTGCTGGCATGACTTCTTTTGCAATAGAGTCATGATTTCTTTCATATGGTTTACACGTGGCGGTGAGAGGAGCACGTGTCCCTCGTTACCAAAACCGTGTGTCTCCCAGTGGGAACTTGGCACAGGCTCAAAGACACAAGATGTGGATGTACAATATTAAGGAGATGGCACTGGTCATCTGGTATGCTGTATGCAGCGAGAGTACATGTTGGCCAAAGGCAGAGTAGTTCCTGAAACAGATGTTCAGGCAAGATGGCTAGAGTACTGTTGAAATGCGGTCTTGAATAATTATGAACATAAGCCTAGAAAGGTAGCCAAGATACAGTTCTGAATGATAGCCAGTCATGGGATTATTATTTAATTCCAGTTGAGTATGTTTCCTGCCAAGTATGTGCCAGACCCTCTGAAACAAAATCTGGTTGTTGCCAGAGGAACTTAGCAACTATATTTTAAGCTGAAATTCAAAAAAAAAAAAAAAAAAAGGAGAGAGAGAAAGAAGCATAAATTGTTTTCTGATGGGAGTAAGTCATATTTCAGTTTTAAGCAGTGTTTGAGACCCCATCTCCTCTAGGAGAGACCTTACCCAACTTAGTGCAAGAGATGGCATGGTCTTCTCCATAGAACCCAAGCAGATTTATAGCCCTGTGGTCTCTTTGCTAGTGTTTTTACAGCAGTTGGTACTTAGGCTCTGTGATGATGAGAACTTGTGTGGCCACTCTCATCCCGCCTCCCTGATCTCATCTTCTCCGAGGATGAGCTTGGAGAAGGTCCTTGGTCTTTGGATGCACCAAATCACTTCCTGCTGGAAAGTTCTTCCTTTCAGTAGTATAGCTCTCACTTCTCTCATTTCTTTTAAGTCTTTGCTCAAAAGCTATCTTCTCCACAAGCTTTCCTTGACCACTCTATTTTTTTTTAATCTTCAAATTTATGCTATTGGAATTTACTTGATAAATATGATTTAGCTTCATTAGACTTTGGCACCAAAGATTAAGTGACATTACTTTTTGTAATATTAATGATATATATGGTAACAGAGGGCTTCTCTGGTGGCTTGATGGTAAAGAACCCGCTTGCGATTGCAGGAGACATGGGTTCAGTCCCTAGGTAGAGAAGATCCCCTGATGAAGGAGATGGCAAGTCACTCCAGGATTCTTGCCTTGGAAAATCCCATGGACAGAAGAGGCTGGTGGGTTGTAGTCCATGGGGTCACAAATTAGTTGCACACCACTTAGCAACTAAACGACAACAAACAGCATATGGTAATAGAACAAAATGGAGTGCGGAGAAACAGATGAACTTTGATGACAAAAATAAAATGCAGATCAAGCCACTGGGGTTTATACAGACTCCTGGGCTCCAACCCCACTAACAAGCCATTTTGGCCGCCCTTTTTTTAAAAAGCAGCATCCCACCAGCCTCACCTATAGCCTTCATCTTCTGCTCTTTTATCTCGTTGCACTAATTACTATCAGACCCAATACCTGTTTCCTTGCATGTTTGTTCCTTTGAATCTACATTCTCCCTCTAGAATGAGGATAGACGCTTTGTGACTAGAGCAATGCCTGGCCCATAATGGACACTCAATAAATATTTGTTGAAAAGTGAATGAATAAATGATTAGCCCTTAATTTGTATTTGTTCATATGTGTTACTTTGGGGCCTTCTAGAAGACAGAATTGTAACTTCTCTTAACTTGTGACTCAAGCATTAGAAGCATCTGTGAGATCAGAGGTTCTGAAGCAACTGTTCATGAGCTCAAAGCCGTGCATCATTTGGGTGTCTTATTAAAAGGCAAATTCTGACTCAGCAGTACTTGGTTGGAGTCTGGGGTTCTGCATGCCTAACAGGCTCCCATGTGATGCGGATGTTGCTGGCCCAAGGATTATGCTTTGAGTAGCAAGGTTCTGAAGTGTCTATACATGGACTTCGAGGGGATCATAAAGCCAAGATCATTATTGTAGATGCCAAGTATTGTTCTGGGAAAAACTGAAGAGCTGGATTTTAGAGATTTTTGACTACTACACTGCCAATAAATGGGTAATTTATTGGACATGCTGTTGGAGTTTTATTTATATTTTCATTTTTAATAAATTGTACACATACTATTGCATGTTATTGTTAGGATTCTATTGAAAACTTGTTTTTAAAAACTAGAGGTAGAAAATAAGCTAAAAACTCAACAACAGGGAGTGTGTAAAAATAATACAAAACATGCTTATATTAATGTCATACTAAAATAATATGATTGAAAATTTTTAAAATACTAAACTGAACAAAACCATTTAAAGATCATTATAATATGATTCAAACTTTGCATATGTGCCAAAAGGCAGAAAAAAGTCTCAAAGTGGATAGCTCAAAATGTTAACAGAGGTAGAATGTTTCCCCTGTCAATCTCCTTCCACCTTGCTTCCTTACTTCATTTTTTCCTTTTACCAATTTTCATAATCTAAATATAGGCTCCATCACATTTGACTTGGTTAGGAACTATATTAACTATATTAATGCAGAATAGAAGAATTCGAATTTTGAAGTTTATCTGGATTTAAAACCTATCACTAAGTTACTTAAAACCTCTAAGTCCCACACTTTTCATATGTAAAGTAGGATAATATGTTTTTCCACAGCGCATCCATTGTGAGAATCAGATGAGTTAACATCTGTAAATTGATTAAAAGAATGCCTGGCACATGGTTAGGACTCAATAAATGCTAACTATTATAGTTTCTGTTGCCAGTTTTACTACTAGAGAATATTCAGTCAACCAATGGCTCTGCTGTGAAAAGGGAGACACTCATATTTTAATCAGGATAAGATGTTATTAAAAACACATGACTGCCCCTATGAGAGCAGTACATAAATAAGACTAGTATATCTGCCAAATAAGCATTGAGTCTAGATGGACTATTCTGTGGTTATGAAAATTTATTATAATTCTTAATAATATTAGAATTTAAAAAATAAATGTTGTTATATATCTGATTTTTCTTCTTCCATCATATATTGATCGATGAACCTTTGTGGACATCTCTAGGTTTGACACACTTTCTTTTCTTAGACAAAGCAAGATGATTTGGAGATAAGGTAGGCAGTTAAAGAACAACAGAAATCTGACCCCAGACGTGTGGTACAAGCAAAGTCCATACAATCCAAAAATGTTTGTAAGCAATGAGATAAGAACTTCACCAGGGCAATGATAATCAACGTTTAAGGTCCACTCTCACTTCAACAGAAAATCTAAGCCTAGGCCACTTATTTGGCATCAATACCCTGAATATTCATTGGAAGGACTGGTGCTAAAGCTGAAGCTCTAATACTTTGGCCGCCTGATGCAAAGAGCTGGTTGATTGGAAAAGACCCTGATGCTGAGAAAGATTGAAGGCAAAAGGAGAAGGGGGCAGTGGGGAAGGAGATGGCTAAATAGCATCACCGTATCAATGGACATGAGTTTAAGCAAACACTGGGGAGAGTTAAGGACAGGAGAGTCTGGTGTGCTGCAGTCCATGGGATTGCAAAGAGTCGGATGCAACTCAGCGACAACGACAGCAAACAAAGAACAACAAAGGGTGATAAGCTCATCCTCAAATGCACTGGACTTCTTTCTGGTTTGATGAGAAAACATTCCCATCATAATTTTTTTTTTTCGTTACTACTGAAATAGAAGCCTCCATGATACCAAACTCCCCTTGAAACCAGGGCCCAACCTAAACATATGTATATACATGCTCTTCTTCATGTCTCTTAAACACAAATAAAGCAATTCCTTTCAGAAAATAAGGAGCAAGACTTAGTCATTTGTCTCCCTACTTCTACCTCAATACCAAACTCCCAAACATCATGAATATACCCTGGCATACACTAGGCTCTTTCAGGTTAATATTTTCTAAATGAAGGGTCTGATTTCTCACCATTGCAGAAATGCAAGAACCTGCAAACATGTGCTTTGTACTAATAGTAATAAACCATGAAGAAGTATTTTTTCCCATGTGAAACATTAGCACCATATCTAGTTCTAAAGAATGATTAGAGTGAGAGGTGAGGTGGCCTGACCAGGTCTCAGTTTGTGGCCAAGAGGGAAATTCTACAGACCTGTCCAGGCCTAGACTTTGTGCACCATGCAGTATTATTTCCCAGAATAGAATTCTTAAGGTCATTTCTTCAAATATGTGATTAATTGCATGCACACCAGATTTTACTATATATTTAAGTTAGATTAAAATATGATAAAAATAACCCAACGTTGTCTTAACTACACACAGAAAGTTTAATTGTTCAATTTAATGATTTCAATGAATTTAAATCAAATGAACAAGGACCTCCTTTACAGCACAGGAAACTCTGCTTGATATTCTGTAATAATCTAAATGGGAAAAGAATTTGAGAAAGGATATATGTATAACTAAATCATTTTGATATACACTTGAAACTAGCAGCATTGTTGATCAACTATGCTACAATATAAAATTTACAAAATCAATCAAATGAAATGATAGAGATTTAAAAACAAGTTTGGAACAAAAAAGGCACATTCTCAGGATCACTGAGCTCTTTCAAACCCAATTCTACAGTTGAGAAACTATCTCTCAATGAATAGTCAATAGAGCCAATACATTGCAATACAGAGTTGACTCCTGAACAATGCTGGCCTCAGTCTGTGTATGATTCACTACTGGGCTCTGTTATCATGGTTCTTCCACATTCAAGATTCTACAGACTGTGTAGGATTGTAGTATTTACTACTGAGAAGTACCCTGGTATAAGAGGACCTATGCAGTTCAAACCCATGTTGTTCAAGGGTCAACTGTAAGGCCTCCTTTAATCTCTATGACACTAAAACAACGCAGCTGTCTCCTGCACTCTGCTCTTTCTCGATCTGCGTCACAAGGTGGCCTTTCTTTTTTGAACCTGGACTCAGACACAGCATGGGGTCTTCATGGCTCCATGTTCAGTCTTCCGTCCTGTATGTTGACATCTCTTGCTCAGCGAACATCCATTCTCCAGCCAAAGAGACAGCTGTCAATCCCTAGAATTCAACGCCCATATCCAGACTTGGAGGTCTCTGCAGACTTAGAGTCACGGTCCTTCATCACCATTTGTCCAGGGTTTGTTCACTTGAATGTCCTCCCATCACTCTCAAGTTACAAGTGCTTAGCACCAAACAAATCTCTTTTCCTTCACTGCCTTTTTACTATAGGCTTCACCATTTTCATTCGACTCAGAAAGTTCCTGAGCAGTCTTCTGGTGAACTGAACACAGTGTCATTTAGACCCTGAATCAACCACATCCCTGTTCTCAATAAGGAATGAGGAGTCCAGGAGGTGAGAGTGAGGAGAAAAGGCAATGACGACAAAGATTTCTCACCTTTATCTGACTTACAGCATCTTGGGGCTTCCTTGCAGTGACTGCCCCGCATCTCTGAACACCTGCCTGCATTTTAGAATTTTTCGCACATGGTGAATTTCACACAGAAGCTGAAGCCAGAAACTTCAGAGACTACCTTACATCCGGGCACTAAACCAGGGAGAACCAGTATTTTGGCTGAAGCGTTTGGGAGGCATTCGGTTCTTCAGCTGGGGAGGCAGATTGCTAGCATGACAGGTGCTGGGGAGCCGTATGGTCAGAGATAAAGTCCTGGGTGTGGCTGTGTTACTGCAGAATCCAGTTCTCTTGCACCTCCCCAGAGACCCCGGGTACTAACATCTACTGATACTCTTTCCTCTGGTTAAACTAGCCTGTGCATCTTCTGTTATTTGCAACTAGGAGCCCTGTCCAAGACGCACATTCAGGAATTGAAATTCCACTAATTCTCAGTAGCACAAATCAAGTGTTAGGGAAGAGTGATCGATTTCTAAAACAATTGCATTTATACTTACTCTGATCTGTGTGCACACCACACTAGTTTTTGTTATGCTACAAAGGCAGACAAAATCAGTACTTCTGTGAAATGGCCCTGCCGTAGCTCTGAGCTCAGATAAGTAAAACTTTAACTCTGATTTCCTGGAAAAAGAAAAAAGTGTTTCTTCCAAAGATGATTTAGAATAGGCTGATGGTATGTTTATAAAAATTTGTATTTTCTTTACCCTTGAGGATAAATTAAACCAAGAAGCTTTAAAATGGTAAATCACACAAGTACACATTAGTTTATCTGCAAAAACAAAGATAATTTAGCACCTGCATCAGTAAATTTGCTAAGTGTCTCTTATACAGAAAATACATGCAAAATGCTTAACACACTAACATCTATTAAGTACTCAGCATTATCCACTATGCTTATTAGCAGCATTATTAGCAATTATGCTGGCAATGACACCATCACAATACAAGGATGTCTAGAGCATGTTTGAGTAAGCGCTGCTCTAGATGTTTAGCTGGTAGAACTATTCAACATCTCAGTTCTTCCAAAGGACTTCTCTTGTTCTTGCAGGGGATTAATACCTCTGAAGCTCAATTGCCCACACTTCTTGGCTGAGAAAAGTGCACTTGGGGGTAAGTTAGTTGACTGAATATTTACGTAACTCTTGATGGGCTGTTTGCTTTGTGCCGGAAAACAGCTTTTCTACATCAGTGCCCCTTTGAGGGTCTTTCGGCCTCTGATTAGAAGGACGCTGAGCTACTGCAGTGGTGTTATAGAGGGCCTCAGTATTTCCAATCACTCACTTCTAGCCAATGTTTCCATCTGGGGTCCATTTCCAGTGGCCAGGGGAAAACAAATATTTGTCTTGGGATTATTGGGTTCCGAGCTGTTTGTAAATGATTTCACGTAATATGTCCCTGGGAAAATGATCATCTCTGGTTAATGTTAACTTAGAAAGTTAGTTGTTTGTTCAGTTTAAAAAACAATGTTGCTGTTAAAACACAATCTTGAAAAGTATTTGCAAACCTGTGTGTTAACTTTGTCACCGTTGTAACAAAGCAGTCATCAAGTGTTTGGAATTGATACGTAAAGCTTCTTTAGCATCACCAGCCTAAAGCTCTTGTTGGAGTTATCATCCCTTTCAGTCAAGCAACTTACACCCAGGTGCCCTCTTCTTAGCCAAGGAGTGTGAGCAATTGAGCTTCAGAAATATTAACCCCCTGCAAGAACAAGAGAAGTCCTTTGGAAGAACTGAGATGTTGAATAGTTCTACCAGCTAAACTGTGGTGTTGGAGAAGACGCTTGAGAGTCCCTTGGACTGCAAGGAGATCAAACCAGTGCATTCTAAAGGAGATCAGCCCTGGGTGTTCTTTGGAAGGAATGATGCTAAAGCTGAAACTCCAATACTTTGGCCACCTCATGCGAAGAATTGACTCATTGGAAAACACTCTGATGCTGGGAGGGATTGAGGGCAGGAGGAAAAGGGGACGACCGAGGATGAGATGGCTGGATGGCATCACTGACTCGATGGACGTGAGTCTGAGTGAACTCTGGGAGATAGTGATGGACAGGGAGGCCTGGCGTGCTGCGATTGATGGGGTTGCAAAGAGTCACACGACTGAGTGACCGAACTGAACTGAGAGCAGTGCTTACTCAAACATGCTCCTTTCTAGACACCCTTGCATTGTGATGGTGTTATTGCCAGCAAAATTGCCAATAATGCTGCTAATAAGCATAGTGGATAACACTGAGTACTTAATAGATGTTAGTGTGTTAAGCATTTTGCGTATATTTTCTGTATGAGATACTTACCAGACTTATTGATGTAGGTGCTAAATTATGTTTGTTTTTGCAGATAAACTGATGTGTAGATATGTGATTTTCCTGTTCAAGGTGATAAAACTGCTGAATGGTAGACTTGGGATTTAAACGTGGATATTCTGATCCCAGAACTCTTGCTGTTGAGTATTGAATTGTATTCAGAATCACAGCACACTGATTACTGATGACTTTGGGACATGTATTTTGGAGACTACATTTTAAAGCTTCTTGGTTTAATTTATGCTCAGGGGTAAAGAAAGTACAAATTTTTATAGACTTACTGTCAGCCACTTCCCTCTAAATTATCTTCAGAATAAACACTGAATATATATTTTTAGAAATTCATGGTGAAAATTTTACTTATATGAGCTCAGAGCTGCAGCATGACCATTTCATGAAGCTCCAGACTTTATCTGCCTCCATAGCATGGCAAAATGCACACGTAGGTCAGGGTGAGTATAAATGCAGTTGTTTTAGAAATCAGCCAATTTTCCCTAATACTTAATTTGTGCTTCTGAGAATTAGTGGGGTTTTGATACATTAATGTGTTGTCTTGGATAGGGTTTTTTTTTAGCTGCAAACAACAGAATATGCATAGGGTAGTTTAACCAGAAGAAAGAGTATCAACAGATATTAGCACTGGGGTCTCTGGGAAGGTACAAGAGAGCTGGATTCTCTGGTGACACGCCACAGCCAGGGCTTGTCTCTGACCATATGGCTCCCCAGCACCTGTCATGCCAGCGATCTCTCTCTCTAGTGAAGAACTGAATGCCTCTGCAGATGCTCCAGCCAATACATTCGTTTTCCCTGGTGTGGTGCCCGGATGTAAGGTAGCATCTAAGGTTCTGGCTTCAGCTTCTGTGTGAAATTCACCATGTGCGAAAAATTCTAATGTGTAGACAAGTGTTCAGAGATGCTGGGCAGTCACTGCAAGGAAGCCCCAATAAGTCAGATAAAGGTGAGAAATCTTTGTCGTCATTGCCTTTTCTCCTCACTCTCACCTCCTGGACTCCTCATTCCTTATTGAGAACAGGGATGTGGTTGATTCAGGGTCTAAATGACACTGTGTTCAGTTCACCAGAAGACTGCTCAGGAACTTTCTGAGTCGAATGAACATGGTGAAGCCTGTAGTAAAAAGGTGATGAAGGAAAAGAGATTTGTTTGGTGCTAAGCATTTGTAACTTGAGAGTGATGGGAGGACATTCAAGTGAACAAACCCTGGACAAATGGTGATGAAGGACCGTGACTCCAAGTCTGCAGAGACCTCCAGGTCCGGATGTGGGCGTTGAATTCTAGGGATTGACAGCTGTCTTTTTGGCTGGAGGATGGATGTTCTCTGAGCAAGAGATGTCAACATGCAGGACGGGAGACTGAACATGGAGCCATGAAGACCCCATGCTGTGTCTGAGTCCAGGTTCAAAAAAGAAAGGCTACCTTGTGACGGAGATTGAGAAGGAGCAGAGTGCAGAAGGCAACTGTGTGTTTTTAGCATCATAGAGATTAAAGGAGGCCTTACAGTTGTCCCTTGAACAACGTGGGTTTGAACTATGTGGGTCCACTTATGCAAGGATATTTCCCAGTAGTAAATACTACAATCCTACACAGTCTGTGGTTGGTAGAATCCCTGGATGTGGAAGTACCGTGATATCAGAGCCAGCTGTGAAATATATGTGGTCTGACTGCTGCATTGTTCAAGGGTCAGCTGTATATTGGAATGGATTGCCTCTGTAGACTCTTCATTAACATTGTTTCTTAAATGTAAAACTGGGTTTGAAAGAGATCAGTAATATTTGAGTTGTGTCTTTTTCGTTCCAAATTTGTTCTCATATCCCTATTTTTTCATTTGATTCGTTGATTTTTAAAATCTTTATTTTATGTTGCAGTGTAGTTGATTAACAATGTTGTGTTTGTTTCAGGTGTACAGCAAGGTGATTCAGTTATACATGTATATATTCATTCTCAAATTCTTTTCCCATTTAGGTTATTACAGAATTACTGAGCAGAGCTCCCTGAGCTATGGGCTTCCCTGGTGGCTCAGATGGTAAAGAATCTGCCTTCATTGCGGGAGACCTTGGTTCGATCCCTGGGTTGGGAAGATCCCCTAGAGAGGAGGGCATGGCAACCCACTCCAGTGTTCTTGCCTGGAGAATTCCGTGAACAGGGTAGCCTGGCAGGCTATGGTCCATGGGGTTGCAAAGAGTCGGACCCAGCTGAGTGACTAAGCCCTGAGCTATACGGTAAGGTCCTTGTTCATTTGATTTAAATTCATTATAATCATTAAATTGAAAATTACTTTTAATGTGTGGTTAGGAAAATTTGGGGTTATTTTTATCCTATTTTAATCTAACTTAAACATACAATAAAATCTGATTTGTGGGTAGCTAATTGCATATTTGAAGAAATGGCCTGAAGAATTCTATTTTGGGAAATAATACTGCGTAGTGCCCAGATTCGAGGTTTGGACACCTTTGTGTAGTTCCTTTCTTGGCCACAGAGACCTGGTCAGGCCACCTCGCCTTTCACTCGAATCATCCTTTGGAACAGATATGGTGCTAATGTTTCTTATGGGAAGCATACCACTTGGCTTATTACTGTGATGCACATATCTTCAGGTTTTTGTGTTTATGCAGTTGTGAGAAATCAGAGCCTGATTCAGAAAACATTAACCTAAAAGAACCTAGTGTATGCCATGGTGTATTCATGATGTTTGGGAGTTTAGTACTGAGGTAGAAGTAGGGAGACAAATGGGTATGTCTTGCTCCTTACTTTCTGAAAGGAATCATTTTAGTTTTGCTTAAGAGACATGAAGAAGAAAAAGTACCTGCATATGTTTGGGTTAAGCCCTGGCTTGAAGGGAAATTTGATATCATGAAGGCTTCAATTTCAGTAGTAAGGAAAATAAATTATGATGGGACTGTTTTCTCATCACACCAAGAAAGAAGTCCAGTGCATGCTGAAAATGGGTTTGATCACCCTTATTGATGTCAAATAAGGGGCTAAGCTTAAATTTTCTCGAGGTGGCGGTGGACCTTAAATGTTGATTAACTATGTCCTAGTGAAGTTCTTATCCCTTTGCTTACAGACGTTTTTGGGTTGTATGGACTTTGCATGTACCACATGTCTGGTGTCAAATTTCTCTTGTCCTTTAACTGCTTACCTAATCCCCAAATCATCTTGTTTTATCTGAGACAAGAATGAGTTTGACAAACCTAGAGAAGTCCACAAAGGTTTATCGATCAATATATGATGGGAGAAGCAAAACAGAGACATAATAATGCTTATTTAAAAATTCTAATATTGTTGAGAATTGTAATAAATTTTGGCAGATATACTAGTGTTTATGTACTGCTGTCATCAGGGCAGTCATATGCTTTTAATAACATCTTATCCTGATTAAAATGTGTGTCTCGTTTTTATAGCAGAGCCATTGGTTGACTGAATACTCTCTAGTAATAAAATTAGCAGCAGCAGCAACCACAGTACCTAGCTTTATCGAGTCCTGACCACGTGCCAGGTGTTCTTTTAATCATTTTACATATGTTTGCTCATGTAATTCCCCCAGTGGATCTGCTGTGTAGAAACATATTATCCTTGTACTTTACATATGAAGAAAGTGGGATTTCAGGTTTTTAAGTAACTTGGTCAGTTAGTCAGGTTTTGAATCCAGATAGACTATAAAATTGATACTCCTCTATCCTGCGTTAGTATAGTTACTAACCAAGTCAAATATACTTAAATAGAGTCTGTTTTTCAGATTATGAAAATTGGTAAAAGGAAGAAATGAAGGAAGAAAGGCAGGTTGCTGGTGGAGGGGTCATGGGGGAGAGGATAAGAGGGAGAGAGCAACGGAAATACCATTTTACCATATTTAACATTTTGAGCTACCCACATTGAGACTGTCTTTTGCCTTTTGGCACCTATGCAAAATTTGGGTCATATTCTAATGATCATTTTAATGGTTTTGTTCAGTGTAATATTTGAAAATTTTTCCATTTTATTTTAGTATGATGTTTAATGACTACATTAAGATAGGCATGTTTGGTATTTTTTTACACTCTCCTTGTTGAGCATTTCATTTATTTTCTACCTCTCATTTTTAGAATGCAAGTTTTTCAGTAGAATCCTAACACTAAGAGGTAACATGTCAAGTGTACAGTTTATTAAAAATGAAAATGTAAATGAAACTCAAACTGCAATTGATTGTTTTTTTTTTCTTTCAACTTATTTGTTTTACTTTATCTGTATCTGCTAAGATGCTCCTCACAACTGTAATTTAGAGAAGGTAACAAGAGAATCTTTCAGGCTGAGGCTGTATTCATTATTTTGAGTCAGATGCAGGGGATGATTTTACTTTGAAAAATGGCTCAGATGGTTCAGGTGATGTCGAAAAGCCTCCTCATTTAATATATATCTAGTCATCTAGGAAGATGCCAGGCATACTGTTTTGTGTTGTATTAAGATTTTGAATCTATGGTGTTTTCACTATGAAATGCTCTTCTTGAGCAGAATCTTCCCTGTAGTTTTATTACAGATATGCTGTCTTTGTAAAAATGTGATTCCATACCCCCTGGCTTATTTATTAGTCCACCAGTCCCACCCCCTGTATCCAGTGGTCCTGGAGAGCTCCATATTGATGATTTTTGTCTTTGGTGATAAATTACAGTAATATTTTCATGAAAGTCATTAGTGGAAGATTAAATTGTGGGTATTAAAGAGTAGTGGCTCAAGAATATGCATTTTGTAGTTGCATGGACCTGAAATACCATCATGGATCTGCTATTCTCTGGCTATGTAATTTCTAGCAAATTATTTAATATTATTTAACCTCAGTTTCTTACCTGCAAAATGGAGTTGTTACAAGGATTACCTGAAATAAGTTCCATACATGTCTGATTTCTAGTAAACCTTCTGTAAATATTAGTTTGTATTATTGTCATTAAGTGTATTTCACTCTACTCCAGTGAATATGTGTAGAATTTAAGTAACACTTTCAGAACAGTTGCTTACTGACCAAAATACAGGATTCATTGACCAGGGGGTCAATGACACAAAACGTACTATATGTGGAATTAAAGAATGATAAATCATGATTTATAGCTTTAAAAACAATGACAACAAGGTAATGGAATTCCTGTAAAGTTCTTTGATGTAGTATAAATGTTTATTTTACAACTGTTTCACTTGCTTGGAATTTATAAAGAAGACTTCACATTGTTTATGTGTGATTAATGCATGTAGAACCTACCAGCAGCGGTCATCTGACTTTATTTTGACAATAAGTATAAGCTCAAAGTGCATCAAAACCATATTTCTATGGCTTTTTAAAGAGATTCAACTGAAGAAACTGTTTCTCCAGTGCCAGCATCATGACCTAATTCCAGGAATATTCAACAGTGATCTGAAATGAGAATTTTGCTTCTCTGGTTTGATATAGCAACAAAAATATTGATCCTCTTCCCTGGCTTGACCCCAGTATCCCTAAACTGATTTTTTTTCCGTGGTACCATTTCCATGGGCTAGTTCCTAGAAGAACATTTTCAGTGATCCGTTGGCGAAAACAAAACTCTCAATATCCTACTAGGATGACATAGAGCCATCACACATTCTTCTTTCCATGCATTTTGGTTAGATACTTACAGAAATTAGGCCCCAAGTTATTGGGAAAGCATGCATAGAGTTGTGGATATCTTTGGCAGTGGACAAGAGAAGAAACAATGTGTAATCTGTCTGAAACCATTGCTTGTTTTTTTTTTTTTATGAACTTACTAACCCTCAGGACAGAGTGCAATTAAACAATATATTTGAAAAAATTGTGAAAGAAAGAACATATTTAGAAAACTATTCAGTTTTAACAGAAGTGAGAGAAAACTTTGACAGACATGAGGAGTTCATTTAGAATAGGTACACGCACAGGTAGAGGGATGTGGTCCAAACCTGAGGCTTGCACACTCTGCGTGTTGTATAGTGTACAGCTGGGTCACATGGACCTGGGGAGAACACTGAGCCAGACACCTCATGATGTGCATTATATTCTGCCCATCTTAGCTTTTTTTTTGCTTTTCTAATTTTAGCAAACAAAACCATGTAACCTCTTAGGCTCCATTTTCTCATCTCTAAAATGAAGGATTTGTAATGAATGATCTTAAAGGCTCCTTTTAGCTCCATAGTGTTGCAAACTGTAAATGAAAGTACTTTTGTAGACATGATGGTTGCATTGCCCCATTAACAAATCCAACCTGGGTCTGTTCCCTGCACAACAGGCCAATAATTGGGAGATCAGGTGGTGAGGCAAGGAATAGCGACTTTATTGGGAGAGCTGAGAGTCTGAGAAGATGGCAGGCTAGCACCTTAGAGTACCATTTTTTCAGAATCTGGATGCCACTTTCTTTTATAGGTCAGAGATGGGGAGAAGGTGCGGAAGTCAAGTTAAAAAGCCATTAGTCTTGACAATGCAGACATAGAGAAAGACTTGTGGACACATTGGGCGAAGGAGAGGGTGGGGCCAATGGAGAGAGTAGCGTGGAAACATATATGTTACCATACGCAAAGTAGATAGCCAGTGGGGATTTGCTCTATGATGCAGGGAGCTTAAACCTGGTGCTCTGACAAAGAGGGGTGGCATGGGGTGGGAGATAGGAGGGAAGTTCAACAGGAAGTGGACATTTGTATGCCCATGGCTGGTTCCTGCTGATATATGGCAGGAACCAACATAATGCTGTAACGCAATTATCCTCCAATTAAGAATAAATTAAAAAAGAAGTCATTAGTCTTGCAAAATGTGTCTTGACTTGGCCAGCATTGGGGAGTGGATGTGTTAAGTTCTTTTCTGCAGCTATTCACACTGGCAGGATCACACTGTCTCCCTGTGATCTAAACAAAGTCATTTAAGTCTAACATTCAGGCACAGGGGTAGGTTCCTTAAAGTAGGCATTATGTGCACTTATAACTATAGGCAGCATTCTTTTAGTGGTTATAATAACGAAAGCAACAAGAAGCAAAGGTTAAAGAAACAGATCCAGTGTGAAGTCAAGTTTTGCTCTTTCCTGTCATACTCCCGTTATGGACGACATGTGGGGGACAGTAGGCTGCATTTGAACTGGGAAATGCTCTCTGTAGTTGTGAGACTTTAAGACAAATTTGAAAAATAGTCTGATCCTATGTTGAATAATATTGTTTGCGGATGATTCTTGTTGTGTGTGTGTTTTTATAATGAATGCACACGTGTGTCAGTTTAGAATGCAGTGTTGAGATTATTGTTCTCAGAAATTATTTCTCCTTTACTCTCAGGAAGTGGTATATTTAAAACTTCTCCTGTGCCATCTTGAGTTTAAAAAAAAAGAGAATATTATTTTATTTCCATTACTTTTGTTTTTTAAAAACAAGTTTAAATAAACCTAATACCTTCTCAAATCCCCAGGCATATTTCCATGCAGTGTGGTTCCAAGAGTCCTGGAGGCAAAGAACAGTATCCTTCAAGACCATTGTAGGAGATGTCCTCAAGATCACTGACACATCTTAGGATGTCATCTCAAGGACCCGTTTTGGTATTAGGCCACCCTGAAGAGATACTTTAATTTGTAAGATTTGTTGTAAACGTCAGACAACACATCTTTTGAATCCATTAGGGAATGTGTGAAGGCAGAGTGTGAGTAACGCTACATTAGTTAATGTCTGTAACGTTCAAAAATAATTTGGAAGCATTTGTACTGCCATCTGTCAGACAACAGAAAGAAGGATAGTGAACTTAACTTGGCCCACAGTAGGTGAAGGAGACATGATTTTAGCCCTAGAACAAGTCATTTGTCTCATTACTATCCTACCTCACTATAACAATCAGAATATGGAGACTTCTAAAATATGCAGCATGAATATTAAGAAAACAATATATCATATGATGTCTTACAGAAACATCCACTAAACCCCACTGAAATGAGAAATTGTTAATTCTCTCTCACTTCATATATTCCTCTTGGAAACACACTGGTTTGGAATCAAGAATATGTGGTTGTAGTTCTAACATTTCCATTCTCTAGGTCTTATTTTTTTTTAATGAAATATAATTGTTTTAGATTGTTGTGTTAGTTTCTTGTACAGGATGAATCAGCTATATGTATTCATATATACAGGGGAATGTTACTCAGTCATGAAAACAGGAACAAAATTGGGTCATTTGTAGTGATGTGGATGAATCTCGCGTCTGTCATACAGAGTGAAGTAAGCCAGAAAGAGAAAATCAAATATTGTATCAGTTCAGTTCAGTCGCTCAGTCGTATCTGACTCTTTGCGACCCCATCAATCGCAGCATGCCAGGCCTCCCTGTCCATCACCAACTCCCAGAGTTTACTCAAACTCATGTCCATCGAGTCCGTGATGCCATCCAGCCATCTCATCCTCTGTCATCCCCTTCTCCTCCTGCCCCCAATCCCTCCCAGCATTAGAGTCTTTTCCAATGAGTCAACTCTTCCCATGAGGTGGCCAAAGTACTGGAGCTTCAGCTTTAGCATCAGTCCTTCCAAAGAAATCCCAGGGCTGATCTCCTTCAGAATGGACTGGTTGGATCTCCTTGCAGTCCAAGGAACTCTCAAGAGTCTTCTCCAACACCACAATTCAAAAGCATCAATTCTTCGGCGCTCAGCTTTCTTCACAGTCCAACTCTCACATCCATACATGACCACTGGAAAAATCATAGCCTTGACTAGACGGACCTTAGTCGGCAAAGTAATGTCTCTGCTTTTGAATATGCTATCTAGGTTGGTCATAACTTTCCTTCCAAGGAGTAAGCGTCCTTTAATTTCATGGCTGCAATTACCATCTGCAGTGATTTTTGGAGTACATATATATGGGTCTTCAGCTTTTAATATTAAAAAATCTCTAAATCTCCTCTTAGTTCAGCAGTACACGCCTATGTAATTGGGGCTTTTTGGATGCTTTTATGAAATGTTCCAGAGTCGGCTGGCCTGATACTTTATAGTGGAGGAAGTAGTAGTCACTGACCTCTTAAATTTGTCGAGTGAAGTAAAGACTGGAGGCCAGAAGTTTTGTTGTCTTAGGTTTTGTGGGAGCAGGCTGCTATGACTGCTGCCCTAGGATGCTTGGGATTAGCCACAGGGTAGGAGGCTGTGCCCTCCACACTGGCAGTGGGTGATCCTGGCTAAGCATGGTGCCAGTGGCTGCTGTACGCTGTCCCATGCAATATTATGTCACTGCCCAGAAGAGGCATGGGGAGGGGACATCAGGGGATGCCCATTGGTAGTCATAACATGATAAATATGAACATGATTGACCTCCTCACTTTACAGTTGGAAGAGGAGTGTGCAAGTTTGTACTGTAGTGTGAAAGTTGAGGATGAAATGTGGATCTTCTGCCTGCTTATCTAACTCACCACTTAAACACATCTCAGTGAATTTATGTTCATGGTATTTCATGCCTGAAATCACTCTGTATTATTATCAAATCCACATAAAGCACTTGAAAATTGGATTCCAGTTTAGGCAACAGACACGGTGACATATTAAGATCATTTTATGGCATACCATGGTGATTTTTTTGGCAGTTAAAGAATTTACACTCAAAGAAGCATATACAGCAGGTATATGCAGGCAAAAGATAGTTGACAAAAAGATAGCAGTAAGTGGCTGCCGTTTGGGTTCCACAGAGTTTGCGTTAGGTAAGGGCTTACTTAGTATAGTTGTTGAGTGGGAAAGGAATTACATACATTCCCCACCGGTAAACATATCAGAGATTCTAAATCAGGAAACTTTCAGATTGCTGGTATGAATGTGCTCAGTGATTAAGGAAACAAAAAGAATCCTAAGGAATTGGAAGAATGTAGGCACCTTTAATGTATTCAAGTATAAGGAAATTAACACAAAGGAGACCATGAACAGGGAGCTCACCTTGGTGTTCTCGGATGACCTGGAGAGGTGGGATGGTGGGCTGGGAGGGAGGCTCAAGAGGCAGGGGATGTATGTATTCTTATAGCTAATTCGTGTTGTTGCATAGCGGAAACTAACACAGCATTTTAAAACAATTATATTCCAGTTTAAAACAAAATAAACCCTAAAGACTAATAGTGATGGCAGATTCTGACTTGTCAGTAGATTTGGGTTTGCAGTTTGGAAATTACTCTGTAAACTCCACAAAAACAAATAATTGTGCTAATGCCTTGGTGTTGATAATCATAAGCTAAGTATGCAGATTTACTGACATGATGTTATGCAAATCGATTAACCTCTCTTTACATGTAATTCCTCATCTGTGAAGGAGTTGGATGAGAATATATTTCTTGGCTTAGATAACCACTGTTGGACAAAGAATCTTATAATTAGTATCTGCAGCTCTTTAGGAAGAAAAAAAATAGCGATGAAAATTTATAACTTCAATGAGTAACTATTTCTTTGAGTTATGGGATAGTTAAGCTTTTACAATCATTCATAGATACTCCCCCATGGGACTGAAAGTGCAAGTCGCTGAGTTGTGTCCGACTCTTTGCGATCCCATGGACTGGATATAGCCTGCCAGGTTCCTCTGTCTATGGAATTCTCCAGGCAAGAATACTGGAGTGGGTAGCCATTCCCTTCTCCAGGGGATCTTCCTGACCCAGGGATGGAACCCGGGTCTCTTGCATTGCAGGCAGATTCTTTAGCATCTGAGTCATATGTCAGTCCCAAGGGTATACATGTCTACAGTTTAAACACACAAAGGAAACAGAGACAGTCCAAATTTTAAGGGTGGAGAGGCCTTGAGTTACAAAAGTGACTTTTCCTAGCTGGTTAATGTAAAGCCCACAGGACTAGCAAGTGTCGTTAGTTCTCAGCAGAGAGCTCTTTCCTCCTATGGGAAAAATGTTAAATAGGTTCTCTTCCTTATGCAGATTCTGGTTGATGAGTAGGACCTGGCTGTTGAGAAAGACTATAGAACTGAAAGCCAGGTGTTGGCCAAAAAGTTTGTTCGCGTTTTCCATCAGCTGTAATGGGAAAACCTGAATGAACTTTCTGGCCACCCCAATACTGTAGAAAAGACTGCTATCATGGATTATTGCCGTTTGCCGTGTAAGCAGCATAGGGGAGTACCATCTACGTTTGCACCTCTTCTCAAAGCTATGCTTTTATACATATTCTGTGAGACTGAACTTTCAGTGTTTCTTTTGCCTTATTTTTTTAACTGCCATCACTCATAATATTGATGTTGTCTAAAAGTATTTCTGTCTAAGTGAAGAAACATGTCTCGCTGGAGCAAACTTGGATTTTACCATTAGGAAATAGGTCATTCTCAATGCTTGGATCCTCAGTGGGTTTTAATGAACTGTCATTTTTTCACACTGCTAACTGTTTTAGACTTCTGCGTTAGCATCAGGTGGCCTTTCTGACTAGGATTTCAAGCTGCCTGGCAGGACCACAGCTCCGAGTACAGACTGGCTCTAGTTTTGTCCCTCATTATAAGATCATGGTGTCCCTGGTGGCGCAGACAGTAAAGAATCTGCCTGCAATGAGGGAGACCCAGGTTCGATCACTGGGTCAGGAAAATCCCCTGGAGAAGGGAGTGGCTACCCATGCCAGTGTTCTTGCCTGGAGAATTCCATGCACAGAGGAGCCTGGTGGGGCTACAGTCCATGAAGTTATAAAGAGTTGGACACGACTGATCTACTGATACTTTCACTTTCATAAGATCATGGTATACAGGAGGAGAGGAAAGGCAGATACCTTGTCCTTTGTGGCTTTGACAGTTCAGCTCAATTGCTCAGTCGTGTGTGACTCTTTGTGACCCTGTGGACTGCAGCACGCCAGGCCTCCTTGTCTGTCACCAACTCCCGGAGTTTACTCAGACTCATGTCCATTGAGTCGGTGATGCCATCCAACCATCTCATCCTCTGTCATCCCCTTCTCCTCTCACCTTCAGTTTTTCCCAGCGTTAGGGTCTTTTCCAATGAGTCAGCTCTTCACATCAGGTGGCCAAAGTACTGGAGTTTCAGCTTCATCAGTCCTTCCAATGAACATTCAGGACTTTGACAGCATAAGTCCAAGTCTTGGCAGCTCAGTTGTATACTTTGATATGGGCCTTTTCATGTGTGATGTTGAAGGAAGCTTTCTCTTGTTGCTGACATGTTCTGGCTCCTCGTTTTACCCATAGGAGTTGTGAAGGAGGCATACCTCAGACCAGCAGCAGCTATGTTGGCCCTTACCCTCTACCTACTAAAACTTTGCAGGATTTTGGAAGAAAATGAGTATATACTCTGGAACAAGACACACACACACATTCACTTATTCAGGTCTTTGTGCTCATCCTCATCATCTGAAATTGTTTTGAGAGAAAAAATGTAGATTACTCTTAATAAGTAACTACAGGTTAACTTCTGAAACTTACAGCACATTTATAAAAGATAGAAAATATTCTGTCTTTTTAGAACTGTTCAGGTATAAGTCGGATGAGGTGAAATGCCTATTTACTTCTGGAATCAAGTTTAGTTATTTTCTGATCAAAATTCCGTCTTTTTTTCTTCAGATGAAAAAATTGAAATTCCGGGTCTTGCAGGGGTAAGTGATACGCTTGATGGTACATGTCAGAAGAAGCAGAACAGGAAAAAGAATCCAAAACTTGCTAAGTTTTGGTCTCATGCATATTATCTGATACAGCTCCACCACCTCTGGTTTAGAACAGTTTGGTTCACTTGTCAACTGATAAGTTAGGTTTTTGTTATGGTTTGGGTCACAGCTAAGTAAAAATTTAATACCATTGTTCATTCTGGGTTTTAGCACGTCACTACTATTGTCAGTTCGTTAGTTCAGTTGCTTAATTGTGTTCACTGTCTTCACGATCCCATGGACTGCAGCGTGCCAGGCTTCCTTGTCTATTCTAGATTTTTATTTTTATTTTCTTTAAACCTCTAATGGGCATTGAAGTCTCCCTATGGTCTTTGGACTTCTCTCTTGAGTTGAGGATTCTACTGTTCCCAGCTCTGTTTCAGCTTTCAAATTATTCTCAGCAACAGGGGAGTTTAGAACATGCCAGACCTTCCTGGTGAGGTTCTTACAACTCCCACCCCAGCCTAAAACCTAAGACTCAGGAGACCACCTCACACAGACCTCTGGTTCTACAGAGAGCAGGTGTTGCAAGTCAAGAAGGAAGCATAATGAACAGCTTCCAGAGTTTAGACAGCCCTGCTCAGATTTCAGATTCTCACAATCCCTCTAATTTACAGGCTGCTGTTCCCAGGTAGTTTGAAAACCTATCTGTACAAAACTGAAATATTCAGTGACTTGCCTATAACTAATCATATTGGAAATTAAAAAAGTATGTGTGAACAAGTAATAGCACCAAGTAGTACTCACAGGGGAATATTCTAGCTGCCTTACAGTGAGACTTCTGGCAATGGAAGCACTCAAATTCTATTTCTTAAAATGTAAGGATTAGGTGTTCTTGAGCTAGAGAAGAAAAACAAAACTATTCTTTGCAGATGGAGGGCACAATGAAATGAATTCACTAGCAGAATCACTTTTAGGGAAATTTGGATCTGTACTACATAATTTTAGTTTTTAAACAAGATCAGAGGCCTTGTAGAATGATTTTTTTAAAAAAATGCTGAATTAGAAACACCAGACATATGGATTCCCAGTAAAATGGAAAATGTCCTGAATTCAGAAGGGACTTTACTTGGTAACACTTAATTTTCTAGCATGAGCGCTCCAAACTCTTAATAGCTATTTTAAAACACTGGATAGTTTCATGGAAGATAAATTCTATATAAGAGTAAAAGTTGACAGGACACTTGAATTTGGTGAGACTGCACCTACCATGTGGATTTGTCTTGGAAAACTTGAATAATTTTTGAGATTATTAGAAGTTGAGAATCTATTGCAAGCAATCTAAGTGAACTCTCTCGACGTATTTTCTGGATGCATTTACCCAAGACCCATACCCACCATTCCTCTGTTCTGGGCAATATAATCTATGGGCCAACAAGAATAAGCTTACTTTCTGTGTGTACAATTTTTGAATGATGCTGCTTTTTCTAAACTTCTTACCATCTGTCAAGATATAACTTTCATTACTCTCCAGTACCACATTCAATAGCATCTTCTTTTTCTTTTCTCCTTTCTTCCCTCCCTCCACTCCCTACACCCCCTTCTTTTTCTTCCTTGCCTCCTTTTTTTTTTTTCTTTAAAAGGAATCTCTTCTTTTGACCTGTGTTTGCCTCAAGAGGTCAGTTTTTCTTTATTTCTCTTCCTCATAATAAATACTTTGGGAGTTTAAAAATACAACATACATAGAATCTTCTGTGATTTCTCAGAAGAAAATAGGTATGGTTTATATTACTTTCTCTCATAGGATACTTATAGGGTAAATATTTCCAGATGCCCCAGATCTGTTATGTTTACTATCAGAAACAACAGCTCTTCCTTTTTCTCTGCAGTGACAGGATCATGTACTGGGGGAGCTCCCACTCCTATCACTATGGAAACAGAAGTTTCATAAACCAGAGATGAGTTACTTCAACTCAGTTTAATTCAGTAATCAGTTACTGAACATTAACTGTGTCCAGGATAACCTTTCTGAAGGATACATGATCCCTCCTATCAAGAAATTTGCAATCTCATATGGGAGAAACTGCAAATAAATACCGAACCCTAAGATGACTACTACAGTATAGAAACAAACAAAGATATAAGTAGGTAAGCAAAATAAGTAGAACAGTAAAGATGAGGATCTTTTATTTGTGTTTTACTTTAGCTCTGTATAGTTTTGAGAGATTTGAAACTGTCATTTTACTTTACAGTTCTTATTATTACTTTATAGTCATCATCATTACTTTGTAGTCAAAGCTGCTGGGTAAGTTGGATCACTTATGCAAATGTTATGGAAAGGTAGCATGCTTCCAGGAGAGTTGTCTTCAGAAAGAGATTTATTGATTTGAGTTTATAACACTGAATTGTGGTTTGGTAATGTGTTTTATTTCAAATTTCAAATAGCTACTTTATCAGATCCCTTGCTGTAGATCTGGGGGTAGGGTTGGGGGAAGGGGCGGTGAGCCTCTTCAGGATGAGCTGTCACACAGCAGGAGATAAGATTTCCTGGATCAGTTTTCTAAAGTGACAGGTTTATCCCCTGGTCAGGACAGAAAGGGAACTCTGCTTTTAATGAACAGGCCAGACTTCTTTGTGTGCATACTTGTTCCGTGTGTTTTGGGGTGAGGATAGGGTTGAGGAGTCTATTTTGTTTTTATGGGGAGTGAATCTGGCATAAAAGTGACAGAACTCTGTGTTCAAGGAAATCCCAGTTGGAAGACACCAGCAACTAAGTAAATTTGGTACTTGAGAAAGTGCGCCTCTGTGAGCTATCCAAGGTGCTGAACCACTACTGTTCTTGTGTGGCTTTCTAATACAGAGAAACAAACGTTCAGACATTTAGAAACCTAGCTTTATTTATATTCCACCCCCCCCCCCGACTAGAGAAATTCTTTAATCTCTATATTTTTGATAATTGTTCTTGCAGTAGTCTTAGCCAGCTCTAGCAGCTCATTTCTTTTTTTGTATCTTTTATTCACTCAACAAATATTTAGAAATAGCCTTCTGTATGCTAGGCACTTTTCTTGTGGTTAAAGGACTCAGATTTATTATGATTATTTCTGCTTTATTTGTGAGATTTGGATTAAAGGAAGAAGTTTTATAGGATAACTAAAGGATTTCAGATTTTCAAGTGTTGTTTGAGGAACCTGGTTTCTGGTTCAAAGGTTGTGTTTTGTTTACTTTTGTTTAAAGTGCTTAGAATAGCCCCTGGCATATAATAGATACTACAGAAATTTTACTCCACTGATGATTAGATTTATTTTATGGAATGTTTTCCTATGCCATTTTAAAAGGAACAGAATTCTTTTCAACCTACACATAAAATTCTTTGAAGAAAAATGCTTTCATGCACAAGAAAAAAATTTGCTTTAAGTACTCTAGTTAGAACATGCACATAGTCTTAAGAAATGCACAGTAAGTATTTTGGGACATTTTCAGATACATTAGAACCAAATTACAGGTTGACTAGTAGGAAAGGGAGGAAACTTCTAACTCAGGCTTTTTAACTTTTTTTCAACCATCTTTTCATTCTGTTTTGTTCATACTAGTCTTTTCTGTATTCAGGTAACCAACACCTGTTTACTCCTACTCCTCTTAAAAACAAAAAGAACTTTTCCTTTGACAGCAATGCATGCCCCAGAAAGGTGGAGTATGTTCTAAACTGTCATTTTTGTAATTCCTAGATCGAAGCATTTGGCATAAATGGGTCTTGACTTCCTGGAAATGTTGGTTTCTTTCCGTAGGGTACAGAATCAGTAGTGTTCCTGGTCTTCTCAAGGCTAGTCACTGTATGTGTCAGTAGGGTAAACCCTTCATCCTCAAGTTGGTGTTAATTGAATGTTGCTCTCAGTTAATATCTGATATGGATTGAATTTGAGCAGAATGTAAAATGTCTGGCTGAAATTCAGTCAGGCTCAGTGTTCTAACATAGTGATTTGCCACTACACACATCTATTTCTGTGATATGCTCTTTTTTCTTTATCAAAATGTAGATTTAGAAACTTGGTAAGCTCCAAATTCTATCATGATTGACTTGAAAATGTCATTGTTTCATTGCCAAACTCAACCATTTTTCTTGGTATCTCAGTGAGAAATCAAAATTTGAGGTTGAACAACATTGAGCAAAATAAGCTTCTTTCCGAGAGGTAGTTTCTCTACCCATGGCTTTTATTTCCCATTCCTTAGGGCAGTGATAGGCACTTCTTTAGCCACCATTTATTGTGAGAATTTGGGACAGACCCAAGAGACCTATGCAACTGTATTATTTTCCTACTTACTCCCCAGACCCAAAGTTTGTTTTAAAATCTATTGGTTGATTTCAGCTGAGTTGCATGCCTTGGTTGTAGTATAATCTCTTGCTTTCTTACACTGTCTCCAGACAGGACTTCATGATTAATTTCTTTTTTTTTTTTTGCCTTTGACTTATTAAGATAGAAATAGGCTAAACAAGCAGAAAAACTTGACTGTTGTTAAGAAACTGAAAGATTCCTTCATTACTCCCTCCATTTCCCTGAGATTCAATACCATTGGCTGCTTTCTTTTAGTTAGCATAGCTTCGCTGCTTAATATGACTAATACAGTACTTAAGAGTGATATATACATGATCTGGCTTAACCTTCCAATTCGGTGGTGCAGTGTCATTCCTGCCACTTTATGTGTGAGAAAGGTTATGTTCAGGGGAGTTAAGTGATTTCTAATGGCCATAGAATTAGAAGTCAGGACTGAGGATTCAGACCTAGTTCTTGCTGTCATTAGTCACTGCTTTTAATCACTCTTCTCTTCTGCTTGCTTTAGTATTTCTTTACTGCCCACAAAAAGTGCCATGTCAGAATAGAGAAATGGTTATTAACTGAGGAAATAGGAAATTTTTGAGGTCTTTAGGGAAACTTAAAACATTTTGGAGTAAAAGTTGGACGTGATTTTATTTGGCAGTTTTATCGTGATGGCTTAAACTAAATGAAGTTGTTTCTGAAGGTACCTAATTTATTGTCTTGAAATATATTTGGTTTGCCACATGCTGTATTTTGTAACAGTTGGCCTGGTAGAGCTTATTTGTGTGTGTAGTTGAATACAAGGATCTCAGGGATTTTAACAAATACTGGAAATATTCAGAGATAAAGCCAAAACAGATATGTTTTTACTCAGCTGTTTCTATGTCTGAACATTTGATAGGAATTTGTTCCCAAAGTGTGGTTACTAGAGAAGATGGACACAAGATTAGGTGACCTCTCTATTGATGATTAGTTTTAGGCAATACTTGCCGAATGCCTTGAGAAAATATTTTTTCAACTTGTTTCAGAATTAGAATAGACTATGCTGACATTTTACACAAGCACATATCTTATTCCTTTTTAGAAATTCAAAGTAAATTCTTATAAAAATAATATATTACCATTATAGATTCTATGAAGAAATTTTCAAATAAAATAACCATATATCTATAAACATCCATAATCTCAACCAGTTAATATGTTGCTATGTTTCATTCAGTTTTTGACACACACACGGGACTTAACATATACATTTATATATAACTTTGTGTACCAATTTTCTACTTAATATAATAGCATTGTCTTATTTTGCATTTCTGTGACTTCCAAGGAGATATAACATACCTTATTGGCCAGTTCTAACTATTTTAGGTTTCTCTACTCGTGTGTATGATGTATGTATAATTTATGTGTTCTGTGTGTGTATATACACATACATATGGTTCTTTTGTTGTTTTAGGAAAAGATCCATTATATTTCTTTAAATGTCATCACAATTTACCCATTTTATTGAGACTATGCACATATTAAAACCTGATATATTAGGACTAATCGAGGGGTCAGTTTAAGTAAGATATTATTAATATTTTTGAAATAGTGTTTTGTGTTTGTGTGTGTTGTATATAGTAACTGGAGAGGCTTTTCCAACAGAAATTTGAGGTAATGTTGAACCTGTGCTAATGAATAGATACAGTTAACTGGGAAACACCATTTGTTTGCCAGGAGTGTCTTAAAAACTTTAAAATAATCCCTCAGTAATTTCATCAGGTTTCCCTGGTGGCTCAGATGGTAAAGAATTTGCCTACAGTACAGGAGACCTGGGTCCAATTCCTGGGTCATGGAGATCCCTTGGAGAAGGGAATGGCTACCCACTTCCTTCTCGCTTAGAAAATTCCATGGACAGAGAAGCTTGTCGGGCTACAGTCCACAGGGTTTCAAAGAGTCTGACACAATTAAGCAACTAATAAATTCATTTGTTTCAGTAATTTCATCATGTCTTCTAGTTTTCTCCTTTAGTTTACCTAGCAATATTTTTTCTTTATTTTAACATCATCTTCAGCCTAATCTAGATAGCCCTATAAATTATCATATCAAAAACTGAGAATTCTCTATACCATTTATTTTCTTCGGAAAATATTCTGAGATCTACGAGTGTGATTTAAACAATAGAGCAGCTGGAACTGGGGCAAGGATGGGAGGTGACATCTGACGTAAGAGCTAAGGAGGAGACAATTGTTGGCCAGGTGACAGCAGACTAGCATTACATTTCTAAATTCCTAATATCTTTGGAATCATAGTCAATAGCAGTTTTAGGTTCTAAATGCTTTCATGTTTCTTATTTTTTTTAAATAAATGGTTATTGGAGGGTAGTTGTTTTACAATGTTGTGTTAGTTTCTGCTGTTCAGCAAAGTGAATCAACATTTAACTTTTCTGTTGTGTTTATCTCAGTAAGATTGAGGGTATTTCTACTCGATGACCTTCTCCAAATGAGATAAATATTCTAATGGTAATTGCGCTCCTGGAATGCACATCTCTTGTAATTAAAGTTTTCTAAGAGTATTGATAAATTCAAATGACTCACAATAGCACAGTAGGCTTTTTAGTTTCAACCTGATTTTTTTAACAGTTTTTTAAACTGTACAACTTCTTTTTAAAAGATATATTTAATTGGAGGATAATTGCTTTATAATATTGTGATGGTTTTTACCATCACAATATTGTTATTATCCTCCAGTTAAAACCTTCTTATTCCAAGAAGTTTGGAAAAATGAGAAAAACTACAAAGGAAAAAAAAAAGTTAAATGAACTGCAACTACTTAGATAAATCAATGTCAACATTTTGATTGCAGCTCCTTTCGTTTCTTTTTTATCTAAATTTTTGTTCAGTTATTAATAAAATTGGAATCAAACCATGCATATTGTTTTACAGCTTGCTATTTTGGTTAGCACTTGGCAAAATTATTTTAGGAAACATCAGCCAGTTTTGTAGATAAAACACATCTTGTTTCAATTTGCTTGATTTTTTTTAGTAGCTGGTTACTAGTTAGGCTGACATTTTCCTTGTTTATTGGCTATTTGCCCTCTATTCAATTGTGAATTGATTATATCTTTTAGTACCTGATAAAAATTATTCAGTCATTTCTGTTTTTTCTTTACACTCTCAGGTGTTTTTCTCATTTATTATTGTAACATGTAATTCTCACCTTTAAAATGCAGAGATTTGGACTTTTTCCCCCCAAAGCCATCAGAGAATATTGCATGTTTTTATGGCTGGAACACGAAAACAGTGGTTGGAATTTCAAAATCATTTGATTATTTCTGGCTTTGAGCTTTCCAATTCTCCTTTTTAAAATCTCTAAACCTACACTGTGGCATACATTTATAAATATAGAAGTCATTATGACAACGTAACATGAAATTGTAAGAATTGATGTTCTATTTCCTAAAACTCTTTGAGTTCAGTGAAATAAATTTATCAGTTGTTTCAGTGGTTATTTGCATCTTTCATAGCATTTACATCATTGCACTAAAAAGTTTAACGCCCTCCACACTAAGACTCAACTTCCACCCTGAATTTGATTTACTGGTGGGAAAACTGCAGATGCTGTTTTTCCTGGAAAGACAGGCTCTGTGGACCCTCCGTAATCCATGATCCATTCTCTGTAAAACTAACTTCCAGGAAATATCCTGCATCAAAATTGATCACTTGTATTAATCAGTTTTCATTATTTTTACTATCTCGTTGAAAGCTTTAATGCCAACAGGAATTTATTCTCCAAATTCATAGCATATTAGAATCCTTTGTCACTAATATTTTCCAAATGTGTATAAGGCTTTTGATTTTAGTCATGGACTATATCCAGTATGTTTTTAAGAAAAGATTTTCTAAGCTTGACAGATAAGAATGCAAGCAAGTTATGTCCATTTTCCATTTTTCTTCTGATTTTACTTCATGCTGCACTTCTCTGTATGTAGAAATAAGAACTTATTTCTACTAAAAGAATGGATGCCCCTCATAATATACCATTAAAAAATACATCATATACTTGGTCTTCTAATCCCTCATACACACAGGCACATTCTTGGAGTTACCATTTGTTCATAGAGTTAAGAAATTAAGAGTTGTGGGGTTTTTTGTTTGTTTGTAATTGAGTTCCCCATACCCCTCTAAAAAAGCAGAGGAAAAAGTTGGTTTCTACTTGGAGTTATTCATATGCTGGTATTTCTGATGCTTCTTAGTTCTTGCTTCTTAAAGTCACCCAATGTCTATAAATACTGTAACTATGAAACCACATTTTACTGGGTAGAACAGTACAATGGTTTACATGTTCAGTGCTTATGTTTTATCCTTTTGGACCATAAGACAAGTCAGCAACCTGTAGTCTCAGGATCAAGAAGACGATATGGCTCTAGCAAAAAGTAGCATCTGAGTGCTTGAATCCAACAGGCTGTTTCTGAGATCACTTTCAAAATGCAGGGCATGATACGGATCGGTGATGCTAGAGTAAATATTGGAGTTCATAGAATATCAAAGATCCTGCTTTTCATATTCAGATTTTTAAATAAAAGGAAATAAACTGTCCATGATCTTTCTGATATTTGAAGGCAGTTGTGGGAAGTCACTCTTGACTGTTTTTGATCCTTTTTGTGGCAACCATAGGCAGAAGACCTGGCCTAGCTAAGCATTCTGGCTTTGCTCACACATTACCTATATGATAATTGCAAGTGTTCACAAGTGTCACGAATGATTCAGAGTGATAGATGATGCACAGAAAATTTTTTTTATTGAAGTTAGTCTGATGGAGTTCCATGTGCTATACAGTAGGACCTTGTTGGTTACCCATTTTAAATACAGCAGTGTGTACATGTTGATCTCAGAGTCCCTAAGAAGTATTAGCTGGATCCTGGTTGTATGCTGCTTAAAATACTAAACTGGTTTCCACTGCACTTAGAATTAATCCTGTTTCTTTCCACCACCAAAGGGATCTGTGTGCTCTGTCTCCCACCTTCCCCTGAAACTTCATCTCTTACCTCTGTCCTGTGTGCTCTATGCTACAGCCACTTGGCCTCCTTTTTGACCCAAACTGAGAGCACATTGTCATCTCAAGGGCATGGTGTTTGCTGTTCTCTCTGCCTGAATCTCCCAAGTATTTGCAACTTTCAACCTTTATGGACTTTCTGCAGTTTCCCTAGCCTTTCTTCCTTCCCTCGATACTTTCATTATGCTATCTTATTTTCTTTGTGGCATGGCTATTTAATTATATCTTTATCTATTAATTATCTTTTCCCAACTAGATATGTCCTCCATGAGGACAGAGAGATCTTGATACCCTGTTCACAGTAGGGTCACAGTAGCAATCAGTGAACAATCTATGCATATTTGTTGAATGAATAAAGAAAATGAAAACCTTAAAAGGGTTTTTAGGTAATAAGCTCAGTAAAATTGGACTATTCATTGGATTTTGGATAGGTATTAAAAAATACACTTTCAAGCATGTCCAGTTGCCTACTGTAACTTTTGCTCTCTTGGCCATCTGAGATCACTTTTAATTGGCATTCTTGGTAGTTGTGATGCTCAGTTAATGCTCCTCAATACTCAAAAGGGAAAGGCATATCTCCTGTCTTTCATAAGACCCCTCTTAGATTGGATCAAATGTCCCTCTCTCACCCACTGATTTCAATCAGAACCCCTCTCCCTGCAGGAAATAGAGAGTCACAGGATCAGAAAAGCTATGATTTATTTTAGAAACTATTATGTGTCTCTATGTAAAAGAAACTTTGACTTAAGAAATTGGCTCATGTGATGATGTAACTGGCAAGTCATGAATATATAGGGCAAGGCTGCAGGCTAGAAACTCAGGTAGGGGTTGTTGCTACTGTCTTGAGAAGAATCATCTTCTTTGGGAAACCTGTGTTTGCTCAAACAGCCTTCCAGCTGACTGAATGACACTCTCAAGTATCTCTTCTATGTTAGGCCAGTTGTAGATGTTAACTGCATCTATAAAATACCTTCACAAAATCATTTGATTAATGTTTGGTTAAATAAATGGGTACAGATGTAAAGAACAAACACATGGATGCCAAGGGAAAAGAGGGGAGTGAGATGAATTGGGAGATTGGGATTGACATATATACCCTACTATGTATAAATTAGATGGCTAATGAGAAGCTACCGTAAAGCACAGGGAACTCTACTCAGTGTTCTGTAGTGACCTAAATGGGAAAGAAATCCAAGGAAGAGGGTGTATATTTATTTACCCTAAATAACTCAGCTAAATCAGTTTAGCTGATCACTTTGCTGTACAGTAGAAACTAACACAGCATTGCAAAACAACTATATTCCAATAAAAATTTTAGAAAACAAACAGAAAAATAACTGGGTACTGTCAGTTTAGTTCAGTTACTCAGTTGTGTCCGACTTGTTGTGACCCCATGGTCTGAAGCATGCCAGGCCTCCCTGTCCATCAACACCTCCCAGAGCTTACTCAAACTCATGTCCATCCAGTCAGTCATGCCATCCAACCATCTCATCCTCTGTCGTCCCCTTCTCCTCCCGCCTTCAATCTTTTCCAGCATCAGGGTCTTTTCCAGTGAGTCAGTTCTTCCGAACAGGTGGCCAGAGTATTGGAGTTTCAGCTTCAGCATCAGTCCTTTCAGTGTATATTCAGGATTGATTTCATTTAGGATTGACTGGTTTGATCTCCTTGCAGTCCAAGGAACTCTCAAGAGTCTTCTCCAACACCACAGTTCAAAAGCATCAATTCTTCGGCCTTCAGCTTCTTTATGGTCCAAATCTCACATCCATACATAACTACTGGGAAAACCATAGCTTTGACTAGATGGACCTTTGTCGACAAAGTAATGTCTCTGCTTTTTAATATGCTGTCTAGGTTGGTCATAGCTTTTCTTCCAAGGAGCAGGCGTCTTTCAGTTTCATGGCTGCAGTCACCATCTGCAGTGATTCTGGAGCCCATGAAAATAAAGTCTCTCACTGTTCCTGTTGTTTCCCCATCTATTTGCCATGAAATGATGGGACTGGATGCCATGATCTTCTGTTTTTGAATGTTGAGTTTTAAGCCAGCTTTTTCACTCTCCGGTTTCACTTTCAGCAAGAGGCTCTTCAGTTCCTCATTGCTTTCTGCCATAAGGGTGGTGTCATCTGCATATCTGAGGTTATTGATATTTCTCCTGGCAGTCTTGATTCCAGCTGTGCTTCATCCAGCCCAGCATTTCACATGATGTACTCTGCATATAAGTTAAATAAGCAGGGTGACAATATATAGCCTTGATGTACTCCTTTCTCAATTTGGAATCAGTCTGTTGTTGCATGTCCAGTTCTAACTGTTGTTTCTTGACCTGCATACAGATTTCTCAGGAGGCAGGTAAGGTGGTCTGGCATTCCTATCTCTTGTAGAATTTTCCACAGTTTGTTGTAATTTACACAGTCAAAGGCTTTAGCATAGTCAATGAGCAATAGATGTTCTTGTGGAATTCTTTTGCTTTTCCAATGATCCAACAAATGTTGGCAATTTGATCTCTGGTTCCTTTGCCTTTTCTAAATCCAGCTTGAACATCTGGAAGTTCATAGTTCATGTACTACTGAAGCCTGGCTTGGAGAATTTTGAGCATTACTTTACTAGTGTGTGAGATGAGTGCATTTGTGTGGTACTTTGAGCATTCTTTGGCATTGCCTTTCTTTGGGATTGCAATGAAAACTGAGCTTTTCCAGTCCTATGGCCACTGCTTAGTTTTCCAAATTTCCTGGCATATTGTGTGCAACACTTTCATAGTATCATCTTTTTGGATTTGAAATAACTCAACTGGAATTCTATCAGCTCCACTAGCTTTGTTCATAGTGATGCTTCCTAAGGCCTACTTGACTTCACATTCCAGAATGTCTGGCTCTAAGTGAGTGATCACACCATTGTGGTTATCTGGGTTGTTTAGATCTTTTTTGTACAGTTCTTCCGTGTATTCTTGCCACCTCTTCTTAATATCTTCTGCTTCTGTTAGGTCCATACCATTTCTGTCCTTTATTGTGCCCATCTTTGCATGAAATGCTCCCTTTGTGTCTCTAATTTTCTTGAAGGGATCTCTAGTCTTTCCCATTCTATTGTTTTCCTCTATTTCTTTGCATTGATTGTTGAGGAAGGCTTTCTTATCTCTCCTTGCTATTCTTTGGAACTCTGCATTCAAATGGATATATCTTTCCTTTTCTCCTTTGCCTTTCCCTTCTCTTCTTTTCTCAGCTATTTGTAAGGCCTCCTTAGACAACCATTTTGCCTTTTTGCATTTCTTTTCCTTGGGGATGGTCTTGATCCCTGTCTCCTGTACAATGTCACGAACCTTTGTCCATAGTTCATCAGGCACTCTGTCTATTCGATCCAATCCCTTGAATCCATTTCTCACTTCCACTATATAATCATAAGGGATTTGATTTAGGTCATACCTGAATGGTCTAGTGGTTTTCCCTGCTTTCTTCAATTTAAGTCTGAATTTCGCAATAAGGAGTTCATGATCGGAGTCTCAGTCAGCTCCTGGTCTTGTTTTTGTTGACTGTGTAGAGCTTCTCCATCTTTGGCTGCAAAGAATATAATCAGTCTGATTTCTCTATTGACCATCTGGTGATGTCCATGTGTAGAGCCTTCTCTTGTGTTGTTGGAAGAGGGTGTTTGCTATGACCAGTGTTTTCTCTTGGCAAAACTCTATTGGTCTTTACCGTGTTTCATTCTGTACTGCAAGGCCAAATTTGCCTGTTACTCCAGGTATTTCTTGACTTTCTACTTTTGCATTCCAGTCCCCTATAATGAAAAGGACATCTTTTTTGGATGTTAGTTCTAGAAGGTCTTGTAGGTCTTCACAGGACCATTAAATGTCAGCTTCTTCGGCATTAGTGATTGGGACATAGACTTGGATTACTGTGATATTGAATGGTTTACCTTGGAAATGACTGAAATCATTGTCATTTTTGAGATTGCACCCAATGGATTGCATCTTGGATTCTTTTGTTTACTATGAGGGCTACTCCATTTCTTCTAAGGGATTCGTGCCTACAGTAGTGGATATAATGGTCATCTGAGTTAAATTTGCCCATTCCAGTCCATCTTAATTGACTGATTTCTAAAATGTTGATGTTCACTCTTGCCACGTCCTGTTTGACCACTCTCAATTTATCTTTTTTCAGGGACCTAGCATTCCAGGTTCCTATGCAATATTGTGCTTTACAGCGTCAGACTTTGCTTCCATCACCAGTCACATTCACAACTGGGCATTGTTTTCACTTTGCTCAGTCTCTTCATTCTTTCTGGAGCTGTTTCTCCAGTCTTCTCTAGTAGCATATCGGGCACCTACTGACGTGGGGTGTTCATCTTTCAGTGTCCTATCTTTCTGCCTTTCCATACTATTCATGGGGTCTCAAGACAAGAATATTGAAGTGGTTTGCCATTCCCTTCTCCAGTGGACTACGTTTTGTCAGAACTCTCCCCCATGACCCGTCCATCTTGAGTGGCCCCACAAGGCATGGCTCATAGTTTCATTGAGTTAGACAAGGCTGTGATGCAAGTGATCATTTTGGTTCAGTTCAGTTCAGTCGGTCAGTTGTGTCTGACTCTTTGCAACCCCATCAATTGCAGCACGCCAGGCCTCCCTGTCTATCACCAACTCCAGGAGTTCACACAGACTCACATGCGTCGAATTAGTGATGCCATCCAGCCATCTCATCCTCTGTCGTCGCCTTCTCCTCCTGCTCCCAATCCCTCCGAGCATCAGGGTCTTTTCCAATGAGTCAGTTCTTCGCACGAGGTGGCCAAAGTACTGGAGTTTCAGCTTCAACATCAGTCCTTCCAGTGAACAGCCGGGACTGATCTCCTTTAGGATGGACTGGTTGGATCTTCTTGTAGTCCAAGGGACTCTCAAGAGTCTTCTCCAACACCACAGTTCAAAAGCATCAATTCTTTGGTGCTTAGCTTTCTTAACAGTCCAACTCTCACATCCATACATGACCTTTGGAAAAATCATAGCCTTGACTCGACAGACCTTTGTTGGCAAAGTAATGTCTCTGCTTTTGAATATGCTATCTAGGTTGGTCATAACTTTTCTTCCAAGGAGTAAACATCTTTTAATTTCATGGCTGCAATCACCATCTGCAGTGATTTTGGAGCCAAGAAAAATTAAGTCTGACACTGTTTCCACTGTTTCCCCATCTATTTGCCATGAAGTGATGGGACTGGATGCCATGATCTTCGTTTTCTGATTGTTGAGTTTTAAGCCAACTTTTTCACCGTCCTCTTTCACTTTCATCAAGAGGCTGTTTAGTTCTTCTTCATTTTCTGCCATAAGGGTGGTGTCATCTGCGTATCTGAGGTTATTGATTTTTCTCCTGGCAGTCTTGATTCCAGCTTGTGCTTCTTCCAGTCCAGCATTTCTCATGATGTACTCTGCATATAAGTTAAATAAGCAGGTGACAATATACAGCCTTGACATACTCCTCTTCCTATTTGGAACCAGTCTGTTGTTCCATGTCCAGTTCTAACTGTTGCTTCCTGACCTGCAAACAGGTTTCTCAAGAGGCAGATCAGGTAGTTTCCGTTCTGTCTGTCCTCTGATGGATAAGGATAAGAGGCTTGTAAAATGGACTGGAGTGGGTGAATTTAACTCAGATGACCATTATATCTACTACTGTGGGCAGGAATCCCTCAGAAGAAATGGAGTAGCCATCATGGTCAACAAAAGAGTCCAAAATGCAGTACTTGGATGCAATCTCAAAAACGAAAGAATGATCTCTATTCGTCTCCAAGGCAAACCATTAAGTATCACGGTAATCCAAGTCTATTCCCCAACGAGTAATGCTGAAGAAGCTGAAGTTGAACGGTTCTATGAAGATCTACAAGACCTTTTAGAACTAACACCTAAAAAAGATGTCCTTTTCATTACTGGGGACTGAAATGCAAAAGTAGGAAGTCAAGAAACATCTGGAGTAATAGGCAAATTTGGCCTTGGAATGCGGAATGAAACAGGGCAAAGACTGGTAGAGTTTTGCCAAGAAAATGCACTGGTCATAGCAAACACCCTCTTCCAACAACACAAGAGAAGACTCTATACGTGGACATTACCAGATGGTCAACACTGAAATCAGATTGATTATATTCTTTGCAGCCAAAGATGGATAAGCTCTATACAGTCAGCAAAAACAAGACCAGGAGCTGACTGTGGGTCAGATCACGAACTCCTTATTGTGAAATTCAGACTTAAATTGAAGAAAGTAGGTAAAACTGCTAGATCATTCAGGTATGACCTCAATCAAATCCCCTATGATTATACAGTGGAAGTGAGAAATAGATTTAAGGGCCTACATGTGATAGATAGAGTGCCTGATGAACTATGGAATGAGGTTCATGACATTGTACAGGAGACAGGGATCAAGACCATCCCCATGGAAAAGAAAGGCAAAAAAGCAAAATGGCTGTCTGGGGAGGCCTTACAAATAGCTGTGAAAAAAGAGAAGTGAAAAGCAAAGGAGAAAAGCAAAGATATAAGCATCTGAATGCAGAGTTCCAGAGAATAACCAGAAGAGATAAGAAAGCCTTCTTCAGCGATCAATGCAAAGAAATAGAGGAAAAGAACAGAATGGGAAAGGCTAGAGATCTCTTCAAGACAATTAGAGATACCAAGGGAACATTTCATGCAAAGGTGGGCACAATAAAGGACAGAAATGGTATGGACCTAACAGAAGCAGAAGATATTAAGAAGAGGTGGCAAGAATGCACAGAACTGTACAAAAAAGATCTAAACAACCCAGATAATCAGAATGGTGTGATCACTCATCTAGAGCCAGACATCCTGGAATGTGAAGTCAAGTGGCCCTTAGGAAGCATCACTATGAACAAAGCTAGTGGAGGTGATGGAATTCCAGTGGAGGTATTTCAAATCCTGAAAGATGATGCTATGAAAGTGCTGCCCTCAATATGCCAGCAAATTTGGAAAACTCAGCAGTGGCCACTGCTGGACTGGAAAAGGTCAGTTTTCATTCCAGTCCCAAAGAAAGGCAATGCCAAAGAATGCTCAAAATACCGCACAATTGCACTCATCTCACATGTGAATAAAGTAATGCTCAAAATTCTCCAAGCCAGGCTTCAGCAATATGTGAACCGTGAACTTCCTGATATTCAAGCTGGTTTTAGAAAAGGCAGAGGAACCAGAGATCAAATTGCCAACATCCGCTGGATCATGGAAAAAGCTAGAGAGTTCCAGAAAGACATCTATTTCTGCTTTATTGACTATGCCAAGGCCTTTGACTGTGTGGATCACAATAAACTGTGGAAAATTCTGAAAGAGATGGGAATACCAGACCACCTGACCTGCCTCTTGAGAAACCTATATGCAGGTCAGGAAGCAACAGTTAGAACTGGACATAGAACAACAGACTGGTTCCAAATAGGAAACGGAGCACGTCAAGGCTGTATATTGTCACCCTGCTTATTTAACTTAAATGCAGAGTACATCATGAGAAACGCTGGACTGGAAGAAGCACAAGCTGGAATCAAGATTGCCAGGAGAAATATCAATAACCTCAGATATGCAGATGACACCACCCTTATGGCAGAAAGTGAAGAGGAACTAAAAAGCCTCTTGATGAAAGTGAAAGAGGAGAGTGAAAAAGTTGGCTTAAAGCTCAACATTCAGAAAACGAAGATCATGGCATCCGGTCCCATTACTTCATGGGAAATAGATGGGGAAACAGTGGAAACAGTGTCATACTTAATTTTTCTTGGCTCCAGAATCACTGCAGATGGTGATTGCGGCCATGAAATTAAAAGACGCTTACTCCTTGGAAGAAAAGTTATGACCAACCTAGATGGCATATTCAAAAGCAGAGACATTACTTTGCCGACTAAGGTCCACCTAGTTAAGGCTATGGTTTCTCCAGTGGTCGTGTATGGATGTGAGAGTTGGACTGTGAAGAAAGCTGAGCGCTGAAGAATTGATGCTCTTGAACTGTGGTGTTGGAGAAGACTCTTGAGAGTCCCTTGGACTGCAAGGAGATCCAACCAGTCCATTCTGAAGGAGATCAGCCCTGGGATTTCTTCAGAAGGAATGATGCTAAAGCTGAAACTCCAGTATTTTGGCCACCTCATGCGAAGAGTTGACTCATTGGAAAAGACTCTGATGCTGGGAGGGATTGAGGGCAGGAGGAGAAGGGGACGACAGAGGGTGAGGTGGCTGGATGGCATCATGGACTCGATGAACGTGAGTCTGAGTGAACTCTGGGAGATGGTGATGGACAGGGAGGCCTGGCATGCTGCGATTGATGGGGTTGCAAAGTGTCTGACAGGACTGAGTGACTGAACTGAACTGAGAGGCTTCTTGATGGGAGGGACTGGCTGTGGTGGAATCTGGGTCTTGCTCTAATGGGTGGGCCCAGTAATTCTTTATCCAGTTTTCTGTTGATGGGTGGGGCTGAGTTCCTTCTCTGTAGTTTGACCTGAGGCCAAAGAAAAGAGTCATCTGATGCTACCCCTCACCATCAACAGCCCTTTGATCTGTTGCCTCAGGCAACAAGTATTCAGTATATCCTCTGCATGTACTGAGTAACACTCTGACCATTGAAGAAGACCCTGATGAAGAAGTGGTCAACTTTCTACCCTAGTCATGTTTCCATTCTGGTGAGGAACAAAACAGAGGAATAAACTTTTATCATTCACATTAGGCAGTTTATGTGCTATGAAAAAAACAACAACAACCAAAAAAGAGGGTCAGAGAGGGGATGATAAAGAGTGGATGATAATTACATAGCAAGTACATTTAGTCTGAGATCCAGCTGAAGTGTTATCTAGAGAAACAGCCTTGGGGGAGGAAATAGAAGGTGCAAGGGCCCTGAGGTAGGAACATACTTCCCCAAACAGCAAGAAGGCTGGTATGCCTGGAAAACAGTGAGAGATGATACAGAGGAAAGAAATGACAGAAAATAAAATCAGAAGTAAGCAAGAGCTTGACCACCAAGGGTCACTGTGTGGTCATGCGATGGACTGTGGATTTTATTTTTATTTATTGTACTGAGGGCCATGAGAAAGTTTGATGTTGTTATTATTGGGATTTTAATTGTTGTAATTTTTTTTCAGGGGCTTGATTAATGTTCTGAAAGGTAACCTGAGTAGAAATGAAGCATAGAGTGGAAAGAAAGCAAGCAGGGAGACATATTGGAGATGACTGCACTAGACAGGTGAGAGATGCTGGTGACCTGGATTAGGGATGTGACTGGGGAGGGATGACGGATGGTCAGATACAGCAGCTGTCTGAAGGCAGCACCAGGTGTAGGATGTAGGAGAAATGGAGGAGACAAGGATGATTCCAAGGCTGGCATAAACAGTAGGGTCCATGGCATCAGGTGGAATCTCCTGATGGGAAGGCACTAGGGAGGAGGCACGCATGCCCTGTGGTGGGTCAGTGTGTGGTCTGTCCCATTTGAAAGGCCCATCAGACAGACATCAGAGTGGGAAGTATTGAAGACATAGTTGGATTCATGAGACTGAGCGTAAAGGCAGACATGATGGGTGGAAAGTTCTAACTCTAGGAAATGCTAAAAACAAAACATGTTCATGTTGATGTATGCCAAAACTAATACAATATTGTAAAGTAAAAATAAAAATAATAATAAAAAATAATAAATAAAATAAAAAATAAATACCTGTTAAAAAAAAAACAAACAGCACTGAGGTCAGAAAAATAGAGCATTGTGTTCTCAGTTGTGTCTGACTCTTGTGATCCCGTGGACTGTAGCCTGCCAGGCTCCTCTGTCCAGGGGATTTCCCGGACAAAAACACTGGAGTGGGTTGCCATTTCCTTCTCCCAGAGACCTTCTCGACCCAGGGTTCAAACCCATATCTCCTGCTTTGGCAGGTGAATTCTTTACCACTAGTGCCACCTGAGAAGCCCATGAAGGGTCCCCACACCCAGAAGGCATGCTTTTTGTATGTATTACCCAACTAAAGCTCCTGCCCTTTCCTTCAGCCATAAGAGGCACCTGCATAAATAGAAATCTTCAAAGAATAAAAACAAATTGCAGGGAGAGGGGAACGAGTTAAGAGAACAGTACTGACACATATGGGCATTCCTGGTAGCTCAACTGGTAAAGAATCCGCCTGCCGTGCAGGAGACTCCAGTTCAATTTCTGGGTTGAGAAGATCCCCTGGAGGAGGGCATGGCAACCCACTCCAGTATTCTTTTCTGGGAAATCCCAGGGACAGAGGACCCTGGTGGGCTACAGTCCATGGGGTGCAAAGAGTAGGACACAGCTCAGTCTGCTCATGCATGTGTAAAATAGATGACTAGTGGGAAGCTGCTGAGCACAGGGAGCTCAGCCCGGTGCTCTGTGATGATCTAGACAAGGGTGGAATGTGGGTGGGGAGGGAGATTCACGAGAGAGCGGATATATGTATATATCTAGCTGATTCACTTTGCTGTACAGCAGAAACTAACATAACATTGTAAAGCAATTATATAGCCCAATTAAAAAAAAATGCAATTGAGACCCTTAAACAAAAACAGAAAACCAAATGTGAACAAATACATGAGGAATAAAAAGAGCCAGAAAGTGAGGCAAGCAAACAGTAATCACAATAGGATAATTCTTGAATCATGTACATCAAATTATCGGCAGCTTAGTAAAGTGTACTTTTCACATACATCACAGTTCATTACAGGCTGATGGGAGGTGAGATGGAAAGGGAGATTTTGTCCACAATCGTTCAGGGATCGAGTCTCCTGTAACTAGTAGCTGTGCCAACATCTATGACTCAGAGTCTGCCACTGTGTACACTGCCAGCAATCAAGTGATAGGAACATGGAGAATGCACACTGCCTCTTCACCTCCTTCCTGGGGACCATTTTAGAATCAAGGCCTGGAAGTGACTTCTCATTCTACTGGCCAAAATTCAGTACACAGCCCATTTAACCACAGGAGAGGCTGAAGGAGAAAGAGTAAAATGGGATTTAGGACACATGGCTTGTCTCTGCCATCCCAATCCGATAAGCAGAAAATCTGGCTCTCAAGAAAATAGTTATTAATAATAAATAGAAGAACATTTTGAGATAGGAATAATTAACTATCTTAAGGAATTTGATATGTCTCATATCCATGGGAAAAAAGTGCTTTGTATAACAAAAAGAAACACCAAAAATATAACCCCTATAAAAAGTATTATTTATGATAAATAGAAAACAGTGGCTGGTGAAAATTTTATGAGTTACAAGTTTGATCCTTGGTGTTTCAGGTTATAGGGACAAATAAAGAGATGAAGAGTACGAAAGTTAAGACAGAGGATGTAAGTGGTAATTCCATCATTTGTCTAATAAGACATTTAAGAAGTACAGAACAGACTGGATGAGAGACAGTAGTCAAACAAGAGAATAGTTGTATTTTAGAGCTGCAGGAAATCATGTATCTTTAGATTGAAAACCCCCTTTGGCTACAGAAGAACTGATAAATGTGACTTTCAAGTAGACATATTCTGATACAATTCCAGAATTCAAAAAATAATGAGTGAATTTTTTTAATATTGCAGAGGGGGGAAAGGCATATTATTCACAAAGGAATAGAAATTAGATTGGTATTGCTATTGCATCTGTAAGACTAAGCAAATGAAACAATGTCTTCCCAGATCCACAGAAAAAACTCTTAAATTTAAAAAAAATTCTAAACCTAGTCAAACCATCATTCAAATATAAGGGCAGAGACATCTGGGGACACGTGCTGCTGCTGCTGCTGCTGCTGCTGCTGCTGCTGCTGCTGCTGCTGCTGCTGCTGCTGCTGCTGCTAGGTCGCTTCAGTCATGTCCAACGCTGTGCGACCCCATAGACGGCAGCCCACCAGGCTCCCCCGTCCCTGGGATTCTCCAGGCAAGAACACTGGAGTGGGTTGCCATTTCCTTCTCCAATGCATGAAAGTGAAAAGTGAAAGTGAAGTTGCTCAGTAGCGCCGAACTCTTAGCGACCCCATGGACTGCGGCCCACCAGGCTCCTCCCTCCATGGGATTTTCCAGGCAAGAGTACTGGAGTGGGTTGCCATTTCCTTCTCCGCTGGGGATACCTAAGTGCTCAAAAATCTAATATCTATAGGCTTGTCCTGAAAAAAATTACTCATTCAACAAAACAAACAATAGCCCAAGAAATGAAGAGACATGGGTAACATGAAATATGAGGATGGGACGCAAACCACTTGTGTTCACATCTAAAAAATATCTATGGCAAAACTTAGAGGCAAAATAATGGCTATCTGGATCAAATATCTGCTTAAAAGAAGATGAGGCAGAAAGGGAATGTATCCTAAGGACAAAGTCCTGTCCAAGAGAAGGTATTAGTACTGATGAAGTCTAGACACTGACATAAAATGTGTTTATATACTTCTCAAAAGATGAAGGGCAATCACTAGGAAAAATAAGTAAATCTTGAGCTTAATGAGAAGAAAAATGATGGAAGAACAACAACACAAAGAACATCAATTTTAGAAAATGATCGTGTGGAAGACGTGGGTGGAGAGCAGCAGTAAGGAGGCATAAAAATAAACTAAAAGGAACGGAACAGAAACAAACATCATGAGTTACAACAAATGTGAAGGGGTCAAATCTATTAGATTTGTTATGTCTTAAAAGTTAGTCTCTTTAAAATTCTAAATTTGAGTAGTAGATAGGATGCTATATACTGTTTGCAAGACAAACAACTGAAATCAAAGACAAGATGTAAAACTAAAAAGCTAGGAAAATATTTTCCAAACATGAGCTTATACAAAGAAATGAGTGTGCCATTATTAATATTAGGGAAAAAATAAGTAAAAACAAATATGTATTTAAATATATATTCTGATAACAATTAATACAACTTGAAGTTGATCACAAAACAATAGCAAAAATAAATTCATAATTAGAAATAAAATTTCCTAAACCATGCTTGCATTAAGAAGAAAATAAAGTTGAAATTATAACTACAGGAGACAAAACTTGCTATTTTTGTTAAAATCTGTGGAATTTGTCCAAAGTAGTATTTGAAAAAATAGAAATAGCTTTAACTACATGCATAATAAATGAAAACAAGTGAAAATATGTCGACTAAATAATCACCTTAAATTTTTTTAAAAAGGAATAATGATAAAAAGCAGATATTAAAAATTATAAAGGAAAACAAACTAAATAAAATTAAATCTGGTTCTGTGGAAATATCACTAAAATAAACTGTTAGAAAATCTCAAGAACAAAATGAGTTATCAAAAAGTAATAATCAAATATTTTTGGTAAGCGGTGATAATTGTGGACATGGCTTCAACTTGAATGATTCCGGTTCTATAAAGAATCATACATGTAATTTTGAGGATCAAATATGTTAATTTGTAAATAACTTAAGAAGGATATAAATGACTAAGTAAATAAACTAAGTAATCATTAAGGAAACAAATGAATAGTAAAGTAATAAATGAATGTTAGGACTGAGTATATTAATATGCATGAAGGATTTAATCAGCACCTGGAACATCGCAACACTGTGTGTGTTTGCTCTCATTATTTCATGTCAGTCAGGCTGCTGTGGGTAGAAAAGACTCGTGTGCTAAGAGTGGAAGTGGGAGGTTAGTTAGGATGGTATTGGAATATTCCAAGGAGAAATGCTGAGAGCTTTGACAGGAGGCAGGAATGGAGGTGATAGTGCTTAGTGTCCACAAACAGTATGAACATCAAGGCCTAAAGACTTACTAGAATTTGTATATGGGATGTGAGAGGATCAAGGATGAGTCTGAGTTTTCAAGGTTAAACGGGTGAATAAATGAAACTGCTATTTACTTAGGTCAGGAAAATCTAGCAAAGAGTAATTTCAGGAGGAGATGTAGACTTGTCTCTTAGATATATTAAATTTGAGAAGCATTTGTATTCAAGTGTATAAAAGTTACCAAATTATTTATACAAAGCAACTCAGTATATATGAAGTTCACAAGTTGTTAAATTGAATACAGACATATTTATATGCAACTGAATGGATTGGTCTTATCAGAAGGCGAAACTACATAGTTTCAACCTCCATTTTACTACCTAATTTACTGAGTCAAATTCAAATAAAAGTTTCTTACTAATATATCTCTGACAATCTATGGCTTAGTTATTATGTTTCATAGTTTGATTAACTGTCAATGTATGTTTTGATTAAAGGGATTTCTTTTCTCACAGGAATTAGCAAAGATGAGAGAGCATAAGGTTAGGTAATTTTTTAAAATCAACCCCATACATGCCAATATCTAAATATAAATTACAGGATCTTACTAGAAGATAAGTAATCTATATTCTCTGAAGCAGAAGTAATAGTTATACAATTTTTTCACTTTACATTGTAATGGAATCAACTCCATATTGATAGGAATATTGAAAAAATGTAGAACATTAATATATTTATAACATAATTAAGTTGTAAATGATGGCAGAGGTAAGACTCTTAACTTGTACATGGACACTATATGCCAATAATTTATTTAGCCTAGTAGCAGTTTTCATTTAGTACTCAATTACTCAGCATTCAGGTAAAGCATTACCGTTTGCTGAAGAAATTAGATTTGTGATTAAGAAACAAGTACGCTGAAGACATTTAGTAATTCACAGATTTTCAGCTGACAGCATGTGCGGTCTGCTTCCATATCATTACCGTGCTCCTCTCCTTTCTGACTATTCTAGCCAAGATTTAACAATTTCCTGAATCTAAATTACTTCAAGTTAATAATAATCCTACATGATTTCTTCTAGCTGAACTTTATAATCTTACCATTTATCCTTCAATATTAACTCTGGTTATATGTCTTCTAAAAGGGCAATGCTGGCAATGACAGGCAGGCACTAGCATGCAAAGTAAGTATGTGTATTTCACTTACATGTTTCCAGGCAGATTTTTAAGCAATATCATGCAAAAATGCTAATACACTCATAATTATCAGTTATACAGTAGGAGTAGACATGGCGTCCACGTCTTAGAGAAAACCAAGGAAGTTTTGTGCTTATGAAAAAGATGTAATAGGTTTATCTTGAACAAACAATTAATTATATTGTTTTATCTGTAATAATTGCCTACAGATATCTCATGGGAAGTAAATAATATAAAAATCCCCAACACCATGAATACAGTCCTTGTAATTTTTCTGGTTTTGAATGACTGTTATATAATCTGTGACACCACAAGTAATTTAAAGCACAAATAAGAAAATATTCAATTTTATGTATATTAGTCAGACCTTATTTTCAGTGTAAAGAGAAACCCAGACATACTCAACACCTGAAATGTCACCCGCACACAAAAATGCAAGTAAATTGGCAACATAAAGCCTTTGGTAAAAATAAAATAATTTTGCATAAAAATCAGAATCAAAAGTATGCCATTCAGACCTTCCTGATAATTATATTTAAGTGTGGATTCTGCTGCAAAGCAAACCTAAAACTCTTGTCTCCAATGCATCCCAGCAGTGGCAGTCCCAGTAATAACGACAGGTCTCAGGAGCCGTGTTTCCTGTTTCCAAGCCCACAAAAGCGTGGTGTGACGGGCAGGGTGCATGTGTCTGATGACTAGGATGAAGTCCGTGGTGGCCTGCCGTGGGGTCAGGGGCACTGAACACAACAGTCCTGGCCGAAGTCCTTTTGAAGGAGGTTGCCATTCTGAATGATCCTGAGTATCTCAGGCTCTACATTGTCTTTCCCTATAGTCTGGCTAACAGCCTTCCCAAGGCAGATGGTTAACTTGATTTAGAAAGTAGATTTTAGGACTTTACGCTAGTGCTGAGTGCTGTGGCTGCTGGTCACAGAATAAACAAAGACATGGGGGAAAGCAGCGAACTGTTCACAGCTGTTCACACCATGACTCTTTCACAGTTATCCTGGTTACTACTTCTTGACGCTGGATATTGGTTGCCTCTGATGGATGCCTCTTTTAGAGCTTTACATGGAGTTTCTTTAAAGAGAATCGATCTTATTAGAGTAGGTTTCTCCTACTTAAATTTGTGCTTTGATTTCCTCTACTTCTGTTTCTCCTTCAGCGAATCCCATCTGTTTAAGAACTTTTCCCCAAATTTCTTATCTACTGATATATAAAAAATTCCTCCAATGTTGGCATTAACTTGTTACAAAATATGGTTTTCCCTAATTTCAGTGAGATTTGGCGTAGATGTATACGTTCAGTCCCACATTTAAATTCTCTTTCTTCTGGCTCTGTGACATGTTATTGGTCTTCTGTTTTCTTTTTGTGGTTTGTTAAATGTAGCTAGAGAGCTATCTCCATCGTTTTCATTTTATTTGTTGTTTAGTTGCTAAGTCATGTCCAACTTCTTGCGACCCCACAGACTGTAGCCCACCAGGCTCCTCTGTGCATGGAATGCTCCAGGCAAGAATACTAGAGTGGGTTGCCATTCCCTTCTCCAGGGGATCTCCCTGACCCAGGGATGATACACAAATTAATTAGACTACTAGATGGTCCCACTGATTTTTTTTTTTTCTTGCTATATTAATGAATGAAGTATCTCAAATTGACAGTTACTAGCGAGATCTCATACCTCTCTGCCCCTGCAGCTCTCACTCTAAGCTCTGGTCATTTCTGCCACTTTGTAATCTAAAATTGCTTCATGACCTCCTGGATAGAAATAGAACACGTGGGGGCTTAGAGTATCACATACACTCTGTATATAACAGCTGTGAAATTTCAGGCTCTGAAATGGATTATAGGGTATTTTTGATCTTTGATAGAATGTAGGATTAGTTGCTTAAATATAGAGTACTGAAGATTGCAGATGTTTAAAAGCTTGCTCTTGAAATTAATTAGGAAAAAATAGTTTGAGGGGTTAGTGTGCACAAAGGTCAAAAGAAGTTTTACTTTCTTATTTTAAAATGATTTTTATTGAATTAAAGTTGCTTTACAATGTTGTATTGGTTTCTTCTGTACGGCAAGATGAATCAGCTGTATGTCTACATATATTTCCCCTTTTTTTTGAATTTCCTTTCTGTCTAGCTCACCACAGAGCTTGGAGTAGAGTTCCCTGCGCTATACAGTAGGTTCTCATTGTAGTCATGCATGCATGCTCAGTCATGGCTGACTCTGCGATCCCATGGACCGCAGCCCACCATGTTCCTCTGTCTCTGGGGATTTTCCAGGCAAGTATACTGGAGTGGGTTGCCATTCAAGGGCATCTTCATGACTCCAGAGATCAAACCCACACCTCTTACTTCTTCTGCATTGGCAGGCAGGTTCTTTACCAATAGCGCTGCCATTCAGTTCAGTTCATTTCAGTCACTCAGTTGTGTCTGACTCTTTGAGACCTCACAGACTGTAGAACACCAGGCTTTCCTGTCCACCACCAACTCCTGGAGCTTACTCAAACTCATGTCCATCAAGTCGGTGATGCCATCCAATCATCTCATCCTCTGTCATCCGCTTCTCTTCCTGCCTTCAATCTTTCCCAGCGTCTTTTCCAGTGAGTTAGCTTTTTGAATCAAGTGGCCAAAGTATTGGAGTTTCAGCTTCAGCATCTGTCCTTCCAATGAATATTCAGGACTGATTTTCTTTCGGATGGACTGGGTGGATCTCCTTGCAGTCCAAGGGACTCTCAGGAGTCTTCTCCAGCACCACAGTTCAAAAGCATCAGTTTTTCAGTGCTCAGCTTTCTTTATAGTCCAACTCTCATATCAGTACATGACTACTGGAAAAACCATAGCTTTGACTAGATGGACGTTTGTTGGCAAAGTAATGTCTCTGCTTTTTAATAAGCTGTCTAGGTTGGTCATAGCTTTTCTTCCAAGGAGCAAGTGTCTTTAAATTTCATGGCTTCAGTCACCATCTGCAGTGATTTTTGGAGCTCCCCAAAATAAAGTGAACTTCCTGATGTTCAAGCTGGTTTTGGCGTGCTGTGATTCATGGGGTTGCAAAGAGTCGGACATGACTGAGTGACTGAACTGAACTGAAAATAAAGTCTCTCACTGTTTCTACTGTTTCCCCATCTATTTCCCATGAAGTGATGGGACCAAATGCCATGATCTTCGTTTTCTGAATGTTGAGCTTTAAGCCAACTTTTTCGCTCTCCTCTTTCACTTTCATCAAGAGGCTTTTTAGTTCCTCTTCACTTTCTGCCATAAGGGTGGTGTTATCTGCATATCTGAGGTTACTGATATTTCTCCCAGCAATCTTGATTCCAGCTTGTGCTTCATCCAGCCCCAGCTGGCATTTCTCATGATGTACTCTGCATTTAAGTTAAATAAGCAGGGTGACAATATACAGCCTTGATGTTTTCCTTTCCCGAACTGGAACCAGTCTGTTGTTCCATGTCCAGTTCTAACTGCTACTTCTTGATCTGCATACACATTTCTCAAGAGGCAAGTCAGGTGGTCTGTTATTCCCATCTCTTTAAGAATTTAGATGGTGCTCTTTAAGCGCCACCGTTAGTTACCTAATTTATATATAGTAGTGTATGTATGTCAGTCCCAATCTCTCAATTCATGGCCCCCCTCCAACCTTTGTCTTTCCCCCTTGGTGCCCATCCGTTTGTGGGAGAAGTTTTTAAAACACAAATCGTTGGCCCTCACCCCTAGATTTGATTTACAAAGTCTGGGCGAGGCCTGAGAACTGTATTCTTGCCAAGATCCCAGGTGATGCTGTGATTGCTGGCCCAGGGAGGGCACTTGGGGAGCTGCTGGGTTAGTAGCATCTCCCAGAGGAGATTCCTAGGGGTAATTTAATGATCACTTCTTGCTCTGAAGCCTGATAACCCAGTCTGAAGAGTTTCCGGACTATTTCATTTCAGCTCATTTGCCCCTCCTCCCTTCGTCCCTCCGCCTTGCCCTCCCTCTAATTCTATGTTGACCAGTGGGCCTGACGTCATTTACATTTATATGACCCTCTAAAAGTTTTAAAATGATCTGGGGAATGTTTTTCCTTAGGGTCCTCATTTTGTGAACTCTACAAGGCAGGTGTTAAATCCCATATCTGAGAATGTTTGATTTTCCCAAGCTGAGTCAGCCAATAAGGAGCAGAAGCAGGACTAGAATTCAGGTCTTCCGGCTTTGTCTGCTCTCTGAGGCTTGTATTGTTCCACTGGGACATCCTTACAAGAGATGCCAGACTAATACCTTTTTCTCTTCTGTTCTTATCACAGAGCCCTGCTAAGTGTTTTATTGACATTCTTCCCGACATCTATAAAAATTCGTATTTTATTTTTATTCCCCTACTGACTGATTTAAAGGTTATGTAAATTAAGTTCCAAAAGGCAGAAGATAAGCCCTATATATCTTTATATGTATTAAATGTTGCTTTTCTCTTTTTTTTGTGAAAAGTTAAAAACTTTAGATATAAAATGGAACCATCTCCTGTGAAAAAACATTCTAAAAGAGTTACTAGTTATAAGGTTATATCTTTTTGATATGATGTACCTCTAAATCATTCTTGCATTTAGTTTCTACCAGAGCAGAGAGCACTTCCCCAAGGCCTGAAGAAGTTGGCAAATGCGGTTGAACAGAAATGACCACATTTAAGACCGTGTGAGAAATTCTGTATTAGGGACATTTTAAAATGATCTCGTTAGCATTTCAGCTCCTCTCACTGCAGGATATGGCTTCTGTCCCTCCCTGGTGTTTCCTGCTACTTGAAGTTCTATGTCTTGGCCTGCACATTAGAAGGAGAATCTGTCAGCGGGTGACTAGAGGCGTTCCACTGAGGCGACCAATTATGGAGGATCAGAAATGCTCTGTTACACAGTCTTGATTTTCTTCTAGCTACTGAAATGATTGAGTCAGGCATATTGGAAGGGGGCACTACCCCTCTCTCGTATAATATCTGTTACTGGTGCAAAGTCAGAATCGACAGAGTACATTCACATGTGAATGGGGGACCCATGCTTTTAGATAAATGAAAAAATCTTGATATTTGCATTTTTTCTTTTCTTCAAAAAATTCAATATGTGATGTATTATAGTAGATCCAGGAATATCCCCTTTTCTAGTTGGTTCTTTATCCTGTGTTTAAAATAAATGTCCCAGCACTGCAGCATCTGATAAGAAATGGAGCTATTTTTCTAATCTAAGCAAAAACAGTATGCATTCTGCAAAATAAAAGTTTTTCCTTTTCACTGGCATTGTAGGTAAATAGGACATGTTTTCCATTGTCTAAGTTCAGTTATTTTAAAATCAGTCTCACCATCTGAAATTTGTTTTGTGAGATATTACAGAGAACACTTGAATTATAAATTTTATTATTGCATTACATTCCTCAGAAAATCCCCATGATGCATGAAGAATAATGAATATTTTAAATTAGTTTCTGTAGACCTACTCTTCTCTCTACACATTAGTTTGAAATATTTTTTGAGGGAGAGGGAAGTGATTTCTTGGAACAATTTCTGGATTTGCTGTTGCTACTTTTGTGCCTGCAAGTAAGTTATTCCCATGGATGCTATTAGAAAGACCTTTATCAAGTCTGTCTCAATAAAAGGGAAAGGAAGAAGCATAAGGTCAACTTGAATACATATCTGAGGTCTATTCATGACACTGAGAAAGAGGCGTTGGTGTTGACTTGACACTTCACTACTGAGTACATATTTGTGGCCTGGTGCTGGGTCAAGTTACATTGGAAAGCTGTTTTGACATGATTCAATCTTGACTTATATTAAAATAGTTTTTGGATTTTTATATTTAAGCCTTCTTTCCACCAAAAACATTTTTTATGGTGCTGTGTACATATTATGTGAGAAAAACAATACCCTAACACAGTGGTCCCCAACCTTTCTGGATCAGAGACTGGTTTCTGGATTTGTGGAAGACATGGCCCAGGGATGGGGGATGGCTTGGGGATAATTCAGGGGCATTGCATTTATTGTGCACTTTATTGCTGTTATTATTGCATCAGCTGAACCTCATATCATCAGGCATTAGATTTCAAAGGTTGGGAACCCTTGTCCTAACAGCTTGTTTGCCATTGTATAGGCTCTGTATTATTAAAACTTTTCCAAGAATTCTATGATGATTTAAATACAGGATAAAATCTATCAGGTATTTCTGAAAAATGTATCTTTAGAAAGAAAGTTGAATTCCTAGTCTTGCTACACTAAGGAGTTCCGTGGTATAGTTTGGTATAGACCGCCAGTTTTGGTGATATATGCTTTATTTAGTATTTTAGTTGAAATAATGCATTTTTAAAGGTAATCCTCCCTTTGCAGTTATTAATGACCACTCCCTCCTAATGCAAGTAGTTTCTCTTCCCAAGTTTTAGCAAATTTTTACGTTTTCAATTCCCTATACAGTTATTAGGTCCTGAATTTGGCAGAATTCAGGGAAATAACATAATGACAGTGCGTAATGAATGAGAAATCTCACCCTACTCAATGTGCAGTTTGCCTTCTTTTAGGTCTTAAGTATTAATAGGGGTTCTTAAAAAAACTGAAAAGATAATAAATTAATTCATCAGAGCAAGTTTTTTACTTCTAGAAATGGAACAACTCAACCTAGCCTCCCATAAGTTGACATTTAAAAATTAGTCTCTTAACTTTAATGTGATAAAGGGTTTTAATGACATTATTATATAATTAAGCAAATTCAAGGTCATGTTGAAGCTTCGTAATTCTTATTATTTTGTTTTTTCAAATCTCCTGTCTCTATATACTCCTTTTAACCCATTGTTTTTCAAAATACAGTTCAACAGACTATAGTTACAAGATAATCAGGCAGGAAGGCAGAGATGCCTTTCTGAGTCATAAGTGATACAGATCTTCCTTCACTTGTGATGGGGTCATGTCCCACAAACCCATCATAATTTGAAAGTACAAACTTTTTGGCCAACCCAAAATTCTAAGTTGAAAATCTACCAAATGTCATAGGTTAGCCTACCTCAAACATGTTGAGAACACTCACTTTAGGCTACAGTTGGGCAAAACCATCTAACACAAAATGTTAGAATATCTCATGTATTGAATAATAAAGTGTTGAATAGCTCATATCACTGATGACTGTCCTGAAAGTGAAAAATGGAATGGTTGTCTGGACACAATGGTTACAAGTGTGTGGTTGGTTTACCCTCATGATCACTAAGACAGCCACCACCCGGCATCACCAGAAAGGGAGTGATACTACATATCATGAGACCAGGAAGAGATCAAAATTCAAAGTAGAGTTTCTACCAAATGTATTTTGCTTTTACACCACCAAGAACCAAAAATAATCCAAAGTTGAACCATTATAAGTTGGGGACCATCTGTACTTCCTTTGAGTGATGAAGGGTGTTAAGTGTATCTATGCTGCAAAGAAGCATAAGATCTCTGGATCCAAGTGGAGCTTGTTTTCTGTTCCCAGAACATCTCAAATCGGTCTCACAGGCCCCAGTCCCAGGGGGTGGTGGATTAGAGCCAGAATCCATCTGTCTGTGGAGCAGTGTTGCTCTACATGTGAGGAGCCCAGAAATTATGAGACTTAGAACTTACCTAGGACAACTAGCATGTCTGCCTTTCCTTCTCTCCAGAGAGAGGGAGACTCATTCAGGAGGGTAAGCACATGAGGGGAGTGGAAACATGTCTGTAGGTTTCGTTTCATGAACAGATGGCTCCATAAGAGAAACGTCTCTACATCTTTGCAGAGCAATTCATTGCCTTTAACTTCTAAACCTTACTTGCCATTCCATCATCCTTGGACCATCCTTGCCAATGCTCTTTGCTCAGAAGCCCCCAGTCATGAAGAAATGTGAACATATTCACGGAGAATTGTCTCTCAGCACATGGTACCTAGTGCAGTATTGTTTGATGTCCTTGAAATCGTTGGTAGGGACTGAATTCTTGCACTCAAATTATGAGCATTGGAAATGACATAAATCACCTGGCAATGGAACATTCACACTTGGTTAGAAAATAATTCTGTTGGTTAATGATTAGACTCCAGACACTTGTATTCCAAGTCATTTGGGGTTTCTTATGTTTTGTGTAAGTTATCTCTAGATTCTAATTCATATTGTCTGAGCATACCAATAGTCATTGAGCCCTGTAAAAACAAAATCAAGCTACATATGAGACAAGTGATATTACATGCCCTCTTTCAGTGTGATTGGTTTTCCACCTTTGTAGTGTATTTGTGGTTCTCAAGTTACACATGCTTTGGTGAAAGCTGTGTAATGGAATGTTACAGCTAGCTCTCCACCTTCAAACTCTGGAATGAGAGCCAGATTTTCATTGTTTCTGGTAAATGTCATAAAACGATATGCATCATGGCTACTAGCAATCCCCAAATAATTTTACTCCCATTATGACTGAGTTGAAGATCTCCTTCTTGGTTATCTTCTTTCCAAAGACAGTTGAAAGAGCATTAGGAAAGTATTCACTGGGCTCAAGTACACACATGCCAATTTTGTGAGAATACTTGTGGATCCTTAGTTCTTCTTGACAGTTTTCTAAACTTACACCTGGAGTGGATTTACTTCTTTAATACTTGTCTGATACTCTCTACTCACAAGAAAATGCAGTGGTTGTCAGTTTTTGTTTTTGTTTTTTTTTCAGGGAGGTGGCATGAATCACTGATATAATTGGAAAAAATAGTGGGAAACCAGATACACTTGTGTCATTTTTTTGTGTGTGTTAGAACCCAGGAAGCATGAATTCTCACTTTTCTTAAAGTCTTTACAGTGTCAAGGGGATGTTTGTGAAGGTGGATTCTGGGAATCGTTTTGAAGTACATCCAAAATTAGAAACCTGGCTTATATATGTGCTATCCTGTCTCTTTGTGTGAACTGCCTTTCAATATTTACCCCAAGTTAAAAAAATACATTCCACTTTTCTTTTACAAATTTACAATGTATATTTGTTTTTGAACAGGGTGAAACTTCCAATGTCACTGACTGAGAGGAGGGAGTTTCATTAGATTTCAGTGAGATTTGGGCATAATGTATTCTTTAAACCTTGAATTGACCATGTTAAATAAAGCTTGAACTAGACGTGATCATCTGAATGATTTCCAAGTAAGCTTCCTTTATTATAGAGTATTGTCTCAAACATTTGCCTAAACTGTGACTCTAATTATCATGGATAGGATATAACTCATCAGAACTCTCTCTTGGGAGAAGTAAGAGTGGAGAAGACTGGAGCAATTATTACAGTTACATTAAATTCTTTTTGTACAGATGCTCAAATAAACTGTTTCCATAAGCCGACAAGTTCTCATTTTGATGAGAGCATTTGGAGAGATAGTTACACTGACACATGTATCTTTTAATTTGAAGGCTTCTCAGTGAAGATACCCCACTCCCATCTCCATTAATCTGTTCTGAATGTAACGCTACCACGCTCATTCATCAGTATGATGAGTCAGCAGTGGGACTAGAAGGATCCTGGGAAGGAAGGGAAGTTCCAGAACTCATCAATTCAAATTTCCTCATGAGATTAATTTATCAAAACATAAAGAGAGATCTGGGTGCAAAAAAGAGACAATAAGTCAGGGGCACAAGGTATTTCTAAGGAAGAAAAATGCTTTGGGACCTCCCCCTGCAGCCCTACACTCCCCAAGGTGGGTGAAGATGGCTTCAGAGAAATATGGACTAGAATTAGGCACAAAGTCTTAGAGATTGAAACATATGCATAGTGGGAAGTACTATAATATAACATGATCATTTTATTTCCATTATTTTTAGCTTCAGAAACCATCCCATAATTATTCAGATCATAATAAAGAAGATTAGACTTTTGGTTAACTGGTACCTTTGGCAGTCACTTGATAGAAAGAGCTCCCTGGCTTTTTTATGGTACCTAGTTGTGTCTTTCTTGGATTTGATTTGATTTCACTAAGTAGAGATCTTTGGAGAGGCTGTTAATGCACCTATATTTAAAGAAACTATTACAGAATCCTTATTTAGTAATGGCTAAACTTTATTGAGCTTTCACAAAGCCAGGCATTACGTTGAGCTTTATAAGCATTGTTTCCCTGACCCCTTGTAAGAAAACTAGTGAGATAGGTATTCACATTTTACAGATGGGAATGGGTTAAGAAATTGATCATGGTCGCATAGGAAAGTGAAAATCAGGATGTGAATTGACATCTGCCTGAATACAGAGGCCATGTTCTTCTGAATAATGTGTATGTTTTTATAGGCTGGGTAATACTATGGTTACAAATGTCTCCTGCCTCTTGGTGGCTTATGCAAATAAGTAAAGACTTCTGCGAGTCCTTTGTGGATCATCTGTAGCCTTGATACTTGTCATCTTCACTCTTAGACCCCGTGTGACCTGGCAACCACTATCTTAAATGTTACTAGTCATGGCAGAGAGAGAAACAAGCCTTGTGAGACTCCTGAAGCATTGTCCTGGGAGCGACATGTGTCACTTTGGCTCACATTCCACTGATCCAAACAAGTCCAGTGGAAAAGCCTGACATTTATGGGCTGAGGAAGTAGAATTTTTCTCCAAGGAGGGACAGTGATTATTTGTCAACAGTAATATCGCAGCCGTGCCTGTGCCTGCCAGTCGTACTAGAGACTTCTGAAAGGCAAAGTGTTTTTAGTTCATTTTATGTAATAGTTGACATTTAAAGCAAAAGGCAGGCCCTGGTTTACTGGCGATGAAATATTGATTTAATATAGAAGCCAGAAACAAACTCCAAGTTCTTGAATTCTTATTTCTGTATTTTTATTCTGGAAGTCTAGATTTCAGTTTTATATGCAGGCGTGTTAGAGGAAGGTGTCTTGTTTTGCAAATAGAAACAGTCTCAGGAGACAAATAACAATGGCCTGAGAAATTTATGAAGTTTATTTTTAGTAGCAATCTCAGGCAAGGCTTTGCTGTCAATATTTTCCTTGGTACTCAAGGAGCCAACAGAGGGGGCCATGTTTTATGAATTGAGGTGGCTACAAATATTAGCCCTGACATTTTTAAGGGAACAATTGCAGAAGAGATACAGAAGCAAATAAATACGGAGTCTCTGACAACCAGGAGAGATGGAGCACTTTCTCACAATTATTTCCAAGGGTATTTTTGTGGTAGTTTTGTTTATATTCTCTTGAATCCTTGTTCTCCTCCTCTTTTTCCCTCTTAGTCTTAGCACCAATGCCTCTTGGAAAAGATTGTCAGTGGGTTAAGGATGTATTGGCAGGATCTCTTTTAACTCAGTAACCCCATACGGATCCTTGACCTAATTAGCGGTGTGCTGTAGGCATCTTACAGTTAATAGTAATGCTACTCCCACATCAAGAAAACTTTGGTTATGGAAATTTTCACTTTTTTCCCATTGACCTGCAACAGTTGAATTCGTTGTAAATTCAATACAGCAATTCGTTGCAAATTCAATTGTATTATAACTGTATGAACTGTAGCTGGCTGGCAACTTGGACACTGCATTTTTTTTTTTTGAAGAACTTTTATTGGAATATTTGGTTTGTTTTTAAACGAGCATCATCTCTGTTCATCTTGTGGCATATTTAACCTCTGGTCAGGTCAGTTCAATAGTTGGAAATGTGTTGATAAGGGAAAAGTGTAGAGCAAATTTTGACACACACCTTTGGACTTAAGGAAACATCTTGTCCACAATAAATTAAACAAATAAAAGTGTCATGCCACTTTGAAAATGATAGCATAGTGACCAAATATATGCTATAATTATGCTTTATACATATATAAAGAATAATAACTTCTGGTTATTGAAATCTGGGCTAAATATATATATATGTGTGTATATATATATATATTTTTTTTTTACTGGGGATCACTGAGCCACAAAAGAAAAACAAGCACTAATCACATGAAATGAAAATAACATTTAATTACATTGTAGATTTTATGTGTCATTTATTTGTTTTATTAAATGCAATCATGTAGATAAAAATCACTTGTAAAACTTAATAACCAGGATGCAAACTGTTAATGCATACAACAGATGATTTTTTTTTTTTTTTGCAATGTTTCCCACTTATGTTTTTCTAGCTGCTGGTTTAAGGAAAATGGAAGTCAATTCAAAAAGTAGAGGAGGGAGAGTAGCTAAGCAGAGAAATGAAAGAAAAAGTACCTAACACTACATTGACACATCTGTCCTCAGGACAACCTTAGATCAGGGCAGAGATGAAGGAAGGTAACTTGTTCAAGATAATGAAGAGACACAAGAGGGTTAAGATAAAGAAGAAGAATTGACAGACAGAGATAGAGAAACATAATCTTGGATGGCAAGTCAACTTACATTATCATTTTAAAAAATCAAGTTAGTCTCTAGCTATTGCCCACACACCTAGAGGCACCCCCTGTGACATAGACTTACAGAATTCTAGTTCACTATCACTGCCCATACTGCCTGTTTTCCCTAGAAATAGAATCATTCTTTTGAGCTGTGTGCATTGCCAGTTGGAATAAAAGGCTGTGTCACCTGTTTTTACATCTAGGTGAAACCTTGAGACTTGGTTCAATGACCTCTGCTACTGCTAAGTCACTTCAGTCGTGTCCAACTCTGTGCGACCCCATAGACGGCAGCCCACCAGGCTCCCCCGTCCCTGGGGATTCTCCAGGCAAGAACACTGGAGTGGGTTGCCATTTCCTTCTGCAATGCATGAAAGTGAAAAGTGAAAGTCAAAGTGAAGTCGCTCAGTCGTGTCCGACCCTCAGCGACCCCATGGACTACAGCCTACCAGGCTCCTCTGTCCATGGATTTTCCAGGCAAGAGTACTGGAGTGGGGTGCCATTGCCTTCTCCTTCAATGACCTCTAAGTAGGAGTTTTTGGAAGGACTTTGGTGAAATTTTCCCAATGGATCAGGTTCAGCTGGGAGAGATGCAATTAGCCTTTCTCCATTCGCTCCCCGTGGCCTGCAGTAACCATATGGGAGTGGAGTTTCAGTCACTGTTTTGGGTCCTGAGGTTACCTAGAAGATGGAAACCAGTGCTTGGGCCTGAACTAGGAAGGCAGAAGGGGTTTGGAGCGGGGGTTTCCCTGATGACCAACAGATCCTCTTTCAGCCCTGGACCATTTCATATGAGAAAGAAATGCTATTGTATTATGTTTAAGTTAGGTTGGGTTTTTTTTTTTTAATCCCTTTTCTTTCAGCTTTATGATGCTAAAGCTAATCCTGACTGATGCACACTCTTGATAAGATAACTTTAGAAACCCACTGGAAAGAAAATTGTTCACTGGGCTGCAACGGAGAGTGACCTAAAAGCTAAGTGAAATTGAGCTGAGGGCCTATGGAAGTCTTTGTGCGCATGCTCAGTCACTCAGTTTTGTCCGACTCTTTGTGACCCTTTGGACTGTAGGACGCCAGGCTCCCGTGTCCATGGGATTTTTCAGGTAAGAATACTGGAGCTGGCTGCCATTTCCTCCTCCAGGGGAATTTTCCTAATCCAGGGATCGAACCTGCATCTCCTGCATCTCCAGCATTGCAGGAGGATTCTTTACTGCTGAGCCATCAGGAAAGCCCTGCAAGTCCTTGAGAGGTGGTTTTGCTGACCCTTTTGCAAGAGTTGTGTCCTGGTTCTTCTGATTCAGAGTATCACAGAAGAAAGTGGACATTTACATTTTTTTAATTGAGCTGATTGCTTCTGTAATTGAAGTATCTTCAGTTAATGCTAAGAAAGCTGCTTATACAAGAGCAATAGTTTTTTTCCTTTTTTTTTTTTTGGTTGGGGGGTGGTTCCCAAGTGACTCTACTGGTAAAGAATCCACCTGCCAGTGCAAGAGACAGAAGAGTTGTACATTAGTCCCTGGGTCAGGAAGATCCCCTGGAGGATGCCATGGCAACCCACTCCAGTATTCTTACCTGGAAAATCTCTTGGACTGAGAAGTCTGGTGGGCTACAATACATGGGGTCACATAGAGTTGGAAACAACTGAAGTGACTTAGCACATAGTGTTTTGGGGTTAGATATTTTATTTGATTATTTGCACTCATCTCACATGCTAGCAAAGTAGTGCTCAAAATTCTCCAAGCCAGGATTCAAAGGTACATAAACCGAGAACTTCCAGATGTTCAAGCTGGATTTAGAAGAGGGAGAGGAACCAGAGATCAAATTGCCAACATCTGTTGGATCATTGAAAAAGCAAGAGAGTTCCAGAAAAACATCTACTTCTGCTTCATTTACTATGCTAAAGCTTTAGACACAACAAACTGGAAAATTCTGAAAGAGATGGGCATACCAGACCCCCTTACCTGCCTCCTGAGAAATCTGTATGCACAGCAAAAAACAACAGTTAGAACCGGATATGGAACAACGGACTGGTTCGAAATTGGGAAAGGAGTACGTCAAGGCTGTATATTGTCACCCTGCTTATTTAACTTATATACAGAGTACATCATGTGAAATTCTGGGCTGGATGAAGCACAAGCTAGAATCAAGACTGCTGGGAGAAATATCAATAACCTCAGAAACACATATGACACCACCTTTATGGCAGAAAGTGGAGAGGAACTGAAGAGCCTCTTGATCAAAGTGAAAGAGAAGAGTGAAAAAGCTGGCTTAAAATTCAACATTGAAAAAACTAAGATCATGGCATCTGGTCTCATCACTTCATGGCAAATAGATGGAGAAACAGTGGAAACAGTGTCTGACTTTATTTTTCTGGGCTCCAAAATCACTGCAGATGGTGATTGCAGCCATGAAATTGAGAGACACTTACTCCTTAGAAGAAAAGTTATGACCGACCTAGCAGCATATTAAAAAGCAGAGACATCACTTTGTCAACAAAGGTCTGTCTAGTCAAGGCTATGGTTTTTCCAGTGGTCATGTATGGATGTGAGATTTGGACCATAAAGAAAGCTGAGTACCAAAAAATAGATGCTTTTGAACTGTGGTGTTGGAGAAGACTCTGGAGAGTCCTTTGGACTGCAAAGAGATCAAACCAGCCAATCCTAAAGGAAGACAACCTTGAATATTCATTGGAAGGTCTGATGCTGAAACTCCAATACTTTGGCCACCTCATGTGAAGAGCTAACTCATTGGAAAAGACCCTGATGCTGGGAAAGATTGAAGGTGGGAGGAGAAGGGGACAACAGAGGTTGAGGTGGTTGGATGGCATCACTGACTTGATGGACATGAGTTTGAGTAAGCTCTTGGAGTTGGTGATGGACAGGGAGGCCTGGCGTGCTGGCCAGGCAGTCCATGGGGTCGCAGAGTTGGACACAACTGAGCAACTGAACTGAACTGATTTTATTTGAAAAAGAGACAGAAGTTTGGGATAGTTTTCCCCCCAATATCTGGGTACGCTTAGTTCTAACTGCTCCAATTATGTGAGCTATTTGTCATGAAAGAGTAATGGCCATTTGAGTAAGACTTTTTGATATGGTCCCTCAGTTTCTAGGAGGAAATGAGCCTTTATTTTTCATCTTTTGGGAAGGTGATTTTTTTTTTTTCTCTTTACAAAATAACAAGGAGTTTGGTATGAATTTTAATGAGTGAATAATAGTAAGACTTTGGCATAGTCATTTGGAAAAGATAAATGCAGCAGCATGGTTAAAATTCTGTATGTAAATAGCTAAGCTTTTGTAGCATGAGTTTTATATGATGAACTATCAAGAAATTAAATCAAATATTTTAAGGCTGACTGTCATGAATATCATTTTTCTCTGATAACACTTGGGTAGCCTTCCTAACCTGATTTCATTCGACAAAAAGATAAATTATTTCTGCTTCCATTTTTTAATTTCTCTTCTCCCGTTTTCATTTTATTTGATTGTTTTGATAGGCTGACTTTTGTTGTTTCATTAAATCCAGTTCTATATGTGTTCCCGACTTCACTGAGTGCTTGCAGTCAGCTTTATAGAAATCTTTCTGCATCAACTGGTCTACATTTTAGTGTATTAGGGACCTAGCCTTACATCCATAGGATATGGCCAGAAAATTGTTCTTACCTTAGGATTTAAAGAAATTAGTTGATATGCCAAAGGAATCTTGTCTTTGGGCAGCAGGAAATTTAATTTTAAGAACTTGAGAATATGTGATACTGCAAACACAGAAAGATTTGAGCCTGTGATACCTGCTTGTACCAAAGCATTATCAGAGTGCTCCTAAGGCCTGGAAAGTCCAAAGTTTCTATGAGTGCCCAGATATGTTTGAAGACTCCTACAGGTATTTTCAGTATCATTTCGTTTTGAAATCACATTATATATGCTGCATATTTATGGCATGGTATACCACATGTATTCTATGGAATTTCCATGACAAAATCTCCTCTGGTCTGTATTCATGATGAGTGTTTATCTTTGCAAAATAACCATTGCTTTTTGCTGCTATGTTACTTGCTTCCATATAACTCCTGTTTTTGGATGACCAGTGACCAGGCTGGGACTGCGAAAGTAACTGTAGTTGATTTGGTTACGTTAAAGGGTCAAAATTTTAGCTGCATGGAGCTAAGGTCATGACTGAACCAGAGAGCTCTGGGCACAAATCTTCCTTTCGTGCTCGGCTGGGTCCAATAATCCCCCGAGGCTCAGGTCTCTGATTACATTTCCAGATGGTCTCCTCTGGTGTAAACACCACTGGCGCTCTGAGCAACAGCATCAGCTGCTCTGCCAGGAGAGCAAACCAGCAGAGCAGGCGGCACTGGGAGTCACACGGTGGGTGGCACCTGTTGCCATATTGCTCACCTCCCCCATGATGTTTTCAGCTCACTCTTTTGCCTTTGTACTTGCAGGTCAAACTCGAGGTTTTTTTTTAGCCTGAAGCCAGCTTTACCAACACTCTTCCCCTCCTGCAGCTATTCTTAGAACCAGTAGTTGGATTTTCTGCTATTCTTTCAGATGAATCGTAATATCTGCTAGTCAGGAGAATTTGTTTACTTATTCATTTATTCAAAAATGCCTACTGGGTGCAGATCATTTATTCAACTTGGAGGAGGAAACGGCAACCCACTCCCATATTCTTGCCTGGGAAATCCCATGGACAGAGGAGCCCAGTTGGCTACAGTCCATGAAGTCACACAGACAGACAGACAGACAGACAGACACACACACAGAACTAGTTATTGGAGCTATAATGGTGAGTAAAGGAGATGGGATCTGTTTGAAGATTTTCTTTGCTCTCCAGGAATGCTAGTCTTAGACTTTCCAGCTACAGCCTCCTGCCTTCAGGAATCAATGAAAAGCTTGCCTCCTTGTTAGAGAATTCGCTGATGAACCCCTCTCAGCTCTGAGCAGGCTGTTTTTCTAGAATTATCTTAATACATTCAGGGTCCTTTTTAACCTTGTTCATCTATACTTCTTTCATGCAAGTGTGTTGAATTTTTCGTGTTTTTTTTTTGTTAGGTTTTCTCTCAATTGGAAGCTCCTCAAGCGAGATTACAGTGTTCCTGGCACCTTGATTTCTGCTTTTCACTTTCACTAATACATCGCCAGACACTTAATTTGTGTTCAGTAAACTTGGCAAATTTACTCGACAAAAGATTCTGCACTTTCATACGCCAGGCTACAAATGGATAGCATTCTCATGGCAACTGAGGACCATACAGCAGTGAAAGGTAGCATACGACAGACCGTATCTGTGATACACCATGACATTTTTTTCTGGAATATTTTCATATTTGTTTATTAACAAGGTAGGGACAGCCTCTGAGGGTTTCTGAAGGGCATTTGCCTGAATGGAAAACCTCGGCAGTCCGCAAATGCTGTTAGTGCTGAGTGAACGGGGACATCCTCTAGAGCTGGTGGTGCATACCCGCAGGGGTAGTCTGCCTTTGCGCGTGTCTGTATGTAGGCGCCTTTCTGCCTTTGCGCGTGTCTGTATGTAGCGCCTTTCTGCCTTTGCGGGTGTCTGTATGTAGCGCCTTTCTGCGTCTGCGCATGTCTGTATGTAGGCGCCTTTCTGCATCTGCGCATGTCTGTAGGTAGGCGCCTTTCTGCCTTTGCGCGTGTCTGTATGTAGCGCTTTTCTGCCTTTGCCTGTGTCTGTATGTAGCGCCTTTCTGCGTCTGCGCATGTCTGTATGTAGGCGCCTTTCTGCGTCTGTGCATGTCTGTATGTAGCGCCTTTCTGCGTCTGCGCATGTCTGTATGTAGGCGCCTTTCTGCGTCTGCACGTGTCTGTATGTAGGTGCCTTCTTCCCTGTGGAAGGAGCTCTCCTTCTTTGATGGAGGCTGACTAGACTGGCAGGTGATGAGGCCAGGGATGGGTTGGCCCCAAAAGGCAGCTGGGATGATTGAGCCATTTGTCACTATCATATTCTAGTTGGATGGATATCTTCTCTTCTGCCAAGCGGATCAAATCGCACTTCACACCTGCGTTTCTCACTAGGTACTGGGGAGGTGTGTATGGGCAGTGTGTGCTTGCATGCTCAGTGGTGTCTGACTCTTTGGGACTTCATTGCCTGTAGGGCTACCAGGTTTCTTTTTCCATGGAATTTTCTAGGCAAGAATGCTCGAGCGGGTTTCCATTTCCTTTTCCAGGGGATCTTCCCACACCAGGGGTTGAACCCATGTCTCCCGCCTTGGCAGGTGAATTCTCGCCAGTGGCTAGGCGACTGAGCCGCCAGGGAAGCTGGTGTTTGTGCAGAGTTCACTCCAGATCTGATAGGTGGACACTTCCTATTCTGGTGGTTTGACCTTTCTTGGAATTTTTGCATTTCACACCCCAAAAAACATCACAGGCATTCCTTGTCAGTATGAGTCACCCATAGCTGAGGGTATTGTCAGTCTTTTCCAGGATGTGATGAATGATGGTAACCAAAAAGTAAATTAAAAATAAAACGAAAAAGAGTTATTATCAAGAGAAGTCTGTCTTGGCATCTCCTTGTTTAATCGTTTTAAAGTTTATTCTTGAACCATGCATCTGTGCATATGTATGTGTATGTATGTTTATTACCTGTTTGGTCTTGTGAAAATTTCTTGTACTAGATGTTTAGATCAGTGGGGTGCTTTCAATTGCAAGTTACATAAAAGTACGAAATTGACTTAATGGGTGAAGATGATTGGATCCTGGAGGTAGAGTGCATTTCTGGTGAGGCTTGCCTTAGTGATTGCAACCTGCTGATCAAGATTGGTTTCTCTCCATTTCAACCTAGGTCTTTGGCTCTAGTGGTTGTTTGGCTTTATGATGGTTTTATCTTCATGTTCCTAAATGGATCGTTATCATCCCACTCAAATACAGCAAGGAAAAACACATTTTTTCCTGTTATCTTGGAAAATATTTTCTGGGCCTAAATCTAATCAAGCCATTTTAGATCATATGCCCGTCTGTGAACTGATGACTGTGATTAGTGATGGGCTGATTCTGGTTAGTCTAAGCCCAAGACTTCCACCGCAGATACCTCCACCTTTTACAGCTGGAACTTGAGTTCAGCTTGCCCTGAAACACTAAGTGGAGAAGGGATGCTGAAGTGATGATTTGGGTATCATGAATACAAGACAGTCAAAACCTATCAACTGTCCTCTGCAAAGATTCATTTTAAAAATAGTATATCGTTTGCTTGTTATTCTCAAAGAGCTTCAGATTTCAGGGGAAATTACAGAGCACAGAACTTTGAGCTCTATTCAGAATGTCATAGAGCTTCAAACAGTTCTTAAGACAGATGTGAAACAATTTTAGGATTTCTGAGAAGTAATTGATTTATCACTGTAATAGTCATAAAATGTGAAATGTTGCCTGCTAATGACAAGGAGAAACATCTGGAGCAAGCGACAGGCTTAATTTTGGGCATTCTCTCTCTGTTAAAAGGACTGGTTCTTCTGAGATTGATGTTGGCAGTTTGGAATCTTTTCCAGGTGGGAAGGAAGACTCAGAATAGTAGCTGAGAGTGCCTCTGCTCCCATAAGAAAATTTCAGCTTTATCATAGTTCCCCATGGCTATGTTGTTTTGAGATGGGCATGCAAACTCTGTGCTTTACTGATGCATATATTCAGAGGCCATCTGTATGCTTACCAGTATCAGCTAGGAGGAGGCTCTGACATGAGTACGTTCAGATCATACTGTTTAAAAGGAATGAGAGTGATGACTGTATTTTTAATCTGTTGATACTCTTCACAGGGCACGTCTTATTCTTTTACTCTTCTCCTTAACACATTTCTGTATAGTTGTCTTTGTGATAATGCCTTAATAGAGACATCCATCTTGTACAATCCAAGGTCTCCTAGTCAGGGAAAAAGCTTTGGCTTGAAATGCGTCTCTGGATGTGATTTATTGAATCTCCAATTGCAGTTGGGATATAAGGCTTATTTTTAGTGATACTCTGCTTTGAATTTAAAAGTTGAGATGGGAAATAAAGTAGCCATTAAATGCTGTAGATTTTATTCATGGTGGTGGAGAATGGCTGACATTTCATGGTTTTATGATGTCTTCCCTCATCCCTTGCTTGCATAAAATCTGGTCCCGTATATTTCTTTCAATAGTGTTATCCTACTTCTGCAGTAAAAATTAGAGCAGGGGTATGAGAGATTCCTCTGAATGGTCTCTCTCTATTGCAATTCAATCTTGACCTTGTCGCACATGTGAACAATTCAGTTTTAGTTCGCTATGGTCTTAGAACTCTGTTTATTCAAATTGCAAGCAGTCTAAATTATATGGCAATTTCTTGTGTATTTTATCAGGGCATCAGTTTACCTTCTGCAGGTGTTTCAAACTCACTTGATGGCAAGTGAGCGTTCTTTGAAAACTAGAACCCCAGAGCTTCATCTGTTTAGGAAGAAACCACTGGGCGGAGAAGCCAGCTTTGCAAAGCTTTGGCACCTCACCATCCTCCAACAAAGGCTGAAACCAACTGAAAACCCCAATGGACTCATCCCCGTCCTTTTCCCTTTGGAAGCAGGTAGCTCCTCCATGAACAAGTGCAGAAACTGTTAGAGGGAACATTGTTGTGAAAGACTGGAGATGGGTGAGAGATTAGGTAATGGAAGGAGAAGGGTATGTTTTTTGGTTGTTTAGGCTAAAATTTTAGTGTCTTTTTTATACTTAGGGTATACCGATGTTCATATTCAATGTGTAAGTTTACACTGCTCAAGTATAGCTCAGAAAAACATATGGTTCCTTCTGACAGTTTCAGGAACATCTCTCTGGAAGCAACTGATGCCTGACATTTATTAATTTTGAAGATTTTTTAAAATGTGGGCCATTTTTAAAGTCTTTATTGAATTTGTTAAAATATTATTTGTATTTTATGTTTTGGTTTTCTGGCCATGAGGCATGCGGAATCCTAGGTCCAAGACCAGGAATTGAACCCTAAACTCCTGCATTCGAAGGGGAAGTCTTAGCCACTGGACCACCAGGGAAGTCCCGTCTGACATTTAGAGATCCTCTTCTGAAACCTTAGTGTTGGTCTCAGGGTGTTAACAGTCTGGGGTGATTATGATTTCTGAAAGAACATCTTTGGCTAATTAGTTTTCAAGATGGAGGCAGATAAGAACACAATATTGAGAATCCTTCCAGAAATTTATCCAGCGCAGTCTGCTGTATGCCTGGTTCCATGAGGAACGCTGATAGCTCAATAAGCGAAGTTGAAGTCACTCGGTTGTGTCCGACTCTTTGCGACCCCATGGACTGTAGCTTGCCAGGCTCCTCTGTCCATGGGATTTTCCAGGCCAGAACACTGGAGTGGATTGCCATTTCCTTCTGCAGATAGCTCAATAGGTTTCTGTTAAAATGGCAGCTAGAGGGAAAGAGCAACCATTAGCTATAGTAACCAATTACTTATTGGCGTGGGCAAACTCTCTTTCACTTGAGTTCTTCAATGTTCTGTTCTCTGCACTGCAAAACCCTTGTGCAAAACCCTTTGGATTTTCTTGGTCCTATGTGTGCTCCAAAATCTTGTGTGAATATATAAAATTTGGGCTTCCCAGGTGACGCTAGTGGTAAAGAATCTGCCTGCCAATGCAGGAGACACAAGAGACACGGGTTTGATTCCCTGAGTTAGGAAGATTCCCCTGGAGGAGGGCATGGCAACCCACTCCAGTAGTCTTGCCTGGAGAATGCTGTGGACAGAGGAGCCTGGCAGGCTATTGTCCATAGGGTCGCAGAGAGTTGGACACAACTGAAGCGACTAAGCACGCAGCCTAAAATCCTGCTGCTTATTCCATAGCAGGTACTAGTGGGTTAATTCTCAGAAAACCAACTCAGACTTTCACAGAAGTTTCCCTAGGCTTCAAGGCAAAGAGTTTCCCAAGAGTAGAGATTTTAGACATTTTGGCAAGTTAGTAGGGGAGATATTTTCAACCAGCATGACTCGATTTGGCTCAGGTAAAAGTAAGCCCTCCTGGGCTGGCTTGCAGGTGGGTTCTTGAAATCTGGACATATTTCAGAAACTGTTGCCTGTTCTTAATAAGTGCAGTGATGTGAGGCGCCATGAGCAAGCATGATTTAAACCTGTCCCAGCAATAATTTTGCTCATGAGCTCTTGGCAAATATGTGTGTTGTCTGCCATCTCCCTCTGAAGGTTGCCAGTTAGCTAAACATCAGCCAACCATATGACACCAAGTCCACATCATTCATCTGATTTTGTGGAGCCATTTATTTTCATAAGAATTTGGAAAAAGGAAAATCTTTCTCTCGCACATACAGAGCACTTTTATTTAATTTTTAATGTAACAGGACAAAAACCAGTCTTCTTGCCTGAGGCAGTTAATCAGTAGATGTTGTGTATATTATATAGATATAAATCAACAAGCGAAAATACTAAATATCCTTTTGTTCAGTGGTTTGAAGCCTCTTTTTTGCTTTCGCCATTGGCTGTAGCAGATTTATTCAAGGAGCATGTGCTCAGACCTAGGCTATGTCACTGGACCTTTAGCCTTTCAGCACCTAACTGTCCTTTCTGCCTTTAGAGTCACAAGCATTTGAAGGCGACATATAGTGTTTTCTATCTTGTAAATGCTCTAAAGCTAACATGTGTTAAATATGCTGTTATTAACATTGATGCCATGAGGACCAGACATCTATTTTAAAAACATCTTATGGAGTGTTATTAATAGTACTGTTTAATGAGTATTTACTATATGCCAGCATACTACGCCTTTTACATACTTGTGTCTCTTCTCCAAAGAATCGATGAGGTAGGAGCCATTAACACATTTTATAAAATGTGACTGGTTACATGCCTTGCCAAGTCATGTAGCTAATTAACAGTAGAGTCAGAATTTGAACTCAGGGCTGCCTGACCCCAGAGTGCACAACTAAGGATCATTAAAATGAAGTGAAAGTGAAAGTCGTTCAGTTGTGACTGACTCTTTCTGACCCCATGGACTGTAGCCTGTCAGACTCCTCTGTTCATGGAATACTGGAGTGGGTAGCCATTTCCTTCTCCAGGGGATGTTCCCAACTCAGGGACTGAACCCAGGTCTCCCACATTGCAGGTGGATTCTTTACCATCTGAGCTAACAGGGAAGCCCAATGATCATTACTTCTATCAAATAGCAGTGCCCTTCAGTAGCTCCTCATTTAGAAAAGTACACCCTCTTGAAGATTGTTTTGTGTTTTAACTGGATTGAGAATCTGTAGGCTTTTTTTTTGACATTTCTTGGAGTATAGTTGATTTATAATGTTATGTTGGTTTCAAATGTCCAGCAAAGTGAATTAGTTATACATATGCACATATCCACTCTTTTTAAGATTCTTTCCCCATATAGGTCATTTCAGAATATTGAGTATATAATTCCCTATGCTATACAGTAGGTCCTTATTAGTTACCTATTGTATATATCAGTTCAGTTCAGTTCAGTCGCTCAGTCATGTCCGACTCTTTGCGACCCCATGAATCGCAGCACGCCAGGTCTCCTTGTCCATCACCAACTCCCGGAGTTCACTCAAACTCATGTCCATCGAGTCCGTGATGCCATCCAGCCATCTCATCCTCTGTTGTCCCCTTCTCCTCCTGCCCCCAATCCCTCCCAGCATCAAAGTCTTTTCCAATGAGTCAACTCTTTGCACGAGGTGGCCAAAGTACTGGAGTTTCAGCTTTAGCATCATTCCTTCCAAAGAAATCCCAGGGTTGATCTCCTGAATGGACTGGTTGGATCTCTTTGCAGTCGAACGGAGTCTCAAGAGTCTTCTCCAACACCACAGTTCAAAAGCATCAATTCTTCGGTGCTCAGCCTTCTTCACAGTCCAACTCTCACATCCATACATGACTATAGTAGGGTGTAAATGTCATTTGGTTATCTATGTCCTAAACTGAAAATCCTGTTTAGCCTCATTAAATCTGTTGTTGAAAAGGAAATGGGTGATGGCTATAGATGCTTAATATTTCAGGGATGATAATGATGGACAGTGATGTGATTTCACAGCTTGGGTTATCAGACCCACGTGAGTGGATAAGTGGATTCAGAGTCATCCAGTCGCCCAGCCTGGCTTGTGTCTTTGCCTCACAAGCCCCTTAACAGCTGCATATTGCTCTTGTAATGGCAGATTTTTCCCGTTATAGTTGCCCTTGATATTCACTTCACCTGCATTAACCAGTGTAAAACATACAAGAAAGAGGGCATGTGCCCTTCCCTTTTACGTTAACTCTCTTGTATCAAACAATGTTATATATTGAAGTGTCATCCTAGTTTACAGAGCCTAGAACAGCCTTGTCCAGTAGAAATTTCTCTGATGATGGAAGTGTACTGTTTGTACCGGCAAATGTGGTGCCATTTGCCACAAATGGTTGAGCATTTGAAATGCGGCTAGCACAAGTGACGAAAAGACTTTTAAAGTGTATTTAATTTTAAATAATTTAAACTGAAGTATAAATTCAAATAACCATGTGGCAACCTTGTAGCACAGGTCCATAATATTAACTCAGGATGGGACCTTAGAATTGACCATATGCAACGTATTCATTTTATTTTAGATGAATATAGAACCAGAGCAAGAAAAACAATAAACCTAAGCTTGGAACCTTCACCTCTTGACTTCTAGTCCGCTGTTTGTTGCATCAGAACTTGAGAAAGTTTTAAAATGCTTTCTTGAAATATAGTATTTTAAGGTTATTTGAGTTAGGACCATGTTTATAGTGACAAAAGCATTGCAACCAGTGTTAAATCTTGAATCAAAATGTGGCTTATTTTAATCATAATTAAGTTTTATAATTATAGGATAGGCCATATTTGCACACGTGCTAAGTCCTTCAGTTGCGTTGACTCTTGGCGACCCCATGGACTGTAGCCCTCCAGGATTCTTTGTCCATGGGATTCTCCAGGCAAGAATACGGGAGTGGGTTGCCATTTCCTCCAGTGGATCTTCCTACCCAGGGATCGAACCTGCATCTCCTATGTCTCCTCCATTGGCAAGTGGGTTCTTTGCCACTAGCACCACCTGGGAAGCCTTGATAGGTCATATGGTAACATCTTGATACATGTGTTCACATATACCCATAGTCTGCACATACATTAGGATCAGAGGATTCAAAATAAAGTTCTCTTCCCATCCCTGTTTCTTAGCCATTGAATCCTCTCTCCAAAGGGAATGGTTATCGTTTGCTTTTGTATCTTTTCAGGTATTTTAAGTGTATCAAAATGTTCTCATTTTAAACAAATATGAGGATATCATTATATACTGCTCTGCATCCTTTTAAAATTTTCCACTAAATATTTTATCTTGGAGATTTTCCAAACGAGTGTACAGAATTTACTCTTAAAGCAAGTGCACAGAATTCCATTTACACATCAGCCTTAGTCTATTTAATGAAATCCCTGTTGCTAGGCCATAGTGAACTGCCTTGCTTGTTTATAATTTCCATGTGTGCAGATGCATCTGGAGAATAATCCCTAGAAATGAAAGTGTAAGATCAAATGGTGTGTGTGCATTTACAATTTGATAGTATTTTAAATTGCTCCTCATAGAGGTGACATGATTTTTTAATCCTCACTGGCAATCTATAAATATAATATTATCTCTGTGTCTTTATCAACCCAATGTGTTATCAGACTGGTTGATCCTTGCCATTCTAAGTAAACAACAAGAAAAACAAGTCTGTGTTGTCTTAATAAACTTTTTTTTCCCTAGAATAAGTTATCTTTTATGTCCATTATTATTTGTCTTTTTCTGAGAAATGTGTTTGTATATTTTGTACATTTTCCATCTTTTTTTTTTTTTTTGCTACTCATTCTTATCTACTGGGTAAAATATATGTATCACAAACAATGCAGATTTTTTTTTCAGTTTATTGTTTGTCCTTTTAATTTCTTCTGCTGGTATTTACCATAGAGAAGTTTAAAATTTTTATGCAGATAACTGTGTCAGTATTCTTAAAGTTTCTGGCTTTGTTGTAGTTTGAAAGATCCTTCTTATTCTGAGAATAAACAATACTTATTGTAATCTATTTGGCATTTATCTCAAAGATGTAAAGTATGACTTAAATAAATTCTGTCTCCTAAACGACAGCTCAGTTGTCCCCAGATCACCTTCATATTTTCTCCATATATTTGAGATTCCACCTTTATCACATACCAAATTTCAGTTGGTATTTGAGACTGTATCTTACTTTGTAGTCCCATGAAATCTTTTTTTCTGGTATTATTTATATTATTTTATATCTAAAATATATTTTAGTATATTGCAGGACTATTCTCCATTACATTTCTTTTTCAGAGTGTTGCTCACCATTCTAAGTTACTTTTCCTTATAAAACTTAGACTTGGCTTGCCGATTTCCTAAACAAGTTCTATTGTTATTTTTATTAGGATGATGTTAAGATTGATGTAGAAATATCCAAGTGATGTTGGCTGTTTCTGTCTGGGAACATGGTATACCTTATGTTTTGTTTAAGGATTCTTTTGGAACCTCTGGCAGGATTCTGTAGTTTTCTCCAATAGATAGGACACATTTATTTAGTTTATCCCCACATTATCCTTATTATGCCTTTGAAGTGGGTTCTTTGTATAAATGCAAGCTATTGACTTGTGTACATTAACTTTGGACTTTCTGTACTATCTGATTTTTGTAACATTTTAGCAGTTGATTTTCTTATGTTTTCCAAGGTCCCAAGAATAAATCTATAGAAGGTGTTAATTTGATCTCTTTCTTTTCAATTTTTATGCCCTGACTTTCTTTCTCTGGCCTAATTGTATTCAATATTTCCTGCGGAACTAAACTGTAATAGAAAATTGAGGCAATGTTTTGTTGTTCTTTATTTCACCTGGGAAAGGTTCAGACATCCCATTGACATATAGTACTGCCTTTTAGATTAAGATATAAATATTTTATTAGGTATTTTTTTTATCAAGAACCACTTTAAATTTTGGTAACTGCTGTTTCAACATCTATTTTTTTAATCTCCTTAGGGTTATTAATATTCTACATTAAATTAAGTACTTAAGGTTTATAATTAAGAAGCCTTATTGTTTTTAAGTTTCAGTCATTCTCTGCTCATCCTTTGTTTACTGGTCCTTCCCAATTATTGTCCTATGTAAGAATCCCAGAGTTCCCTTCTGTGAATTCAGTGGTAATTACTTCTTTTTCCTGACTCAAAACAAATGTTCACATCAAGAGAGCAAAGTGTCAAATGATAAGAGCTGGAAATTCAGCCACAAAGAAATGAAACATTTTCCCTTTATTGCTGTTTTTGTGTATGTTTGTGCTTTATTTTCCCAAAGGAATGGATCATTATTCCTCGTGTTATGTGCTGTGTTATTTTGCAATTCTCTAGTGATGGGGAAGGAGAATTATGTCTAGCCATGTAAAATTGTAAAACCCGCTGGGAGACAAGTGAAGAATATCCTTTTCTGTGCTCAAACTGGAAAGCCTTTTCCCTTTAGATTCTCTTTATTTTTGAGCGAGATGTTTCAGGTCACAAAGTAGCCCACTCTCTCTCTTTGCAACTGTTTTGACCCAAATTACATTTTATATTCCCAGTCAGTCACAAAATGGAAACAGAAAATGTATTTGAGGAAAGGCAAAAATATCACTAAGACAGAGAAGTCCTTAGCAAAACACGTTCAGTGTTTTCAGCTCTAGTCATCTTCCCTTGACTTGCTCAGGAATCTCATGAGTGAAGCATTATCCTGCGAGGTTGTAGGGATGGGATTTTTATCTCCTAGCTCAGCTAGTAAAGAATCCGCCTGCAATGCAGGAGACTCCGGTTCGATTCCTGGGTTGGGAAGATCCGCTAGAGAAGGGATTATCTTAACGACTACAGTATTCTTGGGCTTTCTTGGTGGCTCAGCTGGTGAAGAAGCTGCCTGCAATGTGGGAGATCTGGGTTCAATCCCTGGGTTGGGAAGATTCCCTGGAGAAGGGAAAGACTACCCACTCCAGTATTCTGGCCTGGAAAATTCCATGGACTGTACAGTCCCTGGGGTCTCAAAGAGTCAGACTTTCACTGAGAGGAGAGTAAGAAGCCTGATATTGGTCTCCAAGATGTGAGCAGACTCCCGAGGCCTGTGTGAAGAATGGTCTAGAAATTCAGAATTATTTTGGGGAGGGGCCCTCCTAAGCCAGATGTTCTGAGTGTCCCTGTAAAGCAGAGAAAATGAGCACACACTGTGTTCCTTGGAAAAGGACAAGCAACTGAACAAATGGAGCAGTAAACAATTTAAGGAAACATATGGGGCCTAAATTTAGCATCAAGGTGATGGGCAAATGACACACTCCCATTTGCGGTGGTCCCACTGCCGAAGCGATGACAAAGCCAGCCAGTAAACTGTAGTCACAGAACACAGCGGATACACTGATGGAGCTGGCCCACGTGCAAGGGCTTTCAATAAGGTAAATCATCTGTGAAGCAGGGAAAGGTCACATGGGATATTTTCTTTCTATTTTTCTTTTCATTCAGATAAAATGGAAACATTCACATTCCCTCCAAGGCAAGAAATATCAGCATATAAAAAACACAGTCTCTTTCCTCCCCAGCCAAGCCTGACTGCGTTCCACCCGAGCCTTGCCTTAGTCTCTTCATTTTCATCCCACTTAGTCAGTCAGTTCAGTCGCTCAGTCGTGTCCAACTCTTTGCGGCCCCATGGACTGCAGCATGTCAGGCCTCCCTGTCCATCACCAACCGGAGTTCACCCAAACCCATGTCCATTGAGTCAGTGATGCCATCCAACCATCTCTTTCTCTGTCATCTCCTTCTCCTCCCACCTTCAATCTTTCCCAGCATCAGGGTCTTTTCAAATGAGTCAGCTCTTCGCATCAGGTGGCCAGAGTATTAGAGTTTCAGCTTCAACATCAATCCTTCCAATGAATATTCAAGACTGACTTCCTTTTACAAATCCACTTTGTAGCAAATAGTCAGTCTTACTCTGACCTCCCATTGGAGGGGATCCATTATCTTCTGCTCAAGAAGTTTGGTTTTTCCAGCCTCAGATGGACAAGCACGAGCGTGCACACACATACACACAGAGAAATATTCTCACTGACCCACTTTCCTTACTATGAGGATGGTTACATATTTGCTGTCATTTGGACATCCTTCTCATTCAGTACCTTGGAGCCCCTGATGGGTTTGTATCTCTCTGCTAGGTGCTGGATAGGATACACACAAGACAAGAGAGGGGGAAGATACTGCAGGGCCATTGTTGAGAAGCAGCTTCTCCTTTTCCACATAGTCATGTTTCTTTCAAGTGTGACATATGCTTTATGCTTATTTATTTGGGTTTAGCATTCATTAATTCACATTTGCATGTACATTAAGCAGAAAGTTTACAAAGCCTACTAGGTGTCAGGCATTGTGCTTGGTTACGGGCATTCACAGACAGATTAGAATCCCTTCCCTTGAGGAGTTTGCTGGTTATTAGATTTGCAGTACAATTTACAAGATGTTAGCATTTGCTTGCCTAGGATGTAAGAGAAGAAGGGGGCGACAGAGGATGAGATAGTTGGATGGCATCATTGACTCAGTGGACATGAGTTTGAGCAAACTCTGGGAGATCGTGAAGGATGGGGAAGCCTGGCGTGCTGCAGTCTGTGGGGTCACAAAAGGTCAGACATGGCTGAACCACTGAACAGCAAAAACAGCAACAGGATGTAGTTGGCTCTCAAAAGGAGAAATGCTCAATTCTATTGCTGAAGAAGTGATGAGTAAACAGAGTTTTGAATGATGAGTGACTTATTTGTTAAGAAGGTAAGAGTGCCAGGCAGACTTCTGGTCAGACACAGTAGATGCTTTGAAGACCATGGTACTTTGAAGGAATTTATGTAGCTTATGGTGGGATGGGTCCTTCAGGAGCCCAGGGTAGAGGCATGGAGGGTACTTGGTCATGGAGGGTCTTTGCACACTATTCTAAAGAATCTGGACTTGAACTTGTAGACAGTGAGAAGTCATGAAAACACTTTGCACCACAGCAAGAATCTTTATCCTGTACATTTATCCTAGTGCATGTTTCTTTAGTATAATTTATCGTTTGTTGTCTTCCTCAACTGGACTGGGGGCTTCTTAAGGCCAGGAAGCATACCTTCCTATCCATGGCACCTTGCTCAGTATCTGAAACATAGTAGACGTTTGATGGAAATTTGCTTAATGCATCTTAATGATTAACTAAATGCATAGATATGCCTTTGATCTTATTGTTAGGACAAAATGTCTGGGTGGCTTTTTTTTCCTCTTCCTTTTTTCCTGTTTGTTAGTTCCTCTTTTTGCCTTGTCAAGACAAGCTTTAACTACTAGTGGACAAGCAGCTGCCCTAGGTGACAATCCTGCCAAATCTTAGATTTCAGAGAATGTTGAAGGCAATAAGAAATGGTCTCAGGAATTTTAAGACACAAAAATAGTTTGTGTTTTAAAATTTACTGTTGATGATGTGTATTAACGTGGAGATGTAGCAAACTGTGAACATTTTAATTTCTAAATAAGCATTTAGTTTGGACATAGAAGGCTACCTCTGTTTTATCGCCATTAAAAAGAAAAAAAAAACCCACCCAACTTATATTGAATTTCAGTGAACCATGCAGCCAGCATCTGTCCTATTAGTTTTCATGTACGGGAACAAGGTGGTACGATTACTCACCAGCAACAGACGTAGCAGTTTTATAAATCTCGTGTTGACGTGGCTGGAAGGGCTGGGGTTGTGTTCTCTGTTGTCAGCGTTTTTCCGAAGTCCGCTGTGCAGTGGGGGAGTCTGTTCTTTCAGCTCTAGGCCTGCACAGAAATCTGTAGTGACACTAACTGTCATGTGGCTTTACATCACTCCTGTGTCCAGATAATTAGATGAGAAATTGGTTGCTTTCTCTCTCTCTCCAGCAGTGGCCTGCTTCTTCCATAGGCTGTGTGTTTTAAAGCCAGAATCTGGCTGCGCTTTGTTACTTGCAGAAGTGCACCCATGCCTGTGCTTTCTGCGGATGAGGCTGCTTAATCCTCTCCCATTTGATTTGATCCCCTCACAGAGCATCGAGGGAACAATAGTGTCATTGATGTGAGTCCAATTCAAAAAACCCGATTGTGTCTATGACGCTCATGACGGAAAAGATTTAAACCATCTATTGCTGGTCTCCAGTTATTCCACCTTTTCCCCTCGATTGATGATCCTGTTGTGATCTTTTAGTTAAAAGGTTACAATTTTCATCATGAAGGGGAACCTCTCTTGTCACTTTGTATGTGAATGAGCAGCCTTTGGAGGGGGGTTTCATTTTTATACCTTTTTTTTTTTTTGCCTACACCACACAGCATGTGGGATCACAGTTCCTCAACCACGGATTGAACCTGCGGCCCCTGTATTGGAAGCACAGGGTTTTAATCACCAGGAAAGTCCCTGTTTTTGTTTTCTGTTTCTCATAAGCTATTGTCAGTGTGCTTCAGATAATCTTTTGTTGAATGACCCAGCATCGGGGCTTCATACTCAATACCATATCAGAAATAATAAGTGTTGGTAACAACTGAGTTTTAGAGTGCTCACTGGCCAGGTGGGGCTTCTCTGGTGGCTCAGATGATGCAGAATCTGCCTACAATGCAGGAGACATGGGTTCGATCCCTGAGTGAGGAAGAACCCTAGAGAAGGGAATGGCTACCCACTCCAGTATTCTTGCCTGCAGAATCCCATGGACAGAGGAGCCTGGCGGGCCACAGTCCATGGGGTCACAAAGAGTCAGACATGACTGAGCAATTATCACTGGTCAGGTATTGTTCAGAGAGTTCTGTGTATATTAATGCATTTCATGCTCCCCAACCACATGAGGTTGATACTGTTAGTACAGATAAAGCCATTCAAGGTAGAGAGAGATGAAGTCACTTGATTAGTGTTACAGTACTGGAAAGTGGTAACCAGGTTCCCAGGTGGCGCTGGTGGTAAAGAACTTGCCTGCCAATGCAGATAGACATAAGAGACCAAGGTTTGATCCCTAGGTCGGGAAGATCCTTTGGAGAAGAAAATGTCAGCCCAGTCTAGTATTCTTGCCTGGAGAATCCCATGGATGGAGGAGCTTGGCGGGCTGCAGCCTATAGGGTTGCCCTGAGTCAGACACACCTAAAGTGACTTAGCATGCATGCATGCCACCAGGTTCTTACCTAGGGTCTGCCTCCAGCTAGATGTCAGGCTCTGCTCCCCTAGGACACGCTGCCCATGGGAGGAGTGAGAGGAGGTGGCTCCCTCGGTACTGTTTTCACACCTGCCCATCTTGGGAGCTCCTGGAACAGCATCACAGTGCAAGGCTCAGTCAGCATCTTGTCAGTGTAGAGTCTCTTCTCACCTCCGCACACGTACCTGCTGGGCAGCTGTCTCTCCTCCCAGTCTGCTCCCTTCATTGCGTGATTCCCACCTCCAGTTTTGCCTCTTGGCATCAGCCCATGGAACGCAAGGGTAGATGACATGGTGGCATTTTCCTGCCAGGAAAAGGTATCCAAGAAGAAAGAAAAAGTTGAGTTCAACAGAAAAAGTACCCTCAAAGAGGGCTTTGGGAACTGTGTTATCCGAGGTGATCTTACTTTACTTACACCATCACTGTTGTTCTTAGCTACTTCGAGCTTCACTTGACTCATCTGTGAAGTGAAAGTTGCTCAGTCGTGTCCGACTCTTTGTGACCCCACGGACTATACAGTCCACGAAATTCTCCAGGTCAGAATCCTGGAGTGGGCAGCCATTCCCTTCTCTAGGGGATCTTCCCAACCCAGGGATCAAACCCAGGTCTCCCGAATTGCAGGCGGATTCTTTACCAGCTGAGCCACCAGGGAAGCCCAAGAATACTGGAGATGGGTATCCTATCCCTTCTCCAGCAGATCTTCCTGACCTAGGAATTGAGCCAGGGTCTCCCGAATTGCCGGTGAATTCTTTACTTGCTGAGCCACTAGGGAAGCCCAAGAGTACTGGAGCAGGTAGCCCATCCCTTTTCCAGCAGATCTTCTGGACCCAGGAATCGAACTGGAGTCTCCGGCATTGCAGGCGGATTCTTTACCAACTGAACCACCAGGGAATAGAGATAAAACCTACCCTCAAAAGACTGTCGCTTAGATTAAGTGACTGAATATTTTTTCAGAGTACTTCTGTAGGATCTGGGACATTCTGGGGGCCTGATAAGTGTATTTTTCCTTTTCCTCTCCCAAAGTAGTCTCTGAGAAAAAAAAGCTAAGAGTGAGTTTGGGGAGGCTAGAATAGCTTAAACAGAGCAATGCTTCTATGAATTCCTCCCTTGCCTTTTTCTCTCTAGAAATCTGTTCGTCTGGGGCCACTATTTTTATAGGTGTGTGAACTTATCACACTCATAGTATATTAGATGCAGTTCTGTCAATAGTCTCCAAGGTTCATACATTAAGAAAAATTCCTCCTATCAAGAGGTTCCTTTTTTATCTATTCTTCATTAACTTCCCCTGTGTGTAATTGAAGTGGATCGTCTTTACATTTTAGGTTGTTTTCTAAGTGAGAGATGTTGTTGTAATGTCCCTGCAATTCAGTTCACCCTAACTGCTTGGGACTTCAGTGGTTGATTAAGTGTTTCTTGACCTTGAAATTTAGGAGTCGGTTTTTAAGAGCAGTTACAGTCTGATTTTCAAGGAGGGAGAAAATGCTCTATCGAATAGTCCCAGATCAACAGAGGTGAATAAAGATCATGGATTTAGGAGATCTGTATTTTTCCTTTTGCCAAGAAAGTCACTTTGCTCCTAATTAGCAAGTTAGGGTTTCTTTAATTGCAATCTGACCAAAGATTTTTGGGGGTCCATCGGGGTAAGTCACCATATGTTGCATTCAAATTAATACATTTGAGATCCCTTCCTTCCTGAAGCTGATACTGATGAAGTGAAAAAGATAAAGACTTACAACAGTATCCATTTAATTTATTTTCTGTTTACAAGACCTTATTGTACCGTGTCATCTATAGAACAGAGTTCAAAATAAGAAAGATCATTCTTGGGTCTCACGCTAATGAGTTTTCTTCCCCTGATGGATCCAAAGAGCTTTCTTGTGCTGACATCCATGACATAGAGTTCCAAAAGTCATCCTCATGTCAAGGCTTAACTGTGGGGTTTGAACCCCAGACAGGTATAGGCAGGGTGGCCAAGCTTGAAGTTCATTTCTATTGCATTATAAGCAGGGTGTTCTAAAGCAGGTCAGTACTAAAGTTATCTTACATTTGGTTTCTGTGTACAGTGATACAAAGCAAGCAGAGGAAGTCAGCGAGGATGCTGTTTGATTTCTTGTGTATTATATTGTGCATCCTGAGGCTTAATTGACAAAATGATGAATTCCCTTAAACCTGCATTCAGGCTGGATACCACAGGCAGTTCATTACTAGTGTCTTCCTCAGTATGTACATTTATGTAATATTGTGATGGTAGAAGTTTATATTAAACATTGTGTAACTTGAACATTCAGCAAATACTTGTTAATGCCTAATGTGTGCAAAACATTATGGTAGATGTTACTTTGGGTTCCAAAGAGGATGTCAGATTGTGGTTTTGGATGAAGAAGCTTGCAAGATAATAGAAAAATCTTGTTTGCAAATAACTAACATAATGTGGAATGGGCCACCATAAGTGAAATGCATATAATGCTGGGAGTTCTGATGGAATTAACTCTTTATTTCCTTGTATTCATTCTTATTTACTTCTCACTGAAAATAAGTAAATTAAGGCTCACTAGTGGTAAAGAGGGGCTTCCCTGGTGGTGCTAGTAGGAAAGAACCCGCCTGCCAATGCCAGAAATTAAAAGATGCAGCTTTGATCCCTGGGTTGGGAAGATCCCCTGAAGGAGGGCATGGCAGTCCACTTCAGGATTCTTGCCTGGAAAATGCCATGGACAGAGGAGCCTGGTGGACTACAGTCCATAGGGTTGCAAAAAGTTGGACACAACTGAAGCAATTTAACACATACACACACACACTCACACAGTGATAAAGAACCCAACTGCCAGTGCAAGAGACACAGGAGATGAGGGTTCAATCACTGGGTCTGGAAGAGCCCCCTGGAGCAGGGCATGGCAACCCACTCCAGGATTCTTGCCTGGAGAATCCACAGACAGAGGAGCTTGGCAGGCTACAGTCCATGGGGTCGCAAAGAGTCGGATATGACTGAGTCTCTCACACACACACACACACACAAACTTACTGTGATAATTATTTCATGATGTATGTAAGTCAAATCATTATGCTGTACACCTTAACCTTGGGTGGTATTCTATATCAGTTTTATCTCAATAAAGCTGGAGGGAAAAGAAAGATATCAGGAGAGCATATCAAAGCTATTTTCAGGAGAGAAGAATTACTTCATTTCAAGCAGCATATTCTAACTTTACCAGAAGTATCCCTGATAAAACCCTGTCATTCTTGGTCCCCAGGCTAGAGCAGTGGGTGTCCACTAGGCAGATGTCAAATAGTATTTTATCTTTTCCTCCTGCTTCATACTAGAAAGCACAGTGAGCTTCCTTTTCTTTCTAACATTCTGTCCCAAAGGGAGTGCAATCTCCACCTAATCCGTGAGAGTCTCAGGCTGACCCATCCTTGACATTCTCATCCCAGGTGACAAGGGGTTATTTGTCCATCACACTTAGCTGTGCTTTAATAAATGCATTACTGGAGTGGAGGATTCTGTATTCCCTGTTCAGTAAAACTGCTGTGTTTTCCTGCAGATAATTCGATGGTTTTGACATCTTTCTCCATCTCTGCATCCGAAATGGACCTCTCTGTGACATATTTGTGTTTTGAATTCCTTGTCTCTGAGAAATGTGGCAGAGGGAAATTTTGGTTGAATCTGTTGTCTAAAAAGATGAGAAAATAATACAGTGTCATTAAGCTACGATCATCTAATAGAGATCTGAACACAGAATTTTTCAAACTTTCTGCTCTCCCTGTGACTTTTTCTTCCCCAAATTGTTATTGTTTAGTCCATCAGTTGTGTCTGACTCCTAGCAACCCCAGCAGCACACTAGACTTCCCTGTCCATCACCAACTCCCAGAGCTTGCTCAAACTCATGTCCATTGAGTCAGTGATGTCATCCAGCCATCTCATCCTCTGTCATCCCCTCCTCCTGCCTTCTATCTTTTCCAGCCTTAGGGTCTTTTCCAATGAGTTGGCTTTTGGCATCAGGTTACCAGAATATTGGAGCTTCAGCTTCATCAGTCCTTCCGATGAATATTAAGGGTGGATTTCCTTTCAGATTGACTGTTTTTTATTCAGCCTTATTTCCTCATGTTCACTGAATTTGGTCCCTGCTGATCCCTCTTGTTTAACTTGTCTTCCATGCGCCCTGCCCCCTCTCCACTGTTAAAGGAAAACCAGAGGCTGACAGTAATCAAAACAGAAAAAATAGATTTTACAGGACTATTGCAATAGGGAAAAGAGACCTCCATTTAAAACCAGGCTTGGTTCTGATAACAGCTTGAGAAAGTAGGGATTTTCAGCCAAGGGGCAGGATAGGGGTCAGTCATTGGTTGGAAATTCACTAAGAAGGGGCTTCCTGGATAGCTCAGTTGGTAAAGAATCTGCCTGCAATGCAGGAGAGCCCGGTTCGATTCCTGGGTTGGGAAGATCTCCTGGAGAAGAGAAAGGCTACCCATTCCAGTATTCTGGCTTAGAGAATTCCATCCATGGGGTCACAAAGAGTAGGACACCACTGAGTGACTTTCACTTTCACTTCACTAAGAAGCATCTGGGGCAGGGAGGAGGCTGGTTAAACAAAAGCCAACAGGATTCTTGCTCAGGGCAGGCTAGGGTTATCAGCTACCAGGGGTGGGGATTTGGGGTAAGGAGTTTGCTAAGTGAGGATACAAAGATCACTTTAAAATGAGGTAGCAAGATTCTTGCTACAACTGGCGATGCTGGCAGGACGAGGCTGAGGTCTGGAGTTCTTAGGAGCTTGAGTAAAGTTTGATCAAGGAGGGTGTTTTGTCACCATTCATGTGCCTTCTGGCTTCTCTTCCTTCTTTGCCGGGACCCCCCTCTCCCCAGGGATTTATCTCAGTGCTGCTTCCTCAGTCGTTGCTGGACTGATACCCAGGCATCTGTTCCCTAATTATTTCGCTCTGCCCCTTGGTGAGCAACCTTCCTCCCAGCTTCCTTGCCAAAAAGGTTTTTAAAGAGAGTGTGTACTCTTTGTCACTTTTTAAATTTTCTTGTCTTCTACCGGCTGTTTTCCACCATGCACGGCTCAGTATCTGCTCATCTTACTCAACTGCAGTGATTGTCTGAGGGATCAGCATGAAACTCATCGTCACAAAAATTGATCATTACTTCTTATTTTCCATAGTGTTTGCTGTTGCGGACACCTGTTCCTCCAGGTTTCTCCCCTCTTGCCTCCATGATGTGCTAATGATGGTGGTGGTGGTGTTCTCAGTGCTGTGGGATACCTGAGTGAGAAATGAGTGTTTCAGAGATAAAGTGATTCAGTCTGTTTCATGGAGAGGTGGACCAGAAAGTGTGGTTCAAGTGCTCAGGGTGACTAAGCCCGTTGCTTTATCACGTATGTTGAAAAAGGACAAAGGAAATGCCAAAACCTTCAATCCACACTGCTAATTAAAAGCTAATTTTCTCTTTTTTGCCTGCTAAAGGATTTTAATAGTGTGTGATGGTGTCTTGGGAGCAGTCTTCCTAGCAGAAGGAAATAGTTCACTGTCTGTCTTTGGGATAATAGTTTTCCATATTCTGTGGTTATTAGTGAAAAGTGGACACCGTTTCTTAGAAGGATTGTGTGAGTATTCTGTGATGCGTGTTCATTGAAAGACGATGTACCCTGAACTGTTTGAAATTTATTTAAAATAATATTTCAGTTGTATTCTTTCTGTTCTTTGGATAGAATCAAAAGCATGAACTTTAGAAGTAGAAAGACTGATGCTTTATCATTAGCATTGTTTTATTTGGAAAGCAAATTGCAAAATGCAAAGAGAAGGCCTATATTAAGCTGTCATTAATTTTGGGTCTGCTGTGCCAAGCACCAAGTGTCTATGATGCTATGTTGAAAGCAACAAGCCACACTTAACATTCATTTCATTTCATTATTTGTTGTTTCTCCTGGGTCCATCAAAATTTTGATCTCCCCAGAAAAGTCTGCGGTTCCCTCCTTTTCTTGCAAAGGTTATTTCCATTACAGTGCAATCTACATCAAAAGGTTACTTTACCTGCCATATCTGAAGCATCTTCACAAACCATTGGTCTCTTGGAAGGGGTATATAATTAACATAGGAAACAGACCTTCAGTTACCAAATATATTTACTATGATGATAGCTTAAATAATAATTTTTTAAACAATTGCTTTATTGCAAATGGTTTCTGTATAACCCACAGCCACCATTTCAGAAGGTGAAGAATATCTGCCTAGTGAGGGCTCAGAGCTGGACAAAAGTTGGCTTGTTAATCTACTGTATTTTCTACTATTAAACCAAAACGGTACCCTGAGGTGGTCTGAACGTCTTTGGGTCCTTGTTTCCTCTTTTAGCAAATGAAAATATGACTTATCTTTCATGTGACCTTTTATAACATCTCTTTGGCTTTGCAGAGTCAGATGGAACCTGGGACTTTGAACTTGAACCCACTGCACCTGTTCCTCCTTGGCCATTTCCCCTATGGTGGGTGGTTGTGTGCCTGCATTTGGACAGTCAACCTGCTTAGTTCTTTCCCAGATCAGCACTTAGAAATAACACCCTCTCTAGCAAAACTGTGCCTTGGAAAGCATAGTATCCAGCTTGCCTTTTAGGGATATGTGCAAGATGTGAATAGCCGTGTTCTGGCAGGGGAATTAATAAAATAGAGTGGGCCCTGGTTTGTTTGCTATGGAAAGAATTTTGGATTAGAGGGGGCTTTGATAGGCAGGGCTGTGAAGACAAGAGGGCAGAGTTGCAGGCATTCCCAAGTTTGCTTTGTGATGTAGGCTCAAAATAGATACCATTATGACTCATCTATGTTAAGTTCCATAAATGCAGCTGTGACAATGCCAGGATGGAGGTTCTAGTTGAAGGCATGCACAGCGATGCTCACACTGTGGAAACACTTCTAGTGCTGAAGACCTAGAATGATTTAGACTAGAAGAACACTCTTGTGCAGCCATAGAGTTCTGTGGAGCAGAATTAGATAAAGGACAGGTTTTGTGGTGGGCATTTGATCATAAAAATATAAATCATTGCTGTGAGTGATTGCTATGAATCAGCTTTCAGACCTATTAGAGGTGTCATTTAACCAGGCAACATATGCCTATTATTTTTTATCATGAAAAGCATTTGCCATATGTTCAATAGGTATTGGAAATTGTGACTAGCAGGTGTGCTGCACAATAATAATAATAATCACAGTAATAATACCTTCAGCTTTGATGTTTCTTTCCCTGAAAGGGAAAAATGATTATTCAGTGTATTTAAATAATGTAAATGAGCAGTCTGGGAAATTTAAAGCAAAGATAGCTTTCAATAGCCAAAGTTGTTCTTTCTTCCTTCCTTCATTCAGATAATTATTTGAGTTCCATTTTACTCCACCTACATTCAACAAATGAGATTTCAATTCACTGGAATGCTTATGTTCTTATATACTTGTGACTGCCCCTCAAAATGTTATGAAAACACTTTCACGTGGTATCTCACTTGACTTTCATAACTATTTGGAGTAGGTCAGTGAGAAACACTGTTTCCTGTTTGCTATTTAGAAAACTGAGGTTCAGAGGCTATTTCTGCTACACCAGAGTCAGAAATTTGTTGAATTTTACTCTGATCAAGCTAAGAACTTTAGTGATGGTAAAATGACCATTCTGAAATACTAATAGTATTATTTATGTGTCATTGTCAATATCATTCTGGTGAAAAACCTATTGTGTCTAGAGATCAAGACAGGAAGAGCAAGACACAGATTGACCAAATGAAGGCTATGCTGTTTAAAGAATACATAAAATCATGCACTGGATTTAGAACATATCTATCCTCTTTAGCCTGATACCTCAGTGTTGAGTAGATCACAACACCCGTTTTAAAGGAAGATCAGTACTTCTCTATTCAAATGAAGCATCCTGTGGGTATGACACAGATATTTTGCATAATTAATGCCATGTCCTCTATGCTGACAAGGAAATGTAGATATTCAGTAGTGGAGGTAGTATGCAAAATTGATGAGCTACTTTTAAAATAATAATTTAAAACTTTCGTCTTAGTTAGGACCTAAACCAATTGCATATAGTTTTTTTTTTTTTTAAAGGCAACAATCCAAACAAGAAAACCACAGACTTTTTCTCCAATTCTCCTGGGAAAATTTGCTTTCCACACTGTGGCCATCACAACTTTGCAACTGCTGTGATGCAATCAGCTACAATTAGTCTTTCTTGAATCTGGAGGTGTGATGAAAAACAGGAGGCAGAGACAGAGCCCAGCTTTAAGAGAAACCTGAAATGAGGAGTTTGAGACGCAAAGGCCTCTTTCCTTATTCTCCTTTCAAGGAACAAAAGGTTTTTCCAAATCATCTTTATGAAAAATCGTAAACCCACAAGCACCTGTTGTGAGCAGATAGCTTGATCTGGTACTTGATCGCTTTCTTCTGTTAATCTGGTAATCATTTCGGGTGAAAGATTTCACCTTTCGGATAACTTGAAGAAAAGTCTGACAATTCCCCTTGCCCTTTGAAGAAGAAAAATCGAGGACCTCTCATTTCATAAGAATGTGAATCAGGATGACAGGAGTCTGTTACAAGGCTTGAAGTTTCCAAAGCTGAGTAGAATCCACGTGATTACTGTATATAATAACAGGCTGAAAGTATGTTTCAGCTCTTGGTTGGGTTTGGAATGTAAGCAAACTTAATATTGTACTTGGAGAGTTGGAAAACCTTGGAAATATTTAGTTTGTAAAATATGGATTTAAAAAGCAAATCCATGTTCATATATACAGCACATAGAAGGCATTTTTTTTTTTTTTTAATTCTCAAGGAATACTTCTGAAACATGGTAGCTCAGACGGTAAAGAATCCGCCTGCAATGCAGGAGACCCAGATTAAATTCCTGGGTCAGAAAGATCCCCTGGAGAAGGAAGTGGCAACCCACTCCAGTATTCTTGCCTGGAGAATCCCATGGACAGTGGCCAAGGGGTCGCAAAGAGTCAGGCATGACTGAGTGACTAACACATGCAACCATAAGCTATTACTTGTTTATGTGGAGAAAAATGTTGTGAGTGGTAAGGAAATGCTTTTCATTGAGTTATATACACATTTATTGTTAAGCCAGATAAAATGTCCCAATATTTCTTTTAAACTGCAAAGAATTTGTCAAATTTGGGTCTGACATTTATTACAAAGATAGGGAAAATGTGAAATATCCAATCAGATAGTAGAGTGGGTAATACTCCGTACAACCTAATGCTAGATTGTGACAGAATAGCTAACATTCAGCCTCTAGTTTTGATATTTGTATTTTTTCTTGTAAACTATTTGCTCTGAGACAAAAAGTCATTGCTTTTGAACTTAATTTGATTTGGGCATTAAAATGACATCGCTAAACACATGCTTTAGTCCTGCCATGACTTTTTAGTAACTTTTCCATTTAATTTGGTTTTGGAAATTGATTTGCCCTTTAAAAATAATATCAGCATTTAAAATAATTTTACTGGCTTTTTGCCTGCACGGTAACTGAATTTGTTCTTTAAGAGAATGACTTCAAATATGCAACCTTTATAAAGATGTGAAAACTGCTGTTTGTGAGCTAGAAACGGCCAGTCTCATAACAAAAATATGAATGTGGACTTGAGGTGAGGCTGCAATATAGAGACGCCACTGAAATCCTCTTTGTACCTAGATTTTCAGGCATTGTTGTTAAGTAAGAAATGACCCATGGCTTCGAGCATCCTTCTGAGCCATATGGGCTCGAGAGTTGTCTATTATGTCTGCAGGGTTGTTCCTCTGCTTCTTCCTCTGAATCACCTGCTTGCTTATCTCCTCCCAGGTAGCTCCTAGCAGATCTAGCTGTGGGCAGTGTAGGCAGATGTGGAGAGTGCAGGGTTTAAAAGAAGGGCTCCAGAGCTCGTTGGTCCCTCCCATCTTCTCATTGGTTCTTGTTCTGTCAATCAGCTGATTGACAGCAGATTTAGACCACTCAGAGTTCCTGGTCCATGAAACCGTAGCAAGGACCCTGAAATAGGCACTCAAATCAATAACTTGAAGCAGATGTGTGAAATTTCTTGGGAACTGAAAGTACTGAACATTCTCATGGCTATAACATTAGTTTCTTAGAAGATATCTGCAAGTGTCTGTTCCTGCCTCCAGTTGTCCATCTACAAAACGGGACAACAGTTCTAGGTTCTCTGAAACTAGCAGTGTTTCTGGAAAGGAAGGGAAGAGTCATCCCAAACATCTAAAAAATTTGTATGTAGTATCACTTATCAAGATAATGTGCCTGTTGAGTGACAGGGCTCCCAACAGCCCTGAGCTTTGAGCATCACACATCTGTATTCTATAGTGAATAATAGATATATCACAGCTTCAAATCCTTCAGGTGCATTTAGGTTGGTTAAAAAAAAGTTGAGATTCCAAAAAGATGAACCTGTGGGTTATCATATGGGATGGACCATGTGACTATGCATCCAGCCATGTGCAGCCAGCTCCAGGCATTATGTGGAAAGTAACAAATTCTTATTTATCCCCTTGTCCACATGCCAGTTCTCGGAAAGTCCTTCCTTCCTTCCCTTATCTGATTAACCCATCCTTCAGGTCTTGGGACACACCTTCTGTAAAACCTTCTAGACACTTGCCTCCCTCCCCTCTGCCACAGTTTCTCCTCCAGGATAGTTGGATAGAGTCCTGCGTCCCCTCACAGCTTTATGGATGTGCCCACGGCAGAGTTGCCAGCACTCTGCATCATAATAAACTTGTCTGAATTTATAATTGGGTTGGAAATATCTTAAGGGCACAATCTTCATCGTTTAGCTTTGCATTTGCAATTTTCAACAAATGTTGAATGAATGTATTCTAAATACAAGCATGGTTTATATCTGGTAATGCAGACATGAAAAAAAGAATACTTTTGTTGGGACTATGAAAGATACAGTCTTGTCTGAGGCCTCAATCCACATTTGCGGAAACTGAGGACCAGAGTGTATGTCTATTCATGTCTGTTTGTTCATTGTTAATCTGTTAAATTTCTGTGCTCATTCACGTAACACATGGCGTTGAGCCTCCATGTGTGCCTGACACTGTGCTGGCCACCAGGTATAAAATAATGAGTGAAACAGAACAGAAGACATGGTCCTGCTCTGACGGAGCTTACAGCTTAGTGCAGTAGAGGGTCAGTAATCCAGCAGTCACCCTGGACCAGCGCCCTCAGTAAATGGGCTCAGTGGGAAGGATGGGAACCAGCTCACATGGGGTCTGGCTTAACTGGAATTGTCAGGGATGCCTTTCTGCTTTAGACTTTCCCATTTCCTACACACAGGGACCCTCTCTTCCTGTGGCCAAAGTGTTTTCAGTTGTCTGTGATCCTAGTCGCTTTCGGCACTGCTTCTGACCCCGAGGAGTCCGTGATGTGGTCTGTGATGGATCTGGTCACCATGCAGACAGATGGCCTTGTTAAAAAGAGTGCAAGGGATGGGGGACACATGTACACCCATGGCTGATTCATGTCATTGTATGGCAAAAACCACTACAGTATTGTAAAGTAATTAGCCTCTAAGTAAAATAATTAATTTGCTAAATAAATAATAATTAATTTAAAAAAGAGCATAAGGGGCCTCCAGGAGGGACTGAACTTGAAGGAGCAGTTGAGGCCTCTGCTTTCTCTGAGAGCCAGTGATGGTAGTGCCAGAGAAGTCTGTCTCTTGGAGGCAGACCTAGCACCTCTTCTCTGGGCAGATCTGAAACAAGCCAGTGCTGTTTAACTACACTAACTGGGCTACACTAACTAAGCCCAGCTCTGACCATAAAAGTCCAGTCTATCAGAACAGCTGAACCTCCAAAGTGCAGAGAATTTGCACCTGTAAGAAACTAGGAAAAATTATTTGAAGGTCCAACTGAAGAGTGCCAGTATTAGTAAGATTATATATATACATACACACACACACACACACACACACACACACACACATACATACATATATACATGGGCTTCCCTGATAGCTCAGCTGGTGAAGAAACTGCCTGCAGTGTGGGAGACCTGGGTTCAATCCCTGGTTTGGGAAGATCCCCTGGAGAACAGAAATGCTACCCACTCCAGTATTCTGGTCTGGAGAATTCCATGGATTGTATAGTCCATGGGGTTGCAAAGATCGGACACAACTGAGCGACTTTCACTTCACTTCACACACACATACACACACACACATACACACACACACACGTATATACATAAATAGAATCTTGGGAAGAAATTCACTTTCAATTACTTTAAAAATATTATTTATTTATTTGACTGTGCCATGTCTTAATCATGGCTTATGGGATCTAGTTCCCTCACCAGGGATTGAACCCAGACCCCCTGTATTGACAGCGCAAAGTCTTAGCCAGCAGGAAAGTCCTACTTTCAATCACCTTTTGATGTTACCCAGTGATGGGGCCCTATTCCTCCTCCTGGTCACCCGAAGAAGCTTGTCAGAAGACAGAGACTTGGCCTTAGATTTTATCTGCAGCTCTTGTCCTAATCCTTTTTCTTCTCAAAGACTCCTGCGTTTTGACTCTGCTCTATACCAAGCATCCTTCCTGTAAGGTTCTTTTGGGATCACCAACCACTGCTGCAGGCTACTCCCTTCTAGGACTGCAAATGTAAGGTTTCCACGGAAATCCCTGTCCTGCAGCCTTCAGATTTCTGACACCAGATGGGGGGAATTGAGGTGAGATGTTGCCCATCTGTGGGGACTGTGCAAACTCAGTGTTGTCTGAATTAAAAACAAAGGAAATTATGTATTTAAGATTAGGTAGCAAGAGAGTACTGGGACTAGAATGAGAAAACAGGTTTTTAATCAGTGTTTTTACTATAAAGTACTAATGTTTTTCCTATAAAGGACTATTTGGAGAGGAAGAGAAGGGGTACTTCTTGTTGGCTTTTGTTGGTTCATTTGGGCAAAGAGTTGGAGATGGACTGGGAAGCCTGGTGTGCTGCAGTCCAGGGGTGGCAAAGAGTGAAACATGACTGAGGGGCTGAACTAACTGAACTGGGCAAAGAAAGAGAGCAGAGAATAGTGCTGATGAGGAACTCAAATGCTATTTATTTTTGCATATTATAATGGAAGCAGAAAATTCTCCTGTAATATGCTGCAAAGGTAGGTTTATTTTGCGTGTTTTATGAGCATGGTGTTACTTATATGATGTTAAGACAGTCCTTGAGTCTTGTTCTTTGTGAGAGCTTAAGAGCTGACCTTGCTGTTGCTTTTGGATGGAAGCTAACTTCATAAAATATGGCCCCCTCTATGTGTGCATGAGAAAGTAGCTTTTAATATGTTAACCTATTCCATTTCTCAGTTTAAAGTGGTGGTTTTTAAAGTATATAAAAATATAGGATAAAAGAAATTTTATGTTTTATTTCTAGTTATTGAATTATCTAGGTAATGCATTTCAGGTGGGGACTGTGCTTAATCTTCAAAAAGCATTCAATCACACAGTAATTTTTAGGTTTTTTTTTTTTTTTAATATATAACAACTTTGAGATGTCAAGCTTAAATGTCTAGTTTTAATTTGTTTGGCTGAGCTGACATTTAAATTTAGTCCCAATGTCATGTGAATGAACCTAGCCTTTTATTATTCCTGTTTTTCCTTCTTCATTGGAAACCAGTACAGAGAATACCATCACTTAAAAAGAAAGATGTCTGCTGCTTTGTTTTCTTTTATCAAACTCAGAACAGTGTTGGGGGAAAAAGATTGCTTCCTTTCTAAATGCGGTAAGCCACAAGATAGAAAATGTATAAGCAAACATTTGTGCCTCTGTCCTATTAACCTTGGGGCAAGGTGACAAGAATGTGTGAATAACACACTGTGTGATGGTTAAATAACTCTTTTCCTATTCCTCCCTCTTTAGTTGACTTGAGTTTTACTTAGCAAGTTACTTCCTTAATTTGCACATTCCAAAATTTTCTTAATTTTTCTCTCCAAGGTACAGTTTTTCCTCTTTCCACATGCTCTTTATTACCTCACTCAATCCTTTCACTGATTCTATGACAAAGGTATTATGATCCTTGAACTTTTATACAATGTTTGTTGCCCAAGGGCACACAGCTAATCACTGATAGAGGCAGAAATTGACTCCAGCCTGGATATGATTCCCTGGTCTGTGTACTTAGCTGTGTTGTGTGGAGTACCCTTGACATGATCCCCTCTAAAAGAAGTATTGGCTCACAGCTTTCTGTGAGATTCTGAAGAGGGCCAGGAAAACTTATGTAGAGTGAGATAACTTGACTTTTTAATGTCATGTGGTGGTGGTTGTGAAGCAGTTATCAAATCCCATTAAATTAGTTTTAAGTGATGAGAGCAACCAGGAATCTTTGACAAGGATGTCATGGAGGTTAATGTTGCATTAATGTTAGATCATGAGTCTGAGTGAACTCCGGGAGTTGGTGATGGACAGGGAGGCCTGGTGTGCTGCGATTCATGAGGTCTCAAACAGTCGGACACGACTGAGCGACTGAGCTGAACTAAACTGAATGTTAGATCAGTCTTAGATGTGTGACCTTATCCTAAAGACTGAACCTTTATACGAAGTCTGCATTTGACACTCTGATTGCTTCCCATTAGATGCAGGTGGTCTTTCTCTGTCCAACAGCAAGGCTGATTAGTCCCTGAAGAGCATCAGTCCTCCATAGACTCACCGTGGAAATGGCAGCCTGTGCTCCATCTGATTGTGCCCGGATGTGAGCCGCCATTTTGACGGTGCAGCCACGTATATGCCCCTTTCTCAGTGTGGATTGCCTCTGATGTGGCCTCTAAGTTCTCCACTGTTACGCTGCTGTGCAAACTGGGGTTTAAAGTGAGGCCTACAGTGACACATCATTTTGTCCAGGCTTTCCCGCTAAGTAAGATTTCACTCTTCAAACAACCAACCCTTGGTTGAGGAAGAGCTCTGTTATCCACTCCATAGTCTCTTTTAGGGAAGAAAAGTCTGGTGCATGTTAACCGTCTGCCTCACTTTCGTCTTTCAGGGGTTATTTCTGCTTGGTGTTAAGTTTTTTAGGTGCATGGGAAATACCCACCTGAAATACTCATGCTTTTCAAAAAGTTTAAAGTGCATATCTAAAAGCTAGGACATTCATTCAGTGATTGAATTTTTAAATTGTCATCGAGTGCTAGCAAATCCCATCAAGGTGGACTTGAAATCATAATATCTTTTTTTTTTTTTCCAAACCCAGAGCAAACATTATCCTCAATGGTGAAAAATTGAAAGCATTTCCCCTAAAGTCAGAAACAAGACAAGGGTGCCCACTTTCACCATTACTATTCAACATAGTTTTGGAAGTTTTGGCCACAGCAATCAGAGCAGAAAAAGAAATAAAAGGAATCCAAATTGGAAAAGAAGAAGTAAAACTCTCTCTGTTTGCAGATGACATGCTTCTCTACATAGAAAACCCTAAAGACTCCACCAGAAAATTACTAGAGCTAATCAATGAATATAGTAAAGTTGTAGGATATAAAATCAACACACAGAAATCCCTTGCATTCCTATACACTAATAATGAGAAAATAGAAAGAGAAATTAAGGAAACAATTCCATTTACCATTGCAACGAAGAGAATAAAATACTTAGGAATATATCTACCTAAAGAAATCTTAGTATCTTTAAGGATGCTTTGAACATGTGTATCTGTTGGAAAGTGGTATGTTTAAAAGAGCAAGGAGTCACCTTACTGAATTCTTATTACCTTTGGGGGGTCTCCAAATTAGGACAAATGTTTAGGTACCTTTCATTAGCAGTGATATAATCAAGAAAAATAACCAGGCAGTTTGTGTTTAGCTACAAATTTGTCAGAAAACAGTGGGTGGCAAAGTAACTTGAAATCCCAGGAAATCTGTTGCATTGAGTTGAGGAAAAGGAGAGAGTTAGATTTTTCTTTTAAGTTTTTGAAAAAAGCATGAACTTATCATGGCTGCTAGTTTTCCTAACTTTCCATAAACACAAGAGGACTTTGAAGAAAGAAAAGTGAAGCCTGTTTTGCAGAGGCAGGAGAAGAGGACCAAAGGCTTGGGAAGATCATGGTGATGGGAAAAAATTGAAATTTAATCTGATGGTCAGTGGAGCCTAATTATATTCAGGGACAGGTTTAAGTAATGAGAAGGTAAGGCACCCATTTATGAGATAGTCTTGATAACATAGGTGGTTCAAAATACAAAAGTAGAAAGACGAAAATAGAATGCCTTCATATAATTCTGGAAGAATTTGAAAAATGAGTGTTTAAGATTAAAAAGTTAGAAGGAAAGGTACTAAAATAAACTTGATGAAATATGTTGGTCTTGAAGGAAAGTGAAAGGCTCTTTTGTATAGTGAGTGAAGATATCCCATGTCTCTGTTTTTAACCGTTTATATGTGCTTCTGGATTATAGGGTTTTGATGGTAGAAGAAGAGTTTATGACAAAGTGAAATTTGTAGGAAAATCAATCACACAGCTTTGGTTGGATTGTTCCTTGTGTCACTTGAAAGTAAAGCTTGTGAGTTAGATTTTTTTTTTTTTTTTTTTTTGGTGAAAGATATTGATTTGTTACAATTTTGTTTTGGGTTATCAGGTTTCGTTTTTATTTACTTGAAGTATAGTTGATTCACAATATTGTGTTAACTTCTGCTGTACAGCAGAATGATTCAGTTAATATATATATGTGTGTGTACATATATATAGACACACACAGACATTCTTTAAACATTCTTTTCTATTATTTATAATAGGATGCTGAATATAATTGTCTTTTCTCTACAGTAGGACCTTGTTGTTTATCCATTTCATATATAATATCTTACATCTGCTAAGCCAACCTCCCGCTCCATCTCTCCTCCAACCCCCGCCCCCTTGGCAACCGTAAGTCTGTTCTCTCTGTCTTTCTGAGCTTCTTTTGCTAAGAATTTCAGATCCACCTCCTGTGCTGTGTTTCCTGCAGAAACAGCACTGGACTCAGTGGTGAAATTCCCCATCTGCTGTGTGATGCCCAATACTTACAGGAAATTAGAAGTAAGTCTCTGCGATATCTCTGTGCTAGGATTGTGTTTGTATGATAGGCAATAGTTTGGTGATTAAGACTCAGAAAAGAAGAGCTTGTTAGTAGCGGAACATTTTTCTGTTTTCTCCCACGTGTTCTCAGCTCCATGAGAGGCCGTTTCATTAAGAAAGCCAAATGTGTGTGCCTTTTCCAGAAAGTTCTGTGGCACGGTGGACAGAGAAGGGCTTGACCTCAACCCTAGCTCTCTCGCTTCATTGTTCCATGGCTGTGAGAGACACCCATCCCCAGGAAGAATTTCACAAAATCCAGTGCCCAGTCATAATCTAGTATTCCCAGGAAATAGCTCCCTGCAAGAGGACCTGCTATATTGCATTGAACTTTCTTCAGGGTTCCCTGATTTGAGGGCTTCTCATTTTTTAGAAGCACCTCACTCCACTGTGTGACATCTTCTAGAGAGTGAGAAGGGCGTTGATAGTTAACCCTGGACTATTACCACTTGGTTTCTTCTGATCCTGAAACACTCACTAAGAAATTGTGGTTCTTATTTATAAAGCAAAACAAAGAATGAAAAACTCACAATAAAAAAATCAGCAGCTACCGAACAAAAACTCTTCTTAACATTTAAAAGCTTTTTCTATTTCTACAGATATACAATTTCTCCTTAAAAAGAAATCTAAAATATATAAAAATAAAAAATCAATTTGATACCTCTGCCTGTTGGCACACGAACCATCATGGTGAGTATTTTTTCCTCTGCAAAAAATGAGTTTGCTTTTACTGTGGATCACTTTGGCAGGAAGGAGTCCATTATTAAAGAGAGAGAGAAGAGTGAATTCAGAAGGATAATGCGACTTTATTTCACTTGATCCTGTTTCGTGTGGTGTTACTCAGGGCGCCATTGCCCAGTTGGCGTTAATCATTGAACATTAGGGCCACCAGAATGCAGGAGGGTAGGCGTCTGCCTTGACATCAGGTCAGGATTGAAGTGTGTGAAATGCCCTTGGCCAGCGCTACAATATCCAACATTGTAGGTGCTCACTCAGGAGCTCTGAGAGCTTACACTTGAAGAAATCCTTGGATCCAGTAAAGACAGGGAATGAAGTTTTTAATTACACGTCTGTTGTTGTCTAGCACTAGAAACTAAATTTAATGGGGAATTAACTCACATGGTTTATTATGCATTTTACTATTTAAGAGAGAAAGCTCTTTGCCACAACCCTTTCACTTTGGTCCTTTCAGCGCTTTTCTCCCCCTCTATACTGAAATACCCTATTTTCTTGTTCAAATGGCATTGCCTACATTCTGCAGACTTAACACCCTGTGGAAGTCTGACAGTTATTTCTGTTCGGCAGCCTTGTTTCAAAATTAGGTCTAGAACAAGTAAGGGTTCTTCGTGTTTCATTTATTTTCCCAGTGATGTTGGTCAATTTCCAATATTGTCCACAGAGTTACTATGGAATACAAGGAAACACAAATTCTTTTATGGTCTATTTGGTGAGAAAGTGAGCCATAAAGTAAAAAAAAATTACATGTCTTCCATTAGAATAAAGCGTGCTTTATCAGCACTTGAAAATCAACCAGTGAGAGAGAGAGAGAGAATAACAGGTCTGCAGAAAACTTGGTGGATTACCTCTGTTTATTCAGTCCTTGGGTATAAGGATAAAATATTGAAACAGGAATACAGTGTTCATCTCATTAATAGCTAATTGATATGGAAGCATCTTGAGAACTTTGCTATGTAAGGGCTATATAAACAGTGCTATATTATCACTTATTGTCAATAAGAAAATAAAACTTAACACTTCTTGAAGGGAGGTCATTTATTGTTCTGTAAACCAGTACCAGATCTTTGAGTTCTACTTTCCTTTGATCAGCTAAAGACATATTTGATTTTATAAAAATACTCTGGTGGTGATAGTTGTTCAGTTGCATCTGACTCTTTGTGACCCTCTGGTCTGTAGCCTGCCAGGCTCCGCTGTTCATGAGATTTTCCAGGCAAGAATGCTAGAGTGGATTGCCATTTCCTTCTTCAGGGCATCTTCCTGAACTAGGGATCAAACCCAGGACTCGTACATATTGCCTCCATTAGCCTCCTGCATTGCAGGCAGATTCTTCACTGAGTCACCAGGGAAGTCCTAAAAATACTCTATATGATTTTGAATTTCCAGAGGTGATCAAGTAGTCTCAGATTTTTTAAATTCATTCATTCATTAACTTTTCAGAACCCCCAACCTCAGACTTAAAACTTTACCTATATTAAGATGTAGCCAAGAGTCCAGCTGTAGTTCACCTCAATTATACATAGCAAATATTTGGAGGAGAGGCAGAAAGGAGGTTTTGGAAGAATCAGGGGTAGAAGAGATTCTTATAGGATAGACATGGAGATGGAGTTTCTGGATTTGCATCTCACTGTCAAAGCAATAAAATTGGAATTAGAGACAATGAGGGGAAGGGGAAAGATGTCCACAAAAAGAGTAGCTGATAAGAACGTGAAGCGTGCTTGCATGTCCTTTGTGAACATGGGTGTGACTGGCCACACAAGACCAGCATATGCTCATAGATACACACAGTAACCACCTAGTAGCAGAACAAGGCTCAGGACAGGATTACGTTTATGAAAGTGTTGATCAGAAAACTAGTCTAATGGACAGAGGAGTGTGTTTGGTTTCATAACATGCCCATAAAAAGTAAAGTCGCTCAGTCGTGTCCGACTCTTTGTGACCCCATGGACCGTAGCCTACCAGGCTCCGCCCTCCATGGGATTCTCCAGGCAAGAGTACTGGAGTGGGTTGCCATTTCCTTCTCCAGGGGATCTTCCCAACCCAGGGACTGAACCCAGGTCTCCCTCGTTCCAGGCAGACGCTTTAACCTCTGAGCCACCAGGGAAGCCCCTAGGGGTGAAATATTACTGAAGTACGTTTCACGTGGATTTGAGACAATAGAATAGTCTACCTATGTTAACATAATTGTTTCCATTTTTAAATAATATTCTTTAAATAAAACTTTTGTGCTCTTAAGCCATAACTGTTTGCTTTGCATTTTGCTCTCCCTGTGGTCCTTGATGTAGCAATTACAGTGAGATTTCCTATTGGAATCTTTGAGAAAAGATGTTTGCCTCATAAACTGAAAGGGGCCTTGACTGGTCACCTTGCTGAATTGAATCACGCCTCTAGTTTTTGGCATAATTTTCATTTTATGAGATGTTATGAAAGAAACATAACTTATGATGTTTTGCATTTCTGCAAATCCAGGTGAGCAGATGTGTCCTTTGGGTCTAGTTTGGGGATTTAACTAGCATGGCATTTGTTTAACAAAGACATGTGATAAATAGGAGACCAAAAAGTCAATTGCATATTCGCTCTTTATGTTAATGCTGAAATTTAAATTGATGGATGAACTAGATTTTATCTGCATGCCCTGACTTTTGAGAAATCAGGAGATGAGAGGCATCATGTTTCATACGAGAAAAGTCCTTTCATTGATTTTACTGAAATGTCTTCCAGGTTTCAGTGACTCATTGGGAAACTAAAAGGGAAATCCTTTGTGATGAATCGGACGTCACTCTGAGACACAGGGCTCCTTACACTTTGTCTCTCTTTAAAGTCAGCATTGCCCAGCTGAATCCATGCGGAGCAAACAACCAAAAATCAGCACACATAAAAGTCCCAGAGTATCCCAGAGTTCTAGCTGTCACAGGGTATCCCAGAGTTCTAGCTGTCATTTTCTTGGTTGGCAGCACTGTTTACCAAGACAGCAAAGAGGTTGAACAGTGGCTACCCAAGTGATGCTCTTGTGGGGTGAGATGGAATTAGGATATCTCTTTTCCGCTCTTTGTTGAGAGCGTAGTGAGGGGGAGAGCTCCTGTCCTTGGAAATCCAGTGTTTGAGGTACCGTGTACCTTTTCTCCATCACTTCCTCAACGATGGGAATGTACAACTGCAATACTCTTGCCGAAGGCATGCTTGCAGTTTCTTTGCTGCAGCCTGAGCAGAATTAAGTTTATTCACGTTCTCTTCTTGGGAGAAATACTGTCCCTCCCCAGATTGGGGAGAGAGTCACCCGGAGAGGTGACACTCTTAGGAAAGAAAAAGCATGTCCTCCTCTAATAAAGAGGGGCCACTTCATAACATTTTTTTGTTTGTTTGTTTGATCATGATGAGCATTTAAGATCCAGACTTCCAAGTTGTGCCTTTGAGTTTAGGAGCTGAGAAAACTCGATTGATTATTGAGGTGTGAACATAGCAAAAGACAGTCAGCCTGGTACTGAGACCACAAGGCCAGGTGATTCCCTTTTTTTTTGTCTGTTCCATGATCACTTTGCTAGTTTTTGGGCATCTGCAGGAGGAGTTTTATACAAGAATCAGAGGTTCATATAAACTGATTTCTGGATTGTGTTCATGCAACAGCTTCTCATCTTTCCTGAGACTTTTGGATGATAATTCTTGCTTTGTTTTTATCATCCTTTTTTTTTCCCCCTCTAGGTTTTAATCTCAGAGCAAGTAATGTTTCTACAGTGAAATTTGCTGGAGGAATTTGAGATAAGCATGCATGTCTCAATACAGCTTGCCTAGAAGAAATTTCTGAGCTTCCAGAGGAAGCAGCTAGCTTTTCAGCTATTGTTAAAACCCAAATTTGGGCTACCTAGGTGGTGCTAGTGGTAAAGAACCTGCATTGCGAATGCAGGAGACATAAGAAATGGGGGTTCTTTCCCTGGATCAGGAAGATCCCTGGAGGGGGGCATGGAATACCACTCCAGTATTCTTACCTAGAGAACCCCATGGATAGAGGAGCCTGTTCATGGCTATCATCCATAGGGTCACATAGGGCTACCATGGCTACCATCCATAGGGTCACAAAGAATTGGACACAACTGAAGCGACTTTGCACGCATACCTCAATATAAAATAAAAAGTTTAAAGTCTGGGAAAAATAAAATTATTGTTAAAATAATTTTTTAAAAAACCTGTTTATGTCCTGGGTATCACTCATGATAGTAGGTGATACATTCACATCTGCTAGAGGTGGATGTTGCCTTTATCATCACTCTGTCCTAAACAGAGCCATACCAAAAACAAACTGTAGGCGGAAAATGAATTGATCACAGGAGAATGATTCATCTAGTTCAGTTCAGTTAAGTTCAGTCGCTCAGTCATGTCCGACTCTTTGCAACCCCATCAATCGCAGCACGCCAGGCCTCCTTGTTCATCACCATTTCACGGAGTTCACTCAGACTCACGTCCATCGAGTCTGTGATGCCATCCAGCCATCTCATCCTCGGTTGTCTCCTTCTCCTCCTGCCCCCAATCGCTCCCAGCATCAGAATCTTTTCCAATGAGTCAGCTCTTTGCATGACGTGGCCAAAGTACTGGAGTTTCAGCTTTAGCATCATTCCTTCCAAAGAAATCCCAGGGCTGACCTCCTTCAGAATGGACTGGTTGGATCTCCTTGCAGTCCAAGGGACTCTCAAGAATCTTCTCCCACACCACAGTTCAAAAGCATCAATTCTTTGGCACTCAGCCTTCTTCACAGTCCAACTCTCACATCCATACATGACCACAGGAAAAACCATAGCCTTGGCTAGACGGACCTTAGTCGGCAAAGTAATGTCTCTGCTTTTGAATATACTGTCTAGGTTGGTCATAACTTTTCTTCCAAGGAGTAAGCATCTTTTAATTTCATGGCTGCAGTCACCATCTGCAGTAATTTTGGAGCCCCCCCAAAAAAACAAAGTCTGACACTGTTTCCACTGTTTCCCCATCTATTTCCAATGAAGTGATGGGACCAGATGCCATGATCTTCGTTTTCTGAATGTTGAGTTTTAAGCCAACTTTTTCGCTCTCCTCTTTCACTTTCATCAAGAGGCTTTTTAGCTCCTCTTCACTTTCTGCCATAAGGGTGGTGTCATCTGCATATCTGAGGTTATTGATATTTCTCCTAGCAATCTTGATTCCAGCTTGTGTTTCTTTCAACCCAGTGTTTCTCATGATGTACTCTGTATATAAGTTAAATAAGCAGGGTGACAATATACTGCCTTGACGTACTCCTTTTCCTATTTGGAACCAGTCTGTTGTTCCATGTCCAGCTCTAACTGTTGCTTCCTGACCTGCATACAGATTTCTCAAGAGGCAGGTCAGGTGGTCTGGTATTCCCATCTCTTTCAGAATTTTCCGCAGTTTATTGTGATCCACACAGTCAAAGGCTTTAGCATAGTCAATAAAGCAGAAATAGATGTTTTTCTGGAACTCTCTTGCTTTTTCCATGATCCAGCAGATGTTGGCAATTTGATCTCTGGTTCCTCTGCCTTTTCTAAATCCAGCTTGAACATCAGGAAGTTCACGGTTCACGTATTGCTGAAGCCTGGCTTGGAGAATTTTGAGCATTACTTAACTAGCATGTGAGATGAGTGCAATTGTGCGGTATTTTGAGCATTCTTTGGCATTGCCTTTCTTTGGAATTGGAATGAAAACTGACCTTTTCCAGTCCAGCAGTGGCCACTGCTGAGTTTTCCAAAGTTGCTGGCATATTGAGTGCAACACTTTCACAGCATCATCTTTCAGGATTTGAAACAGCTCAACTGGAATTCCATCACCTCCACTAGCTTTGTTCATAGTGATGCTTTCTAAGGGCCACTTGACTTCACATTCCAAGATGTCTGGCTCTAGATTAGTGATCACATCATCATGATTATCTGGGTTGTGAAGATCTTTTTGGTACAGTTCTTCTGTGTATTCTTGCCACCTCTTCTTAATATCTTCTGCTTCTGTTAGGTCCATACCATTTCTGTCCTTTATCGAGCCCATCTTTGCATGAAGTGTTCCCTTGGTATCTCTAATTTTCTTGAAGAGATCTCTAGTCTTTCCCATTCTGTTGTTTTCCTCTATTTCTTTGCATTGATCGCTGAAGAAGGCTTTCTTATCTCTTCTTGTTATTCTTTGGAACTCTGCATTCAGATGCTTATATCTTTCCTTTTCTCCTTTGCTTTTCGCCTCTCTTCTTTTCACAGCTATTTGTAAGGCCTTCCCAGACAGCCATTTTGCTTTTTTGCATTTCTTTTCCATGGGGATGCTCTTGATCCCTGTCTCCTGTACAATGTCACGAACCTCATTCCATAGTTCATCAGGCACTCTATCAGATCTAGGCCCTTAAATCTGTTTCTCACTTCCACTCTATAATCATAAGGGATTTGATTTAGGTCATACTTGAATGGTCTAGCAGTTTTCCCTACTTTCTTCAATTTAAGTCTGAATTTGGCAATAAGGAGTTCATGATCTGAGCCACAGTCAGCTCCTGGTCTTGTTTTTGTTGACTGTATAGAGCTTCTCCATCTTTGGCTGCAAAGAATATAATCAATCTGATTTCAGTGTTGACCATCTGGTGATGACAGAACCAATTAAAAGTAAGTTTATTCATATAACCTATTTTAATATTTTACAATCTGGATCTCCTGCTTATCACAGCACCGAGTTTGAAATGAGCCTGACTTAGGATCTGAGTTAAGATCACTGCTAGGTGTTGAAGCTTATGGATAGCCAACGAGGACCTACTGTAGAGCACAGGGAACTGACTCACTGTTATGTGGCAGCCTGGATGGAGAGGAGTTTGGGGGAGAATGGATACATGTATGTGTACGGCTGAGTCCTTAGCTTTTTACCTGAAACTGTCACAACGTTGTTAATCGGCCATATTCCAATATAAAATATAAAGCTTAATAAAACATAAAATAAATTGAATTAAAAAGCAAAAGAAAGAAATTGTCAATATTGCTGAGTCTGTTTACACATTTAAATATATGGAGGTAATTAGTTCAATGCAGTCACTCAGTTGTGTTAGACTCTTTGGGACCCCATGGACTGTAGGGGTCCCGAAGCCTGATCTAGTGGTTTTCCCTACTTTCTTCAATTTAAGTCTGAATTTGACAATAAAGGAGTTAATGACTGAGCCATAGTTGGCTCCAGATCTTACTTTTGCTGACTGTATAGAGCTGCTCCATCTTTGGCTGCAAAGAATATGATCAGTATGATTTTGGTATTGACAATCTGGTGATGTCCATATTTAGAGCCTTCTCTTGGGTTGTTGGAAGAGGGTGTTTGCTATGACCAGTGCATTCTCTTGGAAAAACTCTATTAGCCTTTGACCTGTTTTGTTTTGTATTCCAAGGCCAAATTTGCCTGTTATTTCAGGCATCTCTTGACTTCCTACTTTTGCATTCCAATCCCCTATAATGAGAAGGACATCTGTTTTGGGTGTTAATTCTAGAAAGTCTTATAGGTCTTCATAGAACAGCTTCAGCTTCAGCTTCTTCAGCATTACCACTTGGGGCATAGTCTTGGATTACTGTGATACTGAATGGTTTGCCTTGGAAACAAACAGAGATCATTCTGTCATTTTTGAGATTACATCCAAGTACTGCATTTTGGACTCTTCTGTTGACCATGATGGTTACTCCATTTCTTCTGAGGGATTCCTGCCCACAGTAGTAGATATAATCGTCATCTGAGTTAACATCACCCATTCCAGTCCATTTTAGTTCACTGATTCCTAAAATGTCAACGTTCACTCTTGCCATCTCCTGTTTGACCACTTCCAATTTGCCTTGATTCATGGACCTAACGTTCCAGGTTCTTATGCAGTATTGTTCTTTACAGCATCGGACTTTACTACCATCACCAGTCACATCCACAACACTGTGTTGCTTTTTCTTTGGCTCCGTGTCTTCATTCTTTCTGGAGTTATTTCTCCACTGATCTCCAGTAGGATATTGGGCACCTACCAACCTGGGGAGTTCATCTTTCAGTGTCCTATCTTTTTGCCTTTTCATACTGTTCATGGTGTTCTCAAGGCAGGAATACTGAAGTGGTTTGCCATTCCCTTCTCCAGTGGTCCACATTTTGTCAGACCTCTCCACCATGACCCGTCTGTCTTGGGTGGCCCTACATGGCATGGCTCATAGTTTCATTGAGTTAGACAAGGCTGTGGTCCATGTGATCAGTTTGGTTAGTTTTCTGTGATTGTGATTTTCATTCTGTCTTCCCTCTGATGGAGAAGGATAAGAAGCTTATGGAAATGTCCTTATGGGAGAGATTAACTGAGGGGGAAACTGGGTCTTGTTCTGAAGGGTGTGGCCATGCTCAGTAAATCTTGAATCCAATTTTCTATTAATGGGCGGGGCTGTGTACCCTCTCTGTTGTTTGCCCTGACACCAAACTCTGGTGGAGGTAATGGAGATAATGGTGACCTCCTTCCAAAGGTCCCATGCGTGCACAACTGTACCCAGAGCCCTGGACCCTGCAGCAGGCCACCACTGACCCACGCTTCTGCCGGAGACTCCTGGACACTCACAGGCAAGTCTGGGTCAGTCTCTTGTGGGGTCACTGCTCCTTTCTCCTGGGTCCTGGTGTGCACAGGTTTTGTTTCTGCCCTCCAAGCATCAGTTTGCCCAGTCCTGTGTAAGTTCTGGCAGCAATATGATGGGGTTATTGGTGACCTCCTCCAAGAGGCCTTATGCCATACCCAGGTCTGCTGCACCCAGAGCAGCTACCCTTAGGGAAGTCCACTGCTGACCTGTACCTCTGCAGGAGACACTCAAACCCAGTTCTGGCTCAGTCTCTGTGGGGTCTCTGGGTCCTGGTGTGCATCCAAACAGGCACCTTCGGAGGGCTTGTTTGAGCCCTCCAAGCATCTCTGGCGGGTATGGGGTTTGATTCTAAATGTGATTTTGCACCTCTTACCATCTTGGTGGGGCTTCTCCTTTGCCCTTGGACGTGGGGTATCTTTTTTTGGTGGGATCCAACATTCTCCTTTTGATGGTTGTTCACAGCAAGTTGTAATTTTCGGGGGTAAATAATGACAGTTAACTAATTGGTTATTGTTGTTCGTTTGTTGTTTAGTTGCTAAGTTGTGTCTGTCTCTTTGGGAACCCCAGAGACTGTAGCCTGCCAGGCTCTTCTGTCCATGCAACTGGTTATATGACCGTTAAATAAGATAACTATTTTCTGTTTGCTATAGGGGTTTGTTTCCAGAGCTTCTGTTCATCTGAAGATAAGCAAAACGTTCTGATTTAATCCATTGATGTGTTTGAGCCTCTTTAATGGAATACTCGACATTTAACCTAAAATAGTGAATGAAACTTTGCCAGTTAAAAAGGGGGAAGGAATGGAGGAGTAAGTAAATGATATCCATACCCTATTAGTTATAGATTGGATATGCACTAGAATAATGGCTCTGAGAAAATTTAAAAATTCAAGAGTTAAAAATCTGTTGTGTGTGCTCAAGTGTGCAGTCATGTCCAATTCTTTGCTACCCCATGGATTGTAGCCTGCCAGGCTCCTCTGTCATGGGATTTTCCAGGCAAGAATACCAGAGTGGGTTGCTATTTCCTACTTGAGGGGATCTTCTTCAACCAGGGGATCAAACCCATGTCCTTGCATCTCTTGCAATGGCAGGTGGATTCTTTACTACTTTGCCATCTGAGCCCAGCTAAAAATCTGTTACATTATAAATATCACTTGATAGGCAAACAGTTAAAAAGACAGATGTTTTGCATTCAGCATTGTTTACCACCATAGTTCACAGCTCTCTGCCTTCTCCCCCTTTTAAATAATGCTGGATGTTTGTCATAGAACCAGTTAAGAGTTGGAAAAGACAGTAGTTCTGACCCTTGATTAAAATTTTATACGTAAAGTCAATAAACCCCACTGCCATCTCTAATAAAAGTAAAAGCAGATGAACACTTTCTTTAGCATAGGCTGAGATGGCTTATTTTGCCTTTCTTTTCTGCACATTGACACTGTTGTAACTTTTGAATGGTTTGGGAATGGCAAGAGCAAAGGAAAGAACAGCCAAATATGATTCAGGAGGCTCATCCAAATCCCATAAAGAAATGAAGCCTTTGGTGTTGTAATGATTGTAAGAAGAATGCCAACAGTGAATGTAGCTCTAAAGGGAACACCATTATCTTTAATTACCTGCTTAGTAGGAGAATATTTATTGTGGGGGGAAAGGGCATCAGTTAAAAGTTGATGTACTTGTTATAGATATGAGCAAATTAAATGCTTTTTGAAAGTCATTTTAGACTCTAAGGACTCCAGCAAAGATTGTTATTGATTGATTGTTTTGTAGCATGTTATTTTTATGGCGTATTTATAGTCTGTTAAGAAATCACAGATATTTATATCTCAGGAGTGGAAAGGACCTTAAAGCTATCTACTTTAGCAGCTGAGTTGAAATGTGTTTTTATATCACGACATACCCTACATAAACTGGGACACACCAGACTTCTTTTGGGGTCTGTCTCTCACCCTTTCTTCCTTCCTTTTTATCTTCTTTCTTCTCTAACCCCATTTATATATCTATAATCATTTTTTATAAAATTTTTGTTGGACTTTAATTTTTTACTACTGTAAAACATTCTAGAGGCTTATGTCTGTAGCTTGTTTTGTGACATATATCAATGCATGGTCATGTATTTTATACTGAGTCTTTTGATTAGGAGCATACTTCAGTTCCTGATTTGGGAAGATCCCCTGCAGAAGGGAATAGCTACCCACTCCAGTATTCTTGCCTGGAGGATTCCATGGACAGGGGAGCCTGGTGGGCTACAGTTCATGGGGTCGCAAAGAGGTGGACACGCTTAAGCTACTAACACACACACATACATACATACATCTGATTAGAGCAGTGCTTCTTAACAGAAGCAGTGCTCCATCCAGCAGTATGAGGATTTTATTTTATTTTCGCAGTGATTCACAGAAGGGAAGGATGCCTGATGCCTTGCAGTGGACTAAACGATCTTGCCTAGGAATCATCCTGCTTTCCATAAAATATATGGATGACCCACTAGATTTTCAGATAAGTGAGAAAGCACTTTATATTTATCTGAGCCTAAAATTAATTTCCTTTTACTTGTAAACACAAGGTTTTTGTCTACTTTTAACATACTCTAGAGTTTTCCAGGAAGACAACTTGGGTAAATCAATAATATGTTACTTTGTCTTATTCAGAACTTTTATTTAGAGATGCTCAACACTTCAGAAACGTTTCGGAAAGTAAGATGCCCAAAGGCAACACTGCTTGTGGTATTTGAGTTAAGAATACAAACAGACTATCCATCTGCATGAAAGATACAACTGTTGTATTACCTTGTCCTGATAGGGTACAAGCTTGTTAGATCTTTTTTTTTTTCTTTTGGTAAATACGTTTAAATTCTTATTCTCTTCGCAAATGTTAATTGTATAGTGTGAGTCACTCAGTCATGTCTGACTCTTTGTGACCCCGTGAAGTGTAGTCTCCAGGCTCACATGTTATCAAGTGTGTGTGTGTGTGTGTGTGTGTGTGTGTGTGTGTGTGTGTGTGTGTGTGCGCGCGCACGCGCGCTCAGTCACGTCCGAATCTTTGTAACCCTATGGACTGTAGCCCATCAGGCTCCTATGTCTGTGGAATTTTCCAGGCACAAATACTGGAGTGGGTTACTATTCCCTTTTCCAGGGGATCTTCCTGACCCGGGGATTGAACCCACCTCTCTTACATCTCCTGCGTTGGCAGGCTGATTCTTTACCACTGAGCAACTTGGAAAGCCCATTATCAGCGAGGAAAAGTGAAAGTGAAGTCGCTCAGTCGTGTCCGACTCTGTGACCTCATGGACTGTAGCCTTGTAGCCTATCAGGCTCCTCTGTCCATGGGATTTTTCAGGCAAGAGTGCTGGAGTGGATTGCCATTGCCCTCTCCAGGGGATCTTCCCGACCCAGAGATCAAACCCAGGTCTCCCACATTGCAGGCAGAGACTTTACCATCCTAGCCACCAGGGAAGCCCATTATTATCAGCAATGCTGCTGCTGCTGCTAAGTCGCATCAGTCATGTCCGACTCCCTGCGACCCCATAGATGCCAGCCCACCAGGCTCCCCTGTCCCTGGGATTCTCCAGGAAAGAACACTGGAGTGGGTTGCCATTTCCTTCTCCAATGCGTGAAAGTGAAAAGTGAAAGTGAAGTCGCTCAGTGGAAGCTCACTCTTCGCGACCCCATGGACTGTGGCCTTGTAGTCTATCAGGCTCTTCCGTCTATGGGATTTTCCAGGCAAGAGTACTGGAGTGGATTGCCATTGCCTTCTCCAGGGGATCTTCCCAACCCAGGGATCGAACACAGGTCTCCTGCATTGCAGGCAGAAGCTTTACCATCTGAGCCACCAGGGAAGCCCATTATTATCAGCAGTAGTCACCATTAAACCCTCAGAACTTATTCCTCTTATAAATGAAAGTTTGTACACTTTTACCAACCTCTTTCTGTTCCTCCCACTCACCATTCTGTGACAACCTTTTTTGTTTGTTTTACTGTTTCTGTGAATTTACCTTTTTAAAAGATTCCACAGGTAAGTAATACCATGCAATAGTTGACTTTCTCTGGCAGCTTATTTCACTTAGTATAATGTCCTCAATTGTTGCAAATGATGAGATTTTCTTCTTTGAAGACTGAGTAGTATGCCATATTTTCTGTATCCACTTATTTGTTGATGAACCCTTAGATTATTTCTATATCTTAGCTGTTATAAAAATAGTGCTGTGAGCATAGGTGTATAGATATCTCTTTGAGATACTTATTTCCTTTGGATATGTACTCAGAAGGGGGACTGCTGCTTCATATGGTAATTCTATTTTTAATTTAATAGCTAATTTCTATAGAGGTAGAATACAGTGATACAGGGGTAGATTATTCTCATTTCATGCAGCTTATGGTTCTCTTATCTAGGTGAACAAGCTAGTTCTTAGGTCATTCAGAGTTTGAATCAGATCTGGAGGAGGAAGAAAACATTTTAAGAGCTAAACATAATTCATTATATAAATTTTTAGTATGTAGTTGCAGTATGTCAGTCACTGTTTTAGAGGGAAAGAGGCAGAGAATCTGCCTTCGTGAAGCTTATAGTAGATACTGGCCTCCATTTTATTCGTTCTGGAGTCTTCGTTTAAGGGTAGAATAGTTCATATGGGAAGAACATGGGTTTGGAGGCATGCAGTCAGGGGTTATAATAATTATGATTCTCCTTACCAGCTGTGTGATCATAGCATACAAATGGCACCCTCTGAGTCTCTGTTTATTCTAGTGAAGGAATGGATCCAATAATACATATCTCACAGGATTTTCTGAGGGTTTTGTGAGATTCTGTATATAAAGCATCCAGTACGCAGAGGGGTTCTCAGTGAGTGTTAATCTCTTCTCCCTGTCTCAGTTCAGTTCAGTCGCTCAGTCGTGTCCGACTCTTTGCGACCCCGTGAATCGCAGCACGCCAGGCCTCCCTGTCCATCACCAACTCCCCGAGTTCATTTAACCGCATGTCCATCGAGTTGGTGATGCCATCCAGCCATCTCATCCTCTGTCGTCCCCTTCTCCTCCTGCCGCCAATCCCTCCGAGCATCAGGGTCTTTTCCAATGAGTCAACTCTTCACATGAGGGATACTCCCTGTCTCAGTCCTCAGCAAAATAGACCATTGCAAATTAGTTATAAAGACTTTCATACTTAACCTTCTCCACAATGTCGTACTAGTCATAACTAACAAATACTTAAATAGTCACCTTGCCAAAATCTCTTTGGTCATGTACATTTTAAAAATAAGGTCTCATAGTCATTCCCAGCATTTCTTGCTTATTATTTTACTATGGCTAGTATGTCGTAATTACCTAATTATACAAAAGACATGAATGGCTCAAAGGAATAGTTCTGCTTGATTGCATAAATAATAATCTCTTTGAAATGTATGACTATAGATATAAGTCAGTAGACTGGAACATACGCATTTATCTATAGAACTAATCTAGGTTATCAAGTCCCAAAATTTATGTTCATGGTGGTAATGGGGCTTAAAAAGAGTTTCACATTCACATGCCAATGTGGAAATTCATTTTTCCTTCAACATTCATTCATTCAACTAACATTTTTAAATTTCTATTCCCAAATCTGTGCATTTTAAAAATATTTATCATAAACACATAAAGGAATGCTTTACTCTCTAAAAAAAAAATTTACTAGTTGTGTAATGAATGAAAAAGTCAGATAATAAATTTCTTTTGCAGATGTTGAACTGATTCAAAAGTCTTTATTGAAGAACAAGCAGAATAGCCCAGTTGAGTAACTGTATTCCTTTGGAACTCAGGCAGTAATTTATTATTCTTTTCAGTAAGTAGGAGAAGTTGGTTAATCTGAAATGAAATGTTCTTAGATCCTATTCAGTTAGATAGAAGGCATCAGAGACAGTTGTACCTAACATTCTTTTGTTTTGAAATCCTCATTTTCTGTGACATAAATTCTATGGTATAAAATAATCCTATAATATTTAAAATAGATAATCAGCAAGGACATACTATCTAGCACAGGAAACTCTGATCCATATTCTGTCATAACCTAAATTGGAAAAGAATTTGAAAAAGAATAGATTCATGTGTTTATATATATAACTGAGACACTTTACTGTATATCTAAATCTAACACAACATTGTTAATCAACTATACTCCAATATAAAATAAAAATTAAAAACATACTAGTCATCATGGGGAGAGGCTTGCATATCTTTATTTATGTGTTTCACACTTATTTTTTACAGGATGGGATTTAAATACAATTCTGATAGTTTTGTGATTCTGTAATGTCCTGAGTTGGCAATTATATTTTTCTACCATGGGTATTTTTAATTTGTGTATCTTGTGTCCCCCACTGGGTTAAAGCCCTTTGAAGGCTGGAGATCTGACTTTGCATATAGCAGTTGATTAGTAAGTGTTTTGATAATAATTAGATATTTAAAATAAATTAGCTCCTATTTCCTGTTGATGCCTAATTTTTACATTCAGACAGTAATACCATAGCACCTCAATTTTTTTTGTTTGAAATATTAGAAATGCTTTACTGCAAATTTCTAGGGTATCATCTGTGGCTTGAGAATTTATATATTTTGATGCTTCTTATAAAATAAGCTTCAGTGTTTTGATCCACTTTGGGCCCTTGAAGGAGTTATACATAATGAAAGCTGGAACACAAAGACATCATGAAAAGCCCTCTTGAGGAATAAATGTGGTGTTGATAGTTCTTGAAATGTTCTAAATGAAGAGTCAACAACTATTACTCATAGGAGAGCCACCCAGAGCGGGGACATACGGGTGGCAGGTCAGCCTGCTCTCTGAGCTGTGATTCTTCCTCTTTAAGACTGAACTCAAGCTTAAATTCCCTTAAGAGACTTTGTTTGGTCCTACTCTATAGCACAGGGAACTCTGCTCAGTGTTTATGGCAGCCTGGATGGGAAGGGAGTTTGGGAGAGAATGGATACATGTATATGTATGGCCTTGCTTTCCATCTGAAACAATCACAATATTAATCAATTATGTTCCAGTATAAAATAAAAAAATTTTTTAAACACTTTGGTTGACTTGCAGGTTCCCCCACCTGGAGGTTACAGTGATGACTCTTTTTCTGCCTCCTCTTTCTGGCCAGACTTGCATGTTACCATTTCAGTTCAGCTCAGTTCAGTCGCTCAGTCGGGTCCAACTCTTTGCGACCCCGTGGACTACAGCATGCCAGGACTCCCTGTCCATTACCAGCTCCTGGAGTTTACTCAAACTCATGTCCATTGAATTGGTGAAACCATCCAACCATCTCATCCTCCATCATCCCTTTCTCCTGTCACCTTCAATCTTTCCCAGCATCAGGGTCTTTCAAATGAGTCAGTTCTTCCCATCGGGTGGCCAAAGCTTCAGCATCAGTCCTTTCAATGAATATTCAGGACTGATTTCCTTTAGGATGGACTGGTTGGATTTTCTTGCTGTCCAAGGGACTCTCAAGAGTCTTCTCCAACACCATGGTTCAAAAGCATCAGCCCTCAGCTTTCTTTATAGTCCAACTATCACATCCATACATGACTACTGGAAAAACCATAGCTTTTACTAGATGGACCTTTGTTGGCAAAGTAACGTCTCTGCTTTTTAATATGCTGTTTAGGTTGGTTATAACTTTTCTTCCAAGGAGCAAGTGTCTTTGAATTTCTTGGCTGCAGTCACCATCTGAAGTGATTTTGGAGCCCCAAACAATAATATCTCTCACCGTTTCCATTGTTTCACCATCTATTTGCCATGAAGTGATGGAACCGGATGCCATGATCTTAGTTTTCTGAATGTTGAGTTTTAAGCAAACTACTTCACTCTCCTCTTTCTCTTTCATCAAGAGGATCTTTAGTTCTTTTTCACATTCTGCCATAAGGATGGTGTCATCTGCATATCTGAGGTGATTGTTATTTCTCCTGGCACTCTTGATTCCAGCTTGTGCTTCATCCAGCCCAGTGTTTCTATGATGTACTCTGCATAGAAGTTAAATAAGCAGGGGGACAATAGACATTCTTGACATACTCCTTTCCTGATTTGGAACCAGTCTGTGTTCCATGTCCACTTCTAACTGCTTCCTGATCTGCATACAGATTTATTAAGAGGCAGGTCAGGTGGTCTGGTATTCCCATCTCTTGAAGAATTTTCCACAGTTTGTTGTGATCCAAACAGTCAGAGGCTTTGGTATAGTCAACAAAACAGAAGTAGATATTTTTCTGGAGCTCTCTTGCTTTTTCGATGATCCAGCAGATGTTGGCAATTTGATCTCTGGTTCCTCTGCCTGTTCTAAATCCAGCTTGAACATCTGGAATTTCACAATTCACGTACTGTTGAAGCCTAGCTTGGAGAATTTTGAGCATTTTTTTGCTAGTGTGTGAGATGAGTGCAGTTGTGTAGTTTGAACATTCTTTGGCATTGCCTTTCTTTAAGATTGGAATGAAAACTGACCTTTTCCAGTCCTGTAGCCACTGCTGAATTTTCCAAATTTGCTGACATATTGAGTGTAGCACTTTCACAGCATCATCTTTCAGCATTTGAAATAGCTCAACTGGAATTTCATCACCTCCACTAGCTTTGTTCGTAGTGATGCTTCCTAAGGCCTACTTGACTTTGCATTCCAGGATGTCTGGCTCTAGGTGAGTGATCATACCATCGTGGTTATCTGGGTCATGAAGATCTTTTTTATACAGTTCTTCTGTGTATTCTTGCCACCTCTTCTTAATATCTTCTGCTTCTGTTAGGTCCCTACCATTTCTGTCCTTTATTTTGCCCATCTTTGGATGAAATGTTCCCTTGGTACATTTTCCTGAAGAGATCTCTAGTCTTTCCCATTCTATTGTTCTCATCTAGTGACCTGTGAAAGATGGATGAAAATATAACAAACCCTAAGCTTATCTGAAACTCCAGCATATGGAGGTAGTCACATTCTTGTGTAACTTCCGAGTCAGGGATTAATATGTAGATCACTTTAGTTTCTTCTGTAATACGTGGATCAAACATTCAATTTAATCTCTGTTGTATACCTTTGGAGTAATGCACTTGACTTTTTTTTAAAAAAACATTGGTCTCGGAAAGTTGGTAACTATGCTGAAGAGACCCAACAAGAGAAAAGAGAACTGATAATGTGGCAGAAAAGGCCACGAGACTGTGTCCAACACAGAGGAGGGAAGAGGCTTTATGATGTATCATTTTAGAATAACTCTGGCTCTATGAAGATGCCTATCAACTTATCAGTTTTATAACCCAGGGTTTGGAGGATATGGAGTTTTTCAGTGACCTAATCTCAAGTAAATAAGGAATAAATAAAATGAAATTATGTCTCTCCAGAATGTGTAGTCAGTGACTGAATTTAATACTACTGATAGATGAAGACTCTTGCAGACAGTATAATTTTTTTTTAAATTGAAGTATAGTTAATTTACAATGTTGTGTTAATTTCAGGTGTACACCAAATTGATTCAGTTATACGTAGATGTGAGTTCATATATACCTATTCTTTTTCAGAATCTTCTCCATTATCTTGTTACCAGATACTGAGTATAGTTCCTTATGGTCTGTGGTTGGTCTTTGTTGTTTACCTATTTGATATGTAGCAGCAGCACAGTAGGATTTTGATAAGGTTTCAGTAAGTCAGAATCTATAAAATGATTTGTTTTAAATAAGTGGCTTTAAAATAATTGGCTGTTAAAATGTTTTTGGATGTTGCAGTGGTGATAGTTGTGGGAGTAACGGTGCAGTAAATGAATACTAGCTGGAGAATATGGTTGGGGTAAAATAAAATCTGATATCTAGGAAGATACAGTCTGATTCTTTATAAAATATATTTTAGTTACAGGGAGATCATTATGTGGAAGATACATACAAGCACTGTTGAAAGAAAAGATACCCACTGCCTAATTTTAAGTTCCTTTGGGGCTGATTTTGTTAGAGTTAACTAATAATTTCCTGCTAAGAATTGTTTGTTTATGTAAATAAAATGCCCAAAATTCATTATGAGAGAGAAGATGATGCCCCTCAATTTCATCCCTACAGTGGTACTTACCTAACATATAATTTTGAAATAGGTAAGGAGAGAAGTGCCAAGAGTAGGCAAGGAACAGTTTCTGCCATCCATGTTCATAGTCATTCATTCAACAGGTTAACCTAGTACCTAGGTATGTCCTGGACCTTTGCTCAATCCTGGGAAAAATGAAGAGGTTTTCTTATACAATTATCCATCACAGTTTAAATGTATTGGAATAAATATAGGAACCATATTTTAGATATACCACTTTAGTATTGAATGTAGTTGAATTTTTTGAGGTGAAAAAATAGGATTAGTTGACTCCAGTTAGGGAGAAAGTCATATCTACCCAGCAAGCTGGTTTAGCTGAAGTTGGAGCCTGTACTAATAGAGGCGTATGGAGAAGTTGTACTTTATTGGAAATACAGGAAACATAAAAGCAGTTGTTTTGGTTAGTAAGTATGATTCTTGCGTGGGATGTGGGTAAGACTTATTGAGGGACTAAATGCATGACAAAGAGTAAATAATATTAAAATTATATTCCTCAATCAGGCAGAATATTAAAAATTCATCCCTCTATTTATTAGTTCTTCATGTCCAGAGTTAATGGAACAGCTGTGCTAACCTTAATTTAGCATCACTTGGTGGCTACCAAAAATAATAGTGTGGAAGAATGATTTGAAGTTTTGTTTCTCATGGAAGAAATATATTCTTATTATTAATAGTATGGAAATAGAAATGTAGAAGGAAGGAAATAATCACTCACAATTCTGTCATCAGAGATAATCCATGGTCATGTTTCCGTGTAGTTTCCTTCAGCTTTAGTGCTTTGCCTCATTTTATACAGTTATCACTGTCTTTAGTGATAAAGTGTACATCAAAATGGTGTACATCACTGATTGGAATGTATGCTCTGGATGACAGGTCATTAAGCTTTGGAGAAGCAAATAAGAAACCTATCACCAAGCCTTCGGCTGTTCCCACCTATCTGGCGAGGACAGTTAATAACAAGTATATGCTGTGAGGGATTGGGGGCAGGAGGAGAAGGGGACGACAGAGGATGAGATGGCTGGATGGCATCACTGACTCGATGGACATGAGTCTGAGTGAACTCTGGGAGTTGGTGATGGACAGGGAGGCCTGGCGTGCTGTGATTCATGGGGTCACAAAGAGTCGGACACGACTGAGTGACTGAACTGAACTGACCTGAACTGAATACTCAGATTGCAGTTGATTTTTCTTTCCATTGACCATCCCATGGAAATATCATTTTGGTTCAGTGGATTACAGACCCTCCTTTTGGTTTTAGCGTTCTCTCTGATGGTTTTCTGTACAATTGTTTCCAGCTCTTCTTATCATGTTAATTACTCAGGGGACATGACTATGTCTAGATCTTCTTGGGGTTAGTTAGAGCAACTTAGAAAGGAAAACTTAATCAGTAAGCAGATTTCTTTGGATTTTCCCTGTCATTCTAGGACTCCTGTTAGTTTCTTGTGTTTCCTGTTATAGAAAAAGCTAAAAATTGTCAAATAGATGAATGAAGTAGCAGATGGTTTTCCCATGATAGAGCCCAAGAATTCATGAGATAAGACTAGTAATGACACATGTATATTGGGGAAAATATACATCAAGATCATTTTAATTTTCAGTTATTATTTGGATTTCATTCTGTAGCTCTCTGACACAGATTTAGGGGTGGTGTGAATAGTCTTATAATGAAGATGGTTGCATTCTTAGATTAGAGCTCCTCTAGTACTGATTTCACAGTGGAATTGTACTTGTAGAGATCACTACCAAGATGTCAGTAAGGAGGAGATAGAGATGTTTGAGAGGAAGCAAAGAGAGGTGCACAGAACTTGGAGCAGTCCCAAGACAGAACTTCAGAATGATTCAAGTCTTAGAAAATATGATCTATGAGATGCAGCTAGGTCTTTAGGGTCATTTTGCCTGAGGAAAGATGGCTGTGAGGCTCTTTAATGATGAGAGTCAAATACATGAGAGATTATTTTATGGAGGATGCAGACCAGCTGTTCTGCAATCCTACTGGGGATAGAAACAGATCTAAGTTACAATGTATGGGATTTAGATTAGATAAAGGAAGTGTGTTCTGATAGTAAGAGTTGTTAAATGTTGGAGTGTATTTCCTAAGTAGGTTATGAAATCATTGTGCTGAAATTGTTACTTGTGTTTAGATACTAAAGAATAATGATAATTTATACTTACATAAATGTTAATACATGTATATATAAATATATATATATACACACACACATATCATTGGCCTCAGTAGCCTTACTAACCTTGTAATTCTACTATTTGGGGACTCAAAATCAATGCCTTTTTTTCATAGTGTTTTTCTTTCTTTTTTTTTTTAAATTTTACTTTATTTTACTTTACAATACTGTATTGACTTTGCCATACATCAACATGAATCCACCACGGGTATACATGTGTTCCCAATCCTGAACCCCACCTCCTACCTCCTTCCCCATACCATCTCTCTCTGGGTCGTCCCAGTGCAGCAGCCCAATCCTGCATCGAACCTAGACTGGCGATTCGTTTCTTATATGATATTATACATAGTGTTTTTCAATATTTCTTATTCCTACATTGTTGAAAAACACAATGCCTTGCCTTATGGATACTGTTCAAAAGGCTTAAGTATGCAGATAATATCCCAAACTACTGGATGATATTAGTAATGAATTTCACCTTTTATCAATATACAAAGATGTTACAGGTTTGCAAGAGAAAAAGATAAACCTCCTTTCTCTACTGTGTGAACTAGGGCAGTGAGGAAGTTTAACATTTCCAATTTTTTTCTTTTGTTGACTGAAAAGAAAGTGAAGGCAGGAATGTGTTTCTGGGGAAGCAGTGATGCATTTCCTAACGCTGACAACTGTGAACTCTGAATTTGGAGGCTTCCAGGATTTTGAATTGCCTTTTCTCTCGACTAGGTCATTGTATTTTTTTTTTCCTTCAGTTTTTCTCCTTAAGCAGAAAAAATAGACCATCTACCTTTCAAATATTTACAGCTTGCAAGTGGATAAACCTCCCCAATCTATTTTTTTTCCATCAAAAGAAGAACAATCAGCAGCAATAGTCTTTCATAAGATACATTTGGTACAAAGCCATTAGATGATCTGTGATCTTTTATTGGCAGGTTTTGTATAGCCCCATCATTAATATATCTGTTATTAGCATCTCTCGCCATCTGATAATTACTTTTACACTAACATATTCATACTTCTTCTGATGAAAAACATTAAAATGTGAATACAGTGCATGAGGAAATGCAAAAGCTCTATATTTACACAAAAAAGACTCATAAATATTGGTTTATCCCAGGGAAGCCTCTTGTACTGTTCCATTTGTATCACCGGGAAAGTCATACACTAAATATATTTTCATTAAAAGATGGTATAATATTCATGTTGATGTACAAAGTCTTACTCTAAGCATCTACATTTTATAATAGAAACTGAACTGAAAAGGATTTGTAGGTGATTCAGACCATCTCATTTTAAACATGAAGCCCATGCCTAGAAAAGTGACGTCATTTTCCAAATATTACAAATCCAGTAATTTTTTTCTTAATGTCATCCAAAATTGATTAGAAGTTTCTTTTCTCCTTGCATATATGACTGCCACTTTTCTAAAAATTTTTGGTGGTGTATCCTTTTGTAAGAGAACCTCATATACAAACATCCTTAATTTGAAAATAAATGAGAAGAACTTTCAAGGTCGTTTGTGGACTGACGTAAACTTGTGTCTACTCTCCCTTCACAAATCCCATTTGGAATGGCAGGGAGGATAGTTAATAGAGAATATGTTTCTGAGGAGAATGAGGAGGCCACTGGTAAAAGCTGGAGGAGCTGAGATGGGCTCTGAGTTCAGGTCAGCAGGTACAGAGAACAGCATAGGAAAGAAGCAAAAAAAAAAAAAAAATGAGGTCATTGGTTGCAAGTCTGAAGAATGGCTCAGGCTTGCTTTCTCTAAACCCATGCATGTAACTAGCTGTAGTATTTGCCAGCAGAAAGAAAGCAGTCCAAGTCTTCAAAGGAGTCCAGATGATCTGAGACAATCAATTTACCTTTTCAAAGAACTTGAAAGGACAGGCTGTAGCTTGGGGGAAGAAAAACTTGCAAACCACATAGTTGACCAAGGACTAGTATCTTAAACTCAATAGCAAAAAAAATAGTGTAAGAAACGCCGAGGGAAGAAGGAGCCACCCCTATGGACCGTTGATCAGGGCCTTTTATTGGGCGGTCGCTCTTGGGCAGAACTCCTGGGGGTGGGTGAGCAAGGAAGCGAGGGGGGTCTACGAAGCAAAGGGAGTCTGCGAGGTATGAGGGGTGGGGAAGGGTTTTATAGCCCGGGCCGGGCTCCCATATAAGGAAGAAAACGCGGGCTTAGCGGTGATTGGTGTCCAAGGGCTCCGTGTCAGCTCCTGATTGGACGGCGAGGGCTTCGTGTCGGCTCCTGATTGGACGGCTTGGTTGTCGGCCCGCCTCCGGGGCGTGTCTGCAGCGCTCGGCTGGGACATGTCTCGACATGCCCGGGCATGCCCAGGCATGCCTCAACACGCCTGACCTTGCCCTGACCTTTCAAATAGTAGTAGTAATAGTAAACCAATAGAGTATTGTAAAGCAAAATAAAGTAAAATAAAAAGAAAACAACAGCAACAACAAAAAATCTGTTTTGAAAATGGGTGAAAGACATGACAAAATAGATTACCAAAGAGGATATATGAATGGCAAAAAGCACAAGAAAAGATGTTAAAATTGTTAGTTTTGGGAGAAATGCAAATTAAAACCACAATGAGGTATCACTATACATAAATCAGAGTGGATTAAATTAAAAAAATAGTGATATCACTATATGCTGGCAAAAATATGGAAAAATTGGGTTACTAATACATTGTTAGTGGGCATGTAAATGGTACAGCCACTCTAGAAAAGTTTGAGAAAGTGAAAGTCGCTCATTCGTGTCTGGCTCTTTGCGACCCTGTGGACTGACTATACAGTCCTTGGAATTCTCTAGGCCAGAATATTGGAGTGAGTAGCCTTTCCCTTCTCCAGGGGATCTTCCAACCCATGTCTCCTGCATTGCAGGTGAGTTCTTTACCAATTGAGCCACCAGGGAAGCCCAAGAATACTGGAGTGGTTAGCCTATCCCTTCTCCAGGGGATCTTCCTGACCCAGGAATTGAACTGGGGTCTCCTGCACTGCAGATGTTGACTGCAGCCATGAAATTAAAAGACACTTACTCCTTGGAAGAAGAGTTATGACCAACCTAGATAGCATATTCAAAAGCAGAGACATTACTTTGCCGACTAAGGTCCATCTAGTTAAGGCTCTGGTTTTTCCTGTGGTCATGTATGGATGTGAGAGTTGGACTGTGAAGAAGGCTGAGCACCGAAGAATTGATGCTTTTGAACTGTGGTGTTGGAGAAGACTCCCTTGGACTGCAAGGAGATCTAACCAGTCCATTCTGAAGGAGATCAACCCTGGGTGTTCTTTGGAAGGAATGATGCTAAAGCTGAAACTCCAGTACTTTGGCCACCTCATGCGAAGAGCTGACTCATTGGAAAAGACTCTGATGCTGGGAGGAATTGGGGGCAGGAGAAGAAGGGGACGACAGAGGATGAGATGGCTGGATGGCATCACTGACTCGATGGACGTGAGTCTGAGTGAACTCCGGGAGTTGGTGATGGACAGGGAGGCCTGGCATGCTGCGATTCATGGGGTCGCAAAGAGTCAGACACGACTGAGCTAATGAACTGAACTGAACTCCTGCATTGGAGGTGGATTCTTTACCAATTGAACTGTCAGGGAAGCCAGCCTAGAAAAGTTTGGTAACTTCATAATAAACAAACTTGCAACTACCATCTGCCCCAGCAATTGCATTCCTAGACATTTATCCTAGAGAATTGAAAACTCGTGTTGATACAAAAGTGTATACAAATGTTCCATAGCAGCTTTGTTTGTGATAGCCTCAAACTGGAACAGCTATGTCCTGCAAGGGGTGAAGGTTAAACACATCATGATACATCCACACCAGTACCATACTACTCAACACTAAAAAGGAACAGATACATGTTAACAACCTGGATGAACTTCCAAGTAATTATTCTAAATGGGACAGGTCGATCCCAAAAGGTTATATAATATATGATGCTACTTTTATAATATTTTAAAATAATGAAGTTAAAGACATGGAGAATAGATGAGTGGTTGCCCTCCCAGTGGGAGGGAGGTGATCATGATTATAAAAGTGTAATATGAGGGATGCTTGTGATGATGTATTGACTATATGAATGTCAATTTCCTGGATGTGTTACTTTTTTTGCATTAGTCTGCACTACAGGTGCAAGACTGTTCTGTAGTTTTGTAAGATGTTTCCATTGGGATAACTGGATTCTGTGTTTGTTTGTTTGTACATTCTGTGTTTCTGTGTTTGTACATGGGTTCTGTGTTTGTTCTTACAACTATCTATGAATCTACGATTATTTCAAAATGAAACGTTTAACAAAATGGTACTGCTTGATTTCATCATTTGATCAGGCTGCTTTTAGCTTGACTAACAATTTCAGAACAATCTACATAATGAATCAGTCAACTGCTGATAACTCTCGATTGTCTATCTTGACTTCTCTTTCAGTTTTGTTTGGATTCTGTTTTAGTGGCCTCAAAATAAAAGGTAATATTCAAGTAGGCCTGGATCACTTTTAACAGTTGAGGGTAGCTTAGAATGTCTACAGATATTTTGATATCTGCATATATGAAAAAATAATGTGAAACTCTTGCATCTGAGTAATTTATAGGGAAAGTAGTTAATATATAAGTTAATCAGTGCTCTGGTAAAATTATTTGTTGAATCGAGATTCAGAATAGACTAAAGTTAACATTAGAAAAGCCACCACTGTGTTACAAACGTAATGGGTTTTCTATTTCTCTCTGGTTGTTGGCCAATTCCCCTTTATTACTCTGTTATTTTGCTGTGTATCATGTTGGCTATTTAATTACTGACTCTCTGGCAGGTGTATGTATACAGACAGGGTTAAGAGGTGAACTTTTAATAAATCTTGCAGTTTGTCATTGTCTCCCTAGTAAACACAAGTAGAGGAAAGATAAGATTTTCCCTTAATGTATTCATCCAGTGATTGTGATTTCAACCAAATTCCCAGAAAGAATTTTTGTCCAGGAATGTTTTTGAAATTTAAAAATACGTATAATTTATCTCAAATGTATGAAGATGGTTAATTTTCTAGTAAAATAGAATGTGTGGGATTATCACTACTAGTTTTCAAAAGGTAGTTTGAAAGTGTAAATTTTAGAATAATCTTATGCTGAATAAGGAATATAAGGGAAAAATCCATCATAGAACAGAGAGCTCAGAAAGAGATTCTTCTCTGTATAAGAATCTGTGTGTAATATGCTATATGTTTTGATAAATATTAATGATATAACATAGGTTTTATTTCATGCTATTACATAGTATAAGAAGACAATTATTAGATAAAAGATATTAGACCGATTGGATAGCTGTAAACTTGGGCCATTTTGTTGTTCCTAACAGCAAAATAGATCTTATATGAATTTAAAGGTTAAATGCAAAAGAAGAAGAATCCCTAACAATAAAAGATATATGGAAGTAAGTATAAATATTTTCCATATAATAGATTGAAGCAAATCTTTTCAAAGCATTACAGGGAAAATGTAAAGGGAAATACTGATAGATTTTGCTATATAAACACTAACCTTTGTTAAAAATTACTAGAATAGTAAATGTTTATATTAGTGATAGGTGACATTTAATGATTAATATGCATTTATCTTATAAATAACATGATATTATAGATAAGAACAAAAGAGTGAACATCTTAAGATAAAGACCTTACATAGATAATTAACACACCTCACATAGATGATTAATAAAATAATATTTAATTACAAAATAAATTTTGAAACACTCAACCACTGATTAATGCAAGAAATGCAAACTAAAATAAATGTATTTTAGAATGACTATTTTTTAAAGACATATCTGACCTTTGAAGAATGATTTATTTAATATGTAGCTTATAGGAATATGAAACCTTTTTGGACAACATTTTGAAATATGTGTTTTACAATGTGGATAGTATTTATTCCCTTTATTGAAATCAGAAATGCATATAAAAATATACTAGGCAGTTTATTTCAGCAATATAAACTGGTGGTGCTAAATTCTAACCTACCTACCCAATAGTAAGAATATTGCTATTATGTTATATATGTAATTTTAATTCCTGAGATGAAGTACCATGCAGTCATTCCAAAACAGATGTTCACAATTTAAGTGTCTGTTTCAGATGAATGGATCAAGAAAACTATGTACACACAGACACACACATTTAGGAATATTATTCAGCCTTAAAAAAGGAAGGAAGTCCTGTCATTTGTGAGAACACAGATGAACCTGGAGGCCACTACTCTAAGTGCAATAAACCAGACAGAGGAAGACAGATACTGCATGGTACTCCTTTTCCACAGAGAGTGGAAAAGTGGTTTCCAGGGGCTTGGGATGGGATAAATAGGGAGAGGTTGGTAATAAGGTACAGAATTTCAGTTATAAGAAGAATAAAATCTGAGGGTCTAATGTATTAAATGATGACTGTAGTTGATAACATTGTGTATATAATTGAAATTGGCTAAGAAAAGACCCTGATGCTGGGAAGGATTGAAGGCAGGAGGAGAAGCGGATGAGAGAGGATGAGATGGTTGGATGGCATCACTGGCTCAATGGATATGAGTTTAAGCAAGCTCTAGGCATTGGGTGATGGACAGGGAAGCCTGGTGTGCTGCAGTCCATGGGGCCACAAAGAGTTGGGCACGACTGATGACTGAACTGAACTGAAGAGAGTAGAACTGGAATGTTCTCACCGCCACCCCCCTACCCCAAAATGGTAAAATAGGTTTCCAAAAACTATTTAATGCTTAGGGAAATAGCTAAAATTATGCTGAGTGAAAGAATCAGGCAAATTAGTACAATTATTTTTGACAGATATTGACAGATTCCATTATAGATAAACAGAAAAGAAGAAAAAGAGATAATATGGTAATATGATCTCAATCTAATTTATCCTTGCATATGAAACAAAAAAGACTTGCGGCATCACAAAAAATATTAAAGGCTTTGTGGTAATACTGCATCAACTGTTTAGAAAGTTTTTGAATGCAAATAACTTTATTATATATATATATTTTTTCTTTCTGACTTACTTCACTCTGTATGACAGTCTCTAGGTCCATCTGTGTGTCTTCAAATGGGACAATTTCATTTCTTTTTATGGCTGACTAATATTCCATTGTATGTTTGTTGATGGACATTTAGGTTGCTTCCATTGTCCTGGCTTGGTAAATAGTGCTGTGAACATTGGGGTGCATGTATCTTTTGAAATTATGTTTTTTCCTTTCCGGCTATATGCCCAGGAGTGGGGTTGCTGGATCATGTGATAGTTATACATTTAGTTTTTTAAGGAACCCCCATACTGTTCTCCATAGTGGCTGAACCAGTGTACCTTCCCACCAACATTGTAGGAGAGTTTCCTTTCCCTCACACAGTCTCCAGAATTTATTGTTTGTAGATTTTTTGATGATGGCCATTATGACCAGTGTGAGGTGGTAGCTTCATGGTAGTTTTGATTTGCATTTCTCTAGTAGTGATGTTAAGCATCTTTTCATGTATTTATTGGCCATTGGTATGTCTTCTTTGGAGAGATGTCTGTTTAGGTCATCTGTGCACTTTTTTATTAGGTTGTTTGTTTTTTGATATTGAGCTGCATGAGCTGCAAACAATGGTTTATGCACAAAGAAATTAATCACAACATGCATAATAATGGGTGAAAATTAAATGTTCATCAGTAGAGACATGTTTATATTATCACATACTCTTGGTAGAGTTCTATGCAGGCATGATAATCATATCTTTCAAAGAGTTTTTGTTTTAATAATATGGAAAAGTACTTATGGCAAAATGCTAAGTGATGAAACAATATAAATATATGTTAAAAAGCTTCAGGGAAATACAGTAAATTGTTAGCAACCATTACCACTAAGTGAGGGAATCATAATTGTCATTTTTTTCTCAGCACTTTTCTGAATAGTCCAGTTTATTATAAGCATCTAACCTTTGTTATCAGAAAAAAGGCTGTAAAAATATCTTTATACATAAAGCACCAGAAGTGTTTATAAATTTATTTAGCTAAAACAGTTAATAAAATCATAATGTTCTTTAAGTAAGTGATATCTCAGCTTTGTCCTGATCTGTTATACTTGGCACTGCCTGGATTTGGCATCATTAATTGTTGCAAGTAAAATAACAGTAAAGTATTTATACAAAGGAAGAAAGGAGAGATTGAGGTCCTTTGTTAGAAGGAGGTAGTCTGACAGACTCTGATATGTTTTGTGCACTGTATCTGTATTTTCATTTGCATTGATTTTTTCCAAGGGTTTTATGGCTAAAACTAGGTCCCCAAAGAAGTCAAGGTTTTTTTGTATTACCCTCAACTTGGCTGAAGGCAGAATGTCTGCAATTACTCCTCCTGCTTTTAACTGACTTTGAATCCTGTCCTTTTTGGCTTGAACGCCTGGCTTTCAGCCAGGAGAAGGCAAAAAACTCTATCTGTTGGTTTTCAAATGTCATTTCCCCTTTGGCTTTGTTGATGGTAAAATTCTGTCTTTGCATCTGAAATTGGAAACTCTTCTAATCCTGGGGTCTGAATGTAATTCATGGGATGCTTTCTCTTATCTGTGTCTAGGATCAGCAGTTAGTCTGCCGTTCATTTACATCCAGGTGCAAAACCTGTAGACTTGTACCTTTAGTGCAGGCCAGATTTTGTTCCTAGTTCTGCTTGTGTTATCATTAGGTGTCAGTTGTTAATTACATCCACAGAGGAAATGCGGCCAGAGGCAGAAGGATCTGGGTTTTCTCTTCAGCTCTGAGCATCTGACCCTCAGATATTTCTTTCTTCTGTTCACGTTTGGTAGGGTCTGACTTTGGATTTGTAGCCTTAACCAGTCAAGGCTTGTTTGGCATAGAAAGAAAGAATGAAGTAATGCCATTTGCAGCAATATGGATAGACCTAGAGATCGTCATACTGAGTGAAGTCAGACACAGAAGGAGAAATATCTTATGATATTCCTTATATGCGCAGTCTTAAAAAGAAACGGTACAAATGAGCTTATTTACAAAACAGAAACAGACTCACAGACTTAGAGAAAGAACTTATGGTTTATGAGGGGTGGGAGGAGGATGAGGGGAAGGGATAGTTAGGGGGTTTGGGATTGACTGCTATATTTAAAATGGATAGCCACCAAGGACCTACTGTATAGCACAGGGAACTCTGTGCAATGTTGTGTTGCAGCTTGGATGAGAGGGGAGTTTGGAGGAGACTGGATACCTGTATATGTATGGCTGAGCCCCTTTGATATTCACCCGAATCTATCAAAACATTTTTAATCAGCTGTTGTTGTTTAGTCACTGAGTCATATCAGACTCTTGAAACCCCATGGACCATAGCCCACCAGGCTCCTCTGTCCATGGGGTTTTCTGATCGAGAATACTAGAGTGGGTTGTCATTTCTTTCTCCAGAGGATCATCCTGGCCCAGGGATCGAACCTGTGTCTCCTGCATGGGCAGGCAAATTCTTTACCACTGAGCCATCAGGGAAGCCCATTAATCAGCCAAACTCCAATATAAATTAAAGAAGTTAAAAGTATTTCTAATGTGCCTCCACCCTAGCAATTAGAATACCTTTTATATATTAATACTTGTTTGGCAGTTCCTCCACAGAAACAGTTAAGTTATATGGTTTATAAGACTACCTTGCAATGCATACTACCATACAATGTAACATATTGTATAGCTATTGATTCTTTAAACTTCACAGTGACTTTGACATGCCTATTCTATTTAATTCTCATAACTCTTTTTGGAGTGGGTTTTTGCCCATTCTCTGCATGAGAAAACTGAAGATAAGTAAAACTGGATGGTTTTTCCCAGGGTACCACCAGTTAGCAATCACTAGCTCCTCTCTTTCCACCTCCAGCATTTATATGCTGGAGCAGAGCTGTTTTTGAATGACACTGAAGTATGGAATTAATCATGGTGGAATCCATTTTGAGAATATTGTTGATGCTTTGATCAAACTTCTTTAATAGGATTTTTCATTTTTTCTTTGTTATTATATATGTGTGACACCCATTTTCTGTGCAGAAATTTTCAGGGAAAAGAAATTAAGTTCTTTAAAAGAACCTGACATTCAGACCTCAATAAGATGGTTGCTTTGAGACATTAGTCTGCCATCTTCTTAGATGGCAAAGAAAAGTCACATACCTTACCTCAATACCTTGTCTCTCAGACTTATTTGCCTGTTGTATGGTGAGCAGAACGATCTTGGACTCGATAACATTTCTTGTCTGAAATGTTATCTTCCTCATTTACTTGTTGAGCGCCTTGTTTTGTGGTTCTCACACATTACTATACATCAGAATCACCTGGAAGGTTTGTTAAACCATAGATTACTGGCTCTGAATCCAGGGTTTCTGATTCAATAGGTCTGGGACCCTCAAAGTTGTATTTCTAACCAATGCACAAGTGATCCTGAGGCTGCTGGACTGGCACTGCTCTTTAAGAAACAATGTATTAGTGTAGGTATTAAATTATTAACACCTACTGATTCTCTAGGCACAAACGAAAGTGATGTGTAAGTTATTTTGTGACTACAGACATACTTCATTGTGCCTTTCTCTATACATTCATGCTTTTATTTGTTACACCACATTTTGGGGGTAACTATTAGTGAATGTCTTCCCTACTTAACTGTCTTACTTGAAAAGGTCAAGACTTATTCTCCTTGTTTAGATCCTCATGGTCTAATGCGATATTCAGCACCTGATGGAGCTCACTAAGAATTTGAATGACTATATAGTGGGCCTGGAAATATTTGTTCATTTTAAGTTATTTGTACGGGATAAATTTTGTGCTTCACTGGTTTTCCTTTATATTGTGGCTTTTCTCCCCAGTCAAACTTTTCTTTCTTTAGGACAACTGGAATGGAAAAACTACTTTTTTTTTTTTTTTTTTCCAAAATAACTACTATGTGCCAGGTATTGTGCTTTACCTATGTCATAGTTTATCATTCTTTGATTAATTCCCATGGCATAACTGTTCTATTCCCATTTTAAACATCAGTTCAGGCTCAAAAAGGTGAAGTGATTTTGTGAATATCATATAACTGAAAAGTGGTACAAAATAAAATTTGAATTCAGCATTTTCTTCTGTAAAATCTGTTCCAATCCGCTGCCTCCAGAATTAATTCTTATTTCTCTAATGGCATGTTAACATGATAGGTTAGTAATATATCTTCAGATAAAATAAGAGATGACCTTCAAGTTAGCATTATTAGTGATGCTTCTGAAACCAAAACTGGGGTTCAGCTGTTTGCCATTCAAAAAGCCAGTGAAGACACCAGGTTGGTAGAAAGGAAAGTTTGCTTTATTTTGGATGCTGGAAACCAATGGGGATGGTGGATATCTGTTCAAAGACCAACTCCTTCCCAACTGACAATCAGTGGGCAAAACCTTTTCTAGGGTGAGGAAAGGGGCTACATGAAGAAAGAGCACAGTCAGTTCTGACAGTCATCTTGAAATTGGTCATTGATAAGCACAATTAATCTTCAGTTCCAAGGTCAATTTGTTTCCATTTCTAGAGGTCATTTCTTGGCATTGTGGCAGCTGATGTCATGGCTATGGTCTGGTCATCATGTAGTTACTTCTTCCACCTGATGAGAGTTTCAGAAGCTATAAGATAGGATATGGCTCAGAACATGACTTATGGCCCTCGAGGAGGAACTATAAGTTCCTGACTATACTGAATGACTACATTATTATTATCTGGTTTCCTCTGACTGTTTTTTTTTTTGTTTCTGCATTTTCTCACTTCTCCGAGTAAACTTACTCTTTGGCTAAAGTTTCTCAACAGACAGAAGGCAGGTGGAGGACATGGGGAGCAGGCTTCCTGCCCATGGGGTCTTGTTGTGTTTCAGTTCCTCTTTCATTTATTGCATACAGGTTCAGTTCCCACGGAGAAGGCGATGGCACCCCACTCCAGTACTCTTGCCTGGAAAGTCCCATGGACGGAGGAGCCTGGTGGGCGGCAGTCCACAGGGTCGCGAAGAATCAGACACAACTGAGCGACTTCACTTTCACTTTTCACTTTCATGCATTGGAAAAGGAAATGGCAACCCACTCCAGTGTTCTTGCCTGGAGAATCCCAGGGACGGGGGAGTCTGGTGGGCTGCTGTCCATGGGGTCGCACAGAGTCGGACACGACTGAAGCGACTTAGCAGCAGAAGCAGTCAGTTCCCAACTTTTAGTTCTTGTGTATTTCTACCCTGTCTCTCCTTCTCTCTCTGTAGATCACTGAAGAAGTAGCTCCACATGCCTTTGCTTCCACAGCTTACAAAAGCTTACTTCAGTTGGCTGCATTTGTAGTTGATTTTCTCCATTAATCAAATTGAAGAATTAAGCCAAGAGATGTTAAAACTGAGGACTCACTGGTAATTTCTAAGTGATTTTGTTCTCTGGAGCTGAGGGAAAAACAATTCGTTTTCACAGGCACTCAACTTAATAGTTTATTTTTTGAATCTTTTGATTTATGTATATATTTCAGTATCATAATATCACTTTAATTTTTACCTTGCAAGTCTTTTTCTTTCCAAGAAAATTAAATTCTCTTGGGAATAATTGGATTTCTTTTTTTTGCCATAAGTTATAAGATAGATATATTTTAAAAGGTCAAATATCTATTCTTTATTTCATTTATTATTGAAATAATCCTCTACTGAGGAATAGTGATAGATGATCACTTTTAAGTAAAGAACAAAATTGACCTGAAATGACCAATTCATTTCATTAATAATTCACTAAGTGTAAATTTCATATTTCTTATCATTCACTGATGTGAAGTTGAGAACCATTGTATTATATGAAGAGTTGGCCCAGACTTTTAATTTAGTATCCTCTATCTATTCGTTTGTTTAATGCACTTGATGAATAAAAAAATATAATTTATAATTTAAAAGGCAAAAAATATATATTTCTTCATATTGTACTGTTGGGTATCTTTGTTTGGTACTGATGAATGGATTTTATATTAACAGAAGAAGATGAATGTGGGAATCCTTTTTCATTTATATTGATTTAATTCCTCTTTATTGGGTAATCTTAGTGTTTATGCATTTGTGAATTCTGCAATTGGGGAAAAAAAAATTATTCAAGAGTGGTACCTGGGACTCTTCATGTTGTTCATTGCTCCACTGGCTGAATTGGAATGCCAGAGATTTATTATTAGATTTATTCTGTACTTCCATTGTGCACACCTTTGGCTATGCCTGGCTGTATTCATCTGTAAAATCTTCCAAGCTTAAATTTGAGTTACAGAAGAAAACAAAGTTCCATCATAATTTTTAGCCCATTTTTTAAAAAAGTGCTCAACAAACTTCAGCTTCGTACTTGGGAAACAGATGCCATTGTTTTAAGATTATTACCCTAGGGCCAGTGGTGAATTGATCCATGAAGAATAAAAGAAAAACTGTTAAGAGAGTTAAGGGATGGGATGAATTGGGGATCTCTTGTTTATTTTTTTCTAAATCTTGGTCTGTAATCTCTACTGGATCTTTGAGATGAAGCATGCTAGGCACTTCATAAATACTTGTTGTTTATACACATTCTGTGTATCATTGTTTTGCTTGGTGTTTCAGATGTATAAAAGTAAATTTGCAGTGGCAAATATAAATACAGATACTGTGAGAAGGTAATTAAAAATGTGGCTTGATGAAAGAGAGGGTAAAATTAGAAGTGAGGGACAAGCCAATTTGTTAGTATTGCCTCTACATAGTCCATTATGTGAGAGTAATTAAGTCAATTAACACTAATGTTGACCTTTTCATCCCTAGGCAGTGAGTGGCTACCCCACACAAAAATGAGGTGAATTGCTTTGTCTGTGAAGCCTGAAAACAATCCAAGGGAGCAAGACAAAAAACAAAAACAAAACCATAAAATATATTGGAATCAACTGTTTGGTTGATTCCAATATATTTTATATTTTCCCAGTATATTGGACTCAACCATATGGTCACCCATGAGAGTCCAAGAATTAAAATCACTATATTATAAGCTTAACGGTTTTATTATACATTCTTACTTTAACCTTCTAGTATAGGCTTCAAAGATAGCTTCCTACTAAGACACTTACAAATAGATACCTGTAAAAATCAGAGAACGTACAGATACCAGGCATCCTTTTATTTGTCATGAACTCTAGAACAGAGTTTTTATCATCTATGATCAAATAAGTTGGACAGATCATATAACAAGTTAGAACGTGCCAAATTTTTTTTTAATAGAAGAAACAGATGTCATCTTCTGTTGTAAACTACATCCTGACCATATCCCACCCTGACTACTCATAGCATATATAAACTCCCACTCCACCCCCTTTCCCCTCTCAAGCAAGTCAAACTACCAGGCTGTGTATTTTTAATCACTTTCTGTAGCAATCAAGAATTTGCCATCAGAGAAACCATTTCACTGCTTCTTATCTTTCAATGCCTGTTCTTGCTAAACAGATTTTAGATAACAGCAACTGGCGGTAAGTGCCCTTCCTGAAACTAGAGGTCAAAATTGTTGCTATTGAAGCCCTAGGTAAATGATTCTGGAAAGCATTTGAAATCTTAGTCCTATTCAAATTCCAAATACGATTTTTTCCTCCCCTCCCCCTGCCCCCCAGAAATGTCCATGTTTTTAGAAATAACTTCTGATTAAAAATATTTATTCAATACAAAATCTAGAAATTTAGAAGGATGGATATATATATATATAAAATATGTATCTGATTCACTTTGCTGTACAGCAAAAACTAGTACAACATTGTAAATCAGCTATACTCCATTAAAAATTAATTTTAAAAAGTTAGAACAAACGTTTCTAATAGGAAAAGAGAAGGAAAAGGCCTTTGAGTTTTTGGAGTTGTGAAAGGACTACACATATAATGGAGAAAGTTAAGACTCATTATATGGTAATACATTCAAAAGCAAATGATATATATCTGTCCATGTGGCCTCAGAGGAACTTCAGATAGCTTCTTCCTGATTCTAAATGTAAGTCTGCTTTAGACTATTGCTGAGGAAAGCTGTTTCTGAAGATTTTTTTTTATGACACTGTTTTAATATTACACGAAATTGTGTTCAAAACGGTGACTCAGAATGTGAAAAAGGAAGGGTAGTGAACGGAGAATGAAAAGTAGCTTGACAAAAGCATTTGGTCTCGGGTCCTGCATAGGAAGTAGAAAAAGGATGTTGACTGGGTTAATCAGACTTTGTCCTTTTGAAACTGCCTTGTCTCACATCAGCATCCCATGGACAGAGGAGCCTGGTGGACTACAGTCCATAGTATTGCACAGAATCGGACACGACTGAAGCAACTTAGCGCGCATGCAGCCAGTCTTACATCAAAGGCCACACATCCTTTTGAACAGGTGCTTTAAACCATTTTATTCAATAACCTCAGTGCCTCTTTAGATTCTGAATGATCCACGTTTGCATAAAATGAGTGAGTATCAGACCTGGCAGATGAGGCAGGTCTGGTAAAGAAATCATCTTACTTAGGTGATGGTAGCTTTTCAAAAGATTGGGTGACCTGTGTTAAGTGAAATGTATGTGGCTGAACAAAGTTCCATGAAGATCCTGTCTACTTTCTTCTCAGTATCAGTTCCTGATTCTTGTCATAATTCTTGTTGCTGTTGTTCAGTTGCTAAATTGTGTCCGACTCTTTGCGACCCCTTGACCTGCAGCACGCCAAGCTTCCCTGTCCTTCACTCTTCCTAGTTTGCTCAAACTCATGTCCAGTGAGTCAGTGATGCTACTTAACCGTCTTTGCTGTCTTCTTCTCCTTTGCCTGCCTTCTTTCCCAGCATCAGGATCTTTTCCAATGAGTTGGCTCTTTCTATCAGGTGGCCTAAGTATTGAAGCTTCAGCATCAGTCCTTCCAATGAATATTCAGGGTTGATTTCCAATACGACTGACTGGTTTGATTTCTTGCAGTCCAAGGGACTCTCAAGAGTCTTCTCTAGCACCATAGTTCAAAAGCACCAATTCTTTAGCGCTCAGCCTTGTGGCCCAGCTCTCACATCTGTACATGACTACTGGAAAGACCGTAGCTATGACTATATGGACTTTTGTTGGCAAAATGATGTCTCTGCTTTTCAATATGCTATCTAGTTTTGTCATAGCCTTCCAAGGAGCAAGCATCTTTTAAATTCATGACTTTTATTTATTTATTTTTTTTTTAGCAGCAGCAGGAACATACATTTTAATGTAGTATAATTTTATTTTCATTCAGTTTAAAATATTTTCTGTTTTTCTTTTGATTTCTTTTGTAACATTTCTTACTTGAAATATTTGAAAAGTATCTACCTATTAGTTTGCTATTGATTTCTGGATTAATGCAGTTGTGATAAGTTTCTGCATTATTTTAGTTCTTTGAAATTTATTCATATTTGTTTTATAGCATTTCTGAGCTTATTGAGTACACATCCATTAAGTGAATTTTAGTATATTTTTTATACCTTCTATACATTCTTTAAATTCATATTTAAATAAATATAGATAATTGATGTACACTTTTGGTTAGTTCTTGCATGGTATATTTTTTCGATTCTTTAATTCTTTTTGTTTTTTAAATTTTTATTTTTACTTTATTTTACTTTACAATACTGTATTGGTTTTGCCATACATTGACATGAATATACCACGGGTGTACATGCGTTCCCAAACATGAACCCCCCTCCCACCTCCCTCCCCATAACATCTCTCTGGGTCATCACCGTGCACCAGCCCCAAGCATGCTGTATCCTGCTTCGGACATAGACTGGCGATTCGATTCTTACATGATAGTATACATGTTACAATGCCATTCTCCCAAATCATCCCACCCTCTCCCTCTCCCTCTGAGTCCAAAAGTCCGTTATACACATCTGTGTCTTTTTTGCTGTCTTGCATACAGGGTCGTCATTGCCATCCTTCTAAATTCCATATATATGTGTTAGTATACTGTATTGGTGTTTTTCTTTCTGGCTTACTTCACTCTGTATAATCGGCTCCAGTTTCATCCATCTCATCAGAACTGATTCAAATGTATTCTTTTTAACGGCTGAGTAATACTCCATTGTGTATATGTACCACTGCTTTCTTATCCATTCATCTGCTGATGGACATCTAGGTTGTTTCCATGTCCTGGCTATTATAAACAGTGCTGTGATGAACACTGGGGTACACGTGTCTCTTTCAATTCTGGTTTCCTTGGTGTGTATGCCCAGCAGTGGGATTGCTGGGTCATAAGGTAGTTCTATTTGCAATTTTTTAAGGAATCTCCACACTGTTCTCCAAAGTGGCTGAACTAGTTTGCATTCTCACCAACAGTGAAGGAGGGTTCCCTTTTCTCCACACCCTCTCCAGCATTTATTGCTTCCAGATTTTTGGATCGCCGACATTCTGACTGGTGTGAAGTGGTACCTCATTGTGGTTTTGATTTGCATTTCTCTAATAATGAGTGATGTTGAGCATCTTTTCATGTGTTTGTTAGCCATCCGTATGTCTTCTTTGGAGAAATGTCTATTTAGTTCTTTGGCCCATTTTTTGATTGGGTCGTTTATTTTTCTGGAATTGAGCTGCATAAGTTGCTTGTATATTTTTGAGATTAGTTGTTTGTCAGTTGCTTCATTTGCTATTATTTTCTCCCATTCAGAAGGCTGTCTTTTCACCTTGCTTATATTTTCCTTTGTTGTGCAGAAGCTTTTAATTTTAATTAGATCCCATTTGTTTATTTTTGCTTTTATTTCCAGAATTCTGGGAGGTGGATCATAGAGGATCCTGCTGTGATTTATGTCGGAGAGTGTTTTGCCTATTTTAATTTCATGTGTTTTTTTTAAAAATTCGTGTATTTTGTTAATTTCATGGATGAATCACAAACTGGAATCAAGAGTCATAAATTCTTATATTTTCAGAATTTTTATGTTTCTCAAATGAATTTTTTATTTCTGTGTTTGTCAGTGACAGCTCCATAAGGATGTCACAATCTGTTGTCATCTTCTGCCTCCTGCTCCATGAAGCACAACCACTTTCCTCCTTCCAGCTCTGAGTTAAAAGCATTTGGAATGATGCAGTCACAATTTTAGAAGTGAAGTGAAGTGAAAGTCACTCAGTCATGTCTGACTCTTTGTGACCCCATGGACTATAGAGTCCATGGAATTCTCCAGGCCAGAATATGGGAGTGGGTAGCCTTTCCCTTCTCCAGGGGATCTTCCCAATCCAGGGATCGAACCCAGGTCTCCCACATTGCAGGTGGGTTCTTTACCAGCTGAACCACAAGGGAAGCTCAAAAATACTGGAGAGGGTAGCTTATCTCTTCTTCCAGCAGATCTTCTGACTCACAATTCTGGAAGATGCTGATAATTACTTAGTGATGAATGAGTTGTATTCAGAACCATACTAGTTACTGTATGTGACTGCAAAAACTGGGGGAAGGACTTGACTATCCTTCTACTAGGATGTGGAGAATTTACTTAAGGAGGGAAATTTAATCAGAAGATAGAGAAACAAATAGAAGACATTAACTTCTGTGACACTGAAGTAGAAAGAGAAAAAAAACTGTTCAGAAAGAACAAGCTCTTCAGTCTAGTCAATGCTGCCTTTAGTAGGAAGTTGGACTTAAATATGGTATGATTTAGGAATAAGGGTCTTTCTAAAAGTGAATCTGGATGGATCCTGGGAGAACTTAACATGACTAGGTTAGTTCATTACCTGAGATCTTTTTTGATTCTTGGTTTTGTGACATGGAGTATTTCCTGCTATATCAGTAAACAGGGCTGTCACAGCCATCCTTGATTCCAGCCCTCCAAATGTGAATATCTGAGTCCAGAGGACACCCAGGAAAACCTGCCTGCTATCTGGCAGCCATCAACCACTCCCCATGGTGAGTAGGAAAGAAGGATGTGAAAAATCAAATCTCAGGTTGCTGGCCCCAAAAGTTGAGATGCATATGAATGGAATAATTTCAGTTAGCCCAGACTCTTGCGTCTTCCCAAACACAAAAAAGTACTAAATTCCTTAACTTGAGCTATCTTTTTTCCCTTAATTAACAGCAATCTTTTGAAGTTCAGACTTCCTGCCCCTTATTGCAAACTTCTGTATAAACTGACTTCTCCTCTGCCTCCTCAAAACAGCTCAGCTCACTTGAGATACTATCTCCCAAGCTTGAAGTCCTAAAAATTTCCACCAAATAAAACATAACTCTCATCTAAGTTGTGACTATTTTTTAAGTTGACAGTTGTCCTGTATACATCAGCTTTGATTGCCAGGTAATCAGTAACCAGTAATTGTTCCCTTATGTGCTGCTAGGCAACCACTTCATGCCTAAAAATATTTTGGTGAAAAATTTTGCTTGTCTTAGTTTCAAAAGTGAACTGCCTACCTGGCTATTATTGCCAAAGAAAATGCAAAAGATGAAACGTTACCATGAAATGAATGAGAATGAAAAGTCATTTTAAGGTAAGAAAAAGTACTGACTACAATACAATTCTTTAATACTTTTGTGTACAAGGGGAAGATAGTGAAGGACAGGGAAGCCTGGCATGCTGCAGTCCATGGGGTTGCAAAGATTTGGACATGACTGAGCGACTGACCAATAACTACAAGTGTTATCATTATTTGGCCAGAATCCAGAAAGCTGTTTTGTGTGTGTGTGTGTGTGGATTTTAAGGCATATTTTTATAATAAAAATTCATAATATCTAATTTATATTGGAGTGGATCTTTTCCAAAGATGGCTACATCAATAAATGCCCTCCATGTGACCGTCCTTACAATGTGATTTTGACAGTCCTGCGTTGAGAATTGGAGTCTTTTTCCTTTGTCTTTGATATGGGCAAGGCTCAGACTCACTTCTAGCCAACAGAATGGAACAGAGATAGTCCTGAAGTCATAAAAGGTGATGGAACTTTCACCTGGTTCTGTCCCTCAGGGACACTTGATCTTGTAGCCCAGACCAGCCACCATACTGTGAGAAAGTGCAGTCTAGCCCATGTAGAGAAATCAGTAGGAGAGACACATACACAGAGGAACTGGGGACTCCCCCCCACCCCAACATTTATTATAGCATTGATCACTAAATGTGTGAGGGAAGAAAGGGAGGAAGGATAATTCCAGCCCTTAGTCTTTCGCTTAAGTCTTTCATCTGAGGACCCAGACATCATGGAGGAGAGATGAGCCACCTGCCCTGTGTCCCGTCTGAATACCTGACCCACACAGTCCTAGCATAACAGCACTAGGTGATTAACTTATTACACAGCTGCAGTAACTGGAAAATGTGTCAATCAAGTTTTCATACCTAAGTTTATGCTGACTTTACAGTTATTCACTTAAGAATTTCTTTTAAATAACCTCACTTTCAAAAATATCTTTCTATACATCTGAAAACTCAGTTTCCAAATAGTGGACTAATCATTTTGCCAAAATTTTAGAAAACGGTTTTTAAAACTCAGCTGTGTCCCTAGCATGTGGTGCAATGGCCTTGCTTTTGTAATGTGCTCAATTTAAAAAATAATGAATGAATGAACCTTCTCAGAATCTGCTGACCTTTGTTCTCCATGGCTCATGCTGAAGTTTCTACCAGTATTGGTGGAAAATGGAAGTATACCTTAAAATAATGCTACTTAAAATTAAGAAAAATCTTTAGCCAGAATGAGTCTATAAGTAATGTAATGTAAATAAAATGTAATGTAATGTAAAAAGTAATGTAAATAAACATCAATTATCCATTTATTGTGTATGTGTGTGTGTGTATTTACACATATAAATATATATGATCATCATTTTTACCACTGAGTCTGTCCACTGTGTGCTGAAATTAAAGGACAGGTAAGAAAGTGTATCATGATAGAACCTCTGGAAAAACATTTAAAATATGTTTTCCTGTTTTAATTTCTTTGATGAAGTTGCACATGAATGAAAATATTAATTTGACTGCTGAAAACTATCCAGCAGTAACTTACATGTTGAAAACAGCCCTCAGGAACTTAACTTGTGAACTACGTCTTGAAGGAGGAATAGGAGTTTAGAAATGAGATGGACTCAGGGATTTTATTTGCATGAAATTGCCAGTTATTAATTACTTCGACACTGCATCCTCTTATCAGAATGCCTGGGCTCATTCATGGACACTGTTAAAGGACATATTACCCTCTGTATAACAAGCTCTAGGTTCATCTACCTCACTACAACTGACTCAAATTCGTTCCTTTTTATGGCTGAGTAATATTCCATTATGTGTGTGTGTGTGTGTGTGTGTGTGTGTGTGTGTGTACCACATCTAGAGGAGTAGGATCAGGGAAAAAGGGGGGCAGGCTGAAGAGGGAGGGGATATATATGTATGTGTATATATATATATATATATAATTATAACTGATTCATGTTGTTATATTGCAGGAACCAGCACAACATTGTAAAATGATTTAAGTTAAAAATAATAAAGGGCTTACTAGTGGCCGGTGGTTCCTGAACCATGGCCATTGGGTTCAAGTACAGTGAACAACTTATTCCAGGCAGTGAAGCTATAGTGTGCCACCAATCAGAATCTCTCTTTTGAGATTTTGAACTAGGAGAGCAGAGATTGAGAGAGAGAAGTTATTGCTGAAACTGTTTAAGATCATGTAGCCTTGGGGTTGCTGACACTGTGGACTTGATACAGATGGTCTGTCGAGAGGAATCCTAGGTGAGGGCGTTGAATAGACGTTGTCCCATTCCTGCAGCCTTGACTGTCATTCTTGCTCTTTAATTCTGTGCAGTTCCCTTTAAATCCTTCCAATAAGTACCCCCCCACCCCCCCGCAAAAAAACTTGGTTGACTGGCTTTTCAGTCTTGACACCAGGGAATTTCTAAGACTCCAATAAGGGGAATGTGTATGGAATGCATTTAGACCTGGAAGAGTCTGGTAGATCTGGGGAACTGTGAAGTTTATTTGTGTACAAGAAAATACTGGTTTATACAATATATGGTCTCTACACTGTGCTAGATCCTAGAATTACCATAAAGAATGACAGGATCTTTCACTTCAAAATTCTGCATTGGGTGGTAGACAAGACCATCAATGTTAACGTGGGAGGAAATGACATAGGACATAAGTTTGGTTTTATGGGTGAAATAGTTTGAACTAAATTTCACAGTCTATACATTTTTCAGTCAGTTCAGTTGCTCAGTTGTGTCCAACTCTTTGCGATCCCATGGACTGCAGCACTCCAGGCTTCCCTGTCTATCACCAACTCCCAGAGCTTGCTCAAACTCATGTCCATTGAGTGGCTGCTACTGCTACTGCTAAGTCGCTTCAGTCATGTCCAACTCTGTGCAACTCCATAGATGGCAGCCCACCAGGCTCCCCCGTCCCTGGGATTCTCCAGGCAAGAACACTGGAGTGGGTTGCCATTTCCTTCTCCAATGCATAAAAGTGAAGGTGAAGTCGGAAGTCGCTCAGTCTTGTCCGACTCAGCGACCCCATGGACTGCAGCCTACCAGGCTCCTCCCTCCATGGGATTTTCCAGGCAAGAATACTGCAGTGGGTTGCCATTCCCTTCTCCTCTTAGAGTATGCTTACCTTAAAAAAAATTTTTTTCTTCTAAACCAGAAATGTCATCATGAAATAATTCATTTACATTCCTCAAGATTTATTCTTTTTGTCCTGAAGAACCAGTAAATTAAGCCAAATTATTCATGAAATAATTTGAAATGAGTCTCTGCTTCCTAAATATATATATGTATATTTCAAGAAATAGATGAGCCACTGAAGTTAATTTTGATTTGATCTTTTCCTTTGTATGACAACAACATGAAAATCCTAATTGTTTTCAGGGTCAAATCACCTATGTTTCTAGAGGCACAATTTCCCTGTCTGAGAAAGTCAGACTATTATGTATGTTTTTGTCATTTTGTTAGTGAAGGCACATTTATATATGGTTTATTTTAAAAATCTGGGAACAGTTATATTAGTCAAGGGCAGGGTGTCAGGCATTGCTCATTAGAGGGCATATACTTTATTAATAAGTAGTATAATTCTGCTCTTACATTATGTCCCCAGTTTTTAGATTAATCATGCCCTTTGGCAACAAGATGGTGGTATGAGAAGGCTTCATCATGAACTCAGCTGGAGCAAACCAGGTTGTTTGTTGAATGGGGACCTCCTTTGTCTTTGTCTTGGATAAATGAGTGTTCCTTTTTACTCTTTACAGGTTAATGGCAAGCATTACAGTAATGCTTGACACTAAAGTACTGACATTTTTATATAAACAGTGCTGCCTAATAGACCCTCAGAATTTCTGATGATTGATCAAGTAAACAAAATATCTTTGTTATTCAACAAGTTAAAAATTGGAAGGTTATTAATCATATATAAGTGCAAATTTTGCAGGGAAAATAGAGTTCATCTATCATTCTACATATTTTAAAAATGGTTGAAATGATGAATAACATGGATAAAGAATTGTCATATTGCATCTTTAAAGCAAAGACGACTTGTCAATTTTCTCTCTTAAAATTTTCTCCATGATACCTGGCTTTCCTGGTGGTAAAGAATCTGCTCTGCCTGCAATGCAGGAGACCCAGGTTTGATCCCAGGGTCAGGAAGATCCCCTGAAGGAGGAAATGGCAACCCACTCCAATATTCTTGCCTAGAGAATCCCATGGACAGAGGAACCTGGTGGGCTACAGGCCATGGGGTTGCAGAGCTGGACACCGCTGAGTGACTAATACTTTCCCTTTCACCTGAATTCTTTGAGGAAACTGAGGGGAGGGGGACAAAATTGTGTCATATTCTTACAAACCAGAATGTTGTTTTCCCATGTATATACAGATTTCTTCACAGAAAGATGATATGGGATTTATTGTGAAGCACTTTATACAGAAGCAGACCAAATATTAAGTTTCAGTAGTAACTTAGTCCTGGTGGGTGCTCCAGGCAGCACAAGGCATCCATTGAGTTCACCACGGGGCTCCCGTGAGTGTTTACTTGTTACCTATTTCTTCGCTGTGACATGAGTTTGTACATGACTCAGACGGCACTTTTGGGGAGCCCTTTCTGAGTAGATTGTGATGGTGCAAGTGAAAAATCTATTTTTTCTCTTCACCAGGCTCTGGTGAGTTTAGGCTCAGCCAAGAGATAGTGATGAAAATAGATTGCTCCTATCCATTGATACTGTCTGAGTAACTCCAGACTTGGGCTTCTTGACCAGGCTTCAGTCAGTGTTGCCCACTGATCTTGTCCTTATGGTCACTTTTGACACCAACTTAACCAATCTTATGCCATGTGTTAATGAGGTGGTTTGGGAATGTGGAGTCAAACAGACCTGACTATAAAAATATCACTTCTATCCATTAATCTATGACTTGGGAAAGTGTATTTGACTTTTCCCAGCCTTGGTTTTCTCATCATTCTCATTTCAAAAAAGTTTATGTGAGAATTAAATGAGACAGTGTAGGCGACGGACGTAGCACAAGGACTGGTATATAGTAAATCCTAAATAGGCATTAGCTGTAACTATCAGAGTTTTTATCATCATGTTCTTTACTGTCATCATCCTCATTCACTAGAATATTTCTGCATCTTACCACTTAGACCTATGCCAATAAGAGGTCTGATTAAGCGCTTGTCTATGCCCATGTCTGTACCCTGTGTGTGCTCAGTCGTATCTGACTTTTTGTGACCCCATGGCCTATAGCCCCTCAGCTTCCTCTGTCCATGGGATTTCCTAGGCAAGAAGACTGGAGTGGGTTGCCAATTTCTCCTCTAGTGTGTCTTCCAAACCCAAGGATTGAACTCACGTCTCCTGAGTCTCCTGCACGGGCAGGTGGATCCTTTCCCACTGACTATATTAGCTATTTATTACCTTGTAACAAAGTACCCCCAAACATTATCTCACACTCTTTCAATTCCAGTTCCTGGCCTCCCATGCCATTGTAGTCAAGCTGTTGGCCAAGGCTTGCCTGTGAAGTGTTGATTGAGATAAGCTCACTCACCTGGCTGTTGACAGGAGTCTTCTGTCCCTTCTCTTGTGGAACCCTTGGTAAGACTCTGAGGACATGGCTCCCCTCATGTGAAGACAGTGATGTGAAAGAGGGCGAGAACTAGTTGTAATATCTATCAGAGGTGGGAAGCCATCACTGTCACGGAATCAACCCTGGTCAGTGTAGGAGGGGCAACACAAGGTGGGGAAGCCAGGAGATGGAGGCCATTGGGCGCCATCTTAGAGGCTGCTATCATAGCCACGTCTCTTGCTGAAGTTACTATTTTTGCATCCTGCCTGTGACTGAACAGAGTCATTGCCTACATTGAACATATCCCAACATAATGTTTTTCATTTGCACTTACTCTTTCTTTACACCTCAATTTTCATACTGAGCAGTTCTTTTAAGAAAGAATTCTCTTTCCTTTTAATGTGAGGAAAAGCTCCCCAGTGTATAAAAACAATAATCATTCACCATCTCTTTCTAGTGTGACATGTGGTGAGATTTAACTTCATTGCTCTGTTAGAATATTCTATTCTCTGTGGAGGGCCAGGTTTAAAAAAGAAAAAGAAAAGAAAAACACTCTTCTAGGTTCTGTCACAAAAATAAAAACCTATCTCTGTGAAGTTTGTCAAGTGAAGTGGACACAAATATGGCACAAAGTCTAGAGAGAAACTACAAACAATAAGAAAAAAAAGGCTACAATCAGTCTGTGAAAAAGAGATAAGTTAGAATAAAACTACAGTAAAAATGCCCAGAAAATGTATGCTGTTTTTTAGGAGGGAAATGAGAAAAGTCAGAGTATAAAATACAGAGCAAAAAGCTTAGGGATCCCAATAGGGGAAAAAGACACCAATCTCAGAATCTTTTGTGCAAAATGTTTTTAGTGTTTTGGGGCCAACTGTAAGGAAAACCAGGTGTACACAGAGCTTTAGGGCACTGTGGAGGAAAAACATTCAAAATATGCTCTCATGGGTCTCATAATCAGAAACATCCTCTAACTTAAAGGACAAGGAGAGAATTTGAACTCCTGATGGGAAGTTGCTCCAGGAAGATGGTGCCTTATTTTTTTCTTAGCCATTTTCTGAAGGAAGAGACCAAGAATTGACAATATTAAGTTGACAAGTTTTAGACAGTACTCTACTGTTCTTTTTTTTAAATACACAAACCAGTATCAGATCTCTTCAGTCAAAAGGCATGTGTGTTTTAGTTTGTAGGCTTTTTAAAACATCCTAAACAAAATTACTTGGTTTTTCAGAGTTATAGAAAACTAGGTTTGACTCTTGGCTCTGATCCTGACTACCTGTGACATTTTGTGAGGCTGACTGGCCTGTCAAAGCCTCATTTCCTCCTATGTAAAACACAGATTCTGACACATTCTAGGTGCTTTGTAACTTGTAGCTATTATTAATAATGAATATTATTTTTTCAAATGATGTTAATCCCTGTATTTTCAGGAGTTAAAACTTCTAAGTGAGATAGGAGCTCTATCATAAACTTGTATCTTGTTAAGGTGAAATGAAAAAATAGTGAAATTCAGTCCTTCTTTATGTGTGATGATACAGTCAAAGCTCAGTACATCCTTTTGGATTGATTAATTTTGCACATGATATCCTAATTATAGCTGTACTCATGGACTTGTGATGAAGGTGTCTCTCAGAACTGAAAACTATTTGAAGGTATGTGTGTGTGTGTTAGTCTCATTTTGTCCAACTCTGCAACCCCATGGACTGTAGTCAGGCTCCTCTGTCCAGGGAATTCTCCAGGCAAGAGTACTGGAGTGGGTGGCCATTTCCTTCTCCAGTGGATCTTCCCAACCTAGGGATCAAACCCAAGTCTCCTATATCATAGGCAGATTCTTTCCTGCGTGAGCCACCAGGGAAGCCCTCTCAATTTTCAGATATTATAAAAATTCAGTTGTTATTGGGGAGGAAACTGAGGCACACTGACCCCCCACCCCAGACCTCTATTTGTCAGTCCAAGGTCTAGCACATACCTTCCTGCTCTCCAAGATAGGAACCTTTATATATATCATTTTATCCCTAGTTTTTTTCCTAGCACAAGGCTTTGCATGGATATGGAGAGAGTTACTACCATCTAATTCTGCAGTTTGTGTCGCAAGGCACCCCCATTTTAGCCATTCATAGGTATCTTTGGATCCCGGGTCTTCCAGAAAAGGCTGCAGTGACTGAAGTCTTTAATGGATAACTTCATTTTCTGAACTTGATAAAGGTCTAGACTCAGCTGGTCCTTCTCTGCTTATTACTGTCTCTTCCTGAAGGGGGGCAGGCAAAAGAGTTGAAGGGAAAAACTCTGAATTCATAAGCCCTTACCAATTCTTAAGCCCATGGGGAAAACAGGAAATTGTAAGGTGACATGAAATTCCATCACTCGGATTGGTTTTCCTGTATCTGAATCATCTCTTTCCAAGCATGTTTGATAACCAAGACTTGACACTACATGGCTCCTCTGGGGAAATATTATTAGGGTCCATCTGTACACATGAAAGGGGTAAGCCTGGTGATAGACAGTTGTTCCTGGCGAGGAGGGGCTTTGAGGTGAGTGTGTGGGCTCATTGTGAGCTGACTCTAATGATAAATGAAGTGAAGTGAAGTTGTTCAGTCGTGTCCGACTCTTTGCGACCCCATAGACTGCAGCCTGCCAGGCTCCTCTGTCCGTGGGATTTTCCAGGCAACAGTACTGGACTGGATTGCCATTTCCTTCTCCAGGGGATCTTCCCAACCTAGGGCTCAAACCCGGGTCTCCCACATTGTAGACAGAGGCTTTACCGTCTGAGCCACCAGGGAAGTCCCTAATGATAAATGCTTACCTTAAAATGCCCAAATTGATTTTCCAGAGAAGATGAGAAACGGGGGTGACATGTTAAGTCTTTGTTCACTTGAATCATGGATTGAGTAACCATCGATATGCTAGTATCTTTTCAAACTCGATGCATTATGTAAAATGAAGACAACACTGGTCCTCATCTCAGAGAATTCCCTAGCTTAATAGAAGTGATAAAACCAACAGTTAACTTGTAATCAAACTTCAACTGTAGGTCATCTCACTGGAGTTAGTTGTGTTTGGTGTCCTGTTTAGATAAAAATTTGCCCTTCAAGACATTCCATCATAGCAAATATTGATGTTACTTACTTTCAGTATCCAAAATAGGGATAAATCAATACCTAATTCTATTTTGCATAGCAGATAATCATATGACCTTATGCAATGTATCTCTACATTCAGCTAATCAAGAAAATATGCTCAATTTTCATTAGTATTTATTTGAGAGATGACACAATATTGCCTTATGATTATAGAACGTGGTATAGTTTTCAAGGGCATTCAACTATAGTTTTTTAAACTTGAAATTCATAACAGACCTGTACAGGAGGCAAGGAAGACCTCTTCCAGATGAAGACACCTCTTCCAGATGAAGAGGGTCAGGGATGGTCAGTGACTGCCATCTGGCAAGTGGCAGAGCCTTTGCCAGGCTCTCTGCCTTGATATTCAGAGCTCTCTCACATTATTGCAATGGAATTGCCCAAGGATACAGTCAGACAGCCTTCAAGATAAGTTGACTAGCACTTTTGTCTAGTTTGGCCACTGTGTATGTAGACAACTAGTTAAAAATTGTTCACTTTCATTCAGGAATCTCTCTCTGAATGGGAGTGAGTTCTTTCTAGCATCCTTAGCTGACTGGGTGCTGTCACATCCTTCCTCTGTACATACACGCCGGCAGCGACCATGGCAGAGTGTGACTGTTGCTATAAACAGTGAAACATAGACCTGTGGCTCACACACATGGTTGTGGGTGGCAGTGGCTTTTAGAAACCTTGATGAAACTTTTCATGAGAATGTTTGCTGACAGACAGCACATTCTACACATAGAAGGGAAGGTCCCTGACAGCATGTTTTTCTTCTTGGACCCATGTTAGCACCTCCCCATCTGTCCTCCACTGGTTCTCTCGTTCATCCCCTCCAGGAACTTAATCCACCCTAACCACTCTTCTTGGTGCTGAGAATAAGACAGTGAACAAGGCAGATGTGTCCCCTTTCTTCCCAGAGGTGACATTCTGGTGCAGAAAATGGGGCTATTAAGATGCAAACCCAAAAGCAATGGTTGAAAACATTGCAGATTCTGTTAAGAAAGAGAATACCATGATAGAACAGAAGCTGGTTTATTTGGATAGGGTGGCTATGAAAAACCTCTTCAAGGAGGAGAGTAATATTTAAACCGAGAGCCAAAGGATGACAGTGAGTCTTGTGAGAGTGCTCCAGCTACCGGACCAACCAGAGCAAAAGTCATGAGGCGCCGTCTAAAGGATGCCAGATCTCAACAGCTCTGTGTGTCTGACTTCCAAGACAGTAAAAACAAAACAAACAAACAAAAAGCCCTATTAAAGGGTTTAAGCATGGCCATGAGTTATTCTGACATAATCTTAAAAGATCATTCTATTTGATATAGGTGGAAAAGGCAGGAAGGAGACCACATAGGAGGGAACTGGACTTGGGGGTGTCTTTTGGGGAGAAAAGAGCATGAAAATGAAACATGTTTTTGAGGTAGGATTGGCCAGTGAACTGGATGTGAGCAGTGAGAGTTTGAAAGACAAAAGGAAAAGAGGATAACTCCCAAATTTTGGCTTTAATGAATGAAGGGATAGCAACACCATTGACTACTATAGGAAAGAAAGGCTAAGGAATAGATTACTGTTGATACTAGGGTTTAACAAGGGTTCCAACATGGAGACGTTACATTTGAGATTTTCAAGAGATGTCTAAGTAGAAGATTTGAAGTGTCCTTTGAAGCCTGGGAGAAGGGAATGGCAACCCACTCCAGTATTCTTGCCTGGATAATTCCATGGACAGAGAAGCCTGGTGGACTATAGTCCATGGAGTTGCAAAGAGTCAGACATGACTGAGTGACTAACACTTTTACGTTCTTCTTTGTATATAAAGATCTTCCTGGTGGCTCAGAAGGTAAAGTGTCTGGCTGCAATGTGGGAGGCCCGGGTTCGATTCCTGGGTCGGGAAGATCCCCTGGAGAAGGAAATGGCAATCCACTCCAGCACTCTTGCCTGGAAAATCCCATGGACGGAGGAGCCTGATAGCCTATAGTCCATGGGGTCGTAAAGAGTCAGACACGACTAAGCGACTTCACTTTCACTTTGTATATAAAAGTCTGGAGTGGTCTCCAGACCTCCAAGAGATGGTCTAAGAAAGGTTTAGACATTTTTGGATGCTGAGCATATATGGGTACATCAGTTTAAGAAGATGTGCCAGGAGCAAACTTCAGAAAACTCTAATTTTAAAGATAAAATATGGTACAGTAGGACAAAAAGTAAAACTGAAGGAAAGCCAGTGATGCAGGAGGTGAAGGAAGAGGAAGTGGGGTTGTCACAGAGAAGAGGGTTTCTTCTGTCCATGAGTAAAGGATTTCTTAGAAAGGAAGGAGTAAGTCACTGGCTTGGATGATACTGAGAAGTCAGTATAGCCTAGGCAGGCTGACCAACAGAGCTGGCATGATAATTATCATGTCATTCAAGGATTATCCTGAAACACTGTCATTAGTAATTTTTGAAGCAATTCTCTTTGTCTTACTTTGCTCAGTTTCATGAGGAATCTGAAGACCCGGCCAGGTTGTCAGCCTTGGAAGTAAAATGCAGCTAGTGGGCTCAAGCAGTACCCCCAAGTCTTCGGTTTGGTTTTCAAGAGTAGTTGAGTTTGGAAAAATGATGAAGCTAGTTCTTGTGTGTCCCCTGAGAATGAGAATAACATGCAAAGAGTAACTGAAGTGAGACCATACTTAAACATTGGGTGGCAATTTAAGTTAAACAACTATCCTTAGTGTCTTTGGTATCTGAGGATTTATTTTAGATTTCACTTATTGATCTATGATTTCTTACTTTCTAGTTAAGGACTGAGAGCATTGAACTACAATTCAGATCCTTGGATTGTAGGTCCATTAGTTACCCAGTTGCCCAAACCCAGGAATATCACCAAAGTACCCAAGCTCCAATTCCCTCATCTGAAAATGGTGAAAACTAGACTTACCTGATAGACTTGTCATAAAGGTTAAAATAACATGGCTTAAGACACATAAGAGGCACTCAGTGAACAGCCTCTAATTTTTATTAGAAATGTATTGGGAGTTAGCACAGGTCCAAATGCAATCAGGGATGGAAAAGGGCTTTGTTAACTTATAAACACCATGAAATAAAATGTGCTGATGTGTTTATCATTGATCACTCTTTTTTTGGTCAGCTTTTTAATTTGAGATGCACCACCTTACTTTTTGGTGCAGATCTATTTACTATCTAGGAGTTGTGGGTGAGTTGGTGGGTAGCCAGGAAAGAGGATGGCTCTGGGAGCGTAGGCAGAGGAGCAGATGGAGGTACAGGCGGCATTTGGTTTGGAAGCCAGGAAGGCAGCTGCTCTGAGGATAAAATCCAAGGGAGGGCTGGATAGGCTGAGGGAGAAGCATCAGGCAAAGGTGGATGATCTTTCTTGGAGAAACTGGGCATACCATGCGGCAGGCTGCTGTTCTCTGGCCACCTGATGCAAAGAGCCGACTCATTGGAGGAGACCCTGATGCTGGGAAAGATTGAAGGCAGGAGGAGAAGGGGGCGACAGAGAACAAGATGGTTGGATGGCATCACCGACTCAATGGACATGAGCCTGGCAAGCTCTGGGAGATGGTGAAGGACAGGGAAGCCTGTCGTGCTGCAGTTCATGGGGTCGCAAATAGCTGGACATGGCTGAGCAACCAATAAACAACAGTGCAGTAGGAAGACTCAGAAAAGCCCACTGGTCTTTAGAAATATTCATTGCCGGGTTTGGGATATGGGTAAAAGACAGGGATGAAGTTTGTCTATTATTCAGAGATGTTCTTTGTAAGAGAAGAAGAAAGAGAAAAATGTTCCCAGTTATTTCGATAGGCTTTCTGTAGTTCTCTCTCCAACTCTGTCTTTTAATCCCCTTCTAGGGAAGAAAACCGGAGAAGGCAATGGCACCCCACTCCAGTACTCTTGCCTGGAAAACCCCTGGACGGAGGAGCCTGGAAGGCTGCAGTCCATGGGGTCGCTGAGGGTCAGACACGACTGACCGACTTCACTTTCACTTTTCACTTTCATGCATTGGAGAAGGAAATGGCAGCCCACTCCAGTACTCTTGCCTGGAGAATCCCAGGATGGGGGAGCCTGGTGGGCTGCCGTCTATGGGGTCTCACAGAGTCGGACACGACTGAAGTGACTTAGCAGCAGTAGTAGCAGCAGCAGTGACTTCACTTGCACTTTTCACTTTCATGCATTGGAGAAGGAAGTGGCAACCCAATCCAGTGTTCTTATCGAGAATCCCAGGGACTGCAGAGCCTGGTGGGCTGCCGTCTATGGGATTGCACAGAGTCGGACACGACTGAAGTGACCTAGCAGCAGCAGCAGCAGGGAAGAAAACAAATATCCACAGAACTGAAATCTTTCGTCTTTTGTTATATCTATTAGAGGGATGCTAAGGTTTAAACTCATTTTTTGTTATTTAATTCTTTTTAAGCCTCACACATGTTGCTATTTGTGATTTTTAAAATATTTCTAGGTTATGTCTCCATATGGAGGTTTTAGGAAACTCACCTTTTTGCTATTGTGCTATTTTGATTGATAGGTGTTTAGCTAGATTTAACTATCATTTATTGAGCACTTAAAATTAATTTCTGTAATAGCTCTGTTCAGGCATTTTATTATTTAACTTCACACAAGCTGTTTAGGAAGTGGGTGTAGTTCTCTTTTGCTAATTGGGATACTGAGGTTTAAAGCGGCTAATGTCTCATGTCAGTTTTCTAGTAGAGCCACGGTTTCAACTTAGGTTTGTCCACCTTCCAGCCCCTTTCTTGAGCCACTGTGGTTTAAAACAGTCTCTATTCCTTAGAAAGAGCCATCTTCTAGGTCCTATTTATAGTTGAACAGGTGTTCTCTGCCCTCTTTATTCATATATTTGTTCAGAGTAGGAGGAAGGGAAGGAAAATGCATTTACTGGTCACATACCATGGGCCATGTTACTTTGCAAATACTTTCTCATGATCCTCAGGGGGGAAAAAAAATCCAAAATGGGTATTAAACCTCTGTGTTGCTTAGAGAGATAATTACTATTTTTTCGGGAAATCCTTAGGGAAATTAAATAGTTTGCCCAAGTTTATCGTGTTTCTTTACTTTTCATCTAATATTTAGAGACTGGGTCATCTAGGGTTACAAAGAAGAATATGTTTTGAATCCCTTGAGAACAGGAGCCATCCTGGAGAAGACAAACACATATAGAGACAATTATAGTAAAGTATCAATAGAAAGTGAGGGGTATATTCTACATTGTTTGCACACAAAAGGGACTATAAGCCAGTCTGAAAAGACTCAAAGAAGGGAAGCTTCACGTTTGGTCTTTCATCTTCCTCAAACTTAATCCCCACTCCACCCACATGCCCCTTACACCATGGTGCCTTCTAGTGGATTGGCCAAAACATTTGCTCAAAAGAGTTTTTCTGTAACGTTGTATGGAAAAACCCAAAATAACTTTTTGGCCATCCCAGTAGAATGAATGCAGTCTCTTGCAGTCTCTGCACTGAAGGAGTCTGAGTCCAGTTCTTACAGGAAAGAAGTGATGAAGATGTATTTAGGTTTAGTTTATAATATTATTTTTATTGTCAGCAATCCATAGACATCTTAAGTAGGTTTTCGTTTTCCTTGAGCTCTGTTAGGATGGAAGAGAATGTGGTTTCTTTAGCAAAAATTGCAGATCTAGGAAGAAAGCCGGTCAAGATCCAACAGTTTATCAGTTCAGTTCAGTCGCTCAGTCATGTCCAACTCTTTGCGACCCCATGAATTGCAGCACGCCAGGCCTTCCTGTCCATCACCAACTCCCGGAGTTCACTCAAACTCACGTCCGTCCAATCGGTGATGCCATCCAACCATCTCATCCTCTGTCGTCCCCTTCTCTTCCTGCCCCCAATCCCTCCCAGCATCAGAGTCTTTTCCAATGAGTCAACTCTTCGCATGAGGTAGCCAAAGTACTGAAGTTTCAGCTTTAGCATCATTCCTTCCAAAGAACACCCAGGGCTGATCTCCTTCAGAATGGACTGGTTGGATCTCCTTGTAGTCCAAGGGACTCTGAAGAGTCTTCTCCAACACCACAGTTCAAAAGCATCAATTCTTCGGCGCTCAGCCTGTATGCTGCTAAGTTGCTTCAGTCGTGTCCGACTCTGCGACTCCATAGACAGCAGCCCACCAGGCTCCCCCATCCCTGGGATTCTCCAGGCAAGAGTACTGGAGTGGGTTGCCATTTCCTTCTCCAATGCATGAAAGTGGAAAGTGAAAGTGAAGTTGCTCAGTTGTGTCCCACTCTTAGCGACCCCATGGACTGCAGCCCACCAGGCTCCTCTGTCCATGGGATTTTCCAGGCAAGAGTACTGGAGTGGGGTGCCATTGCCCTCTCGAGCCTGTATGGCAACCCACTAATTTGAATTCTGGCAAAATAATCACTCATTTGATTTAAAGTATGTATTTGGCCAAATTGGCTATGACCTTTCCACCAATGTGACTTTTCTTACCAAATAGGAGTCTTGTTGAAAGGGGATGTCCTTCTTAGAGGAGGAGATTCTGCCATTCAGAAGTTTCTATGTTGGTTCATGTAGATAGATAACTCCTTTGCAACTTTTTAGCTACTATGATTCAGACATAATTAAATTTCATTTACTATACAAAGCTCCAGTAAACACGATTAACATTATTATATGCCATTTTTTCTCTCAGTTTTGCAACAAGTTTTATTTTTGAAATCCTGTGCTGCTTTTGAGAGTCACACTGAAAAAACTTTGAATTTCCAAATACGTTTTTTGACCGATATTTTGAAGATGACGGCTGCATGAGTTTTCAACATTTGAGAGAATATGTATGTTATTTTGGAAGGTTAGTAGATGTAGCAACCTAATAGACGTAGCAACCTGTCTTCTGCCAGATATGAGATATGTAGGCTCTATTGCAGTTTGAGTATTAGGCCATTGTAGGTCAGCTAATGGTGCTGGGTATGCGAAGGGAAAGATTATTGAATATCTGAGACATTTGTTAGATTTTAAGGCAACCACACATAAGCTTGCATTCACTTTCACGAAAATGTTAATAGCTAATAAAATTAATTGAAAATAAGACTAGTTTATTCCAATCAGGGTATTTATGACTTCATCAAATAATTTTATTTTCTGGATTTTTAAAAGCATGTATTATCATTTAGGTGATGGACAAAATGTCTCAGAGCTTTATTTCCCATGGCAGTTTGATTATTTGGCCAAAAACTGGTTAGAATTTTAGCATAATGCAATATATTTAATTGCCCGGCTGACGATAGTTTCTTTTTGGCATTGTTTGTGCTTTTCAAAGGTCATCATATGGTATAAATTATGAAATGTCCACAATTATCAGTTATTTATATATTAATAATTTCTCGAGACTATTTTTCATAATTTATTGAATTTCCAAATCACTCATTTTATTCAGACTATTCCATTTATGGAATGGCTTAGTCACTTAGAAATTGAGTGTACGATATTTTAAATTATTGTTACAGCATTGTAATACCTGCTGTTCATCTGGAGGCTGGTGATTCCAAAACTCTGTTTTTAGTTAATTTTAATTAAAAACACTTCTACTGAAAATACTGCTCAATACCCAAATAATTGCTTACATTGCATATAGTTATTTTTGCTAAGGGCAAGATAGCTGAGACCATAAATTATGATGGCAGGCACATGGTTTGCTGACAGAACTATATGAAATATTGTTTTCATCCTCATGTCAGCTCTGGTGCATTCATCTCTACATTAATTCCTTGGGGGATCTCGTGTAAGTTATAGTCTTGAAAAACATCCCCATCACACTGAGCTCTGTCAACTTATCTTTTCCTTACTGACCACATTATTCCTCTGAAAGAACAGATAGAAACTGAGTTATACTTTAGCTTCACTTGGGTAAGCAGTGCCAAAATAGTTGCAGAGAACCTAAATATTAATAGCTGTGCACCATTTTTGTTTAAATTGGATATTTCACAATCTTCCACCTGCAATTTTGCAAGGTATTTATAAAAAGCACACAGAATACATCTCTATAAATATAGGCTCACTTTATGTCCTTTACAAGCTGTTTCCTAGCTTCCTGATCCAAGAGAGCCATTAGTATCAATGACATGATTGATAGTGTAGGTTATAACGGTTAGCATTTCACTGGAGATGACATATTTTGCCAGTTTAATTTATGCATTTTCTTAATATATTATGCACACATTTCTAATATTATGGGTTTTGAAATCAACTTAATACCCCCTTTTATTGTAAAAGCAAGTTTTTTAGGAACACATTAAATGGTAAGGATGTTTTTAGTGCACAGTTCTTAATGTATGGTCCTTAATACTGACATATTCTGACATTGAAGCTTTATTTTTTTCTCTTTAAGCACATTTCATGGGAAATTGAAGTATCCAAGGAAACAGGAGGGCATTGATTATTCATTTCTTCCAGCAATTTTGATATCCCCAAATAGAAAATAGCACATGAGATATACTAGAATAGTTTGGCTATATTGTCTAAAAGTATATTCTTATGGAAAATTGCATAATAGGCCTAGTATATTTTAGTCTATTTGTATTTTACTTTTTTGTGCTATATAGTAGGTCCTTATTGGTTATCCATTTTAAATATAGCTGTGTATACAACTCCATCCCAATATTTTAGTCTATTTTTAAAATTCTTGAATAAATATTTGTGATATTATTTGAAGAAGGGCAATGTATTTAAGTTGTGGTTTCTTTGAGTATTTCATTTTATATTTACTCTTCAACCAAATACAATGAAGAAAGAATGGGGGCTTTAAAATATTTTTTCTTCAATTTATCATTGAAATATTGGATTCAGAAGAAGTCGGCTATCTTTAGCATGTGATTCTATTTTAAAAACATGCTTGTGTATTATATAATAGTGGCAATTTATGAATGTGTTTTGAGGAAATCTTGTTGCAAATAGATTTTTAGAAAGTAGCTCTTAAAATTAGACACATAAGAAAAGATTACACAATTAATAATATAAAAAATTCAGAAGACACATCTATGACTTTGGGATACTCTGATTCTGTACCTTAATTTGCAGTGCTGTCTGGCCAACAGTAAGCATCTTTGTGGTACAGGACCCTCAAGGACTAGGAAGATGAGTAAGATAGTTCTCTCTTTTTCAATGAGCTTATACTTGAGTAGAAGCAAGATAAATATATGAGTCCATAAAATACCAACAGGGATAACACAGTGTCTTAAAAGCAATATGAAGTTCAATGAGGTAGAGAAGAAAAAAAATGTGGTTTGGAATGGAGAACTTTTTTATGTGGATATGTATTTTCTATGAGATATATATAAAAGAGGATGCAGAAACCTACACAGACTTTTATGCATGCCACTTGCTAGAATGGGGGAAACTATTGCCCTTAAATACACGTTCCTAATTGTTTTCAACTGAGCTAAATATGTCTTTATTAAAATTACTTAATAAAATATTTCAATGATCAGATGTTTTGGAGACATTGTAGAGATGTTGAAAGGAAAAGGTGGGAGGTTGTCACATGATCTGGTATTTTGTTTTTGTTTTGCTTACTGAAGCTGAGAAGAATCATAATGCTTGTGCTCGTTCAAAATATGTCAATATTTTGAATTTTACTGTCACTGCTTGGAAACTCTTTTGTCCTTTAAATTTTAAAAAGTCATGCATATGTTCTAAATAAATGGTAAAGACTGTTTTAGGCCCACATATTTTAATCTTGAAAGGAATAATTGACAGATACTTTATAGAAATAATCATTATTAATGAATATATGGTATCTTTCATTCAATAGAATCAAAATCCAAAACACATGGAGTTGTCTGCCATTGCTTTGTTGCCAAAAATTGTGTTGTGACTGACGTAACCTGGTTGATTCTGAATGACTCCAAATGGTTCTTCCGATGTACTCTGGGCCCATCTGGCTCCTAAGAAGCCTTATGTTGCTGTGGCTATGATCCCAGACTCTGGCGACAGACTGCCTGGGTTCAAATCCAGGCTCTCCTCACTATCTTTATGACCTTGGGTGAGCTGCTTTGCCTGCTTTCTATCTGTGAAATGCTGAATATTATAGTACACAGAACTGTGGGGAAGATGTTCTAAGATAATACATGTAAACGTCAGTCATTACAGAGTTTGGCAAGCCTTAAGGACTCAATTATTGACCATCTAAAAATAGGCTGTATAGGTTCCTTTGTCCGTGGAATTCTCCAGGCAAGAATACTGGAGTGGGTAGCCATTCCCTTCTCCAGGGGATCTTCTTGACCCAGAAATTGAACCCAGGTCTCCTGCATTGCAGATTCTTTACCGTCTGAACCACCAGGGAAGCCTATAGAGAGATAAATAGGTTTAAAAACCATACACTTGAAAGTTTCTCTCCCACAACATTGCAAAAGCTCATCTCAGAGTTGTTTTTAAATACATGGTCAAAGTATAAGACAGTCTGATCCTGCTATACATTTACAGGATAATTTTTAAATAATTACAGGGGATCAAATTATGTGGAATTTTCTGCTGCAAAATTGTTGTGTATAATACCTCCCCACTGAGGCATACAGTAATGATTCCTAACTACCATTATTAATATTGCTTTCCTAGTCTTTGTGAAATACATCCATTCTAAAAATACAGAGACATACTTAATTTAAGCCCAAATCTCACTTTTCCTGAAAGTCACCACAGTATAATGTATAACAAATCAAATTTGCCCAGCTTACAATGTCTATGGGCCAGAGTAATGGGAGGGGTCAGCTGTGGTCTCCACTGTGTTGCCGTAGTGACTGGTGCCAGCTCATTGAACATCCCAGCTGACTCTTAAACCCAGCCCATAGGATTCCGGGGAGGATCTTTCTCATGATCATACACAGGGCATGTGGTAAAAGTCCCAAAGGACAGAGATTGCTCGTACATATCTCTTTTCATATGGAAAAAAAAAAAAGGGTCTTGGTTATTTTAATTTTGGCAACAGGAAGAACATGCTAGCTAGTCCCTTGACATCAAAAACAATCCTTCCTTCTGACCTCTGTGCCGATCTGCAGACTGGAATCTCTGCAGAATTGAGGATTAATGGCACTGAGAGAAGCTCTCTGAAATATGAAGTGTAGGCTTGGTCATTAGCTCATTTTGCATGCTGTGAAAACTATATTTGGCATCATTAACAGCTGCTTGTACAAAGTGTTCAGCACTAAAATATGATTGGTGAACCCTCAGAATTTTATTTTGTAGTATTGCAGGCAATTATGGAGATGTTGATAGATCAATTTCCATCTCGTCTAAACCCTAAACTAAGAAATAAAGTGGCCTGTAATACGCATGTCCCTTCTATTTGAGACTTGGCTAATTTTCTTGGGTTTTAATTTTTTTATTCTATAAGGGAAAAGAAAACTCTTAGTTGATGTTTGCCTGAGTACACATCATGATCACTTACCATTTCTTAAGTGAGTTAAGCAGCAGTCTTGTTTTCAGAATATTTCCAAGGAAATGCAAGCCCTAGAATTTCAGTGCTGATTAGAAAAAAAGCATTTTAATAACATCTTGACGAAAGCTACCTAAATCAGGGGCAGGTGAGCCTGGCAGAGTGAGACTAGGAAGCTTACCTCCAAAAGGTTATTTTATTTATAATCACTCTGTCATAGTTTTGGTGGTTGTTATGGCAGACATGGTGGTCAATAACCAGAGACAAGGAAATGAGCGATGTTACTGTTAGGAAATATAAGGGGACTCAATATGTTTTTTAAGCTAGGCAACAGCCAGTGGTGTGGAAAGTGATTGACAGCCAGCCCTCCAAAAAGGAAAGAGAGAAAGAAAATATAGATAGATGAATCTTATACCTATCTCACCATAGAAGTCAGTACTGTGGTGAACTATATGCCACACAGTCACTGATATGCTAGTGCCATTATTAGAATAAAAACTAAAACTTTTAAAACTTTAGAACCTAATCATTTGTGCTGTGACCAATATGTGGAAATGATAAGCCCGAACAACAAAGAGGAAAGATGCTGGGTTATGCTATTAGTTAGAGGTGAAGTGGCTAACTGGACTAGGTAGGAGCAGAGAGACCAAGTTCTAGTCCAGATTTCCCATCATTATCTAGAAGAACTGTGGACGGTTCACTCAGTATTTCAACACTTACTCAAACAGATTTCAAATATCTCCTGTGTATTAGATATTAGAAGATATGAAGGTAAACAAGCAGCTATTCTTCCTTGAAAGAGCTTGGAGCTCTTTCAAGTAACAGAGTACCAAAAAGGAAGTTGGAGAGTCCTTTGAACTGCAAGGAGATTCAACCAGTCAATCCTAAAGGAAATCAGTCCTGAATATTCATTGGAAGGACTAATGCTAAAGCAGAAGCTCCAATACTTTGGCCATTTGAAGCGAAGAACTGACTCATTTTGAAAAGACTCTGATGCTGGGCAGGATTGAAGGTGGGAGGAGAAGGGACCAACAGAGGATGAGATGGTTGAATGGCATCACTGACTCAATGGACATGAGTTTGTGTAGGCTCCAGGAGTTGGTGATGGATGGGGAAGCCTGGCGTGCTGCAGTCCATGGGGTCACAAAGAGTCTGACACGACTGAACTGAACTGAATAACAGGGTGAGATAAAGACTAGCCTAGAGCTGAGAAAACACATGGGAGGGAAGTAGAACCCGGTCTTGCTGAGCCTGGGAAGGTTTCTAAGAAGAGATGTGTTCTGAGCATGAAAGAGTTGATAAAAAGGAGACAAGCAAAGAGGTCTGAGATGAGAAGCATCTTTGTTGCACTCCAGATCTGAGGTTTCACTATTTCACCATTAAGCATTGTGATTGTCATAGGCTCTCTTTCCTTTTGCTAAGAAACCCTTCATCATGTTAACAATTTCCATTCATTCCAAATTTTCTAAGTTTTTTAATCATAAAAAAGTATTTGATATTTCTCTCTACCTATTGAAATGTATATTTTTCCTTTATCCTTTTAATGAGGTGAATTACAGTGATATATTTTCAAATATAACTTCAAAATTTCACATTTCCAACATTATTTTTCTGGAAAACATATATACACACACACGTATAATTACAATTAAATATGTGTGTGTGTACATGCATGTGTACACGCATGAGTGCATGCACGTGATTTCTGAGTCTATGTTAATGAAAGAAACTGTCCTGTAATTTCTTTCTTAGAATATTCTTGTTGGGTTTTGATATCAAGGTTATAATAGCCACATGAAATACATTAGAAAGTGGTTCCCTTTTCCCCCTTTTTCTTGGAGGAACTGTCTTTCTTTCTTTCTTTTTTTTTTTTTTTTGTTAAGAGTTTTCGTATAACATTACTATAGTTTCTTCCTTACCTATTTGGGAGAATTCCCCAGTGAAATCATCTTTCCCTTAATTTCCACTGTGGACGTGTTTTAAATTCCTGGTTCTGTTCATTCAAAAGTTTTAGGATTCTTCAGGTTTTCCATTCTTCTGATGTTGGTTTTAATTTGGGTTTTTTTCAAGGAATTTATTTATCCGTTTTATACCCATTGTCAAATGTATTGGCCTAATGTTCTCTTTTTGATGTCTGTGGGAACTCTAATTATATATCTGTTTTGTTTTTACACCTGATATTCATCATCTGTGCTGTAATTTTTCTAATCAGGCTTGTGAGAGATTTTTTACTTAAAATAGTCCTTTTGAAGAACAAGTTGCTGGCTTTGTTTTCTGTTTTACTGATTCATGCTCTTTATTTTTTCCCATTTTCACTTTATTTGGGTTTGTTTTTTCCATCCTTTTTATTTCTTTGGTTGAAAGCTTAGATTATTTACATTTAGTCTTCCTTCTTTCCTAATATATGCCTGTATAAAATTGTGCATTTCTCTCTAGAGTCTTAGCTAAATTCCCCAAGTTTTAATATGAGTATTTTCAACATCCTTACATTAAAGTTATTCCATAACTTTCACGTTCATGGACTTTTTTTTACCCGTAGATTTTTTTGTGTGTTGCTCAATTTCAAACATTTGTAGATTTTGTAGTTGTGTTTCTATACTTGAGTTCTAGCTTTTTCCACAATGAGCATAGCACATATATTGTGTGACTTCAGTGCTTTGAAAGTTGAGAATTGTATTACTCACCATGTGGTATAGTTTTGATAAACATTCAATGTACACATGTGAGTAACGTGTATTTTGCTTAAGTGTAGTACATTATAAGTGCTAATTAAAGCACGTTTGTAAAATATGCTAGTCAAATATTGTATATGCTTATGGAGTTTTGTTTTCATTGTTTTTCTTTCCATTTTTCAGTCAGGATATTTTTTTCTTCATGCTTTCTTTTTCATTAGCCTTCTTGTTCTATGTCAATTCTGTAGTTAAACCTATCCACTGAGCTTTAAATTTCAATTATTATAACTTTCAGTTCTACAGTTTCCATCTTGTTCTTTTTCATTGATTTCAGTTCTCTGCTGAAATTCTCCATCTTGTCATCTGTTTTATTAAGTATATTAATGACATTTATTTTCATGTCTAAATGTAACTGCTGTATTTAAACTATTTGGTCCATTTCTGTTCTCTTTTGTCCTGGCTTCTCTTTTTATCCAGACACTTGATCTTGTGTGTTGTGTGCTTGGTAATTTGGGGTTGGGTATTGAGGACCATGATGTATGAAAGTGAAAGTATTAGTTGCTCAGTTATATCTGATTCTTTGCAACTCCATGGACTGGAGCCAGCCAGACTCCTCTGTTCATGGAATTCTCCAGGCAAGAATACTGGAGTGGGTAGCCGTTCCCTTCTCCAGGAGGTCATCTTGACCCAGGAATTGAACCCAGGTCTCCTGCATTGTGAAAGTGAAAGTGAAGTTGCTCAGTCATGTCTGACTCTTTGTGACCCCATGGACTGTAGCCTACCAGGTTCCATCATCCATGGGATTTTCCAGGCAAGAATACTGGAGTGGGTTGCCATTTCCTTCTCCAGGAGATCTTCCCTCCCCAGGGACTGAACCCAGGTCTCCTGCATTGTAGGCAGACACTTTACCATCTGAGCCACCAGGGTGGATTCTTTATCTGAGCCACCATGGTTGGACATTGAGCATTGTGTATAAAAACATTTTTAAGGCTTTGGATGATGACATATTTTCTCCCTATACATAGGAGCTCTTATTACTTAGAGTGAATTTGCTTAATAAATTCACTTAATAAATAAATAAATTTGCATAATAAAACAATCATACTCAAGGCACATGAGTTTTTTTTTTTTTTTAATGTGTTTGTGGGAAAAAAGGAAGGGTGCAGAATGGAGCTTAATTCTACAGGAGGAATACTTTACAAGAGGGTGTGAAATGAGGCATCTACCTAGGTAAGAAGAGAGTGATTAGGCTACTGGAAAAATAGTCTTGGTGTCCAGACATCCAGGGCTCAGAAACAAAAGAACGCTGCTGGAAGCTGGCAAGTGTAGTAAAGAAGCCAGACGAGAAGACACCAAGGATGAAGGTGTTCTTGGTCTTCCTCCTCACAGCCTAATCTTTCCAAACTTTTAAGTTACTAATACTGAAAACCCTGGGGACATTTTGCAGCTTGAAATAATGGCATGACTATGTAATGTTACATATCTGTAGCAAAGAGCAAGCTCCCCTTACAAACTTAGCAGGATTTGGTTGTGGACGAAAAGCAGAATAGCATTTTAGGCTCTACTGAAGAGGAATATCCGTATAGGGAGCTTTCCTAGTATTTATTAAATTCCACTTCAAAGTGCTGTTGACTACTCTGCAGACAGTCAAGTGTGGTTCTGAGTCTGAGACAAGCAAAGAGAATGTTGTAGAGAATTTAGGTTCTTGGAAAATAGAGCAAAGTTGCTTTTATCCCTCAGATGCAATGAAGCTCTGCCTTTTCTTATTTCCAGGGACTGCCCTCTGTTTTTGAAAGTTCATTATAAAGTAAATGGTATTTTTATACAAAAAAATGAAAATGAAATAGAATAAGAAAGGAGTATCTGTAGTTCTTTCTCAGTAACCATGTTTACCCCTTAACAATTTCATCTCCCCCTTATATATTTTTCTATGAGGCTGGGTCATTCGTCATTTGGGTTTTTGTGTATTGCTTCAAAATTTGTACTTAAAGTATGTGCAATGCTTTTCATGTTATTGTAAACCCTTGGTATAGACATAATTGTATAAAGGAATATACATAACATTTTGTAATCAAACCTGTACTTTTTTAGGTGGATATTTAACAGTTTCCATATTACTGGATTTATTTTCTGTCATAAATAACATTCCTTGTAGAAAATATTTTTTAAATGGCTATAAATTGTCAAACTAAGACATTCAACTTCCTGTTATCCTATCACTACTCCTGATAATGCACCTAAATTTTTCTTTACTGTGTTTCATTCCCTTTCTTCTTATTTCTAAAAATTGTCTTATATACATATATTATTCTTTTTACCATTCCTACCTGTTGATCGTCTCATTATTATTTATAGGCCTGTCAGGTAGAGAAGATATAGTCATCTCATATACCCCATGCCTCTCTATGACCTGACTATAAATATTTCATTGCTTATATCTTTCCCAGCAAAGCACCCCTCTAGAATCTCTTCCTCTCTTGTCAGTGTGCCTTTGACCCTCTGTAGCTGCCTGGGATGGATTGCTCTCCAGGTTTGTTAGAACAAATGTGTAGACCTGGAAAGTAGCAAATGATGCAGGGTAGAGGTTCCTGTCCAGTTTGGAGTTTGTGAACATGATTCTTTTGAGCCTGATCAGTGACATAAAGATCCTAATTTCATAGACCAGAGAAGTGCTATGACTCCTGAAGAGACACAAATAGTAACTCCAGTTAACTGGTTAACTTTTAAGTGGTTAAAGGTTTGAAAGATGATAAGCCTTTACTTTTTAATTCGTTGATTATCTGTTATCTACCTATGTTGGCGGCTGCTGCTGCTGCTGCTACTAACTTGCTTCAGTTGTGTCTGACTCTGTGCGACCCCATAGACGGCAGCCCACCAGGCTCCTCAGTCTCTGGGATTCTCCAGGCAAGAATACTGGAGTGGACTAGCTAGTGTTAAAGGCGCTCTTTTGACTTTTTAACAGCTGTGAATGTTACTGAGGCCTAGAAATGCCAGTAAGTGGTACAGTTTCCAGCACTCCCTAGATGATTGTTCATTGATTTGAATTTTACATCAATACAATCCTATGGCAAAGTAATTCACAGTGACTTTAGGTGTCCATTGCTTCTTCCTTTGTTTACCTTGATTAACTGCCTTTGGTGATTATTTTTTGATTGTTGCTTTCTAAACAACTTTATTGAAGAATTACAAACAGCTAGCTCTTCTAAACCCTTAAGTCAGAGTCTGGGATGAGTGGATGTTAGTTATGGGGGATGAAGTGATATTGATGTTTTGAGGCAGAGCAACTGAGAGATCAGGATCTGTTTTGGACCCAACTTGTGTGACCTTTCATAATTGCCTCAATTTTTCTGAACTGTAATGTTGTCTTAAAAGTGTACAGCAATGATAGCAAGAAACTACCACTGCCTTTTTTTCTTTTTTTTAGGGTATCCTGCTGGCTCATTTTATAAAATTCCAACCACAGAAGATATGAATGAATAATCACTTGTTACAATTGCTCTTTTCCAAATGTTCCTTTGCTTTGAAAGCCATATCTGAATAGTAGATAGTTTCTCCAGATGTTATGGGCTCATCTTTCCTTCTGGTGAATGTGATTGTTGGTTCCTGTCTATGTTTCTCGGGATTTGTATTATTTCTCTGTCTTCAGTAAGGTTTGTTTTTTAATAAATGCTAGATGTTTTAGAGTTTGGATTCAATTCAGATAGAAGGCTTTTCCCACAGACTCTTGCTCATCTACTTCCTCCCTTGAGAATGGTGAAAAACAGCCCTCTCTCCCATCCCTTGATAGGGTGAGGGCTACTATTATCTTTTCTCTCCTAATAGTCAATATATTGAGTATACTGACTCCCTCATCTAAGCCTTGGGTAAAGGGGAAAGCAGTGATTGGTTTTAATTGGATGATTGCTACCATATGCTCCCCTTTGGTGGGATCCCCCAAAAGAACAAATGACCAAAAAGTAAAGAACTGAAAAAGCCTGTAATGAAGGCTTTAACCTTTGATAACCAATACATCATAATATGACTTCTAGCCCTGTTACCTGCTAAGTGTGTGATTTGAGCAAGCTGTTTAACTCATCAGCACCTTATATTCCTAACCTATGAAATTCCTGTGGCTAGTGTTATGATAAATGAGAGTAAGTATGTTATTTTGTTATGAAAGTCACAGGTAATATTTGTCCCAAAGAGCTTAGCATAGCGTTGGTGCATGTTCTGTGCTTAATACATATTAGCTGAAGAAATAAACACAAAAATACTCCCAAGAGAATGTTGTACTTCAATTTACGAAAAATTATACTTGTTATGTCTCCAGAATTTGTAGTGCTTTTGATTTTACCCCATAAAGTTGCTGTACAGAGGAAGTGGTCGCTGTTCCTACCATAGGTATGAGAGGATGTTCTACCAGTGGAGTCTGAGGTTACCCTGAGTCCTGTCATCCGCTCAGTTACTTTAGTAAAAGCTTAGATTGTCACTGTGCTAACTCCTTTATCACTCTGAGTGACCCCACACCATCACGGTGTCATGTGAATGTCCCTGCTCTAACAACAAGTCCCCCAAACAGGGAGTGATGGCCAGAACTGTCATTCTGTTGAATCAGGGAAGGCTTCACACCAGAAGAGATGAAGCATTCTATACCTGCAGCTGAACGGATCATCTGAAAAGGTGGACACCTGGAAAGGAAGGTTTGCATTTTTCCCTCATCTTGCCAACTTTTTAGGGAAAGTCTTTTGGTAACTCCTTTCTCATCCATTCATTCAAGTTTACTAGTCATGACACATACTGCACGTCACCAGTTCCTGGGTCTCAAGTTAAATGTGATTTGTAAATAATATTGGCATATTCCACGGTGAGAAGCCCTTGATCTTGGATCCTTTCAGTGTTTTTCATTTAACACATTTTATTTAGAGAGATTTGGATGTATACATTTAAGGCAAGTGTCTGGTGCATTTCATAGATTTATAGAGCCAGCTGCCTGACAGTGGTGTCAAAAGAAGAACCCATACTTTTGGATGATGCTAGTAGAGAACCAAGCCAAGTCGTTGAATAGTTCTGCTTTTCCTTTGAGATCACCTTGTCTAAGATCCTAAGTGAGTTGAAATGTTCCTGTTTTGAAGTATTTCACTAAAGGTTGCTTTTACAAAATCTTCAAGAGTGACATAGATTGGTCTTACGTTTTCTCTGGTCTAAACTTGAAAAGTTTTATTCATCAAATGGGAGTATTTAGAATACTTTCTACAGAAATTCTGTATTTTGTTCCCTTAACATCCTCATTTTTCATATTAAAGTATATGTTGAAATTAAAAACAAACCTCATGGGGAGTACATGGCTAAGATCATGTTATCTCATTACCAGTCTGAGGTTTGTACCATCTGAAAATCGAATTACCGAACTTTGTTAACTTTGAAATACTTCTGGTTGCTCTAGAGGGAGTATGTATGTGCTTGCACGTATCTGTGTGTTTATGTGTGTAACTCTGAATTACTTGTTTAAATGTAATACAGAACTGCTGTGACTATAAGCCCTGAAGAACATCTACCTGTATTGTAAGATATATTTCACCATGAACTTGCTTCTTGATTTATTTTTTATCCAAAAAAGTCATTTTGTTGTTTGTAAAATGGTTTTATTTTTATATGAAATTTTATGTAAAGTTTTAAAATCATGACTTTAGCTATTAAGTACTGACTTATTCTAAGAAAGGAAAAAGCCTTTTTTTTCCAGGACCATTCAACAGTTTAGGTTCTTGTTTATGACAATCTACTTTTGTTTGTTAAAGGACAATGATTTATTTAACATTTATGTAGATCTGTATATTAACTTACTTGATCCCTATAATAACCCTGTGAGGTGTTACTACTGCTATCCCCATTGAAGACATGAAACTGAAATACATAAATTGTTTATGATCACAAAGCTAAAAAGTGTAAGAACTAAGATTAAAAACAGCCTAGTTCCAATCTATGTGTTCTTGAATACTTCACTAGAATAAGTCTTATTATTTGTAATTTATATACTGTAACTGGTATAAACATTGATAGTATTGGTCTTAAATTCCATTTACATATAGTTTCTATCATGCTGCTGCTGCTGCTGCTGCTAAGTCGCTTCAGTCGTGTCCGACTCTGTGCAACCCTGTGGACGGCAGCCTACCAGGCTCCTCCGTCCCTGGGATCCTCCAGGCAAGAACACTGGAGTGGGTTGCCATTTCCTTCTCCAATGCATGAAAGTGAAAAGTGAAAGTGAAGTCGCTCAGCTGTGTTCGACTCTTAGGGACACCATGGACTGCAGCCCACCAGGCTCCTCCGTCCATGGGATTTTCCAGGCAAGAGTACTGGAGTGGGGTGCCATTGCCTTCTCTGGTTTCTATCATGGGTAGTTATTAATTATTGCTGTCTAAACCAAGAGTCAGTAGTAACCTTGTATATTCCTAAATTTTATTAACACCAACATTAGAATGTGCGGGCCTATCCTGTGACAGGAAAGATGCAGTCGTGAGCCCGAGTGCATGCAGCTAAGTCTGGTCACAGTTAGAATACAGCTCATGTGTATTTTATAAAATATCAAGTCACAAATGTAAAGAGAGTTATATTCCTGTAACCGGAAACCTACTCATACAATATACTTTTATACATTATCTATCTATACCACAGAATAGGCTGAAAATTCACTGCCTTAGCCTGGGTCGTTTGAAATTTAACAAACTCTTTACATATACATATATGTATTGAATTAGTTACAAAGTTAAAATATATACTCTGCCCTCATGTGTTTAATCTTGATTCTGAGCAAGGAACTTGACTGTTTTAAATATTCATAAATTAGATATCTTTATTTCCTATTATACAAATTTTATGGTGAGAGAAATTTGCTTTTCTACCCACAAGAGTTGATTATCACCGAAGGAAGTACACATGACATCTCTCTGGATTAGTTATGCATATATAGGCTGATTGTTGTTGTTTAGTCGCTAAGTCACGTCCGACTCTTTGTGATCCCATGGACTGCAGCACGCCAGAATTCCCTGTCCTTCACCATCCCCCGGAATTTGCTCAATCTCATGTCCATTGAGTCGGTGAGTCTGGTAGCTACTCTTTAATGAACCTTTTCTATGTGTTTGGATCTCTCTCCTGTCTGTCATCTCCCTGCCTGCCTGTCTATATATCTGTCTTATTTTTCTCAGTGCGATTTGAGCTTCATGATGGCAGAGGTTTCGCTAGTTTTGTTCCCTGATGTACCAAGCACTTAAAATGCTGCTTGCACATGTGGGCACTCAGTATATGCTTTCAGAGTTGAGTCCAGGTATCTCTGTAAGGTACTCTCAATATCTTCAGTTTGGCAAATATGAAACTGGAAGCTCAGACATCATGGATTACTGACCCACTGTCACAACTGGTTAAGTGGCAGAAGCAGGTGTGGAGCATCTGTTGAACTGACTCCAGAGCCCATACTCACCGTGTGAGACTTTCTACCGAGTCTCTCAGGACATTGGAAGGGAGTATCTTCTGGGCTCCTTGAGGCCATAAGAGTTTCTAGTCTTTTCATGATTATACAGTCCTGACTAAATTCAGAGTTTTTGGTGTTTTTCTTCCTATGATAAATTATTGCATGAGGGCTCCATAAGAGCCTGGTCTATTGCTTTAGAGTAAATGTCCTAAAATATTTCACTTAGCTTCTTGAAGGCTTCTGTCTGCTCCTTGGTTTAGGAGGAGAATAAGGCCGAGCCATAGAATGAAGAGGATGATAATGAAGAGTATATATAGCAGTAAGCAAAGAGAAATGGCAAAGTGGTTGGAAAAATGGAAAGACAGCAGTCAGGGGTCCCAAAGGAGGTAGAACAAACAAATAATACAGGAAACATGTAAGAGTTTTAATTTATTTTAATTTATGGTAAAATATTTTCCCTCCATAGGGAAAAAGTAGTGGCAAGTAATTTTTTAATTTTTTTCCTTAAAGTTTCAAGTAAGTAGTAGTGCTCAATAAATGTATATTGATTGAACTGAGCATGTTCTAGAAACTTAGAGACAGAAAACTATTTAGTGGACTGAAACCTAAAAGATAGTTATACGTATTTTATAAGTTTTTAATTTTGAAATATTTTCTGATTTCAGAGTTACGAGGCTTCTCAGAAATTGGTCAATATCCAGGAATAAGCATTCAACTTTTTATTCCCTTTTGCAAGCATGGCAATTTCTAGTGATCTTTGAGTATTTCTCCTCTTTTCAATTAACCTAGAATATTTGCATTTAAACCTCTACTGTCTTGGTTCAAGAAGAGCAAAGCAACAAATCCCCAAAGATGACCCGATTTGTACATTTCTGATTTACATAAGTGTGTTCTACCTCAGAATAATTATCTAAAATGCAAAACTCATTTTAATTTCTTAAAGAATGGATACATGGATACTGGATTTGAAGCCTGTATCGTAGTGCATTTTGGGATGAGAACAGCTGTTGTTGGTATATTTTCAGTGTACCTCATTTGTAGGGTGAAATTTTACGTGCTTTAACAAGATACTCATTGTCTTACAGGCTGTTGGATAAATACAAATAAGCCCATACAATCAAAATAGGTTTCTAAGTCCATGGATTGAAGTGGATGTAAATGGACCTTTGAGGTATATCTGAATCATATTGAAAACTGCTGTAGAAACTTTAACCTAGTTCAAATGTCCTTATTGGCAAGTAAATGTAATCAGTGAAACTTACTGTTTATACTAATCATTTTACAAGTGACCTACTTAACATTAATTTAAGGATCAGAATTTAAAAAATAAAAAAGCAGTAGAAAGACTTTTCAGAACATTTTGGTCAATTGGTTTCAGTTTATTTTTCATTGACATCATGGAAAGGTTTTTACATGAACTTCCACAAGCTTCTGCAGATGCATCCCACACTTTTCTTTTTATTCTCTTCTAGTAGCATCCTATGATCCCATCTTGGTTGACCTCCCACTTAGCCACTGATTCCCAACTTGCACACTCATTTTTTTTTTTCCCCAGAAGGAAAAAATGAACCAAAACAAAATGCTAGGATCTTTTCTCTGTTGGGTGGATTAAATGGAATCTTGAAGGTATTTGAGAAAATGTACTGGGAATGGTGAAATTGTTAATAGCATTTAAAGTGACCCAGAGAGATGATATGGGGAGAGAGGTGGGAGGGGGGTTCAGGGTTGGGAACTCATGTACACCCGTGGTGGATTCATGTCAATGTATGGCAAAACCAATACAGTATTGTAAAGTAAAATATAAATAAATAGATAAAGGGAAAAGGAAAAAGACAACATTTGTGGTCATAGAATAAATAAAAGACATTTTAGATGTTAGGGATGATGTGTAAGAAGCCAGACATTTTAAAAAGGCAAGAAACACTGGACTGCAAACAGATTTGTCTAAATTGGAAGGCATGAGCGAGAAGTATCTGGTGAGGAAGCAAGAGAACCAAGATGATCTGGTGAAGAAAAGGGCAGTGTGATTGTGGTGAGATGAAGGCATGGTGACTTGTTCACCCTCGAATGATGTGGATAAATGGAGCCAGGTTTGTTGAGGTAACTGAATGCATCGTCATTTTTCTAGCTAAACGTGAGATGAAGGAATATGCAATTGAATTAGAACCTTAATGAGAAGACATCCATAGGGAAGTCATAAATGTTTCCTATTGCCTGCTGCTCCAAGACCATATGCTGTTCCTACATTAATGTTCGCATGATTTGGTTTCAGTCCCCTCACATTCTCCAAGGTGGCAGTATTTTTTTAAAAAAACTAGTCCTCAGTCTAAGATATTCTCATGACTCTTTATCCAAGTGATAGCCATTCCTCAGTTCTAACTCCATGTGCCTTTTCCAGCCATTGTAATGAACACTGATTTCTTTTTCTCTTCCTTTATTTGGCACATGTGACTAGTACTACATAGAGTGACATATTCTTTAGCTCTTTTTTCTTTCACAAATGTTCATTTTTTCTCTGTAGTTTAATTAGAAGTTCTGACTTCAAAGAACAACTCTTAATACAGAATTCAGAGGCTAGCTTGAGCTCATCCAGGCCTTTAATTTTACAAAGAAGGAAGCTTTGAAAAATGGAGACTGCACGTAGTAATAATGAGTGCCTACTATTTGTCAGACAGCTGTAACATTTTAATATGTATCACTTATTTAATCATCACAAAGATTGCATACAGCACGTACGATTATTGAAGCTACCTTACAAATGAGAGGACTTTACCAAAAACTCACAGCTAGTAAGAAATAGTGCTGGGATTTAATTCTAGACCTTCTGGCTCCAGCTCTTTATTTCCCAAGTTAGTGAACGGGGTAAAAGAACCCAAACCTCCTGTGTCCATTTCAGGGTACTGGGTTGTTGTAAGTACTTTCTGTCACCATATTTCCTACATCAATGCTATCGACCAAATGTTTGTATCCTTCCCCATGCAACTCATATGTCGAAACTCTATCCCTCCAAACTAATAGTTTTAGGAAGTTGAGCTTTGGGGAAATAATTAGGTTTAAATGAGGTCATGAGCTCACAGCTGTCTCTTTGTTCTCAGATAGCAAGAAGGGTAAGAGAGCTCTCTAGGGTCTCCTTTATTTATGTATTATTTTCATTATTTTTTCTAGCTTTATTGACATACAGCTGACATATAACATTGTGTAAGTTTAAGGTATAGAATGTGTTGATTTCATTCACTTACATACTCAAAATTATTTTGTACCGTTAGCTAACACCATCATCATGTCACCATGTCACCGTAATTACCATTTCTTTTTTTGTGGTGAGAACATTTAGGATTTACTCTCTTAGCCGTTTTAAAATATTTAATACGATATTACTATCATCATCATCATCATCATGTTATATATTAGATCTCCAGAACTTATTTGTCTTAAAACTGGAATTTTATACCCTTTGATCACCATCTCCCTATTTCTCCCACCCTTCAACCCCTTGCATCCACCATTCTACTCTCAGTTTCTGTGAGTTTTATTTCAGATTCCTCATATAAGTGATATCATGTAGTTTTGTTTATCTCTGTCTTGCTTATTTCATTTACTATAAAAAACTGTCAAGTTCCATCCATGTTATTGCAAATGGCAGGATTTCCTTCTTTCTCCTGGCTGAATAACGTTCATTCACAAACACATACACATATGTATACATGTCTTCTTTATCTATTTATCTGTTGACAGACAGTTAGGGTGTTTCCATATGTTGGCTATTGTAAATAATGCTACAATAACCAGGGGAGTGCAGATAATGCTTCAAAATCCTGTTTTCACTTCATCTGGCTATCCCAGAGATGGAATTGTTGGATCATATGGTTGTTGCTGTTGTTGTTTAGTTGTTAAGTCATGTCTAGCTCTTTGTGACCCCAACCTCTGTAGCCTGCCAGGCTCCTCTGTCCATGGGATTTTCCAGACAAGAATATTGGAGTGGGTTGCCATTTCCTTCTCCAGGGGATCTTCCCAACCCATGGTTTGATCCCTGGTCTCCTGCATTGGCAAGCAGATTCTGTACCACTGAATCATTAGGGAAGTCTGAATCATGTTGTAATTCTATTTTAATTCTTTGAGGAACTTCCATACTGTTTCCCATAGTGGCTGTACCAATTTACATTCCCACCAATGGGGTTCAAAGGTTCAAAAGTTCCCTTTTCTCCATATCCTTGCCAACACTTCCTATTTCTTGTATGTTTTTATGGTAACCATTCCAACATGTGTGAGGTAATATCTCACAGTTGTTTTGATTTGCATTTTCCTGATGGCTAAGATGTCAGTCATCTTTTTCATTTACTTGTTGGCTATTATATGTATTCTTTGGAGAAATGTCTGTTTAGTTTCTTTGTCCATTTTTAAATTGAATTAGTGGTTTTTGTTTGATACTGTTGAGTTGCATGAGTTCTTTACATATTTTTGATATTTACCCTTTATGAATGGATGATTTGCAAACATATTCTCCCAGTATGTCAGTCAGTTAGTTCAGTCGCTCAGCTGTGTCCGACTCTTTGTGACCCTATGGACTGCAGCACCCCAGGCTTGCCTGTCCATCACCAACTCCCAGAGCTTTCTCAAACTCATGTCTATCAGGTTGGTGATGCCATCCAACCATCTCATCCTCTGTTGTACCTTCTCATCCCACCTTCAATCTTTCCTAGCATCAGGGTCTTTTCAAATGAGTCAGTTCTTCTCATCAGGTGGCCAAAGTTTTGCAGTTTCAGCTTCAGCATCAGTCTTTCCAGTGAATATTCAAGACTGATTTCCTTTAGGATGGACTGGTTGGATCTCCTTGCTGCCCAAGGGATTCTCAAGGGTCTTACACCACAGTTCAAAAGCATAATTCTTCGGTGCTCAGCTTTCTTTATAGTCCAACTCTCACATCCATACATGACTACTGGATGTAGGTTCTTTTTAATTTTGTTGACTGTTTCTTTTACTTGTGTAGACGCTTTACATTTTGGTATAGTTCTACTGTTAATTTTTGCTTTTACTGTGTTTTTGGTGTTACATCCAAAAATTAGTGCCAAGTGCGATATCAAGAAACTTTTATGTTTTACTCTGGGGATTTTATAGTTTCAGGTCTTATGTTTAAGTATTTAATTCATTTCAAATTTTTGTTCAGTAGTGAATAGTTCTGTATTTTGACTTTGAGTCTGAAAAACCACATGTATGCAGTATTCAAATGAATGTTTTGGGGTCACAGAATGATTCGATGTCAAAAGCAACTAGGTTTCCCAATATGTCAAGCAGAAAATTAACTTGTCAAAACTCTCTCTATTGACCAGTTTTCTTCCAACATACTCCTTATCTTGAATTCTTTGGAAATAGTATGAATTATAATTTATTAGGAATGATGTACTCCTGTCCAGAGACATAGAAGTAGATTAACATTTCCTGAGGTCTTTCTTACCTTAGCATAAATGCTTTGTATCATTCTAAGCTTCCTACTCTGAGTAATCTTTGACCTTGATCCTGTGTGTTCTCCAGAACAATTCATGACACCGTTTCCATAGTTGATGCACTTGGAATTTTGCCCCATGATTCAAGCTGCATTCTCTCTTTAACTTAGTATGTTCTTTTTTCACTCTGCTAGTTTGACTTTTACCATCCCAGTTTCCTTTTTTATTTCCAGAGTTTATAGACTGTCACCAGACTTTATTCTGTGTCCTTTAGCCAAGTCCTCTATACTTTGCTCTTCTAATCTGTTTTAACAGGCTTCCTGTTACTTGTATCTCTGCTCCTATGCTCCCGATCTGAACCAGAGTCTCTGGTACACCAAAAGCAAGCAGTATTCCAGGTGCAACCACTTGAGGATTGAGTGGAGAGAAATAACTTGCACTTCTTTTGCCATAATGTCTTTCCATCTGCAGTTCATTGTTATACTTCCATTCGGGTTGCCATTTTGCTGCCCAAATTCATCTGGATGGTAGCTGTGGTCCAGCCTCAGCTTTCCAACAGAACCTTTTCAGAAGACCTCCTTTCTACCCTTTTTTCTTCCCTGTGAATATCTGTGTTTTCATTCATTTTCCCCTAGTGTATAAGCTGGCCTTTTCCCAACCTGACTCTCATTTTGTTACTTGATCCCAGGATCTGTAACTCCTCTCAGACCATCTGTATTATTTCTCTGTCCTTGCTGATGTTTTGCAACATTCCACGGCTTGCTATCATCTGCAGATTTCATTAGCATGCTGTTTACTGCCTTCTGAAGATCATTAATAAAGATGAATAAACAGAAGAGAGGACTTAACACAGACATCTGTGGAATTTCTCTAGACTGCCCCCACGACTTGATGGTCATTGCTTCATTTTACCTTATTCCTTTACTTGGCCAGTGTTTCATCTGGTTTTCTCTGTGAGCACCCTATTCTTGTATCCAAGTGACTATATAACGTGTGCTTTTCCTGCACCACTTGATAATCGTCTAAACAATTCATCAGGTTTGTCTGACATAAGGCATTTATCCTTTAGGACGTCCAACTTTTATTGACAGTTTCCATTATCCTCTGGATTAGGGAAGCTTTGTGTAACGGTGCTTATGCCCACCCTGCTTTCTCTTCAGTTTATTATTGTTTTAAAATCCTGAATGCATATGGAGGGCCAAAAAGATCACATAGGCATGTGCTTGCGAGGAGTTAGCAACTAACTGTCTTTCTATCCAAATGTTCAGTAATTGTCTCTGATTTTGAGTGATGATGATTTATATCCAACTTATAAAATGAACAGATTTTTAAAACCAAATAAGAACCATAGGTGTATTTAGAGAATATCTATGATATGCCTGGCACTATGATATGATCTGATATGTATCACTCTTTGTGATTACCACAACTCAGAAAAGAAAATGTTTTCAGGGGCTTCCCAGGTGACACAGTGGTAAAGAATCTGCCTGCCAATACAGGAGACACAGGAGATGCAGTTTCAAACCCTGGGTCAGGAAGATCCCCTGGAGAAGGAAATTGCAACCTACTTCAGTATTCTTGCCTGGAATATCCCATGAACAGAGGAGCCTGGCGGGTGCCTCTTTGAAATTTGGAAAAAGGCATCGTCTGCAGAAAGAGGCAACCCATGCCTGGATACATGGCTGGGAGAGCAGAGCACAGCCAGGTTTTAAGGACCCACTGATCTCTTCTTAGTTCAGATACCTTTGTCTAGAGCACAACCTGCCCAAGTATACGTGGAAGCTCTGACTTTTCCCCCCTGCATTTCAATGAAGAGGAATAAGAGACCTATAAGAAGATTGAGATTTGGAAAACCAGTAAAGTTTCATCCATGCCATGTTACTTCTCAGCAGATAGAATAAATATAGATCTAACTTCTGTTTCTCTAATCACATGCGAAATCCAAACAATATTTTGTGCACTTGTTTATAAAAGAATGGTTGTAATTTAGCATGTAACCTTTTCTTCCAGTCTTAAGCTGAAATGCAGTTTTTTTTTTTCTTCCTGTCTTCAGGTATGTTGTTTTTGTTATTATTCCCTGTTAACAAGTCTAAAATGGGTCATGGAGAAGAAACTGTATTCCTCTGGCTCTGTATCTTAACAGCCTAGCTCTTTGCTTATTTGTTCATTCAACACTCGACATGCACACACATTCATGATATTAAACACTGATCATTTCAATCACATGCCACTCGAGCATAGAAATTCGCCTTAAGAAGTAATGTTTTGAATCCTTTCGCTCCTTAACCTCAATGAGTAGATCCACTTATAAAGGGGCAGAGGTTTGAGACTTGGAATGTTTATGTGCACCCATACATATATACATACACATGCCCATATGTATGTGTTTGTATAATATATATTTCTATAAAGCAGATATAGTGTAAACAAGAGTCTTTACCAGAGCATCCTGTCTTTAAACCTTCTTTCCCCTTCTTACCATTTTCACTTTCCTTGAGCACTGCTCTTATTGAAATGTATCTTCCACTTTAGTTGTAGAGCTTTTCCTTGTTGAACCATGTAGTTTTCTTGCTCAACAACTCTGACATTCAGGTAAATGGAAAGAAAATGGATATGCGAGTTGTGTGTTCATAATGCCACTTTGCCACCCTGAGATCTATGCAGATAATCTACTTGGAAGGCTTGGAGCCCCGGTGGAATACATGTAAGCTTCCTGCAGTGATTTATACAGCACCTGCTACAGCTGCTTGGATCTTGGCAGGCATTTTCTCTGCTTCCAAGTGCAGTGGCAATTGCTGGGCAAATCGAGATGGAGGTCATGTTTACTGGACATGTTTATAATCTGCAGAGCGATCGAGGGCTAATTTCCCAAAGATCAATGACTAGAGGAGGATTTCAGAGGTTATCCTCTTTATCCAATTTCCTGTGGCCTAATGAGATGGCTGAAACCTGTTTGGAATCTTTCTGATTAGAAACTCTATTGAGAGTCAATAAAGAATATGACATTCATAAGTCTAAATGAGAGGTGACTTGGCTGCTTACATGGTGATTCATGCTAGCATCCTTTCCCCTGCTCCTGGCCATGTGTGCTGTGGATGGCCAACTGGAGACAAGGTCAGATTGGAACCAAAAGTCTTGGAAGGACTTGATTCCTTCTTCACCTTTATTTTTGCTCGTTGAATTGAGTTTTGATTCAATTTAATTGCAGTTCAGTACAACCAAAAATTATTAAGTGATTATTATATTTTCCAATTCAGAAAAAAGAAACATTAAAAAATAACTATAAAATGTGGTAAGGATCATATTATAGATCTGAACAGTAAAAGGTTATGATAATAATATCTAATATTTATTGAGTAATTACAGTTTGTCAGGCACTGTGCCAGGCCTTTCACACACATTATTTTCTTTAATCCTAACAAATTTATGAGTTAGATCCTATTGTTATTTTATAGATGAGGAAACTGAGAGCTAGATAAATTCAGAAATTTCACATGTTAACAGAATTGTTACTTAACCCCATATCCCCCTCTAGCTGTCACCTCATTTTTTTCCCCTTCCTAGTTAACTTCTTGAAAAATATCTACATTTATCATCTCTATTCTTCTTTAATTTTTTGGAGTATAGTTGCTTTACAGTGTTGTGTTAGTTTCTACTATACAGCAAAGTGAATCAGCTATACATATACATATATGCCCTCTTTTTGGGGTTTCCTTCCCATTTAGGTCACCCCAGAGCACTGAGTAGAGTTCCCTGTGCTATACAGTAGGTTCTCATTAGTTATCTATTTTCTGCACAGTAGCGTGTATATGGAGAAGGCAATGGCACCCTGCTCCAGTACTCTTCCCTGGAAAATCCCATGGATGGAGGAGCCCGGTGGGCTGCAGTCCATGGGGTCACTAGGAGTCGGACACAATGGAGCAACGTCCCTTTCACTTTTCACTTTCATGCATTGGAGAAGGAAATGGCAACCCACTCCAGTGTTCTTGCCTGGAGAATCCCAGGGACAGGGAAGCCTGGTGGGCTGCCGTCTCTGGGGTCGCACAGAGTCGGACACGACTGAAGCGACTCAGCAGCAGCAGCAGTGTGTATATGTCAGTCCCAACTTCCCAATCCATTTCACCCGTGCTTCCTTCCTTGGTTTCCATCCATTTGTTCTCTGTTTCTCTATTTCTGCTTTGCGGATAAGTTCATCTATGATATTTTTCTAGATTTCCACATATATATCGTCTCTTATTCTTTACCTCCTCTTTGGTCTTCAACCCATTCATTCAGGCATCTGCCACTACCATGGAAATGAAATCATTAACAAGGTCATCAATTTCCTGTGTACTGCCTTCATGTCACTGGATTTCTTAGCAGCCATTGCCATGATTAACCACTCCTTCCTTAAAATAATACCCTCCCTTACTTCCCATCTTTGTCCATCAGGGCTGTTATAACAGAATACCACAGACCAGGTCATTTACAAAAAAAAAAAAAACAACTTTATTTCTCACAGTTCTTGAGGCTGCAAGTCCAAGATCAAGGTGCCAGCACGGCTGGTTGAGGGCCCTCTTACTGGTCACAGACGTCTCGTTACGTCCTCACATGATGAAAAGGGTAAGGGAGCTCTGTGAGGTCTCTGTTATAAAAAAAAAAAAAATTAGTCCCATTCCTGATGGTTCCACCCTCATGACTAAAGTCCCTCTCAATGGCCCCTCTCCTAATACCCTTGCATTGGGCATTAGAATTTTAACCTAGATATTTTGGAGGGATACAAACATTCAGATCATGGTATTTTTTATGCCATAGTCACCTGAGTTGCCTCTGAAATCATTAGTGGTTCTTTTCTGCTTGATAATACCACTTCTTATGCCTAATTTCTCCTATTGGAGCATTTTTCTTTGATTTCTGATGCATCTGCTCTTGGGACGTCTTCTGTCGGGGGTTCTAAACCTTATTGGTACTGTGTACCTCTGTGGCCGGCAGTGGATTTGCGTTTTTACAAGTTTAAAACACCTTGGATGTTTTGATTTATCCCAACTTAGTTCATACAAACATGACATATTGTTTTTCAGTCTCAGTTTGGTTTTCCCTCCAGTCTTTTCCATCATCAGTCCCATTGCTTAGGAGAACCAGAAATCATCTGTGATTCCCCCTTTGTTCTCACATACACATCTTACCCTGTCCATTAGCATGTCTTGGCTATTCTGCCTCCACTATCTCAAACTTTTCACTTTGTCTTCTCTCCATTTGTCACCCTACCACCATCCTCTAGGAGGTACATAATGGATGTTCAGTGAATAGATGAAGGTTTGGAGTGGGGAGATAAATGGCATGGATCTTGAGGGTGCTCTTCTTAGACTTTGGAAAGACTAGAGCTAAGGTAAAGACAGTCTAAATTGGGAAGGAAGAGGATGAATATGAAAGATAGTTGTCCACAGTGGAAAATACGGATGAAGAGTTGAAAGTTACCAATGAATGCTATTCGGAGAAGGCAATGGCACCCCACTCCAGTACTCTTGCCTGGAAAATCCCATGGATGGAGGAGCCTGGAAGGCTGCAGTCCATGGGGTTGCTAAGTTGGACATGACTGAGCGACTTCACTTTCACCTTTTGCTTTCATGCATTAGAGAAGGAAATGGCAACCCACTCCAGTGTTCTTGCCTGGAAAATCCCAGGGACGGGGGAGCCTGGTGGGCTGCCGTCTATGGGGTCGCACAGAGTTGGGCACGACTGAAGTGACTTAGCAATAGCAATAGCAATGAATGCTATTAGTGTGACCGAGGTTCCTTGAAGTTGTCTCCAAAAGGTTTCTGTGTCTTTTTATATAGCCTTTGGATTTGTGTTCCATGACATCCTTTGGAGACACTGAATCATATTATTTGCGGGGGAACATAGGGGTGAGAAGTGGGAACAAAACTGGTAGGAGGACTTTTTCCTAGATTCAGTCGACCACGAAACAGCTTTATATAGCCATTTCTCTCCCAGAGACTGGGAAAACAAGACAGGTTGGTAAGAATCAAACAGTTTGATCATGTGGCAGCTAGAACAGCTCAGTCAGGGTCCCCTCCAGCAGCTCCTTCACTTTTGAACTAAGACAGGCTAGAATCAACCAGCCAACTTCCTTAGTATTCTACATCATTCTGAGTTTGCATTTTTTTTCCTTTTGTTTTGTCTGCCTCCACTCCCCGCTTAAATGGGAATAATCCCTATCATCCCGTGTAAGCCAAACCCTAAATCACATAATGTTTTCTCTCCTTGTGGTATTTGCCTTCCACATTGCAGTGGCTCCAGAGGAAGCAAAGGCAGGCTGTGTTTTCACAGCTCCCAGAACCTTGCGTTCTCTAAGCCCTGGACATGTTGATCTCCCCAAGGTGAGTATGGCGTTTTAAATAACTGACCAAAAAAAGAAACAGAACTATGAGGAAAGGACACTGTGCAAATCACTTTCCAAAGGGACGTATATTGAAAGTACTTCGAATCTGAGTCGTGGAAAATGACAGTGATTAGGGTAATGCGGTACCATGCATTCACTGACAGTTCATTCTCTTATTAACGTCACGGTAATATTTTGCTCATTTGTCAGGTCAAAGGGATTGTTTGAGGATGTCGCAGTTCCCGTCTTCCTCTGTTCCTCATGATAGTTCGGGAAAATAACCATCAAAACAAAAAGAGGTCCAGACTGAAATGGACTGGAGGCTGACTTTTCCCTCGAGATGGTGGGTTTGCCTCCTGTACTTAATCCATGCTTTGAGTTTGGGTATCTGTTCTTTGAAGCCTCATCATCTTGCCTTCCGAGGGTTTCCTCTGCACCTGAACGGTCGTCCGTCAGGCAGAAGTCAGAGGGGTGGTTCAGCTGTATGGTGCGTTGCAGGGCTAGATAGAGCTGAGCACCACTTGGGGCCCCATGAGCTGGAGCAGCCTACAGAGCATTTTGGGCAGGGAGCCAAAGTGGTGATTCCAGCTCCAGGGGGTTGGAAAAAAAAGAAAAACCACACACCAAACACAGTGACTCTGAGATTGCAGCTGCCCCTCCCTTTGCGGGACTGATTCATACGGCAGCATTGACATTGAGTCTCAGGAGAACTGTTCTCTTGCTAGGCTGGCTAAAAATATCCAAATGCAGATTTATAATGACAGGAGCTGATAAATTTGCTGGGGAAATGCAAGCAGTGTCATTGTCGTGCTGGAGACCTGTTCTGATAAATTGATGAGGGGAAAGAAATTGCCAAACATGGCGTAGACCCGTGGTGCCTCTTCCCCCGGGATGCCGAACGAAATGAGCATGTTTTCCTTGGCATCCAAGTGCCCCTTTTCAAACACAGTAGGAAGTGGAAGGCAGGAGAGGAAAAAGAAATATAGAAAACAGAGAGCATCTTTTTGATCAAAAGAATGACAGGACATAAAACCCAATCTTATCTCCCGTAAAATATTTTTGCTCTTTCTGTTAAGAAAGGAACTCTTTTAAAATAATCTGTGGCCAAGATAAAAATTCACTTGAATAGCCATGCATTTCAGGGGCGACCTGGGGTTCAAGCAGGATATATTAATTGGGGGGGGTCAATAAAAAACAGATTGTTGATGCGTTTTCTCTGGGGCTTCAGGGTCAAAGCTTACATTGCTGGTCAGTGGATTCTCAGAAGGAGTACTGCAGGATGTCCCCTCCACACCACCTGGCATGAAATGATGTGGCATGAGCTTCAACTTTAATTTGCTCAACATCCCTTGGGCATCTAGCAGAAGTCAAGTCTCATGACTGGCATTTTCAAATATGAGGGAGGCACCGTGTACTAATAATGGGGCAGATGTACATGTAATGAACTCATTATAAATCAAATCATAAACATAATCATTGACACATGAGCAGCTACAATGCGAAATAATCAGAAGATAGACTTCTGCTGAGAAAAGACCAAGAAGTCTTTGCAGTGCAAGCAGCAGAATCTGTGCCTGCGATGATACAATGAACAGTCACTGTGTAATAAGAGAGGAGTGTTTTTATTGGACTGAGGGTTTTCTCTATCAGCATGGCACCGAGCTGAAAGTGAAGGTAATAGTCACTCAGTCGTGTTCAACTCTTTGTGACCCCATGGACTGTGGCCCGCCAGGCTCCTCTGTCCATGGCATTCTCCAGGCAAGAATACTGGAGTGGGTTGCAATTTCCTTCTCCAGGGGATCTTCCCAACCCAGAGATCAAACCTGGTCTCCCACATTACAGGCAGATTCTTTACCATCTGAGCCACCAGAGAGCCTCCCCCAACCCTGAGGTAGGAAAAATACTGCCTGCACTGGGGACTTAACAAGATTATTTCAAGGGTTTAAATAAATTTTTTTCCTTGCTTGGTTTTTTAGCTTTGCCAAACAACTTGCAAACAACTGCTACATTTGCTATAATTATTTTAGATCATTAACTCTGAAAATTACTGTTTGTATTATTTCCTGCCTCGGCCTTGTGCCCATTGTGAGCTAGCATCTGATAAACAGGTGGATGGTACTGGCCTGGAGGTTTGCCCTTGTCAAACACTTGACCCAGATCAAAAAAAATGTCATAGTTGCCCTCTCAAGAGAAGCCTCATAGACGTAAGTCTCAGTAATGATGTTCTAATGATCTAATATACTATGTTGTCATCTGTCGATTTATGAAATCATGAAGCAAGTGCAAATAGGATTGTCACTGTCTCCTTGAATGAAGAATAAAGAGTGGAATTTTAATTTTATGTGGCATTTACTCAAGACAGCTTTATACATTTGATAATGCTGAGGTCTTTCCTTCTCCTGGTCTTCTAAACTCACTTTCCTCTAGATCAGGCAATAATTTGCAGGTTTTGGTCTTCAATTTCAGTAGCAAGCAATCCCCTCAAATCCACAGAAAACAAAGAGTTTATATCTTACAATTCTCTAGGATATGAAGTATACAAACATTTCATGTTGTTAAAAAATAATGTAGCATAGACATGCACGTGGGAGTGTGTAAAGGAAGTGGGAAGATGTGTGCCTTTTATTTTGAATGATGGATGGATAGGGTGATTATGTTATAAAGCAAGTATAGTACAATGTTCACAGTAGAACTGAGATGTGGAAACATGGGTACGGATTATACAATTATTTTAACTTTATGGAATGTTTTAAATTTTTGTAATATTGGGAGATGGATAAGATAGCAGAGACCAAAATTGGTAGAGGTGTTTGGATAAACATTAGGTGACTGAAAATGAAGAGAAATTTTTCTGACTTACTAAAATGCAGACATAAGTAAATAGCTGCATCTCTGAGCCGATAGTCTTTCTTCACCATTAGTAAATGAATCTGTCAGATAAGGAAAAAAGGGCATTTTGGGGAAAGTCTAGCTCAGTAAGAGCTCAATCTTTTGTCCACTCAGCGATATATAAATGGATATTTTGGAGTTATTTTGCATTGTAAAATGCCTGAAGTCTTCACAGGTAAGGCACTTTCTGCCTTCTCAGTCATTTCCACATATACTGAATACTTCATATACTTCAACCATGGTGGTTGGCATTGGGGCTTCTGAGAGGAAGTGCTTCAGAAAGGTTAGTATCAAGAAATAGAGAAAGATAAAAAGTAATGTGATAAAGTGAATGGAGGTCTTAAAGTGCTTTGAGTTGCTGGACTTTGGAACTCTGTGATCTTGGGGTCTTGGGCAGGTTACCTAACTTCTTTGTGCCTTGGTGTTTTCATCTGTAAAATCTGGCAAATAAAAACTGTTAACCCACTGTCTGTTAAATAGCAAGGCTTAATGAAGGGTCATTAATATTTTTCACCTAGAGAGGAATAAAGGCAATGGTACCCCACTCCAGTACTCTTGCCTGGAAAATCCCATGGACGGAGGAGCCTGGTAGGCTGCAGTCCATGGGGTTGCAAAGAGTCGGACATGACTGAAGCAACTTAGCAGCAGCAGCAGAGAGGAAGCAAAAGTGGCAAATCAAAAAATAAATTAACCCATCAGTAGCCATAAGATTTGCTTGACAGAGACCCTTGGTGTTTCAGTTAAAGAATCCACCTCCAGTGCAGGTAGCCCTGGGTTCAATCCCTGGGTCAGGAGGATCCCCTTGAAAAGGGAATGACTATTCCACTCCAGTATTCTTGCCTGAAGAATTCCATGGGCAGAGGAGCCTGGTGGGCCACAGCCCATGGGGTCCCAAAGAGTCAGACACGACTGAGAAACTGACACTTTTGCTTTTTCTACAGTCATAAGATTTGCTTGACAGCTGCCTTTTTCTCTGCTCCTGCCCTCTGCCCCTACTGTGGTCCTAGCACAGTTCTAGCATCACCATCTTGGAGCTGAAACAGAGCTTGCCACGAATCTGGGACAGCTTCTCCTCCTCATGTTTAGAGATGAGGAGACTGAGATGGATTGAAAGCAGTGGCATAGCTAGTCCATGGCAAGTGAGGAACACATAGGGTAATAAAGCTTCTACTGCAGAGAGAGGCAGAAGGAAAGACATTCCTTGGGAAACATGTTAGCATTTCTCAGGAAGTAAGGGAGGAAATACTTAGGCATATGGTCATGTGGTTAGAAGAGAATGTGTTTGCTGTTGTTGCTGCTAAGTCACTTCAGTCGTGTCCAACTCTGTGCGACCCCAGAGACGGCAGCTCACCAGGCTCCCCCATCCCTGGGATTCTCCAGGCAAGAACACTGGAGTGGGTTGCCATTTCCTTCTCCAGTGCATGAAGGTGAAAAGTGAAAGGGAAGTCGCTCAGTCGTGTCCGACTCTTGGCGACTCCATGGACTACAGCCCACCAGGCTCCTCCATCCATGGGATTTTCCAGGCAAGAGTACTGGAGTGGGGTGCCATTGCCTTCTCCGGAGAATGTGTTTAGGGGTATCTAAATGCTGCTCTCCATGGGGTCGCAAAGAGTTGCACATGACTGGGGGACTGAACAACAACAACAGTAATGCACCAGAAGATTCCCAAGGACGCGTTGCAGAATGTTGCATCACACCGCTCCTAAGTTAAACTGTCTGAATGGCTTGGTTGAATCTTGCCATGTGGGTGACTGCCCCATTAATTAAATTATTCTAATGACTTCTGTTTTTTTGTTGTTTAGTTGCTAAGTCATGTCCAGCTCTTTGTGACCTCATGGACTGTAACCCACCAGGCTCCTCCATCTATGGGATTTCCCAGGCAAGAATACTGGAGTGGGTTGCCATTTCCTTCTCCAAGGGATCTTCCTGACCCAAAGATTAAACCTTCATTTCCTGCATTGCAGGTGGATAATTTACCACTGAGCTACAGGTTGGCTTTAACTATAGATCAATATCTATAATCTATACAGTCTGTATCTTTTAGCCCCACCTAGGTTTATGTAGAATTAGAAACAGCAAAGATGGCTTCCCTCTTTTTGCAAATAGCACAAGTATTCTAGAAATTTCTCTCTCTGTATATATTGTTGGATCTATGGGACATAGCACATTTTCCCTGACAAGACAGAGGTGGCCTCTAGGAATTTGAAGATTCACAGCTTGGAACTAAGGTTCAAACACTTTGGGAGTTCTGTATATTGGAGTCAATGGCCCATATTTTGGGCTCAAGAACTTTGATGGGACAGCTCAACTCAGAGGTAAGATGGAGGTTCTTCTATTAGAGGAGGCTATTTCTTATCACAGAGGAGAGGGGGAAAAGGGAATATAAGACAGAGAGTGAGTAAGAGGAGAGAGAAAAGGGAAGGAGGAGACAGAAAATGAATGGAAAGGATAGAAGAAAAAGATGAATAAAAACTGCTGATGGGATTTTTTTTAGCAGAAAAATTTGACTTATTGGGCCCTTGGCACTATTAAGTTTGATAAAAATAAATGTCACAACATAAAGGGTTAAGCTGAATTAAGGTAAAATAAACTAGGTAAAGCTCAGCGAAAGAAAGAGGGTTTCTCTCAAGCTACAGTGCAGAGAAACATGTACGGTTATGTATGGTATGCAATTCAGATCCTTCTGCACTTTATTTGAGAAACTGGCATAAATAGAAGAGTGAATACACAGGTCTAGAAAGCTTGCTAGGGTCTGTTTTCTAAGAGAGAAGAAAAGGAAAAGAAAGGTCAGAGCCACGCTCTACTTGGGAATTTACTGGTGTTTGTTGAGCAGATTAAAAAGAACTATTGGTGAGCAAGTGAGGTCTTGTGAGAACTGGGGGCCGAAGCACAGCCTGTGGAGTCATCTAGGCTGTCTGAGCTTTGGAGGGAATGGGATCTTACAAGGAAGTCAGGGAGCCCTTGCAAGTCTGGGAAGTAAATGACACTCCTGTTGTTGCTGTTTTTTTTTTTTCTCAGCCTCAACTAGTCAAGAAGCAGGAAGCTACTTAAAGAATGTCTTTAAATTCTCAACCCCGGACACATCTGTAGCTGCCTCCTGTACCATACCCAGCATTGCTGTAATTTTGAAAATGTGTTCATATGTACTCAGTCGTGTCCAACTCTTTGCAACCTCATAGACTGGAGCCCCCCAGGCTCCCCTGTCCATGGGATTCTCCAGGCAAGAAGGATGGAGTGGGTTGCCATTTCGTCCTCCAGGGAATCTTCCTGATCCAGGGATCGAACCAGGTCTCCTGCATCTCCCACATTAGCTGGCAGATTCTTTACCACTAAGCTACCTGGGAAGCTTAATTATGAAAATCAAATTCCTTAATAACTGAATGAGCTGATAAAATGGACCATACTTGTGGTTTGCCCAATGCAGCATTGTAAGAGAGAATCAATGCTGTCAATGGAATGCAAAGTGACTATGGAGACACCAGATTACGTAATAACTGAAGAAAGGGAAGAAGAAGCTGACTTTCCATGAGAATCTTCTGTATGGCAGGCACTGTGCTCTATGTGTATTATTTAATTTAATCCTCACAACAGCCCTTCAAAGTAACATAGTGATAATGATGTTGATTCTTTTAAGCGAGAGAGCTGGGATTTGAACCCACCTCTGTATGGCTTCGATTCCCTTTCTTTTTCTATTACCTACACTGTGCACCTTCTGTCCCATGACTGTTCAATTATTAGGAGGGTGAAAGATGTAAAATTCACTGACATTCAAACCAGCATACTTTGTTCTGCATTAACTGCTGTGACGGAAACTATTGGCTAAAATGAGGTATGGAGAATAAGCGTGAATTTTGATTGTTCAGTTCCCTGATGAGAACCAGCCAAACCATATTATTTCTACCAGGGAGAAATGGAGGGGAAAAAAAAAGAGAAATCTAGGTTTGGGGGAATATTGGCTGCAGGTTAAGGCGAATTTAGATGTTGAAAGAGATTGGGAGTTGCCAGATTTGTCAAATGCCAAGATGCTTTCTTGTGGGGGGAAAAAAAAAATTGTTGGGAACTCACAGTTAGAAAATTATGAGTCTTACACTGGCCAATTGACATCCATGGTTTGGGTGTTTGTTTTTTTTTTTTTTCCTTTTTTTTTTGGCAGATTTTGCAACGGAGTCCCTGAGAGGAGGTGAAATGAGATCTAGAGGCAATTTTTAGTGTAAGACACACATACCCATGTGTTAACCTTCTGTCACATGATCACCTTCTTGCCAGATCTTATGACTCAAAGATAAGAGCCAACCAAATATGGTTCACAGTGCCACAGGTCCTTCACTTCCCTAATTTGCCTTCTTTTTTTTTTTCTTAAAGTGGTTTTTATATCCCTAGTCTATTACCACCATACTCCACTCTACCCAACTTGACTTAGATCATAGAGGCAAGAATATTGGGAGCAGGGATTTCCCTCATGGTCCAGCAGTTAAGATTTTACCTTCCAATGCAAGGGTTGCGGGTTCAATCCCTGGTTGGGCAGCTAAGATCCCACATGCCTTGTGGCCGAAAAACCAAAACATAAAACAGAAGCAATATTTTAACAAGTTCAATAAATACTTTTAAAATGGTCCATATCAAAATAAAAAACTTAAAAAAGAATAGAGTAGCCACTGAGCAATAGAAGAATAATTCAACAGTATGTGTAATTTAGAAATAATTTTACTTATACAGTTTTAAAATTTATATAATTTTTTGTATTTTGTTTAAATATACAAAATTTAATTTTCTGGTAGCCACGTTTCAAAATATAATGTATCAAATTATCATTTCAGTATATAATTAGCATAAGTTATTAGTGACACTTCTACCATATTCTTTTTTTAAATTTATTTTTAATTGGAGGATAATTGCTTTACAATATTGTGTTGGTTTCTGCTGTTACAGCAGTGTGAATCAGCTCTGTGTTCACATATATCCCCTTGAGTCTCCTTGCCACCCACCCTTCTCACCCCTTTAGGTCATCACAGAGCACTGAGCTGAGCTCCCTGTGGTATACAGCAGCTTCCCACTAGCCATCTATTTGACACATGGTAGTGTATATATGTCCGGAGAAGGCAATCGCATCCCACTCCAGTACTCTTGCCTAGAAAATCCCATGGATGGAGGAGCCTGGTAGGCTGCAGTCCCATGGGGTCGCTAAGAGTCAGACATGACTGAGCAACTTCACTTTCACTTTTCACTTTCATGCATTAGAGAAGGAAATGGCAACCCACTCCAGTGTTCTTGCCTGGAGAATCCCAGGGACGGTGAAGCCTGGTGAGCTGTCGCACAGAGTCGGACACGACTGAAGCAACTTAGCAGCAGCAGCAGCAGTGTATATATGTCAGTCCTACTCTTCACAATCCAGTGGGACTCTAGCACTTAAAGCACAGACCAGTTCAGCTAAGCCACATTTCCAGTATGCAATAGACACATCTGATTAGCAGTTCTGTTGGACAGTGCAGGTTTCCACCAGGGAAATATTCACTTGCTGTTCATTGAATGCATTCTATATTTTCCATTACCCCATCTATCTACCTGCAGAGGGAACACACCATTTCCATTCCATCAGAGAACCTGAGGGAATCTGGAGAGGAATGTGCGACATGATGACCTCAGAGAGGACGTCTGCGTGGTATTTAATTGAAAGGAACTGCCTCCTCTTTTTGTCAGGAGGAATTACATCATTATCAGCTCTGTAAATATTACATCATTTACAACCTGTGTACCCAGCAATAGACACTATCTATCTATATCCCTAAGTACCTGTCGAATTGGCTCACATCCCAGAAGGCAATACACTGAAACTTCTGATTAAAGATAATAGGTAAATGAAATGAACATCCAATAAAAACCAGTTTGTGTATTTAAACAGAACTAAAAGACTAAACTTAGACAGAATGTAAGAGAGAATAGGAGTAAAGCTGTTCATGAAAGCAGTCAATTCAGTTGATATTTTGTTATTTTCCTGACTTTCTCTAACTTAAAGAAAAAAAAAAAAAGTATAATAGCCCCACATCTTGCCCAGGCACATGCCTTAGCATAAGAGAGCTCAGTTCTTCCCATTCATTTTTCTTTCTCTGACTATTGCATTTTAAAATGTATCTGTTGTTGTTGGGCTACAGCTGCAGAGAAGTGAACTTGGCAAAGGAGAGAGAAGCAGGTGTAGGATTTTAGGGATTCAACCTATGTAGCGAGGATGCTATGCTACTGCCCTGAACACACAGTCTTGTGTGGCAGGAAGCTTCTTAAGGCATTCTCTTGAGCCATGTGTCTTGGTGGAAGTCTGTGCAGGAGAGTGGCATGAGCCTTAGCTTTGGGAAAATATGCTTAATTGTTATATATGTGAAGTCTGTGAATGCTCTAGGAGAGCCCCATAGAGAAGTTAGGAGAAGTTAATACAAAAATCCAGGTCATTTCCTGTGGACCCGCGATATCATCACGTTTTCACTCTATAGTTCCTGGATGCATTCATCAAGATTCCTTTAGGAAACTAAACAGAGTTAGAACTTGCTGGACTGTTCTCTGGGTTTGTTATTGTGGATGCTTAGTTCCCTGCAACAAAAATAAGGTGCGGAACAATAGACTTCCTGTCTGGCAGCTGTGTTCAGACCCTGCTTCTACACCTTAGCTGTTCCGTGACTTTAGGAAATCACTCAGTCTCTCTGAATCTTATTTTGTTTGTATCTGTTAGATGTAAACACCAGCTCTCAGCTTTCCTGTGAGGAGGAAATGAAGGCATTTATCTAATTTGTCTGGGACAGGGCCTGGTGAATACTGGTTGCTTAGTATAAACACTGGCTGGTGCCTTTGCTTTTTACGCCTCTAAGAGCTTCGTGTTGCTATGTTCCCGTGACCCTGTTTTTTGAGAAGTTCTGCAGACTGGATGTAATTTAACATTCTCTATCTTCTTCTGAATTTTGTATTAAATAATATACAGTTAATCTGTTAGAAATCAAAAGCTATCAGTCAGGGACTTCCCTGGCAGTCCAGTGATTAAAACTCAGTGCTTCCAGTACAGGGGGCACAGTTTCGATCCCTGGTCAGGGAACTAACATCCCATATACTACGTGGTACACCCTCCACAAAAAAGAAGTTGTCAGTCAAATTTCTAAAATGTCATTAAAACGAATCCCTAGTAAGTACTTACACTATTTCAGTGCCAGACTCTGGAAACACAACAGTGAATTATTATGATAGCTATTGCCCTAAAGGAGCCTTCCATTAGTCTTGCCTGTGACTCAAAGTTACCAGGCAATGTCAAGTGAGCCTTGTGTTGCAGAGTTGGGAGAGGTTCAGAATCCCAGGAGAACTCAGATTAGCCCCTGGCCCTGTGTTGATGGGTTAAAGAACACTGGGTACCATACTTAGTTGTAGTAATTTCAGTAGTTACAGTTAATCTAGGGCTTCCCTGGTAGCTCAGCTGGTAAGGAATCCGCCTGCAATGCAGGAGACCCCGGTTTGATTCCTGGGTCAGGAAGATCCCCTGGAGAAGGGATAGGCTACCCACTCTGGTATTCATGGGCTTCCCTGGTGGCTCAGACAGTGAAGAATCTGCCTGCAATGCGGGAGACCCAGGTTCAGTCCCTGGGTTAGGAAGATTTCCTGGAGGAGGGCATGACAACCCATTCCAGTATTCTTGCCTGGAGAATCCCCAGGGACAGAGGAACCTCATGGCCTACAGTCCATGGGGCCACAAAGAATCAGGCACAACTGAGTGACAAAGCATAACACATAGTTAATCTATACAGCCGTATCCAGATAAATTTATGATTATCTTTAAGCTTTTTGGAAATATTGAGAATAGCTTCCTGGCCCCAAGTGACACTATAAAAAAAATCCAGGAAGGCAGAGATTCCAGTTGAGCAGCTACCACTTTAGATTATGCATGATACAGGTTTTTGGGAAAGGAGAATGACGTAATCAGATCTGCCTTAGAAACCAGTCTGCAGTTGCAGTGTTGAAAACTAATGTAAGTGAAAAAATCATATGAGATTTGAAATAAAGCATGACTGGGAATGATGAGGAAGGTGTGGATTCGGCAGGATTACTGATGACAGGTTAGATGAGGATGTCATAGAGAAGAAATCTGTGCTACCCTGATCCATTACCTCTTACTGTCTACTTTGAACAGTTATGGGGGTTCTCATGCATTTATTCTGGGCTATTCTTTAAGAAGTTGGGGTTCTTCTCTGACAGTTGCTGAAGCCGTGGGAACAGATGAGTTCACCGTGGGGACAAATGAGTTCTCAAGAATGAGAAGAGGATTTAGAAGGAGACACTCGGGGTGTTACCGTTTCTTTCAGTTTCCTTGAATTGCCTGCAGCCTTGGGCCAGCTGTTGATGGAAAGCTCTTCCCTCTAATAAAGCTTGATCATCAAACCTGGGAGCTTATTTTATTCTGCTCTTCTGAGTCATGTTAGACCCCAGAATAATTAACTTTATTTTCTCCAAATCTTGTATCTCTTGTGAACCTTCCTCAGTGATTTTGGTTTCTAGAAATTTACTTTTGATAGCTCATTCATTGTCAAAGGAGTGATAATTTTAGAGTACTATGTGTGTGTGCCAGCTCAGTCATGTCTGACTTTGCAAGCCCATGAGCTATATAGCCCACCAGGCTCCTCTGATCATGGAATTCTCCAGACAAGAATACTGGAGTGTATTGCCATTCCCTTCTCCAGGAGACCTTCCCAACTCAGGGATCGAACCCAAGCCTCCTGCATTGTAGATGGGTTCTTTACCATGTGAGCCACCAGGGAAGCCCCTCTAGGCAAGGGTGTATATCTAAAATCACACTTAGGCACTGTTACAGTGTGATTTAATAAACTTTATAAGAGAATGGCGATTCTCTCCACAGGCACTTATAATTTGTTTTATTTCAATTCCTACTTATTTGTCTTCAGTTTGCTTTAGCTATTTTTAATTAGTAGATTTGTGATGGTGTCTCTTAGTGCAATTTAGTGATGACTTCTAGTCCTTGAAAAAAATTTTTTTTCGTAGTTAAAAGAAACAAAACTTGAGATGGTTTGTGTTAAGAGGTTTGTGTGGGTTTGGGTTTAAATGAAAAGAAGCATCATTTACTCAGTAGCAAAGTCTAGTACATTTAAATTGGGTGAGACAGGCAGGCTTCATTCTGGAAATCGGTATAAATCAATGCATAGAGCATAAAACATCCATCCACTATTTTCTTGCTGCTCCTTTCTGAAGGGTTTGGAAGATTGAAAGAGAATCCAAATCATTGTAAGTAGAACATATTGGATGCTAGAAAAAAATTTAAACAAATGTATTTTTTGCATATTAATTCTTAAAACTTTACCCTCAATTTAAAGACATTTGTTTTTACATTATTAAGAAGATATTTGTCTTTACATTATTAAGAAAAATGCATTTACTTAACTAAAAAATGAATTAAGGTGCTGCCCTTCATTTTAAAAATTTAAAGTAATGCTTATTTGAATCTTTACAAAAGTAGTATCTTGCTTATTTACAAAAACAGTTTGCGTAATGTCAACTGAAAATGTGCAGCCTAAAATCTGAGAATTAGGTTTGGTTTGGAGCATTACTGAGGACTGTAGTCTGGGAAGGCAGCCTTTTAGCGCTGAGAGACTGTTCCAAAGAGGTAAGGGAGGGGCAAGGATATATAGGAATTCTGTGTTGAAAACATGTAATCAAGCGTAGTCACCCGAGAACAGACATATCAGTTGAATGATTTTAGTTCCAGTCTATGTGTGGGAAGATGCAGGAGTCTGGACTCATTGAAACTCCTCCTTTGATATGGATCTTAACTATCTAGGGCCAGTATCCTATTTTCCTCTATCCTGAATCCCCTCAGGGAGTACCATTACAGGAGGCAGTGGCTGCTAGTTTATTGGCTTGATGGCAGGCAGTGTTCTTTGTTTACTGAAATGGCAAGCAACGTGTTTTTTGTCCACAGTAGACTACAAGTAGTCTAAAAGAAAGAGGGTTCTATTACTTCTTCATTAAGGTAATGACCTCATCTTTTCAGTCCATGGAGTGTATGAATGTAAATTGATCTGAATATATCAGAAGTACAAATGGATATATTCAGGGAATGTGGGATGTCATGGGGTGGCTTAGCTGTAGAGAATCCGCCTACGACGTAGATGACATGGGTTAAATCCCTGGGTCAGGAAGATCCCCTGGAGAGGGAAATGCAGACCCACTCCAATATTCTCCACTCCAGTATTCCAATATTCAAATGCAGACCCACTCCAATATTGCAGTCCACGGGGTCCCAAAAGAGTCCAGCTGGACTGAGCAACTAAACAATGACGTATTCGGGGAGTGCCATGGTTAGAGCTTAGAGTCTTGGCTTTCCATCTACTAACAGTGTGACCTTGGGCAAGTTGCTCACCTCTCTGAGCCTCCCTTTTCTTATCAGTTCAATGGCATCTGTAATAGTACTTCCCTCTCAAAGCTTCAAGGAGCAGTACATGAGATTTTTGTTCAGTTGCTAAGTCGTGTCCAACTCTTTGTGACCCCATGGACTGTGGTACGCCAGGTCTCCCTGTCCTTCACTGTCTCCCAGAGTTTGCTCAAACTCATGCCCATTGATTCAAGGATGCCATCCAACCATCTCATCCTCTGTCACCCCCTTCTCCTCCTGCCCTCAATCTTTCCCAGCAGAGTGAGGGAGAGGCGGTGTGTGTTGGCCTCATTGGGAATATCTCTTACTCAGAGCAACATGAAGGATGCTTTTCTTGACAGTCAGGGAGTATCCTTGCTCTTCCAACTGAGATTTGAATATGGTAAAGGAAATGAAACATAAAGGGAAAATTAGGAGCTCTGAGAGTCTAAGATTAAAAAACAATTAAAAGAATGATTTCTTTCACTTTCACTTGTGCAAATGGCCAAATCTTTTGAGAGGCACAGTAACCGATCTAGCACAAACATAACAATATATGAAGTTTGAAAAGTGCTGCAATTAAACTTATGAAGGAAATATATATAGCTCCACTAATATTATATCAAGTTGAAATTTATTTTCATATCCTTTGTCCATCCCTCTTTCATTCCAGTGGGACGTTATAGAGGCATTGCTCAGAAGCACTCAACTTCAGCATATATTTTTGGAATGTTTAAAAGAAAGTCCCAAAGCTGGTTACTAAGAGGTTTGGAAAGTCATATTCATTTTCAGACCCCATAGGGATAGCTGTCAGAAAGGAAATAAATGACTTGTAATTTTCCAATAGTAATAGTTATGGGATTATCGAGGTTTAGTGAAGAGCTCTTACTTTCTAACCTTGCAAATTATTCTTATTAGTTAATAAATTATTTTTTTTATCAAGAGATGATAAATTTTTTTTTTTTTTTTTTTTTTGCTCAGTGATGGTTTGAAAAATCACTGAAGGGGGAAAGTGGAGGGAATTGAAGCTTAGAATAAATGACCTTTAAGCAACCTTCTAACTGAAATTTTTGTAGTTTCAAGAATTATTTTCAGTGTTATTTATCGTCCAAATCTAATCCCTTGTCTGGGAAACCAATTCGGATTAAAGGAAATTTCAAAAATACCCAAGCAATCAATAGCTAATTCATTTAAGTCCTGTTTCTTCCCAGGCCTGCTGGGTATAAGCCTGGCATCGCTGCCATTTCTCTTACATTCAAGCACTTTGGGAAAGGTGCCATCTTTTTAGATCTATTTTCTCCCTGCAGCTTGGAAGCTGTGTCTATATAAAAAGTGGTGACATACTAGGCCTAGCGTATTAAAACCTTTTCTGAGGGAATCAATATCTCTTTGGGAAGTTTCATTTATATTTAAAGGAGAAAAGAGACAAGAGTATAAATGGGTATAACATATCATGTAGACAGTGAAGGATGCAGAAAATGATTGGGAAGCGAATATTGTTCTAATATTCCCAAGCATCTTATTAGTTGGCTTGGAGAGATGGTTTAGATCTCCAAGTGAATCCATTCTCTGTTTCCCTATATGAAGAAAAAAATTCTGTGTTGTGTTTTTCTGATATTGGTTGTAGTTGTCTGTCGTGGATGTGAAAATTCCAGTTGTGGCCAGTGATGACAAAATCAGAGGCTGTAACTAGAAGCTTCATAGGCTGTATCAATAAGTCAGTAGGTTTGTTAGCAAATGTACAAATGAATCCTTGACTTCATTATCCTCATATTCTAATCAACAAAATAGATCAGCTAAATTATTTTGTTCTATAGCTTCAAGTGAATAAATTATGCTTTTGTATTATTATGTTTAAAATTTAAAATTTAAATTTAATTTAAAATTTCACTAGTTTGAATATCTGATTTTTAACATTCTGGGTTTCCATAGAATCAACTTACACCTCTAAGTACAAATAAAATATTATTAACAGATTGTGAGCCAATAAAACCAATAATTGTTGCATAACCTAAATTAACTTGTGGTATACAAGTACGTTAATATTCCCACATGTGTTTGTTGAGTTGAATTGCTAAGTCATGTCCAACTCTTCACAACTCCATTGACTATAGCCCATCATGTTCTTGTGTCTATGGGATTTCCCAGGCAAGAATAATGGAGTGGGTTGCCATTTATTTCTCCAGGGGATCTTCCTGACCCAGGGATTAAATCCAGGTCTCCTGAATTGCAGGCAGATTCTTTACCATCTGGGTCACCAGGAAAGTCACATATATGGTGGTTTTTGAAATCCATATAAGGTGAGCCAGTTTTATTTATGATAATTGTATGTTACCTCTGTTCTTTTTGCTAAAGAAATTATTTATTTCATCCTCAAAGGTGTGACACTTGACTCCTTTCAGTTCGACAAAGCAATCATACACTTTGTAGTTTCATTTTCCAGTCATGAAACTCGAGAAAATGAAAGTTTATCCTTTTATGGTACTTATTTGGAGGTCTCCTGTCTTTTATGGTACTTACTCAGAGGTCTGGTCTCTGCATTTCTGCAAACCATAACCTGCCACCAAAACTGGAGGAGGTCATTGGCTGAGAGAGCTTGGCACTCAGACTATCTCTTCAACTGATCTCTAAGTCACATGTGTCATTTAACAGATGAGTTGTCTGAGCAAATTGAGTTCAGATTGATGTCTGTAGATAAAGTTGACGTCTGATAATGGGTAGGAAATCCATTGGAGGAAACTGAGAATTTTCAAACTAACTTATTCTCTAACCTACACATACCATGGCTGCCTGGGCTGTTACCTTTCCAGTGAGCATTAGGTGCCATGTGGAACCCCGGACTTCTGGCATGAACCAGGATACATCAGACTGGGAGCTGTCTGTCTTTCTAACCCGCATGGGCACTGGACTGGTGTTCATCATGGCGAAACACTGGAAACACACCCAAAAAGCAGAGAAGAAATTTTAATGAGGATGCTAGAATGTGGTACACAGTGTCTGTGAAAATGGAAAACAGATATCAGTAAGGATTCTATATACATTGTGAATGCCTTTGAAGACACAAGAAGGTGTCCTGTGAGTCAGAGAGATGATGAGCGATGAAGTAGACGTCTTTGGAGATACAGGCAAACCACCATTATCAGCAACATTTATTATAAAGAGAAAGGACTCTGATATTTTTCCATTGAATCTTAGTTCTATTCTAAACTGAGTCTTATAGTCTCAGTAGAGTAATTTTCAAGAGTATTGTTGGTCCCTTTGATGACTAGAGGCACAATCGTAGACAGTGATGCTGAGAACTTTAGAGGTTAGTTTATTCTATTAACACTATGAAGTTTGTACTGATAGTATTTTCATTTATCAGGGGAGGAACCAGCCACATGGAAGTTTTTCTGTGGGACTCTAGGAAGGAAAAACTTTAAGTAAGAAAGTAAACATTCCTACCCAAATCATCTGACTTCAAGGCTCATGGTGATTAACATGATCCTCTGCTGGGTAGATTGTGAAAGCTTTGACTATGACACATTTGAATAAAGCAGAGCTGAAGCTGGAACAACCAAAAAAATGCACCAGATAAAAAAGCTTCATCATTAGGGCCAAAATACAGGATCAAACTGGACCAAGTGGTGGAGTACTAGGGCTAAGTTTTTGTTTTAAAGATTTTTTAACATGGACCATTTTTTAAATCTTTATTGAATTTGTTGCAGTATTGCTTCTGTTTCATGTTTTATTTATTTTGGCTTGAGGCATGTGGGATAGAGTTCCCTGAAAGTGAGTTGCTCGGTCATGTCTGACTCTTTGCCACCCCATGGACTTTACAGTCCTTGGAATTCTCCAGGCCAGAATACTGGAGTGGGTAGCCATTCCCTTCTCCAGGGGATCTTCCCAATCCAGGGATTGAACCCAGGTCTCCCACATTGCAGGTAGATTCTTTACCAGTTGAGTCGCCAGGGAAGCCGCCTAAGTTTCCTGACCAGGGATCAGATCTGCTCCCCCTGCATTAGAAGCCTGATTCTTAACCCCTGAACCACTGTGGAAGCCCTCTAGAGCTGCGTTTTTGACCCACAGCTTGTTGTCTTTCCTGGTCACAGACAGAACTGATTCTAAAGAATGGTGAATGGCTGGATATCCTCCGAGGCAAAGGGCTCATAACTAAAAGGAGAATTAGTAGCAAATACAAATGTCTAAAAAATCCAGACCTAGCACTGAGTAGGCACTCAATAAAACGCATGTGAGTAAATCAGTGAGACCGTTCCACCTTGTCAAGGAGATAATCATTCTGAAAATGTTTGTGGTAAAAGATAATGTTTGTTGGAAGAATAATCAGACTCTACATTGTTCAAAGAAAGATGTTTTTGTCTGTATTTTTCTGTCTATTCAAGGAGTGGAAAAGAGGCTTGATTTCTACTCTATGCTCTTTTTGAACTGTTACATTAAAACAAATCATGTCCATATTTTATCTTTGAAAAACATAATAGAAGAGAAAGATTCTTTGCTTTTTGTAACTTTGCCTGTGCTTTCTGAAACTTACCTACATTGTAACATACATGAATTTAGGGGCCTATACCAGAAAGATTCAGGGGACTACTCATCTTTCCTAGACCTGCTTTTGTATTCTGGGGACATGATCTAGCAAAGGCATCAAGATTAGAGGCATATTTATCATTGTCATTAAAACTGTCTACAGGATAATTGCACAGGACTTTCTAGTTCAAGGGCCCTTACATGAAGGCATTTAATAGCCCAAATTCAAGAAGAGATTCCCTATTTCTGAAGGCTGCATGTTAGGCTGGTCTATAGCTTTGTCCCATTATTTGAAGTTGTGCCTCCTGGTGTTTGAAATATTTCTCCTATTATTCGTCATTATAGTTTCCTCATTGCAATTCACTGCACAGTGCTTCTTAAGGGAGTTGCTTAATACATTTCAATCTTAGAGGCTAACTCTGAATTGTGTTTTCCCACTGATATCTCTGGTGCATTCTGGATCTAGGAAAGGTAACCTGTGTCTATTATACTGAAGTCACAGAGAGGGGCTGTCATTAGTAGGAGGGAGTTGAGTAAATGTTGATGCTGAAGAAGATTCCTGCAATATTTGAACACAACTGCAGTCCATTCCCAATTCTCAATGGTTGTTTTTATAGACCATGAAATCATAGCTAAAGTCAACTCCGTTTCTGCCCTAATGGAGAGGAACAGTGGCACAAATACTCCTAAACCATAGATAATTCCAGTGTATTTATACTTGGCTTTTGAACACTTTTTATGATAATTTTCACAGTACATTGCCCTGCTAATTATGTTTTGTTTTGGATAATATTAAAATTAACTTGTATTCAGTGATTATGTGCTATCTGATAGAGAGGAGCCTCAGGGGTATGTTGGCGAATCAGGCTGGAGAAGACGCTCAGCACTTTACACAAAGAAAGGCTGAACAGTTCAAAGCTTAAGGAAATACATATGATCTGAGTAGCTGACATATGGTTGTAGGACCTCAGTTGCATGAAACTATTTCTCCTTCCTCCCTTTCCCCTTCTACTTCCTCCCCTTATTCCTCCTCCCCTCCCTCCCTTCTTTTCTTGGAAACATTGAAAGTAACTCAAAAGAAGAGGAAACAACTAAATATTAGGCTGGCCGAAAAGTTCTCTCGAGGTTTTTCTGTAAGATGTTATGGGAAAATCTAAAGGAACTTTTGGGCCAACCCAATACACTAGTGCTAGGCCTTGGGTACTGAGGCCTACCAAGGTCTGGGGAGCCTCAGCCAGTGGAGTTAGGAGCAGTCTGGGCCATCAGGTATTCTAATACCAACAGGCAGGAGTGAAAGCAAGGTGGTGGGTCAAAGTCAAGTAGCAAGGACAGAGGCCTTGGTAAGTAGTTTCCAGAGATTCAAGCAAGGCACTTGGTAAAGTCTTAGCATGTGATCAGTCATGCACAGTTCCATAAAAACTAGAGATAAGATGTGGAAGACACAGGAACCAGCCAGATGTTGGGTAGAGTGACCGTGGCAGTCAGAAGGAAGTGGTACCATGGAGACAAGATTCCACTCAAACCAAGAAGCCACCAGTGAGCGGGGCCTCCAGTTCCCCACCCCTAGCAGAACCAATCAGAGCCAAAGAGAAAACACTACCAAAGTAAATGGTCCACCACTTCTTGGATTGAAGATGATGTCCAAAGCACCTGAGTGTCATTTTTAAGGCACTGGTCACAGTTGTTCAAATAAAGCTGCAAACCCTCCCCAGAAACATCAGTGTGAGAAGGTTGAGGGAGAATGAACATGCTTGCACAGCCTGCCCCAGCTGCAGTACAGGCTCAGCTTTCAAGTTAAATTGTCCCCAGTACTGCAAACAAGACTGAATCTACTCCCCAGATTCTTCAAGAGTCCTTTTCCAACACTGGCTAGAGGAGAGCCATAACCTTCCCTTTCCTTGTTTTCCTCCAGCCCAGCTAAGACAAGGAGTTTCACATTTTTCAACAAGTAACAACAACAACAAAAAGAAACAAAAATAAGGAAAGTAAGATGGATGAAAATAGGAATGCATGTCAATTATAAGGTAACTCGGGGTTAGGTTTTCATGGGCTGACACTGATGAATTATCGCTGGCTGTCGGGAGTACCATATTGTGGAGGGTTCAGCTGCTGAGAATGTCATCATTGATCTGCCAAACACCTGCCGGGGGTGAAGGAAAGGGGAGCATTGACAAATCAGCTTTCTACTTGCTGATGAATTGGCTTCATATTTGCCACCCTTCACCTTATTCCCAAAAGCCAGTATAAACTAAAGATCACTTTGTTTTCGTTGGCTTTATTATGTCATTAGTGTTAGAATGTACTCTCCACAAGGGCGTCTCTGTCTTGTTCGATGGTGTCTAGAACAGGACATGAGATATGATGTCCCGACTCCTGGGGTGTTTGCCTGACTTCTGCTCTCATTGAATGGATCCTGTCTTTAAAATTGCAGGTACCCTTGTATTATACTTGGGCTTCCCTTTTGGCTGGTAAAAAAAAATCCACCTGCAGTGCAGGAGACCTGGGTTCAATCCCTGGGTTGGGAAGATCCCCTGCAGAAGGGAAAGGCTACCCACTCCAGTATTCTGTTCTGGAGAATTCCATGGACTGTATAGTTCATGGGGTCCCAAAGAGTTGGACACGATTGAGCAACTTTCACTTTCATTTTGTATTATACTAGAGGAAGTGGCTTCCTGAGTTTGGTAAACCCAGGAAGACTCAGCATTTCCTTTTCATCTCTCTGTAAAGCAGAATCAAGTTGGGCTGTTGGGAAGGAAGAACTTTTTCTTTACCTTCTAGGTGCTCTGGCGGGTCGGAGAGTTAAATTGACATGAAACAGATCGATGGGAGAAAATCACACAAAAGCTGAATAACATGGATCTATGGGAGAGACCTAGAGAGACTGAGTTAGCTCACTAAATAGGGCCAAGCCCTCACCTTAAATACCATGTTCAGCTCAAGACAAAAGAGAATGTTGGGGGGTGTGGTTTGGCACTTCAACGGGGAGGAGGGCAGTTCACAGGGAGTTGGAAAAGCTGATGTTTGGTAAATAAATATTTGCTGGACCTGCAGAGACAGTGGGACCCAGAAAGGACGCTGATCTCTAGGGGTTTCCCCCACCACACCTGGTCCATATTCTTTTCCAATGTCAGTGCTGATAGCGCTATGCTAACAGGCTCTCCTCTTAGGTGATTAGGGGGAGGTCAGAATTTCTGAGTTTTGGGGGCCTTGATTGTTTTCAGCTTGAACTAATCCATATGCCAAAGAGTTGTGCTGTGGCAAACTGGGTTTTAGTTTAAGGAATGCCTTTTGTTCAGCCAGCTGGCACACAATGTGGTAATTGACACAACAAGAAAGGCTTTTCTCCAAGGCAGCAAAAGGCATTACCAACAACAGGGCCTATTCCATGACTACAGTAAGTCCTCCAGGTACTAACAAGTCCATTCTGAGAGTCCAGTGTGTTAGGTAGTCAATGAACACAATTGGCTAAATAGCACTATAAGAGGTTTATATCACGGTTCACACAAAAACCAGATAGGAAACAACTGTAAGAAAGAAAACGCGAGGCTCTAGGTGCACAGGCTTCAGCCGTTGTGGCGTGAAGGCTCAGCAGCTGTGGCTCGTGGGCCCTAAAGTGGGCAGGTCTCAGTAGTTGTGGCACACAGGCTGAGTTGCTCTGTGGTATGTGGGATCTTCCCAGGTCAGGGATTGAACCCATGTCCTTTGCCCTGGCAGGTGGATTCTTATCCACTGTACCACTAGGGAAGTCCAAGAAAACATTTTGAATCTTACAGCATGGTACCTTGAAAAGCGTAGCAGTACAGTATAACAGCTGGCGCTTCTTAGTGGTGCCAGCTACATCACTGCTGCTTTTATGCTTTCCTCCAGACATCCTGGGCTTGAAATAGATACTTCACTACTGTACTCTACACAGTAATGTAAAGTTCATGAAAGCGCATTCACTTGTAGGAGATGCACACATGTGACAGTGTACCCCAGACCCGTGAAGTAACTTATGTGATCGGACTTAGGAACACACATTCACCTCTTTTGAAAGTTCACAATTTGAAGGTTCATATGTAGGGGACTTAACTGTTTATCTTTACCATCACCTGTGTTGGGGGGGTCACATGTCCTCTGAGCACCTCCCCTCCCCCTTAACCCTCGCAGTGCTGCAGCGCCACCGGAGAGTCAGTTACAGTCCTTCCTAGTTCCTGTGCAGAAAGAATTTTCCATGTTGTCTGTTTACCCGTGTGGCGTTCCTTCCATTTGCCAACTTTCAGTGTGTTTTTCTGTAAATTAACTTTTTATAGCACATGAAAGAACTGTTGAGTTTCTTCTCAAACTTACAATAGTTTTTACTTAGATTATAGGAAAACCTCAGGAAACACTAAATTCTAAAAATTGAATACCAGCATTCTCTTGGGGTCATTTTCTAAAGCGATAAAAGCCCTTTTATTCATGGTGCTTCACTTTTCAGAGGAACTTGGAGCTTTTGATCGCGGTGAAGCATTCATAACCATGCCAGACTGCTTTGAGGGAGAGGTTTACTGATGGTACGTTAGCAAATCCTAGAATGTTTGAAGCTGATGATCTCAAAAGGGCCCCGTCTGGTATACATGTTACCAAATACCACCTTTCCTCTCCTCTGCTTTGGTTGGATCTAGGCAAGAAGGATGGAAGCTCATTTTATAAGACCCAGTGAATCCTTGGGCTTCCCAGGTGGCACTGGTGGTAAGAACCTGCCTACCAGTGCAGGAGACCAAAGAGACACGGGTTGGATCCCTGGGTTGGAAAGATTCCCTGGAGGAGGGCATGGCCATCCACTCCAGTATTCTTGCCTGGAGAATCCCACGGACAGAAGAGCCAGGCAGACTACAGACCCTGGGGTCACAAAGAGTCAGGCATGACTGAAGTGACTTAGCAAGCACGCAGTGAATACTTACTTACCCACTACGTATGCACACCCTCCTATACCTATGAATCTGTTCTGCTTCTTTCTGCCCTCTGCTCCACCTCATTACAGAGGGAATCCTAGTTTCTTTTTTCTCTCTTAAGTTACTCATTTCAGAAAAAGTCAATAAAGCAACCAAAAAATTCCCCCTCAAGAATTAGGAAATCTCTTCTTTTCTGCCAGTTTTTTTTTTTTTTAAAAGAACATGTGTGTATATACACTTGTGAGTGTGTAAGAAGCAGGGTAGTGGTGATGGTGTCTGGCGAGGATCAGTCAGGCGAAACGTTCCTGGCATTACTCACACTTTATTGTTGTAAACCTGAGGTCTGGAAAGGTGAACTGCTTCCATCTGAACTAGTCTGTGATGCACTGATTTGTTTCCCTTAATGAAACATGAATAAAATAATTGACAGCTAAAGCAGATACACGTTGACTTTGAAAACTAGGGGTTTGAACTGTGTGGGTCCACTTTCATGTGGATTTGTTCAGGAGTAAACACTGTGGAACTCCAGGATCGTTCTTGGCTGGTTGACTCTGCAGGTGTGTAACCTCTGATACAGAGGAACCATGTGTGTGCAGCACTGACCTAAGTTACACTTGCTCCTTGACCCCACTGTGTTGTTCAAGGGTCAAGTGTATAGCAGTTTCATCTTGGGGCTAATAATAGTGTACCTTGAGTGGCTGTCAAGCATTTTGCTCAAACTTTCATTATTTTACTGCCCTGGCTATAAAAAAAATATGATCTGACCCATTTCCTAGTGAAGAAATTAATTCATCTTCCACAGAGGTTCTGAAAATACACACTTCTCAGTAAATCCAGATACAGCTAATGGCCATTTTCAGAATATGATGGAGAAGGGCTACCCTTAGCCCTTAGCATTTTGAGTTTCCAAATGCTAGTTACTTAAATGGTTTCCATGTCTTCCTCCCTCTCAGTTCCTCTTACCCTGCCGACATGGCTGCGTGCATGCACGCTTTGTCGTGTCTGACCCTGTGACCCCGTGGACTGTAGTCCATCAGGTTCCTCCGTCCGTGGGATTTTCCAGGCAAGAATACTGGAGTGGGTTGCCATTTCCTCCTCCAGGGGATCTTCCCGACCAAGGGGTCAAACCTGCATCTCCTGAGTCTCTTGCACTGGCAGGTGAATCCTTTACCACTGAGCTACCTAGGAAACCCCAGACGTGGCTACCTTCTCCTTCCCTGGGCTACAAAGGAAGGATCAACGACCTTTTAATACTGTCGATGAACCTGGCAATCATGTCAAAGTTAGGGTCGGGTGGGAGGAAGAGTTCTGGCAGGGAGTCTAGGCAGGGTGATGGTCCTGAAGGAAGGTTCTCAGGTCCCTACAACAGCCATCAGGATTGGACATGAACATAAGTCATCTGAACTTTCCCCAGCATATTTAGTTCAACTCTTAGTTCCACCTCGGTGTTATTTTTTCTTTGGCGCTGCATCAGACCACTTACCTGGCTTATTCCTCCCCACTGCTTTGAGGGGCTCTTGAGCTGCTTTTCTGCTGTCCTGCCTGGCCACTCCATGTGAATCATGGGGACAGTCATTTTGTTCAACATCCTTCCCAAATACAGGGAGCAAAGATGGGCACCGCTGAACCCTTAGGGATTTTTCCAGGCTGTACCATCTCCTAGAGCCTTAATCTTAGCAGCAAAACAACTTGAGGGCTTCCCTGGTGGTCCAGTGGTTAAGATTCCACCTAGCAGTGCAGGGGTCACTGGTTCGGTCCCTGGTTTGGGAAGAACCCACATGCCAGGGAACATCTGGGCCTGTGAGCAACAACTATTGAGCCCGAGCTCCAGAGCCCATGAATTGAAACTGCTGAGCCCACGTGAAGGAACTGCTAAACCCCCATGCCCTACAACCATGGCCTGTAACAAGAGAAGCCACTGGAATGAGAAGCTCTTATACTACAACTAGAAAAAAGCCTGGGTACAGCAACAAAGGCCCCATACATTACCCACCCCCCCCCCAAAAAAAAATAACCGAACTTGAACAGTTTGAAGAATCTTTAAGCTCATTACTTATATATATATTTTCCTCACCCCCCACAGCCCCAGGTGGTGTGCAGAGTTTAGGCTCTTTTTGGTTAGCAAACTTCAGCTTTCATCTCTTTTAGGTCAGCTTGCCCTGCACTCATCCTTCACCACTGACCTGGCTCTTAGCCTAGATTTCTTATTCCTGAGTTTCTAACACAATTTTCTGTTTTCTCAACACCTTGTTCCTGACTTTGAAACCTAGGGCTCCTTCAAGGGCATGGGTTCCCTGCAGACCAACTGCCCTTCCTCCAACACACACCCATGTACATGCAGTTAGACTGGGGAGTGGTTAGTCTGGAGGCTTTCTTCTTTCCCATCAGCATCTTCAGATATTTGCCATATTATGACCATGTCTGGAAAAAATATCCTCTTGAAAGGATTTTGCCATTGGGCTATACACAGTGTATCCCTTCTTGTGACTCACATCTGAGTTCCTGGAAATATCTGAAATAAACATTCATAAGTGAATTAGGCAACAGGTTCATGGTCTTGCTTGAATCTCTGATGTGCTTGTGTGTAATTCTTCATTTGTTTGGAATGACCCATTGAACAGCCTAGCTTTATGGTTCTGCCATGTCCCTCTTCTAGAGACCTTTATCTCCCTAGATCCACAGGAATCTACTTCCTCAGTGACTTGTCATAACCTGGGCCTGGACGTATTATACTCTTTCAACAAGAACCTCTCAATCCTACCTGCCCTTTGACCTCTTGTATATTTACAGTCTTGAACTCTTTCATCTCTCCCTGTTTTCAAGCCCCTTTAGGCTTCATTTTTCAGGACCTCATGGTTGATCACTTCAATTTATCTTTCATCACCTACTTGGCTCCCTTGACCTTTCAACTCATTCTCTTTGCAGTGCCTGCCCCAGCTCTGCAATCAGGTCTCTTAGTGATGTTCGCTACTCCTACAACCCATCAGAACAGCTGGTAAAATGAAAGACAGTGAAGGAATGAGTCATTCATATTGACAGTGTTCATCTTACTTGCCATCCTGGTGCGATTGGCAGGTCCTCAAAGTCCATGCTGCTCACAGAGCTCACTCGTCTGCCTCAGAATCAGAAATACTGCCCTGAAACGAATGGGATCTCTTAATTGAGAGAGGGCGATAAATTAAGTGCTTTTAAAATGTTCTCTCTATGTATGTGCATACATAGTAGATAATTTTATAGAAATGAGAAAATATGGTTGGTGGGGAGAGATGAGCAGAATTTTGGATTGTTTTTCCCCGTTTTGGTTTTATTTCCACTTTTTCCTCTTTTTTCTATGTCAGTATCAGCTCTCACTTCACAAACATATAATAACCCCCCAAACTAAATAACCTAGAATATATGTTTTTCTCCAAGCTCATAAAGATATAAAGATACTATGTTTTTCTCCAAGATGAGCCACTCGGGAAGCCCAGGAATACTGGAATGGGTAACCTATCCCTTATCCAGTGGATCTTCCCAACCCAGGAATCAGACTGGGGTCTCCTAATCCACTGTATTGCAGGTGAATTCTTTATCAGCTGAGCTACACACTCATGTAAACATCCATATATGTGCATATATATGTACATACATACATGCACACTGTGGCTGTCTAGGCTTTTTGGTCATTGTTACAAAAGATGAGATTTAAAATATGCATTGTCTGTTTCTTACATTTGTCATGAAGTGGCAGAAATTACTCCAAATCATTTTTACTCAGAATTATTAATGCTGTTACTTCAAATAAACATTTGTTGAACATCTACAATGGGCATTCTAATTTGAGATTTATTCACATTTCAGAATTGAAGAGGGAATAAAGAGACTCATAATCCAGCCCTCCCGTAGAATGGATGAGAAAACGAAGGCCTGATAAGTATCCATGAGTTATTCATGGTCATGCAGCCAACTGTGTCGTCTCAGATCAGAACCTAGCTCCTATGGTCTCCAAGTTCAGTACTCTTTCAGTTGTACTATATATTGGTTTGGTCAAAAGATTTGTTTAGGTTTTCCCATAACATGTTATGGGGAAACCCGAGCGAACTCTTTGGCCAGCCGACACTAAATCCCATAAATTAATGTGGGAGTCTTGTCTGACAGTTACTGACACCGGAAGTTGAGAATATGCTGCAAAATGAGATAAATATTCTGGCCTGAGGTAGGGAAGGATAGTGATGAGCAATTTAGTTCCTCATAATGGTTCATTGGCCCTGTAGACAGAGCAAACTGCTTTTATTGAACCAAATTTATCAACCAGTGGAGACTCATTAGGATCTCCCAGCATATGAAGGGATATCAATAGAAAAGAGAAATTTGAATTGAAGAGCTACATAAGAGATCTTATGAAAGAAATTCCCTCCCCATCTTAAGAGAGCTCTTTCAGAGAAAATCATGGTAGAAGGTGACTGAAGATCCATTCTGGCTGCTCAGACACATCTGGAAAGGCTGAGCTTTCAACTGGAGCCCCTTTCCCGTGCTGAGGGAAAGGAAGCTGTTGCCCAAGATGCTAAAACTTATGGAAAAATATGAGAAACTTTGTGTTCATGGGGAAAAAAAAACATATCACATTTTTTTGTTTAGCATTTTATTTTTTTATTTTTTTGTGCTGCTGGGTCTTCATTGCTGCACACAGACTTTCTCTAGTTGGGTTAGTGGGGGCCCACTCTTCCTTGGGGTGCATGGACTTCATATTGCAGTCACTTCTCTTGTTGCAGAGCACAGGCTGTAGGCATGTGGGCATCAATAGTAGTTGCATCTTGGGGGCACAGTAATTGTGACTCATGGGCTCTAGAGCATTGGGTCAGTAGCTGTAGCTCCCAGGACCTAGTTCCTCTGCAGCATGTGGGAACTTCCCACACCAGGGGTCCAATCCGTGACCCCTGCATTGGCAGGCAGATTCTCAACCAATAGACCACCAGGAAAGCCCTCACATCTTTTTTTTAGTTGGGGTGTAGTTGCCTTGCAATGTTGTTAGTTTCTGCTGTACAGTGCAAGCGAATCAGCCATATATATACGTATATCCCCTCCCTCGTGGCCTTCCCTCCCACCTGCCCATCCCACCCCATTTACAATTCTTAATGGGGCTTCTGTGGATCTAATTGTCAAGTGTTATCCTCTGCCAGATTTTTGTGCATTTGATTTCTTCCATTGTCTCCAAACTGACCTGAATCCCACTCTGTTCATTCGGTCATCAGATAATTGTCGGGCATCTGTTGCACGATGCCAGGGGCTGAATAAAGGGAGAATCTGATGGTGTGGGCCTCCCACTTCCAAGCAGGAAACCACCGAATCTCCCGTGTATTCATCCCTATAGATAATTCAGTGTGGACTCCATGACCTTCACTGAAAACAGAGGGGAATGAACAAACGTTCTTTCAAGCCAACTAATTCTTTGGTTATTAAGAAGCTGATTGGATCTTTTGCATGCATTCCAAAAACTCTGAAGGGAGTCCTTGAAGGTATAATTTCACCAGAATGTGTATAATACGGACCCTTCAAGACAGCTCCCCCGCCCCCCCTCCCCAGGAACACCTCAGCTCTGTAAGTATGTGATGTGCTTTGACATCACAGGATACCTGACAATCGGATAAAAAATTGCTTTCAATGCTGGGTTTTCTTGGGGAAGTTCAGAAAGAATACTGGGTTCAGGGTCTGTATTGTGTATGTTATATTTTCCTTTTGGGACTCCGCAGTTCTGTGTACATTATGATCATAGCTAGGATTCAGTGGATACCTACTAGGTGTCAGATTGTCTACTGGCCACTTCACAGACATTTTCTAATCCAGTCACCTTGCCAGTCCTCTGTTACTGTATCTTCACTTCAAAAAGGAGGCCCAGGGAGGTGAGGTGGTTTATATCATGTCACAGAACTGCATGAGGCAGGGAGGAGGTCCAGATTCCCATGTCTCCAAAGCTGGGGTTGAGATGGATTGCACTGCACACGCCCCACCCCCATCCCCACCAGCTCTGGGGCAGCAGAGAATTAAGACATGGGCACTGCAGGTGGGACTGGAGTTATGTTCTCATGGGTCAGTTTTAAAGGAGAGCCTTGGCATTTCCCTGGTGGTCCTGTGGTTAAGACTTCTGCTTCCAGTGCCAGGGAGTATGTGTTCAATCCCTGATTGGGAAACTAAGATCCCACATGCCTGGCAGCCAAAAAAACAAAAATGCCAAAACATAAAAACAGAAGCAATATTATAATACATTCAATAAAGGCTTGAAAAATGGTCCACATTAAAAAAAATCTTTAAAGGAGAATCTTATTTTCTAAAAGCTGAATTTTAAATGTTTAGAGGAAGTCCTACTTGATATGAGTGGTCTTCTGGAGCTGGAATTTTCTTTTGAATGCCATCTCTGCACAAGTACTGCAAAGAACCGTGGAAAGGGAGAACAGACTAACTTTTCAGAGAATGTGACAGTTTACAAAAAAAAAGAAAACTACAATTTCCAGTCCTGCCAAAAAATCTCTCTAGGGTTATTATGGCTGATCCAATACTTGTTTCTCTGGGTAGTCAGATAACCCAGCCTTCAGTGAGCAAGGAATTCTCTATATCTCTTTAGTTAACTATTTCTACATATAGCTGGAATCTACAGAGAAAGTGTAGTAAATTGACACTTCCAGGTGAGAAAGTCTCTCAGGAGACCATATGGTATAAATCAAAGTATTGTTATTCACAGCTAAACTTAACAGTTCTGTTTAGCTCTTACATTTGTTTAATATGTGTATTCCTTAAAGTTTCCTTAGCAATAGATTCGTGGGTGATTTGTGTTATCATGCCTGTATTTATTCAAGATGAGGGAACAACCTCAGAAAGACAAAGTGACCCTTGAGGGCTACCCGGCTCTGTGATAGACTCTGTGATAGAGCCAGAATTAAATCGTTTTTAGATGAGACATTGTATATAGAGTTTCATGTAATTTCTCATGTGTTCTAATAGAGAACTCATTTTGAAGGTTACCATATTAGCTGTGGAATGAATCTGGATGTCTGCCACTCTCTGGCTAATGACCACTATAGGGTAAAAGATAGGACTTCCGGTTTGGGCTCCTTGGTAATGAAATCAACTGCTTGTTTAATGTTCCCATGACACACTTCATGCCTGAATAGTACCTCAGGCCCTCACTCCCTACCCTTATTTCAGCCTGGGTCTCCTTTCATCTTTGAGGTTTCTGAGCAATTTCATATTAGCTTAATCCCCTGAAAAGCTAATTCCATATATTCACCATGTGCTCAGAGGAGAGTCCAGTGACAAAGAGAACCCCAAGCACTGGACATTCAATGACATCATCCTCTCTTGACATGTTGCATGTGGGTCTTGGTAGGAGTGTTAGCGTAAGTCCGTATGCCCAGCACAGTGAGGCCAAACAGAAATGTCAGAGTCTGAAGGAGAGAAAGGATTATTGCAAGGCCGTGGAAGTAGACAGGTGGCTCGTGCCCTAAAAAGCCCTGAGCTCTTCAAAGCTTTTCATCAAAGCATTTTTAAGAGCCAGGTGAGGGAGAGGGATCTCAGGATACATGATCAGCTTGTGCACAATTTTCTGATTGGCTGATAGTGAGGGAACAGAGTGGTGTCACAGGAGTAAGCATTATTAGTCCTTAAACTCCAAGAGGCCTGGGGACATGTGCTTCATGGTCATGAAGTAGTTAACATTTTCCATCTGGTGGGGGGTTTTCACATCTGTACAACAACTCAGGAAATGTGCATTAAATACTGTTATCTATTCAATCAATCCTGAATACTCATTGGAAGGACTGATGGTGAGGCTGAAGCTCCAGTATTTTGGTCACCTGATATGAACAGCTAACTCATTGGAGAAGTCCCGGATGCTGGGAACAATTGAGGGCAGGAAAAGAGGGCATTAGAGATGAGATGGCTGGATGGCTTCACCAAAGCAGTGGGCGTGAACTCGGGCAAACTTCAAGAGATGGTGAGGGACAGGGAGGCCTGGTGTGCTGCAGTCCATGGGATCGCAAGGAGTCGGACATGACTGGATGACTGAACAACAACATCAGTTAAATAGGTACTTCAGAGAGGAGCTAAAGCAGAGGATATGAGGGAAGGCCTGTCCTGGGAAGGACCCATAAGGTTCTACTCAGTTACAGAACTTTCCCTTTGGCTCAGATGGTAAAGAATCCACTTGCAATGTGGGAGACCTAGTGTTCGATCCCTGGATTGGGAAGATCCCCTGGAGAAGGGAAATGTTACCCACTCCAGTATTCTAGCCTGGAGAATTCCATGAACTGTGTATAGCCCATGGAGTCACGAAGAGTCAGACACGACTGAGTGACTTTCACTTCACTTCAGTTACAGGAGATGAAATTAGCTTATTTTAATAGATGTCTTTAGAAAGAAATATTGAAGCATTGAAGAAGTTGCCCATCCATCCAGAGGGAAGCCTTTCATTTTATAACTTTCATCTTGTGTGTGCATGCTCAGTTGCTTCAGTCATAGCCGACTCTTTGTGATCCATGGACTGTAGCTCAGCAGGCTCCTCTGTCCAAGGGATTCTCCAGGCAACTGGAATGGGTTGCCATACCATCCTCCAAGGTATGAACCCTGTGTCTCCTGTATTGCTGGCAGATTCTTTACCCCTGAGCCACCAGGGAAGCACAAACTTTACTTATTGCTAATCTTTAGGGTTTCCCTGGTGGCTCAGATAGTAAGGAATCTGCCTGCAATGCAGGAGACCCGGGTTTGATCCCTGGGTTAGGAAGATCCCCTGGAAAAGGAAATGGCAACCCACTCCAGTATTCTTGCCTGGAGAATTCCATGGACAGAGGAGCCTGGTGGGCTACAGTCCAGGGCTCACAAAGAGTCGGAAATGACTGAGCAGACTAAGGCTTTTCACTAATTCTTACTCCATCTCAGCTCCTTTTACGTTGTGGGATTGTTGGGGTCAGTGGGCCAGGATCTGAAATGGTTGTATGTGTGTGATGGTTGTTAATTATCTAAGAAAGGCAAATGATCAAGTGAAGGGAAACAGGCGGCACTTCACAGTGAATGTAAAGTGGTGTTTGTATTGCTGCCAACTGTTGGGGAGAATTTCTTATCTGTCGTTAGGGAAAAATATACTGGAAAGCATCAATGGAAACCTACAAATAAAATCCTGAAAACTGTAAAGATTTATATGAGTTATTCAAAATAGGGGCCATATTATTATTTATGAAGACTAAATGTTTGTATTATGGTGCTATAACATTTAACACTAAAAATGATTCCTTTGCAATATTTGTTTAAATTTCAACCATGCTAATTTGGTGTATGAGCTGTTATTTATCTTTGTCTGTTTATGAAGCCAGTTTGTTAGGCAAATGATCAGTGTAATTTGCTTACTGTCATTAAGAAAACCATCTTCAAACATTTTAGAAGCACCTATATACAAACAAAGGTTATGTTAATTATATGTAAAAATATTCTTTACTTGGACATTACCATGTTAACTTCAAACCCAACATATTTACCCTAAAATCCTCAGTTTCTAGGATAAATGAGTCTTACTTGCTCACTACCCCCTTTTATTGTTGATAGAACTGATCCCTCTTACCTTGGAAACTCAGAGTCTTCCTAGGAACCCTCTCATGTTAAGCATATCCATTCTGTCACAACATCCAGAAATTCTACTTTTCAACTATATTTTTAGCTTCATTTCCAGCACCTCCATCTCAGACCTCTACTAACCCACTGGACTTATTTTCATCTCTCTGCCTACCATTTTTCTTCCTTCAATCCCTCCAGTGCATCAGTTACTCCATCTTTTGACATCTGAAAATCACTTAATGGATGTCTGAGGTATACCTGGGTGATTACAGAAAAACTTTTAAAATATGTGCCACAATTTTAAAAAATAACAGTAATGCACAAATTAAAATGGTAATAATAGAAATTATAATAATGAAAAAGACAATAGTTATATTAATGAGGGGGAGACTGTTTTCAATCTTTCCCCAGAATACAGATAACCACCTTTAAGAGAATTTGAACACAGATTAGACTTTCTACAGAGTCTATTTCTTCCTTTATTTTTTATTTATGCCAAAGTAGAAAGACTTAAATTACAAGTCATTGTGAAGCAAAGCAAACATTCGGTGGTCTGTCAGCAAGTTCTGGTTTCTCGGATTATGCGAGGAATCAGATATTACAGAGAGATTTCACTGATAGACATTCCTTGCCCCACTGGGAGCTAATTAGGTTGAGGGAACGCATTTCTCAAAAGTGTCTGGAATATTGATGTATCAACACAGAAGATACTGGCAGATGGATTTCTTATGAATTCTTAGTTTTGTCTGTGGGAATTATTTTTGATGTTCAGTTTTGGCATTCACATGCATTAAATATGGCTAATACAGCACTGATTTCTTTCTGCAGTAAGCTTGGATATGTCTAAATAGTAAGAAAGAATCTTTGTTAACTAATCCATTTATGTCAACAGTTAACCTTGGGAACTTTCCCTCTCTTTTTACAAGTGTTAAAGTTTTTGGTAGTTTGTCTATGAAGTAATAGATTCAGGCTCCTCCATATATTGAATATACTACTGAGACAAGCCTTTGTAAATTAAAGAACTAGTTTTACTGGACTTTTTTCACTTATTCTTGTAAAAACTTATTTGAGGAGCCTAACTCTTGACAGCCAGAGTTCTTGAGTGTGAAGAAATAGACTCTTCTGTTCTTTACTCATTTTTTTTCTGCACAGCATGCTGAAAATTCTTGGCAATGATCTGATCAAATTCACAGCTTTCTTTGTTTCCTCGAAACTTCAGTCAAGTTCAGGAGGCAAACATTGCCAACTGTAAATAAAGGAGTGTTGGATTGCCCTGAGGTCCAATTTCTGTCATTCATGTGGTGACATTTTACTTTGCTCTACATAGAGATGGTACTCAGTTAGTATCGACCCCAATGCACTTTGTATTACATCAGGGCTGACAAAACTATTAACAAACAAGAAATCTCTTACACTCTAGCATTAGTCTCAATGATGAAAGAAAACAAATAATCATTTATCATTTTTCCCTTCTACACACACGGTCTGCTTTATGCTGTGAACATATGATTTTGTACAGCTCAGAAGAAAAATATCTGCTAGTGAAAATATAACGATAAATAGTAAATATTCTTTCACATTGCATTCCACTGACGATATTCATCTTCTAACAGTGTCACTTCATAGAGGGTTTTGAAATTAGTTTTGCTTTTCTTGGGTGTTACTAATTGCTATTGAACTTCTTTGCAAGTTTCAATGATGCCTCTTTAGTTATGGTCTCTTCTCTGCCTTTAGTGGGACAACTCATCAATATCGTACTTAAAAGCTTTTACTTTTCGCTTGTTTTGGAAAAACCCCATAGATTTACCTGAACCTCACCTTGAAAATTACCAGAAAGCTTTAATGTCTTCATGCCACTATCAGACAACTCTTTATAACAAGCAGCACACTGAGGACCAGCGATGAAAAATAGCTGGTCCAAAAGATCTGGTCTTGAGATTTTCATTGCTTTATTTCCTGTTTGTAATTTTCTTTTCACCCTACTTGTAAGGTATAGTTCTGGCCGAGGCAGAAAAGGAGAGACGACCTCAACAGAGACAGGTTACCTTTATTCAGGCTAGGAGGGGGCAACAGTCAGCCTAATGACCAGGCTGAGTATCCGAGGGATCAGGGAGGCTTCATATTTAAAGCGAGGTTTGTGGAAGCGATAAGGGAAACATTAGTCAGGTGGGATGTTTTGGGTATACTTTAGCTGAGATGGCATTTGTAGTTGGGCAGGGGGTGATAAGTCCTCTGGACAGAGGGTGATAAGTCCCAGGCAGATGCAAGCGGCCTGGAGCATCAGGGCGGGACCTAAAGTCCGGTTTTGTTTTCTCCGAAGTTAGATGATTTAGCAAGGGCCTTTGAGGCCGTGGTTTTCTTTTCTAGGCCCAAAGACTCCTTTACTACTCAGGAACATCATGCGTTGGTCAGAAACTTTGTTTTGTGCACAGATTCACTCTCTTCTTTCTGAAAACTTCTCTGCTATTTACTTTGACAACTTTATGCCATATTATAGTACATAATTTATAATAGTCTTTTCATATTTTAGTACTTTATATGCCCAATGGATTAATTTTGAGTCGTTAGTTTATTTTGTGTGAACTGATATTATTAGACACAATAAAGCTGTGATAAGAAGAACTATAAAGTCATCAAATATAAGGCACTAATAAGCAAATTATGTGTGAATTAATCAACTGAACTGAATATCACCCTATCCAGTCTACGTATTCTGTGTGTGTTAGATGTTTAAAAATGTGAGAACTATTAAGAACATGATAAAATTTTTATGAGAATCGTAATTAAGCTTGCAGTTTAAATCTCCTAAGTGCTAGGTTGTTGGCAACTACTAGTGTTTCACAGGTCTGCCTTTGAAAAAGAGTGGTCTGGCCCTTACTTTTTTATTATTTTTTTCTGGTTACTTTCCTTTAACACAGCCACACACTCACATACACACACCCCATTCAGTGGCTCTGATAGCCTGTGTGATAAAGTCAGAACTCCTTAACCTGACATTCAAGGTCTTCCCCCAAAGAGGCTCCATCTTACTTGCCCAGACTAAGAAATATATATTCACAACCTAAAAGGGAGGAGTTATGTTTTGTTTGGCTGGAACTTTTAGAACTTCAAGCCCAGCCCAAGGGGTAGCATCTTAAGTAACCCTGAGAGAACTACTTGGAAAAGGTGTAGGGGATGCTAGGGTATATAGGAGTTTTGAAACAAAGGACGGGCAGTAGGAACAAAAGATGACTGTTAATTAAAGGAAACTGGAAATCTCAAGTTTTCTTTGTGTGGGAAAATGCAAATGACTGGGCCCTCGAAATCGCTCCTTTGATATGCGCCTCAGCCATCAGGGGCCAGGATCCTGTGTTTTCAGATCCTCAGGGTTCACCACCATAGAGAGTGGCTCCAGTCTGATGGCTCCTAGATGGCAGGTATTATTTCCTTCCTGAGTTCCCTCAGGGCTCACTGTTGGCTGCTAGCTGTAATTGCTGATGACTGTGACATGCTTTGTTTACGCAAGCTTACCTATGCGTCTGATCCAGGGTGGCACACTGTGATTAATAGATGTTGTATTTCAGTAAATGTGGGGCCCAGGACTTTCCCTACACTCATTTAAAATAGATACAAGAATTTAAGTATGACATGCCTTTTCAATAAAGCATTCTATTCAGAAATTTTCACTCGTTCTTTATAGCTTCCTTATCATCTGATTTGAATCAGTGGCGTTTTAATTTATTTAACAAATGCTAGTGTACGGTATGTGTTAGATACTCTTCTATGCATTTTACAAATGTTATCTTAATTAATCTTGAAGTCAACCCTCTGTAGTGTGTGCAGTTATTAATACCATCCCTATTTTATATGGGAGACAACTGATTTACTGAGAAGGAACTTGGCCAGGATCACAGAGCTAGTCAGTGTCAGGATTTGAACCTCCATTTTTAACAGCTGTGCTTTTGGGATTCAGACAGTAGCTTTCTCTAAGAACTAGACTTCTTTCTCTGTTTATGATATCCCTATAGGTTGAATATTAAATCACATAAAGAAAACTAGTCATTTACTTTTTAGTAAAAAGAAATTAATACACATTTTAGATACTGCATCAGAGCTTCATTGGTGTACACAGAAGAGACAGGAATTCAAAGCCTAAGGGATGGTCTAATCCGCCTTCTATGAGACTTTCCTTTCTGATGATCATTTTGCCACGGGTCATCATTCTCATGATACGCTATCATGCCCAATGTCCTGTATAAAAATGTAGCATCTTTTGAAGCAATCAACATAAAAGGGGTTCAGCCTAAAAGCAAGCAACCATTATAGGCTCTTCAATGACTCCCAGTTTTCCACAGGAGCCATTTGTGCCCAGCCCTCTTCTTCAAAACCACTCTTCTTGTGGAGCACATAATATCTTTCCATCTGTGTATAAACTGGACAGAATTTCCCTAAATAATGAATGGAGCAGTTCTGCCTCTTTTACTAATCAGCACTGAAAATTACCTCCAAATTCTGTTGGCTCCATCACCACTCACCCCTTACTTAAGAATCTTCCTGGGACTCCCTTTTTGCCAACGGTGGGAGGTAGTTTATCACTCTTAGATTCACTTTTGGGGGTCAGGCTCTATTCCCATTTTCTCAGAATCTGTTTTCCTCTTCCTGCTTTCCCTTTTTTGAAATGTAGGTTTCCTTGAATTTTTTAACTTAGCCTCTTCTCCTTTATAAAGAATTCCCTCCCTTTAAGCACAAGATTATGGTTCTTAATTGCTACCATTTCCTAATACCTAAAGGAAACTTGCAATTTAGTTTAAAAAATACTTTCATTCAGGTGTGTATACTGGCTATGTTTTTGCAACCAAAGTGTGGAATTGAGTATTAGTTCTAGTATTAAAATAGTGTCAACATCAAATGTAGTTAATTCTATTATCAGTAATGTTCCTAGTTTTCTCTAAAATCATCATGAGGGTTTACATCTAGATTAGATAATTACTTCCAGTCACTATTCTTTGGAAGTTAGAAATCTTGGAGTTTCCATGTTTTCTTTATGATATTTCATAGATTTTGGCATAATCATTATTAAGAGTAACGTATTACTCTTGCATTCCTGTTTCTTAAAAATATATTTCACAGGACTTCCCTGGAAGTCCAGTGGTTAACACTCTATGCTTCCAGTGCAAGAGGTGTTAGTTTGATCCTTGGGCAGGGAACTAAGATCCCACATGCCACGTGGTGCAGCCAAAAAATTTAAATATATATATATATATATACACACATACATATGTAGTTCCGTGTGGCTCAGACGGTTAAGCGTCTGTCTACAATGTGGGAGACCCGGGTTTGATCCCTAGGTTGGGAAGATTCCCTGGAGAAGAAAATGGCAATCCACTCCAGTGCAATTGCCTGGAAAATCCCATGGACAGAGGAGCCTGGTAGGCTACAGTCCTTGGAGTCGCAAAGAGTCGGACACGACTGAGCAACTTCACTTCACACACACATACATATATATATTTCATGATGGTTTACTTCATTCTAGATGGAAGAATATAGAGAACTGGTGGGTAGTCATCTACAAAGAGTTAACATGTTGAAATTTCCTTATAATGCAATGTGACAGACAGTGTTTGATATAAGTAGCAATGTAAAAATGACTGAGAAGGCATTATTAATTATGTATATGAGAAAACATTTGTTTTCTCCACTAACTGCACCAAAGAGTAGTGTTATATGAAGTGGAGAATTGGATCAACTGCATTAAACTAATGGTCCCTACGTACTAGAGCTGAGGCGCTAACCCAGAAGACATTTACATCTTTGTTTTGAGATCTGCGGGGTGTACTATGGAGTGGATATTTTTGCATTTTACGTAGTGAGGGAAAGAAAACCTCAAATATGACCCTGATGCTGGGAAAGATTGAGGGCAGGAGGAGAAGGGGGTGACAGAGGATGAGATGGTTGGATAGCATCACTGACTCAATGGACATGAATTTGAGCAAACTCTGGGAGATAGTGAGGGACAGGGAAGCCTGGCGTGTTGAAGTCTGTGGGGTGGCAAAGATTTAGATATGACTGAGCTATTGAACAACAACAGCAACAAAATGCCTATTCAATGACGTAGCATCATGGATATTCCAAATTTTTATTTGTGATTTAATGCCTATGCTAAGAGTGAAATCGTCTATTCAGGATACCTAAATCTCTTGTTGCAAATTGTGTGTTTTTCTAAGCAGCAGTTTACTTAGAGATGGAAGGTTATACTAAGACTGTTTTCTTTGTTGAGTGACTAATCCATCAATAAGGACTTCATATGAAATCTGTCATTGAATTCTTCTCACCTCCCCACCATGGGCAAGTTCCATCATACCTTTCTGTTGACTGTAAGCTGAACTCAGTGGTTCACATTTTCACTTTCAAAGTTTCCTGTAATAGTTGATAAGTAGATGCAATCTTTCCCTAGTTAAACAAAAAATTTATTGGAGGATAGTTGCTTTACAGTGTTGTGTTAGTTTTTACTGTATCTTCTTTTTTAATTTCCTTCCCATTTAGATCACCACAGAGTTTTGAGTACAGTTCTCTGTGCTATATAGTAGGTTCTCATTCGTCATCTATTTTATACATAGTACCAGTAGTGTATTTATGTCAATTCCAATCTCCCAATTCATCCCACGCCTCCCTCTTCCCTCTTTGATGTCCTTACATTTGTTCTCTACCTCTGTGTGTCTATTTCTGCTTTGCAAATAGGTTAATCTGTGCCATTTTTCAAGATCCCACATGTATATGTGAATATAATACTGTTTTAAGAACTCTTTGTCTTAAAATCCTTGATTTTGAGTATACCATGTTATCTTACTCCTTTCCTATTTCCCTGACCTTTCTTTCTTGAGTTTTTCACTGGTTGTATGTCTTCTGATTTAAATATGGATGTTGGCCCTTAGCCTCTTGCTCTTCTTCCTTTATATCACAGTTTTCAGTCTGGGCATTGGATTAGATGGGGAGGTGGATGGGGGTATAGAGTGTACTGAAACTTTTTTTTAGACCATCACGCATGTCCAAACACTCCTCTCCCACAGTAAAAGATTAATGGAGACAGGGAAGGACTGATTGATTTTCAGATTCCCTCAACAATATGACTACCACCTTGAGGCACACTGTGGTAAATTTTTCTTAGTGATTTTATTCATTTCCAAGTCTTGAGCATTTGTTCCAGTAAAATGAACTCTCTGTATCAAGATTTCCAACTGCGTGCTAGAAATTTACATGTGGTTATATCACTTTTCTCATAAAACTAATTCCTTATAATGTTTTTCTCTATTTGTTAATCAGAGTTACCATCATTCTGCTGACCTTGTGAGCTTTCTCATTCAGTTGCTCAGTCGTGTCTGACCCTTTGTGACCCCATGGACTGCAGCATGCCAGGTTTCCCTGTCTTTCATCATCTCCCAGAGTTTGCTGAAACTCATGTCCATCGAGTTGGTGATGCCATCCAACCATCTCATCCTCTGTCATCCCGTTCTCCTCCTGATTTCAGTCTTTCCCAGCATCAGGGTCTTTTCTACTTAGTTGGCTCCTTGCATCAGGTGGCCAAAGTATTGGAGCTTCAGCTTTAGCATCAGTCTTTTCAATGAATATTCAGGATTGATTTCCTTTAGGATTGACTGGTTTGATCTCCTTGCTGTCCAAGGGACTCTCAAGAGTCTTCTCCAACACCACTGTTCAAAAGCATCAATTCTTCAGTGTTCAGCTTTCTTCATGGTCCACTTCTCACATTTATACATGACTGTTGGAAAAACCATGGACCTTTGCTGGCAAAGTAATGTCTCTGCTTTTTAATACACTGTTTAAGTTTGTCATAGCTTTTTTTCTAAGGAGCAGGCGTCCTTTAATTTCATGGCTGCAGTCACCATCTGCAGTGATTTTGGAGCCCAAGAAAATAAAGTCTGTCACTGTTTTCATTGTTTCCCCGTCTATTTGCCCTGGAGTGATGGGACCAGATACTATGATCTTTGTTTTCTGAATGTTGAATTTTAAGCCAACTTTTTCACTCTCCTCTTTCACTTTCATCAAGAAACTCTTGAGTTCCTCTTCCCTTTCTGCCATAAGGGTGGTGTGAGCTTAGAGTCTGAGTCACCTCTGAACCCTCTCTTCTTCTGTCCTCTGTCAATCATTATCTTACTGAAACTTCCTTTCCTTTTCTGCATTGTCCTCCAATGTTACCAACACCTGCCTTGTTCACTACTCTTTCCTTCTTCCTTTAAATATTGTGGCAGCCTCCAGTTTAGTCTTCCTGACTTGTATGTTTCTCACCTCAATCTATCCTTTGTCTCCTCCACCAGTATTCTGTCCTGGCCTATTGAAATTTTGAGTAAAAACATCATCGTCATTGCTCTACTGGAGCTTATAGCCCTGTGAGGGATACAGATAATGATCAATTAATCTCATCATTAAAGGTAGTTTTAAATAAGAGCTTACAATAAAGGAGCATGGTGTTTAGAACCTAGACTAAGAGATATTAACCAGTTAACAGGTGTGTATGTGCTGGGAATGGGTTGATATTTAGGTAATAGATGGGTGTTATCTAGTCAAAGTGGTAGGGGTGATGGGTAAGAAAAGGTCTTGTCATGAAATGGAACAGTGTCTATGAATATGTCCCCTGGTAGGTAGGAACAGGCTTCCCTGGTGGCTCAGAGGTTAAAGAGTCTGCCTCCAGTGTGGGAGACCTGGGTTCGATCCCTGGGTCGGGAAGATCCCCTGGAGAAGGAAATGGCAATCCACTCCAGTATTCTTGCCTGGAGAATCCCATGGACGGAGAAGCCTAGTAGGTTACAGTCCACCGGGTCTCAAAGAGTCAGACACGACTGACCGACTTCACCTTACCCTTACCCTTAGGTAGGAACATGGAGGCTTTGAGAAAAGAAAACTATTGTCATAGCCAAGGGAAGGTGGGAGGAGGGACTTCAGTGAGCTGGTGACATAAGAGTGGTACAATCATGTGGGGCCTTGTAGGCTCCGGTTAGAATTATATCAAGTATCTAGTTATCAATTTCCATAGCTCTGAAGATAGAGCTGTGCAGACTTGTTGAAGAGTCTCAGGTAAGTTAATGATGTGATCAGACTTCAAAAGCTTATTCTTTTCTCTCTTTCTCCACCTGAAATCCATGGTCTGTTGTTTTCTTTAATCGTCTAGTTGGTTTGGTTATGAACAAGAGTACCCGGTCAACTGTTGCTCCATGCCTCATATGAAATTAATTGAGAAACAGCCATTTTTCAACTAAGACTTTTAATTATCTTTCATTTAGCTCCCAGAGGCAATTGGGCATAGATGCCTAGTAAGTAATTGTGAATAACCAACATGATTATTTTGGGCAAGGCAAGATGCAAATTTACTCCTGCCAAATAATCAGTGCCAGTTTCAACCTGGCGAGAGTTATTAAAGACTGAAGAAGGAGAACTTTTGCCTCCGTTAGGAGAGGGCTGGGCCATTATTTTCTTTCTAGAGTGATTCACTCAGGGTTGGCACACAGTATCATTAATTTATATAAATAATGCCACGAAATTTTAAGTTTAAAATGGACATTAGAGGTCACCTAGTCTCCAGACAAAATCTGTAGAATATTTATGTTTTAGTGACATTGTCATATATTCCTGGAATCTTTTTGAACATTAAGTCAATAACTGAAGCACCACTAGAGTTCAGTAGTCATATCTCCTCACATTCATTATTTAGTCATCTGTAGAAACATTTTTGGCTTAACTGCCGAATGCTGCTATAAGGTATTTAACTAGTAGCATGGTAAAACTGGGCTTCCCTGGTGGCTCAGACAGTAAAGAATCTGCCTGCAGTACAGGAGATCTGGGTTTGATCCCTGGGTCAGGAAGATTCCCCTGGAGCAGGGAATGGCTACCCACTCCAGTATTCTTGCCTAGAGAATTCCATGGACGGAGGAGCCTGGTGGGCTACAGTCTATGGGGTCACAGAGAATCAGAGATGACTGAGGAACTAACAACAGAAATAAACGTGGCAAAATTACAATCCATGGAGTTATATTCCTGCTCCGACCAGATCTGTTGACTTCCAGAATTTGTGTTATAGACCAGTCATTTAAATCACAGAAGTCTTAATTTCCTCATCTATGCCACATTCTATTGATATTTAATTAAATATTAAAAATCAGAATAAATTCTTCCATCATGAATCATGGATTAACATACAGTAAACATTTATGGAGCAACTTCTATATGCTCAGTTCTGGACTATGCTAATAAAAGTGAGTAAATAATACATAATTGTTCAAGGAGAACTATTGAACTGATGAGGGAAATAGTCAAAAAAAGCAGGTGCTGGGACAGGCTAGGTTAAGGACCCACACAAGATGCTAAGGGAGTACACAGGAGAAGATCCTAATCTACCCAGGAAGAGTCAGATTTGGCCATACAAGAGAAGTGATCTCAAGTTGAGTCTTTGACATTGAAGTGAAATTACCATGTTTAAAAAAGAAAAAATGAGTATTTATAGAAGACTGAAGAAGGAAAAGAGAAAAACAAAGCAACTGTAAGTTTGATGACAAAATTGTTGAGTAGTGTGAAAAACTGTGGAAGTGGGCAGAGGCCATATTATCAAGGGTTTTATCTTCCAAATTAAGGAGTCTTTGATAAATAGCTTTTAAATCCTTAAAATATCTAAAATCTTATAAAGACTGAAGAGATATAAGTGATACAGCCTTCCATCTCAAAACAATAAGCTTTTATTCCTGAAGGGAAATATTCTTACTCAGAATAAGTGTGATACAGTGTAGAATAGTAAATTTTCAAAGGTATGGTTCTTCTTGAATTATGAGCAGTGTAAAAACTGTGAAATAATTGCCATGATATAAACTTTAAAAAGGCTACAGAAACTCTGAGAGGTGTTTCTTTGAGCTACCTATCACAGAACAGAACCCCAGTTACGCATGGGTCTCCATCCTCATGATTGTAGTTGGCCTTTATCAAAGCCTGTTTGATATATCTCTACTAGAATCCCAAAATGCCAGAAGCACTACGTCACTTCAGTCATGTCTGACCCTTTTGTGTCCTCATGGAATGTAGCCCACCAGGCTTCTCTGTCTATGGGATTTTCTAAGCAAAAATACTGGAGTGGGTTGCCAGTTCCTACTCCATGGGATCTTCCTGACCCAGGGATGGAACCTATGTCTGTTACGTCTCCTGCATTGGCAGGCTGGTTATCTCCTTTAAAACTAGACAGATGGTGACCCTAAGACATTTGGAACTCATCCTGAGTGCTGAGGTATAATAAAGTTATTTGGGGTAAGATATAACTTTGTTCTGAAAATGATGAACAGAGTTGTACTGGTCCCATTTCTACTGTCGCTGTGTTGGGAGACCTAAGATCATGTTTGTGTCATGTTTAGGTCCCCTGGTTGGGGTCTTAGTGAAATCTGTACCCTGGGATGCAGTGCTTGCTGAAAACCACTCAGTTTAGTCTCTCCAATTCTTTCTGTCAAGTATTTCAAGAGAAAAGAGGCAGCCATCATGCTAAGTCTGTGCGCTGGACGTTCTGCATTAGGCTCAGGGCCTCCGTGTGCCTTGGTCAGAAAGCATGAAGGAGGTATTTGACGTCTTATATTGTCAGCACGTAATACATTTTTAAAAAAGAATGTTGGATTATTCTGCCTCATATTGATTATTCAGCAATGAAATTAGCTGTTAAAAAGCATTGACACTGAGGGTCCTTTTTGGAAAGAGAAGAATTATTTTTTACCTTATTTGCTAAAATTACACATTCCTTGGAGGTTTACCCATCCCAGACTCTGCAAATGAGATGAAACAATCCTTTTTTTCTGGTTTAACTAAGAGATGATATTGAGTGCGATAGAGAGAAATGCTGAATAATTATTAACACTCAAGTGTCATAGTGTTTATAGAGATTTAAGAGCTTTATTTAGACAAGAAAAAAGGCAGATATTTACTTGAAGGGATTATTACAAGAAGAGAAAGAGAAAAGGAGAAAGAGGAGAGGTTAATAGGTAGGGAAATTTGACCTTCACCAAGTACTCGGGAATCTCCATGGTATTTTTGATTTTCTTTTATGCGTCTTGCACTTGGCTCTAAAGTAAAGAAGTTACAAAATTTTAGCCTAGCTATTGTATCCATAACGAGCAAGCTTTTATAGAAAGAGATACAAAGTTCTCCCAGTTGAATATACTTGGTGCATCTAAAGATTCATGAAAAAACTCTAGGAGCATATTTCATGGCCACCAAAAGAAAAGTGTGAGTTAATATCAGTTGTTATTATTTATTATTAAGAGGACTAGAAACAGATGAATAGAAATGACTTTTTCCATATCATCTTTCACTCTTTGATGGCTTTAAAAAAATAACTTTAGATACTAAGAGTAGAATTTACAAAGACATTTGGAAGTACCCCCAACCTCAGAAGAAAAGAAAAATATCATATTTAACAGTTTCAAATATTTCATGATTTCTGGTTGGTCCTGTGTACACTTATTCTACATGAAAAAAAAATCCAATTCACTGATGGCCTTTAAAAGGCAGAAATTAGATTTCCAATCTTATTTTAATGATTACAGAACTCGTATCATCCACTGTTGTAGATATATTGCATTTCTTTGTAGTTATTGATGATGTACCCTTGTTCTGCAGTATGGCACTTGGCAAAACATTGCTTCCTAATTTGAACTCTTCAGTGTACCTTCTGGGGAAATGGCTCTATAATACCATTGTACTGACTTGTTTAGTAAATTATATTATTAGATATCCATTTATAACTTACCCTCTAAGTGATCTCAATCACTCACTCGATGTCTTGGTTTCATGTCTATGAAATTTTTTGTAGCCATTACTGTCCTTGCTTGGCTCTGAGGGCTGCTGTGTGGTTCAGTTGGATGGTTTCTGTGAAGTTCATTTAACCGTCTTGTGTGGATTCCATGTAACTGGGAGGCAGCTTTCTTGTAGATTTCTCAGATTACAGGGGGGAGTATGGGATAGGATGTGATTTATGTAAAGTGTGGGTCAGTAGGTATCATTGGCTCGTGAGGAATGAAAAAGGTGGGTAGACCAACGGGAGAGGATTTGGGAGAAGCACTGGCACACAGTGGGTATCAGCTTACATCTTGCCAGGTCCTCGCATGTGTTGCCTTCTGTACATTTTGAAATGATTCTGAAATCTGGGTATAATCAGAGACCAGAGATTTCAAGTAACTTGCCCAAGACACTTTATGCAATTGGCAAATGATGAAATTGGCATTTGACACAATTCTGACTAGCTCCTAAACTTCACACTTTTTCTGTAAAGTGATTGGAAACAGCGGAACATGAAATATTTCTTAGTTATGCAGATCAAAGTATTGACTTGGTTTTCTTGGTTAATGTTTAAAAAACAGCATGAGAAATGAATATGTGATTTGAGTGCAAACTGGCTATCTATGTCATTTTGCACACATAAGATAGGCAGAATGGCTGAAATAAGGCACATTTGAGGACCAAACTTTATGACCATTTCATTCTGGATTGCAAATACATTCTCCCCTTCTGTGTATCTGGTATCTTGAGTCTAATCCTGAGATAGCCATAATACTCGTTTGTGAGTATTTGAGTTATTTTACTCATTATTTCAGTACTTGAGTTATTTTGAATCTAAACCTGGGGTAACCATGGTGTGCATTTCAATTTTAGGTGTTCTTTAAATTAGAATCATGCATTAAGTTAGTTGACTTTTATGTTCAAAAGGCTAAAGTCATAAATGGACAATTCTAGTAGAGTACTGTAATCTAACTCTTTACTATAAGAATCAAAATATACTGTGAAAAAAAATCAGGAAATTGAAATGGATTACTGTAAGATTATGATATGATATAATTTGCCTGTAAGATTGGTATGAAATTATTCTGTTATATCAGCATTTTAAAGGATTTTTTCTGTATCCTGTTTGGGTAAGTAATAATAGTAACACCAAAAAATCTTCAAAAAGTTAAGCTTAGGTCTTCACACTCATTTTTAAGAAACTTAGATGTCTTGGGATAAATTAACTTATTTAAGGTTACTCTGAAATTAAGGGCAAAAATACTTATATTCTGAGATGAGACAAAAGTTTAGATCTCAACTTTAAATTCAATACTTATTCCTCCACTCCATACTGCCTCCTAGGACACTGCTGCTGCTGCTGCTGCTAAGTCGCTTCAGTCGTGTCCGACTCTGTGCGACCCCATAGACAGCAGCCCATGAGGCTCCCCCATCCCTGGGATTCTCCAGGCAAGAACACTGGAGTGGGTTGCCATTTCCTTCTCCAATGCATGAAAGTAAAAAGTGAAAGTGAAGTCGCTCAGTCATCTCCGACTTTTCGAGATCCCATGGACTGCAGCCCACCAGGCTCCTCCGTCCATGGGATTTTCCAGGCAAGAATACTGGAGTGGGTTGCCATTGCCTTCTCCCCTAGGACACTAACTATAATAATATCTTTCGCTTCCATTTTAGAATCACTTGTATCCTCTTATCCAGATGTTTCTGTATTAGCTTTTCTTATTAAATATCAGGAAGAAAGAAACTTGACTTTGATCTCTAAGAGCAAATGGTATTAACTGACATACGTAGTTCAGTGCCTTGTGTAGAGTAGGTGAGCCACAGACAATTGGGTGAATGTTCATCACTGGAAATTGGTTGGCACTCTTACTTTTCAAAATTTGGACGTAAGAGAGATGAACACTGTGAGGGATGATGTGTTTGGAGGGTTCAAACCCAATACCATCTTCTCCATTCCCTCTTCAAATGAAAAATACTAGACTCACAATTTCCACTGAAGGTTCTGCTCATGTGACCACCCCTATTAGTGAGTGAGCGAAGGTCAGTTACCCATTCAGTCAGTTTGTAGATTGACCAGAACACTAAAGGTAGCTTACCATGAAAACTTCTATCTAAACTGAAATGACAAACAATTAGCTGGGCCAATCAAATTCTTTCTTATGCTGGAGTTATAAATACACAGAGAGAAAACAAGAAATCTGAGACCTCAAGGTAGCAGGGGACCATAAGTAGTCACACACAGGTCAGAATGATTAGGCAGTAAAGTAATATATACAGAGTATTCTTGCCTGGGAGATCCCATGGACAGAGGAGGCTGGTGGGCTATAGTCCATGGGGCCGCAAAGAGCTGCTCTCGACCAAGTGACTAACGCTTTCACTTTCAAAGGGGGTGATGTGGGTTAGATACAGAACTTCCCAGGTGGTGATAGTGGTAAAGAGTCTTCCTGACAATGCGGGAGGCACAAGAGATATGGGTTCAATGCTTGGGTCAGAAAGATCCTCTGGGGTAGGAAATGGCAACCCACTCCACTGTTCTTGCCTGGGAAATCCCCTGAACAGAGGATCCTGGTGGGCTACAGTCCGTGTGATCACAAAAAGTCAGACACAACTGAGCACATAGACATATGGCTTAGATAAAACAGCTGTGGTGAGACCAGAGGCCCATTGCAAAACTGCCTGTCACAAAAGGGCGAAACAGTACATTCATGATTCTGAGGGAATGATGCTAGCCTGTATAACTGCATGTCTTACATCCTGTATTCTTTCATTTCTACTTCTCAGGAAGTCTGGGTGTGTGCATTTATCCATCCTGAGTGTCAGTGAGATTCTTAATCTTTCCTATCACAGGATCTTTAGAGCAACTTGTCCCCTTTTCTTTTTTGAAGATGCCTATATGACACCTTGCTTATGACAGAAAGAAACCTAAGTAATATGCTTGTGTGTATGGGGAAAAGCCTAGAGATTCTCAACAGGAGTGTCACATTCCAAATGCTTGTTTTCTGAGTGCCGGTCGCATTTACCATGATTATTTAGGTAGACAGTCCAGTTTACATCACTTTTCATGAAGCATCAGGCAAAAATGATAGAGATTTTCCCAAGTACCTTTCCGAAGCTGTTATGCCTCAAACACTTCCTTTAACTTTTAAGTATCTGCCTTCATAACAGACGAACAGGTCCTCTTGGGTCACTGTTGACAAAATTTGGAAGAAGATCTGAAATTTGGCTATTTCTAAGTAAAAAAAGAACTTTGTCTGCACTGGGAGAGAATAGTCCTCTAACCTAAAGATGCCATTGAAAACCCCTATGCCCTACTCTTTTTTCAAGGCCCTTGTTAGTCCTCCTATTCCACGACAAGCCAATGAAGTTGACTGAGTCTGAACCATTTTGAAAGATTGGCTTACAACTGGAATTCCTTCTGCTTCTTGATATATCCACTGGCCATTCTGGACTCTATGTGAATTTTCTACATCTCAAAGGTATTACGTCTAGTAAGCAATTTCTCATAAATTTTATCTGTGCAGTTATCCTATGAACGCGTTACAGATATAGTCAGATTAGTGCTGTTTCAGGCTCTGATTTGTTATCCATTCTGATGTTACCTAGCAACAAGGGAATGTCCCAATTTGTAACTCCAAGGACTTCATGGTACCAAATACACATCTCATTTATTTTCACTGAGCCCTGTGTGGCTTTCTGAATTCAAATATTAAAAAATGTTGTTTTACAGGTAGGAAGATGGAGAGCCTATAACTGGAGTTAAGCAATAAAGCAAGTAATTGGCAGATACCCTAGTGAAAACTGCATATCCTAATCTAGATTATGCTGCCTCAACAAGCTATGTTGCATTTTACTTTATTTGAATTATAAATGAAACACTCACTTTAGGTTGCATTTATCAAAGAGTTATTGAGCTGCTAATCATAGGTATCACTTTTAAAGTTTTTCAATTATGATATGGAAGAGAAAGTCTTATAGGTAATATAGGTAGAAATGTGCAGACAAGACAGACCTGAAAGAAATTAATGCTTAGTTGATTTATTTTGATAAATATGAGTAGGGTTACTGTGCCTTGAACTTCTGTGGATAAGAGCAGGAAATTACTACTTGCAGTTTTGCACTCTAGTGGTAGGCAGTATTGGACAAGGAAAATATGTAAGCCTTGAGTAAGAAGTTTTCCCTTTTTTGGTAATATTTAACATAAGGCAAAACATATCCTCCAAAAAGAACATTTTGTGGTGGATGCTGTCTGTTAAGCCACCTGGCATCAAGTGACATCCATTTCCTTTCTGTGTGACCATTCTAACCCTCATCTTAGATTGGGCAGGTTTGAAGTATCAACACGAAGTGAAATGGGTTCTTATCAAAACTTCTTTGAGATTGCCATGGTTTTTTTTGTCCTTGTAAAAGAGTGTCACACATGGTTGTCAAATCACCAAAGAAACAATGTTAGTACGGTTACCCTGGGCTCAGATGAAACTGCAGGGTGGGATTCCTTTTTATCATTCCATACAGGTAGGGTGGAGAACCATTTAAACTGAGAAGGGTAAGTTCTAGCAAAGGAATAATTGGTACTCCTAGATTGTTGCTTTAAAAATTTTTTTCAATTGAAATATAGTTGCTTTTTTAAACTATACTGATTCATGTGTTTACAAGTCAATTAGAAACATGAACAGCTCCCTCTATCACCTTCCCTGTTAGCTGCTGCTTCAGAAAGAAAAAATATATATTGCAATAATTCCAGTAGTAAGAATAAACAATTTTTAAAAATTGCGATTGTCTGTTAATTTCATCCTGACTGTAAGCTTCTTCATCTCGCATGACCACAGGACAGCACTCTCTTCTCTCTGAGGAGGGGTCCTCCATCGCTTAAATCTAAAGGAATGCTTAGAACCCTCTATGGAAGATGAGATCCTAGAGCATTTACCCTTTTCATCCTAAGGAGTTACTTATGTGCTGGAGAACAAGTTCTTAACTGTTGAGTAAACAAACTCCCTCAGCCACCTGTATATTTATTGTTTCTCCGGGACAAAGTCACTTCATTCTGACCTTAGCAGCGTCATCAGCACCATAATCATTTCAGTGATTAATTAGTGAGCATTTTCCGTGTCCACGTGTTGCACCAAGATCTTTACAGATTTCATCCTACTCTTTGCACCATTCTCTAACACAAGTGCTAGAATACAAGACTTAGAGTCTGAGAGGGAAACTGGGCTCAACGTAACATTCTGATGGAACTCAAATTTGGCACCGGAGCTATCAGATTTGAAAGCCCATGCTGTTTTCAAACCATATGCTGTGAGTATGTTTCAGGTTTCTCCCTTACCCATGGATAGAAGGAAGGTCATTTACTTTTTATTTTATTATTCAGTTTATGTAAAATTAATTTTTTTATTGGATTAATAATTGTTTCACAATGTTGCATAGGTTTCTGCTGTACAACAATGTGAATCCGTTGTAAATATATACACATATATATATCTCCTCTCCCCCTTGAGCTTCCCTTTCCCTGCCATCCCACGCCTCTATGTCATCACAGAGCACCAGGCTGGACTCCTTGTGTTATGTGGCAGCTAGATAGAAGACCATCTACTTTTAAAATTAAGCTTTTTATCTTTTTAGGATGTTGATTACCTATAATACATCACTAGAAATGGCTCCATGCTTTTGCCCTGGGCTAAGTAAGACATTTTATCAAAGACAAAATAACACCTTTTCACTGTCCCCTTCCCTTGTAGAGCCTGCTAGGGAAAGGAGAAAGTGTAAGACCCCAAGTTCATGACATGCTGCAATTTACCAAGAGCTTCCAAACATTCAAGGAAGGGCAATCAAGAGATGGTTTGCTTCGAAAAGAAAATAGGAGGGATTCAATTTTTATTGAATTGGGCTGGATTTCTGAAAGGAAAAGCGTCCCTCCAAAATGGAGTGTCTGGGCCAAGTGACATGTTGCTCTACCAAAATGGGGTTTAAGAACAGGAGAGTCTGATGTTTCATTTGAAGACACCTGCACTGCTGTGATGTCACCTCTGCTTGCACGATGCTAAACTAACCATGTGTATCATCTCCCGGATGTGAGAGAGGGTGGAGGGTAACCTTTGATGTTAAAACCAGGAGCCAAGTACAGGCAGGGCCCACTGAGGGAGGAGGAGAACTAGAGTTGAAAGGATGGAATTTTCCATAGGAAATACAAAGGCTTTTGCTACCTGACTCCTACTTACATTAATCAAGCTAAAAAGATTTCATCTCTTCTGAAAAACATTCTAGTCATATATCACTCACTTTCATCCCACATTTGAAAGTATCGTTGCCACCTATACTTCTACTAATTTCAGTGATGAACAAAAGATTGCATAAGGTAGTACATTTGTCTTAATTATTGGAAGGTGCAATTTTCAGCTTCGTTATAAAATAGGATTACACCTGAATATAAAATGTTGACAAATGTGAACTAGTTTTTCCAAGAATGTTTAAATATTGAAGTACTTAAAAGTCTCCAAAAACTCAGGAAGCCCAAGTGGGATCTCTTCCAAAATGATATGAATAACAAGTTATCATTGGATCACTCCAAAATATATTTCATTAACCGAATAGCCCATATATATTATTGAGGCTCACACTTCTGGCTGTGATGTGGGATACAGATGAATTATAAAAATTAGTACCGATCCTAGTGGAGCTTGTATTCTAGTATGAGCGACAAGAGCAATGCACAGAAAATAAGGTTGAACCTGAGTTACAAAGCATGTGTTATTGAGTAAAGTAGAGGGTGATCAGTAAGCTTCATGGAGGAAACCTACCCTTGAACATACTCATCAAGGGCTTGGACAGGTGAGAAACTGTGAATGGAGAAAAGGGCCCTCTCAGCTCACGCCATGCAAGCAGTCCCGTTAGTGGTATTAAATATGGTGTGCTGAAGGAGGAGAGCACAGGGCAGGCAAGAAGGAGAATGTAGATGAAAGGGTGAAAAAGTGAAAGAAGTAGAGTGAAGTTGGATCACAGAGGGAATTGAAATCTAAGGAGCAGGGTTTTGATGATTTAGGAGACCAAGAAAACTGGCATGCTATTTTAGGGTACGTGGAAGGTTTACAGGAAAGTAGGATGAGCAAGATACTATAAATACAAGGCCAGCCAGAAAAAGAACGGAGAGCTTCATTGCGACCTTGAGTTCTGCTTGTCTCATTCTTGGATCTGCTTTGGATCTTTGGTCTAAAGACTTTGCCACAAAATCACTTACACTTTCATGGGTCTTATAGTAAACAGACTATCTGCCCTATGGCTTCTTTTAGTTGGTGATAAACACGACTGCGCACCCATGGAATTACTTACTGTGCTGTGTCTTACAGCTTGACGCAGTGACAGGGAGACCAGATAGCTCATAACCAACACTACTAACCAATTGGCTCCATTGAAACAAGAAGTGATTGTGCCGGAATCCAAATAGAGTTGAGGTTCAAACCTAACAGAGGAAATAGGCAGAGAGATAGAGAGTGGATTTTCTGATTTAATAGATTTAAAACATCAGTCTTTGCAATTCTAAAAGTAGTGATGTACTAATTTAATTTTCCAGGTGCTGGTTGCCTCCTTTAAAACGTGTATGGTGCTATTTAGAGAACCTCATAGCAAGACAGAAGAGAAAGTTTGAGGATAATTCCAGTGAGCTTTAAACGAAGTTATTGGACCACATGAATTTATAAGATGTGGGTCTGAAGAGTATTCTTATTTCTTCAGTAGAGTGTTTCAGACTGCAAGGGGGAGTAATCAGTTAAGAATGGGTCAGTGGAAGGTCTCTGGGACGTGAATGTCAAGGGCAGAGTTAGGAATGAATTTAAGTTGGATGTTAACATAGCTAAGTGTAGCCCAAAGTATTTTGATAGATTAGATGCCTCCGGTGGTTCACCTAAGAGAAGACTGGTTGATAAAAATACCTTTTATTTCCCGTCTGAGCTTTTCACTTTGCAGTTGAGGACTTGGGTGGCCTCAAAAATCTTTAGGGTAAAAACATGTGAATCACTCTGACTTGGAAATGGCAAGGTTTCTCTCTTGAGAATACAAATCAAGACACTTGGCTTCAGGTTAAAATATTAAATGATCACTACCTTTAAATTAATATGTTATAGTTAAAGGCCTTTCTTTTACAGTGAAGAGATCCAGTGCTTCAAGTGTTGAATTGGTGAAGCTGAACAATTTCTGAACGTCTCAGTGACATGTTATCTAATAATATCTTTTGTTTTTCTAAGTTTTATTCTTGAATTATGTTATATTACCAAAGAGCAATATATTTTACTTTACATCCTCATAGAAATGCCTTCCCTGAGTTAACACTTTAATGTTTTGTCCTTATATTTTTTATGGGGTCACTGTAAGAAGTAGCACAGAAAGAGCCAATTTATATTTTCTATAAAACTGCAGTGGAAGACTTTGTTTAGTGTGATGGAAAATTCCTTATACAGAGATTTTCATGATGATATTTTCCAAGGACTTGATGCCCAGAAATGACAGATTCCTACAGACAGTCTCATAAGTTGTCATTCATTAGTGATCTGTAAATAATCCATGACAGTTCTCATTTGTCCTTGGCTACCAGGAAGTTCACAGCTAAATTTAATTCATACTAGAGTAACAATTAGAGCGACTAACCTCCCCATTAGTTTTGGTTCAGTTATTTTTTTCTTTTCATTCAAAAACGATTTCTCTTTGTTACTCCGTTTTGTTAATTACCTTGTTGTGTATATTTTAACTTTGTAGGCTGGAAAAGTAGTAGACTATTTGTAAGAGTTGTTGTTTGGTCGCTAAGTTGGGTTCGACTCTTTTGCAACCCCATGGACTGTAGCCCGCCAGGCTCCTCTGTCCGTAGGATTTCCCAGGCAAGAATACTGGAGTGGGTTGCCATTTTCTTCTCCAGCAGTTTGTAGGAGGCTAGGCTATAAATACAGAAACGTGATATATGTGAATTCCTCAAAACCTACCCCATATACCATTTCTTTCCCTCCTTATGGGTAAACCATAGGATTTAAAAGGATCTTTCATTTCATATCCACTTGCATAAGTCATGCAATAGACACATGGATCATAATTTGCATATTTTCTCATGCTATGAGGGTTCAGAAGATTTCCTGAAACAGTTAATAATCTTCACATACCTATTGTTGTTAGTAGATATCAGCATCGGTCTTGATGCCATGGCCAAATGGACATTGGCCACAGACATTGAATTCTTGGGTTCTGGGAAGATAGCTCACATCTCTCATTGCTTTATGCACTCAATGTTCCTTTTTGATTTATTTTTATTTTATTTTTTTTTGGGGGAATAATAACTTTTTTTTTTTTAACTTTATTTTTTTTTAATTTATTTTTTTAATTTTAAAATCTTTAATTCTTACATGTGTTCCCAAACATGAAACCCCCTCCCACCTCCCTCCCCATAACATCTCTGTGGGTCATCCCCATGCACCAGCCCCAAGCATGCTGTATCCTGCGTCAGACATGGACTGGCGATTCAATTCTTACATGATAGTATACATGATAGAATGCCATTCTCCCAAATCATCCCACCCTCTCCCTCTCTCTCTGAGTCCAAAAGTCCGTTATACACCTTTTTGATTTAAAAAAATCATTTTGATCTGGGTTCTAAAGCTGTTGTGAGCCCTTTAGGTATGGCTCAGTTTCTGGCCATGTTCCTGCTGCCTGTGCTGGAGGAAACAACCATTGGAAAGACTGAATTTGGAAAGAAGGGAAAATACCAGCATCTTTCTTCATTTAGAAGTTCAGCAGGAGGTGCTAGAGAAATTTCTCCACCGGCAAAAGTCTTGCTAAGACTTTAAGCTTGACTTCTTGTCACATCCTCTGCAGCTTTATTTGCTCTGTCCTTTATCCCAAGCTGAATTAATCCCTTTCACTTCGGTATATACTGAGAGTATATGTAATGCTGTTACTGCACTTGAAAAATTATTTTATAAAGTGTTTTGCTGTCTTGGGTCAATCCTCCTTATAGTCTTCCCTTGATTTTATTCTGAAAACTAGAATCCTTAAAACTTTTTCACTAGAGAATTGAGGCTTTATTTTTATCTAAAATGAAGATCACATTGAAAATCATATAATGGCAGTTGTCTACTTGGGATACCCTTGAAGCAGTGGGGGTACCCAGAGTTCTGTAGGCTGTGTCTCACCTCACTTATGTCATAGCTGGAGGCTCTCTTTCTGGACCTGATTTTGACAGCAGAGCATTTGCATTATGTCTGAAATTTGGAGGCTTTAAAGCAGTTGCTTTACTTCTGTTTTCTCAGATAATTCACTTCCCTCTATGAGTCTTATTACAGAGGTACAGTTGTCCCTCAGTATCCATTAAAGATTGGTTCCAGGACCATACCTCCTCGCAGTACTCAAATCTGAGGGTGCTCAAGTCCTTTATATAAAATGATACAGTATTTTTGTATAACCTATTAATACTCCCATCCTCTCATGTACTTTAAATCATCTCTAGATTACATATATTTGATACAATGTAAATGCTATGTACGTAGTTGCTGGTGCATGGAAAATTAAATATTTGCTCTTTGGAACTTTCTGGAATATTTTTCCTAGTATTTTCTATCTGTAGTTGGTTGAATCCTTGATTACGACCTTGTGGATATGGAGAATTGAGTGTACCTTTTTCTTAGCAGTGGACTTGGAGAGGGAATAAATTTAGGAGGAATAACATTAATATTATTATTGCAGTTACCTAATCGTATAAATATCTTTTCATTTGATTTACCTTTCCTTTACCCACATATATTTTTTTCCTGGACAGCTTACCTACAAAGTACCTTTTTTTTTTTTTTAATTTACATACTGTGTGTTGACCTAATTTGTCTATTTCAAAACTCTCTTGAAATGCTATAATGAAAAGTGGTTTCATTTTCTCAGTACTCTAAACCTGGCCTTCTTCTGCTCTTTCATTGTACCCATTTCTCCTGCTTCATCTCTCATGAAATGTGCATGTTTTTCTTCATCTTCTCAGCTATCAAACCTGCTTGCATCTTTGCTTATTCCCCTATGATTTGCTTTCTCCTCTCCATTTCACAGGCTTCATCTCTTTGCTGTTAGGAATCCAGTAATAATAAAGGTCGCTTTCTTTCACGAAGTCTTTGTACTCTAAGTCATGGGCATCTGATGGGCTAAGACCACATCTTTTCCATATCCTTTATATTGTCATCCCACGTAAACAAAAGGGCATGTTTAGAAGATGGTAGAAAGCTTAATGGGCTTCCTTGGTGGCTCAGACGGTAAAGAATCTGCCTGCAATGCAGGAGACCCAGGTTCAATCCTTGGATTGGGAAGATCACCTGGAGAAGGGCATGACAACCCACTCCAGTATTCTTGCCTGGAGAATTCCATGGACAGAGGAGCCCGGCGGGCTACAGTTCATGAGTCGCAAAGAGTCGGCCATCACTGAGTGACTAATGAACACACTTAAATACATACACACAGAAAATCTGATGAGCAGGTTCACAAAGAGTAAGGGCCTCTCAGTGGGATTTCAGAGACTATCATCTCCTTTGGGAAGATTCTCTTGTCCCATTTGACATCTATCCCATCTGAGTAACATTTAGAGAAACTTTCATTTCCATGGAAGGAAGCGGATTCAAGACACAAATGCTCTACAATAGGTAACACCTGAAGTAAAAATCGCAGAAAGCATGAAAGACTGAGAATAAATTTTGTTATCAGAGAAGGAAACATTTAGGAGAGCGAAACATTGCATAAAGAGGAAGCAAGTGATTTCTGACCTAATTGAAAACACATAAACTTAGCTCAATTGACTAAAAGTCTTAAGAAAATGAATCACCTTAAAGGGTTGCATTGATTCAGCAATCTATCCACATTTTACAATTTGGATAATTGTATAAAAGACCTGTGAAAGCTGTATTTTGGTTAAGAGAACCTCTCCTACCCCACACCCCATCTTTATGAAGGGGCTATAAGTACGCAAATAGTTTTTCTCTTTCAGATTACATATATAATAAGTATAGTGATGCTCTCAGATTCTAATCGGAATGCCACATTTGTTAATACAATCACTTATTTCTATTCTACTTTATCATTAACTAAAAGTGAAAACTCAAGAGTTTTCTCCATGTTGGTTAAATTACCTCCTTTATCTTTAAAATTACTTGAAAGATAATACATATTTTGGAGAAGGCAATGGCACCCCACTCCAGTACTCTTGCCTGGAAAATCCCATGGATGGAGGAGCCTGATAGGCTGTAGTCCATGGGGTTGCTAAGAGTTGGACACGACTGAGCGACTTCACTTTCACTTTTCACTTTCATGCATTGGAAAAGGAAATGGCAACCCATTCCAGTATTCTTGCCTGGAGAATCCCAGGGACGGGGGAGCCTGGTGGGCTGCTGTCTATGGGGTCAGACACGACTGAAGTGACTTAGCAGTAGCAGTAATACATATTTTATTTTTTACCACTTGGCCAAAATATATTGAGAAAATACTACCCTTGTTGTGATAACTGCGTTTTTCCTATGAAGGCATTAATTTCATTTTATTTTTAGTGCTTGTTCACAGTTCATTTTCAAGAGTGTCGTTAGGCTTGTTAGAGTCAAAGGAAAGAATGTATTTCCTTTTGATTTCAAATGTCTATGCTGTCATTAGCTATTAATAGTAGAACTAATAACAGGATGGCTTGGCACAGACTTTTACTGTCCTTTTCCCAGTTAGACAATAAAGTGTCAGTGTTCCTCGGTATGCTTTTGATGAGAAAATAGAGATAACACTTCATTTTTTATAACATATTTCACAAAGCTCTTTCACATACCTCATTTAATCTGCACAAACAATGATGTGAATTAGGTATTATTTTCTGCATTTAAATGTGAGGAAATTGATGCTCAAGGAAGCAATGATTTGGCTGCAGACACAGTGTATTAAGAGCCAGGGCTTAAATCCATTTTTTTCTTACTTTTGCTTCAGGGCCCTCTCTGTTGGGTTGATCCAAAAGTTTGTTCACATTTTTCCTTAACAGCTTACAGAAAAACCTGAATGAACTTTTGGGCCCCCAAGTCCCATGGACAGAGAAGCCTGGCAGGCCTGCAGTCCATGGGGTCACAGAGTCTTTCGTGACTGAGCGATCAAACAACAAAAAATACATCGTTACATTGTCTTCTTCTCCTGTGCTGTGTTCTAACCTGTTGAACTAACTAGTTAGTGTCCTTAACATGCTGCCTTAGAATACCTAGTGCTTACTGTTCTAAGTATTTGCCATGTATTACATAACACCTATAAGGCATGTCAGATTATTGTCTCTATTTTTTTTTTTTTAAACAAGGATCTTAAAGAACTTGCCCAAGATCTCATAGCCACTAAACGGAATAAATAGGTCTCAGTTTACCTTGAGAGACCATATGCTTAGTCGCCATCCATTGCTTCTGAAATGATAACTTCCTAAAGATTTTATAAATAACTTTTCCCATCAACAGCATGGTTTGCGGATGACTTTCTAGATACTGGTTATACCAATAAGAATTTCAGTAATCATTATATTGGACCACTTTCTAAAAATGATGGATTTCCTAGTGGGTAAACCGAACTGAAATGTGTATTCTATTAGAATTCAGATCTTGGGAGGTATGAAGAATAATGCTATTGCCATAAAGTTGCCAGTTTTGAGACTAAGACTGTAGTATGTCAGTTGCTCAGTCAACTATACGTCTGTTTATTGAACACTTGCTATGTTTAAGGGCTGTGATAGGTGCTTTGATAATATCTATATGAAGCCTCAGTACAGTTCAGTTCAGTCCAGTCGCTCAGTTGTGTCCGACTCTTTGCAACCCCATGAATCTCAGCACGCCAGGCCTCCCTGTCCATCACCAACTCCTGGAGTTCACCCAAACTCATGTGCATCGAGTTGGTGATGCCATCCAGCCATCTCATCCTCTGTCATCCCCTTTTCCTCCTGCCCCCAATCCCTCCCAGCATCAGGATCTTTTCCAACGAGTCAGCTCTTCACATGAGATGGCCAAAGTATTGGAGTTTCAGCCTCAGCATCAGTCCTTCCATTGAACACCCAGGATTTATCTCCTTTCGGATGGACTGGTTGGATCTCCTTGCAGTCCAAGAGACTCTCAAGAGTCTTCCCCAACACCACAGTTCAAAAGCATCAATTCTTCGACGCTCAACCTTCTTCACAGTCCAACTCTCACATCCGTACATGACCATTGGAAAAACCATAGCCTTGACTAGATGGACCTTTGTTGGCAAAGTAATGTCTCTGCTTTTTAATGTGCTATCTAGATCGGTCATAACTTTCCTTCCAAGGAGTAAGCATCTTTTAATTTCATGGCTGCAATCATCATCTGCAGTGATTTTGGAGCCCAAAAACATGAAGCCTAAAATCTAATAAAAGAAATACTTTTGAACAGGTGCTTGTTAAACCCACTAAAGGCACAAAGCTGCATGGAAACATGCGCAGTTCCCTTAATATGGAAAAAACAAGGGAGACTTGATGGAAACAGTAGCCTTAGAGATAGTCTTTGGGTAAAAGTGAGGAAAAGGCAAACTATAGTACATGGTGTAACTGTATATGGGTTCTTTGGGGATACTTCATCAAGTATAAAGTTTACAGAACTTACTTTATGAATCAGTAGGGACTTCATGTGATTGTGAAAATAAAGTACATCCATTTTAAAGCACTCTGTGCTTAGATAAACCACTGCACTGACATTTGTTGAAGAAAGGTTCTCCTGAGTGTTTAATTGGGCATATTAGGAAGGATAAATCTTTCCCATCTCAAAGAATCAATTCTTGCAGTTATTTATATCTACTTTTATATCTTTTTTTGGTAAGCACCCAACATTCATTTTGATTACGGTTAAATCAATATAAATTCTGAATGAATTTCTCTGACTCTCACTTTGCTTATTAAGCTAGAAATTCAAGGGCAATAGAGATGAGACTTTCACATCATTTCTTGGAGAATGTTTTTGATCAATGGCTCTTTAAAACCTAAGCTTATTCTTCCTTTTGTTAACATCATGAGAGAGGACTTCTTTGCTGAAATTGATTTTGCTCTTCTACAAAAACAACACTAGACGAATTTTCCAGTGGGAATTGACAGGTATATTGTTAGACTGTCAAGAATCATGATTAAGAAGAAAACATTGTGTTTTAATTTCCTAGCCTCAAGGTTATGTTCAAGAGTTGAATGAATTTTGTTTGCAGTTCATTTCCTATTAAGTGTCCTCATCACACTTAAGCAACTCTGTACTTCTTTTTCCTACCAACTACCTATGGCAGCTGAGGAGTAAAGGTGAATAAGCCTAAGTTATGTGTCTAAATATATCTTCTCTATAAGACTTCTCTTGGTCAGAATCAAGTGATTCACTAGTTTTAAATTAACAGTGGATATATAGATTTTGACATATGCCAAAGAGGAAGTACAATTTAATTCCCAAAGGATGTACTAGTTGAAAAGTTTCAGCATTCATTTTCAGGGAACTTAGAGGCAAGAGGTTGTGGTCCATACGCTTGACTTTGGCAACTTATCTTAGTAAAATCCAGAAAATAGGTTCACTAGTAGTCTCTTCGAAGGAATCCATTTCAGTGCATTCAGGTGTGTTGTCTCTACCATTAACTGGCTTCAACTTGTATAAAGCACTAGTTAAAGAGGAAGCGAGGATATCAAGATGAACAAGATAGCCTCATGCCACTGGAGTTTACAGTCAGATGAAGAAACAAGACCTTTACAATCAAATGAATCAAATCAAGTGAGGAGGCAGATATGTAGACTATAATTCTAAAGTAGGATAAATTAAAATAACTGTTGTACGTTTTTGAAAAGTAGAAGCTATGGGAACAAAAAGAGGGCACTTTCCCCCTGTTTGCTGAAATCTAAATGAGATTTATTGAAGATAAGTTTGATCTGAAAATTGAACTCTAAGCAGAATTTTAAAAAGTGGAGAAGTGGAGGAAGCATTGGAAGAAAAGATAACTGTATTTAAAAAAAATTTTTTTTTAAAGAGAATTGTGTGAACAATGAAGCAGAGATTTTGAAAGGCAGATGCTGAAAGCCAAGGGCTGAAGTACAGCTCTGCAAATGACCGCGAGATAGGAGATAATTAGGAAAAGGCTTATTGAAATCAGGTTGGAAAATTCCTTAAAATCCTAAATGCATGGACTGTTTTGTGTGAGTAGAAGCAAACAATACAGATTCTGAACTCTAATGATATACTTTGAGACAAAACTATTTAGAACAAGCTTTGTATGTTACAGTATCTGGGGATGACAGATGTCATGTGCCCAGAGTTGCTGCTTGTTTTTGCGGGGCCAGTATCCTAATGAAATACCTTCATGACATCTTGTCCTTGAAAATGAGTCTGACATCCTCAGCATCTTCGCTTTCTCTTAACCAACTTTATTTTTGGCAAGTTCATATGCTTGTCATTAAGATAAGAAATAATGCAAACTTGCACCGAAAACAAAGTCTCCTCTCCTGCTTGTTCTTTTGCTTCTATTCCCCAGAGAAAACTATATTGATCACTGAATTCATATGGCACTTAAATCCTTTTTTAAAAAATGTAACACTACTGATTTTTTATGTCAATGAACCATCATTTACTTACCAATTTCTTTAAGGGATATTCTGGTTGCTTTCATGTTTAAAAAATTTTTACAAGTAACATTGTGATGCACTTTTTTGCTTTTTAAAAATAAACTTTGTGTTTTCTTAAAACAGTTTTAGATTTATAGAAAAATTGCAAAGGTAGAACATATACTCTGTATTCAATTTCTTTTATTAGTAAGGTTTTACAATAGTGCACTATAAAGAAATTAGTAAGGATATACAGTTAGTAATTTGAGCTGAACAGCACTGTCAATCAATTTGATCTAATTGACACATGTACACTTTTCCATCCAATAGCAGCAGAATGCACATTCTTCTTAAGCTTGTGTGAAAAATTCACCAAGTAGATTGTACACATAACCATTTAAATATGCCTTTACAAATTCAAAACAATGACGATCACTTTGAGGAACTTTTCTAGCAAGTATACGGAAAGGATAAATAAGTGAAGGATAAAGGTGACATAGAAGATATATCTTAAAACATTCATATCCATAAAATAGAAGTTCTAGAAGCAGCAAAAAATTAAGAGTAAAAGATATTTGAAGAGTGTTGATTTTAATTTTAGAAATTATTCCATCTAGTCAAAGCTATGGTTTTTCCAGTAGTCATGTATGAATGTGAGAATTGGACCATAAAGAAAGTCTAGCACCAAAGAATTGATGCCTTTGAACTGTGATGTTGGAGAAGACTCTTGAGAGTCCCTTGGACTGCAAGGAGATGCAACCAGTCCATCCGAAAGGAGACCAGTCCTGAATATTCATTGGAAGTACTGATGCTGAAGCTGAAACCCCAATATTTTGGCCACCTGATGCAAAGAACTGACTCATTGGAAAAGACTCTAATACTGGGAAAGGTTGAAGTCAGGAGAAGGGGAAGACAGAAGATGAGATGGTTGGATGGCATCACCGATGCGATGGACATGAGTTTGAGTAAACTCCGGGAGTTGGTGATGGACAGGGAAGCCTGGCATGCTGCAGTCCATGGGGTTGCAAAGAGTCAGACATGACTGAGCAACTGAAATGAACTGATATAAAGAAAGAATACAAACTGAAAGGTTTCTTAAAGGGCAATATAGACAAAATAGAAGCGAGAAAGCCTATATATAGATACATTAATGTGAATTTTAGGACAACAAAGACAAAGAGAATACACTAAAATCTCCCAGGGAAGAGAACAGTGGTCCTCTAGGAAGGAACAAGAATTAGAGTGCTATCATATTTCTCACTTTTTATGCTGAATACATGAGAGTAGTATATTGTTCAAGGAAAGGGCTTTCATCAAAATTTGTTGATCAAAATATTTGATTGTGAATATGAAACAAATGATTAGTTTTACCACTCAAAATGTTCTTTAAAAATGCCACTGAAAGTGGAATGGCCATTCAATAGAATATGATTCTGTGATAAAAATAAATGAGTTAAAAGCCTGTGAAAACGCCAGTCAGAATGGCTGCTATCCAAAAGTCTACAAGCAATAAATTCTGGAGAGGATGTGGAGAAACGGGAACCCTCTTACACTGTTGGTGGGAATGCAAACTGGTACAGCCACTATGGAGAACAGTGTGGAGATTCCTTAAAAAGCTGGAAATAGAACTGCCATATGACCTAGCAATCCCACTACTGGGAATATACACCGAAGAATCCAGAATTGAAAGAGACACGTGTACCCCAATGTTTATCGCAGCACTGTTAATAATAGCCGGGACATGGAAGCAACCTAGATGTCCATCAGCAGATGAATGGATAAGAAAGCTGTGGTACGTATACACAACAGAGTATTACTCAGCCATTAAGAAGAATACATTTGAATCGGTTCTAATGAGGTGGATGAAACTGGACTCTATTATACAGAGTGAAGTAAGCCAGAAAGAAAAACACCAATACAGTATGCTAATGCATATATATGGGATTTAGAAAGACGGTAACGATAACCCTGTATGCGAGAGAACAAAAGAGACACAGATGTATAGAACAGTCTTTTGGACTCTGTGGGAGAGGGAGAGGGTGGGATGATTTGGGAGAATGGCATTGAAACATGTATAATATCATATAAAAAATGAATCACCAGTCCAGGTTCGATGCAGGATACAGGATGCTTGGGGCTGGTGCACTGGGATGACCCAGAGGGAGGGTACGGGGAGGGAGGAGGGAGGGGGTTTCAGGATGGGGAACACGTGTACACCCGTGGTGGATTCATGTTGATGTATGGCAAAACCAATACAATACTGTAAAGTAATTAGCCTCCAATTAAATAAATGTATATTTTTTAAAAAGGCTGTGAAAACACAGAGACATTTAAGTGTGAACTAGTAAATATAAAGAATCAGTCTGAAGAAGTTACCTACTATAGGAAGGTAGAAAAGGCAAAGCTGTAGAAACAGTAAAAGGATCTGTGGTGGCCAGGAGTCCCAGGTGAAGGAGGAGGGGCAGGAATGAATAATAGGTGGAGCTCAGTGAAACTTCTGGGCAGTGAAACTATTCTGTATGATGCTATAATGGTTGATACATGACATTATGCATTTGTTAAAACAACAAGGAGTGAACCCTAACATGAACCAGGGTTTCTAGTTAATAATAATATATCAATGTTGGTCATCAGGTGTAGCAAGTATACCACACTAATGTAAGATGTACGTAATAGGGAAGAACTGTGCTGTGGGAGAGAGAAGTATTTATGTACGAGAAGTCTCTATACTTTTGGTTCAGTTTGGGCTTCCCTGGTGGCTCAGAGGTTAAAGCGTCTGCCTGCAATGTGGGAGACCTGGGTTCGATCCCTGGGTCGGGAAGAGTCCCCTGGAGAAGGAAATGGCCACCCACTCCAGTATTCTTGCCTGGAGAATCCCATGGACAGAGGAGCCTGGTGGGCTACAGTCCACGGGGTGGCAAAGAGTCGGACACGACTGAACGACTTCACTTTCACTCTATTTTTTTTGGTAGACCTAAAACTATTCTTTAAAAGTCTATTAATTTAAAAAATGTATTCCAGGAAAAAAAATCCAGAACACAAGAAAATATGGGAATTATGAATGAGAAAACTACCAGTAAGTTTTATGATTTGTAAAGTATCAAGAACCGAGAGAAAAAAAGCTGTATCTAAAACAATCTAGAGATTTTTGAGATAAAAATCCAGTTCAGTGGAATGGGATGGAGTGTGGGAAAAAAGAGCATGAGGAACCCGCAGAGAGGTCAGAATATACTAGGGAACTTGACTTAGGTGCAACGTAGAATTGTATTAATATATATAAAAATGGTAAGGAAAATTATCATAGGTATTTTCTGAATAAAATGGGAGTAATTTAGCAAGAGTAAAATTTGAGGATTTTAACTCTCAAACCAGGATGAAACTTAAGTCTAATGAAAAGAAAAGTAAGGAAAGAAAAAAGAAAAGAGGGAAAGAAGGAGAGAGTGGGGGGAGAGAGGGAAGGAGTCAGGGGAAATGAGAGGGGAAGGGAAGTCCAAACATGGTCAGAAATTATTGAGCAGCTGTGCAGCTATTCTATAAATTGCGTGAATTGAGGGGATGGGAGTGGTGAGGCTTAGCACGAGGGGCAGACGCTGAAGAGTCCTTTAACCTTACAAATTCTTCAGTTGTCAATGAAGTTTGTAATTGAAAGTCAATGGAAGGTATCTTAGAACTTTGGTCTGTTTTGCAACAGTTTTTTTTTTTTTTTTTTTTTTGGTTTGTTTTGTTATTTTTTTTGTAGTGTGTGAGCAATTTTGTAGCATGTAAGGCAATTCCATGTGCTGCTGCTGCCGCTGCTAAATCGTTTCAGTCTTGTCCAACTCTGTGCGACCCCAGAGACGGCAGCCCACCAGGTTTCCCCGTCCCTGGGATTCTCCAGGCAAGAACACTGGAGTGGGTTGCCATTTCTTTCTCCAATGCATGAAAGTGAAAAGTGAAAGTGAAGTCGCTCAGTTGTGTCCGACTCCTAGCAACCCCATGGACAGCAGCCTACCAGGCTCTTCCATCCATGGGATTTGCCAGGCAAGAGTGCTGGAGAGCCACTCCTATAAAAATGGTTAGATTGGTCAATAGTGAATAAATATGAGAGATTTGTATGAGAAAAATTTTTCAAAATGATAATCGTTGAATCAGCCATTGGAAGAGTCTAGTGTAATGGCTAGTATTGCTATCAAGTAATATTATTTCGTAATGATTCTTGGTAAGGATCAAAGGCATTTTTATGCATTTTTATGTTTTACTTATCTTTAAAATATTTCAGAGGCAATTGGTGTGATACTTCAGACACTTGACTGACAGTGTAAGTTTTCTACAATAATTCAAATGCCTCCTTGAAACAGATGAACAGAACAAAATGTTCTGTGGGATGAGTGTTAAATTATTATTGTTTAGTAGAAAAATGAGCTGAACTTTGGCTGCTCTTATGTAACTCCATAAGCCGGTATTATTTCCATTTCGTCCTTTATATGTGTGCACAAATATTCCACTACAATAAAGGTCACTAATGGGAGCATTAAAAGGAGTTTTTGAGTTCCCATTCACCAGAAGCTTCTTTGTTATAATTCAGATGTGTTTAAAATTCTCTGATTTTCTCATTGTCCACTTCACTGCTTTAGATGTTTGTTTTTTTATACTTTGGCAGCATCCACAAAAATTAGAGAGTTTTAAGGAAATTATTCAGATAACTGTTCAGAAGACACTTAGGAAAGAAAACATTTAGGAGTTTGATTTCGTATTAATTTTAAAATTGAAGTGTAGCCGATTTACAGTGTTGTGTTAGTTTCTGGTGTAATATTTTACTTTACTTATTTAAATGGGTTACTTGTGTGGAGATCATGTTCTGTTATGCTTGCTGACTTCCTAGTTTAATGTTGGTTGTGTGAACATGAGTTGCTTTTGAATCCTGATTGGACTAGATGTGGATAAGCTGGGGAATGTTTGTTTAAAGTTCCCACTAGGCAATGTGCTCTGGTAATAAAAATGGTCAGAACCTCTGAATTCCACAAAAAATAGAAGATACTCGTTTATCATTGTTTGCCTGGACAGAACACTATTTATCGTTTGCAAAAACTTTATATTTAACAGCCTGGCAAAAAGTCATTATTATTCAGGCTTTGTGACTCTAGAAAAATATAAATAAAGCATACGTTAAGGAAAATGTCTAGAAATGGCCCCCCAATTTCACGTGATTAATACCAGAGTCTTTGAATGTGGTGAGTTATCACTCCCATGGTTGTGTTACATTATATGGCACAGTTGACCTTAAAAAGGGTCAAGTCTCCCAGTGGACCTAATCTAATCGCATCGCTGCCAAGAGCAGAGAACATTCTCCTGCAAGTGGCAGAAGAGGGAAGAAGGGAAAGTCAGAGAAATTCGAAATATAGGAAGGACTTGACCTATTGTTGCCGTTTGAAGATGGAAGGCCCTCATGAGAAGGAACGTGGGTGGCCGTAGGTCCTGGGAGAACGATCCTCAGCTGACAGCTAGCAGAGGATGTTGGGCCTCAGGTCACCCTGATTTTGTCAACACCCTGGAGGCGTTGGGAGTGGGTTCTTTTCCACGGCCTTCAGATAAAAGAGCCTAGCCCTGTCAGCACCTTGATTTTGACCTTACGATTTTTTGAGCAAAGTCCAGCTGAGCTCACCCCACAGTACTTCTGACCGACAGAACTGTGCAATGATATGTAGGGGCTGTTTTCAGGTTCTAAGGGTTGGGGAATTGGTTATGTAACAGTGGACAGTGACTACAGGATCTAAGACAGGTAGCTGTTGATGGTTTGAGATGCTAAAGAGAATCTCATTCCAGTGTTTCATGTTTCAGAGCACTTGCCCATTTTTCCTCACATCCCACTGACTTGACTTTTAGTTTGGTTAAAACAGGCTCCCTCAGACATCACAGAAAGGATTAAAAGTCATTAAAAGTTTCAGTTATTAAGATATGTAGTGTAAAATTTTTTTTTTTTTTGCTCATAAAGGGTCTTGCAAATCTAACCACTTACTTAGGTAATACAGGTAGCAGGAAGTAAAGCTGGTCCTAGAAACCATGATGCAGAATTTCTAACCCAGTCACCTTTCCCCTCAAGGCACATTGCCTCTGAGCTGCATATTCTCATTGACTAAGAAGATAATCCCAACTTTAAAGAGATACTGTACTTGTTTGATCATTTGGCTAATTCTGCACAGAATCCTCTTTAAATATCTATTGAAGGGTAGAGACATGGGCAGGATTTAAACATCTATATTATAATAAGAGTCTCCCTAGTAACATCATAAAATAACATTGCTTCTAATGGACAATTAAATAAAGTCCAGAGGAAGCAAGCAGCTTGTTCAAGGTCATCCTTTGCAGTTGAGAAACTGAGGCCCAAAGACGTGTCATTATTACTTCAAACGTACCCAGTTCATGGCCGAGAGAGAACTATAGTGTGTGTCTCTTGATTTCCAGTATTTTTTTATACTAAATTGTACAGACGTGTATCAGTTTTATAGAACTTGCACCCACACCAGTTTGAGAAATAAAATATGTTCACAACCTCCGAGTTATCACTATACTTGCAACAGGAATATCCATGACTTAGAGTGAAACTATGATATTCTCCGAGGCTACAATTTTTTTTTTCCTTTGGATATGGACCATTTTAAAAGTCTTTCTTGTGTTTGTTACAATATTGCTTCTGTTCAGTGTTCCGGTTTGTTGGCCATGCGGCATAATCTTAGATCCCAGATGAGGGCTCGAACCTGCAGCCGTTGCATTGGAAGGTGCAGTATTAACCACTGGACCACCAGGGAAGTCCCTGGGGCTACCAGTTTTTAGAGTCATTTTAACATTAGTCTGGCTCCAGAATTGTGTTAAGCTTGGTTGGAAGGGAAGCCCATGATGCTGCATACCTGAAGGAGGTGAATTATACCCAATCTTGTTATGTGTGACTAAACAATGGTTTAATCCCTTACTCACTGCCCACTCCTGAGTCCCAGTCGCTACAGGGGTTAGGAGAAACCATGAGAAGGTATGCTGAGTCATGAAGTCTAAAAATAGCTCTGGGAATAAAACACCTCCTTTGCCCTCAGAATAACTGTGGCTGATATATGCTTCTGCTGCTGTTTTCTCCATCTATTTGGGACATTAAAGATGTGTCTGCTGCTTCAGTCCCTTGAACCATTAAGACATATCCTATTTCTTTGGCTTATATGTTGCTTCGTGAAGATGAATGTCAGCTTGCTTTTGTTCTTTCATGTGTTTATTAGAGTATGCTTTCCTGGTGTGTAGAAGCTTGGCTTTTTTTGAAGCTAGTTTAAACTCAGATGTTTTCCCCACTGGATCTGAGATCCACTGAGGGCCAGACGCCAGGGAGCTGTTAGACATATGTAACCCTCCCCTTCACGTCTCTTCAGGAGTTTCAAACAAGTTTTAATTATAAGAGAAACAAAAGGAAACATTTCTTCTTCTGTACTGCTAGGGGAAAAAGAAAACAGCTTTGTTGGGAAATTGATTCATCGTTATGCTTTTATGTGCCTAGTTCTGTTTCTCAGAGTGACTATTTCAAATATTAAGTATTTATATTAAGTATTATGTTTTTACATAAATAGTGAACATACACTATACATTATATGTATATGTGTGTATGTATGTATGTATATGTGTGTGTGTATATATATATATATATATATTCTGTGTGAGACAGTTATGAAAAAGATGGGAGTGTTTTTTAAAAAAAGATTGAAATGTTTCAGTGCCTCTGAATATGAAAGTGACACTTTTAGTTACAAATGCATTGACCAGAATATGTCAGGTTCATGATTTGTACAATCCTAATCAGTCTCGGGGCAGAAGGGAGCAAACCCTCCTCTAGCTTTCTGGGGAGCTGTGTAAGTCCTGAGAAATGCCTTTTCACTTTGGCTCAAAGCACCAGAAAAGTCTGGGAAGTTGAATAGTGCTTGCAGATCCTGTGTCCTGGTTCTTTCTATCACTGTCAGCGTGTCAGCTAGCCAAGCACCGAGACAATGCTTACCACCCAGCCTGCCTCCCTCCCCATCATCCAAGTGTATCCGGGTATCCAGGAGGTCACAGGTAGGACAGCTCTAAGATGCTCTGTTTTCCACACATGGCTGAAGACTAGATGGTTCTATGGGTGACTTCCACATTGAACTCTGGTGGCCTTCATCCTGCTGGTTATTTTCTCAGAGCTTCCTCTGACACTTTTGTAAAATCAAGAGGATAAATACAATGTACTTCTTAAGATTCTTGGGAAATTCATCATGGAAAATATGACCGTATAAGATCCCCATAGATGTCAAGAACCTAGTAGAAATTTCAGACATCTCATTTCCCCTTGCTTTTATCCCTCCCCCTCTCCAACCACTTCATCTTCCCCTGCTCTTTTGGTGAATGAAATCTAGTCTGTTGACCTAAAGATATATTTTTACTCCCAGTGGTGTATAAATGGTTAAATTTATTTCATTCATTCAGTCAACCAGCACATCAGTTTTTGAATGTCTGCTCTTGAGAGACACTGTTCTGAGTGCTAAAGGGCAGGCAATGAACAAAACAGGCCATTGCTCTCCTGGAACAAAACTTCTAGTTGGAGGAGGAAGGCAATAAGGAAATGAGTAGTATAATATATTAGAATGTCATAAGTACTCTTGAGAAAGATAAAACAGGAAATGAGGTAGGGTTTTGGGGGGAAAGAGGAAATAGAAAAAAAATTTAATGGTCTAGATAACTTCTTGTTGAGATAGTAATGGTTGAACAAAAATGTGCAAGCTGATAAAATAGCAAGGCATTCAGGTACATAAAAAAGATTATTCCAGGCAGAAACAGAAGCCAGTGCCAAATCCTGAGGGGGAAGCATGCTAGGTATGTTTGAAGAACTGTAAGGAGCCATCTTGGCTGCAGCCCTGTAGGAAAGAACAGGAGGAACTGGGGTCATAGACGGACAGTGAAGGAGTTGCTGGACTGTATTGGTCCTTGAGAGCCATGAAAAATGAAGGGGCCTTTGGCGGGTTTGTAGGGGAATAGAATATGATTTGGCTTCATATTTTTAAGACTTACTCTTCTGGCCGTGTTGAGAAGTGTGTTGGGGGCAGGAGCAGGGTAGAATCGGTGGTGGGGGGGCACAATAAGGAGGGTATTGCCGTAATTCACGAAAGAGATGATGATTTAGACCAACATGGTAGCCGTGAAGATAAGTAATTGGCTTGTGCTTACTAAGGTAGAGCCATGAAGGTTTGCTCATGGTTTAGATATGAGATTTGAGGCGAAAAAGGAGCCCAGGATGACTCCCAAGTTTTGGGCCTGTTACTAGGATGGAGATGAGGGGAAAAAAAAATGATGGAGATGTTGTTAATGAGATGGGAAAAAAGCTGCAGTAAAACAGAACCATTAATTAAAATCACTCATAATCAGTGTAGGAAAAACACTGCCACAAACCCTGTTGGAAATAAGCCACGCGCAGAGTTGTGTGCATGGCTGCTGATTTTGTTGGTACAATCTGGAAACTAAGATCTTATCAGAGCAGTTAGCAGTGCTCACTTGGTCTTGCTGTCAAATGTATGGATGTGAGAGTTGGACTGGGAAGAAGGCTGAGCGCCGAAGAATTGATGCTTTTGAACTGTGGTGTTGGAGAAGACTCTTGAGGGTCCCTTGGACTGCAAGGAGATCCAGCCAGTCCATTCTGAAGAAGATCAGCCCTGGGATTTCTTTGGAAAGAATGATGCTAAAGCTGAAGCTCCAGTACTTTGGACACCTCATGCGAAGAGTTGACTCATTGGAAAAGACTCTGATGCTGGGAGAGATTGGGGACAGGAGGAGAAGGGGATGACCCAGGATGAGATGGCTGGATGGCATCACCGACTCGATGGATGTGAGTCTGAGTGAAGTCCGGGAGATGGTGATGGACAGAGAGGCCTGGCGTGCTGCGATTCATGGGGTCACAGAGAGTCAGACATGACTGAGCAACTGAACTGAACTGAACTGAATATGACAATGTCTAGAATAATTGTTCTACTTGGAATTTTATGATGGGACTCAGGTTTGCTGGGTTTTGTTTCTGAGACTGGCTGGTTCATTATAATATGGAGTAAGTTTTAATGTAATGTTTCCTCATTAGTAATCATTGCATTACCCTTCATGACTGTGACTAATGGGGTGGTTCTGGTCCCTTTGTGATCTTTTCTAGGTTCTGGGAAGTCTCTTTTACACGATTTGCAGTCCTCTTGTATGCTCCGTGGGCCTGAATGTCCAGCTCTCAGTTTAGACTCTTCATATTAAATCTTATCCATTGTTGAGAGATGTGTTCAAATGCCTCATCCTTTTTCAGTGGATTCCTACTGAGGCTTATCTTTCTTCATGATCAGTATATCTGCCTATATCAGAAGCACAAGACCGGTTAGGGAACATGTGTACTCTGCCTGCTTCCCCTCCTTCCCTCACCAGCCCCCTCTACCCAGAGTTCTGTTCCTGAGTTCCCTTTCTCAGTTTTGCATTATGGCTGAGATCAAAATGGCCTTGGCATTCATGATAAGAGCTGGTGATCAAACGTCTCTGAAAGGAAGTCACCTTTGGCTTGGAAATCTACCTGAACCCAGATTCCCCTACTGATCAGTCCCACAGCATTTCTAAGTACTTCCTATGGACCAGTCTCTTGCAACAGTAGCTTGAGAGTTATTATTAATTACTCTACACCCCAAATCAAGTAGATTAAATATATTTTTGTTATTATAGAAAGAAAAAAAATGAAAGTATTAGTCGCTCAGTCCTGTCGAACTCTTTACGAGCCCATGGACTGTCTCCCACCAAGCTCCTTTGTCCATGGGATTCTCCAGGCAAGAATGCTGGAGTGGGTTGCCATTCCTTCCTCCAGCAAGTCTTCCCAACTCAGAGGCTGAACCTGGTTCTCCTGCTCTGCAGGCTGATTCTTTACCATCTGAGCTACCAGAAAAGGAATCACATCATAATTAGAGTAAAACAAATTGTCATGAAAGATTTCAATATGTATTGATGATATCTGAAAAGAAGACAAGGCCATTTATGTGTGTTATAATATACACTGAATAAAGCATTAGGTTATGTTGTGACCTCATCCAGGTGAGGCTGGCAGGAGACTGACGATACATCTTTCACACTTCTTTTCTCCCCATCCCCTATCTATTAGTTTTTCTTATACCTGGAAATAAGGCAGTAAAGAAAAGTACAGTATACAGTTTTTGCTTTCTTCTAAACTAGCCACTAATTTCAGGCAAGGGCAGCACATACCTGCTGTATTTTTTTAACCTTCACATGATTTAACAGAGAAGAATGGTGACTTTATCATGTTTTTAGTGTGATTTCTTATTGCTTAAAAATGTCAGTTGGTGAAATTGAAACAGGTCATTACTTTGTTTTCTCCTTTACTTAAATGACTTGGTCCACCCAGCAGTACCCATCATTGCATTGTTTCCAGCTGATCTGTTTTAGTTGAAAATAATTTATCCCTTAACATTGATATGCTATAGAAATATCTGACATTAAATGTACCTGATAATCAACTTCGGAAAGTTACAGTTGACAGAGTAAAAGGAATATGTGTGGTGTTTTATTTTTCAAACTTAGTTAAATGATGTCCTACAATGTTTTAGAGGGAGGGATGATGGAAATTTTTTGCAACTGGAAGCTGAATATTCAGGTGTATAGAAAGCAATCTTCCTTATTCAAATAGAGTTTTAGGTGTTTGCTTTGAAATAAAATATTGGAAAAGTAATGACAAAGCCATCTTTGAAATGACTGGTTAGCCACACAATACTAATAGGATAGCACAGTGCCATGGGTGGTGGAAATGATGAACACATTACATATAAAGTTGTTTTGTGGTGGCAAAACCCTTCAGCTCCTAACTCATGATATCATTAGTTCAGTCACTAAGTCGTGTCCGACTCTTTGCAACCCCATGAATCGCAGCACGCCAGGCCTCCCTGTATATCACCAACTCCCGGAGTTTACTCAAACTCATGTCCATCGAGTCGGTGATGCCATTCAGCCATCTCCTCTGTCGTCCCCTTCTTCTGCCCCAGTCCCTCCCCACATCAGGGTCTTTTCCAATGAGTCAACTCTTTGCATGAGGTGGCCAAAGTACTGGAGTTTCAGCTTTAGCATCAGTCCTTCCAAAGAACACCCAGGACTGATCTCCCTTAGAATGGACTGGTTGGATCTCCTTGCAGTCCAAGGGACTCTCAAGAGTCTTCTCCAACACCACAGTTCAAAAGCATCAATTCTTCAGTGCTCAGCTTTCTTCCCAGTCCAACTCTCACATCCATACATGACCACAGGAAAAACCATAGCCTTGACTAGACGGACCTTTGTTGGCAAAGTAATGTCTCTGCTTTTGAATATGCTATCTAGGTTGGTCATAACTTTCCTCCCAAGAAGCAAGTATCTTTCAATTTCATGGCTGCAGTCACCATCTGCAGTAATTTTGCAGCCCCAAAATAATAAAGTCTGCCACTGTTTCCACTGTTTCCCCATCTATTTTCTATGAAGTGATGGGACCAGATGCCATGATCTTAGTTTTCTGAATGTTGAGCTTTAGGCCAACTTTTTCACTCTCCTCTTTCACTTTCATTAAGAGGGTCTTTAGTTCCTCTTCACTTTCTGCCATAAGGGTGGTGTCATCTGCATATCTGAGGTTATTGAGATTTCTCCCAGCAGTCTTGATTCCAGCTTGTGCTTCATCCAGCCCAGGGTTTCTCATGATGTACTCTGCATATAAGTTAAATAAGGAGGGTGACAATATACAGCCTTGACGTACTCCTTTTCCTATTTGGAACCAGTCTGTTGTTCCATGTCCAGTTCTAACTGCTGCTTCCTGACCTGCATATAGGTCTCTCAAGAGGCAGGTCAGGTGGCCTGGTATTCCCATCTCTTTCAGAACTTTCTGCAGTTGATTGTGATCCACACAGTCAAAAGCTTTGGCATAGTCAATAAAGCAGAAATAGATGTTTTTCTGGAACTCTCTTGCTTTTTCCATGATCCAGCGGATGTTGGCAATTTGATCTCTGGTTCCTCTGGCTTTTCTAAATCCAACTTGAACATCAGGAAGTTCACGGTTCACATATTGCTGAAGCCTGGCTTAGAGAATTTTGAGCATTACTTTACTAGCGTGTGAGATGAGTGCGGTAGTTTGAGCATTCGTTGGCATTGCCTTTCTTTGAGATTGGAATGAAAACTGACCTTTTCCAGTCCTGTGGCCACTGCTGAGTTTTCCAAATTTGCTGGCATATTGAGGGCAGCACTTTCACAGCATCATCTTTCAGAATTTGAAATAGCTCCACTGGAATTCCATCACCTCCACTAGCTTTGTTCATAGTGATGCTTTCTAAGGCCCACTCGACCACATTCCAGGATGTCTGGCTCTAGAGGTGAGTGATCACACCATTGTGATTATCTTGGTCGTTAGGATATTTTTTGTATAGTTCTTCTGTGTATTCTTGCCACCTTTTCTTAATATCTTCTGCTTCTCTTAGGTTCATACCATTTCTGTCCTTTATCAAGCCCATCTTTGCATGAAATGTTCCCTTGGTATCTCTAATTTTCTGAAGAGATTTCTAGTCTATCCCATTCTATTGTTTTCCTCTGTTTCTTTGCACTGATCGCTGAGTAAGGCTTTCTTTTCTCTTCTTGCTATTCTCTGGAACCCTGCATTCAGATGTTTATATCTTTCCTTTTCTCCTTTGCTTTTCACTTCTCTCCTTTTCACAGCTATTTGTAAGGCCTCCCCAGACAGCCATTTTGCTTTCTTGCATTTCTTTTCTATGGGGATGGTCTTGATCCCTGTCTCCTGTATAATGTCACGAACCTCAGTCCATAGTTCATCAGGCACTCTATCTATCAGATCTAGTCCCTTAAATCTATTTCTCACTTCCACTGTATAATCATAAGGGATTTGATTTAGGTCATACCTGAATGGTCTGGTGGTTTTCCCTACTTTCTTCAAATTAAGTCTGAATTTGGTAATAAGAAGTTCATGATCTGAGCCAAAGTAGCTCCTGGTCTTGTTTTTGCTGACTGTATAGAGCTTCTCCATCTTTGGCTGCAAAGAATATAATCAATCTGATTTCATTGTTGACCATCTGGTGATGTCCATGTGTAGAGTCTTCTCTTGTGTTGTTGGAAGAGGGTGTTTGCTATGACCAGTGTTTTCTCTTGGCAAAACTCTATTAGCCTTTGCCCTGCTTCATTCCAGATTCCAAGGCCAAATTTGCCTGTTACTCCAGGTGTTTCTTGACTTCCTACTGTGGCATTCCAGTCCCTTATAATGAAAAAGACATCTTTTTGGGGTGTTAGTTCTAAAAGGTCTTATAGGTCTTCAAAGAACTGTTCAACTTCAGCTTCTTCAGCATTACTGGTTGGGGCATAGACTTGGATTACTGTGATATTGAATGGTTTGCCTTGGAAACAAACAGATCATTCTGTCGTTTTTGAGATTGCATCCAAGTACTGCATTTCAGACTCTTTTGTTGACCAGGATGGCTACTCCATTTCTTCTAAGGAGTTCCTGCCTGCAGTAGTAGATATAATGGTCATCTGAGTTAAATTCACCCATTCCAGTCCATATTAGCTTGCTGATTCCTAGAATGTCGACATTCACTCTTGCCATCCCCTGTTTGACCACTTCCAATTTTCCTTGATTCTTGGACCTAACATTCCAGGTTCCTATGCAATATTTCTCTTTACAGCATCAGACCTTGCTTCTATCACCAGTCACATCCACAACTGGGTATTGTTTTTGCTTTGGCTCCATCCCTGCATTCTTTCTGAAGTTATTTCTCCACTGATCTCCAGTAGCATGTTGGGCACCTACCAACCTGGGGAGTTCATCTTTTGGTATCCTATCATTTTGCCTTTTCATACTGTTCATGGGGTTCTCAAGGCAAGAATGCTGAAGTGGTTTGCCATTCCCTTCTCCAGTGGACCACATTCTGTCAGACCTCTCCACCATGATCCGTTCGTCTTGGGTGGCCTCACAGGGCATGGCTTAGTTTCATTGAGTTAGACAAGGCTGTGGTCCGTGTGATCAGGTTGGCTAGATTTCTGTGATTATGCTTTCAGTGTGTCTGCCCTCTGATGCCCTCACAACACCTACCGTCTTACTTGGGATTCTCTTACCTTGGGCGTGGGGTATCTCTTCACGGTTGCTCCAGCAAAGTGCAGCCGCTGCTCCTTACCTTGGACGAGGGGTATCTCCTCCTGGCCGCGTCTCCTGACCTTGAACGTGAAGTAGCTCCTCTCGGCCTGCAAGCCCATGCGTTTATTTTTCTTTTGTATATTATGGTAGTTGATGGTCAGATGAGGACTGGAGAAAGAGATGGCAACCCACTCCTGTATCCTTGCCTGGAAAATTCTATGGATAGAGAAGCCTGGCAGGTTATAGTTTCTGGGGTCACAAGAGTCAGACAAAGCAATAACTGCAAACATTTAAATATTAGTGAGATTTGCTTGTGACGCTAGCCAGTTTAGCAAGCCTGAGTTCCTCAAACATTGCTGCACATTCGTGTTCAAGTCTCTAAGCCAGCAGCTACCGCTTTGCCACATTCCATGATGAACACCTCAACCTCTCTGCTATTTGATGAGAGTAGGCATTCATCAAAACGTCAGAATGATTAAAATTACAGCCCTAAAAGCCCTTTTATCAGCCCCTCCTCTTTAATCTCCTCTTCTCTCTAGCTTCATCCTGTCACTTTTGCAACCGACTATTACTGGGTTTTTTTGTCAAGAAATTGTACCTTGTTATCAAAATTGCTTGTTGTCCAAATTGCTTTCTGAGGCTACAAAATGTTGTTTGTGGACAGTGCTGAGCACAGAGGCCTCTCCGTCTCCTCTCCCAGAGTTGACAGTGGAGGAGGAAGAGGGAAGAAGTCCCGATACCTGGAGGGGCTGAGCCTTGCTTTGTCTTTATGCAGCTTGGCTGGAGAGCAGGGGAAGTAACTGAGCTTCTAAAAGATACTATTACATGAAATTTTATTCATTCTTTTATTCGTAATGTATGCTTACCTTTATGTGAGCTTTTGTTTTTTGAATGAACTCTGAGAGTCTGTGGAATAGCATCCTGTCAACTTAATTATATATGAAACAAAAAGTAAAATAGGTAAGATATATATATATGTATGTATATGTGTATATATACATGTACACATATATATATATGCCTTACCTATTTATATACACACACAAGTATAGAGTGCAGAAGAATTGATGCTTTTGAACTGTGATGTTGGAGAAGACTCTTGAGAGTCCCTTGGACTGCAAGGAGATCCAACTAGTCCATCCTAAAGGAGATCAGTCCTGGGTATTCATTGGAAGGACTGATGCTGAGGCTGAAACTCCAATACTTAGGCCACCTGATGTGAAGAGTTGACTCATTGGGAAAGTCCCTGATGCTGGGACAGATTGGGGGCAGGAGGAGTAGGGGACAACAGATGAGATGGTTGGATGGCATCACCAACACAATGGACATGGGTTTGGGTGGGCTCTGGGAGCTGGTGATGGACAGGGAGGCCTGGCGTGCTGTGGTTCATGAGGTCGCAAAGAGTCAGACACGACTGAGCAATAGAACTGAACTGATACATATATACACACATATATGCATGTGGGTAAGGCATATATATATATATATATATATATATAGTAAGGTATATAAATATGTTTTTATACTTATATATGCCTTGCCTATTTACTTATATGTTTTATTTATATTCACATGTAAGTACACACATATATACACATATAACATACACATATATTCACATATATGCATGTGGGAGGAGGGGACTGAGGAAAAACTTGGTGAACCACTAGAAATTTAGGGAAGGTCCTAAAGTCCTACTGCTGGGTCTGAAATTTTAGATGCTACATTATGGTAAGCAAGTTGACCTTTGGAGGAAAGCAAGAATTTTGCACTGGAGGCAAGCCTGCCTCACTTTGTCAGTTCCTTTGTTTGCAGACTTCTATAAATTCTGGAGCTTCAACTGTTTGTCCCGTATTTTTGTTTTATTGCAGCTGCTGAATGCTAACAGGCTGTTGATGACAAGTATATTTACTAGGCATACAAAGTGGTTAGGCAAAAGGGCATCCATGATAATTCATCTTCAATGTTTAGAGAAGATGAGCATCAGTGTCAGAATTAAGTGGGGACAGGACTTCCCTGGTGGTCCTTCCAGTGAAGGGCCTTGTAGTTAAGACTGTGTTCTTCCAATGAAGAGGGTGCGGGTCCCATCCCTGGTTGGGGAGCTAAGCTCCCACATGCTGCATGGTGTGGTCATAAATAAGTGTGTGTGTGTATTAGTTGCTCAGTAGTGTCTGACTCTTTGTGACCCCGTGAACCACAGCTCACCAGGCTCCTCTGCCCATGGCATTCTCCAGGCAAGAATACTGAAGTGGGTTGCCATTTCCTTCTCCACATACATAAATAAGTATTAGTAAAAACAGAATGAAGTGGGGAGAGTTGCCAGTGGTTCTTAGGGACAAGGTGACATCAGGGAGAGACTCCCTGGTCATAGTTTCAGAGACAGTATCAATCTCAGGAGAGATTAGGAATGACTCTGTAGGACTGAATTACCAGATTATCACCTTTTTAAGAATTATAGTGAGACCAGAAGGGAGAATGCTGTTTAGTTATGTGTAGATTTTAGATTGAAACAATTAGAAGAGGATTACTTAGGTTTCACTTTTTGTTTCACTGTTTTTCCCCCCTTGGGGATAATTGTTTTACAATATTGTATTGACTTCTGCCATACATCAACATGAATTAGCCACAGGTATACATATTTCCTCTACTTGCTTTTGACTTGGGAAAAACCATATCTTTCCTCTAAGGCTCAATTGCCTCATCTGAGAAATGGGACTAAAGCGTCCAATATTTCAGAGTTGTTACCAGGATTAAATGAGATAATATATGTCAAGAATTTAGCGTAGTATTTTGGCAGTAAGCACATGCTTAAGAAATGATATTGTTTATTATTGTGCTATGGAAATTGTATTTGACTGTGTGTGTGTGTGTATGTGTGTGTGTGTGTGTGTGAAAGAGATGTAAATTGCTTTCTCTTTTGCATTTTTATGAATGTGTGACTTTCATCCAGCTGAGCTGAGGCGTCTGTCACAGAGAGGGCTGATGTAGGATTGTTCCTGGAGAAATGGAAAGAGATCAAGATGAGATTCAGCTTTTATTGTCCCTCATGGGAATTTTCAGAGAACAGGTAGACAGTAGAAAGGAAAGCTAGACTGTGAGCAGAGGAAAGCTTTATTAAATTCATTACCAGGAGGCTTGGTAGATAGACTGGATCATCCTTTCTGGTGTGAGTGCTCAGTTATGTCTGACTCTTCCCAACCCCACAGGCTGTAGCCTGCCAGGCTCCTCTGTCCCTGGGATTCTCCAGGTAAGAATACTAGAGTGGGTTGCCATTTCCTCCTTCCAGGATTAAATTCACATCTCCTACATTGGCAGGTGGATTATTTACCACTAAGCCACCTGGGAAGCCAGGCTATATCATAGCGTTTTACCTAAGAGAGGATCTTCTTAGATAAAATAGGAAGGAGAGAAATTTTATCCCTTCTGGTCTGAGGACTACAAGAAGAAGAGGAAGATAGGAAAGTCAGGGCAGTCTTCCTTCTCCAGATGTTGTCCAGGACTGGGAAGCTATTTTATATTAATTAAAAGAAATATCAGCAGCAAGGGGAGGAACTTACTTTGCTGGGTACCCCCATACCCATTGGGTGCAGGGAGAGAGGGCATCAGAGTGAACCAGAAATGCAGTGCAGCCAGGCACAGAAGAAGGGCTTGTGTTTCGCTTTCTGGAATATGATTCTAGTAATGGTGGCATGGATGGATCTGAGAAGTGCCTTTGTGCCCTCTATGAGATACCCAGGTGTTAACTGCTATGCTGGACTGGTGATAAATAAAGGCCAGGGCTCCAAGAAACATCCCTCATCCCTATTTAGGTTCCAGGAGACTGGCTGCCAGACTCTGGCATCAGATCCCAGAGACAGCACCGTTCAGGAGACAGCCCACACCAGAGACTGGCATGATGCCTCATCCCACATAGATCCAGAGACCCAATCTGTCCCCTATTCTGAGGTCTTAAAACTCACTCCAGTCTCCATATCCCCCTTGCAGTCTTAGAGGGAACACAGGGAAAAGGGCAGATGTGAGATTGTATTTAATTACTGGATTGACTTACATTGATGGATGGAACTTATTTTAGTCCCCCTCTGCCCATTCACCACCATCATCATCAACACCACATCGAGGCAGGGAGTCATGAGAAAGATACAGTGCCTTAGAGATGGAAAATATGACCACCATAGCCAACTTGAAGTAGTGTGCAGTGCAACTTGTCTTTTTAATAGCTTTTATTAAATATGTCAGATCTTATCAACATGCATGCTTGTGTGCTAAGTCGCTTCAGCCGTGTCCAGCTCTTTGCAATCCTGTAAACTGTAGCCTGTCAGGCTCCTCTGTCTAAGGGATTTTCCAGGCAAGAATACCGAAATGGGAAGCCATGCCCTCCTCTGGGGGATCTTCTTAATCCAGGGATCAAACCCACATCTCCTGCATTGCAGATGGAGTCTTTAGCGCTGAGCACTGGGGAAGCCATATCAATATATGAAAGCTAAATATAAGAAGAAATTAAGAATGGGTATACCTCATTTTTGTAAGTGGTGGGTTTACTTTTTCTGCTGTGCTTTCTATGTATTTGCCATTCTATTCCTCTACTCAGAGCCTAAGTAAATCTGGTAGTGGAAGTCAGTTGCTGCTTCACAGTAGAAGTTTCCTCTTGTTTTTATTTTGATAATTCTGAGTTATCTTGAATATATCAGCCAATTTCAATCTAAACTTGCATTGCATTTTTTAACCTTTATATTAGAGTATAGTAGATTAACCATGTTATGATAGTTTCTAGTGGACAGCAAAGGGACTCAGACATACACACACACACACACACACATATGTTGAACTTGTATTGCATTTTAAAATACAAATATTTAATTGAAAATCATGTTTCACTTACAGCAACTCTACAACTCTGTTTTTTACATTATAGTATTGATAGAATATGTGAAGGCATGCATTGAGTGAGGGAACCCTAAAATGAAAAATGTATCCTTTTATATTCTTTGGGAAAACCCAACCCAAAATAGGAAAATAAGGTATGATGCCTAGGGATGGGCATTCTCTTTTGAGAGGTAGGCTGTTTCAGGTATCAACTGCTCTGTCAAAGTCTATCATTAGAAAAGCAGATGTATAGGTTTCTTCATCTTTCTTATCCTGCTGGTGGAAATAATGCAATCCTTTAAAAATATATAATAGACATCAAACTTTTTTTAAAAAGATAGTCACAAAATAATTATCAAACTGCTTTGAACAAAACAGATCAGACTATACTTCAACAAATTTCAAGAGATTGTCTAAATTTTGTCATGCTAAAAGCATAGCAAGCTTTGGTTACACAATTTTATCCTGTTTTTTAGTGTTCTCTTATGATTATAACAATACATTTTTTAAAATTTCTCTTTATGCTATGAAATATGTATTCCTTGTTGTTCTCATTTTCATTCCCAACTTAATTTTTAAAAAGTATTGTACATAATCAAAAGTGCAATTAAAGCCCCAATTCTCTGAATAACAAATAGAACTTTTAAAGAAAGTGATTAGAGGTGAGGTGGATGACTGAACTTGGTAATAACAGTAAAATGATCACAATCAGTGGCTATTGTGTGAACATGGCCTGTAAATTAAGAGTCCCTGCAGTGACACCCAGTCGCAGAGCTACTGCACGAGTTACGCGGTAATTTGTTATTTTACGTTTCTCTCCAAGATTCCCAAAAGAAGTGGCATCAAAAGTACACTTATTTGTAGGCTCCCAAACTCTTAATTTAGAAGACGTTAAAACATCACGGTAGAGAGGAAAATGTTGGAATGGTTCATATTTAGGGCTAACGTCTACTCTAAGAGCCCAGCTATTTCCTTCATTTTAGAGTTGAGATTCAGAAAAGGTAAATGGAAAGCTTTATCTGTGTTTCTGTGTGTGATTGCACTTTGAGAGAACCAACAGAAATAGCGTTAGAGCTGAGACATTGGGTCATATTGTAGTACACACACATGCACACACAGAGTTCAATTTTTCTAAGTGAAGATAAAAAGAATTTCAACCAAAATGCTCCTGGCTCTCCCCTTATGTGCTTTCTTCCTATAGTTCTAGCTAATATATGTCTTTTAGATACAGAAGAACATTGGGGGAAAACCGGACTAACTGAACTATTCGTATCTCATGTTTTCAACTGATAGAACATATTATCTCTTCTTTTAAATCCATTTCCTGCTTCACTGACATGCCATTTATATTGAGTAAAGTACACTAATATGAAGCGATCTTGAAAAGTTTTTATATATTTACACTTGTGCAGCCACCACCCAGATGAATATAAGGAGCAATTCTATTATGGTAGATACTCCCTTAAGCTCCTTATCGGACATCACCCTCTCTCTGAAAGGTAACTAGCATTCTGTCTTCTACTCTTGTATTAGATTTGTCTGTTTATGAGTTGAGAACAAGTTGATTCCAAAAATATGTGTTCTTTGTATCTTTCTCGTTTGAGCAGAATGCCTTTTAATTCTATCTGTTTTGTTTGACACGTGCATGCTAAGTTGCCTTAGTCATGCCTGACTCTGCGACCGTATGAACTGTAGCCCTCCAGGCTCCTCTGTCCATAGGATTCTTCAGGCAAGAATACTGGAGTGGGTTGTCATGCCCTCCTCCAGGGGACCTTCCCGACCCAAGGGTCAAATCCGCATCTCTTGTCTCCTGCACTGGCAGGCAGGTTCTTGACCAATAATGCCACCTGGGAAGCCCTGTTTGATGCATCAGTACTTTTTTATTTCTCTGTTATATTCCATTATATGGCTAAACTACAGATTGTATATCAGTGGACATGGGATACTTCCAGTCTGGGGCTATCATAAATGAAGTTTCTACAACCATTCTTGTATAGTTCTTTTGGAGGACGTATGTGCTCATTGCTCTTGGGTCTATACCTGGAAGTGGGATTTCTGTACATAGACATGTATTTAACTTAAATAGAGATTGCCAAGCTATTTTACCAAGTGGCTGAACTGGTTTATATTCACACTGACAATGTATGAGAGATCCAAGTGTTCCACATCCTGGCCAATAGTTAATATAGTCAATATTTTAAATTTTAGCCATTTTGATAGGTGTAAATTGGTGTCAAATTCATGGTTTTAATTTACTCTATCATTAAATTTAATTTAAACCTAAGTGATAGCTTTGTTGCTATATTAAGTGATATTTTATTCCATTATAATTTTATGGTTGTTAAATGAAATTCACCCAATTCTGCATTTTGACCTAACTTAAAACATTACAAAGTTCATCTCTTCATTGTAGCTTCTTCTGTATTTTCTGATCATAACCGTGTCATGTGTAAACAGTTGATAGTTTTAGTGCTTTATTTCCAATTTTTTGTATTTTTTCTTTCTTTTCCTTGCTTTATTGCAGTGGCTGAGGTCTCCAGTGGTCTTCCACAATGGCTCAGCAGGTAAAGAATTCACCTAGATCTCCAGTGTAATGTTGAATGGGTGATCACAGATATTCCTATCATGCTTCCAAAATGGGAGGCTTACTCAGTGCATATCATATCTTGTTAATTCTCTAGTCAAACCATACTTTGTATTTGTAATAACACAACAATTTACATTTGGTTATTTCACATTTAACTGAATTTCTTTGATCTCCACATGATTTCCAAATATAATTTATGACAAACTTCACTGTTTAGAAAGCAAATAATTTTATTTCATGAGATCTTTGTATTTCACATTCAATTCTAGAAAATATGTGTTAAGGAAGCATCATTTATGAAATTCAGTGCTTTCATACCTCTTTTATTTGTGACTGCTTTAAAATATAGGCAACTTTTATAGAAATATTTTTCTTCACCACATTTGTATGTAGTTTCAAAGAGAGCAGGGATTCATGTTACATTTATTTTGAACCCAATGGTAACTATTAGAATGCCTTCTCTCAGTAAATACTTGTTGATTGTTTTAGAGAAAATAAATTATTTTTATTATTCTCAAACTTAAAATTGCATTATCATTGTTGTTGTTTAGTTGCTAAGCTGTGTCCGACTCTTTGTGATCCCATGGACTACAGTGTGCCAGGCATCCCTGTCCTTCACTATCTCCTGGAGTTTCCTTATTGGTTATAATCACCATTTAAATAGCACTACATTTTACTATATTATTGCTGTTGTAAATAGTCAAAATATAATCAAAGTTGATTTTTTTCTGGAAAAATATTAGTTAAAAATTATATTAACTCAGCATAAACTATTGTGCAACCAGACAAGTAAACATATATAGCTTTGAAACATAACAGGATACCTGGATGCATTTGTAATCATCAGAACATGTACTGATCAATCTTTACATATTAGTATACCAAATTCCTGTTACCTGATCACATGGACTACAGAATTTATTCTACATTTTAAAATAAAATACAAATTAATTTTCATTGGTATAATTTTCCTTTACTATAAACATAGAGAAAATTTTGGTTTCATCTCTTTCTTTCCTCCTTCTTGTTTTTCTTATTTACCCATAAATTAACCGTGTTTTCTGATTTTCCTGGTTAGCATGGCAATTTGGATAATGTTGGGGACAGTGGTGTTTGAAAATATTATATTATAGACCTAGGTCTATAATTTTAATTTTAAGTGAAATTGTAGGTACATTTGTTATATCAGATCTGCAATAATACCTTTATAAACATTACTTTTGATCATATGTACTAAAGGGTATTTAATCTTACGGATGTTGTTTATGGGTTTTAAATCCTGTGAAGAAAGTAATTTGCCTATGAATTTCAGAGGCAGATGTTAGGTAGTGAGGGTGATTTACTTAAATCCTTGTTCCAGGTAGGGGTAGACATAGGAGTATGTCCTGAATCTTCTCTTAATCTAAATAATTAAAAAACACGTATTAGTCGACATCCCTAGTATATAGACAGCACGGCTTCTAGCCAGCGTGTCAGTTGTCTTAAACAAGGCTTTTATTTCTGTCTCTTTGCCTTGCTTAAGATCAGGTGATCTATTTAACAAGAGATACATAGGTAGAAACACTTGTAATGCTGAAATTTTGACATTTCAAGGTAAATCTAGCATCAGAGGGCTCCATTAGGTAGTCTGAAGTATGTTCAAATTACACGACAGAAAATTTGTTCTAAAAACTAATGACAGCAAGGGAGAGGGAACTATTCAGAGTAAGTAGGGCGGTATTTGTTTATCTAAAAAATTTTTGGCACATTATTTGACTACTACTCCATTTAATATGACTTATGCAGTCACCTGGACTTGTGTAATGTCAGTGCTTAGATTAAAAAGAATTGTAGCTCAGAACCTTATATTCTTCACTGTGCATTCATTTCATATATGAAATGAATGAGTCCACAATATCTCAATATTTGAACACTTTGTTTTAATACACCTAGCCATTGAACCTCAGAGTCTATGCTAAATGTTATTATCACTATAACAACATTAGGGGATTTAAAAAACTCACAATTTAATGTGCATGAATGCACAGCTTTCAAAGTTTGTTTCATTACACCCTTATGGATTATCTTATTACATTTATACCTTACACCTTTAACAATACCAAGACAGATGTATATACATATAGTTACATGCATATTTTCAGCATTGGAAATTCACTTATTGTCCTGTCTGTCAAGTAATCTGGATACTTAAGTAGGCCACATCTTGGGAATTTCTAGAACTTACATTTAGAACACTTTAATTGATATTGTAGGTAATGAAATTTTACACCTACCATCTCATATTTCCCTTCAAATTACTTTTAAATTGCATCGTCCTGTTTTCCTGGCCATGTGATTAAAGAAATGGCTAAAGGAAAATGCTGGAAAGATATCATTAAGCATAGAGTTACCTCATTTTTCCTTAAGATATCAAAAGTGCAAACTCAAAAACGTTGGAATGAAATTTGATTTATAGTGAAACAGAGAACCCATGGAATTCACAGAAAGGAAGTGAGCAAAATTTGCTAACAGCTGCAGTTGAGTAAGATGTACAAGGCAGAGCAGTCGGTCATCTGTTCAGCGGTCAGCTGCAGGCGAAGCCTCACCAGCTTCCCTCCAGGAACCGGGCTTGGCATTTTAATTGCTGAAGTGCACCCACTGGTGACCAGCTGCCCAGAGAGCCAATCGGGAGTAGCTCTGGGTCCTTCCAGAGTCTTAGGGGAAAGACTGAGAAGAGGGAAAGTGTATCTTGACCTAGACAGAGCCCAGCTGGTCCTGAGTTTCCTAAGACACCAGCAGACAATGCCTTGAAGGAGACAAGCAAACACTCAGACTTCTTAGAAGAGAGAAAAGGCTTGAAGCAGGATTCTTAGGCTTCATTTTAATTAGGGTCAAATCAGAGTCTCTGGCTGAAGAATGTAGCACCACATTCATCTTAACCTTTCTCTAGAAGAAAACGAACTCCGAGGAGTTAACCTTGCAGCTACTACTGATTTGACATTAACTTATCCCCCTACTTAGGCTGGGATTTTGCTATGTGTGTTTGGACCCCAAGGTGTAGAAGGAACTCCTGGTAGGAAACAAAACGGGGGTCTTCTTTGCATAGCCCCGAGGCCGTGCTGGCTGCTCCCTCCCATGGATAGGTATCTCCGGCCATCTTTGGGTCTGATGCTCTGCTTCACTCTTTTGCCCCAAATGTGATCTCTGATCATATGTATCAGGCAGTTTGTGTTTCATTATGTAATTCACCCCGGTTGAACACTACTATTACGTGAATTTCTTGAAGGGAGACCTATAGCCACAGACTTTTTCTTCCCCAGACTACTGATATATGAACCTTGCTGATAAAAGGAGTAGATAGAAAGTTCCAAAGTGAAACTTTGATAGCATTCAAGAAATCAAAGAAAAATAGCCCAAGTCTTGGAACTCTGTTTCTAAGTTTTGAGTGGTGGGCAAGGAGAGGAGAATGCATTGATTAAAAGTGAGGGAAGAGTGAAGGAAAGAAGCAAGTCTGTAGTATTCTGCTGTCTTCTAATGTATTCTGGCAGGAAGTTACTGTGAATGGAACAAATGTACACTACCCTGTGTGTTTGGAAAGAGGACAGGAATGTGCCTTGGGAGTGAATGGAAAATTTATTAAATTAAGATTCCCTCAAACTTGATTTTCTATCTTTACCAAGCACCGTAGTTAATTGGCATTCCTGAGACTCCTATGGGACCCAGGAGGCAGACAAGAATCAACAATTCAGAATCATGAAATCAAATGGAAAACCAGTCACAGAAAGACTAGGAAAGAAAATGTTAATACATGTATTTTCCAACATCTCATTGAAACTATGATTGAAAATGATCCAAAAAGTGTAGAGAAAATAAAGAATATTAAAGTTATATGAAATTAGTTTATATAACATTTTATATTTGTTTGTAAAGTGTTTTGATAATTGCTTGATCTGGCTTATATAAACAGATATATCTGTATTGATAGCTATGTATTTATGTATACACACATAGAAGAGTTCTAGAAAGAAGAGGGCAAAATGAACATAAGTTACTTCTGGAGATTGGGTATAGGATTCTGGTGTAGGATACAGAAGATCTGTTACATTTCATTTTATATTTCTCTGGCAAGTTTAAGGGAACATTATGCTTTTTAATGTTAAAAATTCTGAAATACATTTTGATTAAAATAATAATTTACATTCTTCTCAAAATTAACCTTATTTACCATGTTGGCATATTTGCTTGCATACCTTGTTTCTTTTAAGAAACTTTTGTAAAATTTTGTTAAAAGCAGTGTAAACTTAAAGCTAGTACAAAAACAAAAACTCTCAAACCACACAGACTTGCAGTTAACATTAGATGCATAAAATTCTATGACATATTTCTTTGTATGTTCATCAATAAAAGAATGGATGGGCTTCTTCAGTGGCTCAAGGGTAAAGAATCCACCTACAATGCAGGAGACACAGGAGATGTCAGTGTGATCCCTGGATCAGGAAGATCCCCAGGAGGAGGGAATGGCAATCTACTCCAGTATTCTTGCCTGGGAAATCCCAACAGAGGAGCCCGGTGGGTTGCAAAGAGTCAGACATGATTGAAGCAGCTGAACACACACACACACACACACAATGAAAGGATGGATAGATGAATGAACAGAGAATGGGTGGTTTGACAGACAAATAGATGTGCAGATACAGGTAAATGTAGGAAGGTGAGCTCAATCTTTATACACAGCTCACAGCAGAGTCAAGATTTTAATTTAACAGGAGAATCAAACTGAAGGTTTATTTTCAGAGAAAACGGTTGCCCTCAAATAATTTGTATCTTCACCTTACGAGATATCCTTTCTTAAAAGATTTACCTAAGAGTCAAACAAAATTAACCTAGTGAAAAGGATGAACGTGAGTTCATTTTTCTTTATCTTTTATTTTTTTACTTTTTTAACCTACAAAGATCAGTTGACTCCCTATTTTGAAAGTAAAGGTACTGCCACTCTCTTCTCGTATTGGCTGTAATACTGTTGTTTATATTTACCAAGCTTAGAACATATGCATTATCTTCCATGATGATATTTTCCAAGCTATAGTAAACTCAAATGGGTTCAGTGTTCCCCACCATTCAGTCCCTTGGCTACTTGAATTTTTAAGTGAATTAATTTCTTTGGTTGAATTTTGTGATCATAGTCTTTTGGTCCCCCCCCCCCCCCCAATGGGCTATTTTCATTTTTGACAATATCTACTTGTTGCTTGCTTCTGTCACAATTTAGGTTTCAGTAGAAAATTAGAGATACCAAGGGAACATTTCATGTAAAGATGGGCTCAATAAAGGACAGAAATGGTATGGACCTAACAGAAGCAGAAGCTATTAAGAAGAGGTGGCAAGAATACATGGAAGAACTGTACAAAAAGGATCTTCACGACCCAGATAGTCATGATGATGTGATCACTAATCTGGAACCAGACATCTTGGAATGTGAAGTCAAGTGGGCCTTAGAAAGCATTAATTCACATAGTCCTGATTAACAACAAAGCTAGTGGAGGTGATGGAATTCCAATTGAGTTGTTTCAAATCCTGAAAGATGATGCTGTGAAAGTGCTGCACTCAATATGCCAGCAAATTTGGAAAACTCAGCAGTGGCCACAGGACTGGAAAAGGTCAGTTTTCATTCCAATTCCAAAGAAAGGCAATGCCAAAGAATGTTCAAACTACCGCACAATTGCACTCATCTCACATGCTAGTTAAGTAATGCTCAAAATTCTCCAAGCCAGGCTTCAGCAATACGTGAACCGTGAACTCCCTGACGTTCAAGCTGGTTTTAGAAAAGGCAGAGGAACCAGAGATCAAATTGCCAACATCCAATGGATCATGGAAAAAGCAAGAGAGTTCCAGAAAAACATCTATTTCTGCTTTCTTGACTATGCCAAAGCCTTTGACTGTGTGGATCACAATAAACTGTGGAAAATTCTGAAAGAGATGGGAATACCAGACCACCTGACCTGCCTCTTGAGAAATCTGTATGCAGGTCAGGAAACAACAGTTAGAGCTGGACATGGAACAACAGACTGGTTCCAAATAGGAAAAGGAATACGTCAAGGCTGTATATTGTCACCCTGCTTATTTAACTTATATGCAGAGTACATCATGAGAAACGCTGGACTGGAAGAAACACAAGCTGGAATCAAGATTGTTGGGAGAAATCTCAATCACCTCAGATATGCAGATGATACCACCCTTATGGCAGAAAGTGAAGAGGAGCTAAAAAGCTTCTTGATGAAAGTGAAAGAGGAGAGCGAAAAAGTTGGCCTAAAGCTCAACATTCAGAAAACGAAGATCATGGCATCCGGTCCCATCACTTCATGGGAAATAGATGGGGAAACAGTGGAAACAGTGTCAGACTTTATTTTGGGGGGCTCCAAAATCACTGCAGATGGTGACTGCAGCCATGAAATTAAAAGACGCTTACTCCTTGGAAGAAAAGTTGTGACCAACCTAGAAAGCATATTCAAAAGCAGAGACATTACTTTGCCGACTAAGGTCCATCTAGTCAAGGCTATGGTTTTTCCTGTGGTCATGTATGGATGTGAGAGTTGGACTGTGAAGAAGGCTGAGCGCCGAAGAATTGATGCTTTTGAACTGTGGTGTTGGAGAAGACTCTTGAGAGTCCCTTAGACTGCAAGGAGATCCAACCAGTCCATTCTGAAGGAGATCGACCCTGGGATTTCTTTGGAAGGAATGATGCTAAAGCTGAAACTCCAGTACTTTGGCCACCTCATGCGAAGAGTTGACTCATTGGAAAAAACTCTGATGCTGGGAGGGATTGGGGGCAGAAGAAGAAGGGGACGACCGAGGATGAGATGGCTGGATGGCATCACGGACTTGATGAATGTGAGTCTGAGTGAACTCCGGGAGTTGGTGATGGACAGGGAGGCCTGGCGTGCTGCAATTCATGGGGTCACAAAGAGTCGGACACAGCTGAGCAACTGAACTGAACTGAATGCCCGTCCTTTACAATTCCTTTCATTTGATTTGTGGACAATTTTTCGTTCTCTTCTTAGATTTAATTTTGCAGGAAGTACAACTAAAGTAGAACTAATATCTGTACCTCTTATCTGACTGGCTCCTCAGTGCCAGGATGCCTACAATACTTTATCCTTAAAACATGGCTTCCCTGATGGCTCAGATTGTAAGGAATCCGCCTGCAATGCAGGAGACCTGGGTTTGATCCCTGGGTCAGGAAGAGTCCCTGGAGAAGGAAATGGAAACCCACTCCCATATTCTTGCCTGGAGAATCCATGGACAGAGGAGCCTGGCGGGCTACAGTCCATGGCGTCACAAAGAGTCAGATACGACTGAGGACTAACACTTTCACTTAAAACATGCTAGCTGAATTCCACTAGGCCTGAAAGTTGTGCGTTTATTTTGTAGTAGATTTTCTAGGAACAGTGATTTTTCAGTCTAAAGATTTAGCTAACTCATATGATTTGCAAGAAATCTGCTTGGATTATCTATTTGAATAGATACTCTCTTTCATTTATTAAATTCCCTACTTCAGGAATACCTGTTAGCTTCATGTTTGATTGTCTTAAGTTTAGCTTTGCTCTAATTGCTATAATCTATCATTCATCTTCCTTTACTATAGTTATCTTAAGCCATTCCTCTATGTCAATAATTTAATTTTCAATCATATCTAATTCTACTCTAGTTATTATTTTTATAGGGCTATGGTCTTCGTTATGTTTTCCCCTTCAGGTCAATTGTATCCTGTATCATCTCATTCAGTTATTCTATCATTTTGCCTTTGAGTTCTTTCCTTAATGAACTCATGTTCTCTTGTTAAATTCTTTTGGAAGAAGCTGTTTGGAGTATGATTGTCAAATGAAAGTTGTCTATTAAATTTGCATGTCAGAGAAACAGTAAATAGTTTGTTTCAGTTAAATATGTCTCATGCGATATTTAGGAATTTCTAATACTTAAAAGTTAGGTATTGTTGATATGAAATTTAAATTTAACTGGGCATCTCCTATTTTGTATTTTTATCTGTAGTTTTTGTACAGTGTTTCCTTCATTTCTCTCCTTCTCCATTCAAACATATTGGCATAATTGTCATGTGAAAGTGAAAATCGCTGAGTCGTGTCTGACTCTTTGCGACCCCATGGACTATACGGTCCATGGAGTTCTCCAGGACAGAATACTGGAGTGCATAGCCTTTCCCTTCTCCAGGGGATCTTCCTAACCCAGGGATCGAACCCACGTCTTCTGCATTGCAGATGATTCTTTACCAGCTAAGCCACAAGGGAAGCCCAGGAAAACTGGAGTGGGTAGCCCATCCCTTCTCCAGGGGATCTTCCAATCCAGGAACTGAGCTGGGATCTCCTGCATTGCAGGCAGATTCTTTACCAACTGAGCTATTGGGGTTGTCATAACATTCATTTTTTTCTTGCTTATTCTTGTGTGTATCTGTCAATTTAATTTATTAGCTCTGATATCCTGTGGGTGGCCTCTTGCTTCTCCTCCTTGCATACTGTTCGTTTTCTTCATTCAGTGTACATTTTGAGAACTGAATTTTGTTTTGCAGGCTATTTATTTTTCTGTAATCTAAGGAACATTGAATGAAGAAGGGAAGAGCTCATGTCAGATAGTCTGCAATTGTTTTTATGTCTCATGATTTTTTGTGGTACATTGGAGAATGGGTTTTATTCCAATCTCCTGGGAAGATACACTAAGATAATGAATGCTTTCTCAAATTCAGTGTATAACCTTGACTCTTCACTCTCTTCAGAGCCAGCTAATGTCTTGTTCAGGGTAGGAGAGGCTAAGCTACAATAACAGGTAAGGCCCAAGATATAGTAGCTTAACAGAGGAGTTTCTTCTCATCAAATTTTATTTATTTCCCCATTTTGTTGCCATGCCTTTCAGGAGACAATGATTTCTAAAGCATGATTCCTAATGAGCTAGCATTCATAGTTTTAGTTGTGGTTTGTTTTTAATAATCCAGTTTTTTTTTTACTAATATTTTGTTTCTAATTCATTAATTTTTTCTAAAATTTTCAAGAACACAGCTCTTATGATTGGGAAAGGAAAATTATCAGTGACTTGTTTGGTTCATATACTTTGGCTGCGCTATTGGTGAATATGGTTTCCTTCTTCTAATGAGCAAACATAAAACAATCAGAACTAGACATCTCAATTATATGTAGAACAGTTCAGTGGAAAACAACTGTTTTCTGAATATAAGGAAGAAACTTACCTAATAAAATGACAGGACAGGAATTTTAATAATAATGATGTCAGTTCTGCCATTAAGTGTTTGATTTGGACTCAAGTTTCTTTATTTTTACAGGAAGAAATTTGTCTACATATTTTCAAAGACTATTTTAGGGTTTTGCATTATTTTACTTTTATTTGGAATTAACATTTGGGTTAGCCTTTAGAAATGTACCAAATGAATGAATGTTACATGGCTGAGTGAGACCAATATAAGATTGATGAAGTTTAACCTTGACAATATTAATAGCTAAAATTTTACTTAAAATTAATAGCTACAATTTTTAATTCATTTTTTTGTTGGTGCAAAACCAGTATTTTTCAACACTGTAAGTTGCTAGCTTCCTCCTGCAGTAGAAAGAGGAACACAGAATATTTGTGATATAAAGTAGGTGTTCATATTCAATTGGTATATTTTAAAATGTCACTAACCCATCTATATAATATATATACTATACTGTACATATTATATAGTTAATAAAATGAGAAAATAGCTTTCCAGTAAACATGTTTTATTGCAGCAGAAAGAACTCTGCAGTGAGATTCATAATTAAGGAATATGAATTTCAGAATACCATTAAATCCTGAAAGTGCTATTCATCTATAACAGTAAAAGTTTTGGTAAAAACTTTCCCATCCATAGACTCAGCACTTTTAAGAAGTGTCTTCTAAGCCATTCTAAGTGTGTTGTTTTAAAATTCATTAAAGAAACAAAACATTCTTTGGGTATCTCATTTTTCTCTCTGAATGTGTTTTTCTTTATATTTTTTATATCCTTTATGACATCTAGATCAAAGATATTGTATTGATAGATGTCATGCATAATTTTAGTTTTTCCTGCTAATGAAATTTTGAGTTCCACAGTTCATATTCTCTCATCATTAATTTATTCTGATGGATGTGAAAAAATCCTAAGCAGGAATTTTTTTTTGAAAACCTTATAACCTAAGTGGTATTAAATACCTAAAAATTGAATATCTTCTCAAGGGTTATTATATTTAAAATTGTGAATGTTAGTTCGTGAAGAAAGTTCCAAAAAATTTTAAATGATGATATAATCTGATATCTATTTTTCCGCTTTATCTTATTTGAAATTTCATGAACATTATCTCTAACGATAAATACTTTCATTAAGGTTATCTACAAAGCTTGCTCTCTTCATAGTCACTTTAACTGTTAATCTATTTTCCTACTTATTTATGTTGAAAGTCCTTAATTCTCATTTTGTACCTAAATTTAACAGCTTTCATAGTTGTCACTAATTACTGTAGCATTTTAAACTTCAAATATTAAGTACACGTCTGTATTTCTATTTGATGGCCAATTTCAACATAAAGTGAAGTGAAGTCGCTCAGTCGTGTCCAACTCTTTGCGACCCCATGGACTGGGGAGCCTACTATGCTCCTCTGTCCATGGAATTTTCCAGGCAAGAGTATTGGAGTGGGTTGATATTTCCTTCTGCAGAGGATCTTCCTGACCCAGGGATTGAACCCAGGTCTCCTGCACTGTAGGCAGATGCTTTGCCGTCTGAGCCACCACGGAAGTCCAATTTCAACATAACACCACGCATAAAATGAAGTATACTGCTCTTTAGAGCTCTACGGCTGCCTATGCACTTGCCTACTCACAGGTAGAGTCAGTAAATGCCTTGTTAGTATTATTAAAGTTATGCTGTTGATTTGATAGGATGGTGACCTATGTAATTATATGTTAACTGTTTATACTCCAGTTTGGAACGTCATCAATGTAGGGATTTGGCTATTCTGTTATCTATAGGCTAAGGATGAATTTGAGAACCAAGAACAAATTTTGGCCAGACACTGGTACTAACATCCAACTGAGTTTGCCCTTGCCTGTAAAATATGAATTATGTTACTTCTTTAGCAACTTGTTCAGTTTTTCTACTCTGATCTTCCTCTGCCTCTTTCACAGGAAATATTCATTTACTGTTGAGGAGGGTTTTTAAAAACCTACTAAGGGACAGTCTATAGCTAGTGAGGGGCAAGAATCTCTCTCAGACCTAGGTGGGGATGATGCTGTGTAGAATTACTCTTACCTCTTTGCCTCTAGTTGATCCCTTCCACTAAGTCTGTGGATCTAGCGAATGGGCATTGCAGTAGGAAAGGATGAAACCTCAGGGTACCTCTAAAATACTTCAGCATCATTGAAGATTAGCGCTGGCAAGAGTTAAACTGCCAGCATATATACTAACACAGCTTAGTTACAGATGTGTCCCCGGGTCAGCATGTCTGGCAGGATTCTGTGTTTCTGGATTGAAACCTCTAGCAGGATCACTGGCTGCCCTAACACTAGAGTGAGAACTTTGCTGGCTGCCAAGTCTTCCCTTTCTTAAATAATTTTATGGGGTTTTGGCTGCGCGTGGTCTGTTGCTGTGCACAGACTTGTCTCTAGTTCCGACATGTGAGAGCTACTCTAGTTGCGACGTGTGGATTTCTCATTGCGGTGGCTTCTCTTGTTGGGGAGCACAGGCTCTAGGGTGCTCGGGCTTCAGTAGTTGCAACAGAGGGGCTTAGTTGTTCTGTGGCATGTGGGATCTTCCTGGACCACGGATTGAACCCACGTCTCCTGCATCGGCAGACAGCTTCTTTACCACTGGGCCACCAGGGAAGCCCTGCCGAGTCTGTCTGATGGCCTCCTGATGGCACTTGGCTCACTGGGGATACGGTCCCGTGGTCCCATTGGGCCTCAGCAGCAGCTCTGGCCCCTGGTACCAGCATCCATTGTTGGAAGCATTCTGCCAGCATATTTATTTTCCAGTCACCCAAGCTCTGTTTCTGGGGATAGCAACCTCTGTGCCCAGGACACCCCAGACCTCAGGCTCGCCTCTCTTTCTGTAGGGGGGCAGGTAGTCTCTCCCCATTCTTTAATTATTGTAGCTGTATAGGAAACTCCTCTGCAGGGATAAAGACAGTAGCCTCACTGTCATTCCAGACCAACTCTTTGTTTTTGTTTTTTTAAAGATTTTTTTGATGTGGACTATTTTTAAAGTTTGTTAGAATATTGCTTCTGTTTCTGTTTTGGTTTCTTGGCTGCAAAGCACGTGGAATCTTAGTTCCCTGACCAGGGGTCGAACCCACACCTCCTGTGTTGGAAGGTGAAGTCTTAACCACTGAACCATGTGAGAGAAGTCCCCAGACAACTCTTCTCTCTGTTCTATGGACCCAGAAGCTCACTGCAAAGGAGCGCTGTCTGCCCTCCCCTCCCCACGGTTATCCCTCACACACTGTCGATTTCCCTCTTTCTGCTTCCTGCAGCCTTAAGTCTAAGGATGGAGTGTCAGTCTCCATTATCTGCTTTGTGGGGTTTTCTTTTCCAACTTGGTAGCAATCTCCTAAATATTTAATTGAACAACCTAGGTTTGAGTTTATACTGCAGATCCTGCTAGTAGCAGAACTGAGCAGACAAGCCACAGAAGCTTACATCATGATGATGACAGCTTGTTTTTGTTAATTTTTTTTATTCCATTGTGTTTTCTAATAAAATTAGAGGAAGTAGGTAGTATTCAGTAAGTGTTTATATTTACTATGAATCACTCCTGTACGGTTGTCTGTTTTAAGAAATATGACCCCAGATTTGGACATCTGAATTTAATAAGGATTTTAGAAGCCTGTGAAACTCGAGAGTGTGTCTTGCTGTTACCAAGGATGAGGAACGAGAGAGGACTTAGTACTCTTCCGAGCAGTCGGGCCTGCAGAGAATTCACATCTGTTGTAAAGGAAACTAGCCCCACCTGTTGTTCAGATTCATTTTGCTGGCGTGCAACAGAAATTCTATCCCTGGAAGTTTCTCCTTGGGTGGGTGTTTCTCTTGTTCTGGGCAGCATCGGAAAAAATAATTCCTCTAAGAAAAATGTGAAGGGAGAAATCCCATCTAGAGGTGTGTCACTGCATTGAACATGGACAGAAGAAGAGATCTGAAATGGTTAGTTGTAGTCACAGAGCATCACCAAGTTGTAAGATGTTTATTTTGACTTTCTATTATTGTGTCTTTGAAAACTAAATATAAAAATTGCTTTTCGTTTAGTTTTCCATTCATGTACTATGTCTTCACTTACTTGTTATCTTGTCTGAGTCTCAGCATCTTGTAAAATCATGTTAAAAATAACCCAAGGGCTTACTGTGAGGAGTAAGGCAGATATTGTAAACAACTAGGATATTCATTGACATATAATGTTCATTCAAGAGATGTTTAGTCTTTTCCTCCTTTTGTATATCTTAGCCTGTGATCGTCATTCTAGTATCAGAATGCAGTGTCAGAATCTAGTATCTAGTCTCAAAGAACTTAACTTGCATCCTAGATTTTGTTTTATTTCATGTGTTTGCTTGAGATCAGTAGAAAAGGATACACTGGAAAAACCACTGGGTGTGTTTGCTTAATGTATCACATGCTTTAGCACACAAGAACTGCCAGTGAATGGGCAGAATGAAAAGACAGAGGTTTGGTTTTGTGTTTTGTTTTTAAGCACATTTCTAGAAGCAAATATGAATGGTTTCTGTTATTTTTAGGGTTTGCTGTATAAAGTGAGAAAGGGAGATTGTACTGATGTATGTGATAGATACCAGGGCTCATGTAGAAATTAAACTTTTTGAAAAGTAATAGTATTTAACAAGCATTATTCAGCACCTTCTCTGGACCAGAAAATGCTCTTTACCTGAACTCACCAGGGGTGGAAAACAGACTCATTCTAAACTCATATCCTAGGTTCATTCACTCATATCCTGGTGCTCAGCACCTGGTTCTTGCCCTCATAAAGGTCACAATTGCATAAAAGATTCTGTTCTGGAAGAAATCAGTTTAAAAAAAGAATCATCATTCTCTCGATGCTAATAAATTCCAAGAGCTGGTCCAAGAAACTTGCAAATGATCTTCTAAGTATTACTAATAAATCTAAAGTTTATTACCTGAATGGCCATTTATCTATATTTTAATTCAAGTTCCCATAAGTATTATAAATAATAACTCTTCAATATTAGGCTAATCTGAGTGAAAATTTGCTTTCATTTAGTGGAATTCGAAGTGCATTATTGTGTTTTTAAAAGGCAGATATTACCAACTGAAATTTAGGCAACACTGGTTTCTTGGCATGTGACTGTCTGAACAATTGAAGGAGAAAATTGGCTATATGCACAGCACCCATTGTTTTTTCTCATTCTTCTCAGCTGCTATTGTTGTGGCCTTTGTCAGATTGCAAACAAGTGATTAATCCCAGTTGGTAAGACATTTTGTTTGTTTGTTTGTCTGGTCTTGTTCTGGCTTTATACACACACATGCATACACAATTTTAAATTTAGGCTTATATAAAAAGAACTTTATTTAAAGGTAGATGATTTGAGCACTCAAGATGTGTTTGTACTGCTGAACTTTCTTTAGAAAATTGTCACAAAGGATGATTGAAGAGGATTTTTTCTGTTAAAGGGAGGAAGTTTAAAATTTGAGTTCCATGACCACTGCTACTGTGTATTACTTTGGTGGTTACATGAATGGTATTGTTGAGAAATTCCTTTTATGTTACAATGAGTAAAATTCTAAATTAACTTCCCAATCCTGGTGAATCATTTTTTAATATAGAACACTCAGTTTACTTAGAATTGTTATGTAATTAATTTTTAATTATTTTGTAGAGAAAAACAAGGAAAGGGTTGCTGTGACTGAAGTTGACGACTGAAGATTAAAGGCAAGAGTTGGATTATTTGTCTTTTAATCTCTTTACAAAAAATGCCTGTGGATGGCAAGATCCAGTTTTCTAACTTATTACTTTACTATGATATTTTTGTCTACCCAGAACTCTTTAGCGAGGTTTCAATTTGGGGTAAATGGAGTAAACAGGGACTTCCCTGGTGGCTCAGATAGTAAAGAATCTGCCTGGAATGCAGAAGACCCAGATTCAATCCCTGGGTTGGGGAGATCCCCTGGAGAAGGGAATGGCTAGCCACTCCAGTATTCTTGCCTGGAGAATTCCATGGACAAAGGATCCTGACAGGCTACACACAGTCCATGGGGTCTGAGCCCTGTCTTTTCCACTGAATACAATTATCAAACACAGATCAAATGCATTATATATTTCAAGACTCTGAGAAGTAAATAGTCACACGTGAATGGAGAAAGCAGAAATGAAAATACTGTCAAGCGAGTGGTGAGTTCCCTGTGTGTTGCCTCTGGGGTAACACTCAGTTTCGACTTGGGGAAACTGAGAAGTGGGATAATCAGCATGAACAGAAGAGCTCCAGGAGTGGCTGAAAGGAAAAACTGATATCTGATGTAGTCTTCATTATATGTAGATATAATTCATATGTTTACCACACAAAGAGGGGCATAGAAAAGAAGTCTAACTGATGGTAGATATGGTTTCTAAATCCTATTTGAAGGTATAAAATATTGATTCAAAATAGAAGGTGAAAATTGAGTATGCATATTGTAATCCTTGGTGGAACCACAAAATATATTGCATGTTTACACAAAGAGATGTGGTAACACACACACACACACACACACACACACACAGATGAATTTAAATGGAACACCAAAAGAAGACCCAGGAATGCAAAATAAGGCAGGAAAATGAGAGGGAACAAACCCAGAAAGAAGAAACAGCAAATAGTAAAATGGTAGACTTAAATTCAAGTGTATTAGTCTTACATTAACTGTAAGTGGTCTAAAAATCAATGAAAAATCAATTTTTGAGTGGATAAGGAAAAATACATGATGTTACAATATGCTGTGTAAAATAAGCTCATTTTGAAATAATGACATAGCTATTTTAAAAGTAAAAGGATGGGAAAAGATAAACCACAGAAATTTTAAACAAAAAAGAAAATTTGAGTTGCAATGTTGATAGCAGACAAAGTAGAATTTCGGAGGAAAAATGACCAGAGATTAAAAAGGAAATTAAATAATGATGAAAGGAACAATTTCCCAATAAGATGCACATAATAATCTTAAATAAGTGTGTATCCAACACCAGAGGGTCAAAATATGTGAAGTAAAAACTGATACAGATGAAAGAAGAAACAGTTATATTCATTATTATAGATGAAGTTTTCAAAAATACTCTCTCAAAAACTGGTAGAAATAGGAGGTAGAAAATCTGGTAGTATGTTGAAAAACTGGAAGAATGAAACTCTTATCAACCAGTTGGACATAAATAACATTTATTTATCATTTGAACCCCAAACAATAGAACATACATTCTTTTCAACTGCACATGGAATACCCACCAAGACAGACCTAATTTGTGTGAGAAAAAAATTTTTTGACAAGTTTAATAGAAATAAAATCACAAAAAATAGGTACTCTATTCATATTGGAATTAAATTAGAAATTGATGATACCTGGAAATTTTCCAGACATCTGGAAATTCAACAACAAACTTCTACATAGTCATGACTGAGAATGGAAAATAAGTTTAATATTCAGAAATCAATATACTCCTCCAAATAAAGAGTTAAAAAATTAAAAATATATCATTTCAACTACTGTAGAAGTCATTTGACTAAATTCAGTTGACATTCATTTTTGATAAAGAGCTCTCAGCAAACTCAGAATGGAAAGAACTTGCTCAAGTTTATAGAAGACTTCTACATAAAACTTACAGTTAACATCATACTTAATGGTGAAATACTGATTTTTAGAAAAGCGTTTTTCCAATTTTGTTTGGAGTTCTTCTACATTCATAGTTGAGAGTATTTTAAATTTGTGTTGTGTATTGAGTGGTATCAAGGTTTTGTTGGCTTGGTGAAGTGAATTAAGAAATTTCATATTCTAAATTCTGAAACAACTTGAATACTGGAATTACTGTCAGTTATAGTAATCAATATGGCTTCCCTGGTGGGCTCAGACAGTAAAGAATCTGCCTGCAATGCAGGAGACCTGGGTTCAATCCCTGGGTCGGGAAGATCTCCTGGAGAAGGGAATGGCTACCCACTCCAGTATTCTTGCCTGGAGAATTCTATGGACAGAGGGGCCTGGCAGGCAACAGTCCTTGGGGTTACCAAGAGTTGGACACAAATGAGCAGCTAACACTTTTATTTCATCATAATCAATACAGTATATTAAAGAGATAGATACATAAATCAATAGAACAGAACCCAATATCCAGAAATAAAACTGCATGAATATATTCATTGATTTTTGACAAAGATATAAAGACAATTCTCTGTAGAATAGATTATCTTTCCCAGGAATGGTTATTGGAAAAATTGGAAATCCATATGCATATAAAAGGAACCTCAACCTAATCCTTACACGTTGTACAAAAATAAGTGTGAAATGGATCATAAACTTAAATCTAAAAATCCAAAATTAATAAAACCTTTAGAAGAAAACATAGGAAAAAGTCTTCATGACCTGGAGTTAGGCAGCAACATCTTAGATATGACCCCTAGAAAGGAAAGAAATATTTGATAAATTGACTTTAACAAGATTAAAAATCTTTGTTCTGTGAAAGATACTGTTAGGAGAGGAGAAAGATACACAAAAGACAGAAAATATTTATGTCTCATATCCACAAAAGGACTTGTATTTAGATATTTAAAAAATAAACTGAAAAGTTAATGGTAGGAATACAAACAATTCCAGTTTAAAAATAGACAACTTCTTAAACAGGCGTTTCACCAAAAAGGATATAGACAAGGTAATAAATCACATGCAAATATGCACACCATCATTAGCCATTAGGGAAATGCAAATTAAAATGACAGTGTGGTAGCACTAGAATGGTAATTAAAACAAAATGAACCAAATACTGTCACTATCAATTACTAGTAAGGATGTGAAACAGCTAGAATTCTCAAACATTACTGATGGGGATACAAAATGAAATAGCCTCTTGAAAAATGTCTGGTAGTTTCTCATGAATGTAAACATATGCTTACCATATGACTCAGAAATTCCACTCCTTACTATTTACTCTAGCAAAACAAAAATGTATGTTCACACAAACCCACATGTGAATGTTTATAATACTCCATATTTACCCCCAAATTGGCAATAAACCAGAAATCAATATTTCAGTGGGTGAATGGTTAAACAAACACTGGTACATCCTTACAGTGGACTACTACTTAGCCATAAACAGGAATGAGTAGTGAAACATGCAACAACTTGGATGAATGAAAGAAGAAACCTCAAAAAGTTGCCTATTAGATGTCATCAAAAAAGGAAAGCTACAGTGATGAGAACAGGTCAGTGACTGCCAGGGTCCGTGACCCAGGAGAGGATGTGCCTACAGGGAGATAGAATGAGCATTTTTTTTTTTTTATTGGTGGGGCTGTAACTGTTCTGTATCATGATTCTAATGCCAGCTATGTAAATCTATGCATGTGTTATAAGCCATAAAATTTGACTATAAATTAGTTTTATCTGTAAAATAATTATCCTTCAATTAAAATATAAAAATAAAGAAAAGTCAATTTTAAAATAAAATCAGAAAAAAACCTTCTCAGTGAATGTCTACTGACTTTAGATAATCTCCCAAACTCCAGAGCAAGCAATGAATGACTTCCATTCCCATCACACCTGTCTTCCTGCCTGTTTTTCCATGATTGCTCAGTTCTGTCCCAATTCATGGGGTATCTCTATTCCTTAGTGCCTCATTCACTTTGGTTTTTCTTTATTCTTTAAAGATCCAAATCACAGTGTACAGATCTCCCCAGGACTGATATTAGAGTCCAGCATCATATCTGGAGCTGGTTACCTGGCAGATGTGATTGGTTACAGCATGACCTTATTCACCAAGAACATTCAGTTTTCAGAGACTTGAAAAGGGATCAATGTTTTCATTTTCATGGTTTTAAAACTTCTTTGGGCAAGGGTGAATTTCATCCTACTGACATTCTGAACAATTTTCTGTGACTCTAATACTCCTGTGAAAAGATGAAAGCAGCTGGGAGTATTTACCCTGGCAGAAATACAGTTGAAAGGAGATAATAAACCATTCAGATAAATGGAGAACAGTTGTTCTGCTTATTAACAATGGATATAGGCAAAAGAAATGCTCATCAGTTGTACCATGAGGGATTAAGAAGTGCCATAAGGAAGAATTTCCTACCATGGAAAGTGTTACCCTGCTGAAAATCATGACTGTGGTTGACTATGGAATCATTCTGATCTCTTTAAGAGAAGTGTGGATTCTTCATCGTCTGAGATGGTTTAAGAAAGGACTAATAGAGGGGCTTCTCTAGCAGTCCAGTGGGTAAGACTCTGCGCTCCAGTGTAGAGGGCACAGGTAAAATCCTTGATTGGGGAACTAAGATCCCACATGCCAGGCAACATGGGCAGAAAAGAAGGGCTTAATGGGAAGCTTGAAGGAGATCCTTCTGCAACTCCATTGTGGATTCTGGCATGTTTTCTTCAGGTTCCTCTTTACTAGGTCAATATTTAAAGAACTTGACGGTTGCAAAGCCTGTTCACTTGAGAGGAGAGGCAGCTTTTCCTCCACTAATGATCAGAATTTAATACTGGATCACTCAGGGCCAGATTCATTTGCAAAATATTTGCTCAGCTTTGATGCTTTAAAAGCCTCTCCAAAGTTCAGGAAACCCCAAGAAATGGATTATTAATGCAGCTATGCAGAGCTTGGTATCTGCCATGGACTGTGTTTAATCCCTTCCTAAGCATTAGCATTCTAAATTTATGAAAAAATTCTGACCTATATTAAGTATATTTCATGAAGTTATGATCTGACTCCAGTCATCTGGATGTAAGATTCCCACTCTTTCTGTGGGAATTGAAAGCCCTGGTGAAGGCAGATGGTAAAACTCAGAAACCCTGGCGTGCTTCTTTTTCATTAAGCTCCTGGCTAATTTCTGATGAGATGTCACAGATTTAATCAGTTTTCGTTTAAACGGCAGCTTGAGAAAAATTATCTTCTTTTCATTAGTGTTAGAAAAAAATCTTATGACTGAATTTTGACTACATTGAAGTGATGTTTAATTGCAAATACTTGCTGTTATATATTCATGGAGTAGAAAATTCAGTATAATTTTCTTTAAAAGTAAACTGGGCATCTATAGAATATTAGATGAAACAAAACCAAGAGCAAGATTCTCTGAGATGGTTTTGAATTCTCTAAGACTTTAGAAATAAATGGAAAAATGATGAGTTGCTATCTAGGTCCTGGACTGGAGTAGAGGATTTCTGAAATAAAATGTCACTGCAGGCCCTCCAATCAGCCCACACCTGTCCCTACATCTCTTGCAATCAGCTCTGAGGCTTCCCTAGTGCTCTGTAATAGTTAAGACCTTGACCATGGTCATTAGAGAGAGGTGGTTTGAGATCTAAAATTTACCAGTTATTAATGGTATGATAATGAGTGAAGTGGTACTTTGCATACATCTTAGAAAATACTTTCCATACAAACATGTTCAGGAAGAAATAGCTTGCAGTTAGTTAGGAATATAGATTACAAAAGAGCCTCCTTGTCTTGAAAACTAAGATAAAATCTGTCATCTTATAAAAATCAAATGATTTCCATGAAGAAGTGAATATATAGCAAAGTGTTAGTTGCTCAGTCGTGTCTGACTGTTTGCGACGCTATGAATTGTAGCCCACCAGGCCCTCTGTCCATGGAATTCTCCAAGCAGGACTACTAGAGTGGGTCGTCATTTCCTTCCCCAGAATAGGATCGAACCCATGTCTCCTACATTGCAGGCAAATTTAATATATATAGCAAGGCATGCAGTAATGGCATCAAGGAAAGAAATATTATTTAAGGGAAAAGTAAAAAGGCATTAGGTGAGCTAGTATCTGTTTTTACTAAGGAAACAGTAAAACAAGGTTAGGATGCAGCTAGAGGGTGACTTCCAGTTTGGGTCCTGTGAGATCACACCTTCAGTGACAGGATTGTATTGCTCTGTGGGAACTGTGCTGCCAAGTGGGATCTGGTCACTTATGGAATTCTAGGGGTTTCTTTTCATTCTGGAAAAGTGACAAATATTATTTAAGAATTTGTAAGAGGTAAGAATGGTGATTACTATCAGAACGTGAGATCCATGTTTCTTTCACAAGCATACTAAAACACCTGCCACCTTCCAACCCCCATGCATCTACTTGCAGCCTCTTCTCTCTGCCAAGGAGAGAACTGTGGACAGAACACATGGGTTTGTCCCTCCCCTTCTCTTGCCCCAAACTAATGACCTGGTAGCCTGGGTGGTCATTTGCAGGCTGGCCGGGAGCTTTTGATATGATCTTTCTTGCTTGAAAAGATAAGATGTCATCTTTGGAGATTGACATGGAGGGAGCAAAGCAGTGAGTGAAGCTGAATGCTTGTGATGCAGAGAGAGATTCTGATGGCCATCATGGGCAATGAGTTAAGCTGAATTGAAGGAAAGTGGAAACTTTGAGTATGGGTAACCTAGATAGCATATTGAAAAGCAGAGACATTACTTTGCCAACAAAGGTCCATCTAGTCAATGCTATGGTTTTTTCTAGTGGTCACGTATGGATGTGAGGGTTGGACTGTGAAGAAAGCTGAGCGCCGAAGAATTGATGCTTTTGAACTGTGGTGTTGGAGAAGACTCTTGAGAGTCCCTTAGACTTCAAGGAGATCCAACCAGTCCATTCTAAAGGAGATCAGTCCTGGGTGTTCTTTGGAAGGACTGATGCTAAAGCTGAAACTACAATACTTTGCCCACCTCATGCGAAGAGTTGACTCATTGGAAAAGACTCTGATGCTGGGAAGGATTGGGGCAGGAGGAGAAGGGGACGACAGAGGACGAGATGGCTGAAGGGCATCACGGACTCAATGGACATGAGTTTGAGTGAACTCCAGGAGATGGTGATGGACAGGGAGGCCTGGCGTGCTGCAATTCATGGGGTCGCAAAGAGTCGGACACGACTGAGCGACTGAACTGAACTGAAGTATGATTTACAACATTGAGATGGGTGCTTTATAATGTAGAGAAAAGATATTCAGATTAGAAAATGAAAAATCCAGAAGGCAGCAAGAAGAGAATGGAGTAGATTTCTGGGTCCTTAGAGAGTATCTGAATCCATGCCATGCTGTGCCTTTAGGGAGTATTATATTCTAGTACTTTTGTTTGAGGATATGAAGGTAGATCGTAATTCTTTTGGAAAAATATAATATGGAGTGGCTCCATACTCTCCACTAGAAAATCCACAAAGCCTCCTGGCTTAATGAGGATGCCAATAAGAGCAGTAGATGCCCTTGCGTTTTAATCCTCCAAACGTTTGTTCCTCAATTTTTTTTTTTCTTTAATGAATGTGAGTAAAAAGTAAGTATTGTCTAGAATGTACCTAAAAGGATGCTCCATTTGTTTATGTCTTTTGAAATACGTATTGGCCACCAATAGTGTGTAATATTCTTCACTAGGCCCAGTGTATGCAGTAGGGACCCATCTCATGTTAGGCAACAAAGAAGTAAATAGATGATACAGTATGGTGTGTCCCAGCCATGTTGTTAATAAAGATAAGGTGCTGTGGGAGCTCAGAGGACAGGCATCTAACTGAAACAGCTTGGCATTAATGGGGCAGAGAAGGTGAGGAAGTTTCCTCAAAGTATTACACCTAGCAGACTCATGACCTGCCAGCAAGCTCAGCCAGGTGAAGGGCAAAGGGAAGTGCATGTGTGAAACTCCAGGAGGAGAGAGAATGGTGTGCTTAGGAATTGCAAAAAAAAAAAAAAAAAAGAAAAGAAAAATCTGTTCCTAGACCACAGGATATGAGAGTATAAATGGCAGGAGATTTGTTGAGGGTTGGAGGCAGATTCAGAAGCCAGGACCAGGACATGTGAGCTGTCTTATGGCCTATTTCATGATTTGGAGTCGATCCTTACAATGTAGGAGTTTAAGAAAGAAAGTTCGTATTTGAAATGGGGAGATGACAAAGTGGTCAGCCTGGAGAGAGGTTAAAAGACTAGAATTTACTAGACTTTGGAGAAGGAAATGGCAACCCACTCCAGTATTCTTGCCTGGAGAATCCCACGGACGGGGGAGCTTGGTAAGCTACAGTCCGTGGGGTCGCAAAGAGTCGGACACGGCTGAGCAACTTCACTTTCACTTTCACTTTACTAGACTTGGACTCAGCATAGATTCCTATAATGATATTTCAGCGGGTTGAAGCAACATGATACACAGGAAGAACAGTAATTAGTTTTCATGAAGGAAATGTAAGTGGCTTTGAAATTGTTGACTTGAGATGTCCATGGGATATACGGGTGGTGGAACAGAATAAGTCATAGGATACAAACAGGTTTGGAAAATAGGAGAGAAATCCAAGATTAAACCATTTCAGCTTCCATTTCTATAATAGCCAGATAGTTGGCTATTTGGATAACTTTGTGCTATGTAACTAATTCAAGCTCTTCACACTTTCAAGCCTATGAAAACTGATTAGAAGTCTTTTACTTCATCTATAGATTTAAGAGTCTGTATTTTAGTGAGTTGTATGGTCCAGAAATCTAATTTTGAGTGGGTAAAGAAAATCAATACAAGTTCTGTCTTGGATATAGAAATGTGCAAAAAATACTTTGTTTACCTTGATTTTGTGTCTAGCAGAGAGCTACCTAAAATAGGTTAACACAAAAATGAAAACCCCTAAATCAATCAATTTGTCATAATACTTATGAGTTATGCTCTATCATATTCCTATGGAGAACATAGTCATTGTAAACACACTGATGAGATCCTGGATTTGTTATAAGTGTTTATATTGAATGTGAAGGAGGAAGAGTCACCACCTCTGTCACCATTGATCTCTACATTAGACTTGGCTGGTACGGATTGCTGTACTCGGCGCCTCCTCAGTGTGCACACACACAGAAAGCCTTGGCAATACACACAGAATAAAGCACACAGAATACACTTGCTTGAAAGCAGAAAATTATTCTTTGGTTGAGTGTATAAGTATAACTGCTGTATTTAAAATGGATAACCAACAAGGACCTACTGTATAGCACAGGAAATTCTGCTCAATGTGATGTGGTAGCCTTATTGGAAGGGGAGTTTCAGGGAGAATGGATACATGTGTATGTATGGCTGAGTCCCTTTGCTGTCCACCTAAAACTGTCACAACACTGTTAATCAGCTATACTCCAATATGAAAGAAAAAGTAAAAAAAAAAAGCAAAACTATGTGAGTATAGGGTGATTGATAAAAGCATAGAAACTGATTGATGCTCCATTTTGGAGACTCCTTAATGGCCAGGTGATATGGATAAATAGCTGGATTGACTACATAAGTGATGCTCGACTCCTGAGTATCCATATTTGGTCAAAGATGTATGAAGGCATGTGCGTTTCATTGTGTTTACCTGTATCTTCAAAGCTGAGCACAATGACTGGTAGTTACATGCTTTACAAACACAATGCTGAATGAGCAAAAGAACAAATGAATAAAATGATGTTTTCACTAGTCACCATGGAGGGAGGATAAAACTGGAAAGAAAAGCCCTCAGGAACTCTGGACTGAGCTCAACTCCACAGCCTGGGTCACTTGGCCACTCAGCTTTGTGTAGTAATTGCAGCACTAGAATTTGAACTGAACAACCAGGATGAGGGGGAGGGTCATGTTTTGGGGATCAAACTTCTTTTCATCGTGAAAGCTACTGGGTGGCCTCTGACATGATGTGTTTAGTTATCAAACATGTCAGTTAATACCATGGAGAGAGCACATGTATTAAAAGTGACAGACATAACAAGGGTCAGGGATTAAAGGTGAATTGAAAAGGGCTTTTGACTTCATTGTGTTGTTATAACAGTTTCTGTAGGTGGGATACATGAGTGAAAAAGAATGATGAGGCGTCATGGTGAGTAGTCGTTTTCTTTCTCAGGCTGCTCAAGAAATGTTTTCTACCTCAAGCTGAATGTTTTTTAAATGCTGTGACAATGACTACATCTGTGTTGTTTGTGGGAGAACACAAACATATTTAAAACAGTTACCTGTTCTTTATCACTAACTTTCATTTATCCAGTTTTTATTGGTTATTTTTTTCTGATCGTAAGTAGTATAGACTTATAAAAAATTGAATGATATCAAAATTAAAATGTGTATAATAGCACCTTGAGTATGACCATGTAAGCTCTACATTTCTCCATTTTAATTTGAAGATAGTGTTTTCTTTCTTCAGTTCAGTTCAGTTCAGTTCAGTCGCTCAGTCGTGTCCAACTCTTTGCGATCCCATGAATCGCAGCACACCAGGCCTCCCTTTTTGTCACCAGCTCCTGGAGTTCATGCAGACTCACGTCCATCGAGTCAGTGATGCCATCCAGCCATCTCATCCTTCATCCCCTTCTCCTTCTGCCCCCAATCCCTCCCAGCATCAGAGTCTTTTCCAATGAGTCAACTCTTTGCATGAGGTGGCCAAAGTACTGGAGTTTCAGCTTCAGCATCATTCCCTCCAAAGAAATACCAGGGCTGATCTCCTTCAGAATGGACTGATTGGATCTCCTTGCAGTCCACGGGGCTCTCAAGAGTCTTCTCCAACACCACAGTTCAAAAGCATCAATTCTTCGGTGCTCAGCCTTCTTCACAGTCCAACTCTCACATCCATACATGACCACTGGAAAAACCATAGCCTTGACTAGATGGACCATTGTTGGCAAAGTAATGTCTCTGCTTTTGAATATGCTATCTAGGTTGGTCATAACTTTTCTTCCAAGGAGTAAGCGTCTTTTAATTTGAAGATAGTGTTTTCTCTCTCAATCAGACATAGAGAACTACTGGAAGGCTTCCTTTGCCCCATCACCATGTTAGATACTATGATATATACTGAAATTTCTCTGCAGTTAAAGAATTTACCTGCAGTGCAGGAGACATAGACAACACGTGTTCTATCCCTGGGTCAGGAAGATCCCCTGGAGAAGGAAATGGCAACCCTCTCCAGTATTCTTGCCTGAAAAATCCCATGGACAGAGGAGCCTGGTGGGCTATAGTCCATGGGGTCACAAAGAGTTGGACATAACTGAATGACTAAGTATACATATGGAAATAATAGATAGACATAGGGAAAGTCTAATAGCATTACTCTTTACCCAGCGGTCTGATAAAATGCCACACTGGGCGGTGGTGGTAATCAGAGCACATATGCCTGAGTTCTTTGAGGGTAGATGTCAGTGTCTTTATCTTTGGATCCCCAAGGATGATGCAAAATGTTCAGCTAGCACATTGAATGAATGAATTCTTATTGAATAAAGGGCCAGCTGTATGTGACCATAAATGGAATAAGAATCAGTCAAGAGGGAGATGGTTGCAGCCTGCAGCCACTAACAGAAGGTTTAAGTCCCTGGCTACACAAATATGTCAATTAATAACATATTATTTTAAAGCACTGAGATAATGATATTTGTGGAAGTTGTGAGCAAAACTAGAGAATAGTTGACCATGTTTTTAAAGTTCCATTCTATTATCTAATTTATCTGCTGGCTATGGTGTTGGGACTGTTGCTCTCTTATATTGGGTTGGCCAAGAAGTTCATTTGGGTTTCTCCATAACATCTTACAGAAAAACCCAAATGAACTTCTTGGCCAACCCAATAGATCAGTACTATTAATACACTGTAGCAACCCACTGGGTAACTCAGGCAAAGAGTAATCAAAGACTGATATATCAAGGAATTGGCATCACCTACTCTGGCTTTCTTTGTCTCTTTGGTATAAAATCTGTCTCTGGTAAAGCTTTGGGTGTTTACTAATTCAAAAGCAGCCATTTCTCATACAAAGCAGCTTAATTTATAAAAGCAGACCCAGCTTCCATGTTTTGTTCCAGCTGGCTGGGATGTTGTTGTTCTTCCTCAAAAGTTTAGAAATAAAGACACAGAACATGATAGTTTTGAGGTGAATAGTTTTGTGTGCAACATTTGAGGAAGAAAAGTCTTTTTCTACATACAATATATTTCAATGTCTACTTAGCGTGCCAAGGGCAAGAATTTCCTGTTTGTCACTGGCCAGCTGCATTCAAATTAGGTAAATTCCCCTTGGGCATCCGTATAATAGATCTATCATTGTAAAAGATCTGTACGTAAGGATCTTGACTAAGTTCTCTCCCCACTTTATTTCATTTGTAATTTCAGTGAAAATCTAGCTGCAATTTTAGAGAGTGCAGCAAGGCAAAGCACTTCTCTGAAGACAAATGGAAGAAGCTAAAGTTACTATAACCACTTGTAGCAAATTATGCAAACTGAGTCCATATCTTTCTCTTCTCTTTTCCTTTGTTCTAAGTCCGTAGAAAGGCATACAACATATTTTGACGCATTTTCTTACTTTGGGTAGCTGCTCAGCTAGGTGCTCTGTGAAGACCTAGAGGGGTAGGATGGGGCATGGGTAGGTGGAGGGGAGGCTTAAGAGGGAGCAGATATATGTATCCTTATGGCTGATTCACACTGTTGTACTGCAGAAACCAGTACAACATTGTAAAGTGGTTTTCCTCCCATTAAAAACAAGCTTAGAATAAAACTTCCTCCTTATAACTTTTAACTTACAGGTATAATCTGAAATCGGAAAACTTGCTTCGGTGTTGACCACCCAGATAGATCCCTATGGTGGTGTTTTGCTTGGTTATTACACTAAACCTGGTCATATTCCTCTAGGATTATAGGCTGAGAATTGTGGCTTTTGTTAGCAGAGTAGGTAGAGCTGGTTCCATTCAGAGTCAGATTCATGTTAACATATATTGTGTTATATACAGTTTTTAAATGCAAAAGAGAATGCAGTGGTTTTGATTTACAATGATCAGTTTAACTGTTACACAGGGTATGATGCTTAGGTCAACAATGAGTCCCATAAGACTGTCCCCATAGATGAGCTGCTTGGGAATCCAAATTATATTCAGAATGCCAGCTTATCTGTTTATAATGAGAAGTGCATCTGTCTGATGAGAACATCACTTGTTGGTCTGACAGATTCATTCTCTCCCTATACATTAGAGACATGGGTTGCCAAGTTTTCTGAAAATTGCTAGGGAATATGGATTCAGAACAATGGGAATGAGTTGATCTTATGTCTGGTCTTCCAACTGAGATGGTTTTAACATTTACCCCTCTACCAGGCTGGCCTTGCCAAGAAAATTACTCTGTTAGTCCCTAAATGAAAGTGGACAATCCCTAAATCAGTGTTTGTGTTCTTCCTTTTCTTTTTCTATGCGTTTCTTGGCCAACTAATTCTCTCTAAAGAAGGACATGATGCAACTCTTTGGGCACTTGGCTACCAGACTGTCAGTTCATCCAATCCCAGTCACATTACAGCCCTGGAGCTCTGAGCTCAAGTCCATATAATCTTTATAGGCATTTAGGGCTATTGCCAAATCCTAAAATCAAATGTGTAATTTATTGGTCTAACTCTAGGTTTGTTTAATCATATCCTTTATTTTCAAATCCTGGAAATCAATTCATTGCAGCCCTCCAACCCAGCCTTAAAAATACTTCTATTTCTTTGCTACATTTTCCAAAATGGCAAAAGAAATGGGATTGTGAGATCCAGGGGAAATAATATTGTTCTTTGTCAGTAATATTTAATGCAAATTAAAATGTTTGAGGCCTATTTTCAAAAAATCAAAACAAGAAATGCCAAAGAAGTAAAAACTTACTTTCCTTTTTTGGTGATTATAAAGAGAATATGAGATGATTTGGGGGTTGAGAGTACTTTTCAGCATAAATGAACAGACTGACATCAAACACCCCCTGGAAGTATTCATGAGATGTCTCCATAATCTTCTGCTATCTCCTCAAACAACTGGATATATACAGAGGGTCAGCCAATATAGTGTCCATGTACCCACCCTCAAAGATGTCAACTTCTTCAAAATAAAGATGGCCAAAACCTGAATAATTATATGTTATCTTTGACCCATGACCAAATCTGATTGATTTATTTTCCTAATCCAATATGACAAGTATTTAGTACTTGGGAGAGTAGATCTCTTTAAAGAAAGGATGTGTTTATATGTAGAGATTAAGATAATCTGGAGTTCTTAAACTGTATCTGTATAATGACATTGTACTTAATCAGTTATTGATTTCCTTTGCCCGTATATTTATGTTGTTTTGAGCCCTACAGTGGGAAATGGCCTGATGCTCTACACCGAATCCTGCATATTTGCACTTCACAAAGGTTCAAAGGTTTGTACATGGCCTGGAACAGTAAACATGAGTCCTAAAGTCATCCTTCAGCTCCTGACTAGGCTTGGGGTTTAATTGCTAGTTCATTAATACTGGCCACAGGCTGTGGATTTGTCAAAACAAATTCTGACTGACTGAGATATTTCATGGTTAGAGATTTTAACCACTTCCCACTCGGTCCCTTGGTGTTTCTTAAATTTTCAACTTCAAGAGACTGGTTTGGTAAACATGCCCTTTCCTCTAGGTCATGGGGTTAAGTATCAGTTCAGCCTTTCTGAACTTTTCACTTTTTCTGTGTAAGTATAAGACAAGTACTTACTGCATTGAAAACTAAGAGTCTGTGAAGATAAAAGACCTTATTGAAGTAGCGAAGTAAGCAAAATATCTTTACAATTCCTTACCCTGCCTTTTGGAACCATTTGTCCTTTTCTTGGTGAATATCACCTCATCCTTAGGTTCCCAATATTTATAACTTTTATAGATGTTTGCATTAAAAAATAAACATAGGGAAGGACTATATTTAATCCAGATGATTGAATTGTTAATGGTGAAATTTGGCAGGAAAAGGAGAAACTTCAGATACTGAAAATTACAACTCAAGAGAAATGTCTACATATAAAGGATATATAATATATATAAATTTATATATGCCCCTATATAGAAAAGTTATGCACAGTCTATAAAATAAACAAGGATCCCACTTTGTAGTAGTGCCTAATACAATTCATGTGTTGCACACACAAAAATTCAATGCAGTCAGTACTTACTATGAAATGTATTATACACACAACTACTGTTATTAAAGTGTTACATGCCAATACACACACCAAGTAGCACCAGAATTCTGCTGATGAGAAACAAGAATGCCCTGCTCCATACTCCCCATTCCATTCTTACTCCTAGAGGCATCTTTTAAGTTATGTTCTTATTCTAGGCAATTTGGTAGAGACCTTAGTAATTTCTTGACTGACTGGACTTAAACAGTTCACTCTGCAATTTGAAAGATGTGTTTTTGCTCACTTGTACTTCACCTCCCTTCTGTTAATATTCTTCTCCTTCTCCTAATGTAACTCTAAGGTAATTATAAGCTTTGAGTAGAATCTTCTGTTTCTGATAATTTGCAACACTCTCTTTATTCCCTATTAAATACAATCAGAATCTTAGTCCAACCCCCTTTTCCCCAACATTTTCTTTCTCATTTCAGGTCTTAATTCTGTCACTCTTTTTCTGTCTTTAGATTGTAGATATTTTTACTTTATGCTAAAAATACAACCAAGTCTTTGTCCAGAGGTTAATTTTAAATATAGAACAATAAAGCATATAGGGTCACAAAGAGTCGGACATGACTGAGAGAATTTAACTTTCACTTAATGTTATTATGACCACATAAATGTCGTTTAGTGTTAGGTCAAGATCTGTGTTGAAATTAATTTTTTTTTAGTCCAATGTCACAACCCCCTAGTTCACTGAAAAGCAAAGATTCCTAACATTCAGGTTCAAATCAGTGATTTTGTTCTCGCGTTGTGTCATTTGCTCAGAATCAAGCCTCATTTATTTATTTATTTTAAAAAATTAATTTATTCATTTTAATTGGAGGCTAATTACTTTACAATATTGTGGTGGTTTTTGCCATACACTGACATGAACCCAGCATGGGAGTACATGTGTTCCCCATCCTGAGCCCCCCTCTCACCTCCCTCCCCATCCCATCCCTCTGGGTCATCCCAGTGCACCAGCCCTGAGCACCCTGTTTCATGCATCGAACCTGGACTGGTGATCTATTTCACATATGATAATATATGTGATATTTATGATATTTGATATGTGATATTTCACATATGATAATATCTACTTTATATATGATAATATACATAATGGAATATATAATGCTATTATCTCAAATTATCTCACCCTAGCCTTCCCCCACAGAGTGCAAAAAGACTGTTCTTTACATCTGTATCTCTTTTGCTGTCTCACATATAGGGTTATTGTTACCATCTTTCTAAATTCCATATATATGCATTAATATATTGTATTGGTGTTTTTCTTTCTGACTTATTTCACTCTGTATAATAGGCTCCAGTTTCATCCACATCATTAGAATTGACTCAAATGCATTCTTTTTAATAGCTGAGTAATACTCCATTGTGTATATGTACCACAGCTTTCTTATCCATTTGTCTGCCAATGGACATCCAAGTTGCTTCCATATCCTGGCTATTATAAACAGTGTTGCAATGAACATTGGGGTACACGTGTCTCTTTCAATTCTGGTTTCCTTGGTGTATATTCCCAGCAGTGGGATTGCTGGGTCGTATGGCAGTTCTATTTCCAGTTTTTTAAGGAATCTCCACACTGTTCTCCGTAGTGGCTGTACTAGTTTGCATTCCCACCAACAGTATAAGAGGGTTCCCTTTTCTCTGCACCCTCTCCAGCATTTATTGTTTATAGATTTTTTCATAGCAGCTATTCTGACTGGCATGAGATGGTACCTCATTGTGGTTTTGATTTGCATTTCTCTGATAAAGAGTGATGTTAAGCATCTTTTCATGTGTTTGTAAGCCATCTGTATGTCTTCTTTGGAGAAATGTCTGTTTAGTTCTTCGGCCCATTTTTTGATTGGGTCATTTATTTTTCTGGAATTGAGCTGCAGGAGCTGCTTGTATCTTTTTGAGATTAGTTGTTTGTCAGTTGCTTATTTTCTCCCATTCTGAAAGCTGTCTTTTCACCTTGCTTATAGTTTCCTTCGTTGTGCAAAAGCTCTTAAGTTTAATTAGACCCCATTTGTTTATTTTTGCTTTTATTTCCATTACTCTGGAAGGTGGGTCATAGAGGATCCTGCTATGATTTATGTCAGAGAGTGTATTTTTAAATTCTATTTTCCTGTGTTACTTGTTGTTGTTGTTCAGTCACTAAGTTGTGTCTGACTCTTTGCAACCCTATGGACTGTAGCACTCCAGGCTCCTCTGTCCTCCACCGTCTCCCAGAGTTTGCTCAAATTCATGTCAGATTCCTTACTTCTGAGCCACCTGGGAAGCTCCTTTATCATACCCTCATATATTTTTACTCTCCATCATATCATCTAGTCTATTTGCTTTGCCCTCTCTTGTAGCCATGAATCTCCCCGCTTGACTCTTCCTCTTGGACTCCCAGCTCCTAGACCTGGGTTTCATATCATTTGTCTTGGTTAAATCTGCTATTTCTCTACTGATTTCTTAGCTTATCTTCTCATTTTATTGTAATACATCATAAAATAAGTCCCAAGAAAAGACTATTGTTTAGTCAATAAGTCATGTCAAACTCTTTGGCAACCCAATGAACTGTAGCTCAACAGATTCCTCTGTCCATGAGATTTCCCAGGCAAGAATACTGGAGTGGGTCATGATTTCCTTCTCCAGGGGATTCTCCCAATCTAGGAGTTGAACCTATGTCTCCAGCTTGGCAGGTGGATTCTTTACCACTAGTATATTCTGCTTCATGCATTCACTCATACTTTGCTCCTTTTTGTCCTATAATGTTGTTTGTGTAAAGCTTCCCTAGTAGCTCAGATGGTAAAGAGACCCAGGTTCGATTCCTGGGTCAGGAAGATCCCCTGGAAAAGGGAATGGTAACCCACTCCAGTATTCTTGCCTGGAGAATCCCATGGACAGAGGAGTCTGGTGGGCTACAGTCCATGGGGCTGCAAAGAGTCAGACACAACTGAGCAACTGACAGTTGCTAAATAACCAACACTAAATAATATGTTCACATATAATTGGTATTTATCTAAATATAGTAATGAGTTTGATATATAATTAATAGAATCTCTGAAAGGAGTGAAGGCAAAATGTACTGTCTTCTTAAATTGCAGTATACTGATACTTGGGCTGAGTATAGAGTTTTAGGCTGGAAAGAGCTTTCCTTTCAAGCATTGTTGATGCTGATGAGAACTCGGGTACCAGACTAAGTCTAAGGTCTGTTTTTCCCTAAAAAACTTTTAGTATTATCTCAGTATCTTAGGTATTTATGTTTTCAGTGGCATACTTGAGGCTCTTTTTGAACTTAAGAGGCTTGTTGATGCACGGCTTCCTTCAGCTAAGGAATCCTCACCTCTGTCATTTCCGTAATAATTGCTCTTGGCCACCTTTCTGTGGCTCCTTATACTTGGATAGTAGATCCTCCAGAGGTATCCTTCCTCATACTTTTTGTCTTCATTCATTAGTCCATATCTGTAAGAGCCTCTTGGCTGTTTCTTTAGTCTTTCTACAGTACTTTATTTCAGTGAACATGGTTTAGTTTCTAAGTATGCTTTCTTGTTCTCTATTTTAATTATTCTCTTTGGAAAAACTTCTGTTTTTGCTTTCTGGTTGTAACAGCTTTTCCTTTGCCTAAGTTTATCAGATATCCCCCCCCCCCACTACCACCCGCTATTTCTTACATTATCTGTGTTTTCCAGCCTGCCTATCTTAGTATTTATCTATAATGTTGCTGGATTGCCTAATATTGTGGTGTGATTGATTATTTGGTTAATAAAGGAGAAAACAACTGACTAGTGTGGCTTTCTTTTATTTTTTTTAGAACTGTTTATTCTTAAAATTCCTATCTGAATAGAAATTCTGGGATTAAAAGACATAAGGAATTGTGATCAGGTATCACATTTGGGTAAAGAGGTATGATTTGGCATCAGTGGATCTCCACCATAAGAGAATGAGAGGATTGTTATTTTCAAATGCTGAAATCTAACTAAAACTTTGTCTTTCTCCTGGGAGTTTGTTTAGTTATTTTAGAGATGCACTATCAATAATTTTTATCTTATTTTGGATCTTGATTTTGAATTAATATTATTACTTAACTAGTAGTAATAGTTGCTTTAGTCATGTTGGTAGTATTTTATTATTTGCTTGGGGGTGAATCCAGCTCTTTGTTTGCTGGGCTCCAGAATGGAGAAGATGTACTGAGGATGAGAACAGTGTATGTAGCTGTTTCAAATACAGAACTTGTGTTGGGTTCTGTTTTCGAATCCTTGCACTCCACTGAGATTCCTGCACAGATGCCCCACCCACTCTGCAGTCGCCTTAGAGCATGTTTTGGACTGTGGCTTCCCCTGCCTGTTCTTAATAATAGTCACTTGTCCCCTTCTGTCTGCATCACCATCATCAAAGTGCCCACTCTTCTTTGCTTTTACACATTTTCTCCTTTTAGTCCTACTATGTTGCATAAATAGTATGTCCACATATAATTGATACTTATATAAATGTATTAGTGTAATATATAAATGTTTAATAGAATCTCTGAAAAGAGTGGAGGCAAAATGTACTGTCTTTGTCAATTCCAGTAATTGCATATCTTAAGTATCACTAAATCTTTTCTATCTAATCATATATGAGTAGATGGATTCTGAATCTTTTCACTGTGATTTGCTTTTGGTTTTCCTTTTTTGGGGAATTATTTTAGGATTTAAAATTCTTTAAAGCATAAGACCTATGGCCAATTATTAACATACTTACCTTGGATGTATTACTTCGGAGTATGCAATACAGTCCTGATATCTGAAATTTCTCTTGCCACAAATACCTATTTTTCAATAGTATAACATTTTGTAATCACATTTATTTCTGAACTTCCTTTACTTATGTAATATGTACGCATTTCCCCCCAAGAACAACAACCACAGACAATTTGACTTGATCCCTTTTCCTATGATCTGTAACAATAGGACTTAACCCTTACACTGGTTTGGCACATTCAGTGTTGTATATACAACACCCTTCCAGTAGTGATGTTTTAAAGCGAGGCCTATAGGTGTCCATAAACTAAAGCACTCTGAGGCTCCTAGTCATCTACTACTCATTTCACTTTTTTTCTCTCCTCTCATAACTAGGAAATCACATTTCAGTGCCTTCGATCTTGGTGAATGCACACAGCTAGGCAGGAAATGGGAAGAGGCATTAGTGAGTAGCTGTTGGCCAGTGAGCTTTTGGAAGTCTTGCTCTGTGGAATTCTGGAGGTACAGAAAATGCCTCTGTCACCTGTGTGAAATACGTGGTGTCATATTAAAATGTAAGTCACAGGGAGAAATGGTAAAAATAAAATCTAGCCAAAACAGGAGCAGGAAGACAGAGCGGAGTTTCCAAGAATGAAATTACATGACAGACATAGGGGTACCCAGGAGGATGTTGAAATTCAGACAGCCTCTTCTCCAGGTGTGGCGTGTAACGAATCTCCTCAATGTATGCACTTTTGAAGCATGTCAATTGGAAGAAGAGCATGTGATGGTGGACAGTTTAATTGTATTTGGCTCAGTGACCTTTTAAAAGGGAAGGGTCCTCTCTGAGATATTTCCAGTCCACTCATGCGTCTGCCATTGAATTTGCATGGCAGAAGGGATGTGCATCACAGCAAAACTTTCCTCAGAGCAGAGCCTGCCTAACTGTCCACAAAATGGTGCTTCAGGGGTATTGTTCCAGTGCAATAGAAGAGATCTCCCCTGGGTTTGCCTTCCTACTGAATAGTTGGACCTGTGAAGTTTTGAACAGTGTATTAAGAAATAGAGCTTATAAAGTAAAATAAAGTAAAAATTTAAAGTTAAAAAAAAAGAAATAGAGCTGCAGACCTCAAATTTGGAAGGAAGTAGTTTTGTCTAGTTTTATACAAATTTGTGCATAGAGCTGCTGGAGGCTCTCCTGCTTCATACAATCTGACAGCCTCATGGAAAGTTCAATAAATGGTTATTGCCTCGATAAGTGAGGACTCTTTCTGTTGAGCTCAAGAGTCCATCACTGAGAAAGAAGTGCCTTTTCTTTTCCCCTATATTTCTCTCTCAAGTATCTATTTCCCCATCTTCTGGCCCAGGGAAGATATATTTCATTCATCCATTTACCAAACATTTTCCTTAGTGGCCTGCCCAGGTGCATGGCCACTTTCCTTGCCCTTGCACTGATGTTGTTTTTCTGATATAAACTTCATTTATGCTACCTTTCATGTGATTTCTTTTGGATGCCCAATTCCCTGAGGGCTGGAATCATGACTTTCTCTCCTGGCATTCCTAGCACCTGGAAGAGCCCAGCTCATAGTGACTGGTCAGTAAAAGTGTGTTGAATATATGATTGCCAAATGAAATAGAAGCTCTGACTAGAGATGTCTATAAATATCAATTCATTGACCAACATATCAGATGTATCATGGTGTGGTGTTGGGGCTCAAACCCTAATCACTTCACTCCAGAGTCTATGCTCTTAACACTGTTCTAGACTGCCTCTGTGTAAACGAATATCATGGTGTGATAAGTGTTTATAGCCACTGGTGTGGCAGAGAGAACACTGGCTCATAAACTGTGTTCAGAAACTTGCTTATGTATGCAGTATGGAAAAAGTCATTTCTGATCTCTGGAAGTCAGTTTGCTCATTTCTAAAATGAGAAAGTTATACTGGATGTTCTTATAAAATTCATGACAGCTCTAGAATGCTCTAATGATGTATCTAGTGGTACATATTGGAATGTAGACCTGTGTGCTCTAATAGATAAGAGGAAAAAAAGCCAGGCAAGACATGAGTCAAGAAGGAACAAGAGATGTTTTGGCAGTGATGGAGACAGATTTAAACACTTTGAATGATGGACAAAACTTAAATAAATTAAGAGGCAGAATGAAAAACAGCTTTGGGCAGAGGTGGACAATGGATTGGGACTTCCCAGGTAGCACTAGTGGTAAAGAATCTGCCTGCAATGCAGGAGACACAGGAGAGATGTGTGTTTTATCCCCAGTTCAGGAAGATCCCTGGAGGAGGGCATGGCAACCCACTCCAGTATTCTTGCCTGGAGAATTCCATGGACAGAGGAGCTTGGTGGGCTACAGTCTAAGGGGTTTCAAATATGACTGAAGTGACTTAGCAAGCACACACGCAGGCAAAGAATCTAAAGACAGCTGGTACTTGTTTTAGAAACAGAAACTCTGAAAGTTAAGTCAATTCCCAGAGGACAGAAACTGGGCGTTTCTGTCTCCAAGCTTTATGAGTTGGTACATAGTGTGGAAGCACATGGACTGGAAATAGCAGTACCACTATATAGAAATTTACACGTGTGACAAGGAATGATACTGATCATGGATGTACTGAAAAATATCCTTAGACTCATTTAAGTATTTTAAAATATTAACTACTTATTTAAATTATTTGAGAAATTAAATACATAAAGGAGATCCAACCAATCCATTCTGAAGGAGATCAACCCTTGGGATTTCTTTGGAAGGAATGATGCTAAAGCTGAAACTCCAGTACTTTGGTCACCTCATGCGAAGAGCTGACTCATTGGAAAAGACTCTGATGCTGGGAGGGGTTGGGGGCAAGAGGAGAAGGAGACGACAGAGGATGAGATGGCTGGATGGCATCACGGACTCGATGGACATGAGTCTGAGTGAACTCCGGGAGATGGTGATGGACAGGGAGGCCTGGCGTGCTGTGATTCATGGGGTCGCAGAGTCGGACTCGACTGAGCAACTGAACTGAACTGAAATAGTATGAGTGACTTTGTTTTTGTTTAATTAGTGACTTTGTTTTTGTCTGTCCAAATAGACATCCTGAAAATTAGGGACACAATGAGTAAATGTAGTTGGGCACTATTTTTTAAACTGTATCAGCCACTGAAAGGCTAACGTCCAGTCTTAGTCTAGTTGCAACACGTTTTCATTAATTTGAAGAATAAATGAAAAGCATGATTTTTTTTTGAAAAGCATGATTTTTAAAAATAATTTTGTTATTTTTCATTTTATTCTAACAGTTAAAAAACCTTAAAGATTTTAGTTGATAAAAATTCCAAAACAAAAATTCCAAACAAGGACAATTTACAGTGCATTTGTTTAATTGTTTTATTTTGTTTAGGGAATCATAATGTTCCAGAAAAGTAAAGATAAGCTGAGTTTCTAAGCAAAAAAGCAAGTAGTATGACATGTGTAATAACTTAAACCAGGCTAAACATATGCACTCACTCCAGTAAATTGTTGCTTCTCATAGATTCCTAGATTTTGTATTCTACAAAAATCTGATTTGTGCTTAAAATGTGAATTATATATAAATAAGTATTTTTTAAAGTATTCATTTAAAAATGTTTGGCTGTTCATGTCTTCATTGCTATGCACAGGCTTTCTCTAGCTGTGGAGAGTGACAGTTACTCCCTAGTTGCAGTGCGTGGGGGCTTCTCCTGTTCTGAGCATGAGTTCTCGAGCATGGGCTAAGTGGTTGTGGTGCACGGGCTTAGTTGCTCCATGGCAACTAAGATCTTCCTGGACCAGGGATCGAACCTGTGTCCCCTGTATTGGCCGGTGAATTCTTGATCACTAGACCACCAGGAAAATCCCCTAAATAGATTTTTCTGATGTCTAAATAAACTGCTCTCCTGGAATTATACTTATGTTATTTGCATTTTACCACTCACAGAGGTTCACAGTGAGTAGTACATCCTGTTAGCAACTAGAAAAATCGTGGTTCAAGTTTCGCCTTAACTACTTGTTTCTTGTGTTACTTTCAGAAAGTTGCTCAACTTTTCTGATGCTCAGTTTCCTAACATGGAAAAAAGGAATAGTTAATAACATTTGCTTTCCGATTTGTTGTGAAGAAAACAGGTCAAGGTTATACACATATGGTTTGTGTGTTGTATAGTAGGTGTTCAATAAATTCATTGAGTAGGTGCTCAATAAATTACTTATGAATCACTAAATTAAAGGGAAATATAAGTCTGTTCTGGTTTAAAGCATCTTCAGCTCCATGTATTAATGCACTTAAGTGACAAAGCAGCAGAAAATATTGCAAATAACATGGGTGCCAGAACGTGGGTTCTAAAGCTATTAAAATAGTTGTGTGATCCTAGTAGGCCAATCAAATGTGTGTGGAAAAATTATCAAAAATAGTTCATCAATAGTTGATCAAAGATATTGAACTATAATTATATAATGTGATCTGCTTCAATGATTCCCACTCTCTGGACTTTGAAGTTTCTGAAAATGGTCTCTGAATCGTATGTACATTTATTATTTTGTCAATCAACAGATATTAAAGTGTATTTGTTCTCATTAAAATTATTACTATTAAAAAAGGACCTACAGTCTGATACAAAAAAAATTGAAGATGGATTACCTATGTTGAGCCTCTGAGATCAGCTAAAATTGCTCATCTCCATTTTTCATTATCACTGAGGTTTGTCCTGTGAGATTCAGCAATCTTTGGCCAAAACTCAGCTCCGTAGTACATGATTGGAATAGACTGGTGTCAGTTCTGCCCTTATCACGAAAGAATGGCTTTCTAGAATACATGTTCTTCTAATTATGCCAGTGTATGCTTTCTTATCTGCCCCTTGGGTTGCTATCATTTTCTCTAGTAACGTCCTGATTTGCAGATAACTGCCCCACGTAGATGAGTTCTGTCTCGTCTACTCACCCCTTGTAGTACTTTGATTAATCTTAAAATTCTTCTATTTTTCATTGGAAAGAAATAAACCACATTTCTGGAAAATGAGGAAAGTATATGAAAAATGTGGTGAACCCTGTACTGACTTTAGATTAAAGGAAGAGAATTTGAGCCAATTTTATTGAAATACCTGTGTACTTGTGCACTTTTACTTTCTTCAGAAATTGTCAGTGTGTTCAAGATGCCACATGGCGGATGGAGGCTTCCTGTCTTACCACTCAAGGGTTCATCATGCTGAGAACTCAGTAGTCAGTTTATGCCCCTCATGGGACCTACATGACCTTGGGATGTGCATGAATCTCTCTGGGTCTGCTTTCTGGAGAACAGAGATGACACCTGTCACTGAGTTGTATGTGACAAAAGAGATGTCTTTGGTGTATTCTACCAGTGTGGGAAGGTACTTGATGAAGTAGTCATCCCTTTTTGTCTCTCATCACTTGATTGCCTGCCATTCTAAATGATTCCTTCCAATTATTCTTTAGATCTCACTAAAAGAATTCTGCTGGTCATTCATTCTGGTTCTGTCTCTGTATTTAACACAGACACAGTCCTCATTAGTTTCATCAAAGTCATTTGATAATCTCTTTAATGGGAAATCCCTGATTACAGTTGCATTCTTTTGGCAACCCTCAGGGGTTGAAATTGCTCTAATTTTTTTTGGTTCTGTGCATTAGGCTGAGATGAAATCCCTTGAGGACAGTCTCTTCCTTATTGAATTCCTGGGGAAGAAAAGACTATGTGTGAGCAAGGTGGGGAAATGTGCAACATTAAATGTAGTGGAAGCTATGTCTTTTGCATCTGTTAATAGAACACTGTAAAAATGTAAATGTTCTTTAATTATTTTTACTTGTTAAATTCATATTTCTTCCAAATGTAATTCAAGGCTGAGATCATCCAAAAGATGGCCAGATTTACACTGATTACCTCAGATGGTAAAGAAGCTGCCTGTAATGCAGGAGACTTGAGTTTGATCCCTGTGTCATGAAGATCCCCCTGGAGAAAGGAATGGCAACCTACTCCAGTATTCTTGCCTGGAGAATTCCATGGACACGGGGATCTGGTGGGTTATAGTCCGTGGAGTCACAAAGAGTTGGACACGACTGAGTGACTAACACTTTCCCTTTTACCATCACAATGTGTTCATTTGATTAAGAGCATCAGAGGTGAAAATGGAATTACATAGGGTTCATTGCATATCACCGAGGTCTGAAATGATAATATAGAACACAGAGAAGAAGCTTCAGAACACAGCTGCAGCAAACCCATCTGGAAAGAAACCTCAATCAAAATAATGCTCAGTGGAAGGAAAATATTTTCAAAGATCAAACTGTTAGGGGGACCAGTGCTTGATGGAAGGATCCCATATTACTTATCATTAGTAATTGGTAATTGGACAGTTTAATGTATTGTTAAAACCTTTGTGAATGAAAAGGGGAAATCTTAACAATTATCCTGTGACAGCAGGCTTTAAACTAAGGCTCTCCCAGGAAAGCCAGGATGGATGATCTACCTGGTAATAGTCCAATTACTATACATCTGCACTCTAAGCATACAAGAGACATCTTGTAATGAAAGAAACAGTCAGCTAAGAAAAATAGCACTCAAACTTTCAACAAAGCTGGGAAAGACTTGTTTGGCCAAGATGGGAGAGAAATTCTAGATATGTTGAAAGTTGTGCAGTGAGTAGCAGAGAGCGTATCTCAAACTGCTTCTACTGTCCTGCGTTTACAGGTTTGTTGTTTTGTTTAGTCTCTGTGTCATGTCTGACTCTTTACCTCCCCATAGACTGCAGCACTCCAGGCTCCTCTATTGTCCACTCTCTCCTGGAGTTTGCTCATATCCACGTCCACTGAGTCAGTGACACTCTTCTAACCATCTTGTCTTCTGCCACTCCCTTCTCCTTTTGTCTTCAATCTTTCCCAGCATCAGGGTTTTTTTTCCCCCCAAAGAGTTAGGTTTCATCTGTCAAAATGACTGGTCCCCTAGACTGTGATTTAATGAGTGATACTAGCTGGCAGTCACCCTAAGTGATGCCTTAGTTGATGACTCTAAATCCTGACAGCTCTGCCACTGTTTAGCTGTCTTAGAAGGCAGGGATTGATTACCAGCATGAATAGCATAGAGTGGATTCCAGTCTCATGAACTATTTTTTTTTACTTATTGCCAAAGTCTGTAATTAGTAGAATAGTAGGAAATAGCTTATTAACCAAGACATGTGTAGATTACCATTAGGGAAAATTATTTCCTAGGACCAGAGTGGTGGTGGTGGTTTAGTTGCTAAGTCGTGTCCAACTCTTGCTACCTCATGGACTGTAGCCTGCCAGGCTCCTCAGTCCATAGGATTTTCCAGGGAAGAATACTGGAGTGGGTTGCTTTTTCCTTTTCCAGGAGATCTTCCTGACCCAGGCATCGAGCCCGGGTCTCCTGCAGTGGAGGTAGATTCTTTACTGACTGAGCTATCAGGGAAGACCAGCACTAGATTGGTCTAAGCTAAACCTTTTGAAAACTGCCTCAGCCAGTTGAAAGAAAGAGATCACAGACTTCTCAGATCCCTGTCAGCATCTTTTATCTGCATTTGACAGCTCTTAAACCAGCAGTGTAAGAACTTCAAGTGAACAAAATGTAAATGTACAACTTTATGGACCTGTTAAATGAGGGCCCTATATTAGGTGTGCATTTTAAGTATAGACATTGATTTCATAGCAGTATAATTGATGAGGATATTCAAAAGTTGGGGAAAAAAATTGGCTTGGGAAGCAGTAAAAATATTCAAGACTCAACCAAAATTGAAAAAAAAAATCAGGATACCTGAGTTTTAATTTTAATTCTTCTTTAGATTTGGTTTACAAATATATGGAACTTAATATTTCTTGCCTTAAAAATAAGTCAGTGAAAATGCTCATGATGGTGTCGTGGCTGCTTCTAACCCTGCGGAGAACATTGCCATAGAGAAAAGTGCTTAGATGCAGGGGTGGGGAGAGGAGGGAGACTGTGGAGCCATATCTATGTATGTAAAATGACCCTGAAAATGAACTTCAACTGAGGAACAGATTGGCAGGCATTTGACTCCTCACACACTAAGGAGAGCCTCTCCTCCACACCCATTGGGTTGGGATGTCTCACTTGCTAAAGAGATTGATCTTCCAAAAATATTAACTATGTTTTGTGTGTTTTCTATCCCAATTACTGAGGAATCAAGATTTAGTTTGATACATTTTGCAGGAACTTTTAAAGATGTTAAGACCTGGATGTATTTCTCTATGTGTGTGCAAATATTTTACATTGGTTTAAATGGTTTAATTTATATTTGATTATTTTAAATTACATTAACATTAGACATGACCCTCTCAAATTATCTTGTTGAAGACTCTATTTCTAAGATCTCCATGACTTTGTCTGGTCTGGCAGCCTCCCTTATCGTTGAAGTGTTAGTATCTTGGTCAGTTGTGTGGATCTACTTTCTAGATTAGCCAGTTCTTTCTGTTCCATTAACTAGGAAACTCAAAATGCTTGAGAGCATTTCATTATTATTTAACATTCCTAATATGACAATGAAAGTGTGGGAAGCCAGGTGAAGAAGTCAGCTGAGGTTTTCTTGTATAATCACCATTCTTGAAAACCTGGTACAGTGAGAAAGCATTCCTTAGCAGGTGCAAGGGTGTTTGGGGGAAGCACCTGTTGGAGTGGTTGAGCACAAGGGCTCTGTAGTCAAATAAACCTGGGTTTGAATCTCAGCTCTGTTGTTTACAAGTTGCGCTGTTTACCATTATTGAACCTTTCAGATCTGTGTCCTTAATACGTTAGCAACCATTTTATTTTATTATATAATTTCATATCCAAGACAGTTAGGTAATGGCAGGTCTATAAGGGTAATGTTCCTTAAGAGTTCAAATTTATAGTTTTCTATATATAAGTCTTTAGTTTCTTTAGGTAAATATATACCTAAGTATTTTATTCTTTTCGTTGCAATGGTGAATGGAATTGTTTCCTTAATTTCTTTTTCTACTTTCTCATTATTAGTGTATAGGAATGCAAGGGATTTCTGTGTGTTGATTTTATATCGTGCAACTTTACAATATTTATTGATTAGCTCTAGTAATTTTCTGGTGGAGTCTTTAGGCTTTTCTATGTAGAGGATCATGTCATCTGCAAACAGTGAGAGTTTTACTTCTTCTTTTCCAATTTGGATTCCTTTTATTTCTTTTTCTGCTCTGATTGCTTATATATAGAAAACTATAAAACACTGGTGAAAGAAATCAAAGAGGACACTAATAGATGGAAAGATATACCATGTTCATGGATTGGAAGAATCAATATAGTGAAAATGAGTATACTACCCAAAGCAAACTACAGATTCAATGCAATCCCTATCAAGCTACCAGCAGTATTTTTCACAGAGCTAGAACAAATAATTTCACAATTTGTATGGAAATACAAAAAACCTCGAATAGCCAGAGCAATCTTGAGAAAGAAGAATGGAACTGGAGGAATCAACCTGCCTGACTTCAGGCTCTACTACAAAGCCACAGTCATCAAGACCGTATGGTACTGGCACAAAGACAGAAATATAGATCAATGGAACAAAATAGAAAGCCCAGAGATAAATCCACACACCTATGGACACCTTATCTTCGACAAAGGAGGCAAGAATATACAATGGATTAAAGACAGTCTCTTTAGCAAGTGGTGCTGGGAAAACTAGTCAACCACTTGTAAAAGAATGAAGCTTGAACACTTTCTAACACCATACACAAAAATAAACTCAAAATGGATTAAAGATCTAAACATAAGACCAGAAAGTATAAAACTCCTAGAGGAGAACATAGGCAAAAGACTCTCCAGCATAAATCACAGCAGGATCCTCTATGACCCACCTCCCAGGATATTGGAAATAAAAGAAAAAATAAACAAATGGGACCTAATTAAACTTAAAAACTTCTGCACCACAAAGGAAATTATAAGCAAGGTGAAAAGACAGCTTTTGGAATGGGAGAAAATAATAGCAAATGAAGCAACTGACAAACAACTAATCTCAAAAATATACAGGCAACTCATGCAGCTCAATTCCAGAAAAATAAACTACCCAATCAAAAAATGGGCCAAAGAACTAAATAGACATTTCTCCAAAGAAGACATACAGATGGCTTACAAACACATGAAAAGATGTTCAACATCACTCATTATCAGAGAAATGCAAATCAAAACCACAATGAGATACCATTTCACACCAGTCAGAATGGCAGCCATCCAAAAGTCTACAAGCGATAAATGCTGGAGAGGCTGTGGGGAAAAGGGAACCCTCTTACACTGTTGGTGGGAATGCAGACTAGTACAGCCACTATGGAGAACAGTGTGGAGATTCTTTAAAAAACTGGAAATAGAACTGCCTTATGACCCAGCAATCCCACTGCTGGGCATACACACCAAGGAAGCTAGAATTGAAAGAGACACATGTACCCCAGTGTTCATCACAGCACTGTTTATAATAGCCAGGACATGGAAGCAACCTAGATGGACAACCTAGATGTCCATCAGCAGATGAATGGATAAGAAAGCTGTGGTACATATACACAATGGAGTATTACTCAGCCATCTAAAAGAACACATTTGAATCAGTTCTAATGAGGTGGATGAAACTGGAGCTGATTATACAGAGTGAAGTAAGCCAGGAAAAAAAAAAAAAAACACCAGTACAGTGTACTAACACATATATATGGAATTTAGAAAGATGGTAACGATAACCCTGTATGCGAGACAGCAAAAGAGACGTAGATGTACAGAACAGACTTTTTGACTCTGTGGGAGAGGGAGAGGGAGGGATGATTTGGGAGAATGGCATTGAAACATGTATAATATCATATAAGAAACGAATCGCCAGTCTAGGTTTGATGCAGGATACAGGATGCTTGGGGCTGGTGCACTGGGATAACCCAGAGGGATGGTATGGGGAGGAGGTGGGAGGGGGGTTCAGGAGTGGGGACTTATGTACACCCATGGCAGATTCATGTTGATGTATGGCAAAACCAATACAGTATTGTAAAGTAAAAAAAAAAATAATAATAATAAAAATGAATTTTAAAAAAAGAGTTCAAATTTAAATTTCTTCAGGCCCAGTCTGCTTAATGATAAGTTAGTGAATGTTTAAGAAAAATATGTTGTGCTAATTTCTGAAAAACAAGCCAGTTACATGATGACCACGATGACGTTAATTGGGGCAGCTTCTCTATAGCTCTACCCTCTTCATTTACTACCATTTCAAGTCTTTTGCTTAAGTTTTTCTAGACCTTGCTCATTTTTCTTGCTAACATCTGTTGCTGTGTTAGGGGAAATTTTGAATGAACAGATAAAATCTTCCTACTAGCTACTGTCCTAAATATAGTCTCTGACATCAGGTCTGGCCAGAGAGATAGCCAAGGTTATTTTTAGGAAGTCAGCACATAGGGAAATTAGGTAATAGTAAGAAACTTCTGGTTTCTATCTCTGTACGTAACCCATTATGAGACACATGCATCTATGCCAGTATCTTGTTTTCCTGCCCCTCGGGTATTCCGAGTCACTCCCTATCTTGTCTTTAGAACATTAAGCAGAAACTTGAGACAGGAGGTAGCAAATGCAACCCTTGCATTTGATCCTGTGATTTTTCTGTGCAGAGCTTCATAGAATTTCATTTCAGGTTAATAAGGGGGAAATTGGAACTGAGGAGAAAGCTTAGGCTCTGCCAAAATATACCAAGGGTTACTAAGTTCAAATGTAGAAAATAGAAAATGGGAATAAGAATGGAAAAGTCCTGGCAGATTGCTGTGTCTTTCCTTAAAAACAGAATGGCGCCCAGCGCTTAATGGCACAATGTATTATCACAGAATTATAACAAAATTGCTCTGTTTATGCATCTTTCTTTTCTAAAGCCTGAGTGTCTGACAGCCAGATGATGCATCTAATACCATCCTCACTTTACAGAGTGGAAAGATGAGACAGAAAACTATCACTACCCTGCCAGGAGAACGTTTCTAAGCATTTAATAACAGCCATTTAGGCTGCATCTATGCAATTCCACACGTAAGTATGAATGTCAAAAGTTTATTGAATGTTCCAGGTGTTTCAGATACACAGTTGGTTTATTTTTGTATAAATAATGCATTCAGGTAATTGAGATATAAAATTTTTATTTGGAGTTTTATCAGCATGCTGGCAATCATAGATTAAAAAGATTTCCCTTTTTCAAAATGATACACATGAACGTACAAAGCAGAAAGAGACTCACAGACTTAAAGAGTGAGCTTATGTTTGCCAGGGGAAGGAGGAGGGTAAGAGATAGTTAGGGAGTTTGGGAATGACATGTACACACTGTATTTAGAATGGATAACCAGCAAAGATCTGTATAGTGCAAGGAACTCCCTCAATGTTATGTGGTATCCTGGAAGGGAGAGGAGTTTGGGGGAGAATGGATATATGTAAAGGTATGGCTGAATCCCTTAGCTGTTCACTGGAAACTATCACATTGTTAATTGCCTCTATCCCAATGCAGAATAAAATGTTCAAAAAAATAATCATTGCCACCTCAAAAAAAGGTTTTCCTTTTTTATGTCCTACCTATTTCCTTTGTCAGGTTCTTTTAAATATTATTAGTCATATATTAAATATATTAGTCATATATTAATAATATTTAAAAGAGCCTGACAAAGGAAATAGGTAGGACATAAAAAAGGAAAACCTTTTTTTGAGGTGGCAATGATTATTTTTTTGAACATTTTATTCTGTATTGGGGTAGATTATTAGTCATATAGTCAGAGAAGGCAATGGCAACTCACTGCAGTACTCTTGCCTGGAAAACCCCATGGACCAAGGAGCCTGGTGGGCTGCAATCCATGGGGTCGCTAAGAGTCGGGCACAACTGAGCGACTTCACTTTCACTTTTCACTTTCATGCATTGGAGAAGGAAATGGCAACCCACTCCAGTGTTCTTGCCTGGAGAATCCTAGGGACAGGGGAGCCTGGTGGGCTGCCGTCTATGGGACTGCACAGAGTTGGACACGACTGAAGCAACTTAGCACCAGCAGCAGCAGTCATATATTTATTTATTTTAGCACTTTTTTTAAAGTAAATAGTACTTTATACAGAATCAGAATGAATGAGTTATTTGATATCAGATATTATTAACAAAAAACTGTCCTATACTGCACAAAACTCACTAGACAAAGGCATCTTCCAGAAAGTTAACTAAGGTAACTAACCTCGGCAGCAACCACCAAAACAGTTATTGGTGTAATTCTTCGAGGAGGTGTTATACTAGGCATGGGATGATTACTATATCTTAATACTTTCTGTGATGGCCACTCAGGGTCGTCAGTGGCTGTGCATTCTTCATTCCAAAGCACAGACTCTTCTACATCTACTTTTGAGTTTTGTCTTCTCTCCAACAGTCAGCTGTTAACCTCTTATTGCTATGACAGCTCCCAGTAACAATTCCTATAGGCTTCAGACCTGATAGGAATAGGAAAGTTAGATAATCAAGCTTGATAACTAGTGCAGGAGCTTGAATCTCATGCTTAAATAGCGGTTTAAAAAGAATCCATGGGACTGTAATTGCAGACTATAGGATATGGTTTTAATAAAGTAGACCCACAAAATCTGTTCGGATTCTCTTTTCTGTCCACAGATGGAACCATGTTCCTGAAGCCCTCCCAGCACTGAGTTTATTGCTGAAACTTGCCAGGACAGTGGGTGTTGGTCCCCAGGAGGCATGTCTGGCAGTTCTTAGTATCCAGCTTGTTGATTTGCCATATTCCTTTCCTCTTTTCTGCTTATTGTGACGTTAAAAGTAACTCAGGCCATTTCAGTCAGTGTCACTATTACAAATTCATGATGAAATTGGCCATGTGGAGAAAAGAATGAGTGTGGTAGATTTCTTTCATTGTAGCCATATTTGTTAATTACTGGGTGGGGTTTAGGAAGAATTTATTCACCATTTATGAACAAGTTATTGATTATTCCTTCCAATTCATATGGACAATCTAGAGGTAGAACAGCTTTACTTTTAAAAATGCTTGAAAGACATATAGTAGTTAAAACAAAATCTCTGGATAAGATGGCCTAAATTAAAATCTTAAATATACCATTCTTTGCTATGAGCTTTTTGACAAGTTGCCTCATTCTCCTCATGCAAAATAGGGATGATGATAGGAGTTGCTTAAGGGCTGTTATTGTGAATAAGTTAAATGAGTTACTATGTGTAATATGCTGGAACAGCAGCAACAGGGCTGGGGTAAGCTCCATGTAAGGGTTAGCCCTTAAATAAAATGAGAACTTTTGTAGAGATACTCCATAAAGACAACTGTAAACATTTATCTTTAGCTTTTTAAAAAAATTAATTTTGTTGTTGTTTTTGCAATGCATGAGCTTTTCTGGTTGTAGTGCATGCGCTCTGGAGTGCGTGGGTTCAGTAGTTGCAGTCCACAGGTTTAGTCGCCTCATCGGCATGTAGGATCTTAGTTCCCCAACAAGAGGTCAAACCTATGCTCCCTGCATTGGAAGGCAGATTGTTAACCACCAGACAGACCTCCAGGGAAGCCCCTACCTGAAGCTTTTAAGCCCTGAAAGATATCAGTCCCAAACTCCTCCATGACTTACCATATTAATAGGAACCAAATGAAGAAGATACTACTCATGGCATAATAATACGAAGAAATCAGATGTGTATTAGGCAAACAGGATATAATCTAGAACCCAGGGCTTTTGAAATTATTCCGGGTTTCTTTTCATAATAATCACATTGTGGCCTTACTTAAATAAAATTAACTCTTTAAAATCATTAACCACTGTAAGCATAAATATTAATATCTACTTACTTGTGTTTCCAAATTGCTGAGTCTACCTGTAGCATTACTTAAGCATTGCACAGATATTATTGGAGGAGATAATCTTCAAAAAGCTACTGTTGTCTTCTTTTTTTCCTCTTTCTTTCCAGTGGGAAAGTATATGCTTTGAAGTATATGTAATGACGTATATGCTTTCCTGCTGTTCTATATGGTTTTTCCCTCTCTTCTTTTATGCCTATATGTCTTAGGAACTCCTTTATAGAATCAGGTGAAGATTACCATTAATATGATCTGTTTACCACTAACATTACCCAAATTGTTATGTTTATCTTCTAAGACTTATCATGACCCATGTAGTTTTAGGAAACATTCTGGACCCTGCAGTTTGTAGCCCTGATTAGAAATGGAGCAGATCTGTTCAGGCTTTGATGTTATTACTTTTGATTTTGTTTTGTCTGTGTGATCTATCATGTGTGCATGGTTCCTATGTTTAAGTCAACTGAAATGTGTTTAATACTCTTAAATGATTGGAAATTTATTGTTAAATATTAAAAAATAGTCTCAGGTATCTCAGGACTATTATTCTGTAATCCCATGCACAGAGGAGCCTGGAGGGCTATAGTCCATTGGGTTGCAGAGAGTCAGATACAATTGAGTGACTAACCAACCAACCAACCAACCAACCAATATTGTAGATAGAGTGTTTTTGTTCAGATAGATAAATACTTTAGGAACAGCTAAGTGAAAGAAAGTTCATCTGTATCTTATGCCAAATTATTATGACAGAAAATCCTAATATTGACTTACAAAAACATAATGCTGGGCCATGTTTAAATAGTTGCCAATGAAAAGGACTGCATATATTGATGACATAGTAAAACTCATAGAATATTAGATGTAGAAAGTACTAAAGGATTTTTAAACCCTTAAGTGCTTATCTTTGGTCAACCAGTAAAATAGTTTCAGAACCCAGGGCTTATGAATCTACTTTAACATTTTTCTCATACTGTCATATCATGGTTCTTAGTAAATAAAGTTACAGAACCCGTCTTTTAAAAGTTTTAACCATAGCAAGCATAAATATTAATATCCACTTACATGTGTTTCTGAATTTAGACCACAGGTGTTAACAGCACTTGAATCCACAGTGCCTGCTATATAATAGATTCAATGTAGATTAATGGAATGAGTTGTAATCATGGGTGATTTTTACTTTCTTCTTTGTGCTTTTTAGCATTTCTAAATTTTTACATTGATTATGTGATTGTTCTGTGAGAGATTTTTTAAAAGCTGGTTAAATATGTAAAACTATAGACCCGGACATCACATTAGTCTATTAGCTGGAACAAAAAAAAGAGAAGTTTCCATCAGATAATAGGAAGTTTGAAGAACTGTATACAGATGCTAAGTGGTCAGATTTCTCTATAACGATAAGCAGTTTGATCTGGAATTAGGGGAAGCTGCATAATATGGGAGTCAGTTCAATTCAGTCGCTCAGTTGTGTCCAACTCTTTGTGACCCCATGAATCACAGCACGCCAGGCCAACTCCCAGAGTTCACTCAAACTCATGTCCATCGAGTCAGTGATGCCATCCAGCCATCTCATCCTCTGTCATGCCCTTCTCCTCCTGCCCCCAATCCCTCCCAGCATCAGAGTCTTTTCCAAGGAGTCAACTCTTCACGTGAGGTAGCCAAAGTATTAGAGTTTCAGCTTCAGCATCAGTCCTTCCAGTGAACACCCAGGACTGATCTCCTTTAGAATGGACTGGTTGGATCTCCTTGCAATCCAAGGAACTCTCAAGAGTCTTCTCCAACACCACAGTTCAAAAGCATCAATTCTTCAGTGCTCAGCTTTCTTCCCAGTCCAACTCTCACATCCATACATGACCACTGGAAAAACCATAGCCTTGACTAGACGGACCTTAGTCGGCAAAATAATGTCTCTGCTTTTGAATATGCTATCTAGGTTGGTCATATCTTTCCTTCCAAGGAGTAAGCATCTTTTAATTTCATGGCTGCAATCACCATCTGCAGTGATTTTGAAGCCCCAAAAAATAAAGTCTGACACTGTTTCCACTGTTTCCCCATCTATTACCCATGACGTGAGGGGACCAGATGCCATGATCTTCGTTCCCTGAATGTTGAGCTTTAAGCCAATTTTTTCACTCTCCTCTTTCACTTTCTGCCATAAGGGTGGTATCATCTGAATATCTGAGGTTATTGATATTTCTCTGGGAAATCTTGATTCCATCTTGTGCTTCTTCCATCCCTGCGTTTCTCATGATGTACTCTGCATATAAGTAAAATAAGCAGGGTGACAATATACACCCTTGACGTACTCCTTTTCCTATTTGGAACCAGTCTGTTGTTCCATGTCCAGTTCTAACTGTTGCTTCCTGACTTGCATATAGGTTTCTCAAGAGGCAGGTCAGGTGGTCTGGTATTCCCATCTCTTTCAGAATTTTCCACAGTTTATTGTGATCCACACAGTCAAAGGCTTTGGCATAGTCAAGAAAGCAGAAATAGATGTTTTTCTGGAACTCTCTCGCTTTTTCTATGATCCAGCGGATGTTGGCAATTTGATCTCTGGTTCCTCTGCCTTTTCTAAAACCAGCTTGAACATCTGAAAGTATGAAGCCTTATGGATGAAAGACTGATTCCATCCTACTGGAGGCTAAATTCTCTCTGGCTTCACCTGAAGAGCAGTATTGGAGCTCTCCTCCGTGTCACCAAGAAGCCAGTCCAACCCACTTCCCATATCAATTTGAGTTAACCATACAGTATAATATTTGGTGGTATTATTCTTAACCTTTTCCATTATTGTGAAAGAGAAACCATCCCCCCCCCCAAAAAAAAATCCTCTTAAATCGGGCAACAAATAAATAGGCAACAAATAAGTAGTCCAAGAGGAAAGTGCTGACTCGAAGCTCTCCCTGTATTAATGTGACAGAACCAAATAAAATGGAACCTTCGTTTTATGAATGAACATCTCTCCACCCTTGCTGAACTTTGTTTATTAACTTCTTTCAGTATCCATGGGGAAAAAAAATCTCCATATCTCCTTTTTCTCTGGCCACTTTCCTGACAGATAGAACCTCTCTCTCCTTTACTTTTTTTGTGAATTGCACTTGAACTGCCCAATGCTGAGAAAATGAATGAATGACTCACCCTCTATTCAGTTGTGGATTTTCTGCAGCTGGTCAGCACTGTCCTGTGCATGTGAATTCTGTCATCAGGGTTGAATTAAGATATTAACTGACAGTTACTCATTAATTTCCACCATGAACAATGACTTGACTCTGTCAGCCATTTCTGAAACATTTCCGCTGACATTTTTCATGCTGAATTGAACTGGACTTAAAAGCTGGGACAGGCACATGGGAGGAAGTTAGAAATACCAGTAATGCTGATGGGTGCTGTCCAACAGGAACTAAGGCGAATGGATTTAACACAGAATGTAGGACAAAACACATAAGCACACACATGACTGGTTATACTTATAACTGTGTTTCACTTTTAGGGGACCCCTATGAGTATTTCTGGTTCTTAATCATGTTTTTTCCTCATGTATACTTAAAATATAGAGCAGATATTAAACTTATTTTTTTACAGAAAAGAATGGGTTAAACAGTCAATAACTGAGCAAAAGCTATGTCCAAGTACTGCACATTTTCACATAAATTATTCCTTTTACCTTTCACAGCCCCACCCTTTAAATTGTATTATCCCAATTTATAGATGTGAAAACTGAGACTAATTAACTTGTCTAGAATCAGGGTGGCAGAGCCAAGACCAGAATTCAACTTTCCCTTCCTCTATTTTCACATTCTTTCCTGTACAAACATAAATATTCTTTTTTAAAAAAATAATGAATACGTAATGGCAGGGTTTGTATCCATCAGGCACAATTTTCTGCCAGAATTACAGTGTTTACCTGAAGTAAAATATGCTCATAAACAAAGCGGAGAGTGCAGCTGGTGATTACATCTGGGATGATTAACTGGCATATACAGTATTTTTTTCCTTCAGTTGCAAAATGAATGCAGTGAAACCTCAGGATAATGGGTTTATTCCCATATGGGACAAGGTGATCTGAATGATATACCAGGGAAATGCTTCATGTGGGAATAATATTTCAAGGGATTCATTATGTATCTTTTGTAATTCTTAAAATAGTGTTCAGTGTCTACACTTTCCAACTTAAAAGCTATATATCACATGCATACAAACTTATATTCAAATATATACTTGGCTTTAAAAAATAGAGTATTTGTTTTAATGAAATGTAAACAGTATTATAAAAAATATTTATAGGGAATTGGATAAGATTCAGGGCTGAGAGGAAAACAGTGGGAAAAAAACCCTAAATACTAAGATAACATACTTTGCATTGTCTATAATAGCTGTTTAATAACTGTCAGAATATAGAGCATAAATTGAATTGCTTATCCTGCTTTTAAAAGGGAAAAATTTTCTCCCCTTTAGTCCGGCCTTAGTGGAGGAGAAGAAGATAAATGTTCAGTTTTCAAGATGATTGTTAGTCTCACATTTGATTTTAGGATTCTACCAATGGAGAATGTCTGCAGGTGTCCTGGTATTTGAAGGAGCGGCTTGAAGGAAAGAAGGTAAAAAAGGAGCATCCTTCACCCTCCCCTGACAGAGTGCTGAAGTGACAAACTGCAGTGTGACACAGTCATGTCACTGTTATTTATTCCTCGGCCCTTTCTAGAAGCACAATCACTGCACGTGTGCTCAGGTAGTGATAGTCTGATGTTGCATGCTGCATAGGAATAGTGATAGCAATAAAAATATGGTGCATGAGGATAGATTTATTTTTTTTATTACATATGTAAAAAGTAATCCAAAAAAGAAAGCCTCTGTCCATCCCCAGAACTTTCAACATAACCACCTGCAGAGAGTAGATCCTTTAAAACCAAATGCAGCTAGAAAGTTCCCATGTGTCATTTCCAGACTCAGAGCCTAGGAACAGGAGTGCCCAGGTTGGGTATGGTGAATTTATTTGTTAAGGCTCTCCAGGGGGACAGAACTCATAGAATGTGTGTCTACATGTATAGGGAGAAATTTATTTTAAGGAATTGGTTCATGTGATTAGGGAGGTCTGAAATCTGCATAGTGGATCAGCAGGTTACAGACCCAGAGAAGAACTGATATTGAAGTTCAGGTTATAAAGGTCATCTCCTGGCAGAATTCTTCTTGCTTATGGAGATCAATCTGTGCTGTGTTCAGGTCAACAGCCAAATAAATGATGCTCACCTGCATTATAGAAGGGCAATGTGCTTTACCTAAAGTCTACCAATTTAACTGAAGCTCATCCAAAAACATGCTCATTGACACATTTAGACTATAGGCACCATATCCCAGCCAAGTGGACACACAAAATTAACCATCACAAATCCATCTCTGGTCAACTTGGCACCCATTTAACCCATCTAACTTGGCATATCTCATTTACCTGGCATATCTCATTTAACCATATTAATCACAATCTAACTATAATTACTGTCACTTTCTAAGGAACTGGAGTTTAGAACTTGACCAGAAAAGTTTTGAAGAGACAGTTTGGTCCATAACATGGGAGTAGGCTTGGGCTTCTTTATTCTCATTCTTATTGGCAAATACCATTGAGAAAAAGGGATGTTCCCTTTTATTTATTTTACCATCCTCTACGTCTAGCCTTTAAAGCTCCTGCCATGAGAGAATAGGATGAGAGCTGGGGTACAAAACGGGGATTGAGTCCAAACATCCTGAAAGTTAGCAAGGAGAACACTCACATCAGTGGAGTAGAGATGGAAAAAGTGAACAGTTGAGACTGGTAGAAGACAGATTTGTTCTAACATGAAAGAATGGATATCAAATACAGTAGATAGGTCATAAGATGTTTTGGGAGATACATTTCTTCCATATATTTACTGAAATCTTGGTAAAACTAATTTTATGGTCAGATACAACCAAGCCATCTTCCTTAGATTCCAGAGTCCTTTGAGCAGCTAGAGCTTTGATAAACATTGATGTCCTTGGGGATATGGGATGCCACTGGGGAAAGAAGAAAGATATTCATAACTGTGGATTATTATCATTTGCCCAGGAGGCTCTTTGATTCTTAGTAGCATACTACTTCCAGAGAAGGCAATGGCACCCCACTCCAGTACTCTTGCCTGGAAAATCCCATGGACGGAGGAGCCTGGAAGGCTGCAGTCCATGGGGTCGCTGAGAGTCAGATACGACTGAGCGACTTCACTTTCACTTTTCACTTTCATGCATTGGAGAAGGAAATGGCAACCCACTCCAGTGTTCTTGCCTAGAGAATCCCAGGGATGGGGGAGCCTGGTGGGCTGCTGTCTATGGGATCGCACAGAGTCGGATAGGACTGAAGTGACTTAGCAGCCGCAGCAGCATACTGCTTCTACCTGAGGAATGTAGACACCCTGAGGTCTTCACACCTCTGGCCAATCTGAATTGGAACCACAGGATATCCCTTTTACTTTAATGAGTCCAATCTGAATTTGGCTGTGAATAAGGATCTTGTGGGGCTGGCAGATGGACTCTCTCTTGAAATGAGAAGATGCAGGCCATTGAGAGAGACTCATCATCCACACAAAATCCTGGTGAAGATCCCCAGAACCTTCATTGACAGTTTGAGCTTGTCAATGAAGACCTTATGCAGAGAGGCATCCTCTGAGGGCATCTTCTCTCTCTATGTCTAGGGGGTATTTTCAACATGGTGTTCTTACTCTTGTCTTGCCCTGACAAACAAGAAGAAACTAAACTGCCACCCTAGAGTGTGCCTTTAGAACTTGAGGTTCAAGCGGGAGAACCATAGAGGGCAGACAGCTACATGCCAAGTATCTGTTTCCTGTTCTTTGTCCCACTTCAAGAGCATTGCAGCTGCCTGACCACACACTCATCCATTTTGTTCCCTACTTCTAGTATTTGCTTGAAGATCTGATTTGAAAACAGATAGTATAAGTAAAATGCCATTGCTTCTCCAGGGATCCATTTCCCCAAATTTCACTGTTGGTCTCTGTACAGTCACCTTTTCTATCATAAAATATATGTTGAAGTGTTGCATGCAAATATATTTCGATTTTTTAAAAAACTCAAACAGCATACTTAGAGTCATCGTAAGTAAATGTATATGTCTACCTCACCCTGTCCCTGAGTCCTCCCCCACCAAGAACGAAATAAAAGGCAAGTGAATAAATAAAATTGTTCAGACTGCTGACCTTCCTGTCAACAAAGGTGACACGAATTACATGAATCTGTTTTCCAGCTGGAGACGTGGGTGTAGCCACGAGTATGCCTACATCATTAACACCACCAAACCCAATAGACTGCAAACAACAGCTGTGTAAAAGGCATACCTTGGTATCTTGTGTGTTTGAGGACTTAAAAAAATATGTACATGCACACAAAGCTGAATTAATGACACCAGATGATGGGTCGAGGATAGAAATCTTTAGGAGCAGTGGTCTTCCCCTTTTAATAAAATGAAGAAAACATTGTTTCTGAAAGTATATTTACAGAAAATATATTTTACCCCAAATATGTTTAATACAGTATTTTCAGTACTTTATTAAAAGGAGAAGAAAAATGGAGAAAAAGACTTTCAACTTGCAACTCTACTTCTGTTACAAATTTAAGAGACAGAGTTGGAGAGAGAGAGATTGTGTGTGTGTGTGTGTGTGTGTGTGTGTGTGTGTGTGTGTATGCTTGTGTGCTCATTTGCTCTATCAATGTAGCAAATGAAGTGAATGTTGGATCACCTCTGGAGTAATATGGGAAGTCTTATCTCAGATCTCAACTTTATTTCCCAGTGGGAGATTTGGACCACGAGCAGAAAGATTTGGCTTGAGGTTAGTTTTCAAGTTCCCAGAGTTTTTGCACCTTCCTAGCACCACACTTAGACTCACTAATCTTTCTATCTTTAAGACAGCTGGATAATGAGCCATCTGCACAGTTGGAAATGGATCTGGTTTGTTCTACATTTTACAGTAGATACAGGTCAGTTACAAAACAAGGATGGGGAAATTTGAAAACATTAAATTTTATTTCATGTCATATGATACAGTATATGTGTGTGTGTGTGTTTTTTTTTTTTAAGAAAAGCCCACACATATTATCCCAGGCAGCTCAGTGGTGAAGAATCCGCCTGCTAATACAGGAGACGTGGGTTTGACTCCTGGGTCAGGAAGATCCCCTGGAGAAGCAAATGGTAACCCACTCCAGTCTTCTTGCCTGGGCAATCCCATAGACAGAGGATCTGGCAGGCTATAGTCCATGGGGTCACAAAGAGTAGGACAGGACATGGCTTAGCAACTGAATACACATGCACATATAGTGTAATTGGATATTTAGATTGGACTCTTCTCATACAGCTCACAATAATAACAATATTTATAAAAACCTCAGCAACTTGAGAAGGAAATTTTCCCCAACAAGATGACTAACACCAGTTTTCAAAGTGGTAGAGAGAAACTGAGGCATGAAATTACCCTAGGACAATAATGTTGAAATGGGACAAAATAATTACATTATCTTTCCTCACATCTCTCTTCTGGATATTACCTTTTAGCATAGAGATAGTACTAGAAAGAAATAGACATTCTAAATCAAGACCAATGTTATAAAAAATTAGTATCATTATTACCATTACCCTTATAGAAACTAAAAATGGCATGAGTGCTCAGGATTTATACTGTAATAGTCTGTTACTTACCTGAGATAACTACTTTAGACACGTCATCCTTATTAACAGGCACTTATTATGAATTCACTTATGGAAATATCTTCTCACAGAGTTTTCTTGGAGACTTTTCTGAGATCTTGAAATGAGGTCTCAGAAACACAATTAGAACATAGACATTTAGTTTCCTAGCAAACACTGATCCTTTCCAGGGAAATTCTATAAATAAAGAAGCAAAGCTGGTTGTCAGTGGTTTGAAGTAGCTGGGTTAGATTGTGAATATTAATGTGTAAATTACAGCCTGAGTCAGCTATACACAAGCTGGGGTGTATGCATGTCTTCCAATGGTTTATTTAAAATATGGTTATGCATTCTGGTCTAATTGAGTTTCAAAAGAACACTTGAGACACCACTTGCTACTTCAAGATGTTTTTCCTTGAAACTTTCAAATAGGTAAGATCCTCCAAAAGTCAAATCTTAAAGTTTATTTGTACCAGTTTTAGAAAAACATTCTGTTCTCAGGAATTCTTAAGTGAAAATGGTGGTGACATTGGAGGTCATAAGACCCAGTCTTAAAAGCACCAAGCTTGAATATGGCTAGTTGGCTGGTGGGAGGGTTTCAGCACCTCTTTAACGAGAGATCAGAAATGAGGAGCCAGGAGCCAAATGCTAGGCTCAGGAGCCTTCTGAGTGCAAAGTCAGGATCAGGAGAGAGGTTGTTGGCTCTTCTCTAAAGAGTACTCTTTCTCTGTTTGAAGGATCACTTTTAATTCAAAATTATACTGAAACATGAAAGAGTTCATGGGGATGAGTTAATCTCGGGCTAAGTGATGAGCTACATATAGTTCACTATCCATTTATCCTTCCTGTGCAAACACATTAACACAAGTACACAATTATGCAGGTCATTACAGGGCTTCTCCAAAGTTAAGAACAAACCCTTGGTCACTAGCCTATTGGGAAAACCCTTTGCTCAAAAAAGAGAATGAAATATCTCTGGAATCACTGTTCTGAGTTCTTGGCTTATGACATACTTCATTCTCTGGCATTTAAAATTTATGTTCACTAGGTCATGTGATCCTTTCCACTGTATGTTTCACTGGTCATACATTTTGTTGGTCATTTCCTCTGTGCTAATTAGAGAATTCTCAATATCTTTTGTTATAGTTGTCTTAACATGATAGAAAATTTCTGCATGGTGCTAGAGAGATTTTTGGGTTGTAACACTGTTCCTGAATTAGCTTTAAAAGTTAATTGCACTATTTGATAGAGCTACAGCTCTTCTCTAACATGAATGCTGTGTTGTTATGCCTTCAGAAAAAAATGCTTATAATTACCTTCTTTTAAACTGTGGTTTCTAATGAAAGGATTCTCTAGACTTTTCTTGTTCTAGATGTGAAGATATTAACTTTCAGACTGAGTGTTCACTGGAGAATTTATTCCTTATTATCCCAAAGTGCTTTATTCTACAAATGTTGGTGTCTCCCTAGTTAAATATACCTCCAGTGCAAGTAAATGCAGTTGAGGTTTAGAATTCTGTGAAATCCTCATAAGATTAAATCGTATTTCTAAAAGTCACAAGTTATGGGTACAGTAGAAAGGATGTTCTTGTGACATTATTTTAATGTTAGTTATATTGGAATTCTCTTGTAAATTGGCATTTTCTTAAGGCATATTTGCTTTTAGCAATTTAAATGATATGTCTTGGTATACATATGATGTTTTGTGGTGGACAGTACAGAAAGATAAAAATAAAAATAAATAAATAAAGGATTTTCTTAGTCCAATTAAAAACATACATATACTTTTGACCTACATCGATCACACCACTTGAATAATTTAGATTACTTTGCCAAAAAAGGCAAGGCAAGGTATTTATGAGAGTGTCCCTACATTTAGATAGGCTTTATCGTTGGATACTTAGAAATGTTCCATTAGGGTTTCTTTGAATTTGATGGAGAATACTGAGCAATTGAGTAAGTTCTGTGAACATGCATGTCAGTTACAAATATTGGTCATCTCAGTTTGTCTGGGGCACACTTTCTGTTGGACCAGGCAGTATAAACCTGGGTGAGAGGATCTATGTATTATAATAATTTCATGTTAAGTTGCCAATATGCTTTCCCTCTTTATTTTCCTAAGTCCACATTCTCCAAAGACCATAATTCCTGCATCTTAACCAAAAGCAAATTGATGAAAACATAATTTGGAAAGTGATTAGGGATGTTCAGGTAAAGAATTGATAAACGATTTGGTTTTTCCAGATTATTGAGGAATGATAGGGAATAACTGACTAATATAATTGTATGCATTTAAAGTATGTTATAGATTATTTTCATAGTAGTGCTATAAATTTCACTTAGTCCAGCTAACAAGATGAAATTAAAATGGGTTTATGAACAATAACAATCTTCATAAAAGTTATTTCATTATGGCAAAAATTTTTACACTTAAAATCCCATGGACAGAGGAGCCTGGTGAGCTGCAGTCCATGGGGTCGCTAAGAGTCAGACACGACTAAGCGACTTCCCTTTCACTTTTCACCTTCATCCATTGGAGAAGGAAGTGGCAACCCACTCCAGTGTTCTTGCCTGGAGAATCCCAGGGACGGGGGAGCCTGGTGGGCTGCCGTCTATGGGGTCGCACAGAGTCAGACACAACTGAGGAGACTTAGCAGCAGCAGCAGCAGCATAAAAAATTTTAAGTGTACAGTATAGTGCTGTTAACTGTAGACAGGATGTTGTTCAGCAGACCTCTAGTTCTTCATTTTGCAGAACTGACATTTTTTATCCATTGAATAGCAGTTCCCCATAGTTGTCTTCCCAGGTGGTGAGGTGGTAAAGAATCCACCTGCCAGTGCAGGAGATCCAAGAGACATGGGTTCAATCCCTAGGTTGGGAAGATCCCCTGGAGGAGGAAATGGCAACCCACTCCAGTGTTCTTGCCTGTAAAATTCCATGGACAGAGGAGCCTGGTGGGCTGCAGTCCATGGGGTCACAAAGAGTAGGACACAACTGAGCGTGCACACACACACACAGCAGTTCACCACTCCCCCCTTCCTCTGGTCTCTGTAACCACCATTCTACTCTCTGCTTCTCTGAGTTTGACTGTTGTAGATTCCTCATATAAGTAGAATCCTTTAGTGTTTGACCTTCTGTGACTGCACAATTCACTTTGCCTATGACCTCCAGTTTCATCCAGGTTGTTGAATGTTACTAAAGTTTTCACAAGACCAGTTCAGTGACCAAGACTTAGCTGAAGTCAAATGGAATGTTCCTGGTCCCTGCCTCCTTGACTTGACCGTGGCCCTTCCTCATTCCCACCCCATTCTGTAGAGCTGTATCCTAACCATCCTTCAGAGCTGTATCCTAACCATTGTTCAAGGTCCTGCTCACATGCCAACTCCACTAGGAAGTTTTGTTTCCAGAGAGAGTTCCACCTTACTTCATTGGGAAACCAATGGCCCTCTTGATAATACTTTGCAGTGCCTTTGTGTCTGTAATCTGTCTCAACAATTAAAGTGAAAGAACCTGAAGACTGGATACAATGTTTCTCTCCTTTTCATGTTTACCGCTGGGCCTTGTATTAATGGGTTAACAAGCAATGAACCCCACAGTATCTGTGGATAGATAAATAATCATGGAAAATACATCCTGTCCCAGGTCTGAAAAAGTGAATTATAAGTATAAATATTGTTCAGACTCTCAAACTGGTTGAAAAGCAGTTTGGATATAGTGGATGGACTACCTGAGCAAAGATACTGTTTCTAACTCTTTTCTTGAGTTCATAGAAGCTTCTATCTGGAAGGGAATTTTGAAATCATCACATTTACTGGCTAGTTCTCTAAGTTAGAAAACATGGATACAAAAACTGGAATGACTTAAATGGCAAACAGATAGTAGCTGCAGGAGTTGGGAACCCAGCTTTCTTGAAGCCAACGTCAGATTTCTTTTTACTCAGCTGCACCGCCTACATGCTGCCTATTTTGGTCTCTAAGTTGTCATGAAAACAGGTGCTGGGTCCCTGTCAAAATGTAGATTGCTGGGTATGAAAAGGTATGTGAGTATGTCTGTGTGTGTGTGTGTTTGTGTATGGAGGGAGGAGAAAACAAGTTTTGCAGCCTCTGGTTTATTCATTCTTCATGACAGCAGTGGCCTTCCTAGGTGGCGCAGTGGTAAAGAATCTGCCTGCCAATGCAAGAGACGCAGGAGACCCAGGTTCAATCCCTGGGTCAGGAAGATCCCCTGGAAGAGGAAATGGCAACCCACTCCAGAATTCTTGCCTGGGAAATCCCATGGGCGGAGGAGCCTGGTGGGACTGCGGTCCATAGAGTCTCAGAGAGTCATATACTGAGCAACTGGGCAGACAGGCATGCGTGATAACAGTATGATTGCTAGAGAATGATGATGTATTTTGCATCAGGCTCTTGGCAATGGCAAGAATATGCCCCTGTAAAGAATGCTCTCTTGACCTTTTAGCGTTACCCACACTTAATAGACAGAAAGAAGTAATGTGTCTAAAAGAGATTTTCTCCTGATTGAACACTCAGTGTTCCCCTCTTAAAACATGAGTGTTTTGTTCCCTTCTGTGGAAGAATGGTAATAAGACTACTAGTAATACCAACTAAAATATTTCAAGCAATTTTTTTTTTCCTAAGGGGAAAATGTTTTTCTAGGACAACAGTCTTCTTCTATCACTTTGAATTCACACTATAAACCTTGGTAGCAATAAAAACACAGAATTATCCTCTTCTCAGCAGCGATACTGTATGTGGAGCAGATGGAGTGAGATAGAAGTGAGGTTAATTATAAGAGTATCAGAAACAGAATAGCATAAAACCCCCATTAAATTAGGCATCAGTGATTATAGCCAGCATACATCTAGAAATGGAAGGAGTCCACTAGCGTTGCTGAGATTAGAAATATGAAAGAAAGAGAGGGAAGAAGGGAGATGAGGAAAGGAGGGAGTTGTGTTTTGATAATGCTTTTAATGGTTGCATTTGTCCCTTTATAACAATGATGAAGAAGTTGTTAGATAATGACAAGAGAATACATATATCAACAGTAGGTTCATGCCTGGGTTCTGCCTTCGAAAGTCTGTAAGACCCTGGACAAGTCAAGCCACTTAACTTTTTGAACTTGTTTCCTCATCTGTGGAATGGTGATCCAATCTTACCTTATACTAATAAGTGAACAAGAGAGGTTGTCAGTAAGTGCTCAGGAAATGGTAGACTGTTATGCAAATACTGTACTGGTTATGATTAACTTTTATTTTGGCTTCAAATATTGAGAAGTTGCATGTGGCTAGAAATACATGGGATCAGTCATGGAACAAGTGAGTGTAAGGGTATTTTTGAAACCATAGCTTTATCATCAGGGACATTAGAATTTCAGAAGGAAAACTTGGGGGTTACTCGAATCAGCTCCTTCCTTTTACCCCTCTCCAGCAACCTGAGGTTGGAAAGAAGTGACTTGTGTCAGTAGCACAAGGGGAAGAAGGGGAAGTAGAATCAGGACTCAGGTCTTTTTAGTCCGAGGATCTTTCCATTAATTCCACCAGGCTCTACATTTGTCACCACTCCTACGACTGTGATCATTATTATTATGACCAAAATTAAATTTAAACAACTTTTTTTAATTAAAAAATTAAATCACTTCTTAATGATATAGATAAAGCAGTTTTCTCTTTTGTCACATTGAGGAATTGAATCAGATGGTATAAGTGGTTCCTACAGTTTCTTTAAAAAAAAAATGTATATATTTATTTGACTATGCTGGGTCTTTCATTAGTTGCAGCCTGTGAGATCAAGCTCCCTGACCAGGGAGGGAACCCGGGCCCCCTGCATTGGAAGCATGGAGTATTAGCTACTGGATCACTAGGGGAGTCCCATTCCTACAGGTTCTAAATGCTAATAAAATAGTACTTCCAATGATAGATGCAGTGGTGATGGTACCAAGGTAAAGGGGAAAAGAGGGCATTTCTGAAATAATGTAAACGGAGTTGTGTGTTGGCACTGTTTTGCACTTTTATGTTTACTTTTTCCTATCCAAATCCTGGCAAAAGGGCTAAAATAAAACTTTAGCTAATAGGAGACCAAGCATATCTTCATGGCTGTTACTATGCCTGGCTTGGTCAGACTCACACTGCTGTACCACATCCCAGGTTGGAGGTCGTTCCCAGGAGCTAACATGGCACTAACCAAGGTAAGATTGCAGCAGGAACCAAATTCAGGTCCCAGGGCTGGAGGTGATTCACCACAGTTAATCAAGACTGATTAAAACGATGAGCTGAAAGGGCGAGAGGCGAATAGTGGCTGAGACCTGAAATTAAGTTGTCAGATACTCAGAGGTGATGATGTGGAAAGAGGGAACTCAGAGCTGAGTGGCAGCCAGGACTGTGCAAAGCCAGAATGAGGAGAACCAGTTGGCAAAGGCAAGACTCTGATCAAGACCAGAGTGACAGCTGGCTGCAGGGAACCTCTTTGGAGAACAGTAACACCACCCTTTTGAGAGAAAGTGAAGAAGAACTAAAGATCTTCTTGATGAAAGTGAAAGAGGAGAGTAAAAATAAAAGTGTTGGCTTAAAACTCAACATTGAGGAAACAAAGATCATGGCATATGGTCCTATCACTTCACGGCAAATAGATAAGGAAACAATGGAAACAGTGAGAGACTTTATTTTGGGGGGCTCCAAAATCACTGCAGATGGTGACTTGAAGCCATGAAATAAAAAGACTTGGTCCTTGGAAGAAAAGCTATGGCCAACCTAGACAGCATATTAAAAAGCAGAGATAATACTTTGCTGACAAAGGACCATCTAGTCAAAGTTATTGTTTTTCCAGTAGTCATGTATGGATGTGAGAGTTGGACTATAAAGAAAGCTCAGCACCATAGAATTAATGCTTTTGAACTGTGGTGTTGGAGAAGACTCTTGAAGGTCTCCTGGACTGCAAGGAGATCCAACCAGTCAATCCTAAAGGAAATCAATCCTGAATATTCATTGGAAGGACTGATGCTGAAGCTGAAACTCCAATACTTTGGCCACCTGTTGCAAAGAGCTGACTCATTGGAAAAGACCCTGATGCTGGGAAAGATTGAGGCCAGGAGGAGAAGGGGACGATACATGGTTGGATGACATCACCGACTGTATGGACATGAGTGTGAGTAAACTCTGGGAGTTGCTGATGGACAGGGAAGCCTGGCGTGCTGCAATCCAGGGAGTAGCAAAGAGTCAGACAAGACTGAGCAGCTGAACTGAACTGACCTTGATCTGATGATGGGTTTGCTTGTTCTCAGTGCTTCCACAAACATGTTGCTTAAAGTTTCATTCTTAATTAAACAACCAGAGATTGAAAGTGACTATAAATCTTGCAGGGAAAGGACACTAAAACCTTTCATAGAAAAGTAAAATTTCTAAAAACCTTATTTCACAAAATATGCAAAACCTCTAAAATAATTTGACACTCCAGTACATATTTTGGGGCATCAGAAGAGAAATAAGTGAACTTATTTAAAGAGGAATTAGTCCAGAACATGAAAAAGACTTGCCTATTTCCACAATTTGGATTGACTTTGCCATAAAGGATATAATATTTGGTCTATAGTGAAAGAATTATGTATTTTTACCCCAATTTTGGAGACACTCTTGAGAATTCCAACCAAATGTTTGTCTCCCAGCTAATAGTTCTGTTATCTCATCCCTAACACCTTCACAAAAGTACTTATCTTTTTTATCCCCCTGCAATAAAAGTATTTCTGTTTTCATAAAACAGCTGCTCTGAATGGCTTCTAGCACCAACCATAATATTTAAAAGGTTAAAAAAAAAAAGTCTCGGATTCTTTTCACTTGTTAACTTGCTTTCAGATCTGTTTTTTCTTGTTGTTGTTGTTGAAGTATTGTTGATTAACAGTGTTGTTAATTTCTGTTGTACAGCATAGCAATTCCATTCTACATATTTATATATATAGGAGAAGGCAATGGCACCCCACTCCAGTACTCTTGCCTGGAAAATCTCATGGATGGAGGAGCCTTTTTAAATATTCTTTTCCATTGTGGTTTATCTCAGGGTATTGAATACAGTTCCATGTGTTGTACAGTAGGACCTTGTTGTTTATCAATCTGTATGTAATAGTTTGTATCTGCAAGGCTATGGTTTTTCCAGTGGTCATGTATGGATGTGAGAGTTGGACTGTGAAGAAGGCTGAGCGCCGAAGAATTGATGCTTTCGAACTGTGGTGTTGGAGAAGACTCTTGAGAGTCCCTTGGACTGCAAGGAGATCCAACCAGTCCATTCTGAGTGAGATCAGCCCTGGGATTTCTTTGGAAGGAATGATACTAAAGCTGAAACTCCAGTACTTTGGCCACCTCATGCGAAGAGTTGACTCGTTGGAAATGACTCTGATGCTGGGAGGGACTGGGGGCAGGAGGAGAAGGGGACGACAGAGGATGAGATGGCTGGATGGCATCACTGACTGGATGGACGTGAGTCTGAGTGAACTCTGGGAGCTGGTGAAGGACAGGGAGTCCTGGCGTGCTGCGATCCATGGGGTTGCAAAGAGTCGGACACAGCTGAGCGACTGAACTGAATTGAACCCCAAACTCCCAGTCCGTCCTGCCCCACTCTCCCCCTTGACACCACACATCTTTCCTCTATATCTGTGAGTCTGTTTCTGTTTTGTAGGTAACTTCATTTGTGTCATATTTTAGATTCCACATATAAGTGATATTATATGGTATTTGCCTTTTCTCTCTGCCTTACTTCACTTTAGTAGAATAATCTTTAGTTCCATCCATATTGCTGCAAATGGCATTATTTTGCTGTTTTCTGTGACTGAGTAGTATTCAGTCATTTATGTACCACAGCTTCTTTATCAGTTTATCTATTGATGGACAGTTAGGTTGTTTCAGTGTCTTCGCAATTGGAAATTGTGGAGCTATGAACATAGGGGTGCGTGTATCTTTTTGAATTATAGTTTTTTTTTTTCGCCAGATATATGCCCAGGAGAGGGATTGTTAGATCATATGGTAATTCTATCTTTAGTTTTTTGAGGAACCTTCATACTATTTTCCATAGTGACTGCATCAACTTACATTCCCACCAACAAAGTAGGAGGGTTCCCTTTTCTTTACACTCTCTTCAATATTTGTAAGTTTTTCAATGATGGCCATTCTGACTGGTGTGAGGTGCTACTTCATTGTAGTTTTTATTTGCATTTGTCTGATAATTAGTGATTTTGAGCATCTTTCCATGTACCTATTGGTCATCTGTGTGTCTTCTTTGGAGAAATGTCTATTTAGATCTTCTGCCCATTTTTTGATTGGATTGTTTGTGTTTTTTTGTTGTTGTTGAGTTGCATGAGATGTTTATTTTGAAATTAAGCCCTTGTTGGTTGCACTATTTGCTGATACTTTCTCCACATCCATAAGTTGTCTTTTCATTTTGTTTATGGTTTCCCTTGCTGTGTAAAAGCTTGTAAGTTTGATTTGGTCCCATTTATTTATTTTTGTTTTTATTTCTGTTGCCTTGGAGACTAGCTTAAGAAAACATTGGTGTGATTTATGTCAGAGAATCAGTATTCTTTAATATAGCTATGGATTCACTACTTTCAACACAAGAGGACAAAGTAGAGGAGTGTGTAATTTGGAATAAGAAGGAAGACTAGGCTCACTGACACTGTCTTACCACCACATCTGATATTGGTGTCTCATCGGACAGAGTTTCTCACATCCTTTGAAGCTATGCATTGTAAATCTAAATATTTGCATACACATAAAAGGTCAGTCATTTGGATATTTTTTCTACAAGATACTCATTTGTTTCTAAATCCTTCTTTTCCACAAGGATTTGGACAAGGAACACTGACTTGGAATAAAGTGAGAAAACCTGTAGCATAATACACATTGATAGAATATATTTTTAGTTGTCTGGACATGAAGAATAACATCTAGCTGATTAGATGTGTTTTAATAGAATTTTTGGAAAGAATAAATTACCCTCTGCCATATGACCTGCTATTTATAGCTTTGTTCTGGGCAGAGAATATCAAAACAGAATGAATTAATTGTTCTCCATGGTATTATGTCTTATATATAGTCATATCAACATTTATAAAAATATCAAATCAGTACTGATAAAAAATTGAATGTAATTTTCCTCTATTGTCCTTGAAGAAGGAAAATTATTATTATAGATCCTGTGCTTTCCCCTTCCATGGACTGAGGAGAAAAGTTCATATTTATCAAATGTAAAAGAATTTGTGTCATAAATTTGGTCAAAAGGTATAACCCAGTTCCTTCCTGACTTCCATCCCATCCTGATTCTTTCCTAACTTTTTTATTGCAGAAAAATAGAGAAATCAAAATTTATTATTTAAATCATTTTGTAAAATATTTACTTATTTGTCTGTGCTGGGTCTTAGTTTCAGTATGTGAGGTCTAGTTCCCTGACCAGGAATTGAACCTAAGCCCATTGCATTGGGAGCGCAGAGTCTTAGCCACTGGACCACCTGGAAAGTCCCTATTTAAATCATTTTTAAGCATACAGTTCAATGGCCTTAAGTGCACTTACATATTGGGCAACCATCACTACCATCCATGTGCAGAAAGTTTTCATCTTCCCAAACTAGTACTTTATACTGGTTAAACAAAAACTCCCCATCCTCCCCTTGTCCCATCTATGATAACCACTGCTTTCTTTCTGTCTCTATGGATCTGCCTGTTCTGAAAGGTTGTTGCTGAACCACGAAAAGACGCCGGGATTCTTGGCCTCTAGAGGAGAAGAATTCAATCCGGGGCCAGAGACGAGGCTTGCTCGCTCAGAGCTTTTGTGCAATAAAGTTTTATTAAAGTGTAAAAGGGACAGAGAAAGCTTCTGACATAGACTTCAGAAGAGGGCAGAGAGTACCCCCTTGCTAGTGTTAGCAATGGAGTTATATACTCTCCAATTAGTTATTACAATGAATCAAAAAAATGTCTGGAGGTTGTGAAGACCTCTCTAGACCTACTCCCATAATTTACGTTTTAAGATAACAGGATTAGCCAGAAGGTTTTTTCCAGAGACTGTCCTCCAGCAGGACATTATATTCTTGTTATATAATCCTAAGGAAAATAGAGGGAAAAAAAAGTTTCTCCTTTCTTCTTCGTTGAGAATCCCAGACCCCTCTCTCCTTGGAGACCCCTGGACTTATCAACCTGCCTAAGAAATGACTCTCTCAGTTCTAGATACCTTATATTAATGAAATCATGCAATATTTGTCCATTTGTGTCTGGGCTTATTTCACTTAACAGGAATGTCTTCATTACTGTTAAGTGGTAATGGTTCATCTGTGTTATAGCAATATGTTCATCTGTGTTGTAGTAATGTGTCAGAGTTTCATCTCCTTTTAAAGCTGAGTAATATTCCATTGTATGTTTAGACCACACTATGTTTATCCAGTCATCTATTAATAGCTGTCTAGATAGTTTTCTCCCTTTTGGCTATTGTGAATAATGCTGCTGTGAACATTGGTATATAAACATCTGGTCAAATTTCTACTTTCTTTTGGGCTTATACCTAGAAGCACACTTGCTGGATTAGTGGTAATCGTTGTTCCAATTCCCTCTGAGTGCTTTAATAATTTTGTTTGGGTCTCTACATCAGCCAGCTTCTCCTTAATCTTGTAAAAATGCCTTATGGAATATTTAATACTATAAAATTTGAAGGGATGCCAGCTATTAATGATTTTATTCATTTAACCAGTACATAACAAAAATGTGGTAAGCATTTGGAATGTCCAGGTACTTTTCTAGACTTTGGATTCAGGGAATAAGATGTAAACAAGTGAGGAGATAATCCAACTCCAGCATGGATATATAAGAAAATAGGAAGGTAATATGATGGAAAATATTCGGGGCTACCTTAGTTTTGCTCTGCATGGAAGGACTCTCTGAGAAGAAAACTTTTGAGCTTGGAGACCCTAGGAATGAGGAGGCAACCATACCAGGAAGACTGTTACAGGTGGAGGGAATAATGAACGCAAAGACTTTCAGGTGGAGACAATTCAGGCCATTGTAGCCAGAGTCTGTTGTTCCAGGGCAGAGTGGTATGGATAGTGGAGGTGGAGGATGTAGAAACTTGGCATTTTATTTGAAGTTCAACCAGAAACCAAAAGACAGCATTAAACATGAAGTGGCATTATCTGATTTACAGTTTTAAAAGATGACTGATTGTTCTGTAGGAAGACAAGAAACAAAAGAAGCAAGGAAACCAGATGGAGCTATTTCAGTAGTCCAGGTAAGAGACTGTACTTAGAGTGGAAATAGTGGGTAAGTGCAAAAGAAAAAGAGAAATTGAAATCCTATTTTATTTTATTTTTTTTACATAAACAAGTTAATTTCTCTCTCATGTAAAAATTTGTTAAGAGCTGTTAATGGTGCTCTTTGGTAAAAAGATCTTGGGGCCTTTTTATCTTTATCATGTGTAATCTCTTGTTAAGGTCATTCCATGGTCCAAAATGGCTGAAGGAAATCCAGCCATTATATCACCTGGAATATATTTTGAAGATAAGGTCAATAGAACTCATCAAATAATTATAGTTAGGGAAGGAAGATATGCAACTAAGGTTAATGCCTATTTGTCACTTAAGTAATTAGATAAATGGTGGTGGCACAGAATGAGATAGAGAATATTTGGGGACTATTTAGTAGGGTGTTTTGGAAGAGTGACATGCTATTAGAAATATTTGCATTTTAAGTGTTTTTTTTTTTAGTTGAGATATCTACTTTGTATCCAAGTGAAGATGTAAACTAGAAAAGTCTAGAATTCATTGAGGAGGTGAGCTTTGAGAGATATATTTGGAAGTTATTGGAATAAAGATTAAGTCTGTTGGCTAGATGAGATCACCTGGGTAGAACGTAGATACAGAAGATGAAAGTTCAAAACCAAGCTCTGGGACTTCAGTGTTAAAAGCTGACAGAGAAGGAGAAACCAGCAAAGACTGGCAGTAGTAGTGACAAGTTGGGAAGAAACCAGGAGTGTGCAGTATCATGAAAGCACCTCGGGGTCAAGGCCATGTTGATTGAGAAGACAGAAGACTTTCTGTTGGAGTTGCCAATGTGGAAGTCACATTAGTGATCTAAATGGTACCATTTCAGGAAGTAATACATTGAAATTCTACATCAGTCTAAAAGTCACCCACTTCATACACTCTAACTGAAGGCCTAGCCATATGAAGTTGGTACACAGTGTCCTGAGAGTACATGTTTTGGTTTTGTCCTTTGGATTCCCCTGTTAAGATATACATTGCTCTTAAATAGAGCTTCAGAAATAATGTCTTGGTGATGAATGATTCCGACAGGATCAAATAAATCCCAGAGTGTTAAGCACATCGGGTTTATTGTTAGTTGTTTCCTGAAAATGTTTGAAGCCTTGACTCTGTTAGGTGAAATATAAGTCCATTAAATTGTCTGACTTTTTAATACTTTAATTTAGTGCCATGGACCACTTTTAGTGGAAAATGTTTTGGCAGAAGGATCCCTTTTAAATGGCTTGGCTTTCACAATTCTGCCTTTCACCTTTCAAGCCTTTCCACCTGTCTGTTCCAAATTTGCATCCGGCCCAATGATAACCGGGAAAGAGTTTTAATTAGCAAGGATGAAACAAGTGAAAATTATTTAGGAAGATGATGAGATGAAAGCACATTGGACTAGAGGATGAAACCCTGATCCGTCGCCCAGGTGTCTGTCACTGACCCTCTGCATTACTGTGGTATCTGTAGAACCTCTTCAGCCCCCAGGTTCCACATTTGTGAACTCTCTAAATAAGGAATGGGAATTACATCCCTAAATACTATTATAGGATCCTCTCATGTATTCTAAGGCATGTAGTGACAAACCATGGACACGGGTCTGTATTATATAAATCTAGCCTTACTAGCAAAGAACTTGCCCTGGATATGGAACTGGGAAATGTCATCTGACCAAAGGTGGAGATGAATGGCATCACCCTAGGTCAGGATGGACTACTTATTGTTGTTCAGTTGCTAAGTTGTGTCCAACTCTTTGCAACCCCATGGACTGCAGTATGCCAGGCTTCTCTGTCCTTCACTATCTCCTGGAGTTTGCTCGGAATCATGTCCATTGATTGGGGATACCATCCAACCATCTTATCCTCTGTTGCCTGCTTTTCCTCCTACCTTCAATCTTTGCCAGCATCAGGGTCTTTACCAGTGAGTCAGCTCTTTGCATCAGGTGGCCAAAGTACTGGAGCTTCAGCTTCAACATCAGTCCTTCCAGTGAATATTCAGAGTTCATTTCCTTTAGGATTGGCTGGTTTGATTTCCTTGTGGTCCAAGGGACTCTTAAGAGTCTTCTCTAGCGCCACAGTTCAAAAGCATCAGTTCTTTGGCGCTCAGCCTTCTTTATGGTCCAATTCTCACATCCATACATGACTACTGGTAAAACCATATCTTTGACTATACAGATCTTTGTAGGCCAAAAGGAAGATTTAGGAATAGTACAGGAATGGAGGAAAACATGGTGGAAGGGAAAGTGTGACAGTGAAGCAAGTTGGAGATTGAAAGGCAAGAAACTGAAATCCAAGGCTTCACAGTAGTTTTTAGATGTCGGTCACAGGCCAGGCAGCATCACATAGGCTTATGAGGAATGAGGACAAGATTTGTTTGGCTTGTTTAAAGCTGTGCCATAGAGTTGGGAGATTGTGGCTCAGCCTCAGCTGGATGGAAAGAAACCATGAATCTGACCTGAGAGATTTCTCAACTGTATATATTAATAGGTGTGTAAAGAAATAGCCTCTTGCTGTAGATGTTTGTGTTAGAACACAGTGAATGAAGGGAGAAGGTATGGAGCCTCCCGCTAGAGAGATTGACAAGGTATGTTGCAGAGAAGGATCTGGAGAAGGACAAGAGCTGGAATGTGGAGGCTGAATCTGTGACCAGGAGATGCTTAGATCAAATTCACTCTTCATAGTCGTTGTGTCTCTCCTCTTTCTTAAGTAGGTCTCTAAAAACACGTGCTTCCAGAACCAGCAGTATCCTCACACTTTGCTCCTGCAGCCCTACAAAGAATAGTGTGCACAATTTTTAAGTGGTAGCAAGCTCAAAATAACATTTGTATTGCACTTTATAATACATAAAGCACTTGAATATAATTAACTCATTTGATTTGATCATCACAATAATGCCTGAGGCTGATAGTTATAAACCTCACAACTGAATAAAACAGATGAAATCCTCATCAGCTAAATCTGAGGCTTAGTAATTAGCAGAGTCAGCCAAGCGTACTTCCGGACCCCGTGGTCCTCTGATCCTCAATGCCATGCTCTTTTCACTATACAGTGCAAACTTATTAAAAATTAAAAGTCTTTTTTTAGGACAGCTCATAGTTTTAGGTACCAAAATACCAGTTATTTATTAGATATGAGGAAATAGAGCAAATTTGAGGATTTTTACCCCATACTTTAATGAAATTCTAAAGGCCAAGAGGCAACTGGCCAACAGCAGAAGGAGAACCAAAGAGAGTAAATAATTGATAATGTTTATACTCAATCCAGAAACTGGTAAAGAATCCACCTGCCAGTGCAGGAGATGCAGGTTAAATCCCTGGTCTGGAAGGTTTCCTGGAGGAGTAAATGGTGATCCACTCCAGTATTCTTGCCTGAAAAATCCTATGGACAGAGGAGTCTGGCAGGCTACAATCCATAGAGTTGCAAAGAGTTGGATGCAACTGAGCATGCGCCTGTGCGCGCACACACACACACACAGACACACACACACACACACACACACACACTCAATCCAGAAACTGTCAAAGTTAGGTGATGTTTGAGTTCTCAGAGTTGCCTGGTTATTCATGACACCCAGTGATGCTGAGTCTTAGTAATAAAAACTTCAGAGAATCTGAAAGAACTCATCATTTGCTTTGTTATTTTGAGTTAACCACTGCAAGGGATAATCTGTAATTGGATCACATGATTATAAATGACTTATTTTTAGGGGCATAATAAGCAATGCAAAGGACAGGTCTGGTTATTAGTGCCAAAATATGGATTTATTCCACATATTGCTTTTTTCAGACCTTTTCTGATATCTTGTTTCTGACTATTAAATTATACCCAAATAGAATATGCAACTGCATGTATCCAGCTTATTTCAGTGGGCATTCAGGGCAGCATAAATAGAAACAGAATAATCAGCAGCATTTAGAATTCTGTTCTTATTCATCTAACAGGCTTGTCCTTATTCTAGAATGCACGTTGTGATTTTAATCCTCTTTCCACACTTAAGACTTTCCCTGGGCCTCAGTTTCTGGAGTTCTCTTTCTCCATGAAAAGATTTCCAAGACAGATATCTACCTGTGTCTGCTTGTTCCTTGTCCACACACACAAATCAAAGTTGCTCAAAACACCGGAAACAATGATCAAGAGTAAAAAGAAAAAGCTTATTTCTTAGAAAGAAGGAAGCTAGAAGATTTTTTTCAGACTTTCTTGTTTGGGGGAAGCAGACTGCTTTCTTCTTCTTCTTCTTTTTTTTTTTTTTAGTTAAAGCAAATTTGGAACATGAAAAAAAAAAAAAAAAGTGACCTAGATTGTGTTGTGTTCTTGCCTGGAGAAGGGAAAGGCTACCCACTCCAGTATTCTGGCCTGGAGAATTCCACGGACTGTATAGTTCATGGGGTCGCAAAGAGTTGGACACGACTGAGCAACTTTCACAAAGAGTTTAGCTGAAGTGAGCTCTTCAGGCTTTGGTTTTAAGTGAGAAATGTGATTAGTCCTATAGGAAGCAATAAATGCAGTGTTGGGGGAAATGCGAGGTTGAGAGCATGTCAAAAAAAGTTGCACAATAGTTATGTTTAATGTGGAGGAAAAATTAAAACCAAACTGAAAACCCACATGCACCAAATGTTTTTTTTCCCCCCCATTAACTGTAGAAGTTAGAAACTATTCTGTACGCCTCTTTCCAAGCTGTACTGAGATTTTGAATTTTGTAATTTATACTAATATGTCACTCTACCAGATGTAGTCTTTTGAGGCACTCTGGTTACAGAAAGCAGATGAAGTGAATTTTCTGTTGAAATTGTACTTTTTTCCTCTTTTTTTTTTTTTGAAATATGCTTTTCGGTTATCCCTTTTTAAGTTAAGTTATTTGGATCCCTTTTAAGTTTTTAAGTTATTTGGATTAGAATTGGGCAGTTGAATTGACTTCCTTGGAGAATGAATCTGGGTGTTAGTTAGATCTACTCGGAGGGTTTTCTTTTCAGAAGCAGACTTGAAGAAAAAGTGATTCTTGCTCTCAAATTCACTTTTAACAGTCTTCAGGCAGTTGACAAAGACTTTTGTATGCTAGGTGCTGAGGAATACAGAAATAAAAGTGACACTGATTTTGCCCTCCAAGAATTTACAGTCTAGAGAAGGAGCCAGAATATAAACAAAGACATTGATAAACAGTTAAAAATTGTGCTAAGCGCGATGACGGAGAATAACAGACATGGTTTATATCCATGTGCTTTGTTAATTCCTGGCCCAGCAGGAAAGCCCAGCAGGCACACCATCCATCTTCGAGGCATCTTGGTGTTCTTTCTAGAAGTTCCTCTGGGGAGAGATGATGGAAATTGATGAAGATGAGAAGGCAGGTTGATGTAGCACAGAGGTTTTCAAGCTGCCCCCCTTATATATATATATAACTTAGATTCTAGAAAGATCTGTGATGCTGCCATGGAAAAGACAATGGGAGTGAGCATGGAATAAGGTTTGAGGCTCTGGGCTCCCCCACCTCAACTTCTCTTAGTCCTACTCTGCCTTTATATGTTGAAGACTTCTACTAAAGGAAGAAAAAGCATTATAAATTCACTGTTGTGGTGTCAACAGATCAGTCTTTGGACGTAGACAATTCTGAATTCCAAACAGTAATCCTTGAGTAGCTTGTCTTAAATCCCTTGAGTCTGTTGCTCATCATTTGTAAAATGGCACCCAAGCCCATTCTGTGGGGGATTTCAAGGCTTGTAAATACTGCCTAGGAGAGAGGACCTTACTAAGGAAAGCAGTTCTTATTGTTCTTATTACATATATATGTGATTAGTGTGCACAGATTATGAACTTATTATAAACTATTTTTTTCCCAAAAGTTTTGTGGTGATATAACCCTTGGATGAAATAAAACATGGCTACTTTTGTTAACAGGTTCTATGCTTTAATTTTTTTTTTTTTTTATATCTAGGATTTTTTTTTCAAATGCTAGCAATTTATCTGGAAACTTAAATCTCACCCCCTGTCGAGAACAGTTCTTGATGTGCTACTAATTCTGCCAAACGGGCAGACTCGACTGTTCTCTCAGAATACACAATTATAGAAAGAAAAAGAGAGTTGAGAAGTAAAAGACAAAAAAGTTATGCGTACATATGGCCATGGGATAACTGCTTAAGACATATTTGGTCTGTAAATGCCTATGGAAACTTGAATGTATCGCCTTTGTTTTTCCAGATTTTGCTCATGGGAGGGACACTTAATTTGTTCTTTGAATTTAACCATTGTATTTTAACATACATCCTGATTTAATCATATTGGTCAAAATTTTCTTTTTATAACATCCAGACAGCTTGTGCATATAACCACATGCAGTTTTATTTTGTCACCAACTGGTCACCATATGGATGTCCGTTGAAATGTATTTTGATTATATAACTCTGTACATAGGCCCATCGTCTTGGGGGCTCAGGTAGCACTGTGGCAAGTGGATTCAGCTTGAGACTAAAGATGTGGATATGATAGGTGGCATTTCTGGACTCACAGTATCTTGTTTAAGAAAGACTCATAAAATGGCAATTGATGCCTTAGATTATTTTTTTACAATGAACTCTTATAAATATGTGCTATCAAACTTTCTTCAGACATAATTAATGTTGCAGATATTTCTTTAGTAATTTGACTACTCTAACAATGCATTCACAATAAATATATATATAGAAAAGAGAAGCAGAAGGAAACCTAGAATGAGTTTTTAGAGTTGTTGAAAATGCATATGTAATTTAAGCCCTTTTAAATATTTTGAAGTTGGGCTATGCTATGGCACAGAGACTTCTGTCATAAAAATGAAGAATAAAAACGGTGGTTTTTTTCTTCCTTATTCACCCCTGGTATTATAAATATTATTTTAAGGCCATTTAAAGTAAAATAATTGCCTGATTAGAATTTAATTACATGTTGTGTTGAAAATGTCATACTTTACAGTAGAAATAAATCAAGATATATTTTTGGTCTCAACTATAGGAATATAAGGAAATAACATGCAGTAGTTTTCTAGATGCGATTAGATATTTGTTTTCCATTTTGGCATTTCCTTTCAGTTGACCTGACATGATGATAAAAATGACAGCTATTTCTCAGTTGGCATTTAAAAGACAAGAGCAATAAGAAACCCCACAGAACTCGTGCAGAATCATCATAGGGAAAATAAGCATATTGACATTCTTTGACTTTTGTATATGGATTTTTGGCTCCAGCTGTTCCAAAGCCATTAAGAGTTAGAGTTAATCATTCTTGATATTTTTATTGTCAGTCAGTTCCTTTATTCATAATGCTGAATAATGCCAATACTATTTAGTTTTATTTGTGCTCACATGCAGTGCTATGGCAAAAATTTCATAAGGTGGCGTACTAAATTTCTTGCAGGTAAGTGACAAAATATGTGTTCTTTAGTGGGCTATTGATTGATGTTCTCAGTAAAGGAATAAATCTTTTGCATTTAAGAGCTGGTACCCGAATAACCTTAAACAACCCTACTGTGTAAAATATATCAGTCATCTCTTTCCTCTGAAGATAAACTGAAGGCTCTTTTGAAATATGTACAAATCCTTAATTTCTAAGTTTATTGGCTAGGTCAGCTTATTTAGTAATGAAAGAAATGACTCTTCATTCCTATATGAGCATCTACTTTCATTGTAAGATTATCAAAGCTTCTTGATGGAGATTGATGCTGGCATAAGGTCTCACATGCTCTCTCCCTATAGATTCATAAAGTGCTCCTGTTCATACCAAACTTTTAAACCCAGAAAAAATGGATGGTGCAGTAATAAGCAGAACAATGACGTTCCAAAGACGCCTATGCCCTAATCCCTGAAACCTGTAAATGATATGTTATACCACATGGCAAAGGGGAATTAGGTTTCAGATGGAATTAAGGCTACTAATCAAATGATCTTAAAACACAGAGATTATTCGTGATTTTCCAAGTGGGTCTGAATTAATCATGTTTCCTTAAAAGCAGAAGACAGAGATAGAAGAGGTGGAACTGATGAGGCTGGAGAAGGACTCAAGTCATTATTACTGCTTTTGAAGATGGAGGAAGGAATTTCACTAGCCAAGGAATGCTTCCATCTTCTAGAAGTCAAAACAGGCGAGTAATCAGATTCTACCCTCGAGTTTCCAGACAAGAATGCAACCCTGAGAAGATCCTGATTTTAGTCTTGTGAGACCCATTCCAGACTTCTATACAACTGTAAGATAATAAATGCATGTTGTTTTAAGGCAATAAGCTTGTGATAATTTGTCATGGAAGCAATAAAAAACTAACACAGACAGCAGAAGACAATAGTGTCTTTTAAAACTTGCAGTCATGGAACATCTATTACTTACTTGCCTGTTTATTAAATACAGTTTAATTCCTACTGCAGCATCTTAGGTGTAATTAAAACATCCTCCATGAATCAGAGTGAAAATCATACTTGAGTGTCTGTCAGTTGCCTTGATAACAGCTTTATGATTTCTCAATTAATTATATTAGGAAGGCTGGAGCTTAGTGGAGTGAACAGTGGGGTAGAAGCCCAAAAGTCTTTCCACCCATGCACAAAATATACAACCATTTCTTCTCTGCCTCATTCCTAAAGTGCCCTGTTAAGGTAGAAGGATGCTGGATCATGACAGTCCTTGGGCACATGCAGAATTCAGTTGCCTGGACAGGTTGATTTGGGGGTATAGGAAAAGTATTAAAACATAGACTGAAATAAATAAATAAATAAATAAAAAACATAGATTGGCTCCTCTGTCCATGGGGATTTTCCAGGCAGGAATACTGGAGTGGGTTGCCATGCCCTCCTCCAGGGAATCTTCCCAACCCAGGGATCGAACCCAAGTCTCCCACATTGCAAGCAGATTCTTTACCATCTGAGCCACCAGGGAGGCCCAAGAATATTGGAGTGGGTAGCCAATCCCCTCTCCAGAGGATCTTCCCAACCCAGGGATTGAACCCAGGTTTCCCACATAGCAGGTGGATTCTTTACCATCTGAGCTACCAGAGAAGCTGAAGTATTGATAGAAGGGATTTGAGACCATCTAGTTTTGAGACCATCTAATAGTTTGGTTTTACCAGTGAGTAAATTCAGGCCCAGGGTCACTCAGCTGGTAGGTAGTCAAATTGAGATGAGAAACCAAATATTCTGTTTCTTCCTAGTTCTTTATTGTTTCTACTGTAGAACAAATTCTAACCAGACCTATGCAATCAGTTCCTCTGCTGGTCCAAATTACAATCACCATCAAGCCAAATGCACTTGAAGTATTACATCCAGGAAAACATAGTTATATCTGTTTATGTTCCCTAGATAAAGTCCTTACAGAATTCTCATTAACACCAAAAAGCTCAAGAGGAAATGAAAAGTTCTGTGTTCAGTAACAGTTGAGTCCAATAATATTTGTGGATATAAGTGATATGACTTAAGCTGCTGCCGCTGCTGCTGCTGCTGCTAAGTCACTTCAGTCGTGTCCGACTCTGTGTGACCCCATAGACGGCAGCTCACCAGGCTCGCCCGTTCCTGGGATTCTCCAGGCAAGAACACTGGAGTAGGTTGCCATTTCCTTCTCCAATGCATGAAAGTGAAAAGTAAAAGTGAAGTCGCTCAGTCATGTCTGACTCTTAGCGACCCCATGGACTGCAGCCCACCAGGCAAGAGTACTGGAGTGGGATGCCATTGCCTTCTCCATTACTTAAGCTAAAAATCACCAAATCATTCAAGCATAAAGAACAATGAGTTTATATTTTACCTGTTTTATTAGCTGTGATCTCCACTACTGGATTGACCCAAAGCCTTGGGTGACTGATATTAAACATGACTAAACGTTTTCTCTATGTATGGCACTTGGGTAAATTAGTCAGCTTTTCTGAGCCTAGGCTGCTTCCTCGGTACCATGGAACGGACTCTTCTTTACGTTAGTTGCTCAGTTTTGTCTGACTCTCTGTGACTTCATGGACTGCAGCCTGCCAGGCTCTTCTGCCCATTGGATTTCCCAGGCAAGAATATAAGAGTGGGTTGCCACTGGAGTGGCTTGCCACCCCTTCTCCAGGGGATCTTCCTGACCCAGGGATCAAAACCCAGTCTCCTGAATTGCAGGCAAGATTCTTTACTGTCTGAGCCACCAGGGAAACTGGACTATTCTATATCAGAGAGCTATTAAAAGGATTAAAGGAACTAACATCTGCAAATTCCATACTGTTATTTGGGACATAACAGGTGCTGAGTAAACAGTAGCTATTTTATTGTTACATTAAAAAAAATAAAACTTGCTAAATTTCTGAAGAGCATATATATCTCAAGCAAGCAAATGAAGTCGCTCAGTCGTGTCCGATGCTTCGCGACCCCATGGACTGTAGCCTACCAGGCTCCTCTCTCTATGGGATTTTCCAGGCAAGAGTACTGGAGTGGGTTGCCATTTCCTTCTCCAGGGGATCTTCCTGACCCAGGGATTGAACCCAGGTCTCCTGCATTCCAGGCAGACTTTAATCTCCGAGCCACCAGGGAAGCCCATATACATCTCAGTGGGAAGGAAAACAGAAGGAAAGCTAAGCAAGACCCTTGGATCTAGAAAATGAGAGGAAAGAGACGGGAAAGGGAGGATGACAGGGGTGTTGGGGATGGGGGTGGGGAATGAATGTCATTCCGGAAAGGGGGGAAGATTGGAGAAATTCAAAGGCTCAAGGGTCAAAGGAGAGGCTAGAAAAAGTGTCAGAAGGAAGGGCAAAGAGAAGGTCAAAGGAAGAGAGAGGAGGGGGGAAAGGGAAGAAGGAAAGCAGAGAAGCCAGCGGTGGTTTATAAAAGTGGTAATTGAGGAAGACATGAGAAGAGGGGAAAAAAAGAACACAGTGATTGAAATCACCAGGTTATATTTTTCTTCTGATTCATCTCCTAAAGGAAATACTTTGCAAAGGAGAGCTTTGCTCTTTTGTGTGCTAAAGAATATAAAGTAAGAATCCCTTCTTCCTTTTTTCTAATGATGACCCTGAGCAAGGGCATGCTCCCTTTTAAACATCCCTCTTGTCTGAAGCTCTGTGTCAGTGTGATCACATAGGGTCTCTTTGATTTATGGGACTGATGTCAATTTGAATGATGTCTCTGGTAGCTCCTTGTCAATTGATCCCTCTGGAACTGAACCCAAAACTCAAGTGATCCCGAATCCCTGTGCTCACAGACAGACGGCTTTTGTCTTTTTCCACAGTCCCCATAATCACTCCCCAAAAGTATAAAAGTGAAGTGAAAAAAATGAAAGCGTTAGTAGCTCAGTAGTGTCTGACGCTATGTGACCCCATGTACGATAGCCTCCCAGGCTCCTCTGTCCATAGGATTCTTCAGGCAAGAATACTGGAGTGGGTTGCCATGCCCTCCTCCAGGGGATTTTCCCGACCCAGGGATTGAACCCAGGTCTCCTGCATTGCAGGTGGATTCCTTACCATCTGAGCCACCAGGGAAGCCCCAAAGTGTGAAAGTCTTTCTCCGTAAGACCTGGATGAAATAGAATAATGCTGTTTTCCCCAAACTTGTCTGATTATACAAGTACTCAGAAGCATGTCTATCTGGAGATGCTTATTCTTCCCTCCAGGTGATTCTTATAATTACAAACTTGAAATTTTGTGCCTATAGAAATTCAAGCACTTCAGAGTAAAGTAAATGATCATCTTAGTACCTGGGCAGTTCTAAATCTGATACCATCATTTTCCCAAACCTGAAGTTGACAAAATGACAAATAGACTTCAGGTCTATATTCTTAAAGTAGTTATCTCTGTTTTAGCTGAGCGATCTTACTGCTACTAGTGATGATAATTTTATGGATGACTCTAGTCTATATTGTCAGTACTCAAGAGACACCTCCTCTGTTAAGTTTTTGCTCTGCTTTTTACAAGACTTAGTCATTCTTTTCCTGCTTCATGTCATAGCCTCAGATATGAATTACAGTCATATGGTGCGAAAATTGTCTAAGATTTCTCACGACTCCATGCTTTTTCAAGTAGAGGTTGTGTCTTATTAATTTTTAAGTCTTCAGTATTTTGCCTGCCTGGTACATAGTAGATATTCAACACATGCTTAGTGAGTGAATATTCAATATAGACTGTTATGAAACTGTACCTGGGGAATGAGAAATTGAGCTTATCCCAGGAAAAGAATATGAAATAGTAGGTAGGTTTGCCTCAGATCATCTTTACATTCTAATTAGGCCAGAAGCCCCAGGACCTGTCTCTACATCTGTCTGGGCATCACATTTCTTATCTGTCTAGAATGGGTATAGAATTGATCTCAGAGGTTGGCTTGAGCTTTATCACTCTGTGGATGAGCCTCTGATAATTAGGCTTTTCTTGTATGTTCAGATTGCATGGAACCCTGTAGAGATGGTATGCTGGAGCCGGGGATGGGGGGCGGGAAGGTGATAATGATGACCAACGCGAGATAATTTATTTTGTGACATGATGCTGAACAATAATAATATATTGTTGTGTCAAATACTGTAGCATTCAACTCTGCCTCAAATCACATAAGATGGACAAAAAGCAGAGACCTTATGAGGTTTCTGAACTAACAGTGAATGATCACTGCAATATTAAGACAGAGAATTTACACTAATTGCATTAGGGCTTCTTTGTATTAATTAATATTCCCTGTGAGCTGACTGCTGCCAAATTTGTTTGGCTGAATTCCTGGTGTGGCTGTTAGTAAGACCAGGATTACATCAGAAAGTGAGGCTAAGAAGATGTTATTGTGGGAAAACCTAACGTCTAAATTTTGACAGAGGACAAAGGAATAAGGGGAGAGAGTTGGCTGCTATTTGGAAGAGAAGTGGGCACCTACAGTTTCGATTCATTTCTTAGTAAGGGTTGGTAAGGGAATTGACCACTGAAGTCAAGTCTGCCTGTATTTTTTTCCTTTACATCCCTCTTATAAGGCAAATTTTGAAGGAAAAAAGTGCTGAATTTCTCCATTGTGAGTTGTGCTGCTTCTTCGGCAGAGAAACAGGAGGAATCCTATTTACATCTTTTCAGCTGCTCTTAACAAGCCCCCAAAGGCTGAGTTAATGTTTATTTGGACTTGTGGTGGCCAAAGAGAATAGCAAGAATTATCCTCTGGATTGCAGTGGCAGAAAATGTGAGTCCCTGCCTGAGCATGATTCACCCTCTACTCTAATACTGTTCTGGGAGTTGGAATTGACCTTTGGCTTACTAGAAATAGTGTGAACTTTGGTCTCAAATATACCAGGCTGGCTTCAAATTTCACTTTATTCACTTTTATAAAACCCTCAGAGTGTGTGTGTGTGTGTGTATAAGTTGCTCAGTCATGTCCAACTCTTTGTGATCCCATGGATTGCAGCTTGCCAGGCTCCTCTGTCTTTGGAATTCTCCAAGAATACTGCAGTGGGTAGCCATTCCCTTCTCCAGGGGATCTTCCTGACCCAGAGGTTGAACCCAGGTCTTCTGTATTGCAGGCAGATTCTTTACCATCTGACCCACCAGGGAAGCCCCGACACCCCCAGTAAACTGAATAAACTCTTTGAGCCACGGTTTTCTCATCTGTACAGTTGGAATAACCATGCTGTGCACTGGAAGGGTCGCACAGTTCACAGGCCCACCGCAAAATGAACATGCAGGACTCTGTTCAAACAATATTTTAAATTTCAGGATGGTGATAGCAGAGGATTCAATGAGAACCAGAGCCCTTTAGAGCTTGTATGATATAGCAGGTTATATCTCCACAACACTGCCCCTGGATGTGCATGCCGTTTGTCTGCTGGATATAAGATGCTCCCCCTGTGTATGTCGGCATCTCAGAGCTGATCCCTGAAAACTACATTCCCACTGGCTGCTGAGTAGGGTTTGAGCAATGGGAAGAAATGATAGGAGATTGGAAATTGGGAGAAGTCAAGTTTGTTCTTCCTTTCTCTTTCTCCCCTTGTCTTTTAACTTCTCAAATGCATCTCCAAAAGTGACTGAACCTCCTCTTCTGGCTCCAGCCACCCCAGACCAGCTCACCTTCTGGGGTCATTCTTTCCCTGACCCTACTTCCTGTTACACAGTCCGCTGTCCCAGGTCTTTGCAGGTGGCTCCACTTCTGTGCCTCGATAATAGCATCTTTTCCCACAGTTTCTCCAGCCTCCCTAAAGATAGCTTCTTCCTGCTCCTGCCTGTACCCTGTTTGGCATTTCAGCTCTCCTAAGCTCTTTTGACTGGTTCCCCTTATTCAGTGTTCTCCTGAGCTATCTCACATGGAACCTGATATACTATTCTGCCTTGAGAGATTCTTACAAGGAATAAATTGGTCTGTGTGCTCAGTCTCTAAGTCGTGTCTGACTCCTTGCAACCCCATTGCAGGCAGATTCTTTGCCATCTGAGCCAACAGGGGAGCCTACACGTTGGTCTAAGGCAGTGTTTTCCAACCGTAGGTGGCAGTCCATTCGTGCGTCATAAAATCAACCTAATGGGTCAAAATGGCATTTTAGAACCCCAAAATAACATTGAATAGAAAACACTGCAGTGCATTGCATGTGATTAGGGTAAGTAATGTTTCATAAAACTTTTTAGTTGTCTGTATGTGTCTGTTGGGCTTCCTTGGTGGTTCAGATGGTCAAGAATCTGCCTGCAGTGCAGGAGAGCCAAGGCGTTTCAGTCGTGTCCGGCTTTGCGGTCCTATGGACTGTAGCCCACTAGGCTCCCCGGTCCATGGGACTGTCCAAGCAAGAATACTGGTGTGGGTTGCCATGCCCTCCTCCAGGGGATCTTCCCTGCAGTGCAGGAGACCCAGATTCAATCCCTGGGTCAGGAAGATCCCCGAAGAAGGAAATGGCAACCCACTCCAGTATTCTTGCCTGGAGAATCCCGTGGATAGACGAGCCTGGTGTGCTATAGTTCATGAGATTGCAGAGTTGGACACAACTGGGCAACTAATGCTTCATACGTGTGTGTGTGTGTGTAGTGTGCACAAATTCATAATGTAGTAAAACTGTATTACTTTCCAGCAGCTGAGATTAAAAAAAAAAGTCAATGATCTGTAATTATTTGGCACCTAATTAGCACTCAACAAATTGTAGTAACTCTTTTTGCCCTCCACATCATGCCATATAAACACAGCCTAGCCAGACAGGACCCAAAGAGTTTACTGTTTCATTTGACTTTGGCTCATCAGGACAGTTCCAGAGTTGGGCCAGCCTGTTCTGAAACGGTCAAAGCATTTACTTGTATCTGTTTGATTTCTCCTAGGCAAGCCCAGCCTGAGTCACCACGCTTGGCTGGAAGTGAAGCCAACCAGGTTCAAAGAACAGAAACAATTTTAAGATAACATTTTATTTGTCTATGATTCACTGCAAATCTGTCTCCCTACAGCTGCCTTCTTTAATATGGGCAAATGTCACCTAGAAAATTGGAAGTGGGGAAAAAGTGATGGAATAAACAACTTCCTGGTCAGCAAATTAGTAAGAATGCCATTTAGGTCTCTGGCATTCCTGTTTTCCAGAGATATCCAAGGACTCTACAAAGATAACGGTGCTCCCAGATGGCCATGAGATTCAGAAATAACAAATATTATCCACCCACCAGCACTTGCTGATGGGAGATCTGAAAGCCACAGGTTCCTTTATTTTGCCACCACAGCTGTAAATGCCTGCTGTTAAAGCTCCAGGTTGGTCATGATGGGAAAATTCATAGCAGAAGAATTTTTGCCCCTTGTCGAGTTCCTATCTATTGCATTAGGCAAAGAAACTCAAGTTCCCAACCAGTCTTGAAATCCATCCAACTTCAGAGAACAAGGAAGCTGAGTAGTAGTGAAATGATGGACTTTTCTGCTTCATAACCTCCTCCCAGACCTCAGCAGAGCTCTCTCTGGGGTTGAGGGCAGCCTTCCAAGCTCTCATGGCTGTTTGACAGCACAGCAGACAAGCATCCTCAGATAGGTACGGTTTGGGGTGTATGTTTTGGCAAGAGAAATGCCTGTTTCTACCACTGCATGATAAGACTGTTTGTGAAAGTTGGGTGACAGAGAAAAGAGCAGAAATGGTTAACATTTACATAGGACTTATGTTGTGCCAGAAGCTGTACTAAGTATTGGGTTGGCCAGTTGTTTGGGTTTGTCTGTAAGATGATACAGGAACTCCTGAATGAACTTTTTGGCCAACCCAATACTTGACGCATGTAAGCTCATTTTAACCTTACAATAACCCTGTCAGGTGGGCACTAGTATTACTCTCATTTCCTAGCTAAGGAGGTGGATAGTTAAGGCAAATAACTTGCCCTAATTCACACCGCCAAATAGTCATAGAGCCACAATTTGAACAAGACAGTCATGACTGTACAGTCAATGGTCTTAACCTCTACTCAGACTGGGAGTCCGAGGATGGCATTCTAATTTTACCATTAATCAATTTACCTGATCGGTTGGGCAAATCAACCCCTCTGTAGTATCATCTTCTCAACCATAAGATAAAGACATTTCTCTGGATCTTTGAAAATCCTTTCTAGTTGCTACCTTTCACATTTCTTGATGTTATAGTGTTCAGAGGGATCATATTAATTCATGGAATGTATTTTATTGCCCCCAACTATTTCTGACACATCACTTAACTAACTGCTTTTCCAAACTGTCCAAACAGGGATAATTTTCCACTCATCCACTCCCGAATTAAAAGTGAGGGATTCTAGCATTTTGCCGCTGGGTCTCTGTCTATGTTCGTTTCCTCCTCTCCATCCTAAAATTGCCTTTCCTCTTTCAGCACCTGGCAGGAAATCCCAGGAAAGCTTGGAAATCCCTGAGTCTGTCACCCTTGCCCTGAAGGGAGTGCTGAGTTAGAGGGTCTAATGGGATTCATATATAAGAGTGATACACTGAGGAGATCCTGGGGGAAGCAGGACCCTAGACAGTGTTTCCAATTAAGAGTAAGGTCAGAGAGAATCGCCCTTCTGGATGGAACCTTCCACCATCTGATGAGCTGATTAAATATCATGCTGCAGAAAGTAAATGTTTATTCCAAGCCAGGTGCTTGGACCATCCAGAACTATATTAGGCATGAGTAAGTGGTTTAATTGGCTCACCTTTATTCAACTGTTAGTATTTTCTTCTACGTGCCTGTCAGAGAGAATCTTTGCTTTCCCTTCTACAGCTGGCTCATAAAAACATACATACATCTTCAAATGTTGAGGAGGGAATCTTACTTTAGATACCTCCTCTCTTTCCTCCAATTTGTATAAAAATGGGAGGAGGGAAAGACAATTAAAGCGTGTTCTTCTAGCTTGCTAGTCTATCAATTTTATCCAAATTCATAGAACTGTATTTTATAATTTGTTCTATGTTTTAAGTGCCATTTGTCTTATCTCTTGAAGATGGGATCCTAGCTAAACACTATGGACTTAATACAACTGTGAAATCACCAAAATGCATTATTTAGCTATCAGAAAGTCTCTAAGGGAGATCCCTCATGATACGCACATGACATTCTTATTAATATAGGAATTTGTGGTCAGCTTGATTTGTTAGCCATAATTGACTTCATGCTGCTTTTCCTCTTGTGGTTTTGCTGTTTTTGAGTTTACTTTCCAGGCATTCTTTTTCCAAACATGTACTTATTAATTCATCTGCCTGGAATGGTTTGGATCAAAAACTATATCCAGATATCAGAAATGCTCTCCATCAAAATCAAAGTAGCCATGATTGTATCCATTCTTCCTTTTCCTTCTTCTTTCTTGATTCTTGATCCTCTAACACTGCGGTTACTCAGGAAATACTACAGTAATGATTTGGTTTTGAAATTCATGATGGACTCAAAAGTTACTCTGTTTAGTGACTCACTAGACTTATTTTTGAAGACAGTATGAAGACTATTAGAAGTATAGTTTTTACTTATAATAAATATGAATTAGTGTTCTGCATACTCATGCCATATTATAAGTGTAGGATGCTCATTCAGAATAATCTTAGTCTGGTTCATTGAGAATTTTTGAAATTCATTCTCCAGTAAATTGTTTCCCCAAAACATGTGCACAGAGCATTGTCTTTACAATATGCTTCTTGAAAAAAGGTGCTGTGGGTCTGACAAGTTTAGGAAGCCTTATACTCTCTTTCTCTTAAGAGGGATCCTAACAACAGAATATTTAAGACTTAGAAATTCATCAGTAGAGGAGCTCATTTTTTTTAAACCGATGTAGTTCTCAAAACTACTTGACCCCATCTACCCATATCCTTGCTTTGGTTCTGAAAACTGTTAACTCTCCTCGTTATAAAGTAGCTTTCCTCAGAGTAGACCTGGGAAATGGGCTGTGGTTATGTGGCCCCTGTGAAACAGCGCCACCATCATTTGTTGAACATTTGCTATGTGGTGGCACCATTTTAGGTACTCTAGATGTTCTAATAGCTAGGTATTTATTTGGATGCTTTAACAGAGCCTGAAATGATCGCTTTATTTTGTTTTTAGTGTTACTTTTTTTCCATTTTTGGTGGGAGGCAGGGTGGCCACACATGGCATGTGGGATCTTAGTTTCCCAACTGGGATCGAACCTGTGTCCCCTGTGTGGAAGCATGATTTCTTCACTACTGGACTGCCAGGAAAATCCCTGATGACTCTAAACAAGACAAATCATTTCTGTTTCACATAAACGTCCAAGATGGTGAGTAGTGCAGGGAGTTAGGGCGTCTGTCTTTGCCAGCATTTTCCAGGGACACAGATACTTTCTGAGTTGCTTCATCCTCCTTCAAGTTGTTCCCTTCTCTGCAGGCTGGAAACTGGCTCATCATACTCACCCATGCCCCATCCCTCAGGAAAAAGACAAAAGCGACATCCCTAACCAAAGAGAAAATAGGGGGCTGACAGCTTGCTGTGAAGAATTTGGTTTAAACTGCACTCATATCCCATTGCCCAGCATACCTCGTGTACCAGGAAGTCTGGGAAATGTTGAGTTAGCCTGAATGGGAAAAGTGAAAGTCAGTCACTCAGTAGTGTCCTACCTTTTGCGACCCCTTGGACTGTAGCCCACCAGGCTCCTCTGTCCATAGGATTCTCCAGGCAACAATACTGGAGTGGGTTGCCATTTCCTTCTCCCGGGGATTTTTCCCAACCCAGGGATCGAACCCAGGTCTCCTGTGTTGCAGGCGGACTCTTTACTGTCTGAGCCACCAGGGAAACCCAAGATACAGAGAGGGTAAAGCTAAAAATTGTGTCCTGATCAGTGACTTTGAGCTTTGATATCAACCTACCTAATTCCAGAGCCTGATAATGAACTAATACACACACAGTGCTTTCCCCACAAATTCCTCGTAGTCTCCTCTCTTCTTGGGCCTTTTCTCTCCTCATTTTAAAGGAGATTCACTTTCTAAGTCAGTTGTGCTTAATGTCTTTTGTTTCTATTCAGTGAATTATCTACATGAAGTTAATGCATTTTAACTCAACCCAGTGATAACTGCCTACAACCTCACACTGGAGGCATGAAAAATCTTGGGGCTTAAGGGGTGATTTATTATCAGGCACTCCCTCTGGGAATCCGCATGGATCGATCATTTAACTGGGAAGTTTTGTTTCTTGTTTTTTACCTTACCTTTGTAAGGTAAATTACAAAACCTCAATTTACTGGAGTGTTCCAGTTAATCTTCTGCTTTATTGAGTGTCACACTGAATTCCCTGTTTCTTTTAACCTTTGTGGTAAAAAATCATTCTAGACATGGCTAAGCTACTTCACTGTTTTGTGAAGAAAAAATATTGAGTTAAATTTCATTTTAATGGCTGAAAAATGTGGAACATCGTTTGCTTTGTTATACATCTTTTTGACATAAACTATTTTAAGAATGTAATAAGATCTGTGGATAAGATGAATTATCAAGAAAGACAAACACACACACAATTTTGCATCCAGTTTGTAGACCCCTGCAGCCCACCTTTAAACCCCTGGTACTAGGCCCCCAGGTTAAGAATCTCTGGCGGAGAGTGCTTTGGCCTTATCATTCTAAACATTTGTTTGCATTGTAATAAAAATATAGAGAAAAAGGGAGTTGTTGAAAACATCACTCAAAAATTGAGTATATTAACTCTGCTATATTTAAAATGGAAAACCAACAAGAACCTACTGTATTGTACAGGGAGCTCTGATCAATGTGATGTGGCAGCCTGGATGGGAGGGGAGTTTGGGGGAGAATGGATACATGGATATGTATGGCTGAGTCCCTTTGCTGTCCACCTGAAATCGTCACAACATTGTTAACTGGCTATACCCCAATATAAACGAAAAAGTTTTTTTTTTTTTTAATTGAGTAAATAAAGCAATGAAAAATAGTTTTCATGTGTATGCCAGGGAAGTTACTTGTTAATTCCCTTATTAACTCCTTTATCTGTCTTATTGATTTGCCTTGCTCTTTTAAAAGCAGAGTATCAAAAGCGTTAAGTCTGATTAACCAAGCAAGGGTTTTTGTGCAGTTGGTCCTCAGTAAGTGAGCTATATTTTAAGAGCTTTTCAGTGTATCCTGTGACCTCAGCATGCAAAAATAAGTTCCAGCGTTTAATTTCCCAAAAGCAAGTACAAATACATGGGGGAGGGGAGGCGGGGGGGAGGCAACCAAACCTGAACGAATATCAAGTATTCTTTCTTTCTAGCATGTGTTCTACTCTCTTTCTCTAATTGGTTCTTAATGGGTATTCCTTAACGGAATTCCTTTCCAAAAAGGGTTTTGGAAATTTAGGGGTATATTTCTGGTTCTCAGGAACCAGAACATCAGGAGGTGCTGTAAAAACTAAGTAGATAGCCAGGGTTGTTATCTGTCATGACTTTGTGATATTCCCCAGGTTATTCATGTGGGTGAAAATCCTATTCCTAATGACCGAGTTAGATTATAACTTTATTTTACAAACACACACATGCCATATTTTTTATGGTTTTTAATGCACTCAATCTTATAAGAGTACCTGAAACTGCCATAAACTGCCATATATATTGAGGGGAAATCGCTTTTTGATTTGGTTAAGAGCTTTACTAACAGTTGTTTTCCATTTCAGAAAATGATACTGTTTATGTTGTTACCATAAAACAATAAAACAGCCAATTTTTTTTTTTAAGTTTATTCGAAAACAGCAAAGAATTGCAATTCAGAACATGCCATCAATGGTGAACTACAGGGAAATCAGGAGAACAAAAGAGAGAAAGAAATAGTCTTTTATAAAGGAGATGGGGGGGAGCAGTTATAAACAAATAGTCCATTGGGGGAAACTGGAAATTCAAAGTGTAGTGGCTTTCCATTGGCTGAGTGGTGACAATCTCTCATTGGCTACCCTGTTGCCAGACAAGAAGAAAGTCCTTTCCTTTTGCTGGGTAGTAAATAGTAACCTTCTTACGTTAGTAAAGCCAATTGACATCAAGTGGTAGGGCATGAGAGTTCCCCCTTCTGGTCTCCTGACCCTATTTTAAATGAGGTTTCTGTTTACTGATTTTCATGGTCAACAAAAGATCACATCTGTATCAATTTACCTTCATAACTGTCAGATTCACAGTTACCTCTTGTACAGGTGTAAGTTCTATACTGCTTCTCTACGTCTTATAGTACTGTTATCCCAAATATTCATATATTGAAATATTTTTATTATAACTTCATTTTAGTCTGTATTTATTGTATAAATTACAATATATTCAAAATTTCTTTGAGAAAAATGCTCTCAGTGAAGTTTTATCTCCTCATTCTTTTTACTACTTGCTAAAGAAGATTCACTGACCCTAGTTCTGGATCTTTATCATTATTCGGAGCTGTGTAGTTAAAGAACTGAGTGAATTACTACCTTCAGGAGCTGAAACTCAAGGGGGAAGTTTGACTATTGACTAGTGAAATATGATAGTGGAAATTTATTTCTGGTGTTGTTAATACAATCACCTATGAAACTTCCTTAAACTAAAGAAATAAAATTATTTATGAATAGAAGTTGGGACATTTAAATTCATTTTCTCTCTTTTCCCTCCATTCCAGAAACCCTCTATAATGCACGTTAGGTATAATGAAATTTTGCATAAATGACATATGGCAACCTAATTGCGTATAAGCTGGGGAACCTGGTAATACTTTAACTTCAAAGCCCTTGCATTTGATTCCTTCATTATTTTGCCTCCTTTCAAAGCATTCTTTAGCCATGCACCAAGTTTGCACAATGACAAATCCGATCTCTAGAGCCAAACATAGTGTTTCAATGTTCCCACGAATTAATTGGTACTTCTGATGAGCGTGCTGTGTACTGGGTTCTTCATGGACAGTTCTCGAAGCCTGACACTAGGTTGAAGTCTGAGTTTGTCAAGGCTTCCATTGATACCCCTTTGTGCTCCCGTCCCTGTTCTGCAGTCTTAGGTCATTCACTGTATCTGTGAAGTGAATTTGAATCAGTTATTTCAATTAGGCACACTACCCTGTTAATTCTTCCACTCCAGTAAGCTTCATGAAACCCTTCTTCCATGTTTCAAAGGCAGCAATAACTATCCCCACATCAAAAGCAGTGCATATTTCCTAGGTTGTTGGCTGTTTTAGCCATTCAGTCATGTCCGACTCTTTGTGACCTCATGGACTGTAGCCTGCCAGGCTCCTCTGTCCATGGGATTTCCCAGGCAAAAATTCTGGAGTGGGTTGCCATTTCCTTCTCCAGGGGATCTTCACGACCCAGGCATCAAACCCATGTCTCCTAGTGGATTGGCAGGTGGATTCTTGACCGCCAGGCCACCTGGGAAGCATTTCTTAGGTACTCACAGTTGATGTATGAGAACTAGCAAAGTGCTTTACCCACATGGCCTAATTTAATTATCTTAGCCTGTGTGATAAGCTCAACTGTTACCCCATTGTACAGATGTGAGAATGACATTCTGAGAAATTTACAGTCGTCATCACTTGCAGAGGTCACACAACAGGCCTGTCATTACCAAACCCTTTTCCCTATTATGCTTTCCAGGCTTTCATCTTTATATCCTTGAATTTCCATGAGCGATTGCTGCCTGGAATCTCACTCTTTAGGAATCATTTCTGCATTTTGTTGACAGATGATAACATAGATCACCAAAATTATCCATTCCAACTTCTTTCCAGAGTTGACATCACTCCCCTACTCAAAAATTTATAAAAATCTACTGTGGCAAATCAAGGCTAAACTCCTTAGTCTGACATTAAACAACCATGATAATCGGACACAATCTGTCCTATTTCAAGTTTACTTACCTCTTCCTTGATTCTCATTTACTTGTTTTCTTGATGAAATATTCTATCTACTCACCCCACCATCAGCTCTCCTTTCTTTCGTAGCTCATGTTACTATGCTCTCCAGTCCTTTGAGCAGAGAGAATTCATCTTCACTACCATTGACTTCCCTACGTCCCTTCCTCTCTCTCTCTCTTTCTCTCTCCTCTCCTCTTTATCAGCTGCATCGATATCCCTGGCATATGATTGTATTATGGCTTAGTATCTAACTTTTCTTGAAAAACTAAATCTCATCACAATAAGATGGTTAGGTCCTGTTGATATTTTGTGATTTACTGATTAAGGGATTTTTTTTCATTTAGCGTGTTGAGTCTTTCATTTTTTTAAAGTAGAGTCTATCCTTCTTTCCTCTGTGCTTCCACTGTGCCCTCGATACTCTTAGAATCCTTTGTAATTCTTTACATTCTCAGTTTGGGGGCAAGGCAGGAACCCTCCCTTGCCCATCTTTGTATCTTTCCAGAACTAGAGCTAGTAGATATTCTGTAACTGTTGAATGAATGAAGATAATGCTGGAAAAGAAACTCCAGGACTTTGTGAGTGTTACGCATTTTCCCTTGTCAAAGGGAAAGGCTATCACTGAATTAGAACCCTTCCCATTAAGATGATATGATAGAAAGCATAACCACGTAATCCACCTTAAAATGCCATTAAGCAACAACCATGCTTTGACTTCAGGGGCTGGGAAGCAAACAACCTGTGCTGTCCAGCTGCTCTTGCTGGGGGCAGAGAGGGCAGATTTAAGGAAGGAAAATATAATATGATGATGTTTGGCCAAGATACAAGGTTAATGTCTCCGCACCTTCCAAAGAGTGTGGAAGGATCATTCATCATCACAGCTGTTGGGGTTTAGAACTTTCTTCTCATCCAAATGGCCGTGTTTGCTACAGAATGCTATTCTCCAGGGCTGCCCTAATCAGCCGGTTCGTCCTGTCGAGGCAAGGTTTGCCCTGGCTGGCTGTATCCAAGTGGTGACTTCAGCCCCTCTAAAGTCCTTCATTAAGGCAAACAACAGCCCAGCCCATAGTGGCACTGATTCCTAAAGCTGAAGCCTTGGAGAAGGAGCCTGATTTTCCATTGTGCTGATGGTTTGTTTTTTCCCAGCAGCATGTTTACCTCTTCAATTTTCTCTGCCAAGTACAAATCACTGTATTTCCAACATCACAGTGTCTTAACTGTGCCTTGCCGGCTTCCATGGCTTCCCTTCAATGAACAAGCAGCTGGGAAAGAGCTTTTTAAGTCACATGAGCAGAAAATCTCTAAGGACAGGATGGGCTACATCCCACATCTCCAAGTCCTCAACAGATATCTTCTGTTTTGTCCCCGAGAAGACGCATGCAGAGAGGACCCTGCAGATGAATGAACACCCTGATGGATTGGGTTTGGTCGCAAACATATATGTAGTTTCCTATCCTAAGGATCAGGGCAGGGTCGTGTATGATCAACTGAGGTTTCCTTTGCCTCCTTAGTTGAAAGTCTAGAATGTAGGACAACTGGATCTCTTGTTTCTTTGGACTTCTTGCTAGATCAGCACACTGAACTTGGCTTTGAACTTGGGTTTCTGGATGTTACCTCTTCAGTTGCAACAAGAAGCATGGAAGCAAAAAGTTTAGGGCAGTTTTATCCTCATTTTAGCTCTCCATGAAAGTGGAAGTGTTAGTTGCTCAGTTGTGTCTGACTCTTTCTCTGTCCATGGGATTCTCCAGGCAAGAATACTGGAGTGGGTAGCCATTTCCTTTTCCAGGAATGGCTCTCCAGATCTTCACTTCATGTGGCCCCAGCATAAGCTACTAGGCCTTCCAGAGAGCCTTCCAGGAAGGGGATAGCTACAGACCTTTGTCACCAAAGGTGAACCTGGGAAGGAAAGAAGATACAGCATGTTTACCCAAAGCAAGAACGAGATAGCTTTTTACTTCACTCCTTATACTTCACCCTTCCACAGAGTGTGGGTCCTTATTCCGTTTGAGGACTCCTCTCTTTGGAGTGGAATATGTGGGTAAGTACATGGGCACACACGCATGTGTATATTTCCAAAGTTAGAAGCGTGAGATCTTAGGCTTTCCTGGAGGTCAAAGTGTGTCTTCAACCAAATCGATACAGGAAATGAAGGCTTCTGTAGTTCCCAGTCTTCCAGTGAGTACACAGTCAAGTGAACATAAGAAAGGAGCTGAAAAAAGCTGATTAGGGTGTAGGTGAGAACGCACTGTTGTCTTTTTTTCTGCTTAGTGGCTGCATCATCAGTGGGATAGCCAGACCTGGTTTAAGAACATTCCCTCTTCCTTTCTCTTCCTCTCCATCAGCAGTTTTTGATGGCTCATCTAATGAAGGATAGATACGTAAAGTCATATAGTCAGAGGTAATGTCATGATGATTCTTCTTTTCCCGAATCCCTACCCTGTAATGTGTAGGTTTCTTCCAACCTGAGCTCAAGATATATTTTCCTCCACTTGGTGGCGCTGTGCACATATGTGCTTGAGGGACAGGGATGAGCCTTTGCCAGACACTCTCCGCCCGCTGTTGAGGACTGAGTGATCTTTCCAGTACTTCATTCTAGCTTTATACCGTGATGACTTCCCCGTGATGGCAGGATAGTTTTCGTTAGTGGGCACTGTGCATGCCTATAGCATGGAGGGCGAGAAGATGACATGTTTGCGGTCCCAGTTTCATTGTCAACCAGCTGTGTGATTCTCATCAAATTATTTTGCTGTGACAGTTGGCGCCAGGGTAGGGGGGGGTCGTTCCTGTTTAGTTTATCTCTGGAGTTTGCTGGAGGCCAAACATAAAATTAGATATGAAAGTGCTTTGGGAATTTAAACAATGGATAACAGCATATCAGAATGCCACTTGAATTCTTCCCGTTCTCCCAATATGCGGACTGCTAGTGTCCAGTCTTCTCTCACCTTCCAATCCATTTTCCGCGCCATGATCAGAATGGTCCTTCTCAATGTATATGTGATCATAGCAATCCCCTTACTAAAATGCATATGTCTCCCTCCCATAGAATGAAAGTTGCAGTGCCTTAAATGTCTTATAAAGCCCTTGGCCATAGGCGCCCTTCACCTCTGGCCAGTCTGTCTCTCTCCTGATAGATTAAACAGTGCGCTGAACATTGAAGCTGCTCAGATCCTGGTCATGTGGTTCTCCTGGTCTGGAAGAGGCTTCTCCATCGAACTCCCACTCATTGTTCCAGATTTCACATCAGGTTACTGTCACCAGGAGCTCTTCCGTGGTCCTCTGTTAGAAGCCTCTGACTGGTGCTCCTACAAATCTGTATTGTCCTCAGATGTTTTATCTAATTGCTTTTCCTCAACAAAGGCACATTCATAATCTGGATAACTCAGTACTATAAGACTCTGGCAGCTAACACGATCTCAAGCCCATACAAGATACTCGAGAAATCTGTGTTGAACGGCCAATTGGATGGTAGATTAGATTCCTAGAATGGCTAAAACAAAGTGCCGCAAACTGGGTGTCTTGCAAGAAGATAAATGTATTTTCTCATAGTTGTGGAGGCCTGACGTCTGGAATGAAGGGATCAGTAGGGCCGTGTTCCTCTGTGCCTCTCGCGAACTTTTAGTCGTGGCCAGGGAACCTTGGTGTTTATCTCATAACTGCATTCCTCTCGTCTCGGCCTTGGCCCTCACAAGGTATTCTTACTCATTGTCTCTGTCTTCACGTGGCATTTTCCTTTTCCTATATGAGCGTCTGTCTTGTTAACTTAAGGCCAACCCCAATGACTGCATCTAAACTTAATTATATCTACAAAGATCCTGCTTTCAAATTAGATCTCCTTCATAGATAGCAGAGGTTAGAGTTGTTTGAGGGGGACACAATTCAAACCATAACAAATCAGAAATTAATTAGTAATTAATTAATACAGGTTATAGACAGAAAAGGCTTCCCCTGACTATGACAAAAATATGTATAGATATAATTAATATGCTGGCTTAAATAATACATGTGTATAATGGATATGTGTATTTGTGTGTGTGTATATACACATGTGCACTAAACATTCTATATTGTTCAAAAAAAAAATCTGCAAGGCTAATTACCCCAAATAAGAAATATGGCATGATTTATTTAAGGACTCTACAGACATCGGCCTTTTTCAGATGTAAATTTTTTTGGATGACAAGAAATGATTTCTTTGCCAGCTTTTAGAATCCTCAATTATGATAATCCATCACCTTGCAGATTCTGTGTTCTTACCATTTAAAAATTTAAGAACTCAGAGCTTGGTAGTAATTTTAGTTATACAGCAATTTGATGTCATCATTTATTCAGATTTCCAAATAAAGGGACTTTCTGTGGCTAGAAGTTCTCCTCTTTGTCACTTTCCAGTTCTGCAGTCCTATATTCTGCCCTTTCCTGTTTCCTTACAGATGATTCATGGATATACTAGGTCTTTTCCCTAAGCCTCAGATTATGAGAAGCAAAATTAAACAAAAAAAGCAAATGATCTGTTAAATTACGTCCTAATTTACAACATTCAGCAGTGCATAAATCAAGGAGAAAATTTCACAGATATCTTGGATAAAGTGCATTTTTTCAGATTAATGTTGGGTATAAAAGGAAGTGAAAGATTTCTTTTGGTTTTTGGTTTTAATTAAAAACTTTGCAAGTCATACATTTGAGGAGCTATTAAGTAAACTGCTCCTTTTCCTTAATATTCATTTGAATCAGTGTTGATATTGGGATCAGCTTTTGGATCCAGCCACCACGAAACCATCTGCATTGGTCTTGTTTCAGGTTCAGAGCTGCTAAAGCAATCCCTCCAAGAAGCTAAGCAGACATAACTTTTCATGTTGATATGAGCAAGAATCTATGGTGTAGACTAACTGGGCTGAAATAGACAGTTTAGATGTAAATGCCTATCTTCCACAAAGAGGATTATAGATGAGTAACCTATCAAGACATTCTTTCAAATCCCATCCCTAAGTCTCTAAGTAAGAGACTTAGAGTTTCAAATTTAGTTAGTCAAATCCCAGTCTCATCCCTTTCTAACTTTCCCTAAATATCTGTAGAGGAATATTCTTTAAATTTTAGAAATGGAGGGGAAAAGTGTTGGGAGAAGGAAGGGCCCAGTGAAAGAGGACTCAGGTCATTGCTTTTGTTTTAAGGCAGTTTGCAGGTTGCCTTCCTAGATGAAATATCTAAATTAGAGCCCTTTAAAAGGTGGAGTTGCTAAAAAATATTTATTACAAAAAAGGAAGGTCAGCAAATAAATGAGCTAAATCCTTATACAAGGTACAAATCAGACCTTTAATTTCCAAATACAATTGGTATCAAAAGTTAATGATAAATTCCTTGATAAAGATGTTGGTACCTACAAGTGTATTTGATGGGCATGGTTCCCCATTATGAAATAGTAATATCTTGAAAAATCAAACATGCAAGTGAAAAACCCACCTATGGTCCCATTTTCAATACAAGTGTATGTGTGGCTGAGTTGCTTTGCTGTCCACCAGAAACTATCACAACATTGTTAATTAGCTGTACTTCAATATAAAATAAAATGTTGGAAAAAACTATATACAAAAAAAGGATGTGAGGAAGAAGTATAAAAACTCTTAAACAGTTGGAAATTAGGGCTGTATAGAAATAGGCTGCATTACTGTCTATGTATGTTCAACTTATGAAAAAGCATCTCTTCTTCCACGATTCCTTTTATCACCCATAAAGTGCTTCAGGATAGCAAATTGCATATTTATCTCCATGTTGAGTGAAATATCCATAAAGTCTAATGCCCAGGGGCCATTCAAGAGTGATGAAAAGAGCTTCAGAGAAGGATCTCCTGTTTTACTGAACCTCTCTCTCTAGTTGCATCAATTTCCATGTTGATATTGTGCAAACCTGTGGCCTGTTGTAGTTCATTTCCTCTAAGGCTAGTACACTAATATGTGAAAAGCATTTAGAATCCCCAAGAGAAAGGTGTGAAATGAAAGATGTGTGCTATTTGTATTAATGCCTTTGTTGTTAATTGCTGTTATTGTCTTAATCCCGTAGCTATGGGAGAACTCAGTGTAAATGTTGATAAAGCACATAATAGCATCCTGTGTGATAGGAATATTATAAAATGGTAATTATTTCCTTCCTTTTGCATAATTACTGAGGTTGTCTCTAGTCAGGAACGGTGAACTCTCAACTTATTTTCTGCAGCCATCTTATTAAAAGAGCTTCCAGATTTTTTTTCCCAAGGCTAGAAACAAAAAAAACCCAAGCAAGGTCACTGAAAGGGATATTTTATTTAAAGCATAGTTGTTGTTATTGTTTCTTTAAAGAATAATCAACTCCACATTGAATAATAAATAAGATTCAAATTAAAATCCCTCTTTGGGCTAATTATCTAGATGTTTTCACTAACTGGCCCGTAGCCATTATGTTCTTGTCCTAACAAGTTAAGAATTGCTCCCTCATTTTTGACAGGAAGTAAAGATAAGAGAAGGGAAGAGAGGAGGACTGTTACAGAGGATTTATTGTGTATTGTGTAACATGTCCCCTGTCTTTCATGTGGGTCATTTCCATGATAACCTTGTGAGGTAGATGTTATGATTCCCAACTGAAGGGTAAGAAAAAATTTCACATTAAATATCTGACTTTCCAATGACATCCATCTATTAAAAGAGGCAGGATTGTAACCCAACATTTGAAATGCCTGGTTCTTTTTTTAAAAATTTATTTAATTAATTTTTTAATTGAAGGATACTTGCTTTACAGAATTTTGTTTTCTGTCAAACCTCAACATGAATCAACCATAGGTATACATATATCCCCTCCCTTTTGAATCTCCCTCCCATCTCCCTCCCCATCCCACCCCTCTAGGTTGATACAGAGCCCCTGTTTGAGTTTCCTGAGCCATACAGGAAATGCCCATGGCTATCTATTTTACATACAGTAATGTAAGTTTCCATGTTATTCTCTCCATACATCTCACCCTCTCCTCCCCTACTCCCCATGTCCATAATCTACTCTCTATGTCTGTTTCTCCATTGCTGCCCTGTAAGTAAATTCTTCAGTACTATTTTTCTAGATTCCATATATATGCGTTAGAATACAATATTTATCTTTCTCTTTCTGACTTACTTTACTCAGTATAATAGGTTCTGGGTTCATCCATCTCATTAGAACTGACTCAAAAGTGTTCCTTTTTATGGCTGAGTAATATTCCATTGTGTTTATGTAACACAACTTCTTTATCCATTCATCTGTTGATGGGCATCTAGGTTGCTTCCATGTTCTAGCTATCGTAAATAGTGCTGCAGTGAACAATGGGGTACATGTGTCTTTTTCCGTTTTGGTTTCCCCAGGGTATATGCCTAGGAGTGGGATTGCTGGGTCATACGGTGGTTTTCTTCCTAGATTTTTAAGGAATCTCCGTACTGGCTTCTGTAGTGACTGTATCAATTTACATTCCCACCAACAGTGCAAAAGCATTCCCTCTTCTCCAACATCCTCTCCAGCATTTATTGTTTGTAGACTTTTTGATAATGGCCATTCAGACCAGTGTGAGGTGGTATCTCATTGTAGTTTTGATTTGCATTTCTCTAATAATGAGCAAGGTTGAGCATCTTTTCCTTTGTGTGTTAGCCATCTGCATGTTTTCATCTGTTTAAGTCTTTTCCCCACTTTTTGATTGGGTTGTTTGTTTTTCTGGTATTGTGTTTATGAGCTGCTTGTATATTTTGGAAATTAATCCTTTGTCAGTTGCTTCATGTGCTATTATTTTCTCCCATTCTGAGCGTTGTTTTTCATCTTGCTTATAGTGTCCTTTGCTGTGCAAAAGCTTTTAAGTTTAATCAGATCCCACTTGTTTACTTTTGTTTTTATTTCTGTTACTCTAAGAGGTGAGTCATAGAGGATCTTGCTTTGATTTATGTCATCGAGTGTTTTGCCTATGTTTTCCTCTAAGAGTTTTATAGTTTCTGGTCTTACATTTAGGTCTTTAATCCATTTTGAGTTTATCTTTGTGTACGGTGTTAGGAAGTGTTCTAATTTCATTCTTTTACATGTAGCTGTCCCAGAACCATTTATTGAAAACAAATAATTTTCAATAACATGTAGTTTTCAAACAAACATGTAGTTTTCCCAGCACCATTTATTGAAGAGGCTGTCTTTGCCCCATTATATTATTCTTGCCTCCTTTGTCACAAATAAGGTACCCATAGGTGCATGGGTTTATTTCTGGGCTTTCTGTCTTTTTCCATTTGAACTGCCTGGTTCTTAAGGCCAGGTTCTTTTCAATACATCATACTAGTTACTAAAAGGTAAGAGATTGACATGTGGGGGTTACACCTTTATGTAAATACAAATACAGAGACTTGAAGGGCTTCTGGCCTTGGCAAGGGGCAGGAAACACAGAGTGATGGACCTACTCTGGTCCTAGACTTAAGTGGTGCTGTGATCTAAAAATGATACATCTTTAGATTTGCATTTTTATTTCCTATTCACTAAGCCCCCTTCCCATGCTCTGGTTATGGGGTGTGCGGAAGTGGCTCTTTGTGATAAATTATCGTGTTTGTGTGTGAGTAGATGAAAGGATGCATCAGAGATAATGTAGTGTTGACTGCTTTGCTATTAGCACAATGGGCTGTCTTTATGGAGTGTAATATTCAAATCTATGCACCAGTGATCTTTCAAATACAGAATCTGCTTCCTAGTTTCACTTAAAACTATCTTTTATTTTAATTAAGAGGAATGCAGTTTAATCATCTATCTTTACATCTAAGGGAGTTTTCCAGGCTTATAGTACTTTCAGATTCTGGGTTATATAAGCAAGAAATAGAAACTTTTAGGGAAGAAATGGATCTTTCTCTCTTCCTCCCTCTCTCCCATCCTTCTTTCCTATGTCTCTGGGAAGACTCCATTCTGCAGGCTGGCAGGTCTCATAGATGGTGTGTGATTTCACAAGCTGGATTCCATCTCAGAACATCGGATCCAGATCTTTCTGAAACTTTATTCCAATGTCTTTACCCCAGGGATCCCATTGATGTGTGCACATGTGTTTATAATGGTAGGAGACAGGATTTCTACATGCATCTGAGGATTGGAATCAGTGATGTGGTTTAATGAGCAGCTCTTCAGTCTGAGTTGGGGAGACAGAAAGAGTGACTGAGAGCAAAACCTTGATTTCTAAGGTTTGCCAAATTCTGTGGTGTCAGTATTTCTACCATGGCCAGATTCAAGGCCATTTTTTTTTCCTTTTTACATTTCAATAAAGCCATCTAAGATGTTATTCAGAAGATAGCAGTGATAGGAAACAATGGAGTTGAACTGATATTTGCTTCTGATTGAGACTTTATGCAATTCAAAGAGCTGTTGGTTTCAATACCCTAGGGTCTGTCTTCCAAGAAATCTTTTCTTTCTTTCCTAGAGAGATGATAATAAACATTCATCACAATTGAGGAGGTATCACTTTTTATTCTATCACACACTTCATCATCAATGCTCTTTATAAAACTAGATTTGTGAAAAGATCACGACTTTACGTTTATTATATCCAGTTGGTTTGAAAATGAGATGTTTATTTTGTTAATCTGTTTTCCTGATTAAGAACTTGAGGCAGCAGGCTATTAAAAGTTCTGCTCAAGGCAACACAATGGTTGACTAGAAAATTTCAAATTAAATAGTGGTAAGTTCTTAGATCTGTTCATAGACTATTCAAAAATAAGATAAAATGCTTTTTTTTTTAATTTTTCATGACTCTAAAACACAGTTACTCGAGGGATTATTTTATGAATATACATTTTTTGAGAAACATAGATTAGCAATGAATGTAATTTTACCAAGTTAAAACTTAGAACACAAGATAAAAGAATTTCATATTCTGCCAAGGAACTGTGCCCAGCTATATGTAGTTGCTTCCGCATTTTGCATCTTATTACTTACAGATTCTCTAAAGAAAAGAGCCTTTTTCTTGCTGTCAAAATCTCAGCCTCTACATGGTGACTATACATCAGTGCAGTTCAGTTCAGTTCAGTTGCTCAGTTGTGTCCGACTCTTTGCAACCCCATGAATCGCAGCACACCAGGCCTCCCTGTCCATCACCAACTCCCAGAGTTCACTCAGACTCACGTCCATCGAGTCAGTGATGCCATCCAGCCATCTCATCCTCTGTCGTCCCCTTCTCCTCCTGCCCCCAAGCCCTCCTAGCATCAGAGTCTGTTCCAGTGAGTCAACTCTTCGCATGAGGTGGCCAAAGTAACAGATACTAAAACGTTTTTATAAATAAATCAATTTAAAAGATAAAATAGCAAAGTCAAGTCTTACACATTATTTCCATAACACCACTTAGTTTTAAGTGTTATTGCTCATGAAGTAGGAAGTTTAGGGATGATGTTTGTTGTTTAGTTGCTAAGTTGTGTCCAACTCTTTTGCGACCCTGTGGAATATGTTTATCAGAAAGTGATTTAAAAGCTCCCTGTAAATGCATTATTCATTTTACCATGGTTTTTCTTTTACAGTTACAGCTTTTTGTGTCCTGTTTAAGAAATCCTTGTCTACCCTAATTTTTTTTTTTTTTAAACAGAAAGTCTTATCGTTTTACTTTTCACATTTAGATCCACGTATGTATAGTGAGGGAAAGATTCTAGTTTTGCTTCCTGTTTTGCCATCTAGTTGACTTAGTCTTTTGTTGAAAAGAGTATTCTTTCCCTATAGCTCTGTAATATCACCTTTGTCATGAGTCAAGTGATACATATACGTGTGTGGGTCTGCTTCCATGCATTAAAATTTGGAGGTGCCACAAAAAATATATATAAATAAATAAAAGCACTCTCTAGACATAAAGTGTGAATTAAAGTAGTTCATCTTCAAATGAAAGGCCCCCAGATGCCTGAATAACTTCTATATATGTGGACCAGCTTGTGCCATAAGATAATAAAAGAATCTTACTGGTTTAATTACTTGTGTTGTTCTTCAGGGAACCCCGACCTCTGCCAGTTCTTACACGTTATTTATTCTTTTGTTCATCCAGCTATCCATTTATTTGAGAAATATGTATTGTTCCAAATGCTGTTTAAGTAGTAGGCATATCAGAGCAAGCAAGAAATTGTCCAAGAAATCCTCATTACCAAGGAGGTAATAGCAGTGTTGATAAGTATGATGCCAACAATTAAAATAGCATGATGTGACCTGAGAATAACTGGATGATGGTTTTAGGTTGGGTATTTGAGACTGAAATACATTTAAAACGATACCTGAATGACAAAGAACCACCCTTGCAAAAATAGGGAGAAGTGGGAGAGGACAGGATATCAGGGTGACAGACATCTAACCTGAGGACCCTAAGGCTGACGTGACTTTCTTTCTGTTTCTTGAATAGACCACAGCTTGGAGGATAATGAGTGAGGAGAAAGCTGGTGTAAGATGAGGCTGAACAGGAAGGCAGGGGCAGATCATGGGTCTTTCAAGCTTGGTTCAGGAGTATGCATTTAATTCAAAGTGTAACAGAGTACACTGTGGCAAGTAACAAGTTAGAGAGTACATAGCTTAGCTAGACTCTAATAGTGTCCTCGTTTGGGCTGCCATAACAAAATACCATGGATTGGGTGGTTTAAACAATAGAGATTTATTTCCCGTGGTTCTGGAGACTAGAAGTCCAAGATCAAGGTACCAGTGGGGTTAGCGTCTGGTGAAAGCGCTCTCTTTGGGTTTAGATAGCTGCCTTCTTGCTTGTTATGTGCATGGTTTCTCCTTGGTGGAGAGGGAAGGGGAGAGGGAGGAAGGGAGGGGTAGTAAGTGCTTTGATGTCTCTCCTTGTTAGGGCATTAATTCCGTCAGCTGAGCCCTACTGACCTCAACTCAACTTCATTAACTCTCAAAGGCCCCATCTCCAAATACCAACACTCTGTGTGAGGGGTTAGGATTTCAGTATGGGAATTTTATGGGGACACAGTTAGGTTCATTGCAGACAGAAAAAAGAAGGGAGCCCAAGATCCCTCTAACGTTTACAGATGAGCAGAGAAATAGAAGCCAGGAAAAGAAACTAAAAAGGAACAAAACCAAGCTAGAAGGAAGCGAAGGAGCAGAGGGTGTGTGCTGCGGCAGTGGCGGCTCAGGTGTCTGAGGAGGGAGAAGGTGGGAACAGTCATCTGTGAAAGTGAGGATCACACTGAAGAGATGAGGACGCAGGTCTCTGCAGATCTTTTGCCTTTTTGCTCATCTTACAGTCAGAATCGCTAACTCCCTTGTTTCAGGACTTTTCTTCAGGGCTGTAGAGTGAACCTCCTTGGGAGAGAGAAATAGTGTCTTCCTCCAAAGCCTGTCTACTTACTGTTCAGGACAATGAGAATGTCACCTTCTGGGGCAAAGGTCCGACAGATTTTACTGCCTGTTATAAAATATTCAGGTTCCCTAACGCATGTTTTCTGTCTTGTAAATGAAACCTGCCTGTGTGTACCAGATGCTACCTGGCTCTTGCACATTGCCTTCTGAGAACTAGAGCTCAGGGAACCAGCACAAATACTGACGAACTGACTCTTGCTCTTCTTATCACATAAAGTCCTTGGTCTCTGATCTTGAATCTCACGTCTCCAGGCAGCGTCCATGGAACAGGGACAGGTTAACGCTTTAAGAAGGAAAGAGTAACTTCTCAGGTCCCTCACGGTTCTCCACAGGTGGTAGACAGTTTTGATTGTCCACTTGAGATCTGATTATGGTGACATACTTTCACCAACCTAGCAATATTCAGTGGCTCTGATGCAGGCATGGTGTGTATAGATGGGTTTAAATATCGAGTTTAACATGAGTGGCTTGTCGCAGGAGCCCGTAGCTCCTTTTGGCTACCAAGAGCCCCTTGCAATTTGGTTGTACAGACAAATATTTTAACATTATCAGGTAAAGAGTTGATCAGGGTTCCAGCATATTTAGATATTCCAAAGAGGCTCCAAGATGGTAAGTACTTTACTCAAACATTGGTTACAATCAAATTGTATATTCTTACACTTAGATGACAATTCATATTAAATAATTGGGCCTCATGTAATACCCTAGTATTAGTTGTACTTGACTAACCCGCAGACAGTGAACTACATTTAATTAATAATAATTAATAGTATATCATACGTTTTCTGGAGAAGGCAATGGCAACCCACTCCAGTACCCTTGCCTGGAAAATCCCATGGACAGAGGAGCCAGTCCATGGGGCCGCTAAGAGTCGGACATGACCAAGCGACTTCACTTTCACTTTTCACTTTCATGCCTTGGAGAAGGAAATGGCAACCCACTGCAGTATTCTTGCCTGGAGAGTCCCAGGGACGGGGGAGCCTGGTGGGCTGCTGTCTATGGGGTTGCACAAAGTCAGACATGACTGAAGCGACTTAGCAGCAGCAGTATTTTCAGGGCGTATGAAGAGGTAATTACATATTACAGAGGCATGTGATATATCTCTGGCTTATTAGGTAGAGAATCAATAAATATGTTTATGTCTATCATGCATTTTTAAGTTCCTTTGCCACTTGGTTGCCAGTTTCTCTTTTAGTAATATAAGGATATTATCCTACAAAGCAGTTAACTTGATATTTGTCTGTAAAGATATTTAGTGGAAGTGATACTGTTTCTGCATATGTGCATATGTAAAGTACTAAGGGAGTCCACATATTTGACAGTCTGTTTCACCTACAGACAGTTGTCCAGACGGAGAGCCAGTGCAGACTCAGACTCTGGTCCTAGGTGTTACTTCTTCCTCTCCTCCACCTCCTCTTTGACAGCCCTGATGTACACGGCATGCCCATAGCTCAAGTTCCGGTTGCCTGTCTCCATTTGGGTATCAGAAAATTGCTTTCTCTGCCTTTTGAGTGATTCTATGCTGCCGCAGGCCAGGCAGTATTTATTCACTTCTAGTCTGAATCTTCTTGCTCATTCCTAAATGTGTGTTTTATATGTAATTGTTTTGCCAAAATCAGCTTTATATTACGATTGTTTTCTTAGGTTTGCCAGACACTTAAAACCTATCCTGTGTTTGCTGGGGTGCTCTTGGGGCTGAAGGATCTAGACGCAGAAACAGAAGAGGGTTGTAATATCATGGAAGGATGGCCACTCTCCTGTTGGGAGGAGGGGAAAGGCAGGAACCCCTTTAAAGTCCTCCTGTCACCCCCATCCATCGCTTCTCTCCTCTGCTGCATATTCAGCAACTATGCCTGACTAGGTAGAGCCTGACAGCAGCCACTAGCATCAGTTTATGACAATAGTGAGTGGATTTCAACTTCTGGGGCCATGTACAGTGGAATAAATAGAATATGTAATTGTTGTGCTGAGGACTGAATGTGGCTGCACTCTCCATGGGGGTCCTTATTTAAGCCCAGCATCCAAGAAAGACAAACATCTAAAGCTCAGCATGGGGTCCCCAAGGCAGGGGATACAAGCAAAGCGTTTTCCTTACAGAATGCAAGTTTCACGGCAATAACACGGTGCCAAGCAGAACACAGCTTTTGCCCTTTTCCAGGACCTGAAATGGTAACTGTGGCGCATTGGTACCCACGATCCTGGGAGCTCAGTGCATAAGAATGGTCTGAGGCCAGGCTCCTTGGGAGGCTCAAAACAGTTTCTAATGGGGGAATGGTTGAACCCAGTTTTGTTTTTCTTATTTCCTCTCTTAAGTCTCAGCCAGGCATTTTTTCAAAAGAGAAGGCAAAAAGGAATTAAATATTTTGCCATTAACATGGCATAAAAAAGTACTCAATATTTTGAGCTCAGGTAACCATTCTGACCACATCTTCCCTCATCCGCCACTCACTCAGTCTCCAGGCACACGCAGAGTTGAGTTTTCTGGAACGTAGCACTCATGATTCTGTGTCTTGATGTGCAATGTCCCCTCTCCTATTCCATTTCCACCTGGGGAAATCACATTCATCATTCAAGGTCAAGTGTAAATGTCTCTGCTGCTGCTGCTAAGTCGCTTCAGTTGTGTCCGACTCTGTGCGACCCCATAGACGGCAGCCCACCAGGCTCCCCCATCCCTGGGATTTTCCAGGCAAGAACACTGGAGTGGGTTGCCATTTCCTTCTCCAAGGCATGAAAGTGAAAAGTGAAAGTGAAGTCGTTCAGTTGTGTCCGACTCTTTGTGACCCCATGGGCTGTAGCCCACCAGGCTCCTCTGTCCATGGGATCTCCCAGGCAAGAATATTAGAGTGGGTTGCCATTTCCTTCTCCAAGGCCTCTTCCCAACCCAGGGATCAAACCCGTGTCTCCAGCATTGGCAGGCATGTTCTTTACCACTGAGCTACCAGGGAAGCCTTCTGTTTTATATATACAGATTATAGAAATACTCAAGGCATGTTAATGCATATCTTAGTGTATTTGGAAGTATACGAATGTGTTTGCTTAGCTTTAAAAGATAAGGTTGCAAATAGCAAGATGAGAATGCATGCTTATAATGTATGATAAACTCTTGGTGACAAGACTCACGTGGCTTATTTTGGGTATGCTTCATATTTTCTAAGGGAGGTTCCTTATTTATGCAGCCTAAGGTGATCCCATAAGGTATTCATTTGTAGCTGAGATGCACTGAATCATGGACTGTTGGATTCAGTAGCTGTAAGTTTTGTAGTCGTGAATGCAGTGGGACGGTCCTGTTTCTTTCCCCGCATGGCACACTGACTCAGCTGCTAAATGCCTGAGGGACCCAGGGTCTATGATTATCCCTGTCAGGAAGTATTCCCTTGCTGGAGGAAGGAATCACTTGAACACTGCAATTCTGGAATTTGAATCAACAGCCCTGAAGGTCAGGGCTATCCTTTATGTAGATGGATTTCTCTCACCCGTACTGAGCCATCTGTTCGATGTCCGTGATGTTGTCAGGCAGGGGGGTATCATTTATTTCCTTCATGCAGAGACTCAACCAACACCCAAGACCTACAGTCATCTGAATCCTTCCTGCCTATCCAACTTTATTTTTCCTTCTCTGTAGTACAGATTCTCTTTCAGGCAGGCAGATATTTCTCCTGTCATCTCTAGTTACTCTGCATTACTCACGTCTTTCTCATCTCCTGAAATGTTCCTCCTCTTCCTCTTAGCGAATCAAGTTCTTCAAGGCACCTCTGGAGTCCCATCACCTCCACCTCCTTTCTCCTGAGCATCTCAGTCCCACTTAGCCTTCCTCTGAACTCAGAACTTACATTCGTATCAATGCCTTTGAGAGCCTTTGGGTTCTTGCTGTGGTGCCTGCTCTTTCACTCTCCATCTCTCTGTTTTCTCTTCTCTTTTCTCTCTCATTCTCTGTCTGTTCTCTCTCGCTTTCTCCTCCTTCTTTCACCTCACCTTCCCTCTCTCCATCAATTATTTTAATCTGGTACTTGGTACTGATGAGCACATCTCATTAATATCTTAAACTCTTTCAAAACAGGAAATCTACATTGTGCTTCTCAGGGGATCTTTAAAAAGCTTCACATAGGGATCAAAACTATGTAATGATGAGTTGGTTGGTTCTTACCAAGTAAAGGAAGGACTCAGGAAAGTCAGTGGGCCATTCTAGGACACGGTCAAGGGATGTGGTACCAGGACAGTGGTAAGCTGCCAAGGGAAGATAAAGTAGTCATTACATAAAACTGAGGAACTTGGACACAGTGTGGATATTCCTCTAACACTTGGGCATTGTTAGCACAAGCTATAGAAATGTTAGTTATAAGTTAGTTGATATTTTTCGTTAAGAACCACTAATGCACTCCAAAGACATAAGGCATGTTTCTCTTCTTTCTTTTACTCCTGAAGCTAAATTTTGGCCTGTGAAACCTTTGCTAATGTCCAATTTTGGTGGAACCATTTATCCAACCTGTGTCTACAGATGTGTTATTTGTCAGATATCAGATAGTTGCTTGAGTTTGGCATATATGTGTGTGTATGTTAAGTATGTATCCACATATCCAATGTGTTCCTGACTTCCCCCCTCATCACCACATAACATTTGAAAAATTGACAAATGACTGTCTGTCTAAAGATCAGGATAACTGTTTCATTTGTTCCATGGAGACATGTGCCAAAATCTTGCCCAGCTCCGGGCATGCCATACAACAAACAGTAGGAAAAAAAAAAAAAAAACTTCATGTAACTTCAACTAATAAAACTCATTGCTTTTCCAGTTTGAAAAAAAAATAAAATAAAAAAGAATGGCTGCTTGGATTTCATGACTAATATTCCCAAGGCTGGAAAAAAAAAGTCTGTTCAGGGCGAGTTCGCACTGCTGGAGGTTTGCCAGTAATCTTTAGCTCTGTGTGACATCTTTGGACTCTGTTACCATCCCCTGAAAGTAGCTGTCCTCTTCCATCAGTTTCCTGGGTAGGGGATCAAACCAGCTATTAAGTGTCTATTTGCACTGCATGAAAACACAATTTAATGTAAGGAGACTTATGGCTTCCCTATACCTACAGCCCCAGGAGCCTCATTCAGCCTGACATCAGGCATTCTTTGAACTGATAGATGAATGGATATCCAGTGCATCTGGTTGACCAGATCATCTCAGGATGTTCAAAGTCCTAATGACTGGTACCTGGGGATGGCAAAGGTGACTTGGTTGTGTTTACATTTTCCTGCCCTTTTGTTATTTGCAGTCATGGGATGCCAGGTCCTTGTGATGTGAGGGTTGATAACATTTGTTAATTCGCAGACTTCCTCGGCTGTGTAATCTCCTTGAAGAGTCCATCAGCACACTTGCTTTGGAAAATCAATATTTGGCATGATTATTCTTCTACTCATGTGTCATTGACCTTCAGAGACCACAAATAGGCGACATCTACAATCTTCCAATTTCTAAACATGTGTTTTGGAGGGGGAATTTCTCTTTCCTAGCTGAGGAATGCCAGCTACTGGTCTGGAGAACATCTGCCTAGCAAATTGGAAGGGGCCAGAGCATTTAATACTATTGAGACCGCCTTTCCATTTTCCCCCGTCTTGGAGTATTGGAGCACAGAGCCCAAGAAAGCCTTGATTTTTTTTTGCTTGTACTTATAAATTATTCATTAGACCGATGAGATAATAAGAGAATTTGGCCTCTGAGAAAGAAAGAAATGTTTTTGAAATAGGGCAAGCACAGATGTACAAATACAGAATTATATCAGGCACATGTTAGAATATGGATCAGGTTTCTAAATGTGCATTTATGTCTGTCTTGAGTTTAAACCAAATTTTTGCATGTATCTTAAGAGTCTTAGTGTGATAAATGTGATGTAAGCTAAATCCATATTACTTCCTTTGTCATATCATGAAGGCCCCAGACAGAGGTCCTTCCTGGCATGCGTGAAATGCAGACTTTCAGACAGCAATCAGAACCTGCAGTCTACTGGTCTACCAGCCTCTGAGTTAAGGCTCTGTCAGCTTGAGAACAATAGAAGCCATGTGACTGCTTCTTCGTCTGATTGGTCTATGCGCATGTGGTCTGTATCTGCAGGCTAAGTTGCTATGACTTTTCATAGGAAGAAATACTTATTTGCCTTCCAAAGGAGTTGCCTGTGTGCTAATATTCCTGGAATTTTTTGTACTAATAATAAAACAAATGAGACATCACTTTGCCAACAAAGTTCCATATAGTCGAAGCTATGGTATTCCTAGTAGTCATGTATGAATGTGAGAGTTGGACCATAAAGATGGTTGAGCACCGAAGAACTGATGTTTTCAGATTGTGGTGCTGGAGGATTCTTGAGAGTCCCTTGGACAGCAAGGAGATCAAATCAGTCAATCCGAAAGGAAGTCAATCCTGAATATTTATTGGAAGAACTGAAGCTGAAGCTCCAATACTTTGGCCACCTGATGTGAAGAGCTGACTCACTGGAAGAGACCCCGATGCTGGGAAAGATTGAGAGCAGGAAGAGAAGAGGGTGACAGAGGATGAGATGGTTGGATGGCATCACTGACTCAATGGACATGAGTTTGCGCAAACTCCAGAGATGGTGAAGGACAGGGAAGCCTGGCGAGCTGCAGACCATGAGATCACAAAGAGTTGGACATGACTTAGCAACTGAACAACAACAACATAGGAATAAATTAGATTTAGTTAGGGCTAAAAATCTCCTGATACTGGATTATTCTGTATTTCAATAACTTGTAGTAACAGAAAATGGAAGTATACTGGAAATGCCCATTCTTCACCAGATGATGAGCTCCATGGAGACAGAAGCCGTAGTTGCTTGGTGTACTTCTTTTCCCATTATTTCCACTGTGCCTAACATACAACAGGCTCTCTGTACCCCATTGAGTGGATATGAATTAACAGTGGCATGAACTTGGTTTTTCATGAAATTTGGACAAGTATATTTCTCAGGAGACTTTTTTGGTCCAACACAGGAATAAAGGGATGAAATGTGGGAAGCTATTAGGGCAGTTACCTAAGCCTGCTCTTTTCCTAAAACTTATAGTTCATCATATTTCATTCAACACTGAGTTACCTCCTCTTCTTTCCAAAGTCAACAGGGGATCTTCCTGACCCAGGGATCAAACCTGTTTCTCCTGCATTGGTGGGTGGATTTCTTCACCACTGAGCATGAAGAAAAGCTGTATAAGGATGGCTATGTGTGTGTGACTGTCAGCCTGGAAGCCCAAGGACCATGCTTAGCCTCTGAAAAATTGTAGGCAAAACCATTTTTAGGTGTATGTTTAGAACTACTTTTCTGAGAACTTGTATATTTTTCACTGGATTCTCAAAGGGTAATATGACCCCTCGGCAAACCCCCCTCCTGCCCCAAATAAAAGGCTCAGAGCCACTCCATTCAAAACAGAGCAGATGTCACAAATATCTAGACCTTGGATATCTTTTCTTTGGCTTATTTGTTGGGAATAGTTTCCAGCATCTATAACTCATGGGGTTTCCCATAAAATAAATTATCTGCTTGTCTGGAAAAATCAGATCTGGCAACTGGACCCAAATTCCTGCCTGAAATTGAGTAAGCCCACTCTCCAGATGGGGCGTTGTCCTCTCCAGGCCTAGGAAGTGTGCCGCTTCTCATCTTTTCACAGAGCTGCTTCGTCTACCTGCAAGTTTGTATTAATGTTACTGTTCCCCTTCCTGTAAGCATTTGGAGGATACTCTAGCCAGGGGGTTAAAGTTTTGAGCTCTGAAGCAGACTCTAGGGTCCCAAATATTGGCTTTACCCTTTGTGCGATTTTGTAAAATCTCTGTGCTTCCAATATTTCAAGGGTACAATGGATACAATAAGAGTACTTTCTCATAGGATTATTGAAAGAATTAGAGGAGTTACTACATGTTAGTGAATTTAGAAGAATGTCCAAAACCCTGGATAAAGCCTGAGTGTCTGAGCTGCACTGAAAACTTTGACAAGATCACCTCGAATCTGTTGATCTATGCATCTCCCACTTTGCATAGTTCTTCTAGAACAGCTTGTGCCTTTATCTAAAAATCTAGAATATATTTGAGTAGATTATGAGCTAAACTCACTTTTTTTCTCGCAACTTTTAAAGTTTTTGCTACAGAAGCTACCCTTCTGTGGATTCCTATTTAAATGGCCACATTATTATTCCAGGAGCATCTGTGTTTGTGTGTATTGTCTAAATAGTGTCTGCTAAAGATACAGTGAATATTTATTGAATTGAATTAGTAAGAGTGTAGAAGATATTTGACTCTAAGCTAGGCTGAAATTGCTTAGTTCTATACTGTCTTTCGGTATGAGATTTTATCAAATCTTTGGAAACAAAAAGTCAAGTCAATTTACTGGAGGTCTCTTCTAATTTCTTCCTTCTTTTTGTTTTCTCTATTAAAAGAGAAGTAATTACATTTTTAGTAGAATATTCTTGAAAACACTTGAATTGCCTGAATACAAATGGCTAGAAACATGGGTTGTTCCACAGTGAAAATAAATCCTCCTTGGGACTCACACTCTTGGGGGGCTGAGATTTTGTCTGGAATGTTTTGTACATCATTGGATGCAGCAGGGACTGGCTAAAAATGCTGAGCTGGGATGGATGAATCCTTTAAGGTGCCCACTAAAATAAGGACATTACAGGTCAAATAGTTCCATGATCACAACAACTGAAAATAATGGAATAATTACAGCAGATTCTTGGGTCACCCCTGAAGTCCTGTGGCTATGTCTTTTCCTCAGTTCCAGTTTTTAAGTGTATTGCTAGGTTTCAACGCATGCATACTTGTCATTTTTTGAAACAGCATTTGAAGCTTGAGTGATAGGCAGTGCCCTTTTGTTTGCATTGATTTCCATTATTTTATCTTCCATTTCTCGCCTCTGTTGGCTTGTGTCTGACTGGAGTTTCACAGTCTCATCTTGGCTTAGCCAACTGGGTGGAAAAATCCAAAGTTAGAGGTAACCAAATTCAGCCAAAGCCTCAATCTTTCCTTCTCTCCTCCTCTTTGTTCTACCTAATGTCTGGCCTGGGAAGGTATAAATAGAGATTTCCCAGGAAAAGGATAAAAAATATTAAAGAAGAACAAATTGCTTTCTTGTTTTCTGGAATACTTACACCAGAACCTACTAAGTACATCTAATTCTCTTTTCTCTTATTAGGATGAATGCCATTCTTAGATGCTTAAGTACATAGTTGCTCAGTCGTGTCTGACTCTGCAGCCCCATGGACTATAGTCTGCCAGGCTCCTCTATCCTTGGGGATTCTCCAGGCAAGAATGCTGAAGTGGGTTGCCATGCCCTCCTCCAGGGGATCTTCCCCACCCAGGGATCAAACCCAGGTCTCCCGTGTTGCAGGCAGATTCTTTACCAGCTGAGCTACCAGGGAAGCCCAAATGAGGGCCTGCTTAAACTATTCATTTAAAAACAAAGTAGACATTCATATAAACATATGAGAATAATATCTCTTATAAATACATATGAACAGAATTCCAGTTAATCTTGATTCTAAGTTTTTGTTCCTGAAGTTCAATGCTCAGATTGGAGTATGTGACTTTTTCTGTAATGCCTACAGGGCTGCTGTAAATAATCATGCTATATGTGTACTGAACAGAGTCCCCAGTCAAGGGCTAAAATCAACTAGTCACCTTTTACTAAGTATTAGTTCTGTGCATGGGTCTGTGTCTACCCTAGAGGAAGTAAGTGCTTTTTCTAATTCTCATAAACAGAAGGTACAGAAATGATGGAGCCACCTGACTTTAGAACATGAAGAGACGTGAACATCATGAATGTGGCCACCCATCCATGGTGTTCGAATGCTTATTATCTTTAACAGTGTTTGTAGTACAGGCTGCTGCTGCTGCTGCTACGTCTCTTCAGTCGTATCCGACTCTGCGACCCCATGGACGGCAGCCCACCAGGCTCCTCTGTCCCTGGGATTCTCCAGGCAAGAACACTGAAGTGGGTTGCCATTTCCTTCTCCAATGCATGAAAGTGAAAAGTGAAAGTGAAGTCACTCAGTTGTGTCCAACTCTTAGCAACCCCATGGACTGCAGCCTCCATCCATGGGATTTTCCAGGCAAGAGTACTGGAGTGGGGTGCCATTGCCTTCTCCGAGTACAGGCTAGGGCTGGCATTTTCTGATGCCCTGTCTCCCTTAAAATTCAACTAATTCCATGCAGGTTTTGGAAAGTGAGCCCAGAATCTCTGGTCTTTGGAGTTCTTCGGGAAAGGGTGCAAACTGTAAGGTGCGAAACACCTTCTTAGTGACCATAGTTTTATGGAGGGCAATACTTCATAGCCCAGGTCTGATGTAAACCACACTGGATCAGTGTCTAAATACCTAGAAATTTAGGTGAGTATCAAGGAAGGGCATAAGAGAAGGAGGAATTCTGTATGCTCAGTGTCTCTGGAGCAAAGTGCAAAGTCAGAACCTGAAGCTGTTCACCAGGACATGTGTGTAGGAGAGGGGCTGTCTGACTCTATGAGAACGTTTTCGTGTTGGTTCCTTTAAGTCTGTGTCACTGATGATCTCCTAGTAGACCTTGTGAAGAGTGTAAAATGCTTATTAATTGGAACCAAAGCATAATTTCCTACTGACTAGCTTTGATGGTTTCACTTCCCTTAGGGGAAAAAGATAGACCTTGATGAAATTACTAAAATGAAGATTAATCATATGCATAGCTTTCAAGTATATCCTGGAGTCAGAGTTGGTCTCCTGGGTCCTCCCTATCTGTATAAAATGATGTTCAGAACGATAAACCCAAGGCACATTAACCTAATCAATGGAAATCTTTGCAGTTCTCTGCCTTTTGTTGTATTGACTGTCAGCAATAGAGACCTATAACTATTAGATTTTCCACAAAGAAAATTGTCACAAATGACTTGAAACTTATAATTAGTCAGGAAATTGCCTATTCCTTGAAATTTGTTTGATGTCACTAGCAAAGGACTGGTGAAAGCGCGTTTAAACTTCGTGATTCGGTGGAAAAAATTTCTTGTTAATCTTAGCCTCCGTAGCTTTGTTTTCTGAAAACAGTGTCATTTGATGTTTCTTCCACCTATTTGTTGGAGGAAGCTTTTGTATAGAAAAACTTTTGATTTCTTTAAAAAGCTGAGGGAAGAACAGCGTGAAAACATGTGGCAAAAAAAAAGGAGGGGGGATAAGAGATTGAGAGATTATCATGAGGGTTTAATTAGAGAATTACATGCCTTGTAAGATGTGTGGTATGTACAGAAACAGTCAGCATTAATTTCCTCTCAACCTACACCTTATCTCTGGACTTCGCCTTCCATTCTCTGGCGAGAGCATTTTTGGCCAGAGCATATTGCGTGGGCCAGACAGACTGGTTGGTTCCCAAAGAAAGGAAACCTCGAGTCTCATGGGTCCCAGAGCCCAGCCCACTCCAGCCACTGTAGTCTTGCTTAGCACATGTCCGCTGCAGTCCTTGCAGAAGTGCCCCCTGAGGACCTAAATTTTGGTGAGAAATGTCTGTGTGTATAGGGGCAAGGATCTACATTGGGGAGGAGGATGTCATAAAAGAAGTAGAATTGAAGACTTGGTGACCTACCTTTCAGTTCAGTTCAGGTCAGTCACTCAGTCGTGTCCGACTCTTTGTGACTTCATGAATCACAGCACGCCAGGCCTCCCTGTCCATCACCAACTCCTGGAGTTCACTCAGCTTCACGTCAATTGAGTCAGTGATGCCATCCAGCCATCTTGTCCTCTGTCGTCCCCTTTTCCTCCTGCCCCCAATCCCTCCCAGCATCAGAGTCTTTTCCAGTGAGTCAACTCTTCGCATGAGGTGGCCAAAGTACTGGAGCTGCAGTTTTAGCATCATTCCTTCCAAAGAAATCCCAGGGCTGCTCTCTTTCAGAATGGACTGGTTGGATCTCCTTGCAGTCCAAGGGACTCTCAAGAGTCTTCTCCAACACCACAGTTCAAAGGCATCAATTCTTTGGCCCTCAGCCTTCTTCACAGTCCAACTCTCACATCCATACATGACCACAGGAAAAACCATAGCCTTGACTAGACAGACCTTAGTTGGCAAAGTAATGTCTCTGCTTTTGTATATGCTATCTAGGTTGGTCATAACTTTCCTTCCAAGGAGTAAGCGTCTTTTAATTTCATGGCTGCAGTCACCATCTGCAGTAATTTTGGAGCCCCAAAAAATAAAGTCTGACACTGTTTCCACTGTTTCCCCATCTCTTTCCCATGAAGTGATGGGACCAGGTACCATGATCTTCATTTTCTGAAAGTTGAGCTTTAAGCCAACTTTTTCACTCTCCTCTTTCACCTATCTTTGTGCCGTGTCTTTTGTGCCGAGTTGAAATCTCATTCAAGGAGGTCACTACACTGTACTGAACATTCCAGGCATCTTGGCAGGCTGTGTACTGTATTGTGAGTTTAAGTGGAGTTTCCCTTACTTGTATTCTCTCCGCTCACCTGCCTATGGCTGGCTTTCCCATGTCAACACTACCCTGTGCTGTCAGCTGCATTTCTTCTGGGCTCTGAAGGTGCACGGTTTAAGTCACTCCACCTTGCCACTGGTTATGACGTGTTTGTTATCATAACAAGCAACTTTTTGTATTTTAAGAAGAGGATTTTAGATGTTAATGTTTTAGCCCCAAGGCATCAATTTCTTGATAGTTTTCAGTGCAAAGACCCAGAAGAAGAAAAATCTTTGATTCAGGGGGCTGTCAGGGTTTTCCCTTCAGCATCGTCCTGTTTGGCGCATTGTTGATGGAGTCCAGTGCGGGGATTATTACTTCTGAACCCTGAGGGGTAGGGCTAGGACCAAAGATGCGCCATCTGTAAAGAGTTTGAACTTCTGTTTTACTTTTTTTGTCTTTTTGAGAGATAATGCCTTAAAATTACAGATTGAACAGAACAAGCATTCAGTGGGAACACTGGATATTCTCTCCAGCTTCCCTGCTCTAGCTGTGTGACATGGTGTGAGTTACTTCACCTCTCTGAATCTTCATCTATTTTTAAATGGACATATTCAAAGAAAGGCTTTAAAAGAGCATTGGTACCCAGAGTTGACAAAGATAGATTGATAGGTGGTAGGCAATCTCCTGTTCTGTTGATGTGAGCTTCCATTGGTGCAGTTTTAATGGAGGACAGTGTATATCAAAATGTTTGTTCTGATACCCTTTCAGTTCAGTTCAGTTGCTCAGTCTGACTCTTTGTGACCCCATGGACTGCAGCATGCCAGGCTTCCCTGTCCATCACCAACTCCCGGAGCATGCTCAACTCATGTCCTTTGAGTCAGTAATGCCATCCAACCACCTCATCCTCTGTCGTCCCCTCCTCCTCCTGCCTTCAATCTTTCCCAGAATCAGGCTCTTTTCCAATGAGTCAGTTCTTCACATCAGGTGGCCAAAGTATTGGAGTTTCAGCTTCAGCATCAATCCATCCAATGAATATTCAGGACTGATTTCCTTTAGGATGGATTGATTGGATCTTCTTGCAGTCCAAGGGACTCTCAAGAGTCTTCTCCAACTCCATAATTCAAAAGCATCAATTTCCCCTTCCTACAATATATCTGAAGAAGATAATTGAATATAAAGCCAAATGTCTTTATAAAGATATTCAATGCAACCTTATTGGAAATTGTGACAAATTGGAAACAACTGTAGTGTTTGTCAATTTAAGAATAGCTGACTATGCATAAAAACTATAAATAACATGAAATCTATGCAGTCATTAAAAGTGATATTGTGCAAGTATATTGATAGGCATGGACAATTATCATAGCCTATTAATTAGTAAAAAGTATCACAGAAGGGAGTGCTTGCCTCATCCTAAATAGATGTCCCAGCAACCAGTCTTTCAGATGCAAAACCCACAAATTATCCTTGTCCCCTGATCTTTCTCATCTTCTGTATCTAATCCATCCTGACACCTTTTAACTCCAAATGTCTTTCAAACTGTGCTCTTCCCTCCAACTCCACCAGTAACCCCTACATCCAGGCTTGGTGTTCAGTTAATGCTTGTGGAGTGAACACTGAGTATGGTCCCATTTGAGACATCGGCATGTCTGTTACATGTACGTGTCAAGAAACAGGTGAGTGGAGGGGTGTTCACCAGACCACTGGCCGTGGTTTCCTGTGAGGGGGTGGAATTCAGCATTATTTTTCCTTTTTTATTTGAATTTTCTGTATTGTTCAAAGAATTGAAAACTAACGCTGTATGATTTACTGCCATTCCCCACCCCCCAAAATTGTTAGGAAATAGGGATACTGACCATTACCTTACCATTCTCTCTGGATAAACATAGTGCTCAAATATACTATTAATAGTACCTGTGAAAGCTTTTGTAATATGAAAACAAAGTTATTAGCATGGTTACTGTGACTCATCATCATCATAATAGTTTAAAATCACAGATGCTAAATTTTTTGAATGCCTGTGACCAGTGTTTTGGGCGTATTAACTCATCAAGCATGTGATACTAATATTCCCATTTTAGAGGTGAGGAAACTGAGGCTGGACCAGATTCAGTAAGTGACCCTGCTAGACACACACAGCTGACAGAGTGGAGCCAGGATTTGAACCTGACAATCAGACCCCAGGGCCTGAGCACTAACCACTCTGCCATAACCAGAACACACTAAAGAAGCCGCAGAGGTGAAACTTAGCTTCAAAATATCAGACTCTCCCCATGGTGAAGCCCTTCCAGGGAGATTCACATAGATCACTTTACCACCTCTGTTAATTTACAAAGACTTTCAGAAACTGCTGAACGATGTAGTGAGTGAGGCCAAGTCACGTGACCTTGGGAAGTAGTTTAGCAGATTATGCATTTAAATATCAGAGGCAGATGGCACTGTGGGAAGTAGTTTAATAGATTACGTATTTAAATATTAGAGACGGGTGACATGGGGGAGCAGGACAAGCAAACATTTGGGAAATGTTTGTTTTTATACACAAGGCATCAAGTAGATATGGTTGCACTGACTCTTCACAATGTGCCAGAAGGGGTTGTTATTTTCAATTGTTTTCCATTTACTATCACAGATAAGGTAACTGAGATGTGGATTTATTATGTTATTTGCTCAGGTCTTTACAGCTATTAAGTTGTAGAGGAGGAAACCCATCAAGACTCCCAATTTCAACCTGTCCACCTCTATTATTCTCCAGTTGGGCAGCAATCACCAGGGGCTCTGTGTCTTAGCAGAGTGATTAAGAGGAAAGACTTGGAGAAGATCGATATTTAGGGTCTCGAAGCTGATCGCAGAGTTTAATAGTTGTGTGGATTTAGGCAAGGTAGCATCACGAGCCTCAGTTTTGTCATCCTCAAGGTAGGAATAATAGAAATACCCCTACTTCTTAAGAGAATTTTAATTACTCTCTCTCTCTAATTACTCCTGTACAAGTGTGTATAAGCCCATACAAAGGATTACAAAGATGAGTAAAGCTGAGCTTTTAAGAAACCCGGACTGGGGACTTCCCTGGTAGTCCAGTGGTTAAGAATCTGTGTTCCAGTGCAGGAGGTGCGGATTTGATCCCTGGTCAAGGAACTAAGATCCCACTGGACATCTGAACTCATGCACCGCAAGGAAAGATCCCTCATGCTGCAACTAAGACCTGACACAGCCCAATGAATATATAAAATATATATTAAAAAAGAAGGCTGGACTGGACATTTCTCAAAATTTTGCCACCTCTTTTATACCTAATTTCCAAAGTTATAGCAAGTGCAGACTTATTATACGAAGTTCTCTCTCTGTGAAATTTCTTAGTTGGCCTCTTCCTCATCTTCTCAATAAAGCACGCACACTCTGGTGTCTCAGCCTTGGCTCCTGGGTGTCTCTTAGCTGGGAAAGCCTTTCCCACCCTCAGGAACCGAATCAGCTTCCATGAACAACCTCCCTGATCACTTAGGTCCGAAGCGGTGTCCTTCTTTTCCTGATGTCCATGATGCTGAACAGGCCATTTACTATAAACTCCCTTGGAAGTTATGTATTTTGTTATGAATTTATGTGTTTTCTTTAAAAATAGCTTACAAAGTCCTGGAGACAATAGCATTCTTTTTCATCCCTGTAGAGAATAGTGCAGGGGCATTCAGTACCCCGTTGTTGATTGTTCTGATTTTAGAGAAAAAGGAGGAAGACTCGAATAAAGTGGCCGCTATGTGGCAGGAGCTTCATATAATTATTTCAAGTCCCATAAAAAAGTAAAATGGTTTTCTTGAGTTGGTTACAGTAGCTTTAGAGGAGAAACTTTCTTTCCCCAGGTCTCAGTGTCCCCATTTGGAAAATGGAGTTTGCCCATATATTTTGTCCAACAGGTTTGACATAAGCAAAACCTGATGAATGGTAGTAAGCTATTTGGAAACATAAAATGCAAGGGGAATACTAAGTAAAAGGACTGATCAATAGAGAGTTCAGCTTTAAAATTCTTTCATCTGCCAGAGTTGTTTTCTTGGCAGTATCAGCAAGACCTGAAATTTTTTTAAAGAATTATTCTTATAAATGTATTGATTGAATGTATTAAGATGCTTTATTACCATATCCATTTGCTTATAAGAAGGCATTTGTGTATGTCAAATGTAATTCTCAAAAGACAAATAAATGAAAATAGTGCAAAGCAACTGAGGTTACATGGCATTTACAAACTGCATTTTTGCTCATTTTCTGTACATGAAAGAAAAGAACAAAGGGGTTGAAAGCCTTCTAGGACAATAAATGCCATATTCAGTGGAGAAGACACATTTTAATTTGCAAACATCTCCCGCTGAGAGTATGGCAGAATGAAAAGAACCCTGCCCTGAGGGTACCTGAGCATCTCAGTGCCTTTGAAGCTCTAAGAGGACTAGATTTCCGTTTCTTCATTTGTTCAGAAGATACAGATTATGTGAATGGAGAAGCATCCCATTCCTATATTCATTGCAAAGCATCCTGTCTCCTATTATCTGGTGTGCAAAAACCAAGTGGTAAAATTTTTGTGTACTTTTCAGATTCCAGTGTTTGTCAACCTTCTATCAACATTTGCATCAACAGAGATGGGATCTAAGGTGTTATCTTTGTCATCTTCTCACCTGTAAACTGGAATGGTGGCCAGAAAAAAAAAAAGAGAGAGAAAATTAGATTGGAGATTTCTTAGGAAAAGATGTAATAGCTAAGGGGTATCTGTATTATAGATAAGAGGCAAGATGGCTGGTGAAGAAAAAAGTTACACCAAATAGGAGCTGCCCTTGATCCAGGTATCAAGGGAAAAAATGACATATGCATAGCCCAAAGAGATTTCTAAGAAGTAGAGATTGGGATATATTATTTCTTGACATGTCTGGAGACTCCTTGGATACAAATCCTGTAACATGTCTGAGAGATAGGCCGCAAGAAAGCAAAGAAGCTAAAAATCAGGCTGTCATTTGGACAAAAATAAAACCCATCAATATAAATTAAGCAATATGAAATAAAAATGGCTTCCTAAGTAAAAGGGCTCCTAGCACATGATTCTGCAAGTTGAAAGAAGGTTTGGATCTGGAAGGCAAGGCAAGTCAAGAGGGGAGGTGGGTGGGGTCAGCTATAGTTTAGAGCTGTATAGAAGTCAGGCTAGGGGGAGGCCCCAGTGCTCTGTGAGTGAGACCTTAGGAAGCATGACATCAAGGGCAAATGTGAGGGGTGGGCAGGAGAAACCATGAGGGTCAGAAACCTGAGAGGTGGTACTTGCTAGGGAAGTGGGTAAGGAATGAAAAGGAGAATACCAGATGAAGCCGCTGGAATCAGGAATCTGGGCCAGAGGACCTGGCAACAGGCAGGACGGGCCAGAAGGACAGGAGCAGGCGTGGATTCCGACGTCCTCCTCGGGCCCCGGACTTTAGTGTTCCACTGTGGGGCCTGGTGCCTCTGGGTGACATTCATAGGGCTGCAGTGTTGGAAGGGACTTTAGAGATCGTTCCCCACATCCGGTCTATGGGCACCAAGCCTTCTGCAGTATTCCCAATGAGAGGGTAGGAGCATTTAATGGAAGTAGGGAAGGGAGGACAGAAATGGAAACTTCTCACCCCATCTATGGGCTTCCCATGTGGCTCAGATGGTAAAGAATCTGCCTGCAAGGCAGTAGACCCAAGTTCGATCCCTGGGTCTGGAAGATACCCTGGAGAAGAGAATGGCAACCCACTCCAGTATTCTTGCCTAGACAATTCCATGGACAAAGAAGCCTGTTGGGCTACAATAGGCCATGGGGTCGCAAAGAGTCAGACAGGACTGAGTGACTGACACTACAGGACTAGTGTCCCTTTCTATAAATGCCCCATCAGTGAGCTAGGTTCTATGAAGCTAAATTTAAAAATAAGACTCTGTAATTTAGCTATTTATTTTGCATCCAGAGAACTCCACAGCTATATTCAAATAACCTTTTGCACTCTGACCGGCTTTACTGTTCATGTAGTGTTCGGACATTCCATCAGACAGAAACACTGCTTACTAAGTAGAAGAGAAATAGTAGTTTTTTTCTAAGTCTTTTTTTTTTTTTAATACAGAGATAGACTTCACTCTGGGTGTTGGTGATGGAGACTTACAAACCATAGAGGACACTGTGACCCTAATATTTGAAGATACCTTTATGGCATTGTTACATATTGTAAGTTTAACTTTTAATTTTAAAGATAAGTTAATGGATAAAAAAAAAAGTTTGAAAAAGACTGAAAACCCTAGTTTTACTCATGTGTAGATACTGTTTTAAGGACATCAAATTCATACTCATAACTCAGATAATGTAGGGGGTGATCAATGAATATGAGATACTTTCCCATAAGATTTCTTTAAATAGTAAACTCCTTGGCTGCCTACAGTCTACACATCAATTTATACAGAACTATTTCCAGTAATATAGCCTGTCTCCAATTTATAAGAAAATACTGATTTCAAAGCAGATTTTAAGTCTGTTCTTTGGAAATCAAAGGCAACTGTCCCAAAGAATATGTTGAACCACTTAAATCCTCAGGACAGCCCCGAAAATACATGGCACTAATGAATCTGTGAGGCAGGTTTGCTTATCCACTTTTAGATTGAAAAAAATTAATGAGATACAAAGGACTCTCCCATCTAAATAAATTCACCTGTTATGACTGTCTATCTGAAGGGATAAGAGAACCCATTCAGATTCTAAAGTAAGTAAAGTCGCTCAGTCATGTCCGACTCTTTGTGACCCCATGGACTGTAGCCTACCAGGCTCCACCCTCCATGGGATTCTCCAGGCAAGAGTACTGGAATGGGTTGCCATTTCTTTCTCCCGGGGAACTTCCCAACCCAGGGATCGAACCCGGGTCTCCCGCATTCCAGGCAGATGCTTTAACCTCTGAGCCACCAGGGAAGCCCAGATTCTAAACCCATTAAGAAACCCAAAGGTAGGGCATAATCATATTCACATATAATAACAATTCTTTGTGAGAAAGCCTACTGTATTTTGAGCTTCCCTGGTGGCTCAGACAGTAAAGAATCCGCCTGTAATGCAGGAGACCTGGGTTTGATCCCTGGATAGGGAAGATCCCCTGGAGAAGGGAAAGGCTACCCACTCCAGTATTCTTGCCTGGAGAATTCCACAAACAGAGACTGTAGTCCATGGGGTTGCAAAGAGTCAGACACAGCTGAGCAACTTTCACACCATACTGTATTTTGTTTTATTAATAGCAGAGGGGATTTTCCTTTTGCCTTGTGGCTAAAAAAAAAAAAAAAAAAAGAAAAGAAAGCCAAGGGTTTCCCCGAATTCTAAAAGTTCAATGGGCTCTGAAGTGTGGCAGAAGGTGCTTTATGTCCCAATGTTAGTCTAAACGAGGACCAGCCGCTTTCTCATCAAATGCTTCAGCCGATAGCTTTTAAACCAGAGTTTCCCTTCATTGTCCACTGGGAAAGAACTTCTGATTCTTCAGAATAAATGAATAAATCTCTTAGCAACAATCAGAAACCAAGGAGCTATGAAGCAGTCTCTGGTGCTTCCTCTCTCTTCTCTTCTCTTAGAATTTGTGGTGAAAGGGGAAAAGTACGGAGGAATTCTAGCAGTGAATCCACAAAGCTTTGAAGGAAGACTCGAGATAGGCTGGGCATTTAGGGAGTTTCTTCCAAGTGGATCAGAGGTCTGGGCAGAAGTGAGGTATGGGGTTCAGAAGGAAGTGGGGGCAGAACTGGGGGAGGGTAGGGGAAGGGGCAGGGAAGGGACGGACAATCCTGCTCCAGAAGCAGAGGAGGAAGAAACACCCCCCCCAGGATGAACATATCCTGTATGTTTTCCCTGTCCCCTCACTATTGGCAACCGTCCCTCCATGATCTGCTGTAGACTGACTGTTGATAAAGAGAAAGATGACCACGTGCAGAAAAGAAGAGAAGGAGGGATTGGGGTGGCTAAAAGTTCATTCGGGTTTTCTCATAACGTCGTGTGGGAAAACCCCAACAAACTTTCGGGGAACCCAGCAGATCACCAGGTTGCATTATTGAGGAAGAGGGTGAGGGGTCAACAAATTTGTGCCTCCGTGGTCGACCAGCTAACATTACTGGAACTGATGGGCGCCCTTTCTGGGGCTCCGAGGAGCTCCATTGCCACCACCCTTTCTGTCTCAATACAGAGAAGAATTCAGCAAGAGCAAAGTGATAGATAAGAAGTGCTTCATTAGAATAGGATGCTTATGAGGCTTAGGTGCAAGCAAGACATGCCGAGCCCAAGAACTTAGTGGGCTACAGTTTTATAAGCAAAGGAAAAGTAGGGAGGAGAAAAAGAGCTTCTTTGTCTTTCTTGAGAAGATGTCATGCTTCCATTATCAGCTCCTCCTCCAGGCTGAGCAGGGGAGTTTCCTTGTCCCTGTGTGGTTAAGCTAGGTCCACAAATTGTTTTTCATGTGTGCAGAGAGCATGTCCTGGGGATCATTAATTTACTGAGCTCGCTGGGCAGGATGTGGACCTTACGCCACCACTGTTTTATTGTTTGGGGGCATGTCTCCCGCTTCTGCTACATGGTTTTGTTGTTAAGCAAGCCTGCTTGGTTTTATTTTTAAACAAGCCAGCCTGGCTTTGATGCTAAGCAACTTGTTTTTCTTAATGAGTGAGGCGAGCCCACACTGTTTTAGAATTTCCCCATTACTTTCTTGAGTTATCATTGGTCTTATTGTGGTCTCCCAAAGCCTTCTACATTCCCCTGTCTATCTACAGTTCCCTAATGGAGTTTCAAAGCAGCTATTTGATTATCCTTCTCTCTCCCTGTCATTACTACTCATAATTTAAGGTATGCAAAGAAAGTAGGTGTTAGCTCTATGCAGCCAACCAAATAAGGAGGTGCAAGCCAACTCCTTGACGTTCTCTCATCAATAGCAAAATATTGCATGTCACTTATTTTTTCAGTCAAGAAACCCACTGAAAAGCTTTTCAAGAATATTCCTTGAATCTGAATTCTGATACATTGCTGACTTCTCAGAGAGCCTTAGGGTTGGAAAACCTCAGAGCCCATGGGTGCATGAAGGAAGAAAGTGATAGTAGTATTCTTCTGTAGATATGAAAAGACATCCAAGTAAACAAGAGGGGGAGGCCCTTGGGTGGTCTGAAAAGTAGAATGGGAGGACACAGTAACAGTTTAGTTCTGGGGATCAAATAACCACCCTGGCCACAAAGCTTCCTTCCAAGGCAATGTGAGAGGGACTAGGGGCTTCAGTCCAGGTGTTGGGACCAAGTCCTGCTGAACATGTGCTTTTGTGCAAACAGCAGGCTTGTTCTTTGGTGTGGCTCTGTTCACCTGCAACTCTTCTCTCATTCTGTCTTGGCTGCTTGTCTTTTGGATGAGGAGAACGGTAGTCTGCATAATTTACACTGCTCAATCGGCAGTCGGTAGAAGGATCAATCCAAGTGTTGGGTTAGCCAAAGTGTTCGTTTGGGACTCATGAGATGCTAGGGATAAACCCAAAATGACGTTTTTGGCCACCCAATAGATCAGCTAGCTCTGCACCAAAGCCCTAGCTCTAGACCATACTGAGGAAAGTCAGTGCAGTTTGCAATCTTTCTCTCCTTCCCTCCTCTTCCATTTTCCCCTCCTCCTTCCTCTCCCTTCTTTGCCCTTCCCCTTTCTTCCTCCAGTGATGAGTTAGTAATACCTGAGGGTTTTTATAATCTTCCAGCTTTCTTCCTTCCCCACTCCCTTCTTGCCTTCTGTCCTTTCTCCCCTCCTCTCTTTGCAAGATCTCCTTACCAGTTTCCACCCATTTTCTTATGCAAAAACACTTTTGAATTCGAGCCATCTGTGAATATAAGGCAGTGAAAAAATATTGAAGTCACATCAAATTCCACTTGCTCTGCCAGTGAAACATACAGATGCTTCCTGTTTTATGCTTTCCTCTCACTTTCTCTGGAGTTTAAACATGAAAATATGTTCAATGATAAAAACCAGCACATATTCCCTTTCACCAGGAAACATATTCCAAACAATGAAAGGTAGAGTTATTTTCCCAAGTCCAGCCGGGATATTTAGATGTTGGAGAAATCATACATGGAACCATACTTTCATAGAAGAAGAACATAATTATTCACGACGGTCACATTTTATAGGTGAAGAAATTGAGATCACAGGGAATTGTTGTAATTGTTCTCAGATGTGGTCCTCATAGACTTGCCAAGGTTCACATCAGCTTATGTTTTAACCCAACATAGCCGAGCCTCAGTTGCTCCATGGTGCTTTTTAGCTCCCTGCCACTTTCAAAAAGGATTCTTTGGCTACTGGGAGAGGCCAAATCCTTGAGCAGTGAACCATTAGCTTGAAATTCCATTCATATGCAGGAGTGAAAAAAGAAATTTAGGACTGAGAGTCGAGACACCTGGGTTTTAGTTACACCTCTGTTGCTACCTGTCAAACCTCGACAAAAATTTCTACTCTTGGCCCACAAAGGGGCTACGTCAAATGATCTCAAAGTTTCCTTCTAGCACTTTGAAACTTGATTATTTTTCTCCCTTTACTTTTCTGCTGACTCAGAGTATATGACATTGGCACATTGTTAAGTGCCATAAATCTCCGTTCTTCTGACTGCAGAGGAAGAAGAACACATTCCCATAATTTCCTAGCTTCTACCTACTATATAATCTTGCATGAAATGGACTCATTTTAGAAATTGTGACCCCATGGACTATACAGCCCATAGAATTCTCCAGGCCAGAATACTAGAGTGGGCAGTCATTCCTTTCTCTAGGCGATCTTCCCAACCCAGGGATTGAACCCAGATCTCCCATGTTATGAGTGGATTCTTTACCAGCTGAGCCACCTGGGAAGCCCAAGAATTCTGGAGTCGGTAGCCCATCCCTTCTCCAGCAGATTTTCCCAACCCAGGAACTGAGCCAGGGTTTCCTGCATTGCAGGCAAAATCTTTACCAGCTGAGCTACCAGGGAAGGCCTCGAGTTTTTTATATCTATGGTGATTCTAGCTTTAGTGACTAATTCAATAAGACAGAGGTCATACCCTTGGGCAGTGTCCTTAGCTTTAAAGACACTGTATTGACCATGCATGATTCTCACCCCTCTTTGCTTCTACCATATGTATTTTTTTAAATTTTAATTTCACATCTGTGGCTGAGTCCCTTTGCTGTTCACTTGAAACTACCACAACATTGTTAGTTGGCTATACCCCAACACAGAATGTTTGGGTGTTTAAAAATAAATAAATAAAAATTTTAAAAGTCTCAGAAAAGTAGTTATTTATAGTGTTGTGCCATATCTTCTTATATACTCTGTTATAACTCTTGTAATATTTCTACAGGATGGCACGTGTATGTCCCTGTGTTTTCCCTCTCGTATGTGAGTACCTGGTGCTATGTGATTATTTTCTATCTCAATGACTAGCTGCTCACCCATTTTACTAATGTGTGATATATGCTTTCTCACTGTATATTTCTTCTGAATATCCAACGATTCACCAAATCCTTATTGATCTTATCTCCCTGCCCCATGTCATTCAAATTCATCCACTTCCCTTTCTTTCTCACATTATATCCTCCTCTAAGCCGCCACTCCTCCTCCCCTCAACCACACCATTCCACATAAAAGTCAAAGGATTATTTCAAATCACAAATCTAACCATATCACCCAAATCCAGTGGATTTTCACTGCTCTTTTTTTCCTTTTTATTAGTCAATTGTGGATATTTTTATTGGAAAGAATTCAAGTTTTTCACTTAAATCTTCTCTACAGCAAAATTTTTGTTGAATGAAGAGTTTGTACCACTGTTATAAAGTTATATATGCATGAACTATGTTCTTTTTTCTGTTTTTAAAAATTATAGTCAATTTACAAAGTTGTGTTACTTTCAAGTGTATAGAAAAGAGATTCAGTTATACATATATATATTATATATACTTTTAAGATTCTTCTCCATTATAGATTATTACAAGATATTGAATATAATTCTTTGTGCTATACAGTAGGTCCTTGTTATTTATGTTTTATATATAGTAATATGTCTGTATTAATCTCAAACTTCATCACTCTTAATGTAATCCTTACCAAGAATCTTTACCAAGAGCTCTCTGGCAGGCAGCTCCTGGCCCTTGTCTCTGTTCCCAGTCTCCTAGTAAAGTAAAAAGTAAAGTCGCTCAGTCGTGTCCGACTCTTTGTGACCCCCATGGACTGTAACCTACCAGGCTCCTCCCTCTGTGGGATTCTCCAGGCTGGTATGGGTTGCCATTTCCTTCTCCAGGGGATCTTCCCAACCCAGGGATCAAACTCAGGACTCTTTGAGACCCCATGGACTATAGAGTCCATGGAATTCTCCAGGCCAGAATACTGGAGTGGGTAGCCTCCCCCTTCTCCAAGGGATCTTCCCAACCCAGGGATCAAACTCAGGTCTCCCGCATTCCAGGCAGTCGCTTTAACCTCTGAGCCACCAGGGAAGCCCGTAGCCTTGTAGTACATCTGCCTAATCCATTATTGCTCTTTGTTCTCCTTCCTTGCTATCCTCTTTGGACACAAGGACTTTGCTGTCCCCTATAGTTATGAAGCGGCCCCTAGCAGTCATCTGGTTAACTCTTACTTATTCTTCTGGTTTCAAGTAAATGACCCGGTCTTCAAGGAAGCCTTATCTTGTCTCCGTTAAGTCAGTTCCCTCTGTTAGACTTCGTCACTGCTGTTTCCTTGTTTCTGTTGCACTCGTCATAGGTGCAGTTTTTCACTTGCTCCTGTGATGCTTTTAGAATTGTTTTTGGATGGCTTCTCCCTCCGTAGATTGCAAGTTGCACGATGCCAGGTCTATTTTCCTGTGGCCGGTGGAACCCCAGTGCCTAGCGCAGTAATTGACACACAATACGTACACACTAAGAGGCTATTGAACAGACGAGTAAATCCGTGAATGGAAAGAAAGAACAGAAGCTCCTGACATCAAGAGCCATTTCCTCACCCCCACACATACAGGGTTGGAACCAACCAACCCTTGAGGCTCAGTTGGTAAAGAATCCACCTGCAATGCAGGAGACCTGGGTTCGATCCCTGGGTTGGGAAGATCCCCTGGAGAAGGGAGAGGCTACCCACTCCAGTATTCTGGCCTGGGGAATTCCATGGACTCTATAGTCCATGGGGTCACAAAGAGTCGGGCACAACTGAGTGACTTTCACACTTTCATAGAGGGCAATTAATAAATAGTGTTAAGAGAATAAAACTGATGAACCTTGAAGTACCCACTGGGATAGGAAGTTCAGAAGTGTTAAAGTATTAAGAGATGGAGTTAATATGTTTTTAAGGAGCAGTGCTCTTAAATATAAAATAACCATTCATCAGTATAGCCTCTAACCAAGCCTCAATATATGGCAAAAAGAAATAGTTCAGATGTCAGATAACTCCTTTTGCTTATGTGTGTAATGAGAAATACCAAGACGAGCTTTAAGTGCTATAAAGCCAAACAAGAGAGAAATCAGTAAAAACTAGGGTTACCAGGAAAAGCTCCCAGGAGGCTCTGCTTGAACTGTGCTTTGAAAGGCATTATAGTTTGAACAGGGGAGTGAGTATGGCTTGTATCTTAAAGGTCTGTTTACATGATGACTCTTCGTCACTTGCTGTTTCTCAGACACTGTCTACCTGGCTCTTCCAACTCTGTGTACTGGGAGGCTGGAATCAATAGGCTCCCTTGCCCTCTGTCTTCAAGTTGGGTTTCCCTAAAGGGGACCACTGACAAGAGTTCACAGATTGAAAAGGAGAGGGCCCTACACATTCATTTCCCATGAATTTTCCTTACCTGGTCATGGTTGTGTGTGTGTGTGTGTGTGTGTGTGTGTGTTAGTCACTCAGTTGTGTCCAACTCTTTGCGACCCCATGAACTGTAATTCACCAGGCTCCTCTGTCCAGGGAATTCTCCAGGCAAGAATATTGGAGTGGGTTACCATTTCCTTCTCTAGGGCTGGTCATGACTGGCAGTAACTAATTCCTCTTCTGAAGGCCCCAGCCCTTGTTGGAGCCCCCTTCTAACACAGCTAGTTTCAGTGGGTTACCCCTTCAGAACTAGGGGTGGTAATGGCTTTCTGATGCTCTGATCCCAGGATACACTTAGAATCTGTATTTATCCCTTGTGGGAGTATCATACGTTTCCTGGCAAAAATGACTGACTAGGGGTAAAAAAAATTGGTAACGAAACTGTCACTCTGTCAATGGGAATTTTCTCCAACAAAATATAGTTATGTTTTTCTCCTCTTGTTTATTCAATTCAGATAATGCGTATGCTTTACCTGAAATGGATTACAAAGCAAATGTCACTTTAAACTGATTATCACAAGCTGGCCAGCAGAATGCAAGTTGTGTCCCTGAAAGTAAAACAGAATAAATTGGGCTGATAAAAAATAGAACATCTGATTCCCCCTCCTCCTTCCTCGCCACACATTCTAACTGCCCTGAACGGATCTTCAGAGAAAATTGGCCAGTAAGAGAGAAACCCTCATCTCTGTCACCATCCCTAATACTGACTTTAAAAATATTATCAGCCTAAAAGTCGGCAGTTATATTTTACTCAGTGGGAATTTTAGGACTTTAAGCCCAGTAGGCAGCATCTCAAGGAACTGCCCCAGGGAGGCAAGAGCAGGGGGGATGGGGGGGGGGAAGCCAGGAAATACAGAAATTTTCAGCAAAGGACAGGTAGTCTGAACATCACAAGATTATTGTTGATTAAAGGAAAACAAGATTTCTCAAGCTAAGAAATTTAGCACTTTTCTACTGTATGAGAAGATGCAAGAGTCTGGGCTCACCGAAATCGTGCTTTTGATACGCACCTCAGCTATCTGGGGCCAGTGTCCTGTGTTTCATATTCTCAGGGCTCACCATAGGGAGTGGCTGCAGTGTGATGGCTGCTACATGGCAGGTATTCTTTTGCTTCCTGATTTCCCTCGGGGCTCACCAGCTCACCATCAGTGGTGGCTGCAGTCGCTCGTGACTGTGTGTTTATTGTTCAGTCGCTCAGTCTGTCTAACTCTTTGGGACCTCATGGACCCATGCCAGGCTTGGCTTCTCTGTCCTTCAGTGTCTCCCAGAGTTTGCTCAAACTCATGCCCGTTGAACCAGTGATGCCATCCAATCATCTCATCCTGTGCCATCAACCTTCTTTTCCTGCCCTCAATCTTTCCCAGCATCCGACACTCTTCATTACTGATAAGGCAGGAAATCTTCCATTTCTCACTAGGTATATACATAGAAACTCTCCAGTTAATCCTAATGTCATAGACTCAGGAAAGAGGAACTGTGAGAAGCCCTCCCTGCTGGAAGGGTTGGGAACGAAGGGTGGGGGTAGGGAGGAGAGCAGAATTAAAGTGAAATTTGAGCCCAGAGAAAAGCCACTGTATCACATCCATCCTGTCGAATTCATCCATCTAGGAGATGCTACCTGAGATAGACCCCCAAATCCTCCTACACAAGAGTTTGGCAGGGGTTGGTGCTGCCTAGCTGTGGTCTAGAGGAAGCCAAGGCCGCTTCATCTGCCACCAGACACACGTGTCAGAGGAATGCCCAATATACATGGAAGCCTTCCTTAGGACCAGCTTTTCAATCCTATAAGCAGTACAATCACTCATGATTCTTCCTCTTATCAACGTTTTCATAGGTAGTAGCTAAATCAGTAGCTTTAGACAGAATTGTGTAGAACTACAAGTTTTATTTAACCTCTAAACTACATCGATTGGCTTTTAAAAAAATTTAAGCCTGTATGTGGCAATTGAGAATAGAATTATTTCCTCTAAAATTATCCCAAGTATTTTTAAAATAAATACTTGGTTGATGAAAATATAGAATATGTATGATCATTAGAATAATTGAACACATTGCATAATGTCTTTTGCCAGAAAAAACTTACATTTGTACAATGGTTAGGAGGGAGATTAATCTGAGTAATCTTAATATGATCATCCTAATAACCATAACGGAATGAATCACCGTATATTGCAATTATGATTCAATAATATATATTTTTGGAGATCAACTCTTTCATAATTGTTGGAATGGAATGCAGTAATAGGAGAGCAGTGATTTTGGCTAATGCCTTAGATATTGTGACAAAAGCCAGCATGATAGGAGAATTCATTTTCTCTACCGAACTATCAAATGTCCAAAGAAGTATCTTGGGGCAGATAAATAAGTCTTGTGTGCAAAGTCGTATCAGTCATGGCTGACTCTTGGCAACCCCATGGACTGTAACCCTCCAGGCTCCTCTGTCCATTAGATTCTCCAGGCAAGAATACTGGAGTGGGTTGCCATTTCCTTCTCCAGGGGATCTTCCCAACCCAGGGATGGAACCCATGTCTCTTATGTCACCTGCGTTGGCAGGCAGTTCTTCACCACTAGCTCCACTTAGGACATCCTAAGTAAGTGTTGGATTTGCCAAAAAGATAGTTTGGGTTTTTCTATACATTGTTATGGAAAAATGTGAATTGAGTATTTTGGCCAACCCAGTATATGAGTCTGGCAGAGGAAGAGAGTGTGCTTCTTCTCCTTGGGGCATTTTGTGAAAGCCAAATGTGGAGAAACAGTGGGATAAGGAAGAATGGGCTGGCAGAATTCTGAAGGCGCACAGCATGTGGGAGGTGGGCTCACATGGGCGAGCTGGGTTCATTCAAAGGAATTAAGAATAAAATATGCTGATGAAGGGTAGTAAAAATAGCCAGTGATTGGTGAACCCTTGATGTATGACCAGGAAGTGTGCGAAGTGCTTCCCTGGAGAGAATTCACCCTCATGCTCACGACCATTTCATGAGACAAATCATGATTTTTATCTTCATTCTTCAGATGAAGAACCTGAGCCAATGGGGTTAGAAAATATGCTCAGGGTCATACCAGTGGTAACTGTGAGGCGATTTGAACTCAGACTGACTCCAGAGCTCATGCTGTTAACCATTAAGTGAACTCGGATGGCATCCCATTCAGGATGTCTTTAGATTTCACAAAAAATCAAATAACTTGAAGGCAGCAAAGCCCTATGGCTGGATTGGTGCTAATGCAAAGTACTTATAAAGGGCTCTTTTATAGGCAAGAAATTTTAATCTGGCCAGCCTTTGGTTATAATTAAATTTGTTATGTCCATATTATTAAAATATATTATAACTAGATTAAAACATACCAGAAATTTTGTGGATTTTATAGAACATCTCTATTTATAAACACTAATCCAGTTAGATTGATTCTTTTCTCTGGTGATTTCTAAAGTCCTGTAGAAAAGCCTTTAAAAAAAAAACCAAAACAACAATCAACTCTATTTATGGACTTGAAGATCTGTATTTTAGTGTATTAATAATGCCTTGCCTGAGTTGTCTTGAAAATTGATATGTTACTTGATGCCCATTTTGCAGATGGAGAATGTAGTGACCTCAAAGGATAAAGCCTAAAATACAGTCAAAGATAATTAACTCTGCACTTTGTTTTCTTTTCCTGAGCCACGTTGATGTCTTTAAGCATCATCAGAGAGGAGAAATTAGCATTCTGAGTCTTAGTTTCTTACAATAAGGTAAGGCTGAAGAGATTAAATTTAAATTCTTCATCCATGGTTCCCTGGACCAGAATTCCTCAGATTTCTGAGTTATAATCTATTCTAGCCCTCATTTCCTTTTAAGCATTGTTTCCTTAGAAAGGGTTAAAACAGTTATTATATTCCTAATCAAATAGTTGAGATGACTTAAAATTGGTAAATCATAAATTATAATTGCAAATTCTAGACAAGAAAACAAAAGATATCAGACAGTCTTTGGCAAAGACTCACTGAAACAATTAAGGATGGAGAAAAGGCTTGCAAAATATTGCTTATATGGGCTGGGAGCCCACTCTCATATATATAATAAAAGTGACTCATGAACCTGAAATTATAAAATTAAATGTGAGAGAGACATAATATAATATCATCCTCAAATGAAAAATGACAAATTATTTATATCAAAAATGGTATGCCATATAACACATTTTATTTATATATAGGCCTTTTGTTGGTATATTAGCACAAACCTTGGAATAAACAGTGCTATCATTTTTATGATTTGGTTGGGGCATGACAACTGCTGTTTAAAAGAAAAAACAATGCAGGACTTTCCCTGGAGGTCCAGTGGTTAAGACTCTGCTCTTCCACTGCAGGGGGCACAGGTTCAATCCCTGGTTGGGAAATGAATACACCACATGCGAGGCAATGCAGGAAAAAAAAAAGTTAAAAGAAAAAACAGCTCTTAGTGTTTTAATACAATGAAACCTTTTATCTTACTGATTTAGATTCCAGCTCAGTTGTTTTTGGTTGGTTTACTCCCCTAAGAAGTGATTCAGGGGTTTCTTTTTCTCCTAGGCTGTAGCAGAGGAAGATGGCTCTTGTGTCATTGACACTTGGCTTCAAGGTCACTATATAGCCAGCACACTGTAGGCAGAATGAAAATGTACAAAAAGGCAGCTGTACACATGAACACACATATACACACATTCTTAAATGCCTTGGTTAGGGAGTGACACTTTCTGCTTTCATCCTATTGGTCAGGATTAGTCACATGACCTCCACCTAGGTTTCAGGAGCCTGGGAAATGTAGTTTGGTCCTGTGCTCAGGAAGAAGGAACATATTTACTATTCATTTAATTACTCTCTCTGATAAGATTGGTTTAAAAACTCTACCAGTAATAACAAAAATAATTCTGTTCATTACATTCCACAAGATGAGTGGATTGAAATAAAATATGCCTACATATCCTTGCACCCATATTTTGCATAGTGCAGAAAAGTCTAAAGCATATTCCTTAAGCCACTCATTTCAAGACTTGCCATTATAAACTATAGGCACATGTCTCTAAACAGATATAAAAGAAATATTGGATCTCGGAAGAGTCATCATCTGTTATCATGATGGCAACTTAGTCTATACCTGAAAATTGTTGAAATGTTTGGACCAGTAGAGAATAGATCAGTCATCTCTGTTTCATGAGTGAGTATGTAAATGTTTCACTCGGGATTCAATTGCATTAGTATTTCATAAGCATAGATATAAATTTTACCAAAGTGTACAAGGAAAATATAGCCAAAGACATGGCAAAATTGCATTTTCAGAAAAAAAGGGCAGAAAAAATTTTTCTAAGAATAAAATTACCTTGGGTAAATAAAAAAATATTTTAAGTGACTAAAAAGTAAAACTGAGCATATAACGGAAGTGGTAGTAAGTCTCAATTCCATGGGAACTATTTTTCAGTTACTCTCTTCTGCTGCTGCACTTGAGTTCTGATATAAACTCAAGACTCTTGAGTTATGACTCACCATATATGTTTTGTGAATTGGAGAATGGGTTAACAAATTCAGGTTTCAAACAGTTGCAGGATTTACTACTAGACTCTTTTGGGTTATAAATTTGAAAGAAGTTGCTGCCTAGAAATATGAGCTGTGTGTAATTACTCCCACCTGCTGGGTAAAATCTTTACTACATGGGCATTGAACTTCACTCCCACCGCAGGGTGAGGAAAAATGCAGTATGACCCGTCCACATTACAGGGTTTGTGAACATGATCTTTATTCATGGCGGCTCTTGGCCTGTGGGTCACTTCCAGCTTCTAAATGTAGCATAACTTAGACTGGAAACTGCAAGGCCATGCTTACTCCCTGAACAGAAAAGTTTATTTCTCCCCTGAAAGAAAAGCCGATGGAGCGGGGAATGGAATGACCGATGGATCTGCCATATTTATCCAAAAGGTGGTTAAGCTCTAAGGGAAGAGAGACAGGAAGGGAACCCTTCCAGCAGAAATGGTTCTAAGCTCTGGTTTTCCAGATAATGGACCCAACTGGCAGGAACTTGGCATGGTCATTGGACACCCTACACGCATCCTCCTTCAGATGTTGTTGGTGTGTATGTGAAGGCACTCAGTTCAGAAACAGAGAAGTTTCCAGCTCTTAAAGGCACATTGTTGGTAAAGGATGGTGGAACCCGCGAGACAATATTACAGTCTTTGATGAGCTGGGCGTCAAAACATGGGCAGGCTTTAGTTTCTCGGTGGAAGGGAAGTTTTCTGGGGCTATGAAACCTGAGAAAACACATATAAGCATCTATGCTATTGTGTTAATAACTCCTTTCATCCTTAGCAGGTGAAAGAATGTGGGGTGACGCTTAGGAGCAACCATGGTTTGAGTGTTGTTTCTTCACACTGGTGAGTGCCCTGACTCTCAACAGTAGTTAAGGAAGGAGAGTTCCAGAACTGGAATCTTCTTTCGCCCCAAGAACGGGTCACAATCAGAAGTGTATAATGAATCTTTTAACTAATTTCCTCGGCCCTGGAAGAAAACAGAGCTAGCCGCTCACCTGTCAGGAACAGCATTCTTGTTAGGGGTCTTGGCCTTGGATTTGACTGTTGTATGATTGACAGAGCTGAAGAGCTTCTTTTGTGCCAAGAAGTCTTTGGTGAAATTGCTGGCTTGATTTTCTGTCCTTCAGCAACTAAAGAGAAATCGGGGCAAACGTAGAGTTCATGAATCACTGGCTTCTGTAACTGGCAATGGCAGTTTGTGTGAGTGAATTTCTTGATTTTCTTATTTGTATTTTCCCACCTCAAGCTTTTAATCACTCTTCATTCTGTGTTGCCTTCGTGTCTTCCTTCTCTCTCTCCCTGGCTCTCTCTTTTTGGCTGTGCTATGCATGGCATGAGGGAATCTTAGTTCGCCAGCAAGGGATTGAAGCCCTGCCCCCTGCGTTGGGGACACAGAGCTTTAACCACTGGACCACTAGGGAAGCGCCTTGTCTTCCTTCTCTTGGTTTCCCTATTCTACACCCCTTTTTCCTTTATCCTTTTATCCTTTATCACAGGTAAGATTTTACCTGTGATCATGACGTAAGCTGTAAGCACCGTGGAAAATGCTAGTTTCACTGTCTCCATTTGAAAAAAAATGGAACCAAGGGAGAGGTTGACTACATCTTTCTTTGAATTTAGAGGGCTTCCTGCCAAGAAAATTATCTTCTGAACCTCCTTGGATCTTGCTGTCCTCATGAAGCACACCAGCCAATAAGCTACCTCCTGAATGAGCTTGATCTGGGCTGACTTTGGCTGCAAGTTGTTCCAGCCAATGAAAGCAGAAACCCTAGGTCAGTGTTTCCCAGATAGATTTTGTGGGACAGTAAAATTACCAAAGAAAAACTGAAGAGATTGATATAGATATAGCCTTTTGTTTAAATTTTAACAAGAAAACACTTTCTAAAAACTCCATTGTCACCATTACGTCATAAAAGCGGGCATTTTTTGAAAGATAATCTCAACACAAGTTGAATAAATTTAGCCTATGAAAAACTCACTGCCTTGCCTCTATTTTCTCATTTTATCAAAGACTGGGTATGAATATCAACCATACAGGCGATACAACTTTAGATCCTTGAGTCCAGTAAAATTGCTCCTTTTCCCATACCATCAGTTAAGCCTTTGGACTGACTACTCTGCCTCTGAGGGGTTCTTATATTCTGGTACTTCTATATCGAGGGTCTCAGTTTCATTCTTAGAGTTACAGTACCCCAAAGAGGCTAGTAGTAAATTCTTATCCCCGATGTATAAATGGAACCATAAGAAATAAAATGAATTTGATCCACACAGAAGAGCTAGTAAATGGATCAGCTTTATTTCTACATGTTTTTTGGGGGGAGTGGGGGAATGGGAAGCTCTGCGCAAGCTAGGGAGGTGGGAGCTCCAGGCAGGGGTCGGTAGTGGGAGAGAAGCATATGGGAGGGGCGAGCTATTGAGAAACACAAAGATGTGGCCCTGTTCTTGAATGGATTACCATCTAAATAGCCAGAGGTATGTACCCAATTCATAACACAAGCAGACATTAGAGAATGCTTAATTGAGAAATAAGAAAGTACTAATGAAGGGCAGAGAAAGGAATAATTCATTTCACTTGAAGACTCAAGGGAAGAGATCATGGCAGTTGTATTATGTGTAATTATGTAATTGTGTGATTACTTGGTAATTCCTCCCCTTCATAGCTACAGTATAAGCTCTACAAGAGTAAGATCCCTATCAGATGTGAGAATCACTATATCACAGCTCTTAGCATAGTGCCTGGTATCCAGCTAATGACCCAAAATATTTCCTGAACAAGTAAATGAATGCCTGCAGTGATAGATGCTGTGAAAGAAACTAAGAAATTAAAGTTTCAGTCATTGACTTTAAAGCATCTGGAAGCCCATAGGTCTATAACATGACAGATGTGTTCAGTCAGCTCTGTGCCTGTGTACAAGACCACAGATGGTGCTAGTAACTTACTTATTTCATTCTGAAATGGCATAATTTCATCCCCACTCGACTTTTCCCTAGGCATAGGGTTTGATGCCATATTTATCAAGACATCTACTTGAAAGTGGACGTCATACTGTGAAGAACCATTTTGGACAAATGTTACAGCCCCTTGCCAAGTAATGACTTATGCTGGGCAGTTGCTTAAAAAGCTGATTTTACTCATTTTATTTGCTGTGTTCAAGTACTGCTTAGGGAAGAGGGGAGGGCAGCAATTTTTTTAAAGCTAGTAATTATTTGCAGAGGTCCGTGGGCAAAGCACTCAGCCCACACCTGGGAACAGAATTCTGGTTTAGACGGTGACCATGGTGATATTTCTACATCTCCAGATTGTGCTTTGCCAATTGAAATGCAGACATGTGCAGAAACAGCCTCATTGTCATTCTTTGTTTTTGTAATATTATCCTTGGCTCGGCAGATTTATTTTTTTTCCTTCTTCCACTGTCAACACTGTTTCAGCAGTGAGTTATATTATCCGGTGACATCACAGGAAGCAAAGTTACATGTGTCAGCTTGGCAGGAATCATCCACTGACAGCAAATTTGTGACAAGTTGCATTTTTCTACTATTTTCACCTTGAGTGATGAAGTATCCACAGTTCAGAGAGATATACCATGGGGTCTCCCTTGATGGTAACCATGCTCTGTCTAATGGAGCTGCGGTTGCTTCAGTCCTGGAGGGAAGGAACCAGTGATCTTCAAGTAAATCCTTTCCTATGAGTAGTGGGAACATATCCCCAGAGTTGATTGCCTGTATCCATGGGTAAGGGAGGCTTAACAGGCTTAAAAGTTATAGCCAGTTTCATCCTCATTAAGTTTAATGGTTTGTGTAATGAGAGGCTGCAACTAATGGAATAACCAAAAGCACAATTCATGAACTATTTATGGAAGAATACCTTCACCATTCAAAATGGACATTAAACTATGACTGGTTTCATTGCAAAGCAGAAATTCCCTTCTTTATTTTCTGGTTAGGTTTACATACAGCCTATAGAGTATGGTGTGTACTGTATCTCAGGAGAAAGCCTGAAGCTTATAAGCTAATGAGTTCGGACTTTGAGTGTTTTCTGTTCTTATTATTACTATGATTTAAATTAGTGATATATAATGAGGAGCTGGTAAAAATTACTTAAGATGTAACAAATTAATGGAACTTAAAGCCAAAAATCCAGCTAGGGAAAGCCAAATATGCACATTAAAATGACAGCCTCTGCCCTCATCCCTTGAGAACTCACAGGAAATAGAAAATTTTGATTAAGATGACACATCATATTATGTAAACTAGAATATAAGTGTCGTGAAATTAAGAACTATTTCTGTTCAATTCATTCTTGTATCCCTTAGGATCTAGGAAGATACCCAGCATATAACAGAGATACTCAGCAAACATTGAACATGAGTAGTTGACGAATATATATCCCATTCTCACTGAGATAGCTTCGTTTCATTTCTGAGGAGGTGGCCTTTCTTTCTTTCAGAAAAAGTAGAAAATGATCCATATGAAAGAATTCAGCCCCGGTTGATATTGGCCCCGGATCTATCTTTCTTCACAGAGATCTTTTCCTGAGAACAAACCACAGGGAATTGTGGCTGTCGCCATCAATGACAGATTTGGGGTATGATAAAATGTAGAAAATGGCTAACTAGAAGAGCGTACATGCTCTATAAAATAGAATTTAAAATAATAGCTATCAGCAGGAAGCACATGCTGGGAAAATGTAAACCCCACCCGTGTGATGGCGTCAGCTACAAATTGAGAAATGAATTGGACAAGCAAACAGAATGTGTCTTCAGCAGCCCTTCAGATCAAAACATCAGAGATAACCGTGCATCTCTGGAGCCTCTATGTTCTTCATTTTGAAACAGCTATCGTCAGTAGGAAAATGAAGAGGAAATGGTTTTATTCTCTGCACATGTCTTCGGATATTCCTTGGGAGTTCGGATGCATTCAGTTCTCTTACTGTTGCTCAAAGGGCATTCTGACTAAAAAAAAAAAAAAAATTCTCAAGCTAAAAGTAGAATATTCCAGTACAGGTCAGAAGAACTAAGAAATCACTTGTTCTCTGAATACAAGAACTCTGGTGCGCTCCTCTCGAAGGCTGAAAGACATCTTTTCTGGATCTGTGATCCTTGGCGTTTTCCAGCATCATTCCTGACACCACCCAGCTTCAGATTCCCTGAGGTCAATGCTGGTGTCGTTTTTACAGAATGACTTTAGGCTTCTAAAAATGGGTAAATCAGATGTTCAAGTGGATTCATACACATCCACCTACAAGGGAGGATCCCAGGTGGATACCTGAAATTTGATAGATTCAGTCTTCAAGGCACAAGGCCAAGTGATGAGTAACTGTTTTAAGACATCCTGCTTTTTCTGTCTGTCGATGTGGCTGGGTGGTCTTCTCCACATACCTAGTCATGGTGCGGTTGCTTGTCATAAAACTGACTCTCTAATTTTGCTTCCTTATAAGCATCCATGAAGGAATTTTGAAAATCTGTGGTAAGGGAACATGTGGGCATTTGAGATTTGTAAGTGTGAACACATAATTTGAGAGTGGGGCCCAAATGACCTAAAGGAAATAAATTCTTATGTTAATAACTGTTGTTAGGAATTCACTGGAGCCAAGAATTCTGGGGCCGAGGTTCTGGGAGTTGAGTTCAGTTGGTGATGAGCTGCTTGACACTGATTAGTGAAAATTAAGTGTATGGCATTGAGAAAGTGCTGGAAATTGGAGAATCATTTGTAGTTGATGAATAACGTGGAGGGATGAAGCACAGTGGAAACTCAGGAACTGATGGTTCCATACAATTCTAACTAAATTATAACTTTCTGGTCCAAAGATGGGAATCAGGACAAGTTATTTTTCCTCTAAGTAACAGGTTAATAAAAACACACAAACTATCAGTAACACGAAAGAAAACGAGAAAGATTTCTTTTATCACTCTTTTATAAACAGCTCCCACCTGGGGAGAAAAAAAAAAGATGTGTTTAAGTCTTGACTCCCAGTATCATTGAATGTGACCTTCTTTGGTAATAGAGTCCTTGCAGGGGAATTAGTAAAGATAGAATTATACTGGAGGAAGGTAGGACTTTAATCCAATGTGACTCATATCTTACAAAAAGAAAGAAGACAGTGTGAATACACAGATACACAAGATGAGAGTGCCATGCAAAGAAGGAGGCAGAGATTAAAGTGGTTCACCTACAAGCCAAGGAATGCCTGGGGCTGCCAAAAGCAGGAAGAGGCAGGAAAGAATTGTCCTTAGAGACCCTGAATTGAGCCTGGCCCTGTCAACACTTTGATTTCAGACTTTTGGCCTCCAGAACTTTTAGACAACAAATTTCTGTTGTCTTAAGCCACCAAGTTTGTGATCCTTCATTTTGTCATCCCTGGGAAACTAATATGCCTTCCTAGACCTAGGTGGTGAAGCAAAGGGAAGACCCCAAGCCAAAAAAAGTGGAGTGAAAAGCTATAGCTTCTCACCACTTGTAAGAAGATGTGTATGCTCTGGCAGAGAAGAGTTTGCATTTTCTGGAAGCCTGGAAGGTCCTCTGTCTTGTCTAGTAAGGGGAGGACTACCTGGAGTGTCTCAGCAGGTGAAATAGCAGCAGCCAAGACCAGGTGTCTCTGCTGCAGCCTCCAGCTGCCCAGATGAAGCATCACCAAGCTGGCTTTATTGATGACACCTTTGGCTCTAGGGAAGCTGGCAAAACTGACTCCCAGATTTTTTTTAAATGTATGGATAAAAGCCAATCACTCTCTTATTTTTCAAACAGGACACTGATGCCTAACAATCAGCTTAGCACATTTCATCAAGTTGCCTCAGCTAGTCTTATATTTGACATCTGTAAGCTTCAGTTAACTGAATAGCATCACGGTCAAGCAAAGATTCCATTAAAGACGGAAATGATTTGACGTATCTAGCCCTTCCAAAATGATTGCCCTTGAGACACCTACCAACTCACTGTGGCTTCTGGATAATTGATGTTTTGATAATATCCACAAATACTCCTCTGCTTTCTCAGTTGTAAGCAGAGCAGGCTGGGAATCGTTTACCTAGCTCTTTACCTGCATTCCTCATGCCCACCCCTGTGTAGTTTCTCCCAGTATCATTTACCCTGGTCCATCAACAGAGTTCCTTTACTTCCTGTGGGTCTACCTTGTTGAGGGCTTATGGAGGGGAGGAGAGGATGAGTAGATTTGGGGGGATATAAAGATTATTCAATCTGTTTGTCACTTGCTTTCTGCCTTTTAGGGAGAAGAATAATGGAACAAAATACCTTATAAAGCAGATTTAAAAAGAAATCTGTTCTGTAGTAAAAAAGGAGATTGTGGGGTAGGTACAGCAGCAGAATGTTCAACTCATGTCACTCATTTAATGCAGAGCTTCAATTTGTAGTTAGTGATTATGCAAATAGAAAAATGGTGACATTTAACTTGACATTTTTAAAGAAACACAGATGTAAAAATATTGTCTGGAAAGCATTATGACTCTGTCAATATCATTTATTTTAAAGAGCAAACCTCATTACAAGCCTATCTTGTTCATCTACCCAATTGACAAATGTTTACTGAGTACCTACCTGGTACTGTGATAGGAGCTGGAAATACAGTGAGAGCAAGGACGCTGAGCCTGCCTCCCGGGCCCTGTCTAGTAGAGACTCAGACGCACAAATAGCTGGGACAAGAGTATCTTGCTCGGAATTGCTGCTGGAGGCAGGAACTCTGTAACTATTATAAGCTGGAGAGTGATGGCTATTTTTTCAGGACAAAATGCTGGAGGAAGGGGAGCAAAATAAGGTTCTAGGGAAAGAAGTGGCACATTCAAAGGCTCAGACTTCCAGGAGCCTGCGTGTCTGTGGTACCAAAAGTAACTTGGTAGGATTGTTGCTTGGATGGAGAGGGAAGGAATAGTGAGAATTGAAACTAAAGATAGGGTCAGAGGTCATGTTGAAGATCTTGCATTGCAGTTTAAGGAAATCCTGCTTTATTCTGAAGGTCATGGAGGGCATAGCAGGAGAGCAGTGACTAAGAAAAATCACTGTGGCTTTTGTGTGAGAATATGGTGACCGTGGAAAAAAGAAGAGAATTCCAGAAAAACATCTGTTTCTGCTCTATTGACTGTGCCAAAGCCTTTGACTGTGTGGATCACAGTAAACTGTGGAAAATTCTGAAAGATAGGAATACCAGACCACCTGACCTGCCTCTTGAGAAACCTATATGCAGGTCAGGAAGCAACAGTTAGAACTGGACATGGAACAACAGATTGGTTCCAAATAGGAAAAGGAGTCCGTCAAGGCTGTATATTGTCACCCTGCTTATTTAACTTCTATGCAGAGTACATGATGAGAAATGCTGGGCTGGAAGAAGCACAAGCTGGAATCAAGATTGTTGGGAGAAATCTCAGTAACCTCAGATATGCAGATGACACCACCCTTATGGCAGAAAGTGAAGAGGAACTAAAAAGCCTCTTGATGAAAGTGAAACAAGAGAGTGAACGAGTTGGCTTAAAGCTCAACATTCAGAAAATGAAGATCATGGCATCTGGTCCCATCACTTCATGGAAAATAGATGGGGAAACAGTGTCAGACTTTTATTTTGGGGGGCTCCAAAATCACTGCAGATGGTGACTGCAGCCATGAAATTAAAAGACGCTTTCTCCTTGGAAGGAAAGTTATGACCAACCTAGATAGCATATTCAAAAGCAGAGACATTACTTTGCCAACAAAGGTCCGTCTATTCAAGCCTATGGTTTTTCCAGTGGTCATGTATGGATGTGAGAGTTGGACTGTGAAGAAAGCTGAGAGCTGAAGAATTGATGCTTTTGAACTGTGGTGTTGGGAGAAGACTCTTGAGAGTCCCTTGGACTGCAAGGAGATCCAGCCAGTCCATTCTAAAGGAGATCAGTCCTGGGTGTTCTTTAGAAGTACTGATGCTAAAGCTGAAACTCCAGTACTTTGGCCACCTCATGCGAAGAGTTGACTCATTGGAAAAGACCCTGATGCTGGGAGGGATTGGGGGCAGGAGGAGAAGGGGACGACAGAGGATGAGATGGCTGGATGGCATCACTGACTCGATGGACGTGAGTTTCGGTGAACTCCGGGAGTTGGTGATGGACAAGGAGGCCTGGCGTGCTGCGATTCATGGGGTCGCAGAGTCGGACACGACTGAGGGACTGAACTGAACTGAACTGAACTGAAGCTGACCTGGATGAAATCAGTCAGGGAAGCTATGTGGGAGGCTGCTGCAGTACCGTAGCCGTCCGCTAGGTGGCAGTGCCACCGGCAGTGGGAGTGGAAACACATTCTGCAAGTTACAGGAAGGCTAGATAGGCTAGATTGGTGATTATGAACTTTGGAAATGGAGAAGGACGGGTCAAGGTTGGCTTATACATGAAACGTACGGAACTCTTTCTATCCTAGAAAAGAATCATTGTAATAGGACATGATAGAAATTGCTGGACATAGCAATCCAGAGCTCAATGTCAGTGCTACGTGGCGGAATTGCGTGCCCTTGAAGTGTTCACTTTGAGCCAGGGGTATACGCTTTGTTCCTGAAGACTCAGTCCATAACTAAGTTATGATTTCAGACCCGTTAACTCCGGAAGGTAGGGTCATCCACAGCCTCTCACTCAGTGTTTCCAAGACCCTGTGATCATAAACAGAGGAGGGGCGTTCACATCCAGTGGGGTTGGGGGCGGAGCAGAGAAAGGTGTTCTTCCTAAAGCCAGAGTAGAAAGAGACGGTACCTTAGCCATGTGATGACCACTCATCCATTGACTTCATCAACAGATTTCAGATGCAGAGTATCTGCCTCTTGGAAAACACTAGGAGGCACACATCTCTCAGGAAATCTCCATATGGTTCCACCATTGAAAAGTTTTCTTAGATGTCTGTTTATTTAAGGAAAGTGACAAAATTTCTTGGGCAGTAATTACCACAACTGATTACAGCAAGTCCCCTACATACGAACGTTAAAGTTGCAGACTTTCAAAGACGCCAATGTGTGTTCCATTAACATCAGGTGTGAGTGAAATTGCAGCTTGCCCTCCTTCTCTCGTTGCTGGCGATGCCTCAGCTCTGCCATCTCCCTCCTCCTGCCAGTAACTCTTCCTGGCTGTTCACGAGATACCAGCCCCTGTATGCCAGCTGTTATCCTGTATTACTTTACTTTTCAGGCTACTGTACTGTAAGATGAAAAATGTTTTCTTTTTTTTGCATGTGTTTTGTTTTTTTGTGTTATTTGTGTGAGAAGTATTATAAACCTATTACAATATAGTACTATGCAACTGATTATGGTAGTTGGGTACCTAGGTTAACTTTGTTGGACTTAACAAATGCTCACTCAGAATGGAACTCATTCATATGTAGGGGACTTATTGTATTTATCTAGGTAAGAAACTCAGGAATTTTTGCCAAGACACTGTTCTGGAAATTGACTGCCTGGTATAGGACCTCCTCTTCCAGCTTCTGAGCCAGCTGTGTGTATGTCCTGCCCCGTTCTTCTAACTAGCTATGTGATCATGGGCAAATTATTTAATTTGCACGCTTAAAAAACCTAGAAGAATGTGAGGAGTGTAGAAAATGCTATGAATTCAATAAAATAGCATACTGTTTGTTATTAAGTAACAAGGCAAAATATCTTGAGGCTTTAAACTCCTTGCTTTTATTTTCTGTACATTCATTGCTGGCCCTCTATGTCCTCAGAAAAGGCTTTTCAACTTCCAGTGATGTTTCTCTATTGTTAAATCCCAGCTGAACAGACTGTCTTTCATATTCAGGAAGTGTTTGGTGCCTGTTAGCCAAGACTGTCCAGTCTGACCAATGACATTGTCAATGGACCTCAGATTTTCTTCCGCATCTGGCGCAAATGCTTTGTATCCTTTGACTTTATTCTATTCATAATCGCTCATGTGTTATAGTATTTTAGGCCCTATTTTGGCATCTAATCCCAGCATTTTTATGGTTGTTTACATTTTTTCAAGGACAACACATGAAACTTTGAAGACTCAAGTACAACTAGAGATGTGGGCTGCTGGTCTGTATATCTGACTCTTTGCCACCCCGTGGACTGTAGCCAGCCAGGCTCCTCTGTCCATGGGGATTCTCCAGGCAGAGATGTTGGCAACTTCACATTTCTGCCTCCACTCTAAGGCCAATCATATGCTGTAGTTCTTGCTTTTTAAATCTGAGCACACATTTTCCCTTTGAGTCTTTTTTACCCATCTTTTTGTCTCTTAAGTTTTCACCAGGTAAGTGTATGTTTTGCCTTGCCAAAGCACTGTCCAATTTTTTTTTCAGGTCTTTTTGATGTATTCCTCCTGTATTTCTTGAATCAGGGGCTTCTGCAGTCCTCTGTGAAGGAATTTCGGTTTCTCTTACCCCTTTCCTCCTACGCTTTTGCAGACTTTTGTAAATACATTCTGTTAGTGTACAGATCAGCCTCTCTATTTACATCTGGTTAAGTATCCTCTGACTCTGGTGGTAAATGTTTTTGGTGCCATGGAGCCCTTGGGCGTTTTGGTGATGCCCGGAGACCCAGCCTCAGGATAGCGTCTTTAATATCTGTGTAAAAGACATTTCCAAGAAGCCATGAAAGCCGATCTAATATTGTCTTTCTGATAGAGTAAGATTCTGATAGAGTAAGAAACCCGTTTCTTGGGTGGTGGATAAAGTAATAAGATTAAGCACCAGAATTGTATCAGAAATGTCTGCCATTTCTGTTGGTCCAAAATCACTGTTACTATTACTGTGGTTTGTTGCTTACATTTGAAATTGATGGAAATGCCAATTTTCAGTTAGAGTTCAGGGAAAGGGAATAGGTGGACGTTTTTCTTCCCATCCGAGTTCATGTATCCCCTGCTTTCTATTTATAGATGCTAGGGGCTTGTCCAGATCCTAGGTTTAATAAGCCCTGCTAGCTGTCCTTTGTGGAGAAGGCAATGGCACCCCACTCCAGTACTCTTGCCTGGAAAATCCCATGGACGGAGGAGCCTGGTGGGCTGCAGTCCGTGGGGTCACTAAGTCGGACACGACTGACCGACTTCACTTTCGCTTTTCACTTTTCATGCATTGGAGAAAGAAATGGCAACCCACTCCAGTGTTCTTCCCTGGAGAATCCCAGGGACGGGGGAGCCTGGTGGGCTGCCATCTATGGGGTTGCACAGAGTCGGACATGACTGAAGCGACTTAGTAGCAGCAGCAGCTGTCCTTTGTGGTTTGAGACTTAGCTCAAGTAACCATCTCCTCTATAAAACTTTCCCAAATTTCACGAAACCCACTTCTCTACCTATCCCTAAACTATTTTGTTCATTCCCTATTATGCAATATTCATTTTTTATTCTGATTACTATTACCATCTTTTCCTGTATTTTTTTTTCCTCTTTGTAAATATCTCTGTGTATAAGTATCTCTGTATACAAGCATATAAAATATATTTTTTTTCTTGATCCAGGACAGTGTCTGACATACTGCAGACACGCAATCAATGTTTAATAAATGAATTAAAACCCTAATTAGCTTCTGGTAAGTTTACCCCGGTCACAAGTAACAGAAGGGCTTGCATTTAATTTATTCAGTTCTGCAAGGGGCACAGTATACAAGCATTGAACTTTAATAAGAGGTGTGCTTTCATCAGTCTTCCTGGGTCAAGTCTGAACCTTTTATTCTGCATTGATATATATACCTAATTGCTCATGAAGTCACAGTTGTGAACTTGTAACCAAGTCTTCAAAGTACTTTAATACTGTATGAACATACAAATGGAAAAAAAAATGAGTTCCCTTGTTAGATAAAAAATATATTCTAAAGATTACCAGCAAACAAATAAATATTTCTATTTATAACCTGACAATGGAATATTACTTGTTCATGAGGCACTTATTCTGAGTAATGTGTTGGGAAATTATAAATAACTCTCAGTAAAAAATGTACTTACAGAATAATTTATTCTAATTAGCCTGAATGTATTAGACTTCCTACTAAGAAGCATGAATTAGCTACTGTTTGTGTAAACTTTTACTTCCATCTTGCCTAATTGTGTTCTGTATAAAGTCAGACATCAAAGATCAGCTAAGGTTAAATAGCAGGACGTTTTAGTCATTAGGAGACAGTGAAGGTGGGCACAGTCTCTGATAAACAACTGTGACATGAGCACCAAGACTCATAAACAGAAAGACACAGGGAGCTGGAGTCGGAGGAGAGAGATTCCATAAGCCTCTTAAACTTGGCCTTCAGCAGGCTCTCAGGAATGCTGGTGTGGACAGTCTAGAAGCTAACTGTCCTCGGTGTGTCCCTCTCCCTAACACACACTTTCTTCTTGAACCCCTCCCCTTGTGTTGTCCTAGCAAGCAAGCCTATGTGTTCAATCCTGTCCAACTCTTTGCAACCCCGTGGACTATGGCCTGCTAGGCATCACTGTCCGTGGGATTTTCCAGGCAAGAATACTGGAGTGGGTTGCCATTGTTCCAGAGGGAAGGGTAATTTTTTAAGGTTGACTACAAAATTCTTATATCTTTTAATTCATATAAAATACTTACCAAAAAATATTCATTCTGGCCCACAATGAATTCCATGAAAAGATTTTCCCTATGGTTTAAAACTACTCTTTATGTAGGAGATCATTGAGATTAAAGAATACCAATATTGGTGAAGTAAAAGCCATTCCTGCTTCACTGCTTTAAAGATTTCAATGTCTTTTTTCTCTTTTTAAAACTTATACCGAGTACATGGGGGGAGAAAAATTACAATGAAAAGCTGTCAGGATAAATAAGGTCCTATGACCATGAAATGTTTGGGAAAGAATTATAATTCTTTTTTTTTTTTTTGGCAGCACGGTTAGGTTTCCAGTTTTAAGAGAGGAAATAAAGAACCCCATGAAATCTTAAGCAGGCCACTACTTTCCATCCCCATCTGTGAATAGTGGATGTAGAATGTACATTCTAGCTTTAGGAAAATTCCTTGCTACAAAACCATACTGAAATTTGTAAATCACACAGACCAAGATTTTCAGCTTGACCTCACATCAGACGGGGCTTTCCATGATGCCAAGGGCTCAGGTTGAGTCTCTTTCTTCCTCTTCCCTATTCCTGTCTTCCTCTTTTTTGGTTCTAACCTAAGAATGTATTCCAGTTTTTATTTTCTTTTTCTGTTCAAGCCCTACAGCTCTGCCCAAGGCAAAATGCTGCAGGGATTAGAAAGATGAAGCAGCCAAGTCAAATCAATAGTGGCAGTCAGAGAACACAGATAAATTTCAACAAGCGAATGTGCACCGTTATCTCTGGGGCCTCCCACTGACATGAATGTCACTCAATTACCTGATCTAAGATTCTCATGAAACAAAAATCAAATCTCTAACAAAGTACCAGCTACTCAAAGCCTTCAAGTTAATGAGTTCAATCTTCATTAATCTCAATTTAGAGGTCTTGAGTCCACGCACATTTGGGAGGGAAGCATCCACCCAAAAGGAGCTTGCCTCCCATTAATTAAGCAGAGGTAGGAAAACACCCTTCCAGCTCCTGATAACCACTTCAGACATCCTTTCCAGCTCCTTAGCATTTTTGGATGGGATGTTGTGGGGAGAATGACTGGAAATTGAGACTACTGATGCAAGAAACAGCTTAACTCAGCCCATCTGTCCTCTCTGATCACTCCCAGTGACTTCCTTGAAGGCTTTGTGTTGATTGAAGTCATGAAGTATTTTCTTAGACAAAAAGGATGTGTAGTTTAGAAGGTGGTGAGGTGGTGGGAATCTTGGGAAAATAGTAACTCTTCAATTGTGTATTACGTGTATGTTTGGTGGTGGTTTAGTCCCTAAGTCGTGTCTGACTCTTGGCGACCCCATGGACTGTAGCCTGCCAGGCTCCTCTGTCCATGGATTCTCCAGGCAAGAATATGAGAGTGGGTTGCCATGTCCTATTCCATATGTATATGTATATGCACATACAAATATATGTCTATGTATATGTTGTATATTGCCTATATTTTTCACTTTGTTTCAGTGATTTTCAGGAGTGGTACCGAAATAGCAACACTTCACATGACATGTGCTATAGAAGTTTACTTTGACCTTTTCTTAGAACTTGTAGAACCTAGTCAAATTTTCCTGAAAGTACATTTAGATACAGTATAGAAACTGACACTTTGATGTTTTATTTTTGCTGAGGCCAAACGAAATCAAGGCCCAATATATGCCCCCAAAGCATTTTTACTCGTCATGAATTTCCTCTGAACTGGCATTGTGTTGATAAGAATTTTATTTAACATATAAAATTTCAAGGATTTTGATAAACTTGATTTCTAACATGATAACATTTAAACTAGAATAATGGTGTTTTTCTCAATATATGCTAAATTTTATGCAAAAAGTAAGAAAATCATCTGGTGAGTGAACAGATGTCTAATAGAGGTAAAGGTGTTTTCCTCAAAAGACACGTCCTTGATTCTTGCATTAACTTTAGAGCTCTTACTTTACAGAGCTACACACGTCTCATTTTTATTCTGAGTTGGAATAAAATGTAAAAATCCTTCCTGAAGAACATGCACGTGTTTACTTTTCAAAATGATAGTCAGACTTACTTGCACATTAAGGTAAGATACCAAGGAGGTGGGTTTCCAAGGATTCTTTCTGGGGAAGTCTTTAGAAATTGGTTTTAGTTGACTCAATGGCCTCAAAGGTAGCAATTAGCAGCAGAATTACTAGAAGGACACTTTGATATTAAGATCTTCTATTCTTACCTATGTAGACAGCATTCCAGAGACTAAATAAATAATTGAAATTCCATACCATATTTTTCACTTTTCCCAAACCCATTTTCTCTGGGGAAAAGGTACAGTCTCTTTCCACCCTTCTAAACTCTTACTCTACATTCCTGTGAGTGGCGAGGCTTCCGTAGTGGAATGCAGCTTTCAGTTATGTGACTAATCTATTTGGATCAACCAGGATCAAAGGTAAATCAATTTCATTTTGTATAAATGAGACCAGTAGCCCAGCCTTACCCAGTCTGTGGCACTCTGCTACTCATTTTAATTGATTGGCAGCCAGGAAAGAGAGCCAAGGCAGGTTCAGGGGAGCTCAGACTCGGAGGCAGGAGGGCATCAAGGATGCTCGCAGGGGCTGAAGCTGTCAAACTTAATCAGACCCATCATGGGAACACAACACAATCAGGTCTTCAGCCCTCAGGGTCATTGGTACCCACACTGGCCTTCTTGCTGTTTCTGGAACACACCAAACCTGATCCCACTTCCCTCTCTTTGCACTGGCCCTTGTCTTCACCAGATAACCCAGGGTTCACCTCCTTCCTTCCTTCAAGCCTCTCTCAAATGCTACCTTGACAGGGACTGCCCCCACCCTCACCCCTGTGAATTGCAGTCACTCATACACACACACCAAAACATTCAATCCCCTTTACCTGCTCTATTTTTCTCATCTTCAAATATATCACTACACTATTTATTTAACAAGAATGTAAGCTTAATGGGCAGGACATTTTCTTCCCTGATTTTTCTCAGACACTTAGATCAGTGCCTGGACCATAAAAAAAACGAAAATTTTGAATAGATATTTTCTGAAGAATGAATGAATGTTAGCACTGAGGAGTTTTCATGGTTACTTGCCTTATTCCTACAGAGATAAGCCCACTCAGCTGATATACCAGTTTCAAAACAGCATTGGCTGGGCTGGATCCTCCATGTGTGGGTGTGAAATAGTAATAAATGAATGAAACAGAGCAGCAGCGACCCTGTTGATGATAATAATGAATCACATTGATAAAGTGCTTTTCTCTTTTTACCTTTTTTTTTTTGTGTGGTGGAATTCCCCTCAGTGTCAGGGTGATGGATAAGCCCCATTCCTTCTAGGAAAATGGCTATTCCATCTTAATGCAGGCTTTTAGAAATGAAAAATAATGCCTTCCGCAATCAACTTTTAATTATCTACACCAATGGAGCTGATGCTAAAGAAATAATCCCCGAATCATTTCCATTTGACTTCAGGATGCAACCAGGAGCTTGTAATCAGGAAAACAACAGTAGAATACCAAATGCACTGCCCAATAGTAGAACCAATCCTAAGTCTGGGAGTTGAGAAAGAGTGTGGAAGAGACTCAGTGTTTTGGGTTGAACTGTGTTGCCTAAACTGGAGGAGGAAATGGAAACCCACTCCAGTGTTCTTGCCTGGGAAATCCATGGACAGAGGAGCCTGATGGACTGCAGTCCATGGGATTGCGAAGGGTCGTGTTCCCTAAAAGGACATTTTGGAGTCCTTACCCCCAGGAGGTCTGAATGGGACCTTATTTGGAGATAGCTTCTTTCCAAGATAATCAAGTTGAAGTGAGTTGATTTGGGTGGATTCTAATCCATCATAAGTGGCATCTTGATGAAAAGGAAGAAATTGGATGTGGAGACAGACATGCGCATGGGAGACTGCCATGTGAAGATAAGAGTTTGATGCTACAAACCAAGGAGCCACCAAGATGCAGGAGAGAGGCCTGGCTCAGATTCTTTCCTAGCACCTGCAGGGGAAGCACAGCCTTCTGACACCTTCATCTCAGGCCGCCAGCCTCCAGGATAGTGAGATAATAAGTCACTCTTTCTGAAGCCACTGGTTGGTGGTACTCTATTATAACAGCCCTGGGTAACTAATGCACTCAGTGACTCAACTTTTATATACTCATCGAGCATGCGGTTTCTTCTCCTCGCAAAACTTCCATTTCCTCGTCTCTAAATAGAAACCTAAGCCCCTTGCTGCTTTAGGACTCTATAATGAAAGCTTCCTGCGTAAAGTCCTCCTCAGCTCTGCTTTTCCCAATTTAGCAGTCATTCCCTCCTTACCTCATTGTCCTCTAAATTAGAGAGTGACCCTAGAAGAGAGTTCTACATATAATCTGCCTAGCAGATAAAATGCACACAGAAATGACTGTCTTCAAACTGAACAGTTTTAATCTCTTTCTGGGGAACTCAAAGATTTAACAGTGTTACCTAAAAATAGCAGGAGTGACATCAGTTCAGTTCAATTCAGTCACTCAGTCAGGTCCAACTCTCTGCGACCCCATGGACTGCAGCACACAAGGCCTCCCTATCCATCACCAACTCCCAGAGTTTATTGAAACTCATGTCCATTGAGTTAGTGATGCTATCCAACCATCTCATCCTCTGTTGTCCCCTTCTCTTCCTGCCTTCAATCTTTCCCAGCATCAAGGTCTTTTCCAATGAGTGGCATACTGTGTTGTAATAATAATAATCTGGCTCTAATCTTATTTCTGTTAGCAGAATTCATTCAGGCACCTACCCAACCTCATTCTTATTCCATGTACCATTAGGTCAAACACATATAGGTGTCCCCTAGCCCCTGGAACAGTAAAGTCAGCTGGGATGAGACGAAGGATCTGATTACATCCCAGAACAGTGACAGTCACAGCCACCACACCCACGGAATTTCTTCCCCGTTGCCTCGTTTAATATTTGGAGAAGATGCAAACAGTACATGTAGCCTTTACTCCAAAGCATGTCAAAAGTAAGAGCCATGGAGGATGTTGTCCCAAAGCACTTCACTATTTGGGAACCATTTTTAAAGTAGCCACTTCCGATAGCGTACCCTGCTTCATACACTTCACTGAAAACAGAACAAAACAAAAAACAACTAGATTTCCTACAGACACTATTGCAAGTGTAGAAGTTGCTCCCAGAAGAAAACCACACCCATTAAATAAATTTGTAATAAAAAAAGTTTCCAAGTGTTCTGATAACATCACCAATTTCTCAGTAAACATAGCCTCTTCCTAAGAAGTACTTAGGAGGATTGGTTTACCAATGTATTAAATTATTTAGTATGATTAAAGTGGAAGGTGTTTCATCACTGACACTGTTATTATTAACAGAATTTTCAGTAACACGTTGGACTTGGAGACGTTCCTTCTGGGTACTGGGGTTATCTAGTACGGAAGCAAGAAGTAGTTACCAAAACCCCATATACCGTTAAAATAGGTCACCTTGAATGCTCATGAGTTCTGATTCTTAATCAAAGCCTATTTGTACCTGACATAATTCTAGTTTATTGAACTGTTTGGTTTACTAATTCACATTAAAAGCTGAGGACAGGAATCAGAAAATCTATTAAGAGGAAGTGAAAAAAGGAAAAAAGCATGACAGTGTTAGGCCATTATGTCTGAGTACAGAGAGACTCCAAAACCCAAATCCACCACAGTCTCCGAGTGCACCACTGACCAAGCTCAGTCATCGAGAGTAACAATTATGACCTTGAAATAAATCCTAAGACAGAACTCAAAGACCACATTTTACAAGTTAAGGAATCGGGTAATATATTTACCAAAAATATGCCAGGTGAACTAGTTGATTTAGTCTTAAAACTGTCAGTTAAGGTCATGGGATCATAGAACAACTTAAGTTACTATGCTAGTGCCTGGACAAAGAATGTGCAATAAAAACCATGCCTGGTATTCTTGGGGTCCCATAGAGGAGAGGATGAATATATACATACACATATGCAGACATTATACATTATATTATTATATATCTATGCATACACTGTATTATATATGATTATACATATATATGTTATATGTGTGTGTATGTGTGTGTCTGTCTGTGTGTATAGTGGGTGTGTGTGCCTGCTTTGGACGGAAGTTATCTGTCTGTATTCTTTCAGTTCATTAAACTTTTGGGTGCTACTGTGTGTCTTTGCATTGACTGTGCTCTGGGCAGCCACAATGGATGAGATGGGACCACCGGCCCAAGGAGCCCCCAGTCCCCGAGCAGTCACGGGGGGACAGAGGCAGTCACTCAGACATGTGGCTACAGGCTGATGGGAAAGTGGGCATGAAGCAATGTCCTCTGTGGGCTCTCTCACGTTCACCAGAGAAGGCTCTCTGATAAAAGAAAACTTTCATTCCCTATGCCTAGAACTTTACACCCAGGACTGATAGGGAGTAGAAAAGACTAAATAAAGAGGGATGAGAAAGCAAGCTGGCTCCATTCATCTAGTGAGTTCGTGCTCTGAGTCAGTCTGGCGGTGGCAGAGGCAGACATGCCCCCGGCGCAGAGCCCTAGGAACAGAGAGCCCGGGTGCATCTTTTCCGGCTCTGAGTTTGCTTGCTCCCCTGGGTTTTTTGGGATGGGATCGCTAGAGTCTGCGTTTCTACAGTTGGTTTTCTACCAGGTATGTTATCAGACCACTGTAACTCTGAGGGAAAAATCCATCTCAGCCTGCTACTGATTCTCTTGCTCACACACAAGAACCAGGGCATCTCTTCTGTCTTCTCTCTTTATCTTCACTTCCTGGAGTCTGCCTCAGCTTTGCATCCATTGGCGTCACAGCCACTGTTAAAGACTGACTCAGTAACTGAATTAGCAGTGTTGTCTACGCGCATGGAGCCAGCCTTGGACACACATGTTGCAGCCTTTGTCCAGCTCTTTGCCATGGGAATAGTTCATCACTTCTGAGGCCTCACTTTCTTTACTCAGAATGTGAGAGCCTGGACCAGATCATCTCTAAGGTTCCTTCCAGTTTTGACCTTCCACCGTAAACATCTGGAATACATATATTATTGGCTTATTGTATAAGTTTGGACCAGATATTTCAGCTCAGGGAACTGAAAATGGGTCCTAGGGTAGATTCAAGTCCTAGAAGACTTCTTTCCTAGTATTTGATGTTTCTTAAATCATTTTCTCTTTCCCTTAATTTCTTCTCTTCTTTTGGTATTTTTGGTACTTGCAGAGTCCCCCTGCCATTTGAGCAGAAGGTTGTAAATGCTTGTCTTAATGCTTGGCCATGTTACAGGAAGTGATCCACACATTGTCACATCTGAGAACATTTCCCCTGTACTCTGAGATCACCAAGTGCACGCATGTGTGCATACACATACACCCAGCCACCCGCCCACCATCCAGGAGTCTGCTGAGGATGAATCAGTATTCCTGGGTCAAATATTACATGAGGATTTGGGCAATACTTTGGCAGGTTGAACAACAGGTATATTTTTGCTCTCTGGCAAGACCACTGCTTCGTCGTCCTGTTTTTACTGAAGGGCACTGCTTTCTCATCAAGATGAGTTAACTGCCCTTGGGGTGACATTTAACACTGCAGTTGCCTGAGAACGTCATGTTTTCACAAAGGATCTTTCTCCAGCATCTAGAAATTTAGATAAAGTTGAAAGAAGGAACAAGATGAAACACTTACTGTGCATCTATTTTCTGATTTTACAAGTCATTTGATTTTTCCATAAATATTCTGAGGTCAAGATTCTATCGACATGATTGGCAAGGAAACCAATGCCCTGATTTAGTTTAGCAACTTGTAATTCATTAATGACAGAGCTCTCTTATTCTTAAGATCATGTTCTTCCTCCTAAACCATGTTGCTTTCCTAAAGAAGTATTAAAACTTTGAAATCAGGCTCTGAGCCTTTCCTGGATATTTTTCAGCCAAACTTGCTTGGACCTTGTCCATATGTCTGTCTGCTGGCTTCAGATTTGAGGCTGTCTCTATTTTAGTTAATAAGCTGCCACTCAGATGCCCGTTAATTTGTTAAAATTCTTATCCATTGTTGCCTTTCCTATTGTTTCATTTGTCCTTGTGAGTTTGTAATCGATTTTGACTTTTTTACTTTTTATTGCCACTTTAGTTGCATTTCAATAGAGTGAGTGTTCTTGTCTTTAATTGCTGAATTATATGGGAGTACTCTTTTTAATTTTTGGAGGAACCCCCATACCGTTTTCCATAATATGTGTATGATTTGTATTTTCACCAACAGAGCACAGTCATTCCCTTTTCTCTACATCCCTGTCAATGTTTGTTCTGTTTCTTCTTTTTGATAATAACCATTATAACAGGTGTGGGGCCATATCTCTTTGAAGTGTATGGTCCATGCATCGTATGTAACCATTATCCAGCCTGAACTATTATAATCCCCACGGCAGGTCCCAGGTTCTGCTGTTTGAAGCTCTAGATAGACCAAAATTGCCTCTTTTTTAAAATGAAAACTGTAATGCAGTTTAAAACCATTACCTTTCCTATGCAATTCCACAGAGTCAGAGTCAAAGGAGTTTGGTGATCACATATTCCAGTCCTCTCTCCAAAGCCTAAGTTATATCCCTTAATAGGTGAGTTGACTCTCTCCAATGATGATGAGGAAATTGCTTTCACATGAGATGGTCTATTACCTTTTCAAGTCCCATTGTTGTGAGAATTAGTGCTTCTAAATATCCCTGTTAACGCCTAAAATCTGAGTCCTGTAAATTAACAATGACTAATTAAGTAACACCATAAACATTGGCTGGGGGGGTGTGTTTCCAATTTTACCTAATTTAAATAGACCATAGAAAAGGATGATGTCTAATATACGCACTGCTATATTTAAAATTGATAACCAACAAGGACCTACTGTATAACACAGGGGACTCTGCTCAATGTTATGTGGCAGCCTGGATCAGAGGGGAGTTTGGGGGAGAATGGATACATGTATATGTATGGCTGAGTCCCATCACTATTCACCTGAAACCATCACAGCATTGTTAATTTACTATATCCCAATACAAAATAAGTTAAAAAAAAAAAGGATGATGCCTGGATTTGTCATTACATCAAATTCAATGGTTTATATTCACCAGTGGTATATTTATCATCCAAGTGATTCCAACCCAACCTATGGCATCAGCTGAAGAGACCTGAAGAAATCCACCTGGATTTCAGAGTAGTGAGACTTATGGCTGCAGTCTTACTGAAAGTTCTGTTTGATTAATGATAAATATTTATGGAATGTTTTCAGAGACTTATTTCCCACATAAAAATCTCAAGTTTGAAAAAGGCTTGATTAGCTGTACATCAATCAGCTTGTAATAGAGTGTAAGTTTCTCATGGTTGTGGTCTGGATGGGCAAAATGCAATCAGCTGGAATGAAAGCAAAGAAGAAAACTCCTACCAGACATTTTTAAAATTATTTTTTATTTGTCATATGGAAGAGCGGGGTAAAAGGATCTTTGTCCATCTTTCCACTTTGTGGAAAGGACTGAGGGCCCTTCAAGGTATTTTTGTTTGTCTTTAAATTTTTTAAATTGATATATTATTTTCAGGTATAACACATAGCAATTTGATATTTGTACATTTTGTGAAATGATCATCACTTTTGTGTGTTCTATCTCATGAATATTTTGCAAAGCATTTGATGTTTCTCATTTAGAAACTGAAATATTTCATACCAGCAAACATACTTTTTTTAAAGAATGACTTTCTTAATCAGAAGTGTGTTCAATTACATCTGTAAAGATGATCATCAAATTGATAGTTTTATCATTGAAAAAACATGGAAACAAATATAAAATTAATGAATGAATTTGTGTTACATAAATAAATGAAATACTTGGCTATCTTTAAATGCCACTTTGTCAGACACTTGAGAATTTACATGTGGTATATTGTAAATAGCATCACTAATAGCTTAGATGCTTAGAAACGTACCAGAAGGAAATACATTAAAATGTAAGTAGTATCTTCAGTGCAATAAAAAATTATTTTAATTTTCTTTTTATCTTTCTTTACAACGATTCCTGCTTATGTAATCAAAAGTGGCCAGTACAAATTATCCAATAAATCTTGATGGAATGGAATTGTAGAGAAGATTAGAAAGAGTAGATGCGAAGAACATCACCCAGTAACTAGAAACAGGAATTCAACACTCATTTTTTTTTTTTCTCAGTGATTCTTTGACTATATATAATTACCACCTGGAGGGCAAAACTGTAATTCTTTTTACTGGAAGATAATGCCTCTATTAGTTATCTGTTGCACTGAGTATCTACCGATTAGTGCTATACAATGATATTACCATAAACTTAGCATCCAAGAACAACACACAAGTATTACCTCATCGTTCCATTTGGTCAAGAGTCTGGGTGAGGCTTAGCTAGGTCCTCTGCAATCAAGGCAGACTATAATTTGATAAAAGATTTGTGGTTATAAATTTTTCACACAAAACTTAAGGTGAAATATAAATGAATTTCTGAATGAGAAATCAAATACAACGGTCTTTACCAAATCCTGTTCTTTAGCCCCATCACCTTGGCAAAAAGAAGCATGACTGCTGCTGCACTGTAAAGAAGAAAGGAACAAACTCAGAGTCATTCTCTGCAGTAGATGGTCCTTTAGAAAAATCAGCCATTTGCCTAATAGTGCAATTCACCCTCTTCACTTTTCGTTAGGAAGGCAAGAATAGCTGTGATTGAAGACTGTCGAAAATGTCGACTGTTGGCTTGGCAAGGTGAGTATTTCTGGATCCGGTTTGTTAAGACCATGGTCCATCTACAAGGTTTCAGGCAAGAAACAAATAAAAAATGCACAAACTAAATCCAATGCCAAAATGTTAGTACTAAGGGTGTTTTTGTTGTTGTTGTTGTTTATAAATATTTTTTAAACTTTTTATTTTGCATTGGGATACAGCCAATTAATAATGTTATGATAGGGACTTCCCTGGTGGTCCATTGGCTAAGACTCCACGCTCCTAATGCAGGGGGCCCCGGTTTGATTCCTGGTCAGGGAACTAGATCCCACAGGCTGCTACTAAGAGTTTGCCTGCTGCAACCAAAGATCTCACATGCCACAATGAAAACAGAAGGTCCTTGTGCCACAACTAAGATCCAGCACAGCCAAATAAGTTAATTAAATATTAAAAAAATAATATGATAGTTTCAGGTGAACAGCAAAGGGACTCAGCCATATGTGTACATGTATCCTTTCTCCCCCAGATTCTCCTCCCATCTAGGTTGCCACGTAACACAGAGCAGAGTTCTCTCTGCTATGCAGTAGGTCCTTGTTGACTATCCATTTTAAATACAGCAGTGTGTACATGTCCATCCCACACTCCCTATCACTTCCCCCATCCTGTAAGTTGGACAGAGAAGGAGAAATATCATACGTCACCTCTGTTGTGTGGAACCTAAAGGTGGTTTTAAAATAATTAGAACCAGTCTTATTGAGAAGTGATGGAGACGCACTTTGTGATGGACCTCCTGGTAGCAGAGTTCACCTACGTGTGCCCCAACAGTGTGTCAAAATGCCATGGGGTATCCTGCACTATCAGTTGATCCTTCAGGCCTTAATGGCTCTTGTGAAGCTGTGGAGGATATGTAGCCAAGTCTGATATTCATTAAATACACAGGGACTTCACTGGTGGTCCAGTGGTTAAGACTTTGCCTTCCAACGCAGGGGGTGCAGGTTCAATCCTTGGTTAGGGAGCTTAGATCCCACATGCCTTGTGGCCAAAACATAAAACAGAAGCAGTGTTGTAACAAATTCAATAAAGACTCTAAAAAGGGCCCACGTCAGAAAACGTTTTTAAAAATTAGATACCCATTGTATTAAAAGGGGTACACGTAAGGGGAAATGGACATTATTGATTATCAAGGACGAAGCATCTTTGTAAGTTCCCCCCAGTTGTTTAAATGCTTTGTTTTTAAAGCTGTAGATCTTAACGATCTAAAGAAGACTGAAGATACTTTTGGTTCTTTTCTGAATGTTGGCAACTGCCTTCTCTGTAGCCAATTGGTATTTTTATTACTATCAAGGCAATATTTCTCCCTGACCAGAATTAGTATCTTAATTATTTGGAAAGGAAAACTATGCCTGGATAAAATGTTGGAATCCAGGCTTCTACCATAATCCGTCTTTTCTATCAGTTATTGCATACTGCTTATTTCATCAGCGTCCCAGGTGGTACTAGTGGTAACGAATCTGCTTGCCAGCGCAGGGGAAATAAGAGACGCGGTTCCATCCCTGGGTCGGGAAGATCCCCTGGAGGAGGGCGTGACAACCCACTCCAGTATTCTTGCCTGGAGAATTTCAGGACCAGAGGAGGCTGGCAGGTTATAGTCTAGAGTTGCAGAGTCATGACCGAAGCGACTTAGCATGCATCGCTTATTTCAATGCTTTCTTCAGTATCGTAAATACTACTGTGTTCCCCTTTTCTATTTAATACGTAGTTGTCAAAGAGTGGAAAATGACATTTTGTTTTTTAAAATACATAGAACACTTTTTGGAGGAAGAAATCCATTAAAACCTGATGGTGTCTAAGACAAGCAATTACAGGTAATTTAAAGTATATTTTTTATATTACTGTTTTTCAATGTCTTATAACAAAATTGCAGTACTAATATTACAAAAATGTAATACTCATATCATTGCAAAAAGTGACAGAAAAAGCAAAACACCTATTTCCAGACTTTATAAGATGTTTAAATACCAAGGCTTAAAGCCTTTTTTCTTTCCCCAAGAATTTTAGTTACCTCAGTTGTAGCAAAGCAGGCTCCCTCTCTACCCTGTCAGATACCTCTGCCCAGTCCAAAGGTACTACTCAGTTCTTGCTAGTTCCATTGGAGGGGAAAAATCCATTTCCTTCTTTGTTTTTAGCTACTCTTTATGAATGAAATGTGATTACATCTACCAAAACTATGGAAACATCCTGCTAGTATATGGGGAGCCTTCCTGTAGTGCCAGTTTGCTATTTTTGTCTAATGACAGATTTAAAAAATCCAATTAGGCAGTTTGAAAAAAACGAAGCCCAAGTTAAAAATATCTGACTGTTTGACTCAGCGCAGCAGGGGCATGGTTTATAGGCCAATCTTTCATGGTGAATAGGCTTTCAGTGGTGAGAACCTCTCTTCTCCTGCCTGTTAGAATAAAAAATTTTCACTCCTCATACTGCTCCAACACTTCTTACTTAATTATACCCCTTTAAATAGCAGACAGTCTCCCTTCTTTTATGGGAAAGAAAATCATGTTGATTTGCCCACACAGTACCATCCTCGTGTGTTAGGACACTGGGGTTGACCTAATGGAAGACAAACAGATGGATCAGGAAATGAGACATGATTTTTCACAGCATAGTTAATGCACAAGAAAAGACATGCCTGGGTCTCTGTCTAATGTCTACATGTGCTTGTTGAGTAATTCTTAAATGACCCTATTGGGTTTGATTTCTTGACTACATTAGAAATAGATGAAACCATTAAGAAACCATTTTTCACTTATCATATTGGCAGATGAAATAAAACTGTTCAATGTAATCAAGGTTGTAAGCAAATTGGCACTCTCAAACATTGCCGGTGGGTGTAGACAGTGGTTTAATTTTTTTAACTGTTTGACTATTAAAATAGAGTTATTTCGTAAAATAATCTAGCCTAAGTAATATCATCAGAGAGGCAGTAAAAAATTGTGTTTATAGATGCTCATGGCAGTTGCAATTATAATAAGGAAGAATTGGGAACAGCCTAAATGCACAAGAAAAGAGAATGGTAAAGACATGAGAAATACAGAAAAATACAGTGTGAAGTGAAAATACAGTCTTAACCTGAGGAAATTTGAGTACACTATGATTTTATATGTAATTGTCATATATAATGTATAACATAATAAGGTATAATATGAATACCCCTCAAAATGAATGATGATTTTACAAAGCCGTAGGTTTTGACATGTTTTTGTTTTCTTATAAATGCCTTTCAGTATTGTCTGAGTTTTCCTTAACAAGTCTGCATAGCATAATTTACCCTGAGAAGTGGTGCTAAATAAACATAGAATCATGTTAAGATCATGGAAGTCACAATGAAGGTCTGGGTTTAGATCCCATTGGTGTCTTTTCAGTTCAGTTCAGTCGCTCAGTCGTGTCCGACTCTTTGCGACCCCATGAGTCGCAGCACGCCAGGCCTCCCTGTCCATCACCATCTCCTGGAGTTCACTCAGACTCACATCCATCGAGTCCGTGATGCCATCCAGCCATCTCATCCTCGGTCGTCCCCTTCTCCTCCTGCCCCCAATCCCTCCCAGCATCAGAGTCTTTTCCAATGAGTCAACTCTTCGCATGAGGTGGCCAAAGTACTGGAGTTTCAGCTTTAGCATCAGTCCTTCCAAAGAAATCCCAGGGTTGATCTCCTTCAGAATGGACTGGTTGGATCTCCTTGCAGTCCAAGGGATTCTCAAGAGTCTTCTCCAACACCACAGTTCAAAAGCATCAATTCTTCGGCGCTCAGCCTTCTTCACAGTCCAAGTCTCACATCCATACATGACCACTGGAAAAACCATAGCCTTGACTAGATGGACCTTAGTCGGCAAAGTAATGTCTCTGCTTTTGACTAATTAGTAATTTCAGGAAATTCTTTAACTTTTCTACTTAGTTTCCTCATCTGAAATATCTGGATACTGATGATGTCTTTTTCCTAAGGATGTTATTTGCATTAAATGAGTTCCTTTATATAGACCATTTTAATGATGAATGCCTAACAAAATATATGTTCCATAAATCATCACTATTATATTTGTTACAAGACAGAAACGGTACTATTAAATTAAAAAGATGGATAAATAAAATAGCAAAGAAAAATCTATCTCACTGGTTTTTAGCAGCTTTATTGATAGAATCCTCATACCATAAAATTCACTCATTAAAAGTGTATAGCTCAGTTTTACTATGTTTTTCCAAATTATAATTTAAGGAAACCTATTGAAAGAAGGTCATTTTGAAAAATAAAATGCATGTGCTTTTATTAAAAGAGCAAAACATTATCTACTTAGAGATCACCCTCAAGTGAATTTCTCTCTTCTTTTGGTGTCGTTACCTGAGGAAACGGGAGTGGGCTTGGTGATAAATTTCATGCATTTCAGTGAATGTTTCATAACTTTGTTGAGTGAGAAGAAGCACATGGAAGTCAGGCAAGGAAGCCACCTTTGTGTTCCGGGTTCCATGGCTGTTAGCTGGGGCAGGAAGTGAGCCGGGGTAAACCTGCTCAGGGAGTGAGTGAGTCCTTCTCAATTATGAGGTTGTGGTTTTTTAGTCCTTCAGATTTTGATGTTGTTAAAGAAGTTCTTCACATGGTTCTTATAGAATATGATAAACACAGTGATTAGGAAGTTTTTTAAGGATTTGTCACTAAAGAAACTATGAATGAAGGCAGAATGTATCCTAATTGTAAGGATATTGTAAAACAGGAATACTTAAAATTTTAGTTTCAGAATTCCTCTATGCTCCAGGATGCCAAAGAGTTTTGTATGTGTGTGTGTCTGTGTGTAGGGGGGGTGGTTCTATCACTGTTTTCTCATATTAGAAATTGACGTTGAGAAAAGTCTAATGCAGAAGAATACCCAAGTATATATTTCCATTAGTCACCAGAGCAATGATATCACTGCATATCCTATAGCTGCAGGAAAATTCCACTGTAGATTTGTTTAAGAATGAGAGCGAAACAGGCAGATAACATCTTAGTATTACCATGAAAATAGCATTGACCTCACAGACCCCCTGAAAAGGTCTTGGGATCCATCAGGAATCCCTGCGTCACACTGTGAAAATCACTCTTGTAACGCATGTAAGAATTAAAGATTTTAAAATTAAAAAAATGAAAAACTATAAATAAAAAATAAATAAATAAATAAAATTAAAAAAAAAAATAAAAAGGTAAGATGTCTCTTCCCTTAACCCTCTGCCGGACAAAACTAGTTTTGGAGTCTGGAATTGTCTAAGAGCACACTGCAGCCAGATCTGAGACCTTTAAGAAAAGATGAACTTTATCATCAGTAAAGAACCACAGTAGCTGAAAGCACACACCAACTGGACTTTCTTCCTCTCAGTCTGCAGACCATCTCATTTAGGTGCTGTAGTAGTGGCCACTCCTAGGATTTGATGAAAACTACTGGAGAAATTTACAAGATCCTGTTTGTAGAAAGAGTGTCTCTGTCACTGATATCTGTGGATTGCAGCTCTTAGTTATAGCAGCAGCCCAGAACATATCATTCATATGATAATTCTTTCTCTTCTCTCAGCTCATAGACAGATAGATACCTGTCCAGAGAAAGGATGAAGAGGAATTGGATGAGAAAAGCTAGTACATACATAGTAGGCACCAGTTCACTAAGTACATCTGTTGTAGGTTTTCTTTCCCTCTGTTTTTTATTTGGTTGATTAAAATATTAATGCATCCTTTTTACAAAACATTACATTAATCCCTAAGTACAATAAATGGTTTCCCTGATGGCTCAGTGGTAAAGAGTCCGCCTGCCATGTAGGAGGTGTGGGTTTGATCCCTGGGTCAGGAAGATGCCCTGGAGAAGGGAATGGCAGCCCACTCCCTTGGACAGAAAAGATTGGCAGGCAGTCAATGGGGTTACAAAGAGTTGGACACGACTTAGCAACTCAACAACAATAAAGTACAATAAGTAAAAAGAAAGCTCAAGTTTTCTTTTTTTCCTCTTGTAATCTTCTCCCAAATCGAATTTCTCCTAAGACATCCATGTTAGCATTTTGGTCTACATTCTTACAGCCCTTCTTGTTGCCAAGTTATACGCACAGATAAATTGGAAGGCTAAGTGAAGAGTCTTGTTTTGTTTTGCTTTTTTTCACATAAATAGTGTATCTTAGAAATCGTTCCAAATGTCAAGGACGTGCATTTCATTCCTCTAAAAGGAATGCATGTTATGTCATAGTGTGGATAAAGTGCGGTTTATTGAATCATAATAATTGATAGGCATTGAGGTTGTTTATAGTTTTTTCATTTTACTAACAGTATTGCCATGCAGAGAATATCCGTTGTGCAAAAATCTCCGTGACATGGGTTAGATCCCCCCAAAGTGGAATTGCTAGACCAAAAATGTCCTCATTTTAAAATCTGATAGAGATTATCCTCTTGAGTGCATATCAAGTTACATAGCTGCCAGTGATTTATAAGGAGTTCGATGCACCCACACTGTGATACTGTATATAATCACCCTTTGAAGATTGTCCGGCCTAATGAGTGAATTATGACATCTTGTTTAGTGTTGCATTTCTCTGGCTATCAGTGAATTTGAACATCTTTTCACATTTTTATTGGTTATTTGAAGTTCTTCTTCAGGGAGGTATTTGCCCATATACTTGGCCTCTTTTTTGCAGGACTGTTTCTCCTTTTCTAACAAACTTATGCAACCTCTTTATGAAAGTTAATATTTTTCTTTCAAATATTTTCCACCACCTTATTGCTGTCTTTTAAGCTTGATTATAGTTCCTTTCATAACAACTGACGCTTTTAATTTGTATGCTCTTAAGTTGTTCAGTATCTTTCTTTAAAGGGTCTGAGTTTTGTTTCCTTTAAGGACTGCTTTTACCCTAGACTGTCCCCCAAAATATGAGAATGCTGTGTTTTCTCCTAGGGTTTTTATATTAGTTTCTGATTGTATCTTCTCATTTATATATTTGCAGCTCTATCTTTGAAGTCATGTAAGGTACATACCTCATTAATTTTTTTCTCAAATGGATAGCTATTTGCCACAACACAATTTAGTGAGCATTTTGTATTTTCCCATTCAGTTGAATTGCCGCCTTTAACACAGGGCTGCTAGGTAGAGTCACAATTAAAAGCGCAGAGTACTGCTAGAGTCAGACTTCCTGGATGTGCATCCCAGATCGGCCACTGAAAAAAGTATGCAGCCTGTGATGTATTTAATATCCTACTGTTCTACAGATTTCAGAGCTGTGAAATGGAAAAAATAATAATAAGTTAAACTTTATAAGGATTAAAAAAGGTAATATGAATGTGTTAGACACTTAAAATAGCTCTTGATATTTTAGGAGCCATCAATAAAGTTAGCTCTTATTAAATGTTTGCAACTAATTAAATGTTTACAACTCCATGTATGTATGCCTAGGAATCTGCTCTGGAGTTTTGTATAGCAGCACCATCCAGGAGAACTTGCCATGTTGATAGAAATATTTCCTATCTGAGCTCCCCAGTGTGGTAGTCACTTGTTACACTGAACACTTGGAATGTGGCTAGAATGACTAAAGAAGGAAATGTTTAACTTTATATAATTTTAATTTATTTTAACTTTAAATAGCCACATGTGGCTGGTAGCTACCATATTGGACACTGCCAGTTTAATGTTTGCCAAAGGCTTCCCTGGTTATACTTTATTATAGAAAACAGGTTTTCTTGAACTCCTCACTAAGGATTGTTATAGGACTGGATTTGGAGTTTTATTAAATGAATTTTATAATTTTGTCTTTGATCTGTTTCAGTTAAGAGCTTGTAGGAACAATAAATCTAGTCCCTAGTTGGAATCAACTCATTCTTGAAATAAGCCTTATTCTTTCTTATTTGACTCTTTGACCACATAGTTATATTTAATTTGCTAATTTTATTTAGAATTCTTCTATATTCATAGTTGAGATTATTTTAAATCTGAATTGTACCTTGAATGGTATCCAGGTTTATTGATTTTTAAAAATGAATTGAGAAGTGTCAAAGTCTAATCTCTGGAACAGTTTAAGTACAGGAGTTACTATCAGCTCTTGAGAGTTTAGGAAAAGTGGTAATAAAGCCATCTGGCTTTGGTACCTTGGGGTGGGTGGGGTAAGGGACATGTTACATAAGCATGTTTATCCCATCATTTGCAGTAGGTTAACACTGGAAAAAACAGTGAAAATGGTTACATAGGTATTATATATCCATTAAAATTGTGCTATAGAAAAATGATTTAGTTCTCATCTGACTGGTGAACTATACAAATATTAATATTGCTTTTCTTAAAATAGTAGCATTAGAATGACTTTTTCCCCCATTTGCATTTTTGGTTTCTTCAAATTTTCTGTGAAAAACATGTGTTTAAACCAACTTTTAAGCATAAGTCAGGAAAGCAGTGGTTGTGTTTCATTCCCAGAAACCAAAACAGAACAAGACAAATCTGCTGAATACTTTTGGTGTTCCAAGCACCAGGTAGGAAATAAAATGAATCAGTCCCCACTGCTCCTGTAACTTGTTGAGCAATGAGGGTAACAGCTAAAAGGTTACATAGAAAGCAGGCAGAAGGGGACAAGTGCTGTGGGAATGATCCTTTTAGGGACATTTTGGTTTGGTCCTAAGGCCCTATTCCCTTTCTCTACCACCAGATCGTCCTGGTAGGTATTTTAAATGAACTTGAGGTTTTCTTTTAGGGTAAGGTTGCTGGATAAAAATATAAGACACCCAGTCAAATTGGAATTTCAGATAAACAATGAGTAATTTTTAATATAATTATATCCCATGCTTATTTATATTTACTAAAAGCTGAAGCTCATATTTTACTGAGCTAAATCTAACAACCTTACCTTAGGAATAAGTTATAACATCATATAATAGTACGGAGAAGGCAATGGCACCCCACTCCAGTACTCTTGCCTGGAAAATCCCATGGATGGAGGAGCCTGGTAGGCCAGTGAATGGGGTCGCGAAGAGTCGGACACAACTGAGCGACTTCACTTTCACTTTTCACTTTCATGCATTGGAGAAGGAAATGGCAACCCACTCCAGTGTTCTTGCCTGGAGAATCCCAGGGATGGGGGAGCCTGGTGGGCTGCCATCTATGGGGTTGCACAGGGTCGGACACGACAGAAGCGACTTAGCAGCAGCAGCAGCATTTCACAAATAACTTCTTCAGAGCACTAATTCTGTGAAACTCAGCAAAAATAACTATGTGGTTGCAGAAGATCACTCACTGCTTGCTCTAACTGTAACTCAGAATGATATTCACCTATTTTAACAACTTATTGAACAGAGACATATTAATACACCTTTTGTTACCTGAACGATGTTGACTGGAGTGTTGCAGTATTCACTCACCCCACAGTATTCACTTACACAGGCATTAGTTTCTGCTGAAATCTCTGGGTCAATAATGTGTTAACAATCAGTGTAAACTGGCAACTGACAAGTCGGAACAGATTCTGGTCATTAATGCCTCTGTGACTCTCCTGAGAATTCAGTTTACACCATTGAGCATCTGCGATTTGCCAGACGCCCCACTGGTGTTTTACGTTCCTCAACTCATTAAATGGCCACACCTGTGCGGAAGCTAATGGGATCGTACACATGTAGGAACTGTGGCTCAGAGAGGTTAAGCCCTTTCCCCAAGGTCACACAGTACTGAGTGACGGAGTCTGAATCTAACACCTCCGCTTCATCAGTACAGGTTCACTGTATGAATTAGCTCATGAGAGGCACTGAAGAGTCTTCAGGAAAAGAAGCTTTCTGACACTGTTTAAATGACCACTTCCTAGATGGCGCCACAGACAATGTGGGTGGAGTATTTTACAGTTTGCCACGAATTTTGATAGACGTCTCACCTCTGAGCACCCTTTTAAGGTAATTTTCAGTTTCAGATCGCAGTTTCACAAATCCACTGGGCTCAAAAAGTGACTTTTCTGTTTCGGGATTTCTGAATTTTTCTGAACCTTTTGGTACTTTGTGTTCTCCAGGATCTCCGTTTCCTTCTTTTTAAAAACACAACTTCTTATAGCGGTATCTTTATATGGAACTACCTTTTATCGTATTGTTAGCTCTTCAAAAAGCCACACACTGTTCCATAGATGCAGCCACTGCTCAAACAAGCTAATGTGTAGAGCTCTTAGCTCTGCAATACTATTCTTGTTTATATATGTAACTGGAAAAGTATGGGGTCAACCATGACTGTCTTTTGAGTTATACCTAATATGCTATACTCAGTTATTCCTTTTAAAAAAATTAATTTTATTGGGGTACAGCTGCTTTACAATGTTGTCTGTATTCCTACTCTACAGAAAAATGAATCAGTTATACCTGTTCATATATCCCCTCTTATTTGGATTTCCTTCCCACTTAGGTCAGCACAGCGCATTAAGCAGTTCCCTGCCATACAGTTGGTTCTCATTAGTTGTCTATTTTTTTCATAGTATCAATAATATATATGTGTCAATCTCAGTCTCCCAATTCCTCCCCACTTCCCCTTTGGTATTATCTGTTTTCCATGTCTCTGTCTCTATTTCTTATTTTGCAAATAAGATCATCTATACTGTTGTTGTAGATTCCACCTGTATGCACTAATATATATTTTTCTCTTTCTGACTTACTTCACTCTGTATGACAGTCTCCAGGTCCATCCAGTTCCCTACAAATGACCCAATTTCATTCCTTTTCATGGTTGACCCAGTCAGTTATTCTTAATGCTTTGGTGAACACAAGATTTACTATAAAAGAATTATCTGGATTCAAGGATTGCCTGTGTCACTAACTAGGCTTGTGATCGTGAGTCTTTCAAGGCTTTGGGGCCAAATTATAACTCCATAAATATCTTAATTTACTGAGCTGGCAAAATATAAGTAGATGAGAAAAACTAAGATTCGGGGAGCTTAGTTGTCTTGGCTAAATCCATAACTATTTAGTTCAAAAAATCTTACCAATGTGTGTGAAGTTGTAACTTCAGCACTCACCAAGAAAACACTGCATATAGCTTTTTAAAGTATTTTTCAGTGACGTTCTTAGATGCATTTGGTCTAGCTAACAGAAATTACTTCGAATAAAGAAAGCCAAGAACTACTTGAAGCTGTAGTTGATACTGTAGTTTCTATCCTTTTGTGAATAGGATGCTCTTATTATAATACTCTTATTTTTAAGAATGAATGAAAAAGCTTAACTATTTTTAAACTACTCGTAGGAAGAACCAGATGGGAAGATGGGAGAAATTGTCAGTAATGAAGAATGCCTCTGTGCCAAAAACTTTCCCATATTTATTGATTTATTCATTTATAGTTTTAGCTCAATCTACAGTTCTAGAAATACTTATTGAGTCCTTAAACTGTGTCCAGCAGTGATCTAAACATCCATACTACATCACTGGACAAAATAGGCAATGATCCTGCTCTCATGGAGTTTATATTCTAGTGTGAAAGTGAAAGTCACTCAGTCGTGTCTGACTCTTTGCAACCCCATGGACTACACAGTCCATGAATTCTCCAGGCAAGAATACTGGAGTGGGTAGCCTTTCCCTTCTCCAGGGGATTTTCCCAACCCAGGGATCGAACCCAGGTCTCCCGCATTGCAGGTGGATTCTTTATCAGCTGAGCCACAAGGGAAGCCCAAGAATACTAGAGTGGATAGCCTATCCCTTCTCCAGGGGATCTTCCCAACCCAGGAATCGAACTGGGTTCTCCTGCATTGCAGGAGGATCATTTACCAACTGAGCTATGAAAGAAGTATGCCCTTAGCATATAACAGTCTCTAAACTGAATCCTAGTTACGCAAAGTCAGGTCAAACATGATCCCTGCTGCCACTTCAAAAAAAAAAAAAAAAATACAGCATGTGTACAATGACAGCTTTTGTAGACAATGAAATAGAGGCATGCTGAAGTTCAAATCTGTATGTGTTGAATCAGGACTCCAGTTTTCCCTGTATACCTCACCCACTCCTTGCTAACCATGTTTGAAAATTACTGGCTATTGTCTTCAACAGTAAGGAGTTAATGTAAGTTCTTGAGCAAAAGAATGATGCAATTAAGATGATACTTGAGAAATCGAACTCTGGTTGAGTATTTGGAAACCCAGACATATAGGGGACTGTGAGGGGTGTAAACACTGAATTGGGTCCAATAGGACAGAACCAGAAGTGATGAGACCAACAAGTTGAAATGGTTGGAGGGATAAGCAGAACTCGGCATCAGAACTTGAAGACTGGGCCTGAGGAGCTCCGAGGGTGTGTTCATCACCCTTGTTTTCAGTCCAAGACTTGCTTAGGAAGCTACCCCAAAGGAGCTCTGTACACTGATGGTGACTTTGGTCACCCTGACAAGTCTAGCTCTGATTGGGAGGCTACCGAGAGTCATAGGCTGTGTTCTGTGGGGCTGCCAGTCTTGCTTCTCTCCATCCATGACAGATGACAGTTAGTAAAGCTTATCCTTCCCTGGCTTCCAGAGAAGCAGGTTGTTTTTTTTTTTTTTTTTTTTTTTCCTGTGGCCTGCACTGTCCTTGTCTGTAAAATGAAGGTGCTGAATCGGATGACTGTTATGGTCCTTTTAAATGCCAAGTTTCTGTGAGTCACTTTTTGGTTGTGTCTATCAAGTAGCGCATTATTTGAGGCCTGCCTTTGACAATATTTAGAGGTTAAAGGATGCAGAATCAGCCTGAGCTGCTTTGGGCACAGAATCAATAACCATTCTTCACTTATTCCAGGGAAGGAGGGCAGGGCTCCCCTTGGTGTTCAAGGTCCTTATTCATAATAGGAGTACATGTCAGCATCCTTGAGAATGACAGATTCAGAATCAGGAGACATTCACTGAGTATATACTTTCTGGAGGATTCTTTGATTAAAAAATTGGTAATATGAGTAAACAAGGTAACAACTTTTTCTGTTAAGAGATTCAGAAGGATTTCTGTGATTCAATAGGATTTCAAAGATCTGTTAAATTTTGGTGGATCTTAGAGAAGTCATGATTTCTAATTGTGTTTAAACTTGTGTTTGTTGTGATTTAGGAATTTATGTCTAAGTTTGTTACATGACGCAATAGTTGACTTTCATTGTCATGAAGGTCAGAAAATGTTACCATCTGAGAATAAACACTATCTCAGACACCTAAAATAGCTCTCTTCTCTCCTTTATCTGATCCTTCATATGATGGAGTTTTATGAGCTTTGGCAGGAAAACAAAGAAATACGCCTCTTGGTTTTTAGGAACAAAGAAGCAGCTCATTGAAAAAAACTATTTCAAAACCTACTGAAACCTACTGAAATATTCCACCAAGAATGGATGCCCTCATCAAAATCCCTGTCATTTCTTGCTCTTACATTTCTCTCCTCACAGTCATGCATCATACAGTTTGTAGTTCATGTGATTATTAAAACATTTACGAATCTGCCTTTTTGCCTGGGTTACAAACATCTGTTTTCCAGTTCTGTTCATACACATTTGGGAGCCCTTTATGATGGAGCTGATACACTGACAAATACTTAATATGTTTCACTTAAAAGAATTACAGTCCGATCCTTCTTGTAAAGAAGTGGGCAAAGTACAGTTTCTGCTTCTTGATTACTGTAGTCTGTTCTTGAAATTACATCTGTGTTGTGTCACATGCAGTGATGAGATCCTCCAAAGGTATTTCTGGTTGTCAAAGCCAGACCTAGAGACTGTCGTAAGGAGTGAAGTAAGTCAGAAAGAAAAGAAAACAAAACAAAACAAATATCCTACATTAATGCATATATCTGGAATCTAGAAAAAAGAGAGACAAATGCAGAGAACAAACGTATGGACTCCAAAGGGGCAGGGTGGCTGGGATAAACTTGGAGATTGCGATTGACATATATACACTGCTGCTGCTGCTGCTAAGTCACTTCAGTCGTGTTCGACTCTGTGCGACCCCATAGATGGCAGCCTACGGGGCTCCCCCGTCCCTGGGATTCTCCAGGCAAGAACACTGGAGTGGGTTGCCATTTCCTTCTCCAATGCATGAAAGTGAGAAGTGAAAGTGAAGTCGATATATACACGACTAGGTATAAAATAGGTAACTAGTGAGAACCTAGTGTATAGCACAGAGAGCTCTACTTGGTGCTCTGTGGTGACCTTAATGGGAAGGAAATCCAACAAAGAGGGGATATGTGTATACACACAGCTGATTCACTTTGCTGTGCAGCAGAAACTAACACAATATTGTAAAGCAACTATACGCCAATAAAAATTAATAATAAAAAGTAAGAAAATCAAAAAATGGTACCAAAATTTCTACATTTCGCTTAGCCTATGGGATTTGCCCACTTGCTTCAAATCTGAGTGTTGCCAGGGGCGAATGCACAGTGAAACTTCCTAGATCATCATGAAATCACCAAGGAGAGATACACCCCAGGTTGCCAGAAGTTTAACCTTTGAGAAGGCTATGAAGGGCAATCCTGGGAGGGGGAAAGAAAAGACAAGGGGATTCCTCATTCCTCACAGGGTTTAAGTGGAGAAAGTGTTGAGTAGGAGGTGCTCTTAACTGCGTCAGCTCTCCTACCCGCGCAGTGGGAATTATTAGCCTCTGATATTTTCCCTGCACTTAACCTTGCAGGACTAGCTGCTCAATGACATCAAGCGACAGTTAAAAAAAAAAAAGTTCTCTCATTTTAGCTTCAAGGACTTGGCTTGCTTTGAGGCTGTTGCCCTGGAGCCTTTAAATGCAAATGAGGGAAACCCCAGGTTATAAAGCATCTGCTTCTGCAGACGGGTTTGCAAGCCTGTTGCCTTAGCAACATTTGTCCTTGTATTCCACAGACCACCTTGACAGAATGCGTGATGTGACGCGCCGAGAGATGAGGGGAGAAACTAGAAAGAAAAGCGAGCGCACAGAGGATGTAAAGATGGGTTAGTGGCTTGGGATCCTTCGGATCGTGTCCTTGTAATAAAAATAGAAACCTCATTTCCAGAAATAAAAGAAGCTGGGGAGAAATTAAAGCGTTGATTAAAAGGGGGGAAAAATAGCAGAACTAGCTGGACATGAGAGAGCAGAGATTTTCCAAAAATAGCCCTCCCATCAGCCGCGCTGCAGATGTGACCCTGTTGCTCAGCCAGGCAGGCCATCTGCTGCAGTGTTTCCCTGGAAACTCCCAGCCACGCCCCTCCCGGAGCTTCTCCGCCGGCCTCCCCGGCTCCAACCCGGCGCAGGGAAGATGCTGGCCCGTGACGTCACTGCTTCTAGCTGGGAGGAAATCCCAGGACGTCCCTAGGGTGGAGCCAGTCATGGTTGGCTCTAGTTGCTGGAAACCTGGGGTTTTTCACCATAAAGAATTACAAAGGCAAAAAAAATAAAATAAAATGCAATTCATCACAGTCTGAAAAAGCACAGTTTATTTTAATAGTCTCAATTCGTGATTAAAAAAAAAAATGAGACATCTATAAAAGAGTGCTAGCCTACAGGGGCAGCGCAGCAGCCAACCCTCCCACGGAGTTGTAACCTACCCTCTTTGGATGCATGAAAAAAGAAATGAAATGCTTTTGTTAACCACTTTTAAAAATAAAGGTAACGAATGTTTCTTCTCTCTACATTGTTCACTACATTGTGGCTTCTGCCGAAAACCGGGATGCGGTTCTCCTATGAGCTGTGGCTCCGCAGAGACTGACAGCTGTGTGCTGTCTAGCTAGCATGCATTTTGTCATTCCATGGGTGGTAGGTGAAATAAGGCTTTACCTGTCTTGACGGGACCTGCTGCCTTTTTCCCGCTCCTACAGAGGGTTAACCTCTGGGTAGAGGATTGAAAATATAAACAAAGAGTTGCCTTTGAAAGATCTTGTTGTCTCTAAATGTGTTTGCCTCACGTAGTCAGAATCATGGCAAAAATAATGATAATAATACAATACAAGCTTTAGTAATGTTGAAGTGGAGCACCTCAGCTAAAAGTAGATATTCTGGGAGATATGATCTCTGTTCAAGAACTGCAGATAATTACAGTTTTGGTGTCCTGTTGTTTCTAGGCAGTAAATCACAGTAAAAATAGTAAATGCTTAGGGAATAACAATCTCTGTTTTGTTTGCTCTGAGCAAAAATGAGGCTATGATTACAACATATATTGATTGAGTGCTGATTACTGGATACTCATCATTAGTTTTTGTGGTCCTTGCAGGCTAAATGTTGAGTCCATGAATCACTCTATTGTGTTAGTATTGCTAGGAAAGGGGTCATATTATTTGAAGAAATCGTCTTAAAGGAAAAACATTTGAACATGCATGTTTATATTTTTTTGTTCTCTTCTCTACGGTATTTATTGTTTTGCTACATTTAGAGGGTACATATCCTTACATTTACAGTTCTATACCTGTCATTCAAATTTTTGTTACCAAAAATGCCTTTGCCCTTTTTCCCCATTCCGTAAGCATCCTCTTCACATTTTCACAGTTAAATTGTGTATCTATAAGGGAAACATACACACACCCTGTTTTCAGGCCACAAACAAGAAGACATTCATAAATGTATTTGTCTTTTCAATAGAATCTACATACAAGAGCCTCCAATAAGGTTTGTCTGGAAATAAAGGCCAATGCTACTGACTTCACGTTATTGCAATTTGTCAGCTCTATGTAAAAATGTATTTGAAGAAAGATAAAAATGAAGACATATACAGGAGCTCTTCAAGGCTTTTTTGAACTTAATCCTTTGGTTTCTTAACTCCTTCCATTCCGGCCTATTAGGAATGAGATGAGGAAGAGTAACTGTAAAGCTATTAACATTTATAAAAATCTGCACATAAATGTTAACGAGCATTATCATCACACCTAAGGTTTCATTTGTGAAATGAATCTTTCAAACTCTAACTTCTTGAAACAGAAAGGATAAAGACATTTTGACCCACTCTAAATCCTATTTTCCCTGATGTCTCCTTCAGCCATATTAGGGCAAGTCTCTCTTTCTCAAAACCATTCAGCCAGCCCACGGCTCTCATCTTTTCCAATTTTGAATTTCACCGTTTACCTCTTAGCAATGGAAACCTTTGATTATCCCCCACCCCTTCTCAGCCTTTTCGTTTCCTCCATCGTTTCTACCACGGTCATACCTGGCCCTGGTTTTGTCTGGCTCCCTGGAAACAGGCTTCTCATCTGCCTTTACCAGGCAGGTCCCAGGTATTCCCACTTGGAGGGAACTGCCCTGTCAAAAAGGAGGAGATAGAAAACTCACAATGGCTGAAGAAAATAGACAAAACAAGGCTTTGCAGACCTGCTTGTTATAAATAGATGCTATTTCTGTTTTGCCAGTGACAGTACCAAGCAAACAAGCAACATTATGGGTTTGAGAACAGCGTGTGTTCAAGGCACTCAGTTAATCACAGGGAGAAGAAAAACTGTGGCTTTCTTTCAAAGATCAGATATTTTATAATGGGAAACGGTGGCATTACCTGCTTTTCTTTACTTCACATAGATGGGAGAAAATGGGACAAAATAGCGTGCATTTGTTTTGTTAAAAAATATCATATTAAAGAAAAAAAACAAGCATAACTAGAAAACACCAGGCAATTCTGGGGTAAAGTAATCAGATTTCTGATTACTGGGCAAGATATTAATAAAGGGCAATTTAAAAATGTTTAAAGAAACCCATTTCCTTAAAATGATAAACAACTCTCTAACTGGAAATTAGTATGTAAGCTATAGCTGCTACTTCGTCTTTTAATAATGTGAAATAACTCTGGGGTTCCATTTGGTTACATTTCAAAGATATAATACCTGACCACTCCTAGGCTGAAATCTTGGAGAAATAGAAATGCATTTTCAAGTTTTATGCTAACATTTTCTGGGATGTGCCATTCAATAGGAGGATGTATTTTGCTATTTCTGTGACCTTGGGTATGTCAGTCCGTCTGAACCTTGGTTTCCTTCTTTTGTTGAAGACAGAGACAGTGATACTTGGTGAGGTGAAAAAAGCCTGTGTAAGCGGACATGCTTTTGTAAATAGTGATGCATATCTGATTCACTGCTACGTATGTGTGTTTGTACTTGCTTTCTCCTGCTTCAGAGGCCATCCTTGTCTGTGTCAGCTGTGTGTGATCATGTTGCCCTCTAGTGACCGCAGTTCATAGAGGCCTTGAGGAAGCCTTGAGAGAGCAAGAGAAGTTACTGGATTTAAAGGAGGTAAGGGAGAGGAGGCTGGTGGTAGGAGATTCTGACTATTAACCAATCCAAGTGACAGGAAAAATAAGCAACAGCTTTCTCTGAGTAAGAGGGACCCGATGCACAAAGTGAGAAAAAAGAAAGGAAATGGAATAGAGAGAAAAATAAGATGCAGAACTCAGTGGCCAGGAAGGCAGGGACACTGGAATCTATACTCAGCTTCATTCTTGACCAGCGTGGGATCTTCTCCAAGCTCGACTTCTGTAACTGCGCGCCCCCCCCCACCCCACCCCCCCCCGTTAACAGGGAAATAAGATGATTAACATAAAGGTCTGCTGAAGTGCTTTGCAAAACCAAAATTCTCTGAGTCAAAGGAAGAAGATGAGAGAAAAACTAGAACCATAAGAAAGAGACAGGAAAGAAAAGTGATGAAAGATTTGCCCCCCAAAAATGTCCAGAGTGATCTTTTTACTGTGTCTAAAGTCACTTCAGTATTTCAGGATCTTAATCACAGTCAAGTGGCTGAATGAAGCAAATTGGGAGATTTGTTGATTCATATGAGTGTAAGAAGCATAATGGAGTCTCCCCCTTGAGAACCCAGGAACCTCATGGACTAATTTCCTCCTTTGGGAAATAAATCCCTCTTTTCTTAGAGCTATCTGAGATCAAATCTTAGTGTGGGAAGCTTTTTAAGTCCAGCTTCCCATTTCAGATGATAAAGTTTACAATCCTGAGTGGGTTAGGCTTATGTGGTACATTCACTTAAACCAATTGGGTCTTATAGAAAAGTCATTGAAGTCCACCAGAATTGTGGAATTTAAATAAGGATGGCACACGTCATTGTGAAGTTCTGTCATTGCTCTCTGTAGAGAAATGAATGAGTGCTTGAAATAATCTTACTAGCAGACATTAGACTTCAATTCAATGGAAAGAGTACTACAAGCTGTCAGAAGGGGTAAGTTTTAATTCTGACGTTGACATTTGCTAGTTGCATGATCTTCATAATCATGGAGGAAATGGCAACCCACTCCGATATTCTTGCCTGGAGAATCCCGTGGACAGGGGAGCCTGGCAGCGTACAGTCTATAGGGGCACCAAGAGTCAGACTGAGCGAGTTAGCCCACATGCATTAAATACTTATAATGTGCCAAGTTTGCTGTGTTGAGCTCCCAGGTAGCAGTGATGAGCAAATTCTGGTATTTCTAAGAGTTGTGATAAAGATCAAACAGATGTTCTCTTTTAAAACTCTCAGTACTGTAACAATAAAAAGTGTTGTGCATCCCTAAAGCAAACCGAAACAACGGAAAATTTTCCAACCCGAAGAGCACCGTTTAAGATGGCGGTTTAGTTTGGGAGCAGTGACCCATGGGAACACTGGAAATGACATTACTCCATGAACATTTTCTTCCAATGAACACAAAACCTGTTACCTCCCTAGAATTAATTGTCAGAGAGTTTTTCATTCAGTTCAGTTCAGTTCAGTCTCTCAGTCGTGTGCGACTCTTTGCGACCCCATGAATTGCAGCACGCCAGGCCTCCCTGTCCATCACCAACTCCTGGAGTTTACCCAAACCCATGTGCATCCCCTTCTCCTGCCCTCAATCTTTCCCAGCATCAGGGTCTTTTCCGATGAGTCAACTCTTCGCATGAGGTGGCCAAAGTATTGGAGTTTCAGGCTCAGCATCAGTCCTTCCGATGATTTTCATTAGCAAGTGGATAAAGCAGTTATTATTCATCAGGCTGCAGCTATTTGTTTATATATTTTTCTCCTATCTAGAAGCATCATGTCTAGTAGCACCCTGTCCCTTTTTGCACAGAAAGAAAGGGAATGGTCCCTTGTGTTATCAACATCATGTCCCTCCTAACAGGAATCACCTCTTCTACTCCTGTTTTGCCCAGGACTTCTAAAACTATTTTATGGGGCCACCAGGTGGCAGTTAGGGCAAATGGTTTTCGGCTTCTCTACCTGGCTTTCCCCAAGGTAGAGGAGAAGTGGAAAAGCAGGCCCTGGAAATTATAAACATGGTATTGTGAAGCTCTGGGCTCTGTGTTTTCACACACAATATCTCAGCCTATCCTTGTGCCCATCTCTGCTAAATTCAGCCGTTAAACAAATGGAGATAAACATGGGTAACAAGGCACCTTCTCGAATGGAGAAGAGCTAGAAGTACCACAGTGTAAATGCAAGAAAGTGATGAGATATCAAAGTAGAGTGCATTTCAGAGCAGCACGAGGTCTAAAAACTAAAGATAGGGAAGGAGTGGGCTGTGTGATTAAGGTGACATGTTCAAAAGACTTTAAGAGTTTTCACAGTAATTTAAGAACTAGTCCATTTCCTACCTCTTGGTCTCCACCGCCCCCATTTTTCTTTCTTTTCTGCTCACCTGGTTTGTGATATTTCTCCTTCTGTAGTTTGTCTCTCTCTTTAGTTTTCAGATTCTATAAATTTTACTTCTCTTTGCAAATGAATGAAACCTTGGTGTGAATTGTTTCAGGGGCCTGTTGCATTGAGAATTGAAGATAGGGGGACTTCCCTGGGGGTCCAGTGGCTAAGACTCTATGCTCCCAGTGCAGGGGGCCTGCGTTCGATCCCTGGTCAGGGAACTAGATCCCACATGCCGCAACTAAAGAGCCTGCACTGCCAAATGAATAAAAATAAGTTAATTCATTTTTAAAAGAGAGAATTGAAGATATGACTCTGGGTTCCTTACTGCTTCGGTGGAGAATCCACATACAAAAGTTCACTAAAGTAACATGAATGAAACATTCGACTTCTTACTCCCTTCTTCCATAGTGAGTTGCTAAATGTTAGAGTTGATTCAGCCAACTAGTGCTCAGTATTTCAGGCTCTTAATGAGAAATAAGTTAAGGCTATTTTTTCTCCTCCAGACAGCACATTGCTATTTTAAGCCTAGAACATCTATTACTCAAATTGGCATAGAAATATGCCACGAATTCATTATTCATTTTCTGGAGACTGTGAATGACTTGCTACGTATATGTGTTCTCATTGGCAGAAATTCTGAGTAGCTATTATTCTCAGTTTGTGCACTCTCAGTTTTTTATTTCAATACCTATTTCAAGATGAAAATTCAAGAATACATGACTTCAATAGACCTCTCCTTTTCTGGCATTTGAACTTATCTCTTGGGTAAAGTTAGGAACAATTGATTTCTGATTCTGTCACTTCTTTCTAATATTTCAAATCATTACATGAAACTATTGAGAATAACTTTTTAGAAGTTTGTCTTCTCTTGGGTGATAAAAAGTACTTTTATGTTTTTGGTCTATTCCTGTTTTCATGGGACCTGCCATTTGATTATAAAATTTTTCTGATGGAAGAGTCATAGGACAGCACGCATAAAAACTGGGAAAATAATTTTGCGTACAATTTTTTTTTTTGTCATCTGATTGCATTTTGTGGGAAATAAATTTTCCCTTTCAAACTGTCAAGTTGTTTTGACTTCACAACAAATGCAGAAGGAAGTTCGTAAACGTAGAACAATAACCAGTAACTAGAGAGTGCTGAATTTTGCTTATTCTCCCTTTGTATCACAGCAGAGAAATGAAATGTGTCTTACAAATGTCCATGCAGCAACTCGGGGTCACCTGGCACACTTGTTTTTCATCGCTTCAGAAAATAGGATCCTGGGTGAATATTCTGGAATGTGCAGAGTGTTACTATTAGTACTTGTGGGGACTTCTGTCAAGGGTTGTTACTTCCTTTCGCCTTTTATGCTGCAGTTTTCTTGAACTGAGTCGTTCAGACAAAAGGCACACATTTCCTGAATTCCAGCTGTGGGAGTGTTCCCCTCATAGGGTTGTGTCTCCCAGAGCCAGGTCTGGTGAACATGCTCGTGAGCCCTGGAACATGTTCTCAGCTACGCAGAAGTGCTTAATCCATTCAGAAGTCAGAGACTCACACATTGGTGGCAATGAATTGAATTGTAAGCATTCTTTCTTTATGAATGCATCAGTTCTACCCCAAGAGCAAGAACACCCATTATATAAAGTGAAATAACACTCAAGGGTATAAAATGTTAAACAATTCTACAATCTTGGGGATTGTTTGAAGAGAAAATCAAGCATTTATCTTTTTTTGTCCTTCTTGTTAGTTTCATTTTAATTTTGGAGGATAACTCAGGTACTCAGGTTATTCAAATATGTGTGTTTCTATTTTATTTTTGTTCTTTTTAAAAATCGAAGTGTAGCTGATTTACATTGTTGTGCCAATCTCTTCTATACATCGGAGTGACTCAGTTTTACACATGTATACATTCTTTTTAATATTCTTTTCCCAAGCATCTATCTTTGGAGTATTCTGTCTCTTACTACACAAAGGAGTTAGAGTTAACTGATTGAAATTCTTGAGAACTAGAATTTAAAAATAATGTTTATTGACGTACAGTTGATTTACAATGCTGTGTTAATGTCTGCCATACAGTAGAGTGAGTTATACGTATATATACATTCCTTTTCATATTGTTTTCCATTCTGGCTTGTCAAGGACATTGAATATAGTTTCCTGGGCTATACAGTAGTAGCTTGTTGTTTATCCATCCTGTATATAATAATTTGCATCTGCTAATCCCAAACTCCCATTCCTTCCTCCCCCCATCCTCCCCGCCCTTGGCAATCACAAGTTTGGACAACGAGCATTTTTGAGTTATATTGAGTGAAGTCAAACATTTCTGTTTGTTCTTTTCTGAATTTCTTTTGGGGTTAAGAAGGGTCAATACCGGTCTTGCTTTACACAGGAATAAAGGTTAGACCAGACAAGCACCCCAAATCGTTAACATCTTATTCCCCAGAAGTGACTAAGCTCAAATCTATCTGCAGAGTACATGCCAGGACCCTCTCTGCTTTTTTCTGGCCTGAGCTTCTTAGGAATGTACTTAAACAACCACAACATTCCTGATCACTGCCTCCAGGTGTAAAAAAGGAAAAATGAGTAGCAGTGAACCAGAAGAGGTTAGGCCATCTATTTTATCCTAAAAACTGCTTGGAGATAAGACATTTTTGTTAATTAGCAAGCACAGTGGGAATATAGATAGACAAGATATTAGCAAAATTCTGAAATATGATTTCTATAAATCTTTATTCTATCCTCTCTCAGATATTGAGACTATGCTTTACTTTTAACATCATCTCTTGTTTTTCTAACCTGTTATTTTTTTGAACTGTAACAGTGAAATTATCCTTGAATTTTTACATTGTGATTGGCAGTGCTTCTACTATAACTTCTTGGCACAACTTTATTAATAGTCATATTTACTAATTTTTGCCAAAATCTTAGTAAAGTATAGAGTGAAATAACATGTATGTATTCCCTAAAAATAGATATTAAGATTACTGCACTTAATTCAAAAAAAATAATACTCAATAAATTTCACACTTAACAACCCTCTGCAATTACGTAATAGTTAGGTAGCCCCACTGAAGCAGGATTGAAGTTACAATTCAAGCTTCCCAAGTCTTTTATAGTTCTACTTCTTTTCAGTGCTAATTTTCATTATTAGCTTGAGTATCTGGTTAAGTTCAGTGTAAAAAAAGAGATACCGAGTTATGACATGACTCTACTTTCAATCTCATAGTGGTGTTCAGTTCAGTTCAGTCGCTCAGTCGTGTCCGACTCTTTGCGACCCCATGAATCACAGCATGCGAGGCCTCCCTGTCCATCACCAACTCCCGGAGTTCACTCAGATTCACGTCCATCGAGTCGGTGACACCATCCACCCATCTCATCCTCTGTCATCCCCTTCTCCTCCTGCCCCCAATCCCTCCCAGCATCAAAGTCTTTTCCAATGAGTCAGCTCTTCACATGAGGTGGCCAAAGTACTGGAGCTTCAGCTTTAGCATCATTCCTTCCAAAGAAATCCCAGGGCTGATCTCCTTTAGAATGGACTGGTTGGATCTCCTTGCAGTCCAAGGGACTCTCAAGAGTCTTCTCCAACACCACAGTTCAAAAGCATCAATTCTTTGGTGCTCAGCCTTCTTCACAGTCCAATTCTCACATCCATACATGACTACTGGAAAAATCATAGCCTTGTATTAGTTCTATTCATTTCGATTTTTTAGTTTTTTCACTTAGCTTTTCACATATGAATGGATTAGAGAATACCTCTGCATTTTCTATATACCTTATATAGTATGTGTGCCAGTTGAATAGGTTGACTTTTCTCACTAACGCACCCTCTGTCAACCACTGTTAAATATATAAACCAAAAATATTATATCCTAATTTATATTATAGATAATTTAAGTAAGTTTTATTAGACAAATATGAGAGCAATTTAAGACTCCCACAATTAAGTCATATAAATATATGTATATTTGTATGTGATGTATATACATGTCATAGTTTATATACATGCAGCATATTTGCATGTCTACTCTCCATCAGATTAAATCCCCACTTATCCTACAAACTTTCCTTTAGGAATAAACTTAAATCTTCTATTTGTGAAATCAAAGAGAATTTACTGCTAGAGAAACACAAAGAAATGTAGGTAAATAACTCAAATGACTAACTCAGCTTAAGACCGTTTGATAGTTCTTTCTGCACCAGTAAACACAGAAAATTCGAAAGCAGCTTTGTGCCAACTCAGTGGAAAAAAAATCTCTCCTTAAGAGAGCATTGTCTTCAGTAGGAAATGCTGCCGTCTACCTTGCATCACCGAGCTAATTAGTGCACCGGAAAGACGCATGATATTTCCTGTTGGCAACCATGGAGTGTGAGAACTGGAAGGCTGCTACCTCTGGCATGTGCCAAGGCCCCCAGATCATGCAAAGAGGTGAAATGGCGCATGCCAAGAAAATCGCAACTGCAGGAAGAAGCAAATAATGTGAGGCTTTGTGTCTCTGCTACAAATGTAAATACTCATTTACCAGGAGCAGTTTCAGATGGACAGCTTTTGGATTCATGATGCTATAGTTAGCCAGGGTGCTCTTGATTGGGTGAGACAGGCAGGCAGCAGTACTGTGAGGAGGGCCTGGGTTAGTGAGAAACCTCAGCTCCTGCCGTGTGGGAATGGGGGTAAGACTGGTCGTTTCAGGGCAATGTCAAACTTTCCTCTGGCAATAGCCAGACAAAGCCACGATTGGAATATCACCCTCTGACAGGTTCTAAAATCTCTTTCTCTGACCTTCTTAAGGTCTGTAAAGCATCCTTGGTCAACAGAGGGAAAGGCACACAGTCAGTGAGGGAACTGTTGCCAAGACACTGCCCACGCAATTCCTACTGTGGTCAGTTGGGATTTAATACAGTTTAGAAGTCACCATTCTCCCCTTAATGGAACACTTAGAGTTATTGAAAAAATGGAAGCAGAACACAGTCCTCATCTTTCAAAATCTCATACTTAGACACAGCTGTCCTGTTCCCTGCAAGTCTTTAAGACAAAGGTTACAAGCCTGTTTCTTCTCATTCCCCAGCTCCAACCCAGACAACAGTTGCCTGAAAGCTTTTACATCTTGTCTTTGACTACCTGAAATGTAACCGGTAAGAATATATTATTATTAATCAGGACTATGTGAATTAATGCTTTCTAAGGCCCACTTGACTTCACATTCCAAGATGTCTGGCTCTAGATTAGTGATCACATCATCATGATTATCTGGGTCGTAAAGATCTTTTTTGTACAGTTCTTCTGTGTATTCTTGCCACCTCTTCTTAATATCTTCTGCTTCTGTTAGGTCCAGACCATTTCTGTCCTTTATCGAGCCCATCTTTGCATGAAACGTTCCCTTGGTATCTCTAATTTTCTTGAAGAGATCTCTAGTCTTTCCCATTCTGTTCTTTTCCTCTATTTCTTTGCATTGATAGCTGAAGAAGGCTTTCTTATCTCTTCTTGTTATTCTTTGGAACTCTGCATTCAGATGCTTATATCTTTCCTTTTCTCCTTTGCTTTAGGCCTCTCTTTTCACAGCTATTTTTAAGGCCTCCCCAGACAGCCATTTTGCTTTTTTGCGTTTGTTTTCCATGGGGATGGTCTTGATCCCTGTCTCCTGTACAGTGTCACGAACCTCATTCCGTAGTTCTTCAGGCACTCTTATCTATCAGATCTAGGCCCTTAAGTCTATTTCTCACTTCCACTGTATAATCATAAGGGATTTGATTTAGGTCATACCTGAATGGTCTAGCGGTTTTCCCTACTTTCTTCAATTTAAGTCTGAATTTGGCAATAAGGAGTTCATGATCTGAGCCACAGTCAGCTCCCGGTCTTGTTTTTGTTGACTGTATAGAGCTTCTCCATCTTTGGCTGCAAAGAATATAATCAATCTGATTTCAGTGTTGACCATCTGGTGATGTCCATGTGTAGAGTCTTCTCTTGTGTTGTTGGAAGAGGGTGTTTGCTATGACCAGTGCATTTTCTTGGCAAAACACTATTAGTCTTTGCCCTGCTTCATTCCACATTCCAAGGCCAAATTTGCCTGTTACTCCAGGTGTTTCTTGACTTCCTACTTTTGCATTCCAGTCCCCTATAATGAAAAGGACATCTTTTTTGGGTGTTACTTCTAAAAGATCTTGTAGGTCTTCATAAAACCGTTCAACTTCAGTTTCTTCAGCGTTACTGGTTGGGGCATAGACTTAGATAACTGTGATATTGAATGGTTTGCCTTGGAGACGAACAGAGATCATTCTGTCATTTATAAGATTGCATCCAAGTACTGCATTTCAGACTCTTTTGTTGACCATGATGGCTACTCCATTTCTTCTAAGGGATTCCTGCCCACAGTAGTAGATATAATGGTCATCTGTGGTCTATGAACAAAGCTAGTGGAGGTGATGAAATTCCAGTTGAGCTATTTCAAATCCTGAAAGATGATGCTGTGAAAGTGCTGCACTCAATATGCCAGCAAATTTGGAAAACTCAGCAGTGGCCACAGGACTGGAAAAAGTCAGTTTTCATTCCAATCCCAAAGAAAGGCAATGCCAAAGAATGCTCAAACTACCACACAATTGCACTCATCTCACATGCTAGTAAAGTAATGCTCAAAATTCTCCAAGCCAGGCTTCAGCAATATGTGAACCGCGAACTCCCTGATGTTCAAGCTGGTTTTAGAAAAGGCAGAGGAACCAGAGATCAAATTGCCAACATCCGCTGGATCATGGAAAAAGCAAGAGAGTTCCAGAAACACATCTATTTCTGCTTTATTGACTATGCCAAAGCCTTTGACTGTGTGGATGACAATAAACTGTGGAAAATTCTGAGAGAGATGGGAATACCAGACCACCTAACCTGCCTCTTTAGAAATCTGTATGCAGATCAGGAAGCAACAGTTAGAACTGGACATGGAACAACAGACTGGTTCCAAATAGAAAAAGGAGTCCATCAAGGCTGTATATTGTCACCCTGCTTATTTAACTTTTATGCAGAGTACATCATGAGAAACGCTGGACTGGAAGAAGCACAAGCTGGAATCAAGATTGCCGGGAGAAATCTCAATCACCTCAGATATGCAGATGACACCACCCTTATGGCAGAAAGTGAAGAGGAGCTAAAAAGCCTCTTGATGAAAATGAAAGAGGAGAGTGCAAAAGTTGTCTTAAAGCTCAACATTCAGAAAACGAAGATCATGGCATCTGATCCCATCCCTTCATGGGAAATAGATGGGGAAACAGTGGAAACAGTGTCAGACTTTATTTTTGGGGACTCCAAAATCACTGCAGATGGTGACTGCAGCCATGAAATTAAAAGACGCTTATTCCTTGGAAGAAAAGTTATGACCAATCTAGAGAGTATATTCAAAAGCAGAGATATTACTTTGCCGACTAAGGTCCATCTAGTCAAGGCTATGGTTTTTCCAGTGGTCATGTATGGATGTGAGAGTTGGACTGTGAAGAAGGCTGAGCGCCGAAGAATTGATGCTTTTGAACTGTGGTGTTGGAGAAGACTCTTGAGAGTCCCTTGGACTGCAAGGAGATCCAACCAGTCCATTCTAAAGGAGATCAGTCCTGGGATTTCTTTGGAAGGAATGATGCTAAAGCTGAAACTCCAGTACTTTGGCTACCTCATGCGAAGAGTTGACTCATTGGAAAAGACTCTGATGCTGGGAGGGACTGGGGGCAGGAGGAGAAGGGGACAACCGAGGATGAGATGGGTGGATGGCATCACCGACTCGATGGACGTGAGTCTGAGTGAACTCCGGGAGTTGGTGATGGACAGGGAGGCCTGGCGTGCTGCGGTTCATGGGGTCGCAAAGAGTCAGACACGACTGAGTGACTGAACTGAACTGAACTGATGTGAATTAAAGTACTGATATCTTTCCTCTTAACATTGAAGCTGAAGCCAGCTATGCTGAGAGCTTGAATTGTAACTATGGAGCCTGGAAGAGAGTAAAGTGTCTTCCTTCCCTAATTTCAAAGAAAGGTGCTGGGTGAACTTGGGGGCAGCCAGTGGTTCCTGGTAGAGAAGGACATGGCAACCCACTCCAGTATTCTTGCCTAGAGAATCCTGTGGACAGAGGAGCCTGGTGGGTTGCTCTCTATAGGATCGCACAGAATCGGACATGACTGAAGCGATTTAGCATGCATGCATGCATTGGAGAAGGAAAGGGCAACCCACTCCAGTATTCTTGCCTGGAGAATCCCAGGGACAGAAGAGCCTGACGGGCTGCCGTCCATGGGGTCACACAGAGTTGGACGCGACTGAAGCGACTTAGCAGCAGCAGCAGTGGTTCCTGGAAGATAACAGAAGGGAAGTTGCAGAAAGGGAGATGTCTACAGACAAAATTTTCATGTCTTGAAATATTGCTGATGTTGTGTGGGTCTCCAACAGTAAATACAGTAAGTCCTTACATATAAACCTTCAAATTGCAGACTTTCAAAGATGCAAATGTTCATTCCAGTAAGATCAGGTGTGAGTGAAACTGCAGCTTGCCCTCCGTCTGCTATTGCTGACGACCCTTCAGCTCTACCATCTCCCGTCTCCTGTCCCTCCTCCAGTCAGTAACTCTTCTTGCCTGCTCACTTGATGCCAATCCCTGTGTGCCAGCTGTTGGACTGTACTACTGTACTTTTCAAGGAACTGTACTGTAAGATTAAAAATAGTTTTTGTTTTTTTTTATGTATTATTCGTGTGAAAAGTATTATAAACCTATGCCAGTAGACTACTATATAGCTGGTTGTGTTAGTTGGGTACCTAGGCTAACTGTGTTGAAATGTTTATGATCAAATTAGACTTATGAACACTCTCTCAAAATAGAACTCGTTCATATGTAGGGGACTTACTGTACTGATTTCCTTCCTTTCCTGTACCTATAAGGTGACTGCTCCCAGGACCTAGAACTTGAGTGGTGGGAATGAAGACTACCCATGGGGGAAGAAGAGATTAAAAGTGGAAAATTCAGGGCAATTCATCCTGAGAGAAGTAGAAAGTTACTAAAATATTTTGAGCAGTGAAAAGTCGATGAATTCGGTGCAGTAACAAAAGATGGTAGAGGCTAAAGAGTCCAAAGTGAGAACAAAAAAGCCTAGATTCGTGACATTGAAGAAGAAAGAGAATATAAAACAAGTGTGTATTATGTGTGAAAGATGTTAAGTAACAGGATTTTTGACTGATGGAACTTAAGATAGAAAGAAAGGAAGGAGTGAAACGTGACTCTGATGTTTCTTTCCTACGAAACTGGTGAAAGAATAGTTCTGTGTGATGAAATAGGAAATTGGAAGAGAAGACTAATTTGGGGGAGAACATAACTTATTTTTAGATATATTAAGTTTATCAAATTTATTGTTGTATCTTATGGCTCAATTACAAACCCAGGTATAAATTTCTGTGTTTCATAGAACACTGTTAACGTGAAGGAAATACATGTATTTTGTTAAGTGATAAAAACAAGTTAAAAAATTATATTATGTTATGATTCTACTTTGTAAAGAAAAATATTTTTCACATATATAAAGGACAATTTAATGACATGCTATATTAAATGTTATGTAATAATTGTGAACAGTACTTTTAAAAAATAGCCTTTCTTTGCAAATCTTTCAATTATTCTACCTTGAATGCATTTTTGTTTGTTATAAACCAATCAAAGTTATTTTTCAAAAATTTGATAATTCTTATTATTCAGTCAGTCAGTTCAGTTTCTCAGTCGTGTCCGACTCTTTGCGACCCCATGAATCGCAGCACGCCAGGCCTCCCTGTCCATTACCAACTCCCGGAGTTCACTCAGACTCACATCCATCAAGTCGGTGATGCCATCCACCCATCTCATCCTCGGTTGTCCCCTTCTCCTCCTGCCCCCAGTCCCTCCCAGCATCAGGGTCTTTTCCAGTGAGTCAACTCTTCGCATGAGGTGGCCAAAGTACTGGAGTTTCAGCTTTAGCATCATTCCTTCCAAAGAAATCCCAGGACTGATCTCCTTTAGAATGGACTGGTTGGATCTCCTTGCAGTCCAAGGGACTCTCAAGAGTCTTCTCCAACACCATAGTTCAAAAGCATCAATTCTTCGGTGCTCAGCCTTCTTCACAGTCCAACTCTCACATCCATACATGACCACAGGAAAAACCATAGCCTTGACTAGACGGACCTTTGTTGGCAAAGTAATGTCTCTGCTTTTGAATATGCTATCTAGATTGGTCACAACTTTTCTTCCAAGGAGTAAGCATCTTTTAATTTCATGGCTGCAATCACCATCTGCAGTGATTTTGGAGCGCCCCAAAATAAAGTCTAATACAGTTTCCACTGTTTCCCCATCTATTTCCCATGAAGGGATGGGACCAGATGCCATGATCTTCGTTTTCTGAATATTGAGCTTTAAGCCAACTTTTGCACTCTCCTCTTTCACTTTCATCAAGAGGCTCTTTCGTTCCTCGTTTCTGCCATAAGGGTGGTGTTATCTGCATATCTGAGGTGATTGAGATTTCTCCCGGCAATCTTGATTCCAGCTTGTGCTTCTTCCAGCCCAGCATTTCTCATGATGTACTCTGCATAGAAGTTAAATAAGCAGGGTGACAATATACAGCCTTGACGGACTCGTTTTTCTATTTGGAGCCAGTCTGTTGTTCCATGTCCAGTTCTAACTGTTGCTTCTTTACCTGCATATAAGTTTCTCAAGAGGCAGGTCAGGTGGTCTGGTATTCCCATCTCTCTCAGAATTTTCCACAGTTTATTGTGATCCACACAGTCAAAGGCTTTGGCATAGTCAATAAGCAGAAATAGATGTGTTTCTGGAACTCTCTTGCCTTTTCCATGATCCAGCGGATGTTGGCAATTTGATCTCTGGTTCCTCTGCCTTTTCTAAAACCAGCTTGAACATCTGGAAGTTCACGGTTCACATATTGCTGAAGCCTGGCTTAGAGAATTTTGAGCATTACTTTACTAGCATGTGAGATGAGTGCAATTGTGTGGTAGTTTGAGCATTCTTTGGCATTGCCTTTCTTTGGGATTGGAATGAAAACTGACCTTTTCCAGTCCTGTGGCCACTGCTGAGTTTTCCAAATTTGCTGGCATATTGAGTGCAGCACTTTCACAGCATCATCTTTCAGGATTTGAAATAGCTCAACTGGAATTCCATCACCTCCACTAGCTTTGTTCTCATGGTCAAAGAAAAGCGAATTCCAGAAGTGTTTATAGACTCCTATAAAAAACCTTTACCGCTCAACAGAATTGCAAGGATTAATAGTTTTCATTTTCTCCAATTGTTCTGTATGCTGTAGATAGTATGTTACATTTTATGAAGCCAAAATCCAAATACATGTTTTAAAAATAAGACATTATTAAAAATAGTACCTAAAATATTTATGGATCAATGGGATGTGTAGAATTGATCCTAGAATAGAGTTGCCTGGGATCTTACTGGAGTTTCTTATAGAGAAAGAAACCTGGTTAGTCATACCATGAAGGAAAAAGAGAAAATGACCCACAGCTTTATCCAATATTAATTGTATTATCAAATCTTCTGATTTTTGTACCGTTTTAGCTGACTGTGGCCACTAAAACTTTAATTAAACTCTGTATTTATTGCTGGGTGTTAACAAGGGTCACATAAAAACGGCCATTTCCACATTTTTTTGGTATCACATTTGATATTTTCTTAGATACATAATTGGGATTCTTTGTATAAAGATCTATATAATAAATTCCTTCTCTAATTTGTTTTTAGTCCAACATGTTTTGTTTCTCCTTCAATAGTATTGTTTCTCTCTACATATTAACATTATGGAGTTTATCACAATTTCCACTTTCTGCTATATAACCAAGTCATTCAAAGCTAATTGTATTGCTTATTCACAGTAACCATATTTGCTTCTCTTAAATATGTCATGACTTACAAAATTGTATTTCTATATGCTTTGTCTCATTGACTGTTTATTAAAGTTGCATACTACCTCAAATTCTTTTTGAAAAAAAATTGGAAGTGAACATTACAAGTAAATACTGACAATGTATCTGCACAAATGAAGAGGCTGTAAAAGCAAGCAGATATATTATGGCAACATAATATATTTGGGATATAGTGGATATAGGGATGTAGTGATATGGTGGGGATATAGTAGTAAATCTGTTGCCCCACAACTCAGGAGATCATTGTAAACCCTGTAATGCCCATAAAAGCAATAGTACCTACTTAAAATCATAACATTTTTTTGCCCATGTATTTCAATAGGGAGATTTTGAAAGATATCACCATCTTTATCTTTGTTTCTTAGTTTTACCCTGCACTTCAGTTTCATGAGTGTATATAAGCCTAACTGTCAAGGCATTAAAAATACAGTGTATTTATTTTTAGTTGCAAAAGAAATTCATAAACAGAATTATCATTGAAACTTGTGTGCAAGAGAAAGTAATGAGGGTGTTTTGAAAACTTGTAGAAAGACCAAGATGATCAACATCTTTCTCTTTGTAACTTTGCTACCTTTATGGACATTTGGAAATACCGTAATAATGGGTATTTATATGGGGCTTAAGTTTACCCAAGGTAGAGGAAATAAAATAAGAAAAGCTGTTTAAAAGAGTGGAAAATCTTCTAGATACTTCCCCAATCCCTTTAGAGCTTGGTGAACCTGTCTTTTCATCCTCAACCTCATGTTTGGTCTTCATTAAGTAGTGTTTTCTGATTGACACTGGCTAAGTTCTTTGGAAGGAATGATGCTAAAGCTGAAACTCCAGTACTTTGCCCACCTCATGCGAAGAGTTGACTCATTGGAAAAGACTCTGAAGCTGGGAGGGATTGGGGGCAGGAGGAGAAGGGGACAACAGTGAATGAGATGTCTGGGTGGCATCACCGACTTGATGGACGTGAGTTTGAGTGAACTCCGGGAATTGGTGATGCACAGGGAGGACTGGCGTGCTGCAGTTCATGGGGTAGCAAAGAGTTGGACATGACTGAGTGACTGAACTGAACTGAACTGAACTGAAGTGCTCTGCAGTTATAAGCTAACTTCCATATATATCATTAGATTCAACCCTCACAACAATTCCATATGTATAATCAGATTTAATCCTCATAATACTTATCTGAGCTTTTAGTTTAGAAAACTAAGGCTTTAGCAAGCTAAGAAGTGGTTTGTCCAAATTCACACCTTTAAATTATGGGCAAGTCAGATCAGATCCATGCCTGGCAGCTCTGTATTCCATATCCCTCCCACTTAATGGAACGAGGATTTGGAGTTAAATTGCCATCAGCTAAGAGGTTAAAGCGTCTGCCTCCAATGCGGGAAACCCAGGTTTGATCCCTGGGTTGGGAAGATCCCTTGGAGAAGGAAATGGCAATCCACTCCAGTATTCTTGCCTGGAGAATCCCATGGACGGAGAAGCCTAGTAGGTTACAGTCCATGGGGTCGCAAAGAGTCGGATATGACTGAGCAACTTTACCTTCACCTTCAAAAAGAGTAGGACAGTGACTTCATGACTGAAATATTAGAGGTGGTAGACAGTATGCATTACAGTGGAGGGTAAATTCTGGAGCCCCTGAAAACATTGATGAATTTACCTTTTATTAATTATGAAATAAATAGGTTGGAGAGTGAGGAAATGTAGGTGTTGTTCCCAGAACCATTATTGATCAAGTCTGTGCTTTGATAATTGTTTTCCCTTTGTGACAGTAATTATACTAATTCTCTCTCATAGAGATCTTCTCTTCTTTATATTCTACCTTTGTTTGATTCTTAACCTCCTACATAAGCGACTTTCATTCAGTGTCTCATTTTTCTCTGTTGTGACAATTAATTAATACTCTTAGTAGCATTCAAGTGGTTGGTTTTCATGGGGACTTTACGCCCTGGTGAATGCAACACCCTGTTGGAGCCTCCCAAGTGGGACAGAGAGAGATGAAAGATGTAATGTATCCTTTTGGTTCTTAATAAAGCACTGTTGATTGAAAAACAGGTGGTCTTGTGGTTTGGAGACCTACCATCTGACAAACTCAAGGTCATGTCTAACAGAGCCTCTATACCAGTGCTTCTCAAACTTCCAGTGACATAAATAGAAAACACTGGGGGAAAATAAAAGTACCAAGTCCCAGCCCCCATTCAACCCCTTATAGTTGGTAAGTGTAGGATGTTTTAAGTAGCTTTTCAGGTGATTCTGAATTTAGAGTCACCAGTTGACAGACTCCAATGCAAGTCGTCAAGGTTTGCACTTTCACAAATCCAGTAGTAAGTTGACATGCTCCCAGGTGCATTGGGGGCAATTTTAGGATTAGCACTTCTCCAAAGGTAGATCTTGGGTTGCTTACCGAATGTTTTTATGGGAAGTACAGATAACTGTATTTCAACAAGAGTCTCAGGCAAACTGAAATCTGATGATCACTATTGTTAAGTCCCAGAACCAGAGCTGTTTGACTGCAGAACAAATGACCTGACCAAACTAGCTTCTTGGAATGAGCATGAATAAGAAGTTGTCCATCATGTTTCTTGAGCCTCCCATGCATTTGTTCTAGAACTTCTAAAAAAATGTATTCTGTCAAAATCTTATTTCCCAGTATAAGGATTAAATAGCTAGGGTTCTATTTTGTCTTGTTTTAAAGAATGAGGTCCCAGTTTTGACTGAAAAGGCTGTGATCCACCTGAAAGTTTGTCTGTCTTTGAGACAATTTAACTCTAGAATCAAACCAAAAAAAAAAAAAAAGTTCTCTTTATTATGACTTTCAAGAAAATCTTGTTGAATTTCAGAATTCCTTTATTTCCTGATCTCTCCCATTTCTTTCTAAAAATAACATATCTGCTCTAAAAACAGAGGACAGATAATATAAATATTGAGCAAAAGGAAAAGGAATTTTAACTTCTTTATCCTTCCAGACTGAGGCAGATGAGCTGGCCAGAAAGCAAAAGGGAGCTCTTTTGGTTCATGTGCCATGAATTGGAGTGTGGATATTAAGGGTGGAAACAAGCTATTAGATCATCCATTCACTTTACTCTCCAAACAGCAATTAAATTTGTGTTTTTTTTTTTTCTCTCTGCTCACTTCTTGCTCAAAGGAAAAAAAGAGCATTTTAGCTTCTTACAAAGAGCTCACTGAACGTGGAACACTTTTCTGTCCACACGTGTGGTGGCCAAGGGGAGGAGGCAGGAAGGAAGAAGGATAGTGGGGATCACAGTTGCTCTGCAGGATGATTTTGGCTATTCCCTTTGGCTAATGGGAACAGCTTGGCAGTCAGATGCAGCTCTCAGAGAAACAACCGACATCTATTATCCATCCTGAGTATGTGCTCCTACTTCCAGTTTTTGGTTGGTTGGTGTTGTTTTTTAATATTTTTTTGGTGTGGACCATTTTTAAAGTCTTTACTGAATTCGTTACAATATCGCTTCTGATTTATGTTTTAGTTTTTTGGCCACAAGACATGTGGGGTTTTAGTTCTCCGACCACGGATTGAACTAGCACCCCCTGCAATGGAAAGGGACGTCTTAACCTCTGGACCCCCAGGGAAGTCCCCCTACTCCTGGTTTTAATGCACAGTGTACTCTGAGATGAGAGTGCTGTTACCACGCTGCTGGTAACAGATGCACCATGAATTGCATGCCAGGACTCAAGATGGGAATGAGAAAACGAACCATCCCCACCCCCACCCCCAAAATATATAAAACCAAAAACTTCGGACAAAAAGAACAAAACAAACCACACTCTAACTCTAGCCTTGAGGGATCATCTCCTGAGATTGGTGTATGAAATCTCTCAACTCTTTTTCTCAGATGGAGAAGACAGATCCACTAGTCACGATTTCCTGCCTTTCTTTGAGGGATTTCTCTCTTTGTCACACACTTAATCTTTTCTCTTATCTAAATGTTAACTCCGTGTGAAGGTCTCCCCGTTTTCCAAATTCCAGAGATGGAGCAGAACATCACAGAGCTCGATGAGTTTCCTCTTAGAGATGTTTTAGAAAAGACTTCATTGTGTCCCCATTTTTTCTGAGCTTTTGTGTGAGCACTGTATGACCCAAGTTTTCGGGATCTCTTGGAAAGTAACAAAGCCTACAGAATTGCCATTTTCCCTCATTTTATTACCTTCTTTTACATCCCTTACTTAACTGCATCAGATGTCTTTGTTCTGACACTTTATTTAGAGCATTTTGACTGTGTTTTGGTGGGCAACAGGGACACACATATCTAGCTTATTTTTCCCATCTGGGCAGTTTTGAATATAAGGTGTTTGTGTGTTCCAGAGATAAGCACGTCAGTCTTTTCTCCTACCAGAAAAGGTTCTATTTTAGTCGTCTGTAAAGTAGACAATAGGGGGTGAGTTATGAGTTGTTAGTAGACCTGCTTACAACTAAAATTATCAACTGAAACCACAGTTGATGGTTTCTCCCTGCCACTTTCTGGTTATTGTTATTGCTTCGTTTTTAGCTGAAATTCTGACTTTTTAGCAGGGTCTGTTAACTTTTCAGAGTGACTAACTTTAGTAGTTAATTACATGGGTTTTTGGGCTTCCTGGGTCGCACAGTGATAAAAAATCTAACTACCAATGCAGGAGGCACAGCTCTGATCCCTGGGTTGGAAAGATCCCCTGGAGAAGAGAATTGGCAACCCACACCAATATTCTTGCCTGGAGAATCCCATGGACAGAGGAGCCTGGTGGGCTACAGTCCATGGGGTCACAAAGAGTCAGTACCACTGAGTGATAACACACACACACACAAACACATACAGTAATTATCTTTAAAAAGTAAAAATGTGATTTTTTTGTAAGATGATTTTAGTAAGGTGTTTTATTTAGCTCAATATATCTAGAATATTGTAAGTTTAATGTGCAATCAATGTAAAAATTACTAGTAAGATATTTCAGGGACTTCCCTGGTAGTCCAGTGGTTAAGACTCCATGCTCCCAATGCTTGGGGTGCAGGTCTGATCCCTGGTCAGGAAACTAGGGGCTTCCCGGCTGGCTCAGTGGTAAAGAATCTGCCTGCCAATGCAGGAGATGCAGAAGACTTGGGTTTGATCCCTGGATTGGGAAGATCCCCTGGAGAAGAAAATGGCAACCCACTCCAGTATTTTTTGCCTGGAAAATCCCATGGACAGAGGAACCTGGCAGGCTACAGTCCATGGGGTCACTAAAGAGTCAGGACAGGACTCAACGGCTAAACAGCAACAACAACATGAGTTATTTCCTCTGCATTTTCTTTGTTTAAACAATTTGTTGACTAAAAGCATCTTTGGAAACCTAAGATATCCTTCCAGGTAAATATCTGTAAAAAATATAAATACCATCCAGGTCTACAAACAAATGCAGCAATTGCCAGAGTGTGGTTATCTTTTACAGTCAGCACTGTGGTTTTAATGTGAAAAAATAACATAAAAGCTTCCTGTCGATTTGGCTTAGAGGATTGTCTGATTCAAAGTGTAGTAAATGAGGAACAGATAGAGCTATAATAGTGTGTGCTTACACAAAAATTAAGGTATGTACGTTGTGTTTTAAACATGATTCTATTGCGCATTTGATAGATTACAGTGTAGTTTAAGCATAACTTTTATATGCACTGGGAAATCACAGAAATTGTGTGGCTCACTTCATTGTGATAGTCCTTTATTGCTGTGGTCTTAAATGGAACCTGTAATATCACTGAGGTATGTCATATTTGACAAGGATTAGATAATGTAGGAGGGAGGGGAGTTTAAGTGTCTATAAAAAGGTGGCATGAGGGATCCTTGTGATGGAACTACTTGGTGTCTTGACTTGTAGTGGTCACACTAATTTTTTACCGCAGTTGTTTTATTACATGGTAAAATCAAATAGAACTATCTGTATGCACCCATACTAAACTGGTGAAATCTGAATGCTTTGAGTGAACTGTGTAAATAGTGACTTCTTGGCTGTGATAGAGAAGTATAGCTTTTGTCAAGATGTTACTATTCAGAGACACTGAGTGAAGGGTCCTAGGACCTCGCTCTACATTTTTTTTGCAACTTCCTATGAATCTATAATCATTTTAAGATGAAAAGGTTTTTTTTTTTTTTTTTAAAGAATCATTAAGACCCTTCCAGGTCTTCTCTTTCGTGATATAACCTTTGTTTAAGAAAACTAATCATTTGCTCACCAGTCTTCTCTTCCCATTTGAAGCAAAGTCAACAAAAAGATGTTAGAAGAGAAGGGTAACTAAGGTCACCTGAGATTCGAGAGAGTCTGTAGCCCATGTTCTTTCCTTTGTCTTAGCCATGCAGTGTAGCATATGGGATCTTAGTTCCCTGACAAGGGACTGAACCCATGCCCCCTGCAGGGGAAGTGCAGAGTCTTAACCACTGGACTCCCAAGAAAGTCCCTGTCGCCCACATTCTTTGCAGCAATACTAGTGAGAAGAATGGAAGGCTGGAGCCCTGGAGTGACTCTGTAAAACAGTGGTTCTCAAACTTTGGCATACATCAGATTCATTTGCTAAAATACAGCCCCAGTAGATCTGGGGTGAGGCTCAAGAATTGGCATTTCTAGCAAGTTCTCATGTAATGTTTGTGTCCATGCTTACATTGCTGGTCAGGACCCACACTTTGAGAACCACTACCACAGAACATCAGAGGGTAGGAATTTTAAACTCCCCCAAGAATCTTCCAGGTAAAATGCAATGAAATAAACTATTGACAATTTTTCTACCTTGACATCTTTTTTTTTTTTTTTAATTTGTATAGTTCCTTCCCTCATTTGCTGGCTGATCAAAATGTTGTTTTTGGTTCTTCATCTCTATGGGCTCAAGAAGTATGTCATTGAGTTAATTTACAGTCTCCTGTTGCATATCTGTCACATTCTCAGAAAATATTATCCCAGAAAAATCCATCAACACAACACATCAGCCCCTAAATGTACTGCACACTTGGCATGCAAGAGAGTGAAAGAAACCAATGAAATGCAAAAAGTGATCTATACAGAGGTCTCAAAGTGAGCTACAAAGTTATAGACTATGACAGAATTTGGAATTCCATTAGGGGTTCATTTTTATGAGTTTCTTCAATGGTTTTCTAAAAGAGAAATGCTGTTCTAGGCAGAGCATTGTAATGATGGTTGACCATGCTTTGGAATCAAATGCCTCTTTTTTCCCCATTTAATTTTGTTACTTACAAGCAGTCTTAATATGGTCATGATAAGTAATGCAAGCTTCAGGCTCCCCTTGTATAAAGATATATAATAATGCCTCAGTTGCAAGGATCTTTAGAATAATTAAGAAGATATCTAAAGCAATTAGCACATTGTCAGTTAAGTTCTCAGTCAATAGTTGCACTGATGATATTGAAAAGGATAGTGCTGATGGTGATTATCTGTAATCATATTTCTTGATCATGTTTTGGCAGGTATACTCTGAGACAGAAATTAAATAACAATTACATCGTTTTATGAGCAGTTACCAAGTGCTCAATGAAAGCTCATACCAAGCTCTATTAAAAGGATTTTCCTCTTTTTTTTTATTGAAGGATAATTGCTTTACAGAATTTTGTTGTTTTCTGTCAAACCTCAACATGAATCAGCCATAGGTATACATATATCCCCTCCCTTTAGAACCTCCCTCCCATATTCCTCTCCATTCCACCCCCTCTAGGTTGATACAGAGCCCCTGTTTCAGTTTCCTGAGCCATACAGCAAATTATCATAGGCTATCTATTTAGAAAATGGTAATGTAAGTATTCATGTTACTCTTTTCATACATCTAACCCTCTCCTCCCTTCTCCTCATGTCCATAAGTTTATTCTCTATCTCTGTTTCTCCACTGCTGCCCTATAAGTAAATTTTTCAGTACCATTTTTCTAGATTAGGTATATGTGTGTTAGAATAAGATATTTATCTTTCTCTTTCTGACTTATTTCACTCTGTAGAATAGGTTCTAGGTTCATCCATCTCATTAGAACTGACTCAAAAGTGTTCCTTTTTATGGCTGAGTAGTATTCCATTGTGTAAATGTACCATGACTTCTTTATCCATTCATCTGTCAATGGACATATAGGTTGCTTCCATGTTCTAGCTATTGTAAATAGCGTTGCAATGAACAATGGGATACATGTGTCTTTTTCAATTTTGGTTTCCTCAGGGTATATACCTAGGAGTTAGATTGCTGTGTCGTATGGTGGTTTTATTCCTAGTGTTTTAAGGAATCTCCATATTGTCTTCCATAATGGCTATATCAATTGACATTCCCACCAACAGTGCTAGAGTATTCCCTTTTCTCCACACCCTCTCTAGCATTTATTGTTTGTAGACTGTTGATGGCCATTCTGACCAGTGTGAGGTGATATCTCATTGTAGTTTTGATTTGCATTTCTTTAATAATGAGTGATGTTGAGCATCTTTTCATGTGTTTATTAGCCATCTGAATGTCTTCTTCGGAGAAATGTTTGTTTAGGTCTTTTTTCAACTTTTTGATTGGGTTGTTTGTTTTTCTGGTGTTGTGTTTATGAGCTGCTTGTATATTTTGGAAATTAATCCTTTGTCAGTTGTTTCATGTTCTATTATTTTCTACCATTCTGAGGGTTGTCTTTTTACCTTGCTTATAGTTTCCTTTGCTGTGCAAAAGCTTATAAGTTTAATCAGGTCCCACTTGTTTACTTATGTTTTTATTTCCATCACTGTAGGAAGTGGGTCATAGAGGATCTTGCTTGATTTATGTCATCGAGTGTTCTGCCTATGTTTTCCTCTAAGAGTTTTATATTTTCTGGTCTTACATTTAGGTCTTTAATCCATTTTGAGTTTATCTTTGTGGATGGTGTTAGGAAGTGTTCTAATTTCATTCTTTTACATGTAGCTGTCCAGTTTTTCCAGCACCATTTATTGAAGAGGCTGCCTTTGCCCCATTGCATATTCTTGCCTCCTTTGTCAAAAATAAGGTATCCATAGGTGCATGGGTTTATTTCTGGGCTTTCTGTCTTGTTCATTGGTCTGTATTTCTGTTTTTGTGCCAGTACCCTACTGTCTTGATGACTGTAGCTTTGTAATATAATCTGAAGTCAGGAAGGTTGATTCCTCCAGCTTCTTTCTTCTTTCTCAGGACTGCTTTGGCTATTGTGTTTTTGTCTTTTGTGTTTCCATATGAATTTTGAAATTTTTTGTTCTATTTCTGTGAAAAATATCACTGGTAATTTCATAGGGATCACATTGAATCTGTAGATTGCCTTTGGTAGTACAGTCATTTTCACAATATTGATTCTTCCTACCCAGGAACATGGAATATCTCTCTATCTGTTTATGTCATCTTTGATTTCTTTCATTAGTGTCTTATAATTTTTTGTGTAAAGTTCTTTTGTCTCCTTAGGTAAGTTTATTCCTAGATATTTAATTCTTCTTGTTGCAATGGTGAATGGGATTGATTCCTTAATTTCTCTTTCTGATTTTTCGTTGTTAGTATATAGAAATGCAAATGATTTCTGTGTATTGATTTTGTATCTTGCAACTTTGCTAAGTTCACTGATTAGCTCTAGTAATTTTCTGATACTATCTTCAGGGTTTTCTGTGTACACTATCATATCATCTGCAAACAGTGAGAACTTTACTTCTTCTTTTCTGATATGGATTCCTTTTATTTCTTTTTCTTCTCCGATTGCTGTAGCTAGGACTTCCAAAACTATGTTGAATAATAGTGGTGAAAGTGGACACCCTTGTCTTGTTTCTGCTCTTAGGGGGAATGCTTTCAGTTTTTCACCATTGAAAATAATGTTTGCTGTAGGTTTGTCATATACGGCCTTTACTATGTTGAGGTAGGTTCCTTCTATGCCCATTTTTTGAAGAGTTTTAATCATAAATGGGTGCTGAATTTTGTCAAAGGCTTTTTCTGCATCTATTGAGATTATCATATGGCTTTTATCTTTCAATTTAATATGGTGTATCACATTGATTGATTTGTGTATATTGAAGAATCTTTGCATTCCTGGAATAAACCCAACTTAATCATTGTGTATGAACTTTTTGATGTGTTGCTGAATTCTGTCTGCTAAAATTTTGTTGAACATTTTTGCATCTATGTTCATCAGTGATACTGACCTGTAGTTTTCTTAAATTAGTAGCAGGAAAGAAATCATAAAGTTCTGAGCAGAAATAAATGAAAAAGTAATGCAAGAAACAATAGTAAAGATTAATAAAACTAAAAGCTGGTTCTTTAAGAAGATAAACAAAATTGACACACCTTTAGCCAGACTCATTAAGAGAAAAAAAAAAGAGAGAAGAATCAAATCAACAAAATTAGAAATGAAAAATGAGAGGTTACAACAGGCAATGCAGAAATACATAAGAGACTATTATGAACAACTATATGGCAATAAAATGGATAACCTGGAAGAAATGGACAGATTCTCAGAAAAGTTCAATCTTCCAAGACTGAACCAGGAAGAAATAGAAATTATGAACAACCCAATTACAAGCACTGAAATTGAAGCTGTGATCAAAAATCTCCCAAAAAACAAAAGCCCAGGACCAAATGGCTTCACAGGAGAATTCTATCAAACATTTAGTGAAGAGCTAATGCCTATGCTTCTAAAACTCTTTCAAAAAATTGCAGAGGAAGAAACACTTCCAAACTCATTCTATGAGGCCACCATTACTCTGATATCAAACCCAGGATTTTCCTCTTTTTTTTCCACGTTAAATCTTCACATCCAGCCTATGTAATGAGATGGACTGTTCTCATCTGCTATATGAGTCTGGTGTCTTCCTCACGGTTACTGAGTGTGTTAGTTTTCTAAGGCTCCATAACAAAGTGCCACCAACTGGGCGGCTTACATAATAGAAATTTATTCCCTCATAGTTCTGGGATCCAGAAGTCTGAGGTCAAGGTGTCAGCAGTGTTGGTTAATTCTGAAAGCCTTGAAAGGAGGATCTGTTTCAGGCTTTTGTCATTGGCTTGTGTGTGGCGGTCTTCTCCCTGTGTCTCCTCTCTGCTTCCCCCTCTACACCCCTGTTTCCAGATTTCCATTTTTAGAAGGACATGAGTCTTATTGGAGTAAGGCCCACCCTAGGGAACTCATTTTAACTTGATTTCCTCTGTCAAGACCCCATCTCCAAGTAAGATCACATGCTGAGGTCCTGGGGGTTAAGACGGCAATATATCTTTTATTCCGGGACAGAGTTCAACCCATAACATGCAAGTAGAAAATCTTCAAGTTGAAATTTTAACCTGACTTCATAGGCAGTGTTATGTATAGAATGTTTGTCTGTCCCACTAAAATACCTACGGTGGGTAGATCCTCCATGATGGAACAAGTGCCCTTGTACGAAAAGAAAGAGACCAAAGCCCTCTTTCTTCATACCATGTGAGGAAACAGCAGGAAGATCAGTTCAGTTCAGTTCAGTTGCTCACTAGTGTGTAACTCTTTGCCATGCCATGGACTGCAGCGTGCCAGGCCTCCATGTCCATCACCAGCTCCTGGACTTTACTGAAACTCATGTCCATTGAGTTGGTGATGCCATCCAACCATCTCATCTTCTTTTGTCCCCTTCTCTAGCCTTCACTCTTTCCCATCATCAGGGTCTTTTCAAATGAGTCAGTTCTTCACATCAGGTGACCAAAGTATTGGAGTTTCAGCTTCAGCATCAGTCCTTCCAATGAATATTTAGGACTTATTTCTCTTAGGATGGACTGGTTGAATCTCCTTGCAGTCCAAAGGACTCTCAAGAGTCTTCTCCAACACCATAGTTCAAAAGCATCAATTCTTTGACACTTAGCTTTATTTATAGTCCAACTCTCACATCCATACATGACTACTGGAAAAACCATAGCTTTGAGTAGATGGGCCTTTCTTAGCCAAGTAATGTCTCTGCTTTTTATTTTTTTTATTTTTAAATTTATTTATTTTAATTGGAGGCTAATTACTTTACAATATTGTAGTGGTTTTTGCCATACATTGACATGAATCAGCCATGGGTTTACATGTGTTCCCCATCCTGAACCCCCCTCCCACCTCCCTCCCCATCCCATCCCTCTGGGTCAGCTGTCTAGGTTGGTCATAGGTTTTCTTTGAAGGAGCAAACGTCTTTTAATTTCATGGCTGCAGTCACTATCTGCAGATAGTGATTTTGGAGCCCCCCAAAATAAAGTCTGTCACTATTTCCATTGCTTCCCCAGCTATTTGCCATGAAGTGATGGGACCGGATGCCATGATCTTTGTTTTCTGAATATTGAGCTTTAAGCCAACTTTTTCACTCTCCACTTTCACTTTCATCAAGAGGCACTTTAGTTCTTCACTTTCTGCCATAAGGGTGGTGTCATCTGCGTATCTGAGGTTATTGATATTTCTCATGGCAATGTTGATTCCAGCTTGTGCTTCTTCCAGCCCAGTGTTTCTCATGATGTACTCTGCATAGAAGTTAAATAAGCAGGGTGACAATACACAGCCTTGATATACTCCTTTTCCTATTTGGAACCAGTCTATTGTTCCATGTCCAGTTCTAACTGTTGTTTCCTGACCTGCATACAGGTTTCTCAGGAGGCAAGTCAGGTTGTCCCATCTCTTTCAGAATTTTCCACAGTTTGTTGTGATCCACACAGTCAAAGACTTTGGCATAGTCAATAAAGCAGGAGTAGATGTTTTTCTGGAACTCTGTTGCTTTTCTGATGATCCAGCAGATGTTGGCAATTTGATTTCTGTCCTCTGCCTTTTCTAAATCAGCTTGAACATCTAGAAGTTCACAGTTCACATACTGTTGAAGCCTGGCTTGGAGAGTTTTGAGCATTACTTTGCTAGCATATGAGATGAGTGCAGTTGTGCGGTAGTTTGAGCATTCTTTGGTATTGCCTTTCTTTGGGATTGGAATGAAAACTGACCTTTTCCAGTCCTGTGGCCACTGCTGAGTTTTCCAAATTTGCTGACATATTGAGTGCAGCACTTTCAAAGCATCATATTTTAGGATTTGAAGTAGCTCAGCCAGAATTCCATCACCTCCACTGGTTTTGTTTCTAGTGATACTTCCTGAGGCCCATTGACTTCCCAATCCAGGATGTCTGGCCCTAGGTGAGTGATCACACCATTGTGATCATCTGGGTCATGAAGATCTTTTTGGTATAGTTCTTCTGTGTATTCTTGTCACCTCTTCTTAATATCTTCTGCTTCTATTAGGTCCATACCATTTCTATCCTTTATTGAGCCCATCTTTTCCTGAAATGTTCCCTTGGTATCTTTAATTTTCCTGAAGAGATCTCCAGTCTTTCACATTCTATTGTTTTCCTCTATTTCTTTGCATTGATCACAGAGGAAACTTTCTTATCTCTCCTTGCTATTCTTTGAAACTCTGCATTCAAATGGGTATGTCTTTCCTTTACTTCTTTGCCTTTCGCTTTTCTTCTTTTCACAGCTATTTGTAAGGCATCCTCAGACAATCATTTTGCCTTTTTGCATTTCTTATTCTTGGGGATGGTCCTGATCACTGCCTCTTGTATAATGTCATGAACCTCCATCCATAGTTCTTCAGGCACTCTATCTATCAGATCTAGTCCCTTGAATCTATTTCTCATTTCCATTGTATAATCATAAGGGATTTGATTTAGGTCATATCTAAATAGTCTAGTGGTTTTCCCTACTTTCTTTAAGTCTGAATTTGGCAATAAGGAGTTCATGATCTAAGCCACAGTCAGCTTCCTGTCTTGTTTTTGCTGATTGTATAGAGCTTCTCCATCTTTGGCTGCAAAGAATATAATCAATCTGATTTCGATATTGACCATCTGGTGATGTCCATGTGTAGAGTCTTCTCTTGTGTTGTTGGAAGAGGGTGTTTGCTATGACCAGTGTGTTCTCTTGGCAGAACTCTGTTAGCCTTTGCCCTGCTTCATTTTGTACTCCAAGGCCAAATTTACCTGTTACTCCAGGTATTTCTTGACTTCCTGCTTTTGCATTCCAGTCCCCTATAATGAAAAGGACATCTTTTTGGGGTATTAGTTCTAGAAGATCTTGTAGGTCTTCATAGAACCATTCAACTTCAGCTTCTTCAGCATTACTGCTAGGGGCGTAGACTTGGATTACTGTGATATTGAATGGTTTGCCTTGGAAGTGAACAGAGATCATTCTGTCATTTATAAGATTGCATCCAAGTACTGCATTTCAGACTCTTTTGTTGGCTATGATGGCTACTCCATTTCTTCTAAGGGATTCTTGCCCACAATAGTAGATATAATGGTCATCTGAGTTAAATTCAGCCATTCCAGTCCATTTTAGTTCACTGATTCCTAAAACATTGATGTTCACTCTTGCCATCTCCTGTTTGATCACTTCCAGTTTGCCTTGATTCATGGACCTAACATTCCAGGTTCTTATGCAATATTGCTCTTTACAGCATTAGACTTTACTTCCATCACCAGTCACATCCACAACTGGGTATTGTTTTTACTTTGGCTCTGTCTCTTCATTCTTTCTGGAGTTATTTCTCCACTGATCTCTAGTAGCATATTGGGCACCTAATGACCTGTGGAGTTTATCTTTCAGTATCCTATCTTTTTGCCTTTTCATACTGTTCATGGGGTTCTCAAGGCAAGAATACTGAAGTGTTTTGCCATTCCCTTCTCCAGTGGACCACGTTTTGTCATAACTCTCTACCTTGACCTGCCCGTCTTGGGTGGCCCTACAGTTTCTTTGGCTCACAGTTTCTTTGAGTTAGACAAGACTGTGGAAGATAGCCATCTGCAGTCCAGGAAGAGGGCTCTCCTCAAATACCAAATCCAGTGGCACCCTCACCTTGGACTTAGCCTCCAGGACCTTGTGCTGCTTATGCTATCCAGTTTATACTATTTTATTATAGCAGCAAAACTGACGAATATACTGCAGTATATTGCATGGCTTTATGCTATGGGACTTTGAAGGGCCTGCATCTCATTAGCAGTGCCAGGCAGTCAAGTTTATTGGATCCTCACATTCAAAAGACACTTTGATTTTTTTTTCATATTGTGCCAACTCTTTCTATAAGATACATAAAACTTATAAGAAAACGTAAATTTGCCATCTTTATATCTGACTTGTTAGCAGGATCCCTCCAAGGGAAGGTGTGATTGATAATGATACTAGACATTACATGGGAGCTTTGAGGCTCAGTAGAAGTGACCTCTTTGTATTTATTTTTAGAAGTTCCTTATCCCAAGTCTAAATATTGAATCTTAGTTAAGACCAAACCAGCCAGAAGTTATATAAACCAGTTGTTTCTATGTGATGAACTGAAGCAAAAACTAAATTTAAGAGTTTAAATTCAGAGTTTAAATTTGCCCTGTCAGAATCAGTATGCAAAATTAAGGCAATGACTTCATTCAGGCCATTGCAGTTAATGAGGAATGTCTCAAAGGAAAGGAAAGGGATATGGAGTCTTGTTGATATTGAAGAATGAAAGGTTTGTTGTGGGGATTCTTACGTGCTACTGTTTTCCAGGAGTACAGTTTGTTAACTTACAATATTGGCAGTTCCTCCTTTTGTTCAAGTTGAATGAGTGTCTTTTAACCCTGAACAACTCTGAACTGAACATCTTAAACCTCTTGCATAGTCTCGCAAGAATTTCTTGTTGGCATCATCCCTATAAAATGTGTAAACCACTTGTTTAGGGGTGGTGGCAGAAGTCAGTTGTTTCAGAGTCCTAAAAATAGGGCTCCTTAAAAGTGAGATACTGGAAATGAAAAAGACATGCTAACATCGAAGATTATATTAAAGAGATTAAAGATTATATTAAAGACACTAGTTGGAACTCTGAGGGTGCCAGTCCAGTGGTTTCCAGGAGGTTGGTGAAGGAAAATGTTTCAGTTTAATAGGTTTCTTAGATATTAACAATATGTCCATGCTCCTAGTCATGGCTGTTTCTCATATAAGAGAATGAATGACCTGAACTTTCATAAGACTTTGTTAGTGGCCCAGGCAGTGACTTGTCTTAGGATGAATCTAGCTTATGCATGATCTGCTGCAGTGGTGAGTTCTTCAAATTCAATATCAAATTAAACTTTAGATTTTGAACTTCAGCTCTCAAGATTCTTCAGATCTTGGAGAAGAGGGCTCACTGCCAGGTAGTTTATAATCCCAATAGGAATTTGAGCAATCAAGTTATAGTTCTCAGTGATGCTGAGTCAGGGAAAGAAAGAAAGGTTATAGCTGGATACTGAAGGAAACTGGAAGATATGAAAATTCTGTAAAGACTGATAATGTAGTCAAACTGGAAGAATGTGTTTTAGTTTTCTACTGAAACAAAATTTATTGCCATTGTCACCGCTCAAAAGATCAAAGATACTCTTAAAGAAAGATGGTTCTTGATCACAAAATATGGCTGATATTATCTGATTTGGCTTAGTTCTTTACATAAGTGTAGCAAGAATGATTGGAGAAGAAAATGGCAACCCACTCCAGTATTCTTGCCTGGAGAATCCCAGGTGTGGGAGAGCCTGGTAGGCTGCAGTCTATGGGGTCGCACAGAGTCGGACACGACTGAAGCGACTTAGCAGCAGCAGCAAGAATGATAATATACTGTATAGGTCTTCCTATGTTTGCTTTTCTGAAGGTTTCATAAGGAATCTTAGATTGGATTTTTACAAGCCTCTTTGAGGTCAGTAAGCTAAACTAAGACCTCACCAACCGAATCCACTTGTAGTATTTATACATTTGGGTGAATTCTCCTCTGGAGTTCCCCAAAATATCCCGTTTTCTGGTCCTGCCAGGAAATGACTTTGCACACTCACCTGTAAAGCAGGGACCACTGTAAGCCAGGAATCAGGCCAATTTTCCCAAGAGAGCTTTGTAAACAAGGCTCCATGAAATCAACCTTGGTTCCTTAACAGTGCCTCGTCATATCTGATTAAATAAATTCTCAAATAAACTTTCCAGGCAAGAACATGGTTGCATACCTAATGTTTCCAATATGTTCTGATAACAAGCAAGACAGATTTGTATTGAACCTGTGCAAGTAACTATATCATCATGAAAATCAAAGTACTTAAAAAGAGTTTCTGAATTCTGAAGCAGTCAGACAGAAAGAAAACACGTTTACAAACGTTTTCTCTTTACAAAATTATATGCCACTGAATTGTTATGAGTTACAGATGGCTTAAGAGAAAGAGGTTCTCTATACCCAGAAAATAGACCATTAAAACATCAACAGTATTCCAGAATCCCCAGTCATTCCCTTATCCAATCATTCAATTCTAAGTAATTCTTATTCTGCTCCATCATGGCTTAGTGGTCTCATAAGCGCATCTACTTTTCCACTAGGGTTCTGGAAATCCTGCCTCAGTCCCCTAGACTCAAAGTTGTTTAAGTGATGTTATCAGAAGGCTTTGTCCCAAATCAAAAGAACCTGGCATAGCCTTTATCCCTGGGGCTCAGAGACAATCTTTCATTTAAGACAAAATACTCTGGCCTGTAGCTGATTTGCAAGAGCTTTCAGGAAGGCAGCAAAGTAAAATAAAATTTATCTTTAGATGACATAAGACTTAAAATGACTGTGGTTAACTTATTACTGTTAGTTTTCAAAAGCAAAAGATCTGCTGAGGGTTCATTATAAGAATCCCCATTGGAAAATCACTGGTTTAGAAGATGTGAGTTTCAAATTAAAGAAGTAAAGCTGTGACCAAGTTAGCATTTAATTTATTTTTAAAATAAAAACTTTATTTTGATTATAATTCACATACCATACAATTGGACACGACGGAGCACACATACCATACAATTAACCCATTTAAAGTAAACAATTGGCTTGTATTCTCTTGTGAAGTTATCACAACAATCAATATTAAAACATTGTCATCATCCCCCAAAAGAAACCCTATACCTATTAGTAGCCATTTTCTATTACCCACAATTCCCTCAGGCCTTGGCAACCACTTTTTGTTTCTGTGTGCTTAGTTGCTCAGTTGTGTCCAACCCTTTGTGATCTTTTGGACTGTAGCCCACCAGGCTCCTCTGTCCATGAAACTTTACAGTCAAGAATACTGAAGTGAGTAGCCATTCCCTTCTCCAGGGAATCTTCCTGACCCGGGGATTAGACCTAGGTCTCCTGCATTACAGTCAGATTCTTGACCTGCTGAGCCATCACGGATACTTTTTGTCTATAGATTTTTCATATATATACATGTATAATATATATTTACATTTTTGTCTATAGATTTGCCTTTTCTGAACATCTCATATAAATGGTTACATAGAATACGTGGCCTTTTGTGACTGATTTGTTTTACTTAGCATGTTTTCAAGGTTCATTCATGTTGTAGCATATATCAATACTCCATTTCTTTTTCTTGCTAAATGGTATTCCAATGCATAGATATACTTTATTTTTTTGTACCACAGTAGAAAGTAGCCTTATTCACAAATAAGGCTACTATAAATATTTGCATATACATTTATATATAACATCTATTTTAATTTCTCTTGGGTGTATACCCAGAAATGGAATTTCTGGGACATATGGTACTGAGTTAACATTTTAAAACTAACAAACCATGATGACAGTATGCTGTTGTGGTCTTAATATTAGGCAAGGCAGTACCAGGGCTCAAAAAGAAACATATTAGGGGTAGGAAAGGTATTGACGATCCTCTAGGAATTTCCTGTACAGCACACAGTTTCTGAAATATTTATAGTAATGATGTTTTACCCTAATAGATTTATCCTAGGGAAGACTAAGCATCGCTTCTAATTTGACAGTGATTCCCATGCAACTCATTAAAAGTAACATATCAAATAAACCTAATTGTTTTTAGTATCTCCCTTTTTACAAGGTGAAATAACACATTCTTGTGATTTCCAGGAACTCTTTGGGAAATATCGAAGACAGTTTTAGATGCAAAAGATATCACACAGGGCTCAGTTTCGGGAAGGAAAAATACCAAAGTCAGCAGATTTAAACACCTGATTAAGATAAGACCAAGGGTTATTTGAAACAGTGCTTCGCTACCTGCTTAACTAAAGGGACAGTAGAAGATTTTAAAAGTAAACACAGATGGTAATGTGATTGTAAAGAATCTTAACTTTTTCAAAAGTAAAAAGATTTTGTTTTCTTAGATAATCAAGAAGATAGTAAAGTCAACATAACATACAGGAAATCGTTCTAAGACACAGAATCTTTGCCTTCTAGGCAGATTACTCAGAAGGAGAAGCAAAACATTCACAGCTTCATTAAAACTGGACCAGCAATCCCATAAAAGTTTGTCTTTTTAATGGAGAGAAAAGCTAGTTATACTTTGTGTCTGTATAGTGTTTGATACTGAATGTCATTTTGAAAAATCTTATAAATGAACTTCTCAAGCTTTAGCCAGGTTTAACTACAGCTTTGACTCTCTTTCCAGAAGCCTCTACAACTCTCTGAATCCACTTGGATTCTGTCCTACACATTAGCAACTAGCCATTTGATTTTAGGATTAAGCTATTTTTTTTTTGTTAACAAAAACATATCCTGCAAATCTTGCTGCCAAAGTTGTACCTCTCTGCCACTACTAATCCTCATAGAGTCTTATTCACATGCTGCTGCTGCTGCTAAGTCGCTTCAGTCATGTCCAACTCTGTGCGACCCCATAGATGGGAGCCCACCAGGCTCCTCTGTCCCTGGGATTCTCCAGGCAAGAACACTGAAGTGGGTTGCCATTTCCTTCTCCAATGCATTCACATACATCATTATAAATTTAACCACAGTTACTTTTATTTTCCAGAGGAAGAAGGGAGATGAGTGATTGTGAACTGTCTGTTATACACCAGCATTTTATAGCAGACTAGCAGAACTCACACTTGAACACATTTTCACAACTTTTAGTAGCCATTCATATCCCTTATGTACAACATTGTAAAATGGCAAAAAGGAATGCATTTGTTAACAGACCCCAAAATGTCTAGCCTCACTCTAATATTGAGTTGGCCAAAAAGTTTATTCTGATTTTTCTGTACTGTTTTACGGAAAAACCCAAATGAACTTTTTGGCCAACTTAATACATAAAAATAAAAGAAAAAATGTAAATAACCTCAAAATTATGTTTATTGATCATCATTTCAATAGTCTGTCTTACTTTTTCCCCATTTTTTCCACTTTTTCCCCCATTGGATTTAGATATCCAGTAATTCAGTTTCATATCAATCCAGTTTTGGGTAAATAACTCAATTTAGTATCAATTTCCTTAAATTCTGGGAATTTTAGAAATATTCAGTTTATACAAATGATATTTTATCTCTAAGCCAAGTAAAATCCAGCTCCTGTAAGAGATATTGCAATCTAATCTGGTAATTCTTTCCTAGGTAGGAAAATGTTGGTTGCTCATACAGTGAGAGGTAAAGTCCTTTCTGAATTACAGACACACAGAAATGCAGAGTTTAGCTTCGATTTTAAAATTTAAGCTATGGGTGAAGAGTAAACAGACCTACAAAAGTTACTGGTCCCTATCAAAAACCTGTTCCCTTCCCAGTGGATATGAATCTTCATTGATTTGACCTTAAAATAGACAAACAGAATAAGAGTAACAAGCCAAACTCTCTGTCATCTTCACCCAAGAGAGACAAGATCTCCACCAATCATTAATCCACTTATAGAGATCACCAAATGGTCAGGCCACAAAGCCCAAAGAAGTTCACCAGAAAACAAGTGAATACTCAACAGGAATGCCAATCAAACCCTTGCCATGCTATCAGTGAACAAGAGTCGACATTACAGGACCAGTTTGAACCAGTTAGACTCATCACTGAACCCCTGGACTAGGAGTGGAGCTCTAGAGTGGTCCCTAAGAGGCCTCATTACTTGTCTGGAGTAAATAAGGAGTTGAATGCAAGAGCCAGTCTGTTCAAGTCACGATACCAAACTGTCAAGACAAGATGCACCAGACAGTTAAAGAGATCATCCTATTCAAAATATTGCAAATGATACTGCAGTACTATTAATGGCGAAGATGCTGAAGCAAAGGAAAGGGGTCCAGGGTTATACAGATACAGATAAACAGGGGATTCATCTACAAGTCTTATGGGGATCGTGAGGAAGGGTGGCCACAGGTCTTATCTCAGTGTGTACAAAGACTGGTTCTTTCCGGTTAGTTGTTGGCCAGAACACAAAAGATTGGCAAGATCTCTTAATCTATTTTCCAAGAGCACAAGATTCAGGTAAAGTTCAACATTTTCAGTGCCTTTTATCTTCTCTTTCTCATCTCTTTCAAACAATCCTCCTGGGGAAATCCCCTGGAGAAGGAAATGGCAACCCACTCCCGTATTCTTGCCTGAAAATGTCATGAACAGAGGAGCCTGGCTGCCTACAGTCCATGGGGTCACAAGGAGTCAGAAATGACTGAGTGCACACATACCACAATATTTGCTGTTCTACTCTTTAACTGATCCCATGAAAACAATTGACAAAACATCTAGCAAAGTTACACTCTAGTTTGATTATTTATTGTGCATTACTAGCTCAAGGAAGATTTGAGGCACTGTTTCCAAGAAAGCAATTAAGTGAGAACTGTTGCAGATGGGTTTGTGTTTGACTAGAGGCAAGAAAGAGAACTATGTAAGTGGATCACAAGCTTTTTGCCACTGAGACCCGTAGTCCACAATGTGTTCATTGCCATCTTCGTGTCTATTTATTTAATTCCAGAAATAGTAGAATGATTTTTGTAACACAGAACATCACCTATGTGATACACAGTGATATTTCTATTCTGTTCTCTGCTCCTCTATCTCATATTTTAAAGGGGATTGTGACTCATTAAGAATCGATTCTCATAACACACTGCAAAACACAGTTTGAAGTACACTGGCTAGAATATCTTTTTAAATTACACTTTTTAATTATAAAAATATTTAGCGACCTTTTCAAAAATCTTACTATCATTTTTGTGGACTTTTAAATATACAATTATATTGCCCTCTAGTTTTTTTTCCACATAATTTGTGGCAAACTCCAAAGTCTGTTTTAATAGATTAGAAGTTTCCAGTACTGTTTGGACTCTGATGATATTTTATTAGAGATAGTCTGTAATGACAAATTGAAAGAAAGGATGACTGTGTAGTTTACATACATGTATAGTCATTCATTTATTCAACAAATATTAAGTACCTTTTAAATTCTAAAAATGGCTCTGGGTAATAGAGACAAATAGGAATGGCTCTTACATTCTAACTGAGAAAAAAATGTCAAAATTTATTGAAAAATAGACATTTTCCTTCTCATATTCCACTTGACAGCCTCCTTCTGAAAATGTGTATATGCGCAAATATCACTTATACTATATATAACTATATTATCAAAGTGTTAAAGAGTTCTTTTTTATGAACAGTGACAGTAGATGATAATTATGTTTGTTTTCCTTCAAAAATAAATTTGGCAACTTGATATCAATCTTTTTTTTTAAATTATCTTACTGGCTTATAAAATATCAAAGTCTAGAAAACATAGGTAACTTCTTATTTCCACTCCACCCCCCCCATCATGAGGTGATGATTGACAGCCAGCTCTAACTACGCAAAAGAGGGCAGTAAGACCACCATTAACTTGGATACCAGTGCCTCTCAAAGTGATTTGAAAATCAATAGCAAGCTCTGAAATTCACTGTGTAAGAAATAGTAATGTTGAGGGTCATTTAGAAGAAAGATTAGTGTAATGAATTTTGGCATGCTGTTTAAGGCAAAAAACCATGGCCATGTGCTAAGTACAACCATATTTTGAGCAGTGTGTGATTCAAAAGAGTGATTTAATAGCTGTAATCTAAGAAGTGTTGAAAACTCTGGCCCACTTTATGATTCCGAATCTAGGACACACACAAACAGGATGAGAAATCCAAGAATCAAACTGATGACTGTGTTGAGCTCTGGAGAAATTTCATTTTAAGACACCAAGCCAAATTTTTACCTTCATTTCTGCACACTCGCCTCCTACAGTTTTCCTTGGGTGTTTTGTGTGTGAAGAGGAGGATTTAGCTTAGTCTCTCTGTCCATCTTGTGCTCCTCCGCTCCCCCTCTAAAGTACCATTTCAAAGCTGGGGGAAAAGTAAGGGATTTGACCCTCCTACAATGGATGACTGTAGGGCTTCCCAGGTGAATGAATGAATGATAGGGCTTCCCAGGTGATGCAGAGGTAAAGAATCTGCCGCCAAGCAGGAGACTCAGATTTGATCCCCAGGTCAGAAAGATTCCCCTGGAGAAGAAAATGGCAACCCACTCCAGTGTTCTCGCCTGGAGAATCCTATGGACAGAGGAGCCTGGTGGACTGCAGTCCCTAGAGTTGCGAAGACTCAGAGATCACTTAATGCCTGAGCACACAATGAATGATAATGATGATAATAGCCAGTCCTTGTATACTATGTGTCAGGGAAAGTACCAGACAGTCTACATCTCTGAACTCATTTAGTCCCTTCAGTCCTATGAGATAAGTACTGTCATCCCCCTTTTGCAGAGAAGAAACCTGAGTGTAAACAGTTATAAACTGAGATCACACACAGCTATTGAGTAGCAGGGCTAACAATCAATCCCAGGCCATCTAGCCTCAGACTCCAGCCTCGTAACTACTGCCAACAGACCACCTCTTCCATGAAGAAGGCTCAGAATGAACAATTTTAGTATCCAAGTGCAAAATGAAATGTAAGTTAGCTCAGCAGCTTATTGTGTACTTGAGATCAATAAGAGTAAACAATAAACAATACGAATAAACAAACACATGGCTCGGAACTACAGTTTTGAGAGATCCCTCTGATTCTAATCCCAAACCCAAATATGGGTCACAAAGATACTCTGACCTGGGACTCACCTTCCAGGTAGAAACCACCAAAAAGAGAAAAAAGTTTTGACTTTTTGCAGTTAAAAAAAGAGGCACATAATTACCTCCCTTAAGAAAAACAGAAATACAGGATTTTTTTTTCCCCCACCCAATACAGGACTACCAAATAATAGCTATTGGAACAGTAGCTATTCAGGGAAATATAAATAGGAAAGGGAAATGTAAATAGGAAAGATACACTAACTTTTCTTTTCCCTAAACTCTCATTTCTGTCAAATGCGAAAGCCTGTGGGTTTTACTCTTGTTCCAGTTTGTATAATCACATTCCAAACTATTTACGTGAAAGGTCCCCCCCCCGCCCCCCACATCTCTCCTCTTATCAACCTCTTGTAATCAACTTTATGCAGGAGTTATATTTCATTCATTTCTTTGTTTTTGTCCTCTTTTATAAGTCCTGGGACTTGGCTGTCAACTGCATCCTGCAGTGGGTAATTAAATGGTTCATAAGCTCCCAACATGTTGTAACGCATGTCGTACCCCTGTGTACTTATCTGCCCCAACTTGATAAAATGAGTGATCCTGGGACACCATTGTCATGCACACCCCCAAACCTGGGCGTGTAGCCTTCAACTGCCTGAACTTGTTTGGATGGAAACGGGATTGCTCAAACACCTCGATATCCTTCCTGTGCTGGTTTATTTTGAAAGGTACATCAGAAGAGAAGCTCACAGAGGGGAAAGTCTGGAGAGGGAACAAAGAAGTCTCCCAAAGGCAGGAATCCTTTGGGAAAACCAAAGGTCACAGGCTACTTAATTTGGACCCTGTGTATAGTAATGTAAGTTTATTTCACTTAAGAAGGTGTCATCGGTGAAATATACAACTTTGAAGAAAGTATCTGGCTGTACCAGCCATTCCACACTTCACCTCCAATCAGAAGGAACCTGTAAAACATAGACACCAAAGGTCTCAATCATCTGTTCTTTTGTTCCTGAGAGTCTTCATTTTCCCTCCTGCCCAGTTCTCCTTTTACAGTGCTCTGTGATGAGCCCCTCTTCATTTCTGAGGTTAATTTGCATCCACATTAACTCCCTATTTTATTCATTTAGTACCTTCTTTTCAGTAACCCTTTAGAACTTGATTCCCCATGTCCTACCAGGGCCCTGCCCCCATAGCTTTTGCTAAATGCCAAAAGCATTCAACCATTTGATCCTGTACAGCGGCAGAGAGAAATTTCTCAAAGGATCAGTGTAATCTCTGTGATTCAGAGAAGCTTTATGCAGCCTCCAGCACCTTCCCTGGGCTGGGTTCTCCTGGATTCTGCTTCTCCTCAGTGTTCTCTTGATCTCTTTGCCCCTCCTGACCTTTCACTTCCTACCTTCTCTCTGCCTTCGCAATTATTACTTACAGCTACGGTTATGGAAGAGAGAAACTTAAAAGCTGTGGGCTACCTTAGGATCTGCTTCATAACCTGGAAAACGGAAGTGACACTTCCATTTTATACCTGGATTTGATGATGTTTTGAAAACTTTACTTTTTATTTTAGAGTGATCTTAGGTTGGCATCAAAGTTGCAGAGAAAGTACAGAGTTCCCATCCACTCTTCACCTAGCTTCCCCAAAGGCTGGAAGTTTGCATAAAGACAGTAATTTGTTAAAGCTAGGAAATTAACATCGGTATAATACTATAGAAAGCCCCCTATATATACTGAGAGTGTGTTCATTAAGGCCAATTTGTCCAACAAAATTAGCCTAGGTACCCAACTAACACAGTTGGCTATAAAGGACTCTACTGTACTATAATAGGTTTATAATACTTTTCACAAAAATAATATATAAAAACGAAACTCAGAGAATAAACATCTTTAATCTTTTGGTACAGTACCTTGAAAAGTACAATAATATAGCGCTACAGCTGGCATCCGTGGGCATCTTCACACCTTTAAAAGTCCTCAACTTGAAGGTTTGTATGTACCGGGCTTACCATATTAACTAAACTTCATACTTTATCTGGATCTCACTAGGTTTTTCTACCAGTATCACTTTTTTTCTGTTCTTGGATCTAATCCATGATGCATTCCCTACATGATTGTTTTAAATGGTGGTTAAAAACAAGACGTCTTCCAATGCTCCAGTCACTGAAGGCACACGTGTGTATGTGTGTGTATCTTTATCAAGTCATGCAAGTAGAAAGGCTGTTAATTAAACATGATGTTTTTCTTTGTAGCCTCTTAGATCAGGCACTACTGACGAAGTGGTCAGGGGTTCAATTATCATTGAATATTAAATATCGTGAAGCATTTGCTTTTCAACTACAACTACACACCAGCTTCATCCAAGGAATGTTTGTAAAATATGCATAGTCATTCCCCAGCCAAGATTTATTTAACAGTAGTCTCTAGAGAGTGAAGACCAAAATCTGTGCTGGTGTAACCTCAGCATTGAGCGGTCATGGCCAGAAAAGATCACCTTAGACCTTCCCATTACCAAAGCTAAAACAGACTCCCAATTTTATATCCTCTAATATAGGAAGCATGTCTGAGTGTAAATATGTACATGTAATAATTTGTGATGAATGTTCAATGTGTTTAATAGCTGTCCCTTGCAGAATGTTTTTTTCCCTGCTCATATTTTCAAGCCTGTCTTGACTAAAGTGGACTTCATGCCCTAGACCCGTACCCCTCTCAGTCTTATGCATATGTGTTAAGTCACTTCCGTTGCATCCGACTCTGTGTGACCCTGCAGACTGTAGCGCACCAGGCTCCTCAGTCCATGGGATTCTCCAGGCAGGAATTCTGGAGTGGGTTGCTATGCCTTCCTCCAGGGGGTGGATCTTCTTGACCTCGGTTGGTCAAACCCACGTCTCTTCTGCCTCTTGCCTTGGCAGGCATGTTCCTTACCACTGGTGCCACCTAGGAAGTCTTACTTGATAAATTATTCTCTGTGAACCTGGCCTTTACAAACTTGAGAAAGTTCATAACTTTCTTGTAATTGTTTTCTATGGGTGATGGAGGAGAATTGTTGTTACTAACCTGCAAAATTACTGTGAGCAGAAACCACCCAACATATGGAAGGCTTAGGATACAGTATTATTTACCAAATAGTGATAATCCTAAAAATCTACACCACCTGGAAAGTGAGAAGATTTATAAAAATCACAAAATTGGGAACGAACAGTATTAAATCCTGTGTTTGTCTTAGTTTCTTATACACAAATGCCTCCTACTAAAAATTTCCAACATAAGCTCCAATTCAATCGTTCTCTCATATATAGTATGTAGAGAAAAACTGACTTATTGGCAGTTATAAAGGAGACAAAAAAAACTTGCCCAAAATGCCGAAGTTGTGAAAGCAAGTATCAGAGGCAGAAATGATCAGGGTTCTGCATAAAGTACTAGCAGTTTTGGGCTGAATTTGCAGCTTTGGAACTTACAAACACCTGACTGGCAGACTCCTCATTTTCTATCTCTTCTGCCAGATATGTTCCCTTTTGAAAATATCTGTGGGTTTCTTTTTTCTTAAGTCACTCTGCAAAGTGATAGTAAATGTTATCAAATGTGTATATAGTTATATGCCCTTGCCTGTAAGTGAAGTCGCTCAGTTGTGTCTGACTCTTTGCGACCCCGTGGACTGTAGCCCACCAGGCTCCTCTGTCCATGGGATTCTCCAGGCAAGAATACTGGAGTGGGTTGCCATTTCCTTCTCCAGGGGAATCTTCCCGACCCAGGGATCGAACTCAGGTCTCCTGCATTGCAGGCAGACGCTTTAACCTCTGAGCCACCAGGGAAGCCCATGACAAAAATATATTACATTAAATTTCATAGAAACAACCTTGAAAAATGGGGGAAAAAAATGCTTGTCATGGTGGATTACAAGTTCTCAATGAAGAGACTTTCCTATTTTGAGGCAATACGTTTTGTTTTGTTGATGTGCTGTTATTATCTTCATGTTACAGACAGTAATCTGAATAGATTAGGAAACCACCAAGGTAACATAGCTGATACGTGGATAGAAGCCACGCACAGTGTATGTCCTAAACATCATGGAATGTTGGCTTCCTGTCTGGTGCTCCAGAGATGTGTGGGCATGCCTTGCAGGTTCAGGAAAGTCTGGGGCACTGGAAGAAGTAATGGCTAGCTTCACTCTCATCCCATGAGCCCACATCCTGTTCCCACTGTCCAGTGTTCACTTTTTATGGTTTCTTCTCCATCTGTCTTTTTTCAAAAATAATTTTATATATTGTTTTGGCTGTACTGCGTAGCAGATGGAATCTTAGTTCCCTGACCAGGGATCGAACCTGTGTCCCCTGTATTGGAAGCACAGAGTCTTAACCACTGGACCATCAGGGAAGTCCCTCCATCTTGCCTTATCTTTCTCATCAATAGTTTTTCTAGGCTTTCAAAATATATGACTAACCATTAACAGAGAAATTAGCTTTGAAATTTTGTTTAGCTGTTTTATGTTCTATTACCTAAATGTGGATTCACTTTTTTTTTTTTCATTGATTTCCCTATCTATATACTCACATGACTGTGAAGCTTCATAAAAATCCTGAGATTTTCCTGGGTGGGCCACAAAGACATTCTCTCTCTGTCAAATCCTCCAAGAGCTCTTTTTAAATTCATCATCAGTCTAGAAATTTAAACCAACACTGAAAATCAAGGGCCTGAAAGATTTATATCAGCTTTTAAATCTCCTCTCCAATGTTCTGGGGCTGTGTCAACATAGGCAGAGAGAAGTGAAGAGCCAAGGGTATTTAAGAATCCCACAGAGTGAGAAGTGAAGGTCTTAGAGATCTTTTAACCATCCTCCTCCATTTTAAATGTAAGAAATGGAATCAAAAACCAATAGTAGAACTGTAACTGCCTACCTGCTATCTGGGTGATTCTGATAATAATGGACTATTGTGGAGAAAAAAATTCATAATGTAATAAAGGTGTTTGATTTTTTCCCAAAGATTGGCATCTTTAACTAATTACTATTTTTCTGAAATTAACACAGCCAATGAGTAACTCCTATATAAGAAGAATTTCGTAAATACCATAAAATCAATTCAGTTCAGTAATCAGTTGTTGAGTGTTTGTTTATTGGGTTATGTTTAAACATTCTGTGTCATCCCACAGTTAAGATAGCCACAAAAATACATAAATGTAAAGAGCTAATATAACTAACTGAATTGTTTGAAAGAGGAGTTAAAAAATTTTTAATGTAAAGAAAATAGTAAAGCCAAAAGTAAGTTAAGCATGTAAAAAAACTAAAAATAGAAACGTCCCTGATGGTCCAATGATTAAGACTCTGTGCTTCCAATGCAGGGGGTACAGGCTTGATTCCTGGTCAGGAAACTAAGATCCCACATGCCTCATGGGGCAGCCAAAAAAATAAATAAACTACCATGTCATCCAGCAATTCCACTCCCTTGGTGGAAAAGTGAAAACATTAATTTGAAAAGATACACATACCCCAATGTTCATAGCAGCATTATTTACAGTGGCTATGCCATTGTGTATGTGTACACACACACACACACACACACACACACACACACACACACTGGCATGTTACTCAGCCATTAAAAAGAATGAAATTCTGCCATTTGCAGCATTGTGGATGGACGTAGAGAATATTATGTTTAGTGAAATAAGTCAAAGACAAATACTGTATGATATCACTTATATGTGGAACCAAAAAAAAAATACATAAAGGAATGTATATGCAAAACAGAAAGAGACTCACAGATTTAGGAAAAAAAAAAAAAAAAACTTGTGGTTGCCACAGGGGAAAAAGAAGGATGGATAGACAAATTAGGGGTATGAGATTAAGAGGTATAAACTGCTGTATATAAAACAGATAAGCAACAAGGATATACTCTATAGCATAGGGAATTATACCCATTATCTTACAATAATCTGTAATGGAATATAATCTGCAACATACTAAATTACTGTGCTGTATATTTGAAACTAATATACTATTATAAATCAACTATACTTCAGTTTCAGAGAAGGCAATGGCAGCCCACTCCAGTACTCTTGCCTGGAAAATCCCATGGACAGTGGAGCCTGGTAGGCTGCAGTCCATGGGGTCGCTAAAAGTCGGGCACGACTGAGTGACTTCACTTTCACTTTTCACTTTCATGCATCGGAGAAGAAAATGGCAACCCACTCCAATGTTCTTGCCTGGAGAATCCCAGGGACAGAGGAACCTAGTGGGCTGCCATCTATGGGGTCGCACAGAGTCAGACACAACTGAAGCGACTTAGCAGCAGCAGCAGTAGCTTAGCAGCAGCAAACTTCAGTTTAAAAAGAAAGTCTATGCTATCAAACTCTGGAGAGATACCTGAAAGAAAACCAAGTCCCTAATAAACACAGAGAGGAAAGCTGATTAACTCCAAGATTCATAGTTGCTGTAATAATCAAGGAAATCATTTGTCAGGATACTATACAACATTCCAAGATTTAAAAAAAATCTGAGAAATGTTTCTTGTTTTAATGAGTGTCTACAATTTGCTGTGCACACACACACACAAAATCGGCTGAATGCTGTTGTAACTGGACCTGTGATTCATTTGGAAAAGACATTAAAAACAAACTATGATATGAATGAGCATGAAATGAGTGCTGTTGTAGTGGTTCCAAAATAATATTATGAGATTACCGAAGGAGGAAGGATTCTGAATGGTGGGATTTGAGAATACTTCCTGGAAGAAGTGGCCTATCGACAGGGCCTTGAAAGCTGCCCAGCTTTGCAAATGAAACAAAACAGCTTTCTTCTTTTGCTAATCAATTGTAGAAAAGTATAATTCTTCAGTATCATGTGACAATGACAGATTTTTATTTCTTCTGCCATCTAGAATTGTTGTCAATGAACATTGACTAATCTGTGTGATATTTATCAAAGCCACACTTAGTAACTGCAGTGATCTTTTAAAATAAAAAGTAAGGTACGTTAGAAAGGTCTCAGCATAAAGGAAGCATTAACATCTCATCTGTATAAGTCTGTGACCTTTTGGATGAGAAGTCTGAACAATGTGTAAATGATAGTTTCACAACAGCAATGGCACATACTGCTGTGTAGGAGGAGAAAAGGAGCTTTGGGTCTTGATTTGAAAACCCTCTTATGAAATGTGAAACTAACAACTGACATGATTAATCCATCCAGCCAGGCAGGAGGGAATGCTTACATTTTGGAAGTGAAGTTACTTCCTCGTCCCTGAGGTAGCACATATATTCCTGCAGTAACACTTTACTAAACCAGATCCAAGAAGAGTTAATGCAGTTGTTGATGTTCATTTGCTCAGTTGTGTCCAACTCTTTGTGACTCCATGGACTGCAGCACGCCAGGCCTCCCTGTCCTTCACTATCTCCCCAAGTTTGCTCAGATTCCTGTTAATGAACAGTATCTAACAGGTTAGTTTCAGTTCATCAAAAGGACCAAGCCACTGTGATTTATCCTGACTTTTGATTCTCCCAAACTATCAGTAGATATCGTTTGGATTGTTTACAAAATATGGCTTCCCTAGTTTGGGAGAAAGAACACTGAAATGTGCTTTCTGTTTATAAATTGTTAAGACAGGGAAGCAACCTAAGTGTCCATCAAGAAATGTATGGATAAAGATGGTGTGTGTATGTCACACACACACATATATATACTGGAATATTCAGTTCCGTTCAGTCGCTCAGTCATGCTTGACTCTTTGCGACCCCATGAATCACAGCACGCCAGGCCTCCCTGTCCATCACCATCTCCCGGAGTTCACTGAAACTCATGTCCATCGATTCGGTGATGCCATCCAGCCATCTCATCCTCTGTCGTCCCCTTCTCCTCCTGCTCCCAATCCCTCACAGCATCAGGGTCCTTTCAAATGAGTCAACTCTTCGCATGAGGTGGCCAAAGTAATGGAGTTTCAGTTTCAGCATCAGTCCTTCCAAGGAACACCCAGGACTGATCTCCTTTAGAATGGACTGGTTAGATCTCCTTGCAGTCCAAGGGACTCTCAAGAGTCTTCTCCAACACCACAGTTCAAAAGCATCAATTCTTCGGTGCTCAGCTTTCTTCACAGTCCAACTCTCACATCCATACGTGACCACAGGAAAAACCATAGCCTTGACTAGATGGACCTTTGTTGGCAAAGTAATATCTCTGCTTTTCAATATGCTATCTAGGTTGGTCATAACTTTCCTTCCAAGGAGTAAGCGTCTTTCAATTTCATGGCTGCAGTCACCATCTGCAGTGATTTTGGAGCCCAAAAAAATAAAGTCTGACACTATTTCCTCTGTTTCCCCATCTTTTTGCCATGAAATGATGGGAACAAATGCCATGATCTTAGGTTTCTGAATGTTGAGTTTTAAGCCAACTTTTTCACTGTCCTCTTTCACTTTCATCAAGAGGCTTTTTAGTTCCTCTTCACTTTCTGCCATACTCAACCATGAAAAGGAATGGAATTGCCATTTGCAGCAACATGGATGGCCCTAGAGATTATCATACTAAGTGAAGTATGAATAACTCAGAGACAAGCATTATCTTATGATATCACTTATATGTGGAGTCTAAAGCATAATACAGATGAATCTATTTATAAAACAGAAACAAACTCAACTTACAAACATAGAAAACAAACTTATGGTTACCAGAGGGAGAGAGAGGAGGAGAGGGATAAATTAGGAGTACTGTATTAAACGATATATACTACTATATGCAAAATAGATAACAAGCGTTTAACTCTATAGCACAGGAAACTATATTCAACATCTTGTAACAACCTATAACGGAAAATAGTATGAAAAACATATATATACACACACACTCATTTATATAATGGAGTCATCTTCCTGTACACCTGAAATTAACACAATATTGTAAGTCAACTATACTTCAATTTTTTTAAAGGTAAAAAATATATAGTAAAGAAAAAAAAGAAGCATATTAACCAGAATAGAGAGACCTGTCAGCTGGTACAGATAAAATTTAGTTAAGAAGCACTAGGATTAAGTGCTATCTAAGAGGTACAACAATGATAGTGTTTTACCTCAGTAAGATCTTGTTTTAAAAAGCTAGTTTATCTATTGCTCTGAAGATATCAAAGCATGATATTCTAACCGCAAATTAAAGAGAGAGTGGTAATTCTTAAAAGATATTCTCTGCATTGTGATGTAAAAGAAGTGTCCCGGGCAATCTTCTGTAAACCCCATCTTGTGATCCCACTGAAAAGGATAACGTGGTGTCAGCACAGCTAGAATAACTCAAAATCCACCACTCTTTGGAGAAGTGTGCCATTTACTTCCACTGAAGATAAGGCAGTTGGAACAAGTAACCTTTCCACCTGCCTTAGATGTAGTTGTGCTTTCAAAATGAGCTCTCGTTTACCCAACTCACAGAGGAGGCTGCTTTTGGGGGAAACACAGAATATCAAACACAATTAAGAATAAAAGCAAGACTCCCTTTGAATGTAGAAGAAAATTAGTCCAAACTTCCTGTTCTAAATGAATGGAAAGTGCAGGTTTCATGGCACCCAGGTCCATAATATTATGGGAGAAACGTGACATTTGCTGTTTGGGGTTCTATTTGGCTGTTGTTTTTAGATAATTCACATAAGTTCAGTTCTAGGCATATTTTTTCCTAATTTCCCAAGGAGATTGATGTTCATTCTCTCTTTCTGTCACATTGCCCTTTTGCAACAATTTCACAGAAAAACATTAAGAATATTCCTGTGTAATTTTGCGGGGGTCGGTTCAAGATAATTGCCTACTGTGATGAACTGACTCTGAAAATAGTCCCCGAGATACCTGACCTCGGGTCAGACTCTTGCTGCCTCTCCATGAAGGCAGCAGGGCCTTTGACTTGTTTTTTACTGATAAAATTCAGCAAGGTTGACCAGATATATGTAATTACCTGTGTGTGTATTACCTGATTACATTACAGATGATTGTATGTCTTGCTGGAGTTTCTCCTTTTCTTACTGCCTTTGAGGAAACAAATGACCACGTTGGGGAACCCCACTCAGAACTGTGGGTGACCTCAGGAACTGAGGGTGTCCGCCAGCTAAGAGCCAGTGAAGTAGATTCTGTCAGCATTATGAATGACCTTGGAAGCAGATTCTACCCTCGTTAAACCTCAAATGTGACTACAGCCCTGGCCAACACCCATGAATCCCTAAGTAAGGGGCCCAGTTACATTGTGTCCGGACTCCTAATCCACAAAAATTGTGGGATAATCAGTGTGTGTTGTTTGAAGCAGCTTAGGTTGTGGAAAACGTTATGGTAAAGGTCAGTTTTCATTCCAATTCCAAAGAAAAGTGAAAGCTCAGTCGTATCCGACTCTTTGCAACCCTATGGATTGTAGCCCATGGAATTTTCCAGGCAAGAGTACTGGAGTGGGTTGCCATTTCCTTTGCCAGGGGATCTTCCTGACCCAGGGATCAAACCCAGGTCTCCCACATTGTAGGCAGAGGCTTTACCTCTGAGCCACCAGGGAATCCCAATGAAAGGCAATGTCAAACAATGTTCAAACTTCTGCACAATTACACTGATCTCACACACTAGCAAAGTAATGCTCAAAATTCTCCAAACTAGGCTTCAGCAGTACATGAACTGAGAACTTTCCAGATGTTCAAGTTGAATTTAGAAAAGGCAGAGGAACCAGAGACCAAATTGCCAATGTCCACTGGATCATAAAAGCAAGAGAATTCCAGAAAAACACGTACTTCTACTAATTGATTATGCTAAAGCCTTCGACTGTGTAGATCACAACAAACTGTGGAAAATTCTGAAAGAGATGGGAATACCAGACCATCTTACCTGCCTCCTGAGAAATCTGTATGTAGGTCAAGGAGCAACAGTTAGAGCCAAACATGGAACAACAGACTGGTTGCAAATTGGGAGAGGAGTATATCAAGGCTGTATGTTGTCACCCTCCTTATTTAATTTATATGCAGAGTACATCATGTGAAATGCTGGACTGGATGAAGCACAAGCTGGAATCAAGATTGCTGGGAGAAATATCACTAACCTCAGATGTGCAGGTGATACCACCCTTATGGCAGAAAGCAAAGAGGAACTGAAGAGCCTCTTGATGAAAGTGAAAGAGGAGAATGAAAAAGCTGACTTAAAACTCAACATTCAGAAAACTAAGATCATGGCATCTGGTCCCATCACTTTATAGCAAATAGATGGGGAAACCATGGAAACAGTGAGAGACTTTATTTTCTTGGGCTCCAAAATCACTGCAGATGGTGACTGCAGCCATGAAATTAAGATTCTTGCTTCTAGAAGAAAAGCTATCAAAAACCTAGACAACATATTAAAAAGCAGAGACATTACTTTGCTGACAAAGGTTTGAATAGTCAAAGCTATGGTTTTTCCAGTGGTCATGTATGGATGTGAGAGTTGGACCATAAAGAAAGCTGAGTGCTGAAGAATTGATGCTTTTGAACTGTGGTGTTGAAGAAGACTCTTAAGAGTCCCTTGGACTGCAAGGAGATCCACCCAGTCAATCCTAAAGGAAATCAGTCCTGAATCTTCATTGGAAGGACTGATGCTGAAGCTCCAATACTTTGGCCACCTGATGCAAAAAACTGACTCATTAGAAAAGACCCTGATGCTGGGAAAGATTGAAGGCAGGAGGAGAAGGGGACAACAGAGGATGAGATGGTTGGGTGGCATCACCGACTCGATAGACGTGAGTTTGAGTAAACTCGGAGTTGGTGATGGACAGGGAGGCCTGGTGTGCTGCAGACCATGGGGTCACAAAGATTCGGACACGACTGAGTGACTGAACTGAACTGAAGTTTGTGGTAATTTGTTATACAGTGATAAAAAGCAGATGTGCTTACTAAAACAAAGAACAGTCATCAGTCCTGGTAAAGGGATTTATTTCCCAATAATTTCCATGAATACTGTGTAATGATTTGCTGATTTGCTTTATTCTTTTATCTCTTCAGATTTAGGATATTAAAGATAAATTCAAATTTTCAACATGCTGATCACCTCAGTCTTTCTTCTCCTTGTATTCGTGTGTGTGTGTAAGTTTAATCATGGTAGAGGAGATGGTTAAAAAGGTTTTTAGAAAAGAAAAATCTTATTTCTCTGAGATAGTTTCTTAAAGGCTGCCTCAGGTTTTTCCAAAATATTTTCTTCTGTAACATCTCCACATTCTGCTTTGGATTTTAGTTCATGTATTAGGAGTCCACCGTCCATCCAACAAGTCTTTCTGAGGTGTATGATTTGACCGGTCCCCTGCAGGACTCTCAAGTTTTCAAGCTGAAGAGGAGTAAGACAGCCTCATCTGTCAGGGTATGACAGTGTTAGAATATCATTCAAAAGGACAGGTCTAAACTACATGTTTAGAGACTACAACGTTTGGAGACTGACTTGGCTCACAAAACCATATTCATTATCCAAGTTACTTCAGACACTTAAAAAAAAATCGCATTATTTCTTCTCTCTCTCCCTCACTTTCTTATTCCTCTCTCCTCCCCTCCCTTCTTTCTTACCCTCCAAATACTTATTAATTGTGACCTTTATTAGCATAGAATCGTAGATACCCATGGCTGTAAAATAAAGTGTCAAATACTTCTTTGGTCTCTTGTAAAAAATATCTTGTCAAAAGAATCTTAAAAGAGTCTTTGTGGTGATAAAGAAGAGGAGAGCCAAGTTTTGTTTTTAAATAGGCTGACCAGTGGTAGAGAGGCCAGAATAGTTCTAAATCCTAGCAACTCTAGATCAGGGCTCCATATGCTATTTCTAAAAAGTCCGTGGACACCTGAGAAATCGGAGCACTTTCCATGACTTCTTGCCAGTGCTGCCAGCTGGGGGCTCTTTTCCCAGAGGTTGTGCCTCTGATCTGCTTGTGGTCTCACATTCCCTGTCACTAGAGCATACTTCCCTGGTGGCTCCGAGAGGAAAGAATCTGCCTGCAATGCAAGAGACCTGGTTTCGATCCCTCCGTTGGGGAGATGCCCTGGAAAAGTGAATGGCTACCTGCTCCGGTTGGGACAGAGGAGCATGGCGGACTGAAATCCCTGGTGTCGTAAAGAGTCGCACGTGACTGAGCGACGAACACTTTCACTTCACTTTTCATGCCTTTGACTTGCTTGTGGTCTCATAGTCGCTGTCACTAGAGCATAAAGCCTCCAGGTCCCCAATGGAACCACGACAGGGAGGCTCGGCTGTCTACCTGCGCCTCCTAGAGCCAGGACCCAGTGGAAAAAATAGCTCTGGTGCTGAAATTTCTAGGAACAGGGTGACTCGGACGGTAAAGTCTGCCTGAAATGCAGAAGACCCGGGTTCAGTCCCTGAGTTGGGAAGATCTCCTGGAGAAGGAAATGGCAATCCACTCCAATACTCTTGCCTGGAAAATCCTATGGATGGAGGAGCCTGGTAGGTGACAGTCCATGGGGTCGCAAAGAGTTGGACACGACTGAGCGACTTCACTTTTTCGCTTTTCACCTGGAAGGACAGACAAGCTCTCTGGGTAAAGCCAGTCTAAATTTTTAAAGTGAAACTCTCCTGGCAAAAGCAAACAATTCACTTTGTGGGATCGTAATACATACTGGACTATGCCAGTGGGAGACAAAAGGAAATTTCCCACCAAGACATCAAATGATTTATTGATTTTTTAATTCACAAAGATGGGCATAAAACAAGTATTTGTGGAGAACTTACTGTTATTTTTCTCTTCTTGTGAAGTTTTATCAAGTTTTTTTTTTTTTAATGTGGACTATGTTTAAAGTCTTTATTGAATTTGTTATGATATTGCTTCTCTTTTATGCTTTTGGTTTTTTGGTCTTGAGGCATGTGAGATCTTAGTTCCATGACTAGGCCTGGAACCTACACCCCCTGCCTTGGAAGGTGGAGTTTCAACTACCAGATGGCCAGGAAAGTCCCTCTCATAGTGACGTTTTAAACAACAAAATGCATCTTTCACGTGAAGAGCAGTGTAATGACTGTTGCTCCAGTGGTATGTGAACCAAAAGTGATTAGGATGTAATTTATATCCAAGAGTGCTCTTCCTCTGTCCTTCATACATGATTAGCACTTGGGGTTTGTAAAGAAACATAGCACCAATTTTTCATCCATCCATACACACACACAACAACCTGTAAATATTTTATGAACACCCATATTAAACACAAAATCCTTCATTACCTTAAGTGCTGCTGTGAAGCTGAACGTTTTAATATAAAGTTATCAGAGCAGAATAAAGACAAGGCTGTATGTAAATAGGAATGTTAAGTGGTCTGCTCTGCATGGCAAGTGTATTGAAGGTAATAAGACACTTCATCAAATTCATCTGTTAACCTTGTGGCATGTGGAGTCATGAAGGTCTGGAAATAAATGAATAATCGTCTAAACCATTAGGAAGGGCTGTCCCAGCCTCTGATTAGAGATCCTGTGGAATCATGAATTATGTGAAATACAAACAGCATCACTATTGGTTCCTCAGTTTACATATTGAATTTGCAACTTGTCATTCTTACATCACAGGAATTGTTTTTTCACTTACTTGAAAGAAATAAACTATTTAAAATTTGAACATGCCCATACCAGAAGATGACACAAACTCATAGGAATACTTATGAGACAGAAGCAGGGAAATAAAATTATAATTTTCAAAAAGTGGACATTATTGGAAAATATATTTTAATAAATGTTCCAGAGACACTTCAACCTGTTGCCTTGAAATGCCCGCTACTACTTCTTTGAGCTTACCAATTTCAGCATGACGAGCCACTAAATTTGGTCTTCAGCAGTAGACTAGGGCAGACTTGACTGGCTCACAAAAGCCAATTATATGCAGCTCTTCCTTATGTATTACATGTGTATTATGTAATACATTCAGTAATGTATGTAATGCATTCCTTATGTAATATATTCGGTGACATCCTCTTGGTAGCTTGAAATTGGTCGTGTTGGGAGCATTTACACGACAAAAAATTGGCAAATGCTAGTGATCAAGCTACAAACGCTGCAGACTCATTTTTTCTCCACCCCACCCCCGCTTTAAGTTAAAATCATGATCCAGTTTAACATTGATTATACTGATCAACTCCTTGTCAAATATTTTCTTGCTCTCATCACCACCTTTGATTTTATTTTCCTTCTGCTCTCCTTCTGGTGCTTCTAAATTAAAGCTAATTGCAGGCCTTTGTATTTAAGGGTAACAGCAGTTGTAGCAAAATATAAAATAGGTGAAATGTATTTTGGGGCTTTTTTGCCTTCTCAACCCAGGGATCGAACCCAGATGTCCTGCACTGCAGGTGAATTCTTACCATTTGAGCCACCAGAAAAGCCTTTTTTTCCCCTAAACTTTTCCCTTTTTTCTCTCTCAGAATCTTGTGTTCTTTTCTTTTATTTACAACATTGTGTTAATTTCTGCTATACAGCAATGTGATTCAGTTATACATACATATACATTATTTCACTTTTTTTGTTTCCTTTTCAGTCCTGTCCCAGTTCTAGGTCTTCCTAAATCAGTGAAGTTTCCAGAAACAGTGAGACTATATTTTCCATAGTCTGAAACATTCTTCCCAGAAACTAATCAGAGAAGTAGAGCTAAAGAGAAAGAAGAGATTGACGCTTTATATTAAACCCTGTCTAGTTAGGGGTAGCTTGGTCAAGAGCTTTTGAACACAATTAACAAATTATTTAAACACAATTTAAGAAATGGAAGTATGAGAGACTTCCCCAGTGGTCCAGTGGTTAAGACGTCATGCTCCCAATGCAGGGGGCCTGGGTTTGAACCCTGGTCCAGGAACTGGATCCCACATGCCGCAAGACCCAGTGCAGCCAAATAAATAGATAATTGTTTTAAAGAAAGAAATGGAAATATTAGAATTGGGGTCTTGACTTGATACTGGAATTCATAGATTAGAGGGAAATGGAGGAGAGAAGAATCAGCATTAATGAATCTCCAAAGTGGGGTAAATCCTTTATTATGGGAAGACTTTGCTTTTGCTCCTATGTAAAAAGTCCTATAAAGCCTGTTGTTACATCCATTGCAAGTCTTTTTAAGTGTAACTGTGGACAAATGTCCTTAGTTTGCTGGAATGTCACTGTCCGGGAACTGTGGGGATAGCCTGGTGGTTTCCCACACAGTGCGCTTGCAGACACATCTCCTGCACTGTGAATCTCTGGGTGGACTCACCTTTGGGTCTGTTCCCGAGGGTGGACCCAGAGCCACATTAGGTTTGGTCAGGATGGGTCTCTTTGTACATGCTCTGGTCTACGTTCCTGCTCCTGAGGCTAGTGGAACTTCCTGAAACCAACCTGAGTTCTAGAAGTGTGAGACCAGAGCCAGCATGCGTTTTCAGAACAGGATTCAGGCACACAGCATGACCGCCTTCTAGAATACCAGCTGGGCACAGAGACAGTCGAGGCAATGGCATTACTGGCGTTTTTTTTCCCGTTAGCTTGCCTTCATGAGAAAAAAATCAGCAAAAAACACCATTCACTCATCCATTCAGGTTAGAGCATTGTTTTTTCAAGTTTCCAATATTAAAGTTCCATTTTTCCTGGAATGGGGGCCTAATAACTAAATACTAGCTGATAATATCTTTGTTAGGATCTGTTACTGGCCAGTCTCAGAAAACCAGACCCCGAGGAAGTGATGCACACAGGTACATTTGAGGTGGGTGCAGAGAGACAGCTGAAAGGGTGCTTGGTTGGGAGATTGTAGTGAACATAGAAAAGGGGTGCTAGGCTTCTGGAGGCCAAAGGCTCAGAGAAGGGGCTAAGAGAGTTCACTGAAGGCAAACTCCTACCTCATAAATTTGCCTCTAACTCCTCCTGCCTCTGTGTCCCAAAGGATCATGCATTATTGATCAAACTGTCAGTCTATCTTTGGACTGTGTTTCAAAGGGTACTTCTGTTATCTTCGAGATCTGTACCAAAATATTAGTGGTTCTCAGTAAAATAAATCAGTATTTCCCTTGTCCAAACTGGAAATACCTCTTGGAACTTTTATCAAATTATTTGGTGAGAAAAAAGATTGATAAACACACTTTCAATTGAAAGGAGGCATATTTCTTCAAGTTCAGAGGGCTGGAGAACTGTGTTTTGATTGACAAAATAACAACCCGTTGAGAGAGTCCAGAATGAATTGGCTGAATCTGTGCTCGTTTCTCCATAAATTTGCCCAAGTCAGAAGAGAAAATCCACAGAGGTACAATGATGAACCGTTTGATTAAGCATGTTATCAGCCTGGTTGAGGCCAAATTCTCCCCTCATATATGCACACACACATTCTTTCCTATGACTTGGATATGTGCTTTGCGGTTATGGGACAGATTTAGGTTTGTTTTTCTTTCTGTTTTTCCCAGTTCCCAAAAGCATCATTTAAAGTTTTTGGAAGCAATTTAGAGATGTTATGAGACTCCCCACCCCCTCTCAACTTCTGGAATACTTGCAGTTTTTTTTTTTTTTTTCTGGCACAAAAACAATCAGAAAAGAATACAAATGCCAGGATAGTTTCCAAAGAGAGACTTAAAAGTACTGCCTATATTATTTGTAAACCACCATGACTTGCTTATTCTTACCTGCTGTTACCAGAAAAATCATTTAAGCTCTCAAAGAATAATGGAAGTCATATATTTGGGGGAGGGTGGAGTTTGGGTCCCTCAATTGCAGAAGTACTGCTGTATAATTGCAGAGAACGGTTGATTTTGTTTGGCCAGGGCTTAATTAAAGTTAGGTTTAAGAGGTCTGAGAATGAGATGGTACCTTTGAATCAATGCAGACATTTTTATTTTTTTTTTTAATTTTTAAATTATCTTTAAAATTTTTTAGATGTAGACCATTTTTTAAAATCTTTATTGAGTTTATTACAGCATTGTTTCTGTTTTATGTTTTGATTTTTTGGCCTCAAAGCCTGAGGGATCGAACCCACACCCCCTGCATTAGAAGATGAAGTCTTAACCACTGGTCCACCAGGGAAGTCCCTATTTTAAAATTTGTATAGTATAGTTGATTACAATGTTGTGTTAGTTTCAGGTGTAGAGTGACTCAGTTATACACATATCCACTCTTTTTTAGATTCCTTTCCTGTAAAGGACATTATAGGGCATTGAGTAGAGTTCCCTGTGCTATATAGCAGGTCCTTATTAGTTTATTTTATACTAATGTTTATATGTCAATTCGAATAATGGAGACATTATTTGTAAAGAAGCATCTTGAGACATAATATAAATTGATTTGGAGTTGGTTATCATTGCACTTTATTTCTAACATTGAGTGATTATGAGAATATGGTATTTTGGATCATTCAGGAACCTGAAATGAGAGAAAAAGAGCCTTTAAAGATGGATGTGTTTCAGAGTTATTAAGAACTATGTTGGATTTTTCTTGCTGATAATAAAAATATATTTGTTGACACTGACATTTTTCTAATATGTGAATGTTAGTCCATCTTCTGTCCACAGAGCATTGTCTAGTCCTAAGTGATAGCTCTGAGTATGAAATTCATCATTTCTCCCCCAGAACCACAGAGATTATTATCTTTATATTCTTTCTTATAAATATCCCTTTGAATACCAAAAGCCTACAACAGATTTGTTTATATGGCTGGAAAAGAAAAAAGAAAAGAAATCAATTCCAAACAGAAAATCTGAGTAAAGACGGTGGCAGTGGGTCACTTAATGATCCCTTTGTGCTTCAGAAACTAAAAATATTAACACCAACATCCAAGTGCAATTTGCTGAATATGTCATATCGTTCAAAACCTTTCCCAGTGTTGTATCTCCACCCTGGTTGCAGCTTCCTCATAGGGCTGACTTGACCCTCAACACACCCACAGTTTGTGTGAAAGTTTTCATTCAAGTTTTGAGAGTTTGGAATGACTGGCGGTTTGGCAAGAGAAGCTTTTCTTTTAGCGGTTCTCCACATGACGTTTTAGCCTTCAGACGACCCAGGCATAGATTTAAGCAAGGCATTCTGGGGACTTCCCTGGCGGTCCAGTGGTTAAGACTTCACCTTCCAATGCAGGATATGCAGATTCAATCCCTGGTTGGGGAGCCATGCCTCGTGGCCAAAATACCAAATCATAAAACAGAAGCAATATTGTAACAGATTCAGTAAAGACTTTTTTAAAAAAGATATTCTTATGTAAGATATTCTCATGGCTCAGATGGTGAAGAATCTGTCTGCAATGCAGGAGGCCAAGGTTCGATCCCTGGGCAGGGAAGATCCCCTGGAGAAGGAAATGGCAACCCACTCTAGTATCCTTGCTTGGAGAATTCCATGACAGAGGAGCCTGGTGGGTTACAGTCCATGGAATCACGGAGTCAAACATGACTGAGGGACTAACACTATTTTTATATACGAATTGTTCTTCAACCCTATGGTCTCAGAGTCTGTCCTTGACCCTCCATCGTCTTTCCCCCCATTAACATTTAAACATAGCTTTGACAGGGCGAGAGAGTGAAAGGTTTGCCATGATTCAGCCTGCTGCATTGCACGCTGCACCTCCACGCATCCTCCATGCTCGTCTTTTCCAGCCACCTGTTCTCAAACAGGGTTACCATCTCCCCCATCTTAACCCCAATTTAAACATCCACAGGAACCCAAGCACAGCATGCTCTTCTGCTCCAGATGTGTCTAATCAAGTTCTCCTATTTTAATTTTGTTCCAGACAAATCCTCCAGCGATGTATAAACAGGTTGCTTTTTAGAAGTAAATCTTTCTTCTGGAAAAAAAAATCCATGCATTTTGGAAACTTTGGCCATTTTCCCTTAAAAAAAAAAAAAAAAACCACCTCATCTAAAGGAAACGCGCAGCTTGATCCTCCTGTTTGCTGTTTGCCAGAAGGGGAGAGGCAGCTCGGTGTTTTGTTCCCAGAGCCTCAGCTTGATCCGGGCTTATTCTCTGACTGAGCAGAGAATCTCCCCTGCAGTCAGATACTTGCCTTTGGCTGAGATTCATTTCTGGGCAGCTTGGAAGGGAGCATCACAGGATGTCAGACAAGGCAGCCAGACTCGTCGGGCGATCGGGAGGACCCCAGCCTCTTCTGTATTCTTTCAGAGCCTCCTCCCTCTCCAGGGACTGAGCCCCAGAAGGACGCCTGATTCAGTTATCCATTGAGTCAACAATTATTTACTAACAGCATACTGTAGGCTAGGCTTTGTTCTAGGGTCCAGGGATTCATCAGTGAAAAAAGTACGAAGTCCCTACTCCCTTGAACCTGGAGACAGGCACTAGGAATGTGTAGCAGTGTATCACAGGGCAGGTGGAGGTGAGCACTCTGATTTAAAATAAGGATGAGGAGTGACCTGGGCCAACAAGGTTGGGGACTCAGAAGGGCTTTAGTCACAGCGATCAGGAAGCCTGCGGAGCTGAGATGACATTAGAGGCACCTGCAGGGGGTGAGTGGAAGGTCGGAAAGCCGGGCTGGTACATGGTAGACTGAATGACTGCAGAGCCCCAACTGGCTACAGAAGAGGAGCGAAGGAAAGCCAGAGGGAGGTGAGGGGAGAGAAGCCACTGCAGGTCAGACCATGAGGACTGAGCTCCGCAAGCTCCAGTGTATGTGCCGGCCCTGATTCAGGAGGTCTGGGCAGACCCAGAGTCTGTGTCCCTCAGACACACCTGGCAAGCCCTCGCCACTGCTGGTCCCCACACCATCTCTGAGTAGCCAGGATCTGGGCGCCAGAGCACGGCTAATCCTATATGTGGAATAGGAAGGCTGGGAGGCTTTCGAGTTGAGAGGGAACGTGGCATCTGATTTGTTTCAAAGAAGGCAACCTGGCTGCTCTGTGGAAAATAGCAAGGGAGGAAGCAAAAGACCTGTTAGAAGGCAATAGGCACCACCCAGGCGGGATGCAGCTGTGCTCAGACCAGCATCACACCCGAGCCACTTCAAGTCAACGTGCGGGTGTGCTCTGCAGCCCAGGTGGGAACGTGCCTGGTGGCGTCAACCTGTGGCCTCGCAGAACCTGGCAAGTCAAAAGCTCTGTAATGATTTGGTGAAAAGAAAATCTGAGATGCTCGATTCCTAGAACCCCATCAGTCTCATCCCTGGCTTTCATTTCCGTTCCCGATGCACATATTTCTATTGAGTTAAATGTGAACTCAGTGTGTCCTGTCACTGTAATGGATGTATCCTCTTGCAGGGGAGGGATTCTCATCCATCTCCAAAATAAGTAAGCTTGTCTTATGTTTCCCTTACGATGGGACACGTGAGGCCCACAGACACGAGGTCTACTTCATTTTTTAGACTTTATTTTTGTGTCCTTATATAAGACATTTGACAGTAAGTTCATCCCAAGGCAGGAACTTTTACTTGGAGTGGAAATTAATATCCAGTCGGTGGCATACTGGGGCTTCCCAGGTAGGGTAGAGAGCCCCACCTGCCAATGCAGGAAGAGACTGGGATTTGATCCTTGGGTCCCGAAGATCCCTTGCAGGAGGGCATGGCAACCCACTCCAGTATTCTTCTCTGGAGAATCCCATGGACAGAGGAACCTGGTGGGCTATAGTCCATGGGGTCGCAAAGAGTCAGATACAAGTAAAGCAACTTATCACACACAGCTGCACGCATGCAGTGCACATTGCTATAGTGGGATCATCTTGTTTACTTAGAATTCATCACCTGAGTTACTTCTTTTTTAATAATCCTGAATCTATAATTAAATATTAATGATATATCAGTTCAGTTCAGTCACTCAGTTGTGTCCGACTCTTTGCAACCCCATGGACTGCAGCAAGCCAGGCTACCTGTCCATCACCAGCTCCCGGAGTTCACTCAAACTCATGTCCATTGAGTCAGTGATGCCATCCAACCATTTCATCCTCTGTTGTCCCCTTCTCCTCCCACCTTCAGTCTTTCCCAGCATCAGGGTCTATTTCAGTGAGTCAGTTCTACACGTCAGGTGACCAAAGTATTGGAGTTTCAGCTTCAGCATCAGTCCTACCAATGAATATTCAGGACTGATTTTCTTTAGGATGGACTGGTTGGATCTCCTTGTAGTCCAAGGGACTCTCAAGAGTCTCCTCCAACACTTGTTGGAGTCTTCTCCAACAGTTATAAATGATCGTTGTTCATGATATATTCAGAGGGATCTTCTTTCACTCTGATTTTATAATTTTCCTGGGAAACCTTCCCAAATATCTCTAAGCTTCTCTGTTCTAATGTTTTTCAACTGCTAGTGATTCCCCGCACACCCCCAAACCCAGGACATTTGGCAATATAAATTGCAGACATTTTTGATAACTACAGAGGGAGGAGGCTACTGGTACCTAGTGGGTGAGGTCAAGTGAAGTGAAGTGAAAGTCACTCAGTCATGTTGGACTCTGGGACCCCATGGACTATACAGTCCATGGAATTCTCCAGGCCAGAACACTGGAGTGGGTAGCCTTTCCCTTCTCCAGGGGATCTTCCCAACCCAGGGATTGAACCCAGGTCTCGTGCATTGCTGGCAGATTCTTTACCAGCTGAGTCACAAAGGGTGCTGATAAACATCCTCCATGAACAGGAGAGACCCCACAACATAGGGTTATTTGGCCAAAAATAACAGCAAAGTTTGAGAAACTCTGCCACTGTGGTGGCTGTGTGACCTTAAACTGCAGAAAATGTCATCCACCAAAGTCCCCAGCTGCTGGGCTCCAAACTCCATCATGGTTTTTGCACCCTGTCAGCCCTTCACATGGGCTGCCCTGAGCCGATGACCACACATGGCAGGATAGCGAGGGTTCCCTGAAGGTCACCTTCAGCTTCTGGACTCCCCAGCCCCCTTGCCAAACCTCGCTTAGTCAGCACAGCAGTCTTAGACATTTCATCTCACTTTCCACTTTCCTTCTCTCCTGCCCAAGTCAGACTAGCATCTCAGTCAGAAGACTCCCAGCGTTTTCCAGTTCCCTCCCAATTTTCTCCCAAGACATTTTCCCAAATAAAATCCTTGCACAGTGTCTTCTGTTATAGGGTCTGCTTTTCAGAGGGCCCGGGTTGATATGTCATGGCATTAAATAATTGAGAATAGTGAACTTATGAACCTTCCCCGTTGAAGGGATAAGGGAAGCAAGTGTTCTAAGACAGAAATGGCTCAGAAATAAGAACTTGACTACTAAATTGTTGGACTTCCCAGGTGGCTCAGTGGTAAAGAATCTGCCTGCCAATGCAGGAGAAATGGGTTTAATCCCTAGTTGGGAAGATCACTTGGAGAAGAAAATGGCTATCCACTCCAGTATTCTTGCCTGGGAAATCCCATGGACAGAGGAGCCTGGCGGGCCACCGTCCATGGGGTCGCAAAAGAGCTGGACACAACTTAGTGTGTAAACAACATCAACAACTAAATTGTTAGAGCAACAGAGTAAGTAAATAAGCAAAAGACAGAAATATTTAGTATGATATTCAGTTCAGTTCAGTCGCTCAATCGTGTCCAACTCTTTGCGACCCCATGAATTGCAGCACGCCAGACCTCCCTGTCCATCACCAACTCCTGGAGTTCACGCAAACTCATGTCCATTGAGTCAGTGATGCCATCCAGCCATCTCATCCTCTGTCATCCCCTTAAGGAAACCCAATTATTTAAAAAAAAAGAGAGAGAATTAGCTATTTTTCATGTTTAAAACCCAGCTAAGACCTCATCTGAAGCAACTAAAGCAAGGAACCAGCATTCACTCCCCCAGCTCCTGTGCACTTTTGAGAATGGGAACTGGTTTCAGACATGAGCATGAGGTCATCATTCCTAATTAGAGGAATGATTTCTATTCTTGAATGTCTAAGATGAACATGCCTCCATCCTCACAGAGCCTGGAAGTATTTGCAGCTCTGCCTGCTCCACGTGTGAACTCCTCACAGTCTCTGGTCAGGCAGGGTCCCGGTTGGACGCATCCCCACAGGCCACTCCGAGCCACACCCTCACCTTCACCAAACAGCACACCTCCCTTCTGCTGGCTTCCAGGCACTCATCTCTCGGGGTAGATTCCCCGCTGGGCGACAGTTGTTCTCTGTGGATTGCCAGCCGGGCAATGAGTCCCTCCTAGATAAGACTGTCCCTGATGAGATGGCATTCACCTCCATGCAGGCGGCCACTGGAGACAATGGTCCTGAGACTCACAGATCCTGATCTGTGCTGTGTTATGAACTCCAGCCAGAGAACCACTCAGATCTTACTCCTGACTCAGGAGACTAGGTGTTCTTTGGATTGAACCTCAAAATTTACTCTGCTGATACCTAAAGGGGTATTCTCCCTCTCAAACCAGCATGCTGGCTTTTCTGAAGCAGACTTTCCCTGTCCCCAGCTGGCAATCTGAAAGAAGCCCAGGAGATGCTGATTCTTCATTCTGGTGCCTACCAGTCCAGAGCTGGCTTATTGTAGGGCTGCATGGGTATTGCGACGATGGGTGTCTTTGGAGAAAACCCTGCCGGAGGGCCTGGCATTTTCTTAATGCCTTCAACGTGCCAAGCCTTGTGCAAGTCACTTTTCAGGCACCGACTTGTTTCATTCCTACCAGAGTCCTGGCATGGGTATGTTTTATCCCCATTTTATTGATGAGAAAACTGAGGCTCACAAAGTTTTAAGTGACTTGCCCCAGATCACAGTGTTAGTAAGCAGCAGAGGAGTCACTGGGCTGTGCTTTTAGATTAGAGTCTGGGGAATAGCAGTCTCAGGACCCGAGTCTGCCCTTTGAGTCTGTTTATGTTTTTCTAGCTGATATATAGAGTAGCACAACTAAGGAACCCTCTACCACAAGCTAGCGTCTCCACTCAAGCATGTAGGTAACTGGCAGTCCTCCCTAGGCGTACTCGCCAGTGCCAGCTGACTGAGAGCAAAGGCAACTCTCCCAGGGCAGGGCCCAAGCTTCCGATTCCACCCCAGGGGTTGGGAGCCAAATCAAAATGACCTGTCACCACGTTGCATCAAGATCCCTCATTTATATGCAACAGGCACTCAGGAAAGGCTGACGGATTCCTACGTGAATAAATGAAGGAACAAACAGGAGCCTTCATCTGTATAAGTCACAAGGCCTTTGAATAGAACCAGAGCTTGAAGCTCATCTAATTCAAAATTCTGCAACATCCCCACCAAGTGGTTATCTCAGTCCTGCCTGGCTCCTGGGTTGGCAGGGAATTCACACACTTCCTGAGGGAGTCTGTCCAATGTCGTAGGACTCTGGCTGTTCAAAAAGGGAGCACTGGTCAAATAAGACCTTTGAAAAGGAAAAGTCAAGGGACTGGAAATAAGAAGGAAGGACTTTACAGGCTGGCTTATCCACTTAGAGATTCTGTTACTTCAAAAATCTTGGTGCAACTTGAAAAAGTTACGCTGAGTGAGATAAGCCAGGCACAGAAACACAGATGGTGTGTCATTCCACTTTGTCTGGATACACAGAATAGGCCAAGTCACAGGGACAGAAGGTCGAATGATTGTTCCCAGGGGCTGGGGCCAAGGAGAACAGAGAGTTATTGTTTAATGGGTGGAAGATTCAATTTAGGATGATGAAAAAATCCCGAGAATGGACAGGAATGATGGGTTGCCCAGCAATGTGAATGCGCTGGACTGCATACTTAAACATGGCTAATGGTTGCCTAGCTGGTAAGGAACGTGCCTACCAATGCAGGAGATACAAGAGACATGAGTTCGATCCCTGGGTCTGGAAGATCCCCTGGAGGAGCAAATGGCAACCCACTCCAGTAGTCTTGCCTGGAAAATTCCATGGAGAAAGGAGCCTGACAGGCTACAGTCCACTGAGTCCCAAAGAGTCAGACACAACTGAGTAGGCATGCACACACATTTTATCACAATGAGGAAAAAAAAAAAAAAAGGGTTTGAGGGACTTCCCTGGTGGTCCAATGGTTAGAACTCCATGTTCCCAATGCAGGGGGCACAGTTTCAATCCCTAGATCCACTGAGATCCCACGTGCAGCACAATGTGCCCCCCGCCCCGACCCCCGCAAAAGGTTTCAAGACAAGTACATATAAACATGACCAAGAAGTGTTCAATTCATCAATTTCTGGTATGCAGTGAAATCTTTTATAAATGAGAATAGGATGTTCTGAGGCTTTTAGGAAGAATGTAAGGAAAACAAGTTCCCTTTGTGGAAACTTACCCTTCTCTAAGAGGCTGGTGGACTATGGATTTGATGATGCAGCTTTTAACTTGATGGCATGGGGATAAAGGCTATAGGAATTTTAAGTCTTAGAAAGTTCAAGATGAGATATAAATGGACACGGGGTACCATTCACATGGGGCATGTGTGCCGCTGGTGGACAAACACCACGTGCACAGTGAAGAAGGCTGGGCAGTCATTCTGTCTTTGAGTTTCAAAAAAAGCCATTTACTGGGACTTCCCTGGTGGCCCAGGGGTTAAGACTTCGCCTCCTAATGCAGGGGGTGCCGGTTCGATCCCTGATCGGGGAGCTGAGATCCCACATGCCTTGCAGCCCAAGAAACCAAAACACAAAGCAGAAGCCATATTGTAACAAATTCAATAAAGAGGTTAAAGAAGGTTCACATAAAAAAAAAAAATCTTAAAAAAAAAAAAAAGCCAGTTAGTGACTCAGTACCTTCCTCTCTGAATCTGAAGAGCAAGCATGGCATTGCCCACCTCAGATGGAGACTAAGTCAGTTGACCAGTTGGGAGTCAACAGATAGTGTACACACGATCTTCTTTAGCTCAGATTTACTGTCCGCCTTCAATAAGTGGTTCGGCGTGCCTGTGTGACGTGGTTTCCTTCCTGCAGAGGTTCCTGCTGGCAAAGCTGTGGTGGGTTTCCCTATGCAGACCATTCATTTCCTCTAATTGCTTCCAACGAGAGGTGGCAGGCAGGAGGGTGGGTGGCTCGCTCAGGGCTGCTGGTCTCCCCATCAGTCTCACCATCCCTAGAAGCAGCCGTAATTTGGGTGAGAAAGTCGGGTCACGCATTCTGAGATTCAAGGATCCTCAACAGATAGCTTGATCCTTAAAGATCTGACCTCCTTCCTTCCTTTGTTTTTATTTTGAGTTTTTTTTTTTTTAATTTGCCCAAATTAGGCAAGTTAGAGTGTGAAAGTGTTAGTCGCTTACTTGTGTCCAGCTCTTTGGGACTCCATAGACTGTAGCCCGCCAGCCTCCTCTGTCTATGGTATTTCCCAGGCGAGAAAACTGGAGTGAGTAGCCATTCCCTTCACCAAGGTATCTTCCTGTCCCAGACATAGAACCTGGGTCTCCTGCATTGCTGGCAGATTCTTTACCATCTGAGCCACCAGGAAAGCAACTTAGGCAAACTTCATTTTTTCTTAAGTTTTTTTTATATGGATCATTTTTAAAATTTTTATTGAATTCATTACAATATTGCTTGTTTTATGTTTTGGTTTTTTGGCCATGAGACATGTGGAATCTTAGCTCCCCAACCAGGGATTGAACCCACACCCTCTGTAGTGGAAGGCAAAGTCTTAACCACCAAACCACCAGGGAAGTCCCTTTATTATGAGTTTTTAAGGAATTTTCTATCTGATGATAATAAGAATAATTTGTACTCATTATTTCAAAAGATGGAAAAATGCAGAAAAGGTTACAAAAGGAAATTAAAACTACCCTCCAACTTATTAATCTAGAAAGAACCCTATAAAAAATTTTGGGCCTCCCTATGTTACTTTTAAAATGTCAGTTGAGAAAATATCATATATACAGATTTGTATGTTACTTAACTCTGTTTAACATAAAATCAAAAAACCTAAGTTTTGAAAGCTGTCTAAAATACCATTCCCTAGTTACATGTTTTGGAGTACATGTGGTTTTTATCATAAATAATGTATCATGACATCCTATACCAATCTCTGTCTGTATTTCTGATATGGTTTTAGGTTTGAGTCCTAGAAAAAATACTGGACTAAAGGATCTGTGAACTTTTAATTTTCCAGGAAGATTAGTAAAACTTATTATACAGATTTTAAGTTTGCCATTTGACACCCGTACTTGCAATGAGGATTATCCTCTTGGTTAATATGATAAGTGAAAAGTGGCATTTTGTTGTTTTAATTTGCATTGCTTTGATGCCTGGTGATCTTAAAGATGTTTAGACTTTCTTTTCCCCTCATTTCTTCATTTTTTATGAATACCTTCTGTAGGGACATTAATATACTGTGTCAAACACGTAAACTGGTTTACATTGAGGGGATTAATTAGTTATTCCACTTGTCACCTAGGGCAAGGTAGAGATTAAATTCATGAGGGTAGAGGACAAGTAAGCTTTTTGTTTATTTAAAGGAGAACAGGAGTAGGAGGTTTCCACAGCCAGATGGAACAAAGCCCTATCATATGGTAAAATAGATCTAGGGGCCAACCCTATTAGTGGTCAGAGGCAGTATGGGGTGCGAGAAGATCAAGGGTGTTTTGAAAGAAAGAAGGGACATGGCACATGAAGTGGGGTGGGGAGGACTCTAGCAACAACTTTTTTTGTCTATTTTTGTCTATTAGTTTCCCGAGTCTGGCCCTGCTGATAAGTCATGTCATTGTTGTATTAGCACTTGTAAGATGCTGGCTTTCCAGTGACTGGTCTCCACTCTGCTTTTTGAAATACTCTGAGCTCCAGTGAATAGGTCTTGTTGGTGACGCATCCAGCAGAGGTTCTCCCAGGCCGTGCTTGGAAAAGCCTCCAGCACAGAGTGTCCGTGTCTTGTTTCCTTGTAGGTGGGGAAGCCCCGTAATTGGTCTGCTTGGTCCCTGTGTGACAAAGACTGCATGGAGGACCTTGAGCTTGAGAGTTTCTGTTGGACATAAATGCTGTAGTCATGGACATCCCATCGGCCACATTGCATCCAGGGTACATGCTGAGCTGTCCAGCACCCCGGGGGCACACTGAAATGTTACATAATGGGCATGGTAGAGAAAATACTTTTTTTTTTTTTTGGTGGGGGCCAGGCCATGGAGCATGTGGGATCCTAGCTCCCCACCCAGGGAATCAACCCGCACCCCCTGGAAGCCCAGTGTCTTAACCACTGGACCTCCAAGAAAATCTCCAAGACACTTGGTTTTGATAGTGGATGACATTTTCCTTGGTACCAGAAGCCCTTCTGCAAATGACAGGCCCTTACTCCTGCTTGTCAGAAATCAGACATGCTAACTCCAAGCTCCGTGTGACTTACCTCTGGCTGGGTGAAGTGACTGCCTGAATATGCCTCGCTCGCTGTGTGCCTCAGTCTAAGTCACATTCTCTGTTTAGAAAGCTGTTACAAACCTTATGACACTTTTTTGTTTGTTTGTTTTTTAAATATTTATTTTTCATTGATTGATGATTGGCTTACAGTATTGATTTGATTTCTGTCATACAGTACTATGAATTAACCATTGGTGTACATATGTCCCCTCCCTCTTAAGTCTCCCTCCCACTTCCCACCCATTCCCAGCCCTCTAGGTTATTTCAGAGCCCCTGTTTGAGTTCCCTGAGTCAGACGCAAATTCTGGCCATCTATTTACGTACATTAGTGCATCTGCAACCATGCTGCTCTCTCCATTCATCTCACCCTCTCTCTTCTCCCCACCCTTATCCGTAAGTCTGTTCTCTATGTCTGTGTCTCGATTGCTGCTCTGTGAACAGGTTCATCAGTACCATCCTTCTAGATTCCATGTATATATATAAAGCAAAAAAACCTTACGACCTTAAGACATTGTGAAATCACCCATCCTGAGCTAGAAAGGCCCTTCGAGATCATGTAGCACAAAGGAACCGCCCATTTTACAGATGAGCAAACTGAGGTGCCAAGAGATGGAACTTGCCCAAGGTCACCTGATAACTTGGTGGCAGAGACTGAACTAAGTCCTCTTGGTTTGAAGGTCTTTCCACTTCATCATTTTGATTTCTGTACACTCATTCATAGCTGTCAAGTAGAAGGCCCAGAGAGCAGGATGAGAGCCTGAAATCACAGGACTAGAAGCATGCTCAGCAGTTACCTGAGAGTCCAAATGTCCAGGGGACCTTGGCCTTGCAACTATGGAAGACAGAGCAAGGGGAAAAGAGCGTCTCTCTTGACTTCCAATGCAGCGTTTTCCCTACACTGCCCTGCGCAGCATGAAAAATTCTGTTACTTCCAGGACTGGCAGAGGTTGGGCCATTCAAATGTTATTTTTAGTTTCATGACTGCTTGGGGTGGCGCGTGCTGATTTTTATTTCATGGATGTACTGGAGACTTGGTGATGAGGTTCTGTCAGCCTCCCTCTAGGCCATTTTATTGTTAGCATGTCGTCTTCCTGTAAAGGGAGCTGTTACCGTGAACCAGAAATCTGTCTGGTTTATTGCAATGGTTGTAGGCAGGAGGAATCATGGTGTGGCTTCTGAACAGATGCTGGCTGCTCTTTAAGTTCAATGAAGTGAAAAAGAGGCAAGTTAATGGACTACAGACATATGCGAGCGAGCTCTCGGCCAGGCCATAGGTTGGTTTGGAACGTGCGTGCTTACAAGATGAGCAGAAGCACTCATGTAGGCACCACATCGGTGGACCCATGGACCTTCACCAGAATGAAGCTCCCATGGCTTGCTTCCTAGGGATACCGTGTCAGGCCATCAGCACTTTTTAGAGATAGGATTGCTATTGTTATCGCTTAGTCGCTTAGTCGTGTCCAACTCTTTTGCAACCCCGTGGAACTGTAGCGCGCCAGGCTCCTCTGTCCATGGGATTTCCCAGCAGGAATATTAGAGTGGGTTGCTGTTTCCTTCTGCAGGGAATCTTCCCAGACCAGGGATCGAACCTGCATCTTCTGCACTGACAGGCAGATTCTTTACCACTGAGCCACCAGGGAAACCCAGAGATGGGATGCATGTGGGTAAACAGGTGATGCCATCTTGATGTTTGCAGCAATTTGTTGGTTTCTGTCAGATATTGTTGCGTTATATGCCATGGGAGCATTCAGTGGCTTGAACTAATGAGCATTTATTATTGTTCACAAGCCCAGGGATCAGCAGAGTGGTTCTGCTGATCTGGATCCAGCTTGGCTGAACTTGGACCAGCCCAGTCATGCCTCTGCAGTCAGTTGGGGACTAGGATGCTTGACTCACGTTTGGCTACTGGCCGGCCATCAGCTAGGACTGAACGGATGTCTGGCTCCCGTGTCCCTCATCGTCCAGCAGAGTAGCTGAGGTCTGTTCACTTGGTGGAGGCAAGGTTCTGAGAGAGAGAGCTGAAGCAGGCACGGAGTTGGAGCATGGGCTGCAAGCTAGAACACTGTCATTTCTGCCACGGGCTGTCGGCTGTAGTTTTGGCCAAGTCACAAGGGGATCCCACACTGAAGAGGTGGGGAAGTGGGCTCCACTCGATGGTGGGGATCTCTGAAGTCATATAACAAGGGGCATGGACAGAGGGTGGGATACAATTGAAGACATTCTTACAATTAATCTACTACCAACTTAAGGAGGACTTTAGGATTGCTTTCTACTCTAACCGATGTCAATCACATGACTTAAAGAATGCTTCTGAAAGGTCAGGCGTCTTTCATGAATCCACTGTCCTCCAAAGGGACTGAATCTTGTCCCGCTGTCAGCTGTCCCCAAGGGCTCTTGAACTATTATGCAAAACCCACATTTGCTTGAGATCCTAGCGCCTGGATATATTTGTTGACCATTTACCAGTTCCTGGTTCTGTGTGCCTGGGAGAGGTCCCAAAACACAGTAGTCCTCTGGATGTAGAGGAAAAGGTGTGTCCATCAGAGAAGAGGCTTTTTGTCAAATGCCATTCACTGCACTCCCGCTGGAGTTGGCTCCCTTTTGATTTAGAGATTAGTAGATTCTTCATGTTACTTAAGTTGTTTGCTTTTAATCAGTTCCTTGATTCTGGGATCCAGATATCACAACATTTATCGTGTCTAAGATCAGACAACCTGGGAAGTAAAAACAATCTGTTCCAAATTAACTACACACTCACTATATAGGGAAATATATATTTGCATATATTATATACATACAATATATGCAATATATAATATGTAAACACATATGTTTGCCTAATTATTTACATGTAACATGTTGGACCGTAAAGGAAGCTGAGCACCAAAGAACTGATGCTTTTGAATTGTGTTGGAGAAGACTCTTGAGAGTCCCTTGGACTGCAAGGAGATCAAATCAATCAATCCTAAAGGAAATCAGTCCTGAATGTTCATTGGAAGGACTGATAATGAAACTGAAGCTGTAATACTTTGGCCACCTGATGCAAAGAACTGACTCATTGGAAAAGACCCTGATGCTGGGAAAGATTGAAGGCACGAGGAAAAGGAGACATCAGAGGATGAGATGGTTGGATAGCATCACCAAACTGATGGACATGAGTTTGAGCAAATTCCAGGAGTTGGTGATGGACAGGGAAGCCTGGTATACTGCAGTCCATGGGGTCGCAAAGAGTCAGACACAACTGACTGACTGAACTGAACATATATTCAATATATACAAACATATAAATACATATATTTGCATGTCTTGATTACATGCATCTCACCATATGGGAACATATAATATAGATATAAACATAGATTTTCAGCACACATTTGTAAGGAAACACATTTGTGGTTCACATTGCCAGCTTGTTCATGCCAGTCTACCAGTGATTGAAACCAAGACTAAAGGGGAAAAATGCATTGCTATTTCCAGTCAATGTGGATGGCACTGAATGATTGCTTCCAAAATGGTTATTTTTTGCATATGGCCAAGTAAATAAATATAGAGACAGAAATTATTCTAACCCCCAAACTGCCATTTAGAGAAGATTATTTATAGTGTCAAGAGTAAGAGTGATTAGCAATTTGGGGGGTGGAGTAATGGCCTGCAACGTCTATACCAACACTACTGATTTTCAGTAAGCCGTTTAATTCTCAGAATATTTCTTTTTTTGAGAAAAATGTTGAGCAATAAAATTTTGTAATTGAGATGGCTATGTTATCAAGGAAACATAAAATTGAATGGATCCATAAAAAATAAAGACTTAAGCTTTGACTTAAAAAGAACATCTCACAAAGTTTCCTTTTTTTTTTTTTTAATTTGGAACACAAATTTCTTTAGCCAATTGATGAGATTTTTATGGCATTAGGTGAGAGAAATCTGATCCTAGATCTCATAATTCCTTCTCATCGACGTTGTTACATCTTTCTCCTGACATTCACTCTTTACCAAACAGCATTACTTTGTCGAACACTTACCATCCTTGAATTACAGACCAGTCCTCAAAAACCACAGTTTTTCCCTTTCCTTTGGAATTGTTAGCCTGAGGAAGTGGAAGGATCATAAGATGGAAATACCCAGTGACAGCTCAAATAACCCACTAGCTAAAGAAAAATATCTCTCTCTGCTTCTCTTCTCTCTTTTAGTTTTTGTTTGTTTCCTTGAAAGTGAAAGTGAAAGTCGCTCAGTTGTGTCCGACTCTTTGCAACCCTGTGGATTATACCGTCCATGGAATTCTCCAGGCCAGAATGCTGGAGTGGGTAGCCTTTCCCTTCTCCAAGGGGTCTTCCCAACCCAGAGATCGATCCCAGGTCTCCCACATTGCAGGCGGATTCTTTACCAGCTGAGCCACAAGGGAAGCCCAAGAATACTGGAGTGGGTAGCCTATCCCTTCTCCAGAGGATCTTCACGACCCAGGAATTGAACTAGGGTCTCCTGCATTGCAGGCGGATTCTTTACTGTTTCCCTGAAGAGCTACAGAAAAAGGGAAATGTCTTTCTCCATGTTAGGTTGGGATCCTTCATAATGACTTTTGATGATTACCTTCAATTTTCAAATTTTTCACTTTAATGCAGACTTAATGATGTGGACAGACTAAGTTCATTTACCCTCATTCTTCCTTTGAGGAACTCTTAGAAGTCTCTGAATTCCTGATGGTAAGAAGAGAAATAGGTTATTTTCCTTTACGGGTTTCTCCCACTATCAGAAAGTAAAGTGGTCCCATGAAACCTTTCCTAAGTCGAATGGGGGTGGAGTGAATGAACAATTCACTCTTGCTAACAGAGGCAAAAATAAACTGATATAAAGCACAGATGCTCACAGACAATATTCAAAGCTATGGAGGCTGGATACTGAGTGCTGAGTGTTATTTCCGGGGAAGTTTGGTGGGGTCGCATTCACTGCTCTGTTCAGTGTGTATATTGCTTATAATGGCTCACTGGACAAAAAAAAAAAAAAAAAAAACCAAAAAAAAACTCTGAACCCTACTTTCTATTTTAATCTTTTTTTATAAAAGCAAAAATTGTCTTCCACTTTCTTTCGGTTAGTGAAAGCAGGTAGTCGTGTAGGCCTTTGGTAAAGCAAAGTGGTGTTGCTGCTGCTGCTAAAGCGAACTTTAAAAAAGTAGGGGATACCTGTACTTTTCTCTTTTTCTCCATTTAAAAAAATGTTTATTTTTCTGTCTCTTGATGACAATTCGGATAACAAAATGGATATTTTCTTAACTTGGTGATTTCTTATTCATCAGTGACCCTTCCTAGGTACTCAAGAAATTAATGGCCCCCTGATTCTTCACTTTTGTACTCTTTAATCCTTACGGATAGATTCCTTACCTCTGTGGGCTCAGACCCTAGACAGGAAAAGAACAGTCAACTTCTCACCAAGCCTGCCTTGCTGCTGGCCCTGGAGAGCTGGCTGGGTCCTGGCCTGTTCTGCTCCTCCAGAATAGCATTCTTGTTTACCAGCTCCAAAATGAGACATCACTTTTTATCAAAAACAAATGAGGACAACATTTACTCCCAGAAAAACCTAGTCAGAGGTTACTCTGATTTTAAAATGAGATTGTGCCCTATCGGAGTTACACAATCAAAATCATAATTGTACTTAAAAGTCTAAGTTTGGCTTACAAACCTCATTAGCCTATTTATAAATCAAGCTAGTTTTAACAACCATTCTTAAGAGAACTTTGATTAATGATTTTGTTTCATTTTCAAGTGTAGTTAAATGTTTTTCAACACTTAAAGCCTTGTGTATCAATTTAATAAGTTTAATTTCCTTTTAAGTACTTTAACTTGTTTGACTTAACAAATGAGATACTCGTGAATACTTGAATAACTCATCAGTTCAGTTCAGTTCAGTTCAGTCGCTCAGTCGTGTCCGACTCTTTGCAACCCCACGAATCGCAGCACGCCAGGCCTCCCTGTCCATCACCAACTCCCGGAGTTCACTCAGACTCACGTCCATCAAGTTGTGATGCCATCCAGTCATCTCATCCTCGGTCGTCTCCTTCTCCTCCTGCCCCCAATCCCTCCCAGCATCAAAGTCTTTTCCAATGAGTCAACTCTTTGCATGAGGTGGCCAAAGTACTGGAGTTTCAGCTTCACCATCATTCCTTCCAAAGAAATCCCAGGGATGATCTCCTCCAGAATGGACTGGTTGACTCTCCTTGCAGTCCAAGGGACTCTCAAGAGTCTTCTCCAACACCACAGTTCAAAAGCATCAATTCTTCGACACTCAGCCTTCTTCACAGTCCAACTCTCACATCCATACATGACCACTGGAAAAACCATAGCCTTGACTAGACAGACCTTAGTCGGCAAAGTAAAGTCTCTGCTTTTGAATATGCTATCTAGCTTGGTCATAACTTTTCTTCCAAGGAGTAAGCATCTTTTAATTTCATGGCTGCAGTCACCATCTGCAGTGTTTTTGGAACCCAAAAAAATAAAGTCTGACACTGTTTCCACTGTTTCCCCATCTATTTCCCATGACGTGATGGGACCGGATGCCGTGATCTTTGTTTTCTGAATGTTGAGCTTTAAGCCAACTTTTTCACTCTCCTCTTTCACTTTCATCAAGAGGCTTTTTAGTTCCTCTTTACTTTCTTCCATAAGGGTGGTGTCATCTGCATATCTGAAGTTATTGATATTTCTCCCGGCAATCTTGATTCCAGCTTGTGTTTCTTCCTGTCCAGCGTTTCTCATGATGTACTCTGCATAGCAGTTAAATAAGCAGGGTGACAATCAATTAAGTACTTATAAATATGAAATATTAGTTTCAAGTTCTTAAATTTCTAAAAGTAGATTTCAACTGAAAACCACAAGTCTAAATCATTGACTCAATTTCACAGTTTAAATTGGAATCACAGTTGCAAGTTACTGGTATGCTAATTTGGCAAAATATCTTACTATCACAAGTGTATACAATATCCAATATACAGACTCTAATGAAAATTATTTGATACTATGGAGTTTGTTCCTTACATATATATTTTTCTTCTTAATTTTATGTCTTCCCAGGGCTAAAGCATGCTGACCCATCAAGGAATCAATGAAACCATTCCATGCATGGAGTTCTCTTCCCTTATAGTTGTTGCGCTTGCCTCCTCGGCACACTGAGATTTCTTGAGACTCAGAGGGTGACCTGTCCTGAATAAGGACTGGGTTCTAACCCAGACATGACCCTAACTGCCATTCAGGAAGAGTGAAATAAAGACGAGCCAAAAAATGATCCCCCCAGAGATAGTCATGTCACTTCCCTGCAACTTCTGAGTGGTACCTTATTTGGCAAAAGATGTGATTGAGTTGGGCTTCCCTGTTGGTGCAGTGATAAAGGCTCTGCCTACCAATGCAGGAGACCTGGGTTTCATCCCTGGGTTGGGAAGATCCCCTGGAGGAGGTAATGGCAACCCACTCCAGTATTCTTGCCTGGGAAATCTTATGGACAGAGGCAGCCTGGTAGGCTACAGTCCATGGGGTTACAAAGAGTTACAGATCCTGAAAGTGGGTGCTTGTCCTGGTTTAGTCAGGCGGGCCCTAAATGCAGTCACTCGTCTACTTAGATGGGAGACACAGAGGAGAGTTTGAGACAGACACACTGCAGATGAGACAGTGTAAATACAGACCACGATGTGGCCACAAGCAAAGGAATGTCGGCGGCCATCAGAATCTGGAAGAGACAAGGAACAGATTCTGTTTGGAGCCTCCAGAGGGTGTGTGGCTCTGCTAACACCTGGAGTTCAGACTTTGAGTCCCTAGAGCTGTGAGAGGATATATTTCTGTTGTTTTTAGCCACCCAGTTAGTGACCATCTGTTACAGTTGCCACAAGATATTAGTTCAGACAGTGATGTTGTAAAAATTAAAAATTAAGGTATGATTAAGACTTTGATATTGTCATTTGTAGGTTTCTAAGAGAAGGCATTTTAGTCAATTGTATGAATATTCTAAGTTAGTAATTACGATTTAAAAAATCTGTTCTGGCTAGTCACGGTAGTCAGATCACAAATATCTGTCAATCTTAGTTAATTAGTGTTGCCAAGGGAGTAGGGGTTGAAGAGGGATGAATCAGGTGTTCAGAGTTAGACAGTGGTCCCCACCCTTTTTAACACCAGAGGCCAGTTTCATGGAGGACAATTTTTCCATGACCCGGGGTTGGAGGGGATGGTTTGGGGATGATTCAAAGCACATTACATTTACTGTGCACTTTATTTCTATTATTGTTGCATCAGCTCCCCACCTCAAATCTTCAGGCATTAGCTCCCAGAGGTTGAAAACCCCTGGTTAGCAGATGCAGGCTATTATATATAGGATGGATAAACAACAAGGTCTTGACATATGGCACAGGGAACTATATTCAATATCTTGTGATAAGCCATAATGGAAAAGAATTTTTAAAAGAATGTATGTATGTGTATGACTGAATCACTTTGCTGTATAGCAAAAATTAACACAACATTGTAAATTCAATAGAAAACTAGAGTTTGGTCATAATTTATATAAGGGGGGGAAGCTTGCCATTATATTATCTCCAAAAGTCCTAAACATTGAATTCATCAACCCGCACGTTATGCATTGTTTTAAAAATAGTGCTTTTAAACAGCTAGATTCCAACCCTGTGTAAAATCAAATATATCAGCATCTTAGTTTGATTACTTGGTCTGAATTGGAAACATTTCCAGTGACTACCAGTTGCACACATCATTATCCACTCATAATTGGTTGTTTAATTCGAAAAGAGCAGGTTCTGCTCCATCACCTAACATCTGTTCACTTGGCTCTTAGTTCTATTCAACCAAATCCAATTATTGTCGGGAGAGGCTCAGGATAGACTCATATCATTAGAGAATGACTTCCATTTCTTTGTAGATCCTTAATTCTTTGTTCTTCTCATAGCTGTTCTGTTTTTTAATGATAAATGTATTATGAAGTTATTTTTCTGAATCTGTGCTTCTATCTAAAATCAAAAGGCTAGGCACTGAAACCTTATTTATGTTTGAGGTCGTATAATGCCTCAAAACATAGCTTAAATGCTAAAATTATTCAAGTATACTTAGAAGAACTCTTTTAACAATTCTGAGGGCAACAAGTTTTTTGCAGTTCTCACTTCGATGTTACTATTGTTAAACATCGTTTTAATTTCCAGTTGTATTGAAACTCAAGTGTTTCTTGACTTTGATCATGATAGTGAGAAAGTATTCAATATTATTACTTAGGGATCATGTGGTTCCTAATTTAAGACAAAATTCTCAGCAAAGATAGTTAGTTTGATGTTTCATGTTGTTTGTGAATTTTTTCCAAAGCATGCATTGTTTTCTCTTTTTAAATTGAAGTATAATTGACGTGCAGTGCCAATTTGGCTTCAGATGTACATCATAACAATTTAGTATTTAAATACATTTTGAGAGGGTGACTATGGTAAGCTTAGTTATCTGTCACTATATAAAGTTATTACAATATTCTTGAATAAAGGTTCTATGCTGTACATTACATCCCCATGACTTTCTTATAACTAGAATTTTGTACCTCTTAATCCCCATTATCTATATTTTGTCTGCCTCCTTAACCCCTTCCTTCTGGCAAACATCAGTTTGTTCTTTGTATCTATGAGTCTGTTTCTATTTTATTATGTTTGTTGATTTGTTTGTTTTTTAAATTCCACATTATAAGTGAAATCATATGGTATTTGTCTTTGGCTTATTTCACTTGGCATAATGCCCTCTAGCTCTATCTATGTTCGCTCTAATGTCAAGATTTCCTTCTTTTTATGGCTGAATAATATTCCTGTGTGTGTGTGCACGCGCGCGTGTGCGTGTGCGCGTGTGTGCACATGTGCGCGTGTGTGCACGCATGTGTGTGCTTGTGCGTGCATCTGCGTGTGTGTGCGTGTGTGTGTGTGCGTGCGTGTGCATGTATGTGTGTGTGCGTGCGTGCGTGCGTGTGTGCCTGTGTGCGTGTGTGTGCCTGTGTGCGTGTGTGTGTGCATGTGTGTGCGTGCGTGCATGTGCATGCGTGCATGTGTGCATGCGTGTGCATGTCTGTGTGTGTGTGTGCGCGTGCTGCATCTTCTTCATCTCTCAGGCACTGAGGTTGTTTCCATAACTTGGCTATTGGAAGTCATGCTTCAATGAATATACAGGTGCATATCGCTTCTCAAGTTAGTGTTTTCCTTTTCATTGGTAAATACCCAAAAGTGGAATCATTGGATCATATGGTAGTTCTATTTTTAATTTTTGAGGAACTTCCATACTGATGCCCATAGTGGCTGCACCAATTTACATTCCCACCAACAGTACATGAAGGTTCCCTTTTCTCCACACCCTTACCACTTCTGACAGGTGAGAGGTGCTATCTCATTGTGGCTTTGAATTGCATTTCCCTGATGATTAGTGATAGCGAGCATCTTCTTAATCTGGCTGTTTGTGTTTTTGATATTGTCTAAGTTTCTAATTTCCTTTGGGTGTTAACCCTTTATCAGATATATGACTTGCACATATACATATCTTCTTCCATTGAGTAGGCTGCCTTCTCGTTTTGTTGATGGTTTCCTTTGCTGAGCAGAGGTTTTCTTTCAATGGTTTCTTTCTTGCATACACAAAAATTTCCAGAATAAAACATGTTACAATAGAGGAAGACTTTCTTAATGGCTCTGAATTTTGTTGCATCATGACACATCTTGAAAATTCGGGGTGCTGGCAGAGTAAACATGCTTAAGAGGCTCTGGTAAAGCTGAAAATGGGGTGAGGACAAACCTGCTTAACACTGGTTTCTACCACTTGTTCTTAGGCAGGATTATGGGAAAGACTCTCTTTTATTCCTGCAACCTCCTACTTAGCAAATGACAAGACCCAACATCTTATAGTAAGATCATACCTTCTGGTAGAATCATCATGGTACAAATCATTTAAATCATGCTCTCTGTATGTTCTGATGAAAGATATATTATGATGACACTCTGGTCCTTCTATTTCCAGAGAAGTCAGTGATCTGAGGGGCTTCCCTGGTACTTCAGCTGGTGAAGAATCTGCCTGCAATGCAGGAGACCCCAGTCAGACTCCTCAGTCGGGAAGATCCCCTGGAGAAGGAATAGGGTACCCACTCCATTATTTTGGGGCTTCCCTGGTGGCTCAGATGGTAAAGAATCCACCTGCGATGTGGGAGACCTGGATTAGATCCCTGGCTTGGGAAGATCCCCTGGAGGAAGGCATGGCAACTCACTCCAGTATTCTCACCTGAAGAGTCCTATGGACAAAGGAGCCTAGCAGGCTACAGTCCATGGGGTCGCAAAGAGTTGGACACGACTGAGTGACTAAGCACAGCTCAACACAGTAATTAGAAAGGATTTTAAAGAGGTTTGATTGCTTTCTTTTGTGAGTATAACCCCATAACAATTTTTACTGCCATCAGTACATATACACTGAAATTAGTCATACCAATTTTATCTTTGGCAAGACATATAAATAAGATTCAGTATACATCTCCATCACATTAAAGAAGTCCTGGCCAGAACATGTGCAGTTTCTGTGGCATGTAGTCATTGAAAGTCTGTAAGCCAGAACATAACGTGTTGAAACCATGTGTATCTATATGCAGATGTGTGCACTTTTTAATTTCTGTGGTGAAAGGGGAGAGTAATAAGAAAAAAAGAAAAAAGGAGCATTCAGAGCTTCCTGAATACAAATAAACATCTATGTTGCCATTATTTGGGCTATTCATTTTTTTCCTAGTGAAATGATATGCACGTTCAGTATATAACCTTTGAAAATACACAAAGGAAAAAAAATTAAGCATTTAAAAATCCTGCCATCCAAAAACAAATATTTTGCAATATTTACAACTAGACTTATGTGTATGCATATTTGAAATATTTATAATCATACTTAGTATTCATATTCTTGCTTTTCATAATTATCAAAAATTTAACTTCAAAATTTCTAGACTGTCTTGTAAAATTCTGGGAAAACCAAGGCAAGTTCATGATGATTTATTATATAGCTCTGCTAAGTGAAGAGGAGCTAAAAAGCCTCTTGATGAAAGTGAAAGAGGAGAGCGAAAAAGTTGGCTTAAAGCTCAACATTCAGAAAATGAAGATCATGGCATCCGGTCCCATCACGTCATGGGAAATAGATGGGGAAACAGTGGAAACAGTGTCAGACTTTATTTTTTTGGGTTCCAAAATCACTGCAGATGGTGATTGCAGCCATGAAATTAAAAGACACTTACTCCTTGGAAGAAAAGTTATGACCAACCTAGATAGTATATTCAAAAGCAGAGACATTACTTTGCCGACTAAGGTCCATCTAGTCAAGGCTATGGTTTTTCCTGTGGTCATGTATGGATGTGAGAGTTGGACTGTGAAGAAGGCTGAGCACCGAAGAATTGATGCTTTTGAACTGTGGTGTTGGAGAAGACTCTTGAGAGTCCCTTGGACTGCAAGGAGATCCAACCAGTCCATTCTGGAGGAGATCAACCCTAGGATTTCTTTGGAAGGAATGATGCTGAAGCTGAAACTCCAGTACTTTGGCCACCTGATGTGAAGAGTTGACTCATTGGAAAAGACTCTGATGCTGGGAGGGAGTGGGGGCAGGAGGAGAAGGGGACGACCGAGGATGAGATGGCTGGATGGCATCACGGACTCTATGGACGTGAGTCTGAGTGAACTCCGGGAGATGGTGATGGAGAGGGAGGCCTGGCGTGCTGCGATTCATGGGGTCGCAAAGAGTCGGACACGACTGAGGGACTGAACTGAACTAACTACCTCGTGAAACATCTTGACAGTAAATGAACGCTTTCTTTCAGATTTGAGTTATATCATAAAAGGAATTTGCCTGTTGGTATTAGGATTATTTAATAGTACATCAATCAATAGTACATCTATTTAATAGTACATCTATCAATATAGTTTATTCCAAGCAGAGGCTAGCCATGGTATCTGGGGATAATATGTAATTAGGTATATAAGTCAGAATGCCAGGGAAGTATATGAATAGCAGCAAAAAGATGTTGGGTTGAAAAGAGAATACTTGGCTGCCTACTAGATGGCTTACCCTTCAGTTGCTGCTTTCTTTGGACTCTTCCCAGAGATTCGAAACATGAAGGACCCATCTCTCAGGAAGAAGTCATTGCTCAGAGCTGTTTATCTTAGTTGAGTACAGACAGGTACAAACCGGAGTAAAGTCACATCTTGACTTCCTGTTGGGCACCACTATCCCTGCATTGTTCCATAGCTAGAGTCTCTCCAAGACTACTTCAAGCCACATTTCTTTTAATAGCATGGGTAGTATAAGCAATAATGCCAATCTAGTCCATTCAAAATCATGACTGCAAAAATATCTAAAAGGACAAGGCTTAGTGGACCCATAGAATTCTTTCCATTTAGGATTAATCCCAGTATGTATTGTTTTTGCAATGAAAAAGCTTTCATGCCATAGGTCATCATAGGCAATGTAATTGAAAGAATATTTTGCCAACAGTATTACTGGAAAGTGCACTCATTCATGATTTAGTTTTAAATGATTAGGACCCTTTGTTAATCTATAAGGATATCACTTAAATTAGAAGTTTTAAAATATGCAATGCATGTTCAACAGCATCCAAGTATTAAATAGCATCTTAAAGAGCGAAAGAAACTATTAAGACTAATTAAGTGGATTTATTGGCTAATTGGTGTTTCCACATGTATTTATTTCTGCAATTATTATTCATTTGCTGATTTACACAGCACTCTTCTCAAAAATTACCCTGGCATTAAATGAAGCTGGAAGACATCTCCACGTTGGAAAACCTATTAAGCCAAGAACTTTCAACTTAAAGTTGGGATGGTACTCAATCAAAGTCTAGCAGAATTGATTCCAGAGTCAGAAGTTTATTTATCGATCTTAACTCCTCCTTCTCCATTCAGACCAACCTAGTAAAACTTTTCCTTTTCTAAACCATGTGTATCTAATCTATACCACGGCAATGATACCATTTCAACTATGTAGAGAAGTTTAGCAAATTTTCATCCACTAGAGGTTATCTACTAGAGACACTAGCCCTTAACATTTTAAGAAGAAATTATACATTGATCACTCAGGAATTGTATTTCCTTCCTATACAGATTAACCTTTTATGTAAATAGATCAGCTGGAAATGCTTTCAGTGTGTTTTCTCAATTAATAACTAGTCCTTGGAGCTATTGTTTCCCTAAGAATTACAAAAACCAAAACAAACACAAACCTGTTTACTCTGTCTAGGAACATGGATCAGTGTTGAAGACTGGAGATATATTTGACTCCCACGGAGAAAAAAAATCTCTAAAAATAAGCTTTCTATCTAATTTATTTGTATATTCACTTAATTGCTCAGTGAAGACAACCACTCTTGAAAGTAACCTGTAGGTAAATCACCTCATTTAAAAAACCAAGGACTTTCCTGGTGGTCCAGTGGTTAAGAATCTGCCTGCCTATGGGTTCAATCCCTGGTCCAGGAAGAGCCCACATGCCTCAGAGTCTAAAGCCCAAGCACCACAACTACCGAGCTGGCACTCTGGGAGCCCATGCTCTACAACAAGAGAAACCAGCGTGATGAGACGCCCACATGCCGCAACTCGAGAAAGCGCGGTCAAGGCAATGAAGACCCGGCACAGCCATAAATAAGATAAATCAAGTTAAAATTCAAGATGGCAGAACAGTTACTGGACACGAGATGCAGAGACACAAGAGGAAGGAAAGAAATTAACTTAGCTCCCTAAGGCACTGACATTTCATCAGTTAGATGAGGAGAGAAACAACAGAGTTCAGACTGAATCGTTTTGAATGAGGAAGAAAATAGAAATAATGGCACAACTAGTTTGGAGAGAATCTGTCATGGACATATACCTCGTCTGACTTCATAAGCCTCACTCGCACCCTCTCTTCGAACAGATTCTACTCAAGCCACATATTTCATAGGACTTCAAGCTAGAACCAGTCCCTGGAAAACTAATTAAAAGCTAAAAAAGGCCGTGATCTGAGATTGACCACTGTAAGACTGTTAGCACACTTTTCAATACAGCCAGCCAGCCAGGACGATAAATAGAAAAATTAAAAATTATAGTGGCTTCCCTGATGCTTCAGTGGTTAAGACTCCGAGCAGGGGACATGGGTTCAATCCCTGGTCAGGGAACTAAGATCCCACATGCCCCAGAGCAACTAAGCCCATTCATGGTAACTCCTGAACCCACATGCCACAGCTAGAGATGCCAGACAATGCAGGGAAGACCCCACGTGCAGCAACTAAGACCCAATGCAGCCAAATAAGTAAGTAAATATTAAAAAATTATTAAGAGGAGCTGTATCCAGAAGGGGTGGCCTCACCAAATTTTATCTTCATAATTGTTAGGCTTCATCAAGAGAAAAACATAGGTTGTCTTCTGCGACTGCCTGAAATAGATTGATCTTGAATATATCATCAGCAAGATACTTTATATTGCAGAGTTAGTAAATAACACAAGGAAATATAAGCTTAAGGGACAGGTGAAAAATGAAATTATGAGCTATAAACTTGGAACATTACTTTAGAACACAGTGGTAGATACAGTTTATTAAAGAGTGCCATCCAGCTGTCAGGAATAACTGTTGTAGGTTTCTGAAAACCATCATTTTTTATGGTGTTAGATTTGAATAGCTAGAGTTACATGCTTAGAGACACATCTAATGTCTTAGAGATGAGTTCCTGGAGGAAAGTAATTCACCAGTTATTTGGAGGCCGACAAGCAATGTATGTCATTTTTGAGTCACAAAGGAAATGACGTTGTAAACTCTTTGTCATGCACACAGGTGCTAGGGCAAGCCATTTATACAAAAGAGAAACTTATTTGTAGAAAGTGGTCCTTTCCTTTAAAAAAAAAAATAAAACTTTATTTGTTTCTTTTTGGCTGTGCTGGGTCTTCATTGCCGTGTGGGCTTTCTCTAGTACTGGTGACTGGGGGCCGCTCTACGCTGGGGAACCTGGGTGTCTCACTGCGGTGGCTTCTCTTGTTACTGAACACAGGCTGTAGGGCACCTGGGCTCCAGTAGTTGTGGCTTACGGGTTCTAGAGCACAGGCTCAATAGCTGTGGCTCAGGGGCTTAGTTGCTTTGCAGCATGTGGGATCTTCCTAGATCAGGAATCAAACCCCCGTCACCTGCATTGGCAGGCGATTCTTTACCACTGAGCCACCAGGGAAGGCCCACAAGTGGTCCTTTCTGTAAACTGTATCTGCATCCTTCCCGACCACAACATAATACATAAAGTGACATTTTTGGAGACATTGCAAATGTCATGAGTTCTTTATTTAGAAAAATCCAATGATTAATAGATTGTCAGTTATCCAATATTTGGTTATAGTTATAACTAGTAGTTATAGGATATGTTTAATAGTCTAGGATAACTATGAATGAATGAATGAAGTCGCTCAGTCGTGTCCGACTCTTTGCAACCCCGTGGACTGTAGCCTATCAGACTTTAATAGTTATCCAATACTTATTGGATAACTTATTGGATTTCTTAATATAAACTAATAGATAGCCTGGGATTTTGTGTGACCCTTACCTCTTCACAGCAGGTTTTAAGGAAGGAAATTTCTGTTTTACCATTTCATTTCTGATTCTTTTGAAACGTGGGCACAATTAGTAATGAGAGTGTGCATTTATAAATGTGTGTTGCCACTGGGAATTTACTGAGGATGACTCAGATCCCATTCTATACTGGAAAAAGGTGCGTTTGGCTGGTAAATGGAAAGATCAGGCCAATTTCTTTCTTGTATCAACCCTGGGTAAAATGTCCTTAAGAAGAAAATAACAATAATGAATTTGTTGTGTAGGCAAAGAATTTAACTACTTGTTAGCATTCGAATGGGCCCTAAGGAAGCATGCAAGTTAATTAAATCAGAACTCCCTTTTTAAGTTTGCTACCAGCTGGGCATCAGTTGGCCTTCCCAAGAAGGTGTCACTGAAATCAATAGGTTTAAGGCTTAATGTTGAGCCTGGACAACAGAGTTCTGGGAAAGTGACGCCACACCACGGTTTATTAAAGAGTATGCCTGCAAATACATTTAATGCTTTTTTCTCCTTTCTCTGTTTGATTCTATATCTCTTCCTCTAGGAGGCCTGGACTGTGACTTTTAAAGCTGAAGCAAGATGTAGCCTAAGGATGTTTTTTTACAGTGATAGAGAAGGAAGGAGTGAAGTTGATCCTAATTTTATGACCTTGCTAATTATCAGCAGAATATTTTTGTAGGGTCAAATATTAATCAATTAATTAGTCAATTAAAAATGCCAAGAGAGAGGTGATCATTACTTAAAGGAACTCATTCAAATGATTTGTGGTCTGGGTTTTATCAGTTCTATTCTTAGAGCATTCTTGTTGGGCTTAAACGTGGTTGAAATTTTAATCCCTTGATTGATTTGCTTTATTAGCCCACCTCTGATGTGAGTGAGTGCTCAGTTGTGTCTGACTGTTTGTGGCCCTATGGATCATAGCCTGCCAAGCTCCGCTGTCCATGGGATTCTCCAGGCAAGAATACTGCAGTAGGTTGCCATTTCTTTCTCCAGGGGATCTTCCCGATCCAGGGATCGAAACCACATCTCCTGAGTCTCCTGCATTTGCAGGCGAATTCTTTACTGCTGAGCCATCAGGCAAGCCCAATCCCTACTAGGTTTTTATTAAGGGGCAGCTTTTGAGAAATTAAAAAAACCTTATTCTCATTTCCCCAATGAAAAGGTATTGCAGATGTCATAATGCTTTGGGGGAACGTTTACAAAGTCATGCCCTGCCCAGGACATGTTTCTGGTTTCTTTAAATGTATCTTAACTTGCCCATATGTGGTCAACTTCCCCTTCTGGAATCTATTGATAAATCATGGCAAAAGGAAACCACTGCATGGAAACAATGTCTAAAGGAGACCCTCTTTATCCCAGAGAGGAAACTCAGAGAATAGGGCTCAACCTGGCTAATGTCAAAAGGCCTACTCCTGGATTCAAATCAAAAGTGTCAATGCAGCCAATTAGAAATAGGAAGAGGGTGGTTCAACTGAAAATCTGGGGCCTTGGGCATTTTCTGGAATGTGTACAGTCAGACCGTGCAAGTGAGTCAGCAGAGAGAAGGCAAGCCGGGGCACCTCTCTCCAGAGCAAGGAGTCATCATTTGCCTGTAGGTCAGAAGCGTTTGTCTTGGAGCGCTGCAACTTCCAACCAACTGATTTCCAGCACAAATGGCAATGTTATAAAGTGTGAAGACATTGGGCTAGGAATCACCAATGCTGGCCATGCCATTTCCTACTGTAGGAAAATGACCCTGTCATCACCCTCTTGATGTCTTGGTTTCTTTACCCAGGAACTAAGGATGTTTGACAAGGTGACTTGGAAACTGTAGGCTGGGAAGGAGAGCCAGGATTTCTCTGGGTGTTAAGTTGCTTTGAGGGTAGCTTGACTGTGCACACGGGGGTGCAGAGCAGGAGAGGGGGCAAGAGACATGAGCATGACCCTTGTGCGTCCTTGGCACTCACGTTTTAAACCTCCCGGGATGCATCTCTCTGCCTCTACCAGTTATGGCTCCTTAGATTCTCTGTTAGCATCAGGATCACTAGCAGAAACTGTGTAACCTTTCTGACATGTATTGTGAATCCTCCCCAGCCCCACAACTCTTCTCTGATACGAAGGTTATCAGCCCTGCTCAGCTGGCCAAACCTGACAACACTGGGCGCGGTTGCTTTTGTAATCTGTTCTCCAATTTCAACCTGCACCCACCCAATCCCACATCTCTCGAGGGGTTCTCTGTTTTTTCTGCTTTTAACTTTGGGTTAGACTTTTCCAGTGGGCATGCCTGAAAGAGGAAACTTGATTGTGTCTGTTTAGATTGCCTTCCTCTCCACCTTAGTAAACATCAATAAACTCAGACTCCTTTACTTTCCGAAGCCCTAACTTCTTTGTGGCAGCAGCGATTTTTAAAATACAGACTTTCGTCATTCCGTCTTCTCTGTTATGGCATCTGTACGTGCTGCGGTGTATTGTTTAAGCACACTCTTTCATAGATTTGAATTCGCTTATTGTTTTCTCCAAAATATGTTCTACCTTAGACACTATCTCATCCTCTCCTCTGCCAGATATTGATTATTCATACATTCGCTGATCCCAACCACTTCAGCTTTACTCATTGTTATGTCTTTGCAGCTCTTTCCCTTAAATACAAGGGCAACCTATTGTTTTCACAATTACCCTGTCTCGTGCGTCTGTTATATTTCCAAAGCCCAGGGGAGCATCAGGGCATTGTCCTGGGTTTGGCGCCTATCTTCCACAAGTCCTTTCATTCTCTTTTTAACTGTTTTACCTGCTGCCACCTTTGTGTAGCTTCCCAAGTGGTGCTAGTGGTAAAGACCTTGCCTGCCAATGCAGGAGACATAAGAGACTCAGGTTTGATCCCTGGGTCAGGAAGATCCCCTGGAGGAGGGCACGGCAACCCACTCTTGTATTCTCGCCTGGAGAATCCCATGGATAGAGGAGCCTGGCGGGCTGCTACTGCTACTGCTACTGCTGCTAAGTCACTTCAGTCGTGTCCAACTCTGGGCAACCCCATAGACGGCAGCCCACCAGGCTCCCCTGTCCCTGGGATTCTAGATTTGGACACGTCCCTAGATTTGGACACGACTGAAGCAACTTAGCACACACGCACCTTTGTGTAGGGTCTTGCCTATGTAGTCCCCACCACAAACATCTGCCCTGGCTGTTACAAATGAGGTGTTCAGGGACGAGCCACTCTTTTGCAGCAGGGCAATAAAAAGCAGTATGAAAGAAATGTTTTAAAAATTGGACTCTTTGGTGCTGTGATGTCTCCTTGGAGGAGAATGATGTATGGAATGTTGGAATCAGTGTCTAGCCAGGTACCAGTGCTTTGAGTTGAATATACTGGATGATTGTTCCACTTTCGATGGCCTATGGTCAATTTCCTCCATCACATCTCACCAAAGATAGCTTTGATGCATTGGACTGTTGAGCTTTGTCTCTCAACGGCTTCCATTTCTGATGGCTGCCTCTTTGCTGAGGTGTAGGCTACTTCCTGTCTTTTTTATAAATTCTTTTTCGTGCAATTGGCTCAGTGGTAAAGAATCTGCCTGCAGTACAGGAGACTCGAGAAACATGGGTTCGATCCCCGGATCAGGAAGATCTCCTGGAGGAGGGCATGGCAACCCACTCCAGTATTCTTGTCTGGAGAATCCCAATGGACAGAGGAGCCTGGGAGGCTACAGTCCATGGGGTCACAAAGAACTGGACACGACTGAGTGACCTAACAGCAACAAACATGCAATTCAACAAACATGCAATTCAGCATGGTGAACTCCACCCCACCTCCGACCTTACAACATACTAATATTATTGGACCACTTCTGTTTTCCAGAGAACTAGTGCACAGCTGCTAAGTTCAGAACACATGATCAACTATTTGTGATTGTAATTCTCTTGTGATTGTGATTGTAATTGTGATTGTGATTGTAATTCCCTTTGTGTCTTGGTTCCAAAAGTGATAACACTGATTCTGTAGCTTGAAAAATCCCCATCAGGTGACACTCTTTAGTGAAAATATGCCATTTTATACACTTGTTTCTGACAAAAAGGAAAAAAATGTGAAGTCCACCCTAGTTCTGTCCGGACACGCACAGAGAGAGGCGTGTTGGATTGCCAGACAAATATTTTCCCCTAGTTTTGCTCAATGAACTTGATTCACTGGAGGGCCTTTTGCCCATTGAGCAGGGGAGGTGGGCTGCCTCGGAAGCAGGCACTGCCCCACTCTCTGCAGGGCGCCGGAGTGAATCATCGTTTTCATGAATGAGAAGAGGAGGAGGGAAGAAAAGACAAGGAGCTCGTTGCTCATGGCCTCAAACAAGGCAAACATTTTTGTGAATAATTTTCGGATAATATATGACGGGTTGACTTTTGGGTTCTGTTGTTGTGAATGGAACGCAGAGAAACAAGAACTTGTTTCAACACAAGTTTTATCTGATATCCTATTCATATGCCCATTCTTTCTAGAATGTTTGGCAACTTTTCTAGGGTACAGAGAAGGCACAGTGTTGAATCACGTTGCTTTCAAGTGTTGTACGAACCCTGGCTTGAAACTCACTTAAGGAGATGGTTGATCCCGCCATATAGACAAGAAAAAATCTGGCCAGGGTGTATACCTACCTCATTTCTGAGGAAGATTCGAGCTGGGATATATGTTGCTACAGATGCAGCGTCTTTCAGTTCAGTTCAGTCGCTCAGTCGTGTCCGACTCTTTGCAACCCCATGAATCGCAGCACGCCAGGCCTCCCTGTCCATCACCATCTCCCGGAGTTCACTCAGACTCAATGTCCATCAAGTCCCTGATGCCATCCAGCCATCTCATCCTCTGTCGTCCCCTTCTTCTCCTGCCCCCACTCCCTCCCAGCATCAAAGTCTTTTCCAATGAGTCAACTCTTCGCATGAGGTGGCCAAAGTACTGGAGCTTCAGCTTTAGCATCATTCCTTCCAAAGAAATCCTAGGGTTTATCTCCTCCAGAATGGACCGGTTGGATCTCCTTGCAGTCCAAGGGACTCTCAAGAGTCTTCTCCAACACCACAGTTCAAAAGCATCAATTCTTCGGTGCTCAGCCTTCTTCACAGTCCAACTCTCACATCCATACATGACCACAGGAAAAACCATAGCCTTGACTAGATGGACCTTAGTCGGCAAAGTAATGTCTCTGCTTTTGAATATACTATCTAGGTTGGTCATAACTTTTCTTCCAAGGAGTTAAGCGTCTTTTAATTTAGCAGAAGCCAAAGTGAAAAAACAGAAAAGGCTAACATAGATGCCAGATGTATTTTTCAAATTGAAGTATAGTTGATTTATAATATATTAGTTTCTGATGTATGGTAAATGATTTGTTTTATATATACATGATATTTTTCATTCTTTTCCATTATAGGTTATTGCAAGATATTGCCTATAATTCCTTGTGCTGTATGGTAAATCTCCTTGATATTCATCCATATTTATATATGGTAGTCTGTATCTATTAATCCTATGCTTCTAATTTATTCTTTCTCCCCCTTTCCCCTTTGGTAAACCAAAAGTTTGTTTTCTATGTCTGTGAGTCTGTTTTGTAAATAATTCCATTTGTACTGATGTTTTAGATTCCGTGTATAAGTGATATCAATATAATACTTGTCTTTTCCTGTCTGACTTAATTTGTTTATTATAATAGTCTCTAGGTCCATCCATGTGGCTATAAATAGCAATATTTTATTCTTTTTCATACTCTATATTTCAGTGTATGTGTGTACCTCATCTTCTTTATCCATTCATCTATCAGTGAGCATTTATGTTGCTTCTGTGGCTGGGCAATTTATTACAAGGCATATTGAATTTCTTTTTCACTGATGTCTGATGTCTTGAGTTTTGTAGAATCCACTGAGAGAGAGTCTTCCCTAACCCAAGAATAAGAAGCAACAGGTCAAGAAAAGAAGCACTGGGATAAAAGTAAATGACAATAATAAGAAGAATGTTTACTTCTGATTTCAGGCACTGGCTATCTTTGGCCCCTGTCCATCATTTAACCTTGATAGCGGGTCTAGGCTTCTGAGACTGATACGCTCCCTGGCATGCCCCCTCTTGACCTCTTGACTTCCTGCCCTTCCCAACCTTGTCCTTCTCCTCTTGTCCTTGTAGTTTTGTGCTTCCATTCTTAGCTCATGCTGGCCCTTCTACCTGGAACTTCTCAGTTCCCATCACTGAATCTCGGCAGCCAGGTTTATCCCAGGCATTCTCTTTCCTGCGTGGTCTTTCCACAGCCTTTTCTGGGTTAAGCATCCTCTCTCTGTGTCCCCAGATCCCTGGATGTAACTGTGTGTCAGCATCTTCCTCACTTCCATTGACCCAATCCTGAGGTCCTCAAGGGGAAAAGACAGTGCCATTTGTTCAACCACTCATTCATTCATTCAGCAAAGATTTATTAGATTCCTATTATATGCCAGACTCTGCCTTAGAGACCAGAGAGAAAGCAGTGAACAAAACGTAAGATTCTTGTTCCCCAGATGTGTGTACATTCTAGCAAGGAAGACAGAAAAAGGGGAAACAAGCAAGCCAATACCTCCAGAACTCCAGAGAAAATGGACACGTGTTGATGTGTGCGAGAGTGCCTGCTGTTTTCGGCAGGCAAGTCTTCACTAAAGAGAGAGCTCTCAGCTGAGACTTCCAAGGCAAGAAAGAGCCAACCAACTATGTGAGGATCTGAGTCAGGGGCCCCAAGTATAAGACCTCAGAGGAGGAATGAGCAAGCGTAGTAAGCAGAAAAACCTAGAAAGGGCCTTGTGGCTGATGGACTAGCAAATCCCAGCAGAAGTCAGGGTCAGCTACCTCGGGGCCTGAGAGTCGCAGTGAAAGCGGTGATCTCATATCTGTGTGGCGGGAAACGCTGCGACAGCTCTAAGCACGGAGTTGTCGGATGAGCTTTTCATTTTCCAGAAACCACCTTGGCTGTGTGTGATGTGAATGGATTTTGCTTTGCATCCCCAGAGCCTAGCTTAATGCCTGCTTCTGTTTCACACCCTGACACCCAAGGCCATGCTGCTTTTCTGCACATGAAAGTTGCCTTTTCCAAGGCATGTGCTGTCCAGCGAAAAGGCAAGTCGAGCATCGTTTCAATTCAACACACGGTGCAGAGCTGACTTCCTGCTCTGGCCTCGGCTATCTGCTGGCCTCCACCCAGCTTTTAAAAACTTCCTGAAGTTGACATTGCAGCAGAGATTTGTTTCTCAGTTTCAGAGATAATCCCTTCAGTGTTTGTTCATCCCATTTAGACCTAGCTAGACCACCTCAGATGTTCAAGGAATTGCCTCCAGGCAAGACCACAAGGTGGGGCCATAATGAGGAACCGGGGTACCTTCTCAAGTGGAAGCATTACTTTCTAGAAGATGCTGAAGGCAGGAATCAAGGCTTCTGTTCACTCTGTGACTTTCTTCTAAAACTTCTAACCAGTGAGTCAAACTCAGTATACCTGCAATGAACTGTATTATTAAAAATGAAATTCAGGGAGCAGTGCACAGGGAATTCCCTGGTGGTCCCTTGGCTAAGACTCCATATTGCCAGTGCAGGGGTCCTGGGTTCAGTCCCTGGTCAGGGAACTAGATCCCACATGCTGAAACTAAGAGTTCACCTGCCATGACTAAAGAGCCTGTGTGCTTCTGAGGATCTTTAGAACTAAGACCTGGAACAGCCAAATAAATAAAAATAAATATTTTTAAAAGTGAAGCAGTGCAGAAAGGCATACAGACTGCCACCTGGGAGTTGATGTTCCTGCAACCTGTTTCGCATCCTTGGGGGCGGTGGCCCTGAGCACCAGAGAACAGCCTGCGCTTTGAGGTCACTCTCAGATCTGCTTGCGGTGCCTTGAACCCACGATGGAGTGAGCATGGATGAATTTGTTTCAGAGACTTATCAACCCTCTGGGGGTGCAATCTTTTTATTATTATTAGTTTTTGGATTATACTATCGTTTTTAAAATATAGTAACATAATTTAAGAGACTCTGTACTCTAGAATTACCCTTCCTGTTGAAATAGAATCCTAAGAGTAACCTTTTTAGGAAACAGCTATAACCTGTTACCTGTAACCTGAGAGCCCCCTCCCCTAGCTCACTAGCAGCAAGCCCTCGATCTGATCTGGGCAGTTTTGAAATAGCTTTAATTCACCCACCTTCCCATTTCCAAGTAGAAATTCGGGACTTTGTGAATAGCCTAGTCCTCTGAAAAATGCTAAACTGTGTTAATCTTTTGAAGAGATTGTTTCAAATCTGCACTCACAAGGAAACAGACCTTTTGCCACAGACTGAAACTCACTGACAGTAGTGGCCAGGCTGTGTGCACGTGGCTTGTGTGACGATAAACAGTGAAACGCTAGGTCCAGGCCCCCCTTCCAGATGCACTCCTTGGGACATCCCTGGGGTCCAGTGGTTAAAACTTCACGCTCCACTGTAGAGGGCTTGGGTTTGAGCCCTGATTGGGGGACTAAGATCCCATATGCTGCGAGGTGTGGCCAAAAAGAAAAAAAAAAAATCTAGAAAGGAGGATATTTTTGCCCACATGCCACGGAAGAATGGGCCTATTTCTTTGTCAGCACAGAGAGGCGGTTCCTGAATGGGTCTGGCGCTTGCAGCCTTGGTCCCACATGCCTTTCCACCTCTGCTCCTCCATAACTGCCCTCCTCCTTCAATGGCCCAAATGATGCACCCTCTCCTTCCTGAGCCTCTGCAGGGATTCCATCCCCACCACCGCCTGGCTAATTCTGACTCTTTGTCTTGGTCTGTCTTTATGAACCACCACCCGGCTAATTCTGACTGTTTGTCCTGGTCTCTCTTTATGCGTCATCTCCCCCAAGGAGCTCTTGACCTTTCTCCTCCAGAGGAGGTTCAGTGACCCCCTTTTGAGCTGTCACAACACTTGGGTTTACCCGCATTCTGTTGTGTATCCACTGAAAATGCCTGTCTTCCGGTCAGATCCCATTCCTAGAATATAAATGCCTTGAAAATACTCACTTATCTCGTTTACCATTGAATCCCTGCCACCTAGCATGGTCCTTGGCACCTGACAGCCCCCAACCGATATTTGTTAAATAGTGTGACTCTGCATACTGTCTGTCTCCTCATCTCTGCAGAGTGAATGACAGTAGGCGTTATTTCATGTGTGTATTTGCTAAGTATCATGCATGTACCCTGCATTTTGCTAGACATTGTGGTTCAGATGGTAAAGAATCTGCCTGCAGTGCGGGAGACATGAGAGACCCAGGTTTGATCCCTGGGTGAGATGATTCCCTGGAGGAGGGCACGGCAACCCACTCCAGTATTCTTACCTGGAGAATCCCCATGGACAGAGGACCCTGGGGGTCTGTAGTCCATGGGGTTGCAAAGAGTCGGACACAACTGAGCAACTAGGCATAAGCATGTAGAATATAGAAAATATGGGCATCTTGTCTTGAGGACAGTTAAAGGGAGCCATTTAACCCAATGGAATGGTTAGAATACACATACATGATAAGATGTGTTTGGTTAACCATGAAGACTATGAAAGTTCTGGAAAGTTCAATGCATTCTGGAAGTTCCATGAAGGATGCTAGTCCTGGAGCTTGAAGGACCCTGAAGATTCCCGAATGTTAACAGATCCCTATTCCTTGAAAGATGGTGGTGGAAGGGAGGCAAATCTCCGTTCTCTGTTTTGGACTTGGAGGGGCTGCAGGTTCCTTTCCCCTCTTCCTATAGACAGGAACATGACTGAAGGTCATGTTCTGACATTATCCTTTCTTAACCTGCCTTTGTTCCTCAGTTTGAAACTTACCTCACCACCAATTCATCTGAATTATCAGGTCTTTTCTTGTAGAACACATTAGGAACTCAAAGAGCATTCATGGAATCAGCTGAGAGAGCTAGCACTAAACAGGTCTATGGAGGCTTGTGGTAGAATAGGTGCCCTGGGAATCATTCTAGAAGGTGGAAAATGGCTCAAAGAAAGAAGTCCTAAGACACCAAAGATGGGCTTTGCCAGGGGCAGGTTCTGAGGGAGTGTTTTCTCCTTTCCTGGAATGAATGGATTGGTGAGATGTGTACTTAGCAAACTTCTGGGTTAGGGAAATCATGTAGTGTTCATCCAAAGTCATAAACTCTATCTGAAGGAAAACTCCAGACTAGAAATTATTTTATAATATTATCCATAGATTTTTCTCTCTGCTACTTAGCAGACTTTCCTGGGACTGATTAGAACGCTTCTCTGCACAGAACACTATAAATGTATTCTCTCAGTGGAGGAATTAAGAGGTCCAGAGTGGTGGAGGGAATATCTTGCTTTGAAGCATCTCTGCTTAAGAGTCCACAGGAAATAAATTACCTTTCCCAGGGTTCTGATTTGATTTTTAATGACTTAGTGACTGTACAAAACAAGACACTCAGGAGAAAGTACATGCAAATAGACGGAGACTTACATTTTTAAAAAAAATCTGTTTCTTTCTTTTGGGATCACAATCCAAACATAAGTATAATTTAAATAAAGCCAAGGAAAAAGTACCTTTTTGTGGTCTGCAGACGTTTTCTGTTAAATGTATCAGAAGCTTTATACACTGAGAGCTCTAACATTCCCTCTTGGAGTCTTTCATTGAGACTTCATTGTTGTTGTTTAGTTGTTGTTGTGAAGTCGTGTGTGACATTTTTTGACCCCATGGACTGTAGCCCACCAGGCTCCTTTGTCCTTGGGATTTCCCAGGTACGAATACTGGAGTGGGTTGTCATTTTCTTCTCCAGGGGCTCTTCCCCAACCAGGAATCGAACTTGGGTCTCCCACATTGCAGGCAGACTCTTTTACCAATTGAGCCACCAGGGAAGCTTTGGGCCATCGCAGTGATAGAGGCAAGTCCTAATCACTAGACCACTAGGAAGCTCCCATTGAGACTTACTGCAGATACATTTATTCACACTGTCCATTTACTCCCTAGATGGCCTGTAACTGTTTTGGCTTGAAATGGAAAATCATGAGATCTCTTATCTTGACATCACAAAACTTATTGGGTTGGCCCAAAAGTTGGTTCGAGTTTTTCTCTAAGATGGTATGGAAATATCCAAATGAACCTTTTGGCCAATCCAATAGAACAAAGAAAACAAGCCAAATGCAAAGATCAAAAAGATAACGTTTTCCTCTACCATAACTATGTACCTTTGTAAGGAATGTTAATCAGGTGACAAATGAGGGAAATTATTACCCGTCATTGTGTAGCTGGGCAGAATGACATGTTTCAGTTATGTTCTGGTGTTTTCAGTTGCGAACATTTCTTTCCCCCTGAAGCAGTAGAGGGTGCTGTGCTGACATGATTCAAGAGGTGCTGAGTTTTCTATACAAGGCTGGGACTTTGGGCTGCCCTGTCTTTTCAAGTCAGTTTTTCTTCCCAAAAGAATTAGGAAGAGCAAAAATAAAATGGGTACAAAAGCCGTGCTACAGAGGATAGGCAACAAATTTTAAGGGAACGTGGCAAATGATCCAATCCCTCTAAAACGCTTCTAAAAGTATACTGTTTTGAAGTCTTTGGAAGAGCCCCAAGTATGGCAAGTTTAAGAAATTACAAGGTGGCACTTGCCTGGTAGTCTGGTGGCTAAGATCCCATGCTGTCAATGCAGGGGGGCCGGTTCAATCCCTGGTCAAGGAACTAGATCTCACATGCTGTGACTAAGATGCAACACTGCCAAATACAGAAATAAAAAGAAATTATAAGGTGGCTCAGACTTTATCTGGAAATAGAAGGCAATAGTTTGGAGCAGGGTTTCTACAATTAGAGCAGACTTTTGACAAATGGTGACGTAATTCCTAAAATCTCATTACTGTTTGTTCTTGCTCTTTGTATTTTGATGACAGTCAAAATGTGACCAATAGAGATTTGGAGTATATTGTAAGACTACCCATGCTTCTTTCGGAATCACACATTTTAGAGCTGGTCCGCTCCATTAAGTAGAATACTGTTAATGTTTCAACGTACAGAGACATGGCACCAAGTAGTTGAGTGACCTGTCCAAATCTAGGAGCGTGTTGGGGCTTCCCAGGTGGCGCAGTGGTAAAGAATCCACCTGCCAATGCTGAAGATGCCAGAGACAAGGGTTTGATCCCTGGGTTGGAAAGATCCCCTGGAGGAGGAATGACAACCCACTCCAGTATTCTCGCCTGGGAAATCCCATGGACAGAGGAGCCTGAGAGGCTACGTCCATGGGGTGGTAGAGTCCAACACCACTGAACACCAGCAAGTTAGCTGTATGTCAGTGGCAAGACCAGGACTGGAACCTAGAGCTCTTACCCCTCGTTCAAAGCTCTATTTTGCTGCCTGCTTCACGTGTCAGCATTTTCTATGCTGATGGTACATAGTCATAATATCCTACTATCTATAATCAGAGATGACTTTAGTTTTAAAAGCAGTTTACATGCTTTTACCTCACACTTGGGTGCCAAAATATCTTTTGAAAATATATTCTTCAATGATTTGCTCAAAGCAAGACCTGCCCAGTTTTATGATGGGCTAATGGAGAAGCTCTATGAACCACATTTATACCTACTCAGTCAAGTGTCCTTTTTTCCAGCCCACTTCTTCCTACCTGTGAACTCTCTTCTTAGTGTGTGATTTTGCTATTTTGTGTGAATAGTGGGGTAAAGTTCAACTGACTCAGAGTAGGGAGCCTTGGCCAGATAAACAGGGCTGTGTAATGCCTTCCTCACTTGAGGCCCAGCTAAGTGTGATGCAAGATAATCAAAAGGTACCACTGATGCTTCCTGTGAAGGTGGAAAGTTCAGCGGCCCAGAGAAGTCTGTTAAGTATTCTTCTTACGCCTGTGCCCTGAGGAAAACATGCAGGTTATCTGACAATTGGGATCATTCCTATAAGGGTGTCTATAGAGCATCTGTGCAGCTTTCTTAATAACATACATTCCCTGATGCAGTAGAATGGGAAGACAGAGGCAGGACCATCCCTTAATAAAGTCTGGGCATTTGTTTGTGGGGATGTTGATGAAAACAGAACCAGCCATACCGAGGGTCATGCCAGGAAAGTGTAGGCTTTGAATTTCTGCCCTGCCTTTTCTAGATGACTTGAGGTAGGAGAAGGGTCACCTGGAACTTCCCTGGTCCCAGGGAATTTAAGACTCCATGCTTCTACTGCAGGAGGCACGGGTTTGATCTCTGGTGCTTGTAGCACCACCCAACAATACAAATAAAATATTCGGTTTATCAGGGTTTACCCACACTGTACTATGTATCCGTCGAAAATGCCTGTCACCTGAAGTTTTCACAATGGGGCTGAATTTGGAAACCATTCTTGAGATGCAGGAGGGAGTCGGGGCAGAAGCTTCGAGGGAACTAGAGAGCTGCCTAAGAAGAGGAGAAAGATGAGAGAAGAAAGCATGCAGGGATCAGCAGGAAAGGTGTCTTCTATGCACAGGAAATGCTCTAAGTGTACACTCCCCCAGAATCCAGGAACTAAACAAGATCATCAGTGCTTATTAAATGTTGAGAAAATTGATGGGGGATATGCTCTTGTCCCCTATTTTATCATTGCAGGAGACACTCATGATATCAAAGTCTTTTTTAGTTAGTTTGTTTTTTTTTAATTAAAAGAAGTACCACTTTACTTAATAGGTTGTAAGCATAAGGAATTTTTATTATGTTAAATAATACTAACAAACAATATATATTATACTAAGAAAGAACGTACAGGAATAAGCATCAGGACATAAATAAGCTCAAGAAGGAGTTTATTTCTGGTAAGCAAAATTAAGATAAAATCACCTACCACTAAAGCCACCCAAATGGATGTAACTATATCATTTGAATACTATGTAAAATTATTTTTTACATGCTTTAAGTATTGTTTTTGAAAAATGAATGAACACTATGTATTTATTTTTCATTCAATGATTATAAAGTACATTTTACTAAAATTGTTCTTTAATTCTTTATCAGCCTTCAGGAACCTACATTTTAATATGATAGATACTTTTAAATAAGGTTTTTAAACACCATAAATACTAGTATTCATAAGTTATTTGCTAATAAATAAATTATACTGTACTATCAAACATGAGATTTTTCCATCTCCCAATATTTCATGCATTTATTTAATAAAACAAATTATTTAGAATTTTGTGGAAAAAGCAGTTTGTATCTCTTCACAGAGAAGGCAATGGCACATCACTCTAGTACTCTTGCCTGGAAAATCCCATAGACAGAGGAGCCTGGTAGGTTGCAGTCCATGAGGTTGCTAAGAGTCGGACACAACTGAGCGACTTCACTTTCACTTTTCACTTTCATGCATTAGAGAAGGAAATGGCAACCCACTCCAGTATTCTTGCCTGGAGAAACCCAGGGACAGGAGAGACTGGTGGGCTGCCGTCTATGGGGTCACAGAATCAGACACGACTGAAGCAACTTAGCAGCAGCAGCAGCAGCAGCAGAGATCTCTTCAAGAAAATTAGAGATACCAAGGGAACATTTCATGCAAAAATGGGCTCAATAAAGGACAGAAATGGCATGGACCTAACAGAAGCAGAAGATATTGAGAAGAGGTGGCAAGAATACACAGAAGAGCTATACAAAAAAGATCTTCACCACCCAGATAATCACGATGGTGTGATCACTCACCTAGAGCCAGACATCCTGGAATGTGAAGTCAAGTGGGCCTTGGAAAGCATCACTACGAACAAAGCTAGTGGAGGGGATGGAATTCCAGTTGAGCTATTTCAAATCCTGAAAGATGATGTGCTCAATATGCCAGCAAATTTGGAAAACTCAGCAGTGGCCACAGGACTGGAAAAGGTCGGTTTTCATTCCAATCCCAAAGAAAGGCAATGCCAAAGAATGCTCAAACTACCGCACAGTTGCACTCATCTCACACGCTAGTAAAGTAATGCTCAAAATTCTCCAAGCCAGGCTTCAGCAATACGTGGACCGTGAACTTCCTCACGTTCAAGCTGGTTTTAGAAAAGGCAGATGAACCAGAGATCAAATTGCCAACATCCACTGGATCATGGAAAAAGCAAGAGAGTTCCAGAAACACATCTATTTCTGCTTTATTGACTATGCCAAAGCCTTTGACTGTGTGGATCACAGTAAATTGTGAAAAATTCTGAAAGAGATGGGAATACCAGACCACCTGACCTGCCTCTTGAGAAACCTATATGCAGGTCAGGAAGCAACAGTTAGAACTGGACATGGAACAACAGACTGGTTCCAAATAGGAAAAGGAGTCCGTCACGGCTGTATATTGTCACCCTGCTTATTTAACTTCTATGCAGAGTACATCATGAGAAATGCTGGGCTGGAAGAAGCACAAGCTAGAATCAAGATTGCTGGGAGAAATCTCAATCACCTCAGATATGCAGATGACACCACCCTTATGGCAGAAAGTGAAGAGGAACTAAAAAGCCTCTTGATGAAAGTGAAAGAGGAGAGTGAAAAAGTTGGCTTAAAGCTCAACATTCAGAAAACTAAGATCAGGGCATCTAGTCCCATCACGTCATGGGAAATAGATGGGGAAACAGTGGAAACAGTGTCAGACTTTATATTTTTGGGCTCCAAAATCATTGCAGATGGAGATTGCAGCCATGAAATTAAAAGACTCTTTCTCCTTGGAAGGAAAGTTATGACCAAACTAGACAGCTTATTCAAAAGCAGAGACATTACTTTGCCAACAAATCTCCGTCTAGTCACAGCTATGGTTATTCCAGTGGTCATGTATGGATGTGAAAGTTGGACTGTGAAGAAAGCTGAGTGCCAAAGAATTGATGCTTTTGAACTGTGGTGTTGGAGAAGACTCTTGAGAGTCCCTTGGACTGCAAGGAGATCCGACCAGTCCATTCTGAAGAAGATCAGTCCTGGGATTTCTTTGGAAGGAATGATGCTAAAGCTGAAACTCCAGTACTTTGGCCACCTCATGTGAAGAGTTGACTCACTGGAAAAGACTCTGATGCTGGGACGGATTGGGGGCAGGAGGAGAAGGGGACAACAGAGGATGAGATGGCTGGATGGCATCACTGATTCAATGGACATGAGTTTGAGTGAACTACAGGAGTTGGTTATGGACACGGAGGCCCAGCATGCTGCGATTCATGGGGTCGCAAAGAGTTGGACATGACTGAGCGACTGAACTGAACTGAATAGATTAATGAAGAAAATTGAATTAATTTTGATATTATTTCTGTATTCTTTTCCCTTGGACTTGCAGTGTGTGAAAGTCACTCAGTCGTGTCTGACTCATGGGACCCCATGGACTACACAGTCCATGGAATTCTCCAGGCCAGAATACTGGAGTGGGTGGCCTTTCCTTTCTCCAGGGGATCTTCCCAACCCAGGGATTGAACCCAGATCTCTTGCATTACAGGCAGATTGTTTACCAGCTAAGCCACAAGGGAAGCCCAAGAATATTGGAGTGGGTAGCCTATCCTCTCTCTAGCGGATCTTCCCAACCCTGGAAGCAAAGTGGAATCTCCTGCATCGCAGATGGATTCTTTACCAACTGAGCTATCAGGCTTTCTATATAATATGAACACTATTTGTGTAAATATGAAGGTAATATTAATATAAAATGATGAATGTGAAACTGTTAGTCCTTCAGTCGTGTCCAGCTCTTTGTGACCCCATTGTAGCCCACCGTGCTCCTCTCTCCACAGGATTCTCCAGGCAAGAATTCTTGAGTGGGTTTCCATTCCCTTCTCCAGAGGGTGTTCTCAACCCAGGGATCAAACCCAAGTCTCCTGCATTGCAGGCAGATTCTTTACCATCTGAGCCACCAGGGAAGTCCATATAAAGTAATATATTCTCACAAATCACTCATAAATGTACATGTTGGTTCCAGAATATAGTACCTTCCACTGGTTCAGGATGGAGAAGGTAAGTGTGTAAAGAATCTAATGGTAAATAGAGCCAGACAGATCTGACCTAATTCCAGCTCTGCTACTTAAGAGCTATATGACTTTGAACAAGCTTTTTAAACTTGTAGCTCTTGTTTTCCTCCTTTATAAAATAAAAACGCTAATATCCACCTCGTATGTTATTGTTTAGTTTTTGATTAAAAATATGTATGAATGAAACTGGTCAATGATTTTCACTTTATAGACACTCCACCGGTCTTTGCCTTTTCCATCCTCATGCAAAAAGAATTCTAGCATCATATTATTATAATTATTAGGTATTTTTCCCTATCTGCAGAAAAATAGTTTTAAGATTCATCCTCTCAGTTTCTTGTGTGGAGGTCGGTTATGCCCTGAATATGTTGGTGCAGAAATAGCCTGCTCACCTAAACTTCAGAAAACACGTCATCATTACACATCTGTGGCATACATGTATAGCCTTGTTTTTAAATGTCTTGGTAATCTGGTTGGTTGATTCAGATATTGGCTATCAGGACATCAACTTTAAGGCAGGCTGGATAAGTGATATTTTGCTACAGTGTTTAAGAAAAGCAGTTTCCTTTCTAAAAGTTTTTTAGGAAACAAGCCTAATTTTTTTTTTTTTCTTTTTTGCGGGGGTAGGTAGAGGTTGTAGTGGAAGAATCATTAATGTAATATTGCATCTTGGGCAGATGATTCTTCTCAAGAATGTGCCACGTAACCATATGAGCTAAGCACTTTGGCACTCCATGATTCCCACGGAAAATACAACTCCCACATCTATTGTCAATGAAATGATGCCTTGACTGGTTGAGATCAAACCACTAGTCAGTTTCAAAATTACCTCATAAACCACCAAGACAATAGGAAGAGAAGGCTCACTGTGGCTTACCTTTTCCCCATATTTGGCAATATGATTTTGTAGCTCATTGGTAATGATATTTCGAAGAAATCAAAAGTAGTTCCATACGATGAAATGCCCAGTGTGGCGACTCTTCTTTTTTTTATTGAAGTATACTTGCTGTACAATTTTATATGTTCACAGGTGTACAGTATAGTTATTCACAATTTTTAAGTTTTACCCCACTTACAGTTGTTATAAAATATTGGCTATGTTCCCCATGTTGTACAATCTATCCCGGTAGTTTATTTTACACCTTAGAGTATGTTACAGTATGATATGCCTTAATCCCCTACTTCTATATTCCCTTCTCCTTGCCCTCTTCCACTGATAGCCACTAGCTTGTTTATATCTGTGAGTTATTTTGTTATATTCACTAGTTAGTTGTATTTGTTTGATTCCACATATGAAAAATATTATATAGTATTTGTCTGTCTTATTTCACTTAGCATAATACCATCCATGTTTCTGTCAATGGCAAAATGGAAGTCAAGTCTGTATGTGTGCCTCTAGAAAATGAGCTGATTCTCCTAGTTCTTACCACCATCTTGCTAACCTTGTAAGGTTACAACCATTAGAATCATGTTTACCACCTGTGAAAAAAATCTGACGGCAGTGGTATTTTGTTATTTGGGTTTTTCCCCCCCTTTCTGCCACATCCTTTGATAATGATTTTCATGGGCTGGAAGCACTGTAAAGAAAGGCATATTTAATTGAATTTATTTTAAATGAAACTGATAGCTTCACTAGTGATCTCATAACCTCAAAGCACTTTACAAACTGTGTAATCATTGAGGATGCTAAAGATAGTAAATGCAGTGTTTAAAACCTTCACAAATAAATCCATATTTAAATCTTATTCTACCACTAAGTAGCTTTACTTTTGATGTGCCTTTTAAAATCATGGATTTCTTGATGGAGGTATTGAGTTTGGTTCTGTCTTTGTTTTGTATGTTTGATTTTTTTTTTCCAATGTAGTAACTTAGGCCTCACTTTCTAAGATGTTTTATTATATGTAGAAGTAAGATGCTGCCATGACTGTAGCTGTGGTATAAGTAACCAAAGATTTTACTTTAATTAAATTACTGAGTGAATATCTCTTTTTTATTTCTAAAATAAGGATTAACATATTTCCTTTTTTGTAGAGGTTTCCTGAATATGACATGCACATTATTACTATATGATAGAATTTTTAAAATAGAACATGGTTAGTTTTATTGGTACTAAACAAGCATAATCCTCATTTAAGTTATGTTTTCTTAAAGACTTTTTTCATATGAACCATTTTTAAAGGCTTTATTGAATTTGTTACAATATTGTTTTTGTTTTTTGGCCCTGAGGGCATGTCAAACCCGCACCCCCTACATTGGAAGGTGAAGTCTTAACCGCTAGACCCTCAGGGAAGTCCTCACTTTGATTTTTTAAATGCAGCCATTGACATGAGTAGTTCATAAATTATAATCTGTGAATGTATTAAATAGAACAATTTTATTAATAGGGAAAAAATGTTTTTAAGTATTCTCCATTTCTTTCATCCCATATATTGGTCTTAGGGTCTACTTCTAAAGTTACTTTCTGCAAACAGCTGGCTTCAGGTATGAGAGATGTGGTCCCTGCTCCTCTCCAGGGGAGTCCTGGGCATCACCTTTGCTTCGGGTCCTTGTTTTCCTTAAGTTCTTGTTACTGAACGTGACCCTGGGGCAGCTTATGAAAGGAAGAATATCCTGAATGCTCTCTTTCCTTTAGTAGACCCTTTCTGGTTCTGGTTGTAGAAGACTCTGCCAAGGGTCAATAAGAGCCCCATTTGATGTTTTCAAAGAGTGACTTTCTCTGACACAACTGAGACTGTGGCTCTATAATAGCAGTCCTCGCTTTGTTCATCTTTATCCATACCAACAGTGGATGAAGTACTTTGCAGGAATGTATACTGTCCTCAGACATCAACGATGCTGTTGGCTTTAAGGCCACCTCCTTGGTGTCCAAGCAGGACCAAAATCTGGAGACAAGAAAGTTGAGAATGAGTGTCCTATCAAGCCTCAACTAAGCATGGCCCTTTGGCATAACCATTTCACTTAAGAACCTTTTGTGAGAATAAGGTAATGATGAAATATGTTGGGTTTTGACAAATGCTTTTGAAAAAGCCACATAAAATAAAATAGGGGATCATCTCTGATTCTTATGTAAAGAAGATCCCTCCTCCCTTCCCTAGCTTATTCTACTCCACACCCTGCTCCGCACCTTGTCTGGGCTTCAATACAACTAACAGATCAAAACTCAGTTTTCCTTTCCATAAGCCATGTTCTTGACATTCCTATTCTTAGTCATGTGTGTTTTGGTTCACGCTTTGATTTTCTTTTTTTCTTCAGGTTTTCTGTTGATACCCACGTGAGTGTCAAGGACTTTCCTTTGCTTCTTTTGTGGAAAAAAAAATATTGAAAAATGACTGTTTAGTGGAAAGTTTTACTTTTGTTTTGGGTTCGGAGGATTTATTAATCACAAAAACCACTTGTTACAGACAATAAACAATTTCAGTATTTAAAAGAGGATTATTTGACTTAATTTCAATATACAGTCATTCAAAGAAGAGAAACAGAAAACATTAACAGCACATGCCCGTGTGTGTGTGCAAGATAAGTTACTTTAGTTGTGTATGACTCTTTGGAACTCAATGGACCATAGCCCACCAGGCTCCTCTGTCCATGGGGTTCTCCAGGCAAGGATACTGGAGTGGGTTGCCATTCCCTTCTCTGGGAGATCTTCCCTACCCAGGGATTGAACCCTCATCCATACGTCTTCTGCATTGGGAGGCAGGTTCTTTACCATGAGCACCACGGCACATACATCACCTAACTGGGCTGACCAGCACCCAGACTTAAACAGTGCTGGGAAGTCCCTGGTTAACAGCAATCTGTTGGGGAAAGATTGAGAAAAGGTCTCAGATAGTCCATCCACTCCACGGGTAAGACTTCAAATTGCAGTTTGGGGGGCTCCCGCTTATAGCCCTAGGCCACAAACCAATACCATGGTGTTATCATCAGTTTGTGTTCAGAAATACATCTCTGAGTTTACTTGAACTTTTTTACAAGGCAGTTTGTTTTTATCTTGTGAGTCATAGGATTTTGTTAGACCCCAGGGGGTTGGCCAGACCTCCATGGGCTGAAGAATTCCAAGACCTACTCTCTTATCTAAACTACCACCTGACTAGCCATGCTTGCAGGTAGACACAGAATCCAGGTGGTGTTCAAGCAGGTCAGAAGCAAGGTCAGAGGCCTGCTCCTCTGCTGCTGAAACCTGACTGAGACTTCCTTCATTTTAACTTCTCTAACAGAGGTGAATCTAGAGTCCGTAGGGTGAAAAGTCATTGTCGTGAAAAGGCAGCCATAGCACGCGGCAGTGCAGAGACAGGGCTTACCCCCTCTTCACTTCTAGAAGCCACCTCTCTAGGACGACATCCCTTTGGAACAGGAGCAGCATCCATCCCCCGGAATTTGAAAACACTGAGCTCTGAGTGATATAAGACTGAGTCATAGGTTATCAATGTGCAGAGGCCTTCTATGCCTCTGCCTCAAGGGCGTACAAGCCATTTTTTTTTTTTTAGTTGCTTGTTGGAATTTGATTCATTTCCTCTTCCCCCCCACCTTTGGCTCTCAGATCTAGAATTCTGAGTCTATCTATAGGAGGGGTTGAGATCTGGCTGGTCCCGAGGAGCCTTAGATTGCTGTGTTAGAGACACAAGCAGATGGTTGGTGGACGATAGTCCATAGAGAGATGCTTCCCATTGAGCTTGTGTGATGGGGCTTGGAGAAGCCCAGTGTGGGATCCAGAGATGCAGTCCATCTCTGAATACTGTCATCATGACTTCACTGACTGCTGAATCTGAAGTCGTTTCTACGGCCGGTCTTTACCACCCATCTCCTCCCTATCCCTCTTGCAGAACGGTGTAAAGGAACACTTATAAAAATGTAACTTGGCTAAGTGATGGCTAATGACAGGATGAGTTCACTGAAACATCCGTCTTTAGGAGCTTTTGTCAAAGCCCTCTACAGAATTTTCCAGCGTAAACTGTTCCTGGTGTTATTCAGCCAAGCCTCTGGTATCTGCAGGCACACCATATGCAAAGCTTGTACAGATTTTATGTCAAATTGTCTTTACACCTCTGTGATTTATGGCTGTAGAAGCGCCAGCTGCCTCACCTCTGTTGATCCTTACTGCAGAAAGCAGGCTATGCCCTGTGAGCCTAGTGAACACCAAATGGTGCAGGAAGCTAGTCACTGACTGGGGATTTGCTTTGTCTCTTCCTTGAAACCATCCTGCTTGTTAGAGAATTTTAGGTGTTGAGTAGAGAGGTGTCTTGCTTGGGCTTGCTTTTCAGTACCGGGAATTCAGCTTTGGGAGCCTCAGTTGGGATGTAGGTGTGTATAGCAAAGGAATGGGTGGAGGCTCCTAACTAATAGGGAAGGCATCTTTGAAACAAGCTGAGATGTGGGTCTGGGATTCTGGGAAGCAAACACTTTTTCCCAGCACTGAACTTTGATGGGAGGGTGCTTTGATATCTGTGGTTGTGGAATAGATATGATTCACTCTGGGGATTCTGCACTGCAGTTAAAGAGACCAGAAAAGGCAAATTTAAAAAATCTGAAAAATTATCTTGAAATACTTCTCAGTAGTTTCAGGACTTCCAAGAACATTCATTTCTTCCTGTGTGTGTGCACTCAGTCACTTCAGTCGTGTCTGACTCTTGGCGACCCCATGGACTATAGCCTGCCAGGCTCCTCTGTCCATGAGATTCTCCAGGCAAGAATGCGAGAGTGGGTTGCCATGCCCTCCTCCAGGGATCTTCCCTACCTGGGGACTGAAACCATGTCTCCTGCATTGCAGTTGGATTCTTAACCCACCCAGCCACTTGGGGAGCCCTCATTTCTTCCTAGTCATTATTTATTAAAATCTTCAGAATATCATCTTGTTTTTTGATAGTGTTTATGTAACAGTTAGGAATACAGGGTGAAATCTGCCACTTTTGAGCTGTGGGCCCTTGAGAAAAATATACAAATCTCTCTGTGTCTCAGTATTATCAAGTCTAAAGTCTGGAATATTATATATGTCATGAGGTTGTTTTAATGTTTCAGTTAGATTATCATACTTAATTGTCCTAAGTATTTTATGAGTATTATTTTTATTGTCATCATTAGATCACTTCCTATTATTATTTCTGTTGTGATATAAGGAGAGCCATAGACAAGTTTGATTCTACAAAGAAAGAAGACTTAAGGAGACTTGAAAAAAATATCGTATTAAAGTTTTTAACCATCTTCTAGGAGGCCCAACAGGACTGAATCATTAATATAAAATTTTATTAGGCTATTTTAGTACTTTTTAAGAGTCATGTAAATGAAGTCATCACTAGCAGCAGCTATTCTAGGAGAGGGATGATGATGGAGATATTAGGACATATTGATCAGTCTTGAATCATCTATCACATATCTGTATAACTGTGAATAAATCATTTAATTTCACAGGGCCTCAGTTTAAAGAAAAAATTAAAAATTTAAAGTCGTAATAATGATTGAAAGTGAAAGTTAATTGCACACTTGTTTCCAGCTCTTGGCAATCCCATGGACTGTAGCTCACCAGGCTCCTCTGTTAATTAAAGAGGTTGAATTAGGTGATATCGAAGGTTTCTTTCACCTCTGTGATCCTAAACATTACTCAATGCCTACTGTGTCCAGAACATCTTACTTCTACAAGTTATTGCTGGCAGTTCAAGGCTGTGGTCATATTCCTATTTTATCATGGGGCAGCTGAGAACTTAGTTGCTGGTCAACTTGCATATAATTCAGCCTTTATTATGTCCAGAAATTATTTTGTCCAACTGACATGTTTCCTTTCTTTCAGTCTGTAGATTTTTAGAGGAAACGACAAGGAACTGCTTATACTGACTTATGCATTTACTATAGCAAGTATACTCAAAGTGGATCCAGTGCGTCCTAAAATTGGATTTTAAAGAGTGTATTAGAAACATAGAGTGAGAGCGAAGATTATACTCTTGAACTCACAGACTTAAAAAACAAACTTATGGTTGCCCAGGGGGGAAGGGATAGTTAAGGGGTTTGGGATGAACATGTACACACTTCTGTATTTAAATTGGTGAGCCACAAGGACCTATTGTGTAGCACATGGAACTCTGCTCAATGTTATGGAGCAGGCTGGATGGGAGGTGGGTTTGGGGGAGAATGGATATATGTATATGTATGGCTGAGTCCCTTCGCTATTCCCCTGAAACTATCACAGTATTGTTAATCAGCTACACTCAAATACAGAATTAAAAAGTTAAAATTAAAAAAAAAAAAAGATTACGCTGTTGAAGTTCTGCAGAGATAAGTGCTAAAATTATATCTCCAAACACTTTTAGACACTCGAATGAATTTTATAAATAAGAGATTACTTAATAAAAAGACAATCACGCTCAAGCAATATCTTTTAAATTTTTATTTATTTATTTTGGCTGTGTTGGGTCTTTGTTGCAGCACAGGCTTTTTCTCTGTGTGGAGAGAGCAGGCCACTCTCTAGGTGTGGTGCATGGGCTTCTCATTGCCGTGGCTTCTCTTGTTGCAGGCTCTAGAGGACATGAGCTTCAGTAGCTGCAGTTCCCCGGCTTGAGAGCACAGGGTTAATAGCTGTGGCCCACATGCTTCTTTTCTTCATGGCATGTGAGATCTTCCCAGATCAGGGATTGAACCTGTGTCTTCCTGCATTGGCAAGCAGATTCTTTACCACTGAGCCATCAGGGAAACTGCCTCATCAATATCTTTGACGGCAAGACAACTCTGGCCATGGATGAATACTTGAAATCTCAACAACCCTAAACTGTGCTGAGATTTTTCTCAGATCCATAGATAGAACCTCATCACCAAAGTTGAGAATATTCTATCAGTCAACGGGATCAAATCAGATAGAAATCCTCCAGCCATACACTTGGCCAAAGCGTGTCTGTCTGTGCTGTTTTCGTAGGACTGAGCTCTTGAGAGCAGTGTGGTACTGGCACGCAGATGAAAGACAAAGGGTTGCTCCCTGGTTTCTGCTCCTCTGAACTTGGGTCAGAAGAGAGAAGCAGCAAAGAAAAGTGAGGCAACCTGGGAGAACCAGTGCTGTGATCCAAGTTTTCGGCCATGTGCTAGCAATATTGACGTGTCTGGCATGATTATGCTCAGATGTTCTAGTGATGGGGCGGCAGAGATAGCTGACTTGTGTAAAATAGCATGTTTTGTAAAACAGATAACAGAGGGAGAAAAGAAACAGTCATATTCCTTTAGAATCTTGGGTCTTAGAGTGTCTCTGCCAGGGAAAGTTATAGACTCTCTGTGCTCTTTTATGCTTAGACTGTGTCTTAAGGACTGGTTTCAATATTAGATAACATGTTTAAAGGGAGACTCTGACACTTGGTATCCTGATCAGAAAGGATAACTGGTTTATTGAGAGTCTGGAAACCATCCCTATGAGTTATGGTTGAATCCTCTGAGAAAATTTAACTTGGATAAAGTAGAGGAATGGCAAATGCCTTCAAATAGGTGAAGAGAGTCTTGTTCTTTGCTTTCCTGGAAGGTAAAATGAAAGCTGAAAGGCAGATTTCAGGTCATCATCTTGAAGCCCTTTGTAACAGTTAAAACACAGTAGAAATGGGGCAAGTAAGAGGCCATGGGTTTCCTGTCATTAATGTCAATATACTGTAATATGTAAGCATAATGCTTGGTTTCCTTGGCAGCTCAGCAGTAAAGAATCCGCCTGCAATACAGGAGATGTGGTTTTGATCCCTGGCTCACCAAGATCCCCTAGAGGAGGAAATGGCAACCCACTCCAGCATTCTTGCCTGGGAAATCCCATAGACAGAGGAGTCTGGAGGGCCACAGTCCATGGAGTCACAAGAGAGTCGGATATGCCTTAGCGACCAAACAATAACAAATGCATGATGCTATATATATTACCTTTTTTTGGAAGAGAAAAAAAAAAAGTCACCAAATTGGTCTTGATTAGAAAACTAACGTGAGGGTGAAATACCTGGGATTTTTGGGAACCAGTTACCACTCTTCAAATCTATGATGTGAAAAGGATGACACATGAGGACAGAATGACTTTAGGAAGTCAGCACAAAGAAGCATTCTATAGAGATAGACTGTCCCAAATAGAGACAGCATCTTTGGAGAGCGTGGTTGTCCCCTTAGGTAAAGTAGGAATAATAATATTGGCTTCCCATTTACCTCAACACATATTGTGAAAATGCATGAGTCAGTATTCTCAAAGAGCTTTGAAAGGCTGCCGTGGTGAGTGAGTCACAGCAAATGCCTTTCAAAGGCAATTATTTTGATCAGAATGTCACTCAGAATCAGTAGGTTGTCCTGTGAATCACTTGGAGAGGGTGACATAGTTCAAATTTGTTATATCTTCACAAACACTAAAAAATAATATGTAATTAATAAGATACTTAGTTTTGTATCCTAATTTAAAATCATTTTGTTTTCTGAAGAAAAGAAAACACTGCCTACACTGAGGTCCAATGTCTTGACTTTTTAAATTTCCAAATGTATCTGTGGCATCCAGCCAGGCCAGTTAAAATTATATCAGGTTATTTCATTTTAAATTCATTTGGAATAAAGCCCCCATCTCTGGGAAGTATGAGTAGCAAAAGCAGGACCATCACTGAAGCTGGATGTATCAAAATGACCTATGCTCTGGAGCCTAATGTGGTTTCCTGGAGAAGTGTCAGCAGAGTCCCGAGAATGAATTCTGGGTTGCATTCTGCAGGAGAGTCAAACTCGGTCTACTCAATGCACTAAATGCAGTCAAGGGTCAAGTGATGGGAGGGAGAAGCCCAGTCATACCCAATTACAAATTCCTCTTTGCTCCTTGGGGCTTCCCATGTGGCCCTAGTGGTAAAGAACTTGCCTGCCAACATAGGAGATATAAGAGACTTGTCCATGGGGTTGCAAAAGAGTCAGACATGACTTAATAGCTAAACAACATCAACAAAAGCACGCTAAGCAGCATCAACTGGCAGGCTACCGTCCATAGGGTCATACGGAGTCGAACACGACTAAAGCAACTTAGCACACAGGCACGCTTTGCTCCTTGACTCTGGATTCTCCATCTGTACCTGAGCACTGAGCAAGGCTGAATATGAACAGAACACCCATGCTTTCCTGGGAGGTAGAAGAAAGCAAATTCTGACCTGGTCACACCCTGGACATCTAGAAACCATTACCAATTACTCTTGCGTTTCTCAGCCTCGATATCAACATGATTTTGCAATACAACTCAAACCTCCAAGGACAGCTAGATTTCCAGTATGTGAATCATATCTAGATAGTACTTCTTTCCACAGGTCTATGTATACATTTTCCCAGCAGAAAAGTTAAAAAAAAAAGTTTAAGAATACTTCAAAAAGTATGTTGACACTAATGATTTGAGCACACTCAATGATATTTTTTTTTCACCTAAACAGTGTTTTATGATTTTATTTTATTTTTTTTCTTTTTTTTTTAATTTTAAAATCTTTAATTCTTACATGTGTTCCCAAACATGAACCCCCCTCCCACCTCCCTCCCCATAACATCTCTGTGGGTCATCCCCATGCACCAGCCCCAAGCATGCTGTATCCTGCATCAGACATAGACTGGCGATTCAATTCTTACATGATAGTATACATGATAGAATGCCATTCTCCCAAATCATCCCACCCTCTCCCTCTCCCTCTGAGTCCAAAAGTCCGTTATACACAGCTGTGTCTTTTTTCCTGTCTTGCATACAGGGTCGTCATTGCCATCTTTCTAAATTCCATATATATGTGTTAGTATACTGTATTGGTGTTTTTCTTTCTGGCTTACTTCACTCTGTATAATTGGCTCCAGTTTCATCCATCTCATCAGAACTGATTCAAATGAATTCTTTTTAACGGCTGAGTAATACTCCATTGGATTAAAGATCTAAATGTAAGACCAGAAACTATAAAACTCCTAGAGGAGAACATAGGCAAAACACTCTCAGACATAAATCACAGCAGGATCCTCTATGATCCACCTCCCAGAATTCTGGAAATAAAAGCAAAAATAAACAAATGGGATCTAATTAAAATTAAAAGCTTCTGCACAACAAAGGAAACTATAAGCAAGGTGAAAAGACAGCCTTCTGAATGGGAGAAAATAATAGCAAATGAAGCAACTGACAAACAACTAATCTCAAAAATATACAAGCAACTTATGCAGCTCAATTCCAGAAAAATAAACGACCCAATCAAAAAATGGGCCAAAGAACTAAATAGACATTTCTCCAAAGAAGACATACGGATGGCTAACAAACACATGAAAAGATGCTCAACATCACTCATTATTAGAGAAATGCAAATCAAAACCACAATGAGGTACCACTTCACACCAGTCAGAATGGCTGCGATCCAAAAATCTGCAATCAATGATATTTTTAAAATAGGAAACCAATTGATGAATAAATCAGTGAGAGGTCCACGTAGTAAAGAAAAAAAAATCAAAACAAGTCTGTGTCGATGGCTGTCAGTTCCAGTTTGTCATTCCAGTTGTAGAACTTCACAAGCTGTCTCTCCTGGAAATTATAGTTATAGGAATACACTGAGTGGAAAACCTGCTTAGATGAACTTCCCCTTGGTTGGGCTGCTCTGTGCAGGCCTGCTCACCCTGCACTTGCCCAGTCTCAAGACTGAAGAAAGAGCCTGGAGACCGCAACAATGACATCAGTGGTTTAATGAATAGGAGATTTTACACGACTGAAGCCAAGTCCTGGATCAACATCCCGCTGTATGCACACAGAGCAGGCAGGACATGGCAGCAAGGCTTTACTCCTGGGGGGTTACCAGTTCTGGGGAAATTGGTGGCAGGCTGGCTCATTAGTTACCAGGGAAGCCAGAAGAGGGGCATCCTCCTCAGCCACCTTTGATAAGCTATCACAGTTGTTACCTTTTAGTCGCTAAGGCATGTCTGACTCTTTTGTGACCCCATGGACTGTAGCCCACCAGGCTCCTCTGTCCATAGGATTTCCCAGTCAAGAATACTGGAGTGGGTTGCCATTTCCTTCTTCAGGGGATTGAACTCAGATCTCCTGCATTGCCAGGTAGATTCTTTACTGTCTCAGCCACCCAGGAAGCCCCAAGCTATCACTGTATAGACATTCTAAAGATTTGAATACTCACCAGCTGGGGCTGGGGGCAAGTACGTCTCTGTGCCTTAGAGGGAGGGTCAGTCAGGTGAGTAGGGTGTAGATGAAGCAGGAACTGGTGGAGCAAGGGGTACAGACAAGAGAACAGCCATCTTGGGTGGCTTGATTATATACCTTTCTATCATCCTTCTATTAAAACCAATAACAACAAAAATCCCTTTTGGGTAAATAATATTAAGGACACAAAAATATTTCAGGCTTGATTTGGAGCTATGTTTTGTGTGCTCTGAAACAAAGCTATAGCCTTTAGGAATTGTTTTTTGGGTCTTTGCTCTCAGGGCCAGTATTTGAGGTCCATAGAGCACTTAATGGGCTTCCCCGTTGGCTCAGATGGTAGAGAATCCACCTGCAACATGGGAGACCTGGGTTCAATCCCTGGGTTGGGAAGACCCTCTGGAGAAAGGCATAGCAACCCACTCCAGTATTCTTGCCTGGAGAATCCCATGGATAGAGGAGCCTGGAAGGTTGCAGTCCATGGGGTCAAGAAGATTCGGACACAGCTGAGCGACTAAGCACAGCACAGGACAGAGCACTTAATTGGATCAGGAATCAAAATATCTTCACAAATCCATTGCTTATGAGCTGCGCTCTCTTGAACAAATCACTTCACCTTTCAGAGACTTGGCTCAGATGGTAAAGCATCTGCCTACAGTGCAGGAGACCCAGGTTCCATCCCTGGGTTGAGAAGATCCTCTGGAGAAGGAAATGGCACCCGACTCCAGTACTCTTGCCTGGAAAATCCCATGGATGGAGGAGTGTTGTAGGCTACAGTCCATGGGTCGCAAAGAGTCGGACAGGACTAAGCGACTTCACTTTCACTTTTCAGAGACTTGAGTTTTCTCAGGTATAAAATGATAGGATGGATCTAGAGAGTTGCATCAGATCAAGATCCTTAGGAAACAGATTCAGAGAGAGATCTGAACACAGCGAGTTTGCTGGGGAGGGCTGTTAGGAGTGCCTTGAGGGAGGGAAGGCTACAGGGGAAGATGGACTGCTCTTTATTAACAATGGGATCCTCAGCTGAATCCCCTTACCCTAGAGCTGAATTACATGGGGGTCAGCATCCAGGCATTCATGTGTCACTTTGCCCAGTTATTAAGACTTCCCCCAGGGAAAGATGTGGCTTCAGGCAGGAAGGCTCCTTTAGGCTGAGGGGAGTTCTGTGAGGAGGAGTAAGCTTCGAGTTGTCATCAGGCAGCATTTCCTGTAGTTTAGTGAATAAGCGTCTCTGAAGGCTCCATCGAGAATGAGTACCACAGCATTATTTTCAGTATTAAATTCTGTGGTGTTAAAGTATTGTGTAGGCTCTGAAATCAGAGTTTTTTAAATATCTGGCTGCTGATGAAATTTATTCTCTTCTATGTATATATTTTCTCCCCATCTAGAGTTCTAGAACTTTCTACTTCTAGCACTTTCATGTCCACTGAGGAAAAATATTTTTATTCTTCTACTTTTATAGCTTCTATTAGTCCTCCTTTTCAGACAGATAGGCACTATTTGACAATTTCATTTGCATTTTTGTGGCATATAAAAAAAAAAAATCCAGGTAATTCCCTGGTGGGCCAGTGGTTAGAACTTGGTGCTTTCACTGCCAGAACCCGGGTTCAGTCCCGGGCTGGGGAACTAAGATCCTGCCAGTCTTGAAGCACAGTCAAAAAAACTTCCATAAAATACTCATTAAAGAAGTTTCCGTGAGTTAGTTTCTCTTTTAAGCTATTTCCCAATTTATTATTATTATTTAACTGTTCCCAATTTTCATTTCTTCATTAGAAAATATTTCTTCTTCCTACCTCCTGGCCATTACTCTCCATTCTTCCAGTCAACTTACAGCCAATAATTTACCCCGCTATTATTAGTATTTAGAAAATACAACTCTTTACATAGAGAAGGTTACCTTTTATCTGTATTCAAAATCATATGCCCCAGGGACCTTTTGATCAAAAGAGAAAGAGTGTGGAGGTAACGGAAGGAAGTGTGAGTAGTGAGTTGATGAATAGACAAGGAGCTGGTGAAGGAGAGCAGAATATGATTCAGAGATGATCATTGCACACTAGTGTGTGATGTGTGCTTACGGAAACTTGATGACCCAACCTTGAATATCTGACTAGGGAAATTACATAGGTGTCTGGGCTTTTCAAAAAGTGTGCATGCCATTGATCAGTGTCTTAGAACAACTTATTCAGTGAATGATGACAATATTAAACGGGACTGAAAGACATTAGGCAAGAGGGTGATGACGGAAGTAAAAAAAAGATACAGGAAAGGAAAAATAAGGATGGCAGTTCCTCAACCCATGATGAGGCAGCCAACACACTTCACATCCCGATCCCGATCCCATTCTTTAGATGCAAACAACTTTCTTTTACTCTATTGATAAAACAAACAGACAAAAAACAAACAAGAGGGACTTCTCTGGTGGTCCAAGGGTTAAGACTTTTTGCTTCCATTGCAGGGGGCACAGGTCCGATCCCTGGTCAGGGAACTAAGATCCTGCATGCTTTGTGGCAAAACAAAACAAAAACAACCTCATATATTTACTATATCATTTGCCTTAACTCTGGTTCAATCACACATCCCTTAGCCCACCACCAACGCACCATTCACACTTCAAGCAACAGTGACTACAGCCTCCGCTTCTATTTACCATTCAGTTTCATTCAGGCAGCTACTCAGCTGGCAAGTAAATATTAAAAAAAAAGAGAACAAGAGCGTCTCTTTCACCTGAGGCATTGCTTTGTCCTCTTTTCCTTCTGACATGCCTTCTTTCTATTTTCTTTCTAAGTCCAAGTAGAATATTGAATGACTTCTCCATTGATCCACATTTATTCTATTTTGAGAAAGTTCCCTGACCCACTTCTAGACGGCCCCAGCTTCAGCAGTCAGTTTTCTGTGTGCTCCCATAGTCTTCCTTGGAATCATGACACGTAGGACATTCTACTACAGTTATTTGTTTCATGTAAAAGATATCTGTTTAGTGTCTCTTATATGCTAGACACTAATTGAAGTGATTTTGCAAATGATAATCTGTCTGATCTTCATCAGACTCCATGAAGATAGGTACTGTTATTTTGACCAATTTATGAGTCAGAAAACAGAGGCATAGGGAATTGACTACATTTCCTGTGGTCTCATAGCTAATAAGAAGAAGGGCTAGGATTCAAGCCCGGGGTCTGGTCCCACAGTGCTTGCAGTTATCCACTATGCCACGCAGTTCTCTGTCCTTCGTTAGCTGATCTGTGAACTTCCTTCTTCTCATGGTAAAAATAGCTTTTTTTTATTATGTAATAGTACTTGTCCATTGTCAAACCTAGTCAAGGTCTAAAATATATTGAAGAAAGAAAACATCACCTAGAGTCCTTTTACCCTGAACCTGAAAAAAAATCATTAAAATGTTGATTTTTATTGGTTTGACATTTGTTTAATGTACCCCCTAACCACACCCACACAGATAATTAAATGGGACCATATCATTATCTTTTTTTTTTAATCTGGGATCTTATCAGCCCTTCTTCTCCCAGTGTTGCCTGTCCTGGTAATATTCTTTAAAAATGGATGTGTGGGAAAAGTCCATTTATTTTCTTCTGTCATGGCCTCATGTCTCATTTACGTTCATGAAAATTGTTGGTTTTTCAAAAATGGGACCATTTCAAGTCTATTTTTGTGTGTGTTGCTTTTCTCCCTCCACAATCCCTCCCAGTCATTTGGCAAAGTCCTAATTCATTCTTTTAACCAGGGACATGACATTGACCCCACAGTGCATTCAACTTCTATTCTATGGCTTGGTTTTAGGGTCTGGACTCTTGAAAATAATATAATGGCTATGTATTTCAGACACTGTACTAAGCACAGTGAGATCCTCCTGAATAAATATTTATTTCATTTTTTTTTAATGAATTCCTATTCATTGAAGTCAGATTTTTAGAAAGAATAAACTTAGTTTTCCTTAACTTATGAAATGAATACATACAATTTCAGTAAGGAAATTATAATTTAAATGTAAGAGAAGAACTTGCAGTTAAAAAGTTTCATATAATACATGTTTTCAAAATTAAACAAGTGTCATTTTTTTGACTGATATGAAAATCAGATTTTAATATAGAATGTTTGCTTAAAGTCATCTACTGTGAATGTTTGCTTAAAGTCATCTACTGTGAACCAGTATTAAAACACCTCTATCGACAGACAGTTCATTCCTCAGATACCTTGTGCTTTGGGATCTGGTTCCTGTTTTTCCAGTTTGCTTTCCTACTATAGGTAGGTAGGTTTAGTTGCTCAGTCATATCAGACTCTTGCAACCCCATGGACTGTAGCCCACCAGGCTCCCCTGTCTATGGGATTCCCCAAGCAAGAATACTGGAGTGGGTTACCAATTCCTTCTCCAGGGGATCTTCCCAACCCAGGGATCAAACCATGGTCTCCCACCTTGCAGGGAGATTCTTTACCGTCTGAGCCACCAGGGAAGCCTACTATGACTGTGTACAAATACTTGTTCTGCTGAAAGCTCAGCCTCTCTGTATCAGATGAGCAAAGTTGAATCTCATAAACAGAGTTTGGGGTGAAGTAGAAAAGAATAGCTTTGTTACTTTTCCAGGCAGAGGGGCACACAGCAGACTTCTGCCTTGGAAAACTGTGTGTCCCAACCCAGGAGGGTTTTCTAGCAACAGATCAAGGTGGGGTTGCTCCTGAGACCCTGTGCAGGGTCTCAGGTGGTGTGCCTCCTAATCGTAATGACCTTCTCTGGTCCCTGAGTCCTGCCTCAGGTAGTTTCTTGGCTGCTCTTCCCTTGATCAGCAGCTGTTCAAATCCACCCTTTGGAACTCAGGGAAGGCCATGGAAGCTAGAGTCTTGCCTACAAGAAATGGGGTGGGGAGGGCGGTTGGGGCACAAAAAGACTTTTGTGCCCAAGAGCCCCACAAAGTCCTTCTGGGTTTCAGCTCTGCCCACACCAGGCCATTGCCAGCCCTGTAAACACATAGGTTCTTTCATACAACTAGGTCTTTATTATCCCTCAGCTAGCTTGGAGTAACATTTTTTATTCCCACAATTCCCACTGTTAATTTCTGCTCATCTTTTCCTATGCTGAAGTGCTTCTTTCTCTGCAAAACTTTCACTGAGCTTCTCTCCTGATCACTCTTCTGCACAGTTCATGACTTTCATTCATTTGATCCCCTTAAATCCATCCTATACTAAAGCACAGCACTTACATCTTCTATTTTAATTCATCTGTATCACTTATAATACTGTGTGTTTGTTTGTTGGTTTTTTTAATTTAGGATTAGGCGACTCTAGAGATGCAGGTTCAATCCCTTCATCAGGAAGATCCCCCGGAGAAGGAAATGGCAACCCACTCCAGTGTTCTTGCCTGGAAAATGCCGTGGACAGTGAAGCCCAGTGGGCAACAGTCCATGGGGTCACAAAGAGCTGGACACAGCTGAGCAAGCACACATCATATATTAAATTTAGGATGTGGTTTTCATCTTTTTCTCTAGTAGTCTTCTCAGTGTCTAGAAGGTGCTCAAATATATTTGTTGAATGAGTGAATAGAGACAAAATAGAAATGTTCTGGATCGGAATCATAAGAACTTCCCGGTAATCTCTAATATTAAAAAGCTCAGTGGCATCTTAGAAAAAAATAATCTGTGAGCTCTGAGGCTTTCCAGAGGGCACTTCCTCGGAAAAGGAGGCGTGAGGGTTCTGATCAGTCCTTGAGTAAATATCCTTTGAGGCCCCTGATTATTCAGACGTTGACAAAAGAAAGGCTCTCCAAGTCCTGCTGCTATTACTATAAGGAAGTCCCAGCTCAGATGATTCATAGTTAAATATTTGCATGTCCTCTGGCTAAGAAAAATAAAAGCCATGGCATTCCAGAACCTTTAAGCATGTACCATCTAGGGACTTTCCCAATTATTTCTCCTTACAATCTGGTAACCAAGGAGGTCTTGTTTTATAAAAGCAAGACATGGGAAATGGAGAGGAAGTAGAACAGATATCTCCTTGGAATTCAGTGTGTACCCAGGCCAACAGACGAATGCTTAAAATTGATAATTGCTGTTTTGATACTTTGATATTTCTGTTTTCTGTTCTCTGCCATCAGCTAGAAAGATGATGGAGCATGGTAAATGTTATGAACAAAGAAGGGAAAAATACAAAGAAATTGTTTTCCCAAACCGTACAGTGGGCTGAGCTCACAGTCCATCAGTTCAGTTCAGTTCAGTTCAGTTGCTCAGTCGTGTCCAACTCTTTGCGACCCCATGAATCGCAGCACGCCAGGCCTCCCTGTCCATCACCAACTCCCAGAGTTCACTCAGACTCACGTCCATCGAGTCAGTGATGCCATCCAGCCATCTCATCCTCTGTCGTCCCCTTCTCCTCCTGCCCCCAATCCCTCCCAGCATCAGAGTCTTTTCCAATGAGTCAATGAGTCTTTTCCACCTTTTGCATGAGGTGGCCAAAGTACTGGAGTTTCAGCTTCCGCATCATTCCTTCCAAAGAAATCCCAGGGCTGATCTCCTTCAGAATGGACAGTCCATAGACACCACCAGTCTGGGTCCTTTGTGGAGCTCAGTGTCAGCTCCATTCCCCTCGGTGGGCAATTTAAATGAATTTCTCTCACAACAGCCCCAACCAAGTGTTCAGTGTTATTATGTCCATTTCCCAGATAGGAAAGATAGAAAATAGATGTTAGGAAAAGTTTGGGGTTGGCCAAAAAGTTTCTTTGGGTTTTTAAAACCCACCCTGAACAAACTTTTTGGCCAACTCAACTTAGTTGCTCCGCTCAGCATTTGAACTCAGGTGGTAAAGAAGGTGGCAGTCTAGAGAATTTCAGAAGTGTTGTGTAGAAGCTTCTGCCTCTGGATCCATAAACCTATTTCCTTATTGCATGAAAACATGCCTTTATAGCTTTATTTTTCTGGTTTAAGGCAATGGAGTCTCTATGTCACTAACATAAGTCTCCACAAAATTTACAATCCATTTACTACTCAGTGTGGGTGAGCTTATCAAATTCTTTCTAGAAAATAATTCTTATGAAGAAGCAGAAACAGTTCCCTGTTATCCTGCCCTGTCTTCATACATGCAGTGTGCCCAGAAAGCTCTCTATGACAATTCTTTACCAAACCATTGTCACTCTGTAGGCAGGACGGATATAGTTGTTCATATTTAATAATATGGGTAATGTTTGAGCCTAAAAACTACTTAGGAGACTCTGCTGAAATCCCCTACACTGAAAGATTCTCCAAAACTAGGGGGATAGGGTCTTAGGCCCCTATCAGAAAACGAAGATCATGGCATCTGGTCCCATCACTTCATGGCAAATAGATGAGGAAACAATGGAAACAGTGAGAGACCTTGTTTTTATGGGTTCCAAAATCACTGCAGATGGTGACTGCAGCCATGAAATTAAATGGTGCTTGCTCCTTGGAAGAAAGCTATGACCAACCTAGACAGCATATTAAAAAGCAGAGACATGACTTTACCAACAATGGTCCATCTAGTCAAAGGTATGGTTTTTCCAGTAGTCATGTATGGATGTGGGAGTTGAACTGTAAGGATAGCTGAGTGCCAAAGAATTGATGCTTTTGAACTGTGGTGTTGGAGAAGATTCTTGAGAGTCCCTTGGACTGCAAGGAGATCAAATCAGTCAATCCTAAAGGAAATCAGTCCTGAATATTCATTGGAAGGACTGATGCTGAAGCTGAAACTCCAATACTTTGGTCACCTGATGCGAAGAACTGACTTATTGGATAAGACCCTGATGCTGGGGAAGATTGAAGGTGGGACGAGAAGGGGATGAAATGGTTGGATGGCATCACCGACTCGATAGACATGAATTTGGGCAAGCTCTGGGAGTTGGTGATGGAAAGCCTGGCGTGCTGCAGTCCACGGGGTTTCAAAGAGTCTGACACAACTGAGCAACTGAACTAAACTGAACTGAGGGGCTTAGGCAGAGAGGATAAGAAGTGACAAGCCTCCAAGGCAGAGATGAGGCTATTGTGTCTCCAAAAAAAAATTTTTTTATCGACATAATAATCCCATCAGTCTATTTCTCTATTTGCAGTAACTACCTGCTTTCTTGCTTATTTAGTTAGTTTTTGTTGTGAGGCTTGTGGGATCTCAGTTACCAGATCCCCTAGCAGTAAAAGCACAGAGTCCTAACCACTGGACCCCAAGGGAATTCCCTCAAAAATATTTTTTAAAGTCCTTGTGACCCAAGGAATGAAGGGAAGAGTCTGGCCAAGGTCAAGTTACACAGGAATTTGTAGGCCAGTGTAGGGTTGAGATTTTATTCTGAATACAATGCAGAGTATTTTAGGAATTTCAGCCAGGGGCTCACCTCTTCTGAGTGGACCTTGTGAAGAGCACTGAGGCTGCTGGGTGACCAGCGGGCGTGGCAGCCAAGGGCACTACCGTGAGTCTGTGGCTGCGTCCAGGTGAAGCAGGATGGTGGCCAAACCACGGTGGTTTCAGTGAAGATGCAGATGTTGCTGGATTTGTGATCCACGTTTGAGGTGGAGGCTGCATGAGATCAGTGGTATTTCTCATGCCTTTAAATAGGACCACATGGTCTTTGCTTCATTCAGTTCAGTTCAGTTCAGTCGCCCAGTCGTGTCTGACTCTTTCTGACCCCATGGACTGCAGCACGCCAGGCTTCCCTGTCCATCACCAGCTCCCTGAGCTTGCTTAGACTCATGTACATCGAGTCAGTAATGCCATCCAACCATCTCATCCTCTGTCATCCCCTTTTCATCCCACCTTCAATCTTTTCCAGAATCGGGGTCTTTTCCAAGGAGTCAGTTCTTCACATCAGGTGACCAAAATATTGGAGTTTCAGCTTCAACATCAGTCCTTCCAATGAATATTCAGGACTGATCTCCTTTAGGATGGACTGGTTGGATCTCCTTGCAGTTCAAGGGACTCTCAAGAGTCTTCTCCAACATCACAGTTCAAAAGCATCAATTCTTCGGCGCTCAGCTTTCTTTACAGTCCAACTCTCACATCCATACATGACCACTGGAAAAACCATAGCTTTGACTAGACTGACCTTTGTTGGCAAAGTAATATCTCTGCTTTTAATATGCTGTGTAGGTTTGTCATAACTTTCCTTCCAAGGACTGCTTCCTATGAACATGTAAGTGACTAGTTCTGTCCCTTCCTCAAAATCAAATTCTGATTGAGAGTAGAACTCTGAGTGATTGAATAAACAAAGGGAGTTACTGGGCGGAGGGGGAGTGGGTAGTTGAGACAGTAAAAGAAGGCACATCAAAAAGGCACATCACCTATTAAACAGCACTCCTGAGCACCAGGGATTCTCTGGTGGCTCAGACAGTAGAGTCTGCCTGCATTGCAGGAGATACGAGTTCAATCCCTGAGTCGGGAAGATCCCCTTCCTTCTCCAAGAACACTCCAGTATTCTTGCCTGGAAAATCCCATGGCCAGAGGAGCCTGGCGGGCTACAGTCCATAGGATCACAAAGAGTCGAACATGACTGAGCGACTTCACTTTCACTGTCTCCTGAGCACCAAACCTGATGTTCTGCGAGGTCTATTTTCTTGTGACAGTGGCAGAGCAGGAAAGATCTATGGGTGTCATCTAAGCTAGTCTTCATTTCAGAAATGAAAAGACTTACGAAAAGTGATGGAGATGGCTTAACTGAGGTCACAGATCTAGTTCTTGGTGTTACCAAATTTAGAGCTTTTGTCTCCTGGCTCCCAGTACTATGCTTCCTTAGAACTTTTTCATACATAACCTAATTTGTGCCTAATAGTCTTGCAATACACAAGCCCCAAATTTAAAGATTATTCACTGTTTGCCTTAAGTCATCCAAGGTGTCATTTGGAATTTTAGGACAAATGTAACACATCATTAGAATTATTCCCACTTGTTTTCTCTCTTTAACAGGAGTAACCATGAGATGGGAGCACTAGTGGTAAAGAATCCGCCTGCCAGTGCAGGAGATATAAGAGACGTGGGTTCAATCCCTGGATTGGGAAGATCCCTGGAGGAGAGCATGGCAACCCACTCCAGTGTTCTTGCCTGAAAAATCCCATGGATGGAAAAACCTGACAGGCTACAGTCTATAGGGTTTCAAAGAGTCAGACATGACTGAAGCAACTTTGCATGCATGCATGCAACCATGAGATGAAGTTTACCTTCTCGATTTTGGTTCAGATGGGTTGCGATACAGTCTTAACTTGGTACATGGCATACCATCATATAATATTCTACAACAAGGGTCCCCCAAACCTCCAGGATCTAATGCTAGATGATCTGAGATGAAGTTATGTAATAATAATACTATAAATGAAGGGCACAATATATGGGGGCTTCCCTGGTGGCTCAGTAATAAAGAATCTGGCTGCTAAGCAAGAGATACAAGTTTGATCCTTAGGTCAGGAAGATCCCCAGAGAAGGAAATGGCAACCCACTCCAGTATTCTTGCCTGGGAAATCCCACGGGCAGAGGAGCCTGGCGGGCTACAGCCACGGGGTCAGAAGAGTTGCACACAGCTTAACAACTAAACAGCAACAACAGCAGCACAATAAATGTAATGTGTTTGAGTCATCCCCAAACCATCCCTCCTGCTCTGGTCCTTGGAATAATTATCTTCCACAGAACTGATCCCTGGTGTCAAAAAGGCTAGGGACCTCTGTTCTACAATTATCCAGTGTGTTTGATAAGCACTCAGCATTCATTGTCATCGTGAAAGATAGCCTTGAAACATTTGTGTGGACACGAAAAAGATGATGGGAAATCAAGTAGTCAGGTAGATGAAACTGGATTCTTTTCTCAGACAACTTGGAGTTGTCTTCACAAATCTAATGCTGGTTTTATGAAACCTTGGGAAAATTTCATTCTCAGTGAGCCCAGACTGCAGTAAGAGAAAAATGACCTATAGTTTATGGGAGGTTTTTACATCCTTAAATGCAGGGACATCTTATAAACATATAGTTGCTGTCATTCTTCAGTGAAATCCTTATTAACTGGTGAAATGGTACTTTGATAAGTACAAATGTGCCAAGGTGCCTGTTCTGTAATAGAGAGGATGTTTCTATTTAAGCTTATTAGCATCTCAAGTAGTAAGCATCTCACCGCAATGGTTTCGTCTGTCTTCAAGTCCCTAGTTAAGCCCTTGGGAGCTCAGTCCTGTCAAAGGAGCTTCAAGGGAAGTTCAGAGCTCAGATCCAACTGAAGAAGGGAGAAACAAGATAAGGAATAAATCCCTGATAAAGTAGATGAAAAAGTCAAATCTGCTGCTGGTTTGAGTGACTGGCACTGAGAGGTGGGAGCCAGATGACTGTCATTTTGTGGAGTCATGGTGTTTCAAAGAGGAGAACACTGTGGAAACATCTTTTTTCTTCTTGCCATTATCTTTCTGTGCTCTGGCACTTCTGCCCTAAGCAGCCTACCTGGCTGTGACAAGTTTGAAAGCAAAAAAAAAAAGAAGTTGAATGTGTATCCTGGATGCATATCACTAATAAAAAGGGCAGAGACAATTCAAATGGTAATCTAAGAGTAACCATAAAAATGAATTCATCATTTCCTTTCCTGTGTCCCTCTATCCCAGGAACTCCCTTTCTCTCTTTGACTTCTTGAAGAAGAGTTTAAAAGTAATGAGACTAAGTATCTTCATCAATGAAATACCTTAATATGGTAGCGCTGACTTTAAAAGGTCATGAAATTTGATAGACAGCATATGAAACTAGTCCCTGTGTGGTACGGAAAACCGAGTTTTGGCCCTAGCAAGACCTTGCCAGGTGAACATCCAGAAAACCACGTGACTCCTAATGCTTTGTTGTGTGTGTCTATTAAGTGAGGATGATAACAATTACAATAACTCATGTTTAATGAGGAGTTTTCATGTTAGATGTCCTGTTAAGAGCGTTCCATGCGTTATCTAATTTAACTTTCACAACCAATTTATGAAATAGGAATTTCTCAGGCAAGGAAAATGGTGTTTAATAATTGGCCTTGGTCAGAGCCATTCAAGAGCAGAGGAAAGATTCCAACCCAGGCAGCAGGACTCTGAAGTTTGTCCCCCTGTCAGCCTCACCTGGAGGTTGAATGAAATACTGTTTGTAAGCATGGGAGAAAATATTGAGAAAAATATTCTCAATAAGAAAGGTTTTTCTTTATCATTTATATTTTTAAAAAATAGATCATAATCTCAAAACAAGTGTGTTATCTAAAAAAATGTGCTTAGCAAGGTTGGAGGCAAGAGCCTTTAAAAGTCAAGCAGGAATGATTTCAAGAAAACTTGATTTTCTCCTTCCCTTCAGTTGCTGGAGGGTGAGATGGGAATGGTTGTAGGACTTCTGTCATAGAACTAGATATATGGGCACAGGAAATGAGAAATGTGGCACTGTTGCACAGTGCCCAGAGATGGAATAGGCGTGTGATGTTATATTCATGTCACATTTCATAGTGTGTGACAATACACAGGCATGCACACATGCATGCACACACACACACACACACACACACACACACACATTTTATCCCATTTGGGGCTGCCATCTGCAGAGGCAGGCTTAATGACAGGGGTAATTCTGGCCCAATTCAATCATTCTGAAATTGGAAAGTTTTAGGATGGTACATGCGTGCTTAGTTGCTCAGTGGTATCTGACTCTCTGCAACCCCATGGACTGCAGCCCACCAGGCTCCTCTGCCCATAGGGGTTGGTACATCTGTCAACTCCTGGAGAGAGAAAAACCTTGTTCTGTGCCTCATCCCCTCATAGCTGCTTGATAGGAGCACCGTGTCTGCCAAGATCCCTTTGATAGCCAGACTTGACGTTGGTGTTGCCAAAGCAGTTTGAAACTGGTATGAGGATGTAATAATACTTCCTTCTGGTAGAGGATGTCTTGAGGAAACAGAAATGGAATTACGTAAAGGAACTGATATGTACCACATACATTGGCTGGATGTGCCAGCCAGCAAGCTCAGCACTTTATAATTATTGCCTCATATAACCCTCATCACAGGCCTCCAAACTAGGTTTTGTTATCTCCTTACCACAAAGAATGAGCGCTCAGAAAAGTTTAAGAACTTTCCAGAGTCATTCTGAGAATAACTGTCAGAGCTGGGATTCTAACTCATTTCTTAGATCATACACTCTATCATCTTTTGCTATCATAGAGGTCAAGAAAATACATCAATAGACCAAACTGACATGATGCCTGGTTTTGTCAATAAAGTTTTATTGGAACAGAGCCATGCACATTTGTTTCTGTATTGGCTACGGCTACTTCCACAGTACCACAGCCTGGTTGAATAGTTGCAACAGAGATCATGTAGCCCATAAAATGTATAATGTATCAACATTTAGCTCTTTACAGAAAAGCTTTGCCAACCCTGCACAATACAGAACACTACAGAATCAGCTCAAATCATTTATCACAGTGTGTCTATATTTTTACATGTATTTCCAAAACCCAGTGGGTATAGGTCTATAGACTTCCTACTTTAAACCCAGCTTCATCTAATACATGTGTTTTGTTCCAGGTAGGAGGCATGAGGAAACCTAAATTCCAGACAAATCTCCAATCATGAGTCACGTGTAAGAGGGTTTTATGTATCTTGTATTTCTAGAACATGCTACTTTCATAGAAATAGAAGTGCTTCCTAAATCTGTTTGTTTAGCAGGCAGATGAAAAACTAGCCTCCTTTGGTAGAGAGGAGAGAGGAGGTATTCACTCAGGGGGAAAGAAGTGAGACATGAGTTAGCTCACAAGTGAAACCCACATTATGTCATCTGCCGGCTTTATGCTAAGAGCGTAAGGTCATAGGAATGACGTATTTGGCTATCAGGGTTTTTAAACTCTTAGATATCTGAGGCACATTTGAGATTCTGCAGATTCTGTGGATTGTGAGGCCAGAGGATAAAACCAAAAGAGTGGCAATCCAATTAGAGCTGCCTTAATTCCTGCCTGTTGCCCAAACCGCACAGGCATGGGCAGAGTGAGTTGGCTGATTTCATTTGTTTATTATCTGTGTCCTTTCTCAGGTGTTGACGGATATGCTATATTCTCAGTTTTTAGTTTTTATTTTTTTTCTAATTGTTTTATTCACTTTCAGACTGTATATCTTTTTCCCAGTTACTCTTTTTTTTAATTAATTTATTTATTTTACTTAACAATATTATATTGGTTTTGCCATACACTGACGTTTTTAAAGCAAACCATTTTGCAATGTTTGAAAATAGATAAAGGAAAGGCACAGACATTTTAAAAGAAATCTTGTGACTTCTAAAGCATAAATACAGCAGTATTTCTGAATTAGTGAACAAACTATTACAAATTACTTTTTAAGTGCCCCTGTAGTCACAGTAACCCAAGTAATTCCAGTTAAAGTAATTTATACTGTGTAAAGGTAAAGAAGGGCCTATTTAAGTGCATATATAAAGCACTAATTCGTATTGGGTTGAACAAAAAGTTCATTTAGACTTCTTTATACCATTGTATGGAAAAACCAACATGAACTTTTTGGCCAGCCCTATATATCAATTTAAAGTATTTAATATTAAAAATACTTGAAAGCAATGTGTCCTATGTGAGCATCTGCTTGGTAATTTTTAATGCCATTTTTTTGTCATAATCCTCCCATTTTTTTAATTAATGATATCATTCATAAAAAATATATTTAAAAGATTATTTCAGCCAAGTCCGTCTCTGTGTTACTTAAGTTCATGTTCATGCATAGATTTTTTTTTAATGGGTTAAGTATTCAGAAATTTGCACACTTCAGGCAGAGTCAAAAGTCTCTAAGTAAGTTAACAGAATGAGAGAAAATACTTTAAACCATATGTCTGATGAGTTAATATCCAAAATCTAAAACGAACTCCTACAGCTCAATAGCAAAACAAATCAGAAAAGAAAAATAATAGTAGCCAGATTTTAAAGTGGGCAAGGGACTTTAATAGAAATTGCTTCAAAGAACAAATACAGATGGGCAGCAGGTATGTGGAAAGGTGGTCAATATCACTAATCATTAGGGAAATGAAAATCAAAGCTGCAAGGAGATATCACCTCACACCTATTAGAATGGCTACTAATATTATCCAAAAAACAGAAGTTGGCAAGAATTAAGAGATATTCTCACTCTTGATGGGAATGTAAGGGGTAAGTAGGAATGTAAATTTGTGCTGCCGTTATGGAAAATACTACAGAAAAAATTTAAAACAGAACTGCCATATAATTCAGCAATTCCAAAATCTGAGTATTTACCCTCAAGATTTACAGTAGGGATCTTGAAGAGGTATTTGTACTCCCATATTCACTGCAGCATCATTTACAATAGCCAAGACATGAAGGCCACGTAAATGTCCTTCAGTAGATGAAGAGATAAAGATGTGGTACGTATAGACGTACAGTGAAGTTTTATTCAGGCTTTAAAAATAAGGAAATCCTACTAGATTTAACGACAAAGATGAATCTTGAGGACATAATGCTAAGTGAAATAAGCCAGTCACAGAAGGACAAATACAGTATGATTCCACTTATAGAAGTATTTAAAGTAGCCAGTCACATAGAAGCAGAGAGTAGAATGGTGGTTGCCAGGGGCTGGGAGCAGGTGAAATGGGGAATTTCTGCTCAATGGATGTAAAGTTTCAGTTATGTAAGATGAATAACGTGTAGAGATCGCGTACAACATCGTGTGCATGGTCAACAGTACTGCATTGTACACTTAAAAACTTCTTATGAGTGTAGATCCCATGTAAAATGTTCTTACTATAATTTTTTAAAAATCTCAAAGCTAAATAAAAACCATTATGAAGCAGCCAAAATAGCTCATAAGTTTCCTGTTTTGAGCTCAGCTCATGCTCTGTTACGTGCAGTTTTAAATATGGTGCGTCTGTTTTCCCGCAATAGAACAGATTGAATATTGAACATTAAAAAATGAAAGCGGGACTAACCATCACAAGAGCTAAGGTTTGTTCACGCTGTGCTTGGCACTGGTCTAAGTCTTTTGCAAGAGTTTCATCTTTCCAACAATTCAATGAGTACTATTGTTAGTATTTTAATGCGGAAACTAACATGCAGAAAGCTTTGATAGCTGATGAAGTTTGCACAGCTGATCAGAGGCAGGGGCCAGGTCCACAATAATCTAGATTCTTAATTCCAGGGCTTGATTGCCTCCCCAGAAAATTCCACTCCCACCTCTCAGCTACTTCTTGATAATTTTGTTAAGTTATAAGATTGAAAGAGGGAAGAGAAGGGGATGACAGAGGATGAGATGGTTAGATGGTATCACCGACTCAATGGACATGAGTTTGAGTAAACTCCAGGAGTTGGTGATGAACAGGGAAGCCTGGTGGGCTGCAGTCCATGGGGTCGCGGAGAGTCGGACACAACTGAGCAACTGAACTGAACTGAATGTCATATTTACTTTTCTAATTCTATGTGAAGTTCAGGGTCAGCATTAGTGGTTGTCTCCTCACAGCAAGTTTTGGGCTTCCCTTGTGACTCAGCTGGTAAAGAATCCGCCTGTAATGCAGGAGACCTGGGTTTGGTCCCTGGGTTGGGAAGATCCCCCAGGGAAAGGAAAGGCTACCCACTCCAGTATTCTGGCCTGGAGAATTCCATGGACTCTATAGTCCACAGGGTCACAAAGAGTCAGACACAACTGAGCGACTTTCACTTTTAAACAAGTTTAGAAATGTTTAGTTTAAGTTTCCTGTACCAACGGATGAATATTGGTGCATGTTATAAAGATTTAACTTAAACAAGGTGAATGGAAGTAGAGGTTTCCTTCTTAAAAATAAACAATCATCTGTTTTCTAGAAAATTCTCTGACATGCATCACTTCATTCCCTAACAATGCAGAACAAATGGGGTGTTACTCTTATGTATGTCAGAGGTAGATGGACTTAGATTCAGGCAGGAGCCACTTCAGTTCTGCAGAGCAGTCTGGGATGATTAATGAATACTAATTGATGGTGATGAGATCTTTAAGAATAAGAAAAATAAATTGTCTTCTGGAAGTGTTCTTGGAACCTCCCCCTCCTCACCTCATTTTGAAGTTGTGGATAGACGTGATGGTTTTAGAATGCTAAGGTAATCTGTTCTGAAGAAGAAAAAGTTCGTTTAACCATTTAGACAGCCTTATACTGAAGTCAGTGACATAGGGCTTAGAAACTATTTGAACAGCTTGTTTTGGCTGTCTGTAAATATATGTAATCTTCCAAACGCAAACCTCAGAAAATGTTTCAAAGAATAGTATGTAATTCCTATTTGGGTTCATTTCTTGTCAGCTTTTATTGTATGTATTTAATCCAACTTGTTAAATCTTCTTATGAACATGAATACTTCCCAGAGAACAATATCATATTTAATTTTCCAATTCTGTGTGAAGTTCAGGGTTACACCTCTTCAGTTGAGAAACCTAGTATACAGTCTTACATAGATTAGCAAATGTTTACCTTTCATAAAAGAAATTTAAAGAGTACTCTGGTTTGTTTATGCATTTTCTAACGGTCCTTCCTGCTATTAACTTCAGAAACGTTAAATATCCACTTAGTCCTGACATATACATGGCCTCAATGACCTAACAGGCAGATTTGCAGAGCAATAACCTTGCCAGCTTATGTCAGCCAGAAGTAAGAGGGAAGGTGGTAGTGGTGAATCTGCTTTTATTACTTGCTGCTTAATCATCATGAATCAGAGGCTTTTATGAGAAATCTTACCCATCCCATGACAGATTTGCTCACCAAAGATGTACAGATTTTTGCTTTATTCAGAAAATTATTTAAGCCCTAATTGTGCATATGTAAGAAATCGTTGAAAAATTTAAGTTATGCTACATCAGACATTACACTGTTCCGAGGTCACTTTTCTGATGTCATCAGATTCTATAAAATGTCATTTAAAAAATTCAATCCTGCTCAGAAGGAGTCCATTAGAAGAAAATTGTACTATATAAAATTGTAGCTCAAAACATACTCAGTCTCCCCAGAAAAATAACAGCCTGATGGTGATGACCTTTACAGGAAGGTCACTGTAACACAAAGGAATTCCTGTAAGGTAAGGTAGCTTAGTATCTAAAACCTGAAAACACATCAGGATTACTAAAGGAACTTAAAAAATATAGGTCAGGTCTTCTCAAAATATGAGAAGGTGGAGCTCATGCAGATGGAATTACTTCATTTTCACAACAACCCCTGGGCTCGTAGAAGTGGCAAGTGTTTTATTTTTATTTATGTATTTATTTATTTGGCTGCACTGAGTCTTAGTTGCCACATGTGGGATCTAGTTCTCCGACCAAGGATTGAACCCAGACACCCTGCACTGGAAATATAAAGACTTAGCCACTGGACCACAAGGCAAGTCCCATGGCAAGCGTCTTATGTGCCTCTCTCATATCAGTGTATCCCAGGTTCATGCACTTCAAAATGATATTAGGAAAGAGGCCCATCGTAGCTCTGCAGAAAACTCGACAGAGTTCCTCTGGCAATTCAAAATACAAAAGCCACTTAGTTTATTCCCAGATGTTAATGTAGTGAACATTAACATTTATTCTACAATTAATGTATTGTATATTCTGCTGCTCAGGAAAGTGTAAGACCTGAGAATCTAGAAAAAGGAATTTTCTCAGACCCTGTTTCTGCCTGAGGCCAGACAATACCCTATTTCTAGCTTGATTTTTTTTATACAAGAAATTAGCTCATAAAAATATATCAGTAACTATGCTAGTGGGCTTCCCGGGTAGCGCAGTGGTAAAGAATCTGCTTGCAATGAAGGGTGAGGGTTAGGCAAGTTTGATCCTTGGGTCAGGAAGATCCTCTGGAAAACAAAATGGCAACCCATCTCTGTATTCTTGCCTGGGAAATCCCGTGGACAGAGGAGATTTGCAAGTTATAGCCCATGGGGTCACAAAAGAGTCACATACTACTTAGTGAGTAAACAACAGCAACAACTGTCCTAGTAGTCATGTATTTAATTACCCAGGCTTAGGTTTTGCCCTCTCCATCCTTTCCTCTCTGGTGACACAGACATTAACTCTACTGAGGTCCGTGGGTTTTTTGTTTGTTTGTTTTGCGTTTTGGAAAATTTATTTTTAACGCCAAACCCTTATTTGCTATTACATAACATCAGTTCAGTTCAGTTCAGTCAGTCATGTCCGACTCTTTGCGACCCCATGGACTGCAGTACGCCAGGCCTCCCTGTCCATCATCAACTCCCGGAGTTTACCCAAACTCATGTCCATTGAGTCGGTGATGCCATCCAACCATCTCATCCTCTGTCACCCCCTTCTCCTCCCACCTTCAATCTTTCCTAGCATCAGCGTCTTTTCCAGTGAGTCAGTTCTTCACCAGGTGGCCGAAGTATTGGAGTTTCAGCTTCAGCATCAGTCCTTCCAATGAACACTCAGGACTGATCTCCTTTAGGATGGACTGATTGGATCTCCTTGTAGTCCAAGGGACTGTCAAGAGTGTTCTCCAACACCACAGTTCAAAAGCATCAAGTCTTCAGTGCTCAGCTTTCTTTATAGTCCAACTCTCACATCCATACATGACTACCGGAAAAACCATAGCTTTGACTAGAAGGACCTTTGTCGGCAAAGTAATGTCTCTGCTTTTTAATATGCTATCTAGGTTGGTCATGGAGGAGGCAATGGCACCCCACTCCAGTACTCTTGCCTGGAAAATCCCATGGATGGAAGAGCCTGGTAGGCTGCAGTCCATGGGGTCACTGAGGGTTGGACACGACTGAGCGACTTCACTTCCACTTTTCACTTTCATGCATTGAAGAAGGAAATGGCAACCCACTCGTGTTCTTGCCTGGAGAATCCCGGGGACGGGGGAGCCTGGTGGGCTGCCATCTATGGGGTTGCACAGAGTCCAACACAACTGAAGTGACTTAGCAGCAGGTTGGTCATAACTTTCCTCCCGAGGAGTAAGCATCTTTTAATTTCATGGCTGCAGTCACCATCTGCAGGGATTACATAACATACTTATACCTGAAAATGATTTAAATTATACATTTTACATAGCATCCCCTTTTAAAAAAGTTAGCATGTTTTTCCATAATACCAAAAGAAAGCAGATGTTAGATTTCACTCTCTGATGGTAAATTAGCTTGATCTTTTAGCCAAGGTTCGTTAGTTGGCTTTATATGAGGAAAATAAGGGAGAGGAAGGATGAAATTTCATATTTAGTCACTGAAAATAAGCCCGAGAATAACCAGGCCTATTGCTCTCTGGCAATTCAAAGCTCATGCTCCATGAATGAATGAATGCAGTAAGTCTGACAGTCTGGAGCCATGTACATCCCAACTACACTAAATCAAAATTATAACCATTTAGTTGCAGGTGTAAATGCTTCCTGGTTCTGGGATAGTGCAAGCACTTTACACTTTGAGAAAAGAGTTAGATTATATTCTCTCCATTGGCTGGAAGTGCCGGTTAAAGAAAGGCGTGTCTCTCATAGTCAAAGCTAACCATCCAAAAGCATCCACAAAGGCCTCCATCTCTTTTGACTTGATACTGAATTTGTCATGTATTAGTGGTCACCACATAGTTAAAATGTGTCTATCACTTCCAAATTCCAAAAGCATGAGGAAAATTCAGACTGACATGGCTACTGCTTAAAGCTATTGGTTAGTTTGAGGGCTCAATTGTTTCCTACATGGGTACCTGGAGTCAAAGCCCTAAAGGGACTGTTCCTCCCAGGGCTTTCTCAAGCAAGCACAGGGGCCCAAATATTTTGTGTTTTCACTGAAACACAATATATGAGTGTTTTTACATTTAAATGTTTGTTTGTTTACATATTCAAACAGCAAAGTCAAACAGAATGGAAGTCTATGTTGTTGTTGTTGAGCTGCTAAATAGTGTCTGACTCTTTGCGACCCCCTTGACTGTAGCCTACTAGGCTTCTCTATCCATGGGGTTTTCCAGGCAGGAATACTGGAGTGGGTTGCCATTTCCTTCTTCAGGGTCTCTTCCCAACTCAGGGATCAAACCCATGTGTCTTGCACCTCTGGCACTGGGAGGCAGATTCTTTATCTCTGTGCCACCTGGGAATCATGGAAGTCTACATATGACATTAAAAACTAAAATCTCTCTCCTCATCTCACACTTTATTCCTTCCCTTTAATTCTATTTAATTGTCCTGAACAAAGAACTGTTAACATTTGCTATGTGGATGTCCGATAACATCTTGGGCAGAAACAAGCAGGCGTATATATGCCGATGGATAGCCACAGCTAAATAGCTGGCTGTCTGGAGTTCTTGAATGGAAATAGGACAGTTCTTCAAAAGGCTTGTCTTCCTTTAAGCAAACATTAGGGAGCATCACTGGAAAAAAAAAACAAAAACATTTTTAGCTTAATCTGTTCTCCAATTAGTTAAATTAATTAACATAATCCATGGCAGATGTTTTCCCCTTTAAACAAAGTAGTGATCTATTGATCAGTAGTGTTATTTCACATGTACTCATGTTTCTTTATGGAAGTCCCTATTTTAATCATAGGCTCATTAAGAATAGGAATCCTTCAAGTTCCTGGCTATGATCATCAGGTGCCCAAAATTTTCAGTGCATATTAATAGAAGTTCATTGTCAGCTCACATGCACCTCATATAACAAGCAGCTTCAGGTAGCCCAGATTCATAAGCTCTCTTCATTGACACCTCATATAATAATGAAATTATGGGAAATTTATCTAATTGAAATCTTCTCTTGGATTGGTGTACTTATTGCTTTTCCATGTGCTTTTAAACATGAAGATCCGCAACCAAGATTTTTAATACACAAGAAATGGCTTTAATGTTCTGCATTAAATAGATTGAGGAAGGCTAGACAAAACAGTACTTGCAAGATTTCATGCTGTGAGAGTGATGAGGATGATGGGTGAAATTAATGAGTCTGAAATGGTCGTGACTACAAAGTTGTTTTTAAAAGGTCACTTTCTGGAAGAACACAAACTTGAAATTCAGCAAGCATGAGTATAGGAAGGCTTCTTCAGAGAGGCCGTGACCACTCTCATAGATACACATAGATACACATGTTTAAGATCATGCCTAAGCTATGGAAGGCTATGGACAGCATTTTTGTGTGCTCCTCATCCTCTCATCAGCCTTTTACCAAGTTGTTTGACATCCAGGGTACTACCTAGTAACTGAAATCCTGTGGTCTCATTTTTTGCCAATTACTAAGAAGGTTATTTGAGTGGTTCCCACATCTACTTTCTTTTTCGCCTTTAATTATCGCTACACAGATAACCCTGGCTCCAAGAATCAATTTCCTTCACATACCTGCCTAGAAGTCCTCTCTAAGCCCCTTCTGTTTTTTTTTTTTTTTTTCTATCTCACTTCCATCTATTTCCTGTTTATTTCAGGAAAACCTCTTCTCATATCATGTCTGGTTTTTTCCATCTTCTCCCTTTCTTGACTGTAAAATGAAATTTGTCAGGAACAAAAGTGAGTGTCTGGATGTCCCTAGAAATATTTTAAAATGATGTGAAGAAACCAATGCCATCACTCTTTTGAACTTGCTTTAGGGTCAACTCAAATATTTCCCTTTACCTTTCCATCCCTTGTGGCTCAGCTGGTGAAGAATCTGCCTGCAATGTGGGAGACCTGGGTTCGATCCCTGGGTTGGGAAGATCCCCTGGAGAAGGAGATGGCTAGCCACTCCAGTATTCTGGCCTGGAGAATTCCATGGACTGTATAGGCCACGGGGTCACAAAGAATCAGACATGACTGAGCGACTTTCACTTTCCATCCCATTAGGGTGAAATTTCCCTCATATCTTAGATCTGTTTTTCAGTCAAAATATTAGCAGATTTTCTGCATTGTTCATGATGAGTTTTTTTTTTCTGCTTTTTAAAAAATTAATTTAGTTATTTATTTGGCAGCACTGAGACTTAGTTGCAGCATGCAAGATCTTTACTTGCAGCATGTGGGATCTCGTTCCCTGACCAGAGATAGAACCCAGGCCCCCTGCATTGGAAGCATGGAGTCTTAGCCACTGGACCACCAGGGAGGTCTCTCTGTTTTGTTTTGTTTTTTCTGTTTTTGAAAATAATCTTATACTCTAAAATCACAATGAATTGTAATTTGTACTAAAAAATGACCAGTTAGTTTCTTAAGTTTTATAGTGTGTTTTAAGCTTCCCTGGTAGCTCAGACAATAAAGAATCCACCTGCAATGCAGGAGACCTGGGTTTGATCCCTGGGTCAGGAAGATCACCTGGAGAAGGGAAACGTTACCCACTCCAGTGTTTCTGCCTAGAGAATACCATGGACAGAGAAGTCTGGCAGGCTACAGTCCACGGGGTCACAAAGAGTCAGATACGACTGAGTAACTGACACACACAGACGTATACACCAGACTGTATAACATTATAGAGCATATGTATAGATTTGGGGCGTATAATAGATGAGCTAGGTTTCTGTGTTAATCTAGACTGAGACCCAATCTCTATCTAAAACATACCTTTTATGGGAATATGCACTCTAAAGTAAAACAACTAAAGTCACATTTCACTCCAAGGTAAAACAACTATTATAAAAATCACATTTTAAACAAATCCAGTTCGTCCGTTGCATTATTTCTGCTTTACAAAGGTAGGAGGATTGGGAAAGGAAAAATTATAGTTCAAAAACAGGCTACCAGACTTTTAGAGCAAGGTCCAAATCTTTTGCATCTTTGTATCCTAGCAGAGTGCATTTAGTAGGTGTTAATTCTGTGTAGGACAGGTGAGTTAGTAAATGAACCCAGTAAGCATCACAGATGTTGATATCCCCTGCTCTGAATTCCCCCAGTTGAAAATTACCCATTAGTTCCATTTTCTGTTGATTCGATTTATAAGGTACCATCAAAATACTTTTAGGCATTCTATTTTAAAGATATGTGGTGAATCAGAATCCTGTTGATCTGCATCTATGTTTCATCTTTAAATGGCCGTGTCTTTCTAGGGACAGGACATATCTTGGCAGTCTACATGGATATGCAAATTTCTCATCTGCCCCTTAAGAATCTATCTTTATGGAAAATATTGATCTTATAACTGTGTTTTTCTAAATAATTTATTGTCCAGATTATGATACCATACATTCCAAATTTATAACAGAGGACTGTTTGTACAGACTGAAAAAAAAAGAACAAGCAGGAGGACTGGTTGACTCTGAGGTGTCTTTGAGGTACCACACATATGGTAAGCATAGAAGGATACTTCCTTAATCTTTCAAAAATATACTTACTTTCGGCTGCGCTGGGTCTTCATTGCTGCGGGCAGGTTTTCTCCGGTTGCAGTGAGCGGGGGCTACTCTCTGGCTGCGGTACGCTGGCCTCTCTCGTTGCAGAGCACGGGCTCCAGGGCGCTGGCTTCCGTAGCTGGTGCGCAGGCTTCGTTGCCCTGCGGCGTGTGGGATCTCCCTGGACCAGGGTGCCCTGCGGCGTGTGGGATCTCCCTGGACCAGGGATCGAACCCGTGTCCCCTGCATTGGCAGGCAGATTCTTAACCACTGGACCACCAGGGAAAGTCCCCCTTATCTTTTCAGTGTCTCCTTGCACTTATTTTGGAAATTTCACACAATATTCCCAGATGGCCAGGGCTAGAAGTGTGGTATAGGACATGGTATTCAAAACTATGAGAAGTCCTAGATTCCCCCATAGGATACATAGGAGGTGGTTGTGTCTGTGTAGCTCTTCTCTGTGAAACAGGCAGCATTTGGAGGTAACAGAGGAAGAGACAGGGCAGCCCTGGAGGTGTTCAGTTGCCAGTCTCACGTGAAGCCCTACCTGGTGGTCTTTGGTGACCCCTGAATGGACCACGTGGGAGCTGCTGGTCACCAGTTCTGCCTGAGTTGCAGGTCTATGTTGCCTTTCCTCCTGAGCCATCTCCCTTCTGACTCTCCACCTTCTTGCAACTCATCCTCCTCGATGACAGGACTGAGGCTCTCAAGATGCGCATTTGATTTCAAGATGGCTTCCTTTAAAAAAAAAATTGAATGAAAGATTCTAAATGAAGTGAAGTGAAGTGAAGTTGCTCAATCGTGTCCAACTCTTTTCAACCCCATGGACTGTAGCCTACCAGGCTCCTTCATCCATGGGATTTTCCAGGCAAGAACCTGGGAGTGGATTGCCATTTCCTTCTCCAGGGGATCTCCTCAACCCAGGGATCAAACCCGGCTCTCCTGCATTGTAGGCAGAAGCCTTACCCTCTGAGTCACAAGGGAAGTATAGATGTCTTCCTTTTTAAAAAAAAATACTAAATGAAAGATTCTTTAAATTCTGTAGTACTTTACAATTTTCAAAATTTTCACACACATATAATCTCATATATTTTTTTTAAATCTCCCATCCCTGTGTTGCCCCTCCCCCACTTCTCTCACCCCTCTGGTAACCACTAATTTATTCTCTATATCTGTGTATGCTTCTTTTTGTTTTATTCACTAGTTTGTTGTATTTTTTAGATTCCACATATAAGTAATATTACATAGCATGTCTTCCTGTGTCTGACTTTTTTCAGTTAGCATAATGCCCTCCAAGTCCATCCATGTTGCTACAAATTTTTATTCTTTTTTACAGCCGAGCAGTATTCCATTGTATGTATTGATAAATACCACAGCTTCTTTTTATTTCAAATCTTTTAAAAAATTAATTAATTTATTTGGCTCTACCAGGTCTTAGTTGCATCCAGGCATGCAGGATATTTTGCTTCAGCAAACTCTTAGTTGCAGCATGTGGGATCTAGTTCTCTGACCAGGGATCGAACCTGGGCCCCCTGCATGAGGAACTCAGAGTCTTAGCCACTAGACCATCAGGGAAATCTCCTGTACCACAGCTTATTTATCCATTTGTCTGTTGATAGATTCCCTGTTTTGCTTGAATGTATTGAATGAACAGGGTTTAGAGGAAATGGGATGATGCATTTCAGCAGAGAAAACATAGAAGGATGTTTTCCTTCTTTGGGGGAGATCAACTTTGAAAGGATTTCAAAATACACTCTAAGTGGTCCCTGCACACCATCCTATCATCCTTCCTAATCCTGCTGTGTGGTTACAGACGACATGGAAAGTAAGCATTGCCATAAACAAACAGAGGCTAATAAATTGTAAGAAGGCAACAGAATATGTTTTTACTTGAACGTTGACTCTTTAGATCTGAGCATGCTCCTCTACTTCCAGAAAGCTCCAGAGTATTGAAAAATTTTGTTTTCTGGAATCATGAGTTGGGTACACCTCTTTCCTCTCAAAGTTTGTAATTCCTAATGGGAAAGTTTAGAAAAAATTTCTTCCTCTCTTAACCCCAGCAAGTGGCAGCTTATTTTTGTGAGTTTATAAGTAACAAAGGCCTGTTTGGGGTTAGAAAGACAGAAAGATGGATGAACATCAGTTTACATTTAGTTAGTGAAGACGTCGGATTTCTCTAACAGAATGAAAGGTTGCTGAATGACATCTAGCCCTGGGCCTGGCACACAGTCGGTGCTCATTAAAAGTCTGATAAGGTTGCTTGGGTTCTAATCCTTGATGTAAGAGTATTTACCATTTCTAGGCCACTGTTTCCTCATTTGTAAAATAAGAAACACTAGGGCTTCCTTGGTGGCTCAATCCTTAAAGAAACTGCCTGCAATACAGGAGACTTGGGTTTGAAACCTGGGTTGGAAAGATCCCCTGGAGAAGGGAATGGCTTCTCACTCCAGTATTCTTGCCTGGAGAATTCCATGGACAGAGGAGCCTGGTGGGCTGCAGTCCACGTGGCTGCAAAGAGTCAGACACGACTGAGCAACTTTTTCTTTCAATGACTTTTAAGTTGTGTCTTAGCATGATATATAGTAATATATTTAATATGACACTGTATTATAGTAAATAACTGCTAGAACTCCTTTTGGGCCCTCCAGGTGGTACAGTGGTAAAGAATCTTGCCTGTCAATGCAGGAGACACAAGATGTGCGGGTTTTATCCTGGATTGGAAAGATCCCCTGGAGTAGGAAATGACAACCTGCTCCAATATTCTTGCTTGGAAAATTCCATGACCAGCAGAGCCTGGTGGGCTATAGTCCAATGGGATCGCAAAGAGTCAGACATGACTGAGTGACTGAGCTTACACACAGAGCCCGTTTGCTTTTATTATGTGTGGCTTCCTTGGGGGCAGTGACTACATCTCCCTAGAAAAGCACTGTGTCCTACCACTCAACACTATGCCTCTTCCTTAGCAGATGCTCAGTAAATATTTACTGAGTCACTGTTGTTTGTATTCCAAGAGAATGCTTAACCTCTTACTGTCTCAATTCCCTCCTCCTCTTTCAGGGCTTCACGTCCACTCTTAGTAAATTTACATCCTCTGGGCTCTTCTTCCAGGAGTTCAAAAAACAAGCTTTTATTTTGACCCTGGAACATGTTAACTCAGATCTTTAGAAAAATCATTTTATATTGATTAATGCATCCCAGGTTAGACTCCCCTTCCTCCATTCACACGTACATGTAATTTGTTTCTTCTCGCTTTCCTTACCTGGTGATGTTAAAATAGCTAATGGACTACTTATTTCTCCAGGAATTCTTAACTAAGAGAACATGAAACCTTAGGGAAGAGTACAGCAGAGCTTGTGAAACCCATTGTGGGTTTCAAAGGATTCATAAACCTTGATATTATATGTAATGTGTGTGCCTTATTATGGAAAGAGGATTGAATCTTTTTTTTTTTTTTACTAGATTCTCTAAGGGCACTTTGGGACCCATGAAAGGTGAAAAATCCACTCTAGTACATGAGTTAGGTCTAGTCATTTAGAAAATCCTGCACTCTCCTGTCTGTGGTTGCTTCAATTTCTTTTAAAAAAATTTACAAAATAAAGAGAAACCCATTTTGCATCTTATAATCCCACCCTGCAACAAGATCTGCTTACAGAAATGCCTTAAATCTTCCATCTTTCCATCTGAGGGGTCTTCACTCCAAACCCACTCAAGCCAGGAAGCCCATGACTCAGATCACAAAGCAACATCCTCCTTATATTCCCATGACAGACCCTGTCTTGCTTCTCTGACACCGGACAAGTGAATTGCCCTCACATATACCGTGACTTGTGGGAAGGTGGTATTTTTACCACAGTCAACTTGGAGCATACAGTTCATGTCAGGGTCACCGGCCTTAGCAAAATAGAGGCCCATTTGGGGGAACAGTAAGAAATGGAGATATTGTAATAGAATAAAAGGGACGCCAAAGGAATAGTCAGGGCCCAGTCTTGAGACATATTATACTCTAGACATAAAGGAAGTGCTTCAGCTCTTTCGGCTTTATTTTCTTGTAGACCAGTATGGATATTGGATGCATTATCTGCAGTGTTCTCCATCTTCAGTCTCTCTAGTTCTGGGATTCTGGTTGGCTGACACTGGATGAGCTAACAGGAAGTCCTAAAGCCTTAGAGGTCCAAAAAATTAGCTTATCAGAAAATGGGCTGGAAATTCAACAAGTTCAAAATATGAAGAAAGGAGCCATTTTAATGAGAAAAAATACCTAATACTGAAAAGATCTCATGTCTTCTAAAATTATAAGAAATATGGCTCAATTCTGAATTTTTAAAAAAATGAGTTTCTTAAAATTTTACAAATTTCTGAAATAAACAGATGAAGACAGCCTGCTCCTCCTCTCACCAAAAACCACAGTTATGAATAAAAACTCACAGTGCTCTATGAAAAAATATATATAAAGCTACACAAAGTAAAACAGCATGATAGAGCAAAACAGATTAATGAAATAGTTTTAGAAGTCCAAACTACCAATCAATAATAATCATCATAATGATAAAATTATTCTAAATTTGTACTTATAATTAAAATAAATAATTAAGGAAAATTACATAAAATGATTTAAAATTTAAAATAATTGTATATGCGATAAAACTATAATAAATCCATAATTATAGTTATAGTGATGTTATTTGATTATTATAATTTATTAGAACAATAATAAAATAATCATCTACTTATTACATTAATCACTACAAAGAAACAAAAAGCCCAATAAAAATGGGTAAAATATTTGACACTTCACCAAAGATATATGAATAACCCAAAACCTTAAAAATGTGCCAAACAACACTTGTGATTAGGGAAATTAAAATTAAAAATCAAAATGCGATCTTGCTAAATGCCTAACTTCTTGTTGTCGTTTGGTCGCTAAGTCATGTCCAACTCTTTGGAAGGCCTGAACACCTAATTAGAAAGTCTAAAGTTTAAAAGACTGACAATAGCAAGTGTTAGAGTACAGAGAAGGTGGAATTCTCAAACACTGCTGGTAGAAACATAAAGTGGTACAGTCACCTTGGAAAACATTTTGGTAGCCTTCATAATAGGTTCAAGATACACTTCCCGTATAACTCAACCATTTCATTATTAATATTTTAGGAGAAATAAAAGCATATGTCCACACTAAGAGTTGTACACCAATATTAAGAACAGCTTTATGTATATAATGGCCCCACACTGGAAACATTCCAAATGTCCATCAACCGATGATACACAAATTGTTTAAAATTGGATGAACAAATAGAATACTACTCAGGAATAAGATGGAATGAACTATCGACATATGCCACAACATGCATGATACAAAATGCCGAATGAAAGAAGACAGACCAAAATAAGACTGCACATACCATAATTCATTTCTATAAAATTCCAAAGAAGGCACACTGGTCTATACAAAAGCCGACTCAGTTGTTGCCTGGAGACAGAGGGTGGGGAGATGAATTTAATCTAGCAGTCTAAAAGAAAAAAGAGTCTATAAAAAAGATACAATTATTTATCTGATCTTGTATAGAAAAAAAAACCCTTCTAAGCATAAAGACAACCTTTTAAAATGAAAGGATGATTGACTTAATTTATTTTTAAAATTTAAATGTTTACATAAAATAATGGTAAATTTAGAGGATAGCAAAGGAGGTGTTATTTGCAATCAACATAAAAAATTATATCCTTTAGATATAAATAGTTATAAAACAATAATGACTTAACAGGACATCCGTATGGTAAAAGGGCGAATCATATAAACCAGTGTTTCATCAAAAAACAAAAAAATAGGGAGGGAGGACGAAAAGAAGGAAGGAAGAGAGAGGGGGAAGGAAGAAGGAGGGAAGAAAGGGGAAAAAGAAAGAAACAGATTCACAAAACTCCCAGCCAAAATGAGACTTTTCTCCCTCTTGGTTGTATCTTTTCAATACAGTTGTTTCATTTCAATCTTGGTGTTTTTCCGTATGTTCATAGTTCCTACAGTGGACCTGGGTAATCACAAAATGGTCTCGAGAAAGAGAAGTTCAGTGAACTCAGCAGTGTTCACGGTCTTCCAAATGAAGGAGGTATAGCAGGTGTCTGTTGAAAGGAAAACAGAATCTAGGGGTGTGTGTGTGAGAGAGAGGGAGAGATGCTGCGAAGGTTATGATTAGCAGGAAGAAACAAGGCCTTAGAAGTGGGACACAGTCCCTGCCCTGGACCTTGACTCCCAGGCCGGGCCTCACTTCTGTATGAATCCAGGCTGTGCTGTGCTTAGTCGCTCAGTCATGTCCGATCCTTTGGACCCCATGGACTGTAGCCCACCAGGCTCCTCTGTCCATGGGGATTCTCTAGGTAAGAATACTGGAGTAGGTTGCCATGCCCTCCTCCAGGGGATCGTCCCAACCCAGGAATCGAACCCAGCTCGATTCTGCAGGCGGATTCTTTACCGTCTGAACCACCAGGAAAGCCGGTGAATCCAGGCTATCCAAGGACGATGCCAGGAGCTTGTGGGCACTTCAGAAATGCTTGCCGCATCAATTGCTGAAAGATATTAAGGGGAAGGTTGCATATCACATTCAAATATATGAAGAAAAATGTTTCCATGTTCACCATAAGCTACATTTCCTCATAATCCTTATTTTTCAACCATTGGCTCAAAACATGAGTTGCAATTGGACATTGACTATGTCGTCAACATTATTATCAGGCTATATAAAAGCATGAAAACATCATCCTGAAATTCAAGGAATTTGGAGTCTAGCTGGGAAAATATACCACACAGGAAATAATTAGATAATAAAGCCGTTTCCTCTGTTTCATTGTGGGGCAGAACTCATTCTAAAATGAAGAGATGATAACTTTCACAGGAGCACACGCTTTCAATATCTAAGAAAAACAATGTTTTGAAGAGGGAACAATTGCTATATTAGGAGGCCTTGAAAATTGCAAGGAGAGTTCTGTTGGTGACAAGAGCCAACATCCCATGGACTAAATCAACATGTAAATAATGTATTCTTGGAGTCTGCGGTGCTCTCACAGGAACAGTAAAGGCTGGTTTTCATGACTCTGGTTTAAAATCATGACGCTTCCTTTGGAGAAGAGGAGGAAGATGGTGCTCATTGGAGCAACTGAACTCTAGCCCAAGCCTTGTGAACTTGCTTGCTCGAAGCCACAGGATGGAAATCGCATAGTTTGGTGCCTTGGACCAGAGCATTCATTACAACTTGTCAGAAGAGAAGAAATAAGTGAGAAAGAAAATAATTTCTAAAACTCCTCAGAATGCATAGTCCCAAACTATAAGCACAACACAGTATTTAAAACTAGATAGGAGAGCAAGCCTGGAGAAGGATAGGCTACCCACTCCAGTATTCTTGCCTGGAGAATTCCATGGACAGAGGAGCCTGGTGGGCTACAGTCCATAGGATTGCACAGAGGCAGACACAGCTGAAGCAAGTAAGCAGCAGCAGTGAGAGAGCAGATAACCTCAGCTGAAAATGAAATGCTAATGTCTGAAAACAGTGATGAACATTCAAGAATGTCCATAATATATCGCCTTCCGTTTACTTTCTGTCTTCACCATAAATAGAAATGAGTTAACGTATGTTTGAAGATTCATTTCCCTTTTATTGAGCTCACTCAACAAAAGGTTTTTAGGTTTGTTGTTTTTTTTTTCCTCAGCATGTCCTGCTTTTATAAACCAAGATCTAATTTGACATGATTACGTAATTGTGTGACCACCTGTGCCCTTCTACCACTTTTTTCTTTCAAGGTAGAGAGTGTCTTTCTTCCCAGAGCCTTATAGAATATGTTAACTCACTTAATAGCAGTAATAGTCTTCTCACAACAACTAATTTATCTATTTACTAAATTGTTATCAAGAACTTATTAGTTGGCAGCCACTGTGCCAGGTGTTGGAAGTAGAAAAAGAAATAAAACACTTTCTCGTCTTTGGAACTTTGAGCTGAGTGGGGGATTCAGACAATTAAACAGATAATTTAAAAACAGATGTGACAGGCACACAGAAAGGTGCAACAGACTGTCATCTGACTACCCCAGCATAACATTTCCCCAATTTTCATTAGAAACAGAATGCCTTAATTGAACCCAATTAGAAAACCAAAACTTCCAGCCTCTTCTGTAACTAGATGAGTCTCTATGACTAAGTTCTGGCCAAGGAGATGCAAGCATAGTAAGTATTCAGTGAAATTTCCAAGAAGACTCCTTAAAAGGAAATGATTAAGCCAAAATAAGGATCCTTTTAGTTTTCCTCCCTTCCAAGAAGTCTAATGAAACAGTTGGAGCCACAGCTTCAATTCTGGACTATTAGGTAACCTGGAATATATGAGGTGATCAGGATTCTAGTGACTGTACAACCAGGATATCAGCCCCATGCAGCCTCCATCTGACTTCTTTTATGTGGGAGAATAAACCATTGTCCATTTAAGTCCTGTAGTTAGGCCTATGACCATTGCAGCTCCAAATAATACTAACTGATGGATATAATATTTAGGAAAAATTATAGCAGCAGTCTTGGGGAGAGAAGTCAGAAACAGTGTTCCTATAGAAGTCACATTTGATCTGAGACCCAAGGCCTAAATGAACACAGAAGGTGTAGGAAAGTTTTTAAGGAAGAAGGAATACCATGTAAAGTTCTGAACTGGAAAGGAACTATCTACGAGATACTATAAAAGGTCAACATAACAGAAGTAGAGTGGATTCGGAAGAACCAGGCAGGGGAAAAATCTGGAAAATTTCATAGATGCACCATTTTGCAGAGACTGCTGCAAAGATATTAATACGTAGCTGCAGAGCAGAGATCTAAAAGTAGAGGCTTAAATGCGGGAGATATTAACATACAGATGGTTTCTAAAGTCGGGAATTAATGAGGTCACCCAGGAAGAGTGTCTAAAGTTAGAAGAGGGCTTCAAAACAAAGCGATATCACTTCATACCAGATAGAACGGCTATCATTGAAAAGTCTACAAATAACAAATGTTGGCCAGGATGTGGAGAAAAGGGAACCCTTCACAGCTGGTGAGACTGTAGCAATACATTACTGCAGCCACTGTGGAAAACATCGCGGAGCTCCTCAAAGATAAAAACAGAGCTACCGTGTGTGCTCAGTCGCTCAGTTGTGTCTGACTCTGCTGCGTCGTGGACTGTAGCCCACCAGGCTCCTCCGCCCATGGAGTTTTCCAGTCAAGAATACTGGAGTGGGGTGCCATTCCCTTCTTCAGAGGATCTTTCTGACCCAGGGATCGAACCTGCATCTCTTAGGTCTCCTGCATTGGCGGGCAGATTATTTACCACCTGGGAAGCCCATAGAATCCAGCAATAATTGCACTCCTGGGTATATATCTGAAAAACAACAAAAACAAAAAGAGTAATTCAAAAAGATACAGGTCCCCCAGTGTTCACTGAAGCTCTAAGCACTTGGCAGTACAGTAGCCAAGAGATGGAAGCAACTTAAGTGTCCATCGCAGATGAATGGATAAAGATGTGGTATATATGGATATATACTACTCAGCCATAAAAAAGAATGAAGTCCTGCTATTTGCATCAACATGCATAGACCTGGAGAATATTATGCTTAGTGAAATGTCAGAGGAAGACAAATACTGCATGATATCACTTGTATGTAGAATCTAAGAAATAATACAAATGAATATATATGCAAAACAGAAAGAGACTCACAGATACAGTGAACAAACCTAGTGGTTACCAAAGAGGAGAGGGATGTGGAGAGGGGAAAATTGAGGGTACAGGATTAAGAGACATAAATACTGTGTACAAAATAGACAAGCAACAAGGATATACTTTACAGCACAGGGAATTATTCCCATTATCTTGTAATAACATTTCATGGAGTATAATCTGTAAAAACACTGAATCACTATGCTGTACACCCAAAATTAATATACTGTAAATCAACTATACTTCAACATAGAAATATTGAAATATTATAGAAATAAAGGCAGAAGAGGGCCAAGGACAGAACCCTGATACCAAACAATTAAAGACCAAGTAAAGGAGACCCTCCCCATCTTCTGTTTAAAAAAGAGAAATAAAGAATATCAGCATAATTCACAAACTCTAAGAAATCGCCTGGGGCAGAGGGCAGAGGTGAGATGGGCTCCCTTTCGTTTTGTTTCTAGCCTGAAGGGACAACTGATGGAAGATTTCAAGGAGGGTAAACAGCTTTCTTTGCAGTTGCCCTGCTGGAGAGACTGGTGGGTGGAGGATGAATTAAGCTAATATTTACAAACAGGATGAGCTTACGTAATAAGTCTTTAAAGATCCTCAGTTTCATTATTTGTAAAATGGGGATAATAACACTTACCTTGTAGTGCAGGATGAAGATTAAATAAGAGGGGAATGGGTGTAGAACTAGATAAGGAAACCATGCTGTTGTGGTTCATTCACCCTTCAAGACTGATGGAAACTTACACGGAAAATTGTCACATGAGGGATCGTAGTTTGTCAGCTTCTTGAGAGTTAGTAGTATACATATTTTTTTTAACGTTCAAGAATTTTTATATTTCTACACATAGATTAGCATTGCCCTATCACAGATAAACCTAGAAGGGCAGAGGTCTTTGTGCCCTGATGATTCAGCATGAAACCAATGAAGTCTCCACCGCAATATTCCCCCTTACATGGCCTTTTCCAGGAATCCAAGGCAAGGAGTCCTAGCCAGGTGTCCACTTGCTTACATGTTTATATAAAATTTGCAAGAGAAGGCCGTTAAACTACAATTCATTAAGACCATGGTCTCTTTCCACTCTGATTTTCCCTCCCAAGATATTCTCCTTGTGTAGGTGGAGTTGGAAGGGCCCTGGGCATTTTGGAATCCAGTGAAGGGAAAATTGAGTTGGAGGTACATTTACTTGGTGTTCAGTGGGATGTCTGCTATTTCAAGGTGTCCCAGAGTGGGAAATCCTTCCAGAAATATGCTAAACCCACTGTGCTGACTCACATGGCATCATGTCAAGAAGATGCAGGGCCAGAGATTGTATTGTGAATGAATGTGTTCTCGTGTGCCAAGGAATAGCAGGATGTGAGCCATGACAAGACAAGCCTGAAATGCATGGAGCCAGAGCTAACCTGTGGAAAATTCTACCAGGCATACATCCTGTGGCATTACAACCAGAGGATTCATATCCATGGATGTCTAGGCAAAACTCAAATTCTATTGCTTCAAGAATATCCATAATAATTCAATGTATGCAATATATATTCACCAAATTGTTGTTGTTCTTTGGCAATGGAAATGTAAACGAGTTAAATTCATCAGAATTTTGATGCTTGTAGGGCACAAACTTGCCATAGTGCCATAAACTGTGAGTGTGTCTGTAACAACAGTTTATATAGGAAGAAAATATAATAAAGGTTTTCTGAAATTTGACCTCCCTGGTGGCTCAGATGGTAAAAGATCTGCCTGCAATGCGAGAGACCTGTGTTCGATCCCTGGATCAGGAAGATCCCCTGGAGTGGGGCTCGGCAGCCCACTCCAGTGTTCTTTCCTGAAGAATCCCTGTGGACAGAGGAGCCTGGCGGGCTGCAGTCCCTTGGGGTCACACAGAGTTGGACATGACTGAGTGGTTAACTCAGTGGTTAACTTTCACTTTCAAAGATTTATAGGACATTGTCAAAATAAGTTGTGATGTTGAAAGAAGCTTATTTAATTAATAATAACAATTTCAATCAATCAAATGAAAGACTGATTCCCTTTCCATTTTCTTTTTATAAAAAATTTACAAAATTAATGTCAGGTAAAGAGGCAGTCAAAAAATCTGGGGAGAAATATATCATAAATGCATGTCAGGCAGTTAATTGTTGTTTTTATGACTTTCATCATAGGTGTAGTTTTGTCAGATTTTTACATTTTGTGATGGTTGGGTTTTAAATAAGTATGTACTTTTGTCCCTCATAATTTGTATTTACTGTTTTGCATTCTTCTTCCTATTCCTTGAAATGATACGCAGCCCACGCCCTGTAGAACCTGAACCACCAGCGGGTCCCTCTGTGCTGTCTGCCTGTAGTGAGACCCAGGGCCCCTCCTAACAGTGGCCCCGGGTCCCCTCACCCATCCCCAAGGACACAGCAGTTAATGATATGATGAGCCTGCCTCCAGGTCCAGATGGTTGGAAGAGAAAACAAAGCCTAAATGCCAAAACCAGGAGCATTTGACTGGTGCCTGGGGAGTAATGCTGGCTCTTGATACCTCCGTGACTCATGCGAGAACTAAAGGCACCGAACCTTATTTCAGAGAGTCCCAAATTTGGTTCTAGCTCTGCCGCTAGGTGTATGGCCTTGAAAAAAAAGTTCAGCTACCTTGAGTGTCAATGTCCTTATGGGTTCCATAGACTATTTCATACATATGGTGAGGGCAAAGCTTGTGCACATTAAAAAAAAACAACACTCTGTTGTAAGGGGCTCTTCGGATGTAAAGTCCACGTGATCCTTCCCTTCTCCGCCATTGCCAAGGAATCAAGGATTTAATCCGACTCATGCACTCTTATTTTGGAGAGACTGATGCATGCTCTGAACAAGCAAGCATCGCAGGCCCATTTCAGAATGCTGTTACTGAAATGCATTTGGCATTTCTCAGGCAGAGGGGCCTAGTGTCATGAGACAGGAGGTGAAAGAGGACCGACCACTGGTGACCAGAGTCTTCTCTGACCTTGAACTTGAATGCCCTATTGAACCAAACAGAAGGGCTACCTGTACCCAGAAGCCACTTACTTAATAGGCTATGAGTAAGCAACACCTGTGTTAATTGTGGTCATGTCTGGTGTGGCGGTACCAAGCCTTCACTCTTCCTGGCCATGTATAGCACATTATTCTATGAAGTCTCCTGGTAATATGAGTTTCTTATCCCATTGTTTGCCCAGTAATATGGATACATCTTTTAACAATGGCCATCCTTCAAAACTCTCTGGTTGTCTGTGTCTTCTTTTGGTCTGCCAGCTCTGGCCGCCAGAATCATCTTGACTTACTCTGCTATTCCACCTGAGTCTGGACTCTTCCTTAAATAACCTTAGGGACGCTGAGCTAGTTGCCACATTGCTCCTCTTTCAGGGCTCATGATCCTTGAATGAATTTCCACTGGTCTTGGAGTAAAATCCAAAATCAAAATCTTAAAAAAAATTTTTTTGTTTAGTGTTGGCTGTGCTGGGTCTTCGTTGCTGTACCAGCTTTTTCTCTGGTTGTGGTGAGTGGGGGCTGCTCTCTAGTTGCAGTGCGTGGACTTATCGCTGAGGCGGCTGCTCTTGTTGCAGAGGCTCTAGGTGCGTGGGCTTCCCTGCCAGCAATGGGCTCAACAGTTGGCGGCACTTGGGCTCTGGAGCCCAGGCTCAGTAGTTATGGCTCACAGGCACAGTTGCTCCGAAGCCCATGGGATCTTCACAGTTCAGGGATCGAACCCACACCGCCTGCGTTGGCAGGCAGATTTAAAATCAAAATCAAAATCTTAACGTAACTTCAAAGCCCTGCATGGTCTCCCCAGCACCTAATTCTCCAGCTTTGTCACGCGCTGCCCTTCTGCTCACTCTGTGCTCCGTTCCTCCCGGCCTGCTCTCAGTGCCCAAGAAGTACCTCACTCCCTCCACAAAGCTACCTCTCACTCCCCCCTCCAGATATCAACCAGCTCAAACATCACTTCCTTGGGGATGTCTGCCCTGATGATGCCCCCTCCAGATTTGGCTGGAGTCCCCCTGGTGGCTCAGATGGTAAAGAATCCACCTGCAATGTGGGAGACCTGGATTCAATCCCTGGGTTGGGAAGATCCCCTGGAGAAGGACATGACCACCCACTCCAGTATTCTTGCCTGGAAAATGCCATGGACAGTCCATGGCGTAAAGAGTCGGACATGGCTGAATGACTAAGCACAGCAGCACCCCATCCTAACCCACTATAGATCTAACTATATTGAATTGCTAGTATTGTCATTTTGACCTACAAAACCATCACTAGCCTATGGTTCTTGCTCCCTATACATCATAGCCCTCATCACAATTGTTATTAAGTCATTACTTGAATATTTGATTAATATCTGACTCTGATGGATTATAAACTCTGGGAAAATAGACATTCTGTCTGTTGTGTCTGTTGCTATTTAGAAAATAATAAATACTTACTGAATATTATTTATTCACAGATAAATACTTTTTACATTTTCTGCATTCACAATATACATGGAATATGTAGTGTCGTAAAGAAAAGTGTTATTCGGTCAAGTAGGTTTTGGTTGCTTGATTTTTTTCAGGCTTCAGCCATGAGATGTCATTACTTACTGTTTTGCAATGCTCTTTGGGGTACTTTGGCTGTTGTGTTCTTCAGTTATGATTGCCTTGTGTCTGTGAAATACATTCTGGGTGTACCATGAGGTTCTTGAGACAAGCCTGATCTTTTAAGTTTCCTTTTCTCCGAAGAGAAATCTCAAGATTCTCTCTGTAAGAAGAGTGGAATTTTTCACAATCTCCTGCTAAGTAAACAGTCTCAGATTACAAAGCAAAAGATATTGCAAAATACTTGAAAGGATGCAGTTTATGAAGCAGAAGTGGTGCAGATGTCAGGGAAGATCTAGTGAAAAACCAGAAATGGTGGTAGAACAAATGTCACTACTTTCTAAGACAGCAAAGGCAGTTCACGTGTAACAGGGGCTCCCAAGAACGTTAGGAACCCTCGAAGCCCTGCTTTCCAGAGGAGAAAGCAAGGCAAGTCTTCGACCGCATCAGAGGGGCCCTCATTAGCCCAATCAAGGGTCGCCCCGAGCCCCCGCCAGGCCTCGCACACACGGGGGGGTGTGCGCAATTAACTCTGCCCACGCTGCCGAGGCTGCAGTCCATTAGTCTGAGTGAATCCTGATTGATTGTGTTCTCCTCAGCCCCTCGTAAACATATGCCTTGTTGTCTGAATCTTCACACTTTTTTCATATTGTAAAAATGTCTTTTCTCCAAGTCGCATTACAAGTTGACAAGCGATGCCTGGTCAAGAGCAGTGGGGATGACGCTGAGCAGAGTTCCCTGTGCTACGCACTTGATCTTTGTTGCTCATCTAATTTTATTGATTTATTTATTTTTGATTGGAGTATAATTGCTTTACAATGTTGTGTTAGTTTCTGCTGTACAATGAAATGAATCGGCTTCCCTCTTAAACCTACCTCTCACTCCACCTCACCTAGCCTACCTATCTAAGTCATCATAGAACACAGAGCTGAGCTTCCTGTGCTTTATAGCAGGTTATCCATTTTAAATATAGCACTGTGAATGTCTCAGTCCCATACGCCCTAACTATCTCTTTCCCTCAACCTTCCCCCCGACACCCCACCCCAACCATTTGTTCAGTTCTCTAAGTTTGTGTGTTTCTGTTTTGCAGATAACTTCATTTGTATTATTTCTTTTTAGATTCTACATGTAAGCAATGTTAGACAATATGTCTCTTTCTCTGACTTAACTTCATTCAGTAATATATAACAATCTAAATGGGAAAAGAATTTGAAAAAGAATAGATACCTGTATATGTATAACTGAATCCCTTTGCTGTACACCTGAAGCTAACACAACATGGTTATACTTCAACTATACTTCAATATAAAATTAAAAAGTTTTTTTTTTTAAAGAACAATGGAGGTGATATTCAAATCAACAACTAGCTTTTGGCTCCCCTTCCTGCATCTCTCAAATGGGAAGAACAGTATCTGCTTTCTTGCCTCCTCCCTGAGTTGCTGTGGATATCCTTTGAAATGATGGCTGTGTAAGTGTACCAAAATGATACATCGATCAGCACACAAATACAAGGGCTTCTTGTAACTCATCACTGAAGAATTTCCTTCCACTCTGAAGAGATTTACTTACTTACATATGGTTATAAAACTAGAAAACTAGTGAAATTTTTCTAATGGGAGCTCTAGGCTCCAAGTCCCTAGGTCTCTGTTGGAACAAGATTAGCAAAGAGCATTTTGGCAAATGATAAAAAAGTTCTCTTTATTTCTGTCTCTGTTCGTCTTTGCTGTTCTTTCCCCAAGCCCTTCAAATGAGTCCTAAATATAGAATTTAGTTATAAACAAGATAAATAAAGCAGAACACAGATTGGTGATTGCCAGGGTTTGGGGTGGGGTGTGCAAAAAAGGGAATGAGGAAATCATAGCAAGTTATGGAACTTTTCTACATATTGATTTTGAAAATTATACAGCTGTACACATGTTAATCTTGCAGAACTGTACACTGAAAAGGGTGAATTTTACTGTAAATGTAAAATTTTAATACATAGGATAAAAAGAAGCACCAGTAGTCCCACCAGCCAAAGATAAGGGCTATTGTTATGTTGGCATACTTTTGACTGGTCTTTTATATTGATGATGGTGTTTTTAAACCACTTCAGTATTCTTGCCTTCAGAACCCCATGAACAGTATGAAAGGCAAAAATATAGGTCACTGAAAGATGAACTCCATGGGTCCATAGGTGCCCAATATGCTACTGGAGAACAAAGGAGAAATAACTCCAGAAAGAATGAAGAGGCTGAGCCAAAGCAAAAGGAACACCCAGTGATGGTTGTGACTGGTGATGGAAATAAAGTCCAGTGCTCTAAAGAACAGTGTTGCATAGGAACCTGGAATGTCAGGTCCATGAATCAAGGCAAATTGGAAGTGGTCAAACAGGAGATGGCAAGAGTGAACATCAACATTTTAGGAATCAGTGAACTAAAATGGACTGGAATGGGTGAATTTAACTCAGATGACCATTATATCTACTACTGTGGGCAAGAAACCCTTAGAAGAAGGGAGTAGTCCTCATAGTCAACAAAAGAGTCTGAAATGCAGTACTTGGGTGCAATTTCAAAAATGACAGAATGATCTCTGTTCGTTTCCAAGGCAAACCATTCAACATCATGGTAATTCAAGTCTATGCCCCAACCACTAATGCCAAAGAAGCTGAAATTGAATGGTTCTATAATGACCTACAAGACCTTCTAGAACTAACACCAGAAAAAGATTTTCTTTTCATCATAGGGGAATGGAATGTGAAAGTAGGAAGTCAAGAGATACCTGGAGTAAGAGGCAAGTTTGGCCTTGGAGTACAAAATGAAGTATGGCAAAGGCTAACAGAGTTTTGCCAAGAGAATGCACTGGTCATAGCCAACACCCTCTTCCAACAACACAAGAGAAGACTCTACACATGGTCATCACCAGATGGTCAATACCTAAAGCAGATTGATTATAATCTTTGTAGCCAAAGATAGAGAAGTTCTATACAGTCAGCAAAAACAAGACTAGGAGCTGACTGTGGCTCAGATCATAAACTCCTTATTGAAAAATTCAGACTTAAATTGAAGAAAGTAGGGAAAATCACTAGACCATTCAGGTATGACCTAAATCAAATCCTTGACGATTATACAGTGGAAGTGAGAAATAGATTTAAGGGACTAGATCTGATAGAGTGCCTGATGAACTATGGACGGAGGTTCATGACATTGTACATGAGGCAGTGATCAGGACTATCCCCAAGAAAAAGAAATGCAAAAAGGCAAAATGGTTGTCTGAGGAGGCGTTACAAATAGCTGAGAAAAGAAATGAAAGGCAAAGGAGAAAAGGAAAGATATAAGCATCTGAATGCAGAGTTCCAAAGAATAGCAACGAAAGATAAGAAAGCCTTCCTCAGTGATCAGTGCAAAGAAATAGAGGAAAATAATAGAATGGGAAAGACTAGAGATCTCTTCAAGTAAATTAGAGATTCCAAGGGAACATTTCATGCAAACATGGGCACAATAATGGACAGAAATGGTATGGACCTAACAGAAGCAGAAGACATTAAAAAGAGGTGGCAAGAATACACAAAAGAACGATACAAAAAAGATCTTCATGACCCAGATAGCCACAGTGGTGTGATCATTCACCTAAGCCATCCATTCTGGAATGCGAAGTCGAGTGGGCCTTAGGAAGCATCACTATGAACAAAGCTAGTGGAGCTGATAGATTTCCAGTTGAGCCATTTCAAATCCTAAAGGATGATGCTGTGAAAGTGCTGCACTCAATATGCCAGCAAATTTGGAAAACTCAGCAGTGGCCACAGGACTGGAAAAGGTCAGTTTTCATTCCAGTGCCAAAGAAAGGCAATGACAAAGAACGTTCAAACTACCGCACAATTGCACTCATCTCACATGCTATAAAAGTAATATTCAAGATTCTCCAAGCCAGGCTTCAATAGTATGTGAACCATGAACTTCCAAATAAATGTTCAAGCTGAATTTAGAAAAGGCAGAAGAAATAGTGATAAAATTACCAACATCCGTTGGATCATCAAAAAAGCAAGAGATTTCCAGAAAAACATCTACTTCTGCTTTATTGACTACGCCGAAGCCTTTGACTATTTGGATCACAACAAACTGTGGAAAATTCTTCAAGAGATGGGAATACCAGACCACCTGACCTGCCTCCTAAGAAATCTGTATGCATGTCAGGAAGCAACAGTTAGAACTGGACATGGAACAACATACTGGTTCCAAATTGGAACACTAAGTCAAGGTTGTATATTGTCACCCTGCTTATTTAATGCAGAGTACATCATGTGAAATGCCAGGCTGAATGAAGCACAAGCCAGAATCAAGATTACAGGGAGAAATATCAACAACCTCAGATATGCAGATGACACCACCCTCATGGCAGAAAGTTAAGAAGAACTAAAGGCCTCTTGATCAAAGTGAAAGAGAAGAGTGAAAAATCTGGCTTAAAACTCAACATTCAGAAAGCAAAGATCATGGCATCTGGTCCCATCACTTCATGGCAAATAGATGGGGAAACAGTAGACACAGTGGCTGACTCTATTTTGGGGGGCTTCAAAATCACTGCAGATGGTGACTGCAGCCATGAAATTAAAAGACACTTGCTCCTTGGAAGAAAAGCTATGACCAACCTAGACAACATATTAAAAAGCAGAGACATTACTTTGCCAGCAAAGGTCCATCTAATCAAAGCTGTGGTTTTTCCAGTAGTCATGTATGGGTGTGAGAGTTGGACTGTGAAGAAAGCTGAATGCCGAATAGTTGATGCTTTTGAACTGTGGTGTTGGAGAAGACTCTTGAGGGTCCCTTGGACTACAAGGAGATCCAACCAGTCCATCCTAAAGGGAATCAGTCCTGAATATTCATTGGAAAGACTGATGCTGAAGCTGAAACTCCAATACTTTAGCCACCTGATGCGAAGAACTGACTCACTGGAAAAGGCCCTGATGCTGGGAAAGATTGAAGGTGGGAGGAGAAGGGGATGACAGAGGATGAGATGGTTGGATGGCATTACTGACTCGATGGACATGAGTTTTAGTGAGCTCCGGTAGTTCATGATGGACAGGGAAGCCTGGCGTGCTGCAGTTCATGGGATCACACAGAGTCGGAAGTGACTGAGTGACTGAAGTGAACTGAACTGTTGGTTAATTGCTACATCGAGTCCGACTCTTTGTGACCCCACAGACAGCAGCACGCCAGGCTTCCTTGTCCTTCACTATCCCCCTTAGTTGGCTCAGATTCATGTCCATTGAGCCAGTGATGCTACCTAACCATCTCATTGAATTTTTCCATTATATCCTATGGAAAAACAATGAACTTTTTGGCCAATACAATAGCAATGATAATACAATACACACATGTGCATATATGTGTGTGTAGATTGATTGATTGAAAGTAATAAACTTTCAAACATAAAATAGTTAATTCACGCAACTTATACAAAATCCCAAAGTGCAAGAAAATGTACTATGAAGACTCTTCTCATCCTTTCCTTAAGCATCTGGTGCCTTTCCAGGTTTTTTTTTGTTGTTGTTGTTTTTTGGTAGCTTTTTATTGTGATTGTAAGACAGCTTGAAATTTACTATCTTAACTCTTTTCAATACAGTTCAGTGATATTGTATATATTCATATTTTTTACTATAAAAATAGTAAGATATATTCATAATATTTTGCAAGCATCCCCACCATCTTCATAATTCTTTCATCTTATAAAACTCAAACTGTATCCCCATTAAGCAAAAACTACCCATTCCCCTCTCCAAATCCAAACCCTGGTAACCAGCATTCTGCTTTCTGTCTAAATGATTTTTGACTACTCTGTATATCTTATATAAGTGGAGTCATACATTCATACATTATTTGTGTTTTTATGACTAGCTTATTTTACTTCGCATAATGTCCTCAAGATTTTTTCCAGATTGTAGCATATATCAGGATTCCCTTCCTTTTGAAAGCTAAATAATATTCCATTGCATATGTGTGTACATATATGTGCATGCATGCTAAATTGCTTCAGTCTTGTCTGTCTCTTTGCAACCCTATGGACCAAAGCCCACTGAGATAGTCTATCTATGAGATTCTCCAGGCAAGAATACTGGAGTAGGTTGCTGTCTCCTCCTCCAGGGGATCTTCCCAACCCAGAGGTCCAATCTGCATCATTTACGACTCCTGAATTAGCAGGCAAGTTCTTAATTACTCGTGCCACCTGGGAAGTCCCTGTATGTGTGTGTGTATGTATATGTGTATATATATATAATTATTCTTATTCCTTTCCAGTTTTTTTATTTTTCGTGAGTTACTACTTGCATATACTTCTTTTCTAATACCAATATGAGATGCAGAATCCATACTTCTGCATCAATCTTTTTTGTTTTAACTTATCAAAATATTTTGGAGATTGTTCCAAACCATATAGATACTTTTAAAAATTGTTTTTAGTACTGTGCATTATTTCCATGTTTGGATATATTGTGAGTTATTGTATTGCTAGCTATCTGGATGGTTTCATTTCTTCTGCTAGTACAAACAATAGCATGATGAATATCCTTGTAAATTTTTTCAGCATGGATTATTATGGAAGAACTCAGAATTGGAATTGTGAGGTCTAAGTCTGCATTTTAAAGTTTAATAGATAAGGCTAATCTGCCCTCTTTAGAGTTGTACCAAGTTTTATTCCAACTGATAATGTATGAGAATTCCTGTTCCTGCATTGTATTTTTAAACTTTTAATATTTGACCAACTGATAAATGAAAATGGAACTCTCAGTCATTTCAATTTGTATTCTTCTTATTGTGACTAATTTTGAGCTTCTTTTCATATGTATAACAGTGAAATCTGAACTGTCTTTTCATATCCTTGGTTCATTTTCTATTCAATAGATAGCTTCTTTTATAGATTAGAGAATGTTTTTGTATAGATTTAAAAAATTAGTCCATTTTACTGTGATGAGTTGCATATTTTTTGTTGTTTGTTTGTCACTTGCCTCTTGTCTTTTTGCGGACTTTTTTCTTGACTTCCATCTTTTATTTAGTATTTATGTGGTTGGATTTATTGCCCTTCACATATGGCCTTTTCTACTCCAATACTATTTAGAAAAAAATAATCTCTGAAATAATGAATTCTTGTACTTTTATGATTTCTTTGTTATCTGATGTTTGACCCATCTGGAGTTTGGTTATAAAATTGAGGTAGATTTTCAACACTTTTATTCCTATAGATCATGAGTCAGCAAACTCTTTCCTAAATGGCTAAAGACTAAGTATTTTGCCCTTTTGGATAATATGGCCTCAGGTAGCTACTCAACTTTGCCATTGTAGTGAAAAAGTAGCCACAGATAACTCATAAACATATGGGCACAGCTGAATTCCAGTAAAGCTTGTATATAGCAGGAAGCTGGCAGGATTTGCCCAACAAGCTCTTGTGTGCTTACCAGTGTGAAAGACGGCTTCATTATTTCAACAACATGTATTAAATGAATAACTTTCTCCCACTGATATGCCATGGCATATTTATCATATACTTACATTCTTTTACTCTTTTACAAGACTCTTCATTTAATTACATTGTTCTGTCTTTCTACCTATAGGCTCATACCACACTGTTTTGCTCACTATAGTTTACATATATATTTTTTAGCATCATCAGAGGTCAGCTACCTCTCAAAACTCTTATTTTTCAGAATTTTATGCATTTGATTATTATTCAATGGATTTGGATGTCAGAAAACAACGTCAAGACTAGGAGTCATTCAATGGGGAAAAAAATGAAAAAGCTTATTTCAATTATATTAGTTCACAATATTTTCTCGGGTGAACATTAACAACTTCTGAATAGGGAAGAGAGAGACTGGACTTAATTTCCTCTCCATTAGAAGTACCTCTATTTATTTCTTCACCCTCTAGTTACTATAGGGTATTAAGTGGATGAGACAGAAAATGCCACCTGATTGTACAAGAGTTGTCAGTTTTGTAATTTTTGATTTCTTCTTTCTCTCACTCTTTCTGGCTCAATAGATAGTAAATCAAGGTTTGTTTCCTTGTATATTATAGGTTTCATTCACCCCCTCCTACCTTGTCAAAAAATAATTTTAACTAGAAAAGTAACATAAACTGACTTTATTTTTATATTGAAATATGGTTGATTTACAATGTTTTCATTTCAGTTGTATAGCAAAGTGATTCATATATATATTCAAATAATACATATATATTCAGATTCTTTTTCCCTATAGTTTATTGCAGAATATTGGGTTTATTTTCCTGTGCTATACAGCAGGTCCGTGTTGGTCAGCTGTTTTATATATAGTAGTGGGTATCTGTTAATCCCACACTACTAGCTTACTCCTCCTCCCCGCTCTTTCCCCTTTGGTAACTGTAGGTTTGTTTTCAATGTCTGTGGATTTATTTGTGTTTCGTAAGTAAGCTCATTTGTGCCTTTTTTTTTTTAAAAGATTGCTCACATAATCAATATCATATGATTTTTGTTTTTCACTGTCTGTTTTACTTAACTTAGTATAATCTCTAGATCCATTCTTACTGTTGCAGATGGTATTATTTCATTTCTTATTTATGATTCAGTAATATTCCAATGTGTGTGTGTTTGTGTGTGTGTGTGTGCATTCATGCGGAGAAGGTGATGGCACCCCACTCCAGTCCTCTTGCCTGGAAAATCCCATGGATGGGGGAGCCTGGTAGGCTGCAGTCCATGGGGTCGCTGAGCGTTGGACACGACTGAGCGACTTCACTTCCACTTTTCACTTTCATGCATTGGAGAAGGAAATGGCAACCCACTCCAGTGTTCTTGCCTGGAGAATCCCAGGGACGGAGGAGCCTAGTGGGCTGCCATCTATGGAGTCGCACAGAGTTGGACACGACAGAAGCAACTTAGCAGCAGCAGTGCATACATGACATGAGCTTACTTTAGCAAATTTGAAAACTATAGAAAGATGGAAATGTATATACAAAGGTATGAAAGAGACGGTTAGAATCACCCCTTAATATGGGCCTCAGAGATAAGCCCTGGTAGGATTCCTGTTTCTCATTCTCTTGTGTACACTTGTATACAAATGAGAAAAAGCAAGTGTTTGAGATACATGCACACAATGCATAGTGAAATTTCCTATGCTGCTTTTTCCGTGTGTTACTCCACTGTGTCAGTTACTATTTTGAAAGACTGCCTGGGTTCCCAGGAAGACATGGATCCATCCCTTTGTCCTTAAAAAGTGAGCTTTTAGAGTTTTCATGAACGTGAGTGCCCTCTTCACTGATTATTTCTTCAGGCTTTGGTTTGGTGTTTCTTTTTGAGGAGCTACATTCTCTCTTTTCCCCTTGCTATGGGGCACCCGTCCTTCCTCTGTTGTTGATGGTGAAGTGAGGGGGAGGCCGAACCCAAATGAGAAAGAAAGCATCGTGCCAGCACTCAAGGTCTCCTATTATTATCAATTTTTTGCCAGATATACCCCAGGCATTTCTCTTAGCATCTTCCTGTGCCTTTGCCAATCTTTATGAAGAACAATCCTACTTTAGAAAGTCACTGTGATACTGATTTCTGAGAATAAGTATTTAGAAGAAGGATGTTCTCTTTTGAAACCTGATCAGGTGGCTGGGTTGCTGAAGTGCTATTTTCTCTAGGTCTCTGCTCTCTCTTGCAAACTCATGGCACCACCAGAAGTCTTGAGGGCATCTTGAGAAAGAAGTGCTCACATCTGTCCTTTTTGGAAGGAAGATGATGTGAGATCTCATTTCTTTAAGTCACACGTGGTCTGCCATATTATCAAGCTTCAAAATAACTTTCTGTTTCACCACAGCTGCTATAGTAGGACTGGTAAAACCCATTGTACCTAATTGTTGTCAGAGGGAGTTTTAGACTCCCACCCAGAAGTGGTTTTCTGGTGTGAAAGAAAAAGCATGTCTCGTAACATATCAGAATGGGACTATGAAGAAGTTTCATATCTTTTAAAACTTAAGAAACAAGTAAAGATTAAAACACGCCCTTAAACAGAACTGAAGAGCTTTGATGCCAAAGCAGAAGACAAATGACCAAGAGTGAAGATCACGAGGCAAAATGACGTTAAAGATAAGGGAGACTGAAAACTTCCAAGTCAGAGGAAAGAAGGACAAAAAGACATGGATCAGGGAAGAGGAGAAAGACTGACATCAGTTCGGTACAATTCAGCCCCACAGTCATGTCCATGGATTGCAGCATGCCAGGCTTCCCTGTCCATCACCAGCTCCTGGAGCTTGCTCAAACTCATATCCATTGAGTCAGTGATGCCATCCAACCATCTCATTCTGTGTCATCCCCTTCTCCTCTCACCTTCAATCTTTCCCAGCATCAAGGTCTTTTCCAGTGAGTCAGTTCTTTGCATCAGGTGGCCAAACTGTTGAAGCTTCAGCTTCAGCATCAGTCTTTCTGAATGAATATTCAGGACTGACTTCCTTTCAGATTGACTGGTTTGATTTCCTTGCAGTCCAAGGTACCCTCAAGAGTCTTCTCCAACACCACAGTTCAAAAGCATCAGCTCTTTAACACTCAACTTTCCCTACAGTCCAACTCTCACATCTGCACATGACTACTGGAAAAACCGTAGCTTTGACTAGATGGACCTTTGTTGGAGAAGTAATATGCTTTTTAATATGCTGTCTAGGTTGGTCATAGCTTTTCTTCCAAGGAGCAAGTGTCTTTTAATTTCATGGGTGCAGTCACCATCTACAGTGATTTTGGAGCCCAAGAAAATAAAGTCTCTCACTGTTTCCACTGTTTCCCCATCTATTTGCCATGAAGTGATGGGACCGGATGCCATGATCTTTGTTTTCTGAATGTTGAGTTATAAGCCAGCTTTTTCATTCTCCTCTTTCACTTTCATCAAGAGGCTCTTTAGTTCCTCTTCTCTTACTGCCATGAGAGTGGTGTCATCTGCATATCTGAGATTATTGATATTTCTCCCTGTAATCTTGATTCCAGCTTCTGCTTCATCCCGTCTGGCATTTCCCATGATGTACTCTGCCTATAAGTTGAATATCAGAGTGACAATATACAGCCTTGACGTACACCTTTCCCAATTTGGAACAAGTCTCTTGTTCCATGTCTGGTTCTAACTTTCTTCTTGACCTGCATACAGATTTCTCAGGAGGCAGGTCAGGTGGTCTGGGATTCCTATTTCTTTCAGAATTTTCCACAGTTTGTTGTGATCCACACAGTCAAAGGCTTTAGCATAGTCAATGAAGTAGAAGTCGATGTTTTTCTGACATTCTCTTGCTTTTTCTATGATCCAGTGGATGTTGACAATTTGATCTCTGGTTCCTCTGACTTTTCTAAATCCAGCTTGAGCATCTGAAAGTTCCCAGTTTGCATACTGTTGAAGTGTAACTTGGAGAATTTTAAGCATTACTTTGTTAGTGTGTGAAATGAATGCAGTTTTGTGGTAGTTTGAGCATTCTTTGGCATTGCCTTTCTTTGGGATTGGAATGAAAACTGACCTTTTCCAGTCCTGTGGCCACTTCTGAGTTTTCTAAATTGCTGGCATATTGAATGTAGCACTTTCACAGCATCATCTTTTAGGATTTGAAATAGCTCAACTGGAATTCCATCACCTCCACTAGCTTTGTTGGTAGTGATGCTTCCTAAGGCCCACTTGACTGCACATTCCAGGATATCTGGCTCTTGGTAAGTGATCACACCATCATGGTTATCTGGATCACTAAATTTTTTTTTTTTTTTTTGTATAGTTCTTCTGTATATTCTTGTCACCTCTTCTTAATATCCTGCTTCTGTTAGGTCCAAGACTGACATGGCTCAGCAAATAACAACAGATAAAAACATCACCCTGCTCAAATGAATGGAAATATTTTTAGGTGTTTTTATCGATGTTAGTATGTTTTTGTTTTTTTTTTAAGTGAGCTTGAAAATCAGTGAGTGAAAAGGAAGAAAACCAAAGACCTGGCAAAAATATTTTTACAGCAAGTTCAGAGAAGAATACAGATAGGTTTAAATCATAGGTTCTATGCAAATAATGGCAGGCATTTGAAAATGGAAAAAAAAATGTGTCAGATAATGTATGGAAGCCATATTGGTAGCAAATGATATTCTGCAGAGCTGAGAGCTTGACACTTGTCTTCAATAGTTTGAATGGCTCTTCAGCAAAGGAACTGAAAAAGGAAGACCTGGAATCCATAGGTGTGCCACATAGAATATTGTTCAAAAGAAGCTAGTATTAACAATGTGTTATTGCACACTCTCATTGCTATTATTATCTTAAATAATTAACACTGCCGACAATGAAAGGGGATGCTTTGTGGAGTAGTGAGATTCCTCACACTGGACTGTTCAGGCAAAGTTTGGATGAACCTCAGACAGGGGTGCTGTAACGGAGCCCCTGCCCTGCGACACTTGGCCTTCTCAAGGTTCCTTCCAGTGTCAGCATTCTGGGGATGGGTGATCTTTGCACTGAGTTCTATACATTAAGGAATTCTTACCTCAGTAAGATCATTTTTTAAAAGACAGGCTCAGGGGCTGCCCTGGTAGTCCAGTAGTTAAAAATCTGCCTTGCAATGCAGGGGCGCAGGTTTGATCCCTGGTCAGGGAACTAAGATCCCATATACCTCAGGGTAACTAAGCCTGCGAGCTATAGCTACTGAGCCCACACCTCACGAATAGAGAGATGCTAGTGTGCTGCAACGAAGACCTAACGTGGCTAAAAATGAGAGCGTCTCCGGTGGCTCAGTGGTAAAGAATCTGCCTGCAATGCAGGGCTGCAGGAGACCCAGGTTTGATCCCTGGGTCAGGAAGATCCCCTAGAGGAAGAAATGGCAACCCACTCCAATATTCTTGCCTGAACAATCCTATGGACAGAGGAGCCTGACGGGGTACCCTCTGTGGGTCACTAAGAGTCAAACATGACTCAGCATGCACTCATGCAGCCAAAATTATTAAAAGAAAGGCTTAATAAGTCATATCACCAGTTTTGATAGAGACAAGTATTTGTATACCCAATCTCTATTCCCCACAGCTTTCTTATTGTCAGGCGAGCGTATGCTCCTCGGTTCTGTCTCGTCACAACAAAGATTTGGAGTGACGGACATTAAAGCCCTCCGCGCGTCACAGCTCTTGGGTCTTGGACAGACCGTGTTAGAGCTCTCAGGTCTCGAACAGACTGTGTTATCGCTCTTAGACAAATCAGGGTTACAGCTCTGTGTTACAGCTCTATTTTACTTAAAAAATTGCAGAAGAATCCATCCTTGAGGCATGAGGGCATGCAGACCCAAAGATGCGAAGAGAAGAGCGCCCCAGCCCTCTGGAGAGGGGGGTAGAGAGAGAGCCCCGGCCCTTTGGCTCCTCTTTTTATATGTTTTCCCCTCCCCTGGGCCTGCCCTGTGTAAATTGGGCTCACCAGGAGTGCTGTTTGTTCTCCCTGAGGTCCTCACTCCAGTCCTCCGACCTTCCTTTGACCTTCCTTTGTTCTATTTTCGCGGGCTTTTCCCTTCCTTGTCTTTTAGCTACCGCCATTTTGGACCACTGTTTCCTATTCTAACTACCTAACATTACTAACCAAAACTCGACTTTGTGGAGGTAACATCGTACTCAGATGATAAACATATCTCAACTTATGCTGCTGATCAGGATTACTGGGGACTAGGTTCTAGCCAGAGATATAAAGTGGGAGTTTAGACGAATTTCTGGGAATCCTGACGAGAGAGGATTGAATATATTGGTGTAAATATTATCCCTTCTCTTCCTCTCATTCTCCCTTCACTCACCTGGACTAAGATCCCATGCTGGGATCATGAAGCAGGTTGAAAGATACACTTTAACTTCCTAACTTCTTCAAGTTGAGAAGACTGAGGGATGTCCCTGGTGGCACATGGATAGGAATCTGTCTGCCAGTGCATGGGACATGGGTTCGATCCCTGGTCTGGTGAGAGCCCACACACTGCAGAGCAACTGAGCCCTTGCACACAACTACTGAAGCCCACATGCCCTAGAGCCCGTGCTCAGCAACAAGAGAAGTCATTGCAATGAGAAGCTTGCGCACCACGGCTAGAGAGTAGCTCCCACTCACTAACTAGAGGAAAGCCCACGCAGCAACAAAGACCCAGCACAGCTAAAAATAATTAAATAAACTTATTAAAAAAATTTTTTTTCCCCATTATTGACTGTAAGTAGAATGGAGCTTCCTGGGTAGCCCAAACAGTAAAGAATCTGGCTGCAATGCCAGAGACCCAGTTCAATCCCTGGGTCAGGAAGATCCTCTGGAGGAGGGCATGGCAACCCACTCCAGTATTCTTGCCTGGAGAATTCCATGGACAGAGGGGCCCGGTGGACTACAGTCCGTGGAGTCGCAAAGGGTCGAACACGATTGAGTGACCAACACACACACAGAGAACCGAGCTCAGAATTCTTCGACATCATCTACATTTCAATTCAGAGAAAATGCAAATTCTTCCTACTTTCACTTCCTACTAGAACAAGACAGATTGCCTCCTGGCAAGTGTGGGTTATTCTGCCACCAGAACTGCAGTGTCAGTAGCTCAAATCCTGGTGTCATTTACATTGTTTCTACTGGGACAGGTCAGGTGTCAGCAGGGACCATAAGCAAAGAAAAACCCATCCCCTGGAACCAGCAGTGTGAAGAGGAGGGGAGCTGGTGACAGCCTGTCTTGTGCTGGATCATTTTCAGGAGTAGCAGACTACTACATCCTGGGGCTTTTTCTTTTTTTTTTTTTTTTGCAAAAGGAAACTGAAGGACAAACATCTGAAGGAGAAATTAATCCCTGTGAATAGGTGACAAGCCGTGATAAGCCCTCAGGGTGCACGTCAGGGTGGCACAGATGTTAGTGTGAGAACTATGACTGATTCAAGAAAAGTGGGGAGCAGGGTGGAGGAGGGGTAGATGGCAGAGAAGAACAAAGACAAAAATCAGAATCATCTTTGCAAGGCAGCTGATTGTTTCTGAAAGGCTGTATATAGGGCCAGAGAACAAAACATTAAAATACACCCATGTGACAAATTCGTGATAAAACTGGAGTTTTCACCTCTTGATGCAGGCACTATTAATTTGTTCATCCTGTTTGAAGAGCAGCTGGGCAATATGATTTAAGGGCCATAATGCAGGCACATGCATTTATCTAGTGACCTAGCTCTTAGAAATGTATCTGAAGGCTATAACTCAAAAATTATATTCAGTTAAGTTGTATGTCCAAGGTGTTTTCCTGTTTCTATAGGAGGGAGAAATGAGAGCCAAGTGTCTGACATTCAGAGAATATTAAGAAATTCAATGTATGCTAATTTACTGGGAAGCTATGCAACACTAAAAATTATAATGTTTAAGATAGAGAATCATGGAAAATATTTATAAGATAAAGAATACATAACAAAGTCAATTATATGACATCAAATATGTAATTATTATTATTGGATGTGGAGAAGAGCAAAAAACCTTTAGGGAGAAATACTTTTGATAATGTGAGATTGGGGCAGTATTTTTTCCTCACTTTAAAATTCTCTTCAGTTCAGTTCAGTCACTTAGTCGTGTCCGACTCTTTGCGACTCCATGAATTGCAGCATGCCAGGCCTCCCTGTCCATCACCAACTCCCGGAGATCACTCAGACTCAAGTCCATCGAGTCGCTGATGAAAATAAGCATACATTGTTTAAGTGAAATAGAACAAGAGCCTAAAAGGAAGAAAGTGGAAATCAATCAGTCTGAACTTCTCTTTTTTTATGGATAATAGGTTGACTACAAACCTTTTGTGGGATCGAGCAGGCTCATGTCATTGGAAAGAAATAGTCCTTTTCCCAAGTGCCTATTAGATGTACTGTCACTTTCCAGGGGCCAATAGTAAACAACATTTCAAAAAAACAAGTCATGCTAGCCTGATCTGAGCTGTTGCTCTCAAAATCCCCAGCTTGCTTACTCTCAGCTTCCAACACAACGTTCCTCTATATTAACCATAACACCTAATGACTAATACCTAGTGACAGCCTACGGAGAGGGAGGGGAGACATGATTTTCAGATGACCTGGGAGTTGCAGAAGCATCATTCTTCTCTCCAACCTGTCTGTCTCCCACTCACAGTTTAGGTTATGCAAGGAAAATGGGGACAATTTAGTCCCCACTGTTGTTGGACAGAGAGCATATAGGTGATAATTTAGTCTCTACACATGAACCGATTAGAGACATGGATGGACCTAGAGACTATCACACAAAGTGAAGTAAGTCAGAAAGAGAAGAACAAATGCTATGTATGAACACGTGTATGTGGAATCTGAGAAAACTGACATAGACGATCTTATTTATGAGGCAGAAATAGAGACACAGATGTAGAGAACAAACAGAAGGACACCAGGGGTATAAAGGGGAGTCGGGCAGGATGACTTGGGAGACTGGGATTGACATATATGCATACGCTGATACTATGTGTGAAGTAGATACTAATGAGAATCTGCTGTAAAGCGCAGGGGACTCACTGCTCTGTGGTCACCCAAATAGGAAGCAAATCCAAAAATGAGGGGCTAGATGTGTACGTATAGCTGATTCACGTTGTTGTACAACAGAAAACTAACACAACATTGTAAAGCAACTATACACCAATAAAAATTTTCAAAAAATATAAAAACCAGCTGACTTGAATGACAGCCAAATAAACTCTTAAAAAAATGACTAAATAAATAAATGATCATGGAGTCTTTGGAAAACAAAATCAAGATAAATAAAATGAGTGATTCCCCACTTCTGCTTCCCACCATCCCACCCAGAGAGCCTTCTTTACACTTGGCATATTTCCTCTAATTTCACTGTCCTAATAAGAAACAGTGTATTAAACAGTATCTTAAAAAGCAGAGACATCACTTTGCCGACAAAGGTCCATCTAGTCAAAGCTACAGTTTTTCCACTAGTCATGTTCAGATGTGAGAGTAGGACCATAAAGAAGGCTTCACTGCCAAAGAATTGATGCTTTTGAACTGTGATGTCGAAGAAGACTCTTAAGAGTCCCTTGGAGTGCATGGAGATCAAACCAGTCCATATTAAAGGATATCAGTCCTGAATATTCACTGGAAGGACTGAGGCTGAAGCTGCAACTCCAGTACTTTGGCCACCTGATGCCAAGAGCCAGTTCATTAGAAAAGACCCTGATGCTGGGAAAGATTGAAGGTAGGGGGAGAAGGGGATGACAGAGGATGAGATGGTTGGATGGCATCACCGAGTCAATGGACATGAGTTTGAGTAAACTCTGGGAGTTGGTGATGGACAGGGAAGCCTGACGTGCTGTAGCCCATGGGGTCACAAAGAGCCGGACATGCCTGAGTGACTGAACAACAACAAATAAAAAAGTAACCTTACAAAGGGGATGGATAGAATTCTTGGAGGATAGGAATGAATGATGTGTATGACATGACAGATTTTGTATTATCTCAGGCCATAACACAGAGCTAGTAGGTGATCAGGTCAGGTCTCTGTAACATCAGGAGAGAGGAGAAGGGGGCATCTTGTGGAAGGAATAAGTACCCCAAGTCCTTCAGTGAGACAGAACCTAGGAGCTCAAGCAGAACCCTGGGTGTGAGGCAGGGTGAGGGGAAAGAGTGGTTTGACTTAGGCATAGGAACGGCGCCAAATAGCCAGACAGCTAATCCCCACTGGTGAGAACAGAATTTAAGAGACAAGCTTGAGTTTAGGAAGGAAGCTGGAAGGAAAGACAGGTGGCTCTGGGCCGATGTCATTTTTTCAATGATAGCATGCTGAAAACCTGTTTTGAGAAACTTCAGTTAGTTCAGTGTTGGATAATATTTAATAACGTTCTTTGTTGCACTGTAATTATTAAAGTTTTCTAGAAATTCAAGTCTGTCTCAGCTGGTATCAGGAGAGATGGTTCTGCCCATGTGAGGGCCAGAGTTCAGCAGGGGAAACCCTTGGATTGGAGACAGTGGTGGCGGGGTCCCCCAGAAGGAGAAGACCTCCAGTGGCCAGTGTAGGTGACCCCATCTACTGTCTCTGAACTTTCGGAAATTCTTAAACTCCTCAGGCAGCTCTGCAATGGGGCTTCATTAATTTAAAAAAAAAAGAAAGAAAGAAAGAAACAAAACAACACTCTTTAGACCTTATAGTTAAATTTCCTCTCACATTTTTGTCATCTTCTTTCACAAAGTACCTTACACTCTATCAAGGAACAGCTTCTTTCATGGTAAAGAAGTTTCCACAAGTACCTGCATGGCCTGGGATACAACGGTTGTCTAATCAGTCCTTAAGGACAAGGCTTTACTATTTATTCTTCCTTTCCTTTTTTTTTTTTTAATTTTTGGCTGCCTGCATGGCCGGTAGGATCTTAGTTCCCCAACCAGGGACTGAACCCAGGGCCCCGGCAGTGGAAGCGTTGTGCCCTAATACTGAACCCGTGGGCCATTCCTTCTCTTCTCTTTTTAACAGACATGCTACTCTACTGTGGACCTTATTCTTGGCTTTATTTTCAAGAATAAGCTACTTCTGCTTTCCAGTTCGCATCTTAAGATTCAGCAAACTAACCCATGATATTGTTGTGTGCAATAATCTCGGTGATTTGTTGAAATATTTGTCATTTCTTTTCCAAAGGACATTTAAAAGCTTGTAAAAACAGGACAATAAAGCTGTACAATGAAATAGGAAATCAGAGGTAAAACTGATCTAAGCTGAAAACTCAATGTAATTGTTGGTTTGGGCTTCATATTTGCCTGCAGGCTTCCTAGTACTCAGAGAAAAAAGGAAAACAAATTCTATTAATATGTCCCAGCTCTGTTCATGGGTGGCTCTGGCCCTTGTCTTTTATCCGTCCTGTGTTTTTCTTCTCACGCTCTTCTTCTGTTAACAGTGCTCTCTTTCCTTTTGGTGTTGATGGTGTGGGTTCTTCTCCACCCTCCATCTGGGGCTGTCAGTCAGCCTGCACATCATCTACCCTTCTGCGTGGTACTCCATCCTCTTGACACTATGATTATCCAGCAGTGGGAATCAGGCCATCTCTTGAGAGTTGGCATCAATGAAAATCTTCTCAGGGGTTCATGCACAGACTTTGATGGGGGAAAGTTTATTTCCTACCAAAGATACTAAGTTGGAAAAATATGAATCAGGAATAGCTATTGGCCATCTTCCCTGCCCCAAGGAACAGGCCTGTCTCCAATGAGAGGAAATAAAATGAAGCCGAGAAGATGGGCCAATGGAGAGAGAGCAAGTCCTGTGTCCTGAGAGCTGGCTCTTGTCCCTGAGCCCTGAGGCTTGGTGGCTGCAGCTCTTAGATTCTGTCCATGACCCAAGAGTCCTTCCCGGCAATGAGAGTGAGCAAGTTCCCTTCTTTGATGAGTAAGTCCAAGTACACTCTGACATTTAAAATAGAAAAAAAAAAAAATCCTAATTAACACATCTTTTATTATTGGGAAGGAATTGAAATATCAACTTAACAAGGAGCCCGTTTTATTTTCTAAAATTAATTTTGAAAGCGTTTTCTCATAGGGGACTTAATAGCACATATTGAGTGAGGTAATGGACAATGCCCTCAACCACACGTTTACAGTAAGTGCAGGAGTGAATTTCATGTGATGGTTTCTAGTATAAACCTTGAACAGAAGCCAAGGGCATAACATTAAAGCAAAATTGAGCTAAAGCAGTTCTGTAAGGACTTGCCCAGTGTACACAATGTGTTCAATATTCTAGTGGTCTAACTACACCCAAGGACAGAGTTTCAAGAAGTAGAGAGGGGACTTCGCTGGTGGTCCAGTGGTTAAGACTCCAGGCTTCCAATGCAGGGGGCTTGGCTTCCATCCCTGGTTGGGGAACTAAGATCCTGCATGCTGCATGGCATGGCCTGAATGAATAAATAGAGAATCAGTATTACCAATAATTATAATAATAAAGTATAAGAACACTTTTTAACTTTGACAGTCTTCTCCATGTGGCCTTTTTTTCCCCCATTTACTCAAGCTTCTGATAAGGAATAATTCAGTCGGTAAAGAATCTGCCTGCAATCCAGGAGACCTGGGTTCAATTCCTGGGTCAGGAAGATCCCCTGGAGAAGGAAATGGCAATCCACTCCAGTATTCTTGCCTGGAAAATCCCATGGACAGAGGAGGCCGGCAGGCTACAGTCCATGGGGTCGTAGGAGTCGGACACAACTTTACGACTAAACAACTGATAAGGAATGCTTAGCATATATACTGAGATTCTACTTTCCAACCGGGACTGACATTTTCTGTTGATGAGAAAAGGAACTAAATGCTTTGGAGGCCAAGTGAAATGAGAGGAATGCAGATAGTTACAGTACCTTGATCTGAATAGAAAACCGTCTTGCCTCTGCACAAAAGTGACCCATGTGGCCCTTGGGAATACATATAAGAGCTCCAGATTTTTTTCCTTGAGGCATAAGGTTTGGATTTGCAGCTCTAAAGTGAGTCATCAATTCATCAATGAGACCTAGAGTCGCAGAGAAAAATGGTTTTGACCTGGAATTTTTTTTTCCAAAGTAGGAATTTGTAGTTACCCACAGTGATATAGAAAAGGCACAGAGGGACTTAGCTTCCCAGTGTGGTCTTCAGAATGAAGTCATTTTTAAATGTTTATTTCTCTTCTTCCCTTCTTCCCAATTCCACCTAGTGTCTGAACCAATGTATTTCTCAAAGGGATGTAATCAAAGAGAAATGCATTTTTGTTAATCATGGCTAATATGAAGCCATTCTTTCTGTGAGAAATTAGTAATAATCCTTTTTTGAAGTTGCCTCTGATTGTATCTCATTTTGATTATTGTTATGCTTCCCGTGCCTGGGATGATACCTGGAACAAACTTTAAATATTTGCTGAACTAATAAATTAATGAATCAATTCAAATGATAGACTCAGATTTCTGTTTTAATATTTGTTTGTTTATTTGGCTGCATTGGGTCTTAGCTGCATCGTGTGGGCTTAGTTGCTCCATGGCAAATGGGATCTTAGTTCCCCTGTGAGGGATCAAACCCGTGTCTCCTGCATTTGGAAGGCGGATTCTTGACCATCGGATCACCAGGAAGTCCCCAGATTGATGTTTTAAAACTTGTACTCTGAATATATGCTGGAAGTTGTATTGGACAATAACACGACTGGAAGGTCTCATACTCGTCCAGATAAGGGTCCCCTGTGGCTCGAGTGATAGCAGCAGCAATGAAAACTGAAATAATGGTGCTGATTTGAGAGATATTTAGGAAGTCGATTGATCACATGGAGAGATAGGGGAGAAAGTGGATGAACAGGACAGCTAAATAAGGTGCCAGGGGCAAAATGAAGAGGTCAGGTCCCTTGTTCAAAAATTATTAAGAATTTCAGGATGGAGATAGAGCTTTAAAATAACCACAGAGCCCTTTTCATTTCTACAGGAATCCTACTCATAAAGCCGGCTCAGAATGAAACAGCCTCCGTTTACTACAGGGGCACTTACATTTATGCATGAAATGCCTACCCTGTGTTGGGCACTGTGGCAGCCACTGAATTTTACCTAAAAGCCATGCATTAGGATAAAAGCTCCAGTAAAGAAGGATCAAAGCAGAGCACCTTTCATACTACCTGAGAGTGTTTCTACATGTAGGAGATTGTTCCTGTTTTTTTTTTTTTTTCCTGATTCTTGAAGGAATATCGAGTTTAAAGAGAATTTTAATGGCTGAGAGTGTGTCACTGCTGATGGTGGTTTAGTTGCTAGGCCCTGTCAGACTTTGGGAGCCTGCTAAGCTCCTCTGTCCATGGATTTCCCAGGCAAGAACACCAGAGTGCATTGCCATTTCCTTCTCCAGGGGATCTTCTTGACCCAGGGATCGAACCCGTATTTGCTGCTTGGCTGGTGAATTCTTTACCACTGAGCTACCAGGGAAGTCTTACTCTTTGGCTACTTACCCTCATTTATATACATATCATTCTATATTTTTTAATTGTTAGGTTAAGAAAATGTGTTGCCCTGGCAATGTTACATACTAATAGCAATTAATGCTGTCATTCTGTTTTAAATCTAAGTTTCCACTTAACCCGGAAGCTAATTACCTTTCAATTCAGGCAAGATTTGCAGACCAGAGATTATCACAATTATGTCAATAAAATGGCTTTTCAGATTCCTTTTAAGAGGCATTCTAGGGCCTCTTTAATAAAAGCGCTAGTCCTGTTCGTGAGGTCTTCATCCTCCTGACCTAATCACCCCAAGGCCCAGGCTTCCAATGCTATGATGTTGGGCATTAACTTTCAATATGTGAACTGCAGAGGGGAAGACACAAGCATTCAGATCGCAACACCCTCCCTCGATGCACTGCTCCTAAGGTGCTCTGCTCCCTTTCACGGCCAAGCTTCTCGAAAAAGTTGTCGTCATTTCCATTTCCCCACTCTAATCCATCCCTGGGCTATGCCATCCTTACCTGTTCACCTCACATTCCATGTTGCCAAATCCAGCCATTTCTCTGCTCTTGTTTTATTGTGTTTCTGCAGTATTCAGCCTTGTTGACCAGTCTTTCCTGCTTGAGCTGCTTTTTTAGTTTGCCGTTTGGAACATCATGCGCCCTTGGTTTTTCTCTTACTATTCCTTTTGGCCTTATCATCTTTTATTAAATCCTTCTTTTGAAGGACTTTTGCTGGTCTTCTTTGCTTGACCAATAAATGTGGATGGAGTGTTTCTGGAAATCTTTTTCTCTACTCTTTCTAGGTGACCCACCCTTGGTGATCTGTGTGATCTTTGCATCTGTGACTCTCAACATTGACCTCTCCCCTGGACGTCATACTTGACTACCTAACGGCCATCTTGATGTCGCCGGGTAGATGTCCAGAGATCTCTAAAACTTTTCATTAACAAAACAGAGTCCTTGGCCTCTCTCCTCCAGTCCTGGTCACCATTCCCATTCCCAGCCTCCTATGTTTTAGTAAACCTCATCACCATCCACTCAAGAACCTCAAGTTTGAAAGTTACTTCTTTTCACTTTCTCATCATATTAGTTGACCAGCGTGCCCTGTTGCCTCTACCTTTAAAACATCTCACGTCTGTTCATTTTTATTCACTTTTAGTTCCATCAGCCAAGTTAAAGCTACTGTCATATTCATCTGGGCTACACAATGGTCGTCTGACTCCAACCTCATTGGCCTCCTTCTGTTTCTTAAAGACACTAACAGGTTTTCAGCATGGGGCCTTCACATTAACTGTTTTCTCTTCCTGGAACTCTTCTCTTGACCCTTGCAAGATTAGCTTTTCTTTATCATCCCATGAATGTATCTTCTATTTAGAAAAAGGTCTTGGCCAATCCCTAATCTAAAGTGCCAAGTCCCTAATCTAAAGTATCCTCTCCAGAGTGCTCATCATCTGATTGTGTTCCTTGGCTTGTTTGTATGTTGGTTTATCGTCTGGAATAAAATCTCCATGAAGGCAGCTATGCATCTTGTTCCTGGAACATCCTCGACACAGGGCCTGTCACAGAGTAGTCCTCAATACATCCTTGATAAAAGAATGAATAACTTACATTGCCTTTGGAATAATTCTTGTATTCTTAGTTATACTTTTGCTGTATCCAGGAGTCTTAACACTTGGGAATAAATAAGTCTTTAAAATTACATGTAATCCTTTAAATAGTATCTTCCAAGTTAGCAATAACAAGACAAATAAAGATGAACATAATATGATTATAAATTAGCTATGGTTAAAACAACACCAATAAATAGCCGAAAATAACCAAGAAATCACTATGGATTTAGCCTCTCAAATTATAACTTTAGTTGACTTATACAAAAAGTTCATAAAGAACAATTTCTCAATCATTATGGAAATGCACCTTATCATTAAAAATTAGTATAGAAATAGTCATTTAATACCCCAAAGTAAGTTTATACAAAGCACTTGATCATATTTGATTAAATATAAACATCTAAAAGTAGAAAGTGTTTAAAAAATTTTTTTTAAGCCATAGAGAGTTCAAACTATTATATAGTGTTTTCACTTTTAAATTAGGAATGATATGGATGAGATGACAATAGTGATAATAACAATAAATTAACTCTATGTTCTTATAATTCAAAAGACATTCTAGAAGCTTTACAGGAATTATGTCACTCTATCCTCACAGCAGCCCTATGAAGTATGAATCATCATCATTTCCATTTTTACTCATGAAAACTAGAGTTTAAAGAGGACCGATCACTTGCCGAGGTAACCAGGTTAGTAGGTGACAGAATCCAGGTCTGTTACAAGAAGCAGAAGAGGAAGATTGGATCCTCAGCTGGGAAGCAGATAATTATAACAATTGACTTTTGTAAAACAGTTCACTTTATAACTGAATAAACTATACAAGTGAATAGATCATGCAAAGCCAAATACCTTTATGCTTGCTTGAAAATGGGTTCAGAAGACAATGCCTTGTGTAACAATACAGCTTGCATTTTGTCTAAAGAAAGATATTGGGCTGACAAAGTGGAGATTCTTTATCTAGGATATCCTGCCAGACTGATTTAATTGCTCAACAATTCTCAGAACTCCCACCCTGGAGAGGACATATCTCTCTGGAGATAAGATTAACCTTTGCAAACCCACCCAAGAAAGTACTTCTCTAGATTTTAACTGACTTCTTTGTAAATATTTGTCACTGAAGTTTTATTTATCTGTTTTATTAAGATTTTTTTTTTGATATGGACCATTTTTAATATCTTCTGAATGTGTTACAGTATTGCTTCTCTTTTATGTTTGGTTTTTTGGCCACGGGGCAGGTAGGATCTCAGCTCCCCGACCAACCACCAGGGAGTAGACTTTGGTTACAGAATGTTCACAGCCAGACCTGAAAACCTAGTTCTGTAAACCAGCAGAGCTCTCCTGACCTTGATGAGAAGAGCTCCAAGCAGTGACTTAAATGGATTCATTCAACAAGTACCTCTGGGATCTACCCATATACTGTTCTCGACCCTGGATATTCAGCAATAAATGAGCAGCTAACGAACACCTGGCCCCTCAGGTAGCTTATGGTGATGGAATGAAAGAGTTTCTGTATTGAAAAGAAAAAATAAAATCAGTATGGGGGAGGGGACAAGGAACAGGTCCCCGTGTTTTATTGCTCTTGAATTAGTCGCTGAGGGTAGCCACCAGAGGGCTTCCTAGTCATACCTGGTAGAGGTAACGGGACACCACCTTTCCCTTTCTGTCTTCCCACCTGTGAATTTAACGCACTGAGAGGTAGCATCAAGATGATCTAAATGGATATACCCAAATCGAGATAAAATTTATAACTTTTGCCCCTGAGCCTCTATAAGGAAAACAAGAGGTTTCATCTTTTAAGATGGAAATTGAGACTATCTCTGGAGCCATAAATCCAAGTCAGATGGATATAAATGCCAGCTTTTTTCTTTTCTTTTTCCTTTTGAGTTTTGCCAAGAAAAGTGGTATGTTGCTCTAAAGATTGTATTCAATGTTCTCTAAAAAAATTTGATGAAAAGAAACCTGGCCATTGTCTTATATGAAATCTCCACCTTTTTTGCCCACAGGCTGAATCAGACAGGATGTGTTTCTCTTTTTCTGGTGAATGGTGGTGACCTTTAAAATTTTATTGTTTGTTTTTGCTTTTCAACTAGAGATGGACATGGTGAAGAAGATAGCTAGCAATAAAGATGTGCACAAAGGATTTCCTGATTTGACCTGAAATTCATCAAGTTGTAATCTTACATGGATCAGTGTTCTTTTCTCAGCATAGTCTTGTTCTTGGATAAAGCACATGCTTTAGTCAAGCTGGACACCTTCATTTCCCCCCCAGCTTGCCATGACGTCTGTCCCTCCCCTCCTTGCATATCTGACAAAACCCTTGTCTTTAATTTTAGCTTTAATGTTCCTTCCTGACTCCTTACTCTTCCCAGACTGGTGAATTGCTGCCTGGTCTGTGACTGATAGCCCTCTCATTGCTAGTCCTACCTAATGGATAATAAACCCACAATAACAGACTGTTAGAGCTAAAAGGATTCTAGCAGACTTGCAGCTGCCCAACCAGCTTCATCGGAAAACTTTGAAAATGTTCAAACATATGGATTTCTAGGTCCCAGATTCGAGAGACTCACACGGAACCCAGGAATCTATGTTTTACAAAAGTCCCTCAAGGTGATGCCAATGCACAGTCAGGGTAGGGATCCATGGCTGGTGGAAATCTTTCCTTTTTATGAATGAGGAAGCAGAAGTTGAGTGATTTGTCCAAGGTGACATTGCAAAGTCAGAACTTGGACTCAGTGTTTTTTCACTAAACCACTCTTTATGGCTTTAGCCCCCATCTGGTAATGGATTTATCATAGGGCATCAGCCCGCAGAATCAACCATGGCATGTGGGGACAGTGAAGGGTGGAGAGAAGATTTCTAGATCAGAAGTCAGCTCTTTACTAGCCAGGTGAGCTGCAGGTATGACATGAATGCATAGCCTCATATGAGGATGATTTTCTTCATCTGGAAAATTGGGATAATGATTCCTGTTCTGTTTTTGCTGACAAGATGAGATGTACATGAAGTGCATGTAAACTGGAAGTGATGCTACTCGTACTGATCTAATCGTGAACGTTGGAAGGGATTCTTCAGCTTCAAGATAAGAACTAATCCACCCATGGCTCAGTCTAGACCTCACAGGGCTTTCTCTCCTGGTAAGGCTATTGCATCCTTGATGACATCACTGACTCAATGGACATGAGTTTGAGCTAACTCCGGGAGATAATGAAGGACAGGGAAGCTTGGTATGCTGCAGTCCATGGGGTCACAAAGCATCAGACACAACTTCTTGACTAATCAACAACAAAGCTAATGCAAGGTCCAAAGTCTGGTCTGAAGATTTGCCATTTGAGTTTGCTCTTGAGCCAGGCTTTGTGATACTGATTATCATCATTGTCCAGTAGCTGAAATCTCTATGGTAGCCTGAGAGAATGGAGATTAAAGCAGATACATTATAACCTTTTGATACTCTTTCTCAAACCAATGGTTCAACTATGAAGATGTCTTTTATTGAGGGGGTTGCAAAATTACAGTTTTGAAAGGTGAGATGGACACTCAATCTCAAAACCCAAGAAGACCACATCTTTTTCCAAAGTCAGTTTTGCCTTAGGCTTGTTATGAATCTAGATTGTTTTGTTCTGCCAACCTTTCCATCTTGATGGGTTGTGAACGTTACCCAGTTCTTGAGAGTAATTCCAATAGTTATTCCAAGCCTAGAGAGTAATGGTTTCTGAACATACCTCTCATTGTAGGGGAAACTGTTTGGTGCCTATCTGTCTATAGCTTTTATCATCTCTTTTTGAGCAAGATACCAAGAGGCAAAACAACCAAGAGTAAACTGCCTTATCGTGTTCTCTTTCAGGGAAAGTAGCCTTTCTGTTTACAAATGAAATCAGCTACTTGACACCAGTCTTTTCCGCTGGCCTATTGTCAAGCAAGAAAATAATAGATCAAAATGTCACTAATTGAGAACAGTAAAACATCACTGAATCAGATTACCTAATAAGAAGTTTGAATTCTGTCTTCAAAATAACTGTACTTCCCTTCTTTTCTTTTCCACTGTGCCTCGTACATTTCTGTACCTGTCCCTGGCATATGTCTTCATGTTGTTGTTTAGTCACTAAGTTGTATCTGACTCTTTGCAACCCTGTAGACTGTAGCACGGCAGTCTCCTCTGTCCATGGGATTTCCCAGGCAAGAATACTGGACTGGGGTGTCATTTCCTTCTCCAGGGGATCTTCCCAACCCAGGGATCAAACTGGCATCTCCTACATTGCAGGCAGATTCTTTACCACTGAGCCACCAGGGAAGCCTGTATGTCTTCACAGGCAATTGTAACAGTTCCCACTGGGAGGCAATGGCTTAAGAAACCTATTTCTTTATTCCATTAACGTTTTATGTAAAAGGGGAACTAAATCAACCAACTAAATGAAGAGTTAGGAAATCCGGAGTCTCCTTCCTCTGTTACCTCAGTTTCTGCCTGGGTAGTATAATGAAATAAGTAAGACGAGATTGTCTTTGTTGCCTCTACACGCTCAGCTGTTCTCTGGGTGATAATATTACCTTGAGTGATTCTTTGGTGGTTTTAGTGAAAGATTCTGATTTCAAGCCTTTGTATTTGTTCAGTGACTATTCACTATGTGCCAGGCACTGTTCTAGGCATTGTGGATACAATAAGGAACAAAATGGACCAAATTCCTGCTCTCATGGAGTTCACACTCCACTGCCAATAAAATTTAAAAAAAAAAAAAAATTGGGCTTCCCCAGTGGCTCCGTGGGTAAAGAATCTGCTTGCAATGTTGGAGATCTGGGTTCGATCCCTGGGTCAGGAAGATTCCCCTGGAGAAGGAAATGGCTACCCACTGCTATAGAATTAATGTGTCTGCGTGAACACTTAAAATGTGCTCTCCCAGTTTTCACAGACACAGGACTTCTGCAGGACCTGAGAGAAATAGGGTGGAATGAAGCCAGTGGAATTCATGGCACTTTATAATTTTGTTCTTTCCTTTCCATCTCTCTTTACTCCTCTCTCTTGACCTAGACCTGGAATAGCTCAGATTCAAAATTTTACAATTTTTGTTGCCAGCAAGTAGTTATCCTCCCTGTGATTAAACTGTCCTGTGAGCAGAAGATGTGAAGGAAATCAAGATATAGTACCTGCCCTCAAGAAACTGGCAATTTAATTGTAGAAACAAAAAGAAAGAAAACGTTCCAGCTAAGAGCCAGGGAAGGGGTACAGACATTGACATGCCTTATGAGTTAGGAAACTGAGACCTCACTAAGTGTTGGTGAACTTTAGGAATATGTTTCAGTGTGTGTATAAGAACTTAATTTGAGTAGTACAAGTAGTTTCTAAATTTAAGAAAACAATGATCTCTAAATGGAAGAAAAGATAAGGTCCACAAAATACGATGAGGATAGCAAAACAAGTTTCCTTTTTTTCCCCCCCTCTAGACTTTTAATTTTATATTGGAGTATAGCTGATTACTGATGCTGGGAGGGATTGGGGGCAGGAGGAGAAGGGGACAACCAAGGATGAGATGGCTGGATGGCATCACGGACTTGATGGACGTGAGTCTGAGTGAACTCCGGGAGATGGTGATGGACAGGGAGGCCTGGCATGCTGCAATTCATGGGGTTGCAAAGAGTCAGACACGACTGAGCGACTGAACTGAACTGAACTGATAGCTGATTAGCAGTGCTGTGATAGTTTCAGGTGGACAGCAAAGAAATTCAGCCATGCATATACATGTATCCATTCACCCCCTAACTCCCCTCTCATCTGGGCTGCCGTGTTGAGCAGAGTTACCTGAGCTATACAACAGCACCTTGTTGGTTACCCATTTTAAATGTAGTGTGTGCATGTCGATCCCAAACTCCCAAAATATACCTTCCCCCTCTTCTTCCCCTCTATGAGTTTCTTATTCTTCAGTCAATCAAGTATACAGAGCACAGCTTTATTGATAAGATTTATTGATGAGGCTATTGTGATGTCATCAACAAGGGCTTTGAAGTACAGAACATGAGAAAGAACATTGACTTGAGAGCTGCAATTTAAGAACAGTGATTGGTCTTCTAATGTATTATTAAATAATGTCCAGCTGACCAAAAAAAAAAAAAATGATGAAAGTTTGAAAAGGTGTACCTCTGTGCCTTGGACCTTAGCGCATCTGACCTCAAAGAGAAGCTTTTTGAATCACTGTGGTGGTTGAATGTATTCTGACCCACAGTAAGGCTCACACTGATCACCATGGTTGATTCCCAGGGATCCTTTTGGGAAACGTCTCTCAGATTAAGTGATGTTTACCCACTTGGCCTCTTCTGAAGGTTGTCCCTATAGTTTCTTAACCCTAAAAACATGCCCCAACCCATACCCCATTCCTACAACAGTTCAGTTGGTTTTCCTTTTGCCAGTGCTTTCTGTGGTCACATGATGAAAGGCATGTTTAAAAGGAAAAGAAAAAAGGGCTGGATGTCATGGTTGACTTTGGAAAGTTCCCAAGAAAAAGATCCTGGGGGCTTTCTGAGTCTCAACATGTTTCCTCACAGGTCTATGTAAATTGAAATTAAAGTGGAGAAGGGGAGACTGAATTTGCCCCTTGTGCTAAAACAGCAGCTGCTAGCCTGGTGACATTCATCATTATATATTAAATAGATCTACATTGAGCTGGCGTTAGCAAGCCACCTGTCTCTCCAAGCTTGGTGTTATTTAGTCACTTTGAGGGGGAAAAAAAGACCTCTAGAGGATGATTTTAATGCCCAGAAGACCTGGGAAGACAGGTACAACTCAGTGAATGAGAAATATGAAGCAAACTTTCCAATCAGAATTCTAATAAGCCTTAATCAGCACGACCCACCTCAATGTTCCTTTTGACATATTTGCCGTGGTGGCTTCAGTTACTTACATATTGCAAATCGTATTCCTTAGAATAAGTTGCAGAACTTTTAAGGAATATGAATGTTACCTGTATAAATGAATAAAATATGTTTGAAAAGCCTCTCTCTTGACATAAATAGTTAGGTTATTAGACCAAGATCTGATCTAAGCAAGCTTCCTCTCTGTCTCAGTGGTAAAGAGTCTGCCTGCAATTCATGAGACGTGGGTTGGATCCCTGGGTCAGAAAAATCCCCCAGAGAAGGAAATGGCAACCCTCTCTCTTGCCTGGAAAACCCCATGGACAGAGAAGCCTGGCGGGCTACAGTACCTGGGGTCGCAAAAGTCAGACATGACTTGCGACTGAACAACTGATCTAATCACCTTCTCAGTATATATGCTGATGCCACTGATTATTATTAAGCAGAATTTCTGATGTAGGGATTTGCCCTCCATCATTTATCACATTCCTATAGCCTGGGACTATGCCTCGCCCTCAGGAGGTCTTTTATAAATGCTGGTTGAATTAATGAATGTATCAATAAGCATCTTCTCAGTGGCTATAGTGTCATGAAGAAGGGATAAGCTCACAGAATAGAGTTGTCTCCTCAGACTCTGGCTCCAGACAGAGGAACTTGGAGACCACCCAGTGGGAAGGGGATACCCCTTATGTTTTTGAGACTTTCTCCTTATTCATTTGGCTGCTGATCACGAGAGTATCTCTCTCCCCCAACCAAAATGCTTCATTTCTCCGAATACTATTTCAGTATTGCTGGTTTTTCTCTCACCAATTCTATTTTCAGCTCTCTGACTTTTCTCATCATGATCTTTAGGTGATAAATTAGTAATAATAAAAATAAATTAAAAAAAGAAAGTTTTCTTTTTGGAACATAGAAGTGAGGTTTATGCTAGGGAAAAGGGAACATTGCAGATGGGATTTTCTCTCATTTTAAATGTACTCCTCTGGCTCTGGGAAATCACAAATGTTTATGGGCTTGCCCTCATGGGAAAGCAACTGAATCCTATACACTTTAAAATTTATATTAGGAATTAGCCATGTGTTGGCCCTGTCAAACTCAATGTTCATTTAGCAGTCAAGAATTCAAAGGGGGATTTTATTTGTGATTGTTGAAATCAATAAGGTCTTTCTATGGCAAAGTTGTCTTATAGTGTCCACCCAGCTCATTCATATAGCCTTGACTTCTCCTCCCATTGTGTGCTGAAGAGTCAAAATCCCAAGGAGGGATGCAAGAAAACACAGAGCAAATGTCATTTCAACAAACTCTGCTGCACAGAGAGCTCAGCACTCTGTGATGACCTAGATGAGTGGGATTTGGTGAGGGGGTGGGAAGGTCCAAGGGGAAGAGGATATGCGTACACGTAGAGCTGATGCACTTTGTTGCACAGCAGAAACCAACACAACATTGTAAGGCAACTCTTCTCCAGTTTTAAAAAAAAAATACACCTCTAGGAGACAGGATTCTTTTGTAATATTTGTCATACTTTGCTTTCGTATTGTTCTGCAAAGAACACTGTCAGTTGAGATAAGAGATTTTTACTCTGTAAATATCAGACTTAATATTGACATTTGCCAAATCTTCTAATAACTTTTAGTATTTCTTTGTATCTTTGCTACATTACTGCAATGCAGGTCTTTGTCATTTATCACCTGGCTTTCTAAACCTTCTGCATAATTGGTCTTCCTCTTTCTGGTCTATGCCTTTTCAACCCTTTCTCTGTGAATGTAGTGATATTGCTTGAAATGTGTCATGGACGCGTCTCAGAAGTCCTCTCGATACAGCTGCTGCTTCTCTGCCAGTCTTCTTGTTCACTTCTCTTTCCTTTGTCTTTCCTCCCCTGATCCTTCCCACCATTCCCCCCTCTTATCTCTCTCTCTCTCAGTCCTTTTAGTCATGTCTGACTCTTTTGTGACCCTATGGACTATAGCCCACCAGGCTCCTCTGTCCATGGGATTTTCCAGGCAAGAATACTGGAGGGGGTTTCTGTGCTGTCCTCCAGAAAATCTTCCCAACCAAGGGATCGAACCCATGTCTCCTGTGTATCCTCCATTGCAGGCAGATTCTTTGCTGCTGAGCCACCAGGGAAGCCGACTCATGGCCACATCCTTAAAGATGCTATGCCCCCTGAAGGTCCCTGGCATCCCTGATTTTAAAAGTACTTTGCTGCCTCTTCCTTCTGTCCCACATCCTTCAGATAAGTCCTATTCATCCTTGAAATTTCACACTCAGTTCAGTTCAGTCGCTCAGTCATGTCCAACTTTGTGACCCCATAGACTGCAGCATGCCAGACTTCCCTATCCATCACCAACTCCCGGAGCTTACTCAAACCCGTGTCCATAGAGTCGGTGATGCCATCCAACCATCTCATCCTCTGTCGTCCCCTTCTCCTTCTGCCTTCATTCTTTCCCAGCACTGGGGTCTTTTTCAATGAGTCAGTTCTTCGCATCAGGTGGCCAAAGTATTGGAGTTTCAGCTTCAGCATCAGTCCTTCCAATGAATATTCAGGACTGATTTCCTTTAGGATGGACTGGTTGGATCTCCTTACAGTCCAAGGGACTCTCAAGAGTGTTCTCCAACTACTCAGCTATAAAAAAGGACAAAGTAATGCCATTTGCAGCAATATGGGTGGACCTAGAGATTATCATATAAGTGAAATAAGTCAGAAAGGCAAATACCATATGATATGATACTTATATGTGGAATCTAAAGTATGACACAAATGAGCTTGTCTACAAAACAGAAACCGACTCACAGACACAGAAAACAGACTTGTGTTTGCCAGGTAGGAGGGAGGAGGGAATGGGAGGGACTGCGAGTTTAGGGTTAGTAGATGCAAACTAGTACATTTAGGATAGATAAGCAATGAGGTTATATGGTATAGCACAAGGAGCTATATTCAATATCCTATGATAAACCATAATGGAAAAGAATATTAAAAATGAATGTCTATAGGTATATAACTGAGTCACTTTGCTATAAAGCAGATTGACACAATGTTGTGAATCAACTCAAAGAAAGAAAGAAAGAGATGTCCTTGAGATTTCATTTGAAGTGGCAGCCATTTGTTCACAGAACCTTCTCTGACCATCTGTGTTTGGATCAGACACCCCCCTATCTTTTCCCATAATGCCCACTTCCGCCATCAAGGCTCTGATGGCCATGCTGCTGTGGTTCTTGTCTGTTTACCTCTCCACTCCCTTCTCAATACTAGAAGCTCCTAAGAAGCAGAGTCTGTGTTTCTCTTGGGCTCATTCGTATCACCAGTATCACATACAGTGTCTGGCACTTGTTGCTAAATAAACATTTGTTGAATTTTTAAAATTTAGAAGTCAACACTCCCTTAATCAATTGTAAATAAATAACTTGCCAAGATGCTCTGATACCTATTACAAAATGTCAAATATGTGACCTAAAACTGGACCTTTGGTTAGGTATTTTTTCAATACTATAGATTTTGTACACACATGCACAGACCCATATTCATTTTATCTCTCTTTACTAAAACTCTAAATAAACCCCATGTTAAATACATTAGGCTGGTGTGTCTGTGTGTGTGTGTATTTGTTTTAGTTGACAAAAAAAAAAAATAGCCTGAAGAATTATGAAGAAACAGAGAGATTCAGCTGCTAATATTTGAGATATAAGTTTCTTAAGTTCAAAGGATAATCTGGTCCATTTGAGATGGTCATTTAAAAATGTGGACCTAATATGTGGATGTCAGAACACAGATCACAGGTCATTAGAAAGTATTAAGACTTGAAAAATAGCCACAGTCTACAAAAGAGAAGAACCAGTTGGGTCCTGTTTGACAAGATCCATTTAAATAAAACATGATGCTAATGATAGAATTGAGATGATCATTTTAAAAAATTATAACAGGAACGCTGGGAGTCTGGTGGTGGCCTTGAGAAAGGGGGCAGTCTATAGCACTGCTATTGTTTAGTCATTAAGTCATGTCTGATTCTTTTGAGACCTCATGGACTGTAGCCCACCAGGCTCCTCTATCTGTGAGATTTCCCAGGCAAGAATACTGGAGTGGGTTGCCATTTCCTCCTCCAGGGGATCTTCCCAGCCCAGGAATTGAACCTGCATGGCTTGCATTGGCAGGCCAATTCTTTATCACTGAGCCACCAGGGAAGCTCCAGATTGACCCATTATTAGGTACTGAATACGAGGCAACCGTATGTAATGGAATGATGACTTCACCAGTCTTGGTAAACCCGTCTCCTAACAGCTTGAAACTGGAAACACATTCTTCTTCTAAATAGTTTTCATTTGGTTAAGGCCTTTTTTGAAACATTTACAAGCAAATATGAACTTTCAAAGATTCTTACATTCCATAAAAGCAAGGCTGGTGACATGTAGCTCACCAACATGTAAAGAGTACAAAGTAGCAGTACTTTTGAAATGCTCTGTTCAACTGGACAAATCTAACGTTTCTCTATTTTTGGTCCTCTGTTTACTTTACATGAAGGAAGTTCTTGTTGATTTATTTTAATATGTCCAGTTACTCATCATCAATATATTTATGAAAGTAGCACCTTTTCATTGCCTTAGGCATCAAGCCCTGTTTTGTATAAAAGATTCGTGTATCTTTATTCCAGTTATTTCTTTGCTTTTGGATATTTTCTAGCAGAGGAAATTTGGAAATTTCCTAGCAGAGCAGATATTTCCTAGGATCTACTTGGTAGAATAGACTTACTAACAGTTTTTCCCTGTTAATGTTTTCGTGTTGTTGAGTTACGTTGTCCTCAACCTCATCATGCTCTCAGTGATTTGAGAGTGATAAAGTGAGTCTTAAGTAAAAATCTGTTAATTAAAGCAAAGGATCAGCTTTTACGAGAAACCAGTCTATCAGCAAGGGCTTGTGGTTTAGATCCAGAAGGATGATGGTGTGTAGAGAGAAAGAGAGCCCCAGGGATCGGGAGATTATAAGGCAGGTGCCCTCTTACACTGGCCGAGCAAGGCTCTCCTTTCACTCTATTTCATTTCTGATTGTTCTTTTTTTACTGAGACTCTTTTTAGAGATTTCTGGGAAACGTGGTATAATTTCCCCTGACCACACACCTTATAGCTCAGGAGGTATTTTGCTTTCTTCTTCTTCTTTTTTTTTTTTTTTAATAAAGCTAACTCTACTTATACTTCTTCTTAATGCTTGAAACTTGTCATGGTTTTCTTCTCATCCAGTTCCATCTAATTCTTTCTTGGATCTCCCTTCTCCCTTCCCAGATCCACCTACCCCTTTGTATCACTTAAGCCCTATTTTATCTGTGTCGTCTGGGTCTCTCACCTTTAGTCACTTGAGACAGGCACAGAAAAATAGGACTCTGACATAAACCACATTTTGCAGGTCCCATGAGATCTTGCCTCATCCTTGACAGCAACCTAAAAAGTACATCCGGGACTGTGGAATATTCTCTTGTTTCAGTCTTTTCCTTCGTTTGGAATTTGGGGATGTTTTCACAGAGTGATTGACCAAGAAAACATTCCAAATCCCCAAGGAGTACATATACTTTGCCTTATGGTCAATTCCCAGAGACTCAAGCTTAATGGAACATTTTGATCTTATTTCTTCTCTCTCGCAGCTCCTCGCCTCTTTTTTTCTCCCCTACCGCCCCACCCCTTCTCCTTCATAAAATCCGACTTCAGTTTAGCTTTCATGTGAGCTTGAGGGATTTAGACCATTCAATTTGGCACCAAACACACACACACAAAAGTGCTATCTGACTGGCTGGCAAAACAATGAAAAGAGACTTGTTTCTGTCCAGCTGTGCTTTGTTATGGGGAGTGGCTCCTGACACAAGAGGAAATACTATCAGGCTAAGAAGATGGTTTAAGACTGTATGCAATCAGAGATGAACAGAATGGCTGCAAAACGTGGGCTGTACAGACACATCCCTTGTAGTCCAGTGGTTAAGATTCTGCCCTTCCACTGCAGGGGCCACGGGTTTGATCCCTGGTCAGGGAACTAAGATCCCACATTGCCATGTCTTGTGACTTAAAAAAAAAAAATTCGAAAGATGGTCTAAACTTAAATAAAAAAGTATGGGGTCTATAATTGCTAGTTGCTGTCACTCTCAACAATAGAGAGTTTAAGGAATATTTATTTCACACTATGATTGTTCTCTCTTCCAGACATAACAGAACTTCCTACTACTGACATTCGTCCATTTTCCCCACCTGTATGTATATGCTACTGTACCAGGTTATGTGGGTAACACAGGCAAGGGGAGCTTCTGGAAAAGGGCAGGACATTTTATTATTAGCCATAATGACAGGGAACATAGGCCAACTGCTTCCTTGTCTAAGATCAACTAGTAAGTGATGCAGCTGAGATTGAGCCATACGTATGTTTTAAGGTATTGCCAAACTATTTTCCAAGGTACTGAATTATTTGACATTTCCAGCAGTGGTGGATAGAAATTCCAGTAAATGCACATCCTTGCCAAATTTTGGTGTGGTCAGTCTTTTAAATTTTTGACATTTTAATGTATGTGTGTGTTATAGAATCTCGTTGAGGTTTTAATTTTCATTTTCCTGTGACTAGTGATGTTGAGACTCTTGTTTATCTTCTTTGGTAGAGTGACTATGTAGCTATTTTGCTCATTTATTGATTTGTTTTCTTATTATTGAGTCGGGAAAGATTTTTAATATGTTCTATACAGTTTTTTTGGGAGGATGTGTGATTTACATACATTTTCTTCTAGTGTCAGGTCAGGCTTACTTTTTCCTTTCCTTAACAATTTTTTTTTGTAGAATAGATGTTAAATTTAATGAAACTGAGTTTTCCAGTTTCCCTGCCCCACCCCCCACCTTTGGATTTTGTTTTTGGTGTTGTATCTAAGAAAACTGCTTTACCAAGATAATAAGAATTGTCTCCTACTTCCTAGACGGATTATGGTTTTCCGTTTTACTTTCACATCTATGACCCATTTTAGGTTAATTTTTACATATGATACCAAATATAGGTCAAAGTTCTTTTTTTCTTGCACACAGCTCTTGAACTGTTCCAGCATCTATTATGAAAAAATGGTCTTTTCTCCACTAAATTGCCTTTGAATTTGTTAAAACTCAATTGACTATGTGTGGGTCTATTTTTGGTACCTCTTTTCTGTTCCATAAATCTGTTGACTTATCTTTATGCCAATACCACACTGACATGATTGCCTTAGCTTTATAAATCTTGCAGTCTGGTAAAGTAATTCCTCCAGCATTGTTCTTTATAAAACCTGTTTTGGTTCTTCTCGTTCCCAAGTATTTCCAGAAGATGTTTATTTGGAATCAGCTTGTCAATTTCTACAAAAAACCATTTTCTGGGATTTTGATTTTGATTTAGAGATTCTGGTTACAAGTCCCTTATCATATATATGATTTGTGAATATTTTCTCTCATTCTGTGAAATGTCTTTTACTTTGCTGATGGTATGTTTTGAAGCCAAAAAGTTTTTTAATTTTTGCTGAAGTTTGATTTATTTCTATTTTGTCACATATATCTGTTTTGTGATACTTTTGGTATAATTGAAAAAAATGCCTATTCGCAGAGCATGATGGTTTATTGCTCTGTTTTCTTCTGAGTTACACAATTTTAGCTCATGTATTTAGATCTTTGATCCACTTTGAGATAATCTTTTTGTATATGCTGTGAGGTAAAGGTCAAACCGTGTTATTTAGCATGTAGACATCTTGTCATAGCACCATGTATGAAAATACAATTCTTTCCCCATTTTATTGTTTTGATAGTATTTTAAAATCAACTGACCAACCCATGAAAATGAAATGTCTTTCCATTTATTTAGGTATTCTTTAATTTCTTACAACAGTGTTTTATAGTGCTCTATGCATAAGACACTTCCTGTATAAAATATATTCCTAAATGTTTCATTCTTTTTGATGCTATTGTAAATGGGAATTACTTATTTAATTTCATTTTTGGATTGTTAGTTACAAGTGTACAGACATACAGTTAGTTTTTGTATATTGATTTTATATCCTCTAACCTAGTTGAACTCAAATATTAGTTCTAATAGCACTTTTGTGCCTGCTATAGGATTTTCTATTTTTAATACTATGTCATCTGTGAATAGATATAATTTTAGTTCTTCCTTTCCAATCTGAATGTATTCTATTCTTGTTGAGTCTTTTTCTTATGAAAGGATATAGTATCTTTGACAAATGCTCTGCATATAGTGAGATGATCATGTGATTTCTGGCCTTAATTTTACTAATATGGTATATTACATCAGTATGGTGTATTGTGTACTAATACAGTAAGTTTGTAGGCTGAACCAGTCTTATATTAGGGGGATAAACCTTACTTGGTCTTAGTATCTAATCTTTTTTATGTTTTGCCGAATTTGGTTTGCTAATATTTTGTTGAGACTTTCTATATCCATTTCAAAAAGGGATATTATTTGGCAGTTTTCTTTCTTGTGATGTCTTTGATTTTGGTAGCAATGTAATACTGACCTCATAGCTTGAATTGGGAAGTGTTCCCTTTTCTTGTATTTTTGGCAAGAATTTTTATTAATTCTACTTTAAAGTTTGGATAGAATTCATCAACAAAGCGTTCGGGGACTGGGTTTCTTTGGGGAGTTTTCTGATTTACTTGTAGGTGTATTCAGATTTTTTTTTCTTCTTGGGTTAATTTCATTGATTTGTGTCTTTCTAGAACTTTACCTGGTTCATCTAGATTGTCTATCTTGTTGACATAGAATTTTCAGAGTACTGCCTTATAATCCCTCCTTTTTTTCTTTGTAGGATTAGTAGTAATACTCCCTCTTTCTTTCTTGATTTTTTAGCATCTGTCTTCTCTTTTCCTTTTTGATCAGTATAGCTAAAGATTGATTCTTTCAATTAACCAGTTTCTGGTTTTGTTGGTCTTTTCTATTGTTTTTCTGTATTTATTTATTTCTGCTGTAATATTTATTATTTCCTATCTTCTACTTGTTGTGAAATTTGCACTTTTTTGATATTAGCCTTACATACTATTATTTGACAAGTTTAACTAAAGTGTCATCCATGCCATTATATTTAGAAATAAAAGCATGAATTTATTAAAGAAAAGTGCCTTACAAATTCCACACTGGTTATGTTATTTTTAGCTTTATCATTGTCTCTTCTTTACAATTGTTTTCAATAAAATATGTTAACGTATTTTATTCTGCTGTAACATATAAACACCTGATTCTACAATGGGAATTAGTTGGTGTGGGATTGACAAGCAGGAAAATATTAGTATACTAGGTGATTTACTTTGGCTTATTTATGAATTGTTCTTGGCTAGAGAAGCCAGATTACTAGAGTAGAATTATAACCTTTAGCCAAAAAGAAACGAAAAATCCCTCAGTTCAGTGCCTTCTGTACAGAGCAGTAATGCTCAGCTTTGTGTAATTTGCGGCTTGTATTGGGTTGGCCAAAAAGTTCTTTGGGTTTTTCCATCACATCTTATGGAAAAATCCGAACAAATATTTTGGCCAACCCAGTGGCAGGTTTAGCAGACCTCACTGTCTCCTGTGCCCACCTTCACAGCAGGCACACTGGCTGAAAACTGCATCTCTGTCTCATATCTCAGCTCCCGCTAGTGCAGCTCTGCTTAACAGGTGATCTGCATTTCTATCCTTCTGTTGCTGTTGTTTAGTCGCTAAGTCGTCTCTACTCTTTTGCTACCCTGTGGACTGTAGCCTGCCAGGCTCCCCTGCTCATGGGATTTCCCAGGCAAGAATACTACAGTGGGTTGCCATTTCCTTCTCCAGGGGATCTTCCTGACCCAGGAACTGAACCCGAGTCTCCTGCATTGGCAGGCCGATTCTTTACCACTGAGTCATCTGGGAAGCCCACATTTCCTCTCTACTATTTTAAAAATAACTCCCACTGTGGCTGCCTCCAGCCATGCTGAGCCATTTGCCTGGGAGGTCCAAATTATCTCCCTTGCTACCAATTACTATTTTTTGTTTGTACTCTGCTTATAAAGTTTCATAGGTCTGAAGTGATCTATGCTTCCTGTGGTTTTTCTCACAAGTTCTGTTTTTTACAGTGTGATTTTATAGTGTGATTTTGCAGAAAATGAAGTTTTTTTAGTTACATAGATTGTGTTATAGTGGCAATATATTTTCTGTGTTGCTAGAGTCTTTTTTTTTTTTAATTTCTATCTTCACTTACTAAAATACAAATGTCCTAAAGTAAAACAGTGTAGTTCTTTTTGTGGACTGAAGTTGAAACTTCAAGAAGGTAAAGCCAGAAATCTGAACACAATAACAGAAACAGACATATCTTATTTATCTTGCCCTGATTATTTGTACATTAGACTCGTGTGTTGTGGGAGGTGTGTTTGCATGTGAAGAAATGTATTGGGGGGATTTAATGAGAAAATGTAAAAGGATTTAAAACCTCTGATGTAAAGTGACTATAAAGGCTAATTTTATGTATCTTCTTCAAACCAGCATATTGTACATCTTAAACGTTCATGAAACTATATGTAAAGTACATCTTATTAAATAAATAAATAAAGTGAAGTGAAGTGAAAGTCACTGAGTAGTGTCTGACTCTCTACAACCCCATGCACTATACAGTCTATGGAATTTTCCAAGCCAGAATACTGGAGTGGGTAACCATACCCTTCTCCAGAGGATCTTCCCAACCCAGAGATCGAACCCAGGTGGATTCTGTACCAGCAGAGCCACAAGAGAAGCCCAAATAAATAAAAAGTGTCCCTAAGAATGAAATTAGAACCTCTTATTTGTCATTGCCGAGACAGATAGTTAAAATTCTCCACAATTTAATTAGTAATCTGTTATTTTGATTTCAGTCCTGAAGTGATTTCTTAAACATTTTTGGAGCCACTTAAGGGAGAAAAAAGGTCCTAAGACTGTAGATCTTCTTCCGTCTTGCAGTTCATTTTATTATTGGGCATCGTGTGTTATAAGCTATAAGTCAATATTCTTTCTTCATATCGTTTCCAGGAGTGTTACATTTTCTGTCTCTTCTGCATTTGAAAGTACGAGGTTTGGAAAAAGAATAGGTATTGATTCTGCAAATTAAGTATAGCCACATACACTGCAACCTTACTTTGTAGGAAGCCTTCTTGTCTCCCTCTCAAATCACCTCCTGCTGCCATTCTAACACACTGAAATCATATATGTGAGTTTTATAGAAGTGCACTAGCCTACAAACTGTGTAATGTACTAATGCCAACCTTTCCAGCATCTTCTTACTAAAGGGCATAAATACTCAAAGCGCCATTCCATGAATAAGGAAAAGCTGGATATTAGTTTTAGTATAAATATGCAGTATTGCTTCAAATATCTATATAGAAAGCATAACAGATTAAACTGAACATCTGTTTAATTAACAATATACAAAGGATCATTTCTGAATTTCTGATGTTTTGTGTTTTATTTTGTCTATTCTTTGGGAGTTTCTTTGATATACATGTGTGTGTGTGTGCCCAGTTGTGTCTGATTCTTTTGCAACCCCATGGACTATAGCCCACCAGGCTCCTCTATCCATGGGATTCTCCTAGCAAGAATACTGGAGTGGGTCGCCATTTCCTCCTTTAAGGGATCTTGCCAACCCAGGGATCGAATCCACGTCTCCTGCATTGCATGTGGCTTCTTTATCTCTGAGTCACCGGGGAAGCCGTATGTAAGTAAAATGTTGATCATCATCAGAAAGGTTGAGGACTTTGGAGATATTTATAGCAAAACAAGAGAAAAAGAAAAGAGGAGACATGGAAGAAACAGGATCATTGTCTTCAGAAGTTTCTGAACAACTATGTGGAGAGGAGGAGGCAGACATATGTTCCTGATGTGTGAATGGATTATAAGCTTACAAGGCCAGAATCTCAGTCTCCTGCATAAGAAATCACCTTAAAGTTAACAAAATATGCCCTCAACCCTCCATGTTGTGGACGTTCGTTATGATAAATATTTGTGTAAGTTTAACTGCTCATACATTAACTAGCAAGAGTCAAGCTTTGGGGGTAGAGTGAGTGAGTCAGACTTTTATTCAAATAGTTGATTATTTCTTATAATTAAAGTAGTCAGAGAGCAGAATGAGCTGCCATCAGCAGTAGCAATCTCCCCCATCGGAACAAATGTTGAAACTGAAGTTGACTAACTCTCATGAATGTACTGCTGATGACTATAACACTGTCTCAGATACTGAAGGGTTTTCTCACAGTACCACGGGGATTCCCACCCCCCTATCCCCACCTCCATGATTTCAGAGGTCTATAACAAAACAATTTCAGGCTAAAACTTAGGAGCTTGGGAGAATTCCAGGAACAGTGATACTGTTTAAGCTACTCCTGGAGAAGCTCCAAGCCAATGGAGATGAGAAGAAGAAACATATTGAGACCTTTGGCACATGTGCTTGGAGCCAGGGAACATGTTAAATTGGAACGTTTGAGACATTGCTTTCAAATGCTCGTGTCTGACTAAATCACCACATGATTTAAAATTAGGAGCTTGCGGTTAGTATCTTTTTGTGTGTCTATATTACAAAGATGATTCAAAGAATTACTGATGAATCATGAAAACTGCCTTTCCAAGGTCAAGTGCAATGGCTCATTTCTCTTAACTTCCTTCAGGTCTTTGCTAAATGTCTCCCTACCAGTGAGGCCTTAACTGATCACCTCATTTAAAACTGCAGTGCTTTCCCTATGCTGGAATAAACTGTGTCCCCCTCACTGCTTCAGCATTCTCTTTGGCACTTATCAGCATTTAACCACTGCCTCTGATTTGTTTATTTCTAATCACTTTCCCTCCATTAGAGTGTAAGCTTCATGAGGGCAAGGATTTTCGTATGATCTGTTCATTGCTACACCCCTGCCTTACAATGCTTAGCATACTATGGATACTCAATAAAATGTGTAGAATTAAACTAACGGGGAAACTCTGTGCCCTGCCATTTGTAGGCTGTTGCTTATCTAAGTGCTTAGTCTCTCCCATCAACCGTGAATCTCTTGCAAAGCCATTCACAGAAATGAAGGAAAAGCATGTATTTGCATTTCCATATACTACTGATGCTACTTACATTACTTCGCCTTTGTCTCATTGAGGAAGATAATGGCCTGGAAAGAAAGGAGACGGGTATATACTGAGCACGATGTATGAGGCATTGTGCAGAGTGCTTTGTATCCATCATGTCATTTACTCCTCCTTACAATCCCATGTGATAGTTATTATAATCCCTGCTGCTCCAGATAAATTCAAGTCTCGGAAAATTTAAGAGTGGGACTCCCCTCACCGGTCCAGTGGTTAAGGCTTCTTCCAATGCAGGGACTGCGGTTGCTGGTCAGGGAGCTGAAATCCCATGTGCCTTGAGTCCAGAGAACCAAAATATAAAGCAGAAGTAATATTGTAACAGACTCAATAAAGACTTTAAAAGTGGTCCCAAAAAAAAAAAAAAAAAAACTGAAGAAATTTGTTCATACAGCATCTAGCAAAATGAAAGAACTAGGTTTCAAATCCAGGTCTGACTCACTGATAAGGAGAGCTTCCTCTCAAATAGCGTATTTGCGTCACTCGTTGATCAAAAATTCTCTTATAGTCTCACATTCCACAGATTTCAAATTTTTTTTTTTTTTTTGGAGATATGGGTCCTACTCACCCAGAAAACATCTTCGTTTGTGGATCGTTTACACATAACCGGCAATTATTTTAATCTCAGCATATAAGAAAGAGTCCATGGAAAAAAGAAGAAAGGGAGCTTTGGGGTTCATAATGAGAGGGGACTTTTTTTTAAACTTATTTTGTCTACACATGGTTCATGATTCAAAAAGTACCAAAGTATAAACAAGAAAAGCCTCCTAAAGTTTACTCAATGATTTTGTGTCTGATATATAGTTAATTGGGGTCTCCTTGATGGCTCAGCGGTAAAGCATCAGCCTAGAATTGCAGGCAATGTGAGTTCCATCCCTGGGTCAGGAAGATCCCCTGGAGAAGGAAATGGCAAGCCCCTGCAGTATTCTTGCTGAGAAAAATCCCGGGGACAGAGGAGCCTAGCGGGCTACAGTCCACGGGGTAGCAAAGAGTCAGGCAGGACTTACTGACCAAACAGCAATATAAGCAGTGAGCATTTGGTTGTTCTGATGGGTATGTGGCAAACATCCTATTTAGGACTATTTTAACACAGATGCTGGATATCCTTTTCTTTTTCACCCATCAGCCAATTACTTCCCCAAAGCTCACATAAAGACAAAACGGTGGCTTACAATGCCACACGCCCTGTGTAATTACTGCCTGTGGTAACCAGGCAATCTTTATGAAGCTCTTACTGTACAATTTTCTAATCGCACTTAACAGTGATGAGTTTTGGGCACTAATCTGCATAATGCCCTCTTGATTATATTTGCTGGATGTGCATTTCAATGTACTGGCATTTAGGTTAAACATTTCATAGTTCTCATTTCATGAGTAGCTTTCTTCTTGTTTTTTTTTTTTTGGCGGGGGGGAGGCACTGTGCCATGTGGCACTCAGGGTCCTAGTTCCCTAACCAGAGACTGAACCCACGTCTCTTGCAGTGGAAGCGTGGAGTCCTAATCTCTGGACCGTCCATGGAAGTCCCAGTAGACTTCTTAAAATGTACTTTTAAGTGAGAATCTGGTTTCTGAGTGGGAAGAATATCCTCACTAATTCTTCCTAAGAATAATATGAAAGGTAGTATGTACAATGCGAATTTGTCATTGTCAAGAGTGAAAGAAGAGATTTAGAAAGAGTAATTTTGGGTCATCATAACATAGTCCTTTTGCAGCCAGGATAATTGGACCTTGTCTCTTTGGGTTGAGATGCTCTGCACTAAGTGATAGGATTTAGAAAAGGAAACCCTGGATTCCAGTTCCTCAATTTACTGGCTCTGTGTTCTTTCTTGGTCAGGAACCCTAACTCCTCTAAACGTCAGTGTTCTTCATTACAAAATTAAGGGCACAATAATGTGTCTCCCCTATTGTTGGTACAATAATTAAATTGAATAATGCACCTTGTATGTTTAAGAGCACAGGCTCAGGAGCCAGACTGTGTTGATTTGAACTGTGCTATTTGGGCAAGAGACTAACACACCCATGCCTCTCTTGAGTCCTCTGCAAAATAGGGATAATTATAGGATCTTACTCAAAAGTTACTCAAAATGTTCTGAATATTTATTGGAAGGACTGATGCTGAAGCTCCAATACTTTGGGCACCTGATGTGAAGAACTAACTCGTTAGAAAAGACCCTGATGCTGGCAAAGATTGAAGGCGGGAGGAGAAGGGGACACCAGAAGATGGGATGGTTGGATGGCATCACCAACTCAATGGACATGAGCTTGAGTAAACTCTGGGATTTGGTGATGGACAGGGAAGCCTGGAGTGCTGCAGTCCATGGGGTCGCAAAGAGTCAGACACGACTGAGCAACTGAGCTGAACTGAATGGGAATTTGTGGAGAGAAATGGTGTTCCACGTAAATTCAAAATTTGAAATCCAAAGGTGCCATGATATAACTGAGAGGGCATGGGATTCATCTTCAGCTTTGGAATCTCATCACCTTGGGTTTGATCTCAGGCAAGTAATGGCATAGCATCTCTGCTTCCCCATCTGTAATGTGAGGACCATATATCCCCTCTTCCTATTTCATGGGGATACTTAAACCTGTTAACAGAGGTAATATATAGGAAAATGCTTTGTAAGCCATAAAATTAATATACGGATATTAGAGTGATGGGTATTCTGAGAAGCAAGCCAAAGATTCCAAGTAAGATACTAAATGCTTTTCTTGCCAACTATATATCCATGTTCATTGTTAATCTGGATGGGTCTTAATCTTATCTATTGAATTCATTCTGAAAAATACAGGATAGAATGCTTTAGATTAGTCCTTTAGAACAGAGGATCTATCCAGTGTGTGCTCAGTCATGTCTGACTCTTTGCAACCCCATGGACTGCAGCCCACAAGGCTCCTCTGTCCACAGGATTTCCCAGGCAAGAATACTGAAGTGGATTGCCATTTCCTCCTTCAGGGGATCTTCCTGACCCAGGGATTGAACTTGCATCTCCTGCATTGGCAGGTGGATTCTTTACTGGGAGCCACCTGGGAAGCCTTCTATTAAGTGAGTCAATAATTGATTCCAAAATCTTATCCTTAGTGTAAGGGGGAGTACGTGTCATCAGTAAAGCTGAAGGCTAAACAGATAGGAAGGATTAGTCCTGTCCTATGTTCTCATGCAATCACCCTAATTCTCAGATTAGAGGCTGATGTACCCCATCTCTTCTCTGCCTGTCTCTCTACCCCTTCCATTTCATATCTCCAGCCATATCTCCAACTACAGCCTTGTCCAACGCATAGGTCAAGGGGAGAAGTGGTGAGCATTCACTCTGACCTCCAGCCTTTGTAACAAACATGAAGTACATTCTTCTAAATTCTGATCATTAGGGAATACAAAACGCTACGTGATTTTTTTTTTTAAACAAAATAGTCCAGTAGCCCCAAGAAGAAGAATGCGACTGTAAAGGATTCAGCTCAGTGTAGCTGATAAAATTCTCTTGCAGAAGGTGTAAAGTCGCCCAGTTCAAACCCTTCATTTTAGTACAAGGAGTCATCTTGGTACATTTCCTCTGTACATTTCCTCTGAAAACAAACTGTTTATTGGAACTCAGTGAGTGCTCCCTGGACTCAAAAACCCAAAGATCTTTCACCATAACTCACCTTGGACTTAGGTCATCTCTGAGATGATGTGACTTCTAGGTCCCCGAAAATACTTAGAGTGGACAGGAGCAATGGGGGGTTCTTATGATGAGAAGGTGATGGTGATGTGTCCTTTTATTAACAGAAAAATGATGCTACCCCTGACTCATTCTCAGGGTGATGAGTGTTTTTCATTGACCTCATGGCCAGGGACCTTGTGCTGAACTGTTTGCCATCTTTGCCTCATTCCTTTCAAGCCCAGTGGCCCAGGAGTGTGAGGCAGCTGGCTTGCTTGTGGAGTTTGCTCCGGAGGTTCAGAAACAGTTTGCAACTGTGAGACAGAGTCAGGCTGACTGGTTCTGCATGGAGGCAGTGACCCTTAGCATCTGTGAGCTGTTACTTAACACTGTGGAGCTCTCTGGCTCATTGAGGAAGCACTGAGAGACAGCACTTAGATCCCTGCTGAGCTGATCACCTTAAATTAGCTTTCGTGGTCTGGAGGTCGGTGCAGGAGCAGGGATTCTCCAGTGTCTTGGGAAAGTGTGTGTATGAGGGTGGGGAGAGGGGAAAGGGTCTCGAAGATGGGAAGGAGATTCAGTTAATGCTTCCATGAAAAATAGGACTGTTCATCCTTAATTCATGCTAAGAAAGCATAAACTCCTGAGCTGTAGGCTATTTCTTTAGAGCAATCTGAGGACTTGAGCTGCTCCCAGAATGCAAAGGGGATGCAGACCAAGCAGGTCTCAGGTAACCCCCTGCTTCCCCCCTTCCCCCTTAGCTTTTTCCTAAGAGAGGAGCTTTAGAATCAACTTCTCTCTCTCTCTGTTTCCTTCTTGTGTAACCTGGGTGATGACGTTGACTCTCTTCACAGGAAAGCACTAAGTGAGGATTAACTGAGTAATGAGAGCAAACTGCAAGGGTGATGGGAATGCTCAATAAAATCGCTGATGGATGACTCCCAGGGGGAGGGACCTTCCAATGATCCTTTTAACCGGGTCTTACCAGCGCGGTGTTAACACCACTAGCTCTATGGACTCCTCAAGCCTTAGCCCCCTGAACCTTTATCTCTGAGCAGCTTTTAACTGTTCTCTGAAATGATTCTCTGGTTCTGCTCATGACAGGCAGGAACAGCAGGACTCATTTTCCTCTGTCTGGGGAAAGACATCCAAGAAACAGGAATGTTGGCCAAGTTACCAATAACGCCTACCATCCCCATCCTGAGGAGAGCAGCTTTTCAAAAAATATTCTTTCCTGAATATATACCTTTTACAGACTTTCTGGAGGACAATTTAGTAAGAGATGCATTCAAAATTCTTAGCAATGTGCACGTCTCTTGCCCGAGGAAGTCAATGTTCAGTGCGTCACAGTATGTCTTCTTGTTCACCTTTCTGCGCTCTAGAGTATGCCTTCAAGAGAGAATTTAACTACTTTTGGACTTCGAATGAACCAGTTGCTTGCCCCATCTGTCCACCTGACTGCCACCGGGCTGAGGGATCAGCCTCACAATGGGCCACTGACTTGCCACAGTGTGCTTGTTCTCTGGTTGTGGGTGTGTTCATGGAAATCTACATATTTGCCCAGAATCATGGAGATGTAGAAAAGCTTGCATGATCATCGTCCACACTTTCCATTTATAGATGAGGAATCGGAGACTCCAAGAATACAAGTGTCTTACCCACTTGTTCATACCTATTCGAGGCCACAGGAGGAATGAGAACCCAGGGCCTATAACTCCCATCTGGGCTTTTGTCTAGTGACAGAAGCTTAACAAGTAGTGAGAAGTCATTGTAGGGTGAACCTTTATAAGACAGAAAAAGAAATCATGTTTGTACCATGTATGGATACTCCAGAATCCACTGTTGAAATATCAACAGCTTATTCTGCATAATATAGAGGGTGGGGCCATGTACCTCAATTCAGTCCAATTTTGTATCCAAGGAGTGTAAATTCTAAAATAAAAGGAAGGAACAATATCAGTCACTCAATGAAGCCTTAATGTACTGTGGACCTCTATAGTTGATATTTACTAGGGCAGCATGGACAAGTGGTAACTAAAGGCTAAGCTGTTTATTGATACATACTGTAATGGTTAATTTTATGTGTCAACTGGACTGGGCCACAGGATGCCCAGACATTCAGATAAGCATTATTCTGGTGTCTCTGTGAGAGAGATTCTGATGAGATTAACATTTGAATGGGTGGACTGACTGAGTAAAGCAGATTGTCCTCCTTGATGTGGGCGGGTCTCATCTAATCAGTTGAAGACTTAAATAGAACAAAAGGGGTGTGTAAGAGGGAATTTCTGCTGCCTGACAGCTTTTGACTGGGACATCCATCCTTTCTAACCTTCACACTCAGACTAAGGCAGAGGCTCTTTTTGGATCTTGAGTTAGTCAGGTTTTGAAATGGAACTTATGCCATCACTTTCTCAGTTCTCAGGCCTTTGCACTCGGACTAGATAGAAATACACCATCTTCTCTCCTGGGTCCCCAGCTTGCTGATGGCACACCTGGGGAATTTTTTAGCTTTTATAATCACATGAACCAATGTCTTATAGTGAACCTCTTCATATATATATATTTTTAAATATGTATTTTAAATCCCCATTTAAATATTAAGTATATATTTAAATGTTTAGATATTTTAAAATATGTTTACCCACACACATCCTATTGGTTCTATTGACCTGGAGAACTCTGATTAATCCAAGTATGTTTTTATACTTAATCCTTATAAAGAACCTCTGAAATAGATACTGTTGTTGTTGCTGTCATTATTATTGTTACTATATCTTAAACATGAGAAAGTTACACTCAGACTGGTTAAGTCACTTGCCCAGAGCTGCACCCTGTGTCTGGAAGGAGCCTGAATCTCCCCAGAATCCTGTTGTTCCATGCTCATGACACTCTCCTAATATGTCTTCAAAGTCTTAAGCATATGAGTGTCCTTTGATGTAGCTATCTAATTCTAAGAATTTACCCTAAGGATTAAGCATGAGTGTGTAATTATAATAATGTATCTCTAAACATTTCTAATAGTAAAAACTTCTGAACAACCTAAATACTAAAAAGTAGGTGATCGGTTACATGATCTATGATAGAGTTACTCAGTGAAATACTACATTCATTACAACCTATGCTTTCAAAGACTATTTATTTACGTAGGTAATCATTCACAGGATATGACTATTAAAAGCATGTTATAAGCCTAAGGAAACATGATGACTAAATATAATGTGGTATTTTGGATGGAATCCTGGAATTGCATTTACTTATCATGTTTGCTTAGGTTTATAACATGCTTTTAAGCTGGAACAGGAAAACTAAAGTAGTAAAAACTGAATAAAACTGAACAAATTCTAGACTTTAATTAGGAATAATGTGTCAAAATTGGGTCATCAATGGTGACAAATATACTGTATACTAATAGTGTATTAATTATATTATTATGTTATATAGTAATTGATCATTATATCAATTATAACTATTAGATTAATTATTAATATAAGTATATTAATTATTAATAAGATGCTAAAATAAGGGAAAATGGGCTTAAAGTATATGGTAATTCTTTCTATCATCACAATTTTTTTATATATCTGAAACTATTCTAAAATTTTAAAATTATTTTAAGACAGTTACAAGGCATTATATTCAGGAGGGTATCCTCTTTATAGAGAAAAAGAATTCATGTATAAGTACATTGCAATAATGAGAGGGAAGAAATCAAAATGTTAACAGGAATTATTTCGGATTGGTGAAGTGATAATTTTTGTTTTCCTGTTTTCTAAGTTTTCAATGTTGAATGTGCATTTTTATCTCATTTAAAGAAAACAATAAATGCTGCTTTAAATTGATCACTCCCATTTCCTTCCACGGTGCCTGAAACTCTGGCCATTAAAATGCTCCTTTAATTTAAAGATAATTAGAAAATATATTCCCTGAAGAGTAACCCTTTAACACTTTATTCCATATTATTGCATTTGCATGGATTAGCTGGGCAAATAAACTGATTTGGGAAAAGAGACAAAAGTGTCTTCAGAGAGTTTGTGGAGCAGAGCACCAGGATGGAGGAGAGGGAGGACCATGCCAGGACCTGCCATCGTCAGTCCCTGTGCCAGCTAAAGACTTCAGTGATCCCAGAGGGCAGGACTCCTTTACACGTGCACAGGTGATCAGGGTGTATACAGTGTGCTTAGGGGGAATGTTTTCCCATAGTTTGATTCAAGACAAGAAGTGGTGTTTTTTGTTTGTTTGTTTAACCAGAATAATTCTCTTAATGCAGACAATTCTTAGATCTGAAAACATACCTTCACTGGACTCACTGTGTTGTAGAGAGAGCTAAAAGGGAGTAAAAAGCTTAGTTTCTGATTTAAACCTGCCACTAATTTAACATGGGACCATGGAACAAAACCCAAAAAAGCTTATGTTGTTGATGTCCAACTCTTTGCGACGTCATGAACTGTAGCCCACCAGGCTCCTCTGTCCATGGATTTCCCAGGCAAGAAAACGGAGTGGGTTGCCACTGCCTGCTCCAGGGGATCTTCCCAACCGTAGGTACCTCATCACTAAAATGAAGAACCTGAAGAAGATCAGTTGTTTTCACACTGTGTCTTAGGGAGTCCTGAAAGCTCCTTCGAAGTCCTCGAGGGGCCAGATTTGGATTAGAGTCTTGGACAATTTACCTGAATTCAACCAAAGTACTTTAACGCTTACGTGAGCTACGTCTCAGGCTTCTGTATATAATTCTGTTTGAGATCAGGGGTTGTGTTGAACTCAAACATCTGGTGACCCTCAGATTGTGAAAAATGGCTTAAAGGGAAATCCACGTTAAAAATCAATTTTTTTCAGACCCATTATCCATACAATCAGAAGAGAAACAATGGCAACCCAAAGGAGCAAAATCAGATTGAGGTGGTTTCAAAAATAAGATATTCTGCTAAGAGAGTCTCTGAAGCATTCCTTTCTCTCTCTGTCAGAGGTGATGTGGGAGGGCATTTTTTTTCAGGCTACTCTGTTATGACTCATGTTGCCTGTGAAAGCCTTCAACTTGATCCTTCTGCTTCACAAACTGGAAGGACAACCCAAGTGAGTGACAATCCAAAACTTTTTGCAACCTTGTACTGAGGAATCGGTATTTAGAATGGCAAAGGAAAAAAAGGCAACAAGCAGGAAAAATACACTGGGGAGATTTATTGCCCTTACAAGTTAAGGAGGACCCCCAGGTTACTCTCATTTTGAACGGAGGTGGTCTGAACTAGTTAAGTCAGCTTGCAGCGGAACAGATGGGTCTTGTGTTTTTCCTGACATTTCAGATCTAACCCTAATGCAGATTAGCCAAGGCTGGGGGACCTGTGGGCAGAGCCAGCCATCGTAGTGCTTCCAAAGATCCTGAAAGTAATTCAGCCACTCTGAGCCCCTCAAGGCAGTGATGCCCGGGAGCCTGATAGAATGTCTTAGGTCTTTGGCCAGTGAGAACAGACTGTGTGTCACCTCACAGGCCCTCTTGATTCAAACTGGGCTGGGCTCAAGCCTCTAAAACCTTCACTTATATAAATAATCCCCCTGTTTTCTCCTGAACCCCATGACAATTATTAGAAAGGACAGCTATATATCAATAGCAGGAGAAAGGTAAGAAGAAATGCCCTTGCCAAAAGTCGTGGTAGGTTCCCGAAACAGATAAACTAAGATCAATCATATATTCCTCAGCAAATTAAAGCATCTATTGAAGGAAAGTATTTGACAAAACTCTACTGTATTGGGTCAATTTTCTGTAGTGTATTTCTATGGGGAATATGGTCTATAAATGGCAGATTTTACTTTACAAAAGGAGGTGTGAAGGGAAGGAATTTGCAAAATGCACAGTCAATTTATGTTTAGCTGAGTGTTCTGAATTTGACATTCTCTTCAGTTCTTTCCTTGCTTCTTTCTTATATCTGAATCATTGTGTTTATTATATGAAGGAAACAATTGTTGTTAGTCGCTAAGTTGTATCTGACTCGTTTGCGATCCCATGTAGGGGTCCCATGTAGGGACTGTTGCCCACCAGGATCCTCTGTCCATGGGATTTCCCAGGCAAGAATAATGGAGTGGGTTGCCATTTCCTCCTCCAGGGGATCTTCCCGACTCTGGGCTCAAACCCATGCCTCCTGTATTGGCAGGCAGTTTATTTCTAACCACCAGAGAATCCTGAAGGGAACAGTTTAGCCCCATGTTTATTCCCTGATGGATTTGTCAGTATCTCTAACAGGAAAACAATATATGAACGTGGATACTGAAAACCATATAAAGTTCATAGAAATAGCTACAAATTCTCTAGTCTTTACCTTTATACATATTCCCAGGTTTCCATGTTTATTCCAATATATCCTACACTTTTTTTCTTTTAATTTTCCTTGCATCATCCCCCCAACCCCGCCCAGTTCCTGCAACCTTCATTCTCATTCCATTTGATCCCTACATCACAGTCTATAGTTTTCACATCCTATGTGTTAAAATTACGCACCCTATTGAAAACTATGGTTGGCCAAGTACAAATTAACAGAATTAGAGACAGACCCTTGCACATCACCTCATTATTTAGTTTCTGCTTCTGCTGATTGCTGTATAATTAGCCTGATAGCAGAGAGATGACTCTGGGAACTCTAATAGGACAATGGCCAGCGTGACAGTACAGACTCTAGACACTTTGCTGAGCAAGTTGCCAAATGATCAGCGTAGCATCGTGGTGAAGGCTTTGAAACCAGCCTGCTTGGGTTCGCGTGATGACTGCCACTGACTGTGTAACTGCTTGGATAGTTATTTATCCACTTTAAGTTTCATATCCATCACCTGGAAAAGTATATAGTAATACTTCATGTAATCTGAAGTATTAAATGACCTTGAGATAATAAAAGTGTTAGGTGTTACAAACTCTACTGACATTTGGATAATTACCTTCTTCCTCCTTCCCTTCCTCCTGCCCTTCTTCCCTTCCTCCTGCATTCCTTTCTTCCTCCCATCCTTCTTTCTTTCCCTGCTTCTCGGTCACTTGTTTCTTCTTCCTTCCTTCCTTTCTTTTTCTTTCTTTCCTTCCTTCCTCCCTTCTTCCTTCCCTTCCTTCCTTCCCAGCCCATTTCCTGAGGACATACCTGGGAACACTAACAAAATGGATGTCTAAGGCAATGGTTCGGAAGTGTGGTCTCTTCACCACCATGGGCAGCATCGCTGGGAAATTGTTAGAAAAGCCAGTCCTCTGGCCTTACCCCAGACCGCCTGAATCAGAAACCCTGGGGTTGGAGCCCAGCTCGTGGTGTTTTAGCCAGCCTGCCAGATGATCTTGAATATGAATATTCTGGTGTGAGGTTTTAAGTCATGCAAATGAATCTCTGCCTCCAGTTAAGGTAAAAAGGGAAAGGCCTTGGCTTATGCTGCCATTAGGCAGAGTGACAGGACGTGGAAACACTGTTAGAATTACTAGAAAAGCTTGGTCTTGAGCAGCTCAGTCTGTCGGGGGTGTGCCTTCTACTCAAGATGTAAATGAGATGGAAAAAGAGCACTAGTATCAGCTGCTCTGTAATGATTTAGTCACTCTCAGGTAACTAGACAGCCTGGGAGTGTTGATCAAACACGCTCCTGGGTAACTGGCAATGGGAGCTGTGAACTCTCCCCAGTTTCATACGTATTAGAATACGACAGCAAGAGCTGGTGAGTAACAGAGAGCAACTAAATGCCCGATCGTTCGTTGTCTTCCTCGAGGGATGGATTTCTTGGTTTTCTGGATAGTATTGTAAAACAAAATGTTCTCAGAGGGTGAGACCCAAGAGGAGACCTGTCTGGTACCATAGCGACCGTGACAATATTAGCAGACATTCAGATACACAGAAAGACTCCATGGAGCCTTCATGCTCAGTGGTTCAACACACGTGTTCTGTTGACTACAGTCCCTCACACATGTCTCATCTGATACATGAACATTATTCCTTTTCTTTTCTCTGTCTGAAAATAATTTTAATTAACCTACACACACACATATGCACACAAACAGAAATGAATAAAACTGCCGTATGTTGACACAGAACCAAAGAGCTTAAAGATAGTGTCAAACCCGATAAATGAGAATAGGGGTCAATGATTCAGTAATGTTTACGCATCAGCCTTCAGGAGAGAATAGGCTTCACCGCATAGAATAGTGGTCAATAACATAAGTCTGACACCAAACTCTCTGGGTTTGAAAACTGCCTCTACCAGTTAATCTTTTTTTTTTAAATTGAGATATAATTCTTTATGGTTGCTGCTGCTAAGTCGCTTTAGTCATGTCCGACTCCGTGCGATCCCATAGATGGCAGCCCACCGGGCTCCCCCATCCCTGGGATTCTCCAGGCAGGAATACTGGAGTGGGCTGCCATTTCCTTCTCTAATGCATGAAAGTGAAAAGTGAAAGTGAAATCGCTCAGTCGTGTCCGACTCTTAGCGACCCCATGGACTACAGCCTCCCAGGCTCCTCTGTCTATGGGATTTTCCAGGCAAGAGTACTGGAGTGGGGTGCCATTGCCTTCTCCAATTCTTTATGGTAATTTTTAATTAATTTATTACTTGGAGGAAAATTGCTTTAAAATGTTGTATTGGTATCTGCCATAAAACAGTGCAAATCAGTCATAAATACATATTTCTCTCCTCCCTTTTAAACCTCCCTCCCCCCATCCCATCCCACCCCTCTAGGTCATCACAGAGTGCCAGGCTGGGCTCCCTGTGAACTTTATTCTTTTTAACTGGACTTCCTTTCTTGCTCTTTCAGAGAAGAACCTGTTAGCATATTCTCAAGATTTACACTGGCCACAGCAAAGAAAATGGAAGAAGCTACACGCCCTTTTTCTAAAGACTTAATTTTCTGCTAAAATATTTTATGACGAAGTTCGAATGCCATTCCTCTTTGGGATTTTTTTTTTCCTTTTATGCTTTGGAAAGTATATTTTATTAGTTGTTAGTCACTGATGTGTTTTTCTAGTCACCTTTCCCAAATCAACTCTATTGCACTTATCTTGAAAAACGGAAATAATAGCTTTAAGATAAATCCTAGTGATAAGTTCAGAGTCACCAAAATCAATAGAAGAAATAGAGAAAAATGAGATAAATACATCATTTTTGAAAGTTAAGATCCTCATATAAGTTTATTAAGCACTTAAAAATAACTGCAATATTTGTTTATAATTCTCAACAATATTGCAGTTATTGAATCAGAATGATAAATTCATTCATCTGCAAGTTCAGTTCAGTTCAGTCGCTCAGTCGTGTCCAACTCTTTGCGACCCCATGAATCGCAGCACGCCAGGCCTCCCTGTCCATCACCAACTCCCGGAGTTCACCCAAACTCATGTCCATCGAGTCGGTGATGCCATCCAGCCATCTCATCCTCTGTTGTCCCCTTCTCCTCCTGCCACCAATCCCTCCCAGCATCAGGGTCTTTTCCAATGAGTCAACTCTTTGCATCAAGTATTGGAGTTTCAGCTTTAGCATCAGTCCTTCCAATGAACACCCAGGACTGATCTCCTTTAGAATGGACTGGCTGGATCTCCTTGCAGTCCAAGGGACTCTCAAGAGTCTTTTCCAACACCACAGTTCAAAAGCATCAATTCTTCGGCACTCAGCTTTCTTCACAGTCCAACTCTCACATCCATACATGACCACTGGAAAAACCATAGCCTTGACTAGACAGATCTTTGTTGGCAAAGTAATATCTCTGCTTTTCAATATGCTATCTAGATTGGTCATAACTTTCCTTCTAAGGAGTAAGCATCTTTTAATTTCATGGCCACAATCACCATCTGCAGTGATTTGAGAGCCCAAAAAAATAAAGTCTGACACTGTTTCCACTGTTTCCCCATCTATTTCCCATGAAGTGATGGGACCGGATGCCATGATCTTCGTTTTCTGAATGTTGAGCTTTAAGCCAACTTTTTCACTCTCCTCTTTCACTTTCATCAAGAGGCCTAGTGTTGTCCAATAAAGGTATAATGTAAGTTACATATATAATTTAAAAAATTTAACAGCCAAATTAAAAAAGGGAAAGAGAAATGAACTTAATTTTAATAATACAATCTACTTAGCTCAGTATACCCAAAATATTGTATTTCAACATATAATCAATCTAAAAAATATCAATGAGGTATTTTATATTCTTTCTTCACGCTAAGTCTTTGAAATCTAGCATGCATTTTATGCTTACAGCACATCTGAATTTCAGCAGGCCACATTTCAAATTTTCAGTAGCCACCTGTGACCACAGATAGGGCAGTTTTGGACATTAAAAGGTTAAGTTTGTAAGGTGCCATCTTAAATAAAGTACCTCCAAATATAATAGGTAATCAGATGGAAATACATACACCTACAAATAATTGTTGCCAAGACAGAAGTGTGTTGAATATAAAGCTATTGATTTGTCATTAATTCTGTATGTTAAGAAACAGTTTTTCCTTTGACTCCAAACTATCCTTAAAGGACAGCATTGTAATTCAGTTGACAAATAAGTGCAGATATTTGGAGGTGAAATGTTTTGATGCCATCCATGTTGAAATTTGATGAGCTTTCCTAAGCATTAGATTTCCTTGATTTTGAGATATGCTCTTCATATATCAACATTTATGAACACATCTCACACAATGAATGTGTACATTATTATAGTTGTACTTCTTTTTTCTGAAACTTTATGTCCTTCTTAGCTCAGAAGGTGGTGTTGGACATTGTGTGGTTGTGTTTTTGCATATATGTTTCAGCACTTGAGAGATGCACTTCTCAGAGTTTTTATGGAAGATCAGAACTAAAAGGTGGAAATAGACAAATAAACAGAGGAATTAACTTGGTAAGCGAAGGTGAAGGAGATGAAGGACAGCTTTCAATTCTAGCTCCACTTCAGTCTCAGGGAATATAAGTGAGTGAGATCTTATGGTACCTGACCTTGTTGCTGGACTGAAATTTCCCATTTTTATGGTAGAAGAGCTAGCAATCTCTGGATGATGAATGTATTCTCTAAAAAGACACCAAAATAACAGCTCATCCTGTGTTTTCTGGGGCTTCCCAGGTGGTATTCAGTGGTGAAGAATCTGCTTGCCATTGCAGGAGATGTGGGTTCGATCTCTGGGTCAGGAAGATCCCCTGGAGGAGGGCATGGCAACCCACTCCAGTATTCTTGCCTGGAGAATCCCATGGACAGAGGAGCCTGATGAGCTTCAGTCCATAGAGTCGCAAAGAGCTGGACACGCCTGACGTGACTTCTCATGCATGCAGTGTGTTTTCTGCACCACTGCCTTCCTCCAGGAGTCATTGAGAGTGACTGGCCTACATTCACATAAAAACAAAACTAGACCCTCAGTGAATTTGTTCTATTAGACCAAGCTCTAAATCCCTTTAGGCAAGAGAGATAAGGGAGCCAAGGAAAAGATGGTCAGGACAGAGAGCCAAATTTATAGTTCATCCTAAGTCTATTTGAATTGCTTAAAATTATTCATCTTTTGTGGTAATAGTTCAACTCTTAGTTTTTATACATCTCACATTTGTCTTTTGGAGAATTCAAAACAGTTTTTAAAATATCAATTCCAATAATATTGCATGCCAAGGTAAATAAGCGATTAGAATCACTACAACATCAAGCTTGGTGAAAATACCTTATCATAACCCTAGTGTCTGTTTATTCTCTTCTGTATGTGCAGACTGAACCTGGTCTCTCTGTCCACTCTGACAAATCTGTGGAGTAAATTCTCATTGTGTCCTCACACCCTGTTAATCTTGAGCTGCTTCTGTTGTACTAGTTCCAGTAAAGAGATGGAAATGTGAAAGGACTCAGTTCATGATGTCAATCAATGGCATCAGAGAACTCAGTGTGCCTGACTCTGATTAAGAACTCTTCTGTTGGAAGGCGATCCTCTTGTAAGGGTCAGGGCCCAGAGTCCACATCATTGCCTCATGCTCCCTGTGTTTATGTCCAGCTAACAGGATGCAAGCAGAGAACTTCTGGTGTGAAGACTCCTCTGGAGGAGTCGAGAAGGAGTATATGCCTCCCTGCAGGGAGAGTTATGCTGTCTTGTGTTTAATGGTTGTGGTGGGGAGAAAGGGGTTGTTTTTGGGTTTTGTTCATTTTATTTTGACATTTCAAGAGAAAAAGACACTCCAAACACTTCCTTTTGCTTATTTCCTCTTGAAGACCCAGCACAATTTCTACAACCAGCCTTTTCCAGGGGGCTCACCCAGAATTGATGGCAAAGAGTTTGTCTTCGATATTGGAGAGCTCTCTAGAGGGACCCCCCATCCTTTAGTTTCTGCTGCTTGATGGATATTTGGTCATACTTTTCAGCTAAAAATGGAATTACAGACATGTAGGAATTTGTCTGAGCAAACTCTGGGAGATTGTGAAGGACAGGGAAGTCTGGTGTGCTGTAGTCCATGGGGTCGCGAGGAATCAGATATGACTTTGTGACTGAACAACAACAAGGAATGTGTGACATTTTAACCCACATAGGGCTTTCTGATATTAATATACTATCAGACACCTTTGCTCATCTTTCATTTCAGTACAGTTGCTCAGTTGTGTCCAACTCTTTGAGACCCCAGGGACTGCGGTATGCTAGGCTTCCCTGTCCATCACCAGCTCCCGGAGCTTGCTCAAACTCATGTCCACTGAGTCAGTGATGCCATCCAACCATCTCATCCTCTGTTATCCCCTTTGCCTCCTGCCTTCAATCTTTCCCAACATCAGGGACTTTTCCAATGAATCAGTTCTTCGCATCAGGTGGCCAGAGTATTAGAGCTTCAGCTTCAGCTTCAGTCCTTCCAATGAATATTTAGGACTGATTTCCTTTAGGATAGACTGGTTTGAAATCCTTGCTGTCCAAGGGACTTTCAAGAGTCTGCTCCAACACCACAGTTTAAAAGCATCAATTCTTCATTTCTTAGCTTTCTTTATGGCCCAACTCTCACATCCATACATGCCTACTGGAAAAACCACAGCTTTGACTAGACAGACCTTTGTTGGCAAGGTACTGTCTCTGCTTTTTAATATGCTGTCTAGGTTGGTCATAGCTTTTCTTCCAAGGTGCAAGCGTCTTTTAATTTCGTGATTGCAGTCCCTGTCCTCAGTGACTCTGGAGCCCAAGAAAATAAAGTTTGTCACTGTTTGCATTGTTCTCCCATCTATTTGCCATAAAGTGATGGGGTCAGATGCCATGATCTTCATTTTTTGAATGGTGAGTTTTAAGGCAGCTTTTTCACTCTCCACCTTCACTCTCATCAAGAGGCTCTTTAGTTGCTCTTCACTTTCTACCATAAGGGTGGTGTCAACTGCATATCTGAGGTTATTGATATTTCTCCCAGCAATCTTGATACCAGCTTGTGCTTCATCCAGGCTGGCATTTCACATGATGTGCTCTGCATATGACTTAAATAAGCAGGATGAGAATATACAGCCTTGATGTACTCCTTTTTCAATTTGGAACCAGTCTGTTGTTCAATGCCCAGTTCTAACTGTTACTTCTTGACCTGCACACAGATTTCTCAGGAGGCAGGTAAGGTGGTCAGGTATTCCCATCTCTTGAAGAATTTTCCACAGTTTGTTGTGATTCACACAATCAAAGGAAGTAGATGTTTTCCTTGAACTCTCTTGCTTTTTCTATGATCCAACAAGTGTGGCAATTTGATCTCTGATTCCTCTGCCTTTTCTAAATCCATAGATGATGTGAAATACAATCGTTTTCCCAAACCAAACCTGTCTAAATCCTTTAGCATAGGCCTCCCCCTACCCCAGAATTGAGAGAGAAAGAGAAAATTCTATGTCAATCAAAATGACTGTTTTTGAAGAGTCATATAGGGAAGGGGACAAATGTGAAATGCTCAAACATTGATTCCCTGGTCAGTGGATCAACAAATAGAAAACACTGACCATGGAACAGTGGCTGAAGTGCAGAAAAACAGTTTACTTGTCCACTTCTGGCATAGCCTTTGTCAGTTCTGGCCAAACTCTGCCCCTCCCTGAACCCGGAGCTTCTGTCTTTAAAATGGAAGGTAATTGCCCAGGGGCGGCTGGAACTCACAGTTACACCCCATGATGAGTGAGGTCATGTTAATAAAACCCTTGGAAAGAAAAGCAACGTGGAAGAGCAAGGCTATTACCGTTCCAAGATTATTTTATAAAAGTGAGCCACCTTAAGTTCTGCACGATGATTAACAAGCTATTAGGGCCAAGTTATTGATTCTTCTGTCTTTAGAGTAGCTAATGCAGTGCGTATCAACAGGCCACAGACCCCAAAATAAGCTCTCCTTCTTCCTGTGTGTCTTGCCCTGTGATGATGCTTTCCTTGGGAAAAAAAGCAAATCATTTAACATACACAGTGGGGCATCTTCATCTTGCAGGTGCTTAGAGAGAGAAAAGAAAAATACAACTAAATTGATTGTGTGTTTCTTTTGTTTTTGCTGATTTACAAAGATTAATACAGATACATGGAAGAATCAAGACATAAAAAGTAGAAGGATAGAAGTAAAACATTACTCCAGATTCGTTGACTCTGAAGTAGCTAGTGTTTGTACGGCACGCACATGATCTAGTTACCTATTAACCATGTTGTTTTATAACTTTCCTGCTTTACTCCTCACAAATAACAATATCAGTATCACGGGTGATCCCTCCTGTCAGTTATATATCAATATTGTTTTCCTCTGCAAAATAGTTCATAGATGGTATGTTGTTGTTTAGCTGCTAAGTCGTGTCCGATTCTCCAAGTCCATGGACTGTAACCCACCAGGCTCCTCTGTCTGTGATTTCTCAGGCAAGAATACTGGAGTGGGTTGCCTGTTCTTCCTCCAGGGGATCTTCCCAACCCAGGGATTGAACCCATATCTTCTGCTTTGGAGGTGATTTCTTTACTACTGAGCCACTTGGAAAACCCTATAGATGGTATATACTATTTTCTAAACCATTTAATATCCTGTGGATGGATGCTGTGGGTGTTTACAGCATTTTTGCCCTCTTAACAGTGTTCTGATGAATCTCATGCACACATCTTTGAGCTCTTGACCAATTTTCCCACTGTGATAAACCCCTGGGTGTGGACTTAGTGAGTGAAAAGACTTGGAGATGATGTATTTTTAAACATTTCACCCATCTACCCACCGAAAGGTTCACACCAGATTCTTTCCCACCTGTACTGTAATAGCCTGCCGGCTTGCCCTCAGCCTTGCCAACACTGGGTATTGTCAGTGTCTTTGATCTTTGCAGGACTGATAGGGGAATGGAATGTCTGATTATTTTACGTTACATTCTAGGCATGGTGTATCAGACTATAACTGAATACAGTTGTTGTGTGTCGGGGACCTGGTTTAACTCATAGCACACTGTTTGCATCTGTGTAATAACTGACGATGATATAATGAGGCTTTCCTGTCGTTTTGAAAAAGAAGCCAAACTTTCATGTGGTTTAAATTACTAACTCATTCAGACTCCCAATGTACTAGATCATCAGGGAAGCCCTTTGGAGATGCCCCCAGTGACCCAGTACAAGTGGTTAGCTGCATTTCTCTACAAAGGATTGTTCTGACCCAAAGACCACCCTCGAGAGAACCATCTTGGAAGGAGCCCTGCTCTACAACTGAGATTTCTCCATTGGGTGGCCTTTCCCTTCAGCAGCAATATTTTCACAGTTTTGACATGTTTTAAAGTTTATTGTCTTCAGGACCAGGACAGGTAATTGAGGAGCCCTCACACTTCATCAGAAGCATTTCATCTTTCTCACACAGCCACACACAAGGCAACATATTTCTCTTTTCACTGACAGATTATGCTGAAATTTACTAGGCCTGGTCAACATGAAAGCAAACACATGTTTGGGCAAAGATTCAAATAATTCAAAGCTATAGGGTCAGCGTTATTCTAATGCAAAAGTTAGGACTTTCCCCTCTTCTGACTGCCCAAGAGGCCAAGTCCTCAATACACACACACACACAGACACACACACACACACACCAGTGTTCTTCATTTTTCTTTGTTTAAAATATTGCTTTCAAACATTGGATTCAATTTTGTTTTTTTATGAAGACACCTGTGATTAGTTTACGCTGAATTACCTTCTGGCAAGTTCATCACCCCAGAGTTTTTTGATTGGATGTCAACTAATCAGTTTTAAACTCTGCCATTAAACCCTGCCATAACATATTTTCCTCAAATCCCTTTAAGAGAGTAGCATAATGAGGAATAAGAAATTATATTGAGCCAGTGTTGGGACACCTGGTATCCGGACGTCTGCAAGGGTATGATTTCTGCTCAGCTTCTCAGTCCTCTTTCTAGATAACCGTCCAGCAGTGCCTGACGCTGATCCACCCAGCTGACGTGGGCAGGAGGTCCATATGCCCGACTGTGTGTTTCTAATTGCTTTCTGCGCTTAAGAGTGAGCAGTCTTCTGCCATCTATTCCTTAAGCTTCTATGTCCTTTGTTTCCTTCCATTATTTGTGGCTTCCACAATACATTACACAAACTTGACACCAAAGGGCAGTGTGAGTAGGGCACACTAGCTTCTAGAGCTGAGCCAGAAGATGGGTCATCATTACTGTTTGAAAGATGCCATATTCCTCCCTAGGCCCGCTGGCCCAATACACTTCACTCTCAGTTTCTCAAACATCCTTACTTGAGTGTTAACAAAAGGTACTTTTCTTAATGTTCAGTTAGATCAGAAACACTTATCATCAATTTTGTGGTTAGGAATCAGGAAAATCATTGATATGAAGATCAAGATGAGACCTCATAATTTTAATGCAAAGAGCATGTGGAGTGGATCAAGGGACTTGGTTTAAGTCCCAGATTTGCCTCTTATTAGTTTTAGAATCTTGGGTGATTCAATTCATATATTTGAGTGTTAGGTTTTTCATCTGTAAGATGTAGTGAAGATAAATGAGGTCCTATATGGCTGTGCCTGGCCTGGCATAATATTTGGGACATGGTAGATTCTTATTAAGAAGTAGCTGTTGTCATGATTTATCCCTCCACAGCTTTACATTTATGTGGTTACTATCAGTAGCATTTCTCTAACCCATCTTGACTAGACAGGTCCTACTGAATGTAAAAGACATCAAATGAAATGATCCTATCTTAGCTGCAAAGTCCAAAAGAAAACATCTAAATGCATCTCTTTTGGGTGGCATTTGCATCAGTAGCCAACAGCCACGAAATAAGTGCTTTGGGGTGGAAGATGGAATGTCAGTTTTCTCAACAGCGGTAGTAGGGACCTATTCATTCATTGACGTATAGTTGACTTACAGTGTTGTATTTATTTCTGATGTACAGCAAAGTGAGTCAGTTATATATATATGTATGTATGTATATATATATATTCTTTATAAAATTCTTTTCCATTATGGTTTATCACAATATATTGAATGTAGTTCCCTGTGCTATACAGTTAGACCTTGTTGTTTCTCTGTTCTATATGTAACAGTCGGCATCTGCTAATCCCAAGCTCCTAGTCCTTCCTTCCCACATGCCCCCACAACTGCAAGTCTGTTTTCTGTCTGTGAGTCTGTCTGTTTCGTAGGTAAGTTCATTTGTGCCATATTTTAGATTCAAGAGATAAGTGATCCCATATGGTATTTATTTTTCTCCTTCTGATTTACTTCACTTAGTATGATATTCTCTAGGTCCATCCATGTTACTGCAAATGGCATTATTTCTTTTTTATGACCGAGTAGTATTCCAGTGTGTAATTCACATCTTCTTTATTCATCTATCTGTTGATGAACATTTAGGTTGTTGCCATGTCTTGGTTATTACAAACAGGGCTCCTGTGGACACTGGGCTGCATGTATCTTTTTGAATTATAGTTTTGGTTGGGACCTATTTAGAAAATAATAGTTCTATATATCCATATTGATTATTTTTTCAGTTTTATTGAGATGTAACTGACACTCACACTGTATAAGTTTAACTTAACTTGCATTGCAAAATGATTACCACAATTAAATTTAGCTGAGATCCACCATCTTATACAAGAAAAAAAAAAAAAAAAAGCAAGGGGAGAATTGTGGTGTTTTTTTTACCTGTGAAGAGAATTCAAGATTTATTCTCTTAGCAACTTTCAACTATACTGTATTGAATTTTTACCTTTCTTACATAAATCTAAGGGGAAATGTGTAGGCCATTAGTGAGTGTGATATTACCAGGATGACAATCTGATTTGCAGTTGTTAGTATGGCTAAAGTTGTCTGATTTAGATCAGTGATCAACACCCTACAGCCCACAGGCCAAAACTACCTGCTTCCGTCTGTTGTAAATAAAGTTTTATTGGAACACAATCATTTATTTACATCTAAGGCTGCTTTCATACTATCATGGCAGAGTTGTTCAACTGCGGCAGAGGCCCAGAGACTATATTGCCCACAAAGCTGAAAATGTGTACTGTCTGTCCTTTTACAGAAAACAATGGTCAACTCTTGATTTAGATGATGGTAGCATTATTTCTGGAGAAGGCAATGGCACCCCACTCCAGTACTCTTGCCTGGAAAATCTCATGGATGGAGGAGCCTGGTAGGCTGCAGTCCACAGAGTTGCTGAGGGTCGAACACGACTGAGCAACTTGACTTTCACTTTTCACTTTCATGCATTGGAGAAGGAAATGGCAACCCGCTCCAGTGTTCTTGCCTGGAGAATCCCGGGGACGGGGGAGCCTGGTGGGCTGCCGTCGATGGGGTTGCACAGAGTCGGACACGACGGAAGCGACTCAGCAGCAGCAGCAGTGTTTCTGATTAGATAAGTAGTCACTAGTGCTGGCATGTAAAGTTCCTACTAGTTAAGGCCTGGAGGCTTAGGGAAAACTATACGGAAATACATTGATTAGGAATGATTCTCGTGTGGATACATACAGAGGTAGGATTGGAAGCTAGAAGACGTGACTGAAGTTCTTTCCACGAGAAACACTGTCTGTCTCTGGGCAGGTCACAGTGGGTTGTTACTGTTGTTTAGTTGCTAGGTTGTGTCCAGCTGTTGTGTAACCCCGTGGACTGGAGCACACCAATCTCCTCTGTCCATTGGACTTTCCAGACAAGTATACTGGAATGGGTTGCGATTTCCTCCTCCTGGGGATCTTCCTGACCCAGGGATCAAACCCCCGGCTCCTACATTGGCAGGCAGATTCTTTACTACTGAGCCACTTAGGAAGCCCCAGAGTGGGTAGAGCCTGAGAAAACTCGTCCATCATGTGTCTAAGGAAATAGGGTTATGACTATGTAATGGCTATAGAGGAATATAAAATAAACGCACTTTCTACAAGTGTTATCAATTCAGTTGCTCAGTCGTGTCTGACTCTTTGCGACCCCGTTAATCACAGCACGCCAGGCCTCCCTGTCCATCACCAACTCCCGGAGTTTACTCAGACTCACGTCCATCGAGTCAGTGATGCCATCCAGCCATCTCTTCCTCTGTCGTCCCCTTCTCCTCCTGCCCCCAATCCCTCCCAGCATCAGGGTCTTTTCCAATGAGTCAACTCTTCGCATCAGGTGGCCAAAGTACTGGAGTTTCAGCTTCAGCATCATTCCTTCCAATGAACACCCAGGACTGATCTACTTTAGAATTGCAGGTTGGATCTCCTTGCAGTCCAAGGGACTCTCAAGAGTCTTCTCCAACACCACAGTTCAAAAGCATCAATTCTTCGGCGCTCAGCTTTCTTCACAGTCCAACTCTCACATCCATACATTATTACTGGAAAAATCATAGCCTTGACTAGATGGACCTTAGTTGGCAAAGTAATGTCTCTGCTTTTGAATATGCTATCTAGTTTGGTCATAACTTTCCTTCCAAGGAGTAAGTATCTTTTAATTTCATGGCTGTAATCACCAACTGCAGTGATTTTGGAGCCCAAAAAAATAAAGTCTGCCACTGTTTCCACTGTTGCCCCATCTCTTTGCCATGAAGTGATGGGACCAGGTACCATGATCTTCATTTTCTGAATGTTGAGCTTTAAGCCAACTTTGTCACTCTCCTCTTTCACTTTCATCAAGAGGCTTTTTAGTTCCTCTTCACTTTCTTCCATAAGGGTGGTGTCATCTGCATATCTGAGGTTATTGATATTTCTCCTGGCAATCTTGATTCCACCTTGTGCTTCCTCCAGCCCAGTGTTTCTCATGATGTATTCTGCATAGAAGTTAAATAAGCAGGGTGACAATACACAGCCTTGATGTACTCCTTTTCCTATTTGGAACCAGTCTGTTGTTCCATGTCCAGTTCTAACTGTTGCTTCCTGACCTGTATATAGGTTTCTCAAGAGGCAGTTCAGGTGGTCTGGTATTCCCATCTCTTTCAGAATTTTCCACAGTTTATTGTGAGCCACACCGTCAAAGGCTTTGGCATAGTCAATAAACCAGAAATAGATGTTTTTCTGGAACTCTCTTGCTTTTTCCATGATCCAGCGGATGTTGGCAATTTGATCTCTGGTTCCTCTGTCTTTTCTAAAACCAGCTTGAACATCTGGAAGTTCACGGTTCACGTATTGCTGAAGCCTGGCTTGGAGAATTTTGAGCATTACTTTACTAGCATGTGAGATGAGTGCAATTGTGTGGTAGTTTGAGCATTCTTTGTCATTGCCTTTCTTTGGGACTGGAATGAAAACTGACCTTTCCCAGTCCTGTGGCCACTGCTAAGTTTTCCAAATTTGCTGGCATATTGAGTGTAACACTTTCACAGCATCATCTTTCGGGATTTGAAATAGCTCAACTGGAATTCCATCACCTTCACTAGCTTTGTTCTTAGTGATGGTTTCTAAGGCCCACTTGACTTTACATTCCAGGATGTCTGGCTCTAGGTGAATGATCCCACCATTGTGATTATCTGGGTCATGAAGATCTTTTTTGTACAGTTCTTCCGTGTATTCTTGCCACCTCTTCTTAATATCTTCTGCTTCTGTTAGGTCCATACCATTTCTGCCCTTTATCGAGCCCATATTTCTCACCTAGCATAACATAACAAGTGTTATGCTAGGTGAGAAATATTTTATTAGTAAGAACAGTAAGAGTGTATTTTGTATTGAGAGGATCTGTTTGGAGCCCAGACCATGTAGACTGTACCTTAAAAAATTAAAAGTCAGTTTAGGTAATTTCATTTAGGGGGAAAGTTTATGAAATCACAATGTGACAGATTTCCAGTGAAGAGATAGGAAAAAATGTTCATCCATCACCGTGGGTTGTCGTGAACTGCCTGCATGGATTTTTAAAGTGTTGTGTCCAGGATGGATGAGTGCATGCTTAGTGCACCCCATAAAAGAAAAAAGACCTGACTCGTTGCGATCAGAAACAGAAAATGTCGTTCAGATATTTGAAACCCTTCTGACGCAAAAATATTGTGTAATCCATAAACAATTCTTTGTGAGTGTTTTAGTTCATCATATGTCCAGAATATAGGATTCACTAGCTCCCTTCATGTACAAAACAATTGCTCCAGGGTGTGTTTATTTATTGTTAAGTAATAAACATTATCCTAGAGGATGTTTAAGTTTGTGAAAAAGATGAATTGGTCAAATACGTACACGGAAATGTAATTGAGGCCCTTTTCTGTCTGATCACCACCTTCCACTCCCCATGCCCCCACACACGTGCACCCTGCCTTCCCACCCTATGACCTGTGACGCGAGCTTCAACGTCTCTGGGGCCCACAAAGCCTATGCCTGGGATAAGCTTTCCTTTCAAGCTCCTATCAGGCTTTCAGCATGGGCTTTGAAGAGATAGTAACATGACTGGGCTCTGACATACACCATAAAGTCAGCCCAGCAGAAGCAAGTGGAAGATTCTACTTGTCCGATAAAAATCAGTTGCTGTTTCCTGTCTTGAAGACGAAAGTTGAGCAAATGAAAGGTCATCTGTGTTTATATTAACAATGCAACAGCTATGCTGCCTTTTCGCAACAACATCGGATCATTATTTATCCACTTATCTTTTTTTTTTCATCATTCCTTTGAACTGCCTGCGTTTGCTTATCATGATATTTCTGAGTCTATAAACAGCCCAAGTATAGCTGTTCTATTTCTCTAAATAGAGTCTTAGGTCATTTTATTATCCAAGGTTATAAGTCATCGGAATGCCCCCATCTGCTGTGCCTCCCATCTGGGGTAGGTTTAACTCTTTCAGATGATGGAAAATCTAGGAGAGCCATTGTGATGTTAGTTACTTTTTCCTACCACACTGTTTTCCAGTGTATCATTTTCCATAAAAAAAAAAAAAAACTCAAGGAAGTCATTAAATATTTGTTTCTTTAGAAATGGCATTAAATGTGATGGCTTCTCTCCCTTCACTTACTGCTGTTTCTGGTTTTCTATAGCCCTGATTATTTTCCCCTGGGAGCACAGCCACTCAGAGCTTCTTCTTACCAACTCAGAGAAACCTTTAAAGATGCCTTTCCAGGGCCTCATGGGCAAATCTCTGTAGCAGAGGAGCTGTGAGTGGGAGAAAGAGACAAAAGCTGGTTAGCCCAACAACCTTGTCCATTTGCCGTCCTTTTAGATGTCATTACATACATATAGATGGTTAGATTTTCTTGCATGAGCATTTTGGGGGTAACAGCTCATTGGTAGACCTGTTTTCAATCCATTTGATTACCTTCAATTTGATAGCTCCTTCAGCAGTGATGAAAAAATGAGCAATGAGGTTTTGATGAATCCCAATATATCAGCTGACTATGAGATACTTCAAATGTGTGAGGCAGGATAATGTCTCTTTCAGTCGTCTGTTGGAGAAAGATGCTCAACAGCAAGGGAACTAAGCAGTGTTTACTTATATTGATGAGCTTATATACAAAATAGGAATGGAGACAGATTCAGCCACGCTGCTGTTTTCCTCCAAGTTGTTATCTTTCTCAGCTGGAGCAGGTTAGGATGTTCCATGGCAACAAAGTACTCCAAAATTTGGCAGTTTACAAACAACCGAAGTTTATTTTCCAATTACACTACATGCCCAATAGTTGTTAGCAGGGAGTTCTGCTCCATGGTATTTTGTCTGAAGAGCCCACAGTGATGGAGGAATCTCTTAATACCAACGTGTATTACATCAAACACTGGTGGACTATCAGTGCAAGCTTTGACTTAAACTTCTACCTGGGAATCACTTCCACTCCTTTGTCTATTTCAGCAGAAGTGAAGGCCAATCCAAGTCTGATGTTGTTAGTGTCTCAGGAAAATATAATTAACCCCCCTGAAGGGAAGCAGGTAGGAGCGAATCATAGTAAAAATCCACCACTCCCTCAACCCCAATATCTTTTCTTCATTTGAGCGATTTCTTCTCTCTTTTTTGAAAGCTTTATAGATCCCTCTTAAAACATCCATCAGGAAACAGTGCTTATGGACATCAGCTTCACTGGTTCTAAAGCAAGGGTTTCACTGTTGGAATGTGTAGTCTGACCTTGTTAGCAGATTTCAACCTGAGACTTGAATGAATAACCTGGTTTTAGGACGGGCAGCATCCACAGAACTACAGGATTTTCTGCTTGATGGTTCCACACTTACACACAAGAGGACAACCCTCTTCACGAAAAGGACCAGAGCTCCTGTCTGCTCTCTCAGCAGCTGGATTCCTCTAATAAGTTACCAAAACCAGGGACCCAGTAACTACTACTCAGCCAGCCCACAGAACCTGTGCGTATGACACCCTGGTAGTTCCCAAGGACCACATCACTCCATGATGGAAACTCAGCTTGTTTCAGCAACAGTAATGGGTTTTCTTGGACCCCTCAGCTCACCTGAAGATGTCTCTTGGTTGGAGCTGTCCTGTCTCTGGGACAGTTGGTTCAAGACAAGAGAAATGTCTACAGACTGTCTCATACCAGGTAAGTTAATTGTTTTTGTTTTGCTTTGGGCAGAGGACCTAGTCATATTTCATCCACTCTTAGAAAGCATAGATGAGTATTACATATGGAAGCTCATTTCTTCCATTCAATGGGTTTAGGTTTTCCAAATGATCGTTGGCTGTGTTGACACCAGGGTATAACGTTATGCAAGTCAACAGAGTGATATTGGACCTTAGTGATCTAACAATGAAAGTGGAAGGAAATATGTGTATTTTTTTCCCCAAAAAATAACTAAAGAACAAGTTGTATGTTTTACAACATTAATGGGATCAGAAATATACAGGATATTTATCCAGTTTCTTTTCTCTTTGCATTATAGAATGATGGAGCCCAAACAGGGAAATTGGCCAGAAGCAGCAATGGCTTCATTGGTGAAGTGGACCAAAAGTGGACCACAGTGAGAAGGTAAATGTCTGGAGATTCTGGCTTCCTAGGACGAAGCCCTTGCCCCACCATAAACATCTATGGCCTCCTTTTACCATGTTGGCCCAAACATAGTGAGGCCTTTTGCCCACGGGCGGCACAGCACCTGCTATCTGCTGATTACTAATGCTAGAAAATACCTAGGCCCTTGGGCAATAACTTATGCAGATATGTATGTGTCAAGTTATAGGGAAGTTGTTAGTACATGACCTGGACTAGAGATACACAATTAATAATCCAGGTAGAAGTAAAGCTTTGTTTTCCAAAGCAAGAAAATGAGAACTTCATTTTAATCATTTTTTCCCTTTCTCTCTCTGTTTGTCTGTTTTGATACTTATGCACGAAACATCATAAACTGCAATAGAAGAAGTTCTTACAATGTGGCCATTTCTTCTCAGACATCGGACCTACTACATCTGTTTCCTGGTTTCCCATCCATCCACTTCCTGTCTGTCCAGAATTCTGTGTCCTTATCATTGTTCATGACGGTCATCATGTACATTTTAAAAGAACAAATGTAAATTAATTAAAGTTTATTATTTCAAGTGTATATCTATACGGTGTCTGTGCATAATTTTTTGTTTTTCCTAATCTTTTTTCTTGCAGGTCAAACAACTCAAGTCTGAGAGTGACATGTGTGTATGGAAATTGAATGCTCTGTAGGTTCCATTGGTCAAGGAAGTTGCTTAGTGAAATCACATAGTCCCATTCTTGACTGCACTACCATAACTTGCATTTTCAAATAAGTGTGTCTCCAGCCTTAGGACAGTGCTACTATTATTGTTGGCAGATTTTGCAACTTAATTTTGACTCATTTAATGAACCACATAAAATCACCTGAGGCCAGATTCTCAGGCCACGTGAATTCCCTTTCAAGTGATGAGAGCTACAGTCTTCTTCAAGACGCCCTTTAAAAATAAAGTCATTTACCTATTTATTTGGCTGCTCTGGGTCTTACTTGTAGCACACAGTACCTTTGTTGCATCATGTATGAAACTGAAACGTTTCACTGCACACACTCTGTAGTTGTGGTGAACAGGCTCAGTAGTTGCTGCACATGGTCTTAATTTATCCAGGGCATGTGGGATCTTAGTTGCTTGACCAGGGATCAAACCCACGTCCCCTGTGTTTCAAGGCAGAGTCTTAACTACTGGACCACCAGGAAGGTCCTCACAATGCCCTTAAGAATCCTGAATTTCTTGAATATAGAATTATTTCTTCTTACCAACGAAGCAGGGGATGTTGTAATATTCCATCTACTTCATTGCGCTTAAGGAGAAATCGAGTAACATGTCTATGAGTGGCATTGAATGATATGTTCTGCTTTCTCCTAGGACAAACCTGGATGATGGTTACAGAACACATGGGCACAGCCTCAGTGAGTAATGGGAGCGTGAAGGTTCTGGGTGAGGTTAAGGGTAGCTGTAGAGAAAGTCTGCTATAGGAGCATTTCTGTTCAAACTCAGGACTGAAATGCCTCCTAGTAACCCCCGCACACACACTTCTTTTTGTAGTATCTGGCAACTTGCATTGTCATATTATGTTCATCACTGAAAATGTGGACATGCTTTTCTTTTTTTCTGTAAATAATGTGTTAACAACAAAGCAGCTACAGAGGCATTTAAGTAGAGGTCCTCAGAAATACCTGTTTTCAAGGTCAGAGCCCACCTGGAAAGGGGGTCTCCATATACCCCAGACTAGACTTATTTTGTATTTTATTAGCCTATCACTGTCTCAGATTGTTTTTACTCCATCACTTATTTTACAAAAAAAAGAAAAGAAAAATTAACTTGATTAGGTGACACCATATTTGCTCTGATTATCCTCACAAACGTAAATGTTTGAACTTTGTCAGTGGGAATAATGTTTACCTTACAGGATTATTAAGCAGGCTAAAATAAATGCCACAAGTACCTAAAAGGTATTACTTCACAAATGGTAAATATTACTGTTTATTAGCTTAGTATGTTGCCCTTCCCCAAAACATTTGTGTTTTAAAGGAAGGCAAGTAACCAAACCAAGGTTAAAGCAGTGAACTTCTTTTTTTTTAATATAAATTTATTTTAATTGGAGGTTAATTACTTTACAATATTGTATTGGTTTTGCCCTACATCAACATGAATCCGCCATGGGTATACACGTGTTCCCCATCCTGAACCCCCTCCCTCTTCCCTCCCTGTACCATCCCTCTGGGTCATCCCAGTGCACCAGCCCCAAGCATCCAGTTTCATGCATCAAACCTGGACTGGCGATTTGTTTCATATATGATATTATACATGTTTCAATGCCATTCTTCCAAATCATTCCACCCTCTCCCTCTCCCATAGAGTCCAGAAGACTGTTCTATACATCTGTGTCTCTTTTGCTGTCTCGCATACAGGATTATCATTACCATCTTTCTAAATTCCATGTATATGCGTCAGTATACTGTATTGATGTTTTTCTTTGAGGTGGATGAAACTGGAACCTATTATACAGAGTGAAGAAAGCAGTGAATTTTTAATTGTGGAATTGTCCTCTTCTGTTTCCAGGAAAGGTAGATTTTTGGCAGGATGCATGTATGCACGGTGGGTTTCTTGGAAGGCACCTGGTATACCTCTCATCATTAGGGAGCCCTGGGCCCAGCCCACTAACGATAGAAAATTCAAGGACAACATGATAGGCATCAAAACAAATAACATATATTGATAACAATTAAATGTGTTGATATTTAGTGATGTATTGATAAATAGATGATGATTATGCACGAAGCAGGTTCTCATTTTGTTTTACATGTATTCATTTACTTAATTCTCTCAACAACCCTACTAAATAGGCCCCATTCATTAACCTCATTTTACAAATATGGAAACAGAAACTTAGAGGGCTTACGTGATTTGCTCAAGCCCATATAGTCATCTGAAGGATTTGGTTCCGATTTTTCCAGACATCAAAATCCTTGCCTTTTCCACCATATCACACGATATTTAATATTAATTGTGCTGTCCACTCTTCCTGGGCTGACCCTGGATATTCTTGGCAGATCTCATTTAGGGGAGGAGGCATTTTCAGGGGTGGTCAGTTAAACAATGATTAAATTTAATTTACTGACTTAAGCCAAAGGGAAGTGGAAAGAATGGGATGACTGTGTTTCAGGGGAAAGATTTGTTATATTTGTGGTCATCATCTACAACAGTGTGGATATCCCTTAGGGGATGTCAGAAGGTGAGGCAGGAGCGGGGTGGTAGCTCCTCGTGTATGTTGTCTGCCTACAGAGCTGTGTCAACGTGGACAGCCAGAGTGTGGGGAGTGAAAATTCCTTCCAGTGGGCTGGGAAAGACATATTAAGGCTCTGTTTCCTATCACCTTTATTTGAGGAGCAAGCAGCGCACCATTGATTGAAAGGGACATGTGATGAGGTGTCAGAATGAGAAAGTCTCTAAAGGAGGTTCCAACAGACTCCCCAACCCCTGCAATTAGGAAGGACGTGATAAGGGACCAAAAGGTTAGGGGAGAGATTAGAAATGCAGGCAATTCTTACCAGGCTCGTGGCGGAAAGATGAGATACGTCCAGTAGCAGAGCTGTGGAAACTATTAGAAACGGAGCTGATTGCAGCCTTTTTAGCATACTTCAGGAAATGGAGGGCATTTTTCCCCTTTGGGGCTTGTAGTTTTTCCAATTGTCCTTGTTCAGGAAAGGGTTCATTCTTTGAGCCAGGTTGCCTCATGCTCTGATTTCTCAACTCCATGAAGGGGAATAATTAGAGGTTCATAGTGAACCAAAATAGAAAAGGCTAAATGCATGTAGCAGAGAGGTGGAAAATGTTCTGTCTTGTAAATTGTATTGTTTCGGTTCCTGGCAACAGGAAGGAGCGGTTCTCACCTATGCAACTCTGAATGGATGTTAGAACTCACCCCTCTTTTCAACCGGCCAATATTCACTCTCAGTGGTTGATACTGGGATTAGGAAGGGTCCTAAGTTTGGTCAAAAGTAAGAAAAATTTCCGATAGCATGGACACCTTTTCTCCCTGGGGTTGAGAGATGGCTGACCTTCCCTACACATCATAGCTGTGTCCCAGTTTTAGAATGTTTCTCATTGTTAAAACTTGGGCATTTTTCAATGTTTTAATTTACTGAGAACCTTTTATGAACTGAGCTAGTTATTCACATGTTATTCATTCAGAAAAATTGATCTTGAGCAACCAAAGTGTGTCAGGCACAACCCTGGAATGCTGAGAGCATGCTGTCTCTTAATTCCAGAAACTGAAGAGGAGAATGGCCACCTATTTTACAAGTGAAAAAAATGCAGGATTCAAAGGAGTGACATTCACAGAGTTGTGCAGTTAACATGTAACAGATGGGAATCAAACTATTGGGAATTCTCTAACTTACTGAACTCTTAATGCCTCCAGAAGCCCAGATCAAGACCTATTCCTAGATCCCCTGTCCTAGAGCAGGACTTTCTGGTGCCCAGGCTCCTAGACTTCGTTGTCTCATTCTGTTCTCTTTTCACCACTGCAACTTAGCCCAAAGCCTCAGTTGCTGATACTCTCGGCCTCCCAGAGTGACAGTGACCTAGTGTGACAACAAAATTTAAAGGAATGAGACTAGAGAAGACTGCCAGTGATCACCCCCTCCCAGCTGCGTTTGAACAGTGGCCTTGTGGAGATACTGTGCTGGTGTTTTATCTGATGAGTTGAAAATGGAGATGGATGACGAAAGATGGCAGGTAGGCAAGATGGGAGCCAGGTGTGTGGGTACATGCCTATTGAATCAGACTCTTTCTAGTTTAATGTATGGCCCCAGTTCTAGGAGCTGACATTATGGCAACCCAGAATCTCACTGGTTACCTCCTTAGTTGGGTGGGCAAAGATAGCCCTGCATGACAAAGTTATTCTGAAGGGGTTTCTTCCAGTAAGCCAGGGAGACACATTTAAAGGCACCTTTATTTAGCCAAACGGAAGGAAAATAAAGTTCACAAATACCGTATTAGTTCAAGTCAATGAGTGGGTGGCTTTGTGGGGGATTGGTGTTTTCATTGTTCTGGTGGACTGCCCAAAACAATTCTCTGTCTCCTGGCAGAGCTGGAGAAGTTCATTTTGTATAATCCAGACACTTAATTTAGGTCCCTTCTGCAATTGCAGTGTGAGCTATTATGTTGCTGGTCATGCTGTTAGAATGATCAGTAATTCTGTCAACGTATCTGATGAACAGTTTACAAACCTCAGTGTTGTACCTTTGCCGTGCGAATCAAAAACTCTCTTGCCACAGCAAACTCCACACTGTCAGGAGATATTATTTTAATCAAATAATATAAAATAAAATCAAACAACTTCAAAGTACTGGTAGTCAAGATAACTCATGAATAGTTCATTTTTAATCATTGTAGACGTATTTTGGGATGTTTTAATACATGCTAACATAGGAAGATCTAGCTGTTACTTGTTTTCATAGACACATACCATTACTTCTACAGGAAAATATTTTTTATTGACAAAATAGGTTTTTTTTTTTTCCTGGCCAAAATAGATTCTTTTAGTAATGTTTATTTATCTATCATTTTCCATCCTTTGAATTCTGGAATTGGTCCAAGCCTAATACTGTCACTAAACGTGTGTCCTTTCATTTTATTCCCCAATCTTAATTTCCGAAGTTTTCAACAGATGATTTGCTTGGTAAAAGGATGAGAAGCTGAAGTTGGCTTGATAGTTGTCAAGTACCTTTTGTTTTCTCCCAACAATGATTTATGAAAGAACCTCTAGATTTCAGAGTTTATCTTTTCCATCTTCATCTTTCATTGCTTACGTAAGCATGAGTCTGATCACTGAGATGATGTTCTTTCTTCGACAGAGTTGTGCCAAGGTCTGTTTGGATGTAAAACCATCATTGATTAAGCTGTCATCATTGAGTCAAGATGAAGCTATGTGTATTAGATCTGTTTGAGTTATAATAGATGATTATATAAGGATAGTATATTTATTTGATTGGAGATCCCAATGACTTAATAGTGCTCAATAATACAGAAAAAAAAAATTGTTTAAGGGTCAAAGTCACAGTGTACCAATGCTACACCTCAAATGACCAAATATTAAAGTGTGTGTTGGGTACTCAATCATGTCCGACTCTGTGGGACCCCATGGACTGTAGCCCCTCAGGCTCCTCTGTCCATGGAATTCTCCAGGCAAGAATACTGGACTGTGTTGTCATTCCCTTCTCCGGAAATATTAAACGCACACACTTAGAGGAAATTCTGTTGTGTTATGGCAGCCTCAGCACCAACACCTTCATCACAGCTCTGCCACAATGTGTGCCAGCCAGGCAGTAGCAGAGTGTTTGGGACTGTATTCATGGATGTGTTCCAGTGAGCATAATAATGTTCAGGAGTAAATGGGAGAGATTTGGGGTTCATTTTTCAGACATATTAGGGTATCGTCTATCCCTTAAGCTCACTCAGACACAGAATTTATCCAAATCAAGGCTCTAGGTTCTTTCTAGAACTCTTCATGGGTGTGTGTTTGTTTAACCTGGCTGACACTGATGCATTGCTCATGACCCAACTCATCTGGGAAAGTCCCCGGTTTCCCCAGCCTGCCCCAGCTCCTAGTCGGAACACAGTGTCCCTCCTCTGTGCTCCCCTTCGTGATTTCTTTTGCCCTGGCACTTATTGCATTATATTGTAAAAAGTCTATTACTAGGGAAGTGTTTCTCCTTCCTTTATGCATGTGTTTCTTAACAGGAAGAACTAAGCCATGTTTATCTTGTCTCCCCATGGCCAGCACAGGGCCTGCCTATATAATAAACTCCAAAGAAACTTCCATTGGATGGTTAAATACTTTTTTGAAAATCCTACAGGGGCTTCTTTATTTGCACCAGAAGTCTCCATTTCATCTGGTTGGTTTTTAACAAAGCCAAGATTTAGGGTAAGAGGATGGAAGAGCATTATCTTATAAAACACCTTAGCACTGCCTGATGAACAGGAAACTCATTTCGGAGTTCTTAGCAATAAAGATTGTCCTTGAAAGTAAATTTCAGAATTTTAACTACTCTCATTCTCTATTGTAACATCACCATTTCTTAGGCGATTGCTACAGTTTTGAGTACTGTTTTCAAAAGGAAATATTTGATTGAAATTCATTTTCTTTGAATATTTTTATTACACTTAATGAGCTACACTTTTTCAATGTGCTGATCTCACTCTGGAAACATGATGGGAATTAAAAAGAAAAACTTTTTATTTTGTATTGGAGTATACAATGCTGTGTTAGTTGCAGAAAGATAACAAGGGACTCAGCCATAACATATAAAATGTATCCATTCTCCCCAGACTCCCCTCCCACCCAGGATAATGATAGGCACTTTTGATAGGTAACTCCTATAAATGTTATGCTGTTTGTGGAAACTCTTAGTAAATTTTAAAACAGCATCCACCTTAGAAATAACATTTTAAATTAAACTTAGGATACTTAGGTTCATGTGCAGTTGTAGGAAATAATACAGAGAGATCCTGTGTACTTTTGACCCAGTTTCTTCCAGTGTTAACATCTTGCAGGACTATTTACAATATCACAAGCAGGATATTAACAAGGATACAGTCAGGACACAGAACATTTTCATCACTATGAGAATCCCTTGTGTTGCCATTTTATAGCCGCATGTGCTTTTTTCTCTTGCCTATTCCCATCTTAAATCCTGGCAAACATTAATATTGTTGTTTCAAAAATGTTATATAAATGGGATCATCTCATCTATAACTTTGGGGAATTGACACTAGCCATTCAATATAAATATTTGGAGCTTCTTCCCTTATCACAAGTATCTGGAGGTTTATCCAGATTATGTGTATTTCAGTAGTTCATTCCTTTTTGTGGCTGAATAATATTTCATGGGATGGCTGTTGAACCATTCACCCACTGAAGGACACCTGGGTAGGTTCCAATTTGGGACTGTTACAAATTAAGTTGCTATAAATATTCATGTACTGAGGTTTTTACATGAACATAAAATTTCAGTTGTCTGGGAAAATGCCCAAGAGTATAATTGAGGGGTCATTGCATACTTAGTTTTCCTTTTTTAAGCAACTGTTAGAATATTTCCAACATCGCTGTACCATTTTACATCACCAATAGCAATGTAAAAGTGATCCAGTTTGTCTACACTCCCCCCACCCCAGAAGGTCGTGTTGTCACCTTTTCATTTTAACCATTATGGTAGGTGTATAGGGATATTTCATTTTGGATTTAATTTGCATTTCCCCAATGGCTGCTGATGTTGAACCTCTTTTCATGTGCTTATTTGCCATCTGTATGTTGTCTTTTGTGAAATGTTTCTTCCTGCCTTTGCCTGTTTCTTAATTGGATTGCTTTTGACTGTTGAGGTTTGAGAGTTCTTTATATATTCTCGACAGCCGTCCTCCACTGGATAGTTTACACATATTTTCTCCCAGTATGTAGCTTATTCTTTCATTCTCTTTACCAGGTCTTTTCCAGAGCAAAGGTTTTTAATTTCGATAAAAATAATTTTTTATACTAAATAACCAGATACCTATGGAAAATCTTGTCCAGGATCATGTGAAATTGTTTTTATGTATTACGAGATCTCTCTCCCCTAATGTCACACAAATTCAGCCTTCACAGTAATAATGGAAACAGAATCGTAACTTGTAAATTCGCTAATTGTTTTACTTCCTCAAAGCTTTTTCTATAAGGTTATTTCCGATAACATTTGTTGAGTACCTACTCTGTGTTGAGTAATAATGATACAAAACTCATAATTTGTGGTTTTTTTGCTTTAGGCACTTAGGTTTGCTTGATTACATCTTAATTTTTATTTGGTAATTTCCATTCAGGAAGTTCGTGATAGTCTTGTTTTCTAAATCTTCACTGATTTATGATTATAAAGAGAAAAAAGGCCTTAATTTTGCTTTTAGCTGTGGAACCTAAAGAAATAAAATGAAATAACTTGTATGTCCCTCTCTAAAACAGAACATTCTCACAATCTTCACTTTTACTCCTTAAACCCTACTTAGCAAACCATCCTACTCTTAGGACATACAAGGTTTTCAGAATACATCAGAACTAGATAAAAAGTCATCATAACTAAGCACTATTGAAACCTACTTATAATATTAAAATTTGAAGGCTATTTTACAGGGCCATGTTTATAAATATGTGAAAATGAAATGTATGTTTGACAATAATTAAAGTTAGCCTCTATAAAGGTAGAGTTATAAACGGCTGTTTCTATGTTTTTAATTTTACTAGTGTCTGAGTACTTTAAAAACTATCAATATTTTGGTTTGTCATGGTCATTATTATAGAGAGCATTTTTTAACTTGTGAAGATAAATGAATTTGATTTGGCTGAACTTAGCAAACAAAACCAAATGAGGACTCAAAGTGCCACAGGATAACATGGGTCATCATAGTTGTTTCCATGGTGATAGACTCTGATGTCACAAACTCAGCAACACAGTGATTCAATGAACATTGAGGCAGAGGATAAAAGGTAGGAGTTCACCAGGATGTATGCCATCTTCACTTTATATGATGTTATTAATTAAAATAAAAGGCTGGATATTTCTCTTAGTGAGATTATATAAAGATATTATTACATGTATTCAGACTTGCCTGAACATGGCTATGTTGGTTTTAAATGAAAGATTTTTCAAACACACACACACACACAAAATTCATAAAGAGAATTTGACTTAGAATTGTGTATTCATAAGAAAAGACCTTTTCTTCTCACATTCTGAAAAGCTTGCTCATTCATTAATCACAGTTAAAGCCAGGGAAATTTTTTTTATCAGTATCCTTACTCTTTTCTTATTTAATGATCTTGTTTTTCAGGTTAAAATATTGGCACTGAGTCAATAGAGAAGAGGTCTTTAGTGGTCACATACTCAGAGATTAAGAAAACAGTTTTAGGTTGAAAATTAGGCATTTTCCCTGCTAGTTATGGTTGGTACACGCTTTAGGCTAGATTTCTATGACATAAGCACATGCAGAGGAATTGGCAGTGGCTGTGGCCCGCTTGATGTTTGTACCATCTCCGTGGTAGCAAACACCCAGGCTACAGGAAGCACATACTTGGCTCTCTGAATCCGTTTAGCTTATCCACCTAGGAAGTGAGAGGGAACCTTCCTCTCACTTTTTATGTCAATATCAAGACAATTCCTCTGATTTCAAGGATACTTGAAGATTTCAGAAAAGCAGCTTTTCCCTTGAAAGCTTAAGAGAGAACATTCCAACACCCAACTGGTTTTTCAAACAAATTAAAAGTGTAATGCTGACAGTTGGCCCGAAAAGAAAAAGGCATCAAAGACCTTGGGTTACAGGCTGCATTTTGCCACTGTAGGACCTTCACCTCTGATACTTAATTTTCTCATAAAAACTGAGTTGTAAAAAACTTTAACTATCACAGGATTGGTGCGACTTCAAAATAAAACATTTTGGTGGCAGCCTGGATGGAAGGGGGGTTTGGGGGAGAATGGATGCATGTATATGTGTGGCTGAGTCCCTTCGCTGTTCACCTGAAACTCACAACACTGTTAATCAGCTATGTGCTGTGCTGTGCTTAATCGCTCAGTCGTGTCCGACTCTTTGTGATCCCATGTACTCTTTGTGAGCCCACCAGGCTCCTCTGTTCATGGGATTCTCCAGGCAAGAATACCAGAGTGGGTAGCCTATCCCTTCTCCAGGGGATCTTCCCAACCCAGGAATTGAACCGGGGTCTCCTGCATTGCAGGCGCATTCTTTACCAGCTGAGCTACCGGGGAAGCCCTAATCAGCTATACTCTAATACAAAATAAAAAGTTTAAAGAAATAAAATGTCTTTAAAGCTCTCAGTTGAGTGCATGTATAAAGTCAGTTCTTAATGAATGACAGTTGTTCCTCTCTACCACAGATGTCAGAAAGGTCTGATCCCATTCATGTTTCACTCAAGGAAGGATGAATTTCACTGACCACGCCCAAAGCATACAGAAGGTGAATTCTTCCCCGTTTCTATCAGTTGCGGAACACACAGTTGTTACCCAGCTGGTGTAACACAGGAAAGACAGTTATACAAAGGAGGAGATGGTCCACTTCTCCCTACTATACACTGAGCCCCTCTGGCCCACCCCCACCTCCACCTCCTGCTTTGCACCAATTCCAAGACTGTCTTCCTTCTGCAGGTTTACCTGAACCTCAACTCCAAAGAATTGCATTCATTATGAGCTAGAGGAAGTCAGATCCACTTTCTGCTGCAATGGCCCTCCGGCTCTCTGGCACTTTCACGTCCTCCTCCTTTGGAAAGCCTTCATCGTTTTGTGCCTTACAAAGCAGTCCTATTGTTGCTTCTTTCCATTGAAGGAAAAGGTGAACCATCTCACTTAGGGCTGCAGCACAACACAAGTCCCTGGAAGGAAAGCTCTGAAAGGAAAACCCACGTTGCCCCTGAGATATTCCAAAATCCCAGTTGTTTTCCCTTTTGAAAAATTTTCAGTGAAATTTCAAAATCCTCCTTGACAGTGGATCAAACGCTTGTGATTGGGCCAAAAGGCTTATTTCACTGTGTACCCAAAATAGTGTACCTTGACTAAGAGAAAATCAAGATTAGAAATTGTTTGAGGACATGCTGTGAAAAACAGATTCTATTGAATCTACTCTCTTTTCAGAGGGTTGCCAAGCTAAATTTGAACTAGTCTAATCAAGGTAGGTGATGGATTCCAAACTAGGGATAAAGTGAGTTTTGTATTCAGTAAAGTATAATAGTATTTGGTGGAGGATTGTGGAAGATGCTAAATGTATCTTTGAAAGCAGGAAAGCATACATCTGTCTTTATACTAAATGATCATTTTCCCTTTGTCTTTTACATCCTCATAAACCCGAGGCCCAACAAATAACCAGGCCATTCACATATCTGCTCCCGTCACTTTAAATAGTTAAGTTGATAATGTATCAAATCTTCCCCTGGGGCGAACAACCATGGTGGATAAACAACTAGAAAGATAAGTAAAGGAGTAGTGGAAGAGAGATAAATAAGGGAATTGTTACATATAAACAGCTGCAACAAGATGGACCTGGTACTTCATTGTACAGCGGAAACTAACACAACATTTTAAAGCAATTAGATTCCAATTAAAAAAAAAAGAAGCGCAGATAATTATGAACAAATTAGGGAGTTGGGAATGGGCAAAATAAGTGAAAGGGGTCAACTGTATTGTGATGAATGGAAACTAGGCTGGTAGTGGTAATTACTTTGTAGTGTATGTGGTTATTTAATTATAATAGTGCATACTTGAAATATATACAGTAAAAAATAAAAACTAAAGCTAAGCAAGAGAAAGAAATAGACCTGGGAGCTCAAATAGGAGGGAACTTGGAAAAAGCGGCAGCTAACACAGCAAGATAGTGGTGGTTACAGTGTCTGAGGGAAGAACTGAAGGGTGGATTTTACAGTTTCCCTTTTGTACCAGAATTTCTCTGCAAGAACACAAATTCCTAGTAAGGATTCTAGATTGCCTTGTGGGCTTATGTACATTTTTTTCCCACAATAACAGCTAGCAATTTACATATTATATACTAAACTTTCCTAGAGAGAGGATTATATACGATTGTTTGTCATTTACATCAACCTGGTCCTGCCTTTGCTAGGAAGTCATGCTTTCCTGGAATGCATTTTGTTTATGAAGTTTCTTAAATTCAAAGTAAGAGAAAAAAAGTGTGGCTCTAGAAAATAGTCTAGTAATTTCTGACATTATGGACTCTCCATGTATTCCTGTCTTGGATTTGAATCGACGGCAAAATGCTTTCATACTGCCTAGAGATTGAGATACACAACATAACTTCCTTATGTTTCCCACTGATGAATCATTTTACTTGCACAGCATTTTCAATAGATGAAACACATTTTCATCTTCCACTTTTCTACTTTGTGAAAGTGCCAAGGCACCATCAGCCAAGTCATTAAACCAGTTGACTTATTAATGGATTGACGTGATTCAAGCATTTCCCAAAGGGTGAACCCATATTTGGGTAATCCCAGGCACTTCCACCATATTTTTCTGTCTACTCCCCAATGCTGTGATGAAGAGCATCATGTTTTTCCTTAGAAGTGTGACAGTTTTTCAAAATCAAAAGTAGAAGAGATGCTACTGAGCAGTGGAAATCCAGCAATTAGAAACAGCATATCTAACCAAAGAGGCCACCTTTAAAAATCATTTGGGGACATCCCCGGCAATCCAGTGGTTAAGACTCCACGGTTTCAGTGCAAAGGGTGCAGGTTAGCTCCCATGTAAGGACTAAGGTCCCACATGCTACTCCATGCAACCAAAAAAAAATTAACAAGTCATTTTGCCCCTCTGGGCCTTGTCCACTTCCCCTGTAGAGTAGGAGGTGGGACTAACTCACCTCAAAGATTCCTGGAAGCTTTAAATAAAAGTCTACGATTGATTTCTGGAGTTAGACCAAAGAAAGAAGTCTTTCCTAGCTGCTGCCATAATTATAGTGGTGATTCAAAGAGAATGTGGGGAGGGAGGCAGCCATCCCTGGAGTTTCTTAAAAGGCATTACCAAGTCGGAGCATCACCCAAGGACCACATAGGAATAGCCAGAAATCAGGCTGTTTGCTGATGTGCCTTGTCTACAAAAGAATCTCCCCAACAGTTCTGCTTGTTCATCTCTTCATTTCGCAAGATTATTGAACCACTTGATTCTACAACTTCTCCACAATTTACTTGATTTGCTTTCCTTTGGGGTGACATGTGTGCCCCCAATGGGTGATCGAAGGACTGAACATTAATCCTTATTAAAAATGAACTTGACCCAAAAGATGGATGACTATGCCACGGCCTGATTCTGCTTGTCTTCATTCCTCTCTTTTCATTAATTCATTTATTCCTATTAGAATGACCGAGGCTCATTTTTCTTCTCGTGATGCCCAAGATTTTTATTTATTGAAATCAATTAGGAAAGTCCTAGTTGACTGTTACAAACCACCTCAGAATTCTTCAAAATTGAGGATATTTCATATGGAGTCCTAATTACTTTAAATTTGGCTCCAAGCACTTGATAATCACAGGACTCCACAGTGGCATTGTTATAGATGGGGGAAAGCTCAGGTGAATCTGTTTTTTAGGAATAGTGTTTTGGTCTTGGAAATACCCACCTCTATGCCAAACAAGGCAAATATGCGGTTGTTATTATTATTATTAGTTCCTCTTCAGTTCAGTTCAGTCAGTCAGTCTTGTCTGACTCTTTGCAACTCCATGGACTGCAGCACACCAGGCCTCTCTGTCCATCACCAACTCCCAGAGCTTACTCAAACTCATGTCTATTGAGTCAGTGATGCCATCCAACCATCTCATCCTCTGTCATTCCCTTCTCTCCCGCCTTCAGTCTTTCCCAGCATCAGGGTCTTTTCAAATGAGTCAGTTCTTTGCATAGATGATCAAAGTATTGGAGTTTCAGCTTCAGCATCACTCCTTTCAATGAATATTCAGGACTGATTTCCTTTAGGATGGACTGGTTGGATCTCCTTGCAGTCCAAGGGACTCTCAAGAGTCTTCTTCAACACCATAGTTCAAAAGAATCAATTGTTCAGCACTCAGCTTTCTTGATAGTCCAACTCTCACATCCATACATGACTACTGGAAAAACCATAGCCTTGACTAGATGGACCTTTGTTTGCAAAGTAATGCCTCTGTTTTTTAATATGCTGTCTAGGTTGGTCATAACTTTTCTTCCAAGGAGCAAGCATCTTAATTTCATGGCTGTCGTCACCATCTGCAGTGATTTTGGAGCCCCCAAAAATAAAGTCTGTCACTGTTTCCACTGTTTCCCCATCTATTTCCCATGAAGTGATAGGACCAGATTCCATGATCTTTGTTTTCTGAATGTTGAGCTTTAAGCCAACTTTTGCACTCTCCTCTTTCACTTTCATCAAGAGGCTCTTTAGTTCTTCTTCACTTTCTGCCATAAGGGTGGTGTCATCTGCATATCTGAGGTGATTGATATTTCTCCCGGCAATCTTGATTCCAGTTTGTGCTTCATCCAACCCAGCATTTCTCATGATGTACTCTGCATATAAGTTAAATAAACAGGGTGACAATATACAGCCCTGACGTACACCTTTTCCTATTTGGAACCAGTCTGTTGTTCCATGTCCAGTTCTAACTGTTGCTTCCTGACCTGCATATAGATTTTTCAAGAGGCAGGTGAGGTGATCTGTTATTCCCATCTCTTTCAGAATTTTCCACAGTTTGTTGTGATCCACACAGTCAAAGGCTTTGGTATAGTAAATAAAGCAGAAATAGATGTTTTTCTGGAACTCTCTTGCCTTTTCAATGATCCAACAGATGTTGGCAATTTGATCTCTGGTTCGTCTAGTTTTTCTAAATCCAGCGTGAACATCTGGAAGTTCATGTTTCACGTACTGTTGAAGCCTGGCTTGGAGAATTTTGAGCATTGCTTTGCTAGCATGTGAGATGAGCATTCTTTGGCATTGCCTTTCTTTGGGACTGGAATGAAAACTATCCTTTTCCAGTCCTGTGGCCATGCTGAGTTTTCCAAATTTGCTGGCATATTGAGTGCAGCACTTTCACAGCATCATCTTTTAGGATTTGAAATAGCTCAACCGGAATTTCATCACCTCCACTAGCTTTGCTGATGAATGGAGTATAATCTGTAAAAATAGTAAATAACTGCACTGTGCACCTGAAACTAATAGAGTATTGTACATAACTACACTGCAATTTAAAAAGCATAAAATCCATATGTGTTATTTTTCTAATTTCTATATCCCCAGAATAGGGGCTTGAAAGGAAATCAGATCTCAAATCAACAGGCTAATCTGTTGGATTCTGTACTAAACTGTTTGTTTGCATGTTACCAGATATTCATTGAAATCATACCACATACAGGGAACAGTTTGTGTCAGGCAAAACTTTTAAACCAGAATTGCTGCACATGGAATCAGATTTGAAATAACACTTGGTTCACTTGCACCCTTGTATCAGAAGGACCTATTCTGTCTTTTCCTGATGTGTCTTTAAAAGCATAGGATGTGTCTTTAAAAGCAGCTGAGTGTCAAGTTTCCCTTTTCACTAGGCCTCGGGATTTGAATAGACTAGCAAAGGACATCATCTGGCATGTGATTGATATTTATGACTGTTCTTGCTGGCAGAAGATATGCCCATGTTGGCAGCATCAGTGAAAATCCAAAGTTTAAACTTGCCCTCGATGATTTGATGAGTATCTCTTTTTGACTGAGGGGCTTCCTTGATGGCTCAGCAGTGAAGAATCTGCTTGCAATTCAGGAGATGCAGGAGATGCGGGTTTGATCCCTGGATTGGGAAGATCCCCAGGAGAAGGATCTTTTTAATTCTGCTGTCTGCTCTTCTAAAATGCCACATGTCCGACTGTACACACTTAGTGATAGCTATAAGTATAAAGCGTTGCTCACCAATAAAAATCACAAAGTTAGTTTTTTTAAAAAAAAAAATCTTCTACTGGCCTGAAATTACAAAATGTTAGCCACTGTGGAGAAAAAAGCATGTTTCCTTGTACAAAAAGTTCATGTTGGCCATCAATGTATAAGAACACCAAGAGATATATCTACCTTATGTTTGCCTCGCATATTCTCTTCCCGTTTAAGAGAATATTCTTTTAAATATTTAAGAGATAAATAAATATTTATTTATCCAGTTTAAGCATAGTCTCAGCCAGTTCCAGTTTTCTCTAGAACTGAAAAGCTAAAGATAACAGTTAGTTTACAATGGATCGCATGAGAAAAGAAATTGTGAATTTCTCTGAAGACTTTTTTTCTGACATGTACATCTCAGGGGTTGACATTTTTGTGGCTGATTAACTTCAGTAGAACATTATTTTGAAGTTTAGGTATTTAATGAGTTGATACGACACAGGCTCTCCAGAGATTGTATGTTCTCTTCAGTTTGAGTCTCTGTCATATTTTTAAAATGAAAAAAAATAAAGTCTGATTTTAACACCATAGTTTAACATTTATAGAGGCACCTGTGAAATCATTGCTATATTTAGTTATGTTCTATTACTAAAGTTGGGTCTAAAGTAGGAAAATAAATTTATGTTTATCTGAAAATTGATATTGTCGTACACACCTGGATGAAGAAAACCACATAAACCAGCAAAAGGATTTGAAATTTTCCTATGCAAGATTTTCTTTTGCTTTTCATTAATGTGTGCTGCCAGAGGCTTCCCAGGTGGCCCAGTGTTAAAAAAAAAAAAAAAAAATCCACCTGACAATGCATGCAGATGCAAGAGATGCAGGTTCGATCCCTGGGCTGGGAAGATCCCCTGGAGAAGGGAATGGCAACTCACTCCAGTATTCTTGCCTGGGAAATCCCTTGGACAGAGGAGCCTGGGGGCTGCAGGCCATGGGTTCACAGAGTCGGACGTGACTGAGCGACTGAGCACGCACATACACAGCGTGTGTTGCCACTTGCTCAAGATTTTGCTTTTAAGGGGCTTTCTAACCAGGTTCTTTATTTAATCACTAGACATAAAATAGCCAAGGCTTAAATTAGCGTAATATCTCAAGATCTTGAATATGACACTTTAATAATTTTTACATAATGGTAGCTTCAGGGGATTGAAGCTGCTCTTTTAGCTGGCCCAAGTCTGCGAGAATGATCCAAAGTCTCTGAGTTATTTGATTTTATTTCTTTTTACCCCCTAAAGCGCTGGAAATGGTTGGCTCTGATGTGCTCCTAAAACAACCGCAAGATGAGGAAAAACAGACAGAGATGAAAACCAAGCTCACCCACATCCTACGTCAATTAGCTATTTTCTTTCTCTCTGTAAACAAGTTGGGGGAGGGGGGTGGCAGTGTTATAGCTTTTACGGTAGATGTTCTCTGTACCTCCAGCCCCCGCCCAGAGCTCTCTTCTGCCGCCCCCACCCCTTAATCCCCCCACGTAAGCTGACACCAGGACGTTTTCTCCGGCAGTGCTCCTTGTTTACTCTGACTTCATCTTGAAGGTCATCGGCACATTGAATTATCTTGGGAGAATCTTCAGGAGAGAGAGAGAGTGTGTGTGTGTGTGTGTGTGTGTGTGTGTGTGTGTGTGTGTGTGTGTGTGTGTGTGTTCGCGCGCGCGCGTGCACGCACACTCGTGCACTTATGATGCTTCGGAAAGATGTAAGCCGGATTGTTATTTCAAGTAAATAACAAGTTGAAAGAAGAATATTAAGGAAACTGGTTTTAAAATTAAAATTGTTCAAGTGCAATTAGTTGTTGAAATGAAAATGCCAAGAGCTCAGCAAGAACTTGCTTGTGTCTCTAGCCTTACAGCAACAACAAAACTTGATTCTAAAATTGCTGACACTGAATTTTTTTAGGCATGGGGCTTTTCAAAAAGATATTAAAAGCAATATAATCATATAGCAAATGCAAGCTATTATATATAGAATAGATAGCAATAAAGTCCTATTGTATAGCTCAGGGAACTATATTCAATATTCTATAATAAACCACAGTGGACAAGAATATATATGTATAACTGAATCACTTTGCTGTAGAGCAAAAATTAACACAACATTGTAAATCAACTATACTTCAATAAAATAAATTTTAAAATTTAAAATTTAAAGCACAAGAATAAATAAAAATAATGTAATCATAGACAGTGTGCTTTGTTGAACCAGATCATTGGAAAATTCCCTCATTCATTTATTCATTAAGCACCTGTTATACACCAGGCAATGTACCATCAAAGATGAATAAGATGTGCTGGAATGCACAGTCTAACAGAAGGGATATAAAAGCAAAGAGTGGAAATATATGTGGCAGTAAATATTTGGATATAGCAGTATGACTGAGTAAGGGTATTTCAGTTAAGTCTTCAGGAGGAATGTAACAGAAAAAAAGAAGAGAGAGCTAGTACTTCTGGGAAGAAACCACCTATGCAGCAGGGTGGGGTCATGGCAGAGCAACATATATTCAGAAGGGCAGGCAGTTCAGCATAGCTGTCATGTACACTTCCGCAATAGGAATGGACTGGCTGCAAAGAGATCATTCAGTTCAAAGTGATTGAACTGAATTTTAGATAGAATAAGTCTATAATCTGACAATGATGTGTTAGCTTCCACTGTGCAGCAAAGTATAATCCACTACATGTATATTTCCATATATCCCCTCTTCCTTGGATTTCCTTCCCATTTACATCACCACAAAGCAGTGAGTTCCCTGTGCTATACAGTGGTTCTCATTGGTTATCTATTTTATACATAGTATCAATAGTGTATATATATCAATCTGAATCTCCTAAGCCATCCCAACTCCCTTCCCCCCTTGGTAACATTGTAAAGCTACTCTATTCCAATAAAAAAATAAATAAAAATAAAGTTGTTTAAAAATTTTTAATAAAATAGAATAAAACCATGCAGAAAAAAAAAAAAAGGAAGAAATCTAGCAACATGATGTGTAGGTGACTAAGAGCAAAGAGAGATCATTTAGGCTGTCAGGTACCTAAAGAGAAATAGAATAATTTTGTTGAGCACCGTATATGGGGTGGACATCACTTATTTTATGTATTTCACCTCCTTTAATTTTCACCACAGCCTTGTAAGTTAAGGTTGATAAAGGATGATGTAAGTAAAGGCAGTGTTCAATGAAGGCCATAGAGGGTCTGAGATCTCTGTCTTGGGATATGTATCAGGAAAGTCAGGAGCACTTTAAGAAAGAGAAGAGGTGATGGTCGGCTGGTTGCCATGATTTAGTCACTTATCTGGGTGCCTGTCCACTTTTTGAACTAAAGAGGAGTGAGTTGGCAAGCAAAGAAGGTAAGCAGTCTCCCAGAACCATTTGGAGGAAAACTTATCTCTGGGATTTGCTCTCAATTCCTTTTTAACAAAAAGAGCAGATTTAAAAAAAACAAAAAAAACATAAAGGAATGCACAGGAATGCACAGATTTCTTTGACCTCTCAATGAATGACATCTTTTAGTACTATTTTATATCTTGATATCTAATTTGCCCTTAAATCTCACCATCAGGGTTATCTGGTTCCTTGCTTGATGATGTCATTTTTATACCCAGCTTACTACCTACTGCAGCAACCATGCCATGGGCTCTATCCAGAAACCTGGACTGCTTCCAGCTATTGCCTTCTGGCAGAAGGGCAGTTAGAAGGAAATGGGAAATCTGAAAGCAGAGCTCTCCCAGCACAGGAGCAGGGCGGTGGGGGGCAGGGAGCGTTTTTTGGAGGAAGAGTTCTCTCTTCAGTAGTTGCCTTTATCACACTCATGTTCTATCCAGTGGTTCTTTGTGCCTCCACAAAATTTCATGTCTCTAGCAATTGAACTAGGAAATTTGGAAGGACTGCAGCTCTGACTCTTTTAAGACAGAGATGAAATAGTTCAAGCTGTTGGTAGCAACTTTTTACCTCTTGACCTGTGAAGATTCTTCAGGTTTATTTGGCTGTATGTTTAACTCTGGATCAGGGAAACTGGGAAATAGTTTTTATATCCTTAAATTCCAGTTTAATTTTGTGTTTTGTTACATTTCACTTGCTTGGGGAATTAAAAGTTTGGATGTTCACCTATCAAACAGACTTCTTTCTGGTCAAGAGAATTCTGAAAATAAACATTTAACTGAGCATCTACTACAGTGATAACAAGACAGTGTTTGCCTTAAATGAACTCTGAATCTAGCTGAAGGGAAGACTCATAGGGAGTGAAGTGTCAATCAAAATTGGGCTATGCTTGGTGCAACAATGGAAATGTAAAAAATTATGCTATAAGCTGAAGAGGGGACACTTGGGACTCTGAGATTACTGAAGAGGTAATATTGGAGTTGGAGTTGATACTGGGAATGGACTTATCCTTTTCTTGATGTAGTAAAGGAGGAAGGGCATTCTAAGATGAGAAGACAGTATGGATAAAGGTTCAAGGCATGGAAGGGTACATCTTATCCAAGGGATGATATATAGTACAGAGCTACTTAGAGTCCAGGGGGGTGCATGTTGGAGGTTAGAGAAAATAGCAATACCTAATTCTAGAAAGACAGATAGACTTTGTTGTAGAAACCTTTATGTGTCACACCGAGAAGCTTTGAGTTCAGTCTCGTGGCAACTATGAGCCATTACGTGTTTCAAAAGATCTGATGAAAGAACAGAAATAGAGGTGATGCTCTTCCAACAGATAAAGCTCTGCTTCGAGTCCAGCAGTACACAGTGTGTCTGCCCCATTTCCAGGATTCTGTTTATGCCTTTTCAATCATTTAAGAATAGGAATAATAGTGTTTTCTCTGATATAGTGTTAAATCACTGTAATTCCTACTAGTTTCCCTTTAATCTATCCCAGTAGATATTTGTTCCAGATAGACTTTTATTCCAAATAGACACTATCACCATAGCAAGTAACATGAGCAGGGTGGGTGGGATCTTCATGGAATATCCAGTTTGGGAATATCAGTCTCCATTGGCATCTACTCTTATTGACTAGAACTTTCTAAAAAGTCCTGAGAAAATTCTGCTACTTTGTGTGTGTACTGTTTTTCAGATATTAAGAATCAGACTTAGTCCCTATAACTCAGTTAAACCTCACCATGACTTTAAAGAATTTCCTGAGGTTCTAGGTCTCCTTAAAAATTACAAATGCTTCTGGAAAGAAAATTTTCATACTTTTTTCCTTGGAAAAAATTTTGTGGTCAACCGTGAAAGGGAAAAAGGAAATAACTGAGGTGACATGTGTCTTTCTCCTTAATAACATGGTCTGTTGGGAATTAATGTCTTACTGATGAACTAAGACTTAGAGCTCAGTACACAGAAGCTATTGAAATGTTGTGTCAGTCCAGAAAGTTATGTTCATCATTTCTCATTCTCAATATAAACGAGCAGTAAGTCACCGCATAAAGGACTATATGCATTAGGGCTGCCCACGTAAACTTCGCTTCTGCATGCGTAAACATGTTCTTATTATCGCAAATAATCAACAGGAGAGGAGCAAATACAAGTTTAGCTTTTTGCAAAAATGTTTATCACGGTTACTTTAAACTGTTTATAGGAAAGAGAGAACTACAAATGTCCTTCAGGAGGCAAGCAGGACCATATGGCCCAGAAGGCTTTTCTGTGATAAAATGTTTGGTTAAATTTTAGGCAACACATGGTCCTCCCATTGCAGTTATTTGTCATTTCAAACATTGTTGTTGATATTCAACTCCTGAAACAAATAACACCAATCTAAAACATTTAGAAGAACTTAAGAAACGAGGTTCATTCTAGAGCTACTGGGAACCAGCTGCCCCCATGCAACCCGTCCTCTGGTCAGCTGTGGCTCTTATACACCATGCACCCCTGCCCCAGAGAAACGCACACTAACCTTCAAAATAAACACTGGATAGAATCCACCTTCAGGTTTTCCACTTTGGGGCTTTGCAAATTTTTATTTTATTTTCTCTATGAAAATGCCACATCCCAGGTGTAGTGGTAAAGAAGCTGCCTGCCAATGCAGGAGACATACGAGACACAGGTTCAATCCCTGCGCCCAGAAAAAAAGTGTCAAGCTCCTCTAGTATTCTTAGGCTTTCCTGGTGACCCCGATGGTAAGAGAATCTGCCTGCAGTGCAGGAGACCTGGGTTTGATCCCTGGGTTGGGAAGATCCCCTGGTGAAGGGGATGGCTACCCATTCCAATATTATTGCCTGGAGAATTCCATGGATAGAGGAGCCTGGAGGGCCCAGTTCATGGGGTTGCCAAGAGTTGATCACGACTGGGTGACTTTCACTACTTCTTTCACTATCCAGTATTGTTGCCTGGGAAACCCATGGACAGAGGAGCCTGGCGGGCTAGAGTCCATGCAGTCGCAGAGTTGGATACGACTGAGCAAACTGAGCAAGGAAATAAACTCTCTTCAATGGCTTGGGTATGGCTTTCATTTCTCATATGTGTAGCCTGTTATGCCCTGAAAAGTGTCTGAGATACAGCCTGGGTATTAACAAGGTGTTGGTTGGTTGGTAAGACAGCATTTCTTTGTAAGTGGCCATCAGATTAGCTTAGACACAGGGTTTCTTGGTGTCTCAAAAATCAAGTTGCAGTGAATGAGGTTAGCAAAAGAAGAGGCAGACCTAGTCCCAAGGCCTTTGTTTGCCACGTTCTCTGTCTCATTCATACTGACAAGATGAAAACTTATCTTAGTTTAACCCTCAGAAAGTCACCATGGCAAGAAAACCTTAGGCAGGTGCTTCTGAGGGCCTTTCAGACTTGTATATTTTTTACATACATTGTGTAGATGGTATAATCCCTTAAGAATAACTCCATTTCAATTTATCTTTTTTGTCCAAAGTTGATTGTCCAGAACAATGGAAAATAAATCATTTGTCATTTTCCCTTAACTAAAGGAAGCTAGGTTTGTGGGCCCCATCTCTTCTTTCTCAAAAACATCCCCCACCCTACCCAACGACACACACAGAGAGACACTTGTCTCTGATTTCTATGTTTTTGTATTTATTGGAAGGTGTTATGAGATAGTTAAAGAAATGAATGAGAAAGTTTAAAATTTAAAATATTTACAATGCCAGTGGGAAAGGTCAGCAAAAACTATAGCAGACACTCAGTGTGATACATTTTACACCATAGGCACTGAAAAAATACCGTGGAAGGACAGAAAACAAGACTGATTCTAATAGGTATGGACAACGGAATGAAGATGACTTCATGAAGAGGTGGCATTCGAGTAGTCTTTAGTAGGATTACCTTGATTTCAAGACATAAAAAGAAGGGAAGTATTAACCCAGAGAGCTCATAAACAAGAGAACACCTTGTTCTTATTCTTGGATGTCTTCCTTTCTTCCTTCTTTCTTTCATCTATATGTGTGTGTGTGTGTGTGTGTGTGTGTGTGTGTATGTAACTTGACTACCAAAAGTAATGGTGTTAGTTTTTGGTTTTTTTCCTTTTTTGGTTTCTCCCTTGTCCATGACTCAAACTATGGTGCATTTTGTTTATAGCTCACTTTGTCAGTAAGACAGAATCTTTTATAAAACAACAGAAAACAAATATAAAGCTTTAAAACGTGTAAAGATGGGAGATAAGAAAATCTATATGGTCAAAATTTCTGTCTGCATTTTCCTTTGTAGTCTGAATGTCCCACTAGTAGATTTTAATTGATCCAGTCTTTAAAGTTGTATTGCAGAATGGTTAGATTAAGATCAGTACTTTAATCATAACTGGTAATTATAAAATGGCTTATGGTTTACAGTAGTGGTTCTAAAATGACAAGTATCTACTGCTGAGGTATCTTTTGCCAACTTCTGGGTTTATTTTATTGGCAAGTATTGGAGGACTCCTGGCCTTAGGTGGGCAGAGTCAAGAGTGGTCAAGACAGCCACTGCACAGGGAAGGATCATCCTACATCCAACCCAGTGCTTGATGTCCAACAGATACTCATGTCGGTGAAAAACTTATTTATAATCATTCATACTAAGGGCCTATTTTATATGTCATCTTAATTACATAGTATATATTGAGTTTTTAGGCATGCAATTAACATGTAAATCAAATAAAAATGTATTTTGTTTTACTAAGAAATTTTCTACATATTTCACTATTTCAGGGAATCATCTCACACTAATAACTGATGTTAAGTCATCACTATGATGTGAGAGTGTTTAAGTCTTCTCAGCAGAGATGCGGGCATCTGATTACTTCTTTGTGGCTTTCAGAGCCAGCATGCTTGAGCATGTACTTATTGAAACAAAGTAGAATACAGTGGCAAAAGCATGGATTCTGCGGACTGCCTGCATACTCTTCCCATCCATCCTTACCACACACATGAACTGTGTGACATTGGGCCGATTACTTACCCTCTCTGTGTCTCATTTTCCTTATCTGCAAAACGGGAATAAAACTAGTACTTAACTCGTAGATATTAAAAACTGAAATCTAAAATCAATGCCAGGCATATATTGGATTGACCAAAAGTTTTGTTCAGTTTTTAATAAAAATAAGTGACACGTTTCTTATTTTCACCAGTAACTGTAATGAACAGTGTATTCACTGAACAAACGAACTTTTTTGGCCAACCTAATAGTAAGCATAATAAAGCTTTAGCAATTATAACAAGCTCACATTCCTTCTTTAAAACTCTTGGGACTGGATGCACGTTAGAATTCAATACTTTGAATAGTTTTTACAGATAATCTGATGCATGTTTTGTACATAGTATGTAACTTTTATTAGTGAAACCAGGAGAGCACCTATAATCAAACACATACATTTTTCTGCAGAAAAATCTTCCAGCTATTAACATTCACACTGGGGGAAATAAAGCCCACATCAGTTTCGTGTGTGTTCATGTCAGGGTTTACTGCCAAATGAGCGACAGAATCTTTTTGAATTTCTGAGTCATTTGGGTGGTAGAATTGTGGAAGGATTACTGATCTATATTGTATTGTTTATTACAAATTATTTTCCCTCTTTCTCTTTTATGTGACAGGCATGATTTTGATTATTTAAAAGGTATCTTTGTAGATAAAGCATAGCATCTACAAATTCAATTTTGAGATAGTTAAGATGCTTAACAAACTATTATTAAAAGGAGATGTTGGGTCTGAGTGGATAAAGAACCACTAATATATGTGTGTGCTCAGTTGATCCGTCCGGTCCGACTCTTTGTGATCCCACTGACTGGGGACTGCCAGGCTCCTCTGTCCATGGAATTCTCCATGCAAGAATACTGGAGTGGGTTGCACTTTCTCCTCCAGGGGGGTCTTCCTGATCCAGGGATCAAACCCAAGTCTCAAGTCTCGTGCATTAGCAGGTGGATTCTTTACCACTGTACCATCTCTGCTAATGTATGGCCTTAATTTTTAAAAAAAATCATTATTTTATTTGACCTCCATCCAGACCTATAAGATAGCCACTTACTTTAAAAAGAACAAAACTGACTTAAAAGAGAAATTTAAAACTTGTCAAACACTTCAGTCTCAGCAAGGGGAAGAATTAGCATTGACCCAGAGCTTGTGGACTCTGAATTCTGCCCTCTTTCCTCTCATTTCTGTTCTGATGCATCAACCACAGACTGTCCTCAGCCGGTGAACCACAAGTGATTCTCTGGGGCTCACACTGCAGGAGGGGACAGAGAACAAATAATCATGAACCGCTTCCCATCAAAAAGTTAATTTTTGTTTATTTTTTTCTCATTTAGTATCTGGATGTATTTTCCCCTCCTTTGCTCTGAAAACAGTTTCCTGTAGAATAAGTTTCAGCATTTTCAGGCTTTTCTTGATCTAAACTCCTTTTTAAAAAAAAACACCCCATGACCTCAATCAGGTTTCCATTCGAGAAAGAATACCATTGGCAGTGCTCTTAGTGGAAAGAACACTATAGTAGAAGGCAGAGGAAATGAATTCAAGCCTTGATTTAGCTTTACTGGACAACATGATTGAGCATAGTAAGTCCCCTGCCTTTATGAATTTTAGTAATTTTTATTTGATTTACTGTGAGCATGAAATGAGGTACCATACATAATGCAACCAGAATAACATCTGCCAAATAAGTGCACATTCGAGGCTAACCCACTCTTTTTATACCTGTAGAATAAAGGATGTATACTGTCTCAAGCGCCTCTCTCTTTCTGAAATTCAATTATAACAGAGCCCTGCCCTTGTGGCGGTGTCAACTCCCTGTGGATGTTTGTTGATTTTCTGAGTTCTGTGAATTTCATCATGGCCTAATTTGATCCTTAAATAATAACATACTGCTAATTTTCATGTTTTTACCAATAAATTGTATTTCCAAGTTGAATCAAAACAACAGTAAAACAGGCACTGCTCAAGATACAAGACAAATAAAAGATACTGCATTAACCAGTCAAAATATTTTTTAAAAAAATCAAGAAGCAATCACTGAATAGCTTTCCTTGATTTAGATAGCAATTAGGTTAATAATCAGACGAGCCTGATAATCACAGCTGAGGAACCCAATCAGCCAGATTACAATGTATTGCTTTAAACCTCTTAAAAGATCACATCGCAGCTGAATAGGGGGATTTACTTATGACTAATATCCCTTGATCTTTACTAATTGTTTCATCAGACGCCAGTCCTTAAAGGAAAAATTGTTCCAATCGTTTCTTTGTAGAGCTATTTTGTTTAATTTTAAAATTATTCCTGTTGTAGGCTCAACAGAATTTTCTTCTCCATAACAAGAAAAATTCTCTTAGTGCAAAACAGTGTTTTTTGCATCCTTCTGTTTCACACAAATTCAGCAATGTGTTCTCACCTATAGTGTTCATAATTTGCACTGTGGTTTGCTCATATTCCCTTCTTTTCCCGAAAGAGAATGGGTTTTATTTTTCTAAAAGCACTTGAGAAAAATATGCATCAGTATTGTTACTCACTGCTGAAAAGTAACAGGTATTGTCTTAATCAAACAGGGCATAATGACCAGGAGAGGTTGGTCTGTAGTTAGTGTATTTATATACAGAGCGAATATATATGTGTGGCCTCATGGTTAATTAATATGATATATGCAAATTATTAACCTCAGATATGCAGATGACACCACCCTTATGGCAGAAAGTGAAGAGGAACTAAAAAGCCTCTTGATGAAAGTGAAAGAGGAGAGTGAAAAAGTTGGCTTAAAGCTCAACATTCAGAAAATGAAGATCATGGCATCTGGTCCCATCACTTCATGGGAAATAGATGGGGAAACAGTGGAAACAGTCAGACTCTATTTTTTGGGGCTCCAAAATCACTGCAGATGGTGACTGCAGCCATGAAATTAAAAGACGCTTACTCCTTGGAAGAAAAGTTACGACCAAGCTAGATAGCATATTCAAAAGCAGAGACATTACTTTGCCGACTAAGGTCCATCTAGTCAAGGCTATGGTTTTTCCAGTGGTCATGTATGGATGTGAGAGTTGCACTGTGAAGAAGGCTGAGTGCCGAAGAATTGATGCTTTTGAACTGTGGTGCTGGAGAAGACTCTTGAGAGTCCCTTGGACTGCAAGGAGATCCAACCAGTCCATTCTGAAGGAGATCAGCCCTGGGATTTCTTTGGAAGGAATGATGCTGAAGCTGAAACTCCAGTACTTTGGCCATCTCATGCGAAGAGTTGACTCATTGGAAAAGACTCTGATGCTGGGAGGGATTGGGGACAGGAGGAGAAGGGGACAACAGAGGATGAGATGGCTGGATGGAATCACTGACTCGATGGACGTGAGCCTGAGCGAACTCCGGGAGTTGGTGATGGACAGGGAGGCCTGGTGTGCTGCGATTCATGGGGTCGCAAAGAGTCGGACACGACTGAGCAACTGAACTGAACTGAACTGATGCAAATTATTCAGACACTTACACTTTCTAGCTACAAAAGGTTTGGCCCTCAACATGTAGGAATTGTAAAGGTGCATTGGATCAAGGTTCAGAGATCTTTACTCTGACCTTCCGTAGCTTTAACTTCTAAAACATGGATCAAAAGCTAGAAGAAGAAAAATCACAAGATTCTTCATCCCAGTTGTGACAGATGTCAAAAGCCAAAGCTTGATCACTCATAGGCTCAAAGAGAGGAATGAAGGCTCCTTAGACTAACATCATTCTGCCCAATTTTCTTTGGTTTTCCTGTAGGTTTGGCTTTGTGAATTTTGGTGTGATATTTCCATCATATGTATGAATGTTTTCATCATCCACATCTTGTATATCTTTGTTGTTTCCTAATGTCAGGGCTTCCTCTCCCTTCTCTCTAGAAAAAAAATCTTCCATGATAAACCAATAAGTAATGTGATTTGTACAGATTAGCATTCCTAGAAAACTTTGATTTATTCTAGAGTTTGTGTTTGTGTCCCCTCAAAGTAGAGCTGAAAGGGAATGAAGGATCGGCCGTGTCTTTCTCTTAGGAAATCTCTCTCCTCATTTTCTTTCTCAGTCACTGACTATTCATTCTCGGTGTCCTTTATTCTTTCTCTGCTACTGAAATTCCAAATGTCCAAGAGTTCCAGGCCCTTTTTCTCTTTCCTTATGACACCCAGCCCAGTGGTCGCAGATACCATGTGCATAGATTGAGCTCATGTCCGTGAGGACTCCAGACTTACAGGTCCATGTCCAACTAGGCATCTCTAGTTTCAGTCAAAACACCACTTTTGGGACTTCTCTGGCTTCCACTCCAGGGGGTGCAGGTTTGAACCCCGGCCAGGGAAGTAAGATCCTACACTAGTTAATTAAAAAAACAAAAATAAAGATAAATTTAAACATAATAAACAAACAATAAAGAAAAAAAAATCACTTTTCCTCCAAGCAGCTCTATTGCTGGTCTTGTACATGTTCATAAATACCCCTACTCTCTACCCAGTTACTCAAGGAATTAGGTAGATAGCAATTAGGTTGATAAGCAAGTTAGGTTTCTGGGAGTTATTCCTCTTTCCCTCACTATCTTCCCATGCCCACATTTAATCTGTCCACATCCTATAATATCTAATTCCAAATCTCCCCTGAATCCTTCCAGGTTTTTTTTTTTTTTTATCTTTACTTCTCCTTACCCCAAACTATGATTATCTCTTACCTAGTTTCACAGTGGTTTCAAACTCATCTTTTTGATGTTACTTTGCCCTTTCTGATGAATCCTCCATAGAACAGCCACAATGAGTAACCTCCAATTAAAATAAATAAATTTATATTAAAACAACAGAAAACCCACATGAATTCCATTGCTCTCTTATGTAAAGTCTCTACTGGCTCTTCTCTCCTTTTAGGATAAAATCTGAACTCCTTCTCCTGGCCTGGATTTGGTCTTATTCCCCATCACTCACTCTCTTGTCTGCTGTGCTCGGACATAACTGGCTTTTATTTGTTGCTGTTCCTCCTTTAGACCTGAGGGTCTTTGTACTTGTTTTTCTATAACTAGAACTCTTTCCCTTCAGATCTGCAGAAAGGGTTGTCTGTCATTCAGATCTCAGGTTACATATCACTTATTGGATTTTTAACCCTCTCTGACCTCAGTCCTCGACCTTCAGAGCACCTCACGTTCATTTTATGCAGAGTCTTTGTCGCTGCTTTTACTGACTTGTCTTTTTTCTATCTCCTGCCCCTTTTCTTAATAGTGCTAAAAAAAAAAAAAAAAGCCTCTCAAAATAGAAGGTAAGCTCCATGAGAGAAGGACTTCATCTGCTTGTTCATGGCAGTAATTCCAGCCCTGGGAAGAGTGCCTGTCACGTAGATGGGACCCAATAAACCTACAGAGTGAATCAATGAAAATCTCAGAAAACATGATCTAAACGGAATCAGACCATCTATTTGGCTTCCCACACATGGTGATTAGTGGCAGTTTGAAAACTGTTTATCTGTGTACAGCTGTCTCACTCCTTGCAGAGCTGATGAGCAAATGGGTTGTGTCTTCACAGAGGAAAGTAGCTAAACATTTAACTTGAAGTAAGCAGTGGGTCATCAGCTGCTCTGGGCTGTGAGCGTGATGACTGACTGCAGACGATCTGTTGAAACACTTTCTGGGATGGACTTTTAAGTACCTGTCAAAGTTTACAATTTGAGAGCAAATGTAAGTGAACCTGAACGCCTTTCAACTTGGGACATTTGACGCTTGAGAAATCACCTTGCTTTCACTTTGTTGCTGGCTAGATCCACTCATCTTTTAGTTTTAGGGCCTGAATCATCAGTTTCTCTAAATCCATTTATAAGCTCAGTCAGCATTTTGCTCTGGCAGCTTGTGAATATAAGGGGGTAACGGTAGGCTCGGGGGTATAAAACCTGTTTTTCACTGATTCTGCCTTCAAATACTTTTCAAGATTCCACAACAATAAAAAATAAGGGGTACTATTCTCAGTACTTCATCCAAATACAGAATATAGCCTGCTTTCCTCCTCTTTTCTTTTTGTTTCTTTCGTCTCCACTTTAAGATTATCCAAGAAATAAAGAAAAGCCAGTCGGTCTACTCATATAGGCAGAACACACCCCAGCATGAAACCTATGTTTAAATGTTAATAGCTGATATAGTCTATCAGACTGTAAATTTTCACAGAGCTAAGGAAGGAAAAAAACAGAGAATATATATGTATATAGAGATATATTAGCAAGAATTGCTGACTTTTGAATACAGGGCTCTGTGATTAATCTTTATGAGCTCAGTGGCACTTTAAAACATTTTTCCTTTCTCATTAAAATACAGCTTTCTCAAAAATGCTGGCTCTGATTGGTAGATAATGGAAAAATATCATGGATGATGCCTATGAAGCTCATATCCTTCAAGGTGACCCTCTTGTCTCCTGTTTCAATAGTGCTAAAAACACTTCTTAAAAATTCATTTTAAAAGAAAGTTAAGGTATAAACAAGAAATTTCCTTATTATGTAAAATTAGCTAGCAAAAAAAACTCGTCTTCTGGTCTAGTTTCAGCCGCAGTCCACAGAGGAAACAAAATAAGGGCTTTCTAAAATATCCTGGTGTACGAGAGTAGCCACTTGTCTATAAGCAAAGATGTGTGTGTGTTACATTCAGTAGAAGAGCTTAGACATGTTATTCTCTAATTATTTACCTTCCTCTGTAACTAACTTCAAGTAGCAATCATTCTGAACACCTCCTGTGCCTTTTTAATGTTTAGTCATTTAACCAACTATTTTAAAATTGCCTAGTCTCCTCAACTACCAGAGAAATTAAATAAAATAGCCACAGACCTCTAAAAGCTAAGTAAAATCACGCTTCGAGTCTCTGGGCTTCCAAATAAGAGGCTTGTACTTACTTGAAAATGTTTAAATGTTAAATTCCCTAAAATCTAGGAAAGGAAGTGAAGCTGTGTATACCTGGCACTCTCCTTGATGCAGATTTTTTTTTAACATTTTCTTTCACTTGATTCTTTTAGAGAACTCAATTTTCAATTGTGCTCCACCATTAAATTCTGAAGTCAGGGTGCTGGAGCCCTGAAATACATTCATGAAAAGTAAATGTCACTACCACCTCTAAAAAGGGAGCCCCGAAACTCAAGTTCTTTTTAACCTGAAATTGACCAGCCTCAGTGGTACATGATGAATGGGGAAAATGTTATCAATAGCTGAATCCCTTACATTCAAGTAAAGTTTGGTGTTTTCAAATGACTGTCACATACATTGCCTAGTTTAAATTTATTTTGGCCTCCTGATGTAGCCAGGGCAGGCCTGTTTTATAGACTAGGAAACTGAGGAGCTGGGGAATTTATCTGGTTCATAAACAGGCTTCATTCTGGTAAGAATTCCAGTTCATTGCTCTTTCATACAGTCCTGAAGTGACCCTTGATCTAAACATCATCTAAAGTGATGCTGCAGAAGAAAAATAATGTTCTTGTCAGAAAACACAGTTTCTGAACACAGAGATATTAACGCTGTTGCAACCTGTGCTTCCAATAAAATCTAGGAGATGGTCTCATTTTTCCTTTAAATGATGTTTGAGATGTCCTTTTTGGAGAGGTTCTGTGACTAACTGGTTGCATTACTTATACAAACCATTAAATCCATCCAGGCCTTCATTTTTAAAATTAAATATTGTCAATTAACCAGGACTTGCTGATATCTAGGGCATTTCCAGCTGTAAAATTTTAGAATCCTGAGGTTCTTCCATGTTTAGTCCTTGTTTTTTTTTTTTTTATCAGACCACCTTATCCCAGGTCAAGTGGTTCTCTTAACAAGGGAAGGGCTTCTCTGGTGCTTCAGTGGCCAAGAATCCACCTGCCAAAGCAGGAGACGCAAGCTCAGTCACTGGGTGGGGAAGAACCCCTGGAGAAGGGAATGGCAACCCGCTCCAGTGCTCTTGCCTGGGAAATCCCATGGATTTCCTGGTGGGGTACAGTCCATGGGGTTGCAAAATAGTCAGATGCCATTTAGCAACTAAACAACATCAACAAAAACAAGGAAAAGCCTGCCATCATTCACAAAATCATGTGTCACTGCAAAGGATGCTCACCTGGACCACCAGCAGCTTCTCTGCAATTGATCACACTGCCTTACAGGCCCATTCGTGCAGTCACACCAGCCATCATATCTTAAGCCTGCTGCTTTCCTTTTTTTTTTCTGAGACAGAGGGAGATGCCCTCAGACCTGTGTGGTAGCTGCAGGCTTCAGGGCTAATAGGTGCCAGTTGAATGCTCCTTGACCAAGTTTATTTCTTTAAGTAAAATAGTTCGGGGGCACATAGCTGGTGTTGTTGACCGTCAACTTTCCCAAACTGGTGAACAGGCCAATTAAGGAAGGACTTTAAAAATATGCTTTATTTCTGAGAGGATATGACTATATCAAAGACAATAGTCTTAAATATATATATATATATAAAGAGAGTGAGCTTTTTGGACAAATATATTCTGATTTTTCAAAATGTTTGTACTTCCTAGTCTAGCAATTACTATTCTGGAAAACTAAGAATTATAAGACCATTATCTTCTCATACCAAGAATTTTCTAAATAAGGGTCTTTGGGGCACTATTATTTATGAACAGGAAAGATGGAGATGGGACTTCCCTGGCGGATCAGTAGTTAAGGCTCTGAGTTTCCAATGCATGGGTTATGGGTTCAGTCCCTGATAGGGGAACTAAGATCCAACATGCTGTGTGGTATGGTCAAAATAAATAAATAAATAAAAAGATGGAGGCAATATCCAGTATTAAGAAAATGATTATATAAAATATAGCAAAAAAAAATCTCCTTTGATATTGTACAGTCATGAAATTGTGGTGGGAGAAATACTGATAGAAATAAATCATAATATAAAAAGTATAAGAAAAAACAGAAAAATATGTATAAGTGTGTCGATACAAGAAGGAACTGATATCAATGGTAATTAAGGTGATGGGCCTTTACATCATTTAAAAAAATTTTTTCTCTTGTAAGGGAGCATAGCTGATTAATAATGTGTTAGTTTCAGATGTACAACACAGTTATTTCAGTGTGTGTACACACGCACACACACACATACACACACATATCTATTCTTCTTCGAATTCTTTTCCGATTTAGATTATTACAGAATATTGAGCAGAGTCCCCTGTGCTGTACAGTAGGTCCTTGTTGGTTATTTGTATTAAATACAGCTGTGTACATGTCAATCCCAAACTTCTACTTTTCTCTATACTTCTATATATTCCAAATTTTTTCTGATGATACTAAATGTTACTTCAACTTTTAAAAAATCCAATGGCTGGATGATCCCTTGGTGGCATTGAAAATTACATCTGAATATATGTCTGAGTTCTGATTCCGGTGTAGACACCAGTCACATTACATAAAAAAATATTCTAAATACTCTGGGATTTCACTTCTTCAAAAGTAAAGTGATTGTAAAAATAAGCTGGATTGTTCCTTAGATCTCTTCCAACTGTGATGTTATAATTCTTTGCAAGAAGTATGAAACAATGAGGTCTAAAGACCTACAGGATGGTGTCCTGACAATAGCAACCTTCTTTCCCCTCCATTTCCTTGTGGAACCTAGTTTGCTGTGGATCAGAAGCAATAACTAATAATAGATAATAAAACTAAATACTAAATAATAGAGGTACCTAGAGCAACACAAGCCCTCTCGGGATTTCATCTCCAGGCCCTTCAACTTCCATCCCTTTGTTGTTTTTTTTCTAATTGGAGGATAATTGCTTTACAATATTGTGTTAGTTTTCGCCATACATCAACATGAATGAGCCATAAGTATACTTGTCTCTCCCTCCTGAACCTCCCTCCTGCTTCCCACCTCCCTTCATTGTTTAACTTAGCCCCATTTTGACCTTGCTTCCCATAGACACAGATATAAAATTTACAAAGATATGCGGTATCTTTTTAGAATGAATCTGACATAAAGACAAAAGAATGGAGAGGAGAAGCTTGAGCTCTTACCGTATCCAGAGGCAGTGAATATGCCTCTGTGGTTCTGGATTCTGTGTTCTCAGAATTTCAACAGCTATTTGGCAAAGTGATTAGGAAGAAAACTTGCCCCCTTTTTCAACCACCTTCTTACTCCTGCAACCCAAATGCATGTGTGCTGTCGACTTCGGCTGTTGCCCTGAACCTACCAGTGTGCATCCCTGCTTGGCTGAATCCTAAAATAGCAGGTGCTGAGAGATTCAGTGCGTCCTCAAGCCCAACAAACAGCCGCCGCCTAAGACAACTTCTTCCCATGAGTGAGAAATTTTTTCAAAGAGCTCAATTCATAGAAATCATTTATTCATTCAAAAAGCACCTTTTGAGTTTCCAGTAGAGGTCGTGTATTGTGCTAAAGTGGATACAAAGATAAGCCGAACCTAGGTCCTTATGGGTATATAGTGTAGGGGAAAACTACACACTCCGTAGGAATAATGAAAATCTTAAAGCACAAGTGAGTAAGGGTCACAGGAGCAAACCGTCAGAAGGTTATGGAAGCCAGAAACGGCGTGGTGTGAAAGGTCAACGGCATTAGAAAGGGGACCCAAGATTTTATGGTCTGGCTTCCCCCACCCCAGCTCTTCACGGAGGGCTGCCTTTGGGGACGGCTGACTTCTCCCTCCTCTCCTTGAAATAGCCTGATACATAGTGCCTCTTAGATACTTTGAAAATCCCCATGATAAACATCTGGACCCGACACAGAAGCCTCCAGGAAGCTGTCTCTTCAGCATCCACCTACAAGCAAGCCATAAACACAACCTGTTAAATAGCACGTCATGCTCTGGGATTGTCTCCTAAGCCCTAGTCCTTTTCCTCTTGATTGTCTCCTCAGGAGCATCACACTTAGCCAACCATTAGGGCACAAGAAATGACCCTCCTGCAAGGGGGCTGGTGGGGGGACACTCACTCTTAGAAAGTTACAGGGACACAAGATAATTAGAGAGTCCACTCCGCCTCCCGTTAAGGGATAAATCTTGTTTTTCTTCCTCGCTTTTGTCTGTCTGTAACCCGGGGTCAACTGTCGTTAACTCTTTTGGTTCTTGAGAAAAACCCTTTCAGTCCATATTTCCAGGCCCAAATCTTGACTCCAAGTTTTTGTGTTTTTTTTAATCCCCATTTGAAACTTAAGTAGAATGGTAACAGATTAGAGACTGAAAAGAAAGGAAGAAAATAAATATAGGTATTAGTGGGAAAAAGAAATCCCTACAGTTACTTGAATCTCCTTAACTTTAGGTGGATTCTCAATGTTGCATCACTCAGAATTAAAGCTTTCCGTGATTTTGCCAGAAGTATCCAGGTTAGCTGAACTTGTCAATTACTGTTTGCATTTCTCTGAATCACTTAAATCTCCCTTATTTCATTAAAAAAAAATCTATATATTCATTCTAGGGAAAGTTCTTTTCTGTGCTTTTCCAACCACTTTCAGCCACATCAGAAAAACAACTTTTCTGCTGTCCATCTATTGTTCTATTCATACTTCTGTTCCCAAGCTGTCACTAATTAGCCTCTCCGTATATACAGATTCACAAAATCTTAGCATTAGTTTCAGCAGTGAAATTCTTTTGACAACAGGGGAAGGAGAGAGAGGGACAAGTTGAGAGACTAGCGTTGACATATATACACGACCCACCGTGTGTGAAATAGATAGCCAGTGAGAAACTTCTGTATAACACAGGGATCCCAGCCTTGTGACAACTTTGAGGGGTGGGCTGGGGGTAGGTGGGAGGGAGGCTTCAGAGAGGGGGGCTATATGTATACTTAGAGCTGATTCACATTGGCATACAGCAGAAACTAACACAATGCTGTAAAACAATTATCCAACAATTTAAAAAAATAAAAGAAAAATTCCTCTCGGCTCCATCATTCAGGCCACAAAGCAGAGCACTGCCCTCTTTGGGATATGACCTATAGTACATTTGCATTCTGCTTTCATCTTCATTTCCATGTCAGAATTTAGCTATTTGCTCTTTCATCTACTTAAAAATAGTTCTCACCACCCTTTAGAAAGATATACTAGCTGTAGTACCTAACAATGGGTCTATTGATTTTTTTAATTTAAATTTATTTTTAATTGGAGAATAATTGCTTCACAATATTGTGTGGGTTTCTGCCGTACATCAGCATGAATCAGCCATAGGTATACGTATGTCCCTTCCCTCTTGAACCTCCCTCCCACCTCCCACCTCAAATCCAGTCACAAAGTACTGGATTTGAACTCCCTGAGTCATACAGCAAATTTCTACTGGCTATCTAATTTTACATATGGTAATGTATACATCCGATGTTACTTTCTCAATTCATCCTACCGTCTCCTTTCCCTTCTAGGCCTGCAAGTCTGTCCTCTATGACTGTGTCTCCACAATGGGTCTACTGATTTTTAATAAGCAGAATCATAAAGAGATGAAGTATAGTTTTAATTATTTTAGAATTCTTGCTGTTTTGATTGATGCACTATTTAACTTTTCACCATATCGCTGCTAACCTTTTTATTATTATTATTATTACTCCTGATCCTTTAGGAATTTTTGGCAACTCAAGTGTCTACCTGCCCTTACTGGGTCTTCTTTAAAAGTCACCAGCACTTGGGGCCATTTCTGCCTGGATGCATACAAGCAGCAAGTTCCCGTCAGGACTTGTCTATTTCCATGGGAGCACTAATTCTCTTTCAGTTTGACTCAGATCGATGGACTTATCTTTGTTTCTATCCAGTTATCTTTTTCAGCATCAATTGGATTCTTTATCTCTATGGCTTAGTAGATGGAAGGGCGCACTGACCTGGCCAGCTGCTTTCTTTTATTTCAGAAAATCTATTTTCTAATCACTTTTCCTCAAACCTAAGTGGGTCTGTGTTTTCCCCTACATTTCGTAATTTATCACATTTACATTCTTGGTGGCTTGTTTTGAATTGACTTTCTGATAAGAGGATTGTGATAGATCAGTCACCATCAGTCATTATACAGAGCAAGTGAGAAGTACTCTTCTTTCTAGATTTCCTTTAGAAGTGCTTGTTTTACATACAGCTGATGATCCAGGTAGACACTACTTGGATTTAATAAAAAGCAAACAGAGGGCTTCCCTGGCAGTCCAGTGGCTAATACGTCCACTACAGGAAGCATGGGTTCAATCCTTGGCTGGGCTACTAGGATCCCACATGCTGCACAGTATGGTCAATAAATAAACTTAAAAAAAGAAACCAAAACAAAGGACAAAAAAGATTTTGTTGCTTAAAGTCTTTTCTTGAGTCTACTTGCCTTCTCAGCTCCAAAAGCCCCAAATAAGGTTAAAAAAAATGTTATTTAAGTTATAATTCTAACTTTTAGACAGTTGTTTGACTCTTCTAGCCCACTTTAGGGCTGATTCTCAAAACAGTTGGAGACTAGGTATGAAAGGAAGGCTAGTGATGGGGACAGGGGCAAATTAGTTGTAAGAGCCCATGAACACCTGAGGATGATCAGCATTGCCTGTGTTTCAATAGGGGAAGGTGGGGTGGCGTACTCACTCTCTCCCCTGTGGCCACAGGACTGAACGTGTCCAGGTGGTTTCCCATCAGATGATTCCACTGATCTAAAACCCCCTTGTAATTTCCACGTGGCTAATTGAGGGATAAACGGTGGTACAGAGAGAGAGAGATAGGAAGTTACTTCTAAAAATCCTGACATGGAATTCTTGGCCTCCGTTCTTTATTTCCCTTACGAATCTTTTTTTTTTTTTAATATTTGACAATATATGAAGGATATTTTATATAAGGAATTATACATTATATAAAATATTTGTTATATATGGAACTTTCACACACTTTTAGCCATTGCTATATTAGATTCTTATATACTTACCAGGGCTTCCCTGGAACTCAGCTGGTAAAGAATCTGCCTGGAATGCAGGAGACCCTGGTTTGATTCCTAGGTTGGGAAGATCCCCTGGAGAAGGGATAGGCTACCCACTCCAGTATCCTTGGGCTTCCCTGGTGACTCAGACAGTAAAGAATCCGCCTGCAATATGGGAGATCTGCGTTCGTTCCCTGGGTTGGGAAGATCCCCTGGAGGAGGGCATGGCAACCCACTCCAGTGCTGTTGCCTGGAGAATCCCCATGGACAGAGGAGCCTGCCTGGTGGGCCCCAGTCCGTGGGGTCACAGAGTTGGACATGCCTAAGCAACTAAGCACACAGCACATACACTTACCAAAAAATAGTAAGAATATAGAAAATTTGAACAACATAATTAATAAGCATATTTAAAAGAACATATGAAGAATGCTAACCCCAACAAGGAAAAAATACCTAACCTTTTTGAGAACATAAAAATGTATATAAAAATCGACTACTTATTCCAATAATGCAAAAATCAATAATTTTTAATAATTGTTTTCACATGAATCATAATACAATTTTAAAATTAATTTTTGGTAACACAGTGGTAAATAATCTGCCTGCCAGCGCACCAGATGCAAAAGATGTAGGTTCAATCCCTGCACCAGGAAGATCCCCAGGAGAAGGAAATGGCAACTCACTTCAGCATTCTTGTCTGGAAAGTCCCAGGGTCAGAGGAGCCCAGTGGGCTGTAGTCCATAGGGTCGCAGTCAGACACTGAGAGACTGAACGCACACATAGTTGCTTTATAGTGTTGGATTAGTTTCTGCTGTGCAGCAAAGAAAATCAATTATATGCCCTCCTTCTAATCCTTAATGAAATATATTTAGTACACATTCATCCTTTTTAATTGCATGGTTTTCTGTTGCTGAAATAATATAAAGTACACCAGAATCGTTGGAAGACCATATTATTTGTAGTCCTGTTTTTATGACCTTGAGTAAGTCTTGACTTTTCTGATCCTAAATCTCTCTCCCTTTAGTTTGGGATAATAATATCTACTCTGTAGGCTCAGATGGAACATCTGTAGGTGTGTTTTGTACTTTGCAATATGGATCTTAGTAGTATTTTTGTTGTTTGTTTCTTTCCCTGTCCTCCCCATCCCACTCCAACACTGTAAAGAATTGCTGACCTGAATGGAAGTGGGTGGGAGTCATCTAGTGAGGATGGAAGGCTGAGTCCTTATTTATTTAATGAACCTCCCCTGACAATTCTGTTACCATGAAGTTTCTACTTGGATTTCTGATAATGGCCCTTCTCTTTGTTTTGACTTTCTGCCATTTGAAAGATACAAGTTAATGAAGAACTTAGTATTCTTTGCTACCGCACGGACTGTAGCCTGCCACGCTCCTCTGTCCATTGGATTCTCCAGGCGAGAATACTAGAGTGGATTGCTGTGCCCTCCTGTAGGGGATCTTCCTGACCTGCGTCTCTTTTGTCTCCGGCAGTGGCAAGCAGGTCTTTACCACTGGTGCCACCTGGGAATAATATGCTATGTAATGTAAAGTGAAAGTGTTAGTTACTCAGTCATGTCTGACTCTTTATGACCGCTCAGACTGTAGCCCACCAGGTTCCTCTGTCCATGGCATTCTCCAGGCAAGAATACTGAAGAGGATAGCCATTCCCTTCTCCAGGGGATCTTTCCAACCCCGGGATCAAACCCAGATCTCCTGCATTGCAGGCAGATTCTTTACCATGCGAGCCGTGAGGGAAGCCCGTTTAATGTAATGCTCTTGTCTTTTACGTTCTACTGCAGTCCTGGGTTCTAGACCCAAGCTAATTCACTCAATCCCTTAATCTCCAGGTAGTTGACCAGTGAGAAACCTGGCCCATTTTTGTGTGGTTTCCTGAGGCTTACAGCATCCTGACCTCCCCTCCTTACATGTTCTCTCTTGGCGTCCTGACCTCTGCACACAATACTATTGAGATGTCTTTTCACTTAATGGTTTTCTTATTTACCTACCACATGTATGTATAGTAATGTATTCTTGCACATTTGCATGAACACAGACATGTTCTTCCCATACTTGTAGATACAATAATAATGTGAAATTAAAACTGCAGTTTCATTTAGCATAGCTATCTTGCATGCATGCTCTGTGTCCGTCTCTTTGCAACCCCATGGACTGTAGTTCTCCAAGCTCCTCTGTCCATGGGATTTCCCAGACAAGAATAGTGGAGTGGGTTGCCATTTCCTTCTCCAGAGGATCCTCCCGACCCAGGGACTGAACCTGCTTCTTATGTCTCCTGCATTGATAGGCAGGTTCCTTACCACTAGTGCTACCTGGGATCTTGAGTATTATATAATGATTCTAACAATATTGTCCATTTCTCAAAGCATTCTGGGAACTTCTTGGAATCTCTGCATTGAGAAATGACTGTGGTAGAAAGAATTTTTTCTGGAAGTTGAGGAGACTGGTTATATTTGAAGGCAGATTCCAGGAACCTCAGCTTCCACTCTCTCCCATGAGGTTTCTATTCTATGCTGAGGTGCATGCAGGCTCAGTCATACCTGACTCTTTGAAACCCCATGGACTGTAAGCCCACCAGGCTCCTCTGTCCATGGGATTCTCCAGGCAAGAATACAGGAGTGGGTTGCCATATCCTCCTCCAGGGGATCTTCCTGACCCAGGGATCAAACTTGCATCTCCTGAGTCTCTTGCACTGCAGGCAGATTCTTTACTGCTTGAACCCCTGGGGAACAGGCACAAAGATTCCCCCCAGAGTATCCCCTCCCAAGAGGATGCTGATGACCCTACTTGCAGTTCTGCCCAGGAACTGCTCTCAGTGCTGCCACTGTTACTATGGCTGCAGTTACATGCTATGGAACAGGTGCAACAGGGATGATGCCGCGTGCTCTGCTCAGGTATTCTCAGCTGAAAAATGTAGCTGATTTTTGTTTCATGATCATTGGTTTATTCATGCAAAGCACAGAGAATTGCTCTCTACTATTACCGAGTATTGGGCCTTCCTGATAGCTCAGTTGGTAAAGAATCCGCTTGCAGTGCAGGGGACCCCAGTTTGATTCCTGGGTTGGGAAGATCCGCCGGAGAAGGGATAGGCTACCCACTGCAGTATTCTTGGGCTTCCCTTGTGGCTCAGCTGGTAAAGAATCCGCCTGCAATGCAGGAGACCTGGGTTTGATTCCTGGGTTGGGAAGATCCCTTGGGGAAGGGAAAGGCTACCCACTCTGGTGTTCTGGCCTGGAGAATAATCCAGTATAGTCCATGGGGTTGCAAAGAGTTGGACATGACTGAGCAACTTTCCCTTTCTTTCAATACAGAGTATTAATGCCAAGAAGACTTACAGGCAATAATGTGTCTCCCTCTAGAAATCCATCATCTTTAAGATTTTGGCACTGATTTTCCCTGCCTGCTTCCTAGACCTTACTCACCACCTTGTCAAAAAGCCCCAAGAGTCGGTATCTGCTACCTTGCCTCCTTCCATTGTTCCAAAGGTTCCTGGGTACCACTGCTTGACCCTCTCTTTAGAAAGTCCCTTATCATACCCTCCTTCCGCGTTTTCAGTTTGAGATCAGTCCTCTTTTAAGAATGGATATATTTCTGACTTAAGAAGTGGGGTAAAGGGGCAAAATATGAGGCCTAGGTGTTAAATTAATTTACATGCAAATTTTGGCTCTGTCACTCACAAGTGACATGATTTTAGGCAAGTTAAATTATTAAAAATAACAGTCATTAATATCACAGAACATTTATTAACCCTTATAGATCAGGCATTGAATTAGGTACTTTAAGTGGTTTGTCTCAACTAACTCAGCACACTGAGTTTTTGTCTCTGTTCTAAAAAATGAGGTCAAATGACAGACATACATTTTGGGTTTTATTCTCAATTGTATGAACACGGGCAAGTCACACCACTCTTATCAGCTTGACTGTCTTCTGTAATCATGAAATAATTAAAATATATTGCTGAATTAGATGGTCAAAAAAAAATGAGGTCAAATAGGCATATCTCATTGAAGAGTAGTAAAAATTAAACTGATAGCATCAAAGGTGGGAACAGTACTAAATGTCTGAATATGTAGGTATGATGGAAATGGAAATTGATTTTAAAACGTATGTGACAGGGAATTCCTTGGTGGTCCAGGGATCAGAACTCAAGCACTTTTGCTGCCAAGGCCCAGGTTCAATCCCTGGTCAGGAAACTAACATCCCACAAGCCTCATGATGTGGCCAAAAAATGAAAAAAAAATTTTTTTAATTAAAAAAAATTAAAAGATATATATGACAGAAATTGTTAGAAAAAAAAAGAAAAGAAAATCTGTTAGAGAAGATATCTGTATCTGTATGCTCAAGGACAAATGGAGGAAAAAAGGACCAATTACCTGAAGAATAAGAGCAAGGTGTGTATGTATAGAATATTCTAGGGTTGAAACTAATAGAGCAGAAGGTCACATATGAAAGAAACAGTTCACTCTGTAGGGGTCCTCCGCCACTGATACTATCACCTTTCACAAGGTATCAGTTAATTAACTTCTTTTTCTCCTTGGTATACTCACAGGCATTCAGGATACAATTGATCCTATACACTTATAGAAAACTTTTACTCCAGGAGGGTAAACAGGGAGTTTCTTTCTGACTTAAATGGAAACAATCATGATAACAGTGCTAAAAGTTAAACATAAACTTGTATGGGTGGACACCATGCAATTTTGTTTCCAGAAGGTTCAAGAAAATATTTTCCATGTTCATTTTGATTCAAGAAGCTATAGGTTCTGTAGGACTGACTCCTTTTGCTAACACATGAGAATTAGACATTTGCTGCTCATGATAGTAGCTCCCCTCTTTTCCTTTGTTATCTACAACCTGCTGTAATATTGACAGTTTTGCTGCTGGAAAGAATAACACAAGACAGCTTTTCTTAAGCTCCAAACTGAATTTTGTGGTTAATTGATTGGCCAGCTGGCCCTGCCGTCTCTTGACCTCTACAAGAGCCAGCAAGATTGATGGTTTTCAACAGCCTTCATGGTGCACTGAAGCATTCAGATCTATCTTTTGTTATTGGAGAAACACTAAGTTCTTATGTAGCACATTATTTAGTAGACTCAGGCGCTGATGAGTTGGGAGGCCAGCAAATACCCGACTGGAAGACAATGTTTGCAGATCAAAGGAGCCGATGAGACAGAGAGTTCATAAAATGTGAATACAATTCCAGGGGAGGATTGATGATTATGGAAGCAGAAAGCCAATCGAGTTAAAGATTCATTCTAGCAACAAGCCCCATCGGCTCACTGGCACCCATCCCTCTAGGAAGTTTCCTTGGCTTTTCAAGTTCTACACAAGGAAAGAACAAAGCTATCAAGGATGTTCTCATTCCGGAAAGGCGGCTGCAAGATGGCCTGAATCAGAGGTCAGCAACTACCACTGAGAGTTCATCCCATCTGACCTCGTAAAGAATACAGCTCAAACTGCGGTTCAGCAGGAGTGGTTTAATGTCACCAACACCAAGGAGCCCCAGTGAATGTGGCAATTTGGAAATTACTGGGTGGGTCACTTCTTCAGAAACTTTTTCTCACCTGAAAAGTGAAGCAGAGCTGAAACACACATCTTCAATATTCTGTTTCAGTCTTCATAGATTCATGTCATGACTCAGGTGACAGAAAGGTATGTTAACAAGGGATAGGTTCTCTTGTTTGAAGAGTATACCCATAATGCAGTAAAAAAAAAAAAAAAATAGTGAAATATATTTTTTAAATCAACTGTTGGCCTAGTTTTGCCACCTGCATCTCTCAATTGCTATTTCAAAATCTTGACTCTTAATGACTTTGAAGAATAGGTAAGGTGGGGTGGTGGTAGAGAAAGAATGTTAATTTTTTTTTTTTTTTAGAAAAGGTAAATCTAAAAAGTAGAGCTAAGTGGTAAGAAAAATTAATTTAATGTCTCCTGACCAAAATAACTGCATGTGTTCCTTAATCTCTAACAAAATGTCACTTCACTGTCTGTACAGTTTAGTGAATAAAATCCCTCATTTTGGTTATTGGTTCCAATCTTGGAAAAGATGCTACTAGAGATAATTTAATTCTGCTGTCTTCCTTTGTGCTTAGCTAGCTGAGTTATCAACACATTGGAGATTGGGGAAAACACAACAGATAATAAATTTGTATATATGTCTCATTCTCTGCAACAATCAAGAAGTTGAAATTGCCTGATCTTTTCAAGTGAATGTGCCACTTTGACCCAGGCAAAGGAGAAATAAAACAACAATACCAACCAGCCATTTCAAGCATCCTTCTGCTGCATAATAACTCAGCAGTAGGCTTTACTAATGGTGTTTATGAGCTGCCTGGCTGGGATTAGCCCTGAAGCAAGGAGGTATTTGCCCAGTGGGCTTCTTCTGTGTGGGGGGCCTTTTTGCAGCCTGGGGGCCCTTTTAGGTGACTCCCAGCAGGAGCAGTCTCTGCAGGCCAAGGCCTTTTGCAGTGAGCTAACTGTTCCATGATTGCTTTACTGTCCATGTTGCGTTCAGAATGCTTTAGGACACTGATATAATGCCATGAAAATGACTCTGTAGGACACACCTGTGCCGAGAGGTCATGATGGCTGTTTCTTAGGTATTATTTACTTACTTATTTGGTTCGAAAGCAAACAGACCAAAACCACTTTTCAGAGTTTAATCAAGATCGTTGTTTCCGCAAATCCAACAGGACTGGAAGTGCAGTGAAGAGAGGAGAAGCCATCATCTACCATCAGCCATGAGATGAGAATGGAAGTAGGTTACACACAGAAGTAGGAGGTGTACAAGGCAGGTGTAGAAACCACACAGTGATGGCTGGATGCAGGCAAAGTTGAAGGTAATTGAGAGCCAAGGGTTGGACCATCCGAGTTGTCCTTTGGCCTTAAAATAATTCAAACTCTTCCTGAATTCAAGTCAAAGGAAATCAGTAACGCTCAATATACTTCAGGTTTCATTTGACGCCCATAACTGAAACTGCCTCTTTGGGGTGTGTGTATTTACCTCGGCAAAGAATATAATTGAATCTGGAAATTATCTGCAGGGCTACCTGTTCAGACCTGTTATTTCAACTCCCTGAAAACAGCTGTATTGTGTTCCACTGGGGAGACTTCTCATGATGGCACCTGTTTACTGAGAAGGGACTATGCCCACCTGCCCTAGGGTCCTGAAATGAACCGGAAACCTATATCTAATTCATATAAAATGTAATTTCAAAGAAAATTAAATTAAGAGATGGATCCTGGCAGGGTCCCAGGAAATCTCAGATTCCCCATCCCTGTAACTCATGGGGAATATGAATTCATGAAATCCAACAGACTGAATCCAATTTATTTGTTGAATTCAATGGCATGAGTATTACAAAGGGGCTTGATACAAGTGAGTAGCACACTTGAAAGTCTAGAGGATCACTGTCCTTTCTGTTCTTTACATAATTTTTTGTAATTATTGTTTCCTAGTAAAGAAAGTTCAAATAGATATGTATGTATCCATACGTATACACATCTACTTGAATACATGTGTATATGTGTCTTCTTTGGGGGCTTCCCCAGGGGCACTGGTGGTAAAGAACCTGTCTGACAATGCAGGAGACATAAGAGACCTGGGTTCGATCCCTGGGTAGGGAAGATTCCCTGGAGTGGGACATGGCAACCCACTCCAGTATTCATGCCTAAAGAATCCCACAGACAGAGAAGCCTGCCGGGCTATGATCCAAAGTGTCACAAAGAGTCAGATATGACTGAAGCAACTTAACATGCACGTGTATCTTCTTTGAGGTCAGTCAAGGACACGTAAGGATTTGTCCAATGTAACTTCAACATCCTGCTAAGCTTAGGGAGGAGATGTGGAAGGATCAAAAGGAATTTAAGGAGATAACTCTGAATCACTGAGCAGGTGCTCATTAGGTACCCAGTGTATAAAGGATACACATGGAGGAAGCAGAACACGTGGTCCCACTGTTTAAGGCGACCAAGTGAGATGCAGGAAGCATTAAGAACACAAGGCAACATAGCTGGAACTGCCATTAGCTAGCATGTGCCAGATGAGCGATCAAGAATACAAGCATGGTGTCAAAAGAGGTGAGCCATGGTTATGGTCTGGAGATGGTACACTGAGCCCTGGTTTTTGGGTGAGATCACAGAGCAGTTAAATGTCTGGATGCTGGAGTCAAGCTGCATGGGCTAACATCTCAGCCCTACCACAAAGAGCTACAAGACCTCAAGGAAGTTACCTAACCTTTCTCTGCCTTGATTTTTCATCTCTGACTTAGAGCTGATAGTAGCCTGTCATAGTTGCTCTCAGGATTCATGTTTGGTGGACTTTGTAAAGGAGCTGGACCTTCCAGTTGCCTTGAAGCATGTCTTGTCTTAGGATAGGGAGCGTGAAGCTACCACACTTTATGAAGTGACAGGTGGGAACACAGGGATGGGGAAAGGCCTGGCTGGTCTGGGGCATGTAGCAAAAAGATCTGTAACTGGACCAGAATACTCCTATGAGAATGAGATTCGTGGGGATCAGACTATTAACCCTAAACACTAAGACAAGGGGTTTCTTTTCCATTCTATAAGACAATTTTCTATCCCTCTCTTCCTCGTAAGATAAGTAATGGTGCTGTACAAGTAAAAGAACACAGTTGTGTATAACTAACTTGTTACTTATATGTAACTATGAGCAGTATTAGGCACCTGTAATCTGACAACAATTTCACAACAAAATCAGTTTACCAGATAATGATATGCATAATCAGTGGTGTGCTGGTAACCACCTCTCCATATTAAAAACAAAATCTTAGTTTATATAAATACTCTTATCACAGTCAGTTGAAACTATCAAAGTGATGTCACTGAGCAGGGAATCGGGAAGACACTTGCACAGATGGCTCTTGTGAGCAGGTGTGAGCACTGCCTCCTACTTGGTCTCTACGAGCACAGAATGAGTTCCCTGAAAGCAGCAACTATTTCTTATCCTCTTCTATATCCCCCACACTAGGCATATAAGTTATACTATATGTATGTATGTGTATAGATGTTAGGTCATCTATGTGTAGGTGTATCATCTGTATGCCTATAGATAAGTTCAGTTCAGTTCAGTTCAGTCGCTCAGTCGTGTCCAACTCTCTGCAACCCCATGAATCGCAGCATGCCAGGCCTCCCTGTCCATCACCAACTCCTGGAGTTCACTCAGACTCATGTCCGTCGAGTCAGTGATGCCATCCAGCCATCTCATCCTCTGTCGTCCCTTTCTCCTCCTGCCCCCAATCCCTCCCAGCATCAGAGTCTTTTCAATGAGTCAACTCTTCGCATGAGGTGGCCAAAGTACTAGAGTTTCAGCTTTAGCATCATTCCTTCCAAAGAAATGCCAGGGCTGATCTCCTTCAGAATGGACTGGTTGGATCTCCTTGCAGTCCAAGGGATGTACACATAAATGGATCAGAAAACAATGATGGTAACTGGCATTGCCTTTATGCATGCACGCTAAGTCACTTCAGTTGTCTCTGACTCTTTGTGACCCTGTGGACTGTAGCTCGCCAGGCTCCTCTGTCCATAAGATTTCCCAGGCAAGAACACTGGAGTGGGTTGCCATGCCCTCCTCCAGGGGATCTTACAGGCCCAGGAATCAAACCCATGTGTCCTGTGACTCCTGCATTGCAGGTGGATTCTTTACCAGGGAAGCCCCTCATCGCCTTTCTAGAACCAACCTAAATGTTGGGTTTGCTTTCTTTCTGTTTAGTATTTGTAAATAGTATTTGTAAGCAGTATTTGAGTTTACTCTTTGCACATCATGGATAACATGCTCAAAGTCAAAAGCTTGCGTGCCCTTCAGAGCAGATCTCTGCTGAGACCTCTGTGTCCTGAGGGCTCCGCTGCCCTGAACCAGCCTGACCTGATCTCCCTTCATTGTTCTGGTGGGATTAGGAAGGGACTGCTCCAGTGCTGCAAGTCATTCTGGGTAAGACCAAGCCCCTTCATCTTCTACACATGAGAAGCTGGTCCGCAGGAGGAAAGGCCGGGAGCAGGGAAAAGAAACAAACCCAGAGGGCTCGAGGTTCCAAGATTCTCTGGAGTGTCCTGCCAGAGGGATTGAGGTAGGGGGAGGGAAACAGTGAAGCAGAATAACCTACAGACAGATGGGCTGAACCAAAGCCCCAGAGACACTCTCCTCAATAAGGAGTGCTCTAAGCCAAGTGGCTGTTAGGGAACAGCCCTGGCTTGAAAACTCATTTACACCAGAGTGCAAAATGACTAATTTGAGAGAAGCCTTTGATCTAGGGGGAGAGGGGGTTAGGAGAATGAGAGTTAGGCTGCCAGGTGTCTTCCCACAGTCCCCTGCTTTGCATACAATGCACGCTTAATCCATGCTTGGATGACACTGAGTTAGCATGATCCAAGGGAGCCTGTAACTGTATAAGTACGTGTGTGTATGTTGAATGGTGAAAGACAGCATTTTCTCCCAGATCTTGCAGGTTCTCCCAGTTCTTGCAGGTCACTGTCTTCTTACTCACCCACACATCTCTGGCTAAATCCTACATTTTTCAAAGGATAGTCTGGCTGGACATGCCTTTTATCCATGGAGATACCAGTCACTTATCTGAGATGGAAGCTATTTCAGGAAGACTCATAGGAATTCTCCACTTCCCTTGCCTTCCAAGGGACGCTCACATAGTAAACCAGAAGAATCACAGTGCTTGGAAGGATTTCAAGTCTCCTGACTCTTGCTGCATCTTCAGCCTCTTCTCTCACCATGGATGTCATGTTTCCGGGTCCCTTTTGGTCACTACTCTAGACTCAGAGCAAGTGACTCTACTTCTCATCCTCAGTGCATACCACAGATGCTCATGTCTTAGACTTCCATCCTCCCCCTTACAGTCTTTTCCTAGAGTGTCTTTCTCTCCAACGCCAAGCTAATAATGATCCTATCTGAGCTCTCTGAAGGCAGGAGCAGGGACTCTGCTTAGTCTTTTTGTGTGTGTGTTCCTACTTAAGCATAGACAGGAAGGACTGAATGTCTGACCCCTCCCTTCTTGGGTGGTACAGCTGTCCCATCATTTTCCTTTCACTACTGAGAAGGGGAGAAGCAGGTGGAAAGGGACCTCCAGAAATAACTTCATCCCTTTCACAATATTAAATCACGGCCTCAATTTTCCACTAACCATAAGAAAGCTTGGGCAGAACCACAGAGTTTCAGGAGAAGCCATTTAAGGATTTGATTCAGATGTCAAAATAGAACACAAACGGTGTCTCGACGAGACTACTTCATTTCTGTGCAATACACAGTGCAAGTGAGAAAAAAACAAAAAAAGTGGTGAAGAAGCCACGGTGGGCTACTGCGGTGCTCAGGCTGAAAGTATTAAACAGCCATGCAGTGTTGCCGTCATTGGGCAGGAGAATGAATAGACAGTGGTGACCTCCATTTGGAGTTAGCATGCTTTAGGGACAGCCTTAAAGACAGTTGGATGGCATCACCGACTTAATGGACATGAGTGTGAGCAAGCTCCAGGAGATGGTGAAGGACAGGGAAGCCTGGCGTGCTGCAGTCCAGGGGGTCTCAAAGAGTCGGACACGACTGAGCGACTTCACTTTCACTTTTCACTCTCATGCATTAGAGAAGGAAATGGCAACCCACTCCAGTGTTCTTGCCTGGAGAATCCCACGGACAGGGGAGCCTGGTGGGCTGCTGTCTATGGGGTCGCACAGAGTCAGACATGACTGAAGCGACTTAGCAGCAGCAGGGACAGCCTTAAAGATGGTTGGATGGCATCACCGACTCAATGGACGTGAGTGTGAGGAAGCTCTGGGAGATGGTGAAGGACAGGGAAGCCTGGCGTGCTGCGGTCCAGGGGGTTGCAAAGAGTCAGACATGACTGAGCCACTGCACAACCACAAGGGACAGCCTTACACAGAGAAAACAAGATAAAAGGCAGCCAATATTGAAAGAGGTTTTGTCATACCTCTGTCATCAATACCACATATTGATATGCAGTAACATTAATGAAAAGAAAGAGGTTCAGATGGAGTTGGTGACATGATGAGTTCAGTTTTAAGGTCAAGATGACTATTTGAAATCCAAGTTCCTTTTTTAAATTGGTTTTATTTTTGGCTGTGGGCTGGCTTTCCTAGTTGCGGCCAGTGGGGCTTCTCTCCCTTTGCGGTGTGCGTCTTCTGGTTGCGATGGTTCCTCTTGTTGGGCTCTAGGCACGCTCCAGGCTTCAGTAGTAAGAGTTGCAACTCATGGGCTCTAGAGCGCAGCCTCAGTAGTTGCAGAGCCCAGGCCTAGTTGCCCCTCAACATGCGGGATCTTTCTGGACCAGGAATTGAACCCTGGTTCAAGCAGGTATTGACAGGCAGATTCTCAACCGCTGAACCACCAGAGAAGTCCAAATCCAAGTGTCTTACCCAGCAGGCAGGCAGATGAGATAGACTCTGTGTAGCCTCCACCCCTGCCTCCTCTCCTCTCCGCCGCCGGCCCCATGTGTACAGCCTAAAAGTTTGCTTGGGTTTTTCTGTAACATCTCAACTGACTTTTTGGCCAAGCCAACACTTGCCTCACCGTAGCATACCTATGCCTTGCATCCTTTTGTCTTTGCCCTACAAGAGATTTAGGAACTGCTATTTGTGTTTATTTTGACAGAATATTTTCTTTCATTGAAGTCTAGTTTATTTACAATGTTTCAGGTATACAGCTAAGTGATTCAATTTTATATATGGTGGTTTAGCTGCTAAGTCCAACTCTTTGCAACTCCATGGACTGTGGCCTGCCAAGCTTCTCTGTCCATGGGATTCTCCAGGCAAGAATACTGGAGTTGGGTCGCCATTTCCTTCTCCAGGGGATCTTCCCCACCCAGGGATCAAAGCTGGGTCTCCTGCATTGCAGGTGGATTTCAGATTCTTTTCCATTATAGTTTATGAGAAGATATTAAATATAGTTCCCTGTGATATATTGGGGAATCTATTTATTTTTTTATCTATTGTTTGTGTATCTGTTGTTTTAGCTTTTTAAAAATCTATTGTTTATCTATTTTATAAATAGTAGTGTTTATCTGTTGATCCCAAACTCTCTAATTTATTCCTCTCCCGCCTTTTGCCCTTTGGTAACCATAAGTTGTTTTTTTGTTTTTTTCCTGTGTCTGACTCTATCTCTGTTTTGCAAATATTTTCATATGTATCATTCTCTTAGATTCCAGATAGAAGCGCTGTCCTATGGTATTTATCTTCCTCTATCTGACTTAGTATAATCATCTCTAGGTCCATCCATGTTGCTCATTTTGCTTTTTCCTGGTGTGATCAAACATGATGGGAAATATTCTAATTTTTCTCTTTTTAAAAAATGATAAAATTTACTCTTGGCCTTTCATGTCAAAAGAAAGGAAAAGCAGTCTTTTTAAGGTACCATAAGAGGCTTCTTCAAGAGGCTAAAGAATTGCTGAAAATCTAATGCCAACTCTAGATCATCTTTTCTTTCCAGACCTAGTAGAGAGTAGGTACCTGATACACATTAATGATGGGACTGAAAAATTCAGATCGTTTTTTAATTAAAAACATAGAATACATTTTTGTCAAATGAACATAATAGGCAAAACAAAATCTCTTCTTCTAAGTTTCAGAGTTTCTACTCTTGCCAATAGTAACATGTAGAATGGTATGTGTATGTCCCTGGTGACCTATTGGATTATATATTTTTTAACTTGGGGGAAAAAAAAAAGAGTAAAAATCAGTTTTGACTGAAACTTGTGATACTGCCTCAAATCTGCCACTGAAAGCATGAATGAGGTGAGGCTGAAGGGGCAACTTTAACTCAGCCAATAGCTCAGTTTTTATTCTACCCAAAGGATACAGGAGGTCACTTTGACCCATTTGACTTCTTTTTTTTTTTTTTTAACTCTTTACTTTGTATTGGAGTATAACCAATTAACAGTGTTGTGATAGTTTCAGGTGGACAGCAAAGGGATTCAGCCATACATATCCATGTATCCATTCTCCCCCAAACTCCCCTCCCATCCAGGCTGCCACATCACATTGAGCAGAGTTCCCTTGCTCTACACTAAGACCTGATGGACAGGTACACACTGCCATATTTAAAATGGATATTCATTTGACTTCTGATGTCTGACTGAGAAAGAAGCTGCTTTGAAAAGATAGATTTTTGGAGACTGATTTTTTTTTTTTTATACTTGTTATAAAGGAGGGCTTGATATCTTCAGGTTCCTAATTTCCCTTCCCAAGTATGATTCTAGGAGTCTTGGTGGATGTCGCTGTGGTCTGCCATTCCAGAGATAAGAGGCAAATGAGATCTTAGAAATCCCTGAACAAATGAAACGTACACCATTTCATCCATGGATTCCTTCCGCCTGGAGTATGTCCCCTGGAGTCCTGACTCTCCCGTGAAGCATTTGATACCACTGAACCTTAAAAAGCCAGGCCTGGAGCATCTGTTGAGGAGCACACCCTGGGTTTTGTGGATTGGAAGCATTTCTCTAAACACTAGGGTCTAACGGATTTTTAAAGAGAGGGGGGTCTACTCAGGAGACCGCTTATGGGTCCCTTTCAACCGGAGTCTGAACTGAGAATACTCAGCAGATGGTTGTGGAGGGAAGTGAATTGCCTGCAGCCTTCAGTCATTCCTGACAGATCTATTTTAAAGGCATGAGGTTGTGTAACAGGCTACAAAGGCGGTCGTGATTCTAATTGTTGGGCCCCATTAGACGGAATCTTTCCAGAGACCCATGGTTTCTTACAGCTCCACAGTCTACCCCCAAATGAAAAGCATCCTGCTGGCTAATTAACTTGCAGCTCTTTCCTCTCTATTGTGTCCTGATTTTCTTGTTTTAATCCCAGACCCTGTTTAGCAGAGCTGATGGCGTCTTCTATTATTTCCCCCAAATATTTTAGGATGAACAGTTTCAATCAACCACTCTGATTTCATTGCTTTCATCCTACATTTCATTCTTACAATGGAGGGAAGGTAGAATCAAGATAATGGGGCGGGGAGGGGGGTAGGAGGGAGGGGCTGTATGTATACCTGATTCATGTTCCACAGCAGAAACTAGCACAGCATCATAAAGCTATTATCCTCCAATTTAAAAAAGCAGAGGGACAATTTTGAAAATTTAAGCTCTCTGTTCACGTACCAGTTCAAGGATCCCGAAACTCTGTGATCCTTGGAAGATATATTTTACCCTATTTTTTTAAAGCCCTGTGTCAGAACATACAGCATGATTAATTTGGTTTTCATTTATTTCAACACCCCCTATGAACATTACTAAATAGTAAAGAATTCAGTTTCATGCAAAATATGCAGCAGTGTCTATTGCCTAGAAGTTCTACTCAAGCAAGTGCATTGCCAAAGCAACATCAGAGGAATTCATGGAAGACTGGGAATGAGAAAGTAATCGTTCTTTCAGAATTGTAATCATCACATAGGAAATGAAATGCAGGGGCAAACGAAAGGCCATTGAAGAGAGAGATCTTTATCCCTCTGACCATTTGGGAAGCAGCCCCAAGGAAATGGCTGAAAAGTCCCACGAGTTGTTGGGACTGAACTGTGTGATCGATGGAATAAGGAGGCAGAAATGGAAAGACAAGGAGTGGAGTCTTAGATGGCACAGAAATCTGTAGCACCTAGGTGAGAATGACCCTTCAAAGCTGAAGGTAATGGCACCATTTCAGGGCTGGGAGCAGGGTAGACTTTTTCTAAGGAGGGTTTCAGCTGTCTGCCTGGGGAAGGACTAAGACTGTGTGAGTCTAGGGCTGCTGAAAATCAAAGATATTAACTAGTGGAAGGTAAATATTTAAATTAATAACTCATAAACGTTCTCCAAATGTCGGCAACAGGCTTTCATTTAACAATAGTTGGCAAATATTAAGTCAGTGGAAAATACAGCCAACCTTTGGCTCGTCCAGAAAGTTGTCATCACCATCCCTTTAATATTTCAGAGATTAATGTTTCAAGACTCTTCCCCAAAAAATTGTACTTGGGAGTCCAGTTGAAAAACTTCTCCGCTTCCCTTCATTCTTCTTTGTTAACTTGTGATTTTGGATGTTCTAAATACATTTAAATTGTATGTACCTATGGGGCGGTAGCTTTCTTTGTGCAGACCCAGGATCCGCGGTATCAGCAGCACCTGGGAACTGGTTAAAAGTGCAAATTTTTGAGGCCATCACAGACCTACTGAATCGGAAGCTGAGGATGTGGCCAGCTTGGTTTGGTTTGGTTTGGTTTGGTTTTTAAAAACGGCTTCCCTGCGATTCTGCTCTGCACTCAGGTTTTAGAACTGCTGCTCTGTGGGAATGAGCAGGTTTTAGGGCATGATGACTCGAAGGACCGTTCTAGAGGCAGCCTTTGGGATTCATAAAGTAGGCAATAGTTGATCAACTTTGAATCAGTCCCTGCTCGGGGTGAAGCATTCTGTTGTTATCATCCGTACTAAGTGCAGAGCAGAAGCAGCGTTCCTCGCACTCGCGGCCACGTGAACGGAGATCAGGGTGTCAGGGCCCAAGGTCTCTGCAAGTCCTGGAAGAACTACCAGAGATCAGGACCCTTTGTCTTGAGCTATTTTAGCATCTCTCTTGCTTACGAAGTTTGTTTACTTGTATCATTCCTTTACCAACCTTGGCGCTCAGCTCCTTGTTCTATTTCCCACCTCTAAAAAGAGAAGGAAGTCAAGGGTGAAAAGGAAAGAACAGCAACCACACATCCAGTCCTGGGGGTGGAGTGCTTGACCATTTTGTTCTGATCTCTACCTGCCCACAATCGTTCAGCACCGCTATGGTGATTTCCCCCTATCGTCCCCAATCTTCCACTTTATATCCCTTGTATTTCTTAATATGCTTGTGTGTATGTTCTCAGAAGACTCCAGCAAATCAAGGGTCAGTGTTCACAAACATTCCAAGTGTTCAGTCCCTCAGCGGTGTGCGACTCTTTGAGACTCCATGACTGTAGCCCAACCAGGCTCCTCTGCCCATGGAATTTCCCAGGCAAGAATACTGCAGTGAGTTGCCATTTCCTCCTCCAGGGGATCTTCCTGACCCAGGGATGGAACCCATGTCTCCTGCACTGGCAGTCTGATTCTTTACCACTGAGCCACCTGGGCAGAGAGGACTATATATCTTTTTCTTCCTCATCCCAAGGGAGGCATCTTTTTTTTTTTTAAGATTTTTTTTTTTTTTTGGAGTAACTATTTCCAAAGTCTTTATTGAATTTGTTATAATGTTGTTTCTGTTGTCGATGTTCTGGTTTTTTGGCCATGAGGCCTATGAAATCTTAGACCCTGGGATTGCACACCCCCTGCATTGGGAGAAAAAGCCTTAACCACTGAACCACCAGGGAAGTCCTAGGGAGGCCTCTCTTAATCTCAGGATGTTTCCTATAATTCTTATAGTTTCTAAGTAATTTCTATAAGTAGGCTGACAATGGAAATCTTGGGAAGATGAGGAGAAAAACACCCCCAAGATACTTACCACAGAGTCTGACCCATACAGACCCCAATGATGACTGATTGTTTGATGCCAACACAATTATTTTGGATACTTTGAAACTTCTCTGTCTCTTTCACATTAGTATCTTTGGAATTAGTCATAGGGAACCAATTCACAAGAAAATTGTCTTATTTTATTACCACACAAAGAAGATACGATATGTTCAAGGACATTAGTGTTTGAATCTATGATCCTGGCATGCTCATAAAAAAAAAAAAATCACCATTTAAATAAATTTCCTAATCACTCATGTGGAAGAAGATGTTTTACTCTTTCATTACTGTAATAGGAGACTAGGAAACAAGCACATTGATTTGCTTTTGAGGCCAAGAAGATTGGGGTGGAATGTCCTTTTGTTCTAACAAAATAGAAGCTTTTCTTCCCTTCAGTTTCATCAACCCCATATTATTTGAGATGTACCACATGCTAGAGATGGGCTCCTCAGGTAGCCTGGCTTAGACACATTTCCCAGGTCCTGCCTATCTGCAGAGATGCTGGAGAAGGCTACCTCGACCAACTCCAAGAATGTCTCTGGGAATTATATGATATTCATGGAAATCAGCTCAGAATGCCTGCCATAACAAGATCCACCATAACATCCTTGGTATATGGATAACAGTTTCCTGGACTTGAGCCATTTCCTCTGGGGTTCATGAAATCCAATAGATATACCCAGGGACTGCTTTTGCTTCTGATTATCTGGGACTGCAGTGAAGTGGCTTTCTCCCTTGGATGCTATAAAAGTTCCTCTATAGCTTATTCTCTGAAAACATGGAAAACTGGAGTCAAGTCTGTATTAGAATGTCAAGTCAAATATGCTGAATAACCAAGAAAAGTCAGGACAAGATATGATTTATTAGGCATACATCTACATTTTGGTTTGTGATCCCCATAATTATTTCACCCATCAGAGAGATTTATCCAGCTGAGATATGAAAACTTGAGGCAGGACACAAAAAAGCAATTTTCTCCTCAGTTAGTGTGACCAAATTGTCTTTCTGATTCATTAGGGCCTACCCAGTGTTGGGCTCATGCTGGAATGTCCAACAAGCCCCTGTGGGACTGAGTTATATGGAAGTCAACTACTGCACCAAGCGTTAAATTAAGAGGTTGAGTCCTTGACAAACTGACTTTCAGTTGACCCGGGTGACATTTGGTTTTGTAATCTTGCATTCGCTTTCTTCCCATCTACCAATATTCTCGAATTTTGTTTCTACTCTTTTAAAAATTTTTTATTGGAGTGTAGTTGACTTGAATGCTGTGTTAGTTTCAGGGGTACAGCAAAGTAAAACAGTTATAAATAGAGACATCCATTTTTTTTCAGGTTCTTTTCCCATGTAGGTTATTACAGGATATTGAGCAGTGTTCCCTGTGCTATACAGTAAGGCCTTTGCTTCTTCCTTTCTTTTTCCTCTTTTTCTTTCTTTCTTTTTTATTTGTATGATAAAGAACACATCCCCGTATAAAATCCCTGCCAGTCCACCCCACCACCGTTTGCAGCACTCAACTTAGTCCTTGAAACACGTCAAAGGGCTGACTGATCTTTCACTATGGACAAACATCCTTAAGGATCTAGGGCAAATCTTTTATTTTTCAAGAAAATAAAATATGAGGATTCAGAAAAGTACATGAAACCAAGAAAAACTTTAGATGGATCTTGTTTTCTGTCCCTGTTGTCCAGCATGTGTATACATCCTTGTACTGGGTTGGCCAAAAAGTCCTTTGGGGGTTTTCCATAAGACGGTATGGAAAACCCAAATGGACTTTTGGGCCAGCCCAGTATTTCCATTTATTTGCACTCTTTAGATGGCTTGCACTCTCACAGTTCTAGTTTCTTAACATCTGCTTGTCTCAGTCCAGTTTGCTGTGACATTGAACTAGTTTTCATTAAATACGTTTTTTTTTTTTTTTTTTGAGTGTGTGGGTTCAAGAGAGAGGAGGGTGATGCGGAGGTAAATTTATTGAATTTTGAGTAAACAGTATTAACAAGAAGTGTTGGAAGTGTTTCTCAAAACGTATGGTAGCGTAACGACAAAGAAATAGTAGGTGGATAATAATAAAATAGTAAGGCAGAAAGAGAGTTCTCATTAAAACAGAGCTTTTCCATTCAAGGGCTTCCCAGTGGCTCAGGTGGTAAAGAATCCACCTTCAATGTGGGAGACCCAGGTTTGATCCCTGGTCGGGAAGATCCCCCAGAGGAGGGAATGGCTACCCACTCTAGTACTCTTGCCTGGAAAATCCCATAGATAGAGGAGCTTGGTGGGCTATAGTCCATGGGGTTGCAAAGAATCACTCACAACTGAACGACTTTCACTTTCCATTCAAGGTAACTTTATCTCTACCCAAATGGAGGTAATTAAGAGTCCTTCTCTGTGTTAAATTAGGTATCTGCAGGAGTGGGGAAGCGTCAGATTTTTATTGTGTGCCAGAGCCTCTTTTCTTGTTAATCATGCTCTAAAAATCTCCTAAGACACCGGACTGGTGACTCTAAACCCATTAGAATAGCTGAACTAAGAGTCTTCATGAAAGGTCCTGGGACCCACAAAGACGTGAAAGCGGGGTCTGGATTAGCTCTGCTTAACAGACCACTCACTGGGTGATGCTGCCTCCGGCTCCCACTTTCTGTCTCAGAAAATAGACTCGGAATGACTGGCCAAGAGCAGCTGCCTTTTATCCATATAGCTGAATTATTTCTTCTTTGCTTAAATTTAATAAGAGAAGCGACTTTGTGACTTTGGAATGGAGGATTCCATCTTCTGCTGCTGCTGCTAAGTCACTTCAGTCTTGTCCAACTCTGAGACACCTTGAAAAAGCAAGTGGAATAGAAAGGTCATGCATTTCAAAGAGACACAATGACATCCTTATAAATGCTTCATTTAGAAATTGCAATCTCCCATGTGGTAATTGGCATAGTGGAGTTGGTTTGATATAGTGGAGTATATTGTTATTAAAAAGCGAAAATCCATTTCAAATATTTTTTCTTTCTGGGAGGAAAAAATTGGTTAATACATACAAATAGATCAAACAATGTTGCTGTTAACTTTGCTGATGTTGATGAACTCTCTGGAAAGAGAATGAAATTGCCTTTGTTAGAGGATGTCAAGTTTTAGTTGGATAATTCCAGGTGATGTTGGAATAGGCGATCATGAAAATTCTTTCTAATCCTGAGAGTATGGTTACAAAATCCATCATTGTATTGAAAGAAGAATTTTTAAAAATGTTTGCAAGGAAGTAATAGAACAGTGAAAGGGGAAATGCAGAGAAAATGTTTTTAGTTGCAGGTAAGCGGTCACCTCACTTTGTAATAATTATTTTAAACTGCCTGTTGGTGGCAAATGCAATGTTATAATTAAGTGGCTTTTACAATAATAAAACACTTTCCAATTAAATACACTGTGAAGAATTCAACTAGGAAAAAAAGGGGGGATCCTATCCTTTAAAAAAAGCTTACATATAAGCTCCTCCTTTAAAATTAATCTTTCTGATTATAAAAGTAGTATGTGTTTATTGTAGAATATTGGAAGCTAACTATAACCTATAATTGTCCCACTAGAGAAGATCATTCTTAAGGCATTTACTATTTTGGTGTATTTCTTCCATATATATATTCAGTCACATTTGCACTAATTTTTCATACTACGTGTCCTATTTTAACCTGTCTTTTAAATTTGTAATATAACTGTACATCAAACAGAACTGTGTCTCAAAACAGAGCCAAAGTGATACATTTGTTAGTATTTTGAAAACTCTACCTGGATGACCTGGACAAAAGGAGTGCATCTCTGTGGGGGGAGGGGGACTTACCCTCTGTTCACTTGGTCAGTTATGTATTTGGACTTAAAGTCCAAATGGCCAGATCAACCATGGAGAAAAGAATTTCTTTTAGTGGCCATGTGGAAAAGCTAAAAAGGAGATGGACAACAAAAAATAAAGCTAGAAAAAAATACATATTTTAATGAAAATCAGAGCTTAGAAAAACCGGTGTCAAGGTTTACTCAGATTGATTTCTTACCCTGGAATTTTTATTTTAAGAAGTATTTAATTCCTTTTTAAAAGAATTTTTTATTGTAGCAAAAGTCACATAATATAAAACATACTCTTTTAACCACATTTACGTATACATCGGAGAAGGCAATGGCACCCCACTCCAGTACCCTTGCCTGGAGAATCCCATGGACGGAGGAGCCTGGTAGGCTACAGTCCATGGGGTCGCGAAGAGTTGGACACGACTGAGCGACTTCATTTTCACTTTTCACTTTCATGCATTGGAGAAGGCAATGGCACCCGACTCCAGTGTTCTTGCCTGGAGAATCCCAGGGATGGGGGAGCCTGGTGGGCTGTCTATGGGGTCGCACAGAGTCAAACACAACTGAAGCAACTTAGCAGCAGCAGCAGCAGCAAGTATACATCTCAGCAGCACTAGCTACATTCACACTGTTGTACAACTCTCACCATTATCCATCTCCTGATTTTTCACTTTCCTGAACTGAAACTCTGTCCCCATTAAACACTAAGTCCCCCTACCGCCTCCCCAGCCCCGACGCCCTCCACTTGGCCCCTGGCATCTGCCAGTATACTTTCTGACTCTATGAATTTGACTATTCTAGATACCTCATATAAGTGGGATCAAACAGTATTTGTCTGCACCTAAGGTATATTGGCAGCCCACTCTAGTATTCTTGCCTGGAGAATCCCATGGACGGAGGAGCCTGGGGGCCTACAGTCCACGGGGTCGCAAAGAGTCGGACACGACTAAGCGAACTCACTCACTCACTCACTCAAGGTATATTGGAATGCATCTTTAAGGTTAACAATCCATGTCCTGTAAACAGATTGTAGCTTCCTTTTCTGCCCCCGTGCTATGCAGTAGGTTCTCACTAGTTATCTGTATTATACACATTATGTCAGTCTCCATCACATAACTCATCCCCCTACCTGCCCTTGGCGTCCATACATTTGAATAATTCTTTAGCTCTTCCATGCGCCTGTACCTTGATATGCTTTGTCCTTAATGGTAAATTTAGTACAATTCCTATTTCCAAACCTTCAGATAATTTGTGTAAAATTACAAAGTACGTACTTCTGGTCCTGCATACACATAGTTCTTAGCCAGGGGAAGAGCTTGCAGATATGTAAAATACTGCTTAGGAGTTGTACATCTAGACAAAGTCACATAAGAAACAATAGAGAAGAAAATGCAGAATTTCCCATCGCTTCTGTGGGTCTGATATGTCTCCTTTTGGTTCTTTGCTTCAACACTGAAACCGAGTCTGTGGGTGATACTGATAATTATAGCTGACAATGACAAGTGGTTCTGTATCTTCACAGCATCACAGGGAAAAGGGACCTTCATGGGCCAGTCTATTCTTTTCTCAGATTACTTCCTTTGATTTGTCAAATAGGACTTTTTTGGTGGTCAGCATCAGCCCAGTTCTTTCTGAACAGAATCACCTCTCTGTGGTGGTCTGATTGAATGGAATACATTTATAAGAATTTAAAAATATTCCTCCAGGAGTTTTATAAAAATCTATGATGTTAAGCTGGACAGATAGTTCTAAGTAATAAGGGAATAAAATCCTCTGCTGCAGTTGTTTCCCTGAAGATTTTAGCAAACATCCCCAGACACTATGTCAAATGTCTTAACAGGTTCCTATTGTTTCAGCGCTTGCCTTGAACAGTAGTTAATGAAGAAAAAAGATGTTTTAAAAAAAGCAGTTGCTTTGTTATTCTGTCTGGGCTGACTTTTATCTGATTAGCCCACCATAGATAGCCCCTGAACTCTTGAGAAATTGCTAATTTTCATCTAAAATTAGAAAGGGTCAATATGTGGCGAGGCGGTTGACCAAAGTACATGGGCTCAAGTAGGGCTTGTCTCTCATTGGAATTCTCAATTTTTTTATGTCTGCTCATGCATATTAGAACCCACTTGCATTTTTAATATTATTATTTTAATTCCCAAGTTAAATTCAGTAAGCTTGGGAAAGAACCAACAAGACCTAGAATCTTGCCTTTATATATTAAAAACTAGATATAATAGTACTTAGGCTTCCCAGGTGTTTCAGTGGTTAAAAAAAGAAAAAAAATCCACTTCACAATAAAGGAGATGCAAGAGACTTGGCTTCAATCTCTGGGTCAGGAAGATGCCCTGGAGGAGGGGATCTTCCCAGTATTCTTGCCCGGGAAATTCCATGGACAGAGGAGCCTGGAGGGTTACAGTATATGGGCTTGCAAGAGTCAGACATGACTTAGTGACTGTACTACCACCACGAAACTAGTTTTATTGTGCTTTGCTTTATTGCCCTTCACGGGTACTGGTTTTTTTGGGGTTTTTTTTCCCCCAAATTGAAGGCTTGTGGTAATCCTGCATATAGCAAGTCTATTCCTGCCATTTTCCCAACAGCATTTGCTCACTTTGTGTCTCTTTGTCAAATTTTAGTAATTCTCAGAGGATTTCAAACCTTTTCGTTGTTACTGTATTTGTCATGGTGATCTGTGATCAGTGATCTTTGATGTTACTGTTGTCATTGTTTGGGCATTTTTTTAGCAATAAAATATTTTTATTAAGTTATGTACATTTTTTAATACATAATGCTTTTGCACACTTAATAGACTACCATATAGTGTAAACTTAATGTTTACATGCAGTAGGAAACCAAAATAAATGTGACTAGCTTTATGGTGATGGGTTGGGAACTAAACCCATAATATCTCCAAGGTATACCCATATGCCACCTCCAAGCCTACCAGTGTGAAATAAAATAAGGATTATTTTTAACTGAAGGCAGCTGGGAATCTACAGATGCAGGAAGGATTCTCTGCCTTCCCCTTATCTACCTGAAAAAAGTGGGGCAAAAATTTCCCTTTGAGGAAGGTGCTACCTATCACTGAACCCCACTGGCCCTGTACAAGGCAGAAAAAGTGACTCAGCAAAAATGGAGAGTCAGTACCAAGATGATCTTGCGTGAGTGGATATTACCCAATAGCCGACTGACTCACCAGGGAAGCCCCCAAACAAGGTTATCTGTATTGTGATTTCCTTCAGAGTGGACCCATTAAGGAGCATGAAGCCTATTAAATTCAGAGCTGAATTCTGAAGCAGAATAGGAGTTCAGATTGAGGGGAGGGTGATTCCAGGAGGTGGAATGTGAAGCAGGTTAGTGGTAGAGTATTTGTCACTTGTTTGAAGCACAAACAGATTCCTCAGGTGGAAGAAGCATAAGATTTGTGGGAGTCCATATCTAAAAAAAGAAACTAAAATGGTAGATTGAAGCCAGTCTATGGAATGTTAGTTGCAATATTAGTTGCATGAGAGTTCGGTTGACTATCGAGGTCTGACAGAGGCATTTAGTTCTCCAACACCACAATTTGAAAGCATCAGTTCTTTGTTGCTCACCCTTCTTTATGGTCCAACTTTCACATCTGTACATGACTATGGGAAAAACCATAGCTTTGACTAGATGGACCTTTGTTGGCAAACTAATGTCTCTGCTTTTTAATGCACTGTCTAGGTTTGTCATAGCTTTTCTTCCAAGGAGCAAGCGTCTTTTAATTGTGTGTATATGGGGGGATGTTAATATTTTTAGAAATTAACATTTCTATCTGCATTGATTCTTTTACTTGCCTTTCATTCAGAGGCTGAAATTATTACAGGAAGGAAGGAACACAGCATGGCATGCCAGATTCTATTTCCCGTTTAACTTCCCACTCAAGCTTAGTCCTAAAACTCTTAATTGTTGGGAAAGAAATATCTTGGCCAGAACAGGTGAAAGAACATAGCTATCCTAGACCTTTTTAAAAAAAAGGATTTTAATAAGATGGAGGAAAAGAGGGGAAAAAAAGAGAAATGCTTACCGGTATCTGGGAAGATGAGATGAAAAATCAGCCCTCCACTTCTTGGATCATACTGCTAAGAAGACAGTAAGGAACCCATAGTTCAAAGGCCCTCATGAATACATGTTCACGAATAGGGACCTTCATCTTGGCAGGAAGGGTGGGGTGGACGGGATGGGCAGACACACAACTCCAGGAAGAGTGACCCCAGAGGAAAAAAAGGCTGTGTATTCTGTTGAGGCTGATGGCTTCACTGCAAGCCACAACAAAGCTTCAAGTTTGTATGCCAGAGCATCAAGGGCCACCACACCGTAAGGGCCATGCAAGCGGAGACACGGTGTCTTCTGAGTGCTCTGGGGGCGGGGGCGGGGTGGATGATCCCAGGACCAAGGACTCTCCTCTGCTCTGGTTCTGTCCCATCCGCCCAGCACCCAGAGGAAAACTATCCCTGCATAGAGGATCCTAGGAAGACCAAGATTTCTTTTCTCTCCCATCCCAGAGATGATGGATTTAAATCAACTTTGAGAAAATGAGGGTATATTTTTTTACTTTTTTGAATTAGGGACTGAGTTTTTACCTACCAGACCAGATAAGATGGAAACTGTTCCAATTCACTGAGCAATGAGACAGGCACATTCAAACAATTATGAAATGACAGGCAATACATTTTTATCCACAAATGTATCAATAAGCAAACTTATATGACCCTGCCTCGCCATTCTTCTTTCTCACCATGATAAACACACACATAGAAACACACAGTTCTGTGCATACACTCATGAGAAGCATGTACATTATGACTGGGTAGGAGCTACAGTTGCGCTAGTGGTAAGGAACCTGCCTGCCAATGCAGGAGACGCAAGAGTCGCAGGTTCAACCCCTGGGCCAGGAAGATCCCCTGAGTAGGAAAGGGCAACCCACTCCAGTAGTCTTGCCTGGAGAATCCCATTCACAGAGGAGCCTGGCGGAATACAGTCCATAGGGTTGCAAAGAGTCAGACATGACTGAAGCGATTTAGCACGCATGCAGGAGCTACTTATAAACCCTAAGAGAAAGAGATGTGAAGCCAGGTAGGTTGATTTCAGCACTTAAAATCTTTAACACAATACTGTATTGCTTCCCAGGTTCCATGGATGTTTCTGGAAGAGAGATTATGAGGATGCTTTTGAAGGAGGAATTTCCATTTTTCCTTTTTTATAGTTGTAAGCTATTTGCATTTGTTTATAAGAAGCATGCATTTATTTTGTAACTTGAACAAAAAGAAGTAGAAAAACTAGTTTTAAAAGATAGTGTTGGGATATCTATTTTGGTCTAGATTGTTTTCGTTTTATTTCTTTTAGTTTTAAAATAATTCAAGTGAAGGTATAATAGGTGAAAACTTGGAACTGTGAAATTATGACCTTTACAGAAAGGCAGTTATCTGTAAAGGAATCTGTAATTCTGGAATAAGCAGATGAAACAGAGAAGTGTGTATAAGACAATTTTAACGACATAAGTCTAATGTCAGGTCATGGCCGACTATTTCGTGTAATACCTTATTTTGAGTAATTCTTGGTACTGGCTGGTTTACTGAACCTAGTTTATGTATTTACATATAAGATATACATTTAAATCTTTTTAGTGATTTCTTTTTATTTGTGCTTCTTGACATGTTTAAGCAAGTGGTATCTTTCCATATAAGGGGCCAAAGAATTTGAGGCTATGAGGCAGGCTGACAAAGAGGAAGTGTATCATCCTGTCTGAGCAAGCAAGAAAAAGAGAAAGGAGAGGGGAAAATTCTTGAAACATTTAGCTCTTCAGAAAAAAAAAAAAAGTGGCCATTATTTCTCCATAGCAGTTGATTTGTCGCTTTAAATAAAAGCTCTAGAAACAAAGGTATACTTCGAATACCTCTTTGAGGTTCAGGCTTTATGTGTTTAATGGGGTAATAGGTCAGAGGAATCAATTACATGATTGATCGATTACATGACTGATCAATTCCCTTTGGTTACACCATCCTTTGAATCTCTAAGGCTTGGTCTGCTGATATGCATGACCAGCCAGAAGTATCATCAGATACCAAAGAAAAAAAATGTATCTTTTTTGAGGATAAAATTAAGTTTTTTTTTTTTTCTGCATGTCAATGAAAACAAAACTCTGTGATGGGGAACAGTTTAGTTAATCTCTAAAAGTACGAAAATGTGGTATTCCAAATCAGATGCCTTATCTAGATGGACTAAACTGCTCTTAGTTATGCTCCTTTTCCTATTTCAACCCAAATAGCAGTTTTGCATAGAAATAGGAACGGGAGGAACTACCTATGGTCTCCAAAGCTCTAGAAGTATTTTTATAGTCCTCAGGACCCAATGATGTCCTAAAGATGTACTGATTGGCAACACTAATTGAAAAATTTTTGAACAAGTCCATAACCTATGTACATTTTCCAGCTGTATATTGTAGCTCCCAGGGATTGGCAAGGCTGAATCAGAATGTCTCTTTGCCAAGACTTGTCTGCAAATTCTTAACCTTTTTTTGTTTGCCAGGAACAAAGAAAACTTGTTGTAAACTTCGCTGCTGCTCTAACATAGGAACAGTCTTTTCTGAAAATGCAAATTAGACAAATAATCATTGCATCATCTGCTGCATGCACTTACATTTGGTTTCTGCTATTGTGTGTATATATTACTTTCATACCTTACTTGATATGTTTTATAGCCCTTTAGGATTTTCAAAGCACTTGCATATGTGAATATCATTTGATCTTTTCTGAGATCCAGTGTTTCTAATAGACTTCATGTTCAAAAACATTTGATACTTAAATTTATATGGTGCATATATCATACAACAAATATTCTGATTATTATTATATGGAAAATTGTGTTATATCCCAAAACATAGGTTACACACATTTGGCAAAGTAAGCCACTGTCAGTTTTTATTGCCACATGAGCTGGATTTTCAAATACTTCCTACCAACTGCATCTGGGTGTTTGTTTTTTTTTTTTTAAGGTAAAATCATCATTTAATGATTGCTTTTTCCCCAATATGTAGGAAAAAGCCAAGTATTTGGGATCAGGTGGATGACTATTGAAGATTTGACTAGGCTTAAAAATTCAATACACTGAAAATTTTATTTGTTAACGTGTAGTGACTAATAAGCCTATTGCTTTAAGTAAAACTATTTTTGATTGGTCTGTTTTTATTATTGTTCAGGTGAGAGTTATCAGTTATCATTAGTTGTGACTAGAGAATCAATCAAGAACAGCAGTTCATGGTTTTGTTTGGTGAGTAACTACTATACCCAGATGATAGCTGACACTTTTCTCTCCTGGATTGAAAAGAGACTCTACTGATGAATGGTGGCAATCAGAATATATTTGAGCAGTTATATAAGTAAAAGTGGGTGATTTTCAGTCAGACTAAGATCAGGAAGTTGGCTGAAACCTGTGTTGCTACCCCATCAGTCTGCTCCCCACTGTTGGAGGGGATGTGCATTCTGCTTGCGCATTTACCCTGAGAAGCTGGAGTCGGCAGTGACTTCACTCTCCTTCCACTACGTCGCCGTCTTGTCTTTTTGCATGCACCAACCCCCTTGCTATGTTTTGTCTGGAGTGCTTTTCCCCCTACTCTTCACATGGGAAGATGCTCCTTATCTTTCAGGTCTCCATTTAAGCTCACTTCCTTGAAAAAAACTTTCTTTGTAATGAAGACTAGGTTGAGTCCTCCTTTTAAACACTCTTACAGCACCCGAAATATAACTTCCAAGTTGTGCATGTCAGTTGAGGCTAAAAGAGGATGATTTTGTATTTGGTGTCACATTCAAGAGGAGGAGGACTAAGTGTAAGAAGCTTTATCAGACGAAAACAATGATTGTGTTTAGCTGTATTTCTTAAAGGCATTTATTTATGTATTGGCGAAAACTGCATTAATGAGCATTGTGTACCTGATGTGTAGAAATTTTTTTAATTAAAAATATTTTTAATTAAAAAAATTGTTTTTGGTCACACACTATGACATGTGAGGACCTAATTCCCTGACCAGGGATGGAACCTGTACCTGCTACATTGGAAGCATGGAGTCTTCACCACTGCACTGCCAGGGAAGTCTCCTAATGTGTGGATATTAACATATCTAGCTCTGTGAAATATACAAGATTAAGGATATAGCCTTTTTAAAGCTTGAGGTTTATTTGGAGAGATAACAGAGACGTTCTACTTGTATTGGGTATAATAAAATGATGTGCTAGATCATATGACAGGTACAGGGCTGGCTTCTATGGGGCCATTGGAGAGTTGAGACAAGGTGTCTAACTTGTAGTACTTGCACACAATATTCACTGGGTTAATCCAATATAGTTACTAAATGGTCCATAAGATAGGTAAAATAGAAATGTGTTAAAATATTACCTTATCAACTTAAATTGCTTTAAATATTCTCTGCTGCTGCTGCTGCTAAGTCGCTTCAGTCGTGTCCGACTCTGTGCGACCCCATAGATGGCAGCTCACCAGGCTGCCCCGTCCCTGGGATTCTCCAGGCAAGAACACCGGAGTGGGTTGCCATTTCCTTCTCCAATGCATGAAAGTGAAAAGTGAAAGTGAAGTCACTCAGTTGTGTCCGACTCTTAGCGACCCCCTGGACTGCACCCTACCAGGCTCCTAAATATTCTCTGCTGCTGCTGCTAAGTCGCTTCAGTCATGTCCGACTCTGTGCGACCCCATAGACAGCAGCCCACCAGGCTGCCCCGTCCCTGGGATTCTCCAGGCAAGAACACCGGAGTGGGTTGCCATTTCCTTCTCCAATGCATGAAAGTGAAAAGTGAAAGTGAAGTCGCTCAGTCGTGTCTGACTCTTAGCGACCCCATGGACTGCAGTCTTCTAGGCTCCTCTGTCCATGGGATTTCCCAGGCAAGAGTACTGGAGTGGGGTGCAAATCCAGGACAGAGAAACAGGGGAAGAAAATAAATATCTAGAAATGGGATTTAGGACAGGGAAACGCTATGTAACGGAAAAGTCATAGATGTCAAAATATAAGGAAAAGTTGGAAAAGGAACAGAAGAAGGAGTCTGCTACCATGAAAATTCAGAGAGAAAAATATTCCCAGGCAAAAGTTTCATAAGAAGGCAAGAAGGTGAAAAAGTGCCTATGTTTGTTAAAAGAAGAACATCTGATGTAGTATAAAGATATTTTTAAAAAAGAAGAAAAGTTAACTTTCTAAAGATATCAATAGGATTCTATGGCCATAGTAATTTTGCACATAATTAAAAATCTGGCTGACATCACTGACAGTAGTTATTTTCAGGAGTATCAACTGGTAGACTACTGAATACACTGCATTATTAAGTTAAGTTATAAATAATGTCTCTCATATGAGCCAGTTTAATATTTGGCATTCTAATGAATAATATTATAAAATTAAGCTATTATGATAATAACAATGTGTTGTTTTCTTCTTTGATGAGAGTTTTTTGAGACTTTGAAATTTTTTTTCAGATATGAGAGAGACCTGCATTACAAGACCCTTCAATATTGCCATGCAATGTGGCTATTATTTCAGAGTTAATTAAAGTTAATGTAGTTCTTAGAATTACTAAGCTCCTTGAGATAACTGGACTGTCTCAAAGTCCTGAAAACCATGAGCTGTTTGTTTTTAAAACTTGGTATAGCTTTGAAATAATCAGAACCAGTTTATTCAATGAGTACTTACCTTAAATATTAAAACTCACTAACTCTTAAAATGTATACAGTCATCCCTCAGTATCAGGAGTGTTTGGTTCCAGAACCCACTCCCCTCTCATATCTAAATTCAGAGATGCTCAAGTCTCTCACATAAGATGGTGTTGTTTTCCAGTCACTAAGTCGTGTCTGACTCTTTGTGATCCCTGGACTGTAGCCCACCAGGCTTCTCTGTCCTTGGAGTTTTTCAGGCAAGAATCCTAGAGTGAGTGGCCATTTCCTTCTCCAGGGGATCTTCCTGACCTAGGGATTGAACCCCCATCTCCTGCATTAGCAAGCAGATTCTTTACCACTGAGCCACCAGGGAAACCCTTTAAGATGGTATCAGTTCAGTTCAGTTGCTCAGTCGTGTCCGACTCTGCGACCCCATGAATCGCAGCACGCCAGGCCTCCCTGTCCATCACCATCTCCCGGAGTTCACTCAGACTCATGTCCATCGACCCTGTGATGCCATCCAGCCATCTCATCCTCTGTCGTCCCTTTCTCCTCCTGCCCCCAATCCCTCCCAGCATCAGAGTCTTTTCCAATGAGTCAACTCTTCGCATGAGGTGGCCAAAATACTGGAGTTTCAGCTTCAGCATCATTCCTTCCAAAGAAATCCCAGGGTTGATCTCCTTCAGAATGGACTGGTTGGATCTCCTTGCAGTCCAAGGGACTCTCAAGAGTCTTCTCCAACACCGCAGTTCAAAAGCACAGTATTTGCAAATAACCTATGGACATGCCCCTGTGTACTTTGAATCATCTCTACATTACCTATACTATCTAAAACAATGTAAAGGATATGCAATTATGAGTTGCAGTGCATGGATAATTTAAGTTATACTTTTTGGAAATTTCTGGAATTTTTTTTCCCCCTGAATATTCTCAATCCTTGGTTGGTCAAATGCTCAGATGCAGAATCAATGTGGATAGGGAAGGCTGACTGTATATCTGATGGATGTCCCTTGCCACAAATTAAAGGCTGGGATGTTTTTAAGCTAAATGTATCATTTATACATTTTTTTGAGGACATTACCTTGTAGAAGCAAATGGCTTCAGATAATATTTATGAGAATATCATAATAATAGAGCTTCATGTGGGATTTGGAACATTTTCAAATCTGGAAGGAGATTTCCACAAACCAGATTTCCAGTGGGGGAGCCTAAGAGAAACTGACAACAGTGTAGCACACATGTTGTGTTGCTGTATTTACTAAATTCTAAATTACCTGATGTTATAAAGGACACCCAAAGCATTCTGTCAGATAACACAGGAGACTTCCAAGATCAAATCGAACTCAAGCCAAGCAGAACAGTTTCACTCGTAGAGATTTGAAATCTGTGATAGATAAGCTTGCATTTTCTCGTGACCTTGTTTCATCAAAGTGACTTTGTCAGAAGTTCCCCCAAACCTATATTTCCTTCTTTGTGTAACCAGGATTTCTTGTGTGCTGAAGACACGTAAGCAAAGTACAAGCAGGGTAGACTTTGATCTGTATTTCTCACATTTTCACAAGTGTTCTTTGTATTCAGTGTGTGCAGTGCACATGTGTATACCCTGCAGCTACACACACCTTTTCTATCTTTAGGAGTTATAGTCTAAACAGTAAAACTGGAAACAATCTAATAGTGTGTATAATAGAGGGGCTAGAATGCAGGCATGAACTCAGCTAACTCAGGTCAAGATCTTCACTCATTAAACTGGAGATAAGAGTACTTACTGGAGAAGGCAATGGCACCCCACTCCAGTACTCTTGCCTGGGAAATCCCATGGGTGGAGGAGCCTGGTAGGCTACAGTCCATGGGGTCGCTAAGAGTCAGACACAACTGAGCGACTTCACTTTCACTTTTCACTTTCATGCATTGGAGAAGGAAATGGCAACCCACTCCACTGTTCTTGCCTGGAGAATCCCAGGGACAGAGGAGCCTGGTGGGCTGCCGTCTATGGGGTCGCACAGAGTCAGACACGACTGACGCAACTTAGCAGCAGCAGCAAGAGTACTTACAGGGTTGGCCAAAAAGTTTAGGGCTTTCTGTAAGATGTTATGTAAAACCCAAATGAACTTTTTGGCCAACCCAATATATCATAAAGATTGAAGGCAGGAAGAGAAGGGGACGACAGAGGATGAGATGGTTGGATGGCATCACCGACTCAATGGACATGAGTTTGAATAGACTCAGGGAGCTGGTGATGGACAGGGAGGCCTGGCTTGCTGCAGTCCATGGGGTGGCAAAGATTCAGATGACTGAGCGACTGAACTGAACTGAACTGAATATATTACTGGGTTGTTGTGAAATTAAAATGGGATAATGTGTATAAAGCTCTTGCCACAGAGCCAGCAATATAATAAAGGAGCAATAAATGGTATTTGTTCTTTTTACTATCATATAATATTGTCATGTGGATACACAGTGAAAATGTAATTGCAGGCTATAGCTATATGACAATAAAGGCAAACGGATATAGAATATCCTTTGCATTTATTAATTTATCTTAATAACTAAAATTTAAAAAAATTAGGAAAATCTAAATGATTGATTTTGGCATTACATAGATTTATTATATTCTGTTTTTTTAGTGCTTCAGTTCAGTTCAGTTCATTTCAGTTCAGTTGCTCAGTCGTGTCCGACTCTTTGCGACCCCATGAATCGCAGCACGCCAGGCCTCCCTGTCCATCACCAACTCCCGGAGTTCATTCAGACTCACGTCCATCGACTCTGTGATGCCATCCAGCCATCTCATCCTCTGTCATCCTCTTCTCCTCCTGCCCCCGATCCGTCCCAGCATCAGAGTCTTTTCCAATGAGTCAACTCTTCTCATGAGGTGGCCAAAATACTGGAGTTTCAGCTTCAGCATCATTCCTTCCAAAGAAATGCCAGGGCTGATCTCCTTCAGAATGGACTGGTTGGATCTCCTTGCAGTCCAAGGGACTCTCAAGAGTCCTGTCCAACACCACAGTTCAAAAGCATAAATTCTTCAGCACTCAGCCTTCTTCACAGTGCAACTCTCACATCCATTCATGACCACTGGAAAAACCATAGCCTTGACTAGATGGACCTTAGTCGGCAAAGTAATGTCTCTGCTTTTGAATATGCTATCTAGGTTGGTCATAACTTCTCTTCCAAGGAGTAAGCGTCTTTTAATTTCATGGCTGCAGTCACCATCTGCAGTGATTTTTGGAGCCCCAAAAAATAGAGTCTGACACTGTTTCCACTGTTTCCCCATCTATTTCCCATGAAGTGATGGGACCGAATGCTATGATCTTCGTTTTCTGAATGTTGCGTTTTAAGCCAACTTTTTCACTTTCCTCTTTCACTTTCATCAAGAGGCTTTTTAGTTCCTCTTCACTTTCTGCCATAAGGGTGGTGTCATCTGCATATCTGAGGTGATTGATATTTCTCCCGGCAATCTTGATTCCAGCTGTGCTTCTTCCAACCCAGCGTTTCTCATGATGTACTCTGCATAGAAGTTAAATAAGCAGGGTGACAATATACAGCCTTGATGTACTCCTTTTCCGATTACCAATATTTAATTTTATAAATGTAGATGTTAAGGCGCTGAGATTGGAAATCCTTATTCCTGATTACGGAACAAGTCCATGATAGAAAAATAACTGCTAATCAAACCAAGTTGACGATTTCTTCATTGCCCCTATGGAAAGCAATTAATATAGAAGGAACTTAAGTGTGTTTACCTGAGAAGATAAATCGTGAAAATAAAAATCAAACAGAAAACTTATTAACATTCATTTTCATGAAAGAAATAATCAAAGGGACACTTAAAAAGTTTAAAACTGTTTAACATTAGGAATTAGTGACCTTAACAAAGTCAGATATTGAAGAGAAAGATGAAAGCTTCAAAGATTTAAATTGAAAAGTGAAAACATCTCAGGAGAATGAGAGCTTTGGCTATTCCTAAAGAAAAAGAAGTGTATTCAAGTATAGCTTTCTAAAGATGTGGAATGCAATGGCTCCTTTAACCCTTCAATTCAAAGTGATCCTGGGTGGGCACCATTAGTTGTAGTTAGAAAATTTTCTTTGTTTCAACTCTAGCTTCTACTTTCTTTTAGTTGATTCTCTAGGTAAATATGAGTCATTAATAAATACATGACAGACAGTTGGAAAGAGATCCCTGAAATAAGTAACAGATGAGTAGAGTGCTTGCTCAAATTATATTCAAAAGCAGAGGAGGAGAATAGCACCACAGATTCGCATTTTAGTGACATACCCAGGGGTTGTTTTCTCTTGTAAATAATTCCCATATGATTTGGGCTGACTCCATGTCAGTGAGAGAATTAGTCCTCGTGGGTCTGTGAAGCCACCCCAAGAAAGAAGAAGTGTGTCCAGCTGTGTTGGACTGCAGCCACACACAAGATCACCAGAGAGGCTTGCTCCTTGCTCAGCATCATCCGCCGTGAACCCCTCTTCAGCCCTGTTTCGTTTATTTAAAGAGAACATTTCACAGGGACTCCTTAGGGGCTAGATACTTGCTATGTATCTCCACAAATGAGGGCTTCCCTGGTAGCTCAGCTGGTAAAGAATCTGCCTGCAATGCAGGAGACCTGGGTTCAATCCCTGAGTTGGGAAGATTCCCTGGAGAAGGGAACGGCTACCCACTCCAGTATTCTTGCCTGGAGAATCCCTGTGGACAGAGGAGCCTGCAGGGGAACAGTCCACAGGGTTGCAAAGAGCTGGACGCAGCTGAGCAGCTAAGCACACAACACACTCATCTCCACATATGCAGCTCATTGAATCATGATTTTCATGATTTTACTTCTCTCTTTTTAACTCCCCCTCCGCAAGCTGTGTCTACTCAAGCCTCCAATATTGCTCCTACCTAAAAAATATGCAAAAATGCAAATGAAAGCTCTCTTCTCACTACAATTATTTTTATTTGGGAGAGTGTGGTTATTTTTCATGTTAATGAAATGATGTTATTTATGTTTACATATAACGGAGTTAGCATTATTTTTTAAACTTTTATTTAATTTCTTTTTTTTTTGGCCACACCACACAGTTTGCAGAATCTTAGTTCCCTGACCAGGAATTGAACTTGTACCCCCCTGCAGTGGAAGCACAGAGTCCCAGTCACTGGACCACCAGAGAATTCCCTAGCATTTCTTTTTTTAAATGAATTAATAAATTTGAAAATGTCTTCCTTAGCGTTTAATTTCAAGTAGGCTAAGTATTGGTAAAGATGACCCACAAAATCACTCTCTAGGGGTCCTGAATACTTTTAAGAGTGAAAAGGAGTTTGAGATGAAAAAAGGCTTGAGAACAGGATGTCTATATTATGTGTCCTTTCGCTCATCACTCTCCCCTCTTTCTTTTGTCTCGGCCCCATGATACCCTACATCAGATTTTTCAGTTATTTCGATATTAAAGAATTTTCTCCAGTTTTTTTTTTTTCTGATTGTTTCTCAGCAATGATTAACACTGCTTACCTCTCTTTTCTTAAAATTCTTTCTTCTATGACACCAAACCCCTCTAATTTTCTCAGTACCTTCATGATTACACCCTCTTTCTCTCCCTTGGGTCCTATTCCCTGGGATTTTTCTTCCCTCTCAGTTGCCTCTACATGCTTGTCCTTAAAGATATTTTTTCCTATCTCTTTTCCTAACATTTCTGGATCTGAAGTTTTTCTCATGGTGTGAAACAAAAGCATTCAGTTGCCAGCTGAAAACCTGTCTCTCAATCAATGGGTCTAAAACCAAATTCAACAGGTTCTATTATGGAGGCTCCATTCTCTTAGTTCCCCAATCTCAAAATTCCAGAGTAATTTTTTATTCCTTTTCCCACAACCCCACGTGTGTGTTCTGTTTGTGAGTTGTGTTTCTCCCATCCATTCCCAGACAGTGCATGTTTGCAAGCTTATCATCACAAATCTGTAGTTATTTATTAACTGTCTTCCCCTTCTTCCCATGTAGACTTTCACTTGCCTCGTTTCCTCTACACTGTCCACCAGAATTACCATCAAAATCACCAGTTTTCAACTTTTATTTTAAATCAGGAAAAGTTTTTTCCACCACCCCCCAAAATAATCCTAATATTTAGCTATTGTTGAGCTCTACAGGTGGATTTACCACTGAAAACTTGAGTGAGGCTTGTTTGAAGCTGCTTCTAGGCTATGCCATTATTTGCTACTCAAGGTACTGGAACAGACCCATGTGTCTAAATGATTCTTACTCATACTTTCATTCATTTGGTCCTGTTTTCATACCATCCTCGCCTCTTTTTGCCCTACCTTCCAGTGTATCCGGTGCTTCCCATTCCAGGGCATTTCTGTAGTTCTTTAGCATTGCTACATTTTCCCTTGATGCATTTCCTCCTTCATATGAACAACTTTTGTGGCTTTATTAAGTTAGTTTTTATAAATCCATCAGCTTCCCATCTTACAAAATTTGAATGTATCTTACCTATTATTTTTTATCTCTTCTAGCTTTGCTTTCCTTTTCTGGTGGCTTAAAGTGTTAGTCGCTCAGTCGTGTCCAACTCTTCGCAATTCCATGACTGTAGCCCATCAAGCTCCTTGGTCCATGGGGTTCTCTTAGGCAAGAATACTGGACTGGGTTGCCATGCTCTCCTCCAGGGGTTCTTCCCAACCCAGGGATTGAACCCAGGTCTCCTGCATTGCAGGCAGATTCCTTATGGTCTGAGCCACCAGGGAAGCCCTTAACTCAATACCCTTTAATTCCTTTCCTGACCCTCATTTTAGGGGCATTTCGCAAAGTGTACTGTGTAAGTTATCTATTGCTTAGTAACAAATCACTATGAACTTAGCAGAATAAAATAACACATGAACTCTCTCAGTATTGCTGTGCATCAGAATTGCTCTGGCATGGCTTAACTGGGTCTACTTCAGGGTCAAGGCTATAGTCAAGGTTCTTGCCAGAGCTGAGGTTTTATGTAAAGGTTCAAAGGAGGAAGCATCCTCTTCTGTGCTCAGGTAATGATCGACGTTTCAGTTCCTTGTGAACTACTGAATTGAGAGCCTACGTTCCTTAGTGACTGTTGGCCGGAGGTCACCCTCAGTTCCTTGCGACATGGCCCTCCCCTCCCCACATGGCAGCCTGCTTCATCAAAGTCAGCAATGGAGAAGAATTCTCGTAGTAAATTAGAAATCGTTATTTTGTGTAAGCTAATCGCAGAAGTGATATCATTTTTGCCACACTTTATTGGTTAGAAGCACTCACTCAAGGTAAGGGTATTTATTACAGGAGGGTGTAAATACTGGGAGGTGGATGGGGGGTTGTCTTAGGGTTTGCCTGGCATAGCGTCCATCAGTGATGAACACAAGGATCCAAGTCCTCATTACTAACTGGAAGTCCTCATTCTTTTCCTTCCATCAAGCTTGTAACTCCCAGGTGGTGCTAGTGGTAAAGAACCCGCCTGCAAATGCAGGAGACATAAGAGACATGGATTCCATCCCTGGGTCAGGAAGATGGAAAGTAGGAAATGGCAACCCACTCCAGCATTTGCCTGGAAAATTCCATGGATAGAAAAGCCTATTGGGATATAGTTCATGGACCTGCAAAGACTCAGACAGGACTGAGCACACATAATTCCATCAAGATTACACCCCCCATCACACCAACAAAACTGTTCTTGTCAAGGTCAGAAGTGACCTTGACCTTGAAAAATCCACTGAGCTATCCTGAGACTCTATCATGGCTCACTCCAATCCCAGCCTCCAATCCCAAGTTTACAATTTGAATAGAAACATAGGCAGACTAGTCTACTAAATAATTGAGTGGCACTTAGTGTGACAACTATAGCTTTATAGAATAGTCCAGAGTCTATACTTCCAAACACCGTTTTCAATAAGAAATTAAGATACGCAATTTCTAGGCTGAAAATGACTTCAATATTCAGGTAGTCTTCTGGGTGTCTCAATTAAAATTGACGTCCATCTTTTTTCGTAACCAGATAACAAATGAGATTGTGTGAAGTTGTCATAGTCAGAGTTAGGCATTTACTTTTAGTGGGTAATTATTTATATAGCCGCAAACCAAACTACATATTAAGAGCAATTACATATTTGGGCTTAAAAGTTATCTTTGGGAAATGCTATCTGGGATTTAGTGGAAATGAGAAAACCAGGAAAGTAGTAACCATGATATTTCAGTGAAAATTCTGAAAAACAAATCTATAAAAAAGGAGAGAGTGAGAGAAGAAAGGAAATTGATAATACCCTGTCATCTGCAGGAAGTTCTCTTAATTAAGGAGAGTAAAACCCCAGTCATTTATAAGTCTTCCAAGAAAATCACTGTATTCTGTCCATTTTTATGTTTCTCTCTTTCTTTTTTTCCTAAAAAGCAATTAAACATTAATTACATTAAGTGGAGAGATTGCTCTGATAATATGGTCAAGAAAAGAGAAGTTTCTTACTGTTTCTTTGCCAGAGGTTTCCAGCCAACATTGTAAAAGAAGAATCTAAAAAAGGGAAACTATGCAAGTTGAATTAAAAAATCCATTTTCAAATGTTATGGGGGCAATGTAAAAGGATATTACATGCTCAAATACCTAAATTTTGTTTTTAACTTTTGAAATGGATTTTGTATTGATATTACTAAGGGTATTGCATAGACACAGTCTTAGGCAAATTTTCAAAGTACAGGATTTTGAAACCCTAAATTCTAATTTATGCATCTAAAAAATTATAAAGTAAAAAATAATACCTACCTCATAGAATTATTCTGAATGTTAAATGACATAGTGACATACGAAACACTTAGCACAATGCCTGAGATACAAGCTGATGCTACATTAGTGATGGCTAAAAAATAAATTCCTTAAACAAAGTACTTTATAACTAGAGTGACTATAATTTATGGACCAATGCAAGGATTTTTGAGAGTAAGCAAACATGCTATTAGTAATTATACCTGAACCACAAGTATAAACCAGTAGAGTCCTAGGAATATAACTGGGTTGGCCAAAAAGCTCATTTGGGTTTTTCCATTATATCGAGTGAAATTATTGGCCAACCCAATAGAATGTGTGGTTGCTCTATCTAGAATCAATTATCATAGCAGCAATAAACATTTCTTTTCCAGAGATCACATATATGCAAGACAAGCAGAATCTTGATTCAATTATGTGTCCGTAACTCACCTAAAATTTCAAGAAACAATATTTATTAGGATTAGGATTTAATCAGAGGTTGGTTTTACTGAAGATCACCAAAGATTCTTCAAATATGTCCACAAGGTCACTTGGCTTATATCCACTTTTCTTATAAACCAGAAATTTCCCCCACAGTTTTACTGTCTGGCTTATTGAAGCTAATATACGTTCCAAATGTTTTCAAAATGTTTGCTTTCTTTCTTTAGCTATCCTTGCAATGAAGGTGCATTTATTTCAAAGTGCCCATGATTTCTATCAGAAATTAAAATGATGCCTAATGAGAACAAAACATGTTTTCACTTGAAATGCAATTAAACCAACTTTGAGAAAAGGTGTTTTTTTTTTTTCTTTCTAACTAAGATGAAAACAGCTATATTTATCAAGCTGCTTATAATGGTATTAGAATTTCTCTTTTAGAAACATTTGCTTTAAGATATATAATTTTTTAGAAATATCATTGACATTGTGGATAATGTTATTTTCATTCCAATATCGCTTCAGTTACAAAGAGAATCTTTATTTTTATAACTCATGGCAGGCTTACTTGGTCATATATTAATAGGAATTTTGTGGAGAGTTGTTCTTATAGGCTTTGTGTGTGGAAGGTCTCCCAAGATTTTCATTTCCTGACTAGACATGATTTCTTCATGATTATGCTAAAATTTTAATTATTATAATGCCTCAAGATAGAAATCACTTCTGCATAAATTTTTAAAAATTCCCCTGAAGTAAAAACTGCAGATAATTTCCATAGTCTAACATTTCTCTAAGCTGCTAATTATTATTTTCATTTTTATTTGTATGTTTTGGTGTTTTGTAAGTGCAACCTATGTCTTAATTTCCTACATGTTGGCATGGCTTGCTGATGTTTTCCTAAAACCTGAAAACAACAACAACAACAACAACAACAGAAAACCCTGTTTCTGTTTCCACATAAGAACACTTTTTCTTGATCTTTCATAGTTTAGGTCCACAGAATCAGGAGAAATAGCAAACATTGTCTTGTGTATATATAAATGCATATATACAAACAATAGAAGAAATACACAATTTCCCATGATAGTGACACCTGAAGGCATCATTACCAACAACAACAAAAAACCATTACTGCTATTAAGAGCTTACCTGAACAGTATAACCTTAAACTTCTGTTTGAAAATAGCATGTAATAAGGATATGAAACTCTAGAATTGTAAGTAAGATAAACGTGATTTGGATTAGTTCTGCAGCTATGAGATACTTCTATATTCTAATTTTAGGCTAGGTCTACACTGGATAACAAGTTAAATGTTTTGACTAGATTAATTTAGTCAATTTAACTTGAATGATTAATTTGTGTTATTTTCCTCCTTAGAAAGAACCACAGAATCCTATATTTTCAACATAACTAACAGGAATAAATCACTCTTTATGTACCATGAAAGATATAAAATTCCGATAACACAGAATCTGCCCTCAAAGACCTTTTCCTCAGTTTACAAGTAAATTAATATACATTAATCATCAAGAAGGTAGATAGAATTTTAGTCAGTGATACATGAGCAGTATAATCAGGCATGGTCCTTATTTTCCAGGATTTGTACCATAAGGAAGAAAGATTAAGGCCAGAGAGGAAGGTTAAAATTATATTCATTTTTTGTACTCTGGAGCATTTTGATAAAAAATATATGGAATAAAACTGTTTTTGGCAGTTCCATCCATGGTGTCAGTGATGGTGTCAGCAAACAGTTACCATACTTGTGACACAAAAAAGGACATTCCCTTTATCAGCCAGGTGCCCCTTATCCTAAAACTCTTGAAGAAGCTGTACAAACCCATGTGCTCAAAGCGTGGTAAACAGAGGATGCTCTCTGCACTGAGAAGAGAAGGATAATCTCAACCATTCAGGTTGATCATGCAAGAAAAAAACCAACTATTTAGTCAAATGTCAACAGAGTGAACCCTAGCTGTTAAACTTGTCTGCCTTTTTACTATATTCTTCAAACTATATTTATAGTCTCCTTCAAATAGGAGTAAATGTTGGAAAGGAAAGTAAAAGCAAAATGAAGTCGCTCAGTCTTGTCTGACTCTTTGCAAACCCATGGACTGTAGCCTGTCAGGCTCCTCCATCCATGGGATTTTCCAGGCAAGAATATTGGAATGGGTTGCCATTCCCTTCTCCAGATTTTCCCAACCCAGGAATTGAACCCAGATCTCCTGCACTATAGGCGGACACTTTACCATCTGAACCACCAGGGAAGTCACTTCGTAAATGTTGGAGACCCTTTTGAAAAATAGAAAATTAATATAAATTAGTCACAGCCCTTGGAAGGGACTCCTGCAAGTGTGGAGCCATGAAACTTAAGTTTTGTTGGTTTCACCATAATTCCACCTGAATTCACAGATATTTTCAAGACACAGGAAGTGTGATTAAAGACATATAAGTTCAGTTAAATATTAGTTCTATTACCCCATTAAAACACTGAAGGATAGTTCATGAGTGGCTTTTATTACCTGAAACTCTTGTCTACAAAATCACTGATGTTTGTATACACAATTTCACCAATGCCTATTGACCAAACTGGTTAGCTCAGATCTCAATTCCAACATTTCCTTCAGAATTGGGGTTTAGTTTGTCAAAGTTGGGCTCACTATGGCCTTTCATCATCCATTTCATCTTGCCTTTACAGGTAGTCTGTGGGCTGAGTTAAAGCATGTTCTATTATTGAGCATTTTGAGATTGTTCCAGGATTTGAAAATTTTAAATTACTCTGGTTTCTTGGAATTAGCTAATGCATACCACAACTTTCCTTGAAAAACACATTTGAGCCAAAGTGGCTTTAGGGAAGTGTTTTATGTTTTAATAAGGTTGAGAAAAGGAGATAAATTCATCTAGTCATAGTAATATAGTAAATCTTGTTGAGAGGAACCATTCTCCAAATGACACAGCTATAATTTCATTCCAGCTGATTTTGTGGACTTGAAACATTTCACTCTGCTTTTCTGTCTCATAAAGAAGTTTCCGTTTGGGCTATTTGTACAGATCAACAGATAAAGCCTTATGTGCTAGAGCTGAAACAGCTCTGTTAAATGTCTCTCTCATCCATGCCAACAATTTCGCTTCTTCAGGACCATGGACCTTCCTTAGGAACATATACGCATTTCCCTAAAGAATCCTTAGGCTGTGATATATTTTTGAGTTAAACTGTTATTATTTATAGGAAAATTCTTTATGTCCACCATGAATGCACATCAAAGTTTACATAGCATTCATCTCCATGGCAGGCGCTTGATCTTACTGATTATTTTGGCAGAGAACATATACCCAAAATCTCCCTGTGAGAAATAAAAACAAACCTCCACCCTCCAAAACTAGAAAAAAAGCCACAACTCTTCAGATCCCCTCTGGACCTGTGAGCTTATAAACTTTCTTGGAGTCCATTTAATGCCTGTGAGTCTGGCTGAAGCTCAGAGAAAGGGCTGGAGATGGGATGGTCTACAAATAGAGAAGCTAGGATTTCTGAGTTGGGCTTGATCTTCTACCTGTGAAAGTTTCTATATTACTTCCCCATGTGCCTTGTTTTATCCTCTCAGAAAATAAGAGGCTCATCATCTGAGGATGTAAAATATCATGTGAGAGGACTTTTACAGCCTGGAGAGCACCTTGGACACATTTTCTCCATCATTCAGCTCCTCATTTTACTGACAAGGAAAATTATGGCTGGGGAAATTGACTCCCCAAATCCATGAAGCTAGCAAGTTGCAGAGCTGTGAGACTCACTGCAGATTCCAGACTTTCTTCCTCTTTGTCATTATCTATCCTCTTTAATATCTGTTGTCTAAAGCACTGCATAAATTAAAATGTTTTAATAACTGCATTAGCTTACTATTGTTCTGTAACAGATCACTCCAGTCTTACACTGAAAAACAACACTCATTTATCAGCTCCCAGTTCTGTTGGCCAGAAGTCTAAGCACGGCACAACTGGGTCCTCTGCATCAGGTCTTAGAAGAAGGACCTTGGCTAAAATTAGGCCATCGACTGGACTGTGTTATGAGCTACAGCTCAGGTCCTCTTTCTGGCTTATCAAGGCTGTTGGTGGGATTCAGTTCCTTGTGGTTGTAGGACTGAGGTCCCTGTTCTCTTGCTGGCTGTCAGCCAGGGTTGCTTTAAGCTCCTAGAGGCTGCCCTCCATTCTTAGGCACGTGACTCTCTCACTACACGGCAGCTACTTCTTCAGAGTCAGTAGGATGATCTTTCTCTTCAGGGAAGGCTCAGCCCTCCACTTAAGGACTTCCCTGATTGGGTCAGACGCACCCAGGATAATCTCCCAACCTAATCACAGGAGCCATAACCAATAATATCCATAGGTCTCACCCATGCTCAAGAAGAAGGGATCATACAGGGTATGTTCAGGATCATACAGGGGATGGGAATCTTATGATTAGAACTGGGATTCTGTTTACTAAATCTACTCATTCAAATACTCCTTTTCCATTTTTTTTAAACCTCCTTTTCCCCTTTACTGCCTCCCATTGAGTCAGTTAAGAGTCATCTGTCCTCTTGAAAACCCAGAAAGGGATGATGAGAGGAGGTGAATTAGGAGCAGTGAGATGGAAACTTCAAGTCCATAAAAATATCTGATTTTTTTTTATTAGTTTTACTTATTCTTTGCAGACTTAAGTGCTGATAAACTGTTAGTTGCTCAGTCGTGTCTGACTCTTTGCAACCCCATGGACTGTAGCCTGCCAGACTCCTCTGTCCATGGGATTCTCCAGGCAAGATGACCTAGCATAATTCACAATTGCCTATTCAGCCATAACTGAATGGTAAAAAAAAAAAAAAAAAAAAAAAAAAAAAACCTGTTCTTTTGGCAAAATGCTTCTTTTAGTAAAGTTGACCTGGATTCAGAGAGGTTCGAGGAAACCCGGATTCAGAGATGTTTGTTAGGAGCAGCAGAAGCTAGAATTCAGGGGACAGTGATGACAAACAGAGGTGCTATTTTTCTAGTGCCTCCTGTAGGCTGGACACTTGACTCACGTGAGCTTATTTAATCCTCCCCATAGTGATCTGTTACAATGGGTGGCATAGTCCCCCTTTTACAGATGAGCAGACACACGTGAAGGGGCAGAGTCAGAATTCACAGTTCCGTCTGCTTCACTGGTGCTCTCTCGAGGACAGGCTTCCATCTAAAAGTTCAAGGTGGAGACCACGACCCTCTGAGGTTCTCAGACACTTACACAGAGAGTAGTGGATGGTACTGGGGCTGGTGAGTAACCAGCAGTCTTGGAGACAGAGGCTATTTTAACCAATCATAAAATAACAACTCTATAAAGGGACTCTACTTCTCCCTTCTAGAATTATCATTAAAGTTTTCAGAAATCAAGATGAAGGCTTGGCATCATAAAGTTATTTTTCTTTATAGGGGAATTTAACAGATAAGGGATGAGTTGACCTTTATAATACCTCATGAAGATGGTTAATGAGAAAAGTATTGATGTTACTATATGTTTGCTTCTTTTTAATATGAGCAAATCAGGCACAGAGTAAGTAAACGCGGGGGCTCAAATGGATAAGAACATAAAAATGTAGTGATAGAAACCAACTTGCCTTGTTCTGGAGTCCTGCTAACTATACCTCTGGTTGAACAAGTCAATTAAGATTGAGCTCATAATGAGAACCCACTGTTTAGCACAGGGAACTCTAAATGGTCTGTGGTGACCTAAATGGGAAGGAAATTGAAAGAAGAGGGCATATATGTATACATGTGGCTGAATCACTTTGCTGTACAGCAGAAACTAACACAACATTGTAAAGCAATTATACTGCAATAAAAGTTTTTTAAAAAGATTGAGTTCATATAGCTGCAGAGCTGGGAAAAGTTGTGATTACTTCGTGAAAGCCCCCGTTGCATTGGGGTAAAAAGTTAAATTTGGAAAGATTTCAAAATCCTGCAACTGCTGCTCAATCGCTCTGAAATTGAATTTCATGTAAATTGGGAATTCTTTGAATACATTTACATCCTATTCATTTTCATAAACGTATGTCAGATGTGTACTTTATGAGATAGCACAATGATTCCTGAGGCATCATTCCTGTGGAGCAGAGAGACAGGCTTGAAAACAAACAATGACAATCACAAAGGTGCTGAGCTGAGAAGATGTATAAGGAAGACACATATGCAGCAGCGACCGATTCTGTGAGGGAGCATCAGAGAAAAATAGAAAAGGTGAGTTGTGAGTAGGGTCTGCCTACTAGGCAGAAAAGGGAAAGAATTTCTGTACTGTGCTTAGTCACTCAGTCGTGTCCAACTCTTTGCAACCCCATGGACTGTGTCCCGCCAGGATCCTCTGTCCATGGTGATTCTCCAGGCCAGAATACTGGAGTGGGTTGCCATGCCCTCCTCCAGGGGATCTTCCCAACCCAGGGATGAAACCTAGGTCTCCCATACTACAGGATGATTCTTTAAAGAATTTCTGCTGAGCTGCTGAGTCACTTCAGTCATGTCTGACTTTGTGCGACCCCACAGATGGTAGCCCACCAGGCTCCCCTGTCCCTGGGATTCTCCAGGAAAGAACACTGGAGTGGGTTGCCTTTTCCTTCTTCAATGCATGAAAGTGAAAAGTAAAAGTGAAGTCACTCAGTCATGTCCAGCCCTTAGCGATCCCATGGATTGCAGCCTTCTAGGCTCCTCTGTCCATGGGATTTTCCAGGCAAGCGTACTGGAGTGAGTTGCCACTGCCTTCCCCCAAAGAATTTCTAGGGAGAAGGAAAAACAGACTTAAAGCTACAAAAGTAAGAAAAATATAGTTCCGTGTGAGCAGAGTATACTAAACACCAGGAGAAGATAGAAAAGAGGTTGAATATTTATGCAGCACTTAAATTGGGAAGGACTTGACTACCCTCTAAGGAGAAGTTTCAACTTTATGGCAACAGGAATCCAATAGAGATGTTACATAAAGGATGACAAGATAATAGCTGTATTTTAGAAGATTAATTCTAGTAGCAGGAAGGAGGATGGCTGCCTGGGAGAATGGAAACTGAAGCAGTAAGAGGGGAATTTGGAAAAGGTCTGTTACAGAATGACTGAGCACCCAGATCAGGGGAGAAGGAAAGGAGACAGATGATGAGGGTAAAAACTGCTTCTGATAAGAGTGTGGTACGGGGGCACCAAATGGCTGAAATCAGGAGAAGAAAGGGGGATGTGAGAAGAAAAATGAAAGATGACACCTAGTTTCTGATCTTCAACTACGTCTGGTTTGGGGGGAGTGGGAAATCGAAGAATGGGAATTAATTGTTTAGTTTGAGGTATTTGGAAACAGAGGCTTGGAGTTTAGGGAAAAAATTATATACACACACACGTTTGTGAATTACCAACTTTTGATATTGTGGCAGTGAATGACATTTTTCTAAGATATCGGTATTTAAGAAAAAAACAATAGATTTTTGTACAGCACATGGAACTCTGCTCAATGTTACATGACAGCCTGGAATTGGGGGGGAGAATTGGATACATGTACATGTATGGCTGAGGCCCTTTGCTCTTCACCCGAAACTATCACAATATCATTAATCCGCTATACCCCAATAGAAAATAAAGTTTAAATTTTAAAAATAGAAAAAAAGTTTTAAGTACTGGGTCATGAACCAGCATGTATGATACAAGTAGGAAAAAAAATAATCAGGAAAAGGAGACAGAGAAAATTCTGCCACTAAGATACTACTCTGGGCTTCCCACGCGGTGCTAGTAGTAAAGAACCCGCCTGCCAATGCAGGAGACGTAAAGAGACACGAGTTTGATCCCTAGGTGGGGAAGATCCCCTGCAGAAGGGCATGGCAACCCACTCCAGTATTCTTGCCTGGAGAATTCCATGGGGAGAGGAGCCTGGAGAGCTACGGTTTATAAGGTCGCAAAGCGAAGTGAGTTAGCATGCACAAATGCAAGATATTACTATGAGTCCCAGGAGAAGGTTTTAAGATGATGTTTGTATCAATGTTCCCAAGCATAAGGACTAAGAGGACGATGCTTCATATGACAATTAGGAAGGCACTGGTGAATTCTGAGCAGTTCCATGAGGTTGGTGATGAACTGGGAGAGCAGATAGATTCCTTGAGCTGATAAACAAAAAAGAAAGGAGAGTATTTGGCCATAAAGGGAAAGGAAGGGACAAGAGAGGATATATTTTTTTTTTTTGGTCCCAGCTTCTTCGTTAGAATGGAGAAAGAGAATGTTCATGGAGAAAACTGAGTAATTAGAGTGACCTGGCATTAGAGATTGGTGGCTGGATTCAGCAGTAGGACAAGCGAGGGAAAGAATTAGCAATAGTTTGATGACAGGGTCTTAGGTAAGAGGGGGAAAAAGTACATTTTAAAAGAAAATGAGTTGAGAGAAAATATGTATTCTTTACCTTGCACTTCTGAGATAGAACTGTAGTTTTTGTACCCATAAGAAGCACACACAGATGTAAATCCTAGCCCATTGCAGGCTCTCAGGGGTTTACTTACTATTATGAAAATAAAGGTGACAGCTGATTTCCACCTCATTCTGTTAGATGATCTTTTGGAAACCACAACAGATACAACAGGAAAAAGAAAAAAAAAAAGACGGCGGAATTCCAAAGCAAGATAATTACCACCTAAGTAAAAGAAAGTTTCTCTTCCTACGTACAATGCCAGGGCTGGTTTTGGTCAGTCTTGAAGATGTAAGTCCCAGATGGACAGAAAGGATTATTTGTACCTGCTTCACAAGATCTCACAGAGTTCAAATCGCTTTAGGATTGAACAAACACTCACAAATGCTCATCCAAACATACTTCTTAGACATTCAGTTGAATATCTAGGTTCTAGAACACCCCCAGAATTTATCAAAAAGCCAACGAATCTTACATGCTAGTCAAGATGCTAGTCAAGATGGTAGGCAAGACCAGAGCATCCTGGACCATCTGAATTAGGTAATCTCCATCTTGTATTTATGGGAAAGAGTTGGAACAAACTGAGTCTTTATGATTAAGCAGAAAAGACAACATTTTCCATAAGAATGTAATCTTCTGCATGGTTGGTCCCCAGTTATTTTTTGGATGGTCATTTAGTTTCTGTCAAGTTAGCTAATTATCCTGCTAAATCATTTTTACAGGATGACTTGCTTTCTTGAGTGGTGTGAAATTCTTCTCCCAAATGAATGAGGATTGAAAGATGTATATTTTTTAACACACACATATACAAAATTTCCCAAACATCTAGTGTGTTGAAAGTTGGTCCGTTGCAAAGGAACTAGGATTCTAGGCCAGGGTCCAGGGGTGGAGATGACTATAACATTCCACTGAGAGCTTCACTCTTGGCTCTGAGCTCAAAACGAAAAATCCCTCGTCAAGTCAGAAACATGAAGTATGGGGCTCTAACTTGAATAGGAACTGAAAAAAAAAAAAAAAGGCGGGGAGAGTAATATTCATAATGATTTAGTAAGAAAGTTAGAAGGAATTGTGTGGGAAAGAAGGAAAAAGAATAATTGTGGTGTTATTACATGCCTGGGCCAGGTACATAATATTGTGGGTCAGAGTTTCATTTCATACAGACCAGTTATCATGATGACATTGTGAAGTAATTTCCTATATACTATAATCTGTTTTGGAAACGCTTTCTACCAGGTGTCTCTTCTGGGACATACCAAAGCAAGGAGTTGATCTGTTAAATTACTCACACTGTTCAAATATTTGAAGTACTAATTCATCACTCACGACCTTAAATTTGTATTTTCACATCATTATAAATTCAACAGGGGTGAATCTTTCCACAACAATGAATAAAGTGACTCTTGAAAGGAAAGATGTTGACCTTGGAGATGATCTTGTGGGATGACTCTTAAAAGACATCGAAGCATCTGAATCTCTCTTTGGGCTGTATATTAGATGTTCACAGAGTCTGAACTCCACGCATGTATGGACAGATCCTTTGTTATATGGATGTACCTAGTGGGGAGTGAGGAAAATGTCAGGGGAGTTAAATCTAAACACAAAGATAATTGCAAGGTGGTTACTTGGAGCAACTTGCTAAAATGGCTGTATATGGACTTACCACTAGTCTGTAAAGTGAAAAATAATCCTGTGGGATTATATGATGCCAAGGCTAGAAAGGGCTTTTTAACTCTCTGTTAACAATGATGTGTTGAAAGGTTTTCATTATCATTTTGTTAGAACAGCCTTGCTAAAACCTGGTCTCTGTCACATCATACAAATGCAAGGGAGGAAATGGAGCCAATAAATATAATCTACAGGTGAAGTTTGCAGAGGCAATTTAGGAGAAAAGGTAAGTATTTCTGTGGGATTTTAACATTTCACAGAAGTTATCACCTCACCTTTTAAAGTTTTGAGAAATTATCAAAATCTGACCAATTAGTCAGGGGTTTTATTCTATATATTTCTTCCTGGGGAGGCTTATTCAATAGAAATTACCCCAAAATGTCATGCCTGGTATCACAAGAATCATTATTATTTACAAATTTGACTAAATAAACATAAGCATGGGATTCCCTAGTAGCTCAGATGGTAAAACATCCACCTGCAATGCTGGAGATCTAGGTTCAATCCCTGGGTCGGGAAGATCCCCTGGAGAAGGAAACGGCAACCCACTCCAGTATTCTTGCCAGGAGAATCCCATGGACAGAAGAGCCTGGTGGGCTACAGTCCATGGGGTCACAAAGAGTCAGACACGACTGAGTGACTAACACATAAACATAAGCAAACACACATATGTATATATAGTGTTATCCTCACTTATTCACCAGTTAACAAAATATATGTAATTGTCTGTGATGAAACAAGCACAGTGGTAGAGATATACCATAGAATATGAAATAGTCTTTGCCCTCAAAAAATGTCCAGTGGGAACAGATCATTGTAAAAAAAAAAAAAAATCACAAAAACACTGTACAAAAAGTCACAAAAAGATCCTTGTGAAAATAAAACACATACACTAATGGGACTTCCCTGGTGGTCCAGTGGTTAAAATTCTGTTCTGTCAATGCAGGGGGCATGGGTTCAGTGCCTGGTTGGGGAACTAAGATCCCACATGCTGTGTTGCACAGCATTAATTAAAATTAATTTTTTAAAAATTAAAAATAACCACACACACAAAATTAATTACAAGCTAGAAGAAATGTTGTGGAGGAGACATAAGAGTGGAGTGGGAAATTAAAATTGGTTTCAAAGGAATGGAAAGCTCTTCTCAACAACTGAAATTTAGTTGGAGCCTGAGAGAAAGTGGAATTAGACCCAAAATGGTAGATGTGGGAAAATTCAAGCAGAGGAAACAGCAAGTGCAAAGGCACCAAGGCCAAAAACAACGACAAGTATTAGAGGCATGTTTCCAAGAAGCCTGAATGGCATGAGGCATAGAGAGTGAGAGATGAAGCATAGTTAGTTCAGGCTGGAGTTAGTGCCTAGGCCTTCAAGGACACTGCGTGTGGTTCTGAGAAGCAAAGGATGACTGGGTTAGATTTGCATTTCAAAAAGACTCGGACTGCTGTCTGTAGCAAAATAATTGGAGGGAGCAAGAGTTCGAGTGGAAAGCTTTAAGATGATCAAAGCAAAGATAGGATGAAGGCTTGGATTTGGGTGGTGCTTAGTGAAGAAAATAAAAGGAGACAAGTTACAATGACAGGACTTGGGAAGGGGTTGGCTTCGGAAAGGAGGTGTCAAAGATGATTGTCAGGGGAGGTGATTGGTAATTGACTGATTGAAATGCTAATATGAGAACCAGGCTTTTCATGTTCACCTTATTCTATTTAAATTCATTCTATGCAGAACCAGTTAGTCCTTACTAGGAACAATGCATGGTGCTGGGAATTCTCATGGATAACTGATATGAAAAAAAAGTAGATAAAGTGATATACATAATTTCTACCTTTTATAGATTCACAATCAAATACAGTGTTTCTCCTTTCTAATAGATGAAATAATAACTATATGCCACACATATAGATGTTTATACACAAATACAGATGTCTACACACATGTATGTCTACATACATATATGTGCATATATGGGTTTCCCAGGTGGCTCAGTGGTAAAGAATCTGCCTGCCACTGCAGGAGAGGTGGGTTTGATCCCTGGGTGGGGAAGATCCCCTGGAGAAGGAAATGGCAACCCATTCCAGTATTTTTGACTGAGAAATTACATGGACGGAGGAGCCTGGTGGGCTACAGTCCATGGGGTCACAAAAGAGTAGGACATGACTTAGTGACTAAACAATGACAACATGTGCAATATATGTATATATATATGAGGTCTTTGTATCACAGATATTAAGTATATATTGAAAGGAGATGAAGAATATGAAAATAAGTAATTAGTGTGGAGTTCAGAAAGATAAATCAAAAAATTATGTGAGATTGTATTCTTAAAAGAAATTAAAATGTTTCAGACTATTAAGTTTTACATCTCCAACTTGTTACAGATCTGATTTATGACTTTAGCCCTGTTTTTCAAAGTGTCCACAAAAAGAAATTAGACTCAAGCATTCAGATGTATAATCCATTTTTTATTCCATGATGTATCCCTACAATCATGAGAGTAATCCTATCATTAACAATAATGATAAATAATAACAATCATCGGTATGGGATGTTTACAAATCATACATAGCAGAAAAGAATAAATGTAGATTTCATTTTAGTGTTGTTGAAATGTTACCATTTTTTTACCTGTTTAATATTTTTCTTAGGATTCTAAACTCACAATTTGTTAGCAAACCGACTCTTCACAGCAGACCGAACATGACTAGTTTATAACTTTGTTGAATATTTTCCAGATGTACTGGAGGACACCATCGCCAGTTTTGCAAGGGTATCTTGTTGGTCAGAAGTCTTTTGTTTAACAAACAGCTTGGGTGTTTATTCTGAGTCTAACTAAACATAGAGGACAATTGCTAATCAGTGAATTCTTAAGGCTGCTTTCATTTCATCCTCCTTACACAATAGTCTTTGCTTGTTTCAGTTTTGTGTGTTTCCCTTTGATTGCTTGTTAATATCTTTTCTGTAGTGATAGTATGTGAAAGTAGTATCTAATCTCTGAATTAGTATATAATTGTTGATCATCACTATAATTGTGCAGATAGTGGAATATACTTGGAATCACTAGTAGTGAATTTGCCGTGACGCTAAGGAAGTTTCAGGGCCTTGGATTTCCTTTAATAGTGATGGATCTAAATTCGTATTTTTAATTTTTAAAATAATCTCTTAAATCTTAAGAGCTTCGGGTCTTAGAAAACTTATCTGGCGCTGCTTTTAATCTGTATTGTAATAATTAATTTGTTTTTATGCTTTTCTTATATCGTTTTGGCTTTATGAAAATGGGTCAATTTTTTTTTTGTCTACTATCTAGCATTTAGTTCAGTAAATGCTTTGTGAATTAGTGAATAAGTCATGTGCCTTTACTATTACACTTGGAAAACATTTAACAAAATTATTAATTCATCATGTTCTATCTGCTGCGAAGAGTCAATCTGATAACAAAATTTTGAGTTTAAAATCCTAAGAAAAATCCTAAAAAGGTAACATTCAAACAACACTAAAATGTGTGTGGTAAGGGAGATTTTCTTTTGTATCCATGCATCTTTATAAATAACTATTTTGTTGCAAAGTTTAAAAAGTAATAAATTATCTTGTTAATTTTTAAAGTTCAAAATGTCTGCAGAATTTTAAATGAGATTCCCATACTGTCAATATGTAAAATATTTTGCAAAAATGTAAAATATGGTCACATGTTAATGTACTTTCATTCTTCTTTCTTTCTTCTTTGCAAAATTTTCTTGAAGTGTTTTCCAAATGGGAGAGAAAAGGTATATTTGACCAGTTTCATAGATTCTAAGAGTGCTTCTAATAGCTAAAACATAGCCCACGAAAAGTGTTAAGGCTTATGGTAGCATTTATTTTAAGCTGTCACTTACTATAACATCTCCATTTTGTCTTTATTTCTCAAGTTGTTATTTATACATCTCCACTCTGTTTTTCAGGAGTTGACATATGTTGACAGGCTAACAATATATTACCTGAGAACTGATATACTCTGTATAATAAATATATCCTCTAAGAGCTGAACAATACTTAGTAAGTTAACAAACTTATACTATGAAGACAAGTAATTGTTTCTAACGGGAGGTTCATATTTTGATTTTCAAGAAAGGAAAAAAATTCCCTCCTTTCTCCATCCTGTTCTGATCATTTCCAAAGTTTGATAAAAATGTAAAACAACAAAATTTCATCTGCTACTTCCTGACCACAGAGGTGAATAATTTAAGAATCATCTCATTGGGTTTTCTAATAGCTTCCTATTTTATTTGGAAAGATCTGAAACTTCATTTTTTAATTCCAAAATACATTTCTGCTTTATATCCTCCAATTCTAAAATAATGCTACATCTGCTAATCTGTAGCAATCAAATACTAAGCACTTACAGGGTCTCCAATCCTGGAGGAAAAGTTTCCTTTTTGAAAGGAGTCCCCTTTTCTGAGCTTTGCTGTTTCCTGTTTGTTAAGTAGTGGCCCCACCTGGGAAAGCAGAGTTATTTTAGCCATCATTCACTCTCAGTTTACATTAGACTCTGTGGAATATTATAGTGCTATTCAGTATTCATAATCTCCCAGACTTTGCTGTTTTTATGGCCCAGTATAATTTATATGTGGTGTTTGTTGGAAGGTTATCAGAAGCTATTTGGACATAATATTTTTCACAGTAAATAATGATGGCACTACTGCTAAACTATCTTTTATTAACTTAATTCACCCAGTAGAATTGGTGTTTAAAACAATGCAAATTAAAGGAGAAAAAATCATTCTTAATTTAGGACAGGTTTTAAATAAATGTCCTCCATGCCTTACATAGCAAGAAAGCACCCAGATTTCTTCTTTATTTGAAGGGTGACATTTAAAAAAAATACACTAAGAAGGTTGTATGTAGGTAATAGTTCATTTAGCATTCATCCCAGAGGATGGAAAATCCGGAGCAAATCCCTTTTAAAGAGGAGGAAGTAAATTTCACATAGGGATGGCTGGTACTCACCTCTTACAGTCAACATGGGAGCCTGTCACTGCACATGAAGCTCTAACTTAGCCACAGCTGTCATCCTAACTAGAACAGAACGTTTTCTTTACTTGATTCTGGATCATTCCGCCCTGCGGATCACCCTGACCTTTCCCTGTTGTCCTTCGCGGCAGGGTGCTAACGTTTTCTGGATTTCATTGCTCTTTAGAATCTCCACCAGAGGGAGGACAAGGGAAGCGAAGCAGGTTTCACCCGCAGTTCTGAGGGAAGTTTGAATCCCCCCAAACTAGAAGGATCTCCAGTCTGTCTCTCCACTCCCCCTCCCTGTACTCTTTCACAGCACAACGGAGGGACTCCAGCTATCTCGGTAATTTTTTATCGCGGATTGCTTTTCAACCAAGGTTTTATCAGTTAACTTACAACTTAAATAATTAAGTTATAGTGAGAGACACTTTGGGAGACCCCCCCCCCAACCCTTTGCAGAGAACAGGTTATTCTTTTAGGAAAAGCTGAAGATGAGAATTCTGGCAGGCAAGTTGCTAAACACAGAAAAGCAGGGCACAGACACACCAAGGAGCAGTTGAACGACCTTGGGGCCCTCTAATCATCCTTAAAGTTCCCTGAGCCCTTCCTCTATCCACAACTGCCTTACCCAGTCCCCTTTGCACCCAGGAGTTTCTCTTTGCCCAGCGTGCGTGTGGGGTTTTTCACGAAAGTCAGAAAGCACCGAAAGCCAAACTCCAAGGGGAAAAAAGCAACCGTTCCTTTCCTCCCCACGGGTTCCAAGCCTTGATTTGGCGGGCAGGTGTCAGAGCGGCAAACTTTTGACTCCATAATTTTCTCTGCTTTGCAGGCCAGGGACCAGCCCTCCGGGGCGCTGTCTGGCGGGGAAGGGGCGCGAGGAACGGGAGCCCCCGCGTCCCTTCCCGGGTCTCAGGATCTCCCGGGGCCGCGAGCCCCGGTTCCCGCGGGCGCCGCCGCCGCGGCTGCACGCAGCTTCCAGCGACCCCTGTCGGGGGTGCCCGGCAGCCGCCCCGCGCGCCGCCCCCCGCCCGGCCGGGCTCGGGGAGGGAAAGGGGCTGCGCCCGGGAGCGCCGAGCCCAGGCTCCTCCCGGTGGCGTGTCCGCGCCTCAGGGTGGGGGTGTGGTGGGGACGAGGGAGGGGGCGAGGCCAGGGGAGGGCGAGAAGGAGGCGCCAGCGTCCAACCTGCGGGTGGGTGGCGGTGGGGCAATTGAAAAAGAGCCGGCGAGGAGTTTCCCCCCCCAACTTGTCGGAACTCTGGGCTCGCGCGCAGGGCAGGAGCGGAGCGGCGGCGGCTGCCCGGGCGATGCGAGCGCGGGCCGGACGGTAATCGCCTCTCCCTCCTCGGACTGCGAGCGCGCCGGACCGAGGCAGCGACAGGAGCGGACCGCGGCGGGAACCGAGGACTCCCCAGCGGCGCGCCAGCAGGAGCCACCCCGCGAGCGCGCGCGACCGCGGGACGGAGCGCCCGCCAGTCCCAGGTGGCCCGGACCGCACGTTGCGTCCCCGCGCTCCCCGGCGGCGACAGGAGACGCTCCCCTCCAGCGCCGCGCGCGCCTCGGCCCGGTCGCTGGCCCGCCTCCACTCCGGGGACAAACTTTTCCCGAAGCCGATCCCAGCCCTCGGACCCAAACTTGTCGCGCGTCGCCTTCGCCGGGAGCCGTCCGCGCCGAGCGTGCACTTCTCGGGCGAGATGTCGGAGCGCAAAGAAGGCAGAGGCAAGGGGAAGGGCGGCAAGAAGGACCGAGGCTCCGGGAAGAAGCCCGCGCCCGCGGCGGGCGGCCAGAGCCCAGGTGAGTGCGCCGCGCGCCCGGGGCTCCGCGAGCCTGCTCCTCCTTTTTTTCCTCCTCCTCCTCGGATGCCGTCGCCTCTCCCTCGCCTGCCCGCGCGCCCTGCGCACCCGGCGCCTGGCTCTGCTCCCGGGCGTCCGCAGGGCCGGGCGATGCTCGCCCCTCCCTGGAGCCGCCCCTTACCTGGGCGCCGAGCCCCACCCGGGCGTCCGCGCCCCGCGCGCGGGGTAAGGGCGGCAGCTGGGCCCGCGCCCCGGGAGGATCCGGACGCGCCGCGCTCCCTGGCACGGCCTTTGCCCAGCGCCGCAGAGCCGAGCCTCAGCGGGAGCCGGACCTGGCGTGCCGGAGTGGAGGCCGGGTGCGCGCTGGTCCCGCTCCAGCCGCTCTTTGCACGGGGCCCGCCTGCCCTCTAGCGAGAAAAGCGGGAACGGGTGTCCCCCCTTCCGAGCGCCTGGCTCGTAAGAAGGGGTGCTCTGGAGAGAGGCCACGCGAGCGCTCGCGCAGCGGTGTTTTGGGCTCCGGGGAGGGAGTGCAGGGTCCGAGTGTGCACCGACGTTCACCCGGCGTCAGCCCGGCGGTACTGGCGTTCAGATCAGCGGGGAGAGATTCCTAGAGGTCAGCGAAGCAGATCAAACCCAGCCCAGCGCCAGGACTCAGGTCCACTCCAAAAAACGTTCTCAAACTTTCGGCTTTGCAGTTCTATTTCTCGTGACCTCTTTGATCAACACGGTTAATTTATGTTCCCAAGAGATGCCCATAAGGCAAAAGTTCACCTGAACTTTTGAACCCAGTTGCTTGCTGGTTGTAATAGAAAAGGAAATGCAGTTGAGACTTTCTAGAGAAAAGTCTACCATTGGGTCATCAGAACACGGACGTGAGTGACAGTTTCACCCTCTGTTTCACTGAGAAGGCCTGGTACTGTAGACACTACCTTGGACCTAGGAGGCACTCCATATAGATACTTGCTTATGAGTTACTCAGTGAAGATGCTAAAAAAAAAAAAAAAAAAAAAAAAAGGCGAGGGGCGGGGAGGGAGAAAAATATAAGGGCTTTTTTCTGCCTCTGCGATTCCCAATTCTTAATTGATCCAGATACCAGTAAGTCACTTAGAACATCCCCCAGCACAGTTTATAAAGCGCTTGTGAGGAATTAATTCAATAGCACTTGGTAGTACCATGACTGAGAAAGATAACAGAGGTATTTGCCTGTTCCTTGCAGGAAGAAAACAAGATTTGCCTAGTCCTCTTGTTGGCATCACTGAGAGCATTTCAGAGCCGGGCTTATTGGCAGAGACCTTAAGCAGGTTTTGAGCAAAACAAATTGAACAGAGAGTAATTGTTTGGCCACTGACCGACCGTTCCTGCGCCTGTTTCTATGATAAGATACTGCTGATCAGCTTCACTTTCCTTACCTTGCATTAGTCCTTAGGAGGGTGTAATTGAAATTTTCCTTCCCTCCCCCAATTTTGGAGATACCCCATCGCGTTTTATTCAAGCAGAGCTGAAGTGCGGGAGCTGGATTAGCAATCTTCCTAAGTGACATTCTCTACTGCCTGTTCATAGGTCAGCCTAGTGAGTGAAAGAGCTCTTAGACCTGACCACAAGGGTAAAGTTGTTCAGAGTTTTTTGCGGGGCTCTTTAAGTGTTGTCCTGTCCTGCCTGGGAAGACTCCGCCTTCAGAAGTTTCTAGAGTCCTCTGGAGGTGGTCTGATGAATTAAGGAGGGGATAGTGGTTTGAAGTAGCATCTCTTTCAGTCTGCTCTTTGTCAAGGCTTCAGGGCAGCAGTGCCTTACTTAACATAGGCATTTCAGATAAGCACCCGTGGAGGTGGGAGATACTTTAAGAGCCAGCAGGCATTTCTGGGCCCTGCAGATCTCCTCTACTAGGTCAGCAGCTGTGTGGGGACCATCTAATGTTGTCCCCTGACACGGGGTCCCAGAGCTTCCTTGGTGACTCTCATTGTGCTGTGCAGTCCCATCACTGTAATCCTCTTTAAACCAGAGAGATCGGCATCTTTAAGTGACATTCTCTTTATTTTTTAAAACTTTTTATTTTGTATCGGGGTATAGACGATTAGCAGTGTTGTCATGGTTCCAGGTGAACAGCTAAGGGACTCAGCCATACATACACATGTATCCATTCTCCCCTGAACTCCCCTCCCATCCAGTCTGCCAAGTAACTGAGCAGAGTTCCCTGTGCTATACAGTAGCACAGGTCCTTGTTGGTTATCCATTTTAAACACAGCAGTCTGTACTTGTCCATCCCAAACAGATGAACTTACTTACAAAACAGAGAGAGATTCACAGACTTAGAGAAGAAACTTATGGTTGCCCGCTCTGGGGCAGTCGGCGGGTGGGGGGTGTTGGGGAAAATGAGGGGAAGCGATAGTTCAGTGATGTTTTCTTTACTGTCTTCCCAGAGAATCTGGGGTGAACTTGGCTCTAGGTTAGCTTTTGGTGTGTTTGTCTCTTTTCCATCGGGTGGGAGTAACTTTTTACCCCTCCTCCAAGGCCCCTTGTGCTTGTTAAACCCTAAAAACCAGATAAGAATATTTATTCTTCATTGGACTCAAAAAGAGCCATCAACTGAAAACCTGCTTTAGGTAACAGCACATGGCATTAAATAGTACTGCTTGGAAATCACTGTTCCTTCTTGTCCTTCTCTTGTAATGCTGTCAGTGTACTTTCCCTTATCTTAGGAGAATAAATAACTGAGAGCCACAGTGGTTTGAGAGAGAAAAAACACACCTCTTTGTCAAGGTTTTTGCACTCTTTAGTCCTCAGGCATACTCAAAGGAAATGACCTCTAGAGGCCATGATTATAGCATTGCCACTTGGCATACCAGCTCGAATTAGGACTTATGAGGACACCTATCTCTTAAATAGCTCCCCCATCCTTCAATCCCAAGTTTCACCTCTTAAAACAGCCGCTGAAACTTTCTGTCCTCTGTGACGCCCATGCAATGGCCAGGCCTCCCTTTGGATGTTATAACATTACTTCATGACAGTCAAGGGAGAGAGAAGACTGAGAGAGCTCAGCCACTCAGCCCTGCTGTGAGCTGTATTATGTGCAGAGGCATAAACACATCTGTTGGAGGGATCGTTTCGGTGGGGAAAAGGTTTCTTTAACTTTCATGCGACATGTGTGACTGATACGTGATACATACGTAGCTATGTTTCATAGCATCGCATTTTTCTACAATTAACTGAATATTGAATTGCATACTATTGGGGCTGCAGATGTTCAGCAGCATTATCTCTGCTGCAGTAATGGCTCTAAGAGGTCCCAAGCCCTTGGGGTCATTGATTCTTCCTCTTTGCTCAAAAAGAAAAAAAAAAAAAAAACAACCACAACCTCAGCATTATCCTGGGCTTTGTAACTCAGATCCATGTACCAAGAGCCCTGTAACTTCCTGCGCCTCTTGCATGGACTTCCCATGTCCAGGTTCTTCATCTTGATTCAGCTCAGCAGACTTTGTCCCTCAAAGCCTGAATTGCAAACCCAGAGCTTCACCCTCCTCCCCAAATTTGGTGTCTGGCTCTAAGCTTCTTTTATGAACCTCTGCTTGCTGATGTTTTTGTTTCTTTAAAACACTGCGAAGGATTCTTTTTTTCTCTTAAATGACCTGGAACCAACTCATCATCAAGCCTAGCTTAGTTCTAGAGCTACTAGGTCTCCCTTCATCTCTGGCATCAGGGCTCATTTGTAAGTACAAGTGGTGGATGCATCAAGACACTTAATATCCGAAAGGAGTAGAAGCCGGCCAGGTGCTCCCCCAGTGACATCACCCACCTGTTTTGTTAACTCAGTGTCTCCCCAGGCTGAAGTGCTTGTCAACATTCTTGGGTATAAAGTGCGCCGTCACGACTAGGGCAGCGTGTGTTTACAGAACAGAAAGAATGCCCACGATCTGTTTTCAGCCTGCTGGCTTGTAACCACTTAGATTATGTAATTACGAAAAGCATTAAATGTTCACTTTAGAATGAGGTTGGGTTTATTTTTGGAGAACGGTTTTAAAGCAGAAAGAGTGGGAGAAACTTGAGATACTGTTCTGTTATCTGCAAAATGAGAAAAGGATACGGATGGAAATATGGGGAGAAAAGAAACACGAAATATGTATGTCATTAGAAAATATCCAACCAGTGTGAAAGCAGTGAACATGTTATTACATGCCAGGCACTAGGCTGGACACTTTTACACTTATTAATAAGGGAGCTGCTATTCATTCACTGTCCTACCGTGTTCCAGGCAATGTAACCGATGCTTTGTGTGTTTTATCGCCTGTCCTTTAGTACGAAGTTGCCTCACTATTACAGGATACCTAGTCCTTAGCACTGCAGCCGGATTGCCTGGGTTTAAATCCTAGTTCTGCTGCTCTTTACATGTATAGTCATGGTCAATTTACTTAATCTCTCCATGCCCGTTTCCTTATTTGTAAAATTGGGATCATAATCGTGTTATCGTAAAGTTGTTCTGAGGCTTAAACGAGATAACAGCAGTAGTAAGTGCCCCATCAGTATCTAAAGCATCTATGCCTTTGCCAAGATATTTGATTAAAATTTTCCAAATTCACCTTTTATGGTAAAAAATAATCCACAGCTGGCCTTAGATGAGAGTGAGTATAAATATTAATATCTACTACCTGTAAATAGAGAGAAAAGTGGATAAGTATGTCAAATACCATCACTGCATATATGTATTATGAAAACAGTCCTGAATGAAGTCTAAATATTGAAAGTAGAGTGAGGTGCAACATCATTTTATCTCTGGCTGAAAAAGGTTGAGGTTTCAAGCTGGAGAAGGTTTTGAAACATGAGTCCTTTTCTGATCACACTGAAGAGTTGATGCTTATGTAGGATGCATGTGTAGTCTTCTCTTTGGGGACTAGTAGGAATTGAAAAGGAAACTGTGTATCAACATGCTCTTGGTTATCTTTTAGTCAAGTGTAACGGTATGTTGCCAGCAAGGTTCATAGACTCCAGTGCAGGTATTTCTAAATATAAAGAAAATAATTAATATAAAAAATTTACATATTTCATTATTTTATCCCCCTACCCCTCTCTCGAATGGCTATAGGCTGCATGTCTGTGCTCAGTCGGGTCTCTGCGACCCGATGGACTGTAGCCCACCAGGCTCCTCTGTCCATGGGATTCTCCAGGCATGGGTACTAGGGTGCTACAGGTAATGCTTAAAGTTCTAGGAGTGTGACTCTTAGCGCATCAATGTTTTATTAGCATTCTCAGTCACAAGTGAAATTGGACAGTAACAGTATCAAGAGTTATCCCATTTTTATATGACAGAAGAAAATAGACCAAACATCAATATTTTGGATGAGTGATTTAAATTTTTTTAAAGAAACAGAAAAGAGGACTTCTAGTATTTTGGTTAACCCTTGAATTCTCCGCTTGACAAACAGAAAATATGGAAACTGATATCATACAGTATTAGCTTAAAATCTCTTTCTCTTCAGGAGAGGAAAGTAGCAAGTATACTATCAGGTACATAAAATGAATTTCCTCAAAGGAACATGTGCTTTGGTGGGTTCATCCTAATCTTACACGTTTACACACGTGTCCTATGTGGGTTTTAAGAGATTTTTTAAAAGCAAGCTACCAGAATGCCAATAGATGTCAGTGTTTGTTGCTTTAGAAAAAGTGAGGTGTTAGAACTAAAAAAGTAAAAAGTTTCATCCTTCCATTTATTCTCAATTTTGATAAACATAAAGCTGGCTACTTTGAGAAGCTGACAATTAGTAATACCCTATATAACCTTGTTACCTTACTTCCTTTAGGATTGACTTAAGTGAGTCCTACTGCTAAGTCACTTCAGTCATGTCCGACTCTGTGCAACCCCATAGACGGCAGCCTACCAGGCTCCGCTGTCCCTGGGATTCTCCAGGCAAGAATACTGGAGTGGGTTGCCATGTCCTTCTCCAATGCATGAAAGTGAAAAGTGAAAGTGAAGCCGCTCAGTCATGTCCGACCCTCAGTGACCCCATGGACTGCAGCCAACCAGGCTCCTCCGTCCATAGGATTTTCCAGGCAAGAGTACTGGAGTGAGGTGCCATTGTCTTCTCCGTGAGTCCTAAAGAAAATCAATTCTGAAGCTGAAGCTGAAGCTCCAGTACTTTGGCCACCTGATGTGAAGAGATGACTCATCAGAAAAGACCCTGATGCTGGGAAAGATTGAAGGCAGGAGGAGAAGGGGATGACAGAGGATGAGATGGTTGGATGGCATTCAATGGACATGAGTTAGAGCAAGCTCTGGGAGATGGTAAAAGACAGGAAAGTGTGGTGTGCTGCAGTCCATGGGCTTGCAGAGTTAGACACAACTGAACAACAACAATAGCAACCTTACTTCTTACATTTTGTAAATGAAATATCACATTTTCACAGCCCTCTCTTCTAAATATGAAAAGATGTCTCTGCAGTTCATTCCTTAAGGAATTTAGGAGGCAGGCTGAAAATACACATCAATGCCTTCCCTTTTTTTTTTTTTTTTTAACTGAATGAACAATTATTTGAGAATGTGTTCCATATACCTTGGATTTATTTTGCATTTGTAAACTATAAATTAAGTATGCTTGTTTCTTAGGTCACCTTATTAAGACTGGGTAAGTGCATTTTTGAGTTCAGCTCCAGTAGGTCTGTGGAGCTCTGCCTCTGGAAGGTCAGATATGGTCAGAATTCTTGTCTTTCTGTTTCACCAGTGTCACCTTTTTCTGGCCTCCAGAGGGTGCTCCAAGAGCATTACACTGCTATTCCCCAAAGAATGACTCCTTTTTTCTTTCCTTAAGTGACTTCGGTATTCTGGGCAATCTTTGGGGAAGAACAGGATCTGGATTTCCTCAGAGTTACTACCTCAACTGGAGTTTGTTTCCCAGTTAGACCAAAATAGACCAAATTTGCTAAGAACTTCGAATCAGAACATTCCAAGACATTATGCTGATGATGACTATGCAGTTGTCAATTTGCAAGGGCACATCTCTGAAATATACTTTTATTTTCTTTTAATTTTATGGGGATATAGTTGATTTACAATGTTGTGTTAGTTTCAGGTGTACAGCAAAGTGATTCAGTTACATACATATATATATGTATGTATGTATCAACTCTTTTTTTAGATTCTTTTGCCTTATAGATCGTTACAGAGTATTGAGTAGAGTTCCTTGTGCAATACAGTAAGTCCTTATTCCTTATCTGTTTTATATGTAGCAGTGTCTATACGTCAGCCAGAAACTTTTCCCCAAAGAACTAGCATCTTATAAGCATCTTTCGGTTGCCTTTTAGAGCAGTTTCTTTGGCATAAGTTCGGGCAGTATCTAAAAAGACATTTAGTCATATTGAAAGGTTTCACTATAGCATTGGAAACTTATACATGAACACATCAAAATTAAATGAAGGCTCTTTAGGGATATGTCCATTGTCACGTCTTCACACCGTATCCGCAACCCCTAGCTAAATGTTTATGAACCTTACTTTGACTGAACTACACGTTTTTGAAAATGGGTTGGAATGACTAATCCTCCTGGATATGGGCTAATGTTAAAACACTGTCACAGAGTCGCTGTTATTTGCTCATGGTTTATTCCACCCTGCGCTGATCACCTTTACCATGAGTTACTCCAAGTCTATTACTCCCTTCTCTTTTCAAAGGACAATGTTGTTCGCATTGTTTTGGTCCAGGTAAGGTATCACTGATGGAAAGTAGCCTTTGCTCTGCATTGGTGTTCCAGACCTTCTGTTTTATAGCTTCAGTCGCAGGCAGCTGGGTCCTCTGAGCAGCTGTTGAGTTTTAGTTTCAGTGATGTGAGAGAGTCAGGGAAATGCTTTATTAGGCTGAACCATCGGAACTTGTCAATTCTGTAAATGATGCATGACTGGATATTGTCAATGTCTTATAGTTTTGTATTTGGACTCTCTTTAGTAGCTTGACTTTATGCCTTACATAGTGTTTTTAAAAATAGAAGAATGACAACTTTGAAAAAAATTCGTAGAAGTTTTGTTAATTAAGTGAGGTTAAAGTAATATACGGTATAGAAGAAATCTGGGCTAGGAAGTTATTAAACCAGTGGCATTTTCTTCAATAAATAGACCAGGTCATGTGATATCCATGTAAAATGAATTCACCATAAACGTAGGGTGCCAGGGCAAAGAGCACTTTCCCTTGGAGAGAAAAGTAATACATTTCTACCATATCATATCACTTAGATTTTTTTGAACCTTTTAGCAAACTGTTGTTATACTTTATCTTACCCACCATATTTCTACTGAGATGTGAGTGAGAAATATTGGTGACTAGTGAGCAATCTTGGCCTTATTTTATGGAATAATATTTTTTAAAACTTGACTCAGTTTCCCTGTACTATAGCAATTCAGTTTTTCTAGTAGTTTTAATAGAATTTTACTGTCAAGTGAAAATGTGTTCATTTTGAATGGCCTCTATTTGTAAAGAACTCATCTGTTTGTTACATATAAGCTCACAATTGTAAAGACAAACTCCATTTTTAAAGGATATGTCAGTCTCTTTAACTATTCCACAGTAAATATAAAACCAGTTGTTAAAAGGAAATGTCTGAATTCTAACTTGGAAATTTTTTTTTCAGAACAAATAAGTCTTATGCATTTACCAAAATGTTCTGAATACTGACCATTTTATATTTAACGACTCCAGAATTTGAAGTGAAAATTCCTGTACATTTTGTAACTTTTTCAAAAATGTATTTCAATCCTAGGTAAGGCATGGTTTGGATATTAACTATGCATAAAAAATTCTCTATTGAAGCCTTAAAGATAATTTTTTATCTTAATTAACTGTTTCCAGCTCAGTTCAGTCACCCAGTCGGCTCTGACTTTGCGACATCATGCACTGCAGCACACCAGGCTTCCCTGTCCATCACCAACTCCCGGAGCTCACTCAGACTCATGTCCATTGAGTCGGTGATGCCACCCAACCATCTCCATACCAACAAATGAACTGTTTAGTACATCATCTATTTGAAATTTTCCACAGGTGTATAGTAATAGGAAATCATATTTACACATGAACTGGTAAGAAATACATCCAAAAATCAAAGAAGAAAAAAAGTGAAGGAGATAATCAATAGGTATTTAAAAATAAACTAATGCCCATGATAAGAGAGTTTTCTTTTTTAGAGATAAATGCATTCATTGCTATTTAGTTTACAAATGTGGATTTTGTGAATTGAATGCCCTTTCTGTCCTTAAGTTTATCAGGAGTTACAAAAGTTTCTGGTTTTCCCTGGATGTGTGTCTTCTCCGCTTTCCTCATGGTATGCAGTGGACTTTCTGTTGTATTGAGAGACAAGTGAGGGGTTGGGGGGCAGAAGAGGATTGGTGACTTACTCTAGTAGTGGTTGACGTGAAGTAGGCTGCAGATTTCTCCTGGGACACAGCACACTGTGGTTTCATGTCTGCAATGTGAACATTTGTGTTGGGTTGACCAAAAAGGTCATTTGGGATGTTTAACATGAACTGGTATATGGAAAACATTTTTTGTGTGTGTGGAATTTCCTTTGCCTTTCTTCTCCTCCAAACTTGGAAAGTTGACTTTTTAGTTACGAGTTTACACTGTATTGATGGTTACAAACATTTAACTGAAAGGGTTGTTTTGTATTTGTGTTCTGTATTCATGTAATATGTGAATATAAGGTAGGAAGACTTCTTTGGACGGAGGCCAACATTCTATCCATTTGTAACCTGGGTTGGGGCTGAGCTGAGTCTAAACCTTGTACTCCTGCAGTTCAGCATAACCCAAATGAATGCTTTAATTCCTCATTTTGATGGTTCTCTTTTCTTCTCTCCAGACCCACTGGAGTGAAGGAAGTACACAGTGAAGAATGACATTTTGAATCCACATCTATTTATTCCACAGGGGATCGGATGAACTGTCACCCCTGCAAAAAAAGCCTGTGTGTGTTGTGCTATGCTTAGTTGCTCAGGCATGTCTGACTCTGCAACCTCATGAACTGCAGCCCGCCAGGCTCCTCTGACCTTGGGGATTCTCCAGGAAAGAATACGGGAGTGGGTTGCCATTCCCTTCTCCAGGGGGTCGTCCCAACCCAGGGATCTAACCCAGGTCTCCCACACTGCAGGCGGATTCTTTTCTGACTGAGCCAGCAGGGAAGCCCATACCTGGACTTAAGCCCTCCTGGGTGTGATCCCACTCCTGACACCTTTGATCCAGCCGTCTTCTGACAGGCAATATCTTGACATTTGGCAGCACTTTAGAACTGAGCAATATTTTGCCTTTTCCCCACATTTTCTGGTCTGTTCACCTTAAAAATAAAAACCCCATTTCTGAATGAATGTGACCCCTAGGGGGGGAAGAATTGGCTCTGTTCTTCTCTAACCAACAGTCCAAGTGAGAATTGAATTATCATGTTTGAATAGAATGTGATTCAGAATATACCAGCATGAAAATTTGACCTTGGGCATCCCAGAGTAGAGGTTTCTGGGACTCTTGCATCGTGGCCCTGTCTTAATGATGGCTGTGTGCCTCCAGGGTTGAGAAGCACCAGTTTTAGTTCCTCCAGAGGAGTGGTTGAAAGGCAAGGCTCTGGTTCTGTCCTCGGACTGCGTGGTGTGAACTCTGACAGTGACAAGCACGTAAGCCTCAGTTGCTACGTGTGTGCGCTGTGGGAAATATGAGATAATTCACATGGTTAGCCGTTCTAGGAATAATGCTGAGTATTGTGCTGGGAACAGAGTAGGAGCTAAATGATCCCTTTTTTTTTGGTTTGTTTGTTTAATTATTAACAAAACCTTTCCCAATGTATCTTCTTACTTCATGCATCTGTATCAATATTGTCTGAACTTTAAGTCCTCCGAAAATAACTATAAGTACTGTACATTTTTTCGCAGGGTCCTATACCCAGAGGTTCTTTGTAAATAACCACTGTGTTGTTGATACTTCATGTCAAGTATTTATTAGGCATACCTTCTATGGCTTTGAACTCTTGCTGAGAGTTGGATGCCATATATATAACACATTCCTAAAAAGAACAGCCAGATATTCTTGACCTTGAACTTCCCTTGAATTTCAGTCTATAGATAAACTCATATTTTTGGAGAACAGAGGAATACTAGGAGTGATGTTTTAACAGATGGGTGCAATAACAGTTTACGCGCACTTGTGTTTTTAATAATATAATTATTTGAAAATATATGCCAGTTAGTTCTTTAGTTATAAGTTTTGCTTTGCTAATCTCCCATGCCTTGATGGTCAAGGATAATTTTGTTTTACACATAGTGCCTAGCAGAGTACTTTGCATACAAATATTTATAGAATAAAGGAGTGAGAATCATTTGTCTGTATATATTTGTTGTCTATTTTGTTTCCTGCGTTACAAGGATAGATAATTGTAATGATAAATTGGTTTAATTGGAGCATATTGTGTTGTACTATGTATGTGTAATTTATTGTCTGAAAAATTTTCCATTTGTATATTAAGTTAACATCATTTTGTATGTGTATGTGTATATATGTATATGTATATATGTGTATATGTATATAAAGCCTGCTTTTATATTTTGGTATGTTCTCTTTTCTCTGCCAACAGAGTGACAATATCTGTATTAAGCACATGATGTTTCATTGTTTGACATTATGGAATTTTCTACATTTTCCACTTTAAATGGTTTTTCAATAAATAAAGAAGGGGAGCCTGCCTTGAAGCTTGTGAAATGGCAGATTTTTATAAACAGTTATAATAGCAGTAATATTGAAAATTATTGTTATCTATCTGAGAAATATATTGAAGACTGGTACTTTGCCCCCAGAAGGATTAGTTTGAATACAGAAAATAGACACTGGTTATAATTTCTTTAGTGAGGTCACCTTGCTGTACACTTGAAATTTTCCCTGGGGAGCAGAAGAGAGAACCATTCATGCATTATCCATTTTGGGAAAGAGTTATACATGTACAGGAATTATGGAAATGAGCTGGTGGGTTTGTCAAGAGAAAACCAATTATTTGAATACTGAATTGAATAGAAAATGAAATACATAGTTTTCCATATATTAAATTGAATAAGAATGAGAGATTTGGGTCCTAATGGTTGTTTTTGGGTTTTGTTTTCACATGTTGATTGTATGGTGTATTCTCCATTGCCCTTAACCTGACAGGAAGGAGAAATATGGATAGAATTATTTTATATATTTTGGTATTTGGAAAGCAGCATCAGAGTTTTAAATATTGTGCTCATTATTCATGCCCTATCGAAAAGGACTAGCTTGGGACTTCGCTGGCAGTCCAGTGGTTAAGACCCCACGCTTTCACTACTACAGGGGCACAGGTTTAATACCTGGGTGCGGAACTGAGACCCTGCATGCTACACAGTGTTGCCCAAAAATAAAGAGACTGGGCTCCACTGGGGCACAGGAAAGAGAACAGCTCATGCATTATCCATTTGGGGAAAGAGTTATACATGTAACAGGAAGGTAGGTAAGACAAGGCCATTATCTTCCACTGGGAATTAGCAGAAACTAAGGGACCCTGTAGAGAGTATAGTCTCTGAGAGCCACAGACTCTCTCCCCTCTCAGATCAAATGTACAAGAGACGCCCTTCACCAAAAGAGCATCTGAGTTAGACTGTTGCAGGGCAAAAAATGTCACCACTTACAAGATGCTACTTGCAATAGAGAAAATTTTCACAAAACATAAAAAGCTCAGTGACAGCCCGGTGTCTGAATTTGGTGACCATAGCCACACTCTAAGATAAAGACAGGTTTCAGTTTTACCTTGCACCCTCCACTGAAGTTAGGCTTACATCATCTCACCTCTTGAAATTGTGATTAAAGGGCAGGATGCAGCCACCTTGCCCTGAGCCCATCAATCTGGGACTAAAACTCCCTGGAGCCGGAAGGGTAGTAGCAACTGTCTTACAGGGATTTGCATCTGGACAGGCATTTTTGGGAAAACTTCTGGGCACCTATACCTTCAGAAATCATAGGATTTCCTGAGAGAGGCAGCCAGAGGCTGAATGGTCTTTTTTGTCATTTTAGACATGTGACTTTGTAAAGTTGATGCTGACCTTAACGCAAATGCCCATTTGGGATTTGTTGCTGTGAAACTCGAAGGCAGCTAGATGGCATGGCTTTTGAATAATGTTGTTGCTCTTGAGCAAGATAAGTTATAAGTGTATCAGGAGAACAATGTATCCATCCCACAGTGGTCTTACAATTCTCACATTCACTCAGAGAGAAGTCACCCTCTGGAAGATTCGGTGTTTTGCTAGAGTCAATATGTCAACTCCCTGTAAAATATAAGAATAGATTCCCTACTCAGAACTTAATAAGAATCTAATTTTTTGTTATGAATACAGTGGTTCTTTGTTTAAAGCTCCCTTGACAAATTAAGGAAATAATAGATATCCTTTCAATTGTCATTTTTCATGGTCCATTCGTAACTAAAAGCCTCTTATTTAAGTAAAAACATGGTTTCATGGACAAAGTCACTATATTTCTGGTCACTCAAGGAAATAAGAAATGGGAAATTTTATTACATATTGATATACATATTCAAAGATCTAAGTTCTGAATTCGCACAATGACTTAATATGTGGGTATATGCTTTCTATGGAAACAAACTTTATTTTCAATTACTTTCAAAAAGCATTAACAAATAATTGTGTTTATAATGGACTACAACTACCTTTTAACCAGTCAGATAGGTTTACATTTTATAGGATTACTTTTGTGATTACTCAACCCATGAATATTCAGGATTTGGTATAAGAATGGAGTCATTACATTGTAAGGACATTTACAAGCATATGTACAAAAATAGGTAACTTTCTATTTTTTATCACCTTAGTTTCTACAAAGCAAAAAGCATACTTGGGCTATTTTTTATCTATTTTATTGACTTTGATTATTTTATTTATTTTAAATTTGTCCTTCTTTGGTTTTCATTTTTGGTTTGCAGGATGGAGGTCAAAACAGTCTCAGTTTTACTTTGAGCATTTGATTTGGTCACTTATATACTTTTAATTCTTAGAGAACAAACCAGTGTCCTCACCCAGAGGAATTTTTAATTGAGTGATCATATGTGCACATTTTAGCAGTTCATGTCTCCTGACTGTGAACCTCTCAAGGTCATGTCTGCCTTGTGCGTTTTCATATCACCAGGGGCCAGCACAGTGATGGGGACGTAGTTGTTGGTCTTAAGAATTTATTCAGTGATCGAATGAAGAAGGAAATATCTCTAATTTGCTTAAAACAATGTGTTGTGGGAGTTTATGAGGAGCAGTTTAAGTATTATGTTTCTATCAGTTAATAAGAAAGTCTGAGTGGAAATTCAGCAGTACTAGCAATTCATGTGAAGGCAATGGATGGGGTCGCACAGAGCTGGACACGACTGAAGCGACTCAGCAGCAGCAGCAATTCATGGATTTGTTCCTAAATTGACCATGTGTGGTTTTCCTACTTTAAATTTGCACGTTTTATCTTCAAGTTCTCAGTGAGTAATAATCAGTACTGAATTATTCGGACTAATAAATAGGAATTCAAAATTTATTCAACCCTAAATTGTTTTTGTTACATTTTCTCTTAAGTACGTAAAGGCAGTTAAGAAACAGCTGATGCCGGTCAAGGAATTAATATTTATAAATACTTAGACCATTGCCTGGAACATCGTGTTTGTCATGTTAGGAGTTTGTTATGTAAATAAATAACAGTCGTTCCTGGTAAGTAGTGAAAATAATCTTAAACAATATTAATACTGCCTAAAGAGTAAGCTCTTAAATACAACCACAGCAGCTCTGGGGGAGAATCAGAACTGAAAAGGTTATCTTAGAGGCCATGTCCTTGAATCACTTCTTTTAAAGTGAGGAAACCACAAAACCCAGCAAGAATGTCTGTCCCAGTACTAGAACCCAGGTGTCCAGATTTCATGGTAGACATTTGAATTACTATAATGCTACATTTTCAAATCTAAGATGGACACCGTATATGAATTCAATGTTTATAGTACTGTAGGTGTTATTATGCTTCCAAATAAGAGAGATATATCTCTATCATCAGCTGTTTGGGGTACGTCATTGATATGATTTTAATTATTTTGAGGGGTGCAGTAAATTTAAATCTGCTAAATTTTTGTATCTAATTGTCCCTTGTTATAATATCTGGTGCCCAAGTGGGTTCGATAAATATTAACTGACAAGATGACTAGTAAAGTAAATCGTCCTAATGTCATAACATGAAAGATGGGAGTAGTGTGTGTGTGGTGGGGCGGGGGAGGTGGGAGGGTGGGTGTGAATTCACAGGTGGGTGTGAGCTGTCTCAGTGCTCCAAAACTTTGTTAGCACTGATACCTTGATGCAACAGGCTCTAGCAACAAGAAAGACCTCTGTGGGCTGAGTATTCTGTAGAAAAGATGTCCAGGCAAAAAGGAGCCATGAACGCTTGTGGCTTGACAGCTGTTCGGAGGCCACCAAGTGACTCCCTTGCATCTGTGAGCCACTGACCAGTCACTGATCACAGTGACATTTCATCGCTAACGACCTGAATTATCTTTGACCCAGAGACCCAGGGGGTCAAAGGCCTCCTAGTCCATTATTAAATTTCCAGAGTGGTAGTTCAATTTGCTTTAGGAGATTTATTTATGTTTATTTATTTAGCTTTTTGTGGGGGAGAAGGAGGGAAACAGGAGGAAAGACAGATGCAGTTGTTGTCTTTTCCTCCCTTAGAGGATTATTCTTTTGTCCAGACCTTTACATGAAGGATTTTGCTAAAATCCTAAAAGAAAGGAGGGTCCCAAGCCTCAGCACAGGGTGGTTTTCGTCCGCGCCTCCTGCGGTGTCCTCATGGTTACTGAGAACCATCATTAAACTGGGGCTTCGCAGAAGAATAACCCTCTTTCTACAGGTTGGACAGGGAGGAGCTTTGCCTGCAGGACAGCGCAGATCCTTTGAGAGTGGAAGAAACTTACAAAGTTTGGCTGATTCATATTCAACTGGCCCTTTTAATGAGGGCCTTAATTAGTGGCTAGAAGAGACTGAAGAGTTCATTTGGAGCCCGTCCAGGGAGCTGGGAGGGCCGACAGTGCTGATTCCCAGCCAGTCACAGATCGAAAGACTCTCCCAGGTCAACTCCAAGGAAGCAGTACTGGCTGGGAGCGCTGGAGAGTGAAAGCCTGGCTTCCGCATGTGTGTGTGTGTGTGTGTGTGAACCTGTAAAACTGTACAATAATCAGTCATCTTTTGAGTGAAAGAGGAAAGCAGTAGATGTGGTAAAGGAATCCCAGTGTGATGGGGTGGAAAGGGTGCTGCTCAAGTGGGCAGAACAGAGACAGACAGACAGACAGACAGACAGAGAAAACATACAGTGTTCTTATGATCATTTAAAATACCTGGGCTTTATTGTCTTATCTCAAAATTACGATTTGTTTAGATGAAATGTAAACATTTTAGACGCGATCAGGAACATTCAGGGTGGTATAACACTAGACTGAAAGTGTAAACGTTTTAGATGTAAAAGAAAGCTATCAGAGGATTCAAAATCTGCATTGTATCCATCGGTGGTCCCCAGAAGACTCTCCTGCCGAATCCTGTGTAATGCTTCCCCGGTATATTTTATAGTGAATACCTTTACAGAAATCTTAAGGTATTCGATAAATAATAGTTACGTCCGTCTAGTCAAGGCTATGGTTTTTCCAGTGGTCATGTATGGATGTGAGAGTTGGACTGTAAAGAAGGCTGAGCACCGAAGAATTGATGCTTTTGAACTGTGGTGTTGGAGAAGACTCTTGACAGTCCCTTGGACTGCAAGGGGATCCAACCAGTCCATTCTGAAGGAGATCAGCCCTGGCATTTCTTTGGAAGGAATGATGCTAAAGCTGAAACTCCAGTACTTTGGCCACCACATGCGAAGAGTTGACTCATTGGAAAGACTTTGATGCTGGGAGGGATTGGAGGCAGGAGAAGAAGGGGACGACCGAGGATGAGATGGCTGGATGGCATCACTGACTCGAGGACGTGAGTCTGAGTGAACTCCAGGAGATGGTGATGGACAGGGAGGCCTGGCGTGCTGCGATTCATGGGGTCGCAAAGAGTTGGACACGACTGAGCAACTGAACTGAACTGAACTGAAGGTCTAGGCAAATAAATCTATTATGTGTAGGAAATTATCTTCTGTCATTTTTGACGGGTGAGCTAGTAATGTGGTTAATCTATCTTGGGAAACACCTAGAAGATTTTTTTAGCTATGTGAATTATTTAGAGAAAATATAGATAATAAATATGTTCATAAATGACTAATACAGAAGCCTTTCATGTGAAATACCCAGGAGGAGCTGGGTGCTGGCTGTGAATTATGAACTCTGATAACCTTAAGGTAGTTGTTCCTGAAAAGGATATGATATAGTTAAGAGTTATGAGGTTTTACCTCCACCAAGACCAACAAATGTGAAGCAGCAAAGAAACAGACTAGATAGTGTTGAGAAACTTTTAACATATTTGCTTTAAACATGATAATGTCGTTTAATTTTTTTCTGTGTTGATTTTTCTTTAGATTTAATATTGGTTCTTCTCCATCCTCAACTTTCTGTGTAAGACGTTTTCCTCTTATTTTTTGTTACAGGCTCTGTTGTTTTTCCAGAAATGATCTCCTGCACTAAAATGCACAACACGTAGCTTTAACAGTGTCAATCATCTTATTAACAGGAGGATCATAATATTAAGTTAAGATACTATATATTTTCTCTGTAGTAAGTATGAATTGTCATCAAGGATACTTGTAAAGTTTCCATTATGAAGATTCACAGATTTGTCTATTCTCCTGTTGATAAAGCAAATATTTTATGGAAAAGCAGCAGACTTCTTTTTAAGTGAAGTGGGTTAAGCTATTGCGATTGTTGCTGTGAACGTGTGAACAAGTCATTTTGATTGCCTTTTTTGACATCAGTAACAGTGGGTCCCTCTCATGGAAACAAAAAATGTTTTCTACATACTATGCATTTCAAAGATTTGTTGATAAGATATAAAGTTCAAATCAAGGGTCTGAGGAGAAGTATATGAAAGCAAATTTATTTCTCAAAAACTTAATCTAAGTGGAAAAATATTGGGTAAACCCTGGGTGCCTCACTGTGGCCTAGAGATATATTTAAGTGTCTCATCCAGAGGTCCATTTATTACCAGGAGAGGATCAATTCCACTTATTCTCTTTCTCTGTGGCACAGCTCCAGGAAGGAATTTTAATTGATTGGTGGGAAGATTTTTAACACACAAAACTTATAAGCCAAGCACTATTATTTCTAGTCCAGTGGCTTTACCACAGTATTGGGTAATAAAGCTAAAAGCTGCCAAATGTTTCGGAATTTTTTTCAGAAATTTACATCCTCTCTGAGAAAGAGCTAAGAGAAAGGGCTCAGTCAGCGTGCAATTATGGTATTAGACAAAATATACAGTTCGGTCTAAAACTACGATGCAGTGAGTTGTCACTGTACTTTAATCAATCAAAACCTGTTGAGAAGTTAGTCGTCATTCCCACTGCCACTCCTTTGAAAGTAATCTGCCTTTCTTCTCTGAATGCTTTTAAGATTTTGTCTTTTTTTTTTTTTTCTTTTTCTGGTTTCACTGTGATGTACTTAGGTGTGTATTTATCCTGCTCAGGATTCACTGGGCTTCTTCAACCTGTACCTTTGCTTTATTCTGGGAAATTCACACCCATGTCTCTTCAAAGATTTCCTTTATCCCATTCTCTTCTCTCTTTCTGGAACTTTAATTAAAAATGTATCAGACTCTCTCACCCTAATCAGTTCTCTATACCAGTCGTTTGTCTCAGTCCATCGCTGTATTTCTTCTGATCTGTATTCTGCTTTGCTTTTTGTTTCTTCTGCTGTGTACAGTCTGCTACTAAGATTTTTCATTCCAGTCCTTTTTTTTTTTTTTTCTAGCAGTTTCATTTGGCTGACCCCCTTTCAAACCTTCCATGTAGCAGTTTATATTCTCCTGGTCCCTGGAGATATTCTCAAGTTTGTTATTGACTTTAGCAGAGGAAGCGCACTTGTTTCCCCATTTCTGTGTGATGCTGTTAGTATATATGCTGGTTCTCACTCACAGCTTGTTGTTGGGTTTATTTTGTGTGTGTCGTTTAGCTGTCTCTGACTCTGTGCTAGTTCTTGGTCAGGAAAAATGATCTGTGGCATTTCTCAAGACATGGAATGAAAATGAATTAAATAATTAATCGATTAATTTTTTTTAAAAGGGGACTTCCCTGGTGGTTCAGTAATTAAGAATTCACATTCCAATGCAGGGGGTGCAGGTTTGATTCCTAGTCTGGGAGCTAAGATCCCTCATGCCTGAAGGCCCCAAAACCAAAACATAAAGTAGAAGCCATACTGTCACAAATTCAATAAAGACCAAAAAATAAAAAGAACAAAGGCACATGCATGCCTGCCTAGGTCTGGGTTGGTTCTTGCTGGATACCTAGGACCCTACCAAGTTCATGGGCGCAGGTTGCAAGGCTTCTCACTCTGCTTATCTGGGTTTACAGAACCTGCCTTTAGCCTCAGCTTTCCCTTCCTGCTTCTCATAGGGTTAAGACAGTGCGTCTGTTAGTTCTCTGGGGTTGGAGGAGACATAAGTTTTGTTTTGGTTACCTGTGAGTATAGCTTCGGGGGGGCTTCTGTATGGGAATAGCTCTTTCGCACCTGGGTTAATATGGAGAGGATCCCATATTTCCCACCTCAGGCCACCCCTGGGTCTTGACTTCTGGACCCTATATCTCCAAGTGGGTAAATGATCTTAAAGGAACTGTGTGTGTTTACTGCCTAGGTTCTTTCCTTTATATTTCAAGATTTTCCTCAGACTTTGTCCTAAATGTTCCCAGTTGTGTCAGACCTTTTTCAAGTGAGGCTTATTATATGTAACCACATTTTTAGTTGTTTGCAGCAGAGGGTTATCATGGAAAACTTACCCTCTATTACTAGAAATCATTAATCAGTAAGAAACTAAAAACTTTAGGGCGATATGAATGCCTCACAAGAGATTTGATATCCTGAAGAGCCCTCAAGTTAGGGATTTTCAGAAGGTAACATTTTGAGGATGCATTGTTGCATTTCATTGACCTTTGGGATCTAAGCAATCTTATATCTGGCCAATTTCAAGTTAAGGAGATCTCTAGGAAATGCCTCAGGTGGAGGTAGGGATGGCCTTAATAAACCAAAAGGTTAATCCTGAAAACTTCAGTGAAATAAGGGAAAAGTGTGACAAAGCATGTAATAGGACAAGGTGTAAATCTCACTGAATATAATTGCTGTGGTCACTACCCAGTTTACAAGAGAAGGGGTAAGACGTTACCAGCGTGCCAAGGAATCAGGTTAAAAACCTGTTTTTTTGTCTTCTGGTGGAATTCAGTCACCTTCAAGAGGAAAATGATGACTTGACCAAGGTCTCACAGCCGATTCCCTGGTGCCCCTGGATGTCTGTCTACAGAAGTGGGCCTGCCTGACACTTCACTTCCTGCCTTGCCTGGGCCTTAACTTCATGGGTCCCTCACTTTTTTTTTTTTTAATTGGAATACCATTGCTTTACAATGTTGCCTTGGTTTCTGCTGTACGATGCAGTGAAGCATCTATAGGCTCACATATATCCCCTCCTTCTCGGACCTTCCTCATCCCACCCCTCTAGGTGATCACAGAGCAGCGAGCTGCGCTCCCGGGGCTTGAGAGCAGCCTCCCACTCACTAGCTGTTTTGCACATGGTAGTGTACGTATGTGCAGCTGCCGTGTTCTGTTGCTGTAGGGCTCTGAGGTTGCTGGTGTTGCACTCCATCAGGGCCTGCTTCAGGGCGTCACGAATGAGCGTGTCCTGTAACACTCTGCAGGTGTGTGCGTGGCGTGGACTGATAGTGTGCAGAGGTAAACACAGCCCTCTGTGCTTTTCAGTGTCCGTTGCAGAGATGGTTTTTACACTTGAATTGGCAATGTATGCTCTCGCTGTTGTTGGAGTTCTGGACAGAAAAGTAGATGTGATGTTTATTGGGGAGGGGGGGCAGGGAGCAGCTGCAGGACGTGGGGAAGTGGCTGGACTCTGGTAATCGTATTTGGCGGGTCAAGGGTGAGATTTAGCCTGACGCGATTTGGACTCTACCCTGGGCTAGCGAAGCCGTGTTAAAATGAACTCCAGGTGTTTCCGTTATTCTTACTGCCTAAGTATTATTAAAGCAAAAAATAATGTGTTTTAGGATATGAAGAGGAGGGAGTGGGTCACTCATTGCCTGGGAATCACTGATTTGTAATAGAGCCTGTTTTCTCTCGACAGTTGCTCCTGCATGTTGAAAATACACCATAAATCTTGAGTGCTTGTTTCAATAGTAGATGTTCCTCCAAGTGAGCGGTTAGCACTTTTGTCTTCAGGAGGACCCTCACTCAGTCAACCTCTCTGAGTATTTTATGCTTTTTCCTGCGGAATTTGGACTCTGCGTGGGCGTAGCTACAGGTTCCCAAGTTAAATCCAGAATGAAGTCGTTTTAAATCATTATGCTTATTTTTAAAATCTCAAGTATTACCAAATGATGGATGATAGAAATATGCTGTAGAAATACGTCCGTGTAGTAAAGGAGAGAAGTTATAACACCGTGGGACATTTTCTAGGAGATGCTTTTGATGGTGGAAATGTTGGTTTGCAAATTCCTAAGTCAGGGTCAGAAAAGATGAAGGGTAACCATTGGGTTACTACCCATGAAGGGTAGTACCATTTAAGACAGGTTTTTCTTTACAACTTCTGCTTATTTTATCCTGGTCCCATTGCTGTAGAGTTTTCTAGGGTTACATACCCTTTTTTAACCTTGAATGCCTGGCAGAGTTGTTGAAGCTCAATCTAGGTATGGACTTCATACAGGTATAGGAGAGAGCTGTGTGTGTGTGTATTTGTGTATGTGTGATAACTGTTCAGTTTGCAACCTCATGGACTGTAGCCCTCCAGGCTTGTCTGTCCAGGGAATTCTCCAGGCAAGAATACTGGAGTGGTTGTCATTTCCGTCTCCAGAGTATCTTCCCAGCCCAAATATCAAACCTGGGTCTCCTACATTGTAGGCAGATATTTTACCATCTGAGCCACCAGGGGATGATTAAGAAGCAACCTTATTCATGAAGGAAAAGTTATATCTTTCTTTGGCATGTAATTTTGGCATGAGGTGGGAGGGGGGTGTCATCCATGTCTTCCCCTTCCTTGTCTCCCACCCCAATTTCTCCTCATATTAAATGCAAAATTAAGGGAGCAATACTTTGTTTAACTCTGTGATCCTCTCTGGAGAACTCCCTGTTGAGGCAGCCTGCACTCTTGCAGAGAACTTTTTCTGAGAGTAAGTTTCTTAGAGGGCAAGAGCATGGTTCCAAGTTAAAGTGAAGTTGGACTATCATCATCTTGGTGGCAGAGAGCGTGTCTTGCACAGCTATAGGTATTTACAGCTGCGACTTCTATATAATTGAGTGAATGTGAGTTGCTTCGTCGTGTCCAATTCTTTGCGACCCCCCCATAGACTGTAGCCCTCCAGGCTCCTCTGTCCACAGGGATTCTCCAGACAAGAATACCGGAGTGGGTCGCCATGTCCTCCTGCAAGGAATCTTCCCGACCCAGGGATCAAATCCAGGTCTCCTGCATTGCAGGCAGAGTCTTTACCTTCTGAGCCACCAGGGAATCCCTGCTTTAAACATAACTAGAGCTCCTTAAATATGAAACACAACCATGGGTCAACAAGTTGAACAGACCATTAATTAATGATTCATTAATCAGTGTTGTTAAAATTTTAGGCATGAGTACCAATTCTTCGTTCCGTGGCATTCCCCACACTTGCCTGTTGACCACGTCCTGCCTGTGATGCGTCCGAAATGCCTTTCAAAGGAGACCTCCTCTGTCCACCCTCCCTACCTTTCCCTAAGCCCTGGCTGGGCTCAGTAGGCTCGTTTCCCCCTGCCTTTCTTCTGCCTCGCCCCCACTTGCAGTTCATTCTCTGTGCTGCTGAAAGACTTACTGTCTAAGAGTTGAATTGGGACATGACAATCCTTTGCTTTAAAAGTCTTCTTAATTCTCTTTACCTACAGATTGAGATTTCTGTTCCTAAGGTTGGCACTCGCCTGCAAGGCCCCAGGCATTTCGGGCTTCTTTTCCACTGCTCTTTAGCCACACCCCTTCATGCCTCAGCCACAGGAACCTCTCACTGCAGGGTGGTCTCAGAGCTTTGTGCCTGTGATCACATGGTTGTCTCTGCCTGACAGGTCTTTCTTCCATTCTCCACCTATCTAGTTCTTCCTTTTCCTTCAAATTCATCTTAAATCCCTCCTCTACAGAGTCTTTCTAACTCTTTCACGCAGTTGACTACATCTTCCCCTATGCTTACGTGGTACCATCACTTGTACCTCTTTGGTGATACTTTTTGCTTATTATAAGTTAAAAAAAAAATCTATTCCCTCATCTCTCTCCTGATAAGGACATCATTGATATCCTAGCATGGTATCCATGTGGAGAAGGTGCCCTGTACATGTTGAAACAATGAAACCATCTGAGTAATGGTTCCTTTGTGGACACCATGACTTTTTCCTAGAAGTTGACCTTGACCATCATTCATGCTGTCCACTCTATGGCTGTCTGTAACTTGTTCTTCCTATTCCAGTAAAGTCCTCAAGCTAAGACCCACATAAAGGTCAGCTGAAAAGCCCCTCTCACGTTGCACCATGCAAGCATTCTCCTGGTAAGGAAGTCTATGTCAAATAGAATTTTGGTTTGGCTCTTTCTGTACAAGTTTTGATCAGTTTAAAAGCCTTCAGATCTTTTAGGCATCATCCGCATCCTCTGTTCTGTAGCTGTAGGAAATTCAGATTAGCGGCCATTATTCTGTGAGGAATCCTGAATATGTTTAATATCCGTTCTTTTTTATGGGTTGTCATCAGTTCTGTGTCATCTGTTTTGTCCTTATTCCTCAGGATGTGTCAAACGCAGCATGGTCTCTGGACCAGCAGCATTAGCAGATCACCCGGCTTCAACCCAGACCTCCTGAATCAGAAAGTCTGGCATGAGGCCTGGATGTCTGCATGTTAACAAGCCCTTCAGGTGATTTGATTCAGATGCCTGCCCAACTTTGGGGATCGTGCTTATGGAGGGACCTATTTGATATAGGCGTTTGTCTGTCTGGATAAGTCAGAAGAGTTGTCTGAAAGTGATACCTGTATCTGAGAGACTGCTGTGATTATATAGTTTCAAGCAAAGTGTCACGTGCAGGTGATGTCTTGTTAGTACAGGGAGTTGTTTAAAAAACCCAAAGGATGATAAATATGCATGTGAGTAATCCATCTAAGAGCAGCTTGACACAGAAGCAGAGATGAAAGGCTTTGACAAAGAAAAAAGAGCCAAGACTTCCACAGTACCCTTTGGAAGTGATAAAATTATGTACAAAGACCAAGATGTGTTTTAAGTGTTTGTGTGTTCCTGTGTGTGTGTGTGTGTGTGCATATGTGGGTCCATGAGTGTATCTTTCAAGGCTTACTTTTGCAATATTATAAAGAGTGAGTGTATCTAGGTCAAGATTGTTTCAGTAGAAAACTATAAGCTTTTTATATGTTTCGCTTTCTGTTTTTCCCTCTAAAAAAGAAAACATTTCATGGAAGACTCATCATATTTAACATCTGTCAGAAAAATTATATGAAAACAGTGACTATTGGAGGTGAAACGTATGTCCTTTCTTTTCTTACTTAGCTATGATAGTTCTGGTTCATTTTCTTAAGGCTTTTACTGCATCAGAAAGATAAGCTAGTGTCGAATTACTGATTTATTACAGGAAGTTTTTGCTTTCATTTGTTCAGCAAATAGTTATTAATTATATGTACCTAGTGGTTCCCTGTATTGTGCCAGATGCTGGGAATAAACAATGAATAGAATAGAAATGATTCTTACCCCAAAGGAGAAGATAATTTTTCGTCTAATGATTCTATACTTTCTAACAAAACTCTTATACACAAAAAATCCAAGAAGAGTAATTCTTGCTTTAAATTTTCTTTTGTACTACCCACTGCTTGGACTTCATGAGCTCATAAAAAAAAATTAAATGGGAATTTCTAAATAAGTATGTGCCCCATTCTATAATTAAGCTTTTTAATATGAACAAATCTCAACCAAACTGTTTTCAAATATAATATCATTGCTAATTGTTTTCCAGTTAATTTAAGAATTAATCAGAAATCCCTGGATATCAACCCTTGTTTTGAAAGAGACCTTTTTTTAAGATAAAGTACCACATACATAACTGAATTATTGATGATTTTGGATGTTTCAGTAATCAATGAGAAGGTGATTATGTTAATATGAATTATGATTATAAGGTATCAGGAAAGGACAGTAGTGTAGGTGATTGATAGTAATGTCCATTGAGCTTGCCATACCCGGAAAGTTAATCTTTGAACCAAATCCAGAAGAAGTGCTTTCCTTATTGCTTATTACATATGAGGGGAGTAGTTCATCAGTGAACATATGGACAGTGTGTATATTGATGTACATGTGAGCTATGCCCAGTTAAGTACAGATAAAACATATGGTGGGAGAGTTGTATCATCTGGATTCAAGGTGGGAGTGAACTTGTCATGGCCTTTATAAATATTTTTATAGGCGATAAAATAAAACAGAACAATAAAGACAGTTCTCGTCATTAAAGAAACAGAAATGATACATACATTTGCAACTAGGAATAATGGGTGCTGGTCCTATTATTACTTTCTGTTTAGCATCCCTTACTTACTGGTACTGTTTTAGGATCTTGGTTTCTTTGCAGTTTGAATGTCTGTAAATTCACGTTGCTATGTTGTAAATGAGATGTTCAGCACCACTCTCTTACTGAAGGTCTGGCCCTATCTTTAAGTAATCTGTGATGTCATGATTTTACAGTGCAGGTGAAGAGGTTTTGATTTTGAGATTCTGTCTGCAAGATTTTGACTTGTGTCTTCTTCCTGCTTGGGTTCTGCCTCAGTGTCTTCCTACCTTCTCAATTCAGCTTTCATGTGCAAGCCTTGGATTCCTTTGCCTTCACGCAAGCCAACAGAGTTATTCAGAAGGAATGGGTAGAAATAAATTCCTTGGTAATACAACTCACAGTTAGTAAATCATTGCATATGTGCAATCATCATATTTCTGTTTTTAAAATTACAAATATATAAATGACCATAGAAACGATACTGAGGTAATTCAGTCCCTGAACTATGTCTGATTCCCAAACCCATGTGCTTTTTCTATGCAGTTCATTATTCGCCCTTTTTCTTCAATGTTCATCTTTATCTTCTATCTTTCCTATATTCTAATGCTGCCTGCATTTTTAAAATGTGTCTTTCATTTGACATCTTACTCAAGTATTTCATCTCAATCTACTTCTCTAATTTTCATTTCCTCCTTTCAAAGAAATAATTGCAACACCTTTTAGAAATATTTACAATGTATGACACACTTCTAAATCTTTCTAAAATCTGTTTTCCCTCAACTTCTCTATTTTTTATTTTAAAGTCAGTTATCTCTTTCCTGCTAATCCCCATTACAGAAACCCAGCATAATTTTGTAAATAATGTAAATGGTCTCAGAGTTCTCCTGGGAAGAAACAAAATTGTCATCCAGACAGCATAATCAAGGTACAGAATCAAGTCTCTGAGATAGTTTAGAGAGCCTCCTAATATCGTTACTGTCCCAATTTGATTCCTTAAACCAAAAGTCCATTCTTTCTAAAATAATAATTCATTATCACAATCCTGGCATAGTTCCTGTTTAACTACAATGTATTATTCCCACTTAACATTTTATATCTTTCCCAGTCATCTTGACCATAGTTGAAAATCACTGACAGTCATTAGGGACATAATGGCATAACCTCTCAAATTTAAACAGGATAGACAATTTTATAAACTACTAACACAGTGATACCGGAATTTTTAATGCTGATTTTTTCTATGTATTTTAGCTGTGTTGGGTCTTAGTTGAAGCACACAGGATCTTCACTGTGGTGCACAGATTCCCTAGTTGTGGCACTGTGCTCAGTAGTTGGAGTGTGAAGGCTTAGTTGCTCTGCAGCATGTAGGGTCTTATTTCCCCGACCAGGGATCGAACTCATGTCCCCTGCATTGCAAGGTAGATTCTTAACCACTGGACCACCAGGGAAGTCCCCAGAATCTTTTATTTTGAAGAGATACGGTTGTTCAGGTTCTAAATGGGTGAGATGTTTCATGATTATATCTCTAGTTTTCTATTCTGTAGATGTCATTTCTCTGCTCTGATAACCATACTCACCAGGGGGGTTTCTATGAGCAGGGTTTGGCTAAATCTGTGCTCTTTTTCTAGGTAGGAAATCATCATTAAATGGAATTATATACACTGAATAACTGTATACCAAAATAAAATATTCATTCACAAATATATAACATTTATTTTCTTAATTTTGAATTTGATTTCTCCATCATCCTTTTCTAATCATTATATCCCATCCCTAGTTGCAAGCATTTTTTAATTTTCCTTAACTAGGTGATTGAGAAGCCCCAGCAAGAAGGTAGGCACTCACGGGCAAGTCTGGGTCAGTCTCTTGTGGGGTCACTGCTCCTTTCTCCTGGGTCCTAGTGCACACACGTTTCTGTTTGTGCCCTCCAAGAGTCTGTTTCCCAGTTTTGTGTAAGTTCTGGCAGCTCTAAGGTAGGGTTAATGGCCACCTCCTCCAAGAGGGCTTATGCCATACCCAGGTCTGCTGCACCCAGAGCCTCTGCCCCTGCGGCAGGCCACTGCTGACCCGTACCTCCTCGGGAGACACTCAGACACAGTTCTATCTCAGTCTCTGTGGGATCTCTGGGAACCTTTCATTCAGAGATGGGCACAATAAAGGACAGAAATGGATTGGACCTAACAGAAGCAGAAGATATTAAGAAGAGGTGGCAAGAAAACACAGAAGAACTATACAAAAAAGATCTTCATGACCCAGATAATCATGATGGTGTGATCACTCACCTAGAGCCAGACATCCTGGAATGAAAAGTCAAGTGGGCCTTAGGAAGATTCACTACAAACAAAGCTAGTGGAGGTGTTGGAATTCCAGTTGAGCTGAATTCAAATCCTTAAAAATGATGTTGTGAAAGTGCTGCACTCAATATGCCAGCAAATTTGGAAACCTCTGCAGTGGCCACAGGACTGGAAAAGGTCAGTTTTCATTCCAATCTCAAAGAAGGGCAATGCCAAAGAATGTTCAAACTACCGCACAATTGCACTCATCTCACACACTAGAAAAGTAATGCTCAAAATTCTCCAAGTCAGGCTTCAACAGTACGTGAACTTTCAGATGTTCAAACTGATTTAGGAAAGGCAGAGGAACCAGAGATCAAATTGCCAGCATTCGTTGGTTCATTGAAAAAGCAAGAGCGTTCCAGAAAAACATCTGTTTCTGCTTTATTGACTATGCCAAAGCCTTTGACTGTGTGGATCACAACAAACTGTGGAAAATTCTTCAAGAGATGGGAATACCAGACCACCTGACTTGCCTCCTGAGAAATCTGTATGCAGGTCAGGAAGCAACAGTTAGCAGTGGACATGGAACAATAGATTGTTTCCAAATCGGGAAAGAAGTACATCAAGGCTTTATATTGTCACCCTGCTTATTTAACTTCTATGCAGAGTACATCATGAGAAACGCTGAGCTGGATGAAGCACAAGCTGGAATCAAGATTGCCGGGAGAAATATCAATAACTTCAGATATGCAGATGACACCACCCTTATGGCAGAAAGTGAAGAAGAACTAAAGAGCTTCTTGATGAAAGTGAAAGAGGAGAGTGAAAAAGTTTTCTTAAAGCTCAACATTCAGAAAACTAAGATCATGGCATCAAGTCCCATCACTTCATGACAAATAGATGGGATGGGGAACAATGGAAACAGTGACAGACTTTATTTTTGGAGGTTCCAAAATCACTGCAGATGGTGACTATAGCCATGAAATTAAAAGACACTTGCTCCTTGGAAGAAAAGTTATGACCAACTTAGACAGCATATTAAAAAGCAGAGACATTACTTTGCCAACAAAGGTCCATCTATTCAAAGCTATGGCTTTTTCAGTAGTCATGTATGGATGTGAGAATTGGACCATAAAGAAAGCTGAGTGCCGAAGAACTGATGCTTTTAAACTGTGGTGCTGGAGAAGATTCTTGAGAGTCCCTTGGACTGCAAGGAGACTCCTTAGATCCAAGGAGATCCTAAAGGAAATCAGTCCTGAATATTCATTGAAAGGACTGATGCTGATGCTGAAACTCCAATACTTTGGTCACCTGATCTGAAGAACTGACTCATTTGAAAAGACCCTGATGCTGGGAAAGATTGAAGGCAGGAGGAGAAGGGGAAGATAGAGAGTGAGATGGTTGGATGGCATCACCGACTCAATGACACATGAGTTTGAGTAAACTCTGGGAGTTGGTGATGGACAGGGAGGCCTGGTGTGCTGCAGTCCATGGGGTCGCAAAGACACGACTGAGCAGCTGAACTGAAAACTATGTATAGCCAGCATTTACCATCAAGCATATCATAGCCTCCTCTGCTTATCTGGATGGGAAGTTGGTTTCTTTTGTATTCACAGGTAGTATTTTGGACATTTCATTCTGTATACTCACTTCATTCTTGGACATCAAAATGTAGATCCCACAGGAATTGTTCCCTTTCTGCGATCTGCCTTTATGAAACCAGCTAATCCTAATTGCTAGATGAAATTCTGTAGATGCCTTATGATGATTTGCTGATGCTCTGTAACAGCTATCTGCAAACACTTCTGTGAAGAGCCAACTTTGCAGTTTAGCATGAAAGCAGGCATAGATGATATACACACAAATGGATGTTTGTGTCCCAATAAAACTTTATTTGCAAAAACAGGTGGTGGACAGGATTTGACCTGAGGGCTATATTTAGCTTTCTTCTGCTCTATAATCTCCCTTGAAAAGTTGAAACTTGTCATCTTCATATTCTTCCATAAAACATATATCCTTGCTATTTGCTCTGGCAGTCCTTCTTCTGACTTTTTCGTAACTGACATTGCATATATTCTCTGGCCTATTCTAGCATTTTACTAGGAATCTGAGTTCTCATGAGACTTTCAAAAGGTTTTTGATAAATTTATTCCAATATAGTTCTTTAAAAAAAGTCTCAAAATAAGAGATTGATCAGGTTAATGAGTATCCTTTATTTTATATTATTTATTTATTTTTAATTTTTTGGCTATGCTGTGCAACATGTGGGATCTTAGTTCCCTGACCAGGTCTTGAACCCAGGCGCCCTGCATTGGGAGTTCAGAGTCTTAGCCACTGGACCACCAGGGAAGTCCCAGTATCCTTTATTTTAGAGTTTATGCTACAAGTCCACCACCCACCTCTCCTGCATTTGTTCTCGTAATTGCTGAACCTTGAACTATGCTCAGGATGCCAAGCTGTTGTGAGAGAACCAGTTATGCTGCAGCCCTAAAGGCATGGAGTCCTACACTATTAGGGAAAAGCAAGTGGCTCAGAAACAGAAGCGAACCACACATCTAGGGCCAAATGTAGAACCGAGCTAAACAGCAGCTTATCAGTCCTTCTCTTTGCCCCCCACCCAGGAATACTCCTCCAACTCCAGCTTCTAATCCTTCCCCAGGTTTCACAGCTGACCTTTGCTCACTGTCCACACTGGCTGGGTCTCCCTCTCTGGTGTGGGATCCATAACGCACGTCACCATCCTTCACAAGCACAGTTCTTTTCTGGTTACTTCCCCTTTTCCTTGGAACCAGGTTGATGTTTGGTTGGTGTTTAATTGCCCTTGTGGTTGGCCTACTTCTTCTTTCCCCTCTTTTGAACTTCTGTGGTTGCTTTACAGTTGACTCAGTTCTAGTCCACTGGCTCTGCTTATTGCTTAATTTCTCGTTCAGAATTTCCCTTCCAGGAAGGGTCTGGGATGGGCCATGGGGGGATGGGAGAAAGTGGTAGTAAAGTTAACTGAATTTTATGGTGGACTGGATATAGGGCGTGAAGCGATGAGAAAATGAAATTTTATCTGTGTCCATCCCAATCTTCCAAATCACCCCCCACACACACACAATGGGAGGAAGTTCCAAGAGGAAGGAAATATATGTATACATATGGCTGATTTGCTTTGTTCTACAGCAGAAATGAGCACAACATTGTAAGGTAATTATACCCCAGTTTAAAAAAAAATGAAATTTCAGATTTGCTCCACTGAATGGATGTTTGTGCCATTTTTTGTTTGTTTTTTAGCTAAGCAACATGAATAAAGGTCTAAATTTCAACCAAGAGATCTAGGCTGGAGACACTCATATGCACACAGGTATTTATGTTCATGGTCACCTCCGAGAGAAGGATGTGTGAGAAGATTTAGAAGTAGTGTTTTGTAAAGATTGGTGACATTGAGGTGGGGCTTAAATGTTTGAATGAAGCGTACACTAAGTCTGAGAATGCAAAGTTCTTATATCATATTTTATGATTCTTAACTCTTTTTTCTAGATCTAGCCAGTCCAGTGTAGGATGGGTATATATACTCATCTTTGTATGGCAGAAACCAACCCAATATTGTGAAGAAGTTATCCTCCAATTAAAAATAAATTTTAAAAATTAGACATTAAAGAGATTTGCAAAAAGAAAAAGAAAGCACAAGTTGGAAGTTGTTTCTTTCTCTTACACAGCTTTAAAGACCAGGGGAAAAATATTTTTAAGCAACCTTGATATGAGCTCTCCAAAATAAATGCAAGCCTGATTGATTCAATACATTTTAAGTCAGTTGTTTAAATATGATGAAATGACTCTGCCTCTACATAGAGAATAGTCTACCTTTCCCAACATATAAAAAAGCACTCAGATGTCTAGTTCAGAAGAAATTTTTAGGAATATATGATTCACCCTTTCTCATTTTCTCTTCTTTATCAAGTTTTTGCAAAGCAAATTAAATTAAGTACCTAGTAACAGTTAACTATTACTTTGGTTATCAAGGGTTAGAATTTGAGCCTTGTTGGTAATTGAGTAGATGCCACCCATAAGCACTGCCCATAAGCATGTACTTAGAATACTTCCCATAAGAATGTAAAATTTCTCATAATTTAATTTTGTCTCATTCTATAAGATTCTGAATTTCTCCAGAAGGGAAATGAAGTCTTATTTCTTTGTAATTTCCCTAGGAAAATAAATGTTAAACCTTTCCCAAAAAGATATTCGTACTGGAAAGACTTAGTGGAGACTGGATTAACTCTGAAAATGCTGAGCAACTTTGTAGAGAACTGTCCTGTTTCTGAAAATATTGTGCCCAGATAACCCATGTCCAAATCATCTGAGATGCTTTTTGAAAAAGCACATTCTTGGCCTTTTCTCTGACTCTAGTGCATCAGAGTCTTCTGATGGGTCTATGAATATTTCATATTTGTTTTGATGAACTTGCCCAGGTGACTTGTATGGACACAAGGTTTGAGAACCTCTGATTGGGGAGAGGGCAGTCTGCCAGACCACTGACAGATCCCTGTCCTATATACAGATATTTTTGCTGAAAATCCATGTTTATATTCCTTAAAAAAAAAAAAACACCTTATTGTGCAAAATCATACACTAAAAATAACAGATCTTCTGGGATAGGAAGGGATGAGTGAAGAGAAGTGAAAATGTATGAAACTGTAACTGGATCACTAACAAGAATAATAAGAAACTCTAGCCCAGTTATGAGCTTTTCAGGTGGTGCTAGTGGTAAAGGACCTGCCTACCAATGTAGGAGATGTTAGAGAGAGACTCAGGTTCGATTCCTGGTTCGGGAAGATCCCCTGGAATAGAAAATGTCAACCCACTCCAGTATTCTTGCCTGGAGACTCCCATGGACAGAGGAGCCTGGCGGGTTACAGTTCATGGGGTTGCAAAGGGTCAGAGGTGACTGAACACAGCACAGCCCAGTTACAGCTCCAGAAACATTTGTTCTTAACAACACAGTCAATTCTTTATACCCTTAAACCTAGAGACCAGTACTTCTTTTTCAGGCATTGGTCCTTGAGGGCATTTTCTTCTAGCAGAGATCAGTATTAACTTCTTAATCAACATTTTCTGTTTTAATGACCAGTACTTGCCATTAGCTGTTAAAGTGCTGTACTCAATATGCCAGCAAATTTGGAAAATTCAGCAGTGTCCACAGAACTGGAAAAGGTCAATTTTCATTCCAATCCCAAAGAAGGGCAATGCCAAAGAATGTTCAAACTACTGCACAATTGCACTCATCTCACACACTAGCAAAATAATGCTTAAAATTCTCCAAGCCAGGCTTCAACAGTACATGAACCATGAGCTTCCAGATGTTCAAGATGAATTTAGAAAAGGCAGAGAAACCAGACATCAAATTGCCAACATACGCTGGATCATCGAAAAAGCAAGAGAGTTCCAGAAAAACATCTACTTTATTGATTATGCCAAAGCTTTTGATTGTATAGATCACAACAAACTGTTGAAAATTCTTCAAGAGGGATACCAGACCACCTCACCTGCCTCCTGAGAAATCTGTATGCAGGTCAAGAAGCAACAGTTAGAACCAGACATGGAACAACAGACTGGTTCCAAATTGGGAAAGGAGTATGTCAAGGTTGTATATTGTCACCCTGCTTATTTAACTTAGATGCAGAGTACATGATGTGAAATTCCAGGCTGGATGAAGCACAAGCTGAAATCAAGATTGCCAGGAGAAATATCAATAAACTCACATAAGCAGATGACCCCACCCTTATGGCAGAAAGCAAAGAAGAACTAGAGAGCCTCTTGATGAAAATGAAAGAGGAGAGTGAAAAAGCTGGCTTAAAACTCACCATTCAAAAAAGTAAGATCATGGCATCTGGTCCCATCACTTCATGACAAATACATGGGGAAACAATGGAAACATTGAGAGACTTTATTTTCTTGGGCTCCAAAATCACTGCAGATGGTGACTGCAGCCATGAAATTAAAAGACACTTGCTGCTTGGAAGGAAAGCTATGACCAAACTGCTGCTGGTGCCGCCAAGTCGCTTCAGTCGTGTCCAGCTCTGTGCGACTCCAGAGACGGCAGCCTACCAGGCTCCCCCGTCCCTGGGATTCTCCAGGCAAGAACACTGGAGTGAGTTGCCATTTCCTTCTCCAATGCATGAAAGTGAAAAGTGAAAGTGAAGTCGCTCAGTCATGTCCGACTCTTAGCGACCCCATGGACTGCAGCCTACCAGGCTCCTCCATCCATGGGATTTTCCAGGCAAGAGTACTGGAGTGGGGTGCCATTGCCTTCTCTGATGACCAAACTAGACAGCATATTAAAAAAACAGAGACATTACTTTGCCGACAAAGGTCCATATAGTCAAAGCTATGGTTTTCCCATAGTCATGTATGGATGTGAGAGTTGGACTATAAATAAGCTAAGCACCAAAGAATTGATGCTTTTGAACTGTGGTGTTGGAGAAGACTCTTGAGAGTCCCTTGGACTGCAAGGAGATCGAACCAGTCCATCCTAAAGGGAATCAGGAAGGACTGATGCTGAAGCTGAAACTGCAATACTCTGGCAACCTGAGGGGAAGAACTGACTCCTTGGAAAAGGTCCTGATGTTGGGAAAGATTGAAGGCAGGAGGAGAAGGGGACAACAGAGGATGAGATTGTTGGATGGCATCACTGACTCGATGGACATGAGTTTGAGCAAGTTCAGGGAGTTGATGATTGACAAGGAAGCCTGGTGAGCTGCAGTCCATGGGGTCACAAAGAGTCAGACACGACTGAGCAACTGAACTGACTGATTGACATGCCATCATTATAGCACTTCTTACAAAAATAGGAAAATGTCTTTCCAGCTTTTCATCTGTGCCATCAGCTCCTCCAGTCATAGTGGAAAATGTAGCAATTCTTGAAGCCACTAAACCAGCTGCAACTCACAATGCACATCTATATGATATCAGCTTTTTTTCATAGGATCTTCATGTATTACTGAAGCTATCTTTTTAATCAGAAGAAAGCTTGTCTGGTAGTTCTTCTTTAAATTATTGTCCAGACCATGCCCCCCCCCCTTTTTTTTTTTAGCCCCAAGTGAGCTGGGAGTAAGGTAAAGTTTCTTTTTTGAAATATATTGTGCTTAAAAATGGGAAGTTTTACAGATTTGAATACAGAAATATTTAAAATATCTTTATGTGCTCAAAGAACATAGTACAATTTAAACATAAATAAAAATAGCAAGAGATTTATGACAAATATGATAAAGTAGTATTATGCTTAATATATACAGAGTACATAGAAATTGATGGTAAAAGTCTTAAGATCTCAATAGTGGATAGTTAAAAGGAAAAAGTCCTTAAAAGAAGAAACATGAGTGACCAATAAACATGTGAAATAATCTTTGGTACAGCTAGTAGCCAAATAAAAAAAGACAAGAACGAGGCTTCATTTTCACCTATTAAATTCACGTATATTAAAAAGTGATAATATTCTAATATTTATGGGAGAATGGATGAACTAATTGCCTATATTTTTGAAAGACAACTTGGTAATGTACATCATGTTTTGACCCATCCTTTTTTTTTAATTGATGTATAATTGCTTTACAGTTCTGTTATTTTCTGCCATATAACAAAGTGAATCAAAAGTGAGTATAATATTAATCTGTAAAGTTTTTGTTTAAAGATTCTGTTTTAACTTTTTATTAAAATCCCTAAATGACTTTTTCCAAAATTCAAGAAAAAATTACTGCTACTTAAGTAGTAAATTTACTTGAAAAATAATTTTGTTAGCTTCACTGTCAAATTTAAGCTGATTTCTGCTGATATGTAGGTTTGGGTTCTTAAGGAAACTTTTTAAAAAGTCCTTTCATCTCTTTTTCAGTAGTATGACAATACTATTGTCATTGGATGCTGGAACTCATAAATCATGTTTAAATATAAAAATTAGGTCGATGACTTTCTGCTCATAAATTCCTGAAACGCTATGTACATGAAGAAGAAAAGGTCTCCTTGACTCACTTTGGAGCTTAACAGCACTGAAAGATGACCCGACCTCTTCATTTTATGAACAGGAAGCTGAGTCCAGAAAGAGAGAGAATGGTGAACTGGGCCATGATTGGTTGGGGTCAGTCTCTGGGATTGAACTTGGTTCCTAAGCTCCGAGTGGTTTCCAACCTCTGTTCCTTGAGGTCTGTGATTCTTTTGGTGTGGATCCTCCCTCTGGCCCCGAGTAGGAGGCTGTGAAGGGTGACATGATGCACAGGTAGTGGTTCTACTCACCCCGATTTATCAAGTTTTATACACAAAGGTCCTATCTATCATTTCTTGAGATAGAGTTGCACAGTTCTTCCTACTGGAAAATCAATAGGCTCAGTTTCTCTTTGGAAATTGTATTAGGTGTCTATGGCTGGTGTAGCTAATTACTGCAAACTTAGAGGCTTAAAACAACACGTTTATTATCTTGAAGTTCTGAAGGTTAGAATTCGAAGACAGGTCTCACTGGGCGAAAAATCAGTGTTGGCCAGGCTGCATTCCCTTCTAGAAGCTCTGGGAGGCAGTCTGTTTTCTTGGCATTTCCAGCTTCCAGAGGCTGCCTGCATTCCTTGGCTCAGGTCCCCATCCCCCTGACTACAAAGCCAGCAACATTGCACCTCTGCCCATTCCTTTACCAATGACACCTAGGGGATAGTATTTGCTCCTAAGGATTCACGTGAGTAGATTGGGTGAACTGGCTGATACAGCATCATTTCCGCACTTCAAGGTCCTCACCTTGATCCCACCTGCAGAGTCCCTCTTGCCTTTGGAGGCAACCCATTCACAGGCTCTAGGAATTAGGATTGAGACTTCTTTAGGAGTTAATATTCTACCTACCAAAGGAAGAAATGTGCTTTCATTGGTCTCAGCTCTAAGTGGGCAATCACTGTAAAAACTTTAATTTAGAACACTTTATAAACTGCTGAAGCTTCCTGAAGACTTAATGATATAATAAGAATATCTACCAACATTTATTGAGGGCTTGCACTGCAATAGACACTGACTGCTCAGTGCTTAAATGCATCATCTTATTTAATCCTTTTAACAGACCTATGAGGTAGTTTCTGTTATAATCTCATTTTGAATGTTTAGAAACTGAGGTCTAAAGGATTCTTTAACAATTTGCTCATGGTTGCATAAGTAGTATATGGTGGCATAATGGGATTTGAATTTAGGTCTGTCTGACTCAACCTTTTATCCAGTAAACTTCTCTACTTACATTGAGTCATCTAGTGGTAAAAGTGTAACAGAGTATAATGAAATATTGAGAGTATAATTTATGTAGAGAAAGTCTCCATGATAGTTCTTTTTAATATGAAAAATAATTTTTTACCATGAATAAAAGCTTTCAATATGCCATTTTACCAATGAGCTATGTTTAACTGATTAGTATTAGTTGGTTGTAAATAAGATTTAATGATCAATTCTCAGGGTTTTCATTTAAATAGAAGAGAGCTATTTTGCATGACTAAGCTGAAAGTAAATAGATTCTTCAACATTTTTTCGTGCTCTTAGATTCTATAGGTAAAGAATTTATTTGAGAAGTTTTATCATAGCTTAATTGATTAATAGGCTCTCCCTCCACGCCTGTTGCTGTTGTTTAGTTGCTCAGTTGTGCCTGACTCTTTGCAACCCTACGGACTGCAGCACACCAGGCTTCCCTGTCCTTCACCATCTCTGGATCTTGCTCAATCTCATGTCCATTGAGTCAGTGATGCCATCCAGTCATCTCGTCCTCTGTCGTCCCCTTCTCCTCCTGCCTTCAGTCTTTCCCAGCATCAGGGTCTTATCCTCTGACCCCACCCCAGATGTAAGCACTGTGGAGAGCAGGGTTCTTGTTCTTCTTATTCAAGTTTATTTCTTGAGTACTTAAAACAGTAACATCCATTCAAATGGGCTTCTCTGGTGGCTCAGTAGTAAAAAGTCAATCTGCCAACGTAGGTTCAATCCCTGGGTTGAAAAGATACCCTGGAGGAGAAAAATGGCAACTCACTCCAATATTCTTGCCTGAGAAATCCCACAGACAGAGGAGCCTGGCAGGCTACAGTCCATGGGGTTGCAAGAGAATCAGATGTGACTCAGCGCCTCAACAACACAAACCATTCAATACATACTCAATAATATTGGTTGAAAGAATGGAAATTGAGAACGATCTAAGAGAATAAAGCTGGTCATCTCTATGAATGAGCCAGTATCTGGCTACTAGTTAGATTTCAGAAGGTCTTTTCAATATGGATTATTCTAATGTGTTTGGCTAAAAGATGCTGTAATAGGTTCATACTGTATGAGTAGGAAAGGTACATGATAACCCTGGTAAAGCCAGGGTGTTTTTGCATAAATCTGTGCATCAGAGAAACAGGTGGCTCATTTGATATGAAGTATTTGACTCCTGTACTGACTTTATTACTTTATTCATTTTCCTGTTCAGCAAATATTATTGGGCACTGTGCTAGTTACTAGGATAAAAAATGAATTAAAAGAAAAAGTTCATGATGTAAAGGAGTCTTCTCTCTCCTGGTTAAAACAAATACTTATTCAGATAAAATGCATTGTATTAAATGGAATAATAATGGATTTATGGGAACACAGAAGAGGGACCTTTAACTTACTATCCCAAAAATACTTCACTTGGGTTGGTCATCTTGAATATATTTTGGGAAAGGTGTAATTTAGATTTATTGCAAAGATAGGACACAGTTCTTATATACTCTTCATCCAGCTCCTTATTCTCTTGGTGTATTGATCAACGCTGAAAATTAACATTGGTACAATGCCATTAGCTAAACTTTAGGCCTTATTCAGATTTTGCCATCTTGACTATAACCTTTCTTGCTAAAATGAAGTCACACATCTAAGTGCTTCATTTCCTTTTTTATTCTAAATCTTCTTGCTTTATGCTTGGAGGGTTTTCCACTCATTGTAGTATTCTATGAATCTAAAATTTTTATGACTTTAAAGACCCATTGTTTTCCTTTCCTGGCCTTCCTTGTATCAATCTTTAGGTTCCTAGAATGTTTAGTCTATTTCTTTACATTGGCAGCCCTTCCCTTTGAACATTTTAGTGACCCTTCTTGATAGTTTCCAGGTGCTTTTTTTTTGTCTTGAGGAATGACTATAGCTACATGCAGTTTTTCAGCTGTTAATTATATGATTAGGTGCCATTTGGATTCATATGAGCTAGTATTTTTTTACTTTTCAGATGAGTTATGGATGCTGGCAGTCAAATCAGCACTAAGAATGAAAAGTAATTATTCCAAAGATGCAAAATGTTTTCACCACCATCTTTCATTAGATTTTTACAGCTGTATGAAATAGATACGGCAGATCTAGTACCCAGAGCCTCCTTCTTCTTATTAATTTTTTATTGGACTATAATTGCCCCCCCTTTTTTTGACCACACTGCACAGCATGTGGGATTTTATTCCCAGACCAGGGATTGAACCCTTGAGCTCTGCATTGGAAGCAGAGTCTTAACCACTGGACCACCAGGGAAGTCCCCTCTTACTTCTTTTAAAGATAAGATGATTGAGTTTCAGAGTACCTCTCTAGTCCCACAGACCAAACAAGCCTTAGACTCTGAATTTGCAAACTTCTGATTCTTGCGATTCAAGGAGACTGTAAAAAATCTATGAGCAGTAGCACAGGATGTTATATGTGGAGTTTAGTCATTTAAATTCATGAGCTAGAAACTATTAGCCAAGAAGCCAATTAAACTGCTTCCTAAATAAAAACCAAAACAAGAGCCTTTCTAGTGGCGTGCTTGTCCCTATGGAGGAAGTGAAAGTCACATGTTGTCATGCTCAGTAAGCTTCATTTTAGGCAATGTGTGTGAATCTTTGTGCTGAGAAGATTCAATTGCAATTTAGAAAGCAGTGGATTCTCTCAGAAGGTACAGAAAGCAGCTCACTTGTACTTTCAAGAGATGCTTTAGTGAGCTAATTTTTTATGCCCAATAAGGGAAACTATGAATTCTAACCTCCCTTATTTTGATTGTGTGTGTTGTCTATAACCGGCCTCCTTTCACTCTGATCTGATCCTTTGACTTCCAAGGACGGTGCAAGAGGGTATCACAGCCTTGTAGCTCTGTTAGGTGGGTCACAGCATTAGACTGCTTTTGATGATCAATCATGTGGCATTTTCTTACTGTAAACGATCTGTTTCTTTGACTCTGGTCATTTTCTGTCTCTTCAACAAATTCATGACACTGGGAACCCTAAGATAAGAAACTCGCCTTTCTTAACCTTTCCTGTGGGAGAGCAGTGAAATGATAAGGATTCAGCTGTTAGGTTGTCTGTGGACCAGCTTAAAACTACGAAGAAAAGTCTTTAAAGCTACACAAGCTTTGAAGATACTCCAAAGTCAAACTTGGGCCCTACTTGAAGGATGCAAAGCTGGTTATTTAACTGTAGTGAGCAGAGCATAGAGAAATTTAACTTTGATCTGGTTGGCTTCAGTGCGTCAAGAAGCTTCCCTTCGATCCTGGCATTCACTTTTTAGTGTCATTCACTTTAATAAGTTATCTGTGAATTTAAAAAAAAAAAAAAGAAAGAAATCAGAAACATGGTTACCAGAAAAGCTGACCTGCCTAAATAACAAAGGAAGACACTTTCAAGGTCCTGAAAGGACACACTGATTTTGTGATTAGCTCTGCTAAAGTGTTTTCTTCTTCAATGCAGGTTTTAAGGGGCTATGTGAAAAGTAGACGATGGGGTGCTATTATTGGTATAAATTAGGGCTTTGTTCCAAAGCAGTGTTTTATGTTTGATGCAGTGCTTCAGAGTTTTCCCACAGCTGTTATTCTTTAAAACTACTTCTAATCATGTGTGCACCTACTCATCTTACCTGGGAATTTTATCCAGTTTAGAACATCTGAATGAGGTTCTCTCAAAAGATAAAAAGAATTTTAGTGACATATGTTAACTAAATGATTGTTATTCTGAATATTAATTAATATTAATATGGACACTTCAAGGTCATGTTCCTGTCTAAAATTTACTTAAGCACATCAGAAAGCACATTTTCCATTACCATAAGAAAATAAATAAATATAATATCAAATTCTCAGTAACCGGATATTTCTCGAAGTCTCTGTTTAAGTGGCATGTTGGAGATAAATATGGCAGGTATGGATAGCAGATGAAAAAGAAAAAAAAATAGTTTTTGACAACAGAAAAGATCAAATTTATAAACATATGTCAAATGAAATTTGCTGTATGTCAGTTAGGTCAGACTGTAATGGATCCATTTTAACCCTGTGTGTTGATGGCCATAAATGAGGCTTGCAGCATAGCTTCTCCATGTTCCTGGGTGAGATGCTCTTATAATTGGGGCAGCTGTGGTGACAGCGTTAATCAGGCAGGCCTGTTGAACACTTACCTTAAAGCCGCCGCCAACGGTGCCGCTGCTGTGATTGGCTCCAGATTCCATGGCCAAGGCCATTTGCCTTTACACCTTGACGGAGCATCAGTAATCTCTTCTGACCCTCGGTGCTGGGTTCCCACGTGGGAGCTGTCTCGTTCCAGTGAGTGAGACAGCACTGGAGTGAGACGCAGTGTGCTCCACCCTTATGGCATTTGGGGGATGATAGGCAATTGCATAGTTTAAAAATATATATATATTTGTATCATACCATTTTTAAGTATTCTGTCTTGTTTTATTTCCCCATAATTCATCAAGGTAGCTTAGAAGAGATAGCCATTTTCATATCCACTTATCTCCACTCTCTCCCCCAGACTATTTGTTTTATACTTGGAATATGCAGAAATGATCTATCATGGGGTGTATGCCAGGACTTATCAGGGCACTCTTAATACATCAATAAGATAAATCTTACCTTTGACTTATAAACCTGTTGGACAGAGCAAATTGTTCAGTTGGTTGCCTAGGAGTTGAGAGCAGGAGCTGGGACTTTCTTGGCAATGCAGTGGTTAAGACTTCACCTTCCAGTACAGGGGATGTGGGTTCCATCTCTGGTCTGGGAGCGAAGGTCTCTTGGCAAAAAAAAAAGAAACACTATTGTAACAAATTAATAAAAACTTTAAAAATGATCCACATCGATAAAAAGAGCATGAGCTCTGGATCAGACTTCTGGGGTCCAGATACTGGTGCTCCAGTATGCCAGCTCCGTGACTGTGGGAGATTGCTTTACCTCTCTGTTTCTGTTTGGTTGTCTATAAATTGGAATAATGCACATAGCTCCTGGAATTGTCACAAAACTTAAAAGACTTAATAAACATGACGTTCTTAGGACAGACAGTGCTTGATATTTAATACATACTAGGTTACTCAACCAGTGTTAGCTATTATTATTCTAAAGGAATTTATTGTTGAAAGTACTATATGAGGACCTTACTGTAACTTCACCTTATAAGTCTTGAAACCACTATTATAGTAGTTTTATAGTTTTGTCTTTGACCTTTACTATGAAATACTGGGCACAGCCCTATAGAGCTGTATAGAAGATGAAGATTGCTAATTTCAGCAAACATAATATTAATTTTTCAGGTTGAAAAATTCTCTTGCCTAGTAAATCTGTGCTTATTGCCCTTGTAGAATTGTACAGTGTTGTAAATCTCTCACAGACATTTATGGAGAGGTGATCTGATTGTAAGAAACATAAAATTACTGTGGAGGCTATGAAATGAAATAATAGTTCCTAGATTTTTGTCAGCTGTCCTGGCTTTAAATCCTTGTCTGCTTCTTGACAGCCTTGTGACCTTATACAAATGTTGGCATAATCCCCCTATCCTCACCTGTAAAATGGAAAGAATGGTTATCCACTTTATATGAAATACGTACAAGGAATAAGGAAGAGGGAAATTGACCAAATGGTAAATTTGGGGATGTGCATTGATTATAATAGTTACTGACTAGTTAAGGAGCGAATTTAGACCTTGTAGACTGGGATCAATTGATGAAGACAGTTGATCAACTTTGATTTGAAAGCAGAGGAGATCATATTAAAATGTTTGTTCTTCTTAAAGTGGAATAACAGCCTTGCCTCTGCGGGAGCCTCTGAGATAAGGTGCATTAAAGGAGATGGGAAGGAATGTGGTTGCGATGACTGGGGTCTTAGCTGAGGCAGGAATCAAGTAGAAAACATTTTTTTAAATTTATTTTTAATTGGAGGATAATTGCTTTACAGTATTGGCTTCTGCCATACCTCACCGTAAATTAGCCATAGGTATACATATGTCCCCTCCCTCTGGAACCTCCCGTCCTACCCCTCTAGGCTGTCACAGAGTCCTGGCTTGAGTCCCCTGAGTCGTACAGCAAATCCCCACTGATATCTGCTTTCCATATGGTAATGTGTATGTTTCCAGCCGCCTCTCCATTTGTCCCACCCTCTCCTTCCCCCCTCACCCCCTGTGGCCCTAAGTCTGTTTTCTATGTCTGCGCCTCTGTTGCTGCCTCCAGTAGAGGACATTTTAACGACGATGACCAGACGAGAGAAATCCAGGAGGATGTAAAAATGGCAAAGTCAAGGCAGGAATGCCTTTTTGACCGTTTTCCAGTTAGATTTGCATTTCCTTTTTATTAGCGTCATATGGCAGAGAGCATAAGAGTCCTGATCCAGTGGAATGCATAAAAATGAAAATAATGTCAGTGGGGCCCTTTGATCTCAAATTTTAAAAAAGCCTTTCTGAGAAACTGGGTGTGGGTTTTGAAGTAATATTTGGTCCTGGATCTCTTCTTGATCAGTATCTTCTAGATCCTTGCTTCTACTTAGTGTTTTCAGCAAGGACATTTTGTGCTAAGTCCTTGAGATCCCGTGTGTCCAATACACTTAGACATCTGGATGTTTACTGGCCTCTCCAGTGGCTCAGCGGGTAAAGAATCTGCCTGCAGTTCAGAAGGCACGAGACTTGTGGGGTCGATCCCTGAGTCAGGAAAATCCCCTGGAGAAGGACATAGTAACCCACTCCAGTATTCTTGCCTGGGAAATGGAGCCTGGCAGGCTATACAGTCCCTGGGGTCACAAAGAGTTGGACACAACTGAGACTAACGCTACACTGGACATTTGGATGTCTGGATTATAGTGCCAGCCAAAATGGACCCATCACCACCACCACCACCACCACCACAAGCCTGAGCCTCCACACAGGGACTGTGACCACCTGCTCAAGACTGTTCCTGCCCTTCCTTTGATTGGGTAGCGACAGATTCCTTAAATGGCCCTCTGTTTGTACATGTGCTCTTTAGTGGAGCCTGCGGGTGTGATGTTTAGCTGTAGAATGTGATCAGTCCTTTTCTGTGGCCTTAGAGTAAGCATGGGCTTCCCCAGTGGCTCAGTAGATGAAGAATCCGCCTGCAATTCAGGAGACGCAGGAGATGCAGGTTCGATCCCTGGGTCAGGAAGATCCCCCAGAGAAGGGAATGGCAACCCACCCCAGTATTCTTGCCTGGAAAATCCCATGGATGGAGGAGCCTGGTGGGCTACAGTCCAATGGGTCACAAAGAGTCGAACATGACTGAGCAACCAAAAAAAAAAAAAGAAGAAGAGTGAACATAGTTTTTGACTGGGCTGGTTGTGGCTCATATCTTCAAAAGGAACATTTAAAAGAATCCTACTGTTACAGTCAGTTTGTAGCAGTGAACTGGGGGATGTGGAACTTTGTGCAAGTCTCTATGTGAAAAGCCCCACTGAAGACTGAAATGCTTGAGAGATGAAGGTTAACACTAGTAAGAAGCCAGCTCTGCCTTAGTGGTCCTACCATTGTGAATAAGAGAAGTAAAATGCTGAAATTTTGCTCCCGAATTTATTGTATTATAATATGTTGTATAATGACATGTTCCATGCATATGTTATGAGGATTGTTCCAAACGCTTGTAAACAGATATTATTTGGTGATACACATTCATCCTAGTATAAGGAGTTGGGCATAGAACTGCTAAAATGGTATTTCTGGGTCCAACTATCTTAACTATATTTTGAAGCCTAGTCTTAGTATGTTGACTGGTTTAGTTTATTGCCAGTGGTATGGCATAAGCTCAAGAATATCTTGTAATAAACCCCTGAACTTTATATAGTGACTTTCTCACAAGTGGAGGTACCCATATGCTTTATCTCCTTCTCCAGATATCCTTGCTGAATACACAGGGACACATAACAGGTTTCCATTTAGGCTCACAGGGACCTCTAGTTAACTGCAGTTAGGGACAGACTATCTGGAGGATGATTCGGCTGGACTTGAGGCAGCGTGAGCCTTAAGTCACCACATGTGGCAGCAAATGGTAACCTGTGAGATGTTCCCTAACATAACTTAAGACTACACACTGCCTCAGTAGCAGTGATTTTAATCCTAGGTGTATTGTGAAATACCATTGCTGCTAGACCTTGCAGCCTTATACACAGTTATATTTACAAAATATAAACCTGGTAAGTTTTCCCTTTTTTAGTCAAATTTGTGAGTACAATTCAGAAGAGAAGACCAGATGACTAAGTATAATAAACTTTATCCATTCTGTACATTGTGACCATAATTTTCTCAATAAAGGACTTGTAGAGACTTTCCTCAGTCACTTATTTACCTTTAACATGACTATAAAAAACAGGGCATCCTTCTGTGTAGAAGACTCATTCATGATATTCGTGTGACTTTCCTTAACTAACATCATTGCCAGTCACCAGTTTTCACTGTGAGATCTGCACCTGTGTGGTATCAGGCTTTTAAATTGTTTTATGTGTGGAAGACTTCACTGGGGGTCGTAGCTGAAAGCTCACAGTGATTTGCTACTATTTTGCAGGTTTCCTGTTTAATTTGATCAGTGTCAAGGCTCTTCAGTTTAACTGTACAGTCAAACGTGGAGAGTTATGAGCTAGTTTTGCGCTGTCAGGACATCCAAAGAAAAGAAACAATTCGTCTAGTGTCCCATGATATCTGCATACCTCATCAGCACACACATGCTAAAATGCATTCTTTGTTCTTAACAATACAGTACAATATTTGATAATAGCAGTATTGAACATATTAAAGAAAAAATAAGTACCTGGTAGACAAAATGAGAGGATTGCTTAGATGGATAGTTCTTCTTCACTTTTATCACAAATACTCATTCACACATTAAAGAATTGGAATAAACAAGCTTTGTGACTTCAATTTTTGTGTGGTCAGCATGTAAAATAATTGCTTTGGGGTTACTGCCACGGTTTTTCTTTTTCTCCATTGTACGACGTATCAAATAAAAAATGTAGACATGCAAAAATAGACTTTTAAAGTATACAGTCATACCTGCTTGCATTGACTTAGAGTCGGAAGAGTATGTTTGTGATCTTTTAAAGCCCTGTAAAACACTTAAAGCCTGTAAAAACAAGTGCCTGTAAAATGTGTGGCATCGCTCTGAGTGTTTGGGGGTTTCTATTTTTATAGGCTGCTCCTTTTTGCACTTTAATGTCTGTCTCTGTTGATACATTTCTAAGGGTGTGGCTAGGATCATATTAATGTCAAGCAAGTTTGAAGTAGATTTAGGCAATGACTGTTTAAAACTTGCTCTGTCATTAAATTGTTTCAGGGTGTGGAAATGCTGCCTCCCAGAATCACAGTGAAAGCAGAATTATGAACTGTGGTAGACCAAATACAATTAAATCATCCCAAAGATGTTCAGATCATTTACTACATTGGAAGCAGTAACTTAGCGTTGTGTTTACCTTCAATCAATTTTTAATTAGGGCTTCCCAGGTGGCGCTAGTGGTAAAGAACCTGGCTGCCAGTGCAGGTGGACATAAGAGACACAAGTTCGATCCCTGGGTTGGGAAGATCCCCTGGAGGGGGAAATGGCAACCCACTCCAGTGTTCTTGCCTGGAGAATCCCGTGGACGGAAGAGCCTGGCGGGCTGCTGTCCACAGAGACGCACAGAGTTGAACGCAGCTGAAGCGACTTAGCACACACAGCAGTGGTTAATTAACAGGCTGTTTACTCTTAAACAAGAATCGAAGGCCATGTACATTTTTTTTTACAGGTTTAAAATCCAAGTACTTGCTTTAAAATATTGCCCATGGTTTAGAAGCTACCCTTGGTCTTATAAAGTTACATCTGAATTTTAGAAAGTGCTTGGTGGAGTGCTTTCTCAGTGAAATAAATGAGATTATCTTATGCGAATGAAATGTGTGAGAAACATACATAGTTTTAAAATGTATTCTAGTAATATATACGTATTATTTTGTAATCTAATGGAAGGAAGTTGATTCTATTGAAAGTTGCCTCATTATGAATAGAGGAGAGAAAGCACACAGACCATATGTCGTCAACATTAGTTTGCACACTTATCAAGAGTCTGTGAAATATCCAGGGGTATTCCATTAGGGTGGTTATGTGAGAAGAAATAAAGAAAAATGGATGTTGTTGCCCAGTACTGTAGGATGCCTGCACGTGGGCTCCACCTGGAGTGAGTGAGGACCTTTATGTGGTACTTTTCTAGAAGGCATCACTGACCGCAGAATACCCAGGGGCCAACAGTGCAGTCGTGTGGCTGGGTTAGGGGGCCACAGATTTGTTTCTCCATTTACGGAGAATTTTAACACCTCAGAACAGCTGTTCTCTGAAAAGCTGTGTATCCTCACATCGTAGCTGGTTTCTCCTGAAGACACAGCAGAGGCATTATAAGTGGACTTCCAGGGATGCTGGAGGCGTCTGTGCTGGTGACAGTCTTGAAGCTACATGCAAGAGAGAGAAGCTTCGGCTAATCAACAGAGGTATATCCAAATCCCAAACATGAAGAAATGTTTCTATGTTGGGGTCAGCTTAAGGAGTGGATATTCGAGTTACGAAAGGCCTTGCCTCTCAAGATCTGTGCCTCATTATGTCATATATCATCTCTTAAGGACAAAGAGGTACCGGTCTTGCATGTGAACCCCTAAAGGAGAGGGCAGATATGTTGGCCTGCCGAATAAGAGATTGTTTTCCTTCCACCAAAGGACCTAGTGGGATTGAAGCCCCAAAGTCATGGTTATCAGGTTGAATGCAGGAAAAAAAAAAATAACCAGAGAAAATCATTGGGTGCCATACCACTCGCAGAATTTTAATGGAGAATATAATCTTAAGAGCTACATTTGTAAGTTACAGCACAGATATTCCCAAGAATCTCAATGACTACAAATTTAGCCAAGACTTCAAAAGTAGTTACTGAAAGCTTGAGACTTTTTTAATGGCAGAAAGATCAGATTAAAAAGGCAAGAAAGCTACGAGAAACCAATATTCCTCTTCCTCCCTTTTCTGTGTGTGAGAGTGTGTGCACACCTGCGTGTATGTATGTATATCCTTATTTGCAGAATCATGTGACATTTAGTTGTAGACACCATGACATTTCAGCAAATACTGCCTAAGAACAAGGGCATTCTTCTGCATGACCACAATGCAGTCATCACACTTGAGAAACTTACTTTTGATACAGGACCTTTATTCAGATTTCCCTAGTAGTCCTAATAAGGTTCCTTCTAACTGTTTTTTCCCTGAAGCAAGATCCACTCACTAGTCAGAGCCTATCGCATTTGTCAGTCTCGCTTATTCCACATCAGTTTCACAGTCTTTTATCTTTCATGACACTGATATTCCTGAAGCCTAGGCCAGCTGATTTGTCAAATATCCCTCAGTTTGAATTTGTCCAATTGATTCCTCACATTTGAAATCAAGACTCTTACTAAAGTCATAATAAATAAAGAAATGAAGATAGGAGGGTAATGGGGAAGGAGAGGTGACAGAAAGAGACAGTGGACTAGAGTAAGAGAAAAGAAAGTCAAAAGAGATGCAAATGGACTTCATGAAGATTTCAAACAAAATGACAGAATCTGGTAGATTTGTGTTCAGGCTGTATTGGTAAGCAAATGAATGGAGAGGTAGGTGAGGGAACATGGTACTTACTGAGAGTTAAGGACATCTCAAATATTGTGTTTAGAACATTTTGGATAGACACAAGGGACTGAACCTTGAAAATCTGGGCTGTATGCCAAGCTAAACACAAAATTAAGTGAAAACAACATCAAAAATTCAAACTAGTTCTTTTAATCTGTACATAAAAGAATGAGGTGGTTTATTTTTCTTAATAGATGTAAACCAGTTTTTTGGTATCATTTAAAACCCTTTGCTAGGTTTACAAAATTGAAAATGATCTTAAGGAGTTAATAGGAATATACAAATACTATACCAGATAGATGAGAATTTAGTCTGTTGTTTAAAACCTCCAGAACAGAAATTCGTGGACCACGTCTTAAAGGGAAGGCTCCTAGGAAAGCTCTTCAGGAAGTAAATCTTATTTTCAAGCTGTCCAAAAAAAAAAAAAATAACCAGAGAAAATCATCAGGTGTCAGAGGCTAAGAACAGCTGAAATATTGATTCCATTTTCTAACTTGCTGCTGTGTCTTCACATTCAGTGTCTGCTTCTCCACCTTATCTCCCAGCCTCTAAATAAGAAAAGGGGGGATGTGTAATTGTAGGAACACTGTTAAGGTTCAAATAGTTTTTGCTGTAATTTAATGGAAAATGTATATACTCATTCCTGACATTTTTGGAGGGATTTTCTTGGTAAGGGCAGAGTTGTAGAAAAATAAATATATGCAGAGTGGGAAAGGTACACCATTTCCTGTGCATGCCTAACATGGTTCTGATTGCCATCTTTGGAGTCTTGATGCTGTACACAGTGAATAATTGCTCACTGGATCTGAGAGGTGCAGTCTCCTTTGGTGGATTTGAAGAATTAACTTCGCGTTAAGTCCTGAACTGGGGCAGAAATAGACTTTGTACTTGGCTTTTCTAAGACTCTATTGAAACAGAGATCTTGAGGCATCACTTTCTGCGGTGTTGATTAAGTGAAATTATGTGTGCAGAGGAAAATCCATTCGATATGCTTTTATTTTTAAACTGTTTTATTATGGGGGAAAAAAAAAAAAACAGACATTCTATATAGTAGTGTAGGAATTTCCCTGGCAGTCCAGTGGCTAAGACTTTGCCTTTCAATGCTGGGGTGAAGGTTCGATCCCTGGTTGGGCAGCTAAGATCCCATATTCCTTTTGGTCAAAAAGACAAAACATAAAACAGAAGCAATATTGTAACAAATTCAGTAAAGACTTTAAAAATGGCCTGCGTTTTAAAAAAAAAATCTTAAAAAAGAATCATATACTAAATCCCTGCTTCTATATATTGACTGGCTTACCACAGTCAACTTCTTGGGGAATTTATTTCATTTTTATGCCTAACCATTCCCCACTGGTTTCCCAGAGGGCACTGGTGGTAAAGGACCGGCCTGCCAGTGATACAGAGATTAAGGTTCCATCCCTGGGTTGGGAAGACTCCCTAGAGGAGGGCACGGCAACACACTCCAGTATTTTTACCTGGAGAATTCCATGGACAGAGGAGCCTGGTGGGCTACAGTCCATAGGGTCGCAAAGAGTCAAACATGACTAAAGCAACTGAGCACATTCCCCACTACCATTTCATCCTGAAGTAAATCTCAGATATTCTAACATTTTATCCATAAAGATATCAGTAGAGAATGGGTACTCTTTGACGCAGTCTTGCTTAAAATAGTAATGGTATGTAAGCATTTAATATAAGTGAATGAGTGACTGAAAGTCACTCAGTCATGTCCGACTCTTTGCGACCGCATGGACTATACAGTCCGTGATATTCTCTAGGCCAGAATACTGGAGTGGGTTACCTTTTCCTTCTCCAGGGGATCTTCCGAACCCAGGTCTCCCACATTGCAGGCAGATTCTTTACCAGCTGAGCCACATAAAGTGTCCTATAAATTAATGCACAATATAAGCGTCCTCCCATCTCTGTTGAGAAGATTTATAAGGGTGAACTCCAGTCAAACTGATAATCTGATGGGAGTGTGATGGTCTTCTGGAAAGGCCATTTGTTGTTTGTGGGAGAGTATCTGTAGACCCAATAAGTGTTGTCACCAAAGAAGAGTGATGTCACCAAAGAATCCCTGTCTTGAAGAAATGAGTGTTAAGATTGATGAGTACTCTTTGTGCTCTGGATTACTACTGTTGATAGCATAGTCTAACTCTGACTCTCCAGAGTGTTGTAACCGTGGACAAGAGACACTTACCTGTCTCTGAAAATAAGCTTCCTATTTGAAAAAATGTGTGTGATACCTGTTGTACCTATTCACAGGCCTGTCATGCAGATTAATTGTGATCTGGGATGTGACTGTGCTGTAGAAATAATGGCCCAGTTACCTGTCCTTTAGCATAAGATTTTGATTCTTTGAAATGACCAGTCTTCAGGATTTTTAATAGTACCAGAAGATGTAAAGATGGAAGAAATTGCTATCTTGAATATATATATGTATATATATATATATGTATTTTTTAGAATATTTTTAAAGAATAGATTTTTATTGAAGTAGACTTGATGTACAATATAGTGATTCACAGTTTTTAAATGGTGTACTATATTTTATGCTTTATGCTTCCTTGGTGGCTCGGACAGTAAAAATCTGTCTGCAATACAGGAGAGTGGGATTTGATCCCTGGGTGGGGAAGATCCCCTGGAGAAGGAAATGGCAACCCACTCCAGTATTCTTATTTGGAGAATCCCATGGGCAGGGGAGCTTGGTGGACGTTAGTCCATGGGGTCCCAAAGCGTTGGACAGGACTGAGCGGCCAACACTTTCACTATATTTTATAATTATTATAAAATAATGGCTATGCCCCCTGTGTTGTACAATATGTTCTTGTAGCTTATTTTATGCCTAATAGTTTGTACCTCTTAATCATCTACAGATATATTGCTCCTCTCTGCTTCCCTTTCCCCACTGGTGACCGCTAGTTTCTTCTTTATATCTGTGTGTCTGTTTCAAAGAATAATTTTATAACCTAAGTTCTCTTTTCCCCCCTGTATGTGTTTTATCTGAGCATCTTTATTATTCTGTAAGCTGAGATACATTTTGACTGACAGCCCCCTCCCCTTTCTCTTTTCTCTCTCAGTTAGCAAAACCTTTGTGAATGGTCTCTTGATCAGGCTCACCAAAATGAACATATTCCTCTTGGAAAGGTTACCATGTGATCAGAACTTTCTTCCTTCTCTTTTCTTTTTTAGCCTTGCCTCCCCGCTTGAAAGAGATGAAGAGTCAGGAGTCTGTGGCAGGTTCCAAACTAGTGCTTCGGTGTGAGACCAGTTCTGAATACTCCTCTCTCAAGTTCAAGTGGTTCAAAAATGGGAGTGAATTAAGCCGAAAGAACAAACCACAAAACATCAAGATACAGAAAAGGCCAGGGTAAGTATCCTGCATGTCACAGCAGAGGCCGTGCCTAGCAATACAATGGTATAAAATATAAAAATTACTAACAGCTTAGTAAATAAGTATGCCATCAACAAACCAGATACATGATACGTGAAAACATTTTTCGTTATATGGGGGCTAGAAATTGGGTCATTATATAGGAAAGAATTTCAAAGTATGTCATCTTACAACTTCCGGACAAAGAAAGGAAGGATGGATGTGGAAAGAACTGTAACATGTGGCTAGAAATAGAAGGGGTGAGAGAAGATAATAGCAGCCGCTGTATAGCACAGGCAGCTCAGCTCAGTACTCTGTGATGACCTGAGGGGCGGGAGCAAGGGAGGGCCAAGCAGAAGGGGATATACATATATATATATATCTATATATATCAGATTCACTTCATTGTGCAGCAGAAAAACTAACACAAAGTGGTAAAGCAGTTACACTCCAATTAAAAAATAAATTAAAAAAAGAATTAAAATCAAAAATTTTTTAAAAAGTAAAAAATATTAATAGGAGCTATTGTAGTAGTAAGTAATAGATGAGATCCTAAAATCCTGTATAAGATACCTGTGCCTTATACAATCAAGCTCAGTTGGGAAAGAATCTGCCTGCAATGTAAGAGACCCAAGTTCGATTCCTGGGTAGGGAAGATCCCCTGGAGAAGGAAATGGCAACCCACTTCAGTATTTTTGCCTAGAGAATCTCATGGACAGAGGAGCCTGGCGGGCTACAGTCTGTGGGTTTGCAAGAGTCAGACACGACTTAGCAACTAAACATGTATCATCATGTGAAGAGTTAGAATGTAATTAGTTGAATCTGAACTATTCTCAAGTAAATTTAATATGTAAAATTAATGTGTAACTGACAATTCTATGAAGCTCCATCACCGTGAGAGCAGATTAAAATATCTAGTAATCCTAAGTAGCAAGAATCTAAAGTTTTCCTGCCCTCCTTGAGGAGATCCCTATTTGGGAAGGCTTCATATGACCCCCTATAACATCTGTGTATTCTATACCTACTCTAAAATGATGCTCTTTTATTTATTATTTTCTTCATTTTTTCCCTCCTTATTTAAGAACATTTACTTCTAACCTCCAACTACATTTTGAAATTACAGAAGAGCTAAATGTCTTGGGTTTTTGCTTGTGAACAGTCCTTTCATCAATGTGACATGTATCATAGGGGTTCACAGCTCCAGGGTGACCTTTTCCTCCACTTACACTTCAGAAGATTCCAGTGAAATCCCAGAGATGATATATGAAGCAACAATGAGAATCACCTCCTAGACTTTGATTTTATAGGGCAAATACCAAAAACATCAACACACATGAGCCAGAAAAAATAAAGTGATATGAGGGAAGTGAATTTAATCTTACCAAAGTGTCTAATGACTGTGAGAGCCATAATTAGGGATGTTTTCCTGTTTCTATGGTTTTAGTAACTACTCTGCTTATCCTTGTTATTGATTGTGTCCGTACAGTGTCTTTATTTGGAAGAATAATACAGAAGGAAATATCACTGTAGCAGGTGGTACTTCAAATATACCAAAAAAAATAATAATTCTATGAAGTGACAGAGTGCTTTTGTATATAATCTTATTTGTTTGGTTTTGTAACTATTTTCCCCTAGTGGTGACTCTAATTTTGCAGGTTAAGAAATCAAGGGTCAAAAAGCTGTTGTCTTTCCTTGAGTCACCCAACTAGCTATGAATAAGCTGGAACACAAATCAATGTCTCAGATTCCCTAATGTTTCATTCCTTCTTTAACAATGGAAAGCAGACATATTTTATCGCATGTGTCCATGTGGAGAAGGGAGGACAGAGAGCAACTTGAAAAAATAAGCATGATTCTTTTTGAGAAGTTTAACAACAACGAAAAATTACTTTTAGCTAGGTTTTGGTGTCTGTTTTGTTTTTCATCAATTAGCCGGGTTAGTAAGAAACAGTTTTCTGCATAAGCGGAGTGATGTCTCATTTGTTTCTATGTGGCTATTATTTGAGAGCAAAAATATTTAAGAGCCCATGAAAAGCTGATATGCTAGAAATGATGAAAGAATACTAGGGCGTTTTATACTCAAGGCATTGAAAGATTGTAGAGAGATTATCTAGTATAGCCGTATATGAAGCAATCAGGTGCTGAAACCGTGTTAGGGCTGGGGGGCTTCAGGATTTTTAAGCAGCCCATCTATTTACAAGTAGTGGTCTAAAAACTTGATTATTTATGCTGAGGTAAATTCTACCTTGTGGGAAGTTAAAATTTATTAATAATTAGGGGAACAAAATAGCTAACACTAATATCAAACAGTAAAACTAAGCGCTGAATTGCAGGTTACTGATGCTAAGTGCCGTGGGAGTTGGGAAGTGAGGAAGACCCCAAGAGCTTCAGGAGTCACTGTGAGGGGTTGGATTTGACTCTGCTAAAGAGAGTCCCCCTGGATGGGTAGGGTGGGTTATAGAGTAGCAGTAGCAGCTTCTGTTTATAGGACAATAAAGAGACCAATTGAGTTGGGCCAGTGAAAGAGTGAAATTTTGCCCTTCCTTGGATAAGATGCTGTGTGTGTTGGCCCTAGGCTAGAAGCTGGGTCCGGAGAGATGAACAAGAAGTATGTGCTGTCTCAGAGGCTTGGTCTCAAGTGGGGAAGGGAAATACAAGCAGTTCTAATTCTCAGTTTTAAATTCGATGATAGCAACGATCACAGGATGCTTTAGAAAGGTACTCACAAGGACGGTGGAGGGGACCCAGTCCTGGACTGTGGAGGCTTTCTAGAAAGAAGGGGAGGAGGGAGGGAAGGAGAGGCGGATTATCCAGGCTGAAGGAACAGAACGAAGCAGCTGCAGACTGCAGGTATTTAAGGTGAGGATACCTGAAGAGAAGAAGCTGAGTTGGTTGGGTAAATAAGATGACAAAAAGGAACAACAAGAAAAAAGAGAGAGACTCCCCGGAATGAATACGGTTCTAAAAGAGCACATGTACAGGTGAAGAACTAATCTGTTACATGGCTTGGATGACATGTAAAAGTGTCATTAGTATTCAGAAAGGCTTTTTCATGTTGGCTTCATAGGCTCAGACAGCTAAGAGCACTGTCTACATATTAATAAAATCCCATTATCCCGGAAAGGCCAATGTTCAGAAATTACTTCTTTTAAACAATAGCCTTGCTGGAAAGAATTAAGTGGGAACAAAAAAAGACTTTTATTCAAGTAATGTGACTGCAAATGACTCTTGGCAAAGCATTGAACATTTTTGAGCCTCCGAAAATAAGACACTTTGTGTAAAGTGGGCAGCCACTGATAAGTGATCAGCTAATTGTGTTTCAGAATTGGGTATTTGATCGTTTCTGAGGTTGTATCTTAAAAAAAAAAAAAAAAAATTAGTGCTCTCTTTTTTTAAGGGATCAAACTGAATCTAAATTTAATTAACATTTGCAAGATGTTCTATTATTTCAACTTTCAACTTATAAGAGAATGAATACTATTGTTATTATACCCATTAAAAAATTAATATCCTGAGAATGAAGGAAATTAGGTTTCTTCCTGTAGATCTAATGTTAATAAATGGTTACTCTTGGACTTGAAATTGATCTGTATCTATGCCTTTTGTCTTTTTCACTCCATGTCTCACGTCTTTTCACAACTACTTGTGATTTTTCCATTGTATCCAGTGAAGTCATAACATGTTTAAGGCAAGGGACCTGTTTAGGCTTAAACTGCTTAATAAAAAGCATTCTTATTTGTCAGCTTCCTCTACATGCTCATAATTTTTCATTATGAAGACATTTCAAAATGTTAACAATTTGTAGTGGTTACTTGCTTACTTAACTTTATCTCACTACATTTGCTCTTAGCCCACAGGCCAAGAAGGGATAAACTGTCTCTTAGGCTATGATCACAAGCAGAGGTGAATTTCAGTGTAAGGTTTAGGATTTCCCTGGGACCCTCTTTATTTAAAGTAAAATGTTGACTCTCTTCCAATCCTTCGCCTAGATTTCTTTTTCACATTTTATAATCTAGATTGTTTGTAACAGTCAGAATTTCCTTTTAATCCCTTAGTGTTATGAAAAGATTTTACACCAACAGGGAATCGCTATTATTTTGTAAAGTCTTATCCCCTCTTCAGCCCCTGCTCCTACTAATAAATGACATTCCTACATGTTCTTCCTATGATTCTGCATTCATGTGTGAGCCTTTTTGTTTGTTTTATTTGGCTGAGCAAGGTGTGGGACCAATTAAAAGAAATAGAAACTACCCTGGTCTTAAGTGTCTACTTATCCCTTTGTTATTGTTTCCTTTGCCTAGTGGACAATTTTGATCAAGAAAACTGGTTAAAGAGTTTGGTTGTGTGACAGGTTATATTTCAGGTCAGCCTGTTGGCCTCACTTGCTTGTCTTGTATCAGTCTTTTTTTTAATTAATTAATTTATTTTAATCAGAGGCTAATTACAATATTGTAGTGGTTTTTGCCATACATGGGCATGAATCAGCAGTCTTATTAAAGGCTGACTTCCTGTTATTTGTGTATGGTGCACATTTTTGGATGCTCTTAATTTTGTATCAGGGGCTTCCCTGGTGGCTCAGTGGTAAACAATCCGCCTGCCAATGTGGGTGCCATCCCTGAGTCGGAAAGATCCCCTGGAAAAGGAAATGGCAACTCACTCCCATATTCTTGCCTGGAAAATCCCATGGATGGGGGAGCCTGGTGGACAATGGTCAGTGGAGTTGTAAAACAGTCAGACACAACTTAGTGACTAAACAACAACAATTTTGTATCAGCTCTTCATCTCTGTTCTTGCTTTATTTTTGGACTCACCTTGTGGCTTGTGTGATCTTAGTTCCCTGTTGAACCCAGGCCCTCGGCAGTGAAAGCCCAAGCCACTGGACTGCCAGGGAATACCCTGTTCTTACATATTATAATTTTGTTTAAAATTGATTCTAATTGGTTTTGTCAAGTTAAAAAAATTAAGGAATGATTCCTCTTGTTATCAATTGTTTCAGGATTTGTTGACTGTTAATAGAAGAGGTTTATATACATCTCTTTCTTTTATTAGTTGAGCTTCTCCAACAGGTCATTTTAACTTTATATGTAAGAAGATCTCAGATTTCTTAGGTATAAAATGGGAATAACCAGTGTCTGTTTCATAGCATTTATGTGAAGCATTTTATGCAGTGTCTGATTCTGTAGAGTTTCATAGTTGCTGCAGTGGCAAGTGACTTCATTCTGGTAGAACCAGATGACGACGGACATTCTGTAGTTTGCACCATGAAATCCCTCTCTCTTTTCTTTACCCTTCTCATTATCAGCAGTTCAACAGTATCTGAGCTGTGTTAACATACACACGCGAATTCATATATGATTCCTTAGGTATCAGAAGAAGGGGATGATATAAACTGAGTTGATCCTTTCTATATGCGTTTAAGTTGCCTTTGCCTATAAAATATGGTGGAAGAATTAAGTATGAAAAATGAGATAAGCAGCTATGGAAACCTTGAATCTATCTTGTGAGTGAGCACTAATTAAAAGAACACAGCTTGCATTTTAATATAAAAAATGAAGTTAATCCTTATAACTTCCATTTATAAATGTTTTATGGCTTTATTGTTACATTGTATCATTTTTTCTTACTCCAAAACAATGCAGGCGTATTAGGAAAATCTAAAAATTGCAGGAATTTAGAATGTCATTATAATAGTAGCGGACACTTTCTGGGAGATTACTCTATTTCAAGCATTGTTTTAAACACTGTGTATGAGTTAACTTCTTTGAAAGCTTTTAGAAAATGAAAATCCACCAAAACAGGCACCCCTCCCAGAACCCCCGATAACTCATCAATTAAAGACCAAAAAGTTAATTTTATGATTGGGAGTTCATTCATTCTTCCGAGTTAACTTTATTCTTATAGACAAGATATAGTAGCCTATTGAAGAAAGTAAAATAAAACTATAGCCATACTTATTAAGGCCCCAAATGGTTGCAATGTATAATTTTCAAGAAAGGTTTGTCTGTTTCTACTCTCTATTTCCCATTCCTGCTTTAAGACCCAAGGATTGAAGAATCTCACAGTTAAATGTATCATTATAGTTCAAAAGAGTTTTTTGTGTCCCTAGAGAAATTTGAGTTTCCATTGAACTGCAAAAAGGATTGCCAACCTCTTTAACATAAATGCTTTCTCCCTTCATAATGTTTTTAAATATGCAGCTCTCATTTAAGCTTTCATTTAAAAACAGGATTTATTTTTTCAAAACTAATTGAAACCACTGATCTACTTAACTCTTTTCTGCATAGAGATATTCTTGTTAGGAACTGCTTGACAGGTGGAAATACAGACTTGAATCTGTCTAAAGAGAAAACCTCTTTTACCTTTTTGAACACTCAAAAGGTCCTTCCTTATATATCATCCAAAATATGCCTTCTTTTCCTGTAAGATATAATTCTACCTTCAAGAGCTTCACCAAATAATTTCCTTTTCCAGATAATAAAGATGGAATATATTTATATATATCTTGTTCATAGCTCCCTGCCAGTGGAACATCTCTTACTTTAATAGCATCTTCTCTGGTGTTAAGATATCTAGGCCATATTCAATTCTGATCACCTTCTAAAGTCCTCTAGCTGTTGATGTTTTTTTTAATCAAATGCCACTTTGAAGCATAATTCAATACTCCAGATATAATCCAGCCTATGAGCAGTATATTGAGACTTTTATCCAATTTGATTTATGCTCTTTTAATATTAATTTGGCCATACAGTGGTACTTTTTTCTTCCTTTTTTAAACATGGAGTAATATTAAACATGTGGCTGATTGAAATTCATTTTTCTGTATAAATTGTTGTCAAGGCTCTTCTCTCCCAACCTGTATTTCTACTACAGATTTTTGAACCTGAATGTATTTGTTATGCTTATCTTGATTACATTGATTCTTGGTCTTGGCCCATGGATGCACAGTCCTAGAATTCCCAAGGGTGTCTCTACAGAAAGGATTTCTTAGTCACTTCTCATGCCTGCCTTAGAAATTCACTGTAACTGTATAAAAATGACTAAGAGGTAGGTTGTAAAGAAATCTGTTTGTTTAAAGAAACATTTGAGCACAGAAAATTTCTTTTTTTTTCTTATTGTCTTTCTATTTCTCTGTTTTTAAATTTTTTTATTGGAGTATAGTTGCTTGGAATAGCAACCCACTCCAGTAGTCTTGCCTGGGAAATCCCATGGACAGAGGAGCTTGGTGGGCTACAGTCCATGGGGGTTGCAAAGAGTCAGACTCAACTGAGCATGCACGCATGATTATTTTACATTGTTGTGTTAGTTTCTGCTATACAACAGTGTGAATCAGCTACACACACACGCACACACACACACACACACACCTATATATACAAATGCATACATACATACATATGTGTGTATATACCCATCCTCCCTCTTGAGCCTCCCTCCCTCCAGCACCCTCCCACCCCTCCAGGTCATCACAGAGCACCAAGCTGTGCTCCTTGTGTTACAGCAGCTTCCCACTAGCTCTCTGTTTTAAACATGGTAGTGTATGTATGTCAATCCTAATCCCCCAGTTCATCCCACCCTCCCCTTCTCTCCCTGTGACCACAAGTCTATTCTCTACATCTGTGTCTCTGTTTCTCTTTTTAAGCATAACATTTATTTATATTCCTTGGAAGAGTATTCCAATAAACCCTGCCCAGGTCTTTTAGGAGAAGTTTGAGTTTAAGAGCTATCCCTGTCAGATTAAACTGTAAGTTAATGTTAACCATAAATTTCATTACCCTCTTTCTTTAAAAAGATTCTCCTGAGAGAGGTACTCAAGGCTGGCAGAATTTAGACCAGAGAGAGAGAGCAGCTCCAGCTACATGATCATGAGAGGCTTGATGCAGGAATTGGCACTTGAGGTGGTCCTTAAAGATCGGCTGGGGCTTCCCTACTAGCTCAGCTGGTAAACAATGTGCCTGCTGGAGACCTGGGTTCAATCCCTGCGTTTGGAAGAGCCCCTGGAGAAGGGAACAACTACCTACTCCAGTATTCTGGCCTGGAGAACTCCATGGGGTCGAAAAGAGTCAGACACGACTGAGTGACTTTCACTTTCACTTTAAAGATCGGCTAATATCTTGATGGATCAAAATACAGGGTCTGCATTCTTAGGAAGAAGAAATACACAAACAAAGCATGAAGATGGCAGGCCGTAAAGCTTGTGGAGGGTGGATTAATTCAGTAGATTGAAGGAGGAGAAGAGTTGAAATTAAATTTGAAACAATTGATCCAACCTGATTAGTAATATTATATGACAAGAAGAACCAGAAAATTCACTTAAAATTAGGAAGGTGTAATTTACAGGAGGACTTCCCTGGTGGCTCAGCGGTAAACAATCCCCCTGTCAATGTAGGAGACATGGCTTTTATCCCTGGGTCAGAAAGATCCCCTGGGGAAGGAATGGCAACCCACTCCAGTATTCTTGCCTGGTAATTCCCACGGACAGAGGAGCCTGGTGCGCTACAGTCCGTGAGGCTTCAGCATCAGACGCAACTGAGCGCACACGCATAATTGCTTTACAATGGTGTGTTAGTTTCTACTGTTCAACAATGTGAAGCAGCTGTAAATATCCTCCCTCTTGAGCCTCCCTCCCTCCAGCGCCCTCCCACCCCTCCAGGTCATCACAGAGCACCAAGCTGTGCTCCTTGTGTTACAGCAGCTTCCCACTACCTGTTGGAAACATGGTAGTGTATGTATGTCAATCCTAATCCCCCAGTTCATCCCACCCTCCCCTTCTCTCCCTGTGACCGCAAATCCATTCTCTACATCTGTGTCTCTGTTTCTCTTTTTAAGCATAACATTTATTTTCATTCCTTGGAAGAGTATTCCAGTAAACACTGCCCAGGTCTTTTAGAAGTATGAGTTTAAGAGCTATCCCTGTCAGATTAAACTGTAAGTTAATGTTAACTGTAAATGTCATTACCCTCTTTCTTTAAGAAGATTCTCCTGAGAGAGGTACTCAAGGATGGCAGAATTTAGACAGAGAGAGAGAGAGAGAGAGAGCAGCTCCAGCTACATGATTATGAGAGGCTTAATGCAGGAATTGGCACTTGAAGATCAGCTAATATCTTGATGGGTCAAAATATGGGGTCCCCATTCTAGGAAGAAGAAATACACAAGCAAAGCATGAAGATGGCAGGCCATAAAGCTTACACTTGCAGGTGGAGGAGGGTGGATTAATTCAGTAGATGGGAGGAGAAGAGTATAAATTAAATTTGGAATAATTGATCCAACCTGATTAATATTATATAACAAGAAGACCCGAAAATTCACTTAAAATTAGGAGGGTGTAATTTACAGGAGGGCTCTCCTGGTGGCTCAGCGGTAAACAATCCACATTTTTGAGTTAGACATGGGTTTTACCCCTGGGTCAGAAAGATCCCCTGGGGAAGGAAGGAATGGCAACCCACTCCAGTATTCTTGCCTGGGAAACCCCACGGACAGAGGAGCCTGGCAGGTTACAGTCCGTGGGGTCGCAAAACGTCAGAGAGGACTTAGCAACTCCATAACACCACCGACAAATTTACAAGAGGTTTGTGTGTAATTGTGAGTTGCTATCTTTGCTCCCTGCCCTGTTTTCTCCCTGTTGTCCTCCTCTCAGGAATCCAGGCTGTCAATATCAGGCTCCTGTATATAAGGACACTTTAGAAAGGCTTTAATGAATGCTGAGCCAATCCCAGTAGTGCAGAGTTTTTAAATCATAGGCACTGCTTAAATTATAGGCTTGTGCAATAGTAAAGCATAGACAGATGCAAATCACAGTGTTGCCCATGTTCAGAAAGAGTGCCAAATATTGACTTAATATGTAGTTTTAGGAAAGTGTGTGTTATTGTTGCATGAATATTTATTTCAATATTAAGACCCATTTGTGTGGTATGGTGCTCCCAGCAATGAGAATCATTTCAAAGAATGACAAATTCCCTTTCTTTTGAAAGTATTAAATTCTCTTCCTTCAAAATTAACATAATTCTTGATATCATTCTGCTAAGAAAGGAAGTGTAGAGTGTTTTAATCTAGTCTAGCCTTCACTGTCCTTACCAGATTTATAAGAAACGGCTTTACACTTTTTTATCTTCCTTAATTAACCCTATTGGCTACTGACACTGAGATATAGAGAGGAAAGAAAACTTAACATTTGGGTGAAAAAAATATTCTGAAATGTAATGTGGTTAGTGGTAGTGTTAGAGGAATAAAAAGAAAACTTAGTAAAGAATTCCTTCAAATTGCTGATCTGGGTGATGAAATTAAGACTATGTCCAGGGTATAATTTAAATGGGATGTATCTCACTTTTGGTGTGATTTTGGTAAAATCATATATGTGTGTATATATATGTATATCTATGATCATCGTATTTCTGTGAAATATACTTAAACCTCTTTGGTCCTGATCTTGTAGGAAGTCAGAACTTCGCATTAGCAAAGCATCACTGGCTGATTCTGGAGAATATATGTGCAAAGTGATCAGCAAACTAGGAAATGACAGTGCCTCTGCCAACATCACCATTGTGGAGTCAAACGGTAAGAGATGCCTACTGCGTGCTATTTCTCAGTCTCTAAGAGGAGTGATCAAGGTATGTGGTCACACGTGTATCACGTAGGTGTGTTAAATCTCATTGTGAACAAATAAAGATCAAGAAAGGAAAACTCTATGTTTGAAATAGCTTATGGGTCTTCTTGTAAAGCTCTTCACTCCATAAGGTGAAATAGACCTGAAATATACACAGATTATTTAAAAAGGATTGGAATAATATCATGAATAGCAGAGATAGAATGGATTGCTAAAAGAAAGAGATTATACCTCCATTTTAAGTTAGTCAGGGACAGCAGGTAAGTTTTTTGCTCTGTCAAAACAGAATATGTATATATGTATATGTGTATATATATATATAATTTATATACAGATTATATATTGTATATATTTCATGCTAATGTGTTATGTATGAATATATGTCCATTGTTTGTGTGTAAACAGAATACAATGCTGACTTAGTCCTGGCAATTTTTATGTTCTTATACATGTTTTCAATATGTCTGGCTCTAGGAAGTAGAAAGTTAGGCTTATCAGGGCTTTTATGAGCCCATTAATTCAGAAATCAAGAAAGCCTTAGAGGCAAAGCATTTTTTTACTCACTTGTATAGGCTTTATAAATAAGCATTTATACAGGTTTCAGCTTCTGTTTTCCTAAGAGCAGTGCCAGGGACTATTTGTTAAACAAATGAATAACTTGGAGACAGAAGGTGCCCCCTATCCTCTGACAACCCCTCTGAGTTATCTGAGGAAGGGTAAAGGAAGGGCATAGCTGGGGGCTCTCTGTTCACGATCCCTTAGTACTCCACAAAGTGATGGAGAAGCTGATGATGAGCTAGCAGTGAGCATCTCTTGAAACAATAAAATGCTGCTCTAAACCTTTGGTGCTGTTTTGGATGATGCCACTGGACTGCTGTCTTCACAAGCCTTGTCATCTATTATAAAACCAAGCACAATTGCACTACTTCTAGGCAGGTGATGAGAAAGACTGCCCACTGCAAAGACCTGATCTCTTAAAGTGATAAGATAAAGTTACAGAGCCAACAAAGGAAGAGTAAAAGTACTCTAGGGGTTAACTCCTTAGGAGACTGGTGATAACAGGATAGGGAGAAGGGAGTGAGATAAAAATATGGAACAGAGTTGGGAGTATTCAGGTTAATTCCTAGTCCTCTGTGGACTTCTCAATGCATTTTTCTATTGCAGTGTAATCAAAGTTCATTTCTTTCATTTTAAATACCTCCCTCCACGGAAAGTAAAAGATAACAGTGAAAACTGGTTTCCATGATTATTTTTAGGGGCTGTCTTTACTGTTTAAAGTGTAAAAGCCATGTAAAATTTATAAGAGTAAATATAACATCACTTTATTTTTTAATCAGCATAGGTAAAGCAACAGGGTTTTGCTTGTGTTATTTTTTTCCAGTTGGAATTTTATAGGATGCAACTAGAAATGCAAATTTGAAATTTCAGTGACTAATCTTTCCTTCCTATAATACCATGTTTAATAGCTTTTTCTGTTTGTCAGTGACTTGTTTCAGTGCATCTTCTCCTGGTAAAGGCTCCTGAATTATGATTTGGACACTTGGATTGGATTTGTGTAGCTATGTATACTGTAAAGTCCCAGGAAAATAGAATTAAAATGTCATAGTTTCACTGAGTGCTTACAGTAGGGTTATATTTAATATTCCACATTTTCTGAATTGCAGTATCAAGCAGTGAATTACTTACCACTATTTTATTCTTGGCAAAAACTCATAGGATTTCTTTTTATTAATTTGGGGGTGCTGAAGTATTAATAATAGCAGTTTTTCACATCCCTTTCATGGGAGAAATATTTAGCTTATTTTCCATATTAATTTATTTAAGAATTGATCTCAAATTTGAATGTAGTATTGAACAATTATAAAGTGTAGATAAATGAAAATAGGGATGTTTTGGATAATCAGTCTTTTCTACCTGACAAGAAAAAAGAGAAGGTCGTGAAATATTGTAAGGAAATCATCCTTAAAACAATCAACTAAAATTCCTTCAGGACTAGAAGGGAGGAATGAAGAATCTCAATTACTGTGCAAGGTGGTCGTTTATATTTTCTTCTTAGAACGTTAAGACTAGTTCTTCCATATCCAACCTTTTCATTGTATTTAAAAAGAAATAGAGACTTAAGATTTGTTTTAAATTCCTTACTTCCTGGTTCAGTACAGTTTACTCAATACCAGACTGTGTGTTTGTGAATGTTTAAAGTAGATTCTTTGATTTATGAAAGACGAAAACTGGAAAAAACAAAAATGGTGTGAGGCGGAAAGAGAGAGGGGTTCCACTGGAACGAACTAGAGCTTCATTATAACTGGGGCTCCAGGAGAAAATGGTACCTAGGGTGTCTTTGCAAGTTTAAACATCAGGAATTTTTGGCTTTTCTCCAAGTCTGCCCTTCAGGTGTCCAGATATATTCTTGACTCGCTGACTCTTGTATTTTCTAACCGCTCCTGCTTTCACTTATGCTCCTTTATAATTCCAAACTTTGACCTGATTATGGCTCCATTTGGCCATATTCTTCTTCATGGTTCTTTTGAAGGCATCCTTTCAGTTTTGACTCCGTCTCTATGATTGTTGCCTCAGGGGCCAAATCAGATTCCCCATAAGAATCTGAGTGGCAGAGCTGATCACGTCCGAAGATCCATAGAGCTTACAGCTCATCGGCGTGTTCTCCCCAGGTCCCCACCACGGGCCCAACCCAGGAGAGAGAAGCCGGAAACATGGCTGCCTAGAAATGCTCCTCTTTTCCGAGGCTATGGGTCAGGCATGCAGTTCATCAGAGCCTGTACTGTCAGGCACCAGGACAGACAGGGCCAGAGCATCCTGCACACTGGGAAACGCTCTTTTCTCCCTGCATCTCAGCAGCTTGGTTGTAGTAGCACCAGCAGGAAAATGCATAATCATTCTGATGTTCACCCTCTTCTACTTCAATCCACGAATTTGCTATATTCAGCTCAAGGCTGGTTATCCAAGAAGTCTCAGCTCGGATCCTCAGCTCTCAGGGACTCAAATTCACTACCTTCATGTTGTCAGATTCCTGTCTTCCAAGATTCTGGGCAGAGGTTGCACAGAAACACTCTTTCAGAGAGAAAAAGAATGCTCTACTGTGGTTATAAGCTGTCACTCAGCCAAACCATCTCTTCTTAGATATGTATTGACTTGAGCTGAGAGAGTAAAATTCTCAAGAATCTCCCCCACCCCCCCACCATGGTGAGAGTGTTAGGGGGGAAAAAGTCTTAAAAATAAGAACATGTTGCCAAAATATTATACGATGTAGAACTCCTCTTGAGATTTTATTTTGTCTGTGGAATATTAGTCATTTTGTTTGTTTTGTGTGGTCTCACTCATCTCTCCCATATTTCTCCAATAAATACATAACTATGGCTTGATAATTTCTATATAGCTTGCCTTGATGAAAGATCCTGGAATACAGCCCTGAGCTAATTATCCTAGCTCTGTGCAAAGGATTTCTTGTGATTTACTTAAATTCTCACACCATTGCTTTCTTTGTATTAAGATGTTTAGAATATATTTTAAGACAAGATTGTAGGAGAAATGGCAGGAGTTAGAGGTAGAAATTCACGAGAGACTGTGTTTTCTTTTCTCCTTAGGAGAAAAAGAAAAATTTAGCAAATTGAGCTTGTTGTTTGACACTGTTTTTAATCCCATTATGACAGCTATGTAACTATTAGAATGAAATTAGCACAGATCGTAAAGATCTTCCATCTAATGTTATAAATATCCTGAAATGAAACTCACTGTTTAGATCTTAGATTAGCAACTAGATATAAATGACATAATACAAAAAGACTGAAAAATTCCCCTTGAATCATTATATGCTTGAGTGAAACAATGACCCAATTTCTAATGTTTTCAAGCATTTAGAAGAGAATATATATTTGGCTAGTCATTTTCTTAAGCCTTATGGAAATTTATATGTTTTCTGCCTTTTCCACTGCCTTTTAACCCCTACCTTATTTGGAAATAAGAACCTGTCATACAGAAGCATATATAAACCTATGCAGTCTGCTAATGACCTCTGAGACTGTCAGTCTAACACAGTCCGTTTGAGTTTTCATACAAAGAAGGATCTCAAAGGCAGTCATCATTACATGATAGATTATAGGTGAATTCTTTTCATGAATTCAAATATAGTGGTTTAAAAGGCCACATACACCATGCTCAGATAGACCCTATGCTGTCTGTTCATTTTCAGTTGTATTTTATTTGGCTTGGTCTTTATAGAGGAAACATTAGTTTAGCCATGACTTCATATCTAAGAAGCTGTTAAAAACTCCTGGGCATCAGATTAGGGAAGAGAATAATAGACCTAACTAGTTTTCAAATTAATTAAGTACTGCTGTCTTTTCAAAGATTAATACAGGAGACTATACAACTAATCAATCATATTTTCTACTAGGTTTTCTTTTTTTTAATCAGGAGAAAAATTATTTGAGTGAGATTCAAGATCCCATAGGAGCCATGGGGCTCCTGGCAATAAATAGCTGTTTCATTTTAGATGATCAGAAAAAAATTATTTCCACAAAATTTGATTAATGTATCAATTGGTCCTTTAAAAAGTTGGCTCATATGGATAGCCCACATTGACAGTGTTGTTAGAAATGCCATGATATTGGTGAACAGCTTATGTTGTCGTTGTCGTTGTTCTGTTGCAAAGTTTTGACCCCATGAACAGTTGCACGCCAGGCTTCCCTGTCTTCCACTATCTCCTCGAGTATGCTCAGACTTAACGTCCACCGAGTTAGTGATTCCATCCAACCATTTCATCCTCTGTCACCGCCTTCTCTTTTCACCTTTAATCTTTCCCAGAATCTGGGTCTTGTCCAGTGAGTTGGCTCTTCGCATCAGGTGGCCAAAGTACTGGAGCTTCAGCTTCAGCATCAGTCCTTCCCATGAATATTCAGAATTTATTTCCTTTAGGGTTGACTGGGTTGATCTCTTTGCTGTCTCAGGGACTCTCAAGAGTCTTCTCCAGCATCCCAGTTTGAAAGCATCAGTTCTTCGACATTCAGCCTTCTTTATGGTTCAACTCTGACATCTGTCCATGACTACTGGAAGAACAATAGCTTTGACTAGATGGACCTTTGACTATAGGAGGATCCTATAGTAACACTAAGAAGCACATAGTTTGTGTAGTAATCTCCATGTATATTGCATTACATAGGATTCCCATGAAGGGTAGAATGGAAGAGAAGTTTGAGTGGAAAAAACTCTCTTTTCAATGCATAGTATTCATCCTGCCTCTATGCCATTTGTTAATTCCAAAATTTCTCAATTGCTTAACTCAATATTGACTAGAAACATATTAAAACGTCTTTTGTTACTCAAATGTTATTGACTGGAGACATTTCAGTATTCACTTACATAACAAATCACAGGCCACAGGCATTAGTCTCTACAAAAATCCCCCAGTCAATACCGTGCTAAAACTAACACTCATTATGAGCAAGAATTCAGATGCTTAAATATATTCCTGAAGTCATTTTTACTAATGCTAATAAATAAGTATGCCCATGTTAAATCTTTAAAAATAAATACTTTGTCATTATTTTCAAATGTACAGCAATGACCTGTAAATTTAGAATAATAAAAAGTCACATAATTGGATTTTAAATACACACAGACACATCATATGTATGCTTGTATTTGTTTATGTATATTTTGCTAAATAGCTATATTTAGTATATTGTGCTCATGATGAATTCTCAAACAAGTCATGCATACATAATAATTAGAAAAATTCCTTTCCAGAAGGTGTTATTTTTAAGACAGGGCAACTTTTTCTTGAGACCAGATCCAGTTTATTAAACAAGCAAACATTACAACATACATGTTTCATATGTTTACCTGTCTACGCAGCATAAATTGCTCAGCTGTGTTCAATTCTTGATGATTCTAAGTCTTTATTAATTTGCCCTAATGAAGGGGGTGTCCTTTATCAATTAACAAAATTTACCAAATTACTCAGGGGGAAATATGTTGCTTAAATATCAAGGAGACTGCAGGTCTTGATAATTTTTTTAAAATCTGTAATTGTTACAAGATTATCTTCAATCACCGCTGTGACAAGAGCTTTAGTGCTCAGTCTGTGCATTCTCCCCCAAATACATGTAAAAATGTTTCCTGAGTGCCTTTAATCAAAAAGATTAACTTTTTTATTAGCAAGGTTCTTTTAGTATAGATGTGTACAAGTTCTTAGCTTGTAGTTATCTAGTCACTAAGTCATGTCTGACTCTTTGCAACCCCAGGTACTGTAGCCTGCCAGGCTCCTCTGTCCATGGAATTTTCCAAGCAAGAATACTGGAGTGGGTTTCCATTTCCTCCTCCAGGGGATCCTCCCAACTCAGGGATCGAACTCACGTCTCTTGCATTGGCAGGCCGATTCTTTACCACTGAGCCACCAGGGAAGCCCATGAGCCTGTTAGTACCTCCAAGATAATTCAAAAGGTTTTTATTTGAAACCATAATCATTAAAGATATTTTTAAGGTCTCCAGGATAAATATCTAATTTTAGGAAAGGAGGTTATTTTAAGTTTTCTGTGTGTAGATATATTTTTGTCCTAACCTCCTGTTCTGGTAGTTTTATGTATCATTCAATTAAAAAAGGAAATATTTTTAACCTTTCCTCCCATTGAGATATCTTTTATGCTGGAGATAGAATAGCTCTGAATCTGGGTTTGTGGGTTTCTTTATTTGTTTTTTTTTTGGTTTGTTTTGGAAGGTCACAGTGAACAACTACTTCGTTTGTCAGAAATAAATTGTAAAAGAGTCTTGATCTTCATACCAGGATTGGGACTCTGGCCCAATTCTTGTGACCCTGAGCTTCCTGCTTCTATCTGGCTGTTGTGTCACTGATGAGTCCAAGCACAGAATGAGGAAGCATCGCTCCTCATGTGGGTACTTACTTGGAAACTTGCAGAAAAAGACAAATGCTGTGAATCTTTCATAAGATTTTTCTTCAATTATATTTTTTCCCCCAAAAGGAACATTTTTATTTTCTGCAGCCCATATCAAGAAAGCTAGTTGTACCCACTTCAGAAACAAGTTATTGCCATATTACCAACTTGGAGTATCCTTTTATTTTTTATTTTTTTTAAAGTGAGTATACAATTTATTTAACATTCAGACCTCATTAAGACATGTGCAATAAGGCACATGTTAAACTAAGGGTTTAACTCTACCTAGGATGATTGCTTGCTAGGGCTTAGCAACAGGGTCTAGTTCACACTTAATGATGATTAAATATTTTACTGAATGACTATAATACCAAGCAAGATGTATTCAAAAGCTTTCATAAAAAATCAGTTTTAAAGGCCTTCCTATTCAGGCTAATGACAAACACTATAGGCAGACATGTTAGTTTAACATAATTGACTGATATTATATACCACTTATATCTTTTAGTCCACAAGTATATTATGAAATGATAAAGGACATCTAATAAAACCATTTCTACAGAGCCAAGAAATAAATTTCCAAAAAAGAGAGATTTTACAAACCCATCTTTTATGTCCAATGCCAGCAGGCTAACTCTAAAGAGGATAAAGCCAATGGCTTTCCTGTCAAGAATTCATGATTCCCTGGTGGTCAAGTGGCTAAGACTGTTCTTCTAATGCAGAAGATATGGGTTCCATCCCTGGCTGGGGAATTAAGGTCTCACCTGCTGCATGACTTGACTGAAAAAAACAAAAAAACAAAACCCCTGGAATATCCTCTTTAATGGTTACTGCTTGAGAATGTCCCAAGAACATTATACATCCTCACATACAGATTCCTTTCACTGTGTCCCGTTTTCATTAGGTATAAGAGCTGATATAGGCGACTGGTGGCTTGATAATCTTGCACCCTGAGTGGTTTGTCTTCCTAATGCCTCATTAGAGAGGACTGTCTGTATTAATTTGCAAGAGAGAAAATATAATTGGTTTTACTAAAGATGTATTTCTGATGTTTATCTATACTCATTTAACTTGATGCTTATTCTTAAACATACCTACTGAATCTCAGAAGCCATTTTTTTTTCCAATTCCACAAACCATTTACCCTTAGAGACTTTGAACTTGAAGAAATATTGCCACTTAAATTAATTCATCTTACCTACTAGTCTAGTTCTAACAGGGAAACCCTAAGTGGTCATATCTGTATTTAAAGATGATTATATTGGTCATGAACTTTTCCAACTACATGATTAACAGGCTATTAATTCCAACATAAAATGATAATATATGACATACTTAGGATTTTGGTACAGAAGAGCCTTGCGGACTACAGTCTGTGGGGTCACCAGAGAGTCAGACACTACTTAACTACTAAACAACATAGGATTTTAGTAGAATCTAGTAACTTAAAAAAAAAAAATGTATATATATATATATATATATATATATATGTCACACATTCAACTTTTCTTTTTGTCCTGGTTAGTAATAGTGAATAACAGAATATCATTAAGTCATCTGACAACAATAATACACACCGTGATGGTTGAATAATATCCATTGTTGCATCTCTACATCTTGCCAGGCTTCATAAACTTTTGCCTTACTGAAAACATTAGATTCTAACAAACTGAAGCTCTTTTCGAAAGGACTGAATAAATAGAGTTAGGCAACATAATCATCCTTCAGGCAATCATAAAAGGCAGTAAGAAAGCAGATCACAGTTTGAACAATACTGTCACAATTCGCATGATGATGGTGTGTCCAGAAGTGTGCAGGTCAATTCTGCATTTCCTTGAGTTGGAAGCTGCCTACTTGCTCTGTACCCTGCCCTGGGTAGCTGAAATGATAAGACACTTGTATGATTACCATTGGCAATTTTATGTAGCATTTGATGCCAGAACCTGATGTTTTTCATCAATCCCAACTAGAAACATTACTTGCTTTTGATTTGGGCAGAAGTGGAATTCTCCAGAGCCCTCTAATTTAAAAATATTGACCACAACTTTGATCCCTCGGCTTTGATTTTTCCTGGTTTGGCCATTTCGATCTTCCTTTCTGAAGAGGAGCCCACTGTCTCTTTGCTATATATTCTTCTCCACTGAGCCAGTGGGGGCAGGGACTTCTTGCTAATTATTCTGTCACAGCCCATCTCCTGCTCTTTGCCCAAGAAAGAAAAACTACTTATTTGGACAGTCTTCTTTTCGCGTTTCTCACTCTCTGTGTGGATAAAGCCGGGGCTTTCATCACCTCCTTGCAATACTTCCTTCTTTAAACACATTTTTTGGTTTGAAGGCAGGCTGTGGAGCTGACTCCCAGCCTCCTGACTGTACATCGTAATGTCCTATCAACTTTTCTTTTTTGCAGAGATCACCACTGGCATGCCAGCCTCAACTGAGACAGAGTATGTGTCTTCAGGTAAGGAAAATAAGCTTGTCGAGTTTTACTAACCAGAACGACAGGCATCACAGCTGGCTCTTCCTTCTACTAATCAGAACCCCTTCTGCATCCACATTTCAGCTGCTCCTGTTTTCTGCGCCAACATTTTTTCTCCAGTTCATTCTGCCTTTTTTGGATTTTCCTTAAAGGAGTACAGTTCTTGCTGTGTGTCTGAACTTGGACCTGAGAGGCATGCATGAGAAAAAGAAAACTAGATGCAACTTAAGGAGTACTACACCAGGAAAGGAGATATTTGGGTTGTAACTTCAGCTTTTATATCTTTCTAGGTGTTTCGCTTAGTGGGCTCTGCCCTCCTTCATCCATCACAGTTCATTCCTGTATAATGTATCACTGTCTGACCTCTGACCTTTGGGCTCTTAATGCTCAGTTGTGGGTCACTAAACTTGGGCAGAAGCACTGTTATAGGCCTGACTTTTTAAAAATGCTGTTGCTTTTTTCTTTTTGGTTTGTTTGGTTTTGTTTCTCACTTGCCTATAATATTTGCTGATAGCAGTTGTGATCTGAGCATATATTAGCTATGATCTACTAACCCATGTATAACCCTAATGCATTGATTTTTCCACTAGCCGTGAATGTCATTCATCTGTTGTGAATTTATGTTTTTACTTTTTCTTATCCTTTGTGATTCTGTAGTTAACAAAACCTTTAGAATATTTACAAATAAATATTTAATCTCAGAGGCCATGTGATTTAACAGCCATTTCCTATCTTACCTTCCCCAGTTTAGCCTCTTCTCTTCAAAGCCATTGTTCAAAATCATAAAAGCTAACTTTCTATATGTCTTAGCCACTTTGACCATATTTAGGGCAAATGCTTGTGTGGTAAGGTGATATGATCCTGGAGTATAAGAAGATCTCACTTTTCTAAGTAGCAGAAAAAGAATGAGAGAGAGAGAAGGAATATGGAGAGATGGAGATAAGAAAAAATTTGTAGAGTTTCTGAATTTCCTCACCTTTCACTCTGGCATTTCTTTAATGTACGGACTTCATTTTCCAATCCCAGTTGGTGCTGTTACAAATCTGAGCTTTTAGATTTATGGGCTGCTTGCCTTGGGAATTTGAAATGACTGTAACTATTATTTTCAGATATGTGACTTGAATCTTTATAGCTTTATGGCTGCTGAATTTCAATCCTTCTTTGATACTGAGTTGTTCTTAGTTCTTACTCATAAAAACCTTTAGGTCTCATGATTTTTTTTTTTTTTTGCATGAGGTATGTTTTACACTCTGCTTTACCTAAATACTGCTTTTCCTTCCTTTAGCCTTACCATCTAAGAGAATCAAGCTGCTGTGCAACCCCAATGATTGTATTATGTATTTATTTCGTATGTTTTGTTCGATCCTAATGTAATCGCTTTAGAGGACCTTGCATGGACTGTATTCAGCATCGTGTTTGGCCAGAATGTTTATGCAGGGCAATTTGCCTGAAAATATTTTCATCCTTCTTTTTTTTCTCTAAGCATGAAAGTTGCCTTTCATTCTCTCTGAATGTGGAGAGTGTTCTCTTTGGTTTCATGTTTCTTAAAATCAAGACCAACCTAAGAAAAGGAATTGTCTGTCTTACCTGGAGTGTGGATCTGTTCAGAGAAGTGGTTCTAGGAAATTTGAAGAGCAGCTGGTGTGTGGAGGGGTATCTTTGCAGATGGACCAGCCCCTTTTGCAACTTTCAAAAGTCTTTGTGTCTAGACTGTAGAAACATTCCTCTGTGGAATATTCAAATATTCTTTGAATATTGCATATACCTTCCTTTGACTTTGAGATGCTTTCAGCTTTTCTGTTGCACCATTTTCTAGACCTCGTTCTAGATGATACCCAAGGCTGGCAAAATTTCTAATTTAAGAATCCAAGTGGCATGACTCAATAAAGCTTCATTCCACTTTTATTTTTTATAGAGTCTCCCATTAGAATATCAGTATCGACAGAAGGAACAAATGCTTCTTCATGTAAGTATATTTAAATATTCTGTTCACCAGTGTTTAACCCAAGACAGTATCTGCTTCTGAAGAACATGTTCATATCTCTCCTCCACCCTTATTGGGGAATGGGGTGTCAAGTTTGGGAACAGAATGGTGTTTGCTGTTTGGAATAGACATGAACTCCTGCTCTGCTTGAGATTGACCAGATATCCCCTCCCCCTGAGATACATACATACAGTTTTAAGGTAATGTAATGTCTTTGAATGTTGGAATATAACTGCACCCATTCTGAGGCCTAGTTCTGGGTGAGCAACAGAGAACATTGTCGGTTGTTCTTTGTTTCTTTACTTTTGTTTTTTTAGTGTTTCGTGATGCCTTCAGCAACTGCCTAAGGCGTGATACCCAGCTGTTTGGGACCTTTATTCCAAAGCTCCTCAGTTCTCATATAAAGTCTGTTGTGATGGATTATGGAAACTATATATAGATGCCCTTGATTCAAATTTGATAGCAAGTGACTAATTATGAAAATGTTTGAAAGCAAGTCCCTAGGCAAGATCTCAGATTAGTTTTCAAATGTTTAATGTGAAATGTGCTTTGTGCTTGTGGAGGTCTACAACTGTTAGATTGATTGGTGCTTTGCGCTGTGTCAGGGGAACTTAAGAAGTTAGCAAGGACTAGTAAAAATAGTTTTGATACTTATAAATTGTGAATAGCCTAGAATTAAATTTTGATATGCAACAGGGGAGCTTATCAGGGCTTGAAAATAAAACTTACAACTACAGTCTTTCTGTCGCTGATTGTAGCTCTTTATTTAAAGCTCTTTCTCAGTTTGATAAGTTCTTCATTACATAGATATTCCTAAGTATTCTATTCCAGCCCAGAAAGTGTGTTTAATGAACAATTTCCTTTCTCTATCAGCCTGGTATAAAATACTTGAAAAGGAGGTATTTACTTGAGGCAATTTCCATAGTTTTGCCAATCGGTCTAAATATCCAATTTGATTTTAAAATCCATTTGGGTTGGTGATACCCAGACTGTCACAATAAGATGTAAATGTATTTTTATTACATGAAGTATGATGTTTTGACTATACTTTAACTAGATAAAGCATCATTTAACTGGATTGATGGCAATAATCTAGTAAGATCAAACAGGAAAGGAAATGCTCAGATTAGATTGACTTCCCCTAAGGATAAGCATTACATTCTCCAAAATGATAATCCTTTCTGGGGAGTTTGGGATATTTGTTATTTAACTCTCATTACAAAAAGATTGGAATAATTATGTAGATTTTAGCTAGCTAGTGTTGAGGAATCATATTGAGCCTTGTTTTCTATTTTTGAGTGTTTATTAAGCAAAAGCAAACACTAGGATTTTCTCTCTGCCATTTTGTCTGGGAATCATTTTCCTCCCTGCATGATTCATTGAAAAAAGTTACTGAAACTCTTGTAATTGGAACCCTTCATGCTATCATTAATGGGATGGATGTGATTCGTAAGTATATCTGAGTAGTTTGGGAATGGAAGAAATACTTAGGGAGCTGAAATGAATCTCTCAGTTTACGTTTCTGTTCACTGCAACACTGTGGAGAGAGAAGTCATTTTGAAATTTGACTCTGATCTTTAACTCTCAGCAGAATTGGTTCCTGATACGTAGTCAGGGTTTAAAAGTAAGAAAGAAGGCTTTGTGTACCATCGCGTTAAAGCATGTCAGTGGGCCATTTCCCTATGTCACTCCCCACTCCTGGTGGGGTCTCAGTAAGTACTGCTGAGTTGATTAATGAATACATTTTTGGGGGGCATATTGCATCCATTCAATGAATACACATTTTTTAATCTCATGAAATTATCTTCTGTAATTTGGAAACATAAGCCAATAGTGGCAGGGTCCTAGGTCCATGCTGGGTGAGAACAATCAGAGCAGCACGTAATACTCAGCTCCTCCAAAGGCCATATTCAGTGGAATTCTGCATTGGGGCAGGGCTCTGATGCAAGCATATCTCAGCTTAGTAAAGGCTGGAGCTGAAACTTGAAGAACCAGCAATTGTAATACCCTGGACTTAAAAATTCAAAATATATAAAAGTGTCAAAGGCCCAGGAAAAGTTCCCACAGGTCAGAAATAATCAGCCCTGAATAGGTTTCCTTTCACGTTGTTTCAGCTAGAAAGGAGACATGTAAAACCCTTGTATGTGACTGGAGATTTTAAGAGATTTATGTTTCATCTGCAAACACTTTATCATTTTTGCCCTCTATTTATTTTTCCTAGCATTTCATAAATATTGGTGAAATAGCAGAGTTATGATACTAATCTTTCCCTTTGTAAGGCTCATTTTAATACTTCCTCTGTGAGTTTGGGAATTTGTATTATACATTCACTCTTTCTAGAGTTGTTCATTTATTATTCTTTTAAAGAATAATCTAATAATCTAATAATATTTTGGTAAAAATTAGCATTGTTTCCCTTCATTTTATGTTATTCTTTTGTAAAGGAGGCATCTGTGACTTGAAACATATGAATACTTTGCTAAAGGAGTGTCCTGTTACGCATAAGTGACAGGTTCTAGAAAAGAAGAGCTTCAAATTTGCAAAAGTCAGTAGGACTATCTTGTTCCTCCTTTACACAGCATCAGCAAAAAAGTAAATGGATTGTTTAGGACAAACCTTAACGATTTCTCTCTGAATTGCCAGCTGCTGGTGACCCCATTTTGCAGACGATTTTGTCAAATGCTATAAAAAATATAATTGTTATACCAACCACTTTACTGAATTAAGTCCCATCCATTCCAATTTAATATAAAAATGAGGGAAACAAAAATAGAAAGTCTAATGAATAATAACAAGAAAGAAAATAAAGAAAACTTTCTGGAAAACAGTCTTAAATAGTAATATATGTTTCAAGTTATAGGAATAGTAATAGCAAACCTTTATTGAAATCTCACTGCATGCCAGGCACCGTACAAGGTGATTTACATGGTCCATGGTTCTCATAAAACCTTCTTCCATTTCTCAGCTGATGAAACTCATGTATTGTCTAAAGTTTCTCAAGCAAGATTCAAACCCAAGCAGTATGCTAGCCTGTTGTAACACATGACATTTTGTTGCCTTTGAAAAGAAAAAAAGAAGACTTTAATATTGAAAGGAATGAGATTCTGTGAATGGGTGGGAAAGTTGTCACTGATACAAAGTGGATGAGAGTATGTGTAGTAGATTAAAGTAAATGCATTGCCTTGAGCCAGCTGAGCCCATGTAATCTTTATGTTACCCATCAAAGGGTGGTGAAGGGAAATGAAAAGAACACAGACATTGGATGGACTCATGTCCTTAAGTCTAAATACCAGTGCTGTTAATAATTGTGTATTCTTAGGCAAGTGATTCAGTGTCCTTAAGTCTCAGTTACTGTGTCTGTATAATCATGTTTATCTTAAACTCTACTGAGAAGCCTAATATGAACAAATGAATGTGAATCATTTAGCACTTAGGTAGTCTCCCCTGTAGACAGAAGAGACCCAGTACCTGCACAATGCACGTGTCTCTGAAGAAAATAGAAATGAAGGGAGTCCTTCCATTTTATTTGAAAAACATAAGAAATTATCCTTATTGTTGGAACAGGAAGGGATTAATGATTTTTCAGTCTAAGTGATGATGCTGGAAGTTACATGCCAAGAAATCACTATCTTTTTCCAAAATAATATATATTCTCAGCCAAGACTGCACTGGAAAGGAACTTATCCAGGAAGTCCTCTTTAAAATCTCTGAATGAAGTGAACAACTCAGTCTTTAATTTGGCACCTAAAAGAGCTAGCTGAAGGAAGAATGCCTTTTGTCTGCAGAATCATTTCTGTTATAATGAGATTTACAGCATGTTCCCTGGGAGATAGCTTGGTGCTCTGGATTGAATAGACTGGACCAGGTCTACTGGTCCCTGCGTGAGCTTCAGAGCTACGGTTCTTACTTCCCCCCTCATCTGTAACTGACTGACCTACTCTAAATGTAGACAGAACTGCCCAGACCTTTGCTAAATGATTCTCAGCTGGAAAAAAAATGTCATTCCAACTTCAGATCTTTTTTGGTACCAAATATGAACTCTGTCCTGTGATGGTTGAAGAGCTACTTCTGACTGAAGGCAAACTGTGTTTCCATATTTCTATAAACTTGGTCTTTTCAAGGGTGTGGTAACTCTGTGTCTTGTGGAGATTGACAAACAAATTGCCATGCTCTTTGGCAATAAAAGAAAAACTTTCAATGGAGATTGCCCAACTGGTATTACCTCCACTTTCCTGCTTGCCTGGAGAGTGACTTACAGATTTTTAGGGCAACAGAGGGACTTGGAAAAGAGTCGGGGCTTGTATGTCACAGTATTCATATTCGTACCTTCATGATCACTTCTTTCATTTCTATGTGAACATGTCTTACATTTTCCCGTACAGCTTTCCTTTGTACTCCCTGCAACTGTCATATCATTCCGCAGTCTGCCTTTCTAAAGGCATTCAGTGTCCCTCATTGCATTCCACTACTTGATCAAACATTTCATCAAGCTTATAACTAAATTGTCCTTAACCTTTTGTATTCCGTTGAAATTAATCTGTTACAAAATTATTCTTTTGACCCATACAAATATATGTGCACTGTGTATATATAAATAACCGATCCTTGTATCATACTGTAAATTTTATAAGGCATATTTTCATATATTGAGTCATTTATTCACATAATCATTCAATAATTCTATGACCTAGATTTCATCCCATTTGTCAGATAAGGAACTTGAGACTCAGAAATTTCTGACATATCCAAATTCAAAAACCACATAAGTGATAAAACAGAAATTTAAACCTGAATCATCTGATTTAAATCATGTTGGTTTGTTTTTTTTTAATTACAAAGTCTTAAAGGATCCATGCAACTACCTTGAACTTCTTTTTTTTTTTTAATAGTTAAAAGTTTTAAATTTTTATTGAGGTATTTTCAGTTATACAGCAAAGTGAATCTGTTAACACATATACATATATGCATTCTTTTTTTAGATTCTTCTACCATACAGGTTATTACAGAGTATTGTGAAGTATCAAGTGCCATACAGTAGATCCTTAATAGTTACTTATTTTATATATAGTGGTGTGTATGTCATTCCCAGCCTTCCAGTTTATCCCTCCTCACCCCTTACCCCTTGAGAACCATAAGTTTATTTTCTATATCTGTAACTCCCTTTCAGTTTTGTAGATGAGTTCTCTTATACCCTTTTTTACATTCCACATGTAAGCAATACCATATGATATTTGTCTTTCTCTGTCTGACTTCACTCAGTATGACAGTCTCTAAGTCTATCCGTGTAGCTTGAACTTCTTAAAAAAAAAGAAAAAAAAGAGAGCTTCTTTTAAAAAAGCATCAAAATGGAGTCTAGGTATATAATCACACTTATACCAGTTATCTCAGAGTCAACTTCTTGGTGAAATAATATACTGTCTACAATCTCCTACATAATGAAATGGACAGGAAAGCCCTGAGTTACTAGCAATGTAATTCAAAGTTTTAATACTATAAAAGGAGGCAGAAGACAGCCTAGAATCATTCCAATGACTTGCTGTTTGACTTTGTTAGTTTGAGAATTTATCTGTTTCAAAACATTGCTATTTACAGAGGTGGGAATAAGAGCCATTGTGCTAATAGGAGTCGGATTTTCAACAAACAGGGAGATCTTCCCCAGTGGTCACTGATGCTGGGGGTAGATGTGTGACCTTATTCTAGGATGATTACTGTTTAACCTCGTGCATGTGATGTGAAAGTCCCTCAGTCATGTCTGGCTCTTTACGACCCCATGGACTATACAGTCCATGGAATTCTCCAGGCCAGAATACTGGAGTGGGCAGCCTTTCCCTTATCCAGGGGATCTTCCCGACCCAGGAATCAAACCGGGGTCTCCTGCATTGCACGCAGATTCTTTTCCAACTGAGCTATCAGGGAAGCCTTGCATAATGTCATAAATCCTAGATATAATTTGCATGATAGCTATATTTGTTAGTATAAAATTATCAGCCCCAAAGCAATTATTTTCCTGTATTTCATTCTTTGGGGGGCTTTTGATTAGAATATTCCCTTGACCATTAGAAAAGATCCTCCATCTTTTTGTTATATCAGCAGGGAGAGGGTAAGACATCTCTATTTTTCTTGTTTTTAGAGAAGAATTAAAACTATAATTAAGTGTTTTTAATCCTTAGGAATAGAGCAGTGAGGTGGATTATATATAAAAATTAAAAGAAAATTAAGTGGTGACATGAAGACAAGAGAATGGAGTCAGAGAGGCACAAAGAAAGCATCAAGGGAAACAGAGCTAGCAGGATTTTGATGTTTGCTTATCAAAGTAAATGACTGACTTGGTGGATTTCTTCAGTCTTCACTTTTTTTTCAGGTTATCTAGGGATCTTTTAAAAATGGGAAGAGAGGCCTATCTATTATTAAAAGACCTGCATGCTATAGGAAGCTGCACCCCCCACCCCTCAAAAAGGAGGAATAGGTGCAGGAAGGGTTGAAGAACAACGTCATAAAGCAGTAAGAAATATGGATGGTGATTCAATTAGAAGTTTCTCAACTGCAGGTGATAGAAATTCAACCGCAAAGAGCTTAAGTATAAATGGAGTGTACTGGCTCATAAAACTGGCCCAATTTGATCCAGAGGCTCATATGATATGATATGATGGATTCTCAGTCTTTATGCTTCACTTCTCTGCAAATGTTGACTTTGTTCTTAGTGGGTTTTCTCTGTCTGATAGGGGTATAGCTGCTCATATCTTGAAGCCTCTTTCCTCTTGGTTCATAATCTAAGAAGAGAAAATCCACTTCTTAAGCGAATACCAGATTTTAAGGAAGAATCTGATTGGCTCTGCTTGCATCATATACTTACCCCTAAAATAATGACTGTATCCCAAGGAGATTAATGACTCCAGTTGGGTGGGGGCTGGGTCAGATATCCACCGCTGTGTGTGTGTTTCGGTTAGTGGGACAGGTGGGCTCAGTCCCTTGGGAACTAACTCCATGCTGTGGGTTCACTATAGAGAGGAGGGTTCTGCACCTACACAAGGAGAAAGTGGACCAGCCAGGCAAAACCAACATGGTCCTCTAGAGCTGATGAGCAGACAAATTTAGAAGAGTCAGAAAACAGGGCTCACAGAGAATTTTAAAGGAAAGTTAATAGAATACATGTTATTGAAAATTATTTAATTGGGCAGACAAAATTACCATTGTAAAGAAAATAATGAGTTAAAAAATTGAAGACAACTGAAATATCATTTTTAAAGGACTCTTTATTAGTACCTAAGAGCTGACTATCATCATTCTTAGGAATGCCCTCTTTTAATTTCCAAACGTTTTTAGCCTCTTCTGAAGAAAGCAGAAAAGAGTAGAAAAATGGGTTACAGTTTTCAAATCTGAATGCATGGGAAGCATTTTCAAATTGGTAAAATGTTTAGACTTTAGAGTTAAAAGGCAGAAAGTACTTCAGATTTTTTTTTTAAACCTATGATTAAGTAGATTTTGAGAAATTACTAGTTTCTTTCACTAGAGTAGTTGCATGTTGATTAGGGTTTTCTTTTTTTTTATTCCAGTAGGAAAAGGAAAAGAAGCGTGCTTAGTCCATTCCATCTAAGATTGCATAGAGCAGTCAGCAGGTCTTTTGAAAAATGTGGACTCACACTGATTGAGGCTTTATCAACCTCATAGATGTTAGCACTAAATCCCAGGGGGGAATAATGCCTCTAGTAGCTCATCTGTGAGTATCTCCCACTGTTCTCTGCCTTATTCTTATTATAATGCCTCTAGCATAACCATTGCTCGGGTACTTACTTCATTTCTTTAATAGAGAGGCTGTGTATACATAGGTCAACTAATCATCAAAGAAATGCTGGAATGGCGCTTTCCATTTTATCTCTGTCAGAGGTCAACAAAATCTTAAAACCAGTAACATGGGCCAGTGTGGGTTGTAGCCTAAAGCTGTGCCCATCTTCCTTCAAGTCCATAACTGTCTCTTTTTAGGAGATTGGGCATTTAGATTGGGTGAGCTCATCAAAAATGAGCTGTTGTTCTGGTGTTTACTTGGGTATTCCAGAACTTCTTCTTCAAGCTTTGTAAAACATGACATGAAGAGAGAGAGAAAGAAGGAAGGACAGATTGGCTTTGTTAAATAACGCCAGTTCCAGATAAAAGGAACTTTCATCTGTAATGATAAACTGTTTCATCAGTTTTTCTTTTAAGTTTTAAGTATAGAACAGACTTTGGGACTCTGTGGGAGAGGGAGAGGGTGGGATGATTTGGGAGAATGGCATTGAAACATGTATAATATCATGTAAGAAACGAATCGCCAATCTAGGTTCGATGCAGGATATAGGATGCTTGGGGCTGGTGCACTGGGATGACCCAGAGAGATGGTATGCGGAGAGAGGTGGGAGGGGGGTTGAGGATTGGGAACTCATGTACACCCGTGGTGGATTTATGTTGATGTATGGCAAAACCAATACAGTATTGTAAAGTAAAATAAAGCAAATAAATAAATAAATAAAAGAAATTTGGGAGCTATTAATATTTCTATTTTAATAGTAAGAATAATAATATATAGATAGGGATAAGCTCAGTGTCTACTAAGGTCAAACAGCAAGTTAAGTGGTAAATTTACAATGCAAATTTGATGGGCCTGTTTCTACTATTTGATTCGTAGACCACTGAGGGCTGACCTCCCTTTAATTAAAATAAACAAATAGTCAATAACCCAGTTCCTACTCTGTTCCAGCACAGTGCTAGGAAATGTGATGTGTATTTCTTGGTGGAGGAGGTGGTTGGGAGAGGTGAGTATAGAGTAGTCCTGGGGCTGAAGGAGTTTGCAGTCAAGTAGAAGAGGTTATTTGTGGTTAATTGTGTTCTTTGGATGTGACAATACATACTATAACAAACTAGGACATGGGGCACAGACTTTTAAATCGAGTTATTTTTTAAATAATATTACTTCAGGTAGAATACGTTTATTCATTCGGTGGTATGTGTTTTAAAATGAAGTATCTTTTGGGTAGTGATTTGCCTTAAATCAAATTATTTTTTAAATAATATTGCTTCAGATAGAATATATTTATTCATTCTGCGGTAAGTATTGTTTAAAATGAAGTATTGTTTGGGTAGTGATTTGTTTTACTGTTGTCTTTTTTTTTTTTTTTAAGTAGTCAATTGTTGTTTCTGCCTCATATTTAAAGTTTGGTCATTTTACCAAGAAATCAGAATTCTGGCATTTATCTCATTTTAAAAAGATGATGAGAATCTATCATTTGCCATTAAAAGTAGGAGTCTAAGATTAAGCAGCATCAGAAATTATGTCATACTATGTAGGATTCTGAAAGAAGTCTGGAGAGTTTCTAAAGAACTTAGAAATTTAACTGGGTATTTTAGAGGAGTTTAACTGCAGTGAGATCACTCTTTGATTATCAGAAACTTTTCCATGATACACGGATGAACTTACAAAGATACGTTATATGTCTAAGGAGATATTTTTTATTAGGTGGCCTAGAAATGTATATAGCTTGCAGCTTCTTGAATTTTATTTTCATTAGATAAAGTTTGTTTTTTTATTTTTATTTCCTAAAGGCCATTTAATTGGTCCAAAGGTAGCAGAAATGGCAAACTTGAAAAAATGTATCTTAGTTATAATGGACTGATACTCTAGTAAGTTAAAATAGTAAATTAATTAGAATTCAGTTCGGTTCCATTCAGTCGCTTAGTCGTGTCCGACTCTTTGCAACCCCATGAATCGCAGCACGCCAGGCCTCCCTGTCCATCACCAACTCCCGGAGTTCACTCAGACTCATGTCTGTCGAGTCAGTTATGCCATCGAGCCATCTTTGGTCGTCCCCTTCTCCTCCTGCCCGCAATCTCTCCCGGCATCAGAGTCTTTTCCAATGAGTCAACTCTTCACATGAGGTGGCCAGAGTACTGGAGTTTCAGCTTTAGCATCATTCCTTCCAAAGAACACCCAGGACTGATCTCCTTTAGAATGGACTGGCTGGATCTCCTTGCAGTCCAAGGGACTCTCAAGAGTCTTCTCCAACACCACAGTTCAAAAGCATCAGTTCTTCAGCGCTCAGCTTTCTTCACAGTCCATACATGACCACTGGAAAAACCATAGCCTTGACTAGATGGACCTTTGTTGGCAAAGTAATGTCTCTGCTTTTCAATATGCTATCTAGGTCGGTCATAACTTTCCTTCCAAGGAGTAAGCGTCTTTTAATTTCATGGCTGCAGTCACCATCTGCAGTGATTTTGGAGCCCCCAAAAATAAAGTCTGACATTGTTTCCACGGTTTCCCCATGCATTTGCTATGAAGTGATGGGACCAGATGCCATGATCTTCATTTTCTGAATGTTGAGCTTTAAGCCAACTTTTTCACTCTCCTCTTTCACATATTGAAAAGTAAAATGATCCTTTAAATTGATTCCTCTCTCAATTTTATTAAACTTCATTTCTTAAGCACAGTGATTAATTGACAAGCTTCTCTGTCATTTGATCAAGTTTTTAACTATAAATTCCCCATATAGGAAGGAAGATATATTAACAGAATAATCTACAGGAGATAATATATTAAATTTTTTATACAATCTGTACAATTTTTTAACAATCTGTACAATTGTTGTCTTGCATTTTTACTCAGAGATATATTTTGTCAACCTGCAGAAATCTGTCATTAAAAAATAAGGTAACTTTGAGAATAAGTCATAATTATTTATAATTCTCAGCCTACAGAGCTATAAGAAAGAAGGAAGTTGCTGCAATTATTTTTTTTTAAATGCTGTAAAATCTAGCATATCTTCCTTCTGATAAAATGTGCCTGGAGGAACGCACCTTGTCAGACAGGATATTTTTATGGTAAAATGTGATATGAAGGGAATATAAAGAAGAGTAATTTTACATATACCTGAGAAAAAAATTAAGTGGCCATGATAGATTTTTTATAAATCATGTACATTTCCCTCTGGTTGACCTAGATGAATTTTTTCCTCTTCTTTCCTTGTAGAAGCTTCTTAATTTCATGTCCCTAATGCTCCAAAGCAGAAATACATCTTTGTTCACTCAAGCTATCTGTAAAAAAATAAACCACACAAAGAGTCCTTGGGTATGTTTTAGAATGAATAGATCATGGGGCAGGAGAATTACCTTGTATGTGCAAATGAGGCTGTGTGAAAGCAAGATAAGCTTTAGGAAGAAAAGAGGTGGCTCAAGGGCACATAAGCGGTTTATTTGAGCCTTTAAAAATGTCTTTACAATGCAGGTAAAGGGAATCGAGATTTAAAATTGTTAAACTTAGTGCAAAAATAGAAATGAAACATCACATCCACTCCATGTGTACACATAGAAACAAGTATTATGGCAAATTTTTCTGCTTTTTTTTGTTTAAGATTCTAAAATGTTGCCTGTGACCTTTTGGGTAAAAAGGGCATTAAGGATAAGTCTAACTGAAGTTTCTGGTAGAGTGAGACTTCATGAAGAAGAGGATCAGCTATAGTCTACATAATTTTTGAAAGGTCATTCTCTCCCACCTTTTTAGAAGAGGTGCAGACCTGGGTATATTTTATTAAAGAATGAAAAAAAAAAAAAAGAGGAAGAAAGTAAGAATGAAGAAGAAGAAGGAAAAAAAAAAAAAACAACATTTGAGTGTTTTAAAAACACACAAGCTATCCCCAAACTTTCTTTATGATTTTATTAAAGGCAAATTTCAGACATTTTTAGGCAGTCTCTTTAACAAAAACTGTTTTTAATAAAACAAGTTTTATGTGTCAAAAAAAAAAAGATGTTTGAAATTGTAAGAAAAAAAATCTTTTTCTAATCGAAGAGTAAAAGTGAACTCTATATTTTGTTATACCCATATGTTAGATCTATCTTCCAATGCCCAGCCTTACTATCTTGGTGACTTCCTTACTCTTGCTTCAGAAAAAAAGCTTGCCACTTGTCACAGGTGTCTACATCACTTCCCAAACTGGAATGTAAGTTCTTGAATGAAGAAGTTTTGGTTTGTGTTTCCATTCCCATAACATACCACTATTCTGATTCCTAGAAAGTATTTATTAAATGGAAATGATCATTAATAGTGAGATGATTTTTCTAGTTCAGTTCAGTTCAGTCACTCAGTCGTGTCCAACTCTTTGCGACCCCGTGAATTGCAGCACGCCAGGCCTCCCTGTCCATCACCAACTCCCGGAGTTCACTCAGACTCACGTCCATCGAGTCAGTGATGCCATCCAGCCATCTCATCCTCTGTCGTCCCCTTCTCCTCCTGTCCCCAATCCCTCCCAGCATCAGGGTCTTTTCCAATGAGTCAACTCTTCACATGAGGTGTCCAAAGTACTGGAGTTTCAGCTTTAGCATCATTTCTTCCAAAGAAATCCCAGGGCTGATCTCCTTCAGAATGGACTGGTTGGATCTCCTTGCAGTCCAAGGGACTCTCAAGAGCCTTCTCCAACACCATAGTTCAAAAGCATCAATTCTTCGGCACTCAGCCTTCTTCACAAATCCAACTCTCACATCCATACATGACCACAGGAAAAACCATAGCCTTGACTAGACGGACCTTAGTCGGCAAAGTAATGTCTCTGCTTTTGAATATGCTATCTAGGTTGGTCATAACTTTTCTTCCAAGGAGTAAGCATCTTTTGATTTCATGGCTGCAGTCACCATCTGCAGTGATTTTGGAGCCCCAAAAAATAAAGTCTGCCACTGTTTCCACTGTTTCCCCATCTATTTGCCATGAAGTGATGGGACCAGATGCCATGATCTTCGTTTTCTGAATGTTGAGCTTTAAGCCAACTTTTTCACTCTCCTCTTTCACTTTCATCAAGAGGCTCTTTAGTTCCTCTTCACTTTCTGCCATAAGGGTGGTGTCATCTGCATATCTGAGGTTATTGATATTTTTCCTGGCAATCTTGATTCCAGCTTGTGTTTCTTCCAGTCCAGCGTTTCTCATGATGTACTCTGCATAGAAGTTAAATAAGCAGGGTGACAATATAAAGCCTTGACGTACTCCTTTTCCTATTTGGAACCAGTCTGTTGTTCCATGTCCAGCTCTAACTGTTGCTTCCTGACCTGTATATAGGTTTCTCAAGATGCAGGTCAGGTGGTCTGGTGTTCCCATCTCTTTCAGAATCTTCCATAGTTTATTGTGATCCACACAGTCAAAGGCTTTGGCATAGTCAATAAAGCAGAAATAGATGTTTTTCTGGAACTCTCTTGCTTTTTCCATGATCCAGCAGATGTTGGCAATTTGATCTCTGGTTCCTCTGCCTTTTCTAAAACCAGCTTGAACATCAGGGAGTTCACGGTTCACGTATTGCTGAAGCCTGGCTTGGAGAATTATGAGCATTACTTTACTAGCATGTGAGATGAGTGCAATTGTGCAGTAGTTTGAGCATTCTTCGTCATTGCCTTTCTTTGGGATTGGAATGAAGACTGACCTTTTCCAGTCCTGTGGCCACTGCTGAGTTTTCCAAATTTGCTGGCATATTGAGTGCAGCTCTTTCACAGCGTCATCTTTCAGGATTTGAAACAGCTCAACTGGAATTCCATCACCTCCACTAGCTTTGTTCGTAGTGATGGTTTCTAAGGCCCACTTGACTTCACATTCCAGGATGTCCGGCTCTAGATGAGTGATCACACCACCATGATTACCCGAGTCATGAAGATCTTTTTTGTACAGTTCTTCCATGTATTCTTGCCACCTCTTCTTAATATCTTCTGCTTCTGTTAGGTCCATACCATTTCTGTCCTTTATCGAGCCCATCTGTGCATGAAATGTTCCCAATTTCTAAAAGTTGTGCATAGGTGTAGTTATTGGAAAACCAACTAACCTTTGATTGTGAAAAATACATTTAAATATTTAAATACTTTTAAATATTTAAAAATCAAGGTTGAAAAATTCACAATGATAGATCACATTGACTTAAATCATAGATTGAAGGTTTCTTCCATTTATGATCACTTTTTTAGATGTTGATTTATAAGACTGCTTCACCTTGTGTGTGTGTGCGCGTTTGTGTATGTGTGTGTGTGTGTGTGTGCTTAGTCACGTCCGACTTTTTGTATCCCCATGGACTGTAGCCTGCCAGGATCCTCTGCCCATGGAATTTCCTAGGCAAGAATACTGGAGTGGGATGCCATTTCCTACTCCAGGGAATCTTCCTGACCCAGGGATCGAACCCTTGCCTCTTGCATCTCCTTCATCCAGAGGCAGTTTGTTTATCACTAGAGCCACCTGGGAAGCCCCTGTTTCATTTTAGATGGGATTATTGTAGATTATCTGAAAATCTACCAGTTAACTGGTTGGTCGCTGTTCCTCCCTGTAGTGCTGAAGAGTCATTTGGGAGTGAGGGAATGCCATGGCATTAATAAGGTGGATTTTTCTTTTGTTATCATTAAAATGGTAATAATGAAGTATAACAATATTTTTTAATGAAGACCTACCATGTGTCAGGTACTCTCATCTGAGAACAGATAGTATTTGTCCCATTAGATAAATGAAGACACCGAGAGGCTTAGATAACTCAGTATTTGTCAAGGTTATTTTAATATCTAAATCCCATGCCAGCCTCTCTGACTCCATGTCCTCTGTTCTTTTTGACCACTGAGAGTAGAAGTCGAGGTGAACAAAAAAGCCTTCAGAAGGTTCCTTTTGTGACCTCCATCATATGTCTCTAAGGCCATGTAATCATTGCAGCTACCTTTACATACATACGCTCTTTTCCCCTAATGAGATCACTTGGACCAGATCAATTCTATGGATCAGGGTTCCTGAATAAGGTACAGAAATATATATGCACATTTATTATGGTAAAAGGAGTTAAAACTAGACGGGTTTTGGTAACAAATCATATTTGTTAGATACTTGGATAATGTAGAGCTGAGCTGCTGATCCTGTGCTCAGTTGTTCAGTCGTGTCTGATGCTTTGTGACCCCATGGACTGTAGCCTGCCAGGCTCCTCTGTCCATGGGATTCTCCAGGCAAGCTGGAATGGGTTGCCATTTCTTTCATCAGGGGATCTTCCTGACCCAGGGATCAAACCCGCATCTCACTCATGGCTGGTGGATTGTTTACCACTGTGCCACTGGTAAAGCCCATGGATGATGTAGAAGGAATACCATAAACCATTCCTCCTCCACCCAAAAAAGTACCTGTGTTCGATATCTGAAACTCAGTTTGCTCAAGATAAGACTAAGCATAATATGTGCTGTGTAGCTTCAACTACTTCATCTTTGATTTTGATGATAATTTTCAGGTTAATTTTGAGATACAGAATAAAAACCATAGCTTTTTGTTTATATATTAAAGTGATAGGAAAGGTTATTTGGTTTTAACAGTTCCTTCCGTAAATTTTGTGTGTGTGTTTAGATTGACATTTTTTTGTCCATCTTTAGGGTCTTTTTCTCCCCAGGCAAGATGGCATTCTCATCCCCTGCTACTGTTAACATTTAGCAGGCAGCCTTTTGTTGCACCATGGTATAAATTCCAAGTGCCTACCAATGATTAAACAGAAAATGAAACTTGAATGGCAGTACCTCAAAATCTACTTAAAGTCATGACAGATATCGCTGTAGCAATATATCAGTTTTGAATACATAAAGAATAAAAAATTGTGGCTTTTTGTTTGGGGCCAGATTTACTTTTCTTTGAAATCAAAAAGGGAAAATATACCAATTTGTCCAGAATCACTAAAACAGTGAAGTGGAGTTATAAATAGGGTGGACTATACAAATACAGAATGAATTCTATCTAAACTTAAAACATGATACTGTACACCATGCCTAATGTGAGTTGTAATTTTCTTACTTGTATACTGATTCTATTTGTTGTTGTCATTCAGCCACTAAGTTGTGTCCAGCTCTTTTGGACACCAGGCTCCTCTGTCCTTCATTGTCTCCCAGAGTTTGCTCAAATTCATGTCCAGTGAGTCAGTGATGCTCTCTAACCATCTCATCCTTTGTCATCCCCTTCTCCTCCTGCCTTCAATCTTCCCCAGCATCAGGATCTTTTCCAATGAGTCAGTTCTTCGCGTCAAGTGGCCAAAGTATTGGAGCTTCAGCTCCAGCAATAGTCCTTCCAGTGAATGTTCAGGGTTGACTTCCTTTAGAATCGACTGGTTTATTTTTTTTCTTTTTAATGTATAACTGTAATTAAAAAGCAAGCACTCAAGAAAGATGAGACAAAGAATTAATTGGGATTACAACTCTTTCTGCATTGACTGCAAAAGCTTGGTGATCTGAATTGTGCTTCAGCAGTGAGCTCAGGACTCCCTGCAACCCCCAAGGCTCTTCTTTACCATTTGTTATTACTTAGCTATTTTATTTGGCAGGGATCCCTTCAATATCATCTTCTAATGCACTGGCAAGCTTCCTGTCGCCAATAGCTCAGAGCCTACTACTGCTGGGGTAGGCAGCAGAGCCGAACTTTCTAGCCTCTGCATCCTTATAAATAATGCATCTGGTTTCCTGTAACTACATGAACCCTTAGACTTTGGTAGGCATGTCGCTGTTAGTCAGGGAAAAAGAGTTGGGAGATGAACAGTTGTGGAAATATTTGCAGGCAGTTATTGTCACTGATTAGAACCTGACTCCATCATATATGCATTAATCACTGGGTTAGATGCTAATGGAATGCTTATGATATTTATAGTAGACATAAACAAGATATATAAAAAGAATATCTTTGCTGACTAAACTACATGCTTAATTTAACATGGAAAGTGCTTGTAATGTTAATCTAGGACCTTTCAAAACTCTATCACCCATAATTAGATCTAATTTGCTCCTCATTTTAAGAATGTCTTTTAGTTTGCCCAGAATTCATTGACATTTTGGGTGTGTACAGACTTGTCCTTAAGAACAATAAGGAGATGAGATATTGGGTAAAGATAATACCTGATGCTCCAGGTATCTTGATGGTGTAACACACTGTTGGATTTGAAATGAAGAAGGGAAAATACTATGTTAATGAGTTAAAAATGGGGATTTCTCTGGTGGTCCAGTGGTTAAGACTCTGCCCTCCACTGCAGGAGGTGTGGGTTCAATCCCTGGTTGGGGCACCCAAAAACTACCCCAAAACAGTTAAAAGCAAAGCAAGAAATGTATATCATACTTTTAACTTTCAAGTTGTAACTTATAGGATTAAAAATTAATGTTTTATTTTTGAACACAAAAGATATTAGTACTTAAACAAGAGACACCATTTTTTAAAACTGAAAACTGTTTTAGCAATGTTCTTTCAAATGCACCTTCAGACAATGTTAATATAAAATAAGAAAGTTTCACCCCAGTATATATCCTTCTCTTCATTGAATATGCTATCATTGGACATTTACATTCTGACAATGTTTAGCTTATAAACACTTATAAAATTATAAGAATAAAATATTTAAATTGATTTAGATGTTGAATAAGTGGGTTTCTCTATATATTTTATCAGAATTAATTGAAAAAAAAGGAAAAATCATGTTTCTAATTTGATAAAGCAAATTAATTCTAATCACTTTATTGTTGGTTTCTTTAATCATCCATTCATATTTGAAGAGCTGATATATTTATGAGTACAATAACATAACTTTAATAGTAAAACTCACTTGGTCATCGTTTGTCTCGCCAGGTCAGCACTTTTGCAGAGACTAGGTAGTTATCAGAACTAATGTTAGTCAAAATATTTAATACATATTTCTTCAAATCATGTTGAACTTCCTTATTGATTACACTATCTTCTATAAGCAACCAGTTTTTTAATCAAATCATCAGGTCTCTATATGCATGTATGTAATATGGTTTTTTCTTTTTGATGTTTATGTTTTGAAATGTCAGAATTTCTATGAATTTAAAACTTTATTTATGAATATGATTTTATTCATATGAATAAAAATTTGAATAAAATATGACTAAAATGTATTTATGAATAATTCAGGAAACTTGTCTACCTAAAGTTAAAACTGCATTGGCATCATCAGTAAATAAGAAGTCTTCGTCAAGAAGAGGGACTTCCCTGGCAGACCAGTAGTTAAAACACTCCATGCCTCCAATGCAGTGGGGCATGGTTTCAGTCTCTGGATGGGAAATTAAGATCCCACATGCTACATGGTGTGGCCCCCAAAAAAGATAATAATAAAATGTATTAATATTTTTAAAATTTTACTCTATCTGCCAGAAACAATCAAGCAAAATACTTTTTTTAAAAAACTTTAAAAAAATCAACCCACCATTAATTTTCTATTATACCCAGTTGGTTTTGATGGGTGTTTTGTTTTGATATTAATAGTGACTGAGAATGAAAAAAAATGGATTATGTTTTTCTCATAGCATAATTGTCACTGTAATTCCAAAGCCTTTAGGGCATGGTCCTTTCTGGAAAGGAATTTCTGCATTTTTCTTCCAACACTCATCAAAACAAAACTCTTCGGAGGTAATCGCTTTCATAACTGGATCCTCAGTGAAGGAAAATCTGAGAAACTTATGCATGCTTATACAACAAATAGTATTTCTTGCTGGGCTCTTTTTAATTTTTTCCTTTTAATCACTCCACAATGTGTCTGCCACACAAATAGAATCTATTCTAAGACTGTGGACTCTCACTTCTGCAGTATTTGCATTTGTGCCAGACTGGGATTAAGAAAACAAGTCCCTTTTTAGAATATAACACCTTGGAAGCAGGAACCACTGCAGTCTCCTCCCTCTTCTCAGTTTTGTGCAGTCAGTCAGTCAGTTCAGTCGCTCAGGTGTGTCCGACTCTTTGCGACCCCATGAATCGCAGCACACCAGGCCTCCCTGTCCATCACCAACTCCCGGAATTCACTCAGACTCACGTCCATCGAGTCCGTGATGCCATCTAGCCATCTCATCCTCGGTCGTCCCCTTCTCCTGCCCCCAATCCCTCCCAGCATCAGGGTCTTTTCCAATGAGTCAACTCTTCACATGAGGTGGCCAAAGTACTGGAGTTTCAGCTTTAGCATCATTTCTTCCAAAGAAATCCCAGAGCTGATCTCCTTCAGAATGGACTGGTTGGATCTCCTTGCAGTCCAAGGGACTCTCAAGAGTCTTCTCCAACACCACAGTTCAAAAGCATCAATTCTTCAGCGCTCAGCCTTCTTCACAGTCCGACTCTCACATCCATACGTGACCACAGGAAAAACCATAGCCAGGCCTGGCACATATTGTGTTGTTCAGTCGCTAAGTCGTGTCCGACTCTTTGTGACCCCATAGAACATGCTAGGCATTTACCAAACAGTTACTGAATGAATTAATGAAATTCCCAAAGGCAGTAGGGGCAAAATCAATCTAGAACAGATCTGGGAAATCTGAGAAAGAGCACACATTTCAAGAAATACATGGGAAATCTTGTTGATGTATGACAGAAAACCACAAAATTCTCTAAAGCAATGATCCTTCAATTAAAAATAGAAATAAAGTGTCAAAAAGGAAAGAAATAAATGGGAAATCTATGGCAGAAGAGTCGTTAAAGACCAGTTTCCCTTTTCAGTTTAATATGAATAATTTTGAACTTGCTGTAAATGCAGAATGTTTTCAAATACTGACTTAATTTCTCCCAAGTACTCACTGAAAGAGAGAAATTAAACTCTCCTGCTGAACTCTGCGTTTATGGCATATCTTCTTCTCTCATCTTATTCACAGAAAAAGTAGGCAACAGAGGGGCATCATGCTGTTTAGTAGGTTAAAGTTCTTAGATTCATGGGCTTCCTGGAAACATCATTTGAATGGGTGGGTTTCATCATGGCCAGAGTCAAGCCACACAGCAGAATGAAATGGATCACCTGATGTTGCAAATTAAATTCTGGTGCTGGAAAAAAGTACACTGATTTGAGAAGTAAATCTGAAGTGGCAACTGTGATAGGCATTTGAGCTTTCACCTTCTCATTATCTCATTTGTTCTTGTTTTCTTCTCTTCCTCCTATCCCCACTTCAGTCTTGTTTGAGTTTAAGTTCTGTAGAGCTCAACAGAACATAGTTTCTTATGTCATCAATGACTTTTTAAATTTATTTTTTACTGAACTATAGTTGATATATGTTATAGACGCACAATATAGTGAGCCACAATTTTTAAAGGTTATACACCCTTAATAATTATTATAAAATAATTGCTATGTTCCTCTATATTCCCCATGTTGTACAGTATACCTTTATAGCTTATTTTACACATAACAGTTTGTATCTCTTAGTCTTCCTACCCCGTATATCCCCTCCCACACTGGTTACTGCTAGCTTGTTCCCTGTAGCTATGAGTCTGCCTCTTTTTTATATTATGCATTTTTTTATGTTCATTTGTTTATTGTATTTTTTAGATTCTACATATAAGTCATATCAGACAGTATTTGTCTTTCTCTGTCTGATTTATTTCACTTGGCATATATACCCTCCAATGACTGTTTTAAAATCTTCTTCCATTGGTTGTACTTTCCAAATGTAATTCTCAGGAGGAGACAATGATTTACCGTCCTGAGAGTGAGGATAGTAAATAAGGAAGGACTGATGGGTATATGGAGAAGGCAATGGCACCCCACTCCAGTACTCTTGCCTGGAAAATCCCATGAACAGAGCAGCCTGATGGGCTGCCGTCTATGGGGTCGCGCAGAGTTGGACACGACTGAAGCGACTTAGCAGCAGCAGCAGCAGATGGGTGTATACGACTTGCCACAATATCTGACCTGCTTCTGTTTTTTACGGTTAGCCTTCTCTTCTGTTTTCCAAGGTGACTCAGACCTTACCACTCTCAAAATTTGAATCATGTCATCTCTCTCAGCAGATAACCTCGCTTACTGCTTCAGAGAAGAGGGTGATTATGGGATGGAACGTCTTTTACCTTCTTGCAACCCAGTCTGTAAGCCTCAGCATAATGCCAGGCACATAACTGGCCACTTAGTAAACAATTTTTTGGAGGGATGGGTGGATGGATAGGTAGATAAATTAACATATATCGTGGGGCTTTAGGAATGTAAGTTACTTTCATTATATAAAATACAGTGACCTTAAAATTTGAAACCTGCTTTTGAGAAGCAGGTCATCCCGTGATTTTCCAGTTTTTACTAGCCAGACTGAGAAAAGAAGTTAGTTTAAATGCTGAGCAGCAAATTTCCTAATCACTTGCTGTATGCTGGCAGAATTACAGTAATATCATTTCAAGTTGGAGAACTCAAGCATTTAGCCCTGATTTTTGACAGCATACACATCACTAAAATAATAATTTCTGTACCCATTTCTTTTCCCAGCCAGAGGTTATTTTGAAACCTCCTGTCTCCAGGAGTACAGCTAGTTCTAAGCCTCAGATGCTTAAAAAATGTTTTCCCTTCTTTTGCTTTTTTTTTTTTTTTTCATCTTAGAGATATCTCTCTGCTGTTCTTCTGCATCACCCAATGCTTAGGTAGATTAAAAAATCCTTAAGTAGTAGTACCTATCTCAATAGATTCTTTGGTATTAAGAGTTATGAATGGTTAACAATAATTTAACTTTAGATAGACCCATACAAGGGGCGCTTCCCCAATGGCTCAGCCGGTAAAACATACACCTGTAATGCAGGAGACACAGAAGATGCAGGTTCAGTCCCTGGGTTGGGAAGCTCCCCTGGAGAAGGGAATGGCAACCCACTCCACAGTATTCTTGCTTGCAAAATCCCATGGACAGACAAGCCTGACAGGGTACAGTCCATAGCTTCCCAAAGAGTTGGACATGACCGAAGTGACTTAGCATGAGTATCCAGACAAAACCTGGAGTCTTTTTGTGAGTAAACAGAATGCTGACGGGGATCCCTCTGGACATGGGTGCCTTTAACATCAATCAGTGATAGACTATAGTGAACATTTGGAAGGACGTGGTGATAGAAGAAAAGATGGAACTAAATCCAGGTATTTAACCTGGGGTTAAGGAGGCTTAACCTGAGGAGGGACTATTTGTCTGACCTCTAGTGACAGAGTCCTGGCAAAGCCTCGGGGAAGAACTTTTGAGAAGCACTTCAAAAGATTTATGTTTCATTTGAGAAGCCTGTCTAAAAGCCCTTTGAACCATTTAAGTTAAGCTTTCCCTTCTTACAGGAGGTGTGTGGGGACAGAAAGAAGCATATGGTTGAAACTCTCTGCACTGCAGTGTTATGTAAAAGAAGTACTTCTCCTGCTAGGTTAAATTACTGTGCGTGCCTCTTGCTGTCAGTGACATGATTTAGTTAAATACAGATGCTTTTAGAGGGGCTTTGTACTGAATCATAAATATTTAATAGCTTTATAAAATTTCTGTATGCCGAACTGGAAGGGAGATACAGCAGTGGAGAAACTCAACTTCTGCATCAAAGCCTTTGACCTTACAGTGTCCACTGACCAGTTGACCTTTGAAAAAGATATCTTCAGGATGGGAGTGTTGTTAACAATAAAAGGATTCTTCCCCCCCCCCCCCCCCCGCCACCCCGCCCGCAACAAAATGAAGCTTACTGTCCAGCCCTTCTGATTTTGTCAGGAGAATGAACATTACGATTTCCCTGTTCACATTATTCATAGATGTTTCAATTCCCTAGTGATTAAAGAATCACATTAAGCAAAATCTCTTCTCATTAAAGGAATGGTATGGAAGGAGGGGTCAGGAAGAGATCTTAGATTTTCTATAGCAGCTAATGGTTTGTCATAGAAAGATACTCCTTTGCCATCAGATAATGACTCAAATTGTGTGACTTATATTCCTGATATAATTTTGGAATTCATCTTAAAGTAAGTGTGGTAGGGGAGGGTAGGTGGGGAGAGCTTATGCAGTAGAAGAAAGAAAATAATTCAGTAAGGGTTACTGAATGTGAGACTGGTAAGATTATTTTGTTTTCTTTGGCATCAGCTTACAAGGTTTATGGGCTTTCCTGATAGCTCAGCTGGTACAGAATCCGCCTGCACTGCAGGAGACCCCAGTTCAATTCCTAGGTCAGGAAGATCCGCTGGAGAAGGGATAGGCTACCCACTCCAGTATTCTTGGGCTTCTCTTGTGGCTCAGCTGGTAAAGAACCCGCCTTCAATGCAGGAGACCTGAGTTTGATCTCTGGGTTGGGAATATCCCCTGGAGAAGGGAAAGGCTACCCACTCCAGTATTCTGGTCTGGATAATTCCATGGACTGTATAGTCCATGGGGTCACAAAGAGTTGGACACGACTGAGTGACTTTCACTTTCACTACAAGGTTTTATAATAAAACATACTATATATGTAGTGGTCAGAAATAGCCATGAAAAAAATCTTTTTTAAGTTTTTCTAGCATTTTTATTATGAAAATTTGAAACATATAGAAAAGTTGAATGACTTGTGAACAATGCCGTATCTCTAGATTTCACAGTTAACTTCCGCCATAGTTGCTTTGTCAAATGTGTATCCATTTATCTATCAGTCAACTTTTTATTTTTGATGCAATTTGAAGTAAGTTGCATTTGTGAATGCATCTTATCCCCAAATATCCCAGCAAGAATGATGTAGAAGTTTAATTGCTTTATTTAAAACAATATATGTTTGATGGATTATGTCAACAAATAGAACACGTTTCCCTGGAATAAGTCATCATATTTGGACCTGGAATTTTCTAGTCATCGTATTTCAGGTTTTAACTCAGTCATCAGAAGCCTTCCTTTTCCTGTTTCTGACAATCACTCCTTCCCCTGTCCCAGATTTCTAATTCTCCAGATTAAAAGAAGATGTAACCCTGGCTCACCAATTCTCAGATATTGACAACATTTGACATTGTATGTATTTGAATCATTGCAGTAATACTGGACTGATCTCTATTTTTTAAAAAGATTTTCTTTTGATGTGGACCATTTTTGAAGTCTCTATTGAATTTGTTACAGTATCGCTTGTGTTTTATGTTTGATTTTTTGGACACAAGACATGCAGGATTTAACCTCCCCGACCAGGGATCTAACCTGCACCCTCTGCGTTGGAAGGTGAAACTTTAACCACTGGACCACCAGGGAGTCCCCTGATCACTATTTTGGGGTGACAGTCTTTGTTCCTGAAGATAAGCTCCGTTTTATCCACTAGAGTCTCTTGATTCTATACCTTCCCATGTAAGTGATTAGAGCCTACATTTTGTCTACATTCTGCATTCTACATCCCTTAGTGATGAAATGTTAATAACCAAGTCTAAATATGAATATTGGCTTCTTAATAACTTCCAGAAAAAGGGTCTGAATATTCAGTAGAGCTGTGACCAAAAGTGGTCAGAGGAGCATTAAAAAGATTAAACTTTCAAGTAGAAACAGTCACAGTAAAAGTTCATGTAAGATATTGCTATAGGAATAACTGATGATGGTAGTAACAACATTGACCCATTCACTTTATGGCAGTTACCAAAGGGTATCTATGTGGTTAGTGAGAAATTAAAAAGCTTCCCTTTGTAGGAATGAGTTGAAAGGGGAGGAGCGATATCCCTGACTTCTAGTCTTATCTCTGAAATTAATGTTGGTGCTCCAGGCAGATTATTTTTTATCTCCGGAGATCTTTTTTGTGTAAGATAAAATTCATGGGTCAAGGCTGTTCCAGCTCCAACAGTCAGCCAATGAAAAATTTAAAACCTAATTATTCTCAAGATTATAGTTCATCTTTGCATTAAGCCTACATCCTTTCACTCCAGATAATTTCTGAGATAGAAAAGATACAAGTCATTCTTAAGCCAATGTAACTAACAATACATGGTGTGGTGTGATTTATGATACAAAGTTTTGAATTGGAGTTCCAATCATAAGATATTTTTGTCTTACAATTTTCAAATTCATATTTTGAAGGTAATGAAAATTGTCCCACAATGCAGAAAAAGTTTCCACCCCTTGAACTGAGAAACTGCAGAAAATATGGAGCTGGCATCTGATCTTAAATGGAATACTTCTGCTTGTAAGAGTATCATAAGGCTTATGACCTTACAGCAGAATCGCCGGTTAGATGGCTCACTGGAATGCCAGATCAGTTCTAGAAAATGCATATATTTTTATTCCTCTTTTTTTTTTCCCTTTGGCACAACTTTGCATTTTCATTTTAATCAGCAGAAAAGAGAGAGAACTGTGTAGATTCTGTGGGAAATGTATATTTTTAAGATGTTTCCTCTGGCTGAAGTCTTCTCAGAGGTACAGGGTTGGGCTGTGTTGAAAAGTAGAACAATTCAGATCATTCCTTTCCCAGGCTTCCTTTATTTCAGGTAAACTGAGGGTTTACTTTACACATGGCTTTCTATGGCATTTCAGAGTCTCTTAAATAGATGGAACTCTTTTGTAAGTAATTCATAACTGCCTTCACATGTGGACCATCTCATGCTTAACAGTTTCTGTTTGAAACAGAGGATTTTCAAAGCAAACAGATTGCTAGAGCATTTGTAAGGGTGATGTACTCAATGCATTTTTTTTTTAATTCCTCTGGAGATCAGTCAGCTGATCAGCAACCCAACTATAAACAAATAGCTAGTGCCTAAGTATAAATCGAGTTCAACAACTTCCATTTTTTGAAACTGTACTGAATTTGTATTACATTTGCATTGATTGTCATGTTTAGTTAATTATTTATTATATTTAATTTCTCTTACTTCACCAAAGTACAGCCTTTATGATTTTCCTTAAATACTATTATACATATCCATGCACTTAGAAATACAGATTATTTCTTGCATATTTGTGCCATTTGCCACAATACCTATAACAAATAAAAATTCTCTGTTAGCTGTGTTGCTTTGTGCTGGGAGCTTATAGTAGTGAATATTAATGAAGTGAAGCAAGGACACTTGTTCAAGGTAACTAATTCCACCATGTATTGTCTAATAATCATGAATGACCATCCATCCATATAACCTTGGAGTAGTCACTATAAAGATGATTTTCCTTTTGGTTTTTCTTCTTCCCATCATAGACAGTTAATTTAATATTATTTGCTTCATTCACACAAATAAAACTCTATACGGTATATCCATATAGACACAGCTGAGCGACTGAACTGAACAATGATGTATCCATGTCTTTTAAGATATTTTTTCAATAGTTTTTACATCCTTACAGTTCAGTGCACTCACTCAGTCATGTCTGACTCTTTGCAACCCCATGGACTGCAGCACGCCCGGCTTCCCTATCCATCACCAACTCCTGGAGGTTGCTCAAATTCATGTCCATCGAGTTGGTGATGCCATCCAACCATCTCATCCTCTGTCATCCCTTTCTCCTTCAGCCTTCAATCTTTCCCAGCATCAGAGTCTTTTCCAATGAGTTAGTTCTTTGCATCAGGTGGCCAGAGTGTTGGAGTTTCACCTTCAGCATCAGTCCTTCCAAACTACATCCTTCTTTAGTAGTTGCCATATTGATGCATTAACTCGGTAATACTTACTTACTGGCCTCTGTGTGCCAGACATGTTCTAGGTAGTAGGGATGTGTTAATGGAAACAGTCACAAGTGCTGTCCCTTATGGAGCTCACATTCTGGTAATGAGTTTATCACACTTTCCATAACAAAGCACACTGTGTTGAAAATACAGATAATTCAGATACCTGCTACTGTCTACCCATTTTTTTGGCTTATATTTCTAGTGTATTCTAAATATGTAAATGGAATGGTATTGAAGAATGACAAATAATATTTTAAGTATATAAAATGAGCTAGAGTTATAAGCCTTTGCTCATTTTCTCATAAAACTTTTGTATTGATATTCTCAATGACAGATCAATTTGTTATATCCTCATTTGTGCTTTTGAGTTCCTTGGGATGTAATATTGCATCATCAACATCAATTTAGAGTCCATAGATAATTAAGAATTGTCAGAGATTCAGTGCTACATGACCTGTTAGATTTTGTAGAAGAAAGAGCAATCTATACATGACAAAGTCTCATTATTTTAGTGCAGTGCACTGGAAAAACTGGTCAGATTGACTGTGTTTTCCTTTTAAAAGTAAATGTTGGAGAAGCTGAAACCATGATGAGTGTGCAGTGTAATAGTTTTTTTTGTATTGAGTTGCAATTCACATAACATAAAATTAACCATTTTACTAGGAACAGTTCACTGGCATTTATCACAGAGATGTACAGTGATCTCCGTCTAGTTCCAGATATGTCCAAGATAATATTAAAAGAAAGGTGACTTGTAAAACTAAGAAGAAAATCATTGTATATAACTAATGATTTTACGGGGAGTGAGAAAATAATAGTTTCTCTCAAAGTAATCAGATTGTAAACATGGGATTTAATTTTTAAAAAATCATCTGTCTGTATAAAATTCTCACATCCTCATCTTTGAGATCCTTTACTGTCTCTTGAACTGCAGCTGAAGATAAAGGACCTAAACTTATAAAGAACAAAATGTGCCAGAGTAAATGGATCATTTGTTACAAAATGAGGACACAGTCCCAGAGTCAGTATCAGACATTCAATACAGCTTCTCACAAAATGATTCTTACAATTAAGTCAAACCGTCTTTACTGAAATAATTTTCACTGGGTAAAAATAAAGGAGAATCAGAGTCTTGATTCACCCTCAAAGTGGGGAGAAAAATACCTGCCCAGTAAAGTGAAATGGGTTTCATCTTAGCCTGTTTAACATTCTGAGTAATATAGAAGAACACTGGCAAGCCCATGAATTTGGTTTGCCCTGAGAGAACTTTTCTGTTTAGGTGAATAGAGAACTGCAAGAAAAACAGTTCAATATTGGGTTATTCCTAACTTTCCATCTCCTAAAAGGATCTATGCAAAACATAAGTTTATGTAGCCTAACTTGACTTGAAGTAGTAGAGGAATTGGAGTGTTTTCTATCGGGTGGTATAATAGAGGGCTGCCCTGATGGCTTAGCAGGTAATGAGTCTGCCTGCAGTGCAGGAGACATGGGAGATGCAGGTTTGATCCCTGGGTCAAGAAGGTCCCCTGGAGAAGGAAATGGCAATCCACTCTAGTATTCTTGCCTGAAAAATACCATGGCAGTTGAGAGTTAATATAGTTGGGGTAACAAAGTTTCCCTAGATGAAAATAAATTCATAAAAGCCATATTTGGAAACAGTCATAAATTTGATTAGCATGTATCTGAACTGATCATTAGATGTGAAAAAATAGAGTGGAGTATAGAGGGCATTTTGAATAGATAGATGGACATAAAAAAAGTCTACCAGTTTATTAGAGATGCCATGATCTGTGTAATTGAATTACAGTTAAAAATAAAACCAAACAAAATGTGTGTATTGAATGGCTAGCAAAGCTCTAGTTTGTGACAGCCAGATACTAATAGACCTGGCCTTCAAAGAAATTGCATTGTTCCCCATCCATCCTATATATGTCACATAATTAAGTAGTAACACCTGGGAAGATGTATCCCAACAAAAATAAAGTTAAAGAATGATGTATCTTTGACTTGGGACCATGAAGAAGTTCCATGGAGGGGCTGAGATGTGAGCTGGGGGAAGATTTTCAGATGGATGGGAAGAAGCAAACAGATCCACTTGGGTACTCGGTCCTCTCATAAGAAGCAGCAAGTTTTAGGGATCCCTTTAAGTCCTGAAGCTTTCTTGTGAAAATTGTGATTAATTCATTAGCAATGAATAAATCATTATAATTTATACATAGTCATCCTCAAAGATTACAGTACAAAAAAATGAAATCACTGCTATCATCATGGTATTAGATATCACAAAGTAAATTCTATGTTTTGGCCATAAACTTACAGAGCAAGGGTCGACTTTTTCAGAGATAAACGTTTTCAGTGGGAAATAACCAATACACCAAAAAAAAAAAAAAAAAAAGTAAAAGAGAAAGTAAGTTTATGTGATATGGTCATCCTCTTTCATCTCCTGGAGGTATGCTAAATATTTCTGATAATAAATAAAAGGGATGCCGATGTAGTAGCCTAGCCTGACTTGAAGTAGCAGAGGAATTTTAGTATTTTCTATTGGATGATATAATAGAAGGCTTCCCTGATGGCTCAGTGGGTAAAGAATCTGTCTGCAGGAGACACAGGAGATGCAGGTTCAGTCCTGGGTCAGGAAGATCCCCTATAGAAGGAAATGGCAACCCACTCCAGTATTCTTGCCTGAAAAATCCCATGGACAGAGGAGCCTGGCGGGCTCAAAGAGTCGCAAAGAGTCAGACACAACTGAGCATAAGCACTCACGTATGCACAACATAATGGAATTGTTTTCTTCATTGAAGCTGGTTTAGAAGGAAGCTGGAATACTGTGTATTAGAAATGTAATTGTGTTTTGACTTGGTTCTGCTGAATCTCATTCTACATTACTGTAGAGCCTCTTGACCCAGGTTGACTCACTAACATTGACTTTAACTGTTGTGGTGGATTAACTGTGGTTGCAAATTTCTTGTTACTCTCTCCATCAAGATTTATCTCCCCTTTCCTTGAATCTCAGTTGGCACTGTGACTCTTTGGCCAATAGGATGCAATGGAAATGAGCCTGTACCACTTCCAAAGTCAGTCTTAAGGAGGACTGGCAGCTTGTGCTTCCTTGCTCTTGGGCTGTATCCTCTCAGAACGCAGCTGCCATGCTGTGAGAAGTCCAGGCCACGTGGAGAAGCCACATGTTGGTGCACCATCTGACAGTCCCAGCTGAGTTCCCAGCTGACATCTGGCATCAGCTGCTAGTCATGTGTGTGAATCTTGACTTTTTCAGCTCAATTACACCTCCAATGGATTGCAGCCCTAGCTGATATCTAATGGAGCAGAAGAACCACTCAGCTGAACCCAGTAATCCTGCGGGCTAGTGAGATGTAATACAGTGGTTGTTAGTTTAACAACAAATGTAATGTGTTTCAGGGCAATTTGTTTCATAGCAATATGTAACTGAAATCTTGAGATCTTCCCAAGAAGATCTCAGAACAGAGACTGTGGAAGAGCTTTTCTATTTAAACTATAAACAGATCATATGTGAATAACCTATGGTTCATTCTTGCAACCTCTAAAGATCACTAGGCAGAATTTTAGAAGGCTCTTGTTCTGGAAAATCAGCACCTTTAAGTTCATTTAGCAACTACATTAAAGTAAAATTAAAATGCCTATTTCATTGTTACACTTTCTGGTTCTCTTATTTTTCCTATTGAAGTAATAGGTAAACAATATGTAATCAGATGCCTTCTTTTGATTAAAAACAAGAAACAGTATTATTTGGTAGAAATAGCATGAGTCACAATTTTGTTCAAAATTTGTGCTATTGGCTATTGTTTAATAGCTATATGTCCATAGCTAAGTTATATAAGCTGCCTGAGTCCTTTTTTTTTTTAAACAAAAAAGATAATATGTTCTGTATAGAATTTAGTGAAGATCAGAAATCGTGTATGACAAGAACCTAGCAGAGTGCCTGGAATCACAGTGGAGCTCTATAAAGGTAGAGGTTGTTGTTATAGAAGAGGTGGTTATGCAGTTTTAAAAAGGTAATAATAATTTGTTTCTTGTTCATTGTTTAAGGGAACATGGAAATATGGGTGTTTCTGAACTTTATTGAAGATGGAGGCTAAAGGGTTAAAGTAACATATGCTTGCAATTCTTCCTACAAACATGCATGTTCTAGTCAAAGAAATTCTGACCCTCAATCCCATTCATATCACCCTGTATTCACTTCTTTATTGCTAGTAAGATTTGCTAAAGGGATAAAGGCAACTTCTGACTCCTAGTCTCCTAGAATAAAAGGAGAATTCCTTTTATTCTTTACCTCCTGTCCTACTCCCTTTCTCAATTACATTTACCTTCTACCTGCATGGGAAGCAGCTCTATGGGAGGCTGGCTGTCTGCAAACTGATCTTAGCTCCAAGAACTCACAGGATTCATGAACTGCCTCTCCAGGGAGGACACATATATATCCCACAGTGTGATTTGTGTAGTCTGTCTCTTAAGTTCCTATCCTTTACATAATCCATTCTTTTCCTTTGTAAGTGTTGGTCATCTTTAATATGACGGCTAGAGCAGTGCCCAGTAATTACTTTGTCTGCTGAATATGTTTGTTCTTAATGATTAAGGCAAGGTGAATAGTTGGCATTGGCACAACTGAAGGAGCACTTTTCTTAACTACAGGTTACTCTTCTCAGTACCTTCGCTTCCCTGCCTGATCTGGGCTCTGAACTCCGTGTTAGTCTTTGAAATCTAGGTGACCTTGGCTGTGGGTGAAATGCCAATGTATGAGTATGATACTTGCGTGAAATACTGGTTTGGTGCAGAATCATGAAATTAAGTACCACAAATTTAACCTGGGTGATATCTAAAGGAATTATAAATGATCCTAATTTAGCATAAGTATTTACTTGCCTAACTGATTGTGAGCATTCCATGAAAAATGGTCATTAAAATTTTAATTCCTCTCAGTCTGAATTCTGTAAATGCCTCCCTATAGATTTTTGATGATGTGAAATTTCATGTCCGTTGCTTGAATCTTTAAGAAAAATCTTTCTGCTTTAAAATCAAATAGTTAAAAGTTAGAAAGTGGGCATAGGAATTATTTTAAAGTGCAAGTTACTGCTATATAAATGCAGGTTATGTAGAGGTGAACTTAAGGATAATTCATTTTGCCCAGAAGCTTGTCAGAGCCATAATTACAATTATGCAAATTGGTTCAGGCTTTTGTTGTTGTTGTTAGTTATAGTACTGCAAACACACTTTAAGATGTCAGTACCCTTTAAATCACTTATAATTATGGGCTAATTTCATTTTGAAAGAATGATAGTATTATCTCATGCCCACTTAGAAGCTTAAAAATATTTCAAAGCAGTGGAGATTGTGTTTTACAAAATATAACGTGCTTAAAGCAGATTCTCTCAGGACTTCAACTTTAAATTTTATTGCTACTGGGACTCACATGATGGTTATGTAGTATGGATTTAGAGACCGTTTTTAAGACTCCTGTTGACATAGGTGAACAAAATGGTTCCTTGGAAACCATTCAGGTGTCCAGTCACAGTAAAGCATGGATTAAAGATTCAGATGCAGACATGCAGTGAACAGAAGGGTCTGGGCTGCCTGTTCTCTGTATTAAGGACAGTGCATTTCTTCCAGCCTTCTAACCACTGCTGTTTTAAAAGGAAAAAGAAAAGAGTCGGCAGTGAAACTATCTTTAAGGTAAAGCTCCTGAAACTTAACCCTAAAGGCGTGCTCTTATATAGAAAAGTCTTCTTAATCCTTGCAGTGCAGTTATAGCTGAGGACATGTGGTATACATTACAGCGCTCAGGGAATTCAACCTCCGCAGTGTGGAGTCACAGTGAAGGCTAATTTCAAGATGAAGCGGGAGCCTTCTCTATAGCTGTTACTGGTGTTTCTTGTTGGCTGGACATCAGTCTGGGACTGCTGTGAGTGGGACAGAAGGATGAAAATTTAAAGGGGACCCGTGTGGGCACATAAAGACCTCTCTCCCCTCCCTGAGCACCCCCTTCTCCAATGTATATTCCACACTTCACACTTGGGCATCACCAAGTCTTACCCAGTCATTGCGACAAGGGCTGAAGGCAGAGCTGTCCATGGTTAGGAGGGGAAAAAAGGAAAACAATGTTCTTGCTGTTGGTTGGGAACACCAGGCAGTAACAGTCCTCTCGGTGAACAAAACTTATTAGAGGGCTGGGGATGGAATGCTATCTCTCTGCAGCAGGCAGGAAGAAATTGCTGTTGAAAAGCTTACCTCTCTAGGGAGGAATCAGATATCAGACTTTGCCAAGCCTCAGGTCCAACCCATAAGGTCCCACCTACATCCACCCCCCGCCTCATCCTAGCTTTGTTAGATTGCTAGCATTGATCGCTGGCTTTTTCTGACCCAACAGTGGATGCAGAAGAGAGAACCAGGGAGACTTTAGAGCATGGGAGGTGGGGGTGGAAGATTAGGGCAGCTTTGGTAGGGAGGAAAAAAGAGAGAGAGAGAGAAAGGAGGCTAGCCGGGTGGGGGCCATGGGGACTCAGCTTAACTGCTGTCTGCCTGCTTCTCTTTGATTTGATGGCCTTTATTCCTTCTAATTGGATAAAATAGGAAGTCACTGGCAGTCCCGCCTTGCTGGGTATCCTGATTCTACTCAGACCAGCCAGCAGCCCCAGAGTGCGGATAGAGGGGTGGGGGTTGGGAGAGGAGGGAGGTAAAAAAGAAAGAAAGAGGGGAGAGAGAGAGTCTCTGGATGAAGAGGGGGAAGGCAAGGGGAAGAGACTGTGGAGAAGGCAGGAGCCGCAGAGGAAGAAAGTGAATGAGCGCTCGGGAAGGACAAAGAGGAGTGGCTGCGCGGGTGGGGGAGAGGCAGGGCGGCGAGCGCGGCGACCGCCCCTCCCGGCCGCGCTCTCGCCTCCAGCGCGCTCTGCGAAGAGACGCTTCGCCGTGATGCTCGGAGGGCAGGCACCTGCTGCTCTGTGATGATTCAGCCCCTTTCAGCCGCCGCGCTCACACCACAGGATGCTGTTGCTACTGTCGCTGCTGCCGCTCCTGCCGCCTCCGCTGCTGCCGCCGCCGCCGCCGCCGCTGGTCCTGCTCCTGCTTTTACTTCTTCTGCATGACAGTTGCTTTCTCCATCTGAGCAGACCCCAGCTGCAGCTGCTCGAGGTGAGAAACATGCCTTTCAGTTTGGGCTACTGGTTTACTTAACCGACCGCCGCCGCATCAGCTCCTGGGTTTCTCCGCTGGCCTCCCGTCTTCCTGACCCAGCCAGGATGGTTTGGAGAAGCATATAAAAGAACTGCAAAAGTGGCCCAGAAACAGCAGTCAAGAATTACAATATACTTTTATTTGGTTGTTGCTAGAGGCTTTTTTTGTTTGTTTTTTTTTTTGGCCTCCCCTGCTTTCCTCCTGAACTCCTCTTGCTTTTGATAATGGCCTTGGACTTGGACGACTTATCGATTTCTCCCTGTAAGATGCTGTATCATTTGGTTGGGGGGGGCTCTGCATGGTAATGGACAGTGTGAGAGGCCAGGCCTCCTGGAGGTGAGCCGATGGAGATTTATTCCCCAGACATGTCCGAGGGAGCTGCTGAGAGGTCCTCGAGCCCTTCCACTCAGCTGAGTGCAGACCCATCTCTGGACGGACTTCCGGCAGCCGAAGACATGCCGGAGACCCAGACTGAAGATGGGAGGTCCCCGGGGCTCGTGGGCCTGACTCTTCCCTGCTGCGTCTGCCTGGAAACCGAGCGCCTGAGAGGTTGCCTCAACTCAGAGAAAATCTGCATCGTCCCCATCCTGGCTTGCCTGGTCAGCCTCTGCCTCTGCATCGCGGGCCTCAAGTGGGTGTTTGTGGACAAGATTTTTGAGTATGACTCTCCCACTCACCTTGACCCTGGGGGATTAGGCCAGGATCCTATTATTTCTCTGGATCCAACTGCAGCTTCAGCTGCTGTGTGGGTATCAGCCAAGGCGTACACTTCACCTGTCTCCAGGGCTCAGTCTGAAACTGAGGTTCGAGTTACAGTGCAAGTTGACAATGCCCTTGGGTCCTCCGAGCCTTCGGCGGTCCCCACCCCCAAGAACCGTATCTTCGCTTTTTCTTTCCGGCCGTCCACTGCTCCATCCCTCCCTTCACCCACTCGGAGCCCTGACGTGAGAACACCCAAGGCAGCCACTCAGCCACCATCAACAGAAACTAATCTCCAAACTGCTCCTAAACTTTGTAAGTAGAGAGAGACGGGTGAGGATGTGTAGAGGAGATGGGTGGGCTTGAGGTCGTCTGAAGTGTTCTCTAGAGCCTAGAGCTGAGGTCCTTGTCTTCTCGGAGTTGAATGGCACGGTTTGGTTTAAGGCATCATGTGACTGGGTTGCTCTGGGAGAGATGAGTGAAAAGACCTTACAAACTGCTGGTTAGAACTGATGCTATCACAGCAACTCTCTCTTCCTGGATGGTGAAATCTGGGGTGAGGACCCAGAGCTTCAGCATCTCTGAGCCATGCTTGACTTTCAGTTCCATTCCATTGGTTTCTAACACTTTTTAGGATGAAAACATCAGACCATTTTATATACATATGACTTCTGTACAGCAGTGAGTAGGATCCTGATGTGTTTTTTTCCCCATGTAAACTTTCCATTACCTCTCCTCACCTTTCTGTTATCCTTTGCCTTCCAGCCAGCCCAAGTTGCGAGTTTTCTCCATCTCTTCTTCCTGTTCCCTAAACCACTTCTCCCCACGTTTGTACTTTAATTGGTTCTTCCCAATATCACATGAAGTCTTAGATGTTTACAGCACTCACCTCTTACCAGCAGGTTGCTGTCATGCTCAGATTATAGTTTGAGTTGCTGAGCACTTGTTAGGGGCAGTTTTATTCAGGATCTGGTACAATTCCACATGAAAAGATTTTCCCCAAACTAGGTTTTGTTTTTTTTTAATTTTATTCAAGTATAGTTGATTTTACAATGTTGTGTTAATTTCTTCTGTATAGCAAAGTGACTCTGGTATACACACACACACACAGACACACACACACACACACACATATATATTCTTTCCTATTATACTTTGTCCAAATTAGTTTTGCCTTCTGGAATCAAATATTTAAATAGCTTCCTTGACACTCATTAGAAAGTACAAGACGCATTAATAAATCATTTTTTTTCGGATGTGTCTTTTTTGTCCGTAAGATTGCAGCAGTCCTGTTTAATAATCTGTGAGTGAAGAGAGCCCGTGCTCTTAAAACAATACAGAGGAGTCCTATTGCCGTCTGTACTGGTCATTGCAATGCTTTATAATGGAAAAGTTGACAAGGATGAAACCATGACTAGTCAGATTGTTTTAAATGTCATTATAGAAGAGAGACATTTTCTATAGCTTTTAAAAAAGTTTCTAATTTACTTTTGTTTCACTGTCTTCTGTTCACCATTGAAACTGTTTCCTTAGAAAAAAGTAAAGGATCAGAGAATTCTGTCTGAATACCGTGTGTAAGTCAAGTCTCTAAAGGAGAGGTGAGGGTAAAGATTCTGTAATGTAATACCCCTACTGTTTCCCTCTGGATGGTAATGAAGATTAAAAATATCTTTTGCAGACATGTCGTTCAGTATGCGGGAGAGCCATATGTTCTAGAAATGCAGAAAAACTTGATTTGTGCTTTGATTCAGGCTCATTTCATACACACCAGTTTCAGTGGCAAAGATTTAAAGAGAAAAACAAAAGAGGCTTGCTTTTCAAGTGTAATTAGGGAAGAACCTCCTTTCTGCAGACACTGCTTTGTATCTTTATCAAATCCCCGAAGCATCATTAAAGATCTGACAGCCATCGCTGTATTCACCGTCTCTTCCCACCTGGCAAAGTGACCGGGAAATAATACCCAGATGAAATGACAGGCTATAAAAAGCAAGTACAGATCCTGCAAAGAGAAGCAAAATTCACTGTGAAGACAAGGTTACTTCTTTTGTCTTTTTATCATTTTCAACTTCAGTCTTGAATTAAAATGTGCCTGAATCAGTTTAGCTGTTCAGAAAAATAAAGAAGACCCTTTGAAAAACTCTTCGACTCAATTCTATAATTTTGTCATTGGAGGAAAACAAGCAAACAAAGAAACCTCCAGCACATTTTCCTAATCTAGGACTGTTTTAAAAAGTATCTTGTGACGTTTTGAGAAATTCTTTTCTAAGGTAAATTCTTTTCCTAAGTGTTTTAATAGATTATACATTCCATACAGTTTCTTTTCTTTTTTTTCCAAGGCAGGACATTGATTTTTCTGGCGTTTCTATTGAGTGGAAAAGATTTACTACTGTCTAAAAGCATCATAGTAGCCAGTTCTGGCCAGATACACAGCTGCAGCACTCTGAGTGCATTGGAGATAAGCCTGCAAAAGCTGTCTGGGATGTAGTTTTCTGGAAAGTTAGGGTTAGACAGTTGGTTAACACTTTACCGCCTATAGGGTTTGCTGTGTGAGACCCTTAGGGTTCCTTTTTTGAACTAGTGCCTGAAAACAACAAAAACATAAATATCCTAAAAATTATGAGTCTATATTTCTTTTATTTTGGAAAAGCACTGGTCCAGGAAGCTTTGGTTTTAAACACTCTTAAGCGATTGTTTAGCTGTTTAGAAGCTTGTAACCACTAACTGAAGGAGGGCAAAAAAGAAAGAAAGAAAAACTTGGCATTAGATAGTCATTTTGCAACCTCTTGAACTTATTGCTCTTCTACTAAGAAACTATCGCTTAGTCACAGAAAGAATGGGACTTTTCTTTCATCATCCTGCATGCTTTTGACATGCCTGAAGCTGTCACAGCTTATGTTTTAAAAAGACATTATCATATCTGAACCGTGCTCTTCCGTGGTCTCAGAACTTGATTCTCCATTTCTATCTGGCTCAGCATATTCAGTGTATTATGCACAGAGCTGTAGCCTTCAAGGTCATAGTCTGTGGAGGGCTAATTGATTCTTCTTTATCCTGGAGCCGGTGAGAGTAGAACAGAGACAATCCCGGTAATTGTGTCTGCTGTGTTATTTCCCAAACCAATCTACCTATTAGCACATTAGGGTTTTATTCCATAAATACTAGAATTACTCTCTCCCTTATTGACTCTTCTAAAATCAAGACACTCTTTGTCATTATTAGGCAAAATGTCACCTTTTAAATAGACTGGAGGTATAGTGACTATGTCAGCTATTTTAAAATGAGTATTTCTTTCATGAGGCAATATAATTGCATGTTCTTACCATCTTAGACAATGCATACAAGTAGAGAGTAAGCAATCTAATACAGGGCTTGAATTTACTATTTAGACAGTACATAAAATATGAAAACATTAAAACGTGTATATGTAACTCTAAAGTTTTTCTTTGTGTGGTTAGTGGTTTCCCACCATAATTATATTATTATGTTAATAGTTAAGTTTATAGTTTTCATCAAGGCAATTCTGGAACCATTCATTTGTTTCCTTTGCCTGGGCTTTAAAATTTTTCTTACCTTTTGTTTATCTGGAAAGATCTGACGCTGGGAGATTGCAAACTTAGATGACTATAAAAAGAGCTGATTAATTAAGTTGTAACCAGGAAACTAGGGTACCATCCTGAAAGAAAATGTATTTCTGAATGGTGCAGTCTGCTTGACAACTGACTCTTGGGTCTAAGAATGTATTAGTATTTTCTGGGACTTCCCTGGTGGCCCAGTGGCTAAGACTCCATGTTCCCAATGCAAGGGGCCCGGGTTCAGCCCCTGCAGGGAACTAGATCCCATATGCTGTAAAAATCCCATGTGCCACAACGAAGACTTAGTGCAGCTGAATAAATAAATTATATATATATATATATATGTATATATGTGTACACATGTGTGTATATATATATATGTATACACACACAAAAACACACAAAAAGAATGTATTAGTGTTTTCATCTTAGGCCAAACTTGTTTTGCTTTTTCTTAAATCTTTGTACTGTTGAGTTTCATGGCCCACCGTTGTTACCAGAGTGACAATATGAATCACTACACTATGCAAAATTCAACATGATCAATTGACTATACTATAGGATTTTTCCCTTTCTGTTGAAAAGTGGCATTCGTTTTAAGCCCAGTAGACTCTTCTACTTCCTTGCAACTGTACCTATAGTTGTTTCAGAATGGTGATTCCAAATAAATTTTCTCTGCTTTCACCATATTTGTTGAAAGCCTAAGACATTAAAAACTGGAAGAAATGGGTAGATCCTCGATGTGAACTAAATAATTTTATTAATTTACTGATGAGGAAAACCAGACTCTGAACAATTTAGTAAAATGAACCCTTTTATTAAAATTCACAAAACTCTGAAAAGTTTAGGGAAACCCCAATAGTAGAAAATAGAGCAATGTCCTACCTCCCTGAATTTAATCCCCAACAGTGCTGTTTTCCCCTATCATTTTTCCCCTGTTCTAGAGGATTAGATGTGAAGAGAAGTGAAAGTCACTCAGTCATGTCTGACTCTTTAGATAAGGGTCTTCCCAACCCAGGTCTCCTGCATTGCAGGCAGATTCTTTACCGTCTGAGTCACCATGAACTCCAAGAGTACTGGAGTGGGTAGCCATTCCCTTCTCCAGGGGATCTTTCCAACCCAGGGATCGAATCAGGGGCTCCTGCATTGCAGGGGGATTTTTTAACATCTGAGCTACCAGGGAAGCCCAAGAGAGTTAGAGCTGAAGACTAAATCAGGTAGTTTAAGTGGCATCTGACTGCTAGTTACAGGAAGTGCTTCAAGTGGGACCACTGGTCATGTGTATAGAGTTCCCACTTAAAAAATTAAAATTAAATTTTCTTTTCACTCTCTTGTTCTGTTCTTACTAAATTTTCAGCAGATACGACCTTTTTTTATTTCATCATTCATACAGTATTCAGCTTGCTTTTGAGAAAACAGCTTAGTTTTTCTCAGATGACCTCTTTCCTGACAGGCAGCAGATGGCTATATGGCTCACCTCTTTCCTGAACATCCCAATTTAATTATTTCTCCTTATTCCTTTATGATACCCAGTTTTGCTTCCTTCCTCTCCCTTCTCACACTCCCAATTGTATCTTGAATCTTTCTTATTTTCCTAATTATGCCGTATTAGCTTTTCTATGTCAAAATTCTACTGCACTCTGAGATATCAAAGCATCTTCACCTGTCTTTTCTTTCCTATAGAAACTTAATGCATTTTAATACTGAACAATACTTACACATTTTACAAAAACACATACCAAAAAATGTCTTCATCTGATGAACAACATACTGGTTTGTTACAGCCACCATTCATTCAAAATTTGGCCCTTTTCTTTATCTCACCTTCTTCTTTTCCTTTATATTGACATATAAATATACATATCAGCATTTTCGCATTCCCAGAAAATTGTGTCCCAGACCATACATCTCTGTTTGTCTTCCTTCCCTTTAAATAATATTGCATAATATCCTTTTAAAGCATGAAGGAAGAGAGAATCTGTAGACTGAGAAACAAAGACATTAAAAGGTTATGACTTGTCTAATGTTGAGCTGGAAGCCCCTGAAAACTAGGTCTATAACTCTCATCCTGAACTTTCTACCAGGCCATGAATGGTACCATGTCTACGTTTATGCTTGTTTTTCCATTTTTATTATTGTTGTTATGTTCGTGTTTCAATTTGCTTCCATTGTTTCCTCTTTGTCTTTATTCAATGAATACATATCAGGGACCTAGTATGTGCAGGCATGATTCTAAATGCATCATATCACCATAGAAACCAATAAAAGCCCTTGCCCTCATAAAGCTTACATTCTAGTGGATTTTTAGAATCAATTAGCACAACTCTGTTTCTTTACTTTGCTACATAAATACTCTGAATTCAGTGTTTCTTCTCCTCACCTTCGTTTTATTCACATTTTGACTGCCATTCCTGTTTGCTACTATTCCTCTTTGTGGAATACTGAACACTTAACCAATGATATCCTCTACCTTAAAGTGAAACCACTTCTATCTCTGCTACTGGTAACTTTGCCTGATTCCTGTTCGACCTCTATGACATAATTTAACCAAACCATTGACGTGGTCAGGAAGGTGAAATGTGTTTAGCCCTTTTAAGAACACTCTCTGAAAATGGGAAAGTGTGTTAGTTGCTCTTTGAGACCCCGTGGGCTGTATTCCTCCGGGCTCCTCTATCCATGGGATTTCCCAGGCAAGAATACTGGAGTGGGTTGCCATTTCCTTCTCCAGAGAGTTTTCCCAACCCAGGGATTGAACCTGTGTCTCCTGCATTGCAAATGGATTCTTTACTGCTAAACCACCAGGAAATCCCTAAAATAGAAAATATTTCCATATTTCCAACATGTAAAGATTGTAAGATTGCTTGTAGATTCTAGCAACCTGATAGCTATAAATATTTTTTTAATCATATTTTGTATGTATTTTTATGGCTTACTGAACAAAGGTATTAAAATATTCCCAAGGATTTTTAGTTTCATTGTCCAGAGAAAGGATTGAATCTGTCATTAAGTTGTTTAGTTCTCAAATTGAAATAAAACTTAGGTTCATATACCATTCACATGAGTAGGAGTGATCAGTCTGCATTATCTCAAACCTTGTTGCCATCTTTACTGCAGTGAATTGAACCTAGTGTTGTCTATGTATATGCAGTCAAAGATTATTTCTGACAAATATAATTGATATTATGTAATAATAGACTTTTATATGTTGAACGTTTGGAGAGATAATCCAAGTGTCTGCTAGAGGGAGGAAATTAAGATCTGGAAAAGTGAAGCGACTCACCCAAAACACTATAGCTAAGTGCTGTCAGTGCTAAGACTAAAACAGAAATAATTCTTGTCTTCTCTACACTCTCTTTTCCTGTCCAAATTAGTTTTAGCCTTTATATTCAAATAGTATGTATTGCCTTAATGCAAATGAGTGTGCCTTCCTATTTATTATTTAAATACTAACTAGTAAGGCTCATCACTCCACTACAGATCTCTTCTTTAAAGAAGACAATTTTCCCTTTCTGATTTTGATCCGTATAGGAAATCAGTTTGGCCTTTCCCAAAAACATACGTATATGGGACAATTTTTAAAATTTATTTATTTTTAATTGAAGGATAATGGCTTTACAATATCGTGTTGGTTTCTGCCGTACATCAACATGATTCAGCCATAGGTATACATATGTTTTCTCCCTCCCACTCTCATCCCATCCCACCCCACTGGGTTGTCGTAGAGTACCCTTTGGAGCGCCCTGAGTCCCACTGGCTGTCTATTTTACATATGGGAATGCATGTGTTTCCATGCCACTCTCAGTTCATCCTGCCCTCTCCTTCCCTAACTGTGTCTATCAGTCTGTTTTCTATGTCCGTGTCTCCATCGCTGCCCTGCAGATAGGTCCATCAGTACCGTCTTTCTAGAGTCCATATACATAGGTTCATAGACAATATTTGTTTTTCTTTTTCAGACAGTTCACTCTGTATAATAGGCTCTAGGTTCAGCCACCTCATTAGAACTGACTCAAATGCATTCCTTTTATGGCTGAGTAATATTCCATTGTATGCCCCATATATATACCACAGCTTCTTTATCCATTCGTCTGTCAGTAGACATCTAAGTTGCTTCCACGTCCTAACTATTGTAAATAGTGCTGCAGTGACTGTTGGGGTACATGTGTCTTGAACAGTTATGGCTTTCTCAGAGTATGTGCCCAGTAGAGGGATTGTTGGGTCATATGGTAGTTTTATTCCTAGTTTCTTAAGGAAACTCCACACTGTTCTCCATAGTGGCTGTATCAATTTACATTCCTACCACGAGTACAAGAGGGTTCCCTTTTCTCCACAAGCTCTCCAGCATTTATTGTTTGTAGATTTTTTTGATGATGGCCATGCTGACCAGTGTGAGGTGATACGTCATTGTAGTTTTGATTTGCATTTCTCTGATAATGAGTGATGTTGAGCATCTTTTCATGTATTTATTAACCATCTGCATGTCTTCTTTGGAGAATTCTCTGTTTAGGTCTTTGGCCCACTTTTTGATTGGGTTATTTGTTTTTCTGGTACTGAGTTGCATGAGCTGCTGTATATTTTGGAGATTAATCCTTTGTCAGTTGTTTCATTTACTGTTACTTTCTCCCATTCTGAGGATTGTCTTTTCACCTTGTTTATAGTTTCCTCTTTGAATTCCTATTCTTAAAAACCTTTTAAGTTAAATTAGGTCCCACTTGTTTATTTTTGTTTTTGTTTCCTTTACTGTAGGAGGTGGGTCATAGAGAATCTTGCTGTCATTTATGTCAAAGAGTGTAATGCCTATGTTTTCCTCTAAGAGTTTTATAGTTTCTGATTTTACATTTAGGTCTTTAATCCATTTTGAGTTTATCTTTGTGTATGGTATTAGGAAGTGTTCTAATTTCATTCTTTTACATGTAGCTGTCCCATTTTCCCAGCACCAATTATTGAAGAGACTCTTTTCTCCATTGTATATTCTTACCTCCTTTGTCAAAGATACAGTGCCCATAGGTGTGTTTATCTCTGGGTTTTCTATCTTGTTCCTTTGGTCTAGATATGGGAGAATTTTTTAACAATCAAAGCTAACCCGACTGAAGTGTGCTCCTTATTTGGAAAGAATTTAGTATCTTCTTAATAGAATATTCAATCAGTGACATTGTTGAGGGACATTCATGCTCCCAGCAGGTTATTAAATATGTTTACTACTGATGTCTTTTACAGCTTTGATTTCTGTCTTGCCCTAGGCCTTAGCTTTCTAGTTGGGAATTTTTGAAAAATTTTTATTTTATATTGGGGCATAGTTGATTAACAATGTTGAGTTAGTTTCAGGCATATAGCAAAGTGATTCACTTCTATGTATACATGTATCTCTTCTTTTTAAAATTATTTTCCCACTTAGATTATTACAGAATATTGAGCAGAGTTTTCTGTGCTATATAGTAGGTCCTTGTTGATTATCTGTTTTAAATATAGTAGTGTGTACATGTCAATGCCAAACTCCCACTCTATGCCTCCATCTCCCCCTCCCCCTCTGGTTACCATAAATTCCTTCTCTATCGCTGTGAGGAGCAGACTGAAATTTTAATCCCACGTGCCACTCCTCATGGGCTTGAGCAAGTTAGATCATCTGTCCGAATCTGTGTCCTCATTTATTCGTGAGAACAGTAGTGTGCTTCTCTTGGGGATGTTTGGGGGATTCAATGAGTTAGTGGAAAACAAGAAGTCCTAAGCCTAAGATACAGTAAATATGAAACCAGTACCAATTTTTTCTCTCTCATTCTACTTAGACTGCTTTCTTCACTTTATTCTTTTCCCCTTTTGATCTTGAATATATAGTTTTATAACAAAATCTGGAGAATAAGTTTAGGAGTCTGGGAAAGCTTATAAAAACCTTAGAAGATGAGAGTTGAAGAAGCATCATGGTGCTGTGGAAACTGTACTGGAAACTTGTCATCAAATCCTAGTTCTACCATTTATAAGCTGTATGACCTTGAGAGAATTACATCACCATTTGAGATTCAGTTTTTACATCAGAACAAATTGGAATGTTAATCCCTTAAATGCTCGTGAGATTGTGTTGAGGGCTACATAAATTACTCTATGGGAAAAAATATTAGGATATTAGGACAAGACTTAAGAAATATTAACTTCCTTCCTCTCTCTAGCACCATTCATATGAACACTATCTACATGTGTTAACATTCCTAGGAGTAAATTGTAGAGCATCTTAACATATGGATTAATTTGTTATGTCTTAGAATGATATAGAACTTTACTCATTTCTTGAACTCTAGTATCATAAAAGAGTGATTTTCCCTCAAAAACTGTTAGGATACATAGATTGATTCTCTTTGAGTAATGTCAAAAAGTCACATTGTGAGGGACTTTCTTACAGGGAGAATGATAAGGAATTACTTGCAAGAGAGAAAAAGACAGGTAGTAGCTAAAGTTGTGTTTGTCAAGAAAGTACCTTCTTCAGGGTAGTGAACAGGAATTTATACAGTTTAAGTGTGGTGCCTGGAAGGAGCTGGACCCAAAGGATCATGGATCGTTATTTATCTGAATGGAAATGATGTTCACCAAATGTTTTTCATTGTTCCAAAGTGGAATTTCTGGACCCCCAAAAGATAGCAATTCAGCTGTTCTCAGCATTTTTGTAAAACCCATAAAAACAATAATTTATGTAGAATAATTTTGGTGGTAGCTGGTGGTGGCTTAGTCACTAAGTTGTGTCCGACTCTTGCAACACCATGGACTGTAGCCCACCAGACTCCTCTGTCCATTGGGTTCTCCTAATTTTATAGGAGCTGGATCAAACATAGCAGTTGTTTTAATTTGGTTAAAATTATAATATAAAGTGTATATTGAATTCTACAAATAATACATATGTTTCATGTGTGCCCATAATATCCTGAGTAAAAGGAGAATTGATTTGATGATTACCTAATAACTAAAATTGGTACATAAAATCATTTAAAGTGTAGAGGAACAAGTTGTTTATCAATAAGTTTCAAAACACAAACAAAATCAAAACTCTAGCCCTATATCTAAATGCTAGAGGCTTGTAAAAACTAAAAGAAGCAAAAAAAAAAAAAATTGTTACAGCAGCAGAGAATAATTATATCTTAAATATATCCTGGAGATTCTGCTACAGTGAACTTGAAATCTTATTAGCTGGGATATTGGTCCCTGTACTACAAAAAGAAAACAGTAAACAATACTGGATGCACTTAAGGGCCTTTGATATTTTTGTACATCTAATGATCTTTCTTGCATAGATATGTAATTTGTAAGAGCTTGTCACTTAGCAGCATGTATAATAATCAGCACAGTATATGTGTTTTCATGTATTCTTTACTGTAGAACCAGAGACATGGGAAAACTTTTATGTGTTGGTCATTTTGATTCTTAACTATTCTAGTACGATTGATTTGCTGCAGAAATTGAGCTCTGAATCAATATTGGAGCAGCGAGGCCACCATTTCTAAGGGGAAAAAACTTGATAACATACTAGGGCAGAGGCTTTTCTGACAGTGCAGTGGAAATAAACTGATTGATCCAATGAAATTTGATGAATTATCATGGAAAGCTTCCTATGATAAAGCATTTTTTATTTTTCGTCATGAAGATGGTGTGACAAGACGAGACTGGATTTACTGTGACTTTCAGTGATATGCACTTGAGTGTTTGAATTGTCTTCTTTGAGTTACTGCCGTCCCAGCCAAAGGGGAAATTTATGAGCTCTGTTTTAATCAAAAGTTAGTATGGAATTTAATACTGAAATAACTCGCTACTCAAAAAAAGTGTCTTCCAAACTCATTTTTAAAATTTGTTCTTTAAAATTAAAGCAAATGTCCATTTATTCGTATGCATTTGAAAATGGCAACCACATTGAAGACAAAGATGGTGGCCACGAAGGACACATAATTAACAGGCAAACAAATGACACCAGAAGTTTCGAGTTATTAGCTTTGCTGTCTGTGTTGGTATCCCAGTTCAGTTCAGTTCAGTTCAGTCGCTTAGTCATGTCCAACTCTTAGCGACCCCATGGACTGCAGCACGCCAGGCATCCCTGTCCATCACCAACTCCTGGAGCTTGCTCAAACTCATGTCCATTGAGTTGGTGATGACATCTAACCATCTCATCCTCTGTCATTCCCTTCTCCTCCCTCCTTCAATCTTTCCCACCATCAGGGTCTTTTCTAATGAGTCAGTTCTTCACATCAGGTGGCTAAAGTATTGGAGTTTAAGCTTCAGCTTCTGTCCTTCCAATGAATATTCAGGACTGATTTCCTTTAGGATGGACTGGTTGGATCTCCTTGCAGTCCAAGGGACTCTCAAGAGTCTTCTCCAACACCACAGTTCAAAAGCATCAATTCTTTGGTGCTCAGCTTTCTTTATACTCCGACTTTCACATCCGTACATGACTACTGGAAAAACCACAGCTTTGACTAGATGGACCTTTGTTGGCAAAGTAATGTCTCTGCATTTTAATATGCTGTCTAGGTTGGCCATAACTTTTCTTCCAAGGAGCAAGTGTCTTTTAATTTCATCGCTGCAGTCACCATCTGCAGTGATTTTGGAGCCCAAGAAAATAAAGTCTGTCACTGTTTCCATTGTTTCCCCATCTATTTGCCATGAAGTGATGGGACCAGATGCCACGATCTTTGTTTTTTAATGTTGAGCTTTAAGCCAACTTTTTCACTCTCCTCTTTCACTTTCATCAAGCGGCTCTTTAGTTCCTCTTCACTCTCTGCCATAAGGCTGGTATCATCTGCGTATCTGAGGTTTTTGGTATTTCTCCTGGCAGTCTTGATCCCAGCTTGTCTTTCATCCAGCCCAGCAATATAAATTAAATAAGCAGGGTGACAATGTACAGCCTTGACATACTCCTCTCCCAGTTTGCAACCAGTCTATTTTTCCACGTCTTATTGTAACGTTGCTTCTTGACCTGCATACAGATTTCTCAGGAGGCAGGTCAGGTGGTCTGGTATTCCCATCTCTTGAAGAATTTTCCACAGTTTGTTGTGATCTACACAGTCTAAGCCTTTGGTGTAGTTAATAAAGCAGAAGTAGAGGTTTTTTCTGGAATTCTCTTGCTTTTTCTATTGTCCAACGGAGGTTGGCAATTTGATCTCTGGTTCCTCTGCCTTTTCTAAATGCAGCTTGGTGTCTAAATGTTGGTGTCTGATGGTGATATAATCTTATTTCTCTAATATGCCTCTCTTCTCCACCCTCTCATTATTTGGGGGGTGTGGTGGAGGGGGGAGGCCATGTGTCATGGCGTGCAAGATCTTAGTTCCCCAGCCAGGGATCAAACCCATGCCCTCTACAGTAGAAGCACCAAGTCTTAATCACTGGACCACCAGGGAAGTCCTCTCTCCTTGCTATCCTACAGTTACTTTTCTCTCTACTCTCCTCACTATTTCTTCTTCTCCAGTGGCCTTTCTGCTCATCCCTCCTCAATTCTCCCACCATGCTCAGAAACCAGGGTCCCAGAGCATCAGAGGATGTGGAGCAGATGGTCCAGACCTGTGGTTTCTCCCTAGATGGGGTGGGGGATGGAGAGTGAAAGAGACCTGAACCGCAGACTTGACCACGAACAGCCTGGTGACTTTCACTGTTGCCTCCTCCTTTGCTAAGTAACAGGAAGTATTTGTTTTATAAAATATGTTCGTGTCATGCAATAAAAGCTCCATAAATAAATGGAATGATCTTCAAGACAGTGGAATTGAACTCTTGTTAGCATTTGTTTGTAATCCCTTGGTGGAGCTTCCTGGGTCATAATTGCTTGCTCTTCTGGGAGCAAAAGGAATCAGTAACCATTGATTGTTACATGATGCTAAGTATTGCCTACAAAGCAAATCTTAAGAGTGATTAGTGGTAGCATTGAGTGTTACAGCTCTGATTTTTCCTGGCTATAATCCTTGAGCAAGCTGGGTTTTTACAGTTTTCCCATCAAACAACTCATGACTTTTCAAAGAGAAGAGAAAAAACATCATGTCATCTGTGAAGACTTGGGTTTACATAGGGAGAAAAAAAATTATGTAAAATAATTATGTCAATCTTTTTATCTTTCTACTTCAGTGACAGCAGAGAGATACCTACAATAACTCCTACCTAGGAAGTTCAGTTTCATATGACTCTAACTGTAGTTTATCTGCACTCTGAAACCTGAGGTACACATAGCCCATGACCTACATTTTACTAAACAGTAAACTGTTTATACGACTGAGTGACTGAACTGAACTGAAACTATTTATAAAAACATTGGGATCAATATGGTAAGTCTTTGGCTTCTCAAAATCCTTGGGAATTAGTTGCCTAGTTTTTAAAATAGCTGATGCTTTGTCACCTTGAAACTTTAATTTTATCCATTTTGGATCAAAATCTCTTTTTTTAAAACTTTATTTTACTTTACAATACTGTATTGGTTTTGCCATACATCAACATGAATCTGCCATGGGTGTACACATGTTCCCAATCCTGAACCCCCCTCCCACCACCCTCCCCATACCATCTCTCTGGGTCATCCCAGTGCACCAGCTCCAAGCATCCTGTATCCTGCATTGAACCTAGACTGGCAATTCATTTCTTACATGATATTATACATGTTTCAATGCCATTCTCCCAAATCATCCCGCCCTCTCCCTCTCCCACATCTCTCAGTTCAGTTCACTCAGTCCTGTCCAACTCTTTGTGACCCCATAGACAGCAGCAGGCTGGTCTTTCCTGTTCATCACCAACTCCCGGACTGGTGCTTGCTCAAACTCATATCCATCGAGTCAGTGATGCCATCCAACCATTTCATCTTCTTTCGTCCCCTTCTCCTCCCGCCTTCAATCTTTCCCAGTATCAAGGTCTTTTCCAATAAGTCCGTTCTTCACATCAGGTGGCCAAAGTATTGGAGCTTCAGCTTCAGCATCAGTTCTTCCAATGAATGTTCCAGACTGATTTCCTTTAGGGTTGACTGGTTTTTTCTCCTTTCTGTCCAAAGGACTCTCAAGAGTATTCTCCAACCCCACAGTTCAAAAGCATCAATTTGATAATTTATACTACTTGTTAATGGGATTTATTCAATATAGGATCTTCATAATGGTGAATCCTGTGGTATCTTAAGGACATAGTGGGTTAGGTTATAACTTTCAAGAAAACTGAGCTCATTAGGACATTTTGAGTTATATTGGGTATTCTAATCCCAGACCTATATGTATTTTAAATGCACTGAGTTATTGCATGGATGCAGTTAGAATTTCAGAGCTTTAAGGCCTCAGGGAAAGGCTTTAAACCAAATCTTTTCTTTCGGCAGAAAGAAAAATAATATAAACTGTCCAATTCCTTGTCTGTGAAGTGGCACTAATTATACCTCCCTTTTGTGGTTGTTAGGAGGATCAGATAAGTTAATGTATATAAATATTTAGAATCACCCCTGGTATATAAGCATTATGTATAACGTATAATAATGTAATCCTGAGCTGCCATTATGCAGGTTTTTTTAAGTTAAATTGCATTTCTTTGAAATCCAAACTTGACACCTTGCAATGGCTTATAGCAGGCGTGAAGAAAGGAATAGGGACTTCAAAAAAATATTGACAAAGCTATGGCTGTACTACCATTTTCATTTGGTTTGCTCGTGTGGGTGTTTTTCCTTTGTGTGATTTGTGTTACCATCTTATCTGTACTGTTCTCAGGAATTAGAAGGGGAGTTGAGGAGGATAATCGTCACTCCACCTGTCAGCCAAAAGTAGAGCTGCGGGGTATAGATGGGTTGAGACAGGAAGCCCTCCTTGCTGGCAAATGGCCATCTGTTGACATGGCTGTGAACAAGCACATGGGTGCATGGTTAAAGTTATTGCTGTGGCTTCTTACTTTGTCATAAAATGGTGTGCAGGTCTACAGGGAGGGAGGCAATGAAATTCTCTTCGTTGCTGGAGAATAATTGCAGAAGCTTCAGATTCCATAATGCTTTCATTTCAGCAGGCCAGAAATCTACTCATTACCCAGATGTAGGAGTCAATAAATGAATGTGATGATCGGAGCTGTGCATGATGAGATAACAGTGATTTGGAGGTATCTGAATTTTATGAAACAAGATCACAGCAGAACCACTGACATTTCAAAGATGTCAGAGTTCTTTCAGATAACCTGGTTGAAATATTTTACTTTACTACTGAGGAAACCAAGATATGGGAATATGAAATGATTGGGCCTTATGTATTTTCTTTGTAAGAAACAGAGACTGACCTATAAAAGGGCGATGCCACCTCATTGTGCTTTTTTTTTTTTTCCAAAAGCTATGCTACTTTATGGTTTCCTGGGTGGCTCAGTGGTGAAGAATCTCCCTGCCAGTGCAGGAGACTTATGTTCAGGGGAGATGCTCTGAGAAGGAAATGACAACTCTTTCCAATATTCGTACCTAGAAAATCCCATGGACAGAGAAGCCTGGCAGACTACAGTCCATGGGGTTGCGAAGAGTTGGACATGACTTAGCTACCAAACAACAACAATGCTACTTTTACATAAATTAGTGAATTTTTTAGAGTTGTAGAAACTTCAATTTTTCCTTTCTTACCTATTCTTTATTGAGTGACTCTATAGACTTTGTTCCAAGAGTTTATTTCTAAAGGGAGAAAACATACAAAAGGATACAAGTCAGTCAGTCATGAACCATTTTAGAAGATGGCAAGTAGTATGGAGAAAATAGCCCGTGTAAGGTGGTCAGAGTTCTCAGGGAGAAGCACGTGTATTTTAAATAGAATGATTAGAGTAGGCTGCCTCAAGAAGAGAGCAGTTAATAAAGACTTGAAGGAGGGTACTTAGTTCATTTAAGGATAAAGGAATCACAGTGGGCATTGAAAGATATATGCAGTTTTCGATGGGTTTAGTTTTATTTCAGATGAAAGGAAGGTCGAGAGTGAAGTGGACATGTTGGGCGCATAGTAGACCAGTTTGATTGGTATGAGGGTTTGGTTAATAGCCGGTATTTATGAACCATGCATTGTATGCTCCATCTTTCATATGTATTATCCAGTCTTCACAAAAACCACTGGCTAGGTGCTTTCCTTGTCCTTCTGTCTGCTGTAAAAAACTATGGCACAGAAGAAACTGATGGTCCAAAAGTTAAAATAATAAGAAGGATGATGATAATGACAATGATGATGATCTGAATAGTGCAAGAGAGTGGGAAGAAAACCATAAGAGAGACTACGAATAAAGAATTCCCCAACACTAATTGAATATGAGGAAGGAAGGAAGTGATTATGCATACTCGAGTGATTTAGAGGTTGTTAAATGAATGAGTTTCTGAAGGACAAGGTCATATATTTATTCACCATGTATTTACTGTGCTCTGCTACGTCTTTGCATATTTATACATTTACAGAATGAAGTAGATTTATAATAAATGACTTGTGCTTCCAGGAAATATTCATTGTTGCTTCCTGAAGCGGCCAGTCCGTTAAATAATATTAATTGTTCTTCCCTCAATATTCTTTAAAAATTGAAATGAATAAAATTCAAAATTTAAAGGCACTTTTACTTCACTTTTTAGTGACATTATTCACTGATGCTGGTGAATCAGAATTTGGGGGGAATATATTAAATCTATCCTCTTTAGTCAGTGCCAGTAGCTTCGGTACTGAGGTTTATTTTGATGTAGAAGTTGTATATGGAATTGCATATGGGATTTATAGTTAGCCCATTTTACTAAAGATCTCTATGTATTATCTCCACAGCATACTACTTAGCTTCACAGATTCTTTTATATTTAGTAATGTTGTGTGTGAATTCTTAGCTTATAATTGTACAGCTACTACAGGAAGTACTGTTCCTCCAAAATCATTATTAACATATTTTCTCTTTTTTCATTGACTATTCAAATAAGGCACTATATTCATTAAATTCCACAAGTTCTTTCAGTTTATTCAAAGTATGAGGTCTGAAGTACTGCAGTTAATATAAGATTTCTGGCAGCCTATTAATAATAACATTCTCAATTTGTAGCTCCTTCATCCATGTAATTTTAGTGATATATATGCTATGTTCCTGGAAAAGGAACATTTCAAGATTAAAGAGGCAGTCCACATGTTGGTGCTTTTATTCAGTTTTTCAAAACTGATAAATGGAAAGAGACAATATAATTTCTACCTGTACTGTTCAAAAACAAGCCATGAATATTAGAGGTGCATCATACATAGTATGACCGCAGATGTGGGCAGTTAATGTTACAGACGTTTCTTTATTGAGTTGTTTATTTCAAGCAGTAATTGTTAAGTTAGTAAAAATAAGGAAATAATTTTAAGTATGATGAAAATACTTGTATTGTTTTAAACAATGAGGAAAAGCTTGAGCAAGAAATTGCATGTCATATTTTAATATGGTTAGAATATTTAATATTTTCTATCCAAAAGTACATTCTCATTTGAATTAAAATTCATCCTGCAATGCAAAAATTCTGATTTCTATTCCTTCTTATCTGCTGTCTGATCTTGACCTTGTGTTTCTTGAAATGGAACTTATTTTGTTAATAATTCTTTGACTTTTGCACCAAAATTCCTTAGGGTCCAAAGCAGGAAAGAGAAAGTTTAATTTCTTCAGGTTAGCTTGGAAATTAGGATTTAGGTCTACTTACTTCCTCTTTCTGCATATTGAGTATGTAAACTCTAGAAGTTTATGGAACTTTTTGTCAGAGAAACTTCTAAATCACTTGCTCAGGTGAATATGAACTGAGACTGACTGTTCTTTGGCATTTCAACGTCTACCCTCTTGTGCCCTGCACAAGAGAAGAATGGGAGTCACCATAAGTCCAAGTGAAAAACCCCTGGAGGAGCGATGCACGAGGATTCTATTTAGATTCACTGATTTCCATCTTTGGTTTCAAATAAAAGCAACCTGTTCATATTTTTCAAGAGAAAAAATGGGAGCCTCCTTCCCTGTTCCTATTATACCAATTTAAACTCTGAAAAACTCACCCAAATTCTAGATGAGTTTTTTCAGTCTATCTTTGTCCATCTAAGGTGTGAAGATAAAAACAAGGGTATTTTTTTTTTTAATGAAGCTAGTCAAATTTGTGAAAAGTAGAATTTCCTAGGGAAATGTAGTGATAAATTTTATTTCCTTATCATATATTAAAATTACCCGTTTCTATGTATGTAACATACAACTGATTCATTTTAGAGACTAACACAACAGTAAAACAGCTATATTCCAAAACAAATTAATTTAAATTTTTTAAGTAAAAGAAATTAAAATAGACTAGATAAAATAAATAAATAAAATTATAAAATAGAAGTACTGTGGTTAGGTGCAGATGAAGTTAGTGCTTGCTAGAAGGATGTTTCTTAGGGCAAAGACTTAGAATTTGCCTGTTTCTTCTTCTTATGCTACTGGATCGTTTATAAGATCTTCTCTCCAACTTGATCATTAAAACAGGCTGACTGATGTTGATGACTGACACACCCAGACTATATCAAACAAGTTATCCGTTCTGAAATGCATTGGCCGCTTTGAATTTTTATAAACGGTCTGCTCTCATTCATACATTATAAGCAGGTTCAGCCACAATAATTCGAGGCAAATGTCGGTAGAAAAGAAAGGTGCTTTAATTAGAAAATCTGGCAGTCTGGGGAGAAAGTGAACTCGTGTCCAGAGACCAACAGAAGATTCTGCACAGCCAGGACAGTTTGTCAAGAGCGGGGAGGAACCTCTGAATAGTCAAGGTGGGAGGTTGGCTTCTGCATTATTTTCCGTTGAGTGCAGACTAGCTCCCTCTTCAGAGGTTATCATTCCTGCGCGATCTGCCTACAGGATTTCTTGTGGGGGGAAGGCATTTGGGGATGGAAAACTAGTCATTTTTTAACTGCTTACTTTTTCAGTCTTGCTTCCTTTTATCTAGAAAAAGAATAAACAGGTTAGACAAGGCATGGTGTGCATTCAGGAAGGCATTACCGGGAGTTAGTTTTGATTGTTTAGTGATCTCAGTCCTATCATTAGGTTCTTTTAAGGTTCGAGGGAGATAGAAATGGGCAAACAGGAAAGGGGCAGAAGAGTTGCTTTCAACATGGTGTTGGTGCTGAGAAGGGAGGAGAGGCTACGGTGCTGCTTTTTTAACATGTGGGGTCTCGGTTAAAGATCCACATTCCCCCTTTCTCAGCCCCAGCCAGGATTGCCTGGTAAGATGCATTGCACTTTGTGTTGTCAGCAGAGTGTTCTGTGCAGCCGAGCTCATGAAAGTCATCCTTTTATATCAGTCGTGGGTCTCGATCAGAAAAATAAGAGTGCAGGTGATTGAAGTGTCAGGTTGTATTGGTCTTGGCTAGCGTGATGAGGGCTAAAATCATGGAGGGAGTCTTCTTGTTAGCAAGACTCCTGATTACCACTGTCACCACCCAGATGTCTCACCTGGTGTACTGGGACTGCTTCTTGCTGTGCGCTTGCCAGAGGCGGAGTGTAATCCCAGAGCACATTTAGGCGTCATTAATTATACCAAGCATCACTCTTATATTTTGCTGTTTTCTTTTTTTGTTTGTTTTTACTTTCCAGAGCAAAACATTAGTCTTCTCTTTAAATTCTGTGCTATTAATATAAGATTCCCGCTGTTTTGAGGACATAGATAGGTGACTTGTCTGTAAGCATTTGTTGACTCTGACAAAAGAGAAGGATATGTTGGTGTCCATGGCCCTTATTATTATAATCGGTATGAATCCAATTTCTGCCATCAACAATAAAGTCCTTTTCCCCCCATTTAATTACAGTGTTCTTTGGGTTATACAGAGAAAACAGAACCTTTTCCCTTAACATTTCTTGATAAAGACTATTCTCTGTAATAAAAGTGAAGTGAAAGTCGCTCAGTTGTATCTGACTCTTTGTGACCCCATGGACTAGCCTGGCAGGTTCCTGTGTCCATGGGATTCTCAGGCAAGAATACTAGAGTGGGTAGCCATTCCCTTCTCTAGGGGATCTTCTCAACCCAGGGATCGAACCCAGATCTCCCACTCTGCAGGTAGATTCTTTGCCATCTGAGCCATCAAGGAAACCCATTCCCTTTAATATAAGGAAGTAAAATATTCACAGCTTGCAAGGCACAGTGTACTGCTGATGTGTATGGCAACATGAGTGATGTTTTAACAGCTGAATGCGTTCTGGAAATGGCTTGTTTAAGCCTCAAAAATGTCCCTGTTGTCATACTGCTTATTTTACATGATTCTAGATGTTCATTAACAATTTCTCATTCATAATGAGAATGAGATTGATAAAGGGCCAATATGCAAATTTATAGGGGGAAAAGGCAGAAAGTGAAAGATAGAATATGGCATGCATACCACCTGATGTTTTTGCCAATAGTATTGATTTGGACCCTTTCATCATGTCTGAGATGTGTTGAATCTTCGGCAAGCATCTTTTGGCACTTCCTTCTGATCGAGGTCCCTTCCAGACCTCCCATCCCATGCCCCCTACCCCAACCTCAGGCCCAAATGGAAATAGCAAAAAAGTTCTGTAGATCAGCAAATCCCACATTTTATAAATACAGAAAACTTTTCCTATGGAAGTTTTAAGAAGAAAGAAAAAAATAAGAACACTGAAAGCTACATTTATCTTGAATTGTTCAGGGTGTTTAAAATCCGATGGTCCACTGTCCAGAAAGCAGTGGATCAGGCAGCTCAAGTCGTATTAGAGTCAGGTATCTAGTTAAGTGGTTTTCTTTGCTGTGTACTGACATTTGAGATAATAGAGTGGTTTCTAGTGGATTTGTTTAACATATTACAGTTCATCTGGCATGTGGTTACATTTGTTACTTTGGAGAAATGATTGAAGTTAGTCTTATTGAATCATGGCTTTCAAAAATCCATAGCTTTGGCTCATGGCATGTGCTGATACAGGGAAGTTTGATTTATCTAGCCAGAGTGAACCCTAACCTCTCGTTTAGAAATATTGTTTATTTTTCTTATATTCATTAGAGAGGATTTTTTAAATATATATATATATATATTCATTAGAGAGGATTGGCAGAGAAGGCAATGGCACCCCACCCCAGTACTCTTGCCTGGAAAATCCGATGGACGGAGGAGCCTGGTAGGCTGCAGTCCATCGGGTCGCTAAGAGTCAGATATGATTGAGTGACTTCACTTTCACTTTTCACTTTCATGCATTGGAGAAGGAAATGGCAACCCACTCCAGTGTTCTTGCCTGGAGAATCCCAGGGCCGGGGGAGCCTGGTGGGCTGCCATCTATGGGGTCGCACAGAGTCAGGCACAACTGAAGTGACTTAGCAGTTCAGTTCAGTTCAGTTCATTTCAGTTCAGTCACTCAGTCGTGTCCGACTCTTTGCGACCCCATGAATCGCAGCACGCCAGGCTTCCCTGTCCATCACCAACTCCCGCAGTTCACTCAGGCTCACATCCATCGAGTCAGTGATGCCATCGAGGATTGGAAAAGTGAAAATTGCAAAAAGAGAAAAAGAAAAATGACAGCACATTCCAATGTCTCTTATTCTTATCCCATGAAATTATGTGTGTCTACCAAAATGATATCTAGCTATATATTCCATTTCCTAGCTTTTAAAAATTGAATATTCTATTTTGAACATATTTTGTGTTATTGAATTTTCAAAACACTGAACTTTTTACATTTGATGTATTGTAGAACCAAGTATTCCTATTGATGTAGAAGGATTCTCTTTTTTAATTAAAACACTTGATGCTCCTCTTCTGCCTTGCTAAATGAATCACACCGCGACACTCCAGCACAAACAAGCTCTTTGGCCTTTTGATAGAGTGCAGATATACTCAGGGTTTTAAGCAAGGGGATTTTAAGGTTGAACCTTGTGCCAGTTTGAGGACCAAGAGAGAGAAAGGGTTTGGAAGCTGAAAATTCACTTACTTTTGAGTCAACAGATGGTCCTTCCAAACACAGTCCACAACTTTCCCTTAACCTTCTTCACCTGACTCCCAGTCCTTTCTCCCCACTCCATCTGCTCCTAAGAGAATGGCTGTAAAGGCTGTCAGGGATATTTTAAGGATTATTCTTTAAAAAAAAAAAAAATGGTTTAAGTCTTCTATTTGTTAAAAGTGGTTGTAGGTCTGTATTTCCCTTAACCATGGCCATGTTTTAGAAAATGAAAGAATAGAAAATTCAATTTTCCTTCTAACTTCCTGCCTGAAGGGAGTCCAAGCTATCTCCCTGTGCCTTTGGATGTTAACGTTCTGTCCGGTCTTCCATGGATTATTCCATTCGTCTCCACCACCCTGCCCACCTCTGATGCTGCTGCTGCTGCTAGGTTGCTTCAGTTGTGTCCAACTCTGGGCGACCCCATAGACAGCAGCCCACGAGGCTTTCCCGTCCCTGGGATCCTCCAGGCAAGAACACTGGAGTGGGTTGCCATTTCCTTCTCCAGTGCATGAAAGGTAAAAGTGAAAGTGAAGTCGCTCAGTCGTGTCCCACTGTTAGTGACCCCATGGACTGCAGCCCACCAGGCTCCTCTGTCCATGGAATTTTCCAGGCAAGAGTACTGGAGTGGGGTGCCAGCGCCTTTTCCACTGCCCACCTCTACCCTCCTGCTTCCATCAAAACTCAGCATCTCTGAAAACAGGAAAGCATATTAAAAGTCATAAATGTGATGCATGCAGAAAGAGTGAAAAATCAGCAAGTTTAGAAAAGCTAAAAATTGTTTGGGCAGCATCTTAAAAATATTAGAGTGTTATGATACATACTACCTCAGAGCCTGTGGAGAAGGTTCAGAGAGCATTTGCGAAGGAAGTGAGCCCTGACCGAAGCTGTTTGACCCGGGAGACTAGAGCCCTCATCCCTCCCAGGAGGTCTGTGTTTTGCTTCAAATCATCCATCTCCCAGTGAGAGGAGGGCAGCTCAGGCCCTCTTTCTATTAGCCCCTGAGGGCTGGCACAGCTACCGAAGGAAACTGGCGGTGAGAATCACTTAGGACATTTGTGTTATTTAGTTGTTATCCCTTCTCTCCTGAACACTCACTGTTCATGGGTTTGTTTTTCTGCTGCTGTATTCTTAAACTGATTAAAAGGAAAAATCATCCTTAAATGTTTTCTGGTTTAACTCTTTTGGCTAGTGGTGGTTGGAACAGAGCTCAGTGACAAAGGCCCGGGTTTATTTTGCTTTTCTTTATGTCTTGCTGTGTTCGTCTTCATTGTGTTACAGTGAATTCTGTTTCAGGATTCCTTCTGCTTTTTTAAGCATAGTTGACAAGTGGGGCCTTATCCGGAAATGCAAAGGCTGATTTGATTAGAGACTTCTTTGTTCCAGGTATCTTGCATCAGAGAGCCTTTATGACAAATGAGAGAGGCGGATTAAGGGTTTCCTGGAGATAATTTGTGATCTACACTATAGGGAAAACCTTGCCTTAATTAATTAAAGCTGAGATGGAATAATGAAATAGAGCATCTTCATAATCAACAAGATGATTTTCATCTTAAAATGCTTAATAAATGTTAAAATAAATGTTAAGCAATGTACGAACACACACACTCATACACATGCACAGTTTCTTCAAATCTTTTTCTTATTTTGATCAAATGCAAAGAAAGTCCTCAAAGTAGAAACTAACAGTGTCAATATTTCATGGATTCCTAAAGAGTAAGTGTTTAAGATGGACTCCCTGAAATCCTTCTATGAATAAAGTACTTTTATTTAAGCAGCAACTTGGTTAGTTAATTCAATAAAAAGCCAACTAATGAGACGTAAACGTATTTACGTGATTAGAAAGTCATCGTATACACTTGAAGTGAAAATAAAAGATGCCAGTTTCTACATTGTGTTTCCAAGCTTTCTTTTGGCATCAAATTGTACAAGATACAGGTATCTTGTCATTTTTCTCCCTGAATTTGACTTCTCCTCTGGTTGCCTTGAAATGAGAACCATTTTTTCTGACCCCTATTCCAGTGTGTGATTTTCATCCACTTCTTTTTTTATTCTCAATCGCTTTTTATTCACTACTTCTCCCATCTTCTTTTTCTTTGTATTGATTTCATCATTTGCTGTCATTTCTGTAATCCCTTCATCATGACACTATCCCACATGAACCCCAAATTCTACATTAGACAGATCAGCCTACAGTTAATGTTATTGTTTATAACAACAACCGTATAAACAGTTGATAGTGTCAACCAATCCAGTGTCTCCCATTCATTAGTTAAATGGAAATTCAATTGCATATGTACACAATGGATGAATTAGTACATTTTTTTTAATTAAAAGGTTTTTTCACTTATGCAGTATCTTTCATCTGAAGACCAAAAAGAAAAAAACCTCGCAATATTGACCTTACAACACTCTTGGGCTACCCTATTAAAATAACACTAACAATAACAACAGCTGTGGTTATGATTATTATGTTCTTTGGAGTAATGAGCCCAGAGAACTTAATGAAATGGGTTTACAGAGTACCCAAGTACTAACCCTAACCCATCCCTCCTCTTCGTAGGCATGTATACAAAGAACTCCTTTTTCTTTTTTTAACTAGCTGTATGTAGATGACAAAGTAGTTATTTACTTTATAAAACAGGAATGTGTGAATTATTCCCACTGAATTGAAACGTTAAAATTAAATTGTGTGTAAGAATAAGTGCTCAGTATGACCATACGATTTACCCATACAGTTCAAACAACCAGCCAAAAACATATCTTTCACACGGCTTAGTGTCAGTCAGACACTACAAAGCAAATTATTGTAAAGCAGCCAGATGCATTGAGCAACAGAGTAGATAACCGCCCTTCTTGTCAATGTGATTTGATTGTATATCATCGTATATAAAGTAAAATCTCTTTCAGAGGTTCATAAAGTTTTCGTTTAAATTGATTCTTTGAGTAATAGATGTGGTACAGTTCTAAGAAGAGGTAGATGACCCAGTTTATCTCTCAGTTTATCAGGTAAGACACCTCTGAGTACAGTAATAATAGAATCTGATATTCTGAACCCTTCTAGTTTTTCTGTTGTTGAGTAGATCAAAGGGTATTTATGCAACGAATGATAACAATTCATTGTTTCAAGTAACAATTGCTAAATGTTTAATTACACAGCAAATAATTATAAAATGGTTGTGTTTTACAAATCACTGTCCTCCACCGTTGACACTCCCTTTGATGGGCTAGAAGAATAAATAGTAAGTTGTAATCTTCAATTATGGCTCTTGACAGTGGAAAATGGATTAAAACAAAAAAAAAAAAACCCATTCAGTCCAGTATTTTCTCCCACATGGTCCGTCCCTATCTAGAGACAGCAAGCCCTTGGAAAAAGAGTCTACTCTTGGCTGAGTGCTACAATGAATTGGTGACTGTCTTGCTGTCGAAAGTCCTTCACATCCTTCCACATCATTTTTAAGGACCCGTGACTTGGGCAATGAGCTGAAAGTGTTCTGTTTCAGAATTGAGGTTATTTGACCTCGTACCCCCGACCGTGACATTTGAGCTGAATGCTCTTTGTCCGCTGCCATATGAGCACAGATGAAACGTGTCACTTACACATGTAAGGTTCCATGTGTGGGTGGTAAAATGCTATGACATGCCTTTTAGGAGGCTGAACTTTACTGAATCATGATGAAAATTGAAGAAAGCAATCTTAATCCCTTTTAATATATTTTACTCATGTGTGATGCCAACTCTGTGTATTTATGCTAATACAAAGAAGCAAAAGGTATGTCTATGGAAGCATCTGATATTTGCCTATTTCTAATCCTATACAAATATCTTAGAAGAACTAAATATAATTTTGTATGTGTTTTTGTCTTAGCACTGTAGTTCAGTTTTATTTTTTAACTATTTTTTTCACATCTAAGGAGTTATCCATGCTGTCAAATTTTATTTTATGAAACAAACCTGAAATCAAAGTCCAAGACATGCAAAAACTAAATGGTAATGTTTAGTAAATCGAAGAAAGCTTAATTGAAGCTCATTGATCTTGCTGAAGAGCTCACGAAAAATTTCACCAGAATCTCTTTTCACTGAGTCTGGATTTCCTTTTAATTTTTGCCCCATTTTAAAAGTCTGTTGAGGAAATTAATGAGCAAAGAGTGAAGGCAATGATTTTCAATGTATTGTAGAAAAAACTTCTCTAGTAACTTGGCATGTGGTAACTGAGAAAAGTTGGGGATAATTTCATTCAGACCTCAGGAATCTGCCTGGATAAGTTCTCCAATGTTCTTTTAGAGTGATTGATTCAAAAGAAAAGCATTGAATATCCAAAGGACCCAGGCAAGGTAGAAATTACAGAATGTAATATTGAATACATAAACCTTCCCAGGTGGTGCAGTGGTAAAGACCGCCTGCAGTACAGGAGACCCGGGTTCAATCCCTGAATAGGGAAGATTCTGTGAAGAAGGAAATGGCAACCCACTCCAGTATTCTTGCCTGGAGAATCCCATGGACAGAGGAGCTTGGTGGGCTACAGTCCATGGGGTCACAAAGAGGCAGACATGACTGAGCATGCACACACCCATGATACTGGATACATGCCTTTTTTATTCATAACAAATATCATTTTGAACATGGTGTATATTTTACCTCTATAAAAAATAGCAATTGATATCATTTAATATAAACAGTTCCTCCCCTCCCTCCCTGGCCTGGGGCATTTCAAAGGTGATGAATCAAAGGCTCAGAGGTGTTGCGCAGTCACTGCATTTCATCCCACTAAGAGATTGTGACATGTTTCAATTGAGCCCAAGTCTGCTTTCCAGTCTAGCGCCCTATCTGCTACACTAAGGTATTTCTCAATCACATCTGTGGGCCAAATGTCCAGAGCAGTTGGATTTTGTATTATATGAGATGTCACTACAGACAGTAAGAGTGACAGTTTTTCCTTGGGTGCAGTCCATCCTTTTGCACTAGTTCACCAAAAAATGCAAAGAGAGAATGGCTTTCCCAGTACTGACTTGAAGACTGGACAACAGCCCGGTGCTATTGCATGCATGCTGAGTCGCTTCAGTCATGTCCGACTCTTTGTGACCCTATGGACTGTAACCTATGGACTCCTCTGCTGGCCGTGAAAAGAGCAGGACCACAGCCACCTGTGTTCTGGTTGAAGTTTACTCTCTCGTCTTCCTTTGTCACCCACCCAAACTAAGCCATCTGTCTTGAGAATTTTGAATTCAAAGTGTTTCCTAGTTTTGTTGTTTTTCTTTTTGCACCAACAAGGATTGCAACCTCCCTCATATATATCTAGTTATGTGCACTAGAATTCTACTGTTTTAATCAAAAAAGACTTAACAAATTAATTAAGAGAATGACTGTTGTGGACTTGACTTTGCTTAAGTCTAGGTCAGTCTGATCTTTCATCAGAGTCCTTTTTTGTTTAGGAAATGCTTATTACCCTGATTTGAATGAAGATGGTTTACCTGTAGTTTGCAGATAAAAACATCTTGATTGTATTCAGAGATCTAGAGTAAAATACTTAAATCCAATTTGGGCTGTCTGAATTTTATCATTTCTGCTTAGTTATGACATATTTTTAGTCCATCTTTTATTGGACAGTAGCTATATTACACAACTATTTTAAGTGCTTAAGAGGAGAGATTAGAGAGAAGGAACCACCTTCTTGACATGGGTGGGTATATCTGGTTATTGAGGAGAATAAGAGATGTGTTATATACAGTGAAGCTTTAAGTGAGGGCAGATACAGTATTTATTATTTGATAAACGTAGTCTTTTATTTGTAAAGTACTCAAGGGTTACTTTAGTATGTTCATCTGGACTTCACTGAGCTTCCTCAACAAAAGTAAATTTCTAGTCCTTTTCTGTTTAATTGACTACAAATTAAAAGGATCAGAATACTTGCATACTTGGCTAACTCTTTTCACTAACTTGTTCAGGTTGTATAACTGAGAGCATGACAGTAATAGTAACTAGTAAAGCTGATAATAATAATAGCAATGATTATTATTTTAACAGCTGTAATAGATGAGTGAAGCTCTGAAGGGCTTCCTCAGTGGCTCAGCGGGTAAAGAATTGGCTACAGTGCTGGAGACATGGGGAGGTATGGATTTTGATCCCTGGGTCAGGAAGACCTCCTGGAGGCAAAAATGGCAACTCACTTCAGTATTCTTGCCTGAAAAGTTCCGTGGACAGAGGAGCCTGACAAGTTACAGTCTAAAGGGTCACAAAGAATCGGACACGACTGAATGAGCACAGAGCACAGCTGTGAAGGTCAATACTACAGTAGAGCTAAGCCCATCATCTCATTCTCGTGTTTTCATGACCATTGATACCATTGGAAAGGGATTGTTTAAAGGGGATTCTTGGGCAGGGGATGGTGGATGGCGACTAGGAATGTGATGTAGATTTGGGAAGCAGAGACAAAGAATACTATCAATGTCACCTGTGGTCCAGGATCACTGTCAGCATAGGGGATTTGGGCTGTTGGTCCTACAGCCTCCATTTGGTACCATTTTTATTGGTCTTCTTTGCAATGTCTAGTGTAGACTTTCTTACGATGATTCCAATTTAAGATTCTTTAAAGTTCTCATTGCTAGCATTATGTGGTGGTCAGCTTTAATGAGTGCTCAGAAGTACTCTCATTATATGCTAGGCTTTTCAAATAATCTTCTGTCTCAATCAATTGCTTCATCTCCTTCAAAGCAATTAACATAAGAATAAAGGAGGTTAAATTAGACTTCTGGGCCTTGGTGAAATTAATTAATATCATTTTACCAGTGGGGACAAAAAGTAGATAACCACTTTCATTACTTTACTTGCAAGAGATTATCACATGTGCAGCAAACAGCCTAGTGCAAAGTTGCCCCATGCTGAATATCTTTTCAGTCAATATATTGCAAAAGATATGTCATTCATTGTAATTGCTCAGGATTAAAAAGTTTCAATTCATTGGTGAATGGAACTGGGTATTAAATACTGACAACTGCTTGAGCAGGATAAAGATTCAAAAATATTTTTTCATAGTGTAGAAGAGGAAAAAGTAAATACTTATACTCCATTAGAAAATAAGCTATCAGTTCTAAACAGTCATTGTATTTTTCAGAAAATACAAATCAGTGATTTGTATATGCTTATTTTTATGCATAAAAGATGAAATGTCTTGTAGCCATCATGGTTTTCAGAATTTCAGAGCTATAAATGCCAGCAATTTAAATTTATCGATGAATAGTTTAGTAAAATTCATAACAGTGTATAGTATATGTTTATTCTCTAGATAGAAGCTCTAATGTTATAAATGAAATTTAACTTTTCAAACTTATGGCCCTTTTCCTTTTATTTATTTCTGTGACCCAGTAATCATCTTAGCATGGTAACTTTAGTTGTCTTTCTCCAAAGAATTAAACTTTTAGCTCTCTCAAAAACAGTCACTTTAATTTTAACCCTAATACACTGACCTGGATATTCTTTGGAAAGAATGATGCTAAAGCTGAAACTCCAGTACTTTGGCCACCTCATGCGAAGAGTTGACTCATTGGAAAAGACTCTGATGCTGGGAGGGATTGAGGGCAGGAGGAGAAGGGGATGACAGAGGATGAGATGGCTGGATGGCATCACTGACCTGATGGACATGAGTTTCAGTGAACTCCAGGAGTTGGTGATGGACAGGGAGGCCTGGCGTGCTGCGGTTCATGGGGTTGCAAAGAGTCGGACACGACTGAGCGACTGAACTGAATACACTGACAAGGGATTCCTCTCCCCTTCCTGGTACTATAGCATAATACCAATTTGCTGTGCATTGCAAAATACCACACTGCTATCTGGGATTAACTTGACTATTGGAGCACTTGTTACCAAAATAATCTGGTATTTATTTTTTAAGTTGACTAATCGAGTCAGTCAAAATGGTTTTAATTCAACATATAGTGAATAAGGACTAAATTGCAGACCTAATGTATTGTATTTCTCCAGTCTCACACACTCACTGTTTTGAGGGCAAAATAGTAAGTTCAGAGGTTTTTGAATGAACACATGCCCATTTAGATCTGAATGAAAGGAAATTTTGCTAATGAATTTCTAGGAAACTTTATTATGAGCTAAACAGCCTAACAAGATTATAACCTTACTCCTTTCTAATTTCTTAGAGATAAAGAAAATTTGATAGCTTTCAAAACTAAAAATGTCAAATTATTTTAGACATTGAGGATGGTGTTTTATAAATTAACCTATGACATTTTACCTTTCAGTAATCCTTCAGATTTACCTTCAATAATATTTAACTATGAATTAAGGTAATGAGTTTGAGTACAGTGTCTAACATAATTGCCATGTCCTGAGTGAAAGGTTAATATCGTTCATGGGTCTGATGGTTGGTTGACTAGAAATACTCTCCAGTTGCACATTTTCAAGATGAATACACTGTGAGCAGAATGGTAAATCCACTATTTACACTATATTCACTATTAATGTAGACCTAGGGTGACCAGTTGCACCTGTTTGCCTAGGCCTGTGAAAGTTCCCAGCCCAGGGGAGTTTCCATTTTAAAACTAGGGCTGAGAGGGTACAGGGGTTGCTGGACTTTCAGCGGTAAAACCAAGAAAGTCCCAGGCAAGTAGGAGTGAGTTGACCCTACCTAGCTTACTGCACAAGGTAATTCCAATGAATTGAGTTTGCTAGCCATCACCTGATTCGCCTCTACTGGAACATGATTTTGATGAACTTGTAGGTTTAACCACTGGCAACTAAGATAAAGGATTTTGCTTAATGAAGGAGACATATGATTCAGATTCCCACGATGAAATTAACAAAGGACACCACGTAAGTAATCACAGCACTGAATCTTTTTGAAATTTAGCCAAAGATGACTATCTCTGAAACCTTTTTTGATATCCTTCCCTCAGACAGATTTTACCTTTTCTTCTTTTTCACACCCAATGTGCCCTCTGCCTAAAGTTTATTATAGTGTTGGTGAACTTCACTGTTTATTTGTCTCCTGCGACTTCCCTGGTGGCTCAGACGGTAAAGCGTCTGCCTACAATGCGGGAGAGCCGGGTTCAATCCCTGGGTCGGGAAGATCTCCTGGAGAAGGAAATGGCAACCCACTCCAGTATCTTGCCTGGAAAATCCCATGGACAGAGGAGTCTGGTGGGTTACAGTCCATGGGGTCGCAAAGAGTCGGACACCACTGAGCGACTTCACTTTCACTAGACCAGGTGGCACAATGGTAAAGAATCTGCCTGCCGATGCAGGAGTCTCGGGTTTGATCCCTGTGTTGGGAAGATCCCCTGGAGAAGGAAAAGGGAACCCACTCCAGTATTCTTGCCTGGAAAATCCCATGGACAGAGGAGCTTGGCAGGCTACCATGTGGTCACAAGGGGTTGGATACAACTTGGCAACTGAGCACTACGAGACTGTAAGCTTCCTGAGGAGGATAGAAGCCTTTTTTATTTATCTTTGGACCCCAAGTATCTAGTGTCTAATGAATGAATGAATTACCTATGTATTTTCTACTCTACAATATACTACCTATGGTTTTTCTGCTTTACAGTAAAATACATGGTTTTTATTATCGCTATTTTACTGATTAAAAACTCAGAGATCCAAGATGTTATATAACAAGCATAAGGACACAGTGTTGAAAAACGATGAAGCCAAAGATGGAAAATCAGATCTGTCTGGTTGCAAAGCCCATTCTCTCTCCATTGTATGTGCGTGCTAAATCGCTTCAGTTGTGTCCAACTCTTTGCAACCCTATGGACTGTAATCTGCCAGGGTCCTCTGTCCACAGGATTCTCCAGGCAAAAATAGTGGAGAGGGTTGCCATTGCCCCCTCTAGGGGATCTTCCCAACCCAGAGGTCAAATGCATGTCTCTTGTAGCTCCTGCATTGCAGGTGGATTCTTCACCACTGAGCCCCCAGGGAAGCCCTCTCTTTCCATTAACTCTGTGTTAAATAACTGGTCACTGTCAATGCTTGGAAGACCCCTTCTTTCAGGCAGGAGAATAGAAATCAGCTGCTGCTGCTGCTGCTGCTGCTGCTAAGTCACTTCAGTCATGTCCGACTCTCTGCGACCCCACAGACGGCACCCCACTAGGCTCCTCTGTCCCTGGAATTCTCCAGGCAAGAATACTGGAGTGGGGTGCCATTGCCTTCTCTGATAGGAATCAGTGATACAGATAAAAATCCTGTTAGTCCGGTCATGGATACTGATTAAGCTTTTCTGGTAATCTGCATAATAGATTTTATAGGTTACTACTGTGGAAAAGAAGTGACTAAATGTAAAATACAATCAGTGCTAGTATGTTTAGACAGAGGAATCAAAATGCATGCTACAGTCACACAACTAAAATAAAAGATTCTGTATCTGTTTTCTTGTGTCACCAGTAAACCTTTTTTTTATTATTGAAATATAGTTGATTTACAATATTGTGTTAGTCTCAGATGTATAGCAAAGTGATTGAGTTTTTTATATTATTTCCATTATAAAGTGAAAAGTAAAGTGAAGTCGCTCAGTTGTGCCCAAGTCTTTGCGACCCTATGGACCATAGCCTGCACCAGGCTCCTCTGCCCATGGGATTTTCAAGGCAAGAGTACTGGAGTGGGTTGCCATTTCCTTCTCCAGGGAATCTTCCCAACCCAGGGATCGAACCCAGGTCTCTCACATTGTAGACAGACGCTTTACCCTCTGAGCCACCAGGGAAGTCCCATTATTTCCATTATAGGTTATTAAAAATATCGAGTATTGTTTCCTCTGCTGTACAGGAAATCCTTGTCGTTGATCTATTTCGTGTGTAGTAGTTTGTATCTGTTAATCTCATACACCTAGTTTATCTACCCCCCACTTTCCCCTTTGGCAACCATAAGTTTGGTTTTTATGTTTGTGAGTCTCCTTCTGCTTTGTATATATAAATCCACTTGTATTTACTTTTAGGTTCCTCCTATAAATAATATCATATTTGTCTTTCTCTGTCTGACTTACTTCACTTAGTATGATAATCTCTAGGTCCATCAACGTTGCTGCAAATGGCTCTATTTCCTTCTTTATTACGGCTGAATAATCGTCTATCCTGTGCGTAGCTTCTTACACCCATCATCTGCTGATGGGCACTTGGGGTGCTTCCATAGCTTGGCTATTATAAATAGTGCTGCTATGAATGTTGGGGTCCATGTATCATTTCGAATTTGAGTTTTCATCTTTTCTGGATATATGTCCAAGAGTGAGACTGCTGGATCATATGGTACCTCTGCTTTTAGTCTTTTAATAAACATCCATACTGTTTTTTAATAAATCCGTTTTTCAGACACAGTGAACCAGATCTACGTTAAGAAACCCTTTGTGAACCGTAACTCACTGCATCCTCATCCTTCTGCATCTTCTCGTATGCGTTGCATCACATCGTTTTACTTATTAAATTGGGACTCAAAGTAAGAACGTATGTCAGTATTATAAAGTATATTAAGACACCATAGACCTGCATGAAGACTATATTTATACTAGCACCTTTTCTTTCACACAGTGATGAGCTAAAAAGTAAACCAAACCAAACAAAGAGTTTCCCAGCTGCTTGGAAAACATTTGTATACAAACCTTCATAATAATAAGCTCTTGGTATAATGTTACCATAGAAGTGTGATGATTCAGGCAAATTCAGGATGTTCACAGGAAACCGTCTGAAAATAAACCTGAAAATATGACTTGTTTCTGTGACATGGAAACAGTGACCCATTCATTAAGGTTCATTATGGAGTTGTGAGAGGGGCTTTAAAGACACCACAGTATATTTGCCAAGAATTAAATGTTTAAGGTTTCAGATCTTCAGTGCAAAATGAACTACAACACGTAAATGTGTACACAAGAGTGAATACATTATATTAGTACCTAAATAGTAAGGACTTACTATGGGCAGGGCACTGCATTCCAGGAATGTATTAATGGAAATTGCAATCAAGTAAAATTAAATTTGTTAGTATGTTCATTTGTTATATTTTACATTTAGAAAGAAAGTGATTATAGATAAAAATGTATTGTCAGTGACAAGATCACTGCAAAGTGTTTCCTTTTAAAGTAATCAAAATTTGTATAATTCCTTTTGGGAGGTAAGGTGGCTTAGACATTAAAAAGTCCACCTGCAATGCAAGAGACCCGAGTTCAATCCCTGGGTTGAGAATATCCTCTAGAGAAGGGAATGGCTACCCACTCCAGTAGTATTCTTGCCTGGAGAATCCCGTGGACCGAGGAGCCTGGCAGGCTACAGTCTTTGGGGTCACAAAGAGTTAGACATAATTTAGTGACTAACACTTTCACTTTTCACTTTTACAGGTGATTTGGCATGTTGGGAAATTATGCTATTTTTATTCTACTAAGAAGCCTATTCATGTGGATTAAGCAAAAGTAATAATATTTAGATTTTCAACACTGTACCTTAAATATCTAATTTTCAGCACTTTAACCTAGGTATCTATGTCTTACTCCTTTGCCGATCAGTTATCTGTCTTCACATGAACATCAATAATACACAAACTTGAGAGGTACTGATGAGAGTAATCTGTTTTACTGAGTCAAATTATATAATAAGCCTGGAAGAAACCCAAGCTTGCATCCTGTTTAGCCCCTGCTGGTAGGCTAGTAAATATAAATAGGCAGTTCTCTATATAAAAATAGGTCTAAAAGTTGGTTCTAAAACATAAAAAATTCAAACAGTAGACTTACATAACCCCCCAAAGCAACTTCTAAAAGCCATAATTGCTTCTCACTATTTAAAGCTACATTCTATTGTATACTTCCAGAATGTTTATGCATTTTTTGGTTTTGCTCTTTTTCTTCAGAACTGAACATACTGTAAGTTCCCCTAAGTCCAGCCTACATTAATTTAATATTGTTAATATATGTATAGTAAATTTGCAGTTACAGGTAAAAAATGCACAGTGAACTTGAGTCAGATTGTAAGAATCAATGATTATCTGAACCTAAACCTTGTATAACAATGGAATTTTTTATTTTTAAAGTATTCCAAGATAGTTTTTCCAGTTTAATAAATCTTGAACACTTCCTTATGTATCAAACTCTTTCTAAAGATTTGATCTTTGCCATCTAATCAGATCCTTTTATCCACCGTATGAGTTAGATTCTATGACTAACCCTGTTACTCTTTTAACTGAGGGATAGATTTGACCTGGTTAGTAAGCAGGAGATCCCCACCAGTCTTCTGCCAGAGCCCCTCTGCTTAACCACTGTCACCGAAAATACAGTAAAATTTAGACTGAATACCTTGAGAGCGTCTTCAGATGACTTAAGAGAGGCAGTGCAGAGAACTTCGTAGCTGTTTGTAGTTCAATGTTCAACATAGTTCAGTAGTTTAGAATTTCACAGTTCAGTGTGGACAGAGAAAGGGAGAAGATGAATGCTCCATAGTATCGTATCTGATTAAACAAGTCAAGGGAGATCTCAGCGGAACAGTCACATTTTAAAAAGGAAAAATTATTGGAATGAAAACAAAATTCCAAAATTCAGAGATAGAAGAGTCTGCAGTCCATTTTCATACAGCAGGAAGATACATGATTTCAAGTAAAGAAGCGGCATAGGGACAAGGAGGAAGGTAAGGTTAGAATCAAATTTAGGATCTTCTTGTAAGAGACTTGAAATGCTGGGTTGAAGAATCTGAACTTAACTGGAAAAGTTTTGGAGACTGTATGATGCTATGCTTGTTTAGTAAGGGAGTTTGGAGTATTTAGTCTATTAAGCTTAACTGGACAGGCTATGTAAGAATTATGTACTTGGAGAATATAAATTTAAATATAATTTCCCCGAAGGGAAGTGTTTAATCTAAAATTGAGTAGTGTACTTTGTTCTGTGAGGTAAAAGTATATTATCTCCATTGTCTCCCTTTCAGATGGACAGTGAGCTGTTCATTTCCTCGTAATTCTTCATAGGCTTGCAAGTAGTTACTCATTCTCCACTGTCTCTTTTCATGGAAAAAAACAGCCAGTGCCTTGACGTCAGAAGAACTGGCTTTTTATCTTTTACATAACTTATTTCCCTGCACCTCTAGTTCTTTGTCCAATCTTCCTAAATAAAGCACTGAAATAAGATACAGTTCGTTCCTGTGAACTGAATTCATTATGTCCCAGTCAGTGACTGGAAGCATTTGACAGTGTGTCACAATACCTTGAGTTCTTCTCTGTCCTACTGACCAGCGTTGACTTGTGAAAATGATGTCATAGAGGGAAATTCAGAGTAGGGATAGGCATGATCAGATGGCTCTTCTGAAAAAGTCAGTTGTAGGCATGGACACTCAAAACTAGTGTCCTGCTGGGTTTTGTTTTGCCAGTTTTAAAAAAATGTGTTTTTTTAAAAGGTTTAAAAAATAGGGCAATCATACTTCCCTATCATGTCTGTGTAACAAAAGGGTGTGTTTGTTCCATACTTGGATGGGTGATGCCTTAGTTACCATGTCTGGAGATTAATAGCGGCCATAATGCTGTAATTTTCAGTAACAGCAGCAATACTAATTTAGCCCACTCTAACAGAGGAGTCTGGTGGGCTTCCATCTATGGGGTCACACAGAGTCGGACACGACTGAAGCGACTTAGCAGCAGCAGCAACAGCAAATATCTTTCTCTCTTATTAGTATGCATCATCATTTTACTTGTTTCCACTTAAAAAAAATCTTTTCTGAGATTTGTTTTTGGTTTTCAGTTGAATTTCAATTCATTTGAACAGATCACATCCACTGATTTGTTCAACATCTTGAATCATTTGCATTCATTATTGCCTTTGCCTGTTTAATTTATATGTATAATCATACAGAGTTACCCTGGCCCCAGGGAATCAAATGAAAGGTGTACTCATAGCAATTAATTGAGACTTTCTACTTTTTTTTTTCTTTTCATATACTGTTACTGCATAAATAAGAGTAGTATCATACTCTGTGTGGTTATCCTTCCTTATTATACATATTTTCATATATGATTATAAAGTTATAAATGACATTATTGTCCTTTCAGTCCAAGGTCACAGACATGAACATATTCTAGTATACTTGAGAAAATAATTAATTTGTAATGTGCAAAACCACTTCTATGATATATTGACCATTATGCTTCCAGAAAAAAAAAAAAAAAGATTATAAGCAAGTGTGATCCATGTTATTTAGGGTCAGACTTGTAAAGTAGTCTTGATCTGAGAATAGGTAAGAAATACAAATTTTGCACCAGTCAAGAATTTTTTTATTATTATTAAAAATACAACCCATAGAAATTACTTAATCTGAAACTGGATTATCATGTATTGCTTGTTAACATCCTGTTTCTGGCATTTTTATTACTGGCAGAGAAATCTGACTTCAGCTTTGGATACAATGGAAATGCTATCAGTCTATATTCACTGATTAATTAACTGTCAGGCGTTGACTGGATAAAGAAATACTTCCCTGGGAACATATACATGCTCTTTGCTATTGGAAGAATCACCAGGAAAGAGCTACAAAGACTTTTAGCTGAACTTCCTGATATTAGAGCAGAAAACTACTGCCTGCTGGAGTTAAATGACCTCCTCAGAGCCACAGAGCTTGTTAGAGGCAGAACTGACGTTGAACTCAGCTGTTCTGTCTCTCAGTCCAGCGTTGCTTTCATTCCCATTCTTCTCATGTTCTCTAGCAAACCTTGAGTTCTGAAGTTAAGCGAGTAGTCATGTTCTCTAGCAAACCTTGAGTTCTGAAGTTAAGCGAGTAGTCAGTATTTAATGTAGAGCACTACTTTGATGACTCAAATTCAAAATTAACAGCCAAACACAGAGTATCCTCACAAGGTTGCAGTTTTGTGATTGAAGAATTTCAGACAATGAATTAATCAGAGCACACCTTAATAAGGACACTACAGAAAAATAATGAAATTTGCAATGCAAAATTTGGCAATTTTCCCCCTTTATTGGAGATTCACAAAGCACTCGATCATACACAAGGTAGAATTCCTGAATTAAAATAATCTACTGACTTTTTAAGGCTTCCCAGGTGGTGCAATGGTAAAGAATCTGCTTGCCAATGCAGGAGATGCAAGAGATGCAGGTTTGATCCCTGGGTTGGGAAGATCCCCCCAGGTAGGATATGGCAGCCCACTCTAGTGTTCTTGCCTGGGGAATCTCATGGACAGAGGAGCCTGGCAAAAGAGTTCGACATGTCTGAGCACGCCCGCACATACACACGCTTTTTAAAATCCAGTGTTTCTCGAGATTTTTGCCAGTGATGTTTATTTTTTTCCCAAACATCTACTTACTTTTAAAGTTCTTTTGGGAATAGTAAACTAAACACAAATGAACAAACAAAAAGGAGAATCTCAGAATAGAAGTCTTGTAAAGTTCTTTTGCTTCTATATTTCTAGTGATATAATGGGAGCCATCATACCTATTTTTCTTAATTGTATTAAAGCGTATAGTCATTGGCTATTATATTTCAATTCCTTGTAGAATAAGGTGTTCTTTTCTTAAGTTTCAGCAAAGTAAAAGTTGTCATCACTATATTAGAATTTGGGATATTAATTATATAGTTTTGTGAGACTTGTGGCTTTCAACATGACATGACTAAAAAGATTTTATGATGCTTAAAAGATGGAATCAGTGTATTAAAACTTAGTCACAAGTAAAATAGTTTTGTGACTCACCATTAGTTGCATAATACCTGCATCTGATGCTCCCTTTTCCTTCTCTGAATATATCAGTTTCTTTCTAGATGTCAAATCTCAAATGCTCTAGAGCTATACGAACAATTATTGTGCTTCCTGGAATACCTCTCTTGTTGTCATGGGGAAGGCAGCTGGTGCCATCTCACAAGTGTATACTGGTTTTTATCTTCCCATATAAAAAATAATAGAATAATAAGTAATTATGGGAAGGCTTATGGAAATGAAAACTTTTATAAATCTGTAATTGATATAAAATTGATGTAGGAAAAGTTATTGCTCTCCTTGAAGCAACTGTCCTTTGTCATAACTTAATTTGGAATAAAAATTATGTGCCTTTTCTAAACTGATTTATAGAGCACATACTTGGCAAATATCTAAAAATTCATAGATAAGTTTTGAAGCCAAAAAAATAAATAACAAAGTGAACAATACTTTCAGCATAATTTATACTTAACCTTTTATTTTTAAAACAATAATTTATTCCAACCAGTTTGAGCAATTTAATTGCTTAAACCCTTTAGCTGTTGTTCACGTATAAGAAGAATTCTGACTTGAAAATTAGCTTAAAATTTGGGGGATCAGCTCCATCAAGAAACATACTGCCATTAAGTGCAGGCCATTTGAGAACTTCGCCATTCCTGCACGTATGACCAGAAGCCAACAGAGTCAATTTCCATGTTTATTTCCTCCTTGTTTGACTGTGTTCTGTCAGTTGACAGTGTTCAGGCTTATGTTGATGTAAATTGCCATAAAGCAGGGAAACACAGGCTATTGCGCTGTCAGGGAGGCTCAGCTCTGCAGAACTGCACAATTTAAGAAAAGCATCTGCAGGAAGATTCAGTGTCAAGTTTTGGAAATTGACTCTAAATGCAAATTGGCCTCCACTCCTCAGACTCTGGAACGAAAGTGATGGCAAATGAGGAACCACCAAACAGCCAGAATGCACTGTTAGGCGAAACTGCTTTCATGAAGACAAAAACAGGACCCCGCTTGTTCATTCACAATAGACGCTCAGGCCCGACACTGACACTCTGCCATCCCCCTGTTTTATTGGAGCCTGCCACGTTCCCAGGAGAAGGGTTGCCTCATTGTAGTTCTTTGTAATGTTTCCCCTCCTTCCTCCACAGGGAAATCTTCCAGCCCTTCCCACTCTGTAGGGTTAGAAGGAAAAGCTCCCTCTGACTCCAGTCTCTTCTGTAACCGCTGATGAATGACTGTGATGAACGGCTGTCGTGTTTCACTTCCCTTTGAATCTTGCTGGTGTCTCCTGCTGATTCATCATGCCCTGTAGCCAGGAACCTGGGTCTAAACTCTTCTTACAAACCTCCAGGTTCTTCTGATTTGTTTCATGAAGAAAAATGAATTCTGGAGTCCCTAAATTTTTATTTTATCAACACATTCATAAAATGTGTTGCCCACATTTGAGAAGTTCTTTCATTTACAAAATAAATGCATAGGAAAAGAACTTTTCATCACTACAATTTTTGCTTCTGCTGTATCTCATCAGAATAGGAGGGTTTTCTTTTTGCTTTCTCCCTTGGTATTCCACTTTTAAAAAGTGTCTTAGGAAAGAAAGCAATCTCAGCAGGAGTTTACTTTTTCACTTGTAATAGTAAGTTATTTATATAGATGAATGACTTACTTTTTGATGCAGCTGAGATTTCCTCATCTCCTGTGTATATGTTTCTGCTTTCCTTCTTCATAGAATTTCTATTATTCAGAAAGCATTGAGAAGTATCATTTTGGGAAGTAATCCTAAAACATTGTTTGTTGATAATTAACCATTTCTTCAAATGTGCGTGGGAAAAGCCTGTTTCTCAAATGGTCTTCTTTAGTCAGCACTTCATACTGATTTTTCTCTTGACAATTTGAACACTGTATTGTGAGATACCTACTAACACTGTATTGTGAGATACCTACTAAAGTAGCTGTGAGAGTAAAGAGAGTAAAGCAGTGATTAAGTGGGTGGTAAGAACATTTTTATGTTCGTTATCTAATTATTTTTTAACTTGTTATTTTATATTGGAGTATAGCCGATTAACAATGATGTGCTTGTTTCGGGCGGACAGCAAAGGGACTCAGCTGTACATATCCATGTATCCATTCTCCCCTAAACTCCCCTCCCCTCCAGGCTGCCGCATAACATTGAACAGAGTTCCCTGTGCTCTACAGTAGGCCCTTGTTGGTTAGCCATTTTTAAATATAGAGGTTTGTACATGTCAATCCAAATTTCCAATCTATGCCTCCCTCCGATCCTTCCCCCTTGGTAACCAAAAATTCAGTCTCTAAGTCTGTGAGTCTGTTTCTATTTTGAAAATAAATGTATTTGTATCATTTCTTCTTAGATTCTGCCAGTAAGGGATATAGTGTGATATTTTCGATAGTTTTGACCCTTGCAGAAAAAACATACACATACCCATACCCTAGGTCTAGGTGAATCCAGCTGATAATTAAGTGAATTTTTGTCTAAAGTTCATTTTTGAATTTGAGATCACTGTAGACCCACATATGAGTTTAAGAAATAACACACAGAGATCTCACATACCCTTTACCCAGTGTCTCCTCCAATGGTAACGTTCTTCTGAACTATAGTGGACTATCACAAGTAGGACTGTGATCAAGATTTAGAACATTCCTGTCACCAAAGGAATGTGGCTATAAAAGAGCACTCAAGTAGATTTTGAGGACTATCTCATCTCTTAAATTTTTTAGTACTAATATTCTTCCATCTGGGCAAACGAACAACGAGATTTCTAGGAAAAGTGATGCGACTTGGGGTCAGTGACCCTGAATTCAGTTCTCAGCTTTGTCACTATAACTGGTTTCATCACATCTGGGGAGTCACAGTCTCATGATGCTTTAATTCGTCATTTTGTAGGGACTCGCTCTAAATCAGTGATTCTCAACTGGAATGAAAGGAAGGGCTGTCTTCTCCTCCTCCTCTCGTGGAGACTTTTCAGGATCTTGGGTTGGAGGAATTTTCCAGACACAGTCCAGCACCTTTTCCTTCATCCCTCCACTTCCGCGTCTGTCTCCCCCTCCTTCTCCATGACATGCAGATGCTGATTTGTTTTTGCCCCTAGACTTCCAGGATTTCAACCCCCTCATCCTCCGCTGAGAATTACTTACGAAATCGGATATGTAACAATTAGATAAGGTACTAGTGGGCTGTAGATTTACAGTTAGCCAACAACTAATCTCAAACATCTCTTAGCTACTTTTTGACTTTAAAATAATGATTAAAAAAAAAAAACCCCGCAAAGAACACTGAAAACCTTTCCACTTTATAGCATCCAGCTGATGACTCATAGGAGTGGAGGAAAATGTGCTCAACCTGTGAGCCAAGTTCAGAGGGGTGTCTGTGGAAGACTGCCTCCAAGAGTGAGTTAGAGAAAGGGGATCTGAGAAAATGTAGTTGTTACTGGGGAATTTCCGACAGAAACTGAATCACCCAGCTTGAGAAAGTAAAGCAAATGAGTCCCTCAACAGGAGATTTTGACCCTATTCAAATCCTTATTCAGACCCTGTCTGATGTCTGTTTTTAAAGACATTTTAGTATTTATAGTTTGATTTTAGAAATAGAGAACTGTCTCTATAACTTTGATGACCTATCTCCAAAACAGATTCGTTGTAAATTTATAGCATAAAAGAAAGATACCATTGTTTGTATCATGATAATGACTCTCTTAAATATTTCTTTCCAGAACTCAGCCTAGCTTATTAAACCTCCTTAGTTTTATACTTCAGGTGGGTGCTCTCTCCTTGAGTGTGGCAGATACAAGTTACCACTATGACTCCTTTCTATTTCTTTCCTTAAGAAACCAGGACATATGGAAAAAGGAGAGGAAAAAATCTAAGATGTCATACTACAGCTAACTTATTGGAATGTTGAACCAAAAAAAAAAAAAATTAGTCTGAAGTCAGAACCAAAGAGACAAGGAAAAGAAAAGGAAATAAAGTTTTTCTGTATCCTGCTAGGGATGGTACATTAAAGAAAAATTAAGGGATGCCAGAAACTATCATAGAGTCTTCAAAATGACAGCTAAATGAGATTTTTAGACCCACATTAGAAGGAGCCAAGACAGGGAGGTGAAGCTAGGAATAGGGAGGAGAGGAAAGTATTTGCCCATGGGTCAGCCTCCAGGTTTAGAATAACTCAAAAGATATATATATATCTGTATGTAGATACAGCATTGTTTGTGACAACCTTGATTGCAATTTAAAAGCTATCCAGAGCTTAGGGAAGGCAGTGTCAACTTGGTGCCCCTGCTTTCAAGTAAGTTCCTCTAATTCTTGAAGCCAAGTGACACAGCTGTCCTCAGAGATGAGATGCTCTGTGAGAGGTTTGAGTGGGGGAGCCCCGGAGACTGGAAGGGCAAATCAGCTCTGGGCTTGAGAGCATCCAGTGATGACTCAGGGGAAGTGGAGGAACATGTGCTCAATTTATGGGCAGTGTCAGAGTAGTGCATAAGCCAAATCATTTTATTTTAATGACCCACTGATACTGCAGAAAACAGGAAGTGCAGCAGCTACCACTGAAGTAGGGAACTGATTTGTATTACCCAGTGTCTGCGTCTGGATGCAAGAACCTGGGTGGTGCCAGCTGCAAAATCCTTCACATTCTCAATCCTGAATGAGTGCCAGATTTGGGAGACTCGGGGATTGTTGAAGTTTCTTTTAAAACTCCGGATCTATACAAAGATGTATCAGCCACATTCAACCATCTTCAGCACACCACTCTATCTTAATAAACTAGAAAAGACAGTATGGATCCTTAGCAGAGGGGACAAGAGAAGCTAAGAAGAACTGGTAAAATCTAAAATGTATTATCATTGATCTTTATTATACTGAAGAAAAAAAAAGCCGGCTCTTGGCTCAGGAGAGAGACACAAGATCTATTTTCCAAGATGCTTGCTATATAATCCAGCTGAGAAGGTAAACAGGAACCCCTAAAGAGCAATTATTACCTCTGGCCACAAGAAGCAAAGAAATGCAAGAGACCCATAAAGAATTATCTCCCAGCACTTAATAAATGTGTTGTGATAAGTATTAAATACATTTCAAAACTGTAAAAATAAATAAATCAAATATATTATCACTACCAGCATTTCATTAGAGGCCTGAAACAAGATTGTATCATCAGTGAGAATTTCAGATGAGCTTATTTTAGGAGGAAGGGAGGCAGATAGATGACAGATGGATGGATGGATGGATAAATGGATGATGGATAGATGGATGGGGGCTAAAGGGTTATGTGCACTGAAAGACAATGTAACAGAGCACCGGCCTCTAAAGTCACTTCAAGTTATTCTAAAAGGAAAGAGAACAAAGGAAAAACCGGAAACCACATATGGGATTAGCCAAGCTGAGCATGAGCCTGAACTCACTGGGAGGAGGAAGAGCTATTAAGGAGCTTGTCAGACTAGACGGATGATCCATTACCAGTGGAAACCAAGCAGCTCCAAGCCATTAGCTGAGACTGTAATCCTCGCAGCCTGGGACCCGGCTCAGTGCCTGGAGAGGCGATCAGGGTCCACCTAGGAGCAGTTATAGCTGCTTACATGATGATCATGAGAACATCACCGGGTCCAAACCACAAACTTTTCTTGTGAGAAATGGAGCACATGGCTCAAGAGAATCCTAGGTACAGCCAGCCCGCGGCTCCTGAGTACACACAAGCCCTCCCACCTTTTTTTTACAGCAGTTGTAATTGTGCCGGACTTTGATGATCACAGCGTGTGAATGAAATACTTTATTAGGTGTTTGGGGGAGAAAGAGAGCTGGTGTCGTCACTTTTAGAAGTGGTGTTTTTCTGTGTTTTATGTTGCCACTGGCCCTGACTCATCTTGATCAGAGACCACATAGGGATGTATTTAAGGGCACAGACTGAACGCACACTGCCTGGGTTCAATTCTTGCCTCAACTTACTAGCTGTTGGCCCTAGACAATTTACTTAATATTTGGGAGCCTCAGTTTCTTCATCGGTAACATAGGGATAAAAATAGCCCTGGCATCAAGGAGTGGTTGAAGTGAGTAATTATATGTAATGCACTGTAACAGTGTCTGGCACATAACAAGCACCACCACCAGAAAAGTCTTTCCCAGGCTTTATCACTTCTTCTGTTACCCTCCAAGCAACATGCAGGTACACATGTGAAGTAATGTATCCACAAGTCTGGGGCAAAGGTTGATATGGGTTGATTATATAGCTGTCACAGTGGAGAAGCAGAAATGAGCTTCCCAGCATCCTGGCCAGTTCTTACAAAGAAAATAACAATTGACTTTGAATGGTATATAGGAAGGGAAATTGTGAAAGGGTAGAATAAGACTACTAATTTTTTTTCACTGGGGTATAGTTGATTTACAGTATTGTGTTAGTTTCCGATGTACAGCAAAGTGATTTGGCTTTATATGTATAAAATATATAAAACATGTATTATTGGGGCTTCTCTGGTGGCTCAGTGGTAAAGAATCCGCCTGCCAGTGCAGGAGATGCAGGTGCAATCCCTGGATCGGGAAGATCCCCTGGAGAAGGAAATGGCAACCCACTGCAGTATTCTTGCCTGGAGAATCCCATGGACGGAGGGGAGTCTGGTGGGCTACAGTCCATGGGGTTGTGAAAGAGTCAGACACGCCTGAGTGACTAAACAACAACAAATCCCACACATAAGTGAGATATATTAATAATATTTGTCTTTCTTTCTCTAACTTACTTCACTGTAGCTGATAATCTCTAGATCCATCCACGTTGCTGCAAATAACATTTTTAATGAAAGAAAAAGAAAAGAATGAATTGACTGAAATATTCACTATAAAAAAAAAAAAAAACTGTAGCTTGAGCTAAGATTCATGGTCCTTCAGGGCTCAATGTAATTTTCAAATACCTTGTGTTTTTTTTCACCTGTGTTACACCTCCTACCTGGAATGCATAACCAGTCTCCTTGATTTGGCGTTATACTCATCTTTCAAGGCATAGAACAAAACTACTTTTATTCCTAGCTACAAGGACTTGCCAAAAGCTGCTTTTTATAAAGATTCTTTTAAAATTTACCCTATTTTCTCAGTAGACAGTAAACTCTTTAAGACAGAAATCCTGTTATCACTCCCATTTATTAGTTTTAATCTTCACCTGTCTGTTTCCCCTTGGGCCCAGTCCTGAACCCTTGTGAGGTACGTGCACAAAATATAGTTGTTGAGTGATGATCAAATCCCAAATCTACATATCCAAGGAGTTTCCCTCCCTGCTAAAACTCTCAGAAAATCATTTTCATAAGCCCCAGGAGACCCAGTGTAAAAATAGTGACAGCTATTCCACAGTTATCTAAATTCCATATTAAGTTATTAAAATGATTGCTGCTTCACGTTGTTAATTCCTAAAGACAAGTAAGTATTCTCTTTTCAGTTAAATCAGTTTGATTCTCTGTGAATTCTGGTTCCTGTTTCTATGATACTCCTGAATGCCCAGCTTGTTGCTGGTTCATTTATTAGGCTTTTGAAACGTTGGATTACTCTGCATCGCATTTGTTCTTGTATTGTCTAGGCTCTCGCCGGCCTCCTAGGGTCGTCACACCATAATCTTAAACACAACATGTGCCTTGTGGTCCAGATGTTTTCCGAGAGGGGATGCTGCCGCCAAGAAAAGCAAGATAGTATCTTGAATACCCAAAGGGATTGATAGAACTGAGAAAGCAACTATATAGCCAACTGTGTAGTTGTCCAAGAAATAGCCTATTCTTTGTATCACTGGGGTTTTTATGATCAAATAGAAATTTGAAAAAATTTTTATGATAAGATACTTCGCTTCACATCATAATATCTGCTTTTCTAGAAGGGACTTGATGTTTGGCAGTGTGTAGATAAAACTAGGATTATAGCCACAGCAGAAGAAACCAAAAACAAAACAAAAAAAGAGAGGAAGAGTTTGTGAGCTGAGCGTGTATTGTTTCTGCATCAATGCAATGTGATAAAAATCACCTTTCCTGATATTTGCAAGTAATACAAAGAATGAAGAAAGATCACTTTTGGAACTATAGACTACTGCAGCTGTGAATAAGCCACTTTTCCTTGTTCTGTCTGTTTTTCTCCCTGACAAGGTTTGCCTATTGAATTTTCTCAGTAAGTCAGGAGTGTTTGCAATTGTGTTTGTTATTTAATAGCTAAGTTATATCTTTCTGTGGTGAGGGCACCCTTTGGGTTGTTGTCTAGTCACCAAGTCATACCCCGACTCTTTTGTGACCCCATGGCCTATAGCCCAACAGGCTCCTCTGGCATGGGATTCTCCGAGCAAGAATACTGGAGTGGGTTGCCATTTCCTTCTCCAGGGGATCTTCCCGACCCAGGGATCAAACCTATGGCTCCTGCGTTGGCAGATGGGTTCTTTGCCACCTGGGAAGCCCACTGTTTGGATTACCTACCTATTAAGAAAGAAATGTGTTAACATTACATCTGTATTTTCGTTTCATTATCTTATGAAATGGTTCACATCTTTTTCTTAACTATTAGTACAGTTCATGGTCATGAGTACCAAATCTTAAAGAAGTGTGGGATTTCCTGTACATCTCATGATAATACCCTAGTCAGAGTTCAACCTCTTGCCTCTGAAAATGTTTTAGCTTCTATTCTAATCTTAATCATTTGAATTGTATTATTTGTCTGGTCTGGCCTAGGAGAGGGGATCCAGTAGGAAACTGATTGAATTCTGGGGTCTGTCTAGGACTGTAGGTCTATCTTAAGTGGTCTGAGATGTCCATGACCTTTCCTGAGTCCAAATTTAATATATCCTCAGTTTTCTTGCCTGGAGAATCCCTGGGACGGGGGAACCTGGTGGGCTGCCGTCCATGGGGTCGCACAGAGTCAGACACGACTAAAGCAACTTAGCAGCAGCAGCAGCAACTTTAAGAACCTGGATGTTGTGTCACCTTGAATGAGTCAGTTTCCAATAGAGCTAGCTACTCAATGCTAGTTTAGGTCCTAGTGCTTTTCAGGTTTTTTTTTGAGGTATCTGAATCCTTGTTTTCTGCAAATGAAATCCTGTGGTTTTGCTTTAAAACAATAGAATCAGATTTTCTCTTGTCAAAGCGGTGATAGGACCCCAGGAACCCATAAAGCCATTGCCCCCATGTGTACTAGACAGCATATTAAAAAGCAGAGACGTCACTTTGCCCACAAAGGTCCGAGTCAATGAACCTGAGTTTGAACAAACTCCGGGAGATAGTGGAGGACAGGGAAGCCTGGCGTGCTGCCATCCAGGGGGTCGCAAATAGTTGGACACGACTTAGCGACTGAATGACAGTGAACCCCAGCACGTACACTTACTCTCTGCAGCAAGTCTCAGGGCCCCTCAGCTTGCCCGTCACCATGTGAGCATGTCAGCTCTTCTTCAGCCAGGCTGGACGCCCTGCATTTTCCAGTTTAATGTGGTTGCCCATTGTGTCCACGTGTACAGTGAGGGCAGCACAGATCCAGAGATCTCAACTTGTCAGGTGCCTAGTGCTGCCTTCCTCAGAGCCCGTGGGTTGTTCCTACAGGACCCTCAACCCAACATTTTAAGCCCTGTTCAATTTTCTCTAACAGTTCAGTAAAGCTTCGAGACAGTAAAGACCCAGGGCACCAAGGCATTAAAATCACCCAGCATAAGTCTCCTGGTGAAGGTCAAACTCCATGGGCACCTAAAGAAAGCAAGGGATGCAAACACATGGCCATTTTTTCACCTTTTCAACATCAACAGTAACCTTGAACAGATGACCCTTTATCAGGGATCTTGACACTGAGTCTGGGGTGCCATCGCAAAGGATGGAGGAATTTGAGGTGATTTTATTTTCTCATAGATTCCTAGTAAGAGTCATCTGACTGCTATTGGAGAGGTATCCTTTAGAACGTTATGTGGAAATCTAGGGATTTTGTCATAATCTCTGTCTCTTCCCTGCTCCTTCCTTCCCTTGGTCCCTCATCTCTCCACCTTGCACTGGGCATGCTGTTAAGAAACACAGAATCTGAATATTGTCTGAGGATAAGAGAATTTTAATTGCAGCCACCAATTTTTTTTAATGTACTACTGAGTCAAGATGTTTATTGTGACGTATTAAGCACATATTAAACAGTACTCATCTGTTTTTTTTTAATTCATATACATTGTGGTAGACTTCCTAAAAGCTTCTGTGCTTATTTTACTTTTGGCTGCACTGGGTCTCCGTTGCGGTGTGCGAGCTTTCTTCAGTTGCGCTGAGGAGGGGCCGCTCTTTGTTGCGGTGTGCAGGCTTCCCACTATGGTGGCTTCTCTCGTTGTGGACCGCGGGCTCTGGGCATGTGGGCCTCAGTAGTTGCAGCACGTAGGTTCAGTAGTTGTGACTCCCGGGCCCTGGCACGCGGGCTCAGCAGTCGTCATGGACCAGGAGTGGACCATGGAGTCTTCCTAGACCAGGCCTCGAACCTGCGTCCCTGCACTGGCAATCGGATTCTTATCCGCTGTGCCACTAGAGAAGTCCTGTTTATCTGCTCTTGTTTAACTGAATAAAACTTTGGAAAAAGCTAGCTTTATTATGCAGAAGTTAAACAGGAATAACAAAAAAAGTTGGGAGAATTGTCAGCATGATTCAGTGGTAAAATTTGTATTGTTTCCTGCTAATTTAACTAATTCTGTGCATTCATAAAAGAGATACTTTAGTGGCATCCTTCTGTTAGGTTTTGATATTAATAGTTGATCTGTTTGCTGCCTTGATAATTAAATTAGATATCTCGTGTTTTCCCTGAAGAAAAAAATGTTACTGAGTTTATCACACCATCAGCATCTTCATAGTTAGCAGCAAACACCTTTATTGAGCAGCCCCTGTATACATAGTACTGTTCTAATGGAAGACAAGCAAATAAATCAACCTTTGAGGTCTAATTCCTCTTCTTCCTACTTTATTTCCATAACTTAGTTAACCTCCAAAGTCCAATTCTAATATGCATAAGATACTTGGCATACTATGCATACTTTAAGTATATTTCAAATTAAATCAGGTTTTTTTTTTTTTTTTTTAATGTTCCGCAGACAGGACCAGCACTACCTATTACATACATCCACTGTGAGAATTTAGCACAGTTGGCCGCTGGCAACAGACATAAAGATTTATCCTGTGCAGCTATTTTTCTGGCCTCTTGGATGCCGGCCAGTTGCCTAATGGATCATGAGTGAGTCAGTTTCATTCAGCCTCTTAGCAAAGTCATTTTGTCCAGCAGCACACGACTTTCTGTCATGTAGGCTCTTTGCCTGGCACAGCTGTGACAAGCAGAGTCTCCCTGTTTCTGCATTTCTAGAGTCCAACTGGGCTTTGGCCCCAGAAAGTTGGTCCAGGGAATCAGAAGTCCCCTCTAAGGGAAGAAAGATGGTGTAATGAAAGCTTCCTGGAAAAATTAGTCAGACTCTGCAATTCACCGATATTCCAAAGTGGGTCACAAACATATGCGTGTATGAATAAGTTGGCTTAATATGTGTCTGTACAAGAAACAATAGCATTTGCCTTTTGATTCCTTTAGGCCAGATTACTCTAAGTTGCAGGAAGATAATGAATGCAGGGTATATCCGGAAGGAACTGAATAGCTTTTGCTGATAAACCTGAGTCACAGTCTTGAATTGAAGAGACACTGTGGCTCCTCATAAGAAATTCCGCCCCATGCATTTGACAAGGGACCAAGACTAAGCAGGGCTTCCGTGGTGGTTCAGATGGTAAAGAATGTGCCTGCTGTGCAGAAGACCTCAGTGCGATCCCTGGGTCGGAAAGATCCTTGGAGAAGGGAATGGCTACCCACTTCAGTATTCTTGCCTGGAGATTCCATTCCCCTATGGTCTATGGGTTCACAGAGCCAGACACAACTGAGCGACTAACACTTTCACAGGACTGAGCAGGAGTGAGAAACACGCCTTCTCCACTCCGCCTCCTCCAAGATGGTCATGTATGGAATTTCCCTTTCAGGGGCCATTCCCCTGACCTCCAAGTGCAGTTAAGTACCAGGGAGGAAGACATCATCATCGATGTCAGGGTTTTAAAATACAAGCAGGTCATCACAGTCCTTGTGGAGGGAAAGCCTGTCACCCAGTGCTTTTGCTGGTAGCTGCCTTGACTCGTGTGAACCACTGGAAAATGAATTTTTTTCCTTAAAGAGGATATTGAGGTGGGGGCTGCTCCTTGCACATATGCATAATCTTAGAAGAGATTTCATTATGCAAAAAGCTACATTATATGCAACAAAGGATCGTTTTAGCTAATGGCTCCAAGGACAGCTTAATTTGTCTTCTCTACAGGTCACTCATTTTTAAATGGCTATTTAAAGTTTCAAAGATTATATATTCTTTAAGTGGCCCTGGTATCACAAGCAGAGCACAAGACAGAAGGAACATGCTCTTCCTTTTTATCCAGCATTCTCTGTTTCAGAAATCATTAGATGGAGGGTGCTGAGGCTAACTACAAAATGTTGATTCCCCTTGGAGAAACTGTGGTTTCATATGTAGATTACTTTGTTCATTTTCTTCTCTTTGATCCAGTAAAATGAAAATCTTGAGAACCTTTGTGGCATAGAGAGAGATGTTCTCATGGATAAGGAAAGTTATCTGTTCCATTATTCCTACATGACGCTTTTTCAGTTCAGTTCAGTCACTCAGCCGTGTCCGACTCTTTGCGACCCCATGAATCGCAGCACGCCAGGCCTCCCTGTCCATCACCAACTCCCGGAGTTCACCCAAACTCATGTCCATCGAGTCGGTGATGCCATCCAGCCATCTCATCCTCTGTCGTCCCCTTCTCCTCCTGCCCCCAGTCCCTCCCAGCATCAGAGTCTTTTTAATGAGTCAACTCTTCGCATGAGGTGTTAGGAGTATGTAAAAGACCACTGAGCTGTGTAGATGTTCCGCTTTCATTTGTGGAAAGAACAAGAGCAACCCCTTCGCACTTTGATTCATTTTTTAACAGAAGGATGCATCTCTCATGCTGGTCTGTTTTTGCCTTGTGTTTTGTTTCCTCCTATCTGGCTCAGGGAGCAGATTTGGCTTCCTTTCAGCTGTGCTTTCTTAAACTCTGTGCATGAAGCCCATTCTACCAGGTAGAAACAAGTGTCTTCTTTTCACAAAGGGTAGAGGGTTGTAACTTAATCTTCTTTTCTGCCTTTCACCCCTAGAATTTATCTAGGTAAAACTCATATTTTAAAAATGTATGTCCTAGATTATATCCAACACTTGTTAGTATCAATTATTATCATAATTGTAAATCCTAGAATGCAGATGTTCATCCTCAGACTTTGCCAGTATTCATATGTCTGTTTGCTTCCCATAGATGAGTGTTCCAATTTCAGTGTGTTTTCTTTTCAAGAGTCTCTACTATGTAACTATTCTGACATTTCAGAGATTGCAGTCTTCCTAATATTTAGTCTCATGAGGTGCTTCAGTGTTTAAAGGACTCTTTTTATTGTGAGGTTTTTTTTTTCTTTCTGACCCATCATTGCACTAGACCAGTTCCTTATTTTTCTTTTGAGCATGACTAATGGTAATAAAGTCTGAGCTCCGGTCTCATATTCCATATTTTAATTATATAAAGCAACTCTGAAAACCCACACTGAGAAGATCCTGAGCCTAAATGAAATTAGGTCATGTCTCAAAGAAATCATCCTGCGAATTAAGCAAAATGTGTGTGGGTGTGTGCACATGTGAGCAAGAGAGTGAGAGAAAGAAAGGATTCGAGCACACAGCCGGGGATGCTAATAATACTTCCTCAGACAGCCGCTATGCAGTGTCCTTGTAGTAAAATGAAAGGAGCTTTGCATTGTACGTGGTATTCTTTTTACAGATTAGGACCTTACAGCCCAGAGAGAATATGGTATTTGCCTGAAATCCCACGAAAGTGGGCACGTGGAGCTAGAACCTGTCTCCCATGGACGCTCTTAATCCCATCCTTTTTACTTGAAGCCATCTCTGCATCAGACCTGCAGTAGTGCCTCACAGTCACTGCTTAACTACTGATGATACCCAAGGAGAGGGCAGGTGAAGTCTTAGCCTACCAGTCTATCTTGAGATGCTGAAATTCACCAGCAATGATGGGAACTCCAGAGCCGCTAGACAGAACTGGAGACTATCAGTGTATATTTATCATAGTTCTATGGGGAAATACAGACATGACTCAAAAGCACAATACTGGTACTTTCTGTACCTGGTAAATGGAGATATCACAGAGCAATCAGGGAAGAATTAGTTTCAGGCAGATGTTCACTAGGGAACTGAAAAACAAAACTGTGGAAATCACAATTGTTTGAGATCCAGTTTGAAGTTGGGTGACTACCTAGTCACTGTGATGTTGAGTGGTGATGCTCTGCTGGGCCTATGTGAGTCTCCAGATTCATGAAATGCCACGTGATCAGAAGTACCACTCCTTTTTTGCTAATAGTATTAAATGCCATCTGTTAAAAATCAGATGCTTACAAACGAGACTACTTAAATAATTGGAGGAAGCAAAATAATGTATGCCCCATTATTATCAAAGTATAATAACCAAATAAGGATGTGATCAGACGACACGAAACAGTCCAAGAGTGAAGCAGAGGAATGTCCTCAGTGTTTGAAGCCAGTGTCTGGATGCTATAAAAATCAGACTGACTAGTCAATGAGAGTGACCACAAAATCAGATGATTTTGACCCCAAAAATGCATTAGCCTCCTTTCCAAGAGTATTTTCCAGTTTTCCATTTCTGTATTTCCCCTCTTCACCCCCAGCCCCAGGAGGAAAAGAGGATGGTTTTTTCAGTTGTTTTGTTTGAAAGAGAGCTTGATGTCACTGAAGTATAATGTGAAGGAAAATGTTCCCATCAAAACCAGCAGTCTCGGGGAGACAGGAAAAAGGAAAAGACCATTCATGTCTTAGAAAAGCTTTTCCAGGAGCTGGATCAGATTGGATAATGTCATGATCCTCTTCACTTTCAAAGTTCTTTACTTACTTTAGAGAAGCAAAAATAAAGAAGTGGTGGAAATCTACATTTCTTTTTCCTTAGTGAAAAAAGGGTGTAGTGCTCTTCAATTGAAAACCCACCTCAGTGTCTCAAGTTGTTTTCCATCCACATTTAACTCCATCCACAGCCACTTCCGACCTTCCCTTGTGACAACTGGTAAAGAATCCGCCTGCAATGCGGAAGACCTAGGTTCGATCCCTGGGTTGGGAAGATCCCCTGGAGGAGGGAAAGGCTACCCACTCCAGTATTCTGGCCTAGAGAATTCCATGGACTGTATAGCCCATGGGGTGGCAAAGAAATGGACATGGCTGAGCGACTTTCACTTTCACAGCCACTTCTGGGCAAATAATAGAGTCTTGAAAATTATTCTCAGAAATATTGAGATTATGTTTATGATTATATTGATTATGTTAAGCAACCTCAAATATTTTCCTGCTCTTACCTTTTCCTGTCTTTGAAAACTTTTACTTTATTTTTTTAACTGGAGGATAATTGCTTTACAATGTTGTGTTTCTGCTGCACAACAACATGAACCAGTCATAACTACACACACACACATACACACACACACACACACACACACACACACACACACACACACACACACCCTCTCCCTCTTAACTCTCTTCCTTCTTATGATCCTCTTTCTCACCCCACCCCATCCCACCCCTCTCGGTCACCACAGAGCACCAGGCTGGGCTTCCTGTGTTATATGGCAGCTTCCCACTCGCTACTATTTTACACATGGTAGTGTGTATATGTGGAGAAGGAAATGGCAACCCACTCCAGTGTTCTTGCCTGGAGAATCACTGGGACAGGGGAGCCTGGGGGGCTGCCTCTGGGGTCACACAGAGTCGGACACGACTGAAGCGACTTAGCAGCAGCAGCAGCAGAGTGTATATGTCAATGCTGCTTTCTCAGTTCATCCCATCTTCTCCATCCCCTTGTTTCCACAAGTCCATTCTCTATGCCTGCATCTCTGCTGCTGCTAAGTCACTTCAGTCGTGTCCGATTCTGTGCGACCCCATAGACGGCAGCCCACCAGGTTCCTCTGTCCCTGGGATTCTCCAGGCCAGAATACTGGAGTGGGTTGCCATTTCCTTCTCCAGCATCTCCACTCCTTCCCTGAAAATAGATTCATCACTACCATTTTTCTAGATTCCTTATATAGGTGTTGGTATACGATATTTGTTTTTCTCTTAAAACTTTTTTCCACAGGTTCTCAGTATTCTTTTCCAAGAACCTGGAAATGCAGCGTAGTCAATCCTTAATGGTTGTTTCATATGTCTGAGTTGTGTGCTTGATGTGGGTTAATAGAGTAAAAGTTCTGTAAACTGTAGGATTGCATGGATGTCTCCTGCCATTCCGTCTGGAGAACCATCTTGACAGTGGCATTAAACCTTAGAGCGAAAGAGCAAGTTCTTCATAAACGTGGACTGAAGTAGGCAGCATCGTGGGCGGAGCTTGAGTCTGTCTATTCCGTTGAAGAATTACTATGGCATTCCAGAGGAGACAGTCCTGCACTCTTCATTAACCTGGTGTTGGCCATGCCTATAATTTTTATCATAATAATTTGGAGAAATTCTAAATTTAATTATTAAATGTCTCCTACTTCATATCCAAAGTTAACCGTTCATTTTTGGCTTGAAAAACCAGAAGACTGCTGTGTGCTAAGGAAGTACTTCTTCAGCCTATAGAAAGAACTGGAAAAGCTTTCTTACTGCCTGACAGGGTGACGTTGAATTACCCTCAAGTGTCAAGACTCTTTCCTGGGACTGATACAGTCCTTCAGAATAAATGCACGCTGCAGTAGAATTTCAGCTCAGTTACAGGACTCTCTGAGAGAGCCGATTCAGTTGAGAGCTGAAAGCTAACCTATATATGTCTGTGTTGGAACTGGTTGGTATATATCAACAGGCAACCGATCTAAAGGCACAGCAATCAGTTTAAAACTGTGTTACAGAAAATAAATTGCAAAAGCTGATATGCTTTTCATAAATCAGGGAAGTATGGCTCTGTTGCTTTTTATAGCATCTGAATTATGGCTTAGGCTTATTACGAATTAGAAAAACAAATTTCAGTGCTGTCAGTGATACCTCGGTGTAATATGGCACAGACTGTTAGACTTCAGCGCACTGAAAAGATAACAGTGATTTTCAATGAGTAAACACATAAATAAAGCACATCGAATAAAATTGTCTTTTTATATAGCATTCAAGGGACGGGTAGAAGATGGAAGATGGGTTGAAGGAGTGTGGCATCAAGAAATACATATTCAACTGTAAGAAAAGTTGATTGCAGGAGAGTTATGAGGGTAGACAGGATATTCTAGCTCTACAGGTACTGTCTGGGAGGTGCCCACATTCAAGCAAGGACATTATAAACACAAGCGCAGCTTTAAGGTGGTACAGTAGCAGCCACACCTGTCTCCCATTGCGCTGGAGAGAAAACCCAGATAGTAAAAAGTGTTAGGAAATAAGGGGCCCAGGAAAGAGCCCTGAGCATCCATAACAAGAAATAATGACAAAATCGGGGCTTCCCTCATAGCTCAGTTAGTAAAACGTCTGCCTGCAATGCTGGAGACCCGGGTTCCGTTCCTGGGTCAGGAAGATCCCCTGGAGAAGGAAATGGCAACCCACTGCAGTGTTCTTGCCCGGAGAATCCCATGGACAGAGGAGCCTGGCAGGCTACAGTCCACAGGATTGCAAGAGTTGGACACAACTTAGTGAGTAAACCACCACTGCCAGTGACAAGATAAAAGTCTCAGAGGAGGTCAGCTGGAGACCTGGGTAAGAAAGGAAAGCACGCAGCCCTCCCTCCACAAGTTTACTTAGGATGGGCTTTGCATCCTCTAGTGTGTTAGTGTTAGTCACTCAGTGTGTCCAACTCTGTGACCCCATGGACTGTAGGCATGGGATTCTCCAGGCAAGAATAGTGGAGTGGGTTGCCATTCCCTTCTCCAGGGGATCTTCCCGACCCAGGGATCAAATCCAGGTCTCCTGCATTGCAGCCAGATTCTTGACCTGCTGAGCCGCCAGGGAAGCCTTTGCATCCTCTATGGCATTCCAGTTTCCCAAGGCTAATTTCAGAGAATTTCTCTTCTGTCCTTTTCGGCCCAAATATAACATGGAGGTGAGATGATAAAACTAGTTGGGTTTGACTTTTCATATAATACTCAATCTTAAGGCTAGGTAGGAGGGATTTCCAGAGGCACTGAGTCTAACCAGTACCTTCCGATACAACTTTTACCTCGATGGACCAAGGAAGTACATTATCCAGCGCATCCATTCTCAAATAAGGCAGCAATCTTCCCAGGAGAAATTCCACAACCGCTCTTATTACTGCTTCTAGTGATAAAACCCTAAAGCTGGGACTTCCCAGGTGGTCCAATGGTGAAGACTGCATGCTTCCAATGCAGGGCATGCAGGTTCGATCCCTAGTCAGGGAACTAAGATCCCACATGCCATGCAGAGCAGCCCAAACAAAAAACAAGCAAACAAACAAAACCCTTAAAGCTAAGTCTCCCATTGTTACTTTGCCAAGTATATTTAAACATCTTAAATGATATTCATTCTGTCTGTTTCATCCCTGTGAATTCTTTACTAGGTCCCCACTTCATATAGTGCATGTATCCCATGATCAATTGATTTGGGGCTTTGTTTGAGTAATTTTGCATACATAGAGCCGCGATGCAAGTGAAACTCGGCCTTTAATTAAGTAATCATTAAAAATGAAACTGGTCTACTTTCTCTTATTCTGTAGTTGACAGTGATTGAGGAGCTTGATGGACCCATGGTGGCACCAAGATAGAATCAATAAATTAGAGCAGTTGTCAGGCCCAGATTCTGGTTAGTTAACAGCTTGCCTGGGGTGGGGAGTAATACAGCTGTAAGGAGTAAAATCTGTTTTCCTAGAGAAGTCAGAAGAAAACCTTTAAGACCCAGAGATTATCATACTAAGTGAAGTAAGTCAGAGAAAGACAAATATCCTATGATATCACTTCTATGTGGAATCTAAAAAAAATGATACTAATTAACTTACTTACAAAACAGAAATAGACTCACAGACATAGGAAACAAATGTATGGTTACCAAAGGGTGAAAAGTAGAGAGGGATAAATTAGGAGTTTGGGATTAACAGATACACACTACTATATATAAAATAGGTAAACAACCAGGACCCCCAGGGAACTATATTCAGTGTCTTGTAATAATCTATAATGGAAAAGGATATATATTCATATGCATATACATATATATATATATATATATATATTTAGTCACTGTGCTGTACACAGTATGGTAAATCAAATATGCTTCAATTAAAATAAGGAAGTAGTGCCTTAAACGTGATAGTTATGTGACAGTTGTTGATTGTGTGAACCATCTGTGAACTTAGTCAGATGTAGATGTAATTTAATATTGGAACTTGAAGAAAGAGTGGAAAGATGGCTTCACGTGTAAGAGAAAAAAATGTTCTTGTTTCTTTTATTTTTTGTTTTAGGTCACCCCGTGAATGTGATTATTATAGCTGAGAATATGCTTTTAGAGTTTCTTGCCTGTCGTTGTCTTCAGCCATCTTTTCTCTGGAAATGTGCCAGTATTATTAGTGGTTCAAATCTTACTGTAATGTCACTGTGGAAATCCTTATTTGAAAATACAGGGATTTTGTTATCAACAGGACAAAGTATATAAGAAAATATTCAAATGTGCATATCTCCCTTAAGAGTTTAATAGTTCAAGTAAAAAGAAAAGATTTTTTGCTAACTACTTAATTGTGATATGACAGTACCATAAAATTCACCCTTTTAAACTGTACAACTCATTGCTTTTAGTATTTTCACGAACTTGTACAACCCATAACCCACTAATTTAGAATATTTTCATCACCTCAGAACAAATCTCATAATACGGTTAGTTCCTGTTTCCTCTTCCTCTCGCCCCTCAGCAATCCTGGATATTTTTGAAGCAGGTGTTCTCACTGAAGCTCTGTATCTGCCTTTTGCATTTGCCACTAGCAAAAATTTTATTAATTCAATGCAACTGATTCCAAATATTTGTTGGCATATATAGTGTATTATGTTGTTTTCCATTTCTTTTGTAATGAAATGAGATAATGAATAATGGAATATTTTCATAGGTACACTGATGAAATAATTTAGCCACATTGTGAAGGAAATGAAAGAAAAGGAATGTTTTTATGTCACTCAAAGTAAACATAACAGAAATCAAGTGATCTAGGTAGATTAAAGATAAATTCTCTTCAAGAGATAAAGTAATTACCTTTTTACTCATGTACAAACTGTTACACAAATTGTTTAACTATGTAAACAGAATTTAGATAGAAGTACCATTAAAAAATCCGCAGCCATTTTTTAAATTTATTCAACAAATGCTTCCTTTTCACCACAAATACAATAAATCCTTCTTTTCTCCACCTCTGCTACATGGTACTTTAGGTTAATCCTGAACATCAGCTAAAAGAATTGCAGTAGTGTTTATCTCATCTTTGAAACTTGGCTTGCACACCTAATATCAAATATGTTTGAATTCTTTTTCTTACTGTAGGAATAGAAGTAAATTATGACCAAAAAAAAAAAAAAAAAGTCAGTAAGAAATGGAAACAGAAAAACCTGTTCTACATTGATCAGAGACTGCCCACATGTAAAACATGACTCCAGGATATCAATCTCAATTATTTCTCTCAGGAAGCTCGTGGGAAAACATTTCTGCTTCTAAAAAGCGTGTTTGTCTAAGTTCAGATGAGCCTAATGGTCATCCATGAAATCATACGTGTATAGAAAAGTCAAACGAACCTGCTGAAACAGCCTATGTTTGGTCATTTGTGTTGGTAGGGTTGAGCTTTCAGAGGAGAATGGATTCCTGAGTATAATAAATGTTAGTAGTGTCTTCAGTATTATCGTGAATTTTCATTTGCAAAACAGTCAGCTCTTGGAACTTGAGGAATGGAAGCGTCAAGAAAAGGAGGTGAATGATAAAACTGCTGAGACTATTTTAATTGGTCTCACAGTCCTATTTTTGTTTTTTTCTTATGTTTTCCTCTCCCTAATGGTTGAATTTTTCAATAGTATTGCAAGCGAGCATAAATATTACCACCTAGACCTTAGAAGTGCAAATTTGTTTGAGTGTGATGTTGATTTACTTGAATCAGTAGCGTAACTGGGTAGAATTTAATTATATTTGCTCTCTATTTACAGAAATATTTTTTTATTTGGATTTCTTTAGAATGGTGTTTATCTTGGTCAAAGGATGAATGGGGTTCAGAGATACTAAATGAAGATTGTAGCAGCATCCCCGACTTCTGTAACCTTGTTGGCAGGCCCTGGAGCCTCACAGGATTTTAAGCCAATCAGAAACTAAACACAAACAGAACTGATCAGAGTAGGGATTGCCCTAACCGCCTAGGAATCTTCAGATTTTCTTTTTTTCTCTTGTCCTATAGAGGGGCTGAATACTCTCATCAGTACTACTGGTTTTGAAACATCTTCTCATCTGTTTCATTCCCCCAATGAGCGGAGAAGTACTTTGATCTCTTTTGTCCTGTGATACTGTGATACTATTTTTTTTTTAATTTATTTTCTTTTCACAAATATTTGACCTGGGTTATAATGCCATACTTATAAAACTTACGTGCAAAGCAATACCATTATTCTGATGCCTTAGGCTTTTCTAGTGGGATCTGAGACATCAAATCAAAAGTCAGAAGATCAATAACAGAATCAAATAAAATTAGTCTTTTTCCCTCTAATAACAGTAAATCAAAAATTCTGCTCATGAAGGGACATGCAAAGTTCACTGCTTAGTTTAATATTCTTAATTGTACCTGATACCAGTATCCCCCCAAAAGTGGGAGGGGCCTGCAGTGAAAGAAATCTCTGGATTTTTCATCACCTGGTGGCTATCAGGTGTATATCTTTGAAGTAGCAATAGTACTAATAGCACTAGCAATACGATTAAGAAAAAGAAGTTTTCCTACCACACACACGCGAAAACAAATCTTATGTCTTACATACAACTGACTATTGTATTACTTTCTCTTTAACGTCTACTTATTTTTCTTCTAAAATCGTTTCTTTTAGGACTTCAGGGCTTGATAAGGACTCTTAAGTACGAGGCTGTTCTGGTGGCAGTTTTTCATGTCCTTTTTTGAGAAGCTGATATATAAACAGAGTGTAATTTATTTCTTCTGGTCAGTCTATGCACAGGAAAGAAAATGGTAGAAATGAAAATCTGTACAGAAAAGAAAATGATGAAGGACAGTCTATTTCTATGTACAGGCTTCTTTTGAAAAAATCTTAATAAAGCAAGCTATTTAAAAAATCTGGAACCAAGAATTTAGAATAAAAGTATTCACACAACTTAAAGTTTATGCTCTGGTCTTTAACTGGGGGACTTTTAAGATGATCAGTGACTAAATACCTATTGTTTGCATTGAGCTATGGATAGAACAAATTCAGCCATTGAAAAAGGAAGTCTTTTATAGGAACCACTGGCCTCATGCAGTAGTGATTCCTGATAAAGATGGTTTCACTGTCACTGTCCTTCTGACTTCTTTGCATGTGCTGATGGCCATACACACTGGTTAGTTTCAGATACCATCAGCGAAAAAGGAATATGCTGAACAGGCACTTTTAAACTAATGGCTCATTATAGACCAAAAATGTGGCCCTTCAGTCACGAAGAATGATTCCAAGGAAATGACTTAATTTAACAAATTGCCAGTTGCCCACCAGCCATCTTAGAGAGGAATGATATATGCCAGGTGGGCTAAAAAGAATCTTTTCCTTAATTTTTTCTTTCCCTATCCTTTATCTCTCTGAGGAGTCAGTTCAGGTTAGAGCAAGGGGTGGGGGTGCATATTAAACGAAAATTGTGACAGACTTGTGAATTTTTATGGCCATTTATTGAGTTGGATTGAATGAATTTAGAGTTGCCTCTTCGAAATGATCATTTCTTTCTTTCTTTTTTATTTTAAGAATCTATCAGGATACTTTCTTTTGAGGAGCTATGACACCATCAGGCTGAAGTCTCCTAAAGTTTACTTAATTGTATAAATTGCTTTGCAGAAGACACAAGAAAAGAACTTTTGTGTAATGGGTAGAAGATGAATCTCCATGTCACACAAAGTTAGAAACATGTTCTCACGTATTTTATGATGAGATAGCAGCATAATAGACAAACAAAAGGAGTTCAAAATCTGTATTAAAAGGCAAAATCTGATTTCCCAAGGCTCAAACCAGTTTATGACTTGAGAAAAATGCAGAAATACTGCTTGTGTTTTTGTAGAATGTCTGATTATTCCATGCTTTATTTTGCCACTACTGTCATAAAACTAGTGGAGTGAGTTCAAATATTTCTGCTTGAAAATCACCACTAAAATATAGTGACTTGATTCTTCAAGTCAGAGCACAAGCAAGTTCCTATTTATCATTTATAGGAAGGTTTTATTGGTCCTGGTGCATTTGGTCACCCCCACTCCCACTCATCTGCTGATGGCCAGTAAAAGCTATAGGAAGTCTCATCAATGAAATTAGTAATCTGTGGGGACAGAGATGCAGTTAATGCCTGTCATTCTAGATTTGTGATCATTGGGATGTGCTTTTTATGACCACTGAAAATATAAGCTTGACTTAATAAAATGTAGTTGTTTCTATTGTTACATGTATTTTGAAATTCTGAACACACAAAAAAATATTCTTTGGTAGCCAAATGATTTTGTTTAATGTTAATAAAGTACAGCTTTTAAGAATAGCCATCAGCATATGATAAATGACAACATGTTTTAACTGACTTCTGCTATCCTTGACCTGCTAAAATGGCACAGTTTTCCCTTTAGAGATTTACAGAAGTAGGAAATATGTGAGGGGCTTCCTGTCCCAATATGTGCCAGTTGCAAGTTGAGGAATTAGAATCAGGATGCTTGAAATTAAGATTAAGATGTAGCGCTTTGTGATCTGTAATAAGCATGTCCGATCATGCTTAAATGTGAACATCATTGAGCTTAGTGCGAACCACTAGTATCACTGATATTACTGTTTAATCCTCTTTCTAAAATCATAGAACCCCTAGGAGGGTGGGGTGATATAAAAGTAGAGGAAAAAGAGGTACAAATTTTTAGGTGTAAAATAAAGTACAAGGATGTAATGTACAAGATGGGATATAGCTGATATTTTGTAAGTGGAGTATATAACATTTACAAATTGTGAACCGCTATATTGTACACCTGTAACTTATACAATATTGCACATGAACTACACTTCAATTTTTAAAAAGAACAAAAAAAGTGTTAGTGCACTTCGATAAGTTCAGTGTCAGAAATTTACAGCCTCTGTTTGTGCCATTGGCAAATAACTGTGGAGAGTGAAGGGAACCTCAGTAAAGACCTATGAAAATTATAAGAAATGTAAATTTCAATGTCCATAAGTAAAGTTTTACTGTAACACAAAAATAAATAAGATAAAACCATAGAACCTCAAAGTTGGAAGCAATCTTGAGTTTGAATCCCATTGACAAACAATTGTCAACTAGTCTGAGCTTTTTTGTTACCAAAAAATGAGCAGCCTACATCTATTTTATCTTTGATTAGCTCTACGGGTTTTTTTTTTTTTTTTTTTTTTGTATATTCAGCTGAGAACTAGTGTTCCTGTAGCTTCCAGTAATTGAACCTAGTCTCTACCACTTAAATATATAATCGTTTCATATGTTCAACTTTGATTACCACTAGCAATAAACATGGAGAAGGAAATGGCAACCCACTCCAGTATTCTTGCCTGGAGAATCCCATGGACAGAGGAGCCTGGCGGGCTACAGTCCATGGGGTCGCAGGAGTTGGATACGATGTAGCTACTAAACCACCACCACCAGCAGCAATAAACATCTACCTGAAGATAATTTCATCTACCTTCTGCATATGGAAAAATCTGAGCCCCTTAACCAAACAAATCTCTGTCCTGTGAACTGGTTCCATTTATCTGATGTTCTTTCTACTCTTTTCTGTCTGAAAACTGTTCCCAGTTATGACTGTGTCCATGACATGCATAGTGACTAAGTGAAATGAAGATGTGATGAATGAGGCATTTCACCCCCTCTTCTGGACTTCCATTCCAGGGAACCTTGGTAGCTATGTTCGTCACATACAGTTTGAAAAGTTGTCTCAGCCTGTCTTCATCTTCCCTCTGACTCACAGCACCGGGTTATTCTCTATTCTGTGGTACTTGTGCTGCGGGCATAACAGTTCTGTTGCAAACTCAGCCTAATTTGTGAGCTCCAGATGGGCTTTCATGTCCTCATAGTTAGCCCTGTAAACATGGAATAAATAGTGTTGATGCTAAGAATTTGTGCATGACCCGTCCTTGGACTGCTCAGAGCCCAACAGCAAGCCTTTCCATTGACAGTATGATGAACCCTGAAGTTATTACTGCCTTGGGACTTGAATCCTGAGACCATGAAAACACAAAGAAAGGGGCAACCCATGGTGTGTGGAGGCTGCGGGAGGGGTAGATTTTGTCAACTTGATCCAAGAAGGGGCCTGTGCTTCTAAACCTAGAGATGGAAACTGAGCCCTGCCTTTGAGAGATTATCTTTTAAGAAACAAGGACTATTGACTATTAAATGGCGGAAGAAGCCTTATGCCTCCTTGTGTAACTCACACTGCTGGGAGGCTGGGGCCAAACAGAGGAGCCAGCATTTTTTCCTTTCCTGAGGGCTGTGGCTGAATTGGACAGATGGTTTTACAAAGCCGTTGGGAGCAGAAGGAGCCAGAAGACCAGGAAGAGTGAGAGGAGAGTCTGATCCGAGCCAGGAATACCAAGTTTATCATTAAAGACAAAAGGTTTAGTCCTAGGCTGTAAATTAGAGAAAAGAAAAGAAAGAATGAGATTCCTTCAGGAACCCAAACACATAGGAATGGGTAGTGAACAGCACCGGGGAAGGCGATGCCACCCCACTCCAGTCCTCTTGCCTGGAAACTCCCATGGACGGAAGAGCCTGGTGGGCTGCAGTCCATGGGGTTGTGAAGAGTCGGACTCGACTGAGCGACTTCACTTTCACTTTTCACTTTCATGCATTGGAGAAGGAAATGGCAACCCCTCCAGTGTTCTTGCCTGGAGAATCCCAGGGGCGGGGGAGCCTGGTGGGCTGCAGTCCATGGGGTTGCGAAGAGTCAGACACAACTGAAGCAATTTAGCAGCAGCACCAGCAGCAGTGAACAGCACGGGGAAAGATTGCCTGAATGCAGACCGCGGGACTGGAGGAGAGACCCAGGGATGTAAAGGATATAAGTTGAGTCAGAGGAATTGGCTCACAGAGAGATGCTCCAGCAGAGTGAGATAAACAGGACTCATAAAAATGATCCAGGGACTTCTCTGGTGACCCAGTGGTTTAAGAATCTGCCTTCCAACGCCGGGGACGTGAGTTTGATCCTTGGTCAGGGAAACTAAGATCCCACATGCCTCAGCACAATTAAACCCATGCACTACCAAAAGAAATATAACAGATTTTTTTAAAATTATCCAAACCAAAGTTTAGACACCTAGACTGGATTCACAGAGACTAAATCTGTCTCTGAGGACTGACTGAGCTCATAGCAGGGTCATGAGATGAAAAGTTTATGATGGATGAGGGAGAAATCCATCTTAGATGAAAATTTCACTGAAGATTTTCAAATGTTAACTCTGTTTATAAGTTGATCTTATGTTGGCATAGATGTATTTGAATGATTTTATATCTTCACTCATTGATCTTTCTTCTCCTGGGACTTGTAAGAATCCTGAGTAGGCAAACAAGGAAAAAAATGTATGTATAGTTTTCTCATTTGATCTGAAGCATCATGTCGTATCCTACAGAGCAAGTCAAATGGAATCATTTTGACCTCATGCCTGAGAAAAGACTTCGATGCATTGGACAGCCAATATGCTTTTTTTAAAGTTAAACTTGAAAATTAAACCTTTAAAAGAGGCATTGTAAGTGTGCATAAGTGTGTGTGTGATTTCCCAAGATTATAGAATTATAAAATAATAGTAATTTAAGGAAAAGATAACCAGCATTTTCTCTTAGGAATTTTAGCCTTTAATTATGACAAACAATGTGTGATCCTCAAAAAGATTTTTTAAATTCCTCTGTAGTATTGCTAAACTGAAGACCTAAGGAAGGCTTGGCGATTTTCTTTTAGAATTTTAAATTTTTTCAAATCATGTTTCACCAAATATTAGTCTCACTTGTATAACTTGTTTCAGTGGGTCATTAAAACCAATAGTCAGAATTAATCCTGTGGACTAGGATTTCAAAAAGAAAGAAGGCGTGCTGTGATTCATGGGATCGCAAAGAGTCAGACATGACTGAGCGACTGAGCTGAACTGATAGCCAAGTATTAGATACAGCAGACTTGCCATATATTTCTATAAAATAAACATGCAGTGTTATATTTATTTTGATTAGCAGTAATAACAAAATATTACCTAAAATTAGTTGTAATAGTGTCCTAAGGTAAGAAAGTTGTACAAACTCAAGAGCTGGGTTCTCTTTCCCAACAGTAGGCAAAGAAGTCAGTAAGGCAAAATGCTTCCTCAGAACTGTTTTCAGAGAGATTCAGAAGAGAAAGAAAAAATTAGGGACTGTTCCAAACTGGATGTGAAATAAAGTTATTACCTTTTGTCAAGTGATAATGTTTCTCTTTCATGGCCAACAATATTTGAAATTACATGAGTGGATTTCCTGTACTGTATGTTAAGATAATTCAATTTCAATGTTTCTATTAAAGATATATTGAAAAAGAAGTTTTAAGTACAGCCCTTTGTTTTTTGAAGCTGTGTGCTTCAAAACAATCACATAAGTGAAAATATGTTTAAGAAGTTCGTGTCCTTCGTGTTTTGTTCCTTTTGAAGGAATGTGATTTTTGTTAAAGTTATCGCTGCAGCTGCCTTTTAGAAAATTGGGTTTCTATTTTAAATAAGGCTTGGTTGGTTGGTTAGCCACTAAGACATGTCCAACTCTTTTGTGATCCCATGGATTGTAGCCCACCGGACTCCTCTGTCCAAGGGATTTTCCAAGCAAGAACACTGGAGTGGGTTGCCATTTCTATCTCCAAGGGATCTTCCCAACCCAGGGATCAAAACTGTATCTCCTGCATTGGAGGTAGATTCTTAACCACTGAGCCACTAGGGAAGCCCTAAAATGTGCATGCTGCTAAGTCACTTCAGTCGTGTCCGACTCTGTGCGACCCCATAGACGGCAGCCCACCAGGCTCCCCCGTCCCTGGGATTCTCCAGGCAAGAATACTGGAGTGGGTTGCCATTTCCTTCTCCACTAAGTGATGCTAGTCCCAACTTAAAAATAATGATATATAGAATGCTGGCATACTCTTTAATCTCTCTGAGACATCATTTTGCTTTCCAATAAGTAGGAGAAATAATACAGAATGCACAGGCTACTGGGAGAACTCTGTGAGGTCATTTTTCACTGGCCTCTTGAAGTCACTCAATAATTATCTCCTTTCCTTCAATGTCTTTGCTCAGAGATGATAGAAATAGTTACCCAAGCATCTGTGTGTTAAAATGATATTTTCTTTGTTGTCTGCGAATGTGCATGGGTATATCCAGTTACTTTGTAGAGGAATCAGTTCTGCAAGACAGTTTTCAGCTATGAATTTTTATAATGAAACCTCATTAACTGCAATATGGCCCAGGGTGACATTTGGCACTTATATGGTTATTTTTTAAATAAAGTAATTTACATGATTGCCTTTTCTTTTTATTGGGGGGGGGAGGACATAAGAATTTTGACTGTTCATTCCATCAAAGCTCCCCTTTCAGCCTTCAAAGCTTTTCTCAAGGACATTAAACACTTTTCCTAATTACTTTTTATTGATTTCTTGACAGTTCTGCTTAACATTGACTGCTTATTTTTAGGAAACAAAGGATGCTAACCTAAAAATGTTAATGGTGCATTTGGAAGTACAAAATTCAATATTTTAGTCATGTCTCTTATGCACACTTATAGCTTGAAAAACTGTCTTATCTTACTGCAGAAATAAATATACAATCTTTAACTGACTTTGAGCAAATCTATGATTTGCAATATTTCAAGTTTTTAATAAGTAAAGATAAGACTTGACAGTGAATAAAAAATTAGTAAAAGAGCTACCATATTACTAATAGAGAATAAGTTGACAAAAATTAAGCAACTGCATTCTTCTTCAATTTTGCAGTGCTTTGTCATTAGTGAACACTTTAATTATGTCCATCACTCTCTGATATATAGCATTCATTTTGTTAGGGATGAATATATAAGGCAGTTTTGATTAGATGATCCTTACGTGAAATCTAACCAAAAGAAGGTGGTCTCATTTAGAGACTATTTAGAAAGTCCTTTTTTTTTTTAATAGTTATTCATTTAAACTAGCTGGTAGTCAGGATTTGCCTTTTTTTTTTAATATTGTTTTGATATGGACCATTTTACAAATCTTTACTGAACTTGTTACAATATTTCTTCTGTTTTATATTTTGGGGGGTTTTTTTGGTCTTGAGGCATTTGGGATCTTAACTCCCTGACCAGAGATCAAATCCATACCTTCTGCATTGGAAGGCAAATTCTTAACCACTGGACCACCAGGAAAGTCCCAGCATTTGATTTTCAATTAAGAGTGCTACCATAGGACCCATTTTTACAACCTTCTTGTGGGTGATTTAGATATTATATGAAAATGAAGTTAGAGAAAAATTATAGGTCAACAAAATGAACCTAATTTCAAATGTCACTAGAGATAATTTTCATTTTATGTAATTTATGTGCATCTCTTATAGATACACTTTTTTTTTCTTTTCTCTATATCTCTTTGCTGAATTCAATCAGCTTTTAAATGATCTAGTGGTATTAAATTGCACTGAGGTCAATCAGATATCATATGCAAATATTAGATATTGCTCAAGCATCATAACTAAATTTGGTATTTCATTTGGAATAGTTCCTGCTGCCGTAATTCTCCAATGATGTCTATAAATCTGTGTATTTATGTTTCTACATGCATTTGTAATATGTACCTCCATAATTTTCTCTTACTTTGGCTTCAGAAAGAAATAAATGAGGTGGGTTTTTCTCACTTGGAGGTTATTAATAAATGAAAGTTAAATTATTTTCAAAAAAAAGAACTTTAAAAAGAAAAATAAGGATAATTTGAATGGAGGTTAGATAAGACCCATTATAACACTGCCACATCAGATGGTCATATTGCCAAATTATTTGATCACTTTCCCAATTCAGCCTAAACTATTCAGTATTGGTTTAGTCTTCTGCTTCTTAGAAAACTTTTACTGAAAAGACAACCACTTTATCTGCATGTTATGAAATACACAATATAATATTAGATAACATGGACTGAACATTTTACCTGAATTAAGATTAGAATAGCACTCATGTGACTAACATTGTCCTGTCTTCTGCTAAGAACGCATAATGTAAACGTAATGTTTTGAGTCTCATTTCCGACATACAGACATACTCAGAAAGTGATTTTTATGGAAGGTAGAAGAATATTACTTCTCATTCTGTGGAAAGGATGTTAGTTTTTTGTATGTTTGTTTGTTTATTTTTTACTACATGGTCACAGGTAGTTCTGGACTGAAAGACTCGTGAGACAGAAAGCTTTCATGGATATATTATGGGCTTGCAGTCAACCTGCCTTAGAATTTCTCTCCACTTTGTTTATTACCCTGAGAACACAGGCCTGCAGTTCATTTTCTTTCAACCTAAGTTTCTTCATCTGTAAAAAGGATAGCGCCGGTTTAGTTGCTAAGTCGTGTTTGACTCTTTGTGACCTGGTGGACTGCACCCTGGTCAGGCTCCTCTGTCCGTGGGATTTTCCAGGCAAGAATACTGGAGTGGGTTGCTATTTCCTTCTCCAGGGATCGATCCTGGGTCTCCTGCATTGAAAGCAGATTCTTTACCAACTGAAGCACCAGGAAAGCCCATACCTATTTCTTAGGGCTAATTTTGATGACCATGGGGCTAGACTATTTGATACTGTAGACATTTAATGAATATGCATCTTGTTCTTTGCTAAGGATTGTATTGCCTTTACCTTACAGATAATTTTTGAGATTCTTTAGCATTTATTTATCCTTCCTGGAAGAAAATGGAACAGAGAGAATAAAAGCAAAAGACATTCCCTACCAATTTACAGCCAATGGTATCAATGCTAGATACCTATTAGGTTAGGCAGATACGATTTCTACTGCAGAAGACGAGATAACTAAAGAAAAGGATGAAGTTTTATGGTATCAAGAGGAAGATGCTTAGAATAAAAATATAATATCTAGAGAATTCTTCCATCTCTGGAATCATAAAATGTCTTCTCTCTCTGCTTCTCATTTCCTTTGTGCTTTTCCCTTACCTGCCTTGAAGATTACCTTAAAGCCAGAACATGGTCAGTAGCTTGCCCAATAGAAATGGTAGTTGTGAACATATTTAATGTGATCTCTGCTGTTTTAAGTCTTAGCTTCACTGTGGTATAATTTATTCTGGGTCATACTCTAGAAGTGTGACTGTTAATCATGGATAGATTTGTTTCTTCTGTTAATGAGAAAGGCAGCTGAAGGGTTGTATTCCCAGAAAAGCACTGCTTTTTAAGATCTCATACTTGGATACTGGGCAGGAGAATTCACTTGAGTAACTAATAAGTCTGACATGACCCTTTTCTTTGTACTTTTCTCTTTGAGCCCCTAATTAATCTGATGGGGTTTTTTTCTGACATTGTATAGAAACTGTTTCCTAAAAGTACTTTGTATTCCTCAAATCTACCAAAGATTAAAGAATCAGGACAGTCTTTCTGACATTCATGCTTCTGGGACAGAGAAGGGCAGTTCCTATCACAGGTAATGATGACAATTCAATTTAATCCTTTACCACCTGGTTTTTTTTTTCATTTTTTATTTCCCTTTTAGATGATATATATATAGTGGGAATTGCCTTTAAAGAGTCTGGGAGCCTTATTCAGAAAGGTAACCAAGCATATTTGTTATTATCATTATATATATATTTAAATATATACATATATATATTTGACCAAAAAAGAGTTGGAAGTAGAGAATGAAGATTAAGTAGAATGAATTTTAGTAGAAAATGTAGAAGTAGAGAATGAAAGAAACCTGATGGAGAATTTAGCATTTGCTTCCCAGTTAGCCACAAAGCATGCCCATTCTTCAACTTTTGAATAATTTTAAGGTACTTGTCTCTTATTTTAATTTATGCCTGAGGAACTGGAAATGCTAACAGTTGCAAGTTCTATATTTGGATTTGATACAGATGCCTGTCAATCTTGCTGAAATGATAACTTCTCTCCTCCAACTTCAAGCATATCATTTTTACCTTATTAAGTCATCAGGTTTAGCTGACCAATGAGGGTGTGATCCCTTTGTGATTGGGATTATAAAACGCTCCTGATGATTTTTCAGGGTACTTGTGACTAAGACTTCAGTGCCAGCCCTGGTGTTTCTTGTCATCAGTTATGAGAGTGAGGGATCCTATCTGTCTAGACCTCTGCTCCCTGGTCGTCTGATCTAAGAACAGTCAGAACTCTGCTCTGACCTCATTTTATGCCAAGTCACAGAATTCCTTATAAAATAGAGGAGACATTTCAATAAATCAGATGTATTTCATATCTCTAGAGTTGGGTCATTCATGACTTCTTTCACAGAGTTTCTCAAATGGTCAGGAGTGTCATTTTAGAGCCTGGAGCACTGGTCCCTCAAGTAAGAAGACTCCCGTGATGCTGGGAAAGATTGAGGGCAGGAGGAGAAGGGGGCGACAGAGGATGAGATGGACATGACTCAGTGGACATGAGTTTGAGCAAGCTCTAGGAGATAGTAAAGGACAGAGAAGCCTGGCGTGCTGCCATCCATGGGCTTGCAAAGTTGGACACAACTTAGCGACTGAACAATGAAGAACAATTCCTTGCTCAGTCCCCTTCTCTCTTTGACCTGTGCATATGTCCTGGGTTACCTTTCTCTAGAATGTGATCCCAGCAGCATAGGTCACATTGCCTGTTTAACAGACTCCATTTCATCACTTCTTCAATTTCTGTAAGTTTTCTTATGGCCATGTTGCTATTATTTTGGTTCTGTGTAGGAAACTCCAACTTCATGTCAGGATTTGAAGCTAGACTTCACCATAAATTGCAATTTTCCAGGCTCTCGGCCTAAGGAATATGGTGCATTCAACAGGGAAAAAGAAACCAAGGAAACTAACCACACTTCGCTTCAGCATCAAAAATCCCTCCAGTTGGAATAAATCCCCCTGTGACTATGTTTATTCCCTGAAGGATGCTTCATCCTTCTTTATATCACAGAACTGGCATCCCAGACCTTCCTGATTGCATTGACCTTCAGATTCACTTTTAGGGCCCAAGAAGGGCTAAGCTTTCCCAGAACCAACAAGATCCTTCTTGTTTTCTCTTTCTCTTCCCTCCGCCATCGGATTACTTTTTTGTGTACTTTCTCTCTAACGTTCACGGGTAAGATTTTTTTTCTAATTTTAAAAATACGTGTGGCCAGCATTTTCGGTGGAAATTACTGTGGATGTGCCAATGTCTAGCTCTGACTTTAGAAGAAATATTTTGACACTATGCATTCGCTTACAATTTCCATCTGTTCCTCCATGTGTCCTGCTTGTTCACCTTTGAGCGACTAAAATTTGTTATTTACAACTGAAATAATTCACAGATGAAATGGCCTTCAAATCCTGAAAACAAACAAACAGACAGAAAATGAAAACAGATCACTAGGTGGCTCTTTGAAGGATTGCATCGGGCAAAGGATTAACATTGACTTTGAAATACTTTAAAGAATAATCAGATATTTTACCCGTATTGGTAAATAATGAACTCATTTTTATTCAGTCTGCTGAAAATTTTATTTGACTTTATGATGAAAAAATGTCAACTAATTAGACTGAAAACAAAACAGGAAGTCTAGAAAACAAAAATGGGGGGAAATCATGGGATATCTTGGGCACTTTATAAGCTCTAGGAAAAGAGCTTTGATTCCAGGATTGATGAGATTGTGTTAAGGACAAAATAGCCACCGTCCTTATTTAGAAATGAATTCTTCAGGTCCTGTCACTTTTTTCTACCCTCCCCCCCCCCGCCACCGCCCCAAAAAAAATCTTAAGGTAGAAAGCAGCTTTAAGTCAATGGGTAACAGAGTGCAGTTTGATTTTCTAAGGAAGGAAAGTGATAGTCACAAGCAAACACACACACACATACACACACACACACACAAACAGTGCTCTGGCAAGTGGGGAATTAACTTCCCAAGCATGGACCTCAGGCCTAGTCTGGTGGCTGTGATAGGTCCATGCAGCCATTTGACAGGTTGTGATAACCTTTTAATGGAAAACAATGTGAAGGAGCGGTGAAGGATTACTGAGTTCTAACAACATCTGTCTGGTAATTAAGATCCTTTTCTCATTATCACCATGTAATTTCAGGAACTTGTGTGGCATCTGTAGAATAATGACTCACTTCTGTGAGTTCTTTAGACTCTGAGAAAAATGCAAGCACTCAAATTTGGGGCATAGAACATGAGGCATTAAGATACAGGGAGAAGCAAGTTCCTCAACAGAAAAGATCACCCACCTGGGACTGATGTCTATGAAGATATTTACATCCCTGGGATTAAGTATCGAACACACTAGCAAGGTGTGTAATCACACACACAAAAAAACTTTCTTTTAACAAAAGAGCTCTATATTTCAGTATTATTAGGAAGTAAGGCATCCTTAAGGGACAAGCCATGAATCAGACAGGTCTTTTGAAAGAACAGGGTTCAAGCTCTGGTTTCTTCTTAACAAGATCGCCTTTGTCTCAGATGTCTTGTTTCCACTAAGAAATATAACCAGAACTTGCCTGTGGTCTGTGAACTTTTCCTTAGTGGAGCTCAGAATCATGACTAACACTGGCTGGATTTCCCTGTTACGGTAGTCACTGGATTCAGTCATGACTGAACTGGCGAGTTCTCACTAGGTATTTGGAATTGCTTATCTGAGCGCAGATTCCTACTGAGACTTACTGTTTGGTTCTGCAAAGTGTTTGACTTTAAAGCTTTTCCTAGATTTCCCTGACAGTCCAGTGGTTAAGATTCTGTGCCTCCAGCGCAAGGGGTACAGGTTCAATTCCTGGTCAGGCAACTTAAGATCCCATACGCTGCATAGCAAGTGCTAAATAAACAAATAGCCTAGCATCATAGGATATTAAAAAAAAAAAAAAACTTTTTGCATAAGTGACAAATTTCAACTGAAGACGTTTGATACCTCTCCAGAAACTGCATAGGGACAGGAGGAATTAAACTGGCAAAGTGGACGTGGGCTAAGGTTGGGTTGAGTTCTGCCTGCTTGGATGTTTTGGGGTGGCTTTGCAGAGCCATGGTTCCCTCACAGCTAAGGGGCTACTCAGCCCTGATTTCCTGCTGTATGCTCATTCCTTCGTCAGTGTTCAGGTATGGAGCCCTCAGTGAGGAATGGAAAGAGCAAAGATCTGTATTAGATACAGACTTGCAGTGTCTGTGGTTTATATTTGAAAGGCAGGAAGACCATAGCCATTCTGAATTATAACAGCATCAGGAGATAGAAGTGTTTTATTGCCCAGCTAGATATATCACCTCCAGGAAAAAGAAAACGTGGGGAGGGAGATGGGAGGGAGGTTCAAAAGGGAAGGGATACATGTATACCTATGGCTGATTCATGTTGAGGTTTGACAGAAAACAACAAAATTCTGTAAAGCACTTATCCTTCAATTTAAAGATTAATTTTAAAAATGTGAAAAAAACAATAAATTATAACTAAGACCCTACATGTGAACCTTCTTAATATTCCCTGTTTCTTCCAGAGCAGGGAAACAGCCAGGCAGCTTTGATAAGATCCTGGCCTCTCTCCTCTACTTTCTTTTACAACGTGTTTCAAGGTGCCCTTGTTTGGTTTAGCTGTAAGCGGAATGATGATTTCCATTGAGGTTTTCCAACAAGCAAATGATGTCAGTATATAAAACAGTTTGACCAGATGATGAGAGTAGGACACTGAACACATGGCTCCAGGTTTTGTTTTGTTTTGTTTTTAATATATTGTGTACTTTGGAAAAAGAGTTCAAAGCATGCACCTGTCTGTTTCCTTTTTATTGAACAACAAGGTTTAATGGCAACAGTAGGAAAACAGGTGTCTGTTCAGCCTGAGTGTGAAGGCCTAGAAATTGAAAAACAAAATAGAACAAAAATCCAAAGTCCTGAAGGAAAGCTTCTTTAGGCATAATGTAATGCAGGTTAATTTATAATTTCGGCCCAGTTCCTGCAAAGGCGGGGGTTTGCCTGTCGTATTTCCCATCCCCACCTCTAACCTCAAAAGAATATGTTCTTTAGAAAAATAAGACCTAGGGTGAACTAAATATTACGAGACCAGCTAGTCCTCTGGGCAGCAGGGCAAAGTGTTCTCTGGAGGTGAAGCATTTAAAGTTATGTGTGTTTCTCAGATGACCCTGTTTTATGAAACAGAAACAGAAGGACGGATATAGAGAACAGAGTGGTGATTGCCAAGGGGGACGGGCTTAGGAAGGGATGGAGGGGGAGGTTGGGGTTAGCAGATGTAAGCTTCATTTATAGAACCGATAAACACCAGGGTCTTTCTGTACAGCACAGAGAACTGTATCCAGTATTCCATGATAATCCATAATGGAAAAGGATATTTAAAAAGAATGTGCATACGTATAACTGAATCCCTTTGCTGCACAGCAGAAATTAACACAACATTGCAAATCAACTATTTGTTGTTGTTGTTGATGATGATGTCTTGTTGCTAAGTCACGTCTGACTCTTTTGCAACCCCATGAACTGTAGCCTGCCAGGCTCCTGTGTCCATGGGATTTCCCAGGCAAGAATACTGGAGTGGGTTGCCATTTCCTTTTCTAGTCAACTATACTTCCATAAAAAAAAAAAAATTGAAGAAAAAATAAAGTTGTGTGTTTGAAACTTTGTTTTCTGGCCATATATAAATGGCCATAGCAATATTGAAAAAAGATTTCTGTGTGTTATTTGGTGACCTAGAATTTGTGCTAGGACCCTAAAAACCACAGAAACACATTTCATGGACACATCATCCTACAGGAAGGGATGTTTTGCTATTCTGGTCACGAACTTGGGAAGAGGGAACTCCTGGGAGTTCTGGGAAAATCTGTGGGTTGAAATTAACCAAGTGCAAGACAGCAAGATTCCTATTGTCAAACATGCTTTTACTGCTTCATTACTTTATACACAACAACCTTTGGCCTCAGTGTGGAAAATACTGAGCTTGTGGACCTGGAGTCTGGCTCTTTATGTCTACAGTCATCACAGAAACAGAATCGCTGTAATTTGGCTAAATGGCGTGTAGTGATGGACAGTCTAGGGGTTTAGAGCTGCCAAGGTGCTGTTTGAAGGGATAGTCTTCAGGTCTGTTGTGTTAGAGACCCACTGATCAAAGAGGTCTGACTCCAAGCTGAAACCCTTGGAAGATGATGTCTGTGTTGTCTGAATATTGTTTTTTCCCTATACTTTTATAGAGACTCCTTTATGCAAAATACTGAACATAATTACTTAAAATGATTTGTCGGGAGTCATTTTCTGTCAAGGACATGCTTTCATAAATCCTAAGACTATCACTACCTACATATCTGTATACTTAGAATTTTGGGCGAACCAGAATATTGTCTGCTTGTGACAGGTTCCTTGATATCAACAGATATGTGGTAGTTACATTAGGAAAGCATCAGTCATGTAGTTTTGGCTGCAAGACGTGACATTTTGATTTTACCAATGAGTGTTGAGTATTCAGAATGGGCTTCAGTCCCTCTGTCTAATAATATCACAGGTAGTTCCTAGATTGTGTGAAGAGTAATGAGAAAATGTGTGTTTAGGCTGTTTGAATGCTTTAGAAAGAGGTGCAATACGAGGTGTGAAATACAAACGTCATCATTTAGTTCTTGCTTAATTTTAATGTATATGCTACAACCCACTCCAGTGTTCTTGCCTGGAGAATCCCAGGGACGGGGGAGCCTGGTGGGCTGCCGTCTATGGGGTCGCACAGAGTCGGACACGACTGAAGTGACTTAGCAGCAGTGGCAGCAGCAGCAAAGTAGTGTTAATTTTTCAATATGGTGCCAGTTCCTCTCCCATCATTTCTGTGCTAGTTTGAGCAGTCTTCCTCTCTCTTTAGGCCTTCATATCAGCTTCTTCACTGATCTCCTGGTCTCCATTTTTCTCCCCTTCCAAGCACTATAGAATAGACCATTAATTTTATTAATTATGGCCTTAAGCAAAAGCCCAGCTCCCTCCATGACCTACAGATTAAACATTAATTCCACCCAGGGCTTCTTTAATATGGATGTATTATTATTTTATGGCCTCATTAACTTCACCTCCCTATTTACAATCCATCTCCCAAACTGAACTACTGCTTTTCATTGAATGTGAGACTTAGTCTTCTACATCCACAAATTCATTTGCTTTTCCCTTTAATAGAATGCCTTCTTCTACCCAAAGTACAGATGCAATTCCCCTTCTATATCACCCTTTCAAAGTATCTCCCATTCTGCATATGTATTGTTAGGATCACACCTACCTGACCTAATTGATTGATATTTACTCTTGCTGTTGTGAATATAATTCTTTTATTTTATTAGATTTTCTTGGTAGTTAATATAGGTATCCAACCATTTCTTCATCAGTTGCTAAGTCATGTTCCCACTCTTTTTAACCCCTTGGACTGTGGCACTCCAGTCTCCTCTATCCTCCACTATCTCTGAGAGTTTGTTCAAATTTGATAAAGTATCCACCTGCAATGCAGGAGACCCCAGTTCAGTTCCTGGGTCAGGAAGATCTGCTGGAGAAAGGATAGGCTACCCATTCCAGTATTCTTGGGCTTCCCTAGTGGTTTGGCTGGTAAAGAATTCACCTGCAGTGCAGAAAACCTGGGTTCAATCCCTGGGTTGGGAAGATCCCCTGGAGCAGGGAAAGGCTACCCACTCCAGTATTCTGGCCTGGAGAATTCCATGGACTGTATAGTCCACGGGGTCGCAGAGTTGGACACAACTGAGTGACTTTCACATATCCATTGAGTTGGTGATGCCATCCAACCATCGTATCTTCTGCCACCCACTTCTCCACTTGGCCCTCAATCTTTCCCAGAATCAGCATCATTTCCAGTGAGTAAGCTCTTCACATCAGGTGGCCAAAGTATCAGGGCTTCAGTTTCAGCAGCAATCCTTTAAATGACTATTCAGGGTTGATTTCCTTTAGGATTGACTGTTTTGATCTCCTTGCAGTACAAGAGACTCTCAAGAATCTTCTCCAGAGAAGGAAGTGGCAACCAACTCCATGGATAGTATCCAATTATATCTTTTTCCAATAATGATTATTTCATCTTTCCTACAATTATACCACAATTTGTTATTTCTGCCTTGTTGCATTGGCTAGAACTTTCAAAGCAGAAGTCAGCATTCTTGCTTAGTCTTGATATTAAGGAAACCACCTTCCCAAGAGTTTCACAGTCAAGTATGACTTAGGTTGGTGGCCAGAAGTCAATACTTTTAGGTAGCATAGAGTATCACTCTAATTCCAGTTTATAAAGACATCTTTTTTAAAAGCCTGAAATTTATATTTTGCATTTTTAAGTTTTAAACATTGGTAAGCATACATTTCGGAGAAGGCAGAGGCACCCCACTCCAGCACTCTTGCCTGGAAAATCCCATGAACGGAGGAGCCTGGTAGGCTGCAGTCCATGGGGTCGCTAAGAGTCAGGCACGACTAAGTGACTTCACTTTCGCTTTCACTTTCATGCATTGGAGAAGGAAATGGCAACCCACTCCAGTATTCTTGCCTGGAGAATCCCAGAGACAGAGGAGCCTAGTAGGCTGCCGTCTATGGGGTCGCACAGAGTCGGACACGACTGAAGCGACTTAGCAGTAGCAGCAGCAGCAGCAAGCATACATTTAAACATGTACCTATAGATAAACTTGCATATTGAACATATGAAAGTGCAGAGAATGATGCAACAAATTGCCATGCAGCCATCATCTGCTCAGTTGTTTTTTTGTCCTGATTTCAGTCACTTTCCTTTCCTCTTACTGTTTTGAAGTAAATCACAGGCATCTTATTATTCAGTGTAGAGATATTATAGCATGTATCTCTGAAAGATAAGGACTATTTTTAAATATAACCATAATGCATTTTATACATATACCAATTAAGGATAACCCTTTAGTAATATGTATTATCTAATCAATGATCAGAGTGCCTCTTTTATCAGGATCTAAATAAGTTTTACTCATTGTGATTGGTTTATGTATCTCTTTTTAATGTCTATATTTTAGGTTTTTCTTTTCTCTCACCCTTGGATCTGTATCAAGTTCTAGTTGTCTTTGTCTTTTTATCTTCTTTAAAGGTTTTTTTTTAAAGAAATCTGGTTATTTGCCCTGTAGAGCCTCCATAGTTTGGGTTTTTCCAGTTCCATCCTGTGACTTTATTTTATATGTTCCCCTGACCTATGTTCTTCCTGTAAATTAGTAGCTGTATCGGGATGCTTGATTAGGTTTGATTTGGGGGATAAAAATACTTTATAGGTACTTTTATAGAAATTGATTTTCAGTCTCATCAGTGTCGATTATCTCTTGAAATGACCATAGACTTTTATTTTTGATATGCCATATTTTTTTATTTGATGAATAAGATAATGAATTTGCCTCATAGTTTCTGTCTTTTAACCTTTCATCTACTTTCATTTACTTGATGAATAAAATAACCTATGTCATTAAATGTCATATGGTAATTTCAGCAGCTCCCTGAATAGCTGAATCCTTGATCACTTCCCTTTGTTTTGATGTGATTTGTTTGGTGCTCCAAACTTTTGGCCAATCTGGAAAATGACAGTTTAACATTTTCTGCAATGGCATGACCTTCTTCCAGCCAAATTGATACTGGTAGGAAATGCAGAATACACTAAAGAATGTGCCCCCTTTACATTTAGCCTGGTGAGATCTATCAGTTCAGTTCAGTTCAGTCGCTCAGTCGTGTCCAACTCTTTGCGACCCCATGAATCACAGCACGCCAGGCCTCCCTGTCCATCACTAACTCCTGGAGTTCACTCAAACTCACGTCCATCAAGTCGGTGATGCCATCCAGCCGTCTCATCCTCTGTCATCCCCTTTTCCTCCTGCCTCCAATCCCTCCCAGCATCAGAGTCTTTTCCAGTGAGTCAGCTCTTCACATCAGGTGGCCAAAGTATTGGAGTTTCAGCTTTAGCATCATTCCTTCCGAAGAACACCCAGGACTGATCTCCTCCAGAATGGACTGGTTGGATCTCCTTGCAGTCCAAGGGACTCTCAAGAGTCTTCTCCAAAGTCACAGTTCAAAAGCATCAATTCTTCAGTGCTTAGCTTTCTTCACAGTCCAACTCTCACATCCATACATGACCACAGGAAAAACCATAGCCTTGACTATATGGACCTTTGTTGACAAAGTAATGTCTCTGCTTTTGAATATACTATCTAGGTTGGTCATAACTTTTCTTCCAAGGAGTAAGCGTCTTTTAATTTCATGGCTGCTGTCACCATCTGCAGTGATTTTGGAGCCCCAAAAAATAAAGTCTGACACTGTTTTCATTGTTTCCCCATCTATTTCCCATGAAGTGATGGGACCAGATGCCATGATCTTCGTTTTCTGAATGTTGAGTTTTAAGCCAACTTTTTCACTCTCTTCTTTCACTTTCATCGAGAGGCACTTTAGTTCTTCTTCACTTTTTGCCATAAGGGCGGTGTCATCTGCATATCTGAGGTGATTGATATTTCTCCCGGCAGTCTTGATTCCAGCTTGTTTCTTCCAGTCCAGCGTTTCTCATGATGTACTCTACGTAAAAGTTAAATAAGCAGGGTGACAGTATACAGCCTTGACGTACTCCTTTTCCTATTTGGAACCAGTCTGTTGTTCCATGTCCAGTTCTAACTGTTGCTTCCTGACCTGCATGCAGATTGGTGAGATCTATAAATATAGCAAATTAAGCCAGTCAAGTGTATTGCTAGTATTTGCTTTGTAGGCTATATGGATTTTACTCCTTTAGGAAAATTATTGATAGGAAAAGAGTCAACGAATAGGAAAAGAGTCAACGAACAGCTTGAAAGTTTGTTGGCTTCTGGCTATGGAAATTGTATACTCAGATAAAACTGTCAGCAATTAATAGGGAATATACAGCAGACCTGTATGTCTGGAGTGGCTTCTTCGCTATGAAAAGATTATTGGCTTAAGGAAGAAAAGGTAGCTTTTGCGCGACTCCACCCAGCCAGCAATCCACTGTAGGAGACTCCTTTAGCAAAATGAAGACATCCCAAAAGGTGTTTATGCCATTAACTTGTTGCTCTAAGAAGCAGTTGACTAGAATGATCACCCTGTGATCATTGTGAGTGAAATGTGCTATAAGAAAGAAAAAAAAAAAAGCAACATCTATTGTTTGAAAAATAACCTTTCTTGACAAGTTTTATTTTTCTAAGGATAATGCTATCTAATGACACCCAAGCATTTGCTCAGCAACTGCTGGCAACTTAGAATCTGTTTTCTGTTTAGCTACAAATGAGCTCAGGGTTACAACAAAAGTTAGAATTTTGTTTTACCAGCAGAAACCCCCATGGGTCACTTTTCATTCTGCTGAAGAAGGAAGAAATAATACTAGGGTCTTCCCAGAGAGCTTGTAAGGGAGGGAAGAATCTAAAGGCAATCCTATGAACCAACTTCAGCCCCAAAATACATACAAGAAAATAGAAAATAAGCGTGTCCCGATTCACTTCTGTGACCTTGGGCATCCTGTACACTTTTGTGAATTGCTTGAACAATTTTATGAAAGGCTGCAGAACTATTCTTTTGAGATGATTTGTATCCTCTTTTTCAATATAGGACATTAGATACTAAAGCTCAAGTCCATCACTTAACCAGTTAACCTCCATCAGCCCTTGTCAGCTTATTCTTTGGACAGATGCTTACCTTCTGGGTAATCGACCAGCTTCCAAGTATTTCCAGCTTGGGACTTCCCTGGCAGTCCAGGGGTTACAACTTCACCTTCCAATGCAGGGGGTGTGGGTTCGATCCCTGCCTCAAGGCCAAAAAACCAAAACATTAAACAGAAGTGATACTGTTACAAATTCAATAAAGACTTTAAACAATGGCCTCCATTAAAAAAAAAAATCTTAAAAAACATTACTTCCAGTTTGTTAGTGAGTGCTGAGGTCCGTGAAGTGAGATGCTCTAATTCTACTTTAGAAAGTTCTGGTTCCACTTATGGTCTCATGGTGGTTTTTCCCTTAGGAAGAGGGAAGTGTTTCTATAGCAGAGTTGAGGCCAAGGAGATCGGCTCTGGGAATACCCAGGTCAGGATGGGTTTCTTTGATCTTCTCATCACTTTTTTTCCCCCAAGTATCTATTTGCTATTCAGCAAAGGATTGAATTACTACTTGAAAAAAAAAAAAAAAAAAAAGGCCAACCCAGAGCTATGATGCTTCCGTGGTTCTGTCTGGCTCTGGATCTTCGTTTGGAGAACAAATGCCTTCCCCACCCATCCGTTGGCATCTATAGGAACTGCATTAGGTGGCGTGGCTTTTCCTGCTCATCTTCTGAGCCAGAGCATCATTTTCAGGAACAACATAAGCACTTTTTCCTAGTAGAAGTTCAAAGTGCTCTGGTACATAATTGCTGAGGTGCTATATTCTAAGCAAAAATAGTAATTTCAGATTTATTTTAAAAAACTGGGAGATCGAAGAACAAGGAAGCATGCAGATTTCTAAATACATAGCCACGGAGAATATTACAGGTAAGGATTAAAAAAAAAAAAAAAACCCTGCAACTTTGCAGTGATTGGCATTTTCATGTCAGAATATAAAATTTGTTAGTATTTGTGTATGTTATTGAGGAAACTGCATGGAGTGATTTAATTTCATCTTCTGCAAGTAAATTGTTAAGAATTGTCCTTAAAACTCCTAGTCAGGGCTCATTCCCTCAGGGAAGACAGGATCTAATGATCCTTCCTTGGGGTAAACACTATACACTCATACTAATTCCTGCTAATTGTCAAAGAAGAATAGGCTGGTTTCTTATCAGCAGTTTGCTTTTGTGTAATAGCTATGGTTTGTTGGTACTATCTACTTCACTGATAAGGAAAACACCACTTAAAACAAGCAAGAAAGTAAACCATCCATTCCAGCAGTATTTTCTTTTTAGGCTGTCTTTGAGCAGAAAAAGCCTGGTATTCTACAGGAAATACACTGTGTGATTCTATGGGAAAATATTTAGTAATGAGCAGCCAACATTTAATTACTCCTCAAAATTTTATTCTGCATGTTTACTAAAGTATGCAATAGTATGTGATTTCCAAAATGTTTAGTTACTGATAATATGGCCCATAGTCTATGGACATGTTGCTATTAATATTTTTAACTATTTTAGAGTTTTAAACTGTTCAGATAACACATAAGATTATAAATACATTGAATTTATGTACCTTGGAAGCTCAGTCAGAAATGTTAGAGAATTACACCTGAAACTTACAATATATTATAAATCATATTCTTCAATAAAAAAATTTTAAGAACTATTATAGAATTACGTGGATCTGGAAAGTTGAAAATAATTACACATTTGAGATAGTTTCTTTTTCTTCTAGCTCAATTGTTCTTCAGTTTTATTTTATAAGCAAATTGAATACGTATAAATTATTGACAGTGATTTTGAAAAAGAATAATTTATTAATATTTACTTCATGTTTTGTAATCACTCAATGGTTACCCCTCCAAATCAAACCATCTCTTCACATTTTGTAAAAGAATAATTTACCAAGAAACAACATTCAAGGCTGATTATATGTAATTACAGAGTCCGGACAGAAATGTTTTTGCTTCTCTTTGTTCCATATTTATGCCATTAGTAATGGAAACATGTCATCTCTTTGTGTGTAATTTTGCAGCTGGCAAATCATTTTATCAAACTTTGCAGCAATGCTATGATATCTCATTTTTGTAGCTGAATACTCTGAGACAGGTAGCTGGGACCAGAGTCCTGCAGATAGTATGTGGCAAAATTGTGCCTTGCACCTGATTCTTCTCAGCTAACTCCAGGGTCCTTTCACTACCTTTTCTCTGTAAAGATCTCCTTTTAGGGAGAATTGTTTACAGCCTTACAAATTTCCACTGCAGTGACTTTAGCTGTTGTTATGTCTAGGTGGTCATTAAAGAATTGTGGACAGATGGAAAGAAGACAGGGAGGGAGAGAGGGAGGCAGCCAGGCTAGAAAGGAAGGGATCCTATTGCATGGTGCAGGATTTGGGGAGTCTTTAAAATGGGAATTTTAGTCTCCACATCGTTGGTTAAGTCGGAGAACTGTCCAGACCTCCTCAAAATGGTCACTAGTCACTAGTCCTGATAGTCACTTGTCTATCCTGGAGACCAGGTTGAGAGTGAACACTTGAAAGCAACTACTGTACTTACACGTTCTTCCTTATAATTTTGAAATCGGTAACATCCCAGAGAAAGTATGTTTGGGAGAAAATGTCCATATAAACGCCAGACGTAAAGGTAATGAAGTCATAGTTACATATTCCTAATTGCTGTTCAGTTAGCGCTTACTTTCGTTGTTGTGGTTGAGTCACTGTCGTTTCTGACTCTACCCGCAGATTTTGACAAACTAGTTACAAAGCAGGAGGAGGCAGAGTTTATTGAGGACTGAGTAAGTGAGATCTCTGTCGCCTACTTCTAAAAGCAGCTACGAAGGTCATCTTTTAGATATCAAAAGCATATTCTCTTGGCAGAAGTGTAATCTTTACCTCTTATAAATTCCTGCCAGCTGCCTTAAAAAGAATGCTGTTTCTACAGTTTTGGCTGAAGAATCTGCTTTGTCTGTTTCATTAATTTCTGGCAGAATTACCAAACGGAAACTGACTGAGCAATATAGCATGTATAGGCCAAAGACAAAGGATATTGCTGCAGAATTTATAGATCTGCTTAGGGCTGACTGTGCACAGCGTTCAACTAAGGAGAATATAAGGAAGCCTGGCAAAAATCTGAAAGGTGCATTTATCACCATTTCCAGCCCCGGTTCTTCCGACAATTATAACTTATTCCTGTGTTTGGCTGTTGGTTCAGAACAGTTGTACCCAAGTCAGTCCACACTTTGCGTCTCCTGGGAGTTAATTTCTGCTTTGTAATTCCATGATCATTTTTATTCTTTCTGCTGCTAAAGGATGCAAGCACTATGTAGGATAGTCCCTGGCTGCATAAGAGAGCTGCTACTTCATTTTCTCCAAGAGTTATTTTATTATCAACTATTCCTATTCCTAGTGATCCTATTTCATGATCTAAGGACTTTTCAAATGATTGTGTCATAACTGAGGGTGTCATGCGAAAGATAATGCATGTCAGGGAGAATACTTTTAAAGGATTGGGGAGGGGAAATGGATTATTTCAAGTTTTAACCCCACGTTTCTTAATGCTACTTAGTTGATAATGCAAGATCAGAACATCCAAGGAATAGGTATGGTGTATGTGTCTCTTCTATCTATCACAGCTAATTTTCTTTGTTAGTTTGCAATGAATATGGAGTGTCTGCTTTGGTGGGGAAGGGAATATTGGTTTTGATGTTTTTAGTGAAAGCCTCAGCATTTGTTCTGGAAGAGCCTGCTGCAGGGTTTGCCGCCCAGCTTGAATACAGGGGAATTCTTAGCAGACTGGCAGGAGGGATTCAGGGACTGCTGCTGGGGTCTGTTGGAGGCTAAGAGCTCCTTTGCAGGAATAGGGTGACAGAACTCTGTGGGCGGTCCCTTCAGCAGAAATACTCTGCCCAATTTGTCATTCCATAGACCCCTGTCAGCAGTGAAAGTTCTTAAGCACAAAACCTTTAACATTGAAGACAACACCCACCTAATGTTTTTAAAGGCAGTTGCCATGGATGAAAATATTCATAGCACCTAAGTATATAGTTTTTCACATGAAGATATATGTCAAAATTCATGCTAAGTGGTATATAAAAATTGCCTACTCAATGATTTTATAGGCCAAATGATGCAAATTATGTTCCCTTCTTCCTGGAAAAAAAAAAGAAATGGTAAAAGGTTAGCTGATAAGAGAGGGTAAGAAAATCACTCCGTGATTCTTTGGTTACGTATATAGACCTGAGCTGGACATTAGAAAAGCATTCTGAAAAGAACTTTTTGTTGGAAGAATTTAAAAATGAAGCCAATTTTTAATTACCATAGTAATTATTCAAGAAAAGCATGCCTCTTTGAAAATCTTCAGATTTCTATTAAGCTTTACCTCTGGTTGATAGATACCAAAACTGAGATTCTTCCCTATCTGCTCCATTTTGCCACCTGCTATTATTCATCAGATGCCAGTTTAGCACCAGTTCCTTCACCTTGTTGTTGTTAAGTCGCTGAGTCATGTCTGATTCTCTGTGATCCCATGGACTGCAGCACGCCAGGCTTCCCTATCCTTGTCTATCTCCCGCTCAAACTTGTGTCCAAAGAATCAGTGATCCTTTACCTAGATTATTGATAATCTCTATAAAAGTCTTCTAAGAGTCCCCTGTTTTCTAAATGGGAAAAATGACCATCTGGGTGGTTCAGTAACTTACTCTTGAACACAAAGCTGGTATTTGAACCAGATAGTATTTGAACCAGATCTGTCTCCAAAATGCAAATCATTTTGACTGTCCTTTGCTCTTCCTCCTAAAAGCCATTGGTGAGAACCATGAAATGGTCCCAAACATGCCTTAGACAGAAGAATAAGAGACCAGAAGGGAATTGAATCATGCAGAAAGTAAATAATCAGATGCTAAGTATTTTGATCAGGTAGAGTAACAATCAAGCAGAATTAGAGGAGCAATTAAGTTAAATGTCAAAGCACAATGTGCGCTGATGAAGCAAATGAAAAAGAAAGGCAGGAGAAAATGGAAAACTACATGAAAGGTCAAATATAAGTAAACAACGGGATCTGAATTCCAGTTGCAAATACTAAAATAGAAATTAATAAGGAGGACAAAGGGTTAAAAATCACTAAGACTGTGTCAGATAATATTTCATTTCAAAATGAAATCATGTTATCAGTTAGTTGCCATTTAAAATTGATACCTAAATTCAGTTGCACTGATATGAATTTATATCATTATTTTTGAGCCTGCTTGGAAAATTTTTCTTTTTTTTTAACGTCTTATTTTGTATTAAGGTATGGCCAATTAACAGTGTTGTGATAGTTTCAGGTGAACAGTGAAGGGATTCAGCCATACATGGAAAATGTATTTTTCTTAGTAGATCTTCTCTTTGCCACTTCTTTAGAAGATAAAGTGTTGGTTATAAGAAATGTTTGTTTCCTATTTAATTGTAATTAAATTAACTATAATTACCCTTTTATAATTTTATTCTATTTAGTTACACATAGAAAGTACTTAATGTCTTTAAGTCTTAATGTTGTTGTTTATTAAGCCAGAAAGTCTTGTGGAGTACATCTTATCTTATATGAGCTCTTCCTTTTAAGAGCATTTAAAGGCTGCTCAGAAGAGGGAAAGATGGGTGTAAAACTTTCCCTTGTTTATCTTTTATCCAGCCACATCTACATCTACAGCTGGGACAAGCCATCTTGTCAAGTGTGCAGAGAAGGAGAAAACTTTCTGTGTGAATGGAGGCGAGTGCTTCATGGTGAAAGACCTTTCAAATCCCTCAAGATACTTGTGCAAGTAAGAAAAGAAACCCTCTGTGTGACTTCTGTCCATGACCGCTTCTTTCAGACGATTCTGTGTCTCATGATGTATTGCTGCTGCCTTTTCCAGTTTCGTTGCATTGTTTGAGTAATGCTGTTTTATTTGTAGAGTGTTGTGAAAAGGTCACACCATTTATCTACTCTGTTATTTCCAGAATGGTTTTTTGCTTTTTTCCATGTGGGTGTTTGGTTGTTTTTTTGTTTGTTTGTTTGCCTCCGTATTTATAAAGTTGCTTTCCTTGTGGTTTTCCTCCTTGTTACTTAAGAGAGATGTGCAAATATCATAGACGCCTAGAACTTTGGATACTTGCATCTCCATCCAATGTATGATTGAAGCTGTAAGATAATGTTCCTTTTTACTCTGGTGTCACCTGTGAAGCAAATAGGACAACTAAAAGAAGCAGAAAGGCAGGCAATTATTTGCTGACTGATCTGTTAAACTTGGCATTAGCTTTATAGCTCCTTTTTAAAAATGGAGTTTAAGTTGATCTCACTAATGAAAAACCAGCAATGTGTTATTAGTTTGGAAATGCACTTAGTGTGTGTAGCATCATTGCGTGTAGAAGGCAGAGTGTTTTTTCATGCACTGTAGTTATTTATAGATATATTTAAAATGGTGCTCTGTCCAATGACCTGAAGGAGTTGATGAACCATTGAGAAGTATCACAGTTATTCTCTCTCAACAGACAAAATTAAACAAAGATGTTGTCAGGACATTTAATATTAAAACCCTGCAGTTAAAATTAGTAGATCTTATTAAAAGCACATTTATTGTGCAATGGCATTTTTAGTTTATGCTTGATATATAGGGTCTGTGTGGTCCATGAACTCAAATAATTTGTCATGTTAAAAGATATTTAATGTCTCATTGAAATGATTAAAAATACATGTTTATTTTGTAGTTAACTAGAAGCTGTATCTTTCATAAATATAGAGAATAATTATAAGCCAAGATAAAATTAATAGGTAAGAGACTTTTCAAAACTTTGAAGCAAGATAAAAACTGAAAGCATATATATAAAAATAATTTATATCAGGTCTGAATGATTTTATGACTGTCAGAAGTTTAATTTTTTATTTTATATTGTGACTTAGCCAGTTAGCAATGTTGTGACAGTTTCAGGTAGGCAGCAAAAGAACTTAGTCGTACAGGTACATGTATCCATTTTCCCCCAAACTCCCCTCCCATCGAGGCTGCGGCATAACACCGAACAGTTTCCATGCCAACATGTTTATTGTTTGAAAATTAAAGAGTCACTTTTTTTGGTCACCAGCATATCAAATCTATGTACCTATGCTGCTGCTGAGTCGCTTCAGTCGTGTCCGACTCTGTGTAGCCCCATAGACGGCAGCCCACCAGGCTCCTCTGTCCCTGGGATTCTCCAGGCAAGAACACTGGAGTGGGTTGCCATTTCCTTCTCCAATGCATGAAAAGTGAAAAGTCAAAGTGAAGTCGATCAGTCGTGTCCGACTCTTAGCGACCCCATGGACTGCAGTCCACCAGGCTCCTCCGTCCATGGGGTTTTCCAGACAAGAGTGCTGGAGTGGGGTACCATCACCTTCTCCACTATGCACCTGTAGTGGAGAATTAAAATGGGTCAGTTTTAGCATTTGATTCTGCCAGTTTGCTGTGAATATATCCCAAACATTCCTCCCTCCCTGAATTTTTCATTGTGAGTAGAAATGAATAAATTCTGTAATTTCCTATAAGATTTTCTCTGATCAAAATAGAAAATATCAGAAGCTGAGAATTATAATCTGTAAAATAAGGTACATTTACTATATGGGTACATCCTGCTAGTCTGCCCTAGTCTTAGACATACAATCTAGTTATGTTTCAGTAAGTCTCCTTGGAAGAAAACCTTTAAATTACAGTTCCTTAGATGCTTCTCCTTTTTGAACAATCGTACCCAGATTATTTAAATCTGTGCCTCCTGTTTTGGGGTTTTGTTTTGTTTGTTTACTTCTTTAAAAAAGCATCTGAGACCACTTGATTTTAGTTATGATAATGAAACATGATCTTTTTCATCCTAGCCTTGGCAAAAAGATTTGCAAGCTGAGTGAGTACATAAGATAGTTTCTGAATACCTCTTAGGACCCAGTACAGTTATTCCCCACATGTTAATTTCAGCTCTTCTGTGGCCCTCCCACGACCTATGGAAAACATGGTATCACCTAAGTGCTCTTCATTGGTTCCATTTTGGTATTGTGCCAACAGCTGTGATTTTTTTTTCACCCATACAGCTTTTCATTAAACATTAAGCCCAATCTAGAAAGAAATACTTGTTTTATATTTTTCTAATCTTAACGTGAAATGTTCGGTATTCCTTTAATAGTTATTAAAGCAGCAAACCACAAATAAACATTGTGTCCTCCAACTGAATCCTGTACCAATTCTCAGAAAATTTGCACTATGATTTTATCATATCTTTTTTTTTTTGGTAATTATAATCTTTCAGAAAAGTGTTAAAGATTATCATTAGCTCTTGTTGGAAAGAAAACCTGTGACATCTATGATTTTGATAAGTTTTATCCCCCTTTTGCACTGCCTTTATTGATACATGAAAGCAAGCCAGAACACTGAAGAATTGAGTATAGTCAATATCCAAAATGTTTCATGCCTTTTTTGTTAAATGAGTGTATTTTTAGTCCCTGTGTTGCAAACACGTATAACATTAAAAACAATCACTAGTCAGAAATGAAACAAAGGCACATCATATACTGAGTCTTACAATAATATGTTGTTCATTGGACGACTTGAATAGAAACAGAAGACGTGAAAGTGTTGCATTGGCTCATCATCGTCCTGTGTATGAAGCCAGTTCATAGTTTCCATATGGTCCATCTGTCTAGAGCAAAACATTTCTGAAGCATGAGCCACATGGTTCAAAGTCAGCTTTATCCCTGACTTAAGACATGACTCAGAAACACCACAAGCGTGTAAGTTTCCAAGTGGTCTCTCTGGTCACCTAATCCACTTGTTGTCTTCTTGGGAGCTGAAGTGGAAGACTTTACAGCAAATCTCTTTTGTCTCTCCATTTAGAACAAGGTGTTCCAAATGGATTAACCATATAACAGTTAAACACTTCTCTGAGGAGAGGTTTGCTGTTACTTGGACTTCTCTCCTGGGAACAGTGTGGGACTTTCCGCGGTGTTTCTCATCTTTTATATTTCTCTTCTCTCTATAATAATTTAAAATTTATCCTTAAGGGGGGAGAAAAAAAAACAAACAGTTTCTATTCAAGACTGCATAAAGACTAGAAAAGAATCATTCCATCTTTTACCCTCTGGTGCCCCTTGCCCCATGTAGTCACATGGTTCAAAGAAACAAGACACTTTGAACTTGACATTGTCCAGATTATCCACTTGGTTTTCTCCCCTGTTCTTGTATATCTGCTCTTCTGAGTAGTTATACTTAAGAGAACTCTTTTGGAACATATTGATGTGATTTTTTTTTTTAATCTAAAAATGACTTTACACCTGACCATATTTATAAACCCACGGTGCTGTCCTGTGGACAGATGTGGCATCCCCATGTGGGGATTAGAGTTTTAACCACCAATTTTGGTGACTAGTCTTGAGCTCTTTCACTTCAACTCTCTGGACAATTTATTTATAACATAGAATTAATATGTTCTCCAAATTTCTTCCCAGGAGTCAGTGAAATTAAATGAACTCATTTCTGTGAAAGCACTTCTGACTCTGGGGAAGTGAGTTTTTCCTTACAATAAAAAATAAATGGTAGAATTACATTCTCTCTGTAGACATTGGAAAAATATATACACCTGTCTTAACAGACTGTGTTATCATGTTTAATTCCCAATTCTTCATTTTATTTAACACTAGCCATTTTTATTTGATTTGTTGGGGCCACCAGCTAGCTTTATAACTTTGCATTTGATGTTCATTCAATCATGTAGTATCTCTGATCGTTAATTTCCTTATATTTAAAAACAGAAACAGAAAACAAACAAAGCATAGGAAAGTGGGAGGTGCCTTTAAACATGAGCTTATCATTTTGTCTAATTAACTTTTATGAAACCATGTAGTATATATAAGGGCCTATATTGTATTACACATGATTATAGAGACAGTTATGAGAAATATTTAACCATAGGAGATAAAGTCACAACAAATGTGCTAAAATAAATTAAACTCAGTAGATGAAATATTAATTAAAATTTGTTTATAAAACAGCTATATCTATCCCAGGCATTTTTGTAAACACAATGAAAATATACAGCATGGTCTCTGGTCCCTGGGAACTTAGTCTATTTATGGAAATAGAGTAACTAAAATAGTACATCAATTAGAGTGTCTTTATCCCAGGTGGTAGAGCACTGATTATTATGATAATAAGAATTTAAAGAAGGAAAAGAAAAGACTGGAATGTGTTGAAGACTTTATAAGCATAGTCATCATTTATGGAGTTTTTTCCACATACTATTAAATACACCATATAACATACCATCTAATCTTCTCATTAGACACAGTGACATGCATACCTAGACCAGCAACTCCATTCTGGGAAGTAAAACAAAACAAACAAAAAAAGTCAAGTTAGACAGGAGAATCAGCTTCTGAGCTCTGAAAACCAGGGAGAGGACTTTGGACATTGTGACAAGTAATCAAGAGTCATAGTACCTTCTGGAACAGTTTGGGTACACCATAAACCTAGAAGATGTTTAGGGAAGAGAGACTTCCATACAGATTAGAGACACCTGGGCACTAGATAAAATGGGGAGAAAAAGTCAAGACATTAGCTAAGCTTAAGGTTTTATAAAATCCTTGTTTAGTAATTGATGCAAGTAAAAATGATGATGAAATACTATATTTATAGCACATCAGCAGCTGGTGGTTCAGATTCAAGTTGTGTCCTGTGGCTTCATCATCATGGCTGTAGAAGGAGACATCTGGAATAGAGCAAAGGAATATATTTTGGGTTAGTCCTCGAGTGCCTAGGAACAGCCAGCTCTGGGAGACCTCATCCTTCAGAGCAAGTGAGACACGTACCTGCTATCACATTGAGCAGAGAGACAAACCTTTGTGAGTGGGTGGGACTCATGGCAAAGATCTTAGAGAGTCAGCTCTTCAGATGACCTACCTACAGTGATGGTCATTGTAGTCATTTCCTACAGTAACATGTAGAAAATGTTACTGAAGGAGTGCTCATTTCTTCTGTGTCCCTCTCTTCCTAGGTGCTTCTTAACTCATCTTGACTTTCAAGAAGACAGATGGAAGGAAATATTTTGGTTCTTATAGAAATGAATTTAGTGGCAGTTTGGCCTAAAAGCAGTTGCATTGTGTTCTTAATAGCTTGGTTCTTTTTTTCTCCTGAAATCAGTTAGGCAGCCACATATATTTATTGATCTTCTTCCACGAGGCGAGTTCTGTGCTTGTGCTCATTATGAAGTAGTAACCAAAATTTCCTGGTCTCAGCCCTCATGGAGTCCATAGGCCTGTGAGGAGCAGACAGATTTCAAATCATTAATTAAATTGTAAATGATAGGTGTGCTGAGTGCTTTGACAAGTATTTAGGGAACTAAGGAATGTATCATGGAGGACACCAACCAGCCAGAAGCAGGGTCTCCATGGGGGAAAAAACATTTATGCAGCCCTCGCCTTGAGAAGCATATAGTCTATTTAAAATAAAATGATCTCTCAGCAAAATTCAAATGTACAATACCATATTATGAACTAATTTCACATTAGATCCCAGGGTTTTTTTTTTTAATCTTATAACTGAAGAAGTTATAAGTTACCTTATAACTGAAATTATTTATCTTATAACCAAAAAATTTTTAAATAGTCACCGTATGAGTTGACTGATGAGTTAATTAGCTCTTTGTGGTAATCATTTAATAACATATATCAAATCATCAGTTTGCACAGCTTAAGTGTATATAGTATTGTCAATAATACCTCCATAAGTCTGGGGGAAAACCAAAAATTAAAATAAAATAAAATGCACCATTTTGAAATATTTCTATTGAAAGATTTAAGTCAAAAGTGAGTATTTAGAGGTTTCATCATCAGATGAGGCTGGAGTGGATGGAAGGTTCAGAAACGCTATGCTGTGTATAGGGGCATCCTCCAGAGACAAAACCAAACCACAAATTAGCCGAGTCCATAAGTCATCATGTCACAAGGACAGAGAGATGTATGGGCTGTAGACTGAGCCCATATCTGATGAAATTGTTTGACCCCAAAGTAAAGGATACATCATTTAGGGTAAACAATGGTAAGGATTTTCATCTACAGATGAGCATTTCAGAACAAGCTGTACAAACAGAACGCTGGGAAGGGCACCAGGGTTCAAACAAGGAGAGGTTAATTCATAAACACCGACACCTCATTAGTGGGATTGTATGTCTTAGACATTGAAAACCAACAGTGCAGATCCAGGATGACTTCGTTTTTTTTTCCCCCCTCAGTATTTATCCATGAGTCCACTGTGGCCACTCTGTGTGTACCGTTATCTCAAATATTGGGAACTAGTCCCCAGATCCTAATAAAAAAGCAATGGGATGGTCCGTACTAGCTGAACAGTGATGGGGAGGTCTAAGGTTGGATCTGTAGGAAATGTTATTGAAGGAACATGTTATATTTAATATTTTCTTTAATGATGTTGAAGAAGGCATTTCCTTGAGGAAACAAATGTATTTTGCAGATGATACCATAAGGAACACTAAACCACAAATTAGAAAAGCTTATATGAACCTTAAGAAATTTCACTTCACAGTAGATAACAGAACGCAGATCATCTTGGAAACATGCAGACTAATAGTAACAATCCATTTGGGAAAGAATAATGTACAACACAGAGACTCAGCCAGTGAGTGGGCGAGCTCTAGTCAGAATCCCGAGTGAAGGGGTGAAAAGAGTCAGCCCTTGCAATAGGATCCTGTAGAAAAACAAGCTAGCACTGTAGTGTGTGCACTGCCAAGTCTGGTTTACAGAGTAAGGGCCGAAGTCCTTAAAAGCCCAACGTTTAAACTCACCGATAATCCTTGACGCGTGTATGTTGGCCTTTCCGTTACCTACTATTTGTAAACATGGACATCAAAGAAATTGCTTCAGATGTTGTACTATGTGAAGGAAATACCCCAACTAATATTGAGGTAGAGTTAAAAGACAGTAGGGCTTCTTCTTTTTTGAATGATTGTCTAAAATATCTCCTGGTGGAGTGATGCATAAATAGAGGGGAAATAGCATATGTAAACCTGTTTCCCTTCTCCTGTTGGATCAAGGGAGAACCTAATGAAAATTAATGAAACCAAGAAGTAAAGACAGGAAAAGCAGGGATATAAGGATGGTTTATAAATTGACCATAAATTTCAAAAACCACTAAGCCGTTTATAATGGCTTATAAAATTAGCAAATCCTAAATAACTGAAAGTTTCTTGGGGTTCTGGAAATATCTTTAATGATATTTAGTATCTCCACCAAAAAAGGGGGGGGGATAATTTATTCAATTAGAATGTAAAAAATACACCAAACACTAAACTGATTCACAAAATAACATGAGTTGATAATTGATTACACACACAGTAAGCATATCAGGATAATATATGCTGATATTGATATATGATAATATATGCTGAATTATATAATAATAACTATGTATTAAGGTTATTATTAAGAACCATTTTTATTTTACCATGCAGAAGTCTTGGTTACTAGACTGTAACTGCTTCATTGAATCCTGGGTTAATTTCAGTAATGGGATTTAAATTTGAGGTAACAGACTTACTGTTAAAGAGTTATATGGAGTCTTTTCCAAATTCCAGACTCAATGTTAAAGGTTTCTATATAGGGGAAGGCGTCTGTGAGGAAGGAACCATAAAAAAAAAATTATCTACAGAGGAGAGAGTTGGTCACAAACTATAGAAATGAAAGCCAGAAGTTTGACATTGACCTGTACTTGGCCAATCAGTTGGCTATCTGGGTCTCTTTGATACAGTTCTTTACTGAACACTATGTTTTAACCTTCAATCAGGTTCAATTTAACCAGTATTTTATGAGAGGCCTTCAAGAGCCAGGCACTGGACTAAAACATTAGAGCTATAAAATGATCGGAATTTGTTACCGTCTTCACAAAGAGATAATCACAAGACCAACAGGTCAGGGCAGTGGAAGAGAGGCAGGCACCATGCAGTGAGAGCCAGATAAGGAATCCCTCAACCAGGTCTGGACATAGGTTGGTGAGGAGGTGACACTCAGGAAGGAGTTGATGTTGTATTTGAAGAGAGTGCTTCGTTCAGAAGAAACTATGAATTTTCATCCCCTGAAGAACAAATATAGAACAAAGATTGCTTACCTTTGCTTATCTTCATTTATCTTTGTATAAGAGCAAATACTAACATTTTTAAAAATATCTCTATCTTCTAATCTGATCTGTCAAATAAATGGTATATATAGTTTTGAAGCGACAGTAAGGGCTCAATTATTATTCAGACAGATTCTTCTAAGACATAGAATTCTTGGAAGGTGCTCAGACTCAGGCCAGAGCATATTGTTTACAATGAGATTAAAGCTACTGTACTCCTATCTCCGAAGAAAGTGACAGATTGGCTGCTTAAAGGACAATGCTAACAGAAAGGTATGCCAGCAGCCAGACAGTCACCCTGTTCTTGTAGGAGTCATACTGTAGAGTTTAATCAGAGCCTGTAGATCAGATGGGCTTTCCTGGTAGCTCAGATGGTAAAGAATCTGCCCACAGTGTGGGAGACCTGGGTTTGATCCCTGGGTCAGCAAGATCCCGTAGAGAAAGAAATGGCAACCCACTCCAGTCTTCTTGCCTGGAGAATCCCATGGACAGAGGAGACCGGTGGATTACAGTCCATGCGTTCACAAAGAGTCAGACATGACTGAGCAACTCAGACCTCATAGATCAAGTGCATTTCCATTTGCATATGCTTTCTCTGCCCAATCAATGCAGTCTGCAGTTTGCTTATGCAGAAGTTGTTTCCACTTCCTCGCATCTGATTGGGCAACAACTCCAGATGTCCACAAAAGTTACATAATGATTATAGCTCTGAACCCTTGACTGAACTAGGAATAGGTATTTGACATTTGTTTTGCTTCTATGATTGTCTTAAAATATCAGTTCTATCAGAAGAATGGTTTTAAAGTTCTTGAGTCCTCCCTGACTGGTAATACATTCAGAAGAGATGATGCCAGGTTTTTGCACAGTGATTCCATGTAGGAGAGTGACTCCCAGAACCTTTGTGGTAAAAGAAACCTTTGATAATCACTTAGATAAATCTTATCATTTTATCACTGAAGACAGCTGTGGCCCAGTGAAGCCAAATGGACTTCTCACATCCAAACAGCAAGATTCTGCAATGCCAGGATAGAGGGCCTTAGTCTCCATCTTTGGAAGTCAGGATCCCTGACATCCTAAATTTAGTGTACATACAGATCTCTTAGGGATCTTGTTAAAATGCAGATTCTTATTCCATAGTTCTAGACTGGGGCCTGAGACTCTATGTGTCTACTAACAAGATTCCAGCAGATGCTGATTCTGTTGGTCCTTGGACCCCACTTTGAATAATAATAAGGATTTACACTAAGAAAATGCCTCCAAGTGAAGATAAACATTAGTGAAAGGATAGCTCTGGTTCAGACATAGCAGGTAATTCCAAAAAGGATTGGTATACCTTATGCAGATCTACTGTTTCTGCACCAAACATTCTGTATCATTTTATGATAGAGATAAACCACCATCTTATAATACTAGCTTCCTAGGAAACATCATTTTAGAATCTTGTACTAATTAGAAAATTGATTGGGTAGGATTTTTGATCCCCTTCATCTAGTTGTCCCATGCCTTCTTATTTCAAAAATGTCATCTAAGATGCATAATTGGCAATTTTCTAATAAATGTTTTTCTTATCTTAAGGGATTCATGATTCTTGAGCTCTTTGTGAATTTCATGATTCCTAAATAAGTGCATTTCTTACCTCTAATAGTTCTCTCTCACACACACACACACACACACGCACGCGCACACACACACACACACACACACACACACGCCATAGTCACACATACTATGTTCTTTGTATGAAGCAAATGGGTTATTATGTGATCAAATTAAGAATTTAAATTTTTATGAAGAGTACAAACAGGTAAGATGAAATGGTCATTATAGAATATATTCTTAGTTCTGGAATTACCTACTTAATTATAGTGTATATCTATATGGATTTTTGGTCCTGGTTCAGAAAAAATATAAAAATAAAATCTCATATACTTCACAAATTTTTACATCAAATAAGGTACATGGAAAACAAGGTTCCATGTGTTTTTCTTAAATTACATGGAAAGGCATTCTTAATTGAAGCAGGTAGAATGACATATCCATAAGAAATGACCCAGCCTCACAGGTTATAGTTCTTATTTTTGTATTTCTCTAGGTAGTTCTTCCTCTACTCATTTCAGCAAAAGTATTCTATACAAAAATAACCAGTTCACTTATAAAAACTTGTTTTGAAGAATTAAAAACAAACTATGTAAATAAGATGTTTGTTGTTAAGCTTATTGATATTATTATTAATGACCATAATTATACTTTATTGACACAAGTACTCTTAGGGCTGAAAATATGGAACTGTTAGTATTTATTCTTACAAGCCATTCTTCGTGAAATTAGTGAAGCAGATATACCAAATCACTTGAGAATGTTTTTTTGACATTGAATTTGGCTTTAAGGGGGATGAAAAAAAAATCAACCTGATATTAGCAAAAATGAATAGTTTTATTCACATCTCTTTGATGCCAAAAAGGTGGTGTTTATTTTTATTTATTCTGGGAAAGAAATCATGCATGACGTTTATGGTCTAGATGAACTATTGCTAATAATCATGGCTATCAGTGTGGGGCACCTGTAAGAAGTATATTTGTGTCCTGGAACTTTTTGATGACCCTGTTTCTTTGAGTATGATATTTGGGGTAAAATGAATCCATTCTGAAATGCTTTAGTTACTGGAGTTACAGCAACAAAAAGAGCAGTTTTAAAGGACTTCCATCTCTAGGTACAGCCCCATCCCAAGACCTTGAGAACAATATTCTACCAAGATTCTGGAATTTTGATAGGCAAATGTGAGTGAGCAAAATGTAAATTTTATACAGTTTCAAAGCAGTTTACCTTAAATGCAAAATGATTTTCAGTAAATACTTCAGTAGAAGAATAACTGCTTAAATTTTTTAAATGTATTTGATTTGGGATAGTTGCATGAAGTGAAATTTGTACTACTAAAACTCTGCCTCTTTATAGATTTTTTACACCATTAAAAATAAGACCTACTTTGTATTATCTTTTTTAAAAAGGAGGATGTCATTTTTCTTGTCAGTAATCATTAGAGTGTGAAAGTGCTTTATTCCTATTGTAATTTGATGATTTCAAAGATACCAGTGACAGAGGAGCCTGGCAGGCTACAGTCCATGGGGTCTCAGAGGCAGGCATGACTTAACAACCAAACAACAGCAAAATGAAATGAAGTACAAAATTATGTCTACAAAAGAAAAAACTCAGAATTATTTAAATGGTAAATGATGATGGATGGAACCATATAAGCTCTTACCAAAATCAGTGTTTCAACGTCAGTTGATCATTGACAAATTCAGAAATGCCCAAGAGATAATGACTTATCTGCCCATACCTTGCCAAGCCCTTTCAACCTTTCAGCCTCACACTAGTTAAATTTCAGTTAACTGATTTTACAAAGACTGAAGCAAACAACAGAAATATATACCCCACAGTTTTCATGGGACATGGTTTTCTAAATGTTTTGTCTTCTTTTCTTTGTGTTGTTCAGCCACCAGGTCATTTGTAGGACTCTCCATACTCCATAGGAGGAAAATTGCCAGTCTGAAAGTTCAGTGTCTATAGCGTTCGATTGCTTATTACATTTTTACCCTCTAGGTGCCAACCTGGATTCACTGGAGCGAGATGTACTGAGAATGTGCCCATGAAAGTCCAAACCCAAGAAAGTATGTTAAAATAATCTGAAATTTGCTCTCTCCCCCAAACTACAGCAACAATCGCTACCGCTTGGTGCCTTTACAGCTCAGTTGTGACTGATTCCTTTTGTTCTAATCATGGTTAACCCACTCAGGGCAGAAACCCATTCAATGCGATATTGTCTAGCTATGTCTCCACAACAAACCGCAAAGGTCATCAATTTCATAAAACCCATCTGGATGGTCCATGACGCTGGCAATCATGGCAGGCGGGCCCACCAAAACTCCTCTCCTTCCAGTGCGTTGGACCAACACTACCAAGCAGAAAACCTAGTTGAAGAAAACATCCAGCTTTCATTTTAAGTGGCCCATTTGAGAGAACACGGTCACTTAAAATGCTGGGATCTTTCCATCATGTTTATCCAAATTTTTATCCCACTGGGGGAAATGCCAGAGTCCAAAAGCCATGATGAGGACGAAGACTCAGTTCCTGAGAGTGAACTCACCAAGTTCAGTCAAATGACACTGAAGGAGCTTCTTTCTAGCATATATTCACCTCTTCTCTTTTTTCTCTGTTTTTTTTCTACCATTGTTTTTTTGTTTCTTCTCTCAGGTGCCCAAATGAGTTTACTGGTGATCGCTGCCAAAACTACGTAATGGCCAGCTTCTACAGTACGTCCACTCCCTTTCTGTCTCTGCCTGAATAGGAGCATGCTCAGTTGGTGCCGCTTTCTTGTTGCCGCATCTCCCCTCAGATTCCACCTAGAGCTAGATGCGTTTTACCAGGTCTAACATTGACTGCCTCTGCCTGTCGCATGAGAACATTAACACAAGCAAATGTATGACTTCCTCTGTTCGTGACTAGTGGGCTCTGAGCTACTCATAGGTGCGTGAGGCTCCAGTGTTTCTGAAATTGATCTTGAATTACTGTGATACAACGTGATAGTCTCTCTCACCCAGTGCAATGACAATAAAGGCCTTGAAAAGTCTCACTTTTATTGAGAAAATAAAAATCATTCCACGGAACAGTCCATCTTCTTTATAAAATGTCCCCATCCTTGAAAAGGAGGTGTGCTAAGTTGTAACCAGTACACACTTGAAATGATGGTAAGTTCGCTTCGGTTCAGAATGTGTTCTTTCCGACAAATAAACAGAATAAAAAGAGTTCAGATGTTTCTCTTCATTAACCAAACAGTTTGCATTAAAAAAAAAAAAGCACTGAATAGGAAAATTAAAAGCAAACATTTCACAGTAAAGGAGATAGCCTGGCTTCTATTTGACCTTGTTTAGGAAACAAGGGATTCAGGTCTAAATGATTTTTAGATGAATTGTTAAATCACTTATTTATGCTATTCTACTCTCAGTAATAATTTTAGGAAAAAGTTGTTTTTTTTAAATATTTATTAGTTACTATGAAATATCACAGTTCACTGCTAGATGTATACTTTTAAAATGAGGGCCGGGAAATTTTGATGGATTTCTTTGGCTTCATGAAGTTTTGAACATTCCTAAAAGACCGTTTACATTGTATATAACTGCATGGATAACTAAACTATGTATCTGTCCTTCTTTTGTGAACAAGGACTTTAGCTCTTAATTCTGGAACTTTCAAAGCATCATTTTAAAAATAGATTCCATGTAGTTATCCATGTAGATCAAGAGTGACAATTTTTTTTTCTGTAAATTTAGATCAGATAGTAAATGCTTTTGCATTTGCAGACTATACCATTACTGTCATAACCACAGAAAACTCAGCCTGTGGAGCACAAAAGCAATTCATAAGTATGGCCGTGTGCTATTAGATTTTATTTACAAAAGCATTATAATGGATTTGTCAGCCTCTGATTTGGCTTGTCAATTGCTCACCCCCCAAAATATTTCACATAGTGTATTGTGGTATAAATTCATGTAACACAAGAAACAGTGATAGAAATTGGTCATTTGGGGGCCCCAAAAGAATGAGATTTGACCCTTATTTGTAGTCATGCAAAGAATAACATTCCGTTTCTCATGTTAACAGTCATGGAAGAATAAATTCTATCAAAAAAGAAATTTCATATGCATTATGAGGAGATTGGACCCATACTATTCCATCATTTTTTTAGTGAGTGGTACTTCTGATGTATTTACAAAAGCTGCATATCAAAAATCACGTTACAGAGCATTTTTTGTTGTGAAAAAGTGATAAATTGGCATTGCCAAATTTTCAAACACAATCTCCTCTTTATTCAAAACCTTTAAATAAAATGCTTTTACTGGACAGACTTGTTCTCTCTGTAGCTATAGATTTTTGATATAAAGGTAGATAAGATAGAACGTAAAAACAGAAGGTAAATAATAAAATTTTACTTAATACAGCCATTCCTTTTAGAAATGTTTGTATTCAAATGACATGGATTTACAAATCCCTGTGACTGTATAAATTCAGTACAATTATATTTTAAACTTTAATGAAAATTCTGAACATGTGTATTGTACTTAAATTTTTGGAATATCATTGTGCACTGAAAGCGTTGTAAAAATGAAGGCATTTTCCGAAATAATGATGCAGTGAGATCTGACAGAAGAACCTGAAAAAATGTTCTCAATTTCTCTTTTAGACCATATTCTCTTTCATAAGATATAATTTAAAAATAGCCATTATGTATTTTAATCAGAATGTGATTCCTTGAATAAATTCTTTAGTAAGCTTTCAGTGGCACTTTTGGAAGATGTCCAGGAAAACAGCATTCAGATTTAACCTGATTTAACAAAGATAGATAGGAAGCACATTTATAAACAAAGTCTGTAATGACTGTGCATCAGTCCTGCCTCGTGTCTGGAAAAGCAAGAGCTTCCATTCAGAAACTGCTTTCCAAAATTGTCTTGCCCAGAGTTAATTTTCTAACTTCCATGTCTTAAATTCTCAGTTTTTACTTCTACAAACCTTCACATCGAAGGCAGGAAAATAAATATTTGCTGCTCTAAGAACTTTATGTCCAACTAGTAATGAAAGCTACACAAAAGCTAAAAAGTGTTGCCGTCTTGGTAAAGTTTAAAATTTACTTATTTTTGTTCATAAAGTTTGAAATGTATATCATACATTTTAAAAGAAAAAATATTCCCCAGCTTCAGAGAGACACGTTGTTCAACTTACCAAACCACATTTTCAGTTGATGAATCACATTGTAAAAGAACATACAATTTTTTAAATGCTTCTAAACACATAACTTACATTATTAGGATTTAATACAATTTTTCTGGTCAGGGTGTCCTATGGGACATGTATTGATTTATAAAAACTGATTTAAAATATAAAAGAAAGGAACACATGTATCTTTTATAGGGCTTTCTTGAAGGAAGCCATTTGCCTTGAAATAAAACATTTATAATACTTTCTTGGAAAATACTGTCAAGGTTAGTAAGCTTTAGGTTTCACCCCTCTCGACACAGAGTTCCTGCTTGAAAGGATTGGTTCATCATTGTGTGTGTGTTGTGTGTGTGGGGGGTGCATGTGTGTCTGTGTTTGTGTATACAGACAATCAATAATCAATTTATAGACTATAGGAAAAAACACACAGCTTCAATAGTTTCAAGCAGTATGGAGCAAACAGGTCATATATAAACTAACATCTAATAGGAAGTAATTCTAGAATAGCCCAAAGTATAGACTATTTTAAAAGAGTACAATTTTAGAGCTTATAGGCATATCCTCAGAATGAGTAAACTCAGACAGCCTTAAAAGTATTTTTGATTCATAGGTTACTAGTGCCTAAATTATTTGTGTTGATTTTTCCAAATGTTTTTAAAATTCACTGAAGTTGTTAGTTTCTTTATCAAACATGTGCATCTTGCTGAAAGTAGAATAAAGACACATCAACCTATAACAGAATTATTAACTCCAGCTAAGCATTAGTGAGATTTCAGTGTCTGTGTTTTTATGAACATACTTGCTCATGGCATATGTAAACTTGGAAGAAAGGAGTTTCCTATTGCATCTCAAAGGGTTCAGTGGCAATATGGATTGGTATATGTGAAAAAATAAAGCATCTCCTATTGTAAAGGTAAGTTGAAAATTAGAAGTCAGTGGCTAAATTGGTTCCATTTAGAAATGACATTGACAGGACTCCTCTAGAATCCTCAGGGGGGCAAAAGTCAAGAGGACACATACCTCTTTGAGATTACTTGCTTAAGAAAACCCAAGAATGTCTTCAAATGTTAACAGAAATTATAATTGCATGTATGGATAATTTCAACTTTTCAAGAAGTTTTCTTGTTCTTTTCTCTAAGGCAATTGAAAATTTAAATTAACCTACAGGTTAATCAGTTTTCTTCAAACAATTATAAAATCCTACAGCAAAAGATTAGTGAGTCAGTACTTAATAGTTTCTAAAGACTCAGATTTAAATTAATTTTTTATATTGCTTACTGCACAGCAGGAAATCACATGTAGAAAAGGAAGCTAAATTGTTTACAGTAACCTTTGTGTTTTTGAATTATTAATTTAATTTGAAAAATGGAGTGGCTAGGCAGATGTTCAATAGGAAACATATGATATGTAATAAGCCTAAGCCAACATTAGATTAACTAGAACAGATAGAAAGTAATAAGCTCTTCAGAAAATGAAAAGTATTTGTGTATTCTGCTTTTCTTGACTCACAATGAAAGAAATGTAGCCACCAATAGTCAAATAAATCACAGTAGTGTTTGCTCCAGGACTTGGGTGATTGATGCATGCTTCCTTCTGCGTGTTTCCTTGTTAGGGCTTATGGGCAGAAGAGAGTACAATTTTAAGTACCAATTTCCCTTTGAATTATTTGAAATTGGAGCTGCCTGATATGAATGACTTCCCATGAAATGAAATTAGAGTTAGGCTCACCAACTTACCTATAAAACTGTAAATGCAGTAATATATATGCATGAGCATGCTACTAATTTTATTGAAGACTTAACCAAGCTTTCTATGCAACTAATATAGATAATTAGCAGTGTTCATGTAGGCATGGAATCATGATTCTCTTCTCTGGAAAGAGTTTCTGTAGTCATCTGTTGATTTTAACCCTTAAATTGTTACTGATGTAGGAGGAAAAGGCAAGACACATAGGGGGTTGTAGGGAGAAAAATTGAGTCAGTTGCTCATGGAAACGTGTAAGGAAATTTATTATCACTTCCTCAGAAAATGAATTGTGGTACCTTGATGTTCTGAAGTTTATATGGAAGAAACAACTTGAGGGAAAATGGCAATTTGTCCAATTCAGTGTTGCACAGAGGCAAGAGAAATTTAGACTGGAAAAAACTGTTAATTTTGCTGTGAACATGGTGCAAACCAAAGTCACTCTACAGCCTCTTTCTTTAAATTTATGAAAAATGTACGTGATTTGCCTGAGTACCCTGGACTTAAGGCAAAGAAAATTCTATTATATAAAGTGCCTCTTTATCATTGTTAGTCACTGTACTATTTGATATGTATTTATACATACATATATATAAAATCTGGGAAACTTCATTTCCGTAAGAGGTGGCAAGTTTTTTTTTTTGTTTTTTTTTTAATATAAATTCTTGATATATCACAGAGGCTGTCAGAGTTTTGAGGGCCCGGAAATTAGTCAAAACTAAGCCTGCATGCCTGCGATCAGTGGCCCAAAGTAAATCTCCAGATACACCTGTCCGCCAAGCTGTTAAACCCCTCTGCTGTTGGCCGACACACCTCACGTCTCGTTTATTCCACAGGGTCACCCTGTGAGGCCTGTGTCAATACCATAAGCATTTTGTCAATGAGAAATGAACTTGTCCAAAGTCACTGAACAGGTAAATGGCAGAGAAAGGACCTGAAACCAGGTTGACTCCAAACATGATCTCCCTATGAGGAGATCTGTTCATGTCCAAACTGTTTTGGAAAAGAAGTACCCCTCCAGCGTGTGCTTTCAAACTGAAGAGATGCCTTGTCAGATTCGGGGACTGTCCTGGTATCTCTCTAGTCAGTGACCAAGGAAAAGAAATACAGACCACAGAACCCCTCTGTTTTCATCCTGCCCCGCCTTCCCACCTGCTTTTCCACCCCCCACACACAAATACCGGAGTCCGGAAGGGCCCCAGATGATGACATTTGGTTAACAGTTTTTTGTTTTAAGAATGAAAAGCGTCATTTCTCGATTGGTTTTTTTGTTTTTTGTGTTTGGGTGTTTTTTTTTTTTTTTTTTTCATTTGCCCGATTTTCCCCACTTTTCCACTTGAGTCTGTGCAGGTCCTGCCAGGCCTGCAGTTCTGATGTGTCCTCAGTCAGGTGTGCTAGGACTGTGGGCTGGGGGCGCACAGCTTCCAGCCCTCTCCCCTGGGCAGCTCTGCAGGCCTGCTGGGTGCCTGTGGCCATCAGCTATCATCTGGGCATCAGGGCTCAGCGCTGGGAAGTGCCCATCTAATTGGCTCTTTGTGATTTGAGGAAGTGCTAAATTAAAATTAACCAAAGAACCCAGGAATTGCATCCTCCCCCTGCCTCCTTTTTTTTTTTTAAACCATTTGAAAAAGTGAGGGAGTCACGGCTATCCTATGCCACACAGAGATGATACAGAAAACTGGAAGCAGGCTCCCGGTTGCCTCAGTGCCCTGGCTGGCTTTTTTGAGCAGAAGTGTTCTCCATGTCATACCAATGATGGAGAGAGTGGAAGATTTGGGGGGAAAGGAAATAGTTTAAAGATAAGTAAATAATACAACAGGAAATATTAGAGCATAGCTAGCCCCAAACAGTGAAAATGAGCGATTTAATGGGACAAAAATTTCCAACCTAATTGCTCCTCTTGGCTTCACCTCCCTGCTCTGCCACTCTCTGCCTTTGGGTAAAATGACTTCACCTCCCTGGAACTCCATGCCTGCCTTTTGAAAGCAGAAGGGTGAAATGATACCAAATGCCATCTCTGATGATAAATCCGGTCTTTCGATTCCCAGATAACGCATAGCATAGAGGAGGGGTCAGCCATTCACTTCTCCCTCAGTAAGGTCTTTTAAGGGTTAATAAAGACAGTGCTGGAATTTGCACACCTCTTGAAAGAGAAGTTCCCTCTGTGGACTCGTAGGGGCGTACCTGAGCACTGCTTCCTTAACCATCCGCCATTTGTTTGTTCCATGTGCACGCACAGAGCCGTAATAGTCGTGTGTAATGTGTTTTGGAGTGCAGTGTATTGCTCTTTTCTGAAACTTTTTCCCTTTCTTTCTTTTTTTTTTTTTTTTTTTGTCAACTTTCTGCATTGGCAGAGCATCTTGGGATTGAATTTATGGGTATGGACCAATCATCATTCCTTTTAGCCTGCAGAATTTAGAGCCTATGAGCTGAAACCTTTATATTTCCCCCCTGTCTACTCTTACCTTTCAGTTCCTAACTAATTTCCTTTCTCTTTAGAAGGGATCATACAGCTATAACAATGATTTCTTTGCTTTCAATCTATGGTTAGTTTACCGACGAGGTACTGAGGGCAGCAGCTTTTAGACTCAAAACTTTCACTTAGAGTTGAAAATCGCCTTACTTGGTACAATTCACATACATCCCATGTTCCTTGACCCACTGATCGGAGCTGACCATGCTGTTATTCCAGAGCTGGGTAAGTTGAAGTGATTCATAAGGCTTTAGGAGAAACCAAGCCAGGGGCCTGAGAACAAAAGAAGCTTCACATACACCGACTTAAGAACACTCCGCATTTTCGGCTAATGGGAGCTTTCAGTTCAGTTCAGTTCAGTCGCTCAGTCGTGTCCGACTCTTTGCGACCCCATGGATCGCAGCTTTACGTACAATGTAAAAATCATCTATTCATATTGTAACATAGAAAGCTCTTACACTGCAGCATAATATTACATACATTCCCTGATAGCTCAGGTGGTAAAGAATCTGCCTGCAATGCAGGAGACCCCGGTTCAATTCCTGGGTTGGAAAGATCCCCTGGAGAAGAGAAAGGCTACCCACTTCAGTATTCTGGCCTGGAGAATCCCATGGACTGTATATGGCTGAGCAACTTTCACTTTTCACTTTCAGACATGGGTTACTCTAGTTTTCTGGAGATATATACAAGCACTGCACTAGTCAGCTTCATTATCTTATGAGCAAGGAAATAAAAAACAACAAAATACACTATGCTATTGTAGATGGAAATTCTAGCACTAATAGAATTAAATTTGAGTCACCATATCCCAAGTAATCAAATACAAATTTTCATACTGTTCCCCAGTGGCTCAGCAGTAAAGAATCCACCTGCCAATGCAGGAAACTCAAGTTCTGTCCCTGGGTTGGAAAGATCCCCTGGAGAAGGAAATGGCCACCCACTCCAGTATTCTTGCCTTGGAAATCCCATGGAAAGAGGAGCCTGGTGGGCTACAGTCCGTAGGGTTGCAGAGTTGGATATGACTTAGCGACTAGACAACATCCTAGATAGTTGGGAGAAAAGCCAGGCTTGGCAGGACAGGGAAGCCATTTTGTCCTCCTGGAGGCTCTGCAGTGCAGGTCCCCAGGCTTCCTGAATGCTACAGCGCTGGAAGTGCGTATCAGTCAATAAAGCAATGTCCTTGATAAAGGACTGTCTGGCCTCCATTCAGCTAGTGTCAGTGACATCATGCAACAAAAGCATCTTACAGCTGTTGCTTTCTTTTCAATGATAACATCACAGTCTACACCTAACGTACTTTCCATAATCTGGAAAATGAGGCTGTTGCAAGCTATCAGTTTCCAGGGATAGAAACTCAATTACTTGCACATTCCCCTCCCCCCAGAAAAAAATTCCAAGAGAAAACTATTCATGTGATGGGGAAAGCCCCACATTCGTGTAACCGGTCCTTTGCACATCAGAGAACATCACTCGAGAGTAAGGAGTACGAGAAGCCCCACCAACATCCCACGGGTGTCAGGTGGTCTACTTGAGGGGCGTTATCTATTCAGGTCACTTCCCTCGGGATGAAATTTATCCCACTTCTCAAAAGGCGTATTGGCCTTACCTGAAAGGAAGGAAAAAAAAATCCCACCGTCACCTCCTCTCTTCTCCCTAACAGCATCCTTCCAGTGTTATCACTTTAGGGTCTAATTAATAAATTTAATATTTATTTTCCCAAACAATGAAGTAGGGTGATGGCTTTTTCAGATACATGACCTCCCTCAGTAAGACCTGAAGGGTCTGATACCCACACCTCTTACAGGAAAGGCTTCCAGAGGTTCCAGCCAGCCAGAACGTTCCATCCTTAAGGAAAATCAGAACTTACAGGCTAATTGCAATGGCCAAGGCTTCTGTCTCTCGGCCTGGCCAGATCAGTCTGAAAAACATGCTTGATCTGATTCATTTAATGCATCCAGCCAAACCGTAAAGGCTTAGAAGTGTTTCAGCTCATTAAGGCAGATCCACCAACAGGACTGATGGATTCTTTTTTTCAACACTGTCTCTAATTTGCTCTTGTCCAGTTGACCCTGTAACACAGGGAAAAAATAAGGGAGAAAAAGGAGGGTTGTTTTTTTTTTTAAAGCATTTTTTATATTATTGTCCACCAAGTATTTCTCCTTGAACATATTTATATTGTGAGGGTCACCTGATTTAGGGAACCATTGAAAGATCTGATAGAAACTTAAATGGAAAATATTTAATGCATTCAGGCCATCCTGATGTGAGTATAGAGTCCTAAGCCACATCTATGCTCTAGGGGACTTGGTTTCAACTGGCTCATCTTAGCACTTTTGTTTTGCCCTTTGCCCTTGACTGGGCTGCCTTTCCAGTTCCGTGATTGATTTTCCTGGGAAGTGTCATCTGCTGACATAACCGGGGGAGAATGAGCAAGTCATTATATGCCATTTCTTCACAAAGCCTAGTCAGTCTATTCTTTTAGAATTATCAACCACCAAAAAACTTGCAAAAGACGGATGCCTTCCCCACTTTTAGCCCTTGGATAGGTCCTCTTTTTGCAGTTTGGGGAAGCAGTTTCCCAGGTTTTTCTAAAGATAGAATTGGAAGATGGAAGCACTACCAGTGCTTGCTGTTTGAAAAGAAGGAAAAATAGAGTAAGTGAAAGAAGTGCAGTAGGATCTTCACTTTCTAGGCAGTGATGCTTTTACACTCCTGTTTCTCAACTAGTTCATCCCAAACAAAAGATTCCTGCTCTGTGTTCTGCTTCCCCCAGAGAAGGACCAGTGGGGTGATGCCTTTGCTGTTTAGACTTAGTGCTAAAATCATCCAGGTGCCCGTTCCAGCCACATGAGCTCACAGATTAACACCTTATGAAATTGAATTCCCCGTCCTGTGGCTCTAGGGGAAGGGAGGCAGCAGACACTCGCAATTAACATACAAGCATCCACACGTCACGTCCTCATTTGACTTACGCGGCACAGAAATAACGTGACAGGGCTCTCTGTCTCCTGGTCCGTTGTCGCCCCCGCAATGCACCAGCTGCTTTGCTTTCTAATTGTGGCTGCCACGTGACCGCCAGCCTAGGTTAGGAGTTATGCTGTATGGGATAACCCTTCCAAATCTATATCCACCTTGCTTTCCACCCCAGCACTTCCTCCCTCTGGTTTTCTTTTATGTATTTATTTTTCCTCCCCTAGTATCAGGCATGCTGTGCCAGGAACCTCAGATGGCTCCTTCACTCTTTAACCTCGTTTTTCCCTCCTACCTGGCTTCCTCCCTCTCTCCGTCATTCTGTCAGTCTGTCCTCTCGGTTTGCTTTCTTTTCCTCTTCCAACCCTTTCTGTTTGTTTTCGTATAATCTCTGCAGCATTCTGGTCTTTTTTTTTTACCCACTGACTATTTTCTCCTCCTCCTCCTCCTGTTAATAATCAGTGATCTTATTAATTTGATTTGACAATGTTCCTGACCTGTTAACTGGAATTTGATTACCATGGGCTTGGCTTGTAGGAAATGTTTTTGTTTAATGATAAAGTCTGCTGTATCATAGAAATGGCATTGCACCTTTTTTCATTTCAAGAAGACTTCCGGCAACTTACCCTCTCTCAGTAGAGGGAAAAAGAAGAAAAAAAAAAAAAAAAAAACTGTGGCTGCTGAGACAGAGAATGTAAATTGAAATTGTTCTATAAGGCCCCATGTTGATATCCAGATAAGAGACCTTCATTGGTAAAATATTTCCCAGTTCTTGACCAGCGTGTTAATCAGAATAGCAAATGCAGCTTAGACTGCTTATTATGCACTGGTTAATTTCTCTTTCTCATTGAACTTGTGAATATTTCCCAGTGAGTGTGACCAGGCTGGTTGGAAGCTTCGTTCCTAAGAGGATCAGGTTCACCATTAAATCAGCCAATCTTATTAAGAACCTGACTCCCGTTCTATAGCAATTTATCCCCCTCCAAAGCTGATTTGCAAATCGAAAACCTTCCATGAATCAGAAACTGGTTGCAGTGGGAGTATAGTAGTACCTTCATCTGAAATTTCTAAACATCCCACCTCCCTGGTGCAGCCGACATTAGCTAATTTGCCAACTTGTCCAATGCAGGAAGGTACAATCTATTCCAAATCTTATATCATTTGTGCCAGTGGTTTTGTAGTGTCATAAACTAGATCTCTAAGTACAACTGGTGAAGTCGTAATAACTGTTCCTCAAAGGACAAGTCTTCCTCGTGGCCCAGGACTATCCCACCCATCTTACTGGAGTTTCTCTGATACAGTGCCAAGCTACTCCTTGTCCTGCTGCTTCTGTCCCCAGTTTCCTATTAAATCATAGGAATCCTGCCTCAGTTTTGTTTCTAACTACAAGTCAAGCTCATGTTTGCAAATGTCTTTGAGTTGTCTTTTCTTTTTTTTTTCTTTTGTTTTAAGTTAAAAGTGGTTCTTTGTAAAGACCACGGGAATAGGAACTAGCTGGGAAATCAAAAAAGGCTTGGGGTGGGGGAGGGGAGGGGACAGGAGGCTGGGAAGAAGGCGGAAGGGGAGGGTCCCAGTGGTGCCAATGCCAGCTCCTTTTATTGGCATCAATTCCTGTTGTCTTTGCAAGAGTTTTTTTTTTTAAATAAAATCTACAGTTTTAACCGAAATCGTTATTTTACCATTAACGTTTATGGTTTGTCAGTTTAGTACGCATCTATGGCTTAACATTAAAGTCATTGAATAGATCGTATTTTTTAAATTATAAATGGCCCTCCAATGGGCTTTGCAGCTTTATGCTCAAAATGTGGTGCGGAGCGTGCTGCACCTTACGTCTTATTTGCCGAAGGAATGAGTTGTCCCTTGTGTATTTTCTTGTGAACATGGACAATGCCAGCTCTTCAGCTGTAAGTCCGGGCGAGGGTCAGGGAGCTAGCCTCGCTGACGTCTGTTCTCATCCCTTTCCAGAAGCGGAGGAGCTCTACCAGAAGAGAGTGCTCACCATCACCGGCATCTGCATCGCACTGCTCGTGGTTGGCATCATGTGTGTGGTGGCCTACTGCAAAACCAAGTAAACACCTCCCCGGCCTCCTTCCCCCTGAGCTCACAGGCAGCCCGGGCGGCAAAGGCTATGCAGAAACCGGGCTCCACAGCCTTGTCCTGGAAGATCAGAGGGGCAGGGGGATTTCCTCCTTATTTTTGGTCCCGAATAACCCATTCTGAGGACCTTCCTAACCACAGGCATTAGAAAGCTTTGCCTATTTGTGCAAAAGTGTTCAGAAGACTTTTGTTCATTGACCACAGTCCCGTGACCCAAGAAAAGGGTTGGAGGGACAGGGTTGCATAGGTACCCAGGCGGGTGTCTGTGGATGTGGGTCCCTCCTGAAAGGAGTGTGGTGGGTACCACAAGTGAGCTTGTCACCTCAACTCTGAGGACACGTCCAATCTGCACTCAGACATAGGGGACAATGGAGGCGTTTGGTGGCGTTTGAAAGGCAGGCATTTTAAAAAAAACATGATGGAGTTTTCAGTTGCATCTAGTTAGGTTACCAGTTCAAATTCTCCCACAGTGTGAGATGTACAAAAGGACTCTCACGGGAGGAGAAGCAAGCAAAACTTGCTTTGAAAGAATAAAAGAGAAAAGATGAAAATAGATTTGTGTTCACTTTGTTGGTTGTTGAAGCTGGGTCCTTGTTAACAAATACAATTATCATATGATATGAATTCCTTTCACTTTTGTATCGTATGTAGAACTTCTACTTTGAAATAATGCTATTTACAGTTTTATTTTACTTTGTCGTTTCATCACATAAACTCTTATGCCAAAACTAGTCATGGGAATATTATTACGATCTGAATTGAGAAACACAGACAATCTGCATTTATGCCATAGAAACAAGGACATGGATGGCATTTCCTTAATGTCCTGGGATGTAGCGTGTTGCCAGAATTGAGCAAGCGACAGAGAAAAATAAACCTTCATGGAATCCGTCTTATGAGTCTTACTAGATTCAGTCTCAATATTTGAATATTCATTACCTAGTTATACAAAAATGTACTAGAATAGGATCATGTTATAACTGTGCCAAAATCTTCTGGCAAAGGATGTACACATTTTCACTCACATACACACACTATGATACACAGATTCAAAAGTAACTCCATTTTCTTGAAAGACACACAGGCAAAACTATAAATGAAATCAGCCTTATCAATTGCACAGCATGAATTGTAGCCTAAGACACATGACCATCTGTAAAACTTGGGCAAAGATGGAGTGATTATGAAACACTGAGTTTTAGCCAAAGCTCAACTTGACTTATCTTGTCTTCTCTGCTGTTTTTTCCTTATCTCTCTCTTCAATTTCTGTAAGAATCCCACCGGCTTCTTCAATCTATTTGCTAAGAACAGATGATTCCACTTCTGAGATGGGGTGGTGTGCCCTCTCTCTCTCCCCACCAATCCACTGCCTTGAGTGTTGTGTTGGTAGAAGAAAGAACTGACTGTACTGAAAAATGTCAATAATTAGAAAAAAAAAAATAAATCAGTGCTCCATTTTTCCCTATCCAGGAAACAACGGAAAAAGCTTCATGACCGGCTTCGGCAGAGCCTTCGGTCTGAAAGAAACACCATGATGAACGTAGCCAACGGGCCCCACCACCCCAATCCGCCCCCCGAGAACGTGCAGCTGGTGAATGTATGTTGACTCTGCCCAGTGGGAAAGTTCAGCATCTCTCCTCTGTTCAGGCACCTTGAAGTTTATTTTCTAAAGCTCTTAGTCTCTTAGCTGCTGCCATTAATCACCAGGGCTTCCAGGAAGCCAAGGTTTCGCCAAGAGAAAATAATGGGAACATTTTTTAAAGTGGATTTGGTGACTGTAAAACCAGCACATTTCCTCTTATAAAGTGTTCATTAATGGGTCGGAATAATAATGTTGGGTTTGTTCTGTAAGGAAGCCATAACCGGAAGAAAGAGCAGAGAAAAAAACACAAAGAAAAATAATAAAACTCATGACACAAGAATCAGAAGGAAATGTTTTATTTTTTTATACTTGGGAAATGAAGGCTGCTTGAGTCTATAACTAATTAGCACTGATAACTGAGCTAAAAGCTCTAGAGTCCTTTTTTTTTTTTTTTTTAATTAGAGGCATTTTGAGGCACCTTATGATTTACTGATTCTGAGAAGGGAGATATTAGGCCATGGAAAATGTTAAGGGCATTACCAGACTTGCTTCTCAGTAGCCAAAACAGAAGAATTTAATACTTTCTGATTCCTTGACTCTTTCTACAAGATACCAAACCCTTTGGAGGAAATACATCCTTCAACATTCAAAGATGCATTTTTTAAATTTAACAATCATCTAGCTTTTAAATATAATGAAGTCACTAAATACTAGATTCAGAGAGTCTTTAGATAGCATTTTCCAAAACTCCCCCTAGGTTTTTTATAGATAGGGTAAGTCCTTTACATACAAACAAGTTCCATGCGAACAAGTTCTTATTTATAAATCCAGTTTGTTGGTAAGTCCAACAAAATTAGCCTACATACCCAGCTAACACAATCAGCTATATAGTACTATAATAGGTTTATAATATGTTCACATCTTTGAAAGTTTGCAACTTGAAGATTCTTTTTTTTTTAATTTTTATTTTTACTTTATTTTACTTTACAATATTGTATTGGTTTTGCCATACATTGACATGAATTATGTAGGGGACTTACTGTAAGAGCCAGGGCAGAGCGGAACTCAGCTTTCCTGGTTTCTGGAGTATTACTCTTCGTACTTCACCATCATTCTTGTTTTGCTTTCATTTCCCTTAGATGATTGGCTTTTTATAAGCAGAGCTGGAAGATTATATGACAGTAGCATTTTCAATCTTATAGTCAAAGATGAATTTTGTGTGGAGCAAATATATCTAAAGACCCAAGTTCAGGGTTGCTAGTAGTTCAACCATCAGGAAGTCAGAAGACTGTTAGGTGCTGATAAATTAACATCCTTCACTACCAGTGAAGTAGTTAAGGAAAGGATGAAGTAACATCCTTTCCTCCCCCTACCAGTGTGTTCATTAGAATGTTCTACACAGTTGCTAAGTACATTCTCTATAGACATACCTTTAGTCTGTCACGTTGTATGTTATATAGGAAGCAGAATGACTGCCTGAATCCTGGTTATGGCTCAAGCTATGTGATTGTGAGTTTTAACTTTTCTAACCCCCATTTCTTCATCATAAAAATAATACCTACTTCAAAAAGTTCCAGTGGGCATTAAAAAAATAATCCACATAATCCATTAGCCCAGTGGCAGTTGGTGAGTGTTGTATAATTGTTAAATATTATTTTCATTAGATTCACTGAGCTTACATTGCCTTCCAGGGAACAAGAGTCATTTGTTCTACAGACTAAAAATAGCTCATTACATATGACAACACCATCTTTTCCTTAAAGCAAAGATCCACATGAAATAAACCTTTCTATGGTTAAGATAACCAGCTAGAGTTTCAAGTATAATTCAGATTGTATTTTTTTGTTTGTTTCCATGAATATATCAGTTTCTTTTAGATCCCGATATATTCATGAAACTGATATATTCATCTTTTAGAGCCCAGGGCTTCCCTGATGGCTCAGAGGTTAAAGCGTCTGCCTCCAATGCAGGAGACCTGGGTTCGATCCCTGGAGAAGGAAATGGTAACCCACTCCAGTATTCTTGCCTGGAGAATCCCATGGACGGAGAAGGCTGGTAGGCTACAGTCCATGAGGTTGCAAAGAGTCGGACACGACTGAGCGACTTCACCTTCTCCTTTTAGAGCCCATAACTTATCAGATCATCAATGTCCTATTTCATCTAAGACTATTCCTATGCATGTCTTTTCCCATTACTTAACTCAATTTGTTATAAATACTGCTACTGCTACTGCTAAGTCACTTCAGTCGTGTCCGACTCTGGGCGACCCCATAGACGGCAGCCCACCAGGCTCCCCCATCCCTGGGATTCTCCAGGCAAGAACACTGGAGTGGGTTGCCATTTCCAGTGTTTAAAAGAAAATTTTAAAATGTCCCTCTCTTACTAATAAAGGTGGTAATAACTACTGTGACTTAGTGGCGAAAAATAAAATAGAATCTACTTGTACCAAATATAAGACCTTCTATCTATTGTATGATTTGTCAGGGTTTATAACCTTGACCACTGTTATAAATTCTTCAAATCTCTCAGTAACCTTGTTAGTCTTACCATTGACAACGAGGTAAAAATTTCAATGATATCATTAGAGCAACATGGATGCTGGGAAATTGAAAGAGAAATGTAGATTCAAAATATAGAGATTATTTTTAAAATTCTTCTAATGACTTAAAATTTGAAATAAGACAAACCATTTCTGTGCTTGCAACAGCTTACAAAAGTAAGTACCGTGAAGATGTTTGTATTGAATTGAATTGTATTGAATCTAGTCATGTTATCAGTTGGAAACGAAAGAGAAGAAACAGGTCTTCTCTGATAAAATGTAGTTGTTATGGTAGGACCTACATTGTGTGTGTATATCCAAAGAGAATTTCATGAATTCTATTTATCTAATTTAAAGATCATACTAACCAGGATAGGCTTTGCCATGTGGCCACTGGAGAAATAGAGCTTATTACGAAGCATGTGTATTAGAAGAGTAGATTTGTGTGTGTATGTGACGTTGTTAGAATTTTGACTTCCCTAAATCTTCAAGTTGTGTCTCTTTGTTTATCCAGCAATACGTATCTAAAAATGTCATCTCTAGCGAGCATATTGTCGAGAGAGAGGCGGAGACGTCTTTTTCCACCAGTCACTACACTTCGACAGCTCATCATTCCACTACTGTCACTCAGACTCCCAGTCACAGGTATGAGAATAAAAAGCTGCATGACATTTCCCCAAGATCGAATATTTACACGTTCCCTTTTGTTCTCACTGCCTACGAAAGGAACAGGAGGTACTTATAAGGCAGTGCGGTATTGTAGTGTGTATGATTTGGAACAAAAACAGGCTTTGGACATCCAATTGACTCTGCCACTAAGTGCTATTTGAATTTGACCCTCAACTTTTCTGTCACCAAAACAAGGGGAAATAATACCCACCTTACAGTACTGTTATTCCCCATTTTAGAGGTTGTCTTTTTTCATGCCTGACCATTTCCGGAATTGCTATTATTGTTATTCAGTCACTAAGTCCTGTCCAACTCTTTGTGACCCCATGGACTATAGCCCACCAGGCTCCTCTGTCCTCCACTGTCTCCCAGAGTTTGCTCAAATTCATGTCTGTGGAGTCAGTGCTGCTATCTTACCATCTCATCCTCTGGTGCCCCCTTCTCCTTTTGCCTTCAGTCTTCCGTAGCATCAGGGTCTTTTCCAATGAATTGCGATACTGGAAAGAGTTTATCTAAGATACTATATAATACTTAGAAGTTAACTTCTTCCAGTGATTGCATTGCCCTGGGATATCACATGAGAACTGGTTACCTAGCTGAACCTCAAACTCTCAAATGCTCTGGTGATATCTGAGTGGGTTCTGCCAAGGGCAGCACTAGACTTCCAAATGGAGCACATAAGACCAGGGCATCCTTAATCTAAGATGCTCAAGAACAGAGAGACTCTAAAAATATTTAGTACAAAATGGCATTTGTTTAATGTGTGTTGAATGGGTGAACGTGTAAATAAAGTGTACCCTCGCAAAGCTAACCTAAATCACGATCCTATGCATCACAAGCATCTTAATAGCCAGTCCTATTCTGAGACAAGTAATCCCAGCGTGAAACATCAGTCATTTGCAAGGTTTGTCACTTCCCTTCCTTTCATTTCTGTGTGTGCATAGAGTTAAAACTCTCCCTCTCTCTGCCTCTCACACTCCCCTGTAGCTGGAGCAATGGACACACTGAAAGCATCATTTCGGAAAGCCACTCTGTCATCGTGATGTCATCCGTAGAAAACAGTAGGCACAGCAGCCCCACTGGGGGCCCGAGAGGACGTCTCAATGGCTTGGGAGGCCCTCGTGAATGTAACAGCTTCCTCAGGCATGCCAGAGAAACCCCTGACTCCTACCGAGACTCTCCTCATAGTGAAAGGTAAAACCGAAGGGCAAAGCTACCGCAGAGAAGAAAGCACCCCAGTAAGAGAATCCCCGCGAGCATCCGCTCTCCCACCTAAGGAAGCTGCTCTCATGAGAATAAGGGGCGCCAGGTGCCTGGTCTAGGAGTGATCCTAGTTGATGAAGGCATCTTTTGGTTTGACTGAACTCATTTCTTCTGAGCTTCTCGCATCATCCCAGTGGCTGACAGGCAACAGACTCTTAAAAGAGCTGAAATGATTTGATGTGGAAGGTGCAGCAGTCCTGGAGTTCCCAGCTTTGACCTTAGGCTCAGACCCTCTGGGGAAGTCTCAGTTTAACTGGAACTTGAGAACACTGGCCTCAGTGATTGATCAGGACCCTTCTAGAATCCTAAGTGGCCGGTTATCCAAACTCTGGTCAAGCTGGCCTCCTGTTCTCATGAGCTTTCTTACCTTCCAGCCTCAGTTAAATCAGATCAAGGGCTGTGTCCTTGCCACCTGTCATGGGGATGCCTTGCATTCCACCAGACAGTATCCCTTTGTGAAATTCCAGCAAGGAATGCGTCCATCAATCTCCTGTCCACTGCGGCTCGCAGTCTTCACAGGAGGTTTTCAAAGCAGATATTGCCTTTGATACGGCTTTTATTCCAGAATGTGTTGGGTTTCTTCTGGCGCTATTGGGTTGGGTGGGGGAAGTCAAGACAAATGTAAAATAAAGATCAGAAGAAAGTAACTTGAAAGAGATGCTTAATCGCATTGCTGAATTCATAGATTCTCCTGATCCATTCTCACCTAAACTGGGGGAGAAAGTTATACCCAGCCAACATTCCCAGTCCATCAAGAAGCTATTACTTGTTTGTTTTCAAATCCAGCAGAGTTCTGTTTATTGGTTTACTGTTTTGCTTTCTCAGTCCAATCTCTGACCACTTGCTAAAAGGTTTACATAATGTCGAAGTCATACTTACTTGGTTTTCATGGGTGGAGATGATTTGGGTACACTCCTTCACTCATGCATTGGAAAGTACATACAGCAAAGGATGACCAGTTTGGAGCCTGCAGGTCATTTAGAGCCTGCTTATTACTTTTTCAAGGGCCTTTACCCCAAAATGGCTTTTCAGAATTTTATGGAATTAGTGGTTGCTCTAACTCATCTATGATAAAAATAAGCTTGGTCCAAAGCTGGTTTAAAACATCAGCCTTAAATTCATGTAAGTGTATCTTTATGTATTGAGCCTGTTCCAATTCAATCCTTTTAGAAACCTGAGAAAGAAGATAGGGATAAATTCTTTCTCCACCACTACAGGTGATGTTTATCTTTAAAGGTTGACATTTTCCTGCTGGGATAGGCTTCCTTTCATACCCCAGGTATTATTTAGGCCGTCAGAATGTACCTGGCACCCTGGAGAAAAACAATGAAGCCGTGCTATGGGTTGGTTGAATCTGGATTAGCATTTCTCAGAGAGCTTAATTTAAGTATCCCCAAAATAATAAGTCTGGAGACTCGAGCCCCAGATATTTCCATCTGGAGACACTTTCCCATTTTAGACACAGTCAGATCTCACATCTGTATGACTCAGAATCATGGATGGCAAGCAGGAGGGTTAATAGGTTTCTTGTTCCTGTTAGCTGGAGATGAGAAGACGGTGTCCTGTGTCATCACAGGTCATGTCAAATTAGATTCTGCAAATGCCACCATGAAGGAAAGAGTCCTTTAGTGCTACGCATTGGTGACATTTTTATCTAAGCTGAGAAATGTGACTGTGAATAAGCCACGTCTTTCTCAATGCCACGTAAGGTCTTCTTGTTTGGGGGGAAGAAAGCACGGTATGGTGAAAACAGTGCACTCGATGTCTTGACAACGAGATTTCCTGAGCGTCACCAAACATAGCATGACATAAGGTGACATGGTACAGCCACCTTTGAGCAGTCAGAAAAGATAAGCCAGAGCTGGATACAGCAGTGGGTTCTGGAAGAGAGCCAGAGCAGGGATTGAACATAGCGATGAAGCTAAGCGTCAGCTATCTTTGAATGTCGTGGTCAGTGGGATATAGAGTTGCAAATGGAATGTTAAGAAGTCGCATTTCATGGAAAAGTTAAAAGCGCACAAATGTGTTACGCTGTTTTCAGGAATAAATCTAAGTTACTATGCTCTTTTTTTTTCATAAGACATAACCTTATAGCTGAGCTAAGGAGAAACAAGGCCCACAGATCCAAATGCATGCAGATCCAGCTTTCCGCAACTCATCTTAGAGCTTCTTCCATTCCCCATTTGGGCTTCATTCTCTAAGACCCCTTGGCCTTTAGGAAGGTATAGTATTTAAGTAATACTTCTTCCCCTTCCAAATCCCCGAGCCTTGGTCCTTACAAACTGAGAGGTTTCCAGGACCCTGTGCCCTCTTGTCTTAACTCACATGCTTTTATTGAAAATCATGATTAAAAAAAAAAAGAAAATCACAATGAGATGGAAAAAAATCTCAAACGCTTTGCTAAGCCAGGCAATTTAGCTGATCTTTGCATGCACTCCTGTGAGGAGACTCTTGACCACCTAATTGGAGATTCCAAATGTCCTAGTGTAAAATCTGAGACGTCTACAATGAAGAGAATTACTCTGTTGTCTGATGATGATATCTGATGATAAGATAATGACCTCTGCCCCCTGACCCCCCCACCCCTCACTCTCTGCCTCTCTCACTGCACCACACTTACGCTGGGGTCTTCTGTGCTCACACAGGTATGTATCAGCAATGACCACCCCGGCTCGTATGTCACCTGTAGATTTCCACACGCCAAGCTCCCCCAAGTCACCCCCTTCGGAAATGTCCCCGCCCGTGTCCAGCACGACGGTCTCCATGCCCTCCATGGCAATCAGTCCCTTCGTGGAAGAGGAGAGACCCCTGCTCCTTGTGACTCCACCACGGCTGCGGGAGAAGTATGACCACCACGCCCAGCAATTCAACTCGTTCCACTGCAACCCCGCGCATGAGAGCAACAGCCTGCCCCCTAGCCCCTTGAGGATAGTGGAGGATGAGGAGTATGAAACGACCCAGGAGTACGAACCAGCTCAAGAGCCGGTTAAGAAACTCACCCACAGCAGCCGGCGGGCCAAAAGAACCAAGCCCAATGGTCACATTGCCCACAGGTTGGAAATGGACAACACAGGCACTGACAGCAGTAACTCAGAGAGCGAAACAGAGGATGAAAGAGTAGGAGAAGATACGCCTTTCCTGGCCATACAGAACCCCCTGGCGGCCAATCTCGAGGCGGCCCCTGCCTTCCGCCTGGTCGACAGCAGGACTAACCCAACAGGTCGCTTCTCTCCGCAGGAAGAATTGCAGGCCAGGCTTTCCGGTGTAATCGCTAACCAAGACCCTATCGCTGTCTAAAACCGAAATACACCCATAGATTCACCTGTAAAACTTTATTTTATATAATAAAGTATTCCACCTTAAATTAAACAATTTATTTTATTTTAGCAGTTCTGCAAATAGAAAACAGGAAAAAAAAACTTTTATAAATTAAATATATGTATGTACAAATGTGTTATGTGCCATATGTAGCAATTTTTTTACAGTATTTCCAAACAAGAAAGATATCAATGGTGCCTTTATGTTATGTTATGTCCAGAGCAAGTTTTGTACCATCCCGTGACTGCTTTTTCACAGTATTTCAGCAACCCTCCACCCCATATATTCTGTTTTTTGCTGGCTTCTCGTGTATCGCATTATCATGTTGACCGGATGTATGATTTACAAGACTTGCACCTGTCGCTTTGTTTGCTTCGAGTAGTACTCAATCAGGATGTCTTGTAATGGCGCATCCATCCAATACTCCCCCTCTGTATGAGATTTTTCTTTTGCTTTCCGTATGTGAAATGAGTTGTGTCTATTCTGCCAGCCAAAGGTTGCTTCATTGGGCTCTGAGATAATAGTAGGTCCAGCAGCATGCTACTATTAATTACAGCAGGAAACTGCATTAAGTCATGTTACATATTAGGAAGAAAGTAATATTGTGATTTTTTCAAAAACTATATTATTCATCAGAAGACAGCTTGCTCTGACTTAAAAGGAGCTACCATTTACTTTATGCGGATTGATTTTTCTCAACAAAAGGAAAAAACAAGTGTTGGGGCTAGCATGCAAAGTGGATGCTGGCTATCGACCAGGGTAAGGTCCAACCCTAAGTTGAGGATTCGGTTTCAGTTTCTCTCTCTGGGGGAATGATACAGCGGCTCATCTAATTGAAGAGCAAACCATGGCTGAAAAAGGTGCAATCCTTCTTGACTTGCGTTTTTTCACTGATTTGGGAGCTAGTGATTGGTTGTGTCTTCTCGGCTCAAGGACAGACGTGTTATGGCACAAAAACCCCCAGTTTCAACAGCACACTCAGCAATTTGTCTGGAATACTTCTGGAATGCAGTGTGCCTGTTGTATATGGCGGTGACATCATTATAGAGAACTGGTTCCGCCATAGATTGTCTAGAGGAGTGAACGTGTGGAAGACACAAGGGAAGAGTGGCCGTGTGACCTGGTGTGTAATTTTTTAAGTTTTTTTTGCCCGTTCCTTTGTCCTCATTATTCCTTTCTTGTTTTTCAATCTCACTTTGATTAGATCGTACTATGCATGAACACTTTTGTCAGGAATAGCCCATGTGCATGTAATTTGTGATAAGGAAGAACCTCCCACGAGCAAGGATGCATCAAGAAACGGCAGTAGTCTTGGAAAGATTGCACCTTTCCTTGCAGAAATGACCCCCACATGTGCTAACCTCTCCGTTTGCAGCTGTATCATCCATTTTCCCCCTTTGTTACTTTTTGCTTTACTGTCAACAAAAATAGGATTAAGATGGGTTTACCTTTTGCACGTTCTCTTGTGGTAAGCAATCCAAGGAAGGTCTATAGGTAGAAATACTTGAAATAACTGCTAATCCAGGAAAAGAAGAGAACTTTATAAAATATTGTAGTCCCATCTCTGTCAAGTTGGGCTGGAGGTTTACTTAGGTTCCAAGTGGCCTCCTAGGAGCCCTGGGACAAAATGGGGAAATAGGTTAGCAGGGGGCTCAAAATACCAGCCATGAATTTAAGGAGAGTGACTCTGTTGATTGCAAGTAAATGGAGTCTATTTCTTCACCACATCTCTATGTTAAAATCAAAAGGAAGAAGGGACATGCTAAGAAATCTTAGAAGAAAAGTGCAGGCTGAGCATGACTCATGTCATTAAGCTCCTAAGTGTTTCTACAGTTCACAGAGATCGTCTATGGGCCCTGGGCATTTGGTATCCCAAGCATCCTTCATGTTTCCTTGCCACTTCCTTTGTGCTCAGAAGTGTCCTCGTGTGCTTGTTCACCTTTCTTAAGGAGCCCTTGACAACTCCCCAAGTTGCACTGATTTCCCAATTTGGTAAAATCAGTAAGCTCACAGCAGGGGAAAGAAAAGAGTCAACCCCAAAGAAGTTCTCCAAATTGTTCTCAATTGCCCTTGAAGACCTGGACTCCTCCTTCTTAGACTATTTCAATTAAAAAAAAAAAATCCTACCATGATTAAAACTCTAGAATTTCAGTTTCAAACTCTTCAGGCATGGGAGTCTTGTTCTGGAGAATTTCTGGAATACATAAAATCTTTGATCGAGAGCAAGAAACAACATGTTCCTCAGTATGAAAAATCTCTGTCAATTTTCAGCTTGAGGACAAGAGGAAGTTTTCTTTCCAACTTGGTTCTGGTCACTCATCAAGGTGACATATATCAGTTAGGACAGGCTTTCTGTCCACAGAATGACAGACTTCCTTCATAGGAAAGGCCAGCAGACTACTCGGGGCTCCCTGCTATGGCCACCAGATTTGTGTCCACAGGGGCATCTCTGGGATGTTCAAATGCCACCATCCCTGTTTATAAACTCGGGAGTGCAGTGGCAATACAAAGAAAGCATGTGAACCAACATTCCCAGCAGAAGGGAAGCCTCTCTGGGTCTTCGGGTGGTGGAAATTGCTGAGATGTTTGACAGTGACTTTGTTTCCTGGGTCTGAGATCATGTCCCATTGAGGAAGATGCAGGGGAGTGTAGAATATGAAAAATGCCTTTTTCTCACTCTGGGTTCCTTTTACATCCTGCTCTCCCTCCTTGCCTGGTAGGACTTTTATTTCTGAGAGTGTCTGGACAGTCTCCTGCCTTCTACAAAATGGCAGTCTGCCTGGGAATTTGTGAATGTGTCCCAAAGACCAATATGCCATATCTTCCTTGTTTAAGTGTGACTGTCATGATAGAGTTTATCCAGGGTCATTTGCTCTGTAACTTTTTTTGTTTTTTTGGCCTGGGTTGAAAGGTATATGGCTCACATTGGTAAAAATATAAAATACCTAGTTTTTTTAGTCCTGGCTGCATCCCACCAGCCACAAAGATGTCTATCCGCAAAGGCCCATGAAACATTGCAGAGAAATGCAGACAAAAGGAAATGGCCACATATCACAAGTTCTATTATATATTCTTTTGTAAATACACATTGTACATTACTTGGATGTGTTCCTAAATCATTTACTGTCTTTATGAGTTCATGTCAGTTTCTTTTTTTTTAAACTCTCTTAACTTACTGTGTAACATTGTAAATAACATAATGTCCTTTATTATTTATATTTAAACATCTAACATAGAGTTGTTTTCATATAAGTTTAAGATAAATGTCAAAAATATATGTTTTTTGGTTTTTCTTTGCTTTAAAGTTATGTATCTTTTCCTTTTGCTTTTTTTTTTAAGAATAATTTATTGTTCAGGAGAAAGAATGTATATGTAACTGAAACTATTTGAAGAATGCACATTTGAAGGCCGTGAGGTACTGATAAACTAAAGAATTTATTATCCAAAATACTAAGCAATAAGTAATTGTGATTTATTTAAAGTTTTGTCCATTTTCCATGAAAGACATACTGCAATAAAGATGCTACTCTGTGGAGATCTGGGAGTGTGGGTCAGCAGACAAAGGGTCCAGTCTGTTAGACCAGCACCTTGCCTTTTACTGTGATGGCTGTGCTAACTCAGGACCCTGTTTGATGGATCCCATGTTCACCTTGTCTGTCCGTTGCTTTTGCCACCCTGCCTGTCCTCAAATCATCTCCTGCCTGTCAGTTCTGCTTACCACTCTGTTCCTTGTTGAAGGAATCACAACCAAGCAATATGACTTTTTTACATAAGAGCATAGGCGGGACATCATAGGGCCTGATTGCCTGGATCCCAATTGCTACCACATTCTGTAGAGACAGCATGTAATTTCTTCCAACTCATGAAAATGTCAGTATGGAAACCCATTCAGTCGTGAGACGGAAACATGTTACCATGGTCCAAAGGATCCGGTGGCCACCACGGCTCAAAGGCAGCCAGTCAGAACTGGGCCCTGCTAAGCTCTCCTAGACCTTAAGTAAATGTGCTTTCTCCATCTGGTCTATGATTGAGCGATTCACAGTTCTAAGAGAAAATAAGGCTAAATTGGGTTCTTTCCTCTTCATTCTATCAGTAAATCAAGCTCAGTGTCCATCTTACTGCTCAGGGAAGGACCTAGGCATGAGAAATGTCCTGCATTCTAAGACTCAGTCATAGGAGTGAGGATATTCCTTCTCTTCTTGAAATTAGCCTCAACAAAAGCCATATTTTAGCAAATAGATATTTGCATGAGTGATACTTTTTGTATATTTCAAGCATCTTACTCATTGTTCCAAACAGGATTGGGACTTCCACAGTGTATGCAGTTGAGGTCAGCAGTCCTTTGGGGTGATCATCGGCCTCCTTTGGAGTCTGAGGGTACCCTGAGTCTTCTCACCTCCGTGTCTGTGTGCAATTCCTATTACCTAGTGGAAGATCCACTAGCATCATTTCCAAAGCCATCTGGATGTCCAGGAGATTCAAGGAGGGGCCTTTGTGCTAGTTTTTTCTATTGGTATTACTGAATTTTCAAAGCTATTCAGAATCCTCATATTTGTGTTAACATTGATATGCACACAAATATACACACAGGCACTTGCAAATTCTTAACACACCCTCCTAAAGTCATGACATTCACTCACGTGTCCAATCCGCCCATGCAGCCATTGAGCAAATCAAGCAGTGCACAGAATACTTAAAAACAAAAGGTGAAGACACTTCCCTTTGTATTCAGCTTACAACTAAGGCTTGGTCCATCCCCAGAATTGAAAATCACAGGCAGCTGTCTTAGTCATTTAGGTTACAACTGAGTCCTTGCGTGCTCAGTCACTTCAGTCATGTCTGACTCTTTGCGACCCTTTGCCCTGTAGCCTTCTAGGCTCCTTTGTCCAAAGGATTCTTCAGGCAAGAATACAGGAGTGGGTTGCCATGCCCTCCTTAAGATACACTGATATTGGAGACAGAAGCATGGGCGATGGAGGGTGGTGTGGAGACAGCAAAGATTCACACACGTCCGCATTCAATATCTGGATAATGATTACAATCCTCCATTTATTTTAACCATGTAGACACCTGAATGTCACACAGGCCAGCTTTGCAAACTAGCAAACAGTCTGTCTTTCCAACCTAATATCCTCCCCATCATTAGATTTCTTGGCTCTCTGTCCTTAGGATAAATGACAAAGGTCTTAATGTCAGAGATTTGGGGTGATGTGAGGCAATTCTGAAATCTAGAGGTTTAGGATGCTGGATGGAGTGGAAATTTTTGATGATCTCATGTAGTGTCACTTTGCACTCTGACTTGCTCTTTCTGTAATGGATGGAATAAAATAAATTGATGGAAATTCTTGCTCCAAAAGATTAATTTAGAAACAGAAAAGCTTTCTGTTTACAAGAGAACCTTTCTGCTGCTCTAGGAAGCTGCCGTATTCTTAACCTTTAAGGCTGTTGTTGGAAAGAGTAGTCAGACCCACTTCTGTGTGTACCTGTGGCTCCTATTAACCTCCTGACATAGCAGTTGTTGGACCTCTCCAGTGAGCTATTGGTTTTGAACTTCAGGCTCCCAAATATCACCCACCAAGGAGACAGGAAAAGGCTTTTTTTTTTTTTTTAACCTGGAGGAGAAATATCATGATCTACCTAATCCTTTTGAAAACACATCAGGAAAGGGAGACCAGTAATTCCTAAAGAGGAATACTATAGGAATCCTAAGGAGGAGTCAGAGTATAGAATAAAATTTCCATCCAGGATCATTCCCTAACATTCTTCCTTTAAACTGAACTTTTGGGGATAGAATTTGATGGAGAAAACAACACTTCTTCCCACCCCCTCAACATGTCAAAGAGTCTAGAGGATTATTACCTTTGTCAGCATAAACATCTTTAATAGCTTTATGTGTTTGTTCTTATGCAGAGAAACTATTAAATAGAATAACATTTTATGCTATTTTATGACTTAAAACATCCTTTATTTCTTTATTATTCTCTTAATACCCTGGGATGTTGGTAGGTGAAATCATCAGGAAAACTGAGGCTCAGAAATGTTAAAAAAAAAAAAAAAAAAAGCTGTCCTCAGGCTACTCATCTAGTGAGTTGCAGAGGTAATATGTTTTCCCAGGTTTTCAAATTGTATTCCTCTCCTTCCCCTGAGCTGAGCACAAACAACTCTTTCATTCTCAGCCCTTCATCACGTGGACAGTACAAGTTCCATGCAAAACCAAGTCTCTACTTGAAAGAATATGAGCCCCTCTGGCTCAGCACAAGTTACTCTGGAGCCCAATTTGCTTGGCTGAGTAACTCTATGCTTCTTTCCCTAAAAGTCAGCTCCCAAGGAAATGAAGTGTAGCCAGGAAGATGAATTCATAACTTCAATATGTTGGTAGCATCCTACGGTGCAACGAGGAAGGCCTTTGCTGTCAGAGGTCTGTCCCCACCACTTAGTGACTTTGCGAATTTGGACAGTTTCCTCCTCCAAGATTATTTCCTGATCTCTAACACGGGAATTCAAATGACTGTACAAAGCCGTAGCGTAGTGAGAATTACATTTGAACACTTGGAGGAAGCTAGAAAACATCTAGCACATGGTGAGTACTCAAATGCTACCTTCCATTTGCTCCTTCCCCTCCAGGTTATTTTGGAAACTAAACTTTTCAGGCCCAAATGACACAGTCTATATGGCACAAACTGATCAAATTTATTTTATCATTTCTCCAATCTAGCACCAATAGCCAAATCCGTTTTTAATAACAACTGTATGTTGAGCAGCATTATTACTTGAAAAGATATAAAGTTGTAGCTCCAATAAGTTCTTTTATTTAATTGCCTCTGGTGTAGCCACACTGCTTCCTGTAAAGTCTCTAATTTTTAATGACATTGCATTAATGTCTCATAATTTCACGGAAATTTACTGAAACATAACTCTTGGTAGAGTTTTCATAATACTGTCTTCAAACTTCATCGCAAACAGCTGATAAACACAAAAGGATCCTAAGTTGATATAATACCCACACATACCCATTTGCCTTAGTTTGCACCCAGGATGTTCAAACGAAATCATTAAACTGCATCCTGGATGTCCATTTCCCTAAAAAAACTATAACCTAGGCAAAGATCTGCAGTGACAAAATTAGAGGAGTCAGCTCCCAGACAAAGTCGTGTACATATAAGAAGCCACATTATTTATGGATGGTTCTCACTCACTTCCATTATCTCGCCCAAAATTCTTCACACTCTAGTCACTCTTTATGCATATACTACAGGATACTTTTTTTTTCTCATCCCGAGTATGAAGCCATGAATAATTTACAGACTTAAGCTTTTGGATTTCACCCTTCAAATTTGCATCCTACATCAAGGATGGTGGGTGACTTGGTGTCATTACACCCATGATCAGATCTGTGGTATAGTTAATATAGTTTTACTGTAAAAGGCAAGAAAGTCTAAGATCATTGCCCATATATAATCCTTCATTTAAATTAAAATGTATTCTATTGAAAATAATCCTGACTCCCTATGAAAAAAAATATATGAGGAAGTTTTCTTATAATTTTAAGGAAATAATCTAGATGTAAGCTTTGTATCCTGTTCGTTATTAGCAATAATCAGGAATTAAGCAAACACTTGTTTTCGATTGCATGATTTTCCTCAGGTGATGCTTTCTTGCCTGACCTTGAGCGCCTCTCTTGAAGTGAGGTGCTTAGAGTGCTTCCCCGGGCTTGGGGGCTTCAAGCCAGGGTCGTTTTCTAGAGCACCTCCAGTTTCCCACAGTCGAACCCAAAGTGAAATTTCATCTCCTTCAGAGAATGAGTCTTCATGGGTGTGGACTTCCGCAGGTAATAAGGTAATAACAAAACAGGCAATTTCCCCCCTGGATCCTAGATTCTCTGCCATGATGATGAGTCAGGAAGAGAGAAAATGCTCTGAGTGAGAGCCACTTGCTCTGAGCTCCCCAATTCCCAGTACCCAGGTTCCTGCCGATTATAAGATAACTGCTCTTACATGAGAAGCTTCCTGCAAAGATCCCATCCTCCCTTCTGAAAAACCTTTTTTTGTTGTTTTCACAATAAAGCCCTCACTTAATAGCTGCTTAGTTCCTAGACCACCTCTGATCTCTCTGACTCCAAACTCTGAAGTCACAGGGCCATGAGCCTTCATACTTTGATCAAAAATTTAGTCAGAAATTATGGAATGTAGGATTTAAAGTCATTTTATCAAACTAGGAAACCTTTCTTGATTTGTTGTAGACACTGCAGAAAATTTTAAGACCGAGTCAGAGGACATCCCATCAGCTTGACTGAAAACTCTTTCACGACCTGAAGCAATGCTGACTCCCCTCCACGTTAGGAGTATGGATGGCTCTATTTGTCTGAGGAGTTAGATCTCTAGCCAGGATTGTGAGAGGAAGAATCTGGGGTCCTTCCCATTAAGCTGTTAACGCATGAGACTTAGGGCTCCACTCAGGGTTAAAATCATGTCAGTTAGCAAGCAAAGGAACAACTAAGGGGGCATATCCCTGCCCCTGGTTGAGGGAGCCCCGTGTCCCCCACGGAGCAAGCCAGGACCTCAGCAACCCTCCCTTGTTCTCCCTCCTCATCTAATCGATGACAACAGTGACTATACCACTGATTCGTCACACACGCGTCCTCTCTGCACAAACCCCGCTGCTCTTCTTCTGGGTCACACTCATCACAGGGCTCTGTTCGCCTCTTAACTGATGTGCTTCCTCCAGCTCCTCCAGGGCATCCTTCACCTTCTGCCAGAAGGTTCCAATCACCAACCCTGTCGAGCCGTTCTCCTTCCACGGCTCTTCTCACAGCTTGACTCAGCCTGACGTGAGAGGCTCTTCCCAGGCTGGCTTCTGTCAGACTCTTCTAGCTCACCCCCTCCTCTCACCCCTCACGCTATCTTCTGCTTTTTTGTCTTCCAAATGCACCCCATCAGTGTTTATCAAACTCCGATCATTGCTATACCGACTTCATGACGGTTACCATGTTCACGGATCACCTGTATTATTTTTCGCTTACTGTTTTTCTTTCAATTGATTGCATTTTTAACAAAAATAAAATCATTTCCAATGAAACATTGTATCAATGCTGTGAATGGAAAACTGGGATCAGTTGCCATAATGAAAATAGAACTGTAAAATAAATATAATAAAAAGGAAACAAAGTCATCAAGCTCTGAGAAGACACTGTTGCCTGCTAAAGTATGCGAGCTGAAAGCCTGTTCTCTGTCTGACATCAGGGGAGAGTGGCAGGTGTTAGATAAATGGGAAATAGATTCAGGAACTCGACAAGATTTATTCCCTGAATTAACAACAATTGAGAGGCAGTTGACAGTGAGTTACTTCTACTGTTTTATTCCATATTATTTAATGCTAGATCCTAAAATCACTTTGGATTCAGCGTTCAATCACTCAGTGTTGTTTCTCATATATCCTTGCCTTCATGTGCACATGTGGTTTTATAGAAACTCCCGTCTTCTCTTTTCTACCCTTTGATAAAATTTTTAGTGTGATGCACTTTATTTCCTATGCAAATTTATTGAGGCTTGAGTCAATTTTGCATTATTATATTTTTAAATTTTTATTTGGCTGCACCACGTGACTTGTGGGATCTTTGTTCCCCAACCAGAGATCAAACTCAGGCCCATGACAGTGAAAGCTGACAAACGCTTCTTACCCCTTCTCTGGGGAGATGGAGGGTCCTTGTCTTGGAATCCATCCATAACAATTTTCCCCTTTTCCCAGATAAATGCTCCTGCTTTGCTGACTCAATGCAAGCTGTGCATTCCTCTGTACAAAAATTTTCACCTAGCTCACAACTTCTAGTGAACCGAATTTCCCCCTCAGTAGACCATGTCCTCTTTCAAAGCAGAGAGGCTGTTTTATATGTGTATGCCTAACACAATGCCTGCAACATGGTAGCTGATTGCTGTCTAGAGATATATCATCGGCAACCAGAGACTCGGATATTCACGTGGTTGGCAAGCACATGGCTCCTGACATCTTAAATTCCCCACCTAAAATGCGCCAGGTTTACAAACATATATTTAAATACAAATAACAGGGGAACCTGTACATGGTCAAATCTTTGAAGTCAAAATATCTTTGCTCCAGGGCAATGTCAGAGGTTTATTTTTCTTATAAAATCAAGAACCAAGAGGTTCAGAATGAACCATGTAGATGATTACACACTCTTCCCTTTGGATACACAGCTTCCATCAAATGAGTGGGTTTGCCTGTTAACACCTAGCCCATAAGATGAAGACTGGAAAGAGAAACTGGCCAATTCACCTGTCCTCAGGCCACGCTGCTACTCAGACCTTAAAACTTTTGAAGAAAGTTCAAAGAGTAGAAACCTTCTGCTCCTTCTTATCGGCACTCATTATCCATATCTCTTTCTTCCTCTTCTTCTTCTTTTGGCCATACCCTAAAGCTTGTAGGATCTTAGTTCCCCTTCCAGGGATCAAACACCTGCATTGGAAGCATGGAGTCTTAACCACTGGACCACCAGGAAGTCCCCCTCACATTCCATTTTGGAAGCTGAGAAATACTGCCTAGCTTCCCCTAACATCTTCTTATAGTACGATACAAGAATAATACAGTGTAAAGAAGATGAGCTCTGAAACCAGGGAGATCTGGGTTTAAGTCCTTCGTCTTTCACTTGGGCGTTTAAGGCAAGTCAGCATCCCCGAGTCTCAGATTCATTGTTTGGATTAAATGCGATAATCATTATACGTGTAAGCTGTAGTATGGGGCTTGGCCACATAGTAGATGCTCAATAAATATTATATCTTTCTTGGTGGCAAATTTCTTGGGTAGGAATTCTAGCTTGTCTGGCAGTGAGAAGACAGAGAGTGTTCCCAAGCTTAGTGACCCAGCCAAGCCTCCTGGCTGGGAGAGCTCCCCAGGGGGAAGCTAGTTGAGGAGGTATGTTGTCAGAAAACTGGATCCCAGGCTCTGCTGCCCAGATGGAGTCCTTCTTTGGCTCACCCAGCCTCACCAGAACACAGGGAGACCAAGTGACTCAGAACAGAATTAGCCGGGTAGAACAGATGTTCCCTTTTCTCTGAGAAGAAAACAATTTGACAAATTCTGAAATGGATACAGCGGTTCTCTCCTGCCAATTAGCAGGAGCTCCCTCGGATTTCAAGGTCACTCTGGGCGGTGTACTCTTCCTTCCCACGTCTCGTGCTTTGGCGTCCTCCCTTGCTGGTTTTGAGGCTCAGCATCCCTGCACGAGTTGTAAACAATCACGGATTCCACCTTAGGATTTCATCTCCTGGTGATGTGCGGCAGTCCCCACCTTCAGGAAATCAATGCTTGGCAAACGAGTCAAGGTTTCACAGATTATGAGGGTGAGGGCAGTTTTTTCCTCCTGCCTTACGGCTTTATTTAATTAGACCTCCGGTAATAACTCAGTGGCAGAGTCACTCTGCCGGACAGGCTCCAAGGTGCCCACGGGCAACCTTAAGAGCAGAGCACGTATGAGAGCTGCTGGATGACTCGTCAGCTGATGAAAAATACAGTGAAACCTTTTCTGTTTCAACGGGATCAGGCAAGGTGACTGGGAAAGCTCCCCTGGGCGCAGACACCTGGTAACTCCACATTTACCAAATCATTTCAAGACAAGCTTATAGTGAAGTAATCAGCAAAACCACTGTCTAACCTTGAAATTATTCTGCGGCCGCTGGACCCTGAAGACTCTGACGGAGGCAGTTAAATCCAGCCGTCTGGGACTTTGATCAGCTGTGTCTGCCCCCCGCCGAACAGCCAGGACCTCTTAGCTAGAAGCTTCTCGAGGGCACAAGGCCCAAGCGGAGAAGTCAGGAGACCGAAATGCTCTTTCTCATTCTGGCAGACACGGAGTTACCTCATGCCTTTGCAAGATTTCAGATGTGTGGAGACTCTGACATTGATTACCCTTACTGAGGACATGAAACTTCACAGATACTGTTTTTCAAAAGTGGGTGGAAAAAAAAAACCTGAGGCCCTAAAGTTGCAGGATATTTTGGCAGCTGTGTTCAGGCTGGATATAAAGGCATCCTTGTGGGAGCATAGCTTTTCCCTGGATCCATTTCACTTGCTATCTTCAGACAGAGAAGATGGAGAGATAACCGAGTAGGTGGAAGATGAGCGATTAGGATTTTCTGTTAAGATGGAAATGAGGAAGGTTTTACTGACAAATGACTTCCCGAGAGGCTACAGGGAACGAGTCATCCCATTTAAGAACAGGGTTGTAACTTCAGACCCAGTGCCAGATATGGCCTAGGACACAAGACGCACTGATGGGCCCAGTTGGGATAGACACATCCCCTTCTGTTCCCACTCACAGCCACAGCCACCCTGCCTGTCCGTTAGATGTTTGAATATCAATATCCAACGCTGCCCTGCCACTCCTTCCAGAATAGATGCACGAAGGAAATGTGTCCAAACCTCATCTGCGGACGTGAAACTCATTATTTCACTCCGCATGCATTTACTGAGTACATGGATAATGCTGGGCTAAGAGCTGGTGATGCAAAGAAGAATAAGATACATCTCATTTGGGCACATCTAACCCTTCCTAGAGAGCAGATCTAGTTCTGGGGGCTAATACATGAACAAATGCCATGTGACTGGTGAATTGAGGAGCTGTGCTTTAATGATAAAAAACATGGGGCTTGGATCTTCCATCATATGTTTACTGCTCCCCTGCCACATAAGTGCCAAATGAATTTTGGCATGTTACTAAACCTCTTGGACCCCAGTATATTTACCTATAACAGTTGAATAGTCTCAAAACGATATCATTAGGGATATACATACATACACATATGTATATATACACATATCTCCAGATTTTCATCTGGCACAGAGTAGCTACTCAGTAATGGTTTCACTGGGAATTTGAAAGTTCTTTGTCAACGACATCACAAAATGCGATGAGAGTAGAGAGCAGACAGCTACTTTGAGAATTATCATTTGGCCAGGTTTTAGAAGAGTTGTTGCTAACCCAACAAAAAATTAAGGAAAGATGACTATCAATTGATTTTCATGAGAAAACTAACCCTGAGAAGTGAAAGAGCAGGGTCCATTCAGGTTGGGTGCCAAGAGTAGGAGGCCCTGGAGGCAGGTACAGATGCAAGGCTGGTGTGGCTAGCTGGAACTAAATTTTGGGAGGAGATCACCGTGTCATCATAGAGGGTGCTTAAGAAGGAGGCTAACTGGCTCCAAATTGATAGAATTAATTCTGGAGAGCAGGGCACTAGGACAGTAAAGATAGAGGGTGAATTAGGAGGTGAAGGTCTTGTTGTAGGTTAATGATGATGATCAGCACCTCATTTAGACTAGAGACATGAAGATGAGACTGGGAAATGAAATGGAGGGGAATCTGTGAAGTGAAGAGAAATAGACTTGATGACCAAGTAGACATGGGATGTGAGATGAGAGACGATCCAAGGATGTCACCAAGCTTGGGCTGTGGAAAGGCTGCCAACATCTGCTCCATGAAACTCGGTGGAGCATCCTTCGTGAGTTTATAGGAGTCCACGGGGCAGGGGCTGAAACCAGTCCAACACCCTGTTCATTAGCACAGTCCTATCCTGATTGTAGCCATGGGCAAGGAGTATTGTGCTGTGCCAGCATTTTCAGGGATATCCGCAATGAATCCGCCCAATAATCCGCTGAAGCAGGTACTACCATTCTCAGACTGCAGATGAGAAAACTGAGGCTCAGCTATATGAAAAGTCTTGCCTTGTACTGCCAGCAAACATTGGAGCTGGAAATCAACCAAAAATGTTTTTGATGTCAGCCCCCCTCCCCTTAACCACTTCCCTCTGTTTCTCTTTTGGAGACGCATACCTTACAGGGTTTATATTGTAAAGCCACTTAAGAGGATCACCCTCTTCAAATGAAGATCATGTCTCTTCACAGTAACCGATTTTTTCCTGGGTTTAATATGGGAGAGAAAATGTTGACTGAAGCCAGGCTGTCTCCTTCTTTCAATTTGTTTATTATAGAAGCAACATTTGACTAAGCCAGGCCCAAAACTCACAATGTCCCCCAGATCTATATTCATTCATTCAGCAGGTAGTAGCCTACTGATCTTTTCTGCTTTCTTGTTCTGTGCCAGGCATGGTGTCAATTGTTTGACAATGTCTGGGATGTCTTTGGAAACTTCTCGGGCTGCTCTTCTCCATTTTACCAACTTTCACAGAAAAAGTGTCACCCCTTTGGGATTCTGATAGCTCATAGAGGGATCGTGGCATCTCTCATTTCTGGAATTGCTGAAAATACTGCAGATCATTTTTAACCTAACATTTGAGGAACTGTATTGGGGCCTGCCCACCAGTCTTCCAGAAAAGTAAGGTTTAGATAAATAGAATATTGCCTACCATATCAGTGAACAAAGGATGTCACAGTCATCAGGGATTGCAACCACAGCCTACCATGAGCTGCTGAGCCCTGAAGACCCTCAGGATGTGAAAACACAGGATGCTGACCTCAGATAACCGAGGTGCATATCAAAGGAGTGATTTCAGTGAGCCCAGACTCTTGCATCTTCCCATACAAGGAAAAGTGCTAAATTCCTTAACTTGAGATATCTGGTTTTCTTTAACAAAGAGTAATATTTTGACATTCAGATTGCCTGCCCTTTGTTGCAAAACTCCTGGACACACACGTCCTGGCTCCCCCTTCACCTCCTCAGACCAGTTCTCTCAGTGTTACTTGAGACGTTACCTCCTTTGAGGTCCTAAAAATTCCTGCTGAATAAAACGTAACTCTCAACTTTAAGGTCGTGAATGATTTGTTTTTTAATGTGGATCATTTAAAGCCTTTATTGAATCTGTTACAGTATTGCTTCTACTTTACGTTTTGGTTTCTTTGGCCACAGGCATGCGGTCTTAGCTCCCCTGCGGCTGTTTTCATCACTAAGTCATGTCCAACTCTTTGCAACGCCATAGACTGCAGCCTATCAAGCTCCTCTGTCTATGAAATTTTTCAGTGGAGTGGAGATTCCCTGCTAGTTCAGCTGGTGAAGAATCCACCTGCAAATGCAGGAGACCCTGGTTCGATTTCTGGATTGGAAAGATTCCCTGGAGAAGGGATAGGTTACCCACTCCAGTATTCTTGGGCTCCCCGGGTAGCTCAGATGGTAGAGAATCTGCTTGCAATGCGGGAGACCTAGGTTCAAATCCTGGGCTGGGAAGATCCCCTGGAGGAGGGCATGGCAACCCACTCCAGCATTCTTGCCTGGTGAATCCTCATGGACAGAGGAGCCTGGTGGGCTACAGACCATGGGGTTGCAAATAGAGACACGAATGAGCGGCTAAGCACACACACATGCAATACTGGAGTGTGTTCCCATGTCTATCTCCAGGGAATCTTCCTGACCCAGGACTTGAACCCATGTCTCCAGTGTCTCCTCTATTCGCAAGCAGATTCTTTCCCACTAGTGCCACCCGGGAAGCCCCTTAGCTCTCATATCAGGGATCAGATCCCTGCATTGGAAAGTGAGCTTCTAACCATAAGACCACCAGGGAAGTCCCAAGTCGTGAAAATTTTTTTAGTTGACAGTTTGAATCTCAATTCAGTCTTCACAGAGAGAGACAGATCTTCCCAGTCAGGGAGGACCATGCTGGCTTCCCACTGGGTAGAGATGCCTCAGCTATGACTTGCCTTTGTGGAACATAAGGGTCTGAGGAATTAGTGCCACTGAAAGTCTCCGTCACCCACGTATTCATCCCTGCCTTGAAAATGAGATGTCCATGCCTGTTTCAAAAATTAAAATTAGGGGATCTGGTCTCAGTGTCAAAGTGGCAATGGAAGGCAGTTGGGTGGCCATCAAAATACCATCATTACTGCAGCTGATAGGTAAGCCTGACCACCATAAAAAGAAATTCCAGAGCTCAAGGTGGGGGATCAGATGGGCAACTTAATATTGCTTCTCTATAAATCAGTGCAACTATTTCTAGAAGGACTGGAACACTGCTTTGTCTTTGATTTTCAGATTATTCACTGCAACACACACCACGTCAAATGAAAACTTACATTTATGGCAGACCTCCAAGTCGTTGTGATTTCTTAGATGTTAGGGATTATGCTGGATTCACCTTTAGCTCTAATGTTTAGCACAACACCTGGAACTTAGAAAGTCTTTAATAAATACTATTCAGAGCTACCGCTTTAGACCTTAACTGTCGACAGGGACAATCATAAAGCTCACAGAAGAAAGTAATTTAATTCACTCTAGAGTCATCTCTGCATTTCTCTTACCCAAGATGAATGGCAAAAGAATATGTGGGTTGGTGGGGGAGAGGGAAGGTGGATGGGTTTATAAATGAAGACAGATTATAATATTGTAATGTTGTTCTTTTATTATGACTTAATACATCCTAAAAGAAAAAAATCTCACCAAAGAAAGAGTAGAAAGAAGAATCTGTGGTCTTTTCAATTAATGTAATGGGGAATCTCAATTTAGCTCAGGAGAGAGTCAGTCCTGCCTGGACTTGTCTATTGAATTGGTGAGGGCAGCTGCCTGGAGCCTGTTTGCATATGGATTGAGGGTCCTCTTGGGACAGTTCTCATTCTGAAGGAAGAAGTTGCCTGGCAACAAGAATTTGACCCATGGAGACAGCCTTACCCAACAGAGGAGCAAGCAAGCCTGTGTACAGTGTGGTCTGTCATCTAGATCTGTCTCCCGGCTGGATCACAGGAATATATGCCGACGTGTCACAGAAAGTGGAGAGTCTAAATGAACAAAACGGGGACAAACAAATCTGCTTTACTAATATCTTACATTGGAGAGCACTGCTGTGTTTCAGGAGTCCTCTGATAGACTCAAACCTCAACAGAAGGGAGGCATTTCTCCCTTTCTCACCAAAAATCAGTTAGGGTATTGTGATGTCGCCAAAGCATTCAGTACAGTCTATGGCTGAGCAGCAACAGTTGAGGGGGAAAAGACTCCAAAGTCCAGTGAAGCATTAAGAATCCTATAAGAGGGGGACTTCCCTGGTGATCCAGTGGTTAAGACTTCCCCTTCCAATGCAGAGGGTGCAGGTTTAATCTCTGGTCAGGAGGAAACGAAGGTCCACATGCCATGGGGTGTGTTTAAAAAAATTTCTTTTTAATTATTTTTCACAAGAATTATCATCAGTAATATTAGGTATCAGAAGACAAAAGTAAATTTCAAAAATAATCTTTAAAATGCCTAAAGGATGTGGGGGTATCCAGGCGATGCTCACTGGGAGATGTCTGCCCCCGGTACGTAGCAGCAAAGTGACAAAGTGGTACCCAGCAGAGGGCTGATGGGAAACTCTTGTGCCCAACGAACCTTTTAATTTTTGAAGACAATCGGTATTACTATTCCATTCCATGTTTCTCCAGGGGAACTGACAGCACCATACATATTACAGGATGCAAACTGATGCTTGCAGAGGTGAAGAAAAGAATATCCAATTTCAATCACCATCAGTAGCAATGTCCCAAAGGCAAATGCGTATGTTATGCTTAAAAACTCCTTTACGTAAAGCTAATAGCAAAAATATTTTTTACAGCTAATTTACTTTAAATATATTTTAAAATATTTTTCAAAATTTGTATAATGGAGGACATTTACTTTACTTTTTAAACTTGCTTTCAAGAGAAACTTCTAGTTTTAAGATGAATGAGTTCTGGGGATATAATGTACAGCATGGTGATTCTAGTTAACAATATTATGTTGTAAGCTTGAAAATTGGTAAGATAGGGGATCCTCAGTGTTCCCACCACATGCACACACACAAAGGTAGTAACTATGTGAGGGGATGGAGATGTCAGCTAACCTTATTATCGTGATCATTTCAAAATATAAGTATAGCAAGGCACATTGCACACGGTATACTTATACAAAGTTATATGTCAATTATATCTCAATAAGTTGGAAAAAAAGAAAGAAAAAAATGACCAGTTTGTCGTGATCCACACTGTCAAAGGCTTTGGCATAGTCGACAAAGCAAAAGTAGATGTGATATCAATCCAGAAACAGAGGTAGAGACAGGGAAGATTTAAACAGGTCCTATATGATACAAAATGTACTTGAATATCTTAACATTTCTTTTGTTCTTCCTTTTCCCCAGCATAATGAGCACTTCCCCCTGAAAATTCCCAACCTCTGTGACTCCACACTTGTAAGGCTCTGCTCTGGAAAGACTTTAAGCAGGCTTCCATCCGGGGTCATTTCTATAATTTTTTTGGCTCAATCAAAAGATTTTTGAGATGTACATGTGTAACTGAACCACTTTGCTATGTACCTGAAAATAACACAATATTGTTAATCAGCTATACTTCAATATGAAAATTTAAAAATTTTAAATGATTTTAACAGCAAAGTCAAGTGAATGGGGTGTTTATGGGTCCACAGAGCCTTACAAAGAACCCTTGAATATGAAAAAGTACATATATGTTTAATGTATAACTGAATTATTTTGCTGTATAGCAAAAATTAGCACAACACTATAAATCAACTATGCCTCAATAAAATAAATTTTTTAAAAAGAGGAATAACCCTGAGGTCATGCTATGCTGTAGTTGTCCACTTTAGTTATCTTTAAAGAAGGTCATGAGAAAAAGAGATCTCACCGAGGTAACTTAGTGTCAGCAGAGGGACCCAAGGATGGTGTTGCAGGCTTGCTTCACAGGAGGCTATCTCAGAGTTCATTTAACTGTGAATGACCGTGCAACCCAGAGGGACCCCAGGGCCTTTGAACGTGTCCATCTCTCAGCACCCTGGTGGCTCATGTGAATCCACGGGGGACTTAATGGCTGGCGAGACAAGATGTACCCCGTTGTCCTACACTTAGGAGAATTCTCTGCTGGGCCATCCTCCCTTCATCATCTCCTGAAACTTTGTAATATACATCAGGACAACAGGTGAGGAGAGAACTTGAGTAGCTAGAGAGACTTCCTGACAGCACAGAAAGAGAGCAGGTATGGAAACAGAGGGGTGAGAGAAAGAACAGCCCCTTCCAGCTCTGAGTTCCTAAGACAAGATTTTCTTGGTGTTTGGGCTGAGGAGGGAGAGACGATTTGGGTGCCTGGGCATAGGAATGAGAGAAGGAAAAAGGGCAAATGGAAAAAAGAGAAATATAAGATCTCTGTGTGAATGCTTTATTAACTACAATTCCTTTCGGTTTCATTAAAGTAAAGGTTTACATATGTCCCCTCCGTCTTGAACCTCCCTCTCATCTCCCTCCCCATCCCACTCCTCTAGGTTGTTAGGCTGATTCATGTTGATGTTTGGCAGAAACCAACACAATTCTGTAAAGCAATTATCCTTCAATTAAAAAATAAATTTTAAATTTTAAAAAGAAAGGAAAAAAACAAAAAAGTTTAATCTGCTTTTCTGTTACATTTTAGTCCCAGAGGGGTGTGACTTTGAAAGCAACTGTGATGATACTGAGTGGTCCCTTCAGATTAGAGAGTATATACTTGGAAACCATATCGGTGTGTGATTCTTTGGGAAAATGACATCCCGCCTCCATCAGCCTAAAGTTGAAAAGACACCAAAGCTGTCTTAAGGAAAAGACCGCCCCCATGTGGGAGTCCTTGGTTCAGTTCAGTTCAGTCACTCAGTCGTGTCCAAATCTGCGACCCCTTGGACTGCAGCACGTCAGGCCTCCCTGTCCATAACCAACTCCCAGAGTTTACTCAAACTCATGCCCATTGAGTTGGTGATGCCATCCAACCATCTCATCCTCTGTCATCCCCTTCTCCTCCCGCCCTCAATCTTTCCCAGCATCTGGGTCTTTTTCAACGAGTCAGTTCTTCACATCAGGTGGCCAAAGTATTGGAGTTTCAGCATCAGCATCAGTCCTTCCAATGAATATTCAGAACTGAATTCCTTTAGGATGGACTGGTTGGGTCTCCTTGCTGTCCAAGGAACTCTCAAGAGTCTTCTGCAACACCATCCCTACATGACTACTGGAAAAACCATAGCTTTGACTAGATGGACCTTCGTTGGAAAAGTAATGTCTCTGCTTTTTAATATGCTGTCTAGGTTGGTCGTAACGTTTCTTCCAAGGAGCAAGCATTGACCCCAGCCTGTCAGGCCCAAATGAAATCCTAAGGGATGGTTCTGTTGCTCAAATTAATGAAATGTAGGCTGTGTTCTCCAGACCTGCTTTATCTCCCTGAGTTGGAGCAGTCTTCTGCAGAAGTGGGACACTTTTTAGAAAGGCGTCCCACGAGCCAGCACATTTGTAAGATATATACCAACTCTGAGTCAGCAGATGAGAAAGCTGCAGGAGACTTGGAGAGGATTAGGGTTCCTATCAATTAGGTGGGTTTCTGGTCGTAGAGCCAGAGCTGACCCCTGGGGAGGGAGCAGACTGATTAGCGGTGAACTTCCTGGGCCTGCGGAGAATAGGCTAGCAGAGGCATCAGTCTCTGGTTTAGAAAGTCTATCAGACGCTCTTTTTTTTTTTCCCCCAATCCCCTCCCATGTCTCTGTCCAGCTCTGCACTCTCATGCCCTAGACTCTGCTGGAAATGGCTAATGTCCTCTACTCACAGCCTTCAGAGGATTGTTCTGGGCCTGGGGGTTTATATCCAGCCACGTTGCTCCTTCTGTTGGTCCATGGCCAATGAGTGAACGGTGCTGAAAGATCCCAGCTTCTTAACCTCAAGGTGCAGCAAGTCTCCAAGTCTTCATTCATACCAGGGTTCTCGACACGATCAAGATGACCTTGCTTGCTTCCTTTTCCTAAAATTTACTTATTTATTCATCTTTGGCTGTTCTGGCTCTTGGTTGCCGCGTGTGGGCTTTCTCTAATCGCGGCCAACGGGGGCTTGTCTTGCTGCAGGGCACGGGCCTCGATGCTTGGGCTTCAGTAGCTGTGGTTCCACGGGCTCTAGGGCACAGGCTCAGTGGGTGTGGTGCGTGGGCTTAGTCGCCCCAGTGCACGTAGGATCTTGGTTCCCAAACCGAGGATTGAACCCGTGTCCCCTGCACTGGCAAGCAGATTCTTATCCACTGCACCACCAGGGAAGTCCACCTTGCTTTCTTCTTCTTTCTATATTCTCCTTCTCTCCTTTTCTTACTGATTTCTTCCGGGGCGTCTTCCTTAATAAATCACTGCCCTGACATCTTTGGCTCACTGTCGGCTTCTGGGACAAGACAGCTCTAATAAAACAGACCTGGAGATACCGAAATGAAGTGGCAGAAAAATTGACCTGTTTGTTGTTGCTCTTCCTGTATTGGTATCATGTGGACAAAACGTGTGATGGAGTGATTGCCAGACCATCCAGAAAGCTGACTGTTCAAGGTTTCTGTGGGGACTCTGCCAAGGGACATGTAAGCAACCCACAATGAACCTGGCCCTGCCATGACAGCGTAGTTATTTTCTAATATGAGGGACCACCATTTAAATTTTCAAAACCAGAGATTATGTATCATGGTATTTGAGAAAACCGGGCTTTATTTGAGACTGAACTAAAAATGATACTATATTCCAGGATTACAGAGAAAGAAAATATAAGAATACAGAGAAGATGTAATGACTAAAATTTAGAGGACTTCAGGACTTACTCTACTATCTTAGGGAAAGCATGTGATCTGTTGGTGTTTTACTGTGGTGCTTTAGTCATTCAATTGTATTTGACTCTTTGTGACCCCATGGACTGTAGCCTGCCCGGCTCCTCTCTCCATGGAATTTTCCGGGCAAGAATACTGTAGTGCGTAGCCATTCCCTTCTCCTGGGGATCTTCCAGATCTCCTTCCAGATCTTCCAGAATTGAACCCGAGTTTCCCGAATCTTCTGCATTGGCAGGTGGAGTATTTACCACTGAGCCACCTGGGAAGCTCCTGGGTAGACCTATAGGTGATATTTATTTTCTTTATTGTTTCATGTTTTATTCAAAAATTTTTTTACAATTAATAGGCACTCCTTTATAATTATAAGAATAAATGAAAAAAAAAAAAAAACCAGTCCAGTCAGAACATACCTAGTTTGATCTGCAGCTTGAGTGGAATTTGGGTATATCATCCCTTTTTGTAATTCTGTATCTTCTGTTGCCACCTAAAGGTCCACAAGGGCAGAGACCTTCTTGTCTTTCTCACTCATCACTGTGTGTCTGTTGAGTGTCAGAGATCTGCACGTGGTAGGCTGTCAATAGATAGGTGTTAAATGAATGAATAAATAAAGACAGTGATGAGGAATTGGGCTTCCCAGGTGGCACAGCAGTAAAGAATCTGCCTGCCGATGCAGGAGACGCAAGAGACCTGGGTTCGATCCCTGGGTTGGGAAGATCCCCTGGAGGAGGGCATGACACAACCCACTCCAGTATTCCTGCCTGGAGAATCCCCACGGATGGAGGAAACTCGTGGGCTGCAGGCCATGGGGTCGTATAGTTGGACCCGACTGAGCAGGCATCCACCAGACCATGATGAAGAGCAAGGTGGTCCCCTAAAAGAAACAACAGATGAATGAGATTCGTAAGGGTCAGCACGGAACTGCAGGAAAGTGGTAATTCACACAGCTGAGCTATCAGGTGTTGAGAAATGTGGTGGGAGTTGGGAAGAGCCCCAGAAGGGTCAGAACCTCCCCTGGAAGCCAAAAACTCTCTGAGTTCCTGTATATACAGCATCTCACTATCCTTGATGCCTGTGAGATGCTTGTTATGTCTTCCCACATATAGATGAGACTCTGACGCTCCCTAAGCTTAAATGCGTTGCACAAAGTTGAGATATTGTAAAAGGAGTTGACCTCCAAAGCCAGTGATATTCTGCCCCTAAGGAGCCTTGTTGATTCCTGTACTACAGAGGCCATGACCTTTGAAGTCTTGTTTAAGCAGGCAGACAGACTCTTAAAGGCAACAAAATGCCATTGAGTTTGAGAAAAGGATTGATGTGATTGTTAGGGCAAGAAGCTGGAGCAAAGTATAATGGATATTCCTGGATGGTAGAGCAAGAGGTAATATTTATTTTCTTTTTTATCCTTTTATGTATTTTGCAAATTATTTACAATAAATTTGCAAAGGAACAAATCATTCTCGTTTCTCCCTTCATCTTTCTTTATGTTACTTTTATAGTTAAAATTCCCACATTTCTTACATCTTTGGGTTAATGTACAGAATAGCTTTAGTAAAATGCCATAATTATTTAAAAGGAGTAAAAGAAGGCACGAAGATTTGGGGGTGAATTATCAGGGGGTAATTCAGAGATCAGAGGGTAAAGAATCGGATATACCTCTTTTGTTTCATTCAATAATCTTTATTGGAGACTTACTGTCTACCAGTCATTCTCTGTGTACCTGAAAAGCATCATGAAGGAGACAGATAGTATCTCTGCCTTCTTAGAATTATAGCCCAGGAAGTAGACAACGATCATTTTCATTGTAGGTGGGAGAAGGTTAAGCCAAATGTTCACGAGGGACCGTCATGAAGCAGAGTCCACAGGGTGAAGTGCAGTCAGAATGGAGGCAAGGTGTTTAGGAGGTGTCATGGGATGGAGAGAGAGTGAGGGGGCAGCAAGGCCGGGAAGCCTGAAGGTCCCAGTGTTCCCAGGGAGCTGGCCTTCTATCCCTGCAGCAGCATGCCAGCACCACATTTCCTTTCTAGGTACCTGCAGTCAGGGAAAAGAATGAACACAGTAAAACCTCAGCATAAATCCTGCTTGCCTGAGAAAAATGAGCTCTGAATCATTAACAAGGCAATTGCTGCTACACACTCACCATTACCGTTTCCTGATCCTGGTCTTTTTTACGTGAGTGCGCCTCACGGTGTGGATTCAGTGATATACAAATGGTTACACGCTTTGGAGATATTTCTGGGCTTGATCGTTCTATGCCATGCACCACTTATGTAGGTTATGAATTAACTAATAAATCTGTATTACTTTCTAAGTTTAGGATCAAAAGGTCTCACTCCTTTCTCTGATACCAAGTTAATGTAATTATCTCTGGTGCCAGCAAATGAAGACTAAACTGTAGCCATTAGTACAATCTAGTTCACACATACCTGGTCCCCAAAACTACCTCTCATCTTTCCTAGTGATTGAGCGATGATGTCTCTGTTATTATGAATAATTTACCCTAGATGCAATGCCATCTATCTCAACTTTGTGCAGGTTAGACCCAATAAATATTTGCTTCAACATAAGCAATTGTTCACATCCTTTGACCCATATTTAGAACTCTATCCCAACAAAATAATTCTATGACAAGAAAAACAAAATTTTGCCAAAGGATGTTCACCACAACATTATATATGGTTTGAAAAAGTAAAAGCAATCTAAATATACTACAATAGAAAATTATTAAAAATAAGTACATTTCCTTTCAGATGATGAAATACTATACCGTTACATAATTTTTTGCAGTAACACAGAAAAATGGTGATGCCAAGGTATTTTGTGGAAAACTGTAAGCAACTCGTATAAATGTCATTATTGTAATTACGTTAAATGAAAATAGTGGTTTTCTTTGGATAATGATACTGTTAGTGCTCTTTTTCTTTTATGAAGGAAATACATGTTTTAACTTGAGAAAGCAATTTTTGAAAAAAAAATATTTTCTTGATTTATCCAATAGTCAATCACATGCTTTTATGAAGAAAAATGCTGCACATCGCTCCAAATGTCTATTGTTTCTATGAAGCCCAGCCATCTGGCAGAAGTCATAGGAGATGACAGGCCACTGCTAATTTTCCTCCCTATCTAGAAAATGTCCAAAACATGAGGGTCATTTGCATCAAATATAAACAAAGCCAGACACTAGCTGAAACAGTAAGGTCAGATTTTAATCAGTAACATGCTACCACACAGGGGTGTGTCCAGCATGCAACTGAAATCAATTTCGATCTCTACAGAAGTGACTGGATGTTTTAAAGGGAGGGTGAGGGAATGAGAAGGGAGGTGAACAGAGGCTTTGAGTAGTCAGGGAAGTGAAAAATCACAAAAACTGGAAAGGGGAGGGTTGGTCCATGTGAAACCCATCTGGATGTGTTACCTGGTACGTCTCAAAGTTGGACTACAACCCTCCCACAGAGACTGGGAGACAGAGATCCCATCTTCAAGTACTGGCCAGAACAAACCATAGATTTTAAGGGAGCTTAGAGTTTTCTCAGGCAGGCACTCCAGGGATGTGACTTTGAACTATTAGAAGCTATGTCAGCTTTTGTTAAGTATTTTTTTTAATTTTTCATCTTGATTTTTACTTCTGAATAATTTTATTTATTTATTTTTAATGTAAATTTATTTATTTTAATTGGAGGCTAATTACTTTACAATATTGTATTGGTTTTGCCATAGGGGGCAAGGTTAATACTTACTTGAGCAGAGAGTTCAGAGGAGCCTGGTTCAAGTTTGGTCAAGGTGAGAATTTTGTCATTCTACAGGACATTTCAAATTCCCTATGCTGCCCTGATTGGCTGACTATTGATCTTTGAGGGCAGTTCAAATGTTATTAGAAATCAAATTGGGTAGAGTAAGAAGGGGAAATGCTTATGTAGAGATCTGATCAGAAGCACGCTGCTTCCCCCAGAGGGCTTCAGGACCACAGAGCATATGACCTGCTCTTCTCAGACAGCTGATTAGTGGTAGACTAAGACCCCCTTTCCTGACCCCTAATTCAGTTCTCTCTGCAACACATTATACTATACCATAGGAAATTGCCATTTTTGTAGATCAGAAATGATGCGATATCATTAATTTCATTTTATTTAACCTAATAATCTTGCCCACCTTGATGCAATTTTAAGGGCTCTTTGGAGGGGGGGCAGAGACAAAACAAAGCAAACAAATCTATACTCTTTCTAAGACCTAAATTCCCTAAGAAAAACCTTTCTTCATCATCAGAGCTCTGATTCAAAGCTCAGACCTGTGATTTCAAAAGAGAATGCCCCCAGTAAAAGAAAAACATTGATTAAGGCTTTCTAGATGGATTAAAGTAGACCCTTTCCTAGATGTCAAGTTAACCAGAAGAGCACTAAATTTCTGAAAGGCTGGGGGGGAAAGTGTATAGCAAGAAATAAATATCTATGAAACAATTACTACTTGCTGATATGAACAAATTTGTTTCATAATCGTTATCATATGTAATCTCCCCGACATCCTTATGAACTAGACATCATTCTCCTTTTCTTTTTAAAAATGTTCATTTATTTCCGACTATGCTGAGTCTTCATTGCTGCACAGTCTTTCTCTCGTTGCAATGCTCCGGCTTCTCATTGTGGTGGCTTCTCTTGCGGAGCGTGGGCTCTAGGGTGCATGGGCTCCGGGGGTTGTGGCACATGGGCCCAGCTGCCCCATGGCAGATGATATCTTTCTGGACCAGGGATTGAGCCTGTGTCCCCTGCATTCGTAAGCAGTTAATCACTGGATCTCCAGGGAAGTCCCTCCTTTTCTTAGTTGATAAATTGAGATAGAAAGCTGCATTGAATTGCCCAAAGTGATACTGACATAGCCAAGATTTATCTTCAGTCTTGATCTACTAGGTGCCTTCTATCAGAATGTTTACAGTATGCCTTGCTGCATCCCTAAGAATTGTTGCACAAGGGTTGTTTTTTGTTATTTTCTAATTTAAAGATAAATGTATCCTTTCTGATTCATATACTCTGGGTTGGTCTAAAGTTTGAGAGAAGTAAGAGGCATCTTGTTTGAAGGCTTGTCAAATCTTGGGAGATCAGTCATACTCTAACAGGTAATAAGATTCTCTCTGTTTTTCTTATTGCTCCCAATCTTAGCCTCCCCTTACACTACTAATCTGAGTTTCACTTTTAAAAACTACAAGCAGGAAGGAGAATCACTTCCCCTACGATGTACTGAAGAGGTCAATAAATACTTTCTTGAAAAAGCAGTATAAAGCTGGACAGAACTATCAAAAACAGCCGTTTGAATGCTCCAAAGATTGACCAAAGGCTTTCAAAACTCTGAGAAACACTTATTCGTGAAATAAGTGTGCTGCTGCTGCTGCTGCTAAGTCGCTTCAGTCGTGTCCAACTCTGTGCGACCGCAAAGACAGCCTCCCACCAGGGGAGAACACTGGAGTGGGTTGCCATTTCCTTCTCCAATGCATGAAAGTTAAAAGTGAAAGTGAAGTTGCTCAGTCATGTCCGACTCTTCGCGACCCCATGGACTGCAGCCTACCAGGCTCCCCCATCCATAGGATTTTCCAGGCAAGAGTACTGGAGTGGGGTGCCACTGCCTTCTCTGATTCGTGAAAGCTACTCACCCACAGATAAAAACAGCACTGTGAGTGGTGTTCTTGTCAAGGCAGTTTCCACCCTTCCTTCTGGTGATATATATAGACTACCCAGAAGAAAATTGAAAATTTGTTTAAAAATGCAAAGTTAAAGAATGGTTTAAAATAAGAAAATGAAGAAACCCCTTAAATCAGTAATGTCATAAGAAAAGCAACAGAAGTTTTCAACAGAATCTCATGATATCTAATGACTTCTTTCTAGAGCATGCACCTTAAAGATATGAACATACGATTGCCATAGGTTTCAACTATAATGTGGTGCTGGGTTCTCAAATTCTCCAGTCCTTGCGACATAACCAACTGGGAAACGTCGAGGCTTACAATTCAGACATTTGCTTTCCAAAGTTTGGCGATCATGGATCTCTTGAAAAAGATTTAGAACATTAATCCTGAGGGTTTTGTTCAACTTTCATTATTTTCCAGATTGCAAGGACTTCCCTGGTGGTCCAGTGGTTAAGAATCTGCCTGCCAATGCAGGGGACACGGGTTTGATCCTGAGTCTGGGAAGATCCCACGTGCCGTGGAGCAACTGAGACCACACACCACAACTATTGAGCCTGGCCTCTAGAGCCCAAGTGATGCCACTACTGAAGTCAGCCTGCCTAGAGCTCATGCGCCCCCATAAGAGAAGCCACCGCAATGAGAAACCTGTGTATCACAACTAGAGAGTAGCCCCTATTTGCTGCAATTAGCAAAAGCCTCTGCACAGGGACGAAGACCCAGTGCTGCCAAAAATAAAATAAAATTTAAAAATTGCATACATTCAGAGGTTAGCCTTGTAAATATAACCACTGAATATAAGTAAGGAATTGTCTTGGAGATGGGCAAAATACCTATTTAGTTCATCACTTCCTTGCTTAAATACTGTTTTTATTAGAAAAATATTCATTGTATTACAGTGAAGTGAAGTGAAAGTCGTTCAGTCATGTCTGACTCTTTGCGACCCTGTGTGGAATTCTCCAGGCTAGAATTCTGGAGTGAGTAGCCGTTCCTTTCTCCAGGGGATCTTCCCAACCCAGGGATAGAACCCAGGTCTCCCGCAGACAGATTCTTTACCAGCTGAGCCACAAGGGAAGCCCAGACTATAGAGTGTCAATAATCAAATAGCATGTGTGTTACGGCAGTCATAGGAGGAGTTATTTTCCTACGAAAGTTTGTTTACCATAGACTATAATTTTCCTATGGAAATTTTTTCCCATGGATTATAATAGAAGAACTATAGTTCTATAACAAAAAAAATTTTTTTTAAGAAAGGCAACCAAGTGTCTTTCATCCCAATTAATATGAGAAAGCTCACTTGTCCGTGGCAGAAGACCACATAAACTTTGATTTTTGACATCTGGTTTCTGGAGGAGGATCAGGTACTGACAAGCATGGAAGCAGCGCAGGGTCTCCATCAGGAATAGAGGGTGAGCTCAGGGCAGGAGGGTAGCATGTGGCGTGTGCAGGGGAGCTGAATGCAAAGACGGGAGAAATGATGGGAAAGAGGGTAGTGGAGGCAGAAAGGAGAGGGGTGGCAGGCGGCGTGTGTCTTCACGTTGAGGAAGTTTCACAGCAGCAGGGAGTGTTGTCCTTGCACAAGTCTGTTCTACCTGGTGACATATCACTGCTGGCTTGGAGGCCTGCTTGGGAGCCATTCCAGGCCACAGTCGTTCCTGTCACCTGCCGGGGAAACAGCTGAGGGTCATGGGCGCGTGCGCATGGCTGTCCCTTTCTGTCTTGCTTTAGGGAGGAAATACTCATAGGGAAATCCGTCTGGAAGCCATCGGTGTGGGAGCCATTCCAAATTATTTCCAGCACGCATCTCTACAGAGATATTCCCTTAGCTACCTAAGGCTTAATATTACCCAATTTCTGCTTGCATAAAATGTAATTTTAGTATGGAGGTAATAAATTGTTCCTTTTGGAAAATTTGAAAAAGTAACAAAATAGAAGGGAAAAGCTACAGGTAATCCTGCCACACCAAGGAGACATGAACATTTTTATCGTTGCTTAGTCCCTAAGTTGTGTCCGATTCTTTTGAGACCTCATGGACTGTAGCCCACCAGGCTCCTCTGCCCATGGGACTCTCCAGGCAAGAACACTGGAGTGGGTTGCCATTTCCCTGACCCAGAGATTGAACCCGTGTCTCCTCATTGGCAGGCAGCTTTTTGACCACTGAACCACCTGGGAAACCCCATGAACATTTTTAGGCAGATTCTTGTCTTTTTTTGTTTGCGCTGATCCTCTGAGTTGTGGTGTGATTACAATGTACACAGTTTTTGAGTCTTCCTTGCTGTGTTTATTCACAGGCCTTTTTATAATGTTGTAAATGCTTGGTAAACATCATTTTTCATAGTTGCCTGATTAAAATCTTTTTGTTCCCAGTGTTCTGGCTATTACAAATGATATGTAATATACATTTTTGTGCACTGAATGTATTTTTCTAATTCTATTTCAGAATATTTGCTTAGGATAGATGCCAGGTATAGAATGAGTGGGTTCAAGTGGAAAAACTAATTTTTCAGGCTCTTGATTTGTTTGTTTTTTTTTTTCCTGAAATAGTTACATGCCCACCAGCAATAGCTGGTGTCCTTTTCACTCAATCACTGTATATTTTCATTTAAGAGGTTGCTAATTTCATATTCTCTAATCTACTTGAAAGATATTAATGGTAAATCAACAATAAACAAAAAACACAACAAAAATAATAAAACAGAAAAACTTTTCTTGCTTGTGAGCTGTGTGCTCAGTCGTGTCGGACTGTTTGTGACCCTGTGGACTGTAGCTCGCCAGGCTCCTCCGCCCATGGGATTCCCCTGGCAAGAATACTGGAGTGGGTTATGACCATTTCCTTTTCTAGGGGATCTTACCCATCCAGGGATTGAAACCGCGTCTCCCGCATCAGCACGCAGATTGTCTACCACTAGCCCCACCTGAAAATTGGCCCTTGAACGCTCACTATGGACTAAATACTTGATGTCCCTGAACTCTGGCCTTCTCCCCCTGTTGGTAGGTGTCAGATTATGCCTAGTTAATAAACCAGGAAATCCAGGCACATACGTTAAGTAAACTGACTCAAGTTTAAGTAGCTGGAATGCGTATTTTGAACCTATTTACTAACCTATCAAATCTTCATTCATTTAAAATTAAGATATTTAGGATGTCCCCGATGGTCCAGTGGTTAAGCCTCCATGCTTACAATACAGAGGGTGCAGGTTAGATTCCTGGCTAGCAAACTAAGATTCCCCCATGCTTCATAGACCAGCTGAAAGAGAAAAAATAAACAAATACATAAATAAAATTCTTTGCTGACTTTAGTCCATTCCAGATTTTGTCTGGTTTTCCTGTACCTGTGTCTGTTTTCTTTATTTTTTTATTTTGCTGTTGGGAGTGGGGAGTGGGAAGGCTTCACTTAGCCTTTAGAGTTGAAACACCAGCTCTCTGTGAGGTTTCACCGAGTCATCCTCTTCTTAAAGTGATTGTCTCATCTTGATGGTTCTAGAGCCCCATCATACAGGTAATGTAGCGACTTTGGGGTACATGGATCTCTCCAACTAAAGTGTGGGCTCAGCTGGAACAGAAAAAAATGTGCCATGCCATCCATGTCTGACTTAAGGTCATTACAGTTTTTGTCTATTTTTCTCTACCGGTTGACAATTGAAAAAAAAAAAAAGCACAACATGAAGGTTGTGAGTTAAGTTTTTGGGGAGCAAAATGAGGACTATAGGCCTGGAGTATCTCAGTTAGGTCTGAGATACTGCTCCGAAGAGGTAGGGGGATGGTCAGGACATAAGTGATTTTCCTGAAGCGGGAGTACATGCAATCAAGCACAGATGTTTGCAGATTTCTGCTAATCTCATGAAGGTCACTGCTAGTCAGAAGGAGCAGAAGTCACCATGAAGGACTTTAGTACTTTTCTAGATATGAAAATATATAAGATTTGGGCTCGTAAAAATCAGCTCTTGAAAATACCTAACCATCCGAAGACCTATTCTGCCAGTTTTTCCCAGAGCACAGAGGGCCTCATTCTTGATCCTCACCCTGAATTCCTTTCAGGTGTTGTTGAAGGTCAGCAGCTGCAGCAGCTCACAGTTTAATCCTTGTAGAGGTAGATGGCCAGCGCCAACTGGTAGGTGACATGGTCCTTCCCTGTCTTTTCTGCTCTGATGAGTCAACTGGAAGGCCTGGTTTCTATCTGTTTTATCTGGATGCTCACCAGCACAGCAATGCTCTTTGCTGGCTGTGATTAGGTTTGCGTACGTGTGCTGTGCTCAGTCATGTCCAGCTCGTTGCAACCACATGGACTGTAACCCACCAGTCTCCTCTGTCCATGGGGTTTCCCAGGCAAGAATACTGGAGTGGGTTGCCATTTTCTCCTCCAAAGGGTCTTCCTTATACAGGGATCAAACCTGAGTCGCCTATATCTCCTTGCACTGGCAGGTGGATTCTTTCACCACTGAGCCACCTGGGAAGCCATGGATAGGTTTAGGCCACTCCCAAGTCTCACCCAGACCTGCCTTCTCTCTGTGGACCACCCCTATCGCTGTTTCTGCTGCTTAAAATTCTTTCCTCCAAAAGTTTATCAAACAATTCGAAAAATACTGGGGCAATAATTATTTTTAAAAGTTCTTCAGATGACTTTAATGCAACAGGACAGAGGATCCTTCTCTGGATGTTTTGGTTTGGTAGCTTGGCTGCAAAATGGATGCTTTGGAATTCCTGGCCCTCATTCTGTTGTGCTTTCTAGAGAAAGCCTTCTGTGCAGTTTGATCAAAGATCAACCATTCCATCTCTCTGCAAGTGCCTGTCAATAAAGCAGAAAAGAAAATTAAGAAATTAAAAAGGTGTTAGAAATGAACTAAGCATGATGACAATACCAGTAATAATAAAACTAATGTTTATTGACTATATTATGTGCCAGACACTGTATCTCCATTATATCTTTTACTCTGAGGCTGGTCTTATGAAATAGAGGATTATTATTTTCATTTTATAAATGATTGTATGATTTAGAAACATTAACTTATTTGATTAAGATGACACAACTAGTGAGTCTGGAAGCAGGACTTCGGAAAGGCAGCTCGACTTCCAGTTGACATAACCAACCATGACAGAATGCTGGGGTGGTGTGGGGGTGGGGGAGGGGGCAGGATTTATGGGAAGAAATAGCCTAACCCTATATCTCTAATGTTTAAACAGCAAATATAAATAAGAAACAAGAGCAGAAGATTGGTATTATAATAAACTTTGTTTCTATAGCTATACACAAAGAAAAACTCACCTTCTTTTTTCAAGTATCCATGAAATGCTTACAGAATGTGTTCAATTCTGGGCCAAAAATAAAATGTTGAAAACCAGAAACTATGCAAGCTATATTTATAGATGAAAATAAACTCTAAAATTAGCAGATTTTAGTAGTACAAAAAATCAATAATTCTCTCCAAACTCAATCTCTATTTAAAAATACGCAATTCAAAACAATTCCTAGGAGAGAGAATTATAAGTAGAAGAATAATTGCATGTAATACAAGAACAATGGAGGCTATATATTAAAAATAGTATTTTCTAGATTCTATATATATGCATTAATATACTTGTTTTAAAACAACATTATAAAACAACTGTATTCCAATAAAAATTTAAAAGATAAAAACAATATTTTGATATGCAGCCAGATAAGCCAGATGAACATGTTATCCAGCACTGTGATTTTGGAGGAGACTCTTGAGGGTCTCTTAGACTGCAAGAAGATCCAACCAGTCTATCCTAAAGGAAATCAGTCCTGAATATTCATTGGAAGGACTGATGCTGAAGCTGAAGCTCCAATACTTTGGCCACCTGATGCAAAGAACTGACTCATTAGAAAGGACCCTGATGCTGGGAATGATTGAAGGTGGGAGGAGAAGGGGACGATAGAGGATGAGACGGTTGGGATCATCTACTCAGCAAGCTCCAGGAGTTGGTGATGGACAGGGAAGTCGGGCATGCTGCAGTCCATGGGGTTGCAAAGAGTCAGACACGACTGAGAGACTGGACTGAGCTGAACTGAAGTACGTTATATCTAAAGATAGGCAAAAAACTATCTTAAGAGTTAAATTTTTTTTAGCAAGAAAGAATTAAAATAAATAATCACAACACTGAACTATTTCTTCTAAGATGATAAAAAAATTTAAGTTGCCTTTGATTACCTAATTAGGCTGCTGAATGCATGAACTTCATCCATATCTTTCTAATGGAATGGGATAGAAAGGAAATATCGTGTGAGACCATAGCTAAAAGCTAAGCAGAATACTATAAAATACTTTTTTTTTTTTTCGCTTTTCCCTTATTTATGTAACTGGTAATCTCCTTATAGAAGTCACCTAAATGGGCCTGACACTGAGAAAAGCAGGATTATCTGCCATATTGCATTCTGAGTTCTTTGAAATGATTGTAAATTGGTGTATCAATTATGCTGATAAACGCCAGGTTTCACACATTAAACAACTAATCTATACTTATTAAGATCTCTCAGCAGTTTAATTTCTAAACCCACCTTAGGTGAGTATTCTTATTCATTTGTATCAATTTGTGCCTATGTGTTTGAATACATATATGCAGAAAATATTTCATCCATTCTTGGTCTGATTTTCTTTTCTCTTCCATGAAATTCTATTAGCTTACAGCATTCTAATCACATTTGCAATTATCTTAAGCACCCTAATGCAGTGTCAGGCACTGATAATTTCATTAATTTCACTCAATATGCAGAAATCATTAATTTAACATTCACATACTTAATTTTCTATACTTTCCAACGTTTCTCCTCCCACTGTACATTTTCTCCTATTTCATCATTGCTAGCAATACTCTTCCCCTTTGCTCATGTGTGATGACCTTTTATTAAAAGTTAATCTTTTCCCTGCATTTTCAGGATATGAGGTTAATATTGTACCTTCCTGTCAGCATCTGGGTTTCATTTTAGCTGGGAGAATGTCATTGTCCTGATTTCATGTCTTGTACTTTAAATTGCTGATTGATTTTTCCCAAAGGCTTGTATTTTCTACCTTGTATCACAGTCACGTGTGTGAGTGTATGTGTGTTTTATCTCCACTCCTGAAGAGTGAGTGTCCATGTTTGCCTTGTTGTGGTTTTCCCTTGGCTTATATACTTCATATGTATGTATATGTACAGTACAGTACTTTGCACATATTAACTGTTCAATAAACACATTAAACGAGAAAACAAATGGTGCCTTTATCTTTTGCAAGCAAATTCCTTACTCTCATTTTTGCTTTCCTTGACTTGCATATAACCTCCCTATTATAGGCACCTTTGTGGAAGATGTGTTCTTTCAAAAAAAATTAATTTATTTATGGCTGGGCTGGGTCTTCATCGCTGCACAAGGACTTTCTCTAGTTGGGGTGCATGGTCTCATGCCGATGGCTTCTCTTGATGCAGAGTGCAGGCTCTGGGATATGCAGGCTTCAGCCCCTGTGCTGCACAGGCTTAGCTTCTCTGCGGCATGTGGGATCTTCCTGGACCAGGAGTCAAACCCGTGTTTCTGCACTGGCAGGCAGATTCGTAACCACTGGACCACCAGGCAAGCCTGGTGCCCTTATCTGTTGCAAGCAACTTCTCTATTCTCATTTTTGCTTTCCTTAACTTACTGTTCTTACTACAGGCACTTTTGTGGAAGATGTATTCCTATAAGTTCTGACCACTCTATACCAGAAGCATTACCAATATTATTCCTAGATAAAAATTTAAGTTATTTTGAAGTTCAATTTGGGACTCTGTAAAATCAGAAAGAGGATATACAAATAACCATATCTAGTTTCCTCAACAATAAATTCAAACTTTACTTAGTCCCAACCACCACTTCAGCTTAGATTTTACAGACATTTTTTATAGTTTAATGTTTGTCAGTGATTTCTTAGGAAGACTTCACCACTTGTGTAATTTCTTTACCCTTATGACCTCTCCCTTGATTTGAAATTGTATTTTTACCCATCCAAGAGCTTCCCTGGTGGCTCAGATGGTAAAGCATCTGCCTGAAATGCAGGAGATCCAGGTTCAATCCCTGGGTCGGGAAGATCCCTTGGAGAAGGAAGTGGTTACCCACTCCAGTATTCTTGCCTGGAGAATCCCATGGACAGAGGAGTCTCATGGGCTACAGTCCATGAAGTCACAAAGAGTCAGACACAACTGAGCGACTAACACCAGTGTTAATTAAGTGGCTATGAGTTGGACTCAGAAACGCAGCCAGCATAACTGGTCTTAAATGATGAAGGACAGACAAACTCAGAAAGTACACAAAATCTGATGTGTTAACATGCTCATAGTATCCATGTATCCACAGGGCTGCACATTTGTGTTCTGTGGCGCACTGATGTGATGCCATAATTTGTACTGCTCATGAATATGACTCTCAGATTCTCCTATCCACATGGTCATGTTCGAGCAAGCCTTGTCCCTGTTGGCATTTATCAGAGGCAGTAAAATGAACTTGTTTTAGCTCTTCACGCTCTGCTCTGTCCTAAGGGCTCAGAGATTTATCACAAGCTCCGATTAATGTATAGTTTTAACCTACTCAAGACTCTGAGGCTCACCCCAGTAGTTGGTTGCTAAGAAATATTGTGATGATTTTATCCAGACAGACTCTTCTGAGACAGACACATAACATCCCTACCCATGGAATGTGTCTTTCTGTAACTTCATTAATTCTTCCTGTGAGTTTTTCTGCTCCAATTCTCCTGTGCGCTCCAATACTGGCCCCTCAAATAAACCCAGTCCGATTCCCTGGAATTATCTTTTTTCCATTAAGGCAGAACAAGTAGAGGAAGAATTATGGGTTACCTAATCAGATTTTCCCAGATCTATGTGAAATTCATCTGTTTCATTCTGTCTCTTTGCTATTTTTTTTTCTTGGTAATTCAAACTGATTTCCAATTCTCTGTTGAACTGTATGTTATTCAGCTCTCTATACAAAGTGAAATTTATGTACTGCTATGTACTTGCCCTTTATGTTTTTCCAATAGGTACGTATAACTTACTGTTGTGCTTATAGAATAATTTACATGAAGGACATTTAGCTACTCACAGGGATCTTCTGATATTAGGAAAGATTATTTCCACTGGGCTCCTTTGGAAGAGGAAATATTCTCTAAAACATATCTCATCCTCTGTGGTAGACTCTATTCTTGTTCAGCAAACATTCTCTCTCCCTTCTCCTGACATGGGAAGAATAGAATATTCCTGTTGGGCTTGAACACATGACATGGTTAATAAGGCGTGAACAGATGTGACAGTTCAGTTCAGTCTCTCGGTTGTGTCTGACTCTTTGCAACCCCATGGACGGCAGCACGCCAGGCCTCCCTGTCCATCACCAACTCCCGGAGCTTGCTTAAACTCATGTCCATCGAACTGGTGATGCCATCCAACCATCTCATCTTCTGTCGTCCCTTTCTCCTCCTGCCCACCATGAATCCATTTGTCACTTTCACTGTATACTCATAAGGGATTTGATTTAGGTCATACCTGAATGGTCTAGTGGTTTTCCCTATGTTCTTCAATTTAAGTCTGTATTTCACAATAAGGAGTTTATAATCTGAGCCACAGTCAGCTCCTGGTCTTGTTTTTGCTGACTGTATAGATCATTAAATGATCTCTGTTCATTTCCAAGGCAAATCATTCAACATCACAGTAAGCCAAGTCTATGCCCAACCAGCAATGCTGAAGAAGCTGATGGTGAATGGTTCTATGAAGACCTACAAGACTTTTTAGAACTAACACCCAAAAAAGATGTCCTTTTCAATATAAGGGACTGGAATGCAAAAGTAGGAAGTCAAGGGATTCCTGGGGTAACAGACAAATTTGGCCTTGGAGTACAAAATGAAGCAGGGCAAAGACTAACAGTTTTGCCAAGAGAACACACTGGTCATAGCAAACACCCTCTTCCAACAACACAAGAGAAGACTCTACACGTGGACATCACCAGATGGTCGACACCGAAATCAGATGTGACAGTATGCATGTTTACATCCTTCTGCTTGGACTGCTGGGCACTGTAGTGAAGAAATACACCTTAGGTAGTAGCTGATCTCTCATTCTGAGACTTTGAGTAAGAAGACTTGTGGGGTAGTTCTGAACCAGACTTGTTGCCTGTAGAAAGTTGATATAACTGACCTGCAAACCAGGTCAGAATGTGGAGAAATACAATGGCTGTAAGCCTCTGAGACCTGGGGTTGCTTCTTAAAAAAAAAAAAAAAAAGTCGAAATATAGTTGATTTACAACATTGTGTCAATTTCTGCTGGACAGCAGAATGACCCAGCTATACATACACTTATATGCTTTTTCATAGTCTTTTCCATTATGGAATTCCCCAGGCAAGAATAGTGGAGTGGGTAGCCATTCCCTTCTCCAGAGGATCTTCCCAACTCAGGGATCAAACCTGAGTCTCCTGAGTTAAAGGCAGATTCTTTACCATCTGAGCCACCAGGGAAGCCCAGCAATACTGGAGTGGGTAGCCTATCCCTTTTTCAGGGGATCTTCTGGACCCAGGAATCGAACCAGGGTCTCTTTCATTGCAGGCAGATTTTATACAGATGGACTTTTTTTTTTTTTTTAAGTCTTGCTGTGGCATACAGGATCTCAGCTCCCCAACCAAGGATGGAGCCTGTGCTCCCTGCAGTAGAAGCGCCGACTCTTGGCCATTGACCACCACGTAAGTCCCCTGGGGTTGCTTCTTAGGAAGCATTTTTGTAAGGAACGTTTGCCCAGTGGCAGTTCAGAATTGTTGTGGCTCATTGATCGCTGTGTCTCTCCCGTTTTTCACCTTTTTGAATGGGACAGTTTATTGCTGTCATCCTGCTCTCTTTTCACCTTTATATGATATATGTGTGGGGGGGGGAGGGTGTATGTGGTCAAAAGAGGATGTAAATAGGTTTTGTTTTCCGCTTATAAGTGAAATCAAATCTTTCAAGAGAAATCAAATCTGGACCTGCTGCAGATGCTAGTACAAGATCCTGAATTTCAAATCAGATGCCCTTTGGAGTTCCTGCCTCCGGAAGTGTATGAGTTTATTTTGAATGCAGAAAGAAGGTCCATCGATAGTTAAGACCAAGAGGGTAGACTCTGGTGAGCTCTGCTCCCCTCCACTGACATCCCAAATCCATTCCCCAAAGCACAGTGGGCTGGGAAATGTGGACAGTGGGGTGCCAGGTCTCCATAGGCTCCCCACTTCCCCCCTCTGTTGGCCCAGTTGCCCCCTCCCCCAAGACCCCTCTGTTCCATCTAAGACTGAGCTGATGAAGAAAGTGCCCAACATTTCCCCACTGGCAAACATTTACTCTCTGCTTATCCACCCCTACAGGAAGAAAATACTCCTGAGCCCCATGGATGTCAGCTTGGCCACGTGGCCAATATGACTCACTAAGAACAGTATAGGGAGGGATACTGTACCAGTTATAAGGAAGGCTTTACGAAACACTGAAGGTTTCTGACAGCCTTCCTACACTCCAGCCCTTATCCTGGTAATAGCGTGCCCTGGATAGAAGCCACTCACACTACTGTGGAGTGAGAAGGACCAGGCATATAAAGCTGATCCAAACCAGCAGAGCAACCATCACCAACGCACAGAACTGAGAGTGAAGAAAAAGTGTCAGCTGTTGCCATCAACTGAGCTTTAGAAGACGTTTCTTTATGCAGCTCCATTGCAGCAAAAGCTGCCTTGATAAGCTTCTGATGAAAAGAGGGGCTAATGTCCATATGTTTCTAGCATCTGAGCTAATCATCTTTCTGTCCAGACAGTTACATGTAGAAAATATCTAACTCAATGAAGGATTATTCTAGGCAGGACTTCCCTGGATATTCCGTGGCTAAGAGTCCACTCTTCCACTTCAGGGGGCACAGGTTCAATCCCTGTTTGGGGAACTAAGATCCCATGTGTGTGGCCAAAAGCAAACTAACCAACAAACAAGTGACAACAGTAAAAGAATTATTCAGGAAAGCATTGAGTAGACTGGGCTTCCCTCGAGGCTCAGTGGTAAAGAATCTGCCTGCAATGCAGGAAACCCAGGTTCGATCTCTGGGTCGGGAAGACCCCCTGGAAAAGGGAACAGCTACCCACTCCTGGAGAAACCCATAGACAGAGAAGCCTGGTGGTCTACGGTCCATGGGGTCGCAAAGAGCCGGACATGACTGAGCGACTAAGTACACGCACACGTTGAATAAATTTATGGCCCAAGAATTTCTGGCACAGTTCAATAACAGTGCCAAAGATAATAATGTGAAATTTAGGGCAAACATGAAAATTTTGAATATGTTTAGTTTCTGATGAATTATATCTCTAAGACACATAATTAGACATATTTCTGTGTATTAGGATATAGGCAGAGTAAAAGATCAATATCAAGGCAAAAGGTAAACATCCCTGGAAAGAAGAATTTAGGGACATCCTAAATTCTTAGGAACACAGAGGCGTGTTCCAAACTAATTCTGCTATCTAACATGCACGGGGGATGCATGAAAAGACTCTGGCTGAGGTCCACTGGTATATTTTTCCATCTATGCATGTACAGTGGGATACAGCCTGAGCCTGCCTCATAAGGCAATGAGCGCTAGTCCAGGCAGAGGTAACCTGAACTTCCAACAGATTTCTAGAATTAGATCCAGAACATTAATAATTCATGACCTTGTAAACATGGTGCCTTTGGGCTATTCACCAGATTGCTCCGTAAAGAGTGACCACAAGCTGCTTTCCAGGGATATTTACCTTGATATTGACCTTTCAGTCTAACTGCCTATATCCTAATACACAAAAATATGTCTAATTATGTGTCTTATGGATATGATTCATCAGAAACTAAACATATTCAAAATTTTCATGATTTGCCCTAAATTTCACATTATTATCTTTGGCACTATTATTGAACTGTGCCATAAATTCTTAGAAAAATTGAAAGGAAGCTTAATGCATGAAGTCTAGATAATTGTTATAAAATCAACAAATATATATATATTTACATGCAAATTTATAAATTTATTGAAAGGCAATATGAAGAATATTCAAATTTCAATAATAACAGCAGCCTTGCCAGAGGTAGGGAGTGGGCGTGAGAGAAACGGATGAAATAGGTCAGAGGGTTAAAAACAGAAATCTGTTAAATGAATGAACATATTGGCTGAACAGTAATCTGTATCATCTCTTATAAAAAAACAAGGGTGAAGCTCCTTCTAGTAGATTTTTATTTCTTCTGTATCTTGTCGTCAGAATATCGAAGCATGTCCAGTTTGTTTGCAGGAAACTCTGCTGTGAGAATTAGTGACCTGAAATAAACAGACTGCTAGATATTTCTCCAGTGAAAATGGGTTTATTTGGGATCGGCAGAGAAATGCAATTTGGGGTCTCCAGGCACAGTCAACCAAGTGTGATTGCTCCACAGGACAAGGAAAGGAGAACAGTTTTATAGAGAGAAAAAAGCAGTTGGCAGGGCTCTAGTAAACAGAGTCAGTGACTTTTCCTTGGCTGAGTTCTTGCCAGGAAAAAAGAGGTGTCTTTCTTCTTCCCTTTGGGTTCAGCTAACTTCACACGGGCTTGAGAGCTCCCCCTTCTGGTACCGCAGCTCTATTTAACTGGGGCTTATTTTTTTCACACAGTCTGCCTGAAATTCAATGAATGATCAGAGAGCTATTAATCTTGAAATAATGATGCTAGTTTACTTGTTTGCTATACAAAAGTGTTGTTCTTTTTATTATGTATGAGTAATATGAAATTAAAATTTCAATATTTAACACAGTTTAGCATCAACAGTCCTGTTATAATTAATTCAATGAGTAGCAAAACCTTGCATCCATTAGAGAACAAGAAAATTAAATGCTGATTATAGCAGAAACATGTTGAAAATACAGAGTAGAATCTCAAAACTTTGCATAAAACCCTTAATGCTGATAAGAAGAGTTCTGAAAGTCTGGCATATAAAGTTAAGGACTTTGTAAAAATTTGTTCTATGTAACAGATACAGCCAATAATACGTATCTTCAAGTTCTCATTCTTACAATAGTTGCCAAAAATACTAAGTAACCAGAATCAACTTTCAAGGGATATATGTGAGACCTGACAAACAAATATAAAAATATCTTAATTTTTTTATTGATGGAAATAAAAGGAGAATTGAATTACTGGAGAGGTTAAAACGTGTTCTTAACTGGTAAGTTTAAACAATTAAAAATTTTCCCAGATGAATTTTTTAATGGAAAGCTTAAAGGCTTGTTTTCTCCCCTGAAATTTGAAAAAGTAAAATAATACGGTGGCATAAATACCCAAGAAATTTTTGAAAAGGAACAGCAATGGAAGGTATTGATGTACATTATAAAATTAAAATAATTAGAATAATATCCTGCTAGAACAGAAATCATTAGACAGATCAATGAAGTAAAGGGCATAGAAACAGCCTCCAGATACACGAGCTTGCCTGAGTGCTGAGTTGCTTTGGTTGCCTCTTCAGTCATGTCTGACTCTTTGAGACCCTATGGGCTGTAGCCTACCAGGCTCCTCTGCCCATGGGATTTCCCAGGCAAGAATACTGGAGTGGGTTGTCATTCTCTCCTCCAGGGGATCTTCGCAATCCGGGGATCTTCGCAATCCAGGGATCAAACCGGCATCTCCTGTACGACAGGTGGATTCTTTACCACTGAGCCACTGGGAAAACCCACACATAAGTTTATTATCTGATAAAGAAGTCATCTCACATTACTGGGTGGGAAGGAAGTAAAAGCTGCTGGCACAACTAATTAAATATTTAGAAAAAACTAAATCTTCATTATACTAAGAAAAAATTCTAGATAGATTAAAAAGCTAAATGTGAAAAGCAAAGTATAGAAGAACATTTATTTAGGTTATTTAAGAACAAAGATTTTTCTTAGCAAAAGGCAATGGATGAGATTTGACCACATGGAAATAAAAATGAACATGTCAGAAATTGAGAAAGAAAATATAAAAAATATATGCAACAAGGATCAAAGCACTTTTTAATTATGCTGTTCAAATAAAAAAGACAGCACTCAAAAAATGTAGAAAAATGATCTCACATATTTCAAGTTGCTAATAAGCAGAATATTCAATCACAGCCAACAGTATAAATTAAAACAAAAATTAGATACTACTTTTTTCCCATCAAGTGATTTTAGAATTGGTAACAATGATGCCTTGAAATTTGTACACTGCTGACAGAGAAACTGGTACAGCCTTGCAGGAAATACATGCCCAAACCCATTAAGAGATTAAAATCAATTCATATCCTCTCATTCAATGATTTCAGTTAAATATATGGAAAAGATCTATTTGTCAAGTTCATTGCTGCTGCTGCTTAATCACTTCAGTCATGTTCTTTACCACTGAGCCAGCCACCTGGGAAGCCCCATCAAGTTCATTACAGCATGGTTCATAATAGAGGGGGTAAACAAACGAATGCTCAGCAATAATAAAATAACTAAATGAATTGCGGTCCCTCCAGATGACTGACTGCTATGAAACTAATAATAATTATTAGAGAACATTTTATGTGGTTCCATAATCTTAATATGTGAAAGTTAAGACACAGAATTGTATATAGAGCTTACTTACCTATATATTATAGTGCTATTTATCCCTATCTGTCCATTTGTCCAGAATATCACTGAGAGATACAATTCTTAAAATTTTGTTATACTTTTCTGTAATTTCCAAATCCTCTAGTGAATTGCTCCGTAGCAAGTAGGCAGGTTTTCTCACTGCTACTTAGATATGCAAATATCAAAACAAATTTTATGTTCATTCCTTAATCTATTTGCTTATTTCTTTGTTACTGCATCTTCTTCCTTACACGCTCCCCTTCCTACTGGATAGCCGAGGAGCTCAACTTTGTTAATTGACAGTATCTCAGTGTCTTCTTTTTTAAACGATTTCCTTTAGTTCATAGCGATGAGTTGAAAACTCAAGTTTTCAGAGTTGAGCCTTCCATCTTTCTTGTTCCCAAGATGAGTCTTGATGTCTGGGTTAGGAGGGTCTTGTGTCCTCAGTGGGGGATGAAGAACAGTCTTGAATCTTCAGTCTGTTGAGATGCTGCAGGGTCTTGCCTCTTTTAAGTGAGAGCTGGGTGAGTCTGTTGATGACAGTCTCTGGAAGATGGTGGTCCCTGCCTATCTCACCTCATGCTGCTGTCTGTTGCTGATAAACAGCCCAGGAGCTTGTTTTCTTTCAACTGGTCGGCGCCCTGTTCCTGATTTCTTCTCTTAGAAGTGTTATATAACCTTGAGGTCTGCATAAAGTTGCCATTCAACACCCACTCCCTAGCAATAACACCTCACCTTCTTCCCTACTATAAGGACACGTGCCCTGCTCCTCAGACAAGTATCATCAGCTACTTTCCACATCCCTTCACAGAGTGAATGGGAGTTTCCAGATGATTTCCATGAAGTGCAGGAGCCAGGAAAGTCCCCGAGGAGATCAATTCAGGCCCTCTCTTTGCCAAACTTTATCTTAGCACTTATTTTACCATTTGTTATATAAGTGTGGGCTTCCCAGGTGGCTCAGATAATAAAGAATCTGCCTGCAATGTGGGAGGCCTGGGCTTGATCCCTGGGTTTGGGAAGATCCCCTGGAGGAGGGCGTGGCAACCCACTCCAGTATTCTTGCCTGGAGAATTCCATGGATGGAGGAGCTTGGCAGGCTATAGTCCATGCAGTCACAAAGAGTCAGACACAACTGAAGCAACTCAGCACACGTGAATACAAGTGTGGGGTCGGCCAGGAGAAGTAGTCTAATCCCAAAGTCCCAAAAGGACAAGTGGAATTCAGAAAAATAAAGAACAGTTTTGAATAAGAAAATATAAACTCTTTGACATTTCATAAATATAAAATATGCTTAATACTTTAATGGTGGGATGCTGTTATTTTTGTTCTTGTTTAAACTGCACTGTAAATTAATCTCCTTACAGATTTTCATCTCAACATTGCATTTATTAGTCCTGTCTAGGTTCAGAATTATATGAAGTCTCACATATTTCAGTAAGCGTGATCAACTTAAACTGGTTTGCCTGGGACTTCACCAGTTTGGGGCTTCCCAGGAGGCGCTAGTGGTAAAGAGCACACTTGCCAGTGCAGAAGACGTAAGAGACTCAGGCTCAATCCCTAGGTCAAGAAGATCCCGGAAGGAGGGCATGGTAACCCCTCCAGCATTCTTGCCTAGAGAATCCCATGAATAGAGAAGCCTGGTGGGCTGGTATAGTGGAGGATATACCAGCTTCGGATGAAATATTCCTAACTTTAATCTTAATTGTGATATCTTCTGTGTGATATTAGAGAAGTCACAGTCTCTTAGAATGTAATTTGTCTCATCTATCCAGTGGCCTTTATAACTTGTTGTGAAGAACTGATGGGGAAACTAGAAATAATATATGGAAAGTGCTTCACTCAGGACCCGGTATATACTGTGCTCAATAAAAGTGGGCCCCTTGGTTTGCAATGTTAGGTTCTTATTAAGGCTTTGGTAATGCTCCTCCTCCAAACTGTACTCAAGGTAAGATCTGTCTTCAGTATACTTTGGAAGGAAACTCAATACCTGTTCTAGCGCCAGGTATTCAGTAAATGTAGCATTTAAGACACAGACCCTATTACTGACTTCCTTTTCAGTTGCTTTAGTTGCTAAGTCATGTCCAACTCTTCTGCAACCCCATGAATGGGCTTCCCAGGTGCTGCCAGTAGTAAAGAACTCACCTGTCAATTCAGGAGACATAGGAGATGGGGGTTCAATCCCTGGGTTGGGATGATCCCCTGAAGAAGGAAATGGCAACCCACTCCTGTATTCTTGCCTGGGGAATCCCATGGACAGAGGAGCTGCAGTCCCTGGGGTCGCATAGAGTCGGACACGACTGAAGTGACTTAGCACGCACACATGGACTGCAGCCTGCCAGGCTCCTCTGTCCATGGGATTTCCCAGGCAAGAATACTGGAGTGGGGTGCCACTTCCTTCTACAGGAGATCATCCCAACCCAGAGGATTGAACCAGTATCTCTTGCCTTGGCAGGCAGATTCTTTACCATGGAGCCATCCAGCGAAGCCCCAAGTCCTTTTCAGAACTGTTAGCTGTTTCTATGATGTGAGTGGTTATAGCAAACTAATATGGGCAAGTGTTTCAAAAGGAAGAACAGTGCACTCTTCAAAGGTGGTTATTATTTCACCACAGTGGTTGCTGTAGCCGAACCCATTGGACAGGAATTTCCTTTAGCCCCAGTGTCCTGGTAAAAAAAAACAAAGCAGGGTTAGAACATAATAGTGTCAATCAGTTCAGTTCAGTTCAGTTGCTCAGTCGTGTCCGACTCTTCGCGACCCCATGAATCGCAGCACGCCAGGCCTCTCTGTCCATCACCAACTCCCAGAGTTCACCCAGACTCACGTCCATTGAGTCCGTGATGCCATCCAGCCATCTCGTCCTCTGTTGTCCCCTTCTCCTCCTGCCCCCAATCCCTCCCAGCATCAGAGTCTTTTCCAATGAGTCAACTCTTCACATGAGGTGGCCAAAGTACTGGAGTTTCAGCTTTAGCATCATTGCTTCCAAAGAAATCCCAGGGCTGATCTCCTTCAGAATGGACTGGTTGGATCTCCTTGCAGTCCAAGGGACTCTCAAGAGTCTTCTTCAACACCACAGTTCAAAGGCATCAATTCTTCGGCGCTCAGCCTTCTTCACAGTCCAACTCTCACATCCGTACATGACCACAGGAAAAACCATAGCCTTGACTAGACGGACCTTTGTTGGCAAACTAATGTCTCTGCTTTTGAATATGCTATCTAAGTTGGTCATAACTTTTCTTCCAAGGAGTAAGAGTCTTTTAATTTCATGGCTGCTGTCACCATCTGCAGTGATTTTGGAGCCCAAAAAAATAAAGTCTGACACTGTTTCCACTGTTTCCCCATCTATTTGTCATGAAGTGATGGGACCAGATGCCATGATCTTAGTTTTCTGAATGTTGAGCTTTAAGCCAACTTTTTCACTCTCCACTTTCACTTTCATCAAGAGGCTTTTTAGTTCCTCTTCACTTTCTGCCATAAGGGTGGTGTCATCTGCATATCTGAGGTTATTGATATTTCTTCCAGCAATCTTGATTCCAGCTTGTTTCTTCCAGTCCAGTGTTTCTCATGTGTCAATCAAGGAAATGCTTATTGGATATAGGATGCACACCTGAACACCTGAGTGCTGATTGGAGCGGCCGGAAGTGATATGTGGGCTGCTGCTGCTACTTCTGCTAAGTCGTTTCAGTTGTGTCCAACCCTGTGTGACCCCATAGACGGCAGCCCACCAGGCTTCCTTGCCCCTGGGATTCTCCAGGCAAGAACACTGGAGTGGGTTGCCATTTCCTTCTCCAATGCATGAAGCTGAAAAGTGAAAATGAAGTTGCCCAGTTGTGTCTGACTCTTAGCGACCCCAGGGACTGCAGCCCACCAGGCTCCTCTGTCCATGGGATTTTCCAGGCAAGAGTACTGGGGTGGGGTGCCATTGTCTTCTTCAATATGTGGGCTAAACGGTATACATGAGCGCAAGTCCATAGAATTCTCCAATGGTCAGTAAGCAGGTAAGTAGTGTGCTTCGGGGAGGAGCTAAGAGAGGAGATAAGGTGTTCACTTCCTTGTGTCTTTGATCTTGGGTCTGTCCCCTGCCGCCTTACTGACTGGGGTTTATATTAAAACAAAGACTTAACTTCCCTGGGGGTCCAGTGGCTGAGACTCTGCCCTCCCAATGCAGGGAGCCTGGGTTTAATCTCTGGTCTGGGCAACAGAGATGGAAGATCTTGTGTGCCTAAGACCTGGTGCAGCCAGGTAAATAAATAAAATTTGATACATAAATAAATATTTGTAAAAAATAAATAAACATTACGCCAGAGTTTCTCTACTCTTAAAAAAAAAACCTGTGCCAAATTACAGAATCTAGTTCAACCACATACTTAACAGCTAAGCAAAAAACTGTCCAAGGTTGAATAATTTCTACCCCTCCCAAAAGCAAACTACTAATTAGAAAATAAAGAGCGCATTAGTATCTGGAGTTCTCAAGATCATGAATTATTTCACTAATTCACTCTTTAGGTAATCTCATGATATTCCTAAACTATTTTAATTGCAATATCATCATCGTATTTTCAGAAATGTATAAGGAACTTGGAGGAGGGCATTTTTCCAAACTTCTCTGGACTACTCAGAATAGAAAAATATTCAAAATGAAAAATATATATATTCAAGACTTTATTTTATTACATGATTTAGGTGAGTGACGTGGTTGACTCAGTCTGGGCAAGCTTTCAGAATTCTGGTCTGAAGAGCCTCTCAAAGCCCCCTTCCCCCTCAAGACCTCCAGTCTGTGTGTTCATATTGGGCCACTTGGCAGCAAACGATGATCTAGAAAGCAATCAAGGAAAGTGGCTATTAAAAGCTCACAGGCTTACTGGAGGGAGAAAAATGACTTTTGCTAAAAGCAAAATCTCTAAATACCCCTGAAGCTATTTCCCCCTTGACCTATATGTGTGGCTGTGTGTGTACATAGTCCCACTTTCCCCCTGATGGGTTGTAGGGGGTGGTTTAGTAATAATCTTTAAACACATTTAAATTTAACACTTGACAAGCACTTAAATGGCTGAGTTAAACAAGAAGTCACTTGAGCAATGCTGGCTCCCTGCCATTCCTTGGGATTTCATCAGTGGGGGAATCATGGCAGGACAGACGCCAGCCTCCTAACTGTCTTCTTTAATTAGACCATCTCGATGACTACGCTGGCCTGGAGACCCTGTGTCTCTGTTTCCCTTCACCTGGATTGGATGGCTTTTGTTGGACCACTTTCTCCAGAACGTTAGTAATTTGGGACCTTGGAATTGATAAGGGGATTAGCTGCAGTCTTCACACCATTTAGCTTTTATTTCAACATTTTTCAAGGGCACTTATCAGGTAGTCGCTTATTTTGCCTTTTGCTCTGCTCCATGAAGTGTGAAAATTGATCTTCTTTGCCCCTTGGCAGTTCAGTAGAAGGTTATAGGTTCTTGTGAATCTTTAAAAAGCTCACCTTTCAGCAGGGGTACATTAAAAAAAAATTATTTATTTGGCTGTGTCGGGTCTTAGGATCTTTCATCATGGCGTTGTGGTTCATGGGCAACATGGACTTAGTTGCTTCAAGGCATGTGGGATCTTTGTTCCCCAACCAGTGATACAACCTATGTCCCCTGCATTGCAAGGTAGATTTCTTAACCATTGGACCACCAAGGAAGTCCCTGGTGGGGGGTGAGTTTTTTATGTTTTCTGAGCTTTTAGGCAATGGGTCTGACTGATGATTTCACCTGACTGCCACCTGGAAGACAAGAAACAAAAGTGTTCAACAGTCAATTCTTCTAAACCTGAAATGACCATGAAAAATAGCTTCTTTGTGACACATTAGAATCATGTGTAGAGTCGTTCTGATGGCCCAAACCCTCTGGAAGTCATTTGGTTACAACGGGTCCCAAATGTTCAGGGACCAGAATGCTTTCCTTCCTCTCATGTCAAGGGTTGCATTACAGGGTTGGGGTTGGGTGGGGTGGGGTGGTGCGGTGTGAGCCTCTGATTCCTCTGAGCACCAATAAGAGGCATAACTGAACAGTTGGAAAATTTGCAACATGACTTCGCCAAATGTGATAAGTTCTTTTTATCACCACTTCCAAATAGCAGCTCAGCAGTCAACCAAGTGGAACCTAACTGCATGTAAATATTGGACAAGGGGCAATGGGAGAATGAAGGCTAATCCTTGGACAGGTGGCTAATGGGATTAGGAAATCTGAGATCCTGATAAACTCTACCGGCTTCTCCGTGATGGAAGCACAGATTTGACCTGCAGGCCAGCAAAGGCTGGTGGAACAGTCTGAGGGAGATTTTCTGCCCCGTGTTTCCATAGCAACTGGGTTTTGCCCTCTAACTTCAGTGCATACTCCGAGTGCACTAGGATGGACCCTTAGATCCTGAATCATATGATCATAAGATGTTAGATCAGAAGATGATCAGAAGATGTTATGAGCAGAAGATGCCTTGCTCTACCATCGAGCCTGGTTCCTGCATCTTCAAGTCACAAGATTTACCCACGCAACAGAGCAAAGTGAAGACAGGGTTAGGGCTGTGATACAACATCATATGGGCTTCTTGGGTGGCGCTAGTGGTAAGGAATCCACTTGCCAATGTGGGAGACATAGAGATGCAGGCTCAATCTCTGGGTCAGGAAGATCCCCTAGAGGAGGGCATGGCAACCCACTCCAGCATTCTTGCCTGGAGAATCCCCACGGACAGAGGAGCCTGGCAGGCTACACTCCATGGGATCGCAAAGAATCAGACACGACTGAAGTGAAGGACATTTTCACCTTCAGTTTCCCTTCTGCCCTGTAACCTAGTTCTGACCACCAGTTTCTGCTGTGATTTTGCACAAGCCAGGAGTGGCGGGTGCATGAAGGGCTGTGAGTGTGTGGGACCCCCATCCACTCATCCACTTGCGCAGGTCCTGCAGGCAGTGACCCCGGCATCAGCCGTATTCTCCAGAGTCACCAACTTCAGTGACTGTTTTACTAGCCAACCTCATTACTTATTTACACCAGGAGCTGATGCCCTCTACATCATAAATTATGTTCCTTGTAAATCTGGATGGCATATGCCGCATTGGTGGGGCAAAAGTGATTTCCCCAGAGGGCAGGCAGTAGACAGAATGTAACTCCTCCTCCACCAAGGAAGATGGATGAGGCTTTTAACCATCTCCAAAGATGTGGAAGTGGGACCGTGGTCCTGGTAGCCAATCGTCATTCCAGTGTTCCTCCTGCCAGAAGACAGAGTCAGCACAGGGGTCCACGCCCAGAGATCCAAATAGCTGGAGAAGAGCTTGTGTTCTTGAGACTTCAAGAAAGCCAGGTATTGTGCCGAAAACTTCACACACATTATTATATTAGAATCATCACTATATCCTAACTGTGTGTGTTCGTTGCCTAGTCATATGCAACTCTTTGCAACCCCATAGATAGCAGCCCACCAGGCCCCTCCGTCCATGGGATTCTCCAGGCAAGAACACTGGAGTGAAGAGGTGATTATTCTAATCACCATTTTGCAGTTGAGAAAAGGGCTCAAAAAGGTCAGCCTTCTTGCTTAAGATCTCTCTGAAACAGAAGAGCTGGCACTGGAATGCGTTGTTGCTGTTTAGTCACTGAGTTGTGTCTGACTCTTTTTGTGACCCCATGGACTACAGCCCATCAGGCTCCCTATCCGTGGGATTTCCTAGGTAAGAATACTGGAGTGGGTTGCCATTTCCTTCTCCAGGGGATCTTCCTGACCCAGGGATGGAACACACGTCTCTTGCATCTCCTGCATTGGCAGGTGGATTCTTTACCACTGAGGCACCTGGGAAGCCCTTGCACCGGGTTATTTGATCCCAAACTCTGTGTGTGAGGATCACACTCTGCCCCAAGAAATTGTTGACTCGGGGTTCTGATTTCACAACTAAAGACACTCAAACCCAGAAAAAGAGTGTGGTGATAACTGGTACCAACCTGTGAGCATGGAGACCTGCCTTCAAGTCCTGGATAGCCCCACCCTGGTTGTCAGTCTTGGGCAAGTCAGCTGCTCCCCGTGGTCTTTGCTTTCTCATCTGAAAAACAGAAGTATTGGGCCACTTGATTTCTAGGGTCTCTTCCAGTTCTAACTTTCTGGAGTTAATGTGTAACCTGGCCAAGGACAGAGGATTCTAAGTTCAGTCTTGATGTCACAGTATGCAGTTGAACCGCTTTTACAGAACCAACTTATAAAATGTGGATCTCAGACTATACTATAAAAGGACTTTTAAAGAGAATTTAATTAAATTTACATTATTTTTTCTTACTATATGACACCTACTGAATAAAGGGATACTCAAAAATAAAAAAAATTTTTTTTAAAAGAATCACCTATAATTCTAGGAGGAGAAGTGGATGACAGAGGATGAGATGGCGGGATGGCATCACCGACTCAATGGACATGGGTTTGAGTGATGGGAGTTGGTGACAGACAGGGAGGCCTGCCGTGCTGCAGTCCATGGGGTTGCAAAGAGTTGGACATGACTGAGTGACTGAACTGAACGGAACTAATAATTCTATCACTTTTTGAATATATCACACTTAATTGGTGAATATATTTCCAGGCCATACCTTGTTTTTAGTATTCATACATGCAGACTTTTTCAAAACAAAGAAGACAGTTAAGTATTATAAGGTAATCTGCTTTTGGTTCCTAATATACAGTATAATTTTTCCTGTTAATACTCTAAAATATAAACTATGGTGACAATAACTACATAGACTTTCACTGAGTGAATGAATGTAAAATAACTGATGTAGCTTCTGGTTTGTTGTTTCCATTTTTAATATTGTAAATTTATTTACAGTATTTGCAAAATTAAAAATTGTAAATTTTTAATATTGATTTTTTGCTATTATGAGGAACTTGACAGCTATGCTTACAAAGCTAATTAAATGTTTATACGTACCTAATGTCTTCATCAGGATAAAAGAACAGGAAATAAATGCTACATTAAAGACTATGTGGTTTTAAAAAAATTTCAGATATGTATTATTAAAACCTCTATAGAAGGGTTTGTTTCCATCTTCATAGGTAGCAAAGGAGAGTGCCTATTTTCTCAGTCCCTCCTCACACGAGGTATGATTATTTTTTATTGAAGTATAATTGCTTTGCAATGTTGTGTCCGTTTCTGCTGCACAAGAAGTGAACCAGCCTTATGTATCCAGATATCCTCTCTCCCCACTGGGTCCCCTCCCACCCATCTAGGCCACTGCAGGGCACAGAGCTGCTCTCTCTGTGTTATGTAGGAGCGTCCCACTAGCTATTTCACACATGGTGACACTATGTATCGGAGAAGGCGATGGCACCCCGCTCCAGCACTCTTGCCTGGAAAATCCCATGGACGGAGGAGCCTGGAAGGCTGCAGTCCACGGGGTCGCTGAGGGTCAGACACGACTGAGAGAGTTCACTTTCACTTTTCACTTTCATTCACTGGAGAAGGAAATGGCAACCCACTCCAGTGTTCTTGCCTGGAGAATCCCAGGGACTGGGGAGCCTGGTGGGGTGCCATCTATGAGGTCGCACAGAGTCGGACACAACTGAAGCGACTTAGCAGCAGCAGACACTATGTATTACTTTAACATGACCTGCCAAACCACTGGAACGCCTGACGGTCAGAGCACAGCCAGACACCTGGGTGGAATCAAGGCTCTGCCACTTGCTACTTTGTGACCTTTGGCAGCTAACTTAACCTCTCTGTGCCTATAAAATGGAACCATAAAGGGACTTACCTGGCGGGGTTGTATGTTTCATGGACTCACACAGAGTGGGACACAACTCAGCGACTAAACAAGAGCAATATTTGAAAGAGAAGAGGAAAAAGTATCAAGAAAAGGCATTAACACTATATTCACTAGATTTAACCATCTGTGCCATAGAATCACTTCTTATTCAATGAAGATGAAAGATCAAAAGTGAAAGTGAAGTCACTCAGTCGTGTCCGACTCTTTGCGACCCCATGGACTGTAGCCTACCAGGTTCCTCCCTCCATGGGATTCTCCAGGCAAGAGTACTGGAGTGGGTTGCTATTTCCTTCTCCAGGGGGATCTTCCCTATCCAGGGATCAAACCCGGGTCTCCTGTATTCCAGGCAGACCCTTTAACCTCTGAGCCACCACGGAAGCCAAAAATCCCCCCAAAACTAATTATGGAAATAATACCAATATAGCTTTTACCCAATAAGACTTCATTTATAAGAACACCTTAATTCTTTTATTAATGGGGTTCATAACATAATTAATGGGATCAATAATAATTCTTTTTTTAAATTAATTTTATTGGAGTATAACTATTTTGCAATGTTGCATTAGTTTCTATCATACAGCAAAACGGATCAGTCATACAGACACATATAACACCTCTTTTTTTGAATTTCCTTCCCATTTAGGTCACCACAGAGCATTAAGTAGAGTTCCCTGGGCATCTGTATAGCATTATATCATTAATTATCTATTTCATACATAGTATCAATAGTGTCTAGGTGTCGATCCCAATCTCCAAATTCCTCCCCCTCCTACGTCCCCCTTGGTATCTATATATTTGTTCTTTCTGTCTGGTCTCTATTATCTGGCTTTTCAGATATAGCAAAAACTGCAGGAAAATTCTGAATTTTAAAGGAAAGGATAAAAAAATCAGCAGAGTGCAAGCGATAGCTACAGAAAGGATGACTCTGTTCTGTTTATCCCAAGGTTCTCACATTTAGCTAATTTCTGTATGGAAATAAAAGCAACCAGCCTCAGTGCATGAAACCATCAGCTACTGCTTCCAAGGCGCGGCATTTCAAAAAGGTCACAGAGGCCTGGCCCAGGAGCGACAGGAATTTTGCAAGTGCTGTGTGTCACATTTACATATGATAATTAGTCTGTCTATAAATACAATTTGTTCTGCAGATTAACATTTTGTGTCCTCATTAGATAGCAAACATTTCCATATTAAACCTGTGAGACTGCCAGGGTCGGCTCTGCCTGCATTGCAGGAGAACATTAATACCTCTGTTTATACTGATGCCAATTAGAGGTGCTAAGTCTTAGTAGAATAAAAGGGATCACTAATGCTATTAGTATAAATAGTAATAATCATGCGGAGAAGCTTCCGCAAACCTTGTTAACTTCAAAGACCATTAGCAGTAAAGTACCTCAGGGTTGTAATAGGCCGTGTTCTTGGGCAGGTAAAGTATCAGCACATCTAGAACCTTCTGCTTTGTATACTGGAGTCTCTCCTGGCTTACTCTGTGAGTCTTAAAAGGATCTGCTTGTTGCAAAGAAAGATCTGCAATTAAAACATTGTTTCCTAAGCAAAGTTGTCTTAAAAAACTGGTTATCAAGTAACCATAGAAAATTCTAGTCTTATTACTGAATTCTCCTATTTTAAAAAATAATTTTTCTTTCCTTTTCTACTACTGTTAGATTGTAGATGTTGTAGAAGTTATCTAAACTCTTGGGGTCTTGCTTTCCTTGGCCGTACAACGGAGGGGACCTAAATAAATGATCTCTGATTCACTTCCTACATGAAAAGTTTTATAGTTCTGTGAAGTTTTTAAGTTCAATAATTATAGGTATATTAAAACTTAAATATTAAAAATATATATTGTTTTCTTTCACATGTAATCCAATGAGGACATCGGATGTGCTTCAGTAAGGGAAATGTCAATTTACTGAACTTGTCTAGCTCAGGGAAACAAAGTTTATATTACGCCAAATATCGTATGAAACCTTGTTATGAAAGATTCCTGAGACTCACTTCTTAGGCAGTGAGGTGAAGCATTTGTGGTCCCATGATAGGTTTTTATAAAACAAGATGCCCCAGAATACTCATGAGAAGATTCAGATTTCATTAGGCCAGAGCGAGAAGTTCTCAGTCCAGGGGATCGCTGAGGGAGTAGAAGATGGAGATGGAAACGTGAGATGTGGAACCATGTTCATCACCTCCCTCCTTTTGTTGCCTTGGTAACAAGCGGAGGCTGCTTTAGAGAAATGGCATGTTGCAAACTGCTAGTTCTGGGGCTGAAAGGGCTGTACTGATGTGAAAACTCACGTCGCTAACCTCGAGCTCAGGGACGGGGGATGGCTGTCCCATACTTTCCATTGATGAGAACAGTTCCTGCAGAAACCAACTAACTTCACTTCCCTGCATACGTCTATTTCTCGACATGCTGAATATACTAAGTTGGCCAAAAGGTTCGTTTGGGTTTTTCATAAGAGACACTGTATGTAAATACTTAGATTCAGCAATTAAAAAAATATACTTTGGTTAGGGCAACAAATGTGTTTAACTGAAATATAAACACATTACTATTGCAGTTTGAGCTGTGACTCAAGGAAATGGTACTAAAATGAAGACTTTTAAATCTCATTTTGGAAGCCAGGCTTCAAAGTTAGGCAAAAATAGCTTTGCTTCACAGCTCTGCCATGGCATGCTGTGTAATTTGTGATAACTTGTCTTAATTTTTTCATCTGTAAAATGGGAATAAGAATTGCCCCTACAGGACAGGTTGATTGTGAGGATTAATGAGTTACCCCAGGGTTACTGCAGTGCCTGCTGCATAAAACAGACTCAACAGAGTGAAAAGAAACGACTGTGAATCATTAGGACCTATAATCAAGTTTCCTAGTGCTGGGGGAATAATAGTAACAAACCAGTATCTCTCATAGCAGATTTATGAGGACTCCAGGCCCCCTCAAACCCTCCCCAGTTGTGCCTGCCACATGCAGACCCCTTTCCTCCTGGCGGTCACCCCAGCCACCATTTCCCGTTCCTACTCCAGCTGTTCTGAACCATCCCCTGCCGCTGTGACGCTGTTTCTTCCACCACATCTCCAACCTCACTCCCACCTTGCTGCAAAGTTGATGTCATCATTTCTACTCTAATATGATATGATCTGACATTCTCTTCCACTTCTCCACTTACAGTGGTATGTAACATCACCCAGTTTCAAAACTGTGCCCCTTGCTTCCCAGGGTCAACTGCACACTGGCACTTGCCTTGGGTACTTGCCATCCACTTCTGCAAGGGTTAAATTACGTGCTACTGTAGCTCTGACCTTCAACACCCCTTTCAAGGGAGTTCAGGGTGGAGATCAGGAATGAAGCACTCTGTGCTCTGGAAAAACTGGCAGAACATTCTTTAGATAGTCAGGTGTTTTCAGGAGCTGCTTTTATGAGCCCAATTCTTACATCTCATATCTAGAAAAGCACTAAATTCCTTCAGGGTGATGTCTGCTCTTGACAAGAAGAAATCTTCTGCAGAAATTATATGCACCTATTTGCCTGTACTCCCCCTTCACCAAAATCACATATATGCTGACCTTTTCCCCTACTTCTCCGGAGCAGTTTCTGAGAACCATCTGAGATGCTGTCTCCTGGGCTATTGTCCTCGTTTTGATTCGAAGAACTTAAACCACAGCTCTCAAGTTGTGCATTTTCTTTTAAGTCAGCACAAGGTTGACCAAAGATTTTTGTCCTTTGATGTCCCTCTACCCCAGTCTGGCACTAGTTCTATTACCTGAAAAGTAGATTTTGGATTCTGTTACCTGAATCTGAATAACTGGAATCACCCCTTGGTGGGCGTTGAGCCAAAAGACACAACAAAGCCAGGAGCAGAAGAAGGAAGGATTTATCACATGCGGCCAGTGAAGAGAACACTGGAGATCTTTCTGAAAGCAGTGTGTCCCCAACAGAAAAGTTGAGGAAGTCTAAGGCTAAGGATATGTGCATATTCCTGAAGGGGCTTGAGCAGAGGGGAATTCAGCATAGGATAGAAAATTCAGCATACAATTGGGGTAAAGGTCAACGGAGTCCAAGCTTTAGTTGATTGAAGTCAAGAGGGTCAGAAAAGGCCAACACTATCTTTCCATCCTCACGTGGGTGAGGGCTTTTGTTCCCACTGAACCTAAATATGTAAGTATCAGACTGTGTGTATTTCCCTTGAGGAGGAACTGGGACTCTGTTTAATCGCTGAACTATTGTTTCTTGATTGCTTTTTCTTTGTTCCTGGATTCTCTCGTTTCCCTGAAGATCTTTAATTACTGAGACTTGTTCAAGGCAATCAGTGTGGGCAGGCTTAGGTCACAAAATGGCTTAGGCTAAAAATGGCTTCTCTTTTGTCAAGAAAGCCTTGCCCGGTTCTTTGCCTTCAGGGACCTCCCCCCCCAACCCTGTTTGCTTACTGTTCATGGAGGAAAGAAAGCTGATCCATGGAATCAAGGCTTCTAACATTCCTTCTCCCTCTTTCTGACTCATAGCTCTGGACAGATAACTAGTCCTTGGTCAGCTAGTTACTTACCAGTTTCCCTATAGCACTCTTCAGTCCTTCCCATAAACAGACGCCCTGCAGAGCCATTCTTGCTGTTCACAGGTGGGTCCTCAAGGTGAATACCTGTGACTCCTGAGTTGGAGGATCTGCTGTATGTTTCTAGGTGTAGAAAGGAACAAGGGACATTTCACATATGGAAGAGAAAGTTTGGGAGGGATGCGTTACATGTCTCAAGATATCTGAAGTATTGCCCAGTGGAAAGAAAGATTTATTTACTCCTAACAACCAAGACTAGAGGGAAAAAAAAAAGATATTAGCTAAATTCAAGCAAGAGCATTCTGACAGTCAGAGCTGCACAAGAAGGCTGCTCTTGAAAAAAAATGAGCCTTTGTTCCTAGAGGTATTCAAGCAAAGGCTGAAGGATAACTGGCAGGATGGCCAATAAGGGGATCCATGCATCAGTTGGACCAAATGCTGCTGCTGCTGCTGCTAAGTCGCTTCAGTCGTGTCCGACTCTGTGCGACCCCATAGACGGCAGCCCACCAGGCTCTCCCGTCCCTGGGATTCTCCAGGCAAGAATACTGGAGCGGGTTGCCATTTCCTTCTCCAATGCATGAAAGTGAAAAGCGAAAGGGAAGTTGCTCAGTAGTGCCAAACTCTTAGTGACCCCATGGACTGCAGCCTACGAGGCTCCTCCGTCCATGGGATTTTCCAGGCAAGAGTACTGGAGTGGGTTGCCATTGCCTTCTCCTGGCCTTCAATAGTGGTGGCTTTAAATTTCTCTGTAAGAGGATCTTTAGGTCAAAATCCAATTTAAAAGGTAAATTGGAGAGTGAGTGTGGCTTTCATAACTGTCTTGAAGCTCCATTTTACATTGTGCTTTACTTAAAACTAAGTACCAATTATCCCTATCAAACTGTTACCAACCAGGGTTCTTGCCCTCTCATTGCTGTTGTTTGGTTGTTAAGTCATGTCTGACTCTTTGTGACCCCATGGAGTGCAGCCCACCAGTCTCCTCTACCCATGGAGATTCCCAGGCAAGAATACTGGAGTGGGTTACCATTTTGAACCCATGTTTCCTGCACTGCAGGCAGATTCTTTACTGCTGAGCCACCAGGGAAGCCCCTCTTGGCCTCTTAAGAATCAATAGAAATTGATAAGAAGCCAAACAAGAAATTTAGGCAAGGCTTTATTGGGGCCCCTGTTGCAGCAGGGGTGAACAAGTAACAGGTTCCTTTGCTCTCTAGCTCTCCAAGAGGGGGTGAGCTGGTTTCTTAGATGGGGTAAGGATAGGGGTGGGGCCAGGGATCAGGTCAGAGGGCTGGTTTCGGTGGTCTGCTGTGTGCAGCATTCAAGGGCGGTATATGCAGTACCCTGCTTGTGCTCCCAGCTCCTCCTCAGGGTCCTTGGTCTTTTCATAATATCTCATTGTCCATAGTTTTTCCCAAATGGGCACACATGCAATTATATTAATACGTTATAGTTTCTCTGTATTTTGTTTCTTGAGGAGATGTTCGTTCAAGTGCAAGCACTGCAGTAATGGATCCCAGGTCCCAGCCTGTCTTAAAAGTACGAATTGCTAGCTGAGGACGGTTGTTTATTCATTCTACAGACACTTGTTGAGCACTTCTTATGGGGCAGACGCCTTTCTAGGTTTGGGGGATAGACTGATGAGCAAGATAAAATTCCTCTCAAGCTTGCATTCTAGGTGGAAGCAAGGAATGATCTGTGGAGAGAAGAAAAGGCAAATGCAAGGAGAATGGATGCATGTGAATGCTTCCCCATCAACCTTTTCTGCCACTTCCTCTAGAGTCTTTTTTTTCTCCTCCATGAGTTTCCCTGAGACACTCTTCTCTGGCACCATGATAAACAGGCAAATTAAAGGGAGAACTGTGGATCAATGATAAATCTCTGATCCTAAGAGATGTAACAAGTGGCTTTTCTTCCACTAGCTATTTTCCTCTCTTCACTCAACATGGGAAAAGCAACAGTGCTCTCCTTCATATAGGAGATGCTCAGTAAGTTAAAACAAAAATGATCTAATGAAAAATTTTAGACTATGTCACCAAGGGTCACCCTAGAAACCCTTCTCTGCATTCCTGAAGAGAAAAAGGATACAAAAATCACTTTTCTGTGTCAGACGTGGCAAAGAAGAGGGCGCTGGTCACCTTTCAATGTCTGTGCCGTGAAGGTCTGTGATTTTCCAAGCACCAAACCTTGAATTTCCCTCGGAGTCTCTCCCAGCATTGGATTTTCTGAACCCCTCCTGTTTCCATCACAGAGTGGATTCTTGGAAGTGAAACAAGCCTGTTAAAAAACTCTTCTTTATGCAATGAAGGATGTAAGGGAACTGGAGGAGGTTCAAAGAAGAATAATAAGAATGATTAAGGGGCTGAGAACATGATTTATGTTGAATGATTAAAAGGATTAAACATGCAGAACTTGGCCAATGCTACATACTTAGCTATGTAAAAAAAAAAAAAATCAAAATTAAGCACCAAAGCTCTCAGCTCCCATGAAAAACACAAATTTGCATATAATTTGGCACCTAGTTCTCCATGAAGCTCAGCAGAGCCTCACTCAGGTGGCCTCGGCACGGTGCCAAAACCACCAGTCTGTTTGGTCAGTTAAAAGTACAGCCTGGTCATGTCAGGAAAAACTTGCTATTTGCCCTAATCGAATAGACAACTGAATCCCAATATGCCCACCCAGAGTCACATCCACATGTGCTACATCCATCAGGCGTATAAAATCACGTAGCACGTAATCATTTAACCAGGAGTCAGAGACTAAAATCCCCCCACAGGGCCAACGAGTCGCCAAATGAGAGGACTGAGTTCTGAGCTTGGAGGGCACAAGGACCATTGAAAGGGAGCAGCCAGCAGCCCCTACGAGTTCCAGCTCACTGTGGCCAGGAGCGAAATTTGGCTAGGGGTTGCCAGATCTTCTCATCTATAAAATGAAGCCAGTGGTTCAGAAGGCTTTCACCAGCGAATAATGAAAAAAAAAAAAATTGCTGAAAGAGGAGGAGCTGATACAGCCAGAATCTGAGAGCTGGGTACCTGCAGTGTGGACGGCAAGAGCATGGTGCTATAAGATGGAGCGGGGATGGAGACGAATGTGAGGAGGTGAGCAGGGGGCATCTGGCGGAGTTGAAAAAGCCAGATTGTTATATGAAAAATCTACTGACTTTAAAAAACAACAACATGGGCTTTCCAGATGGTGTCCAGTGATTAAAAATCTGACCAGCCAGTGGGGGTGACCACAGGATCCATCCCTGGTTCAGGAAGATTCCAGATATCATGGGGCCATTGAGCCTGTGCACCACAGCTACTGAAACCTGAGTGCTCTAAAGCCTTGCTCCTCAACCAGAGATGCCTGTGCACGCCTGGCCTAGAGAGGAAACCCCTCTGGCCACAACTAGAGAAAGCCCGCATGCAGCAACGAAGACCCAGCACAGCCAGAGATAAAATAAATACAACTTAACAAGAGTAGACCCAGCAAGAAAAGTCGTTCCGTGGAAATTCCCTTGCCACCTCTTATCTGCCAAACTTCTCTGTTTCAGACTTTAAGAAACTTAAGTACCAGAGGAGGGGAAAGACATTCTCAAACGCACAGGACGTAAGGGCATCAGAAACAGTCAGACAGAGAAAGACAGATATCATATGATATCACTTTATCTGTGGAATATTTTTTAAAATGGTACAAATGAACTTATTTATGAAACAGAAATAGGGTCACAGATATAGAAAACAAACTTATGGTTACCAAGAGGAAAAGGGGGTGAGGAGGGATAAAATGGGAAATGGGGATTAACATCTACACACTGCTATTACAAAACAGATAACGAAAAAGGACCTGCTGTAGAGCACAGGGAACTCTACTCAATACTCTGTAATGACCTATACAGGAAAAGAATCTGAAAAAAAAAGGGGGGGATATATATGTATGGGCTTCCCTGGTAGTTCAGCTGGTAAGTAATCCACCTGCAATGCAGGAGACCCCAGTTCAATTCCTGGGTTGGAAAGATCCCCTGGAGAAGGGATAGGCTACCCTATATAGGACGGTGTACGTTTGTTGGGGTTCATGCTAGGGGTACTAGTGTGAACTGCTCATTCCACATGTGGCACTAAGAAATCTCAGCCTGGCACTGTACTCCCTGAAACATCCAGAGGAGCTCTGGTGTTGGAATTCTGAAACACTGAAGCTCAAAACAGGCTAAAACTCCATTTGCCAAGATTCTTCGAACATGTTCCCTGCCCCACCTGCAGCTTTGGTGGTTTCTAGAGAAGAGAGAATCAGAGAATCCTGGTTAAAAAAAAAAAAAAAAAAAAAAACACAGGAAAATGGTTGCAGCTTCAAAAGAGTGAAGTGTTCATCCCAACAAGTGGACACAACTTTGAGTAGAGAGAGCATTTGTCATTTTCAGAAAAGGAGGATTTGGACTAAACACCCTGAAGAGTTATGACAGCAAAAATTATGAGATTGGGGAAACATGTAATAAAGGAAGTGGTGGAAACCCCATCCCAGGAGTTGTGTGAAAGTCAACAGGATAAAGAACTAGAAAATCTATCCTAGGATAGACTCTCCACTGATTCCCCTGGGCCTGAGGGATGATATAATGGACTTTCTCCATCTCTAATTGCTACGGTTCCTAGACTTTATGTATTTCCCAGGATTTCATAACATCAATGTTAGACCAGCATTTCACTCTGCCCCTCAAAAAGGGAAAAAATAAACTCCAAACAAACCTTAAACTGGTTGCTCCAAGGAGCATAAAGATTTTCCCAAATGGAAATCGTGCATCATAAAATTCTCCAGTGTGAATTTCATTATTATTCCCTGAAGATAGTCTATCAAGAGGCGAGAGCTCATCATCATTTTATTCACTTACCCGGTTTTCTCTTTCCAGTTTATTTTCATTTCAGGGGAGAAAAATTAACCAGACTACAAATTTCATAGCACTGGCTGAAAAAGCTCTGCATTTTTTTTTTCTCCTTCTGTCCACTGATATTTCACCAAGAAGCTGGGGTCTCTTAGTAATCAGTCAGTAAGACCAGGATTAGGGCACAACCATACGGAAATGGGGGCTTCCCAGGTGGTGCTACTGGGAACCCACCTGCAAATGCGGGAGACATGAGAGACATGGGTTCGATCCCCGGGTTGGGAAGATCCCCTGGAAAAGGAAATGGAAATTCACTCCAGTATTCTTGCCTGGAGAACCCCATGGACAGAGGAGCCTGGTGGGCTACAGTCCATGGGGTCACAAATAGTCAGACATGACTGAAGCGACTTAGCACATATGGAAATGGAGACCCTCCTCAACCTGTCATCTGAATACAGGGAATATGGATTTATCTGAGGTTCAACAGCTGAAGAAATTGTTGGGTTCACTCAGTAAAGCGGATTTAAGAAGTATGCGGAAATGAGTATTGAGTGTTGTGTGGAGACTATTGTGTTTTTCATCTTTTTTCATACTTATCATTTTCAGGATTGTTACCTGTTTTCAGGATTGGACTGAGAGATGGCAGAAATCTGAGTCTGTAACTGAAAGACCCAAGGAATTTAGAGGTTCTTCTTTATGACACACAAAGTCTAAGAACTACCCCAGTGGTCAGATGCCCATTCTTTACAGTACAGAGCTCTTTCAGTGGCAGCATCTTCATAGGTGGCGTATTCCAGAATCATATCTAGAATATGATGCGAGAAACTGACATTTTCATGAAATCTGGATACATTAACTGTAACCTGCCTTCCAGTTTAAAAAAATTGAGGGTGGACCTGGTTTAATATTCATTTCATTTGTCTGTGTTGTAGAAAAAGGTTCATAGTCCAGATACTCTTCAATGGTTACCAGCCATCGTAAATTTTGGCTGCTTATGAAAAGACTGTAATTAGAGACCAACACATTATACACGTTTGCATGTGTTCTATGTGATTCATAAATTCTTAAGCTTTTATTTCTAAGAAATAATCCTTGGCTAAGCATTCAGAAAACGAAGATCATGGCATCCGGTCCCATCACTTCATGGGAAATAGATGGGGAAACAGTGGAAACAGTGTCAGACTTTATTTTTGGGGGGCTCCAGAATCACTGCAGATGGTGACTGCAGCCATGAAATTAAAAGATGCTTACTCCTTGGAAGAAAAGGTATGACCAACCTAGAGAGTATATTCAAAAGCAGAGACATTACTTTGCCGACTAAGGTCCATCTAGTCAAGGCTATGGTTTTTCCTGTGGTCATGTACGGATGTGAGAGTTGGACTGTGAAGAAGGCTGAGCGCCGAAGAATTGATGCTTTTGAACTGCGGTGTTGGAGAAGACTCTTGAGAGTCCCTTGGACTGCAAGGAGATCCAACCAGTCCACTCTGAAGGAGATCAACCCTGGGATTTCTTTGGAAGGAATGATGCTAAAGCTGAAACTCCAGTACTTTGGCCACCTCATGAGAAGAGTTGACTCATTGGAAGACTCCGATGCTGGGAGGGACTGGGGGCAGGAGGAGAAGGGGAGGACAGAGGATGAGATGGCTGGATGGCATCACGGACTCGATGGACGTGAGTCTGAGTGAACTCCGGGAGTTGGTGATGGACAGGGAGGCCTGGCGTGCTGCGATTCATGGGGTCGCAAAGAGTCGGACACAACTGAGCAACTGAACTGAACTGAACTGAACTGAAGACTCTTCAGTCGTATCAGATTCTTTGCGACTCTATGAACTGTAGCCCCACCAGGCTTCTCTGTCCTTGAGATTTCCCAGGCAAGAATATTGGAGTAGGCTGCCATTTCCTTCTACAGGGGGTCTGCCTGACCCAGGGATCCATCCTGGGTCTCCTGCATTGCAGGCAGATTCTTTACCATCCGAGTCACCAGGAAAGGAACATTTCTTTAAAGACTTTCAACTTTAGTTTGATATGAAGGGGAAACCTCATTCTTGTGGATGAGGGTCACAGAACGTAGTGGTCAGAAATTCCACAGTGAAAGGGGTACTGTTCACAACCAGTGAATCTAGGACTAATGGGGAGCGGGGGTGGAGAGCGAAGGAGGAGAGATCAAAGTTGATTTTCTGTTAGTTGATACTTTACTGCATTTATCTCTCTTTTGTTGCTTCTTTTAGAATCTGAGCTGGTAACAGTGTAGACACTTTCATGCATGTCTTATTTAAAACGGGGGCCGGGGGGGGGGGGGGGGGGGTGTTGGGGAAGAAAAACAAAAATACCACCGGCATGAAGCACTGGTATTTAATTGGAATTTTCCAAATAGGATGATTTTAAACTCAGTGTTGCCTAACCCTCAACCCTCTCTGCTCTTCCCTGCTTCATCTCCTGTTTGTAAGTGTCCAGATCTTGTTTTTCCTTGGGATAATTTCTCCAGGCACCTTTGGAGTCTTTCCTTTCCAATTTCCAGTTCTGACTCCACTGCCTCCATCAATAAACATGTTTCTTTGCTTCCAGTCTAGGGCCAAAGTCTGTATTTTAAAGTGATGGTGTCACAAAATGCCTGGTGATGTCATAAAGCCCTGGGAGATCCTGGCAAAAGCAGCGATTCTCATTTTTATGTTCCTGAGAAGTTATTGGTAACCCAAGGGCCATCACATCTTCTGTATAAGCACTGGTTTTTGTAGAAACAGTGAGGTCCTAGTTCACTTTGGGCATTTACATGTTTGGCAAAATTCTATAAAATGCTGCATAGAGAATATAGATTTAAAGGGCCGAAGTTATTAAAAAGGGGTGGGGTGAGCGAAAACATGCCAATAGAAACAGACAGCGTGGTTTTTTAATCCTTTCCACAGGAATTCAGGCAAAAGGGGAATAAAATAATTCTATAGGGTCACTTGTAATTCAGCTTAAACTAAGCTCAGGAAACTGAATACTATTTCTCAAAAGGCTGATTTATGTACTTAAAGTAACTCAGTCCCAGGTGCCATAAGAAGCAATACAACTTCTAGCAACATCCTAGCCTGCATGCTCTAACGAACTGCCTAAATCAATTTCTAACTTTAAAACATTTCAGAGTCAGTTCTACTGGGACTGGAAGCCCTGGACTCTCTCTTTACAGGGGCTGCTGCAGCAAGGAAGAGCCCGGCACCTAGGCAGACTCCACGTGATAAACAAATTGTGTCCCAGACTTTGTCTGTGAATCATTTCTTTGGAAACCTAAACACATTTTATGTAAAGAAACAGGTAGACACAGTTTGGCTGGCTCTCTGGCTTACCTAACCCTCCCATGTGCTGTGTGCTAAGTCACTTCAGTCTTGTCCAACTTTTTGCAAGCCTATGGACCAGAGCCTACCAGACTCCTCTGTCCATGGGATTCTCCAGGCAAGAATACTGGAGTAGGTTGCCATTTCCTCCTCCAGGGGATCTTCCTGATCCAAGGACAGGTATTCAAGCCACGTCTTCTGTATTGGCAGGCAGATTCCTTACCACTAGCACCACCTGGGAAAACCCCAAACCTTCCCAAGTCAATATAAACCACATATGGGTCAAACTCCCTCTACTATATAAAAACTCAACAACAGTTGCAGAATCACACAGAACAGGGACCTAGGTGGAGTGGCAGGGGGTTATAATTAATCAACTTCTTTTGGTTTATCCCTTTTATCCCCTCTCCATTTATCCCTTAATTAAAACAGGTTAAGAGCTGGGTGGAAATTGAGGGGATCACCTGAATGAGGTACAGCAACATCCTCAAGGATTTAATTTTAATTTTTTTTTTAGATTTTTTTTCTTGATGGGGACCATTTTTTAAGTTTTTATTGAATTTGTTACAATATTGTTTCTGCTTTACGTTTTGGTTTTGGGCATCAAGGCATGTGGGATTTTAGCTCCTCAACCAGGGACTGAACCAGCGCTTCCTTCACTGGAAGATGAATTCTTAACCTCTGGGTCGCCAGGCGAGTCCATTCAAGGGTTTGAGACTAATGACATGGGTTATTTATTATAAAGTTTTGCTTCACTATGCATAGTTTATCTTTGCTGACAGAGAAAAGAGCAAGAAAATGGCACAGCAGAGAAAGGAAAAAAAAAACCTCCAGCAATTTCTATGGGAAGGAGGCCCCTTTAGGGTAGCTATTATTGTTGCTAAGTCACAATATCTTGGAACCAAGCATTTTCAAGTCAAATTTACTTGGATCCATCAGGCTTCATTTTGCTTTTTGGTTCCAAAGACCTCGCTCACCCGGCCCTTTATTAGGCATGCTAATAAAAAGTGAAATAAAAACATTTCTGGCAACCTCCTATTCTTTTCTCTCAAAGTGCCCTGAAGTGCTGGTACAGAGGAGAACTAATACATCCCAAATGGAGGGGGTCAAAGGGAGAAGGAAGAGAAACAAAGGGCCTGGTTACTTCACAGAGTGGATAAGCAGACCCTGATAACCAAGTTGACTGTATTTGGAATTTTCCTGTTTCCTCCTGGAAGGAGGCAGGGGGCTGAATGAAGCGCTTATCTAAGAAGTGTCAGAGCCATTTAACAATGTTATTACAAGGATGTTGGTAAAGCAGAAGGGAAGATTTTGGCAGTTACAGATGGGATTATGTTTGCTGAACCTATTTTCTTGCTACATGTTAATCTGTGCTTTTCTAGTATCAAGCTCTTAAGGAGTTCAGATAAAGGCCTATCAGAAACTCTCCATTCACACTCTCCTTAGTATACACTGTAAGGAATTCCACAGCCCAACTGGGACGTGGATGGAATGAGATGATTTCAGTTCAATGTTTGGGAGAAGTCACTCTAAAGCAGGGACCATAGCAGGAGAAGTCTAGCTAAGAAAGAAGTCTCTCAGTATTCCATGTGTGGCTGCGGGATGGCGTGATGGATGGTTTCTAATAGTTTACACCCAATTTCACGTGAGAAATCATTCGAAAGAGTCTCAGCTGGGCTTCACAGACCCCTAATGAGAGAGAATGATGAAGTCAGAAATATATATATGCACATGAAAAAGTTGAATTCAGAGGGAGAGGTCTCTAAGAGGGTCTACTAGATAGAGCAGTCTGAAGCTTCAGAAGAAAAAAAATTACCATTTCCAGGAGGCCTTAAATCTTGGCCCACTGACAAAATGTTAAAATCTCCTCTTTCTTCATTTAAGCCAGAGCAATTTTATAGCATATAAATAATTTAAACTGCACAGATACAAAGAAAACCCTTACCAAGAGTTACTAAAATGGTAACAGAAGAGAAGCAAAGCGGGTGTAGCAGGTCACGGCACCTGGAGAGTAAGTCACAGTGTCCTCAGCACCAGGGAGGTCACAGAAGAAGTTGGGTTTTTAAAGGATGTAGGTCAAGGACAGAGTGAAGAGCACGTGGTCAAGAAAAAAATGTAAAGGAATGACATGAAATTGGGTCGAAACAGAGTCAAGAGGATGGTCCAGAGGGAGAGAAAAGTTATTGGAAAATGTGACAACTGGATGTGCTGTGTGCTAAGTCGCTTCAGTCGTCTCCAACTCTTTGTAACCCTATGAATTGTAGCCCACCAGGCTCCTCTGTCTGTGGGATTCTCCAGGCAAGAATGCTGGAGTGAGTTGCCATTTCCTCCTCCAAGGGATCTTCCCCCCTGCCCCCCACCCCCACCAGGGGATCATACCCGCATCTCTCATATCTCCTGCATTAGCAAAGAAGGTCTTTACCACCCGTGCCATCTGGGAAGCCCTTCCCAACTTGTGTCAGCTGTGAATCAGTGATAAAGAGATGATACTGAGGGCAGGGGGGCAAGGTGTATTGCATGGATAATGGATGGCATAGAAGAGGCTGGGCTGTCCTCCTCCCATGGAGTTCATGCTTGTATAAAAAAACACAATTGCCTTCAAACTAGATAGATGAAAACAAACGTGGTAAAGAAGAAACTGAAGCCTCAAAGAAGTGAGCTACTTCAAAAGGCTTCTTACTTTTAAACTGCACTGTGCAACTAGAGATGATCAGACTAAGTGAAGTAAGGCAGAAAAGGAAAGACAAATACCATATGACATCACTTATATGTAGAATCTAAAATATGACCCAAATGAGCATATCAATGAAACAGAAACAGAATCATGGAGATAGAGAGCAGACTGGTGGTCGCCAAGGGACAAGGGGATGGAGGAGGGATGGGCGTGGTAGGTTGTCATTAGTTGATGTAAGATTTTATATAGGAAATAGATAAATAACAAGGTTCTATGTATAGCACGCAGAACTGTATCTGTGTCAATATCTGTAATGTATCAATATCTGGTGATGAACCATAACAGAAAAGAATACTTAAGAAAGAATGTATATATGCATATAACAGAATTACTTTGCTGTACAGCAATAATTAACACATCATTGTATTGAAAAATCAACTATACTTCAGTAAAAAGCTATGTCTGAAAGATGGCAATGACGACCCTGTATGCAAGACAGGAAAAAAGACACAGTGGTGTATAACGGACTTTTGGACTCAGAGGGAGAGGGAGAGGGTGGGATGATTTGGGAGAATGGCATTCTATCATGTATACTATCATGTAAGAATTGAATCGCCAGTCTATGTCTGATGCAGGATACAGCATGCTTGGGGCTGGTGCATGGGGATGACCCACAGAGATGTTATGGGGAGGGAGGTGGGAGGGGGGTTCATGTTTGGGAACACATGTAAGAATTAAAGATTTTAAAATTAAATAAAAAATTAAAAAAAAAAAAGCTGTAGGTCCAGATATATTATATCCCAAGATATTGACAAAACTGATGGGACTTCTCTAAAAACTATTTTTATTTTGAAATAATTATATATTCACAGGAACACACAAAGAAATGTAGAGAGGTCTTGTGCAGAGTTTAGCCAGCCTTCCCGAATGTTTGCAGATGAAAATTTATGATCAGTAACCACATTTCTGAGAATTCATGGAGAATGAGAATGGTATCAGAAGACTGACATGTAGACAAATAATTTTAGAATTGTCAGTGGGAAGGTAATTTCTGACATCTATTATCTGAGGAGCTTGTACTGGATTTCTTGTGAAATGCTAGGAATGATTGATTAATGTTTTCAGTATATGTGAAGTGGTGATTATAGGAATAACACTAAGAACAAGGTGGGCAATTTCTTTTTTGGGAGAGAATTTCTTAACTGATAAACCAAGAAAGTTTTGCCTTCAGTGTATTTGTTTTCCCACCAGCTACTTGCAAAGTGTTTTCATTGTATGTCTGTTGACAAACTGGTTTTAACTGTTGTATAGAGAGAAGCTCATTGCTAGAACTGGGAGGTCAATGAATCAGCATCAGAATGGAAAATGTTCCTAGTATGTTCCTAGTATGTTCCTAGTGGCATGTCACAGGGCTTCAGCACAAACCTGAAGGACAATAAAAACTCAAAAATAACTTTGGCAGTTTCCTGGGTGGGGGTTGGGGGAATAAGATGAGGGTGGTCAAAAGGTACAAACTTCTAGTTATAAGATAAAAATGTTCTAGAGAAGTAAAATACAATATAAAGACTATAATTAACACTGCTGTATGGTATATTTGAAAGTTGCTAAGAGAGATTATGAAAGTTCTCAGCACAAGGAAAAAGAAATTTTTTGTTATTCACATGAGATGGTGGTTGTTAACTAAACCTATTGCGGTTATCATTAGCAGTATATATAAGTCAAATTGTTATGTGTACACCTTAAACTTATACAGTGCTGTCTGTCAATTGTATCTCAATAAAACTGAGGGGGGAAAAAAAAGACTTTAGCTGTTGGACAACTAGGTGGAAATCACCAAGATGAATTTGATAAATTTTAAAAGAATCATGCTATTAAAATACAGGATGAGAGAAATGTGTTTCAAAAGCAACACTTGTGAAAAAGGCTTTGGAGTTCTAGTTGGTGTCTTAATAGGGAGGAGAAGTGGGGAAAACAGCAATTTTAAGACATTACATGTCTCACATAAGAGATGACAGAATCATACTACACTTTACACTGTCAAAACCTACCTAGAATGCTGTGATCAGGTGTAGGTCCCGATTTTAAGAGGGATGTTGACAAGTAACTGCTGAGTCAGAGAAAGATGAAGGATCTGAGGGATGCTTATTTTGAGAAGAGAGATGGAAGCAGCTGGGTGTGTCATAGATGTCTTTACATATGGGAAGAGGCATCACATAGAAGAAGGATTAAATTAATTCCCTGTGACGTAAGGTATAGAAACAATGCCAAGATATGGATGATGCAGTAAATAACTGAATTAATACTAGAAAAATCCTTTACTGACCAAAGGCAGGAGTCAAATACCATATTTTAGAAGGTCAAGCAGTTTGAGTGTCTGAAGCATAAAGGCGAGATCGTGAAGGAAGATAAATTTGACTGTCCTTTGAATGCAATAAGTAGGAACTGGGTCAGAGCAGGCATTCATTTCCTGGGCTCCATCTCATCACAGAGTATTTTCTGACTTCATAGAAGCCAAATTTTGTGTGTAAGTGCAATTCTCAGGTGAGGTGGTCTATAATCGTTCACGGATTCCCCATAACCCCACTATCTTAAAGTTCACGTTTTCTTTGTATAGGATCAGAAAATAATGTTGACTAATACGAGAGACACTCAAGATGCATGAGTTTTTAGGGTGCATGAGGGATGAAAAGAAACAGACACAGAGTTCTAAGGACAGTCGGGCAGTCCACAGCAACAGAATTCGGCGGAAGGCAATTTGAAATGGTGGGAGCCAGCAGCAGCTCAAATGCTTTGGAAAGGTTTCATATGGCAAAAATTATAACATGCCTAGAAGACATGGAACATACTATCGAACACAGTAAATGATGTGCAGAGCAAGAAAACAAGAGCTGCCAGAAAGCCAAGTGGCAGACCACTTTAAAATAAATGGTGCAGAAAAGGGCTATGAGGTCAAATGAAGTAAAACACAAATGGAGACAGCTAGAGGTTTAAGGAAACCCTTATGGAAGTGACAGGACATCTGAGGGTCAAGATACTCTTTCTTTTATCCCAACCAAAGGCAATTCTTATGGTTATTTAAGCATTCTTCTTATTATGTCCTCTGAGCAAAAACACATCCTTCACATACGAAGTGCCCAAATGTTTGAGGATGACTATTCAGATACTCCTTGACCTCCTTGCCTCAAACTTTAAGAGTTCCCAGTCCTTAGGGAGGAGGCTATTTCTAGTGAAGAGCCTCAGAGAACTGGATTAGGAGTTAGGATTTGACATGAGGGGAAATAAAAAGCCTCTGTCCGTTTCTGAATAAGCACTGTATCATGATCCAAACCCAAAATCTGAAGATTTTGAGTCACAAGGCTGTATGTGAAAAAACTGGGAAAAAGCCAAGTACAAGTCTCTTATGACCAGTCTAGGGCAGAACAGTGGAAATGAGAAGGAGAGGGTGAGCCAGAGAAATGCTGGACAGGAAGGATTGCAGAGCTTGGGAAAGTGCTTGGTGATGGATGAGATATCAGGGATTGAACTCTCCTTGACTTCCTAATGCACTTAGCAGCCCCAGTCCACAGGCAGGTGCAACTTGGAGGGAAAAACAAAAACAAACCAGCATTCAATTGCTACATCTTTTTATTACACGAGAAGCACAGATGTGTGATGGCCATGGAAGGGAATATGAAAACCAAGGATGCACTCTTGATGGAGCACAGAGCAAATAAGACCAAAAGTACATCTCAAGTAGATGTTGTCTCCTGGTTACTGAAAGGAAAGAGGAAAATGTCCAGACTGGAGTGACTATCACAGAGTTTGATTCTGGAAGTCCTCTAAGGATGAGGTTTTACTCTGAGCAGAGGAAGTCCAAGGTATAGTATGGAATTCTGTCCATGCTCTGTATGGGGAAGGGAGTATACGGAAGAGGAACAAGAGGCCACTCCTCTTGGTGCAGAAGGAGCTAATTAACCTGGGGGAGGTAACTTATATGAAACTGACATTTGTTGAGCTTCTGCTGGGTGTCAGGCACTTTAGACACACTGTCTTATTTAAACCTTACAAAAATTCAACAAGGAAGAGTGAGACTGGAGATAAGTAAAATAAGTACCCCCATTGACTGTTCTGATTGCTAAGAGTTCTTGGAAGGTCTTTCCGGAGAGAAATAAGCATTCTCTTTATGAAGGAAGTGTGTGTTTTCTCTGAGACACAGAGAACACTCAAGATAAAGAGTAATGAACTTTTAGGGGATGTGCTAGTCTCAGAATATAACCTGTACAAAGAGAGTGTTAAGGAACACATTATGATTGAAGAATATTTGATCACAGAGACAATAGGTCCAAGAGCTCCTGTGGTCTTCTCCTTTTATGAAGATGAAGGATTACTGTCATTAGACCTCCTGATACAAGGCCCCCAGGCCCAGGTAGAAGAGCCGGAACTGAAGTAGTGACTTTTTTCAGATCCCTTGATCCTATGGGTCTTCACCAGAGTTTGTAAACCGGGAAGACCAGTGGGCACAGTTCTTCCTCTGATTTTTACATCTGTGGGAACGTTGGATCAATTTCTCTGTAAATGTACAAATCATCAACTTGCATGCGCCAATTTATCTACTCCTCTTTTATTTGATCTTCCTTATACCAGGTCAGGAGATAGGATATCTATAGCCCACACTCCCTCAAGACTCAGGCAGAGGATTCAGATAAAGGCAGCGGTCAGGTAAGCTACCTGTAGCACTTGCAAAGAAAGAGGTTGCTTCCAGAATTTGCTAGAAAATAAATGTGGCTCAATTCTTTTATGCTGGGTGGATTTAGCTGCATTCCCCCAGGGGACTAATGTTTCTTCTTAGGGTTCTTTTCTTGAAATCCTTGTGAATGTTTGAGGAGAGGTCCCTCTAGAGATAACTATCTCAGTCACAGGCACAATGGCTTCTGAATTATGTTGCCATTTCTAGTGTGAATACTATGCTAACGCAGTATCATGGGTGACAATGAAAATACACCCTGGTCAGGACATTCAAATTTACGACTTTAGCAACAGCCTTAACTTCACCCACGCTGGTAAGCTCAGGGTTTTATGTTATTGTACTTCCTGGGAAATTTATGCCTCGATGTGCAATGCGGGTGAGTTGTGGTTACTCTGGGAACCTTCATTTTGCATTTCCTGACTTCTGTGTGTTCAAAGGGACAAGCTTTCAAAACTAGCCCACAGAAAAGCACATCAGGTTGGCTAATGTTGCGTAATTCCCTGTGCCTGGGAAATGGAGCCAGGAACCTCCATGGCTGGGCATATTTCAGTCTGCTCCTGGGTTCACAGATCAGGGGTCTGCGGATGATGGAGACCCTGATCCAGGTGCCAAGCGCCAAGTAATGAACAAGAAAAGGAACACTGATTAATTGGTGCTGTTATAATAACCATCACTGATTGAATACTTAGTCCATGCCAAGAACTATTCTATGTACTTTCCTTGAATTTTTCATGTTAGCTTTATCTTCAGTCTTTGAAGTAGGTTTTATCATCCCAACTATGCCTACCTATCAGGATGCTGAGTGAAGGAGAAAATGCATACATTGTCCAAGGTCACGTGAGCAGCAGAGCCAGAACGCAGATCTAGTTCTGTTGGCCCCAGAGTTCATGTCCTACTCTGGGCTGCCTCTCCATCCAGTAAGACCTGATAGGTAACTCCAGCTCTGCTCGCTATGTAATCTCATGAGAAATTTAACCTTGGTTTCCTCTTTGGTGAAACAGGGGTGATACATAACTAACAGACCACTGGCAGCTTAAAGGGGATCAAGTTTATGCATCATTTTGTTATTATCATTGGTGTTCTCTGTTAAGGACTCTGAGATCATGGAGTTGGTTTAGTCAAGTGGAAAGGGCCAAGTAAGAAAGGTCTATCATATTTATCCTTGGTTATAAGCTATTTGGGGCTTCCTGGTGACTTAGTGGTAAAGAATACGCCTGCCAATGCAAGAATCGTAGCTTCAGTCCCTGGGTTGGAAAGATCCCCTGGAGAAGGAAATGGTAACCTACTCCTGTATTCTTCCTGGGAAATCCCATGGACAGAGGAGCCTGGTGTGCTGCAGTCCACAAGGTCACAAGTAGCCAGACACAACTTAGTGATTAACCAACCCACCAACCAACAGTAAGCTATATGAGGGCCAGAATTTTTGCCTATTTTGTCCATTACATATGTCCAGTGCTATGAGAGTTCTTGGCACACAGACAGTCATATCTGTTGCCTGAATAATTTGCATTAAGCTACCTCCCACTCCACGCTCTCTCCTGGCTCCTGCTGTCTTTGACACGGCTGTGTGCTGGGTACTTTGGGTACTTTCTGGCTTCTTTCAGAAACCACCTGTCTTGCCCAATCGCATCAGCCACTTACTTTCTGCTTGGAAACGGCCATATTACTTGGCAAATAATTTAGTGTGTTTTTACTCTTGGGAATTTGCAAAGCAACGCAAGTTTTTTGCATCCTATACTTTAAACCCACAACGATTCCCGATATGGACTTCTTAATGCTGTAACAAGCTCTGGTGGGCGGGAAGGAGGGGGGAGATGAGTTTGGAAACTGACATTTGCCATCCTTAAAATTATACTAGATTGAAACCCACCTGTGTCTGTGTCCAAGATCAATTGGGCCAAACCTACGAAATCAGACAGTGCCACCCGCAGGAGACCCAGTTACCCCCCACAAGCTGTGGTCTCTAAGAAGTGCTGAAGTCTGTATATCTTAGCACCTATGTAATTGTTTTAGTTATTTATTCTGCATCCCGAAGGATTTTTCTTATGTGCATTATGCTTCTAAAGGAGCTTTTCAGGTTTTTGACATGAGTCTTATGTTTCTAAGCCCTCCAGCCAACACACAGCTTCAATGCCCTACTATTTGTGCTTGAATTACCATTCAGTAAGTTTGGGGCTCAGTGCTGTTTGATGTCATCATCTTTCCTGTGCCCTCCTGGGGCAAATGATTCCAGTATTTTTTATCCTTATGGCCAGGTTTAAAATTCACTCATTCTAAAGTGACTCCTTGGCAGTTTCAGAAATGACCCATGGCCTCTGGCTCTTGAGGTCTTACTGTCTGCTCTGCTTCCTATTAAGGTGATCTTCCTCCAAGACTGTGTTCTTGTTTCTGACTACCCCTCTACTCTCTCACCTCACCCCTTCCTGATTCCCTCCCATTTTTCCTCTGAGATTAAAAAAAGGCAAGTTTATGAAACTGGCAAGGACATATCTTGCAATGATGAAACCAAGACCTTGGAGTTTGAAACTCACAGACTCAGAGAACGAACTTATGGTAACAAGGGGGGAAGAGATAATTAGGAAGTTTGGGATTGACAGGTACACAGTGCTGTATTTAAAATAGATAGCCAACAAGGACCTCCTGTATAGCCCAGGGAACTCTGTTCAATGTGATGTGGTGGCCTGGATGGGAGGAGAGATTGGTGCAGAACGGATACATGTATATGCAGGGCTGAGTCCCTTCACTATCCACCTGAAAGTATTACAACTTTGTTAATTGGCTGTTCTCCAATATAAAATAAAAAGTTAAAAAAAAAAGACGTTGGAGTTTGAATCACAACTTTGCCACTTCATGTCTGTGTGACCAAGAGGAAGTTGTCTTAGTCTCTTAGACCCACTTTCTCAGTCACCAAATGACATAGCTGAGCCTTCTTTATGAGAACTGACCTGTCCTTGGCACCCGCTGAAAGTCTCCTATCCCTGAGGAAGAAGCGTCATACTGTAGACTTCTTAGAAGAAGTATTCTATTAATAAGAAAAGTTAATTTTTAAAGCTATCAGCCAGATTTTTTTTTGAGGGGATAAATGAGGAAGATAAGCCAGAAAGAAATGTTGTCATAACTGTGGGAATTGCCGTGTTTACTAATTTGACTTTCTTTACAATTCATGAAGTAAAAGATTTATTTTGGTTTTGTACCTTGTGTATGCGTGTGTGTGTGTGTGTATGTGCGCACACGTGTGTGTGTTTCACTTGAGCTTAAAATCCTTTTTCATGTCAGAACCAGTGAATGCATTCATCCCTTTGGATAAAAAATTCAGAGAGTACCTCTTCTGTGCCTGCTCCCCTGCGAAATGCAGGTTAGTACAGAGGCCCAGGCAGGAGAAACAGAAAACCACATAAATGATGATAATACATTGTGACAAACACCACCATGGCGCCTCATCGGGGAGCTCATTTTTGTGGCCTCCTGTCCCTGTTTCAGGAAATGGAAGCATTTATGGGAGACGTTCTGAAGGGAATTTCCCCTGGCGCTTCTCCATGTCAGAGGGGACGTTTCTTTTGAAGTGTCTCTTATTATCGGAAGACAAAGCTCTCCAGAACGCTGCTGGCGGAAGCCGCAGGCAGTTGCAGGGGGAGAGAGGTCAGTCAGGATTATTGTTCTGTCGTAATTAATTAAAGAATCTTCCTAAGGTTCCCGAAAGCCCGAGAGACGTGTGCCATGAATACGAGGCAAGTGCTTTGGCTTCTGGGTTTTGTTTTTGCTGCACATTTGCAGAGATTCAACAGTGAGGATGGCGCGTATGAGTCAAACAGCCTATGAGAGCAAATGACAGACGTGTGTCACAGCCCACAGTTCGCAAACTGTGTGAAAGGGCTAGTCGTGTTCGACTCTTGCAACCCCATGGACTGTAGCCCACCAGGCTTCTCTGTCCATGGGATGCCCCAGACAAGAAGACTGGAGTGGGTTGCTCTTTCCTTCTCCAGGGGAATCTTCCCAACCCAGGGATCAAACCCGTGTCTCCTGCATTGCAGGCAGGCTCTTCACCATCTGAGCTACCAGGGAAGCCCCAAGTTCTCAAGAATGTTTTTTATTGGTTGGTTGGTTGGTTTGGTGGCTGGCTGAGCCCTTTGGAACCTCTTATGCCTCCACGAGTACATACACACCTTTACCAGGCATCCTTGGTTCCTCGGCTGAAAGCAGCCAGCCATTCAGGAGGTGACTTGAAGACAGGACAGTGGTGGTGAGAGGTTTCAGCTCCTCTCCTCCCTTGGGGAAGCTGGGCTTAGGCCTGGCCACTGTGGTGTCCCTAACTCCGGCTACCGTTATCCTGCTTCTCACTGGGAGGTGTCAGGCTGCTTTTCAACCTGTGTACCCTGTGTCTGCTTCTTGATAAAAGAATAAAGTCGAAAAAAAAAAAAAAACTGAGGACACTGAAGGGACGGTCTCAATTCTACATATCCCGCTTCATTCATTTTTAGATGTTTCAAACCGTGTGTCCTGTTTCAGATCTGTTCGTGACGCTGTGTCCTGTTTGTGATCTCCTTGTGAACAGCAGACTTCAGTATTCTTCTCTCAGCACATAAAATCCATTCTCTGTGGTGTTTCTTTGCCATCCAAGAGCCCTGCTTTTCCGTTCATCCTTAGTGGCCCCCACGTGCCTGTCAGCTCTCCTGTTCCGTCCACCCTTAAGAGCTCTCTCTCCAGGCCTGGCATTTTCCATCTCATGTTGCCAATGGACCCTGGAGATGATGGTGGTGTCGGGGGTGCGAGGGCAGGGGTATGACAAGACAGAGCTCTGAGGTCCTCACAGACATCAGCTTGGCTTCATGCTCCCCCCACTCCAGCCATGAATGGCAACTGAGTGAACGGTGTAGAAGGCAGAGGCTAGACATTCCCAGCTAGCATCCCACTTCCCGCTCAGTGGTGAATCTTGCTGTGCGCCCTTGAGTGAGTCACTTAACACTTCTGGGCTCATGTTTCCTTATCTGAAAAGTGGGGACAAAAATTGTATCAATCTCATGGAGCTATTAGCTCCATTAATATATGTATTTAGAACAGTGAATAAAAAATAGTGGGTACAATATGAGTATTTGCTGTTAATACCACTGACTGCTATTACTGCTACAACCCATCAGTGTTAGTGTAAATGTTCAGAAGTTTTCGGTGTAACACACGTAGTGATACAGGCCACTTGGGAAGCTCCTACGAGCACAGGGAAGGAAAGAAAGAGTAAGAAGTGAATGTTAGCCAAGGCCAAAGCCCTGGAGCTTCCCTGGTGGCTCAGTGGCAAAGAATCTGCCCGCCAGTGTAGGAGACACAGATTCCATCCCTGCTCCGGAAAGATCCCACGTGCCTCAGAGCAACTAAGTCTGTGCGCAACTACTAAGCCTGTGCCCTACAGCCTGGGAGTTGCAACTACTGAGCCCACGTGCCACAATTATTGGAGCCTGCAGGCCCTGGAGCCTGTGCTTGACGGCAAGAGAAGCCAGTGCAATGAGAGGCCCAGACACTGCAACTGGGGAGTGGTCTCCGCTTTCCACAACTAGAGAGCAACCCAGGCAGCAACAAAGACCCAGCACTGCCAAATCATAAAACTAAACAGATAAATAAAATTTAAGAAAAAAAGAATGGTTCTTTAAAAAAAAAAAAAAAAAAGACCCAAACCCTCCTTTCCCCCCTAGCACATCCTACAAGTTGATGCCCAGGGCAGTCAGGACCGTCCTGGATGGTGTGGGGCTGCTCTAGGGTCTGGTCCCGTGATTCCTTTAGGTTTGCCTGGACTTTCCTGACCACTCCCCACCCCATCGAGTGGCTAGCTGTCACTCTCCCCTCTGACTCAGCCAGCAGGCATCTTCAAAAATCAGCACAGGGAAACCCACAGCCAAGCATCACAACTTTATCTATTGCCTGCTCCTCACTGTATGACATAAGGTTCCTCCCAGTGAAGTTGTGGGTCTTTATGAGCACCCCCCCCCCTTTCTTATCCCCCCATCAACTCCATAACAAATCACGACATGTGCAGCACAATTTGGCTTGGAATTTGAGCTTTGACTTTTACCCAAAAAATTATGTGTTTCTAAATATTGGCCGTCACTTCTACTATTTGAGTCTAGATGATACGTGCATATATTTCCTGTCTATTCAGATGACTGGTGACTTGGATGACAATGTGTTTTTCTGGTTGTTTTATTTTACATAAACTCTAACCTCTTTCTCTAACCCTTGAATTATTTTTTTCAAGGGATCAGCCAATTTGTGTTTGGTTGTCTAGAAAAAAAAAAAGGTGTCTTATGGTGATTAGATAGAGGCAAACTTGCTTTCAGAGAATGTAATTTTCTTAAGATATGGGAGCTTGCTGACTTCCTTTCTTTGACACAAATATTACGCCTTATCTAGACCTACTAATGAGATTAACCTAGAAAATGGATCTGCAAAATGGAAGCTTTGTTTTAAACTTTGACAATTTCCCCATTAAAAAAAAAGAATGCTGTGAAATCATTCATTAGAAAAAAAAGCAAGCGGTGAAAAAGAACAATTGAATCATGTTCATTAAATTTAGAATTTCAGGCCAAAAATACAGAAAGGGAAAAAAAGAGACAGAGAGAGATGCTAGCCAAGGGCAAATAAAGGCAATTTGCAATCAATGGTGGCTGCCAAGGGCCAAGCAAAGTTCCCCATTGGCCTTTGACGAATATTTTTCTAGAACAGGCGAACAACAGACAACTGTCTGATCACTCGGACTTTCGCCAGGATTTCTGGCCGCAGCAGTTCATAGGAAGTGTGTATGGTGAAAGTGTGCCTGTTATGAAGGAACAGAGGCCAGCAGCTATAATGGAAGGTAGACAGAAAGGGAAGTTTTACTCTTATTCTGTCCCAAGGTGCTTAATTTTTGCTTAATCCTCTGCTCACCATTTATCACAGAAGCTTCTTCAATTCAGATGTGCTGAGTTGCTTCAGTCGTGTCCGACTCCTTGCAGTGCCATGGACTGTAACCTGTCAAGCTCTTCTGTGCATGGGATTTTCCAGGCAAGAATACTGGAGTAGGTTGCCGTTTCCTCTTGCAGGGGATCTTCCTGACTCAGGATTGAGCCAGCGTCTCTTATGTCTCCTGCACCGGCAGGCGGGTTCTTTGCCACTAGTGCCACCCGGGAAGCCCTTTTTTTTCAGCCTGTGAGTCTTCAAATACATGTAGCCCACCCATTCCATGTAGTTTTTCCCCCTGAATCTGGCCCATATGATGTCACATTTCTCTACTTTGCGGAGATAAACCTCAAATTCCTATAAAGGCCAGTGAAGTAACATACATGAGGGAAACTGCCCAGAATTTCCAGGTCTTCCTATTTTTTATTTAAATATTTATTTATTCATTTGGTTGCGCTGGGTCTTAGATGTGGCATGCGGGATTTTCGTTTTTCATTGCCGTTGTGTGGGGTATTTAGTTGTGGGCATGCGGGATCTAGTTCCCTGACTGGAGATCAAACCTGGGCCCCCTGCATTGTGAGGGAGGAGTCTTAGCCACCGGACCACGAGGGAAGTCCTTAGGTCTTCCTACTTTCAAAGAAGCTTGGCGAGGGTGGGATGATTTGGGAGATTGGCACTGAAACATGTATATTATCATATGTGAAACAAATCGCCAGTCCAGGTTCGATGCATGATAGAGGATGCTCGGGGCTGGTGCACTGGGATGACCCGGAGGGATGGTATGGGGAAGGAAGTGGGAGGGGGTTCAGGATAGGGAACACGTGTACACCCGTGGCGGATTCATGTCAATGTATGGCAAAACCAATACAATATTGTAAAGTAATTAGCCTCCAATTAAAATAAATAAATTTATAATAAAAAATAATAAAGAAGCTCAAGTTTCAGCTGGTTTCCCGAGTTAGGTTTTCCATTGTCACCGGTCCCTTTAACTCATCACTCCTGCCTTTCAGGAAGTAACAGGAAGGGTGATCTCCAGACAGAGCCTGTGCATTCTCAGTGTTAGGGACCGTCTCTCCTCCTCTGGATACCTTCCCCGCTGCAGTTCATCATGTAAATGGTCCCTATAGACAGGGATCCCATCAGAGTGCTTGAGAAGAAAGCACAAGCAAAGCCTCCCTTTGAGATGAGTATACAGAGGCTTCTTTTATTTCTGACTGTTCCTATTTCTGAATCCCAGCTCCAGGAAGTTAAGACATACTACTGATACCAGGAGTAAATGCACATTCTGAAGAAGCCTCTAACCTTCCAGATTTCTCTCTTTGCTTTGTCCACGTCATTGCCTCTATTTGAATGTCTACACCGGTATTTCACATGTCCAAGCTCAACCTGTGACTTAAGGATCAGCTCAACTAATGTCTATCTGAGATCTTTCCACATTTTAAAGTTTTCTCTCTGAACTTTGACAACTGCAGCAGTTTATCTATCAGTATTGAGCCAGAACTTAACACTTATAACCCTATATTTTAGTTATTTGCATACATTTACCATATTCTTGTACATCGCAATAAACTAATTTCTTGGAGGATTCAAGCTCAGCATTACATCTCCTTGCAAAGCACATTGTTGACTTGGTAAATGTTAACAGAATGAATGTTTTACTTCTTCCAGCTCCACGATGCAATTGTTTAACACTGTAATTTTCATTTGAAATGACTATATTGCTTACTAACACATTCATTTACATCTAGTATTTTGTCCTCAGTTTACTTTTGAATATTAGCAGTTATTTATTTAGCATGGTGAGGTTGTAATCTGACACTGATCTCAATGTGATCTTGTGTATTTCAAGACGTTCAAAATAAAAACAATCAAACGATCTGGAAGCTTACAGGCTCTCTTATTAATCATGTATCTTGGCAGTGAGAGTTGCAATATGTTGCCACCTTTTAATTAAATCTGTATTCTCGTGAATTAGCCAAAAGAGAGAACATTAAAAAAAAAAATGAACCAAGAAGGATAAGAAGGATAATAAGTTTAGGAAACCGCTTGGGTAATCAGAACCCTTGGTGTAGAAACACCAGGACTACATCATTTTCCCAGCGGCTATGAGAATGCTGCAGGAAGGAAGGGAGGCCAGGAAAGAACCTTTCCATTTTGACTGGAAAATAACCAATAAAATATTATATTGCCTTATAATATATTAATCGATACCATTGAACCGAAAGGACGAGTCAATTAGGAGCTTGACTAGATTGGGAGTGTCAGATAGCAGATGAAATTTTAGAGGCTATGTAGATTCTAGGATACTACTATCCATGACTGCGTTACAGAGCTCTCTGAAAACTGGCTAACAGCTATAGGTTTTATTTATTATTTTATTGGAAGATAATTGCTTTGCAGTGCCGTATTGGTTTCTGCCATACAACACGAATCAGCCATATATATATATATATCTCCCCTTCCTCTTGAGCCTTTCTCCCACCCCTGCATTCCAACTTCTGGTTGTCACAGGGTGTCACAGAGTGCCCCTGAGTTACACAGCAGCTCCCCACTGGCTCTCTGCTTTGCACACAGCACCGCGTATATGTCAGCGCTCCTGTGTCAACTTCATCCCACCGTCCCTTTCCCCTGCTGTGTCTACAATACCGTCCTCTACATTTGCGTTGATCTTATCTTAAAAAGCACATATATACAAAGAGATGGGAACACCAGACCACCTGACCTGCCTCTCAAGAAATCTGTATGCAGGTCAGGAAGCAACGGTTAGAACTGGACATGGAACAACAGACTGGTTCCAAATAGGAAAAGGAGTACGTCAAGGCTGTATACTGTCACCCTGCTTATTTAACTTCTATGCAGAGTACATCATGGGAAACGCTGGACTGGAAGAAACACAAGCTGGAATCAACACTGCCAGGAGAAATATCAATAACCTCAGATATGCAGATGACACCACCCTTATGGCAGAAAGGGAAGAGGAAGTAAAAAGCCTCTTGATAAAAGTGAAAGAGGAGAGTGAAAAAGTTGGCTTAAAGCTCAACATTCAGAAAACGAAGATCATGGCATCTGGTCCCATCACTTCATGGGAAACAGATGGGGAAACAGTGGAAACAGAGTCAGACTTTATTTTTTGGGGATCCAAAATCACTACAGATGGTGACTGCAGCCATGAAATTAAAAGACGCTTACTCCTTGGAAGAAAAGTTATGACCAACCTAGATAGCATATTCAAAAGCAGAGACATTACTTTGCCAACTAAGGTCCGTTCAGTCAAGGCTACGGTTTTTCCAATAGTCATGTATGGATGTGAAAGTTGGACTGTGAAGAAGGCTGAGCACCGAAAATTGATGCTTTTGAACTGTGATGTTGGAGAAGACTCTTGAGCGTCCCTTGGACTGCAAGGAGATCCAACCAGTCCATTCTGAAGGCAATCAACCCTGGGATTTCTTTGGAAGGAATGATGCTAAAGCTGAAACTCCAGTACTTTGGCCACCTCATGCGAAGAGTTGACTCATTGGAAAAGACTCTGATGCTGGGAGGGATTGGAGGCAGGAGGAGAAGGGGAGGACAGAGGATGAGATGGCTGGATGACATCACTGACTTGATGGATGTGAATCTGAGTGAACTCTGGGAGTTGGTGATGGACAGGGAGGCCTGGTGTGTTGCGATTCATGGGGTCACAAAGAGTCGGACACGACTGCGCGACTGAACTGAACTGATATCTTAAAAAGCACATAGATACAAAACTAGCTGTAGGTTGAGACTTGTTGCTTTAGAACACATTACCTTCTTAGGGGCAAGGAAAATGCACCTTGGGAAGCGCTGGCAATTTTCTCAGGATCGTATAAGAAATTAGTGACAGAGAGGTAGGGTCACTGGACAGGGCCTCCAGGACTCAAGCCTCGGTTTTGGTATCTTCTCTGATGGTTGGTATCCAACAAATTAAGTAATTAATTTTGATTGAATAAAACTCACTTATAATTTTGCTCACTAGGAGGGAAATAGAAATTAAAGTCTAAGATCCTCGGTGTCAGGCACCATACCAAGTCCTTTCACATATACGACTCTACTACCACAACAACCATAGGCAATATTATTATTATTTTACATTGAGGAAATGAAGACTAAGAGAGACTGACTTTCTGGGACTTCCATGGACTTTACTTTCCATGAAGGGGACACAGGTTCCACCCCTAGTTGGGGAGCTATGATCCCCTATGCCTCGGGGCCAATAAAATCAAAGCATAAAACAGAAGTAATACTGTAACAACTTCAAAAAAGCCTTTAAAAATAGTCCACATTAAAAAGCTTCAATGGAAAAAAAGAGAGAGTGGCTTTCTCAAATTTATACAGATGTAAAATAGGACTCAGATATGAATCCACAGCTTTTCATAGCCATTTAGAGATCACTTAGGGCAGCAAATATCATCTTCTTCAATAACCTGAACTAGTTCAGGCTTGAGCATATTGCAGCTTGGGGACCCTCCCCTTCCCATGCCCCTCCACAGCTATTCCTCCCTTACTGGGCTGCAAGTAGTCTCAGAATTGGCAAATCAGCAACCACACGGCCACTTAAGCAATTTCTTTGGTCAACATGGTGTTCTCTTCCATCACCACGCTTTCATCAGGCTGATAGTGATGCCTGCCAGGGAGGATGGGAAGCAGGTTTTCCCTTCTCTCCTGTTTCTATCATAAAGCACTTTGGTCCGTTTAAGGGCTTCCCAGGTGGCACAGTGGTAAAGAATTCTCCTGCAATGCAGGAGACACAGGAGACACAGGTTGGATCCCTGGATCAGGAAGATCCCCTGGAGGAGGAAAGGGCAACCCACTCCACTCTTCTGACCTGGGAAATCGCATGGACAGAGGAGCCTGACAGGTTACAGTCCATGGGGTCACAAAGAGACAGACACTACTTAGCACCATAGTCTCTGTTTATGCTTCATGTTTAAGCACCTGCCTCTGAAATCTAGCAAACTGGTCTTGATCAAGTGATTAGGCTGTTGAAATTTCTCACGATGGTTCCAGAAAAAGTCTCCACTCAAGGTTATTAGCCTCACCTAGATGGGGTCCCAAACTGAGTGAGAATATAGCTTAATGGTTAAGAACACAGAATCTGGAATAGATTACGAGTCCAGAATGTAATCCTGTTGACTGAGCAAAGTTCATCTTTCTTAGATCCCTTTCCTAACCTGCAAAATTGAGGGGGGAAATAGCTTTGTTTATCCATTAAATTGGACAGAACAGCTTGCGGGGTCTTAGTTTTTCAACCAGGCATCAAACCTGCACCCTCGGCAGTGAAAGCGCAGAGTCCTAAACACTGGACTCCCAGGGAATTTCCCAAATAGCTTTACATTGTTGGGAATAGTAAGTGAGAAGATGAATATAGAGCTTTTAGGTGAGTGTCTGGCTTGTGGAAATTTCTCGGTAATGCTGTCTATTGTCATGTCTTCAAGTGTATCTGGGGCAATATGCAGAAGCAGGGCTCCTGGCCAGGGGGTACCCTCTCATTTCTTTTCACTGTCCAAACACATTCTCCTTGGCCGCTGAGGAATCCCACGCCTGGTCCATGGAGCCACTGTTCTCTTCTCCACAGCAGCTCCTGGTTTTAGCAGCTGCGAGCATGGCACAGACAAGGCACCCTAATCTCATCTCCTTTTTTCCCACTCATGCTGTGTTATCTATGCTCAGGACCGCACTCCAGCTTTCATTACCTCTGAAATTGTTCACGGACGTTCACTCCCTAGTACATCATGCATCGTTCTTCCTACCTTCCCGACGCACCTTTCACTTCGACAGTACTTTGTTGATGTTGTTTAGTTGCTAATTTGTGTCCAACTCTTTGAGACCCTAAGGACTGTAGTCTTCCAGGCTCCTCTGTCCAAAGATTTTCCAGGCAAGAATACTGGAGTGAGTTGCCATTTCCTTCCCCAGGGGGTCTTCCAGACCAAGGGATCGAACCCACATCTCTTGCATTGGCAGACAGATTCTTAACCACTGAACCACCAGGGAAGCCACCAACAGTACTTGGACCTCGTCAAACCCTCTGCAATCCATTGTCCCTGTCATTTCCTATCGCTGAGCTCTTCCCTTTCTTCTCCTGTGTCTGTATTCAGCAGATGTTTTGTGAGCCTTCATTACCGTTCATCCCTTGTCCACCTCTTCACTGCACTGACTTCTAAAACTGCCCACTGCTAATAAATGCACCCACTAGTCCTCAGCGCTCAGAAAACCTTTACAGAAGTAAAGAAAGCTGAGATAACTAGACCGAACAAGAGAAAACAAAAATCTCTGCCTATGAGGAATGGAATTACAGATGACCTTGCTATAGGCTTTTCAGGGATAAACATGTACCCCATAAACAACCCAAGTCCTTATTTCTTGCTGAAACTCAAACATAAGGGCTGATGTATGCTTGCTTGCTTCTCTATTTGTTTATTTATGCTCTGATTTATTTTATTAAATGTGACCATGAAAAGTAAGCTACACAGCATGGACTTCATTTAGAAGGTTGTGCCTATTTGTCTTGTTTGGAATTAATTGTTTTTCACGTTTAGCTCATTATAGCAAGGAACTGGTACTCTAATATTAGAGCAATAGTAACATGAATATACATATTCTAGTAATCTAACGTGACAGATTTAAGGTTGCTGACTCACAGCATTGCTTGGAAAATGAATCTGAATCTTGGAAAACTGCAAAGTTCAGTTTGTAATTTTCTAAACCTCTTGGGCTAAAATTCAAAATGTAAATTTTGTAAAATTAGACTTCAAAAGACATTACTGCAATATAGTATTTACCGATTCTTAGGGCTGGGATGGAGGTACTTTGTCATGGTGTTCCTAATTACATATTAGGTTCTTATTTCAAGAGCCCTTTGAAAAGTGTGTATTAATGTGTGTGTGTGTGTAGTATTAGGGAAATACTTCTTATGGGAAATAAAAACAAGAACATAAATTCAGAGGAGCAAACAATATTGATCAGCCATTGTGCACCAAGTTGAGGTTTCTCACTAGATTTGACAAAGAATGAGATCTAGCATTGTTTTTTCTAAATAAAGGAGATAAGGTTCAAGTGCTTTTTCTCTCCATGCAAGCTTATTTTCTAAATTCCAGTCACGAGGTTGTTTTTTTTTTTTCTTTTTTAAAGCCACTCTTCTAACTGGATAAATGGCTCCCTCTGGACTGAGTTGTAGAATTAGGGCAGGTCCTCAAGACATCTGTGTTTGGCAGAACCCAAATGAATCCACCTGCCTTTAACTTTTATTATCCACAAAACCTATCTTTGGCACTTTCTTTTCTAAGTAAATTCATCCCTCTGCCAACTTAAGGAATGAAAAGGCTGAACCAAAATTCTTGGCCAGTTTTTTTTTGTTTTTGTTTTTCTTTTCTGAAAATGATCGGTACTTTTCACAAAACAGAATTTCATCAGGGATGTTGCTGTCACTGCAAGTAAAGAGAATGAGAAAGGTGGAGAGGAAGGGAGAGAGCAAAAGGAGAAGAAATGAGGGTGTACGAGGGAACAGTTAGCAGCAACAAGCATCTGCTCTGTGCCTTGGATCCTGTTTAGAATCTTAGGGGATGTGGAAGAAGTAAAGTGACACGCAGCCCACCTAACAGACAGCACGGTCATCCTCTGTGGTCACCACGCACACGTGAGCAACAAGGCTGTGCCTCTCTCTAACGAGTCTTGTGTTTTCCACCAGTGCCTTCTTTGCCCACAAAGTCTCCTGTGGTTTATCACATTCATCTAAGGAAGGGAATATCACTGCTTTATCCATTGCTGTGTTCCCAGCACCTACCCTCATCGGTATGCAAATATTTACTGAATAATCAACTGATAAATTGAAACAGTCACAAACACCTGAGTGGAGATTTGTAGTGAGGAGACAGATCAATAGCTAGAGAATAGCTGAAAATATATGTTTGGAAGTCTCCCCAGATTTTTCAACTTGAGTTAATTTCTGTCCAGTCATGGTGTTTGTAGACATAGGCAATGCTGGAACATCTGATCTAACCTGAGTCTCCACTGCCCTCTGTGACGGTCTTTGATGTTGTTTGCCAAATATTCAGATTCTTTCCATTTGGGCATAGGCCACGTGACTTTAGTTCTAGCCAATGAGTTTAGGTGGAAGTGACATATATCACCTTGAAGCAGAACTGTTAACTGGAAAAGTAGGACTCTCTGTGTTTCTTTTTGCCACAGTGACTGACAATGTTCCCATGAGTGACTAATCTATCAACCCTCCCACCCCGCAGCAGACAGTGGCAAGTAAACAGAGCCCCCAGCTGACCTCAGTGACATGTTCTATGAGCTAGAAATAAACCATTGTTGTCTATGAGCTCTGAGATGTTGGTGTTGTATTACCATAAGGTTATGTAGCTTCTCTTGATGGATATGCTTCTTGACCTAACGTATATAAGTAGGTCCATCTCAAGTTTCCAGTGTCCTCAACGTTCTTTGCTTTCTCCTTAACCTGGCTAATCTTTTTCTTCGTCTCCACTCACTGAATTCTTAACCTTTCTGCAAAGACTCAACATGAGCGTCCTACCTCCTCCCAAACCTCTCTTGACCATTTCGGGTGTGGTTTAGCCACTCAATCGTGTCTGACTCTTTGTAGCCCACCAGGCTCCACTGTCCGTGGGATTTCCCAGGCAAGAATATTGTAGTGGGTTGCTGTTTCTTTCTCCAGGGGATCTTCCCGATCCAGGGATTGAATGCGCATCTCTTGCGCCTTCTGCATTGGCAGGCAGATTCTTTACCCCTGAGCCACCTGGGAAGCCCTTCCTCTGAGTTCCTGAAGTCCTGATGAGGAAAGTTCTTAGTTCCTCACCTACTGCTTGGTGTGCTAATTTTTCAAGGGAGCACATGTTCTTTTTCCACTTTAACACAAATTCCTAGAAATAATTTGAAATCGTGCTTATTATTGAATCTCTCAAAGCCCCTTTGAACCTTCTGGGATGAACCATCCACAGCCCTGATTCATTCACTTATTCACTCTATCAGGAGACATTTAAAGAAACCCTAGTATGTCTGTTGAAGACTCTGGTTAGTTGTTAATCCATCCTTTTTGCTTTTCCTCTTGTGCATACAGCTAGCCTTCATCTGTCAGTTTGTATTATAGTTACATTCAATCACGGGACCAAATTCAGGCCGATTATATGTGAGTAGAGTGATGCTGAATGGGTTCTTTCTTGGCACATAAAAATCTTCCCTGGTGGTGCAGTGGATGGGCATCTGCCTGCCAATGCAGGGGACACGGGTTCGATCCCTAGTCTAGGAGGATTTCCCATGGCATAGCGCAGCCAAGCCTGTGAGCCGTAGCTACTGAAGCCGTGCACCCCAGGGCCCTCCCACCACAACAAAAAGTAGTCCCTGCTAGCAGTACCTAGAGAAAGCCTGTGCAGAGCAATGAAGACCTGGTGCAGCCAAAAATAAATAAATAAACAAATAAATAAAAGCTGTGATGATCAGTTTCCTTCTTTTCTTTATTGATTTCTAGGGTAATTCACCATTTGGACTTTTGAGTGGATAAAACTTTTATTATGGTAAACCACTGAGAGTTAAGGTTGTATCTGTAATAGCTGCTAACATGATTCTAATTAATAAAGAGATCTGAGAGTAAGGGATTGTCATTTTAAACATCAAGGTCAGGGAGTTCTTATTGAGAAGGTAACATATGAGCAGACAGTTGAGAGTAGAGGGAGGGAGCCCTGTGACCATGTAGATGGAGAAACTTATGATTCAGCTCAGTTCAGTCGCTCAGTCATGTACAACTCTTTGCAACCCCATGTACTGCAGTACACCAGGCTTCCCTGTCCATCTCCAACTCCCAGAGCTTGCTCAAACTCATGACCATTGAGTCGGTGATGCCATCCAACCATCTCATCCTCTGCCTTTCCCTTTTTCTTCAGCCTTCAACCTTTCCCAGGGTCTTTTCTAATGAGTCAGTTCTTCACATCAGGTAGCCAAAGTATTGAAGTTTCAGCTTCTGCATCAGTCCTTCCAATGAATATTCAGGACTGAATTCCTATAGGACTGAGTGGCTTGATATCCTTGCAGTCCAAAGGACTCATAAGAGTCTTCTCCAATACACAGTTCAAAAGGATCAAATCTTTGGCACTCAGCTTTCTTTATGGTAAAGCATCTGCCTACAATGAGGGAGACCCGGGTTCAATCCCTGGGTCAGGAAGATCTCCTGGAGAAGGAAATGGCAACCCACTCCAGCATTCTTGCCTGGAAAATCCCATGGATGGAGGAGCCTGTTAGGCTACAGTCCATGGGGTCGCAAAGAGTCGGACATGACTGAGTGACTTCACTTTCACTTTTCTTTCTCACATCCATACATGACTACTGGAGAAACCATAGCTTTGGCTAGATGGGCCTTTGTTGGCAAAGTAATGTCTTTGCTTTTTAATATGCTGTCTAGGTTGGTCATAGCTTTTCCTCCAAGGAGCAGCATCTTTTAATTTAGTAAACTTGAGAGCTGGACTGTGAAGAAAGCTGAGTGCCAAAGAATTGATGCTTTTGAACTGTAGTGTTGGAGAAGACTCTTGAGAGTCCCTTGGACTGCAAGGAGATCCAACCAGTCCATTCTGAAGGAGATCAGCCCCGGGTGTTCTTTGGAAGGAATGATGCTAAAGCTGAAACTCCAATACTTTGGCCACCTGGTGCGAAGAGTTGACTCATTGGAAAAGACTCTGATGCTGGGAGGGATTGGGGGCAGAAGGAGAAGGGGATGACAGAGGATGAGATGGCTGGATGGCATCACTGACTCGATGGATGAGAGTCTGAGTGAACTCTGGGAGTTGGTGATGGACAGGGAGGCCTGGCGTGCTGCGATTCATGGGGTCGCAAAGAGTCGGACGTGACTGAGCGACTGAACTGAACTGATGGTTACCAAAGGGGAAAAGTGGGAGGAAAGGATAAATTGAGAGTTTGGGATTGTCTTAAAAGCCTTAAGACAAATAGACATCAGCCATATAGACACTACCATATATAAAATAGGTAACCAACAAGGACCCACTGTAGAGCATAGGAGACTCTGCTCAATATTCTGTAATAACCTAAATGGGAAAAGAATTTTTAAAAGACTAGATGCATGTATATGCATAGCTGCATCACTTTCCTATATAAGTGAAACTAACACAACGTTGTTAATCAACTCTTGTTGTTCATTCACTAAGTCATGTGGGACTCTCTGTGACCCCATGGACTGCGGCACACCAGGCTCCTATGTCTTCACTGTCTCCCAGAGTTTGCTCAAACTCCTGTCCGTTGAACCAGTGATGCCATCTAACCATCTTATCCTCTGCTTCTCTCTTTTCCTTCTTCCTTCAACCCATCCCGGCATCACTATCTTTCCCAATGAGTCAGTTTTTCACATCAGGTGGCCAAAGTATTGGACTTCAGCTTCAGCAACAGTCCTTCCAATGAATATTAGGGTTGATTTCCTTTAGGATTGACTGGTTTGCTCTCTTTGCAGTCCAAGGGACTCGCAAGAGTCTTCTCCAGCACCACAACTCCAAAGCACCCATTCTTCAGCACTCAGCCTCCTTTATGGTCCAACTCTCACATCCATACATGACTTCTGGGAAAACCATAGCTTTGACTATACTTTTTGTTGGACAAGGGGTATCTCTGCTTTTTAATACACTGTCAAGGTTTGTCATAACTTTCCTTCCAAGGAGCAAGTGTCTTTTAATTTCATGGCTACAATTGTCTAACTCTTTGTGGCCCCATGGACTGTAGGCCACAAACCTCCTCTGTCTATGGAATTTTCCAGGCAAGACTATTGGAGTAGGTTGCCATTTCTTACTCCAGGGGATCTTCCTGTCGTAGGGATGGAACCCATGTCTCCTGTGTCTCCTGCATTGGCAGGTGGGTTCTTTACCACGAGGGCCATCTGGGAAGCCCCTCAATCAATTCTACTCCAATGTTAATAAAAATTTTAAAATGCATACTTAAATGGGGGAAATCAAAGATAATGATCCAGACAGAGAAAATAGTATGTGTAAAAGCCTTAAGGCAGAAGCATGCCTGGCATTGTCCCAGGACTACAGTTAGCTCTAGGCCGTTCAGGTATGACTTAAATCAACTACTTTATGATTATACAGTGGAAGTGATGAATAGAGTCAAGGGATTAGATCTTGCAGACAGAGTGTCTAAAGAACTATGGACAGAGGTTCGTAACATTGTACAGGAGGCAAAAACATCCCAAGAGAAAAAGAAATGCAAGATGGAAAAGTGGTTGTTTCAGGAGGCTTTACAAATAGCTGAGGAAAGAAGAGAAGTGAAAGACAAGGGAAAAAGAGACAGATACACCCAACTGAAAGCAGAGTTCCAGAGAACAGCAAGGAGAACTAAGAAGGCCTTCTTAAGTGAACAATGCAAAGAAGTAGAGGAAAACAATAGAATGGGAAAGACTAGTGATCTCCTCAAGAAAATAAGAAATATCAAGGGAACATTTCATGCAAGGATGGACAGATAAAGGACAGAAAAGGTAAAGACCTAACAGAAGCAGAAGAGATTAAGAAAAAGAGGCAAGAATACAGAAGAACTATACAAAAAAAGGTCTTAATGACTAGGATACCCACGATAGTGTGATCAGTCACCTAGAGCCAGATATCCTGGAGTGTGAAGTCAAGTGGGCCTTAGGAAGGAAGCATCACTACGAACAAAGCTAGTGGAGGTGATGGAATTCCAGCTGATGCTAAAAGATGATGCTGTTAAAGTGCTGCACTCAATATGCCAGCAAATTTGGAAAACTCAGCAGTGGCCACAAGATTGGAAAAGGTCAGTTTTCATTCCAATTCCAAGGAAGGGCAATCCCAAAGAATGTTCAAACTACTGGACAATTGCGCTTATTTCACCTGCTAGTAAGGTTATGCTTAAAATCCTTCAAGCTAGGCTTCAGCAGTAGGTGAACCAAGAAATTCCAGATGTTCAAGATGGGTTTAGAAAAGGCAGAAGAACCAGAGGTCAAATTGCCAATATTTGTTGATCACAGAGAAGGCAAAGGAATTCCAGAAAAACATCTACTTCTGCTTCATTGACTACATCGAAGCCTTTAACTGTGTGGATCACAACAAACTGTGGGAAATTCTTAGACAGGAATACCAGACCACCTTACCTGTTTTCTGAGAAACCTGTATGTGGGTCAAGAAGCAACAGTTAGAACCTTACATGAAACAATGAACTGGTTCAAATTGGGAAAGGAGTATAACAAAGCCGTTTATTATCACCTTACTTATTTAACATATATGCAGAGTATATCATGTGAAATGCCAAAGTTGATGCTTTCAAATTGTGGGGCTGGATGAGACTCTTGAGAGTCCTTTGGACAGCAAGGAGATCAAATCCATCAATCCTAAAGGAAAGCAACCCTGAATATTCATTGGAAGGACTGATGCTGAAGCTCCAATACTTTGGCCACCTGATGTGAAGAGCTGATTCATTGGAAAAGGCTCTGATGCTGGGAAAGATTGAGGGCAGGAGGAGAAGGGGGCAACAGAGGATAAGATGGTTAGACAGCATCACCAACTCAATGGACATGAATTTGAGGAAACTCCGGGAGACAGTGAAGGACAGGGAAGCCTGGTGTGCTGCAGTCCATGGGGCTGCAAAGAGTTGGACACGACTTAGTGATGGAGCAACAACAAATAGGATCAAAGAACAGGGGATGAATTAAGTGAAAGAAGGTACTGCCTGATTTTTCAGGACTAGGGAAACTTCTAGGCTCTGGACCTGTTCTTGTACCTTATACATCCATTATCTTCATATTTAAAGCCCATGCTAACTTTTATTATTACCTTTGAGTATGTTATACCAAAGTCACTATAATAAAAATGAAATGAAGATCTGGTTATGATCTTCTGTACTGCACTTTTATGCTTCAGACTCCGACTTAACTTTCTTTGGCAGGTATAGCAAAATTCATGCGCCCCATGTAGGTTCAGAAGTGTGTACAGACTGCCAATCCTTATAAATGAGGCCATCGGCTAAATCATGACTTTTCTCCAAGAGGAGAGAAGAACTTCAAATCACCCCATACTTCATACAAACTCAGAAGATGTTAGTGGTTGCTGTCAGCGGCCAGTGCAGCGGAAGGTCAACCAGAGATGCGGCAGTATTTCATTCTACTCTGGAGTCTGTTCTAACAATTGTCTTTCCAGGTGAGCTTCAGGTCAGACAGATAACTGAATGGCTGTTCATTCATTCCCTAAATATGTTAAGCCCTGAGGTCTATTAGACATGGATATTAGTATGTTCATTTTCTGTCATCTTAACATCTGAAGAGCATACATTTAAATATTTTCTTTTACAGTAGTTAGAAAATAACCAGTAGTAGAAAAATGAATAAGAAAATGCCATAAAGGAAGCTTTTATATATAGGATGATAAACAAAGTCTTACTGTATCTAGCACAGAGAACTATACTCCATATCCTATGATAAACCATAATGGAAAAGAATATTTTTAAAAATACATATATATATGTGTATATATATATATATAACTGAATCACGTTGCTGTATAGCAGCAATTAACACAACACTGTAAGTTAACTAGGAAAGTGAAAGTGTTAGCTGTTCAGTCATGTCTGACTTTTTGTAACACCATGGACTGTAGTCTGCCAGGTTCCTCTGTCCATGGAATTCTCCAGGCAAGAATACTGGAGTGGGTTGCCATTCCCTTCTGCAGGGAATCATCCTGATTCAGGGATCAAACCCAGGTCTCCTGCATTTCGGGTAGATGCTTTACCATCTGAGCCAGGAGGGAAATTAACTATACTTCAATTAAAATACATATACATATATTAAGAAAATGCCACAAAGAGAAAATTTATGAAAGGAGAAAATAAAATATCCAGTTAAGCATATGCTGCTAAGTCGCTTCAGTCATGTCCGACTCTGTGTGACCCCATAGATGGCAGCCCACCAGGCTCCCCCGTCCCTTGGATTCTCCAGGCAAGAACACTGGAGTGGGTTGCTATTTCCTTCTCCAATGCATGAAAGTGAAAATTGAAAGTGAAGTCACTCAGTCGTGTCTGACTCTTGGTGACCCAAGAGTCACCAAGAGTCTTGGACTGCAGCCTACGAGGCTCCTCCGTCCATGGGAATTTCCAGGCAAGAGTACTGGAGTGGGGTGCCATTGCCTTATGGATAGTATTTAATTGGCACAGAAATATAAACTGCATGGTTACACCATTTTAAAAAATGCACCTTATTGATAAAGTTAAAATAAATCATAGTAATTTTTTACAAAGATATATGTAATTCCTTTGATAGGAATTTTGATAGGAAAATCTTCTCTATCATATATTAGTGGTATAATGTAAACTCGAAAAATCTAGAGGGCAATTTGGCAAAATATTGGAATCCTTAAAAGTATCTGTCTTTTAGCTCTGGCCACTCAGAATATCTAGGATGAGTAACATCCTAATAGCAACAAACACACCCAGTGCCCAGATCTCGGTCACTAAACACAATTTTCCAGTTACAAGGAATCAAGGCTCCATGGGGAGATGATAGATTGTAGGGCTGAAAAAATTGGAATTCTTGGAAGTTTGGAGCATCTTATGACATCAAAAAGAAAGAATTAACAAAAGTCAAAGAAGTCAGACAGGAAAAGACAAATACCTCATGGTATCACTTATGTGTGGAATCTAGGGGGAAAATGCTGAACTCATAGAAACAGACGGTAGATTGGTGGTTGTCATGGGGAAGGAAAGAAATGGAAATGGGCAGGTTGGTAATATGGTACAAACAGTCAGCTATATGATGGGTAAGTTCTAAGGATCTAATGTACAGCATGGTGACTATAGCCGATAATGTTGTATCATAAAATTGAAATTTGCATGGAGAGTTGCTCTTAAGCATTCTCATTGAAAAAAAAAAAAGGTAACTATGTGAAGTGATGGATGTGTTGATTAACTTGATCTTGGGAGTCCCTTCACAATATATATGCATGTTATGAAATGTCATTGTAACATCTTAAATTAAATATATTAAAATTTAGCTTGTCCATTATATCTCAACAAAACTGGAAAAAAAATGATGGGAACCAATCTGAAAGAGTTGGCCAAAACTAGAACAGAATGAGAACAAATAAAGATTGTACTGGATTATGACCCAAAGAATAACATAACTATGAATCCATACTGATAGGCATTAATTAACCAGTCAATCAATAGGGGAGAGGAACTTTTTCTTAGGAGAACAATTCCAAACAACAGATGCAGGTACTACCACCTTTTAGGAGGTGGCGCTTAATGTTCCTTCACTTGAGTGTTGACTGGACTTGGTGACTTGCTTTCAAAGAAAAAGAAAAATAGTAACTTTTTAAATCATTTGGTTAAAGTAGCATCACCAGGGATAAATTGGGATGATATCACATACCCTTTGATATGATGCAATGAAACGGGTACCTTACCTTTTTGGTATTCTTCCCTGACACTCATAACTTGAATCTGATCATGACAAAACATGAGACAAACCCTAAAAAAAGGACATTCACCAAACATCTCAAAAATACCCTTCAAAAATATTGAGGTCTTGTGAAAAAAAAAAAAAAAGGAAAGCCTGAGAAATTTCCATAATCCAGAGGAGACAGAAAAGACACAATGACTGAAGGCAATATAGGATCCTGGATTAGATCACAGGAGAGAAGAGACGTTAGTGGGAAAATTGGTGCAATCTAAATAAAATGTTTGGTTTAGTTAAAAAACAAAAAATACTCCACTGACCAAACAATATGTCTCCTACATACTTATCCTGTAAGTATACAATTCTGACATGTATAGACGGTTCTCAAACTTTAGTGTACAGCTGAAGCACCTGGAAGCACTATGATAACCAGATCGCTGGGCTCCACTCCCAGAATCTTTGCAGTACAGCTGGGATGTCAGGGAGAGACAAAGAGTTTACTGGTCCCCAGTGCCGCCACTGCCCTGACCTGGAAACCACAGACTGCGAAGGCTGACACAGGCAGACACTATTATTTCAAGGATGTTTACTGTCGTAATTGTCTCCTGGATGATAACAATTTTTCTTATGAATGTTTTCAAATCTTCGAAAAGAATTTCCAAAGGTTTCTATAATAGGGATGTGTTGCTTTTGTAATAAGAGAAGATTATAATTTTAAATGAAAGAGGCAACTCTTTTTTTACATGATATTCTTAATATCAATAGGAGATTTTTGTGTTCTAGAGGGCAGCCTGATGCACAGAAAATACTATTGGTGGCTGCTTTTTAAAAATCAAATATTCAACTTAATAAAGTGAGAAATTGAAAAATGTAGTTTTTGCTTAAGCTTTTAAGTTCAACCTAGAAAACTGTTATTATGGTTATAAGCTTAATATCTTTCAATGATCAGTTCCACAGGAACTTTGATTAATGTCTTTACATTCTCTTAAATATTCTGTACCATTTACAAACTTGGATACACTGTCTTAAAATGTTTTAAACTTCATTTATAACTGTAACCTATTAGATCCTATTTTTACATATTTTAAAATAAATGTTCAACAAGCAAAACTTTCCCAGATACTTTGATATTCCATATACATCTATTAAGTTACACTTTAAAATGTAGGGACTCTCAAGCTCCTTAAAACATTCTAATATTATTTACAAACTTAGCCAAAGACTTATACTTTTAAACTTAAAATTCCAAATCCAAAATCAACGACTCTGTTACATGGTTTACATTTGACTTGTAACATTAATCTTTCAGAATTTCAAAATGCCAAATCCTTTGAAACACTATAATCATTTGAAATACCGAAAAATGAAGATTATCCCTAAATTTAACATAAATGATCGTTCCATGGGTCTAAATTACTTCAGGTATGTACTGTTATGGCTTGAGTTGTATCAGCCCCAGAGTCAAATGTTCATCTCCTGCCCTCCGTGACTCAGAATGTGACCTTTTTTGGAGTAAAGATCTTTACAGAGGTGATGAGTTAAAATGGGTGGGATACTACAGACGGTAGAGAAAGTGCACTCTGAAGACTGTTGAGTGTCCCATAAGCTGGGGAGAGCTGATGAGCTGAGCGCTGACAATGGAAAGGAAAGCAGAATGAGGAGATGGAAACAACTCACCAGGGGGAGTAAATGTGCTCACAAGGAAACATCATGAGAAGTTAATACATTTATGCTTTTCCACCACTGAAAATATATTTTTGGGGGGACTTCCTTAGTGGTCCAGTGGTTAAGACTCTGAGCTTCCACTGCAAGGGTCACAGGTTCAATTCCTGGTTGGGGAACTAGGCACAGCAAGGCCAAAAAATAAAATCAAACACACACACACACACACACACACATTTTGGGGGCATAAGTAACAGTGTCTATCAGCGTCTACATATTCATAATCCCCGAATAACCGGGTGAGATGCTTAGTTTCTCTGTTCCTCAGTTGCCTTGTGTATGCAATGAGGGTAAAAATTGCAGCAAACCTCATGCATCTTTGCCCACCCCCTTTTCATTTTGGAACTCGTCATTCCACAGGACTTCAGAACGCAAGCACCTTCAGCTCTTTGCCTGAGGGCTTTCTGTGGCCATTCAAGCCAGGGAGTTAAGGCTCCCAGGAACAACCTTCAACTAGTAACTAATGGAAGTTAGTGGCAGACACCCCAGCTAGCTCACTCCAGCTTTGACAAGTGCCCTCTGTAAGTTTCCCAGAAATGCCCGTGGACGGAGCCCCAGTTACTCTGAGAGATAATCTGCTCATCAACGTGGGCACTATTGGCTTTCTTCCCTTCTTCATATCACTTCCCCATTTCCCTAAGGAGCCTGCCTAGAATCACCTCCCAAAGGAAAGACATGCATGCAAATCCTTCATTAAAGGTTTACATCTGGGAGAATCTAACTTAAGAGAGGAATATACAACCTACTAGTGAAACTGACTGATGGCACTTTTTATATCCAGTGTCTAAAATTAGCCATATATCAGCTTGAGGAAGCGTCTCCAACTTCATGGCCCGTGTATAGCCATTCCAAGGGTCAATCCTTGGGTGTTTGTTGTTTTGGGTTTCTTTTTTCACACTTAAAATATTTGTTTATTTTCGGCTACCCTGGGTCTTACTGGCTTTGTGCAGGCTTTCTCTGGTTGCAGCGAGTGGGGGGCTACTCTTTGCTGTGGTATACTGGCTTCTCATTTTGGTGGCATCTCTCATTGCAAAGTACAGGCTCTAGGCATGCAGGCTCAGTAGTTGCAGCTCCTGAATCTAGAGCCCGTGATGAGTTGATGGGGTACACAGGCTTCCTGCTCCACGACATGGAATCTTCACAGACCAGGGATTGAACCTGTGTCCCCTGCATTGGCAAGCAGTCTAATGATGCATGGTCTTCACACTTTCCAGAATTAGATTTAATGTTGGGAATGAGAAGATGTGGATTTTCCTTGTAATTTTCCTCAGGTCTGCCATCTTAATATATGTGCCCTGCCGGTTTTGTTTCCACAAATCCATACTGTAACCAAAAATGGGGTCTGGCTGCTTGCCTATCAAAAGCCATTGAAGAGGCCAGGTTAGTGGAAAGGAAAGTTCACTTCATTTTGGATGCTAGCCACCCAGAGGGGTGGTGGAGGGTAGGCAGACACATGTCCAAAGGCCAACTCCCCCCACCACTGACAATCAGTGGGCTGGAGCTTTTATAGACTGAGGGAGGGGGCTACATGCCGAAATAGTACAGTTAGCTCTGACAGTCATCTTGAAATTGGTCATCCGTAGTCTGATCAACATCATCTTGATTGTTTGAAGTACACTTAATCTTCAGTTCCAGGGCCAGTTTGTTTCCATTCCTTGAACCAGTTCTCAGAATTGTGGAAGCTTCATGGGTAAAGTCTGGTCATCAGTTAGCTAACTTTTTCAAATGGGGGTGGGGTTTTCAGTATATACAAGAGAGCTCACAGGATATGGCTCAGAATACTATCTATAGCCCTTGAGAAAGTCGTTCTCTCATGTCCGATTCTTTGTGACCCCATGGACTATCAGTTTAGCTAGTTCAGTCAGTTCAGTCGCTCAGTCGTGTCTGACTCTTTGTGACCCTATGAATTGCAGCACGCCAGGCCTCCCTGTCCATCACCAATTCAAGGAGTTCACTCAGACTCACGTCCATCGAGTCCGTGATGCCCTCCAGCCATCTCGTCCTCTGTCGTCCCCTTCTCCTCCTGCCCCCAATCCCTCCCAGCATCAGAGAATTTTCCAATGAGTCAACTCTTCACATGAGGTGGCCAAAGTACTGGAGTTTCAGCTTTAGCATCATTCCTTCCAAAGAAATCCCAGGGCTGATCTCCTTCAGAATGGACTGGTTGGATCTCCTTGCAGTCCAAGGGACTCTCAAGAGTCTTCTCCAACACCACAGTTCAAAAGCATCAATTCTTCGGTGCTCAGCCTTCTTCACAGTCCAACTCTCACATCCATACATGACCATAGGAAAAACCACAGCCTTGACTAGACGGACCTTAGTCGGCAAAGTAATGTCTCTGCTTTTGAATATACTATCGAGGTTGGTCATAACTTTTCTTCCAAGGAGTAAGCGTCTTTTAATTTCATGGCTGCAATCACCATCTGCAGTGATTTTGGAGCCCAAAAAAAGAAAGTCTGACACTGTTTCCACTGTTTCCCCATCTATTTCCCATGAAGTGACGAATGCCATGATCTTAGTTTTCTGAATGTTGAGCTTTAAGCCAACTTTTTCACTCTCCTCTTTCACTTTCATCAAGAGGCTTTTTAGGTCGTCTTCACTTTCTGCCATAAGGGTGGTGTCATCTGCATATCTGAGGTTATTGGTATTTCTCCTGGCAATCTTGATTCCAGCTTGTGTTTCTTCCAGCCCAGTGTTTCTCATTATGTACTCTGCATAGAAGTTAAATAAGCAGGGTGACAATATACAGCCTTGACGTACTCCTTTTCCTGTTTGGAACCAGTCTGTTGTTCCATGTCCAGTTCTAACTGTTGCTTCCTGACCTGCATACAGATTTCTCAAGAGGCAGGTCAGGGGGTCTGGTATTCCCATCTCTTTCAAAATTTTCCACAGCTTATTGTGATCCACACAGTCAAAGGCTTTGGCATAGTCAATAAAGCAGAAATAGATGTTTTCTTGGCACTCTCTTGCTTTTCCCATGATCCAGTGGATGTTGGCAATTTGATCTCTGGTTCCTCTGCCTTTTCTAAAACCAGCTGGAACATCAGGGAGTTCACGGTTCACGTATTGCTGAAGCCTGGCTTGGAGAATTTTGAGCATTACTTTACTAGCATGTGAGATGAGTGCAATTGTGTGGTAGTTTGAGCATTCTTTTGCATTGCCTTTCTTTGGGATTGGAATGAAAACTGACCTTTTCCAGTCCTGTGGCCACTGCTGAGTTTTCCAAATTTGCTGGCATATTGAGTGCAACACTTTCACAGCATCATCTTTCAGGAATTGAAACAGCTCAACTGGAATTCCATCACCTCCACTACCTTTGTTCATAGTGATGCTTTCTAAGGTCCACTTGACTTCACATTCCAAGATGTCTGGCTCTAGGTTAGTGATCACATCATCATGATTATCTGGGTCTTGAAGATCTTTTTTGTACAGTTCTTCCATGTATTCTTGCCACCTCTTCTTAATATCTTCTGCTTCTGTTAGGTCCATACCATTTCTGTCCTTTATCGAGCCCATCTTTGCATGAAATATTCCCTTGGTATCTCTAATTTTCTTGAAGAGATCTCTAGTCTTTCCCATTGTGTTGTTTTCTTCTATTTCTTTGCACTGGTCGCTGAAGAAGGCTTTCTTATCATCTCTTCTTGCTATTCTTTGGAACTGCATTCAGATGCTTATATCTTTCCTTTTCTCCTTTGCTTTTCGCTTCTCTTCTTTTCACAGCTATTTGTAAGGCCTCCCCAGACAGCCATTTTGCTTTTTTGCATTTCTTTTCCATGGGGATTGTCTTGATCCCTCTCTCCTGAACAGTGTCACGAACCTCATTCCATAGTTCATCAGGCACTCTGTCTATCAGATCTAGCCCCTTAAATCTATTTCCCACTTCCACTGTATAATCATAAGGGATTTGATTTAGGTCATACCTGAATGGTCTAGCGGTTTTCCCTACTTTCTTCAATTTGAGTCTGAATTTGGTAATAAGGAGTTCATGATCTGAGCCACAGTCAGCTCCTGGTCTTGTTTTTGTTGACTGTATAGAGCTTCTCCATCTTTGGCTGCAAAGAATATAATCAATCTGATTTTGGTGTTGACCATCTGGTGATGTCCATGTGTAGAGTCTTCTCTTGTGTTGTTGGAAGAGGGTGTTTGCTATAACTGTGCATTTTCTTGGCAAAACTCCATTAGTCTTTGCCCTGCTTCATTCCGCATTTCAAGGCCAAATTTGCCTGTTACTCCAGGTGTTTCTTGACTTCCTACTTTTGCATTCCAGTCCCCTATAATGAAAAGGACATCTTTTTGGGGTGTTAGCTCTAAAAGGTCTTGTAGGTCTTCATAAAACCGTTCAACTTCAGTTTCTTCAGCGTTACTGGTTGCGGCATAGATTTGGATAACTGTGATACTGAATGGTTCGCCTTGGAGATGAACAGAGATCATTCTGTCGTTTTTGAGATTGCATCCAAGTACTGCATTTCGGACTCTTTTGTTGACCATGATGGCTACTCCACTTCTTCTGAGGGATTCCTGCCCGCAGTAGTAGATATAATGGTCATCTGAGTTAAATTCACCCATTCTAGTCCATTTTAGTTCACTGATTCCTAGAATGTCGACGTTCACCCTTGCTGTCTCTTGTCTGACCACTTCCAATTTGCCTTGATTCATGGACCTGACATTCCAGGTTCCTATGCAATATTGCTCTTTACAGCATCGGATCTTGCTTCTATCACCAGTCACATCCACAGCTGGGTATTGTTTTTGCTTTGGCTCCATCCCTTCATTCTTTCTGGAGTTATTTCTCCACTAATCTCCAGTAACATATTGGGCACTTAATGACCTGGGGAGTTCCTCTTTTAGTATCTTATCATTTTGCCTTTTCATACTGTTCATGGGGTTCTCAAGGCAAGAATACTGAAGTGGCTTGCCATTCCCTTCTCCAGTGGACCACATTCTGTCAGACCTCTCCACCATGACCCGCCCGTCTTCGGATGACCCGCAGGTGTGGCTTGGTTTCACTGAGTTAGACAAGGCTGTGGTCCTAGTGTGATTAGATTGATTAGTTTTCTGTGAGTATGGTTTCAGTGTGTCTGCCCTCTGATGCCCTCTTGCAATACCTACCATCTTATAGAGTCCATTAATTCTCCAGGCCAGAATACTGAAGTGGGTAGCCTTTCCCTTCTCCAGGGGATCTTCCATTTCAAGCGGATTCTTTACCAGCTTAGTCACAAGGGAAGCCCAAAAATACTGGAGTGGGTAGCCTATTCCTTCTCCAGGGGATGTTTCTGACCCAGGAATTGAACCGGGGTCTCCAACATTGTAGGTGGATTCTTTACCAAAAGAGCTACCAGGGAAGATATCTATAGCCCTTGAGAAGGAATTAAATGTCCCTGACTTTGTCATGGCTAAATTATTACCATGTGGTCTCTTCTGACTGTTTTCCTTTGTTTCTGCATGTTCTTCCTTCTCATTAAACTTATTCTTTGACTAAAGTTTTTCCACATACAAAAGGCAAGTGGAGGACATGGGGGGCAAGGACCATAGGCTCCTGGTTTCAATACCAGTCAGAATCTGAAGGCAAATCTTGGCTCACGACCTCATCAGGGAGAAAGCTATAACGACAAATGCCTAAGAGTCCACTGAGCAGCATCTCTGCAGTGGAAATGTGTGGGCCCAGGCAGTTCTGATACGTCTCAGTCCTGCTAGGATGCAAACCATTTAATAGTCACAAATGACTTAACTGCAATGCAGTCAGCATTCCCAGAGCAGCACACTTCCATTCCTGTCAGGAAGGTAGCACAAAGGATAAGTTATTCTCCACAAAGGAAAGGAGAGAAATAGCTCCTTAAACACTTCTCTTAAAGCTCTTACTCTGACTGCCTCCTTTTGAGGCAGCTGTGTTATTTGCCGACTTTGATATTGATGGTTTACATGCACAGAGTAAGAACTCAGAATTACTTTGCAAATATTTATTTCCTTTAAAAGGTACTCTATTGCTGTGAAATAAATATCTGGTTAATTGTATTTTGTTCATTTTTCTAGACAGGATCACGTGTCACTGAGTTTGATCTCCCTAAAAAGCACAGTTGACCCTTGAACAACGTGGGTTTGAACTGTGCAGGTTCACTTATATTAAGACTTTTTTCAGTAGTAATTTTAAAAAATCATTTATTTTGGCTGTGCTGGGTCTTCGTTGCTGCACACAGGCTTTATCTAGTTGCGGTGTTGTTGTTTAGTCGCTCAGTTGTGAGTAACACTTTGGGACCCCATGGACTGTAACCCGCCAGGTTACATGGGATTTCCTAGCCAAGAATACTGGAGTGGGTTGCCATTTCCTTCTCCAGGGGATCTTCCCGACCCAGGGGATCTTCCCGATCCAGGACGCCAACCTGTGTCTCCTCCTTGACAGGCAGATTCTTTACCACTGAGCCACCTGGGAAGCCTCAGCAGCAGTGAGCAGGGGCTGTTCTTCATTGTGCTGCCGGGGCTGCTCACGGCAATGGAGTCTCTTGTTGTGGAGCACCTGCTCCAGGGGCACAGGCTTCAGTCATTTCAGCTCACAGGTTCCAGAGCACAGGCTCAGTAGTTGTCCCACAGCATGTGGGGTCTTCCCAGACCAAGGATCACACAGGTGTCCCCTGCATTGCAGCACAGATTCTTAACCACCGGACCACTAGGGAAGCTCAGTAAATATTTCAGTACTACTGGATCCAAGGTTGCTTGAATCCGAGGATGCGAAACCATGGGTACAGGGGAAAAGCATATACATTGAGGATCAACTCTAAGTTATACTGGAATTTTCAACTATGCACAGAGGATCAGCATCCCTAATCACGGTGTTGTTTCAGGGTCAACTGTAGCCATTTAATGATATCCAAAGCTGCAAAAATGACTGAAGAGTATGCAGTTCATTTTCCTCATGAACATTCAAGAGATTTATACCACAACCTAAAATGCTAATTAAATATTCTTATTCAAATTCTGCTGCCACTTTGAGAACTCGGATTTGGACAGCCTCAGGGCTGGGAGTGCCTCTCCATCCTCTGGCTTTTTAGAAATAACCAAAGGGAATTCAGAGACAAGTCCAGTGAATACAGGGAATAGCCCCAGTGCCTAAAAGAGATCAGGGGGGAAAAATAAAATAGTGATCTTTTAATAAACAATTTCCAATTTGGCTTTCTGAAAATGTCCATATTTCCAAAAAAAACATTCTTAAATATAGCAGCATCACTGAGAGAAGAGTCTAGCCTTTAAGAGATGCATATGTTGTCAGTATTTCAATATGTAGGGCTGGGTTTATTTTCTTATAAATAGCCCCTTGAAGACCTTTCACTCTGCTACCACCAATGGTTTTCTCCCAATTTTTCCTACATCCTTGAAAGGATTACTGGCTTTGTATAACCATTTTAGTGCCCCATGCTCTAAAAAGAGTGTACTTTCTGCCTTGTTTAATTATTTCTTACATAAGTATTTCTACATGGCAATTTGTTAGGACTCAGAGGCAACCTAAAGGATGGGCCAGTCAAGCAGATATTTAGGATGCAAATATATATGGACCAACAAAAATTGCCAAACATTTCAAGAAATGAAAGGGGGTTGAGAAAATAGCCATTACCCCAATTCTTCTTCCTAACAATAACAATAACAATGTTGCTAATATTTGCCCTCATAATAGCAAACACCCATATGTAGCTCAGTCTGTGTCAGGCATTAACTATATAACTATATAAATGTCTCTTGTTTTTTATTTCATTTTATTTTTTTATCAAACTGTTTATTTTGTATTGGAGTATTGTTGATTAACAATGTTGTGATAGTTTCAGGTGGACAGCAAAGGGGCTCAGCCATACATATACTATATTAATGTCTTTAAATCTCACCACAACCCAGTGATGGAGGTACTATTATTATTCCCATTTTACAGATGAGGAAACTGAGGCACAGAGAGGTTAAATAACTGTCCAGAGTTACACAGCTAGGAGAGTTGATCTCATATGGAGGAACTGTAGATGTTAGAACAAGAACTTCAAAAGCGTCTTAGAAAGGTGCTTGAGACCCTCCCGATCCCCAAGGTTATGCTCCAGAAACTTAAGATATTCATTTAACTCCTTGCTAAGCAGGGATGGCTCAGGAATGGTTAGGGTTTTGTGCTTGGATGACAGCTGTACAAGCCTAGGCTCAGAACTGTGCAGGACAAGGCAGAGAGTCTGACCACAGCTGCAGGGTCCTCCTCTGACCTCTCCCCAGGAAGCTCTCAGCCTCTCCTCCAAAAAACATGAACAAATGACCCAAGGATACAAGTGTGAAGGGGTGAGTGTATTAGCGGGCTCAGAGTGTTAAATTATCAGCCTGCACAAGGAGCCTATACATCTTTGTCACAGGCTGCTTGGATGGAGTGTACTTTAATGGCACTGGGCTCCCGATATAGTTCAAAAAGAGAAAAAAAGAAAGATGAGCAGGAGGCTCAGAGCCAAAATGACACAGCCTCGGGTTCTGATGATGTGATGGGTCCTGTCTTATGCCACCAGGGTTATTACTGATACCACGAAATCTTCCTCCTTCAGTAAAATCTAAGTTCTCCACATCAAAATGATCACAGAAGTTCGGATACTTGTGGCTAAGTCATCATAGGCAAGAGAACACAGACATGGAATTTTCTATTAGGAAGGAAGCCTGCCTTGCCTGCGTGAGGGACTTGACTCATGGAGAGTCTATCAACAGAACTGTACAGATGCCCCAATAGAAATGTGCTGTATTAGGTTGTCTGCCATCAAACACTGTTCCTTTTGATTTTTTTTTTTTTTGCAAAAAGAACTCTTTCTTAAAGCTCTGTTTCTATTTAGGAAATGATCATGTATACCAGTTGACTCATTAATATATTCTATAGCATATATTTCCAAGCTTCCATCAAATGCACTACATTTTTCTCTTCATAAGAGTACCTGGCAGCTCAGACAGTAGGGTCTGCCTGCAGTGGGGGAGACCCAGGTTTGATTCCTGTGTTGGGAAGATCCCCTGGAGAAGGAAATGGCAACCCACTGCAGTATTCTTGCCTGGAGAATCCCATGGAGGGAGGAGCCTGGCAGGCTACAGTCCATGGGGTCGCAAAGAGTTGGACTTGACTGAGAGACTTCACTTTCACTTTCTTTCACTTTTCTCTTCATTCCCAACAAGCTTTACATTGATCCCTAATTAGACAAATGTTTCATGATCCCACCAGGGCCAACTTATTCATGGATGAGCTTACCAAATAGGTAGCATGATTTCAGGCTGGTCCAGGTAAGTCTATAGTCTCCAGATACTTCTCTCACTTACTTGGAGGCAGCCCGCTAATTCATTATTAGCAATTCTTCCTTTAGTTTCACATTTTGTGATTATTAAAGGGTGTTTCCCTTCCTAAGAGATGTGCATTTCCAACGGTTCACAATTTACACGCCAGTGTTTCAGTGTGAAGATTTTTATAAGAGCAGGTGTTATAGACCAAAGCCTACAGAATATGATGGACTTGAGGTCAGTGAAGAAGCCACTACAACAGTCAGGGTAGGGTGTGTGTGTGGGTGTGTGTTTCTATGTGTTCCGATATATATTTTTTGAAACATAAACAACCAAAAAACCCAATCTTCTTTCCAATTTACACAAAAGTCCAAGGGAAATAATTTCAGAAACACACGCTTGTAAACCAAGCATCCAAGGGACAGTCTACAAATCAGATTGTTGTTGTTGCTGTTGTTATTTAGCCACTAAGTCATGTCCCACTGTTTGTGACCCTATGGACTGTAGCCCACCAGGCTCCTCTGTCCATGGCATTTCCCAGGCAAGAATACTGGAGTGGGTTGCCATTTCCTTTCTCCAGGGAATCTTCCCAACCTAGGGATCAAATCTGTGTCTCCTGTGTTGGCAGGTATTGATAGCTCTCTTCTTTATGGTTATTTGGCCAGAGAAATGTGATCTTTTATCTGCATGGGTCGAATAATCAGACAGCCTGGATTTTCAAGGATTATATTGAATTTCGAGTTTTAAGTCATGTCTTCTACCTAATGCACTTCTATCTGTAGATCTACATGTCTAGATTGTTGGTAGAAAGTCCAGAAAATGTCAACCCTATACTTAGCACAATGCTTTTAGTAAGGTTGTCTGTTCAGGAAGGCACCCCAGCTACAGAGGTTTGTAGCTTTTTCTCTGGAGTCAGAGAAAAAGAAACACCGTCTACTAGGATGTGATCCAACCGATCCATCTATCATTTGTGTCTTCTATGCTTCCTCTCCTAGAGAAGAGATCGATGAACCTTGCACCATGCCATTTTTAAAAATAGAATTCCTTCGACTTGGACTTTTATCTAGGATTGTGATCCAGAAAGCCCTATGCTATGGATGCTATGATTAACCTTATTTCCATCAAAAAAAGAAAAATCTCTCTCATTCCTGATAATTTGCAGTGGGTATAACATTTCACATTCACATATGCAAGTGTGAAAAGATGTGTTTTGTTTTGTTTTGTTTTTTAACTGAATCTAATGTAGCTTGGAAGTACCTGTTTCCACCAGGAAGGCAAAAACTTAATCCTGTGAATTCAGTCATTCATTTTCTTCTGGATAAAAACTGTATGTTTCTGTGCCTACTGAATCAATCCAGAAATTCACTGCTTTTCTTCCTGGAGGTTATGTAAGTTTCAAGCAAGCTGACTTATTGTGAATTACACTTCTGGGAGTAATGAGGGCTGTCTGGTCCACCTGTTGCCCTGTGTTCTCTTGGCCTGTCCCTTGTCTCACCTGATCTGGGCCATCCATTACTAACCCTGCTGCATCTACGGTGGTTTTCAATACCCCTGCCTGGACCTCAGACTACATTCTGCCCAACAGGAAAGTGGTCCTTCTTGAGGGCTGGAGGATTCTCACCTGCCTTTTTCAGGCCACACTGTGGGTGTTAACATCCATGCTGTGCTTCTCAGATACCTCTCTGAGCTTCTATTAGACTTGACTTGGCACTCTACTTTGATGCCTTCAGTTCCCCAGGCTACACCCTGGTAGCTCAGGCAATGTGCTTTTTCTTCCAGAACCTAGGGTTTATATCAATGCTTATGCAAATCCATCCTCAACTGTGGATACATTCTAAAGTGTGTGCTATGCTTAGTCACTCAGTCTTGTCCAACTTTCTGCAGCCCCGTGGACTGTAGCCCACCAGGCTCCTCTGTCCATGAGATTTCTCAGGCAAGAATACTGGAGCAGGTTGCCATTTCCTACTCCAGGGGATCTTCCCGACCCAGGGGTCGAACACTCGTCTCTTACATCTCCTGCATTGGCAGGAGGACTTTTTACCACTAGTGCCACCTGGGAACCCTACCCATTATTCCTGATCCCCTGATTCCTCCTGCATTGGATGAACCTTTGTTTTTAGGGCAGGACACTGCTCTTGGATCATTACTTATAATTCCCTACTCTGTGATTCATGACATAAATGCTCTGCTGTGAGTCCTCAGTGGCTAACAACACTTTCAGGCTTAATAAATCTTTTTTCAATCAAAAATTCCAGCTCATACTGTGGAAGAACTTGCAGTAAAGGCTATTATTTTAGATATTTTGAAAATTTCTAATTAGGTGTTGGAATTTCAGTAATAATTTGTTTCTGGCTCTTTTGGACCTTCCCTAGTGGTGGTCCATATGGAAGATGGTTTTGTTTTTCTCTGGGCCTACGAGTGGGCTAAACTTCCCCTTCCCCACCTCAACGTCACCCTTTTTCTGAAGCTCATTTCTACAGTCGCCACAAAATATGCCATTTTGTCATCTTTTTTCACATGCATTATCTACATGTATTAATTTGTGAGGTCACTTAATTTAAGGTTTGTAACCCTAGATGAGTAAGAAGATGATTTTTGTTGAGATTTTTGTTTTTTGGTGGTGGACCGTTTTTAAAGTCTTTATTGAATCTGTTACAATATTGCTTCTGTTTTACGTTTCGATTTTTTGGCTGCATGGCCTGTGAGATCTTAGCTCTGGGACCAGGGATCCAACCCCTACCCCTACATTGGAAGGCGAAGTCTGAACCACTGGACTGCCAGTGAAGTCCCTAAAGATATGATTTTATGATTTTTTTCAAAGGGGGACTATTCATTAATAAAGATTCTCAAAGAAGAGGGAGAAAACCTGGGATTTACAAAGGCAGGTAAAGTTAAACAAGAGTCATAAGGAAGGACTGACGGTGAGTCTTACAGGACTGGAGAAGAGGGTGGAGGCCTTTCTTTTTTTGGAATATGAGTGAGCAGAGTGGTCCTTTTACTTTGTCATTCCCTAGAACATAAAGGGGTTGAGGATTAAAGTTCAATATTATCAGCCTCTCTTTGTGTTCAGGAAGAATATCATTGTTCATTTTATCAGATTACTCAGAAGGATACAGAAAGAAAAGAAATATTTTATATCTCTTGGCTAAAACAAATGTAAACACAAGCTCTTTGATATAAATGAACCATCATACATTAGCTCTATTAACCATGGTAAATAAAATTCCTTTTCTATGAACTCTCTATAGCCACTCAAATTTTGTCTTGAAAGACTGAGGGCTTCCCTGGTGGCTCAGATGGCAAAGAATCCACCTGCAATACAGGAGACCCTAGTTCGATCCCTGGGTCAGGAAAACTCCCCTGGAGAAGGGAATGGCTACCCACTCCAGTACTCTTGCCTGGAGAATTCCACAGACAGAGGAGCCAGGAAGGTTACCTTAGGAAGTGAAAGTGAAAGCCACTCAGTCATGTCCAACTCTGCATGACCCGATGGACTATACAGTCCATGGAATTCTCCAGAATATTGGAGTGGGTAGCCTTTTCCTTCTCCAGGGGATCTTCCCAACCCAGGGAGCAAACCCAGGTCTCCTGTATTGCAGGCAGATTCTTTACCAACTGAGCTATCAGGGAAGCCCTACCTTAGGACAAAACCTACCTTAGGACAAAACCACAATCTTTTTCTTTAACAGAAACATATCCTACACATTTTCAACACAAAGTTGTGCCTCCTGCCACAGTTACTCTTGGTAGAGTTTCACGCACATGTATTATTTAACCACAGTGGCTTCTGTTTCACAAAGAAAACTGGGAGGCAAATAGCTATGAACTGTCTGTCACACACCAATACTTTCCAGCAAACTGAGCTCATGAATACACACACATCTATAAGCTAACATACACCCATAGTACAACTTCTCAAAGTGGTAAAAATGAACACATTCACAGACAGACTCAAATATATAGTTTCTCTATACCATATAACATAAGAAGATAAAAGTATATAAACTTAAAATGATGCTTATAAATTAATGCTTCAGTATTCCATCTTACTTTGAAGTGATCTGTGTATTTAATTAATAACTATCAACTCAATTGAGCATAAATCTAAGGTTTTAAGTTCCCCAAATATCTTGGAAATCACCTTCCTGTCCACATATTATAAAATACCATTACTGTTGAAATGCACCTTGTCATTATAATGCCTTTATTTGGTTAAACACAAATTTATGTTTTTCAGAATTATAAACATTCACAATCTTAAACACTAGTAACGCTAGCTTAATCAACCCGTAAACCTGTATGTCTGCACAGAACATTCCTAAGTAGAATAAAAATCTATGTATATATTATGCTTAATCCTAATAAATGAGAGAAGAGCTGTTTTTATTAAATCTAAAGTATTAAACTGTTCTTATTTGCCAAAACTGTATCCAAATTACATACACTTGAATTCCTAAAACACATTCAAGTTGGTTCCTGTAAAGATATTTTTAAATCAAGTATATTGAAAGTATTTGAGATTCAATTTCCTTAACTTCTGGGAATTTTAGGAATATTCAATCTATACAATGATAATTTAGCATTAAGCCATCAGATAGCCCTCCTTCAAGAAATCTTATAACCTAATTTAGAAATACCATCTTGAGGTAGAGAAATATTACACAAACAATGAGAGGTAAAAGCCTTTCTGAATTACAGATACATAATTGTGCAGGCATAGAGATACCTAATAGCTTCAATTCTAAAATTCCAGCCATGAGTCAAGCGTAAACACATAATTACAAAACTCATTGATCCATATCAAAGAGTCATTCTCCTCACAGTGGGTATGAATTTTTAATTTATCTGAGCTAATATGGACAGGTAGACAAACAGAAAAGACTAACAAGATTATCTGCTGTTTCTCACCCAAGTGAAAGGTCTTTATAAACCATTCATTCATTTACAGAAATCACTGAATGGTCAGACCATGAAACCTGAAGAAGCCAAAAGCAGGAATCAAGTGACTACTCAGAAGGAATCAGAGTAAAATCCCTGCCAATGGATAAGCGCACAAAGCACAGAACTGCTGGGGACCCCAGGTGGGAACGGAGCCCAGAGGCCTCCACGAGACCTCTCGGCTTGGGTGGACTAAACGGGGATTTGAAAGCAAGGTACAAGGCTGTTCAAGATATTACACCAGAACTGTGAAAGGCAAATGTACAAGTGGGTGATTTTACTCAGCCTATTGCATTGGGGAGAATATTCATGAATGAGGAACATTGCAAAGGAGATGGAGGAAATCTGAAATCTTTAGAGGCAATACTTGAGGGAGGGAGTCAGGAAGAAGGATACACAGTAAGTCTCATCGGATTCCTGCGGGAAGACAGACCTATCTCGCAGATGTGAGGGCACTGGGGTCCTCCATGGTGAGCCATTTCCCAAAACATAGACGACCGGGCAGGCTTCTTCTTTTTTTTTTCCACAATTTGACTTAATTTTATTTATTTATTTTATTTTTAATTAATTTTTATTGGAGTATAGTTGCTTTACAATGTTAAGTTGGGTTCTACTGTACAGCAAAGTGAACGGGCAGACTGATTGACTGTCAAACCCAGGGGTTCAGCTAAAGGTAAGCAAAGCCATCTCCCACCTTCTAGTAGATCTTACCTGGTGTCGGGGCTTAGAGCCTGAGTTACATATGAAAAGGTGGAGCTGTTAATTTGGAAAAGTGCCTCTCAACATCTCTTATCCTGTAAGTTCCTTAAAGTCAGCAATTTATATAGTCATGTCCCTTTTTGACCTATGACATTTGATATTTCATTTCTCTCAGCATCTCTCTCCTAGCCAGCAAAATGTGAAGGTTGCAGATGGGCACAATGACATTCATTGTATGTTTGTCCATAAAAGGCAAACAACTGGAAACAACGTAAACACATGTCATTGGGGTATTAATATGTCAAATTTGTTATATTCACACAATGAGACACAATATGGCAGGTTAAATATATTAATTTCACTTACACACAGGATCACAAATAGGTCTTAAACTGACAATGTTAAGTAAAGAAAAGTAGAAAGTGATACCAACAATGTATCACTACTTATGAACATTTAACTCACAATACAGAAACAACACTATATGTCGTAAATGTCTATATATGTGTATATATATATGGTTCACCATGGAGGACCATTATGCCCTCACATATGTGACATGAGACTATTCTCCCTTGGGAATCCTATGAGACTTATTGTGCATCCTTCTTCCTGACTCTCTCCTTTACTTGCCCCTATAATATTTCAGATTCCCTTCATCTTTATACATACATATATATATATATATATATATATATATATATATGGCCACTTTAAAAATGGATGAGAGCTGGGCTAGTCAATTCCTAGCCACTAGTCATATGTGGCTATTGAGCAGATAATCCTAAGTGGGATGTGTGGTAAGTGAAACTACACACCGATTTTCAAGTCTTAGCGGAAAAAAATGAAGTCAAAATAGTTTATTAATACTCAGAAAATAGCAAAATTCTGTAAAGCAATTATCCTTCAAGAAAAAATAAATTAATTTTAAAATAGCTTATTAATACTTTTTTGATCTTGATTACCTGCTGAATGATAGCTTAAGCATATTGGGTAATTTAAAATATATTTCTAAAATTAATTCCACTGTTCCTTTTTATTTTTAAAAATATGGCTACTAAACGTTTAAATTTACATATATGGCTACTATTATATTTATTATGGACAGTGCTGGGCTACAGGTTTACATCTCAAATCCAGCCCACTGGTTACTCTTAGAAGGGGGAGGAAGTAGCACTTAGAATGATATTTAACAAATTGTTTATTTTAGTAAAGTTTAATTGTATTAAAGAAAAATAGGAGCAAATACAAGGGAAAAGGTTGACCGTTGCCAATTCTGAAGTATGAGAGAAGAGAGGATTGTTATATTATGTCATATCTCTTTAAATTCTCAAAAAGAAATAAATTATTGGACTAAACCATCTTAAAACTCTTATATAGCTCTCACTCCCATATTTGAACAGATAAAATGAACAGTGCTCTGGAGTTTGTTACAAAAAAAACCTAGCTACATAGCCTGGGAAGAGTTGCCTAATTTTTCTGGACTTCATTTATTTTCTATTATATGAGTGGTTGAGGAGATTTCTAGCTTTCCAAGAAATCTGATATATTTTTTTCCTTTTGTATCATTTCAGGATCTAGTATGGCAAATGCATAGCACATTATTGTGGAAAAGCTTGTATTTATCAAAACAATTATTTGTAGCAGTGGCCACGACACTGATGTAGCAAACTGTATTTAACTAGCCTGATGAGTTTGTTTTAGATACTTGGTATAATTTTCATTCATTCTCTCTTTTTTTTTTTTTTGACTGCACAGCACACCATGTGGGATCTTAGTTCCCTGCCCAGGGAATGAACCTGAACCCCATGCATTGGAACCTAGGAGTCTTAACCACTGGGCTGCCAGGAAAGTCTCTAGATACTTGGTATAATTTTGATTTATCAACATGAAAACCATGAGTCCTTTTTCATTTATTCTGATTTTTCTGTAAAGCAATTTGCCTTTAACATGCATCAGGGAAACTCAGCACAACAGATTGTTATGTGAATTTGATGATCTACATTGATGCGCTGTTTAATGGTGGTGATAGGACTTGGGAGTAATTATGTGTGCTGTCCTCTAGAACACCGCCAAGGGCCTTCTCTTGGCTTTCCATAAAGTATTACGCCACAGATAGACACCTGAAACAAACGTACCACTACCATCCATATTGACTAAGAAATTAAGGACTAAGTGTTATTGTCTATTACTGTTTATAAATTCTCTTTCAAAATGCAAGTAGGTTTTCTACATGGGTAATAACTATTTTTCTTTACTACAGTTCTTTCCCAAAGCTACTAATTATAGCTTCATATCAAAATGAGACAGAGAAATAAATGACTCCTATTTCTGTTGCCTTTTTAGCCTGTATTTCCTAATTCATCATCTTCTCTCTTTTTTTAAAGTATTTACTGAATCTGTTACAATATTGCTCCTGTTTTGTGTTTTGGTTTTTCAGCCTTGAGACATGTGGGATATTAACTGCTTGATCAGGGATCAAGACCACACCCTTTCTATTAGAAGGCGACGACTCAACCACCGAACCACCAGGGAAATCTCATTTCCCTCTTGTTTTTATTTCTTCCTTTCTATTTGATGACTATTTGGATTTGGCAGTAGTGGGTTACTATTCAAAGACACAGAAATACAAAAGCTTAACAAGAGTAGAAAACTTACATAAAGCTCATCTTCTAATAATGTTTTTGTCTAAATACATTTAAAGGAAACTATACGATAAGCTATGGAATCTATGCTGTCTGGACAGACCACACAAAAAATAAAGAATAACCTCTTGTTAAGAATTCTATAACGTATATATCAGCGTGACAGGTAGAAAAATCAAGTTCTAGTTTTCATAAACACAAGATTTGGCAGTAAAGAATACACAGAAAATTTTTCTTATGGATAAACCCATCAAGACTGAGCTAGCTGTGATGAAAATTTCAGTACATTTTATTGCTTCTTTTCAGACTCAAATATTATAAACTAAGGGAAAGAAAAGTATCTTTCCTTTTTGCAAACCTTCTATACCCTTCTGTATCTATGTACGGTTTATCTTCTGCTTCATCGTCTATTTCTTATTCATTTAACTTGCCTTTTATTAGCTGGAACTGGGTCCTTGACCCCTCAAATTTTTTCCATATTCTGGATTTTATTGGTTGCACCACCAGGGTTTAGTTTAACACAGTTCCCTGTCCCTATCTTTTCTTAAAACTGGTAGTTATGTCTAGATATTTGATTAGATTTAGCTTTTATTTACTGGCAAGAATTTTCCATAAGTTAAGTGGTATACTTCCATCAGTATGCACTGTTTGTCTCTCTTCTTTTATATTTTATTTATTTATTTATTGGCTGTGCGGGGTCTTCATTGCTGGGCAGGCTTTTCCCTAGTTGCAGTGAGCTGAGACGACTCTCTGGATGTGGTGTGTGGACTTCTGATTGCTGTGCCTTCTCTTGTTGGGGAGCACAGGCTCCAGGATCTATTTTAAAAAAATATCCCATCATACTTTCGTGATTTACTAGCCAGAATGCTTCTTTTATGGAAAAGGTTTTTTTGCAGAAGGTGACATAATCAAAGTTGTACTTTAGGAGAATAAATCTGATAGTGAGATGGAAAATGGGTAGGTAGGTAGGAAGACTGGGGGCAAAGACAAGTTCAGGATTCCTATAAGTTATCTCTGTGAGAGAGAATGAGTGACTTGAAAAAAAAAGGATTGTGACGAAAAGGAAAAAATTGATCCCCAAAATGCACTATGGAAACGAGCTGGCAGCTGACGGACCAGAGGAAAGGACATGAAAGTACTCAGTGTCTAGGGAAATGCTGGTGCCACTAAGAGTAACAGAGAGGACCAGTGGTTTAGAAGAGGGGAGAAGTGAAGGGCATCACTGAGTCTGTTTCATCTCTTTATTAATACAGTCATTTCACTCGCTCCCTGCTGGATTTTCTATCGCTTTGGGGAGCCTGATTTTTAAGAGCTTCACAGTGATTTCTGTCCATTCCCTCAGGGACCACCTTCATGATCTAATATTTCTCACCATCTGGAAGTGGAAAGATTTTTCCCGACGTCTAACCAGAATTTTTCTTCTCTACCTCTTTTTTTTCTTCTTCTCTGAGCTGCAAATACAATCATCTCAAGGGTTTATGGTTAGGTATTTTGATCTTTTTAAGTTTGAGGGATCACTGTGATGACTCAGCTAATTTGGAATTCAGAAGGTTGTCTCTGAGGGTCTTTTAAATACATAAACAAAGGCATTTTATTCCATTCCATTGCCCCTACTTAACCTTTTTTTCTACCCCCTTCAAAGATTATTCTCCCTCCTGCATTCTTCAATTACTGAGCTGTCACTTCCTCGCCTGGCCTCCTGTTTGAGTAACCTACATGGACAGTATTTAGTTCTGTGGGTCTTTGCTCATAAATCACTCTCCCTATTTCTAATCATATATGTTCCTGTTCTTTTAACTCCCTTGAGTAAACCTAATATTTTTCTGGCATCAGTATACCCAATCTTATATTCAGGATTGCAGATAAAACTTATCAAAGACACATAAAAAGAGATTTTTCTCTTTTTGTTTCATTTGCTCACCATTCTGTTGGCCTCTGTTGCATTGTCTGACAATTCATTAATTCCTTAATGTTAATCAATGGTCTTCCCTGATACACTTAACCTAAGAGCATAGAATTCAGAGATGAGGAAATACTTACTTCTGCTTTATTCTGGTTGTACTATTGCTCAGTTTAGCCATTGAGTTCAAAGAAATATTAATATCATTCTGGTTAGATCACAACATAAATAATAGACCTCATTTTTAAACACTGAATAGAACCTGAATTTTTAAAGTGGAATTTAAAAAAGTAAACCAAAGTTGCTGGATGAATAAAAAAATCTTATTAAACTTTCTTGAAAAGTAAAGAAACCCTTTTTAACAATGCATAACCACTCCTAAACTAACCTGTTGAATTTTTGCAAATTGAACTTTCTTTAAATGGACATTTACGGGACACCCCAACTTTCATGTTTCATGTGATTTTTAAAAAAAAAGAAAAAGAAAATTCAAACACAGAGCATAGTATTAAATTATGCCAAGAATGACTTTAAGAATACAGGATGGAGCACAAGATGCATGGGTCACTTATGTTCTGTGGGGCACGCCTGCTTTTTAGAAAAGAAAGTATCCATAGTATGGAAGATGTGGCTTAAGTTTTAATACAATCCATGCAGGCACCTTAGCTTCAGAGAAAGATAGTCACTGAGAAGGCTGTTCTGTGTGTTTCAAGTTTTCAAAATTTATTTTCTGTTTCTTTTTTTTAAAATTGAAGTGTAGTTGGTTTACAACATGTATTTCAGATGTACAGCAGAGTGACTCATTATACACATATGTGTGTGTGTCAGTCAGTTCAGTCGCTCAGTCGTGTCCGACTCTGCGACCCCAGGAACCGCAGCACACCAGGCCTCCCTGTCCATCACCAACTCCCAGAGTTCACTCAGACACGTCCATCGAGTCAGTGATGCCATCCAGCCATCTCATCCTCTGTTGTCCCCTTCTCCTCCTGCCCCCAATCCCTCCCAGCATCAGAGTCTTTTCCAATGGGTCAACTCTTCACATGAGGTGGCCAAAGTACTGGAGTTTCAGCTTTAGCATCATTCCTTCCAAAGAAATCCCAGGGCTGATCTCCTTCAGAATGGACTGGTTGGATCTCCTTGCAGTCCAAGGGACTCTCAAGAGTCTTCTCCAACACCACAGTTCAAAAGCATCAATTCTTCGGCGCTCAGCTTTCTTCACAGTCCAACTCTCACATCCATACATGACCACAGAAAAAACCATAGCCTTGATTAGATGGACCTTTGTTGGCAAAGTAATGTCTCTGCTTTTGAATATGCTATCTAGGTTGGTCATAACTTTTCTTCCAAGGAGTAAGTGTCTTTTAATTTCATGGCTGCAGTCACCATCTGCAGTGATTTTGGAGCCCCAAAAAAGAAAGTCTGACACTGTTTGTGTGTGTGTGTATATATATATATTCTTTTCCACACTGTTTTCTATTATAGGTTATTACAAGATATTTTATGTGCTATACAGTAAATCCACGTTATTTATCTATTTTATGTACAGTAATGTGTATCTGTTGATCCCAAACACCTAACTTATTCCTTCCCTGATTTCCCCTTTGGTAACCATGTTTGTTTCCTATGTCTGCAACTTTATTTCTGTTTTGTAAATAAGTTCATCTGTATCATTTTTCAGACTCCACATATAAGTAATATCAGATGATATTTGTCTTTGTCTGACTTATTTCACTTAGTATGATAATCTCTGGGTCTATCCATGTTGCTGCAAATTATTTCATTACCTTTTATGTATAGCTGAGTAACTTTCCATTGTATATATATATATATATCTTACACCTTGCCTGAAAGAAGGCTTTTATATTTGGTACAGAACTCAAACATGGCTGGAGCTCATGTCACAGGTTTCCCAATCTTCCAGCTGTGGAGAATCAGTTGGTGTATAATAAGATTCATCTTTAGGGGAGTCTGTAAAACAGACCAAGTGACTTCTGAAGAACCTTGGTGAACTCCTTCCATCCAGGCTCTCAAAATAATCTAGAGCATCCACAGAAGTTTGCAGGACATCAAATATGGGTGTCGGCCCCACCTGGCCTCTGGGATAGAAGTGGGACACTGTGTTCTCTAGGTCCTGTACAGGACAATAAATGTGTTAGAGTGAATCAGCCCATGGAATAAAGACTGAGTCAGGTGCTCTGCAACCCAGGTCTAGGAAGGCCACCACAGAGGAGACAGGGCCGATTCTCAGGCCAACACACTATGCTGCACGCTGGATGTTTAACGCTGGCAGCTTGGCTGATGTTCAGTTGAGTCCAATGTAATCGGTGAATTATTAAAATTTCAGACATCACACCTGAGAAAGGACTCCTTGCCAAACTCAAAAGGGACTGTATTCTTGAAGTTAGAGTAACAACCCCTTAACTGTTCAGTTTCCACTCATTGGAGAAGATAATTGAGTGTTATTAAATTAGATCTCATAACTTCCACCTGAAAATCCCATGGATGGAGGAGCCTGATAGGCTGCAGTCCATGGGGTCGCTGAGTTGGACACAACTTCACTTTCACTTTTCACTTTCATCCCTTGGAGAAGGAAATGGCAACCCACTCCAGTGTTCTTGCCTGGAGATGGGGGAGCCTGCTGGGCTGCTGTCTGTGGGGTCGCACAGAGTTGGACACAACTGAAGCGACTTAGCAGCAGCAGCGGCAGCAGCAACTTCCACCTGATCACATATTTATATAAAATCTCCACTTAGCTAAGCACCCCCCAGAGTTAAGGAGTGACCCAGTTCATGAAAAGCAGTTACTTGCTTGGTGGAGGACTCATTTTTCTGCCTGGTATATGTTAGTGAGTTATGAACATGAAGAACAAGGTCATCTTTCTGAACTGTGTGGTGGGTGGCTCATTTTTTTTCACTGCAACTAAAGTCAAATAGGATCGTATCTAGTATGAGATGCTCCAAGAAAGTGACATTAAGGGATACATCCGTCCCAGTGAAATCTGGTTAAAAGGAAGATCTCAGACAGCTGATACTGGGGAAATACATCTTCTGGGGAATGTATAATGAAGCGGAGGTAGTATGTTGTGAACAGGCAGAAGTGGATAGTTGTAGCTTCACCCTGATGATGGGAATTGGGGAGGTCAGGAAACAAAGTACGTGGCAGGGCTGTTTTCCTCCCATCTTCTGCCATGCCCTGTGAGACCTGTTAGTCCCACAGAATCCAGGTTTATTTCCCTGATGGCCCACTGAAAACCCATACTAACTGAGGAGCCAAACCCCAGTACTATGGATGAAAAACATCTAATAGCCCTGTATTTCTCTGTCTGAAAATAAACTTTCCAGCTCAATCACAGTCTGAGAATTCTTGATTTCACCTTTTATCCTACTTGCCTTTTCTGAGATGATAAGTCCTGGGAGGATGAGGATGAAACTCCCCCAGAATTGTTTCTTCCTTCATCCTCAAAAGCCTAAATGAATTAGAGAAATGAGATTGATCAGGTGCAGACTATGATCCTGTGATGAGGCTGGGAATAATGGCATGGAATATATTTCTCAACCCTAAAATACCAGACTGGATGAGCGACTTTGCTGGTAACTTTGCTTTTCAGAGAGTAGTTGAACAAAAATCCCATGATGAGATGGGAGGCCACCTAGGAATTGGCGTGACCTGCTTAGCAAAAGAGTTCAAAAATATAGTCTGGTCTCAGCAGGTACCTGTTAAAAAGATGCCCTTGAGTCTGAAAATGCCTGAAAGATGCTATAGTTTGTGACTCATCAGTAATGAACTGTAGAGACAATTAGCTAAATTCATCTAATTTGCTGAAATTCACAGCTAGGATTCAATTTGCAAGTAGAGTGGCTGCAGCTGTTCTGCATTTCAGCGTATACAAAACCTGTAGCGTGATATCTTCTCTGTACTAGTTTTAATTGCTGGGAAAGATTGAGGGCAGGAAAAGAAGTGGACACCAGAGGATGAGATGGTTGGATGACATCACCAACTTGATGGACATGAGTTTGAGCAAGCTCCGGGTGTTGGTGAAGGACAGGGAAGCCTGGAGTGCTGCAGTCCATGGGGTCACAAAGAGTCAGACATGACTGAGTGACTGAACTGAACTGAATAAAAGAATTAAGGTGTTATTTTACCCAGTAAGAACTGGGTTCTTACTAGATTTTGAACTGAACTGAGTAGTTTAAACAGCATAAAATTGAAGCAAAATTCCTGCAATTTCAGTGTGGTTAAGGGTTCTAGGTCCTACACCATACTAGTAAAACAATGAAAGAGCCAGGCAAGCAAGAGGGCCCTCTGGATCACAGGAAATAGCTTCAATCCATCCAGAGTGATCAAGTAAGACCATGTTGGATTAAATGTGTAAGTGATGCTACATAGTTCCCTGTTGTCTCAGTGGTAAAGAATCTGCCTGCCAATGCAGGGGACATGGGTTCAATCCCTGGTTTGGGAAGATCTCCTGAAAAAGAAAATGGCAACTCACTCTAGTTTTCCTGCCTGGGAAATCCCATGGACAGAGAAGCCTGGCGGGCTACAATCCATGAAGCTGCAAAAGAGTTAGACATGATTTAGTGACTAAACAACAACAAAATGATGCTATTACATTAGAACAGAAATTGTCCAGGGTTTAAAGTGACACTTTCACCAGGTTCAGTCAATGAAACCTAAGAAGAAGCATTCATTTTTGAAAATTCACTCACTTCTTTTGGTGCTTGTTTTTGCCTTTCTCTATAATCCCTGTGTTAAGTTACAGAAACCAAACAAATAGTCATACCTTAAGGAAAGAAGCAAAGCAAATTGTACCATTCCATTACATTAAGTAGATGAGGGAGATCCTTTGTGTTGTGAGAAATCAAGCTGTGATCATCGATATTCATTTTGAGACACTTTGAACAACTTTCAAAACCTCATTTGAAGGGATCTTTGAAGTTTTTCTTCCTCTGCACATTTGTATCATATAAAGAGTTAAAGTTTCGATAGTTATAACCATAAAATGGTAAGATAATTTATGGTCGGCTAAGTGTCTGTGCGTCATCTGCTTATACTCTTTATTTAATCTTTACTTATGGAGGATTTCCTTGCATTTGTCTTTGTTGGTGTTTGGGTTTGAGTGTGTAGGCTTATATTTGTATATTGTATAGGTGCACACACATCCAGGCCAGTAGGACATGAAGAATGTGCTTCTCATTCCTCTCCCAGTGTTGAAGAGGGACCTCAAATCAATTTGGCCACAAAACCGTCAGGTTTTTAAAAAGAGATTCTGGTTGCGCCAACAGTTAGGAATAGGTGAGGAATAGGTTTTTCCACAACAAACTTGTTAGCAGAAATCGGTAAAATTAAGACAAGTGTCAAACCAAAGCCTGACACGGAGGTCATCATTTCTTAGCAAGCGCGCACATAACAATTCACAGACCATACAGTAAGGAGGGTGACCAGCTGTCCCAGCTTGCTCAGCGCTGTCCAATTTTTGCATTGAAGTCCCAAGTCCAGGAAACCTCTTTAGTCCTAAGCGAACCAGGACCTTTGGTTATAACAAATATGCTCTCTTCTTAAAAAAAAAAAAAAAAAAAAAAAAAGTTTTTTTTTTTTTGGTGGGGGGGTGGGTGCTGCGCTGGGTTTTCATTGCTGTTCGTGGGCTTTCTCCAGCGGCAGTGAGCAGCGGCTGCTCTCCAGTCGTGGTGCATGGGGCTTCTCATTGTGGGGGCTTCTCATTGCAGAGCATGGGCTCCGGGGCACGTGGGCTCAGTAGTTGTGGCATGTGGTGTTAGTTGCCCTGTGGCATGTGGGATCTTCCTGGACCAGGGATCCAATCCATGTCCCCTGCATTGGCAGGTGGAATCTCAACCACTGGACCACCAGGAGAGTTCTATGCTCTCTTCTTTTAAATCCCTTAGCCACCCTCCAAAGGAAAGACTTACATGTGGCTGAGGAAAGAATTCTGAAGCCAGATGCCATCAAGCTTCTGGCTGACATATTGTGGGCATAACCCTCTGGACAATCAGTTGGACACAGAATGACACGGGAGTGTTGCACCCTTATTAAGTAAACCTGAAGCATCTGCTGCATTCCTATATGCTTTACATGTCTCCAAAACATTTTATTCTATTCATAAATTGTGAAACCATGGAGAATTTATTTCTGCTATTTATTACGCTAGTTGACTGAGTGTGAGTGTGTTAATCGCTCAGTTGTGCCTGACTCTTCGAGACCCCATGAACTGGGGCCTGCCAGGCTCCTCCATCCCTGGGATTTCCCAGGCAAGAATCCTGGAGTGGGTTGCCATTCCCTTCTCCAGGGATCTTCCTGACCCAGGGATCGAATCCAGGTCTCCCTCACTGCAGGCAGACTCTTTACCATCTGAGCCAATAGTTGACTAGCCATTACTTTAAATAAAGAAATCACATTTCTCATACTCAATATTCCTTTTTGAAAAACCTAATGGTTGACTAGCAGACCAGTCATAGCAGCCTCTGGGTTTCTGGTTACATGTGTGCTGACCCACAAGAGTATAAATTAGGCTAACACTATGCCTTTATATGACATTGTATATGATCAAATATTTTAGGGTAAATGGCAGTTATCAAAATATCTCATCTCAAGGAAACTGGAAGGAACCCATAAACTAAGAAACTTGAGAAAGAATGCTTTCTAAAAACAGAAAATCTAAAGAACTATTTGCTAACAACTTTTTCAGAACATTGTCTCTATAAGAATATCAAAATTTCAACAGAAAGGAAGTAAAGATGCTTTCTCTGGAAAATTACAAGATAAAAGCAAACCCGGGTCTTCCCAATGGGTGAGTGGTAAGCCATCCATGTGCAATGCAGGAGACACAGATTTGATCCCTGGGTTGGGAAGACCCCCTGGAGGAGGGCATGGCAACCCATGGTAAATCCCATGGACAGAGGAGCTTGGCAGGTTACGGTCCATGGGGTCACAAAGAGTCGGGCACAACTGAAGCGACAAGTACAAAAGTAAATCCACTCCATTCTAGCAAGAAGTCAACCTGCCAGAGTCAAGTCTGGGGCTTGAATTCTAGTCCTTTCCATACCTCTTGGCAAGCTCTTCAACTTGCTGAGGTCACTTTACGTCGTTTGAATTTTTGTCTCTTTTGTCGTCAAGAGGGCTGATCTTTAAGACTCTTCTAGCTTTAAAAGCATCTCAAGTCTAGATTATAATTCTAAGGATTTGAATATTTTTACTTGGAGTTTCAAGGAGATAATGAGCTTTCCTTGGGTTTTGCCAGTATTAAGTAGAAATCTGGCTGACCTTCTCGCTGCAAGTTCTTCCTCTACTGTCTTTGACTCCACTGGAAATGGTAGTTGATTTCTCTGAGGCTGAGTAGATAGAAAAACACAGTGGTGTTTTTTCAGGACCATATTCAGCATCTTCAAGGCGTCTGAGTCCTTGCGACTCCTAGGAATAGGGAGCCCATGCTGGCCCTTGAAAGAGCGTCACACAAACATTCTGACTGTGTGTTTACCTCATAGTTGAAGACAATACCCTAAGTAGTCATTCTCTAGGAATGCAGATCTTACAACTTTGGCATTAAATTTCTCTAAATGGAATTTGCTGTACAGATAAAGCACAAAACCCAGCAAGCCTGGACACTGAGGACATTTCCTTTGATAAAACACACACACACACACACACAAAGTCTATGGGAATAATATTATTTAGCCCCTTGTTTATGTAAGAGCAATGATTTTTACAATGCAAGGTGAAGAGATGCAGACCAATGCTCCAGAATGTTTCAGCTGATTTCTTAAACTGATGGGCTGCCTTATTCTGACATCTAAATCAAGGGAGCCCGTACACTTCAGGGACACAAATTAGAGGACTGGCACCAGACTACAGCAGTCAGACTCGTGGAGAATCGATACGGGCCATTTAAGCATCAGGACCGACTATGTTTCATTTTTGACACTGAAGCAGAAGCTTCTGGAGTGGGGGAGCTGTAACTCCACAGCAGCCATAAACTCATTAGGCAGTGTCAGCTGGGAGGATAGTGCGTGTTAAATAAACATCACCAGCGAGGAGACACAGTCGTCATTAACTCTTTTAGCACACTGTCTGGCTGTGAAAGCAATCTAAGCAGCTTTAAGTGTTGCTGAACCTTGAGAACAATTTCTGTCTCCCATAGACTTGTCACAGTGCTTGGATAACTAAAGAAGGAGACATTGACTATGAATCTAGAAGATTCTTCTTTTCCCTGGAAACTTCTAATAAGATGACATGCCAAGGGACTTCCCTGGTGGACCAGTGGTTAAGAATCCATCTGCCAATGCAGAGGACGTGGGTTCAATCCCACATCTGGGAAGATTCCACATGCCGTGGGATGATTAAGCCCAAATGCCGTAACTATTGAAACGCCTGAGCCTAGAGCCTATCCATGCTCCACAACAAGCGAAACCACCACGATGAGAAGCCCGGCACTGCAACTAGCAAGTAGCAGCCACTCGCCACAACTAGGGAAAGCCCGTACACAGCAACAAAGACCCAGCACAGCCAGATAAATAAATTTTAAAATGGTTTAAAGAATGATAAGTCAACACACAGCCTTAAGAAGATTTTATCAATTTTCTCTTGGAATGAAAATTCGAATTAGGCATCTGGGAAACCTGCATTGGACAAACAGACACACAAGGAGGGTGTTTTAAGGAAGCAGGATCTGGAAACAGCCTAAATGCCTATTGGCAGATGAATGAATGAAGAAGATATGGTATATATGCAAAGAATATTACTCAGCCGTAAAAAGAATGAAATGCCATTCGCAGCAACGTAGGTACAACTGGAAAGTATCATACTAAGTGGAGTAAGTCAGAAGACAAATATATGATATCACTTAAATGTGGAATCTAAAATATGACACAAACTAGTACAGCCACTATGGAGAACAGTGTGGAGATTCCTTAAAAAATTGCAAATAGAACTGCCTTATGACCCAGCAATCCCACTGCTGGGCATACACACTGAGGAAACCAGAATTGAAAGAGACACGTGTACCCCAATGTTCATCACAGCACTGTTTATAATAGCCAGGACATGGAAACAACCTAGATGTCCATCAACAGATGAATGGATAAGAAAGCTGTGGTACATATACACAATGGAGTATTACTCAGCCATTAAAAAGAATACATTTGAATCAGTTCTAATGAGGTGGATGAAACTGGAGCCTAATATACAGAGTGAAGTAAGCCAGAAAGAAAAATACCAGTACAGTGTACTAACACATATATATGGAATTTAGAAAGATGGTAAGGATAACCCTGTATGCGAGACAGCAAAAGAGACACAGATGTATAGAACGGACTTTTGGACTCTGTGGGACAGGGAGAGGGTGGGATGATTTGGGAGAATGGCATTGAAACATGTATACTATCATGTAAGAAACGAATTGCCAGTTTATGTTCAATACAGGACACAGGATGCTTGGGGCTGGTGCACAGGGAAGATCCAGAGAGATAATATGAGGTGGGAGGTGGGAGGGGGGCTCAGGGTTGGGAATTTATGTACACCCGTGGCGGATTCATGTCAATGTATGGCAAAACCAATATAGTATTGTAAAGCAAAATAAAGTAAAAATAAAAATTAAAAAAAAAAGACACGAAAGAACTTATCTATGAATCAGAAACAGACTTACAGCCACAGAGAACAGATTTGTGGATGCCAAGAGGGAGGGGGACTGAGGAAGTTTAGACTGAAAGTTTGGGATTAGCAGATGCAAACTATCATATATAGGATATGATATATAGGATAAACAACAAGGTCCTGTCGTATAGCACGGGTAATTATATTCAATATCCTGAGATAAAGTACAATGGAAAAGAATATAAGAAAATGTATATATGTATACATATATATGTAAAACTGAATCCCTTTCTTGTACAGCAGAAATTAACACAATATTGTAAATCGACATGTGTGTGTGCATTCTCAGCCCCCTCAGTTATGTCCCTTTGTGACCCCATGGACTGTAGCCCACCAGGCTCCTCTGTCCATGGGATTCTCCAGGCAAGGATACTGGAGGGGGTTGCCATGTTCTCCTCCAGGGGATCTTCCAGACCCAGAGATTGAACCCGGGTCTCCTGCATTGGCAGGTGGGTTCTTTACCACTAGTGCCACCTGGGAAGCCCTGTAAATCAGCATACTTCAGTTTGCTTTTTTAATGCAGAGGAAAGCAGTTGGCGCCAGAGACGAGTCTTGCCTGATACCTGCTCTCATGTTGCTTTTCCCTCCATTCATTATGTTCCAGCAGAGTCAAGCCAGAATCCAACAAAGCTTTGATTTCAATTCCTCCTCTCTCTGGGTCTAAATAAGTAGAATCCCCCTGTTTGAACTGAAAATCATTTAAAATGCTATCGGTTAACTTTTTACCCATAGCTTTATTTGTTTACTTTTTTTTAGATTTTTTTTATATGGACCATTTTTAGTCTTTATTGAATCTGTTATACCATTGCTTCTGTTTTACGTTTTGCTTTTTTGGCCCTGAGGTATGTAGGACCTTGGCTCCCAACCACGGATCAGACCCTCATCCCCTGCATTAGAAGGGGAAGTCTTACCACTGGACTACCCAGGAAGTCTCACCAATACTTTTAATTTAAAAAAATGTATTGAGGTATAGTTGATTTACAATGTTACATTAGTCTCAGGATAAAGCATAGTGATTCAACATTTTTATAGATTATACTTCATTTGAAGTTATTGCAACCTAATGGCTATATTTCCCTGGGCTGTATAGTATACCCTGTTGCTTATTTGCTTTACACATAGTAGTTTGTGTCTCTTAAGCCAATGGCTTTAAAATGTGACCCAGATTATCTTTTATGCTGTCTTTACTGAACAGGACTCTTCATCTGGCTTTCACCGAGTTATCCTCACCTGCCTGTTTTCCCAGACTGTTGTTAATTATATAAAAATCTATCTTTCAGCAGAGAACAAAAGAACTGACAGAGTTGATCTTGTGGACTTCTTCATGTAGCTCATGGAATGGGTCTTGGGATTCTGGCAGGATCTGCAACTGGGGGTGGGGGTGTGGGATCACTATGTCAGTTTCCTAAGACAAATTAGAAAGCCAGGTCATTAGGATGAATGCAAGTTGTTCCATCACCCAGAGGTTGATTACTCCCACAACTAATTGATTATCAAGAATCTACTGGGTGAAGTAAGTCAGAAAAACATATATATTAATACACAGAAGTGGAATATAGAAAAATGGTACAGATGAACCTATCTTCAGGGCAGGGGTAGAGATGCAGACGTGGGAGGATACAGCTGGGTGATAGTACTAAAGAATCTGACTGCCAATGCGGGACATGCTAGAGACGTGGGTTCGATCCCTAGGTCGGGAAGATCGCCTGGAGTAGGAAATGGCAACTCACTCCATGGACGAAGGGGCCTGGTAGACTACAGTCCATGGGACCACAGAGAGTCGGACACAGCTGAGCAGACAGCGCACATGTGGAGTATAGAAAAACGGTACAGATGAATCTATTTGCCGGGCAGGAACAGACAGACAGACAAGGAGGACAGATGTGAGGACACAGCAGGGGTAGGGGAGGGTGGGAAAATTAGGAGATTAGGATTGACATATATATATATATATACTGTGCTGTGCTTAGTTGCTCAGTCCTGTCCAACTCTTTGTAACACCGTGGACTGCAGCCTGCCAGGCTCCTCTGTCCATGGGGATTCTCCAGACAAGAGTACTGGAGTGAGTTGCCATTTCCTCCTCCAGGGGATCTTCCCGACCCAGGGAGTGAACCCAGATCTCCCACATTAGAGGTGGATTCTTTACCAGCTGAGCCACCAGAGAAGCCCAAGAATACTGGAATGGGTAGCCTATCTCTTCTCCAGGGGATCTTCCCTACCCAAGAATCAAACCAGGGTCTCCAGCATTGCAGGCAGATTCTTTATCCAACTGAGCTACCAGGGAAGCCCCAAAGTAACTCTACCCCAATTTTAAAAATGAAAGAATCTACTAGGTGCACCCAGCTGGTCTAGAGAATGTGTGTGCTGTGCTCTGGGCTCTAGAAGCACTTTCTGGAGATGGTGCCTCTGAAGCCTTTGAAATATTTAACTGTCTCCAATAATTAACTGACCTGGAATGTATCCTTGTTCAATAAAAAAGTACTGGGTTTTAATGATAAAGAATAAAGCCATTTCAGTTCAGTTCAGTTCAGTCGCCCAGTCGTGTCCGACTCTTTGTGACCCCATGAATCGCAGCACGCCAGGCCTCCCTGTCCATCACCATCTCCCGGAGTTCACTCAGACTCATGTCCATTGAGTCCATGATGCCATCCAGCCATCCCATTCCCAGTCGTCCCCTTCTCCTCCTGCCCCCAATCCCTCCCAGCATCAGAGTCTTTTCCAATGAGTCAACTCTTCGCATGAGGTGGCCAAAGTACTGGAGTTTCAGCTTCAGCATCATTCCCTCCGAAGAAATCCCAGGGTTGATCTCCTTCAGAATGGACTGGTTGGATCTCCTTGCAGTCCAAGGGACTCTCGAGAGTCTTCTCCAACACCACAGTTCAAAAGCATCAATTCTTCGGCGCTCAGCCTTCTTCACAGTCCAACTCTCACATCCATACATGACCACAGGAAAAACCATAGCCTTGTCTAGACGGACCTTAGCCGGCAAAGTGATGTCTCTGCTTTTGAATATGCTATCTGGGTTGGTCATAACTTTTCTTCCAAGGAGTAAGTGTCTTTTAATTTCATGGCTGCAGTCACCATCTGCGGTGATTTTGGAGCCCCCCAAAATAAAGTCTGACACTGTTTCCACTGTTTCCCCATCTATTTCCCATGAAGTGAAAACCATTTACTGAAATGTTAATACACATAAAGCACTTGGAAGGGAATCCGGCCCACGGTAAGTGCTTGAGCAGATTATTCTCCATTGGACCCCCAGCAGCCCTCTCTCCTCCCGCTGTTCATTCTCCCATCTTTTCTCTGCTGGCCCGCTCCAGGAAAGGGAAGCTCTGTTAGAGGACTGCAAGCACCCAGGTTCTCTTGCTGCCAGCTTCAGTTTGGGCTCAGCCAATGGGAGGAAGTGTCAGGGAACCCGGGAGGAGGAGCAGAGAGGGCACGGGGAATTTCCTTCTCAGCCCCTGCTCACTTGTCTGGCAGGGACCCAGCCCTTCCATTACTGAACCCCGCCAGATGGCCCTTCCTCCACTGCCGCAGCGACATTGTTCGCTCCCTCTGTCCCCGCGGCCCAGCAAGGTTAACGCCTTCCCCTCTTCTTGCTGGTCCCCGAGTGCTTCAGCATCCCATTTTCTGTTTCCTTAACTCTTTCCAAATCTCTGTAAGTAGTCCCTTCATTAAACTCTACTCGCTTAAATAAGTGATTCTCAACTCTTCCGGCAACATTAACATCACCAAGGGAGCTTTTGAAAACCACTAGTGCCTGGGCCCCGAGCCCCAGAGATTGATGCAACAAGCCTAGGGTGAGGTCTAGGTACGGTGTTGTTTAAGAGCTCCGCAGGTTGAGAACCACTTACTGAAAACATCTGAGTGGATTCTGTTTCCTGCCAAGAGGACAACTAATATATTCCTCAGTGAATGTTATCTACTGTGAATACAGTGAGCTCCCTACATCCAAACGAGTTCCATTCTGAGAGCACGTTTCTAAGTCCAATTTGTTCCTTAAGTCCAACAAAGTTAGCCTAGGTACCCAACTAACACAGTCAGCTGTACTGTAATAAGTTTGAACACTTTTCACACAGATAATACAGTTAAAAATTAATAAACTTTCTAAATCTTGCAGTACAGTTCCTTGCAAAGTATAGTAGCATAGTACAACAGCTAGCACTTCTTAGTAGAACCAGCTGTATCCCTGCTGCCGCTTTGAGACAGACTGGACTTGAAATAAAGATACTAAACTACTGTACTCTATACAGTACTGCACGGTAAAGCACACAAGAGCACAACCACTCGTAAAGGATGCACACACATGACAATGTACGCCAGGCATGTAACTAACTTACATGATTGGACATGTGAACGCATGTTCGCATCTTTGAAAATTTGCAACTTGAAGGTTGGTATGTAGGGGACTTACTGTACAACTACTACCACCAAAACCTTTATTTATACTGTTATAAATATTAGTTCAATGTAGAGTAATATACAGTTTGCAAGATGAGAAAGCTTTTGCACAGAAGTTAAGTAATGTCCTGAAAAGCAATGTGAGTTTTCTTGAATCCACACATCAAGGTGCCTTTGTAACATCTCCATTAAGATAACTAATAATTTCAAACATAACATGTTGAAGACTGAAGCTACAATATTCTTCATCCATCTTATTTTATTCACAGTTTTCCCCATCTTAGTTAATGCATCTCCACTCTTCCAGTTGCTTAGACCAAAAATCTTAAGGCCATGCTTGACTCTTTCTTTCACATTTCACATAATATGAAATCCTATGGACTCTTCAAGATATATTCAGAATGTATTCAGAGCCTCTCACTTCTCACCACCTCTACTGCTACCATCCTTGTCTGAGCCTCTTGCTTGGACTATTGCAGTAGCCTCCTGAAACAACTCCTTGATTCTATGCTTGCTACCCAACAATCACAGTCCCTTTTAACAAGGTTGATAGAGTGATCTTTTTAAAATGCAAGTCAGATCGTACACTCCATTATTCAATATCCTGGAAAAGGCTTTATTTCACCTCTGAGCACAAGCCAAAGTTCTCAGTAGAGTCAAAGAATTCTGCATATTCCATCGTCTCTCCCATCCTTCAGTCTGAGTCCTTGGTACTATTCTGCTAGACTTTCCTGCTCCATTACTCCTCTCAGGCATACTGGCTTCCTTGCTGCTTGAACTTATCAAGCATACTCTTGCCTTCTAGCCCTTGCACCAGCTTTCCCATCTTTCTAGAATGTTCTTCTTCTTTCTCATCTCCATCAAACCTTGGCTCAAAAGTTACCTTCTCAATGATCTTCGATTCTGATCACTCTCTAAAAAATTACAAGGACTGTCTATTCACTGCCTCTTTCTGGTTTTCCACTACCTCTTTCGTTTACCCACAATATGGAATCTCTCTATTCACTATACTTATTATTTATTGCATGGAATAGAAGTTCCCAGGAGGAAAGGAGTTATGGTCTTCTGTTTCCTAGTCTTTTTTTTTTAGGAAAAAAGAATGTCTGCTATGTAGAGATACCCAAAATGTTTTGCTGAATACATGAGTGAAAAAAAGAATAGTTTTTGTTACAGTTTTAAATGATGTATAATAGAATAAACTTTCGTTAATTAAAAAAACTTTTGTTCCCAAGAGTCCAAGTGTTCTAAGTATGATAAGACGACTAAGACATAACACACACACACACACATACACACATACACACAAGTCCCATCTCTTTCTAGACCTACCTGCTTATCAAAGTTCAAAAAAATTACTTCTGGATTTTCAGAAGTGGAACTCACTGATAAGTGAGAAAGACAATCTTCCCTAAATTTTGAGGTCCTCCAACATCTCATTGTTTTTCTAATAAGATAAAGGAAGAAGAATACTTTTTTTATGACTCAATAGATGTGAACATTACCAGGTAAATCTATGGCTTTTCTAACTGCTCTCTTAAGGGGCTAACAATATAAGGAATGATGTTTTAAATTAATTTTTTTGGCATATAGTCGCATCGTAACACTGTGTTAGTTCCACTGTATGGCAAAATGAATCAGCCATACTATACATGCATCCCCTCCCTTCTGGACTTCCTTCCCATGTAGGTCACCAGAGTGTATTAAGTAGAGTTCCCTGTACTATATGGTATGTTCTCACTAGTTGTCTCTTTTACACACAGGATCAGTAGTGCATATGTATCAATCTCAGTCTCCCAATTCTTCCCACCCTCCTTGCCCTGTGGTATCCACACCTTCTCTACATTTGTGTCTATTTCTGCTTTGCAAATAGGATCATCTATACCATTTTCCTTCCCTCATGGCTCAGTGGTAAAGAACTCACCTGCCAACAGGGATGTCACAGGTTCTGTCCCTGGGTTGGGAAGATCCCTGGAGGAGGAAATAACAACCCACTCCAGTATCCTTGCCTGGGAAATTCCATGGACAGAGGAGCCTGGCAGGCCACAGTCCATGGGGTTGCGAACAGCCAGATATGACTTAGCAACTAAATAACAACATACCATTTTTCTAGATTCCACAAATACGTGTTAATATACGATATTTCCCCCTTTCTGACTTCCTCCACTCTGTATGACACTCTCTAAGTCCATCTACATCTCTATAAATGAAAGGCCTCCAATATTTCAAAGTGAACAGCCATTACCTACTTTCTGTGCTGCACAGACTTGCCAACATTGTCTAGTATGAAAAAGTGCCTCCGGGGCTGGAATTTGGGCTATGGGAGACCGCAGAAAGGAATTGAGAGGGTTTGGGGCAATGTTCAGTGTTTCACTGCACAGAGCCCTTGGGGTAATGTTCTCAAGAAGAATCAATAATTGGAAGCCAACTAAATAGCCTTGTTCCCCTCAAATAGGAACCTGGCTACTTTATCAAGAAAACAGATGTTTATTGCTTTCAGGAAGAAAATAATAAGTCAGGCAGGTTTACAAGCTCCCTTTCCATCTTGACAGCATTTCTTGTCAGCATCTTCATGCTGAAGAAAATTACCCAATCAAGCCCTGAAAGGCAGATGATTAGTGGGAATCCCACTTGTCATCCCATTTCTTTTTCCCGGTCGGGGATATGGAGATGCTGTTGACATCCCACTTGGGGAAAAATATATTTTTGACAGCTAAGTTGTCGCAGAGCTTTTGTTTGGGGCAAAGAAGCCATATGCTAATGTAGAAAACCAAGGGACCCTGGCATGAAGCTCTCAGGACAGCTCCAATCATAGTTTAGAAACGATGATTCAATAGCTGGCATTTATCATTAGAGAGAAGACTCATGTCTTCCTCTGACAAATAATTTGGAACAGGTTGAAGGAGTTACCTAGAAAACCTCCTCATTCCTTTCAATAATCTGAATGTTAAAGGACCAATTCCTACACCTTTCAGGAAAATTCAGGAAAGAACAATGATGGTTATAAGAAACAGTGTCCCAAACGTCTAACCCCCAAGTTCAGAGAGCACTCAGTAAAGTTCTCTGAACACAGTGAGGGATTTCTTTTTCTAAATGTTTAAATCTTTATATTTTGAGATAATTCTAGACTTACAGAAGGGTTGCATGAATAGTACAGAGAGTTCTCATACACTCTTCACCATTCACCTTCTAATAACATCTCATATACCAACAGAACAATTATCAAAACTAAGAAATCAACCTTGATGCAATATTACTGACTAAAATATTGTATTTATTTGAACTTCACCAGTTTTTCCACTAATTTTTTTTCAGCTTTTTATTTTATGTTAGAGTATAGCCAATTCACAATGTAGTGATAGTTTCAGGTGAACCACAGAGGGACTCAGCCATACATAGACATGTATCCATTCTCCCCCAAACTCTCCTCCTATCCAGGCTGCCACATAACGTTGAGGAGAGTTCCCTGTGCTAGACAGCAGGGCCTTGTTGGTTATTCATTTTGAGGAGTGTTCCTTTGAATACTCCAATTTTCAAGCATTTTAATAATGATTTTTAAAAATACATGAGTTGACTACATAAGGAAGAGAAGGTTGCATTGTGAGGTTTTTTCATCTTTTGAGGTGGAGGACAGCCAGGATCAAAGGAACCTGAAGAACCATTATCCATCCTGGGGTTAATAATGGGTGCAATGGGAATCTAAGCCCTGCTTGTTGATTAAATCAACATATGTTTGACAGATGTAGGTAACAGTATTTTTCATATGGGTGTATCAGTATACAAGGTTCATAAGAATTCTTCAAGCTAATCTCACAGTTGCTTCAGAGTCAGTTACAATGGTCAAACATGCCATCCGGACCCACCAGCTTTGCTTTGACACTGGAATGAGGATATTCACCCCAGTATCCACTTTAAGTGCTTTGCTTAATTCCCTGTTCTTTCATATGGGTGAGCCATACCGCCCCTACATCAGTAATTGCTGAAGGCAAGGACAGCATGGGATTTGGAGCTTGCCCCCCAGGATTTGGGTCCCAGCTCTGTGCTTAGAAGTGGCAAAGCAAAGGACTAGTCACTTAAGATTGTGAAGTCTTAGTTTGTTTACTGCACTTACAGAGTGTAAAATAATCAAAGTAAAAGTTCCAGCTTAAGAAGAATGCAAGGATCCAGTGTTCAAGGTGATCTGTAAATTAAATATTAATACAAATATTAATATGTTTCCCAAGTGACATGTAACTCCGTGTGACTCACAGTGGAGGTCAATAAATTACAGTTGTTTACCTGATGTTCTTGGTCTTTGCTGAACCAGCTTAGCCATTTTATCTTAAGAAATTGGGTTAGCCAAAGGGCGGTGAGGGAAGAAGGAGGACCTAAGAAAATTAGGTTTGCACCTCTGCCACACAGCCATGATTGTGATTCTGTTGCCTCTGCTTATCTAAATATTTTTCATTCATGAGATGGCCCTCCTTGTCATACACGCTCTCTGAAACAAAGTCATAAAATTCATGCAGTTTTAAACAACCCAATCGAAAATTAAGCAGAAGACCTAAACAGAAATGTCTCCAAAGAAGACATAGAGATGGCCAGCAGGCACAAGAAAAGATGCTCATCATCACTAATTACTTGAGAAATGCAAATAGAAGCTACAATGAGGTGCCACCTTATACCAGTCAAATGGCCACCATTAAGAATTCTGCAAAAACCAAATGCTGGAGAAAAGGGAACCCTCCGACACAGCTGATAAGAAATGTAAATTGGTGCAGCCACTATAGAAAACAGAATAAGGTTCCTGAGAAGACAACAACAGAGTTGCCATATGATCCAGCAATCCCACTCCTGGGCATATATCCAGACAAAGGTATAATTCATAAAGACACATGCTCCCCTATGTTCATAGCAGCGCTATTTACGATAGCCAAGACATAGAAATAACTTAAACGTCCATCGACAGGTGAATGGATAAAGAAGATGCGGTACGTATACACAATGGAATATTAGCTGATAGAAAGAATGAAATAATGCTATTTGCAGCAACGGGGATGAACTTAGAGATCACCATCCTAAGTTACATAAGTCAGGCAATTGCAATGTGATATCACTTGTATGCGGAATGTAAAATAAGACACAAATGAACATATCTACAAAACAGAAACAGACCCACAGATACAGAGAACAGACTTGTGGTCACCCAGGGGAAATAGAGAGGGAGAGGAAAGGATTGAGAATTTGGGATTAGCAGATGCAAACGAGTATATACAGAATGGACAGACAAGATCCTACTGTATTGCACGGGGAACTATAGACAATATCCTGTGATAAACCACAATGAAGAAGAATATATAGAAATATTTAACTGAGACACTTGGGTGTCTAACAGAAATTAATACAATATTGCAAACCAACTATACTTTAGTAAAATTAATTTTTTAAATTAATAAAGTTTAAAGCATGTCGCCGTTTGGGGGTATCTGATAAGCAGATTCATTTATCAGATTCTCCAGGACCATCAGCACTTCCCCTTCCATTCTCTTTCCAGTTGTACAAATTGATGCTTATAAATAGCAGAGAACGGACATTTCATTTGGTCATTTCCTTCTAGAGAAATACACGTCTATGGATGCTTTAATGAGCTGCAGAATGACAAGGTAGGCTTAACACCTCGGGCTTCAATTAAGTACCTCACTGTTTCTTCTTCTGGTTCTCAGTTCATGCTGTTAATGACCAAAACACATTTACCACCCACAGAAGTGACTGTATCAGCATGAGGAAGTTAGAGACGTTTGTGGAATAGCTAAAATGATGGCTTTCAGGAAGCACAGACTCTATTTACCAGCAGGACATTGCCCCTGGTCATGAGACAATAGATGAAATGCAAAACAATGGGGAAATGATGTCTAGGAAAGAAATCAAATAACTTCTCCAACCATCGTTACCATAGTATCGGCCACAAATTTTCCACATCATGGGTAGTATATACGAAAGTACATGAACAGAGAGGTTAATGAATAGAAGATAAGTAGGTGGGCTACGAGCTAATACCTTTCTCTCTTTTCCATGAACTTCTCATCAAGGTATCACATTTTTAAAAATATCTATTCCTCTTTTCACAGTAAGTACTGATTCTTTTAAGAAGGGCCATCATAGTTACAAAGTTATAATTATTTGCTTAATTTCTGTTAAAAAACTAGTCAAGAAGACCATTCTGGTGGTTAAAACCCTTATCAGTAATAATGACTATATTAACTAATCTCACAAGGCCCTTTTTTTCTTGGAAAGTCCTGTCCATGTCAGAATCTGCCCTCAATTAATAATGCACATATTGATTATCTTCCTCAACATAAAATAGAGGACATAATTTTAAAATGGAAATTTGCTAGAGAAGAATGAGTCAGGATTGAGGATATGAAATTTACAAAGTAATGCTAATAGCTTACATTTACATAGGATTGTATTCAGAGAACTATGGGATATTTTACATAACTCTTCATAAGAAAAGCTGGATATAGTTAACATAAATCATTTTTAATAGCTGAAGAAACTGGGTTGACGGTGGCCTCCCTAAACCTTTGAAAGCCCATTCTTTATCCTTTTTCCCCTAGCTTTACCTTTCTCATGTAATAACTCTTCTCTTAAGAAAGGAGGTCTGTATCAAGAAGGAATGAAGCAGGTTTTCCTGCTCCCCTCAGTGGGTCTCTTTCAATCCACCTTTGCTCTTAATACTCTTCACTATCTTGCTCTTTTTCTGGCCTTCATATACCCATTTGGTGGATTGGATTGTATCATGGATTTAAATCTGCCAAGTTCAACATTCCACTCTTTATTAAAATCTCTCTCTTTTTTTTCTGGCTGAGTATAGGCACTTCTTAGACTTTTTCAGTTTCATCACCAGCACTCACAATGGTTTATTTCTCCCAGAAGAGCCATTTTTCACGAATATACTAAGGTTTTTATCACATAAGAACAGCTACTACATCCGAGAGAAGAGAAAGGCAGGGCAAGATGAAGCACAGAGGAGGAGAGCCCAGCTCACTTTCCTCTGCTACTGCGGCAGGCTCCACATCTCAGGCTTGTTTTGGTTGTTTAGTCGTTAAGTCCAGTCTGACACGTTGTGACCCCATGGACTGTGGCCCCCCAGGCTCCTCTGTCCATGGGACTTCCCAGGAAAGAATCTTGGAGGGGGCTGCCATTTCCTTCTCCAGGTTTACTGTGTACAATTTGAATTCACGCCACCACAAAACTGCAAATCACTCTGCGACATGAACCTCTGAAGGTACCTCTGAAGATTACAAAGCGTGATGTTAAACCCCTGAACGCCAAGGGTCTACCAAACTGTAAATAAATACAGTAATATTCATCATCTACCACGATGGTTAAGTTCATAGTTTTTTATAGATCCCTACACCTCCCTCTGGGTCACCTAGGAGGAACTCACTTGAGCTAAAAATAGCCCACAGCATGCAGCTCATTGCCACCTATTAAACACTGTGTGTAATAATCTGAAATTTGTGAGGGACTGCACACTCTAATAATGTAAGATAAGTGCATTCAGCAATGAATAATGGATGGGCATCTTCAAAATAACATTGTGCGGCAGATTATAGATCATCTAACCTTAAATAATTCATCTGCTTAGTACTCTTACATCATCAGGGTTATGAGTCCCGTTTAACACATACGGAAATACAGACACTAAGAGGTTAACTGGTCTTTTCAAGGCCTCTTGGGTACTGATGAACCTATTTGCAGGGCAGGAATAGAGACACAGACGTAGAGGGCAGTCTTGTGGACACAGTTGGGGAAGGAGAGGATGGGATCAATTCAAAAAATAGCATTGACATAATCACTCACATATACACTACCATGTGGAAAAGAGACAGCCAGTGGCAAGCTGCTATACAGCACAGGGGCTCAGCTCGGTGCCCTGTGACAGCCTAGAGGGGTGGGGTGAGGGGGTGGGAGGAGATTCAAGAGGGAGGGATAGATATATACATACTTATGGCTGATGCACATTATTGTACGGCAGAAACAACACAACATTGTAAAGCAAGTATCCTCCAATTAAAAAAAAAAAATTCCTGAGCTTTAAGCCATTTTCTCTGCTCCCTGGATTTTGTTTTCCACAATTAGAAAAATTTCTTATTTTCTAAGGAGACTCTTGACCTACAATAAAATACAGAAATGTATCTGTAAGCAGAAGCATACAGCATAAGTACCATACAGATATATGTGCAAGAAATAAGAATATGGAAAATCATTAGAGCTGGTCTAAGCAACTTGAAGCTCTGTGTAATTTTTATGTATGAGAAGAGGATCCACCTTAACCTTGGAAATCTTAACTGAGACCCAAAATACTAAAGTGGGTCTCAAGTTCCACGGTGTTCAAGACCCATTTGCCTGGGAATCTTCAACTATGGTCACCACGTAATCCTAAGGCAGTCATTCCATAGGTTATATTTTAAGAGACTTTTCAGGATAGCATGCATAATGCTTATGAGCCCACTCTTTGATTTCAGGTGCACCTAGGTTAAAAATCTCTTGCTTTATTTTATTTTTAAAGATTTTTTTTTAAATGCAGACCATTTTAAAGTCTTTATTGAATTTGTTACAATATTGCTGCAATTCTGTTTTGGTCTTAGGCCTTGAGGCATGAGGGATCTTAGCTCATCTATCAGGGATCAAACTTTCACCCTCTGCACTGGAAGGCGAAGTCTTAACCACTGGAACACCAGTGACATCCCCAAAGTCTCTTGTATTAAATTTGCATTCCATAGAAGCAGACCATGAGCTGGATCTCGTGCTGGTTTATTTGGGAGGCCATTCCAAAGGGAAAGAAGGGAGAGAAGGTAACAGAAGGCAAGAATCAGCCAAGCACCCTGAGCAGTTAGTTTTCAAGCCCAGTGATGACCTGTGGATGGCAATCCATCTCTCAAAGCTGTCCCTTCCTGAATGTCATCTACTGATGACAATGAAGCTGCTCACAGAGCTTCTAGCCCTGGCTCCTTCCAGCCTTTCCTCCATGGGCTTAACAGGTTCTGGTGCCTAAAAATAGCTCTCAGTCAGAGTGCTTGCAAATAAGAAGCTGAGCTTGATGTAGAAATCTGCAGGTGATTATGGGAATGCTGAGCACTGAACTGACATGAATCAGGCAGCAGAGACATCAGCTCCGATCCATCCTTTATACTTCTCGCATCCACTCATGTCTATGTTGAGTTCACTGTATTGTGTTAGAACTGCCTCTAAGTTGTGGCCAGGAAAAATTTATCCAGGGGAAAAAAAAAGATGTAGTGGGACCAGCTACAGTCCTTATTCCCTTAGCTGGTCCCCAGATCATTATTAATTTTTTATGATTTTCCTTTATTATGCTTTCTAGATGCTTTAGATTGCCAGTGAAGTGACTCAGAGTCTCATTTCTTAGAATCCAGATCCCACCATACACATAACACTATCTGATGTATGGTTAAGGTATATCCTTTTTACTTCAAATACAGAAATGTCCTCACATAGCCTTTAACTTGTAAATGGTCATAGGGTTTTCTATAGTAAAAACTATTAGATAAGCTATAAAAACACGCAGCCACCATCCTAATGATGGCCTGGTTGTATTTAACTTAAAGTGAAAGTGAAAGTCGCTCGTCATGTCCCACTCTTTGCAACACCCTGGACTATACAGTCCATGGAATTCTCCAGATCAGAATGCTTCTCAACCCAGGGATCAAACCCAGGTCTCCTGCATTATAGGTGGATTCTTTACCAGCTGAGCCACAAGGGAAGCCTAAGAATACTGGAGTGGGTAGCCTATCCTTTCTCCAGTGGATCTTCCTGATCCAGGAATCGAACTGGGGTCTCCTGCTTTGCAGGTGGATTCTTTACCAACTGAGCTATCAGGGAAGCCCATTTAATGTAAATGTATCTCTAATACCTGTTCTAGGGATTCCCAGGTGGTGCTAGTGGTAAAGAACCTGCCTGCCAATGCAGGAGACACAAGAGATGCAACTTCAGTCCCTGGGTGGAGAAGATCCTTTGGAGGAGGAAATGGCAACCCACGCCAGTATTCGTGCCTGGAAAATGCCATGGGCAGAGGAGCCCAGGAGGCCTACAGTACATGGGGCCACAAAGAGTTGGACATGACTGAATGACAAACGCACACACAACAATACCTCTCCTGGTGGTCTCTGGAACTCTGCAGAGTGAACCTGGTGAGCAATTGAGCTTTCATTTCATGCGGAGTTTGCTTACATTCCAGGCACCCACTGAATAGAAGTCAAAAGTCCCCTAAAAACAACCCAGTCTGAAAATACCTTGAACTATGGTTTTGAACTATCATTTCTTAAAAGCCGAGTAGAATTTGCTTTGTAATTAGCCAAAGTTTCCACAGAAATTTGAAGATGAAAAATGTCCAGAGTTAAATGTGGTTACTATGCCAAGGAACTGCTTGAATAGGAGTTCTCTGGGGAAGGAAAGAAACTGAGAAATTCAAATATATTTGAAACTCTGGTCTCTAGTTTCTTAATATGTGAGAGGTTTGTGAAAGACCTTCCTTTCTCCAGCTCCATGGATAATTGCAGAGTTCCACTTAAAAGAGCATTAATTCAATTTATTATTGAAGTGAATTTACTCTAAAAATTTAACTTATTCAATTGTAGATCCTTAAATCTTGATGTAGGCTAATTTCATTGTTATAGTATTTCCTTTAGATCTTTATGGAGATGAGGAAAACAAATATTCAGAATTGTTTGATAATTTCTGAAATGTTTTTAAAAACCAAAAGAGAGTCAGAAATCTGTTTCTGGCAAATGGAGTCCTAAAGATTATTTGACCTGTTAAAACAATGAATGAAATTTCATTCATTCATTCAAAATTTTTAAGAGAAGTTACATAACCATCTGGCCCTCCTGTGAACCACCTACAATGATCCTCTACAGACTTTTTATTTTTCTTTACTTTTTATTATTTGTTTCCTACTTTTCTACTCATAGATCCTAGGATACAGGACAGTGAAAAACTATTCCATTCATTATTTATTCAAAAATTGGGGGGAGACTGTCTTTGCTCAAAACGAACTCTTGGATCATTGAGACTATATTTTTAATCATACAATCTCTACGTTCAAGAAATATTTATGTTGGAAAAGCATGATGATTAAATGTTAAATCAAAAGCTGAGTGTAGGCAGATTTCAAACAGAGGCATAGAAAATAAAATAAGTCTATATTCTTTATGAATTTCAAGGACAGACCAATTTTGAGGGCCATATGAGTGAAGCAAAACATCAGAGAGGAAGGGAGATTGTTAGCTGGACTTTGGATTCTGAGTCAGATTTGGTTAAAAAGGGAAGAGAGACTATTTCCTGGCAGTGGATCTGACGGATGAGGCATCACCACGGAAGGGGATGTGCTGGAAGGCATTTTATGAAGTGTTTCACGGTTCTGGTAACAACAAAATACATATATGTGTATAAACTACAAAATACAAATTGTGTAAATGGGGCGGGTTCCCATACAAGTTAAATGCTCTTATGATTGCATTCAAAATTGGTATTGTGAAATATAGAGATGAATGGTAACACCCATAGTCATCATGTACAGTATGACACACCAAGAGAGAGAACACAGAAGAAAGAGAAAACCACGTAGGGGCTTTCGTAGCAATGTTTTCCTGGTTCTTGAACAAGAGGACTCACATTTTTCATTTTGCACTGGATGCTGCAAGTGATGCAGTTAGTTCTGGATGTGATACGAACAGCAAAAAAAGAAACATAAGTAGACCGTGATGATTACGTGTGTAATGCCACCCCTGGGTGTTCTCCTCCCCTAGAGAAGAAAAAGAGTGGGGGAAGGGTACAAACCCTGATTTCACAAAATAAATTCAAATTTTTAAATTTCACTCCTTGATCCCCACACTCTCTACCTTTGGTTTACGAATGCGTAAGAAAAGCTGAGGACGATGATCAGGTACCCACCATCACTTACTCAATGGACATGAAACTGAGCAAAGGCTCAGAGAGAGTGGAAGACAGAGGACCTTGGCATGCTGCAGTCCATGGGGCTGCAAAGAGTCAGACACAACTTAGCAACTCAACAGCAACAAGAAAAGGTGAAGGAACTTGACCGTTTCTACCATGTCATCATTTTCAGCCTAAGTTTCTGGATGAGCAGTAACACAAATAAGAAGGGATCTGAGAGGGTTCTTTGGTGGTCAGTGTTTCTTCGATGGACGTGCTTTGTCTCTGAGTCCGGAGCAAATTCTGGTTCTAATGGAAAGTGTTGCTTCTTGGGGCTGTCAGCTTCCTTGCTGACTCTGTCACAGACTTAAGAAGATTACCTTGGACTCCTTTTGAGTATCGCTGATGTCCCGTGTACTGTGGGTCCCCGGAAATTGTGTGCTCATAGGCGAACAATGCATACAGAGAGGGAGACAAAGAACAGTGCTGTGCTTCTCGTGCCCATGCTTCCCTGTCCCATCAAACACTACTCACAAAACCCAGACTCAGAGAGAAAATTATCAAGAATTTCAAGAAGGCTACCATGGAGCATTCAACCAAGCATGGGGCCCTTCTGCACACGGGGCCCTGTGAGACTGCAGAGGGTGCCCACCCGTGATGCTGTTCCTGACCACAACCGTACACAGTGTAGTTGTCAAGGGTGGTTGCAGAACCAAGTTTAATGGGAGGTCATACAAACTTCCTTTAAAACCTAACATGCTAGATTCCTAAAAACTATCATGTTTGCTAAAGAACTGCTTTCAGCAAATTAGCAAATTCTTGAGATAGTTTTATGTGACATTTTTTAAGTGACTGCTCTGATTTCAATTCAAATGGCATAAAAGCAATATATTAGTTCATTTTGTTTGTTTATAGATATTTTGTTTCTAGGAGTTTTACCAAACTTTTGGGCTGCAGCCAGATAAGAACTATACTTGGGCTGACTCCCAGTTCTGAAGATTGTGGACCCAAGCCCAAATTTCAAGGTCAAGGACTAGGGACTGTTTGGCTGCCTGGAACTATTAGAATTGAAGAGGGCCCCAGTGACCTCAACATTGAAGAGAGAAATTTTTAAGTCCATTGATTTGTAGCACCTCATTTCCTACCATTTTGAGTTTTCACAAGGGGAATCCATTAGATTTTTAGGATGAAAAAAAAAATCCACTGCATGTAGAAGCTGATCTTTTAAAATCTCTGCTTAAATAGGAAAGAGATAAAGCCAGGATGTTAAGGGTCAAAGGAAGATTCAATGATCTAGACGTACTAAAGGAAATCTGGCTGTAGAACTAACAATCTAGAGAAAATAGTGGATCAGCAGCAGCTTGTATGTTCTGCAAATGACTGTAGAGTTAAGGCCAGTTCCATGATCGTGAGAGCCAGACTGTCTTGTATTTCATTAGTGTTTGTCACAGCAGTTATCCCTCTTGAGTTACTTGGTCATCTTCTCTCATTTGGCTTAAGACTTTAAGGAAAACTGACCATACTATTCCCAGTGTCTCTGAAAAATATCGCCCAACAATACAAAGGGTGAGACTAAAAATTCAGGTGGATAAGAATGATCACAGAGAAGGCACAGATGTGGGCAATGACAAAGCCAAAAGTAAATCCTGAGTTTCCTGCCCACTGAACCTACGCTCTGCATTCAAATACATTTTGGTCTCTGTGTTAGATGATTTTCTCTGTGGTCTTAAATGGTTTTTTCCAAGGTCTGCAGAGTTTTAGCATGCTGTTACATATGTTTTAGTAATGCTGATGTTAAGTTTTGCATGTGTTTTATTTTATTCCCCTAGTAGTCTTAAAAGTAGGACAAGAATTATTTAAAGGGGAAAAGAGATTATTATTTCAGTTTAAGAGTCCCAGTAGAATGGCGGAAACTTGGAAAGTGCAAAGAGTTCTAGATTCCTATTAAGCGTGACTCAAAAACCACCCTCCGTTTTTACGCTATCTCTATCTATGGTTTTACTTCTTGCTAGTGGTTTGTTTTTTTTTTTTTCAGACTTGCACAGCAGCTAATCCTCATAAAGGAAAAGCCACACATGAAATTTAAACTCCAACACTTTGGCTACAATTCCTATAGGAAAACATCTTCCCCCTTCTCCATGACTCTACTAAATTGACTACATGGAAGCAAGTCAAAGTTATCCCTTCAATATTCACCTTTGGATAGAATCCAAGCACTAACTAAAATATATATATATAGAAAATCATGTGCGATCAGACATAAGATTATCTGGAATATGCTTTTGTGGTTTTTAGAAGCAACACTTCATGGAAGGAAACATACAATGGGTTGGGGGAGGAGAAGGTTCTGACAACAACACGTCTAAATGTAGTTACTTACACGACTCTAGTAAATAACAAGGCATGCACAGCGCGTACATTCATACAAAATTCCAAAGCAACCCTATGAACAGAACTAGATTCTATATTTCATTTTATGCCAAAAGGGGTCAGATATTTGAAGGCTACTCAAATTTTTCTCCCAAATAGAAAAACAAAATCAGAACTATATGTATTTTTATTCTATTTTCTTCCCAAATAAAAATAAACAATAAGAATCTTATTTTCTTTCTGGATAAAAAATAAATGTTGAAATCTTCTCCCCAGTTTCTAAGAAGAGAAAGACAAAAGTTTATGGACAAAAGGCCTACACAACTCCTTTTTTGGTGTAAGTCATTAAACCCTAAAATGTTCAAGTCTTAAAAAATCAAGATTGGTGAATTTTACATTTTTTTTAACTTAAAGCCCTAGGGTATCTCCAAGGCCATATTGTGTTTAGAACAAAGGGAACAAAGGGAAGACCGTGGAATGGGCTGCCAGCTCCCTACTCCCATTTCAACTGCGGAAGTGTCCCTTTTCATCAGTATTAACTGCTGCTGCTGCTGCTAAGTCACTTTCAGTCGTGCCCAGCTCTGTGTGACCCCATGGACGACAGCCTACCAGGCTCCTCCATCCATGGGATTTTCCAGGCAAGAGGACTGCAGTGGGGTGCCATTGCCTTCTCTGCGGCATTATCTGGGAATCTGTAAAAAATTATGTTAGAAGAATTTTGCTGCTAAGAAAACTGAAAACTATTAACATAATAAATGCCCTCATTTTTTGGTAAATAAATTGAGACCAAGAGAGGTGAAAATGACTGTTTATTTTCATTCTATTCAGTTCAGTCAGTCTTGTCTGACTCTTTGCAACCCCACAGACTGAAGCATATCAGGCTTACCTGTCCATCACCAACTCCTGGAGCTTGCTCAAACTCATGTCCATCTAGTCGGTGATGCCAACCAACCATCTCATCCTCTGTTGTCCCCTTCTCCTCCTGCCACCAATCCCTCCCAAAATCAGGCTCTTTTCAAATGAGTCAGTTCGCATCATGTGGCCAAAGTACTGGAGCTTCAGCTTCTGCATGAGTCCTTCCAATGAATATTCAGAACTGATTTCTTTTAGGATTGACTGGTTGGATCTCCTTGCAGTCCAAGGGACTCTCAAGAGTCTTCTCCAACACCACAGTTCAAAAGCATCAATTCTTCAGCGCTCAGCTGTTTTTATAGTTCAACTCTCAAATTCACACATGACTACTGGAAAAACCATAGCTATGACTAGACGGACTTTTGTCAACAAAGTAATGTCCCTGATTTTTAATATGTTATCTAGGTTGCTCATAGCATTTCTTCCAAGGAGCAAGCACCTTTTAATTTCATGGCTGCAATCACCACCTGCAATGATTTGGGGGCCCTGAAAGAACTCTCACTGTTTCCATTGTTTCCCCATCTATTTGCCATGAAGTGATGGACCGGATGCCATGATCTTTGTTTCTGGAGTGTTGAGTTTTAAGACAACTTTTTCACTCTCCTCTTTCACTTTCATCAAGAGGCTCTTCAGTTATTCTTTGCTTTCTGCCATAAGGGTGGTGTCATCTGCATATCTGATGTTATTGATATTTCTCCCAACAATCTTGATCCCAGCTTGCACTTCATTCAGTCCAGCATTTCACATGATGTACTTTGCATAAAAGTTAAATAAGCAAGGTGACAGTATACAGCCTTGACATACTCCTTTCCCGATTTGGAACCAGTCTGTTGTTCCATGTCCAATTCTAACTGTTGCTTCTTGACCTGCATACAGATTTCTCAGTTCCATTACTCAACATAGTACTGTAGATAAGTCTAGAAGCTTCAATGACCCACAAGCAACAGTATTTATACACATAAACTTGTGATGTCTGAAAAGCTATTGTCCAATTTCATGTACTACTTCTTCCTTCCTAATGTTCCATCTGCTAATTTCTCTGCTAGTTGTCTGCCCGGTATCAAGTATCCCCTCCTCTTTAATAACCAAACCCTAAGTTTATTCCAAAACATAATATGCCCAGTTCAGGCACTATGTTACACAACCTCTTTTGCTCTTAGGGGTGACTATGCTACTGAACTGAACTGAACTGAACTGATGCTACTGAGGTCTGGCCAGTCAGATGAAAGCAGAATTATCATGTGAAACCGCTAAAAAGTCTCCTTCTAAAGAGATTCAACTCAGCTTAGAGGTGGACCTTATTTCCCTTCCCCTCTCTCTTCCTGTGGGAGGCTGGGATGCAGAGTCGATTGTTGAAGTCTATAGTAGCAGGACAGACACAAAAGATGCTTTAATTTCAGATGATTTCTTGAAAGCTCTACACCAGCCTGCTTTTATTTAGGAAAGTAAGCGTTTCTGTGTTGAAGCCACGTAATGATCTCCACACATACCACAAGCCTTATCTCTACTTGTGTTTTCCAGAAAACAACTGGTCTGGTTTTTTACATTCATTATAAATACAAATGACTTCTCTGTTTCATTCCTTCAGAGTCTCAGACCTTGGAAGATAACCAAGTAATATTCTCAACAATGACTGACAATTAATATTTCCCCTTCCCATTTACCAAGGACACTCAGCATTTGGATGTACAGCCATTCCACTTAGTAGGGTTCAGAATTTTGAACAGAATGTAACTAGATGGATGTTTTTACGGTGGGGGTGCTGTTTATTTTCCCCTTGGACTTCACCTTGCACACAGTCACCTGCTAAGAATTCTCAGTTTGAAAAGACAGGCTCCAGGAGAACCCAATTGCTTCTCATTGAAACTGTTAGAAAACTTTGTGCTCAGGGCAGTTAATGAAAGTGAATTCTTTTACTGTTTCTAGGGCCTATTTAAAATTTGAAAAAAAATTATGCTTTCAAAACTTGAAATAGACATACAAAAACTTTTAAAGCCACTGAATTTGTCAATAAATAAATATAATGTGCACCAAACATACCTCTGACTTGAGACTCCTTGAGCTAGAGAACATTAGGGCTCACCATCCTTTGAGGAGGGGATGGGGCCACTTCTTCACTTCTGCTTTGTGTTAGTGGGCAGAACAAAACTAGGACCTCAGCATTCTGCTGAATTCATTCTTCTTTCCCTCAACACAGAGCACCTGCTTTTAAGAGTAAGAAAGACATATTGTGTATGTGCCAACAGAAAATAAAGGAAAAGGAAAAAACTAAACTGGTATGGGATGTAACTACATCCCACATCAGCTGTTTAAAAAGAAAATTTTTAAGTTGCTATCTTTTACTTTATTTATTTATTTAAGAAATTTTTATCTGGGCATGTGGCCTTGCATGTGGGATCTTAGTTTCCCAACCCAGGATGTTACCTGTCCCCCCGACAGTGGAAGTTCAGAGTCTTTACTACTGAACTAGCAGGGAAGCCCCTGACACTGGCTTTTTTGACCTATATGAACCTTCGTATTTCAATGACCTTTACTGCTTTACATCATTCTGGGGGAAGATCATTGAAAATAAGAAGTAAAGAAATGTTCCAGCTACCAGCACTTAGTCCTTTCTGACTCTCACGTCAAAGTGAGTCTGTCATCTTATGAAAGAAATAGCTGACCCTTAAAAAGGGAAGAATAGCTTCCAGTTACTCTTTCATTCTCTGGTTATTAGTTGGTGTCTAAGTAGCCCAACTTAAGTTCTTAGTGAAGAAGAACTAAAGGGCCTCTTGATGAAAGTGAAAGAGGAGGGTGAAAAAGTTGGCTTAAAGCTCAACATTCAGAAAACTAAGATCATGGCATCCTGTCCCATCACTTCATGGCAAGTAGATGGGGAAACAATGGAAACAGTGGCTGACTTTATTTTTCTGGGCTCCAAAATCACTGCAGATGGTGATTGCAGCCATGAAATTAAAAGACACTTACTCCTTGGAAGGAAAGTTATGGCCAACCTAGGCAGCATATTCAAAAGCAGAGACATTACTTTGTCAACAAAGGTCCGTCTAGTCAAGGCAATGGTTTTTCCAGTGGTCATGTATGAATGTGAGAGTTGGACTATAAAGATAGCTGAGCACTGAAGAATTGACGCTTTGAACTGTGGTGTTGGAGAAGACTCTTGAGAGTCCCTTGGTTTGCAAGGAGATCCAACTAGTCCATCCTAAAGGAAATCAGTCCTGGGTGTTCATTGGAAGGACTGATGTTGAAGCTGAAACTCCAATACTTTGGCCACCTGACGTGAAGAGCTGACTGATTGGAAAAGACTCTGATGCTGGGAAAGATTGAGGGCAGGAGGAGAAGGGGACGACAGAGGATGAGATGACGGGATGGCATCACCGACTCAATGGACATGGGTTTGGGTGGACTCCGGGAGTTAGTGATGGACAGGGAGGCGTAGAGTGCTGCAGTTCATGGGGCTGCAAAGAGTCAGACATGACTGAGCGACTCAACTGAACTGAAGTAGCCCAAACAGGGCTTGTAGAACACGTGTTGTTAAAGTAGAGGTAGATAAAGATATTAAAATATTCACATAATTTATCATAATATACATTTATTATATGTACATCTATTCGACCATATATAATTTGTGTGAATGTAAATATAGAAATTATAATATTTAATATTTGTTTTTTCTTTTTTATTCTAAGCTCCTTCAGGACAGAGAACTGATGACAGTTTTCTTTGTGCCCCTTATAGAGCACAGTGCCTGGCACCTACTTACAGCAAGTTGCCATCATAAACTCCATGAGTTTTAATCCCTTAGTAGGGATTGTATCAGTTTTGTACTAAAGCTGAGTTTTCGATTTACGCTGCATGTTACATTTACCTCAGGAAACCAAGAAACACAGTCTATTCATCCAAAAGCCAACAATTCCTACTGTGCTCCAGGTGTGAAAGATTATTGACTCTGCCTGTCAATATTCTTGAAAGTGAAAGTGAAAGTCACTTACTAGTGTCTGACTCTTTGCAACCCCGTGGACTGTAGCCTGCCAGGTTCCTCAGTCCATGAAATTCTTCAGGCCAGAGTACTGGACTGGGTGATTTCTGCGGCCAGGACCTGCAGTGAATTCTGAGTTGAAAAAACACAAATTTACTTCTTCAGATAATATTTATTAAGTACTTTATTTCAATCAAATCTGATGTTAAGAACGAAGAGTATATCTATGTTTCTGCCTTCCAGAACATACAGACCAGTGGAAGGTATTGCAGGATATGAATGTGTGTGTATGTTGTGTGTATGTGTCTGTATGTGAGAGAGATACACAGAGAGGGCAATATTTAGAGTAAAAAAAGGAGAAGGAAATTGGGAGGGCAAATTTAGTATTGAAAATACAAATCTTCCCAATAAGATGCTCAATTTCACTAGAATTCAGAGAAATGAGTATTCAAACCATGAAATAACTGTTAGATTGGCAAACACATTAATGGGTTGACAACAGCAGATATTAGCAAGGATGTGAAGAATAGAAACTTTAATACATTGCCCATCTGAGTACATATTAGTGTAACTATATTCACCTTTGCTGACAAAGGTCTATATTGTCAAAATTATGGTTTTCCAGTAGTGTGGATGTGAGAGTTGGACCATAAAGAAGGCTGAGAGCCAAAGAATTGATGTTTTCAGACTACAATGCTAGAGAAGACTCTTGAGAGTCCCTTGGACAGCAAGGAGATCAACCAGTCAATCCCAAAGGAAATCAACCCTGAATGTTCTTTGGAAGGACTAAAGTTGAAGCCAATACTCTGGCTAACTGATGCAAAGAGCCAAGTCTTTGGAAAAGACCCTGACACTGGGAAAGAGTGAGGACAGGAGGAGAATGGGGAGACAGAGGATGAGATGTTTGCCTGGCATTGACTCAATGGACATGAGTTTGAGCAAACGTCAGGAGATAGTGAAGGACAGGGAAGCCTGGCATGCTGCCATTCATGGGGTCGCAAAGAGTTGGACACGACTGAGTGACTGAACAAAAAACAACTTTCAAGAACAATTTGACAATATCTAAAAGAATTAAAAGTATACATTCTTTAACCAAAATAAAAACCATATATCTTTCAACAGGAGACTGAAAGTAAATAAAAATACTAATCAGAAATGTAAATGAATGGACTGGGATTATATTTGCCAACATGGATGAATCTTTCAAACGTAATGTTTAATGGAAAAAGGCAAATTACAGAAAAATATGTGCAGAATATGCTTTATATAAAGTTTATAAACATTTGAGTTGATACTATGCGCTAATTTTATGAAGAAATTCTTGAGAATAAGAAGCATGTGATTTAGGACAGAGACTACTTTTCAAGGTGCTGGGAAGATCATTTGGGAAGGTAATATAGACAGGTTTCAAATTTATGGATCATGTTTTATTTCTTACGCTGCATCATGGATCTTGAGAGTTCTTTGTGTTACTACCATTTCTTTCTGTGTATCTTACTAACTTTTTAAACTTTACCCCTAATATGGCATGCACATCAGAGACTTCCTGCAATGGTCTAATAGTGACAAACTGGCTGATTCTCAGGAAATTCCCACCCTGCATGACAAACCTCTTTATTATTCAAGAAAAATGGCTTTTTACTGGATATTCTGAAATTTCCAGGGAATTACTAGAAACTTCCAAGAACTGCCACTCTGAGAACTGAATGAGGCTTTTGGATGTAAGACTAATCTGAGAAGTGCCTAAGAGATGGTCCACTTCCTGACCACAGCTATAATCAGGTGTATCTAGGCAAGGTATTGACTTTGACGATCCACGCTGGTGTTCTGCCTGTAAACTGGCAAAGATATTGTTAAACCTATTTAGGAACTTAACATAGGTGCAATTATTCTATTTCCTGACAAAATAACGATGATGGATGGTTCTGAGGCTTCCCTAGAGTGCCTCAAGGTCTCTAGCGACGCAGCTTTCACTATCACAGAATGCTCCTCACTGCCCCACTCCAAGATCAATACAAACTCCAGCCTTGGATTTCACATTAGGTGGCTCCTGGCAGCCCCTTTCAGGCTCCCAGGCTCCCTTTTATGTACATACACACGGTCATGTGGTTTTCTGAGTGGTGTCTCCCTCTAAGGACAGAGCCGGGCTTCCCATTAGTTTGCAAACTAACCTAACTGTATCCTCAGCTGAAATTCCCATGCCTGGGTGAGTCACACTGAAGATCCTCCTGAAGCCAGTCTGAGCTGCTTTCCTCACGCTTATAGCCACAGAAAAACTAAGGGCTTACCATTTGGAATCCGATCTGCACTTTAGATGCAGCCACTGGACCTATGGGTCTTTGATCAGCTGAGGGTTTATCACAGTGCTCTCTTCTTTTAATTAGAAACTACTGAAACCCACCCAAGAATTATAACTGGAAACAGGAGCTTGGAATTAAAATAAAAATCAGAATTTCTGTGTTTTTCGGTGAGGGAGGCCAGGCAGGGACATTAGAGCCACTCAGAAAGCACTAAATAAATCATGTTGCCTCCTCTGGTGCAGAGGGACCCAGCACTTCCTCTACAAGGCCCAGCTGATGGGCCTCTATAAAAATCTTAGCAGGCATTTAGGTCCCTGCAGGAACTGTGCTAGGATGAAATCATGGAGGCTCTGAGGACAGCACCTCCCTCTCTCTGCATTCCCATGGCAACCGTCAATCTCACAGGAACAAAGAGATGTCTAGGGTCTGAGATTTCTCTTAGACTGCCTCCTGGGATGGACATGCCTTATTAAATTTCAAAGATTCAAGTACTGGGACTCAAGGGAGAGAGTCTCCTCTTCTATTGTACCAGAGTACAGAAGTGAGCCATTTTCCCCTTACTGGGCAACAAACCTTGGCCAATTGGTGGAATTTATTGGTTGGCATATTTTGCTCAAAATAATGCATAATTCTTCACATGAGTAGGGTTTCTCAGGAATGGAGTGGCCTATCTCCGAAATTCAAGCATTCTCTGATATTGTAGAAATTAAAGCAGAGGACAGGTGTCTAATATGCAACAATGATACAGGCAAACAAAACAAAACAAACAGCTAAAAAGCCAAAACCGACTACACTGAGTGAGGTCTCTGACAACACTGAGATTTTATCTAGATTGCCCACAAAACTTGAGTTGAATCTATCAGGATTCATGGCGGATAGTGGTATCCATTCATGCAGACCAATTCTAGAAGAAATAAACTGAATATATGAAAAGTCTGCAGAACTAAAAAAGTACTGTAGGTTACATAGAAAAGTAGGGGATACAGAACAGGGGCTGTGGAAACTGGTTTTGTCTCTATTACTTGAATACTCAAGCCTTGGTGGCCTCATGCTGTGTAACATTAGGAGACGGAAGATGCTTTCAAATACTCCTCCTTACTCTTAGAATCTAGGACTCACATCCTTGACAAGACTGATGAGAGAGCTATAGAACTGCGTCATGAAGAGAAGTCCAGTCTTTCTAGTTTCTGAAGATAAGCCTCAACTAAAGAAGGTTTGAGGCAGAGGAAAATAATAAATGAAGTGACAAAATTTTCCTTAAAAAGAAGAATATGGTGACAACCCCAAAACTTTGACTTTTTGGATTTGGACTTTCCCGAACAAAAAGAAATGGTCCCGTGACAGTCAGTTCTATCTTCTTGTATTTGCTCTTTCTTTTTGTTCTTGAATTGGTGCTTTTGAACTGCGGTGTGGGAGAAGACTTCTAAGAGTCCCTTGGACAGCAAGGAGATCAAACAAGTCAATCCTAAAGGAAATCAGTCCTGAATATTCATTGGAAGGACTGATGGTGAAACTGAAGCTCCAATACTTTGGCCACCTGATGAGAAGAACTGACTCACTGGAAAAGAGCCTGATGCTGAGAAAAATTGAAGACAGGAGAAAAAGGGAGGACAGAGGATCAGATGGTTGGATGGCATCACCAACTCGATGGACATAAGTTTGAGCAAGCTCCAGGAGTTAGTGATGGACAGAGAAGCCTGGTGTGCTGCAGTCCATCGGGTCACAAAGAGTCGGACGCGATGGAACAACTGAACTGAACTGAACTGATTTGTGTTCTTGACAGAAACTTAGGATTTTCTGGAGAGGGAGGGCGGTAGACACACAAGTGAGTAACTGTCAGTTAGTGAACTCTTCTCATCCTTATTTTAGCCTGTATAACAGAAGAGATCAAGACCCTGGATCCTGAGGATAAATTGCCCAGCCAGAGATTCTGACATTCATTCCTCATGTCTTCATAATCCGTTATTCAACACAAGAGCAGAGAATTGCTGACAGCCGTCAAGTAGGGTCAGGACACCTGGTGTTGCTCCTATGTAGTCAAACCTTCCTTCCAAGGGTAAGTACCTTTCATACTTTTCTCTAAAGACCAAAGAACTATTTCTGAGTCCACAGTTCTAGCAGGGGCATACTGCTGCTGCTGCTGCTAAGTCGCTTCAGTCGTGTCCGACTCTGTGCAACCCCATAGACGCCAGCCCGCCAGGCTCCCCTGTCCCTGGGATTCTCCAGGGCATACTGGTTGAATTTAATTACCTCTCTAGAAAGAAGTGGTATTCAAAGAATAAAATGTCTCTGCCAGTGTTACAATGTCACAAAATCCCAGAAGTCGTTAAAGTTCAAGAAGGGTCACTTTCTGGTCACACAGGATACATATGAAATTGGCTTCATTTTGTATCATTAAAACCTAAGATAAGAAATTCAAAGATGAAATATGTGAAGTATGTTTGACAAATGAAAGTTTTATATTTCTAGCACCGTCAACATATTTTGTCATTATTGAACTTAATACCACACGTGATATCTGAAATGGGAAACTGAGCCAATTCAGTACCGTCATTTTTATTTTATAATTAGGAATGGTGTATAATATATGGACATTTGTGTCTTTTTTTTAAGAGCCTGTAATTTTGAGCCAAACACAACCCCCAATTAGTACAGATTTGAGTTAACCCAGCAGCTTGTGAGTGAAGGAGGAAAAACTCAATGTCAAATGCCATTTCTTAATTTAACAAACATGAAATGTTTCTCCCCTGCGGTGGTGATCTCTGGGATTTCCTGGCACTTACATTTCACCTCAAAGAATTTCCACACCACACAAAAACCAGCATTACCTTTAACATTTCCAATATGATAAACCTTCTCTCTGGAAACTCTAGCTAGCTTTAGAAATCCAAATATCTTCCAACATATTCATCTTTGAAGTAATGGGAAAAGACATAAATCACCAAGCAATGAACTCATACTATTTTTCATTTGCCGTAAGTTTTTGAGAGCAAATATTGTAGGCAAACTCTTTACAACTCAGTTTAACTCACAAAAATGTTTCCTACCATCCATTTTTTAAGTTTAGAAAAGACAATACGACTCAAAATTCTTTCATTTTCCTTTATTTAGCTTTATTTAGAGAAGGAAATGGCAATCCACTCCAGTACTGTTGCCTGGAAAATCCCATGGACAGAGGAGCCTGGTAGGCTAAAGTCCATGGGGTCACAATTAGTCAGATATGACTGAGCGACTTCACTTAGCTACATAGTCTCGCTGTATATATTTAAGATGCCCTTTGCTCTTTTCCCTCTCTTCCTTTCCTCAATGCTCATCCTGGGTAGCAGTGGAGATGCTTATATTTGCATCTTCTCCCACTGAAACGCTTATTCCCCTCAACCTAAGGGAATAAGAGAAATTTCATTCAATGGAGATTGATCTTCAGCAGGGAGGGAGATTAAACAGAGGGTTATTACTCAATAAGGGAAGATTCCTTTCGTCGGTCATCAGAAAACAAAACAAACCCTAAAAGCATGCTGAGTGAGCCAGTCGAAGTTCCATGCACTGAGACAGTTGTTTAGTTTTGTTTTTAATAAGCCTCCGCCTCTTCAAAGCGGGCTGATGTGCCAGAGGACTGAATCTTTCCACATCTCTCTCTGCCATCCATAAACACTATCTACGCATGAGGCCAGGCCACAGGTGGACTTCTTCTCTCCCACAGAGACTCCAAGGAGAACGCCAAAGTTCAAGGCCTGATCACTTATTTATTAAAACGTACTGATTTCGTCACAGTAGGAGGGAGGGGGAAGTGGAGAACATGAGCAGACGGGCAAAGCCCCCTTGGTATGACAGGATTCAAAGATCCTTCCAGGTAGTACAGTAAAGAAGGTCTTGTTTAAGTTGCAAACCCTCACTCTATAGAGCATCTTCTGAATTCCGGGAGCATGATCTTGTCATGATCTGTAAAAGCTATCCCACAGTTAATTCTGGAAGAAAGAGGACAGCTTCTCCATCATCTGCTTCTCACATTCCTGTCCCACTTAGAACTGGAAGCCCGTGAGTGATCGATCAGTCTGGAATATGAGGGTTGACATTAGCAATTTCATGGGGCTATTTAGCAATAGTTACTTTCTGCCCCCTTTGCCATTTACAAATCTCCTAAAGGTTCTAGTGAGGGGCTTCCCAGGTGGCGCTAGTGGTAGAGAAACCACCTACCAATGAAGGTAGACATAGGCTCCATCTCTGGGTTGGGAAGATCCCCGAGAGGAGGGCACAGCAACCCACCCCAGTATTCTTGCCTGGAGAAGCCCATGGACAGGGAGCCTGCCAGGCTGCGGTCCACAGGGCTTCACAGAGTCAGACATGACTGAAGTGACAGAGCGTGCGCACACAATGGTTCTAGTGATTGAGTAATATAATATGCATGGCCAATAAATGACAAAGAATGGAGCTTGTTGCGTTTTCTAGAAAGGGAGAACAGATACATCCTTTGATTCTTTGGTGGTTCCTGCAGGAAATTCTTTTCTGTACCTCAACCAGTTATTAAGTCCAAGCAAATGGAACAATAAGACACTTTAGCCCCATCCTGTTCTCAGCTAATCTGAGGTGCTCTGTCGCTGCTGATGTGTAACTGGTCTGAGGTTTAGAGGTACAGCTCAGTTCAGTTCAGTCGCTCAGTCGTGTCTGACTCTTTGTGACCCCATGAATTGCAGCACGCCAGGCCTCCCTGTCCATCACCAACTCCCAGAGTTCACTCAGATTCACGCCCATCGAGTCAGTGATACCATCCAGCCATCTCATCCGCTGTCGTCCCCTTCTCCTCCTGCCCCCAATCCCTCCCAGCATCAGAGTCTTTTCCAATGAGTCAACTCTTCGCATGAGGTGGCCAAAGTACTGGAGTTTCAGCTTTAGCATCATTGCTTCCAAAGAAATCCCAGGGCTGATCTCCTTCAGAATGGACTGGTTGGATCTCCTTGCAGACCAAGGGACTCTCACGAGTCTTCTACAGTTGCCCCCAAAACCCTGATCTCAGAAGCCAACGATCAAGAGTCTGTCTTTTATGTCTTCATGTCAGGAGGAGACTTGCACCCAAGAGTCAAGTCAAGGAACTTCCCTGGTGGTCCAGTGGCCAAGACTTTGTACTCTCAGTGCAGGAGGCCTGGGTTCAATCCCTCCCTGGTCAGGGAACTAGATCCCACATGCCTCAACCAAAACACTTCAAGCACCACAACTATGACCCAGGGCAGCCACATAAACAATAAAGAAACAAATAGTTTTAAAACAGAAGTCAGACCAAGGATGGTTGGTCACTTGGAGGATAAGTAGAAAGAAGGAATGCTTACCATTTTATACCCCATGGAGAAGAGGCCAAGGACACATGCTTACTATAACTAAGAGAATTAGGTCCAGTAAAAGACCAGGTTGCTCTGGAGTTGTTAATCTCAGGGAGCAAGAAAATTCTTTTAACAGTTCAAGAAAAGATGAAAGTGGTGCCCTGAAGCTTCCTAACAGGACTGGGGCTTCTGTCAATTTCAGCAGCATTCCTAAAATCCCTCAGCACTACTTCCTAATTTGACCTTTCATGATTTGAGGCCTTCAAGTCACAAAACTAAACTAAAATCCCTAGAATACTTCAGAACAAGAGTATTTTTATCCTTCAGTCCATACTTTTCTGCCTTTTGTTGGCTTTAGCCTTATCCATAAAATATCTGGAATGCATTTTTGATCGTTCATAATTTACTCTAAAGGTCTAGGGCTAAACCAACAGCAACTGCTCTTTGGGGAATCCTTTCATGCACTGGAGCCTGGAAAATTAAGAATCTCTTTAAATTAAAGTTAGTAAAACAAAGTGTCCCAAAGTAGTGGCTTTTAGGGCCTTCGATGGTCTTATTCATATGCTGGTACAAAATCCAAATTAGTATTACATACATAAAGTACAAGCATGAATTTATGAATAAATTTTACCCCAAATGTACAAAGAATTATCAGATGTCCATTTCTTTTTTCCTCAAGCTGCAACTTGATCATCTAGTCCATAAAACTTTATAATTCTTGTCCTCACTGTTTATTTCCCTCTGCTCACTATAGGATCACTCACTAGTCTACAAGTATTTGGGGGCTGGAAATGCGAAGCATGCCAGCTATTTTAAGTAGAAAGGGGCTGAATACAGAGACTGAGGATGTTCACAGACTTGTAAGGGTTCACAGAATGGGCTTTAGGCTGAGGACCTAGGAGTCCCTCCAACAAAAGTTTCTAACTGGTCCATCAGAGGGAAAATTTACCTCTGCCACATCCAAAACACAGGACCCCAAGGGAATTGCTAGGCTCCATACCTGTCTGCAGAGCTGGAATTCAGATTCTTGGGAAGCATTACTACCATTTCTTCAATGCCTATTCATACCTCATAGTTAGTGACCAGACACTGCCATGGTGCTTCAGAAAAAACCATTTTTACAACCTTGCTTCAAGCAAAAATAAGCAGTAAGAGGAAGGCTCCTCTCCCACTTCTGCCTTACAAATTTCATGGAATGCCTCAATCTGGAAGAATCTAACTTGCATCTAGAACTAGTTTTCAAACAGGCTGGAGGAGGTTGTTTTTACACTTCTACAGTGTCTAGCGCATAAACCACACTAACAGTGTACCAGAGATGATGAGAGTCAATTTGCCATAACAACCATAAACACATTACTATTAACCACTGTCTTGTTCTCTACTCTCATCTTTGTTAAATTTTTTGCAAATAAGAGTATATGTCAAACTTCTAAATGCCTTGTAATATGTAGAAAAACTCATGCTAAATAAATATGTGTGAATTGATTGCTTCACCAAATAATGTTTTTTTTTTTTCTTCTTAAAAACATGTCTTTGAATATATTTGTTTAGATACTGGAATGACTTCTTCCCTTAATAAGTGAGGTCTTTTTAGCATAGTTTATTTGACTTTTTTTTGATGTCTGAAGATCTTGCAGTAAATTGAAGTCATCATTCTGAACATTTATAATCACTGTGCCAAAAGAATGATAGAGGAGGCAGTTAGAGGAAGATTAAGACCAAGCTAATGTACACTGAGTTCGAGCTGTGGCTATTTCAGGAAAAGCTCATTGATTCGAACCATCTTGCCATATTTTACCTTTCTACTAAAAGCTGAACAAATCTGGTTATTTTACATAAATATGTGTGTGTGTTTTGTTTTTGTTGACAAGACCAGGAGCTGACTGTGGCTCAGATCATGAACTCCTTATTACCAAATTCAGACTCAAATTGAAGAAAGTAGGGAAAACTGCTAGACCATTCAGGTATGACCGAAATCAAATCCCTTATGATTATACAGTGGAAGTGAGAAATAGATTTAAGGGCCTAGATCTGATAGATAGAGTGCCTGATGAACTAGGGACTGAGGTTCGTGACATTGTACAGAGACAGGGATCAAGACCAACCCCATGGAAAAGAAATGCAAAAAAGCAAAATGGCTGTCTGGAGAGGCCTTACAAATAGCTATGAAAAGAAGAGAAGCGAAAAGCAAAGGAGAAAAGGAAAGACATAAGCATCTGAATGCAGAGTTCCAAAGAATAGCAAGAAGAGATAAGAAAGCCTTCTTCAGCGATCAATGTAAAGAAATAGAGGAAAACAACAGAATGGGAAAGACTAGAGATCTCTTCAAGAAGATTAAAGATACCAAGGGAACATTTCATGCAAAGATGGGCTCGATAAAGGACAGAAATGGTATGGACCTAACAGAAGCCAACTTTTTCACTCTCCTCTTTCACTATCATCAAGAGGCTTTTTAGAAAAAACGATCTTCACGACCCAGATAATCATGATGGTGTGATCACTAATCTAGAGCCAGACATCTTGGAATGTGAAATCAAGTGGGCCTTAGAAAGCATCACTGTGAACAAAGCTAGTGGAGGTGATGGAATTCCAGTTGAGCTATTTCAAATCCTGAAAGATGATGCTGTGAAAGGGCTGCACTCAATATGGCAGCAAATTTGGAAAACTCAGCAGTGGCCACAGGACTGGGAAAGGTCAGTTTTCATTCCAATCCCAAAGAAAGGCAATGCAAAAGAATCCTCAAACTACCGCACAATCACACTCATCTTACATGCTAGTAAAGTAATGCTGAAAATTCTCCAAGCCAGGCTTCAGCAATACATGAACTGTGAACTTCCTGATGTTCAAGCTGGTTTTAGAAAAGGCAGAGGAACCAGAGATCAAATTGCCAGCATCTGCTGGATCATGGGAAAAGCAAGAGAGTTCCAGAAAAACATCTATTTCTGCTTTATTGACTATGCTAAAGTCTTTGACTGTGTGGATCACAATAAACTGTGGAAAATTCTAAAAGAGATGGGAATACCAGACCACCTAACCTGCCTCTCGAGAAATCTGTATGCAGGTCAGGAAGCAACAGTTAGAACTGGACATGGAACAACAGACTGGTTCCAAATAGGAAAAGGAGTACGTCAAGGCTGTATATTGTCACCCTGCTTATTTAACTTATATGCAGAGTACATCATGAGAAACACTGGATGGAAGAAACACAAGCTGGAATCAAGACTGCCAGGAGAAATATCAACAGCCTCAGATATGCAGATGACACCACCCTTATGGCAGAAAGAGGAGCTAAAAAGCCTCTTGATGAAAGTGAAAGAGGAGAGTGAAAAAGTTGGCTTAAGGCTCAACATTCAGAAAACGAAGATCATGCATCCGGTCCCATCACTTCATGGGAAATAGATGGGGAAACAGCAGAAACAGTGTCAGACTTTATTTTGGGGGGCTGCAAAATAAAGATGGTGACTGCAGCCATGCAATTAAAAGACGTTTACTCCTTGGAAGAAAAGTTATGACTAACCTCGATAGTATATTCAAAAGCAGAAGTATTACTTTGTCAACTAAGGTCCGTCTAGTCAAGGCTATGGTTTTTCCAGTGATCATGTATGGATGTGAGAGTTGGACTGGGAAGAAGGCTGAGCACCGAAGAATTGATGCTTTTGAACTATGGTGTTGGAGAAGACTCTTGAGAGTCCCTTGGACTGCAAGGAGATCCAACCAGTCCGTTCTGAAGGAGATCAACCCTGGGATTTCTTTGGAAGGAATGATGCTAAAGCTGAAACTCCAGTACTTTGGCCACCTCATGTGAAGAGTTGACTCATTGGAAAAGACTCTGATGCTGGGAGGGATTGGGGGCAGGAGGAGAAGGGGACAACAGAGGATGAGATGGCTGGATGGCATCACGGACTTGATGGACGTGAGTCTGAGTGAACTCCGGGAGATGGTGATGGACAGGGAGGCCTGGTGTGCTGCGATTCATGGGGTCGCAAAGAGTTGGACACGACTGAGTGACTGAACTGAACTGAACTGAACTGATGTGCGTCTGTGTGTGTGCGTGTGTGTGCGTGTATGTTTGTGTTGAGTCGCTTCAGTTGGGTCCGACTCTTGATGACCCCATGGACTGTTAGCCACCAGGTTCCTCTGCCCGTGGGGATTCTCCAGATGAGAATACTGGAGTGGGTTGTCATGCCCTCCCCAGGGGATCTTCCCCACCCAGGGATTGAACCCATGTCCTCTGCGGCTTCTGCATTGCAGGTGGATTCTTTACCGCTGAGCCACCCGGGAAGACCATAAATAAGTATTATTTTGGCTAATTTAAACTTAGGTTTGACACCTTAATACCAACTTCTAATATAAACCTATTAAACTTCTATTCCAGGGAATTTCCCTGAGGCCCACGTGGTTAAGACTCCATGCTTCTACTGAAGGGGGCATTGTTTCAATACCTGGTCAGGGAACTGAGATCCCACAGGCCATGAAGAGCAGTCAGTGAATAAATAAGCTCAAAGAACTCAAGAGAAGAATGGATGTATACAGTGAGAAACCAAACAAAGATTTTTAAAAAAATATAAAGAACCAAACAGAGGTGAAGAATACAATAACTGAAATAAAAAAATGTATTTAGAAAACCTTTTATTAGAGCATCAATTGTCTTGTCCAGCAAAAAACTGTCCCAAAATTTTATCTTGCATAAGTGAGTAGGTTGTCTACAGTGACATTATAAGAAATCCATGAACTAAAAAAGTCTGGGTCCTACAGAAAACCATACTATCAGAGACTTTTAAATAGGAAAGGATTCTTAGAGATCATTCTAACATGAATTCCAGAGAGTCACTGTGACTTATCTCAGGTCATACACCTGGTAAGTAAAAAAAAAAAAAACAAAAACAGATCAAAACCCCATATTTTCCGATTAGCTCAAAGTTCTTTAACAACAAAGTGGATTATGCATCTTTTTTTTTTCTTTTTTATAGAACTGAGTTCTCACTCATGGAAAAAGAAAATTGTTAAAGTCTACATTCATATATTAATCTTTGGAAGATTCAAGAATAGCTCAATCCATTAACATACATATGAAAACGTTTGACTTTTTTTCTTGAGATATTCCACAAAACACACACACACCCCACCACACACACACACACACACACACACTATCAGCTGGCTGAAGTGTTTTCAATGTGGATGTTAACAAAGGTGATAAAGTGGACAGAAGGAAAACTCAAGGTGCCTTCAGTTATGAATTTCTATGAATGATATCATGTGATGCAGTCAACAAACTAGTTCTCATATCGACATACTGGAGTGGATTTCTAACATCCGCAATGACTTAAAAATTGGGATCATTTTGGAGCATTCAGTTCCCTGTTCAGTGTTATGAGCCCTCTAGAAAGGTTATCAACATTGTCCACTATGATGAGGGAATTGAGGAAATGAGTGTCTTAAACATCAGGCATTGGTAGTAATGTTATGCTGGCAGGGCAAATTGTTTCCAGGAACTGAAATATCATACACTCAGCCCTTCTGGGAAGAAAGACCACACAGCAGCTTTGGGGAGGGGGACAGAAGAAAGAGCCCACTAGTCGGTTCGTGGGAAACGTCGCAGGACCAGCAAAATGAGATCTTCCATATCATCTTTCTAGTTCTTGGTGGGGTTTTTAATCTTGTTTTCATTGAATTTAGTAATTGGTCATATCTGCAAAGTTAGTTCATACTGATCAATGAAACAGAGAACAATAATCAGATGATCCGATGACCTATAGAAAAGCAATTCCTCCCAAATGCCTTCTCTGCTCTCTCTCAGCATAATGTCTAAAATAATGAATGTTAGCAGCATAATAAGGTCCTCCCTTTTCTCTCAGGAGAAAATCTGAAAACCAATATGTATCCTAAGGCATTGTGCTTACTAAACAATATAAGGAAAAGACACTAAGAAAATGCCAACTATTCTGCCTCCATCAATTTGAGCTAATTTCCGGGATTCAAAAGACTGGTCCATAATGAAAGAATTCTAAGGATCTCTTTTTCTTTAAAGATCTTGTTGAGTTCAAGGTCTCTGCTGGTCATTGTTAACTTTTACAACTAAGCTCACACACCCCCTTCATTAAAGAAACAAACAGGAACATATTAGGAGAAAACTGATATTCATGGTATAGTACATTAAGAAAAGAAAACTGGCCAACAAGCATTAACCAGGAAGATTCCTGGGAACAAGACCTTAGCTAAATTCATAAATAGTGTAGATGTGGGGAGCATTATGGGTTTTCATAAAGGAAAGATTATTTTCAAAAGCTATTGTATACTGTAAGTTGAGTGCTAGTTTCAATACCTTATTGGGGAAGAGAAGTGTGTTTTTTAGAAACACAGAAACTGGATCATCAGTTCAGTCATGTCTGACTCTTTGCAACCCCATGGACTGCAGCACGCCAGGCCTCCCTGTCTATTACCAACTCCCGGAGCTTACTCAAACTCATGTCCATTGAGTTGGTGATGCCATCCAACCATCTCATCCTCTGTTGTCCCCTTCTTCTCCCACCTTCATTCTTTCCCAGTATCAGGGTCTTTTCCAAGGAGTCAGTTCTTCATATCAAGTGGCCAAAGTATTGGAGCCTCAGCTTCAACATCAGTCCTTCCAGTGAGTATTCAGGACTGATTTCCTTTAAGATGGACTGGTTGGATCTCCTTGTAGTCCAAGGGACTCTCAAGAATCTTCTCTGACACCACAGTTCAAAAGCATCAGTTTTTCGGTGCTCAGCTTTCTTTATGGTCCAGCTCTCACATCTATCATCAGCTAATATCAATTGCACATTTATTAAAAACTTCATACAGATTATTTCATCCAATCCTTATACTAAATCTATGAAATTTATAATACAAATGTACTATTTATTTTAATATGTATTATCTGCTGTGTATTATACTAATTAGTATTAATTAGTAATTAATTACTATATAAATGTACTCCTTGAGCCCTCAAAACAGCCCCATCAAGTAGACAGTAGTTTATCCCCTATTTTATGAAAGAAAAAATGAAGCACAGACATGTTAAAATAACATCCAAAACATCAGGTAGAAGAGGCAGGATTTGAGCTCTGATATATAGCTCAGTTGGTAAAGAATCTGCCTGCAATGCAGGAGACCCTGCTTCATATTCCTGGCTCAGGAAGATCCACTGGAGAAGGGATAGGCTACCCACTCCAGGATTCTTGGGCTTCTCTATGGCTCAGCTGGTAAAAAAATATGCCCGCAACACAGGAGACTTGGGTTCAACCTCTGGGTTGGGAAGATCCCCTGGAGAAGGCTACCCACTCCAGTATTCTGGCCTGGAGAATTCCATGGACTGGATAGTCCATAGGCTTGCAAAGAGTCGGACATGACTGAGCGACTTTCTCCTTCACTTTCACATACCTGTGGTAGCTGTTTTTCTTCCCCTTTTCCAATACACTGATATTCATCACATCTTTAAGCATTCTTGTTCCAAAATCACTGCAGATGGTGACTGCAGCCATGAAAGTCAAAGACGTTTGCTCCTTGGAAGAAAAGCTATGACAAACCTAGAGAGCATATTAATAAGCAGAAACATCACTTTGCCTACAAAGGTCTGCATAGTCAAACCTATGGTTTTTTTAGTTGTCATGTACAGATGTGAGAGATGGACCATGAAGGAGGTTGAGTGCTGAAGAATTGATGTTTTTGAACTGTGGGGTTGGAGAAGACTCTTGAGAGTCCAATGGACAGCAAAGAAATCAAACCAGTCAATCCTAAAGGAAATCAGCCCTAAATGCTCATTGGAAGAACTGATGCTGAAGCTGAAGCTCCAATCCTTTGGCCACCTGATATGAAGAGCTGACTCACTGGAAAAGACTGATGCTGGGAAAGATTGAGGGCAGGAGAAGACGGTGAGATGACTGGATGGGATCACCAAATCAACGGGCATGAGTCTGAGTTTAAGCAAACTCTGGGAGATAGTGAAGGACAGGGAAGCTTGGCATGCTGCAGTCTGTGGGGGTCACAAAGAGTGGGACACAACTTAGTAACTGAACGACAACAACATGCATTCATTTATTTAACCTATATTTGTTGAGGGCAAGTTGGGAAAGCCCTGCTCTAAGAGCTAGGAAAATCTCAGTTACCAAGATTCTCTGTGTCTATGAAGGTTTCATTCTAGTTGAGTCATTTGAAATCCCATCTGAGCTAAGACTTGAATGTGCTAGCAGGGTCAGGCACATAGAAATTCAAGGAAAGAGTGGTCAGGTGAAGGCAAAGTTCACCAAAGTTCTAAGCCAGAAACATGGGTTTCAGAAAGAAAATGGCTGGATGGAACAGGTTAAGCTAAAGCTCTGAGATAGGATTGTATTTAAGAAGTGGTTGTGCTAGTGGTAAAGAACCTGTCTGCCAGTGTAGGACATGGAAGAGATGCAGGTTCGATTCCTGGGTCAGGAAATTCCCCTGCAGGAGGAGGGCATGGCAAACCACTCCAGTATTCTTATCTGGAGAATCCCATGGACAGAGGAGCCTTGAGGGCTATAATCCATGGGGTCACAAAGAGCTGGACACGACTGAAGCAACTCAGTGTGCACATATAAGGCAAGACACAGAGTGCAAACTGCTGGCACAGAGAAGGACAAGGTCAGGGTGGTCATGGGGGCTGGTCATAGGAGCTTGTGGGACCACAGAACGCACAGTGTTTTTCACTCTGAGTAACATGGGAAGCGACTGCAAGATTTTGAACTGAAAAATGACATTGTTGAAGAGGAGGAAATTTTCCTCTACCTCTCTAGGTCTTTTTGATTGTTTAAAGAGTTAAACTGACAAGAGACAAATCAACAGCAGAAAATCAAGCAAAAGTTGAGTAACATTTATCCATGGGAGAGATGCAGAACTGAGTAACTCACCAAAATGGAGGAAACCCTCAGCTTCAATAGCATCTTCAGCTAAAGACAAATGAGGGTGTTGGTTTGAGACATCAAAGGGGATGAAAGTCATTGATGTGAAGAAGAAGAAAGCAAATATTTGATAAACACATGTTTACTGGCTCCTGCAGAAACCATGGGACAACAGAGTGGAATTTTAATAAACAGACTGTGCTGGGTTCCTCTCTGTCTACACAGCCAGTTCATGCTATAGTGATCTTTGGCGATGCTCCCTTCCTGGAACTGCTGTTTACATTCTGTTAGGGAATTAAAGGAAAATCCTGTCTTCTGGGTCTTGTTATTCTCAGTTCAAAAGACAATGTCTGCAATGCAAAAAAGACATTGTGAGGTTGGCAAATTTTGGTCTGCTCCAATCTGATGACATTTCTCCCATTGATCTGATCACTGAATTAAGAATACACTGTATGGGGACAGGATAGAAGGATCAAGTTCCTGATAAACTGATACATGAAAGGCTGTGATGGACCAGGAATGAGAGAGAAGATCAGGAACTCAGGTTTGGATATATTGAGTTTGGGATGCTTGTTAGATTTTTTTTTTTAACTGGAGGATAATTGCTTTACAGTGCTGTTGTACAGCATTAGTTTTTGTTGAACAGCAATATGAACCAGTTATATGTACACATAGATCCCCTCTTTCTTGAATCTCCCATTTCAGCCCCTCATCTCACCCCTCTAAGTCATCACAGAGTCCTGAACTGGGCTTCCCTGTGTCATACAGCAGCTTCCCAGCAGCTACCTATTTTACACCTGATAGTATATATATGTCAATCCTACTCTTCCAATTCATCCCACCTTCTTCTTCCCCAAGTCCATTTTCTATGTCTGCCTCTCCATTCCTGCCCTGCAAATACATTCATCTGTACTATTTTTCTAGATTCCATATATATGTATTAATTTATATTTGTTTTCCTCTTGCTGATTTACTTCACTTTGTATGACAGACTCTAGGTTCATCCACATCACTAGAACTGACTCCATTTCATTCCTTTTCAAGGCTGAGTAATATTCCGTTGCATATATGTACCGCAACTTCCTTATCCATGCTTGTCAGATTTCCAATAGGAAATGTCAAGTAGACAATTGATAGGACTTTGGGAGAGATATGCAGGCTGAAGATATAAAATGTGGAGGTCAAGCACATAAATGGAATTGAAATACAGGTGGCTGGAGGAAATTGATAAGCTCCTGGATACAATTAAAGAGAAGGGCAAAGGACCAGTTCTGGACTCTCCAACATTAAGAAGAACCAGTAAAGGAAAGTCAAGAAAAAAATAAATGGGAGTTTGAAGTTCTGCAAGGTAAGTAAAGAATATAGCCAAAAGGACTGTTTTTTCCTTACTAAACTCAGGGTAAATAGGGCTTACTATTGCTATTCAATTGCTTTTCATTTATATCCAGTAGCTATTGGTTACCATTGTGGTCAAGTTCACTGGTGAACTAGCAGCCAGCTGGCAGATCAGCTGGGGGCGGTATGGTGTAGGATTACTTGGATGTCAGCTCTGCACCACGTGGTCTCTCATGGCTCCTGGGCCTAGCCATGACTGCTCTCCTAGCCAGAGGCAGTGGTTCAGGAGAGAGCAAGAGTGAAGAAAGGGAGGGAATGCACAGGCATTTTGAAGGTTTGGAACTGGAACACTGTCACAGAGCTACCTTCTACTGTTCAAGGCAAGTCATAAGATTAAGCTAGCTTCAAGTTGTACAATATATTTCTTTGTGGGATGGACCACAAATCACATCGCAAAGGGCATGGATATAGAGAGGTGTGAAAATTTGGGGATATTTTTGCAGTCACTCTCTAGTCTCTACCACTCTAAAACCCCAAGGTTCTTTTTTTTTTTTTCTTTTTTTAAATTTTTGGCTGTGCCTAGTGACATTTGGGATCTTAGTTCCCCCACCAGGAATAGAACCGAAGCTGGCTGCACTGGAAGTACTGAATCTTAACCGCTAGACCACTGAGGGAAGCCTCTGAAACTTCCTAGGTTCTATCAGGAAACTCCCCCTCAAATATCCAGGAACTGTACCTGGATTGTGATGCCTCCTTATCTCGGAACTTCTAAGCACTGTGAGATGGAGGGAATTTCTTTCCATCTTTCCAGCTCAGCCCTTAGCCTTCTCTGATCCCCAATATTCATGAAAAGTCCTATAGGGGAAAATTGGCATATGGTAACAACTGGCTGTGTTTTTAAGGCTTCTCCGGATTTCAGTCTGTTGTTTCCATTCTGCTTTGCAATTTTATGATGGTTTTTCTTTCCTCTCAAAGAGTCCACCAACATTCAGCTCAGTTCAGTCGCTCAGGCATGTCAGACTCTTTGCTGTCTCATGGACTGCAGCATGCCAGGCTTCTTTGTCCATCAGCAACTCCCGGAGCTTGCTCAAACTCATGTCCATCGAGTCCATGATGCCACCCAACCATCTCATCCTCTGTTGTCCCCTTCTCCAACTGCCTTAATCTTTTCCAGCATCAGGGTCTTGTCCAATGAGTCAGTTCTTTGCATCAGGTGGCCAAAGTATTGGAGCTTCATCTTCAGCATCAGTCCTTCCAATGAATATTCAGGACTGATTTCCTTTAAGATGGACGGCTTTGATCTCCTTGCAGTACAAGGGACTCTCAAGTGGTCTTCTCCAACACCACAGTTCAAAAGCATCAGTTCTTCCACACTCAACTTTCTTTATGCTCCAGCTCTCACATGCATATATGACTACTGGAAAAACCATATCTTTGACCATACAGACCTTTGTCAGCAAAGTAATGTCTCTGCTTTTTAATATGCTGTCTAGGTTGGTCATAGCTTTTCTTCCAAGGAGCAAGTGTCTTTGAATTTCATGGCTGCAGTCACCATCTGCAGTGATTTTGGAGCCAAAAAAAATAAAGTCTGTTGCTGTTTCCATTGTTTCCCCATCTATTTGCCATGAAGCAATGGGACCAGATGCCATGATGTTAGTTTTTTGAATGTTGAGTTTTAAGCCAACTTTTTCACTCTCATCTTTCACTTTCATCAAGAGACTCTTTAATTCTTCTACAACTTCTGTCATGAGGGTGGTTTCATTTGAATATCCGAGGTTATTGATATTTCTCCCGACAATCTGGAGTCCAGCTTGTGCTTCATCCAACCAGGCATTTCACATGATGTACTCTGCAACCAGTCCATTCTGAAGGAGATCAGCCCTGGGATTTCTTTTGAAGGAATGATGCTAAAGCTGAAACTCCAATACTTTGGCCACCTCATGTGAAGAGTTGACTCATTGGAAAAGACTCTGATGCTGGGAGGGATTGGGGGTAGGAGAAGAAGGGAACGACAGAGGATGAGATGGCTGGATGGCATCACTGACTCAATGGACGTGAATCTGAGTGAACTCCGGGAGTTGGTGATGGACAGGGAGGCCTGGCGTGCTGTGATTCACGGGGTCCCAAAGAGTCAGACATGACTGAGCGACTGAACTGACTGACTCTGCATATAAGTTAAACAAACAGCCTTGATGTACTCCTTTCCCAATCTGGAACCAGTCTGTTGTTCCATGTTGCTTCTTGACCTGCATACAGATTTTTCAGGAGGCAGGTAAGGTCGTCTGGTATTCCCATCTCTTGAAGAATTTCCCACAGTTCGTTGTGATCCACACAAAGGCTTTGGAATAGTCAATAAAGCAGAAGTAGATGTTTTTCTGGAACTCTCTTGCTTTTTCTAGGATCCAACAGATGTTGGCAACTTGATCTCTGGTTCCTCTGCCTTTTCTAAATCCAGCTTGAACATCTGGAAGTTCTTGGTTCACATACTGTTGAAGCCTTGCTTGGAGAATTTCGAACATTATTTGGCTAGCATGTGAGATGAGTGCAATTGTGAGGTAGTTTGAACATTCTTTGGCATTGTCTTCAGGACTGGAATGAAAAAGGACCTTTTCCAGTCCTGTGGCCACTGTTGAGTTTTCCAAATTTCCTGGCATGTTTAGTGCAGCACTTTCACTGCATCATCTTTCAGGATTTGAATTCTATCACCTCCACTAGCTTTGTTTGTGGTGGATGCTTCCTAAGGCCCACTTGACTTCACACTCCAGGATGTCTGGTTCTAGGTCAGTGATCACACCATTGTGGTCATCTGGTCATTATTATCTTTTTTGTATAGTTCTTCTGTGTATTCTTGCCACCTCTTCTTCATATTTTCTGCTTCTGTTAGGTCCATACTTTCTGTCCTTTATTGTGCCCATATTTGCATGAAGTGTTCCCTTGGTATCTCTAAGTTTATTGAAGAGATATCTAGTTTTTCCCATTCTATTGTTTTCCTCTATTTCTTTTCAATGATCACTGAAGAAGGCTTTCTCATGTCTCCTTGCTATTCTTTGGAACTCTGCATTCAAATGGGTAGATCTTTCCTTTTCTCTTTTGCCTTTACCTTCTCTTCTTGTCTCAGCTATTTGTAAGGCCTCTTCAGACAATCATTTTGTCTTTTTGCATTTCTTTTTTTCTTGGGGATGGTTTTGATCACTGCCTCCTATACAATGTCATAAACCTCTGTCCATAGTTCTTCAGGCACTCTGTCTATCAGATCTCATCCCTTGAATCTATTTGTCACTTTCACTGTATACTCGTAAGGGACTTGATTTGGGTCATACCTGAATGGTCTAGTGGTTTTCCCTACTTTCTTAAATATCAGTCTGAATTTGGTGATAAGGAGTTCATGATCCGAGCCACAGCCAGCTCCCAGTCTTGTTTTTTCTGACTGTACAAAGCTTCTCCATCTTTGGCTGCAAAGAATATAATCAATCTGATTTTGGTGTTGACCATCTGGAGATGTCCATGTGTAGAGTCTTCCAACTCTTGTGTTGTTGAAAGAGGGTGTTTGCTATGACCAGTGAGTTCTATTGGCAAAACTCTGTTAGCCTTTGCCCTCTGTTAGCCTTCATTTTGTACTCCAAGGCCAAGCTTGCCTGTTATTCCAGGTATTACTTGACTTCCTACTTTTGCATTCCAGTCCCCTATGATGAAAAGAACATATTTTTTTGTGTTAGTTCTAGAAGGTCTTGTAGGTCATCATAGAAGCATTCTACTTCAGCTTCTTTGGCATTAGTGATTGGAGCATAGACTTGGATTGCTGTGATATTGAATGGTTTGCCTTGGAGATGAGCAGAGACCATTCTGTCATTTTTGAGACTGCACCCACTTACTGCATTTCAGACTCTTTTGTTGACTATGAGGGCTACTTCATTTCTTCTAAGGGATCACAATAAACTGTGGAAAATTCTGAAAGAGATGGGAATACCAGACCACCTAACCTGCCTCTCGAGAAATCTGTATGCAGGTCAGGAAGCAACAGTTAGAACTGGACATGGAACAACAGACTGGTTCCAAATAGGAAAAGGAGTATGTCAAGGCTGTATATTGTCACCCTGCTTATTTAACTTCTATGCAGAGTACATCATGGGAAACGCTGGACTGGAAGAAACACAAGCTGGAATCAAGATTGCCAGGAGAAATATCAAAAACCTCAGATATGCAGATGACACCACCCTTATGGCAGAAAGTGAAGAGGAACTAAAAAGCCTCTTGATGAAAGTAAAAGAGGAGAGTGAAAAAGTTGGCTAAAAGCTCAACATTCAGAAAACAAAGATCATGGCATCTGGTCCCATCACTCCATGGGAAATAGATGGGGAAACAATGGAAACAGTGTCAGACTTTATTTTGGGGGGCTCCAAAATCACTGCAGATGGTGACTGCAGCCATGCAATTAAAAGACGCTTACTCTTGGAAGAAAAGTTATGAGCAACCTAGATAGCATATTCAAAAGCAGAGACATTACTTTGACAGCTAAGGTCCATCTAGTCAAGGCTATGGTTTTTCCAGTGGTCATGTATGGATGTGAGAGTTGGACTGTGAAGAAGGCTGAGCACCGAAGAATTGATGCTTTTGAACTGTGGTGTTGGAGAAGACTCTTGAGAGTCCCTTGGACTGCAAGGAGATCCAACCAGTCCATTCTAAAGGATATCAACCCGGGGATTTCTTTTGAAGGAATGATGCTGAGGCTGAAACTTTTGGCCACCTCATGCAAAGAGTTGACTCATTGGAAAAGACTTTGATGCTGGGAGGGATTGAGGGCAGGAGGAGAAGGGGACGACCGAGGATGACATGACTGGATGGCATCACTGACTCGATGGACGTGAGTCTGAGTGAACTCTGGGAGTTGGTGATGGACAGGGAGGCCTGGAGTGCTGTGATTCATGGGGTCGCAAAGAGTCAGACAAGACTGAGCGACTGAACTGAACTGAACTGAACTGAACTGAACTGAAGGGATTCTTGCCCACAGTAGTAGATATAATGGTTATTTGAATTAAATTCGCCCATTCTGGTCCATTTCAGTTTACGGATTCGTAAAATGTCGATGTTCACTCTTACCATTTCCTGTTTGACCGCTTCCAATTTACTTTGATTCATGGACCTAACATTCCAGGTTCCTAGGCGACACTGCTGTTTACAGCATTGGACTTGACTTCCATCACCAGTCACATCTACGACTGGGTGTTGTTTTGCTCTAGCTCTGTCTCCTCATTCTTTCTGGAATTATTTCTCCAGTCTTCTCCAGTAGCATATTGGGCACCTACCAATCTAGGGAGTTCATCTTTCAGTGTCATATATTTTTCCCTTTTCATACTGTTCCTGGGGTTCTCAAGGCAAGAAATCTGAAGTGGTTTGCCATTCCCTTCTCCAGTGGACCACGTTTTGTCAGACCTCTCCACCATGACCCATCCATCTTGGGTGGCCTACACAGCATGGCTCATAGTATTATTGAGCTCTACAAGACTGTGGTCCATGTGATCAGTTTGGCTAGTTTTCTGTGACTGTGGTTTTCATTCTGTCTGCCCTCTGATGGAGAAGGATAACAGGCTTATGGAAGCTTCCTGATGGGAGAGACTGACTGTGGGGGAAACTGAATCTTGTTCTGATGGGTGGCCAAGCTCAGCAAATCTTTAATCCAATTTTCTGTTGATGGGCGGGGCTGTGTTCCCTCCCTTTCGTTTGGCCTCAGGCCAAACTATCAGTTCAGTTCAGTTGCTCAGTCATGTCTGACTCTTTGCGACCCCATGAATCACAGCACGTCAGGCCTCCTTGTCCATCACCAACTCCTGGAGTTGACTCAAACCCATGTCCATTGAGTCGGTGATGCCATCCAGCCATCTCATCCTCTGTCGTCCCCCTCTCCTCCTGCCCCCAATCCCTCCCAGCATCAAGGTCTTTTCAAATGCGTCAGTTCTTCACATCAGGTGGCAAAAGTATTGGAGTTTCAGCTTCAACATCAGTCCTTCCAATGAATATTCAGGGTTGATTTTCTTTAGGATGGACTGGTTGGATCTCCTTGCAGTCCAAGGGACTCTCAAGAGTCTTCTCCAATACCACAGTTCAAAAGCATCAATTCTTTGGCACTCAGCTTTCTTTATAGTCCAACTCTCACATCCATTCATGACCACAGGCCAAACTATGGTAGGGGTAATGACTGTAATGGCAACCTTCTTCAAAAGGACTTATGCATACACTATTTTATTCAGTGCCCCTGACCCACAGCAGGGCACTGTTGACCCACACCTCCCCCAGAGACTCCTGTCCACTCACAGGTGAATCTGGCTCAGTCTCTTGTGGGGACACTGCTCCTGTCTCCTGGCTCCTGGTGTGCACAAGGCTTTGTTTGTTCCCTCCAAGAGTCTGTTTCCCCTGTCCTGTGGAAGTTCTGTAATCGAACCCCACTGGCCTCCAAAGTCAAATTTACTGGGTGTTCTCAATCCCTTCACCGGAACCCCAGGTTGAGAAATCTGTTGTGGGTCCTAGAACTTTCTTAATGGTGCGAGAATATCTTTCGTATAATTGTCCTGCAGTTTGTGGGTCATCTGCTCGGTGGGTCTATGGTGGGGCTAATAATGACTTCCTCCAAGAGGGCTTATGCTACACACTATGTGACCCAGGTCTGCTGCAGCCAGAGCCCCTGTCCCCGGGGCAGGCCACTGCTGACCCATGTGTCCACAGGAGACACTTAAACACTCAAAGGCAGGTCTGGCTCAGTCTCTGTGAGGTCTCTGGGTCCTGGTGTACACAAGGTTGGGTTTGAGCCCTCCGAGCATCTCTGGCATGCATGGGGTTTGTTTCTAAATGCAATTTCACCCCTCTGACCATCTTGTTGGAGCTTCTCCTTTGTACCTGTATGTGGGTTATTTTTTTGGTGGGATCCAACGTTCTCCTGTCGATGGTTGTTCAGCAGCGAGTTGCAATTTTGGAGTTCTTGCAGGAGAACATGAGTGCACATCCTTCTACTCTGCCATCATTAGGCATCCTACCTATATATATATATATATATATATATACTGCCATGTGTAAAGTAGCCAGTAGGAAGCTACTGTATAGCACAGGAAGCTCAGCTCCATACTCTCTGATGACCTAGAGAGTGGGATGGGAGAGTGGAAGGGAGGTCCAGGAGGGAGGGTATGCTGCTGCTGCTAAGTTGCGTCAGTAGTGTCCGACTCTGCCCCATAGACGGCAGCCTACCAGGCTCCTCCGTCCCTGGGATTCTCCAGGCAAGAACATTGGAGTGGGTTATGCATACATGTAGCTGATTCACTTTATTGTACAGCAGAACCTAACACAACATTGTAAAGCAATTACATTCCAATAAAAACAGGTGCAGCACAGATCATCTTGTATCTTGTAATGGTCTCATATGTCCTTATTTAAGTCTGCATGAACCCAGATGAAGCAATTATTAATATATCCTGGTGGCTCAGAAGGTAAAGAGTCTCCCTGCAATACAGGAGACCTGGGCTCAATCCTGCATTGGGAAGATTCCCCTGGAGAAGAAAATGGCAACCCACTCCAGTATTCTTGCCTGGAGAGTCCCCATGGACAGAGGAACCTGGTATGCTCCAGTCCATGGGGTCACAAAGAGTAGGACGTGACTGAGAGATTAATTACAGCACATTATTCATTTATTGATATCAATTTTTCTAAATAGTTCACTGGAACAATAAAACTTGCAAGACTTTGCTTACTAACCGCTTATAAATCTCCGTGTAACATGATTCCTAGATATATATGCTTTACTCATTCAACTTAAACGTCTTCATTAGGGTAGCACTTCCAAAGAATGCTGCACAGAATGCCAATCCCCCCGATGACCTACGGAAAAAGTTTCCTTAGATAAATGCATCTAAGAAATACTACATAGTGATTTCTCTTTGATATTTTCAATGAACACTTGTCTATTAAGGGATCTAAAGAGTTATGTACAAAATAATCCTTTTACTTTGTTTAATTTGGCATTTCCACACTATTACAAGTCTCTTTTTTTTCAAGTAACATCTATTAATATTCTTTGAATCTGGTGTTCTATGGAATATACTCTGGAAAATATTTTTCTAAGAGTAATGAAGTTAATAAAGATTATGTCTACAAATTCTTTAACTCATTTAAGGGACAAGCACTTCTGTTTTACTTATAATAAAAATCTCTATGACTTGCAGGGAGCTGATATCAAGGTCCACAGAATTTGGACTCTTCTGTAAATACTGTAGTGTTTCTGGATGTTGGGAAATTCATGAACAAGGCATAATTACCAGACTTTATCAGAATAAGAAGTCAGTAAAACAAATATTTAATGTTATAGACTGAGCATTTTAAAAACAGATTTTGAATGGCCAAGTGGTCCATTTAATAAGCCTATCAGTTTGCATGCTCTCCTTCACATCTGAAATCATTTACAGTTATTAATTCTGTATTTCCTGAGATTTTCCGACCCTCTTGGCAAGATCTACATGTCTGACAATATAATCTTAAATAGAAGCTGGGGCTTTAATTCCTGTGAAATTAGGCGGACAAGTCTTACTAGATAGAGTTTACTGTTGGCCATTATAGATGTCAAATTTTATTCAGTCAAGAGAATTACTGGAGTGTTTCATTGTGAGTTCCAGGCACAAGGATAGTCCAACTCTGTGACATTTTCCAGGAAATTTCCAATAGTTAGAAACACAGGACAGCAATTCTCTCACTTGATGCCTGATTCTGTTGGTGAAACTTGAACCTCTGAGCACTACTCAATGGTATGAATGTTTCCTCTGCCTGCAACTCCTTCCTTGAACATTCCTCTTGGTGAAACCCTACTCATCCTTGAGGTTTCCATTCTATTCATCCTTGAGGTTTCCATTCAAATACTTCTTTCTCAGAAAGAACTTACATGACCTCCCTCTCCAAAGCGATTCAAATCAGAGAACTATATTTGCTCTCTCTCACAGCAACCTATTCTTTTATAATTCTATACTTATTGGGGGTTTTAAATCACTAATACCTTTCTTTCCCATTAGACTTGACAAGGAATCTCTCAGAGGGCAGAGGCTTTTTTTGCTTTCATTTTTGTTTTTTATTTTTTTAAAAGGTTAAAAGGATTAAAGTGTGCTTTCAAGAATCCTTCAGTTCCATCATATATTTTAATCCCCAGAGAATATATACCACAGTTCTGTTCAAGAGCCATCTTTTGCTTCAAGATAAAATGCAAGCTATTGGACTGACCACTTGTGTATCCCATCAAGCACGTTTATTTTCATCAAAATTTCCACAAAGGAGTAGTTTTAAATACAACAATTGACCTTAAATTCAGGTGGTCACATTCAATTGCCTACCCCAAAGATTTAAGAAATTTTTTATTTCTCTTGTGTAGCTTTCATTTAACAAGATCCTTCCCCTGTCATTGAAAGGCATGTTGGTTAACAAGAAAAAGGTCATGGTGAGAGAGACACAATCTGTATAATCTCTGTGCCCATAATTAGATTGATTGCCACAGGGTGGTCTTTACATATTTAGATAAACTGTGAGAGCTTTTCCCCACAGGAAGGGATTATGCAGATTTTTAATCAGGGTTGTCTTTCCATTTTCCTTCTGAGAGTTTGTAAATGATATATTGAATGCTGGTGGCTGTTCAGTGTAGCTTGGCTGCAGTGTCACCAAATGCTTAAACTTGCCTGGAGTGGCGTAAAAAATAGCACTACTAATCAGAAGAAATGGTAACAGAGTTAATTTGTTCCAGAAAGGTAATGAGGAAAATAAGAGAAAGGAAATGGCTGCTGAAGAAACATTTCCCCTAATGTTTTTCCTCTTAGTTTTTTCAGATTTCCAAGGTGGGTAGTCTTTTTTTTTTTTTTTTTTTTTTAATTGATGCTGAAGACTGGGGAAGTGATCAGGACCAAGCCGTGTCTGATATAGCACTGAAGAAATGCTGAAAATGGGGCTAGAATGTTGGAAAAGAGATTGTCTATATAATCTTCTTTCCTCCTTCGCTTAGGACATCTAGATGGAAATGCTCAGAACTGGGAAAATTTTAGCCTGAAGATAAGGTGTGTGTGGACACTATAAAACTCCTAGAGGAAAACACAAGCAGAACACTCTTGAACATAAATCATAGTGACACCTTTTTTGATCCATCTCCAAGAATAATGGAAATAAAAACAGAAATAAACAAATGGAACCTACGTAAACTCAAAAGCTTTTCACAGCAAAGGAAATGATAAACAAAATGAACAGACAATCCAAAGACTGGGAGAATATATTTGCAAATGATGTGACCAATGTGGGATTAGTCTCCAAAATCTAAAACAGCTTATGAGGCTGAACAACATCAAAACAAACAGCCCACTCAGAAAATGGGCAAAAGATGTGAAAAGATATTTCTCCAAAGAGGACACACAGATGGCCAACAGGCACATGAAAAGATGTTCAACACTGCTAGTTACTAGCGAAATGCAAATCAAACTACAATGAGATATCACCTCACACAGGTCAGAATGGCTATCAAAAAATCCACAAACAGCTGGAAGAGGGGTGGAGAGACGAAAACCCTCCTACACTATTGGTGGGGATGTAAATTGGTGCAGCCACTATGGAGAACAGTATGGAGGTTCCCTAAGAAACTAAAAATAAAGCTACAATTTGCCCTTGAAATCCTATTCTGGGCATATATCCAGAGAAAAACATGGTCCAAAAGGATACATGCACCCCAGTATCACTGCATCACTTTACAATAACCAAGACATGAAAGCAACCTAAATGGCTGTCAACAGAGGAATATGCAAGGATGTGGTGCATATATACAATGGAATATTAGCCATTAAAAAGATGAAATAACTCCATTTGCAGCAGCGTTGATGGACCTAGAGAGGGTCATACTGAGTGAAATCAGATGAAGAAAGGTAAATATCATATGACATCACTTATATGTGGAATCTAGAAACAATCATTACAGTTCAGTCACTCAATCATGTCCAACTCTTTGCGACCCCATTAATCACAGCACGCCAGGCCTCCCTGTCCATCACCAACTCCCAGAGTCCACCCAAACCCATGTCCATTGAGTCAGTGATGCCATCCAACCATCTCATCCTCTGTTGTCCCCTTCTCCTCCTGCCCTCAATCTTCCCCAGCATCAGGGTCTTTTCAAATGAGTCAGCTCTTCACATCAGGTGGCCAAAGTATTGGAGTTTCAGCCACAGCATCAGTCCTACCAATGAACACCCAGGACTGATCTCATTTAGGATGGACTGGTTGGATCTCCTTGCAGTCCAAGGGACTCTCAAGAGTCTTCTCCAACACCATAGTTCAAAAGCATCAGTTCTTCAGCACTCAGCTTTCTGTATAGTCCAACTCTCACATCCATACATGACCACTGGAAAAACCATAGCCTTGACTAGACGGACGTTTGTTGGCAAAGTAATGTCTCTGATTTTTAATATGGTATCTCAGTTCAGTTCAGTTCAGTCACTCAGTCATGTCCGACTCTTTGCGACCCCATGAATCACAGCATGCCAGGCCTCCCTGTCCATCACTAACTCCCAGAGTTCACTCAAACTCACGTCCATTGAGTCGGTGATGCCATCCAGCCATCTCATCCTGTCATCCCCTTTTCCTCCTGCCTCCAATCCCTCCCAGCATCAGAGTCTTTTCCAATGAGTCAGCTCTTCACATCAGGTGGCCAGAGTATTGGAGTTTCAGCTTTAGCATCATTCCTTCCAAAGAACACCTAGGGCTGATCTCCTTCAGAATGGACTGGTTGGATCTCCTTGCAGTCCAAGGGACTCTCAAGAGTCTTCTCCAACACCACAGTTCAAAAGCATCAATTCTTCAGTGCTCAGCTTTCTTCATAGTCCAACTCTCACATCCATACATGACCACTGGAAAAACCATAGCCTTGACTAGACGGACCTTTGTTGACAAAGTAATGTCTCTGATTTTCAATATGCTATCTAGGTTGGTCATAACTTTTCTTCCAAGGAGTAAGCGTCTTTTAATTGCATGGCTGCAGTCACCATCTGCAGTGATTTTGGAGCCCCAAAAAATAAAGTCTGACACTGTTTCCATTGTTTCCCCATCTATTTCCCATGACGTGATGGGACCAGATGCCATGATCTTAGTTTTCTGAATGTTGAGTTTTAAGCCAACTTTTTCACTCTCCTCTTTCACTTTCATCAAGAGGCTCTTTAGTTCTTCTTCACTCTCTGCCATAAGGGTGGTGTCATCTGCATATCTGAGGTTATTGATATTTCTCCCAGCAATCTTGATTCCAGCTTGTGTTTCTTCCAGTCCAGCGTTTCTCATGATGTACTCTGCATAGAAGTTAAATAAGCAGGGTGACAATATACAGCCTTGACATACTCCTTTTCCTATTTGGAACCAGTCTGCTGGTCCATGTCCAGTTTTAACTGTTGCTTCCTGACCTGCATACAGATTTCTCAAGAGGCAGGTCAGGTGGTCTGGTATTCCCATCTCTTTCAGAATTTCCCACAGTTTATTATGATCCACACAGTCAAAGGCTTTGGCATAGTCAATAAAGCAGAAATAGATGTTTTTCTGGAATTCTCTTGCTTTATCAATGATCCAGTGGATGTTGGCAATTTTATCTCTGGTTCCTCTGCCTTTTCTAAAACCAGCTTGAACATCTGGAAGTTCACAGTTCATGTATTGCTGAAGCCTGGCTTGGAGAATTTTGAGCATTACTTTACTAGCATGTGAGATGAGTGCAATTGTGTGGTAGTTTGAGCATTCTTTTGCATTGCCTTTCTTTGGGATTGGAATGAAAACTGACCTTTTCCAGTCTTGTGGCCACTGCTGAGTTTTCCACATTCGCTGGCATATTGAGTGCAGCACTTTCACAGCATCATCTTTCAGGATTTGAAACAGCTCAACTGGAATTCCATCACCTCCACTAGCTTTGTCCGTAGTGATGCTTTCTAAGGCCCACTTGAGTTCACATTCCAGGATGTTTGGCTATAGGTGAGTGATCACACCATCGTTATTATCTGGGTCATGAAGATCTTTTTTGTACAGTTCTGTGTATTCTTGCCACCTCTTCTTAATATCTTCTGCTTCTGTTAGGTCCCTACCATTTCTGTCCTTTGAGCCCATCTTTGCATGAACTGTTCCCTTGGTATCCCTATTTTTTTTTAAAAGAGATTTCTAGTCTTTCCCATTCTATTGTTTTTCTCTATTTCTTTGCATTGATCACTGAGGAAGGCTTTGTTATCTCTTCTTGCTATTCTTTGGAACTCTGCATTCAAATGGGTATATCTTTCCTTTTCTCCTTTGGTTTTTGCTTCTCTTCTTGTCTCAGCTATTTGTAAGGCCTCCTCAACACCCATTTTGCTTTTTTGCATTTCTTTTTCTTGAGGATGGTTTTGATTCCTGTCTCCTATACAATGTCACAAACCTCCATCCATAGTTCATCAGGCCTTCTGTCTATCAGATCTTGTCCCTTAAATCTATTTCTCACTTCCACTGTATAGTCATAATGGATTTGATTTAGGTCATACCTGAATGGTCTAGTGGTTTTCTCTACTTTCTTCAATTTCAGTCTAAATTTGGCAATAAGTAGTTCATGATTGGAGCCACAGTCAGCTCCCAGTCTTGTTTTTGCTGACTGTATAGAGCTTCTCCATCTTTGGCTGCAAAGAATATAATAAATCTGATTTCAGTGTTGACTATCTGGTGATTTCCAAGTGTAGAGTCTTGTGTTGTTGGAAGAGGGTGTTTGCTATGACCAGTGTGTTCTCTTGGCAGAACTCTATTAGCCATGCTTCATTCTATACTCCAAGGCCAAATTTGCCTGTTACTCCAGGGGTTTCTTAACTTCCTACTTTTGCATTCCAGTCCCCTATAATGAAAAGGACTTCTTTTGGGGGTGTTAGTTCTAGAAGGTCTTGTAGGTCTTCATAGAACTGTTCAACTTCAGCTTCTTCAGCATTACTGGTCAGGGCATAGACTTGGATTATCATGATATTGAATGGTTTGCCTTGGAAATGAACAGAGACTATTCTGTCGTTTTTGAGATTGCATCCAAGTACTGCATTTTGGACTCGTTTTGATGACTATGATGGCTACTCCATTTCTTCTAAGGGCTTCCTGCCTACAGTAATCTCACAGTACTACTGCCCACAGTAGTGCAACGGCTGCAACAGGCACGGAAGTGTGGCCGAGAGGAGCTACCCCCGTCCGAGGTAAGGAGCAGTGGCTGCACTTTGCTGGAGCAGCTGTGAAGAGATACCCCACGTCCCAGGTAAGAGAAACCCAAGACAGTAGGTGTTTCAAGAGGCATCAGATGGCAGACACACTGAAAGCATAATCACAGAAAACTAGTCAGTCTAATCACACAGACCACAGCCTTGTCTAACTCAATGAAACTAAGCCATGCTGTGTGGGGGCACCCAAGATGGGCGGGTCATGGTGGAGAGGTCTGACAGAATGTGGTCCACTGGAGAAGGGAATGGCAAACCATGTCAGTATTCTTGCCTTGAGAACCCCATGAACAGTATGAAAAGGCAAAATGGTAGGATACTGAAAGAGGAACTCCCCAGGTCGGTGTGTGTGTGTTAGCTGCTCAATCGTGCCCGACTCTTTGCGACCCCATGGACTGCAGTCCACCAGGTTCCTCTGTCCATGAGATTTTCCAGGCAAGGATACTGGAGTGGGTTGCCATTTCCTTCTCCAGGGGATCTTCCCAACCCAGGGATCAAACCGGGGTCTCCTGCACTGCAGGCAGGTTCTTTACCGATAGCTACAAGGGAAGCCCTAGGTCGGTAGGTGCCCAGTATGCTACTAAGATCAATGGAAAAATAACTCCAGAAGGAATGAAGGAATGGAGCCAAAGCAAGAACAACACCCAGTTGTGGATAGAACTGGTGATAGAAGCAAGGTCCAATGCTGGAAAGAGCAATATTGCATAGGAACCTGGAATGTTCAGTCCATGAATCAAGGCAAATTGAAGTGGTCAAACAGGAGATGACAAGAGTGAATATCAACATTCTAGGAATCAGCAAACTAAGATGGACTGGAATGAGTGAATTTAACTCAGATGACCATTATAAAAAGAAACAATACCAATGGATTTACAAAACAGAAAGAGACTCGAAGACTTGGAAAATGAACTTATGGTTGCCAGGGGGAAGGAATAGTAAGGGAGTTTGGGAAGGTCATGTACACACTGCTATATTCAAAACTGATAACAAACAAGGACCTATTGTATAGCATATAAAACTCTGTTCAATGTTATGTGCCAGCCTGGATGGGAGGGGTGTTTGGGGAAGAATGGATACATGTATCTGTGTGGCTGAATCCCTTCCCTGTTCACCTGAAACTACCACAATATTGTTAATTGGCTATTTTGTTGTTCAGTTGCCCAGTCGTGTCCGACTCTTTGTGACCCCATGGACTGCAGCATGTCAGGCCTCCCTGTCCCTCACCATCTTCCGAAGTTTACCCAAGTTCATGTCCATTGCATTGGTGATGCCATCCAGCCATCTCATCCTCTGATGTCCTCTTCTCCTTCTGCCGTCAATCTTTCCCAGCATCAGGGACTTTTCCAATGAGTCAACAGTTTGCATCAAATGACCAAAATACTGGAGTTTCCGCTTCAGCACCAGTCCTTCCAATGAGTATTCAGGGTTGATTTCCCTTAAGATTGACCAGTTTGATCTTCTTGCTGTCCAAGGGACTCCAGGAGCCTTCTCCAGCACCACAGTTCCAAAGCATCAATTCTCTGGTGCTCTGCCTTCTTTATGGTCCAGCTCTCATAACCGTATGGGGCCACTGGGAAGACCATAGCCTTGACTATATGGACCTTTGTCGGCAGAGTAATGTCTCTGCTTTCCAACACAAAATAAAAAGTTTAAAGCTTGAAAAAAAAGATAAGAGGTCTGCTCTTGTCTACAAAAAGGGCTATCATGGAGACTTCCCTGGTGGTCCAGCGGTTAAGACTTTGCCTTCCAATGCAGAGGGTGCTGGTTTGATCCCTGATTGGGGAGATAAGATCCCACATGCCTCCCGGCCAAAAAAAGACCAAAACAGAACAGAAGCAATGTTGTAACAAATTCAATAGACTTTAAAAACTGTCCACATCAAAAATAAAAAGGAGGCTCTCATAAAAGGAAAAAAGCTTTATTCTAGCCATTGCCCACAGAAGGAAGATGGTGCAAAGTGATGGGTAAAGAGGATTCTGAGCCTTCTCCTTTCTTCTTTTTCCCTCTCTCCACACTTCATAACCACAGTTCATATTGGGGAAACTATCAATGGCTCTATAAATTTAAAATTTATCTTCAAGATAAGTTATTCTTATTAAAGTGTTATTGTTATTATTTGTAGTGTAATAGGTGTGAAGCCAAGATAAAATGCAAAACCAACTTTTTCCTTTATGGATTAGGCCCACCAGGCTTGAACTGACATAAACTGACATGATTCATATGAGATAAATTTAAAAGGCTGGACCTCTATAATGAATAATTAGCTAAGTCATAGAATTTTTACAGCTGGAAGTTATCTAATCAAATGTCTTCATTGTACAGAGGAGCGTTAAGTTCTTGGCTCTACTTTGAGAACAGCAATAAAAGTTCTTGGCCACTTTAGGAGACAATTCAAATGGGCTCTCACTACCTCCTGCATTAAATGTAAGCCAATGTTAGTACTGAATAGAGATTTAATAGAAGCCAGAAGTGATTTATTGGATGCTGGCATGCTTATCTTGGAGACCACAGTTCTTACTTTCTGAATTGGCATTTTCTAAAGATTATTTTACCTGATATTTGCATTTGAGTGACAATTGCATTTGAGATCAAAGTGGATAGTGATAAAATACACTTAGAGCATCCTTATAAATGAAAGCTTACTCTATAGCCCCTTCTAGTCCTAAAATAATCCTCATTAATTTTCCTTCATTTTGAATATTCCATTATGAAGCTTCTCTTTGAAAAGCAGAGGGTAAAAGAGAGAAAAAGGAAGGCTGAATTGTAAAGAAGGTAATCCATCAACACTTATTTAACACAAATATTCTTTAAACACTTTAGTGCACAGTTTTGTATGCACTGAATTATCTCATTTGGTTCTTTAAACATCTCCATGATGTAGGTGATATTCCATTTATAAATGAAATAAACTAAGACTAAGTGATGAATAATGGATGAAACTAAGTAATGAAATAATAAGCAGTAACTAAGTAGTTGATAAATTCAGATCCGATTTCAATTTTCCTTTTATTACATCATCTTTGAAGCTTGGACTATACTGAGTAAAAAGATGTGAAAATAGGAGATGTTAAAGACAGACACAAAAAGAAGCATCCTGAGTAACTGCCTGCAGAAGGGTAAAGATGGCACTTATAGCAAAATAATATGACCATATAGCCTGGATGATGTGAACATTCTCCATCCCGATGGAGAAAAAATTCTGTTTTTAAACTCTGTGCGTGTGTGTAGAGTTTGAGAGTTAACACTGACATCTAAGAACCAGCTCACTAATTAAACCTGTTAACTACTGAAAAGCCCAATCACAGCCCAGTGAGAGGAGCTGATCATTTGTTAATTAGTCCTCAAATAAAATCTTTTTCCTCAGTGGCTAAATATTATGTAACCTACCGCATCTCAAGAAATGCACAATGGACTCTTTTCTCCACCTAGGAAAGATATATTCATCAAATATATTGATCCCTGGATACTTATTTAGAACAACAGATATCCAACTAAAATTTACTGGGATGTTTAGTGAGGATTATGCAACTTAAGTATAATATTAGAATTAAGTATAATGTTAGAATTATGTCAACAGCAGCCATACAATAGAGAAGTGTATTTCTCTCATTTAAAAATAACTAAATACCCGCCAATATTTATTCAGTGGATAATTGTGATCTAGTTGAAAAGACAAAAATAATACTTCCTGGAAGTCAGAGAGGGTGACTATAAGTAAGGAGTTTATTTAAATGAAGAGAGAGAAGAATGCTACATGTGAAACACCTTTTAAAAGCCATCATATCTTTTCTATACATTGAGATGGGATTGTTGAATTTTAATAAATTAATGCTGACATTAAAGAATGATTATTAAAGAATAATAATCTATTCTTGAAGGCCTTGATTTAACTTTCCATGTATATGTTTCTTTCAACCATACTGTTTAAGGATGTTGGAGTTTGACATACAATAATTCTCCTTACGTGGGCTTCCCTGGTGGCTCAGAGGTAAAGAATCTGTCTGCAATGCAGGAGTTGCAAGAGATGCAGTTTCCATCCCTGGGTCAGGAAGATGCCCTGGTAGAGGGCATAGCACCCGCTCTAGTATTCTTGCCTGGAGAATCCCACGGACAGAGGAGCCTGGCAGGCTAGTCCATGGGGTCACAGAGAGTTGGACATGACTCAAGTGACTTAGCATACATGCACACACGCACGTTCTCCTTATGTGTCTGTAATCAGTTCTATAATAAATAGGTAATAAATAATAATTTTTAAATAAAAAGAATTAAATAAGGTAACAGGGACCAGATTTACCTTCCTATCTGAAACAACTAAACAATTATACATGTCTTTGAAACAGTGGTTTTCTGACACTGACATCAGACAACACAAGACAGTAAGCTCTAAGAGAGGGGAAACAAACAAGATGTCTCAGTTTACTGACTGCAGAGAGTTTCCAGCCTGCAGTGCAGGAGAGAAAATGAGGTAGAGTCCTGGCTGAGTTAAGAAGACAGAGTTAGGCTAAACCACCGTCAACTACTAACTGGAACTTGCCAATGGCATTTGCCGTCTGCCTCTGCAGGGACTGAAGCCTGTGCAGCTGTTGACCTTTGACACACCCTGAAGGGAGTTCAGGATGGAGAATGAGGCCCTTTGTGCTCCAAGAAAACTGGTAGAACAAGTCTCCAGATACATATTTTCATGACCTGATTTTATGAGCCCAATCCTTGTATCTCCCCATATCTAGAAAAGCACTAAATCCCTTCACAATGACATCAGCAGCTCGTGACCAGCAAAAAACCTTTTGTAAGATACGTGTTTGATTGCATGAACTCCCCCCTCACCAAAATCACATATATTGATCTTCCCCCTCTTTAGAGCACTTTCTCAGAGCTAACTGAGATGCTGTCTCCCAGCCTATAGTCCTCATTTTGCCTCAAACTTAACTCATAACTTTCACGTTGTACATCGCTTTTAGTCGACACCAGTGAGAATTCATAGGGCCAAATATTCAAGAGGAGAGAGGTACACAGAAGCAGAGTTCTGAAGATCTCAGCGGATCCCCCTTAGATCTTCTGCTGAGCATGAGTGGAAGAGACCATAAGAGGGGAAAGAAAGAACCATCTAAAAAGAGAAGAGCTAACAATCTCTGGAAGTTCCACAGGACCAGGAACAGTGTGTTTCTTTCAGAAAAAAATAAAAAGGAAAAGTTGCAAATTTACAGGACATTGAAGTACTCCAAAGGGTATTATCTCAACTGGACTATAGGCTGTTCTGGTTCCACTTCACAAATATTAAAAGCAAGCCTCAAGAGGATCAAACTATTTCCAAGTAACTTAATTTCAATTAAGGGGGAAAAGTTCAAGAATAGCTATAAGAATACAAAAGTATCTAACACAATGTAAAATTCACAATGTCTGACATCAAATGAAAAATCACAAGGCATATAAAAGAGTAGACCAATACAACCCATAATAAGGAGAAACAGCTATAGATACAGATCTATAATTACATGGGTGATGCAGTTAGCAGATGAGAATGTTAAAATGGTTATTATAACTATATTCTGTATGTTTAAGAAGGCAGTGTAATGCTTGAACATATTAAGGAGAGACATGGAAAATATAAAAAAAAGACCCAAACAAAACTTTTAGAGGCAAACCATGCAAGAGCTAGAATAAAAAAAAAAAAAGTACTCTGGATGGAATTAACAGTGGATTCGATGCTGAAAAAGTAAAGATTAATGGGCAAAAAGACATGCAGTAAAAACCATTAAAAATGGCAGAAAAAGGACTGAAAAAATAGACAGAGCTTCAATGACCTGTGTTACAGTTTCAAGCAGCCTACTATATATGTTGCTCTGACTGAGTTTTCTCTGAATTAATTAAATTTTCTTCTGCTGGGAAGAATGTGAATGCTAGACATAAATTAAATTATAGAAAAATAAATAATATGATATCCCTGGGGGGAAAAATTGTAGGCAGTCATCCAGGGCTGATATGCTAGTTCTCAGTGACAGGAACTCAGCCTCTCTTTATCTTCTATTTCTGCATGCATGACTTCCGGTCCCCAAAGTCACCTCAAGGTCCCAGATGCTTGCAGGAACTCTAAAAACCACTTTCCACATTCCAGAAATCTGGAAAGAGGATACTTCCCAGAACTTGCACAAGCTTCTGTTTACAACCAATTGGCAAGAACCAAGCCAAATATCAGAATGTAGCTACAAGTGATGCTGGGAAATGCAATGCTTATTTTGGTTAGTCACATACATAGTAAAAATCAAGGGTTCTGTTTCTATGGTTCAGTTGGACAGTGGACATTGGAGGAATAATAAACGCTCTCTCCCATACAGTAAAATGGAAAGAAAAATATCAGGCAAAAGCTAGCATGTGTCAGGACTGAGATGGAGATGCTGTTGTTGTTCAGCCACTCAGTCATGTTCCACTCTCTGCAACCCTATGGACTGTGGCCCTCCAGGCCCTTCTGTCCCTGGAATTTTCCAGGCAAGACTACTGAAGCAGGTTGCCATTTCCTCCTCCAGGGATCTTCCTGATCCAGGGATTGAACCCACTTCTCTTACATTACCTGCAATGGTAGGGGGTTCTTTACTACTAGCACCACCTGGAAAGCCCATGGATAATAAATATAAGAGGGAGACTTTAACAGAGAAATATATAGAAGTAATAGATACAATTCATACAGCACAACAACTCATGGATTAAAACTCTTCTCAAAAACAAATGATATTATTTTTATTGCAAATATCAGGAATACTTTATTAGTATCTAAACTAATTCTAGAAAAGACTTCTATGTGCCAAGGAAAAATGAAAATATAAATGATTTCTTCTCATATAGAATTTTTAATTTGGTTTTGTTGCATAGTCGAGGTAAGGTTATTCTCTCCCAGTTAGTCAATCATTTATATCAGCAGGGACTCATGGATATTTATTTTATACTTTGGATTATAACCCAATTTATCTTGTACAAATTGTTCCAGCTCTGGCCATTGGGAGCTCTTTCAATTAGCTCCCTTGTCCTTTAGACGTATTTCCATCATTGTGGTTTGTTTCTTCTTAAACACTTTATTAATTTTCCACACTACAGTCAACTACTTTTAAATACCAGATACAGATTTTTGCACACACTCCTGCTCAATTCTGTTCTCTTGGCATTCATCAATAATTCTAATACACTGAAATAATTTGGCTTTTTCATCTTTCAATTTTCATTTTAATTATCTCACCACATTTTGGTTCACCAGCAAATCTGATGTCTTATCTGCATTCATTCAAATACTCAAGACAAGATTCAGGCCAGAGTCCTATGATCTCCTACTGAAGACATCTCTCTCTTTATATACATATATACATATTTTTTTCTTTTTTATCCTTCCAGCTTTCCCCTGTAGCCCTAATTAGAACTCTTTTGGTGCCTTATTCATTCAGATAAAAATGAATTTTATAATGTTATCCTCTAGCTCAATTTATCCACAAGAACAAATTAAAGAACAGGAAGTCTAAGGGGAAAGTTTCATGTAAAGAATAATAATTATGGATGGTTCACAGCTCAGAAGGGAAAGGAGAGAGTCGATGGGAGGAGAGACTCTGGAATTTTATCTTTCCCGGGAAGGAAATCATTATCAGGTTTGGAAGACAAAAAGCAAGGAATGAAAGATGAATTGGAGTCACCTCCACTTCTTCACAGGGACTGTGTGACAGCAAACCAAAAGAGAAACAGCACAAAAATGTTTCAAGGTCCCATTTGTTTCAGTGATGGTAAGGAGGAGAGAAGAAAAGGGTCGTTCTAGGAATTGGCAGACAATAAGAAAAGCAACCACAGTCGTGATAAGCATGTATGTGGAGTTTGAAAATAAATGAATACTGCAAGCCTTTAGTATCAAATAGATAAACAAAAACCTCTGGTTACTTCAATTTCAGCTTCCATTGCTATGTTGTCTGGTTTCTGATGCTTCTTAACTAGTTTCTTCGATACAACAGCATTTCTTAAAAAGGAAAGCTCTATACCTGGCTTACACAATCCAGTGAAAACACTATTAAGAAAGAAAGAAGAAAAAAAAAAAAGAGCAGAGGAAGGGGGAAGAAAGAAGTAGGTGAAGGAGATTAAAAGGTATAAAATCTCCAGTTACAAAATAAATGAGTCACAGGGATGAAATGTACAGTGTAGGGAATATAGTCAATAATTATTATGTAACATCTTTGCATGGTGACAGATGGTAACTAGACTTATGGTGGTGATCATTTTGAAATGTATGGAACTGTTGACTCACTGTTCTGTGTATCAGGAACTAAAAAATTGTTGAAGGTCAATTATATTTCAAAAATGAACAAGCTCATAGAAAAAGAGATTAGATTTTTGGTTACCAGAGACTGGGGCTAGGGAGAGGGGAAATTGGACAAAAGCAATCAAAAAGTACAAAGTTCCAGTTATAAGTAAATACTAGGGATGATATACAATGTGATAAGTATAATTAACACAAACATAATTAACACTGATGAGTGTTATACATGGACTTCCCTGGTGGCTCAGACAGTAAAGAATCCGCCTGCAATGCAGGAGACCTGGGTTTGATCCCTGGGTTATATATGAAAGTTATTAAGCAAGTAAACCCAGAGTTCTCATCAGAAAGAAAAAAAAATTTTATTTCTTTAATTTTGTATCTATATGACATGATGGCTGTTCATTAAATTTATTGTGGTAATCATCTTATGATGTATGTAAGTCAGATCATTGTGCTGTACACCTTAAACGTATCCAGTGCTGTGTGTCAATTATGTTTCAATAAAACTAGGGGGGAAAATGCAATTACAAGGACTTCTGAGGTTTTCAAAATGCTTCTCAGAGTGAGGTCAGCAAATCCAATTTAGGACCTGAGACATTCCCCAGAAGAAATGTTTAATCACTTGTCAAGTGTGTTCATTCGGTGTGCTCAGGTGGTGATAAGTACTATCCACAGAATGCCTCCTACTACATGCAAATTCTCATGTTTCCCCTAATTCTCATAACAACCCTCCAGGAGAGGTGTGTTCTTTTCATTTGCAGATTTGGAACTGAGTTTCGGAATGCTTCAGTAGTTTGCACATGCAGCAAGAACAATACCCAATCATTCTGGAAGCAAAGCCCTCTGTGAATCCCCTATGTTACATGGTTTTATCCCAACCCAGCAACTCTCTGGGGCCTCAAAGATACTGAACAACTGTTAACACAAGATAGGAAACTTTGTGTTGGAAATCGAGATGTTTACCTCTCTGAATGCCATGGGATGTAAAAACGAGATTTTAAGCCTTATAACTCAGTGTCTGACTTCAGATACAGACTTTTTAAAATTTATTTTGAGAGGAAAATTGCTTTACAATATTTTATTAGTTTCTGCTGTACCACAACATGAATCCGCTATATGTATACATATATTCCCTTCCTCTTGAGCCTCTCTCCCTCCCTACCCCACCTCTCTAGTACCATACAGTAAATTTTGACAATATGGATTTTTGCTCTTCCTGCTCCATGTGAGTTTAACTTCATCATAGCTGGATAAATAAGTTATTGAGAATTTCAATCTTTTACTTGATCTCTCAAAAGAAAGTTTAGATCAAAAGAAATGACTTGAGATTGATGAGAACTCATAGAAGCTGTGACTTAAAATTAACTTTTTTGCCAGTGGCAAGAAATATTTATTTAATCTTATAGTATGTCAGAAAACCCCAAGTTCATTCTCAGGGCAGCATTTATTTTTTTCTTTTCTGCCTCTGCCTCCTCCGTAAGCTATACTTATATCTACATATATCCTCAAAGGTCTAGGTGATATTTCAATCTTTCATCAATCCCAAGCTAATTTATGGTTATTGAAAAAAATTAAGAGCCAGCATATAACATCAGATCTTATTTCTTCTAAGTTTGCTCAAGGGAGCATGTGTGTGTTTCTCTTCCTTGCACCTGCCAGAGAATATTTACCTGACTGGTAGTGCTTTGAAGTCCTGGCTGATTAACATTCTGGAAGAAGCTTGACAAAACTGCTGCTCCTGAAATTTTTTTCACGAGCACATTCTTGTTAGAAGATAGCATTCTTCAGTCTGTAGTCTGATTTTTCTCCAGTCTCAGCAGTCTCCTGGCTTGGGGCCACCGTAAACTAGAAGGTCTTTTGTTTTCTCAACCTCAGTTAAAGTTGATGGGTTTAGTTGTTATTGCTTCGCTTAGCACACGACTGTATTTACTGCCATTTAATGCAAGCTGTGCGTCTTGCCACCTAGGTCTCCAAGGCAGTCATCTTAGGAAATTTCTTTGAATCTGTGGTTAGACAGTTCACTTTGTGCTCTCGAATCTTAAGTGATGACATCGCGACCCACCTTGCAAAGCAAGAGCTGGAAGGTGTACAAAAGAGACCCTAGTGAAGCTTGACTATCTCTTAGTTCAAACCAAATTAGATTCTCAAAGTCTGAGAACAGGTCTCCAGAACCATCTCAGTGACATGTATGTCCCAGATTCCGAACTCCACTTAGAAATATATAGAGAGGGAAGAGATCTGATCATTGAAGTGTCTAGACAAAGTAATGCCTGACCTGTGAACTTGACTACTTAGAAATTCTTCCCCTAGTCGTTAGGAAGACAAAATACCTCTTCTCCCTCTGGGAGAGGGTTCAAGTCATTGGTTTTCTATAGCAGGGACACAGGAGGTACCCTTATGACTCATCTACCTTGTCTTCAGAGAACCAACTGGAGGCAACCAACACACACATCAACCAACAATGATGTGTGTGTGTGCGTGTGTGCGCACGCACGCACGTACACACTCAGTGATGTCTGATTCTTTGTGATCTCATGGACTGTATAGCCCACCAGGCTCCTCTGTCCATGTGATTCTCCAGGCAAGAATACTGGAATGGGTTGCCGTTTCCTTTTTCCAGAGGCTCTTCCCAACCTAGGGATGGAACAAATGTCTCTTGCATTGGCAGGCAAATTCTCTACCACTAGCATTACCTGGGAGGCAATGATAGCACAATGGCGATCATCAGCATCTTTTCTGGATCAGTGAGCCTGGCGGTGGTGTTTGGTGCCTGTCCCTTGGCATCATTGTATTGCAACATGACAGCTCAGCTTTTGGCATTTCGGTGCCATGCCTTGGCAATCAGATTCAGTGATACACTGCTCAAAATCAAAAAATTCAAAACTCCCAGAATCCCACATCGAGCCTGATTTATTTTCTCCTGTGATTCATCATGAAAACTGAAAGTGTTAGTTGCTCATTCATGTCCTACTCTTTGTGACCCCATGGGACATAGTTCTCCTTTTAAAATTTGCTCCTCCATCCATAGCCCTAGGAAGCTGATAATCTTCTAGGCTACAGTCTTTTTCAGAACTATCTTCTGCTCATCATCAAAGTTTCACTCCAACTAATATAACTATAGTTATATATATATATATACTACTGGCAAGAAATCTAGCGTTTTTTCTTTTTTCAGCTATTTGAAAAGTAATTAGGATTCTTGTCCCATTGTGAGGAGCATGGCTGGATGGGAGCCAGAGTGGGACTTCTAATGGGAGGGGCCAAAGGTAGGGCTCCTCTTTTCCCACATTGCAAGAAGGCAGAATGTATCTCATCCAGCGGTTAAAGCAAACACTACTAGCCTTTTGCTGGATTCCTCATTAACTATCATCTATTTAACTGGGATTTATAGAAAACTACTCTGCTATCTCTTCCTCTATCCGTGGATCTGTGTGTGTTCCAGGCTGGATGATTACCATGAGTATAAATATTTCTGTCTGTTTTGGTGAGCTCTTACAAGTAGATAGGAAAGGTTGAGTCCTACTAATCTGTAAGTCTGGACTTTGCGGTTGCACTGGGTATCAAACATGTGTGAGTAGGTGCCATGGGGAAGTCTGACCCCCAGTGGCTATTATCAACTGCTGCACATCTTCAGAAAGGGGATACGGCCGGAGTTCAAAGTCAACAACAGAAGAGCATCTTGAAGCTGTATAGCAATACATGTTGTTGCTTGGTCTTCTGCAATGCTTTCATTAGGAAAAACTGACGTGTCACAATTAGAAAAATGTATCAGTAAACACACTGAATCAGATGTTTTAGCAACCAGAAACACGAAAATAGACTAAATCAGTTTATATTTGGGGATTTCTATTTTTATAGCCATCACCTATCCACAAGTTGTCACTCTGGCTTTCTTATCACCACAAAATAAAGCTGGTCATATTTTTTCAGACAATGTTTCAAAGAGCGGCCCTGATTTCCTGTTATACTGCATTTGTTCCAAATTTTCATTTCAAAGGACTACAGATTCACAGAAAGTTGCAGAAATATTAGAAAAATCCCATGTAACATTTCCCCAATTTCTCCCTATGGTAACATCTTACATGAACTACAGCACAACAGGGAAACTAGGAAATTGATACTGTTACAATTCACATAGCTTATTCAGATTTTACCAGTTTTACCTGTGTGTGTGTCTATGTGTGTGTTGTTCTATGCAATTTTATCGTATGTGTGGACTCATGTAGCTACCAAAGGTTTGAGAACATTATTTAAATGGAATCATACATTATGTGACCTTTCAATACTGTCATTTTTTCCGTTAGCACGATTCCCTTGAGACCCATCCCAGTTGAAGTGTGTGTTAATCATTTGTTCCTTTTTATTACTAAGTAGTATTCCATGGTATGGATGTGCCACAGTTTATTTAAACCATTCACTCACTGAAGGATGTCTGGACTGTTTCCAGTTTTTGCCTATTACTAATAAAACTGCTGTGAACACTTGCACACAGGTCTTTGTGTGGGTATAAGTCTTCATTTCTCTGAGATAAATACCCAAGAGTGTGATTGTTGAATCATAAGGTTCATGTCTTTTAGTTTGCCAAGCAACTGGCAAACTACTTTCCCAAGTGGCGGTACAGTTTTACGCTCCCACCAGGAAAGGACACGATCTATTTCCTTCCATCCTTGCCAACATCGTGTACTGTCAGTATTTTTCATTTTAGCTGCTCTCACAGATGTGTGGTTGTCTCCACTTTTAAACAACATAAGGTATCATTAGGTTCTTACTATCAAAACCCAAGAAAAAAGCACGGGTACCTTGATGAACGACACACACTTAGTTGTGTGAATCACTTTGCCCTATGATTCAATAACTTTGCTAAAGCCTATAATGATAAAAGTTCAAGGATGAGATGGCCTTGTGAAACACATCAAATTTTGACTAGATCAGGTGGGTTCATTTTTAACAACTTACTGACCTAAGACAGTAATATGTTTCTTGCTACCCAAACATTATTGACTGGAGTGCTCCAATATTCATTTATATAACAAATCACTGGCCACATGCAATAGTTTCTGCAATAATCTGCCAGTCAATAATGTGTCAAAGCCATTTTTCTCAGGCAAAGTCCAAAAAAAAAAAAAAAAGACAATTACTCAATTAATTGTGCTGAGTTAGGAGGTGATTATCCTTAAAAATGTTCCTGGCAGTTATCTAGAAATGAAACACACTACCCTCTTACTTCTGTGTTTGCTTCTTGAGTGTATTAACGTTTCATGAGTCCAACCTACCTTATTTTCCCCCTAGTATGTTACACCGTTACGTATAGAAGGGGGAGTTCGGTCCACTTCTTTATGGAGACCTTATGCAGATTTCAACTCCTGACTTCCTATCGGCATGTATTACCTCATTATTACTTCACTTCCTGGGTTGCAGGTACAGTGAAGTTTATCAGCCTTGGATCCTAACCTCTGTCTTCCCCCAGACTGGAGCTCAGTGGCTCAGCTCCTCTGGTTGTCTAGCATTGGAAGTAAGCAGCATTACTGCTCTGGAATCTGTTTTTCTATCACAGGATGAGAATATGATCAGCACTGCATTCTGTGCTCAAAAAAATCCCTTCAAATATAGGGGACCCAACTGAAATCCTTTGAGCCATATTTTAGCTTTTTATGTATTTCAATTATGAAGAAGAGTGATCTGGGGTAACATGAATGCAACACAACCCAGCCAGTTGGAATGGAGCAGCCCCATAAAATTACTAAAACACAGAGGGAAAAAAAAAAAAGAATACAGACCTCCATCAATTTAAGCTACCACCATTATGAAAGTATTCAAATCAAAGAGAATACTAAAATCGTAAATGCCTCCATTTAAAGACTCTTTTGCAAGAAGGAAGAAAAAAAGTCACAGAGTGGAAAAAACAGTTGAAAACAAAACTCCACCACTTTGCTTCCTTTTGAGCTATTCAAAAGGCACCGTCTTTTACGGAGGAACATACAGAAATGTGGTTTTTTTCCCAGATACCATTTTGGTGGAAATGTGTTGATGGACACCAGTCCTAGGGGATGTTTCCCTCTGCCCTGTCAGCTTGATGGGGATAGTAAACAGGATTAAAAAAAAAAAACAAAAAACCCTTGAATCTAAAAAACTTGTAGTTCATTGATGCTTCTCAGTAGATATGAATAACTAACTATGGAAATATTTTGCCCCCTGGTCAGTTTGAACACTTGTCTTTCTTTTTTGGCATAGGACAGGAAGTCCTCCCCAGAACTATCACAAGTCTCAAATCTCAGGTCCCCAGTTGTATGTGGCATGTGTTTTTTGCCCAACTTTTATCAAAGAACAAAGTTCAAAGGACATCAGAATCTACAGTTCAAACAGTCTCAGAGGAAGATAAAACAGGGCCAGTTTTAATGAGAGAACAATGGAAAAAAGGAATTCCAATGAATAATGCTCCAGCCGTCTTTTTTCTAAGACTCCTTGTGAAATAATGTGCGCATTCTCAGAATGCATTTTTCTTTCTCTTCTCTTGAGGCATGATCAAGACTTTATTTTGTATGGCTGTGGGATGTGAAGGCTCTACTGTTTTCCCCCATCTTACTGTCATTTCATCTTTGTTAAGAATAGTTCAGAGGTTTTCCCTAGACTCTTATAGAAATCTAGAGTAAATGAGTTTTGTCCTGAGGTCTACTGATGCCTTGTTTATCATTCCTATCTGGGACTCCTATTACTTAAAACCTTACATTATATGCAGATGACTTAAGATCATTCCAATAACTTATTCCTAATATAGCCATCATCCCTAAATTCTATTAATCATATCCTTTCTTTAAAGAAAAACATTATTCACATCTTTAATTCCAGAGGAGGGATAATCTCCAAACTACTACTACCTAATACCCACTAAAATTTAAAAGTCCAGTCACTTTCTTATGCACTAAGTGTTCAATTATAAGCAAGAAACCTGAGACTGACATATGAGAAGTAAGAAAAACCATAAAAAAAGGTTTTAATTGAGAATTTTCCCCACCATCTATGCTTTCTGCTCCCCCACACTTCAAGTGCTGTCATAATCACCAATTCCCTACAAACTCTATCTTCTATTTTTTCTATAGTTTTGATCAGAAATATTTTAAAAACTATTTCTAAGGGCATTGTGGCTGAAGGAATGGATTGAGAGCATCAGAAAGTTAAAAGAGAATGCTACTTTCTTCATTGCTTCTGGATCAGTCACCCCCTTCCTCTTTCTACGTGTGTTCACCGCTCCTTGGCTACTCTATTTTCTATCAGTCTTTTTAATCAGCTCATATCTTCATTTTCTCACTTCAGCCTAGACTTTGTAGACCAGCCTTCAACGCTTTTCCATTCTCCTTCCTCCGAACCTGCCCAGCAAAACTCTAACTCTGGTCACTTCAACCATCTGCCTTCACCACTCCTACCCAGTTGGTGCAAAATTCCAGAAACAAAAGGGTCCGAGCGGAACTTTCTGAATGCTGGCTGTACATTAGAATGACTTACGGAGCTTTTTAAAACTACTTTGCCCAAAACAATTAAATCAGCATCTCTTAAGTTGGAAACCGGGAATAAGTATTTTTTAAAGTTCCCCAGGTGATCCTATTAGAAGGCAGAGTTGAGAATCTGACCACCGGTCTAGCTGGATCTTCACCTTCAGTTTTCCTTCCCCTCAGTCCTAGTCCCTTTTTCCTTTTGATCTTGAATTTCTCCCCTCACTTCCTTAAAATAATTGATATTAGAAATAGCAGTCTTTGGGAAGAAATTCCAGCTACTCCCTGTTCCAATCCAGACCCCCCCAGCCTACTTGCCTACATCTGTTTTCATCTCTAATCTTTACCTTTCAAATCAAAACAACAGGGAGTTTTCGTTTTTAATTGAAGTATAGTTAATTTACAGGGCTTCCCTGGTGGCTCGGTGGTAAAGAATCCACGTGCAATGCAGGAGACACAGGAGACATGGGTTCGATCCCGGGGTCGGGAAGATCCCCTGGAGGAGGGCATGGCAACCCACTCCAGTATTCTTGCCTGGAGAATCCCAAGGACAGAGGAGCCTGGCGGGCTACAGTGCATAGCACCACAAATAGACATGACTGAAGTGACTTAGCACATACACACACTTAATTTACAGTGCTATGCCAATCTCTGCTGTACAGCAAAGTGATTCAGTTATACGCCTATATACATTCTTTTCCATTATGGTTCATCACAGGATATAGAATATAGCTCCCTCTGCTATACATTAGGCACTTGCTGTTTATCCACTCTAAGTGTAATAGTTTGTATATACCAACACCAAACTCCCAGTCCATCCCTCTCCCTCCCCTACCCGCCTTGGCAAAGACAAATCTGTTCTCTATGTCTATGAGTCTGTTTCTGTCTTGTAGATAAATTCATCTGTGCCATGTATTAATTTCCGTATATAGAAAAAGTGAAAGTGTTAGTTGCTCAGTCGTGTCCAACTCTTTGCAACACCATGAACTGTAGCCCACCAAACTCCCCTCTCCATGCAATCCACAAGGCAAGAATACTGGAATGGGTAGCCATCTTCTTCTCTAGGGGAATCTTCCTGACTCAGGGATCAAACCTGGGTGCCTGGCATTGCAAGCAGATTCTTTACCATCTGAGCCACCAGGGAAGCTATAAGTGATATCTTATTTACAAGTGATACCATACAAGTGACATCTTATTTATCTTTCTCTTTCTGACTTACTTCATTTAATATGATAATCTCCAGTTGCATCTATGTTGCTGCAAATGACATTATTTCATTCTTTTTTGTGGCTGAGTAGTATTCCATAGTCAGAGAAGGCAATGGCATCCCACTCCAGTACTCTTGCCTGGAAAATCCCATGGACAGAGGAGCCTGGAAGGCTGCAGTCCATGGGGTCGCTGAGGGTCAGACACGACTGAGCAACTTCACTTTCACTTTTCACTTTCATGCATTGGAGAAGGAAATGGCAACCCACTCCAGTGTTCTTGCCTGGAGAATCCCAGGGAAGGGGAGCCTGGTGGGCTGCCATCTATGGGGTCGCACAGAGTCGGACACGACTGAAGTGACTTAGCAGCAGCAGTATTCCATAGTATATGTGTATTACATCTTCTCTATCTCTTCATTGACAGATGAATGGATTTATGTTAGGTTATCTCCAAGTCTTGGCTATCGTGAATAGTTGTGCTATGAACATACAGGTACATGTATATTTTTGAATTATAGATTTGTCTGGAGATATTCCCAGGAGTTGGATTGCTGGGTCATGTGGTAATTCTATTTTTAGTTTTCTGAGGAACCTCCACACTGTTTTCCATGGTGGAGGCACCAACTTACATTTAAACCAACAGTAGAAGGGTTCAACAGGGAGATCTTTTTCGGTCTCAGTCTCCCTGCCTCTGCTCTTACTCCCATCCCCACCCACCTCTCAGCATCTTTACTCCACTTATTTCTTCCATCTTACTCTAAACCTTCCAACTCTCCTTATCTTTGAGTTTTTCCCATCAACATCTAAACATATTCAAATGATCACCACCTTTAAAGTACTGCCTCATCCATGCATTGCGCTTTCACTGGGCTCTTTTCCATTTCAGCTGAGCTTTTTGAACGACAATTTCTAAGTTTTCTCCATTTTATCATGATCTATTCACTTCTCAAGCTATTGCAAATGATTTCCAGTTGAAAATCTGAGTCGATAGTTTCATATTCTGAGTCAATAATTAACTTTTTATTGTTAAATCCAACAGACATTTTCTCTTTTTCCCTTTCTTAATCTCTTAGAGCTTGGTTCATCTCATTATTTAAGTTTTTGATGCTTTCTTTTCTCTTGGCTTTTGCACATTTATTTAATGGACTCTACTGTTCTGGCCTTGGCTTTCTTTTCTCCTCTCTCAACACATTTTCCTTTCCTATGTTAATTAAACCCCCTGGCCCCAGTTACTGTTTACCTGCCATGACTCCCAAGTCACCTATGCACCCCACAACTGTCTCCTCAACTCCGGAAAAGCTCCATCTGGAGACCGCCAAAGCTCTTCCAATTGTTAGCTGAAGTGGATTCTCTCTTTACCAAAGTCTCCCCTTTCACTGTTACCAATCTTAGTGAACAGCTGGCCACTATCTAGCTGCAAAAGCCAGAAATGAAGTCTTATAATTCCACTTCTTTGATATTCCTGGAACCTGGTCCTAGTGTTTTATAAAGTCCCTCTGCCATAGTGCAGGCCCCTCTCACTTCTTGCTTAGATTACAAGAAGACCATCATGGCGGGCTTCCCACCTCTAAGCATCCACACAGTGGATGAATGAAGCGGTTCATTGGGGTTTTACCACACAAAAAAAGCAAGGAGGGTGAAAAACTAAAGGATACATAGGGAGTTTGAAGTCATGATTCATAAGTCTTATCTAAATTACAGAAGAAATGGAAACAGAAGGTCATAGATGGATTGGAAGAAAGAAAGGTCAGTGTACAGAGATTCTGAAGTTAAAGAATAATGTTGGACACCCCTAGCGACTCGGTGGTTAAGGCTGGGCGTTTCCAGTGCAGGGGTCATAGATTTGATCCCCGGTGGAGGAACTGAGATTCCACAAGCTGGGCAGCGTGGCTAAAAAATAAAAAGTTTTTTAAAAATGTAACTCTAAAAAAAAAAAAAACTAGTGAAAGAATGAATGAGCTAGTCAGGAGAGGACTCAAATGAACTAAATTAGTTATTTTCACTTTTTAGTGAAATCCTCATTTCACTAAAGCATCCCTGGATAGAGTTTAAAATGTTCCAATAAAAACCTGCAGAGGCAGTAGATAATGAAGTCTGTGGAGAATGGCATTGGGAGTAATTGGGTCAGTGCTTCTGGTACGAGACCTAGGACCAACAGGAGGAAACTGGAGCCTTTCTTCCTATTCTATGGCAAGCACAGATTATAGCACAAAAAGAACACCACGCTGTTTTCCAAAATATAGCTTTATAGTCCTCCTGTGAATATGTTTATAGAGAGATAATCCGGAGAGCGTTTACCTTTCAAAAAATCTTAGGTAGATTAAAAAAAAAAAAGAAAGTGATTGGAGGTTTTCATCTTTGCAACTGTGAATGAAGCGGTGAAAAACAAAACAGAACAAAACAATTCCTGACCACTTGAGAAAAGTTGAAAATCCAAACATATCTGCAAAATTCCTCCAGTTTGAGGCTGGCCTCCCTTTCCCGCTTCATCTCTCACGCCAGCTCCCTAGACTGCAGACAGCCCAGTGAGATGGAATGACTTTTAATTCCCAATCACTATGCTGTTTTCTCCTTCATCTCAGGGCCTTTGACTTTGCTGCTCTCTCTGTGTTAAGCGTCCTTCCATCGCAACCCTCCTTTGAGCCTGCTGTGCCAGGAAAATGTAAGGAACATAGGAAATTCTCATTGACTGGACATAAAAGACGGAATTAGGCAGAAAAATTTCATGCAGAAAGGTGCCACTTGTAATCAGTAACTTTTTGTTGTTGTTGTTCCATTAAAGAAGAGACAGAGTTTTAATTACAGTAAAATAGTGGGGCTCCTGGTGTCCAGTGGCTAAGACTCTGCCCTCCCAAAGCAGGGGGACTGGGGTTCCATGCTTTGGGTCAGGGAACTAGAACTCACATGCTGCAAGTAAAGATCCTGTGTGTTGCAACTAAGACCCGGCACAGCCAAATAAATAAATAATTTTATTCAAAGTGAAATACTAAGACTAGTGAAGGCAATGACACCCCACTCCAGTACTCTTGCCTGGGAAATCCCATGGATGGAGGAGCCTGGTAGGCTGCAGTCCATGGAGTCGCTAAGAGTCAGACACGACTGAGCGGCTTCACTTTCGTTTTTCACTTTCATGCACTGGAGAAGGAAATGTTCTCCAGTGTTCTTGCCTGGAGAATCCAGGGATGAGGGAACCTGGTGCGCTGCCATCTACGGGGTCGCACAGAGTCAGCCACGACTGAAGCAACTTAGCAGCAGCAGTAAGACTATTGGAGGCATCGCCATAGCCTTGGATTTGCAGGTGTTAATCTGTTTCTGGGAGAGTGCAGAACTGTGGCTGTGTGGATGCTGGGGTGGGCTGGATGTTGTGCTTCTGGGGATATTAGAGCCAGCCTGCCAGGTCACATGGCGCTAGGATGAGTTTGCAGTCCTCCCTTCATCCTACATTTGGTTCACCCTCCTTGACTGCCAGCTCTGTTCAGGAGCCCAGGTTCCATCACAGGTATATGTCTACCAGTCTCGCCGTCTAAATAGAGATCTTAACTGCTTCTTATACTTTGACTTTGCTACTGAAATTTCCCACCTTCTCAGAAAATTACAGATACACATGAAATATAGCCTATTGCAAAATCACAAATGTATGGTTCTCAGTAAAGAGAGTTGGAATTGCCAGGCTGTTGGCTTTATAGATAAGGCAGAATAGTTTCTCAAAGTGGTACCCATTTACATTGCTATCTGCAGCTCCTGAATTTCAACTACATCTTCATCAACACCTGTTCTGCCTGAAAAATAACCTTTGGTAGTACCATGAGAGCTCATCTGATAGTAATGAATTACCTTGTTTTTGCCTAACTAAAAATATTTTTTATTTTTCTTTAAAAAAATTTTATGAAGGTAAATTTACATATGTTCACGAGTACACATGTTAGGTCTCTTCAGTCGTGCCTGATTGCAGCTCTATGGACTGTAGCTCACCAGGCTCCTCTGTCCATGGGATTCTCCAGGATAGAATACTGAAGTGGGTTGCCAATCCCTTCTCCAGAAACTCACCTACAGATGTTTAAAATATGTAAATCTTTAGTGAATAGTGTGATGTTTTAATAAGTATAACCATGTAATATCCCAGTTAAGATCTACAGCATTGACATCATACTACAAAAGTTCTTCAAATCTCTTTCGAGTCTACCTTCCCCATCTCCGGAGCCCAAATGAACTACCATTTGGATTTTAATAACTGTAGATGCTGCTGAAAAGTGGAATAACATAGTATGTACTCCTCTGCGCCTGCTTTCTCTTGCTCAGTATGCTGTTTTGAGATTTCTCTATAATGCCACATGTATCCATAATCTGTTCCTTTTTACTGCTGAATACCAGTCCACTGTGTGAATGTACCACAATTTATTCATTCTCCTGTTGATGGACATTTGGATTGTTCCCAGTTTTTTCTATTATGAATAAAAATGCAATACATATTTTGTGCCAGTCTTTGGATGGACATGCGCTATCATTACTTTGAGGTGAATTAGTAGAAGTGAAATTGCTGGCTTTTAAGATAAATATATGTTTAATTCTATAAAAGCAAATGCTAATAACTGTCTCAACTTGTTGGACTGTTTTATATTCTCACCATATTCTATAAGAGTACCAGTTGATTTGCATCCTTTTCAACAACTGAAATTTATAGTCAATTTAAATTCAGAGATTCTAATGGGTATGTGCTTTTAATTTGCATTTCCATATTGACTAAAGATGTTAATATGTTTTATGTGTTCATTGGCCATTTGTACATTCTCTTTTCTGAAGGGTCTATTTTAATATTTTTCTTATTTTTAATGAGTTGTTTACTTTTTCGTATTGATATGTAGAAGTTTTGATTTGTACAATCTTGATGTGAGTTCCTTGTGTCATATGTCTATTTTGAATATTTTCTCCCCATCTGTGCCTTGCCTTTTCATTTTCTTAACAATCTATTTTGATGAACAAATTGTTTATTAATTTTGACAAAGTCCGATCTCTCAAGTGTTTCATTAATTGTTAGTGATGTTTATATTCTAAGTAATCTGCTTCAGTGTAGCAAAGATAATCTCCAGGTAGCCAAGAGCTTTTTATGCTAAGCTTTTGTATTTAGGTTTATAAACCATCTTCAGTTGAGATTTATGCATAGGGTGAAATATAGGTCAAAGTGTACTTTTTTCTGCTACAAAGATATCCAGTTGGAACAATAAGATCGAGAAGATTTTTCTTTCCGTAGTAGATAACAATTACCTTTGTAAAAAAAAAAAAAATTGATTCTATGTGTGGATCTATTACTTGACTTTCCATTAGGTCTCTTTGGTCTACTTCTCTGTCCTTAAACCAGACTATGCCAAAGCCTTTGACTGTGTGGATCACAATAAACTGTGGAAAACTCTGAAACATGGGAATACCAGACCACCTAACCTGCCTCTTGAGAAACCTGTATGCAGGTCAGGAAGCAACAGTTAGAACTGGACATGGAACAACAAACTGGTTCCAAATAGGAAAAGAAGTGCATCAAGGCTGTATATTGTCACCCTGCTTATTTAAATTATATGCAGAGTACATCATGAGAAACACTGGGCTGGAAGAAACACAAGCTGGAATCAAGATTGCCGGAAGAAATATCAATCACCTCAGATATGCAGATGACACCACCCTTATGGCAGAAAGTGAAGAGGAACTAAAAAGCCTCTTGATGAAAGTGGAAATAGAGAGTGAAAAAGTTGGCTTAAAGCTCAACATTCAGAAAACTAAGATCATGGCATCTGGTCCCATCACTTCATGGGAAATAGATGGGGAAACAGTGGAAACAGTGTCAGACTTTATTTTGGGGGGCTCCAAAATCACTGCAGATAGTGATTGCAGCCATGAAATTAAAAGACATTTACTCCTTGGAAGGAAAGTTTTGACCAACCTAGATTGCATATTAAAAAGCAGAGACATTCCTTTGTCAACAAAGGTCCGTCTAGTCAAGGCTATGGTTTTTCCAGTGGTCATGTATGGATGTGTGAAGAAAGCTGAGCACCAAAGAATTGATGCTTTTAAACTGTGGTGTTTGAGAAGACTCTTGAGAGTCCCTTGGTCTTCAAGGAGATGCAACCAGTCCATTCTAAAGGAAATCAGTCCTGGGTGTTCTTTGGAAGGAATGATGCTAAAGCTGAAACTCCAGTACTTTGGCCACCTCATGCGAAGAGTTGACTCATTGGAAAAGACTCTGATGCTGGGAGGGATTGGGGACAGGAGGAGAAGGGGACGACCGAGGATGAGATGCCTGGATGGCATCACTGATTCGATGAACGTGAATCTGAGTGAACTCCGGGAGTTGGTGATGGACAGGGAGGCCTGGCGTGCTGCGATTCATGGGGTCACAAAGAGTTGGACACGACTGAGCGACTGAACTGAACTGAACTATCTTGATTATAGTATTAACACCTTTATATTAAATCACAAAATAAGGTAACAAGAATATTCAAACATTGTTTCTCTTTTTCAAGATGCTTTCACTATTTCAAGACCTTAAAATTTCCATATAAATGATATTATCAAGAAGTTGTATACACCAACTAAGTGCATCTATAGTTTTCTAAATTTTACGTTTAGGTATATGATTGGTATTGATTTATTTGGCTGCCCTGGATCTCCATGCTGCTCAAGGGCTTTCTCTTGTTACAGTGAGTGGGGGCTACTCTCTAGTTGCAGTGTGCAGGCTTCTCATTGCAGTGGTTTCTCCTGCTGTGGAGCTCAGGCTCTCGGGCATGCAAACTCAGTAGTTGGGGCTCACAGGCTCCACAGCACAGGCTCAGTAGTTGTGGCTTGAGGGCTCTGGGCTGAGGGCTCAGTAGTTGTGGCACATAGGCTTAGTTGTCTCACAACATGTGGAATCTTCCCGGACCAGGGATCAAACCTGTGTCCCCTGCATTGACAGTTCAGTTCAGTCACTCAGTCGTGTCTGACTCTCTGCAACCCCATGGATTGCAGCACACCAGGCCTCCCTGTCCATCACCAACTCCCAGAGTTTACTCAAACTCAAGTCCATTGTGTCGGTGATGCCATCCAACCATCTCCTCCTCTGTCATCCCCTTCTCCTCCTGCCTTCTATCTTTCCCAGCATCTGGGTCTTTTCCAATGAATCAGTTCTTCACATGAGATGGCCAAAGTATTGGAGTTTCAGCTTCAGCATCAGTCCTTCCAATGAATATTCAGGACTGATTTCCTTTAGGATGGACTGGTTGGATCTCTTTGCAGTCCAAGGGACTCTCAAGAGTCTTCTCCAACACTACAGTTCAAAAGCATCAATTCTTCAGTGCTCAGCTTTCTGTATAGCCCAACTCTCACATCCATACATGACCACTGGAAAAACCGAGGCTGATTCTTAATTAGCCAGGGAAGTCCTATGATTGCTTTTGAATTACCTTTATATATATAATCAAATTTTATTTTTCTTTTTTCCTTGGTAGTGGTGGTTTAGTCACTCAGCTATGCCCAACTCTTTGTGACCCTGTGAACTATAACCTCCCAGGCTCCTCTGTCCATGGGATTCTCCAGGCAAGAATACTGGAGTGGGTTGCCATTTCCTTCTTCAGGGGAACTTCCTGATCCAGGGTTCAAACCTGGGTCTCCTGCATTGCAGGCAGATTCTTTACCAACTGAGCTACCAGGAAGCCCTAATTGTTGCTACACTATATGTTGAAAAGACTATGCTTTCTCCATTACATTGCCTTCATATCTTGGTCAAAAATTCATTAATCAAGTGACATTAGCCATATGGAGAACTAGTAAGCTACAAGCCCTCCTTCCCCAACAAAGACCCAAAGTTAACAACAATAGATGAAGCATAATACCTCTCTGAGAACAACAGAGACCCAGTTAAGAAGCTACAGCATCCAGAAGATAGCAAATCCAGAACAAATTCCAACACAAGGGGTAGGAGACACCGTGGCATCTGACATGGCCATCCATCCCCCTGTCCCTGATACAGAATTGCCTCAAGTAAGTGAGAGGAAGCCTTCCACACCAGGCCTCCTCCTCCTGGCTGAGAAGAGACCGTAGTTCATCAGTCTAATATTCTGGCTTCTCTGGAGACTTCCCAAGCAACTAGGTTCTGTTTTGCCTGACTCATAGAGCTGAAGGGACCACTGTTAAGAGATTAGGAGGTGCTGAAAAACAGAGATGAGCAAGACTGAAGCCGCAGGAGATGCCAGGGTGAGTAAGAGAACAGATTGAGTTTGAAAAGTCCGAGAACCTCCAGCCAGGCTGATGGTGAAGATCATTCCCTGGGTGAAACCAGTGAGCAAAGACTTGGACAAGTGGTTGTTTTTGCAAATGCCCAAATCATGACAAAAACTTACAAGGCATACAAACAGGGAGGCATTGGGTTGTTAAGGAAAAAAAATAAAAGTCCAAAAATGGACTCAGAAGAAACATAGCTCTATGAGCTGCCTGGCAAAGATTTAAAATAACTGCAAATACTTATATGTGGAATCTAAAATACAACACAAATGAACATATCTACAAAATAAAAACACTTATAAACAACAGACTTGTGGTTGCCTAGAGGGAGGGAGGAATTGGGAGTTTGGGGTTAGCTCCTGGCCCAAGGCTTATATAGCTGTCTCTCCTTATACATGGGTTATACATTCCAAGGGTGCCTGAAACCACTGATAGTATCAAACCCTATAGAGTAAGTCCCCTACATATGAACCTTCAAGTTGTAACTTTCAAATAGGCAAATGTACATCTGGTTCCAGCAAGACACCAGTACCTGTGTCATCAACATCAGATGTGAGTGAAATTGCAGCTTGCCCTCCGCCTCCTATAGCTGACTATCCTTCAGCTCTACCCTCTCCCACTTCCTGTCTCTCCTGCAATCAATAACCTTCTTGCCTGTTTACTCAATGCCAGCCCCCATAGGCCAGCTGTTGTACTGTACTACTGTACTTTTCAAGGTACTGTACTGTTAGATTTAAGATGTTTCCTTTATTTTTTTGCTTTTTACATATTATTTGAATAAAAAGTATTATAAACCTATTACCGTACAGTACTCTATAGCCGATTTTGTTTGTTGGGCACCTAGGTTAACTTTGTTCGACTGACAAATTGGACTTATGACAGCACTCTCGGAACAGAACTTGTTCATATGTAGTGGACTTACTGTATATGTTATGTTTTTTTCCTATACATACATAACAAGGATTAAGTTAAAATATAAATTAGACACAGTAAGAGTTTAACAATAACCAATAAGAAAATAGAACAATTATAATAATATATTGCAATAAAAGTAATGTGAATGTGATCTCTCTCTTGAAATATCTTGCTGTACAAACTTTATGCCATTTCCATCTTAGTCAAGCACTTACCCTGTACTGTAACCATAACTTTTGCAGTTTGAAACAGAAAACTAACACAAATTTTTATTTCCTTCTTCATAATTTCACAGATTAAAGATTCTTTCTTATTGTAGATCTCAGCAACCTCAGCATACAAGTTTTTCTTATTAAATCAAGAGCCTCACCTTCTCACTTCAAAGAAGCACTTTTTGGCTTCTCTTTGGCATATCCGAACTGCCAGCATCACTTCCTCTTATGGTTTGGGGCCATTATGAAATAAAACAGGGGTTACTCAAACACCAGCTGTGATAGCAACAGTCTACAGTCAATCTGATAACCCAGAAGGCTAAGAGGCGGGGTGAATTGGATAATGGGCTGATTCATATCCTGGGTGGATGGATCTGGACATCAGCAGATTTCATGACACTGCTCAAGCAATTTAAAAGGTATGATTTTGAATTTCCCTGATGGTCCGATGGTTAAGAATTCGCCTTACAATGCAGGGGACGACCAGGGTTCTATCCTTGGTTGGGGAACTGAGACTCCATGTGCCGCAGAGCAACCAAGCCTGCGTGCTGCAGCTACTGAGCTGGTGCGCGCCACAGCTAGAAAGTCCGTGCACCGCAGGGAAAGATCCTAAATGACGGAACAAAGATCCTGTGTGCTGCAACTAAGACCCAACACCGCCAAATAAATAATAAAAAGAGAAGATGTGAACTGTTCATTTCTGGGATTTTTCATTTAACATTTTTGGACCGTGGCTGAGCACGGGTAAGTGAAACCAAGGAAAGGGAAACCATGGAAAGGGGGAGACGATTGTATAAGCCCCCAAAGTTTTCGTGAAATTGGGCACGTGCACTTGGGACAGAACCAAGTGACAGGCATAGTCTCTAAGGATATCCCAAGAATCTAGGCTCAAACTGATGGGGAGGTTGCTGTGGCCATTTTCTCCTCAGCAGCCGTTGTACGCACCTGGGGAATCAAGGTTAGTTGCTTTTTCATCTCTTCTGCATTAAGTATGTTTGGTGAAATGCTACCAAGTAGTCAAATGATCGAAATCTGTGTATCTTGAAGCGCAAAGAAGGAAAAAGAGCCACATTAATATTTTAAATGAAGTAATTTACAGAAATCCAACCAGTCCATTCTGAAGGCGATCAGCCCTGGGATTTCTTTGGAAGGAATGATACTAAAGCTGAAACTCCAGTACTTTGGACACCTCATGCGAAAAGCTGACTCATTGGAAAAGACTCTGATGCTAGGAGGGATTGGGGGCAGGAGGAGAAGGGGACGACCGAGGATGAGATGGCTGGATGGCATCACGGACTCGGTGGACGTGAGTCTGAGTGAATTCTGGGAGATGGTGACGGACAGGGAGGCCTGGCGTGCTGCGATTCATGGGGTCGCAAAGAGTCGGACACGACTGAGCGACTGAACTGAACCGAACAGTTGACTCTAGCTAAAAATCATAGCCTAAGGGAAGATGTTAATTTCCCATAGCCCTTAGCCTAAGAATTGTCTTCTCTGCAAATATAATTCACACTTTCATGCAGAAATGGCCTTTCCTTGATGTCCTATGGCAATCCCAATAGGCAGTCATGTCTCCCACTCTCTAGCCCTGTGTGCAATTCATTTTTTCAGATAATATGGGCTCTATATCTTTGGGCATTTTCCCATAATATTGCTTATATCTAAATTGCTTCCTAATGCTGCCCACCAAATAAATTGCACCTTCTCTTCACTTCCTTTCAGACTTTTGATTTATTTTAAGATAACTTTAACTGACATTTATTGTGCACTTAATTTGTACTAGGCTTCATATTTAGCTTGCACACACTTCATGTCCTTGAAAAGCCTGATGAACAGCTATGTTAATCTCTGACTTTAACAAATGAAAATCTTAAGCGAAAGCATTTTAAGTAATATTCTTAAGGCTACATATCTAATGAGTGACCAAATATGGATCCAAGTCAGGTCAGTCTGACTTCAGAATCTGCAGTCTTAATCACTGAGTGATGCTATGTCATTCATCCTATTTTATTATTTAGCCTTATTCATTTCTTACCCAGGTCCCATTTGAACTACATTCCAGGTATCTTTTACTCTAAACATTTCCATTGCACCGAGATTTCAGATTTCATTTTCAAAATTCTTTATAGCTTCTTTTTAAAATTTCTTATATTACTTAGCTCTTTGAAAAAAAAGAGAGAGAGACTGTGCCTACACTTTGCTCTCTGCCATGTGCTATTTGAAAACAAGTCTCAGAACTCCAAGAAGTTCTGTGGGAGTTCAGCTGGAAATCAGAGTTCCCATAACACTGCGGATGTTCCTTGCAAACCTAGAAATTCTTCAGAATTCTCTAGAATGGTAGACTTTCTTCGGTGTTTCCTCCAGGAAAAAATGTCCAGGCTACCTCAGTAAGAAATAGAGCCTTCAGACAAGGCTGTTTGGACACAGTGGCAATCCTTGGTAGATCCACAGATTCCTCTAGAAATCTTGAGGGACCTACGCCCCTCATATTCATCTCCTGTCAGTAGACGGTACTCAGTAAATTCCTACCTGAGGACATAAACGTCCTGAGGATAATCTGCTCCAAGCTATTCTGGATGGCATGTCACCTTGTGTGGAATCTAGGACGAGCACCGTGTCTATAGAAGGTGAATCATGAAGCCTGGAATAGCCAGCAAGAGATCTGAATTCCTGGCTTGGCTACTTTTGGAAATAGCTGGCTTTACCACAGGCAAGTCTCTTCAATAGCCTGGGATTCAGAACCCTGTTTTCCAAAAGTAGATAAATGTGGGCCATTGAATGACTTCACATTATCATGCAATCCAAAGTCTGGTAGAAACAAGCATTCTGAAGTGTCAGTGATGGTGACTCTAAACCATGTTATATTATATATATAATTATATATATATATATATATATACACACATATGCATATGTTGGCCCCATAATCTACTAATTGTGACATTTATCAGTCCTGGAGAAGCTGCTGTGTAGGTGGACTTGGGCTTCCTACAGTTCAAGTCACAGGGCAGCTCTGATTTGTTTTGTTGCAGATGAATTTCTGTAGCCAGCTTGGACACTGGCCAAGGAGGCAGTGTCTGCTGCCTGCTGTACACAAAACTCTTGTCTTTTTGATGAGAAAGGGAGTGTTCTTTATCTTGCTCTCCCCGTTGTAGTACTGACAGGGGTCAGAGGGGAGAGACAGCTTGCGGGCTGAGTGCTGCAGACGGCTGTCCTCCAACGCCAGCTCCTTCCCTTGCTCTGCCAAACAGCCCTCCGTGGGGATGCTACTAGGCCATCCAAGGTTTAGCTCTGCTGACATGGGACTGGAAACTGGACAAGAAATGGAAATGCACTGTGACTTCCTCTGTCCTCTTCTGCTCCTCGAGCCAAATAGCAAATCAAGCTTGGGTTTTGGGGAAAGGGGGGTGGAAATAAGACTGAAGGAAAGAGGAGGTGTTGGTTCCTTCACTCCATTTCTCCATTCCTGCTCACTTGCGGTCACCACCTTAGTTACATGAAACATATGTTTCCAGGTAATCCAACAGATCTTGGGAATAACACCTTGGGGTTCTGTCTCCTTGGGGTCCTCCTGAAATGTTCTTACAAAGTAATGTGGGTTTTTTTTTTTTTTCCCACAAAATGTTTCTCCTTTCTAATTCAATTCTCCCTTTAGTTTGCTGTTGGAACCAGGGACGACGATAATTTCATTGGAAATTGAATCAGTTGCAAAGTACTAGGAATGCCTATGGTTTAAAACCTCAGGTTGGGTTTCTTGGAATTCCGGGCCAAGTCCCTTTCCCAGTTGCTCACAGGAAGTTTCAACTGATGTCATTGGAAATGGTATATGTGTACTTCTGTGTGTAATTTAGGTCACAGTGGGACCTTAAGGATCCAGAAAAAAAAAAAAAGCCTCTTGTTTCAGATCTAGTGACCTCACTATTCATATCCAGCTAATATTTGGATCCATGTGATGCTGATGAACCAGGAAACCATTCCTATCTTTCTCAGCTTGAGAGCACTATTAAAAAGATCTGCCCTTATAGGGGAAAACAGAGAGATTTTTGTTCACATATCATGTTTTGCAGGCACGGGTCTTTCCAAAACACTCTTTCACACATTCAGGATGCATATTTAGATTATCAGTTGATATAACTCAGAAGGAATTATTTATTCACCCCTTATAATGTTTTTACTTCAAATTTCAAGGGAAAATGATTGGAGTTATCCTCATCTAAAAGAGTAAAAATTTCTTAGTATATAACAAAAACAGTTATTGATGTGTTAAGATATATAGGGCAGACAGAGAACACCAAGACATATTCAGTGAGCACAGTCCATACCGTCTTCCAGAAATTTGCTAGAAGAGCATTATGTTGGGAATTCATGCATGTAGTTTGGCAAAAATTCCACAGGCAACCTTAAAACCAAATAGTAAACCAGACTTTAATCTATTTCCTTTCATTTAACCAAGTTCACAACTCGTCTTGCTTCATTCCAATTATTGTTGTTCAGTCTCTAAGCCATGACCAACTCTTTGTAACCCCATGGACTGTAGCCTGACAGGCTCCTCTGTCTATGGGTTTTCCAGGCAAGAATACTGGAGTGGGTTGTCATTTCCTTCTCCAGGGGATCTTCCCCAACCAGGGATCGAACCAGGGTCTCCTGCATTGGCAGGTGGCTTATTTACCACTGAGCCACCAGGGCTTCCTAGTCATTCCAAATAAACTCTAGTATTTTAATGACAGGAAGATAGATGAAGCTCCACATTTTCCTAATTTCCCCCAAGCCATTTTTATAACCTGTCCTTTTGTCTTCTTTCAACACAACCGTGCTAAATTGTGCATGTAATATCTTCAAGAATGGGATGAGAAACTAACTTCTCAAGGAGTACAAGTTAATATGTTCTACGTCTGTCTTCAACCCTAGTTCTTTTTTTTTTTTCCTTTTATTTGTCTGTCTTCTTTGGACACATTCAATCTCTTTTCGTTTCTTCTAAGCTCCCCTTTGAATTCCCATACGTTTGGCAGGCTCTCTAACAGCTTTCCTATTCCCATCCAGACAAGATACAGAATACTTTCAAAGCTGTGGCTCTAGTCTCTTTCTCATCCTTGAAGTGCAATATAAAGCAGAGGATGAACCTGGTAAATTTAGTAATTGCTTTTGTTGGATTAAAAGATCCAATCTGACAGTACTGGGTCCTTAACTTTCCATAAGTTTTCCTCACTCCCAGTGACCCTTTTTAAATTTCTGAAGTACTGGTGACTTTTTGTACTCATCCACCCTCCAAACTAAAAACAAGATCCCCAAATCCTGAGCAACTTCATAGTTCTAAAGCAGCCATAAAACCTATCATTCTGACTTGTTTCCAGTCTAGCATTATTTGACTCTTGTTCTGATTTAAATCTCTGGTTTGCATCAAAATCTCTGTGAAATTTAAGCCTTGTTTTTCTCCTTCTTACACATTACTGTTTTTTGTAGAGTATATCTTATTCAGTCTTGCAGGTATTTTTGCTTTGTTTTTGAAAAATAATTTCCTTGCTCCCTCTGGCCCACAAACTTCCCTGCTCCCAACACACACAAAACGTAGAATTTGTTCATTGGCCCTGCCTCAGCAGAATTTGTTCCCTGGGTTCCCTGTCTCATTTCAGAAGCTCTTGATGCCTCTGTTGTCTCAGTAACTGCTCATTCTATGGAAGTGGAGGTGAACCCAGAGCAGGGATGTGAAGAATTTCTAGTGTCTAGTCAAGATTCCTTCTTCAGCAATAGTGATCTTCTCAGTATTACCAACCTCACCTCAGAAGGCAGTGGGGTTCATTGATTCTGGGCTGTGAAAAGATACACTCCATGATGCAGGGATTCCTACCTGCTTTGTTCATAGCATTTGGAACAGTGACTGGCACACTGTCATTGTCGTTTTCAATAAATATGTTGTGAATGAATGAATTAGATATCTATGAATGAGGCATCCATTTATGAACTGAATTGCTTTCAATTCAAAAGAAAGTTCACCAATTTTAGATCAAAGGCATCTTCATGCTGCAATATTCGACATTTTAATTGTTCTCAATTTCATCACTAACAGAGGTCATGTAAAAACCAATCAACAATCAAGCAAAAAATGGATTTGTGCTTAGCCAGGTGAGGAACAAGAGACACTTCCAGAAGAACCATATGATGGCTACCCCCAAATAATCTGCCTAGTTGCTCAGTCATGTCTGATTCTTTGCGACCCCATGGACTGCCAGGCTCCTCTGTCCATGGGGATTCTCCAGGAAAAATACTGGAGTGGGTTGCCATGCCCTCTTCCAGGGAATCTTCCCAATCTAGGGACTGAACCCAGGTCTCCCGCATTGCAGGCAGATTCTTTACCATCTGAGCCACGAGGGAAGCCCAAAGAATCCCAAGTTCTGTTTAAATATGAATTGGTTGGTGACGACAAGACTGATAAAACTATATTTTCAAACTATTATTTGACTAATGAGTTTGATTTGAGGTCTATTACCCTCCATTTCATACCAGCAAGAGACTTTCTAAATTCAATGCATTAGATACACATTGGTGGCCTGAGAAATGACTATTCTTCCCAATTCCAGCATGCCATTATAACACTTTCTGTGACATCGAGGGTTAACAAGGGTGCACCTAAGTGGCGTAGAGATCTGGTAGGAACTCATGAAAACACCGCCATCTTACAAGATGGCAGCAGAGTGGATATGAAGGACGGAAATTAAGGAAAAAGCCATTGTCCTCCAATGAAAGGATAATTTTCAGTAATAGAGATTTCTGCCAGCAGTAATTACTATCCTTTGACTTCGTAGGAAACTGACAATCCCGACTTGGAATCTGTTGGCATACATGCTCTCGCCCCACCAGTCACAGTCATAGATTCAGTTTCAGAAATTCAGTGTGAGCACAGAGGCTGCTCAGACAGCTGTCTCAGAGAGGACGAGACTCTGAGTGTAAAGGAAGCTGAAGTCCGAGATCTAGGTTTTTTTTTTTTAATGTGTTTAAGTTTCATTCTTCTCTATCATGTCAATCAAAATTAAAATTTCTCTGAAACATTAAAATGTCTTCATTTTAACCCCAATTTGATACATTATATTCTACATTTTAAGGTATTACATTCTAAGATTTAGGTTTATATTTTATTTTCTCAATGTATATTTTTCTTAAATTGGGCATTTTTGAAAATTTATTTTTAATTGGGGGAAAGTTGCTTTACAATGTTGTATTGGTGTCTGCCTGAGGTCTAGTTTTATGGGCAACTGTCTTGTGATGTCCAGAAGGCAGTATGTGTGCTATTTTATTACATAGCTAACCAGATATATGCTTCATCTTTGGGAGGCTAAATGAATGGGATTTGAAATGAAGGTGGTAGTTTAAAAAATACCTCTGTATTTTACTTGCATGCTTGACTGTTCAGATCCCAGTTATCTTTCCTGAATTTCAAATGTAAGATTACTATGATCACAGCACACACAGAGACAGAAAAAATCAGTGGATCTGACCTCTTCTTCTGGTGTTGGAACATATATGGGTGAATAAAATATCACTGGGAAAAACCTATAAACATCCAATAGGTTAATAAGTTAATAAATCATGTAACAAGTGATTTAATATTTTATAATACTCAAAATAGTGGCTATTAAAAATTTTAAACAGCATGAGAAAATCCTTATACTTAACTGTTAAGTCAGACATGAATTGAATATACATGTAGTCACAATTGTAGTTCAAATATAAATAAGCCTAATGGGAAATACATTTTAAAAGTTAACATGATGGGATTATGGTTAACTTTTTTTCAATATATTTTAAAATTTGATAATTAATAGATGTAACTGTGAAAAAGGAAAACTTTTATTCCAAACGACAAAAAATAAATCATTAAGCATGTAAAAATGCCTTCAAAATTAACAAAAAGAAACAATGCAAAATATCGCTTCATCATCACATTGCTGGGAAATATTTACAAATGCAAAAAAGTTGATTATCATTTATCTGCACCATGAAAAGCAATTAACAATTAGACGACAAAAGCATTGCTTTGCAATGATTCAATACCAAAACGAATTCAAAATACACTTTTCAGTAATCAGATCAGTACAATTGTGAAAAACTACTCATATCCTCTTTTTATTGGTTTATTTCCCTCATAAAAGCCCATTACTCCTATGCTTTTTGGCCATAGCTGTGTAAACTAATTAATAACTTCAGTGGATCTATGTACTATCCTAACCACACACCCTCCCTCCCCCAAATAGTTCCCTGGTCCGAATTAAAGTAATTACTCTATTGGAAAAATAGTTCCAATAGCTTGGCTCATCAGCTCTGGTCTGATTATTGTGATTATAAGCTACGAACTGAAATCAAGGCTATTGGCCACATGCTGACTTAGTTACACAGTGTCCAAACTTTTTGCCTTCTATTTGCATCTATTTTTGCAAATGGAAATAAAAGAATAATTGATTCTAGTCTATACTTTTAAACTAATGAAATTTATTATTTCCCACAAAGTTTCCTTCATTATACAATATTAAAAAAATTTCTATCCTTGTTTCCTGTTCTTTATTGTTCCTTCCATTCACTCATTAAAAAAATTGTTTTTGGTTTGTTTCAGAATAGATTTAGATTTACAGAAAAAAAAAAAAAACCTGCAAAGATAATGTAATCTTTACATGTACCATAGCCCGTTTTCTCTATTATTTAATATTATTTCTCTATTCTTTAGTATGGTGCATTAGTTACAGTTAATGAACCAATACTGATACATCACTATTAACCAGGGGGCTTCCCAGGGGCACTAGTGGTCAAGAACCCACTTGCCAATACAGATAGATGTAAGAGACACGGGTTCGATCCCTGGATCAGGAAGGTCCCCTGGAGAAGCACATGGTAACCCACTCCAGTATTCTTGCCTGGAGAATCCCATGGACAGAGGAGGGTTGCAAAGAGTCAGACATGACTGAAGAAACTTAGCATGCATGCATTATTAACCAGAGTCCATATATAGGTAGTTCCTCAGTTTTCACCTGACATCCTTTCCTGTTGCAGGAGCTCATCCAAAATACTACATTACATTTAACTGTATTGTCTCCTTAGAGGCCTTTTGGCTGTGACAGTTTCTCAAACTTTTCCTGTTTTTGATGACCTTGAGAGTTTTGAGGTATACTAACTAATCTAGTATTTTGTAGAATTTTCCTCACCTGAGATCTGTCTGATGTTTTTCTTATAATCAGACTAGAGTTGTGTGTTTTGGGAGGAAGATCACAGAGGTGAAGGGCTCTTCTCATCACATCATATCAAGGGCACCTATTAACCCCACGACTCATCGCTGTTGACTTTGACCTCGATCATCTGGCTGAGGTTGCCCTGTCGAGGTTCTCCTCTGTAGAGTTACTTTCCCCTCTCTCATTCCATGCTGTTCTCTTTGGAAAGAAGTCACTATCCATAGATCATCCTTAAGGAGACCTATTCTCCACTTACTAGAGGGCTGAGCATCTACATAAATTATTTTGAATTCTTCAGCTGGGGGAGATTTGTTTAGACTCCCTACTCAATATTTTATTTCTATCAATATGGACTCTTAGATATTTATTTTATACTTTGAGTTATAATCCTGTATTACCTTATTTTGTTGCAGAAACTATTCCAGTTTGGGCCACTGAGAGATCTTTCCATTGGCTCTGGTGTCTTTTTGATCTTGTTGTTTGGTTGCTAAGTCCTATCCAACTCTTTGCGACCCCATGGACTGCAGCATACCAGGCGTCCCTGTCCTTCACTGTCTCCTGGAGTTTGCTCAAATTCATGTCCATGGAGTCGGTGATGCTGTCTAATGACCTCATCCTCTACTGCCCTCTTCTCCTTTTGCTTTCAGTCTTTCCCAGCATCACTTTTCCAATGGCTCCACTCTTCCATCAGGTGGCCAAAGTATTGGATCTTCAGCATCAGTCCTTCCAATGAATATTCAGGGTTGATTTTCTTTAGGATTGACTGGTTTGATCTTTTTGCAGTCCAAGGGATTCTCAGGAGTCTTCTTCAGCACCACAATTCAAAAGCACTGATTCTTTGGCACTCAGCCTTCTTATGGTCCAACTCTCACATCCTTTTAATGCCCCCTCATCCTTATAGCTTTCTTTTTTTATACTTACATTTTGATACTAAAAGATGTTCCAAGTTTCTCATCATAAATATTTTCTCCCCAGTCCTGGAATTAGCCATTTCTCTAAGGAGCCCAGATTCTGTCTATTGGAGAATGGTATTAAAAACCAAATCTGGATCTAGATATGCTCACTGCTCCTAGGGTGCTGTCCCTAAGCCCTTCCAGTTGACAGAGCAAGGAAATACTGGGTTTTCCAAGAAGTTCATTCAAATTTTTCAATAACTAACATCTTATGGAAAAACCCACATGAGCTTTTTGGACAACCCAGTATATGTGTTGTACAATTTGGTGTATGTACATATATCACTGTCTATTTCTATTTGTAACCATTTTCATTGACATTAAGCTAGATACAAGTTTATGTCTGTGATTTTAATGCTAATCTATTACTACATGAATCATTCTAGCCTCCTTTTCTTGTTTATCTGCAAACTTCCACCCCAACAGTGAGAAAACTGGGTCTTTCCATCCATTATCTATGTACTTAGTTGTTCAATTCCAGTATACCTGCACAATGTTGTCAGAATTGTTACACCATACCCAGGTATTTATCTTTGAGTTGAGTTTTGGGGGTTGCATGAGTTTGAACTGAATATTTTTTATATACTCTTCATTACTTAAATTGCATTATATTTACCTCACAATTTAAACATTTCCTATTAACAAGTGGCTTGTTGGTCTAGGGGTATGATTTTCCCTTAGGGCATAAGAGGTCCTGGGTTCAAATCCCCAGACAAGCCCACCTTTGTTTGCTTCTGATAAATAATTGAGCTTCCCTGATAGCTCAGTTGGTAAAGAATCTGCCTGCAATGCAGGAGACCCCAGTTTGATTCCTGGGTCAGAAAGATGCACTGGAGAAGGGATAGGCTACCCATTCCAGTATTCTTAGGCTCCCCTGGAAGCTTAGCTGGTAAAGAATCTGCCTGCAATGCAGGAGATCTGGGTTTGATCCTTGGGTTGGGAAGATCCCCTGGAGAAGGGAAAGACTGCCCACTCCAGTATTCTAGTCTAGAGAATTCCATGAACTGTATAGTTCATTGGGTTGCAAAGAGTCGGACACAACTGAGTGACTTTCACTTTGTTTCTGTTACCATAAGCCTATGATAAAAGATGACATTAGCAATGGAAAACATCATAAATAATTTTATTTCACTCGTCCTCCCCCAATTTAGATATAAAACTGATTCTGGAAAGATACATACTCAAGTTCACACAGATGAGTAACAGTTATAAGTTAGTATTTGGTACAAGGGTATATGTGTTAAAATTGATGTTTGATACACTGTCTTTAAATTTCTCTTGAAAGATCATAAAGATACATGAAAAGGCAAGAAATTGCAACTCTGCTGGAAAGTAAGTATAAGAGAAGAAAGATTATTAATTGAAATTTCAGTAATTGTAGCCCCAAGGAATTGGACAGAGAAAAATTGTAAAGAGTTTTCTTTACTTATGCACAAAACAAATGCAGATGGACCAGAAGATGATAGGAAAATATTTTGGCTCATCTTCTCTGATGATTCTAATTCTGTAACAAAGGAGCATCAACGTCTAAAAATAAGTCTCCTCCACATATCATCATTATTGGAAATTACTTTTAAGATATCTTTCCAGCAATAAAACCATCAATAAAAATGTTGGGATCAATAAAAAATTTAAAAACATGAGCAAGTAGATGCTTTCCTGGATGAAAAGCAAAAGAGGTGATAATTACAAGGAAGAAGTTGTTGATATGGAAAGAGGATAGATGTTTTACCTATATTGGGAATCAAAGCAAAGAGAACACAGAAAATTATCTGTTTTTCAAAGTCTGGGCAGCATAGTAAGTCTCATAACTGAAGTAAAATTGTTATTGTTTACATAAAAAATAATTGGCCATCCAGAAATGCAAAATAATCAACTAAAAAGCTCCTAGAGTTAATAAGAGAGAGCAGTAAGGTGACAAGATATAGAACACCACAAAGAAATTAGAATCTTTATTTGTTTATTACATAATGAAGAAGATTTCAGTGTCAGTGACATTAGGGAACTGCTCACATATTCAAAGGAAAAGCACAAAGGAAAATAAACAGTCTTCACAATCAAAAGGTTAGAAGATACTGCTATCAATGGGAAGGATAGATTTTTTTTATTGGCGTTTAGCTGCTTTAAAATTTTGCATTAGTTTCTGCTGTACAGCAAAATGAATCAGCTGTGTGTATACATATATCCCCTCTTCATCACCACAGAGCATTGAGTAGAGATCCGGTGCTATACCGGAAGTTCTCATTAGTCATGTATTTTATACATAGTAGTGCATATATGTTAATCCCAATCTCCTAATTCATCCCACCCACCCCCTCTTTTCCCCCTTGGTGCCCATACATTTGTTTTCCACATCTGAGTATTTCTACTTTGCAAATACGTTCATCTGTACCATTTTTTAAATTCCACACATATAGGTTAATATATATTTGTTTTTCTTTTTCTGACTTCACTCTCGTGTATGTCAGTCTCTAGGTCCATCCACATCTCTGCAAACGGCACGATATTTCGTTCTTTTTTATGGCTGAGTAATATTCCATTGCATACATATGCCACACCTTATTTATCCATTTCTATATTGATGGACATTCAAGTTGCTTCCATGTCCTGGCTGTTGTAAATAGTGTTGCAGTGGACATTAGGGTGCATGGATCTTTCATAATTATGTTCTTCTCCGGGTATATGCCCAGGAGTGGCATATCTGGGTCATATGGTAGACTTTGACCACACTGCACTGCCTTCTGCTTTCTGCACTACCTTGAGAAAAGGAGTACCAATTATGTTAATGGCTAACATTTATATTGTTCTTATGAGATAGTTATAAATGCTGTATGCATAGTAACACACTTAATCCTACTGTAGACTTAAATCTACAAAGTCAAGAAGCTGGGAGATCTCAGTCAAAAAAAGAATGAAATATTATTTGCAGCAACATGGATGGACCATACTAGCAAAGTAAATCAAAGGAAGACAAATATCATACGACATCATTTATAAGTGGAATTTTAAAAAATAATACAAATGAATTTATTTACAAACCAGAAACAGACTCACAGACATGGAAAACAAATTTATGGTTACCAAGAGGGAAAGGTGAGGGAGATAAATTAGGACTTTGGGGTTAACAGATATACACTACTATATATAAAATGGACAAACAATGAGGATTTAAGAACTTACTGCATAGCACACAGAATTATATTTGAAATCTTACAATAACCTATAAAGGAAAAGTATTTTAAAAGAATAAATATATATAACTACATCACTTTGCTTTAAACCTGAAACTGACAGGTGTACATTGTAAATCAGCTACAGCTTAAAGTTTTAAAAATGTTGGGAGAACTCCAAACAGGATCAACCAAAAAATTCCATACCGAGACACATCATAAATAAACTTCTGAAAACTAAAGACAGAAAAAAAAAAATCTGGACAACAACCAGAGAAAATGGACACCTTATCTATAGGGAGGAACATTTTAGAATGACGGCAGGTTTCTCTTCTGGCGGTACTCATTTATCTCCACCTTACAGGTAAATCAGCAGAGGCCCTGAAACTCTCAGGAACCTTCTCCTGGTCACCCAGCTAGTAAGTGAAGATGCCAGGCTGTATGCTGGCACCTTGTAAGCTTACCCTGGGCTTAATGAAGCCACAACGAAGCCTCCACTGTTTCAAAGATTCACATGCATTCAAGCCCCAATCACCAGAATACCGATTTATACGGGGTTGTGGAGTCAAAGCCCCAGCGGATAATAAAATGTGATTCTATCCGGAATGTTTTTCATATATACATGTGTTTCTTGGGAGTCTCCTTGTAGTTTCCGAGAAACTAAGAACTGGCGGAGAATTCTAGTGTTCTAGATCCCACAGAGACTCAGCTTAGAAATAGTAACGGTATCACATACTATTTACAGACTTAACAAGAACTACAAGGCACCTGTAAAATAAAAATAAAATACCGACAAACCAACTGAAAGAAATAAAAGAAGATTTAAGGAACTGCCCTTCAGAGAACATGAAGTCAATGTACTTCTTCCTGTTCGTCCCTCCAATTACAACTAAAAATCCTGGACATTATGTACAAAGCAAACAGAAGAAGACTCTGAAAAGTACAAAAAAGGCAGACAGGCTAGGGATCTCCGAACCTGCAGAATGATAAGGTGGTGAGTTACATTAATGGGCTTTTTGAGTCTGTTTGTCTGTTTGTTTATTGCTTCTTACTCCCACTACTGGAGCTAAAGAAGCTAGTAGTCTGGGACCGCCAAGTACAGACAAAAAAAAAAAAAAAAAATCTATCCCCAACAAAAGCCTGTTATCTATATCCAAAGGAAGAAGATAGAGGCAGCCTAGAAAGAGAAAATGTTGAGATCATCTGCTCCAGCCAAACACAAAACAACAATGAAAACTTCCATCCCCAGAGTTGGCACCAAGGTGTCCCACCTTGTAGACACCTTGCAGAAGCAGTGTCTAAAAAGCTAGCCATGGCTTTTGTTTTCCAATGAGAGGTAAAGAGCCCTACCCAGCAGAGTAGGAGAGATCCCATGAAGTCCCCTGATTTCAACTCCTGCCCAGCATTAATGAGTTATCTTTTTTTTGTAAAAATTTTTTTTTATTTCTGTGGTTTTCTCGGGTGTTAGTTGCAGCACACAGACTAGCTGCGGCACGAGGGCTGAGTTTCTCTGCTACATGTGGGATCTAAGTTCCCGAGCAGGGATCAATCTGTGTCTCCTGCACTGCAAGATGGATTCTCAACCACTGAACCACCAGGGAAGTCCTATCTCTTCTTCTCCTTAACTGGCGGTGTCAGAAGGAGCCTGATGGAGAGGCAGGACTTTCCTTTCAATTGAAGTACAGTTGACTTGCAATATCATGTTAGTTTCAGATGTACAACACAGTGATGCTTTTATAAATTATACACCATATAAAGTTATCATAAAATATGAACTATATTCCCCGGGCTGCATATTACATCCTTACAACTTATTTATTTTGTACTCATTCATCCCCTTCCCCTATCATGCCCGTCCCCATAGCTTTCTCCCCACTGGTAACCACTAATTTGTTCTCTATATTTGTGAATCTGTATTTGGTTATCTGTTTTATTTTTCAGATTCCACATTTAAGTGAAAACATACATATATGTGCTTCTCTGTCTGACTTATTTCACTAAGCATAATACCCTCCAGGTCCATCCATGTTGCTGCAAATTTTTTTGTTTTAATTATTCAATTGTATTCTTTTTAATGGCTGAGTAATAGTCCAGTGTGTACACATATACCACATCTCCATTATCCACCCATCTATTGATGGTCACATAGGTTGCTTCCATATGTTGGCTATTATAAATAATACTGCTATAAACATTGGGGTGCATATGTTTTCAAATTACTGTTTGTCTTCTGTGGATACATACCCAGGAGTGGGATTACTGGATCATATGGTAATTCCATTTTTAATTTTTTTGAGGAAACTCCATACTATTCTCCATGATGGTTACACCAACTTACATCTCCACCAACAGTGCAGGACAGTTCCCTTTCATCCACATTTCCATCAACACATCAGTTCAGTTTAGTTCAGTCACTCAGTCATGTCTGACTCTTTGTGACCCCATGGACTGCAGCATGCCAGGTTTCCCTGTCCATCAGTGACTCCCGAAGCCTGCTCAAACTCATGTCCATCAAGTCGGTGATGCCATCCAACCAGCTCGTCCTCTGTCGTCCCCTTTTCCTCCTCTTTCAATCTTTCCCAGCATCACCAACACATATTTGTCATCTTCTTGATAATAGCTATCTTGATAAGTGTGAGGTAATATTTCACTGTGGTTTTGATTTGCATTTCCCTGCCAATGGCACCCCACTCCAGTACTCTTGCCTGGAGAATCCCAGGGACGGGGGAGCCTGGTGGGCTGCCGTCTGTGGGGTCTCACAGAGTCGGACACGACTGAAGCGACTTAGCAGTAGCAGCAGCAGCTGATTATTGATGCTTAGCATCTTTTCATGTGCCCTTTGACCATCCGTACATCTTCCAGGAAAAAAAAGGCATGTTCAGGTCCTCTACCAATTTTTTAATTAGGTCTTTGTTTGGTTGGGTGATTGGTTGACTTTTGAAATTGAGTTGTAAGAACTCTGTATATATTTTCGATATGAACCCCTTATAATTTGCAAATACCTTCTATTTTCTCCCATTCAGTAGGTAACCTTTTTGCTTTGTTGATGGTTTCCTTTGCTATGCAAAAGTTTTAAGTTTGATTAGATCCCATTTTGTCTATTTTTGCTTTTGTTTCCCTTGCCTGAGGAGACAGAATCCCAAAAGATGTTGCTAAGAGCTATGTCAGAGTGTACTGCCTTTGTTTTCTTTCAGGAGTTTTATGGTTTCAGGTTTTATATTTAGGTTTTTAATCCTTCTTGAGTTTTTTTTGTTGTTGTTCTTTTGTACATGGTATGAGATGTTCTAATTTCATTCTTTTACAAGTAGCTCTTCCGTTTACCCAGCATCACTTTTTAAAAAGACTATTTTTTCCTCATTGTATATTCTTTCCTTGTTTGTTGTATTAATAGCTTAATTGGAGAGTCGGGACATGTAATATCATCCTTCAGCTATGAAATCACCCCCACCATAGTGTCAGTCAAGGTACTGCTAAGAGTAGAATATGAAGCCTGTCCAGCAGTAACAAGGACCACCCTCCACCTCCCAACCCCAACCCCAGTCAACACCCCCCAAGCCCACCCACTTTGGTGCAAACAGCGCTGAACGGGGACCTTGATTTTACCTCCACCTGGAAGTAACACCTTCTACTGCCAGAGCAGTGTTAGACAAAGCCAGCTAAAACACAAGGTTTAAATAAAAGCCAGAGTCTCATGATACAAAATGTCCAGGATTCAATCAAGAATGACTTGTCATGCTATGAAAGAGGAAGATCTCAAACTGAATGAAAATAGACAGTCAACAGACTCCAACATAGAGATGACAAAGACGTTACAATTATTAGACAAAGATTTTAAAGTAGCCATGGTAAAAATCCCATCATCAAGCAATTACAAACATGTTTGGAACAAAAATGCAACAACTGAAACGCAAAGCTCAGTGGTGGAGCCAACAGCAGAGCAGCACTGACAGAGGCATGAGCACAGGGCAACGGAGCATCAGAGATTACCCAGTCTGAGCAAGACAGAAAATGGACTGGAAAAAAGTGAACAGAGCCCCATACTGTGCAGCGACAACAAAAGATCTAATATGCACGTCATCAGGTTGCTGGAAAGAGAAGAGAAAGGGGAAGAGTTGAAAAGTATTTCATGGAGATAATGGCTGAAAACATCTCACATTTTGCAAGAGAGTTAAATCTACAGATTCAATAAGCTAAAGTGAAGCGTTAGTGAAGTATTGTTCAGTCAAGCCCGACAAGCTCCTCTGTCCATGGGATTTCCCAGGCAAGAATACTGGAGTGGGTTGCCATTCCCTTCCCGAGGCGTTTTTCCTGACCCAGGGATTGAACCCGGGTCTCCTGCATCGCAGGCAGGTTCTTTACCATCTGAGCCACCAGAGGAGCACCTACAGATGCTACTGAACTGAACTGAAGTTACTCAGCTGTGTCTGACTCTCTGTGACCCCATGGACTGTAGCCTACTAGATGAACTCCAAATAAGATATACCAAAGTAATTCTCATCAAAGGGCATCGCAGTTAAATTTCCAAGCACTGAAGAAAAAGTAAAAAATATGGAAAGTAGCCAGAAAATAATGCACACTACCTATAGGGGGAAACAAGTTGAATGAGGACAGATTTTTTTGTCAGAAACCGTGAAGACCAGGAGAAAGTGGCACGATATTTTTCACGTGCTGAAAGAAATCAACTGTCAATAGAGAATCTTGTACTCAGTGAAAATATCCTTCAAGGATGAGATGAAAATCAAGACATTCAAAGGTGAAAAAAATTTAAAATTTGTCACCAGCACAGGTACCCAAAGAGAATGGCTAAATTAAGTTCTCTGAACACAGAATAAATGATAATAGAAGGGATCTTGGAATTTCAGTAAAGAAGAAAGAACATGGGAAGCAATATTTGGGTAAATACAACAGGTTGAACGTCTCTTAAATTTTCTAAATTATGACTGATGTTTAAAGCAAAAGTTATAACACTGTCTGGTATGGTTCTAAGTGTAGGCAGACAGAAGATTTAAGAAAATTATATTGCAAATGAGAAAGGGTAAAGGAACATGAGGTAAGAGGTAAAATGACACACCAGTAGACTAAGATAAATTGCATACACACCACTAAAGCAACCACTTAAAGGACAAAGATTGGCAGAGTGAATTAAAAAACATAAGACGCTATGTGGTGCTGACCAGAAACATTAAAAATAATGATATACTCAGATTGAAAATAAAAGGAAAAATGTATATCATGATAATATTAATCAAAAGAAAGCAAGAATGCCTATATTAATATTGAAGTGAACTTTACAACAAGAATAACTGCCAGCAACAGAGAAGGACATTCAGTTCAGTTCAATCACTCAGTCGTGTCCGACTCTCTGCAACCCCATGAACTGCAGCATGCCAGGCCTCCCTGTCCATCACCAACTTCCAGAGTTCACTCAAACTCATATCCATTGAGTCGGTGATGCCATCCAGTCATCTCATCCTCTGTCATCCCCTTCTCTTCCTGCCCCCAATCCTTCCCAGCATCAGGGTCTTTTCAAATGAGTCAGCTCTTTGCACGAGGTGGCCAAAGTATTGGAGTTTCAGCCTCAACATCAGTCCTTCCAATGAACACCCAGGACTGATCTCCTTTAGGATGGACTGATTGGATCTCCTTGTAGTCCAAGGGACTCTCAAGAGTCTTCTCCAACACCACAGAGAGGGACATTACAGAATGACAAAACTGTCCATCCACCCAGTGAAACTGAAAAGTGAAAGTGAAGTCGCTCAGTCGTGTCCGATTCTTTGTGACCCCATGGACTGTGGCCCACCAGGCTCCTCCATCCGTGGGATTCTCCAGGCAAGAGTACTGGAGTGGGTTGCCATTTCCTTCTCCGGGAGATCTTCCCACCCCAGGGATCGAACCCAGGTCTCCTGCATTGCAGGCAGACGCTTTACCATCTGAGCCACCAGGGAAGCATCCACCCAGAAGACATAGAAATTATAAAGTAGTGTGTTGCAAACAAAAGAGTTGGGAAATATGTGAAGCAAAACTGATAGATCTGGAAGGAGCCATAACAATCCAAAATCTACTCACTCCTGGTAGAGACTTCATCATCCCTTGCTCAACAACTGAAGAAACAACTGGACAGGAAAAAACAGAATATGGAAGAACTCAACACCATGAGATAGTAGGGTTTCATTGATATTTACAGAACATTCCACCCGGTGTCAGCAGATTACGTATTCTTTTCAAGTACTCACAGAACAGACACCAAAATAGACCCTGGGCTATTAAACAAGCCTCAACAAATTGAAAAGCACTGAAATGCTACAGAACACGTTCTCCAACCACTAAAGAATCAAACTAGAAATCAATATCCAAATGCTAAAAGAAGTATCTCCAAACACTTGGAAACTGAACTACAGGTATTTTTATAACACGTGAGTCAAACAGGATGCCTCAAAGGGAACATAAAAGGTATATTCAATGGAATGAAAGCAAAAACAAAACATGAAAATTTGAAGGAGACATTTAAAGCAGAAGCAAAAAGTAGAAGGGAAATCAGCAGCACCAAGTGCATACACTAGAAAAGAGGAAGGTCTCATAACAATAATCTAAATTATAAATAAATCTAAATAAATAAAACCGAAGCAGGAAAATAAAGATAAGAGCAGAAATCAGTGAACCTGAAGACAGAAAAAACAATAGAGAAAGAGACAAAGAATTGGTTCTTTGGAAAAAAAAATCAGTAACTTGACAAACCTTAAATAAGCTGCTCAAAGAAAAAAAAAAGAAAGACACAACTTTCCAATACCAGAAATCAATACTGCAGACATCAAAAGCATAATAAGAGAATAACTCTACACATGGGTCTGACAACTTAGACAAAAACTCCACAAATTATTATAATTCACTCAATATGAAATACATAATTTGAATAAATAACCTTATAAGTAATTTAAAAAATTGTGTTCATGACTTTAAAAGTCCTAAAAAGGGGATCTCCAAGCCCAAATAGTTTTCCTGAGAATTCTACCAAATATATAAAGAAGATTTAGAAGCAATTCTATACAATTTCCTTGAAAAAATAGAGGGGGAAAAAAACATGTCTCAATTCATTACATGAGACTAGTATTATTCTAATACCAAAATTCATAAATTGCTAAAATGCAAACATCTATACATTAAAAAAATAAAGAAAAAAGATAAATAAAATTATGAAAATAATTGACATAAATGACAAGTATAAGAAAAGAAAGTTATAGACCAATATCTCTCATGGATATAGACACAAAAAAATTGTTAAAGACAGATTGGTGTTGATTTAGTCACTAAGTTATGTCCAGCTCTTGTGACCCCATGGACTGTAGCCCATCAGGCGCCTCTGTCCATAGGATTTCCCACACAAGAATACTGGAGTGAGTTGCCATTTCCTTCTCCATAAGATAGATTAGCATATAGAATTCAGCAATACATGGAAGAATTAAACAAGTATGTCCAACTGAGATTTATTCAAGGATGCAACACTGGTTCAATATTCAAAAATGAATCAAGGTAATATGCATATTAACACTAAAGAAGAAATATCACATGAGTCACGTTAATCAATGCAGAAAAATGATTTGAACAAATCCAACACTTGCTCATGAGAAAACTACTCAGCAAAACAGGAATAGAGGCAAGCTTCCTCAAATTGATAAAGAACACCTATGAAAAACTTACAGCTAACATCATCCTTAATGATGAAAGAATTAAGTCTTTCCTCCTACCAAGCTCAGGAAAAGGCAGCTATCCCCTCTCACCACTCTTATTCAGCATAGTACTGGAAGTTCTACCCAGTGTAGTAAAGCAAGAAAGGGGAATACTGATAGACAAGTAAGAAAGGAAACTGTGTGACTGTCTACCCCAAAACGGAATAAGAAAAAGCTATTAATATACAGAGCAATCTGAATAATCTTTAGAAAGTTATGCCACATGAAAGAAAGCCAGTCTTACATTCCATACTATGCAATCCCATCGGTATAACTTTCATTGGAAGGACTGATGTGGAAGCTGCCAATACTGTGGCCACCTGATGCGAAGAACCTACTCATGGGAAAAGACCCTGATGCTGGGAAAGACTGAGGGTAGGAGGAGAAGGGGGAGACAGGGGATGAGATGGTTGGATGGCATCACCGACTCAATGGACATGAGTCTGAGCAAACTCCAGGAGACAGTGAAAGACCGGGAAGCCCATGCAGCCCGTGGGGTCCCAAAGAGTCGGACACGACTCGGCAAATTAACAACATTCTTGAAATGAAAATAATGGTAGAAATGAACTACAGTTTCATGGATGTTGCGGATGAGGGAGGAGGAAGACTGGGAGAGTGGGGTTTGGGTACAAAACAGCAACCTGAGGGAGCGTTGTGCTGATGCTAATGGTCTGCATCCTGCCTGTATCAATGTTGATATCCTGTTTGTGATACTGACTACAGTTTTACTAGAGATACCGTAAGCAAAAACTGTTACACAGCTTCTCTCTGTATTATTTTTTACAACTGAATGTTCATCTATAATTATCTTAAAATGAGAAAGTTTATTTAATGAAAAAAAAGAAAGATATGTAACTACATAGCACACGCCTAGACAAAACACCAAATTTTGCCTAAGGAATATTTTTGTCCTAATTGATATGCAGACTTTGTACAAGATAAGTCACAATCCCTTAAAATTTACATTATAAACTGATAAAATGTAAAACCTCTCTATATTAAAAATGCATAACATTAAGAGAGAAACAAAATATTTAAAACATTCAAACAAATAAGAAACACTCTAAATGCTCCAGTATGTCAACAGGTAAAATTATGGACAGTGTATAACAGAGAAATGCACCTGGTCTATAAATAAGCATTATGAGATATTAAATATCCCTAGTTATCAAAGAAACATGAAATAAGACAATATTTCACATATCTTAAGTGTCTTGCAAAGCCCTGACCAAACTGTGAACCTTCCTGCTCCACCTGGAATCCGATTTGCTAGATCATTTTTCCTTAGTAATCTAAATGAATTCATAACTACTCTTTCTGAATACATCCATTAGAATAATTTACAAGACACTGTACTTCCCTTGACTTCTTGGCTTAGAACTTCCTAATTTGTCTTCTTGGTCTTCCTTAGAATAACACTAGGATATTAGTTGGATACTTTCTAATTCTCAAGATTCTCCACCTGGAGTGAACAATGAATGGAGTCTAGGAAAAGGGTTAAAACCCAAACCTCAGCAAGGTTGCAGGTGTTTGTAAGAAATGATACCTCCATGGGCACATTCCATAGCTCTCCCAGCACGGGGTGTGACACTCAGCAGCTTATGGCTGGTACTCACCAGCTGTAGGCCTGTTTCTACAAAGACAGGGTCCCTCTCAGGTCCCCAATTTTTGTGGGTTTCTTTAAAATATTTATGTATTTATTTGGCTGCACCTGGGTCTTAGTTGTGACACGTAAGATACAGTTCCCTAACCAGAGATTGAACCTGGGCCTGCTGCATTGGAAGCATAGAGTCTTAGCCACTGGACCACCAGGGAAGTCCCAGGTCTCCAAATTTTGAATGTTCTTTGTGGTTCTATTTTTGTTCCTAAGATGTATCTCCACTTGTCTTGGTCAGTTTAGGCTGCTAAAACAGAACATCGTGGGGCTTCCGCGATAGCTCAGTCGGTAAAGAATCAGCCTGCAATGCAGAAGACCCTGGTTTGATTCCTGGTTGGGAAGATCCACTGGAGAAGGGACAGGCTACCTACTCCAGTATTGTTGGGCTTCCTTGCTGGCTTAGCTGGTAAAGAATCTGCCTGCAATGTGGAAGACCTGGGTTTGATCCCAACCAGAACATCATGGTGTGTGCTAAGTCACTTCAGTCGTGTCTGACTCTGTGACGCCATGGACTGTAGCCCTCCAGGCTCCTCTGTCTGTGGAATTCTCCAGGCAAGAGTACTGGAGATGGTTGCCATGCCCTCCTCCAAGTGATCTTCCCAACCCAGGGATCAAACTTTCATCTCTTACTTCTCCTGCATTGGTGGGTGGGTTCTTAACCACCAGTGCCACCTCGGAAGCACCCGGGAACATGGTAAAGTGGGTACTTAAACAACAATGTTTATTTCTCACAGGTCTGGAAGTTAGGAAGTAGAAGATCGAGGTGTAAGCCAACTCGGTGTCTGGTAAGGGTCCACTTCCTGGTTTGTACCTTCTTGCTGTTATTCTCACATTACTGCTTATAAGGGCAGCAATCCCATTCAAGAGGGCTCCACCCTCATGACCTAATTACCTCCCAAAGATCCCACCCCCAAATACCATCCCACTGGGAAATGAGAATTCAACAAATATTCGGTCTGTTGCACCCTTACATTGAGTTGCTACCAGACTGCACGAAGTTTCCCTCTTAGTCCATGACAAGTGTGGAGAAAAATTTTGAAAGGTATTAGGCATCTTTGCCTGAGGCTGGCACAAATGGAGACACTTACATGCCATGAGCTTCAAGACTCTCAATCCAAGTCAAGCCACCCTGACCCACACGGAATCCCTGATCTTCCACTGATCTTCTACTGATGTTACACTGTCAAGATTAGAAGGTCAGATTCAGATGTAGAGAATTCCCAGATTCCTCAGAATTCTAAGTCCGCCAGTGGCAGCAATGAGAGAGCCAGTCTCCTCCTGCCCAAGACCTGGACCGCAGCCTGCATCCCTTCTTCCTTTTCCCGCATTGGCTCCATCCTGTGCTGGAAGGGACCTTATGAGTGTCCATGTGGACACTCAAGCCACCCAGCTCTGTACTCTCCCCACGAGTATCCAATCTTTGGTCATGGTTCCTTGGGTGTAGGGATAGGCGCGTCAGCTTTGCCTTCTGCTCTTTGGGAGCACGGGCCCAGGAAGTGCTTGGGCAAAGAATTCTGAGATCCTAGTACCCAGAGATGGTCACTGTATGAACAGGTCTTCTTAGCCCAAAGACCCTGCCCCATCAGAAGGAGTTCAACTAAGAGAGCAGAGTGAGGCTCTCTGAAGCGCAGGGACCACTGCAAGCACTCCTCTTGCCAGATCTATGGGTGATTTTGTAATTCAGACTGTTGACTGTTTAACAATGTACAAGCAGTCTGATTGGTTTCATCCCCATCCATACCCAAAATGGTCTGAATGAATCACTGTACACATTCAGTCTTTATCTTCTCAGTATCTTTGGCATTCATTGGGAAAAGTGAGATAGACCTGGAAGATCTGGTGTGGATGCCTTTTCTTTCTTTTATGTTTGGAGGAAGGGTGGGATAGTGGGGAGATAAAAGAGGTCAGAGGTTCAGAAGTGGAACATGACTCTGTTCCTGGCTTCTGTCGCAGGATGATGGAAGGCACAACACTGCTGAGATGGTAATGAAAGTGTTTCTCTTTTATTTATGCTCCATCTCTATTTTAAAAGTATGAGAGCACATTCCGGTTCAATTTATTACACTTCATTTTGCCTTTCTTAGCTCTTGTCATTATGCAATCTTTCACACATGGCAATTCATTTCATTTCAGTATGGTAGGTTGCTTTCAAAAGTAACTGATTTCTAATATTTGATTCAGTAATAACTTCACATATCCCTTGTATAAATGGATACTGAATACTTTTTAGGTACCAGGTACAGTGTTATAGGCTGGGACTATAACAGTGAACAAGACAGTCTGCTTCTGTCCTAATTAAATTTACAGCCTAGTGGGGGAAACAGACCAGGGAAAAAAGGGGGGAAATTATCTATTTTAATAAGTAGCTCTGAGGAGGGACATAACACAAAAGACTGAAATGCAGAATAAAGAGTGGGATTGTTGGAGCTATTTCAGGTTTTCGCTCCAAGAAAGATCCTCTTTTTAAGAGGCTGTTTCTGACCTCTTGAGTAAAACTAGCAATCATTCCTCTCCAGCACTTATTTCCTTCTCATCTTTATTTTCGCACACATATACACATATAATTCACTTACTTATTTTGGTTTCTCTTTCTCTGCTTTATGTAAGTTCTATGAGGTCAAGGACTATTGCCTTTCTACAATGATGGCTGTCTTTGTCTTTTTCTTCTGGGACTAGAAGGTCCTAGAAGAGTAGGTGTTCAATAAATGCTTGTTGAATGAATGAATGAATGAGGCAGTGAGGAAATGACTTTCAGAGAAAGAAACATTTAAACTGAGGCCTAAAAATGGACCTAGTGATGCAGGGTGATGGGGTAGGGGGAGCAGCAGGAGGAGACCTTTCCAGATAAGAGAAGACAGCAGATGCAAAGACCCTGAGGCATGAACGCAGTTAGACTAAGGGAATTAAAGAAGCCCACGTGCTGGAAGCATGTGCTGGGCAGCAGATGGAGCCATTTGGAAACACGGGCATGGCAGGTCTGTGGTGTGTTTCCAAACCAACGTAAAGACTTTTTTTTTTAAACTTTTTATTTTATATTGGAGTATAGTTGATTAACAATGTTGTGTTAGCAACATTTCAGTTATACATATGCAGAACCAGAGATCAAATTGCCAACATCTGCTGGATCGTGGAAAAAGCAAGAGAGTTCCAGAAACACGTCTACTTCTGCTTTATTGACTATGCCAAAGCCTTTGACTGTGTGAATCACAATAAACTGTGGAAAATTCTTTAAGAGATAGGAATACCAGACCACCATTACCTGTCTCCTGAGTAATCTGTATACAGGTCAAAAAGCAACAGTTAGAACTGGACATGGAAAAACAGACTTCCAAATCAGGAAAGGAGTACATCCAGGCTGCATATTATCACCCTGCTAATTTAACTTATATGCAGAGTACATCATGTGAAATGATGGGCTGGATGAACACAAGCTGGAATCAAGATTGCCAGGAGAAATATCAATAACATCAGATATGCAGATGACACCACCCTTACGGCAGAAAGTGAAGAACTAAAGAGCCTCTTGATGAAAGAGGAGAGTGAAAAAGTTGGCTTAAAACTCAGCATTCAGAAACTAAGATCATGGCATCTGGTCCCATCATTTCATGGCAAATAAATGGGGAAACAATGAAAACAGTGAGATACTTTATTTTTTTGGGCTCCAAAATCACTGCAGATGGTGACTGCAGCCATGAAATAAAAAGATGCTTGCTCCTTGAAAGAAAAGCTATGACCAGTCTAGACAGCATATTCAAAAGCAGAGACATTACTTTGCCAACAAATGTCCGTCTAGTCAAGGCTATGGTTTTTCCAGTAGTCATATATGGATGTGAGAGTTGGACTAAGAAAGCTGAGAGCCGAAGAATTGATGCTTCTGAACTGTGTTTTGGAGAAGACTCTGGAGAGTCCCTTGGACTGAAAGGAGATCAAACCAGTCCATCCTAAGGGAAATCAGTCCTGACTATTTGTTGGAAGGACCGATGCTGAAGCTGAAACACAATACTTTGGCCACCTGATGTGAAGAGCTGATTCATTTGAAAAGACCCTGATGCTGGAAAAGACTGAAGGCGGGAGGAGAAGGGGATGACAGAGGATGAGATGCTTGGATGGCATCACCGACTCAATGGACGTGAGTTTGAGTAAACTCTAGGAGCTGATGATGGACAGGGAAGCCTGGCATGCTGAAGTCCCTGGGGTTGCAAAAAGTCAAACACGACTGAGTGACTGAACTGGACTGATACATATGCATCTATTCATGTACACACTACTATATTCAAAATGGACAACCACCAAGGATCACTGTACATTTACCGGGAACTCTGCTCAATGTTATGTAGCAATCTAATTTGGAAAAGAATTTGAACAAGACTGGGTTTTATTGTCAACATGCTGGTAAGAAATATATGCAAGACACGAATATAATAACCTGATTTGGGTTTAAATAAAATCTTAAACAGGCTTCCCAGGTGACGCTAGTGGTAAAGGATTCACCTGCCAATGCAGGAGACACAGGGGATGAGGTTTTAATCCCTGGATCGAGACGATCCCCTGGAGGAGGGCATGGTAACTCACTCGCATATTCTTGCCTGGAGAATCCCATGGACAGAGGAGCTTGGTGGGCTACAGTTCATAAGGTTACAAAGAGGCGGACACAACTGAAGTAATTTAGCAGGTCTAAGGGTCTTACATATTATTACACATAGGTAAAATTAAAGCTTAATTGATAGATTCTATCTTCCAATAATTTTTCTTAAACTTTACTCTTCCATATAACCTACTTTATTATAAAACAAGATGTCGCAAATTTTTCATTAAAGTTACTACATTACCATTGAATGGGGTTCCAAAGAGTACACCATGATTTTAACATATCCTTCATCTTAAAAAAAAAACAACCGAGACACGTTTCCATAGATATTTAAGAACCACAATTGATCCTTCAACATTTGAAACTGGTCTTTGGAGGATAACAGTAATCCAGCCATCTGTGAGAAGACCTGGACTAGGGGATATTCTAAAGCTGGGGATTCAGCTGAGACATGAGGAAGGAAATCTAGCTTTGAGGATGATGAAGTCTAGATGAGCATGACTGCAGTGGGAAATATGCAAAGAAGATAAAGGCAAGAAAAAAACTGCAAATAAAAAAATGAAAGAATCTGAATATTTGGGAAGCTGGAGAGAGCGAATTTAAAGATGTCTTTGAAGCTCTAAGAAGAGGGATATGGTGGACACCACTAATCCCCACCAGATCCCTTTTATGTGAAACTACATCGATGCATTGGGTGTGGCCCACTAAGACCCACAGTTTTACTCTTGCCTGGAGAAATGTCTTCAAGGACTGCCCACAGCAGAGGCATGGGAGCTGCCCCACTCTCAACTCCAGGGACGTCACATCCTCACTCCAGGGGCAGCTGATGCTAATGACTGACTGATAGGGCACCTCAAGATCACTTGAGGTTGGAACCTCAAGATTCCAAATATGGAAACTCTAGGTGCCAGCCGTACCCACATCTTTACCTTACCTTCTGCCCCCACCCTATCATTTCCCTCACTTCCTTACAGATTTCTCCAGGGAGTATTTGCTCAGTAAATCACTCACACAAGAATCCCCTTCTGAGGCTCTGCATCTATTCTTCCTGACCTCAGGGACAGGAGGAAGTTAAGACTGGAGTGACAGGCAGAGAAAGGAAGGGAAGAACAGAGTGTGAATTTGGACTTGATCGAGAGGTCCTATCAATCTTTTGCCCAACAGAGTCTGAGTCCCGTTGGAACATCCGTCACACTGGACAGGCAGGATGACAGCTGGAGGGGGACACTGCGAGATACTGGAGAAGGCAGGCATGTTTCAGGTACATTTGATCCAAATCTGACTTTCTAATATCAACTCTTTACCTCGAGAGCCAGATACCCATTGAACTCGCCCTCAGTGCTTTCTCTTGAGTGACCCAAAAGTTTAAATTGAAGGACTTTTCAAACAGAGACTGGAAGGCCGCTGAGCACCTTAAGGGTCAGCAAAACCTCCCCAACAATTTTTCAAGTGTTCTATTTTTGGCACAACTCGATTTAACTCATTTTGCAAGTGCTCTTCCCTTCAGTGTCTAAGCCCTTGGGTATTTCAAAGGAAATTTAATCCATATGTTTCTGATTCATTTACATTTTAAGTCATAAAAATGTTATTTTTATAAGAGCTGTTTGATATCCAAGAAACTTTCTGAGCCTTTTTTTTTTTTTAGTCTCTTTAAAGTCTTGTTGGTTGGAGCCAGGGAGCAGACATGGTGTATGATGCATCACCCGAAAATGTGATCCAGACAGACGCAACCATAGGCTGACCTCAGAGCAACGCTCGCCCCATCAGCCAAAAACATAATGGCACCGGGATGATCAACAAAGTTGGTCTGGACACCAGAGAATCCTTGAGAAACACACGGGAAGCCAATGGTAAATGATAATAAAGATTAAAGTGGAATTCGTTAGTGTGTCATTGATGTGTTTGGGCATAAAATGACCAGACTATCAGACATTACAGCAAAGCTATCATTCCTGGCAGCTTCCAGGAAGATCTGCAGACTCACTGGACCAAGTCCCATATCACGACCCAAATACTTTCCGTGAAGAAAATCATGCCTTTTCTCAGCACTGCGCATAACAACAAAACATCAAAATATCAACATCCAAGGGGCTTAAGGTAATTTATTACATATTTTTACTGCAGAGGACTAGGCAGTGATTATAAGGATGACATAAATATACATTTCATGATATACCAAGATGTTTGTAAGACGTTGCTAAATGAGAAATAGGGTGAAGAACCTACACGTGGTCATTAGGACCACATGTTTTGTTATGAAAAAAGATATCTAAAATGTGTTTATATATACCTACATTAAAATGGGAATGATGTCTGGTTGGTAGGTTTGAGATGTTTTCCTTTTGTTTGCTTGGTTGTATTTCCTTTAACTTTTCTACAATTTGCATTGTGTGCCAAAAAAAAAAAAAATACTTTGTCCACACTTAAAAAATTGGAGTAGTATTCCTGTAATATGGTAAGAGAGTATTGCCCTCTTTTTCTCCTCATTTCAGATCCGGAAGAACAATAGCGCGTGGGGTCCAAGCCGGAGGGGGTGCCAAGGCAACCACTGGATGATGGAATCGTCTGAGAGTTGATGGAATGCAATTGTTCAGCTGGAATGGCTGAATCTATGGTGACCACGCTTTCAGAACCCCAAATTGGTCACACAACCTAACATGTGGGGGGCTCACGACAGGATAGATTATTTTAAATCAGAACGGTTCTCAAAATTCTGGGACAGAAAGTTGCTCTGGCTACAGGGCACGTTGCTTCAGAAAGGAAGAAAAAAAATCCTGAAAGGTAATCTAAGGCACGCTCCGAAGGAAAAACTACTGGCTGGTAATTTGTAAAACTGTAGCTGCTGGACCTCGGCATCCACTGAACAAGAGGGACTCTTCTGATTGGCCCCCGTGCAAATACGGACAGCACTTCACATCCAAAGCACTATCCCCTTTCACGTCTGTTGGCATCTGGTCAGTTGCTGTTCAAAGCCCTCCTTGTACAAAACGTGCTATGGTTGCCAATATTAACCATCTCGCAAATTCTCCCAAAACCTGTAAAACGAATGCTTTCTCCTGAAAAGCCAGTCTCTCTAATATCATCAGCACCCTGTTTACTCTCTTCTTTACACCATCCCCACCAATCGCAGGGCTGGCTCTGAATCACAAGTCATTTTCTCTTCTGTTCAGCTGGACTCATAAGCGCCACTTTGATCATAAAGACAGGATAAAGCAGAACAGACTTATCCTTTTCTGAGGGCCGCCCCCATTAGTAGAGAAAAGTTAAATAATCCTTAATGCTTTCATTGTTTAAAAAAAATTTGAATCCACAGACTTCCACTCAAAGGGAATAGGGTAAGTGGAGAATTCAATTAATTATCATAGAAAATCAAGTTATTTCAAAACCCTGGAAAGACTTCCTGCTTTGACATTCTGTGATGATTCTATTTAAATATATTGTATTCTCACCTTCTGGAATGGCTGGATTCATTTTAAATAAGCATTAACTTTGAAGCTCAAAAATGATGAAAAGTTTAACCAATTGGCCTGTCATGGTTAATCATACTCTGCTACCCATCTGCTCGACTCACAGGAATATGAGCTCTCAGTTCCAGGTCCTATGGGACAGTTCTCAAAGGCTGGCCAACCTCTCCTCCAAAAGCTCGCATTTTTCTTTAAAAGTTCACAGGGCCTTGGTTAAAGATGGATGTCATGGAGAGATAGCGAGATCTTTCTTGAGTGCTCATTGGAAGGACTGATGTTGAACCTGAAACTCTAATAACTGGCCACCTGATGTGAAGGGCTGAATCATCTGAAAAGACCCTGATGCTGGGAAAGATTGAGGGTAGGAGGAGAAGGGGGCAGCAGAGGATGAGATGGTTGGATGGCATCACCAACTCAATGGACATGCGTGTGGGTAAACTCCGGGAGTTGGTGGTGGACAGGGAGGCCTGGCGTGCTGCGGTTTATGGAGTCACAAAGAGTCGGACACGACTGAGTGACTGAACTGAACTGAACGGATGGAGAGATAATGTCTACTCCAAATGAGACCTACATCAATTAACCTCAGAAGTTCATCCCATAGCAAAACAATGGGATGCTTACATGCTCCCCTGATCTGAGAAAAGGTGTGTGTGTGAGAGAGAGAGAGAGAGTAGCGGGGTGGAGAAGGAGGGAAAGAGAACGGGAGAGGAGAAACTGATTTGGTTTTTGAGGTCTTCCCTGAGGATTCTACTGTTGTCATTGTACAACAATGTTTTGGATTCAAATATTACCAGATCAGTGGCAACCAGCCTTAGAGCTGGTATGAAATATTGTTTCACACTGTAGGTGCCTAGTAAATAGTAATCTTATCATATTAACTCATGATTCACTCATTCTTTCAACAGCTAACTCAGGAACCCAGTAGAATGGCAGCCAGTAGGCACAGAAAACACAGAGAAGCAACAGGAAATCTCTGCTTTCAAGGAGTAAATACACTAGCAGTTAGACAGACAAACTAAGGGCGGAACGCATACAATGACAGTTGTACTTGGTGCTATGAGAGGGAAGGTAACTTTCCCAGAAAAGTTGGTACTTGAGTTGTTTCTCTTTTTCTTTTTTCAGCCATGCCCACGGCTTGCAGGATCTCACTGCTCCGTGATCACGAATCATACCTGGGGCATGGCAGCAAAAGCACGGAATCCTAACCACTAGGCAACCAGGGCGGAGAAGGCAATGGTACCCCACTCCAGCACTCTTGCCTGGAAAATCCCATGGACGGAGGAGCCTGGTGGGCTGCAGTCCATGGGGTCGCTAAGAGTCAGACATGACTGAGCGACTTCACTTTCACTTTTCACTTTCATGCATTGGAGAAGGAAATGGCAACCCACTCCAGTGTTCTTGCCTGGAGAATCCCAGGGACGGGGGAGCCTGGTGGGCTGCCTTCTGTGGGGTCACACAGAGTCGGATACGACTGAAGCGACTTAGCAGCAGCAGCAGCAGCAGGCCACCAGGGTAAGTTTAAGAGGAGAATTAGGAGTTAGTCAAGTCAAGGGTGGGGGGCACAAGAAGAGTCTGTCCAAAACACTGGAAATGAATGGGTGAATGGGTTTTTTTTTTTTTGGTGTTTTTTGGTCAGTGGGTACCATTTGGTCAGTCCACAAAGAGTTGGACACGATGTAGCAACTAATACTTTCACCTCACTTTTCAGTGTATATAAAGGTCCTAGTATCTGGCCCTTGTGTGCATGCTTGGTCGCTCAGCTGTATTTGACTCTTGCAACCCTGTGGACTGTAGCCCGCCAAGCTCCTCTGTCCATGGTGATTCTCCAGCCAAGAACACTGGAGTGGGTTGCCATGCTCTCCTCCAGGAGATCTTCGCAACCCAGGGATCAAACCCACGTCTCACACACTGCAGATGGGTTCTTTACCATCTAAGTCACCAGAGAAGCCCTTAGTGTGTGTTAATTCTGTTTCCATTCCCTTTTCTTGGGAGCAAGGGTCTGAACAGTGGAAATGGGATAGTGAGCTCACCATCTTGCAAGCACTGCCCATGCACAGGGAATGCTGATTTTTTGCTTAGTCGGCCTCATATAAGTCAGCCAAGCCAGACTCGGTCTGATCATGTTCCTTTTTACCAGCTGGAGAAAAAGTAATATTTAGTTACAGCTCTTGGGTGCCAGGAGAGAGCTAGTGTTCGTTATTCCATTTACACCTGCAGCCAAGCTTGTACAAAAGAATAGAATTGTTATAAAAAATATCTCCCCTGAGAGCAAAGACCCTTACAGTTAATGAGCTAATAAATATTGCCAAGTGACCCTTTTCTTGCCAAGTATTAAATCGTAAAGAGAGGGGGAAGGGAAGGATGAGAACCGTGTGTTTGCTACAGAGTAGATTGGGCGCTTCTTCTGACCAACTTTTATTACTACTGACCATATTTTAGGCGTGTGGGTCCACTCCTCCCCCAGGCTGCCTGACGCTGCGAGTTCTGCAGGGCAGAGACCTCCTTCTTCCAGGCTGGCGTCCGGTGGACCGCACAGCGTCCTTCTTCATCTAATGGGCCTTCGCATGTATGCTTCTCCTTCTGCTGCCAGAGTGGAGGATGGGGGTGAGGTCCCTGCTGCAAAATTAGCCATTTTCAGTCTCATTGCCAAGTCTCACTTTCCTCCAGACATTGTTATGAACACTTGTTCTTTTTTTAAATTGATTTATTTTAATTGGAGGCTAACTACTTTACAATATTGAGGTGGCTTTTGCCACACATCAGCATGAATCTGCCAGGGATGCACATGTGTCCCCCATCCTGAAGCCCCACCCTGCTCCCTCCCCACCCCACCCCTCTGGGTTGTCCCAGAGCACCAGCTTTGGGTGTTCTGCTTCGTGCATTGAACTTGCACTGGTCATCTATTTTAGGTATGGTAATATACATGTTTCAGTGGTAATCTCTCATATCGTCCCATCCTCGTCTTCTCCCATAGAGTCCAAAAGTCTGTTCTTTACGTCTGTGTCTGTTTTGCTCTCTTGCATATAGGGTCATCGTTACTGTCCTTCTACACTCCATATATATGTGTTAATATACTGTATTGGTGTTTTCCTTTCTGACTTACTTCAGTCTGTAACATAGGCTCCAGTTTCATCCACCTTATTAGAAGTAACTCAAATGTGTTCTTTTTAATAGCTGAGTAATATTCCATTGTATATAGGTACCACAACTTCCTTATCCATTCATCTGCCTTTGGATATCTAGGTTGCTTCCATGTCCTGACTATTGTAAACAGTGCTGCAATGAACACCGGGGTACATGTGTATCAATTCTAGCTCCCTCAGTGTGAACATCTGTTCTTAATGCATGCATGCTGAGTTGCTTCAGTTGTGTCAGACTCTTTGCAACCCTATGGACTGTAGTCTGCCTGGCTGCTCTGTCCATGGGATTGTCCAGGCAAGAATACTGGAGTGGGCTGCCATGCCACTCTCCAGATTATTCTTAATAATCTGCTCCAAAACTACATGAATTTGGAACTTTCAATCCTAATATGTCATTCTAGATACCTTGGTGCTTCCAATTCCATTTATGTCTGTATGTATCCCAAGTGGCACTAGTGGTAAAGAACCTGCCTGCCAATGCAGGAGACATAAGTGACACAGGTTCGATTCCTGAGTTGGGAAGATCCCCTGGGGAAGGAAATGGCAACCTACTCCAGTATTCTTGCCTGGAGAATCCCATGGACAGCTGGCGGGCTACAGTCCATAAGGTCGCACAGAGTCAGACACGACTGAAGTGACTTAGCATGTATGTATGTTTATACATATGTATTATGTGTTCATGTATGAATGTATATATTTTTGGTAGCACAATGATTCAGATACTATCTTCCAATCACTTTGATTATCCTGAGAACAAAATCCAAACTTCTCACTCTGGTTCTAGGAAGCCCTCCAGGCTCTGCCTTCTGACATACATACTCCCTCTCAGTCACACCTTCCTAACTTGCCACCTCCCCTCTGTTCCTCAAACATATCAGGCATTTTCTCTCTCAGCACCTCCGCACTCCCCGTATCCTGCACTTGAATTCTCTCCTTCCTGATCTGCGTCCTTCCTGACCTTCAATCCTCAACTTTCATACAACTTCCTCAGACTGGTCATTCCCAACCTGCTCTCCAAAGTGACCATTCAGCCTCTTGCCACGCCTCCTAAATTCAATTTTTTTTTTTTGTCTAGTTCCATCAAAAGTATCTCGATCATTTCTTTACTTGCTTATTTTCTTTTTTTAGAATTTGCATGCTTTAACTATATGCCCTTCCCCTAGAGCAGTTCCTGGGACAAAGAAAGGGCTCAGTTAATATTCATGAAATAAATTAATGAATGATGACCTGCCTTCTTATGTGGGGCTCAGTGATATCCCCCAATCCTCCCTACTATCTATTTTTTGGTGAAATTCTGTGATGTCTGGCAGTGAGCAGTTTGGAAAGGAGCAGAGGTTTCTGTGTCAATGTGGGTCAGGTTGTATCCTGAGAACAATCTGGCTTCCTGGAGCACCTGTTGACAGGGCTGAAGCAGGAGGCTACCACAGGCACCTGTATGAGAACACAGTTAGAGCTCTCATAGGAAATAAATAGCAAAATTATGGAAAGTGACTGGCAGCAGAGAACCTGACACGATGCCTCGAAGCTCTGAAGGGAAAAAGTCAAAACTGTTGAAAAAGTCTACATTTTAATTGGCATGTCATATATCTCCCCCAAGCAACACTCGTTTGAGAAGAACGAAAAAAAATCTTCCAACATTTTTTAGAGCTGAATACCAAATACTTTTGCTTTATTTTCATACAGTGGGCCAAATTCTCACTCTGTGTACACATTCAAAATGCATGTGCGTGAGGCACCGTAGCTGGAAGCTAAACAGCTGCAGCAGAAAAGATAAACACACACATCTCTTACTTATGGTTGTATTTACACTTGTAGCTTTCAGGCAACTTAATTATTTTATTTTAATGCATATGTCCTTGTTAGGAGTTATCAGCACCTGGTAAAATGTACTCGGCCTCATGTGTTGATTTTAAAGTGCAGCATGTCATATTTGAAGTGGATAACCAGCAAGATCCCACTGTATAGCAGGGAACTCTGCTCAGTATTACCTGGCAGCCTGGATAGGAGGGGAGTTTGAAGAAGAATGGATACATGTATACGTATGGCTGAGTCCCTTTGCTGTCCACCTGAACCTATCACAACATTGTTAACTGGCTATGCTGCAATGTAAAATAAAAGTTTAAAACAGAAGAAAAAAAGTACATCATGTCAGGCAAAAGAAATGGTAGAAATATTTTTGTCCTCTTTGTTTTTTTCTAACACATTAGAACAAGATTCCTGAGAGCTTACATGACTCCCACAAAGTTCTAGAAGCCCAGAGCTGAGACAAAGTGGAGCACATGCTATAGAAATGTAAATGCACATTAATTTACTCATTAGCATATTTAAAGTGAAACTCCAAACTCAAGCCAGTAATTCTGAAATAGAAACATGCAATTCAATTAATGGAGGGACTTCCTCTACCTTATGTATTAATTTATTCCAGGACACAGAATTTGGATGTGCACTCATATATACATACATCACATGCATAATACATTCTGACCTTGATTTGAAACTTGATAGTTACTAAGTTGCAATGCTAGCCAAGTCATTTTTTTCTTCTGTGACTTGGTTTTCAATCTGAGAATTAATGAGTGGTGGTAAAGCTCCTAACAGAAGTAAGAACCACACACAGTGCTATCTTAATGTACACCTCTTCAAAGGACTAGTGGAAAGCTACAAATGGAAAAATGCCGAAGTGGCATGTACCTCCCACCCACTTTTCTTGTAGCTCAGTTTTCTAAGAAACACTGACATTATTTATAAAAAGTATGAACAATCAAGACGGTATAAAAAATGCCAAGTTGCTTAAGCAGAGGCATTTTAACTGCACAGATGGCTGGAAAGATCAAAGGCCGCATATATAAAGTCATTTTTAAAAATTTCACGAAGACATTAGCAAACTCGAAATCAGCCTAATTTTAAAAGTTGTAAATGCTCAACAATAGCTGCTGTGATTGTAAGAAGTGAGAAGGAGGGGAAAGGGAGGAAAAGAAAGTGAAAGAAAAAAGTAAAAAAATTAAGTAGCTCTCTTCACAAATCAAGGCAATTAAAGAGACATCTTCTGAGAACGAAAAATGAAGCCAAGAGATGAGCTCTTGAAGCTAAAGTAACTGACCATGATATCTGGCTTCTAGAAGCTGGACACTGAGATCACCCACTACTGGTGGCAACACCAGACTTTCTATACAGAAGTGACTTAGAAGCAGCCATCCTGCTGGAAGCAGTAGCTAGGAGCTTCTCTGGAAGCTGCATTTGCAGAAAGCACAACCCTTTTACAGGATGTGTGGATGGCCTTTATGTGGATGGCCTTAGGGCATTGATAAAAACTGGGGGGGGAGGGGGTAGGGAGAGATAAAAAACACCCTTCACATACTGACAACTCTTCCTTTAGACCTGCCATTGCGTTTTGAATACACGTGTACCCCCTTGTATACTCTTTATGATGGAGAAACAACAGATAGTGCAGAAACAAGTGAGGTGAAGAAAGATTCCTGTCTTCTTAGGGCAGAAGGGACCTCAGACATCACCCAGTATGTGAGCTGCAGGACATACGAGGGGGTGAAACAAATGCTGACAGCTATTGAATCTGGGTGACAGGAACACGGGGGGTTTGTTACAGTATGTTGACTAATCTGTGTATATTTTTATATGTCATGATAAAAATGAACGAAGGAAAGGAGGATGATGGAGAGAAGAGAGAAAGGAAGGAACGGAGGCGGGGGGAGGGAAGAATGCAGCAACGTAGGGAAGGAAGCAGCAAGATAGGGAAGGAAGCGAGAAAGAAAGAAAAGAGAAAATAAAAGAATAAAGAGAGGGAAAAAAAGTGAAGAGGAAGGAAGGGAGGGAGGGAAGCCCAGCTGCAAGTCTTGTAGAAGGGAAACACTGGCAGTTTCCCCCCAAACCAAGGATGAAGCATGACCACAGCAGGAGACTCACACTCCACACTCTGTGCATATCTGTGTAAACCAGGACTCACACTCTGACCCTACCTTTAACACGGGTCTTTTACTTCGGCAGAAACTGGTCCCACCACTGCCTCAGCTCTTGGGAAGCAGGGATCCCTTTTGAAATGTTCACAAGGGAGGGGCTGGATCTGTCCAGAGGCAGAAACCAACGTGAAATCAACATGGCCCCTGTGTGTTCAGTCCTGGGTCCAGCTTCTCTTTGCCCCATGAGAGGCCAGCCCAGCACATCTGCCTCCCAGATGCACAGCTTCATCACAATCAGACGGCCTCTTAGTTTATGGCTTCGAGTTGCAATCCTTGTATAGACTCTTTTATTTCTTGAAAATCCTTCACTACTCGACAGTCCTAGAAATGCATGTCAGCTCTTCACAAGCCAAATTAATCCCCTGCCATTTCAGATGCCAAGTCCAGAAAGTGTTCAGAAGGAAAATCAAGGGAACTTGACTTGGTGAGGAGAAGGAGTTAGCTCTTTGTGGCAAACTGAAACGAGCAGACAGACCTCCTCGTATTCCAACCCAGGTGTTGTTTTTATGTCTGCTGCTGAGCCCTACAATGGCTGAAAACCCACTGGGAATGTGGGTGAGATCCCTTGAAAGTAATTTTGTATACGAGTAGCAGTAGTGTTAGTCGCTCAGTCATGTCCAACTCTTTGCAAATCAATGGACTGTAGCCCAGCAGCCTTCTCTGACCATGGGATCCTCCAGGCAAGAATACTGGAGTGGGCTGCCATTCCTTTCTCCAAGGGATCTTCCCCACCCAGGGATGGAACCGGGGTCTCCTGCATTGCAGGCAGATTCTTTAGCGTCTGAGCCACCAGGGAAGCCAATTTTATATCTAATCAATTCACTGAAAGGTTACTAGAGTCTGCTAGGTGCCAAGTACTGTGCTATGTGCTAGAAATAAGATACAAACGACCCCAAGAAGGTCAAAGTCAAGTGGGTAAGATTACAAAAGAAGTCAGCAATGATAATCCACTGTGACATATGTGATGAGGTGTTTACATGTGCGTACTCACATGAAGACAGAAAGAAAAGGCTACAAAGAGGACATGGCATTTGAGTTGAGTCTGGAGGGATGACTAGGCAGCACCTACTGATCTGATCCCATCACTTCATGGCAAATAGATGGGGAATCAGTGGAAACAGTGGCTCACTTTATTTTTCTAGGCTCCAAAATCACTGCGGATGGTGATTGCAGCCATGAAATTAAAAGACGCTTACTCCTTGAAAGGAAAGTTATGACCAACCTAGATAGCATATTGAAAATCAGAGACATTACTTTGTCAACAAAGGTCTGTCTAGTCAAGGCTACGGTTTTTCCAGTAGTCATGTATGGATGTGAGAGTTGGACTGTGAAGAAGGCTGAGCACTGAAGAATTGATGCTTTTGAACTGTGGTGTTGGAGAAGACTCTTGAGAGTCTCTCGGACTGCAAGGCTATCCAACCAGTCCATTCTGAAGGAGATCAGCCCTGGGATTTCTTTGGAAGGACTGATGCTGAAGCTGAAACTCCAATACTTTGGTCACCTCATGCAAAGAGTTGACTCATTGGAAAAGACTCTGATGCTGGGAGGGATTGGGGGCAGGAGGAGAAGGGGACGACAGAGGATGAGATGGCTGGATGGCATCACCAACTCAATGGACATGGGTTTGCATAAGCTCTGGGAGTTGGTGATGGACAGGGAGGCCTGGCGTGCTGCGGTTCATGGGGTCGAAAAGAGTCGTGCATGACTAAGCAACTGAACTGAACTGATCTGATGGTTTGAGAAGAACAAAGCAGGAGGAAGAGCGAGGACCAAGGTCTGGGGCCACATACCGGTGTGAGACGTGCACCCGGCACAACCCATCCTCTGGGTGGATCAGCCTTTGCGCAAACATTATTATGTACCTTCTGCATTTCCTAAGCTGAGTGGGGTGATGCACACAAGAATCGCAAGTGCTCCCTGCTCAGAAGAGCTCACAGCAAAGTCTGCTCAGAACTGCTCCCAAGAGTGTCGGCTAGACTTCAGGTTGAAAGTGAGGAAGCAGAAAGGTTTCCCTGGGCAAAAGAGCATCTCTCACAGGACACTAGAGCCCTGCCAGGATTTAAGAGCTAGCGGAACAGAAGGGCCAGCTAAACCTTAGGGACAGTTTCCGAGTCATCACAATACAGTTCTGTTGGTCCTTCCTCATCTGTTCCGCTGGCTTCTCCTAGACACTTTCCCTTCTAAAATCTGTTCCTTGACCACCCTCCCTGCCATAAACACCCAGATTCACCAAAGACCTCAAGCTGACATCCCCCTAGACTGCCTTTCCCAGCAATGCCTCTTACTCCAAATTGCTTCCCTTCCCCGCAAAGTCCTCCAAACCTTCAACTGTGCAGACCTCAGCTCGATGGTAAGAAGATGAGCAAAGAGAGTAGTAGGATGTGAACAGACAACAATGCTCTCACATCTCCCTGTGAACCAATTATTTTTTTTAAATAATACTTAAATTTTCAAATTGTAGGTGTCATTTCAGGTAGTCTGGAAGGGATGTTTAAGGCAGGGACTTGTTTCAGGAGTCCTTAGATTCTACAACCAGAATACAGGCTCCCTACTCACAAATAAACTTGGCCCTGGGAATGAAAAGAAGACACAGCTCTCCCACCAGAGAGAATAGGCAGCCTCTGCTGTTTTGTGTTTGGGATCCACCAGTTCATGGCGGGTCCTGGCTGGCCTGGGTGAATCTGTAGCCTCTCCTCGTAGGACCAAAGAGCTGGTTTGAAGGTGATGGTGGGAGAGAGCTGCCCACGACAAGGTAAGCATGGCTCTGGGACCCAGGTCTGTCCTCCCTGAGCAGTTCCTGACCACTGGAACCCAGCATATCAACCAGGGACTCAGAGAACCCCGGGGACCCAGACACAGCAGCTTCCTGTCCCCCCTTTGCCCTCCACCCCCAGGCTTGCTCAATCCTCTTGTTCCTTGCCCAGGAGCCCAGGCACTCCCGTGGATGTTCAGGGAACCCTGGTGCAGACTCCAGCACCCCCATCTGCCGCCCACCAGGCCCAGCTCCTGCCCTTTCGCAGAATTTTCCAGGAATCCAACCAGGACTTCCTAGCAGGCCTCCGATCCCCAGGCCTTTATCAGTGATGTGCCAAACCCCATATCTTCTTCTGGGACCCAGCCCTCAGCACAGCCATCCCTGGCTCAAATCCCACCCCAGCTGGATTTATCTTCAGGGAGCTGAAGCGCCAGGCCCTCCTCAAAGCCTCTGGGTAAACACCCGCTGATAAAACTCAGCCGCATCCCAGGTGGTGGCTCGTGTCAATAGGGGGGTGAGGGTCCCGGAGGTCCGTCCTCCAGCAGCGGGGTGTGGGTGCACCTCTCCATCCGCCAGAAAAGCCAGCCTCGTGGGAGACGGTGACCACAATCCTTCCAAACCAGAGGATTGGGCGTATGGAACGTTTTCACCTCTTTGCTTCTCCAGTTTTGGAAAAAATAGACCAAAGTCATCTCCAGGGGTGAAGGGAGTCTTATCAAGCTGAAGAGAACTCAAGGAAACCTCAGCCATCTTGCAGGCTCCTTCGACTGTTTTCCGAGCATTCACCCTGATAGCCCCCACTGGCCTCGCTTCCCTCCCACCAGTAAACAAGCGGCTCTAATTAAGCTCGGTCTGTTGGATAAAGGTATACAACCTTGAAGGGCCCATAAAACACAGCTTCACTCTGAAGACTTCAAAAAGCGCGAGGTCCCTCTGTCAGGCCCGAGACAAGGTTAATTTACGTCGTTGCTATCTTCCTCTGAAGGACTCGAGTTACCCCACATCTGTTCTCTGTCTAATCTTTGGAGGAACAGTGTGGTGGTCTTGGCAGCTCAAGGCATTGACTGGTCTCTTAACTGTTTCCTGCCTGACACGTCCAGGCTTTCAGGTCGGAATTGCTTTCGCCCCTGTGAAAGCTGTCCATTCCCTTTCAGATGATGAATGTCCTGACCATTCTGTGCTCCCTGACCTCAACTCAAGGAAACTACCTTGCTCCCCGGACTGGCTGACTTCACACCGAGAGAGACTGGGAAGACTGGCAGGAGAAGAAAGCAACTACCCTTTCATTTTCAAAACGAAGAGCAAAGACGATATGAGAGGGGAAATTATGCAAGAAAATCTGGATGTCAGACAACGCTGTTTTTCAGTCTGTGGTTGCAATTAGAATTTTTTTGAAATTAAACAGAAGAAAAATATCAGAGTGTATTACATTAGTAAGGGCATTCTTTTGTAGAAATTTTGCTTTAACTGTATAAGCATGTGAGTGTATATTTTCTGGGGTATAATTTAAGATCCCTTCCCATAAGTTGCAGCCAAAGGCGCTTGCAATTCTGGTGGAGTATATTTGGAGCTGTCTCGGTGCTACAGCTTTTAACATTTCTCCTCAATGTGACTGTGACCAAGTCTGTTTTCTCATCTGCAAATTGAAAGTGGTAATAATATGCACCATATTAGAGTGGTCAAGAGGCCCCAATAAGATAAAATGCATGTGAGCTTTACTTCAAGGCTCTATCCCAATCAAACTCCACCTTACATCCCAGGAAGGGCTTCACGGAGCATGCCCAAGTTGGGTACCAGATGAGAGAAAGGGAATCACAGAGGAAGCCTCAGACTCAGGTGAGCATCAGGACCTCACCTCACACGTTGCCTCATTCATTTAACAATATTCATTGGAGGCCTTCTATGCATTTGACTATAGCGATAAATAGACAGGCTTTGCCTTCGTGGAGCCATCAGACTAGTGGCAGGAAGCCAAATTAAAAGAAAAAAATGACTGTGTGTGATACGAGGCTGAATTATATGGGGGAAAATTAAATGGTCTACAAGTAGACCAGTGCATTTGTTACCAGTTTTATCTAAGATCCCATGCAATGTTTTAGCAAGTTTGGGTGGCTAAAATGGTGGAAAACCACTGTATGTCTGTATTACTTAGAAGTGTTGGGGTATGTGAAGTAACCCAATAACCTTTTTGCAAAGGACACCCTTGGAATGCTCTTGATTTCTAGGAGATAAATACATGGAATTTGTTACCTGAACTAGTGGTAAAGCCAAAACATAGGTTTGCAGCAGGCTTAGATAAATACCTGGATAATAATGTTTAACAGCATTTAATTTTTTTTAATATTTTATTTATTTATATAGCTGTGCCAGGTCTTAAGCTGTACATGCAGGACCTTTCAGTTGTGGCATGTAGGATCAGTTCCTTGACCAGGGATCAAACCCAGACCTGCACTGAGAGAATGGATTGTTAACCACTGAACCACCAGGGAAGCCCACTGAAGGTAGAACTGTTCCTCAAAGGTGGTATGCATTAACCAAACTAGGTGAGATTTACATATACAAGAGAGACTCAAATAGATACATGTACATGTGTGGCTGAGTCCCTTTGCTGTCCATCTGAAACTGTCACAACATTGTTCATCCGCTATACTCCAACACAAAAAAAAAGTTAAAAAAAAGAATTTCAAATTTAAAAAATAAAATTAGAAAATTAAACCCTTGGAATTTCCTCGGGGGACAAAAAGGCAATGTGCATTAACCAAACTAAGTGACATTTACATATAAAACAGAAATTCAAATTTTCACTAAAAATTAAAAAAAAAAATTATCATCCTATGGTCTAGTATAGAGTCAGTGAATTAAGGCTTGTTAGTTCTGCCTGACGTCTGTTTGTGTAAATCACGTTACAGTGGAGCTCGCCCAGGCCCAAGGTTTACACGTGTCTAGGGCTTCCTTCCCCTCAGAGCAGCAGAACTGCATTGCAGTCACAGAGCTGCTACGGCCTACAAAGCCTAAAATACCTGCAATCTTGCCCTTAAGGTGTGCTAAACTCTGAAGGGAAGAGAATATTTTTGTCAATGAAACTAATAGATTATCTGCTTGGAGGAGAAAATTGAAAGTGAGAAGTTTGCTTCATGAGCATAGGAGCAGAAAAGGTGGGCTCGCTTGGGTAATGTGAAGGACTCATTCTCAGCCGAGGAAGCATAAGACGTGGTTGTCTGTTACAGAGGAGCCATGTTAGGATGGTTTCCTTTAGATGTTTTTATGTGAATCGTTTTTAAAGTCTTTATTGAATTTGTTATAATATAATGTTCATTGGACTATAATATAATGTTCATTGGAAGGACTGATGTTGAAGCTGAAACTTCAATACTTTGACCACCTGATGAGAGCTGACTCATTTGAAAAGACCCTGATGCTAGGAAAGATTGAAGGCAGGAGGAGAGGGGATGACAGAGGATGAGATGGTTGGATGGCATCACCGACTCAATGGACATGAGCTAGTAAACTCCAGGAGTTGGCCATGGACAGGAAGGCCTGGCGTGCTTCGGTCCATGGGGTGGCAAAGACTCGGACACGACTGAGCAACTGAACTGAACTGATAATACTGCTACTGTGTTAAGTTTTGGTTTTTTCGGCCAAGAGGTCTCAGCTCCCTGACCACAGATCAAACCTGTAGGCCCTGCATTAGAAGGCGAACTCTCAACCATTGGACCAGCAGCAAAGTCTCAGGGAGCCATGATACTAAAATCCACCAGAAAAGCTTCTCTGTCCTCTGGGCTGTGCCTGAACAAATCTGACCACTATTTAGTTTTTCCTGACTTTTGTTATCATGCCTCCATTGCTGGAGAACCCCCATCAGATTTATGTAGCATGCTAATCCCTAGGCTTCACGTAGCGTGAGCCAAATCAGTCCTGTTTCCTCCCTGCACAGAGCCTGCCTCATCACTGACACATCTGGATGGAATACAGACGGGACTCCGAAGTCATGAAGTGTAACACAGCTATGCACTCAGGATGCTCTCACTGGTGGTAAAGGATGGCTGTTCCTAGAAGCACAGCAATTTCTGAAAATCATCTTTAGCTCTATCACCCACGTTACACTTCTAAATCTTCTTTCCCCATCTTCAAAATTCCATTATGCTGTGTGTGAGATTTCCTAATAACACGGGCAGACTGTCCTTCTCATTGTGAGTCATATTTCTCTGGCTATGGACAAGCCTTTTCTTACATACATCAACTCAGTGTCTTCTAGTTCTGTTCGTCCCTCCTCATCAAGACACTATGGCTAAGGAAATAAGAAAAGAAAAAAAGGGAGCAATGAGGAGAAGATGAGAGAGAAAGGAAAGAGGGAGGGAAGGAAGGAGGGAGAAAGCAAACAGGAGGAAGACGAAAGACAATGAAAGGGAGGAAGGGAAGGAAAAAAGCAGAAAAGAAACAGAGATGAAAATTCCTAATTTGTTAATTTTATTCCTGCCGTATTTCCATATATAAATTGTTGTGTGCTGAACTGCGTCCCCCTGCCACAAAAAAAAAAAAAAAAAAGATGTTGACATCCTAAGTGCCAGTATCTCAGAACATGACCTCACTTCCAAACAGTGTTGTTGCAGGTTTAAGATCAAGTCATACTGAAGTATGGTGGGCCCCTCACCCAATATGATTGGTGTCCTTATAAGAGGAAAGACCCTCAGAGAGCACCAACCAATCACAGAGGAAGAATTGGGGTTATGCAGAGTGGGGCATGCCAGTGACAGTGGGCCATCACCAGGAGTTAGGAAGAGTCAAGGAAGGATGTCCCTACACATTTCAAAGGCAGCGTGGCCCTACTGTCATCTTGATTTCAGACTTCTGGCTTCCAATACTCTGAGACTATACATGTTTGTTGTTTTAAGTCACTCAGTCCAGGTGCTTTGTTACAGCAGCCTTAGCAAACTGAAAAAGAACTAGGTTGAATCTTGTAGCTCAGTGCCAGACTGTGTGCCCCCTCATCTATTTCAGGGCATTGGTTTTATAGCTGAACCCATTTCTCTTTTTCCAGTTTTTAGGGGCTCCTCTTGTTTGACCTTACTTACTTTCTGCATGTGGAGGGCAGTCATTTTGCTGAAGAATTGTTTCCTGTCTACCTCAATAAATGCTTTTTGAACAGTGTTGCACAAAGTGCTGTGTCTTGTACAAGAGCATTTTACTAAAAAAGTGAGTGGAAGTACCTTTTCTTATACATTCCTAACACATGTCGAGTTCTTTCTTCCATGGGTGCGCAGTGGGTTAAGACACTAAAACTCGCGTCCATACTCTCTAAGGCCTTTCCTTTCTTTAACTGTGAATTCCCGCACTTCCCATTAGCCCCAGCTTCTGAAACCAAGCCACGCTCCTCCCCCAATCAGACAAAACCCACGTAGACAAATATCCTTTAAGACACATCAAGACTCACGCAGATTCTGGCTCCAGTCACTGGTAAAGAACAGTGATGAGGATGACAGGAATCTTTGGCTTTTTAAGCCATAAACTTAGCTCAAGAGTTCTGATTCATAGCTGGATACGAAACACTGTGGGAACGTTGATTAGCAGGTGGTCACATCAGGTGGATGAATTGCTTCTCCTTTCTCCAGTTATTCACAGTTCATTTTCCCTTCAGAATATTTTAGGTAAGGGCTTGGAACGCTAACATGTTTGGGTTTTAGATCCTGGAAGGAGTGCAATGGAATTTTTTGGCAAGCTCTGTTGAGTGATTTATGCACTGCTCCCATTGGATAATTTGTTTTACGCATGCGTGACAAGACTGATGCTCTGGAAACGCTTGTTTCAAATTTGCATGTGTTGGCCCTTCCGCATCCTGCACTTGAATGAAAAAAAAAAAAACCCTCTGCAAGAGATGGTTATACGACCTCCTCCTCTTGAGATAGATCCTTTCTCTCCTTTTTTTATTTTTTCTCCCACCAGCAAGAGTCATTAAGAAGCCAAGAGTAGGAATGCAGATTTTAAGATTGGCAGGAAAATACCCAGCTAAAATAACTTGGAAATATGTTGGGAATTTCAAAAGCACGATGTGTGCAGAAAGGATAATCAAAACAAGAATCGCTGAGGCAGCTAGGAAGCGTCAAAGCAAGCAAACTCCGCTAAGGGTTTGCGGGTGAGGGCTTCTCTTTGATGAAACAGGCCATTAATGGCTCTTACACATCTGAGCATGAATGTCACCCTGGTTGAGCAGAAAGAGGACTGTGAACAAATCATATCCGAAAGACACTGAAGGTGGTGGTGTAAAAGCATCAGCCTCCTTGGAATAACTCTGGCCAGAGCCACCCTCTAGGACAGTGGCAAGCTAGCTAGCATCATAAGAATGGTATCGTCACAACGTCCTGCAACTCAGAGCTGGAAGATGGCAGACATATTCCACTGAGCTTTTGATGGGCCGTTGAGTCTATTCAATGGGTACCCCTGCCAATAAATAAGATTACCTAGTCCTGATCGTTTATTATTAGTTGGGAACCCCATAGGGTGTAGGGTCAAGCTCACGGGGCCGGTGCTAACAGGGGTCACATCCAGCAGCTTGGTTTGTCAACAGGAACCCTGGATTCACATCAAGAACTAAGGTCTGGCTTATGAATAATCTTTCTTCATCTGAGATAACAAGTGATTTTTCTAGGGTCAGTCACCATGATTAGCACCCTAGGAGAGATCAATATACCCAGACGCATCTGGATAAAGGCAAAGAAAGATGAACCTTGGTGCTCTTGGAGAGGGCATTGTATCAATTAGGGGCCATGAGGCAGACAGATGGTGCATTAAGAGTTTAAGGAAGTTGAGTGAAGAAACGGGGTGAAGGGAGCCATCAAGCCTTGTTGACACGCCAGGAGGAGCCACACCAGAAATCTGTCACCACCTGGAGTCTGAAAGGACACACAGAGCGGGTGGCAATCTTGAAGCCCAGAGCATTAGAGCCGTGGAAGGTTTCGCGAATCCTTTTGCCGTAAATGATGGAGCCGCTGCTACAACTGCGATGAAGCAGGAAGGAACTAGGAAATGAACAGGTGGCTCCTTTCCCTTCCCAGCTGCAGTCTCTGGAGGTACTTTTCCTTTAGTCCAAACTCCAGGCAGCCCTCCTTAGCCTCGGGACAGAAGACTGGAGAATGAATTGGTGGATGAAGGAGAGGCAAACAGAAGTAATTTTTGGCACAGGCACCGAAAAATGGAACAGGCCTCGCCTTTGTATAAGGTTGCAACCACAGGTCATCTTGGACTGAAGCACTTTCGCTCTGCATAGGGTCACTTGTGGGGTTCATCGTCCCCCCACACATGCTCACTCTATGAGCTGTAATGCATTTAGGTAACGTAAATGCAGGGTGAATGGGTGTTCCCGCTGGGAAGAGGGGAGGACAACATGGAAGCTCCCTATTTATATAGAAGCTGATTCGGGGTATGGAAAAGTGGTTTCTTGGCTTCACCATGTGGCATGAGGGATCTTAACTGCCCAACCTGATATCAAACCCATGCCCTCTGCAATGGGAGCATGGAGTGTTAACCACTGGACCACCAGGGAAGTCCCAGAAATGTAGTTTCCAGAGAGGAAACATACTAATTCTAAAAAGCACTGAAAGCCTCCCAAAGCTGGGCTAACCAAGAGCATAGGAGGTACCTGGGCTGGTGACAAAGACTAAAAACCAGGGCTTCTTGGAGGTTCTGATAGGAGAGCTGACTTCTGCACCATCCATGGCTAATGTCAAGGATATTCCAGATCCTGTCACTCTGAGCCAGCAATGTGCTTGAGGAAAAATGTCTGGGTGTGGGAACATGAATCAGAAAGAGTGTGATCTCTGCACCCAACACAAGTCACTACTGGGACCTACCACAGCACAGATATTACCAGCAACTGCAGACAAATCTTCACCAAACTGGCATAATCCATCTTCAACCACAAACTCAAGAGGCAGCAAGAAATAAAAGCAGGTACTTTCCTGGTGGTCCAGTGCCCAAGACTCCACTCTCCCACTGCAAGGCGCCTAGGTTCGATCCCTGGTCAGGGAACTAGATTCCACATGCCATAACTGCAACCTGGCAGAGTCAAATAAATAAATAAACATTAAAAAATAATAGTAACTGTGATAGTGAGCTGATCAGAACCCGATTCTCTCTCCACTGCCTGTGTATCACAGGCTGGAGAAGAGGCCCACTGACTCAGCATCTGGAAGCTGACTACTCAGATAGGCAGATAAGATTCACACGGAGAAGACAAGAAAGTGAACAAAGCTGGTATAACGTGCCAGAGGCTTTCAGAGCTCAGAGAGATGGCTGCAGGTGGTCCCGGAAGACTCATAGAGGCTGGGAGCAGAGCCGAGCCCAACAGGATGAAGACTGTTTAGGGAGGTAGAGGAAGATGTTAGGAGAAAGTCTCATCCCAGCCAAGCTTCCCTAGGTGGAACGCCGAAGACGCGCTGGGGAGATGCTGCGTGACTCATCGGTCCAGAAAAGAGTACACTGAACATGCCTGAGCTGGAAGAGCTGATGAAAGCAGTGTTTACAGAAAGTCACTCTGGCCATGGGGTCCCAAATGGACTGCATTTGGGAGCAACTGGAGGTATGAAGCGGAGATGGTGATGGCACCCCACTCCAGTACTCTTGCCTGGAAAATCCCATGGATGGTGGAGCCTGGTAGGCTGCAGTCCATGGGGTCGCTAAGAGTCGGACACAACTGAGCGACTTCCCTTTCACTTTTCACTTTCACGCAATGGAGAAGGAAATGGCAACCCACTCCAGTGTTCTTGCCTGGAGAATCCCAGGGACGGGGGAGCCTGGTGGGCTGCCGTCTATAGGGTCGCACAGAGTCGGACACGATTGAAGCGACTTAGCAGCAGTAGCAGCAGCAGGAGGTATGAAGACAAGTTAGGGAACTATTCAAGCTAAGAAATAGTACAGAGATGGAGTGATGGGGCTCATACACCTGTATCTCTACAAAAAACCACCTGTCTCTGGAATTTGAACTTGAACTTGCCAAATAGCATCAGATCACTTACCAGCGTAATATAACGAGGATCCACTGGTTGTCAATTTTCCTTTTCTTCCTGTCATGCATACCCTACATCTCACTCTTATCTACCAGTCCACTCACAAAATAAATGCAGGAAGTTCCCTTCTGACTAATACAACAGCTTTAGGCTTCCCTGAAACAACAAACACAACAGCATGTGTGTATGTGTGTCCTTTCCCCAAAAACATCCCTTTATGCAGGGAGTTAGACAAGGAAGCAAGAGATGGAACTGGATGTGATAACTACATGGCTAGAAGGGCACGAATAAAGAACTGTAGGAGTTGGGACTTCTCTGGCGGTCCAGTGGTTAAATTTTCCTGCTTCCAATACAAGGGGAATGAGTTCAATTCCTGGTTGGAGATCTAAGATCACACATACCATGCAACCAAAAAGAAAAACTGTAGGAGTTAATTGATTATACATAAATCATGCCACTTTGGGGTGATTTACTGAGAAAGGGGACAACCATTTTCAGATCAGCAGAATCAACCGTGGTCTGCAAGGCTTTCACAGGAATCCTGCGCTCCCTCCCTTCAGGTCACCTCCTATACAGAAGGTCTGCTGAACTAGCTTGCTTCCTTCAGTCTAGCGGGTCTTTTCTTCTGGTGGGATTCCTTAAAGCTGCATTTAGTTAGCCTCATCCTATGATTTGCTGTGATCTCAAAGACAGTCACAATTATTCCTCCTGATTCCAAGAAGGTATGCCAGCATCTCAAAAATCTTTGTTATTGTTCATATCCAGCCCTATTGTTCTGACCATCTGATGATTGATATTTGTGCAGGGTCTGAGTTCTGCTACTCTTTTTTTTTTTTTCTTTTTTGGGCTGTGGTCCAATAAAACTTTATTTACAAGAATAGGCATAGTTTGCACATTTTGCTATAGAGAATTTACAAGAGTTAAAATGTATTCTAATTTTGCCCTTATTTCTACTGCATGGTCCTTTGGAAACCCAGTAAAAAAAAAAACACATGTAAGAATTAAAGATTTTAAAATTAAATTAAAAAAAAAAAAAGGCTGGAAATGGTTGCCATGATCATCGGGACTTGAACTTGAAGCTGTCTCCCTAGCTGCTGAAATCGCTCTTCAAATGAGTTTGGCTCCTCTTAAGCATCAACAATACTTGCTGACTCAGACAGCAGCTGAAGCAGGGACCTTGCTAACCTCTGTCTCTTTCTGAAGGCCGGTTGGTACTGCTTCTGAGTGAGGGCTTTGGAATCATGAAACTTTGTTGAATACGATGATAACACTTAATTCCTGCCAGTTGCCCTCTGGTCAGAAGTATAATTAGAGGTCTGCAGATGGTCTGGCAAGGTTTCTGGAAGCAGTAGAAACCAGCAGCTGAGTGCACAGCTATATGAAATTAAAAACTGTTTCAAGATATGGACCATATGTACACGTACAAATCCATTAGGGAACACGGTTAGCTCTTTGCATTATATGAGTATTAAATGCTATGGGAAATCAGGGACGATCAGAGAGAAACACTGGAAAGGAAAAGAGAGAAACATGAATCAAAATCTTAACCTAGGATGGTTGCTTCTCAGATTTAGTAGGATATACTTTGGTTAAGAAAACAGAGAAAACAGACTCAAGACTAACAACTCAAAGACTGGTCAGGGAGAGTGAGTCAAACAGCAATGCCTCTTTTCTCAAATCCTTAAATGTATTAGGGTCTTGTTTTAAATTAGAGAGAGACCAAATTAGTCTTTTTATGACTATAATTCAAAAGTCTTTATTGTAATAGCATGTGGAGCACTATGGTTTTCATTTTAGGAGTATTACAGATTTGCATAATATTGTGGGAACAAGGAGTATGAGCCTTACACCCGTAGAAGAAATCAGTGATAAGAAGTTAGACTAGCAGAGAAATGAATGATCAAAGGGAATCTTTGAAAAGACAGTAAGATATTGAATGCATTCAAGGAAACCTGTTTACCAGCTGTTTGGCTAAAAGTTCATTTTAAAATCAGGGATGTGGCCTGTACTATTTGAGACTCTATGTGTCTTCAGGAGACGGACACTAGCATTAAAACTGAAAATCTTTCATCAGTTTCCTGAATATTGGGACAATATCGTGTTCAGTTGTAATCCATATGGTTAGCATGTTCAAGGTCAGGTTTCTTCCTGGTTTCATGAGCCATCAGGGACCCTCTTCTTTTAGGTGTGTAAGCAAAGGTGATTCTTTCACGAATCAGGGTGCAAGCCTAGCTTTTACACACTTTTAATGATCTCTGTCCCGAATCAGAGAAGGACCTCTCTGGTCTGAGTTAGACTGACACTGAGGCAAGTCTGCCGTATGCCTGCCTTGTCTGCAATTCGAGGTGATGCTGAGGTTTTCTAGGAAGAATGGATCACACTTTGAGACATCCGCCTCCCACCGAGTTCAAAAACAAAACAGTAATAGACATCAGAAGGATCAAGACAGGACCACTGGGAGTGGCGAAGAATCGCTCCCAGGCAAAAGGTATTGTCCGCAAAAGTTTTCCTTTGGCTCAGGTTAGATTTCAAAAGACATTTCTCTAAGTGAAAGTTAATATTAAATTAGAGTTCAGAGAGTAAACTAAAATTTTTAAATACTGTAATCTGAAGCCTTCTCTTTAGGGTAGCAAAACTGAAATCCATATGCTAGCAGATGATCTTTGACTCAAACCATTTTAAAGGACCAACATCACACTTTGTAATATTCTGTTATTATTAACTCTATTCAAAAACATGTTTCTCACAGGTTCTTTGCACATTGTTAAATGTGCAAAAAATGGAGAATTTTCAAGGACCTTGAGCCTCTCTGTTCAGTTATATAATACATGGGTGGGACAGTATAAGGATGGCCTGACATTCATGTCACGCTAAAGAATAAATCCCTTAGAATTTATTCCCATCTTTTTTCTTGAATTTTGGTACCTGGTTCTTTTATGCAGTGACAGCTTCTATTATCCCAGTTTATAGTTCTAGTCTGTCCCCTATATCCATGTCTAGCATTCACCACAAAGTTGCTGAAGTTATTGTTGAACAAATCACTGTTGAATCTAGGAAATTTCCACCCTAAAGCAGCAAACTAAACACTTACTATGTGGTGGCTCAGACGGTAAAGCGTCTACCTACAATGCGGGAGACCAGGGTTCGATCCCTGGGTCGGGAAGATTCTCTGGAGAAGGGAATGGCAACCCACTCCAGTACTCTTGCCTGGAAAACCCGATGGACGGAGGAGCCTGGTAGGCTGCAGCCTATGGGGTCGCAAAGAGTCGGACACGACTGAGCGACTTCACTTCACTTCATGTCTAAGTTACCGGGAAACAGAAAGATGAAAACCCACATGCCTCATTAAAAAAAAAAAAAAAAAAATTCAGGCGGCAAATATTTTTTACCTTTCAATTTTTTCTTCTTTTTGCTGGAGATAATCGGAGTTTGTTCCTTAATTTCCTTTAGAGTTTCTCAAGCAGCCTTCCTCCAAAATCTAACACCTGGGGCTGATGCAGAGGTGACTGGAGCAGCGGACGGTGAGCGTGAGGGAATCTTGACTCACAGCCACGGCGCTGGTGAGAAGCGGGTCGGAGGTGGGCGGGGAGGCGGGGAGGCAGAGGCAAGGGAAGAGAAGGTGGAACCTGGGTGGAACTGAGAGGAGACGTGGGTCGGGGGAACGCTGCACGAGCGCCAGCCTCGGTGGCAGCGGTGCTGGCGGGACCACCACGTGCATCCTGGGCGGGGTCTTTGGCGAGGGACCAGGAGGCGCCTGCGCAGCACTGCCCAGACCCCGCCCCTTGCACGCCTCACTCCATCCTCTAGGCCAGATGGTGAGGAAGTCCGGCAGTTCCCGAGGCTCTCTGCCTAGCTGACAGTAGACACAGGGCACTCACTGCCACAGAACTCTCAGACCTTCTCAACCAAGTCATAACCCAACATCCTGATCTGAAGGCTGATCGTTTGGGCATTGATACCTGTCGCAGCCTGGTGGCCGTGATCGATAGTGTCACGACCAGCGAGCTGGACTTTGAGGAATTCTAGTGCTTATGGAACGACATTCAGAAGTGGCAGGAAATATACAGTTTGACCGTTGCTGGTTTAGGGACCGTAGGCAGCGGGGAACTCCCCAGGGACCTTTGAGGCATCAGGACTCTACTTGAATGAGGCTCTCCACGACAGTATCGTCCGAAGCCACTCAGATGAGGGAGGAAACGCGGGAGTTGACAGCTTCATCAGCTCTCTGGCCCAGCTGGTCAGTTTTCCGAGCCTTCAGAACTCTTGACAGAGGTGGCACTGGCCAGATCCAGGTGGACATGCAGGAGGGGCTGCAGCTGTCCGTGGATTCCTGAGCGGGAGCCTGGGACCTGCCCTCTCATCGCCTTCCTATGGGAGTTACCCTGGACTCTCCTGGTTTCACGCAGGGCTGATCCTGTCCGCGGACACACCTTCAGGAGCCTTTCCATTCTCCTAGCCCCCTGCACCCAGCTTCTCGAGCCAACAGCCAGGACCCAATGTGCTTCAGCAGGCCGTGCCCCCAGGGTCACCCCACCCCAGCACACCCCATCTCACCCCCACTGCACCCCCTCTCCTGCACCTGTGCCATGCTCAACGCTTGTGTTGCTTCCACACCACAAAGGCCCTCCTCTCAGTTCTGGGAAGATCTCTTCAGTCCCTACACATCCATTTCATTACCACCTGGGAGGCGAAATCCAGGCCATCACAGGCCCACAAGCCTCAGTACCTTTGTCTGTGCTCTGCTCCCAGCCTGCCAGGCCCAGGAAGAAACATATTCACCCCAGTTGCTGCTGTCTCTAAAAAAAAAAGTGCAAACTTTTCTCTTGTAGTCGCTATAAACTCTTATGCATACCTCCAAGCCTTTTTTGAAGAATTCACAGACAGCTCAAGATTCTAAGCCTGTGTTATTTTGAGCTACGATTCAGATTTACATAATTAGGTCAAGAAAGTTCAATAGCCATTTACTCGCTCATTACAAAAATCTATCCTCTCCCCCTTCTTTGCCCTCAGGAAAGGATGAAGCTGTGTTGAAATTAAAGGATCTGTAAACAAAGGAGACCCTGGATCAGATGCTGCCTAAGTATTGGGTTGGCCAAAAAGTTCATTTGGGTTTTTCAGTAAGATGCTATGGAGAAACCAGAATGAACTTTTTGGCCAAGCCAATACCATGTACCCAGGGTTTTTGCTTTGTTCCTCACAGTTCTGTCATACACCTAAAGAAAGAAGAGAACTGTGAACACTCTTCCTGAAAATAATTAATGATTGATTTGTTGTGCTTGGAATGTGTAACACAGGGAATTCCAGAAACTCTGACTACCCTTACCTGTGGGCAGGAGAAACTGTACATGTCTTTCTGAAGAAATGATCTCTGCTTGAATATCCTGCTTGTGATCAGGAGAGTGCTGTTTTAGATTTAAAGCCTGCTCTGCAATTCCACCCTAAAGAGAGACTCTATTTTAACAAACAAGCAAAGATACAGACTAAGAAAAAACTCCCTTATCAAGTGTATGTTTGTAGAAACCCACATCGCTTCCTTTGCAGGAGTAGCCTTTGGCAATCATTCTCATTGTGTCCCTGATGTTCATTAGATTGGATAACCTTGGATGAATCAATAGCCTGTAAAATAACACCCAAAAGTAGTTTGCAAGATTTTATAAATTCAAACATGTCAGACATTTAGCATCATGTCTGGAATAGCAAAGCTATTCATTAAATACCAGTTTTCTTTCTTCTCTTTTCTCCATATGTAGCATTTAAAACTTACTGTGTATACCACTTGGAATTTTATGTAAGCTTTGGGAAAATACTGTTTAATATGTGTGCTTTAGGAGAACTGTGAAAGAATTTACCCCAGTTACACACCCCATTTACATGGTGAACAAAAGTGTGTAACACTGTGTGAAAAATCAGGGCCAAACCCCTTTGGCAGGTCTTGAGGCTAGTTAAATATTCCCCACACTAAAACAAGCACGTTGGCCTGCTCCGCCTGATCAAAGTGATGGGAGGTTGAAACCAGAGTACAGAGCACTTTAAGAATCTTGGGCAGTATCAGGCGTCAAAAGAAAATTATTATCTGTTTTACCTTCCTTCTAATAACCTACTTAAAAATGAAAGTATATTTGGATGAATTCCAGCTGAAAGAAACCCCCCTCTGAAAAGAGGATTCTGCCAGCTTTTCTAAGCCTGTTGTACATATACTCCATGGGATACTGTGCCATATGCTTGGCATGAAAGATTGAAGTGAATAATGGGAAAAAGAAAAAGGTTTCTTCGAGTTAAAAAATTTTTTCTCTGAGCAAAAAGTGATCATGAACTTTTGATGTTGTAATCATTCTGACTAAAGGATACCATGTCTAAAGGGTTATGTTAGGCCCAACATAGATGTGTCTTTGTTTTGAGTCAGGGTTTAACATATAAAGGACTTCCAAAGAACAACACCTGGACTTCCCTGGTGGTCCAGTGGTAAAGAATCTGCCTGCAATGCAGGAGACCCAGATTCCATCCCTGGGTTGTGAAGTTTCCCTGGAGAAGAGAATGGCCACCCATTCCAGTATTCTTGCCTGGAGAATTCCATGGACAGGGGAGCCTGGAGAGCTACACTCCATGGGATCACAAAGAGTCAGACACAGTTCAGTGACTAAGCAACAATACTGAACTCAACAGACTAAAGCACTTCAGCTGATATAATAGTTCTTATCAAAGGTTTAAAAAGTACTTCAGTCAAGGCTGTTAAGCTTGGGGAGAAGAAAAAAGAGAGAGAGAGAGAGAAAGGGACTCCTCATGTGTAACTGAAAATCTGTGGAAACACACACCTATTACCTCTTTACCTCCTTCATCTAAATCTCCCCCTGTAGAGGCTTGATGATGTAAATTCATTCCAGATACAAACTTGGACTTCCTGTTATGTGTGGAGTTGTCAGAGAAATATTTGGGACATGCTCATGCTAAAAATGTATTCATCATTTATCTGAAATCCAAGTTTCCCTGAACATCCTGTGTTTATTTGCTACTTTGGCAACCTGACTACATGTCATGCCTTGTGGTAAGCTCTGGGTTTAAAATACCATTACTTATTTCAAGGAACTCATCCCCTTCAAAGACTCTCAGTGACTCTACTGTGCTCAATGGGTAGAAACCCACCACAAGAGAAACTCCTTGATTCAGCTCCATATTCTACAGACCAGGAAGCTGGAGCCTTAAGAGGTCACCTGACTGGCCCAAAGGCACAAAGTTGCTCCAAGGCAAAGGTGGTACTGGGTCTCACATTTCAAGGTTCTTTCCAGGGTACCTCTGTCCATTGGCCTCTTTGTTGCAGGAAGAGGGACCCCTTCCAGGGCCCGAAACTGGGCTCTTGTCTAACACTCAGAAATGAATTGTACGAGGAGACACATGTGCTGACAAAGCAAGAGATTTTATTGGGAAAGGACATCCGGGTGGAGAGCAGTAGGGTAAGGGAACCCAGGAGAACTGCTCTGCCGTGTGGCTCACAGTCTCGGGTTTTATGGTGATGGGATTAGTTTCCGGGTGGTCTTTGGCCAATCATTCTAAGTCAGAGTCTTTCCTGGTGGCGCATGCATGGCTCAGCCAAGACGGATGCTAGCGAGAGGGATTCTGGGAAATGGACGGACACACGGTGTCTCTTTTAGACCTTTCCCGAACTCTTCCGGTTGGTTGAGGCTTATTAGTTCCCTATTCCTTATCAGGATCTCCTGTCATAAAACAACTCATGCAAATGTTACTATGGTGCCTGGCCAGGGTGGGCGGTTTCTATCAGTGTGCTTCCCCTAACATCTTCACTCTTGCTCCTGAATGCTCTTTGTGTTAGGATAAAACAGGAGACTGACGTTGACTTGGTGGAGAGAGGGACGCTTCTAATAGAAATAATCTGATTTCTTTTGATGAGAAAGATAACTGCATTTTAGTCATTCTTTTACACAGAAGAGTGTGTAAGAAAGAGTCAAATGGGACAGAGCATACATTCGGTTATACATGTTCTTGTTAAATGAATCACATTAACTTATAATCTCACCTTATGTAGATGAGACCATTATCCCATGATAAGAATATCTCTCATTGAAATGGTAAAAGTATACCCTTGAGACTTCGACCTCCAGGGGAGTGGATTCTACCTGCCCGGGCATGTTATATTGAATTGAGGTCACAGTTATGCAAATAACATTCCAAACATTTTTCTCCCACTGACCTAAGGGGGCAGTTCAAGCTCCCACCTCTCCCATTGGTGAGGAACTCTGACTCCTGGACTTGGAGAACTCTCCAGCCCTAGAATGAAGTTGTTATTGTTCACGTGCCTTCTGTGATGGCCCCAATCCTCTCCCACCTTCCCTCACCCTTGCCCTTAGTCAGCATGACAACACTTGACTAAGAAATTCTACTTGAACTTTGGTTGATTTCAGAAGAGTGGCATGACTTAAATGTTGACCATTTACTGATTAACTGTGAAGACAGAATTCCTCAAAACCGTGAAATAAAGTTTGAAGCCAAAAATTTGACCCAGGTAAACTGTAAATATATTTTCTTAGGATCCTTGACATTTATGAACTTTTCTGTGGGATCACAGCTCTAGATAATGAATTGCTATGCACTACATTTTGGGATATTTCTTCTCCTTTGTTTTCCTTTCCTCAGACCTCCTGGACATTAGAAATTGGTCTTTTCTTTATCAAGCATGTCCATACATGTAAATTATGGAATTGTTGATGACAGGTTTGTTATTTCATAGTTGTAAAAAGATCCCTAATAAGCATCATCACAAACATATGATAATAAGAACATTCCCAGGTGGCCATAGTGGTAAAGAACCTGCCTGCCAATGCAGGAGACTTAAGAGATGCAGGTTTGATCCCTGGGTCAGGAGGATCCCCTGGAAGAGGGCATGGCAACCCACTCCAGTATTCCTGCCTGGATAATCCCACAGACAGAGGAGCCTGGTGGGCTACAGTCCATGGGGTTGCAAAGAGACAGACATGATTGAAGTGACTTAGCACACACACAAGAACATTCGGAATAGGACTGAGCACAAGTTAGAAATTCAAGAGAGATTGATGTAGGGCTCCCCAGGTGGGTCAGTGGTAAAGAAGGCACCTGCCAATGCAGGAGACACAGTTTCATCCCTGGCCCAGGAATATCCCGCAAGCCATGGAGCAACTAATCCCATGTGCCACGACTATTGAGCCTGTGCTCTAAAGCCCGGGAGCTGCAACTACTGAACCCACGTGCTGCAAATATATGTGCCTGGAGTCCACGGTCCACAACAAGAGACGCCTTCATACCACAACTAGAGAGGACCCCATACTCATCACAACTAGAGAAGAGCCCTCAGAGCTACAAAGACCTAGCGCAGCCACAAAAATAACTAAATAAATAAGCAAATTTTTTTTTTTAAAAGAGAAACTTGTTATATCCTTTAAAATACTATGAGAGTCAGTGCAGGTATCCCCTGATTTTCAAAACTTCACTCTAAGGCACTCTGCTTTTACAGAAGACCTGCATGAGTACTAACTTTCTCTAATGGAAAGAAATCTGAAGGAGATTTTTGCTTTGACCATAAAAGGCAAAAAGCAAAACAAGTGTGCAGCATTTGTTTGTAGAAGCAGAGGGGTGCCCGGAACAAGGAGGGTGGCCCTACCAAGCTTCTTCCCCACAACCACACTGAGCACCCAGCCGCTGTGGCTTTGAACTGTGTCTTTGAGCATCTGTACTTTATCTCCATGTATTTTGCGCTTCCGTTAACAAGACATGTCCTAATATAATCACTTCTTTGCTTTACACCGCTGTGGCTTGTGAAAGGTTCCATTGAAACACTCTACTTTCTGATAGCAAGGGAAACCTGTAAAGGTGTACTGGAGGAAGTAGAGATGCATGGAGGGGGTAAATGAGATTATAGGAAAGCAGAGGAATAAACCAGAGGTTTATTCCCTGGCAGTCCACTGCTTAAGACTCAAGGCTGCCAGTGCAGGGGGCCGGGAGCTAATATCCCACATGCTGTGTGAGATGCTGCCAAAAGATAAAACAACACAAAGATAAAGACAGAAAAGCCAGCGTTTGTTTAGGGTGAGTTAATGCTACTATCAGCATCCCCAACAAAGAGGGCCTAGCCTTACATTCAGTTACTTCCTATCATAACATTTAATATGAATTAAAATAAGAATTAAAAACTATCATCATATCATTTGTTATTATTACTACCTAAAATTCCATCCATCTAAGTGTCCCATTGCCAACAGGAACCTCAGAATAAGCAGCCTTCACTGAGTTAAACCTAAAATTATTTCCGAATTGTCATCCTACCCACTTCCTTTTAAAGCCAAGCTTAATCTTGTCGTTGATATACTTATCGAAACCCTTTTTAGAATTCATTTATCTCACAAAAGCAATTCAATTGAGAATGAAAAATATGTTTAGTTTTTTTTGATAGAATTTCTCACTGACTTTCTGTTTCTGAGAGTACATCCATTCTATTTGCTAGAATGTAATTATTTTCCTTATAGAGGTAATTACTTTGAAGTGGACCTAAACAAGTGTCCCCAGATAGCCGTGTATTACTGCTACCTTTAGCTGACATTCAAAACAATGGGTACAAGCAGCTTTCTCAAAGATGGTGCTATTATTATCACTAACTTCGCATTTACTAATAACTTTAACTAATTAGTATTTAACTGGTGAATAAATGCCTCATTAAACCAATTCTGATAGGTTCATGATGCCATCTAGTGGTCAACCTTCAAAATACCATCCCAGGGGCCATTTTCTTTCTGCCCATCAAAATGAAGCCTTTATTCTTGAAGAAGTAGCTCCAGATACAAAATAAGAACTGTTGGTTGGTACCCCGGCACTCTCAGACAAGGCCACGATGGCGTTTCTAACATCGAAGCAGTCTTGGTGAAAATCAATTATCATCCTGTGTGCCTTAGGTTCCTCTTCCATTTGGGGGATGGAGCCAAGGCCACTTGGAAAAAGGCGAGTTGCACAAAGCGCTAATTCAATGCACTAGCTCACTCTCGTTAGTGCTATACTACACAGCTCATGCTTCCCAGCTGGGGAATCTAAGTATAAGCACTCAGTTCTCTTCAATACCTTAGATAATAAATGATATTTATGCAACCTTTTTTATTAAATAAGACTCCTATGTCATCTAATCCTAGCAGCTACTTTGTGAACAAAATGGAATGTACTCGTATTACCCTGGAGGGAACTAAAGTTAATGAAAATTAAGTGACTTGATCAGAGTCAGGCACCTACAAAAAGCTCAAATTCAACCATAGGTTTTCAGAATCTCAGTGACCCTTTCAATAAGCCACCAGCATAGTAAAAAGCTGATAATTCATGACAAAGGAGACCTTCCTTCAGAAATACAGAAGACTGACTATATACTTATCTATTAATGTGATTTACTGCTTTAGAAGGTATATAAGGAAAAATACATGGATATCTCAATAGATACTTAGCAATTGATAAAATGCAATGCCCATCCTTGATAGCAGCAGACATCTCAATATAGTAAAAGGATGCCACCACAGCTTGGTAAAGGTTACAAAAAAGAATCCTATCACAAACCCCTCATGTAGCGGTGACACCTTATCACTGTCTTCTAAATCTTGGCTTTTGAGTTTCAAGGATTTGGTAGAACACAGAGCAACTTTTCCCCTGAAGTGGTAGAATAAAAGGTTACATATCCGCTGAGACAGAGCCCTTCATTAAGTCAGAAATGAAGGGGAAAGGAAAATAGAAACAGTAGAAACTGTAGCAACATCCGAGGCATCCGGGAGCCAGTGAGCCGGCTACTCCCCATGGACCGTCCTCTCCGCATGGACCGTCCCAGGTAGGGTTCCCCAGACAAGGCCTCAGAGCGCCCCCTACTGCAAGAGGGTGCAGGAGCAGTTGACTAGAAAGGTGGTGAAGGCTCTTCCGCAGCCCCGGCTGGTTTCCTAGGAGCCCAAGGGATGTTTGTGAAGGGTGGGATAATTTTAAATCCACTTCTGAGGGATGCAGGAGCAGCTAAGAGAGCCCCCAGATCTGGAGAGGGCTCACTGTCAGTAACAGTGGTCCTTCTGAATAAGGACCAGATGGAGCCGTGGATGTCTCAAGACAGAGACCCCGATGGTCCCCCAGGACGTAGTACCCGGGATCCCCTGTGGAACCTACACATAACCTAAGAAAAAGTGTAAAGGAGATGTGCAATTTAAAAAAGAATATGCTTCTACCGAAAGAAAAATTAAGATCGGGACTTCCCAAGTGGTCCAGCAGTTAAGACATTGCCTTCCTATGCAGGGGGTGTGGATTCGACCCCTGGACAGGTAACAAAGATCCCACAGGCCTCACAGCAAAAAAAAAAACAATCCAGATTCCCAGGATCTTGTCTTCTTTTGCTATCAGAGGTGATAACTTCAAGGTTAGTTCTGTTGTAATTATTCCAAAGTGTAGCTGAAAGGCTGAACCAGTAAGGAGAAATGCAAGAAGCCCCACACAGATGGCAAGGCTCAAAAATTACAATTATATCCAGAAAGGGAATGCTTGAATATAATTCTCTGTTCCTTGAGAAGAACAAAGAGAACTCACATAAACCTCACTTACATGGTTATATTTGGAAAACACAAACCAAGCCAAGTGAGTTCTGTGCAACTGCTTTAGTATTAAATGTTGTATATAATTTTAGTCATTAAGAGTCTTATTTATTGTAAAAAAATGTTTTAGAAAATACAACTGAGAAAAAGAAATAGAAACCATAATATGACCATTGTTAACAAGTATCCTTCTAGACATTTTCTTGTGTAATGTACAATTTTGCAAAAAAGGAAATTGTATCTAATTTATGCTTGTCTAAGTTTATCTTCTCTTTAGATCACTTTTACCACTTCATGTATGGTGAAGATCTTTCACACTTTATTATCCTTCAAAACTATAGTGTATTCTATTATCCCTGTACATAAATCTCCCTTTTCTAATAAATATTCAATTATTTCCAATTTCTTATTTGTGTACGAAACAGTTCAAAACACATCGTTGTTCACACTTGTTAAACTATGTGCTTATGACAGAGTTTTCAAAAATGGAATCACTAGGTCAAAGGGACACATATTTTAAAGACACACTTTAGACAGAATTCCCTAGCGGTCCAAGGGTTGATACTTCTCCTTCCAATGCAGGGGGTGCTGGTTCATTCCCTGGTGGGGAGTTAAGATCCCTCATGCCTCACAGCCAAAACAAAACAAAACATAAAACAGAAGGAATATTGTAACAAATTCATTAAAGCCTTTTAAAGACTGGTCTACATCAAAAGAAATCTTAAAAAACAAAGACACACATTAGAAAGAAAGTGAAAGTCACTCAGTTGTATCCCCATGGACTCTGCGACCCCATGGACTATACAGTCCATGGAATTCTCCAGCCCAGAATACTGGAGTGGGTAGCCTTTCCCTTCTTCAGAGGACCTTCCCAACCCAGGGATCAAACCCAGCCCTCCCATATTGCAGGCTGATTCTTTACCAGCTGAGCCACAAGGGAAGCCCAAGAATATTGGAGTGGGTAGCCTATCCCTTCTCCGGCAGATCTTCCTGACCCAGGAAGTGAACTGGGGTCTCCTGCCTTGCAGGCGGATTCTTGACCAACTGAGCTATCAGAGAAACGTATACCTGTTTGCACTGATGACAACTCTCTGTGAGAGGAATTTTGTCACTTTAGGAACTGCTCTGTGCAGAAATTATGGGTTTTTCTTTTTTTTTCTCTCTATTTTTTGGCTGTGCCACTCGGCATGCCAGGCCTTAGTTCCCCAACCAGGGACTGAACCCACACCTCCTGCAGTGGAAGCATGGAGTCTTAACCACTGGCCAGCTAGGAGGTCCCATTATGGGTACTTCTATGTGTTCTTCCAAGGTTTTGTCTGCTGGGATTCTGGTAGTGATGTCAGAGGAAGCTGATGAATCAGACTATCACATATGAAACACAATCACCTGTGAGTGTCCTCACTTCTTCCTTTCACCCTAAATACAGACAACTTCAGCAAACTCCCAGCCTACTGGGAATCTCTAAGTCGTGATCTGACCGCAGCCAGAGACTTGTACATGTGCTTATGTTCAGTTGCTCAAGCGACTCTTGTGACCCCATGGACTGCAGCCTGCCAGGGTCCTCTGTCCATGGAATCTCCCAGGCAGGAACATTGGAGTGTTTTGCCACTTCCTTCTCCAAGGGATCTTCCCAACCCAGGGATTGAACCTGCATCTCTTGTGTCTCCTGCATTGGCAGGCGGATTCTTTACCACTGTGCCACCTGGGAAACGGCCAAAGACAGCCACCAGCAATTCCTCCTCTCATTCGGTGCATGTGCCTCACCTCCCATACAAAGGTGAGGTCTCTTTCTCCCAGTCTTATATCTAGGATAACCTTGTGACTTACTTTGACCAATAGAATACAATAGAAGCACCATCATGACAGTTCTGAATCTGGGCTTTCAGAGACCTGACATGTTAGAGCCGTCAATCACCACATAGAGACCTGGCTCTCCTGATGGGGAATGAGGGAGGAATTTCATCCTTCTGAATAGTCCAGTCTTCCCTACCAGGACCCCAGACCTGTGAGCAAGGGCGCCATATGTTGCTGGCCAAGCTCTCCTCCGAAATCAGCCTCATGCGTGATCTCAGTAGATGCTGTGTAGACTAGAAAAACCATCCAGCTTAGCTTAGCTTCCTCCTTGGAAGAAAAGCTATGACCAACCTAGAGAGCATATTAAAAAGTAGAGACGTTACTTTGCCGACTAAGGTCCGTCTAGTCAAAGCTATGATTTTTCCAGTAGGCATGTATGGATGTGAGAGTTGGACCATAAAGAAAGCTGAGCACCAAAGAATTGATGCTTTTGAACTGTGGTGTTGAAGAAGACTCTTGAAAGTCCCTTGGAATGCAAGGATATCCAACCAGTCCATCCTAAAGGAAATCAGTCCTGAGTGTTCATTGGAAGGACTGATGCTAGAGCTGAAGCTCCAATACTTTGGCCACCTGATGTGAAGAACTGATTCATTGGGAAAGACTGAAGGTAGGAGGAGAAAGGGATAACAGAGGATGAGATGGTTGGATGGCATCACCAACTTGATGGACATGAGTTTGAGCAAGCTCCGGGAGTTGGTGATGGACAGGGAAGCCTGGAATGCTGCAGTCCTTGAGGTCACAAAGAGCTGTACATGACCGAGCAACTGAACTGACGAGCCCAGCCAAGCACAGAATGATGAGAAATAAGAAAATATTATTGTTTAAAGCCACTAAGTTTTGGAGTGGTTGTTACATAGCAATAGGTATTTGAAACACCAGTTACTTGTAGTTTTTAAAGGCTATAGAGATGATTTTTACACACAGCTGTGGAAAAGACTACTACCCTCCCCCCTTACTCTATATTCCTTATTATTTTCTTAGTCAGAGACCTCATGGGTTTTAGCTATTTAGATGCCATTCAGAATAAAAAATATATTTCCTAGTCTTCTTGTGTCCAGTGTGGGCAACTTGACTAAGTTCTAGCCGTAAGTAGATTATCAGACGAGACTGCCAAGAAGTTTCTTATGAGTCTTCAAAGGGACGGGTACATTCTTCTCCCTTACCCAATTTTTTTTTCCTCCTGGCTGATGCTAAAATAATGACTGAGGCTCAGGCACCCATATTAGACCCTGTGTGCTTAGTAGCTCAGTCGTGTCCAATTCTTTCAACCCCATAGATGTAGCCTGCCAGGCTCCTCTGTCCATGGGATTCTCCAGGCAAGAATACTGGAGTGGGTTGCCATTTCCTTCTCCAGAGGATCTTCCAGACCCAGGAATCAAACCCAGTCTCCTGCATTGCAGGCAGATTTTTTACTGACTGAGCTAGGAGGAAAGCCCCATGTTAGATCCTAAGGCACCATAAAAATGTTGCAAAACAAAACAATACGAATAATTTGGCCCTTGATGTTGATCCAGGCCATAAAAGTTCTAGACTGCCTATTGTTCTGACTCTTTTTATGAAAGAGAAACAAACTTCTACTTTGTTTCAATCCACTGTAACTTGAGGTTCTCTGTCACATGCAGCCCAAATCAATTCACAGAATTTTCCAAAGTTAGTGAAAGAAATCAAACACATCCAAGCATTTCAGAGAATGTGTGCTTGCCTGCTCCTTCACTCAGTCATGTCTGACTCTATGCAACCCTGTGGACTGTAGCCCTCCAGGCTCCTCTGTCCATGGGATTTCCCAAGGAAGAATATTGGAGTGGGATGCCATTTCCTCCCCTAGTGGATCCTCCAGACCCAGAGATCGAACATGCATCTCCTGTAGCTCTTGCACTGGCAGGCAGATTCTGTACCATTGAGCCATCTGGGAAGCCACTGCAGAGAATTTAAAAAAAGAGTAAGTAAACACTTCCCCCAAGTCCCTGAACATATCATAGCAAAAATGCTGAAAATCAAGCATAAAGAAAAAAATCTTGAAGATATCCAGAGTAACAAGAAACATACATATAAAGGAAAAACATCAGCAAAATTCTCTTCAGAAACCATGCAAAACAGTAATGTGACCTCTTCTGAGTCTCAAAAAACAAAAACCTGGCAACCCAGATTCTCTACCCAATGAAAATATCTTTTAAAAATAATGGTGAAATAAAGAGTTCTCCAGACAAACAAAAGCTTAGAGAATTCACTGCCAAAATACTTGCACCACCAGGGATGTTTAAGAAAGCTTTCTAGTTTGAAGGAATGAGATGCCAGGGGGAAATTTAGATTTACACAAAGATGTCAAGATATTCCAATACGGTAAAAAGAAAGATAAATATAAAAGGCACATTTCCTTATTTTTAACCGTTTTAAAACATAATTGTCTAAAGCAAAAATAGTAACAGTGTTTTATGTATTGTGGTGTTTATAACAAGTATAGAAGTAATGTGTATAACAAAAACAGTTCAAAGATTTGAGGGAGGAAGTGAAAGTATACTATTATGTTATTGCACAGTATATGAAGTTGCATAATATTTGAAAGCAGCTTCTGATGACTTAAGAATGTATATTTAAAATCCTAGAACATCCACCAAAATAAGAAAACCTGCAGTGTAAGTAATCTTGCTGTTCCTGTGGTGCAGTGGCTAAGTCGTGTCCAGCTCTTTGCAACCACATAGACTGCAGCACCGTAGGCTCCTCTGTCCTTCACTATCCCCTGCTGTTCGCTCAGATTCATGTCCATTGAGTCAGTGATGCTGCTAACCACTCTGTCCTCTGCCACCCTCTTCGTCCCGGCATCAGGGTCTTTTCCAATGCATTGGCTTTTCACATCAGGTAGCCTTCTATTAGGTTTCACTATTGCAATTGCGGTTGGTTTTCCTTGTTCGTGTACAGAAACACAACTGATTTTTTTGTGTCGATTTTGGATCCTGTAACTCTAATGAATTCGTTTATCACTTCTGAAAGTTTCTTTATTGTGGAGTCTTTGGGGTTTTCTATATATATAAGATCATGCTGTTTACTTTCTTCCTTCTTTTTTTTTTTTTTTTTTTTGCCTAATCACTCTACCTAGGCATTTCAGTACTAAGTTAAATAGAAGTGGTGAGAGTGGACATCCTTGCCTTCTTGATCATAGAGAAAAAACTCTCTGTCTTTTACTGCAGAGTGCATTAACTGTGGGCTTTTCATATATGACCTTTTTTATGTTGAGGTGATTTCTTCCTTGTTTGTTGAGCAATTCTTTTATGAAAGGGTGCTGAATTTTTTCAAATATGTTTTCTGCCTCTATTGTCATGATCATGTGATTTGAATGCTTTATTCTGCTAATGCGGTACATTGTATTAATTGACTTTCATAGGCTGAAACAGCCTATGCGTGATCTTTTTAATGTATGGTTACATTTAGTTTGCTAGCATTTTGTGGAGGATTTTTTTCATCTATATTACCCAAGTTTGTTGACCTATAGTTTTTGTGTGTGTGTTGGGGTGGGGGGGGCAGTCTTTGTCTGGCTTACCAATAATGCTAGCTTTATAATTTGAAAGTGCTCCCTCGTCTTCTATTTTTGAATGCGTTTGAGAAGGCTTGGTGTTAGTTTCTCTTTAAATGTTTAATAGAATCACCAAGGAAACTGTCTGGTCTTGGGCTTTTCCTGTTGGGAAGTTTTTGATTCCTGATTCAATCTCTATCCTAGTTGTAGGTGAGTTCAGTCTTTATATTTCTTCATAATTTTGTCTTGTTAGGCTGTGCTTTTCTAAGAATTTGCTCATTTTTCTAGGTTACCCAGTTTTTGGTGTACAGTTGTTCATGGTAGTCTCGTACCCTTTTTATTTTTGTGTTGGTCTAAGTCAGGGTTTGTCTATTTGTTTACTTTAAAAAAAAAAAACTCAATTTCATTATTATTTTTCTATTTTAAAATTTCATTTATTTCTGCTCTAATCTTTGTCATTTCTTTCCTTTTACTAACTTTGGGCTTACTTTGTTCTTTTTTCTAGCTCCTTGAGCTGTACAGTTAGGTTGTTTATTTGAAATCATTCTTCTTTGCTCATGTAGGCATTTTTAACTTGCGTCTTAGTACTGTTCTCGTTTACATCTGCTTTTAGGACGACTTTAAATCCACGTAATAATTATAACGTTGATGACTACAGTGATATAATACTTGATGTGGAAGACAAGGAAAAACAATGCTAGCATGTCAGTTGTGTTTCTAAAAAGGCATTAATAACCTATATGTATGCGTCATTATTAAAACCTGCAACAGGGGCGGTCCCAAGATGGAGGAGGAATAGGAGAGGGAGACCACTTTCTCCTCCACAAATTCATCATTTTAGTGCTGAGAAACTTCCACGAAACAACTTCTGAACACTGGCAGAGGACGCCAGACACCCAGAAACGCAGCCCATTCCCTTCAAAAGGAGCTGGGACAAAATATAAAAGACAGAGAGAGAAAAGAGTTAGGGACGGAGACCCGTCCTGGGGAGGGAGTCACGAAGGAGAAGTTTCCAACAGTAGGAAATCCTCTCTCAGGTGGGTCTGTGGGGAGCTTTGGAATCTCAGAGGGCAGCATAACTGGGAGGGGAAAAAAAAAAAAAAAAAACTACAGAGTACACGCCTACCCGCAACTCCCAGCGGAGAAGTAGCCCAGATGCTCGTGTCTGCCACCAGCGAGCAGGGGCTGGACAGGGAGGCGCGGGCTGCATGCTTAGGGTAAGGACCAGGCCTGAACGCCCTGAGGACAATCTGAAGGAGCTAAGGTGAGATAGCAACCCGAACTGTGGGATCACCAGAGAGAGAAAAAAAAAAGAGAGTACTTTGCCACAAAAGGCTCTAACTCACAGCCTGGCCCACTCACAGAACAAAAGATTGAGCGAATACCAAAGGAGAGCTGGCTGGCTGCGGACTGGCCCCTCCCCAGCCAGAGGCAGAGTGGCAGGCGGGCGACAGCCAGCGCCAGAAGGCAAGGGGCTTTCCAGTCTCAGCCCCAGAGACCAGCACCTTCCACTAAACTGTGAGAAGGCTCCCAGTTGCTAACCACGTCTTCCTGGGGTCTTGGACAGTTGACATCTCCCAGGAGGGTCGCAGCCAGAGATGAGCTCCCCAGAGGAGACACACGGCACACCTGAATGGTGCTCATGCCGCATCTGGGAAGCCGAGCAGCAGGGACCAGGGAGGTGACTGAGATGCACGGCCCACCTGGGATAGCGCACTCGCCAAGCACCCGGTTGCCTGAGCTGCTCGAACCTGGGAAGGGCACAAAATGCACACCCAACTGAGTCTGTGCCTTCGTGGAGTACCCGAGAACCTGAACCCAAGCAGCTTAGACCTGGAAAGTGCATGAAACGCAGGGCCTGCTTTGGACAGTTCCCCTGCAGAGCAACCTGGATCCTGAGCACTGTAGACCCAGGAAGCACACACTGCCTTGAGCTGGGGCAAACCCAGTGTGATCCATACACTGTGAGCACTCCCCACACGCGCCAGTGATATTTGTTTGCAGTGTCCCTAAATGGCACCCCACTCCAGTACTCTTGCCTGGAAAATCCCATAGACGGAGGAGCCTGGTAGGCTACAGTCCATGGGGTCACAAAGAGTCTGACACAACTGAGTGATTTCACTTTCACTTTCGCTCCCCACAACACAACTGAACACCAGAGCCTAAATAGCCACCTTCACCCCCTTGTGTCAGGGCAGAAATTAGACACTGAAGAGACTTGCAAACAAAGGAAGCCAAAATAAACAAAGAGGAGGGAACTGCTCTGGAAGTGACAGGTGCAACAGATTAAAACCCTGTAGTTAACTTTAACTAAGCATTGGAGGGGGCCTATAGAACTTGAGAACAAGTACAAGCTGGAACAAGGAAAAATCTGAAACTGAACTGACCCCGCACTGCCCACAACAGCTCCAGAGAAATTCCTAGATATATTTTTACAATGGTCACTTTTTAATCTTTTTTTAAACTTAAGTTCTTTATTACTCCTTTAATTTTCATTTGTATAACCTATTATTACCTTGCAAAAAAAGACCCTATTTTTAAAGGAAATTTCATATATATATATATTTTATAATTTTTGTGATTGATTTTGTTCTTTGTTTTTTGAGAGTCTAACCTCTACTCGACTGAGCGACTGAACTGGCTGACTGACTGAACCTCTACTCTAGGTTTTTAATCTTTGCTTTTTGGTATGTGTTATCAAATTTGTACGTTTAAGAATCTAATCTTCAGTATCCATTTTCATGTAGGGGTGTGATTAATGGCTTGATTGCTCTCCCCCCTTTTGACTCTCCCTTTTCTCCCCCAGGTCACCTCTGTCTCCTCCCTTCCCCTACTCTTCTCTATTTAACTCTGAGAATCTCTCTGGGTGTTCTGGGCTGTGGAGAACACTTAGGGAACTGATTACTGGCTGGACTGCTCTCTCCCCTTTTTACTCCCCCTCTTCTCCTCCCAGTTACCTCTAACTCTCTCCTCCCTCTTCTCTTCTCCATGTAACTGTGAAACTATCTGGGTGTCCCTCGCTGTGGAGAATTGTTTCACCATTAACCTATATGCTCTATCATCTGTGCTGTATGGATGGAGAAGTCTTGAGGCTACTGTAAGAATAAGACTGAAAGCCAGAGGCAGGAGGCTTAAATCCAAAACTTGAGACCATCAGAGAACTCCTGATTCCAGGGAACATTAATAGACAAGAGCTCACCCAAAAGCCTCCATACCTACACTGAAACCAAGCTCCACCCAAGAGCCAAGTTCCACAGTAAGACATACCACACTAATTCTCCAGAAAAGCAGGAACACAGCCCTGAGCATTAAAAGACAGCCTCCCCAAAGCCATGCCAAACCCATAGACACCCCAAAACTCACTACTGGACACTTCATTGCACTGCAAAGAGACGATATCCAGCTCCATCCACCAGAACACAGATGCAAGCTCCCCTAACCAGAAAACCTTAACAAGCACTAGTCCAACCCCACCCACAGGGAGTAGGCTCCACAATGAATAGGAACCATGAGCTTCCAGCCTACAAAAAAGGCATCCCAAACACAGCAATCCAAACAAAATGAAAAGGCAGAGAAATATTCAGCAGGTTAAGGAACAGGATAAATGCCCACCAAACCAAACAAAAGAGGAGTAGATAGGGAGTCTACCTGAAAAATAATTCAGAATAATGATACTACAGATGATCCAAAATCTTGAAAACACAATGGAGTTACAGATAAATAGACTAGAGACAAGGATTGAGAAGACGCAAGAAATGTTTAACAAGGACCTAGAAAAAATAAAGAAGAGTAAATCAATAATGAATAATGCAGTAAGTGAGATCAAAAGCACTCTGGAGGGAACCAACAGTAGAATACCTGAGGCAGAAGATAGGATAAGTGAGGTTGAAGATAGAATGGTGGGAATAAATGAAGCAGAGAGGGAAAAAGAATTAAAAGAAATGAGGACAACCTCAGAAACCTCTGGAACAATGTTAAATGCCCCAACTTTCGAATCATAGGAGTCCCAGAAGAAGAAGACAAAAAGAAAGACCATGAGAAAATACTTGAGGAGATAATACTTGAAAGCTCCCCTAAAATGGGGAAGGAAATAGCCACCCAAGTCCAAGAAACCCAGAGTCCTAAATAGGATAAACTCAAAGTGAAACACCCCAAGACACATATTAATCAAACTAACAAAGAGCAAATATTAAAAGCAGCAAGGGAAAAGCAACAAATAACACACAGGGGGATTCCCCTAAGGGAACAGCTAATCTTTCAATACAAACTCTTCAGGCCAGGAGGGAATGGCAGGACATATTTAAAGTGATGAAAGAAAATAACCTACAGCCCAGACTACTGTACCCAGCAAGGATCTCATTCAAATATGAAGGAGAAATCTAAAGCTTTACAGACAAGCAAAAGCTGAGAGAATTCAGCACCACCAAACCAGCTCTTCAACAAATGCTAAAGGATCTTCTCTAGACAGGAAACACAGAAAAGGTTTATAAACTCAAACCCAAAACAATAAAACAATGGCAATGGGGTCATACTTATCAATAGTTACCTTAAATGTAAATGGGTTGAATGCCCCAACCAAAAGACAAAGACTGGCTGAATGGATACAAAAACAAGAACTCTATATATGCTGTCTACAAGAGACCCACCTCAAACCAAAGGACACATACCGACTGAAAGTAAAGGGCTACAAAGATATTTCATACAAATGGAGACCAAAAGAAAGCAGGAGTAGCAAAACTCGTATCATATAAAATAGATTTTGAAATAAAGACCATGAAAAGAGACAAAGAAGGACACTACATAATAATCAAAGGATCAGTCCGAGAGGAAGATAAAACAATTAATAATATATATGCACCCAACCTGTAAGCACTTCAATATGTAAGGCACAAGCTAACAAGTATGAAAGGGGAAATTAACAATAACACAATAATAGTGGGAGACTTTAAAACCCCACTCACACCTATGGATAGATCCACCAAACAGAAAATTAGCAAGGAAACACAAACTTTAAATGACACAATGGACCAGTTAGACTTAATTGAAATCTATAGGACATTCACCCCAAAATAATGAATTTCACCTTTTTCTCAAGTTCACACAGAACATTCTCCAGGATAGATCACATCCTGGGCCATAAATCTAGCCTTGGTAAAGTCAAAAAAATTGAAATAATTTCAAACATCATTTTGGATCACAATGCAGTAAGATTAGATGTCAACTACAGAAAAAAAAATTGTTGAAAATACAAACATATGGAGGCTAAACAAGATGTTTCTGAATAACCAACAAATCACAGAATAAATCAAAAAGGAAATCAAAATATGCAGAGAAACAAATGAAAATGAAAACACGACAACTCAAAACCTATGGGATTCAGTAAAAGCAGTGCTAAGGGGATGGTTCATAGTAATACAAGCTTACCTCAAGAAATGAGAAAAATCAAATAAATAACCCAACTCTACACCTAAAGCAACTAGAAAAAGAAGAAATGAAGAACCCAAGGGTTAGGAAGAAAGAAATCGTAAAAATTAGAGCAGAAATAAATGAAAAAGAAACAAAGGAGACTATAGCAAAAAATCAACAAAACTGAAAGCTGGTTCTTTGAGACGATAAATAAAATAGACAAACCATTAGCCAGACTCATCGAGAAAAAAAGGGAGAAGAATCAAATCAACAAAACTGGAAATGAAACTGGAGAAATCACAACAGACAACACATAAATACAAAGGATCTTAAGAGACTACTATCAGCAACTATATGCCAATAAAATGGACAACTTGGAAGAAATAGATGAATTCTTAGAAAAGTATAACCTTCCAAAAATGAACCAGAAGAAACACAAAATCTTAGCAGACCCATCACAAGCACAGAAATCTTTGACTTTACCTTTGACAAAGGACGCAAGAATATACAATGGAGAAAAAGACAATCTCTTTAACAAGTGGTGCTGGGAAAACTGGTCAACCACCTGTAAAATAATGAAACTAGAAAACTTTCTAACAGCATACACAAAAATAAACTCAAAATGGATTAAAGATCTAAATGTAAGACCAAACACTGTAAAACTCCTAGTGTAAAACATAGGCAAAACACTCTCTGACATAAATCACAGCAAGATCCTCTATGAACCACCTCCCAGAGTAAAGCAAATAAAAGCAAAAATAAACAAATGGGACCTAATTAAACTTAAAAGTTTTTGCACAATGAAGGAAATTATATGCAAGGTGAAAAGACAGCCTTCAGAATAGGAGAAAATAACAGCAAATGAAGCAACTGACAAAGAATTAATCTCTAAGCAGTTCATGCAACTCAATGCCAGAAAAATAAATGACCCAATCAAAAATGGGCCAAAGAACTAAACAGACATTTCTCCAAAGAAGACATACAGATGGCTAACACACACATGAAAAGATGTTCAACATCACTCATTATCAGATAAATGAAAATCAAAACCACAATGTGGTACCATCTCACACCAGACAGAATGGCTGCCATCAAAAAGTCTGCAAACAATAAATGCTGGAGAGGGTGTGGAGAAAAGGGAACCCTCTTACACTGTTGGTAGGAATGCAAACTAGTATAGCCAGTATGGAGAACAGTGTGGAGATTCCTTAAAAAACTGGAAATAGAACTGCCATATAACACAGCAACCCCACTGCTGGGCATACACAGTGAGGAAACCAGAATTGAAAGAGGCACATGTACCCCAATGTTCATTGCATCACTGTTTACAATAGCCAGGACATGGAAGCAACCTAGATGTCCATCAGCAGACGAGTGGATAAGAAAGCTGTGGTACATATACACAATGGAGTATTACTCAGCCATTAAAGAGAAAGCATCTGAATCAGTTCTAATGAGGTGGATGAATCTGGAGCCTATTATACACAGTGAAAGAAGTCAGAATGAAAAACACCGATTACAGTATATTAATGCATATATATGGAATTTAGAAAAATGGTAATGACGACCCTATATGCGAGACAGCAAAAGAGACACAGATCCTGTGGGAGAAGGTGAGGGTGGGATGATTTGAGAAAATAGCATTGAAACATGTATATTACCATATGTCATGTCCAAGTTCAATGCATAAAAGAGGGCACTCAAAGCTGGCGCACTGGGACAACCCAGAAGGATGGGATGGGGAAGGAGATGGGATGGGGAGGGAAGTGGGAGGGGGTTTCAAGATGGGGGACACATATACACCTGTGGCTGATTCATATCAATGTATGGCAAAAACCACCACAATATTGTAAAGTAATTAGCCTCCAATTAAAATAAATAAATAATTTTTTTAAAAAAAAACCTGCGATGGAAATTATATGGAATTTTGAATAAATGACTCAAGGAAAGTCATCTTCAGAATTTTTTCCTTCATTGAAAAAGAAGTGCCCTCCCCCAAAATAAATAAAATAAGGATAAATAAAGTGTGCCTATCATAGTAATCATTGTGTTCCAGATCACCTCCATTCCTGTTAAACCTTTTGCAAACTTCACAGCTGTAAGTGGAACATGCAATCAAAGAAAACGTAACTCCAACTTTTAAAGTTGGCCTCTAGCAAGATGAAGGAGCAACGCCCATAAGATTTTCCTTTAAGAGCTAGACAACCCAAGGAACATTCTCAAGGGTTTTAAAATACAGTTCATAGGCTGTTTTCTCCTTTCTCTCTGCAAAAGATTTTCTGAATTTAAAAAGTCACTGTTTCTCTACTGGATTTTATTCAATTTTAATCTTTGAAACCAACTGTCTTTATATATTATACAAAAAGTAAATCTTCTTAATAAAAGCTTATATGTCTTTCTAGATTTAATTTAGACTCTGACAAATTAAAATGGGGCATTTCTTTCTCTACTTGGAATTTTTTCATCTAAATACATAGATTATTTGTAGACCTGTCTCTGGAATCTTTTTCTCCTTCACTAATGACATTTTATATGCCAGCCAATTCACATTAACATAAACAGCATGAATGAAGCGCTACTCCATCCATCTCTTAGTTATTTTCTGTTGACTACTTAAATCATTCCAGTTACTTATAATACATGTCAGAAGCAATTTTTTAGACTTAGGAGGAAATTAATGGTTAATATGATTATGAGTATAATCTGTAAACGTTGGACACTATTTTAAAGAGTCAACAAAAACTCTGCAAAAATGTAAAAGACAAAGGCTGCGGTGTGTTCATATTACTAAAAACATCAATACTCTTACAATATATATGCTAGGACAGTGACTAGGGCATTGTGATGTAATTGCATCAATAATTAATACTGAAGTACTCTTGCTGAGATATAAAATTAATTTGGAGATGTCTAGAATCATAGATCTCACATCTAGAAACGAGCTTACAGTCCAGCTCCCTGTTCTTACAGCTGATTTTACAACTGAGAACTCTCGAGTGTCAAATAGGCAACTTTCAAGGTCATCCAGAAATTTACTGGTAGATCAGGGAAATGGATCCAGGAATACATTTTGGCTCAAAAGTACTTATGAACGTGTGTAAGAATGACCGGGGCTTTGTGCTACTTAGCAGCTGTGGGAGGAAGGGTGGTCTACTTCACCTTTGTGAGTGTTACTTTCCAATCAGAAGAAAGAACATAACTGTTCTTAAGAACATAACCTCCCATTGTTGTCATGAGGATCATTTGAAGTAACTGTGTAAAGGTACTCTACAAATATAGTCGTGTAACTATTGTAGGACTCATATGTATTTTGGTATCTGAAATGGAGCTGTTGTTAAATGAATCCTGCAAGAAACCAGGATGTAACTGTTCCCCTATGGGGAAGCACTTCACTTCTTACCAAAATTAAAAATGACTGATACAGATACCCCCGTGGTTCCTCCAGTTGCCTCAAAAACAGGAAATTGGTGCTTTCAAATCAATGCTTACTCCAGTTCTGACTCTAACTTCAACAGCTGTTTCATCTCTCTTAAACAGAACTAGCTGCACCACTGAAATCTGAGCATCCTCCCTGTGACTGACAGTTTTCTCCTAAAGCTATAATGGAGCTTGTTGGATAAAGGTTAATTGCTAACTGTGGAGTGCTAATGATACTATATTGATGAAATTATGGGCCCACTGATAGAGAAAAGGTTCCCCAAACACTGGAAGCTGGAGGGAAGCTCTAAATAATACTTATTGATTTTTTTTTCTCTGAAGACCTCTAAGCAGCACAAACGACTCAAAATAATAAAAATCATCCACAGAGCTTTCCATTCTTGGTAATTCATTTCTTTGCTTCCCATGTTCTACTTGCCAGTAGACAGTTATCATTTTAGTAATTATGTGTCTCAAAATCAGCAGTTGATACCTTGGAGAAAACAAAGTGAAAGTGTTAGTCACTCAGTCATATCCAACTCTCTGCAAACCCATGGACTGTAGCCCGCCAGGCTCCTCTGTCCACGGAGTCCTCGAGGCAAGAATACTAGAGTGGGTTGCCATTGCCTTCTCCTGGAGATCTCCCCAACCCGGGCTCGAACCTGGGTCTCCTGCATTACAGGCAGATTCTTCAGCATCTGAGCCACCAGTGAAACCCACCTTGGAGAAAGAAATTCTACAAATTTAATTTATTCCCTTACATTGAGTTTCCATCTCCTTTTGAGTTGTGCGTTATAAAGTGTGATTATCAGCCAGCAGCTCTTAAACCCCATGGGTTTCAGACAAATGAAGCTCCAAAAGAGTGGTGGATTGAAAGTATTTGAAATCATTTTACTTCAGAAAATGTCCTTATGACCCTTAATTCCCAAGTTAGGCTTTACTCTTGCTTGAATTTGGCTATAGAATTTATCTCCACGGTTTGTTCCATCTGCCAGTAGAGCAGCCTCTATGCACTTTCAATACTCTTTTCATTACCATTAGCTTAGCTTCTGTTGACTGAGTTCCTTGAACTAGGCTCTGTTGAATTTTGTATGTGTCATTTAATGATCATATCCACCCTAGGACCTTAGCGTTATTATCTCGATTTGAGACTTGAGGAGATGGGAAATCAGGGGTCATAAACTCTTCCTTCAGTTCACGGAGTTGGTGACATCAGCACCGCAGCAGGACTTGTGTATCCAGGCAAGAGATCCAGGGCTGCAGCCTGAACAACATTCCTCCTTTCCTCTTGCCCAGATCCATTCCCTGGGCCCAGAGTTTTCAGACTAAGACTTTCACTTTTCTATGAAACTTGTCCAGTCCCACAGAGAAATCCTTACCAAGTTCTCTGCATGGTTTTAGAACATATTTTTAATCTACCCAAGCTTCCCTGGTGGCACAGATGGTAAAGAATTTGCCTGCAGTGCAGGAGACCCAGGTTCGATACCTGGATTGGGAAGATCCCCTGGAGAAGGAAATGGCTTCCCACTCTGGTATCCTTGCCTGGAGAATCCCATGGGCAGAGGAGGCTGGAGGGCTACTGTCCATGGGGTTGCAAAGAGTAGGGCACAACTGAGCTACTAACACTTTCACCTTCTTTTCTCCAAGGTATCAACTGCTGATTTTGAGACACATAAATTATTAAAATAACACTTTTGCTTTAATCTACCCAGTCATTTCCGTGTTTGGTATAAATTTAGATTATATATTACCTAAATTTGCTCACTTACACTTTGAAATATGCTAAAGGATAGATAAGAAAGAGCAATGATCTATAAGATGAAAGAGGGAGGAATAATTAGCTGTAATTTAAGGGATTCACACAAAGGGGGTGAGGCTTAAGTTCTGGATATCTGTATCCCAAGGGGTCCAAATCTACTCTGCAGTCTATCTCCCAAACTCCAGGACTGAAAGATATCAGTCATCATCCTTCTGCTAATATTTTTTTTAAATTATCTAAATATTCCAAATAAACAAATCAAGAAAACCTATGACAATTTAACAGAGAAATCACTGTAAAAGGAGCCACCAAGCTTCATGCATTTATTCTGAGAGTTGAATGGTTTAGGGAATCAGAGATACAGTCTGCGGCAATAACTGGATCAGAAAGAATAGGGAGAAAAAGGCAGAAGTTCTCGAGTATAAGGCATTTCACACCATAGAATTTCATGCCATCATGAAATTAGAGAAGTACATGTCATATACATACTGTCATATACACAAACTATGTGATTCATTCTTTAGTGAGCATTCATAAGAGTTCTCCGCCAGCTCCTCTCAGTTCATCAGAGTACTGATGAGAAGAAAACAGCGGCTGCAGTTATGAAAACACAGAATTCCCAAGCTAGATGGGACTTTATATTCAATCTAGTTATAGTTCAGTTCAGTCGCTCAGTCGTGTCCAGCTGTTTGCAACCCCATGGACTTCAGCATGCCAGGCTTCCCTGTCCATCACCAACTCCGAGAGCTTGCTCAAACTCATGTTTCACTGAGTTGGTGATGCCACCTAACCGTCTTATCCTCATGCCTGTTATGTGATGGACACAAGACCCGGTGAGGTCCAGTGATGCTACAAGACCTCAGTCACTTAGTGGCTGAACCAGGACTGCATCAGCTAATCTCTTCGCTTCTGATTCACTGCCCTTTCAGTCCCGCCTTGTTTTTCTCCATCACCTTGTGTTCCCCTATAGTTCAGGATGGACATCTGCAACCACGTCATCCCTCTCCTCCCCAAGGGGTAATCTGAACGAGAGGAGGAATACAGAGGAATACAACTCGGTTTGTAGCATGGATCAACTTAACTCACTTTTATATGGCTACTTTACATCCACCAAAAACACACATCTCTCAAAATGACCTCTGCTTGCAGAGACCAAGAGACCTTGCTGGTGAGTTTCCATAGAAACAGTTTCTGGAAACGAAAAAATATGACTTAATTTTGGCTGGAGAGCTACATGTGTCCTCTGTCCTTCTTACAAAGTGTTTGGACCTCTAGGGGCTGTTATACATGCCCTTTCTGGGAGTCTGGGGTCAGTTACCAACACTCTCCGCGGCTCATACTTCCTTCGCATCGCAGGTCCTGCAGCCTGAAATGAACAGGAGTGTAATCAGGAGAGGTCTGAGAGTCCTTTTCTCTGCCCAGCAATGCAGAAGCCCAAGCCCCCCATTAACCTCATTTTATTTTGCTGAATTTATAGGTTGAACTTTATATGTATACATATATACACATACTTAAATATACAATATATACACACATATCTAGATACATAATATACACATATTTAAATATACATATATAAATATATACATGCATACACACATATAAATACACACAGACATATATATATATATATATATTTGTGTGCCAGGTATTAGTTGTGGCATGCCGAAGCTTTAGCTGCAGATGTGAACTCTGAGTTGTAGCATGTAGGATCTATTTCCCCGACTAGGAATTGAACCTGGGCCCCCTGCATTGGGAGCACAGAGTCTTAGCCGCTGGACCATCAGGGAAGTCCATAGGCTGAACTTCTTTAATTGAATTTTATACTGTTCCCCAATTAAGGGAACCTCTCACTTGCTAAGACTTACTGGTCCCGAACACTGCGTACTGGCCCCGTTGAGCATCTCTGGAGCATTGCTGGGTAGCTTGGGTCCCCACTGCACTTCCCCTAAAGCTACATTAATTAGAAAATGGGACAGCTGCAGTATTTCTTAGTAAGGCAAATTCCTAGACCCCACTCAGGTCTACGAAATCAAACTTTGCATTTATTGCAAGGTCCTCAGGTAATTCTATTGTGACCTAAATTCTGAGACCCTCTGCTCCAGAGAGCATGTGGAGAATCAGGGCAAATTCTATCTGTAAGCAGATGCTCTACCCTTGCTACTGAACCTGTGGTCCATCGTCAGCATCACCTGGGAGCTTGTTAAAACTGCAGAAGCTCCACCCCCACCCCAGGTCTGCTGAATTAGAATCTGCATTTTAACGAGATCCCTTGTTAAAAATCTGTATTTTAACAAGATCGCTACACAATAAAAACCGAGAACGGCTCCAAGAGATTTCTGTCTGAAAAGTTAGGTAATGAAGGCCAAATTCATTTCTCTTGCTGGAATCCCTTGCATATTTTGCCACTCTCTTCCCTTGTCTTTTATGAGATAGTTAGAGCTTCAGGCAAAAGCCCTCTTTCATAAGAGGATTTCAAGGGATGCCAAGCTCCCCAGGGTGGCCCAAGGAACTTCTGTTTTCAGGCAAATTCTCAGAGCTCTGCTGACAAAGAAGACAGCCTCTGGCCATTGCAGACAGGCCTCCAGGAAAGTGAGTTTGCCTGGGGAAAGGCCAAGCAGTAACTGTTTTACCCTCCATCCTTGAATCTGGTTAAAGTAACTCTCTACTCCTGTGTTTATTTTCCTGTTTAACTCACTGAAAACCTTGAATAAAGTTTGATTAATATTAATCCCAGCTAAAAGGGTCATAGGGAATCCTGGCAGTCCAGGGGTTAAGACTGTCCTTCCAATGCAGGAGCTGCCAGTTTGACCCCTGGCTGGGGAAAGAAGATCATACATGCCTGCACAGTGAGGCCAAAAAAATAATTAAAAAAAAATTGTTTTAAAGGCTCATAAATAGATCTAAGATGGTCCACAAAGCTGGCAACCCAGCTTATCCAGGCCTGACTCTCCTGTTAAATTGCAATTTCACTTTATTCTCCAGGGACATCAGTCATTTACCAACTTGGCCAACTTCATTTCCTTGTACTCTGCCTGTTTTCTACAGTGTGGTGGAAATAAATGGTCTTCACATCAGAAATTCTTTCTTATTTATTGGTTATACTGTGAAGCCTTGAGCAAATAACTTAAGCTTTCTAGGTTTTTTTCTTTACTTAGAAAATCCTGGTGATAGGGCTTAAGGCAAACTGTCCGGTGTTAGGGTTTTATTTACTCTTTGTTAGACTAAAGGGAGGCTATTTTTCAGAGTCGGTTGTAAAGCTGTATGGCATTTCACAAACGTGGTTTTTTTTTATGCCAAACTGATGAGTCTTAAGTCATAGTTCACAGATTTCCATTCTTTTTCAAATATTCCTGGACCCTCTGCTTTCTCCCTCTTGTGATCCACTAATACCATATGTAGATTTACACTGTTACCAGCGAAGCCTGCAGACACCACCTTGCACACCCCATTTGCTGTCCTTGATCTTTCATCTTCCAACCAGACTTCTGTAATGCAACTCACTTGTGCCAACCCAGGCACTAACAGTACATTTTGCAAATGAGATCCTTTGGGATGATGTTAGTTCAGATACTGCCCCCTCCTCCTGAAGTCTAGACACCTTCCAGGGAGTCTATGCCATTCATTATTCATGTATGGGTCTGTCATTTAGTCCCCAAGAGTTCTTAGAATAAAAACCTTGCTTTTCTACCCCCTTTCAATGGTATAGTTGAACAAATCAGAGCGATTCCTGACATCGGCATAGTGGTTTACATTTTGCACTGGACTGTAACAGTAAGATCTCACTTTTACTTTCATTTTTAAAAAATCCGTAAGGTAGGGATGTTTGAACCTGTTATGGAAAGGAAAAACAACTTGCCCAAAGTCACCAGCTAACAATGGCAGATGTGGGTCAATCACAAATCTACAGGCTGTGACCGTGACTCTGGGGGGTCTTACAGCATGAATGAGGGTTAGGGGGTTTGCAGAACAGAAGTGGAGTCAAATAGGGGCTCCCCACCATCAGAATCCATTCTTTCCAAGTGCTTCCTTCTCTCTCTCTCGGCTCCCAGAATCTAGTTTTATGTTTTCATCTTTGTACTAATCACATTTTAGAATCTCCTTTTATGAACATTTCTTTACTAGTGTAAGAACTCCTGGAAGGAAAGTAACATAGCTTCTTTATATTTGTAGTTCCAGAACCTAACACAACATCTGACACTTAGTTTAACAAAATGCATGTTTATTGGATGAATTTCAAGAGTTTGTGTAGATCAGCGGTCCCCAACCTTTTTGGTACTAGGGACCGGTTTCATAGAAGACAAGTTTTCCAAGGACAGGGGACAGGGGACACTTTGGGGATGATTCAAGCACATAACATTTATTATGCACTTAGTTTCTATTATTAGTATATCAGCTCCACCTAAGATCATCAGACATTAGATTCCGGAGGTTGAGGACCTGTGGTGTAGATGCATTGCAAACCAAACCAAACAAAGGCACTTTGCCTTATGTTCACTGTGCTTGGATACAGGAAGCTCAACTTAGAAAATCCATCCAAATCCATCTTGCTGTAGAATTAGACTTAAAGCTTTGACAATAAACACCACCCCAGTCATTAGAAAGGGTGTCTGCTCATCTAGACATTATATTACAGATGCTAAGAACACAAGTGAACCCAGGCTACCTAGATTTGAACCCAGCCTTCATTAGCTGCAAGTCCCTGAATAAGTTACCTCACTTCTCTGTGTTTCCATTTCTTTATGTGTAAAATGAGAGGAAATGGTTTACTTCACATTTTTTGAGATTGAGTGGATTAAACAATTTTATATTTACAGTGCTAGGTGACGCTAGTGGTAAAGAAGCTGCTTGCCAGAGAAGGAGACCTGGGTTTGATCCCTGGGTCAGGAAGATCCCCTGAAGAAAGAAATGGCAACCCACTCCAGTAATCATGCCTGGAGAATCACACAGACAGAGGAGCCTGGCAGGCTTCAGTCCATGGAGTGGCAAAAGAGTTGGACACGACTGAGTAACACATTTCTCCGTATCGTTGGAGCCACTGTTTCCTGTTTCATTTTGATATTAGGGCCAACAACTTCCAAACTGGCCCATGTTTACTATCAACATTATCAATACATGTTGGATAATACTGACTTTATCTCTTCTTATCCCAGTGTCATCAAATGACACCCATGCACTATCCAAGTGTTCGTTTAGCAAATACTCTTTGCCTGGAGAGATTCTGGCTCTAGAATTACATTGTCCATACAGTGTTTGGCTATATAAATTTACATTTACATTAATCAAAATTAAATAAGGTAAAAAATTCCATTTCTCAGTTGCACTAGCTACATTTCAAGTATTCCGTCACTACATGTGTCTGTCTGGTGGCTACTGGATTGGATGGTACAGATAGAGAAAATTTCCCTTAGCGCAGAAAGCTCTGTTACATAGAGCTATAGTATAAATACAAAGATAGAAGCCAACATTCTACTAAAGAAGATAAATAATAAATAAATATATGATCACTATGAATTAATAATTTTCTATGAAGAAACATATTTAGTTACTGAAACATTGTTAGAAAAATTAACTGATAATTAATTCCTTAATGAACTGTCACATCATTATATTAAAATTATAACTGGCTTACCAATTACAAAAGTAGAAGATGTTTATTAGAGAAAATTTAGAGAATACAGAAAATTATAAAAAGGAAAATAAAAATATACCTAGGAATATTTTATCTTATTTTATTTGATATTTGTAGACTATTTATTTTACCATGTCAATCTTTGAAGCACTATTTTTAGTGTCTATGAAACAATGTAATTTCTGAATTTAGTGTTATTTTATCACTGACCTCATTAGAATTTAGATTATTTTAAAATTATTTGTTCTAATATCTAAATGAGTATTCATATATATAATTCTTTGCCTGCCTTTTTATTATTTCTTCATGAAAAATCTTTAGAGTACCATCTCTAGAGCAAAGTTATTAAACATTTTTAGATTCAGCTCATAGTAAAAGATTTTTCAAAAATTTGAACTTATTTGTGCATGTACTTACCCTTGGCAACTGTATATTTTATTTCCTATAACTGTGGGAAGTATTTTGTTTAAACGTTATTTTTTGATTAACAGTGAGAATGAACATCACTTCAAATATTTACTAAACATATATTTATCTATATATATCTTCTCTGAGTTATCTATTTTAGTTTTACATCAAATTTTCAACTGCAAAATTAGATGAGCTCTTTGTATTTTAAGAATAGTAACCATTTGTCTTTCCTATTTTGAGCCAACATTTTCCCCAGTTTGTTGAATATCATAATTATGTTTCTATTTTTTTACATGGAAAAGTTCTGAAACTCATATGTGGCAAATTTATTTCCTGGCTTTTAAGTTTTGAAAGCCTCTGTGTTTAGAAGACTCCTTGACACACAGTGAAAACTCAGTAAGTATTGGATAAATGTAAGTTTAAATGAATTGAAATATTTGACCCATACTGACAAACCATAGCCTCATTCTTTTTTCCTACAGATGCAGGCCAATCCTTCCAATCATTTTAATGTAACTTGGAACCAGAAGAAAAGTTTGGCATTTGTACTGATTTTCTGATGGTAGCATACTCAGTATCTGGGGGATTACCATAACCTAGTGTGTTCCTGAATGGGCTTCTCTGGTGGCTCAGCATTAAAGAAATCACCTGCCAATACAGGAGACTTGGGTTTGATCCCTGGGCTGGGAAGATCCCCTGGAGAAGGAAATAGCTACCCACTCCAGCATTCTTGCCTGGAGAAACCCATAGACAGAGGAGCCTGGTGAGATACAGTCCATGAGGTTGCAAAGAGTTGGACATGACTGCACAACTAAACAGCGACAACAGTCCCTGAAGGGGACCTCTTACAAAGCTCCTGACCCTGCGTTTGTGTCCATCTGGCCCCGATGGACACTGTAGATATTTCCTGTCCCACAGGGTCAGTGCTTTTTGGTAGCTGCTGTGTTTTTGTAATTTTTCAAGTAGTACCTCCCATTATTTTTTGTTTATAAATTTTAATTGGATTTTTACAAATTTTGGTTTTGTTTTTTTGTGGTTTTGGTTTGATCATGCCACATGGCATGTGGGATCTTAGTTCTATACCCAGGGATCAAGCCCATGTCCTCTGCACTGGAAGCACAGAGTCTTAGCCATTGGTCCACCAGGGTAGTCCCTCCCACTATGTAATAAATGTTTAAAATCCACTTCCACCTCTTCTCAATATCTGCCTGGCTTCTTCTGTCCTCTTTCTTCTATTAAAATTTTGAGCATACAAGCATGATAAAAAAGGATAATTAATTGAAGATCAGTGGTATGAGGCATACAAAAAGAATACTGTGTCTTGTTTCTTAATATTTCATCATGAAATCATAGTGATACAATTTGTATCAGGGGAAAAGAAAGCAAAGAACTAAAGAGCCTCTTGATAAAAGTGAAAGAGGAGGGTGAAAAAGTAGACTTAAAAGTCAACATTCAAAAAACTAAGATCATGGCATCCAGTCCCATCACTTCATGGCAAAAAGATGGGGAAACAATGGAAACAGTGACAGACTTTACTTTGGGGGGCTCAAAATCACTGCAGATGGTGACTGCAGCCATGAAATTAAAAGACGCTTACTCCTTGGAAGGAAAGTTATGACCAACCTAGACAGTATATTAAAAAGCAAAGACATTACTTTGCCAACAAAGGTCCATCTAGTCAAAGCTATGGTTTTTCCAGTAGTCATGTATGGATGTGAGAGTTGGACCATAAAGAAAGCTGAGCACCAAAGAATTGACGCTTTTGAACTGTGGCGTTGGAGAAGACTCTGGAGAGTCTCTTGGACTCCAAGGAGATCCAACCAGTCCATCCCAAAGGAGATCAGTCCTGAATATTCGTTGGAAGGAACGATGCTAAAGCTGAAACTCCAATACTTTAGCCACCTGATGTGAAAACTGACTCACTGGAAAAGATCCTGATGCTGGGAAAGATTGAAGGCAGGAGGAGAAGGGGATGACAGAGGACAAGATAGTTGGATGGCATCACCGACTCAATGGACATGAGTTTGAGCAAGCTCCAGGAGTTGGTGATGGACTGGGAGGCCTGGTATGCTGCAGTCCACGGTGTCACAAAGAGTTGGACTTCACTGAACGACTGAACTGAACTGAGAAAGACAGAAGTCAGCATGCATGTGTGCTAAAGTCCTGTCTGACTCAGCCCTGGTCTGACTCTGTGCGAGCCTATGGACTGCAGCCTGCCAGGCTCTTCTGACCTTGGGAATCTCCAGGCAAGAATACTGAAGTGGGATGCCATTTCCTCCTCCAGGGGATCTTCCCAGCCCAGGGACTGAACCCACGTCTCTTACCTCTTCTGCATTAGCAGGCAGTTCTTTACCACTAGTGCCACCTGGGAGGCCCAAGTCAGCATAAAAGTCAAAGTGAAAGTCACTCAGTCATTTCCAACTCTTTGCGACCCCATGGACTATACAGTCCATGGAGTTTTCCATGCCAGAATACTGGAGAGGGTAGCCATTCCCCTCTCCATGGGTCTTCCCAATCCAGGGATTGACACCAAGTCTCCCGCATTGCAGGCAGATTCTTTACCAGCCAGGAAAGCCTAAGAATACTATAGTAGATAGCCTATCCCTTCTCCAGCGGATCTTCCCGAACCAGGAATCAAACCAGGGTCTCCTGCATTGCAGGCAGATTCTTTACCAACGGAGCTATCAGGGAAGCCCAAGTCAGCATAAGCATGGGCAAAGAAACGTTTGTCCTTGGAATGTCTGTGGAGGTGGCCAGGTCCATTCATCAGACCTGCCACACTCCTAGGAAACCACACAGCCTATTTATTCATAATGAACCACACAGGCTTCTGCAAATGGGCTTTTCCTCCATTTTCCTCTTTGGGGGTACTTACAAGTCCATAATACTGAAACGTCCTGGTCAACTTTGCACTTTGCCTGACAAACATCTGTCTTGCAAGTTTCACTATGAATGTTGCCTCCTCAGTCAAGTTGCCCTAATTTATTTATACTGAATTAGGCCCTTGTGTCTTCTCATTATTTACTTTAAAACTTTCAAAACATTGTTCTTTAATAACTAATTTTTTTACCTTAATTTGGATATAGTTATACAGTCACAGGAATTTGCAAAAATAGTACCCTGTACCCTTCATCGCATTTCCCCCAGTGGTTTTATCTTACAAAACTCTAGCATAATATCATCACAGGAAGTTGACATTGGCACAATGTATGTCTACACTTTTATGCTATTTTATGGCATCTTTATACTCATGAAGTTACCACCAGCCAAATCTCCGTCATGTTACCATTCGAGGTCACACCCACCCACTCCTCCCGCCATCCCAGACCCCTGGCAGCCACGAATTTCTTGTCTATCAGTATAATTTTCCATTTTAAAAATGTTATATAAATGGAATTATACCATATGTGACCTTTGGAGAAAGGCATTTTTTTTCTACTCAGCCTATTGCCTTTGAAATATTACTGACAGATTAGAGACTATGTCTGCCATGCCCTCCTCCAGGGCATCTTCCTGACCCAGGGACTGAACTCTGGACTCCTGTGTCTCCTGCATTGCAGGTGGATTCTTTTTCACTGAGCGACCAGGGAAGCCCTGATACATTTTATATATATATATATATATCTTATTATAGCCCAGGGCTATATATATATATATATATTATATATATATATCCTATTATAGCCCAGGGCTTCCGTGGTGGCTCAGTGGTAAAAAAAAATCCTCCTGCCAATGGAGGAGACGCAGGTTCAGTCCTTGGGTTGGGAAAGTCTTCTGGAGGAGAGACTGGCAACCCACTCCAGTATCCTGGCCTGGGAAATCCCATGGACAGAAGAGCCTGGTAGGCTACAGTCCATGGGGTCACAAAAGAGTTGGATACGACTTAGTGACTAAACAATTACAGTCTACAACTAACATTTTGCTAGTTTGAATGAAAGCATACCTCTCTTTACCCACTCCCATTTATAAAAATTAATTATCTAAAAATCTCCTCTTCATACACAATAACCATATCAGAAACTGTCCCAATTTTGCCTAAATCACTAAATATAATTTAGAAGACTAAAGAGAAAAAGGAAAGCAAATTATATCAACTCAGTTTTACTCTCTTGTTCCACCTTCCTTCCTGATGTTCCAAGGTTTCTTTTTTCATTTTCTGTTTACAGAACTTCCTTACGCCATTATTCGAGGGTCAGTCTGGCAACAAATCCATCCTTTTTGCTTTCCTTCAGCTGAGAGCATCTCAATTTCCCCTTTATTCCTCAAGGTTATTTTCACTGGCTATAGAATTCTGAGCTGTCATTGTGGGGATAGGAGGGCCTAGTTACTACTTCCCAAGTGACCTCCCCTGACAACCTGGCAGGCAGAGTCCTTGTTACTCCTGACAGTTAAGTTTCAGCTCTCTGACTGCCCAACTCTGACACCACCATGGTCGGGGCAGGATGAGGGGTGACTGGGAACAAACTGTCAGGCAAGGGTGGGCACCTTGGCTCCTCACTCGGCTTTGACTCATGGGGGTAGGATGATGTTTGACTTGAAGAGAGGTGTCTGCAAGATGTCTGTCTTCTGAGGCTGCCCCTTTGCTGGGCCTTTGGTTAGAGAGACCAGGCTTTTCCTGCTGCTTTTACGGCTGTCCTTGGCATTTCTGACACTCAGCCCAGGATACATGAGGCAAAGAAGAAAACCCAGAGAAATCACTGCTACGTTGTTCCTTGGATCCTGAGGTCCATGGCCGATCTGCCTACTTCTCTTCACCTCTCAGAGTCTTCTTATGCTTGTTTATATATAATGTTCAGGGATTCGGGTTGTACTAAGTGGGAGAAATAGGGAAAATAATACTTCCATCAGGCTTCCCAGGTGACTCAGTGGTAAAGAATCTGCCTGACAATGCAGAAGACTCAGGTTTGATCCCTGGGTTGTGAAGATGCCCTGGAGAAGGAAATGGCAACCCATTCCAGTATTCTTGCCTGGGAAATCCCATGAACAAAGGAGCCTGGCGGGCTACAGTCCATGGGGTTGCGAAAGAATCAGACACGACTTATCTACTAAGCAACAATCCTTCTATCAGTGAAAGTTTTTTTTTCTAAGAATTTTTTTTTATGCAGACCATTTTTAAAGTGTTTATTGAAGTTATTACAATATTGATTCTGTTGTTTTTTATGTTCTGTTTTTTTGGCCATGTGGCATGTGGGATCTTAGCCTGCAGATCAAGGATTGAATCCTCACCCCCTGCACTGGAAGGTGAAGTCTTAACCTCTGGACCTCCAGGGAAGTCCCCAGAAATGGAAGTCTTAATTTCTTATTTTAATGATACTAACATCAACTAGATTTCAGACATTCTGATGAAAAAGTTTGCACTTTGTTTTTGTCCTTAGAATGTACAGTCAAATGACTGTTTTAAAGTCACTTGTAAAAATTACTCTATGTAGTTATGTCACCAATAGAGGTATTTTACTTTCCTTTTTGTTTTTAGGACCTGCTTTTTAATTTAATTTAATTTACAGTTATGTAAAATATTTAACTAATCCTCACTCAAAGGTATAGTTAAGGAAATTGAGCTTCAATATCTGCCCCCACCATACTTCCTCCTCCTTCGGTGACTATTTTTTCAAAAATTATAAGGTTTATCCTCCATTTTTTAAAAATATAAATAAATATATGTATTCATATAATCTCCTTCTTAGTCAATTGTTTGCCTACAATATACATTTTTCTCTACTTTTCCTTTCCACTTAATATATTAGATATATTAAGATATAGAGATATTCCTCATTCTTTTCTTCAGCTACAGAATACTCTATTGAGTAGCTATCTTATTGTTCAAATTCAACCAGGGCAATAAATAACCTTGTCCATATAATCTCTTTTTAATTAAGTGATGAATTTGGGTGCCTTGGACCTTCGCTGCAGCACACAGGATCTCTGTTGCAGCAGGAGGGATCTGTTGGCCTCTGTAGCCGTGGGGCTCAGGCTTGTTTCTCCGTGGCATGTGGAATCCTCCCAGACCAGGGATCGAACCCATGTCCCCTGCACTAGCAAGTGGATTCCTATCCACTCTACTGTCAGGGAAGTCCCTTCCAAACTGTTTTTAATAGCTTTTTATATATTAGGGTTATGCGGCAATCTTATTTAAAAACTGCAAATTCTTTTTATAACTATTTATTGAAAATTTACCATATCAGCACTTTTTGTGTTACAAGTGACAAAAAAGAAAAAACACATACTCTTTATTTAAAAAGATACAGGAGCTGCATAACTGAAAAGTCCAGAAGTAAGACTAGCTCCAGCAACACTCAGTTTATTTATAAGTGCACACAATACACAGCTGATGTCACCAAAGATTTTTCTTCCCTACTCTTCTCTTTCAGTTTCTCTAATAATAGCAAAATGGCTGCAGCAGTGCCAGCCCTCACATCCTCACAGGGCCTCACCCAAGAAAAATGTAAGTGCTCCTACTAGTAATTCCAAGAAGAAATGCAATTTCCTCCTGCAAAATTCCAGCAAACTTCTTCTTGGTTTATTTTAGTTTGAATTGATTGACATGGCTGTTTATGGCCATTTGCTGTGACAGGGAGATAGGATATTGAGGAGATGAATCAAATCATGACCATCCACCCCTGGAGCTAGGAGGTGATTAGGAGTCACTCTCACCCAAATATCATGACTAAGAGTAGGTTACAGATGGTTTCCCAAAGGCCATTTGGAGTCTTGCTTTTTGTTGGAGAGTGGTTATTAGATGATCAAAAAGTAATTCAGTTTCATGTCAGGGGTGTCATGCACTGTACCAAACCCTACGGGCACAAAGCTAAAACAGCTCTTCCAAGCTTCCTTACCTACATTTACTTAAGTACTCACTTTACCTGAAGACTCTTCTCCCAGTGGATGTTTCCAGCTTGATTTTATACATACACATTCTTCCATTTTTATATTAATATTCTGTCTCAATATCTCTACAAACAATGACTGGAGCAATATGCAATGTTTCTAGAAAAGCAGAGAATCTGGAGTGAGACTCTAACTTTGAACTTTTAACATGACTAATTACATGACCCTGATCAAAAACTCAACTTCTCAGAACCTCAATCTCTCCTTCAGAGAAGAAGGTGATTATTATTATACCTAACATTGAGAAGGTCCTTGCTGTGTGCCACACTCTGTTGTAAGTATTCTAAATGTCTTAAGTCATTGAAACCTCATAGCAATCCCTTCAATAAAAACTTTTATTAGATCATCTTATATGTAAGGAAACTGAGAACAGAGATGTTAAGTAACTTGCTCAAGGCCTCCTACCTTATAAGTAGAAGAGCTGAAATTTGAACCCAGGATTTCTAATTCCAAGTAAACTGTATGCTGCTGCTGCTGCTGCTATGTCACTTCAGTTGTGTCCAACTCTGTGCGATCCCATAGACGGCAGCCCACCAGGCTCCCCCGTCCCTGGGATTCTCTAGACAAGAATACTGGAGTGGGTTGCCATTTCCTTCTCCAACGCATGAAAGTGAAAAGTGAAAGTGAAGTCGCTGAGTCGTGTCCGACTCTTAGCGACCCCATGGACTGCAGCCTACCAGGCTCCTCCTTCCATGGGATTTTCCAGGCAAGAGTACTGGAGTGGGGTGCCATTGCCTTCTCCAGTAAACTGTATAAACAGGTGAAATTTTTAGCAAAAAGAAACTGCTCGGGACTTCCCTGACAGTCTTCTGCACTTTCACTGCTGAGGGTGCTGGTTCAAACCCTGGTTCGGGAACTAAGATCCCATAAACTCTGCTGTGTGGCCAAAAAGAAGAAGAAGAAGAAGAAAAGAAAGAAAAGAAAAGCTGTTCGATAATATCACTATCCCTGAACCTAAATAATAATTATTCTACTTCACAGAGTACTTATAAAGTTCACATAAAATAAAGTCTGTAGAAAAGCTTCCTAAACCAAAAAGCAATTTGCTGTACAAATATAATGTATTTTAGTTCTTACTACGATGTCTCCCTTCCTAAATCTCTCCAGACCTTGGATAACATCTCATATGGGCATCCAGTCAGTCCCATTTTTTTTAATTAATATTAGTGCTTCTTATTTTCAATTAACAAACCTTATCTTTTGCAAACCCCTCCTCATGTTAAACCCTCTAGCATTTCCTTCTTAATTCTTTCTGCTCATTTCTTCCCTAGCTGTCAGCCTTTTCTCTGTGGGATTCACATTCCCAGACTTTATGATAATGAGACATCCTGACTCCATTTGCTCTAGTCCATTACTTTCTAAAGATAGTACATAGGAGGTTCAGGCCTGGATTAATAGTTTCAGAAAACCTTTTGCTACTTTTTATTTTTCCTTCCAATGCTTTTAGAAGCTTCTATAGCTATAGCGCTTCAGTTTCCTTTTGTAGGTATGATTTTGAATGGTTTTAGAGTTATCTTCAGCATGGTTGTTAAGAAATGAATTCAACAATTATGTGTTTAATACATATATGACAAATCCTATATAAGATGCTGATAAAATATTAATTTTGCATAGTTCCCAGAACTATAAGTAGTGAGAAAGACGTCTAAGGTTACTAAGCTGTCTGTCCTTGTAAGAGAAACTTGTCCTCCTGAATTGGTAACACCTATGCATCTTCTTTCTTTTATTTGTTTTTGAGATTCCAGAGTCTAAACATATTTTGTGTGTGGGTGTGTGTTTGTGTCTTTGTGTCTGTGACAGACAGAGAGAGGGAAACAGAGGTCTGCAGGGCAATATTACAAACACTTGAAGAATTCTAATGTTTAAAAACCCATTGAGGGACTTCCCTGGTGGTTCAGTGGTTGGGAGTCTGGCAGCTGGTGCAACAGACATGGGTTTGATCCCTGGTCCAGGAAGATCCAACATGCCTCATAGCAGCTGAGCCTGTGAGCCACAACTACTGAAGCTGGAGCGCCTAGAGCCTGCAACAAGAGGTCACCACAGTGAGAAGCCTGTGCACCGCAATGAAGACCCAGCACAGCCCCCCAAAAATAAATATTAAAAAAAAAGAAAGGAAGGAAGCCAGTGCAATCAATAATCAAAATACTCAATGTGAAATTCATTTCACTGAACAGTTTGATAAAAACTTTAAAATAAGTTATGTGTAAGGAAATAAACCAAGACATAACTGCCATCTTGAAAAGACCAAAGTTTTGAAACAACATAAACAGAAATCAAACAAAGTCATGTGAATCAACAGATTTCAAGAATCAGTAAGACAACTTGAACATCAAACTTCTATCAATCATCTAAACTTTAAAACTGCAAGAGCTGGGATACATTCTGACTTGGATTCTAGAAGAGCTAATTAGTGAATTTGGAAAATGGTACTAAGAGGCTTACCTAGAATGCAGTCTAGAAAATAAAAGAAAAAAATACTGAAGAGAAGTTAAGACACATGAAAGATTATTAAGCCTAATATCTAATGTTCAGTAAAAATTACAGAAACCGAGAAAGGAAGAAATGATAGTAGGCTACCTTTGAAGAATTAATTCTAGGAATACTCTAGAATATTAATTAAAAGATAAATTTTTAGATCAAAAATTTATTACTAGAATTACCTACTAAAAATAGACAAAAATACAATGAAAATAAGTCCACACCTTGGTCACATAATGGAGATAAAGAATAAAGAGAAAAATCATTAAATTTAGCAAAGAAAAGTATCGGTAGATTGATAGTATTAATACCATCTCATCAACAACAAAGTCCAGAAAGCAATGGCGTAGTATCTTCCACATGCTCCATGGAAATAACTGTCAACCTAGAATATTGCATTCAATCACATTATTCTTTAATATTTAGAGCAAACTCTCATGTAAAGAATTAAAAAAAACTTTGATGTTCACTAAACAAACTCTTAAAGATTGTGTTTTAAAAGATACAATGATTTTTTTTCACTCTACCTGTCTTATTACACTTGAGAAATAGTTCTTGGACCATGCTCTCTGATTCTTCCTGGCCTAAATCTCTCCTTATTCCAGCTTCTTTGACACTTGACAGACAATTTTGCATAAAATACAGATTTGGTCGTATTACTGCCTAGCACCCTCCCTGCCAAACCTCACACAAGCACCCATTTCTTTTGTTCCAGAAGGGTGTAATCTGTGAAAAAAACACATTTCAACTAAGTAAATTTTGAAGATCCAATCACCTTTATCCATCGATTCATGAATTGGTCGGCATCCCAGCTGCAACTATTAATAGGAAGGCACTCTATGGTGCTGGTTTAGTCCCTAAGTCGTGTCCAACTCTGAGACACTGTGGACTGTAGCCCTCTGTCCATGGGATTCTCCTGGCAAGAATACTGGAGTGGGTTGCCTTTTCCTTCTCAAGGGGATCTCTCCCACCCAGGGATCAAACCCACATCTCCTGCATTGCAGGCAGATTCTTTACCACTGAGCCACCAGGGAAGCCCCAGAAAGACACTCTGAGAAGCTGTTAAAATGGAAGGCTTTTAAAGGCAAGAGGGATGAGACAAGGAAATCAAAAACAAAAGGAAAGGTTATTTCTGGCAAGGTTACTTTCCTCTGAGGGAAGGGAAGGGGGGCCTTTCACCTGAAGATGACTTCACTAGGATTGATCAGGAAATTCCAGGGTGACTGATTTAAAATTTCAAGCCTGAAGGAGGCTGAAACTGTAATTAGAGTAAGTACTAAGCTTTGCTTTGCTGTTGTGGGGCTGAGCACAAGTGACTATTTGGGGCCTATTACTTCTTTTTTTTAATAAGTCAAACGTTTTAAACCTGGATTTCGAAGCCTCTGCAGATTTTTCTAGCCTTGGTTCCTACTTTTCATTTACTTACAGGATCAACTCAAAGGTCAGTGCCAGCCAGGTCCCCTGATTTCAGACCCTAAATAGTGAGAAACAAATTACTTTCGGACTTTCTGGAGTATTCACTGTAAGTGTATTGCCTAAGCCCTCATGTTTTTCAGGCAGTCCTCCTGTTAGACACAAAGCTGTAAGAAATAATGGCAGAGGTATCTGATTTGTATTATATTACTAAATAGTTCAGATGGTAGAAAATCTGCCTGCAATGCAGGAGACCCTAGAGAAGGGAATGGCAACCCACTCCAGTACTCTTGCCTAGAGAATCCCATGGACAGAGGAGCCTGGTCGGCTACAGTCCATGGGTTCACAGAGTTGGATATGACGGAGCGACTAACACATACAATAAGTGTGTCCAAAGCCCATGAAGAAAATCAGTCCTTCCAATAATATTCTCCCTGTATTACTTCACAGAGGTATTTTCTGAGGTTTTATGGCAGGGAGTCTTTTATTTGATATTTTCAGCATGATAGGGTTTTAAGATATTATTCTGCCATGTTGGCTATATCCTTTAATGTTTTCAAGTTACCTTTTCTGTCTATCAATTTCTCTTATCTCTATGGCTCCTAATCTTTGTAACCAGTCTCCATCAACAAAATCAAGCTGCAGAAAATAAATTACAGATAAGGCTCCCTGACATGGTAATGGGGTTTTCACTGCTTACCTTGAATTTTCTATTTCAGTCATTTTTGCTGCCAGAAATCTCCTTTTGATCCTCAAATCAGAAAACCCTTTGATGTGAAGGGCAACTTACCGCATTAAAATATAAAAACTAGCAACTTGTTAGCGCTTCGTTTTTCCTTTGGATTTTACTGCCATACACATAGCAGTCATTTTTTTTATCTTGCAGTTATTCTCAGGACTTGGGCAGTTAAGGTGTACTATTTGCCCTATTTCTTGTCCTTATTGATAATTTATTTCACTTAATTGTTTTGAGGACTCATTAAGTTTCCTTCACCCTAGACCATCATGAATACACTGTAAACTGAATCCAAAAATCTTGGGGCTCCCCTGACGGCTCAGATGGTAAAGAATTTGCCTGCAATGCGAGAGACCTGGGTTCAGGAAGATCTCCTGGAGAAAAGAATGGCTACCCACTCCAGAATTCTTGCCTGGAGAAGCCCATGGACAGGGGAGCCTGGCGGACCACAGATGATGGGGTCGCAAAGAGTCAGACACACTGAGTGACTAACAGCTTCACTTTCCCATTTTTCATAGCACCTCTTAGTCCTCAACAAATTTCACTTTAAAATTTGGATAAACCCACTCTCACTTCTGTGTCACCTCCACTTCCTTCAGTAGCTAGGAACTGAGGTGAGTGATGGGATTGCTGCGGCTCTCTGCTCACAGAAGTCTTAGGAGGCGGTTCTGTTCCACCGAATTACATCGGAAGTGGCTTGCAGTGAAGGTGCAGCCAGGGGAACTACAGCAGGCTGGCTACCTCTCCTCAGCGCCCCAGTTCTCAGTCCTCCCGAGCAACCCAACGGGAAGGCTCTTAGTACATCTCAAATCCAATATGCCCCTCATTGAATTTTCTGTCCTCTTTCACTACACATCCGCTCCATCCCGTAACCTCTCTATTCTATCAGCCTAAATCCTGGTCTACAGAATAAAAGCACTCAGACTCATCTTCCGTCTAGTCATACTTACATTCCCAACCGTATTTACCATTCTCCCCTCCATAAACTACATTCCTCAACCAAACTAAACCCGTGATTATTGCCCTGGGACACCTATTTCTTAGTTCTAACCTCATACTGCATCTTCAGGAAGTATCTTCATTCTCTCTTCTCCATTTTCTGTTTGTTTGCTTGGCTGCACCACACAGCATCTGGGATTTTAGTTCCCTTACCAGGGATCAAACCTATTCCCTTTGCATTGGAAGCATGAGGGCTTAACCACTGGACCATCAGGGAAGTTTCTCTCCTTCACTTGTATGTGTCCAAATCCTATTCATCCTTTTTTTTTTTTATCTTTTTATTTTATTATTATTATTATTTTTTAAAATTTTAAAATCTTTAATTCTTACATGTGTTCCCAAACATGAACCCCCCTCCCACCTCCCTCCCCATAACATCTCAGTGGGTCATCCCCATGCCCTATTCATCCTTAAAAGCTGAGTTCAACTGCCTTCTGCAAAATACTGTAGCATAATCCTAGATGTATCCTTTGTTCTCCAAATTCCTGTGGCATTTTTCCTATAATTTCTCTTCCATACCTGCCCCTTTCTTCTTTAACTTTGGGTAATTTATGAACATACATTATTTTTTTTTTTACTTGGACTACAACTTCTTGAGGACTTGATCTATTTCCTTATGAAATCATCTTTTTTTTTATTCTATACAATGACTGACAAGTACCTTTCACAGAGAAAGGATGTACTTTCATGCATTTTCTTAATTACTGCACGTAATGACTATAAGCTCATATTATTTAGGGCCATTTTATCAGTAAGGAAATGTTTTATTGAAGAAGTAATGAACCCCTTTGATGGGTTAAACAAATATTTAATGATATTGAATAAATGATAGAGCAAACAGATCACTCCTCAAGAGGATTATAGTGATTTTATACTAAAGGAAAAATGTGCATTATCTGCCAAAGTAAGTTCACAAGCACAGTTGAGAAAGAAATAATTTCTGTTTTATTTTGTTTTGTGAATTGCCTCCATGAATTGGGTAAATGAAATTGCCACGCTTTTCTATAATTTGCTTCAAGTATCATAGAAACACTGACTGTGTCAATAGGGATAAAGAGAGATGTAAGTTTACCTATTGGAGAAGGCAATGGCACCCCACTCCAGTACTCTTGCCTGGAAAATCCCATGGACGGAGGAGCCTGGTGGGGTGCAGTCCATGGGGTCACTAAGAGTCGGTCACGACTGAGCAACTTCACTTTCACTTTTCACGTTCATGCACTGGAGGAGGAAATGGCAACCCACTCCAGTGTTCTTGCCTGGAGAATCCCAGGGACGGGGGAGCCTGGTGGGCTGCCGTCTATGGGGTCGCACAGAGTCATGCAACCAGGTTTCCTGAAATGGTTAGATATCCTCACTCTCAGCAATAGTCTTTTGATAAGCCCTTTCAGTCAGCTGCCTGTCTACAAAGGAGGCAAACACTCAGTTTCCTGGGAAAATGGAGGAATTTTCCAAGTGTGACAGCTATCTTCCTAATGTTTCTTGCAGATGGGTGAAATGACAGATGGCAGGGCTTGAATTCATCTTGATGAACAGGAAATTGATGTTCTCTGTCACACCAGCCTTTCTGAGTGTGGATTTATATAGGAAAGTTTTCCCATTTTCACCTTTTTAAAAAAAGAGTATTACTCAACCATTAAAAAGGAACAATATTGAGTCATTTGTAGAGATGTGGATGGACCTAGAGTCTGTCATATAGAGTGAAGTCAGAAGGAAAAAAACAAATATCATATATTAACACATATATGCGGAATCTAGAAAAACGGTACAGATGAACCTATTTTCAGGGCAGAAATAGAGACACAGGCATAGAGAACAGATGTGTGGACACAGTGGGAGGTAGAATGAGGCGGGAGATTGGGAACGATCTACACACTACCATATGTGAAATAGACAGCTAGTGGGAACCTGCTGTATAGCACAGGGGGCCCAGCTCAGGGCTCTGTGATGACCTAGAGGGGTAGGGTGGGAGGGTGGGAGGGAAGCTCAAGAGGGAGGGGATGTATGTATACATATGGCTGATTTTGAAGAAGGAAATGGCCACCCACTCCAGTATTCTTGCCTAGACAATTCCATGGGCACAGAAGCCTGGCTGGGATACAGTCCATGGGGTCTCAAAGAGTCAGGTACCACTGAGCGACTAATGCTCACACGCACGGCTGATTCATGTTGTTGTACAGTAGAAACTAACACAACTAGAGCAACTATACCACAGTTTTTAAAAGAGTCACCCACAATGAGGGAAGAAGTGAAAGGAGCCATTACTTGGCAATGGAAAATGCCCCTAGATTCTTCACAGATACCACATTAAGGAGCATGGTTGAGAGGACAGCACATCCTGGTCCTTGGACTGGAGATTTGTCAAAGTTGGTGGAGATCTGTGATATCCTCTCATCCATCTCATCATTTTACCATTGGACAAAGAGAAGCGACTTGTTCAAGATTATAAGAAACACAGTGACTAGGGCCGCAATGTTGCCTCTAGGAGCATAAAGTAGAGGAAAGCTGAAGAAGTGGCTATGTTATCTGTAAGAGAAAGAGCCAAAAACTCAGCGTTCAAACCCAATGTCAGGGATCCTTGCACCTCTTCTAGGAGAAACAGCATGAGCTTCACATTGAAAAATACAATAAAATTTCCAATTTTGCCATTTTCTGTATCTTTAAGCAAAGCAGTCTCCTCATTTGTGAAATGTGGTTATTACAATTATTTTCTTTGCAGTACTGTATGGAGGATTTCAAGACATCAAGCATTAGATAAGGTCTGGGAAATAGTACACCATCAAATGTTGGTTCTACCTTCGATAAGTTTAAAGTTGGAATTTTAAAAAAATTTAGGGACTTGAAATACAAAAAGAAGGCCAAGAAATGTCTGTTTCAATCAGTACAGTCCCATGAAGACAATCTGAATCATATTTAGTCTCTTGGACAAATCACAGAGGATATAAAGGAATTAATATAATATTATTTTTCATTAAGTGTTTAAGACATATGGACAATCCAAGCCTGGCCTTCCTCCCTTTGCCCAGAAAACATTTTAGCCACAACAGAACTTGGAGCATGATCAGTCTAATGTCTTCCACAACGTTTCTGGTGTGTGCATACTTTCACATAACTTTGTCTGAAAGGCTCTCAGTGGAGTCTCTCACCACCTTCATCTAATGGGCAGCAGCTGCCTGGAAACAATCCTTCCATATTACTCACCTTATCAGGCCACAATAAAACACCTCCCTTCATCCTACCCTGGGAAGACGTATCTGTTCATTTGCTATTTGTAATGTTGACGGCCCCTCTTCGGGTAGTTTCTCCTACACCAGGTGGTTCTGGCTTTTTAGCGTTTCTCACTAACTAGCTGATTCCTCTCTGAGTTTATCTGAATTTTAGTTTGTTTCTTTATAGACAGCACACTTCAGCTTTCTACTCTCCTGGACTCCTCGTTGGCAGAGATCATGAGAAGCAGCTGTCTGCCCTGGGCAATGACACAGAGATACTGGTGTCATCATCGTGGTTCAAAGCCGGTCATAACCCCTAGATAATCCCACGTCTCTTGCTGCATTTGTAGTCAGATTTCCTTTACTTTTTCTTATTCATCTAATTTTGCCCACCCCAGGTGGCATAAGGGATCCTAGTTTCCTGACCAGGATCAAACTGGTGCCCCCTGCATTGGAAGCGCAATGTCTTAATCACTGGATAGCCTGGGAAATCCCTGTAGTCAGATTTCTGATTCAAGCTCCAGACCACTTTATGTACTGAAAGGTGCCATTGTTTTTTTCTATTGTTCTCCCATTGGCCATTCTTTATTGGCTATGGGGGAAAGGGGAAAAATGATGTGAGTTTGGCCTTTGTAATTTTTAGAAAGCTCAGCCTTCTACCATTATCTATTCATCTATCTATGCCTCTTTCTAATGCCTCAATTTCCAGAGTGACTATGATAAATCTGAGTCAATCTGATTAAGAAATTATTAATACTAAAAGAAAAAATGGAAGGAGTAGCAAAGGAAATTACAAAAAGATCCCAATATTAGATGCCCTCGAGGCTCTAAAAGTTAAGATAGTTTTCTAGATATTTACTACTCAGTGTGAAATTTAAATTAGAGATTATATCAAAGTATTGATTCATAGACCTTTTTATCATCTTCTCTATATATTTGAGATTGAAATATAATAAAATGAAACCATTCAGTGCACTCAATGTTATACATCCTGGTCTTAAGTTCTGGATCTGGCTTATGTAACTTTGGAACCTTGAATTATATACATACACACACACATATTTTATATGTATATAGGCTATATGTATATACTGGGAAAAGAACAGAAAAATTATAAAATAATAAATATTTCCAAGACAAATTGGAATAATTTTTTAAATTCAACTGTGAGAAATCACAAGTAGGTAAAAATCAATTTTAAAAATTATAAATACTATTAAAAGAATTGTACAAGCATAGGCGTGTTAAAGACAGCTCTATTCATCAAACCCAATTTGTCCTCTTCTTGGGCTCAAAAATAAACTGTATTTCTCGGCCTGCAACAGAGTTGGGGTCAATGGTACATGAGTAGAGGAGAGGCACACCAGTTTCCATAAAAACATTGACCCATAAAAAACCTCTGCCATGAATCCTTCGTTCTCTTACCCCTTCCAGCAAGGACAGCCAACTTGGAAACCACATGTTGCCGATTCATGAAGCACCACTGCTGGGGAGATGCTGCCTGCCAATTAGAACACCTGTTTAGGATGACATGGGCAAGATACAACACTTCTTATTGGGTTAAGCCTGAGATGTGGGGGTTTATCTGCTAAAAACAGCAGAAGTGACAGATGGTAAACTCGAGGGGTAGGTTGCCAAGCTGCTGGAAGTGGCATTAGTCTGATTTTAATTGGGAAGAGCCCAGTGCTGACAGTTAACTATGAAAACAGGCCTTTACGAGGCCCAGCCAATGACTGGCTGAAACATAATCTGGTCAAATCAGCAGTGCCAGCTGGGATAAATTCTGAGGTCCTTAGAGGAGACTTCTGCCAATTTGACAGGCCAGTGAAGATTCCTGAACCACAGACAATTCAGGGGGTTCTGATTATCCCTTTTAAAAATGTCTGCTTATGGGTATGCCTGTCATAGAAAAGTACTCCTGTGAATTCTAAATGAGAATCTGAAAACCTGGAAAAATCAAGAATGGCAGGTCTCAGATTGTCTCCTTTAATTCACACTCAATTTTTTATATTTCTGTGAAGCCTTAATGAATCATGGAACAAAAATTGTGCCCAGCTACCGGTCCACCTTTTTATTGACAATCTTAAAAAATTGTATAAAGTCCCAGACAAAAAGGGCAAAAATAAACAGTTTCCAAGTTTAACTAGAATTTGCATGCCAGCTAGTGGTCGTAAGTCTAAACAGGAACCTAAGATGGGAAAATAGTCCCTGCCCAAAATAAACTCTTCTAGATCTGATTCTCTGTGTTGCAATACTGTTACACGTTATTTCATATTTTCCACCTCATTGTTTCCAAATATGAGGCCCACAGAAATTGCATTCATTAAATTCCTAGGTTTTTGTTTTATAATGAATTCAACAACTGAGAGTTTAGGCCTTTCCTTTCTTATTGTCTAAGCTCTTACATGTTTTACTAATTCGAGTGTCATTCTTCATACCAGTTATTAGAGATCTGGCTCTTTGGCAGGAGCAAACCCCTAAAAAATTAAAGCTAAGCTCAGGAGAGAGAGTAGGAGGACAATCTGCTGCTTCTGGTGTGGCTGTCTGGTTACTCCACAAACCCTACCATCTGATGTTACTCAAACATCACACACATGGGCACACAGTGACAGCAGTGAAATGCAATTAGTAACATCCATGAAGATTGAGGCAAACCAAAGATTCAATTGGTATCATAACTAATAACACCCAAATCTGTTTATTTGAACAAAAATTCATCCAATTGGAAGATTCCAGATTATTCTAAATATAGCTTAGTATTATTACTCCCAGACATGTTCTGCCCACAACTGCAGGGAGGACATTGACAATGATACCTGTCCCCACCCTTGGGCATCCATCTATCCTTCTCAGTACTCTTTGAGACCCCATGGACTATAGCCTGGCATGGGCTCCTCTACCCATAGAATTCTCCAGGCAAGAATACTGGAGTGGGTTTCCATTCCCTTTTCCAGGAGATCTTCTGACTTAGGAATGGAATCTGTGTCTTCTGCATTGCAGGCAGACTCTTTACCGTCTGACCCACCAGAGAAGCCCCTCTTTTCAATACACATATAGCCAAAGCAACTTTTAGACGTCACTGGACTTCCCTAAGTTTAAAAGTGGGGCATATATTCTTTACTGCTTTTATGTTTTCTGAATAGATTGCTATGCATCTATGCAAAAGAATTCTTCCATTTAGGTCTCTAAGAATCACATTAGTAACAGTGACCCAAACTGGAAAATGATTTTTCTCCTTCAAGGTACAGGGGGAACTTACTTTTGACTCAAAAGACACTGAACAAATTCTGGATAACTAGTAACTCTTATTTTCTGATAGTGATAAAGCTTTTTATATAGCATCTCTAAAAGAAAAAAAATTCAGTGTATGCCAAAAGAAAGCATAGAGAAAGATTTTTTCTCATTTTTTAATCAAAATGCACTTGCTATAAAATCACATCTCCAATTAATAGATTTAATATATACGATGTTAATCTCCAAAACAATTGTCTCATAAGTTCAACAAATCACAATCTCTTGCCAATATTTTTATTCATGACTCAAGTTTTCTAAAAAGAAGTTCAGGTTAGAATAAAGATATCTCACTGAATTACATGACTGAGTGATGAGAATCTTATATTTCCATCAAATAATGTCTTACATTTACAGAGTTGACCCAGAGAACCTGTCACTTAATATCAGTCCTTCACAGATTTAAAATTCCTGTTGCCATAGCAGACACATTTAGATGAACAAGGAATTGCTTTCCTTTAAAACTCTTAAATGGAAGAGTTCTTCATTCTGTTATATACAAATTGTTTTAAATTCATGTGTGGTAAAAGTCAACTGTGTTTTAGGTCTTGTAGATGAGTGAGTGAGTGAAAGTCGCTCAGCTGTGTCCGATTCTTTGCGACACCATGGGTTGTAGCCCACCAGGCTCCTCTGCCCATGGGATTCTCCGGGCGAGAATACTGGAGTGGGTAGCTATTCCCTTCTCCAGGGGATCTTCCCAACTCCTGCATTGCATGCAGATTCTTTGCCATCTAAGCCAGGTCTTATCATCTACCCAAATAGTTTTTAATTACTATGATTTAATGTTAACACAACATATAGTATTCTACACGTGTTCTAATTCTGATTGGGATAAAGTTGTAAAAGACTTTGTCCTGTTGCTTCCACCTCAAGTGTGCCTTTGCAGGGGACTTACACTTTACAAATATATTATCTTGCAATTCTACAAGTCAGAAGTCTGACACAGGTCTTGCTGGGATAAAACTGAAGTATCAACAGAGCTGTATTCATTTCCAGAGGCCTTTTCTCACTTCTAGAGGTTGCCACTTTGCAAGGCTCATGGTCCCTTCCCCAATCTTCTCAGTTAACAGTGGTCCTTCTGATGCTACCATCTCTCTCTTGTCTTGCCCCAGGGAAATGTCTCTACTTTTAAGAACTCAAGTGATCAGTTTAAGGCCACTTGGATAATCCAAAATAATTTCTCCATCTTTAGCTCCTTCACTTAAACGTATCTGTAAAGTCCCTTTTGCCATATAAAATAACAGTAACAGATTCCAAGGATTAGGGCTTGGAACTCTTTTGGAAGCCATGATTCTTTTACCTATCTTTCTAAAATAGAAGACTGGGGACCTCTTAGCCCATTTTATGTCTTCCGTTTATTCAAAATGTGACTTCAGAGACCAAAGAACTATGGCTCAGAAAGTTTGTGATATATATATCTAATGTATAGTATTATCTGGAATAGAGGATATCAAGCATTATATAATGACATACAATCAATATAGCAACGATAAGTCAGCCAAAGTTAGAGTAAGTTCTGAGGAGCTAACATTCAGCCTGGTAATTACAGTTAATTATACAATGTTATAAAAGAGTAGATCTTAAAGGTTGTAACCATGAAATCAAAACAGTAATTATGTGGTATGATGGAGGTGTTAGCTAACACTATGGTGGTGATTCACAATATATCAGTACATCAAATCAACACACTGTACACCTTTAACTTATGCAATATTACATGTCAACAATATCTCAATAAGGCTGGTAAAAAAGAGAAGTTGTGCTTAAGAGGAAGATAAAGAAATTCAATAATACATGCAATTGAAATTGTAAGCTTCAATTTTTCCTAAAGCATGCTCCATGGGATTTAACTTACTATCACATGAATAGTTGTTTCACAAGGAATCATGTGCATACTGTGAACACATATTTGGGAAATGCCAAGTAAAACAAAGTTAAACTGATTCCTTCTCCGAGTCCTTAATTTGCCAATGTGCATTGTGAATCTATAAGAGAGCAACATGTGCTCTTCAGTTCAGTTTAGTTCAATTCAGTCACTCAGTCATGTCCGACTCTTTGCAACCCCATGAATCACAGCATGCCAGGCCTCCCTGTCCATCACCAACTCCCAGAGTTCACTAGACTCACATCCATTGAGTCAGTGATGCCATCCAGCCAGCTCATCCTCTGTCGTCCCCTTCTCCTCCTGCCCTCAATCCCTCCCAGCATCAGAGTCTTTTCCAGTGAGTCAACTCTTCGCATGAGGTGGCCAAAGTACTGGAGTTTCAGCTTCAGCATCATTTCTTCTAAAGAAATCCCAGGGCTGATCTCCTTCAGAATGGACTGGTTGGATCTCCTTGCAGTCCAAGGGACTCTCAAGAGTCTTCTCCAACACCACAGTTCAAAAGCATCAATTCTTCGGCGCTCAGCTTTCTTCATAGTCCAACTGTAACATCCATAGATGACCACTAGAAAAACCATAGCCTTGACTAGATGGACCTTTGTTGGCAAAGTAATGTCTGCTTTTCAATATGTTATCTAGGTTAGTCATAACTTTTCTTCCAAGGAGTAAGCATCTTTTAATTTCATGGCTGCAGTTACCATCTGCAGTGATTTTGGAGCCCCAAAAAATAAAGTCTGACACTGTTTCCACTGTTTCCCCATCTATTTCCCATGAAGTGATGGGACTGGATGCCATGATCTTCATTTTCTGAATGCTGAGCTTTAAGCCAACTTTTTCACTCTCTTCTTTCACTTTCATCAAGAGGCTTTTTAGTTCCTCTTCACTTTCTGCCATAAGGGTGGTGTCATCTGCATATCTGCTGCTACTGCTGCTAAGTCACTTCAGTTGTGTCCGACTCTGTGTGACCCCATAGATGGCAGCCTACCAGGCTGCCCCGTCCCTGGGATTCTCCAGGCAAGAACACTAGAGTGGGTTGCCATTTCCTTCTCCAATGCATGAAAGTGAAAAGTGAAAGTGAAGTCGCTCAGTTGTGTCAGACTCTTTGCGACCCCATGGACTGCAGCCTACCAGGCTCCTCTGCCCATGGGATTTTCCAGGCAAGAGTACTGGAGTGGGGTGCCATTGCCTTCTCTGCTGCATATGAGGTTATTGATATTTCTCCTGGCAATCTTGATTCCAGCATGTGCTTCTTCCAGTCCAGCGTTTCTCATGATGTACTCTGCATATAAGTTAAATAAGCAGGGTGACAATATACAGCCTTGACATACTCCTTTTCCTGTTTGGAACCAGTCTGTTGTTCCATGTCCAGTTCTAACTGTTGCTTCCTGACCTCCATATAGGTTTCTCAAGAGGCAGGTCAGGTGGTCTGGTATTCCCATCTCTTTCAGAATTTCCCACAGTGTATTGGGTTCGAAAACAATTGCTTTTAAAGGTGAATCAAACTTTGGGAATGGGTGATGCCCGTTTATTCTGCTGCGCTTCTGCTGTTGTTTTCAGTTGACCCTTCGTTCCTTCTCTTCTTTTTTTCTTTCCTTCCTTGTTTTTTCTCCTCCTTTCTTAATTCCCATCTTCATTCTGTCCCTTCTTTTTTGCCTACAGTCATCCCCTAATATAAATGAGACTTCAAATGCATAGAGTTGCAAAGAGGCTTGGTCTGGTTAAAATTAGAAATACAAAAGAGAAAACTGTTGTTAAGAAATAAAATGGGGAAAAAAATAAGAATGAATTACAGAGAGGATGATGCTTATTGAATCTTGACATTTTGATTGTGTTTCTGTGATTTATTGGACACAATAAGACTAAACATTTCCTGAACAAAGGATTAAGGATTTATTTCTTCTGCTTTATCTCCTCTTCTTTTTAACTTCATAATCTTTCCAAGTTTGTCATCCATCCAGCCCCAGTTACGCTTCAGAGGGGCCTTTACAACCCAAATAAATTTACCACTAAGCTATAATAAAAGTCCCTTTACATACTATCACCAGGCAATAAGCAATTCTGATTTATTGAATATTCTAGATAGCTTAATCCAAACCATAACACTAACATTTGCTTTTCAATTTAATAGTTTTTGGCACACTATGAAATTTATAACACAATTCCTTCATTACTAAGAATACGTTAGGTATTTTTGATGATATCATTTTGAAACAAAAATTATGATATGATGAAATTAGAATATATGTTTATGGGATATGGATAAGTGTAAGGCTGCTTGGCACTATGCGAAATTGCTCCAAAATATTGTGTTTTCCCATTTGGTTCAAGTGTCTCCTTCCTCATTCCATTTTCTACTCTGTCACGCTGTCTGCTTTTGAGACTGTCCACTCTGCTTTGATCCTGGTGGTTCAGTCGGTAAAGAATCTGCCTGCAATGTGGGAGACCTGGGTTCGATCCCTGGGTTGGGAGGATGCCCGGAGGAGGACATGGCAATCCACTCCAGTATTCTTGCCTGGAGAATCCCCATAGACACAGCAGCCTGGTGAACTACAGTCCATGGGGTCGCAAAGAGTCGGACACGACTGAGCAACTAAGCACAGCACGGTTATCTGCAAATTAATTGTGGAACAGAGATGGGTACTATCACTGGATCGTAATATGTCGAATGATCTTTATTTCTAATATATAATTTTTAATGATGGTGATGATGATTCATATGTGTACATGCACATGTGTGTGTTTTATATTGAGTATGTATCATATTCAAAATAAGATTAAACAAATCATTTGTGTAATATTTTAAAGTTTGAGAGAATAATATTTGGGGAAAACTATAAAGAAAGCTGAGCACCAAAGAACTGATGCTTTTGAACTGTGGTGTTGGAGAAGACTCTTGAGAGTCCCTTGGACTACAAGGAGATCCAACCAGTCTATCCTAAAGGATATCAGTCCTGAGTGTTCATTGGAAGGACTGATGCTGAAGCTGAAACCCCACTACTTTGGGCACCTGATGTGAAGAACTGACTCATTAGAAAAGACCCTGATGCTGGGAAAGATTGAAGGTGGGAGGAGAAGGAGATCACAGAGGATGAGATGGTTGGATGGCATCACCGACTCAATGGACATGAGTTTGGGTAAACTCCAGGGGTTGGTGATGGACAGAGAGGCCTGGCGAGCTGCAGTCCTTGGGGTTGCAAAGAGTCGGACATGACTGAGCGACTGAACTGAACGGATATCAAGTGATTTAGTCTATTCCTCCCTTTAGTAGCCTGATAATTACTCTTGCATTAGACAGCCAAAAAGCCCCTTAACTATATTTTATTTTAATGGACCCCTGCAGAGGTCCTCTGTGCTTTGCTGGAATTCTTGCCATATGTATCAAAACATGTTATGAAAAATAGCTCCATGGAGTTCAACAAACAGGTGGGAATCTTTTAAAGCAAGTACCAAAAATCCTTATGCAATCTGGCTTAAGGAAAAGCATTCACTGGCTGTTTTGTGGAAATGTTTCAAATAAGTCTGAATCAAGTAAGAGTCTCCCCGAGTTGAGGGGATGGAACTGGGAGTTTGAGGAGAGTACGTAACTCCTGACATACAGGGCCTCTGGTATGTAGCCAAGTACCAGAAAGGAGAGCATTTCAGAAACAGAGAGTTAACTTTCTGTTAGAAAGTTTCTGGAGAGACAGAGGCTTTCCTCAAGTCCTCAGAGGAACATCCATTAGCACAAGCCATGAGGAAAATACTTCAGTGCAAGGAAAGAGCCATTTTAATGCAGCAGGATAATCCCTAGTACTTATATATCATGGCGGTGGTGGTGGTTAGTCGTTCAGTTGTGTCCGACTCTTTGTGACCGCATGGACTATAGCCCACCAGGCTCCTCTGTCCATGAAATCCTCTGGCAAGAATACTGGGGTGGGTTGCCGTTTCCTATTCCAGGGGATCTTCCTGACCCAGGGATCAAACCAGTGTCCCTTACATCTCCTGCACTGGCAGGAGGGTTCTTTACCACCACACTACCTGGGAAACCATTATACCTATATAAAAGGATACTACAGAGCAGTTTGAAAGAATATAGATATGTGCATGTTGATATGAGGGTATCACTATGACATTCTGCTTATATATACAATCTATTCAGTAATATATATATTACAGAACACATATAATAGACTAGTTCAGTTCAGTCGCTCAGTTGTGTCCAGCTCTTTGCCACCCCATGGACTGCAGCACACAGGGCCTCCCTGTCCATCACCAACTCCTGGAGCTTGCTCAAACTCATGTCCATCGAACCAGTGATACCATCTAACCATCTCCTCCTCTCTCATTCCCTTCTCCTCCTGCCTTCAGTCTTTCCCAGCATCAGGGTCTTTTCTAGGGAGTCAGTTCTTCACATCAGGTACCCAAAGTATTGGAGTTTCAGCTTCAGCATCAGTCCTTCCAATGAATATTCAGGACTGATTTCCTTTAGGATAGACTGGTTGGATCTCCTTGCAGTCCAAGGGATGCTCAAGAGTCTTCTCCAACACCACAGTTCAAAAGCATCAATTCTTCAGCTCAGCTTTCTTTATAGTCCAATTCTCACATCCATATATGACTACTGGAAAAATCATAGCTTTGACTAGATGGACCTTTGTTGGCAAAGTAATGTCTCTGCTTTTTAATATGCTGTCTAGGTTGATCATAGCTTTTCTTCCAAGGAGCAAGCATCTTTTAATTTCATGGCTGCAATCACCATCTGCAGTAATTTTGGAGCCCAAGAAAATAAAGTCTGTCACTGTTTCCATTGTTTCCCCATCTATTTGCCATGAAGTGATCGGACGACTGGATGACATGATATTAATCTTCTGAATGTTGAGGTTTAAGCCAACTTTTTCACTCTCTTTCACTTCCATCTAGAGACTCTTTAGTTCCTTTTCGCTTTCAGCCTTATATAAGGGTGGTGTCATCTGCATATCTGAGGTTATTGATATTTCTCCCAGCAATCTTGATTCTGGCTTGTGCTTTATCCAGCCCAGCATTTCACATGATCTACTCTGCATATCAGTTAAATAAGAAGGGTGATAAGGTACAGCCTTGACATATTCCGTTCCTGATTTGGAACCAGTCTGTTGTTCCATGTCCATTTCTAACTGTTGCTTCTTGACCTGCATACAGATTTCTCAGGAGGCCAGTCAGGTGGTCTGATATTCCCATCTCTTTCAGAATTTTCCACAGTTTGTTGTGATCCACACACTGAAAGGCTTTGGCATAGTCAGTAAAGCAGAAGTAGATGTTTCTTCTGGAATTCTCTTGCTTTTTTGATGATCCAACAGATGTTGGCAATTTGATCTCTTGTTCCTCTGCCTTTTCTAAATCCAGCTTGAACATCTGAAAGTTCACAGTTCATGTACTGCTGAAGCCTGGCTTGGAGAATTTTGAGCATTACTTTACTAGCGTGTGAGATGAGTGCAATTGTGCGGTAGTTTGAGCATTCTTTGGCATTGCCTTTCTTTGGGATTGGAATGAAAATTGACCTTTTCCAGTCCTGTGGCCACTGCTGAGTTTTCCAAATTTGCTGGCATATTGAGTGTAGCACTTTCACAGCATCATCTTTTAGGATTTGAAAGAGCTCAACTGGAATTCCATCATCTCCACTAGCTTTGTTCGTAGTGATGTTTCCTAAGGCCTACTTGACTTCACACTCCAGAATGTCAGGCTCTAGGTGAGTGATCACACCATCATGGTTATCTGGGTCATGAAGATCTTTTTTGTATAGTTCTTCTGTGTATTCTTGCTACCTCTTCTTAATATCTTCTGCTTCTGTTAGGTCCATACCATTTCTCCAATACTTTGGCCACCTGATGTGAAGAGCTGACTCATTGGAAAAGATCCTGATGCTGGGAAAGATTGAGGGCAGGAGGAGAAGGGGACGACAGAGGATGAGACGGTTGGATGGCATCACCAACTCAATGGACATGGGTTTGGGTGGACTCTGGGCATTGGTGATGGACAGGGAGGCCTGCCGTGCTGCGGTTCATGGGGTCACAAAGAACTGGACAAGACTGAGCGATTGAACTGAACTGAACTGAACTGATTTCTGTTACTGTCATTATGTAAATGTGTGTGCATATATGTCAACAATTGAAACTTCTACAAAAGATACAGAGGAATTGTTGATGACAATCAATCTCTTTCCTAAGTCTAGGTCGAAAGGGAGACTCATACTTTTTAGTACTGTTTGACTTTCATCATGTGCTGCAGCATTTTAATAATAATGATACTAACGATATTAATGCTTTCCCTGGTGGCTGAGACAGTAAAGAATCTGCCTGCAATGCGGGAGACCTGGGTCCAATCCCTGGGTTGGGAAGATCCCCTGGAGGAGGGCATGGCAACCCACTCCAGTAGCTGGAGAATTCCATAGACAGGGAAGCGTGGTGGGCTACAGTCCATGGGGTCACAGAGTCGGACATGACTGAGCAACTAAGCACGGCATGCAAAGATATTAATAAGTTACCTTCACTAATAACAATTTTTTATATCCTTAGAACAACCAAAAAAGACGGCAGGACACTTACATTCACACATATAGCTCTCAAAAAAAGAGGATCCGATTCAAGGAAACTGATCGTGTTTTATGCCTTTTTGTTTTATGAAACAATGACTGCTCAAAAAGATTCTCTGCTCAGCAGCCTGAAAGTGCTGAAATCCTAACATAATAGGTTTTTCTCTTTTAATCTTAGAAAAAGTATAATTTGGGATACTGTCTGAAAGTCTATGGATACTATAAAGTGACAAGGTTTAAGAATTCTTACAGTATTTTTTTCCTAGTCTCCTTCTGTAGCTTTTTGGAAAACTGACAGCAATTATTAGTCATTTGCCAAAAATACTAGTGAATTCAAGACACTTCTGTTGTGTAGTCCAACAGTTTATCTTCCAGATTTCCTTGTATTCTAAAGCATGCCAGATTTTTATCTAATTAATAGGCCCAAAGACACAAATTTACTAATCTAAGCTGTGATTATATATATGATAATTCCTAAAGCAAATTCCATTTTCTGCATTGAACTTTTCTTATTGCATTTTTTGAAATCACCTTTTTAAACCACACTATATTCATAGGTTGCAGCATTTTCTTTTCTTAACTTACAATTCCATCTAAAGTGCCTCTACTTGAAAGTGAGAATTGTATGTGTGTTTCTTTGATTAGAAATATTAATCTTTCTGAGAAGAATTCAGTTCTCCTACCTAGCAGTAAAATAGCACTTACGATGCATTTAATTTAAAACCTATTAGCTGAAAACATGTTTGCTGGCAGCTAACATTTTCTCAAAAAGAAGATAATCTCTTATTTAATTACTTGGGGAAAAAATGGTTATGCAGAAAACATTCTAATTGGAATTTTAATAGCAGTTAACTGACAACTCACCCAAGAAAAGCAGATCCAATTTTAGTAATAATTATCCAAGAATAAAAAAAAAAAATTGAAAACAAGTTTTGAGTCCAATTTAGACCCTGAGTTTCATCTTTTTTTTAGGTGTCCTAATTAACTTAGGTAGAAAAAATATTGATCCATGACAGATAACCAGAGAAAGAAAAGAGGTGTAAACTGATAGATGAACTTGAACTTGGATTTGATTCCCAACTCTGATACATACTAATAATTTGACCTTGGGCTATAATCTATTAAATTGTATTAGTAATAACAATATATTTTTTCTACAAGACTTTTGGGAAGATGCTATAATATATGGACTTAGTTCAGAGTAAGGACTCAACCATAGCCATATATTAATAAGAATAAAGAACCTATTTTAGTTTGTAAGAAAAAAGACATATATAACCTTTGGTAACAGTAATTTATTGTGAGAAAAAACAGAAAAATCATCTCAGCAACCATGTAGTCAACTTGCACTGTGGACTATTAAGACTGGGATAGATATCAGACCTTGTATTAAACCAAAATAATAGCTCAATCTTTTGAGACACAGCCTGAGTTCTAGGCGCCCTCCTTTTTTGTTGGCATTTATGCTTTCCAAGAGAGAAGATCCAAGCAGCTCAGTCAGTTACTATCCGATAGGAAACAAGATACTGGGTCAAAGTTCATTCCCAACAGCACCTTGATTTTCCACCTAAACATGAACACTGGTCCCTGACCCCATCAGTGAAAACCAGAGGGTGAGGAATATAACCACTGATTAATCATTGCACAGGCTACACCATGGCAACTTTAATCAGAAAGAAGAGGAAGGGGGCTTCTCTTCCTGGTGGCTCAATGGTAGAGAATCCGCCTGCCAGTACAGGAGACAATGGTAGGGACTCTGCCTGCCAATACAGTGCGATCCCTGGTCTGGGGAGATCCTTCATGCCTCAGGGCAACTAAGCCCGTGCGCCACAACTACTGAGCTTGTGCTCTAGAGCCAGGAGCTGCAACTACTGAGCCCACGTGCTGCAATTACAGAAGCCCATTGCCCTGGAGCCAGTGTTCCACACAGAGAGGCCACCAGAATGAGAAGCCTGGTACCACAACTTAGAGAGCAGCACCCCCACATGCCAAAACTAGAGAAAGCCCACATTCAGCGACGAAGACCCAGCACGGCCACAAATTAAATAAATAAAATTTAAAAATTATGAAAAAAAAAATCAGAGAGGCAGGGAGAATGACCCCATGGACTGTACAGTCCATGAAATTTTCCAGGCCAGAACACTGGAGTGGGTAGCCTTCCCCTTCTCCAGGGGATCTTCCTGACCCAGGGATTGAACCCTGGTCTCCCACATTGCATGTGGATTCTTTACCAGCTGAGCCACGAGGGAAGCCCAAGAATACTGGAGTGGGTAGCCTATCCATTTTCCAGCGGATTTTCCCAACCCAGGAATCAAACCGGGGTCTCCTGCATTTCAGGCGAATTCTTTACCAACTGAGCTATCAGGGAACCCAAAAATAAAATAATTAAATAAGTAAAATTACTTTTTTAAAGGGAGGGGGGAGTGTTATTTTCCCCAGAAGAAGACTGTGGACACAACCAGAACATAAACCTTCATGGAAATATCTCTAGTACGAAGGTCCAGCTGGAAAATTTACAAATGCAATTACACAGTACGTAGGCGTGCCCATAATTAGTTCCTCTGAGCTTCTTCTTCCTGCACAGTGATCTAAAACTCTCAGTAAGTTAGCTGGGGCACTCATAATGTTCCGTTTGTCCTCTCTTAGGGACCACTGCCTTGTGCTGCCTGAAGTCCAATTTCTAAGTATCATTGTTTTCATATATTTTGTCTTTTTTTTTTTTTTATTTTAGGTGGCAGGGGGGCTGTTTTAGTCAAGAGGATAAATCTGTTCCTGTTACTCCGTGCTGTCCAAAAAAAGTCAGCCCAGTCTATTGGATCAAAATGTTCTAAAAAAATAAAAATCTCAAAAGTATGAGGGGAAAAAAAGGATACCGAGTTGATGTAGAAATTCTCAATGGAGATTAAATCTTAGATAAATTGGTGTTAAATCAATTGGTTTAGGGCAAAACCATTTGTTTCTAAGTTTTCATTTAAGCTATCTTTTTTTTTTTCCTATCTGAAAATGATAGCAGCATCCCAGGAAACAGTCAAGGGCTAACAGGAACTTCAGTCAGACCATAAAAAAATAGCAGCTCATCTCATGGTTGACTGAATGCTGCATTCTTCCAGGTCTCTCTCAAACAGGGCCCAAGAGATCTAAATGAATTGCAGGTGCCAATCTGATGGCAAGTCCCCCAGAATCTTCCATTTGTCAAATGTGTCAAATAGACCACAATGCAGAAAGGAAAGTGTACCAAAGAAATGAAATGACTGAATTCCATACAAGTAAAAGCTTCTGTAAAGTTTAACTGTAATTAAGACACAAATCTAGACAATCTCCGTCTCTGCAAAAGAGCCACAGGAAATTCTACTGACATTTGGTTTCTAGAGGCAAAATACTAGTGATCTGTAAACCCAAGAAAAATATAAACAAGTGTCCACAGGTCAGAGGTGCTTCTTTGTCTCCTTCCTGGACAAAGAGCTCTGCACAAGAGTTGTAGCATCCACTCTGCCATTGTTATTGTGATCACGTGTTCAACAGTGGCTTCATCAGACCTTGTACTACACGCTGGAAATACAATTACAACCAAGACCTTCCTCGTGTATTTTTCTCTTTTTCCCAAACCCATGGGAAAGATAGCCTGCCAAGCCTGCCTGACAAGACTAATTCCTAGAGCTTATTGAGAAGTTAAGTCCCGTGCTGTTCAGGTGTTCTTTTGAAAGTCTTGTTTAAAAATAATAAAAAGCTACTGAGAGCAGAGGTATTGCTCTACTCTCTCCCCGGTCACTGTTGAGCTATCAACTTAGAAACGTTCAGCACCTCTCCTTGGACAGCTGCCGTCTCCCCATAATTCATCCTCACAGTATTCATTGGAAGGACTGATGTTGAAGCTGAAACTCCAATACTTTGGCCACCTGATGCAAAGAGCTGACTCATTTGAAAACACCCTGATGCTGGGAAAGATTGAAGGTGGGAGGAGAAGGGGACGACAGAGGATGAGATGGTTGGATGGCATCACTGAATCAATGGAAAAGAGTTTGGGTAAACTCCAGGAGTTGGTGATGGACAGGGAGGCCTGGCATGCTGCAGTTCATGGGGTCCCAAAGAGTTGGACACAACTGAGCAACTGAACTGAACTGAACTGTCCAGCAATAAGGGCATTGCTTCAGAAGTGGTCTCCTGGACTCTCTAGTCTCCATCTTCTTCACCAACATCCTTACTTTTCCCCCACTCTCAAGGAAGCTGCACATCCTGAATCCCTCCATTTCTTATCTCTCTCACCCTAAATAGAAAACTATCGCCTTTGTTTTATTGAGCTTCCCTGGTGGCTCAGCAGTAAAGAATCTGCCTGAGGCAGGAGATGCAGGTTTGATCTCTGGGTTGGCAAGATCCAAAAGAGAAGGAAATGGCAACCCACTCCAATATTCCTGCCTGGGAAACTCTATGGACAGAGAAGTCTGGCAGACTACAGTCCACGAGATCTCAAAGAGTCAGAAACAACTGAGCAACTAAACAGCAACAATTTGTATTAGAATTGCAGCATTATCATTTTTGAAGATTTCAGAAAGCAAATATAACTTCACTTACATTTTGAGTTAAGTGAATTGAGTAGATTGCTCCTGTAACCTGAGTCAGTGGGAAAACCTGCCCAATGTTTCAAAACTGTAATTCACAATGAACCTTTGTAAGCCAGCCTCTTGTCAGCTGAGGATGCTCTGTGTCTATATACCCAGTCCTCCTTACACAATCCCTATGTGCTTGCCCTTGTATGTCTCATGAATATGGGGAAGGAAGCTGTGGTCAGGTCAAGAAAGGAATGAGTAAGCATTCCTGAAAGAAAGAACACTCTGTAAAGGAGACTTGCACATTTGAGCAAAATCAGAGACAGCCTATTAACAAGCTTCCTTCAATGAAACAAATTATAAAGCCTTTGAGGTTTTAAAAGTGAACAGCTCTAGAAAGATCTCTAGACAAAAGGAATTATAATTAAGTAAGACCTGACTATCTCACCTGTTTGTTTCCCTCTGTGAGCTAAGCTGTTTCATAGTATAGCCACTAGACACTTGTAGCCATTTAAATTAAAGCTAAATAAAATTTAGAATTTAGTTTCTCAGTGATGCTAGTCACATTTCAAAAACTCCGTGATTAGTCAGTGGTCAGTGGGTACCATATTGGACAACACAGGTATAGAACATCTCAATCACCAGAGAAAGTCCCATCAGACAGCCCTGCTCTAGAATTCTTGCCTGATTATGAACTTTTTCAAGCCCATCAATTGCCTAAACATGGACAAAAAGACTTTATTAAGTGGAGACCAGAAAATGATGTCAAAGAGGTTCATTCAATACTAAAGGAAAAAGAAAGAGAACTATAGACCATAACAGAGAATAAAGAGGACCACCTTTAAAGTAAAAGTTTTTGATATTTCAAGTTTAAAAAAAAAAGTTGGTACAACTTCAGAGACCCTGGGTTTCTTTCCTACCCTGAAGAGTGAGTTCCCTCTTCCTGGGCCCCTCTGAGCTAATGTATACCAAAAATTTTTTCCTGACCCCTACATAAGCATCAAAAAGTTCATTTCTTATGGCCTTTTCATTTTTCCTCAGTTATCACAGGCAACTGGCAAAAAAGCCAGTTTCAACTTATCTGTCTGTAGTACACAACCTCATCCACAGTTTTACCTGAATCTTATCAACTGAGGTTGTTAGAATTCTAACCTAGTAATTCATAATCCTGTTTAAGCTTTAGCCCAACCAAGGAAAAGTACGTTCTTTGGTAAAAACAGAATCATTGCAAAAATAATTCTCATCCCAAAGGAGTGAGATTACCAAAATCTTTATAAGCTGTTGTATATTGTCAAAAATTCATTCAAGTAATTCTTATATGCCTCTCTGGAAAGAAAAACTCATATCTTCATTAAGAATTGAAGTTTACTTTAACTGAATTCTACTATGAAGTTTCTCACTACACTACTCTAGTAAATTCTAATCCTTCCATCATTCCTTGATTGTCAGCTTTTCTCTGGAGCATTTTGCTAGTATACTTATAAAAGTTCTGTACTAGTTTGCAGGGAATTCATTTTGTACATGGATAATCCCATATGTAATAAAATTACCATATAACTAGTATAACTAATTTTTTAAGTAAAAATAATTTCAGTACTCACATACAGATAAAAAATAAAACAGCTTTCATATGCCTCTTGTCTTTAGGAATTCACCTGCATTGAATTTGCAACTTTTAGTACCAAGACTCTGTACTGAGTGCCAGGTAGAAGTCAATAGACAGCAAAGGGCCAAATGAGAAAAAGGAAAACCATGAAGACTATAGAAGACCCAATCAGGTAAATATATGTGTCTGGGTCAGCACAAAGAGAATTATGTGAAAATGTTGTTTCTACTAAATTGAGTCACCTATGATGAGAACAGTCCCTTATCAAAGAGGACGCATGTTGGTACCAAAATGGAAAGAGAGGAAGTTCTTTAGGTTGTAAAGGAATATTAACAAAGTGTTCACTGTGCTTAATTTATGTAACTGATAGAACGCACACAGACCTATTCATATCCTTTGAGGTCTGCTATTGACAAGGAAGGTAATAAACCTTGACACCACCTTTTCTCCCACCCTTTTATTAATGAAAATTTGAGAAGGATGCCAAGGAATTTAATATGGCCCAAAGTAAAAAAAAAATTAGATTTATTTCAAAGCTTCTCTTTGACATTTAGCTAACTAAAAGTGTCAACTGGGATACATGCATGTGTCTAGCAGATCAGTAAAACGGGGCTCTGAGACCCCAGTACCTAGCCATCATCTGCAAACAGAAGATGGATCTCAGAGATTTTTTTGCATGATAATAGAAAACATTGTTTCCAAAGTGGAGACAATGGATAAAAGAATCTATACAGAAAATGTTTCTCCTCCCCCTCATCCAAATAAAAGAAGGGAAAGAAAATCTTTCTCTGATTTTGGAATAAGGCGGAATTGTTTCTAAGAATTATTATTTGTCTTTAAGAGATGAGTATGCTTGCATACTGCATGATTCCATTTACAAAACACTCTCAAAAGAACAAAATCGTGATGGGGAATCAATCCAGAGTTGCTAAGGATAATATTTCGGGGAAAGTGTGACTGCAAAGTGGAAGCAAAGCGAGCTTCTTTGGCATGCTGAAACATTTGTGTCCTGATTCTGGTGGTGGTGGCACAAATCCATACATGAGATCAAATTTTGTAGAACTATATACACTTTTTAAAAATGCATATAAGAACTGAAAGTGAAAGTGTTTGTTGCTCAGTCATGTCCAACTCTTAGCACGACCCCATGGATTGTAACCCAACAGGCTCCTCTGTCCATGGGGTTCTCCAAGCAAGGATACTGGAGTGGGTTGCCAGTCCGTTCTCCAGGAGATCTTCCTGACCCAGGGATGGAACCCAGGTCTCCTGCACTGCAGGCAGATTCTTTACCATCTGAGCCACCAGGGTGAAGTCCAAATAAAGTCTGTGGTTGAATCAGTAATTTTATCAGTCTCCTGCTTTTGATAGTTATGCTATGATTTTGTAAGTTATTATCATTAGGAGAAGTTGGGTGAAGGATATATGGGAACTCTATTTTCTGCTTTTGCAAATTCTATGTGAGTCTAAGATTTTTTTTTAAGAAAGAGTAAAAGAGTCTAAACCAAAAATATATAGGAATTCCTTGTAGATTCTTGTAAATTTTCTGTCAGTTCTAAATTATATCAAAATGTGAAAGTTAACATAAAGGACATTGGCTTCCTTATAATCTCTAGAGAATCAGGCTCTCAGACACACAGCCAGACATAAAGCCCCAATAATGCCACAGATGGTCCAAAACATCACTGGTACCATCACTGTGCACGACTCTTGACACTTCCAAGATGGGCACCACAAACACTGGACACCCACCACTGCCACAGTTTCCTTTGGGATCTGCCTCCCCAGACCTGTAACTGCCTCCACAGCTCCCCAGAAGAGCTTCTGAATAGCACTTCTTCACAGAAGCAACTCCTGACTCAGTCAGTGTATGTGATGTATGAAGCCCAAGGGCATGTCATATAGCCCTAACTGCAAAGGATGATGGGAATGTGATTATCTAGCATACTTCCATGGTGAGAAGCAGGTTCTATCTCCAAGCATGGGTGATTCTTCAAACATAGAAAGGAGATTCCAAGACTCAGTCACCAAAAAAATGACAAAGGTCTGTTACAAATAATAAATGGAAGCATGGCCTTTCTCACATCATTTTGCTAAGACCAGGTGATCCAAAGTCTTAGCCCTACTGAGAAGTAACCAAAGATGTTCAGGGTAACCAATGATGCCTGGAGCCTAGGAAATAACAACAGGCAATGGTCTCTCAGCTAAGGGTTGGATGTGGAACAAATCTCTTTTCTTTCCTAAATATATTTGAGGAGATAGCTGATTCATAAGAGGGACACAGGGGTTATTTGTGTGTATAATGAATATGTGTCTAATATGCTGAATAGGAAAAGTTATTTTCTCACCCTTAAATAAATACCCGGGCTTCCCAGGTGGTGCAGTGGTAAAAAAAAATCTGCCTGTCAATGCAGGGGATGCAGGAGACAGGGGTTCAGTCCCTGGGTCGGGAAGATCCCCTGGAGGAGGGATGGCAATCAGCTCCAGTATTCTTGCCTAGAAAGTTCCATGGGCAGAGGAGCATGACGGACTATAGTCCATGAGGTCGCACAGAGTCGGACACAACTAAGCAACTGAGCATGAATTCCTGCTTGAGCGACTGATCTCAGCACAGATAAATACAATTTTCAGAACTCTAGCACAGAAGGTCAGACTTAATTCAACATTTGTCTTTTGCTGCTTGGATAATTAGTAACAAGTATATTCATGAAATGGTAAGAAACAAGAGCTCTAGAACTTAAGATGTGAGACAAAAAGAAGAAACAGCTTACCTAAGAGACCAAGACTTAAAGGGGCAATGCATAATATCCGTAATGGTAGAACTGTGAGGCAAAATTGAAGGAATAGTGTTTGTTTTGCAAATACAATTGACCTCTATGAAAGTTGCTGCTGCTGCTAAGTCACTTCAGTCATGTCCGACTCTGTGCAACCCCATAGACGGCAGCCCACCAGGCTCCCTCGTCCCTGGGATTCTCCAGGCAAGAACACTGGAGTGGGTTGCCATTTCCTTCTCCAATGCATGAAAGTGAAAAGTGAAAGTGAAGTCGCTCAGTTGTGTCCAACCCTTAGCGACCCCATGGACTGCAGCCCACCAGGCTCCTCCTCCTCCACCATGGGATTTTCCAGGCAAGCGTACTGGAGTGGGGTGCCATTGCGTTCTCCGCTATGAAAGTTAGTCATGCTTAATGTCATAGAAACACCCCCGGTCCCTAATACAAATATGACCTCACTTAGTGCAAATCCCGTAATACTGGAGTATTCAGCAATGAATATACTTTCACTGATCTTTCTTAATTATTTTAGGCAAAATAATTAATATTATTATTTTAATTATTAAAATAATAATTTTATTATTATTTTAGGCAAATGGTCTTAATTATTTTAGGAAAATGAGTTAATTTTACCAAAATGGTGATAAATCATTACTGCCACGCATTATCAAATAATTAATATTTAAAAATAAATATTATGTCTCAATTTGTCTTTTCCTTCTCGGACTAAAGATAGTACCCCACTGAGAAACTACCTAAGGGGAATTTTGACACTCTGAGTGTTTCTATCGAGAATGTATTTAAATAATACACAAGCCAACTTTCAAATTCATTTACTGTTATAGTGCTATCTAGACATACTTTCGGAGAAGGCAATGGGACCCCACTCCAGTACTCTTGCCTGGAAAATCCCATGGACGGAGGAACCTGGTAGGCTGCAGTCCATGGGGTCACTAAGAGTCGGACACGACTGAGTGACTACACTTTCACTTTTCACTTTCATGCATTGGAGAAGGAAATGGCAACCCACTCCAGTATTCTTGCCTGGAGAATCCCAGGGACGGGGGAGCCTGCTGGGCTGCCATCTATGGGGTCGCACAGAGTCGGACACGACTGAAGTGACTTAGCAGCAGCAGATATACTTTGTCTTTTAGAATTTTCAGAGAATATTTGCCATAGGTATTTGACTCTTCAATTTCTTTTAAAATTAAGTTCTGTTATTGTTAGTGGATCCCAAAGAGAAATAAACCACTATTTAAATTACAGAACTTTTTAGGCAGCACATAAATCATTGGATTTGCAAGGTGCTTTGATTACTTTTCATTTAATAGCCTGAATGAGGACATTTCATTACTTCCTAAAAAGAATATTTAAGTTACACAAACTTAAAATTACTTAACTTTTGGGGGGAAAATGCTTGCCAATTGCCATAAATATCAGGTTTCTGTGCAGCCTGAATGCAAAATCAGGAGGTTTAAATGGGAAGCTTGAGGTGTTGCTGAGGAAAAGCTCATGGCTAAATATAGGACAGGTGGACGGCCAGTGAAAGAAACTGGAATGGCAGTTTGTGATAAACCATTCACAAGGCACCCTGGGTCCCCCAGCTAGGCAGGAGAAGAGAAGGAAGGATCCAAAGTGTTGGGTGATGGAACTAAAGAACTATTAATAATTCAGTGAGTAAGCTGCTTTCCCTAGAGAGCAGGTGTGTACCAAAAAGTCCTAATCTTCAAGACTAGAAGCAAGAACTCACCTGATTCTAATGTGGAAGGAGAAGGAACATGACAACAGGATGCTTTAAAAAATCTCTAGATCCTAAGCCTTGGAGAGTTTCTCAGATATTCCTAGAGATGTATCTAGAAATATTTAACCAGAAGCTTGAGGTCTTAGGGATCAAGTTCCCTTCTGAGCAGACAGAGGGCAAGCATCTTAGCCAACAGAACTTAGATTGAAGGTTGAACTCTGGTCTCAGTGAGAAACTGTACTGAAAACCAATAGCAAGGCTGTTAATTAATAGAGAAATCATATTTGAACGGAGATCACACATCTGTTAAATAGAATACCTCAAATTTACATTTTTTTTTCTGTTCTTATTTTTTAATCTAATTATCTGAAAGCAAATACCAAAGGCTGACGATGTCTGTATATGGGGCAAAGGGTCAACATGATGTTTTTCAATGTTTTTTCTTTCTATCAGCTATTTTGTACTGAAGGTGAAAACTGCAAGTGTTTGAAATAAATAAGTTCTAAAAATAAAAAAAGAAGAAAACCAATAATGATAATTGGGTCCAAATACCAGTGACTCCCTGATGCTGGGAAAGATCAAAGGCAGGAGGAGAAGGAGACGACAGAGGATGAGATGGTTGGATGGCATCACTGACTCAATGGACATGAGTCTGAGCAAGCTCCGGGAGATGGGGAAGGAAAGCCTGATGTGCTGCAGTCCATGTGGTCATAAAGAGTCAGACACGACTGAGTGACTGAACAACACAGCAGCTCAGACACTAAGCGCAGTGAAAGGAAGCAGGAGTGATGAAGAGGCCAACTCGATCTCAGAAGGATACCTGGAGGCTTGCCCCAAAGGACACCAGGCATAAAATTCTAGATTTGTATATGCCACCAGGCCTGGTTCTTATTGACTCATGAACTGACTGATTTTCATTGCTAGTAAAAAAAAAGGCAGGGATTCACAACATAGTTTTATTGTTTAGTAATTCATATCATCAGAGCATTTGAAAACTACACAAAAACATACAAAGAAAATAAATACCTCATAATTCTGCAATTCAGAGATGAAACCAACACCATTAAACTCTGGTATTTATTCTTTTAATATATTTACTATTCTACATGCACACATACATAGATCTCATTATTGCAAAAATAGGAAAATCCATTGCATACTCCTCGTCAAATGATGACATTGTTGTGATTGTGTATTTAGTTGTCTCTCCTACTAAGGAGGCAGGAAAAATATCTTGCTTACCATCCATCGGTTTCCTACTTCCGAGCATAATTCCCAGCACAGGAAGATAGACATAATGCCTACATCTAAGTTTTTTTTTTTAACAAATATGCCAAATTGCCCCGTGGCAGTTGTACCAACTTTAAAACCCACAAGCAAGTACATGAAATTCATTTCCCTTTTCGTCCTTCACAAAACTGCATCTTGGGAATTTTTAAGAATCTTTGCCATATTGATGGGATGAATTTGTCACTCATTTTTCTGTATTTGTATTTCTATGCTATTAAGCTTGACTAATTTTCATAAGGGTCATGGAAATTTGCTAAATAAACATTACCCCTTCAATGACTTTGCCTCGATTCTGCCTTTGCCAGTATTGCTTATCGCCTCTCTTTAAAAGCTGAGTTAATGGCTTTATTTGTCCCTCTGTCAGCATCTCCTAAAAATAACATGATTTTTCAGGTAGCACTACTTTTTTCATTCATTTCAGTCCAGTGCTAGGATGGGGCATTGTGTATGCTGGGCATCTCATCTGTGTGCTGTGCTGGGGAATCCTTCTTACCCCTGGAGTAAATAATATCAGAGATAAAGGCAGCATTTTGGATAGGAAAATCATGAGTATTGGTGACAGCCAGAAAAGGATTCAGGTCCTGGCTTCTCTACTGATTCACTGAGTGACCTTCAACAAGGCAACTCAGGACCTCCCTGGTGGTCCAGCGGTTAAGACTCCACACTCCCATTTGTAGGGGCAGAGGTTCAATCCCTAGTCAGGGAAGTCAGATCCCACATGCCACACGGTGGGGCCAGAGACAAAAACGAGACAAACAAACGAAAAACAAAGCAACTCCCATGACCCTCAAGTTCTCATTTAGGAGAGATAATGCTAATTTTGTCTTGCATTGGTGGCTACAGGGATCAAATGATATAAAATATGTATAAGCACAATATAAATGTAGGGTATTGCTATTCTTGCTACTCCCTTCTTTGAGAATAAATATTACATCCATCACCTGTTTTGAGGCAAATTGGCAAAGACAGCTTTCTTGTCAAGGCTAAAACTAAAACACAAGAGGGACTTGGTGTTGCCCGGGAGAACATATATGGGTATTGGAGTTTGCACTTTCCCAGGAAGCTAATAAAACGAAGTAAGAACTTATTCCACTGACACCTTAATGTCATTCTCAGTCATAACCCAATTTGCTCCACCTGTCTTCCTACAGAAGTGGAAATTTGTGCTGCAAAGAGAAGCACATTCGACTCCTTCTCAAGGGTTATTGGAACATTGCAGTGGGTGGCGGTGGGGGCTCATTTACTGACAAGGAACAGAAGCTGAGGGCTGAAGGAAGTACTAGGAAAGAATCCTAAATGAATTGGAATAATTCTGAGCCTGGTTTTCCCATTTAAAATTTGAGAGAGCAAAAAAAGAAATTAAAAAATATATATCTTATATCCAGCCTTCCTCTACAGGCTAATTCAGACATGTGCCATTAACAAAGATTCTTACCTTTGGCTTCCTTGTCATTCAGGAACATTTCTAATTATTTCGGTCAGTAGTGTATTTCTCAAAATGCTTACAACCAGATTATGATTACTTCATATTCACTTTAAAATAATTAAATATATGTCTTACGTGAGGAAATGAGATTATTCTGAAGTCATTCGGTGGTACACATTTCTCCTTATTCAAGACAGGGGGAATCACTCCAAAAAAATTTTAGACAAGAGTCAGTAAGGACAAGAGGTCATGTCCCAGAGGTAAACACAAAGGTCAAAACCAAAATATGTAAGTGGAAAATGGGGCAGTCATTACAGAGAAGCAGACTAAAGGAGGAAGCAAGAAACAGAGCTCAACTGGGTGATATTGTTATTGTTCAATCGCTAAGTTGTGTCCAACTCTTTGAGACCCCATGGACTACAGCACACCAGGCTTCCCTGTCCATCACTAGCTCCCGGAGATGGCTCAAACTCATCCACTGAGTCAGTGATGCCAGCCAACCACCTCATCTCTGTCACCCTCCTCTCCTCCTGCCTTCAATCTTTCCCAGTTTCAGGGTCTTCTCTAATGATTCAGCTCAGGTGGCCAAAGTGTCAGAGTTTCAGCTTCAGCATCAGTCCTTCCAATGAATATTCAGGGTTGATTTCCTTGGTGATTAACTGCTTTGATCTTCATGCAGTCCAAAGGACTCTCAAGGGTCTTCTCCAGCCCCACAATTTGAAAGCATCAATTCTTCAGATGGTATAGAAACCTTGTAAACCCAAGGGAAAAAACAGCAGAGTGAGAAGAGTGAGATAAGAGCTTGAAGGGCCCCTAGAAACGATTCTCCAATTTTCAGGATGACGAGAAAAAGCTCATAGTTGTGACAGCTCATCAGTTTGAGAGGTTTTGACCCAGGACTCACATCTATCATCTGCGCCTTTGCTGACAACCAGAATAAAGATTCTATGGGATTGCTTATATACCTATATCAGAAGCCAGGCATCAGTGGAAACCTAAGAGACCATCTAGAAAACTGTGTCCAACTTCCCAGAGGAAGGACAGATTTGGGGGTGGAAGAAAGGGTGATTCCCATGTAGGACATATAGACAGTGCATCCCTCATCCAAGTGACTTTCTATCTTGACTCCATATTAGAATCAACTGGGGAGCTTTAAAAAATTCTAACAGCCAAGCACAGTTAAAATAGAATCTCTGTAGGGAATCAACCATCAATATATTTTAAAACTCCTTAGGGTAATTCTTTTGTGCAACCAAGTTTGACGATCACTGCCTTTTCATTAAGCGTATGAAGCTGTGGGGCAGGGCTTCGTGACCTGGAGAAGAGGTGAAGATCAAAACTAGAAAGCAAAGCCTATGTTCAGCGGTGAATTCAAGGTGCCTGTTCCAAAGCGGATGCCGAGTAGAATAAACCCAGTAGGAGATGTTGTAGAGTGGGAGAAGTGATGCAGTCTGGGGAATTTCCCAAGATGCAGTGCATTTCCAAGTGCCATCTATGTAGACAGTGGTCACGAGTGAAAGTGAAGTCACTCAGTCGTGTCCGACTCTTTGCGACCCCGTGGACTGTAGCCCACCAGGCTCCTCTGTCCATGGGATTCTCCAGGCAAGAATACTGGAGTGGGTTGCCATTTCCTTTTCCAGGGGATCTTCCTGATCCAGGGATCGAACCCATGTCTCCTGCATTGCAGGCAGACGCTTTAACCTCTGAGCCACCAGGGAAGCCCTTGGGGGCTTCAAAGCACATACCAGCAAAGGACACCACCAGGCAGTTAGTACCCCCCTTGCTGTATTTTCTCAATGCATTTCATCTTTACTCATCTGAGCTGAGACCCATCACACCAGACACTGATTATTTACATGCTTGTCTTTCCTACTAGAGTAAAAGTTTCTGTCTTGAATCGGAGGCTATGATCTTTATTTTTTCATATCTTTGCCTGCTTCCGAGCTTAAGAAATCTTTGTTGGTGAAGAAAAGGCAATCTTCCTGTACCTACACAGTTGGTAGGAATGTCAATTTAAAAACTAAATATAGAACTATCACATGACCCAGCAATCCCACTAGTGGGCATATACCCAGAGAAAACCATAATTCAAAAAGACACGTGCACTCCAGTTTTTATTGCAGCATTATTTATAATAGCCATTATAAAGCATTCTCAACAGAGAAGATGTGGTACATATATACAATGGGGTATTAGCCATAAAAAGGGACAGAACTGAGTCATTTGCAGAGACATGGATGGACCTAGAGGCTGTCATACGGAGTGAAGTAAGTCAGAAAAAGAAAAACCCAAATATGTGGAATTTAGAAAAATGGCATAGATGATCTTTTTTGCAAAGCAGAAATAGAGACACAGACATAGAAAACAAATGTATGGATACCAAGGGGGAAAGCAGGTTTGCGAAGAATTAGGAGATTCGGATTGACATATAAACACTACTGACACTATGTAAAAAATTGATAACTAATGAGAACCTACTGTGTAACACAGGGAACTCTCCTCAGTGCTCTGGGGTAACCTAAATGGGAAGGTAATTTAAAAAGAGGAGATATATATACATATAGCTGATTCATTTTGCAGTACAGTAGAAACTAACACACATTGTAAAGCAACTATACTCCAATACAAAACTGAAAAAAATCTTTATTGAATAAGTGAGATTTATTTGTGTGTGTATCACTCCCAGAGCTTTTGTATACAGTGTTAAGTACTCTTTCTCCTGTGATATTTATCAAATAAGAGATTTGAAATCCTTCAATCAGAGGCACAAAGGAAAGAACACACACCTTTCTCATTGAGAGGTCTAGAAAATCAAGAAAAATCCTTCTCTTTAAATAGCTCTGCTCATAAAGGTAAACACATCAGAAAAGGAAAACATTAAGTTCAGACGAGGCATCGTTTGATTTTATGCAAACCCAAAGCTTACGAAGGAAGAGATTTTAATTCCAGTCTATGATTCATAATTAATTTATAAGGGAAAAGTTGCATTATTAAAAATGCCTCTAAAAAAGTCATCTGCTTCAGGAAGGTGGCTACATGATGTAAATGAAAGTTAACAGAGAAATTATTCTAGGTTCAAATGTTTTCCAAGGCTGCCTCAGTCATTTTTTAAGTTGTATTGGTGTTCTGTCAAATAAAACTAAGTGTGTTCATAAACAGAAAGACCTGCTTACCTGGTTACTGCTGTTAAATTCAAGAGCTTTAATAAAAGACATTGTGCGTATAGAACAGAACTATGCTACTGCAATCAACTAAAGTTCAGTCTACTCACTGATGTACTCAGTATTTGTTGAGAATTCACCATCGGCATGTCCTTCCAGCCAGCATACATCCATTCAAGTGAGTAGTTACTACATTTTATCATCAGTTTTTTTTATATTGGATTCAATAGAAGATTGGCAAACAGACTAGACTTAGGTGGGACACAGTTCAAGAATTAATTCAGTCAATCACTGATTCACCAAATACATACTGAGACCTGTCATGGTCCACACGTTGTGCTAATAGGAATACAGCCGTGGATAAGATAGGTGTGGTCCCTGCTGGAATGGAGTTTACACTTAGTGGGAGTGTTGGGGAGTGAAAGACACAAATTAAGTAAAACCACAAAGAAACCAATAAATGCAAGCTGTGGCAATAGCAATGAGGGGAAAAAACAAGACTGGGCAAACTAAGAGAGGCAACCAGTTCAGGAAAATCTGCTCGACAGAGGAACCACTTAAACAGAACACAGGAAAAAATGGAGTGTGTGGAGAGATGCTGAGAAGGCAAGAACGAATACTTTGGGGGGTGGGGGGGTGGGGGGAGTGGTTAGAATGTGGCCAGTCACTATGTTCCTGCAGGATGAACAGAGACAGATGTCTTAAGATTTATTATCAACAGAGATTAAGATAGGGATTAGGAGCCCAGGCCAATTCAGGGCTTGGTTATCTTCAGAAACCAAGCCACCGAAGCTCTAAGGCAAAAGGGAAGACCAGCTCCAGTTACAGACTCAGTGAGCTTGATCAGAAATTTCAGTGACAACTCTTCCTCCGAAGACATCATCTCAGGAGAAACCATCCTGGACCTTAAAGAGACCAAATCTGTGAAGACTCTGATACCCTCATCTAAAGCCTTGCCCTCATCCACACAGAGGCCCTCAGAGCACAAGGTGGCCAAGAGCATCACATCTCCTCTGCAGATCTGGAACTCAGCTGGGCATTCAAGTTCCCAGTTGGCTGGGAAGAGCCGGCCTTTCGGTTCTGTGGACTCTTTTCCATTGGCTTCCATTGGAGCCCACCGTTAACCTCTCCTTTGGCCCTCCAGCATCCTGGGTGGGAATCCTGACATCAGGGCACTTGATAGTCTTGCCAAACTAAAGGAAAAGAAGCTCCTAAGTGCTGAACTTGCAAAAAACCCCAAAACAACACAAATATGACAAGCCACAGAATGGCAACGCCAGTGCCCATGTATTTCAATAGCGGTTATTTTAAAGCCTTCTGTACAAACAAATGGGTGACACTGGATGTGTTTGTCTGAGGGGATGGAGAAGTTTAACGTATTTGAATACACAGCTTTCAGCTTTCCTAAGCACTGGAGCACATTTTCTCAGGCTATATTTAGGCAGTGGGTTTCCATGTTTAAGGGATTATGAATTATTGAAAAGCACTTTGCAAAAACTTGGCAGCCATCCCAGAGCCACAGTCTGAATCAGATTTTCTAAACTTCTAATATTTCATCAGTGTAACCCTCTATGAAAGGAGTGCTTAAGAGAGATCAGAACACGAAATGGAGTGAGGATTTTGTCATGAAATAGCCAAACCAAGTGAAACAGCAAAATCCAGAATATCAGACTAGCAGTGAGAAGACCTGTGTTCTGATTCCACTTTGACCACTTCAAAATATCACATCAGGGTGGTCCAGGGGTTGAGAATCTGCCTGCCAATGGAGGGGGCACAGGTTCAATTCCTGCTCCAGGGAAGATTCCAGGTGCTGCAGAGCAACTAAGCCTGGGCGCCACAACTAGAGAGTAGCCACTGCTCTCTTCAACTAGAGAAAGCCTGTGCACAGCCATGAAGGCCAGCACAGCCAAGAATAAGTAAATAAAGCTTTTATTTGTTTTAAATGCACGTTCATTTTTTTAAAGTCCAATCAATTTGAAAGATGTTCAGTTCAGTTCAATTCAGTCGCTCAGTCATGTCTGACTCTTTGCGATCCCATGAATCACAGCACGCCAGGCCTCCTTGTCCATCACCAACTCCCGGAGTCTACCCAAACTCACGTCCATCGAGTTGGGGATGCCATCCAGCCATCTCATCCTCTGTCGTCCCCTTCTCCTCTTGCCCCCAATCCCACCCAGAGTCAGAGTCTTTTCCAATGAGTCAACTTGTCACATGAGGTGGCCAAAGTATTGCAGTTTCAGCTTCAGCATCAGTCCTTCCAATAAACACCCAGGGCTGATCAGTCCTTCCAATGAACACCCACTCCTTCAGAATGGACTGGTTGGATCTCCTTGCAGTCCAAGGGACTCTCAAGAGTCTTCTCCAACACCACAGTTCAAAAGCATCAACTCTTCGGTGCTCAGCTCTCTTCACAGTCCATATATAGGACCAATTCTAAGGCCATGATTTTGAAGAAAATGGATTAAAAAATGATAATAAAACTGCCCTTTCCCTCTCCACTCAACTCTCTTCACTTACACATACTCTGATTTCATCAATGCTGCTTTTAAAAAACAACCAAATCTGGTCCAGAAATAAAATAATGAATCAAATCTGAATCTGACTAAGTCTCTATATCCACTTTCTAGATGAATAAAATACAGGGGACTGGAGAACATGTTAAAGGAAAACTACAGAAATGTGATCAGCAAAATCCACGTGTGGAATCGTTTGCAGGACAAAAGACTAGTTTTCCTGAAAACAGCAAAAAATAGCAAGAAAAAAAAAGAAAGAGATTGAAGTAAACCTAGGGCATTGGTTGTTTTTTACAAGCACCATTGATGAAATCAGAGTATGTGTAAGTGAAAATATACCAACTAATTGCAAGATATAGACTTTATTGATATCCCAATTCAAACACACACTGGGGAAAAAATGTGAGAGAATCAGAAATTTGAATACTGCTTCCTACTTGATAATATTAACAAAATACTAATATTTGAAGGGGCTTCTCTGGTGGCTCAATGGTAAAGAATCCACCTGCCAATGCAGGAGACATGGGTTCCATGCCTGATCCAGGAAGATCACACAAGTCACGGAGCAACTAAGCCTGTGCACCACAACTATTAAGCCTGTGCTCTAGAGCCTGGACGCTGCAACTACTGAGTCCTTATACAACAACTACTGAAGTCCACGCCACCTCAATGAGAAGCCCGCATGGCGCAACTAGAGTAGCCCCCATTTGCTGCAACTAGAGCAGCAAATTGCTCGTGCAGCAATGAAATGCAGTACAGTCAAAATATTAAAAATAATAATAAGTTAAAATGCTAAGCATGCATTTCACAGGAATGGCCACAATGTTCTTTTCCGTTAATGCTAATGCCTGAAATAAACATAAAGAATTTTTTTTTAAGAAAGCACTCTTATCCTTTAAAGATCCATACTGATACATTTATGGATAGAATTATGCAATGTTTGATGTTTGCTTCATAAAAACACACTGGTAAGGTTAGAGAGAAAACAGCATTGGCCACTGTGAGATAAAAGAGAATAAACGTATTGGTCTCTGCTCCTGGTTTCTGGCACAGAGCTCCTAAAACTCTTTTGCTAGAGCATCTCCTTCTAACATTTGTCTTTGGTCCCCATCCTGGACACAGGGTTTCTAAACCCCCTGTAAGTGTCTAAATGATAAGAGCAGTCGGAGCATCTCTTGTTTTCCTGAGGTGACCCTGGGTGAGCTCTTGGATGGCTCCAGAAAGACCAAAGCATGATTAGAAGCTTGGAATTTTGAGCCTTACCCCTAATCCTCCAGAAGAGAGGGGCAGGAAATGGAATTAATAATGGATCACGCCTACTTGGGGAAACCTCCAAAAAATGTCAATAATATAGGGCTCTGGGAGATTCTGTGATTTTTTTTTTTTAATTTTTGTTCAAAACTTCCCTACACTTTTCTATTGCACTAGGGGCCTAGAAAAAGAAATCTATTATTATAGAAATTGCCCTGTATCTGATATTGCCCATTCCCACCTCTCAGGTCATTCTCTATTATAATTTTTTATTTTCTCCATAGTAATTACCACTGCTGCTGCTGCTGCTAAGTCACTTCAGTCGTGTCCGACTCTGTGCGACCCCATAGACGGCAGCCCACCAGGCTCCCCCGTCCCTGGGATTCTCCAGGCAAGAACACTGGAGTGGGTTGCCATTTCCTTCTCCAATGCATGAAAGTGAAAAGTGAAAGTGAAGTCGCTCAGTCATGTCCAACTCTTTGCGAGCCCATGGACCGCAGCCTACCCAGGCTCCTCCGTCCATGGGATTTTCCAGGCAAGAGTACTGGAGTGGGGTGCCGTCACCTTCTTCATCTTACAGGTTAAACTATCTAAAACATTGGCTTGAGCTCTGCCCACTTCCCACAGACACAGCATCTGATGTGCTGTTTCTATTGACCATTTAAGTAGTAATCAGTAGCCATTTCCTCAGGGTGGGAAGGTTCTTCTCCAGCCACTTAATATTTTTGGATATGGTTTCCAGAACAATTTGAAATATATCTAGATGTGATCTTTGGGCCTTAAGAGATTCAAAGAACAGTTCCACCTCCTGCAACTCAACCTCGGAAGAAAAATGAGATGTTGTGCCAGAGATGATCATTCTTATGGGGAAGGAGCCCAAATCAAATTTTTCAAGGAGATGGGTCCAATTTTCTTTTACCAAGTTCCAGGCTAGTTGCTGCCCCTCTGGATTTCTGGCAATCGCAAAAAGAAGAGCTGCCAAGTCCTGTGTCTTGATAACCTTTCCTGCCATTCCTAGTGTAATTACCACTATTTGAAGGTATTTCCTTAGTTGTTTCTTCACTGTCTCTTTGACCAGAATATAATTCCATGAAAGCACAGACACCTCCTTTTCTCTTTATATCTCCCTTGCCTGTGATGGTGCATAACACAAGATAGGCCTTCAAATCTATTTAGTGAAGAAACAAATAAATAAGAAATTGAGAAATAAGCTAGGAATTATTCATACATCCCTACAATAGAAGGCTTGACCCAAGGTACTAGTGATGAATGTCATAATTATGGCAACTACACACCCCAGATTTTCTGGAGCCATTTTGATTATTCTGTTCTCTTAATTAAACTTGTGCTTGTCAGACCATGTGTCTTAAGGTTTGATTCATACACTTCTGTATAAATTATGCGTGAACATAGATGAGAAAACAATGAATCATCCTTGAGGGATTGTTAGGAATGGGAAAAACAAGAGTGCTGGTAGGAGCTGTCAGGAAACAAGAAGTAAAAGCTTGAAGGCAGATAAAATAGCTGGTCAAGGACACAGTAGGGGAAGTCAAGAGGCATTTAAGGGTGAGCATTCCAGTAATTAAAGAATGCAATGTATATTTGCATTTAGAACTGAGAATTGTGAATTAGAAAGATGGGTGTTGACCAGGTCGTAGGAAACAAATTCAAAGCTAAGGAATTTACACATTTTGTTATAGGAGGTGTGGAGTCATTCAAGTTTTTCAGCGGACGGGGAGGTGACATAATCAAATTTATGACACAGGAAGAACACTCTGGTGGCAATGCCATGAATTAATTAGAAGGGAAAGAGAAGCTTTTATTAATAATGGTCCTTCTCGACATTCTAAAACAACTTGTGCCAAACTAGCCTACGAATATTTTATGGACAGCATTTTTAATAGAACTAGCAGAGTCAGCACCCATTTCCCAAATCAGATGACAGAACAGACTCTAAATTTTTAGTCATTAGCTCTTGCTGGACCAATTTTTCTATGCTAAAGAATAAAAATCACAGGAGTTGCATTAATTTCCTCAATAAAGTGAATGTTTAAATTGATTGAGAGTGATATTCATTTTCTGCCAAACAATATCAGCCTCCTCTTCTAATTCAATATTTCTGAAATGCTTCGGAGGAATTGTGTGTGCCAGGTTCTGCACTTGACCTACACCTAGAAATAAGTTAGTTGGTTAGATGAAAACTGTATTAGGAAATATCACTATCTAGTCTTGGCTTGCCCCCTTTCCTAGTTAGGGGGAATATATCTGCATGGTAAAGCTATGTCTATTCAGACCAAGAATAAACGGAGAAGTTTGTCTTCTTCTTTTGTTAGTTTAATAAATCTCAAATCTTTGGCATGAACTTTTCTATCTGGATTAGATATTGATCAACTAAAGTGGTAAATTGGCACATCTCCCTTTGGACGGGTAGTAGTTCTGTCTGTGAGTATCATTTGATTCTCCTTGAATGATTAAAGAATGGCTCTTCTGACAAGGTAAACCACACGTTATTGAAAGAGTGCAGGTTAGTTAAAAGGACATGACTTTGGGGTCAGATACTCCTCAATTCAAATCCCTTCTGTGTTACTTACTAGTTGAGCAATAGTCATTCAATATTTCTCAACGTGGTTGAGCACTATTATATGTCAATTATTGGTCTAGACACTGTGTGTGTGTGTGTGTGTGTGTTAGTTGCTCAGTCGTGTCCAACTCTTCGAGACCCCATGGACGGTGGCCTGCCAGGCTCTTCTGTCCATGGAATTCTTCAGGCAAGAACAGTGGAGTAGTCTAGACACCAGGGGGTGAAAACTCTTCCAGGAAGATGTCAGAAGTCTAGTAAGAGAAAAAGACCAGGAAATCAACCTCGTAGATAAAACAGAGGAATGAACTGGGAGAAGAAGATAATCAGAGAAGACTGATGAGTGAAAGGGCAGCCAGACAAGAGGAATATGAAGGACCAAAGTGCAAAGGCATGTCTGGGAATGGTGTGACTGGTGACCTCCCTGTGATGCTTGGCTCATATGTACAAATAACTTGTCTGTTTCCACCACTGTAATTGTGGGCACCTAAGACAGGTTCTTCCAAGGAGTAAGCATATTCAGAAGCAGAGACATTACTTTGCCGACTACGGTCCGTCTAGTCAAGGCTATGGTTTTTCCTGTGGTCATGTATGAATGTGAGAGTTGGACTGTGAAGAAGGCTGAGCGCCGAAGAATTGATGCTTCTGAACTGTGATGTTGGAGAAGACTCTTGAGAGTCCCTTGGACTGCAAGGAGATCCAACCACTCCATCCTAAAGGAGATCAGCCCTGGGATTTCTTTGGAAGGAATGATGCTAAAGCTGAAACTCCAGTACTTTGGCCACCTCATGTGAAGAGCTGACTCACTGGAAAAGACTCTGATGCTGGGAGGGATTGGGGGCAGGAGGAGAAGGGGACAACAGAGGATGAGATGGCTGGATGGCATCACTGACTCGATGGACTGAGTTTAACTCCAGGAGTTGGTGATGGACAGGGAGGCCTGGCATGCTTCGATTCATGGTGTCGCAAAGAGTCAGACACAACTGAGTGACTTAACTGAACTGAAGACAAGTTCTGGTACATAGTTGAAGCATAATAAATGGTTGGTGAAATCGTATAAGAAGTGAAGATGTGCTGGAAAGTAACAGAAGATAAAGCTAGAAAAACAGGCAGAGAACAGATTATGGTTGGGTTTGGATTTCAAGACTAGAAATTTTGATCTCTATTGGGTATCTATTTTCCAACCTTAGCTGAGAGTTAGATTTGTCTGAAATTTGGATCACCTGTTAAAAATACAGATGCCAGGGACTTCGGCAATAGTCCAAAGGAAGACTGCACTTCCCATGCAGGGGCCAGGGGTCCGATCCCTGGTCTAGGACGAGGATCCCATATGCTATGTGGCACAGCCAAAAAATAAACAGAAAACAAAATTAGATTTTTAAAAAAGAAAAAAATACTGACCTCAGAACTCTCCTCAGAATTGAACCCAAATCTCTAGAAAAGAAGCATGGATATTGACTGAAATATTCTAATGATTTAAGTGTTTGAAGAAACTGGGGGAGGCAACGGTCTGACGGCCTGAACCAAGACAATAGGATTAATAGAGGAAATGGGAAAATAAATAAGAATAGTATATGCTAATTAGGTTGGTCTGTGAAGATCCAGTGATCATCAGAGAATGGTAACCAGAGAGGCATCTACATTTCTAATTTGGGTCCCTAGCTTATGTTGTCAAGAACTACAGAAAAGAACACCTGAAGAAAAAGTAGTCTGGGAAAGAAGATACTGAATTTTAGACAATTAAAGTTTAAAGTGCTTATTGTAAGATCAGGGGTACGTTCCAGAAGGTAAAAGAAAAACGGAACTTGATCTTAAGTCTAAGCTTGAGTTAAACAATGGGAGATAACATTTAAAAGATGTCTTAATCTGTTCAGATAGTCCCAGTAACTGGTGTTATGGAATACGTCATATGGCATAACTCCAATGGGGTACTGGGAAGTATTTATCAATTGGTTCTCAGAGTAGGGGAGTCCTGATTTGTAGTATTCTCTATAACAGATTTCATGTATGGGTGTGAGCCTTGGACCATAAAGAAAGCTGAGCACCAAAGAATTGATGTTTTTGAACTGTGGTGTTGGAGAAGACTCTTGAGAGTCCCTTGGGCTGCAAGGAGATCAAACCAGTCAATCCTAAAGGGAATCATCAGTGAATATTCATTCACTGATGCTTGAAGCCGAAGCTCCAGTACTTTGGCCACCTGATGCAAAGAGCTGACTCACTGGAACAGACCCTGATGATGGGAAAGATTGAAGGCAGGAGGAGAAGGGGACGATGGAGGAAGAGATGGTTGGATGGTATATCACCGACTCAGACATGAGTTTAAGCAAGCTCCGGGAGTTGGTGAAGGACAGGGAAGCCTAGTCCTTCATGGACTACTGCTAGTCCATGGGGTCAAAAAGAGTCAGACACGACTGAGCAACTGAACTGAACTGATGGCAGATTTCAAGCTACCGAACACATCACTGAACATGGGATTGGGGAGAAAAGTGCACAATCGCTTCTCACCACCAGTATAAGCTGGTCCCAGCATGCCATGATCACATAGCCCCACTCTGCCCCCCAGGAATTCACGTATCATTTCCTTTGGCTGACTCTCCTTAATGAATCCTTGCTCCAGAAAAAAAACTTTTCCATCCTAGTAATAAACACTACACACACACACAAAAGTCATCTCAGTACATTCAAATAATTTCTTCCCCAAACATCCCATCTGTTCTTCTCAACCACTAGGTTGCTACACTCCTCTCTGAGCCAGCTGGCACTTTCGAACAGCTGGGTAAAATCATTACCCACTGTCCAGATGTATCATAATTCCATCAGATCTGGTTCCTCTTTCGCTCTTTAGCCTCTCCAACTTCCATCAAAGGAATTAATTGGCTATTGTAGATCCGCTGATTTAGGGGCCAACTTCTAGGACTGTGGGATTCTGATGGCCAGCTACTAGCTAGGCTTACAATTCCCAGATTCCTTTCATCTGCTTCACTCACATTTGCATCTTCATTCTGCTGAAAATGTTCCACATCATTTATTCCCCTCCTCCTATGCAGTCTGGCAAAGAAGTCTTTGTAATCACTTCCTGAAGGGTGGGGGAAGAGACTGTGATCAAAGAAGAATGTAATAACCATCCCCACTTGTAATTAGTTCATGCTTATAAGGAGACTGCAACTCTCTCTGGCGTTACCCGGCAGGATAGTCTGAACAAGTCTGAGGCTTACCAAAATCTCCAAGCACATTATCTCCACCCTGTTTGTCTTTAGGACACAGGTGACAGATAATGATGTAAACTTCCCAATTGCTATGTCTTTACTTGATCTTGCATGATAGACTGCGACTGTCTTTCGGCATTTTAAAGATGGCATTTCTTTTATTTTGTTATTCTGACTTGCATCATTTCTTTTGAGACACCAGACTACCTATCAATTCTTCTCAAGTGTCATTTTCTTCTCTAGTTATGTTTAAGGTTTTCTCTTTGTCATGGTTTCAGTCGCCTTATATTGAGGTACTTCTGTGTGGTTTTCTTAGTATTTATCCTGCTTGTGGTTCAAAGGACTTCTTGAATCTATTGCTTGATTTCTTCCATCAGTTTTGGGATGTACTCAGCACTGGCCAGCCCTTTGGACGCTGCTCTGTCCCGTTCACTTCCTCTGCCCCGTATGAGACTCTAATTACCCTTACGTCAGTCTCTGTTACTCTCCCATGCATTATTTATGCATTCTGGGAAACATTCAGTGTTTTCTTTTTTTCCCTCTATGCTTTGTTCCATATATTTTCCTTCTCGCCTTTCTTCCAATTTATTAACTCATTCTTCAGCCACATCTAACCTGTTATTAAACTTAGCTATTAAGAACTTAGCCTCTGTGGCTGAAGCTTCCTAACATCAGTTTATTTAATTTTTAAAATGATTCCTCTTCTTGGCAGATATTCTCCATCGTGTCATCTATCTCTTCTGGAACATAGCCATCAGAGTTATTTTAGCATCTATAGCTGATACTTCTGATAACTGGATCAACTGTGGGTCTGTTTACATTGTGTCATTTGATTTTAGTCATCTCTGATTTTGTTAATTTATCAATTTTATTGAATGCATGATATTTGCTATACTATAAAGTATAGTGTGGGAGTGACATCGTGTCATGAAAAAAGTGTAGACACTATGGAGGATGTTGTCTTCCACCAGAGAGGATTTATATTAACTTTGGGCAAAACTTAGAGTAGGAGCAGCTGATCTTAACCTGGCTGATCAGAAACAACTTACTAAGACTGGATTTTAGTCTCTGAAGAAACTATTTTGAGTTCTCCATTGCTCCTAGGATATAGACCTTCAGGAGTTTTCACTGGAAGTCTGATTAGTGTACAGGGGCCCTGAACTCTAAATACTGTCTCGTGAGCACCACGAGGCTGAAAAAGACATCAGCTTAGCTTCCTGGCCTCTCAGCCCTTGACCTTGTATGAACAGGCACATGCTTTAGTGGGAAAAAGCAGTGCAGAGTATCAGACTCACTCTCCTACATTTTTCTTCCCTTGAAAATCTTGGGTCATCAAATCCTTGTAATTTCCCAGCTCTGAGGTCCACCTACTCCCTACAACCAAGGAAAGTTTTAATGAGCTTCTCAGCCTTTTATCTCCCACCTCCCTGCTTTGCTGCTTTGATGTTTACATTATGCAATTTATGGATCAACCAATAAGAGGAATAATAACACAAAATTTTGCACTTGCCTCGGAATATTCTCTGCTCTCTGAGCTCTTAGTCAAGCAAGTCCTGGATGCATTGACAGCTCTCAGATAACTTCGAATTGATTTCCTTCTGTTTCATCCAGGTTTCCTAGTCATTCTCTGAAGAAGGCAGTTGGATATAAACTATTTCATCATAACCAGAATCAGAAGTCCAAGACAGTGAAAAGGAGCTGCAGTCTAGTTATACACTGAAGGTCAAACAAAGGACTTGCTCTTTCATATAAACTCAGGTATGAGAGACAAATGAAGGGCTATATGAAGGCCTTTGGCCTGAGCTACTGGAAGGGCTGAGTTGTAATTTACGGATATGAGAAAAGCACATGAGAAGAAGGCTTGTCAGGGGAATATCAGGAATAAATTTTGTGATGGCTGCTGAAAAAAAATTAAAGAGAAGATTCCAGAAGGCATTTTGCTGTATGAGTCTGGAGTTCAGAGAAGAGGTACAGTGTAGGGATATAAATCCAGAAATCATGAGTATATGGATGGCATTTAAAGCCAAGAGAGTATAGGTGAGGTCACCAGATGTATGAACATAGATAGAAAAGAAAAAAAGATTGAAACAGTAAGTCTGGAGAAAATGAACATTTATGTAAATATCAACGAGAGACCAGCAAAGGAAAATAAGAACTTAAAACAACCCAGGTGAATGAGAATCCAAATGGAGAAGCTATTCCGTGGAAACCATAGTAAATCGTGTGTCAGATACTACTGGAAGACAAAATAAGATGGAAAAACAACCCCTGGGTTAACATGAAGTCCTTAGAGATGCTTAGGAGAGTTCTTTCAGTGGAGAGGTGAAAATAAAAGTCTGATTGCAATGGGTTCAAGATACAATGGGAGGGGAATTCTTGCCTCTCCCAAGTAAGTCACATCAGGGAATTCATTCTTGCTGTTTATCTTATTGGAAGTGAAAGTGTTAGTTGCTCAGTCATGTCTGACTCTTTGCCACTCCATGAACTGGGGCCCTTCAGGTTCCTCTGTCCATGGAATCCTCCAGGTAAGAATCCTGGAGTTGGTTGTCATTTCCTTCTCCAAGCGATCTTCCTGACCCAGGAATCGAACCTGGGTTTCTTACATCACAGGCAGATTCTTTACCATCTGAGCCATCAGGGAAGATCCCTTATTGGAGTTTCCAGAAAAACATCTCATTGAAAATTCATCTGATTGGTACTTCATTGGTGGTCCAGTGGTTAAGACTTCACGCTGCCAATGAGTTCGACCCCTGATCAGGGAACTAGATCCCACATGCTGTGCAGAATGACCAAAATATAAAACATAATAATAGTAGAATAATTAATTAAATTCATCCAATTTCTTGGAACAGATTGGTATGATTCCCATGTTCTCCTCACTAATTCTTTAAGTATACTTCCTTTAATGCTATCTTCAGGTCAAAGACCTTTTTTTGCCCTAAAATAATTAATGTAAAGATTTTGTACAGTATCTATACTCCCCAAACTATTAGCCTGGCTCATAGGCAATATTGAATGGTGATGAAAAGAAAGGAACTTTTAGGACATGGACTACAGTAAACACTTGCCCTGGGAGGCTCTTTAACAGTTGCCTCTGCTTGCCCAATTCTGAACTTGGAACATTTCCATGGACTACTTCAGCTTAAAGATATCCCTGCATGGCTTAGTAGTCAAGAACCCACCTGCCAATGCAGGAGATGTGGGTTCCATCCCTGGGTCGGGAAGATCCCCTGGAGAAGGAAGTGGCAACCCACTCCAGTATTCTTGCCTGGGAAATCCCATGGACTGAGGAGCCTGGTGGGTTACAGTCCACGGGGTCACAAAATAGTTGGACATGACTTAGCGACTAAATACCAACAGCAATGAGCATAGCATACCCTGAGGAAACACACACACACACCCTCTAGCGGTTGCTTCTCAAACTGTAATATTTACCCCAAACAAACTTCAGAGCTCAGGTCATCACAAAAGGAGCTTTTGTGAACCTTGGAAAGAGAGTGGTGCCCTTGGACCTAACACTCTGCAAATGGATCGTACTCTACCTTTCCTCAGCTAGATATTTTCTCAGAATTACTGAATTGAGAGTGGAAAACTCACTGATTTATTTTCCCACCCCCAGCTTCTTCAGATCGCTCTCTTAAAATCCCAGAGGACTCCACCACTATAAGAACCTCCCAAAACACCACCGGCATTCTCCTCCTTGCACACATCTGACTCAGGATTTTTAACCTCTCCAGGGTTAGAGGTCATGCTGGAGATCAGAGTAAGAAACTCTATTCATTCCATCTTTAACAACAAAGATGCCCCATCTTAAGTGATTATTCTCCATCCTCCCAAGATATGGTGTGGTGTATTATTCAGGATATGCTGCTTGATAGGAAAAAACATCTCCAAAATTACAGTGACTGAATATGATCAAGGGATGTTCTTGCTGTTGTAAATTCCAAGGTGGATGAAGGAGGAGAGAGCAGGGGAGGTGAGTGCACAGAGGGTACTGTGCCCAGGCCAGGAAGTGGTGTGCATCACTTCTACAACAGACCACTGGCCAACAGTGGCTCGCATTATTTTAATCTAATTTCAAAAGAAATAGAGAAATGTATTATTCTTGCGTGCTCAGGAAGAGGGAATGAGATTCCTGAGCATCTAGTCAACCTCTGCCACAAGGACTTCCCTGGCAGTCCCATGGTTAAGACTTTGCCTTCCAAAGCAGGGGAGCAGGATCGGATCCCTGGTCAGGAAGCTAAGATCCCCAATGCCTCGGGGCCAAAAAAAAATAATAAATAAAACAGAAGCAATATTGTAACAAATTTAATACTTAAAAAAATGTTCCACATCAAAAAACTTTTTTTAAAAATTAACTGATAATCACTTTTTTAAAAAGTCTCTGGCACAGACCTTCTGGCCACCAAATTCTCAGCTCACTCTTCCTCCTACATACAAAGCACACTCACTCTCTCACCAACGAGGACCCCAAAGTCACACCCAATCAGGGCATCTAGTTGAGTTCAGATCCCCAAGATGTGCACAGTTCATTCATTATGGGTACTTAACGCCCCTTATGTTCTGACAATCTATGAATTAGAAGATAAGTTATCTCCTACCACCAACACACATACACACACCCAATATGCAATATGCAACGGTGGAACAGAGGCAAGGTGACAGTAATCAATGCCCCCATTGACAAAGGGAACACGTGGAAAAGTCTAGAAGTCAATGGTCTACAGCAATGCCGAAGTCATTCTGGGGTAAAAAATGTGAAGGATTGTGACATGGTAATAGGAAAAGTTTGATAAGGTTTCTCTTGTGTTCTCCGAGAGGAATACCCGTGTCCATCTTTCTCTGGGACCCTGGCTCCTTCCTCTGTGATCTTTGCCTTGTCCACTATGTGAAGTGGGAACGAGGGGAGCGTGTCTATGGGAGCAGTGGAAATCTGCCTCATACTTTTGCAATTGTGGCGTCCCAGGGATCGCTGCAAGTCTAAAGGAGTCAAAACAGGTTTTTTTAAATTTGTTTAGTGTGTGGCTTATTTGGAAATGAAAACTCCTCAAAAACTTAATAGACTTCCAACCAATCTTCTTCCCAGCAGTTGCAAGTGCCAGAAACCAATTCAAAACCTTTCCTAGACAGGATTCTCCAGTATGCGCTGCCCCGGCTTCACTGCCACTGTGAGAAGGTCTCTCCGTTTCAAAAGAGCTACCTTGAGACTAGAACTTCTGAATGGAGAATACCCTATCCTTCAACGGATCTTTTTTGTGAATCACTTTATTCACCTGAAAAGATTCAGTGGACCATTAGGGCTTAAAGCTTTTTCCTAAATTCCATTGTTCACTCTTTCAATGCCACAACACAGCTGACATTTTCAACTCTGCGAAACTGAATTTCCAGACTCTCTCTATTCCCTTTCATTTATACTTGCGAACTAGCCATTTCTTTTTCAAGCCTTTTCTCGGTCCAATACAGCCAATAAAAAAAAACCCATACCCTACTAGAGTCATATTTCTCAGTTCTTCACCTAGAGTTCAGTTCCGACAGGTTCTACCTTCCAGTGTTGAAGAAGGTTTACCGAATGAATGCCTTGCCACTGCATAACAAGATTACCGTTTTTCCAGCTGCCAATTTCCATTTCCTTACCAGAGCCAATGGCTAAGCCAATAACGTATATTTCATATTCTTGTTATGAAAGGACTCCACTGCAACATATAAATATCTGTACTTGAACAGACTAACTGCTATAGAAGACAATCCAAAGTCTTCTTGGTTTAATGCAATAGAATAATTTTTCATTCAAGTTCAAGGCAAATATTCCCGGTTTGGTGGTTCTCTTGAGTAGTTCTCTTGCAAGCCGTGCCTTAGTAACCCAAGTGCTTCTATCTTACGTTTTTGCCATTTTACAAAGTTCAAGGTAAACCTGGAATGATCTAGTCCTCAGATGGGGGAAGACAGAGAAGTGTAACTGAGAGGAATTATGACCATGCTTAAAAGTGATACATATCAATTCTGCACACATTTCTTTTTCCGGAACTCAAGCACTTGGCTCCAGCCTAACATCAAAGAAAGCTGGGAAATAAAATCTATCCATGCTCCCAGAAAAAGGAGATAGACTTGGTAGGCGCCTAGCCAGCTTTGGAGTAAATGCAGCTAGAGCTACCATTACTGAAAGTGAAAGTGGATCAGTCATGTCCAACTCTTTGCAACCCCATGGAGTATACAGTCCATGGAATTCTCCAGGCTAAAATACTGGAGTGGGTAGCCTTTCCCTTCTCCAGGGGATCTTCCCAACCCAGGGATCGAACCCAGGTCTCCCACACTTCAGGCAGATTCTTTACCAGTTGAGTCACAAGGGAAGCCTAAGAATACTGGAGTGGGTAGCCTATCCCTTTTCCAGTGGATCTTCCCGCCCCAGGGATTGACAGGCTCTCCTGCATTGCAGGCAGATTCTTTACCAACTGAGCTATTAGGGAAGCCCAAAGAACCACCATACATTATTCAAACATGTGCAAGTAAAGATTATCCAATTCTAAAATATGCAACAGAAACATTATATTTGCTAAATGTATATATTAGCTAAAATGCATTGAGATTTTCCTATTTCCCAGGTATTCTTGCATCATTTTATAAGTATTGAATCATTGGTCCTTAAAATAAGCCTATGAGATGGTTGCCATTATAACGCCCATTGTATAGACAAAGAAACTGAGGCACAAATGGATTAGGAAACTTACCCAAGGTCTCACAGGTAGTAAGTGGGAGGAACAGAATCTGATCCCAGGCAGCCTGGTTCTAGAGCCTGTACAGACTCACCCATCACACTGCTCAGCTCTTTCTGGTTTATTCACAAACTTCTCAGATAGTTTAATTCTCTTGGGCCTAAGGGTGTACTGTTTCTTCTCCACCATCGCACCCAGCAAGCCACTTCCAGTCTTGTCTGTACACTTGTACCCACTGAGTCTGTGGGACCTACTCACAGGGCATACCTGTTCCGTCCTATAAGTCTGTTAGTGGAAGTTGGGGAACAGAGGTGATGATCCAGTCTAGAGAGTGATAAGGGAAAGAGGACAAAGGGTGGACATAAGAAGCACATACAGGGGCTTCCCTAGTGGTCCAGAGGCTCAGACTCCACAGCTCTCAATGCAGGGGGCCTGGGTTCAATCCCTGGTCAGGGAATCGATCCCACATGCCACAATGAAGAGCTGGCATGCTGCAATGAACATTGAAGATCCCATAGGCTGCAACTAAGATCTGATGCAGCCGAATAAATTAATAAATTTTTTTTAACAAAGAAACCCATATACTTAGAGGGTAGTAGGACAAAAAGTCAGCCCACACCCGACATTTGCCAGGTCTAGAGCAAAAGTACAAAGGCCCACATACATACATCGAAGACTTAAAAGTTACACAGTAAGCCAACACAGTGTTAAATAAAAAACACTTGATTCTTCTACCTTGAAAAATATCCAATCATAACATTCTGAAATGCCAACCCACATTTAGAATTCTTGGACTGGCAATTCCCATGCCAGGGTGTGGTCCTTGGGGAGAACTGACCCCAGATGCTCGGATTCCCTTCTTTCCCCACCCCTGGATCCACCCTATACCACAAGGGGCCTCTCGATATACAGGTGGACATTTGATCACATCACCCCAGCAAGTAGCCACTCTCAGGTTCTCCATCAATGATCCATGGGACTTCCCTGGTGGTCCAGTGGCTAAGACTCTCTCAGGGGGTACAGGTTTGGTCCCTGGCTGGGGAACTAGACTCCACATACTGCAACTAAAACCCGACGCTGCCAAATAAATAAAAATGAATATTTTTTTAAAGTTAAAAAAAGAAAATGATTCAGGGAAAGGTCAGACTAGAGGTCAGTCTGTGTTATTCAAATAGAAGATCCCTGGGTTCTGATGATCAAGAACATGGGCTAGAATAAAGGAAAACATGTGTGGGGTGAGGATATCCTTTGGCCCCACAAAGCCCTCACTCTGTGGAAAGGGCACCGCTGCAGAAGGGCTGGAGTGGGACCACCCCCTGCGGAGGAGGACTGACATGCTTGACTCCACCTCTGACCATGAAGGAGTCACAGAGGGTGGATTAATTCTCCTGTTGTTTAGTCACTGAGTCATGTCTGACCCTTTGCAACCCTGTGGACTACAGTCAACCAGGCTCCTCTGTCCATGGATTTCCCAGGCAAGAATATTGAACTGGCTTGCATTTCCTTCTCCAGGGAACGTTCCAATCCAGGGATCGAGCCCAGGTCTCCTGCATCTCCTACGCTGGCGGGTGGGTTTTTTTTACCACTGCGCCACCAATTGTAGACTTCTCAGCTACTAAAAGAAAAGAACATATGACTGCTGTGTTACAACAGGCATGAATCTCAAAACCTTGATGCTACATGAAAGAATCCAGATACCAAAGACTAAATGCAGCCACGTCCATGTGTACACAGTTTTAGAAAAGGTGAGACTATAGTGACAGAGAGAAGACGAATGGTCGCAAGGATCAGGAATAAGGGGAGAAGACTGACTCCAAAGAGGCATGGGGCATTTGGGAGACGAGAGACATGGTCTATGTCATGATTATGGTGGCCAGTACAGGACTCTATATACCTGTCAAAACGAATAATTAATTACATTCCTATCACATAATACCTGAAGTATATAAGAGAACATATAAAAACAGTATTGTTTAATACATATTGAGGGACTTCGCTGGTTTTCCAGTGGCTAAGACTTCACACTCCCAGTGCAGGAGGTCTGGGTTTGATCCCTGGTCAGGGAACTAGATCCTGCATGCCTGCAGGGAAGAATTCCCACGCCACAGCTAAAGACACTGAATGCTGCAACCAAGATCAAAGATCCTGCCCTGGAACCACAATTAAGACCAGCTGCAACCAAATAAATACATACACTTTTAAAAATAAATATATTGAGATATAAATAAAATGAACCTGCCACTTGAGATCCAGAACGTTATATTGTTTCTACTTATGCCAACGGATTGTATTTTAATTTTAAAAATGAATAACTATGTGATCTTATAGTAAAAACAAAAGATAATCAATGAATGTTATTGTGCATGTATTATATCTCAATATAACTGATTTTTTCTCGTAAAGGTGAAGCCTGGAGCAAGGACTCCTCTTGCCTGAGTCTAAGGACAGTAAAGAACAACAAAAAGTAATAAAAGAAACTAAAAATGTATAATTTGTAAGGTGGATAGAGCCCCGGATCATTGTGCTCATAGATGCCCAGGAGTACCAACCCCTGCCACACATCAACAACATCTAATAGTTAATGAGGGCTTCTGTGGGGTGTTTTAAGAGACAGTCGTCTGTTGGGGGCCACAAGAGGAGAAGAGGAGCGGTTCAGGAAAGCGAAGTTTACTGTCCTTGCAGGTCCTAGAGACAGCAGCCAGAGCACCCCACCCAGGGCCACTTAGGAAACCAGGGGGGTCAGGAGGCTGAAGACAGGAAGCAGGGGAGGGCTTGGACCACGACCTTCCCTGGGGCTTCTGCAGGAGAGATGAAGCAGGACAGGTGAACAGCTTAGGGCTGGCTGGCTTGATCATTTCAGCAAGCTCTGGGCTCTAGGGGATGGTCTCTAGTTGCCGGTACCTGGCCCTTGGATAATTCAGGTAAAGGAATATTGTCTCTTGGGGTTCAGGGCCAGATAGAGGAAGCCAGGCTCCAGGTTGCTTAGCTGACATATCAAGGTCATGCTCTCAACTGAGCCCTGCTGCTGCTGCTGCTGCTGCTAAGTCACTTCAGTCGTGTCCGACTCTGTGTGACCCCATAAACGGCAGCCCACCAGGCTCCCCCATCCCTGGGATTCTCCAGGCAAGAACACTGGAGTGGGTTGCCATTTCCTTCTCCAACTGAGCCCTAGCTGACCTCTAAGAATTGGTTAGCCCAGTGGGAACAGTCTCTCCCCAGCCAGAAAGGAATGTTTTTTAATATGCAGAAGAAAAATACATATATATATATTTCCTTCCATATAAATGCTGTTTTAAGATGTTAAAATAGCATGTGTGTCGGGGGGGAGGGGAGGGGGTGGTGCTTCCCAGGTGGCTTGCTGCTACTGCTGCTGCTAAGTCACTTCAGTCGTGTCTGACTCTGTGAGACCCCATAGACGGCAGCCCACCAGGCTCCGCCAATCCCTGGGATTCTCCAGGCAAGAACACTGGAGTGGGTTGCCATTTCCTTCTCCAATGCATGAAAGTGAAAAGTGAAAGTGAAGTTGCTCAGTCATGTCCAACTTAGCGACCCCATGGACTGCAGCCTACCAGGCTCCTCTGTCCATGGGATTTTCCAGGCAAGAGTACTGGAGTGGGGTGCGCCTGCCAATACAGGAGACTCAGGTTCAATTCCTGGGTCAGGAAGATCCCCTGGAGGAAGAAATAGCAACGTTTCTTGCTGAGACAATCCCACAGACAGAGGAGTTGGGGGGACTACAGTCCAGGGGGTCACAAAGAGTCAGGCACGACTGAGAGACCGAGCACACACACTCACGTAACAGAGATAATGCCATTTCCCACGTGCCATGAATATTTCTGAATTTCTTGAATTAATCTGGCTAACAACCATGCTAGTGAGTCAAACAGTCAACACTGAAAGCTTGCAGGTCAGGTGAGAACCAGAGTAGACGATGGTGTGGTGCTAATGCATGTGCTTAGCTGCTAGAATCTGGAGGAGGGCATGGCAACCCACTCCAGTATTCTTGCCTGGAGAATCCCATGAACAGAGGAGCCTGAAGGGCTCGCAGAGTCCATGGGGTCGCAGACTCGGACACGACTGAGCAACTAAGCACAGCACAGCACACAACTGCTGGAAGGTTGAAGCGAAAGCCAGATTGCTGTAGGTGTAAAGATTTTGGAGTAAAAACAAAGAACATAGACAGCTCCTTCAAGGCCACTAACTGTGAAGAAAACAAATGCTACAAATTACAGTCGAAGGAAGACTTGATTTTTTAGGTTCTGAGATTGTTAATACATTATGTAATAAGGGAAAGGATCTGGGAAAGATAGATACTGAAAATATAAGTGGTTGGGGGGATACTTGATGAAAAAGGAGAACTTGAGTAAATGACTTTAATTTCTTAGAGTCTTATCTATTTCTTAATCTGTAAAAGTAGTAATCACAAGCCCAACTTTCAAAATTTCGGTGAGGATTGAATGAAATAAGATATGGCACACTTAGCACAGACTCCAGCATAAAGTACTGCACAATAAATGATGATTTTATTCCTTCCACCTTCTTTTTCTTTTACTATCGCACCACAACTTGCTCTATGACATGCAAACCAGCTGCAAAATGTAAACTTGTTGTAACTCCATCTTTTCAGGTTTTTTTTATGAATTCTTTTAAAAATATACAGGGCAAAGGGAGCTGGAGAACTTTCAAATAAGTTATTGAGAACTTGGTAGATGTCAATGGCTACACCCAGACGCTGAATAGGAAACCAAGCATCGGAATAAATGTGATGCTTTTTGGAAATGAAGACAAAGAGCGGAAGGAAAACTGAAATGAGAGAACACATTAACCCCAAGAAAAAAATTTACTGAGTTTGTTATTGGAACAGAATAACTGGTACTTTTATCTCAGACAATTGTAGCATTAAGCTAAACAGAGCAAAATGTTGTCAGCATTCTGATTACCTCTCTTAAGTGACATTAGCAACGTAAATCAACGAAGCAGATGAACTATCTGAGATTAACTGCCTATAAAAATTGGGGTAAGAGTGAATACGGGAATTTTATTTTTAAAAGTTAAACTACAATAATAGCCCTGGGGACATATAAAGGCAGTCAGGAAATGTCAAAGATAAAAATGTTAATTAGAACATTTGGTTTCTTCTTAAAGCAGGCTGTGGTATTGTCCTTTTTGTGACATTTGGAAACCTGAAATTCTTCTTTACCAGTTCACCCTGGACTAACATTCAGTTTCATTAAAAATGAGTGAATGTGATATTTATTTTTTAAGAGTTCCAAGATTATGCCCTCACTGGGGGTGGATATCGTGGAATCAAGCTCTGTAATTCCACCAAAGATAAAACCTGTAAAAAAAATAATTGCTTAAAATTCCCTGGAGAGTATTCTGTATTCCATAGAGTAACAAGCAGGAAGGCATTTCATAGCTGTCTCTATTCTCTAATACATTAGCAGTTCAGCTTCTCAGGTGGCACTGTGCTAAAGAATCTGCCTGCCAATGCAGGAGACTTGGGTTCGATTCCTGGGTCAGGAAGATCCCCTGGAGAAGGGAATGGTTACCCACTCCAGGATTCTTGCCTAGGAAATTCAATGGACAGAAGAGCCTGGCAGGCTACAGTCCATGGACACAGCTAAGCACACACACACACATGCACACAAAGGGAGCAATATTGCTAGAATGAAAATGTGCCTCAGTGAAGCAAGCGGGCACATTTCGGAGAATGTAGGTCTGTGCATGAACCCTGGGCATCAACAACACAGACTTAAACACTCCTGGCACACAGCAGGCATATGGACTCAAGTACACACCTGTGTATGTCTATTACAGTGTGTGTATGTCTATTAGAATGTGTGCATGAGTCCTTTGAAGATCTAGTTAAAATACAGATTCCAGCACCATCCAACTCAGCCCCCTCCCACTCTTGTCAACTGTACTAATAGGTCTAGGGCTGACCCAGGAATAGGGGTCACCCCCCTACTATCACCCCCAATGATTTTAATGCAAGGGGTCTGATGATCATACTTATAAAAGCACAATGATGGGGCCATTTTTAAGTGATGCACAATAAGGACAGGAATGCTACTGCAATTAAAACCTTTATCTAAGCTGCTCTCAGAGAAGGCAATGGCACCCCACTCCAGCACTCTTGCCTGGAAAATCCCATGGATGGAGGAGCCTGGTGGGCTGCAGTCCATGGGGTCACTGAGGGTCGGACACAACTGAGCAACTTCACTTTCACTTTTCACTTTCATGCACTGGAGAAGGAAATGGCAACCCACTCTAGTGTTTTTGTCTGGAGAATCCCAGGGACGGGGGAGCCTGGTGGGCTGCCGTCTATGGGGTTGCACAGAGTCGGACACGACTGAGGTGACTTAGCTTAGCTAAGCTAAGCTGCTCTTCCCTTAAGCAGAGTAAGAAGTATCTGATTTCTGAGCCTGTGTATTCCTTAATTTAACAAAGATGTCCTGTCATTAGAGGTCACACTGAAGAGGTTCATTCTTTCCAGAAGTAACGCACTGATTTAAACGCACATTCAGAGAAAAAATAAAATGTGTAATTTGATACGTCCCATTTCTAGTTTGCTAAAAAGATAAAACTGGGGGAGACAACCCACCAAGGAAAGACCTTGGCTTCTAACTTTCTTTACACATTTCATCTCTAGTGACCTTTGTCTCCACTCTACATTATTATTTCATTCCCATGACCACATCCTACACAGTTTAGCTTTATCCAGAACAACTGAAACTCAAATCTTCCAATCACAAATTTCCCCCCAAGAGCACAAAGCTCTGTCCACCCATGCCCGGCTTCTCGGAGATCTCTGCCCCTTGACTCATCTCTCTTCTCCTCATTAGAGTCCTATCTTTACTTCTTCTCTTGGTAACCTTGGATTTCATCACCTCAACAATTTTCTTGGGACTAAATCCAACCCTACTAGATCAATCATCTTTCATACCTGGCAAAACACAAACCCTAGAACCATCCAGCTGACCACTCTCTCGGTGCTCACCCTAGGATATCAGACTCTGAGACAAGCGAAAACCATGCAGACTATAAATTCATAATTTATAAACCTCAACTCTGTTCTCAAACTCCTCAGAAATCCTTCTTTATTTTACTAGGACACAATCCCCCATGCTCCATCATAAGTATTTCTGATCTTTGCCACTCTCATCAAATTTTTTAACCCCTCATTCTCAAGGGAAAAGGCACCTCTTATTTCAGAGAGAAAATAGAATGCACCAGACAGTTCAGTTCAGTTCAGTTGCTCAGTCGTGTCTGACTCTTTGCAACCCCATAAATCGCAGCACGCCAGGCCTCCCTGTCCATCACCATCTCCTGGAGTTCACTCAGACTCACGTCCATTGAGTCCATGATGCCATCCAGCCATCTCATCCTCTATCGTCCCCTTCTCCTGCCCCCAATCCCTCCCAGCATCAGAGTCTTTTCCAATGAGTCAACTCTTCCCATGAGGTGGCCAAAGTACTGGAGTTTCAGCTTTAGCATCATTCCTTCCAAAGAAATCCCAGGGCTGATCTCCTTCAGAAGGGACTGGTCGGATCTCCTTGCAGTCCAAGGGACTCTCAAGAGTCTTCTCCAACACCACAGTTCAAACGCATCAATTCTTTGGCACTCAGCCTTTTTCACAGTCCAACTCTCACATCCATACATGACCACAGGAAAAACCATAGCCTTGACTAGACGGACCTTAGTCGGCACCAGACAAGAACTAGTAAATTCTGTCTTCAGACAACACATGTGCCCAGACCTGCTCCTGTTACAATGGATGAAACACATCTCTTTTTTTCTGTCTGCAGAGGATCACCACCATTGTGCTCACCATCCATTTATCTTCTCTGGCTTCTCAAAGTATCATCTGTGAAATGCCGGCATCATCACCCAGGTTCAGAAGGCTCCACAAAGCACAGAAGCCCTAATCCAGTCCTTCAAAATCAGAATCTCTAGATTTAGCATTCAAGACTGGCATATATTTAAAGTTTTCTAGGTGATGTTTTCTCTCCCTTAAGTATGACAATAATTGACCTCTAGCCTCATCAGAGACCCATAGTTTTTATTTCCCCTCATCCCTGGGTCTTCAACACATTCCAACAATATTTTAGCTTGTGTAATTCTCTCATCAGCCTTGACTGTCCCCCACAGACTTAGACTCTTGTTTTTCCTTGCGGATTCACACATTTCCTGGGACAGTCACTACATGCTTTCTAAACCGGCATTCCCTTTTCAATCAACTGCCCCCGCCACCAACACTCCCATCTCCTTGACTGACAGTGACAATCACTAACTGACCCCAGTGGCTGAAGCCAGGAGGTACGTTTCGATCTGCATCCATCCTTGACCTGTTGACAGCATGGCTCTCAGCTGACCTCCTTCCCTAGCCTTCCCGACACTCTACAAGTCTCTCCTTCTCTGTCATAGTTTACTCCTATTCTCTGCCCATAGACGTCTTCTCCAGGGTTTCTTCTTTTTTACTTGACATATATGTTCCTGGGGAAGTACCACCCCACTTCCACATCTTTAAATATTAGATATAATCTGATGAACATCCAAGGGGTGTTTGAACCCAGATTTCTCTCTCAAGCCCCATTTCTACCATATCCATCCCACTCCCACGTGTTCCCCAAAGCTCTTCCTGTTCTCTATCTGAGCATCACCTGTGACTCCAGGCCCCCCACACCTCCACATCTGATCTTCCATGAAGTCCTATTTATACTATTCCCTAGTTCAGTTGCTAGCTCAGTTCAGTTGCTCAGTCATGTCCAGCTCTTTGTAACCCCATGGACTGCAGCACACTAGGCCTCCTTGTCCACTACCAACTCCTGGAGTTCACTCAAACTCATGTCCATTGAGTCAGTGATACCATCTAACCATCTCATCCCCTTCTCCTCATGCCTTTGATCTTTCCCCAGCATCAAGGTCTTTTCCGATGAGTCAGTTCTTTGCATCAGGTGGCCAAAGTATTGGAATTTCAGCTTCAACATCAGTCCTTTCAATGAATATTCAGGACTGATTTCCTTTAGGATGGAAAGGTTGGATCTCCTTTAGGTTGGAAAGGTTGGATCTCCTTTAGGTTGGATCTCCTTGCAGTCCAAGAGACTCTCAAGAGTCTTCCCCAACAGCACAGTTCAAAAGCATCAATTCTTTGGTGCTCAGCTTTCTTTATAGTCCAACTCTCACATCCACACATGACTACTGGAAAAACTATAGCTTTGACTAGATGGACCTTTGTTGGCAAAGTAATGTCTCTGCTTTTTAATATGCTGTTTACGTTGGTCATAACTTTTCTTCCAAGTAGTAAGCATCTTTAATTTCATGGCTGCAGTCACCATCTGCAGTGATTTTGGAGCCCAAAAAAATAAAGTCTGTCACTGTTTGCAGTTTCCCCATCTGTTTCCCATGAAATGATGGGACCGGATGCCATGATCTTAGTATTCTGAATGCTGAGCTTCAAACCAACTTTTTCACTCTCCTCTTTCACTTTCACCAAGAGGCTCTTTAGTTCTTCTTCACTTTCTACCATAAGGGTGGTATCATCTGCATATCTGAGGTTATTGATATTTATCCCGGCAATCTTGATTCCAGCTTGTTCTTCATCCAGCCCAGCATTTCTCATGATTTACTCTGCATATAAGTTAAATAATTAGAGTGACAGTATACAGCCTTGACGTACTCCTTTTCCTCTTTGGAACCAGTCTGTTGTTCCATGTCCAGTTCTAACTGTTGCTTCCTGACCTGCATACGGATTTCTCAAGAGGCAGGTCAGGTGGTCTGGTATTCCCATCTCTTTCAGAATTTTCCACAGCTTATTGTGATCCACACAGTCAAAGGCTTTGGCATAGTCAATAAAGCAGAAATAGATGTTTTTCTGGAACTCTCTTGCTTTTTCCATGATCCAGTGGATGTTGGCAATTTGATCTCTGGTTCCTCTGCCTTTTTTAAAATCAGCTTGAACATCTGGAAGTTCATGGTTCACGCATTGTTGAAGCCTGACTTGGAGAATTTTCAGCATTACTTTACTAGTATGTGAGATGAGTGCAATTGTGTGGTAGTTTGAGCATTCTTTGGCATTGTTTTTCTTTGGGATTGGAATGAAAAGTGACTTTTTCCCATCTTGTGGCCACTGCTGAGTTTTCCAAATTTGTTGGCATATTGAGTGCAGCACTTTCACAGCATCATCTTTCAGGATTTGAAATAGCTCAGCTGGAATTCCATCACTATCTTCTAAGTCTCTGCCAAAGCTATTGATTCATTTCTCTGCATCTCCCCATGTTCTTCCCTCCCCTTCCTTTTCTGAATATTCGGTACAAAAACCATTAGGAGGAACCGAGGAAGATTGGCATCAGCATCAGCATCCGCATGCGGGTGGCAACGAACTGCAGTGCCCCAGGTTCCAGGGCTGGGGTGGGATGAGAACAGCGGGAAGTGCTGGAATGCAAAGGGAGAAAACTAGGTTGAACCCAGATGTGCTGGATTAGAAACTGAAGGTAGGCATGAATTTAGTATTTTAATATAGGTAGGTAGATAGATGGGGCTTCCCTGGTGGCTCGGTGGTAAAGAATCCAGCTACCAACGCCGGAATTTGGGTTAGATTGCTGGGTCAGGAAGATCCCCTAGAGCAGGAAATGGCAACCCTCTCTGGTATTCTTGCCTGGAGAATCCCACGGACAGAGGAGCCTCAAGGGCTATAGTCCATGGGGTCACAAAGAGCTGGACATGACTTAGTGACTAAACAACAACAGAGAGATAGACAGATAGATGGAGACATAGAGGTATATGAGGAAATAAGCACAGATATAACAGATATACCTACAGGCCTACGTATATGTACATCCCTTAGCACTGTTGACTGAGAGGATCTGAGAGCCTCATGTATATAGCTGTCTTGTATTGATGTTAGAAAATGTCCTTGTTTGTGGGAAATACACCCTAAAGTGTACAAAAATGATGGAACACTAGATAAACAACTTACTCTCAAACAGTTCAGGAGAGAGAAAAAAAAGTTCTTTGTATTGTATTTGGAAATTTTCTGAAAGTTTGAGATTGTTTTAAAATGAAAAAACAAATAAAAACAACAATGAGATATGGCTACATACTTATTTGAATGGCTAAAATACAAAGGACACGTGTTTTTTAAAACCTATCCTTTTTCTATCAGAAATCACAAGATTAAACAGACAGAAAATCAGTAGGGATACAGTTGAACTGAACAGCACCATCAATCAACTGAATCTAATTGACGTTTTTAGAATACTTCATCCAACAATGGTAAAATACACATTTTTTCTCAGGATCACATGGAACATCCACCAAAGCAGACCACATCTGGGCTACAAAACACACCCTAACCATTTTGAAAGAGCAGAAATCAAACAAATGATGTTCTCAGACCACACTGGGATTAAACTAGATATCAAGAACAGAAGGGTGGCTGAAAATTTCCTATTTGGCAATCAAACAGCATGCTTTTAAATAACACCTGGATCAAAGAAAATTGTCAAGAGAAATTTTTAAATATTTTGAACTCATTGAAAATGAAAATAAAATATCAAAGCTTGTGGAATATAGCAAAAGCAGTGCTTAAAGGGAAATGAAAGGATGTATTAGGAAGAAAACATAGATCTAAACTTGATAATCTAACCTTCTACCTTGGGAAACTAGAAAAAGAAAACAAATTAAATTCAATTTTAAACAGAATAAAAGAAATAAAAAATAGAGCAAAACTCAACAAAATTGAAAACAGGAAATTAATAGAGGGCATCAGTAAAACCAAAAGTTTTTCTTGAAAATATCAATATTAGTAAAATCAATGAATCCTTAACTAGGAATAAAAGAAGATATAAATTATTATTATCACAAATGAGAGAATACTGATTCCATGTACATTAAAAGGATAATAAAAGGGGGAAATCATAATAAAGGAATATTATATACAACTCTATTCTCACAAATTTTATAACCTAGAGGAAACAAGCCAAGTTCTTAAAAGATACAGTGTATAAGAACTTACACAGGGAGAAAGGGATACACTGAATAAGCCGATATTTATTAGGGAAATTAAATCAAAAATTAATAATTTCCTGAAAAAGAATGCACCAGGCTTAGATGGTTTCAATGTTGAATTTTATCAAACACTTAAAGGAGAAATTAATACCAATTCTTAGCAACTTGTTCCAGAAAATAGGTTATTAATTAATAATACTAATTAATTTGATAAGGCCAACATTGTTCTTATAGCAAAAGAGCTACAGAAAAAGAAAATTATAGACCAATATCTCTTGTTAACATGGATGCAAAAATCCTCAAGAAAATATTAGCAAAACTGTGTAAAAAGACCATACACCATGATCAAATAGGATTTTTCCCAGATATGAATTTAAAAATCAATTAATATAATCCATCACATCAGGTTAAAGAAGAAAAATCATATGATGGTATCAATAGATATAGAGAAAAAAGTCTAACATTTATTAGATTTTCTCTAACATTTGATAAAAATCTAACATCCATTCATGATAAAATTTTTCAGCAAACTATGAATACAGAGAATTTCCTGAACTTGATAGGATGTGCTTAGTCACTCAGTCATGTTCGACTCTTTGCAATCCCATGGACGGTAGTCCACCAGGCTCCTTTGTCCATGGGATTTTCCAGGTGGCTTGCCATTCCTTTGTCCAGGGGATCTTCCTGGATCAGGGATCAAAACTTCATCTCCTGTGTCTCCTGCATTGGCAGGCGGATTCTTTACCACTGAGCCACCCAGGAAGCCCAGTGGTTAACATACAAAAGTCAATTTCTCTCCTATATAACAGTAATCAACAATCGGAATTTGAAATTAAAAACACTACACCATTTAAATTAACACCCTCCAAAAATAAAACACTTAAGTGAAATCTAGACAGCATATTAAAAAGCAGAGACATTACTTTGCCAACAAAGGTCCATCTAGTCAAAGTGATGGTTTTTCCAGTAGTCATGTATGGATGTGAAAATTGGACTATAAAGAAAGCTGAGTGCCAAAGAATTGATGTTTTTGAACTGTAGTGTTGGAAAAGACTCTTGAGAGTCTCTTGGACTGCAAGGAGATCCAACCATTCCATCCTAAAGGAAATCAGTCCTGAATATTCACTGGAAGGACTGATGCTGAAGCTGAAACTCCAATACTTTCGGCACCTGATGTGAAGAATTGACTCACTGGAAAAGACCCTGATGCTGGGAAAGATTGAAGGCGCGAGGAGAAGGGGATGACAGGGTATGAGATGGTTGGATGGCATCACCAACTGTATGGACAAGAGTTTGAGTAAACTCTGAGAGTTGGTGATGGACAGGGAGCCCTGGTATGCTGCAGTCCATGGGTCAAAAAGAGTTGGACACGATTGAGTAACTGAACTGAACTGAAGTGTAAAGCTAACAAAATGGATATAATTCTATATGAAGATAACTATAAAACTATGATAAAGGATTTAGAGGAAATCAAATGAATAAAGAGATATTCCATTCTCATGGACAGGAAACCTCAATATTCTTAAGATGTCAGTTCTTCTCAACCTGATCTGTAGACATAATGAAATTTAGATCAAAATCCAAAAGAGTTATTTTGTAGATATTAATAAATTGATTCTAAAGTTTGCATGGGAATATAAAAAAATCAGAGTAGCCAACACAGCATTGAAGAAGAAAAAAGTAAAAGGACTGATATTACGTAATTTACTGTAAAGCTACACAGTAATCAAGACAGTATAATACTGATGAAACAATAGGCAAAAAGAAACAAAATAGAGACCAGAGAAGCATGCCCACATAAATATAAACTTTTCTTTGATCAAAAAAAAGCAAATGCCATTCAATGGAGAGAGATTGTCCTTCGAACAGAGTGCTTGAGGTACCAGACATCCATATGCAAGAAAATGAACAGAGACAAGACCTTTACACCTTTCTCAAAACATTAACTCAAAGTGGATCACAAACCTCCTATGGATCCTCCCTCCCTGTTTCCTCAGATAAGACCTATTCCTCCTCTGGTTTCATCTTAAACATCTTTTCCCCTAGAGAACAGTTCTCGTTTGGCCAAAAATGGACCCTAATAACCCCCACATTTAAAAACATAATTTCATGGGTTTTCAGTGATAACATGCCTTAATATATTTGGGGAAGAGCCTGAGTCTAGTCTGTGGCTTTAAGAGGTGGAACAAAAGCATCTGAGGGGGGAAAAAGACGAAGCAAAACAAAACAACCAAGTCCCAGTCAGCCATGTGTGTGTGATCAGCTTTCCAAGCACAAATGTATCTGGCCGGACAGCCACCTGGAACCCAGTGAGGACTCTCAGACCCCGATCCCATGTCACAACCAAAACAAAGTTAAAATGACCCCTGGGAAGGTTGACAGGTCATCACAGCTGTTCTGGTGTGGATGCGGGCAGATTCCTGGAGGTGATAGTGACTATTACTATAGGAACAGCTCTGGCGCATTAAATAGGTATTAAAGAATAGTCCAGCTGCGCGTGAAGAGTCACTTGGGCCTGGAAGACAGAGCTGAAGGGTCAAAGCTAAGGTTAAGGTTTGAATTGAGAACATGTTTGCCCCTCCCTCAAGAGTCCAAGACAGAAGAGGCAAGCATTTCATGAAAATTAGAGGCCAAGGTGGAAAGAAAAAATAGCCATCGTCTCCTTTTTTCAAACAAAATTCAATGAAATGGCAAGCATCTCAGCTAAAGGCGGTGATAATTGCATCCATCACCTGTAAGCAACTGAGTTTGCCTGTGTCAGAGAGGTGTAGATGACAGGCTCAGATTTTAATTCTTTGAAACGCAAGCTGAGAGGCAGAGATCCAGACAGGGGATACGAAGTGGAAAGTGTAAACTGAAGAATGTCAGGCAGTGCAGGCAACAAGAGAAGGTGATAATAGTCCTTCTCCTCAGGGTCCCCAAACACCGGGGGTGGCCTCAAGCTAGGTTGAGTCTGGGGTTGGGGGTGGGGGCTGGGGAGAATGCTGAACTACTGAACTGCTTGTATCACGGACCACAGCCACCAGTCGCTTCTACTGCTGTCTGGGCACTTGAGTCATCTGCCCTCTGCTTCAGACCTTCTAATACTATTACTGCATTTCTTCAGAGCAGTGGCTCACTCATTCATTCATTCATCCATGGATTGTTCATTCAACAAATATTCGTTGGAACCAGGCACTGGGGACACAGTGATGAATAGCACAGACATCTGTGATCTCACTGATCTAACCTTCCAGCTGGGAAGACAGACAGTGAACAGACAAATATATATACAAAATAATGTCAGGGAGTGATAAGTGCTATGAAGGAAACTAGGATAACCTAGGATAAAAGAATAGAAGGGGTAGGGATGGTTTACATAGTGGACTCAGTAAGATGTCCCGAGAGTAACATGACTACATGTCATTTTTCCCCTGGTAATCCTATGTTGAACTTTTTGAGGAACTGCCATACCACTTTCCACACTGGCTGCACCATTTGACACTATTGAATTTGTATTTTCAAAGGATTATTCTGGCTGCTGAGCGGAAAACCGATTGTAGGAGAACAGGAATGGAATGAGGGAACCCAGTTAGGGGGCTACTGCAGTGTTACAGTTGATGAAAAGCTGATTACAACACCCTCGGGGGACAGTGAGGAGAGCGGACTGGTGGGCCGAAGGCAAAAAACTGATGGCACTAATCATGGAGATGCTGGGCTTGGTCCAGACCACCAGGCTCACCGTTACAGGAGCACAGCAAGCTCTGGGGACCAGGGGCTGCTTCAATTCACACCCTGCTCGGTCAATGGTCTCCACGGGAACGCCGCTGAATTTGGCTGAAGGTTTGAGTGATGCTTCAAACAACGTCTCACACACACAAGCATCCAGCTAAAGAAAGTGAGATGCGAGGCGGGCATCTCTTCTGGGAACCAAATCCCACAGGCAGACAGACACCAAGGGCCCCGGAAAGACATTGCTCTTCACAGATTGGGCTCTTCCGTTCCCCATGAAGTATGAGTTTGCGGCCGGACTTGGAAAGGCAGTTTGCTCTGTTGGAGAGAAACCTGCACTTCTTATCTGTGCTTAGGCACAGGGATCGGGAAAGATTTGGAGACAGGGAGCTGTGATTTCTCAGCCTCTAGGTTGTTTTAACTGTGTTCCATCCTTTCCTCTCTGAGAAAACCCAGCACACCTTTTCTCAGTCGACCTAAACATTCATGAAAACTGTTTTGTTAATAATGACATTTAATAAATGCCTTCTGTTTCACCTTTTAAGAATAGGATCCACAAATCCATCCTGGGACCTAAAGAGTTCTTGAACGTTTAAAATGACAATCATGACCCTTAAGATAACCGGGCTAAACCACTTCAGAAAATAAGAGGAGTGTGTTTATGTTACCATAGTGATCAATTTCAGACTAAGAGTATAATACCAGCAGCTAAAGGAGTTAAGCCTTGATGAAAACTAAGACCAGTCCAATTCCCTGCTAGCCAATTAGCAGCTTTTCGTTTGCAGAAGAAGAATTTCACCCCTGTAGAAAAGTCTTTGAACCAAAACCACAAAATCTTATTGCTGATTGTCTACTGAAATTTACTCTCCAGTTGGATTACACATGATTCCAGAGGCTCAGATGAGAATGGTGGACAGGGAACTCTCACCAAAACAGCCAGCAATGCATAAATAAGTAGATAAAGCAATTGGACCAAAAAAAAAAAAAAAAAAAAACCATGAGAGGACCTATAAAGGTTTTGAAAGTATTTCTTCACCAAAATGCTTGTTTTTCATTCTAAAAATTTTCACATCTATATGTTTCCAGGCTTGTCCATGTAGCAGAAACAGTAATCATGTTTATTGAAATGTTCAGTTCACAAAGTGATTCATTATACAGCATCTCATTTAAAATGAAAAAGACCCCATTTTGTAGATGTGAAAGGTTTCCTCAAATCACGTGTCTTCACCATAAACACTTTGGACTGCAAGGACCTCAGAAGACAGTCATTAAATGATTTTGTTTTGGTTTTATGGACACGGGAAGGAGAGTTTTAAAATAAAGACAATATTTTTATAAAAAAGAATGAGGGTGTTCATATTGTAACTTGAGGGCTTTGTGGTCCTAAGGAAAAGCAGTATACCATAACTGTTCATGCTCAAGGTCAGGTATTAATGACCCTGGCTTCTTAGGCCCAGTCTACCCTTATTTACCATGTAACCTCCGGGAAGCTTGGTAAACTGAACCTCAATTTTACTAATATACATTATGGGGAAAACATTACTCTCGGGGAGGCTGTGAAAATGGAATCTAATACTGCACATGCAGTGGTTCACCCAGTACCTGGCCCACACGTCTCCTGGTACTCAGGACACTGGGCTGACTCTTGTTCATACACTCAGAATTCCTAGAAGCCTGTGGGGTAAGGGGTCATATAGTCCAGATGGAGCTGCCAAGTTTGAGCTTACAGGGTCTTTGAAATCAGTACAGGACCTCGGCAAGAAAGTCAGCTAGGACAGGTGGAGAAATACAAGAGAGTTTCTTCTTTTCTTGGCTCCTAAAGACTGCTGTTGGTGAATACCCTCTGGGGCTCTTACAGGATGCTCCGTCTAATCATTTCTCTGTGCTCCACCATTAGTCCAGCCTTTACAAAGAAAGTATTTCTTTTTTAACCACTTGGTTGCCCAACCTATTTTTAGAACTCAAGCACTCTTAGACTTTCTTTGTCAAATTTTACTGCATCATTTTTTTCAATCACCTCTTCTAGTCTAAAAGTATTAGACAACCCATAATTTATCTTTAAATCTAATAATTTAAAATTTATCTTATTTCAAAACTTTGATATCCTTTGACTGTTTTGTGTCTCCTCATTGCACTAGAATAGACACTGTTTCATGATGAAATTTCATCAACCTTTGGCATCACCTCTCCTATTCCAAAAGCATTCTAGGAGTCATAGTTCATCTTTAATTCTAATAATTTCAGATTTATTTTGAAACACTGATATCCTTTGACTGTTGATAACTACTCATTGTATTAGAAAAGAAGCTGTTTCATGAACCCAATAAAATTTTGATTCAGTGAATGAATGTGAAGTATATAAAGGGATAGAAATTTTGGAGTTTAAAATGACTAACTAAAGAATACATGCTGACCCATGCAATTGAAATGTCTATCTGTGGACTGTCAAGAATGACAAAGAGGCGCCCCTGTAAGGACAGTCAATGTGGTCCCGTGGAGAGTATGACTTCATGACTTTTACATAAACTCACTACACAGAAATATTTTCCACTTCTCTTTTTCTCATGTTCCTCAACCCTCCCCCTCCACTCCAATAAATATCACTGAGAAAGTATACTCATATCATTAATACTGTTTCATCACCGAAATAATTTCTGTTGGAGTTTTTTCTAGAGATTTTCAAACAGCACCCTTCTTGGCAAAAATTCTGAACCGGTTGAGAAATAAGACAAAGTTCTCCTTTGTCAGAATGCCTCAAATAGGGGCTTCTCTGGTGGTCCAGGGGCTAAGACTCTGTCCTCCCAATGCATGAGGCCCAGATTTGATCCCTGGTCAGGGAACTAGATCCCACATGCTGCAACTAAAGATCCCATATGCTGCAATGAAGACCTGGCACAGCCAAATAAACAATACCTACATGAGTAATGTCTCAGATACTTCTAGGGCTTCCCTGGTGCCTCAAACGGTTAAGGAGCCGCCTGCAATGTGGGACACCCCGGTTCCATCCTTGGGCTGGGAAGATCCCCTGGAGGAGAGCACAGCAACCCACTCCAGTCTTCTTGCCTGGAGAATCCCTATGGACAGAGGAGCCCGGCGGGCTACAGTCCATGGGGTTGCAAAGAGTTGGACACGACTGAGCGACTAACCACACAGATACTACTGACAGTACAGATATCACTGCGTGCGTGCTCAGCCACTCCAGTCATGTACAACTCTTTGAAACCCTCTGGACTGTAGCCCTCCAGGCTCCTCTGTCCGTGGGATTTCCCAGGCAAGAAGACTGGAGAGGGTTGCCGTGCCCTCCTCCAGGGGATCCTTCCGACCCAGGGATTGAACCCTCATCTCCTGTGGTGCAGCCAGATCTTTACCACTAGCGCCACCTGGGAAGCCCAGATATCACTAACAACCCCCAGATCTGTTCTTTGTCTTTAGGAAATCACATTTTCTAGGCTCCCTTGAAGTTGGGAGGCTCTGGGATGAGAATGGGTATAATATCTCCACTTGCAGAACAAGCCTATACAAGCTCCCATTCACACTCCTTCATTCTCTCTTGCTCTTCTTGTGGGCAGGGATGGCGAACATCAGAGATCCTACAGGTCACATGTTGAAGAGAGCAGAGCAGGTGTGGTCCCATGAGGGAGAGCCATCCCCTGACCTGAATACCCAGCCTTGTATCACCAGGAGATGAAGATGTAGACTATCTGTCCTTGGTCACTAGAGATTTGATGTCTCCTATTACTATAGTTTAGCCTAACTTCACAAATGATAAAGCTGGTTGTAAAGACCATATCTTTTATCTGTTGGAAGGAAAACTTCAGCAAAAGTAATGTTATCCACTCAGCACCTCTGCCCAGGGTTTCCCCACTCCTCATCCCCATCCTGGCAGGAGCCCTGCAGAAAGCCTGCCCAGTGACCCTCCCTGAAATTACAAATAAGCTCTGGAGAGCTGCTTTGGAAAACACTTTGGAATAGTTATTTATGGAAGAGTGAGAGGAATAAGACTGCAGAGTAGAGATGAAAGGGAATAAAGAGGTAAAGCAAGAAGGAGTAGGAAAATAAGTTCCTTCTCCACGAGCCTGAAATCTAACCCTGATTCGCTCCCAACCCCACTTCTGCTCCTTGGACTAGATTTTGGCATCCTGTCCACGTGCTCCCCAGCATCCCATCTTGGCTTGCTCTGGATTGATCTTTTCCATCTCAGCCCACACAGCTGGGAGTTCTGCAGAAGCAGAAACCTGCCAAAAACCATAGTTTTCCTAAATGTCCAACAGCAAGGGAATTGGCTTATATATTATGAAGCATCTGGTCAATGGGGAATTATTCAATCATTAAACATGATCAACCTGAAACCTTTGTAACGACATGGAAAATGTCCCTGAAATTATGTTACTAAAGTTTTCCTTTCCTAAAAGCAAATCGTAAAAGTACATAGGCAATATGGCAACAACTAGAAAAAAATGTACACGGGGAATAAAGCTATGGATTAAATTTCGAGAAAGAAAAGCAATTGTTGGGTTAGAGTAGTGGGACTCAACCAATCCTGTATTGTTTCATTAAAGCTATTCTATGCTTAAATGACAGGCTACCCAGATGACTCACTGGTAGAGAATCCTCATGCCAATGCAGGCAATGCAGGAGACACGGGTTCCATCCCTGGGTGGGGAAGATCCCCTGGAGAAGGGAACGGCAACCCACTCCAGTATTCTTGCCTGGAGAATCCCATGGACGGAGGAGTTTGGTGGGCTACAGTCCACAGGGTCACAGAGTCGGACACGACGTAGCAACTGAGCAAGCGCACACACGAATGCTTAAATGATAAAAGAAACAGCTTTGCCATCCTTACTCAACAAAACTAGAAGAGAGAGGACTCTCACCCCTCCCTGCCTTTAGAGGAATCATCCCGGTGGACAGCGGAGAGGAGCCTGGCAAATCTGGGAGAGGAACCAAGCTCCAGACGCCCCACGGTCTGCACTGATTTCCAGTCTAAGCATAAGACCTGCTGTCACTTCCATATGTCCTTGCTTTATTTTTAAGTCTTTTAAGATTCTAAGCATTTTGCCTTTGGAAGGTGGTATTGTCTCCCTTAGTAACTCAGACTCCCAAAGAGAAATACTCCTAGACAATCTTTCTCCTGATGGTTCCAGTTAATGTGACATTATTTAAATGGGCCAATGGAAAATCCATGTCATGTGAAAAGACTCATGTAACTCTCTGTTGACAAAACTTTTGAAGGTGGGCTTTGTATTCATACGTCACTGTTCAGACGGTATTTGAGATGAGGTCCACTTTCTTGTCAAGTCACGTCACCTTCTTGGCATGTATATGGAGAATGCACACATGAAAAGGATCCTGAGACTTTCCTGGTGGTCCAGGGGTCAAGACTTTGCCTTCCAATCAAGGGGTGTGGGTTCAAGCCCCAGTCAGTCAGCTATGATCCCACATGCCTCATGGCCAAAATACCAAAACACAGAATAGAAACAATGTTGTAATAAAATCAGTAAAGACTTTAAAAATTATATATGTCAAAAAAATCTTTAAAAGAAAGATTCCAGTACCAGTAGGATGCAAATTAATGAACATTGCGTATGTTTCCTACTTCAAAACATGTCAGATACCCAAAGCTGAGTTTATCACCACCATCCCCATCTCCATCACAACAGCTCTGTCCTCCCAGATAAAGGACAGTGGCAACATGCTGTGGTCATTCGTGTTTCAAGCCCTGGGCTTGGCTTCCCTAACATGCCATCTGGGAACTTTACTCGGATTTGAACTCCTGGTTTCTGGGCTTTGCAGTTGCCCGTGGAGCTAATGCAACTGCAGACAAGTTCAGTTCAGTTCAGTCGCTCAGTCCTGTCCGACTCTTTGTGACCCCATGAACCAAAGCACGCCAGGCCTCCCTGTCCATCACCAACTCCCAGAGTCTACCCAAACCCTTGTCCATCGAGTCGGTGATGCCGTCCAACAATCTCATCCTCTGTCGTCCCCTTCTCCTCCCGCCCTCAATCCTTCCCAGCATCAGGGTCTTTTCAAATGAGTCAGCTCTTCGCATCAGGTGGCCAAACGTGCAATCTGTGAGGGGAACTTTCTTCGGATTTGAACTCCTGGCTCCAGGCTTTGCAGATGCCCATGGAGCTACAGCAACTGCCGACAAAGCCCTGGGATAAAAGGCCCCACCGCACGCCGCCACAGGGAGCCTGTTACACAGAAGACTCCAGAGTGACAGCTGAACAAACTGTAGGTATTCTCGCTCAGGGGGACGAAGACTGAGAAAAATGTAGGCGGCCACAGGATGAGATTAATGAATTTTTGACTGGGGAATTTGGCCTGAAAACTCATTTCTCAGTTCAGGGGTGGGCAGGAACAAATCACGGCAGCTGACAGATGTGTGCAAGGTACGGGAAGGCGCTGCCAGCAGGGGCAAGGCTTGCCCAAGACAGCAGTCTTCCCGGCGGCCTCACACTCAGCCCTGCTCGTGGCTGGCCAGAGCTGGTCTTGGCCCCAGAAAAATAACCACTTCACCCCTTTTGCAACCTCCTTTCCCACCCCTAGACCTCTTTTCTGATCTTGCTTCATGTAAAATAGAATTGTCCAAGTCACTACTCCTTTCCTTGTCTTCAGTCGCACTCCCTTCTTCCCCTATGTTAACACTTGTTGCACTTTCTAGTACAGTAAGCCCCAGACACGTGAACCATCAAGGTGCACACTTTCACAGATGCGAACATGTGTTCCCCCGCCCAGTCACACAAGTTAGTTCACGGGACTGGCGTACTCTGTCAGGTGTGTATATCGTCTGCTACTGGTACTGAACTGTACGATTAGAAACGTTTTCTTTATTTTTTTGTGTTTGTATGTATCATTTGTGTGAAAAGTATTATCAGCCTATTACAGTACAGTACTATATAGGCCATAATGTTAGTTGGGCACCTACACTAACTTTGTTGCACTTTTGAACATACTGGACTTATGAACACACTCGTGGAACGAAATTCTTTCGTATGTGGGGGACTTACTTGAATTGTCTATTTATTATGCTAGTTTTCGCCATTATGCTTTAAGTTTTCCTTGAGGACAATGACTTTTTCACACCTATCTCTATATGCAATGCCTAGTAGGGTGCTAGGCACCCAGGAGGAGTTCACTAACCCTTTGTCGTATTAGTGCTGACTTTCCAGTGTAGAGACAAGCAGAGGTGTCTCTCAAGTTTGGAAGGCCCAAGAGTGACAAGAAGAGTTGTATTGGCCACCAACTCTAACTCACGTGTGCGTGCTCAGTCGCTCAGTCGTGTCTGACTCTGCGACCCCATGGACTGCAGCCCACCAGGCTCCTCTGGCCATGGGGCTTCTCCAGGCAAGAATACTGGAATGGGTTTCCATGCCCTCCGCCGGGGGATCTTCCCAACTCAAGGATCAAACACTTGACTCTTGCATCTCCTGCACTGGCAGGGGGATTCTTTTCCACTAGAGCCACCTGTCCCCAGCCACCTGTCCCCTAGCCAATAATGGTGTACTGAAAATGGAATGCATCTTTATGCTAGTCTCCCCAGAGATGCCCGATCTCTGCAACCTCCTCACGGATGTTCCTCTAGCAACACCCAGCGAGATAGCGAAAGAGCTATACATTTGTGCACCACAAGAAATAATCCTTTTAATCACCCCCTGCTAGCATCCCAATTCTCTTCAGCTCGCCATGGAATCTATGCAAGCCCAGGACATCACAGAACGCTGGAGGCAGAAACACCTAGAAGGCTGCACATCACACTGACACTGAATCAACTAGCAACTGGTGTCACTAAACGTGAACATCTCCATGCCAAGCAAGGCTGGAGACGATCTCTGTTAGTGAGAGTCGGCTGGGAAGATTTCACAGGCGCATTCAGCTGCATCTTCCACTTGACCATCATACCCTTAAGAGTTTTTTTTTTTTTAAGTTTATTGACAGGGACTTCCTTGGTAGCCTAGTGGTAAAAAAAAAAAAAAAAAATCCACCTGCCAGTGCAGGGGACACAGGTCTCTGGTCCAGGAAGACCCCACATGGCACGGAGCACCTGAGCCTGTGTGCCACAACTGCTGAGCCCAGAAGTCCCCAAAGAGAAACCACAACAGTGAGAAGCCTGTGGCCTGCAACGAAGAGGAGCCCCTGTTGGCCACAACAAAGGCCACGCCAGCCAAGACCAGGCCACAACTGTGACCACACCAAGAAAAGCCCACGCCAGCAACCAAGACCAAGCACAATCCAGATAAATGAAATTTAAAAATTTTTACTGACGTATAGTTGATCCTAAGGTTTTTCACCTTGAAATGGAAAATTGTTATTTTATACATGGAAAGATCATTTTCTTCTGAGTTCATTAAAATTTTGTAGTGAACATTCCAGTTGATGATTTTAAAATCTACTAAGAAAAGGCTTCCCAGACAGAGACACAGGAGATTCGGGTTTGATCCCTGGGTCGGGAAGATCCCCTGGAGAAGGGAATGGCAACCCACTCCAGTATTCTTGCCTGGAGAATCCCATGGACGGAGGAGCCTGGCTGGCTATAGTCCATGGGGTCGCAAAGAGTCAGACATGACGAAGCACTCAGGCACACAAGGAAAGGCTGAGTCAATGAAATGTGAAAATATCAAAATCCACATTGGAGAATCAAAAAAATTCTGTAGCTGACATTGGTCACCATATACAGTTACAAATTTCTTTTTCCTTATGACGAGAAGTTTTAAGATTGACTCTCCTAGCAACTTTCAAATATGCTCTATGGTATTATTAACTTTAACCACCATGCTATAGGTTATATCCCCATGACTTATTTTAATTACTTAAAAATATTCTCTAATAAAACACTGATTCCATCAAAAGAACATTAGACACACTTGGAAATTTTGTAATGAGAATTAACCCCATGATTTTTGCCTTTTTTTAGAATGCCAGTGCTTTTTCTGTGCTTATGAGTTAAGTTCAAACAAGCTCTTACCAAGAGAGTAAGTCTTAATCAGTACAAGGCCACTCATATTAAAAAGGGTATTTTAAGGATATTAAGTGTTTTGGCTCAGTAAGAAGTTGGACAAAGAAGAAAGCAGTGAGTTATGAAAAAGTACTGGTATATCAAAGGCAAGAATAATGGAGTGGGGATCTTCTCAACCCAGGGACAGATCCCAGGCCTCCTGCATTGCAGGCAGACTCTTTACCACCAGGGAAGCCCCCTATCAAAGGTGAGTGGTTTTGAAATTCGCTGGTAGATCATGAAGGAACTAAAAGATAATCACTGTTCTAGAGGACCACTAAAGTGTTTTACAGGAATATTGGAGTGCTCAAAGGAAACAAAACAGGTTGGCAATTAGAGGAAAAAAACATGGGCTTCAGAAGTTTATTTTGGGCTCACGAGTAGCATGAGTTTGCATGGAACTGAGAGTTTCTCAAGATGTGGGATTTTGAGTGCTAAATCCTGGACAATCTCAGACTAACTTAAATGGCTAGTAGCCCTACTTTCTAGATCTAGAAGTTACTAGCTAGAGGACTTCATTCCAATTACTTCCCCAAACTTCAGTTTTCTTCCCTCTGAAATGGAAAGAAGAGATTGTTGTAAATTTTTTTAATGTAAGTCAAGTTCCTGGAACATTCAAGTTGTATTTGGCAATCATATTTACTGATGCAAATATTCAGCATGAAGACCAAAATCACACCCAGACTCTATATTTGATCTCTGATCAATCAAAGAAGGAATTTGTATTATTTTACTATATTCTTTTTCATGTGGCCAAGTACACTCTTCGCGTTTCAAAATGTTTTCAGTGGGGCTGTGAAAATACTGCAAATCCTGTCCATTGCCTAGAATCTGAAAATAGACATTGACTCCTTTGGAATTTTTTTTTTTTTCAAAATGATTTTATGTTGATTCCAAAGAAGAGTAAATATTCCCTCTTTCTGAAACTCCATGCATTCTGAGAACTCGTCAGTGAGACTGAAGCACACTAACATTGGAACATGTCAGTGAACTACAGACAAATCTAGATTGATGTCAATATCCAAAGATGGTGATAGGGATGGGGCAGGACACCAGGCCACCAGTGGTTCCATCTGATGAACGTCTGCGCTGTAAACAAAGTCAATCCTTTGGGTCAGTATGAAAGCTGTTGGAAAGTAGGGGCAACTCAGAAAAGATATTTCAGTAATTACATGAGGAGTGTCATGGTTTCAGTGACTGACTGGGATCCGAGACTGGCTTTAGTCTCAATAAGGAACTGAAATCGGAATCAGGAAAAACAGATCCTAGGTACAAGGTTGTCAGAAAGGAGCAGGTTAGTACTGCTGGCAGCAAAGCGCGGCCGGGGCAGGTAGGAAGTAGCATATGGGTGGGACCGGGTGCCTTCTGAAATCTGATGTCTTCGAAAGGTTTTCCTGAAAATTTTATCTCAATGTCCTTAGTTATTTTTAATCAACTTGTGGGAGGATTTTAAAGCCCCATTTCCACTATTTTTCATTTTTTGTCTGGAAGGACACATGTTTCTTAACCAACCTCATTTCAAATGCGTCTGAAAAACCAGCTGGATGCAGAAGAGAGCCCTAAGTACCTCCCTCTGCCTTACGTCATGCCTAACATGATGAACGTGAAGAAAATTCATGAGAGTGGACAAATTTTAAAAAAATTGTATCCCAACAATAAAATGATCCACGATCAAACAAATGACCTCAATAAGAAACAAAAAGAAGGCAAAGCTAAAGAGACTAATGTCTTTGAAAAGTGAAGTCTCTAGAAACTCAAATTTCAGGAGGCATAAGGAGAAGGGAGAGACAGCATACAAAAAAGGGAAGGAACTGGCTTGAATCTCTAAGAATGATACTAAAGTATCTAAAACTCTCAAATAGATGAGAAGAGTCAACCATGTTAAGAGAGCAAACACGCGTATTTTTTGTTATATTGAAAGTAAATAGAATAACAAGACATGTACTTATCAGCCACCTGGGCTACAGATGTAGTATTAACAGATGACTGTGAGAGAGAAAAGTACTGTTTGAATTCTGCACTAGAATACTTTGTCAGCAAGCATGATTTCTATCCTGAAAAGGGTAGAATAAGTATTGACAAATGGGTGAGGTCCAATAAGGCAGTCCCTGACATCGCTGAAGTGGTTCGGTTCCCTGGCTGTAAAAACACATATCGTGGTAGAGTATTCTTCAAGAATGAACAGTACTTCATGGAGTCATGGAGACTAGATAAATGTGTTCCCACTTATCTAAAAAAGATGCAGATGGAGCTTGTCATTTATGGACTAGTGAGCTTGACATCAGATCCACACAAGTTTCTGCAATGGAATATTAATAGGTTGAATTGTGAGCACACACGGGGATGTGGAGAACACTAGGAGATACCGTGGGACCCTTCAAGAACAAACCGTACCCCAGGGATTCTTCTCTCTCTCTCCATTAGATGATGAAATAAATGTTTCAGAGGAATCTGAATTGCAGGAAAGCCTTCGACAAAGTCTCTCACTATAGTCTTATAGAAGAAACAGAAATGTCTAGAGAGAGAGAGACAAAGACTAAACTCCCACTCAGTGAACGACCTCGCCAAAGAGAATAAATTAATGCATTTCGTCTGCATCGGGGAGGTCTTTTCGGCAATTTAATCAATAACAGATGGTACCAGTTTGATCAGACATATGAGCTGTATGTTAAGGGGAGAGATAGTCAATACATTGAACAGCAGTTTCTTGATGTTTTAGAGGGAACGTATCTGGAAGTCATGTTGCTTTTTGAAACCAACAACAACAAAAAAAAAAAACTAATTTAACTATTTTACTCGGTCAGTTAAGCACAATTAAATACAGCTGTAATTGTGTTAGAAAAAAATATATGAGTTAAATCTTGAGGAAATTCTATCAACTTAATTTATTCACTGAATTGAAAAGAATCACAGGGATTAACTTTAGAAGTGTAGTTGTGAGAACCCCAGGTTTAATGGGAACATAGTCTGAAAAGCATTGTGTTGTACTGTTAAAAGCAAGACTACAGGCCCCAAATGGAGTCACTTGTGCTAAGCCCCACACCACCAAACCAAAGTTTATAGTTTCAGCTCTCCAGAAACGAAATCTCAAACCAGTCAATCAGGAATCGTCTGATCAGCACTAATTAAGTAAACTGCCTGATCAATCCCCTGCCATCCCTTAAAGGAAAGTAACCTTATAAAAACCAACCTGTTTTTTCACATAGTACAATTTCTTTGTTCCTGCTCCCCTGTTCATTAAAATTTTTCATTGTGTACAGCTCCTTGGAGCTTTATTCTATCTGCTACATTGGATACTGCTGGATTTGAATTGATTTCTGCTCAAATAAACTCATAAAAAATGTTTAACTTGCCTCAGTTTATCTTCTTACAGTACTTAGTATTAAGCTGTTTTGTCTCTTTCTCAGAAGGAAGATTTTGAAAGGACTGGAAAAGGATGGGTTGTGTCTGAACATCAGTATAAAAAGGTTTAAGGATTTTCACTAACCAACTGCTGAACACTGATGTTGGTGTTGTGAGAGGGAGGCTAGAATTTCAGTTATGAACATGGGCTCTGTTAAATAAATATATTAGTGTATAAAACAAAGGACATGATGGTACCCTTTACTCTACCCTGATTTGTTTTGTTCTGAGACCCACACACCATGAAAGGTTTGGACAAGCAAGCATGTATTCAGTAGAGAAGGTTCAAGGTGGTGGAGAGACTAAATGATGAGATCATATGAGGAATGATGAAGGAACTGGGTTGGTTAGCAGAAGAGCAGTTCTGGGGAGATTGCTGCCTTCAGTTACTTGAAAGCTGAACTTAGAGAAAAAGGATCAGCACTAATTTATTCTCAAAGTGGACCGATGTGAGTGGGATCACGGGGACTCAGAAAGACTAGAGCTGAGTGAGACCCAGAGCCAAAGAAGAATGACCCCATGGATGATCACCCTCAGAGCTACAGCAGGTTTCTTTCCTTTCTTCTTTTTTTAGTTTGCAAAGTCCAAGGTTGCGATTTTTTTTTTTAAGGAAGGCAATGGGGAAGCCAAGGCACAAAGTCAAAATAATGAGAATCAGGAAGCCAATGACACGGGGTAGAAAGAGAGTCAGAAAATAGACATGATGAAAACTGTGGGCCAAGTCTAAGGAATTTGGGGCCGCCAGGTGGCAATGATTTTCCTTATGATTCCCCTGGCCAAGCTCAGGGACACAACCTGTGCATTTTAAGAGAATAAAAATAAAAGCACTGCTCACCCCAACCTCCCTACACTCACGTGAGAAGGGGGTTTCATAGCCGTGGTTTCAGAATGTGGAACTGACAAGCAATGTTTGAAGACAAAAGGAGTCAATTTCTGATTCACAACAATTATGGCAAAACAAACACAAAAGCCCAACACTGACAACAAAGAAGAACAAACTCTAGTAACCAAAAAACAGGTAACAGCTAAGATTCAGGGTCAAAATGGGAGGAGCAGCTGGAGGAGGCAATAAGCAAATGAGCTGGGGGATGATAATGAGCAGATAGAGAGAAGGAAGCCAAGCTTGGAAAAAAGGAATCACTGTATCAAATGCCATGATGAATTTTGATGTAATTTCCCCATCACTTGGTGGGAAATACTGTGTGTACTTAAAGGGGCCAAGGTTCTCAGGACAGAAATTTTCCTGAGGAGAATCACTTTGGAACCATCCATTTCCCGCATACAGCATCAACCCTCCAACTGTAGCTGCTTGGCACATGTCTGGGGAAGTCTAAACACAAGGAGAAGGAAGCCAAGCTGGTCTGGAACAGACTGATCTGATTGTATTCCAACAGCTTTAACCTATCATGGTCTCAGTACTTCTGCCAAAGGATGCAAGATCTTCTCAAAGCAATGTCCCCACAACTGAACAGAAAACAGTCTGTTGACTATGAACTCCCATTCCTGCAGAGTGCAATTAACCTTGACTGAAAGGGTCAAGACTTGGTAGACTCAAGTTCCAGGTTCACTGCAGTAAGTTCTGCCCAGTAGATTACGGTCCCTTTCAGTGTAACTGGTGCGGGTACTTCCTGGGTCTAGGTAAAACAAGTCAAGTCAGACGTGAACAAGACCTTTAGCTTCAGAAAGATCATGGGCATGTGAAACACACATGTTTCTTCTTCACTTTTTAAAATTAGTGACCAAGCCTAATTAAAGTGTAACAGTGGGGAATAAATTACCAAAAATACTGAATCATCTTTGATTATTACAGAGGATGAGTCACATAACAAAATTACTGACATCTTATCTGATCTCAAGAAGTTGCCCTTCTGGGCTTCCCAGACTCACATCCCTTGGGGTTGTCCCAGAAAGACTGCTGTGCAAGCTTCAATATTTATTCAAGGAATGGTTTAACAGGATTTCCAAATATATAAGGATCTTTCTGCCCAGGAGATAATGGAGAATCAGATCCATTTCTTAACCTTTCTTTAACTGAAGTATAACCTTAATCACCAGAAGATATAAGAGCATGGCACACGCTGAAGGACATTACAGTTTGTTTCTGTATTTCTGGGAGGTTGCTTTCTACCCATCATTCTCCTTAACTCATTTGAGCTTATAGGTAACTAAAGCATCGACTGCATCAAGAGGTACAGGTCCAGAAAATGTGGAAGAAGTGAGGGAAGGCAGCAACATTTATATATTTATTTATCTGTTTGTTTACAGAGGACTTTGTTGAGAGCACAGAGAAGGAATATATATTCTTGACAGGAACACGGGTGTCAGTCTGGACTGCAGCACGCCAGGCTTCCCTGTCCATCACCAACTCCCAGAGCTTGCTCAAACTCATGTCTACCAAGTCATTGATGCCATCCAACCATCTCATCCTGTGTCATCCCCTTCCCCTCCCACCTTCAGTCTTTCCCAGCATCAGGGTCTTTTCCAGTGAGTCAATTCTTCACATTAGGTGACCAAAGTATTGGAGCCTCAGCTTCAGCATCAGTCCTTCCAATGAATATTCAGGACTGATCTCCTTTAGGATTGACTGGTTGGATCTCTTTGCAGTCCAAGGGACTCTCAAGAGTCTTCTCCAACACCACAGTTCAAAAGCACCAATTCTTCAGCCCTCATCTCTCTTTGTGGTCCAACTCTCACATCAATACATGACTGCTGGAAAAACCATATCTATCTTTGACTAGACGGACCCTTGTCGGTAAAGTAATGTCTCCGCTTTTTAGTATGCTGTTTAGGTTTGTCATAGCTTTTCTTCCAAGGAGCAAGTGTCTTTTCATTTCATGGCTGCGGTCACCATCTGCAGTCATTTTGGAGCCCAAGAAAATAAAGTCTGTCACTGTTTCTATTGTTTCCCCACCTATTTGCCATGAAGTGATGGGACCAGATGCCATGATCTTAGTTTTTTGAATGTTGAGTTTTAAGACTTGATCCTTAGAATTTGCCAGAAATTCCGTTATTTTTATGCTTCAACTGAATATCAGTGCCAGTTCTATAGGGATGCAGAAGACTCTCCTCTCTCTACAGGCAGCTGGCAAGGTGTCCTGGGAGGTGACCTGAGCCTTGCGGAAGTCTGGGTGGTACCAGAAGTGATAGTTACAACTGGCATCTCAGTGCTTAGGAGGAAGGTGGGTCTCTCTGTCAAAATATACCAAGTGATATCTAAGAGACATGCCCTAGTCTCACTCAGGGAGACTGCAATTATGGGTCTGCGGGACAGTTTGCAGTACTGTATCCTGGCGTTCTTGAGAAATTGACCCCACAGAACATGCCTGTTTATTCAAGCCAAACAGCAATGACAAAGGGCTGTTTTGTTATATTGCTTCCAACAATAACTTGCTGGAGTCAATGGATGGTAGGATTGGCCTCATCTTGATGGTAGTTTCTACCCCTCCCTGCACAGAATTGTAAGGGATGATGGGCAGTGCCGACCTTGACATCTGGGAACAATTTCCTTGTGTGGATGAAGAATGTCATTAGAGGGAAAGTGCTGAAATCCTAAAAAGGCATCATCACAGAAAAAGTACAAGTTGGAGATCTCTGAACATTCCTGTAACACTGACATCCATTTACTTTCATATCTGAATCTGAAAGGGGGCCAATCTGAAAAGATGCTTGTTAAACCCAACTATACCTCTAATTGGTAGAATTTGAGGCAGTATTAAGTAATTATCTGGAATTGAGCCTATTTGAAATAGGAAAGTGAAGAAGGAATTGTTTAGATTTTAAGCATAGGAGTCTTTTGGGCAAAGGTTGATCATGATCTCGAATGAACACATGTACATACTTACACACATGCACACACTTATACACACATATATATCTACACCAAGCTTGTGAATGATAGACACAATGATGTCTCTTTCCTGCACTTTTCCCAAGTAGGTAGGCTTTTAGTAGCCAGAAAGAATGATCTGGTTCTTAGCTTTGGAGATCATGGGAAAGTGCCTTGGCAAAACACACAAAAAATACTCCAACATAAAGTAAAAAAGTTAAAAAGAAAAGTGTAAAAAAAAAAAAAAGGTTTTGTCCTTCTAGATCAATAATTCTTAAACAAGTGCACAACAGAATCAAAATCCCATTCAATGGTTTCATAAATGTATCTGCTCTCTCCTCTGGGTAAGATCCCAGCTCTGCCCCCTTATTAGTCATGGGCTTGGGCAAGCTGAGCTCCTTCGAGCCTTAATCACCTTGCCTAACAAATAAAAATAACGTTAGTCCCTACTTCATGGGATGGCATAAGGATTAAATGAGACACAATACATGTGAAGCACTGAAGACAGTATCTGACATTGAGTAACCAGATAAATGGAGCAGGGAATGGCAACCCAGTGTCCTTGCCTGGAGAATCCCAGGGACAGAGGAGCCTGGTGGGCTACAGTCCACGGCGTCGCAAGAGTCAGATACAACTGAGTGACTAACGCACCACCAAGCCAGATAATAGGTTTACTACTTGGATTTTTCTATACATGGCACTTCTTCCTAGAAAACTTTTCCTAAATTATTACTAATCATATCCAGGAAGGAGAGGTCTTCGGTGACCTCTATAAGTGGCTGGCATGGATGTGGAGCGCAATTTCAGACAACCCACTGCTTTTTCCAGCAATGCAATGAGCAAAGTTAGGCTGCCACATTTAGTCATTTAAATACAAATAGAATTATCTGTGCCTCCTCTCTCTCAGAGTTCTAGAAAACTGGGAAAAACCCCAGTGACCACACACAGGAAAAGGTAGAAGTGACTCAACTTGAGCCTGGGAAACTCGCAGCCTGAGGTCTTCTGAGAAGACCTGGATACTCCCAGCTTTCCATACTGAGGGGTTTTCCTCACATCCCTGATCTGTCTGTTGAGCCTCAAGTGCAGCTTTGCTCTTTCTGCTGCTAGCAATGTATTCCCTTAAAGTTTCCACTCAGGGTCTGACATCAATCATTTACCAAGTCCCCAAGGGACACTATGATGTCATCACCAGGTATATCTAAACACCATCACAGGCATCCTGATTACAGGCAGTGATTGACGTTGACTGTGCCCAGAAATGGATGCCCCCTTCCCCAGCAATACTAACAGTAACGATTTTCTTCCTTCTCATTTAAAATTACCAGTGAGTTCCACTGAATTCTAGTTGCTCAATTCCACACTGGGTCATTCTGAGAAGCTTTATTCACATAAGCATAAGTGTGAAATATCTTGTTAGAGCATTCTTAGTATACGACCTTCAAACGACTTAGCTCAAAGTACAATAGGCTGTCTACTAATAAACCACACGGATTGCAAATTCTTGGAGAGTTAAGTTGGAAGAGAGCAATAGCAGCTTGTCTCCTCCTGGAAAATTCCTGGTGAAGTGACATCATCTGAATTTGCCCAGCCAGCTGTCGGTGGATAACTCATAGACCCTAAGGCATTGTGGGTAGTAAGCTCGTATTAAGTAATTATCTGGAATTGAGCCTATTTGAAATAGGATTTACATTGCCACCTTCATCCATACATTTCTGTTGACACGAGCATTTTAGATTTCATCCTTTATTTTTGCACTTCATATACACATTGGAGTGGATGGCTCTGGGGGCATTTAGTTATATCGTGGGCTCAAACGAATCCTCATTCCTCATCATATGCTTGCTCAGTTTGGTAGCGCAAAGCCATGCTTCTTAAATCATTCCCCTAGCAGGTGCCCAATTTCTTGGACTCGTCACTGACTTGTAAACAACACTGCCACCGTCAGGGAGTCCTGGGAAATGCCTTTCAACGCAAAAAGAAGTTGAGGTTGGTATGAGGCTGGGAAGCCTGCAAGAAATAAATGAAACAATATTTGTTTGAGTTGCAAGCTGGGGAAGAAAGGACTGTGTTGTCGAGATGTCCCAAGAATTATGAGAAGGGTATTTTAGTTGTTTTAACAAAAGCTAAATGAAAGCGGGCATTTTCTGAGAGCTTTTGGGGGTTTCCAGGAGAGTGGGATTCCCTTCAGCCTCTCCAAATACTTGAGTGGCGACTCACCGACGAAATGTCAGCCCGTCACAGTTCCCTCTTTGTGTGAGACCCTTGCACGAGATACATGCCTTGCTGAGGAAGTCCCTTTTGTCACCAAGGTCACTTTGAGAGTCCCCCCTCCCTCCCTGATCTCCCTTTGTGGTTGAATGCCACCAGTGTTCCAATGACCACATGTTGGTATGTGATCAAAAGACATTTTTAACCCACTCAGTTGGGCTGCAAATTAATAGCGACCCAGAGAAGCCCAGAAGAAAACTCTCTTTAGAGAAAAATCTTGATGTTCCAATTCTGGAGGAGGGGCTCTTCTGTTTGATCTCTGAGCAGCTCAAGAGTCCAACTCCCAAAGAAGCCTCTGGGGTCAGCTCTTAGCAGGATGACTGGCATCTTTTAAGCACATCAGGCCAGTTTCCATGTTAGCACAACCAGGCACAGTGTCCAGGAAAGCAGGTCACAAACAATCCCCCTTGTCACACTCAGCCTGCTCCCCACTCTCTACTGTGATGGAAAATATGAAATGTTTATGCAAGACCAGTACTACCTATAAAGGGCCGTAGGAACATGCTTACCAGGGATCAGGGTACCCCCCCCCCCCACATCCACCTTCCATTCTATGCCAGATATTCCATCAAGGGGATGAGCTTTTACCATTTGGTTAAATTGTTTGCAAAGATTTTGTCTATCAAACTATAGTTTAGCCATAATATTTCCTCTTTTGATACATCAGAGACTGAATTCCAAGCAAGCCTCTGTTTTGTTCAGCTCATACAGTATTAGCAGGGGTAAATGCATACTCTTTTGTCTTTCAGTGGAAATTGTTATAAGGGGTTTCCCTGGTGGCTCAGATGGTAAAGAATCTGCCTGCAATGCAGGAGACCCGGGTTAGGAAGATCCCCTGGAGAAGGAAATGGCAATCCACTCCAGTATTCTTGCCTGGAGAATCCCATGGAGAATTCTTCTGTCTTTCAATGGAAAAACTGCCTGTATTGTGCCCAAGAAATCCAGGAACCCTAGGCTGCTTGAAGCTACCAGATGTCACTTGTAGCTTGTCATGAACTCATCAGAATCATTCATGAAAGACTTCCTTGGTGGTCCAGAGGTTAAGACTCAACATTTCCAATACAGGAGGAAATGAGTACAGCCCCTGGTCAGGGAACTAATTTCCTATATGCCACATGGTATGACCAATAATAAATAAAAATAAAAGAACCACTCATGAAAGCAAGTTTTCTGTCAGTATCAGGAGAACAGGACTCCAGACTCCTAATATGCTGAGAAGGGAATTTCAGAAAAGTAGAGAAAGCAGGGAGTCTTGGAAGGATTGAGGCCAAGGGTGAAGGGACAGAGGACTGAAAACAAATGTCACCTAGTTTCACTCTCATTAAAAGACATTTCACACACAGATCCTCTTAACTTCAACCAAAATGGGTATTTGGAAATTCACCAAAATATCGGTGCTTAGAATGAAGGCATGGTAGTAGGGGAAAAGGAGTGCAAATTTTTAGTTCTTATATTTATTGTTTGATGTCATCTAAATTTACCATAATAGAAAAACAATAAATTTGATTTTTAAAAAAGAAAGAAAATAACGTGACTATTTAGAAGAACCAGCATCCATACAGCAAGGCATAAGAAGACTGGCCCAAAGCAGAGCTCCAATCCCACACAGCAAATGGGCCTGGGCAACTCAGCCTGACTCGTGTTATTAATCTTCAGAAATCACTGAGGCTCTCGTGAAATAGCATGTTGCAAAGCTATTAAAGAATAGAATGTAATCTTATAATGCAAATAATTAGCTTGAAGTATGTCTGATACAGCATTTTAGCTGTAGAATTCAATGTTATTCTGGAGAATTATAGCATGCACTAATGCTTAGAGTGGCAAAACAAAATGACAGAGTGGAGGGGCATAAAGTCTCTTTCTTCCTTCATTGCATTTAGCTCAGCATAGATGTTGAATGCCTGATGCGTTTAGTTATCCTAATAATCACACTGAATTCCATCAGAAGGCATAATTCGAAGCCTTGCAATTTAAATGTAACTGACCAAAGTCTCTGTGTCCAGCTATCTGTGTTCGACATGACAATGTTTCCTCTGTCCGTTGAGTGCTGAGCAAAAGGTCAGCCACACAGGTACCCCAGTCCCAGGAGGGTGAACTGTAGCAATTATTTGCTGATTGGCACCTGGGTCCACATGAGCACATATAAAACACCCAGAAAACTGAGGCAAAAGCCTGAATACTAAAAATAAGGCATGGATGGGGCTGCATAAGTGCAAGTGATCCTGTTATTATCATTATAAAGCCACTTGACAAATGATCATTGTAGAAGTGGGAAATAGTGTCAGAAAAAGAAGAGAAGAGACTTGGAACCACTCAACTGGGCTCTCTTCAATAGCCTTCTTTCATTCATTCATTCCATTAGTTAGCCAGTCAATAACAACATTCATTCATAAATTCTGCAAATATTTATGGCACATTACAATGAGCTGAGTTCTAGGAACAGACTGATGACCGTGTCGTTAGAAGGCTTTGATTATCCTCCTTCTTAGATTCCAGTGGCTATTAAGAAACCAGATTTGGCAGGGGAGGGATTTCATTTCTGTGAATGAACTGGGGCCAGATTGTCTTTCATCCCATCCTAGGACCTGTGTGGCTTTCCAATATGAAAAATAGTAGTAATTTAGTTTTATTCCCCAAAGGATATTATATTTAAGCTATTTCTAAGTCTACATCTAGACTGAAAGATGAAAACAGCTACCAGTCGCTACCCATCCCCACTCCTTCCTTCCCTGACTCACCTGCACAAGCTCCTGCTGACTGTCCACTTGACCAGGTGACAAGGTAAGAGACAGCTGATGCCACCTTTGGAGTGAAATGTCTTTGGACTCTTCCCAGACAGGCGAACTTGTCTTTCCCTTATCAGATTCACAGATGTCATGGGGCACCCATGGGGGATGGCATGGCTCACCACTCAGCTTGTAGTCCCAGTAAATTTAGCTGCACTATGAATGTGCCCAGGACAGTATCTGAGCTCTAACCCTCACAGTTTATCAGCTTAAATCAAAGATCACAGAACTACAAGTTCATCTCACTTGACTGTCTGTGTGGCTGCTCTATTACATATCTTTTTGGTCTTAGGCTGTTCTAAGCTGCCATGATCTCTGATATTTACTCTTTATCCTGAAAATAGAGTACCTCTGCTCCTATTTTCTTTTTCTGTGTATGGTGGAACTGTATTTGATCACGTGATGGGTCCAGTGGTAAAGAACCTGCCTGCCAGTGCAGGGGATGTGAGAGACACTGGTTAGATCTCTGGGTCAGGAAGATCCCCTGGAGGAGGGCCTGGCAACCCACTCCAGTAATCCTTACTTGAAGAATCCCCATGGACAGAGAAGCCTGGTAGGCTACAGTCCATGGGGTAGCAAAGAGTCGGACACAACTGAAGCGACTTAGCACACAGCATGCACTCACCTACTATCCACGATATCAGGGAAAGTTGGAAACGTTTTCAAATTCATAGGTGTTGGAGCCACACAACGACAGAATTTCAGAAACAGCGCTTCCCATTTATGTGGCTCAAGATACAATGAGCTTTCAGAGCTGTGACAGAGGTTGGTTTTTATGAGAAGACATCCCAGGCTGTCTGGTCTTGAAGAAAAAAATGTTCCCTGAGGTGAAGACTGGGTCACCAAAGACATATGCCTGAGAGTAAATATCTCTGTGGTATTTTCTCCATTCAAGAGCGGCTAGAACATGGTAATTGTGGGTTTGGTTTCCTTTTAGTTGTATTGAGTCCAAGGACTGCAGCCAAGGAGGAAGAGGAGAGGGAAGGATGAGGAAGGATGAGTTTCCACAAGTTCTATATATTGAAGGCAGTGGTTAATCACTGAAGCCAGTGAGTTACCCATTGACTCAACAAGTATTTATAGCATCCATTCTGGGCCAGGTGCTGGGCTAGGTTCTAAGGTAAAACAATGAATGAAGCAGAAGTTGTTTCTTTTTCTCCTGAAGCTCTGGGCATATTAAGGGGAAAAAGACATTGAACAAATCATTATAAATTGGAAGTTAATTATGAAAAAGGAAGTAGAGGCGGCCACTGTAGGAATATAGAATAATGGGTCCTGACCTAATTGGAGGGGGAACAGACATGAAGGGAGACTGGAAACATCCACCTTCCAGAACTGGAGTGGTTACGGTGTAGCCAGCTGAAGGGTGGGAGGAGACTGGGAGTGATGGAAAAAGAGACATTGAAACAGGACAACAGCATTGCTGTTCTAGTCCTTTAGAGGGGTTGCTATACTGTTGTCCACAGGCCAAAAGGGGGGCCAGAGTTTGTTTTTGTAAATAAAGTTTTATTGGGACCCCCATGCCTATTCACTTTCCTATGATGAAAGGCCATTGTCAAACGGCCATGCCAGAATCTGGTCCAAGCATGGCAACGGACTGCAATGCCACAGTCTATTACAAAAGAGACTGTGTGGCCTGGGACACCTCAAATACTTATGACCCAGCTTTGTACCAAAAACAAATTTACCAACCTCTAGTCTGAATTTATTTATTTCTTTGGCTGCTCCAGGTCTTTGTTGTAGCACTTGGAATCTTTAGTTTCGGCACGTGGGATCTAGTTCCCTGATCAGAGACCGAACTGGGCCCCCTGCTCTGGGAGTGCAAAGTCGTAACCAATGGATCACCAGGGAAGTCCCCTCATCTCTAGTCCAGAGCAAGTGATTTAGTCACAGTTATTAATACTAGATGCTGTAAAAAAAGCACTCCAAAATCTCAGCTATTTACCAGATAAGAGTTTCCCTCGACTATCACAGCTCTTTGAGCAGCTGACCTGGGTGGCTCTTGTCCAAGTAGTGAAGCAGGAGCTCCACTGGAGGTTCTATAACCCAGCTGTGCACATGGGGAGCAGAAAACGGAGTCAAGGGTGTGACATGCATCAGCGGCCAGGTCTGGGAGTGCTGTGCATCACTGCCACCTCCATCCTGGTGCTCATATGGTCCCACCCATGTCCTAGGGGAGGCTGAGAAAGGAAGTTTTCTGTGTGCTTGTGAAGAAAAGGAGATGCTTTGGGGAACACATAGCAAGCAATGCCTCTGCTATAGCAAACGAGACATATTTAAGGAACTGGAAAAAAAAAATCCTGTGTGGTTGAATTTAGGTGCGCAAGACGAGGCTGATAGTTAAGCAAAGATCAGATTGTGGAGGTCTTATAAACCATGTCAAAGACTAGATCTGAACCCAGGTCTGCATTACCTGTTGTAATACTCTGATGAGTTATGTCACCCAGCTAATCTGGTTCTCTGCTTCTTCATCTGTGAAAAGGGGATGGCACTACCTACTTGATGGAATTGCATGGGCACAAAGATAGAAGGTATTTGGAGCTTTTAGAATACCAAATAGCTAGCTTATAGTAAGCATGCAAACCAACCTCCCCACCCAGAGTTCCTAAATTGCAGGGAGACACTGTTGAGTATCACCAAGCCTCATCCCATAAGAAAGAGAATAGAAACGATCAGAATCATGTTTCTGCCATGTCATTGGCCTCCTCATATTTGCTACCATCTTTTAAAGGGCCTGTTGGCCTAGAGAACAATCAGGTTCCTTCAGTCCAGAGTAACTATTTTGCAAACTAGAATAATTGTTTTCAAAAATTCTTCCCCTTCCCTGGATCCAGAGATGTCAATTGAAGCCCAGAAAAAATATCTGTGTGTGTGTGTGTGTATCTGTATGTATACTCACACACACACAACTGAATAGGGCAAGACTGGAGTGATAAGACCCCAGCTCCTCACAAACACCTAACACCCCACAACTCTGTTCCCATCCTCAGGTTATTTTTTATCCACCTAAGAGTCAATCTTGGCCTTTGTACTTCTTGAATCATTTTACAGAAATACTTCTGACCCAAGGTCTCCACACTCTTTGAATATGGAGGAAGAGGAGTTTTTCCTGAGTCAAGAAAACACACTGAAAACCAAAAAAGGAAAAATCAAATAATGTGGAGAAATAGCAAAAGATATTTTTTGAAAAACAAGAGGAATGAGAAGGACTGGTATAAGCAACTATTAAAATATTTTATGAAGCTAAGGCTCCATAAAATATTTACATATGAAGAGACAGATATCAATGGGATAAAATATGAAAGTAAGAGATTAATATTTGTAACATAATTCAATTAGGAAAGGAAAGCTAATAAAATAAATTATAGTGGTATAAATAATTACCAATTTGAAGGAAAATATATCCTCACTCATAACACACACACACACACACACACACACACACACATGTGCAGGAAACTGGAATGGGTATTGATTAAGGCAGCAGCAGCTACAGTCAGCATGAAAATGAAAGTGAAAGTCACTCAGTCCATCCAACTCTTTGCGACCCCATGGACAATACAGTCCATGGAATTCTCCAGGCCAGAATACTGGAGTGGGTAGCCTATCCCTTCTCCATGGGATCTTCCCAACCCAGGAATTGAACCAGGGTCTCCTGCATTGCAGGCAAATTCTTTACCAATGGAGCTATGAGGGAAGCCAGAATGCCTGCAATTAAATCCCAGATCAGCCATTTATTCAGTTGTGTTATTTAATCTTACAAATTACACAGTCTCTTTGGGCATAGTTGTCTTTATATCGTCAGTGAGGGTGATAAAACCATTTATCTTACAGGGTTGTGATAAGGATTACTGAGTTAAAACATGTAACGGATTCTAACACATAGCACTCAGTGTATATTAGTCATTGTGATGGGGGAAAAGTCATAATAAAAATCTCATTCTCACGTCCACATATTCTTACCTACATTTATTTTACCATTTGATATGAATAAGGTTCCAAGGGAATAAAAAAAAATAGATAAGGTATGGACCTGTCTTTGGAAAGGGAAGTTTGCTATCTAATATCAGTTAGAACTGTGTCTGCTCAGGACTTCCCTAGTGGTCCGCTGGCTAAGACTCTGTGCTCCCAATGCAAGGGGCCCGGGTTCAATCCCTGATCAGAGAAGTGGAGTGAAGTGAAAGTCCCTCAGTTGTGTCCGGCTCTTTGAGACCCCATGGACTATACAGTCCATGGAATTCTCCAGGTCAGAATACTGGAGTGGGTAGCCTTTCCCTTCTCCAGAGGATCTTCCTAAACCAGGAATATGAACTGGGGTCTCCTGCATTGCAGATGGATTCTTTACCAGCTGAGCTATCAAGATGAAACTGGAGCCTATTATACAGAGTGAAGTAAGCCAGAAAGAAAAACATCAATACAGTATACTAATGCATATATATGGAATTTAGAAAGATAGTAACAATAACCCTACATGTGAGACAGCAAAAGAGACACAGATGTATAGAACAGTCTTTTGGACTCCGGGAGAGGGCAAGGGTGGGATGATTTGAGAGAATGGCATTGAGATATGTATATTATCATATGTGAAACGGATCGCCAGTCCAGGTTCGATGCATGAGACAGGGTGCTCGGGGCTCGTGCACTGGGATGACCCAGAGGGATGGGATGGGGAGGGAGGAGGGAGGGGGGTTCAGGATGGGGAACACATGTATACCCATGGCTGATTCATGTCAATGTATGGCAAAATCACTACAATACTGTAATTAGCCTCCAATTAAAGTGAATAAATTTATAAAAAATAAAATCCCTTACCAAAAAAATAAATAAATAAAAAGTGATACTTATAAAAAAAGGCCAAACAAGTCCCCATATGCTGCAACTAAGAGTTCAGATGCTGCAGCAAAAATTCCCACATGGTGCAACTAAAGAACCTGGTGCAGCCAAATAAACTTTTTTTAAAGAAAGAAAGAAATGTGTCTGCTCATTTTTTTCTCCTTCAAAGGTGAGTTCTTGGGCACAGCTAAAGTTGCCCAGCACAGCTTGAATGTACTGCAGATTATTCATGTCACTGGAAATGCATCCTGCAATAAATTCGTTTTTGTTCTATATATATGTTGTCATTCATCATTGCAATACTGTTCTTGTGGGAAAACAGATTATGAATCGTGTAATAACTATGACTAATAATAAACAAGGCTCTTTGTTTCTTGCTCTAATGGAAATAAATCAGCCAGAAGTTGCATTCCGGCTCCACCTCCAATCCCCCAAAGAGAGTTATCCATTACTGGAAAGTATCTGCAGTTTAAAAAAATGTGACTGCCTTTCCCCAGATCTAGACAAATTATAGCAACACTACAGAAAATCTCCAAAGATTTTAGTATCTTTGCAGAGAACGTAGGACATATCCCAATGCCTAGTTTCGTAATGCATGAAGAGTGTTCACAGCAGGTGACACTTTGAGATGTCCTCCTGGCTTTGACTCTCTTCCACTTTAGTACCCTTTATAGTGTCATTTGACCAGACCAATTGTTCGCTTGGCATTAGGAAAATAACTCCTCTTTCCCTACCTTCTGAATTTTGACGGGAAATGAGCTTCTGAACCACACCACCTGTCTTCCCGTCAGGTTTATGCTCTTTCTCTTGAGATCTCCAAGCTGGATAGAACTCAGAGTAGTGGATACAGCACTGAGCTAGGATAGGGGGCTACTGAGGAAGACTTTACCCCTCACCCAGCTCGTAATTCTCTGGGCCTTGGCATCCTTGTGCTGAAAGGAGAGGGCATATTAGAACTCCCATCTAGGAAAATGGTGCAGATACAACTATTTTTAGGGCAGGAATAGAGACACAGATACACATAATGGACATGTGAACACAGTGGGGGAAGGGGAGGATGGGACAAATCGGGGGATAGGGATTGACACATATATACTACCATGGGCAACACAGATAGCTAGTGGGAAGCTGCTATAGAGCTCAGGGAGCTCAGCTCAGTATTCTCTGATGACCGAGAAGGGTGGGATGGGAGAGGGGTTGGGAGGGAGGCTCAGGAGGGAGGGGATATATGTATACATATAGCTGATTAACTATTACACAGCAAAAACTAACACAACGTGGTGAAGCAATTATCCTCCAATAAAAATCAATCCATCAATCATTCCCAAGTTTGGCACTCTGTGAAACAAGCTTTCTGGACATTTTCATCCTCAGCCTGAACCTGGGTCACTCATTCATCCAGCTAATTCTGGAAGCCTAACCCTCACCCCAGTCCACGTGGTCCACTCTGAGTGAAAGTCTAACCAAGAACTCACCTCTCCCAGCTTCAACATGGTCCTAGCCTCACCTTCCCTAGCATCATGTTCTGATATCTTGATAGTTTTCCACTCACTGTGGAACTGCTGCAACCTAGGCAGCAGGTCCCCATACAAGATAACTGGTAACTCTCAGCTAATCACTCAGCAGCTCTTCTAGGAGTCTATTTCCTAGAAATAAAGATAGTATCATGTATTCCCAATTCACAGGATCATTATGACAGGATCATTATGGGGAGAAGTTGGAATGAATTGTGAAAAGTGCTATATATACAAGCGAAAATGAAATGGGTGTCATTCCTAGACGTCCCCTAAAAACTGAAAGGTGCCTATCAGCCACATAAGAATGTATTTATTATTATTATTATCACAGAATTAATAACATTAAATTCTTTTGATCTTAGAGTTTGAAAACAGATTTTACACTTTGGAAATCTAGAAACATTATGGCCTGACATTGACTAAATGTGCCCTATTGCTTTCCAATACCAATCTTCTGAGTGGTTGGCCATACTCAAAGAAGATTGCCTTTGCCTTTTAATGTAATTACACTGCAATTACAAAGTGCGTCTAATATTGCTAAGCCTGACCTTGCAAATTAAATGCGTCCATTTCTCATTACACAAAAAAAAATTTAAAAAAAACTAAAACATGGCATGATTCTGAACCACCAGGGAAGCCCCTTAGTTCCCTGACCAGGGATCAAACCCGTGCCCCTGGCATTGGGTGCACGGCGTCTTAATGGACTGTCAGGGAAGTCGCTGATCTGCAATTGCGGATATGAATGACCACTCCATCCTTCTGAAACCCTCTCCTCCCTTGGTTTTCTTAACAGATAGTGTAAGTGATGACCTAGAAGGGTGGGATGGAGGGGCGTGGGAGGGAGGTTCAAGACAGAGGGGATAAATGTATACATATAGCTGATTTACTTCACTTTGGTCGTGTCCAACTCTTTGTCACCCTATGGACTGTAGCCCACCAGGCTCCTCTGTCCATGGGATTCTCCAGGCAAGAATACTAGAGTGGGTTGCCATTTCCTACTCCAGGGGATCTTCCCAACCCAGGAAGTGAATCTGGGTCTGCTGCGTTGCAGGCAAATTCTTCTTTACCATCTGAGCCACCGGGGAAGCCCCCTCTTAACAGGCATCCACTTGCCTAATAATCATTCCACTTCACTGTCTTTGGTTTCAGCAGGCTCGCACTTTGTGAGACAAAAGAGAAATCAATGAGTCCCTCACTAACGGAAGTCAGCCCAATCTCTACTTGGTAAGCAAGTGATCAGTTCAGAAATCCAAGCCTAATGCAACCAGAATATGAAATTGCACCGACCAGAGAGACTGGCTCAAGAACAGATCTATTCATCCAATGAAAGGTCACTGCAAGACTGATGGGAGTCTGGAGAAGAAGTTTCCTCCCTTTTGAGATAGAGCCGCTGGTAAAAGGATCTCAGTTGCACATAGATAGGAAATCAGACGTTGCCCCAGTAATCTTCCTAGGAGTCCAGGGATGAATCTGACATTCATGGGAGGACCTTTCTGAGAATCAGAAAGAAATGGAGCTGGATTTGTGACTAAAACATCTGTTCCCTGTTCTACTTACCTCTGGAGTTTGGGGTTGTCACTGTCACTAAATGAACAGATAAATCTACTTTATCATAACCGTCATTTTGAGTTTCTTTGTTAATAGCAACTGAAAGCATGGTAACAACACAGTTACCATCATCGTCTTTCTACCACATAAACTACTCTTCCGAACCACGTCTTGTACTAGCTCCTCTCGTCCAGTAATCCCCCAGAGGCTTATTCTTAGAGTCCTTTTCTTCATTCTCTTTACCTAACTCTCATCTTCTTAACAGACTACAAGATCAACCACACCAACCCAGACTCTTCTTCTGCGCTTAAGACACAGATTTCCAGTTGCTTCCTGCGTATCTTCCCTTTAAATGTCCCACCGTGGGTAAGCTGAATAGCTCTAACACGGCATGCGAGCTTCTCCCCACCACCCTTTCCACGTATGTCCCAGCCTAGTTACATGGCATCGCCATGACTCGAACTTCAAAACCAGAAGCTTCGATTTCCTCCTTGTTTGCTCCCTGCTTTTTATCTCTCACCATCATAAGGTGATGATACATCATAAGGTGTATCATCCTGCCAATCCAAAGCTCATAAGTACCTCCTCCTTCTCTGTAAGGCGCACCCCTATTGGCCGAGTTCATTATCTCATCATTTCGACTTCCAGCTTCCTCCCTCCAGTGCTCCCAGTTACTCCTCTCAAGTGCAAACCCGTGTGAAAGTGTAGAATGTCATTTCCTTGCCTAACTTTATGCAATAGATTTCCATTACCTGCAGAATAAAGATTATGGAACTTAGCTGGCCCTATAAAGTCTTCCTCAATGATGTCAGAGCTGACCTATTCGATCTGACCCTCAGTCACTCCCTACAGATTAAGCCAGTCCTTGGTATCTCCCAGGTGAGCACAAACCTATCCTATACGCCTCATTTCCTCTGCCTTACTCTCTTCTTGTTTCTAAAGTAGGTGTATTCCTGCTTACCTTTTTATGATACATCATAAAAAGTCCTGCTTACCTTTTTATAAAACATCATCCATTCTAGAAAAGTTTCCTGACTGCCCAGGCAAATTTCCCTATTCCCTCATTTTTTATAAATCTAGGAATATAACATTAACAGTGCAACATATGCTATAATAGATTGATGTTCATTGCTAAATTCCTTAACTTGAGGTATCTGCTTTTCTTTTATTAACAGTAATCTTTGGAGGTTCCAACTGCCTGGTTTTCTTGTTTGTTTGCATAAAACCCTATTTATCTTGGCTTCCCCCTCCCCCCGCCCTTCCTCTTCAGAGCAGTCTCAGAATTATTTAAAATGCTGTGTCCCAGGCTGAAGTCTTCAATTTCAATTAAAAAAAAATAACACTCAATATTTAGGTTATGTGTTTTATTTTTTCAGTCAACATTATATATGGTGATAATGTTAACTAGACTCATGTGGTGATCATTTCCCAATGTATAAAAATATGAAATCATTATGTTATACATCTGAAACTAACATGTTATATGTCAACGATATCTCAATAAAAACATGTTTAAAAAACAGATTAATGTTCATTAAAACATTAAAACATGCTCCCCTGGTTTCTTATTTCTTAAGGCTATGAACCAAGGCTTTTGCTTTTAACTTTAGGAGGCACTGCACCATCTGACACATAATAGACACTCAAAAATTATTTTTCAAATGAAAATGAGGAAAAAAGAAAAAGAAAATCACAGGATTAGTGGTTAGACATGGTGTAACCTCCCTAGATTCTGTTTCTTCGACTGTAAAAAGAGACAGGTTTAGATAAAACTCTCTGCTTCTTCGTGCTTTAAAATATTTCTGGATTTTAAAGAAATATTAATAGAAGCAACCCAGTGATCTTTCATGACAGAGTAACATAATATTAAATTTCACAAACTACACTCTGGTCAATCAAGTATGAATTCAAAGATGGAAGTTTTTGGTTTTTTCTTTTTCTTAAAACGTGTTCTCCAGTTGCTGGATGAGATGTGTTAGTTCTGGAAAGAAGCCAATACTGGGCCTGGAGAAGAGTTAAAAGCCAATAGAGACATTACTTTTAATTATATTAAAAGCATCTTGTAAATTTCCCATCAGTTATAACATAAATTTCTCTCCATTAATCATTGAAACACAAGTGTCTGCAGTTTGGCCTATTGGGGCTAAAACCTGGATACCGAATATTGTTTGAATGTCTTCAAGCCTAGTTAGTGTAAGAGACGCAAGTACGCAAACAAACAAATACACACACACACACACACACACAAATGTGCACTCATCCAAAGAAAGATAGGGTTTGAAATTAAAAAGCAGTTTGATATAAAGGGGGGAAGTGGGTGAGTATACATTAGTAGGCCATTTGGGATCGGGGCTGAAGTCAGTGATGGATGCTGACCATAGATGCTAAGTCAGTTACATATTTCTTCTTCTGGGCTAGGTAGGCGGATGGGTACCATGGTCAGGCTGAAAAATCAAGTCACAAGATTTAATTCTGGCTCTGCCATTAGCATCTTCTGTGACCTTGGTTAAGTCAATGCTTCTTCAGGATCTATTCTTGGACCAGGTTAACCACTCAAAAATTTACCTATTTATTGCAGTGTGGTTCCTCCCAGACTTAACCTTCATTGACTTTCACTCTTAACATTATGCTCTTGGTTTTTATGAAAGGCCTTTACCCAAAAATAATAATAATAATAAACCAACATAAATTATTCCAAGTATTCTATTAATGAATCATTTTTCTTTGTAATATAAGTATAAATCTATACATAAGGTATTAGAGATGTTATTTATTTCCTCTTTATGAAATTTCCACATGGAAAAAATCCTCATAGAATTTAACTGGAGGAAAACAGCCTCCTCTTCCTCAAACTTATCACAGAAGTTTTCTATTAATGGCTTTCATATTTTTCCTGCTACCAGAATGCCCAAAGGTTCTTTTTTTCTTTCTTTTTTGATTTAATATAGTCTTGTTCACTCGCCCAGTCATATCCGACTCTTTCAACCATGGACTGAAGCACACCAGGCCTCCCTGTCCCTCATCATCTCCCGAAGTTTGCCCAAGTTCATGTCCATTGCATTGGTGGCTATAGTCTTACATATACATAATATTGTAATCTAAAATTAATCATTTTAACATTTTAATATATGTCCATCAAGTTTTCTTCTGGGTAATTTTGAGATCATACTACACAAGGAATTTCATGTGCCTCTTTTTTTTGCACAATATCATGTTAGCATTTTCCCATATCTATAGTAAAATTGCTTTGAGAGGGTTGTTTGCTTTTCCATTTTAAAAAATTTATTCTATGCTGAGCTTAGTTTTGTTTCCATGACAGTACCAGTAAATTCGGTTGAATAATTTTTGGATATAGCCTTTTTTCCTTATGTCCTTCCTAAAGTTGTTATTTTCTGGTTTTTTTTTAATTGAAGTATAGTGATGGAATTCCAGTTGAGCTGTTTCAAATCCTGAAAGATGATGCTGTGAAAGTGCTGCACTCAATATACCAGCAAATTTGGAAAACTCAGCAGTGGCCACAGGACTGGAAAAGGTCACTTTTCATTCCAATCCCAAAGAAAGGCAATGCCAAAGAATGCTCAAACTACCACACAGTTGCACTCATCTCACATGCAGTAAAGTAATGCTCAAAATTCTCCAAGCCAGGCTTCAGCAGTACGTGAACCATGAACTTCCAGATGTTCAAGCTGGATTTAGAAAAGGCAGAGGAACCAGAGATCAAATTGCCAACATCCACTGGATCATGGGAAAAGCAAGAGAGTTCCAGAAAAACATCTATTTCTGCTTTATTGACTATGCCAAAGCCTTTGACTGTGTGGATCACAATAAGCTGTGGAAAATTCTGAAAGAGATGGGAATACCAGACCATCTGACCTGCCTCTTGAGAAATCTGTATGCAGGTCAGGAAGCAACAGTGAGAACTGGACATGGAACAACAGACTGGTTCCAAATAGGAAAAGGAGTACGTCAAGGCTGTATATTGTCACCCTGCTTATTTAACTTCTATGCAGAGTACATCATGAGAAATGCTGGACTGGAAGAAACACAAGCTGGAATCAAGATTGCCAGGAGAAACATCAATAACCTCAGATATGCAGATGACACCACCCTTATGGCAGAAAAGGAAGAGGAGCTAAAAAGCCTCTTGATGAAAGTGAAAGAGGAGAGTGAAAAAGTTGGCTTAAAGCTCAACATTCAGAAAACGAAGATCATGACATCTGGTCCCATCACTTCATGGGAAATAGATGGGGAAACAGTGGAAACAGTGTCAGACTTTATTTTGTGGGGCTCCAAAATCACTGCAGATGGTGACTGCAGCCATGAAATTAAAAGATGCTTACTCCTTGAAAGAAAAGTTATGACCAATCTAGATAGTATATTCAAAAGCAGAGACATTACTTTGCCGACTAATGTCCGTCTAGTCAAGGCTATGGTTTTTCCTGTGGTCATGTATGGATGTGAGAGTTGGACTGTGAAGAAGGCTGAGCGCTGAAGAATTGATGCGTTTGAACTGTGGTGTTGGAGAAGACTCTTGAGGGTCCCTTGGACTGCAAGGAAATCCAACCAGTCCATTCTGAAGGAGATCAGCCCTGGGATTTCTTTGGAAGGAATGATGCTAAAGCTGAAACTCCAGTACTTTGGCCACCTCATGTGAAGAGTTGACTCATTGGAAAAGACTCTGATGCTGGGAGGGATTGGGGGCAGGAGGAGAAGGGGACGACAGAGGATGAGATGGTTGGATGGCATCACTGACTCGATGGACGTGAGTCTGTGTGAACTCTGGGAGATGGTGATGGACATGGAGGCCGGGCATGCTGCGATTCATGGGGTCGCAAAGAGTCAGACACGACTGAGTGACTGAACTGAACGGAACTGAACTGATTTACAATATTTGTGTTAGTTTCTGGGTACTGTAAAGTGATTCAGTTACCCAAATATATACATATATATTCTTTTTCATATTTTTCATTATAATTTACTACAAAATATTGAGTATAGTTCCCTGTGCTAAACAGTAGGATGTTGCAGTTTATCTCTTTATATAAACTATATATTGTGTCTGCTAATCCCAAACTCTTGAATGTGGATCTGGTTCTTAGCTGCACTCCTCCACAGCTCACCTCTAGCCATCTTAGAACCAGCCTTGTCAAGCGACTTTTGATCTCCATCATGTGTTGCCCAAGCATGGTATTGGGTTCAACCATGAATTCCAAAACACAGCTGAGACCTGGTTTTCACACAGCATTACAATCACCTTTGGCTGAAAGCTGGGTAAAAGCATAAGGGAGTTAAAAAGCATAAGGATTTTGCACACACACATACAAGGCTTACAGGACAACCTTCCCTTTTTGCCCCCACCTCCCAAGGGGCCAGCAATAGACAACCAGCACCTGCTCTTAGGAAAGCTGGGTCCCACGGGCCCCTCCTTTCAACTCAGAGACTCCAAGACACACGGAGCAGACGTCCTCAGAAGTCCGACTTCCATCTCCACGGGGCTCCTCCTTTAACAACTTAAGTTTTAACTCTTCCAGCCTCTTCTCTTCATGGCCTCAGGCCTAGTGGTGACAGCTACTTCTTTGGGTTGCCACCCCTGTGAAACCCTATCAGTCACCTAGTTGACACCGTTTGGCCTGATTGATAATTCTTCCTGTGAAATTTCTCTGAAATTCTCCTGGTTGTGGTTATGCCTCCTGACTAGGTCCTGAATGACGGCAGAGCTGAGATTCAAACCCAAGCAGGTTGGTGTCAGAGGGTCTGGCCCACCACCCAGAACAGAGGAAAACAGAAACAAAAGGAAAGCAAGTATTTTCTTCCCCTGCCATCACCAGCCAGCCTCTTCTCACACGTATCCTCGGGGATGCTATTTTACCCCTGAGGAACACAACCTTTGACCAAACTACAGAGCCCAGTTCAGCACCTCCCTGTCTCCAGTCCAACACAGGATGTGGGCTCTAACTTTGATTAACCTATAGGGTGTTTTTCCAAAACAAAAGAACTGTCAGGCCCCAAAGGCACAATCAAGCCTCTGGCTCTAAAAACACAAGGCAACACTGACTTTGTGAAAAGAAAGCTGTTGTTTTTCTTAGGTTTCATGTGTCTGGGCCTTATTGGCTTCGGGGAGCCCAAGGTCAATGGCTGTGCTTCTCAAGAACCTCTTTAAGGCAAAACACACTTTGAAGCACAAGATGTGATAAATGGGACAGTCTGAAACCTGGCAGCAAAGACCCAGTGCCCCCCTGGGCCCACCCTCACCCCCACAGCAGCAGACACCCATGGTCATGGTAGTTTCACCGGAATATTGACTCAATTCATTAACGCTGCTTTGGCAGCAAATAACTGAAATGAATTGAAGGATTCAACCGAGCTTAAGCATGAAAATAGTGAAGTCGCTCAGTCGTGTCCGACTCTTTGCGACCCCGTGGACTGTAGCCCACCAGGCTCCTCTGTCCATGGGATTCTCCAGGCAAGAATACTGGAGTGGGTTGCCATTTCCTTCTCCAGGGGATCTTCCCGACCCAGGGATCGAACCCAGGTCTCCCGCATTGCAGGTAGATGCTTTAACCTCTGAGCCACCTGGGAAGCCCACAGCATGAAAATGGACGGACTTGGTTATTTGAACACAGTGGCAGATCACAAAACCTCCGGATAGATTTGAATGCTGCTGGATTTAGAAAGGGACTAAGGAGACATCTGGTCTCTTTTCTGCCTCATTGTCTCTACTGATGCTCTGATTTTTCAGGTCTCTTTCATTCTGTCTCTTCCAATCAGCTTTTCCAGCATACCTCTGCTCTGACAAGAGGAAGGCCACTTACCAGTAAGTCCTTGTGGGAACTAAACCTCTCTCTGGGTCTTAGGTCAGGGTCCACTCAAGTTCCAATCAACTGCCTAGGGGTCAAGTTCATGTTTTACAAAATAGGGAGGCAAGTTCTTTACTTGGGGAAGCAGAGGGCAGAAAAAGAGCAATTGTTAATTCAGGCAGGCCCTCCCTCTGACCATGAGGTTTCTACCGCTCTTATCCTGAACATCTCGGTGCTTATCTATTATTCAATTCCATGGCAGATATTAATTTTCAGGGAAAAAAATCATTCACTATCATCAACTATAATCTTCCAAATGCTTAAAGAAAATTAAGTTTCTAACTAATACCGGAGTCTGCAAAACAACCACCTTGCTTCCCATATTAGGGAGGGACAAAACAGAAAGTATAATAGGAGAGGGAAGGTTTACCAAGGCATTAGGTACCCTTTGGGCATAATAAATGTTCGGCCAGATTTATTGTTATTAAAATAGGTACAATAGGTAGTCTCACAAGTAAAATACTTAATGTGATTATAATGTTTATAGCATATAATCCGGCAAAGAGCTTTGGGTAAGGGGAGATGGAGGGGGACGGTGGTGATTGTGTCCTAGTTGAAAAACCCCCTTGGGGCTCACATTGCTGAGCAGGAAGAGACCCATCCCAGCCGGGGTTGATCCCAAGGACCAGCCAAGGGCACAGACCTCTTGAAATGAGGGAGTCTCCCAGTTCTGGGAGCCTGTTCTTCAGGACAACTTAATTCTATTTCCAGCCTGTGACTCCCCAGCCCACCTTTTCTGCCCCTCAGACTCACACACCCAGCGGGCATGGTTAGTGCCCTTGGGACACTGTTTTATCACCAGGTGGGACCTGGTCCATTCAGTTGAATCTGCCCTCCTGACCATATAACTCACCTCGGCGAGGAAGTCTGGTGGCCCCTCTTGGGGTCCACAGGCACAGTTGGGACCTATTTACCCCAAGGTTCTTCTGGCCCAAGTAGCATCCTCTCAAGGCTTCACTCGGCTTTGCTAGGTGACTCACCTGCTTCAGCCTGAAGGGGTACCTGCCTGGGCTCCCTTCCTCTAGGCTGCTCTCATCAGGGGCAGGAGACAGGAAAGCTGTCAGGAGCGAAGATGAGGAGACAAGTTAGACTGCAAAGAGCCTCCTAGTGCCCGAACTTGAGTCCCAGCCCAGTGGTCCATCTCTCATCAGCTGGGGAGGAAGAGGTTGTTCCCTACCCTTCTTGGTGATTCTAGTTGGTCTAAGAATGAAATTGACATGAGACAGATTAAAGACTCAGTAATATGCATCCATGGGAGAGACCCGGGAAAAGACAGCAATTCACCAAAATGGCCCAAGCCCTCACCTTAAACACCATCTTCAGCTAAAGACAAAAGAGGCTGTTGAGGGTAGGTGTTTGGGACTTCAAGCGGGAGGAAGGAAATTCACATGGAGATGGAGCAGCAAATGTTTGGTAAATAAACACTTGCTGGGCTTGCGGAGACAGTGGGACCCAGAGTGGACCCTGATCTCTAGGGGTTTCCCCCACCACACTGAGTCCATACTTTCTACTGAAGTATCTGGGGTAGCTCTGCTCTGGGAACAGACCCTCTATGCAAATTATTTTAGGAAGTTAAGGGCAAGATCAAAGTTTCTTCCAGAGTCAAGCCCTTAATTGTCCCTCCTCTCAAATAATCTGCGTAACAAAGAGGCATTACTGGAGAGGCTACAGTTCCAAATCAAAGTTCATAGTTAAAGGACCAAGCCCAAATGTTTCACTACAGGAAAAAGATAGATCAAAGATAGATCAGTTCAGTTCAGTTCAGTCGCTCAGTCGTGTCCGACTCTTTGCGACCCCATGAATCGCAGCACGCCAGGCCTCCCTGTCCATCACCAACTCCCGGAATTCACTCAGATTCACGTCCATCGAGTCAGGGATGCCATCCAGCCATCTCATCCTCGGTCGTCCTCTTCTCCTCCTGCCCCCAATCCCTCCCAGCATCAGAGTCTTTTCCAATGAGTCAACTCTTCACATGAGGTGGCCAAAGTACTGGAGCTTCAGCTCTAGCATCATTCCCTCCAAGGAAATCCCAGGGCTGATCTCATTCAGAATGGACTGGTTGGATCTCCTTGCAGTCCAAGGGACTCTCAAGAGTCTTCTCCAACACCACAGTTCAAACGCATCAATTCTTCAGCGCTCAGCCTTCTTCACAGTCCAGCTCTCACATCCATACATGACCACAGGGAAAACCATAGCCTTGACTAGACAGACCTTAGTTGGCAAAGTAATGTCTCTGCTTTTGAATATGCTATCTAGGTTGGTCATAACTTTTCTTTCAAGGAGTAAGCATCTTTTAATTTCATGGCTGCAGTCACCATCTGCAGTGATTTTGGAGCCCAAAAAAAGAAAGTCTGACACTGTCTCCATTGTTTCCCCATCTATTTCCCATGAAGTGATGGGACCGGATGCCATGATCTTCGTTTTCTGAATGTTGAGCTTTAGGCCAACTTTTTCACTCTCCTCTTTCACTTTCATCAAGAGGCTTTTTAGTTCCTCTTCACTTTCTGCCATAACAGTTGTGTCATCTGCATATCTGAGGTTATTGATATTTCTCCCAGCAATCTTGATTCCAGCTTGTGTTTCTTCCAGTACAGCGTTTCTCATGATGTACTCTGCATAGAAGTTAAATAAGCAGGGTGACAATATACAGCCTTGATGTAGTCCTTTTCCTACTTGGAACCAGTCTGATGTTCCATGTCCAGTTCTAACTGTTGCTTCCTGACCTGCAGACAGATTTCTCAAGAGGCAGGTCAGGTGGTCTGGTATTCCCATAGATAGATACACAGAAAGAAAGATAGATAGACAAATAAACATGACATATAAGTATCATATATATTTATATATAACATGTGAAAGTGAAGTGAAGTCGCTCAGTTGTGTCCAACTCTTCGTGACTCCATGGACTGCAGCCTACCAGGCTCCTTCGTCCATGGGATTTTCTAGGCAAGAGTACTGGAGTGGGTTGCCATGGCCTTCTCCACTTGGCATTGGCAGGTCGGTATAAACCCCCGACAAGTTTCTGCCATAAGCCGTATGAGATCACTGTGGAACCACAGAGCAGGGGTCCTCACTTGCTTCGCACAGGGTATTTCATTCATTCACACAAGCACATGGTAGAGTTAGTAAAGTACAACAGAAAATATGTTTGCTAGGAGAACAAAGAACTAGAGCTCCAAGCATCCTTACCTTGTCCTGAAGGATCCCAGACGAGCCCCAAGATGAAAGGTTGTTGCTGAACGAAAAGACACCAGGATTCTTGGCCTCTGGAGGAGACGAATTCAATCCGGGGCCAGAGCAGCTTGATCACTCAGAGCTTTTGTGTAATAAAGTTTTATTAAAGTATAAAAGAGATAGAGAAAGCTTCTGACATAGGCATCAGAAGGGGGCAGAAAGAGTACCCCATAACATATGTATATATGATTATATATGGTATAAATGTGTATGTAGTATATATGTGTCATGTTAGGTAGTTAGAATAGGAAACAGGAGTCCAAAATGGCAGTGGCTAGAAGACAAGGCAGAAAGTGAAGAGGAACTAAAAGCCTCTTGATGAAAGTGAAAGAGAAGAGTGAAAAAGTTGGCTTAAAGTTCAACATTCAGAAAATGAAGATCATGACATCCGGTCCCATCAGTTCATGGGAAATAGATGGGGAAACAGTGGAAACAGTGTCAGACTTTATTTTGGGGAGCTCCAAAATCACTGCAGATGGTGACTGCAGCCATGAAATTAAAAGATGCTTACTCCTTGGAAGAAAAGTTATGACCAACCTAGATAGCATATTCAAAAGCAGAGACATTACTTTGCCAACTAAGGTCTGTCTAGTCAAGGCTATGGTTTTCCCTGTGGTCATGTATGGATGTGAGAGTTGGACTGTGAAGAAGCTGAGCGCTGAAGAATTGATGCTTTTGAACTGTGGTGTTGGAGAAGACTCTTGAGAGTCCCTTGGACTGCAAGGAGATCCAACCAGTCCATTCTGAAGGAGATCAGCCCTGGGATTTCTTTGGAAGGAATGATGCTAAAGCTGAAACTCCAGTACTTTGGCCACCTCATGTGAAGAGTTGACTCATTGGAAAAGACTCTGATGCTGGGAGGGATTGGGGGCAGGAGGAGAAGAGGACGACCGAGGATGAGATGGCTGGATGGCATCCCTGACTCGATGGACGTGAATCTGAGTGAATTCCGGGAGTTGGTGATGGACAGGGAGGCCTGGCGTGCTGCGATTCATGGGGTCGCAAAGAGTCGGACACGACTCAGCAACTGAACTGAACTGAACTGAACTGAAAAGACAAGGAAGGGAAAAGCCAGCAAAAAGAGAACAAAGGAAGGTCGGAGGACAGGAATGAGGACTTCGGGTAGAACACACAGCGCTCCTGGCCAGCCCAATTTGCATAGGGCAGGCCCAGGGGGAGGGGAAAACATATAAAAAGAGGAGCCAAAGGGCTCTCTCTCCCTCTGTGTCTCCCCCGCGAGCTGGAGCACTCCTCCACTCTCTTCTCTTCACGTCTTTGGGTTGGCATGCCCTCACGCTTTGAGGACGGATTCTCCTGCTATTTTCTAAATACAGTTGAGCTGTAACACTGATTTGTCGAAGAGCTATAACACGGTCTGTCCGAGACCCGAGAGCTGTGACGTGCCAAGGGCTTTAATGTCCGTCACTCCAAATCCTTGTTGTGATGAGACAGAACCGAGGAGCATACACTCGCCTGACAGGTCATATATACTGATCTTCCCTAGTAGCTCAAATGGTAAAGAATCTGCCTACAGTGCAGGAGATCCAGTTTCACTCCCTGGTTCAGGAAGATCCCCTGGAGAAGGAAATGACAACCCACTTCAGTGTTCTTGCCTGGAGAATTCCACTGGACAGAGGAGCCTGGCTGGCTACAAGTGGGCGGGGTCAGAAAGAGTCAGACATGACACAATGACTAACACACACATATACATTAAATATGACTTCCTAGGTGGTGCTAATGGTAAAGGATCCATGTGCCAATATAGGAGATGCAAGAGATGTGAGTTCGATCCCTGGGTCAAGAAGATCCCCTGGAGGAGGGCATGGCAACTCACTCTAGTATTCTTGCCTGGGAAATCCCATGGACAGAGGAGCCTGGTGGGCTACAGTCCATGGGATCACAAAGAGTTAGACACGATTGAAGCTGCTCAGCACGCACACACAGGGAGAGGAAAGGACACGAGCAAGAGGGTAAGATGGAGCAAGAACACCTCTCTATAAAAACCCCCACGAAACTGAGGTATTGCTCTGAGTCCAATGACTGTGCAAACTCCAAAGCGCTCTACATGACACGTTTTCAGTGTCCTCGTTTTACAAAGGGCTGAACAATTCTATTAACAAGATTAGCTTTGTCTAAACATTAATTAACCTCCATGAATACGAACACATGACCGAAGTATATCCTCTTAAACCCCTGAGAACCAGATTCCTATCACTCCATTAAAAAGAGATTTATGCCAACATTGACACTGGCCTTGTGAGAAAGGCCAGACACAGTCAAAATCCTCAACTAATAAGGCAGCTTCCTTACCCTTAGGAAGCATCCACGGTCACATTTCTCTAAATTTATTTTTTATTGAAATAATACTGGCTTATAACAGTATACAAGTTCCAACTGCACATTATTTTTCTACTTCTGTGTACAAAAACAGCATACTCCTCACCCAAAATTTCATTTCCATCCGTTGGTTACAGTTTTGAATATTTTCCCAGCATTGTTCTTTCCTGCTTGTCTGTCTTATTATGTTCAGGTCATGGCAGGGGAATAAACCCGTAACTTAATAAGTAGATCTGTTAAAATTTCACTTAGAAACTCCTCAGTTTGGCTTTCTTACTAAATTCAAGCATATTGGATTTCATTAGTACTGCTTTACTATCATTTAACTGTATCTGTATTTATCAACATTCAAGTTTTTAGAATACTAAGAAGTATCCTTGTGTTTATTAAGAGGATACACAATAAAATTATAAAAATCTTCAGCATTTTTAAACATTTTACCACCAAGGGTATAATAAGAGGAATCTCAATTTCCTAGCCTGGGTGAGGAATGGCCCTTCTGCTTATTTCCTTTGAGACTTAAATGACACAATGTGTTATTTCACTCTGGAAAATTGTGAATTTTAAAGGGCAAAGTGTGTGATGAGTGTGCTTTCTCAACCTATATTGTCCTATCGTCACTCAAAAAATTGCACTGACTGGGATGCATTCTCCTGTGAAGGACTCATAAACAGAACAATTTCCCAACAATATTGAATCACCAAAGGGTGAAAAGCTGATTATATTCTGATCACAGAAAATAAGTAAAGATTCTTATTCTGTAAGTGAATGGAGATAAAATGGTTAAAATGTCATCAGACAGCTCTGATCGCCCTCCTTTTATGAAAGCAAAATAAGAAAGATGGAGGATAACTTAGAATTCTCCAGAAAGTGAAAATAGGATGACGGGTGAAAGAAGGAAGAACCCCCAGGAAAGATTATTATAATAATGGGAGAAACCATGAAAACACTAGATGGGCACACATAAAATAATTCCCTTATATCATAGAGCAATCAATATTACTGCCTGGAAAATGGACGGTCATCAGAATGTGAACAAATACCATAGAATATTTGGGGAAGAAAGAGAGGAAAAAGTGTTAGGTACCAACTGGAAGAAGAGACATTCTAAGGGACAGGAACAACAATAAACTGAGTCTCCATTACTTCAAAATCATTTTCTTATTATCTCTTTTATGCTCCAAAAGAGCTATGAAACAGAGAGTCACTTATTTGTTGTTAAAGAATGGATGCCAGAGGCTTAGTATGATGTGTAAAGTATGACAAGGCTAATAAGGAAAAAGTGAAACGAAAAAAGAAGCAAAGTGGGACTTTCCTGGTGGTCCAGTGGCTAAGACTAATCACTCCCAATGCAGGGGGCCTGGGTTCGATCCTTGGTCAGGGAACTAGATCTCACATGCTGCAGCTAAGGCCCAGTGCAGACACATAAATAGGTAAGCATTTTGAAGAAGAAGAAATAAAGCCAGGGTAGATGCTATGTGAAGTCAGTCAATTATTGGTATTATTGCTCTGTGACCTTGGAGATGGTCAAGTAGGTCTTAAGTCAACTGCAAAAACTGGTAGATTAGATCCTTTGACTAGTGCTCTTTCTCTTAAAAAATTAACAGTTGCCAATGGGGGCAGACCTTAACAGTAACCCATAAAACAGTCTGCACGTTCTCTTAAAGGAATTTAGATATTTTGCGGATTAACTTTTGTATACTTTTTACACAGCCACGTGAATTATGGTCATCACACAAAACTCACTCCAAGTCAATGGAAAGTTCTCTTCTGAAACAGTCTTGTGAAAGCCAGTTGGTCAGAGGGACTCTCACCTCTACCTTCACCCTTCTGTGCGATTCTCCCCAGACCATAGATTACCTCCATGAACACAGATGACTCTGTGCTATACAGCTCTGTAATCTGGTAGCTCTGTGAGATGTTACTACTGGGGAAGTTTGGGGAGTAAGACGAGTGTGGAGTGTGTGATCATGACAAGGAGAGGCAGTAAACAATACTACATAAGGAGGCAGCCTGCTGGAGAGGTAACAGTGAAAGGCCTGGAAGAAGAAGGCTGTATACAAGCCCTTCTTTACCACTTAGCATATGATCCTGGGCAAGTTACTTTTCCCCTCTGCTGTTCCCTTCTTCACATGTAAAACTGAAAAAAAAAAAAGCAATAGCTGCTTCATTCAGCAGAATTGAGCATTAAAAGAGACAATACATGAAAGCATTTAGAAGAAGGTTTGCTGCCAAGAAGACTCTACAACTACTGTATAAGTGACTTTTTCTGAGAGAAGAAGTTTAAATTGCTCCCCTTGTCACCTAATATGGTGAAGAAGTGGGTGGAGACCCTCATGTTGAAAAGACGTCTTCCCCTCACCCATCCTTCCTGGTGACTAGCTAAGCATTTCTCAGAGAATACTGGAAAGAAAAAAGAAAAAAAACTTCCAAAGAAATTGATTGATTAAAACTTACCACTCAAAGGCTCCACTTTGAACACAGGTAAAAACAAAAGCCAAAAGGATTGAGGTTAAAGGACTGACTAAAACCAGTAAAGAGGAGCTAAGAGCTCTTTTAGAGAGATGAGTTGGCCTGCCCAATGTATTTCCTTCAAAGCAAATGAGAACGCTCATTCAGGAGCCTCAAGCTCTTCACACTGCACCTTCTGCTAGAGCTACAAGCATGGGATACACCTTCCAGAAAGGATCACAGAGAGTGAACATCCAGGAGAAGGAGGAAGAGGCTGCTGGGGGTTCCTAGTCCCCAGTGTAACCCTCCCTCCTTCCCTATTCTCAGCCACGAGTCTTCTCAGAAGTCATCTCTGCATGAAAACTCAACTGTCATGTTTGGTACAGTATTAGTTATTACTATTTTAACAGCTATTTTATTACTGTTTTAAGCTCTTTGACATTCCCCTATCTAGACTTCTTTATTATCTGTACGTTTGAATATATAGGATTAAGGACTTTGGAAAATATGTCTGCCTCTAGGTGAAAATTCAGCCCCCTAATCTTTTTTCCTGTAGATTTTTCAACCATGGATTATCCAACAACAAGAGTTTTCCAAATCCTGACTCTGATACTTGAGGATGAATCTATGTGGTTTATATGTGTTACTTCCTTGGGTCAGGGACACGCTGTTGGTGAGAGGACAGTTGCCAGGGTCCAGCCCCGGTGGATCCAGGGTGATTCGAAGGTGGGGACGGAGTCGGCGTCCTGGAAAAAACTTATTTAATTACAGATATAGAGGGAGACTAGAAACAGATAGTGTAGTAGGAGAATCAGTGGAGAAAAGAGGCTGAATAACTTGGATTACATGGAATAGCATCCATGCTCCAGATGGGAACTCAGCCAGAAAAACGGGAGCAAGAAAGAAGCGACATGGGGGAATCAGTCTTTGCAGAAACTGATCCGATTTCTTTATTTTGGGGTTTGCTTATATACCTTTTGTTACACATAGGGATGAATACAGAGTCACGCGGGAGTCAGCAGTCCTGACCTTTATCAAAATCAGGTGCTTCACATAAATGTATAAAGAAAAGGTCTTAGGGATATTATGATCCTTTCTTTCTGATAACCAAAAACTTATTTTTTCCAAGGGTGTTTTTTCTTAAACCAGGCACCACCCTCCAAATAAAGTTACATTCCTATAGGGTGAGGGTGTAGTGAGTTACAATCAAGAAAGGAATTTATTTAACCCAAGGTTAACATGATTACTCTTAAAGGTTAATACTTATTTCTCCTATATGTTAGTTATATTCATCATAAGGGCAGGGAACATGGAGATTTAGCAGCAAACATCAGCCCAACAAATGAAAATCCTTTCACCAATGCTCCCCTTAAGATCTATTTAGTCTTAAGATAGTGATAAAGTTACATTTTCACATAGCAAGGACACAGTGATTTATAACAAAGCACAGTGATCTATTACAAAAGAGAAAATCCATTAACTCAAAAAGTCTAGTATTGCTAACATCAAAAACTACTGTATTTCCTTTTCTATATTCCAAATACATTGATTAATATATTCCCAGGTGCCTAAGGATATGGAGGCCTGGTGGCAATCATTGACTCAACAAGAAGAAAAAGCCCTGTGCTAATTAAGACTCAAAATACTCCAAAACTCTCTGTGCTGTTTATGGTTGAGAGGTAGTAAACAATCATGTGCCTAGTAGCAGGAGTATGGATAATCCTGTCACACAAGCTAGTCTGTCAGCAGAGAGGTTTGACCTGAAACATCCTTGTCCCACCCAGAGCAGGGAATTAGAGCAATTATTGACACAACAAATGAAAAACCCTTCACCAATGTAATTCCTAACCAACCCACTATACTAATAATTTCTAACTTCCCAAAAGAATTTGCCTTTAGTAAGTCTAAAACATCTCATGCCTCTCAGGTTAGGAGGCTGCAAACAATCACATGTGGCCGGACAAATCTATACAGGTGGGCTAGATAACCTTCAGAGCAGTCCGTAAGCTGAAACACTCTTGTCACACCCAGGAATTTTTATTGCCTTGGAGCTGCACGTTTACTCCTTCTCCAAGAAAAACGGTTATGGGGGAGAGCCCCCCGTAAAGTCAGAGGTGTAGGTGAGAGCATAAAACAGACTCTGGTTTGGGGGTTAGATGCTCGGGAACAGGGGGTTTCCTGAGGCTTGATCACGCCTTTGCGTATGCCAAGCCTCCTTCCTCATGACCTTTGCCATGGGCGGAGTTCCTCACGCTGGCTCCCAGCAGACAGTCTCCATACTTTTGATTTAAAACAGAAAGATAACAAAGATGAACCCCAACCCTATGGTGATGGGCTCGTATTTTTGCTCCAGAAGAAAGAAAAGCAGATGCTTTCCTAAGTACTTTAGAGCAGGGTGTACAATCAGCCTCTCCAAAGCTGGCGACCCAGGCTGCCAGACTGAGGTGAAGAGTCTAACAGCCCAGAAGGTTGTTCAAGCCAGATTGTGGGCTAAGCACAAGATTACAAGAGCAGTGAAAGGACTAAAGACATTGGTACCCATAGCATCCATTTTCATTACTTTTAACAAAAAGGTTTAGAAAATCTAGAAGACTAAGGTGTGAGATATGTTATGATGCATTCAGCCCCCGAAATACCCTTAAGCCTGTGCATTATACAGAAACCTGCTTATACAGTCTTACTAAGTCCTGCAAGTAAATGAAAGGTGATCATCACTCCTGTTTTCTCTAGAGAGAATTAGACTGGGTTCTTCTGATAACTCCCAGCCTCCTGATATTACTTGGTGTCTTACGGTCATAGTCGAGCTCTCTGGGAACCATAAGGGAGAGGTTTCAGTTTATCAGGCTTCCCGCCCAGTAAGCAAACAGCCTATCATCGAACTGTCATCATTTTTCACCTGGGCTCTCTTTTCTTTGTGTTTTTTTCCTCTCTTATTTAGAAGCTCTGAAGGTTCCAAACCTGGAAATAAAGTTTAATGTGACAGACGGGCCGGCGGAACATTGGGAGCGCTTTTTCATTTCACACTGTGATCACTTAAGGAGCTGTTCATCTATTTCTATAATCCAGACGGCCACAGCCAGAGTGCTTCATTCTGCAGAGTGACATCTTTCCAGGTCTCCAAATTCTAATACAGCCATGTGCCATTATCCCCCTCTCTCTTCCTCTTCCCCTCTCTCTCTTTTTAAGAGCTAGTTAAGCATTCACTACAAGTGTAATAAAGGAGATGAATTACCAGTCCATTTTCATCACTGATGCCCAGCTCTGGCTCAGCTTTTAAAAAACCATCTCCTTCCTTCTCTTTTGCCAACAGCCCCATCTGACCAGCATTTGACTCATTTCAACCAAATAGATGGCAAATTTCATCCCATTTAAAAAACAAAAAAGGAAACAGTCACTTATTATCCTTAAAGCTTCTGGCTTTGCTCCCTATGAAATGCCTGTCACTCTCTAGAATCCATTCACTGCCCCATGTTCCCAGATTATTCCAAATCTTCTCTTACCTCCTGAAATCCGTGACTCTTCCAATATCCTCACTGCCAGCCGATTACATTACTTTCTACTTCACTCAGAGGCAGGGAATTCCCTGGTGATCCAGGGGTTAAGACCCCATGCATCCACTGCAGGAGGCGTGGGTTCAATCCCTGGTTGGGGTGTTAAGATCCCACACACTGCATGATGCAGCCGAAAATCAATCAATCAATTAATTTTAAAAGATCAGCTCTTTGGAGCTCTGTGAAAAATTTTAAGCAGTCACTTTTCACAGACTTCCACAGCTTATCTCCTGCCTTCCCGCCTGTTAATGGCTCACCTTGTTATGTTCCTGTCTAAAACCATGTCTTCCACGTGGGTACCGGATCCTATGCTCTCCATCTGCTCCAGAACCTCTCCCAAATTCTCCTCTCTATTCTACATCATCTATTTTTTTTTAAGTCTCTACTGGGTCATTTCCATCAGCATACTCACACGCCAGGCCTTCTCTCATCTTGGAAAAGGAAAAGGAAGGTTGACTCCACTCTCCCCATCAACTTATATCTGATTCCTTTGCTCTCCTCTGTAGCAAAGCTCCTTGAAAGAGTTAGCTTTATGCTCTGTTTCTCTCCATCTCTTCTTTTTAATCTCTTGAACCCACTCCCATCAGCTTGGTGTAAGATGCTGAAGCAGCTCTCAGCTGAACACCAAGAGGAAAGGCAGTGGAGTGAGTGAGTGTGGGCTCTGGAGCCAGCCTGGCTGTGTTAGAATCCCCATGCTGTCACAATCCAGTTGTGTGAACTTAGAGAAGTCACTTAATCCCTCTATTCTTTGGTTTGTTCATCTGTAAAAAAGGAACTATATTAGTACGTACCCTTATGTTTGTTGGGAAGAATAAAATTAAAAATTACATGTAACCTGCTTAGTACAAGGTCTGGAACACACTGGGTGCTAAGTGCTGGTTACTATTATAATTTAGTATCCAATAGAAACATAATGAGAGCTGTATATATTATTTACATTGTTAACCATCATGCTGAAAAATGCTAAATGAGAATAGGTGAAGCTAATTTTAATAATTTCTCTTGTCTTGGAATACTCAAAATATCATTTCAATGTATCTATATAAAAATCACTAACCAGAAATTTTCAGTCCTGTTTTTGCACTAAGTCATCAAATCCAGTGAGTATTTTACACACTGTATCTCAATCCAGACTATGCATATTATTAAGTGCTCAGGAGCCACAACAGAAGAAAGCCACTGGGGAAGTGCCCCTTTCTAGGTTATAACACCTTCTAATAATACATGTCATTTACTTTAAAGCTAAAGTAGAAGTCCCAAGATTCAGTCCACCATCAGTGTCAGAACCAGAAAATTAATGGGGAACTTGAGTTTCTAAAATTCTACACCTAATCTTCCCAAGTGGACCGGGTTAATCCATCCTTTTCCTAAAACATCATCCATTTCCTCCTTCATTGGGCACACCGATGCTGGCATTCTGCCATCTGCCATTTTCCCCAAACATTTCTTTCCTTTCACTTGATTCATGTTCTAATTCATGTATTGATTTGTACTTTCTCTTGCCGTCTCTTTCTCTTGCTTTTCTCATCATCATCATTTTCTGGAAATGAGACATGGAAGCAGGCAACAGCTGGGTAAGGGAGAGGTCAGGAAGGAGAGCTCAAGGAATGATTTCTGTGATATCCAAGTCAGGAGCTGGATGAAACATCAGTCATGGAAGTGTCGGGAGTGGACGTGTGGGGACGCTGGAGGGGGAAAGGAGGGATGTCAGAGCCTCCCATTCCTCTCCATCTTCACTCCCACTGTTTCCTCAGGGCCCCCCTGGCCCCCGCTACACTGGGCTAGGGCGATGACCTCCTGACCAGGAAGCTGGATACACCAGGGTTCAATGTCTATCCCTTTTGTTTAGCTCAGTAACCCCAGCGACTAGAATAATAGTCATATAGTATGGCACATAGTAAGCACTCATTAAAAAAGGAAAGAAGACAGGAAGAAAGGAAGGGAGGGGAGGAAGGAAGGAAGGGAGAGTAGGAAGAAACAAAGTGTCCTCTTCGACTTTCTTTCGCGCATTCGCCATTTCCTTTTTGCTCATGCTGGAACTCAGTGCTACACCCAGAAGACCTCCCTTGATGTGGCCCCCTGCTTGTATCCTTCACTTTATTTGACTCACTCCTCCTGCCCCTTCCTTACACTCTAACCAAACTGCCTCTTTCTAATTCCTTGGACTAGCTAGATGATCACTGCTGGAGAGTTGTTCTGTCATTTTCTGTCTGGAATTCATTTCATGACCATCTCCTCCTCCAAGCCGCATCTTAAATATTACTGATTAAAACAGGCCTTCTCTGATCCCTACCCCATTGTGTTTCATGACAGCTGGCTGTGTGATTCTTTTTGTTGAATGTTCTCATTTTATAATTACAGATTTACGTTTAGCCATTGGAGAAGGAGATGGCAACCCACTCCAGTGTTCTTGCCTGGAGAATCCCAGGGACAGGGGAGCCTGGTGGGCTGCCATCTCTGGGGTCCCACAGAGTTGGACACGACTGAAGCTACTTAGCAGCATGTTTAGCTACTAATTAGCCTACCTGTCTCCAATCCTGAAACTCACCCAATAGTGAGCTCCACAAAGTGTAGGCACCATGTCTATTTCATTCATCTCTCTACCCAACACCCAGTACAGTGCCTGGTACATATTAAATCCTCAAGCCAGAAGAGCTGAATATATGAAACCATTCCATTCCCTGGCTTATAAATGGCTTCTCTGAACTTGCTTCCTTTATCATTTCCTTTAACTTTCAGTGTGAACCCTTCTGAAAATGTGGCACATATGCTAAAGAGGTGGTACCTGGCTATTTTATTGGCCCAGGAGGAGCACCTCTGTTGAAATAACTCCTGCAAGAGTGATGGTTCAATAGGGCATAGCCTGACTCTGGTGTGGTTTTTCACTAGCTGTGGAGAAAATTTCCACTATCAGGATTCAATCACCAAAACAGGGCACCTCAAAGACCAAACAGACATTGTTCTGAGACCATGGTGTCTTTAAGGATAACAAGGAACCTGTTTAAATGAGAAAACCACTGAATCCTAGAAGGCACCACATGGGTATTCTACCAGGGAGGGAATGACAGTGTACTGCCAGCCTTGCGTTCAGTCACTAAATGTTTGTCTTTTAGGTACATAAGAACAACTACAACAACAATAACTCATTTTAAAAGAGCATTTACATTTTTAGATGATGCAACTGACAAGGGATGAATTTCCAAACTATACAAATAGCTCATATAGCTCAATGTTTAAAAAAAAAAAGAAAGCCAGGGGCAACCTAGAGCCATTTGAAAATTCATCTCACAATGAGGGCTCAAAAATAATAATTTCAACCTACTTTTGAGGCCAGAATTCATCCTAAAGACCAGCATATAGTTGTTTGGGGGTCCTGTGGCCATAGTCATTTAGAAAAGAGGGATTGCAGAGGTTGGAAGCCAAGCTAGGCTGATACATCAAAATTCAGAGTGATAAAATTATGCACCTCAAATCTTTTTAAAATTTTTATTGGTTAAAAATTATATATAGAAACTGAATATTGAGGATACATCAATAATGTATCAAGGTTAACTGGGGTGGATGTGGCAGGGAAGACTCGAGGCTAAGAAAGGAAAACTTCCTTATTCAGGATGCTAAAAATAACAACTTTCTCCACCACGTTGAACATTACTATAGGGTACAGCCAAGTAATTATATATCCTCAGTCGAGCTTACACTTGGCATACATATATAGTGATACTAAAAAAATTTAAGTTAAGCCTCTGCTCAGTGCACTCTCTCTAAAAAAATACTTTGCTGCAATTTAAATAGCTACAAATGGTGTAAGTTCAAAAAGTAAATTAAAATACGTCTCATGAACTCTGATCACAGTTTGAAAATATATTATCCTTTAGGTTATTCAGTCCAGTTCAGTTGCTCAGTCGTGTCCGACTCTTTGTGACCCCATGAACCGCAGCACACCAAGCCTCCCTTGTCCATCACCAACCCCCAGAGTCCACCCAAAACCATGTCCATTGAGTCGGTGATGCCATCCACCCAACTCATCCTCTGACGTCTCCTTCTCCTCCTGCCCTCAATCTTTCCCAGCATCAGGGTCTTTTCAAATGAGTCAGCTCTTCACATGAAGTGGCCAAAGTATTGGAGTTTCAGCTTCAACATCAGTCCTTCCAATGAACACCCAGGACTGATCTCCTTTAGGATGGACTGGTTGGATCTCCTTGCAGTCCAAGGGACTCTCAAGAGTCTTCTCCAACACCACAGTTCAAAAGCATCAATTCTTTGGCGCTCAGCTTTCTTTATAGTCCAACTCTTACATCCATACATGACCACTGGAAAAGCCATAGCCTTGACTAGATGGACCTTTGTTGGCAAAGTAATGTCTCTGCTTTTGAATATGCTATCTAGGTTGGTCATAACTTTCATTCCAAGGAGTGTCTTTTAATTTCATGGCTGCAGTCACTGTCTGCAGTGATTTTGGAGCCCCCAAAAATAAAGTCAGCCACTGTTTCCAATGTTTCCCCATCTATCTGCCATGAGTGATTATGGGTAAAAAAAAAAAAAAAAAAAATTTTTTTTCAGCCAAGTCCCAGTTACAAATAAAGCCAATCAGCTACTTAGCAGGGGAAAATTTAAGTCCATGGCCACTTAAAGGAATGGTTCCATCTTTAAGTCAACATGCTTTCAAGCACTTCTACTACTTTCTGCTGCTGCTGCTGCTGCTGCTAAGTCGCTTCAGTCGTGTCCAACTCTGTGCGACCCTACAGACAGCAGCCCACCAGGCTCCTCTGTCCCTGAGATTCTCCAGGCAAGAACACTGGAGTGGGTTGCCATTTCCTTCTCCAATGCATAAAAGTGAAAAGTGTAAGTGAAGTCACTCAGTCATGTCCGACTCTTCATGACCCCATGGACTGCAGCCTACCAGGCTCCTCTGTCCATGGAATTCTTACTGTGTATCTATTTTTAAAATTTATTTCTTAATTTTCTTTTTGGTCATGCTGAGTCTTTGTTGCTGCGCATGGGCTTTCTTCAGCTGCAGCCAGCTCGGGCTACTGTCTGGGTGCAGTGCACAGGCTTTCATCGCACACTGCATTTCATTTCAGTGCACAGTGCTCATTGCAATGGCTTCTCTTTTTGTGGAGCAGGGGTTCTAGGATGTGCGGGCTCAGAGGTTACGGCGTGAGGGCTTAGTTGTCCCTCACCATGTGCGATCTCCCCAGACCAGGGATTGAACACGTGTCCCTTGAATTGGCAGGTGCATTCTTAACCACTGGACCACCAGTTCAGTTCAGTTCAGTTCTGTCACTCAGTCATGTCTGACTCTTTGCAACCCCATGGACTGCAGTACACCAGGCCTCCCTGTCCATCACCAACTCTTGGAGTTTACCCAAACTCATGTTGAGTCGGTGATGCCATCCAACCATCTCATCCTCTGTCATCCCCTTCTCCTCTCACCTTCAGTCTTTCCCAGCATCAGGGAAGTCTGCATTTCTACTATTAAGGGAGGTCTTCAAGACTCAATTCTCCTGCTTAATCACCAGTCCCCACTCTGCATATGATTTATCCTTTTATTTTCAATGCCTTCTCTATGCCTGAGAGGATTAAAAATAGGAAAGGATAGGAGAGTTTTACTCCAAAACTATAACTCTGTGACCATGTAAGCATCACTACTTTGATGTGAATCTGTTGACCCGGCTCATGACTTGACCTTAATTTTATCTCTGACCAACAGAACCGTAGAATGTTTGAGTTGGATGGCCCCTAAGAGATCCCTGATGTATTGCTCACATGTAGAGAAAAAAGTTGGGCACTGTTTGGGTCCCCATAGGAAACGGGTCTTGTGACTAATCACAAGCTACCTGTTACAGGTTAAATTGTATCTCCCTAAAATAGGTTGATATATAACTCTCAGGACCTGTGAATGAGAAAATTTGGACAGACACGTGCCCAGGGAGAGCTCCATGGGAAGATAAAAACATACAATAGGGTAATGCTGTACAAGCTAAAGAACACCAAAGACTTCTAGCAAAGCTTGGGAAACAGGGAGAGAAGCATGGGACAGACTTTCTTGTTCTAAGAAGAAATCAGTCCTGCAACATCTTGATCTTAAGCTTCTAGCCTCCAGATGGCGGGACATTAAATTCCTGTTATTGAAGCTGCCCCAATTTGCGGTACTTTGTTACAGCAGTCCTAGCAAACTAATGCAACAGCCAAATGTGTTAAGAAAGCATTTTGGTAAAAAGACACAGGATAAAATCTGGAAGAACAACAACAAAATCTGAAGCAAGAAATAAAAAGCAAGAAAAACACTAGGGAAAACACAAAGAATAAAGATATTGAAAAGAATAAACAAATACGTCAATAAAAGCAGCGTCTCTGGCCCCCTCACCCCTGTCATTTCTTTCTTTGTTACAATAATTCTTCTATAACAACAAATTCTCCTAATAGAAGTTCTAGTGTGTAGGAATTTTCTTCTGCATATTTTTCAGAAACAGCAAAAATGTCAGTGCCAGTTTGTCTGTTACTGAAGTGTATGCCATTCTTATTAGGGATAAATAGAGACACAGGGAACAAGGAGATAGGACTGAACAAGAGAGGAGAGGAGAAGGGAATGGCAGACGAGTGATCACATTTACAATCAAAACATGACAGAATAAATAAGACAAGGTCCCAGATCTGGATGCACACGCTAAAGACAATTATGGGGATGGGGGGCTCTGAGCAGACTTTATTTTTTGGGGCTCCAAAATCACTGCAGATGGTGATGGCAGCCATGAAATTAAAAGACACGTGCTCCTTGGAAGAAAAGCTATGACAAACCTAGACAGTATATTAAATAATAGAAACATGACTTTGCCGACAAAGGTCCATCTAGTCAAAGCGATGGTTTTTCCATTAGTCATGTATGGATGTGAGAATTGGACCATAAAGAAAGCTGAACACAAAAGAACTGATGCTTTTGAACTGTGATGTTGGAGAAGACTCTTGAGAGTCCCTTGGACTGTAAGGAGATCCAACCAGTCCATCCTAAAGGATATCAGTCCTGAATATTCATTGGAAGGACTGATGCTGAAGCTGAAGCTCCAATACTTTGGGCACCTGATGCAAAAACTGACTCACTGGAATAAGACCTAATGCTGGGCAAGAGTGAAGGTGGGAGGAGAAGGGGACGGCAGAGGATGAGATGGTTGGATGGCATCACCGACTTGATGGACATGAATTTGAGCAAGCCCCAGGGGTTGGCGATGGACAGGGAAGCCTGCCGTGCTGCAGTCCATGGGGTCGCAAAGAGTCAGATACGACTGAGTGACTGAACTGAACTGAGATGGTCTTAAAGGAGATAGATAAAGGGCGATAAAGGAGATAGGAGTCAATCTCTCCAGACATAAATTCCTAAAGTATCTGAATATCTGTTTGTAGAGCTGAACACTCACACTCACACAAATGCACACCTGCTTCTTGCACACACCACAAAGCAGGACATACCTGCATGCAATCTACTGGAAAGGGACCTTCTAATGGTGCCCACAGATCAAAGAATGAGAAATGCAAACTAACAGGGACAGTCTTAATATAATAAAGTAAGGGGTGTGAAATATAGTTCATTTTCTTCTTTAAATTCTTGGTAAATATAATGCCAATATCTCTCTAACCCTCAAAGGTGAATACGCTCTGTTCTATTTCATGAAAGGCAGGTTTGTCTCATTTCTTATAAGTCAGTTTCACGCTGCAGCTGCTTCCTCACAATGCTCTGCTCCCTCCTGAGTCTCCATGACTGAATGACCATTGACTTTTGTTGACCACGAGTCTCTGGTCACTGGCTTGAATGCCTGGACTCCTAACATCAGGTGGATCCACAGGTGATGAATGCAAGCAGGTGATATGTCTTACAGCCCTCTCCTTCTTCTCCCAGGATTCCACCCCCCTAGCTCAAGGCTGTTGAGATTTTACTGAATTCAAGGTCACTGAAAAGGATTACTGTAAGAAAGGGAGAGGTTTTAAGCTGTGTGCTTTACAGAAAAAGTTCCCCAAAGACAAGCGTTTGAGACATGGTTCCTTTGAAGACACAGCCTAGTTCCTAGCCTTGCTTCCCGGCCCACGTATGTGCTCTACTTTTAGCAAACATCTCCTGTTTCCAAAGACAATTAAAGTCTCCTACAACAACCCACAGTCAAGACAGAATGTTGTTAAACAGAGCAGGGCTACAACCCTTTACTCTCCTGTGGCTCTCAGGCCGTGCAGAACTTAAGAAAAGCGAAAGAGACAATGCCTGTGTCAGGTGCTTTAGCAGGCAACAGGTGGAACCTCAACCCAAACCCAATGCAATGTTTATTTTCATAACTCATTTTCTCATAATACAGAATGCCATGATAGAAGGTTTGGTCAGTTCAGTTACTCAACCATGTCATCAGAGATTCCTTCCCTTCCTCTATTCTGAAGAATAAAGCATCAGCTTTATGGTAGGGCTGGTTCCCTCAAACTCAGCATCGGTGACAGTGACAGATCCCTGTTCATATCCAATGGGAGAGGGACCCTGGCTTTTCTTTGCAGAAACTTCAAACAAGTCTATTCTCTGCCTTGCCCTATTTGCTATCATATCCTCAGCACCTTCAGCAGAGTTACGAAGACCTGTGTATCAGCTGAAAGTTATCTGCATATTGTCATTTTCTGGACAAACTTCCATTTTTCTCCATGACCTTTTAGACATCTTTTAAACACTGATCTCTAAAAGTAAAAAAAAAAAAAAGTCAATAATTCACAGAGGCCACAACCTTACACATAGGGGATTTTCAGCCACACTTTAGAGAAATCTGGCTCTAAAGATGTTACCTTCTGTTACCTTCAGTAATAGAAGCTGAATAGGTATTTGTTGTATGAATGAAGAATAAATACATCACATCAGTCCAAATTGGCTACAGCCAATCACTGGCAAGGGAGAGGAAAAGCGATCAGCAGTTTCCCATCCAAGGAGAAGCAACCATAATATTAACTACAATCTCATTATAGAGAGATCTGCCCCCTGAGAGCTGTACCTTGGTTAGGCAAAGACCCAAGCAAAGACTTTGAAATGAAATTCGTTTTTGTTTTCACTCATGTTTTATTTTACCTACAAAGTAAAAGTTTAGGAGGGTGAACTCTCCTGCAATTTTTGAATACAGGAAGGAGATAACAAAAGGCTCTCCATTCCTACTACACACACCATCCCCCAAAGTCAGGGTGAGAGGCAAAGTTTGACCTTCCAGGAAAAAATTGATTCATCCAAGGCTCAGAAGCCCAGTCGGGTGTTTTTGATGTCTTCTTGTAGTGAGTATAATTGTTTCTCTCCCCAAAAGATATATCCATGTCCTAACTCCCAGGACCTCTGAATATGACCTGATTTGGAAATAAGGTCTTTGCAGATACAATCAAGTAAAGCATGAGGCATACTAGATTAGGGACAGCCATGATACGATGTTCAGTGTTCTTATCACAAGTGGGAAGTTTCTGTCCATCCCAAAGTCCCATGTACATTCCGCTAGATTTAAAATGGATAAACAGCAAGGACTTACTGTGGAGCACAGGGAACTCTGCTCAATGTTATGTGGCAGCCTAGATGGGAGGGGAGTTTGGGGAAGAATGGATACATGTATGCATATGGCTGAGTCCCTTCACTCTTTACCTGAAAGAACCACAACATCGTTGATCGGCTATACCCCAATACAAAATTAAAAGTTAAAACAAAAGAGAAGCGGGGAAGTTTTAACACAGACAGAAGACAGACAAGGAGAGCGCCATGTGACAACAAAGGCAGAGACTGGAGTGATCTGTCTACAAGCCAAGGAACATCACGGGCGGCAGGCAACCACTAGAAGCTAGGAAGAGAAAGGATTTCCCTAGGGCAGGGGTCCCCAACCTCTGGGATCTAATGCCTGATGATCTGAGATGGAACTGATGTCATAGTAATAGCAACAATGTGCACGATAAAGGTGACGCACTTGAATCATCCTGAAACCTTCCCCACCTTGTCCATGGAAAAACTGTCTTCCCTGAAACCAGTCCCTGGTAAAAATGCTGGGGACCACGGCCCTAGAATATTGAGAAAGGGCACAGCCTTTCCCTACTGTTAACCTTCAGCTATGGCAGGGCAGTTCCACTAACAGTTTTGTGGGTTTTTATATCCCAATAAAAATTTTCAAAAATCTCTCCTGGCACCAAAGACCACTCAAACTAAGAAAGCTCCTTTTCCACCCTGATGGCAAGCTCCTCCACAATGCAAAACCTTTATGTTTCATTGTAGACTTCATTTTGTCCAGTTTGTGGCAACAGCTCAGAGCCATACCTTATATCAGATCTTCAGAAAGCGATTTCCGTCCATTCCCTCCACCTCCCTGAAGTTTCATAAAATTACTGAGATCTGGAGATCTAGAGGTCTAGAGATGATCATCGAATTCAACCTCCACCTGATGAGACCTTCGCATTCTCCCCTGGTCTGAGTCATCTGTGCTTCTAGCATCCAGGCAGTGAGACACATGAACCACCCTGTCTGCCCCATATCTCACTGCTTCTGTGCTGATGTCTCTTCATCCATTCATTCACTCATCCATTAACACCTGCTATTAACTGATATCTGCTGCTGCTGCTAAGTCGCTTCAGTCGTGTCTGACTCTGTGCGACCCCATAGATGGCAGCCCACCAGACTCCTCTGTCCCTGGGATTCTCCAGGCAAGAACGCTGGAGTGGGTTGCCATTTCCTTCTCCCAATTGATATCTACTGAGAACCTACTCTGTGTCAGGTACAATTCTAGGCTCTGAGAATAAAGCAGGAGGAAAATATACAATGAATACCCTTGTGAGCATAATTTCTAATGAATGAAGATCATAAATAAATAAGAGAAGAAAGCATGCCCAGGGTTGATAAAGACTAAGAAGGAAATTTAAGTAGGCAGATGGGACAGAGAAAGAGGTCAGGTGGGAGTGCAATTTTAAAAGCATAGCAGGGAAAACCAGCTTCTGGTTATAATAGCAAAATGCAGCTACCAAGAGTACTTGGTCAGGAAGCTTCCCTGTGGTCCAGTGGTTAAGAATCCGCCTTGCAGTGCACGGGATACAGGTTCAATCCCTGATTGGGGAGCTAAGATCCCACATGCTGCAGAGCAACTAACCCAGGCGCCACAACTGCTGAGCCAGCACCGTGCAGCGAAAGACCCCCTCATGATGCAACAAAGATCTGACACAGCCAAATACATCTAAAAAAATAAAAGCTCATATTGAAATAAGAGTACTTGATTGTACAAACTTTACATGTTTTTCTGAGTAGCAATAGGTTTTTCTTTTTGATTTTCTAGGAAAGTGTTGTTCCCCCCAGTGCCCAAGGTCAATTCCTATTACTATTTGGGACAGCTTCTTTTCCAGCCTTTAGCCCCTCCCCAGTCATCATCCTCCCTTCTCTTTGGGGTGAATCATTGCAAGTGCTCTGGGGGCCCGTTCTGACTGTACCCTCTCCGATTATGGTGCCTGGAACTGGTACCCTGTTCTGGGTGGACACAGGTAAAACAGGACCATCATCTCTGATGGTCTTTATTCTCTGTACTTTATGACTGACAGTGCAAACACAGCTATGCTCACTTTTAAAAATAACCGTATGGCACTGTAGACTCATACAGAACCGAGAATCAGTAAGACTGTGCTAAGAAATGTTTGCGCATCCTAACTCTTCAGCCCCAGGCTCTTCCCACTCTGTGGTGTCTCTTCCCCCTCGATTTTACTGGCTTTGGGAAAAATTAAACCAGTTAGGGCAGCAGCTGTGGCAGTTAGAATACACAGCACACGACGACTTCTAGGCATGACTCTGCTCCATCTAATGCTGCCCACTTTATCCTACAGATTTGATTAACACCATCCCAATCCGCAGAGACTTAAAGTGCTGAGTTATCATCTGCCTATTTTTTCCTCTCTAATGTTTGAAAAGAAATCAATTGATGGCAGCTTATGTTTCTGTCCTTTGCTTCCCTTGCCAGAGGTGAATCCCACTGTGAGTGAGAAGGGGCTGGTGCCGGCCCTCCAGCCTCTCTGGTGAGGGTGGGATCACAGAGAAAATTCACGCTCCCTTTTCCCTGCCCTGCTCCCCCTATGAAAACAAAATCATGTGGTGTGCAGGGTAAACCTTTTCCACTCCAATCTTATACTGGTTTTCTTGGTGTTCTCTCTTACTCTTTAACTTCCAGAATCAACAGAAACACATCATCAAAAGAGGCACTAAGATATTAATTGTTGATGCCATAAGAGTTGAAATCCACCAATTACTGGCTGTGGAATCTTGGATAAGCCACTCAACTGCTCTGTGACTCTTTTTCCCATCTGAAAAATGGAGTTAATAATAGTAGCTGTGTCCAAGGCACATTGCGAGCATTAAATGAGGTCACACGTGGAAAGCACTTGGGCTCATGGTGACACTGTGGAAGGGTTAGCTTCCATTTGGAGTTAAAATTAAATACATAAATTCATCGTTCACTGCCAATTATTTGGAGTTGTATTATCAGCTCTGTGTTTTCCCTGGGAGGGGAGAAAAGAGTGTGATTAACAGGTCCTGGTGTCAGACAGACAAAAAATGGAATCTGACTTCAATTGCATGACCTTGGGAACATTATTTATCTGAGGCAAGCCTCAATATCCTCACCTGCTAAGTGGTGACAATAACACCTCTTGCACAGAGCTGTTGAGGGAATCCTGGTGATTCTAGTGGTCTCTGTGCTCCACGCAATGCCTATGGAATTTATAGCTTCAGATGCAATGCACAAAATGCGAAATGTGCCCTTGGTTGCAGAAGATTGTTCTTGGAAGAAAAGAATGTCATCATTTGAACCCCACAAAGAGACCTGAACTCCTGACTTGCCTTTTCTAACAAGGGACCTTTCTTTAGTCCTGGCCATCCAAGTATCACCGTAACCGAGGCACAAACACCTCAGGGCCCCATCTTTCTCTTCCAGCCCCGTGAATTTCCCAAAGGCTTCATACTATGGTATCTCCACTCATGTTGACTCTCTCTCCAATAGCTCCTCCATTATTCAGAACTTTCATCCACATCTGGCACCCATGAAGTAAACCCTTCCCAATGATTGTGGGCTTATGGATCATCCTTCCTGATTCCTTCATAGCAAAGGCTTTCTATGGACAAGATCAGGAGGAACAGCAAGAGGGTGGGCACATCAGGTCCTGAGACAGGGTTGGCAAGAGTGGGAAGCGTGGTATTTCACAGGCAGCCCACTCAGTCACACAAGCAGGTGGCCAAGTAGTCCATGTGACCAATGTGTGCAGAACTCTTTGGCTGCCTCAGAAAAAAAATAGCATTACACTGATACAATATCGTATTTCTGACTGCATCAAATTTTCTCCAGATGATAATAATCGGCAGCTATACTTGCAAAATGACAGGGCTGGGAATACCTATGGGATCACTTCTTCCACAAGCCTCATTTTATACATGAATAAACTTAGAAGTGAAGTGACTTGTCCACGGTCGTGCAGGTAAGAAATGACAACATCTGATTTAGCATCAGGGTGCTAATTTTGATTATGCTTTCCATTGCCTCATATAATTTCAAATTCCTGCGGAACATTAAATATCTGAACAACAGTGATACCGATACGTTTCTCATTTCTTGACTTTAGCCCTTTATAATACCCTTAAAAGAATGTTTACGAATAGCTCCTCTGTGTAAAACCAAGAGCAAAATGCTTCAACGAGCAAATCCAGAAGCTAGTCTTGCCTAAGAAGACTGTCAGCCTCTCTATACTGTCAGCCTTGAATCCCTCAAAATGTACCTGTGCCCTTGTTCATCTAATTTTCCGAGTAAATATTATCAGTCACCTTGAAGCAGGTCATTTCCTGCTGATAAACAGTCATTGACAAGGTTGTAAGCAATCAGGTTTTTAACACCTGGCCATTAATCCCTATAAATGCCCTCTACCCAAATTCTTAATCGCTTAAACAAAAGGTTTCCATGGGAGATTAACCATCAGAGCCAACCTGCAGCTTTTGCAAAGCAGTTCTTTGTGCCATGATTCCCACACTCCTCCCCTCAACACCAGGGAATGCTGGATAAGTAGTCAAGAGAACACCGATGATCAGGAGGAGGAGGTCTCGAGGTGAGCGGGACTGTGTCCTCACACCTTCCTCAGGTGTCACTGGGAGAGCAGGTGAATCTATGAAATACGGGAGAAAGGTCTGCTGGGGAAATACTTCCTGGTTATCAGTGAGGATTTCAGTGGAGTCTCAGCCATGGTTTAACAAATATTTGTTGGGAAGCTTAAAGTAGAGGGATTCTACTGCCCCTACATATAAAGTAGATAACTAATGAGAAGCTACGGTATGGCACAGGGAACCCGACTCAGTGCTCTCTGGTGATAGAGGGGATATGTGTATAGGTATTGCTGACTCACTGTGCTATACAGCAGAAACTCTTATAACATTGTAAAGCAACTGTGCTGTGCTTAGTTGCTCAGCCGTGTCCGACTCTTTGCACCCCCATGGACTGTAGCCCACCAGGCTTCTCTGCCCATGGGATTATCCAGCTAACGGTGGCCACGTGGAGGCAAGCTACCAAGTATTCTTTATCACCTGCCAAAAACCCAGAGCTCTCCTAGGAAAAGAGCTCTTCTACCCCTCTGCCATGCTGCAACCCAAATGTCACCTCCTCCAGGCAGTCTTCCTTGATTTCCCAAGAATATGTTAGGGGCCCCTTCTGAATGTTTAATTGTAAATGCACATATCATAGCAATTGCTACTGCTCTTTACTATGATTACTTGCCCAACTCTACAGCTCCTTGAGTAGCTGCTTCTGAGAATGCTTGTTTCACTCAACCACTGCATCCCCATTACCCAACATAGTACATCACACATGGTGGACCCTCAATAAATGTTTGGCCAATCATGGAAGCCCACTGGCGTTATCCCTTGGCTTCAAGAGTCAGGACTGACTCATTGGTCTTTTGTCTCTCTCATCAATTGTTTCCCCACAGCTTTTCTTGAGTCCTACAAGAGCATCTGTTTTCACATTAATAATACCATCAAGACTTATCCTGAACTAATTTTTTCTGCTGCAGCTCCTGTGGGCTGGAGTAGTGATTATCTTTCACAAGACGATATGGGGTGGGGGGTGTAAGCCGCTCTTGAAAATGAGTCTACCATGATGCACCAGCCAAGAGCTTAATAGGGAGCATGATCTTCAATTTGCTGAGTGTAGCTCGACAAGGAGCCCTGAGCTGGGCTTGTGACATGCCATTCCTCAGAGGGTTTCAGCTGCTGCTGTGCTGCAGGGGAGGATTGATGACTCTGATGAGAGATTTGAACACAGTCCTCTTAAAAAAACAGAAGGGCTGGGGTTGCCAGGCTAATTGGACTTGCAGGCATATGTATATGCATGCCATGCAGAATCATGTCTGTATATTAGATGCATAGAATGAAAGGGTGGACTATTTGAGGATAAAGCAAAAGCTAAAAGGACAAAGGCAACAGGCAATCTAATCCACTTAAGGGTCAAGGAGTTCGGAGCTGAGCCGCAGATGCATCATTTGATAACAGTAATGAAAAAGACAGCAATCTATATCCACAAATAGCATTACGGCAGATTTGGTTTAGAGGCCAAACTAGGTTGATGTGAAACTTACGGGACTGGCTGTCTCTTGGATATGCTTAAGAGGGAGGAGCACATTCAATTCCTTCTCTTTCCCGTGGAGCTCAGTGTGAACTGGGTCTTACCTCCAACGGAGGTTTTCCTGTTATGTGGGACTTTATTCTGTTTAAGTGACAGTTAAGTATTTTGGCACCCAAGTTCATCTTAACACTGGGGATGCCAATTGTACAAGTGGATGAGGTCTATTTAGGGTTCCCTTTGGGCATTTCATTTCCCTGTCCAGTCTCTGCAGGTCTCTTGCTCACACTTACACACACACACACACACACACACACGAGGTTCACATTTGCAGGTGGCTTGAACTGCAGTGTGCAGTAAAGTATGTGCCTGAATCCTGACTTAGCAGCTGATCATAGAAAACATAGGAAATGTGGGTTCTGATGATTTGGACAGTATGTTTTGTGTCTGCAAAACCCATTACAACATTCCTGTGCAAAATGCTGTTAGAAAGGTGCTTCGTTTCCAACCGAAGTTCTAATACATCCTCCACAGTAATGACAATACATTGCATTGCAAAATATGCAGGATGCATTAAGCTTTTGTTCTCCTTATGATGTCTCAGTCAATATCAGGTAGCACTTACGGAGGGTAATGAAGTCTGCTTTCAACACAGCAATGTTCCTACAATTATGCGCTGATTGACCTTCACTTTGTGCTGTGCCTGCAAAGAAAGGGGATCCTTCCTGATAGACTGTACAAAGCAGAGCATGCGCAAGTCAGATGGTTGAAAGGAAGCAATAAGCTTGTTGCTGCAGCACTGTGTGGGACAAATTTCACCCGAGACTTGCTCCTAATTCAAGAGTGACAACAGACGCAATCAAAAGCTTGGGAAGGGATTTTGGGAAGACAGTTTTTTTAAAAAAAAAATATCACCCCAGGATTTAGGTTCTCACTCATTCTGTGACAAATTTTAGAATAAAGGAAGTCACTGGATCGAAACTAACCAAATGCTCCCTTGTGAAAGAAATAACAATTCTGCATAAGAGGTAACTACAGAGATAGATTCGCTTCCCTCCTTACTTTTCTTAATGTCTTTTGCAGTTCTCTCTGCTGTGGTTAGGGTAGGTATCTAGTGTAGAGTCGACTCAGAATTACATGATTCAATCACAACAGACACGTATTCCTTACTCACTTAAGAGCCCAGTGCAATCTCAAGTCATCCTGGTTGGTGATGAGGGTATGGAATGCTCTGCTCCACGCAGTCACTTACAGACCCAGGCTGATGAAGGATTTGCTAATTACATATGAGAGTCTCCCTGGAGGTCTCCAGCCCAGTCAGCTGGAAGAGAAAGGAACACAGAAAAGCCCGCATGAAAGGCTGCATGGATAATGGCCACATCACATTGGCTCACACATCCTCCTGGCTAGCAATCCACCACACGTAGCTGCAAGGGAGCCTGGGAGACATGCCCGGGAAGAAGACACATGGATTACAGTGAGCAGCCAGCCATCCCTGCCACACTCCTCTCTTCCCTGTTCTTTCCGTGGTGGAGTTCCTGGTTTCCCAGGGTCTCTCTCAGTCTTATAATAGGGCATGCTGCCCCCAGACACTTTCAGGATGCAAAGATTACTATCCATGGAATACTCTCAAGTATCCAGCCAAAACTCCCCTCCCCAATTCAATACTGAAATTTCCAAAACCCTACCGTACATTTGGGCTTCCCAAGTGGCGCTAGTGCTAAAGAACCCACCTGCCAATGCAGGAGATGTAAGAGAGACCGGTTCAATCCCTGGGTTGGGAAGATCCTCGGGAGGAGGGCATGGCAACCCACTCCAGTATTCTTGCCTGGAGAATTCCATGGACAGGGGAGCCTGGCAGGCAAAGGCCAGGCCTTTGGCCTTTGGGGTTGTAAAGAGTCAGACATGACTGAAGAGACTTAGCACACACACACACACTGTACACCCATCTGACATTCGAATGAGTCCCTCAAATTTGACACACAGAAAACTAAAGTTGTTATCTAACCTAATCTGTAAGATGGTGATACTTACTAGTATCTATTCTTAAAGTTGTTTTGAGGATGAAATGAATTAATATGTATAAACCACTCAGAAAAGTGCTGGTATCAAGTGGAGACTTTTTTTTTTCAGATGTACCACGCAGCACATGGGATCTTAGTTCCCTGACCAGGGATTGAACCGGTGCCCTCTGCTCTGGAAGCTCAGGGTGTTAACCACTGGACCATCAGGGAACTCCCAAAATGAGTAAACTGTTTACAATTTTTCAATTATTATTACTATTTTATCTTTTGAGCATGCAGCATGTGGGATCATATTTCCCTGACCAGGGACTGAACCCACGCCCCTACATTGCTGGAGTCTTAACCACCCCCTAGACCAGCAGGGAAGTCCTGGGGCTTAATAAATGTTGGTCATTATTATTCTCTTGTCTGTCTCCTGATTCCCCTGCAAAATCTGTTTCCCTTCTCATGCTTCATAGCACTTATCACCTACTTGTAGCAGACCAAACTGGAAGCTGTACTGGACTCTTTCTTACTCAGCTTTTTACCACCATCCAGTGACTTTCACTACCTTTCAGAGCCACAGTGATCCTCATCCTCGTTGTCACATGCTGACTCAGACACTCATTACTTCTCAACTGAACCGCTGCGAAATCCTGCCCAATGCCCACTCTTCTCTGCTCTCTTCTTCCTCCAACTCTCCCTCTGCCAGAGTAATACCTTTAAAATATTCTAAGCTGTGTTCTCAGATACTTCAATGGCTTTTCATTGTCAGTAAGCATAAAGACGGCAATCCTTAGAGCTGGAAAACTGAGTTGAAGCAAGTTGTGCTAAGTCGCTTTAGCCATGGCCAACTCTGTGCAGCTCCATGGACTGTAGTCTGCCAGACTCCTCTGTCCATGGGATTCTCCCGGCAAGAAGACTGGAGTGGGTTGCCATGCCCTCTTCCAGGGGATCTTCCTGACCCAGGGAGTGAACCCACATCTCTAGCATCTCCTGCATTGGCAGGCAGGTTCTTTACCACCAGAGCCACCCGGGAAGCAAGTTGGGACAGCCTTAAATTCTAACCTCCCTCCCTCCCTTTCTCTGTTCTAATCAGAACCGATTACTCATTCTTCGCTCTCTGTGTCTCATTGATCCTGGTTCTTCTACCGAGAAAGCCCACCCTTTTTTCCTTCTTTCAAATTCCTCCTTTCCAGCTCAGATGTCACTTCTTCAGAGCAGCCATTCACTTCCAATCAGAATCCATCCAGTCTGCCTCAGCATCCCGCCCCCACCCGCATTTTATTTTACCTCAATCACTTATCAGTAGTATTTGTCCTAAAGTTAATGGAGCCTGTCTCCTCTATTCGACTGAATCCTTGAGTGTTCCCAAGCAGAGTTAGTTTGCCATCATGACACTTTAACTTAATGTTTAAATTTTCTCAGCTTAGCAGAGCATAAATATGGAACGGGAGCTGCCTGCATTTGGGCTACGTGGATTCCCTCTTCCCCACTGGGCAGTAGCTCCCTTAACAGCATGGAGCAGACTCAGTAGATTTCCAGTACCTGATAGAGACCAGAAAGCCTTGTCAGCTGGTTTAGACGCCGTTAGACACCTGCTCCTTCTTCTTTTTCTAGCTTTATGTCCCTCAAGTGTTGGGAAGAGAGAGGGGTGGTGGACCAGAGTCTCCTTGCGTGGTAAGGGGCCCTTCCCAAACTTGCTCTCACTCAGTCTAGGTCTGTCCACTGCTGGTGGCTGCCAAGTAGGTGAAGACATTCAGAGAAAAAGATTAGCTTTCACCCAGCACCCTCCACGACCGACGACCTCATCCAGAAGGGTGCCACCATTTCTCCGCTCATGTGGCAGGCTCACTGCTTCTTCTCAGGGAAAACTGGCACTCCTGATGGGGAGTGGCCAGGACTGCCAGAGTCCTCTCTTTTGCACCCCGTAAGGCTGATGGAGAAATGGAATAGGTGCGAGCTGCCCAGTCCTTTCCCCAAACATCTTGTATTAAAACCCATCAAGCCTGCTAGCCTGGCCTCCTCCGATGGGCCCTTCATCCTCAGAAATCTCTAGCTCTGAACTTGTTGGTCTAAGGACATCTCCAAACCTGAGACTGAAAAGGACAACGTAAGCTCTGCCCTAGGATTCCAGTCTGCTCCTCCACTAGCCCTGGAAAAATTTGCTGGGCACAGACAGGAGAATCGGGGTGCCCCTGGAGGCTGACAGCTTGGCACATGCCCAGTCAAGGAGCGAGCGGCCAATCTCCATGTCTTCAAGTTCCCTCCCATCTTTAAGACAAATTCTCCTGGAAGCCCTGTTGTTTGGCTTTAGGAATGGGTAAGGAATGGGAGGCAATGGTCTCTCACCTGGGATACTGTGCTGTTCACTCAACGAAGACTCCCCCACCCTCCCCACCCACTCTCATGACAGTGGATGGTGGGGCTGGGACCCACATGGTTCTGGTCCCTCCCAGTAAGCCCTAGGCAGGCAGCACAGGCCTCATGTGCTCAAGACTGTCTTTGTAATATGCACACAGGACCTTTCTCCAGCTACAATTCTGGGGCAGGGAAAAACCCATTTGGACACACTATTAAATGTCTTTTAAGTATGTTCAGTTATGTTGACCTTATCCCTGTTTTTAGAACACATTTTCTAAATGCACATCACAGACACTGGAAACTCTTTTTAAAAACACTTTTTATTTTGTTTTGGGTTATAGCCTATTGACAATGTGCTGGTTTCAGGCGGACAGCGAACAGGACTCAGCCATACATACACATGTGTCCATTCTCCCCCAAACTCCCCTCCCATTCAGGTTGCCACATCACATTCAGCAGAGTCCCCTGTGCTCTACAGGAGGTCCTTGCTGGTTAGACACTGCAAACTCTTGAAAAAAACTTCATCGACAACATTTTGTATCATCAAATGAGCACATCACGGGTGGGCAATAAATGTCTTACACACTATGTTCTAATCTCCAAAAAAGAGTTAAAGTACTAGGATCATGAGATGCCAGCCTCATTATTTTGCAGAAGGTGAAACTCAGGTCCCGAAAGATGAGGTCACTGAATCCAAAGACACACGGCTAGTTGGGATCGCGTTTCACATACCAATTTCTACGCTTAATGGTACAGCAGAAGCAGAAGCCAGCCAAGCAGATCTGATGACCGGCCTTTAGAGAAAAGAAAGTGGGGAATGGAAAACACTGTACAAATTCCAAGAGTTCATTTTTGCAGATGAAGCAGATTTTTCACTCCCTGGTCTGGTAGGGTTTGCCAGGGTGTGCCGTGACTAATTCCTGTTGGCCCAGCTGAGGCTTCCTGTTTGCAGGGCGGCGTGACAGATTTGTTGGTGTAATCTGGCTTTAATTCATTTCAGGCCAATCTTGGAAACCAGAGGCTCTGTCATGTCTTCATGGCAACTTTAACTCCATTTTTCTTTCTTCACTCCTTCTATTAATAAGCAGAGGCCACTCAATAGGGCGATCTTAACTGCCTGCTGAAGGTGGCAGCGAGAGGTATAATTCTTCTCATTGGCCCTTTCCTTCTTTTCCCGGAAGAGTAGCGGTTTTGTTCTCTTCTCTCTCAAGTGGCTCCAAAGTTGATCAACTCATTCGACTCAGCTTAAAAGGTTTCTTCTGTGCACTTAGTCACTCAGGCGTGTCCAACTCTTTGCCATCCCATGGATTTAGCCTAGCAGGCTCCTCTGTCCATGGGATTGATTCTTTAGGCAAGAATACTGGAGCAGGTTGCCATTTCTTCCTCCAGGGGACCTTCCCAACCAGGAGATCAAATATGCGTCTCCTGTGTCTTCTGCATTGCAGGCAAATTCTTTACCCACTGAGGAAAGGTTTCCTGGGAAAATAAAAATTCCAGGGGAGGCTTTGCAAAAAGGGGCCAGTCCTCCGGCACCACCTGACGAGCTCCCTGGAATTCAGAGGAGCTACGAGACTTTCCTCTAAGCCCCAGTGATGTCCACATTCATCTCCATCTAGAAAAGTGTGGCGTGGTTGGAACTTGAGATATTATCCAAGGAGGTTTTAACATGGTCCACAAATATAAGAAAGCAGCTGACTTACTGAGAATAGGAGTCGAAAGGAAGAAAGGTAGAAAGCAGACGTCTGCAGCTGTGGCCAGAGTCCTCCACGTGTGGGAGGATCCATAGAGGCCCTCACGACAGTTTGAGAGGAAGGGTGGTCGCTGGGCACAGACCCTTTTGCAGGGAGGATGCAGGCGTCAACTGCTCCTCGGCAGAGGTACCTGTCTGTCTTGTTCATCTTCATGCATTGGGAAAGGCCTCATCTAAAATCTACCCAAGAAGGAGAGGATGGGAGGAACTGAGAGAGTAGCATTGAGATATACATATCTATACACACACACTACTATGTGTAAAATAGACAGTAGTGGGAAGCAGCTACAGGATAGCACAGGGAACTCAGCTCAGTGCTCTGTGATGACCTAGGTGGGTGTGATGCGGGGAGTGGGAAGGAGGCTCAAGCGGGAGGGGATATGTGTACAGATTCAGGCTGTTGTACAGCAAAAACCAACATAACATACAATTGCATTGTAATGCAGTTATTCTCCACTTAGAAAAATAAAATAGGGCTCCCCTGGTGGCTCAGTGGTAGAGAATCCACTTGCCAATGCAGGAGACACAGGTTCAATCCCTGATCCAGGCAGATCCCACGTGCAGTGGAGCAACTTAGCCCATTCGCCACAACTACTGAGCCTGTGCTCTAGAGCCTGGGAGCTGCAACTACTGAAGCCACCACCATGAGAATCCAAGCACGGCGACTAGAGTAGCCCTGCTGCTGCTGCTGCTGCTGCTAAGTCGCTTCAGTCGTGTCCGACTCTGTGCAACCTCATAGACAGCAGCCCACCAGGCTCCCCCATCCCTGGGATTCTCCAGGCAAGAACACTGGAGTGGGTTGCCATTGCCTTCTCCAATGCATGAAAGTGAAAAGTGAAAGTGAAGTCACTCAGTCGTGTCTGACTCTTCGCGACCCCATGGACTGCAGCTCACCAGGCTTCTCCATCCATGGGATTCTCCAGGCAAGAGTACTGGAGTGGGGTGCCATCACCTTCTCCAAGCATAGCCCTACCTTGCCCCAACTAGAGAAAAGCCTGTGTGGCAACAAAGACCCAGCACAGCCAACAGAATAAAATTATTTAAAAAAATAAAACAAAATCTACACAAGTCCAGAGCCATCCTTGGCAGAGAAACGAAAGTCAAATCCTTTGTTCATTGATAAATCCTATGGCTCCCCGTGAACTAACCAGCATAGCCAGGGCGATGTGGAACACAGCTGGGCACTGTGTGCCGTGTGCCCGCGCCCAACTCTGTGAAGGGGAAAGAGCACCCGATGAATGGCAGAGGGGTACCCACGAGACCTGGGGAGCTAGGCAGAGGGCACTCCCCCGCGGGAGAGGTGCTGGGCAGACAACTGCACAGTGGTACAAAGCTCATACGGTCTTAAACTCAATTTATGGTCTTAAACTCACTCATTAACACATCACCTGAGATAACAGTCATATTTCCCTTAACATTTAGGAATTCTGTGTAAGGCCTAGTGACTCTATTGGACACAATAGTAACAGGTAGTTTTCTCTTCTGAAGACTGTAAGGCTGTGTATGCAACCCCCAGAAGCTGCACATGATGGCTGCCTTCTGCACTTTTCCGGGAATGCCCTGCATGTTAAATTTCTGTGTCAAGTGTCCTACCATTCCCAAGAAATTTCTTTCCTTTCCCATCTCTAAGAATCACATGGAACATTTTTAGCACTACGCAAGCATTTCAGAATGGGAAAGATGGGAAAAGCTAGGTTGGTATAGATCTGTCATATTTAGCTATGGGAAAATTTGAAATATAGGCCATCTAGAGGGTCTAAGAGTAGTACGTGATTATTTTCAAGTGTGTTTTCAGAAAACAAAACAACAAGAGAGTTTTCTTAGATGAAACCTAATGCTCAAGACTCACAGACTTAGAGAACAAATTTATGGTTACTGGGGGAAGAGAGGTGGGATGGGGCAAATTGGGAATTTTGGAAGAACGTATACACACGGTTATATTTAAAATAGATAAGCAACAAGAGCGTACTGTATAGCACAGGGAACTCTGCTCAACACTCGGTAATAACCTAAATGGGAAAAGAGTTTGAAAAAGAATAGACACATGTATATGTCTAGCTGAAGCCCTTTGCTGTACACCTGAAACTAACATCACACTATTAAACAACTCTGTGTGTGTTAGTCGCTCAGTCACGTCCAGCTCTCTGTGACCCCCACGGATCACAGCCCACCGGGCTCCTCCATCCTTGGAATTCCCCAGGCAAGAACACTACTCCAATATAAAAGAACATTTTTAATAAATAAACAAATAGAAAATAAAACAACTTCCCATGGGCATTAGTTCCCAGGAGACCCTTAGTAAAAGCTTCATAACAATGGCAAAAAATAATGATAATAAAACTAATTCACACAAGGTGTATCAAAAGAGAGGCTGATATCTCTATGAACTGTACAGCACAGGGATCTCAACTCAGTGGTCTGTGGTGACCTAAATGGGAAGGAAAGCCAAAGAAGAGGGGAGATATGTATACATGTAACTGATTCACTTCGCTGTTCAGTAGAAATTAACACAACTTTGTAGAGCAACTATACTCCAATAAAAATTTAAAAAAATAATAATAAACACAACTGGGAGCTCTACAACTTGCTATTTTCATTGACTACTTCATCACCAGTATCTTTGTAAAATCACTTCCTATAGCTCTATCTCATTTGTTACATATGAACAGCTAAAACACAGATTGGTAATATTGCATTGTTTGGGTATACTAGAATTTACTTACCCAGTTCCTCTTTTTTTTTTGCTGTTGCTTGTTTTTTTAAAGTTTTTGCCCACACTACAGGATATGTGGGATCTCAGTTCCCCTCAGTTCAGTTCAGTTCAGTTCAGTCGCTCAGTCGTGTCCGACTCTTTGCGACCCCATGAACTGCAGCACGCCAGGCCTCCCTGTCCATCACCAACTCCCAGGAATCAAACCCAAGTCCCCTGCATTGGAAGCATGGAGTCTTAATCACTGGACCACCAGGGAAATCCCTACTTTCCTAGTTCTTCTTAATGGCTGTGTTTTCCAAATGTTCTGTTTCATATTAAATAATTCTGAATCAATATTATTAATACATATGCAATTTGAATTTAAAAATAAATAAAAGAGAAGCTGATATCTCTAGGTAGGTTCTAGAAACTTGGAAGTTCCCTTTCCCTTAATACTACTCCTTATTCATATTCTGCTCCTGGGCGCAGGACCATTCCTTCTGTGACGCAGCTTCCTGATATCCCACACGTAGCGCTCGGCTGATGACCCCTTGCATCACGTGAGTGGCCAGGAGTCCCCAGTGCCACACACGAAACCACAGAGAAGCAAGTGCCAGTTCTTGGCATTTTCATTTCACTCTTAAGTGAACGTGAGCAGCCAAGCATTGTATTCATCTTGGGCTGTCCTCTAAGGTGTAATATGTTTCTCATCTGCCATCAGCACACTAGGCTTTTGGTATTTCTTATAAATGAGTCCTTCTTCTCCAAAGAACGTTTTAGTCGCTCTCTGTCCAAAGATTCACTTACACAAAAGCATGACCTAAGGGAAAATAAAAGAATAACAATCCTTTTTACCTTCTAAATCTTCTCACCAGCAAATACTCAAGCTTTTCTAAAAGGAAGAGAGAAGAAGATGCTGGGGTTAGCAATTAGAGGAAACTCAGATCCCTAGTAGAAGGGCATTGCTGTGAGCAAGGCAAGGATGGGAAAAGTGTGAAAGAAGGATAACTCCATACATGGTTGCTTCATCCCAAGCACTCTCTTAGGTACGAGGTTGACAAAGATGAACAGAAAAAGGCTTCCATCTCTAAGAGAAATCAAAACTCCAAGGGAAGACAGACAGGCACAATAAGTAGAAAAGTGTTTCATGCATAGACGGAGACCATGCAATGCTTGTTGGCCTGATGATTTACCTATGATAAAATTCAAATTCTCAACACTGCACCACACCTGGGTCAAATTCTGGCTCCATCACCAACAGTCTGTGTGGTGTTACACAGGTTACTCAACATCTCCGTGTTCTTGGGAACTACTGTGCCCAGTGCCCGGCAAACAACTGTGCCCGTAGTTAGCGTCAGCATCGCTGCTGCTCACTCCACCCTTCGTCTCATGCTGCCGCCTCATCCCCTTCTGAAAACCTGCACTCCAGCCATACCAAGCCAGGGGCTGCTTCCCGGACACATCATCATACTTCCTATTTCTGAGTTTGAGATTTTTGTTGTGTCTTCTCCATTGAGAGTGGGCTTCCCAAACTGGCTGTGAACCTTTTGGGGAAGGCATTATGCTTTTTCACATTCATCACTCCAGAACCTGGCACGTTTCCTAGGTAGACCCTTAACAAATATTTCTTGAATTAACTATGAAGTGAAAGTGAAAGTTGCTCACTGGTGTCCGACTCTTTGCAACCCCATGGACCATACAGTCCGTGGAATTCTCCAGGCCAGAATACTGAAATGGGTAGCCGCTCCCTTCTTCAGGGGATCTTCCCAACCCAGGGATCTAAACCAGGTCTTCCACATTGCAGGTAGATTCTTTACCAGCTGAGCCACCAGGGAAGCCCTGAATTAACTATGTGTTAAACTAAATCATGTGAATAAAACTATACATATCAAGGTAGGGAAAAAGTGAAGAATTCTTCATAGGGAATAAAATCATGGAGGATTTCCCATAGGAACAGACAGGTTAACTTGTAAAGCTTTGAAGGACAAATTCACCAGGGGCTAAGGGAGTGTTGTGGTGTTATAATCAGTATGTGTGTTCAGTCGTTCAGTCATGTCTGACTCTTTGGTGACCCCAGAGACTGCAGCCCGCCAGGCTCCTCTGTCCATGGCATTTCCCAGGCAAGAATACTGGAGTGGGTTGCCATTTCCTTCTCCAATTTTAATCGGTAAAAGAAAACGCAAGACATGGCACAGAGTGGATGCTCCCTAAGCAGGGAGCTGAATGAAGGAAAGAATGGAGACATACATTTGTTCTCAAAACAACAGCTTTGTTTTTAAGTGCTAAGAAAAAAATCCAACTTGGATGGCTTGGCTTCATTTTAGCCTCTCCCTTGCATCAATAATATTATTTTTGTAAACTCATGAGAAATGAGGAAGGAAAAAGTCTTAGACATTTCTCAGACTTTAACAGATAAACCAAATAATAATAAACAATCCTGACTATGATTCAGTCCCCTCATCGTCCAAGTCTCCTTTGCCCCAGCACATTACTCCCCAAAGACAAGGGCAACCTCGACCCTTCATCTGAGCTTGTGGAGCAGCGAACCTCAGGAGGGAACCAGATGTTCATGGAGAAAGGGAACTTTGCTCAGAGCCACATCTTTGTAAAGTGCGTACAATACAGATCAACTGTTTCCTGTTTATCAGTGGACAACAAGCAATCCAACGAAAGGCAAATGTCGTGCAAGACCTAAGCCAAGACACATCACCAAACCTCCCATGACATCAGTCCGCCTCTAGATATTCTGCTGGGGTTCAGTGAAAAGACTTCAAGGTCTGAAGAAAACGAGGAATGGCCACATGGAAGATCACTGAGGACCCAGCCCTGCAGTGAGAGGTACCGGGGAACGGCAGCGAGAACAAAGGAAGCGGGGAGGCGAGAGTGACAGGAGGTGGTGAGAGCGAAAAGATCAAGGACCAGACCAAGCAGGGTGTTGACGGCCACAGCAGAGTCTTCAGATGAACAGAACAGACATACGCGCTTCCTTTACAGACACACGGTCTACCAGAGACAAACACATCTATGAAATAGTCATCACAGACATGATAAGCACCATGAAGTAAAGATGCAAGTATTAGAGGATCATCAAATGAAGCACTTTTGTGCATCTGAGGGATTTAGAAGAAAAGGCTTCCCAAGTTCTTTAAAGAAAGTATCAGCTAGGAAATAGACGAGTTGGGGTAGCAGGTAGAGCATTCCAGGGAGAGGAAGCAGAATGGACTAAGGCTCAGGGGAGAGAGTGAGAGTGAGCATTTGAGGCCAAAGCACTGAGTACAAGGAGGATGGAGATTCTAAGGAAGAACACACAGCCAGACAGGGTTGGATCTTGGGAGCCCTTATATAACACAGCAGAAATTTTGATCTCTATCCGAAGAGCAAGAGAAAGCCACTTTAAGCAGTGGAGAAATAGATCAGATCAAAGTTTTAAGAAGGTCACATTGGCAGGTAATTTAGTGTGGCTGAAATACAACGTGCAGAACGGAGCTGGCAAGACATAACACTGGAGAAGTTGGCTGAGGCCGGGTTGTGCAGGAAATCCAGAAAAGTTTATCTGTCCAGAATTTTTTTTTTTTTAAGAAAGAAAAAGTATAGGCAATTTAACATGCAAGAAGGAAAATATCAGATGGGAAATGGTGCTCTCCTTCACACTAACTCTATTCTCTTGACCAGTGAGACTGAAAGTTATTTTCTCCTCTTGTTCTTAGCCTCACAGTAACTGTCATGTACGAGTCACTTACATTAGTGTTTCTTACACTCACTTGAATGTGTATAAAAATCGCTGGTGACATTAGTAAAATGCAGATTCTTGTTCACTAGGTCTGGGGCAGAGTCTGACATAATATATATCAAACATCCTCCTAGGTAACACCTGAGATGCTGGTCTATGAATCATACTCTGAATAGGGCTAAATGGAAGGTATTGGGGCTTTTGGAACATATAGGTAATTCGGGTTAAAAATGCAAAAGAAGCAAGCAAACAGAGCCAGGGAATTATGCCTCTGGAACTGTCCCGCCTGTTTTCAGAGAACCTGGGTGTGAGATATGTTTGTATAAAGAGACTTTAGGAGATGTTTGGTGTGTAACTTAACTGGAAGCAATTCAACTCCAACAATACTCGGGAAGCCCGAAACTGGAGTCCTTCTGACGGTGACCCTGCACCACAGTGACACCTGCTGGTAGATTGGTGGATTACATTTTAAGGCTAAGAAGAATTGAGTCAAGTGAGCAAATTTTTTCACACATAACTTTGCCTGAAGTGCAACTTCTGGCGATAAAAGCATCCTTTAAAACAAAATGTCAGAAATACCTTGATAAGAAAAAAAGGAATATCTTTATAAGGGTTAAGGTCTTCACTGTATTATATTGATAAAAGCTCCAGGAAAAAAATAAGTGAGTGAATACACACAAATACAATAAATTTCACTCATACAAAGGATATGCAACCCATGATTTACCAATAACAGGTTACGTTGTCAATTCTGTATAGAAATTTATTCTTACAGAATTCTTTGTCGTATTTTGCCAAACCCATATTGGTTGCTAATCTATAAGTGCAATTCGACAATGTTTTCACAAAAATAGCCTCTGGAAAAATGCTTGCTTAGTATGCAGTTTAGCAAAATTCAATTCATGTCATTGATGGGATGAATTTAGTTCTGACATAAATATTGGTGGGTATTTTTGTTTATATTAATGAATAAATTACCGAAGCAACAAAAACATACGTGAGGACATCTCTCATTTGCTAGTGGCATGACAGTGAACTTTTTGTGGAACTGGATGGTAGCTTTGAACTCTGGAAGACTATTTCTTCAATTTGGGGGCGACTTATAATATAACAGGTTAAGACATAACACAATTTTAAGTTTAATCTGCACTGGTAACATTCTGCCATCATTTTCTTGAATCCAGGTGATCAACAAAGCAATACATCCAGCTTTGAATTTGTGAAATTTTTCAGGTTCAACGATAGAAAAGCTCCCACTGTGACCAGTTTCAAGTTACTGAGGTGACATCATTGACTGTGAGGTTGGGAAGATGTGCGTTAGCCCACCTCTCTGCAGTGTTTCTACTGTGCAGATAAAATAGACGGAAATAACCTCAAGAGTATAGGTAACAGGACACTGCAAAAAAAAAATCAGGAAAGTGATAAAAATTTTGAGTGTTCTGAACCTTCGTTTTTAAATCATTTAATTGTAAGGTTATATAAATAGTGACTGTTTCTAAAAACCAGCTCACAAAGTTCCTAGAAGTTTGAGCACTGGTTCCCATGAGCCAGTAAGAGCCAGCTCTAGCACGGCATGGGGTCCCTGATGGGAGGTTTCAGGATAACGTAGAAAAGGATTCAGGGAGCATGGAGAATACTCTAGGACGTAAGACCTAAGATATTTTGTGCCAAGCAAAAAAAATGGCAGATGATGTCATAGAAATCACAGTAGAATATAGAATTATCCCTAATGTGAGGAAAGAACTCAGACAAATCGCTCTGCCTAACAGTGGACGTAGCAGGGGCCTGGAGGGGGCAAGGCAGGGGCGCTGAGGCAATGACAAGATTGCCAAAAGGGAAACGAGGGTGAAGAGCTCAGACTCTGGTGCATGATCTCATCCAGAAAATAGAAGAGAAGGAAATATTCTCTGATTCATTTTATGAAACAAGTGTTAAACTCTGATACCAAACCAGACAGAGCACAAAAGAAAAAAATAAAAAATAAAACTGTCGCCAATATCCCACATGCATGTAAACACAGAATTTCTTAATGAAATACTAGCATATAAAATTCATAAATATATTTTTAAATTATATGTTACGACCAAGCAGGCTATGACCCAGGGGTGCAAGGATAATTCAATCCTTGAAAAAAATCAGTATAATTCATCATACTATCAGGCTAAAAAGGAAATAATGACACTATCATAGTGATCAATGCAGAAAAAGCATGTGATAAACTTCAAAACCCATGAACAATTTTTTTTTAACTTTTAAATTGTTTTTAATTTTTAAAAAATAGGAAATAAGGTGAACTTCCTCAACTTGATTAAAGTGCACCTATAGGGCTTACCTGGTGGCTCAGTGACGAAGGATCCACCTGCCAATACGGAGGACACAGGTTGGATTCCTGATCTGGGGAGATCCCACATCCTGCGGAGCAACTGAACCCGTGCACCACAACTCCTGAAGCCCGTGTGCACAGGGCCCGCGCTTCACAAGAGAAGCCACTGCGCCAAGAAGCCCAAGCACCGCTACTAAAGAGTAGCCCCGCTTGCTGCAACTAGAGAAAGTCCACACGCAGCAACGAAGACCCAGCACAGCCAAAAGTAAAATTACTTACTTAATTAAAAAACAAAGGCACAAACGATAAATGCAAAAACAAAGCAAATTTTGCTTTGCAAAAATCCTGTTAAAAAGGATGAAAAGACAAGCTACAGAGTGGGAGAAAACTACAAACGACTTACACAACAAAGGGATTGGCATCTAGAATATATTTTAAAACTCTCAAAATTCAACAATAAAAAGGAAGCAATCCAATTAGAATATGGGCTAAAGACATGAAGAGGCATTTCACAGCAAAAAAAAAAAAATATATATATATATAGAGAGAGAGAGACAGCAAGAAAGTCCATGGAAAGGTGTTCAATGTTATTAGCTACTGGGAAATGCAAATTAAGACCACCATGAGACCTCACTACGCACCTATCAGGATAGTGAAAACTTAAAAAATCAAGAACACGAAATGCTGCTGAAGATACAGAAAAACTGGATCATTCATAAGTATTTGATGGGAACGTTACAGTCACTCTGAAAAAGTTTGCTAATTTTCTTTAAAAACTAAATATGCAACTACTATATGATCCAACAGCTGCATTTCTGGGCACTTATCCCAGAGAAATGAAAACTTATTTTCACACAAAAACCTACATCAAATTTTACTTTGAAATATTTAATTGCCCTCTTGTGGGTTACACGAAAGTATATAAGCGGACTCAGGACCAGATCTCTGTCCAGTCCCCCGCCTTGTCACCACATCCCTGCTCACTCTATCTGGAATGGCATGTACGTTCTGTCTTCATCTAATGGATAGTGGATGCTTGAAATTCTGTGATAAAAGGATTCTGAGGCCTTAGAATTCCAAGGTTGGCAGGAAAAGTTCTCACAGTTAATTAGTGGAGTCTGCCATGAATATAACCAGTAAGGATAGCAATATGCAAGTTTAATATTTGCCATTTCTAAATGGAAATATGCTGCCTCACCAATCATAGCATACTGAAACCAAAAGAGGTATTAACAATTACCAAGTGCATAACTCTTTTATTTTACTGATAGGAGAAGTAAGAGACAGCCAGACCCCAAGTTTATTATCTGGCTTTTCCATTTTACAAAGTCCAGCCTTGCTCTCAGCAGTAACTGACCAGGGATTTCAAGTCCATGAGTTTTCTCTTTGTGAGGAAGGGATTTTACTTGTGTACTTATTTCTCACAAACAGCTTTCTTGATGCTGGAACTGTCCTAGGGAAAAGGCGAGAGCATTCTAGAAAAGAAAATACTCAACTTCAAAAATGTGGAACAGAATCTCTTTCATATTCATCATCTTGCTAGTCAGGCTAAAGTTTTCAGACACTCTCTGGCCTTATTTTAAGAAGTACAGGTGTTCTTCACTCATATTTTGGGAAGCGGCAGAGTAGAGATGTAAAAATGTGACGCTGGCACCTTCGAGTCCTTTGCCTACAAAAATCAGCAGCCCCCATCGTGTTGTGAATTTACAGGAGTCTTCTCAGGTTTCCAGAAATAACAGGTTCCATCTTCCTTGTTAGTTCTTTTACCCTGCTAATATCGAAGAGATCACTAGGGACTTCCTTGGTAGTTCAGGGATTGAGAATCCGCCTGCCAATTCAGGAGACACCGGTTCAGTCCCTGGTCCAGGAAGGTCCCACATGCCATGAGGTGACTAAGCACACGCAGTGCAACTGCTGAAGCCCACAGGCCCTGCAGCCTGTGTTCTGCAACAGAGAAGCTCCCAGAACGAAAAGCCCGCACGCAGCAACAAGGACCTACTGCAGCCAGAAATAAATAATAAAAATAAAATTAAACAATAAAATAGAACTTTAGGATAAGTAAATGCTCTCAAAAAAAAAAAAAGAGAGAGAGAGAGATCACTAAACTCCATGAATGGTGGTGGTGGTTTAGTCAATAAGTTGGGTCTGACTCTTTTGCAACCCTATGGACTGTAGCCCACCAGGCTCCTCTGTCCATGGGATTTCCCAGGCAAGACTACTGGAGTAGGTTGCCACTCCCTTCTGCAGGGGATCTTCCCGACCCAGGGATCCAACCCATGTTTCCTGCACTGGCAAGTGGATTCTTTACCACTGAGCCACCAGGGGAGCCTAAACTCCAGGAATAAAGAGTCAAATTAAGATTTTCAGGTTTTGACACTTTCGTGTTTTTAAAAGGGAAAGAAGATTGCTGCTTAAACCCTGTGGCCCTGAGAATACACTGGGCTAAGACATTTGAATTCATTACTGGCTCTTTTGGTTCCATGTGCCTTGAGACTCAGAAACTCTGTCTGAAGCCTCACTATAACCTCCCTGAGTAACCACATGGTGATGGTTAATGAATAAGCAAGGATTTGAGGATGGGGTGAGCAAGCCTGACACTTGATCTTTTGAGTGAAACTCATGATCACAGTTCTCAGTGTGCCTTCTGAGAGCTTCCCAGAGCCCTTGTCACTGCCAGTCCCCCATCTTATCGGCAGGCACCGAAAGCTCCACATTACAGCAGCTAATCAGATGAAAACTGAAATACATCCTTCTAATGGAGGGAGAGAAGAATGCCCTGATCTTCCCCCTTCACTCGCGGAGGCAAAACAAACACAGATGAAGGTGGTGATGCAGAAAAGCAAATGAGCTCTTCTGCTTCAGCGTCACAAGAGTGGATGTTCCAACTAAAATCAAAGATGTTTCAGAGACTACAGACACACATCAAAAGGACAGAAAACAACCCAAGATAGCAGCTACCAAATTATCCTGGAGACAGTCTGCAAACCCTTTGCTCAGTAACAGTGATCAGTACAATTTACTTTCTTAAATAGATGTTAGTTTGTAGCTAAAGGTAATTTCATTTATGGCCTGTTTTTATGATATTTTTATATTCTTAATATGCTATGTGGTCCCCAGAAATAAAGAGCTGAAAACTAAGAAGATTCTAAATAAATATTTAATGTGAAACTGTCTAAGGCAATTGGTGCTCATAATTTAGCCAAAAAGAGTATCTTTTTCATGAGTATTCTATTGCACCAACAGATTTCTTAAGGACTAATATAGTTTGTATTAAAAACATATTTGCAGTTGATTCAGGAAAGAAAATTCTTCTGATATTAACCTATTTTATCGAAAGGGGTGCAATATACTCGGTAATTTCATCTTTTTATTTAATTACCCTGAAGAAGAGAGCAATCTTACCATAGGGTGATTGAGACACTAAAATTCAAAGAAGCGTGAATGTGAGATAAGTTGGATTTATAGCATTTGAAAAAAATAAGTCTGAGATCAAGGATCTGGGTGATTTCCTTCTGATTGTTAATCACCACGTGTGGTATATTTTAATACGTTTTTATACTCCATTTTCAAGGGATGAAATTTTGAGTGCCCGAAGGAAGTGTCAGCCTCATGTCAGGGGAGCAGTGGGGAGCGAAAAGAGGAAAGATGATAGTAATCAGGCAATTACAGAACTTGGTATTTAACTCATTTAAAAATAATAGCCCCTTACTCAGTGAGAGGGAAAGAAAAAGATAAAAACTCCAAGTAGCACTCAAAATGCCTACTAGGGAGCTAAATTTCCTCTCTGGAATACTTACCTTATTCTTTTGAAAAAAACTTCTAGATCAACGGATGTCCATCATCTTCTGTCATCTGAGAATTTGATTCCAACAAACCCATCTCTCTTAATCACCAATCAAAAGCAGAGCCTTGGGTTATATACTCCATGCATGAACAGGAATACAACAATCCCATGACGCCAAAAAATGCTGCCTGTCCATTTTGTCAGCTAAAGGATCTCTAAGTACATCCTCTGGAATAATTTTGTTTCTTTAAAAGCATACTGCAGAATGATCATGAACTCTGATCTATTAATGTATCTGGACTCAGCCGTTTAACTTGCTGTGTACCTTTGGATAAGTTACTCAACACTCTGCATCTGTCTTTCCATCTGAAAAAATCAGTTAATACTATGTTCACTTTGCAAAGTTGTTCTGAGAATCAAATCACAAGACAGCCATAGGAAAAATGTTTGAAACATAGATTTATACTGAGCTATAGAGAATGCAAAGACATGAACCCTTAGGATAAGATAACATAGTAGATGAGCTACAGGGTGGGAATATCCTAAGGAAATATGGGCTTCCTTGGTGGCTCAGATGGTAACGATTCTACCTGCAATGTGGGAGAGCTGGGATCAATCCCTGGGTCGGGAATATCCCCTGGAGAGGGCATGGCAACCCACCCCAGTATTCTTGCCTGGAAAATCCCCATGGATAGAGGAGCCTGGTGGGCTACAGTCCATGGGGTCACAAAGAGTTGGTCATGACTAGGTGACCAAGCACATCAATAAGGAAACATATAAACATACATTATATAAAAGCAGAGAAGACACATCCCATATGAATGTTAGTCACCCAAAGCAAGCAAAAGTCATCATAAGAAAGGTTGGTTAGAGAAAACTTCCAAGACATTTTTTTAAATTTACTACTTTGGCCACCTGATGTGAAGAGCTAACTCATTTGAAAAGACCCTGATGCTGGGAAAGATTGAGTTCAGGAGGAGAAGGGGATGACAGAGGATGAGATGGTTGGATGGCATCACTGACTCAATGGACATGAGTCTGGGTAAACTCCGGGAGCTGGTGATGGACAGAGAGGCCTGGCGTGCTGCGGTTCATGGGGTCGCAAAGTTGGACACGACTGAGTGACTGAACTGAGCTGAACTGAATTTGTTTATATAGGAGGTTAATTACTTTACAATAGTGTAGTGGTTTTTGCCGTGCATTGACATGAATCAGCCATGGATGTACACGTGTCCCCCGTCCTGAACCCCTCTCCCCCTCCCTCCCCATCCCATCCCTCTGGGTTGTCCCAGGGCACTGGCTTTGAGTGCCCTGTTTTATGCATCAAACTTGCACTGGTCATCTATTTCATATACAGTAATATACATGTTTCAATGCTATTCTCTCAAATCATCCCACCCTCACCTTCTCCCAGAGTCCAAAAGTCTGTTCTTTACATCTGTGTCTCTTTTGCTGTCTTGCATATAGGGTCATTGTTACTGTCTTTCTAAATTCCATATATATGCGTTAATATATTGTATTGATGTTTCTCTTTATGAGTTACTTCACTCTGTATAATAGGCTCGTTTCATCCACCTCATTACGACTGACTCAAATGCATTCTTTTTTATAGCTGAGTAATATTTCATTGTGTATATGTACCACAGCTTTCTTATTCACTCGTCTGCTGATGGACATCTAGGTTGCTTCCATGTCCTGGCTATTGTAAACAGTGCTGTGATGAACACTGGGGTACACGTGTCTCTTTCAATTCTGGTTTCCTTGGTGTGTATGCCCTGCAGTGGGATTGCTGGGTCGTATGGCAGTTCTATTTCCAGTTTTTTAAGGAATCTCTACACTGTCCTCCATAGTGGTTGTACTAGTTTGCATTCCCACCAACAGTGTTAAAAGGGTTCCCTTTTCTCCACATCCTCTCCAGCATTTATTGTTTGTAGACTTTTTGATGGCAGCCATTCTGACCAGAGAGAAATGGTACCTCATTGTGGTTTTGATTTGCATTTCTCTGATAATGAGTGATGTTGAGCATCTTTTCATGGGTTTGTTTGCCATCTGTATGTCTTCTTTGGAGAAATGTCTGTTTAGTTCTTTGGCCCATTTTGTCATTGGGTCATTTATTTTTCTGGAATTGAGCTACACAAGCTGCTTGTATATTTTGGGGATTAATTGTCAGTTGCTTCATTTGCTATTATTTTCTCCCATTCTGAAGGCTGTCTTTTCACCTTGCTTATAGTTTCCTTCATTGTGCAAAAGCTTTTAATTGGGTTCCATTTGTTTATTTTTGCTTTTATTTCCATTACTCTGGGAGGTGGGTCAGAAGATCTTGCTGTCAGAGTCAGAGATTTATGTCAGAGAGTGTTCTGCCTATGTTTTCCTCTCTGAGTTCTATAGTTTCTGGTCTTACATTTAGAACTTGAATCCATTTTGAGTTTATTTTTGTGTATGGTGTTAGAAAGTGTTCTAGTTTCATTCCTTTACAGGTGGTTGACAAGTTTTCCCAGCACCACTTGTTAAAGAGATTGTCTTTTCTCCATTGTATATTCTTGGCTCCTTTGTCAAAGATAAGGTCTCCATAGGTGCATGGATTTATTTCTGGGCTTTCTATTTTGTTCTACTGATCTATATTTCTGCCAAGACATTTTGACCCCTGATAGAGTGCGATCTCTCCATAAAATCTAAAATTACAGTACACTATCTGCATTTAAAAGGCACATATGTCTTCAAAGGACTTCTTGAATACTTTACCCAACTTTCTGACACCTAGCAATACAATCTATTCTTCAACAAACATTCATCAAAAGCCAGATGATTTTCAGGTGTCCCTTCCCCTGGACCTGTCACCATCTGTACAGAAACAAGAGGACCCATCTAGGCTTTTCCACCCCCTGAGAACAAGGTTGATCTCTGCAACCAGCACTTTGAACTGACACCCAACTTCCTTTTCAAATGTGCTAAAGAAAACAGTGTATACTACTTGGTTGCATTTTCTGTGATTGGTTATTCTGTGATTGGTCTTTTTAATGTTCCCTTGATTCTCCAAATATTGCCTACCTCTGGGTGTTCTTTGGAAGGAATGACGCTGAAGCTGATACTCCAGTAGTTTGGCCACCTCATGTGAAGAGCTGACTCACTGGAAAAGACTCTGATGCTGGGAGGGATTGGGGGCAGGAGGAAAAGGGGACGACAGAGGATGAGATGGCTGGATAGCATCACCGACTTGATGGACGTGAGTTTGAGTGAACTCTGGGAGATGGTGATGGACAGGGAGGCCTGGCATGCTGCGATTCATGGGGTCGCAAAGAGTTGGACACAATTGAGCGACTGAACTGATATACATATACATGCAAAGATTTGACTCATTGGAAAAGACCCTGATGCTAGGAGGGATTGGGGGCAGGAGGAAAAGGGGACGACAGGATGAGATGGCTGGATAGCATCACCGACTTGATGGACGTGAGTTTGCATGAACTCTGGGAGATGGTGATGGACAGGGAGGCCTGGCGTGCTGCGATTCATGGGGTCGCAAAGAGTTGGACATGACTGAGTGACTGAACTGAACTGATATACATATATGTTCACCAGCAGCAATAAGACTTGGCAGATTAATTATTCAAATTAATTATCTCAGCTTACCTTTAATTTCTATTTTAAAGGCCAATGCCTTGAATTAGAAGTATCAGCACATGAAAACACTGCCAACATTTTTTGCAAATTTTAAATGGAAAATGTTTTAAATTCAAACATATTTGTAGATGTTCATAATTTAACTCACTCATAAGCAAGTTTTAAATGAAGAACATGCTACTTATAAATCATTAACTTTGCCAATATGTGTGTATAAACAGTATTCAAATTCATAAATGAGATTCATTCATTGAGTTTTCTTAGGCACTAGGGATATATACAAAAACACCATTTGATCTTAGAGATTCTTAGTCTGCAGGAGACAAACATGTAAAATGATTATACAGGAAGTCCTTTATAGACATTGTAGGATAGGTTTTTCCCATCTGACTTTTCTCCTTCTGATGTCAGATGCCTATCAGACTAGGATGAGAGAAGGGAACAGGAGGCAGATGATATTTTAGCAGGACAATCTACAGAACATGCCTATGGAGTTACAGATGCTACATAGTCCAGAACATCAGGGAAGCCTCTTTTCCTCCAGCTGGGATGGCATCCAGCCGATGGCTTGGCAGTGCAAGGACACTCACCTGCAGAGAAGAAACAGGGCCCTGAGTGTGGAACAAAAAGTAAAGATGCTAAGTCTCAGACCAGTTGAGAGAAACCAGAGAGGAAGATCCTAATGAAATGTCACAGGAGGGACTCGCATAGATCACTTCCTCACTGAAACTCTTAAATAAGCTAGAAGGTAGACCCAAAGGTCAAAGACTCTTCAGTGTGTTCTTCCTCATTCCCTGCAGGTATGGGGATGGGCATACATGTAGTATGAGCTTAACCTGTCAACTGTTAAGACCAGCTGGGGAATGGGTTGTCCTGTTCCCTCCTCTTCTACATTGGAGGGTAATCTTGGTGATTACAAGGAGAAATGTGCATTGTGCAATGAAGGGAAAGAAGAGACAATAATAGTAATCTTTGAGGGTATTAGGGAAGGCTTCATGAGGAAGTCATTTGAGCTGAGGGTTGAAGCGTAAGTAGGGATTCATCAAATTGATATTGGAGCAGAGGAAACAAAACAGTGTATACAAAGATGCAGAAGTGAGGAGAAAGCATGGAGTGTTTAGACAACATATAGTTAGTTTGGTACAACAGAGCACAGGGGCATATTAACAGGTGAGACGTTAAGAGGTGAGCTTGGAAAGTCAAGTAAGGGCTGTATCAGAAGAGTCTGTATCCCAAAGGGAATGAGGGGTTATGAAAGGATATTAAGCTACAGAATGTTTGATTTACAAGAAAAAAGTTTCTCTTGAAAGAAAGGCCCCAAAGTGAGCAGACTACAAAGCTGACATCATCTAAATAAATTGGGGAAAGGTTATGCAAGTGTCATTTGAGCTTCCAGATGGAAGGATGTGGGGCGTGACCTTGGAAGAGATCCGTGGAGTGCCTGAATTTGGGGGGAGTAGACTGTGGTTGGTGGGGTGCTCCACAAAACAGTGGCAGAAGGAAGGGACTGATGCGAATATGATAAAGGAATAGATCACTAAGTGGGAAGTGTTGCCATGGAGAGAGGGGGCAAGGAAGGAAGAGAGAGGATGCTCAGATGTGTAGTTTCAGTGATCTGACAGACAGGTTTATGAGGAAAGATCTTGATTTCCATTTCATTAAGATCAAGGGGCCGGAGCCGCAGCATGCAGGCAAAAACTGTACTGAAGGAGCAGGACAGGAAAACTCACAAAGTCATCAAACAGCGTTTAGTGCTCAGCCATGAAACAGAATCGTGCCATTCTGAAGCTCTTTGGGGGTTTGTATGTCATCTAGCTTTGCTTCATTTTACATAAGAAGGAACTGGGGTTTGTATGAGTAAAATGCTTTGCTCAGGGTCACAAAGGTAGTTAATAGCGAAGGGAACGCTAGATACAAGCCAGGACACCTGACCTAGGATGGCTCTGTCCTGGGCTATTCCATCAGTGGGACTCAAACATAAAAGGCATCCTACACCACAAAAAAAGGATCCCACTGATGTCCTACTGGAGTGAAGCCATATATTTCTTCCTCTTAGTTACTGTCTTCTTGTGCAGGGCTCATCAAAGAGCCACACGACCCTAAGAGCTTGTAGAAAGCTTTACAAGTCAAAACCACCTGCCACCCTCTGCGATTTTGGAAGTGAAAGGAATATGCTTAGATCTAGAGGCGCGCCACCATGACTGAAAACAGAGGAGGCTTTTTTTTTTTCATCAACAAGACATAGATACCTACAAAGCAGGGTTTTTTTGTATCTCTGCACACCACAAAGGCACCCTCTGACAAATCAAATGAACATGTCACAAGTCAGTGAAAATTAAGAAAGAGGAGGTGTAGAGAAGGTATCGAACAATTTATCAAGCCACACACCATTTTCCCATTTTTATTTTCCTCTGTATTTCTTACAAAACAAACTCATATAAGCATACTTTTATTTATAATGAGAAAAGAGACCAAATGTTGACTTCCTTGGTGAGTACTGAACAGATGGAACCAGAAGCATCAAGGGGAGAGGAAATAGAGACAAATATGGTTGCCATGGTTTCCTCGAGCTGCAGTAAACACAGGGACCCCAGTGGACAATAAAAGCCCCCGTGGGGAAAAACCACATGTCACTCTTTTCTTCCTTAGATAATTGCCAGGCTCACTTGGAAGATCTGAAGTCCACAGGAGATGAGAAAACAAGCAATGCTGTCACTCATCTCTGGCTATTCTCAAATTATATCTACACTGAAACCACCCTCCCATCCCATATAACAGGCATCAAACAATTAATGACGATCTCAGATTAATCAGTTATCCCACTGGGCAATGCCCTGCAGAAATCTGTGACACATTAAACGCAAGACGTGAGGGGAGCTGGGCACTACCCGAGACCACACTCTCTGTTTCACTGGGAAGCAGTGAGCCCTGACGCAGAGAACAGCATCGTGAAAGATCTGCACGTCCTGGTGACATGGTCAAGGTCCCAGACTTAGAGCCACTTTCCAGTCATCTCCAAATTATCCTAAACCCACCTCCACTGTCTTCTAGGTAATATGTGAATCATATGAGAGCTTGATATATCTGCATGGCCCAACTACAATCCCATAGTTTGTTTACAGGGGTGCTGGAAAAGGAGAAAATGGGAGTGGAGAGGGACCCCTTCTCAACTGCTTTCTTTGAGGTTCAAATCAAAGTCTAGCGCCATGAAGACTGTCTCCACGTGATGGCAAACAGTCAAACATCGGAAACATTCAAATGTTTGGCTGAACGCACGTGTTTTGTCTGGAGGTTCTGATCAAGTTGACATGAGGTCTTTTCCAAGGTCATCGCAGAGGCTGCCAGCGCTGAGGTCAGACTGCTTCAGCCCTGAGTTCTACAGCAGCCCCCCTCCCACGCCTGCCAAGACAGACTCTTCCCAGTCCACACGAGATTTGGGTTGTTTTCTCCTAAAGATGCCCATGAATAACCAGTTTGTTCCAGGCTTCTGCAAGGTGAGCAGATTCCCATGTCAAGGGGAGGAACGTAGGCTGTGTAGGGAACACTGATTCTGGGGTGATGGGTGCTGAGATAGATGCCAGGCACTCGAGCCAGCAACATGGACAGGAGGAGGAAGCGGGGTTCACCTTGGCTCAGCTGCATGTCCTCAGAAGCCAAGAAGAGCAGTTTTTAGACTGCTGAAATTTATCTCTCTCGTGAGTCTGTCCCCGAAGCCCAAAGCCTGCAACATCTCATTTCCTGTTTGGGGATTTCCTGAAATCAAAACGGAGATCCTGGCCTCGGTAAAGAAACCTGTAGAAAGGCTTTTTCTCTGGAACTAGGACCATGTGCGGCAGCCTCAACGTACAGTTTGGCCTCAGCAGCCTGATGCTCTTTCACCATCTCCTCTGAAACTGCACGCACCACCTCTCCTTCATTGCCCATACCCTCTGTTCCTGGTCGTCTGCATTCCCCTTCACTTTTTGAAAATGTGAGAGCCTCTCATAAAATTTAGTTGGAGGTACTGCTTTTCCAAATGATGGGGGCAGAATTTGGGGGAAGCCACATTATCCCTTATAATTGGAAAACTAAAGGAAATTTTGGATAAGCCTCAAATTAGAAAGCATAGCCTTGATGAATGGTACCTTTGTAAACACATCATTATTTTGGTGAGCTTTGCTCTGTCAGTTCTCACAACAGGAAAGAGAAAGGACTCATGTCAACAGAGTTGCATGAGTCTCTTCTAACAAATCAGGCACAATACCAGCAAACTGAAGCCTTCCCAAAGATGGGAGTAAGTTTTGAGGCCAACATATGAGCTTTCCTGCAGACTTCCTAGGTGGCTCAGTGGTAAAGAATCCACCTGCCAATGCAGGAGACATGGGTTTGCTCCCTGGGTCAGGAAGATCCGCTAGAGAAAGAAATGGCAGCCCACTCCAGTATTCTTGCCTGGGAAACCCCAGGGTCAGAGGAGCCTGGTGGGCTACATCCATGGAGTGGCAAAGAGTCGGACACGACTTACTCACTGAACAATAACACAATGAGATTTCCCAAGTGTTTCAGTTCCCAATACACACAAAGCAAATAGATTATAACTCCAATATCGCAAGAACATTTCTGAAGAGGAAACAGATTGACTTATAAGAATGACGCAAGCTCCCCTCCACTAGTCAAGAATTCCATACCTATTTTAAAGGCTATAAGGATAGAACTAGATCTTTCCACATCAGTGGGGAAAGGGACATTTTCTTTTCTTCAAAGCCACTGGAAAGAATTGCAGTGAAGAACTATAAAGGACAAAGAACCTCTTTGTCCTGCCATGGGAGAAGACAGAGTAAGGCAAAAAGAATGCGGATACACAATCTTGGGTTTCAAGTTGGATCTGTCATTTCTTAGGGACACAGTATTAATAAGCCATGTATATAATTACTATGTCCTGCCTCACTAGCTTAGGTGAAGTAAAAGCACATGTCTTTTAAAATGAGCTTCCACCTTCCTCATCTCAAAAATTTTTTTTTTCTCAAGGGAACCCTCCTACATTGCTGATGTAGCCACCACTATAGAAACCAGTATGGGGGTTCCTCAAACTACAAACAGAGGTGCCATATGATCTTGCAATCCGACTTCTGGACGTATATTCAGATTAAAAAAAATAACTTGAAAAGATACATGTACTCATATCCACAGCAGCGCTACTGCCAATAGCCAAGACATGGAAACAACGAAAATGTTCACTAACAGCTGAAGAGATAAAGAAGATGTAAGATGTCTTATAAATATATGCATACACACACACACACACACACATACACACACACACACACACACACACACACATATAGACATGGAATATTACTCAGCCATGAAAAAGAATGAAATACTGCCATTTGCAGGACCATGGGTGGACCTAGAGATCATCATATTAAGCAAAGTAAGTCAGAGAAAGACAAATACCATATATGACTTATATGTGGAATTTAAACATGACACAGATGAACTTATGCAGAAGACAGAGACAGACTCACAGACACAGAGAACAGACTTCGCTGCCACGAAGGAGGGGATGGAGGAGAGATGGATTCAGAGTTTGGGATAAGCAGATGCAAACTATTATATATAGAATGGATAAGCAACAAGGTCCTACTGTAGAGCCCAGAGAACTATATTCAATATCCTGTAATAAACCATAATGGAAAAGAATATGAAAAAGAATATATATGTATAACTGAGTCACTTGGTTATACAGCAGAAATTAACATAAATTGTAAACCAACTATAGTTCAATTAAAGAAAAAAGATTATCAAAATATATTTCCAATGGCATCCCTAGAGTTACTGCAAAAACAAACAAACGAACCAGGGAAGGGGTGTCAGAGAAGACGTGTTTCATTTTCTTCTTTCCACTTCATCACCTCCAGGCTAAAGACATGCTGAAGATGAGAGGTTAGACCACGAAAACAGGAAGTAGAATCTGTGATTATACTATACTACTCAAAGATGTTCATCGAAGTGACCTGCATTCTTTCAGACTAGCAGATATTATTTCAGTGGTGAAATGAGTCTTCTTATGAATGGTGTATGAGTTCCATACGCAATGACTGAATGCAGCTTGGAAGGTAAAACTTTGTCAGGTGCTGCAACTAAGTAAATATTGACTTGCCCCAGACCCTGTCCTGCAGGTGAACAGATGGAGTTCAGCCTCACCGCAGGACTGCTTGCCCAGTGAGCTCACTCCTGTTAACTGCCATTCCCAAGTCAGTTCTTATTCTTCCCACAATGTCAACAGGACAAATGCCTCTTCTTCTAGGAAACAGGAATAAAACAATGGAGTAAAAAATGAAAAAAACAGAGAAAGGATTTGCTTCCAGACTTCCCAACTCACTCCAAAGTCGAACCTTCAGTACTTTGAACCATCCTGTCAATACAGCACATTTAATACACTCCTATCCATACAATCCGTTTATACCACATCTCATGTTTCAAATAGAGTAGCAGAAATTCAGGAAGTAAACTCCATCTCATGGGGCTCTAACAGAATAAAGGAACAAAAACTTCCTGGAAGTGATCTGTATTTTCTTAAGGCGTTTCTATTTTCATCCACTCCTAGAATTAGCAGGTAAGCTCTAATGGTAGCAAGGGTTTTATCAGTTTCACTCACTGCTGTACTCTTGGCCCAGAATAATTTCTGGCACATATTAAGTGCACGATAAAAAAAATATTGAGTAAAGTAATAAATTCCAGGCAGCCTGACATACTGCTGCTGCTGCTGCTGCTGCTAAGTCGCTTCAGTCGTGTCCGACTCTGTGAGACCCCATGGACTGCAGCCCACCAGGCTCTTCCAACCAGGGATTTTCCAGGCAAGAGTACTGGAGTGGGGTGCCATTGCCTTCTCCACTGAGTGACCCAAATAATGATTTCCTCAATATATTTTAAAAATATTTTTCTTGTTTTTTAAACATTTTTTTTAAAATTTCCCAATTGAAAAAACAAAGGCTTTATTTCCCACATGGAAAGCTCTGATTACCTTTTATCTCACCTCAGTTTTTAAGTGACAGTCATTTTTAAAATATCCATTGTAAACTCTACTTTCACTGATGGAACTCTTTGACCAAAAAAATATTATTTAAAACAAATGCCTATCTCTCTAGAATATAATACTACTGCTTTCTTCCTTTGAGTCATAAAAACAAAGAAATAAACTAAAAACACCTTTACACACCATCATCTCTGTTGCCATTCAATGTCAGAAGTAACATCTGTTAGCCTCCTAAGCAACGTCTCCAACATCAGGAAGGTGTCAAGTTCAAAATGGTGGAAATTCATTTTCAAAATTTGAATGTGGTATATATATGCAAGGGGATATTTCTCAGCCATTAAAAAGAAAGAAATCAAGCCATCTGCAGCACTGAGGATGGACCTAGAGATTGTCAAACTGAGCGAAGCAAATCAGACAGAGAAAGAGAAACATCATATGCTATCTCTTATATGAGGAATCTAAAGAGAAATTATACAAATGAAGTTATTTCATTTGAAAGCTGAAGTTTTATCATTGGCAACAAAGTCTATCAGGTCTCTTAAAGTGACAGGCTTACTACATTCCCATGAAGATGACTAACAAAAATCCATCACTGAACAACCACAGTTTGCCAGACATTCTTTTAAGCAAAAACGGTTTTCTATGGAAAAGTTCAGTTCACAACTCGAACAATCACACAAGTGCTTTTCTTTGAGATTCCTGTTGTGTGTATTGGTGTACAGCAAATGTGTATAAACATACGCCCCATTTTGTCACACAGAATATTAAAAAGACATATACTCAAAGGTCAAGGTTTTATAAAATTAGTCATTTTTATTACTTCATCAAGAATACCATTAAGTAAACTTGCTCTGTCATAGTTTACTCTGTATATACGAGAAGCGATTTATGTGAGGCTCCTGGGATAATGCCCTTGCTTTAAAACCATTAATGTCACTTGCTACCTACATTGATGGTCTCTAAAATCTTTAATTACCTACTCAATCAGTTTTTTTTTTTAAATTAAGGATTTTGTAATAGTAAAGTTCCAAGTATTCCTAATGGCCTATTGCGGCTGGCTGTATAACTTCCCAAGCTTATTTACTTATTTATTTATTTGTCTGTTTTAAAGTATCTGTCTATTTATTTTTACTCTTTGGCTGCGTGGCTCATAGGACCAGGGATTGAGCCTGCACCCTTTGCACTGGAAGTGCAGAGTGGAATCACTGAACCACCAGGGAAGTTCTAGGAACACAAACCTACTTAATTATCACAACAACAACTGCACAGACAGCAAACATGACACACGAGCTAACCAAAGCTTTAAAAGACCAAGTGACTTGGCCAAGGTGATGAAGATGGCACATCGAAGAGGGGCACTGTAACCAGGTTTTTCTTCCTCTGGACTCACAGCTCATCATTCCATATTCCCTCGGAGTTTCTCAAACATTCCCATTTCTGTAATCAGAAGGAACTCAAGATCTATGACGTTAGAATTATGTGTTCTTCTTAGGCACAAAAACGAAGGCCCAGGGCGGTCAAGAGCTTTGTTCAAAATCATATTTAGTTAATGGCTGAGCTGGGATGGAAAGAACCCAGTCCTAGGCGAGAAGCCCTGTGACGCCTCTTGCCTCTTAAAGAATGTTCTGGTTTCATCCTTATTTCTCTGGCAGGGCCAGAGACAGACCTGCGAACAGGAGATGCCCTTGGCAGGCACCAAAAGACACCGGCCTGTGATAAATGGGCAGCTGGTGCAAGGGTGCCTTCCTCAGCTTCCTCCTTGTACCACGTCAGGCACATGAGTACCAAGACCCTTCCTGTCCTCTGCAGCTTACGTCTTTCCACTACAAAGCCAGCACACGGCAAGTGGCAACAGGCTCGAGTGTCATCTAGAAGACTTCCCAGGCTCCCAAGAAAAGAGAATGGGAGCTCGTGTTTTCTCCCTGTCTTTCATGAAGCTCCAGCAGAAGCTCCAGACAAGACAGTTGAAACTCCTCTGTGACAGGGTCAGAAATGAAGGGGGATGCTCCCAAAATGAAGGGCTGCCCACCACAGGTTGTACATCACCCTAAGACAAGTCAGATTCCACACCACAGGAGTGCTGGCAGGCACGTACTCTCACCACGATGCAAACACACAGACCATCCAGCCCAGCTCATAGGATTCGAGGTACTATTCTGCTCAGTGGAACATGGGACCTCGGGGAACAACTCATTGCTCAAAACATCCAAGGAGGAGGCATGACTTCATGAGAGGAACAAGGGAGGATACAGGGCAAAGTGATGATAAGCAAGGCAGGAGGGGTGGCTGAGAGCATGGGGGAGACAGAGATGTACTACGAACTATAGACTTGAAGCAACAGCGCATCAATGCCATGCAGCCTTCACGACACACTCGCGCCCCTGGAAATCAGCAGATGGCACCTCTCACTGCCCAAGTTCTAATGCATTTCCCGTTCATGCTAAGCGTCAGGACACCGGGCTTGCCAAATACCCACTGATGCAGACAGCGAGGGGAGTGGAAGAACCCGCAGCTATACACCTCTGCCTTCTTTGCAGGACCTCGTTCCTCGCAGCAAGGAAAACATTCACTCTGCAGCAGGTGAATTTCCACAAAGGACGGCAAGGACACGCATCGAGATGCACTCTGAAGGTGACTAGTATTTGGTAAGAAATGTTAAGCTCACTCAGGTTTTTCCATAAGATGGTATGGAAAAACCTAAACAAACTTTTTGGCCAACCCAATCCTTGCTTTTTTTTAGTATAAAAAATAGAGAAGCGACCTCTAAGGGTAATTCATATCTATCATTGGACAGAGCTCACTTGAGTACTGCAGCCATCTATTCTCATCCTAATGGATCGTCAACAGAGCAGCTATTATATTCAAACAGCAAGGCAATCTAGAAAGTAAAACCCTAATACCTTTTGGATATTAGTCCTTGAATACTAGGGCCCAAAACTCCTGAGTTGAAAAGTTTTTATTCCTATCAACCAGCCACCTGAGTGCCCGGGCTTCTTTCTTGGATTGCTGGAAGCTTGGTATCCACATCTCTCGCAAAGAGCGCCGACGTGGGGCCAGGGGTGAGAAAGCGAACACTGTAGGCTCTGGACAGCTCAGGTGGGTAACATCTGCCTGCCATCTTTCGGGTGGTAAGCCCTGCATTGAGAGAAAGAGGGAAGAATGAAAAATGCAAGTTAGCACAAGTCTCATGTTCCCTAAGTACCTAAAGCAAGTACCTTCACTCCATGGAGTCTCCATAGTCACACTGCTGAAGAGTTAAAAGGAGAAAGAAAGTATCTAACATTTATTGAGAATATCCTGTGCACTAATGGGCTTCCCAGGTGGCTCCGAGGTAAAGAATTCGCCTGCCAATGCAGGAGATGCAGGAGGTGTGGGTTCGATCCCTGGGTCGGGAAGATCCCCTGGAAGAGAAAATGGTAACCCACTCCAGCACTCTTGCCTGAGAAATCCCGTGGACAGAGAGGCCTGGGGGGCTACAGTCTATGGAGTCTCAGAGTCAGGCATGACAGTGACTGGGCGCACAGAACACACTTGGATTAGATACTCTGCTTGGTGGGCTTCACAGATGCTCTCATTCAATCCTCCAACCCATTCACGCCCAAGTACATTTTTATGGAATTTTAGAACACAGAGGAAAAGGAAGAGACTTTACAAACTCCCTAAGAGGAAAAGGTCAATTCAGAAGGTCAGAAGTTAGGATGGTTTTGGATTTCTGGACAGTAACACTGGAAGTTAAAAAGCAGTGCTGAAAGTCACTGATAAGTATTAACACTAGTAAGTACAACTTTAAAGAGAAGAAAAAAAAAAGTTGCATAGCCTCAAAATATCTCCCCCCATATATTTACTAACTATTGTGGTGATTTCAGTATATGTCCAGGGACTTCCCTGGTGGTCCAGTAGCTAAGACTCCATTCCCAACGCAAGAGACTTGGGTTCAATCCCTGGTCAGGGAACTAAATCCCACTTGCCATAACTAAAGATCCTGCATGCTGCAATGAAGATCAAAGACCCCACATGTGGCAACTAGGACCCAGTTTATTAATTAATAAATAATTAATTAATTAAAAATATATATATATATATATCCTCAAATTAGTTTATATTCCTCCCCCAAGGAGGTGAAGCTTAATTCCCTTCTCTTTGACTGTGGGCTGCATTTGCTGACTCACTCAGTGGAAAAAGAAAATTAGTGACTTCACAGAGGAAAAACCTAGCAGACACCACCTTAAGCAGGTGATTAAGAGAGCATCACCAGTAACACATCATGCTGATATCACTCATCCTCTGATACGATGCAATGAGAAAGTCCTTTTCACCTCTGTGCTCTTATTCCCCCAAATCCAAAACCCAAGTGTCAACATGAGAAAACATCAGAGAAACTCTATAGAGGGACATTCTGCAGAATATTGACCAATCTTCTTCAAAAATGTCAGCACAACTGTCACAAACTGAAGGCGTCTGAGGCGACATGAAGAGCAACTACAATCTGGTATCCCGGATCTGATCCTGGGACAGACAAAGGATGTGAGTGGAGAAGCTGGAGAAATAGGACTCAAGCCTGTATTGCAGTTCATTGTAGTATTAACAGTCAATATTGGTTTCTCAGTGTTGACACATGTGCATGGTTATGTACAATATTAACATTAGAACAGAATTCTGGCACTCTGCACTATCTTTGCAACCCTTCTATCAATCCGTAATCCTTTCAAAAGTTTAAAAAAATTTTTTTTAAGAAAGCCAATAACAAAATGCCTTCAAAATTCTAAACAAAAAAAAAAAAAAACAAACAAAACTAATGTCCATTTTAGTAGTTTACATTCAGCTAAACTACAGCTTAAATGTTAGACTCAAATAAAGACATTTCAGACACCCCCCATACATCCTTTGTCAAGAAGCTATATGAGGGTCAGTTCAGTTGAGTTGCTCAGTCGTGTCCGACTCTTTGTGACCCCATGGACTGCAGCATACCAGGCTTCCCTGTCCATCACCAACTCCTGGAGCTTGCTCAAACTCATGTCCATCAAATTGGTGATGCCATCCAACCATCTCATCCTCTGTCGTCCCTTTCTCCTCCTGCCTTCAATCTTTCCCAGCATCACGGTCTTTTCCAATGAGTCAGTTCTACACATTAGGTGGCCAAAGTATTGGCGCTTCAGCTTAGCATCAGTCCTTCCAATGAATATTCAGGACTGATTTCCTTTACAATTGACTGGTTTGATCTCCTTGCAGTCCAAGGGACTTTCAAGAGTCTTCTCCAATATCACAGTTCAAAAGCATCAATTCTTCGGCACTCAGTTTTCTTTATAGTCCAACTCTCACATCCATGCATGACTACTGGAAAAACCGTAGCTTTGACTAGATGGACTTTTGTTAACAAAGTAATGTCTCTGCTTTTTAATATGCTATCTAGATTGGTCATAGCTTTTCTTCCAAGCAGCAAGAGTCTTTTAATTTCATGGCTGCAGTCACCATCTGCAGTGATTTTGGAGCCTCCCAAAAATAAAGTCTCTCACTGTTTCCATTGTTCCCCATCTATTTCCCATGAAGTGATGGGACCAGATGCCACGATCTTGGTTTTTTGAATGTTGACTTGTAAGCCAGCTTTTTCACTCTCCTCTTTCACTTTTATCAAAAGGCTCTTTACTTCTTCTTCACTTTCTGCCATTAGGGTGGTGTCATCTACATATCTGTGGTTACTGATATTTCTCCCAGCGATCTTGATTCCAGCTTGTGCTTCATCCAGCCCAGCACTTTGCATGCTATACTCTGCATATCAGTTAAATAAGCAGGGTGACAATATACAGCCTTGATATATTCCTTTCCCTATTTGGAACCAGTCTGTTGTTCCATGTCCAGTTCTAACTGTTGTTTCTTGACCTGCATACAGATTCTCAGGAGGCAGGTCAGGTGGGTCTGGTATTCACAACTCTTGAAGAATTTTCCACAGTTTGTTATGATCCACACAGTCAGAGGCTTTGGTGTAATCAATAAAGCAGAAGTAGATGTTTTTCTGGAAGTCTCTTGCTTTTTCGAAGATCCAACGGATGTTGGCAATTTGATCTCTGGTTCCTCTGCCTTTTCTAAATCCACCTTGAACACCTGGAAGTTCACGGTTCATGTACCATTGAAGTCTGGCTTGGAGAATTTTGAGCATTACTTTGCTTGTGTATGAGATGAGTGCAATTGTGCAGCAGTTTGAACATTCTTTGGCATTGCCTTTCTTTGGAATTGAAACGAAAATTGACCTTTTCCAGTCCTGTGGCCACTGTTGACTTTTCCAAATTTGCTGGCATATTGAGTGCAGCACTTTCATAGCATCATCGTTTAGGATGAGGGTACAATCAACCAAATAAAAAGAAAGTGAAGAGAAAAGGAGAAAAACATACAGGAAACAGAGGTGTCAACATAAAAGAAAAAGACAGTAAAGGCAATTCCCAAAATGCTAGGGATGGGAGATCTCAGAGTGGTCTCTACACAGTGTAGAGGGCAACCAGATGTACCTAACACATGTCACAAGTCTCCAGGAGAGATTTATTCAACAAGATGAAATGACTTGAATGCCTGGTATAGCTGAACATCTTCAAAGGAGGTTTAAACAATTAACAAGGATTGAATTAGTTATGTAAAAGTATAAAATAAACAAACAAGAAATAAGACAATCATTAACTCAAGGGAAACCAAAAGCTGTACAGGTAAGGGAAATAAATCATAGTATGTACTAAATGGTTCATTTCTACATAAGTTACATGATCATATAAACAGTGGATATTAAAAAAAAATTGTGTATGAGAGCATGTTATTTCAAAACATTGAGTAATAACCAAAATAATTTGTTAAGTATGGTGGTAAGTGGCTTCCCAGGTGGCGTCAGTGGTAAAGAATCTGCTGGCCAATGCAGGAGACGCAGAAGACGTGGGATTCGATCCCTGAGTTGGGAAAATCCCTTGGAGGAGGGCATGGTAGCCCACTCCAGTATTCTTGCCTGGGAAATCCCATGGACAGAGCCACCTGGTGGGCTTCAGTCCGTGGGGCTTCAGGGAGTCGGACATGATTGAGTACAGCACATGGCTGGTGGTAAGTGGCTGCCTTCTAGGGAAGGAGAAAAGAAAAAAGAAGTAGAAGATTGTTTTGTTTTATTAACTTTGCAGAACTAATTGATAAGCAGAACTAATTGATAACCTATGTACCTATATATCTCTTTCTTAAATTTTTTTTTTTATCTTTTGGCTATACCACGTGGCATGTGGGATCTCAGTTCCTCAACCAGGGAAAAAACCCACGCCCTCTGCATTGGAAGCAGTCTTAACCACTGAACCACCCGGGAAGTCCTAAAAAAAATTTTAATGGACAGGGAGGCCTGGCGTGCTGCGATTCATGGGGTCGCAAAGAGTCAGACACAACTGAGCGACTGAACTGAACAACTGAAGATATTAGAGTTGATAATAGTCAGGTTTGCAATGATTACTCTTCATCCATACCAAATTTAGAAAGAAGAGCAGAAAAGCCAATCTGAAATATACTAGAGATGTTTAGCCTATAAAAGAGACGACTTTGAGTGAACATAAGGCTTGTTTTGAAGCATCTAAAGAGATTACAAGTGGAAGAGTGAACTAACTTGTTTGGTAGAGCATGAAGGATAGGGTTGCCTAAATTCCCTCTTCTCAATAACTACTCACAGATGGTCATGGAGTTGGCTTCCAAGAGCCTGGAACAAGTGTAAGGATTCTTTACCAAGACAAAACTGAGCACAGAAAACCAGAACAGGAATCCAAATGGCAAACCACAAGAAAACACTAAGACTTACAATCTGGGGAGTCTAAATACCCACCCAGAGACGTTCCTGATGGACCAGTGGCTAAGACTGTATGCTCCTGGGTTTGACCCCTGATCAGGGACTAGATGCCACATGCCACAATTAAAGGTTCCACATGCCAGAATGAAGATCCTTCTTGCATGCTAAGACCCGGCACTGCCAAATAAATACCAACTCAGAGTTCAAAGGGTTAGATGCAGGCTCAAACTTCGGGTTACTACAGCCAGAGTTCATGATTGGGGAGAGCCTGTATTTGGAGCAAAACCAGAATCAAATAAGGAGGACCCCAATCGATTACTTCAAAACAGCTTTGGAAAGGCCATTGCTCATCTTTCCTGACTGATGGTCACATATGCAAAGCTGTATCTCCCTGCATTAGAGTTAGAAGTGGGTAGCTAAGAAAGAACCATAGAAGCGGAAGTCTTGGTTCAATACAAAGACCGGTATAACTGTAGAAATTTAACAAAAGATAAGATTTGCTACCCTAAAAAATGGTGAAATCACCAGCCCTGGAAATGTAACATAAATTAGCAGATGACTTGGTCGTGATATTTGAAACACCAGTTTCATCTGAACTGACCACACAACCGTCAGTGGCCTTCCCAACCCTAACCTTGTGTAACTGTCTACATGAGAAAGTCAGTAGTAATACCCTCTTTCCCTGCCTGCCCACCTGAGAGTTCTTCCAATGGTGTAGGATAAAGTTCCACTTAAGGTGACATCATAGAGAAAGGAATCTTGTGAAATGGACTCTTTCAGCTCTAGTGTTCTTCCAGAAATGTCTCACAGTGCGACCTGAAGAAAGTGTGTCTGATGAAATAGTTATGACATGTTTAGTAGTAACTAACTTCCAGCATCCCGAATTGCCTTTCCAGCTGAAGTCCTAGACAGAAAAACAAGCCGTTCTTAAACTACAATTAATAAATATTTTGCTTCCAAGGAGAACATGGCTCCTACTTTAACAATAAGGAAAAAGTCAAATGATCTACAGATTCATAACTCTTCTTGAGTTCATCAGGGAACCGAGATCACACAACAACCAAGTGACCTGAATCCCAAAGTGACGTGTTCGTCTCAGGAAAGATGGACACAGGATCAACTTCACCTTTTGCTGAACACAGGAGGAGGAGGTGGCTACCGCAAAGTAGGTAACAAGAAATCAACTAAAATTTTATCAAATCCTTATAAGTATGGGCCACCATGTTAGTTTGGAATAGCTGGGTTACACCAAAAAAGAGGTCAAACTCACTCAAAAGCTCTTTTCTTTTTTAAAAAAATATTTATTATTTATTTGGCAACATTGGGTCTTAGTTGCATGCAGGGGGAACATGGGCTTAGCTGCTCCACAGAATGTGGGATCTTAGTTCCCAGACCAGGGATTGAACCCACATCCTTGGCATTGCAAGGCAGATTTTTAACCACTGAACCACCAGGGAAGTCCCCAAAGCTTTTTCCATGCACCTCCATCAGATGCCCAGGAAGAGACTGGGGCCAGGGCAGAATACTGGAAACAGCCTCCTTCTTTGGCTCAGGGCAGGGAGGGGAATGTCAGGAAGCCCCTTCCATCTCCCCAGAACCTTCCCTCACAAGGAGAAAAAGCCTTATGACACTGAAGAAGCAGGAGAAAACCTTTCATTTTCAGATCCAAGGGATGAAAATCTACCACTCCCCCATGCAAAATTCACCTGTCTCATGGTCTAGGGGGAGGCTGGAAATGAATCCGGACCTAGGATCCCACCATGATACCAGAGGTCACCTACCCCTGAAGGGACACAGAACCCTCTTCCATCCAAACCAACCACAGATACAAAGCAGAGTCTGGCTTGAAGGATAGGCAAGAACACTGAGAAAGCTTCACTCCTGAGTTCCAGGAATGCAAAAACCTGCCTAAGCTTGATGCTGCCGAGAAAACAAAGAGCCCACCCTGCCCACACCTCGAGCCAGTCGCTGAGCAACAAGCCACAGCAGTTTACTGCCAACGGAGGGGCAAGAGAAGGGAGACCTCCTCTGTGACCCAGCAATACAGGACCTGACAAAAGCTGAGGGTGAGAGAGAAAGGCTGAGAAAAACCACTTAGCGCCAGGTCCCACTGTAAGTACAGGTAACTATCATAGTTAATACTGATGATATTTAACCATTGATTATTGTAATTATAAATACTGGAATAATCTGAAGCTGTAGAGCACTAAACGTAACAGTAACAACACAAACCTTTCTTTTTTCCCTTTTTTTTTGGCCACACCCCGTGGCATGTGGGGTCTCAGTTCCCTGACCAGGGATGGAATTTTCACCTCTGTAATGGAAGGCAGAGTCTTAAACATTGGACTACCAGAGAAGTTGTGCAAACCCAAATTTAGGTCAGCTCTTGAGGTGGCGCTAGTGGTAAACTGGCGCTAGTGCTTGCCAATGCAGGAGACACAGGTTTGATCCCAGAGTTGGAAAGATCCCCTGGAGGCAGGCACGGCAACCCACTCCTGGAATCTTGCCTGGAGAATCCCACGGACAGGGGAGTCTGGGCTATGGCCCACAGGGTCACAAAAGGTCAGACACAACTGAAGTGATTCGGCACTTGACTAGACCAACTTAACTGGCGTTAGATACTCACAGGAGCGTGAACCCTACTGCGAACTGCACCTGCGAGGGATCTCGGCTGGGTGCTCCTTATAAGAATCTAATGCCTGATGATCTGAGGTGGAGCTGAAGCGGTGCTGCTAGCCCTGGGGAGTGGCTGCCACTGTCTCCAGTTACCCTGAGATGTTTTCCAGTTGCAGGAAAACAAGCTCATGGCTCCTGATTCTGCATTACAGTGAGTTGTATGATTATTTTATTATATATTACAATGCAATAATAATTGCAATAAAGTGCACAACAAATATAATGCACTTGAGTCTTCCCAAAAGATTCCCCTTGCTGTCCCCTGGTCCATGGAAAAATTGTCTTCCATGAAACTGGTCGCTGGTGCAAAAAGGCTGGGGACCACTGGGCTGAAGGACTAAAAATGTGGATGAGATTCAGAACTTGCCATTTAAAAAATTTTTTTGGCCTTCATGTCTCTGCTGCAGCTTCTGTGCATCAATGCCCAGCACCTGTAGTGTGGTAACCTCCAGAAGAAAGAGTAAAGAAGAATTTAGAGCCTTCAGGACAGACTAGTAAACTTCATGGCAGTCCTCAAATAGAAATGAAATATCCATCCTTCTCGCAGAGCCTGGCCTCTCTGATAAAAGTGAGGACCAGTGATGGGGCAGCTGCAACAGAAGAATGCAGAGCAGCAGAGAACATCAAGACGGCCATCCCAGCACCTCTCTGCCAAACCTGGACCCACTTACCTTCTCCTGGAGCCTAATGTTATCCCACACCTTGCTGCACACCATACACTCAAATGCGTCAATGTGGCTGTCCTGCTTAACGTCCTGCACCCCCCATTTCCGTTCCCTGAGTGCGGTGAGAAGTCGCTGATTGGAGATCTCGCCCTTCAGCTTCCATTCTATGTAGGCCTGGTAGCGTCTGTCATCCTGATCCAGCGCTCTGATGTAACTCGCCAGCTCTCTAGGGTGAGAAAATTCTGATACCATGATAGCACTTCTATTGCTTGGAAGCCAGTCTGCAATGTTGGGGGATCCGTAATACACAGGGACGACCCCCAGTTTCAGAGGTCTCCAGAACTTCTCAGTGATGTAATCGTCACACACCGCATTCTCAAAAGCAAGGATAAACTTATACTGGGCAAGGATCCTGTAAAAGCCATCGGTGTCCATAGAGGCTGGATTGCTCAACCGTGGAGGGAGAGGTTTGTTTCGCAGACACTCGCCGTAGGAATCGACCTCAATGTATGTCATCAGCTCTCGAACATAGGTGTCCCTGTCTGAGGGCGGGTCACAGTCGGACTGTACGTACACCAGCGGGGCGAGGCTCTTCCGGAGGTGGTTTTTGGACCGCAAGGGGACCAGGTATCGGAGTGACGTCAGGACTTCCGTGCCCTCCAAGTACTGGGTGGTTAGTGGCAGGTGGGAGTGCCGGCTGAAGGTGGCGGTGTAGTTGAACAAGGTGATGACTGGCTGGTGAAAGAGCTTATAATTATTTTTTGGAGACTCTTCGTGAAAAAGGGCCCAGTCATGATGGGCTTTCCGAGGCAGAGGTAAGCTATCTATGCTAAAGTCAGTACCTAGGAGAAAAAAAGACAATGTTAGTATGTCCAGAAGAATTCTGGTGTTTCAGTTTGAGTCACCTGGGAAGACTAATACACAGAAGAGCTTGAGGCTATAAATAAGAAGCCTGTTACAGTGCCTGCAAAATGCCTGGCAGTTAGACTTCCCTGGTGGTGCAGTGGACAAGAATCCCCACCTGCACATGCAGTGGACATGGGATCCATCCCTGGTCCAGAAAGATCCCACATGGCGTGAAGCATCTAAGCCCACACGCCACAAACACTGAGCCTGAGCTCTAGAACCTGGGAGGCACAGCTCCTGAAGCTCCATTGCCCCAGAGCCTGTGCACCACGACGGGAGAAGCCACTGCAATGAGAAGCCCGCACACTCCAACTAGAGAGTAGCCTGTGCTCACTGCAACCAGAGAAAAGCCCACACACAGCAACACAGACCCAGCACAGCCAAAAATAAATACATAAAGAAATAATTTTTTTAAGTGCCCAACAGTCAAAATCATGAAGCTTTCACCCTAGAAACTGTTCATAGGGAGGGTCACCAAGGAAAGGGACCCTCCCTCTCGTTTCATGAAAAGAGAAATGGGAGGACGTGTCCTAGCCTGGTTCTAAAGGATTTATTTCACTGCCTCCTGCAACTGACTTTTTCTTTCCAGAGGCATTACCCAAAGAGGGAAGGAGAAATGAAGAGAGAGACAATTCTTAAAAAAGAAAAGAAAAAGGAAGCCAGAAAGGGGAAAGAAAACCAGCTTGGCAGATTGATTAAATGGAAAAGAAAAAAAAAAGGAAATTATGCAAAAGTAGCCAGAACAAATACACGGGAGAGATTTTTTTTTTTAATCCAAAATGATCGATTTTCAACAAAGTGCAGTGAATCCGTCTTAGTCAAAATGGTAGATAAGAGGCTTTTAAAGACTTAAGAGCTGATAATGGCACTATGTTACAGATCGCTGAAGGATGGATGTGAAATAACAAGCACATCATGAAATAAAGAAGGCATAACAGGATTATAATTGTGAGTGATTCTAGCTTCCAGAGGATTAATTGGGGAAAACTTTGAAACATGATAATGTGCAGACAGAAATGATGGATGTGGTAAACCATTGTTTCCTGACTGTGGGTGGAGACCCAATCAGGAAGAAGTAATTTCCATAACTGAGAAAGAAGAATTAAGACAATATCACAATACATAACACAATTTCTAAGGTGTTCCAGACACTGATGATATTTTGGCCCAGTGACTTGATTTTTTTTTTAATGCAAGAAAATGGTATACACACACAAAAAAAATCCATCTTCTAGCATCCACTGGGGAAAAAACACACCAAATAAATTCTTCCAGAAAAAATGAGACATATTCTCTGGTAGAATTCATAAAAATCAATTATGTAATGCCAGTGCACACCCTCTCAAATAAACACATACTCTTTGGGGCAAACAGTATATCAATGAGAAATCAATTAATCAAGAAAGGCTTTTAAACAATTAAAGATCAAAGAAGTTTATGCTGGAGGACGTATACTGAGCCCAGAGAAACTGCTGAGGGTTATGTATTACTGTCTTGATAATAGGCTTTTATTCTCAATGAGGAGGAATGAAAGACCAGCATCTAAAAATGGTCATATCTTGGTTTACTTGCCATTTACTACACAAGTCCTTTAGAAGTGAAAAGAATACTCAGGGGACTTCCCTGGTGGCCCAGTGGTTAAGAATCCACCTTCCAGAGCAGGGCACTCAGGTCCGTCCCTGGCTGGGGAACTAAGATCCCACAGACAGCAGGGCAACTAAGCCCTTGCTGCAACCGCTGAACCCAAGCACCACAACTAGAGAGGAGTGCACGTGACACAACCAAGACCCGATGAAAACACAAATAAGAAGAACACGCACACAGGCCTGAACTGTAACGGCACATAGAGTCAGATGGCCAGCAATGGTTAACAGACAAACATCGGACATGAAAGAGAACCTGAGAACAAAGGCAATTTACTGCATTGAACTGGCAGCTGCTCACAAAGGTTCTAAGTTCGTCAAGTGGCCAGTGATGGGCACTGAACCGATAAATGTGAGTTAGAACATAAAGCTTCCGCAGAAAGCAGAGCAGAGAATCAAGGCCATTTTCCTGGGAGAGGAAGATCCAGAGTCCAATCCACAGGCCCAGAGGGCAGGGATCCAGATGTACGATTAGAGGCTGGAGGCGATATGGATAAGATGAAAGCGGGTCCAGAATTAACGATCAGGCACCAGTGCTCTGAGAGAGGCACTCAGACGCCAGGGGCCGTCCGCTGCTGGTGCCTGGCACACGGGCGACTCTTAATTGCCTCACCCTGCAGTCACCACGGCAAAGATCCAAACTGCTGAGTGAGGAAGCAGAAAGACACAACTCGGGCTTCAGAGCGTGCAGGGGGCCTGACTCTCATCACTGCTTGTCTACATCTGTAAAGTATAAGAGGAAGTAAACATGTTGAGACCTCGTCACAGCCAATATCTAAATCTGTGTGCTGGTAATAAGAATGAGACTTACTCTTATGAAACTGGAACCAGTTATAATGAGCTTTTCACTCATTTTAACTAGGAGGTGAGGGCTTCCAGGCTCATTATACCTTGCATTATACCACCCACACACACACACACACACACACACACACACAACATTGAAATAAGTTGTGTTTTTTTTTCTTTTATGAGATTCTTCCTAACTAAAATACTCTGAGGAAGATTAAAAAATATATGTCATCTTGCCCGGCAAGCTCCTCCCCTAAACTTACAGCTTATCATTGTAAACACTCAAGAATTCTTAAGTTACAACCATAACAAACCTAAAATATGTCTCTGAGGATATTACAACCGACAATGCGAGTGGCGGTATTGAGCAATTTCTCAAAGGTACTTGGATGTGGGTTGGGCTTCCCAGGTGGCGCTAGTGGTAAAGAACCTGCCTGCCAATGCAAGAAACCTAAGAGACTCAGGTTCTATCCCTGGGTAGGGAAGATCCCCTGGAGGAGGGCATGGCAACCCACTCCAGTACTCTTTCCTGGAGAATCCTATGGACAGAGGAGCCTGGCAGGCTACAGTCCATGGGGTCACAAAAGTCAGATACGACTGAAGCAACTTAGCAGGCACACACGCACTGGATGTGGGTCAGGAAACAGCTGAGTTATTTAGCTCTGACTCCACTGTAACAAGAGTCGGAACCGGGGTATTTAAAGAAAAGAAAATCAACTGAACTATGATAAGTCTATACAAATGTGACTAACTTGCATGTGACCAGTTCAGGAGTTTTGTACAGCCACGTTCACTGGCTCTCTTACAGGTAACAACTTCGGATTCAAACTTCCATTTCTCTGGGTTATTTTGTGTTTCCAGAATACTGACTAATTCATTCGTCCCTTTATTAGCTGACAAATAGATCTTCAGCACTAAAGCGCACTGTAAAGGAAATCACAACTAGGAGCGCAAAAGGAATACAATTCATGCTGGCAAACGGTGCTTCCACCTCAGACAGGAAGGGGAGGCGGACACCACCACAGCACGGATGAACCTTGGGGACGTCGTGCTGAGTTCAGTGATGTAAGTCAGTCACCAAAAAAAAAAAAAAAAAAAAGACTGTGTGATTCCTCTTGGCTAAGGTCCCTAGAATAGTCAAATCCAAACGGTGCTAGGATGCTGATGATGGGGACTGAATCTGAAAAGGCAGAGAAGCAGGGTGATCATCCTTTAGGAAATGTTTATGTGCTCTTTTTTCTTCTTCAGGGGCATATACTCTTCTTTTATTATTCCCACACAAACTGGGAAAAGCAAGAGGCAACACATGTTACTAACCCCACTCTACGAAGAAAGTTTGGTTTGAGTTGTGTATTTGAAGTTAAAGATCCCTGGTGGGAACCAGAATTTTCAGACTGGCTAATGGCAAAGGACCAGAGAGACTACTGGCCCCGCTACAATGCTGATGCTGTTGAATAACCGACTCTCGGCAGTCCCAAGACACTCACAGAAATATGACCCAGCTTACACCCAGTCCGCTCGGGAAGAGGCATGCCTTAACTCAGAAAACAGAAATGTTCCCACACAATGTCCCCCAAAGGTCACCTGTTTTTAAAAAAAGGACCTCTACTGTAAAGTGGTATGGCCCATAAAATGTGATCCTGCAAAAAGACCCCAATAGAAGGATCTAAAACTGCGGAGGAAAACAATTTAGGCGAAGGGGCTCCCTGATAATATTATCACCTGCATAGTCCATGGCTAATTCATTTCACATGAATTTTCTAGACTTACCCACATGGCCCTATCAGATTGTTTATTTTCTGTAAGGTTCGGCCGGTTACCTAAAAATACTGCACACACACTTCTGCAGACAGCCTGGCTCTTGCCACTTTAGAGGGACTCTGGGAGAGGTCCCGACTTCCAGACCCATGTTCTCCTCTCTTCTCCCACCATCTCTCTTCATGAGTCTGCTTGCCTGACCATTACATCAATTCTACGTCATGTAGCCCAGCAGTCCCCAATGTTTTTGACACTGGGAAAAACTGGTTTCCTGGAAGATACTGACTGCTGGGCAAGGACTGGTTTTGTGGAAGACAATTTCTCCATGGATTGGGGAAGGGGGGATGGTTTGGGGATGATCCTGTTCAGGAGTGCATGACCTGGGGCCCTCACATGCGCAGTTCACAGTAGGACTCAAGTTCCTCTGTAAATTGCGAGAATTGAGAATCGAATGCTGCTGCTGAGCAGACAGGAGGTGATAATGCAAACAATGGGGAGCGGCTGTAAATACAGAGGAAGCTTCACTCGCCCGCCTGCTGTTCACCTCCTGCTGCCCAGCCCAGTTCCTAACACGCCCGGGGCTTAGGGACCTCTCTCGATGATACACGTTCAGCTAGGCATCTGTGCATTCTACCTCTAAGCATGCAAATCTCTCAGACCACCCTGAACTGAACCTGTGCTGCAGGCCAGTCAATAACTTTGCAGTTCCCTGCCTAACAGCGCACGGCCAGAGGCAAGAGTGCAAACAGAGTCCCACCCGCCATATGGCTGAATATTTCAAGGCTATAAATCAATCTAACAGGCTGTTAAATGTTTTGTCTTCTACCTTTACCATACATACACAACTCATGATTTTTTTTTTAAATCATGCAAAGCAACAGTTCACGCCAAACATGGATAACATCTATTCAAAATGAACATCTTTCTCTACGACAAACCACGATTCTCTTTGGGGCTTGGCAGGGCACGACAAGAGGAGAAGAGAGATAACTCTTCCTCACTTGCTGACTCACCCTCACCTACTCGCTCAGACCTTGCCCTCCATTCACTCAGGACACCACAGAGGAAACACCCATTTGCTCTCCCTCCTCGGGGGTCTCTCCCTCTCTGTCTCCCACTGACCAGCCGCCTCAGGAAGCAATGAGTGTGTCGTCCGTAAGTGTTCTCCCCGGTTGAAAGAGCCCCTACCAAAACACCTCTGCCCCACCTTTCAAGTCCCTCAAAGGAACTTGCAGCTGAAGGCCAGGTTCAAGTTCAGGACTCTCAGGCTCCTAAGAGTTCCAGACTAGAAGGCAGTGGTGCCTGGATCCCCTTCCTTCCACCCTGGCTCTGTCCCACACTCTGGGGATCTTGCAAACATCGACACTGAAAATTGACCTCAATCTGCAAGGCCAAGTTCCATCACGCGCGCTCTTTTCATCACTCAAGCTTGGCCAGCCACCCTGACTTGGCCCACAGAGCCCAGCTGCAGCAAAGAATCCTGCTTGTTGGTTTAGTGAGACACACCCCCCACCCCGACCCTGGACCCTCAATGTCTGAACAAGTTTCTCAATCCCCACACTCATTGGCTAGAGTCTGCCTTTAGCAAGAACCCTGTTACGCCAGTTTAGCAAGAATCTTCCTGCCTTTGCTGTCCTCTTAGTCATTTTCTCTCTGCTGACTCCTCATTCTTGCTGGCTCTCAGTCCCCAGCTGTCTTTGCTGGACTTGGAGTTGAGCTCAGTTCTATACCAAAGTCTCTCTCTTCTACTAGAGTAACTCCAATAAAATCTTCCTTGCTGTTTTTAACAACTGTCTAGTGTAGAATTTTTCTTTTTCTTTTTTTTTTTGGCTGCACTGTGCAGCATGTGGGATGTTAGTTCCCAAACCTGGGGATCAAACCCTCTGCATTGGAAGCAGGGAGTCTTAACCACTGGACCACCAGGGAAGTCTCTGAAATTTTTCTTTTACACTCCACACGTTTGCAGTCACCCCCGGCCGTCTATCAAGCCCAGGAGTACATACTAGCAGCCCAGTTTGACCTTGGGAGGATAAAGCAGAGAACAGCCCAGTGCAAGGTCTGGAAGTGGACTCCACCTTGGCCTTGGGGGCAAGGGATCCTGGGATCCTGGTGTGTGCAGTGTGATGCTCAGCCAGGAAGCATGGGCTCTGTGAGCACAGGTGAGCAAGTGACCTTGGTCTGCGGACTCTGCCCCACATGAAGGGGGACAGCTCAAGGAAGACCACACAGACTCTTCCTGAGCAAGTATAAACATTTCAGTATCCAGATTCACGCTGCATATGATCCTCTTCAAGCACGGTTACTGGGAGGCTGGAATTCAAGCTCTGAACTACACAGATGCCTGATGTACCTTTTCTATTCCTTAAACCAAAGATACAAAGTGAAAGTGAAAGTCGCTCAGTGCTGTCCGACTCTCTGCGACCCCAAGGACTACACCGTCCATGGAATTCTCCAGGCCAGAATACTGGAGTGGGTAGCCTTTCCCTTCTCCAGGGGATCTTTCCAACCCAGGGATCAAACCTAGGTCTTCCGCAAGGATACAAAGTTGGACTTAAAACCTCTGAACAGCGACACCCAATATGGTTGGGGAGGAAGAGGAGTGACTGGAGGGTGATCACTTCCTTTTAGCACTTTTCCTTAAAAATGACTCCTTTTTCAATGATTTATTCTAAAACAGGTCTACATAACTACTGTTGTTCCATCTCCACTGAGGTTTTTAACTAAACCTAGTTACTGATGGATCTTAAATGTGTACTGTATCCAGACTGTTCCCCTAAGCTTAGACGATATATCTAGCAGCATTCAGAAAAATGCTGCTTGGAGAGTCCAGAGACAATCACAAAGTACGGGGCTCTGACTAAATTAGCCATCTTGCTCTGAAACCCGTTCCTTTATGGGTCTTCTTTTTCTCCATCAATGTCATCACCAAGGTTGGCTTCAAGCTCTTACAGTAAGCCAGGTGTTCTACCTTTGAGCATAACGCTTCATTTTTTAAAAATAGATCTCAGGTGCACAGAATTGGAGTTATAACCTTTGGCACATGACACACTTTAAAAGGCCAACTATAAAGCTACAGAAATGACATCACAACGACATCACAGATATTTGGAATCTTAGCTCCAACACAGGACTCCAGAATACCTAGGAGTTGCGGCCCAGTGTACAGCCCCAGAGATCTGAGCAGTTCCTAAAGCTTTTACAAGACGGACCAATAAATAGCTTTTTATGCTCATTTTCCCTTGGAATCCCTATGAGGAACAAAACATCATGTACGTGGAAGATTTTGCCATTTTTTAAATGATTTCCACCCAAAATGGACCCAAGGTTCTCTGCAGTTACACAGTTTACACAGCCTTCCTCTCTCTTCTTGTCCTCTACTGATCCTTCAACCCCTCTGTAATCAATTCCTGTAAAAATTCCTATTGTTTGAAATGCCTAAGATAATCTTTATTCCTATCAGACTATGATTAATACATAAGTCTGTTTCCAAAACTTGAGATTTCTATCTGATGATAACTTTTATTCCAAGTTTTGCTCCGAGTTTTCCCTTGGTTTCTTTCTCCTTGATTTTTCTAAAAATGCTATCTTTCTTCACAATTCTACCCCCTTGTTACCACTTCCCAGGCTTCCATTTTCCCCTAAGAAAGCCACCTTTCTGTTTAATCTCTTATTCCATCTGGTGAGGACGTGGAGGCAGAAAAAATGCAAGCCTTCTATTTAAGAAGAGAAAATATAAAATCAGAAGACGAGGCTCCCATTAAGAAAGGAACCCTCAAATTACTGGAAATCAAAAGCACATTCTTCATTCAGGTACTATGTAGAAAAGTCTCTCTCTGAGTTGCTAATAAAAATAGACAGAATACTGATGACCTCAGTTCAGTTCAGTCACTCAGTCGTGTCCAACTCTTTGCAACCCCATGGACGGCAGCACGCCAGGCTTACTGATGACCTAGGCAGTACAAAGAATGATGAGGTAGAAGTGAAGATCTTCCAGGAAACTCTACCTGACCATATTCTAAGTTTTATCACAAATTACAAATCTTCTTTGCTGTATGTTTGGCACAATCTGAAAAGAGATAAAGACTTTCTTGTTGCTCTAATAAAATAAAAGATTTTATTAAAGAGCCTTTATCCATCACAAATGAACACTTCTATGGCCAAAAGATATAAAAGCTAATGAAACAATGAGCAAAATATAGTTATTGTGGGAGACTGCAATAGTTCATAAATCACACCTACTGTTAATCATCTCAGCTGTAGCTAAACTTCCAGTGACCTCACTGAGTTTGTTCTCATTTCCTGCCTTGGATTAAATCATAAAGCTCAAACAACTTTTAGTTTTTGAGATAAACTATTACAATTGCTACCTCCCTGCCCCAGCTGTCTGCAATAAGCTTAACAGCCAATTTAAGTACTGGACAGTTTCTAAATCTAAGTGAAAAAAAGAAATTCAGTGCCTTTCCCAGTAATAATTAGAAAAAGTGAGGATTAGGTTCTGTGAAGACCAAGGAGAAACCGGAGCAGAAATAACACTGTGAGGTGCAGCCAAAGCTCTGCCCTCTGCCTGGGGAGACAGGAGCTGGTGTCACCAGGGCTTGATAGCACAGCCACTTTGATAAGTTCCAGAAAGTTCTCCTCAACAGGAAGCTTTCACGGCCCTGGTTAGGGCTTGTGGTCTCTCTCAAGGCATGTGAAGAATTTACTCTCTGATATTAAACCCACATTCAGGTGTTTCTTTGCCCCACATTCTGAATCCCACTATTGAAGGCAACGTACGTAGGGACAGGAGATACCACCACTAACTCAGAGAAACCCAGCCACTCCTAAAAGAGCAAGGTTTTACCGAACCCTCCTACTTGGAAAACATTAAGTAGGAAACTCTGTGGCTTCAAACATGAACCAAATAGGTCTCAGGTATCTTATGATTATAAACATAAATATTAAACCATTAGCTGTAATTCAACATTTCTTGTTGTTGCTCATTCAGTTGTGTCTGACTCTTCTGTGACCCCATGGACTGCAACACGCCAGGCTCCACTGTCCATGGGATTTCCAGGCAAGTACACTGGAGTTAAGTTGCCATTTCCTACTTCAGGGGACCTTCCTAAACCAGGATTGGCAGACGGGTCTCCTGCATTGGCAGATGGATTCTTTACCACGGAGCCACCAGGGAAGGCATAATTCAACGTTCATTTCAGTCGCTCAGTCGTGTCCGACTCTTTGCCACCGCATGGACTGCAGCATGCCAGACTTCCCTGCCCATCACCAACTCCCGTAGCTTGCTCAAACTCGCGTCCATCGAGTCGGTGATGCCGTCCAAATTCAACATAGAATAATACACAAACAGCTAGGGCAGGAAAAAGAAAGGAATAGTTACTTCTGACCGGTCAGACAGTTGAAAGCTGAATTTCTGATAATTACATTTTTTTAAAAATCAAGCAGGGCAGCGGTGGCGGCGATTGCTGTTCGGAGCGGTTGAGACACCTCTGCGGCAGCCGGTGATGCAGGCAGCGTGGACGCGGGCAGGCGTGGCCGGCACCCCGAGGCATCCTCCCCGCCTCCCGCCTGCGGAGCTCCGGCCCCCGTCCGCCCTCCGGGATCCCCTCGCGGTCCTCGCCGCCGCACCTCCTGGGCTTCGGAGCCTCCGCCTCGCCGCTGAACCATGACTTGCGAATTCAAACCTGGGACCTCATCTTCGTCAAGGTGAAAGGTTATCCTCACTGACCAGCTCGAGTAGATGAAGTTCCTGACGGAGCTGTAAAACCACCCACAAACAAACTACCGATTTTCTTTTTTGGAACTCATAAGACTGCTTTTTTAGGCCCAAAGGATGTATTTCCTTACTCAGGAAATAAGGAAAAGTACGGCAAACCAAATAAACGAAAAGGCTTTAATGAAGGTTTATGGGAGATGGATAACAATCCGAAAGTGAAATTTTCAAGTCAACAGGCATCAGCTAAACAGTCAAATCCGTCATCTGATGTTGAAGAAAAAGAAACAAGTGTTTTTACAGGAAGACACCGAACATGAAGGAAAAACCAGCAATGAATGTTACCAAAGCAACTGACATAACCCCTCCAAAAGCTGCGGGGTGAGGGAGGAAGAGAAAGGCAGAAAAACAAGCAGAAACTGAGGAGGCCGGAGTAGTGCCTGCCGAACAGCATCTGCTGACCTAAAAGTGAGTCAGAGAGGACAGCCTCCAGCTACAGAGGCAAGATTCCAGAACCAAGAGGCAGACCCCAAATGGCAAAGCAGCCCTGTCCTTCAGAGAGTGGCAAGGTAACTGAAGAAGACAAAAGGAAGAAAAAGGCGCAAGAGGAAAAACAACATAAAAAACAGCTTAAAAAGGATGAAGAAGGCCAGAAGGAAGAAGAAAAGCCAAGAAAAGAGGTTAAAAAAAGAGAGGGAAAAGCAAGTTGAATCACAAAGGAAAGATTTCGCCAAAACAGGGGTTACATCAACCTCTGATCCTGAAGAGGCAGGAGATGATCAAGAAGGTGAAGAGGAAAGGTGGAAGAAACTTTGAAACTGCTCATAGAGGGGATATGCTCAAAGGACAACAGGAGAAAGAAGCCGCAGATAGAAAAGGCAAGCAAGAATAGCAAATGGAAACTGAGTAACATAATAAAGATGAAGGAAAGAAGCCAGAAGTTAAGAAAGTGGAGAAGAGAAACATCAATGGATTCGCAGCTTCAAAGGATACATGCTGAAATTAACAATTCACTCGAAATTGATAATCTTGATGTCAACGGATGTATTGAGGCCTTGGATGAACAAGCTTCACTTCAGGTCACAATGCCACAAGCTCAAAAACACACAGAGATGATTACAATGCTACAAAAAGTACAGCAATTCAAAGTCAGGCTATCATGGAAAAGTCTGCAATGTTGTATAACAAGTTTAAGAACATGTTTTTGGTTGGTGAAGGAGATTCTGTGATCACACAAGTGCTGGACAAATCCCCTGCCGAACAAACACAGCATGAGGAAGCAAATAAAACCGAAGATCAAGGGAAGAAAGGGCCAAACAAAAAGCTAGAAAAGGAACAAACAGGTTCAAAGGCTCTAAATGGAGGATCGGATGCTCAAGACACTAATCAACCGCAACACAATGGAGACACCGATGAAAGCAAAGACAACCAAGGCCAATAGGACGGAAAAGCATCCAGTGAAGAGAGAAAGACTGCAATATCTCTGAAAGATTCTAAACTAGATAACTAGGTTGACATACCTGGAATATAAAGAACATTTGAGAAGTTTGCAATGGTCTTCATTTGAAATACTTAGACTGCTGAAAGTTTTAAATTTTGGAAGCATAGGTTTTGATGTTTGAAGCTTGTTTTGAGGGAGTAATCTCCTTATCTTTGTTTAAAAGTGACTAAACATTGCTAATTGTACTTTGTGCAATATTAACAGCTACATTATACAGTGAATGTGAGGGGAAGTTCATTTAGGAAATGTTAAACTGCTCTTCCAGACATTGGTTGTAGTATATTTTCATTTAGTGTGTGTATGTTACTGTGTAATTGATAGTAGAAAAAAGTTACATTTTTAAAACTGCTACTTGTATAAACCTTTCCTCTTTTCCCAGATACTATGGGTTTTGTGCACAGTTTTTTTACAAATGTTGGATTTACCAGACTGTCTTTTCACTGTTGTGGGTTTTGTAGAATTTAAGCATTTTTATGGTTGATAAAATGTTACGTCCATACAAGTACTCACTCCCTCCTTTCTTTTATCCAAAGTTGATTTTAATCTCAGTCTACCTTGTGCTACATTATCCTGCTGCCTTGTAACAATGTGCAGTCTGTACGTCTTTTTGTATGACAGCTAGATACCCAACTGACATTGAACTGACAGTTCTAGGAGGTGCGAAACTCATGTTAACTTCTGAAGGTAATTTAGTTTTGTGGCTGAGAAGTCAGTGAAAGTCACAGCAGTTTCCTGCAGTAAGCAGTAGTGTACGTAGGGATGAATTTGGCTTTTAGGGTTCAACCATTTAAGATCCTTTACAGGTAGTAGTAGCTGAAACTGAAAACTAAATGATAAAAGTTTATTTTTGAGAAATGTCTCGAGTTTCTGAATTTTTTTAAAAGTCCCACTCATTAAAGAAGTCATTAAGTATTTTTTTAATTGGAAAAAATGCAATCCATAATGCTTTTTCAGTAAATAAAGATAAATACTATATAAGGAAACTAACATATTTGAAAACATGGCTGTATGAGAAGGGAATTTTTATTTCTAATGCATACATGTGACAGGATTGCAAAAAGCTAGTTACTCCGAGGCAGTAGACAAAAGTAAAGAAGTTGTCTGTATATTCATGTATATGGACTAAATGAGAGTGAACCAAGGTTAACACAAAATTTAAGAACAACCTTAACAGACAGCATTTCTAAGATATTCTGAATACTAGGCCAGCTGGTGCTTTGCAGTAGCTTAAAAGATGCTTCTCATGTTTGAAAACTAGGAATACAGAGGAAAAGGCTTAATACCAGTGTTTGCGTGTGACATGCATTGCATGCTTTGACCTCTGGGGTAATTGTTTTTCATCTTTATGAAAACTTGGAATCATTTCAGTAATTGGAGTTTTGCTTTTGAGAGGTCTTATAATGGAACTAGGACCCACTGTTTGGAGGGAACTCTGGCTATTATATCCGTTTGGTACTTACACAATTTAAACTTGGACAAATTTATTCTAGTTAAGCCACAAGTGTCAACATGTAAACTTGTTTTGATTAAAGAATTTTTCTATCAAAAAAAATCAAGCAATTAAAAAAAATCTAATTATTAACTCAGGGTAAACAAGAAAAGTAATCAGTATACTGATTCATCCATGAATATCATTTGGATGGCTATATAATGCATGGTGAGTATTGGTCTATCAAATACAATAATAAAAGTGGAAGACAAGGATACTAAAAGGGAAGTGTGTATGTGTGTGTTGAGCAATAAGAGGTAAAAGAATAAATTCTGATCTTCCAAGATAGAGTCAGAAGTTAATGCCTAACGCTGAAAAATTATGAAATAGTCAATATCCCTGTGTTACTTAGGCTTCTCACTTGGCTCAGTGGTAAAGAATCTGCCTGCCAATGCAGGAGACCCGGGAGATGCAGGTTCCATCCCTGGGCCAGGAAGGTCCCCTGGAGGAGGAAATGGCAACCTACTCCAATATTTTTGCCTGGAAAATTCCATGGACAGAGGAACATGGGGTCTCAAAGAGCCAGACACAGCTCAGTGACAGCATGCATGCCCTATGTTATAATACTTAGAGATCTGGTGGTAGCAACCAAAGGAGCCAGATAACAGTCTTGAGTGGTAACATCAGGAGATAGCAACTCGCTGTCTAATTTGGAATATGTATGGCTTTCATAAAAATTAAAATGAAGTGAACATAAGATTATGTAAGAAACAGTATCTTCCTCCTCATCCCTTAGGCACCCAGATCCCTCTCCTGTGTTTATGTTCCACATTTTATAAAAAGGGCTTCCCAGGCGGCACTAGCAATAAAGAATCTGCCTGCCAATGCAGGAGACGTGGTTTTGCTGTCTCAGGAAGATCCTCTAGAGAAGGAAATGGCAACCCACTCAGTATTCTTGCCTGGAGAATTGCCCAGACAGAGAAACATGGCAGGCTACAGTCCATGCGGTCGAAAAGAGTCGGGCACAACTGAGCACACACACACACACATACACACACATACAAGTGCGCACGTGTGTGACTTTTTAAACATGGAAGGATGGATGGGAGGAACTAGGGAAGGAAGGAAGGGAGTCACATTTAATTGCATCCAGGAAAAATAAATTATAAGATTTACTATTATTTTTTGTGTCACTAAGAAAAATATTTTGGGACTTTTCTGCCAATGACATTAGACATTCTCTCCAATGGTTAAGACTCTGCTCTTCCACTGCAGGGAGGCACAGGTTTGATCCCTGATCCACCTGCCACAAGGTATGCCAAAAATAAAGAAAAGAAAAATATTTCCAATTAAACTCTTGATACAATGCTTCCACATACTGAGAATTTTTATTTATACTTACTGAAAGAACCCTTTCAGATTTTCTCATACATTTTTTATCACCTATCACTCCTGTTAATATTGTGAGAAATATAGAGGTGAAAATTTAAGTATCTAACACACTTTCACAGAGTCCAGCTCTCTGAATCACTTTCCAATCTCTGAAGTCTCTTTTTGAACACACTATTTTGTTCTGCACCGTTGAGACTGCTGGCAATCCTAATACAACACTGCAAGTCAAATACAACTCAGTTAAAAAGAAAAAAAGGTTGCTGGCAATACAGACTGCTTAAAAAATGCTCCACTACTGTCTCCAAGATTTTTCTCCCAAACCACTGACACCCATTCCCAACTTTTGATGCCGATGCTTTCTCGATGTGACCAGAAGCTGTCAAAGAAAGGTTTCTGACACCCCCTTAACTCATATTTTCCTCAAATGACCCTTCGCTGGTTTGGGGATGGAAACATCCACCAGCTGCAGTGGTCCCCTCATGCCAGACGGAAGGACATGCCTACATAGTACATGCCTACACAGATTGTCTCAGCTGCATCACTGGTGATGCTCCATGGACTGAAGGAAGACTGGAAATGCACTCACTGGGAAAAACCCTGATGCTGGGAAAGACTGAAGGCAGGGAGAGAAGAGGGTGACAGAGGATGAGACGGTCAGATGGCGTCACCGATTCAACGGACATGAGTTTGAGCAGCCTCCGGGAGATGGTGAAGAACAGGGAAACCTGGCGTGCTGCAGTCCATGGGGTCACAAAGAGTCGGACACGACTTAGCGACTGAACAACAGAAACGCAAAATACATGCTGATTTCAGAGATGTTAAATTTGAAAAAGAACAATGCTCCTTCTGCTCTTTTTCTAAAACAGGCTAAATTGCTACTGCCAATGGACCTGAGGAGGAGAACACATCTGAAAGATGAGTTTTCGGAACTGCCCTACTCATTTCATTCTTCCCTATTCAATTATTTCATGGTCTTCTGTATAGGCCTGAACTATAGCTTTTCTCACACTCAACTATAATTATGTGAGCACCTGCACAGCACCCCCAGTAGACAGAGGGGCTTTCAAGGACCCATGTCTTATTTCATCTTTGCTGTGGAACCTAACATAGTATCTTGGATATAGCAGGTACTCAAAGATATTTGGGAAATAAATATAAATACATTTTGGTCTTATTTTACATGAGCTTATTTGGGCAAGAAGAGGTAGTGAAAGAGAAAGAAGTAAAAGTAAAAATCCAGTGTTGGGACTTCCCTGGTGGTCTAGTGGTTAAGAGTCTGTTTGCCAGTGCAGGGGACAGGGGTTCTATCCCTGGTCCAGGAAGATCCCACGTGCTGCAAGGCAACTAAGCCTGTGCACCGCAACTACTGAAGCCCAAACTTGAGGGCCTGTGCTCTGCAACGGAAGAAGGCGCCACACTGAGAAACCCACACGGTGCAACTATAGAGTAGCCTCTGCTTGCTGCAACTAGACAAAACCTGCACAGTCAAAGACTCAGCACAGCCAAAAATAAACAAATAAATGTTTCTTAAAAAAAGAAACAGGGTGTTAACGACAAGCATGTGTCAAGGGAATAGAGCTCAAATGTGGAACCACTGAGAATTCTAAAAAAGAAATCTTTCATACAAGTGTCATTGGCAAATTATTAATATATCAGTCCCATCACAAGCAAACAAGAATTTCAGTTCACAATCCTAGACGTCTGATTTCATGACTTGCATCACCACCCAATGAGGTCAACAGGTTTCTGTAAACATAAACGTATTAAGTTAGGGAGAAAGAGATGAAATGATGAGAAGAATCACTACATCATCTTAGGACTTTTCTCCTGCCTCATTTGCTCTGACAAGTAGAGCAATTTTATTTTAATTACTTACGACAACACTTCATGGTAGACTAGTGATACTACCACTCATTAAAAAATAATAATAATAACAAAGTCTTTGTAACACTTTAGCATCCAGTTATTAACTCTTTGCAAAAAAACCCAAAAAACTGACAGAGCCAATGATTTGAGAAAGGATTAGTGAGTTATAAAAATTAAACATGGAATACTGGACTTCCCTAGTCTGGTACAGTGGATGGCAGTCTGCCTGCCAATGCTGGGGACACGGGTTCAATCCCTGGTCCGGGAAGATTCCACATGCCTCAAGGTAACTAAGCATGTGCACCCCAACTACTGAGCCCCAGCTCTAAAGCCCATAAGCTGCAACTGCCTAGGCTGTATGCCTCGAGCCGGTGCTTCACAACAAGAGAAACCACCACAATTATTAGAGAGCACCCCACTCACTGCAACTAGGGAAAGCCCTCCAAGCAACAAAGAACCAGCACAACCAAATATAAATACATTTTTAAAATGGGATCATAAGGAAATACTAAAGAACTAGGCTCTTAGCTGAGTTTCCATACAGGAGATGTTTCAGGCGGAGGTCGTGCGTGCACGGCCAGCGGCTCAGTTGTGTGTGACTCTCTGTGACCCCATGGATTGTAGCCCACCAGGCTCCTCTGTCCATGGGACTATCCTGGCAAGCATACATGAGTGGGTTGCCATTTCCTGCTCCACAGGTAGAGCTCTACAGAATTCCATGCTGACCACATTTTCATTAGTGTTTATTCTAATGAAACATCTTAGCAGTCGGTCATGGAAAATGATTAAAACTCATTCTAATCCTGAGCTCATGCAAACTCCATGAGATGATAACTGGCAAGTTAAATCAATAAGCCAAGTGTCTAAAGTCTTTTCTGAGCTTTATACAAATCAGATGTATAAATAAGCAATAAATAAGATTTTATTGAAAACAGAGCAAATTCTCAATTTACTGTTTGAGCTTGCAAAATTTAATTATCCATTTTCATTTTGTTTCAAAATTTTCACATGTTAAAAGAATTTAAACTTTGAGGGGAAACTGGTGCAGCCTTGTTGAGGCCCATTTGGCAGTGTGTACCAAAATTTAATTTAATTTATCCATTGACACAATAACTCCATTATCAAATATCTAGAGTAGTAAGAGTACATATGGGCAAAGACAAATGTATGTTCGTGGTAATGTAACAGAAAAACAGCAACCTAAATAGTCATGGACAGGAGAATGGTTAAGTAAATGTAGGTACTGCCATACTACTGAATCAACATAACTTTAGACATAATGAAGTAAACTGATATAGTCTAATGTGAAAAAAATTCTTTAAAACACATGTTTAAATGGAAAAAAACAATATATATCTATGGTATGATTCAGTTTAAGGAAAAAAACAGACAAAACTACAGGCTGAATTCAATTATACATAAAAATTCTAGAAGGAAAATCTAACAGGGAAGGGATTGAGAAAGTAAGGTTGAATGTTTTCGCTTGCTATATTTATTGTTTAAATTGCGTCAGTGATTTGTTCATGCCTTAATTGTGTACATTTTGAAAACCAAAAAAATTAAAGGCAGGACTTTCCTGGTGATCCAGTGGTTAAGACTCCCAAGCTTCCAAGGCAGGGAACAAGGGTTTGATCCCTGCCTGGTCAGGGAAATAAGATCCCATATGCTGCACAGCAGAGCCAAAAGGGTTCTTTTCTTTTTTTTTTTTTTTAAGGGAAAAAATGAGACACCTCTCTGAAGAGAAGCATTAAAAAGCCTCACAAATTCTGTATAGCACATAAAGGCTCCCAAATCAGAGCCCAGAACTGCCACCTCACACCAGTGCTACTTTCGAAAGATTTCCGTTGGAATCCAGTGTGCTTACAAGAGCATTATATTTCAGAATTTATGTTGGAAATTATGTGACTCAGTCAACTGCCAGGAATTTCATCTGCCCCAAAAGGAAAGCAGGCAGATTACAGCTTCCTTGACCATCAACGTGTTAGTGAACGTGTTCAGCTAACATCCAGTGAATGAATTACTTCAGATATAAACGAGAGATTGGCACACATCCTCAGAGAAGCCACCTTAGGCCAGAGCCTTGTAATTCAGTCGAAAAGTGGTTGGATTTTTAAAATTAAACGCATCAAAATAATCAAGCTGGAGCCCATCAAACCAAGCATCTTGAAATAATAATAATTATTATTATTTTAATGTTAATCTTTGCGCTTTCAATAGGGCTTCACAATTTTTGACTACATTGTAAAGGATTAAATGCTGGCAGTGCTGGAGCTCTTAAAGGAGTATTCTGGAAAGTAGAAAAGTAATGAAACATAACACGTCCTTAATAAAATAAGGAACTAAACTATAAAAAATATTTTTTTACAAAAATCAGTTGAGTTCAGGGCTCTGTGATGACCTAGAAGGGTGGGATGGGGGTGGGGGCGGGGGGAAGGAGGCTCTAGAGGGAGGGGATATATGTATATACTTATGGCAGATTCATGTTGTTGTATGGCAGAAACTAACACAACATTGTAAAGCAATTACTCTCCAATGAAAAATTTTAAAAATAAACAAAATTTTAAAAAATCAGTTGAAACCGGCTAAGTGACACAAACCCAGCAAACCCTCCAACTGCAAGGCCTGCAGAGGGTTCTCCTGGAGCCAGGTCCTTGGAGCTGAGATTCAAGGTGAAGAAGCCTAACATGTCCCTTTTTCTTGCCCTTCGTCTGCTGTTTAGATGCTCCCTCCCCTGGCAGCCGAACGTTCTTCACCGTCTCTAGCACAGAAGCTAGAGTAAGCCACTCATCCCAACTTGCCTGGAGCATCTCCAGTTTTACCAGTGAAAATCCCGTACCCTAGGAACTACCTGGTTTAGCCAGGTCTTTACCTGGTGGCTCAGAGGTTAAAGCGTCTGCCTCCAATGTGGGAGACCTGGGTTCGACCCCTGGGTCAGTAAGATCCCCTGGAGAAGGAAATGGTAACTCACTCCAGTATTCTTGCCTGGAGAATCCCATGGATTCTGGCTTACAGAAGGCACAGGGGAATTTTCTGGAGTGGGTAAATGCTCTATATCTTAACTAAGTTGCAACCAACTGCTGACTTAAAATGTGTGCATTTGTTATATGTAAACTTAACCTTCCAAGACTTTATTTCTATTTTATTATTGGAGTATAACTGTTATACAATGTAGTGTTGGTTTCTGCTGTACAATCAAACTAATCAGCTCTGTGGATACATAAATCCCCTCCCTCTTGGACCTCTCCCCTAACCACCCCCATCCCCCCTACCCAGGTCATCACGGAGCTATATATAGCAGCTTGCCTCCAGCTATTTATTTTATACCCGGGGTCGCTAAGAGTAGGGCACGACTGAGCGACTTCACTTTCACTTTTCACTTTCATGCGTGGAGAAGGAAATGGCAACCCACTCCAGTATTCTTGCCTGGAGAATCCCAGGGACAGAGGAGCCTAGTGAGCTGCTGTCTATGGGGTCGCACAAAGTCGGACACGACTGAAGCGACTTAGCAGCAGCAGCAGCAGTGTATACATGACATGAGCTGATTTTAAAAATAAGAGTGAGGGACTTCCCTGGCAGTCCAGCAGTTAAGACCCCGCGCTTCCGCTGCAGAGGGTGCAAGCACGCTCCCTGGTGGGGGAACTAAGATCCCACATGCTGCGTGGCGGAGCCAAAAAAAAAAAAAAGAGCCAGATCTTCCATCACCCAAAGGACGCAGGATAGACCGGAGCAACATCTTTTAAGGATGCTGTTGGAGCGCTCCCTGAAGCTTGAGGAAGGTCGAAGTTCCGGGGTCACTCTCAGCTCTACACTTACAGGAAGCTAGGGCAGCAGCCTGTTACCCCAATCCCTGTGAAAAATCAATTCGAAAATCACTCCGAGCTTGTGCAGCCCTCCATTACAGGAAATTGTACAGATTCCTTCTCTGGAAATATCGAAAGAAAAGCAGGGCCACTGTTCTCCCTTTCTGCAGTGTTTTGCTGTTGTTATAACCATGAACTCATCGAAAGACTAGAAGACCCGGGGCACAATAGAAAAGGAGGCGGGGTAGATTTGAGTGCCTTCTGAACAATGCACTAGGGCAGCCCAACATAAACAGAGATAATCCCGACTATGGGAACCTAATCTACTGAAAATGCGTGAGGTGGCTTTTGCTCAGGAGGTGGTCTCCGTTCTGACCCTGAGGTCTTATCTACTCACTTCGAGGAAACATCTGAGAGTTGGCGAGATACTAGGGGATGGAGGCACAGGCCCTCAGGATGGAGGGATGGGGTACCTCAGGGGGACCAGAGAAGTCAAACCGGTGCCCTTCAGCCAATCATGAAGTGACCCTACCCTTCACAACCTCGAGTATTTGGTTTTTTAGAATATTATCTTGCCCTGCTCCCAGGAAACCATCACTTCTCAGTTCTCTGTCTCTTCCTTGATTCTAACGAGGCCCAGAGACCTGGGAGGCGCTACAAGTTGTTGGCATCTGAGGCTGGAATGGATGGACTCTGCCTTATTGCTGGACAGCCCTGAGACAGCTATGACCTTGCAAGGCCCACAGGAGGGGAGGCTCTGCCTCCTGGTGGTGAACGGGGAAGGAGACAGCAGTCCAGCCGGCTGGAGCTCCCATGAACTTGCACTGGAAACTTCTCAAGCAAAAAGCCAGAAGTTCTCCCACTTGCTCCGTACCTGGCGAGGGATAAGAGACGCCTGAGCCTCGGGTGTGTGCGTGCATGTACGCTGCCATGTGCCAGATATCTGCTGGTTCCTGCTAGCCAGTAAAGCGGCTCCTCGCGCTGCACCCGCAGAGCCAAACGTCTTCCCAGAATTATTTCCCGACTGGGAAATGGAAAGTAACTGGGTTGACTCTCCCATCTGCTGGTATGTAATGAAGTCTGGTCCACAGCCGAGATCCTGGCCCCAGGGGAACATGAGAGACAGTCCTGGAGCTGAGCGGGCATGCAGGGGCCCCAGCGCAGCATCATCTGTCCAGGTGGACCCCTCGGGCCAGCCGCCTGGCGCTGATGACCACCCCGGACCCCATTTCACTCAGGTTTCCTACCATATCCTCAGGTCCCCTCCCGTCTAATAACGAGCCGTGGATAGCGGCTGGGTTTTACAGTCCAGGCCATTCAGGTGCCAAGCCTTGAAAATAAATCCTCCCCCAGTAACTTGGAGCTAGTGCTCAGGAAAAATAATGGCACCAGAGAGATATCTTTGAGCTCGCATGAAAGGAGTGAGAGGATTAGAATCGGTGAATGACGTTATGAGAACAATAGCACTTTCGCTGATCCAAGGTACATAAGAAAATTAAGAGGGGATAACACAAAATCAGGATGAAGGAGAGAGACAGGGAAATGCCGAAGTAGTGTCTCATCTACAGCACAGCTGGAACGAGGCCAAGATGAACCATGGAGTAGTATTTCTACTAATCTGCTCCCTCGCAGATACGCTGAAGGGGATGCGCTTACAGAACGGCTCTGTCTCAGACTGAAAAACTGCACAGCGCTGTTAGTTCATCAGAAAAGGAGACTTTAGACAATCTTCATTTGGGGTTTAAAACAATAACAGGCCAAACGAAGAGGGAGTAATCTAGAGCAGCGGTCCCCAACCTTTTCAGCATCAGGAACCGACTTCATGAAAGACAATTTTTCCACAGACTGGTTGGCGGCGGGGGTTGGGGGGAGGGGCAGGGGATGATTTCGGGATGATTCAAGCACATTGCATTTATTGTGCCCTTTATTTCTATTATTATTACATCAGTTCCACCTCAGATCATCAGGCCTTAGGTCCCTTAGATAAAGGTTAGGACCCTTTATCTAGAGGACTATGTCATGACCAGCTCTAAATAAAGCACGTGTGAACCTCACTAAGCACATTAGAGACTCTTGAAGCTCAAAACTCTTAGTTGTACTCGACCAGCATTCGCGGTTCACAGCTCAGAACAGGCATTTAACCGCTTCCAACCAATTCTGGATGGACATCGGGTCACACCTCCTCGTGGGTGTTCTACAGGCCGAGGGAACCGTTCTGACAGTTAACATTCGAGCAATGATTAAGTGTTTAGTCGCTCAGTCATGTCCAACTCTTGCGCCTCCGTGGACTGTAGCCCGCCAGCTTCCTCTCTCCAAGGGATTTCCCAGGCAAGAATGCTGGAGTGGGTTGCCATTTCCTTCTCTAGGGGATCTTCCCAACCCAGGGATCGAACAAGTGTCTCCTGCATTGGCAGGCAGATTCTCCACCACTGAGGCCCCCAGGGAAGCCCTAAACAACAGTGTATCACACTTAAAACCCATCCTTACTGACTACACATCTTCATTATCTTTAAAGATCCAAGACAGTAAAATCCTCCACCAGCAGTAAAACTCTAGACCTTTAAAATCAACATTACCAAGCTACTTTCTTGAAGAAGCCTTCAACCTATCTTCAAAGACATAGAAGAACCAAGGAAAGCAAAAGTGAAGCCCTGGGAATAAAGAGTACACCAGCATGAAGTTTAAAAAGTCCTCAAAAACATAGCAATGACTGTACCACTGGAACGGCCATTTGATCCAGTCAATTCACTCTCCAACCTCAGAGCCACGCAAAGCAAGATAGAAAATACTGGCCAGCCAATCACAGGCCTAAGAGTCCATCCCAATGGGAAAAAAAAAAACATCACTATGAATTTTTAGAACACTGGTTATTTACAAAGGAATGGGAAGAAAAATATTACCAGATACAAAAAGGTAATAACCTAATATGAAGGTGAACCCAATTCCAGAGTGTTCTTAGTTAGTACAATATTTACGGTATCTTTCCTTCAAACACAGAAAACTGTACCAAAATCAGAAATCTAATGTCCCTTAATTAAATGAGCCTGTGTGACTGACTGGTCACAAAGCTCACTTACAAAGGAAAAAGAATAAGAATGACAGTGGACTTCTAGAAAACACTGGTGCAAATCTTCCAAAATTCTGAAGGAGGATAAACTTGCCCTACACAGACCCTTTAATGGTAAACTTTATTTATGTACCTAAAATTCATTTGTTTTATACATACAAACATTCTACCTACATAGATAGGTATATATATCTATGGAAAACTGCTAAAATAAAGTAAATGATAATTAATAAAAATTAAGCAATCATTTGAAGACAATTATTAGCTCCAGGTAAAAATATCCAAAAGGGAAATGTAAGATGATTTAGTGCTTAGAAATTATTTAAAATAGTTAGGAGGGCAAAGAGAAATGTGGGGATGGTCAAATACAAATTGGAGAAGACTGATGACTGTTGAAGCCGGATGAAAAGTGCAAAGATGAAAACTTAAAATTCTAACGATTATATAGTAAACAATGATTTCTGATGTCATTAAAAATAAACGAAATAACTATCTCAAGAAATACAAGTATGCACATATTATTTAGAAATATGAACACAAATTCCAGGAAAGCTACAGGAAACAGAAGTACAGAGGAGAGGGAAAGAGAACTTTTTTTAATTAAAAAGTTTAGGAGATGTGATATACAGTGGACTATTACTCAGCCATAAAAAGGAATGAAATAACGCCATTTGCAGCAACACACATGGACCTAGAGACGGTCATACTTAAAAGTTAATTCAGAGAAAGACAAATATCATACAACAGCAGTCAATGCGAAATCTAAAAAAGGGAACAAATGAACTCATCTACAAAACAGAAACTGAGTTGCAGATGTAGAAAACAAACATGGTACCAAGGGGTAAGGCAGGGGAAGGGTAAATTGGGAGGCTGGGATTGACATATACACACTGTCATATGTAACATAAATAGCTGATAAGGACCTACTGTACACCCCAGGCATATACCCTCAGAGTATTGAGGAAAGGCAAACATATAGATTCGTTTACCCAGTTGAATAAACAGCCGTTAAGAAGAACTCAACTCAATATTCTGTAATGGCCCATATGGGAAAAAAAAAAAAAAACAACTAAAAAAGAAGGGATATATGTACATGTATAACTGACTCACTTTGCTGTGCTGTACACCTGAAACTAACAAAACATTGTAAATAAATTACACTCCATGGGATTTTCCAGGCAAGAATACTGGAGTGGGCTGCCATTGCCTTCTCCAGGGGATCTTCCCAACCCAGGGATCGAACCCGGGTCTCTTGCATTGCAGACAGATGCTTTACTGTCTGAGCCACTAGGGGAGCCCAAAATTTTCTTAAACATCTCTTAATACTATCTCATTTTTTAAATTGCTTCTGCATTACTTTGGTAAAAGGAAATGGCAACCCACTCCAGTACTCTTGCCTAGAAAATTCCATGGATAGAAGAGCCTGGTGGGCTACAGTCCATGGGGTCGCAAAGGGTCAGACACAACTGAGCGATTTCACCTTCGCTTTGGTAAAAACAAAACTCTTTATCCTCATAAGTTATTTTTTGTTATAGTTGTACATAATTTCAATATCTTCTTCCCATTATTTATGTAATGCAAATTAAAAATTAAGGGTGACATCTGAACATAAAAAAGCATAACTAGAAATGATAAGAATTCAATAGCTGTTTTCATTATGAGGTTTGACTGTACATACTGCCCTCTAGTGTCCAGTCATGGGAAATCATCTCAAATTTTATAAACTATCAGCCAGTTCAGCCGCTCAGTCGTGTCTGACTCTGCAACCCCATGGACTGCAGCACGCCAGGCTTCCCGGTCCATCACCAACTCCTGGAGCTTGCTCAAACTTGTGGCCAAGTCGGTGATGCTATCCAACCATCGCATCTTCTCCTGTCCCCTTCTCTTCCTGCCTTTAATCTTTCCCAGCATCAGGGTCTTTTCCAATGAGTCAGGTCTTTGCATCAGGTGGCCAAAGTATTGGAACTTCAGCTTCAACATCAGTCCTTCCATTCAGGACAGATTTCTTAAATTCACTTAAATTTTCAAATGTCACATGCTCTCTTAATCTTGGATCTTCTAGCCTCTCCATGGAGTAAGTCTCCTATTTCTAGGACCCAATCAGGTGTGGACTATTAGTTTTATAGTCTGGCTTCATTATGGATTCAATAGGTTTTGATAGGCGGGTCCTGGAACCTAGTCATGATTAATGGGGAAATGTGTCCTGAATTCTTAACAACTATTTATTCAACTGGGGAAATGAATCTATATGTTTGCCATTTCCTCAATATTTTGAGGGTATATGCCTACAAAATCAAATATAATGCTGACAGAAGTCTCACACATAGATGCTCAAAAAGCAATGTGTAAGTCCAGCAAGTGACTGATTGCAGAACTCATTTTGCTATTTGTGGGCAATTTGGAGGAATGAAGTGTCTCATATGCAAGTGTTCACTGTTGTCATGAATAACTGCTTTAAACCAAATATTTAAGGAATATGGACAAGGCAACACAGAGAATATGATCAAAATCATTTCTGGAGAGAAAATGGAGAGAGTAAATGATGGAAGGTCCCCCTTGACACCCTCCATCCCCTCTCAAAAGAAAAAAACAAAACCCAGGAACACTCACTTTTCACACTTTTGCAATGAAAAGAATGCACTTTCTTCCTAAACTTTTATTTACTCCTTGATAAAATCACCCACCTTTCCTTGCCAAAACACTGACACACTGCGTGTCAGTCTCTCGACACATATTCAGTTCCAAGATTTGATCCTCTGCCTTTAGATAAGGGAGGGAGCCCTGTGGTTCCCCCAACTCCAACAGTTTTCTGTTTCTGGAGTGGCTGCCCCCTCCTTTCCCACCCTCGCTCTGCTGATCACAGAAGCATGCTCTTGGACCTGAGTGTTCGATCCTGCTGTGTCAGCACTACAGCAGCGTGGGCCGGGCTCTCCAGAGAAGCACCCTCTTCTAATCTTCCTCCTCCAACAGCTCTATTCAAGGTCAGACTTTTTTTTACCTAGCTCAAGGTCATTCTGATGTTAGCTCCTAACCCATGAGCAGAGATCCTATTTCCTACATCGGTATCCCTTTTTGAGGGGGTGGGGGCACTTGGAGCTGCACGCAGGACCTTAGTACCCCAGCCAGGGGTCAAACCTGCACCCCCTGCAGTAGAAGGGCAGAGTCTTAACCAAGGGATGTCCCCCATCAGCACTCCCTTGATAAACATTTTGACCAAGAGCACCGGATGATGAATTTGTACCCACCCATGGAAAATCAGAATGATAATCCTTGCAAAACTTCTGCCCCTCACAAACATGCCATACAGAACTTGGACATTTCAGATTCTGAGTTCTTTGTTGGCAATTGTAGATCATAACCTGTCAGTTACACTGCAAATTTTTTGCTTTTTCTTTTTCTTCTTCCAGTTTAATGAGATACGATAGATTCACCGCGCTGTATAAGTTTACAGCATAATGATTTGACTTATGAACATCATGGAATGATTACCCCCAAGCTGAGTGGAGCTCCATCATGTCACAGAGATTAAATTGCAGTATTTTATATTTATGGCACACTTGCTTTCCCGAAAGTCAACAAGTTCATAAACAGGGATAATAGTTTCTAGTATAAACACTGACTCTACCAACACGACACATAATCTGTGCCATGAAAAGGCTCTGTCTGCTTCTCTTTAGGCACAAGAAGTTTTTTTTTTTAAAGGCTGTTGCCAAAGTCTTCAAGAAGTCACCAGAGTATCTGAGAGAGAATGTGGGTTTCTGAGCCAAGGGAGTTAGGAATTAAAAAAAAAAAAAAAAAAAAAACAACTCAGTTTAGCTGTACGTTGAATATGACTTGGAGCATATTATCATAACTCTGAGTCACAGCACCCTCATCGTTCAAATGAGGACAAGACAGACCTTCTAGGACGATTTTGTGCCTGTAACGCAGAGAGTACTTGGCAAATGTTAGCTTCCCCCCTTTCCTCTTGCCGTGTCCGGAGGCAGCCCTAGGTTCCTCCCCCTTCCCCCCAATCAGTCCCATCTCCCACTCAAGGGACGAAATGACCACCACGCATCACAAGCTTCTAAACAAAGCCACACCAGCAGGAAGAAACTGGCCTCACTCCTTGCTTTAGGCCTCCACCTGCATCACCAGAGGTTCTCGGTTTCTTGGAGCAGGAATCTTTCCAACCCCAGAGAGGCCTCCTGAGGAGTAATAAACCACAGATCTGCCCAAGTCACATCAGAGATCCCCTACCCACTCCAGCCCCGCCCCAGGCTCGTCTACCGAACACCAGCTACAAGTTTCTCCCTGGGGCTCCACTTCTCTTCTGGATAATCTGTTCTGTTTTCTTCTCCGTTTCCACTTAGGTGTTCTCCCCTTCGCTTCCCCTTTACTCCCGATTAAAACAGCCTGACAAAGGGCATCTTCTAACCTAAAAGACAAACCCGAGGCCGCTCCTCCGGCAGCTCTCTGCTGCCCCCTCTTGTCATAGAACGGAACTGGTCCCCACTCTGGCCACAAACAATCAAGTTTCAGGAATGCTCAGTTATTTATTGAGGGCCTATTGTGTGGGAGGGACTGTGGCCAGTATCAGAGATACAGTGATGTGCAAAATCAGAAATGCCTCTGTGTTCCTGGAGCCTACACTATACAGTGGAAAAGCCAGCATTTATCAGCCACTCACGTAAATCAACGAAAGACCAGAACTCAACTTGTCATGAAATCCCATGAGAGCCCTTAAGAGGGAATTGACCTTGTCAGAGAGGTCCAGGAGGGCTTCCTGGAGGTAGTGACCCAGGCTGAGATGGAAAGATGAGTGGAATAAACAAACAAAGAGGGAGAAGGAACATTCCAGAGGGGAGTCAGAACATTCCAGTTCTAAGGGGAGTTATAACATTCCAGTCAGGTGTTCTAAGATCTATGGTAAGAGGGATCACAAGGGAAATCAGCGTAGCCAGAGAAGGTGGGGTGGGTAACGCAGCTGGGTGGGCTGGAGGCCACTGTTGGGGGACCAGGTAAGAGTTACAGTGGATTAGGGTAAAGCTGTGACGATGGAACCTGGGAGGATGAAAAGATTTGAGAAAACATTTAGGAACTATTTTCCATGTTTAGGAAATAGAATCAAAAGAATTTTATGATGGATTGGACTCCTACAGAGGGTAAGGGGAACAGGTCTCCAAGGACCCCTACTTCCCTGCCCTGCGTAAACGGATGGACACTGCACCCACTATTTGAGTCTGGAGGTGAGTCTGTGACCCATAAAATGGGTACAAGCAGACAATCGGTTATTCAGATACGGAGTCCAGAAGAGAGGTCTGGAGTGAAGGCGCAAGGGCCTGTGTGCTATCTGAACATGGGCTGCAGTCCTGGAGGGGCCTACCCCGGCCAGTAGTTCTCAACTACTGAGCAGGACTCCCGAGGGGGGTGGGAATTTTCCAGGGAAAGGGAGGTAGGGGCGGGTATCTCACAGTGACTGAGGGGTTGCGAACTGCCATTCACAGGGGGAACCCGGGATGACAGACAACTTGCAAAGCGCAGCGCGGTTCGCAGAGAAGAAATGTCCTGTGTGCCACGTGCCATGGAGGTTAAAACCCTGTTTTTAATTATGTGAGCCTAGAATCCAACTTTATCTTCCGTATACACACCAAAGCTTGTATTTCGTGCCTAGTTTCAATTTACACTGAATTTCCAGTGTAAGAACCATGTAAATTAAGGGGAAATCGTACTACTGTTTAGTCTTTACCCTGACCTACTCACCATTTCAGAAGACTGCATCACTGCTCGAGGTAACTGAGTGCCAGTTAAACAGCCCTCTGTCCGTCTACGAAGCAGAGTCTCCACAAGGAGCCACCCATGTTCACAACTGACGATTCTACACAGAGGCTTAGCACGTGGCTACATCGTGATGCCTTCGTATGGCCAAGCACACATACTGAAATACCTATTACATACAAAGCTATTTTCTTTATATTACAGAGAAGGCATGATATTTTTAAAATTAAATATTGTTGTAAGAAGCAGGCACTTAGGCTGATGGGATTGGGGACCACCAGGCCAGGGAGAAAGTCTACAGTCAGGAACAGAAAGGGCCTTGGATGAGTCTTGATTGTTGTTCAGTTGCTCAGTCATGTCTGACTCTGTGACCCCCATGGACTACAGCACATCAGGCTTCCCTGTCCTTCTCCATCTCCCGGAGCTTGCTCAAACTCATGCCCATTGAGTCAGTGATGCCATCCAACCATCTCATCCTCTGTCATCCCTTTCCCCTCCTGTCTTCAATCTTTCCCAGCATCAGGGTCTTTTCCCATCAGTTGGCTCTTTGCATCAGGTGGCCAAAGTATTGGAGCTTCACCTTTAGCATCAGTCCTTCCAATAAATATTCAGGACTGATTTCCTTTAGGATTGACTAGTTTGATCTCCTTGCAGTTGAAGGGACTCTCAAGAGTCTTCTCCAGCACCACAATTTGAAAGCATCAATTTTTCAGCTCTCAGCCTTCTTTATGGTCCAACTCTCACATCCATATATGACTACTGGAAAAACTGTAGCTTTGACTATAAGGACCTTTGTCAGCAAAGTGATGTCTCTGCCTTTAAATATGTTGTCTAAGTTGGTCACTGCTTTTCTTCCAAGGAGCAAGCGTCTTTTCAGTTTATGGCTGCAGTCACTGTCTATAATGATTTTAGAGCCCAAAAACAAAATCTGGATTCCAACATTGTTTTTTATGATGTCAGTAGCTCTCTTATTATCAAGGTCCAACCTTCACTGATGGATTCTAATGTTTAATGGCTACCTAGAAAAGGGTCTTGCAAGGGCAAAGGAGAAAAGAAACAGAAATGCTGGGTTGAAAAAGCACAAGAAAAAGAATATTTCAAAAAGGAAGACATAGTTAATGACATCCAATGTTGCTGAGAAGTACGGACAAGGACTAGACAAGGCCTCCATCTTACTTAATCTGGAGGATCTGACAAGAGAAATGTCACTGACAAGTCAGCAAGAGCTGTTTCAGTGGAAAGGGAGTAGTTTATCACCATAACAGAATTATTGAGTATAATTCCATTATACTGAATACAATTCCCTGTGCTATTAGTAGGACCTTGCTATTTATCCATTCAATATCATTCTTTATATAATAGTTAGGATCTTGCTATTTATCCATTCAATATCATTCTTTATAAAATAGTTCAATTCAGTTCAGTTCAGTCGCTCAGTCGTGTCCGACTCTTCGCGACCCCCATGAATTGCAGCATGCCAGGCCTCCCTGTCCATCACCAACTCCCGGAGTTCACTCAGACTCACATCCATCGAGTCGGTGATGCCATCCAGCCATCTCATCCTCTGTCGTCCCCTTCTCCTCCTGCCCCCAATCCTTCCCATCATCAGAGTCTTTTCCAATGAGTCAACTCTTCACATGAGGTGGCCAAAGTACTGGAGTTTCAGCTTCAGCATCATTCCCTCCAAAGAAATCCCAGGCCTGATCTCCTTCAGAAGGGACTGGTTGGATCTCCTTGCAGTCCAAGCGACTCTCAAGAGTCTTCTCCAACACCACAGTTCAAAAGCATCAATTCTTCGGTGCTCAGCCTTCTTCACAGTCCAACTCTCACATCCATACATGACCACTGGAAAAACCATAGCCTTGACTAGACGGACCTTTGTTAGGACCTTGTTATTTATCCATTCAATATCATTCCTTATATAATAGTTGCTGCTACTGCTAAGTCACTTCAATCGTGTCCGACTCTGCGTGATCCCGTAGACGGCAGCCCACCAGGCTCCCCAGTCCCTGGGATTCTCCAGGCAACAACACTGGAGTGGGTTGCCATTTCCTTCTCCAAGGCATGAAAGTGAAGTCGCTCAGTCGTGTCCATGTCCAACTCTTAGTGACCCCATGGACTGCAGCCCACCAGGCTCCTCCATCCATCGGATTTTTCAGGCAAGAGCACTGGAGCAGGTTGCCATTGCCTTCTCCTATATACAATAGTTAGAACCTTGCTATTTATCCATTCAATATCATTCTTTATAAAATAGTTAGGACCTTATTATTTATCTGTTCAATATCATTCTTTATATAATAGCTTGCGTCTGCTAACCTGAAACTCCCACTCCACCCCTCTCTCGCCCCCTGCCTGGCACCCACAGCTCTGTCCTCTGTCTGTGAGTCTTTCTATTTTGTGGATAAGTTCATCTGTGTCATATTTTAGATGCCACATACAAGTGCTATCACATATTTGTCTCTGTCTGTCTGACTTCGCTTAGTATATTATCTCTAGATCCAACCGTGCTGTGCAAATGGCATCATTTCATTCTTCTTTATGGCTGAGTAGTATGTTGTTGTATATATGTACCACATCTTTATCCACTTCTCCTTCAAGGGACATTCGGGTTGTTCCCATGCGTTAGCCATTGTGAACAGTACTGCTATGGACATGGGGGTGCATGCTGAAGATCTTCCTAACGGGGCTGCAGATAAAGGTGACCTCCAATCACACAAGAAGCACTGCCGATGTCTGTGGACAGTGTTGAATGAGCATTGAATGGCAAGCATTGAAAAATGGGAACTGCATCTATTCCATTTTGGTACTAAATTATTTTTAGGAAACTTCGAGCACTAGCTATGGGGCTTACAATGATCTTGTCTAAAGACCTTTAGAGACATTGGGCAAGAAAACACAGCAAGGATGCAAAGAAGCTGTAGGAAAAGGTTCAGTGACCAGGTTGCAAAATGTGCGCACACCCTGTAGTTCAGATGTTGCAGAGGAAATGGAGTGTATCTCTTGTGCAACTAATCCAGGTTTGAGCCTAAATCCCCATCCGTTGGGCATAAAGGGAAAATAGTGGATTCGGTCCAAACGAATGAAGAAACTTAAAACAGTCCTCTGAAGTACCACCCATTCTCTCCAGGTAAAAAGGCCTGTCAATTTCTCAGATTTTGCCTCCTCTTCTCCAGGACCATATCTGCCGGGGGAAAAGATGCCCTGGAACCTGTGTGGTGTCCTCTGATTTCTCTGACCTTGAAGTGGACATCCTGCTGCTGGGGCAGCCAACCTCGGCACCTGGTGTAGCCCACGATCTGGTCCTGAGGAGCCCCGCCCAGGCCGGGGATGCTCCACTGATGACTCAGCCCCTCCTCTCTGCTCTCCGGGGGTACACCTCCCTGAGGATAACCACATCTTTGATGGTACATTTAGGACATTTTTAAACAGAAAGTAATGATTGGAGAGGATGCTGGCCCTGTAGGTGAAAAGAGGACTGTCCTGGGCAAACTGGGACATCTGGTCACCCCGCACCTGCATCTCCACTACACACACTACAGGGCCTTGGCTAAGCATCCACCTGCAGCCTTTTCTGGCATGCACTTCGCAGCTCCCCATTAGGAGACATCCACCACGAGAATACAGAGGCCCCCTGCCTTGCCCAGTGAACAACTCCACATTTTAGCTTGAGACCTGCTGGTCATTGTGGTTTCCTCAACTTATCAAGATATTTCTAAAGGTTCCTCTTCACAATCTGACCCCAAGGCATGATTTGGGGGTTGGTAAGGACAATTTAAACCCTGCCTCCATCTTCCTCCTCTCCTCTCTTTGTTCTTTTCCCACCAACTCCCTTCCTCCCAGCAAGGAGCAGCAGGACTTGTGACCAAGATGTCACAGCTGGAAGGATGATCTTCTCAACAGGAGAAATGTGAGCTGAGCCCTCTAGTCTTCATTCCTGCTATGTTAAAGCAGGAGCTAAAAACAATTTAGAAAACTGTCCTCAAGAGAAGAGTCTGACTTCAGAAGGCTGTTTACTCTCTTACAGAAAATATCCTGTTACGAAAGTCAACAATGAACAAAAATGTCGAGCGTTCCTTCTGTATCACTTCTATTCTCCCCCAAAACAGATTATATGATTTGGACCAGCAAGAGAGACAATGATCTACTCTAAAGTAAAGAAATCTTTACCCCAAAACCTCTATTAGTTTAATCTGTTACAACCCTATTATTATTGCTCTTTAGCTTTCTATTTGCTTATCTGAATATAAACGTGGTAATGATCATAGAAGCGTGTACACTTAGCAACAGACTGCCAAACTTGAGGAAGCAGAAACCGACAGAACTGCAAGGAGAAATATACAAGTCCACAATTATCCCCTGGAGACTTCAACACCCCTCTATTGGAAATGGAGAGATCCAGCAGGCAGAAAGTCAGTGAAGACGTAGCTGAACAAAGCAACACCATCAGTCAGCTGGACATAACGGACATCTATACACTATTTCATCCAACAACAAGAGAATACACACTCTTCTCCAAGGTTACATGGAACATTCATCAAGAACAAATTCTGGCCACAAAACACATCTTAACAAACTTAAAAGAATAGAAATCATACCATGTCTGCTCTCAGACACAATGGAATTCAACTAGAAGTCAAGCACAGAAAGTAACAAAAATCCCCAAATATGTGGAGATTAAACATCACACTTCTAAATAACACATCAAAGAAGAAACTTTAAAATGGAAAAAAAAAAAAATTAAAACACATGAAAATGAAAACACAACTTACCAAAATTCGTGGGATACAGAGGAAGAAGTACTTAGAGGTAATTTCATAGCATTAAATGTATGTAACAGAAAAGAAGAAACATCTAAAATCAATAACATTAAGTCTCCACCAAAAAAGAAGGGCAAATTAAATCCAAAGTAAGTAGAAACAAAGAAATAATAAAAATTAGAGCAGAAATCAATGAACTTGAAAACAAAATCAATAGAAAAAAAATCAATAAAATCAAAAGCCAGATCTTTGAAAAGATCAATAACACCAATAAACCCTAGTCAGGCTAAAAAAAGAGAGAGGGGATATAAATTAGCAATATCAGGAATGAGAAAGGGAACACCCCTGTAGAAACCACAGATCTCAAAAGGATAATAAAAGAATATTATAAATAAATATTACAGTAACTCTCAGGTTGTATTGATAATTCTGTCATTATTTATTGAGCAACTACCATGCCCCAGGCAACACGGTATGCAATATACATGAATTATCTTAAAACTTCACAAAAACCTCAAAGAAATTGGACTTACTCTCATATTACAAACAAGAAGCTTAAAGAGATTGTAACAGTTGTAACATCACAGATCTCACAAGTAGTGGAGATGAATTCAGCCCAGCTCTTACTGACCATCAACTCCCAGGCTTTTCCATTCCACCACAGAGCTTCTCAAGCAATGTGGGGTACATACTTTGATTATAGTATAGCTCACCCTACCCCCTCTCTGCCAGGAAAAAAAGAAAGCCACATCATGTCTGCAAAATAAGGAAATATATAAAACTGAGCTGCCTTTGGTCATGAACAGAGAAGTTCTTCCTGTCGGTCTGTGTTTTTAATAATTGTTTGGCTAGTGTAAGACAACTTTCAACTTCTTTCTCCCAAGGAACAAAGTGATACAAAATAGAGCATGATGGGATATTACAAAGAGATTCTTTCTATAGTTCATGCCAGAAACGAAGGAAGCAAATGAGGAAGAGGAGACAAGGGCGAAAATGCTGGCCAGTAAGTAAGTCAGAAGAGGTATGAGGGCAGAGGAAAAGAAGGTGAAACACTTGATCTCTGCTAAAATGAAAGAGATAATCTAGGGACTTCCCTGATGGTTCTGTGGTTGAGACGCCTAACTTCCACTGTAGGGGGCACAGGTTCCAACCCTGGTTGGGTAACTAAGATCCTGCATGCCACATGGGGTGAAAGAAAGAAAGAATCTAGTTTATATCTAAGCCTAGCAACTCTTTTCCGTGTGCTGAAACACACCACCCTCCACCACCAGCACCATTACCATCCATCATTTCATATGCTGAAGCTGAAACTGAGAAAATCATCTACTTGTGTGGGCACCATGGTGTCCTGGTACCAGATGTCAATTAAGACAGAGCACTGGCTAAAGTGATCAAAGTTATAGGATAAGGAAAAACCAAGCAGTCACTTGGTTGCCATAAAAAAACAAACCCGTGGCGGATTCATGTCAATGTATGGCAAAACCAATACAGTACTGTAAAGTAAAAAAATAAAAAATAAAGAGCACACACACAAAAAAAATGCTCGTTTCTTTATGCTTTCAACTCCTCTCCAGATATTGGCCACCCAACCAGGGAGTGTTTGGAAAACTGAATTTAGAGGCTGAAAGTAGGCGACTTCAGAAATTAGAGAATTCGCCTTCACTTTAAACTACAAGACAACTAGGAAGCCTGCAAGCTGCTTGATGCCACATGTGAAAAATAAAAACTAGAGTTTAATGGACTTGAGAATAAAGAGAATACGGGCCATGCTAGTCCCAAGACTCACTCCCAACAGTCTCTGAAATTAGGAGCTTTACAGGCATTGATCAATGAAAAATGTAAAGGGATAGTTTTAAAGGAACCTAGGAATACATGCACTGCAGCAGACAGCTAAGTCAAATGACCTTGAACATCTTCCCCCTCTTCCCCAGCCAGCCTTACTCAGTAGCTTTACAGAAACACACAGAAGCCTCTCCTCTCTCCCCGAGAGGCTGTGCATTCTGGGTCTGTGCACTGCTGGCTGGAGACAATCGAGAAAAACTTCTATCTCAGCCCTCCAGGATGCATGCTTTTGCTCAGCGTCAGCTAAATAATAAAAACCAGATTCTAAGCAGAAGCTCCTGGTTCTAACATTTTCAGGCATCATCAGATGCTGTATTGGTCCAACAACTAAGTGCTTCCTAAAGACTAAACTGTGCCCATGTGACTAAAAGAATGCCCTAATTGCATAATTCCTTTGAAAGAACCATCAAAATCCACATTTTCAATTACAAATGCTTTTCCAGTCTCAACATAAAACATTCTTGAAAACTCTGTCACTAGGCAGATGTCTTTGGAGAGGAGCTTATTTTCCCAAAGGCACCGAGTTATAATTGGATATTCTGTTACCAAAGACTAAGCATCGAGTAAATCACAGGCGTACAGAAGTGACAATGGGATAGAAAAGCAAGGACACCTACAAATTCTCATGATGGAACCTAGAGACTTTTTACTAAGTCATAAAATGATAGTGGTGGTAGCCACCTAGGAGATCAGCTGTCCCCAATACCCGTCCACCTGGTCTGGCCCCATCATAACGTCCTGGGAAGCTGGTAAAGAGCACAGGTTCCCAGATCTCATCTCCAGAGACACTGAATTGATACGCTGTGGAAAACAAAATGCTGTATTTTCTTCTCAACTCTTCCAGGTGATTTAAGACACTAGGGAGGCGGGGCATGACTCATATAAGTAACACTCCATGTTTTCCTCCTACATTTACTGATCAAATGCTAATGGCTTCATCAGTAAACAAATGAACCTAATGAATCTGTATTCACATTTTTAGACGTTAAAGGTTTTGGCTGTGAATTATATGACAACTCTTGCACAACTTAGATTTTAATCATTGCGCCTCACATGCAACTGAAATATATAGTCACTAATGATTTGGTTTCCCTGGTGGCTCAGATGATAAAGATTCCGCCTGCAATGCAGGAGACCTGGGTTCGATCCCTGGGTTGGGAAGATCCCCTGGAGGAGGGCATGGCAACCCACTCCAGTATTCTCGCCTGGAGAATCCCCATGGACAGAGGAGCCTGGTGGACTCCCGTCCATAAGGACACAACTGAGCAACTAAGGACACCGCGGTGATTTGAATGTCAAATTCAGACGTCAGTACTTTCCTATACTCAATAAAGTATGCAGATGTCAATAAGCTTAAGGATTAAATATTTACATGCTTATGGAAGCAAAATATTTAGTGATCAATAATTTACTTTTTTTTTCTTCGTATCAGGAAGGAAATGAAGAGCATTTTCTATGCATCACAGTTGTGGTAAGTTGGTAACACAAGATTGAACTAAGCATCTGAGAGGCCGAGGAGTTAAACGAATGTGTACAGTGAATTTTGCTCCTTGGACACCTATATAAATGAAAATAGGTACCACTAAGACATCAGGACGTCGAGTCTATCTTGAAATCACATCTCAGATCTACCCATTTCTTTCTCCCCTGCCTCCCACCCTAAAGCACTTCAGTTCAGTTCAGTAGCTCAGGAGTGTCCGACTCTTTGCGACCCCATGAATCACAGCACGCCAGGTCTCCCTGTCCATCACCAACTCTCAGAATTGACCCAAACTCACGTCCATCGAGTCGGTGATGCCATCCAGCCATCTCATCCTCTGTCATCCCCTTCTCCTCCTGCCCCCAATCCCTCCCAGCATCAGAGTCTTCTCCAATGAGTCAATTCTTCGCATGAGGTGGCCAAAGTATTGGAATTTCAGCTTTAGCATCAGTCCTTCCAAAGAACACCCAGGGCTGATCTCCTTTAGGATGGACTGGTTGGATCTCCTTGCAGTCCAAGGGACTTTCAAGAGTCTTCTCCAACACCACAGTTCAAAAGCATCAATTCTTTGGCACTCAGCTTTCTTCACAGTCCAACTCTCACATCCATACATGACCACAGGGAAAACCATAGCCTTGACTAGAAGGACCTTTGTAGGCAAAGTAATGTCTCTGCTTTTAAATATGCTGTCTAGGTTGGTCATAACTTTTCTTCCAAGGAGTAAGCGTCTTTTAATTTCATGGCTGCAATCACCATCTGCAGTGATTTGGGAGCCCAAAACATAAAGTCTGACACTGTTTCCCCATCTATTTCCCATGAAGTGATGGGACCAGATGCCATGATCTTCGTTTTCTGAATGTTGAGCTTTAAGCCAACTTTTTCACTCTCCTCTTTCACTTTCATCAAGAGGCTCTTTAGTTCCTCTTCACTTTCTGCCATAAGGGTGGTGTCATCTGCATATCTGAGGTGATTGATATTTCTCCCAGCAATCTTGATTCCAGCTTGTGCTTCTTCCAGTCCAGCGTTTCTCATGATGTACTCTGTATGTAAGTTAAATAAGCAGGGTGACAATATACAGCCTTGACATACTCCTTTTCCTATTTGGAACCAGTCTGTTGTTCCATGTCCTGTTCTAACTGTTGCTTCTTGACCTGCATACAGGTTTCTCAAGAGGCAGGTCAGGTGGTCTAGTATTCCCATCTCTTTCAGAATTTTCCAGTTTATTGTGATCCACACAGTCAAAGGTTTTGGCATAGTCAATAAAGCAGAAATGGATGTTTTTCTGGAACTCTCTGCTTTTTCGATGATCCAGCGGATGTTGGCAATTTGACCTCTGGTTCCTCTGCCTTTTCTAAACCAGCTTGAACATCTGGAAGTTTACGGTTCACGTATTGCTGAAGCCTGGCTTGGAGAATTCTGACTCTAATACAGAGCTGCAGCATTTCCACTTATTTCACAGAAACTGTTTCCTGCTTCTACTTTCACATTCCAATCCCCTCTCCAAGGAGAACCCACAGGGCTCTTTTCAAAGCACATCTCAGAACAGAACAAAATAAAAATCAGAGCACAGCACCCCTGCTTAAAACCTTCTGCCATTTCCCCATTGCCCTTACAACAAATCCAGCCCTCTCACTCTGTTAGGCAGCCCCATCACTTCACCTGGGCCCCGTCTCCCATTCCAATCTCATCTCGTACTATCCTCCTTCACACACACACTGACTCCAGCACAGTGACCTTCTTTCTGACCTTCCATCATATCAAACTCCTTCCCCTCTCATCTGCAGTTCCCCCTCCCTGAAATTAATTCCCTCCATGTCACAGGAATGATTCCTCTCATCTTTCAAGATTCAACCTCAAATGTTACATCTTCAGAGACGCTTCCCTGATCACTCCATCTCAAGCCAACATGCCTGTCCCTGCCTGGTAGCATCCTATTTACCAAACTCATAAGCTCTTGGTTCAGTGGTAAAGAATCCGTCTGTCAATGCAGGGGACTCGTCTTCAATTCCTGGGTCGACAAAGATCCCCTGGAGAAGGAAATGGCAACCCACTCCATATTCTTGCCTGGTGGGCTACAGTCCACAGGAGTCGCAAAGAATCAGACACGACTTAGCGACTAAACAACAGCTACCAACTAAGCCCCATGAGGGCAAACCCTGCTGCAGACAAGCTTGTAGAACCAGGTTATGGAACCACTATAACCCCAGCAGCCAGCACAGTGCCACACATAAAAAAATGGTTCTTCCATCCCAGCTTTACAGCATCAGGAAGGAATATATCCTGAGATAGTCTCAAATTCTCCCAAATTACATGTAGCACACGATTTCCTGAAACAATGGAGTTCCGTGGCCTATTCATACACATCCAAACCTTAAGTTAGTCCAGTGTTCTACTCCTTATCTAAATATCTAGCAATTCCATGGACAGTCCATGGGGTTGCAAAGAGTCGGACATGACTGAAGCGACTTAGCACACACGACTGATGACTGATGTATTTTATTTCTTAAAATACATCTCTTTGTCCTCATTTCCATTATCAGCCCTAGTGGATTACTTTCTTCCTTCAGAGAGGTGACTTTGTCACTAATAAAGAAAATGCTGAATATTTCAGGAGATTTCCAGCTTACGCAACAATATAACACAGAGCCAGCTAAGAGATGGACAGACACTGGTTGTTCTTTTTTCCTTCTTCTCTTTTCTCCTTTTTTTAAATTTGTATTTGATTTTGGAGTATATTTGACTTACAATGTTGTGTTAGTTTCAGGTGTACAGCAAAGTGATTCAGTTATACATACATTTATTCTTTTTTGGATTCTTTTCCCACGTAGGTTATTACACAGTGTCAAGTAGAGTTCCCTGTGCTATCCAGTAGGTCCCTACTGATGATCTATTTTATATACAGTAGTGGCACATGAATCTCCCCAACCACCCACTTCTCCAAGGCCAGAAAACTCTAATCTGTGCCCTAGAACTTACTGAGATGGGGTGGATCAAACTGTGAACGTAAACTCTGCGAAAAGACACTTTCTGCTGCCCTTCCTCTCCAGCTGAAGCTGTTCTGGGTTTGTTTTTTCTTTTAATTTTTAAGAGCAAGAAAACTTACCCATTAAAGCTGCCTGGTTTTGTTTTGGGGGCCCATGAGAGATGTGGCTGCCTGCTCTGAAGAACGAACTGCCAGATTGGTCTCACAGGATTTCTGGGTGGCAGAGAATCAGCCCAGAACTGGATGGGCACCAGCATATCCAGTGGCCCAAACTGCTGAAACTGCAGTGATGCAATCTGTCCGCTGCCTCCAGCAGGACAAGGCCTGGCTCTTGGCACTTGTCACTCCCACGCCTCCTTTCAGATTTGTAAATCTAACCCAAGAAGCGCTTTCCGATTTTCAGTCCCTTCTGTTCTTCCTTTCATCTTTATACCATCACACGCTCTCAAAGACTGGACAGGGTCAAAAAAGCTAAGTCAGAAACAAGGGGGAGAGAGCTCCCAGTCCTGACAAGACAACTCTTACAACTAAACATTATGACCCTCACGACAGCCTTTGTCCTTAGACCAGACTAACTCCAGCAAAACTCGGCTGATTTATTTAGCTGGAAAGACTGAAAATCAGATAACACGAAAAGGCAATTTCTTGATGGAAGGAAATGAGTACCTTAGCTGTAAAATATTAATGTCTTTGCATAATGAACACTCTTCCTGAAAGGTATCTTAAGAAAGCAAAAAAAGTCTAGGATTTGGATAATTTATTCATAGCTGTTCTTACTATCTTTGTGCTTCACTATCTCCTGGGACAAAATGTCTTTGTTAATTCACTTTTTATTGATATCGAATTAATACCTACATATAGCTTTCAGTGTAAAATAGTTTTATCAAGACAGTAACACAGGAGAGCAGGGTGCTACCACGGCATAACCTATTTCCACATGCCAAAAGTCACCACCTCGATTTTTCAGGTGTTTCTTCTGTATTTGCATTTCAAAAATATCTAAATAATACATTCACTGGGCTATTTCTTGATTTTTCAGTTTTAGATAATACCTATTGTCTTGTTACTATGGAAGGTATAGATTTAATTCTCCCATCCCCTCACACACATACTTGTCTTCCCTCTTCATCCATTTCTGATTAAGTGTCTATCAAGTGCGTTCATTATTACAAGTATAAACACTGTTTACGGCTGTGCCAAATCTGTGCATTACTGCCAAGTTTTCTTTTTTGAAAATCTGTTTTGTTTTCATTTGGTTTGGTTTCAAAATCTCTGTGCCAACCCTCTCCACACCTTCTAACACCTCCCCACAACCTGCAAAATCCTTCTCAAGCCAATCTTCCTTGCGGACAAATTGATATACAGCTGACAGATCATGAATCTTTAACACTAGAGACTCTGAGTAAGTTTGCAGTGGGGCCCAGAGGCTTAGGGGTTTGTTTGTTAGTCTGTGCATCTATGATCTTAGGATGAGCTAGGTTTGGGAACCACTCACCCACAGCAAAACAAGTAAGACCAAAAACTCTCAAGCTTTAGAAATTTAAGTGGCAGAGAATTAAATTTTGGTTCGGTTCTCCCCCATTCTCGTATCACTTGCAGCAACTTCCTAGAGATAGTAATGAATGTGAAAGAACTACCCACACTTTCTATTACATAAATGATCAATAAAACTTTCACAACTCCTACCCAAAGGGCTGAAGTTTTGGCCAAGGTTTTGGTTTCCCTGCTTTCCAACCATGGACAGTGACACCACAACACTGAGGATTTTCTAGTAAGATTGATAATCCATCATCTCCCACTGATGTGACAAAGGGTACAAGAGAGCTGCCGGCAGGGCCTGCAGAGTCAGAGTCCATGGTGAGGATCTGGAATTTTAACAAGATGGGAGGTCGCTGCAGGTGTCTGAGCAGAGCTCTGAGAATGGGTTTACCTTCTGGAAAGATTATGCGATAATTATTTGCTCAAGCAAAAATGAAAAGTCAATTATTTTAACTGAGACATAGTTGATTTAAAATATCATGTTAGTTTCAGGTATACAACAGAGTGATTCTCAAGTTTCATATATTATACTTCATTTATAGTTATTATGAAATATTGGCCTTATTCCCTGTGCTGGACAGTATATCTTCGTAGCTTATTTTTTTTATACATAGCAGTTTGGACATGGGGCTTGATTACGGCAAAGATGTACCTATGCAGGTAGGTACACCTATACATATCTATACATACGTCGTACTCACATATGATCTATCACTCAGTTACAAGCTTCTTTTCCATGTTCAATGTTGCTGCTGTCCACACAGTCCAAAATAAGTCCATTTCTTCCTCCACCTCCTAAGTAAATATTAATCTGGCAAAAGCAGTTACCATTACCTGCATTCAATAGGCAGGGCCCAGAAAAGTCAGGTGGCGCAGAGGCAAAAATGCAGGAGACCTGGGTTCAACCCTTGGGTAGGGAAGATCCCCTGGAGGAGAAAATGGCAACCCACTCCAGTTCTTGCCTGGAGAATTCCCATGGACAGAGGAGCCTGGCAGGCTACAGCCCATGGGGTCGCAAAAAGTTCAACATGACTGAGCACGCGTGCGTGCATGCGCACGTGCGCGCACACACACACACAGGAAAATCAACCTCCAGAGAAAAACCACTAATAAGGATTCACTCATAATGGCTGATATCAGCAGAAATTACCCCTGAGAACGGTTCACAGATGCATTACTCACGAAGTCTCAGGGACACTCTGTACAGTGCAGACATCCCCAGTGGCAGAATTCACAGAGGGAATGAAGGAGAGCTTGTTCTACAACTCATGGACTCCTCAGCAAGGTCACGAATACAGAAAGGGGTGAGAGAAGAGCCTGTGAGGAGATGAATAAGGCGCTTCCATGAAGAGGCCTGTTGCCCTGCTCTGAAAATCCTGCTCCAACAGACCTCCCTAGAGAAATCTGAAATATGTCCTTGAAGTTTGGAGACACAGAGGACGAGTGCCTACCTGAGGAACTCAGGAGGGTGAGGATCAGGTCCGACCGGCCTCTCCGATATGTCTCACCCGGGAATGGTGATCTGCCTGCATGACAGAGGAAAGGGGGACAGCTGTGCTGTGCTCTGCCTACACCCCCGAAGCTCCTCCCACCGACACATGTGAGCACGTGGCGAGTCTTGGGTCCTCAAAGAGCCCTAGGCAGACACAGCTCAGCAGAAAGAAGCTGGATGCGCTGCGGGACCCAGGAGCTAGGAAGCCATTCCACATGAGTACCCTAAGCAGAGATGAAACTTCCTGGAAAAGGACACTGAAAATGCCAGGATTCCAGCGGGAAAACTCGAAATGCCACAAAAAGGGCCCAGAATAGAAAAAGTATAATCATCTGCCACACCCCGTCAAGGCCATCCTCTCTAGCCACTTGTTGAGTTCACAGGACATGAAGCCACACGGCCAAGTAAGAAATATCCTGTCTGCTTAATTCTCCTCACTGTCTTCATGGCATCGCTGCCAGGCTCCACGAAGCAGACAGTGCAGGACGAAGGAGGTGAGGAGAGGATAGAGGGAGGAAAGACCTGCCCTGCAGAAGGAGAAGCATCACAGGCTTGCGGCAGCATGACAGAGGTCCCTTGGACAGCAAGGAGATCAAACCAGTCCATCCTAAAGGAAATCAGTCCTGAATATTCATTGAAAGAACTGATACTGAAGCTGAAACTCCAATACTTTGGTCACCTGATGCAAAGAACTAACTCACTGGAAAAGACTCTGAAGCTGGGAAAGATTGAAGGCAGGAGGAGAAGGGGACAACAGAGGATGAGATGGTTGGGTGGCATCACCGACTCGATGGACATGAGTTTGAGCAAGCTCTGGGAGTTGGTGATGGACAGGGAAACCTGGTGTGCTGCAGTCCATGGGGTCGCAAACAGTTGGACACGACTGAGCAACTAAACTGAACTGAACTAAGAGAGGTCCGAGCTGGGGATGCAAAAATACGTAACCCTAGGCATGGCCATGGGGCTGAACACTCCATTTACTAAATTTGAAACTGTATTTGCAACTGAAAGTGACCACACAATTATCCATTCCCTGAGAATGAGTACAAAAGTAAGAGTTCTGCCACAGTTTCCAGTTAGGGGATGGCGAAAACCCCCTGAATGAGGTCTTAAGGATCAGCAAGAAACATAAAGAACGTGGGCTTCCAAACATAAACTTAAAATGGCTTCAAGACTTACATGTAACACACGGCACCATAAAACTCCGAGAAGAGACCACAGACAAAACATTCCCTGACATAAATCCTAGGAACGTTTTCTTAGGTCAGTCTCCCAAGCCAATAGAAATAAAATCTTTCAAAAAAAAAAAAAATTCTGGTTCATAAAATCTTTGAGGTCACAAAATCCTTCGAGTTTCCATTTCCATTAATTAGGTCAGCCTTTGATACCTGAATCATTTTCCTACCTTTTCTTCTTCAATCCTGCTGAGCCAGAGTCCCATCTGCAGTTTTCAGTGACCTACTTAATTAGAATTCGGAAGCCTCGGACAGAAAAAGTGTGCTGTATTCAATCTGTTTTGCTCAACAGACCCTATTAAAGAACTGAATTTCTAATCCAATCTGTTAAAACTATATACTGTAAGCAATCCCCAAGTCCAAATATCCAGGTTTTATTATAGTCACGAGCACACATTCACATACAGTTTGGGGGAGGGAGCCCAGGATCGGATCAGGGCACCTTGGTTCTCCGCCCAACTCCTGGCTGTTAACCTCTGTGTCTCTTGACACATCCCTACCCTTCCCAAGCCTCAGTCTCCCCGCCTGTACAAAGAGGAGGTTATACTCCTAGGTCCTTTTGGGCTCTAAGTCTCTGTGACTGTTTCCTGAGTGTCAAATGTGCACAAGGCATTGTGCTCGTACAGAGGGACGGGGAGACACAAAGATGGGGCGATGCTGCCCTGTCATCATAAAAAAAGAAAGAAAGAACTTCACAGTCTATCGTGCAAGAAATGATATAGGACAGAAGCAAATATCATTACCTTATTTTTCTTCTTTATTCCCCATTACTGTTGCTGTGCCCGACATGTTGTAGAGGCTCAATGAAACAACATAAAAAAGAGATACAAAATGCCTACAGACATTTAGAGAAGAGAAGCTACATCTAATAGAGGGGAATTATAAATACAGGTGCTACATTTGAGTTGGGTTTTTTAAATAATTTTTATTATTTGGGGGGCGCATTGCATAGCATCCAGGATTTTTGTTCCCCAACCAGGGATTGAACCCACACCCCCTACAGTGGAAGCACAGAGTCTTAACCACTGGGCCACCAGGGAAGTCTCCTTGAGATGGTTTCTAAAAGGCCATTCTATTTCACTGGCTCCGTAACACTGGCCTCTAATTTGATGCAAAATCTTAAGCCAAAGTTAGAGTCTCCATGCTCTGGTTTCAGTATACCCTTCAATCTTAATCTCTCTCTTACAGGAAACTAAGCTATAGTCATCCGATCTCCTTGCTGTAACCTCAGATATTACCCATAATTTTTTAACTCCATGCCCCGATTCTTGCTGATTTTCATACTGAAATGTCCTCCATTCCCAATATAATCCAATTCCATTCTCCTTCAAGTCCCACTTCAAATTCCCCCTATTTTATGAAGATCTTATGAAGCCTTTCCTGATCCTTCCACTCATATGTACTCTCTCCCGTCTTTGAAATCCCACAAGACTTGCTGACATTTCTCTTATGGTATATACAAAGGTGGTTCAGTGGTAAAGAATCCGCCTGCAGGAATAAGCGTTCAGTCCCTGGGAGGGGAAGATCCCCTGGAGGAGAACATGGCAAGCCACTCCAGTATTCTTGCCTGGAGAATCCTATGAACAGAGGAGCCTGGTGGGCTACAGTCCATGGGGGTCTCAAAGAGTCAGACACAACAGCATGCATGCACGCCAGGCTTCTTGGCAACCAGATATGTGAGTGCTCACCTCAACAGAAGGAAACAGACAAACAGCAAAGCAACCATTACTGAATTTCTTAACATGAATGTCTCAGATAGAATGCCAACTACTCAGTAATTTGGTAAAATACTATGTGTTGTGATGATGTTTATGATTTCAACAGAGTAACTCCCGCGTAATTTGTAAACTTTCAGATATTTTCCCTAGTAATTCAAGATCATTGATTATTGACCTTTCAGAAAAGTTTTGTCTAATTCACCTTACATTTCAAGCCTGAATGTATCCCCCTGTAGTGGTTTTCCCTTCTTCATCAGCACTTTATCCTGTACTCCAGGATATTCTTTCTGTGTGACCTGTCAGCAGAGTCAAGAATACCAAAGTCTTAATTCCACGTAGGCAGACCTCTTCTGACTCCCACACACATACACACTTAACACTGTTTTATATTCATATTTTACTTTATTTTAAATAATAAGCCTATTTTTGTTAATTTTTCATCTTCTCAAATGACACTTTAAAGGTTGGTGTAAAAATAATAATCATCATCATCAGTGGAAAATTCATTACTGAATTTCCAAACTGGTGACAAAGTGAAGGTTCTATATTTTTCCAGAAAAAGGAGAAGGGAACAAAAAGGCACACTACAAAGGATGGGAAATCAAAATAGCTCTGGATTCCTCAGCAGTAACACTAGAAGTCAGAAGACAGGGGTTCAGTGTCTTAAAAATTCAGAAAGAAAAGAATTTCCAAACTAGAATTCTGTCCTGAGCAAAAGCATCAGCAAACGTAAGGGTAAAATAAGCATATGGTTACACATACAAAGTCCCTGAAAAACTTGCCTTCCATGAACCCTTCTCAGAACACACTGAAATAAAGACACAGACTGGCACTTCTGGGGGTCCAGTGCTTGTGACTCTGTGCTTTTCACTGCAGAGGAGGTAGGTTCGATCCCTGCTCTGGGAATTAAGATCCCACATACCACATGCTGCGTGCGTGCTAAGTCACTTCAGTTGTGTCTGACTCTTTGTGACCCCATAGACTGCAGCCCGCCAGGTTCCTCTGTCCATGGGATTCTCCAGGCAAGAACACTGGAGTGGCTTGCCATGTCCTCCTCCAGGGGGTCTTCCCGACCCAGGAATCAAACCCGCATCTCTTATGTCTTCTGAGATTGCATGCTGGTTCTTCACCACTAGGGCCACCTGGGAAGCCCACTGCACGTTACGGCATCACCAAATAAATAAATAAATAAAGACACAAACCAAGAAAGAGGAAGATAAGACATAACAGAAACAGAAAATCCCACACATGAGTGAAACAGAGGAAATCCCTGCAGTGACGGGCAGCCAGGTCAGTACCTGGGCACCAGACAGAAAAGATGATGGCTCAAGTGGACAGGTCAGGAATCTCTGGGAGATGCTTCTCTAAGAATATCTGGGGACTTCGCTGGTGGTGCAGTGGTTGGGACTTTGCCTTCCAGTGCAGTGGGTGCGGGTTTGATCCCTGGCCAGGAAGCTAAGATCCCATGTGCCTCCAGGCCGAAAAAAAAAAACAAAAAACATAAAACAGAAGCAATATTGTAATAAAGACTTTAATAATGGTCCACATAAAAAAAAAAAAAAAAAGAATATCTGTTGCTTCTCCAGGGAAAACAATTTGTGCAGCAAAAGAAATCTTAGTATCTTAAACCATGGCTCACTGTGACTACATGAAGATGTAGAAACTAGATGTTTGTCTAAAATGATGATATAACTTTCGAGGAAGAATGTGGGGCTAGGAAATGAGTGGGAGGAGCAGGGTGAAGAAGGACAGTTAAATCCTCATCCTCCATAGTAAGAATCAATATATAATGCCCCCAAACGGAAAAACCACGAAGTCACAATCTTAGTGCGTTACTTGGAAATACTGGAGCTATATGTGCATGTATAACATGTTAAAAGTTTTAAGTATTTAAGATAGTGACTGTGATGTGATCGCTCTGGATATTGGTTTGGAAATATTCAGTAAATGTAAATTCATACCAAATAATTCCACTGCTGGGTATGAGTCCTCATGGAATCTCACCCATGTACGTGGATGGTTTATTGTAGTATTTTTTGTCATAAGCAAGGTTTTGCTTTACTTTTTTAATTCATTTTTATTGGCATATAGTTGCTTTACAATACTGAGTTACTTTCCACTGTAAAGCAAAGTGAGTCAGCTATATGTATACATATATCTCCTTTTCTGGGGGTTTCCTTCCCATTTGGGTCACCACAGAGCTTTGAGAATAGTTCCCTGTGCTATACAATATGTTCTCATTCGTTACCTTAGTTATGTGAAAGTGAAAGTGTGCGAAAGTGAAAGTTGCTCAGTTGTGTCTGACTCTGCGACCCCATGAACTGTAGCTCACCAGGCTCCTCTGTCCATGGGGATTCTCCAGGCAAGAATACTAGAGTGCATTGCCGTGCCCTCCTCCAGGGGATCGTCCCAACCCAGGGATCGAACCCAGGTCTTCTGCACTGCAGGCAGAGTGTTCACTATCTGAGCCATGACACAAGGCTTAATGCATAGTACTGATAGTGTATATATGTCGACCCCAGCCTCCCAGTTTATCCCTCCTCTTTTCCCCCTTGGTATCCATGAATTTGTTCTCTACTTCTCTGTCTCTATTTCCATAAGCAAGTTTTCTTTTAAAACAACTTAAATGTCTAACAACAGGAAAATGGTTAAATGAAGTGTGATAAATACAATGGAATTCTATGCAACAGTAGAATGGGTGAACTAGAGCTATAAGGACACATTAATAAGCCTCCAAAAATCATGTAGGAGAAAAAGCAAGATATAGAAAGTTAACTTATCATGCTATGTAGTTAATTTTTAAAACATACAAAATAATGCTTTATGTTGTTTAAGCTCACACAGACACACACACACACACACACACACACACACACAAATTTCAGAATTATGATCCCCTCTGGGGTAAGAGGGAAGGGAATGTGATGGGGTCAGGGAAGGGCTCATAGAAGCTTTCAATTTTACTTGTAATATTTTATTTTTTAAGCTACGTAGTAGGTTTTCTATATACATTACCTATATATTTTTGTGTCTTACTGAAATATGTCTAGGGGCTTCTGTTAAAATTGGGAAAATTAAACTCATACATTTAATGTTGCCTTATCTCAAAACACCATTAGAGATTATTTGTTCTTTAGTCACTAAGCTATGTCTGACTCTTTGGTGACCACACGGACTGTAGCCCACCGGACTCCTCCATCCAGGGGATTTCCCAGGCAAGAATACTGGAGTGGGTTGCCCTTTACTCCTCCAGGGGATCTTCCCAACCCAGGGATCGAACCAGCATCTCCTGCATCTCCTTCATTGGCAGGCGGGTTCTTTACCACTGAGCCACCACAGAAGCACCCCCTTGCTCTGGAGCCCTGGCCACCTGTAGGGCCCACACACCACCTGATTCCTGCTGGGGCCACTTTCCGCTTTATTGAAGTTGTTGTTAGGCAGAACACTGAAGATGACTCAGCCCTACACCCCAGTCTCAGTCCTGCCACTCCAAAGCCAGCACCACCACACTCACACACACGCATTCACAGGCACACACACATTCACAGGCACACACACATTCACACCACTCTAAAGCAGCTGTCCTTGCACTGACTTCCTAACGTAAGTGACTAATCTTGCCTATATCCCCTCGAGCTTGCTAATCTGTATTCCCCCACACCCACCATCACTCAGCGTCCAAGAGTTCCATATTTCTAACAGCTGCTGGCATCTCGCCACCTCCACCTGGCTGGGTCTGGCGGCCCTTCAATCCCAGCATGACATATAATCAGCCTGGGGGAGGGATGAATACCAACTTGCTGTAGAAAGCTGATGTGGAACACTCTTTTTATTTCTGACTAGTGAAATAAAAGATACTGTGCTGAGTGTGTGTCCAATGACACATCTGTTATGGTAATCAAAGCCTCCTGGCCGTTATCACAGATGATATTCTGAATTGGTATCAGCGGTGTAACCGATACCCAGTTCCTAAATACCAAATCCAGTGAGCGTGGTACCCAACTGTGAAAAGGTGAGAAGAAACAGTTCTTCCCCCCCATAATAAATGCCAGGTGGCCCGGCCCACCACCCGTCTGCTGGTGCAGCTCGCATATTTATTGTGTTGGCTCAATGCTCAGGCCTTCTCTGGGGCAAGTGTAGGGGTTCAGGCAGGCAATGAGCTTTCAAGGGGAGCCCCCATGTCCTCCTTGGGAGAAAAGTAGTAACTCAGCTTCGGAGGTGGATGTCAGCAAACACGGAGAAAGGCAGAAGCCGTACCTACCATAGAAGAGGAAGGCTTTGGTCCTGTGATGATGGAGGTAGGTCCGGTTGATGGTGAAGAAGCAAGCATCCGCCCCGCACTGGCCGAGCCTTCCGGTTTCCCCGGTCAGTGGGGACCACCAGAGCATGATGGGGAAGCTGTCAGCTGCCAATGTCTTCTTCCTGTTCAGGGTCGGTCCTCCTCTCTTAAAGAACGGACGGAGGTGGAGAGGCTCTGCTTCCATTTCTGCACGTCCATCTTTCAAATGAGAGTTTTTAAACTTCTTGCCTTCAAATTTTCCCAACTCAACCACGACCTAAAAGAGATGATGACCTATTACCAGTGTCAGACTGTTTACAATTTCCTTCTGCATATTTCCTATGCATCGTGAGGATTTAGCTTCTTGAGTGCATGCGTGCTAAGTCACTTCACTCATGCCTGACTCTGTGGGACCCACGGTCTGTAGCCTAAGAGGTTCCTCTGTCCATGGGATTCTCCAGGCTAAAAAGACTAGAGCGGGTTACCATTTCCTACTTCAGGGGATCTTCCCAACCCAGGGATCAAACTTGATTTAGCATCATATTAGCCTCCTATTGGTATTCTAACAGATTATCACAAGTTGAGCAACTTAGAATGATACAGCTTTACTATCACAACAGTAAACTGGTTCTGGAGGTTAGAAGTCTGAAATGATCTCACTGGGCTAAAAGGTGTTGGGCACTTCACCGATGAGGACAGGAGACTCCAAGTGCTAGGACTGCACGCTCTACTTAATGGACTGGACTCTTAATGGGCTGGACTCTTAATGGACTGGACTCTTGCCACGGGCCTGGAGGCAGATGTTCAGGGCAAGGCAGGGTGGCGGGCACTCCACCCCCATTTGGAGGGACTTCTTACCTGTGTCTCTGTGCCCTAGCAGCTTCCTTCCCTGCCCTCTAAAGTCTTCCATTCAGTGTGTGGAGTCCCATCAAAAAATAAAGAAAAAAAAAATTAAGGTGTTGGAAGGGCTACAATCCTTTCGGGAAACTTGGACAGGGAATTCATTTCTTGGTTTTCTTTCAGAGGCATCCGCAGTTCTTGGCTCGTGGCCCCCTTCCTCCACCTTTGGAATCAGAAATGCTGCCTCTTGGGGCTTCCCTGGCAGTACAGCGGCTGGGACTCTGTGCTTCCTCTGCAGGGAGTATGGGTTTGATCTCTGGTAGGGGAATAAGGACCCCACATGCCTCACGGCATGGCCATAATAAATAATACATTTTTTTTAATTAAAAGAAAAAAAAAAGAAATGCTGCATCTCTCTGACCCTTCTTCTGTCATTTCACTTTCTGACCACAGCCAGGAAAGAGCCTCCTCTGTTAAGGACTCCTGTGCTTCCTCCAGGCCTGCACACATAACTCAGGGTTATCTCCTCACCTCCAGGTGTGTCACTGTAATCTTACACACAAGGTCCCTTTTGACAAAAGTGGGCTTCCCTCATAGCTCAGTTGGTAAAGAATCTGCCTGCAGTGCAGGAGACCCCAGTTCAATTCCTGCATCAGGAAGATACCCTGGAGAAGGGATAGGCTACCCACTCCAGTATTCCTGGGCTTCCCTGGTGGCTCAGCTGGTAAAGAATCTGCCTGCAGTGTGGGAGACCTGGGTTCGATCCCTGGGTTGGGAAGATCCCCTGGAGAAGGGAAATGCTACCCACTCCAGTATTCTAGCCTAGAGAATTTCATGGACTGTATAGTCTGTGGGGTTGTAAAGAGTCGGACACGACTTGAGAGACTTTCACTTTCTTTCTTTTAGACAAGTAAAATAACACGTCACAGTTTCTGGGGGTTAGGGTAGAGACATAGCCTCCAAAATATCGACCAACAAGGACATGTCTCTCTACTAAACACTTAACAGATACATCTCTTCTCCATTTTGTAGGCATATATAGAATCCAGAAGTGGTTGTGTCTCTTAATGAAACCTGCAGGAGTCAGGGCTATTATCTGGCTAATGCTGGAGATTACATTCTGGGGAAAGTGAATTATAAAAATCCTATTGATTTCCTTTTAGTACAATTAAAGGTGTCATGGGGCTTCCCTTGTGGCTCAGCTGGTAAAGAATCCGCCTGACATGCAGGAGATCCTGGTTCAATTCCTGGGTTGGGAAGATCCCCTGGAGAAGGGAAGGGCTACCCACTCCAGAATTCTCACCTGGAGAATTCCATGCACTTTATAGTCCATGGGGTCCCAAAGAGTTGGATGCAACTGAGCGACTTTCACTTTCACTTTTCAAAGGTGTCATAACATGGGTCTTATGTTTGTAATAATATCCACCATGGCATGGAGACGGCCTAAGTACTGGGCTCCTTCTCACTTAAAACTCTGTCCATAGAATTTTCCAGGCAATAATACTGGAGTGGGTCATCATTTCCTGCTCCAGAGAATCTTCCTGACCCACGGATGGAACCCATGTCACTTATATCTCCTACATCGGCAGACAGACTCTTTACCACTAGTGCCACCTTGGAAGTCCAATAATATCCACCACGGCATGGAGATGGCATAGTCCTGGGCTCCTTCTCACTTAAAACCATGTTTTTTATGTATTTCAAGACAGTCTGGGGACTTTCCTGGTGGTCCATGCTCCCAAGGCAAGGGCCCTAGGTTCCATCCCTGGTCAGGGAATTAGATCCCACAGGCCACAACTAAAGATCCTGCTTGCCAAAACAAAGATCGAAGATCTCACATGCCACAACTATTAACAAGACCTGGTACAGCTTCCCTGGTGGCTCAGGAGTAAAGAGTCTGCCTGCCAATGCAGGAGACAAAGGAGACGCAGGTCCAATTCCTGGGTCAGGAAGATCCCCTGGAGAAGGAGATAGCAACCCACGCCAGGATTCCTGCTGGGAAATCCCATGGACAGAGAGAGAAGCCTGGTGGGCTACAGTCCATGGGGTTGTGAAGAGTCAGACACCACTGAGCACATTGTTCACAGCCAAATAAGTAAATTTTTAAAAGAGACCGAGAGTCAGGGTTCTGGAGAGCAAGGCCATCAATCAAAGTAATCTGGAGGGCAGGGTGGGCAGGTAAAATCAGAGGCAAAATTGCTGCCATTTCATCAGACTTTAAGGTTTGATATTCAGATGGCAAACAAATGTAATACAAACAAATGTAATACATTACAAAAAAAAGATAATATATTTCTAACAATTACAAAATATGTTAGAAAGAGCAGTATAAAAGTAGGGGATGGTCCACATCATATATAAAAAAACAACAGTCAGACTGTGCAAAGAATAAAGCAGTTAAAAGAAGATGTATTTGCGTGTATTAACTTTTCCACCAGTCAACAGAAGAGACTATCTGTTGGCCCTCAGGCCCCACTCTCAGCAGCCAAGGGTGGTGTCTTCTTTATGCATTTGCTACCTCTGGTGTCAGAAAAGGGCCCCTGCCCACTGATGTGACGGAGGGTCTGTAATGTTCACTGGATTCTCTGAGGGATCCAAGGCCAAAAAAACTATTAAGAGCCACTTGGCAAAAAGCCACACAGTATTCCAAAAGGAGGAAAGAATTCTATTAGCCTTGGAGAAAAGCATGGCTCACTTGTGACACTGAAGTCATCATTAGAACAGTAAAACTGTCACTGAAAACCAAAAACCCTTGCCAACAGTGTCCCTGGCACTTTCATGAATCCGCCTGCAACGCGGGAGCCCTGGGTTCGATCCCTGGGGTGGGATGATCCCCTGGAGGAGGGCATGACAACCCACTCCAGTGTTCCTGCCTGGAGAATCCCATGGACAGAGGAGCCTGGTGGGCTACAGTTCATGGGGTCACAAAGAGGTGGACATGACTGAGCGACTAAGCACGGCACAGCAATAAGATGGCTGCTCCCCAGAGCGTGATGGAACAGTGTTGACTTTAGCCACAAATGCTCTATACTTTCACTCAGCCTTTCCCTGCAAATGTACAACCAGCGACTTTAAAGAATCACGTTGAGAAAATCATGGGTATAACTTCAAAGACAAATTTTGCTCCACATTTCTGATCAACATCTACTGTGCAAGGCATAAGGTCATATTCAAATAACAAGGATTGCTTCAAGGAGAGATTGTCCTACCAAACAGCTTTTTAAAAAATGTTTTGCCTCAGACATCAGTACCAGGTGGTAAGAAATACAGGGCACAGAGGAACATATTAAACAAAACCATGAGGAGAAAATCAGCCAAATCAAAAATCTGGGAAATTCAAAATGACAAATGACCTAGTTTCTTCCACAAACCCATGACATGGAATAAAATGTGGGGCAGAAGAAACTTTTATAGAAAAAAATCCACAAAACTTGAGATAAATTCAAAATGTGGATTTGTTTATTCCAGATTCAAATCAACCAGTTAAAAGTTTTCTTGAGATAACTGGAGAAACTTTAATATGGCCTGAGACATAGATGGTCCTGAGTAATATTACTTTTGCTGAGTATGACAACAGTCATATGGTTATACTAAATTTAAAGTTCCCATCTGTGAGAGCAGTGGTTCCCCAACCTTTCTGGCACCTGGGAACGATTTCATGGAAGACAATTTTTCCACGGACTGGGGGAAGGAAACTGGGGGGAGGATGGTTTCGGGATGATTCAAGCACATTACACTTATCGTGCACTTTATATCTATCATTATTTCATCAGCTCCACCCAGGTCATCAGGCATCAGCTCCTAGACATTGGCGGCCCCTGTGTTAGAGAATCACATTAAAGAAAGTCCAAGTGGAATAATATGTCTTAGATTTGCTGTAAAATGATTTCATCAGTTATTTGTGCAACTGAAAGGTAAATAAAATTCAAAAAAAAAAAAAAGTAAAGATACCATACACCCAAAGAATTTACAGATACTATACACAAAATATAGTTAAATGTGAATCAAAAACAGTGGCTCAGATGAATGACTTCCTCCAGAGAAACACAATGCTTTAGTTTAACTGTAGGTCAATGAAAAACATTTTCAAGTTGAGATTATTAATCATGTTATAAAATCTGTTATGGGTTGAACTGTGCCCCCTCCCCTGGCCCCCTGGCCAAATTCATATGTTGAAGCCCTAACCCCTCCCACCTCGGAATGTGACTGACCTAGGAGACAGGGTCTTAAAAGAGGCAATTAAGTTAAAAAGAGGTCATCAGAGTGGGCCCTAATGCAAAATGACTGGTGTCTGCATAAAAAGAGGAGACAGGGAAGCAGAGAAGTATAGGAAGAGGAGCATGTGAAGACCCGGGGAGAAGACAGCACCCACAAGGCCAAGGAGGAGCCTCAGAGAAATGCCCTGCTTGCTGACACCTTGACCTTGACTTCTAGCCTCCACAACTCTGAGAAAATAGATTCCTGTTGTGTAAGCCACCCAACCCAGTCTTTGGTACTTTATATATGGTCAGTCAGTCAGTTCAGTCGCTCAGTCGTGTCCGACTCTTTGCGACCCCATGAATCGCAGCACGCCAGGCCTCCCTGTCCATCACCATCTCCCGGAGTTCACTCAGACTCACGTCCATCGAGTCTGTGATGCCATCCAGCCATCTCATCCTCGGTCGGCCCCTTCTCCTCCTGCCCCCAATCCCTCCCAGCATCAGAGTCTTTTCCAATGAGTCAACTCTTCACATGAGGTGGCCAAAGTACTGGAGTTTCAGCTTTAGCATCATTCCTTCCAAAGAAATCCCAGCCCTAGCAAACTAATGCAGGATTCATGACATGATTTTTTTGTTTTAATTTAGCCTTCCTTTTCCCTACCTACGTGGCAAATTATTTCATCTTGCCTAGCTTACAAGCCAGTAAAAACAGGAACGGTCCTAAATGTGGAGCTCGATACCAAGGTCACAGGTGTACAGCCTTGTACCAAGGGCACAGATGTGGACCCCTGCACCAAGGTCATCTCTGGAACTGATTAAGCACCATAGCAACCATTGCCAGGAGCCCCCCTGACCTTATATTAGGTAAAAATACCTACCCTCTAGCATCCTAACCAATATCTCATGTTACCCTTCCAGCAGGAATTTTTCTGTCTTGAGGCTATAAAAATTGGCTGTGCCGTGCTATGCTTAGTCGCTCAGTCATGTCCAACTCTTTGCAACCCCATGGACTATAGCTTGCCAGGCTCCTCTGCCCATGGAGATTCTCCAGGGAATAATACCAAAGTGGGTTGCCGTGCCCTCCTCCAGGGGATCTTCCCACCCCAGGGATCGAACCCAGGTCTCCTGCACTGTGGAGACCACAAAAGGGGTCGGCTCCCCTTGAACCTGCCCACTGTCTAACAGTGTCTCACACTCTAATAAACTGTTCTCCTCTCATTCTGCCTCGTGTCTGGAAATTCTTTTCCAACCTGTGCACAGACTATGACACTAAATATACAGGCATTATATTTGTTCATTTTATAGTGTTCAAATAAAAATAGTATTACAGCAATGCTGAACAGTTGAAGTACTCAATGTATCCATGAGGACTGGGTAACATCCCAAATCAGACCACCGATGGCAAACTGCAATCAAGATCCAGGTGAAGGTTCAGCTCCAATAAACACGCCACTACCTCTTCTATTCTGGAAACTTAGAGATGACATGCCTACCAAAAGCATGGTAATTTATTCTGACATCAAAAGCAAAATTCTTAACTTGTACACAGGCATTCCTCAAGCCCGGAAAAGAGGCCAAATGTCTAGTAAGATCAAAGCTTTCTCATAAGTTCCCACAGAATGAAGCAGAAAACTGCAGCCTTTCCAGCTCAAGCAGGTCCTAGATCCTTACCTCCAAGAGAGACACAATGAGAGCCAGGGGTCTGCTCTGACCAGAATCTCAACCTGGCAGGGGAAGGTGGTGGAAACAGCACAGACTACCTGCCAAAGTGATGGTATATTCACTCAGTCCTAATCAAGGAGAAGGGCAATCCTCCAGAATAAAATGCCCAGAGGACACTGTTGTCTCCATCAGGCCTGGATGTGACTACTCACATCCACGAGTAATCTTTAAAAGTCCTTTTGGATTTTGAAACGGACATGAGGGACACAAGTGGGGGCTAAGAAATCTGAACTCATATTTATACTTTTACCTTCACTGTGAGATTTTTATTTTACTTTGAAATCAGCAAATGAAGTTCAGAAGAACCAACCGTATGAGATAAATGGGAGGACTGAAGAAATGCTTCAGTTCATTCACCCTACTACCAACAAATGTATTAATGCTGACGTTTGTGTTCTGCAGAACAAACTAGGTTGTTCTTGGAATAGTCACTGCTTCTTCAAGAATGGCATCTTTCAGAAGGGGTCATGACTTGGGAGGAAGTCATCCAAGCTAAACCTTCATCTGGATCTTAACTGCAGTTTGCCATCAGTAGTACGATTTGGGCTGTTACTCAGTGCTCATGGATATATTGAGGGCGTCTTTGTTCAGAGTTGTCTTGAGCCAACAAGACAGACAGGGCTCTTCTAGAACCAGGACTCCGGGACTTCCCCGGTGGTCCAGTAGCTAAGATTTCACCTTCCTATGCAGAGGTTGTGGGTTCGATCCCTGGTCCAAACCAGGAAATAATACTGCAACAAATTCAACAAAGACTTTACAAATGGTCCACATCCAAAAAAATCTTAAAACTAGGATCCTGCGAGTCACAAACTGATTTCCCAACTCACTGATCTTGTTTCTACCTACCACATCCACTCACTAAACCTCAATTCCATATGTTATAAAAAGAAAGTATTTTTCTTGCCTTAGAGAGAACATCCTGACCCTGAGAGACGAAGCAAAAAGTAAAGTCCTTGGCGAGCATGGGATGGGGGTGGGGGTAGGGGAAGAGGCCCAGGAATCAACACTACACGACCCAAGCTCTTGGTACCTGGAGCGTGATGAGCAGAAAGACAGTAGCAATGATGCACAGGCAAAATGCCAGAAGCTGCCCCCTCTGAATCCGCACCATGCTGCCCTGCCCTGGGTGACTGCCAGAGGGCGAGCCTGGTTACCAGGTGTTCTCGAGTCGGCCCGCAGACCAAGACAACTTCACGTGGAGGAACCATCTGCATGCCAATTTCCTCCGCTGCCATTCCTGCTGGGACCCGGGCTCCATGAAGGACTGAGATGTGAGGTTCTGAGGGAGCCTGGCTTGGCACTGAAAGGGAACAGCATGCAGTCTTCTTAAGCTATCATCAGAGCAGCTGGGGATTCTTTAAACCAGAAGACATCCAAAAAATATCTGTAACAAATGAACAACAGTTTGGCCTTAGCACAGGAGATTTTATTAATGCAGTCTTGCAGGGCTGCAGTGTAGAAACGAAAAACTTTAAAACTAAAAGGAATCTTTGGGGTCATTTAGACCTAACACCTCACTCATGGATAAGGACACTAAGACCAGAGAGGTGAAGAGACTTGCTCAAGGTCATACAGTCCATTAGAGGAGAGTGAGAGATCGACAATCAGGTCACGAGACTAAAATGATGCTTCCACTTAATTTTCTTTGCCATCAGACTTGAATTCCAAAAGTCACTGACATGTGATCATTTCCTTTCATCTAAGTTTCAAAAGAACAGACAAGTGGAGCAGAAATAGCTGTGACTGTCCACTCAGTCCTGTAACAATTAGGGAAAGAACAAACGTTTCAGGCTTTGCTCAGAAATGGCAAATGATTGACTGACCTCAGTTCCCGCCAGGGAAAACCACTTCAGCCACAACATAAGGAATTTAGGTTACTGCTTTATTTGCTTAGTCTTTTACAGCAAGTGCACTAAAGCAGTGGATTGTGCGGGCAATATGGTTCTCTGGATGTCTTGAAATAAGGTGTCCATCCATCAGAAATGGATGGTCTTTTCCAAAAGCTTTTCAAATGAACTAAATAGTCCCACAGAATGCCTCTTATTCCTGGGGTTCCCTGAAGTCAAACATGCTGAGCAAACCACACCGTGGAGTTCAGAGGAGCAAGGATCCACATTTCAGAGGAAGAGGGTGCTCCAAGGACCTGGTCCTAAGATCTGACTGTATACCTCTCAGATATGGAACTGAAGATCCAATGAGAAATACAAAAGTGATGCAGAATTCTGCTTTAAAACCTTGGTTTTAAAGGTGTCCTCCCCTCTCACGCATCTACCTTGATCAACTTTTAAGTCCAGGCTATTTCTTCCCCTCAGCAACAAAATGACTCTTGGTCTCTGAGACAGCCAAAAGCTCTTTTTTTTTTTTCATCCGCAGAAGTTTTACAATCCACAGGGTCTAAGAAAACGGGCTCTAGTCAGCCTGCCAGGATTCAAATCTCAACTCCTCAGACTGTCTGTGATTCCACGACTCAATTCCCAAAATACAGGTCATAGAGGTGCCCAATTAGAGAGTTACTGTGAGAATTCTATGAGATAAAATTGGTAAAACACTTATTTCAGAGCCTGACACAAAAGAAATACCCAATAAACGTTTGCTCTTCTCATTCTCATTCTGGGCTTCCCTGGTGGCTGAACAGGTAAAACATCCCCTGCAACGCAGGAGACCCAGGTTCAGTCCCTGGGTCGGGAAGATCCTCTGGAGAAGGAAATGGCAACCCACTCCAGTATTCTTGCCTGGAGAATCTCATGGACAGAGTAGCCATGGAATACAGGGCTACAGTCCACTGGGGCACAAAAGGTTCAGAGACAAATGAGCAACTAACACTTTCACTTTTTCACAAATCAAGCCAGAAGAATTTAAGGTTACAAAAATCCCTTTCATCCAAAGAATCTCAATAGAGGTCATAGCTCCCAAACGAGATGTACACAGTACGGTCTCAAGGACTGAAGTGTGGGTAAACACCCAGTACTAAAGAACAGAATCAGCTAGGGTAGATGGTCTGATGATTTAGAGCAGGCAGCAGCCAACCAGGCCTTGGGGCACATCAATCTAATACACATAGGGCATGAGTTACCCGGGAGTCTGTCATCAAATCAGCGGTTCCCCGACTGGGGGCGACAGATGGACCTGCAGAGAGCACCCTGAAGGCCGACAAGCTCCAAGACAAAGAGACCCCAAGAAGAAAGCTCCCTTCTGTTTCCTCATTGCCCTCAGGGTGAATCTCAGACCCTCACTTCTAAGAGAGCACCCCCAGAACACCCCTTCTCAGGCTCGAGCAGTGTGTGTTTGCTCAGCCAGGTCGATAACAGGTGAAGTGGACTCACTAACCGACCCGCCTGACCCAAGTGCTGAGCTCTGAGACGCATCGTCGGGCCGTGCACATGGCCTGGGGCCGGCCATCTGCCGCCTGGAGAGGGGTCTGGAGCTGAGAGTCACCACCGCATAGTCCTGCAGGGGCTGTCCCGTCAAACACAGCAACACTTTCAGTCCCAAATCATTTCCATGTTCTCTTCTTTTTGTTGAATTAAAATGGACAGGAGGGAGACTAGACGTCTTAGTGAATTAGCAGCCTGAGGATGCCAGCTTCCCACACGGCCCCAGCCATGCAGGGCCAGTCCCCGGTTTGGGTCAAGGGCTTCAGCCATGGGACTCCAGTGATTTCTGCCCTGTGGTCCTGAGTGGAAAATGAGAAGCCAACCCTGGGTGACACCCACCAGAGAGATCTGGGAAGTCTCAGATCCTCTCTCCTCTAGTAACTGGTGGGTTATTTGGGTTAACAGTGAAGTGAAGTTGCTCAGTCCTGTCCGACTCTTTGCAACCCCATGGACTGTAGCCCACCAGGCTCCTCTGTCCATGGGATTTTCCAGGCAAGAATACTGGAGTGGGTGGCCATTTCCTTCTCCAGGGGATCTTCCCGACCCAGGGATCAAACGCTTCACCGTCTGAGTCACCAGGGAAATCATTGCGTTAATAATCAACTGTTAACTGAGTTTGAGGTTATGCCAGGGAAAGTCTTTTGAAGGAATATGTCTAATTACCAGACACGTTATTCACACCAAAGTGTCATTTTTCAAATGAATACATTCCAAGATGTTTTCATTTCATAATGTATAAAATCCTCGGAGCATCCCTTAAGTAGGGGCTGCTGTCCTGGGAAAGACAGATGACATGGCAGGCAGATAGTAAAGTCTAAGGACCTCTGGACAAAGCTCCAGGCAATTTTTAACTCATTGCCTTCGACTCTACTTGACTTCACCTGCACTCCACATCTATTCCTACTTGGTGACTCCAAAAGCCTGATAAGAACTTCCCCAGCAGTCCAGTGTTAAGACTGTGTTTCTAGGTCAGGTTCGATCCCTGGTTGGGGAACTAGGATGCCACATGCTTCTCGGTGTGGGAAAAAATAAAAATAAAAAATAAAAAGTCTGATAACTAGGATTTCTGAACTGCTAGCATCCCCCACTCAGCTCAGAGATGTTGTTGGAATGTAGACTGGGTATCTCTCCTCTGATTAAAATCCATCAATGGATTTCAATGCCAAAGAGTTCAAGATAAAGACCAAATTCATTAGCTCAGAAAACAAGAGTCTCTGGACTCTGCCCTACTCCTCCACCTTCTACCTGACAAACGCTTTGTTCTAGCTGTTCCTGGAATATAGTTTCTTGTTCTGTGCTCTGGTCCCTACCTACAACACCCATACCTCTTTCCCTACCAGAGCCGTTCTGGGCATTCAAGGCTACCTGCTTTGAGAAGCCTTACTCCACCCTAGTGCCAGGTCAGACGATATAGGGCCATTCATTGTGCTTATTTCTACTACATCAGTGGACAGAATGCTGGGGGAGGTTAGGCAACTCTTTAAAGCTGCTTTATTGGGTGAAAATAAAATAACTGTTAAACATTAAAAAGTTGACCAAACACACAAAACAGTGGACCAGTGTTGTTAATTAGCAGAAAGACTGTCCCCTGGGCACCTGATGAGCACGGCGTGGTGGTTCCACAGTTTCCCTTTTCATCCCATTTTCTTGATTAACACTTATTTGTGTTAATGTGTTCTTCACTCTTTTTTAATGGACTGCATACTTTGTGGAGCTTTTTTTTCTTTTTTGGGTGGTGCTCTGCCTTACAGATTTCTGTCTGGGAGGGTCATCCTCTTGGACCAAGCACACAGTGCAGGAGAGACAGAGAATCACAAGAGAGAGAAAGAGATACTGGCAGCTGATGGAATCAAGACTGGTGATTAGGAGCTCCCCTCGTGGTCCAGTGGCGAGGGCTCCATACTCTCAATGCAGAGGTGCCAGGTTCAATTCCTAGCTGGGGAACTCGATCTTGCATGTGGCAACTAAAGAACTTCCATGATCCTGCATGCTACAAGTAAGAGCCAGAGCAACCGAATAAATAAATACTTTTCAACTAAAAAAAAAGACTGTATTAATAAAAAAGAAAGATTAATGGGAGGATGGAAGCGGTAGCATGAGCACCTTCATTCTTCTATTCCTGAAAGTGATGCCATTCTTAAATTCTTAAATTCCAGACACAAACTGAAGCACTCAAAGTATACAGTATTAATACAATCTCACTTAGTGGGTCTAGTTTCTAGATAAAAACAAACCCACTAAAGAACTAAATAAAAAGACTGACATGAAGACCCAAACAGAAGCATTCAAAAACAATAGGTTTTTTAAATGGAAGAGGGGGGTGGTCCACTATTGGGAAGATTCTGTATGACACTTAAGAGCTGAGCTTCTTTTTCCTTGGAAGGTGTTCTTTATAACTGTTCTTTCTCCAGGAGGGCTTACTGGTTATTCTGTAAAAATTTTCCTTCCTGGCAAAGATAGGAACTAAAAATCCCTCAGCTGCTTTGATCATTCCTATAATCATGAGTGAGGAAACAATCAAATAACATGATAAAATCTGGCTAATACTTCACGTGCCTCAAAACAAAGAGCTGGAACAAATAATCTTCTGAGGATCTTTATCCCAAAATTAAGTTCTCTGATCTCATGAACAGTGCCCAGGAACACTCCATAGAAGAAAAATCAATCAATTAAAGAGACAGTAATCGGGACAAGCTGAGTCATCACAATCTAAAGATTTCTGGAAATATAAAACAAGAAATATTTCTATATGACAACTGAGGGTTACTTGATCTTCATTCTCCTTTTGACTAATTCAGCATTAACTTTTAAAAACTGAGATCTTACTTTGAAGTAAATAAATATCTGAAAAATACTGTCAATAAGGATGAACTTAATTGTTTTTAATTTTAAAAAAATTCACAGTCAAGAACTCTACTACAAATCCTTATTGTGTTAATAGAATGCTAGTATGTGAAATAGGTACTGGATTTCATACTGAAATCAATTCTTTTCTAAAAAGTATAATTGCTTTACAATGTTGTGTTAGTTTCTGCTGCACAATGAAGTCAATCAGCTACATGTGGAGAAGGCGATGGCACCCCACTCCAGCACTCTTGCCTAGAAACCCATGGATGGAGGAGCCTGGTGGGCTGCAGTCCATGGGGTCGCTACTTCACTTTCACTTTTCACTTTCATGCACTGGAGAAGGAAATGGCAACCCACTCCAGTGTTCTTGCCTGGAGAATCCCAGGGATGGGGGAGCCTGGTGGGCTGCCGTCTATGGGGTCGCACAGAGTTGGACACGACTGAAGTGACTTAGCAGCAGCAGCAGCAGCAGCATACATATATCCCCTCCCTCTGGGACCCCTCTCCCACCCCCAACCTCTCTTACCCATCTAGGTAGGTCATCACAGAGCACCTGAAATCAACTTTATACATTCCAAATTTAGAAAGGATTTAAATATGGGTTGGAAATGCCTGCAAACTGAGCAATGCTTACACTTACATGAATAACATCATTGTTTGTCCAAACAATATGTTCATTTTCTTTATTTCCTAACTTTAATTCTGGTTCGAAATTTTTTTCAAATATGTTGTTTGCAAGAAAAAACTTGAAAAATACTTTTTTTTAAACTGAAGAGTGATGAGCCACAAGAACAGTAACAGTTGAGACTGTGTATTTAAATTCACTGTTACACACTGCCATCTAGCAGGAAAGCAGCAAATGAAGAGTCACCACAGCAAGGCCAAAAAAGGGGCTGACCTAAAAGATGCAGCCGGGCTAGGACACTGCCTCTGGCTTCAGGCAGGAGAGGGAGAAAGTTCTAACGCTGAGGCTAGACTGGTGTCTCTGCCACTTCATTGTGCAAATACCCGGGGCTGCTTATTCAAGACAGAGAGGCAAGATCCAGGTCCTCTCTAGAGAGACCACGTGGGCCGGGCAGGAGAAACAATGCCCCAGTTGTAGAATGACGTCACTAACGCCCACGAGTGGCCCTGCGTGTCGGGGTGGGAGGGGGGCGTCTCATCTTCAGTAAATGGAGGACGTAAAAGGAGAACGAGGTCCTGAAGACCAACTTGCCAAATTCAAAACTGCACGTAGCCCTTAACTGAAATAAACAATCCAAGTTGGGACATGAATACTACTCTCCCCGACTATCTCAGACCGCTGTGCGGAGGGGGGTAGGAGGGGGTGATTCTGTTGGTGGTGTTGGGGGTTTGGAGCCGGCAGCCTGCTGGAGCCATGGTGCTAAGAAAAACAGTCATTTTGCGTGGCATTTGCTACATATTATAGAATCATTAAAAGAGTCCCAGGAAACGTCTTAAAATCACGCCAATGTTCCTTCCATAGCTTACATAAAATGTGTTCTGAGGATGCTAATCGGGTACCAAAATACTTAAGAAATGGCTTGCATATCGTAGGCAAAGCCTGCAGTTCCGGGGTTTTCCCAGGGCATCTTCTGCCTTAAACAGGCAACGCTCTCCCCAACTGGACAGCCAGCCTCGTTCCTACTTCAGCACACAATTCTAGCAACAAGTGATGCTTGAGTCAAGACAGGGAGAAGGAAGCTGTTCACAGCGCACAGAGGTGGAGTTAGGTTCTGGAGTTAGTGGGGCTGGGAAGATGGTGGCAGACGGGGCGGGATGCGAAACCTTCCTTGGGGGGTGCGGGGACGGTGGGGGGGAGCGCGGGAACCCGCTCTCGCCGAGGCCCCTGCACATCACCTCCCTCCCACCTGTGCTTTTCAGCAGCCAGATGGGTTTGCACCTCAGGGAGGGTCCCTGGCTGCCCAAGGTTTCCCAAAGCGGACGGGGACACTTTCTCAGCACAGAACTCCGTCTTCGTCTTACACACACTCCCTTCTGGGCACAAAGAGGTTTCCCTAGGGCTGTGAGTTCGGCGAGCAGAGTCTCAGCTTCGGCGCGCCTCTGTAAAGTCTCTTTTCGGTTCTCCGCACCGAGACCCTGCTCCCACCAAGCCATCGCTCAGGAAAGACCCTTAAGATGGTACTCACCGCAGCGCGGAGAAGGAGGCGCGCTCGCCCGGGTGCAGCCCCGCGGTTTTTCACTTTCGGTTCGCTTCCCAGCCGCAGCTCGAGCGAAAACTCGGGGAGGAGATTTGGAAGAAGGGATAATAACCCTGAGTGCGTCCAGGCCTGACGATCCTAGATCCGGGTTTTCGCGCGGATGCTGTGTTTAAAAGCCTGCAGGACCTCCTTGCCCGGGAAACACCCACCGGCCCCTCCCTTGCCTGTCCCAGGCGCTCCACCCTCTGGAAAGCTCCTAGGAGGCTCCCAAGATCCTCTTCTAAAGCAAGTTGTTTTAGTCGCTAAGTCGTGTCCGACTCTTTTGTGACTCCATGGATTTTAGCCCGCCAGGCTCCTCCGGCCGTGGGATTTCCCAGGAAAGAATGAATACTGGAGTGGATCGCCATTTCCTTCTCCAGGGAATCTTCCTGACCCAGGGATCGAAGAGGGTTCTTCACCACTGAGCCACCAGGGATTTTTGCTTCTCAAACTCTGATCGAAGCTCATTCAAAGTCACCTATCCAGGAAAACTGAGAACATTTTAAGCAAAGCAGAGGCCTCGGTACCTTTCATCAGCTGTCAGTGTTTGGTAGACTGAGCAGGAAGATCACTTAGCTCTATTTTACTGGGGAAGAAAAAGTGATTTTAGTTACTTGACTTCTAAATTCAGAGAATCCAATTAAAATTATTTTGGCCTAGTCTAGACCGAAAGGGATAAACCTAGAGGGGTCTTTTCAGACTTTGGGAGGGCCAGGACTAGGTGAGTGTCTAGGGATAAAAATTTGAGGAGGGATTAAGAGTCATGCACCTCCTGGGCACATCTGCAGACAGTGACTGCTCTTTGCTGCCCAGGGCCTGCCTCACTCTCCTCCAGGCCCTGAGAGCACCAGTGCCCAGCACCTCTGTTATCTGCTTTAGTCATCAGGGAAATGCAAATTAACACTATAATGAGACACTACTACACACCCACCACAATGGCTACAGAATTTAAAACATAACACAGAGCAAAGGCCGAGCTGTGGACCACATGGAACTCTAGTGCATGCTTAAGTGAAAGTGAAGTCGCTCAGTCGTGCCCGACTCTTTGTGACCCCATGGACTGTAGCCTACCAGGCTCCTCTGTCCATGGGATTTTCCAGGCAGTAGTACTGGAGTGGATTGCCATTTCCTTCTCCAGGGGATCTTCCTAACCCAGGGATTGAACCCAGGTCTCCCACATTGTAGACAGACGATTTACCGTCTGAGCCACTAGGGAAGTCCTAGTGAGTGCTTGGTGGGGTGTAATTGTTACAGCCACTTTGGAAAACTTGTCTGTCAGTATTCACTACAGCCAAATATGCACTCATTTTGTGATCCACAATTTTACTCGAAGGTATACGGCTAGGAAACATGCATATGTATGTACATCAAAAGACAGGTATATATGTCAAAAGACACGAAACACATTGTAACATATTTAAAAGAACAGACATCATACAAACTATGGCTTTTGATCACAGTAGAAACCAATTAAATCAGTAATAGAAATATTCTAAAATATTTGGAGGTATTTTGGAATATCTCCAAATATTTGAAAATTAAAGAACACACTTCTAAATAACACATGGGTCAAAGAAAAATTATCTGAGAAATAAAAATATTTAGGATCAAATGAAAATGAAAATATAACCTATCAAAATTTATGAGATACAGTAGAAGCAATGCTTAGAGGGAAATTGTAACATTGAATTATATCATTGAATGTTAGAAAAGAAGACATCTAAAATCAATATGTTAAGCTTCCACTGTAGGAAACTAAAGAAAGAGTAGCAAATTAAATTCAAAGTAAGCAGAAGAGAAGAAATAATAATAATTAGAGCAGAAATCAATGAAATTGAAAGCAGAGAATTAACAGAAAATCAAGGAAATCAAAAGCTGGTTCTTTGAAAAGATCAATAAAATTGACAAATGCTTTTCTAGGATAACCAGTAAAAAAGGGAGAAGACACAAAATACTAACATCAGAAGTAAAAGAAGGGTCATGCCTACTAACCCTGTGAACATTAAAAGATAATAAAGGTCAAGAGAATGAGACAAGTCCAGACTAGGAGAAAATATTTGCAAAAGTTATATGTGATAGAGTCTGATTATCCAAAATATACAACAAACTCTTAAAATTCAACAATCAGGAAGCAAACAACCCAATTTTTAAAATGGGTGAAAGACCTGGACACATCAAGGAAGATATAGAGATGGCAGATCAGTATATGAAAAGATGCTCGACATCACGGCCTCGTGATTACTGCAGTACCTTCCCAAAGGTTCCCTGTTTCCACACCTGCCTCCATATGAAGCCAGGGTGATCTTTTCAAGTCACAAACCAGATCAGGCCCATATTCTGCTCAAAAAATATGGTCCGGGAAGACTCCACATGCTGAGGGACAGCTAAGCCCATGCACCACAACTACTGACCTGGAGCTCTGAAGCCCACGAGCTCCTGAGCCCGCGAGCTGCTGTTACTAAAGCCCGTGTGCTCTAGACCCCCCGCACTCCGCAACAAGAGAAGCCACGGCAACGAGAAGCCCCTGCACTGTCACGAGAGAGTAGCCCACGATTGCCATAACTAGAGAAAGTCCTCGCCCAGCAACAAAGACCCAGAGCAGCCAAAAATAAAGAAACAAGGAATTTTAAAAGAAGGGCAATCTCTTAACTGACTATGAGAAAATTTAAGGGACAGATGAGACATGTTGGAAAAGACAGCGGTGTCTTAAGTCAAATTTCTATTAATACTAATTGCAATGATAATTCATTCCATAACTTTTTCTTTACACATAGAGCTTTAAGATTATAGGACATTAAAAAAAAAACTACGTAAATGTATAATAATATTTGTGTAGGGAATATGATAGGATAAAGTACCAAAAAGAATAAATACTCAGGAATAAATTTAACCAAGAAAGTGAAAGATTTGTACACTGAAACTGTAAGACACTGATGAAAGAAACTGAAGAAAATGCAAATAAATGGAAAGGTATTCTGTACTTGTGTTCTGGGAGAATTAATATTAGTAAAATGTCCATACTACCAAAAGAAATCTATAGATTCAATGCAATCCCTATCAAAATTTCAATAGGATTTTTCACAGAAATGGAACAATCCTAAAATTTGTATGGAATCACAAAGACTCAAAATAGCCACAACAATCTTGAGAAAGAAAAAAGCTTGAGGCATCATGCTTCCCAATTTTAAACTATATGACCAAGTTATAGTAATAAAAGACAGTATGTTATTGGCTTGAAAACAAACACACAGATCAATGGGACAGAGTAGAAAGCCCAGAAATAACCCATGCTTATACAGTCAATTAATTTACAACAAAGAGCAAAGAACATTGAATGAAAAAAGAACTGTCTCTTCAATAAACAGTGCTGGGAAAACTGGCAGCCACATTCAAAAGAACAAAACTGGACCACTGTCTAACACCATGCACAAAAATCAACCCAAAATAGACTACAGACTGGAAGGTAACACCTGAAATCATAAAATCCCTAGAAGAAAACATAGGTAGTAAGCTCCTTGTCCTCAGTCTTGGTGCTGATTTTTCGGATCTGACACCAAAAGCCAAGGCAACAGGAACAAAAATAAACGAGTCCACATTAAACTAAAAAGGCTTCTGCATAGCAAAGGAAACCATCAACAAAGCAAAAAGGCAAGTTACTAAAGGGGAGAACATATCTGCAGATCATATGTCTGATAGGGGGTTAAGATCCAAAATATATTTTTAAAAAGCTCATATGACTCAGTAGCAAATAAAACCCACAAACAATCTGATTAAACAATGGACAGATCTGAACAGATAATTTTTTTCAAAGACATACAAGATGGCCACAGGTAAATGAAAAGATGCTCAATATCACCAATCATCAGGGAAATGCAAATCAGAACCACAATGAGGTATCTTTTCACACCTGTTAGAATGGCTGTTATCAAAGAGACAAGAAATAACAAGTGTTGGTGAAAATGTAGAGAAATGCTCAATGTGGAGAAATGTTCAAGAACCCTTGAACACTGCTAATAGGAATGTAAACTGGTGCAGTCACCATGAACAGTATGGAGGTTCCTCCAAAATTTAAAAATAGAACCACTTATATGATCCAGTAATTCCACTTCTGGGTATTTATCCAAAGAAAATGAAAACATTAACTCAAAAAGATAGACTCACTCCCATATTCATTGCAATATTATTTACAATAACCAAGTATGGAAACAATCATGTCTACTGATGGATGAATTTAAAAAGAAAATGCGGCATATATGTACATACATATATATGTACAATGGAGTATTGCTAACTGCTAAGTCACTTCAGTCGTGTCCGACTCTGTGCGACCCCATAGACAGCAGCCCACCAGGCTCCCCCATCCCTGGGATTCTCCAGGCAAGAACACTGGAGTGGGTTGCCATTTCCTTCTCCAGTACATTAAAGTGAAAAGTGAAAGTAAAGTCGCTCAGTCGTGTCCGACTCTTTGCAACCCCATAGACTGTAGCCTACCAGGCTCCTCTGTCCATGGGATTCTCTAGGCAAGAGTACTGGAGTGGGGTGCCATTGCCTTCTCCAACAATGGTGTATTAGTCAGCCATAAAAAGAATGAAACCCTGACATTTGCAAGAACATGGATAGACCTTGAGAGCATAATGCTAAATGAATTAATCCAGAGAAAGACAAATACCCTATGATCTTACTTATATATGGAATCTAAAAACAAAACAACAGAGCTCATAGCTACAGAGAACAGATTGGTGGTGGCCAGAGGGGAGGGGTGGGGTGGTGGGGTGGTGGGGTGGTGGGGTGGGGATGAAATGATTGGAGGGGACATATATATACACACACATATATGTATATATACATATATATTCAGCATGGTATGTATATATAATAAATAGTATGGTATTGATAATTTATCACACTGTTGCAAATTTGAAAATTGCTAAAGAATAAAAACTTTTCATCACAAGAAGAAAATTTGTAACTATGTATAGTGATAAATGTTAACTAGACTTAAGGTGGTGACTCTTCTGCAACATAAACATCAAATCATTATGTTATAGTCCTGAAATTAATACATGTTAATTATACCTCAGCTAAAAATATATTCACAGAACTCACCCGGTGGTGGTGAGCAGCGACAGTGTTATACGAAACCAAACTGAGAAAAAAGACACCATTTCTGATTACCAAAGACCTATTATACAGCAGATGGAACGCTACACAATGCTGTGTGCCAGCCTGGATGGGTAGGGGGGTTGGGGAAGAATGAAAGCAAAAGTGAAAGTCTCTCAGTCCTGTCCAACTCCGCGATCCCATGGACTAAACACTCCATGGAATTCTCCAGGCCAGAATACTGGAGCCGGTAGCCTATCCCTTCTCCAGCGGATCTTCCCGATCCAGGAATTAAACGGGGTCTCTTGCAATACAAGATAAAAAGCTTGAAAAAAAAACCCCACACGATTTCTCCTACTTAATACAGAGAGAGTGCTGTAGTCCAGGTGGTAAGTGTAGTCTAGGTAATATCCAGCTTTTCAGTTTTTCCACATTGTTTTATACTCGATTTTACTAACATAAAAGGGTATGTGTATTTATAGTATGACTTTCCTCTGGTCTCTAAACCAGTCTTGTATAAGGCAATAGGCTAGTAAGAAAGATCACTGTTTTTTAGGAAGCAATGTAAACCATACTTTTAACATACTGTTACTGAGTCCAAGCTCTTACTGCTGGCTGCAAGACAGGCCAATGAATAAAAAGATTAATTGTTGAAGCAAGGAACAGCAGTTTTATTTGGAAAGCCGACAATGGAGAAGATAGAGGACTCAGGCCTTTTTTATAAAAAGGGAAGGTTAGGTTGGTTGGTGCAAACTTTTTGGTGCCAAAATCTTTTATTCTTAAGCTGTCAAGGTGGGTCAGGTCATGATGTTCCCATGAGTCTCCAACAAGAGAAGTGTTATTCTCTGTTCTGCAACTTTTTCTCTCTATATGAATGGGAAAGTGTTACACCTTTAAAGGTCTGACCCTTGAGAATGGGCCAGCCTGTATATTTCAGGCTATAGGCAACATCCTTTTAGTCATTGACGAGTAAAAAGAGCAATGGAATAGAGACGTGGTGGGGGTGGAATCCAATATGAAGTCAGACTTGTTCTTCCCTATTGTAATACCTCTAGACCGTGCATACTCCTAAGTTTGCTAAAGGTTAAGTGACTCTCGCCCAAATATCCAGTAAACTGAAGTCGGTTTTTATCCTCTTATAAGTTTGGCTTCAAAACCCAGTGCTATATCAATGCGTTCTAACAGGATGGTTCCAATTCCTGGTTTTCATCTGCATGCAACGAAGTTATACTATTTGTGACACATTGAATTATTTTATAACGTGGTATGCAAATCAAGGACCATCTTTATTCTGAGCGTGTGCCTTTCTTACTCTTTTCGTGACCTTTTGGAAAACGGTATGAACTAATGAAGATTTTCTTCTTTCCTTGTCAAAAGAAAGAGCGTGGAAAAAACCTGTTGCTCTTGAAATATCCTCTGATGCATGAATTTCAAGTCAGGACCCAATTCCACACCAAGCAAATGCGTGTTAAGTGCGGAAGAGACGGTTTTACGTCTTAAAAGACCGCGTCAGAGGTCCACAGACGGGGCGAGGAAGCGACAGCCTAGCTTACCGCCCCGCGCGCAGCCCGAGCCCGCCTCCAAGTCCCGGCGGCCGACTCTCCAGAGAACCGACAAACCGCGGGCTCGACAGGGGGCGCTCCTGGCGTCCCCCGTCTTCTCACATCGGAATCGGCCGGCTCAGGAGCGGCCTCGCACGGACCCTCAAAGGGGTTGACAGTCCCAAGGCCAGCCGGGGACGAGAAAACGGCGGAACGAGCGTGCGGGGACAGCCCGGGGACTCGGCAGCGAGCGCGAAGGTCAGACCGCCAGGAGCCGCTGTTGCAAGGCCGCGAAATCAGAACTCTCGCGATAGGCGAGACTGGGCTTCGCGGAAGTGATTATCCGGAAGCAGCATGGCTGCTCCCTTCAATTGACCCGGCTCTACCTGGTGAACTGCTGACGAGATGCAGTCGGACGATGTGAGTCCTGATGCTCTGCCACCCAGATTTTCTGCACCGGGTGTCTCGCCTGTTTTAGGAGACTCAAGATCCACCCGTTAGCCTCTTGGGGCTCCGGAAGCGAGGCCTCCAGAGCCCTGATTTCCGAGCGTGGGGCTCTCACGTGTCTACCCGGGTCCTTCGGGGTTCAGGGGACCGCACACCGCACCTCAGCCCCCGGGTTCGGTGTAAACGGCCCTTGGTGCCTCGCAAGGGAGGCTTTTGCATGTGGCCCCTCGGAATTTGGGAGGCGGCGGGGCGAGGGGTGGGTGCCGGCGTGGGGGACGGTATGGTGAGCTTTAGATAGCAAAGTTAAGCGTGCTTTTCATCCACGTGCGCGTTACTCTTCAGCCTGCTTTCCCTGTGTTAGGTCTTTCCTTTACCTTTGCTCCACTCTGCCCGCGTCATAATTTTGGAAGCATCCTAGGTTCATTCATTATTTGTATGAAATATATTCAATAGCCTACAGTGTGCCAGGCGTTGTAGTAATTACTGGCAATTTGGTTGTTATTAAGCCAGGCAAAAGACCTCTGCTTTCCTGGAGCTCTGGCAGGGGAGACAGTAAACACGTGAACGAATTAAATACATTTGAAATGTGTAGTACTACTATGAAAGAAACACCGGGGTGATAGAGAGTGATGAGAGACCACTTCGGATCAGAGAAGATTTCTCTGAATAGAATATATCTCGGCCGAGATCTGAAAGATGAGAAGGAACCGCCACTGGGGGCTGAGGGAAAAGCAATCAATCCGGGCCATAGGAACAATATAGTACAAAGATCTGGAGGTACGGAAGAAGGAATGTGGTAAAGGACATTCGTGTGACTGTGTTACAGGAGTCAAGGGAAGAAAGGTAGTGAAGCTGGATGTCTTTGCAGGACAAGATCATGTAGAGTCTTGAAGGAGGTGTTTTAAAGGTTTTAATGTGACATGACATCTGACTTGCATTTGTGAACTTTTCTGTCCTATGAAAGGAGGGAAGGAATGAAAGCAAGGGGACTACAGCGTGATGAAAGTCGGTTCAACTAAGGTAGTACCGGTCATGAAAAGAAGTGGATGGGCTTGAGATCTGTTTTATCAGTGTAACTGGCAAGACTTGGTTATGGTGGGATGAGGAGAGGGAAGAAATCAAGGGGCTTTCAGATTTGAACAGGCTGTTCAATGGTGATTCTGTTTATGGATGTGGGGAAGACTAGGGAAGGTATTCTTTTGAGAGGTGTGGAATTGGAACCTCCATTTGGACCTGCTAATGTGTTTGAGGCCTTTCAGACATTCAAGCAGAGATGTCAAGGAGGCAGCTGGATGTATATATGAATCTGGTGCTTAGAAGTCTGACTAGGAGATGACAGTTTGGGAGTCTTCAACTTTGAGATGATATTTAAAGCAACACACCAGAACTAGCTCCTGCTTTTCCAGTTTCTTTTCCTCGTACCTGTTTCCTACCGTCCCTCACCAAACAGGTCCCATAAGGTTCCAAAAATGTTTCATTCTTTAGCACTTCTTTGTGTTTTTCCCTTTAACTTCTCTAGAGCCCTTTCCCAGCTCCTCAAGGCAGCTCACTCAAAGGTTCTCAGGTGCTTATACACCTCTATTGTGGTATTTAGCAACGACTGCTGGTCGATGTTTTGTATCTTTCTAACTAGAGAACACTCTTTAAGGACTGTACCTCCCTTCATTCAGCATGTGCTTGAGTACCCCCTGTGTGTCAGGACTTTGAAATATCAGTGTCTTACGTAACTACTAAGTGTACATTCAGTGCCAAATGAATATAGAACACGAGTTAGTGGAAGACGGTAGATGATCTTCCTTGTCCTCAATGAGATAAAATCATGGAATGTATACCTAAAAACCTAGTACTGTGCAGCCTTTCACAATGGATAATGAACATATTAAGTAAAAAAGGAAAGTTACTATTATATATATATATATATAGTTTATATATACATACTGCAAACTCATATGGTTCAAAATATCCATGTAGGCATATTAGTTGGTGTAACATACAACTATTTATAAAATACTAATGAAATTATATCTCTGGGCAGTAAGGTTATGGTTATTGTTAATTTGTATTTACTTTTCCTGTAAGAATCTGTTACTTGTGTAAAATAACAAATAAATCAGACTATTTTACAAAGCCCTTTGTCCTCATTCCTCAGTAAAGCAGGGCGCTGCCCTAGGGCATTGTTTTCTTGGATTAATGTGGCGTCTGTTAGGTGAGAGCAATTGAAATGAATTTCTACTTTTGTCTTACAGGTTATCTGGGATACACTAGGAAACAAGCAATTTTGTTCTTTCAAAATAAGGTGAGTCTAGATTTTCAGCTTGAACAGAGATTCTTTCAGTTACCCTCTTGGTAACCCATCTTATAATTTTGGTTCTTTCCCTCTTATTCTAGAACCAAGACTCAGAGTTTCTGCAGAAATGAATATAGCCTGACTGGATTGTGTAATCGGTCATCCTGTCCCCTGGCAAACAGTCAGTATGCCACTATCAAAGAAGAGAAAGGTAACTCCTCAGGTTTAGCTTCATGAGAAGTACTCGGCAGCTTTTAAAAGGATGCTCTTTAGTCTCTCTGCAAATAATAATCAAAAGTATTTACTGTATCCTGCAGGACAGTGCTACTTGTATATGAAGGTTATAGAGCGAGCAGCTTTCCCCAGGCGTCTCTGGGAACGGGTAAGACTTGGGGTATTAAATTACCATGACCATTGAGCAACAGCAGAAAGGCCACACGATTTTTCTCTCTTCCTTGACCACATCTACCTTAAACTCCTGGAGTTTAAGGCCTCTAAGAGGCCCCATGGGTGTCATTAACAGTGAAGACCTGATCATTTATCCTCGTTCATCATGCTTCTGTTAATCTGTTCAACAGGTCCGGCTTCATAAAAACTATGAGAAAGCACTGGAGCAAATAGATGAAAACCTAATTTACTGGCCCCGTTTCATTCGACACAAATGTAAGCAGAGATTCACCAAGATCACCCAGTATCTAATTCGAATTCGAAAACTTACACTTAAGCGACAGTAAGTATTGATCATTCATTTTTTAAATGTCCTTGCATGCATCATATTATAAAAGCTGAGAGATGGTGAAACCTCTAGAAATGCTTTCTCTTAAGTTCAGCTTTGGGTAATTTTTAATGAAGTGCTAACCAGCAGCAGTTTTACCACAAATTAAAATTGTGCCCTTTGATTTTGCAGGATTTTAAAAGCGTATAGTACAGCTTGATTATCCCCTTCCTGTCTGAAAATCAGCTTCAGAAAATTGTCTTTATAACTCTGAGGGAATCCTAAAATTAGAGAATTTAAAATGAGTGTAAGAACTTCACTCTGGGTTCACTGAAAACTAACTTTTAAAAGTGATATGAAATCCACACGATTAATTGCATGCCTTCTTTAAGGAGTGATAGCCCTAATGCTTTCTCATTGTGACCTGCAGAGAAAGCTAGAGATGTCACTTCTCTAGAAAGTTCTTTTCTTGTAGTGTACAGAAGCGTTAATCTTCAGCGTTGTGAATGCCCTCAGAGATCTCAGAATGCCTAAAGAAACAAAAACAGCCATGTATGTGAAACATGTCTGTCAAATATATGTAAAATTGCTTGACTTTATAGCATTATCAAGGATATTTTAGTATATAATCTTGCTATATTGAGGTGAGCCCTACAAAATCAATTCCAGTCCTTTTTTCTTCTCATTTTTTAAATAAAGGAACGTGTTTTCTGATCATGTGTTTTATTTCCCATAGGAGAAAACTTGTTCCTTTGAGTAAGAAGGTGGAGCGGAGGGAAAAACGAAGAGAGGTAACTTATTGTTCTGATAGTCACAACGTCTACATATTCACTGAAGAGTAGGGGTGTATAAGCAGGGCTCATGAGAACCGTTCAGTCACCACTGTTTGTGAACTGTTCACGCCCTAATAATAGACAACAGTGTTAATTGCATATGGTATCTGGTATTCTGTATCTGAAGATTATGACTCTCAGGGCTGGATAAAATGTGGGTGCTTCAGGGACATTTGTAATATGAAACAGGAAGAAGACCTTCAACAGAGATTCATAGCTCCTTGTCTGAAATTTTTGAATCAGGGATTTCAGATTTAAGAGTCCTGTTATGTGTTGCCCGTCTTATATTTTACATTTTACTCTCAGCTAATTTTGAGTATTCTAGTCACACACACTAGTAGTTGTACAGTGATATATAACAGTGTTTCACTAGATAAATTTACGGTAGGTGGAATTTTTTGAAAAAAACTTTTAAGTAGCCTCATGCCAGTCTGGGTCATATTAGACCTCTAAATTGAGCACTGTGCTGTGCTGAGTCACTCAGTCGTGTCCCACTCTTTGTGGCCCCATGGACTTTAGCCCACCCGGCTCCTCTGTCCAAGGGGATTCTCTAGGCAAGAATACTAGAGTGGGTTGCTGTCTCCTCTGGGGATCTTCCCAACCCAGGGATCGAACCTAGGTCTCCTGCATTGCAGGCAGATTCTTTACCATCTGAGCCACCTGGGAAGCCCAAGAATACTGGAGTGGGTAGCCTATCCCTTCTCTAGGACTTCCCAATCCAGGAATTGAACCAGGGTCTCCCTCATTGTCAGTGGATTCTTTACCACCTGAGCTACCAGAGAAGCCCATATTGAGCTTTGGGGGTTCTGAAATTGCTGGTAAGGGATTGAGATTATTTGTTTCTCTGAACTAAACTAGGCAGCTTTGTTACTGAAGTAGTCAACAGTGATGGTAATATTGTGCCAACCGTGGAAAATCTAGTCAGGAAATTCCAGCCTTTGTGGAAGAGAGCAGTCTCCCTGTCCGCCTCATGGGACCTCACTCAGACTGAACATTCTTACACTTTTAAGACCTGGAATTAGGTCTTCCTGACAGGTTCACATTTTCAGTCAGTTTAAGTATTTGCTTTGCTCATCCTACATCCACAAACATGTACCTCATCATTTGTCATATCCTATCAAGAAGCAGCTTTAGTAATCTTGATGCTTTTGTTTCCATTAATCACATAGAGTTCTGCATTTCAAGCCTGAGTCACTGGTCTCCAAACTTTTTTGATCACTCCATCAATAAAATTTTTGAACATTTGCTGCCCAATATATTATTTACAAATGTTATTATACATGTACACTTGTGCTGTAGATATATTTAAATAATAGTTTGTGATGTAGTGAAGGTCTCAGCAAAGTAAAATTTGCCCCTAAGGGCTGTCATAGGTGATAGAGCTCAGAGACAGAGAAAGGAGGGTATTGTTGAGTGCCTGCATTTCGTACTTGCTGTTCACTTTTCATTCTCCACCACCAATTATGCAGACACCTTTGTTTAAATGTGGCTAGTTTTCATCTTCCTTGTCAAAACTTCTTTATATTACATACCACTGACAGCCATTTGTTATCTTAGAAAATGACAAATCTGAACGATGTGTGTGTGTCTGTGTGAGAAAAATGCATGGTTCTTTAAGTTCTGTGACTCAAGTGCTAAACCATTAAATAACCAGCATATATAACTACTGCCTATCTTATTGCAAACTATTCACTATCATCTATAGAGCCACGTAACCAAGCAAACTCAACCAAATAGCTGTATGCTGCAAGAATCTGAATGAGATCACCACTTTCATACTCTGTGTGTAGTATTTTAAAGAAAAAATATTTACAGAAGTTTTGCGCGTTTGGTTCCTACATCTCCGTAGATCACCTCTGAGGTGTAAGCACCCACTTTAGAGAAAAATGTAGAACATCACAATAACCTCTTCACTGCTCTGTGAGCCCCCAGCTCCTTTGTAACTGATCCTCTGCACTGTTCACTGTAACATAGCTTCAGTGTGTAAGGCTAACATCCTCGGAGATTTCCACTATCATCTTAATGCACTCTTTGGGGAAAAAGGTAAATTGAGGCTACATTTTGGTTTTTATGTTTCAGTTTTGTAAAGATAGAGATACCATGTATCATCACCTATAAGAAATCACTAAAGGAAGAGATTTATTTTGTTCAAGTATGTCTGATTTATAGTATTGTGTTAATTTCTGCTGTACAGCACTGCTGCAGTTACACATATAATATTCTTTTTCTTTATGGTTTATCACAGGATATTTAATATAATTCCCTGATTTATACAGCAGGAAAAGGAACAGATTTTTTTATCTTCTTTTCTAACATGTTGTATCTATGGCTTTAGAAAATGTAAATGAGTGAAGGTCTCTGTTCCTTTTTTGCAGCTTTTACAGTCTTGCTTCAGGATTGCTAAATTTCTGAAATATTTGTATACCAATTTGCTTTACCAAAGACTCTGTTAGAATTTAATTTAGAAATCTATTCATAAAACCATAGGAATTTTTTAAGTCGAAAGATTTCCAAGGTTTGACAAGGAAAATATCTATCTGGTTAGACAAGCAGAAGTTCTGTTACAGCAAGAGGGAAAAGGCAATTACATCTTTCCCATAAAAACTTGGTTTCTTCCCTTCTACAGGCTGAACAATGAGTACTAATGAAGTAAATGGGTTTGTTCTTTTTCTCTTACAGGAAAAGGCACTAATAGCTGCTCAGCTGGACAATGCCATCGAAAAAGAGTTGCTGGAGAGACTGAAACAGGATACGGTGAGAAAGCTAGAAACTTTGGGGTACAGATTTTATTTTTTAGGTGGTAATATGCTAGGAGATAATGGGACTAGTTGGAAATGGGATTTATTTTTAAAGATGTTAGAAAGAGCCTTAGACCTCGATTTTATTCCTGGAATAAAATAAGTATCATATTGGCTCTGGCTTGTAATGCAAGCATGTAAACTACTGCAGTTAACCCCTGATACTCAAGTTTGGAGACCTTTCATTTTTTGCCATTATTCCCAACTCCTCCAAACACAGCAATTCCAGGTCTCTACAAAAGCCACACAGCTTTGATCCTCCTGCTTATTCATCCTAGTCTTTTAAGGTTCTTTAAAATGAATTTTTATTCTCTTTTGAAAAATGAATGTCACTTAAAGAGACAATATGAATAAAATATGCTTTTTAAACCTTATTTCCTGTTTGTTGGTAAAACTACATTTGTTTCAATCCATGGGTTTTATATACTACTAAATTTTAACTGATCTGGCGTCTGTCCTTGATAGAAGTTACTTATCACTGAGAAAAATAATATGCTGGTTGGACAGTGGACTTGAAGCACAAGGTCAAACATGGCAAAAGCTGACCCATGTTTCTTTTCTTCAGTATGGTGACATCTACAACTTCCCCATTCACGCCTTCGACAAGGCCCTGGAACAGCAGGAGGCAGAGAGTGACTCTTCAGATGCTGAGGAAAAAGATGATGAAGAAGATGAAGAAGTAAGCTTTGTGTTTTTGCTCGGTCAAGCAGTAATCTATAGGATTAGATCTATTTTTATGTAATAGAGAATATCATTTTTAGTTCTCTAAACCAAAAATAGTTAACCTGGTCACTCATTTCCTATCATGTTTTATTAATTTGGTTCAGTAGTGGCTTCTTTGTTCTCCAAGTTCAGCCAGTAAACTACATGTTGACAATTTAATCTTACTTAGTAGTGTTCTAAAATTTTTCCTACAAGGTGACAAAGAGTCCTTATTAACATTAAGGAACCTACTGAAATTTACCAAGGGTTTAATCTTACTGTTACTATACAGGAAGTACTTAAGTGATAGTATTTTTGGGAAAGGGGCAGATTTAACAAATTGATTCGCAGGAGACTCGCATAGGGACACAGGTAGACTTTTCCTATTAGTAATCTAGTTTTTAATATTTGAAATGAACAGTTTTAGTTCAATTATGAAGAATTGTTTGTTCCTATATACTGATTTTAACCAATTAAAATGAGGATGTTTTATCTCTGATGATTTAAATCAGGCATGAGAATTGATATCCCTAAAGAAATTGATTTAGTTGCCTAGTAACCATTCTCTCATTGTGTTTTTGTTACTGATGTACTTATCAAAGAATAAAACTAGATGTCTAAGCTGAATTCTCATTATGTATCCTGAACCTAATGGTTAGTTTTATTTTAGGATGTGGGCAAAAGAGAGTTTGTGGAAGATGATGAAGTGGATGAGAGTGACATAAGTGATTTTGAGGTGAGGTTCATGCATAAAAAACTGTCCTTTGGTTCCAACCAAAAATGGGGGGGAGGAAGTTCGGATCACACAGAACAGGTAAATTATCTAATTTTAGTTCTAAATAGAACAGAGACGGGAGTTTGGGGAATGAATTAGTGTCTTTTTTTTCCCCTTCACGTGTTAGGATATGGATAAACTGGACGCCAGCAGTGATGAAGATCAGGATGATAAATCCTCCAGTGAAGAAGAAGAAAAAGCCCTTGATGCCAAACACAAAGGCAAAACGCCTCTGAAAGGGCCTTTGAGGAGGAAAAGAGCCTACGTAGAGATAGAGTACGAGCAAGAGACAGAGCCCGTGGCCAAGGCCAGAACCACGTGACTTCCCATCAGACACTTGTAAAGAGGACTGAACATCTTCCTTTTTTACATCTTAAACACATAACACTTCTGGGTTTTGCTCTTCTTCTTGTTTTTTAACACAATATTTGTGTTTTTAATATTTATGCTAGTTCTGTGGAGCAAGGAGGGAGTGGATAAAAGCCTAAATTGTGAATATTTTTATAGCATTGTTACATGACATGTGCTGAGGTAACAGCTTGAGCCCAAGAAGCATAAGGGAGGAGTCTGTGGGTATAAGAATTTCTAAATTTAAGTGTTACCCACTCACCCCTGTTTCCTTGGCATCCTCCCCCTTGCATGCCTCCCCCACCCCTTTATTTAGAAATGTCCAGATTCCATTTGTTCACATTCTCCTTTCCCTACTTCTGTGGGAGTTAAAAAGAAGGAAAGAGAAGGTCTAAGTTATAATGTTTAGTATAAATATACCTTTTGCCTGAAATAATTCCATTGAAAACAACTGGAAGAGAAAGACAATCCTTTCCTCTTCAGGAAAGTAATACAAGTCCTTAAGTTGCGTCACAGGGAGCGCCTTCAGAAAGCTGTTGCACTCTTCGGATGCAGTTCACCACCTGACTGTCTTCACAGCTGTGGGGGATTTTAGCCAGGAGACCCTGAAACGCGAAACCAAACAGGCTTGTTGTTTTTGATTGTTACTTCACCTTAGTGGTTCTTTCTTGGTATCAGACTCAAAGAAGGAAAGAACTGATGACACTAGGGGCAGTTCACGGAACTGGTGTTAATGCTGGGAACTGGAAATGTCCTACTGGCTCACGAAGCAGCAGCTTTCTGCCAGCCACCATGAAGCAGATTAGATCTAAGGCTTGAAAACTGCTTGAGGTTAAAAAGCCAAGATGAATATAGTATCCCTCAATATTTTTAGGATGTTAATTTCTTTTCACGCTGCCTATAACTTTAAATTGAAGATTTTGAGACAATGATTTATAAATTGTGTATACATGGACACACAGCTGTTATATGCGATGGCTTGGAAAAGTAAACTTCTGTGGAATATGAGACCAAAGGAAGAATTCCCACATGGATAAATAAAGTATGTGGAAAACATCGTTGCCTCTGAGAAACGGGAAACATCTGTTACCTTAATTACTTACTCTACCTAAATTATTCCTTAGTGGATTACAGACCATTATTTTTACTTTTTCTTTTCATTCGGACCACTAGAACAGAATTACCATTTTGCAAACTCTTGATCATGATCTTTTTGCCCATTCTCTCTCCTAGCTCCAGAAGCATCCACTGATGCTCTTGCCTTTTCATCTTAAAAGTTCTGAATAGCTTTAAAGGGAGACTAAGGTATTGATCAAACTCTGCTGAAGGCTAAAAGACTCAGAGGCAGAGACTAGAACCTTCCATGTCCAATTACAGACTTGGTCAGGCACGAAACGATCACAGAAATTCCCTGAGGATGTCAAGGCCTCACTGAAACCAAGTAGTGGACGGTCCCTTACCTTCACCCGTCCCGAAGCACAGCGGTCCAGGAGAATCAGGCAGTCGGTGGCCTCTTCTAACAAGGCACTCTTAACACTCTCAGGTGTGAGGCTTGAATCCCTTGCTATGTCACATATCAGTTTCAAGAGAGCCTTCAGTAAGACCTCAAGTCTACAGGAGACTCTGGAATCAAGAAGAAACATGGTATTCATACTCTGAATCAGGATATTAAAACTGAAAAAGGGATCTGGGATACGAAAGCCCTCATTTCATAAAGCAAGGAACTGAAGTCCAAGTTTAAGACCATAAAGCTGGAAGCAGAACGAGAGACCAGATTCGAGATTTCTGAACTCCAAGCCTGTTGGTTTTCTCTACAGCACACTGCCCACACACCCTGACACGCTGGCATGCCCAAGAACACGTGGCTGCCCTCCAGAAGTTGGTGGTTTTACTGTTAGGAAACAGCTCTCCTGAAAAGGGAGAACTGGGCCCTCCCTACCAGGGGCCTATACTTTTGGCCAGAGAACAGGAAACGGCCCACAGTTCTTTAGCTTGGATGTGGTCTTTGGCCCGGAGGTTAAAGATACAGTGAGGCAAATAAGCTTGGCTTCTGAAAACTCAGTGTTGATTTAACTTTTCTGTCACTTTAATGCTAGATCCTAGATTACCACCAGTTAGGCCCTGTCTCTATTTACTTCTGCTTTGCCTTTCTAAAAATGTTTATGATGATGATTACGTAAAGTCGTAAATGCGCTTAATGCCACTGAATCATACAATTGAAAATGGTAAATTTTATGTATTTTTTAACCACAATTAAAAAACTAAAAAGCCCCAAGGAAGCTGAAAAATTTAACTTGTAGTGTGGAAATAAAAATAAACCACATTTCTGGGCAGAAATGTGACTGGGAGAAGAAAAGTTTACACCCTTCATCTTGGTCTGAAAACCATTAAGTGGTTTCCAATAATGGTGCTATTCAGCACTTCACCTGTCTTCTTTCAACACAGTCGGCTCTGCATTCCACTCCCCAGAGCTCGCCCCCTCTATACTTCACATTTGTTTTCTGACCTCTCCACATTTTCTTGACTTCTTCTACTTAGTATCTGTATTGATTCAGTTTCATTCATTCATCTATTCCAGTCACTTCTGAAATATCCATGTACTTGGTACTGGGCTTTCCCTGGTGGCTCAGTAGTAAAGAATCCACCTGTCAATGCAGGAGCCTTGGGTTCAATTCCTGGCTCAGGAGGATTCCCTGGGTCAGGAAGATCCCCTGGAGGAGGAAATGGCAACCCACTCCAGTATTCGTGCCTGGAAAATCCCATGGACAGAGAAGCCTGGCAGGGGTCCATGGGGTTGCAAGAGAGTCAGACATGACTTAGTGACTAAACAGTAAACAATACCAGGTTCTGAGTAAATCTTGGAGTTCTCGGTATACTCAAGTGATCTTCCATCTTCCTGGAGCTTCGAGTTCAGCAGAGGAGAGAGACAGTAAGTAAATAAATGCAGCCTGGGTACAAATGTGATTCTGGGGTACATTATAAGGAGATGAGAGAACACAGTTCAGAACAGAAACATACGTGTTGCTAAGATACTGGGACTCGTGCCCAATTAAGTCTTGTTATCTCATTCAGACTCACTGGAAAAAGCCCAGATACTGGGGAAGACTGAAGGTAAAAGGAGCATTGGGTGGCAGAAAATGAGATGGTTAGATAGTATCAGTGATTCAACGGACAAGAGTTTGAGCAAACTATGGGAGATAGTAAACGACAGGGAAGCCTGGCGTGCTTCAGTCCATGGGGTCATAAAGTCAGACATGACTAAGCAACTGAACGTTTCCTGCAAGACAGCCTTTTGCAGACTCAATGTGTTTGGGTTCCAGCTTGCTGTTCATGATACCTCCCTTGAACCAGAGTTGGAATGCTAAGCAAATGTATCCCAAATCAACATTCTCCTGATCACACATGTTCAGTGATGTGCTGGAAGTGCTCTGTTCTAAATTAGACTTAAGAAACCAAAGGGTGAACAAAGTCACGTATGTCTACTGTAGCACTGCGAACAGGCCTTGTAAAGAGAGAGGTCCACCTGAAGGAACTGAGTGTATATCTTGTCAATGCCACTCTCACAGTTTAAAGTCCAACTGGTATAGAAAATGGGAGGTATTCATCTGTACAGCATGTCCTTAATACTTTGTACTGAACATACATCTGGGCAAGTTCTGCAGGGAGTACGGGTGGAGTTTTGCCCCTTAGCACACCTGACTGCTGGCTGTCATACCTGGGCCAAGTATACTGCAGGACAAGTTTTAGCGTTTCCAGTATCTTCAATCTGGCCTCCTCCTCGGGTCCATCATATACCTCCAAGTAACCAATGATGACTCGCTCCAGCCTTTTCAAGTGCCGGACAGTTAAGATCCCCAACCTAACGACAACAGAGAAGATGTGATGAAGAGTGAAGTTGAGAATGGCCAGACCCAGCTGCTCAGGGACTCACCTTTTCACAAAAGCTGGTAGGTTTCTCGCGTAAGTCCTACGTAAGAGAAGGCGGTGCTCGGGCTCCATGTGCGTCAGGATCAACTGCAGGACCTCGTCACACTGTGTGGTGGGTCGGGCCCCATCTCCCTTCCAGTGCAGGGCTTTCTCCAGGATGGGGAATAAATCCAGCAGACACAGGAGCACAGCCTAGGAGGAAGGAAGAGAAAGGAGCTGTAGTTCACCAGTTGGTAGTCATAACACTCAGTGATTTCTCTTGCAGCTTCCACTCATCTACCATCCTCAGTGTCCATGTCATAGAATTCTAAAAGACGCTAGTAATAATACAATAAGTGTAATGTATTACTTTATATTTTCAAACTTTTTAAACATTCTTTATTTCCATCAGACAGTCTCAAGTTAAAATCTCCTAGGACTGTTCTTTGCTAATCTATAAAATGGAGCAGAGCTAAGACTTTAATCCCGAATTTAGGAGTCTCAGTCTATTGTCACTAAATACCTAAGTTGATATTTACAAGTATAATACCTACTATAAGACCTCTCCCAAACAGAATCTAAGATGACTCTATTTGTATCCAGTTTTGACCAACCTATCTGAAGTTTCAGTATCCATGCAATCCCTTTTAGCTCTCCCAGGATCTTTGCTTTTTCTCTTACTTTTTAACCACCATTCCAAGAGCCCTAACCTTCCTGGCTTTTAGGATAGTCTAGATTCTCAAAACCTAAAACAATATTTTAAAAAGAAAGGGGCAGGCTGAGGTAGGAGGAGGGAGACTATCTGGCCTAAAATAAGAAACAAGGTTATTTCTAACTCTAATTTTATGTAACTTGTTTCTTGACTTCAGAATGGTCTCGGCACCTCTCCCCACACAATATCCCCCAGAAATTCTAACTCATTCTTTATAAGCAAGTATCACCTCCTTACCAGATCCTCTTAAAACACCCGAATACCACCAAACCTCGTTAGCTGCCTATTGCTAAACACCTACTGCATTTTATACAGACCTTGATTACTCTCTACTGCGTTTATATTTACAGTGTATATATTTACATAAATGTGTCTGCAAAGGATTTCTTAAAGCCAGAAACCTTGCCTGACTCGTTCAATCTTGGAACCTACAATGGTTACTGGCACACAATAGGTACTCAGTGTCTACTGGATGAAACAGCAAATGACACTTACCCAACTTACAGAGTTCCCCATGTCTGTACTGATATAAAAGCAGCCCAGAAGGAAGGACACTTAATAAAAATAGAACTTACTCGGGAGTTCCCTGGTGGTCCAGTGGTTAGGATTCTGCACTTCCACTGCTGGGGCCAGGGTCTAAGCCCTGGTGGGGGGAACTAAGATCCTAAAAGCCATGTGGCTAAAAAGAAAAAAAAAGGAAGCAGAGGGCAGAGGGAGGAAAAGAACCCGTCTTTCTCTCTTGTTCATAAATAGGTGAGAGACTACCAAAAAAAGAAATCTTTTTTAAAACTAGAACTTTTTCAGACATAAAACTGCCCCCAAGTGATATATAATTGACCCAGATGAAGACAAAACACTGGCTTTTCTGTGCAGGCTCAGAAACATGGATGCCTCTTTGGTACTGAGCCATTTTCACTAGCTATTTGCTATCCCCATTTTCTTTCTTTAAATGTATGTATTTTTGCCTGTGCTGGACCTTTGTTGCTGCTCAAGGGCTTTCTCTAGTTGCAGACTGCCAAGGCTACTCTTCATTGCAGTGAACTCACTTTTCAATCAGGTTGCGTTCTCTTGTTGCGGAGCGCGGGCTCTAGGTATACTGACTTCAGTAGTTGCAGCCCAAGGGCTCTAGAGCACAGGCTCAGAGACTGTGGCATGGGCTTAGGTGCTCTGCAGCATGTGGGATCTTCCTGGGCCAGGGATTGAACCTGTGTCCCCTCCATTGGCAGGCAGACTCCTGACCACTGTACCAACAGGGAAGTCCAGCTATCCCTGTACTTTCAACTTGTTACTGGCTCTCAGTTATCATCCCCACCTTCCAAAAAGAGAAAAATGCTACCAACTATTCTTATTCACATAATGCCACTTTCTACTCAAATTTGAAAGCTTAGACTTAGCGTTATGAGCAAATCTTACAATTACCTGAATGAGGTGGTGTTCCCGTGCGTACAGGTGGTTGAAAAGGGCATGGTAGAGGACCTGAGCCCTGTTGTACTGCAGCAAGTCAGCAGCTGGCTGCAATCAGACAAATTACCCAATTAAAGCTTCCCAAGGCTGGCAAAATGTTGATAAATTTTGAGACTGAACATGGTACATGGGATTCATTACACTACTCTATTTCTGTGTATATTTCAAAAGCTCCATAATACACAGAAGAAAAAAGTTTCCTTGAGTAATAGGTTACACATTTGGGTATAATGCCTTTCAGCTTCTCAATTTTTTGTTCCTTGAAAGTCAGTTGTTAATTAGTCAAAGTCTGGTTCTTCAGTCTGACAATGGTCTATGTTTCTTATATATATCACCTCTGAGATACAAACTACTTGTATTCTTGCCTGGGAAATCCCGTGGACAGAGGAGCCTGCCAGGCTATGGTATATGGGGGTCACAAAGAGTTGGACACAACTGACAGACTTTCACTTCACCTCACAAGCTACTAGGTTGGTAGAGGAAAATATAGGCAAAAATATAAATTATTGAATTGAGTCACATAACAGCATTAATAGTGAATAAAAGATATAAATACAAGCAACAATAAAATGGTGATATCATGAATGAGGAATGGCCAAGAAGACTCAGTCTGTGCCGTCAATACACACGCCAGAGAGCGGAGGTCACTCACCACATTAAGCACAATATGATGGATGCAATGGACACCCAGGATTTTGTTTTCAGTCTGATAGTCATCTGAGATGAGCAATGATGGAGGAAGTATTCTTTCCAGATGTTGGCTCAGCCAGGGTCGAGTGACCTTTTGCAGAGTCCATGAGAAAACGTATTTGGTGGCTGGGTTATTCTTCCAGGAGTCCCTAAATGGAAATGTGAAACCACATTAAGTGACATGGTGTCCCGGTGAAGCTCAATATATTTTCTTGGACTTGAAAAAAAAATGTCCCACATAAGGTAACTTGATGTTATAACATACATTTTTAAGATTTAAATCAAAGTAACTTACAGAACTTACACTAAATACATTTATTACCAGGGCTCTGGGCCTAAAGCATATCCAAGGAGAAGGAGCCAGTTACAGCCACAGCTATGTAAAGAATCTGTGGTGATGGTGGTGGTGGTGGTGGTGGTTATAGTGAGAAAGTCTTCAGAAGGGAGAGAGGTGGAAAGAAAACGCCTTCGGTAACATTATTATTACTATAAGGGAGCAAATGATTCAACATTCAAACAGTAATTTATAACTTATAAAGTAACACATTACTCAACCAATCTTCAAACACAGTGTAACAAGTAATGTTATCTTTATATTACAAACAATGAAACCGGTCCTATTCCAAAGCAATAAAAACCAGCACTAGACTGCCTCAAAACTGTCTTTTAACTCCATTGTTGTTGTTTAGTTGTTGTGTCCGACTCTGCAACTCCACGGACTGTAGCCCGCCAGGCTCCTCTGTCCATGGGACTTCCTAGGCGAGAATGCAGGAGTGGGCTGACATTTCCTTCTCCAGGAGATCTTTCCCACCCAGGGATCGAACCTGTGTCTTCTGCGTCTCCTGCACTGGCAGGCGGATTCTTTACCGCTGAGCCACCAAACATCACTACTACATCTAATAAACAGCGATGAGTTTCAATAGCCCTCAGTTTAAATTAAAACCTTACCTTTAAATCTCCAACTCCCTAACCCCACCTAACTAAAGAAAGTTAACTCTAAATAAATGGGACAGAACTTCCAATTGCTGGGCAGTTGTCAGGACTGGAAAATCGAGTTCGAAGACCTGGGTTCTAATGTCGAATTTGCCACTACCTACTTAATGTCCTTTATAGCAAATCACAATCTTTCTGGGCCTTAAGAGACCTGCTATTAAACTACCTCATCTTAGTGATGAAAAAACAAGACTCCTTTGAACTCCAGCCTTCTAAAATATTAGGCTGATGGCATTTACTGGCAAGAGTACTCACTTATTCAAATCGGGTTTGAGAAGCCCCATGATCACAGTAAATCTCCCCTTCTCGTCTTCATTTTCTCCGTGGAGGAATCCAGCCACAGAACTACACTCAGTGACCTGAAGCAATAAGGCGAGCACCTGTCCAGCGACCTCTTGAGATCTTGGGCTGGTCCACGGTTGCTCCAAGCTGTGTGTGACCGCAAAAACATAGATGGGTCCTGCCAAGGGACGGAGGCTTGTCTTCCACGCAGGGCAAACCAAGGAATTCTTGGCGGCCTCGACCTTCCTCAAGAGCTGAAGAAACAGTAACGCAACTGCCACCGCTTTCTCCGCCACTTCGGAGTGGCGGTCACCTCTCCCTTCCGGCTCCTCCGCAGGGGCTGCATACTTCCCTAGGGCTTTTGCCACGTGCCCCAGCATTTCGGGCATTCCACGGAGCGAGGCGTCACTCCCCTCAAATAACCGATCACATTCTTTAGCTTCAAGCAGAGCAGCGAGGTCCTCAAGAGCTGCACTTCTGGCCTTGCCCCGTCGGGATTCCTGGCCGGCAAACTGGTGCAAGATCTGGGAGAAGGCCTGCCCGAGGGCGGAGGAAGGCCATGCTCCGGGCAAGGAAGAACCCTCCCAAGGTGGGGATTCCCGAGGGCCGTGAGGCTCCATCCCTCAGACCGAGAACGCGGACGGAGGCGGCCGGGGATCCGCTACAGAGCGGGAGGAAAGATCACCTCGGGGGCTAGGATTCTCGAAAAGCACAGAAAAAAAAAAAAAAATCAAATAAAACGGTGAGACGTCTAGGAGGACCGCGGGGAGAGACGGTCTAACGGGCGGAAGAGTAAAGATATAAAGGAAAAGATGAGGGGAAGAGGTCTCTCTGGAAGTAACAGAGTCTGATTCCCAAAATGGAAAACGGAAGTTACTCTTGCCTTTCTGAAGACTTAAAAAAAAAAAAAAGTTTAAGAAATAAACCCTATACGCATGATATTCACACGGCCACCGTTACCTGAAGCCCTTCCAGCGCGCCTGGGCGTGTCAAGATCCGACTCAGCCAACATCATTGCCGCAAAGCAGAAGTCTAGCTTCCGCCATTACCGCGGCAACGCTCCGTCATTTCACGACCGACGATCGTAAAGCAATGGCGTCCCAGGGTCAAAAAGGGTGGAGCCGTGAGGAGGATTTTTGCATGGGGAATAACCCCCCTTAGATCTTTTCTTTCTGTTCCCGCCTACTGGTAGAAACAAAAGAAATAACACGGAATGTCGGTGACGGTGATAAAATGTACAGGATTTTATATGCAAGTATAAATAAATAATCCCTACATCTGTCATCCTTCGTGAAAAGTTAGTGGGCCCGTCCCTGGAGCGCCTTAATCGACTACTGAAGCCGATCCTTTTGTAGTTCATGAGCGTGATGATTGGGTGTTCACGCTACTGCGTGACATGTGCCTCCCCACAAACCTTGTTACGACACCGGCACATTACCCGTCTGACGTGAACTAAGAGGATCATTTATAATTGCAAGAAAGTCTTATGAGCTAGTTGTGTCTTTGTGGTTGATGCTTTTTAGATATTTAGTACGCGCACTGTTGTTTTTATTCTGGTTTGACGTCCACTTTTGAGAGACATTTAGCGCGCGTAGTCGCAGTTCTCTGGGGAAACTCACCCGCAGGGAACGTTGAAGGGTTGCGAGGGTAGGGCATCTGTCGCAAGCCCGCCTGTGTCCCCGCGACTGTCGGGGCGGGGCCGCCACCCGAAGTTGCCGGAAAAGCGCCGGCCACTGACGCAGTGGGTTCCCGGCGTGAAAGTTGATTCCCGCGTTTCTCAGGGGCCGGTCTGGGAATTTGCCGGGTGATTTCCCGTAACTTCCATCGTGCAGTAGGAATCCGGGGAAGCACACTCCGTTTGTGCCCAGGCGGGGGAGGGAGCGCGCACGGAAAAACGCGCCGCGGACACCCGGGGGGGGGTGTCGGAGAGCCTCCTGGGCCGCCTCTAGAGGGAGGCCTCGGGTCGCTGCGCAAACCCACACAGCCCCGAGGGCCGGCTTAGTCTCCGCGGTGTGCCCATCAGGTCGCCTCCGGTCTCTCGGATTCCTCTGGGTTCTGAGCCCCTAGGCCGTCCTGAGGCAGATCTTGGGGCGTGGGACGGTGTCAAGGGCAGGTTCCGATCCCCAGAGCGTGATTAGGATGAGGGGAAACGAAGGACTTTCATTCCGCCGTGGACAGGGCACTACTTGTCGTGCCATCGCTCAGTCTTGACCGGCTCTGCTACCGCATGGACTGCAGCACGCCAGGTATCTGTCCATCACCAACTCCCAGAGCTTGCTCAAACTCACGTGCATCCAGCAGGTGAGGACATGCAACCATGCCAACCCTGTTCTCTCCTTCTCTTCCGGCCTTCAGTCTTTCCCAACATCAGGGTCTTTTACAGTGAGTCCGTTCTTCGCATCAGGTGGCCAAAGTATTGGAGCTTCAGCATCAGTTCTTTCAATGAATACTCAGGATTGATTTCCTTTAGGATGGACTGGTTTAATCTTTTTGCAGTCTAAGGGACTCTCAGGAGTCTTCTCCAACACCGCAGTTCAAAAGCACCGAACACCCTATCTGTAGATCTTGTCTGCAGTTCTTTCCTGCTTCCAACCCCCTCCTCCCCCAACCGCCACCCCTGACCTTGGCCAAAATTTCAGTAACTTCTCTGTGGGTTGTAATACTGCCTACTTCTTAGGAATGTTATGAGAAATAAAGAAGTTAAATATACGCGGCTCAGAGCAATCCCTAGTCTCTTGTAAATTTAATACAGGTGTCAGTTCTTATTGTTAAACCACAGCTTCTGTATTAACTTTTATTTCCTCCTTTTAGGGGAACTTTATGGTTAGGACCCTTGCACTCTCCCTTTCACCCGACCTTCTTTTCTCTGACCAATTGGTGGCACTGATGGTTTTCTTAGCAATATCCAACATTGATTAAAAAGTCCTCCCAAGGGGATTCTCCCATATCAGATCCTGGCCCTATGGGAGCAAGATGGCAATCCACAGACCATTATTGTACCCCTCCTTTGCTAGACCCTGTCTGCTCTGTTCCACATTCCCCTTGTGTTAAGTGGATCCAAGTTAATTCCTTATGAGGAAAGTACTTGTATTGCAAGAGCTCACCCTCTCTGCACACTGAGTTTCCGGAGGCCAGAGACCATGGCTTTATCTCCAGTGCCTGGCACAATTTAGTCATGCAATGAATGTTTGTTGAACCCACAAGTTCATCCGCAGAGGACTGGCTGAATAAAGCACCTTACATCCACACAATGCAGGTCTGTGCAGCTGAACAAAGGAATGAAGACCATCTCTGTGGAGGCCACCGAACCCTAGGATTTATTGTTAAGTGAAAAAAATCAAGGCTGAGGGACTTCCCTGGGGTCCATTGGTTAAGACTGCATGTCCAACGCAGGGGGAGTGGGTTCCATCCTGGGTGGGGGAACTAAAATTCCACATGCTGTGCAGTTCGGTCAAAAAACAAAAGCATGCATCACGTATATGTTGCCTATTTCCTAAAAGAGATGTGGTGCGTTTGCTGACATTTTTTAAAAGCAGCAATGGAAGAAGAAACTGCACACTAATTTTTAAAAAGGGCTACTTAAAAGGACAAGGTGAAAACCATCGATGTGGAAGCTAGACTTCTTTTGATCTACTCAGGTCTTATACTCAGTTTTGACTTTGGGATCTTGTAAATACGTAATTATTTTTAAAAGAAAATGACAAAGCACTTCCTACAAAGGGAAAAAACGCCATGAATCAAAGTATATTCCAAGTTACTGGCATAACCACATGAAAAAATAAGAAACTGACTTTAAAACTGATGATTTTGGCTGTATATCCTTAGTGTGATATAGCTAAGAACAGAAAAGAATGGCAAAAAAAACAAGTTGCATTCAGTAACAGTAGTTGTTAGTAATAATACTGGTATCGTTATTTAGATGCTGTTGCATGTATATTTTACATATTTTGTGCATATAAAGTAGCAAAGAAGTCAATGTTGTTAGAAACCAGATCTTTGGTGAAAGATAAAGATATGCAAGTATGAAATCAATGAAGTTAGGTGTAAATTTCATAAGTGAATATTTGAATCGCCAATGGTAGTATGATTAATCATTAATTTTTCTTATTCTATAAAATAAATATATCCTGTGTTCACTGAAAAGGTCAATAAGTAATGATAATCCAACGGTTATGAGCAGCTCTTGTGTCCAGATTCACAATTTAAAGGCCATTGTCCACTAAGAGTAGCCAGGATTCCTTGAGGAAATGACTGATGTTAGAACTGGGGCAAGGATTGTAAGATGAGCTTGAGGTATTTTATAATGACAGAAAGCAAGGTAGCCATCAAATACTACTGAAGTTATGTGAAAAGAACCCAAGAGCAAGGATGAAGGGGGACCCTTTGGCCAAAGATGGAACAACTTGGACTTAAAAAATAATAATGACTAATGGATTGAAACACATCTAATATCCACAAGTCCATGAATTCACTTATAGTAATACTAAAAAGTAAAATAAAAATCTCTCATCATTCATGCTTATATCACCTAAGGAACTAAATATTTATTTTAAAATTGGTAAAAGGGGAAAAAAGCAAGCGTTCATTCTACTACAGATTTCAGGGTACCCAGATAGTTTGTAAGGGCAGCAAATGTCACAGAACTAGTAGAATTAGGAAGTTGCTGTTCACAGCTCCTAATGAAACTCTGGGACTAGGCAACAATCATTCGTGGCTATTGGAATTATGAAGAGGAACACTGATGGGAAACTTATAATGGCTGGATCAAGCTAACAAAACCTGAACCCACTGATTATCTTAACATCATTGAAAGGGAGACAACCAGATGCTATGTGCCTCGATGCAATGCAACAGGAAATACACATGGTCTATGAAATATTCTTGCACAAAAACTGACCCTAAATCTAATCAAACTTCTAGATCTAACTTCGTGAAATGGCAAAAAACATGGAGGACACAGAAATAGATCAAAACACCAAGTCAATATGAGCAGCAGAACTAAGGATACGGGAAATTTCATAAATTATCTAGTTTCTTCAATAAATAACTAGCACAAAGGAAATTATATAGAAGAGAGAATTGATATAGTTTTTAGAGACACTTCAATCAAATGCAATGTTGTATCTTCTTTTCAATAAACATATTGTAAAAAATATATTTAAGACAATTGGGGAAATTTGAGCATAGTTCTGTAACAGGGCGTTCATATAATTTGTCATCTAAACAGGGTATCTTGAAGTTAAAGGAGACACTGCTAATAGTTATGCTGGTACAAAGGTGTAAACTGGGTCTGTCCCAGGCAAATTTGATTATCCTAGTATACACAACTTTGTGGAATTATTGTTAATTTGATAGTGTTATTATGTTTGTTTTTTAACATATTAGTTTCAGCTATACAACATTATGATTCAATATATGTATTGCAAAATAATCACCACAAGAAGTCTGGTTAATGTCCATCACCACACAGTTAAATGTTTTTTCTTGTGATAACTTTTAAGATGTACTCTCTTAGCAACTTTCAAATAGATAATACAATGTTTATTAATTATAGTCGCCATGCTGTACATTACATGCCCAGGACATATTTATTTCAAAGCTAGAAGTTTATGCCGTTTGACCGCCTTCACCCATTTCGTTTGCCCCCTTCTCCGCCTCTGGCAATCACCCATCTGTCCTGTTTCTATGAACTTGTTATTTATAAAAATGCTTTCATGTTTTTTTAAAAATTATTTGTTAGTAAAGCAGTGCTCAAATTTTTTAGCGTCAGAAGCCTTTACACGCTTTAAAAATTATTGAGTCATACTCACAAAGATAACTGGAATCTAAAAGACTGAAAATAAATTTTGGTAAGGATGTGGAGATGGTGAAACACTCACAGAGTGGTGGTTGAAATGTAAAATGGTGCAGCTGTTGTGGAAAGCAGTTTGATGGTTAGATTGCATGCATGCGTGCATGCCAAGTCGCTTCAGTTGTGTCTTGACTCTTCATGACCCTATGGACTGTAGCCTGCCACGCTCCTCTGTCCATGAGATTCTCTAGGCAAGAATACTGGAGTGGATTGCCATGCCCTCCTCCAGGGGATCTTCCTGACCTGAGATTGAACCCACATCTCTTACATCTCCTGCATTGGCAGGCAGGTTCTTTACTACTAGCACTACCTGGGAAGCCCCCTATATATAGAATAGCAAAGAAGTAATCATATGAGACCCAGAAACTCTATTCCTAGGTATGTAGCCGAGAGAACTAAAAACATGTATTCATTCAAAACCTGAGATGCAAATAAATGTTCCTAGCAACATTATTCATAATAGCCAAAAATGAAAACAAAAGCCCATCCACTGGCAAAACATGGTATGTACATGCAATGAAACACAATTCAACCATAAAAAAGAATGAGGTTTTGATATCTGCTGCAATATGAGTGAACTTTAAAGACATTATGTTAAATGAAATTAGCCAGACGCCGAAGAATTGATGCTTTTGAACTGCGCTTTTGGAGAAGACTCTTGAGAGTCCCTTAGACTGCAAGGAGATCCAAACAGTCCACCCTAAAGGAAATCAGTCCTGGGTGTTCATTGGAAGGACTGATGCTGAAGCTGAAACTCCAGTACTTTGACCACCTCATGCGAAGAGTTGACTCATTGGAAAAGACCCTGATGCTGGGAGGGATTGGGGGCAGGAGGAGAAGGGGACGACAGAGGATGAGATGGCTGGATGGCATCACTGACTCTATGGACGTGGGTCTGAATGAACTCTGGGAATTGGTGATGGACAGGGAGGCCTGGCGTGCTGCGGTTCATGGGGTCGCAAAGAGTCGGACATGACTGAGCGACTAAACTGAACTGATGGATTTCATTTATATGAAATGTCCAGGGTAGACACATCAGTGAAGTCATAAAGGGATTGAGGAGGAACTTCCCTGGTGGTCCAGGGGTTAAGACTTTGTGCTTCTAATGCAGAGTGCACAGATTTGATCCCTGATGGGGGAACTAAGATCTCACATGCCTCTTAAGTGCAGCCAAGAAAAAAAGAAAAAAAGTCTGGTTGAGGAGAACAGAGAGTTGACAGTGGCTGTTAAGAGCCATGGGGTTTCTTTTTAGAGTGATAATAATGTTCGAAAATTAACTAGTGGTAATGGTTGCCCAACTTGTAAATATACTAAAATCTACTGAATTATATACTCTAAATGGCCAGTCCTATGGTATGTGATGGAGGAGGAGATAGCAACCCACTCCAGTATTCTAGCCTGGAGAATCACCTGGACAGGGGAGCCTGGCAGGCTATAGTCCACGGGGTTGCAAAGAGTCAGACACGACTGAAGCAACTGAGCAACATGGTATGTGAATTAAATATCAATTTAAAAACTAATTTTAAAAAGTATTGAGGATTCCACGTTGCTTTTCTTTATGTTAGATAGTATTTTGATAGATATATTTTTCTATGCAAGAAATGAAAACTGACAAAATTTTCATATATCCATTGAATTGCTTAAAATATGGCAATAATAACCCCATTCATTATAAGTTAACTAAAATTTATTTTCATGAAAATCAATTCTATTTGTCAAGATAAAACGAAAATCAAGAAGAGTAGAAATCTTTACCTTTTTGTAAAAAGTGAAAAAGTGTGAAAGTGCCAGTTGATCAGTCATGTCTGACTCTTTGCAACCCCATGAACTGCAGCCTGCCAGGCTCCTCTGTCCATGGGATTCTCCAGACAAGAATCCTGAAGTGGGTTGCCATTTCCTTCTCCAGGGGATCTTCCCAGCCCTGGGATCAAACCCATGTCTCCTCTCCTGCGTGGCAGGCAGATTCTTTACTGTCTGAGCCCCCAGGGAAACCCACATTTTTAGGTAAACATTTCTGTAAATATTTTCAGCTGTTATATCTGGTTTAATAGGAGAAAGCTGGATTCTCAGATCTGCTGCTACATCCAGTCTGTTGAAAAACTCCATCATACTTTCATGAAAGAATAAGAATGAAAAAGATAGACAATATATTAATATTATTATAAAAATAGTTTTGACCTGGCAGACCTCCTAATAGAGTCTTGGGAACCCTCAGGGGGCTCCAGATCATACTCTGAGAACAGCACCTGGAAATTCACACAAGAGTCGGACACAACTGAGGCGACTGAGCATGCGTGCATGAACAACTGATATCAGTTGATATCTAGGATTCACACTGAAATACTTCAGAAAGAGGGGTGGTGGGCAGAAGTGATTGAGAGAGAGATGAAACAAGATTACCAACATGTTGAATCTGGGTAGTGGATCGTGGGTGTTCTTACCAGCCTCTCTAATGTAAGTCTGAAATTTTCCATAAAAGATGTGCTGTTGCTCCTATTTTAATCAGTGTTGGTTTAGGGGCTTCCCAGGTGGCCCTAGAGGTAAAGAATCTGCCTGCTAATGCAGGAGACGCAAGAGACTTGGGTTTGATTCCTGGGTCATTAAGATTCCTTGGAGTAGGAAATGGCAACCCACTCCAGTATTCTTACCTGGGAAATCCCACAGACTGAGGGGACTGGCAGGCTACAATTCATGGGGTCACAAAGAGTCAGGCGCAACTGAGCGTGAGTGTGCATGCACGCACACACACACACACATACACACTACTGAGCAAAAGACCTTAAAGAAGTTGGTAGGAGAGAAAACCAAGTGAAGGATTGGATAGGTAAAGATGCAAAGATGTGGGACTTGCCTGGCAGTCCAGTGGTTACGACTTTGCCTTCCAAAGCAGAGGGTGTGAGTTTGATCCCTGGTCAAGGGCTTCCCGGATGGCTCAGTGGTAAAGAAGCCACCTGCCAGTGCAGGAAACGCAAGAGACATGGGTTTGATCCCTGCATCGGGACGATCCCCTTGAATAGGAAATGGCAACCCACTCGGGTATCCTTGCCTGAAGAATTACAGGGATAGAGGAGCCTGGTGGGCTACAATCCGTGAGGTTGCAAAGGGTCGACACAACTGAACACACACCCATACACACACACACGGGGCACTAAGAACTTATATGCCTCTCGGCCAAAAAACCAAAACACCAAAGAACAATATTGAAACAAATTCAATAAAGACTTTAAAAAGTGGTGCACATTTGAAAAATAAAAAATTTTGGGACTTCCCTGGTGGTCCAGTGGCTAAGACTCTGTGCTTCCAATGCAAGGGATGAAGGTTTGATCCCTGGTCAGGGAACTAAGATCCCACATGCCATTCGGTTAAAAAATAGAAATAGACACTTTTTAAAAAAGGATACAGAGGTGAATTTGAGGAAGTTCTTGCCTTCAACAGCTTTTCATCTGCTGGAGGATGAGCTATAAGGAAGGCATTTGAGAAAAAGTGGCGCCTTTAGGGGGCACCAGCCATTCTGCTCGGGGCCTCAAGTCCGATGTTTCCTCCTCACAGTCACCCTATGAGGCTGGCATCATTATCCCCGTCCTGCAGATGAGGAAACTGAAGCTTTGAAACTTCAAAGTTTAGAAACTTACCCAAGATCTCGCAGTGGAAAGTGGTAAAATGCGATTAAAACTGGATCTGATAAATCCCCAAGCCTTTGCTCTTCCTGGCTCTTCCTTTCCTCTGTAGACCCCCACTCTGGGAGGTGGTATCCAATCCTGGAACGTCACTACTACTGTGTACCTTGTGAATGGGCCCCCTCGACAGAAGCCCAGGTGGTGATGTGGGGAGCCCCCAGTCTCTAGGGAAAGAACTAATAATGTCAACTGGGCTGGTCTTTACTCTCCACCTGTCCCCTCATTCAATCTATACAACTTAACTCCTTGGAGTAGGTATGCTGTCCACGTTGCCTCCCTCTCCTCAACTCTTTCTCCTCCCCCAGCTTTTGGAAAGCAATCTGGCAACACCCCTTGAAAGACTAACTGAATTCAGTGGCAACGGTAGTCTTGAGACTCCATCAAATATAAATAACTCTATATAAGGATATGGGTTTAAGACCACAAAGGAACAAGTAGGTTCCTTGTGTGACTGTTTGTAAGGCAAAACCCTGAAGACAAAATGAACGTTTGTCAAGATACATCCCCACTGGGGAATTCCCCAGCCATTTATTAAAAGAATGAATTAGAGCTAAACTAGAGGACCAGGCAGGAGGGGTTTCCACAAGGTGTTGTGCAGTGGCGAGTGTAAGATGCAAGAGATGGCATGATCTCCCAGTTATCAGACGGTGCATTAAAGTTAATGCCTTTAGGTCTTAGAATGCTTGCATAAGGAAGACATATGCCAGTCTATATCCCAGAGTCTCTGCACAGATGACCATGGATGCTGACATGGGGTAAAGAAGGAGCAGAGGAAAATGCATGAGCTTAAGAAAACCAAAACAGAAAGGGGAAAAAATGACCACATCTTTTTACAAAGCATATATGTGATTATATTTATATACTTAAGTAAAATTATGTATGAATGTGGTTATGTATATAAAGAGATTCGAGTTTTAAACCTTTCTTTTAAAGAGAAATGGAAGAATGCAGTAAATTCCAGGGATTTTGTGGCTAAACATTTAGTAGTGCCTCTCAGGTTTTCCAGGACCATAGGTCTGATGACTTGAAGTGAAAATGAAGTTTTTGCTCCCGTTTATTAAACTAAGTGTAAAAGCTGATGTCAGAAAGTGAAAAGGAACTAAAAAGCCTCTTGATGAAAGTGAAAGAGGAGAGTGAAAAAGTTGGCTTAAAGCTCAACATTCAGAAAATGAAGATCATGGCATCCAGTCCCATCACTTCATGGGAAATAGATGGGGAAACAGTGGAAACAGTGTCAGACTTTATTTTTTTGGGCTCCAAAATCACTGCAGATGGTGACTGCGGCCATGAAATTAAAAAATGCTTACTCCTTGGAAGGAAAGTTATGACCAACCTAGATAGTATATTCAAAAGCAGAGACATTACTTTGCCAACAAAGGTCCATCTAATTAAGGCTATGGTTTTTCCAGTGGTCATGTATGGATATGAGAGTTAGACTGTGAAGAAAGCTGAGTGCCGAAGAATTGATGCTTTTGAACTGTGGTGTTGGAGAAGACTCTTGAGAGTCCCTTGGACTACAAGAAGATCCAATCAGTCCATCCTAAAGGAGATCAGTCCTGGGTGTTCACTGGAAGGACTGATGCTGAAGCTGAAACTCTAATACTTTAGCCACCTCATGTGATGAGTCGACTCATTGGAAAAGACCCTGATGCTGGGAGGGATTGGGGGCAGGAGGAGAAGGGGATGACAGAGGATGAGATGGCTGGATGGCATCACCGCCTCGATGGACATGGGTTTGGGTGGACTCCGGGAGTTGGTGATGGACAGGGAGGCCTGGCGAGCTGTGATTCATGGGGTCGCAAAGAGCTGGACACGACTGAGCGACTGAACTGAACTGAAAAGCTGATGTGATTACAGCTTGACTGTATTCCAACTATGTCTTTCAAGGCTCGGATGGTCTAAACATGGTTAATAATAGGATTCTGAAACACACTGTAAGATAATTACTGCTTGTGCAGAGAAACTTTTCTGCTTATAGGGCCAAATAGAAAATGATAATATAATATTTAAACCCTTGAATACCCACGGAGAGTGAGGCAACCACTATATCCTTTTGCATATAAGGTTATAAAAATTTTAACATTGGTTATGACTATAACTCTTGGACTAAGAATATACTAATTATTTTGAAAGTTCATATGTTCATAAAACCTGTAGAACAAGCACCAAATGGCTCTTAATGAACAAAAATTCTTTTGAAGTAGTATCAGTTCAGTTCAGTTCAGTCGCTCAGTCATGCCCAACTCTTTTTGACCCCATGGACTGCAGCATGCCAGGTTTCTCTGTCCTTCACCAACTCTCAGAGCTTGCTCAAACTCATGACAACTGAGTTGGTGATGCCATCCAACCATCTCATCCTCTGTCGTCTCCTTCTCCTCCTGCCTTCAGTCTTTCCAGCATCAGAGTCTTTTCCAGTGAGTCGGCTCTTCACATCAGGTGGCCAAAGTCTTGACGTTTCAGCTTCAGCACCAATCCTTCCAATGAATATTCAGGACTGATCTCCTTTAGGATGGACTGGTTGGATCTTCTTGCAGTTCAAGGGACTCTCAAGAGTCTTCTCCAACACCACAATTCAAAAGCATCAATTCTTTGGCACTCAGCTTTCTTTATAGTCCAACTCACATCCATACATGACTACTGAAAAAAACATAACATAACATTACAGAGAACTATAAAGCAAAAGAGTCTTGTAAATATGGATTGAACCCAGGTCTCTGGCATTGCAGGCAGAGTCTTTACTGTCTGAGCCACCAGGGAAGCCCATAAACATGGAACATCCATCAAAGTAACAGTTGTAGCCACGTTGAAAATGTGACTAAGTGAATTGACTTTCACTATGATATGAGCCCACAGCATCTCCAATTATATACCTTTCTCCCTCCTAAAATTTTAGGTTCACTTGGCCTCCTTTTTGTTCCTGTGCTCTCAGTATAATATGTCTACAATCATTTCTTTTGTTAAGGCGGTATGTGATCAAAGAACACCTTCCCCACGTGCTGTTCCTTCCACAAGGGTGTGGATCCCGCTCACTTCTTTTTCCTCGAGGACCTCGTTCCAATGGCATGACCTTCCTATGTTCCCTACTCCATCATTACCATTAGTTTCCAAAAGGCTCACTCTATTCCACTGCTAAACCGTCCTCCCTGACGCCATATTCCCCTGGAGCTACCCTCTTTCTCTGCTTAGCAAAAGGTCTGTTTATTGTCTGCACCAGGTCTTAGTTGGGGCACTCAGGATCCTCGTTGCGTCTGTGGGATCATTCGTTGCTGTGCACAGACTCTAGCTGGGGCTCACCACCTCAGTAGTTGCGGCGCGTGAGCTTCGTTGTTCCATGGCACGTGGGATCTTAGTTCCCCTACCAGGGGTCAAACCTGCATCCCCTTCAGTGGGTAAGGTGGTCTTAAGGTGGAGTCTTAACCACTGAACCACCGGGAAAGTCCCTCAGCAAAATACCTTACAAAAAAAAAGAAAACAACAAACCTATTCCTGTTGTCGCCAACTCCCCACTGAACATTCACTCAGATTTTTTTTTTTTAATTATGAAAAGTTCACATCTGGTTGTCTCCCTTAAGTTTTTACTACTTTATAATACTTGTCTCTCTTTACAAAAAATAAAAAGCCATTGAGGAAGAAGGACCATTTCTTCCTGTAAAGGGACCAGAGCTCTGAATTTGGCAGACTGCTTCTGTTTGGCGTCTTTTAAATTGTTCCTCTATCGCCCCCATTTCCTGTGAAGAGCTAGTTAGACCTAGAGGCAGGACTACAGCCAGGATCAGTCTTGGGGGGCAGGGCTGTGTCCTGACTGTATTGCAGGAGGCACGTCACTTCCCACTATTATTGATAAGAGAGAAATATCTGACATAAAGTTCCTTATCAGCCTCTCCCTTGGTGGCATTAGCAGCCATAGATGATCTCTGCTTTATTAGGGCTTGCAAAATGGTAATTTTCTAGTTTTATTTCTAATTTCTAATTTCACTTTGAAGATAGTATCTTTGTTTACAAATTGAAGGTTTGTGGCAAGCTTGCGTCAAGCAAGCCCATCGGTCCTGTTTTTCTAACAGCGTTTGTTCCCTTTGTCTCTCCGCATCCCCTTTTGGTGATTCTCAAAGAATTAGAAGTGAAGCCTGAAGGTGGGACTGAATTGCTGCAATCTCATGAAAAAAAAAAAAAAAAAACTTTAATGGTTGAGGAGTTGCTTCCTTATGGATGAGGAAAGAAAATGGTTTCTTGAGATAGAAGCTACTCCTGGTGAAGATGCCGTGAAAACTTGAAGTGACAACGAAGGATTTAAAACACAACATAAACTTAGTTGGACAGAGTTTGAGAGGACGGATTCCAGTACTGAAAGAGGTGCTACTGTGGATAGATTGCTATCAAACAGCTGTGCCTGCTAGAGAGAAATGATTCATGAAAGGAAGTCAATCGATGTGGCCCACTTCACTGATGTCTTATTTTAAGAAATTTCCACAGGCACCACAACCTTCAGCCACCACCACCCTGATCAATCAGCTGCCATCAAGATGCCAGTCACTTGGAATAAATTTCCTTTTCTTTATGGCTATGTGACCAACTTGATATACATTTAGATCCGCTTATTTCTTTTCCGTTTTTTTAACAATAGCTTCTTTCTTGCTTCTCAATTCACTTTTCAAGATGCTCACCCAAGCCTGCACCCCCCTAAATCCAGCAAAACTGCTTTTGTTCAGGCTATCAGCATCCCCTTCACGGGCAGATTCAGTGAACACTTTCACATCCCTCTTACCTGATTCCTAAGAAACACCCAGCTCTTGACCTTCCTCTCCTTAGCACCGTCTTCTCTTGCTTATGGGGAGCCCACCCCTCCTGTTCCTCCTCCTGTCTCTCTGTCACTCCTTTCCAGGATCATCTGCTTTTTCCTGGTCTTGACAGTCTCCAGTTTCTCAGAATTCATCAGGTATCTTTTTTTTTTTCATCACCGACCCTCTCTCCCCAGGTGATCTCATATTGCCCACAACCTCCAACACAGTGGGTTAGGGTTAGAGTGTCCAAACCCCACTGTGGATGTCCATACCCACCGCTGACCTTCAGAATCACACACTCAAATCTCTACCTCCTTCTATCTCCTTTTGTAGGTCTCGTGGGTAAATTTAAAATTTGTTTAAAAAACATATTTCTTTCTTTCTTGTTTGTCTGGACTGCAGAGCCTGCAGGATCTTAGTTTCCTGACCAGAGAGCCAGCCCATGCCCCCTAGAGTGGAAGCGCAGACTCTTTTTTTTTCAAATGTGAACCACTTTTAAAGTCTTTATTGAGTTTGTTACAGCACTGCTCCTGTTTTTGTGTTTTGGTTTTTTCGGCCGGGAGGCCTGGGAGACCTTAATTCCCCGACCAGGGATAGAACCTGTGACCTCTACAGTGGAGCGTCCTAACCACTAAACCGCCAGGGAATTTCCTAAACTTAACATTTCTAAATTAAAATTTGAATCCTCCTCTCCAAAGCTTTTCTTTCCATCATCTCGCTCCTTTTGAATAACCCTCCACCCACCAAGTCCTTTAGGCCGAAACCTGGCGGTCATCCTGGCTTGTTCCCTCCCTCCCATCTGGCCGCTGGCGTTCGTTCATGCAGCACCGCATCTCCATTGAACCATTACCTCAAGTCAGTCACTTCTGCGCTTAAATCCCATGATCACAAATTAAGACTCCTCACCCGGGCCCTGACGTGATCTGACCCCTGAGTCCCTTCAACCTCATTTTATACTGTCTTCCCCGACTTTTCATGAAGCTCCAACCACACTGGATTTGCTAATAACTCAAGCCCTGTTTAACCTCCAAGTCCTTGCGTACCCTCTTCTGTCTGGTCTTTCTCTCCCTCTTGTCATTCTTCTGGGCTCAGAAAGGCCTTCCTGGACTCCCCTCCACACCCCGGGCCCATTTCATCTGGGAAGGCACCGCACACTTTGTCCTGGTTGCTGTGTGTGTCTATTCTGTTTGCCTTGTCTCTGTCTTTCCCGTTAGACTGTAAGTGTCTTAGGAGTAGGGACCGTATTGGTTTTGTGGGCTGGCGCAGGGTACAATGGCTGGCACATGGGAGGCACTCAATATGCACTGGCAGTTGAATAAAGAGGAAAATTTTGATCTATGTACTTTTCAACATGTGACTCTAAGTACAATTATCCATATGACTTCTCTATAAGTGGCACATTCAATAGGTCTCAGCTATGCCCAGTGAAGTAAAGCAAATCTTCTCTATACAAAATGAGTGCAGAAAAACAAATATCGTATATCAACGCATATATGTGGAATCTAGAAAAATGGAACCCTTGAACCTATTTGCAGGGCAAGAATAGAAACACAGACATATGGACACAGTGAGGAAGGGGAGGGTGGGGTGAACTGGGGGATTAGGGTTGACACATACACACTGCTGCCGCTGCTGCTGCTAAGTCGCTTCAGTCGTGTCCGACTCTCTGTGACCCCATAGACGGCAGCCCACCAGGCTCTCCCATCCCTGGGATTCTCTACCACGAGTAAATAGCTAGCTAGTGGGAACCTGTTGTATAGTACTGGGAGCTCAGCTATGTGATGACCTAGAGGGGCGGCATGGGGCAGGCAGTGGTAGGGGGAGGTCCAAGAGGGAGGGGATATATATATACGAAGAGCTGATTCGCTTCACTGTAGAGCAGAAACTAACACGACATTGTAAAGCAATATACCCCGATTTTTAAAAAATGAATGCAGCACCTGCAACAGTCTATGCTCTGTAAAGGATGCTGTATCATCAGGACAACTCGGAGAAATCCACAAGACTTTCTCATTTCTGAGAGATCTATCTCTTGGTCCCCTTATCTGGAAACTTGACTTTAGAAACATAAAGAGCTTACATTTGAAAGTGACTTTGAGCCTCATTACACGTTCTTTTGTGTACTCTTCCTAAGCACACTCCCAGGCATTTTCCACGCTCTCCATTTTACAGAGGAGAAAAGCGAGGCTTAAAGAGAGTAAGAAATAAGGCCAATGCCTCCCAGCTAATTAGAGGCAGAGTTGGGTTTAAAACCCATTCTTTGAATTCCGGTGCTGGCTCTGTTTATTCCACTCAACAAATTAACCTCATAATGAGGAGCAGAAGGGAGAGGACCCCTGGTTTCCTAAAACACAGCCCCAGTTCATCACTGACTCTTGCCAGGCAACCATTTGTTTCTCAACCCCTGAGCCCTCACCCCTTTTAAAACAAATCACTATGAGCAAAACTCATTCCTTCAAAACGGCTCTTTCTTGATTTGTGCTAGCTTCCTGCATTGTCAGCCAGGCTATAAGAAATTTCTTCTAATTTATTTTATTCTATAGGCACGTCGCACTTCAGAAAAAAAAAAAAAACAAACAGATTTTATATGAAGATTTTTGTGTTTCAAAGTATATGAATGAAAAAGTCCTTAGATCTCCTTTTAAAGACTTTCTTAGGCATTAAAAACTCAGACAGAGAATTCCTTTTAAATAATGAAATCTGCCTGGCACACTTAAGGCAATTATTCAATTCAGTGTGCACCGTGGCCAGAACACACAAAGCCTAGAATGCATGGCCTGTTTCTTAATCTGAATGTATACGTTTTTAATCTTACAAACCTGTAATGAATTTGCTGCAAGACTGTTTTTGCTCTATCCTCAGCATACAATAAAGGAGGAGTCTGAGTCTTGGCCGAAGAATTAAATTGAGACCACGGCATCTTAACCACAAGGAAATGCAGAATTCCGCACCCCCCAACCCCCTAGCTTCTTCCTTTCAAAAGAGTTGCTTCAAGTGGCGCCTTAAAGATAATTCTAGCTTGCTAAATTTAGGGTGTGGAAAAAGTCCAAAATGAGAATATTCCATGGGTAACTGTGCAAGCAAGGTTAACATGTGAAGGAGGAGAAGGATGTCTCACACTTTGGATGCATAGTCCTGTCTCTCTTTCTGCCTGGACACCCAGAGTATAATTTAGCAAGGTGAGATGTTACCTGAGGCAGTGAAAGGTCCTTTATGGCCACGATCACATTTTCAATATAAAATCATTTCATATCTGAGTTGTTTCTCAAACCAGCCTGAGTCAGAGTCATTCACCACCATGTATCTACCAGTTTTCAGAAAATGCTTATCTTCTTCATATGCAAGGCAGATTTCTGATTATACTCAGTTCACTTGTTTTAAAAAAAAGTTGGCTATACAACTTAATATAAGTATGCTGCTATCTGAGGACTTCCTGGTGGTCTGATGGTTAAGGCTCTGTTTTCAATGCAGGGTACAAGAGTTCGATCCCTGGTTGGGGAGCTAAGAACCCACATGCCACAGGGTGTGGTCAAAATTTTTTCTAGTTAAAGTGTACTGGTATTTGAAGCTTGCTTTGAAATGCAATTGAATAGCACATGAACAAAGGCTAGACGGATAGATATGGGATAAAACAGAAACAGCAAAATGTTTGTTGTGGAATGCAGGTGACTCATTCTACAACTGACTCTTCAGCCTGGAAAGGATCAAAGTGGCCAGTTCCAAGGTTACTTGGAACCTGCCTCTTCGTTCCCAGGTAGCTTCCAGAGATGGTGCCCGTGAAGGCCGCTATGTGGGACTTGGACAAACGGTGCTCTCAACATCCCAACAAGCTTCACATGCAACAAACTGGACACCGATAGTGATGGAGGCAGGGTCTCTGGGGACCGGAGAATGGACATCTCTGTGGTTAAATCATCTTTTCAGAAGGATGGAGGGAAGGGGTTGATCTGTGTGAGACTGATTCATGAATAATTTGGGGAGGAAGGCAAGCACTGCAGATGGGGAGAAAATTGGTGGCTCGGGGTCAAGGATAACTTAAAACAATACATTTCTGGAACATCAGAGTCCATGATAGAGATGCATAGTTGCAACATAATATTGAATGTCACCACTAAGTTCTTGCCCCTTGGTCTTTATCCATCCACACTTAAAATACTCCAGCTTTTTTCTCATGGTCCTTTTTATAGCTTTTTTGGTTTTGCGCAGACATAAAATATGAGCAAAGTAATCCCAGAGAGATTTGCTCAATACTGAAGAAGGCTGGGAGGATGAGTCCCGGACTGTGTACAGCTTCACTATTGCATTTTGGATTTGTAAGGATTTTTTTTTTTTTTTCTGACATGCCCAACTTGACAGCCACTGTGTTTCCAGATCCAGGTCTCCCACTGAAGCAAGCCTGGTTTTTCCTTTTTTGGGGTTTGGATTTCTTGGCTTCTCTCACATTGCATTATGTCCTTAATTTATCAGCATCACCATGGATCTTTGAGGCTATCAGCTGCCTTCTTGAGACTTAATGAACACATGTAATATTAAATATATAGAAACTCAGAGCTGGTCCCTGGGGTTGCTCACACAACCATTTGGCTATCAACCCCTCAGAACTGGTATATCTTTTGAACCACTGATGACAATGATGGCCCATCATGAGGCTTCTGTGATGGCTCTGGGGCTCTGTGTCATGCCAGAGAAGAGGCTGGGATGGAGAAAAAGAGGGGAAAGAGAGGAAAGTGTTAGTCACTCAGTCAGATCTGACTCTTTGTGACCTCATGGACGGCAGCCCGCCCGGCTCCTCTGTCCATGGGATTTCCCAGGCAAGAATACTGGAGTGGGTTGCCATTCCCTTCTCCAGGGGATCTTCCTGATCCAAGAATTGAATCTGCCTCCCGCATTGCGGGCAGATTCTTTACCATCTGAGCCACCAGGGAAGCCTCAAACAGAGGAAGAGGGAGAAAGAAAGGAAAGAGAGAGAAGAGAGGATGGATAAGAAAAATGTGCTGGGGATTCCCTTGGGGTCCAGTGGTTAGGTCTCTGCACTTTCACAGCCAAGGGGTCGGGTTGGATCCCTGGTCTGGGAACTAAGATCCCATAAGCTGAGAGGCATGGACAAAAAGAAATGTGCTGGGCTGGGCTGCAGTACCAGTGGGGAGCTGACAGGTGGTGGTGACTGGTCAGAGGCCGTCATCTTGGGCCTCCGGGTGCTGTTTGTTTCCCCTTTGTCTGCCCAGGACAGGCTCTGGTTTGCAGCTGAGACTGTCATATGGAGACAGGATCCAGGGCTATGACAAAGCACGAAGGTGACATCGATGGCATCCTCCCTGTCTAGAGTCTGCCAGTTTATCAAGGAGGAAGCCTATGATGCTTTATAAAATCAGATCAGTGGGAATCGAATGCCATTGTTGGCCTGGGGCACGGTACACAGCTTGCCTCTTTTCCCATGAATGACTTTCCTGTACAAGCTTGATGACTAGTCATCCGTTTATCCTTTTGCCCCCAATTCGGTCACATCTGTCCCTCTGAAACCATGTGTATGGCTTTAAAAGAAGCTTTACCTGTGAGTGATAATGGTCAAGGGCACTCCAGGTGTTATTTTGATGCCCAGAGAGACAGAATAGAGTGGCAGAGTGAAAGGCAGGGGTTATGTTAGGTTTATAGGGGAAACATGGCGCAATTGAGCAGGCATCAAAGGACCCAGTGAGAAGGCAGAAAGGGCCAGTGCGGATGGGAGAACTGATGGGAGAGAGGGGGATGGGAGGGCACAATTCATCAACATCAGTCAGCCCATGCAAGGACATCCCATCCAAGTCAGTGTTTTTCAAATTCTGCTCCGAGTTTAATTATGCATTTTATCAATGGTGGATCTATAAGATTTCTGTAAAAGAAGCAATCCATTGCAGAGTTTCAAAACATCCACAAACCATTTGATGGTGACCTGGAGTTGCTGTCCTCCACGACTGCATCAGCCCAGGAGCTAAAAACACCTGCTCCTTTTGAGTATCTTCATAGCAAGCAATCTGCTACCAAAGTTATGCAGAGCATGAAAATCAAGGATGCTTAGATATGCAGGATTCAAGTCTGTGTCTTGGTTTTGATGCTTGTATCTATGTAATTATGAGTACGAAATTATGTACTTTCAACATTCCTTTCCTGATCCCAAACTCAAAGGGGTATACGTTGAAAGAAAAGCAAAACGTATTTTGTGAAAGAACTTGGTAGGTAAGTGCTCCTTATCTTTTGACTGATGGATGGTATTTGCTCACCATAGATACATACACTCACTGAAGTCATAATCCTGGTATGTATCACTCAGCTTCATTTCTTTATTTTAACTCCTTGAAACACATCTAGGGTACAAATTTTCAGTAATGGGAACTACTCAGCACAGTAATTCCCATGAATATTTTGTGCTCAGATTAGAAAACCATTGACTTTGCTGCCAACTGATGTCCAGGTTTTTTTTTTTCTTGGCTATGCCACACGGCATTGGAGATCTTAGTTTCTCGACCAGGGATTGAACCCACGGATCCCAGGTTGGAAGGGAGGAGTCTTAACCACTGGACTGCCAGGGAAAGCCCCATGCCCAGATTTTTAAAGAAACTTCAGCGGAGAAGGTAATGGCAACCCACTCCAGTACTCTTGCCTGGAAAATCCCATGGATGGAGGAGCCTGGTAGGCTGCAGTCCATGGGGTCGCACAGAGTCGGACACGACTGAGGTGACTTAGCAGTAGAGTAGCAGCGTATTCCCAACATCACAATTCTTCCCCTTCTTACTGTTCTCAGAAACACAAGGAATAAACTGATCCAGGACCAGGACCACCTCTCCAAATGACTGTATTTATAAAGACTTTTGGAGCTGCACTGAAACATCTGTAATAGTTAAACCAACCTGGTTTTCTTTTTTTTTTTTTTTTAATTGAGTTTCCAAGGTACCTTATTAAAGATCTTTCAGAAAGCTCCATGTTTGTTTTGTTTGTTTTAAAATTTTTCTCCCATTTAAAGACAAAATCTGAAGATATTTGTAGAGTCTGAGTATTTCTTCCTTTTTTACCAGTTTTTTTTTCTTTTTTTTTAGTTCCAACTCTTAGGATTATTCTGACAAGAAATGTTTGGCCAGATTCTTTTACTAATATGTATCTAGAAACATTTTTAAAAACTGTATACAATGTTGAATCCTGATTAGGAAGCATTTTCCAACTGTAAGAAATAAAGAGCATGATAACTCATAGATGTTTTTTACTCAAAAAACAAAAAAAAAAAAAAAAAAAAAAAAATAAAGAAACTTCAGGATTCTTCGGCTATCGAGTCCCAGATTTCTAGCACAGAGACCTTTCTCACCCCCAGCCTTCCCTCACCCCAACTTCACATGGATGGTGTGGTCTCCGGCACCCACAGGTGGTTAACCCTTGTATTCTTTTCTCCACGTTACTGGCAAGCCCCACTTTGAGGACCGTTTCCTTGCAGGCACCTCTGTACTGACTTCCATACCAGGGTCTAAGCTAAGGGTCTATCAGACGAGCTCCTGACCCAAATTACAGTGCACTTATGCCCTCCCCCAAGGCCAGGGCTGTTCTGTCTTCCGGCAACATCTGACACAGTGCCTGGCCCAGGCAGTACATCTTCTAGAAATGCTGAACTAACAAGATCACACTTATGACTATGGATTTGGGACCTGCGACTATTTTAGCTGGTGATCAGCTACTGATCACATCCCATCTGATCAGCTAAAAACTAGCCAGCGTTCCCATCTGTCTGCTGCAGCACCATCCTACCAAGCTGCGTGGAACCCATGAAGGTCATACCTCACCATTCCTAGCATTGTTTTGACTTCAGGACAATGCTATGCAAATCGGCAACACAGACACTCCCGTGTTGGCACTCCAGTTTTACTTCAACCCTGACGAGCTTTCCTTGAGATGAAGCCAGGGTGGGGAGAGAGGAGCAGGAGAGGTCAAGACTGCCCTCCACCCCTTACCTGGAGACTTCGTTTCCCACCTCCTTCTCTTGATGCATCCACCTGGAGGCTAAGGCAAGAGTGAGGGGGAGGACTCCTGTTTTGCTCCAGAAATACATTGTATTCACGGTACTACAGCAAGTGGGCGGAACTAGAGAAAGTGATGCTCTCAATGAAGAAAAGATCCAACCCCGTAGAGTGTGGTAGCAATGAGCAGCAGGTAGAGGCTCTAAGGAGCAGTGGTTACCCTGAGTGTGAAGCAAGAAGTGGCAAGGGAGCGGTCCAGTGGTTAAAACTCCACCCTTCCAATGCAGGGCCTCGGAATCCATCCCTGGTTGGATAACTAAGATCCCACATGGCTCAGGGCAACTAAGCCCATGCGTCACAACTACCGAGCCTGCAGCTAATGAAGGTCACACACTGCGATGAAGAGCAGGCCCCATTTGCTGCAGCTGGAGAAAGCCCACGTGCAGCAACAAAGACCCCGCGTAGCCAAAAATAAATAAAATTTGTTAAAAAGTTAACAACGTAGTATTTCTAGATGTGGTGCAGGCTGGGATGGGTCAGTGATTCTCAGCTAAGGTGAAGTTGCTCAGTCGTGTCGGACTCTTTGTGACCGCATGGACTGTAGCCTACCAGGCTCTTCCATCTGTGGGATTTTCCAGGCAAGAGTACTGGAGTGGGTTGCCATTTCCTTCTCCAGAGGATATTCCCGACCCAAGGATCGAACCCAGGTCTCCCACATTGTAGGCAGACACTTTACCGTCTGAGCCAGTCTTACCAGCAAAAGAAATCAAGCCTTTATGGTAGCATAGAGGCTTTGTTTTTTTTTTTCTAAAGAGCTCAGTGAGTTACAAGCACTATTCTATGAATGACAAGTCTTGGTAGCTGGAATGCTCTGGTGCCATACACCAGCTTAAAAAAAAATACTAGAGATCACTTGAGTGAGCCTGGCTCAGTCAGGTTTTCAAGCACATTGATGTTAGTCCTGCTGCTGCTGCTGCTGCTAAGTCGCTCCAGTCGTGTCCGACTCTGTGCGAGCCCAGAGACGGCAGCCCACCAGGCTCCCCCATCCTTGGGATTCTCCAGGCAAGAACACTGGAGTGGGTTGCCATTTTCTTCTCCAATGCATGAAAGTGAAAAGTGAAAGTGAAGTCACTCAGTCGTGTCTAACTCCTAGTGACTCCATGGGCTGCAGCCTACCAGGCTCCTCCATCCATGGGATTTTCCAGGCAAGAGTACCAGAGAGGGGTGCCACTGCCTTCTCCGGATGTTAGTCTTAACCTATGCTAAAAAGATAGATACTACATGCTTGTTCAGTTGCTCAATCATTTTCAACTCTTTGGGACCCCATGGCCTGTAGGCCGCCAGGCTCCTCTGTCCATGGGGTTTCCCAGGCAAGAATACTGGAGTGGGATGCCATTTCCTCCTGCAGGGGATCTTCCTGCCCCAGGGATCTCTCCTGCATTGTCAGGCAGATTCTTTACCACAGAGCCACCTGGGAAGCCCAGACAGATACTAACCTAATACCAATTCTCCTTGGCAAGGATTAGGAACCTCTGTGTGTGCATCTGCTCTGAGCACAGGGGAAGCGGGAAGGCGCTGCTGGAGGATTCTGTTTCCTCTGTTGGAAGCAAAGGGCCAACAGACACAAGCCACAACCACAGGCAGGAGGTTAGAGAAACTTGTTATTAAATTTAATTTTCTTTAAATACATACCTTTTCCCCACCCTCACCCACTTGGGGGGAGGAACAGAGAAAGCCCCCAGTCCTTCCATTTGGGGGATTCCATGTATAAAGCCTGAGATGGTGAGGATGAAGTATAAAAATACTATTTACAAAGGAAAAGAGGGTGTCCGTTGCAACCTTAACCTTCAGACAGCCCCTCATCCCCAGGCCCTTTTTTGCTCCTTTAGAAAAAAAAAAAAAACCCTTGGGGAATCCACCTGGGTGTAGAAAAAGCCCTTCCTCTGGGAGGGGTGGGGAGGGGCGCTCAAACCCCAACATGGAATAGGAAGCTCTGAGATCAACCGAGGAACAGTGAATGGATTAAGCACCTCAGATGCTAAGAGAGGGCTGGGGCTGCCCCCCAGCACCCCCCCACTCCCGCTGTAGTCAGCAGGCAGGCCAGCCAGCCTTTGTTTCTGCAGGTCCCGTGTAAACATTGACTCTTCTGCATGTCCACGCACTTCCCCATTTCCTACAAAGCCTCCTTGGCTTCTACTGGAGGCACCTGGTTCCTCCGTCTCTCCCCCCTTGCCTTCTAACCTTCCTCGGGAAGCTGTGGCAAGGAGGTGGGGGGGATCACAGGCGGGGCACAGCTCATCGCACCCCTTCTTCGAGGTCAGGGCAGCTCATCCTCCTTGGGGAAGCCCTCAAGGCAGGGCGAGCTCCAAGTTCTTGGCCAAACAGGAGTGGATTTCTGTTCCCAGAGCAGGGACAACGCAGGCAGAGTCCGGTCCCGGCAAGGCAAGGCCATCGGCACGGGGTAACAGGGAGGAAGGCTTCGGGAGGCAGAAGTGGGTGAGTCTGGTCTCACCCTGACGGTGGAAGACCAGCCCGGCATCCCCTCCCCTGCAGGTGACCGGGACCCTCACCACCCGTCAGTCTTGTTCACCATGGATGCAAGGAAGGACCAGGCACCCACGAAGCTAGAGGTCTCCTTCAAGCCTGGTACGGAGGCAGCGCTCACACCAGCTCATCCAATAGGATCCCGATGCTCTGGGAGGCCTCGGAGGGGCCAGCGATGGGCTTGTTACACATGGGGCAGACACAGCGCACCTCCAGCCACTTCACCAGACACCTGCGGGCAAAAGCCGACCTGTTACTCCCTAAGAAGAAGATACCAGCATGCTCCGGCTGCCCCTTCATAGAGCCCCGCCGCTTCTCAAGACAAGAACCTCTCCATCCCTGCCCTGGTCTAACCCTTCCGGCTTGCCTGGTGTGCAGACAGGATGCAGGGCATCAGCAAGGGGTGTGTGGGAAGGGCAGGGACTTCAGCCTCTAGAAGACTGTTGTTATTGTTCCGTCTCCAAGTCATGACCGACTCTGCAACCCCATGGACTGTAACCCGCCAGGGTCCTCCAACCATGGGATTCTCCAGGCAAGAAAACTGGAGTGGGTTGCCATGTCCTTCTCCAGGGGATCTTCCCGACCCAGGGATCGAACCCAAGTCTCCTTCTTGGCAGGCAGGTTCTTTACCACTGTATCGCCTGGGAAGCCCCCCTCTAGAAGATGCTCCCTGCTTTCTTTGCTCCAGGGCACCTGGACACTTACTTGCGGTGAAAGGCGTGTTGGCACGGGAGCACACCTAGCTCGTCCTTGCCCTTGAAGTCTTCCAGACAGACGGCACAGGTCTGCTGTGGGAAGAGAGAGCCGTGTGAGAGGAGATGGGGAGAAGCCTCCCCCGCCCAAATCCTCAGTCACATCACCCCATCTGCACCCAAGAGAGAGCTAACCCTGACACGTGTGGCAGCCACAATCCACGGCGGACTGCTTCAGGGTCAAACTGACCCAAGTAGATGAAATTAAATGGTTAGTTCCTCGGTCACAGCAGCCACATTTTAAGTGCTCAACAACCACAGTGTGGCTAGTGGCTCCCAAGCCAGAGAATACAGATAAAAAGCATTTAATTGTTATTAATGTGTTAATTTCTGTTGTGCAGCAGAGTGACTCATGTTATTTTTCATATTCTTTTCCATTATGGTTTATTTTAGCGTACTGAATATAATTCCCGGTGCTATATAATACAACTTCGTTGTTTATCCATCCTACATATAACAGTTTGCATCTGCTCATCCCAAACTCTCAATCCGCCCCTCTACCCCTCTTTCCCTTGGCAACAACAAATCTGTCCTCTGTGTCTGTGAGTCTGTTTGTCTTTCGTAGATAAGTTCATTTGTGCCATATTTTACATTCCACATGTAAGTGTTATCACATGGTATTTATCTCTCTGTCTGACTTCACTTAGCATGACAATCTCTAGGTCCACCCACGTTACTGTGAATAGCATTATTTCATCCTTTTTTTAATAGTCTTTCTAGCCGAGGACTTTCGACCAGGGGGCACTTATCCATAACTAGAGGTAAGGAGGGGGGTCTGGTGTATGGTTTCCATTCTTTAAAGCCAGCCTTGCATCCTAATATATTAGCCCCTCAATCCCAGCTGAATTTCCTCTTCTGGAGGAGAGCTTAAGAAATATCAGAACTTGGGGACATCATGACTATGGACCCCAAAGAGACAGATGAAATGAGGCCATATCCAGGCTAGTCTTGTGCGTGATGGGACCTGTGATTCTTCCCACACACAGACAACCACACACACGCTCTCTGCACGAGTGCCTGTGGTTATGGACAGAAGTCTAGGGACATGAGTTAGGTGACCCCAAAGGTGCAGGTGGGAAAGGAAGAAGAAACGGTCTAGTCCTAAAAGAGTTGGGAGTTGAGGGGCCCCAGAAAGTGGGTGTGATGGGGTGCAGGGGAATGGAGGGGAAGAGGGGAGAACTAGAGGGTTGGACCCACAGTCGCCAGGACAGAGCACACACAAAGGGGACCCCTTTCGGACCCAGATGGGGGCACTGAGCTGGGAAAGTTAGAGAAGTCTGGCCCAGGGTGGTCAGACTGCCCTCCCTGTTAAGATCACGTCTAGCAGGACTCCTGAGGTCACAGGTCACCATGTACCCAAACCCTTTGGTGACCCCCTTTGTTTTCTGCCTGCGCCAGTCCCAGACATAACAGATTCTGCATATTGATCACCTCCTGGGATGTGTCTTCAATTTGGCCCAAGGAGACCAGAAGGCAGGGACTAAGAAGGTTCCTAAAAAGGTCTTCAGACCTGGAGAAGGTTTGCCTTACCCGATGGGCACCCCGTGTGCTATCCCAGGGCACTCACCCCATATAACTGCAACTTCTTGGCATCTCCTTTAAGCACCACCTTGGAAAAAAGAGGGGAGACCTGGGGTCAGAAGAAACCAAACATGGGGCCAGGTGGTATCAGCCGAGGAAGGGAGCCCCCAGCTCCACCGAGGGAGACCCTCGCTCTCCCTAGACACGAGGGGAGAACAGGCCAGCTTCATCTTGCCCCCTCCCTGTTCCCTCCACCTCCCCCGGCCATCTCTATCTGGGCTAGTAGTGGTGGAGCGGGGAGAGGTCTCAGGACAAAATAAGGACTTTATTTACCTCTTTATATCCATATCGTTCGCTCTGTGCCTGGTTCCGGAGTTTGCTGGGGGGAGCAAGAAAGAGGGAAGAGAAGAAGCCATTATGTCTTTGCACAAACAGCCATTCAGAGCAGGAGACAGGCCGGTGGCTTGGGACTTCCTTCTAGGGGTGGGGAGATGCGTCCCGTAGACACGGAATATGCATAGAAGTCTTTGCAGGTCACCAGCGTGGGGTAAGGACTCAGACTCTTAGGTTCAACTGCCTCAAAACTCACTGTCACCTACCCTCAACTGGGGGTGGGGGTTCTGACAGAACACCCTAAAAGTTCATTCACCTTCCTTCCTGGCAGGTCACTTCCTTTGGGCTCCCCAACTAGACAGATCAACCATCTGCTTGCTGAGTGTGCAAAAGTTAGTTTTGTTTTTGTTTTTTGGTCATACCACGTGGTTTGTGGGATCTTAGTTCCTGACCAGGGACAAACCTGCCCCCTTCAGCAGCGAAAGCGAGGAGCCCTAACCACTCAACTTCCAGGGAAGTCCCAGAAGGTAGACACTCTTAAGAGGGCTATTTCCACCAAGCCTGGGCAGCAGGAAAACATCTGTTGAGCCTGGGGAATTTTCCACCAGGAGAACACAAGTATTCTGGAGGCAGAGCACACGCTTCCCCCTTCACAGCACCAGGGCAACACAGGCAATCCCTTCTTTGTTTTCCTCTTTTTGTTTCAAGCTGGTGGCCTGCATACAGCCGGACTCTCAATGGCCAGAACACAATGGCCAGAACATGCCGTTACTAATGGCAGGAGCATAACTGTGATGGGGGATTTGCTAGGCGTCGATCTCTACAGATATAGATCCGTATCTGATATCTAGCAATATAGATCCATATCCGTGCTCATCGATTTCAAACACCTTCCAGAGGGAGAGACGTGCTTCTTGGCAGACAAAGAACACGGAGTCCAAAGAAGCTAAGTAACTTGCTCAAACTTCAGAGCTGCCTGGCAGCAGAGCCTGGATTCTCACCAAATTCGACCTGATGACACAGCCTGAGCTCTTTACCACAAACTGTGGCCAGCCTCACATTCAGGGGGCACACACCCTGCTCCTGGGCATAGGATGGGGTTTTGGGAAACACCCTTTCAATCAACAAGCCACCAACTTTCTGAATGGCTTACTGTGCCAATGGCCAAGACCAAGATGATGCACTGATAACTTTTTTTTTTTTTTTCTGTTTTATTTTCAGTGAGAGAAACCTTCTGCACTGTGCAGGGAGCTCTATGGTCTCCTGTACCTGGGGACCAGATAGAGTTTTCTCTCCCAGGAATCATTTCTACCAAAGATTTGTGTTATTGGAAGAAGACATCAGAGAACCACCAGGTTAAGACCACGTGGGCCAATCATGGTTTCCTGAGGGTCAAAGCCAGCTAACCATTTGTTTCATAAGGCCCAGAAGTGAAGAAGTGTTCTTTCCTATATATACACTTTTATTTATTTTAAATTTTTGGCTGTGCTCTGTTGCTGCTCGAGGGCTTTTATCTAGTTGCGGGAAAGCGGGGGCTACTCTTTGGTTGGATGCTCAGGCTTCTGTTGTGGAGCATGGGCTCTGGGGTGCGTGGGCTTCAGCAACTGTAGCACGTGGATTCAGTAGTTGCGGCTTTCAGGCTCTAGAGCACAGACTCAGTAGTTGCGGTGCACGGGCTTAGCTGCTCCGCGGCACGTGGGAACTTCCCGGCTCAGGGACCAAACCCGTGTCTTCTGCACTGGCAGGTAGGTTCTTTACCACTGAGCCACCAGGGAAGCTCTGTATTTTTTCTTTTTTTTACAAAAACTAAACTTTTTAGTGTGTTGTGGGGTATAGCAGATTAACAAACAAATGTTGTGATAGCTTCAGGTGGACTGCGAAGGGACTGAGCCATATATATCCACGGACCCATTCTCCCCCAAACTCCCCTCCCATCCAGGCTGCCACGTTACACTGAGCAGAGTTCTGTGTGCTGGCCTTGTTGGTTACAGAACTGTGCTTACTCATAAATGGTTGAAAGCAGGAATTGAAAGAATATTTCATGCCATGTGGAAATTATATGAAAATCAACTTTCAGTGCTTGCCATAAAATTTTACTGGAGCACAGCCACACTTATACTTTATGACTGCTTCTGTACAGAAGGGCTGGGTGGTTCAGACAGATATCATATGACTCACAAAGCCTGTAATAGCTGGCATTTTATGAAAAAAAAAAAAAATGCTGGCCTGATTTAGAGGAAGAGACTCTTCGATGACTAGCCTTAATTGAAGGGAGGGTACAAGGTAAGATGCTCCAAGAGCAACGCAGAGATGCTGGAACCAGAGCAAAGGAGGATGCAGAAAGCCTGGTGCACAGGCTGGGGGCAGATAAGATCCGGCAGCCTCCACCTCCACGGCTCCTAACAGGAGGTCAGGGGACAGGTGAGGCCAGTGTTCCTCTGCCTCAGGGCTGAGGTCAAGGCAGCACCGCCGCTGCCTGGCCCCTGACCCTAACCTCCGCCCTCATGGGCAGGGGGGTTTCTGGTCCTTGGAGGGACGGGCTGACGGTCTAACCAGAGCTCCCACTGTTCCACCCCTACCTGCACACGTTCCTGTACACATCTGCATCTGCGTCCCTGCTTCTAAATGAGAGGGGCAGGGAAGGATGCACTCAAAACGAAGGATGCACTTAAAAGATCAAGGGCCACCTGCCTGACACTGGGTTCATCTGGGGAAGAAGAAGCGTGCTCTTGTTGTCAGGCTGCCCAGAGCTGCCTTCTGAGGGAGAGACTGCTGCTCTTTTAGCTGGTATGTACAGAGTGAATAAGGAAGTGGCGAGGAGCCTGCCGGCTTCTTGGCTCAGAAAGAGGGGATGTCACATCTCCGGAGCCTCGCCTACTTCGCCTGCAGCATGGCTACCCTTATGCAGTACTTACGCAGTAGGCGCAGTGCCTTTCTGCTTGCTCTGTCGAAAGATGCCTGGGGGGCCCTTCTGTCTGTCTGGCTCCATTTAATGGTCTTACCCAAGGATTCTCCAGAAGCTGACTCTGAGAGTCCCGGACCATCAATTGGAACATTGAAGGCTTCAGAGTCACGCTCTAGATTCACTCTGCCTGTAGATTTCCATCTCAGGAAGGTAGAGGTTGGGATGAAACGGGGCCAAAAGGGTTGCAAGGAAAACGAGAGCAAAAAAGCAGAGATCTTGGGCCATCCCAGCAGGGAGGGAGCGCCAACAACTAGGGACAGGTGGCCTTCTCAGCTGCTGGGGTGAGCGAAGCAGCTAAAAATACCCTGAATTCAATGAGCCCATTTCAAGCCACTGCCAGTGGGCGCTTCCTGGCTTTTCCCCTTTTGCAACAAACAATGCGGGCAAGTCCTGCAAAGAGTCATTTCTTTCCTGCCCGATTTGTACTTCACGGGGCCCCTTCCATCCTGTGTAGGGCAGAGATTAGCTCCTGGTGGGTCGGGCGGCGGGGGGGGGGTTCAGGGAAGATGGAGCGAGGGGGAGTTGGGCCGATGAGCTCAGCAGGTCGGGAGCGGGGGGTCACAGGCCTATTTTGGCTGAGGAGGAAACCGAGACGCAGGCAGAGGAAGTGGCTTCTGTGCTTGTGTGTCTTTCTATATATAGGCGCTCCCAGGCTGCCACATACCAGCAAGGCTGGGGAACTATGAGACACCAGGGTCACACCGGCTTTGGGCTGTAGGACTGAGGGCGGGGTGGCGAAGGGGCAGATGACTGCAGAAGGAAAACAGGTGGCGCCAAGCAGCCCCGCAGCGGGGGGAAAGCTTCTGGTATCATGTGGTCACCAACTCCAGCCAAGCAAAAATAAATAAATAAACCCTCCGTACCCAGAGCTCCCAGCCCATTCTTCTGCAGCACCACGGTGTCTGGCTGCAAGCGGGTGGCCACGGGAGCCCCAGATGATCCCGTTCAAGGAATAAGAATCTGGGAAGGCCAACATCTGGAATCCGAAAGACCCTCGCTAACCGTCATCAGACAAGCCCATCTCACCATCTTTCCGGATATAGGACTTCAGGCAGCTCTTTAACCGCCTGAGCACAAGTTTCCTCATTTATGAAGCAGACTAATACTGAAACTGGAGGGCAGTTCTGAGGACTAAGAAGATGAACATTTCACAAGGTGGTCAGCACGGTGCCTGGCACACCAGGAAGTCCTGGGCAAAGAGGAGGTTAAACCCCAAGATCACACCTATTAGTTGCAGAACTGGGAAACGAAGCTGGGTCTCCCACCTACTGGCTCAGAGTGATTTTGTAGAATTTCCTCTCTTGACCACCTCTGCAGCCTGGCAGGGATGTACATGCATGCATGTGTTTGTGTGTGTAGGGGCCAGACACAGCCTGGTTTTACAGCCTCCTGCCAGCATCGCACATAAATCTTGGGTATGCCTCCATCTTCCGTCTCCGGGGAGTTGCATATATTGCTTCATATGCTGAGAGCGAGGTGGTTGTTGGTCAGGAAGACGAAAAGTTTGAGGAAGAAAACTTCAGCTGGGGGAAAGGGGCGGGCGGGTGTGCAAGGGGGTGTTGAGATACCGGAAATCTACCCACACCCTCACTTTACTAATGAGATGCAAATTTCAGACTCAGTGGTACAAGAGGGGAAAATAAACCACTACCTTCTCTGCAAAAAGCCTTGTAAGTGGAAAATTCCAGTCCCAGGGACTTTTTAAAGTCTGGAGAAAAAAAGGAGGGCTGAGGCAGTGGATAAGAAGCAAAGGAGAGCAGGGCCCCAGGGCACTTCCCCTTCTTAGGAAGGGGCTCCTTGGCCTGAGGAATCTAAACAAGCGTCTGCTAACCCTCTAGCCTCCCGCCAGGCGAGCCACTCAAACCCACCAGGATATCTCCGTGGGGAATGCAAACTCTTTTGGCCTTCATCTTAATTTAATCTGTTTAGATGATCTGATCAGATACTAGACACCCCAGCTGATGTCCGTCTACCCAGGCATTGGGTAATCATATGCTTGTGTGTGTGTCTGTGTGTGGGCGTGTGGCTTGGTTTTATCACAATGGCTCAAGGAACCATGACATTCTACTGGTCAGGGGTGCGCAATGTTCCCCAGTTCACAGGACAGACCCATACAATGGGGAATTGTTAATACCCATAGGGTGCCCTAGTTCAGAAACACTACTGTATTTTCCACCCTGAATACCAGGCATGCCCTACATTTTTGATAGAAGATAGCCACCAATTCCCTTGTCTAGAAGCAAAGAAAACAGTTCCTGGAGCTTGGCTCGCCCTGCTAAGCTCCAATCCTTCCCTGGACCCCTATGCGATAAGAAGTGATGGTTTTCAGTTTTTATTCCTTCAAACATAAGAGGCAGTACAAACAGGCAGCTCTGTAGACACCAGCTTGCTAATATTAGCATCTGGAAGGATGATAACAGGATTTCCCAGGAGGGCAGAGGGTCATGCCACTGGTGGAATGATACCCCCTTAGCCCTGGCCACCCAGAGGGTGTGAGTGGGTGGAGAGAGATGGCGAGGGTCCACTGATGATACTACTTAGTCATTCTAGGCAACATGAGAGGAACTGGCCAGCAGGCGGGATGCAGGCTGATCCATGCTGACCTTGTATGTGCTGGACAACTTGATAGGCTGATGGAAACAGAAACAGCAGGCCTCAGGGGCCCAGCTAACAGCAGGCTAAGTCTTGTCCTCAAAGCAAGGAGCCCTGGCTGGAGGCTGGTGACTCTGCAACAGGAGGCTCGTTCGGTTCACCCTACCTATGGCCGCCACCTCCTGGACCTCCCCCTCCCCGAGACCCCAGGTCAGACAGTGAGCCACCCACCTGATAAAATAGCAGCAGAAGATGAGGCTCAGCATGAAGACGAAGATGCCCGTGCCGAAGATGACCATGTAGATGTTGAGGGGAAGGTCTTGGAAACTGATGGGGGGCATTGAGCAGGACTTGTTGGTGCTCACCAGTCCCAGGCCACAGAAACACCCTGCAGAGAACAGGAGAGGGCAAGTGTTACAATAGTGGGAAATTTACTACTGAGGCTGATGCCACTCTGCGTGAGCAAGGATGCAGCGAGAAATGGCAAGCCTCTGACTCAGGGACTTACTTTTTTCTAACTGAAGCATAATTGATTTACAATGTTGTGTTCACTGCGGATGTTCAGCAAAGTGATTCAGATATCCATATACGTATATGTATTCTTGTTCATATTCTTTTCCATGATGGCTTATTATAGAATATACTGTGCTTTGCAGTAGGTCCTTGCTATTGATTTTATACACAGTAGTTGGTATCTGTTAATCCCAAACTTGTAATTTACCCCTCCCTCATTCCTTTCCTCCTTTGGGAACTATAAGCTTGTTTTCTATGTTTCTATGTCTGTGTGCCTGTTTCTGTTTTGTAAACAAGCTGTGTCATATTTTAGATTCCACATATAAGTGATACTGTATGGTATCTGTCTTTCTCACTGCACTTAGTATGATAATCTCTAGGTCCATCTAGGTTGCTGCAAAGAGCATTATTTCATTCTTCTCTTTTTATGGCTGAGTAGTTTTCCATGATTATATTGGATTGGCCAGAGTTCGTTTGGGTATTTCCTGAAACATTGTATGGAAAAACCCAAATGAACTTTTGGACCAACCCAATATCCTGTTAGTATGTGTGTGTATGTATGTGTGCGTATGTGTGTATGTCTCTATGTATGTGTATGTGTGTGTATGTCTCTGTGTGTCTCTCTGTATGTGTACGTGTGTATCTCTGTGTGTATGTATGTGTGTGCATGTGTATGTCTCTATGTATGTGTGTGTGCATGTGTGTGTATGTATGTGTGTATGTCTCTGTCTCTCTGTGTATGTGTGCATATGTGTATGTGTGTGTGTATTGTATGTGTATGTATCTCTCTGTGTGTATATGTATGTATATGTGTGTGCATGTGTGTATCTCTCTCTGTGTGTCTCTATGTATGTGTATGTATGTGTATATGTGTGTGTATATATGTGTGTCTCTCTTTGTGTGTATGTCTCTGTGTGTGTGTATGTGTGTGCATGTGTGTATCTCTCTGTGTGTGTGCATGTCTCTACGTATGTATGTATGTCTCTCTGTGTGTCTGTCTGTGTGTGTGTATGTCTCTGTGTATGTGTGTATATATGTGTGTGTGTATGTGTGTGTGAACCACATCTTTATCCATTCATGTGTTGGTGAACATTCAGGCTGCTTCCATGTCCTGGCTACTGTCAGTAGTGCTGCTATGAACGCTGGGGTGCAACTATCTTTTTGAATGCATGTTTTTTTGGGGGGTAAATACCCAGAAGTGGGACTGCGAGATTAAGTGGCAGTTCTACTTTGAGTTTTTTAAGGAACCTCTACACTGTTTTCCACACTGGGTGCACCAATTAACATTCCAGGGACTTACATTTACAACCTCGTCCTAACACTAGTGACATGATCTTGGGTAAATGATTTAATCAATCTAGGAAATAGGATCCTACACATGATACTTCAACCTGCACCTCCTTCTAGGGGATCAAGGAATCGGGCAATGGGTGGAAGTGGAAAACTCACTTCCGTCTGGTAGAAGCCCCTAGGGTGCACTAGCAAGACGAAGAGCCTCAGGTGAGGAAACATCCATCTGGGCTCCAATCCCACCGCTCCCTAGCTACGCGACCTTTGAGAAATTACCTTGCTGAAAAGCTCCCCTTTGTCACAGGAAAACAAGCAAAGTGCAGAGGCAACCCAAGACTATGGTGTAAGAAATATGCTTTGTAAATTGCAAAGCGAAGTTGCAAAGGTCATTTGTCATTATTAAGCCACCTGCTCCAGAAGCCAGGCTGCACCCAGACCAGAATAGAAATTGTTCACTCTGAGTCTGGGCCCGCGTTCCAGAATGTGGCGGGGGTGGGGGAGGGGGAGCCACTGCTCACTTTTCCTGGCCACCCTCCCCTTTTCTACTCAAAGCCTCACCATGCGGTCTGCTAATGGCAGTGGCGTCCCCAGAGCTTGCAGAACACAGAATCTTAGGCCAGCCGCCATCAAAGCGAATCAGAATCCGTTTTAACAAGGTCCCTTCAGTGTGGGAAGCACAGGTGGCCTCTAGAAGCTTCATTCATGTGACTCAGAAGCAAATCTTGATTGATCTGAAGGTGACAATCACCTCGCTTTTGCCAGGGTTTGGTGTTGGGGTAGTATGTGATTGGGCTTCCCTGGTGGCTCAGCGGTAAGAATCCGCTTGTCAAAGAAGGAGATGGGGGTTCGATCCTTGGGTAGGGAAGATCCCCTGGAGAAGAGAGGGAAATGGCAACCCACTCCAGTATCCTTGCCTGGGAAATTCCGTGGACAGAGGAGCCTGGTGGGCTACAGTCCATGGGGTCACAGAGACTAAATGACAACACCACCAACAAAGGCATGTGATTAGGTTCTGGCTGAAGAAAAACAAAGAACATCTGCTATAAAGACAAGATTTTCCTTTCTTGGGTCACATCTCTCCAAAGCATTTGGAATGGTGGAAGCCAAGTTACAGCTGGGAAGAGGGAAGTTCAATATGAAGCTGGTGGCAGAGAAGACAAGGAAAGAGGAGGAATGAAAGATGTTGTCTGTCAAGGGGCTGGAAAAATCAATCGTACTACTTCATGGGACCATTGGTCCTGAGGGTTAGAACATTGTCTATTATGGTTATAAGTGGGAAAAAGAAAAAGGAATTAACCATAAATCAGGTGAGTGGTTTTTCTTGCTAGCAGGCAAATATCAGTGATCTGAAAGGTAAGCCTCAGAGTCTTGAATTTCAGAAAGTGTTGGGACAGGAAGGCTAAACTTCACCATACGTTTGTGTGTGTGTGTGTGTGTGTGCATTCATTCACTCAGTTGTTTCCAACTGTGCAACTCTACGGATTGCAGCATGCCAGGCTCCTCTGTCTATGGGATTCTCCAGGCAAGAATGCTGGGTTGCCATTTCCCTCTCCAGGGATCTTCCCAACTCAGGGATCGAAGGTCTCGAGTTTCCTGCATTGGCAGGCGGATTCTTTACCGATGAGCCACTTGGGAAGCCCTTACGCACGCTACCAGCCAAACACATCTCATGCTACCAACTGAACCTTCGTAATATCATCACCATGAAATGTACTCTCCCCGCCCTCTCCACAGGGTTTGAAAAAAAAGACTCAATCATTAAATAACACGAATAGTCAAACAGCTAAGAAGGCCTGGCTTCAAAGACCTATGGGGACTTCCCTGGCAGTTGAGTGGTTAGCACTCTGCACTTTCACTGCTGAGGGCACAGGTTCAGTCCCTGGTAGGGGTGAAGGGAGTGGGGAGGTGGGGACGAAGATCTCACAAGCCGTGGAGGGGTGGGTGGGTGGCGAGAGTGGGGAGGAGGACTCAGGCCTTCAATACGGGTTCCTGTGCTTTCCTGACATTGTGGTTAGGAGCCATTGATATACTTTGGAACGCTATACCATAATTAGGGCTGCGACCCCAACTCCGCAAAAGACTTGAAAGACCGTAGTCATCTCTGACCTCACACATCTCCACCCTCTTCATTCCCGAGATCAATCTAGTGACCAATATAACAAGCCCTCTCCAAACCTCTTTCAGACTGTATGCCAACTCTGCTGCCAAGTCTCTATTCCAAACACACTTGGAGCCCAGTTCTACTCCAAGTCCCTATTAATTGATGTCTAGTCCCTCCTCTAATTTAGCCCACATGTCTGGCATATCCTCCCACTCCGTTTTTCTACTATGATCTACCAAACTCAGGCTTCTAGTCCTCCCAAACAAGAATGTGCTGGGTCCTCTCTCTCCCTCCCCAACTTAGTATCCCCCAGCATCACCCAAGGTGAGCGAGTCTCCTCTCTATTTCTTGCCCAACCCGGTCTTCACCTGCCTCCAAACTTTTGCTCATGCAGCTTTCTCTGCCTGAAACTCTCTCTCCCTTCCCAAAGTCCCCCAAGGCTGGTCTTTGTGATATTCACCACCCACCCTCCCCCACACCCTCCACCCTCCCCCAGCCGCCAGACCCCAGCTGGAATTCTATAGCGCTCACAGCCTGAATCCCATGTTCTGGCTCCAGCAGTCTCAGTTGACTGTCTTAGGTTACCCTACGGTTCCTAGAATCAGCTTCATTTAACTCAAACATGCATTACACACTGGTTACACGACAAGTACCATGACAGACACTGAAGAAAAAGGAAAGACTAGATGATATTACAGTCTAGGGAAGAAGACAGACACAAAGATTTCCATTGTGGAAAGTGTGGTATATAGTAGATGTGTGACTGATGAGATGGTTGGATGGCATCATCGACTTAATGGACAAGAATCTGAGCAAACTCAGGGAGATAGTGATGGACAGGGAAGCCTGGCATGCTGCAGGCCATGGGGTCGCAAAGAGTCGGACACGACTGAGCGACTGAACACCAACATAGAATTCTGAGATTAGAGACAGAGAGTTCTAACCCACCTGAGCACTCCTAGGTCTGAGGATAGCAAACTTTCGTACTTTGACTGAAATGGCAACCCACTCCAGCATTCTTGCCTGGAGAATCCCATGGACGGAGGAGCCTGATAGGCTACAGTCCATGGGGTTGCAAAGAGTAGGACACGACTGAGCAACTTCACTTACCCTCACGTTTGGCTTTTTTTTAGTAACTGGTTAACAGATAAGTAATTCCTGATTTTTCTCAAGGCGACCTAGTCCTCTTGGCAAAAGCTCCCACTTCAAAGTAAGGAAACTGAAGTTTGGGAAAATTGCCCAGAAACTGCCCTCAGCTGACGGGTGACCAGTCAACCAACAAGCACTGCTTGCTGACTTGACTTATACACTGATCTAGACATTGTGGGGGAGAAGGCAATGGCAATCCACTCCAGTACTCTTGCCTGGAAAATCCCATGGGCAGAGGAACCTGGTAGGCTGCAGTCCATGGGGTCCCTAGGAGTCAGACACGGCTGAATGACTTCACTTTCACTTTTATGCATTGGAAAAGGAAATGGCAACCCACTCCAGTATTCTAGCCTGGAGAATCCCAGGGACTGAGGAGCCTGGTGGGCTGCTGTCTATGGGGTCGCATAGAGTCAGATATGACTGAAGCGACTTAGCAGCAGCAGCAGCAGACATTGTGGGGAAACAAAAAGTAAAAGTAGTTCTTGTCCAGAGAGACTTTTGGGTTCAAGTTGGGAAAAAAATTAATTAGCTACTAAACTTTGCTAACCCCCTGCTTCTTAGCCTCCGGCATGGGTTAGAAAGTTCTCACCACCTCTTCACCCTCCGCTCAAATATTTGATCTCTGTGGGCCAAAGGAGATTGATTTTTCCGTGAAGGCACCATGGTGGACTGGCCAGGCAGGAACAACTTTCTGTCTACTCTGGAAAACGGTGTTTGGCATTGTCTTCCAGGTAACTCTGTCCTCCATCCCAAAGAGGCTTCTTCCCCACCAGGCACATCTCCCCCAGCCCTGTCTCATCCACAGCTGATGCTGTAAGAGTCTAATCCTCCATCTGCCTTGACTCTCCATGTACCTTTTTTATTTTTTTTAAGAGTCTTTACTGAAATTTGTTACAGTATTGCTTTTATGTTTTGGTTTTTTCGCTAGGAGGCAAGTGGGATCTCAGTTCCTTGGCAGGGACTGAACTCACATCCACTGCATTGGAAGTCAAACTGTTGACCACTGGATCACCAGGGAAATTCCACCATGTACCTTTCCTCAGCTGTATGCTGGCATCCATAGGGTCCCAGAGAACCTCATTTGGTTCCCTTGCATGGCAATAACCATAGATAACGCAGAGGGTTTGCATGTATGCACTCTGAAGGCACTCTGGCCTCAGCAGTGTATCAGTTTATTGATCATCTGATCTTGCCAAGAGGCTTTCTGGGGCTCCAGGATTGAGTCATGGGCTTCCCTGGTGGCTCAGAGGTTAAAGCGTCTGCCTCCAATGTGGGAAACCCGGGTTTGATCCCTGGGTCGGGAAGATCCCCTGGAGAAGGAAATGGCAACCCACTCCAGTATTCTTGCCTGGAGAATCCTATGGATGGAGGAGCTTGATAGGCTACAGTCCATAGGGTTGCAAAGAGTCAGACACGACTGAGTGACTTCACTTTCACTTTCCAGGACTGAGTCAGCGAGTTGGGACTTTCTATGATAAAGAGGTGTGGGTGAGAAGAGCTTCATGGCTAAGAGGAGATGGCCCATTTGCTTGCATTCTGATCAAAGAAGTAGACAAAAACACACTGGGTTAAAAGCTGACAGTGGTGTAGCTTTTTCTCTAAACTTATAAGGAAAGAATTATTTATCACAAAGGTGTTTGGGGAGGGATTGCTTCTTCCCTGGAGTCAGAGAACAGTCCTTTCTCCATCACTTTAAGAAGTAAAAAGAAACACAACATAGTAAGTCAACTGTGTTGTTGTTTAGTCACTGAGCCGTGTCCAACTCTTTTGCGACCCCATGGACTGTAGCCCGCCAGGCTCCTTTATCCATGGAACTCTCCAGGCAAGAATACTGGAGTGGGTTGCCATTTCCTTCTCCAGGGGAATCTTCTTGATCCAGGGATGACACACATGTCTCCTGCATTGGCAGGGTGATTATTCTTTACAACTGAGTCACCTGGGAAGCCCAAGTCAACTATAAATCAACAAAAAATAAATAAGTGTTTTAAAAAGTGGAAAGATGAAGTAGCAAGTGCTCTGCTGGTCTAAAAATCTATGAAAGGGGGCGGCCCAGAAACAGGGCTACTGTTCACTGACAGCTAGCTACCTTGGTTCTTCTCCTGAAGTCTGTTCCATTGTTTCCCTCGACCTATGAAAGCCTTGACATCAGAATGTCTCATCCCCCAGCTCGCAGGCTGGGAGCTGGAGTGACGTCAAGAGAAGGGCTGGCCAAGAACGACCAGGGGATCTGGGAAATGCTTCTCTTTCCCAGCCAACGGGAATCTTTCCCAGATGCGGGGGTTCACTGTCCTCCCCCACCCCCACCCCCGCCCCCACTCCAGCTAGGCCTCCGATCACACACACAGCTAGGTTCATTTTCAGGAAATTAGATCCTACCAGCTAGAGGAAGAGGGGGATGGGAGCCCCTCATACACAGGCTGCCCAAACCCTGCCTTAAAACAAAAGCCTCTTGAAATAATTAATGCAAGATCTGGCAAGAGTCTGCTCTCAAGAATGGATTTCTTCCGCCCCTCCCCCCCCAACCCCACTAACTAGCCAGCCTACCCTACTCAGAGATAAGGCCAGCTGCTTCTTTCTCCCTGCCCCCGGCCCCTGCCCGCCCTTCCCCCCTTTCTCCAGAAAGTCTCCAAGCTTTAGAACAAGGCAGTCAAGATCCCAGGGTCACTGGAGGGTATTAGCAGCCAAAGTTTTGAACTGACCCGCTTAGAAGGGCGTCTCTTCAGGTAGCCTGGACAAGGAATCAGCCCTAAGCCCAACCTGTAGTCACGGAAACTGCTAAAAAGCCTAAATGTGAGTTGCATTTAGCATCAACCAGGCTGGGGAGGGAGGGGAGACTGGGTCTGGAGGCGCGGACACCACCGAGGCACAGGAGCTTGTACCGTGGTCTGGCCTTGGGGCCAGTGAGCACAGATCCCCAGGCAAGCCTTGCATTCAAGGGTAGCCAGGCGCCAGAAGATCTACCCGGCTTTATCAATCCAATAAAGGCACGCTCATTAATCCGGCGTCATCCCCGGGCACAAAGCCCCCGAGCAGCCGGTGCGAAGCTAACAAAGGCGCAAGGGAAGCCGCCCCCACGCCGGGTCCTGCACGCTGCACTGTATACATATTTAAAATAGCCTGCAAAGTTTCAGACCAGGAACTTGAGCTCCCTCTAGGAGATCCGAGCCCGAGCGCGGATTTAATTCTCCGCCGACGACCACAACAAAGAGCAAGAGTTTGAGCTCACAAAGGCGAGGAGGGAGGCGGGTATGAGTGCGAAGCCGCCACATAGAGGCCGGGAACCCCTCGGCTCCCACGACCCCCGCCCTCCGGAGAGATCCCTCTCGGCCCTCCAGGGAAACCTGGATTCCACACCTCCCCCCCCTTTCAAATTCCGCGCTGCGCAGAGCCGAGTTGAGCGCCAGGACGCCTCCTCGTCGGTCCCACTGCAGTAAAAACTTGGCTCGAGAGGGAGAAGGAGCCCTCCGATCTGAAACCTGGCGCCCCCTCCAATCCTCGTCTCCAGCCAGCCCCACGTCCCTTGCGCCCCCGCTCCCCCCACCCCTCCAAAGCCCGGTACTCACCGTTACACCACTGGAATGGGTGCATCAATGAACTCTCGGCTGGCTTCCTCGGGCGAACGAAGGCAGGTGCGGGGCGGGAAGGCGGGGTGGGCGCGCCGGCCTGTGGGGTCGCCGGAGGGGCCGGTGCGCTGCGCGGGCGGCCGCCCTTCCCCTGCAAGTGGAACTCCCTCCGGAGTCGGGAGCTTCGCAGCGATGGGTTTTTGGAGCCACAAAGGGGAAAGAAGAGAAAAGAGACAGAAAAGTCTCCCGGCTTTAAGGACCGCGGAGGGAAGGCAGGAAGGGCCCGGGGGCTGGGGGCTGCTGCGGGGCGCCGGGTGGGCAGAGGAGAGGAAATAGCCCTAGGCACAGGCGCGCCCTGGACGCCGCCGCACGGAGGTGAGACGCCAGGGACTCCGAAACTGACACGGGGCACGCACACCCCCTCCCTTATACTGCCCCCGTCCCCCTCCCGTCACCGGCCCTCAGCCAATGGGAGCCTTCCTCCGGCCCCTGGCATTGCTTGCAGACCCGCCCCATCCGAGTGTGGAGAGCATCTCTGAGGCTTGGGCGCCTCCCCTTCACCTTCAGTCCGGAGAAGATCGGGCGGCGCGCGGGCCCGAGCAGCCCCGAGCCAGCCTCCTCCGCTCGGGACCTGGAGGAAGGTGAACAATTAGTGCCACCTTGTTTTCGTCCTCCAGATCGGTTACTGTTTAGCATTTCTCTGGCTCTTTGAGAAAGCCAGTTCGAGGGAGTGGTCCCATTTCTGTCCAGAGGGCAAGGACGCGGTCTTAGGTGGCGGGCTCTCACGTTTCTTTGCTCGCTCTGAAAGAGGGAGCATTGCAGCTCGAGATTGTCCTACCAAGTGAAGTGGGAAAGACAAATATCATACCATATCCCTTATATGCCGGCTGTAAAAAAAAAATTTAATACAAATGAACTTATTTATAAAACAGACTCACAGAAACAAAGTTATGGTAACCAAAGGAAAAGGGGGAGGGAAGGATAAATTATAATTTTGGGATGAACAGAAACATGCTGCTATACCTGAACTAGATAAACAAGAAGGATCTGTATAGTACAAGGATCTATACTCACTATCTTGTAATAACCTATGATGGAAAAACAATCTGAAAAAGAGTATATACATACATATATATTTGAATCACTTTGCTGTATATCTGAAAGTAACAACATTGTAAATCAACTGCACTCCAATAAAATCATTAAGTTAGTAATAAAGTTGCTGAATAGAATTCCACTATGTGAATGCATCACAACTTCTTTGTTCACCTGTTGTTGGGTGTTTTGGGTTATTTCCAGTTTGGGACTATTAAAAATAAAGGTTTTAAAAACAAAATAAACAAAAAGAGAAAGAGGGACTGAAGCCAAGATTTAAAGCAGGTGAATCTGAAAAGTGCTTTAGTTGTCATCTTATCCTCTCCGCCTGCCCCCCACCCCCACCCCTCAACCACCATCAGTTTAAGCTTAAGGTAGACTTGTCAGGGCTCTAGGCTCCTGAATAGCAGAATCAAACCCAGACATCAACACTGGCAATATCATAAGGGCAGCATCTTCGGCATTTAGCACTGCACAGGTGTTGAATAAACAGAAGTTAGAAGAAAGACTGAATCTGTTAATTCCCTGTCCAATGTGATGGTTTCTTTTACCGGACATTCCATCATTTCTTTCTGTTTCTCTCTCACTCTTTCCCTTCCTGCCTGCCTTTCTTTTCCTCCCTCCCTCCCTTTTTCCTTCCTCCCTTTTTTTTTCTTTCTTTTCTTCCCCCTTTCTCCTCTCATTTCTCTCTTCCTCTGCTTCCTTTTTCCTTACTTTGTCTGTCTTTCTCTTTCATTTACTCAGAATATATTCACCAAGAGCCTACTCTGGGACAAGCACTGTTTCCCTGGAAAGCCATCAATCAATGTTCTCAAGCCTGTTCTGGGATTTACATCGCATAAGAAGATAAACAGTGAGCAAGCAAGGAAACAAAGAAGAATGACTCAATCTTATCTTTGTATTCAACTTAATGTCCTATTGGAAGGTGAAAAATACTTTCCCTGACTCTTGAGAGTTTGTAACACTTAAATAAGACTATGCAAATGAGTCTTCTGCCATTTAATAGCATTTAATGATGGTTATGGTAGCAAAGGATCTGGCCAAGATTACTTAGCAGTCTGCAAAAATAGGTTAGCACTTACTTATTGCAGTTGTCTGAAAACGATCTTTTTTTCCTTCTGAGCTATTCTGGAAGGGCATCATGTACAAATCCAGCTGACTTCATCTCCTAATTGGACATCTACAAAAACTTCCTAATTGGTCTTGGTCTCTGAACATGAACGTGCATATTCTCTGCTGTGTCCGACCCTTTGTGGCTCCATGGACTGTAGCCCGCTCCTCTGTCCATGGGATTTCCCAGGCAAGAATACTGGAGTGGGTTGCCATTTCTTTCTCCATCTTGGCAGAGTGCAGAGGATTTGAAAAGACAGAACAGTTGTGTTGTTACTTACCCAGTAGTTCTATTTAATGGTTCAGGGGAAAGGTGTTGATAGGTGAGCTGATGGATTGAGGAAATCTGCTAGGCGCCTCTAGGGCACACCTGTGAAGGGCAAGCCTATGAATGGGAAACTGACTGGAAGTAAGGAATATCTCTTCCCTTCCTAAGAACCCAGATGGGAAAACAAGTTTCTCGCTAGACCCTCCAGAAAGGAAGACAGCCCATCTGACACCCTGATGTTAGCCCAGGGAGACCTGTGTCAGTCTTCTGACCTACAGAGTTGTAATATGATAAAGTGAAAGTGAAAATTGCTCAATCGTGTCTGACTCTTTGTGACCCCATGGACTATATAGTCCATGGAATTCTCCAGGCCAGAATACTTAAGTGGGTAGCCTTTCCTTTCTCCAGGGGGATCTTCCAAACCCAGGGATAGAACCCAGGTCTCCTGTACTGCAGGTGGATTCTTTACCAGCTGAGCCACAAGGGAAACTGGTAATATAATAAATCTGTTGTTTAAAAAAAAAAATCCACCTTCCAATGCAGGGGATGTGGGTTCCGTCTCTGGTTGGGGAATTAAGATCCCACACACCACTGGGCAACTAAGCTGGCAAGTCACAAGGAAAGATTCCTACAACTAAGGCCTGATGTAGCAAAAAATAAATAAATAAATAAATATTTTTTACAGTTGATTTCTGCAAGTCAAAACCACAATGAGGTACCATCTCACCATCTCACGCTGGTCAGAATGGCTGCCATCAAAAAGTCTACAAACAATAAATGCTGGAGAGGGTGTGGAGAAAAAGGAACCCTCTTACACTGTTGGTAATGCAAACTAGTACAGCCACCATGGAGAAAAGTGTGATTTTCTTTAAAAACTGTAAGTAGAACTGCCATATGACCCAGCAATCCCACTGCAGGGCATATACACTGAGGAAACCAGAACTGAAAGAGACACGTGTACCCCAGTGTTCATTGCAACACTGTTTACAATAGCCAGGACATGGAAGCAACCTAGATGTCCATCGGCAGACGAATGGATAAGGAAGTTGTGGTACATATACACAATGGAGTATTACTCAGTTATAAAAAAGAATGCGTTGGAGTCAGTTCTAATGAGGTGAATGAAACTGGAGCCTATTATACAGAGTGAAGTAAGTCATAAAGAGAAACACCAATATAGCGTATATATGGAATTTAGAAAGATGGTAATGATGAGCCTATATACAAGACAGCGAAAGAAACACAGATATGAACAGACTTTCAGACTCTGTGGGAGAAGGCGAGGGTGGGATGGTTTGAGAGGATAGCATTGAAACATGTATATTACCATATGTAAAATAGATGACCAGCGCACGTTCAATGCATGAAGCAGGGCATTTAAAGCCAGTGCCCTGGGACAACCCAGAGGGATGGGGTGGGGGGGAGGGGGGTGGGGATTCAGGATGGGAGACACATGTACCCCTGTGGCTGATTCATGTCAATGCATGGCCAAGACCACCACAATATTGTAAACTAATTAGCCGCCAATTAAAGTAAATAAATTAATTTTTTAAAAAAGCATAAAGAGTTGATTTCTCACATTGTATCAGTATAGTTTAGATAACTCACCTTTCCCCCAACCTCAACCAATGATGCCCCAGCCTCTTGTGAATCAGGAGAGAAGTCTGGTTACTTCATGATGATGAAATGGAGACAGTAAAGAAGATGATAGCTAATACATCCAAGTCTGTCTGAAGAAGTCTGAAGTAGAATTGTTTCTAAAACTTCCATAGCAAGAAAGAAAGGTAATACTAAAGACTGAACTTCCAGAAAATCTTCTGAGGAGTCAGGGACTCTTCATTTCCAGGGTTCCACTTCAGCATCCTCTTACAAACCCTAGAAGCCCGTTCACTTTATGGCCTTGTGAGCACTAGAGAAATGCATTTTGGAGAGAGTGCTAATTCTGTGGAGGAACATGAGACCAGAAACCTTGATCCCATCATTTCGCCTTTTACTAAGACTCTTTCACCCACCTCCATTTTTTTTTTTTTTTGCTAAGTCACGTCAGTCGTGTCCAACTCTGTGTGACCCCATAGACAGCAGCCCACCAGGCTCCCCCATCCTTGGGATTCTTCAGGCAAGAACGCTGGAGTGGGTTGCTATTTCCTTCTCCAATGCATGAAAGTGAAAAGTGAAAGTGAAGTCGCTCAGTCATGTCTGACTCAGTGACCCCATGGACTGAAGCCTACCAGGCTTCTCTGTCCATGGGATTTTCCAGGCAGGAGTACTGGAGTGGGTGCCATTGCCTTCTCCAACCCGCCTCTATGTCCAGCCCTAAAATGTGGAAGAGAATGCTAACCATGGCTGGTTATAAAAAGATTTGTCCTCAGGCTAAGTCACTTCAGTCGTGTCTGATTCTTTGTGACCCCATGGGCTGTAGCATGCCAGGCTCCTCTATCCAAGGAATTCTCCAAGCAAGAATACTGCAGTGGGTTGCCATGTCTTTCTCCAGGGATTCTTTCCAACCCGGGGATTAAGCCCGAGTCTCTCATGTCTCCCGCATTGCAGGCAGATTATTTTTTTTAAACTGGGGAAACCCAGTAAAAAGTGATAATTGACCACAAATAAACAGGTCATACTTCACAATTAGACACATTGTCATATTTCCCCAAGTCTTTTCATTTTTTAAGAGAACAATTTTCATAAGAATATTTAATTCTTTGAGGCAGTTTAGAGTTATTTATTATATATTCAGGCTAACGAGGCCTTTCCCTTATTTAATTCTTAAAAGATCCAGCCTTCCTCTGAAAGTCTCCGTACCAGAATGTTTTTAGGATGATTGATGCAACTTTTTTTCCCTTTTATTTATTTATTTTTGGCTGTGTTAGGTTTTCATTGCTGCACAGGCTTTCCTTTCGTTGCAACAAGTGGGGTCCACTCTTTAGCTGTAGTACAGGAGCAGCAATTTGTCCCTGCCCCTGGGTTCGATCCCTGGGTTGGGAAGATCCCCTGGAGAAGAGAATGGCTACCCACTCCAGTATTCTTGCCTGGAAAATTCCATGGATTCTATAGTCCATGGGGTCGCCAAGAGTCAGACACAACTGAGCAACTTTCACTCACTCACTCCTACTTCCCAGGTGACGCTAGTGGTAAAGAACCTGCCACTGCGGAAGACATAAGAGATTTGGGTTTGATCCCTGGTTCAGGAAGACTCCCTGGAGAAGGGAATGGCAACCCACTCCAGTATTCTTGCCTGGAGAATCCCATGGACAGAGGTGCTTGGTGGGCTACAGTCCATGGGGTCGCAAAGAGTCAGACACGATTGAAGTGACTTTGCACGCACCCACATGCTGCCCCTAGCTCCCAACTCACCTGGGAAATCCAATAAAGTGAATAAGGGAACTTCCTTGGTGGTTCAGTGGTTACGACTTCGAGCTCCCAGTACAGGGGACTCAGGTTTGATCCCTGGTGAGGGATCCGAGATCCCACATGCTTTGCAGCACAGCCAAACAGAAAAAAAGAGAGAGAGAGAGAGAGAGAGAGAGAGAGAATAAGGCTTTGGTGTGACCCTGGAAGCAAAGCTTCCTTTCTCTCTCTTAGAGGATTGTCAGTTCTGGGGTGATGCCCACGCTCTCCCCAGGTTTCTCCTAAGCATTCCTGATGAAGTTTCTAGGTGCCAGAGAAGGCTGGAAGGAAACAGGCTAGCTTGGTTTCCCAGGGATCCTTCACAGCCCTGCTGTGAATTAGGATTTCTGGAACGAAGGAATCTTCTAGGCCAGAGCGGAACCATCATCCCACATGTGAGAGTGGAGACTGGAGAATGAAACAGAGGATGAGAAACAAGCACCGTTGCCAGAGCACCTGCGGTGTGCCACGCCCGGGACTCAGCACTTCACAGTTTTTCATGGATTCTTCACCAGAACCTGCAGGGTAAGGTTATTTTTTACTTTTTCTTTTTTTTTTCCTGGCTGCATCATGAGACATTTGGAATCTAATTCCCTGATCAGGGATCAAACCCTCACCCCCTGCATTAGAAACTGAGGTCTCAACCACTGGACCACCAGGGCCCAGTCATTTTAAAATACTCCCATCCATTCATTTTAAAATACTCCTCCCTTAAAAATGGGGAACCTGAGGCTTTCCTGGTGGTGCAGTGGCGTAGACTACATGCTCCCAATGCAGGGGGCCTGGGTTCGATCCCTGGTCAGCGAACTACATCCTACCTGTGGCAACTAAGACGATCCTGCATGTCACAGCTGAGACCCGGCGCAGCCCAATGAATAAAATAAAATGGCAGAACAAAGCAACAGCAGAACAGAGAGCCTACTTCCCATTGTCTTGAGATTGGGCTGGACTTACTTGTACTTGTTAGAAACAAGCTGTGTGAAGTAGAGATGTCAGTCGTTGATTCCGGAGACTGGGTCATAAAACCACTGTGCTTTCTTTCTCTCTTGCTTCTTCTCTTCCTGCCTTTGTCTGTCTGTCTGTCTGTCTGTCTCCCTCTGGTCACTTGCTCTGGGGAGGCCAGAACTCATGTCTCACGAACACTTACCTGTGGAGACGTCCCACGGCAGGGAACGGAGGTCTCTCTAGCAGCTGTGTGAAAGGACATTGTGCCTTTGCCCATGTCCTGGCTGCAGACTCTTGGGAGACCCTGAGGCAAAACCACACAGTTCAGCTGCTCCTGAATTCCTGACCCACAGGAACTGGGAAACACCCAGTGTTTGCTGTTCTAAGCCACTGAGTCTGAGGGGTAATTTGTTATTGAGCCAGAGACAAATACGACAGCCACCGTCAGGAACAGATGTGAGAGTGCAGGGGCTCTGACCCTCCTGTTTATTTCTGTGTCAGGAATATTCCAAAGAGAGGAGGTGAATTCTGTTTCACAAAACCATGCAGAGACCCAGGTTCCACGCTCTCGCTGTTCCACCCCGCGCTAGGATATGTTCCTTGTTCATCTGTGACAAGCCAACTGACCAGTCACGTAGCTTATGTTCTAACCCTGTGGGAGGGGACGAAAGAGCGGAAAGACGGCATTTTCTTTGTAGGAATTCAAGTTTTACTTTTGTTCCCATTCCATTGGGTGAGAGCTTAGTCACTGGGTCACACCTATTTGCAAAGAAGCCTGAAGAACGGAGTCTCAGGCTAGACAATCGCCCTGAAGCTCTGGGCAGATCTGTAGTAACAGGAGGACATGAAGGATGGAATTGCGTGGATGGAGGCCCAGCAACCTACCCTGCCCATGCCCGACCCAGTGCTGGCACCTTCTCTGTGACTTGTAGTGACACTTTTCCAAGGCTGGTGGTTAAGACTCTGTGCTTCCACTGCCAAGGGCAGGGGTTCAGTTCCTGGTTGGGGAACTAAGATCCTGCATGCCACATGGCTGGGCCAAAATAAATAAACTAAAAACAAAAATGAAGATGATTGCACATGATGTTTGCTAACTGTTTTTATTTTTAACTTTTTATTTTATATTGTACTATGGTGGCTCATCAGTAAAGAACCCACCTGCTTAGTGCAGGAGACTCGGGTTTGATCCCTGGGTTGGGAAGATTCCCTGAAGGAGGAAATGGCAACTCACTCCAGTATTCTTGCCTGCAAAAAACCATGGACAGAGTAGCCTGGTGGGTTACAGTCCACAGGGTCTCAAAGAATTGGATACCACTTAGCTTCTAAACAGCAACAGTAGTTGATTAACAATGTTGCTTTAGTTTCAGGTGTACAATAAAGTGATTCAGTTATACAGGTACCTGTCTCTATTCTTTTCAAATTCTTTTCCCAATTAGCTAACCTATTCTTTAAAAATTAAAAATAAAACGAAGGATTGGATAAGCTTGGTGGTTTTCAATTTGTGTGTGTGTGTATGCCAGAATGTTTGTTAAGTAATATTTAAAAGCAGACACTGCATGCAATAGAGATATAAAAACAGAACTGATCTGTCTGAATCATGTGGAGTTTTCTCTCTGATTTTCCCCCATCCCATCAGTGGGCACACAGAAAACTGTTTCAAGCGCTAGAGGTCTGTAAGGCATGATCAGAAAGCCCCCAGGTGAGATGTTCTCCTGGTCTCCTTCCAGTTCTTTTATTTCTGAGGCTCTGATCACTCACCTGTGTTCCCTGCCCTGGGCTGGATCACAGCTCCGTCTTTCTGGGCAGCTGGGGGCTCGTATCTGGCAGGTATTGGTGGAGGAAGATGAAATGAGCCTTTGCCCTGGGTCTCCAGCCTCACTTCACTTCATCCCTTTTCTGACCTTGTGATGTATCTCTCCTTTCTCCTAAGGCAAGTGAGGGTCCCCCCACCCCACCCCACCCTTGGACCAGGGGTCTAAGAGAGGAGCTCTGAAGGCATGATCCAGAAGGCCAGCATACCACAGATAGCCTTGAGGTCCACCCCTCAGATGGAGACATGGAAATTCTCAGAGCAAGCAGCCTCCCGTCCCAGGCTGACCCTTTTTCTAACCCTCTTGTCCTCTTCTGGGTTGTCACTGGCTTCAACTGGATTAGGAGCTCAGGCTCTCACTTGCTCAGCTTTGGTCTGGTTTGTGAGTGACCCTCAGTGATTGGAAGGGGACAGGCCTCTCCGCTCTGATTTTTCCCTACCCTAATTCGCAGAATTCTCAAGAATACAGACTGCCATAGGGAAAGTTACCTAGGGAGAAGAGAGGTCCTTTCTTTTAGTCCATGGCCATCAAAAGCTGGCTCCTGCATGGGTAAATATTCCCCTCCCTGCTTCCTAGGTTCTTTCCAGAGAGATCTGGGGATGTCAGCCACCTTCTCCCAGGCTGGCTGCAGAAGAAGAAGTGGAATTTGGCAGAGACCTTAAGGAACAATCCCAGTGCATTCAGAAGGCTGGTAACCACTGCCCACAAACAGCATTCTAAGAATGGCCAGGGCAGTCCCACTCCTGGGCATATATCCGAAGAAAACCATAATCCAAAGACCCACACAGCCCTGTGTTCACTGCAGCACTCTTTACAATAGCCAAGACATGGAAGCAACCTAAATGTCCATTGATGGATGAGTGGATAAAGAAGATGTGGGACAAATATACAGTGGAATGTTCAGTTCAGTTCAGTCGGTCAGTCGCGTCCAACTCTTTACGACCCCATGGACTGCAGCACACCAGGCTGCCCTGTCCTGATCACCATCTTCTGGAGTTTACTCAAACTCATGTCCATCGAGTTGGTGATGCTATCCAATCATCCCATCCTCTGTCGTCCGCTCTCCTTCTGCCTTCAATCTTTCCCAGCATCAAGGTCTTTTCCAATGAGTCAGTTTTTTGAATCAGGTGGCCAAAGTATTAGAGTTTCAGCTTCAGCATCAATCCTTCCAATGAATGTTCAGGACTGATTTCCTTTAGGATGGACTGGTTGGATCTCCTTGCTGTCCAAGGGACTCTCAAGAGTCTTCTCCAACACCACAGTTCAAAAGCATCAATTCTTCAGTGCTCAGCTTTCTTTATAGTCCAACTCTCACATCCATACATGACCACTGGAAAAACTATAGTCTTGACTAGACAGACCTCTGGGATGGTACTCAGTCATAAAAAAGAATGAGGGACTTCCCTGGTGGTCCAGTGGCTCTCAAGACTACACGCTCCCAGTGCAGGGGGCCCAGCTGTGATCCCTGATGAGGCAACTAGATCCCACATACCGCAACTAAGAGTTCTCACGCCACAATTAAAGACCCTGCTCGCTACGCAACTAAGCCCCAGCACAGCCAAATAAATAGATAAGAGTGAACCATTCCATTTGCAGCAGGGATGGGCCTTGAGACCATCATACAGAGTGAAATGAGTCAGACAAAGAAAAACAATATATGAGATCGCATATATGTGAAATCTAAAAGATATATACAAACGAACTTACTTACAAAGCAGAGACAGACTTCCGGATATCAAAAACAAATGTATGGTTACCAAAGGTGTGGCAGGGAGGAATAAATCAGGAGCTCGGCATAAACACACATACCACTAGATAGGAAATAGATACCCAATAAGGACCTATTGGATGGCACTCGACTCAGCACTCTGGAAAGAGTATACTCATACTCTACGTGAGGAAAGAAGCTGAAAAAGAATGAATACATGTATATGTATACCTGAGTTACTTTGCTGTACACCTGAAGGTAATAAAACAATGTATATCAACTACACTCCAATAAAATTAAAATTAAAAAAATAGACATCTACTTAAGAAATAAACCCAAATGGCTGGGGTAGGGTGGAGATTGGGAGAAGATGAGGGCCAGTGGACTTTCCCAGGCTTCTTAGGCTTCTTACATTTCTGGGTAAGACGTTAGGACACAGTGATAGAAGGTTGATTTACCCCCAGGGTTGGAGGCAAACAATCTCCAGGGCAGGGGGTGGGGGTGGGGGGGGTGGGGGGGGGAGGCAGATCCAGTGTGAGAAAAAGGCTATGGGCAGCAAGGACTGGAGGGCAGGCTTGTCCTTGTCCCATTGGGACTGCCCCTGCTCAGACTCACCATGTGCAGACTTGGGCCCACAGTGCCTTTCCACATTTTAAGAGAAACTGGAAATCTGAATGTTGTGCAACATTTCCTGGTTATCGAGAAGTTGCATGGAAAACAAAATACCCTGTGCTGGTGGGTTTTGCTCAGTGATGCAGTGCCCTTGCCCAACACATCTTCCTCCCTGACTGTGTGTCACCAATTCTTAGTTTTTCTTTTAACGATTTTTTAAAAAATGTGAACCCTTTGTTGAATTTGTTACAACATTGCTTCTGTTTTATGTTTTGGTGTTTTGGCCCCCAGGCATGAGAGGTCTTAGCTCCTTGACCCAGGATCAAACCTGCACCCCCCTGCACTGGAAGGCAAAGTCCCAACTACTGGACGACCAGGGACATCCTACTAGTTCCCAGTTTTTAATCCAAATCAGAGATGAGTGCTGGCATTTGCAAGCGGAGTTCACGGCATGTCAAAGGGCTTTGATCAGTTTCCCACTGGTGTTGTAACAAATTGCCGCTAACTTCACGGCTTGAACAATGCACATTTATTATCTTACAGAAAACGGGCATGGGACTCACTGGGCTAAAATCAAGCAGTCAGCCGGCTACCTTCTGTTCTGGAGGCTCTAGGAGAGAATCCATTTTCTTGTCTATTCCAGCTTCTAGAAGTGCCCGCATTCTTTACACCACAGCTCCCATCCTTGTCTTCAAAGACAGCAATGGGTCCTCAGAACAAATCTCTCAGCTCAGTTTGAAAAGGTTCTGTGCTTTTTAAGGACTCATGTGATCGGGCCTCACTGGATACTTCGGTGGAATCTTCCCACCGTGAGGCTGCGGGGTTTTTAAAAGTAATTAAAGACTGTGCTGGGTCTTGGTTGCTGCGCACAGGCTTTCTGTTGTTGTGGTGAGCAGGGAGAGCACAGCTACTCCCTAGTCTTGGTACTCGGGCTTCTCGTTGCTCTGACTTCTCTTGTTGCAGTCGGAGGCCTCTAGAGCACAGGCTCAGTAGTTGTGGCACAAGAGGTTAGTTGCTTCATAGCACGTGGGATCTTCCCAGACTGGGGATCGAACCCATATCCGCTGCATCGGCAGGCAGGTTCTTAACCCCTGGACCACCAGGGAGATCCCAAGGTTTTGGTTTTAATTACATGTGCAAGATACCCTTTGCCACAGAGGTAATATATTCAGAGATTCTGGGGTTTAGAGAATCAATAGGGCTCTTCCCTAAATTTTTCCATTGTTTGCTCATTTCTTCTTCTGCAAAAAAAAGATAAAAAAGTTCTGAGGACAGAAACTTATGATAAATAGGGTTTATCTTTCTGCATAATCTAGCCCACTCTTTTACTGTTCAGGCTTCCTTTTCCTTAAAATATGTTTTTTTTTTCTATTTTCTTTCTAGTTGAGGCATAGTTGATTTACAATATCACATAAATCTCAGGTGTACAACATAGGGGTTCACGATTTCTAAAGGTTATGTTCCATTTATAGTTATAATAAAACATTGGCTATATTCCCTGTGCTATACAATATATCCTTGTAACTCAGTTATTTTATATATAGTAGTTTGTGCCTCCTAGTCCCTGCCCTACTGTGCTCCTTTCCACTTTCCCCTCCCCACTGGTAATCACTAATTTGCTCTCTAGATCTGTGAGTCTGTTTCTGCTTTGTTATATTCACTATGTAGCTTTATTTTTTAGATTTCCCATGTAAGTGATATCATACACTGTTTGTCTCTGTCCGACTTATTTCACTTAGCAAAATACCTTGCAAGTCCATCCACGTTGTTGTGAATGGAAAAATTTTATTCGTTTTTAATGGCTGAGTGTTTAATTGGGCTTCCCTGGTGGCTCAGCAGTAAAGAATCTGCCTGCAATGCAGGAGACTCGGGTTCGATCCCTGGGTCAGGAAAATCCTCTAGAGAAGGAGATGGCAAGCCACTCCAGTAGTCTTGCTTGGGAAATCCCATGGATAGAGGGGCCTGGCAAAGCCACTCCAGTAGTCTTGCTTGGGAAATCCCATGGATAGAGGGGCCTGGCAGGCTACAGTCCATGGGTTCACAAAAGAGTCAGACATGACTTAGCGACTAAACAACAGCAACATTCCATTGGGTATATACACCACATCTTCTTTATCTATTTATCTGTTGATGGGCACTTAGTTTGTCTCCATATCTTGGCTATTGTAAACAATGCTGCTGTGAACATTGGGGTGCATGTGTCTTTTTTAATTAATGCTTTCATTTTTTCCCCCCAGTAAATACAGAGGAGTAGGATTGCTGGATCATACAGTAGTTCCATTTTTTTGAAGAAATCACCCATACTGGTTTCCAATGCAGCACCAATTTACATTCCCACCAACAGTGCATGAAGCTTCCTTTTTCTAAGGGATCTGTTTGCAGGGGGCCCTTCAGTGAGGTGTGGCTGCATGCTCTCCAGCAGTGATATTTTCAGCTGCCAGTCTGCTTTCTGGCTCCATCTGCTGCCGTGGCACGCAGAAACAGAAGCTCTCTCTTCACTGCCGCTCCCTTAGCAGCTTCTCAGCTGGGATTAGTCACAGGGTGAAGGACCAGGCAAACATTCCTCCTTCTCCCGAGAGTCGCCAAGGGCCCTGGGGCCAGCCCCAAGGGTTTGAGTCGACACTGGATGGGGCAGGCTGGGAGGATGATGACTTAGGCTTGAGTCACCGTTCCCCGGGGGCAGGAGGCTCTGCCAGTTAGAGGAACAGGCTGTGTCTAACAAGAACACGTTTATTCCTGTTCATTTTCAAGTTTTATGCTTGGGTCCAACAGGTCCATTGTGCGAGAACTGGATGCAGGAGGTTTTTAATGTTTTTTCTTTGGCTGTGCGGGGTCTAAGTTTTGGCATGTGGCATCCTTAGCTGCAGCTCATGGGATCTGGTTCCTGGCCCAGGGATCAAACCCATGTCTCTCGCATCTCCTGCACTGGTACGCAAATTTTTTATCCTTAGGAAAATTACTTAACCTCAATTTCCTTGTTTCTACACATTGACAAGGCGATCACTTCACACGATTTTTAATGAGGATTAAATGACCTAATATCTGCAAAGACAGAAGAGTGCCTGGGCCAGAGCCACGATATGGCTTTTGTGAAATAATAATATATATATGTATATATATGGGAGATATATATACATATGCATATATATACACATATATGGGAGATATGTGTGTGTGTATATATATATATATATATATATATGGCTTCCTAGGTGGTGTTAGTGTTAAAGAATCTGCCTGCCAATTCAGGAGGCCTAAGAAACCTGGGTTGGGTCCATCTGTCAGGAAGATCCCCTGGAAATGGCAACCCACTCCATTATTCTCACCTGGGAATTCCCATGGACAGAAGAGCCAGGGGAGAGAGGTAAATTAATGTCACCAACACCCTCATGGCTGTGTGCTGGGGCCAAGGGTCCTAGCTGTCAGATCTTTTGGCCCCATCTTCCCACTATTGTAATGTGGTTATGGGATGCAAGTGTCAAACAAGAGCTTTCTAACACTAAGAGCTAGTAACATGTAATGATTCCCAACCGTCAAAAATGGCCAAGTAAGGGACTTCCTGGGTGGGCCAGTGGTTAAGACTCCACGGCAGGGGGTATGGCTTCAATCCCTGGTCAGGGAACTAAAATCCCATCTGCCTTGCATTGTGGTCAATAAATAAATCAAAATAATCTCTCTTTGCTTCAGTTAAAAAGAAAAAAAAAATGGCCAAGCAAATAAATGCTTGATAACTATCATCAAGTGACTTATTGAAAAGACAATTTATTTATGCCTGTGGAGAGTGGAAATCGTTCATCTGTGAAGGCGTCTTTGAGCTTTGAGATTCTGAGTTTCTGTACTTTGGAGTAGAGTCTACACTTTAGTTATATTAAGTGATTTTTCTCCTGTACTTTTCACTTCCTTTCACATTCCATCCCCTTCTTCCACTCATGCAGATGTTCTGGGAACACACCGCCCATTTTTGTTTGTTTGTTTTGGCCATGGGAATCTTAGTTTTCTGACCAGGGATTGAACCTGTGTCTTCTGTCAGTGAAAGCGCAGAGTCCTAAGCACTGGACTGCCAGGGAATTTCTGGGAAACACACCCTTTAAAAAGAAGGATGTGGTGGGAAAAAAAAAAAAAAAGAGAAGGCTGTGGTGGCTGGCAGTTTGGCAGTCGGAATATTAAAAAAAGACCATACTATTCGCTCTGGTGGTTCGCTCTATTTTTGGACTAGATTTACTAGGGGGATTATGTTACCCTCTTCGGAGGAAAGCCTGGAAAGATTAGAAGAGGAAGCAATCACATCACCTCTCCTCCCCTCGTCTCCAATTTCTTGGCACGAGGCAAAAACCCAACCCATGATTTAGGGCTGGGATTGATTTAAGATTAATATTCTGCTCTTCCACGAGAATGGGGGACTTGATATAGAAAGCAAGCTGCCTTTTTGAAAATAAGTTATATTGTGTCTTCCAAAAACCTCGTTCGGGATTTTTGGACCACCCCAGTATTTCTTACACACTGGAGTTTATGAACAGAGACCTATTTTAAGCTTCGAAGATAGCAGTGTGCCGAGTCCCAATCCAGGTTGCAACTGTGACTTTTTGGTCCTCTGCTGTCCCCGTGTGGACGTAAATGGAAATAACAAGATATCCCTTACAGCTGGCATGTGGAATCGGACTTGGGAGAAAACTCCCTTAAAAACTGGAAACGTTAGCTGCTCAGTCGTGTCCGAGTCCTTGTGATCCCATGGACTGTAGCCCGTCAGGCCCCTCTGTCCATAAAATCCTCGAGGCAAGAAGACTGGAGTGGGTTGCCATGTCCTTCTCCAGGGGATCTTCCAGACCCAGGGATCGAACCCTGGTCTCCTGCATTGCAGGAGGATTTTTTACTGTCCGAGCCACCAGGGATGATCCCCCTTAAAAACCGCTGGAGGCATTAGGGCTGGTGGGGGCCCATGACCCTTAGGAGGGAGCCAGGGACTGCCCTCAGGAAGAGAGCTGCAGACTCAGACAAGCCAGTGATTCAAGAGGCTCGCGTCGTTTTCACCATTTTTATTTTTCCTGCAGACGCTTGGATCCAGTAAGCGAGTGATCAGTGACAGACTCGCAGTCATGCACCTCTGCCGTTTTTGGGCCACGACCAGCACCCACGGGCATGGTGCCAAGCCTCCCACACCTCTTCCTGCCGTGTTTGGAGTAACAAGTCTGTAGGCTTCTCTCTTAGCTTTTCTCACCATCTCATCACTGTCTGTCTCTCTGCTCCTGGCCCCACACAACTCGACATCATCACAGCCGTGCCTGCCGCCTCCCTGACTCTCCCCGCAGGGGCACAGGGCAGAGCGGATCCATATTAGAGAGGGAGGGGAACACTTGAGCACAAAGAGGGGAAGGGGCCTTGAATCTCTGGGGCCACCCTGCCTAGAATCCAGGACCCTAGCTGCCTTCCTCCCTGGCCAGCTCCCTGCTAGGTGACTGTCACCCTGCCCAGCTAACCCCTCCCCACCCCCTCGCAGTAGATAGCAGCTGTGGTCTGGGGCCATGTCCCAGCCCTCTAAGGAGAGAATGGGTTCATTCGGTCTCCCCACCACCTGTCCCCTGGGCCTCTGCTGTCCAGCTGGGATCCAGGGACCCACAGGCCTGGCCTGACCTCCCTCCCCCACCCCTCATGCCTCCAGCCCCTGCCGCAGCCTGCGGTCCAAGGCCAGGAGCTGCCTCAGGAAGCCCCGGTTGGGGATGATGCCTCGGTGGTCCTTGACTTTCTTGATGGCCTCCACGAGGGTGAGGCGGTGGTACAGCATGAGGTAGGCCAGCACCAGGGTGGCCGAGCGGCTCACTCCCACGGCGCAGTGCACCAGGATCCTCCCTGTGAACACAGACAGTCGGAGAGAGGCGGCTGGGGGACCGTGGAGGAAGACAGGTAAGCAGAGATGCTTGGAGGCACAGATGGGGAGATGGTAAGAATCTGAATCCCAACAAACAGGGGCACACAGATGGGAAGACACAGAAAACCTGCAGCAGTTCAGCATCTATAAACCCAAAATGGGCTTGAAGAGGGATGTGCTTGGTGGTCCAGCAGCTAAGACTCCAAGCTCTCAATGCACGGGGCCCCGGTTCAAGACCTGATCAGGGAACTAGATCCTGCATGCCACAGTTAAGACCCAGAACAGCCAAATAAATAAATAAATATTTAAAACATAACTAACATAGAGTGTAAAAAAAAAAAAAAGAGCTTGAAGGGAGAGACTCAAGATTAATGTAAAACTGAGCTTTGTACCAAGTAGAGTTTCTGCTAGAAGCTCGCTGAGTGCATTCATGGAAAATCCTGTGTGTCTAACCTGGCCCTTCCTCAGGTTCCCATCCATTCTGGGGGGAGGGGGTGTGTGTGGGTGATCAGTATATATTTTTTTCCTATTTAAAAAAATCTTCTTATTTTTTCGCTGCGATGAACAGCATGTGGGAATCTTAGTTCTCCAACTGAGGACTGAACCCACACCCCTGCATTGGAAGAGTAAAGTCTCAGGCCACTGGGGAAGTCCCAATACATCTTACATTTTTAAAATAAAATCCTCTTTACTTTAAAAAATAAAATATTTTTATATCTTAAATATATATATATATATTTTTTCTAATCACTAAAGCAAAACAGGCAAAGCAAGAATCGTTAGAAAGTCTAGAAATATGTAAAGAAGACAACAGTTAAAAAATATATCTCCCATAATCTTCCCGCCCAGGGGCAATTTGCCACTCTCCCGACATTTGGGATTATTTCCTTCTTTTTACAGATTGCATTGAAAAGATGGTTGAGAGAAGAGTTTTCTTTCCTGAGCATCTTATTACATCATTCAACTCTCTTTCTTTTCCCACATCCAGAGCCCTGGGCTTTGCTCTAACTCAGTGTCCGTGGGTCCATCCCTCCACCTCGCTCCCCTCCCTTCCTACCTCCTGGCTGGCTCAGCGCCCGGTGGATGAAGTCAGCGGCTGCCTGGAAGTGGACGCTCATGTCGAAGGCTGGCGAGTCGTGGGCCTCGACACCCAGGTAGCGGATGCCCAGCCCCTCGTAGGCTTCGGGCGTCCCTCGCCACCGGCTGTGAGAGGCGTTGAGGACGTGCGTGATGCCCAGGCGACGCAGCTCCCGGTGGTTGTTGGCTATTTCCCTGCATTGAGGAGCAGAGGTTAGAGGGGGTGAGGCTGGACGGTGGGACCAGACACCCCGGTCAGTACTCTGATCACCGCCAGGCCAACATCACTGGCTCCAGGCCTTCCCTTCACTTCCTGAGGACCTGAGATGTGCAAAGACTCTGAGTCTTGTCCTGGAGCAAACCTGGGGAGTCCTGGAGAGATTTTTGGCCTGGGGGAGAGAAGACGGAGAGACAGGCAAACCACAGCCCTGATAACATATTGAAAGATGCTCGGAGGCCACAGGATTTTATTAATACTTGATCTGTGAGAAAGATCAACAGGGTTTGTACTTCATGGAAGGAAGTACCTGCCAACAGTGGAATCTAGCTGGAGAAAGATTGGGGCGTCTCAGGAGAGAGGGGTTTTCTTCACACCAAGGCTTTCAGGTATAGAGAGATCAGTGGATGGGTCTGGACGTGGCAGGAAGGATCTGGACACCGGACGGCTTGTTGGAGCAGCTCACATTTAACCTGGTAACCTTGAATTGCTACGGTTTTCACCACTCCCCCATTACTTTATTTTTATTTTTGTAAAACTTTTTCTTTTTTTTTTTTTCTGGCTGTCCCATGAGGCCTGCAGGATCTTAGTTCCTCGACCAGGGATCGAACCTATGCACACTGAAGTGGAAGCAGGGAGTCCTAAACACTGGACAGGAAGTCCCTTTCCCGTTTAGACTCTCTCTGATGCCCAGAATCTTCTTGTGTTTTGCTAGTTACTCCAAGCCCATGGTTACCCTGTGGATGTCACCTGCAAGGGTTTCTGTGGTTCACAGCCCTCAGCTCATGCCAACAAGGTCATATCGAATGCCCTGTCTAGTGCCAACTCCTGGAGCAGAAAACACCCTGAACTTGAACCTCTTAAGTCCTGGGCTCTGCTACTTACGACCTGTGGGACCTTGGGCCAGTCCCAGCTTCTCTGAGCTTCCAATTCCTCCTATGTAACCTGGGGATAGTGGTACCTACCTCACAAGGCTATTGTGAAGATTAATAGAGAAAAAGCCTGTGAAAACTCCTTGTAGGCTCTAAAGCTCTCGGAAAAGACCTGTAGGGCCTCCTTTCTCTTTGACTCCCATCTCTCTGTCGCCCCCATCTGGCAGAGCCTCTGCATACACTGTGGCTTGGCTTGGTCCACCCCTCCCCTTTTTGTTATATGAGCTTAGTCGCTTTAGTCCAACTCTTTGTGACCCTGTGGACTGTAACCCAGGCTCCTCTGTCCATGGGCTTCTCCAGGCAAGAATACTGAAGTGGGCTGCCATGCCCTCCTCCAGGGGATCTTCCCGACCCAGGGATCGAACCCATGTCTCTTACACGTTCTGCATTGCCAGGCAGGTTCTTTACCATTAATGTCACCTGGGGCACCCCTCGCCTTACCATCCACTTTTCCTGGCCCCTGTGATAGCTTTTCTTCAGGGCACAAAGATGGAAGGTCAGATAAGTCATCTATGATGTCCAGCCCACAGCACGGGCATATGAAAATGCTAATGCATTGTGCTAAATGAATGACACGATTACTTGAACAGAGCCTGTCTGTCCAGAATTGGGTCTATCAGTAATCCTGTCCCACCTAAGAGACGTGGGTTCGATTCTTGGGCTGGGAAGATCCCCTGGAGGAGGGCATGGCAACCCACTCCAGCATTCTTGCCTGGAGAATCCCATGGACAGAGGAGCCTTGTGAGCTATACAGTTCATGGGGTCGCAAAGAGTCCAACTCGACTGAAGTGACTTAGCACGTAGGTAATTCTGTCCACTCTCCCCAATCCTCCGGCCTCCACTCTACCCAGGTACCCCCTCGTTTCCACCCTCAATGTGAAACCAACAGCACAACTCCACGCCTCTCTGCCACCCTTCTCCTTTCTTCTTGCACACACGCGCGCGCACACACACACAGCCGCGGCCCCAGTCGGCCCGGTACCTACTGGTCTCCGAGGTAGAGGCCTGGCCAGACCTCGTCGGCGTGGTTACAGGCGGTCTTGCCGGTGTAGAGCAGCCTCTCCAACTCGAAGACATTGAGGAAGGGGTGCTGGACGGCGGGCGGCTCCTCCAGGGCGCCTCTCACGCGGACCGGAGACCTCGAGCCGCTCCGGGAGAAGCGGGCCATGAATGTCACCGAAGCCCAGAGCCAGTTGCCGGGACACATCTTAGAGGTGGCAGGAGGCCTGGCAGCCCCCGGGGTGCGCGAGGTGAGGCGGGGCGGGTGTCCAGGTGGCAGCTGCCGGCAGAGGCGGGGGTGTGAGTGACGCCCGAGCGGGTCCGGGGCGGCGGGGTCCCTTCCCGCCCCCGGGGAGAAGGTTCTGGGGGAGGACGGTGAAGTCTGGCGGGCGCTCTGGACGGTCGTCTCCTTTGAGCGGCAGCAGCTCCTGTCGCCCTGCTCTTTGGCTCCGCCAGGCAAGGAGGTGGGAGCGTCACATGTTCTTGTTTACGGGCCGAGGCAGCGGCCCAGCTGCTGGGCGTCTGCTCCACCACCCCGCCCCCACTCCGCACACACAGTCAACATGCACACACGCACGCACACACATGCACACACATTTGGCACCTGGGTGGCAGGGCCCAGTGCTGGAAGCCTTGCCAGCCCGCGTCTGGGTCTCATCTGCCTGGGGCTGCAAGCAGACAGGCTGGGGAGCTGGGAGGGGGGTTTGGGGGGAGGTTCTGGATCCATCCAGAAGGAGTTGGTCTGAAGCCAGCAGCAGCTGGGGCCGTGACACAGCCCTGCCGGCCTCAAAGGGTGGGGTGGTGGTGGAGATGGGCTGCTTTAACCCCTTCCTGCCCTCCTGCCGCCTCAGCCCTCAGCCTGCTCTGAGAACTCCAGCTGGGGGCATGGGGCGCGTGGGGAAGAGTAGTAAAGAGGAAGCTGAAGTTTTTGAAAAACACTCGCTGAAGACCCAGGTTCATGGAAAGAAGCGCCAGTTATCTGTGCGCCACAGGCAAAGCAGCCTCCCTTGGTCAACATGACAGGTATCACTGATTAAACCTCATCTCTCCGGGTCCAGGCAGGGCTGGAGTACTGTGTGTGTGTGTGTGGGTGTGGGTGTGTGGGTGGGAAGAGGCAGAGGGTGAGGGGCTGGAGGAGGCAGGAAAGGGAAGAAATGGGGGCTCCTGCCTGGCCCAGGGGCTCAGAGTGTGGAATTAGCGCCTGTGTTGCTGGTGAAATCAAGTGACCCTATTTAGCACACAGGGGTCCTCAGTGAAGGGCCCGAGAAGATGTGCCTGACTCTCTGTGAACAGTGGGACCACGCACTGAGCTGTGGAGCTGGGAAGGGCCAGCCTTTGAAACTTGCCCTGGGAGCTGCAGGCAGGGGGGCTTGGAGCAACAGCCCCCTACTCCAGTGCCTCTTATCTCTTCTTCCAACCCCTCCTCCTCTCGCATGGTGATCCTGGCCCTCAGCAAAGGTGGGGCGCTCTGAAGAATTCCCCTCCCGCTCCTTTTCCTGTCTTCTGCCCCAGGGACTCAAGGCAAGGGCCCCAGTGAGAGGCCATCTTCGCCCTGCCCTCCCCACCCCTCCCCCACAGTCTCAACAGGGGCCCAGTTTTCCCCAATCCCCCTGTCCCCCAGGGCCAGGAGAGCTCCAGCACTCACAAGGCATAAGAAGCAGGGGTCTTAGGATCAAGACTGGCGAGGGGAGGCTGGATCTTAGGCTGTTGAAGGGTTGTTTAGGAAGAGAGAGTTTTTTCCCCCCAATGGCTGATCGGAAGGAGTGTAGAAAGAGAACACCATAGCAGTCACGGCCACCTCCATCAGCGCTATCACCATCATGCCCATCATTCCCACCGCCACTATCACTGCCATCACCCCCAGGATCGACATCTTCATCATCAGCATCACCATTACCATCATCGACTTTCGCTCCGCAGGCCTAAAGACCTCACCACTTGGCTCCCAAACAACCTTTTCTGGGGACAGAATGCTGCTGCCTGTGTGATGCTGAATGGTGGAAAGGAAGCGGGAAGCCGCCCAGGTGTAGCCGGAGCTCCGTGGCACTCGCTTTCTCCCCATTCCGTCCCTGGACACGCTCCAACCCCATCCGCCAGCTTCTGGGGCCCGGGCCCGCGGCCCCCTCCCCCTGCTGTGGTTGTAACAGGTTCGTGGCTGTCGCCCAGCCCTCGCCAACCGAGACAGCCAGGGCGCGGAGGGAGGGGGCCCCGGCAGGGCCCCGCCGGCGGGCTCCCAGGCCCCTTTTAAGCGCCCCCGTCCCCCGCCCGGCGCCCCCCAGCCCCAATCCCCGGCGCCTAGCCCACCCGCCGCGGCCCCGCTACCTTGGGAGGCGGCGCGGGTCTCAGTCCCGGAGGCGGATCGCAGGCGCAGGCAGCCCCACGGCCATGACTCCGCCGCCGCCTCGGTCTGGCTTGGCAGACCGGTTGACGGATTAGCATCTATTTTTAAGCCATGACACACACGTCGAAGCGGGGCTGGTGTCTGTGTGCGCGTGTGTCGGCGACACGCAGGGACCCGGTCTCGCACCCGGGGGCCCGAGCGGACAGGCGGCGTGGGCCACGCAGCCCGCACCCCCTGCGGCCCCGCCTCGCGGGCATGCTCGTGTGTATGTGTATTTTCGGAGCTGCGCCAATGACAGGCACTCTGCCTAAAGCTGACATTATGTAAGGCGTCCCAGACGGTGTCTTGAGCACACACGCTCCTCCCCAGGCAGCATTAATTACACAGACTCCAGGACGATGCCCACTCACTTGTACATGTCTCCTGCGCCAGAACACTATGGCATAAATAACTCTTGTCCCCAACCCTGATTCATATTTACTAAGCATGGTGTACCCTGTGTTTCACAGATCTTAACTCATTTTATCTTCATCACAGTCTCTGAGAGAGGAGAGGATATTGTTATTGTACCCATTTTAGGGAGGAGGAGATGGAGGCATCCAGAGGCTAAGTAATTTGCCCAGGGCACTCCCTAGGCATGCCAGAGCTGAAGGTTCCAGCCTGGTTGCCTGCCTGGGAAGTTCAAGTCCTTAAGGGCTTTCTGGACAGGTGGCAGCACCTTCATCCACCTGCTCTCCCCACACCCCAACACACACACAATGGAGAAGGTACAGTGGATTTCTTTTTTTTGAAAAGGTATTTATCTGGCTGCTCCGGGTCTTAGTTGTGGGGTGTGGGATCTAGTTCCTGGACCAGGATGGAACCCAGTCCCTCTGCATTGGGAATGTGAAGTCTTAACTACTGAACCACCAGTGGCTTTTTATCAGGAAAACTTTCTCACCAGCTCAGCTCCTTGTGAATTTCCTTTTCCTCTGTTCCTGAAGAAATTCACATCTTGCTTTCTGGTGATACTTAGCTTCACTTGCTTTTCTACCCTAAGTACCTTGTTGGCTCCCCTTATTGTAAACACTTCGAAGGCAAGGACTGTATTGTGGCCCCCAGCACCTGGCTCACTGTGTGATGGGGGTGGGGGTGGGGGCAGTAATGAATGTTATCAGGTGATGCTTTAAAAAGACTCAGACTCCAGGCAAGCTGCCTGGTGGGAGGAAGGCAGGAAGAAGACAAGGTTAGGCTGGACCTGGCTGGAGATGAGTAGATGGTATACCTACTGGCTGAAACCAGGACGGACTCCATTCCTGGAGGGAGAGTAGATCAGGCTTTGAAATCTGAGTCAAAGAAAGCGACACAGTCCCCAGGTCAGCTCCATCATGGGATGCCGGTAATTCCCCTTCTACGCAGTCTTTCCTGCTCTAGAGAAGCAAAAGCAATTCCTCTTCCTTTTCCTTGTGCCTTCTTTGTATGGAAGTTTACATGAAGAAATGAAATCTTCATCACTGCAAACAAAAACTCTCCTGGGAAATTGGGATTTGTCAATTCAGGACAACTTTGGTAAAGAATGGTCACAGGGGACTTCCCTGGTGGTCCAGTTGTTAAGATTCCTCATGTCCAATGCAGGGGGTATGGGTTCAATCACTCAGCTGGGGAATTAAGATCCCATATGCCACATGGTGTTGACAAAAAGTAAACATTAAAACGAAGAAATGGTTCTGAATCAAACTGTTAAAGAGCATATGTCATACACTAACCTCATTAGAAGTGACAGAGACTTTAGGGTTGGTAGGTTGAGAAGATGTTATAGATGATAAACTTCATCTCAGTCTTTAGTTGAGATCTAAATCTTTCAACCCTGCATTGCACTTTTCTCAGAAAGCTGGGAAAATATGCTTTAAAGCATACTATAGACAATTTGGCCAGATGTAAGCATAGAAATTGTCCATAGATCAAGATCTTCATGAGGACGGGGTCAACCTACAACTCAAGTGGCTTCATACTTTCCTTGGTAACTTCTTAGAAGGCTTATTATGTTTCCAGGTGACACCCAGCTGAACTAAAGATGGAGGGGGGGGGGTGGAGAATGGAAGAAAGAGTTAGTAAGAAGGTAATGGAGAGGTTTCAACAGGTAATGAGTGGAAGGAAAGAGAATAAGCATGTATCAATAACTTATTATCATCAATTCCTTGGATTCCCACATTTATGAACTCATTTAATCCCACTTCCCTTTGAGGTGGGTGTTATTATCTTCATAGAATACATGAGAAGACTGATACTTGGCCAGATTAGTTAACTCACCCACAGCTAATTAATGCCAGAACAGGGGTTCAATCCCAGGACTATCTGATGCCAAAATTTTATATTTCGAGATTGAAGTGTCACTTCTTCTACAAAAGCCTTTCTTGATCTACTTCTATTTGTTCTTTTCCTTCTTTGTGCTCATAATGACTTCTAGCAAAGGACATATGGGCTAGTAACTTCATGATTTGCTACATTTATTTAAATGTCTGTTCCCATTATTAGAAGTTATGAATGGATTCACCACACTGGGATGAAAAGAACAGAGATGATAAAGCAGATAGAAATATATTTCCAAGTGGTTTCTAAAGAAATACTTCTTCTAAAAAAATAGTCACATAGAGAGAAAGAGGGAGAAAGAGTTCAGTATGAGCAAAGAGGAGGAAAAACAAGCAAGACTAGGAAATATATGTTAAATGGTAGTTCTAACTGCTACAGTTTAACTATGGACTCTGTGCTACTGGGTTAAAAGCTTTCCATCTGTTAGCTAATTTAATCCCATAACATAGATATTATTAATTCCATTTCCTAGTTGAGGAAATATGTTTCTGAAGCAGCCAAATAGCTAATCAGTGGGATTTGGGCATGGTTTTAAACCTAGAACTGTTTCAAACCAAAACCTGGGCCTCAAAGCACTGTAGCATAAGGAAAAATCATGGTAATAGTGTGCATGTGTGCTAAGTCACTTCAGTCGTGTCTGACTCTTTGCAGCCGCATGGACTGTAGCCCACCAGGCTCCTCTGTCCATGGGATTTTCCAGGCAAGACAACTGGAGTGGGTTGCCATGCCTTCCTCCAAGGGGTCTTCCCTACAAGTGGGACAGAGTGCAAGTCTCCCGCCTTGCAGGCAGGTTCTTTACCACTAGGGCCATCTGAGAAGCCCAGGAGTTAGTGTATCAAGCCCTATTTTGTGCCAAGAATGTAGCAGAACTTACAGGAATTACCCGCTGGAAGCCAGAGCAAGGCATTCTCAAGCACCCCGCCCCCACTGGTCCCTCAGAGGGCGTGGCTCCCGGGTGGCAGGCTCTGCAGCTTTTGGAGGTTGGGGGTAGCGGCCTTTAGTCCCCCGGGGGTCACTCGACGCCCTGTAATCCTTTGCCGTAAGTGGAGAAATGCAGGTCGAGACGGACCTGGCTTCCCCCACCCACGCCCTCCGCACTGCCACGCCTGTCAGTCCCGGGCTCGGCTGCAGGTTTAAACAGCCCCTTTCGTGGATAGGTTCAGGCCACAGAGCACCAACAGGTATGACCGCGTTTAGCGATGGGTGTGCGGTGAGGGGAGGCGGGGCAGGGAACGGAGTGGAGGAAAGATGCCCCGTAAGGATGCTGGCTTATTCTTCCAGATCTCCATCCTCCCAGCCCCCTTCCTGTTTCAGCATCTTTCTCCGCCCGATCTGGCACCAGTCTTCCCCAGGTCCCGGCGTGTGATCGGCGTGTCAGTTCTCCCAGGCGTTAGTTCTCCCAGGCATTAGCCAGGGATGAACCGGCTGGTTTCCCCTGCCCCAGGGCTGCTGCTGGCTCTGAACTGGGGAGGAGGGCTAGTAAGTAGGTCCTTTCAGGGTCGTGAGAATCTGGTTTTCGCTTCAACTCTAAAACCCTCCTTCTCCATCGGTCCACCAAAGTGTCCTGTAGCCCGGTTCGCTGACTTACCTAGAGGTGGACACGTCTTATCACTATGAATAGTCCCTTTTTCTAAGGACCACACATTTATCCCGAAGAGTGGATGTGCGTTCCGTTAGCCTGATTTTGTGATGAAAAGAAACTCTGGGGAGACTGATAGGTCCTAGAGCGGTAAATTACGGCATCATTAGTTGCAAACCAAACGATATAAAAGGAATACACAGTAAACATCACTATTACCAAAAAAAGAAGAAAAAAGAAAAAGAAAAGCATGTATGAAAACACATTTCGAAAAAGCCTGAAAGGAAATATGCCAAACAATAAAAGAACTCAGAGTGAGACTATAGATAACTTTTGTCTTGCTCTTTAAACTGTCTACATTTTCTGCGTTTTCTACCATCAGTGTGAATTAATTTAAAATGTCAGTTCTATGAAATCAGTCCAGACTTTTGTACTGGAAATGAATGTCCCACTAGTGCTTGAAGAGAATACTCAATCTCTGCTTGGGGTCACAGGTTTCTTTATTTCCTTTCTATATAAGGTTTTAAATATTCTAAATTCTTAATTTCCTCTCTTGTTCTTACCAGCTGCTTTGTTTTTTTTTAATTTTTGGCCCCACCCCAAGGCATGTGGGACCTTACTTCCCCGACTAGGGATTGAACCCATGGCCCCTGTATTGGAAGGCAAGAGTCTTAACCACTGGACCATCAGGGAAGCCCCTTTACCAGCTTTTGAGGGAGGGAATTTTTAGTAAAAAAAATAGTTTACTATGATTTTCTGCCACGTGTTTGTGGGTTTCTTAATATCTTTTTCTAATTCTGTCAGTTTTATGGGGGTATAGTATCAGTCTGTATTATTAGGTACATAAGGTTCACAGGGTTTTAAAAATTCATTGTTATTATTTTTTTGTGATTTTTTTCTTTATTTTTGACATATTGTTATTATTTTTAAAATGTTTTAGTCAATGAGCAGTTTCTCTAAGAGTTAAAAAAATCTATCTTTTTTGGAATAATGTATCTTTACATATAATTCTTCTGTTTGGGTTTAACTCATAAACTCTCTTTAGCTAGATTAAAAATTAAACTGTATTTTAATCAATGACTCTTTTTATATTAATTGTGTTTTACATTATTTTTAATTTTTTTGTTTATATATTTATAGTATTTAAAAAATGATTTCCACCATCTTATTTTGTGTTTTCTAACTCTTGTGCTTTCTCTTTCTTCTTTACCCCTTTTCTTTCTTTGGGCAAATTTATCTAGTGTTCATTATTCACATTATTGAGCTCAGTGGATTTGAAAGTTAATGTCTAAATTTAATTGGTACTTTTGTGCCCTCCCTGAATAACACAAGGATTTTGATTTTAATTTCCCTTAGAAACATTTTCTCTCCTATCTTCTTTATTATTATTATCCACTACTTTGAATACAGCTTTAAAACATTCCTTTGTTTTCATCATCAATCACATAAGGCACATAATTTAAAGAATCAACACACTCTGCAATACTCATACAAAAATAACAACCTCCTGCTTATTGTCCGCCATCCATATCCTAAGGAAGCACACTGAACAATTTCAAGTATTAAATTTTTGTATCTCTCATTATGTTTATATTGCTGTGTCTTGATTTTCCAGTTTTGGGCATTATCTATTATTTCTCACTATGAATGTTGAGGGTTTATTTCTCTGCTATTTCATTCCCCCAAGAATGGGGGAACCATGTTGTTTGCTATGATTGCTTTTTTTTCTTGCATCACTTTGTTTTCCCTTCAGTTAATAATTATTTTTTTGCTTTATCGCTTAATTTTCAATGGATATCTCACTAGTTTGGCCCCATACTTTTCTCCAAGTGCCTGAATTTCTTGTCAGTAAGCATATTTTCTCAGTATTATTTTTTTTCATAAGTCTTTTCTTCTTTTAAAAATCATTTATTTATTTTTATTTTTGACCATGCTGGGTCTTTGTTGCTGCATGCAGGCTTCCTCTAGATGTGGCTGAGCAGTGTGGTATGAGGGCTTCTCATTGCAGAGGCTTCTCTTGTTGGAGGACACAGGCTCTGGGCACTTGGGCTTCAGTACCTGGCTCAGGGGCTTAGCTGCTCTGCAGCATATGGGATCTTCCTGGGCCAGGGGTCAAACCCCTGTCGCCCTGCATTGGCAGGTGGATCCCTAACCACTGTGCCCCCAGGCAAGTCCCATAAGTGCCTTCTGGAGACTTCTGGTGGATCCCCATCTGGTTAGGCTGCTCTCAACACTAGGGAAAGCCTGTTCCTCTGGGACTGATTTCCTTTTACTCTCATGCTGGGAATTCAATGTCCTGTTTCCTGGGCATTGTCTGTTCTTAGTATGCTGCCACCATGCTCAAACATGCCTGATACCTGCGCAATCAAGAGACCCTCTGTTTTACTTTAAAGAATAAGCTTGACTTCTTCTGGGAAGGCACAGTTGCCTGGACTTCATTGATACGAGGTCTGTGGAGTTTAACTTAAAAAGACTTCCAATCCATTCTGTGCTTTTAATTCATCTTCCAGAGATATATGGAGTTGCTGTTCCTTGGCCTTTTGGTTGCTCTGATGTGTAAATCAGATTGATGACCAATATTCCCCAACCGACTTGCCTTCTGCTCTTCCACATCCAATATTTTGTCGCTGCTGAAATAGTTCCTGTTCTTTTCATTCTGGTGGGTTTTATGTTTTTTGTTGTTTTTTTTCTTTTTAAAGAAATCTTTCAACTATCAATTTTGTGGGGTTTCAGGAAGAAGCAGAATTAAATGCTTGTTTTAACTGGGAATGCCAGCTGGCTTTTGAAAACACACAAAAAATGATTGATATTCTAATTTTTTTCACATGCAATATTTATCTAGATTTGCCAGCATATTTAATTCTTTTGCCAACTCTTGCTTCTTTATCCTGTTCATCTTTTCTAGATTCTTTTTTTGTTGTTGTTTCTCGTTTAGTAGTTCTTTTTGTAAGAGACAGTTAGTAGTAAATTTCTAAGTGCTTGAATGTCAAAAAAATTTCTAATTTGCCTTGATTTGTAAATGATATTTTGCTTGACTTTAGAAATTTAGGTTCCCAATTATGTTTCTTCAGCACATTAAAGATATTACTTTATTGTCTTTCTGCATTTATTTTTGCTGATGAGAAGTCTTTTTTCTCCAGTCTTCTTGCCATTCCTTTACTGTAATCTGGCCTTTCTCTTTGTTGGCTTTAACTTCTCTTTGAATGCTGGCTTCCAAATTAGTATCCAAATAACTTCTTGGTTTCCCAAAACTGAGTTTATTGCTTATTAGAGTAACTGTTAGTTGGTCGGTCGTGTCCGACTCTTTGCGACCCCATGGGCTGTAGCCCTTCAGGCTCCCATGTCCATGGGATTCTCCAGGCAAGAATACTGCAGTGGGTTGACATTCCCTTCTCCAGGAGATCTTCCTGAGCCATTCAGTGCACACTGGACTTAGTGACTCTCTCCACAGTAAATAGAATACAGCAGAAGTGATGGAACATCTCTTCTAATATTAGGTTATATTATGGCTCCCTTTTAAAATATAATCTCCTCATTTCACTGTGTAGTGATACCACAGGATATTCAATCAACAGTCTGTTGATGGACATATGGTTGGTTTTCAATCTCTTTTTTACCATGAATAGTGCTGCAATGAATATTCTTCTGACATTATTACAAATTCTGGACAGTGGGTTTTAGCTCATCGAACTGTGGAATGGTAGCTTAGTTCGGTTGAGCCAAAACCCTGTCTCAGTGTTTTGTTTTCAGAAGACAGTTCACGTCTGAGTCCAGGCCCAACGTGTTATGAAGACTCAGGGCTCTTGTCTTGTGGGGATCCTCCTGTTGATGGCAACAGCCATGGGTCAGGGGATCATTCTGGCTTCAGACGTGAGGTGGCGAGTTCTGTTGATCGGTAGGAAGTTTACTCCCCGCCCCTGGCTCTCTACCACGCCTCTCTCTCAGCTCTTGTCTCTGCTCAGACACTGAAAACTCAGCTCATAGGGTCCAAATCTCATCTCGGTACCCCCGTGGGAGCTTCTGTTTCAGCTACTTTGTGCCACCCTTCTAGTTTCTGGTAGGTCGAGGTTTCCCTTTCTATTTTTCTCATCAACATTTTATGCGGAAAAAACTGCAGACTTACAGAAAATTTGAAAATGAGGGACTTCCCTGGCAGTCCAGTGGTTAAGACTCCGCAGTTCCACTTCAGGGGTCATGGGTTTGATCCCTGGTTGGGGAACTACGATCCCACATGCCACGTGGCATGGCCAAAAAAATAAATAAACAAAATAAAATATTATTGTTAAGAAAAAGAAAAAGGAAGCGTGCTGTCTTAGTTTCAACCCCAGTGACTTAGCAGCAGCAGCAGCAGCAGCAGCAGCAGCAGCAGCAGCAGCAGTCTGTTATCAGTTGTGATCTGGGGCAACTTATTCATTAAAAAAAGGAAGAAAGAGAACTACAATGAAATAATACTATTCATCCACCATTTAAATTGAACAATTGTGAACATTTTGCCACTTTTACCTTTTCTACTTGTTTTTGTATGTATATATTATAAACGTATATTTATATGTATGTGTTTTATTTCCTGTTCCTATTATATATAGTTATATAGATAATATATAAAGTATTTATAATCATATGTTTACATTTATCTCGCTAATTTACTGACCTGCAAAATACTTTCAACTCAGATACTTTAGTGTATATCCCCTAAAAGTAAGGACACTCTCATATATAACCACAGTGCTATTATGAGACCTGGTGAGTTTGATGATATTTTAATATCTTTTAGTACACAGTCTATATTCAATTTTCTCCAACTGAGGAGAAATTTTAATAGCTTATTTGTTTAACCAGTGGCCCAACTAAGGTTTATGGATTCCTTTTGTTTATTATGGTCTTTGGGCTTCAGCAGTAAAGAATCTGCCTACAATGCAGGAGAGGAGGGTTTGATCCCTGGGATAGGAAGATCCCCTGGAGGAGTGCATGGCAACCCATTCCAGTTTTCTTCCCTGGGAAATCCCATGGACAGAGGAGCCTGGTGGGCTACGGTCCATGGGGTCACAGTTGTCTTAAAGGATGTCCCACATACTAGACTTGCTTTTATCATAGTATCATTCGAATTTTTCCTTTATTCCTGTATTTTCTATAAACTTAGAATTCTGCCAGAAGCTGCAGATAGTCTGTAAACATTTTGACAAGAACACTCATACATGGCACTATGCAAATCATAGCACATTAGGGATGGCACGATGCTTTTCAAGTATAACTTTATATTCCTATTTTATTAAACATCTTAATGTAGTTTCAGGTGGATAGGATGATATGATTTTAGCATGTACTCAAATCATCATTTATTGTCACAACACAGTGGTTTTTTTCTGTTTCAATTTAAAATTAAAAAAATGCTTTTTGCAGTTTATATTCCATTATAGGTTATTATAAGATATTGGGTATAATTTCCTGTGCTACATAGTAAATCCTTATTGCTTATCTATTTTATGTAGAGTAGTTTGTGTCTGTTAGTCCCACACTCTGAAAATAGACTGGCAATCTAAATATTGAGTGAATAAATGAATAAATACAAATTTAAAAGCTATGCCCAGTGCTGGGCTGAACGAAGGGGACTGTGGTTGAGAGACACAACGAGGAGGATCGTCTTGACATTTTTCTCACCAGTGGTCAAACCCTCCTGGTGTTTAAGTTAGCATTTAATTTAGATCAGCCTGGTGTTAATTCAGTATTAGCTTAAACACTGAAAGTCTGTTGTGTGCAGGGTACAATGCTTACCTGTCAATCTTCTTTATTCGTTTTAGCAGCACAGATTCCAAAGATGAAGTACAATCACTGAAAAAAAATCTTAAATGATCTGTAATTTGGCTGCAGGAGGGAAGATCGGAGGGAAATTCAGAGGTTTTTTTTTTTCTTTTAGTTTACTGAAGAATCCTCCATCCTTGATGAAGTCAAAGATGTGCTTAATATGTGCCTCCATATTACAGCATACAAGTAGATAAAAAGGGACTGCTAATCATGTGTGTCTATTACCAAATGTTGCCAGCAATAAATACTTGTAATGAATAAATGAATAGTATAGTTTTAAGCCAGGATTAATTTTCTTCCACCTAAAATGGTCTAAGTTAACTTCTATAGTATATCACGTTGATCATCTCAGTGACATTTTTAATGATTTCTGTACTTTCCAACATCCGCTGGATCATGGAAAAAGCAAGAGAGTTCCAAAAATACTTCTATTTCTGCTTTATTGACTATGCCAAAGCCTTTGACTGTGTGGATCACAATCAACTGTGGAAAATTCTTCAAGAGATGGAAATACCAGACCACCTGACCTACCTCTTGAGAAATCTGACTGCAGGTCAGGAAGCAACAGTTAGAACTGGACATAGAAAAACAGACTGGTTCCAAATAAGAAAAGGAGTATGTCAAGGCTGCATATTGTCACCCTGCTTATTTAACTTATATGCAGAGGTACACCATGAGAAACACTGGACTGGAAGAAACACAAGCTGGAATCACGATTGCCGGGAGAAATATCAATAACCTCAGATATGCAGATGACACCACCTTTATGGCAGAAAGTGAAGAGGAACTAAAGAGCCTCTTGATGAAAGTGAAAGTGGAGAGTGAAAAAGTTGGCTTAGAACTCAACATTCAGAAAACGAAGATCATGGCATCTGGTCCCATCACTTCATGGGAAATAGATGGGGGAAACAGTGGCACCGTGTCAGACTTTAATTTTTGGGCTCCCAAATCACTGCTGATGGTGATTGCAGCCATGAAATTAAAAGACGTTTACTCCTTGGAAGAAAAGTTATGACCGACCTAGACAGCATATTCAAAAGCAGAGATATTACTTTGCCGTCTAAAGTCCGTCTAGTCAAGGCTATGGTTTTTCCAGTGGTCATGTATGGATATGAGAGTTGGACTGTGAAGAAGGTTGAGCGCCGAAGAATTGATGCTTTTGAACTGTGGTGTTGGAGAAGACTCTTGAGAGTCCCTTGGACTGCAAGGAGATCTAACCAGTCCATTCTGAAGGAGATCAGCCCTGGGATTTCTTTGGAAGGACTGATGCTAAAGCTGAAACTCCAGTACTTTGGCTACCTCATGCGAAGAGTTGATTCATTGGAAAAGACTCTGATGCTGGGAGGGATTGTGGGCAGGAGGAGAAGGGGACAACAGAGGATAAGATGGCTGGATGGCATCACTGACTCAATGGATGTGAGTCTGAGTGAACTCCAGGAGTTGGTGATGGACAGGGAGGCCTGGCATGCTGCGATTCATGGAGTCACAAAGAGTCGGACACAACTGAGCTATTGAACTGAACTGAACTGTACTTCTGATGGCAGGTTCAGGAAAGATAACAGAAATTAATTTAGCTGAATCTTAATCATCCATGGGGGGAGGAAAGTTGAGAGATTTACTGTATGACAGACTACACACTTATAATGCCACAGTCTTTACCAATGATCCTGAGAAATTATATTCAGTGAATTTACTGGGAATTCCAGCTAGAGTTAGTGAAAGCTTGATGAAGCATGTATACAATTTTTTTTATACTATTCTTGTGAGTCTTCTATAAATTTGAAATTATTTCCACAAAAAGAGTTAAAAATAAGGGCTCTGGTGCCTAAAATGAATGAAATAGTTCTACTGAGTATATTTTTGTCTAGGTACCTGCATTATTGTTAATACATTTACTTTTATGCCTTTATCAAGCAAGTTTACCTTTCTCTGGATATAATTCCAATATGATCGGCATATGCTTCTAAATCCACAGGGAATTAAAAAAAAGCAAATCAGAAATCTAGAGTGGTGCTACTTAATAACTTAAATGGAGATACAGGAAAAGGGACAAATCCAAGAATTAAAAAGCAGAGGCAAACTGTCCCCCATACTTCAACAGCCTCTTGGGCATGGCTGTTTCACAGCATTGCAAAATAATTGAGGGAATGAGTTGATAATGATGAATGAATTCATGTCTGTAAAGCAATTAAAACAGTATCTGGCATGTGGCAAGCTTTGAATAAATGTTAGCTATTGTTAGATGGATCAGGGTACTCTTGTGTTGTCACTCAAAGGGAAAATTCAGCTGTTATTTCTAGGAAGACAAGACATTTTGCAATAGACTGTGTTGGATGAACAGCTGAAGGAGGTAATGAAACCTCAGCGCTTCCCTTGTGTGGTTGAGAAAAGTGAACTCGGTTTTTCTCTTCTCCCCGCACCTACATTGGTATAACTTATGTACGTAGAGGGTTCTGCTTGGGAACGTGCCCGGGTGGGTACAGCTTCTGTATGGACCTTGGAAGGCAGCCATATGTGGACTCTCCCAAATGGTTTAAAAGCAGCTGGGGGGAACAGAGGAGGAAAAGGGGGTTAGCAAAAAGAGGAAGGTGTGAAAATCTGTGAGAGGGAAGCAGACTGACCCTTGGCCTTCTACAAAGCTCAGTGGTTCACACTGAGACACTTCCTTCCAGTTCAGCTGGCATCAAGGACTTGTTCCTAAGGACGGAAGGAAAGGCCCTGTGTCCAGTGGGGACTTTCAGAGCATAGTCAAGCAGGAGGAAATAAAGGGATGCAGGGTTTGAATACTGGTTCCAATTCGAAGGGCTTTTCCTGCTGTCTGTGCAAATCACTTAATCCTATGGAGCCTTAGTGCCTGACCTGTAGGTGCAGATGAATATCGCCTTCAATCTCTGTTGACCTCATAGAGCTACTGTGAGGCTCACAGATATCACACAGATACCATGCACGAATAAACACGTACACACACAGTGAGATGCAAATCGAAGGGGTTCTTTTTTCAAAGCTGCCATTCAGCATTATTTCACACATATATATGAAATAACAATTCACCCCTCTGAATGTAATAGATTAACAAAGAACCAAAGACTTAACAGGCGGGTTTTTTTTTTTTTTTTTTTTTAAATCTTAATGTTTTAAAGCAATGTTTTTGACTAAAACTGTCCGATTCCCCTTAACCCCATATATGCTCCCTGGACCAAAGTTGGTCTCTGCCTCCCAGGTTTTGAAGGGGTTATTTTCAAGTTGAATCCTGAGGCACAAGAAGCTTTTTCCAGACTCCCCCACAATCATCCCATGAGGGCCAAGAGCATATTTTCAAAGGGAGACCAGGGGCTTCCATTGGCCTCAGACACCCGGCGTGCACCCTGGCTTTCTGCCTCAGAGATGTAGACAAGTTACTTCAAAATTCGTGAAGTCTCAGTTTGCTCATTTATACTGCGACTTGTTGGTTGTAAGGATTGAATGAGGTAAAGCTCGCAAAGCACTTACTTAGCATCCGTTCACAGTAAGCGCTCAGCAAATAAACATCATTATTCCACCCTGAGTCAAGCACGTACTTACCATAGAGAACTAATTTATTTTAATTAAAATTAACTTTTTATTTTATATTGGAGTATAGCCAATTAACAATGTTGGGATAGTTTCAGGTGGACAGCAAAGGGACTGAGCCAGACGTATACATGTATCTCTTCTCCCATAAACTCCCCTCCCATCCAGGCATTGAGCCTGTAGAGAATTGATCAGTTCACTGATTCCCTTATTTATGTTTCATGTGTATGTGTGTGTGTGTCTTCTCTCATTTAAGTGGGGACAAAGAAGCACAAACAGATTTTGGAATCACTGAAGGAGATCTTCCATGGGGTCCACATTTTCTGAACCAAGAATCAGAATGTATGATCTGACGAAGCATGTGTGACCTAGGGCATCATAGATCAGGAGTCTTGCAATTGGTTGCCTCAGAAAATCTGGGAGAGGGTAAAGTAACTGGGACTAAAAAAAGGCAAAAAGCAGGGTTTAGGGTTGGCAGAAAGAAAAAAGACCTGGGAGGAATTCACGTCTTCAACCACTGGAGGCTGCTCTGGTTTTTCTTATAAGTAGCTCCATGCAGCCAACAGGCTTTACCAGCCAAGGAATCTCACACTGAGCACGGAAGACTCAACAGAGGAAGGAAGTGTGAACAAAAGGGAAAACCACGGACACAGAACTATTAGTCCCTCAAAGCAGAGGGTCACTTCATGAAGAGACGATCTCCTTTGAGGATAAAACGGTTTTTTGAAAATCTGGTGGGGAGGTACGTTAGCAAAGCTACATGACATCTAAACTTTATAGAACTCTGGATTTCTTCTTGATTAGAGAACATAATGGGAATGCAAATATCTCTGGGGCAGAAGTGTCAAATTCACACTGAACAACATCAGATTCTTTCCTGACAGCAAGCTTTGGTGAGACAGAAAGGAAATAGAAGTATTTCCTCTTAAAGATTTGTTTGCAATTATGAACTTTTTCATTATGGGGAAATAAGTGCCAAAGACTGTAAAGAAAATGTATTACTCTTATTCCCTTCATCCAAAGGTAACTTCCGCTGATTAAGTGAATTTATTTTGTTCTAAGGTTTGCCACTGTAAGGATAGAATAAATTCATAAGACCAAACATTTGGGAAATGATATTAATTTTTAAACTCTAGTATATTAAATATTTATCACCTTGAATTTGGCAAATGCATAAAGGCACAATAATAAAATAAAAAATCAGTCCAAAATCCCAACTCTCAGAGACAGGCTGAATAATATTTTACTGTTTTGCATTCCATGTTATCCCTGTGTATAGGTACACATATATTTTTATGAAAAGTAGAATCATATTGCATCTATTATTTTGTAAATGGTTCTTTTTGTCTTGAGTGTTTTCATGATTTTTTCTTCATTCATTAAATATTTTTTAAAAATACAAATCATTTAAAATGGCTGCACAGTACTTTACTGTGTGCATGCATCATTGTGTAACCAATTAGAAAGAGACATTTTAAAAATATGCAGGAAAAGAAGTTTTCTACTACCTTCAAGCATTTTGGAAATAACCATTTCAATCCAAACAATTCTAAAATTCTTACATGTTTACAAAAGAAGATTCCATAGGGCAGGTTAAATTGGAGATAGTAGAAATAAAAACAAAATAAAGCAAAATTTAAAAATCATCATCATAAGAAAATAAAGCAAATCCGAATGAAAACACAATCATAACTTTTCACATAAAGTCCATAATTTAGTTTTCTGTTAATCCAAATTAGTCTCTGCCCAGTGAGCCCAAACTAATGAGGGGCTTTTTCAAATTAGTGTTTATCTTCAGTTCAGTTCAGTCGCTCAGTCGTGTCCGACTCTTTGCGACCCCATGAATCGCAGCATGCCAGGCCTCCCTGTCCATCACCATCTCCCGGAGTTCACTCAGACTCACGTCCATCGAGTCCATGATGCCATCCAGCCATCTCATCCTGGGTCATCCCCTTCTCCTCCTGCCCCCAATCCCCCCCAGCATCAGAGTCTTTTTCAATGAGTCAACTCTTCGCATGAGGTGGCCAAAGTACTGGAGCTTCAGCTTTAGCATCATTCCTTCCAAGGAAATCCCAGGGCTGATCTCCTTCAGAATGGACTGGTTGGATCTCCTTGCAGTCCAAGGGACCCTCAAGAGTCTTCTCCAACACCACAGTTCAAACGCGTCAATTCTTCGGCGCTCAGCCTTCTTCACAGTCCAACTCTCACATCCATACATGACCACAGGAAAACCCATAGCCTTGACTAGGTGGACAATCAAACCCGATATACTCCAAACCAAACTAATTTCTTCCTTCTTCCCTCTCTTCCTGTTCTGTTTCCTGTCTTATTAGTATGAGGCTACCTTTTGGTCCCTAATCCTGAAACCTACACTCCTCAGACTGTCTTGGTTCTTTTCCCATCCACACCTGACTCTACAGGTCACCAAATTGCATCACTTCTGTATTGTTAATCTTTCAAATCGCCTCTCCTCTCTGCCGTCGCTGTCACTCTGTGGGTAGGTCCCCCTTATTTCTTACTTGGACCCCAACAGCCTCCACACGACTCTAATGCCCTCTACTTTATCCTGTTGGGGAGGAAGAAACTTTTCTCCACCCTTCCAGATGCTCTGACTGGTCCAAGAATTAAATGGACATGAGGCAAACAGGAGAAAGTCAAACAAAAGCTGAATAACATGTATGTATGTGAGAGATCCAGGGAAACTGAGTAACTCACTAAAATGGCCTAAGCTCTCACCTTAAATACCATCTACAACCAAAGACAAAGGAGGCTGTTGGGGGTAGTGGTTTGGGACTTCAAAAGGGAGGAAGGTGATTCACATGGAGATGGAAAAGCTGATGTTTGGTTCATAATGTTTGCTGGGCTTGTAGTGATGGTGGGACCCAGAGTGGACTCTGATCTCTAGGGGTTTACCCCACCACACTTGGTTCATATTCTTTGCCGATGTCTCTGGTGATCACTTTAGTCCAGGAACAGATCCTCTATTTAAATTCTTTAAGCAGCTAAGAGGGAAGGTCAAAGTTTATTCCTGAGTCATTCGGGCTGATGAAAGAAAGTTCATATTTTATGGCAAGGTCAGAAAAATTTAAACATAAACATTTTCTCTGCTTGTTGGGGCCTCCTTCCTGCATTAATCAGAACTCCTTAGGAGATAACACCCTTCCTGAATCTTGTAAGAGGTTGTGATGACGCACTCTTGCCTTGCACCTGCAGCTATGGATTGTGTAAACTGTCATTGTGTCATTTGATGCAGAGCCCTTTGTCTCCAAAACTGTGCTTTGACCTCTGATGGATGAAACAGTCCTCAGAGCTTTCTGAAAGACTGTCTCCCTGGTTATAATCCTCAGGTGGGTTTGATTAAAATTTCCCATTTCTTTCTTAGATCAACTATTGATTAATTTTGTTGTTGTTGTTGTTGTTGAGGGCCTTGATTGTTTTCAGCTTGAATTATTAACCTACATGCTGAAGAGGCAAGGTGGAGTGGCAAATTCTCCTTGCCTGTAACTTCAACCATAGTTTTACATTGCTAATTGAGTAGTGCCTCTCCCCCTTTTTTTGGCTGTATCATCTCATATATAAGATCTTAGTTCCCTAACCAGGGACTGAACCTGTGCCCCCTGCAGCGGAAGTGTGGAGGCTTAACTACTGGACTGCCAGGGAAGTCCTAAGAGTGACTTTAAGTGCACATTTAATTCGTCTCCCTTGCTTAAAGTGGCTTCTCATTTCCCACCAGCTTTAGCAAAAAATCTAAAAACAAACAAATAAAAAACCAGCCCCTGTCTATCCTTATTTCCTGTTTTACACTCTGAATCCTATTGTATACCAGTTCCAAGGAATTATGTGCAAGTTCCAAAATATCTGTCCCCCACCCCCCCATCTTCATACCATTGAAAGAGTCTGGGATCTCTTAGCCTATTTTCCCTGCCTTTTTACTTGGCAGCAGCTACTCATCATTTAAAACCTGACTCCAAGGTGAGCTCACTCAGTAAGTGTTTTTCTCTGTCTTCTTACTATCCAATCTGGTGTAGCTATCTCTTTTATGTGCTTTTGTAGCCCCCAGAAGCACAGTTCTATCATGGTACCCATCACACTGCATTGTAATACCTGGTTACTTATTTCTCACTTACATTCAACTCCGGGCCATCTGAGCCAGGAATGCTGTTTGCACTTCCCTCTAGCTGAGAAAGGGCTCACACCGCTCATAAACGTTGTTAAAGTCAAGCATAACTGATGTTGGGAATGTCTCAGGACCTAGGACTGCTCGGAGCACTTCACTGAGAAAGGAAAGATCCTCACCAAGTGGAAGGAAGCAGTTTGTGTTTTTAAATTAATTCTTTCTTGAGTTGATAGGTGCAGTGGTACTAAAATATAGCCATATTTTTTTTAGCTATCCATAATTTTTTTTGATATTTTTCCTTTTTTTTTGTTTATTTTTTGATATTTATCCTCTCCTTGGATGTGGTCTGTATTTACCAATTTTTCAGAAAAGAATGCGGTAGAAGTGATGGTGTATGACTTCTGAGGCTAGGTCATAAAGGGAACGGCAGCTTCTGCCTTATTTTCTCAGAAAACTTGCTTTAGGGAAACCAGTTACCATCCCCAACTCTTTTCTTGATTTTGAATGGTAAATTGGCCTAAGTTCACCCAATTATTATTTTAAAACTTTCTTTATTGTGGTAAATAAATATATATATACAATTTTACGTGTAAAATTTTAACCATTTTACATGTAAAATTGAGAGGCATTAATTAACATTCAATGTTATGCAGCCATCACCAGTATCTATTTCCAAAACTTTTTGTTACCCTCAAATAGAAACTCTGTAATAATCAAGCAATAATTTCCCATTTCTCCTTCCTCAGCCTCTGGTAACCTCTAATCTACCTTCTGTTTCTAGGAATTTGCTTATTCTAGGCACCTCATATAATGGAACCATACAGTATTTGTCCTTTTGTGCCTGACTGGCTTGTTTCACTCAACATAATGTTTTCAGAGTTCACTTCTGCTATGACACAACCCAAATCCATTCCTTTTTAATGGTTGAATAATATTCCATTATATGAATTCACCACATTCTGTTTATCCATTCACCTGTCGGTGGACACGTGGATTGCCTCCATCTTTTGGTGGTTGTGAATAATGCTGGTGAACATTCATGTGCAAGGGTCTCTTTGAATTCCTGCTTTCAATTTTTCTGAGGAGTAGAAATGACTGGGTCAAATGATAATTCTATGTCTTGCTTTCTGAGCAACTGCCAAAGTGTTTTCCACAACAGTCACCCAATTCTGCACTCCCACCAGCAATGCCCAAAGGTTAAAATTTCTCTCCATCCTCAGCAATGTTTGTTATTTTCCTGTTTTATATATATATATAAAATCACCATCCTAATAGGTGTCAATAGGTGTCAAGCAGTATCTTACTGGGATTTTGATGGCTTCCCTTGTGGCTCAGCTGGTAAAGAATCTGCCTGCAATGCAGGAGGCCTGGGTTCTATCCCTGGCTTGGGAAGATCCGCTGGAGAAGGGAACGGCTACCCACTCTAGTATTCTGGCCTGGAGAATTCCATGGATTGTATAGTCCATGGGGTTGCAAAGAGTCAGACATGACTGAGCGACATTCACTTTCACTTTCAATAGGTGTAAAGCAGTATCTTATTGGGATTCTGATTGGCATTCCCTAATGACTAGTGAAGTTGAGCATCTTAGATCTTGGGGATTCACAAACATTTTCTCACCTGGTTTCTCAAACAAAAATGAGTATCATCATTCCATTATATGAGGTACCTAGAATAAGCAAATTCCAATTGAAACTGAGGCTTTTATATCTTGTGACTTGACTAAAGTTACACAGTTTTAAGAGTCAGAACCTGAAAGGATATTCAGGACTTCTGACTCCAGTGTCCCTTCTTGTTCCGTAAATTTTTAAACATCTTACAATGCAAGGCAACCTTAATGCTTTTTTTACATGGCAAGGCACAAGTCACAGTTCTGGCCAAAGCTTTCTGTTTGAAGCATGAATATTCTGGGCACATGAAAAGCAGTACCCTTTCGTCTCTTAAGAGTGGACAGTAGTTTCCACTACCCACACTCAAGGTCATGGAGAACACAGGTGACTTATCACTGAAAAATGTAACCATTTATTGATCAGGAAGGATCAGGTATAACCACTGATTTCCATTCAGTGCTGACAGTTCCAGAGAGCAAACAGAAGGCAGAAGTCTGGCCAAAAAAAAAAAAAAAAAAAAAAAAGCTTCCATAATCTTGGACCTGAATTCAAATTCCTTTCTTCTGGGCTTAGTCTTACATTCCTAGAAAGCAAAGTTCCTATTTGCACTTGGAAGAAAATACATGCCGCTTTTGCAAAATCGTGGATTTTTCTTTTTTCAAAAGCTCGGCACACGCCACCTGGTGGCAAGATTCTGAAAACGCAAGACTGCGTTTTTCCTCCCTTTAAAATGACTGATGATGCTTTTGAATTGTGGTGTTGGAGAAGACTCTTGTGAGTCCCTTGGACTGTAAGGAGATCCAACCCGTCCATTCTAAAGGAAATCAGCCCTGAATATTCTTTGGAAGAACTGATGGTGAAGCTGAAACTCCAATACTTTGGCCACCTGATGCGAAGAACTTACTCATTTGAAAAGACCCCGATGCTGGGAAAGATTGAAGGCAGGAGAAGGGGACGACAGAGGATGAGATGGTTGGATGGCATCACCGACTCAATGGACATGAGTCTGGGTAAACTCCGGGAGTTGGCGATGGTCAGGGAAGCCTGGTGTGCTGAGTCCATGAGGTCGCAAAGAGTCGGACACGACTGAACGACTGAACTGAAAGATGACCTTTGCTCCAAGTCCCATCCCTTGCTGTCTTTCTGCACTTGAAGTACCACAAGATGGCAAGAATCGGTATTTTCTTTCTGGCGACTGTGTGTTTTTTTTTTTTTTTTTTCAATTTTGTGTTCATGACATTGGATTTAGGAAAAGGATGGAGTCATAAGCACGTGGAATTGTGATATCTTTTTGTCTTTCAAATGAGATCCAGGTTCCAGTTGTCCTGAAGTTCTAGATTTGGTTCTGAGGCATCCACCCCTACTGCTGGAGGAGGCGGGGTGGGACTGGGTGTTGGAAGTGCAGGAAATGGGAGTGGACTGGACCACGGAGGGCTCCGGATTCAGAGCACCCGCGGCCGATCCCTGATGTCCTCAGAGTAGATAGCATTCAGGAGAGCAGAGTCATTGTGCAGCGCCGTGCTTTCCTAGACTTCAGAGGCCAGGGTGACGCGATAATCCAACCACAGCGACATCTGTCGGAATAGGTGCCGCAGCCACAAGGCACACTCTCCGCCATCCCGCCCGCTTCCTGCGGGCTTCGGAGAACTCGGGAGATGCGACTGCTTCCAGATCCAGATGCAGACTGCATCCCAGCCTCCGGACACATTGGGACACACGCATTCTTGGGACTGAGTGCTTTCCACTTGGCAGTCAGGCTTGGATCTGCAGGGCCTCTTTTCAAACTGCATTCATCCGGTCCTCGGAGGATGGCTTTGCGCTGATGCAACAGTTTGAGGATGGAGCAGGGTTTCTGATGAGAAAAATGGGCCGAGAGTGATTCTCCTGGCTTCTTTCCTTTGTGAGGTTCTTTCTCAGCTTCCTTTATCTTCTGATCCAACTCAGTCTTGGCTCAGTCAGCTTCCAGCGATCAGAGGACTATTTCGTTTCTTTTCATTTCCCACATGTAGGCTGCCTGTTTGTTTGTTTGTTTGTTTGTTTTTGCGTTTTTTGGCCGGGTTGTGCAGCATGTGGGATCTTAGTTCCCTAACTAGGGATCAAATCCCGCGCCCCCTGCTTTGGAGGAACCAGTCCTAACCACAGCACCGCCAGGGAAGTCCCTAGAGTGAACTGAGCTGAGCATCAGAACATGTAGGACTGCTTTTTCCAGTTCTTTGCCTTCTATTCCCCGCAGTTCTGAGCCTTGGAGAACCATCATGGGGTGTTTGAAGGGCTCCCACTTGATTCAGTCATGCCCAACTTGCACCTTACCCCTTGTGATTAACCTGAGGATTTGGGATCCCTTGTTTACATCTGCCAATCCCTTCACAGCTGCATCTCCAGTAAGATTTGGCTGGCTAACCGGGAGACAGGATGCTATGGACCATCCAGAGAAGAATAATCACAATCTGGCCCAGATCATCACAAAACTGCTGTTGAAACAATTCACAAACCCAGAGTATAAATGATACGTTTATGAATGTAACTAAGCGACAGACTGGAAATGTCTTCCCAGGCTTGGCTCTTGTGCTTCAGTTGCCTCTTTATATGGCAAGAATGATGCTATAAGTTCTATAGCATGGATAGAAAATTATTTCAGCATTTCTTCCAGCACAGGTGGTCCCAGTGAGTCGTCTTTGGCTGATCATTTAGAAAAGTTCCTTTCAGCTTCTCAAGTCCTGCTTGACTGGGCCCCTTCTTGGGTTCCAGCAGGTACCCAAGGTGCCAGGGGAGCCTCTGGGAATCCTCTCTTCCAGTTATGGAGAACAGCCTGTGTATGTGAGGGCCCTTGGGTAGGCTGAAAGTGGTCCTTCCAAAGATCTATTCCACAGAAACTGATCTCTTGTATGGAAAAGGGATTGTGAGATGGAGAGATTATTCTAGATTAACTGAGTGGGCCTTAAATGCAGTCCCATGTATTTTCATAAGGGGAAGGCAGGGACTTCTCTGATAGTCCAGTGGTTAAGATTCCGAGCTCCCAATGCAGGGAACCCAGGTTCGATCCCTGGTCAGGGAACTTGATCCCTTATGTCACAACTAAGACCCAGCACAGTCAAATGAAAAAAAAAATCTTATTGATGAGGCAGTAAAAATTATTTTTTCAAAAGAAGAGGGAGGCAAAGGGAAATTTGACACAAGATACGGCAATGTGCCCATGGAGGCAGAGACTGGAGGGAAGTGGCCACAAGTCAAGGAGTGCTGGAAGCCACCAGAAACTGGGAGGGGCAAGAACAGATATCCTCTTGTCTTCCAGAGGAAGTGTGGTCCGGCAGACACTATCATGTGAACCCAGTGACTCCAACCTGAGACTTGTGGCCTCCAGAATGGGGAGAGAGTAAATCTGCATTGGTTTAAGCTTCCAAGTTTGTGGTCATTTGTTCCAGCCACATAGGAAAATAATACAACCCTGAAGCTTCAGTTTTGTTAGCTTCATACCAAACCCAACTGTTCTGATATTTTAGGGTTTGGGACAGAAGACTGAAGGTTGCGGGGGCCAGGGACTTCATCTTCAGAAAGATATTTTGAAGATTCCACATATCTGCTAAGAAAGGCAGTCAGGTTATGACTGTGTTGACCCTGGGTTGGGTGGTGGGGGCTCTTTGAGATTGCTCGGTTCCCCACGATTGGCCGTTTCTCTAACTGTCCTGCTCACTTTAGCAGGAATACAAGGGCTGTAGAGACTGTAAAGGAGGTGCTGGAACACTGAATTCTTTCATATGGCCAGTCTCGGGAGAAGTAGGAATATAATCCTATGAAATAAAATCAAAGTGGCACTTTGAAGAGGGACTGGAAAAAGAATATAAGTCTCTGGGGACTCAACACAAGAAAATGGGAAATCTGGGACTGGGAGCATGGGATTAGCAGAGGCAAACTGTATGTATTATATATAGGGTGGATTAGCAACAGTAGCATCTCCAACTCAATGGACCTGAGTTTGAGCAAACTCCAGGAGACAGTGGAGGACAGAGAAGCCTGGCGGGCTGTAGTCTGTGGGATCGCAAGAAGTTGGACACGACTGAGTGACTGAACAAAAAACAAGGTCTTACTATATGGCACAGGGAACTATATTCGATAGCCCGTGACAAACCATAATTGAAAAGAATATGAAAAAGAATATATATGTATATATAGAATATAGATAGACTATATTTATGTATACATCTATGCGTATAATTGAGTCACTTTGCTGTACAGAAGAAATTAACACAACATTATAAATCAATTCCACCTCAACAAAATTAAAAAAAAAACACACCAGACAACGATGTTGCTGCTGCTGCTGCTGCTAAGTCGCTTCAGTCATGTCCGACTCTGTGCGACCCCACAGATGGCAGCCTACTAGGCTCCTCTGTCTCTGGGATTCTCCAGGCAAGAACACTGGAGTGGGTTGCCATTTCCTTCTCCAATGCATGAAAGTGAAAAGCGAAAGTGAAGTCGCTCAGTCGTGCGGACTCTTCGCGACCCCATGGACTGCAGCCTACCAGGCTCCTCTGTCCATGGGATTTTCCAGGCAAGAGAACTCGAGTGGGGTGCCATTGCCTTCTCCACCAGACAACCACGAACAGACTTAATTCCTACTGGTGAAGATGGAAGAAGGAAGCTATTGGTCTGTAGCATTATTGTTGATTTTCTCTCCCCATTCCTGTAAGAAGAGTCTCCATCTCTGCTTGTTGTCATGGAGTTTACTGTGCGTGACTTTGGGAGGAGAGTGCTTTCTCACCTTACCTGTGTCAGGCTTAGCGTGTGATTTGATTCTGCCAATATGACTGGAAAGGGCAGTGTGCCAGTCCCCTGGAGAAGCTTTCGGAACCATCAGAATGTTTCTCCTGCTTTCCCACTTCTCTTGTTCTAACAAGGGATAAGTAGGTTCCCCCTGGGGACCGTTCCTTTGACCTGCCACCTCCCTTGCCTCCTCTACCCCTAACCAGAGACAAGGAGGGAAGCCACAGCCAGCCCTCCTTCTAAGAAATAGTAAGAACAATCTCTGTGGTTCTCAGCCTTTGAGATTCTGGGGTTGGTTTTCCCACAGAAATCCATAACTAAGTGGAGATGAGGGGAAGATGAGGATGGAGCCATCCCTTATCACATCGTCGTTATGGTAAGAGGGGAGGCAAGAATTACGGCAGTGTTGTGAATGCATTTCCAGAAAAGGAAGTGTGCATGGGTGGAGGAAGGAGCTATTGTGATCAGGGAGGTTCCTAGTAAGAGGGAACTTTGAACTTTCAGAAGAATATAAAGGTGTTAATGAAGTGAAAAAATAAGGGGAAACACCCCAACAGAGGGTTGGGGGATACATCCCAGCAAAAGTAGAGAATTACACGTGAAAATGCTGTCCGCAAAAAGCCTGCTGGAATGATTGCACTCGCGTTGCGGGGTGTTGTGAATTTCTTGCAAAGGGATTTGAATTTCATATCCAAATCTCTGCGAAGATCACAAAAGGTGTCAAGCAAGACCCATAGTATCACATTTAGATCTTATAATGGATGGAATATAACGGGATGTGCTCAAAACATTTATAGAAGGACTGAAAGGACCAGTGAGTTACCACGTCCCGAGTGTTCCAGGTGCTTGGTTTCCAAAGGTCTTCTCCAGTGACCTCCTCACTAAAGGCAGCAGAAGATTTCACTTTCTATGAGCAAATACACATAATAGTATTTGGACAGTCTTTTCCCTTTAAAAGGGGGACAATATGAGGTCTTCTGAGTGTGTGGTAAATGAGTACCTTATGTTTTTCCCCACTTGGCCAAACGGGTCATTCCTTAGTTGAATGCCCTTGGCGATTTCAGTCTCAATTATCATTCACTCTATTCCTAGAATGTGCCATTGGTTGAAGAAAGGAAATGTAAGGAACACAGATTTTAAAACATTGCAAGTTAGGAGTAGAAATTGAAAATATTTCTGCAAATTCCTTTCCAGTAGATCTTTATCATCAGTCTGAGTTCTCTTCCATTACTGATCAAATGTTTTAGAGATACATTAAATGTCTCTGGCTTAAAACATAGGTTAAACAGAGAAAATAGAGTGGTGGGTATATACCAATTTTCCTTTTCATTCAATGGGAGTAAATGCTTTTCATACTCAAAATGTTGTTTGCAGAAAAGTGCAGTTGACACTTGAGCAGTGTGGGTTTGAACTGTGTGGGCCCACGTGTACTTGGACTTTTTAAAATAGAAATGCAACACTACTGCAAGATCCTGGGTTGTTTAAATCTGAGGATGCAGGATGTCAGATAGTATGGAGGAAACATGGATGCAGAGGACCCACTAGAAATTGTACACAGGTTTTTGACTTGAGTAGGGTTGGTGCTTCTAACCCACGAGCTGTTCAAGGGCCAACAACACTTGCAAATATCACGTTCTCTCATCTTGACAATTAGAAATAAAACATACAAATATTAAACCCCTCCAAATGCTAATGCAAAATAATGAATTCAGACGTTTAGGCAGTGTAGGCAGATTCTGCCTGTATTTAATAGCTTAACATAGGGCTGATCTGAATACATATTTTGATATAAATTCAGTTTTCAGTGTGATATGTTGCCAGTTTAGCATTTTGACAACAAAAATATTTTTCTTTTTTTAACTTAAAAAAATTACTTGTTTCATTGAAGTATAGTTGATTTACAATGTTGTATTAATTTCTGCTATACAACAAAGTGATTTATACATTTATATGTATATATATATTTATATACACACATACTTTCTTATATTCTTTTCATAATGGTTTATCATAGGATATTGAATATAGTTCCCCGTGCTAGGAACCTTGTTGTTTATCCAGGACATACTTTTATTCTTTAATTTTATTGGAGTATCATTGATTTCAGTTCAGTTCAGTTCAGTCGCTCAGTCGAATCCGGCTCTTTGCACGCCAGGCCTCCCTGTCCATCACCAACTCCCAGAGTCCACCCAAACCCATGTCCATCAAGTTGGTGATGCCATCCAGCCATCTCATCCTCTGTTGTCCCCTTCTCCTCCTGCCCCCAACCCCTCCCAGCATCAGGGTCTTTTCCAATGAGTCAACTCTCTGCATGAGGTGGCCAAAGTATTGGAGTTTCAGCTTTAGCATCAGTCCTTCCGATGAACACCCAGGACTGATCTCTTTTAGGATGGACTGACTGGATCTCCTTGCAGTCCAAGGGACTCTCAACAGTCTTCTCCAACACCGCAGTTCAAAAGCATCAATTCTTCGGTGCTCAGCTTTCTTCACAGTATTAATTTCTGCTATACAACAAAGTGATTCAAATGTGTATATATATATATACACATACTTTTTTATATTCTTTTCCATAATGGTTTATCACAGGATTTTGAATATAGTTCCCTGTGCTATGCAGTGGGAACTTGTTTACTCAGGACATACTTTTATTTTTTATTTTAATTTTATTGGAGTATAGTTGATTTACAATGCTGAGTTAGTTTCAGTTGTACAGCACAGTGATTCAGTTATCCATCCACATGAATTTATTCTTTGTTAGATTCTTTTCTCATATAGGTTATCACAGAATATTGACTATAGCTTCCTGTGCTATACAGTAGGTCCTTGCTGGTAATCTGTCTTATATATAGCAGTGTGTGTATGTCCATCCCCCAAATATTTTTTCTATATAAAAAATTTGAGGGATAAATGACAGATTTACTAAATGAGATCAGCTAAAATGCATCTTTATGAGTTAGCACAGGGTGTGGCTCATATCAGAACCTCAATCTATATTTACTGAATAAATGAATATATATTGTTAAGGGTGTATTAAATCAATTTATAATAATAATCTTTCAAAGCATATAGATCTAAAATAATATTTTTTCTATATGAAATTGCTTGGATATCATAGATTAAGTAAGAAGGTGAAATAATTTTAGAAAATCTTAAGAAAGCTTGAGGTTCCCTCTTATTAAGGGGCGCCCATCCCCTCTGGTAACCCCAAGCTCGTTCTCTAATGAGAATTACTTGACTATGTTATCATGCTGTCTTTATGATGCGGGATTCTAGGCCAGGCCCTCAGCCCTGGCTGTGGGAGGCACTGTCCAGACGCTGCTGTCTGTACAGCCCAGTGTGGTTCTAGGTTGTGAGCACTGATGGGTGCACGTCTCTGGGCCAGGAGCTTCCCTCTCCTGTCTGGAGCCTGAATCTAACCTGTGAGTGACGATCATCACCTCCCCCCCACCCCGATCCCGGCCCGGTTCCTTCCCTGCAGACCAGCCTGAGCCCCTGCCTGTGCCTATGGCTGGGTCGGGGGACCGTGATGCTGAGAAGAGCTGTAACAAGAGAAGGTGTGTGTGCTCAGCCCCCAGGCGGGGCTTGGAATTTGACCCCCATGTCTATTACAGTCAGTGCATGACTTTCACGGGGCACGTGGCAGCTGCAGTCGCTCCTTTCTGAGCGGCCTGGTTATGTCTTTTTATACAGGTCATAATATGCGAACGTGCGTGTGTGTGTGTGTGTGTGTGTGTGTGTGTGTGTGTGTGTGTATAGAAAGGAGGCAAGTGGGCATAGGAGATGGGCACGAGTTCATAAAGAAAGCAGAAAGAATCACCAGGATGGGAGAGAGACAGAACTGGGGAAGCCGTGAATCCCACCTGAACGAAAAATGGTAATTTACTCTGCCAAAGGGCAGAAGGCCTCATCTGAGAGCTCCCATTGTCTGCCGGTGAAAGGAGTAACCTTTCTAGAGAGGGAAGGAGATGCGGAGGCATTGTTCTTGGCCGTGCAAAAAGGACTGTGGCTTTTATTAAAATAAGAAAGGTTGGGGGAAGACAGGTGTTGAGAGCAGGCAGAGTTCTAACGGAGACGTTCAGGTGCCCCAAGCAGAGGTCTCACCTGTCGGCTGTGACTCCTGTGGCCACCACCACACATGAGGACGGTGGGGAACCCGCCCCCCACCTTCCCACTCAGTCTCTTTGGGATGGATAACCAGCCAAGCACACATTTGGTCTGAAATAGGCAGCCTGGATTCTCCCCGGTCTCTGGGAGAAGGAACTTAGGTAATTATACGTATGCATCTCAGACAGTGAATTCCGCTGGGCTGACAATCCTCACTAATACTGCATGTCTCTGCAGAACCAGTTCATTCAAAAGGTGTTCTGTGCCCTGTTTGCACCAGTGAACCGGGGACGGCAGTTCCCAGTTTAGGGTGCTAAGGGGACTCAGTTCACGATTCCCCTTTGTGAGCTGCTAAAATTTGCTACTTTTGGAGTTTGCTTCTCAGCCAGAAAGTCTGTCGAGTGAAAGAACTGCTGTCCAATTTCTTGTTGTTTCTGGAAAACAAGCCAGGTCTTGTGAGGGTTTTATTGTTGCCTCTTATGGGTTGAATTATGTTTCTCCAAACTCATACATTAAAATCTCACCCCCAATAGCCTAGGATAGGACTTAAATTTTTTTTTATTGGAGTATAGCTTGTTTATAATGTTATATTACTCTCTGCTGTACAACAAAGTGAGTCAGTTACACATATGCATATATCCCTTCTTTTTTAGATTCTTTTCCATATAGGTCATTACAGAGTACTGAGTAGAGTTCCCTGTGTTGTATAGTAGGTCTTAAATTAATTATCTATTTTAAATGTAGTAGTGTGTATGTGTCTATCCCAATCTCTCATTCATCCCTTCTTGCCTTCCCCTCTTGGTAACCATAAGATTGTTTTCAGCTTCTTTAACTCCACTTCTGTTTTGTAGATAAGTTCATTTGTACCATTTTTTTTTTTTTTTAGATTTCACATTTAAAGTCTTGTGAATAGGACCTTTTTTGGAAGCGATGTCTTTGCAGACATAATTAATTACGACTTAGCCCTGCTGGAGTAGGGTGGTCCTTTAATAAAAAGAGATCTTTTATTAAGTCCTTAATAAAAAGGAAATTTGGATACAGACAGTCATACAGGGAGAATGCCATGTGAACATGAAGTTGCCCACCTGTAAACCAAGGAGTGAGGCCTGGAACAGACCTTCCCTCGGTCCTCGGTAGAAACCAACCTCCTGACTTCTTGACCTTGGATATTGACCTTGGACTTCCAGCCTCCAGAATGGTGAGATGCTATGGCAGCAAATGAATACACTGACCTTCGGTGGTCACCAATCAGAAAGAACCAACATGTAGACATAGCAAAAGGAATTAAGTTTCCAGAATCGTGGCAAACCTTTACCATCTTGGCGGGGACCACGTTGCCTTCTGGCTGCTCTCTGACTTTTGCTTTTAACTAGAGCCCCACAGATCCCATTAGAAGTTCCTCAGAGTCATTATAATAGGTAATAGAATGTATTCTTTGCATTGCTTATTCTTTCTCCACACATCCACGTCTTCCTGAGAAGTCTCATGCCTGTTTGACTGGCTTTGGTTTGGGCCTTATAACTTGAGTTGCCAGTGGAGTGTGGGTGGATGTAACAGCTTCCACTCTCTGCCAAACAGAAACTTGTTTTTTTTTTTTAATGGATGCACTGAGTCTTCATTGCTGCTCACAGGCTTTCTCTAGTTGCAGCGAGTAGGGGCTACTCTTTGTCACGGTGCAGGTTTCTCGTTGCAGTGGCTTCTTTTGTTGCGGCGCACAGGCTGTAGACATGCAGGCTCAGCAGATGTGGTGCATGGGCTTAGCTGCTCCGAGGTATGATCTTCCCAGACCAAGGACTGAACCTGTGTCTCCTCCATCGGCAGGTAGATTCTTAACTACTGGACTGCTAAGGAAGCCCCCAAACCGAAGCTTTCAATGGGGTTACTCTCTTTGTTCCACTCTCTGCCAAGAGCCTATGGGGTATCCTGGGATCTCTTCACTGACCTGGGTCCTGAAATGAGAACCTAAGTAGAGTCCAGCTTAGCCCAGAAGAACCAAGAAAGTGACAAGATCGAGGAACAAATGTTACAGGGTTCACACATTAATATGACACAATCTGACACACAAATGCATAACATTAGCTCTCTCGTGTCAGGTTTTGAGCTAGGAATTTCCATGTGCCGTATTTAATGTAGGTGGAGCTTCCATATTGCTGTTGTGCTTCCAGTCCCATGTTGAGGAAACAGGCTCAGAGGGATTAAGTAAGTTGCTTGAACTCCCATGGCTGGTTGTGGCAGAGCTAAGAAGTGAATCCAGGTTATGTGGACTCTGAAAGCAGTGTTCTGGACTTCCCTGGTGGTACGGCGGATAAGAATCTGCCTTCCAGTGCAGGGGACACAGGTTGGATCTCTTGTCGGAAAGATCTCACATGCTGCAGAGCAACTAAGCCCATGCGCCCCAACTACTGAGCTACTGAGCTCGTGTGCTGTAGCTACTGAAGCTCACGTGCTAGAGCCGATGCTCTGCAGTAAGAGGAGACACCACACTCAGAGAGTGGCCCTGGCTGGCAGCAACTAGAGAAAGCCCGAACACAGCAACAAAGACCCAGCACAGCCAAAAAAAAAAAAAAGAAATAAAGGGCTTAAACAAATAAATAAAAGCAGTGTTCTCTCTCCCTTCAGGGATGCCTTCTTGTCATCAGTTATTCCTATGGCCCTATACATGCTGTCAAAGAATCCCTATTGCAATTGATTATATTACACTGTTGTTTTTTTTTTTTTTGGTCAAAATCCTACTGGACCTCCCACTCCATCTTTACACCCAGTACTAGAATTCAGCACCTGGAGTTTGGCAGAATGTATCTCAGGCTATCCTTTTGTAAGTTCTCAATCAATCTCTCTTTTTCTTCCCAGTAGTTCTTTCAAAGTTTCCCATCCTTTTGAAGTCTCTAGCCTCACCACTTCCTTCCCAGTCTTAGCAAATGAGCTTGTCTCTTTAATTCTCAGACTTGTGCATGTATCAAGATTGTCTGTGGAATTTATTAAACAGATCAGGCCCCATCCCCAGAATTCCTGATGAAGTAAATCTTCTGGGGTAGCGTGTTAGAGTGGATTTTTCCAGTAAGTTCTTTGGAGGGCTTCTCAGGTGGTGCCAGTGGCAAAGAACCTGCCTGCCAATGCAGATAGACAAAACAGATGTGGGTTTGATCCCTGGGCTGGGAGGATCCCCTGGAGGAGGAAATGACAACTCATTCCAGTATTTTTGCCTGGAGAACCCCATGGACAGAGAAGCCTGGAGGGATACAGTCCATAGGGTCATAAAGAGTTGGACATGACTGAAGCAGCTTAGCGCACCTTGCTTTAGAAACTAATGGAAGACAAAGACTATTTGAGAGGTCTGTTGCTGCAGACTCACCTCCACTGCCAGCTTCAGTGATGCGAGCTGCTGTCTTCTGCCTTGTCTGGGAGAGCGTCCACCTTCACGAGGCAAATTCATGCCCTGCTTTTAGGCAGATGAAGGGAGGACAGAGAATTTCTCTTTCATCTGTTGATTATCAACTTCCTCCAGTCAAAATAATCCGTATGCCAGTGTGGCCTGTTTTGGGGTGACCAATCCTGATCCCCTTCAAACTCTTTATCTATAGCTCCATGGCCATTATTACTTACTGAGCATTTATCCTCTCCTTGGTCTCACAGACACTTTAAGAAGAACTTGTCTTACATCGAAGCCATCTTTTCTCTCTCCTTTACTAGGCTGAAGTCTCCTCTTAGAGTGTCTAATTGAGAATAGCATCAACATTACTCTGAATTAGCTAGGATTAGGATCGAATAAACCCCAAATAACAGTGCATTAAAAAAAGATGTTGGGCTTTCCCACAAGAGAAAATTCATAACCAGGCTAATTCAGGCTGGTGTGATGGCTTCTTATTTCCACACACTTGGATTACATCTATCTTTCTGACCTAATGTTATAGAACATGCTTTCTGTCATCAGGGTCACCTCATGGTCTAAGACAGCTGCAGAGATCCTGCCATTGTGTGATTCCAGGCATCAGAAAGGAGGAAATGAAGAAGGTCAGCTAAGGCTATAGGGAGTCTGATTATGAAACATAGTGCTACCCTGGATTCATACAAATTGCCTCCATTCATACATCACTTCTTGCCAGAAATACTTCCTGACTTTCCTCATCACCCAGTTCAGGCTAATTTCCCTCCCTCTGGGCTGCCCTGACGACCTGTATAGACTTGTAAACTAAAGGGCAGTAGGCACACTATTTTGTAATTGTCTATTTCTCTGTCCATTTTGTGGCTCAGCTGGTAAAGAATCCGCCTGCGTTGTGGGAGACCTGGGTTCGATCCCTGGATTGGGAAGATTCCCTGGAGAAGGGAAAGGCTACCCACTCCAGTATTCTGGCCTGGAGAATTCCATGGACTGTATAGTCCATGGGGTCCCAAAGAGTCGGACATGACTGAGTGACCTTTACTTCACTTCTGTCCATTTTCTCCCATAGTCTCAGACTCTTTGAAGAAATGAACTATGTCTTAATTGTCTTTGCATTTCTAGGACCTACCAGAGTGCCTGGCTCTCAGTAAATGTATGTTGAATTACCAAACATGCATCCAGAATAAAACAGATTTTAAAGACATATCCATTTCTCTAGGATTAAATCATATTTACATCAAGGTTTCTAAAATATAAAAAATGTAAACGGGCACAATGTCAGGATTTTTTTCATAAAACAAAAGCAACCCTAAAGTCTCTGGTGCACTTGAGTGGAAAGAGATGATCTTACTTGGCATTGGAGGGGTATGGATTTTGGATAGAAATGTGTTTTAATTCTGATTCTGACATTTATAGGGCTTCCCTGGTGGCTCAGATGGTAAAGAATCTGCCTGCAATGCAGAAGACCCAGGTTTGAACCCTGGGTTGGGAAGATCCTCTGGAGAAGGGAATGGCTACCCAGCCCAGTATTCTTGTCTGGAGAATCTCATGGACAGGAGAACCTTGTGGGTTACAGTCCATGGGTCACAAAGAGTCAGACGCAACTGAGCGACGTCTACTTTCACTGACATTTGTAAGTCTTACAACCTCAGTGAAATTGTTTCACCTCTTTGAACTTTGGAATCCTTGTCAGTAGAAGTGAGTACTCTTAGATTGGGTTCACTCCCTGGGTTGGGAAGATCCCCTGGAGAAGGGAAAGGCTGCCCATTCCAGTATTCTGGCCTGGAGAATTCCATGGACTGTATAGTCCATGGGGTTGCAAAGAATTGGACACGACTGAGTAACTTTCACTCACTCACTCAGACTGTTGTAAGGAGTAAGGTGAAATATAACATGAGATGTCTTGTTGAATGCTTGCCATGTGGGAGAAAACCAACAAACAATGCTATGGTTAATTCTTTCTCCCCAAATTCTTAGTCTCTTTGCTTGATTCCTCCCTTCTTGGCAGATATCAAGGTTTTAAAAAATTAATTCATTTATTTGGTCATGCCACACAGGGATGCGAGATCTTCTAGGACCAGGGATGGAAACCATGCACCTTTCACTGGGAACTTGGAGTCTTAGCCACTGGACCTGGGAAGTCCCCAGAGAGCCAGCATGTTGATGGAATACATAACTCTGGATATAAAGATGGGAGTTTGAATCTAAGCTCTGCCGCTGTCTGTATTTGCTATGTTCTTGTACCGTGTAAGCTGTTTTTATTTTGTTCCTTAAGTTACATTTCTTTGTTTCTCGCCCAGCCCCTCCCATAGCGCTATGCGCAGTTTATCAGTCACATAGATTTATTCAGGAAGTACCCATTGGGCCCCTGTGGTTTCTAGCTAAAGAGCCACCCCTGGAGGGAGGATTTTCAAGGCAGGGGAGGGTGGACCAGTTCCGGGATGAGGCAGCAGCTGCAGACATGGCGGGTCAGGACCGGCGGCAGCCATCCGCTTGGCCAGCACTTGATTGGTGGCATATAGAAAGGAATGAACACCAATCAAGAAAGATGACCTTTCGTGGAATTCAGCAATTTGCAAGCAGCTGCAGATATCCTGGGACCACCCCCTACCACCCCCTGCCCCCAGTAAGAGCAAGCAGCTTTGCTTGGCTTTGCTGTTGGACTTTCATCAAACTCGTTAGTGTCAATAAGCAAGAAATTGAGCTTGTCTTTGTGGTGAGCCTAATGAAGCCTTTGTGGGTGCTCAGAATTTCTCCCTTTGATTTCCCTCTCTTTGCCTTTTTCTGTTTTGCTTGATTTAATGTCCTTCTTGGCAGCGGCTCTTTTACTTTTTTATTTTCAAGCAAGGGAAGGGAGATGGAGAAAAGAGAGAGAGAAGTTTAAAACCTAAGGAAGACTTTGAAGTGAATGTTTACACTTTTTCCAAGTCTGATGCGCTTAGATCCTGCCCGGTCCAAGTCTGGGGACACTCTGCCCTGGGTGGTGAGGGACAGGTGGTGAGGCCAAGGTCGGGTCTGGTTATGTGGAGGGTTAGAATTCACTCCAAGGGAGAGCTGAGTCCCTCCCTCTCTGCTGAATCATTTCTCACTGTGCTGTTTCTCAGCTGGCAAGACTGGTAAATTATGCCCCTATCTGACTTCTAAATGGTAAGTTATGTTGTGAATAACACGATATCCATCTCCATCTGACTGAAGCCAAAGGGAGACTTTTAGCTCATCTTGCTGAAAACTCCCAGCGTAAAGCTGGCTTTAGGTAATGTCATCAGAAATTGGTTTCTCTCTGTCTCCTGGCTTTATAGTCAGATTTACTGGCAGGCTTCCTACAGTAGTCTTTAGCAACTGCAGGCTAATATCTACCCAAGGTTAAGCTGGGCTTCCCTTGTGGCTCAGCTGGTAAAGAATCTGCCCTCAATGCGGGAGACCTGGGTTTGATCCCTCGGTTGGGAAGATCCCCTGGAGGAGGGAAAGGCTACCCACTCCAGTACTCTGGCCTGGAGAATTCCATGGACTGTATAGTGCATGGGGTCCCAAAGAGTTGGACATGACTGAGTGACTTTCACTCTCACTTCAAGGTTAAGTTTAATAGAAGAAAAGAAAGACGGAGAGAGGGAGGAGAAGGAGGAGAAAGAGAGAATGGATCCCTTTCCTGCGGTTCCTATTTATACCCTGGGATGAACTGTGATTGGACCACTTCGAGGTGACTGAACCAATTGCTGTGGCAAGGGAATGAGGAGAAATCACATAATAATTTGAGCAGGAATATTGAATATAAAGGATTGGTTTTGATAGGGTATTGGAGTAATGTGATGTTCGTTAGTGGGAAGTAAGGAGAACACTAAAGAGCATAGGAGCAGCAGATGTAAGGAGTAGCCGTACCCGCTCCCTGAGATTAGGAGCCCAGGGGAGGGGCCTGCCCTCTTTCAGGGTTGGGGTCTAGACCTTGTTGGAGAGGGCATGCCTGTGGCTCACAGATGGCAGAGAAGTCACTGTGGGGCCTGGACAGTGTAACTTGGAAATCTGTCCTCTAGAGTTTTCCAGAAATCTACCCTCAAGGGTGCTGGGCAAAGCTGTTGGTGGGAGGTGTCTTACTGCCAACTCTCCACTGCAAAACTGCTTGGAATAAAGCCCAGCACTCCCACTACTGAGCATATACCCTGAGAAAACCTCAATTCTAACAAAGACGCATGTATCCCAGTGTTGATTGTAGCAATGTTTACAATAGCCTGGAATGGAAGCAACCTAGATGCCCATTGACAGATGAATGGGTAAAGAAGATGTGGTATATATATATATTTCACAAAGGAATATTACTCAGCCATACAAAGGAATGAATTTGAGTCAGTTCTCATGTGGTGGATGAACTAGAGCCTCTTATACAGAGGGAAGTAAGTCAGAAAGAGAAAAACAAGTATCGCATGTTAACAAGTATCGTGTATGTATATATACATATGGAATCTAGATGAACCTAGTAGAGAACTGACTTTTGACACAGTGGGGGAAGGTGAGGGTGGGACAGATTGTCAAAGTAGCCTTGACATATATATACTGCTGTGTATAAGATGGATAGTTAGCAGGAAGCTGCTGTATAACTCAGGTGTCCCAGCCCAGCGCTCTGTGGTGACCTAGAGGGGTGGGAAGGCAGGAGGGGCGGGACGCTCACGAGGGAGGGGAAATATATATTTATAGAATTATGACTGATTCGCATTGATGTATAACAGGAAACCAACACAGCATTGTAAAGCAATTTTCCACCAATTAAAAAATAAATTAAATTTAAAAACACATTAAAAAAAAAAACAACACAACTGCATGGAGGAGGGTGCTAGCGAACTCTTCAGTCCTCCTGAAGTCTGCTGGGTGCTGGAGGCCTGCTGCTGCAGAACTGCCTGACTGTCCCCAGGGACAGTTCTGGGGAAAACTGTTGGTCTCAGGGTGTTGTTGAGCACTGCGCACTGCAGGAGCCCCTCACGTGGGACCCGCCTGTGCTCAGACCCCTGATGAAAGAGCAGAGCCGGGAAAGAAACCCCTTCCTCCTGAATGGCTTCTCCATCTTCCTCCCTTTACTGATGAGGCTTAATATTGTGTCAGCTGACAGAAAAAAAACATTAAAAAGGGCCCATATTCCCTTTTGCTGAGCAGGCAATCCATTGGTAACAGGCGCAGATCAGGAGTTGAAGGCAATCTGAATCTCTCCAGGGAAGCAGCTTAAAAACCACCACTATAAAGCCAAGGGCTTCGCTGGAATCTCAGCCTGGGTTGGGAAGATCCCCTGGAGAAGGAAATGGCAAATCACTCCAGTATTCTTGCCTGGAAAATCCCATGGATTTTGGCAAGCTATAGCCCTTGGGTTGCAAGAGTCAGACACGACTGAATGACTAATCCACCACCATAAAGCCAAGAGGTGGAGAGGGACTAATTTGTTTGCTATGTGGAGGATGGGAATAAAAGTAAATATAAAATAAATAAGGAACTTTTTACAGATAATTATGACAGTGGGCCATGAAGAATACGGTTAAATTAACTCTTGGGACATGAGTCTAAAATTTAAAAAAAATTTGCTTTTACCATAACAAATATTCATACAATATATTTTAGTTCAGTTCAGTTCAGTTGCTCAGTCGTGTCTGACACTTTGCGACCCCATGGACTGCAGCACGCCAGGCCTCCCTATCCATCCGCAACTCCCGGAGTTTATCCTAACTCACATCCACTGGGTCAGTGATGCCATCCAACCATCTCATCCTCTGTCGTCCCCTTCTCCTCCCACCTTCAATCTTTCCCAGCATCAGGGTTTTTTCAAATAAGTCAGCTCTTCGTATCAGGTGGCCAAAGTATTGGAGTTTCAGCTTCAGCATCAGTCCTTCCAATGAACACCCAGGACTGATCTCTTTTAAGATGGACTGGTTGGATCTCCTTGCAGTCCAAGGGACTCTCAAGAGTCTTCTCCAACACCACAGTTCAAAAGCATCCATTCTTCAGTGCTCCGCTTTCTTTATAGTCCAGCTCTCACATCCATACATGACCACTGGAAAAACCATTGCCTTGACTAGACGGATCTTTATTGGCAAAGTAATGTCTCTGCTTTTTAATTTGCTGTCTAGGTTGGTCATAACTTTTCTTCCAAGGAGTAAGCATCTTTTAATTTTATGGCTGCAATCACCATCTTCAGTGATTTTGGAGCCCCCCAAAATAAAGTCGGCCACTGTTTACACTGTTTCTCCATCTATTTGCCATGAAGTGATGGGACCAGATGCCATGATCTTCATTTTCTGAATGTTGAGCTTTAAGCCAACTTTTTCACTCTCCTCTTTCACTTTCATCGAGAGGCTCTTTAGTTCTTCTTCATTTTCTGCCATAAGGGTGGTGTCATCTGCATATCTAAGGTTTTTGATATTTCTCCCAGGAATCTTGATTCTAGCTTGTGTTTCATCCAGCCCAACGTTTCTCATGATGTACTCTGCATATAAGTTAAATAAGCAGGGTGACAATATACAGACTTGACATACTCCTTTTCCTATTTGGAACCAGTCTGTTCCATGTCCAGTTCTAACTGTTGCTTCCTGACCTGCAGACAGATTTCTCAGGAAGCAGGTCAGGTGGTCTGGTATTCCCATCTCTTTCAGAATTTTCCACAGTTTGTTGTGATCCACACAGTCAAAGGCTTTGGCATAGTCAATGAAGCAGAAATAGAAGTATTTTTGGAAGTCTCTTGCTTTTTTGATGATCCAGCAGATGTTGACAATTTGATCTCTGGTTCCTCTGCCTTTTCTAAAACCAGCTTGAACATCTCGAAGTTCATGGTTCACGTATTGCTGAAGCCTGGCTTGGAGAATTTTGAGCATTACTTTACTAGCATGTGAGATGAGTGCAACTGTTCAGTAGTTTGAACATTCTTTGGCATTGCCTTTCTTTGGGATTGAAATGAAAAGTGACCTTTTCCAGTCCCGTGGCCACTGCTGAGCTTTCCAAATTTGCTGGCATATTAAATGCAGCACTTTCACAGCATCATCTTTTAGGATTTGAAATAGCTCAATTGGAATTCCATCACCTCCACTACCTTTGTTTGTAGTGATCCTTCCTAAGGCCCACTTGACTTTGCATTCCAGGATGTCTAGCTCTAGGTGAGTGTGATCATACCATCATGATTATCTGGGTTGTGAAGATCTTTTTTGTATAGTTCTTCTGTGTATTCTTGCTACCTCTTTTTAATAGCTTCTGCTTCTGTTAGGTCCATACCGTTTCTGTTCTTTATTGTGTCCATCTTTGCATGAAATGTTCCCTTGGTATCTCTAATTTTCTTGAAGAGATCTCTAGTCTTTCCCATTCTATTGTTTTCCACTATTTCTTTGCACTGATCACTGAGGAAGGCTTTCTTACCTCTCCTAGCTATTCTTTGGAACTCTGCATTCAAATGGGTATATCTTTCCTTTTCTCCTTTGCATTTTGCTTCTCTTCTTTTCATAGCTATTTGTAAGTCTTCCTCAGACAGCCATTTTGCTTTTTTGCATTTCTTTTTCAAGGGGATGGTCTTGATTCCTGTCTTCTATACAATAGTACGAATCTCCATCCATAGCTCTTCAGGCACTCTGTCAATAAGATCTAATCCTTTGAATCTATTTCTCACTTCTACTATATAATCATAAGGGATTTGATTCATATTTGACAATATATTTAGTGTCCAACAAAAATTTGAGTTACCTAGTCTTTTGGGTTGAGGTATATCTCTTCATTAGTTTGAGGACTAAAAGAAATATTACCAAAGCTGTGATAAGAAGAAAACAAACAAAATAAAAATAGAAAACTTAAAATATAAATAATTTAAAATCTATTTTAGAGAGATAAAACTTTTAGAATACAGAAGATTTATTTAAAAAGGGAAAAAGGCTGAAAAGAGATGATTTTCTTGGAGTCACAAGACCTGCTAATGCAATTATATATAAATGAAGTAAGAAAACAGTGACATCATAGAAAGTAGATTGTCACAGGTAGATGGTTAAAATAAACCTTCTGTGAGAAAAATATTTTGCAATCTAGTGTTCTAATAGTTTTCTGTAGGAAATACTGTAACAAATATTTATTGCCCAGGACTATTAAAACAAATCTCTCAATATCATAGGAATGTTCTTTGATATTCTTAGGAAAAATTCTCAGATAGAAACTCAACTTTATGCTGACAGGTCACAGCAAAAGTCTACATTTAACTTAGAGTTTTATCATGGGTTGCCTGTAAATATTCACCAAGCTTTTCCTGGAGCCTAAACAAGATGGAGTATCCAATAGAATACTTTGTCTTTTCAAAATTCCCATTCAACTGTCTTCCAGTTCTTTTCAAGGGTGCTCATTATCCTGCTAATTAGGTTTTGTAGCCTTTGGCTTCAGTTACATTTTTTAGTCAAGGCTGAATTTTAAAATCTGGGGCACCCCTGAAGGAGAAATGCTATCAGCAGGCTGTGATGTCTCTGGTGGGTGCTAGGAGCCCACATTTACTGCGACTGTAAGGTATGAATCTGGACTGTTACATTTTAGCCTGATGGGGACTGGAGAAATAAGTTACCATACCAAGGCTAAGTGTTTCAAAGTCAAGCATCCTGTTCCTTTTCCTTTGTGTTCCCCGAATGAAATGCAGATGTATAATAAATGCCATGTACGTACCAAAATGGATTCTCCTGCTCTTTTGAATTCAGCAGCCAAACCAAAGAAAATGTAAGTAGCAGGTAAATAATGTTACAGATGATGGCCCAGATCTCCACCTTGGAGTTTATGCTTTTGGGGTTCATGCTGTTGTTGTCTGAAATATTTCTGTGTGCAGAGTGATATTTTCCTGTGGGGCCCCAGAGATACCTTGTTTGTAGCTCAGAGCACACAATTTTATTTTAAGTGCATAACCGACATTATAGGATTTCTATCTCATATATTCCAAGTTAGTGAGCAAATTGTTATTTACCAGGGCCAAATAGTGAGTGGTAATATGTGAATAATATCCATCTCTGAGCTTAGGAAAACAAATTCAGAAATTACTCAGCACCATACGAATCTGATAAGAGATGCCATTTAATCTGGGCTTTGCTGGAACTGTAAAGAAAACTCATCTGGCAAAGGGTCCTTCTACATAGTTATCCATTAAAATTTTTTTTAATTTATTTTTATTTATTTATGTCAAGGTGCTGGATTTTAGTTATGGCATGCGGGATCTTTGATCTTCGTTGAGGCATTTCCCAGGGATCTAGTTCTCCAACCAGGGATTGAACCCAGGTCCTCTGCAGAGGGAGCATGGAGTCTCAGCCACTAGACCACCAGGGAAGTCCCTGGGTTTCTTTTTTAGAGGGGTTGCTTCATCTAAGTCTTTTCAAAGAACCATGTTGACATATAGGGACAGCCTCCTGCTTTCAGCGCGGAAGCTCAGAGCAAAAGTTATGGAACATTAACCCAATGTGATGAAGGCACTTGCCTGATGCTTCATGCCCAAAATGATGTATGTTTCACTTTGCTACCAGGGCCCCTCCACTGTGGGTGAAGGGCAGCTATCGTGTTTTTGAAAGAGCATGCGAACTCCACCAGGTACTGCCTCTCATCTCTTGCATGATTAGTGTCTACAGACACTTACAGATGTTTGTGTTTACAGGCGGATGGCGTGTTCTTTCCTTTGGGGAGTCTCCGCGTGTTTAGAGGTGTGGGTGTGTATGTGTATATAGGTATACAGCATAAACAGGTGTATGTGTTTAAAAACCCCTAGACATAGGTAAGACAGTTGGCCATTGTCTATATTCTATGACTTAAAGGCTGTCACTGAAAGCTTTTCCCCATCTGATCCATCTATGTATTTTCCCTGCTGGCTTTGTCAGTATTCATGGCGCCTAAAATCCTGCCGGTTATTCATGCCTTTAATTAAGTGATGGGACTGACAGAGGCCTTTGTCAACATACAAATATTTGAGGGTAGCTAATGTATCAAGTAATTAGCTACAGTAACTTGGCTTTTGGTTTATGTGATTTGCCAGAAACAATTAAACAGATCATTCAGCAATTAAAAACCGGGGAATTTTTTTTTTAAACAAAAGGACTAGTGTGTGTGTATGTGTGTGAGGTTTTCTTTCTTTTTTCTTTTCTTTTTTTTAATATTTATTTATTTGGTTTCTCAGGCAGGTCTTAGTTGGGCTTCCCAGGTTGTGCTAGTGGTAAAGAACCCACCTGTCAATGCAGGAGATATAAGAGATGTGGGTTCGATCCCTGGGTTGGGAAGGTCCCCTGGGGTCCACAGGGTGGCACAGAGTCATGCCTGAATTGACTTAGCATGCATGCAGGCAGGTTTTAGTTGTGGCATGCAAACTGTTAGTTGAGACACATGAGATCTAATTCCCTGACCAGGGATGGAACTATATGGAGCTATATCAAATCCTAAAAGATGATGCTGTGAAAGTGCTGCCCTCAATATGCCAGCAAATTTGGAAAACTCAGCAGTGGCCACAGGACTGGAAAAGGTCAGTTTTCATTCCAATCCCAAAGAAAGGCAATGCCAAAGATTGCTCAAACTACCACACAATTGCACTCATCTCACATGCTAGTAAAGTAATGCTCAAAATTCTCCAAGCCAGGCTTCAGCAATACATGAACCATGAACTTCGAGATGTTCAAGCTGGTTTTAGAAAAGGCAGAGGAACCAGAGATCAAATTGCCAACATCTGCTGGATCATCAAAAAAGCAAGAGAGTTCCAAAAATACTACTATTTCTGCTTTATTGACTATGCCAAAGCCTTTGACTGTGTGGATCACAACAAACTGTGGAAAATTCTGAAAGAGATGGGAATACCAGACCACCTGACCTGCTTCCTGAGAAATCTGTCTGCAGGTCAGGAAGCAACAGTTAGAACTGGACATGGAACAACAGACTGGTTCCAAATAGGAAAAGGAGTATGTCAAGCCTGTATTTTGTCATCTTGCTTATTTAACTTATATGCAGAGTACATCATGAGAAACGCTGGGCTGGATGAAGCACAAGCTAGAATCAAGATTACAGGGAGAAATATCAATAACCTCAGATATGCAGATGACACCACCCTTATGGCAGAAAGTGAAGAACTAAAGAGCCTCTTGATGAAAGTAAAAGAGGAGAGTAAAGAGTTGGCTTAAATCTCAACACTCAAAAAACTAAGATCATGCATCTTGTCCCATCACTTCATGGCAAATAGATGGAGAAACAGTGTAAACAGTGGCAGACTTTATTTTGGGGGGCTCCAAACTCACTGCAGATGGTGATTGCAGCCATGAAATTAAAAGACGCTTACTCCTTGGAAGAAAAGTTATGACCAACCTAGACAGCAAATTAAAAAGCAGAGACATTACTTTGCCAACAAAGATCCATCTAGTCAAGGCAATGGTTTTTCCAGTGGTCATGTATGGATGTGAGAGTTGGACTATAAAGAGAGCTGAGTGCCGAAGAATGGATGCTTTTGAACTGTGGTGTTGGAGAAGACTCTTGAGAGTCCCTTGGACTGCAAGGAGATCCAACCAGTCCATCCTAAAGGGGATCAGTCCTGGGTGTTCATTGGAAGGACTGATGCTGAAGCTGAAACTCCAATACTTTGGCCATCTGATGCGAAGAGCTGACTCATTTGAAAAGACCCTGATGCAGGGAAAGATTGAAGGCGGGAGGAGAAGGGGATGACAGAGGGTGAGATGGTTGGATGGCATCACCGACTCAGTGGGCAAGAGTTTGGGTAAACTCCAGGAGTTGGTGATGAACAAGGAGGCCTGGTGTTCTGCAGTCCATGGGGTCTCAAAGAGTCGGACACGACTGAAGTGACTTAGCATAGCACAGCACATGTCCACCAGGGAAGTTCCCAGAGTAGTAAGTTTTGATGAGGTGGTAGTGGGTGGTGCTTGAGGAGGAATCTGGAAAGGTCTGACTGAGTTTGAGAGGTCCCAGATTTTATAATGTGCCTTGTTGAGTGTCTCAGAAAGACAACTTGGACGACTAAGGCTCATCAGAAGGTCATGGGCATGGAAGGGAGGAGAGAGGGGACAATACATCTCCAAAAGGTGACTAGAATCCTGAAGATCAACTTGGCTTATATCATATGTTTTCTGAAACCTGTCTCTATCTCTGATTTGGTCCATTGTAGTTAAGGGTCAGTGTGTGTACATTTCAGATGCAATAAGAGGATCTGACCATTCTATATTTAACAAATGATTAAAAATATTTATTTACTTATTTGGCTGCTTCAGGTCTTAGTGGCAGCACGTGGGGTTGTGGTTTGCAGGCTTAGTTGCTCCCTGGTATGTAGGGTATTAGTTGTCCGGCCTAGGATCGAATCCTCATCCTCTGCATTGCAAGGCAAGTTCTTAACCACTGGACCACTAGAGAAGTCCCCTAACTATTTTTTGCTGCCTACATATTAAACAAATAGTCTCTCACTCAATATGCCTAGGTGTATACATATATACAACTTAAAAGGAGATATGTAATAAGTGCGTATTTGTATTCCCAGAGGAAGAAGTTTGCTACGCACTTCTTATCTTACTCCCGTGTACACAGGTTATTTTTTTTTTAATCTTTTGGTTGCATTGCATGGCATGTGGGCTGTTAGTTCCATGACCAGAGATCAAACCGGTGCCCTTTGCTTTGGAAGCACAGAGTCTTAACCTCTGGATCACAAGGGAAGTCTCTGCTATTTTTTTTTTTTAATTGAAGTATAGTTGATTCTGAGGAGGGCATAGCAACCCAGTCCAGTGTTCTTGCCCGGAGAATCTCCATGGACAGAAGAGCCTGGTGGGCTACAGTCCATGGGGTGGCAAAGAGTCGGGCACGGCTGAGCGACTAAGCACAGCACACAGCTGATTTACAAATGCTGTGTTCCTTTCAGGTGTACAGAAAAGTGACTCAGCTATTCACATATGTTTGTATTTCTAATCTTTTCAAATTCTTTTCCTATTTAGGTTATTATAGAATAATGAGCAGAGTCTCTGTGCTATATATAGTAAGTGCTTGCTGGTTATCTATTTTATATATAATAGCAGGAGGAGAAGGGGACGACAGAGGATGAGATGGCTGGATGGCATCACTGGGTCAGCGGACATGAGTTTGAGTGAACTCCAGGAGTTGGTGATGGACAGGGAGGCCTGGCGTGCTGCGATTCATGGGGTCGCAAACAGTCGGACACGACTGAACTGAACTGAATGGTACACAGGCTGTACCTGGGATATGAGGAGATGCGGCTTATCATTGTAAATTCTGACGCTACAGTGTTTCAACATTAAATAACCCATCTTGAGTTAATGAAAGAAAAACTGAAAGTCGAGTTGTTGTATTTGAGGCAAAGTTAGTAAAACATGGAAGTTGGGGTAAGTTTGCAAAACCACCAGGTGAGTTTAGGTAGGTAGAAGGATAATCTGCTTCAATAATGTGCGGAGCTACTGGGATCATAGAACTCTTTACCCAAATCAAGGAGCTCCCGGTTGCCCTGGCTGCAGCTGCTGCTGCTAAGTCGCTTCAGTCATGTCCGACTCTGTGCGGCCCCATAGACGGCAGCCCACCAGGCTCTTCCGTCCACAGGATTCTCTAGTCAAGAACACTGGAGTGAGCTGCCCTTGCCTTCTCCAGATTGCCAGGACATCCGCAATCTTTTTCTTCTTTCCGTCCACGGAAAGCGATTTCACTTCCGTACAGCAGGTGGCAGCATTGCCGGCCGCAAGCGCTTCTCAGCCATGGTTGGCTGACTGTGTGATGAATCTGCCAAGGCAGAGATGCTTGTTTGCATTACAACAGACTGTAGCTTTTTAGAATTTCATTAGGAAGAGAAAGACTACTCTTATTGCTTTACAATCATTTAACATTTTCAGTATGTCTCTAGACCAGGCAAATAAGGTAGTTGTGTTACAAGCTCCTGTGTGGCTATTTCAAAATCAGAGATAAGAATTTGTTAACTTCTTGCCCTCAGTGAAAATAGATCTGCTTTTAATTGTATCTACAAAATAATATTAGTGCCTACATCTTGGCCAGGCTGCAATCTGAAAATAATCATTGTGTTACTGAAGACCAACTCAGTTGTCAGCTGGAGAAATTATTCTTTTACTTATTTTATTTTCCTGATTCTGTTCATATTTTGAAGAATGCCTTCTTAAACAATAGTAATTGGCAAATTCCTCCCACTTTCTGACTTTTATGCAGAACATTTAAATTCTTAGATTATCAGCTTCTTGAGAGTATTGTGTCTTAATTATGGTGTATTATCAATACTGATAGAATATATGTAAAAACCATGATATTTCATATAAGTTGAGTGCCTACTCTGTGAAGGAGTCTTTGGGGCCTAGGAAAGAAAACAACAGTTTCAAAGGCCCTTGCTGAATCATCTAACTTCAGACAAAACAAAACAGAACTTTAGGTCCCGCCCTGATTCTCCAGGCTGGTTACATCTATCTGGGACTTACCAAGCCCTGTCCAGAAACCTTCCACCCCCTACACCTGCCCAGAAGACTTATCACCCCCTGCCCAACTACAAATGCCATCTTAACTAAAGTATACCCAAAACATCTCACCTGATTACTGTTTCCGTTATTGCTTACACAAACCTCCCTATAAATATGGAGCCTCCCTGATCCCTCTCTGCGCTTAGCCTGGTCCTTAGGCCGACTGCCGCCCCTCCTTGCCTGAATAAAGGTACCCTACTTCTATTGAGGTCGTCTTTCCTCTTTCTGCCTCGGCCAGAACTATACCTTACACTCTGTGCTAGCCTCTGTTCCAGACACTTTATGTGTATTAACACATTTAATTCTCATCACAGTGCTCTGAGGTATTCCTCAGAGGTATCCCCAATAATATCCAATAGTATTGTCTCTATTTTATAGATGAGGAAATACAAGCACAGAGAGGTTAAACCTCTAGAAAGTTTCCAGAATATGATAACCTTGGATATTTTCTGGTTTCTGAAAAAAATATTTTTTTTTCGTTTGGTTTCCCTCAGAGTGCTAAATGTGTGAGTTCCTTAAAAGTTGATGCAAGGCAGCATTTCACATATTTTAAAAATTGTATTTGCCCTTTATGCAAATATTGTGTGATTCCACTTGTAGGCGGTACCTAGAGTAGTCAAATTCATAGATAGAAGAGGCAGAATGGTGATTGCCAGTGTCTGGAGCAAAGGAGAAATGGGAAATTTTTAAATAGATATAGAATCATAGCTTTGCAAAACAAACAAACAAAAAAATTCTGGAGATCTGTCAGCAAATCAATGGGAATATACTTAATGCTACTGAACTGTACACTCAAAAATTGTTAAGATGGTGAATTTTGTGTTATATTTTTAGCACAGTTAAGAATTTTTTTTTAAAAAGTAACTGTCCAAGAGGGACAAATAAAACCCCATATTTTGTCATTATGTAGTAGATTCAGCTTGTAGTTAATTAAAATTTCAATTGCAACTCTTAACACATTAAAATCATATTTGTTGGACCAGGAAGCAAAATAGCTTGTTTGCTTCAGTTCTTTTAATGTTTCTAACAATGAACACTCAAAGAAAACCCATTGAAATACCAAAAGCCCTTGATAAGAGCATTAATGGTAAGCACGCGTTTTGTGTGTGTGTGGTAAAAAACACAGCACTAAATTTACCATTTAAACCATTTTTAAGTGAATGTTCTGTTAAGTGTATTTATATCATAGTGCAACAGATTTCTACAACTTTTTCGTCTTGCAACACTGAAACTCTATTCCCACTAAACACTAATTTACTGTGCCCCTCCCCATTCCATTGTATGCATATACCACATTTTCCATATCTATTCATCTGCTGATTGACCTCTTGGCTATTTGTGCTACTTTTATTTCCTGGCTATTGTGAATGATGCTGAGATAAACATGTGTGTGTAGATATCTCTTCAAGATCTTGCTTTGAATTCTTTTGGATGTATACCTCCAAAATGGGAATGTTGGATCATGTGGTAATTTAAGGTTTTTGAGGGACCTCTGTTCTGTTTTCCATAATGGTTGCACCATTTTACATTGCCATCAACAAGATTTCCATTTTTTCCACATCTTGGCCATCATTTGTTATTTTTTGTTCTTTTGGTAGTGACCATCCTGATCGGTATGAGGTGATAACTCATTGTGGTTTTTATTTTCATTTTAGAGGCATTTTATTTACTTACTGTGCCAGGTCTCAGCTGCAGCATGTGGGATCTAGTTCCCTGACCAGGGATCGAACCTGGGCCCCCTGCATTGGAAAAGTGGAGTCTTAGCCACTGAACCACCAGGGAAGTCCCTGCGGTTTTGATTTGTATTTCTCTTGTGATTAGAGATGCTGAATGTCTTTTATATGGCCATTCATTTATCTACTTTGAAAAGCTGCCTACTCAAATCCTTCGCCCATTTAAAAATTGTGTTTTGTTTTTTTCAATTGTTGCATTGGTGAAGTTCCTTATATCTTTGGGATACTAACTCCATGAGATATATGATTTGCAAACATTTTCTTTCATTCCTTAGGTTGCCATTTTTCCTTTGCTGATTTTTTCCTTTCGTGTGCAGAAGTTTTTAATTTGTCTTTTTTAGCTTTTATTATGGTGCTTTTGGTGTCATATCCAAGAAACCATCACACATCCAGTGTCCCAACGTTTCCCCACAATGTTTTCTTGTAGTTTTATAGTTTTGGGTCTTCCATTTAAGTCTTCAGTTCATTCTGAATTAATTTTTGTATAAGGTATAAGGTAAGGGTCCAACTTCATTCATTTGCATGTGGATGTCCAGTTTTCTGAGCAGCATTTGTTGAAGGGACTGTCCCTTTCCCCTTGTGCAGTCTTGGCACCTTTGTTGAAAATCATTTGCTATACATGCAAGAATTTATTTCTGGGCTCTCTCTTCTATTCCATTGGTCTATAATCTGTCTTTACCATACTGTCTTAATTACTGTCATTTGTAGTAGGTTTTGTGACACCTCCAACTTTGTCCTCCTTTTTCAAAACTGTTTCAGCTATTCAGGGTTTCTTGAGATTCCTTACGAGTTTTAGGATGGTTCTACTTCTGAAAAAGTGCCATTGGGATTTTGACAGCAATTGCATTGAATCCATGGATTGCTCTGGGTACTATGGGTATTGGGTAAACAGCTTAAAAAATTTATTTGGTTTTATCTTTGGCTGCACTGAGCCTTTGTTGTTGCGCTTGGACTTTCTCTGGTTGCATTGTGTGGGTTTCTCTTGTTGCAGGGCATGGACTCTGGAGCATGGGCTCCGTAGTTGCAGCTCATGGGATTAGTTGCTCCATGGGCATGAGGAATCTTCCTGGACCAGGGATCAAAATATTCTTAACCACTAGCCCACCCAGAAAGTCCTCGGTAAACAGTTTTTAAATAGAGACATAAAGTGTTGATCCCAGTACAATGTGTCAATTTAACATGGACTTCTAGTTGGTAAAGCCACCATGAGTACGGTGAAGTAGAAAGAATCCTGGTCTTTGAAATGGGAGATTCGGATTTAAATAATTATTTTGCTCTGTGACCTCTCTGAGCCATAGTTTTGTCATTTTTAATGAGGATAATAATCCTTTGTGTCTCCTAGAATTATTGAGTGGATTGGATGAATTAATGACAAAAGCACACTTAGGAATATTAATGATTATAATTATGAAATTATGATCATAGTGGTAATGCCTTATATTTATATGTCAAATTATATAGAAGTCTATGCTTTATGTCAGAGTAGACCCAGGTGGCGCTAGTGGTAAAGAACCTGCCTGCCAGTGCAAGAGAGATAAGAGATGGGGGTTCGATCCCAGGGTCGGGAAGATCCCCTGGAGGAGGGCATGGCACCCCACTCCAGTATTCTTGCCTGGGGAATCCCATGGACAGAGGAGCCTGGAGGGCTACAGTCAGTAGAGTCACAAGAATTTGGACATGACTGAAGCGATTTAGCACACGTGCAGATTATCTTAGCTTGTGAAATGATAGAAGGTGAAGAGTGGTGCTTGTCTGGTTTTTGAATGTGTCATGTAGAAACACAGCAAATTTATGAGCGAGCTCTTTGGTGGTGCTGACAGTGCTGGTTAAGATGGTCTTGGATGATAGTCCCAACAGCAAGAGACAGTTTTACTTAGGAAGGAGATAAATTGGTAATTTGACTGTCTTCAGTAAGCCCACTTACTTAAGACAACCCCTTATTATAAGCGTGGACTTTTTAAAAAGTAGAATTTCTTTTTTTTCCTTATTGTTTCACTCCTCTCCCCACCCCATCACTGTCAACATTCTGGGGCAAACTTCCTTCCTGTTCTTTTTTATGCAGATTTTCACATGGCTGAGCTCACGCTGGAGGTGTAATTTTGCGTTTTACTTTTTGTATTGAAAAGCAGATTGTAGGGACTTCCCTGGCTGGTGGTTCCTTGGTTAAGGCTCTGTGCTTTCAGTGCAGAGAGCTCAGGTTCAATCCCTGGTCAGGAAACTAAGATCCCACATGCTGCATGGTGTAGCCAAGTGAAAAACGTACTGCAGTCATTTTCCTGTGTCTTTAACTCTCCATAAAATCACACCAATGGCTGCATAATATGACGTCACTTGGATTTATACTAGTTCATTTCACCAATTGTCTAACATTGGACTGTTAATATTATTCAATTTTAAACGAAAGAATGTGCCTGCAATGGAGGAGACCCAGGTTCGATCCCTGGGTCAGAAAGATCCCCTGGAGAAGGAAATGGCAACCCACTCCAGTATTCTTGCCTAGAGAATCGCATGGACTGAGGAGCCTGGTGGGCTATAGTCCATGGGGCTGCAAAGAGTTGGACACGACTGAATGCTAACTCTTCATTACCCTCATTATGGAAGTAGTGATGCAGCCTCGACTTTGTTTCTTTCTTAAGAGAACGAGCCAGATTCTCTGGGTCTAAGAACTATGGTTTCTATGAGAATTTTCCATTTTGGAGGATGTGGAAGTCTCTCTGAGACTCAGTGGGGTCTTCAAGGACTCTCTAAAGTCTGTACCTGTGTTGAGTCCCCAGTGTTTTCTTTTGTGACGATGGGAACAGCACGTGGTGTTCCCATTTCCTCTTCTTAAACCATCGCCAGGCTGTCATTTCAGCAACATCTTAACAAATGAAAATCCTCGTCTGAGTCAATAGTAATTATAGAAATTTATCACAATTGCCAATCAAGGTGTTCTGAAGAGACTCATCTTTCTGGTTAAATTAGCTTTCACTGCACGCAAACAGTGAGTTATCTTTAGGAAATCAATTGCAGGGAAATCACAGCTTTCATGGAGTGATATAACCTTGCCAACTGTCTTGTTATACATAATTCCTCTCCCAAGAAATCCAGCTGGGCTCATGTGACTTACTTTTTGGATTCGTATTTCAATGCAGAAAACATGAACAAGCCCAGGAAGGAGGTGGGGGCATGGACCAAGATACTTGCAGCTGCTAAACCATCACCCCCGTAGAAGTCAGTAGGGTAGAGCGTTCATCATAAAGGACTTTAATCCAGTGGATTTGGGGGAGAACAGTTGGTTTCAGGTGGTGGATATTATTGGCTACCCTTTGCATGCTTACACTAGAAGAAACTCTAGTTGAAAGGTGTATGTGTGTGCACTCAGTAGCTCAGTCGTGTCCAGCTTTTTGCAACCCCATGGACCCCACCAGGCTTCTCTGTCCATGGAATTTTCTAGCGAAGAATACTGGAGTGGGTAGCTATTTCTTACTCTAGGGGCTCTTTCTGGCCCAGGGATCAAAATTGTATCTCTTATGTCTGCCAATCCATGCATTGGTGGTTTCTTTACCACTTAGGGTAATGACTGACCTCTTAAAAAAGAAAAAAAAAGATAGTAACGTAGGGATTTCCCTGGTTGCCCAGTGGTTATGGAGCCCACACACTCTGAAGCCCACGCACCAAAACTAAAGATCCTGCATGATGCAATGAAGATCTTGTGTGCTGCAACTAAGACCCAACGCAGCCCCCCCAAAAAGAAAACAAAAAAAGCAGTAACATAGAAAGTTTTTCTGAAAAACGTGGACTATATGGAGTGATCAGAGATCATTTCCTGCAGCAGTCGGAGAAGGTTCGTTTTAGTGTTTAATCTCTGCTGTAGGTTCCCACATCAAATATATGGCTCATTGATGCTATAACAAGATGGTAATTAATATGCAATTAACCCAGAATTACTAGGGAATTACCATGTGATTTTTCAATGAACTTGACTTAGCAATTTTTATACTTATTGGCTGTGCCCCGTGCATGTTTTCTTCCTGGAACATTTGTGAATATACTGAGTGATGCCGGTGGTCATGAAAATCAGATAGAATCTTAGACTTTTACATTAGCCTGACTAGCCTTGGCTTGGCATGTGTATAAAATAAATATGCTATAATACACTTTGGGATTGGGAGGTTATTAGCAGAAGGCAGAAGGACTTCTTTTAAGTTACGTGTCAGTATCACATTAAACACTTCTTCCTTGAGCTGTCTCATTTAATCCTCACCTCAACACTCTGGGATCAGATTATTACTTTTCCCATTTTTACAGATCAGGAAACTAAAGCACTTGCCCAAGCTCACAAAGCTAGGAAATGGCAGAGGAGGGGTTTGAACCCAGCTAGTGGACTCTGAAGTCCACATCCAATGGCTCTTTCCTTCCTGTGTTCTCTAGCAAAGGCCCCTAGGGGCCGTGTGCTAACAGTCACTCCTGAAAGCACAATACCTTCATCACCCCAGTCTGTTGGGTACTGCCTTGAGAATATCAGAGGCACTTTCTCTGTATTGAAGCTTGGTCTCTTTCTGGTAGATGGGTAAATGCAGGCTCTGGGGAGGGACAGATTGCAAGGACTGCTCTCTCCTTCTAGTTTTGCACAAACATTTGTCTGATTTGGGGTAAGTCACTTAATATTTCTAGCCTCAGTTGCTTCCTTTTTAAAAATAGACAATTTAAAAGCTTACTTTTCATTTGCAGTTACTACAAAATATTGGCTGTATTCCCCGTGTTGTTTAATGCATCCTTGAGTCTGTCTTACACTCAGTGGTTTGTCTCTCCCACTCCCCCACCCCTGTGTTGACCCTCCCTGCTTCCCTCTCCCCACTGGTAACCACAAGTTTGCTCTCTGTGTCTGTGAGTCTGCTTCTTTTTTTGTTATATTCACAAGTTCCAAGTCCATCCATGTTGCTGCAAATGGCAAAATTTCATGTTTATGGCTGAGTAATATTGCATTGTATAAATATATATACATATATACCACATCTTTATCCATTCATCTGTTGATGAGCACTTATGTTGCTTTCATATCTGACTATTATAAATAATGCTATGAGTATTAGGATACATGTACCTTTTTAAAGGGCTTCCCAGGTGGTAAAGAACCTGCCTGCCAGTGCAGGAGATATGCAGATGTGGGTTTGACCCCTGTGTATGGAAGATCCTCTGGAGGAAGGCACCAAAAACCGGCTTCAGTCTTCTTGCCTGGAGAATCCCATGGACAGAGGAGCCTGGCGGGCTATAGTCCGTAAGACTGCAAAGAGTCGGACATGACTTAAGCGACTTAGCATAGCACAGCACAGCACATCACATCTTTTTAAATTAGTGTTTTTGGGTTTTTTGGATATAAACCCAGGAGTGGAATTGCTGAGTCATGGTTCATTTTCTTTTTTGAAGATAAAATTGCATGAGATGAATTGCATGAGATGAAGACTCCTTCCAGAAACTAGATTTTTAATTCTATGGAATGAATCATTTTAGACACCTTCCTAAATTCTCATACAGTTTCAGAGGCTCCATAACATAGTTCTAAAATTGTGAATTTCAGACAGAGGGCCTGGTTAGAAACATCATGACATTATTCTGAGAGTCGCCAGGGTTGGAGGAAAGAAGGTGTGAGGCAAGGAAGTTGAGACTCGGCTCTGATGGGGAGAGTCAAGGAGAAAGGCTGGCGTCCGTCCGGGGTCAGACACAGTGAAACTCGGAAGGGAAAATGACTGAACGTGAGAAATATGGTGGACGGGGGGACTTAAATGGGAAATCTGATCTAAAAGTTAAATGACGTCTAGGGCAGTTTGTTGGTGTCTAAAGAGTTTTTGGAATAGAATAGAATGGAATAGAATAAACTAAAAGAATATAATTGAGTCAAATAAAATAAAATGCTAGGCTTCTCTGCCTGGACAGTTGATGCTCAGTTTTTAGGCAGATTTCTGTGCTGTTGGGATTCAGGGCACAAATACGTGCTGGATGGCTCTCTCATTTTGCAGAGGTAGGACCAGTGTTGTTGCATTCGGGGAGCTTTGTAGAAGTTTGTGCATTTGGGAAAGGGCCCCCCAGGGGCAGGCACCGCTCCTGAGGAATGTGGCTTGGGAGCAGATCCTGTGTTTGAGAGAGAGGTGATCCTTCCCAGCAGCAGTGGTCCACATGACCGGGACAAGACCGGATGTGTGGGTCTGGTCTCCACTTTCCTGCTTAGTCGGACACCCTCATGTTTATATTTAACCTGCATGCCCACCTGCAACGCCGCCACCTTGGGAACAGGGGTCCCGATGTCGGAAGAATCAAAGGCTTAGCCCGTGTTGCTACAGGGTTAAGGGTCCTCTATCTATGCAGGTGGCCTTCTGCCTGCAGAGTGGAATTGAGTCGTCTCCCTGATTCTGAGCCTCCTGTTTATAGGCTGTGGCTTCTCATGTATGTTGGGGGTGCTAATACTCTTTTGTTCTCCAAGTTGATAGACTGGGGAGATGGCACAAGGGCATCAAATCAACCTGCTAGTCCTCGTCTCTCCTCTTGATCTCATCGTGAGCTTAGGGGCCAAAGTAGTTTATGGCCTGCTCCTGTCTGCAGAGGTTGTTGGGGGAACCCTGCTCTGAGAAATAATGTCCTTGTATTAACTCAGCCAGCATCTGAGCAAATCAAAAAAGAGGGTCATAGGCTTCTGAAGTCAGTGCCTTTTCTTTCAGAACAGCAAGGGCGAGGGCCTTGGAAACCGCAGCCTTTCAATCAGAGCCCAGAGCCAAACACAACATGATGGCCTTGCCTGTGCCCTCAGCATCCCCTGGAGCCCCGACTCACAAATCTGTAGAAGGCGGCAGCTCTTTACCCTGAAGGGGCCTTGGAGCATCCTCCAGTTCTGTGGAAGCTTCTGTCATTGCTAGAAGCGAATGCTACCCTCGGGGCCCCCAGAGCTTAAAGGTACAGGGCCTGTGAGCGTCTTGGAAGCTGGTGAGGCAGGGATGGTGGGTAAATAGTCAGCAGAGAAACAAGCTGATAAATGTTTACAAAAGAACGTATGACTTTTTCTCTTGTCCTCATTTGTTATGGCAAAAGCAATCCAACAATGTAAAATGAAATAAAAAAATAGAAAAGCATGACCCCCAGCCCTACATCTCTATACAACTATTTTCACTTTTGCACATTGACTCTGGTTCTTGTGTATAGTTACACAGTTCTACATCAGTGATGTAATTTGTATTATATTATATGTTGGTAGCCGAATACTAAATCCCTTCTCCTATTTCTTCTTCCTATCTTCCTGTTTCTCAGTTGTAATGGCTAGATACTATTCATCTGTTAAAATAAGAACATACTTTCAAAACCTTGCTCTTTAACCATTATTTCTTCTCTGCCCTAATATCTTTCTTGACTTCATCCCACATGGACAGGAAGAAGTACGTATCATGTTTAAACTTTAGAAAATATCCTGGGCTGGCCAAAACTGAGAAAATGGAAACACGAAGATCTTGCCTTCCATCATTGTACTTCATAACACTTGTCATCAGTAAATTTATACTGGAAAAATCAGCCTGTAGTTTGTAAAACTACTTCAGGCATGTTATGAGATCCTCCCCACAAGTGTATGGTAGAACTTTTCTTACTTTTACAGATGAAGAAAAAGAGCCACATCAAAGGAAGTTGTGGTTCTAGGACATAAAATCAGACTTCTGACTCACTGTCCAGTGAACTCCTATTCACCCTTCAAAGCCCAAATCACACATAATGATTTCTCAGTAACTTTTGTTACCAGTGCTCTCTTAAATTTCATTCTCGTAGAATGAAAATTTCCTTTTCTTGCTTTAAAAAATTGCGGTAAAGTGTACACAACATACAAGCAATCATGTTAATAATTAAGTTCAGTGGCATTAAGTACTTACACACTGTTGTGCAACCGTCTGTCTCCAGAATGTTTTCATTATCCCAAACAGAAACTCTGTATCCATTAAATACTAAACTACTTATTCCCTTTAACCTTTGGTAACCTCACTTATTTCTTCTGCTTTTATGAATTTGCTTTGAGTAGGTACAACATATAAGTGGAAGCACATAATATTTGTTCTTCTGTGCCTGATTTATTTTACTTAGCATTATATCCTCAAGGGTCTTTCATGTTATCATACATATCAGAATTTCCTTTCTTTTGAAGGCTATAAAATATTCATGAGTGTGTGTGTGTGTGTGCATGTGTGTGTGTGTATCTCATTTTGTTTATATCTGTTGATGGAGACTTGGGTTGTTTCTCTTTTGCTTATTCTATATAATGCTGCTGTGAACATGGGTGTCTAAGTGTTTTAGTCCCAACTTTTTTTTTGTTTGAGTCCCAACTTTTAATTTTTTGAGAGTGGAATTGTTAAAATCTATGTTTACCTCTTTGAGGAGCCACTGACCACTTCTCCATATTGGCTCTGCCGTTTTATGTTCCCACTAGCTATGCCCAAGAGTTCCAGTTTCCCCTTACTAGAAGTTATTTTTGATAATAACCATTTTAATGGGTGTGAACTGGAGCTTCATTGCCTTTTAAACATCTATGAAACATGTCTCTGTTGATCACTCTATGCCTTGCGCCATCTTGCATGCTTTATATGCCGGAATCCTTCTGTGTAGTCTACAATATAACAGCAGTGGCTCCACAAAGATGCCCTTATCCCTGGCAGTTTTGAGTGTGTTACTATGTACAGCACGAGGGAATCTGCAGAAGGACTTAACGGGAGAGTGACTCTGGATTAAGTGGGTTAATAATTCTGGATTATTATTTGAGTGGTCCAGTCAAATCACACGAGTCCTTCAAAGTGGAAGAGGGAAGCAGAAGGTGGGTCAGATGTGAGTGAGGACTTGACTCCGTATTGCTGGCTTTCAAGAAATATGGCAGCCTCTAGAAGCCTCTAGAAGCTGTGAGCTGTTCTTAGCTTCAGATGACAAGGAAGCCAGCTCTGTGGTCACATGGAACTGAGCTCTGCCAATAACTGGAAATGTACCCTCCCCTAGAACTTATGGGAAGAAACAGCCTTGCCAACACCTTGATTTTAACTCAATGAGTCTGTAGGTGTGACTTACAGAATTGTAAGATAATGCATTTGTGTGTATATGTGTGTGTATTTGGCTGCGAGGCATGGGGTATCTTAGTTCCTCAACCAGGGATCAAAACCCATGTCCCCCCCAGTGGAAGTGTGAGTCTTAACTACCGGACCGTGAGGGAAGTCCCTAAATTTGTGTTGTTCAAACTGCTGAGTTTGTGATAATTTGTTATGGCAACAGGAAAGTTCAGGTAGTCACAAAGCTAGTAAAAGGCAAGGTTGTACCCGAGGTCATATTACAAAGCCTGTGTTCTCGCCATTATATAATGTTTCATATTTTAAAATGTTCCAGGTTCAGGACTATCCTACACTATGTTAAATTAGAAAATAGAAGATGTGGGTTTGTTTTTCCTTTGGAAATAAACTTATTGTTGAAAAAAACAATAAAGCTTCTTCAAAGAGAGCCAAACAATACATAAATATGCACAAAATAAAGTAAAAACTCCCGGAGACTGCATAACCTAAAAATCAGCAAGCACTACCACCATTTTCACAAATGTCCTTCTAGAAAATCTGTTTTGCATGTGTGTATGATAAATATTTATATTTTATATACATTTCTGTAATTGCTTTCTTGACTGGACAATTTTTCATAGATATCTTTGTGTCAGTAAATATAGATCAACCCCATTATTTTAGGTGACTGAGTACTATTCAATTGTATGGATATTTCATAATTTCTTGAAGCAGTTCTTATAAATGGACATTTATGTTTTTTACACTATTTAGCTCTTAAAAACAATGCTGTGATTAGTGCCTTTTTATCTTATCATACTCATTTAAATATCCTATACAGGTAATTTCTGGGAGTGGAGATGTTCAAGGAGTATGCATAAATTACATTTTTATATATTTTGAAAAAAATACCTTCCAGGATGGTTTGATAACTTACATTCTCAGCAACACTGCCTGAATGAGTCAGTGTTTCTGTAAAGTCATTATCACTAGGCTTTGTTAATCTTAGTCTTTGTCTACCTGATAAGTAAAAAAAAAATTAGATAAATGCATCATTATTCTTTTGGTTTTGACTTTCTGGTTACTATCACAATGAAATTTTTTAAAAAATGCTTCTTGGTCACTCGTATTTCTTTCTTCATGGGCTGCCTGTGAAAAATTGATTTGACATAGTATTGAAGTATAGACTTTGAACAGACAAACCTGGTCTGAATCACTGCTTCATCATCTGTTAGTTGTGAGAGCTTGAGCAACTTACTCAAATCGTCTAAGCCTCAATTTTTCCACCTGTCAAATGAGTGTAACATTATTTACCTCCTAAGGTATCTGAGAGATTTAAGGGAGGTAACTGAATACTGGGAGAAATATCAACAACCTCAGATATGTGGATGATACCATTCTAATGGCAGAAAGTGAAGAGGAACTAAAGAGCCTCTTGATAAGGGTGAAAGAAGAGAGTGAAAAAGTTGGCTTGAAACTCAACATTCAAAAAATGAGGAACATGGCATCAGGTCCCATCGCTTCATGGCAAATAGAAGGGAAAAAGTGGAAGCGATGACAGATTTTCTTTTTTGGGGTTCCAAAATCACTGTGGACAGTGACTGCAGCCATGAAATTAAAAGAAGATTGCTCCTTGGAAGAAAAGCTATCACAAACCTAGACAGCATATTAAAAAGCAGAGACATCACCTTGCCAACAAAGATCCATACAGACAAAGCTATGGTTTTTCCAGAAGTCATCTATGGGTGTGAGATTCAGACCATAAAGAAGATTGAGGGCTGAAGAAGTGATGCTTTTGAATTGTGGTGCTGGTAGACTCTTGAGAGTCCCTTAGACTGCAAGGAGATCAAATCAGTTAATTCTAAAGAAAATCAACCCTGAATATTCATTGGAAGGACTGATACTGAAGCTCCAATACTTTGGCCACCTGATGTGAACTGACTCATTTGAAAGACCCTGATGCTGTGAAAGATTGAAGGCAAAAGAAGAAGGGGGCTGTAGAGGATGAGTTGGTTAGATGGCAGCATCTACTCAGTGGAGATGCCTTTGAGCAAAGTGGAGGACAAGGGAGCCTGGCATGCTGCAGTCCATGGGGTCGCAAAGAGTTGGACATGACTTAGCAACTTGAATGCCAATAAGAACAATTGAAAGCTTTTAGGCTATGCCTGGCATCCAGTAAGGTTTTCATAAATATCAGTAATTATTATTAATGAGATCTTCTGTTTATTCTTTGTGATTTACAGGAGCATGGCACCCCACTCCAGTACTCTTGCCTGGGAAATCCCATGGATGGAGGAGCCTGGTACGTGGCAGTTCATGGGGTCACTAAGAGTCAGACACAACTGAGCAACTTCACTTTCATTTTTCACTTTCATGCATTGGAGAAGGAAATGGCAACCCACTCCAGTGTTCTTGCCTGGAGAATCCCAGGGATGGAGGAGCCTGGTGGGCTGCCGTCTATGGGGTTGCACAGAGTCGGACACGACTGAAGTGATTTAGCAGTAGCAACAGCAGCAGAAGCTCTTTATCCTTTGACATGTCGTCCCAGGTGGCGCTAGTGGTAAAGAATCTGCCCGCAATGCAGGAAACTCAGGTTTGATCCCTGGGTTGGGAAAATCCCCTGGAGAAAATTCTTGCCTGGGAAATCCCATGGACAGAGGACTCCAGTACCTGGGGTCTCAAGAGTTGGACAGGGCTTAGCGACTAAACAACGACAGCATCCTTTGAGGTGGACGTTGCAAAATACTTTGTGTGAGTATATTTTAAACCTGTAGAAATGGAGAGGAAAAACACACCAGTATCATGTATGGATGTGAGAGTTGGACTGTGAAGAAAGCTGAGCGCTGAAGAATTGATGCTTTTGAACTGTGGTGTTGGAGAAGACTCTTGAGAGTCCCTTGGACTGCAAGGAGATCGAACCAGTCCATTCTGAAGGAGATCAGCCCTGGGATTTCTTTGGAAGGAATGATGCTAAAACCAAAACTCCAGTACTTTGGCCACCTCATGGGAAGAGTTGACTCATTGGAAAAGACCCTGATGCTGGGAGGGATTGGGGGCAGGAGGAGAAGGGGATGATAGAGGATGAGATGGCTGGATGGTATCACTGACTCGATGGACGTGAGTCTGACTGAACTCCGGGAGTTGGTGATGGACAGGGAGGCCTGGCGTGCTGCGATTCATGGGGTTGCAAAGAGTCGGACACAACTGAGCAACTGAACTGAACTGAACTGAACAGTCACATACCTGGTAGGGGACCACACGGTCAAAACTTAAGCTGTACCCTAAACAAAACCTGGCAGTCTTCCTAACTGGTTAGATCTGGCTTCATAAACCCTTTCATTAGCATGATACTAGCTGATCAAAACTCTCCGTCTTTAGGGAGCTGGGAGCCCTACCCTTTACGGCTTCTTGGGGTCTGCCCTGGTGGCTCAGAGGTTAAAGCGTCTGCCTGCAATGCAGGGGACCTGGGTTCGATCCCTGGGTCGGGAAGATCCCCTGGAGAAGGGAATGGCAACCCACTCCAGTATTCTTGCCTGGAGAATCCCATGGATGGAGGAGCCTGGTGGGCTACCGTCCACTGGGTCACAGAGTTGGACATGGCTGAGCGACTTCACTTTCTCGCTTTCTTGGCTATGAGCCCTGTAAGGGGCTTTCTGGTTGACCTTTCTGTCTCTGACTGGTGCACGTTTCCCTCGGCCTTGCTGCTCGGCTGAGTGCTGTCTCCTCCCTCGGAGGCGCTAGCCGGCTCAGTTTGGAACAGGGGCCAAGGCCCTGCCCCCTTTCTCTGGCTGAGACTTTTCCCTGAATCATCAGCTTCTTTCTCTTTACTGATTGACTCGGGGGCCCAGCCCGACAGCCGCTGACAGAGGAGTGATCCGTTGATTCATGTTAACAACTATTAATAGGGCTCATTATTTCCTGGGAAACCGACAGGATGACGCTCCTCCTTGTCTTCTGTTTTCAGGGCACAATTGATTCCTCTTCACCGCATTAAGTGGCAGCCGTTTAAATCATATTGATGCCTCCAGTTCACAGGGATGCCTCTGATGTCTCGTGTGTTAACAAATTAAATATGGATGCGGGAATCCTGAGTGTGCCATTTCCCTGTTGTTGCACAGAGGATGGAGTAAACTGCACGGATTGAGGCCCTGGGTTTTAAAACTTTTGAGGCATAAGGATGCTTATATAGCCTATTTGGGAGGAGTTTCCATTCACATGTCTTTCTATCTGACCTCTGTCTCTGTATGCTTTGCCTCTCCCCCTCAGTTCCCTCTTTTTTTTTTCCCCTAAGTTTTGGCCAAGTGGCATTTGGGATCTTAGTTCCCCAACCGGGGGTCAAATCGGCACCCCCTGCAGTGGAAGCACAGAGCATTAACAACTGGGCCATCAGGGAAGTAACTTTTATTTATTTACATTTTGGCCATGGCGTTCAGGATCTTCCCCAACCAAGGATCAAACCGGCGCCGCCTGCACTGGGAGCGTGGGGTCTCAACCAGGGGACCTCCAGGGAAGTTCTGAATTTCCTTTTTATTTATGGTGGTTTTAACACCCCCAGTGCCTCAGTGGACTTACTCAAGAGAATCTTTTTTTCTTTTTCTTTTCTTTTTTTTTTTTACAAGATTTGGCCTCTTTGGTCTCTTCTAGAAGGATGCTGAACTTGTTTTCAGTGCACATGTTTTGGGCAGGTGGAGTGGCCAGACAGGTGAGTGTGAATAAGAAATTAAAGTGGGCTTGGGAGGAGAAAGCATAAGATTCAAGATCAGTTACCTTTAAAAAGATGTTAAAAAAAAAGACATTAATGCATATATATGGAATGTAGAAAAATGGTACAGATGAACCTATTTGCAGGGCAGGAATAGAGACACAGACATGGAGAAGCGACGTGTGAACGCAGCGGGGGAAGGAGAGCATGGAGTGAATTGAGAGAACAGCACTGATGTATATACACTACCCTGTGTAAAATAGACGGCTAGTGGGAAGCCTTGTATGGCGCAGGGAGCTCACGCTCTGTGATGACCTAGAGAGCTGGGATGCAGAGCGGGTGGGAGGGAGCCTTAAGAGGGAGAGGGTACGTCATACTGATGGCCGATGCATGTTGTTATCAGGCAGAAACCAACTCAACACTGTAAAGCAATTATCCTCCAATTAAAAAAACAACTAAAAAAAAAAGCAAGGCTTAAAGAAAGTCACTCCATATGGACATCAGTGCAGTCTGAAAAAGTCCAGACACTGGACTCTTGTGGCTTATTTTATTAAAGAAAGAAAAGAAAGTGAAGTCGCTTACTCGTGTCTGACTCTTTGTGTCCCCATGGACTGTAGCCTACCAGGCTCCTCCATCCGTGGGATTTTCCAGGATTTCCTTCTCCAGGGGGTCTTCCTGACCCAGGGATCGAACCCGCGTCTTCAGCATTGCAGGCTTTACCATCTGAGCCACCAGGGAAGCCCCTATTTTATTAAAAACAAAATGCAAATAAACTAAACCATTGTCCTTTCAACTACCGTGGCCTGCCTGCTTGCAAGAGGGGACACTGCTGATGGATGTCTCTTTTCTTTTGATGTGTCATTTCCTCAGGGCGGGGTCTACACCATCTGACCTGGTCAGCGAGGCTGCAGTCCCCTCAGTGGTCCTGAACCCAGGGGGAAAGTTGTGCATCTTCTCGAGTGCCTTCAGGAGGATGCTCCCCCTGCCCCAGGCAGCCTGGTTCTGTGTGGGTGCATTTCTGAATATATGTGACTTGTCTGGGAGTTACTGATTAGCCAAGTGCAGCACAAAGCCATCGAAGGAGGAAAGACCTCAGAAGGATTGATGTGTAATGGGCTTCACGCAGTGGACTGGGCTCAAATGAAACTGCCCCGAGAAGGAGCTGTGGTGGCGATTGGCTCCTTCAAACCCAGTGAGTGGGCGGCCCCAGCTTCTGTGGGTGGCATGCCCGATGGATTGAACATTGCAGCCTGGGAAAAACATGGGAAGGTGTGGCTGCGGTTGATGGTGGCTGTCAGCCCAGTAAGTGGTGCCCGAGAGAGTCTGGGGAGGGAGTAGGGTCCTGTTAGCCCAGAGCCAGGGGCTCCCTTCCTTCCTGCTTCACTGACCCCTGGGTGTCCAGAGAGTTGAAGAATGCTGAAGATCCTTGTGCAGATAACACACGAATGTTGTACCTTCTGTGATCGCACAGCCAAGGGGCAAACAGAAGGAGGCCGTCATTAGCTAGCTTTTGATTGGAACAGTCACAGAGGAGTCCCTGCGTGCAGGCCGAGCATTCGGGGGGACAGGGACTCCCCAGAAAAGGAATAAAGTGGAGGCAAGCAGGAAATGCCTGTGTCTACTTCCCTGGGGGACCCCATTTCCTCCTTTTGGGACAAGTCAAGGAAATCACTTTGGGTTGGATGGGCAGCCCTCCTGTTTTCTGAGGAGGTGGCTACAGAGGGTACGGCCAGGCCCCAGACCCTTACATTCCCTTAGTCTGCTGATGGATCAGTCATTACTTTGTCTCTTAGTTTAGGGCAGTAGTCCCCAATCTTTTAGACACCAGGGATCGATTTTGTGGAAGGCAATTTTTTCACGGACCTGGTGGGAGGGGGATGGTTTTGGGATGACTCAAGCACATTACATTTATTGTGCACATTATTTCTGTTACTGTTACATTGTGAGATATAGTAACCATACAACTCACCACAGTGCTGAACCAGTGGGAGCCCTGAGCTTGCTTTCCTGCAGCTGACGGTCCTATTTGCGGTGATAGGAGAGTGACAGGGAGTGGCTGTGAAGTGAAAGTCGCTCAGTCATGTCAGACTCTTGGCGACCTCCTGGGCTATACAGTCCATGGAATTCCCCAGGCCAGAATACTGCCTTTCTCTTCTCCTGGGGAATCTTCCCAACCCAGGGATTGAACCCAGGTCTCCCACACTGCAGGCAGATTCTTTTCCAGTTGAGTCACCAGGGAAGCCCAAGAATACTGGAATGGGTAGCCTATCCCTTCTCCAGGGAACTCTCCCCGACCCAGGAATCAAACTGGGGTCTCCTGCATTGCAGGCGATTCTTTACCAGCTGAGCTACCGGGGAAGGCCTGGGAAGGCAGGGAGCAGCTGAGACCATCCCTGGGTTCCCAGGGGCAGATTCAAACAGTTGCTAATTAGGGAAGTGAGGTAAGGCAGAAAGTAACAACAGAGCAATGGGCAGGGTCCTGCTCCCTCCTCCAGGGATGTGCAGGACAATTTCACTCATGTCTCCGAGCTCCTCTACATTTTTAAAGGATGTCACTGAGACCCAGAGAAGTCTAGTATAACTTGCCCAAGTTGGCACAGCCAGCCTGTGACCAATACCATGATAAAATTAAGAGTTCATATCTTTCGAGTCCAAGTTTAATACTTCTTTGTTTTATGAATAGATTTTACTTGTTTTTAAAAATTAAAGAAAAATTCTTTTAGGTCATGCTGTGCGGCTTAGTTCCCTGACCAGGGATCAAACCTTTGTCCTCTTCATTGGGAGTGTGGAGTCTTAACCACTGGACTGCCAGGGAAGTCCCTAAACTTTATTTTTTTTTAAGAGCTGTTTTAGGTTCACAGCGAAATCAAGCAGAAAATACAGAAGTTCCCATACACATGTTCCCATTCTCACAGATGTACGGTAGCCCCTGACCACAATGGTGCATTTGGTACCATCAAGGAATGTACCTCCTCATCACTCAAAGTCCTTGTGGACAGACACCAGGGTTCCGTCTGGTGTTGTCCATTTCACAGGTTTGGACAAATGTATGAATGACATATATCCATCACTATAATAATATACAAAATAGTTTATTAAAAATCCTCGGTGCTCTATGCTCTATCTGTTCATCCCTTTCTGCCTCCTCCGTCTTAAAACCATAGACCTTTTTACTGTCTCCATAGTTTTACCTTTTCCAGAATGTAGAGTTGGAATCATTAGGCATGAAGGCTTTTCAGATGCTTCTTTTACTTAGCAATATGTACTTAATCCTAAAGGAAATCAATCCTGAATATTCGTTGGAAGGACTGATGCTGAAGCTGAAGCTCCAATACTTTGGCCACCTGATGTGAAGAACTGACTCATTGGAAAAGACCCTGATGCTGAGAAGATTGAAGGCAGGAAGAAAAGGGAACGACAGAGAATGATGATGGGATGGCATCAGACTCAATGGACATGAGTTTGAGCAAACTCTGGGAGATAGTGAAGGACAGAGAAGCCTGGCCTGCTGCAGTTCATGGGATCGCAGAGTTGGACACGACTGGGCGACTGAAGAGCAGTAATGCACTTCATGCTCTTTTCAATGTAGCTGATGCTTCTCAGGTCCAAAAAATTACCCACTGTTGGCCAGAGCATAAAGGCACTCAAGCCTGCCAGATTTTGTCATTGTAATGCATTTGCATAATAGCTATAAGACGCCTTAATAACAGCCAATTGTGAACATGCAGTATGATTTCATTTATTCTGACTTTCCACCTCCTGATCCTCAACCTCTCCTGAAGACAGGACACCCCTCCCCACTCTCCCCGTCCCCCCGACCCCACCCGCCCGCCCCATGCCGACAGCCACAGGACTCTGAACTGGTGGCTTCTGTATAACTAATGAGGTATAAATAGTAAGACAAAATGGGCAGAGAGAAATCAGGAGCCAGGGGACAAGGACGCAGACACAGACGCGGTGACCTCTGATCATCCAAAGTTGTTTATTGAACACATTTTTGTGCTAAGACCGCCTGCTGTCCCCAATCCGCATGCAGCCTTCATTCCTAATTAAAGCCAGCGGCTAGGATGGAAAAAAACAATTTCAAGGCGAGGAGGTGGGGTAGGGAGCCAACAATCACTTCCTTTTCTCTCATTTTAGGGAGACTCTGAGCTTTTACCAGGTGAAGCTGGCCTGAAGGACATGTCCAGAAAATGAAAATCCAGGGTAATAGGAATCCTTTGAATTTACTGTGTTCCATTTCACTCCGGCCTCTGGGACTTCCCTGCTTGGTCTAGTGGTTAAGACTCTGAGCTCCTGATGCAAGGGGTAGGGGTTTAATCTCTGGTCAGGGAACTAAATGCTACATGCTTGTGGCCAAAAACCCCCCACAAACAAGCAAAAACAAAACAAAACAAAACAAAAAAACACCTCACAGCTTGTCACCCAAGCCTCAGGGCTAGGGCCGCTCATAGGAAAGGGAGCCATAAATGAAGGCAAGTTAGCCTTTGTCAGCAGATGCTCCCAGTGTACATGACTGTCCTTGCCTGAATTAGTGCTGGAGCCTCAATCAGAGGCAACTGCTATTCAAAGATGACTTTGGTTACCATCCATCTCTCTCCTCTCTTCAGTCCATTGCACTGGTCCTCAAAGTCTGGTGGACATCAGAGGCTTTAAAAAATACAGACAAGTGTGTTTTCTGTAATATCTATCTAGATCTATTTCTTTGTATGTGTTACATATATATGTATGTATGGTGATGGTGAAGTCGCTCAGTCGTGTCCGACTCTTTGTGACCCATGGACTGTAGCCTACCAGGCTCCTCCGTCCATGGGATTTTCCAGACAAGAATACTGCAGTGGGTCGCCATTTCCTTCTCCAGTATATATGGTAGCTATATATAAACATATAAAAATAAATAAATATAAATAGATGGATCGTTCCTCTGTCCATGGGAGTTCTCCAGGCAAGAATATTGGAGTGGGTTGCCATGCCCTCCTCCATGGGATCTTCCCAACCCAGGGATCGAACCCAGGTCTCCCACATTGCAGGTGGATTCTTTACCATCTGAGCCACCAGGGAAGCCCATATAAATATTTATATACATATACATATTTATATAAAATAGCTATGTTTATGTGTGTACCCAGTTGCTCAGTTGCATCTGACTCTTTGTGACCCCCATGGCCTGTAGCCCTGGGGGCTCCTTTATTTATGGGACTCTCCAGGCAAGAATAATGGAATGGGTTGTCATTTCCTCCTTCAGGGGATCTTCCCGACCCTGGGATTGAAACCACATCTCTTATGTCTCCTGCAAGAATACTGGAGAGGGTAGCCATTCCCTTCTTCAGGGGATCTTCCTGACCTAGGGATCGAACCCAGGTCTCACGCATTGCAGGCCAATTCTGTACTGTCTGAACCACCAGGAACCCCATATATATATATATACAACTTCTTGCTATTTGTTTCCAAGATACACTATGTCAGATGCTCCGCTGGTGGAAGCAGAAAGGGGCCACAGGTGAGGGGGTGGACAATGGGAGGATGGAAAGAATGTACCTGAAGGAAGAGGGGTCCGACAGGAACAGTGCCTCGGGGTGAGATGGGCCAGGCAGATAGATGCTCCTCATCCTGACGGCGCGTGTCCCGGGTAAAGGGATTGATGAGCACAGGTAGCCCTGGCGTCCTGTCCTATCCCTGTTACCCCAGGGCCTTCTAAACCACTGAGCCAACAGCAATTCGTCTGGAAGGACATACTCCATGACCTTCCTGTATCCTCACGCTGCGTTCTTTGGGCGTCGAGTCCCAACCAGCCACGGACTGGTGAAGCTCTGTCCACACGCGGCTTTTCGAGAGGCAGATGGAACCTTTTGGGTCCCGGGTAGCTCACCTCTGTGGTTGTTTTGCCCATTTGCTATAAATGACTATCTCTAGCACTTGGTTAATTATGTGATTACAGCACCCAGTGACAAGGAGAAAATTAAAAATCCATGCTGCATTTTCCAGAACACTTTATTGCTCTATGCAAAAGAGGGCAAAGGCAATTTAGCAGAGCTGCTGTGAACAAGAGCTGTTTCCTTCCCCTTGCTTCGGCCCCTCCCTCGCTTCGCCCTGGGGAGAAGCTGAGTTCGCAGCTGACTAAAGCAGGAAAGAGAGCAGGTGTGGAAGAAAACATAAATTACCATTATCCGTGACAATTCTGGGCAGGGCCCCCCACAGAGAAGGCGCTTAGCCAGAAGGTGTTCCCTCCTAATTTCAATAAAGCCCAGGAAGGTGTGGACTTCGGGCCAGCGCATTAGTGTCCAGCACAGACTCAGCCTGGGCTCCATGTGTGATCTTTATTTCTTTATGTTCACCTGTTGTGATTGCGCTTCCTTAGAAAACCCCAGGAAGGACTTCCCTGCTGGTACAGTGGATAAGACTCTGCCTGCCAATGCCAGAGACACGAGTTTGATCCCTGATCAGGGAAGATGCCTTATGCCTCTGAGTGGCTGAGCCGATGAGCCGCAACTGCTGAAGCCCGTGTGCCTACAGCCCGACTCTGCAACAAGAGAAGTCACTCCAAGAAGACCATGCTCTGCAACCTACAGAGTAGCCCCTGCTTGCCACTACTAGAGAAAGCCCTCTCGCAGCAAGGAAGACCCAGCACAACCAAAAATATAATAAATAAATCAAAATGAAAAAGAAATACCCAAGAGACACCAACCAGGACGCCCTGCTAATATGCCAAGACTACATATCTCAGAGCTGAGAAACCCGAGCTGGCCTCTGAACTTCACCCCCTGCCTGGTGTCTGCTGTTGGGCCAGTGCTCACGATCTCTAAACTTTGGTTTCCTCGCTTATAAAATGGAGTTTGAAGATGCATTTTTTTTTTTTTCTCTCTCACATTTTACCATCTCTGAAATCAGGATGCCCTTGTAACAGATGGTGTTTGGGCAGGTGTCAAAGTTTCAAGGACCTCACTTTTTCTTTTTTAGTGTTCCATAAAATAATATCGGGTCTCAGAATTGGCATTTTAGGTTTGATGAAACAAGGTACTGTGTAGGCTCGTTGTAGGATCCAAAGTAGAAATGGATACAATCCATGTGACTGTAATATTGTAAGACTTCAAGGATATGAATGGTAATTCTGGCACCTTGGCGTCTCTTAGACAAGTTATTCATGGGGAAAATAGAATAATCCTCCAGCTCTCCCTAAGAGTTGTCATAAGGCAGTCTAGGACTGAGAAACTAAACAAGGATTAGATGGCAATATTATCTGTACCTTCAACAAATGTTTGTGGATGAAAAGATTCAAGGTGGATACAAAGATAAAGAGAAGCTAGTCGCAGGTGGGGCTTATAGTTTATGCGTAGAGATGGCATACATGGACACAATAGTATCAGTATAATATGCAATATTAATACACTCGAGGATGAGATGGTTGGATGGCATCACTGGCTCAATGGACATGAGTTTGAGCAAGCTCTGGGAGATGATGAAGGACAGGGAAGCCTGGTGTGCTACAGCCCATGGGGTCTCAAAGATTCGGACACGACTGAGCAACAATGTTAATAACACTAGTACAAGGTGGGATGGAATACCTGTGGTAACTGAAGAAAGCACTGTGGGAGGACTTCCCACATGGTCACGTGGCTAAGACTATACACTTCAGTGTAGTGGACCTGAGGTTTCATCTCTAGTCAGGGAACTAGATCCCACATGCTGCAATTAAGACCTGGCACAGCCAAATAAATAATAAATAAATTTTATAAATAGTTATTTTTGAAAAAGCATTGTGAATATAAGAGAATTTCGGCAAATGAATTCAGGAGAGAGAACAGTGGCTTTGAGTCTTGAACTATGTCTAGGGTTTGAAAATGCAGAAATGAAGGAAATGAACAATGAAACATACTAGAAAAGAGTAGGTTGTGCGCAAGAGGTGACGTGATCTAGACTGACTCTAGAGTGCCTGGGGGCTCGAGGGGCACACAAAGGACATGATAGAACTCTATAAATGGCACCATGTCAGCCTGCTTGCTCTAGCCAAGCACTTGGAAGTCATCTCTGATGTCTTTCACTCCTCTTCTTCCTCTGCCTCCCATGTGTGATCCAAGAGTACATTTTGGCACTCTACATCTCCCACATACCAAGAATCAGTTCCTCTCTCTGCCTCTTTTTCTCCAATTCTGGTCCAACTCACCATCATCTCTCACTTGAACCTGACCTCAGCTTCCAACTGGGCTCTTGGCTTCCTTCCTTGCCTTGGTTCCATCTCTTGTCTTCAGAGTAGCCAAACCACCCCTGTTAAGTTGAATATCACAGTGGGGTGTGCCTTTGCTTAAAATCTACTAATGTCTTCTCATCAGACATGGAAGAAAAGTCTAAATTTCTCACCTTTCCTGCAAAGCCTAAGTGGTCCAGGTGTGGCCCCTCCCCGTAGTCCTCCCACACTGCTCCTCATGGAGGAGTTAATCTGCCCTCCGTGGTCTTCTTTTTGGGACTGCCAGGTCTTTATCTTGGCTGGTTCCTTTATTTGACACCGTCACTCCCTAGAGAGTCACATGACTTGCCCTTTGTTATTCACATCTCAGCATAAACGTCACCTGCTCTGATGCTGTCCCTAATCACCCCTTCTAACCAGCTCCCCTGCCATCTTGTCACTCAATTTCTTTTTCCTGCACAGCATTTATCACCATTTAAAATTTTTGCTTGCTTGCTTAACTTGTCTATTCTACTAGGAATCTTTTTAGAAAATTTCTCATTGACATTAAATAATTGAAGTATAGTTGATATATATTAAGCGACTTCACTTTCACTTTTCACTTTCATGCATTGGAGAAGGAAATGGCAACCCACTCCAGTGTTCTTGCCTGGAGAATCCCAGGGATGGGGGAGCCTGGTGGGCTGCCGTCTTTGGGGTTGCACAGAGTTGGACACGACTGAAGCAACTTAGCAGCAGCAGTAGCAGTAGCAGTATATAAGTTACAGGTATGCTATATAGTGACTCAATTTTTAAAGATTATTCTTCATGTGTAGTTATTATAAAACATTTGCTATATACCTCATGTTGTACAATATACCTTTGTAGCCTATTTATTTGTTTTTTGGCTGTGTCATGGAGCTTGTGGGATCTTAGTTCCTCGAACAGGGATCTAACCTGTGTCCCCTGCAGTGGAAGATTGGAGTCTTAACCACTGAACCACCAGGGAAGTTCCAACATATCCTTGTAGCTTATTTATATCTCATGCAGCTAGGAATCTTGATAGTCTTGCATTCTCCAGTATCTCTCATGTCCAGCACAGTGCCTGACACTTACCAGATATTTACTGAATAGATAAGCAAGGCTGCAATAGCAGCTGGAGGTTGGGTTTTGGAGTGCTCAGGTGCCATGCTAAGGAATCTGGACTCTGCTTGATAATCAAGAGAAGAATTGTGAATCTTTGAGCAGGGGATTAACACAATTAAAATTAAATGTCAGGAGAATTAACTGTGGTGGGAGGAGAGATGAATTAGAAAGGAGACTAGAGGTTATGTAGGAAACCAAACCCCAAGCACTAGAGTAACTGACTCTTTCTAAAATATTGTTGGTTTTCTGGCCTCTCCCTTTATCCTTGTGTGTAAGAAGTAGTATTTGGATGCTCATATATTGCCCTGATATAAAATCAGTCCTGAATATTCATTGGAAGGACTGATGCTGAAGCTGAAGTTCCAATATTTTGGCCACCTGATGAGAAGAACTGACTCACAGGAAAAGACCCTGATGCTGGGAAAGATTGAGGGCAGGAGGAGAAGGGGATGACAGAGGATGAGATGGTTGGATGGCATCACCGACTCAATGGACATGAGTTTGGGTAGACTCTGGGAGTTGGTGATGGACAGGGAGGCCTGCTGTGCTGCAGTCCATGGAGTTGCAAAGAGTAGGACATGACTGAGTGACTGAATTGATTGAATTGACTGAATTTGTAACCCCCTGGGACTTCCCAGGTGATGCTTAGTGATAAAGAACCCCCCTGCCAATCCAGGAGACACAAGAAACGTGGGTTCGATCCCTGGAGGAGATCCCCTGGAGGAGGGCATGGTAACTCATTCCGGTATTCTTGCCTAGAGAATCCCCATGGACAGAGGAGACTGGTGGGCTAGGGTCCATAGGGTTGCAAAGAATTGGACACAACTAAAGCAACTTGGCATGCACACACACATAATCCCCTGGTCCTGAAAATATTAGAGCATTCATCACTTTCAAATATTGCTTGTTCCTTCCTCCTTTCCCCCAACCACTCTGGGCTCATTGAGACTGTGGGTCCTGTCTTGTTTTTCTCTTGATTTCAGAATCTGATGCAGTGTAAGGCGTATGGCAAGGGCTTAATAACACGTTTGTGGATGAGAGAAGTAAACCCCTTCAAGTGTTTGTGGAAGCCTATTATCCTGATTCATCTTGGGTTGGTCCATAAGCAAAAGCCTTTCTTGTTGCACAAATCTAGAAATGAAGGGCTTTAATGACCTGGGAAGCTGAGGTACAGAGATAAAAGAATGATGAGTGAAAAGATGGTGAGCTTTTATTTCAGTCTCTCCTCTAGACTTTGACCTATGATTACAGAGTTTTTCAGGTCATAAATGAAGAAGAGATGTTGGAGTGCTGAGAAGGTAACTGTGGTCATAATTCAGTATGTTTTATTTTGGGGAATGAGAAATCCTGTTTTCATTTCATTTGTTGTTTCTAAGCTCTGAAGATTGCCAATTAGCCCTTGCCCTCACTGGATGCCTCGGTAAATTTTTAAAATTCATGGCCCTTGAGAAAACAAAGCAAACAACCCTATTATTTTTCTGTACTTTTGTATCTTTATTATAGTACTTATTATAGCCTGCCTGATATTATGGTTATTCGTTGGTGAGTCTTCTCCGCTCAACTGGGAAATTTTTAAGGCATTCATCTTTTAGCATGGAGCCAGGTACATGGAAAGATCTTAATTGATGCAGGTTACATTGAATTTATTATAATTGTGCATTAAGACCCAGAGAAGGGACAATTTAGCTCTTTGTTAGTCCCTATAGAAACAAGGAGGTCATGTCATGTTTTTTCATCTTTCTGTTGAGCTGAAAACATTTGTACATTGCCTTCAGATAATTCATAGAATTTGTATATATCTTTGTGTTGGTCTATCAGTTATGTATGGAAGTATGTATGTATATATGTATCAGTCCATTTTCTATTTATCTATTCATTATTTAGGGCTTCCCAAGTGGTGCTAGTGGTAAAGAACCTACCTGCCAATGCAGGAGACATAAGAGATGCAGGTTTGATTCCTGGGTTGGGAAGGTCCCCTGGAGAATGGAATGGCACCCCACTCCAGTATTCTTGCCTGGATAATCCCATGGACAGAGGAGCTTGGCGGGCTGCAGTCTGTGGGGTCACAAAGAGGTGGACATGACTTAAGCAACTTAGCACATGCATTCATCATCTCTGTATGTATGTATTTATTGTGCATATATGTATGGATCTATTTATTATATATTTATCTATCTCTCTATCACCTGTGTATGTATGTATGTATACATATATTTATCATCTATCATGTATATAATGTATCTATTACCTATGAATTAAATATATATGTATATAGATATGTAAGTATGTGTGTGTCTGTCTATTATGTATCATCTCTGTATGCATGTATGCATGTAGTATGTACCTATAATCTATCTATTTGTCAGTGAGTCTAATAATACAGATGTCTCACCCACATTAAATAACTTTCCAGAAACCTGGTAGTATCTGTGGGATAAAGATTGCCCTTGAAAGACTTCTATTGGTATATTTCTGAGATTTTTGCATTATTTTGCAGCTTCCAGGGTATGGGCAGGAAGATTTTCCTGGATCCTTATCAAGGATGACTTCTGTGGAGTTTTCCTAAGATGAGGACTCTCTTTGAAGTGGTGAAGAGAATCTGTGCTTAAAGCAATACTTCCATGAAGAGTAGGCAGCTGCAAAGATTCTCTGTGGTCTTGGGCTGAACTTGGGCCATATAGATATATTTAGTCCTGGTGGAGGCCCTCAGAATTGCAGGAGATGTAGCTTCTGAATCTGGAGAGAGCCTTGGAAATCCATAATGGGCTTGCTGGAGCTACTGTGACTGGTGCATTTATTCCCGAAGGTCTGACCCTCTAGACTCAGGGCTTGCTCAGGTGGCTTCCTTTTTGTTCACCTAAGCTCAAGAGGAGATCAATAAACTGGGAGTGGGAAAGCCAGTTTCCGTACAGCATCTTGGTAGGACCTGGGAAACATAGGCAGATGCTGGTGGTAAATGGTCTTCTTGGCTACTTGGCTTTGGTCATGCTGGAAATCAGGATTCAATCCATATGTCCAGGTAGAGATCCAAATTACTTTACTCCATGAGTCCCAGTTTCTTTGGGGTTTTGATTTTAAGTATGTCTCACCGAGCTGATTAAAAAATCATAGTGCTGATACATGGATGGAGCACTGAGAAGAGAAAGTTGGGGCCTCGGGGACATGCATCAGAGTGATTCTGGGAGAAAGTTGGTGCCCTTAAAAGATTCACAAAGGTGGCCCAGCAGTTAAAAAAACGAACCCTTGTGAGCCAGCCCCGAGTCAGGCATCTTCAACTGATAGCTTGGGAGGGAGATTTGTAGCAGCTGTCCATTGGGTGGCTGATGGTTACTGATTTCTAGAGGAAGCCATGACACCAGGTATAATTGGCCACAGAGAAGAGTATGATGGGCGTTCCAGGTGGCACTAATGGTAAAGAACCTGCCTGCCATGCAGGAGACATAAGACATGTGGTTTGGATCCCTGGGTTGGGAAGATCCCCTGAAGGAGGTCATGGCAACCCATTCCAGTATTCTAGCCTGGAGAATCCCATGGACAGAGTAGCCTGGCGGGCTACAGTCCCAAGGGTCACAGAGAGTTGGACACGACTGAAGCAGCTTATCATGCACATATGCACGAAGAGTATTATGCAGAATGGTGCCTGTATGAGCAAGTTTCTGATCCTCTCAAGATACATTAGCATAACAAATTTTTATGCAAGTGGTCATATCAATGATGAGAAAAATGATTAGGATCAAATGAATTTAAATTGATTCTGGAGATGGAAGAGAGAGAACCTTGATCTGGGGTGAACAGGCACCAGGCCCACAAGCCAGGACAGGTGATGATTTCTTGGTTTCTGGGTTATTTGCTAACCTGGGTCTCTGAAGGGGATGGTGTTGGCCATAAAGTTCCCACTACACAGGTAAAAACCATCAATTTATTCCTCTTGTCGGTGGACCCACCCATAGGGAGGACCTAGAGGGCATGATGCATAGCTCTTCCTTGTCTGGTGGGGGGTAGGTTAGAGACAGTTCAGCACAGAGACAGCAGAATGGCCAGACTCCTTTGTGACTCCAAAGGGACGGAGCCCTTGGGGTGGATGAACACACAGCTGTGAGGCAATGCCCAGGGAGATGGTCACGAGACTGTGGCTATGTGTCTGGGTGGTGGATTCCTCCCTGTGCACCCAGCACAAGCACTCACTACCTTCAGGGACCTGGGTTAGTATTTCACATTTTTGTGCCTTGGATTCCTTACCTGTCTAGTGGGCATAATAAAGGGGCCTCCTGCATAGGCTTTTTTTTTTTTTTTTCCAGGGGTGGGGGAACCATTAAGTATTACAGAGCAGGTGTCCACAAGCTATAGCCAGAGAGCTAAATCCAGAGGCCACCTGTTTTTGTAAATGAAGCTTGATTGGAACTCAGCCACACTCACTTGTTTCTGGACGTCTGCGGTTGCTTTCAGGCCGCAATGGCAGAGCTAAGTAACTGACACACAGCATGTATCCTACAAAGCCTAACATTCTTTGGCCCTTTACAGCAAAAGTTTCCTGGCCTCTGTTACAGAGGTATAAAAATGGGGAGGAGCAAGACCACTCAACAAACATGAAAGAGACTTTGCAAAGTGCCTTAGGGTTGGCAGCTGAGAAGACTGGGGGTGGGGTGCACAGGTAGGGGAGGGGTGCACAGGTGGATGTGGGGTCTGACTCACGACCTGCATTTTTCCCAAATTCGTGTGTGTCTGTCGTATTTAGAATGCAGCCCTGTGGGATTTTCCTTTGCGTCGCATGCAGAGTTATGCTGCCTGGCTTGCCAGCACACAAGGCTGTGTACCCTGCCAGGCAGGTGTGCTTGTTGACTGCTCCTGACTGGCTTCTCTTCTGACCTTTGGCCTTTCTACTGGTCCTTCCCTGTGAGTGTGGAATACAGTTGTGTGCTGCGATCTTCCCAACCAGGATGGTAGGAAGGAGACTGCCAGAGCGGGACACTCAGGGCTGCATTTTTGTTTATTGTGTTTGACCTAACCTGTTTCCCCGAACTCCCTTCAGGCAGAAGGGAGTCTGCTGTCTCATAAAAAATCACGGTCCTTTCCGAGTTATCAGAGATTTGGGCTCACTCATGGGACTGTTCAGAAAAGACTTTGAATCTGAAGCCTCAGGGGGCAGGACCAGGCTTTGTGGTATAATTGGAAGAATTCACATAACCCAGGTTTAACTCAAACATCCTTGTGTCCTCTTGGGGGCTGAAGCCTGAGGGTTGATACCTAACAGCTTTCAGGAATCATCCTGAAGGGTCCTTAGGAAGGAGACATGCATTTTGATAGTGTTTATAATAAGAGTTACCTGGGGGAGCTATCTTCTAGACTCAGTTCAGTTCAGTCGCTCAGTCGTGTCCAACTCTTTGCGACCCCATGAATCGCAGCACGCCAGGCCTCCCTGTCCATCACCAACTCCCGGAGTTCAGTCAGACTCACGTCCATCGAGTCAGGGATGCCATCCAGTCTTCTCATCCTCTGTTGTCCCCTTCTCCTCCTGCCGCCAATCCCTCCCAGCATCAGGGTCTTTTCTAATGAGTCAACTCTTCACATGAGGTGGCCAAAGTACTGGAGTTTCAGCTTTAGCATCATTCCTTCCAAAGAAATCCCAGGGCTGATCTCCTTCAGAATGGACTGGTTGGATCTCCTTGCAGTCCAAGGGACTCTCAAGAGTCTTCTCCAACACCACAGTTCAAAAGCATCAATTCTTCAGCGCTCAGCCTTCTTCACAGTCCAACTCTCACATCCATACATGAACACAGGAAAAACCATAGCCTTGACTAGACGGACCTTAGTTGGCAAAGTAATGTCTCTGCTTATGCTATCTAGGTTGCTCATAACTTTTCTTCCAAGGAGTAAGTGTCTTTTAATTTCACGGCTGCAGTCACCATCTGCAGTGATTTTGGAGCCCCCCAAAATAAAGTCTGACACTGTTTCCACTGTTTCCCCATCTATTTCCCATGAAGTGATGGGACCGGATGCCATGATCTTTGTTTTCTGAATGTTTGTGTTCTGAATGTTACTCCAAGGAGTAAGAGTCTTTTAATTTCATGGCTAGCCAATGCATTTGAAGGATTAGGGTCTTAGAATCAAAATGACAGGATTGTGGAGACCATCCAACTGCATTCTCTTCATGAGGCAGCAAAAAAGCCCTAGAAATGAGACGAGACCAATCCAAGGCCATACCATCAGTCACACAGCAGTGCTTGGACATTATGAAATTAAAGAAGGTGACATGAGGACCTTCCCTGATGGTCCAGTGGTTAAGACGCTACCTTGCAATGCAAGGGACCCAGGCTCAATCCCTGGTCAGTGAACTAAGACCCTCACATGCCTCAGAGCAGCTAAGCCTGAGCACCATGACTAGAGAAAGAGTCTGTGCACTGCAGTGAAACATCTCACGTGCTGTAACTAAGACTGAATGCAGCAAATAAATATTTTTTAAAAAAGAAAGTGATGTGAAGGGTCTGACTCAGTGGGACTCCTAGACCTCTAAGCTGTTTTGAAGTTTTTATTAGATTTGTGAGTGGTTTTCTGTACCTATATTTGTCCATGTTTAGGTCAAATAAGTTAACTTGAATGTTGGGTTTTATTATTTTGGTCAGAAATGTATTAACCTAGTGTGTTAACACTGGTTCTTGCCTGCAACTAGAAAACTCTGGTTGGCATTATAATATGTTTATATATACATACATAATACACATATACATACATAGAAATCAGAGCTTATTTTTGTACAAATATAAAATAGTTATCATACAGTATGAAAGTGAAAGTGCTGTTCGCTCAGTAGTGTCTGACTCTTTGCAACCCCATGGACTGTAGCTGGCCAGGCTCCCCTGTTCATGGAGTTCTCCAGGCAAGAATGCCGGAGTGGGTTGCCATTCCCTTCTCTGGGGATCTTCCCAACCCAGGGGTTGAACCCGGGTCTCCCGCACTGCAGGCACATTCTTTCCCATCTGAGCCACCAGGAAAGCCCATCGTATAGTATATTTATAGTTAAGTTGGAGAACTAATTCTATCCAGACTCATGCTGTGGATTTGATAGATACAATAATTCTAAGTACAGCATCCACAAGGTGACAGCTAATAAAAGGGATTCCCAGTGGGGAGATAATTTGGATCTGTTGATCTAGACCAGGGTCAACACACTGTAGCTGTTAGGCCAAACTGGTTTTTTAAAGTAAAAATTGATTAGAACCCAGACAAGCCCATTGTGTTGTGTCTGCTTTCCTAATGGCAGCAGAGATGAGAAGTTACAGCAGAGACCCTCTAGCCCCCAAAGCCTAAAATGTTTACCTTCTGGCCTGTTACAAAAAAAGCTTGCAGATGTCTGACCTGGTCTGCCCTCTCATCCCTCATTTCCTGTGAGGACACGAGCCTGGAAGGTAGCGTGGCCTGCCCTGGGTCCTATGGCTGCACCAGGAAGAGTCTGAATGGAGAGCATCTTTTCTGTTTCTCTGTTTGTGCTTCGGGTCCTACATCCAGGGTATCACCCACAGCTGCTCAAGGTTCTGCTTCTCCAGTTGCCACCATTTACATCAGAGGAGAAACTTACTCTACAAAGAGTAAGTTTTTGAAAAGGGAAAGAGTGGGAAAGGTCTGGAACACAGTGACTGTTGGAGTCCAGGGAGGTTGTAGTGGGAGATTTGGGACAGGGTCCACAGTAAGAGGGAATTCACAGGTGTGGCCAGCTTCTTCAACTTGATTTGTTTAATTTATTTTTATTTTATTTATTTATTTTTTTTTGTAGGAGGCTTAGACTCCACCATTTATGGGGCATTTACTGTGTGCCAAGCCCTGGCATTGTTTTTATGAGGGTGTCACCAATTCTTCGGAGAAGGCAATGGGAACCCACTCCAGTACTCTTGCCTGGAAAATCCCATGGACAGAGGAGCCTGGTAGGCTGCAGTCCATGGGGTTGCAAAGAGTCAGACACGACTGAAGCGACTTAGCAGCAGCAGCAGCAGCAGCACCAATTCTTATGGCAAACATATGGGGTAGGGGGTATTTTTATTCCTGTACAGTGATGTAGTCACATGGCCCCTATCACAAAGCTGGAATGTGGTAGGGCTGGGGTTTGGACCTGTGATGATAAACTCTGGGGTCAGCCTCATCTTTTTTACTTTATTTTTGGTCATACAACACAGCTGTGGGATCTTATAGTTCTCAGACCAGGGTTTGAACCTGTGCCCTCTACATTAGAACTGTGCAGTCTTAACCACTTGACCAGCAGGGAAGTCCCAGCCTCATCTTCATAGCCCCTTTAATACAGTATTCTTGCTTCTTTTCTGATGCTGGCCCTGTCATGATGGGGAGAAGCACATATTCTTCTTTGAAAATGAAAGCAGAATTTACATTTATATTAACTCTAATTTCCTTCTCTGTAACTCAGCACAAAGAATCTTTCTTCCAGGGTCTGTTTTCTTCCAGGATGAAGCTGCTCGTCCTTCATAAGCATACAGAAGAAGTAACTAACATATTACTAATATATTACTAATGATTACCTCCTGGTTTTATAAGACCCTTTTCCATATAACTTATCTCAAGAGACTTGGATGCTCTAAGACAGAGAAAGAATAAGATTAGTTTCTAGGGAAGGAAATTCTGTAACTGAATCCAGATTATAATTTAAAAATAATAAATCCAAATGGAATTATCTCTGAAGCTGTCTTTAGTGTGATTAGAAAGAAAATTATCTTTAGAAAAATAACAACGTTTCTTAAATAACTTTTTTTTTGGTAGATCGCTGGAAATTCATAGAAGTTACAAGAAAAAGAAAAGAAAATATATAGGAAAGACACATTTTTTTTTGCCACAGTAACATCTTGCATAGCTAGAGTATAATATCAAGACCACAAAATTGACATTGATACAAATGTCAACCCACACAATTTATTCAGATTTCAGTAGTTTTAGATATACTCATTTGTGTGCGTATATGTATAGAGAGTGCTTCCCAGGTGGCTCAGTGGTAAAGAATCTGCTTGCCAATGCAGGAGACACAGGTTTGATCCCTGGGTCCGGAAGAGCCTCTGGGAAAGGAAATGGCAACCTACTCCAGTATTCTTGCCTGGGAAACTCCATGGACAGAGGAGCCTGGTGGACTATGGTCTATGGAGTCGCAAAAGAGTCAGACACAACTTAGCGACTAAACAATAAGAACATGTATGTACAGTTCCTTATCACATGCATACATTTATGTAACCATGGTTGCAATCAAGATGTGGATTCTGTCATCTCCACTAGGCTCCCTTGTGCTCTTGATTTATAGCCACACCCACGGCCGCTCTCAGACCTAACCCCTGGCAACCACACCTCTGTTGTATCTCTCTTGGTAATACTGTCATCTCAAGACTGTCATGTAAGTGCAGCCAAGCAGTATTTAGCCTTTGGAGACTGATTTTTTTTTTTTTTTAAATTTTTAAACTTGGCAGAATGCCCTGGAGATCCATCTGTTACTTGTATCAGTGGTTTGCTCCTTTTCTTTATTTATTTGGCTGCCTTGGGTCTTAGCTGTAGCATGTGGGATCCTTCTTGGGGCACATGGACTCTCTAGCTGAGGCACAAGGGCTCATTAGTTGCTTAGGCATGCAGGCCTAGTTGCTATGCAGCATGTAGGATCTTAGTTCCCTCACCAGCGATCAAACTCATGTCCCCTGCATTGCAGGGTGGATTCTTAGCCACTGAATCACCAGGGAAGTCCCAGTCCATTCCTTGTTTATTGCTGTGTAGTACTCCATGGATGTACCACTGTTTAACCAGTCACCTGTTGAAGGACGTTTTAGTTGTTTCCATTTATCGGCTGTTATAAATAAAGCTTCTACGGACGTTCATGTACAGGATTTTTTTGGTCATTTTTTTTTATTTCTGTGGCATAGATGTACAAGAGTACAATGTCAGGTCATACAGTAAGGACTTACTAGTTTCTAAGAAACTGCCAAGCTGCTTTCCAGAGTAGCTCAACCATTTCTAGCCCTACCAGCAGTGTGAGAGGTCCTGTTTCTCTGCGTCTTCACCAGCATAAGATATTACCACTATTTTTCATTTTAACCATTTCAATATGTGTGTCATGATATATTATTATGCTTTTAATTTGCGTTTCCCTAATGGCTAATAATGTCGAGGATATTTTCATGTGCTTGTTTGCCATATGTATATTCTTATTAGAGAATTGTTTATTCATGTGCAATGCCAATTTCTAATTGAATTGTTCATTTTTTACTGCTGATTTTTGAGAGTTCTGTATATGTTTTACATCTGAGTCTGTTGTTGAATATGTAGTGTAACGTTTATTTTCTCTAGCTCTGCGGCTTGTTTTGTCATTTTCTTCACAGGTGTTTTTCTCTTTTTCAGTTTTTTATTTTCATGAGGTTTGCTTTATCAGTTTTTTTCTTTTATGGTTTGTACTTTTGATGTTACATGAAATGATCTTTCATAGGAATGTGGGAGTTGGCTGGGAGTAGTGAGATGGCAAGACCAGGGGGGTTAATAAAAGAGCACTAAAAGGCTAAGTGATATTTGTGTTCTTCCTGCATGAAGGGTGGTCTTATGCTTTGCTGTAGCATCAAGCCATCAGAGGAGTGCAAGTCAAGCCCTTGGCATGCCATTAGGGTTCAGGAAAGGAGACGGAGGCGGGGTGTCGGCAATGTGGGCTCAGAATAAAATCCTCAAGTGCCAAGAGCTATCTCTGAGAATTAATGGACTGCGTTCCTTCAGCCTAGTCAAATAATCCAGCTCATTTCATGTGAGATAAATTATAGGACCTTGTCACCCTGGCTCCCAGGGGAGGACACTTCTGTGATTCATGACACTCGCCCCCTTGGGAGCCTGAGGCAGGCAAGGACCTGCCTTGCTGAATGATGACTTGTGGCCTTGTGACCTCGCCACAAGGCTGCTGCTCAAGCAGCTGAGGTCGTGGGTGGGGAACACGTGGAGGAGAGGATTTCAAATGAAGCCACTCATGGCAACAGACTGGGAGCCGGCCACCCCAGAGGGACAGTCTTTAGGACCACTGTCAGGTAAACCCACCGTCACTAGTGTTCTGAGGGGCCTGAGATGACTCATGCAAATGCCCCCAACAGTCAGCGTTTAGCTTTGTGGTGCTCCACACTTGTGGCTGGTTGTGTTGGTTGGTGCTGTTGCATAGGCATCGAGCCTGTGGGGGTGTTTTGCAAAGGAGCAGAGAATGCTGGGTGTATGCTAGAACTAATGGGGTGGGCAGAAATGGAATGGATCTTGATCTTGCGGTAACAAAGGATTCTACCAAGGGGCATGGGTATCTGGTCCTTTGAACAATGGAGATGAATGGAAATTAACCAGAGAGCTAATACTGCTCCGTACCCCCAACCCCCACCCCACCATTGCCCCTTTAAACCTCTTCATAGCAGCTGGTTTTGATGCCATTGGATAACACCTCAGGCATCTGCTGACTTTTCTGGTCACTCGTAGGTCTTATAAGATCCAACAATTCTTTTCAGTAACAAACAGCCTATTAATAGTTTCAGAAAGCAGAAAGCCTACTGCTGGATAGTCACCAGTGAGTCAATTCTAACTCACAGCTAAGACTTCTCCCCCTGCTCCAGCCCGAGCCAAGTCCACGAGGGAAGCCCCCAGCAGATGAAGAGGGGGTGGTCAGCTTCTCCTACATCTGCTTCTTTCTGTCTCTCTGTTGTTTCTGACCTTTTCAGGTTAGAGACAAGGGGGCCGAAGGAGGGACCAGAGGGGCAGAATATTACTTAATGGACACTGTTGGGAGCTGGCTTCCAGCTAAGCTTGGGAGATACTTAAAATAGAATCTATCTTACGCTACTCTGGTTGGCTCTTTGGAATGCTTTACCTCCCAGTTGCTGGAGATCTCTCACCAGCAGCTGGAGACACCTGCCTTCTGCCTGGTCACTTACTCCTTCCTCAGCACTTGGGAATTTGGCAATACCTTCAGGCTTCTTGGCTTCCTTCATAGCTCAGTTGGTAAAGAATCTGCCCGCAATGCAGGGGACCCCAGTTCGATTCCTAGGTTGGGAAGATCCACTGAAGAAGGGATAAGCTACCCACTCCAGTATTCTTGGGCTTCCCTGGTGGCTCAAGAATCCGCCTGCAATATGGGAGACCTGGGTTCACTCCCTGGGTTGGGAAGATCCCCTGGAGAAGGGAAAGGCTACCCACTCCAGTATTCTGGCTTGGAGAATTCCACAGATTGTATAGTCCACAGGGTCAAAAAGAGTCAGACACAACTGAGTCACTTTCACTTTCAGACTTCGTAGGTGGTGCTAATGGTAAAGAACCTGCCTGCAATGCAGGAGATGTAAGAGACACAGATTCAATTCCTGGGCCAGGAAGATCCCCTGGAGGAGGGCATGGCAATGCACTCCAGTATTCTTGCCTGGAGAATCCCATGGACAGCACTTTTGAAGCCTCTTCTTGTATCTGGTGGGCTACAGTCCATGGGGTCTCAAAGAGTTGGACACGACTAAAGCAACTTAGATGTCAGCTATCATCTCACTAATACAGTTTCTGAATGGCGGTGATTTTGTCTCCCGGGGCACATTTGGTAACATTTGGAAACAGTTTTGGGTGTCACAACTGTCAGTATCCAATAGATAGTGACCACGGATGCTATTAAGCCTCGTACAGGGCAAAGGACAGCCTCACTCGACAAAGAATGATCTATCCCTGAATGTCAGTAGTACCCAAGTTGAAACTCTCATACATCCTTTATGTTAACAAATTCAAGGCTTGCAGGTGGCTATCTTTGGAGTCTGTCTCCTTCAGCTGACTTGTCAACAGTCAGCCAGCACACCCCCTGCCCAGATCCATCAGATTGCAGTTCTCTGAGTGATCCTGCTGAAATCCTGCTTCCTTCATTTGGGAATGGGGCATACGGTACAACTTTTTACAGAGAAATTTTCCTTCTAAATCTTTCCTCTTCTTTCACTTCTATGCCTTTGGTGTGGGTGAAGGTCATAGGAGTTATCTGAGCATAATAAAATATAAAAAATTTAAATTTTATATTAGAATACAGTCAATTAACCATAACTAACCACTCTTGAGAGTCCCTTGGACTGCAAGGAGATCCAACCAGTCAATCATAAAGGAAATCAGTCCTGAATATTCATTGGAAGGACTGATACTGAGGCTGAAAATCCAATACTTTGAACAGCTGATGTGAAGAACTGACTAATTTGAAAAGACCCTGATGCTGGAAAAAGTTTAGGGCAGGAGGAGAAGGGGATGACAGAGGATTAGATGGTTGGATGGCATCACTGATTCAATGGACATGAGTTTGAGTAAGCTCTGGGAATTGGTGATGGACAGGGAGGCCTGGCATGCTGCAGTCCATGGGGTTGCAAAGAGGGGGACAGGATTGAGCGACTGAACTGAACTGAATCATAGTTTCGGGTGAACAGTGAAGAGACTCAGCCATGCATATACATGTATCCATTCTCCCTCAAACTCCCCTCCCATCCAGGCTGCCACATAACATTGAGCAGAGGTCCCTGTATTTTACAGTAGGAACTTGCTGGTTATCCATTTTAAATATAGCAGTGTATACATGTTGATCCTAAACCCCCTTAACTATGCCTTGCCCCTATTCTTCCGCCAGGTAACCACAAGTTCGTTCTAATTGAGTATTATAAAATTTATCAGCTATTTATTGTCACAAGAATTCTGTCGCAAGACCTTTATGGTATATAACAGTGTGCATATTTATTGTCGGTGTCCTTCATGTGGTCAGCTAGGGTGCTGTTCATCTGAGCTTGCTCACATATCTGGAGGTCAACTGGCCGTTTCTGAATCTGGGCTGGGCTCGGCTGGGGTGATGGCGCTGTGTGTCTTTCATCCACCAGAAGGCATGCCTGGTCATGTATTTATGGCAATGACAGAAGAGCAGGAGTGTGAACAAGTTCAATTATGCAGCACTTTTGAAGCCTCTGCTTGCATCATATTTGCTGATATTCCGATCACCAAAGTTAGTCACGTAGCCAGATCCGGAAGTCCTGAGTCAGCGTGGCAGAGCACCGGAAGCCAAGTGGATGGATACAAGTCTTGGTGAAAGAAAGTCATTGGCTCAAGAAATGGATCCTTCTTGGAGTCCTGGTGTCCATGGGGTCGCAAAGAGTTGGGCTCGACTGAGCGGCTGAGCAACAGCAATAACATTCCTCTTCCTTTCGAATGTCTACAATGTATTCCCTTAAGAATATGGCATCTCTTAGTTTCAAGACTCAGCTGAAACATACACAGGAAGATTCTCATGTTAACACAATAAGCACATACGTATGTTTATCTTATCCACTGCTGTACACATAGTTGACAGGGAACGGATGCCATTGCCTTTACTGGAAAAAAAAAAAACCAAAAAACAAAGAAAATATATGGATGAATAGTAGATGAATGAGATGGGGGCAGCTTGCCAGCCAGTATCTGAGGAAGCAAAAACCAGCAACTGTATCTGACCTGGCCTCTCTCAGCCGCTTGTCACCACGTTCCCAAGAAACACAGCTTATAAACCCACCTCCCATCTCACACCTTAAAATCAATTGACTTCAGGGAAATCAAAAATAGAAGCTTTTCGGGAAAAAACCAAGAAACTCTGGAAGTACAGGAAAGAAATGTTAGGATTCTTTTGAATTCAGACAGGCACCAAAGCAGAAAAACTCAGCAAGACATCGTTGGATTTTTCTCACACCTGTCTTTTCTTCTGTTTTCTCTGTTATGTAACAATTGCAGACATTTATTGAGAACTTACTATGGGTAAGGTACTGCATGTAAGTTTTACAAGCTTTATTTCCTTACAACGACTTGGAGAGGCATGCATAATGAATATTTTATTATGGAGGAAACTGAGGCTTGAAGAGAAGTTACTGAACTTGTTGAATCTCAGAGAGCTGGTCATGAGTAAAAATTTTAAAAGTTGAGCTCGTCTGTCTGACTTTCAATTACTGTATTGTTCTGCTTCATATCTTAAGTTTGGGTTTGTTTTGTTTAGAAAAAAAAACCCTCAAGCCATGTTTTATTCTTACCTACTTTCCTATATTTTGGTGGAAGAAATTGGTTGATACATTTCAGACACTGAGAAAGCTTTGCCCCTTCAAACATCAGCCCTTCACCCCACACCTCTATCACCCAGAGACGTGTTTTCGTTGCCTCCCTTGGGCCACTTAATTATATTCTCTCTTCTTTAGGAGGAAAGCTGACATGTAATTATTTCCATGATTAGCACTCTTGTGCAGCTAATTGTAATTATGCCTTATAATCACAGTTATGATCGTCAATTACTCATTCCTGCCTCATTTGAATGTTTTTCTTTATCCCAGCTTCACAGAGTTGATGGAGGTAATGTGCCTGCCTACACAGACACAGACACACAGACACACACACACACACACACATCACACAGGGTCACCCTTTGGTCTTCTCTGTTTGTTCTCATCTTTGTTCTTGTACCAGATTTTATTACAGTATTCCACTGGCCACTGGCCAGTTGGTGTTGCCTCTCGTTTCTGGCTTGGCTAGATTTAAATGTATTCTATTGACTCTATAAGTGAGAGAGAAATTCTTGCCCTTGAATTTCCAGGATGGCCAAACACGTGACACCAGATACTGGGAAAGCACATAATATTGACCTTATTTCAGGCCTTGGACAACAGCACTCCCACCTGTAAGTGGCAACAGAGCAGCTGTAGAAGGAGAGGGAACAAGCCCAGGCCCTGGTGGTGGATGTGCAAGTTTGAGCTTCAGTACTTAGCCCTTGGATGATGGGAAAGTTCCTTAACATTCCTGGGTCTTAATTTCCCCACTTGCAAATGGGGATAATTCTGTCTGTACTTCCTCAGGTTGTTGCAAATATTGTGCCTGTTCCATCTTGCCTGTAAGGTGTTTAGCTGCCTGCCTACCCTACTGTGCTGCTCCAGACATGAATCTAGTCTTCATCAGAAGACGTCTCGGGTTTTGATCTTTGAGAGAATTTTCTAGAATCTATGACGCTTTCTCTATTTCTTTTCTTTCTAAGATGCTTGAAGAAAATGATGTAACTAATAGAATTTTAAGGTTGCACACTAAAGTCCAGTGCCAGGATGCACAGTCCCTGTGAAGAACCGTGGGTGGTCTAGGGACCTCATGCATCTCTGCTTCTAACCATCCTCCCCTCCGGGACTATCTGATTATTTAAATCATAAGCATCACATAACATTCATGATTCCTTGAATATGATTTGTCCTGGGCTGCAGCCTGAACAACTGTGGGGGCCTCAGTCTTCTCTTGCTTTTCAAGAGCTTCAAGATACATGGAGATGATGGACCACCAGGGGGCCTGAATATTGTCCTGTTTTGCAGGAAACACTGGGCTGGATGAAGCACAAGCTAGAATCAAGATTGCCGGGAGAAATATCAATGAACTCAGATATGCAGATGACACCACCCTTATGGCAGAAAGTGAAGAGGAACTAAAGAGCCTCTTGATGAAAGTGAAAGAGGAGAGTGAAAAAGTTGGCTTAAAGCTCAACATTCAGAAGACGAAGATCATGGCATCCGGTCCCATCACTTCATGGGAAATAGATGAGGAAACAGTGGAGATAGTGGCAGACTTTATTTTGGGGGGCTCCCAAATCACTGCAGATGGTGATTGCAGCCATGAAATTAAAAGACGCTTACTCCTTGGAAGAAAAGTTATGACCAACTTAGACAGCATATTAAAAAGCAGAGACATTACTTTGACAACAAAAATCCGTCTAGTCAAGGCTATGGTTTTTCCAGTAGTCATATATGGATATGAGAGTTGGACTGTGAAGAGAGCTGAACGCCGAAGAATTGATGCTTTTGAACTGTGGTGTTGGAGAAGACTCTTGAGAGTCCCTTGGACTGCAAGCAGATCCATCCAGTTCATCCTAAAGGAGATCAATCCTGGGTGTTCATTGGAAGGACTGATGTTGAAGCTGAAACTCCAATACTTTGGCCACCTCATGCGAAGAGTTGACTCATTGGAAAAGACCCTGATGCTGGGAAAGATTGAAGGCAGGAGGAGAAGGGGATGACAGAGGATGAGATGGTTGGATGGCATCACGGACTCAATGGACATGAGTTTGGGTGGACTCTGAGAGTTGGTGATGGACAGGGAGGGGATCCCAGAGAATTGAACACGACTGAGTGACTAAACTGAACTGCTTGCTTCAGGGATCAGCCTCACTACCTTCCTTGGCTATCCAAAGCTCTAAATCCATTAATCCATTCTATTCTTCAAGTCCTTCCCATGAGAATTTCCCTTATCTCCTAAGACATGATATTGCTGTTTTCTAAATGCCTCTATTCAAGTTCTGCTCCAGTCTTGGGCACATCTGTCATTGCAGTGTCTTGTGTTGCTGATGATACTTTTATAAATGCAAACCTCATCTGTCCATCTAGGATATAAGTCAGGTACAGAGTGGGTGCTGAATGCATGGTTGCTGCTTAACCTTCCAGAAACAGTGTGTGTGATGATCTCTGCCTTCCAAAGCCCAGGTGAGATCGTGCAGATGGTCCTGGAGAAGGACTAGGGCTCCAGGTTGTGGACAGGCAAAATTTCCTGGTTCTTATTTTTGTCCTGCTGCTGATGCTGTGCGTGGCTCTTGCCATCTGATAGAGGGAAGCTGATTCTGGGAGTCGTCACCATTTCTGGGCTCAAATCAGAGTCACCCAGAAAAGAGCCCTGATTCTGGAGAATTTAGTAGCAGGTTTGCTGTGAAACTGACCTTTGGGAAAGCTGATAGGAGTGGAAGAAACTAATATTGAGTGCGCTCTATGGGAATCACGTGACAGTCATTACCTAAAAGTGGCGTCTCTGTGTTACAAACGTAGTGCATACACATGGCAGGTTGGATTCTCCAAGAAGCAGGCTCCCAGGTGGAGACCGGCATGTGGGAAATTTACGAGGGTTTAATGCCTGAGTTGGGGTGGGGATGGGAGGAAGGAAGCAGGCACTGGGTCGAGGGAAAAGCAGGGATGCAGTGTAGTCACTCCAGAGGCCCCAGCAAGCCCACGGGGAGTTCTGGAGCTGGGATGGCCTTTCTGAGCCCCACACTGAGAGAGGGGCTCAGACCCCTAGATGTGTGGTGTCTCTAGGAAGGGGTGCAGTTGGGGCAAAGCAAGATGGCTCCCCTCGCTCAAGAACAATTCCCAAGAGTGCTGATAGCTATGGGCAGCACCCCCAGACACTGAAGGAGCCAGGCATTCGGTTCTGAAGGGGGGATTTCAGGGCGCAGCATGGCACCCACTGCATGTTTCTGATCTCCATGGAGACCATGCCCTTGGTCTCTGGAAATGCTTCTCTCTGAATAGGTCCCAGGGGCCATGTTTTCTTTTGACACCGTTCTCCTGACCTTTGATGAGTGGACCAGGCGTAGATCCTGGATCAGGTTAGGTCAGTCAATCAACTGTTCTGCCCCCGGGATGGATACCAGTTGACTGAATTGGTGACCATTGTTTTATGCCTTATGCCTGGAGATTCTGAGAAAGTCAGTCTGTAAAGAGACATAGATGTGATGACTCATGAGGTCAAAAAGAGGTGAAGGGACAGAATGGATTCCTGAGGACTTTGTGTCTCTTGGCCTTCTTTGCTCATGAAGCCTGAGTGGACTTCCTGTGCTTGGGTTCTGTATGAAAGACTGGTGTTCTCTTATTTCTCATCTCCTTTTCCTCAAGTCAAAGGAGGCTTCTGTTATGTGCAAAAACAATTTAAAAAGAGCATTGATTAAGACTACAGACGATGAAACTGAAGTTCAGAGAGGTCAAGGAACTTACCCCAAATCATGGCAAATTACTGACAGAATAGTAATTCAGCTTTTTTCTTTTTTCCAACAGAGAAATTTTTATTTTTCTTTTTTAAAGAATATTACACAGTGTAATAGATTTAATATAGATGAAAATGAAATTCAAAGTTTTGGTTTATTATATTCATTTACATTTGTTTTATCTTTTATGGGTTTTTTTTCCTGCTGTTTTTATTTTGTTTACTGCCAAAAGGCATGTGAGATCTTAGTTTTCCTGACCAGGGATCGAACCTGCAACTCCTACACTGGAAGAACAGTCTTAACCACTGGGCTGCCAGGGAAGCTTCTCTTACAAGGTTTTAAACTGCATTCACATTCAGCACTTTGTTAGATTTGCTCAACACATGAACTTGGGTGTTGACAGGGCAGACATTACAATCTTCATTTGCAGATAAGGACTCTGCAGCTAGGGAGAAAGTACGAGAGAGAGAGAGAGACAGACAGACTGAATTGGAGGTGGGTCCAACTGAGCCTAGAAGGAAATTTCTCTCTTCAATGCCAGCACATCCCATTTTGGCCTCAGTACTATTCTCTGGGTGAGCGGAGTTGACTCAAAAGGGACTGAAGTCAAAGGGCCATGTTAGGTGTTGGGTTCGGTGGAGTCAGAGTTCAGGGGAGCTTTCTGGCTGAAGGCTTATAAGATGCTAAAAACTGGAAGGAAGGAGAAAAGTTAAGATCCAAATCCTGTGGGGATGAGGAACAAATACCTCATCCTGGGATTGGAGGGAGTCTCTTGGATCTTATAGAGCGGAGATGGGGGCAAAGCTCCAGGAGACTCCTGGCTCTGTGTGGCTCCCTGTCTGCCGCGGGGTTGGCAGGGATGGGGAAGATGAGCTTGAAGAACCAGAGGCTGGGAGACTGTTTCCTCAAGACCACGGTTGGTCCTGTGAACATTTTCCCAGTCAATAGCAAATTCTTTTTCAGAATGAGGCCATGTATAAATAAATAACAAACCAATAAAGGAAGAAAGAGTGCCTCTGGCTGATGTGAAATTTAATAGAATCAGCCCTGTTTCTTAGACCACGAGCTATTTTATCTTTTGAGTCTTGAAAACAGATCTAATATAAACCATGAATACTTTGAACTCTGCAGGTTGTAAGATAGGCAGAGAACTGCTGGTTTCTTTCTGGAAAATTTCCACTAGTTATCTCCTTCTCTACCTATTCAGGATGTACCTTTGGGAATTGAGTGCCAGCTGTCTTCTGGTATATGACAACTGGTGCGTGTCAACGTGCTTTTTTCCCGACCCTCGTCATCCTGTTGAAGATTCCAGTGAGCCGAGTAACCACAGTTAACTGGCTAGGGTGGGTCATCTTATTCTAATATTTCCACATCCAGTCCTTATTCTTAAAGTTGACCCATTGACAATAGCAGATGAGGGAGCAGTGGTCGTCTGAAAGTTAAATGAATTTTTTTCAGGAGTCTATGATGGAATCTGATGCACAAGTCTTTGAAAAAGTAAATAAGCATCTTTAAGAGATACAAGAGAGAGGTCTGTGTGCCTGTGAGTGTGTGGTGGATTGAGATGACGAGTATATGGATATGATGGATACAGAATGGCAAAACGCCTTTGTCAATAAATGGTTTCATTCTTTTTGTTTTCCTCTCTATTTTTTCTCCTGATTGGACTCTGCATAGATTTTTGTACAAATATGCCAAGTTAATTATTTCATTCTTTTCAACTAAACAAGGACAATTACAAAAATCACTAGTAGCCCTAGATTTCTCTGAAACTTGGAATCAGACCACATTTCTCCCCTCATGTCTAACAGAGGGCATTGCGGGGAGGGGTGAGATTACAGCTCTAAAAAGATTCTTATTCTGAAGACGCCAGAATCCTTTTCAGATGAATAAATAAAGAACAACCCTCTGTCTCTGAGGTGACTGCTTTTTTCACATACGAATCTGTACACTTCTTATAGAAATATATGTTTACTGTTTATTTTTGATAATTTTTAAAATAAAATTGGATGAGCATAGCAAAAAGAACAAAAGTTCTCATACCCCAGTTCCACCTACCAGGTTTTTTCCAGTCACATTAAATGTTCCTCCTTCTATTCATAGGCGCTGTACATTTTGAGAGAGAGAAAGAAATAATTCCGTAAAATAGAATCCAGCCAATATTGCTGCTTTTTGTGCAACATGTTAACTTTAGTTTTATATGAAGTCAATGGAAACAGAAGAAAGAAGTGAATTTTTAGGCATTGCTGAACTTACATAAATGTTTCCTCACCTCAAGAGTTTTTAGGTTTTGAAAAGATCTTGTTAAGGTTATGAGCAAAGACAAGGGAAAAAAAATTAGAAAATGGAAACCCTTGTGTGTGTTTTATAACTCAAGACTTCCATTTTTCATGGTGCTGAATAGCTCTTTACTATGAAGATGAAGAAAATAGCACTCTGAACAGCTTTCTGCACCTCCCCTCTCCTCCCAACCTGCCAACTACTATTTTTACTGTGTCGGTGTTTATAACATTTAATTCTATTCTTTAACCATGATTTTCATGCTTATTGAGTTCAAGTTCTGTTTTGAAGAATTTTCAAGTTCCAAAGATGGAATATATATCTCCCCGACATTCCTTCTTCAATCTCTCATCAGACTCCCCTCTCCTGTAGCCAAACCCTGTCCAGATCCGTCCAGTCTTTTTCTTTTTTTTCAAATCCTTCTAGCCTTTTTGCGGCTTTTCATTTCTCTCTTGGGTGGGATTCAAGGTTGCGTGGACCAAGAGACATCTTCTTTCTTGGTTCATTCCATGTATTTGAGAGAACATTTACTCAACTAACTTCATGAGGACACCTTATTTTATGAGACTAGACTCCTTAAAAATTCTTGTGGGTTGCTGCATTTGGCAAAATCTAAAAGTTGACAACAAGCACAGGTTCAGATTTTGAAACCCCTGGCATGATTGTTCGAGGAGATGAGACATTCTTCTGCTTAAAAAATCTTTTATTTTCTTTAAAATAAAGCACATTGTTTACAGTTTAGGAAATGCAGACAAACAAGGAGCAAACAATGCATCTCTCCCATAGTTCGACCACCCAGGGCTAAGAATTGCTAAAAATCTTAGTAATTAGGTTATTTTGTATTCTTACAACCTCCTTCTGTATTCACAGGAAAATATCTAGTTATCTTTAAACATAGAGATATGATTATACTATAATATTGCTTGTAGCCTGATTTTTAAAAACTCAGTATTATTGGGAAATATCTTAATTGCATTTTCATTTATTGTTTTAAATAAGTGTAGCCATTTAAAAACTGATTCAGAAAATGTCAGAAGCAGAATGGACTGAAATAACATTACCATTAAGTAGTACTTTTATTTTAAATAGGTTTAACGATTTTGCCTATATAATTATGCTTATTAAACACACACACACATTCAAAAGCATGGAATATGGAGGAGATATTTATAAGTTGTTCAGATTTTTTATTTTCTTCTTGTTCGGTCATGTTTCGTGTAAGGAGTTGAAACTGTGGCCCCTCCAGTGGAAACTCAGTCTTAATCAGGAAGGCCCTCACTTTTTTTTTTCTTCTGAACAAAAGAATTGGTACAGATAATGATTTTTATAGAGATGGTGATTGTGATGGTTAATTTTATATGTCAACTTGACGGGGATGTACGGAGCACATATTGAACATTATTTCTGAGTGTGTCTGTGAGGGTGTATCAGATAAGATTAGAGTTTGAATCAGTAGACGGGATGACCTTCCCTGATATGGGAGGATATCATCCACTCCATTAAAGCCCTGAATAGAACAAAAAGGCTAGGCAGGGAGACTTCTCTGCAGGAAAGATATTTTCTTCTCTTTCCTAAAAGGTACGTATCTCAAAGTTACAGTGATAACTAGGAAAAGCTTTTTATATTCCATCTGCCTCTGTTTCACCATTGTCTATGAAAGCCTCGATCAGTGGTATGAGGTCATGTTTCCATGTAAAGTCATTTCACCGACCAAGCAAACCCCCACAATAACAGTTTTTATTTTTCTTTAGTTGCTCTACTGTTGGTAGCAGACCCCTTGGAGTAACTGTTAGGTCCAAAGGTAGAGGGGCCTCAGTTGAAATGGCTGAAGCCACATAAAGAGTCTAGGGGTCTTTCTCCACTTAGGGTCAATTACACAGGTCAAAGGAAGCATTGAGAAGGAAATGAGAGAATGGCTGTATTCGTTTCCTAGGGCTGCCAAGACCAAGAACAGCAAACAAGGTGGCTAAAAACAACAGGAGCCTGGGGTGAGCACACACCCAGGCATTTTCTCAGGCCACATTGACCTAGGAGAGTGGTGGGGAAGCCAGAGAATAATAAAGGTTTCCCTAGCGCTCGTGGTAAAGACTCTGCCTGTTAATGCAGGAGATAACAGAGACCTGGGTTCAATCCCTGGGTCAGGAAGATCCCTTGGAGGAGGGAGGACATGGCAATTCACTCCAATATTCTTACCTGGAGAATTCCACGGACAGAGGAGTCTGGCGGGCTACAGTCCATGGGGTCACAGAGAATCAGACACCACTGAGCAACTAACACACACTCACAACAGAATAATAAACCATTGATCCCTTGGAATACCTCTGAGTCTGTTTCTGTTTTGTAAATAAGTTCATTTGCATCATTAAAAAATTAGATTCCACATATGAATGATATCATATGGTATTTGTCTTTATCTGACTTACTTCGTATGATCATCTCTAGATCTATTCCTGTTGCGGCAAATGATAGTATTTCATTCTTTTTGACGGCTGAGTAACATTCCATTGTACATATGTACCAAATCCTCTTTATTTACTCCTCCATTGCTGGACATTGAGACTGCTTCCATGTCTTTCCTACTGTAAGCAGCACTGCTATGAACATTGGGGTACATAAACCTTTTTGAATTATGGTTTTTTCCAGATATATGCTCAGGAGTGGTTTTGCAGGACTGTATGGTAGCTCAATTTTTAGCTTTTTAAGAAACCTCCAAACTGTCATCCAATGTGGTTGTACCGATTTACATTCCCACCAACGGTGTAGGACGGTTCTCCACATGGAGGGTGCTTTTAAAAGGAAGGGAGATATAGGCTTTTTCTTACCTGGAGAAGGTTTATGATCTTCACAGTTGCCTGCTTAAAACAATTTTAACAGTAATACATGCAGATAAAATGTACACGCTAACCATCTTGATTCTATTCACGTCTCCATTACCCCTTTCCATCCTCTGCAAAGAGTAACATGTATTTTTATTTCCCCAACACCCAACATTTTACACAAAAGGAAATATACCCTATAGAGTCCTCTGAATCTTTTTTTTTTTTTCATTCAACAATGCATTTTGGAAGTCTTTCCATAACAGCTGTATATAGATAGCATCTTCATTCTATGTTACACTGTGTAAGATTCTATTATATGAATGTACCATAAGTAACTTAAATGGTTCCCCACTGAGGGAAACTTGCACTGTTCAAACACATTGTTATTATAGACAATGCTGGAAAAAAATGTTTACACACACCAGTTAGTACATATGCAAATATATCTAATACCTGTTCCCAGAAATCAGGTCGCTAGGTCAAAGGATAAATGGGCAAACTTTGAAGATGCTCTATTAAATGAAAGCAGTCTGACAAAAAAGGCCACATGTTGTCTGATTCCATTTAGATGAACTGTTCAGAATAGGTAATTTCAGAGAGATGGACAGTAGTTCAGTGGTCGCCAGGGACTGGAGGGAGGGAGGAAAGAAGAGTAACTGCTATGAACGTGGGCTTTCCTTTGTGGGTGATGAAAATGCTCTAACATTACATAGTGATGATGGTTGCCTGACTGTGTGAATATACTAAAGCCTACTGAATTGTATACTTTTACAAAATGAATTTTATGGTATGTGAATTATAGCTCAGTAAAACTGTGATTAAAAAAATAGTTAAGATATTAGGGTGTCAGCCTGGTGCTCTGTGAGGACCTGGTGGTTTAGTCCGTAAGTCATGTCTGACTCTTGCGGCCCTGTGGACTGTAGCCCACCAGGCTCATCAGTCCATGGGATTCTTCAGGCGAGAATACTGGAGTGGGTTGCCATTTCCTTCTCGAGGGGATCTTTCCGACCCAGGGATTGAACCCAGGTCTCTGGCATTGCAGGCAGATTCTTTTCCAGCTGAGCTATCAGGGAAGTCCTTGTAATGACCTAGAGGGGTAGAATGGGAGAAGGGGAGGGAGGCCCATGAGAGAGGGGATATATATATATATATATATATATATATATATATATATATATATATATATATGTGTGTGTGTGTGTGTGTGTGTGTGTGTGCGCTTGTGTGTGTGTGTATAAAATATATATATATATATATGTATGTATGACTGATTTGCATAGCATATTGAAAAGCAGAGACATTATCCAGTGGTCATGTATGGATGTGAGAGTTGGACTGTGAAGAAAGCTGAGCACCGAAGAATTGATGCTTTTGAACTGTGGTGCTGGAGAAGACTCTCGAGAGTCCCTTGGGCTGCAAGGAGATCCAACCAGCCCATCCTAAAGAAGATCAGTCCTGGGTGTTCATTGAAAGGACTGATGTTGAAGCTGAAACTCCAATACTTTGGCCACCTGATGCAAAGAGCTGACTCATTTGAAAAGACCCTGATGCTGGGAACGATTTAAGGTGAGAGGAGAAGGGGATGACAGAGGATGAGATGGTTGGATGGCATTACTGACTCAATGGACATGGGTTTGGGTGGACTCCGGGAGTTGGTGATGGACAGAGAGGCCTGGTGTGCTGCGATTCATGGGGTCGCAAAGAGTCGGACACGACTGAGCGACTGAACTGAACTGAACTGAACTGATGACTGATTCGTGTTGTTGTATAGCAGAAACCAACACCACGCTGTAAAGAAATTTTTCTCCAATTAAAATTAAAGATCTTAAGGTGTCAGAGGGCAGGAATAGTTCCTTTATCAGGCTGTGCTCACCTTCTCCAGAGAAATCTCATCCAAAGGGTTAACTTGGAAACGCTGAGCAGTGTCACTAAATTCTACCGTGTTGCCTGGAGACCTCTGCCCTAAATTATCCTGAAGACTTCGCCATACCAATTCAGAGAATTAATTCAAAACCGGAATTGGGAAAGATTGTCAGGAGGCTAGATATGTCTGTCACTGAGCCCCTTCTAACTTGCTAGAGAGAGAATGAAGAATTGATCAGATGGAATGATTAGGAAGAGATGCCATCTCCCCAAAGATGCCAATTTCGTTATTGCAGGCATCTTTGCTCATTATTCTGATGAAAGGTGTGAGCCTCTGCCTTTCGGTGCAGATGAAGATGGACGTGAGGTGTCTGCCGGAAGGTGACAGCGTGCAGGCTGGCCGGGGGGCAGCTTATGGTACCCGCAGTTAGACTTAATCAGCGGCAAACACGCTCATCCACGCTCCCTTTTCCTTGTTCTGGGTCATCCTGAAGAGGCCACCAGCTGGTGTTTTGGGGGATTGAGCCGATGAGATATTATTATCTGCCAGTCTTCATTTTCAAAAATAAAAAGCGATTCAAATGGATGCGGGGGACACTTTTCAGCTTTCAGCCAAAGTGTGCACAAGGTTTGGGCAACTGTTTGTAGAGTTTAAAGGGTAGAAGAACAGAGAACGAAGTGTTCACAGGCAATCTGCTTGTGGTCCGAAGAGGAGGCAAGATGTAGCACATATCCCTTTTTCTCTTTTTTCTATCCCAACATCCTATTCTGTCTTTGAAACGTTCTTTGCCAAGTTTCTCTGACTTCCCTTTTTGTTACTCTACTTGAATCACTCCTGCAATTTTTTTTTTTTTTCTCAAATACACATTGGATGCTGTGACTTCCCTGCTGAAAAATCCCTGATAACTGTTTTGGAACATAGAATAAAGTCCAGAGCCTTTACCTAGAATTCAGGTTCCTCATCGGATCAGGATATATTCATCCACTTTGGCTTTTCAGCCATATGTCCTAAGTCCCTGATACATTTAAAGAGTTTAGGGAGCATCTGTATCTTCCATCACTTATACTGGGTATTCTTATTCATCCTTAAAGGCTTGGCTCAGATATACCTTCTCTAAGAAGCCTTTTGCTGATTCCTCCAAGCAGGATTATATTCACCCACCATGGCTACACCTCATCCACCAGACAGATTGCTTATGGGGGTTCGGTCAGTTTTCTACACGAGGCTAAATGCCTAAGAACAGGCTCTAACTGGGCTCTGTATTTTTAGTTCCTAGCAGGGTATCTTGTTCATTGCAGGTTCTCTGTCTCTGCCTGTCTGTTTCTCTCTTTCTATAATATATGAATGAAAAAGTGGACAGTGGGACCAGATACACGAATAAAATATAGGCTAAGATGAAATTTAAATTGGGGAAAGATTATGCTAAACTTGGAACTAGCATCTTCTATTTTTCCTTTGCAAATGAAGGGTGCCAAAAAAGGAAGACGCTAAGAAGGCAGCAAGAAATGCCAGAGTTATCAGGGGCCCTTGTGATTTGAAAATGGTGTCCTTACCAGGAAATTAAACTGAGCTCATTATCTCATTAACTTGTGACTGGAGAGGGAATATGCAGCTGAGATTGTATTATCTTTCCAATATGACAAGTTGATAACAGCCTGGGATTTTGAAAGACATTTTGTTTTCTTAGCAAGAATTTCCACCCATACAAATGAGGATCCATGGAGAGGAATCCCATTTGAGAAAGATTCTAAAAGGCAAGAACCATGTGTGTCTAAATTGCTTTGTGTGCATGATAAATCCCAGTGGTTGCTAAAGGTATCCTTGCCCTAAGATTAAATCTCACCACCAACATATTGGAGTAGTTAAAATTTTAACTGCTATACAAGATAATTGTGCTTGACCAACCTCTCTCCATCTCTCAAGAGATCCTTTAAAATGCAGATAGCAACGCCAGCATGCTTATTAGTGACCACCATTTTTAATGTCCTTCAATGTCTACCGGGATATTACGAATTCTGTTTAATCAGATTGCTTACACAATGGTCTTGTTTTTTAAAGGTGGGAGGAGACGTATGGAGATTCTTAAACTGCGCACTGGTCAGACACTTACTATGCAAACTAGATGGGATCTGTGTTCCTGGAATAAATTATTTTATATCTAAAAGTTGGAGGAATGGGATAGAGTGGGAAGAACTATAGGCTTAAAGTCATGGACATGGGTTTTAATTTCAATTCTTCCCCAAATTTAAATTTAGTCTCAATTCTCTTAACTATAAAATAGGTAGAATATATATGTCATAAGATATTTTTTGGGGGTGGCTAAATGGTAGATTACTTGGATGTCTTCTCTGGCTCAGAAAGACCCTCACATGTTATCCTGGCTGGAGAAGGTCCTAGAATATGCTAAGGAAATAGTCTGAGGAGTGACTTTAATTGGTGTCCTTCAAACAAACCACCTTGTATATTGTACCTCTTAAAACTTGCAGTTAATACTCAGAGTTAGTATACACACACACACACACACACACACACACACACACGTTTGCTTGTTTTTTGGCTGAGTGGCATGGGGGATCCTAGATCTCTGACCAGGGATGGAACTCACGCCCCCTGCAGTGCAAGTGTGGATTTCTAAGTGATGGACTGCCAGGGAATTTTCAGGAGTTTAATATTAATATTTTTAAGCTCCCGAATGACTATCCTCGATGTTTTCGGGTGAGTGCCTATAAACACTGCACTTGGACATGACAGCAAAAATCTAAGGAGACACCAGTAAGGTGACTTTCTTTCTTTGTTGTTCATTTATTAAAAAAAAAATTATTATTATTTTGCCTATGCTACAAGGCATGTGGTATCTTAGTTCCCTAACTCGGAATCAAACCTACGCCCCTGCCTTGGCAGCACAGAGTCTTAATCACTGGATTACCAGAGAAATCCCAAGGTCACTTTCTTGAAAAGCAGGTTTCTTCATCCGTGTGAAGGCAAATTAAGGGAGTGCCATCAGGTCAGCCCCACATTTCCTTTGCGAAATTATTTTGAAACTGCCCTCTCTCACAAAGTAACAAGCACTTGTGTTTGAGAAACTGAGTTCACAACCTCTTCACCTAATACAGGTTTTTCTTTCCGTTTTCCATAGCAAGATGGGCATGCAACCTGCACAGTAAAGAGGTCATAAATAAACAAGTTTAGAGATTGTAGAGAACTATTCCTTCTCCAGGATCCCTACCCAAGGTCCAAGGTCTGCACTTAGAAATGAAGGAGCCAGGGGTGATAGAGGTTGCTGATGAAGGCAAAGACACAGCTTTTCAGAGCTGGGGAAGTTGGGGGCAGGGAAAGCCCTTTCAACATCTGCTGATAACTTTGCACTGAGACAAGACGGTAACATCTGAATGAGTGTTACAGGTGGCTGAATTAATTAACTCCAACTCCCAACACCCCTGAACATCCGGTGCTGGGATTAGAGAGTCAGAGCTAGTTTACTAGAGAATCCCAAATCTCAGACATTATTTGGATTCAAATTGGAACTGTTGCTGAAAAATCCAGGTGGGAAAAGGACTAGGGAAATGGGATGGTCGGGCATTTTCTTTCTCCTCTGGGACAAAACGATTCTCTCCTTTCTTCCCTCTGTCCTCTCATCCTCTCTTCTGTCTTTTCTATGGACCAATTCTTCCTCTTTCTTTTCTTCCCTCCATCTATCTGTCTGTCTCTTTTCACTTCTGTCGCCATTGTTCTGTCTCCACTCTTTTACCTTGTCCCTTCATTTGTAATTTATTTTTTGCCTAAAGGCACAGGTGCACTGCTTGAGGAGTTTCCCTTGTTTCCAGAAAATCCGATTTAACTACAGAAGTGAAAAAAATACTGCCTCTTCGAAAGCGGAAGCTTTAAGGCTGAGAATAAACAGCTATCAAGAGTGGCAAGAACGTACTAAGGTCATTTTAAGGCAGCATGGGTTTACCCGCTCCTGACTGAGCACATCGATGGCTGGTGGGGTTTTATTTTCATAAGGACTTATCATCCCATCATCAAATGAAAGGATACTGGGTGTTCTCAGCTTCCATGGCAATGTTCTGAAGGAGAAAGGTGAAATTTAAGGGGAAAATCAGTCACTGAAATCTGACACTTGCATGGATTTTAGAATTAGGGATGGGATGAGTTTGATGAGAAAAGAAAATTTGGGTGCAGAGGTGGAGTGTTAATCTCAGTTTATTTTTCGGTCTGGCTTTTCTGGGGATGGGTATTCGATTTCTACATGAAGGCGTTTATAATGAACTAGGCTTTGGAATCAGACAAGACTTGAATTTTCTCTTGACCACTTATTGACTGCTTGGCCTTGGGAATAATATTTAAATTTCCTAAGCTTTGGTTTGCTCACCTTAAAAAGGGGGATGATGAAACCTGCTTTAAGGGATTGCAGAGAATTTGAATGACATAACATCTGTGAGGTTCCTGCAACAGACAGTGTGTTTAAGTGAGTTGTTATTATTTCCATCCGAAAAAGAGCCTATGTAAATACTTTGGTCATATTTAAAACAGCTTGCTACTGAAATAATCACCTGGAACCTTCAACTTCTTTTAGAAAGAATGCTTTATATGAACACAAGTGAGGAATTCTCTGGTAGCATTCGATATATTCATGGAGAAGCTTGGAAGGATGCTTTAGACTAGGCTCAGCAAACTTCTGATAAAGAATCAGCTAGTAAATATTTGAGGCTTTGTGGACCACAGTCTCTGCTGCACCTATTCAACTCTGCTGCTGGAGTGTAAAAGCAGCCACAGACAGTATGTAAATGGATAAAGGTGGCAGTGTTCCAATACAACTTTATTATTTATGGCTGCTGAAATTAGGATTTCATATACTTTTCCTGTACTATGAAACATTATTTTTCATTTGGCTTTTATTCCCCCTCCAACCATTAAAAGAGAAATGTAAAAAATCATTCCTGGCTAGCGGGTTGCACAAAAACAGGCAGGCAGCTGGCTAGATTTGACCTGAGCTGTGTTTTGCTGACCCATGTCTTCGACCTACAAGATGCTAAGACATCAGTTTGCTTTCCTCCTTTGGGTCACAGATGAGGACTCAGAAGCTCAAAGATATGGCGAGCTGTGGCTGGAGTCCCTCTTAGCTGAGTGGCAGAGCTGGGATTAGAACCCAGATCTTCTGACTATTGGTCTCGAGATCGGTCATTCCTACCTTTTGCTGATTTTAGTTTCTTTGTCCTCCAAAACTCCGCTTGGTCATGGCATTCTTGTATGATTTGATTCTCTTAGCACACATTCTCAGTCATCTGGGGTGTTAGTTTCTGCCATGGTCCCTTTGCTTAACAAAGGAGGCAAGCCCAGATGCCTCAGGGACCAAGAAATTAACAAACCTCATTACAAAACCATAGGGAAGGGTGAGGGATGTGGTGAATTGGAGCGCACATGTCACGTCTAACAGAGGAAATTCTATTCCATGCAGATGACGGTGGCCTTTGGGAGTGAATCAGAGACACCAGGTCTCCCACCTTCTCAGAAGACACTTGAAATCTGGATCTTCTGTGGAATGTTAAGATATTAGCATAATTTAAAAAAGCTTATTATGACCAAACAAAGCATGTCTAGGGATTACAAGTAGCTTTCAGGAGATCAGTTTGTGATCTTTAACTCAGACTGTGATTTCTCTTGGCATGACAGAAATGTATGCTCTAAATATTTTTATAATAAAAAAATTTTAACTATGATAGAATACTCATACAATTGATCATCTTAACCATTTTTAAACTTAGAGCTCTGTAATGTTAAATAGACTCACATTGTTCTGAAAAGAAGTCCCCATTTCCCCCTATTCTCAACCCCTGGTAACAACCATTCTACTTCGTGTCTCTATGATTTGACTATAATGCTCTTTATCAGGCTTCCCTGATGGCTCAGCTGGTAAAGAATCAGCCTGCAATGCAGGAGACTCCGGTTCGATTCCTGGGTCGGAAAGATCCGCTGGAGAAGGGATAGGCTACCCACTCCAATATTCTGGCCTGGAGAATTCCACAGGTGGTGCTAGTGGTAAAGAACCCATCTGAAAATACAGGTAGACATAAGAGATGTGAGTTCGATCCCTGGGTCAAGAAGATCCCTTGGAGTAGGGCGTGGCAACCCACTCCAATGTTTTGGCCTGGAGAACCCCATGGACAGAGGAGCCTGGTGGGCTACAGTCCATGGGGTTGCAAAGAGTCAGACACGACTGAGGCGACTTAGCATGCACGCACACACGCTCTGCAGTGCCATGGAACAAATGGCAAAAAGTTAAAACTGAGACACAAGTAAAACATACTTTCTATAGATGGAGCAAACTCGCTCTTAAAGAAGAAACTGAAGCTTGAGGACTGATGGCAGTGAGTGGGCCCTAGATTAACCTGGGTCATACTATCTTTAAAGCAGGCAACCTCTGCCAAGGGGAAAGCAGGGAGGGATACACTGGCAGATTGGGATAGACATGTACACACTACTATATAGAAAATATTCAATACGTAACTTAAAATTATATAATTTATTTTACTTTTATATGAAGTTACTGGAATACAAATGTCATTGGCAACATTCTCAACAGTAGAATTACTCTGACAAGTATTGAGTTGAGGGCTTCCCTGGTGGTGCTAGTGGTAAAGACTGGCTCCTGCCAATGCAGGAGACATAAGAGTCTCGGGTTCAATCCACATGTCACTTTGGCATGCCACAGTGAAAATTAAGTAAGAGCAATGCAATGGGTGTCTTGGAGTGCGCATATTGAGTGCCTTTTGATATAGATTGGTAAATTGCAAAATTTGCCAAAATTTAAGCCCGTTTGTCCTTGTTCCTTCAGTGTAATGGAAGGTGCATTTTCCCCAACCCTCCTCAGCTTGGAGATAATCTATATATGATTCATCCTTGAAGAACTCAGGGCTAGGGGATCCTGATCCTCTAGCTCAGTGGAAAATCCAAGTATAATTTTGTAGTTAGCCTTCCTCATCTGCAGATTCAACCAAGTGCAGATCGGGTAGTAGTTTAGTGTTTACTATTGAAAAATGTTTGTGTATAGGTGGATCCATGCAGTCCAAGGGTCAACTATATAGACAACTTCAATACTCTTTTACGTCACTTCTTGGTTACTATCCTAGTGCATGATGTATACAAAGAGCCTTCACAAATATTATCCCTGTTGTTGTCACAACAGTGCCGTGAGTAGAAAGCGCAGATGTATTTCTTCCCACTTAGCAAAAGAGGAGATCAACTCTTGGAGAAATCAAACAACTCACGTGGTTTGCATGGGGAGCGAGAGAGCCCAAAAAAGAACTCAGGCTTCTGTGTCGTCTCTGGGGCTCTCAGGCACCTCCTCCCAAGGTGTCCCTCGGAGAGAACCACATGGGAGCTGGGGGCACCCCTACACTCCTGTTCTGAGCCGTGGTGCGAACCTGGAGATCCCAGCCCGGCCAGGCAGCTGCTGGCCTATCTGATGGGTCCCCAGTACTCTCAGGATATTCCTTACTTGGACTCCCTGTGAACTCACCAATATATCCCCGGCTTGTAAAGACCACTGATTTTTTTTTCTGTTTTTAACCTTTTTATTTTGTATTGGGGTACAGCCAATTATCAACGCTGTGGCAGTTTCAGATGAACACCCGAGGGACACAGTCCTACCTGTACATACATCCACTCTCCCCCAGCCTCCCCTCCCATCCAGGCTGCCACACATCACTGGGCTGAGTTCCCTGTGCTATACAGTAGGTCCTTGTGGGTGGTTATTTATTTTTTTAATATAGCAGTGTGTACATGAGACACCCATTTTGATTTTATTCTCTTAATGGAAAGTCTTACTAAGGCAGCGTTGATGAAAACAGCTCAGCCACTTTCTTCATGGACCACGGTAGACTCTGTGACCCCAAGGTAAGGGGGAAAATAGAGGGAAGATGATCGGGAAGAGCGAGAGGAGAAGGCGTGTATTTCAGTTCCTGCCTGGATGGGCACCCATGCTCTTCTCCGAGCTGCCAGCCAGTGTTAGCAGAGTGATGGAGAGAGCCCTGCCCCTCTGGCACACCAGCAAACCTCGCTAATGTAATGGAAACGATGATTATTCCCAGGGCCTAGCATTTCCCTTCCTCCGGACTGTAGGGGTATTAAAGTTGATTGAACACATATGCTTCGGGTAGACAGCGCCTGCCATCACATATGGAGCCATCCGTTTTCTGTGTGCTCAGAAGGAGTCACTGAGACCACGAGAGCTGGGCAAAGGCTGAGCCGGCTTAGGGGATTATAAACGAGGGGGTCCAAGTCTCTTTACAGGCCAGACAGGGGAAAAACCCAACTTTAAAGAAAAATTCCCCACATTTCTGCACAGAAAAAAAAAAAGCTCAAAAATACTTATTAAAGTTAAAATTCAATTTTAATAATTTTAACAGAATCTGCATTTCCCTTCCTTTCTATATACATGTATATATGACAAAGATGAATAGGTTATACCTGTTTATCTAAATTTTTCAATTTAGGTACAAATGCCTGTATATATGTCATGGATTATGGAACGGGTCCATTTTACAGCGTGAATCCCATGTCCTCAGGATGTAATTATTTTTTGAAAAAATGTGTTTCTCAGAATGAGGGTTCCGTAACTTTTCTCAAAGCCAAAGAATGATGCTTGTCTCCTTCACAATCATATGTCTAATGAATCACAGCTTGATTTTCCACACCTGTACTCTTGCCTGGAAAATCTCATGGACGGAGGAGCCTGGTAGGCTGCAGTCCATGGGGTCGCTGAGTTGGGCACAGTTCAGTGACTTCCCTTTCACTTTTCACTTTCATGCCTTGGAGAAGGAAATGGCAACCCACTCCAGTGTTCTTGCCTGGAGAATCCCAGGGATTGGCGGAGCCTGGTGGGCTGCCGTCTATGGGGTCGCAGAGTCGGATACGACTGAAGCGACTTAGCGGCAGCAGCAGCAGCAGCGTGAGCAAATATGAGAGGCTGTTCTAAGCAGGCTGGGGAATCGGTGCTGCTGGGTGTTGATATGAGACTTCTGGACACTCCACTGCTTGCTCGAAAGCGTTACCAGGCTCTCCCAGTCCCAACACAGTGAAGGGAATGCCCACAGCCTCCCTGGCTGCCTGGTTATTGTGGCTCCACGTCTGGGCTGTGTGCAACAGCTGGCTCTAATTATTCTCCTGGGTTATGGAGATATTTTGCTTGGCCATGTTTCACTTGCTTCAGAATAAGGCAAGTCTCTTTCCACTCCATGTATTAAAATATGTGTGCTATATGGGGGAGGAACACATTTGGAGTATAGATAGACACTAACATATATAAAATAGATAAATGACTAGGACTTATTGTATAGCACAGGGAACTATGTCCCATATCTTGAAATAACCTAATAATGGAAAATAATTGAAAAAAAGAAAATGGCAACCCACTCCAGTGTTCTTTCCTGGAGAATCCCTGGGATGGGGGAGCCTGGTGGGCTGGCGTCTATGGGGTCACACAGAGTCGGACATGACTGAAGCGACTTAGCAGCAGCAGCAGCATACATATACATATATATACATATCTGAATCACTTTGTTATATATCTGAAACTAACACAATATTGTAACTCAACTATAAACAAAAAAACTTAATTAAGCATATATGTATTATATTTACAAGGAAGGAATTCATTTTAACTGTGTGCAAAAAATATTTTAAAAGAGTTTTATTTTTAAAGTACCCAGTTTTGCCAATCTCAGCACCTTTGTATTTTTCACTCTTTAAAAAACACCTTTTTGTTTGCTGTGTGCTAATTCAGAAAAATTTAAGGAAAACATTAATGTCATTCTAATCTGGCCATTTGGAAATATGAAAGCTAATATTTTAATGTGTTCCTTTTTACTTTAGGCTGCACCTCGAGACTTGTGGGACCTCTGCCCCCCATCAGGAACTGAACCAGTGCCTCAGGCAGTGGAAGCGCTGAGGGTTAGCCAGTGGGCCAGCAGGGAATTCCCTACCCTGACATTTTAAATAGGCATTTCCCTATGTTTTCAAACTGTTTTAAAGTATAATTTTAATGGTTTCGCTCATCAATTAAGCTTTTAAAATAATATGAATTTTTCTTGATTATAAAAGTAACGAATATTCTTATTAGAAAATTCAGAAAATTAGAAACATGAAGAAATAAAATCACAGAAGAACATATCAAATGATAAACATTTTTAGTGTATTTTTTCTCTCTCAGTCTCTCCACCCTGCCCCTTATCCACATACATGTTAAACACACACACACACACACACACACATTTGTGTGGATGTCAAATGTTGAAAAAAGTCAAATCGAGTGATTTTTACTCTTTTATTTAAAACTAGTTTACTGGGAGCCCAGCCTGGTGCTCTGTGATGACCTAGAGGGATGGGATAAGGAGGGAGGCTCAAGAGGGAAGTGATATATGTATAATTATGGTTGATTTGTATTGTTGTATGGCAGAAACCAGACAACACTGTAAAGCAATTTTCCCCCAATTAAAAAAAAAAAAACGAGTTTGAAATTTTTTCAATGGGATTACAAAATCTTTGACAACCTTAATCTAATAGTGCCATCATATTTCATCAAATACCATCATTCACTATTTTTATATTGTTAATATTTAGATTGGCTATAAATTTTCACTCTTGTAAATAATGATGCAAACTGCATTCATATGTAAAAACTTATCATATGTGAGCCAGACATGAGAGCCTCTCCTAGGACAGTTTCTTAGAAAGGATAAAGTAGGGTCAAAGGAGATACTGTGAGTCTTCTGTCAGATACCACATAGACTTTCCAGCGGCTTTCCCCTGGGTGTGCCTCCTATAGCAGCCATCCCCATTGTTTTGGCACCAGGGACTGGTTTCGTGGAAGACAGTTTTTTTTTTTCATGGACCAGGGTGATGGAGGTATGGTTTCGGGATAATTCAAGCACGTCACATTTATTATGCACTTTATTTCTATTATTATTTCATTGTGATATACAATGAAATAGTTATACGCCTCACCATAATGCAGAATCAGTGGGAACCCTGAGCTTGTTTTCCTGCAACTAGACTGTTCCACCTGGGAGTGATGGGAGACAGTGACTTCTGAAGTGTGGGGAGCAGCTGTAATTACAGATAAAGCTTCACTCGCTTGCCTACTGCTCATCTCCTGCTGCGTGGCCAGTTCCCAACAAGCCATGGACCTGCCCCCAGGGTTGGGGACCCCTGTCCCAGAGGACTTGAGAGGGCTTGTTGCGATCAGCCCCACGGTAGCCCTCTGCACCTCACTGCTGCTCATCTAGGGAGCAGCGGAAAGACTAGCGCTTCTTTCCACTTTTAGATGAAGAAATGGCAGCTCAGGTAACCTCACCAGAGTCACAAGAACAAACAAACAGTTAAGAGGAGTGGCTAAGTGACCTGAATCTTAACTTCATGCTAGATCCTTGAAACAAAATAAAGTAAACGCCGTTTGTGAAGCCCAGAGGCAACAGAAAGGATGCAAAGCAGCAAAAGAGATACAGATCAACAGGTCTTCTGGCATTTCACCAACCAGTTGGTGCCTCTAAAGGGAGAGACAGAAATAGCTGTTGCTTTGAAATGTAATTGCCTTGGTCTGTCTAGGGAAAAAAGTGTGAGAGCTCTAATTTGGGGAAGTGACAAACTAAAGTGTTTTGAAATGTACTTAAGGAAAAAAAAAATCAAAGTGCTGAGACAGCTCTGTTTCTTAAGAACCACAATAGAAATTTGGGATAGTTTTTGTTTTTAACAGATGTTTAGGGAACCCATGTGGTTTTTCTTTTGATGGAGGTTGCATTTTTATTTTTCAATTTTTAAAAGGTAGCCAATTTTAAAAAGGGAACTTTTAAAAAAGTTCCTTGGGAGAATGTCTCTGACCTATATTAGACAGAAAGTAAAACTCAAGCTGTTAATTCTTTGATGGCTCACTGTATTGGAAAGCAATTCTCAGAATTCCTCAGACTGGACACTGATCACAGAATTCAGCATCGATGCTGGTGTATTCTATTCCACAGCTGGCCCCTGGACTTGCTGCTCATATCTGGATAAATTTCCTGAGTCCTGGCAGCCTGAGCTGATGTTTCATTGGGGGATATTTACTCCCACACAGCTGTTCAGCAGTTAGAGCAGAAAATCAACTTGGATACAATTAATACCATGTTGTAATAAGGAGACGTCACCAAGAGAAACAGTTGCTGAATTGATTCTGATGATGCTGAGGAGGGTAACTACAATGATAATGGTGATTAATATAATCATTACTAGGTACAGACTCATAGAAGGAACATATTTTAGTCCTGGCTTTGTTTACATTGTTGCAATCTTTCATGCTCCAGTTAGGGAAGATCGCACACAGCTGGAGATAAACTACACTGGTCTGAATTCTCTACGTAATTGACTAAAACACACTCAATATAATTCAGATAGATGATGGAAGGACAACCCAAATACCAGTATGCTTCCCCTCCCCCTCTGGAGATAAACATCTGGAATTGCCATAGTTCTTATAAACTGAATCTCAGTAAGAATGCTCAGGCCAAAGAATCCCCTGGTGGTCCAATGGTTAACCCTCTGTGCTTCCACTGTGAGGGGCTTGGGTTCCATCCCTGGTCAGGGAACTAAGGCCCTGCATGCTAAGTTATTGTTGTTTAGTCGCTAAGTTGTATCTGACTTTACGACCCATGGACTGCAGCCGGAAGGCTCCTCTGTCCAAGGGATTTTTCAGACAAGGATACTAGAGTGGATTGTCATTTCCTTCTCCTTGGCTAAAAAAAGAAAAAGAAAGGTCAGGCAGTCGAAACTGAGTTAGAGAGAGCTGGGTGAGACCCTGATTACTCAGTATTCCTCCCTGTTTTGGGGGGAGGAGAACGCAGAATCATTAGAACTCTTGACCTAGACGCTGAATCTACCTCCCCTATGGGTAGGGGGTTGTGTTTCTCCATGGCTACCATTCTTGTACCCAGAGGACAACTCTCCTGTATTGGACCTGTTTGGAGAGCTCTGGACCATTTGGCAATTACAGGTTCTACCTGCCCATAGTCTCCCGCCATGGTGACAACCTAAAATGTTCCTGCACATTTCTCCTGGCGTAGAGCTCCATTGACCTGGGTGATGGGGGCGGGTGGTGATCACCAGACTTTGTGCAATTTGACTTTTTTTTTTTTTTTAATGGTGGTATTGAAAAAAACATGTGTTTATTTATGTTGGCCGCACTGGGTTTGAGTTCTGGCTTGCAGTATTTTCCTTATGGCATGTGAGCTTCTTGGTTGTGGGATCTAGTTCCTGACCAGGAATGGAACTGGGACCCCTTGCTTTGGAAGAGTGGAGTCTTACCCACTTGACCGGAAGTCCCTAACTGACTTTTCAGGTTGTTGGTATAGTTGTTAAGTCGTGTCCGACTCTTCCGATCCCATGGACTGCAGCCTCCTCTTCTGCGTGGGTGAGTCGTGTGTCACAGAAATTTCTCTCTCCAACTTGACTCTGAAGGTACTATTACAAAAACAGATTCTGGGTATCCAATTTTCTTGGTTTCAAGTGGGTCCCAATGTTCTGCATCTTGGTTTCCAATGGTTTCAAGTGGGCCCAATGTTCTTCATTTTGTTTTCTTTTTTAAAAAATATTTATGCATTCATTTTTGACTGTGTTGGGTCTTAGTTGCAGCATGCAGACTCTTCATTGCAGTAAGGGGCGGGCTTCTCTCTACGTGTTGCCTGGGGCTTAGTTGCCCTGTGTGTGTGGGATCTTAGTACCAGGACCAGGGATTGAACCCATATCCCCTGCTTTGGGAGGTGGATTCTTAACCATTGGACCACCAGAGAAGTCCCATTCTGCATTTTTGAACAAACTCCCCAGGCGATTCCGAAGTTGGCATCCAACTTAACAAACACTGACCCAGAAAATGTTTTCATTTTTTTAAAGATGAGAGAATATGAGGCTCAGAGCTACCTAGCATCATGGTGGTAGCGTGGGGCTCTGGAGCGAGGCAGCCTGATAACGATTTTGGATTATATAAAGGAGATCTCAGGAGGACAGACATCCCAGACTCAGTGTCAGAACTTCTTTATTTCTCTAGCTGTCTGCCCTTAGGGCCTTTCAGTCTTTTCATTTAAACTTCCAGCTCTCTAATTTGGCCATCAGAAGTAAATCCTGGAGGATCATTTTGTGAGCCATCTCTTAAAAGGAGTTTGAGATATTTGCTCTAATGAACAGTGGCATTTCTGCCCACCTGGAGAGAGTCAGAGATGGATGGAGAGCGGATAGGAAGGCCTTGGTCCCTGCATGGGGCCTCTGTGGGAGCTTTGGCCCCCTCCCTTGGCCACCTGCCACCCCACCCATTATGGGTATGTGGCAGGGAAATCTGTGAAAAATTCCGGTTACTGGGATCCTCCTTACTACAACATCACTGAATGTGCTTTTATATTACTTTTAAGTGAACTTCACAGTGAGAAGGTAAATTTCACTTCCTAACCCCCTGCCAGCAGACCCACTCTGCACCCTGCTTCTCCCTGCCAGTCAATACTCCCAGGCTGTGCAATCAGTCATTATGGGCGTTCTGTGCAGAGATGGTTGGATACCAGCTTTCCTCTCTAATAAAATAAGGTGAATAATATGGGTTGTTGCTGTTCAGTTGCTAAGTCATGTCTGACTCTGCAGCCCTGTGGACTATAGTCCGCCCCTGCCAGGCTCCTGTGTCCATGGGATTTCCCAGGCAAGAATACTGGGTTGTCATTTCCTTCCCCAGGAGATCTTCCCAATCCAGGGATTGAATTTTTCATCTCCTGTGCTGCAGGTGGATTCTTTACAACTGAGCCACCAGGGAAAACCCCCAAGCTCCGCCCCAGACAGAAGCAATATTGTAACAAATTCAGTAAAGACTTCATGGCCATACCAGCCCACCCCATCCTCTTGCCAAATTCAACTGGAATCCAACATGCGCGATCAGAAACAGAACTGAGGGGTGTATTTACTTGCTGTGATCCATTAAGCCTGGGAACCCAGTGAGACCAGAACCATGGCCTGGCAGCTGGTTTCCTTCCTCTGCTCTTGCCTTCTGTGGTGTGTTTTGCACAAAGCGAACAGAGCGATCCTTTAAAAGAACTTTGATCAGGTCGCCCCCATCTCTGGTCTAAACTGGCCAAGGGCCAGAATAAAGTCTTCATACTCAGAATAAAGTCTAAACTTCCCAGGGCAGTTTGGCCATGAACACTTGTCAAATATCCTCTCTCTCCCTCCCCTCACAGGCTCCACGCCAGCCACATTAGTGTCTTTGCCATGACTCAGTGAGGTAGAGATAATCTTGCCTCGAAACTTCACATTTACCCTTTCCTCAGCCTGGAATGTTCATCCCCAGCCATCCATATGGATTGTCCCATCAACGTTCAAGTATTTCTTCAATGTGTTATCCATAAGACCATCCATAATATAACAAAACCCACTCTCGTTACTTTTCATACCTTTAGCTATTATTCGTTTCTTTATAGCATGTACAGCCAGATCTCTCAGACATTTATGTATTATTGTCTGTCTGTCCCCCAGTAGACGGTAAGCTGGGACATTATCTGTTTTTTGTCATCATTGCTTAGAAGGCTGCTTGGTACCTGGTAGGTGTGACTCAGGTGTCTTCAACCAACAGTCTCTTGAGGCGATCAGAGGTGACTAGATGACTTAGTGATTATGAAATCCCCAATCTTTTCCCTATGTCAGCACTTCACTCTTCTCACAACCACCTCCATGCATATCTCGGTGGAACATTGCAAGCAATGATCACAATTTCTTACCCTCCCTGGATTCACGCCCTGGCAATGAGGCTTTGTAGCTTTTTTCAAAAAGGGAGTCTTCCTCAATTCTTCAGCTAGGTTTGTGCCTTGCTCTGAACATGAACAGACATGAAGCACTCACAGATTTGCAAGGTGCTTGTATGACGAGGGGCTTCCCTGGTGGCTCAGACGGTAAAGCGTCTGCCTGCAATGCGGGAGACCCAGGTTCGATTCCTGGGTCGGGAAGATCCCCTGGAGAAGGAAATGGCAACCCACTCCAGTATTCTTGCCTGGAAAATCCTATGGATGGAGGAGCCTGGTAGGCTCCAGTCCATGGGGTTGCAAAGAGTCAGACATGACTGAGCGACTACTTCACTTTCTTTCACTTTGTACGATGAGACCCTGAACCTTCATGCAACCAAGACATGGCCTCCCACTGTAGAATGAGACACGTGGCCCAGTTTCCTTTTCTGCCTCAGCTGGCACTGAGCCAACACTGAGAAGCTCAGTCTTTGACTTCAGACACACAAATGATCCCAGCTGAGAGTGGGCTGAGCTTACATCAGAACTGCCCCGCTGAGTCAGCCCAGACAGCTGACTTGAAGAATCATGGCCTAAATGGCAATGCAGTTAAGCTACCACATTTGGAAGGGTTTGTTTCCTGGCAAAAAGTAACTGATACATGTGTGAGAAGGTAAGAGTTAAATAGTGAGAGAATGGGATTTTAGTTGGCTTTGACAGATGCTGGTGTAAGATTTCATAGTTCCAATAACTAGGGCAAGCCCAAGGGGTAGCATTATTACTGCTGGGCCATGGGGTGGATATACCTGGCCTTTAATGAGAGTTTTTTTTTTTAAATGCAGAGAATTAGTGCTTTCTTATTCTCCTGGTACCTTCTCTTTCAGAGTAGAAAGGTAGGTCTGCAAAGCCAGTGTGTCTTTACAGCTTCAAGACCTTAGCGTGTTGGATCATATTAGCAAGAGATTTGGATAATTTTTAAACTGAAAGATCACAAAGGTCTAATTTTTGAGAAGTTAAAATAGGGAATCCAGGGAATCAGCTAGCAGAGCCACTATTTTCCCTGGAATTGGTTATCTCAGGAGTTAGTTATCTCAGTTAGTTCAGTTGCTCTGTCTGAACTACTGAGTCTGACTCTTTGTGACCCCATGGACTGCAGCAAGCCAGGCCTCCCTATCCATCACCAACTCCCGGAGTTCACTCAAACTCATGTCCACTGAGTTGGTGATGCCATCCAGCCATCTCATCCTCTTTGTCCCCTTCTCCTCCTGCCTTCAGTCTTTCCCAGCATCAGGGCTTTTCTAATGAGTTGGTTCTTTGCATCAGGTGGCCAAAGCACTGGAGTTTCAGCTTCAACATCAGTCCTTGAGTAATCCCATCATAAATGAAAGGGGAGCCCCAGGAGAAGAATGGTTGAGAAATCAAAGGCAGGTGCAGAATCAAGTTGTGGGGGTCACTTGTGAGGTCCAGCAATGGAGGCAACGTGATCTTATCTCACTGCCATTAACCAATTTTTGTGGCTTTGTGAGAACTTTTTCATACCTAGGAAATTCAGATCATTTATCCTAAGACACAAATATCTGGCTCCCTGCCACAGTTCCTGGATGGATGCTCTAGAAGTGGTCCTTAAACTGGGATATGCCAGGTGGGGGCAGCCTGAGGAAGGAGTATTGGGCAGGAGCAGTGTTGAGTCTGTGCTGGTCCATGAGTGTGTTTGGGCTGGGCGGGGAGTGTTCCCATGTTCAGAACCCAGTTGCTGAATCTGGGGGAGGAGCACACATTTACAACTTCATTCAGGGATCAGACTCCAGGAATCTGCTAATGATTAAACTGTGCAATCCATTGAAAGCTATTAGAGACCTTTGGAATTCGTGCTTGTCGGCATGTAAGAGAATTGAAGGAACTTCTAGAACGTGTTTCCTAAATTCACACATCCTCTGCATCACACCATGAATGTACTTCTGCTAAAAAAATAAAAATAAAAAAGATATTACATCAGGCTCAGAAATAAAACCTCTGAATCAAGCTGCTCATATGACCCAGCTGCTTATTGACTGAGGGATGATCTGTGAAGGGAAACCATAGGGCATTTGTTTTGTGACAAGTCAATCGCACAGTGAGATGCGTGAGCTGTGAGGATACATTCACTCATCAACCAAAACCTGCTCAAGGGTTTGGGTGGTTTACTGTCTACATTGCTGGAAGCATTCAGTGCAGAAAAGGCCAGTTTTTCTTTAATAATTCCAGCAGATTCTTCAGGATGTAGAAAGGAATGTATTTGGGCTCTGAGAGAAACAATTTTTTCGTTCAATGACTATTCACTGAATGTTGACCATGGGCCAGGCACCGTCCTAGGTTCTTAAAGTACATCAGGGGATAAAACTCACAAAGATTCTCTGTCCTGGGGATGGTGTGTGTGTGTGTGGAAACTGACAATAAGTAATAAACATAATAAAGTAAGTAAATATAAAGTTTGTCAGAAGGAGATAGGTGCTAAGGGAAGAAAAATGCTAAGATAAGAGGTATCAGGAGTGCTGGAGGGGGACAGTGGCAGCATTTAAAAAGCAGTCAGGGGACTTCCCTGGTTGTCCAGTGGCTAAGACTCCATGCTCCCAGTCAAGGAGCTGGAGTTCAATTCCTGGTCAGGGAACTTGATCCTGAATGCCATTAACTAAAAGATCCTGCATGTTGCCACTAAGACCTGGCACAGCCAAATAAATAAATACATGAATATTTAAAAAATAAAAATAGCAGATAGTCAGGGTGGACCTCATTGAGAAGGGGGGATCTGGGCAAAGATATGAAGGAGGTAAGGTCCACATGTCACCATGGAGAGATGACAAGCCCTCCTGTTTATCTCTGTATCTCTTCTCCCAAGAATCTAGTCAAACACTTTATAGGCAGTAGTGGTTTAGTAAAACTCGACATAAATTAAAGATGATCAGACATTTCTTCAGTATGAAATGAGTGGCTTTTCAACAGATGAATGGATGAAGATGTGTTGTACAGATAGACTGAAAGATAGACAGGCAGATAGACAGAGAGAGAGAGGAAATGGAATGGAATACCACTTAGCCCTAAACAAGAATGAAACTTTGCCATTTATAGCAACATGGATGGATTTGGAGAGTATTACGCTTAGTGACACAAGTCAGACAGAGAAAGGCAAATATTGTATGATATCACGTGTGTAAACAGTAAAACAAACTAGTGAACAATACTGAAACAAGCTCACAGATGTAGAGAAAAAACTAGTGGTTACCAGCAGGTAGAGGGAAGGGGAGGGAATATTAGGGAAAGGGAATTAAGAGGTACAAGCTACTATGTATAAAATAATCAAGCTGCAAAGATATATTGTACAGCACAGAGAATATAACCAGTATTAAATAATAACTATGACAAAATTAAAGATGACCAGACATTTCTTCAGCATGGGCTGGGGTGCCTTTTCTCAGAAAGGGAGATGGATAGTTTTATCCTTGATGTGTCTCTGTTTTCTTTTCTTTTTAAAATGTCTATTCATACCCTTTGTCCATTTAAAAATTTTTATTTATTTATGTTTATTTGGTTGCACTGGGTGTTTAGTTGCATGTGGGATCTAGTTCCCTGACCAGGGATTGAACTCAGGCCCCCTGCGCTGGGAGTGCTGAATCTTTGTCACTGGACTCAGCCACCGGGGAAGTCCCTCTATTTTCTGTTTTTATTCTTTCACTATCCTCTTGCCCTTTGCAATCTGGAGTCTGTCTGGATCACCCTAATGAAAGGACACCATTTTCGCCTCAGCCAAGCTCTAGTTAAAGGTAAATGCTTTTTCTTTTCAGCAACCACATTCTAGCTAGTGATGCTGCAGGAATGTGTACTGACTTTCCCCTTTCTGGTGGCTACAGGGTCAAGGCAATTCTAGGACACAGCTTTTTTCTTCTTCCTCCTCCTGCTATGAGAATCCTGGTAGAAAAGCAGGAAGAAAACCCTGCCTCAGCTGTCAGAGGGGTAAGCTGTTAACTTCCTTGATTCAAGGGGAAAATAGAATTGATTGACAGACTAGAGAGAGCTGTTCCTCACTTACCCACCAGAAGATATTATATGGCTGTAAGCAGTGTTCAGGAGCATGAGAAGGTAATAAACTATGTGTATAAGCTCAGTTCTCCAGGGAAGGAGAGCGGCTGCCAAACCCACACGCAGATTGTTTCTTTCTCGTTTTTTTTTTTTCAGGTCCTCTGTGCATGCCATGCTTAATGAAGGTAATAAAAAGGTAAGATTATAAAGAAGAAAGAGACCCATCAAGGACGGAAGTTGCTTTATTTGCTCTCCTGTCAAGGAATTCTTCTCAACCCATCAGCATTTCAACACAGAAGGGGGGACTGGCTGAATGGAAGGCGTAGAACAGAAGAGCAAATCAGGGTCAGATGGATTATTCAGTGGATTTGCAGTGGCCCCAGCTTTATCATAGTTTTTTTTTTTTCTTTTGATGGATATCTACCCATCCACCTCTCAAGAGACTGATAGCTTGTTCTCAAAAAGTGGAGCAGTTTTCATTTTTGTTTTTGGCAAAACATGTGCGGTGCAGCATGTAGGATTTTAGATCCCTGAACAGGAATTGAACTGATGCCCCCTATATTTTGAGTGCTGAGTCCTAACCACTGGACCACTAGGGAAGTTCCTGAAGCTGCTTCTTGATCTTTGAGTACTAGGCGGTGTGTCAAAAACCAGGTCAGAACTCAGACTCTGCTGTACTGGGTCATCTTAGACAGGTGGTGTGCTGTCTATTTGCCTCCTCCACCAGTCTGAGTACACATTTGGGTGAACTGCAGGCACCAAGTCAACATTCATATAATTAGGCTCTTCTATGCTTTTGGAGAAGTTAATGGCACCCCACTCCAGTACTCTTGCCTGGAAAATCCCATAGACGGAGGAGCCTGGTGGGCTACAGTCCATGGGGTTGCTAAGAGTCGGACATAACTGAGCGACTTCACTTTGACTTTTCACTTTCATGCATTGGAGGAGGAAATGGCAGCCCACTCCAGTATTCTTGCCTAGAAAATCCCAGCGATGGGGGAGCCTGGTGGGCTGCCGTCTATGGGGTCGCACAGAGTCGGACACGACTGAAGTGACTTAGCAGCAGCAGCAGCAGCATGCTTTTGGTGCCTCAGTTTCCTCAGCTGTAAAATAGTATCTAATACACCAAAAATGCCCTCCCCATTTTTTCCAACTGTACATGAAAATACTTCATCAACACATTATTCAATAGACTGAGATTAAGTCTATGGAGCTTATTAACTCCTTAAGGTAAGAGTCTTTGTAAATAAACACTAGAGAGTATTACCTTGCCTTTCCTGGAAATTTCCAGGTCTTAAGAAGTCCCGGGAAGTTCTGACAGGACAGGATAATCATGTTACCATCGCATATAAAGGACATATGTTGAACACAGTATATCAGATTCTGTGCTTCTCTGTGTTAATTTCTTTAACCCTCACAAGATAGGGGTGGGGACTACTATTCTCCCCATATTATAGATGGGAAAACTAAGCTCATAGAGCTTGACTAGCTACATTTCCTAATATTAACAGTTAACAAGTAGCAGAACCAAGACTTGAACTTGGCCATCTAGCCCCAGAAATTTGTCTTGTAGCTACCAAGTTAGAACAGCTCTTCAGAAAAGACTTTCACTGGAATCTTAAGCAAGCTTTGCTGTAAAGGAAATATACTGGCTCCCAGGTGACTGCTCTTTATTTAGAGTTTGTCACCTTCCTCTTCACTGCTCTTTATTTTTTTTCCCCCAAGTTTAAATTTAAGAAGAATTGCTGGGGCAATTATTCGTTTTGACAGGCAATATAAATAGCCATAGAAATCCTTCCTGTTCATGTATTCAGCTAATACAGGCCACTGTATTTACAATGGGCTAAGGACAGTGGGAATTATTTGGAAGCCACAATTTTTGTCCTCCAAGAGCTTTGCTGTCCATCAGAGAAACAAGAACAAACCCCTGAATCCTGAAAGGACGTGGTGAAACAATGTGTTTTATGTATCCAAAGGGAGGACACAGACTTTCTGCTTTGTAGAAATTGAACTTATAAGGGAGATGCAAAGTCAGGGAGATGTCTTGGGGAGGGGGCAACTTGACCCCCACCTTGTAGGGTGGATAGGACTTTGATGGGAGTGGAGGTGACAATGCAGTTCCAGCCTAGTGTGTTACTGGCAGGGGTTACCCTAGAAGTTCCTGGAGCTAGACTGGTGGGGTTCAACCCCTGCTTCAGTGACTTATTAGCTTCAAGTCCTGAGGAACTTCCCAATTTGACCTCTCTGAGACTCAGTTTTCTCATCCAGAAGGAGGCAGACTGAGGGAAAGAGAGAGTCCCAACAGATGCAGTGTTCCAAATAGATAAGAGGAGCATGATCTGTTTATGAGTAACCTGAAGCCGGGGGGTGACGGAAGAGGGAGGGTTATTAACCTCATCCTCTATAACTGAGGGAAAGAATAGTCATTTGAACCAGCAAGCGCAGTGAACTTAGTGAAAGAATGGCCCTTAGAACCAGCGATTGCAGTATAGAGAGAGCCGCCTCTCAGGGAGCACTGCCCTTTATAAGAGGGGCGCAGCGGAATTAAAGGTGAAGGAAACACAACAGACTAGGACAATGGACGCCTCAGCCGAGACCCTCCCACCGCCTGCGTGGCTCCGCCCCTCTCTCCCTATTGGTTGAGCCCAACCAGGAAGCCACCTCCCGCGGGAACTGGGTGGGATTCCACAGGTCAGGCCCCCAGGATGCGAGTCTGTGAAGACAGGCAGATTCGCGGGTCTGGAGGGCAGGACAGAAGATACCTGTCACAGAGGGGGAACACGGAAGGCAGGTAAGGTTGGCTGGTGCCATTTTGTCACTGTGCTGGGATATGATTTTGAAGGCAGTGGCACCGCGGAGAGTTTTTGAGCAGAAGGGACACAGTGACAGAAAAAAATCAACGCTGGGATGGAGACCGTCTGGGCTATTTTACCTCAGGCTCCCTGCCCATCTGGTGTTATACACTTTCCTTGAGGCAACCACAGCAGCTGTCAGGACCTTCCCTCCTACCCCTAAGGGCAGCAACTCCTGCCTTCAGTTTGTGGCGGGATTCCCCAAGAAAACTCTTTTTCTGGGATTGCCCTTCTCTCCTTTCTTACCTGTTTTAAAATCTCCTTGCGGGTTTTAAAATCTGCCCTGATAACTGTAGCCTGGTTGGCTTTGAACTTTCTAGAAAGACGGAAAGCTGGATCTGAAGCAGCTACTTGAACCACAGTCTCACAGCTGTGATAGAGCCAAGTCACCAAACACCGTTTCCGAAGGAAACGGAACGTGCCTCATTACGGCCTGGCGCAGATGCCTCTGACAGACACATGAGGTAATGACTCCAAATGAGCACCTTCCCACGGACAGTTGGAAAAGAGACTTCACATTGTGCTTCAGCCCGTAATTCGGTTGCTGTAGAAATGACTGCGCTGGTTGTACTGCACATTTCCTCTCTGAACAATGCCTTTACTGAATCAATTTAAATATTCTTGGAAGGAAGCACTTTGTGACAGAAGCAACCTGATGCCTGGATGTGGGCTTGAAACATGGAGGTGACCCTGGAACCCAGTCTTTAAGGGCTGTTTCTCTACCTGCTGATGGCTGTGTGTACTTCTGCCTGGCCACAAAGGATTTGACCCTGTCTTTTCCCCATCATTTTTGGGTGGAAAAAGACTGTGGGGGAAGTGGCAATGGAAACCAGCAACAGGGACCTCAGGGAACGGATGGATTTGTTCCTGTCCCTTTGTGAGGGGGGCTTTGAAGAAGATGCCAGTCTAGAGATGGCTTGAGATGAGATCAGTTGGGAAGTTTCAGTTCTTCTTCCTTCCAGGTGCTAATTCCAAGCCTCTATACCCCAAAGCAAAGGTGCTACTGCTTCCTCAGAAAAACAATTGAACAGTAAGAGATTACATTTCATTCTAGAAAGACGTTAATTCTTGTGCCTCTTATCCAAACCGTAGGCCACTCAGAAAGCTGGCTGATTGCAAAGAGGCTCGATTTCAAGGTGGGAGGAGTACATGAGACTCCATTTCTGATGAACACAGACGAAGTTGCAGTTTGCCACTTTCAATCAACGACACTGGGTGAGAGCAGTAAAGGTCACCCCCTACCATGTGTTATAAGAAAAATCTGAGGTCCCTTCGTATTCTGGTCCTCAAGGGCAGTTTTCTGCCTCTTCCTGCTGTGCCCCTTTGCTTAGAGGATGACAGATGAATCTGGACTGGGCTTCAGTTTTGCTTTTGGTTGCACATAAAATAATTGCTTTAGAAACAATACCCTTGTGATTAAAAAACCACTGCAGCTAAAAATATTGAAATCAGGAAGCATCCCAAATAAAGGATTTGCCAAATACATCATCTAGGACAAAAAATTTTGCTGGCAGAACGTAAAATAAATATCAAAAGACTAAACTAATAAGGCACTAGGAAGCGCTAGAGTTCTACTGGGTACCATTTGTCCAAGATGTTTATACATCTCCATGTAATTACAGCTAATCATATAAACTCTTTGTTTCAGCTTGAAATCTGTTCAGGTTAACACCTTCACTTCTGTGTTGATTATTTCTTTCCCATCTTCTGATCTCCTTCTGCCTTTTTTTTTTTTTAAGAATAAATTATTGTCAGAGCATGGGCTTGCAAAGCAGGGATTTGAGTCTATCTAATTATTTTTCCCCCTTTTCCTCATCTTTTTATTTCCAGCAACTCCCAGATCCACCTCAGATTCTCTCAATAAATCCTTATTTTATTTTTTTTACCTGTTATGCTGATCTCCCTTCTTCCACTCCCCCCCTTTCTCATTCTTTCTTATTTCCTTAACTGCATTTTCTTTGTTTTATAGGATAGTTATAAGCTATACACATTCAAGTCTTGTGGATGGATTGTTCTGTTTCGTGGGCTAAGGCAAATATATGTCATGATATCAACTTACTCTCTTGAAAGAGGAAGTCTGGGACTTCCCTGGAGATCCAGTGGTTAAGACTCTGTGCTTTCACTGCAGGGAGTACAAGTTCCATCCATGGTTGGTTCAATCCCTGGTCAGGGAACTAAGATGCCATGTGCCATGTGGCTTGGCTGACAAAAAAGAGAGGGAGAGAGAGAAAGACTTACACTGAAACCAAGACTATCCTTACTCCTTTGTCTGTGCTTTCCCTGACCAACTGACCAAATGCAAGTTGGGCAACAGAAGGGGTGAACAATGGTCATGGTCGTGGTTATAATCCTCTCCCTATCCCCAAAAGGGAAGCTGTACCCAGGGACTGGAAAGTTTGTGAGTAGACTGAGGTGATCCATGAGAGAGATGGGAGTTTCTATACTTCTATGGTTTGAACATCTGTGTTCCCCCCAATTCACCTCCAAGTGATGGCATTAGGAGGCAAGGCCTTTGGGGAATGATTAGGTCATGAGGGTGGAGCCTTCATAATTGGGGTTAGTGCCACTATAAGAAAAGGGCCCACCCAGGGAGCTAAGTTGTCCCTTCAGCCATGTGAGGGCTCAGGGAGAAGGTAGCTTAGCTGTCCATGAAGAATGTCCTCATCAGAATCAATCTGTTTGCATCTTGACTTTGGACTCTCCAGCCTCCAGACTGTGAGAAATAAATTTCTGCTGTTTATAAGCCACCCAGGTAACGGTATTTTTGTTACAGCAGCCTGAATGGACTGAGACAGATAGAGAGCAGTGTTTTTGAGACATGAAAGGCAGAAGCCAGATGATGCTAGGGTAGAACAGGGGGTCTGTCTCATCCATTCCTTCCTTCAGCACCCATGTCCCCAGAATGGAGAGAGTCAAGGGCAACCACAGGCACCAGGCAGAGCTGGTCTTCCCATTGGACCTCACACCCTCTGACTCATCACTCCCTTGGATCATCACTGTTGGTCATAGCTAGGCATGATCCCAAGGTTCAGAGGTAGGAATTTTTACTTTCCTGTGTTCCAGAAAGGCCACGGGGATGTTTGAGTAACATTGTTTTAGAATATTTTCCCTTCTGCAACATTTCAGTTTATTTGACGTTCTCCCACCATTAATAAGGAGAAGGCGATGGCACCCCACTCCAGTACTCTTGCCTGGAGAATCCCATGGATGGAGGAGCCTGGTGGGCTGCAGTCCATGGGGTCGCGAAGAGCTGGACACGACTGAGCGACTTCCCTTTCACTTTTCACTTTCATGCATTGGAGAAGGAAATGGCAACCCACTCCAGTGTTCTTGCCTGGAGAATCCTAGGGATGGGGGAGCCTGGTGGGCTGCTGTCTATGGGGTCACACAGAGTCGGACACGACTGAAGGGACTTAGCAGTAGCAGTAGCACCATTAACATCTCCAACGTTAAAACAATACGGCATCAGTTTGCTTCCTGCTCCCTGTGATTTCAAATTGCACATTTTCCGATGGCTCAGTCCACAATGACCTTTCCATTTTGAACTCCCCTATGTAATACTCAAATCTCCACGAGGGTGGGCACTGCCTTTTGCTCTCTTTGAATTCCCAGCATTTAGCAAAAGGCATGCCGTGGGAATGGAGCTCAAGAAATACCTTCCAGCATTTACCACCTATAGATGGTGTTTAAATTTTTTTTTTTCACTTAAATATATTTTGCTTTCCAATGGGATTGTAGCTGTTAGAGGGCGTTGCCTGCATCACCACCTCAGAGTGTACTGTTTTTTTTAAGTAGTTGCTCATTAGAGACTTGTTTCAGTGATGATGATTAAACTCCGCAAATATTTTATTGAATCCTTTCCCTGTGCTGAGTTTCCCTTGTGGCTCAGCTGGTAAAGAATCCGTCTGCAATGCTGGAGACCTGGGTTTGATCCCTGGGTTGGGAAGATCCCTTGGAGGAGGGCATGGCAACCCATTCCAGTATTCTGGCCTGGAGAATTCCATGGACTGTATAGTCCATGAGGTCACAAAGAGTAGGACACAACTGAGCAATTTAACTTTCGCTTCACTTTCTCTGTGCCAGAAAGTGTAGTGGCTACATAGGATGAAAGCATGAAAAAAAAAAAGAGAAAAAACTTTGGAAGTCATAATATACATGATAATAATAACAAATCTCTGGGGTCTGGCAAAGTGATGCACCTTATTTGAATAGCTATTGATTTAATCACCACTGTGTAGACCCAATTTCATTAGATGACTGAATGGTATCACCGATGCAATAGAGATAAACTTGGGCAAACTTCGGGAGATGGTGAGGGATAGGGAAGCCTGGAGTGCTGCAGTCCATGGGTTTACTCGACTTAGTAACTGAACAACAATAAACCGAACTTCAGAAGTACTCGGGATTTATCATCTGATCACCTGACATGATTAATGAAAGGCAGGGATTGAATTAAATATGTTTGAAGTGTTCTGAGTTTTTTAGTTTTTTTAGTCAGTGAACTGCATGTATTGCTTCTCATGTAATAACTTGCCCAAAGAAAATCCGAACCAACCATCCACACAGGCTCCGTGCTGGGCACTGGGCAGAGAGAGAGGATGTATTGGATAAAATACAAAGCCTCCAGGACTCACGAATGGGACTCACACCAGCACTGCTTACCCCTCCTGTGAGGCTGATCTGCTAAGTGCAAGAAAAAAAGATAAAAACCAAGTGTTACAGGAATGACTAATTTTGACTGCAGTGATCCTGGCAGACTTCACAAACAGACTGACATTTGAGTTGGACCTTGATATTGGATTTTGACAGGCAGAGACTGCGGGAAAGACCAACTCAGACAGGTGAAGCAGGGTAAACAAAAGCATGGAAATCTGAAAGGTTCTGCCCTCAGTAGGCAAGGAAAGTATGAGTTGGTTGGGGTTGGAAGACATTTTTCAGGGGCTGTGAATGACCCGACACGGGTTGCCCTGGCGTTTTCAAGGTCAAATTAGGCCTCTGGTCCAGTTTTATTTGGCTCAGCACTAGGTTTTACATTTTTAAAAAAATTGCTACCAGCATTTAAAAATCAGGGAATTTCACATACACGTACAGATTTTGGTGGTGGTTTAGTCGCTAAGTCGTGTCTGACTCTTGGGATCCCATGGACTGTAGCCCCCCAGTCTCCTCTGTCCATGGAGTTCTCCAGGCAAGAATACTGGAGTGGGTTGCCATTTCCTTCTCCAGGGGATCTTCCTGACCCAGGGATCAAATCTGGGCTTCTGCATTGCAGGCAGATTCTTTACCGACTGAGCTGTGAGGGAAACTTCTGTTAAAGAAACAATCCAGCAGTACCGTGCCTCTGGGTGACAAGTGGCTGAAATTGAGTAATGGCTGTTCCTTACAGATAGGCAAGTGGAGTTCTGCAACTTGTCACCATCTCTGGGTAACTGGCCGCCGTCAAATGGCACAGACAGGCAGGTGAGTTTGTATTCTCTGACCCCAAAGCTTTACTGACTGCTGTGTGCTGGGAGAGCGGGTGTCTGTTTCAGGGAGTTTGATCCAAGTGGGGGACTCAGATGCACATATGGATGGCTCTTGGGAGTTGGCAGACTCTTCAGGGAAGGAAACGTGTTGGAAGGTCATTCCAGATGCTGCTCCGAGGAATCTTGTTTGTCTAATGAGATCCTCAGCTGACACACCTGGTGGATTTTGAAAGGAAGGGGATAATGACCCTCAGAGTTTAAAAAGATCTCTTTCCATGGCAACCCATGATGCTTTTGTCAATCTGAGAACTTGTTAGCCTCCTGGTCTCTGGTTTATCTTTCCCTGATAAGTGAGTTTTCTTTTTCTTCTGGAATGCAGGCTGGCAGCGTGCCAACAAGAATTGGAATTCATTTTCGGAACAAAGGAGGACATGTAGGCATGTTTTTCTCTTTCATTTCCTTTGTTCGGCGCTTATGCCAATCAGGTGTTCCTACTCCTTGGACCTTTGTGAGCTAACTCTTCATTTCCCTTTGGCCCGTGGAAAAGGGCACTTTGGGTGCACTGACTGACGCCTATGCATTTGTGCTAGACTTTGGACGTGAAGGCATAGGAGCGCCCCTAAATGCAAGCATACGATGATACACAAAATGCAGGTGTTTGCGGACTTCGCACGCAGGCAGACCTCTGAGCTCTAGTTCGCAGGCCAACGGGCTGAGCCTGCTGCCCAGTCAGAGTGAGAGGTTCCTAACTGACAAAACCTCCTTTTTAGAAGAATAAAATAGAAGGTTACTGAGTCTTCGAGCTAATCTGTCTAATTAGATGCCTCTGAGCAAAATGCATAAAATTTGCATGAATTATCCTAACAGGCGAAGCATAGGACAGAGGAGGGAAAAACTACAGGAAATTTGCATTTTGATGGGAGTAGGGGAGGCCTGGAGACTATACTCCAGAAGGTCCTTTCTGCTTTTATGTTTAGGAACTACACTCAGGAGGAGCTGCCCTGTGCTGCATGTTGTCAGCAAAGACGGCCCTGGCATCCTTGGCTTTGCAGGCAGCTCCTCCAAGTCTTGTCTGCGGACTGCCTTCCGGGGAGGCTGGCGTCGAGCCCAGTGGGAGGAAGGTTCCTTAAATTAAGGCAGTGCCAGGGGACGGGGGTAATCTGTTTCAGTACTGGCCTCTCCCGGGCTGGAGGGACCGTTACTACCTCTTGGCCTCTAGGTGGCGCTGTTGCACCTACTGTAAGAAGCACTTTGTAGCTACATCCCTGATATATTTAAGATGGAGGGAGGGGAGAAAAAGAATATTGAATAAAATACAGCTGCCTCTTCCTGCTGCTCTCCTGTTACCCACTTCCTAACATCACAACCCTCTCCACCTAGGCACAGCCGCTCCACGAAGCCTAAAGGACACGATATGTTGTTTAACCTCGTATGCTTTGTTTAAAGCCAGTGGTTCTTTTAGTTCCTTTGCTCTGTGTGCACATAGCAAGCTCAGGGATAATTCACCGGAGAGCTAAAGTCCCCAAATAATACTAGCCTCTCTCCGTTTTACTTCCCCCACCCCTACCCTCTCAGTTCTCTTTGTTGCTGGGATGTTCACACTGCGGTGGGAACCTGGGCTGCGGTAGAGGCCTTTCCTTGGACGTGGAAGGCAGCGGTTAATAATGGAAATGAGGGCTGAAGGGAGCAGGTGGGCAGTGATGTCACAGGGGAGATGGTAACCTGACCCAAATGGGGAAGGGACAGAGGGAAGAGAACCCATTACTGCCTCTCCTTTTCCATTCTTCCTGGCCGTCTTAAAAACCTGTCTCCTCCTGGGCTGACAGGTTTAGGCCAAGTTTGCGGATCACATTCTGATGTCTAACTAGAGGTAATAATGTGGAGATGGAGAGGGACATGCTTATTCATTAACATACCCTCTGTTTTCCTGGTGCTGAGACTGGGCATCCTACTGACCCGTTAGGCAAAGGCTTGAGAACAGTCCTAAAGGTGTTTGCAAAAAATATGGTGGGCCTATTGGGAGATGGGACTAATTCTCACCACATCATAGCATATACAGTCTGCCCTCTGTATCTGTGGACTTTGCATCTGAAGATCTTATGAATACATCTGCAGATTTTGCATCCACGAGTAAGGAGGGCCAACCACATCCACTGTAGGTCACTGTTTTGCATAAAGGACTTGAGCACCCGAGGATTTTGGTGTGAGCTGGGGCCCCTGGAGTCAAGCCCTTGCTCCTATGGAGGGGAGGGCTGATTGCAACGAACAAGAGGGAAAGATCCTGGGGAAAAAAGAGATAATATTTGGCAGCACTATAAAGTTGGCAAAGACGTTTTCTCTCTGATATTAATCATCTCCTTTCCTCCAAATAGCAGTGTTATCCCTACCTCACCTGGGAGGGTCTTGGGTCCATTCAGTGACTTGCTCGAGTTCACAGAGTGAAGGAACAGAGCCACTTCTTAAAACCAGGCGGCCTGCCTCCAAGTTCTACTCTCTCTCCATAGCTGTTTTATTTTTATCCGTAACAGATTCTTCAGTTGGGAAGCAATAATCAAGTCTAGCCATGAACATTTGCCTTACTTGCCACCCAAGAATCAAATCGAGATATGCTTAGGGCAAAGTAATAAAAGAGGCAACAGTCTTTTTTTTTTTTTAATGAAAATTCTGACTTGACTTTGACTTGAGAAGCAATAACCTTAGGGTATATTCTTTGTTGGCTTTCAATTCTGCTGTAGTTTTTTGTTTGTTTTGAATTTTAGTTTATCATTTTATCTGTTTGAGCCTTAATGGTACCCTCTGTAAAAGAGGTTGAATAAACTTTATCTAGGCCTTGGGCATCAAGGGAAAATAAATTAATGTTTTATGAGTCACTCAAGGGTCTTTGAATGAAAGATTCAAGACAAGCATTAGTTATTTTTATCATTGTTTTAATAGCAATTTATTAAGCCCAAACCTTAGGGAATCATGGAAGAATATATGATTTCCCCTGCCTGATTACATCTTGAAGTTTTGTAAAAGTTTATAATGGATGAAACAGTACTTAACAGCTTCATAAACCAAACTGTTACGCACGTTTAAATGGTCTTCACTCTTATTATCTTAACTAATGAATTTTGCGAGGCATCTCTGCTATAGCTGTATGATTTATAAAGATTATATTTACTTTTTCTCCTTATAAGAACCTAATGAGACCAAATTGGTTGCATGTAATCAGCCACTGGCCTTTTTCATCTCTTTGGGTTTTATTTACGAAAGCTTATTAGAGCAAACGTACTGAGTAATAGGCAGCGATCGCTAGGTTTTGCCTAATGATCCCAAACAGCCGACACAGAATGCAGATAATGAAATGACAAGCTGATTAAAATGCAGAGAGAGAAGGAAATGTACTGGGGACCCTTTCGAAAAATCCTTACCTAGGCAGAACACCCATTAATGTGTTTTCAACTTGAGAACGTCTTCTCGTATTGAGACTTGCAGTGAGACTGTGACACACGTCTCAGACCATGCATGTTGAGCTCTTTGTTTTCCAACAGTGTGGGGCTAGGTTACAATAGATGCACAGGTGATTGTGCAGAATGGTGACTGCAGTGGCCCCAAGGTTTGGATGACCCCTAAGCCACTAACATGGCTATTTTCCTCCTAGAATCTCTTTAGTAGAGCCAACATCTCATACAACTTGGGTCGATATGACCCAAGTTAGAATTCATCACATGTCAATCCAATCCCCCCTCAAAGACAGAAGCAAAGTGCATGATGACAGGGCTGGACCAAATACCCCCTACCATCACTGGTGTATCACGATTCCTCACAATCTTTAGTTGTCTTTCATCCAGAGCATCTTTTTTTCTCCTTGTGATGATGTTCCTTTCATTTTACTAAAGTGAAGACTTGCCACACTCTTGGCAGAACATTGAGCTGATTTTTTCCTAACCTGACTTCAAAAGCCCTCAGGGATGAGGGCCAACTTTATTGTTTTCCCAGATGTAAACCTTCAGTGTTTTGTCCTCTATAATGTTCTAGCCTGTCATGATTTGGCCATTCATAAAACTTTCTAGAACTGTTTGAAGCACTTCATACATTTGTTTCCTGCTGTACGACCTATTGGTGTAATGCATTGGCTAAGTTTATTACCCTTTGGGTGAACAACTTCCTCTGTAAAGTTTCAAAAGATATCCCCTTACACTAGTATTTGGAGACTTGGCAAATAAATTTGTTTTTACCTTCTTCACGTTATTGAAGATTTTACAGTTTAATACAATGTTCTCTTTCTAGTCTTCACATTTCTAGGCAATGGATACCCTAAGACCTTGGACCACCACTTGGTTTGTGAAACATTCTCTTTAGGCTAGTCCATTAGGATAGCAACATTTGGGTTATTTGTTGACTTATTCAGCCCTTTGCTCTGAATAAAATTTGTTTCCTTCACCTGGACTATACTACACTCATCTAGAATAACCAAAAATAAAGGATAAAAGCAATCATGGAATCAGACTGTTAGAGGCCATTCTTACTGTAGGGTGAAGAAAGTCAAGCTTAAAGAAAGAAGATGACTTGCCCAAGATCACACTATTAGTTGAAGAGTGACCTGGATTAGAAGTGGACTGTCAGGCTGATGTTCTTTCCAAGGTCGTAAGGTCCAATGGACAACTGTTGCTCCTGCTTTGTTTTGTTTTCATTGTTGTTGTTGTGCAAATGTGACCACAAGTTCATGGTCAAAAAGTATCTAGACTGGGACTTCCCTGGCAGTTCAGTGGTTAAGACTTGGCCTTCCAGCGCTGGGGGTGCGCAGCTTTCCTGGTGGCTCAATCAGTAAAGAATCTGCCTGCAATTCAGGAGACCTGGGTTCAATCCTCGGGTTGGGAAGATTCCCCTGGAGAAAGGAATGGCTACACATTCCAGTATTCTTGCCTGGAGAATTGCATGGACAGAGGAGCCTGGCGGGCTACAGTCCCCAGGGTCACAAAGTGTTGGATGTAACCAAGTGACTAACGCTCTAATTTCTACACTTGCAGAGAGTGTGGGTTTGATCCATGGTTGGGGAGCTGAGATCCCACATGCTGCGGAGCCAAAAAACCCCAAATATAAAAAAACAGAAGCAATGTTGTAACAAATCCAAGTAAGACTTTAGAAATGGTCCACATGAAAAAAAATCGTAAATAAAAGGTATTAAGGGTGAGATTATAAGTCGGTTATCCCATTCAGTGCTCCTCTATCCCCTACATACCTCCTGTTCTGATGAGTGTGTTCCTGGCCATGCTTACCAAATGCCCGGTGCCACTTCCTGTCCTTCCTGTCTCCCCTACCCACCAATGTGATGTATATGGGGTGTGGTCCTTGCTGTCCCCCTCTGACCTTTTCTGCTGCCCTCCATCAACATGCCATGCGGCCCCTGCTTGGAGATTTCCTGATCTGGTACCATAGAGTGGCCTGGGGACTCTGAAGGATAACACTCTTATAGGATATACACCATTTCCAGCTGAGATACTCAGGGCCCCAAATTTGTGGGTTTTTTTTTTTTTTACCCCTTTCTTCCTCTTGTAGCCAGAAGTGGGGTCTGGCTGCTCGTTGATCAAAAGCCAGTAAAGAGGCAAGTTTGGTGGAAAGTTTGCTTTATTTTAGATGCCGGCAACTGCAGCAGGGAAGGGCAGACTCCTGTCCAAAGGTGGACTCTCTTCCTTGCCCCCGCCACCCCCACTGACAACCAGTGGACAGGGGCTTTTATAGACAGAGGGAGAGGGCTACATATAGAAACAGTTCTGACAGTCATCTTGAAATTGGTCAGCAGTGATCCGACCAGCGTCATCTTGATTGTTTTAAGTACAGTCAGTCTTCAGTTCCAGGATCAGTTTGTTCCCAGTTCCTTGAGACCAGTTCTTGGAATAGTGGCAGCTGATGTCATGGCTACAGTCTGGTCATCATGTAGTTAACTTCTTAACTGGTGGAGGTTTCAGTATCTGTAAGACAGCTCACCGGATATGGCTCAGAATATTACCTATAGCCCTTGAGAAGGAATGAAAAGTCCTTGACTTTGCTTCATGGCTAAACTATCATTGTTTGGTCTCCTTTGACTGTTTCCCTTTGTTGCTACATTTTCTCATTTCTCTGATTTCCTGGCAAAGTTTTTCTACAGGCAAAAGGCAGATTGAGGACATGGGGTGGGGGTGGGGGGAGAGGACCATAAGTGTCCTGCTCCATTTCACTCTTATTACAATGACACAAAGTGTGAATACTGCGGAGCCCCGGACATCGTGACCACCGCATGGGATGATTTTGCATGGAAGAGCCTTTTCCACTGCCTTATGGCTTTCAGGAGTTGTTTTGAGGCTGCAGGTGGTCCTTCATGTATGATTCTGAACCTACCTTTTGCATAAAGGCTGCAGCTCTGCTATTTTGATCCTCCTCCATCTTCAGGTCTTTTCCTCCCAGAGGTAGGCATGGGGGTTGATGTGACTGGACATTGAACTCAGCCAAGAGCAGCATAAGGGCACCTGGGACAGGGCACTTGAAGGCAAGAACTCAAGGGAGAGGCATATGGAGATGAGGGAGGAGGAAAGATAGGTTTTCCTATTCCCACCGTTTCATTGCTGTTCATTACAACTCTCCTCCAGCAGCTGTGGTTCACTTCGTCCTCACTTTGTTGTGTTTTATAGTTGTTAATCTCTTTCTGAGTTTCTCCGGTTCTGCTGCTTGGAATGCTCTCATAGGCACATTTCTTCTTGATGGCTGAGCAATTTTTCTGTGTTGCATTGTCTTGGAGAAGTTTTCCTTCGTGAACTCTCTCCAATTCTCTGCCTGTTGGTGTTAGATGTTCTTCACATTTACTGGTGCTTTGTGGGTTTCTGGATTTGAAGCAAACATTGTCTTTCGAATTCTGAGTCTAGAAGGATGATATTTCAGAGCTCAGTGCCTCCCTTGGCTGAAAGAATTGCCCAGACTTTAATGCTGTGCATTTATGGGCATCTTGTAATAACAATGGTGGATGTTATTATGAGTCTGTTACCCTGAAGACTGCAAAGTGTATCTACAGGGCTTGCTTCACGGAACTGCCCAACCTGCCTGCCTGTGTAAAGGTTCCAGGTACCTCAGGGCTCTACCTTTCTTGTCACTGTAAACTCATGAGTAGAGATGACATAATTTCTCTTTTCCAAACTTTGCCCCCTACCCCCCCCCCCCCCCGCCTTTTGAAGAATGCTATGCACACAGTGGGCTCTCAGTTTTCTAGATGGGCTTGTAAATCTCAATCCTTAACTTAAATGCCCCCAGCACAGCTTTACTGTAATTTAAGAAAACCCAATATATAAAAACTAGAATTTACAGAAACATATTATTTGTATTACAAAAGTATTTATCATACGGTGTCCTCTAATAACAAACTCCTTTAGCGGATTCAAGTATTTTTTTTCTTAGAAGGCAATTTAATGTAAATGGAAAAAATAGATGAATTTGGCTAAGGGTCATAGTGATTGCATAAAACAGGAACCTTTGCTTCTTTGAGACTCAGGGCTAGGTATCTCTTTTGATCATATAATTTTGTCATATACAGAGGTAACTGTTATTATTATGAAGCACATGTTCTCAATTTATGGAAATAGCCAGTACAGTAAGGTTAAGAAATATAGAACTAAAGAGCAGCCATCTCCTGGGTTTCAGCCTAGATACTAAGATCTGTCCTATCATTGGTAACTGGAAAGGGAATTGCACACACACACACACACACACACACGCACACATCCTCTCTTTCCTAGGTAGGAAGAGTACAGGGCACTGGCCTACAACCCAGAATAACCCTGGCTTTGCTTGTGTTCCTTCCCTGATGCCGCTCCAACCTGTCCTAACCTCCCTGATACTCTATCTTTGCCCAACCGGGTGGACAACTTCCCAGTGACTGAGGTTTTTCCAGGGGTCATGTATGGGTGTGAGAGCTGGACTATAAAGAAAGCTGAGCACCGAAGAATTGATGCTTTTGAACTATGGTGTTGGAGAAGACTCTTGAGAGTCCCTTGGACTGCAAGGAGATGCAACCAGTCCATCCTAAAGGAAATCAGTCCTGAATATTTATTGGAAGGACTGATGCTGAAGCTGAAACTCCAATACTTTGGCCTCCTGATGTCAAGAACTGACTCATTGGAAAAGACCCTGATGCTGGGAAAGATTGAGGGAGGGAGGAGAAGGGGACGACAGAGGATGAGATGGTTGGATGGCGTCATCGACTGGATGGACATGAGTTTCAGTAAACTCCAGGAGTTGGTGATGGACAGGGAGGCCTGGCGTGCTGCAGTTCATGGGGTCGCAAAGAGTCGGACACGACTGAGTGACTGAACTGAACCGAACTGAGGTCATCCCCCCTGCCCCAGGGCAGAGTAAAGAAGCGGACCCCAAGGTTCCCCAGCTGGCCCACCACCGGGCTCAGCTCAGCCGCGGTAGGAAACGCGCCGTCCCTGGCTTTTTCCTCTGATGGAAATAGTCGCGACCTCTCAGCCATTTCTCTCTCACTCTCACTCTTGAAAGCCAATTTCCTGCTCCAATCTTATTCTTCTGAATAGAAACACGGAGCTTGCATGGAGAATGAGAAACTACTGTATCACAGGAAGCAATCACACAGAACACAAAAAGCCATTCAAAGTAATTAAACGACTCCCATCCCCTTTTCTCTATTTCTTTTCAACTCCGCGCTGATGGGCTGTTTATCTTCGCCACCACAACAGCGGCAGCCTCAGCAGCTGAGGAAGCGGCGAGCCGTTTTCTGCCTCGGCTCCTGCCGAGAGGGCAGAATTAAGACAAACACTTTCATTCTTGGCTGCCAAAGCGCTTTAGCTTCTGAAAAGCAAGGCAGGTAAACGCCATCACCCCCGTAAGGAAATAAATAAATAAAGCCCTGGTGATGAGAGAGAAGCTCTCTGGGTGATTTTCCACCTGGAGGAGGAAAAAGGGGTGGGACCAGTGAGGATGGGGTGGGAGGCTGCGGGGAGCGGGGAAGGATGGGGAGCTCATTGTTTCTAGCTCCTGGAAGCTTTTGTTCTCTTTCTGCTGGGTTAAGGAGGCTGGGGCTTAGGTCCCAGCTATGCGAGAGCTTGCCAGCGACCTAAAAAAAGGGTGATGTGTTTGCAGCAGGCTTTGCTGGAAAGCAAAGGGGACCGCCCTTTTCCAGGGCAGTTGCAGAGAGAGAGAGCTAAGAAGTTGCCCGAGGGCTTCAACAATACCCCCGCCCCCACCCCCACCCCGCCTCCCTTGTCCTGGTCCCACCATGTCTGTGGCATCGTGTCTTAGGGCTTAGAGTCGGAGAGACAGGGAAGATCTGAAAGTGGGTCACTAGTCTCCACTCTTCCGTCTGCCCAGTCTCACTAATGCAGCTGGAATGAATTTGTTCGCTTGCAAAAAATCAATGTTTCTTCCAAATACATGGCGTTGGGATGCTGATGAGAGAGAGCCTGAGGAGGTTGCCTAAGAAAGGGCTTCTGGGCTGTCAAAAAGTCGGTCACTCTGTCAATAGCACATTTTAGGTGGGACCTGAGAGATGTCAGAACGCATCCACAGGAAAAAGCTCGAAGCAGTGGAGTCTCCAAGGGGCAGGCTGCGCTGCTTTGGAATGCAATCCCCTTGCGTTGACTCACACCTGCTCTTACCCCTCAATACCAGCCCTGCTGGTATTGACCCATTTTGGGTTTTAAGAAACTTTGGTTCCAGTAGACAACCTTGCCCAGATCGAAAACTGTGCAGAAGATGGCCATAAAATGCCAGATCAAGCTACACGGACCATCTCAAGTCTACCTGAAGACTAAAGAACCTGCATTCCATTCCTCACTCACCACCGTCACCATCGATTCACTGTCACAGGTTTAGCTTCCTGGTTTCTGTCAATTTCACTGCAGGTCCAGAGGCCCTGGATCCACCTCTTTCCTAGTTCCACCGGCCCTGCATGGAGTGGCCTTGTTTGGTTCAATCTGGGGAGCTGGCACCTCGCCCAGTCCCCACTGACAGACCTGCAGTATTCAGCACTCATTTTGCATCTGTCATTATCTTTCGTATGCAAGGAAGTTTAACGTGCACTAAATGCAAATGGGCAATATATATCTTGCATTTTATTATTTTGAGCCTTTTGTTGCCAGGGACAGTTCTGCCTTGCCAGGATTCATCCGCAGGACCCTCAGTACTTGGTTTTCTTTGCTTGCCTGCCCCTCCTTCTTTCTGAAAGCTGCATTTATCCAAGGTCTCTTTCCGTGGAGGCCTCTGTGCCCTCCTGCTCTGGCCCATGGGGTAATGGGAACGCCCACACTTCAGATGGCAGAGTCTTTCTGGGACAGTTCACTTCAACTGTGACCCAGATTTTGGGGGGTGGGGTAGTAGAGAGGAAAAACTTACATACCTTTCACCTATATGAGACTATTTCAGCAGATAGAGAACTATGAAAATATTTCCTGATAGGTCATATTGAACGATGCTGTCTAGACAGGAATGTGAAATCCTTTTCCCCCTTTTAAACATTTTTAACAGGACCTAGTCTTGCTATACTTTCACTTGCTTTGCAAAAGTGTTCAATATGCTAAATGAAAATGATAATTCAATTTATTCTCTCAGTAGGAAACCTTGTAAGGTACAAGGGAGGTGGGGCATTGCCTACTGGAAATTAAATTGACTCTTTGGGGGCAATGGCGAAAGATCTTGGAAATCGTGACTCCCAGGGCAAGTGCCTTGACATTCAAAGGTCACTAGGGTTAATATGCCTCCTTAAACACTCCTCTTACTCCATAGGGTGGCTTCAGGTAATGTGACACATTTTAATTCTGACTTTGGGTGAGAATTGGAACTAGTAAGTTGGTGGGAAATGCTTTCTTTTAATAATATTTTCTTGGAGATGTAGCCAGTGAATATTTCTGGTTTTAGGACAAGGGGGTATCCACAGTTGAATGTCAGACACCAACAGGGACATCGTTCAAGGAGAGAGAGTCTGTCAAGGTCATGGAAGGTTGGGGTGACTGGAATTGCTTCCAAGCTGTGGTTGAATTTGAGAAGGCACTCAAGAGAACTCAGAGTCATATAGCACAAAGGTCTACTACTTCATATATTTAGTTATACTCCATCAAATCAACCTTGATTTCAACAGGACTTCCGGTGTATAGAATTTCAAGTTCTCTGTTTTTTGTTTCATAATATTCTTTTTTACAAAGTCTTTGTTGAAGCTGTTACAATATTGCTTCTGCTTTATGTGTTTTTTTTTGACCAAGAAGCCTATGGGGTCTTAGCTCCTCAACCAAAGATCGAACCTGTACCCCCCTGCTTCGGAAGGTGGTCTTAACTATTGGACTGCAAGGGAAGTTCCTGTTCCATAATATTCTTATCCATGAAAATGTTGACAATTTGAGAATGTTTGAAATTATCCTTGTTGTAAGCTCAATGGTAAGGCTTAGCTCCTGTTTCTTGATTACTGTAAAGTCTCCATTGCTTTATCATTTGTTCAAGTGGGTTGACCCACCAAGGGAAAGCCTGGTGCAAATTAAATAGGAGAATAAAAATTAAAAAAAGAATCAAGCATTCGAGGGAATTTGTTTTCATAAGTTTGAAGGCTACTTGTTTTGTTTGTATCTATAATGCTGTGATGGAGAAGGAAATGGCAACCCACTCCAGTACTCTTGCCTGGAGAATCTCGGGGACAGGGGAGCCTGGTGTGCTTCTGTCTATGGGTTCGCACAGAGTCAGACATGACTGAAGTGACTTAGTAGGAGCAGCATGATGCTGTGAGGCAGGGTCCTGGAGTGGGGTTATTTTAGGTCCTTTGTACTTGAGTGCGTGTGTGAATGTTCCAGTTGCCATGACACCTCCCTCCTTCCTCTTTGTAATAATTTCTCTTTACTTCCCAAATAAGTGGGGGAGGTCTCCTGAACATTATCTCATAGAGGGAATACCCATGCGACCCAGAGGGTCATTCTGATCCTCAGTAACACTAATGGCAGCATGTCTATCCAGGTGGCGCCAGTTTCTTGTGCCCATTTTCCCAAAGTCACCTTGATAGTCTGGTTCATTCTGTCAACCATTTCTGAGCTTTGCGGCCTATTCACTGTATGTGGTTTCCATTTAATTACTGCTTTGCAAACCAATTGGAGTAACTCAGCCACAAATGCAGGCCCATTATCTGATCCTATACTCCTTGTGGAGTCCTAGCAATAAAGGATTGGAAGCAGCAGACATTGTTTTAGCGGCTTGTTTTAGCAATTTGACTGGACCACAGGGAATCCAGATATTTGATCAAACATTACCCTGGGTGTCTGTGAGGGTGTTTCTAGATGAGATTAACATTGGAATCCATAGACTATGTAAAGCAGATTGCCCTCCCTATATGCACCATTTCTTTATAATACATCTCCACCCAATCTGTTGAAGGGCTGAGTAGAACAAAAAGGCAGAACAAAAAGAACAAAAAGCAGAACAAAAAAGACACATATGTTTAGTTGTATCCAATTCTTTTCAACCCCAAGGACTGTAGCCTGCCAGGCTACTCTGTCCATGAGATTTCTCAGGCAAGAATACTGGAGTGGGTTGCCATTTCCTTCTCCAGGGGAATCTTCCTGACCCAGGGGTCAAACCCAAATCTCCTGCACTGGCAGGTGAATTCTTTACCACTGAGCCACCTGGGAAGCCCTTGTACTTGAGTGACATATAGGCTGTTCAGTAATCGTTTTTTAAAACAAAAATATTATTTCTTCTGAATGAAAAAGAAATCAGTGCTTGTTTAGTGTTTGATGGTTAGGATCTACAGTTGCTGAATGGACATGTGGAAGTCTGTATTATTACAAGTGGAGTCCTCATTCCAAGATTGTATGATAGTGGGCAGTATTAGTCCATTCCAGAGAAACAGAATAAATAGAAGAGGGACGCAGGGTGGAAGGGAGGGGGAGGGTAGGAGAGAGAGAGGTAAAAATGAGATTTATTATAAAGAAATGATGCATGGGATTATGGAGGCTGAGATTTCAAGATCTGCAGTTGGCAAGCTGGAGACATCAAGAGAACTTATGTTACAATCCCAGTTTGAGTTTTGGAGGCCTTTTCTCAAAGGCCTGAGAACCAGGAGAGCTGATCCTGAGTCCTCAGACAGGAGAAAACCATTATCCCAGCTAGAAGACATTCAGACAAGGAGAGTGAATTCTCCCTTATTCTGCCTTTTTGTTCTGCTCAGTCCTTTGACAGATTGGATGGAACTCACACATATAGGGAGGGCAATCTGCTTTACCTAGTTTATGGATTCCAATGTTAATCTCATCCAGAAACACCCTCACAGACACCCAGAGTAATGTTTGATCAAATATCTGGATTCCCTGTGGTCCAGTCAAGGTGACACAGTTAATGAACCATCATGAAGTTACTATAGAGGCTTAGCTTCCTGAGTCAGCTCTGCAGTGTAAACTAAAAACCTAGGAAAATGACTTCGTAAAGCCTACCCAGCATAGCATGATGTGATCCCATCAATTGCAATCTTAAAGACATCCTAAGGAAAGAGCTGTTTCAAAGAGACAGAATACATTTTCATCTGCTCTGGCTTTCCCTGCTCAGACTTACTCTGCCAATGTTTCAGGCTGCTCCTTATTATCAACTTACATAATTTGGGGAAGGTTGAAACAGTGCCCAGGATTCAGGATGGTATATGGATCTACTAATCCTTTCAGTGGGCAATTGGACTTTCCTTGAGTATACAATTGGGAGCTAAGTTTCTCATGGCAGCAGTTGCTGCTGGTCCCGAATTTAATTATTACATACTTTTGCATTAATAAGTGCAAATACAGCACTGCTGGGCCAAGAATACAGCCTCCAATCTGTTCCCAGGCTTAAAAATCACCAGCGCCTTCAGAGGAGAAGTACTCTTCATATCACTAGTGCTGCCATTTTGGAAATGTCAATGATTGCTGGGTTTGTCCCATGGAAGACTTTGGCTCTGGGATATGAAGTGAGAAAAATGACATTAGCTTTGTAGGACCCCTTGTAGAACAGGCAGCCTCTTTCTGCCATCATCTTCGTATCTCTTAGGAATTTTTTCAGCCCCTTTGGCAACTGAACACCCTTTCCATTGACTGTGGGATATTAATGGGTCATGTAAACAAAGAACCAGTGAAACTAATTGAAAACAAAAATTTAGTCAAACAGCCATTTAGGGTCCAAGGGAGGGAGTTGGAGAGGAAGTAGGCAATAGGCAATATGATATCAGATAATCATTTTTTTTAATGTATTACCCCCAGTGAATTTATTGAATGTGTGAGCAGGTTTCCATGAAACCAGAGCAGCCAGCTGAATGGTCAATTCAGTCAATTAGCACTGGCTTCTTTTCAAGCTTGTTCTCAGAGGCGTATATAAATTATGCAGGGTTGGCTCCAGGCTTTCATGCAGGTAAAACGTTTGTGAGAAAGCAACCTCTTTGCCCTCTCAAAATGTGCTCCGTTTGCAATTCCTAAGGCTGTGTGGTTTTCTATCATGGTAGGGTTGGGCTAGAGATGGAATTCTTTGCAGTTTGAAAACCTGAAACCAACACAATGTGGAGCCAGAAAAGAACAGGCCTGGTAATTACGAATCTAACTATTGTCTTCTTTCAACCAGACAGAAACTTGGAAGATGAGTAAAAAGGTTGAAATCTATACATATTTTCTTGCATGTTAATAAACTAAAGAAATAAAGCTTCCCTCGTGGCTCAGTGGTAGAGAACCCTCCTGGCAATGCAGGGGATGCAGGTTCGATCCCTGGGTTGGGAAGATCCCCCAGAGGAGGAAATGGTAACCCACTCCAGTATTCTTGCCTGGGAAATCCCATGGACAGAGGAGCCTGATGGGCTATAGTCCATGGGGTCTCAAAAGAATCAAATATAACTTAGTGACTAAACAACAATACCCCTAGAATAGTCTTATTAGAGACTCAAAAAGTTTATGACTATTTCCCCAACCCTATATCCTTCAATCAGATGTCAGTTCATCCTCTTTGAACCCCCTTGCAAAATTTTGTGCTGTTTTCTCTTCCTCCTCCTCCTTCCACTTCAATCAGGCACTACAGTTTTTTGAGCATTTATCTTATTTCATTTTACTTAATAAATCCTTCTTGCAACTCAGAAATGCCCGTGTTTATCTTCTTATATTTTCCAGACTCCCAGCACAATGAATTATGCATATATTTTGCAAATAAGTGAATGAATGAATGTATACTCATCTTGACTTGAACCTTACTTGTAGAACCAGAGGCATGATTCAAATTCACAAAGAGATAGTACACTCTAAAATGCTGGGAGTTGAATTTGAATGTCAAAATCACTTTTTTTTTTTTAAACAAAAAAAGCCTTTCCCCATGGTACATAGAGGGGCATAGCTATTTTTGAAAATGTTGATAGACAATTCCTGCAAGTTTGTATAATGTGAAGAAAAAATTTCAAAATTGTAACACTTTTGTCCTAAATCAATTGGTTTGCAGAATACCTCCTTTATTGCATGTGTTAAATTTTATCTTGTGAAACGTGGCATGTATACAAAAAGGTTTATAAAATGTATATATCCAGTTTAAAGAATGATATTAGAATAAACATTCACATAACCACCACTCAGGTTAAGAAATAAACTATTACCTTAGAAATGCCTTTGTGTTTTCTCTGAGAAAGCCTTATCACACATTCCTCTCTTGTACTCACAGACAACCACTGGATGGTGAATGAATCATTTCCTGTTTTTTATACTTTCAATTTCTTTTCTTTATACTTTTAATGAATGCATATCTATGAATAGGTAGTCAACAAGGTCTTGCTTAATGTTTTCTAAATTATATATAATAATGTTCTTGGATGGAAAGATTTAATATCATGACGATGTCAGTTACTCCAAGATTGCATTAAATTTGATTCCCAGATTGAACAAAATTTACATATATTTAGTAAATTTCAAGAAAAATCTCTATTTCTGGGAAGCTTGGGAATATAATTCTTAAGTTTATGTAAAGAGGGGAAGGGTCAAAAATAGACAAGACACCCCTCAAACAATGGCAAAAAATACATTGTGTAGAATGGGGCCTTTACCTAATGGATATCAAGATTTTTCTTTTTAAAAAATTATTCTGTTTAATTGGAGTGCAATTGCTTTACACTGCTGTGTTAGTTTCTGCTGTACAACCGCATGGATCAGCTCCATGTACACATATATTCCGTCCTTCTCGAGCCTCCCTCCCCCCACCACCTCCGCCCACCCCTCTAGGTCATCTCCACCAGCTTCCTCTGTCCATAGGATTCTCCACGCAGGAATACTCAGATGGGTTGCCATCTTCTCCAGGGGATCTTCCTGACCCAGGGATTGAACCTGCATCTTGCATATCCTGCATTGGAAAGTGGGTTCTTTACTTCTAGTGCCACCTGAGAAGCTCCAAATAGGTTCATCATAAAGCTAGAGTGATTAGGATGGGGTGGCCTTGGTGCAGAGACTGACAAGTAGCCCCCTAGAGCAGGGTAGTTAGATCAGAAGCAGGTTCATGATTATGTGGGAACTTCATATACAGCAGAAGCAGCCCTGCAGACCATCAGAAAAATGAACTGTCTCTCTAGCAAACCATGATCCATATGAACAAAATAAAATTGGATCTCTTACTTCAAACCATATACAATAAGACAGGCCTGCTGCTGCTGTTCCTAAGTCGCTTCAGTCGTGTCTGACTCTGTGCGACCCCATAGACGGCAGCCCACCAGGCTCCCTCGTCCCTGGGATTCTCCAGGCAAGAACACTGGAGTGGGTTGCCATTTCCTTCTTCAATGCATGAAAGTGAAAAGTGAAGTGAAGTTGCTTAGTCGTGTCCAACCCTCAGCGATCCTATGGACTGCAGCCTTCCAGGCTCCTCTGTCCATGGGATTCTCCAGGCAAGAGTCCTGGAGTGGGGGTGCCACCGAATTAAAAATGAATATGAAAGTTAAGAGGGCTTCCCAGGTGGTGCTAATGGTAACCCACCTGCCAGTGCAGGAGATGTAAGAGACGCGGGTTCGATCCCTGGGTTGGGAATATCCCCTGGAAGAGGGCACGGCAGTCCGCTCCAGTATTCTTGCCTAGGGAATCCCATGGACAGAGGAGCCTGGCAGGCTACAGTCTGTAGGCAGAGTCAGACACGACTGAAACAACTTAGCATGAACACACGCACACATGAAAGTTAAGAGAGTCAAAACTATAAACATTTGTGAAAAAATGTAAGAGAGTATCTATCACTTCTGGCTACAAATGACTTCTTTCACAAGATGATTGTCAAAAAAAAGCACAGACATAAAGGAAAAGTTTGATAAATTCAACTACATTAAAAATAAGAACTTCTGTTCATCAAAAGACACCATAAAGAGACAAACCATAAACTGAGAGAAGATATTTTCAACAAATGTAACTGACAAAGATTTAGTATCCTGAACATATAAAAACCTCTTATGAATCATTAAGCAATAGGAAAACAGCTAAATTGTAAAATGGGCAAAAGACAGGAATATAAATTTCAGAGAAGAGGTAACCTATAACCAATAAACATATGAAAAGATGCTCAATGTCATTAGTATTCAGTGAAATGCAAATTGAAATCACAATGAAACTTTATTGCATATCTACCAGATGGGCAAAAGTTAATAAAAGGTCTCTCTCTACCCTTTGTGAAAATGTGGAGAAATAGAACGGAATCTCTGATCCACTTCTGGTGGAATGTAAACTGGTTCAAAACAGTGTGACATTAATAAATTGAAAAGCACTGTATTGTGCTGTCTTATTAATAGAAAAAAGTGATGACAGGGAAGGTGGAGGTCCTTGGAATTATCACTAGATGCTCTTAGAAGTCAAACTGTTCGGAGGAGGTTGGGATATACATTACTGGTTGAGGAAACTCTTGATGGCTTTTTTGAAGCTTGGTATTTCTTCATGGGTCAGTTTGTTTCTTAGAAAACAAATGAAGTTTCATCAATTTCATAAATCTTTGGCACTAAGAACTGGTTTATATAACTAAAGTAATCACAGTATAGCTCTGCCATGCACACAGCTTTGGTGGGACCTGTACTTGTGGTGTTAGGAGTGTATTAAGTTAGAAATGGTGCTGTGTTCTGCTTCATTGCTCAGTTGTGTCTTACCTTTTGTGACCCCGTGGACTGGAGCCTGCTGGGCTCTTCTGTCCATGGGATTCTCCAGGCAAAAGTACTGGAGTGGGCTGCCATGCCCTCCTCCAAGGGATCTTCCCAACCCAGGGATCGAACCTGGGTCTCAGGGATTGAACCCAAGTCTCCCTCATTGCAGTCAGATTCTTTACTGTCTGAGCCAAAAGGGAAACCTAAGAATACTGGAGTGGTAGCCTATCCCTTCTCCAGGGGATCTTCCCAACCCAGGAATCGAACTGGAGCCTCCTGCATTGCAGCCAGATTCTTTACCAGCTGAGCTATGAGGGAAGCCCTAGAAGTGGTCGGGGAATCTCAAAGGTTGTCCTGTCTAAAAGCTCTTATCACTGGTCCCAAGTGGGTTGGAAATTTCAGGTCTCAACTAATGGTATATAGACTGGGGAGTAAGTTAGGTGAGTTATGATGCCTCAGGTAGAATTCTAGCTCTTCCAGGGACTTTATTTATTTATTTTTAGCATTTTATTTTATATTGGCATATAGCTGATTAACAATGTTGTGAAATTTTCAGATGGACAGCAAAGGGACTCAGCCATGCATATACTCAAGGGACTTTAAAAACACTGTGAGTTGACTGTACATTTCTAGTGGCATGTACTGTAGGAACAAGAAGAACTGTTAAAAAAACACCGTAAACTGATTATGCTTTTAATATGATTGACAATAGTTGTAGTTGCTCTTGTAAATATTGTGTATATTGTAGAATGAATTTAAAGAGTGTCTGTGGATGATCTAATTCTATAATTCCTGACATCGTTGAGAACTGTATTTCTTTATGTGGGAGAAAGGAAATAGAGATGTAAATTTGAAAATATTAAGTATAAACTTTGAGGTCTGAATTTGAAGTGGTATTGAAATGAGTATAAACTCATCATGTATTTTGTCTTAATTGTTTTCTTAGTTCTGTCCATGAAAGAGGTCTAGAAGGAATGCTCAGTTCAGGTGTTGCTCAATTCAACTAGACATGTTCAGTCTCTAAGTCATGTCCAACTTTTTTCGACTGCATGGACTATAGCCCGCCAGGCTCCTCTGTCCATGGTATTTCCCAGCAAGAATACTGGAGTGGGTTGCCATTGCCTTCTCCAGGGGATCTTCCCCACCAGGGATCGAACCTGCATCTCCTGAATTGGCAGGTGGATTCTTTACCACAGAGTCACTTGAGAAGCCCTGCTTAATACGATGGCAATATGCAGATTGTTGTCTTTAAATACCACTTCTACTAAAAGGAACCAGCAATCCTTGGAAAGATGTCTGGGAAAGGAAATTACATGAAATTAATTTGGAAAATGTTGTCTGGGCAAATAGCAATGCAGCTATCAAGAACCACTAGGGTTTTGCCAAAAAGTTTCAGGAAGCAACTTGAGTTTGGCCAAATATGGATTAAATGAATATCAGTAAACATAACTAGGCTGCTCTGTCCATGGAGTTCTCCAGGCAAGAATACTGGAGTGGGTAGCCATTCCCTTCTCTGGGGATCTTCCCAACATAGGGATCTTCCCAACCCAGGGATTGAACCCAGGTCTCCCAAACTGCAGGCAGATTCTCTTCTGTCTGAGCTACCAGGGAAGCCCAAATTTAAATACACATAGAATTAAATCCATGAGTTTACCATGAGTTAATAATAACCCTGAGAAAACAAACCTAACTGTTCATCATGGAATGTTGCCAGTGAATCCACGTATTTAGAAAACTGGTATTCTAAATACTAGTTTTAGAAAAAGGGAAAGAATTTAGAAATTAGAAAAAGGGAAAGAATCAAGCATTTATGCTGTTATTCCCATGAACTATATGATTGGATAACTGAATGGTAGATATAGGGAAACTAGTCATTATAGAAGTATTCCTGCTAGTTAATGAAGAAGGAAGGTGAAATTAGAATATCACCATTTGTCATCCCCTAGCAATGGCACCCCACTCCAGTACTCTTGCCTGGAAAATCCCATGGACAGAGGAGCCTGGTAGGCTGCAGTCCGTGGGATTGCGAAGAGTCAGACGCGACTGAGCGAATTCACTTTCACTTTTCACTTTCATACATTGGAGAAGGAAATGGCAACCCACTCCAGTGTTCTTGCCTGGAGAATCTCAGGGACAGGCGAGCTTGGTGGGCTGCAGTCTATGGGGTCACACAGAGTCGGACACGACTGAAGCGACTTAGCAGCAGCAGCAGCAGCAGTGAAACCACCGGATCTAGACGGTGAACATCTGTGGCTGCTAACACTGTAAAAAGAGAAAGAATCAGGTGTTATGGACCTCATCACGGAAGAGCACACACTTCTCATGAAACAGTTTGCTAAGAAATCAAACTTGAATCTGGTCACTCCTCTAGGTCAAGCCAGCAATACAGGAAGTTCGAAGAACAAAGAAACACCTTTGATGACAACATGGAGGTGTAATTAGTGGAAGTCAGACTGTTGGAATTTGTACAAGACAAATGATTTGGTTTCCTTAACAAGTAATTTGCAAGATAAAAAGAAATAGAAGGAAGGAAGGAGGACTTCCTTAGTGGTCCAGTGGCTGAGACTCTGTGCTGAGGGCCTGAATTCGATTCCTGGTCAGGGAACCAGATTCCACATGCTGCAAATTAAGACCCAGAGCAGTCAAATAAATAAATAAATATTTAAGAAAGAAGGCAGCAAGGAAAGAAAGAAAGAAAGAAGAAAGATGGAAAGAAAGAAAGAAGAAAGATGGAAAGAAAGCAGGTGTTTATAAGTTAAACAAGCCTGACAAGCCAAGATGTGCATCAGTTGGAAAGGCTGGGCTTTATCTGGAGCTTGATCCAAACAAGCAAACAGGAAGAGCCAATCAAAAGCATTAGCTTTGTTCTTGATGCTTAAAAGTATTTTCTTAAAAATAAGTTTATTCTCTGTAAACCTTAGTTTCCCCATCTATGTAATAAAGATAGTAAACATAGCCTCTCACATAGGACTTTTGTTACTGTTTTATTGCTAAGTTGTGTCCGACTCTTTTGAGATTCCATGAACTGTAGCCTGCCAGACTCCTCTGTCCATGGAATTCTCTAGTAAGGAATACTGGAGTGGGTAGCCATTTCCTCCTCCAGGGGATCTTCCCAACCCAGGGATTGATCCCATGCCTGTTGCATCTCCTGCACTGACAGTTTACCTGCTGAGCCACTGGCAGAGCTGGCACTCAAATTCAGGTTTCCTGGCTGCTGTGTTCAGGGCTCTTTTTCCTCCCTCACACTCCATCATCATCCATGTCACTGAAGTCTAAATGACAAAGGAAAAAAAGGCCTAAGTACAAAGGGCACATTATGATCTTTGCAATATTGCCAGAAATCCTTGTGAAATAGGAGAATTTACTGAAAGACGTGAAAATAGTGTTGTACGTCCTCCCATTCTGCCTTTATACTTTCAGTGTTCCCTGAATATCAGACCAGTTGAAAGTTGCCTGGTGAAACTCTACAACCTTAATGAGAGAAGAAGGAAGGAGGACATGCTCTTTAATCCTCAAAATAGCTTTGAGCATTAATATTATTGTTATAACCATATTTCAGATGAAGAAACTAAGGATTAGAAAAGTGAAGTGTCAGCCAAGGTCACTTAACCAGAAGGAGACTGAGCTATGACTCAAATCTGTCAGTGCTTTTTATTTTTTTAAAATCAGTTTTTATGAAAGTTGCAAGATGAATCAGCCATCAGTCCAGTTCAGTCGCTCAGTTGTATCCGACTCTTAAGCCATCAGTTTAGTCCAGTTCAGTCGCTCAGTGGTGTCCGACTCTTAAGCCACTCATATACCCATAGCCCCTCTCTTTTGGATTTCCTTTTCATTCAGGTCACAGTTCACTCAGGGTTCCTGTGCTATCTATACAGCAGGTTCTCATTAGTTATCTATTTTATAAATAGTACCAATAGTGTATAAACTGTGATTTTTTTTATATTCCATCATCACAGAGATAAAGCATAGACTTTAAAAAGGGAACAGTTCTGGTATTTTCATAAATCGAGAGGCAAAACCTTGTTCACTAGTTAAAAGAAACTAGCTGTTTCTCCACTCTTTCCCTTCAAAATGTGGCTTTAAACCCTAAAATGCGATCATTGTTAAGGCCAAAAGTAATGGCCACAGTAAGATCTCAGTTATTCCAGTTTTAAGTGCTTCATGTACCTATTATTCCTTAATTTAAGGCCCTATCCATTATCATCAGGCCCATCTGATGTGCTCTTACACTTCCCATCGGGGGCCCATTCAATTCCTTTGTGGTCATTATGCATTAGCAGAAGGAGAGAAATTTCAGTGAAGACACTACCAGTATTAAAATTAATTTTTCTCTTATTCTTGTAATTTGCTGTGATTATCATGGAAATCATATCTTCTTAAGACTGTAGAAAATTCTCTCTTCTGGTTGTTTTAATAAAAGATTGTATTTAGGGATGTCAATTGAACCTTGATTGTGAGCTACATTTGAATTAAGGAGCTGAAAGAAATGAACTTAAGATTAACCAGTGTTCAGAAAGAAATCATCTTACTGTCACTACCAAGTCTTTGAATTCCCGGATGTTTGAGAGAAAGAAACTCTAGAATCACAGAATGAAAATTAGAGAATATTGTTTAAACAGGAGAAGAGGAAGACCAATATGTTTTTTGATAGTTCATAAATTACTCTTTTTTTTTTTTTTTTACTACTTCTGTCACTTAGTTTTGTGTCTTAACGAGATCTACTATACAGTCTGTATATTACACATTTTTAGAAACTGACCTGGACTGACTTCTCAACTACTAGCCCCTCTGCAGGATTGAGTTTTGTCATGGATGGTTCAGAAATTAAAATGATTAAACTGTTACGTGATTGAGTTTACAAGAGGGACCTGCTGATGTGAATGAAATCGACTCCAATTCTATCATTATAATGAAATATCTTTAACTCTCAAACAGATATTAATATCATCGCTGCTCAAAAATCACTGCAGAACTTTTCATACCAGAGCATCACTCACAGAATTCCAATTTGTCATAGGTATTGCAAGAATCATTGAATCTTCTGGGCCAAAAACAAAACAAATAAACAAACAAACAAAAAGCAATCAAATCAGTGCCAGGGCTCACCGTAACCTGGATCAGTAGAGATTTCCTCTAGCTCTGGACTTCAGTTAGAAGCTTCATCCTTGGGCTTTGCTGGTGGTCCAGTGGTTAAGCATCCGCCTGCCAATGTGGGGAACACAGGTTCGATCCCTGGTCAGGGAAGATCCCACATGCAGTGGGGCGATTGAGCCATGAACTGCAACTATGGAGCCACAACTGCTGAGGCCGTGAGCCCGAGAGCCTGTGCTCTGCAACAAGAGAAGCACCACAATCAGTCCCAGAGCCACAGCTAGAGGATAGCCCTGGCTTGCTGTGACCAGAGAAAGCCTGAACACAGCAACACAGACTCAGCACAACCAAAAATCAAAATAAATAAATGAACTATAGAAGGAGTTTCATCCTTGATACATGAGTCAGAGCAACACATCAAAAATGACATGTTTTGATTTCAAAAGGTGAAGCTGAAACTCCAATACTTTGGCCACTTGATGTAAAGAGCTGACTCATTTGAAAAGACCGTGATGCTGGGAAAGATTGAGGGCAGGAGGAGAAGGGGATGGCAGAGGATGAGATGGTTGGATGGCATCATCGACTCAATGGACATGAGTTTCGGTGGGCTCCAGGAGTTGGTGTTGGACAGGGAGGCCTGGGGTGCTGTATCTCATGGGGCCGCAAAGAGTCGGACACGACTGAGTGACTGACCCCAAGTGCTCAGCCCTTTTATTTTATTTTTTGGTAGTACTTGGGGATATAAAGTAGAACAACTTGTCTTTCACTTTGGAGGATGTCCAGTCTAGACCACTGGACTTCCAGACTGTTCCCTGAGTTGAATCATCTTGGCATTTATTGCCCATCTGCTGTCACACCACCTGAAGCTTCTTGGTCACCACATTCTACTCATGTGATGTCATCAGTAACATGGACCAGAATGATAGTCTAGGACATGGTGAGATCCTCAGAATCCCTGTAAACAAAAGGTTTGGATAGTTTTTTAAAAAATTTTAAAAATTAAAGAAAAAGATATTCTGGCTGTGCTGTGCAGCATGTGAGATCTTAATTCTCCAACCAGGGCTTAAACCTGTGCCCCCCACAATGGAAGTGCAGAGTCCTAACCCCTGGACCACCAGGGAGGTCCCCAAAATTTGGATAGTTGATGTGACCCTGGAGTAAGAGAGTCGAAGTTATACTCCTGACCAAAAATGCATAGTAATCCACTTCTGGTGATTTCTGTTCCATGCTTTAGAAAATGAAGCATTTTCCAGATCAAGGCTAATTTTCCAGATCAGAAGCTAATTTCTGTTTCTACCTGCTTTATTTTTTGTGCTTTTTACTATAGCTACCAGATGGAGAATGAGCAACCATGGGCCCTCCCAAAATAAAAAGGCTTTCTACTGGAAAAAAAAAAAAAAGGGATTCTCACTATTTTTTTTTTTTTTCCGCATTGTTGGGCTCTGAAGAAGAAAGGAGATCTTCAAGGGGCAAGTTAAAAAAAAGGAAACAATATAAACTGAAACTAAAATTGTAAACAATGAGCACATTTGAAGAGGTTGTCTGCAGGGATTTTACACCACATGCACCTGCATAACTTCCCTCTGTTAAGTGTGTTTTTTGAGGATACGTGAATAAGGCTTCCCAGGTAGCACAGCGGTAAAGAATCTGCTTTCTAATGCAGGGGGCATGAGTTCGATCTCTGGGTTGAGAAGATCCCCTGGAGAAAGAAACGGCAACCCGCTTCAGTATTCCTTCCTGAGAAATTGCACAGACAGAGGAGCCTGGCGACTGGGCAGACACACATGCATGCACTATAGAAACAAAGGGCTTTGGGTAGTTGAGAAAATGAGGGAGTTAAACTCAAGACTCCCAGATCCACCATGTGAGACTGGGAATGAATTGTGGAGATCCCAGAGAAGTAAGGCCTCTCTGGCTTTCACTAGAAGCAAAACTAAATAATAATATACCAATAGTGCTGCTTATTTAACTTATGTGCCGAGTACATCATGAGAAACGCTGGGCTGGAAGAAGCACAAGCTGGAATCAAGATTGCCTGGAGAAATATCAATAATCTCAGATATGCAGATAACACCACCCTTATGGCAGAAAGTGAAGAAGAACTAAAGAACCTCTTGATAAAAGTGAAAGAGGAGAGTGAAATAGTTGGCTTAAAGCTCAACATTCAGAAAGCGAAAATCATGGCATCTGGTCCCATCACTCATGGGAAATAGTTGGGGGAACAGTGGAAACAGTGACAGACTTTATATTTTGGGGCTGCAAAATCACTTAAGATGGTGACTGCAGCCATGAAATTAAAAGATGCTTGCTTAATGGAAGAAAAGCTATGACCATCTTAGACAGCATATTCAAAAGCAGAGACATTACTTTGCCAACAAAGGTCCATCTGGCCAAAGCTATGGTTTTTCCAATAGTCATGTATGGATGTGAGAGTTGGACTGTGAAGAAAGCTGAGCACCGAAGAATTGATGCTTTTGAACTGTGGTGTTGGAGAAGACTCTTGAGCGTCCCTTGGACTGCAAGGAGATCCAACCAGTCCATCCTAAAGGAAATCAGTCCTGAAAATTCATTGGAAGGACTGATGCTGAAGCTGAAACTCCAATACTTTGGCCACCTGATGCAAAGAACTGACTTATTGGAAAAGACCCTGATGCTGGGAAAGATTGAAGGTGGGAGAAGAAGTGGATGACAGAGGATGAGATGGTTGGATGGCATCACTGACTCAATGGACATGAGTTTGAGTAAGCTCTGGGAGTTGGTGATGGACAGGGAGGCCTGGCGTGCTGTAGTCCATGGGGTCGGAAAGAGTCGGATATGACTGAGCGACTGAACTGAACTGAATATAAAGAGGAATGTCTTCTCAGTTTAGATTCTGAGGTTTTCCACAGGTCAAAATCAACATTATGGGCTCACAAGTCATCTTGAGGGAGAGAGATAACATTTAGTTCCTTAAAGATTTCAGAAGATGGAACTGGTATATATGGATATAACTTTGTGTATTGATTTTCCATTGTTACTGTATCTTGTTAACACAAATCTAGTGGGTTAAAACAACACAGATTTATTCCTGTACAGTTCTAGACTTTAGACATCTAAAATCAAGGTGTTGGCTGGAATGTGTTCATTTTGGAGGCATCAAAGGAGTAAAACGTTTCTGTTACTTTTCCAGCTTCTAGAGGCTGCCTGCGTTCATTGGCTCACAGCCCTTGCCTGCATCTTCAAAGTGCATCACTTTAACTTCTGGTTCCGTTGTCCTATTTCCTTTCTCTGACTTCATTTTCTTGCTTTTCTCTTATAAAAGAACTCTTGTGATTTCATTACCCTGGGTCAACCCAGGTAATCCAGGATAATCTCCCCATCTCAAGGTCCTTAATCACATCTGAAAAATCCCTTTTGCCATAGAGGTTAATATTCACAGCTTTAGGTTATTAGAATGAGAATATCACTGGGGCGGGGTGAGGGGAAGTATGTTATTCTGTATACTACACTATGCATGAATATTTAAAGATTTTTTTTTAAAGAATGGAATGACACAAATGACAAGGACCATGGCAATAGATGAGTAACCATATAGATTTGAAAAGAACCAAATAAAAATGTTAATGTAAAATGCAATTTTGTCAGTTAAAAATAAGGAGATGATGTGGGCCAAACAGTATATGCAGCGGAAGAGAGAACTAGTGAACTGGAAAGTAAAATTGAAGAGTAATTCAGTTGGATTAAAAAGAAGGAAAGAATAAAGAAACCAATATCAAGAATGAAAAAAAGGGCATTGCTACATACTTGACAGACTTTTTTAAAAAATGAAGCTATCATAAATAATTTTATTTGAGCAAATATTTTCAAAGTGAATAAAATAGATAATATTTTGGTCAAAAGCAAAGTCAAATAAAGGTGAAGACTAAATATAATCTGTAAATTTTGTGATGTAGCCATTGAACATTTAGGGAGAGCTGTTGAGGAGTAATGATGGGGCAGAAGCCAGGTTAGAAGAGGTTTACAAGAGAGTAGACAGTAACCATGGAGATCTATGGCGTGGGCTGGTACTCACTGCTTTTGGGCCCAGATGGTACTGCAATAGTAGGTTTCAGGTCTTTAGCAGCTATATTTTGGCATGGCTAGAACAAGCATGGGCTGACAGCACGGATCCTGAGCTCTCAATATTAGGAGGCTTAAGTGTGGATTAGATGTCAATTCATGGCTTTATCTAGAGTTGGCTCCATAAACCACACATTGGTACTGCAGAGCTAAAATATTTGGCTTGATTGACTCACCCTAGTTCCTTTAATGTCAAGCCTACAATAAAATTATTCTTGTTGATCCAGACCATCTGAGAATTTCCCACGCAATTCTGGTTTTCTTTCAATAGAGAGACTTAGTCTTCCTCCATAGCAGATGTTTAAGCCTCAAAGGGAGTCTAACTTTACTACTTAATTAATAGTGAACAGGATCCAGTTATAGGATTAGATAGCCCAATGCATTAAAACAGGCTTTGAGCCCAAACTCCTGCCTCTAGTTACTTGCCTTTGGGGATGGAGATTTGACAGGAAGGGGAGATTTGCTCCTGCATCCCATTTCCGGGAAGTGACTTTCATCTGAACTACATTGATGGTACTTCTCCTTGGTGTCACATCTCTTGTGTTAGAAGATCTTGGTTTTATAGAACAGCTGCAGCATTGTTTCAGATGAGATTGCAAGTAAGGTCATGGCAGGGAGTCTGTTAATGAGACAACCTCAAAAATTCAGCCTAGGAAAAACCTCCTTCCCTGGGGTTAGTATTAAAATTTTTATAAATAATGTCCACATGTGCTTAAAATGGAAGTGTTTGGTTCAGTTTATGAAGTTTACTTTCTGGATAAAATTCAAGTAATTTATTCAGCTTAGAACTTCTCTTGGTCCTTAGGGATCAACAAAGAAGGGCAGGAGGCACGAAACTATGCATGTACATCCCCTGAGGAATAACTCAGGCAGAGAGCCAGCCAATAAGAGCCGCTGTGCTCCTCCACAAGCTCCCCCTGGGTACCCCTTGCTTGCTTGATTCTCTCAGGGTTTCTTTTCTTGGGTGTTTCATCCCCCTTGATTATTATTTTTTAAAATTGCATGTATTTGTTATCATTATTAGGAAAAATTGGGAATTTCAGGGCATTTTTAAAAAGAAAATGTAAATTATCTTCAGTTCATCATCCAGGAAACTTCTGTTAATTGTCTGATATGTTTCCTCCTGATCTGAGGAGCTCTAGATTCCAGACCACCTAGGTCCAAATCCTGCAAAATATTAGCTGTGTGACCTTAGGGAAGTTGTTTTCTTTCCTTTTTTTAAAAATAAAATATTACTCAGCAATAAAAAGAAACGAAATTTGGTCATTTGTAGAGATGTGGATGGACACGGAGTGTCATACGGAATGAAGTAAGTCAGAAATAGAAAAACAAATATCATTTATTAGCTCATATATGTGAAATCTAGAAAACCAGTATGAAAGTGAAAGTGAAGTCGCTCAGTCATGTCCAACTCTTTGCAACCCCATGGACTGTAGCCCACCAGGCTCCTCCACCCATGGGATTCTCCAGGCAAGAACACTGGAGTGGGTTCCCATATTTGCAAAGAAGAAATAGAGATATAGATGTAGAGAACAAATGTATGGATATTAAGGGCAAAAGTAAGGGGTGGGAAGAATTGGGAGGTTGGGATTGACACATACACTGTTGATAAAATAGATAACTGTGATAGTGAAGGACAGGGACGCCTCGAGTGCTGCAATCCAGGGGGTCACAAAAAGAGTCGGAGATGACTCAGCGACTGGACAACAAGAAATGAGAACGTACTGTAGAGCACAGGGAACTCTACTTAATGCTTTGTGGTGACCTGAATGGAAGGAAGTCCAAAAAGGAGGGGTTCTATGAATATGCATGGCTGATTCATTTTGCTGTACAGTAGAAATAGCTCAAAATTGTAAAGCAAGTATAGTCCAATACAAATTAATTGGAAAGTATTTCTTTGTTTCTTCTTTCCCAGGAAACTGGAGCTTCATCAGCTTGTTTTCCTTTCCCTTAGAGTTTTTTCCCCCAATAACAACCTATTCCTACACTTCAAAGTAAGGACACTAGATAAAGAGGAAAAGTTGGAAGAGGACACCTGCAAACCTCAGACCAATCTAAACAGAGTCACAGTAGTTGGTCAGGATCTTAGGGAGAGTGTATGAACAGGAGATGTTAGCTGATAAGAAAAAGGACTCCATCCTGAAATGTCTTCACCTTACTCTTGTTCATTCTCCATTTCTCATTTTTGTTCATGGCAGGAGGTATGTGTATCTTATATTAAAGAAATGATCAATCATTTTTTATAACCAGGAGTGTTTATCATTTGTCTTCAAGGTAAAATGTGTCCTACAGAATACACAGTGTAAAGATTTTTAGACTGAATTCATACACCTGATTCTTTATAGGAAGGGACGATATCCTGTATCTTTGGGCAACTATATGATACTGGGCCACGTGGTAGATTGTTAACTTCCAATGAGTCTTACCTTATAGTATTCAAGAACTTATGTATTCCTCTCCCACATGGACTTGACCTGGGTCACTGGCTTGCTTTGGCCAATGACCCAAGTAAGACATAGTCAAATGCTTGCAAATTGGGGCTTTATTCTTGGAATGTGGCCCTAGGCCGTTGCCATGTCAAAAGCCAGGATGAAAGGCCACAGAGAGTGAGGGGCTGAGCCGTGTCAGAGTCTTTGCTGAGCCTCACTGCTAGCAGCCCTTCCAGCTGGGTGAGCCACATGGTGTGCACAGAGTGAGTTCAGCAAGGAGCACCCAATCAATCGATAGGATCCCCCCAAATAATGTCCCCTCTTAAGAAAAGCAGTAAATTTGGGGGTGTTTTATTGCACAACAATAACTAAAATAGGCCAGCATCTTAAATTGCCCTATTACATTAAAAAAATAATTTATTTTAATTGGAGGCTAATTACTTTACAATGTTGTAGCAGTTTTTGCTATACATTACATGAATCAGCCATGGGTGTACATGTGTCCCCCATCCTGAACCCCCCTCCCGCCTCTCTTCCCATCCCATCCCTCAGGGTCATCCCAGTGCACCAGCCCTGAGTGCCCTGTGTCATGCATCGAACCTAGACTGGCAATCCATTTCATGTATTTTAATATACACGTTTCAATGCTGTTCTCTCAAATCATCCCACCCTCGCCTTCTCCTATTACGTTTTTTAGGATAATTATGTTTACGATATTTCACAGTAAATCATTAAGTGTAGACCTATACATGTGGAGGAGGCGATGGCACCCCACTCTAGTACTCTTGCCTGGAAGATCCCATGGACGGAGGAGCCTGGTAGGCTGCAGTCCATGGGGTCGCAAAGAGTTGGGCATGACTGAGCAACTTCACTTTCACTTTTCACTTTCATGCATTGGAGAAGGAAATGGCAACCCACTCCAGTGTTCTTGCCTGGAGAATCCCAGGGATGAGGGAGCCTGGTGGGCTGCCGTCTCTGGGGTCACAGAGTTGGACACGACTGAAGCGACTTAGCAGCAGCAGCAGCAGCAGCAGCAGCAGCAGACCTATACATATACCTGGAGATATACATTAAGGACCAGACTGATGGTTGTCAGGGGACTCGGAGAGGAGGTGGAATGGGGAGATGCTGGTCAAATGGTACAAACTTCTAGTTATAAGAAGTTATAAGACGAATAAGTTCTGGGAATCTAGTGTACAGCGTGGTTACTCTAATATTGTTATATGTACTTGAAAAATGTTCAGAAAGTAGACCTTAAATGTTCTCATCACACATCCACATAACTAATTAAAAGTTAGCTGTTAACTAATTTTATTGTGGCCACCACTTCATAATGTATACATATATCAAGTTATCATTTTGTACACCTTAAACTTACACACTGTTATATGTTAATTATATCTTAAGCTGGAAACATTTTTTAAAAAAAGACTATATAGAAATGGGACAACTTTCCATAAGGCAGAACGAATTCGATTGTTCAGGACTCTATGTTTATATACTCTGTAATTAAGGAAGGTTGGGCCCAAGGGTACATGTAATTGAATGGCTAGAGAAGACATATGGATGTGTGTATTTGTTATGTGCATGTACATTCAGAGAAAATGAGAGAAAGAGAGAGAGCCATCAGGGAAATGATTGGAAGGAAGCTGGTTAAATAGATACGGTTCTCGGTGGGTGATGATGTCCCAAACAACGCAGGTGGGAGAAACATGCTAACTTGCGAGCTCAGGACTTAATGATTAAAACAATCTCCATGTGGTGTTGAAGCGCCGTCTTGTAATTAAAAGTCAGGTAAATAAAATCATTGGTATTCCATGGGATTCATTCCTACAATTTTTTTTTAATGTTTTCTTTATATTGGTTTGAAATTCTTTGCAAATTAAGTATTTAGTGTTGGAACCACAAAGAAAAACGGGGCACTGATAGGTATACACTACCATGTATAAAATATATAAGTAGTGAGAGTGTACTGTATGGCACAGGGAACTCTACTCAGGGCTCTGTAATGACCTAAGTGGGAGGGAAATCTAAAACAGAGTGGGTATAGGTATATGTAGAGCTGATTCACTTTGCTGTACAGCAGAACCTAACACAACATTGTAAAGCAACTAAACTCAAATAAAAAATTTTTTAGAAAGGCAAATAGTCTTACATCATACCAAGTTGCCTATAGGACTGTACTGCTGCTGCTAAGTCACTTCTGTCGTGTCTGACTCTTAGCGACCCCATGGACTACATGGAGCCTACCAGGCTCCTCCATCCATGGGATTTTCCAGGCAAGAGTACTGGAGTGGGGTGCCATTGCCTTCTCCGATAGGACTGTAATGCTGCTGCTGCTGCTAAGTCGCTTCAGTCGTGTCCGACTCTGTGCGACCCCATAGACGACAGCCCACCAGGCTCCCCTGTCCCTGGGATTCTCCAGGCAAGAACACTGGAGTATTCCAATTTTTTTTTTTTTTTTTTTTTTACTACACAAGATGCAGAAAAAATAGACTTTTCCCAACGAATAGGAAAAGACAATATATTAAAGGATATTCACCTTAGAATTATGTTTGTGAAGCAATGCTAAGCCTTATTGAAAACGTTCTTATGTGTACATGTATGTGCACGTGTGTTTTGCAAAGCACATTTTCAGTAGCTAGGATGTTTTGCAAGTCGAGGTTTCACAGCTCTTGTACCATCATTGAGGACACTGAGGCTTTAGGAGTTGGACAGTCTACGGGTTACCCCCTTCTTGTCTGAACAGCTTCACTCCCTGTATACCTACAATGGTATTTTGCAGTGAAATTAAATGAATCGTTTTGCAATAAACACTTTCCACAGATCTGCAAAGTAGTGAGGAAACTATGAATAAATATGCACCTAATTAGTTTTGATTTATAATAAGCAATTAAAATGTACACACCCACCCATCCACCCACATCCACACTCGCATAGATACATCACCGCATATATGAAAAGACACCACCACTCCTGTTCCCATTTGGGATCTAAGCCTCTTGACTGTTCTGGCATAGAAACCCACTTTCCTGTTAGATGAGAAAAACTGGAAGTGGTATTAATCAAATCCTTCTCACTGCTTCCCTAATTGTCTTGCTGTTATAACAGCGATGATTTCTTGGGAAGAAATCACTTGATGTGAAGTGAAACGCTATTTGCCTAACACTCCATCCAGAGTCACTAGGTTAGATGGCTTTCTGTCTCCCTAGAAGGTGGTAAGAGCTCACATGGAAAGAAAGCAGGTGTGGCCTTGGGATGTGGTATGTCCAGTGTTGCTTGGAGTCTAATGATACCTTGCCCTGCTGAGGAGTATGAAGGAGAATTTCAGCCAGCTTCTTTCTAAACGATTAGCTGAAGCACTCTTCTTTGAACTCATAAATCATTTTTAAATTACAATCTTACTTCTTCCCTCTTCTCACTTTATACCCTCCACCTGCATTACAGGGCTCCACCACCCACATTCTCTTTGAAAACTGAAGAATCTCTAAAGCCAGTGTCCATGAATTTGAGCCCACTCCAGGAGATAGTGGAGGACAGAGAAGCCTGGCGTGCTGCAGTCCATGGGGGTTGCAAAGAGTCGGGCACGACTTAGTGACTGAACAACAACAATGCCAGTGTCCATGGTGATGTTGTTCACAGCGAGTTTGCAATGGCTTCGGGTTAAACGACCAGACTTGTTTAACAGCAGTGTGGCTGAACGTGTGGTCTGGAGACCCAGTGCCTCTGCAGAGGGCAAATGGGACTCCAGGGACAGTGTTGGCACTTGCTCTCCCATGGCTGTGCTAGAATTTTCCTGGGAAATAAACACAGAGCAAAAAAAAGTTTCTGCATTCCTAGGAAAAGCAAGCTGAAGACTGATGAATCGAATTCTCCTACCGTCATCTTTGAAGTGCCTCGTAACGTGTGCCACTCATCTTTTCTCAGTCCCCCTCTGCTAGAGACCAACCGCCTGTGTTCCTTGTTTAAGTTTCTTGTGAAAACACAGATCCTTGGAATCTCTGGGAATAGGAGGTCTAGCATGGGAGCCAGGAGTCTGTGTGTTGTACAAGTACCTGGAAAATCCTTATGCTCACCAATGCTTGAGAACTTCTGTTCAAATGAGTGAGAGGGACTTCCCTGACTTGCCAGTGGTGAGGACTTCGAGCTTCCATTGCAGGGGGCGAGGGTTCGATTCCTGGTCAGGGAACTAAGATCCAATGGCCAAGGGGGGAAAAAAAAAAAAAAGATGAGTGCAAGCTTAGGTAGAATGAGGATTAACACCTTGACACACAGGACTACTCTTAGAACGAGGTTTGTAATTCACTGAGGATGATGTTCTTTTATTTTCCTGAAGTGATTTGTATCATCAAAGTCCTATTTGTGTGCATGTGTGTGTGTGTATGTATACATATATACATATCTGTCTATCAATCCGAGGCATTTGGTCTTCAGAATCAGTAGAAAAAGGACGTTAACATGTATCAAGTGTCTACCACCAGTCAGGTACTCTGGCCCCATTTTCCTGTTGTGCTCAGTGGCTAGTTGCTTCCGACTCTTTGCAACCCCATGGAATGTAGCCCACCAGGCTCCTCTGTCCATGGGATTTCCCGGCAAGGTACTGAAAAGGGTTGCCACTTCCTCCTCTGAGAGATCTTCCTCACCCAGGAATTGAACTGGAGTCTCTCAAGTTTCCTGCACTGGCAGGTGGATTCTTTACCACTGTGCCACCTGGGAAGCCCTTTACTGTTGTTACATTATTTTACATACATGCTGAACAGTAATGCCACCTTCATGTTATGGAAGGGATTGGAGGGCAGATATTAATGATTGACTTTGTGCTCATAATCTATCATATGTGAGCATAGCAGAGGCTGTCAGTGGTCCCCCTGTGTTGATGGTCCCTTTCTTTCTATGTGATAAACTAAAGCTCTTTATAACTGGGCACATGGACCTAAGGACAAATGATTGCACTCTCCAGCTTTCTTTGCAGCTGGACATAGGCATGTGATAAAGTTTAGCTCTTGGTATATAAAGAGAAGCCATGGAAAGCTTCCAGAGCTATCCTTTTGATATTTTCCATTTTATTTGATTAACTTTTATCTTGCAGAAAATGCCAAAATTTTAGGAAAGTAGAAAGAATAATATAATAAATTGCTAGGTAGCTGTTACCCAGCTTTAATAGTTATCAACACTCTGTGAATCTTATTCTATTTCTTCCCCATCCTCTACCCACTTGCAATGCCTGTTACCCTCTTCTGGCCATGAAATACCTCAGAGGTGAGATATGCATTGCCCTCACCCCTTGTTACTTCCTTCCAGCGGGAACACATATGTGACAGGTGACACCTGAGGAAATATCTCCCATCACAGGTGAAAGCTACAAACTGAAGATGGCAGAGAAAAAAAGAAAGAAGGACCCTGGATTTCTGATATGTTTTTGAATTCATCCTTGCATCCTGGACTATACACTGCTAGACTTTTTTGTGTGAGAAAATATGTTTCTGCAAAGTTTAAGCCACTGTTCTATAACTTGCAGCCAAAATTATCTCTAATGTTTACTGTGGGTCAAGTAGAAGACACCACTGACTCTTTCTTAACAAAACAAAACAGCACCAAACCATTTTTGTCCACATTCCTGCCTTAGAAATTCAATGTCACACACAAAAATGAAATTGATAATTAAAGATGTTCACATCATCTCACATGCTAGTAAAGTAATGCTCAAAATTCTCCAAGTCAGGCTTCAACAGCATGCTAACCGTGAACTTCTAGATGTTCAAGCTGGTTTTAGAAAAGGCAGAGGAACCAGAGATCAAATTGCCAACATTCGCTGGATCATGGAAAAAGCAAAAGAGTTCCAGAAAAACATCTATTTCTGCTTTATTGACTATGCCAAAGCCTTTGACTGTGTGAATCACAATAAACTGGAAAATTCTGAAAGAGATGGGAATACCAGACCACCTGACCAGCCTCTTGATAAACCTATATGCAGGTCAGGAAGCAACAGTTAGAACTGGACATGGAACAACAGACTGGTTCCAAATAGGAAAAGGAGTACATCAAGGCTGTATATTCTCACCCTGCTTATTTAACTTATATGCAGGGTATATCATGAGAAACGCTGGGCTGGAAGAAGCACAAGCTGGAATCAAGATGGCCGGGAGAAATATCAATAACCTCAAATATGCAGATGACACCACCCTTATGGCAGAAAGTGAAGAGGAAATAAAGAGCCTCTTGATGAGAGTGAAAGAGGAGAGTGAAAAAGTTGGCTTAAAGCTCAACATTCAGAAAACGAAGATCATGGCATCTGGTCCCATCACTTTATGGGAGATAGATGGGGAAACAGTGGAAACAGTGTCAGACTTTATTTTTGGGGGGCTCCAAAATCACTGCATATGGTGACAGCAGCCATGAAATTAAAAGATGCTTACTCCTTGGAAGAAAAGTTATGACCAACCTAGATAGCATATTGAACAGCAGAGACATTACTTTGCCAACAAAGGTCCATCTAGTCAAGGCTATGGTTTTTCCTGTGGTCACGAATGGATGTAAGAGTTGGACTGTGAAGAAAGCTGAGTGCCGAAGAATTGATGCTTTTGAACTGTGGTGTTGGAGAAGACTCTTGAGAGTCCCTTGGACTGCAAGGAGATCCAACCAGTCCATCCTAAAGGAGATTAGTCCTGAATATTCATTGGAAGGACTGATGCTGAAGCTGAAACTCCAGTACTTTGGCCACCTCATGCGAAGGGTTGACTCATTGGAAAAGACTCTGATGCTGGGAGGGATTGGGGGCAGGAGGAGAAGGGGACGACAGAGGATGAGATGGCTGGATGGCATCAATGACTTGATGAGTGAACTCTGGGAATTGGTGATGGACAGGGAGGCCTGGCGTGCTGCAATTCATGGGGTCACAAAGAGTTGGACACGACTGTGCGACTGAACTGAACTGAGCTGAACAGATTTCAAATGATCAATCTGCTCATCAATGAAGTCTTTACTCTAGACTTGGTATATATAGGCCACCAAGTTGGAGATGTGTTGATTATAACATGACCTTAGTAGTTGAATAATTAAAGTTAGTTAATAGAAATTGAGGTAGAGACTAATTATGATTTGTTCTCTATTATCTGCTTCCCCCCTCACCTTTACACTAGGCCCCAAGTGTTCAGCTGAACACATGGCCCTAAAGAGTACATTTCCTCGCCTTATTTGTATCCAGGGGCCATCAGGTTACTAAGCTCTGAACAATGGAATGCAAGTTGAAGAGAGATGTTAGGCTTGAGGGAAGTATCTACAGGTGACAGACAAGCTCTTCTGTGACTCCATTCTCCCCTTCTTACTGCCTGAGATGCAGATGTGATAATGAGAGCATGCAGGCTTTTGGGACCATGAGGTAGAAGCCTTGTGTTGAGAGTCTGGAGTTAGAATGAGCCCAGCCCCAAACCGCTTACCCCTAGACATCATTTCTGTGTGAGAGAAATACAATTCTATTTTATTTAAGTCATGTTATTTCAGGTTTTCTATTGCTTGCATCCACACCTAATCCACTCTGATTAATATTCTCACACTTAAAAGAAAAAACCATGAAGTGTGACTGAAATTTGAATTTTGTTTAGGTTAGCTGGGTTTTTATATAATCAAGGCTTACCTTAATATTTTAAACAGATCATACCTTGAGTACATGATTTATAATTTCTTTTTTTTTTTGCCTTACTTCACGGCTTGTGGCAGAGAAGGCAATGGCAACCCACTCCAGTACTCTTGCCTGGAAAATACCATGGACAGAGGAGCCTGGTAGGCTGCAGTCCATGGGGTCGCTAAGAGTCAGATATAACTGAGCAGCCTCACTTTCACTTTTCACTTTCATGCATTGGAGAAGGAAATGGCAACCCACTCCAGTGTTCTTGCCTGGAGAATCCCAGGGATGAGGGAGCCTGGTGGGCTGCCGTCTATGGGGTCACACAGGGTTGGACACAGCTGAAGCGACTTAGCAGCAGCAGCAACACAGCTTGTGGGATCTTAGTTTCTAGACCAGGGATTGAACTCAGGCCCCTTCAGTGAAAGTGCTAAGTCCCAACTCCTGGAGTGCCAGGGAATTTCCTATGATTTGTAATGTATAATTGCAAATATGTGTTGAGAAGGCAGTACAAAATATTAATCCTTGTCCTGAGTCTATACAAGAAAGTAGACTTGTTATAAACACACTCCTTCCCATCTTTTTCTTATAGCCATTACCTAAAAATTCCTTATTTCCAAATCTTGTTTTGATATTCTTTTTGGAGTCTCCAATGTAACTATAGACCCTTGGTCATGGGAAATGGAATATTCCCTGCTGTATCAGTAAACAAATGATGTCACAGTCATTAGCAAGTGTGCCGCCACAGATGGTGAACCCTGAGGGAACTCAGGAAGGAAAGAATACCTGCCATCTAGCAGCCATCAGACTGCAGCCACTCCCCACAGTGAGCCCGGAGGAAACACAAGATGTGAAAACATAGCATACTAACCCCAGATAGCTGAAGGGCATATCAAAGGAATGATTTCAGTGAGCCCAGACTCTTGCATCTTCCTATACATAGAAAAGCACAAAGTTCTTTAACTTGGGACATCTGGTTTTCTTTAATTTGCAATAATCTTTTGACATTCAGACTACCTGCCCTTTGTTGCGAAACTTCTATATAACCTGGATCCTCCCTTCACCTCTTCAGAGCAGTTCTTTCAGGGTTAATTGAGATGTTGTCTCCTGGGCTTAAGTCCTAAAAATGTCTGCTGAAGAAAACATAACTGTCAACTTTTAGGTTGCTAATATTTTTTAAGTGTACAGTTAAAAACTCTAGATATTCTTTGAATTAGAAAACAGATGGGTGGGGACAGTGAGTCTCTCCTCGTTTCTTCTTTCAAGCCCACCCTCTGACTTTCTTTATCCCACTCTGTGCATTGGGAGACTGACCAATATGAAACCTATCAATGAGTTCTCTCACTTTGCAGTTAGATGAATAGCAGGCACTCACAGGTGACAGGAAAGGCAGGAAGAGTAAGTCAGGGCTTTTATTCTGATGGCTTTCTAACTTGGCTGCTTCTCTTGAGTAAAAGCTTATATCAATCAGCAATGGCTACATTAAAAAAAGTGTTTCCCAACTTAATGACTGTTAAAAAAAACAGCCTTTCTTTAGATCATGGTTCTGAGGGGTGGAAAATTATGTTGGGCTCAGTTGGCTAGTTCTGGTCTGAGCCTGGCTTGGCTGGGTCATTTTGGAATCTGCGGTCAGTTTGTAGGTGGTCTGGCTATTGACTGGCCCAGGATGGCATCCTTTAGAAATTTGGTGGTTGGCTGCCTATCACTTGGGACAAAGCAAATAAGGACTTTTGTGTCTTGTCATCCAGCAAGCCTCTAGGTCATTCTCAAGGAAGTTGGGTGGGTTTATTTATTTATTTTTGGCTTTGCTGGATCTTCAGTGTTGTGCGGGTGCTTTCTCTACTTGTGGTGGCAAGATTCTCGTCGTGGTGGCTCCTCTTGTTGAGGAGCACAGGCTCTAGGGCTCAATAGCCCTCAGTTCAGTTCAGTTCAGTCGCTCAGTCGTGTCCGACTCTTTGCGACCCCATGAATCGCAGCATGCCAGGCCTCCCTGTCCATCGCCATCTCCCGGAGTTCACTCAGACTCAAGTCTATCGAGTCAGTGATGCCATCCAGCCATCTCATCCTCTGTCATCCCCTTCTCCTCCTGCCCCCAATCCCTCCCAGCATCAGAGTCTTTTCTAATGAGTCCACTCTTCACATGAGGTGGCCAAAGTGCTGGAGTTTCAGCTTTAGCATCATTCCTTCCAAAGAACACCCAGGGTTGATCTCCTTCCGAATGGACTGGTTGGATCTCCTTGCAGTCCAAGGGACTCACAAGAATCTCCAACACCACAGTTGAAAAGCATCAGTTCTTCAGTGCTCAGCCTTCTTCACAGTCCAACTCTCACATCCATACATGACCACAGGAAAAACCATAGCCTTGACTAGACGGACCTTAGTTGGCAAAGTAATGTCTCTGCTTTTGAATATGCTATCTAAGTTGATCATAACTTTTCTTCCAAGGAGTAAGCGTCTTTTAATTTCATGGCTGCAATCACCATCTGCAGTGATTATGGAGCCTCCTCAAAAAAAGTCTGACACTGTTTCCCCTGTTTCCCCATCTATTTCCTATGAAGTGATGGGACCGGATGTCATGATCTTCATTTTCCTACATGGGTTTAATTGCACCACATGTGTGATCTTCCTGCACCAGGGATCAAACCTGTGTCCCCTTAATTGGCAGGCAAGTTCTTAACCACTGGACCACCAGGGAAGTCCCTGGATGGGATTTTAAGGGAGCAAGTGAAACACACCAGAGGTCTTGGGGCCTCATCTGCTACATTCTGTTGACTGATGAAACACAAGATCAGCTCATATTCAAAGGTTGGGGCAGGGGAAGACACTCTGGGTTTTTAGTAAAAAAAAAACTACAAAGCTGCATTGCAAAGGGATGCTATGCCCTCGCACAAGAATTGGGGTCCTTTTGATAATCTAATAAGTCACATCCTCCATCCAAATCTCTCTTCATTCAGTTTTTTTCTCTGAGTTTGTGTAAGTTTTCTCTGTGTTTGTTCATTATCCTTAGGGGTGCTAACGACTCATGCTGTCATTAGCAGATTGCTAAGCTGTCCTTGTTCATACCTTCCTAAAGAGACAGCTTCACTAAACTTTCCTGTTATCCAGCTTGAGTTTGTCTTCTGTTCCCCACCAAGATCTAGCCTGAACTACTGGAGTTTTTCTATAAAACCTGGCAAGCAAAATATCTGTTTTTACCTCTGGAAATCCCTCTTTTACGAAAAAAAACCAAAAACTTTAAACTTGTGAAAAAAAATGTGAGAGCTAACAAAAATTAAACCATCTTTTTGAAATATAGAACATTTTCCATCTTTATAAATGGAAACATAGAAATCTAGATAAATCAGGAAAGCAGAAATGAAGAATGTGCAGAAGAGGAAGCCAACAAGGAACAAGTCTTGCTGCATGACTACACAGAAAATCTCAGAAACGGAGATGCCTGAGAGTTGAGATAAAGGATGAGGAGAAGGACTTCCCTGGCAGTCCAGTGGTTAAGACTTTGCCTTCCAGTGCAGGGAGTGTGGGTTAGATCTCTGGCCAAAGAGCTAAGATCCCATGTGTCTTGTGGCCAAAAAACCAGAACATCAAGTGGAAGCAATCTTGTAACAAATTCAATAAAGTCTTTAAAAATGGTCTCTATAAAAAAATCTTTAAAAAAGAGGACGAGAAAACAGGAGGATTGAATAAGGTCTGCAGGAAGGGTGACTAGAACCCCTAGGATGCCTTCTAAACCCTTGTGAAGACAGCTGGGTTTTCTAGAGAAATTGAATCCTTGAGAATCTGGATTTGTGGATAACGGGCATAGTGATGAGCAGGAGCAAATTGCCTTAATGAGAACAGGAGATGTGAAATGAGAACGCATACACTAAAATATCAGAACCCACGGCTCCCTGGCCATCTCTCAGCCTTCACCATTCCAAGAATGCTTGTAGCCAGGCACTTACTGCTTTTATGCTGGCATAGCAGAAAATTGGGGCCTTCCTCTCTGCTGAAGTTGGCTGTTCCTAGAAAAAAAGATCTATAGATACTGACATTTGGATGTCCCCCAGTGAAAAGGTCAGGCCCTGACAGATGATAGTGGAGCTCACTTATTGACTATCTACCTTATACCCAGAAGTTCCATTTAGCTGCTCAATGCCTCAGTCCTCAATGTTGCATTAAGACAAGGATCACTGCATAATCAAGAAAAGCATCAAACATGACAGTGTCAAAAATCAACCAAAGGGAGTAAGAATAAACTTGAGAATACAGAAACAATGCAGAGAGCAAGAGAAAATTTTAAAATAAAATACACAAAACAACCAGCAGAGCTGTGATCCATATTCTCAGATCCATAAACGTAGATATGTCCATAAAACAAAAATAAGATAGACTGACCAAAAGCAACAACAACAACCCCCACCCTCTACCCAAAGGCAACATAAAGGAACCAGGCCTAACTCTTGGAATGTAAAATTATAACAGCAGAATATTTTTTCTTAAAATTTTTACATTATTTTTAATTGGAGGATAATCACTTTACAATATTGTGATGATTTTCTGCCACTCATCGGCGTGAATCAGCTACAGGGATACCCGTGTCCACTCGCTCGTCAGCCTCCCTCCCACCTCCCTCCTCCTCCCACCCCTCTAGGTTGTCATGGAGCACCGGCTTTGAGCTCCCTGCATCACACAGAAAATTCCCACTGGTTATATGTTTTGCATATGGTAATGTATATGTTTCAGTGCTGCTCTTTCAAATCATCCCACTCTCTCTTTCCTCACTGAGTGCAAAAATCTGTCCTCTATGTCTATGTCTCCTTTGTGGTCCTGCACGAGGGATCATCAGTACTCTTTCTGGATTCCATACATAGGTATTAGTATACAGTATTTGTCTTTCTCCTTCTGACTTACTTCACTCTGCATAATAGGTTCTAGGTTCATCCACCTCTTTAGAACTGACTCAATGCATTCTTTTTTTATAGCTGAGTAATATTCCACTGTGTGTATGTACCACAACTTCTCCATCCATTCACCTGTTATGGACATCCAGGTTGCTTCCATGTCTTTGCTATTGTAAACAGTGCTGCTCAGTTGAAGAGTTAGAAGATAAAGTTGAAGAAAATTCCCAGAATGTATGAAATGAAAAAAAGAGCCCTGGTGTCAATTATAGGAATTTACAATAAAGGAAAAGAGAAATTGTAGAGGGCATACCAAAGAAATAATTTAATAAAATTTCTGCAAAGTGAAAAGCATGAGTTTTCATGTATGAAGGATACTAAGTATTCACCGTAATTAATAAAAAAAATCGCATTGACTTCACTGAGGGTCCAGTGGTTAAGACTCCAAGCTTCCACTGCAGGGGGTGTGGGTTTGATCCCTGATTGGGGAACTGAGATCCCTTATGCCATGTGGTATGGCCAAAAAAAGAAATATAACAATAAGTCCAGCACTAGAAGGAATACGGGATGAGGTCCAGGAAACAAGATGCCCATGGGAGGGGGGTTATGGGCATTCCCATGATAAGGGTAGAAGAGTATTTTGTTACCCTTATAACAAAAATATTTGCAATAGGACAGGACAGAATTTTCAAAAGCAGCTGTTCCATACTGGAGCATTGCCAGGCAGGGGTGGACGAGGTTCTTAATCTGCCTGCATTTTGTGAGGGTGAAGAGCTCAGCTGTCAGAAGCTTGAATCCCTGGCTTTTACCTCAGTTTCATCACTTACTATCCACATAGCCAAATTAATGAATTCAATTATCTTTTTTTCAAAATGGAATAATAATAGTCCTACCACATAGGGTTGAGGTGAGGATTAAGTTCATACATGTGGAGGGTTTAAAATAGTTTCTGGTACATATGTGCTCAGTTGCTCTTGGCTTTTTATTATTAAAAATGTTTCAGAGTTCTGTTGGATATTTTGGGAGAGGAATTATTGATAGGCTTATGGAATATTGAACAAATACATCTCTTTCCATGACTCAGTTATAAATATTGAAGTAGTGCAAGTTACAGATGTCAAGGCTATTTACCATGAAAATTATGTGAGCATTTACTATTGATTTTACCAACACTGTGGTTTAAGTGCTTTGGGAGGTTGGTGGAGGGTGTGGTATGTGTGGTGGGGGAAATAAGTTAGGTGAATGGACATCAAATGATAAACTATCAAATTGTAAACTCAAGTATAGCAGTATAAGCGTATTATTTATACAGGCAAAGAATTAATATTGATTGTCTCTAGAATTGGGTATTAGAATGCAGGAAATATTGATCTCTATTATGAGCCCCATGACACTGTTTCTCTTTCTCTTTATTTTTTACTTTTGCTCCATCGCACTGTTCAATTTTTAAAAAATATGTACATGGGTACTTTGATCAAAATTAAAAAAATAATTAAATTAACATATGCTATAGAACACATTTAGCAAGCCACATAAGCTTTATCATCAACAGTGATATATTTAAAATTCTTTGATTTTTTTTTTTTTGTCCAAAAATTAACTTCAGGGATTTGGAAATTGCAAATATTAAGCAATCTTTAAGTCTTGTCTCTAGCAATATTTCAAAGCCAATAGTGCTCAATACAGCTGCAAATAAAAATCATTTGGGTTATACGTTCTAGTCACCTAGGGAACTTTTAAAACTTCTGATGGCTCAGATCAATTAAGTCAGAATCTCTGGGAGTGGATCCAAAAATCAGTATTTTAAAACTCCCCAGGTGATTATTATTTGTGACCAAAAATGCAGACAACTGTATGAAAATATTCTGAGTGATATTTGATACATTTTTTTCACTCATAGGGTTTATAGTAAGCAATGCCCACGTTCATCAGCTTGCTAGGAACAGATGTGAAATTGGAGATAGCTTACATAAATAGATAAATATAAAGTATAAATATATGTATGTGTGGGTGGTTATGGGTGTGTGTTTCCTACATACTTTAATTTGGATTAAGATCACGTTTGAGCACTTCTTTAGTTAATTTTGTCAAACCAAATCTTTACACACTTTTTTTTTTTAGTTATTTAATGCATGAGTCAGATTCCCAAGTCTTAGAGGTTTATATAGTGATTTCTATTGTTGAAACATGCTGATTTGTGTGAATACAAGATTTACTAATAAACTAATGAATAATAACTAAATTATACTGAGAAGACCTAGTATTAATTACCATGGAATTCATACTGCAGTTTATAAATCAGATACAAAATCCAATAATTATAGGACAATTGCTATGTAATTACCTTGACTCCACATAGTAATTACAGGGTAATTTTGTCAATAGTTCACATCATATATCCATAAAGAGAACTGCTATTACTTTGCACCCTGGAGTTAAAAATAACTGGCTAGATTATTTTAGCATTGCTTTAGGGGGGGAAACAATATATGATCTTTAGTTTAGGATGTAGACATCATCTCAGATTTAGTTTGTAACCTGCTCAGAACTTGGCGCTGTAGTCACTGATACCAGAGATATTTAACAAGTTAATGCAATTAGGATGGAAGGATTTAAGCATTCTATTATTCTGTAACATCTAATGTTTAAATTAAAATCATAGCTGCTGAAGCAGATGAAAGTGGATGTGGAGGAATGCACTTTGATTAAGAACAATTATAACATGGTAGAAAATGCTGCTCTTTGTTTGAAGATACAACTGGGAGAGTTTTATTCTCCCTGAAATGGAGTTGGTCAAAGTCTTCCTTAGCAATCGGGTAGAGTATGACTTGCTTGGCTCTTTGGAGGGAGGTTTTTCTTTTTTTCCAGATGTTTCAGCTCCTCTGGCAGCATACTGTGCTAGGAACTAGGGAAGAGACATCCAAGAGAAGGAGGAAGCAATAGAATTGCTGCGAAATGAGGGAAAAACCTAATACTGTCCTCTGCCCAGCAAAGGGGCTTACAGTCTAAGACCAAATCTAAAGAAAGACAGGGCCTTTCCTGGTGGTCCAGTGGTTAAGAATCTGCAGTGCGATGCAGGGGACACAAGTTCGATCCCTGGTGGGGCAACTAAGATCCCCATGCCGCGGAGCACCTGAGCCGGCCCACAACTAGAGAGTCGGTGCACCACAGTAGGAGATCCTGCATCATGCAGTGAAGATCTCGTGTGCTGCAAGCAAGACCTAAAGCAGCTGAATAAATATATAAATATTTAAAAGAAGGACAAACATGTTTCTGCCCACGTGCAAGCAGAGCTGAGTATGTGGATTCTCTTCCTGTGGTTTAGCATAAAGATAACACATGTACCAGTGACAGGTGAGTCATTTCTGGGAGTGATGGAAAGACAGTGTTAAGACTTAGATGTATATGCCATATCTCTACCACCCACACAAATGGGTAATCCTTGACAGACAGCATCCTGGGGGAACAGATAAATCCCACACAGGGTGGGGTTCAGGAAAATGTGCAGAAAATCCTCTTTTTTCATTTAGGGTCATGGAAGTCCTCAGGTATAGAGTTGAGAAGATGGTCCTTCAGAGACTCTAGGCTGAGGTACTGGATAACTCTGGATTTGGAACATTTTATTCTAATTGTTTACAGTAAGAACCGCAACAATCTTGGAAAGGTTATAAAAATGAAGTTCATGTTATATATATATATATATATATATATATATATAAAATGCATTCTTTATCCATTCATCTGTCAATGAATATTTAGGTTGCTTCCATGTCCTGGGTGTTGTAAACAGTGCTTCAACGAATACCGGGGTGCATGTATTCTTTAAGACCATGTTTTTCTCCAAATATATGCCCAGGAGTGGGATTGCAGGGTCCTATGGTAGCTCTATTTGTAGTTTTTAAAGGAATGTATATACAATGGAATATTACCCAGCCATTAAAAAGAATGAAACAATGCCATTTGCAGCAACACAGATGGGCCCAGAGAGTATCACACTAAGTGAAGTAAGTCAGAGAAAGACAAATGTCGTATGAGATCACTCATTTGTGAAATCTAATTTTTTAAATGACACAAATGAACTTTTTTTCCAAAATAGAAACAGACTCACAGTACGGTTACTAGGGGGAAGGGTTGAGGGAAAGGATACTTAGGGAGTTTGTGATCAACAGGTCACACAGCTGTATTTAAAATGGATAACTAACAAGAACCTACTGTAGAGCACAGAGAACTCTGCTCAATGTTATGTGGCAGCCTGGATGGGAGGGGAGTGTGGGGGAGAATGGATGCATGTATACATATGGTTGAGTCGCTCTGCTGTGCCCTTGAAACTAATACAACAATGTTAATTGGCAGCATTCTGATATAAAATAAAAAGTTAAAAAAAAAGAAGTTGAATTAAATGATAACACCCAGTCTGTTAACTCTCAAAGCTTTCTTGCTGGGCTAAGGATGCCCAAAACTGAGCTCCTGGAACCACGGGAAGGTTTATAATTAGGAACCACAGAGGTGTTTGGAACATCTTTGAACTACAGCAAAATAGGCGGCAGACTTCCTGATTCCTGTCCACCCAGACATAATGAGGTCATTGCTGGTGGATTGATAAAGCAGTGAAACTACAAACAGGATGCAAACCGCACTGGGGCAAGACTTTGCAAGTGGAACAAATGCTTCTGTAAATGTACCCTTGTTATCCTGAAGTCTGAAATGCCCACCAAATTAGGGGAGATAAAAAGAACTCCAAGTGAGGTCTTTAATGCCTTCCACTAAGTATCTTCCTGTTAACTGAAGTCTTTTCTGCCACTGTGCACTAGGGATGTATCCAGTAACTCAGTCACCTGGAATCTCATCATTTGCTAGGCAAAGCTGGCAGTTTCTTGTTACCAGACTCTTCCCTTTATCTGAAACAACTCATCCATCAGTATGTCTCCTGCCCATATCTTATTCTTTAAGGTCCAGCATAAATGTTACCTCTGCCAGAAAGCAAATTCTTATCACCTCTCTAAAGAGACTCCTCTCTTAGAAATCCTAGCCATAGTCTCTCTCCATTTTTATACACATCTTCTCTATTGGCTCTTAAGTTCCTGGGAGCAGGTACCATGATTTGCACATCTTCAGATTATTGCAAGATATGTATTAACTTTCACAATACAGTTGAAACTGAAGTGAATGTACTATTGGTATTTCTTTTTTTAAAGTCTAAGCATTTTTAGGCTATATAAGTGACTGAACTCCCGGAGTGCTGATCCACGGAGTAAACATTTTCAGTGTGAGATTTTTGACCAAAAAAAAGGTACATTTTATCCTAGAAGTATTTTCTTGTTATCCTTCTGATGACTATTAACAACTTGCTTTATTCCCATGTAATTTTTTTTCTTTCCTTTTTTTGTTGGAATATGATTGCTTTACTATGTTGTGCTAGTTTCTGCTGTACAGGGAAGTGAATCAGCTCCACATATTCATGCATCTTCTCCCTCTTGGCCCTCTTCTCCCCACTCCATCCCACCCCTCGAGGTCCTCACAGAGCACTGAGCTGAGCCCCCTGTGCTCTACAGCGGGTTCCCATTAGCTATCTATCTTACACATGGTGGTGTATGTATGTCAGTCCTGCTCTCCCAGTTCGTCCCACGCTCCACTTCCCCACTGTCCGTCCACATGTCAGTTCTCTGCCTCTGTGTCTCTATCCCTGCCCTGAAAATAGGCTCATCTGTACCATTTTGACACTGAAGGTTCAAAGGTGATGTCTTTGAATAATGTTAACAGGAAAGCTAAGACTATATTATTAGACATAAGTGGCAATCTTGGAGGAGTTGAGGTATAGTTCCCTTATAGCTTTGCAGGTACCGTCAGATTTGAAAGTGGGAGTCTTGAAAAAGAGGTCATGTGTGCTGTTGGAGGAGCCTGGATAGGGGGTTCAGGAGATCAGGGCTGCCCATTTCCCTCCATAACTAGCCTTGTTGTTTCCCTCAGTAACTGTGGGGCAGGCCGGGGAACACCTCTGCAAAATCAGGGATTTAGCTTAGGTGATCGCCAAGGCATCTCTGAGCTGTAAGCCTTCGTGGGTCTTAAGACCAACATGCTGTGAATAAACACCTTGGAGAGAAATGCTCCAATGAAAAGGAAATAGATGGCGGTGATGAAACTTTGAATTGCTGTATTGGAAATGGTAAGTATGAAGCACAGATCATTTTTCCTTCAGATGTGGTCCCAGGAAAATCGTGGCTAGATATCCCTCTCTCCCTTTCCTTATCTCCCCAGTCCTTTATCCTTGTCACAGTCCCAAGGGCATTGTTCTCATATTTCTCAGTGGATCTCAATGAAAGTGGAGCAGAAGGCAGGTTAAGGTATTGCTTCTCTTGCAGAACTCTTTACGGGAGGCACAAGAGGCCTGGCAAGTTTCCAAGGCCCCAAGAAGCATGGGACGGTCATCCCATCCACCCTCATCTCAGGAAAGAGTTGAGCAATTAGGATAAATCACTGGTTCTGATTCTTTGAGAAATGTCTGCTATTATAATTTCCATTACACTGGCACCATCACCTTCAAAACAGCTGAAACGATTTTAGCTGAAATCATTTTCCCAGAACATGTGGAGTTAAAATGTTTCAATTATCAGGGCACTACAGGGCTGCGGGATCAGCCAGGGAAGAGAGGTACTAAATTTGCTTTCTGCCCAGTCATCACTACATCACGAACAAGCATGAGGTTCCCACCGTCACAAACGGACTGCTCCTCAGCCTTCCGTGACAATGGCGATTTATCACAAGGGCATGTGTGTGTCCCTACAGAGTTGGATGTTAATGTACATTAACTGAAAAACAATCCTAATTGCGTTCTGTGATTAATCAGTGTATTATACAAACACTCTTACCAGGTTGCTATTTCTATCTCCGTGGTGTAATTGACAAATCTTCTGAATTATATTAATGTAGGATGAATTAGAATCTAATTATCTGGAAAGTTCAGATTTTAAAGAAAGTAACTCAAGGTCTTATAAGCAGTATTTTCTTGGAAAATTACAGGCTAGCAGCTGTATAGGTGCATTTCCCTGAAGTGACTCAGTTTTTCTGACTGAGCAAAGTATACATTCATTTTTACCATTTCTTGTCTTCTGAATTGTTGAACATTCAATTGGCTTTCATTTCTCTTGACCAAGACTTATTTGAAATGAGCCTAGAGATATCTTGCAAAACTGTATTAGACTTTAATGAGAGATTGGAATATGGTGATGAAACATGATTTACAAAGTAAAGAACAGATCCTTTGTGAGAGTTTGTTTATTTGTTTGTAGCTTCAGCCTGATTGTAGTGGGTGGTGTTTCTTCATTGGCTCCCAAAATATTTGACTTAAACAGACCAAGGAAATGCAAAGGCTATCCATTTGTCTACTGTAGAAGAAAGTAGTCAATCAAAGACTTGGTTCCTACCCCAAAGGGAGAGGCCACTGGGATGAATTTAACTCAAGGCCATTTATAAATATGCTGAAGAGTAAAACAAGACTGGAAAATGTCATGATTAACTGTCCTGGAGACACTCATAAAAAAATACTACCATTTTTCTAGGGAGCATGCATCCCTTACAAAATGAAGTCACTTCTCCCCGAACTACCCAATAAAAGTGGCCAGCAGAAGTGTACCCTCCAATAATTCAAAAGTAACTTTAGATGCTCCAGTTGATTTACCTTCTTAATTATGTTTCACATCACTTGACACCCAATAAAAACTCAGCATATTTTCATATTGTTTACAGTTGAATTAATCTTTCAAAAAAAAAAGGTGAACGTTCTATAATCTATAAAGTAGTTAGGAAAACAGATCTTTCTGATCTTAAAGGAAAAGGACCACAGAATCACAGCCCCAAACTTCATTCACAGCTGCTGTAAATAAGTTATATAATCTTCTGGAGATTATATAATCATTTGGCAATTTGAATAAAAAATTGTATAATATACATTGAAAGAAATACAGCAATTCCCATTCTGGGAATTTACCATGAAGAAACAATGTGTGTATAAAGATATGCTGCATGTATCAGAAATATTCCACACAGTTTGGCTTATAGTGCCAAAAATCGGAGCCAAAGTAAATATTCAGGAGCAGAGACTTGGTAGCATAAATTAGCAATCATGAACATGTAGGATGCAGGTCATATTTTTTTGGAATATAGTGTTAAGTAAAAAACAAAACAGAATGTAGGGTATGAAGCCACTTTATAATTGAAAATTACTTTTTCAGGTATAGGAAGAAGTCTGGCAGGCTATGAACTAGTTTTGAACTGTGTTTTTATTTCTTTTCTTGTTCATTTGTTTTCTTATTTTTGGAGTAGAGTTGATTTACAATTTTGTGTTAGTTTCAGGTATATAGCAAAGTGATTCAGTCATGCATATACATGTATTCATTCTTCTTCAGATTCTAATTGTTTTCCTAAGTTGCTGTACCATTTTGTATTCCAACTGGTAAGGTATGAGAGTTCCAGTTCCTCTGCCTCCTTGTCAAACGCTTGGTATTGTCTTTTTTTTTTTAATAGTAGCTGATATCCGAAATATTTATAAATACTGTCACTTAATCCTATTAGATGAATAGTATGATTCCTCTGTAACTTACAATAAATAATAGTAATAAAAATTTAACAATTACTTAATGATAAATAGATACCTCATCAGTTTTACTGATGAAGAAACTAGAAGAGACAACAAATTACTGTCTTAATATTGCACAGCCAGTAGGTGGCAGAACGGCATTGAAACCCAGGCAGTTTAACCTCAGAACACATGCCCTTAGTATTATACTCTGCTTTGATGGTCTTTCAATCAGTATAGGAGAGAAAGGCTTTTAATATTTCCTCTGCCAGCTTGAAAGTTCATCTATTTCTCATCTTGGAAAGTTATGCAAAATTTATTGAATTTCAATTTAATTTTCCAAAAACTGTGCAGTGTGGTTCAGCATAGCACATTCCCATCAGCTAATTAAAGGATGTCAGTAGGCTGGCTCCTGAGAGATCTTTCAGAGCGTCATGAACTTGCTGGGCTCCCCATGGCCCAGAAACTTGCTCTCAGCCCTGAAAACCAGAAGCCTGATCCTTTTGGTGTTCCAGAAATGAGTAAACTCAGCCACGCTGGAGAAATCAGGATACAAAGTTCATCAAACACTGATCCATTAAACACAATAGTTATTTATTAATTTACAGTGAGACATATGATGATCAAAGAGAACAAAAATTTATTTTTATTTGATGACACTCCTTCTCCCTGTAGAAAAGCTTTGTCGGAGCCAAATGATCATGTGAAGTTTTCCAAATGTGCCTAGAAACTTAAGTAGGAGAGTTCACTGTTTTTAATAGCCTGAAGGCTTTAAACACTTATTCACAGAACTAAGTCTTAGTAGTTTGTACCTGAAATACTCTTATTTTTCATTTCCATGGTCTGCGTCAGTCTGCCCGGGGACCACTGAGAAAGATCAAATGCTTTGAATGAAAACGCCCAACATCTGCCTTTTCATCGTTTCACCTCTCATCTCCTCACTGATATCACGTTTCCTTAGACATGGATCTTTGGCCTAATTAAAATAAATTCTTATTCACCTTCAACCATCTAATATTTGTTGATGATCTATTATGTGCTAAGACATTTTAGAAGTAGGGGATATAGATTATTCTAGGAATCATTCTATCCTTTTAAGATTTTGAGGTATCTCTTACATGATAAATAAGGCTGCCCTAAGAAGGTTATATATTGACATGAAATAGATCTATTTCCATGAAGTGCTAATCTTTGATTTATCTTGGTTGTTAAACATAAAAATTTCTTTTATTTCCCCAATCTATAGAAACTCCACTTTTTTAGCAAATTCATTTCCCCCTTAATCCTTTCTTATTACCCCCAATCAGAAAAGTATCCTCTGCTGCTTTCGAATTAGGAAAGTGCTTTCATTTTAGGTCATATTCTACTGTGCTTCAAAGTTATTTGTATATATATTCCCTAGTTTTCCAGATGATAAATTTACTGAAGACAGAAACTAAAGCACATTAGCTTTAGCACTCTAGCAGGTTCTAGCCACTTGAAGGAGCTTAATGACATAAATCTACAGAATGAAGAAAGGATGGGAAGACTTTCCTGGTGATCCAAAGGTTAATATTCTGAGCTCCCAATGCAGGGGGCCTGGGTTCAATCCTTAGTCAGGGAACTAGATCCCATATACTGCAACTAAAGATCCTATGTGCTGCAACTAAGACCTGGTGTAGCCAAATAAATATCAAAAAAAGAAAAGAAACAGAAAAAAGGATGGGGCAAATAGTCACCTCAGTTCTATGTATGAGTCCTATTGTTCTCCATTCATCCCATCACACGACTTTTTTCTTTAGCTCCGTACATGTAGATGGGCCACTATTTTCAGGCAAGGTCCACATTTTGTTCCCTTCTGCCACCTTAAAGCCCTCATCATGGACCACGGCCCCAGGAGTGCCCTTCTTTCCTCTGGTTCCTCCTTTGCTGAATCTAATTACAGGTGTGCAGGCTGCAGCCAGCCCTTCCTCCCTCCACTGGCTGCAAGGGACATTCCTGACCTAATGGTCTGACCTGCAGTGCCACCAAGGCAGGTTTGTGCTGGCTCTCAGTCTGATGCAAACAGCAGAGAGAAACGACGATGCCCTGCTCAACTCTTCCCCAGTTAAGCTGTCATTGAAAAGGAGACACCTGCTACCCAGAGAGTCTTTATGTTTCACGTTACCACAGGAGTCTATGGTGGACTTGTCAACTGATGGCTCTGGGGCTCAGTTGGGAAAAAATTACATTATCTTCCCATGAAACTACCAAGTAAGGAGGGAAGTTTCCTGTGTATGATTGGATGCTGCCACAAAACAGCCTTATGGATGGTACAGAAGCACAAGCTATATTTTAGAAAAGGAGCTGTTCTATGGAAGAGCAGAACAGGGGTAGACAGTATTATTGTGCAGCTAGAGTGCTGGAGTCAGTCTGGGTCTCAGTTCCATAGCAGCTTTCTCTGTCATTCTGGAATTGTTTGTCGAAAGACCACCGCATAAAACCCTGGATATGGCATCTTCTGAATTTAGTATAGTTTGGGAGGAAGGAGGCAAAAGTGTTCAAGTCCCAACTCTATAACTTATTGTTTGACTTTGGGCAAAATGTTTAACTTCTTTGAAGCTACTTCTTCATCAGTATTGTGTGGAGGTTGTTGTTCAGTCACTCAGGCATGTCTGACTCTTTGGACCCCATGGACTGCCGCACGCCAGACTTCCCTGTCCTTCACCAACTCCTGGAGATTGCTCAAACTCAGGTCCACTGAGTCGGTGATGCCATCCAACCATCTCAGCCTCTGTCATCCCGTTCTCCCACCTTCAGTCTTTCCCAGCATCAGGGTCTTTTTCAGTGAGTCAGTTCTTCGCATCAGGTGGCTAAAATATTGGAGTTACAGCTTCAGCAGTCCTTCCAATGAATATTCAGGATTGATTTCCTTTAGGATGGACTGGTTGGATCTCCTTGCAGTCCAAGGGACTGTCAAGAATCTTCTCCAACACCACAGTTCAAAAGCATCAATTCTTCAGTGCTCAGCTTTCTTTATAGTCCAACTCTCACATTCATACATGACTACTGGAAAAACCATAGCTTTGACTATATGGACCTCTGTCAGAAAAGTTATGTCTCTGCTTTTTAATATGTGTGGGGGTTAAAGTTTGCCTAACTAGTTCTTCTTCTTTCTTTAACAAATACATTTATTTTTTAATATTTATTTATTTTATTTTTGGCTGTGTCGTGTCTTAGTGGCACAGATCTTTGTTGACGCATGCCAAGTTCTTTCTAGTTGAGTTGTGGCTCACGAGTTTAGTTTTCTTGCAGCGGGTGGGATCTCAGTTTTCTGATCAGGGATCGAACCCATATCCCCTGCATTGGAAGGTGGATTCTTAACCACTAGATCACCAGGGAAGTCCCTGTCTAACTAATTCTAATAGTTTAAAACTATGATTAATTAATGTGTCTCAACTCCTATACTTAACATTACTTAAAGTGCCAATCAGCATCATTTTTACAAGGGAGAAATTTTTCTTGAGATTTACAGGGAAATCTCCTGTGCTCTGGGTGGCCGGGGTTGGGAGGGGGGCAGTGAATAGTTTAAATTATGGGATAGTTTTTCAGAAATGCCATTTTTATTACTTTCAAATGGGCACAGTAAATATGCTAGGCTAACAGAATGTTGCCAGGGTGTTTTGACAAATATAGATCTTTGTGTGAATGTATCAGAATGATAGGTAATTAACTTTTATTGTTGATACATCAGTGTGAGCTCTGAAAATGTTTAAAAACTGTTTATTCCCTTAAGTGGTTTCACAAGTACCTTTGTCTCTAGACTCTTATTTACATGATATCCTGTGTAAAATTCGGTGCAAAGATAAAACTGAAATAGTATTTTTCTCTACTACCAAACCTTAAAGACGAGTGTTTACGATGTTTGAAATGACGAGGAGTTGGTATTTTCAAGATTTTGCTGGATGCATTTTTCTTAAGCTTTTCCAGCTTTCGTTTGCTTATTTGGTTTGCTGAATCTTCGTTGTTGCGTGCAGGCTCTCTCTAGTTGTGGCGAGCAGGGGCTGCTCGTCATTGCTGTGGGTGGGCTTCTCATTGCAGTGGCTTCTCTTTTTGCAGAGCACAGACTCTAGGCTTCCTGGACTAGGGATTGAACCCGTGTTCCCTGCACTGGCTGGCAGATTCTTATCCACTGGACCACCAGAGAATTCCTGGACGCATATTTATCAATCATTATGAAGCTCTAGAATCCTGGAATCTTTGCAAGATTTTTCTTCATATCTGTGCCATTGATTCAGAAATTTTGCTTCCTTGTTTGGTTCAGCTTGAAGTTTTAGCTTAACTTGAAATCTCCAAGAGGTTCTTTGGAGTTGAATCTCTTTTACTCAGTGAGTCACTGAGCACCCTCTGCTCTCCAGATTCTATCTATCTTTGTAATGACTAGAACTTTGTTCCTATTTTCTTATCCTGTGGGTGCATGCTCAGCTGCTCAGTCATGTCTGACTCTTTTGTGACCCCATGGTCTGTAGCCTGCTAGGCTCCTCTGTCCATGGGATTTTCCAAGCAAGAATACTGGAGTAAGTCACCATTTCCTACTCCAGAGGATCTTCCAGACCCAGGGAATGAACCTGTGTCTCTTGCTGTCTCCTGCATTGGCAGGTGGCTTTTTTTTTTTAAATCACCAGCGCTTCCTGGGAAGCCCATTTGTTGAATATCTACCATAAGTAAACTGTAGAGGATTGAACAAAGATGAATAAGACACAGCTCTGCTTTTAGGAGCTTGTTCACAACCTAGCAGAGGAGGCTAATTCCTTTATAATTATGTTTCTATTTTCTAGGAGAACTGATTTTTCCTTTGTCCTTAGGCTTCAGTATCTACCACATTCTGCCGAAAGAAGCTAGCCCCTTTTCTGCAGTGGTGACAACAAAAGGCACACTTTTGATTAGGCTTAAACTATGCCAAGAGAGAAATGACCTCAAGACAATATTACTTGGCTTAATTGCAGCTTCCACAAAGCAAACAATTTACTAAATTATTGGAAACTGCAAAATTTAGTGATATATTGAAAATCCCAGAACAAGTGAATAGGGATAAAGAATAATGGGATTTTTTTCATTTTTGCTTTGAAACAAGAAATTAAACTCAGTTGTTGGTAGTGGGTTGGAGGGAAGGGATGAGGAGAATTTTGGCTCAAAGTGGCATCAAGTGATAGCTCACATGAAGGAAGAAAAAAAAATGAGCTAGGGTGCCTTGACTGCCTTTACCTGTTGACAGAGAAGCAAAGCCAGGTATGCCATCTGCGTAGTGTGACCTCAAGGCCAAGATGACTTACAATGGTTCTTCTCCTGGCTGGCAGCAACCAAAACTCCCACCGTTAGTGTTTGCAGGTAGGTGCTTTCTGGAGATATTTACTCCACAGATGGATTAAGACTTTGTTACCTAGAAGGTTAATGTCTTAGATAGCTTATATATAGCACAGCTTTACTAATCTAGTGCTTGGTCAGTTGCTAAGTCATGTCTGACTCTTTGCGACCCCATGGACTGTAGCCCGCCAGGCTTCTCTGTCCATGGGGATTTCTCAGGTAAGAATAATGGGGTAGGTTGACATTTCCCTTTCCAGGGTATCTTCCAGATCCAGGGATCCAACCTGTTGTCTCCTGCTTGGCAGGCGGATTCTTTACCACTGAGCCACCTGGGAAGCCCAGAGAGCCCATAAAATTAAGTTTCCCCTAAGGGTGGCAAGGAAAGCATCACTGACTCAATGGACATGAATTTGAGCAAACTCTGGGAGATACTGGAGGACAGAGAAGCCTGGCCTGTTGCAGTCCGTGGGGTCCCAAAGAGTCAGACATGATTTAGCGGCTGAACAACAACAACAACAAAAGGTGGAGCAGTGGTAAAGAATCCGCCTGCCAATGCAGGAGATGTGGGTTTGATCCCTGTGTCAGGAAGATCTTCTGGGGGAGGAAATGGCAACCTATTTCAGTATTCTTGCCTGGAGAATCCTATGGACAGAAGAGCTTACAGTCCATGGGGCTGCAGAGTCGGACATGACTTAGCGACTAAACAACAACAAGGGAGTGAAGTGAGCTGGGGGAGAAGAATGGGAGATTGATAAAGTTTGATGAAGGGTGGGTAGGAGAGAGGGGAGAGAGAAAACAATTTAGAGTTGTTGATTGGCTTTAGAAAAATGTGTTGAAGGTTTTGATCTTCTGGGGGCTAAAGAAACTATAGTCCTGCCTTCTCTCTTCTTTATCTTTTCCTGATCCAGAGGGATGGCTGAGGTCACTCAGCATCCAATGGTAACATGTGTGAGCTTACTTGTAAGGTCAGGAGTGATGGTTTCACTATGAACCAAACCAGACACCAGGAGACTCCTGTCCTGGGTAAGAGAATATTTCCATGGGGCTGGAGATAGCGCTGGACTGGATGCCAGGTTCCCTGGTGCCCCAGCTTGGCTCTGCCAGGATTTACTGGGTGGCTTTAGGTCAAGCTGTTCCTTTTCCTGGAGACCCAGTTTCACTAACTATCCATGCCAGGGGTGTTGGAGGGAGGGGGAGTATAAGAGTAGTTGTCTTGGCCCTAGTTGGATGTCATGTCATTTTTTATAAAAGCAGAGAAATCTGTAGTATTTGAGAACTGGATCTTACATAGAGTGGTCTCAGAAATATTTAAACTTCAGTTTCACTGGAAGATGTGGTTCTCAACTCTCACATGTTGTAACTAAAGTGGGGGTCCGGCTGCTCGCTGCTTAAGAGGCGATAGAGGGGCAAGGCTGGTGAAAAGGAAAGTTTGCTTTATTCTGAAGGCTGGCAACTAGAGGGCAGAGGGAAGACTCTTGCCCAAAAGCTGACTCCCCTCCTTGACAATCAGGGGGCAAGAGCTTTTATAGACAGAGGAAGGGGCTGCATGCAGAAACAGCACAGTCTGTTCTGGTGGTTACTTTGCAATTGGTCATCAGTGGTCTGACCACCGTAATTTTGGTTGTTTCAGGTACAGTTAATCTTCTGTTCCAGGCTTTTTTTTTTTTTTTTTTTCCTCATTTCCTTGAGGCCAGCTCTTGGAATTGTGGCAGTTTCTGTCAGGACTACAGTCTAGTTACCATATAGTAACTTCTTCCACCTGGTAGGGGTTTCATTATCTACAAGACAGCTCACAGGATATGGCTCAGAATAATATTATCTATAGCCCTTGAGAGGGAACTAGAAGCCCTTGACTATGCTTAGTTGTTATTGCTGTTTATCCGTGAAGTTGTGTCTGACTCTTTTGCGACCCCATGGACTGTAGTCTGCCATGTTCCTCTGTCCACAGAATTGCCCAGGCAAGAGTATTGGAGTGGGTTGCCATTTCCTTCTCCAGGGGATCGAACCTGAGTCTCCTGCTTGGCGGGAAGATTCTTTACCACTGAGCCACCAGGGAAGCCCTTGACTATGCTTAATGACTACATTACAATAGTTTGGTCTCCTATGACTGTTTTCCTTAATTTCTGTGTGTTCTTACTTTTCTGATTAAACTTAATTGTTGGCTAAAGTTTCTCCACGAGAAAAAAAAAACAGGAAGGTGGAGGACATGGTGGGGGTGGGCAGGGGGGAGGAGGGTGGAAAGGACCATGGGGACCAATTCCCTTGCGGTGCTGCTTGGGGTTCAGTTCAGCTCAGTCGCTCAGTCGTGTCCGACTCTGTGCGACCCCATGGACTGCAGCACGCCAGGCCTTCCTGTCCATCAGCAACTCCCGGAGTTTACACAAACCCGTGTCCATCAAGTCAGTGATGCCATCCAGCCATCTCATCCTCTGCCGTCCCCTTCTCCTCCCGCCTTCAATCTTTCCCAGCATCAGGGTCTTTTCCAATGAGTCAGTTTTTCACATCAGGTGCCCAAAGTTTTGGAGTTTCAACTTCAGTATCAGTCATTCCAATGAATATTCAGGACTGATTTCCTTTAGCACGGACTGGTTGGATCTCCTTGCAGTCCAAGAGACTCTCAAGAGTCTTTCTCCAACACCACAGTTCAAAAGCATCAATTCTTCGACACTCAGCTTTCTTTATAGTCCAAATCTCACATCCATACATGACTACTGGAAAAATTGTTAAGTTCTAATCCTGTTATTATACTTGGGGAGAATTTATTGTATACTAGGGTTGAGATCCAGGCTCCCCACCCAAAAGCCTTCCCAAACCTTCTTCACCTTCAGAGTTATCTTCCCAAGTCTGCATATGTGGCCCCTGGAATATGCCCAGCCTTGCTCTGAGCTGGGCGGCAAACATCTACTAAGGGCAGAGGCTTGGATTTTTTAATATAACAACACAGCCAATTTACAGGAGTAATATGATTTTCTAAATCATTGGAATTAGCTAGTCAAGTCTGAGAGTTACAATTATTCAGAGGCTCAGAAGCCCTAATAACATCTGGCAAACTCCAGCTGGGGCAGAAGGAAACAAAGCAAAAACACCCACACCATACACAACAAGCAAATAAACAAAAAACAAGCTCAAGGCACCATCATCCATTTTTATTACGACATCCTTAGGGTCACCGTGTCAAGGCATGAAAGGAAATTAAAAGGAGGCATCTGAGAGGATACTGCTTACAAGGATTCTTTACTTAGAGCTTGTTAATTTTCACAGTACAGTTGCCCTGGGTTGTGAATTAAAGAAACAGATGAAAAAAATATCACGCCTTTAACTGTACTGGAGGCCCCATGTATACTCCTGTGCCTTTTGATGAGAAGCATTAAACATTTTTAATTTAGTACATCAATTTGAAAATCTAATTTTTTTTAATGCTTTGTAGCGGCAGACACGTTCATGGTGCTGTCACGACCATCGAAGAATTATGAGAAACTTGAACCGCAAAAAGTAAATTAGAAAAATCTCATTTCAGTTACTCTAAAAAGAGGGGAAATTAGATTTTGATTAAAATCACTCACACATACAATTTTAGGTAAACTAATTTAGCAAGACTGACTATATCATTTTTTTTCCTGCCAGTATGTCCTTTTAATACTGGTGGTGAGGTATTTGTACCCATAACCTTTTTCACAACCAAAGGATGAAAAAAGGAACTCTAATAAAGTGGTCTTTTGACCACTGTGTACGAGGTCTGGTAGGGAGAGATTAAAGTAGTGTATTTGTCAATACAATAGACAGAAACTGGCAATGAATTAAGACTCCTTATACAGTCTTTTCAGCTGGCCCTCTGCTTTGGCTCTTCAACTGTTTTTTTATTTCAACTTGGAAATTTTTACTTTAAGGAATGATGTGTCAGCTAATGTAGGAATTAATTACATCATTAGTGCTGCATAATGTAGTCTATGGCCAGAGGCCTCAGTCTGGGTTAGACGAATACTGCCACCTCCAATGTGAGACCAGAGAACAGTAACTCACGGTTCTCATTAATTACAGGCAGACCCAGGTCCTCTCCAAAGATGTTGCCAAGCTGAAGTGAAACGATGCATATGGATGTGTTTCGTAAACTGTAAAGTACTGCTGAAGACTGGTGTCAGTATCATTCTGACATCTACGTTTGGATGACTGCCCTGTGGCACGTGAGCTTGGCTGTCTGAAATCCCAGGCTAGAAGCTAGGTTCTAAGGGGGGAAAAGATTGATAGAGCATTTTAGTTATTAAGCATCTCATACCAAATCTCATTTTAAAAATTGCATTGTTAATGAATTAGAAACTTTTAAATTAAAGCTGAGGGGTGAATTATTAACTCTGTAAGAACGGGAATGGCATAGCTGGTCTACAGAAGATAGTGTCCAAAACCCATCTCCTTCCCAACTGAGCACTAGACATGAAGAAGCAGCCTTCCTTGAACTTGCCAATGAAATGTAATGAGACCTCCATGACATTAATGGGTGTGAGAGCCTTTGAAAATGGCAACCTAATGTAAAGACAAAATACCACTTCAAAAGAAATGACGAACCTATGAGAATTCTCTGGCGGTCCAGTGATCAGGACTCGGTGATCTCACTGCTGAGGGCCTGGATTCAACCCCTCGTCAGGGAACAAAAATCCCATAAGCCATGTGGTGTGGGCCGAAAGAGAAAAAAATAACAAACTCCAGAATAACAGTTCAATGTTAGCAGATGGACAAGGAGAACAGAAAGAGAAATTTTTATTCACCAATCCCTTTATGGCCTCTGTCTCCCAATCCTGGTATTCCAAAGGAATAAGATTGAATCAGGAGATGGAAGAGCAGAGAAATACATTAGAAAAGTTAATTAAACCACGGGCTTTGAGTGGTAAGTACATCAGGAGTGGTTCATCATTTGTAACAGTTGGGCCACTCTGACGGGGCCTGTTGATGGTGCAGGAGCCTGTGCGTATGCAGGGAGCAGAGGGAATACAGAAAACCTCTGCACCTTCCACTCAGTCTCCCATGAACCTAAAGCTGCTTGAAGAGGTGAAGTCTAAGGACTTCCCTGGTGGTCCAGTGCTTCAGATTCTGCCTGCCAACGCATCACAACTAAAGAGCAGCCTCTGCTCACCTCAACTAGAGAAAAGGTCACACAACAGTGAAAACCTAGCACAGCCAGAAGTAAATAAAATGAATTTTAAAAAGTAAAATCTATTAAAGAAAAACACCTAAGATACATGGATAAGCACCAATTAACAAATTTGAGGTTATCAGAGGAGGTTATAATGAACATGGAATTTGACACAAACAAAAAAAATTTTTTTTTAGTCTGTTTCTTATTAGGGCTTAGAGTGATATGAAAAGCATGTCCTTGGCATTGGATACAATCATCTGAATCCTAACTCTATGTTATTTACAAACTCTATGGCTTTGGGCAAATTAATCTAAGTCTCATTAATCCCAAATATAAAATGTATACTGTATCCACCCCAATACTGATTTCATGGCATTATTGACAAGATTAAATGACCTACATATGTGAGAAATGCGGTGTGTTGGACTTTATAAGTTCTTAGTAAATGGTGGTAGTAGTGGTTTTGTTGTATTAATATTATAACCTTTGTAGTGGTTAGGAAAAAAATGTACTGCTCTGAGGTTATCATGTGCCATTTGTTGTTAGTAGTTGGTAAAGTACTTTACAGATTAAGAGATGCATTGAACATCATTTTTTAATATTCACAACAGATCTGTCAGAGAGATATTACTGCCTTTTGTAGCAGAGATGAGAGGTTGTTTTCTTATGCAATTGACTTGCTTAAGATTATATGGTTAGTATTTATGCTAGAGAGAAAATAAAAATAATACTCTGAATTTTGAGGAAAGACAACTGAAATAAAAAGATGTAGGAATTCAATGACAAGAAACAAAAATGAAAAATGGATGGTAGAGTTCAGGAAGGGAACTGAAAACAACCAATAACATTTTATCAGAATGAAGGGCCATGTTAGAAGCAGTATGTAGAATAGATGGAGTCTGAGTATGGAGAAGATGCTTGAAAAAAATCACATAAAATCAAATGGGGGAAGAACCAAGATATAAAAATGATTCTGTTGCTGAAAGCTCAGCTTCTCTCTACACTGGTGCCAAATGAAATCTCAGAGATAGAGTTTTGGGTGAAGTAGAAAAGAATAGCTTTATTGCTTTGCCAGACAAAGAGAGACACAGTGGGCTTCTGCCCTCAAAAACTATGTGTCCCAATCTGGGAGTATTTGGTGACGGTTTTATAACAATGGTCTAAACTGGCATGCTGCAGTCCATGGGGTCACAAAGTCATGACTGAGAGACTGAACTAACTAACTAACTAGAGACAGGGTCTCTGACAAGATTAGGGTGTGATCAGGGCTTGCATCCCCTTACTCTCATCTCCGGTAGTTGGTCCCCAATCTTGATGAGTTTCTCTGGTGAATGACTACTGGAACTTATAGTTGAGAGACTAGGCTCTTAGACCTTTCCTTGTATGGGAAAAATCCCATTCAAGGCAGTCCTATGAAGACCTGGAAGTAGGAAGCTAACCACGTATCCTGAGAAGTAGACATTATTTCTAACTGCTAGATACGTGGTTAGCTTCCTACTTCCAGGTCTTCATAGGATTGCCTTGAATGAGTTTTCCCCATACAAGGAAAGGTCTGAAAATGATGTCTGCTTCTCAGGATCCTGCCCTCTGGTCGTAGGCACGCTTGGCTGGTCAGCCTACGGTAATCTTGTTACTCTGGTGAGATGCACCCATGACTTCACTCCATCCAATTTTAGGGTGGTGTGAGTAGTAAGAAGAATGTCGTAGATCCCTTCAGTTTCCTTTTAAGCTACTGCTTAGGTCCTTGCTCTTTTCAAACTTTCAACGGCACCTGATCTCCTGCTTTGAAGGAATGCAAGAGAGCTTCCAGGTGAGGAGGAGACCTGTGGAACACAAACTCATTCATAGCAGTTAGCGATTGACCAATGTGTTGGACGCCTGTTTATTTTCTTCCTGCATTAGCAATGTTGGTCTCCTGTACACAATTTCATAAAGACTCAATCCTAGCCCACTTCTAGGGCCCACCAGTATATTGTTAAGATCTTGTCCCATTTTAGATGAGTTTCCAGGCATAGCTTGGAGAGAGTTTTCTTCAGGGTGTGATTCATCTTAGCCTTTTCTGCAATTTGGGGTCTCTGTGATGACTGAAGTTCCCTTTTAATACTCAAGCTTTATTTGCTGTTTGTGTTATTTCTGCAATAAAAGCAGATTCACTGTTGGCTTTGAATAGTAGAAAGAAGGTCTGTATATAGGAATGTCCTTAAGAGTTTTTGTCACTTCCACTGTTTTTTTCCTTCTAGCTGGAAAGGCCTCCACTCAACCTTGATCCAGGTGTAATCCTCTTAAATCTTTGGCCAAAATCTCTTTGAAGAGGGCAGGGGGAATTTTTAAATCCTGGTGGCATCCTTGAGTCTGATAAAGCTCAGAAAATTCAAGTTCACAACAATACAGGTCTGAAATCACATCCACAGTGGCCACCTAGTTTTACCTTAGTGACTCCATTTTGGCTTTCAAATGCATTCCCCTCCCCACTGTCAAAGCAGATGCACAAGGCATGTGTGAAAGGCCACAAAATAGGCTGCTTTTAAAAGTTAAACCATGCACAGACTGCAGTGACTTCCTCATATCTCAATACACGTAGATTTCTTTCCTCTGTCATTTCCCCTTTTGCTTCTGAGTCTTTCCATAGAAGACATTGACGATCAAAATGTCTATCCCTTGGTGCTGGGTTGATTTAGCTCTCTGTCCCAGGTGTAGGTTGTGTTCCTTGGTGCTAGACCTCCTTTATATTTGCCTGGTTAATTCATGCTGCATGAAAACTGATCAGATGGTCTTGGAATGCGGAATGAAGCAGGGCAAAGACTAATGGAGTTTTGCCAAGAAAATGCACTGGTCATAGCAAACACCCTTTTCCAACAACACAAGAGAAGACTCTACACATGGACATCACCAGATGGTCAATACCAAAATCAGATTGATACTATTCTTTGCAGCCAAAGATGGAGAAGCTCTTTACAGTCAACAAAAACAAGACCAGGAGCTGACTGTGGCTCAGATCATGAACTCCTTATTACCAAATTCAGACTCAAATTGAAGAAAGTAGGGAAAACTGCTAGACCATTCAGGTATGACTTAAATCCCTTATGATTATACAGTGGAAGTGAGAAATAGATTTAAGGGCCTAGATCTGATAGATAGAGTGCCTGATGAACTATGGACGGAGGTTCGTGACATTATACAGGAGACAGGGATCAAGACCATCCCCATGGAAAAGAAATGCAAAAAAGCAAAATGGCTGTCTGGGGAGGCCTTACAAATAGCTATGAAAAGAAGAGAGGTGAAAAGCAAAGGAGAAAAGGAGATTTAAGCATCTGAATGCAGAGTTCCAAAGAATAGCAAGAAGAGATAAGAAAGCCTTCTTCAGCGATCAATGCAAAGAAATAAAGGAAAACAACAGAATGGGAAAGACTAGAGATCTCTTCAAGAAAATGAGAGACACCAAGGGAACATTTCATGTAAAGATGGGCTTGATAAAGGACAGAAATGGTATGGACCTAACAGAAGCAGAAGATATTAAGAAGAGGTGGCAAGAATACACAGAAGAACTGTACAAAAAAGATCTTCACAACCCAGATAATCATGATGATGTGATCACTAATCTAGAGCCAGACATCTTGGAATGTGAAGTCAAGTGGGCCTTAGAAAGCATCACTATGAACAGAGCTAGTGGAGGTGATGGAATTCCAGTTGAGCTGTTTCAAATCCTGAAAGATGATGCTGTGAAAGTGCTGGACTCAATATGCCAGCAAATTTGGAAAACTCAGCAGTGGCCACAGGACTGGAAAAGGTCAGTTTTCGTTCCAATCCCAAAGAAAGGCAATGCCAAAGAATGCTCAAACTACTGCACAGTTGCACTCATCTCACACGCTAGTAAAGTAATGCTTAAAATTCTCCAAGGCAGGCTTCAGGAATACGTGAACTGTGAACTCCCTGATGTTCAAGCTGGTTTTGGAAAAGGCAGAGGAACCAGAGATCAAATTGCCAACATCTGCTGGATCATGGAAAAAACAAGAGAGTTCCAGAAAAACATCTATTTCTGCTTTATTGACTATGCCAAAGCCTTTGACTGTGTGGATCACAATAAACTGTGGAAAATTCTGAAAGAGATGGGAATAGCAGACCACCTAACCTGCCTCTTGAGAAATCTGTATGCAGGTCAGGAAGCAACAGTTAGAACTGGACATGGAACAACAGACTGGTTCCAAATAGGAAAAGGAGTACGTCAAGGCTGTATATTGTCACCCTGCTTATTTAACTTATATGCAGAGTACATCATGAGAAATGCTGGACTGGAAGAAACACAAGCTGGAATCAAGATTGCCGGGAGAAATACCGATAACCTGAGATATGCAGATGACACCACCCTTATGGCAGAAAGTGAAGAGGAGCTAAAAAGCCTCTTGATGAAAGTGAAAGTGGAGAATGAAAAAGGTGGCTTAAAGCTCAACATTCAGAAAATGAAGATCATGGCATCTGGTCCCATGGGAAATAGATGGGGAAACAGTGGAAACCATGTCAGACTTTATTTTTTTGGGCTCCAAAATCACTGCAGATGGTGACTGCAGCCATGAAATAAAAGACGCTTACTCCTTGGAAGAGAAATTATGACCAACCTGGATAGTATATTCAAAAGCAGAGACATTACTTTGCCGTCTAAAGTCCGTCTAGTCAAGGCTATGGTTTTTCCTGTGGTCGTGTATGGATGTGAGAGTTGGACTGTGAAGAATGCTGAGCGCCAAAGAATTGATGCTTTTGAACTGTGGTGTTGAAGAAGACTCTTGAGCATCCCTTGGACTGCAAAGAGATCCAACCAGTCCATTCTGAAGGAGATCAGCCCTGGGATTTCTTTGGAAGGAATGATGCTAAAGCTGAAGCTCCAGTACTTTGGCCACGTCCTGCGAAGAGTTGACTCACTGGAAAAGACTCTGATGCTGGGAGGGATTGGGGGCAGGAGGAGAAGGGGACGACAGAGGATGAGATGGCTGGATGGCATCACTGACTCAATGGACGTGAGTCTGAGTGAACTCTGGGAGTTGGTGATGGACAGGGAGGCCTGGCATGCTGCGATTCATGGGGTCACAAAGAGTTGGAAATGACTGAGCGACTGAACCGAACTGATGTTGAAGAAGCTCAGAGGTACGTGAATGAGGAAATCCTTTGTAGGCCATACACTGTATCATTTGTGCCCAGCTGTCACACAGGCGTGGTACATGTGCTTTTAGCAGTATATCTAAAGCAAGCAGTGACGCATCAAGAGTAACTACAGTTTGATAACTTCACTAGGTAATTTTCCTCTTCTCCTAAACATACAGATTTTAATTAACAGATCAAGAATTTTGCATCTATTGAAACATAATGTTTCCCCCTAAAATTACTCTCATCTGCATTGAACATAGTCAAGCCAAGACTTTTGTTTTCGAAGGAAATCTAGTCCATTGACCAGATAGGCCCCTCCACAATGACTCTGGCATCATTCCTCAGGAGTCTCAGACTACATATCCAAAAGACCTCTTGGGTCCTGGAAAGTTATGCCGAAGGCCTATATCAGATTCTGTTTTGCTGGATTTCTCTTTTCTGCTGCTGCTGCTGCTAAGTCGCTTCAGTCATGTCCAATTCTGTGCGACCCCATAGATGGCAGCCCACCAGCTCCCCCATTCCTGGGATGCTCCAGGCAAGAACACTGGAGTGGGTTGCCATTTCCTTCTCCAGTGAATGAAAGTGAAAAGTGAAAGTGAAGTCGCTCAGTCATGTCCGACTCTTCGCGACCCCATGGACTGCAGCCTACCAGGCTCCTCTGTCCATGGGATTTTCCAGGCAAGAGTATTGAAGTGGGTTGCCATTGCCTTCCCTCTTTTCTAGAAGTTCCCCAAATATCAAATTCCTGCACATGCCAGGAGACAGTCTTTCCCATTCACCTGATAAGGTTGCTCAGACCCAAGACTCTCCAATTTCTGGAGGGACTAGGCAGAGAGAAAAAACTATTTCAGTTTTACCTGGAGAAGTGTAATTTGCCCAATTGCTTTAAGTAATAATTAGCCTAAGCAGGGGGTTGGGAAGAAGGCTTTCCCATATCTGGAAAACATGAGTCAAAACCAGTAATAATTCAGATTTAAAAAAAAGAAAAAATACAAAACTCCCAAACCCATAAACATTATAACTATATTCACCAGTTCACTTAGTAACCAATCCTTTGTTAGCTTTTTATGAAAGCATCAGATTCTTCATTTTTTTTTATATGCAGCTCAGCAGTATGACGTGAAATTTATCAGAGAACTGTATTTGTCAAAAGGCATCCTTCACATAAGTCTCCTTGAAGATGAAGCATTTTTGCAAAGGCATCAGAGTACAATAATTATAAATGACACAAAGACTTAAAGGGTACAATTAAGCAGCTGATTTCAGTGTAACTGGTAAATGAACTTGGTAACAATAACTAAAATTACATTTAATTTAACATGCCAAATAATCTTAGTTAAATATAGATCACTTAAAGGCAAAGGGACTTACAAGCTGTTATCAAAAGCAGTATTCCAAGAAAACTGTACTTAGCCCACTCCCAACAAAATCCATTTACACAAGTAGATTTAATCCAATCTTAGAAAACCCTGATCATGTACAACTCTAAAAACATATGTTTTTTTATGGAGAATATCTCAAAAAGGCATCTTTTGTTTTCTTCTCTGCCAAAGGGAAGCCAATATTGACTAATTAATGTTTCATATTTTATTTGAAAATGACCTATTTAATTAAACTTCTAAGATTTAACTTAACTTAAAAATTTTAAGTTACCAAGTAGCTGAGGAGAATACTCTTAAGTACACATTCCTAAAACAATTATTCCTAAAGACTTTTTGTTCCTATACACTTCCCTGGTGGCTCCAACATAAAAAATCTGCCTGCAATGCAGGAGACCCAGGTTGGGTGGGGAAGATCCCCTGGAGGAGGAAATGGCAACCCACTCGAGTATTTTTGTGTGGAGAATCTCATGGACTGAGAAGCCTGGCAGGCTACAGTCCATGGGGTTGTGAAGACTCTGACATGACTGAGTGACTAACACTTCACTTCACTTACCCAGAAGCTCTTATCTCACTTGCATTGCTTCACCACTGGTGACTCTAAAGACTTGTCTATATTAATCAAACTAATAAGCTTAAACCACCTTCCATAGCAGATATCAGTTCAATACTGAATATCCCAGGTCATGTGGTCCTAAAATTTATCTTGATCAATTTTCTAGACATTTAGGTTTATTTTTAACCACTTACTTTAAAGTCAATTAAACAGAGCTCATTTACAAATTAACTTTTACATAAAGATGTCTTTTTCATTATAGGGAACTGGAATGGAATAATAGGAAGTGAAGAGATACTTGGAATAACAGGCAAATTTGGCCTTGAAGTACAAAATGAAGCAGGGCCAAGCCTAACAGAGTTTTGCCAAGAGAATGCACTGGTCATAGCAAATACCCTCTTCCAACAACACGAGAGAAGGCTCTGCACATGAATATTACCAGATGGTCAATACCAAAATCAGATTGATACTATTCTTTGCAGCCAAAGATGGAGAAGCTCTATATAGTCAGCAAAAACAAGACCAGGAGCTGACTGTGGCTCACATTATGAACTCCTTATTGCCAAATTCAGACTTAAATTGAAGAAAGTAGGGAAAACCACTGGATCATTCAGCTATGACCTAAATCAAATCCCTTATGATTATACAGTGGAAGTGAGAAATAGAGTTAAGGGCCTAGATCCGATAGAGTGCCTGAAGAACTATGCATGGAGGTTCGTGACATTATACAGGAGACAGGGATCAAGACCATCCCCATGGAAAAGAAATGCAAAAAAGCAAAATGCTGTCTGGGGAGGCCTTACAAATAGCTGTGAAAAGAAGAGAAGTGAAAAGCCAAGGAGAAAAGGGAAGATATAAGCATCTGAATGCAGAGTTCCAAAGAATAGCAAGAAGAGATAAGAAAGCCTTCTTCAGTGATCAATGCAAAGAAATAGAGGAAAACAACAGATTGGGAAAGACTAGAGATCTCTTCAAGAAAATTAGAGATACCAAGGGAACATTTCATGCAAAGATGGGCTCGATAAAGGACAGAAATGGTATGGACCTAACAGAAGCAGAAGATATTAAGAAGAGGTGGCAAGAATACACAGAAGAACTGTACAAAAAAGAACTTCAAGACCTGGATAATCACGATGGTGTGATCACTCACCTAGAGCCAGACATCCTGGAATGTGAAGTCGAGTGGGCCTTAGAAAGCATCACTATGAACAAAGCTAGTGGAGGTGATGGAATTCCAGTTGAGCTGTTTCAAATCCTGAAAGATGATGCTGTGAAAGTGCTGGACTCAATATGCCAGCAAATTTGGAAAACTCAGCAGTGGCCACAGGACTGGAAAAGGTCAGTTTTCATTCCAATCCCAAAGAAAGGCAATGCCAAAGAATGCTCAAACTACCGCACAGTTGCACTCATCTCACACGCTAGTAAAGTAATTCTTATAATTCTCCAAGGCAGGCTTCAGCAATACGTGAACTGTGAACTCCCTGATGTTCAAGCTTGTTTTAGAAAAGGCAGAGGAACCAGAGATCAAATTGCCAACATCCGCTGGATCATGGAAAAAACAAGAGAGTTCCAGAAAAACATCTACTTCTGCTTTATTGACTATGCCAAAGCCTTTGACTGTGTGGATCACAATAAACTGTGGAAAATTCTGAAAGAGATGGGAATACCAGACCACCTGACCTGCCTCCTGAGAAACTTATATGTAGGTCTGGAAGCAACAGTTAGAACTGGACATGGAACAACAGACTGGTTCCAAATAGGAAAAGGAGTACATCAAGGCTGTATATTGTCACCCTGCTTATTTAACTTATATGCAGAGTACATCATGAGAAATGCTGGACTGGAAGAAACACAAGCTGGAATCAAGATTGCTGGGAGAAATATCAATAACCTCAGATGTGCAGATGACACCATCCTTATGGCAGAAAGTGAAGAGGAATTAAAAAGCCTTTTGATGAAAGTGAAAGTGGAGAATGAAAAAGGTGGCTTAAAGCTCAACATTCAGAAAACGAAGATCATGGCATCTGGTCCCATCACTTCATGGGAAATAGATGGGGAAACAGTAGAAACAGTGTCAGACTTTATTTTTGGGGGCTCCAAAATCACTGCAGATGGTGACTGCAGCCATGAAATTAAAAGACGCTTACTCCTTGGAAGAAAAGTTATGACCAACCTAGATAGTATATTCAAAAGCAGAGACATCACTTTGTCAACAAAGGTCCATCTAGTCAAGGCTATGATTTTTCCTGTGGTCATATATGGACGTGAGAGTTGGGCTGTGAAGAAAGCTGAGTGCCAAAGAATTGATGCTTTTGAACTGTGGTGTTGGAGAAGACTCTTGAGAGTCCCTTGGACTGCAAGGAGATCCAACCAGTCCATTCTAAAGGAGATCAACCCTGGGATTTCTTTGGCAGGAATGATGCTAAAGCTGAAACTCCAGTACTTTGGCCATGTCCTGCAAAGAGTTGACTCATTGGAAAAGACTCTGATGCTGGGAGGGATTGGGGGCAGGAGGAGAAGGGGACGACAGAGGATGAGATGGCTGGATGGCATCATGGACTCGATGGATGTGAGTCTGAGTGAACTCCGGGAGATGGTGATGGACAGGGAGGCCTGGCGTGCTGCAATTCATGGGGTCGCAAAGAGTCGGACATGACTGAGCGACTGAACTGAACTGAAAACATTTTATTTTTATTTTTGAAACTTTTTATTTTGTATTGGGGTTTAGCTAACAATGTTGTGATAGTTTCAGGGGAACAGCGAAGGGACTCAGCCATATGTATACATATATCCACTCTCCCCCAGACTCCCCTCAACTCCACATCACATTGAGAAGAGGTCCCTCTACTCTACAGTAGGTTCTGTATAGCAGTGTATGCTTGTCCATCCCAAACTTCCTATTTCTTTCCTCCATTCTTCCCCCCGGCAACTGTAAGCTCATTCTTTACCTCTGTGAGACTCTTTCTTAACTTAAATTTTATATTGGAGTATGCTGCTGCTGCTGCTGCTAAGTGGCTTCAGTCATGTCCGACTCTGTGAGACCCCATAGATGGTAGCCCACCAGGCTCCTCTGTCCCGGGGATTCTCCAAGCATAAACACTGGAGTGGGTTGCCATTTCCTTCTCCCATGCATGAAAGTGAAAAGTGAAAGGGAAGTCGCTCAGTCGTGTTCGACTCTTTGCGACCCCCTGGACTGCAGCCTACCAGGCTCCTCCACCCATGGGATTTTCCAGGGAAGAGTACTGGAGTGGGGTGCCGTTGCCTTCTCCGATATTGGAGTATCCGTTCAGTTCAGTTCAGTCGCTCAGTCACGTCCGACTCTTTGCGACCCCATGAATCGCAGCACGCAGGGCCTCCCTGTCCATCACCAACTCCCGGAGTTCACTCAGACTCACGTCCATCGAGTCCGTGATGCCATCCAGCCATCTCATCCTTGGTCGTCCCCTTCTCCTCCTGCCCCCAATCCCTCCCAACATCAGAGTCTTTTCCAATGAGTCAACTCTTCACATGAGGTGGCCAAAGTACTGGAGCTTCAGCTTTAGCATCATTCCTTCCAAAGAAATCCCAGGGCTGATCTCCTTCCGAATGGATTGGCTGGATCTCCTTGCAGTCCAAGGGACTCTCAAGAGTCTTCTCCAACACCACAGTTCAAAAGTATCAATTCTTCGGCACTTGGCATTCTTCACAGTCCAACTCTCACATCCATACATGACCACAGGAAAAACCATAGCCTTGACTAGACAGACCTTAGTCGGCAAAGTAATGTCTCTGCTTTTGAATATACTATCTAGGTTGGTCATAGCTTTTCTTCCAAGGAGTAAGCGTCTTTTAATTTCATGGCTGCAATCACCATCTGCAATGATTTTGGAGCCCCCAAAAATAAAGTCTGACACTGTTTCTACTGTTTCCCCATCTATTTCCCATGAAGTGATGGGACCAGATGCCATGATCTTTGTTTTCTGAATGTTGAGTTTTAAGTCAACTTTTTCGCTCTCCTCTTTCATTTTCATCAAGAGGCTTTTTAGCTCCTCTTCACTTTCTGCCATAAGGGTGGTGTCTAGCTGATTTATAATGTTGTGTTAGTTTCAGGTATATAGTAAAGTAATTCAGTTATACATATAGGGTATATTCATTCTTTTTCAGATTCTTTTCCCACATAAGTTATTACAGAACACTGAGTAGAGTTCCCTGTGTGATATCGTAGGTCCTTGTTGGTTATCTTTTTGTATATAGTTTAGCGTACATATATTAATCCCCAAAATATACATGCCACATAATCTATTAACTTATGTTAAACATTTCCAAAATTTCCCTGACTCTTCAGGAGATTCCTGACCTTTTGGTTGTTCTTGATCTTTTTTCCTGCTGGGATTCCCCATGAACTCCATTCTGACTTTGTGGTTCAGCATTAAGTTCAAAGAAACTATTTCATCAATATATTCAGAAGGTGACATGACTCTGGGAGTTGGACTATCACTAAGCAAACCAAAAAAAAAAAAAAAGACCGATTCCAATAAAAATAAAAACAACAATTAATTAATTTGGAAAATGAACTGTAAGTGAACAGAATTTTATTGACTCATTGAAAATATGAGAGGGAACAGCTCTAATGACAAACTGCAGGATGGTTGGAGTAAATCTCCAAGGTTACCCTTTTTAATGAAATGTCTGTTGGGAGAACTGAAAGCAGTGCTTATATATGCCAAACGTAAGGGTCCTTTCCAGTCCATGGAGAGAACAGCAAAAACCAATGAGTTCTTTTTCCTTTGTTCTGGATTTTCAATGTTACCATGTACTTCTGTCATCTGACACTGTCTGGTTGCAGTTTTCTAAGAGGATGGTTGCTCTTTGCATCTATATGATTCCTTGCTGATGACACAGAGGAAAGTACCACTGTCATTACATGTGACTCTCATGCTCTCCAGATATAGGGAAGAATTATTTGTAAACTTCATCCTTCTGTTGAGAAGTAATTCCTCTATTGTGCAGGACACAGCCTACATTATCTCCTAAACCACGATGATATTTAAAATATCACAATCTAGTTGGCATTAGTACTTTGAGGTTTTGCTCAAAGACATCCAATAGGTCAGTATATATGTTTTATGCTGACCAAAATCCTACATCTAATTTCTTTTCCTACAAGGGAATTTTCTTTTCATATGATATTTGGACATGATAAGAGATTTAGGCTTTTATTTCTCTTATTTATTTAGATCTCAATTTTTGCTTGATGTGTTCCCTTTAAAGAGTATTTTTCTGCCTTTGGTCCATTATTATTGGAGCTGATTTTTATATTACTTTGTAGGGAATATGGCAGGAGGATGATATGAATGTTGTAAAATAATTGAGTAAACATCTTATGACTTTTCTTCCTCACTGTACAAACCTTTCACCTCTAGGAATGGGATTGGTCTGAGGGCCAGTGCTTGTGGGGAATCAACATAGATAATATCAATATGTTTCTATTAGATCCTGAACACCACCTGAAGATAATTTGGAAGGTGTAGCAGCAGAAAATTAAACCCTGTAAATGCTGCCTGGCAAATTAAAAGACATAATTGATTATATTAGCTTTTTAAAGTGCTTCTAATGGCCAGAGATAGGGTTTGCTTGGTACAGCTTTTCAACTTGCCAAGCAAAGTTTACAGTGTCAACCAGCAAGGAATAGAAGTTGCCAAATGGCTCTTTCAAAAATTTCAACTCTCAGGTGCTTCATTTTATTTGATATTTTGCTCCTGATGCCAGACTGTCTGCTGGAGGCTATGGTCAGTGGGACAATAATAAAATCATTGTGTTGGAAGGGGTCTCCAATGCCCATCTATTTATTCATCCACATCACAGCCAGCAGTTCTAAACCCACAGCCAGGCAAAGAGATTCTAGTGTCTTTTGAGTTGCTGATGTGATGGTCACATCTCATACTCAGAGATCCCTGGAGAGGGTTTTTTGGTCAGCACCAAGGCATACCATTCTCTCTCTTCTGAGCCACAGTGGTGGTTGCTCTGTGATGCAGAGAAATCACTGTCCCTGAATCAGCAGCTAAGTCTTCCAAGACTGGATGGCTCTAACATCACGCAGGCTGGGCATTCTTGGGCCGTCCATTATTCCCTAGTGCAATTGGGCTACATTGGAACAACATTGGAATTCCAATGCCTGCTTTGGAAAAGCACCCTGATCACTCCTGCTTACTCCCATAAAGTTCTTCATTACACATACACACACATTGCTGCTGCTGCTAAGTCGCTTCAGTCGTGTCCGACTCTGTGCGACCCCATAGACAGCAGTCCACCAGGCTCCCTTGACCCTGGGATTTTCCAGGCAAGAACACTGGAGTGGGTTGCCATTTCCTTCTCCAATGTGTGAAAGTGAAACATGAAAGTGAATTCGCTCAGTCGTGTCCGACTCCTAGCGACCCCATAGACTGCAGCCTACCAGGCTCCTCTGCCCATGGGATTTTCCAGGCAAGAGTACTGGAGTGGGGTGCCATTGCCTTCTCCAACACACACACATTACCCAGAGTTGTTTAGGATGAAGCAAAGAAGGATTCTTAGGTCCCCTCCACCTGGATGCAATTGCATTTGCTTTTTGAATCCTGTCTCTGCTATTAATGAATCACTGCATATTTATTGGTTACTTCTTATGCATACATCACCATCCTAGATGCTCCAGGGAAAGTGACAAGAATATCAGTCAAAAGTTTGAGTCCTCAAGGAGTTTACAATGTGTTAGGGAGACAGTGCATGTTCAACCTTAAAATAGCTACACATAAGTCAGTTATTTGTAAGTGTCAACTGACATGCTTTAGGGACTTGTTCTAAATTCTGCTGCATTGTAAGTACAGAGAAGGTAGGGGCTCAGAATTCCTGAAGGCTAACTTGGGGTCGTTCCCTCGTGTCTCCTCAGCAACTCTGCTAAGAGAGAACACAGAACATAAGGTCATTGTGCTTAGCTGTTGAGAAATTTCCAAATTCAACAAATGATGTCTCCACCGTGTCCTTTTCTACCTGGGCATGGGTATGTGTGTGAAAGTCACTCAGTCGTGTCCGACTCTTTGTGACCCCATGGACTGTAGCCTGCCAGGCTCCTCTGTCCCTGGAAGAAACAGTAAATGGTCATTGGCAAGCTATTTCCTGGCCTGCCAGCTCTGTTTGGAAATATCACTTACTGGAGGACTGGAACAGACACAGAGCCAAGAAAATTTTCCTGTCTTGTACGTGCTCTCACATTTGTATGCTGAGGCTGGTACCAGATTTTCTCAATTCAGATGAAACTGTGACTGTGAAAGAGTATTTAAAAGCATAAATAATAGTAATCACCAGCATTTATGAGCACTGTGACCCAGGCACTTGCTAAGCATTTTGTATACCTGATTTATTTTAATACAGCCCATATATATGTGATTTATTTTAATCCTTATGACAACTTTATGAAGTCAACTACTATTTTTGGTACCACTGTTTTGCAGATGGGAGTACAGAGCTTGAAGTGGTCAAGTTGCTTATTCAACATCACAGAAGTAATGACAATTGACAGAACAAGGATTCTAGCCTAGGTCAGGGTACTTGAGTACATACTCAAGTTCTCCAAAAGTGTTAGTTGCTCAGTGATGTCCCAAAAGTGTTAGTTGCTCAGTGATGTCCAACTCCTTGCAACCCCATGAACTGTAGCCCACCAGGCTCCTCGGTCCATGGGATTCCCTGGGCAAGAATATTGGAGTGGATTGCCATTCCCTTCTCCAGGAGGTCTTCCTGATCCAGCAATCAAACCTGGGTCTTCTACATCGCAGGCAGATTCTTTACCGTCTGAGCCACCAAGGAAGCCCTTTAAATAATCTCTGCTAAAACATTTTATTTCTCCAATGGTTTTACAAATAATGGTGATGGCAGTTATTTTCCAAGGGTAGAGAGGGGCTCTCTGCCGCCCCCTGTTGGGCTTTCCTGTAATCCCATTTTGTCCTCATTGACCTTAGCAGGATGCACTGGACATAGCGGAATCTGGGTGGGTCCTCATTCAGACACAGGGTCCTGCCTTGAGACAAACAACCCTTTGTCAAGTCAGATTACACCTTTCACGTGGGCTCATGCCAGTTGCTGGCCATTTGTGATTCTCTGATTACAGTTGTCTGAGGACAACATAAGCCTTCCTTTGATGCTCTGGCATCTTCAAGTTGGCCGTGTCTGCTCAAAGTTTTTTGCTGCGCCTGTAATTGTGGTTGAGGGTCTTTGCCTTCCAGATTCCTTCTTTCTCTTCAATATCACATCACTGTGTGTTTCGCTGTGGGCTCTGGGGTCAGTTTCCAGATCAGACCCATTCTAGCTCTGCTGCTTACTGGTAACATGGCCTTGAGGAAGAAAAGTGAAACTGTCAGTCGCTCAGTTGTGCCAACTCTTTACATCCCCATGGACTCTAGGCTCCTCTGTCCATGGAATTCTCCAAGCAAGAAACTAGAGTTAGTTGCCATTTCCTCCTCCAGGGGATCTTTCCCGACCCAGGGATTGAACCCAGGTCTCTTGCATTGCAGGCAGACTCTTTACCAGGGGAGCCACCAGGCATTACTTGAAATTTCCAAGCTTTAGCTTCCTCATATCCAAAATAATTTAGTAGTTTGGGTGATGGTGAAGATTAAAGAATGCTTATAATAATGCTTCCCTGGTGACTCAGATGGTAAAGAATCTGCCTCCAGTTCGGGAGACCCAAGTTCAGTTCCTGGATCAGGAAGATCCCCTGCAGGAGGAAATGGCAACCCACTCTCAACTGTTGCTTCTAACTGAACCCTTTGGTAGCAATGCTGTAGCCACCTCAGGTCACCTGATTGAAAGTGGGAAGAAAGCTCTTATTTTTCCAATGACTTGATTCAGACCATCTTCCTTGGCCACACGTGGAGAATTGTTCTCCTGATGACTATTTTCATGTAATAAATCTTTGTGCCTCACTAGTGATATAAAGCTTCATTAATTAAAGCCCCACTGATTCAGAATTTAAGATAATTTGTTCACAGGCCAAGCTGAAATTTACATTTGTACTATCTATGAAAAAAAGGTTCATTAAGTAAATCAATAAAGTAAAGAAGATTGCGGGAAGCCTGTTTAATCTAATTAAGAAAACAAACTATTTTCAAGCCCTTCGTAATACCATTGACATATAAACAATGTGCTCATTACAAATGACTTTTATGTGTTCATTAAAAGACATTGAGGGAGATTCCTGTTTGACAACTTAAAAATGAATAGTGCAAGTAAATGTATTTAATGGAAAATAATGAAACTGCTTTTAAAAATACTCTGCAGTTTTGCCCTCTCCTGTCATGAAACATAAAGTAAGGTGTTGGTTGAGCAGAGAGCAGACCTGGGAATCAGACAGACTTGACTTTTCATCTTGGCCTTGCCTGTGAACTTGGGTGTCAACTGGAAAAAAAAAAAAAAAAAAAGAACAACTTAAAAATTGAGATAGAACCTATCTTCTATTTGGTGGACTTGCTGAGCCCTTAAGGCTGGAAGTCAGTGTCTCAGGTGCCTCTGAGGGACTGCTTCTACGAGATGAGGAAGGATTCAGGATATATAGGAATTTTTGCAACAAAAACTTCCAATGATAACTGTTAATTAAAGGAAACCAAACATCTCAAGTTAATGAATTTAGCGCTTTGCTATGCATGGGAAGATGGAACAGTCTGGGCTCATCAAAATCATTCCTTTGATATGCCCCTTAGTTCAATCTCTGTGTCGGGAAGATGCCCTGGAGAAGGGAATGGCTACTCACTGCAATAGTCTCATCTGGAGAATGCCATGGACAGAGGAGCCTGGTGGGTTACAGTCCATAGGGTTGTAGAGAGTCGGGCATGACTGAAGCAAGTTAGCACAGCACATGCTTAGCTATTTAAGGCTAGTATCCTGCTTTTCTGCATCCTGAATCTCCCCCCCAACCCAGGGTGCACAGTTGGGCCCCTACAGTGGATGATGGCTTGAAGGCCACAGCATCCTTTGTTTACTTATATGGCAGGGACAAAACCATCCATGTGGGCAAGGTATGTCCTTTTTTTTTTTTTGGCCGCACCATGTTGCATGTGGGATCTTAGTTCCCCAACCAGGGATCAAACCCTCACTCCCTGCATTGGGAGCTCCATCTTAATCACTGGATCGCCAGGGAGTGCTTCAGTGCTAAGTTGCTTCGGTCATGTCCGACTCTTTGCGACCATAAGGACTACAGCGTAAAAGGCTCCTCTCTCCATGGGGTTTTCCAGGCAAGAATACTGGAGTGGGTTGCCATTTCCTTCTCCAGGGGATCTTCCCCACCCAGGGATCGAACCTGCGTCTATAACATCTCCTGCATTGATAAGCACGTTCTTTACCACTAGCGCCACCTGGGAAGTCCCAGGTATTTCTTTTCTATAAGCTGTGATTTCCTTTTCTCAAAGGAGTCTTGAGAAGAGTAAATGAAATAACATATGTAAAGTGCTTTTCGCTGTTCTAGGCATAAAATGATAAAGCAACAAAATGTGGCTATGTTGTCTCATTTCACCCGTATCCAAGAACCTAAGAAAATTCTAACTATTCTCATTTTACATGTGAGGAAACAGGCTCAGAATAACTTCTCCTGGTACTAAGTGGAGCGGCACAGACACAGACTCAGATTGCCTGGTTCCTCGAATACCCTGCCCACCTTGACTCACCATGGGGTTCTGTTTGGGTGGCTGCCAGCAGAGTAACCTGCACCTCAGACACCCCACAAAGAAACGGGGGCGTTCTGCTGAGTACACATGCTCTACTGCGTTAATCATCAGCCGTGGTGGACAGCTTGTTCGTCTTCTCTTCAGGGCAGAGAAAGAACAAAATCTTTCCTCTGTCGCATTTATCTTATTTTTAAAATTTGGAGGAGGACTAACTCGGCAGTGAGAAGAAAAACAAGATTACGGATATCTGAATGGGGCTTTTGAGAGGAGCAGGAAGATTCTGGTGTCTCAGAGAAGGGAGGGAAGAGAAAACCAACTGAGTGGTATTGAAAGCAGAAGGCTGACTGCAATCACGGCTCAGAGGAGCTGAGAGCCCTCGCTTTCCTCCTGAAAGCAGAGCTTCCAAAATGATGGAAATCCATTGTTGACAGGAGGGAAGAAATATGGATTAAACCTATAACTATGTTTAGAGCATCAGGGGATGAATTAGCCTAATTGGAATATTAGTCTCGGTTACAGAGAGTAATTGCTACAGGCTGCCTCTGTTTTCATTAGAAATTTAATTAAGTTTATCAATATTTGGCTTCTCCAGCCTTCATATTCCAGACTCTCCCTGGACAGCACTATTGTTTAAGAGGAGTTTTCTTTCATTTTGTTTTGTTTCCCAGGAACAACACGGGTTTGGGAGACTGCCCCTTCCCTTGGAGCCCGGCTTCTCCCACTCCTAAGACTGGCTGACATATCTAAGAGGGATGCACATAACCCAGCGTTGTAAATCAAATGCACATCAATAAAAACCACCACCACCAAATTAAACGAAAGAAAATAGGGACTTCCCTGGTGGTCCAGTGGTTAAGACTCCGAGCTTCCCTTCTATTTCAGGGGACCCAGGTTCAATCTTTGGTTAGGAAACTAAGATCTCACATCCCACATACCATGCAGTGAGGCAAAAAAAAAAAAAAAAAAAAAATCTGAATTCTTTATAAATTTTTCTTCATAAAAAATTCAGTTATAACCACTTTCCCTAATTCTGAACATTTCTGAAAAAATATATATTACTATATATTGATTTAGTCATAAGTCATGTCTAACTGTATATGGTGGTTTAGTCGCTAAAATCATGTCTGACCCCATGAACTGTAGCCCACTAGGCTCCTCTGTCCACGGGATTCTCCAGGCAAGAATACTGGAGTGGGTTGCCATTTTCTTCTCTAGGAGATATTCCTGACCCAGGAGTCAAATTTGGGTCTCCTGCATTGCAGGCAGATTCTTTACCGACTGAGCAACAAAGGAATAGTAATATTGCATTCCTTAAAATAAAATAAAATAAAGTAAAATAAAATAAATAAGATAAAATAAAATAAAACGGATGCACTTATCCAAGTCAGTGAACTGAGCATTTTCTAAGTCAACTTGGGGAAGCACTGAAGTGTTTCTTTAGCCACTTCCAAGAAGAGCTCAGAGCTTCTCAGTTCTGCGAGGAGGAGCCCTGGCTCCCTCTCTGTGTTCCTTCCTCTTCCTCTCCTCCACCTCTTGCCCCTCACTTCCTCTCCCCTGACCTTCACCTCTCACGCTTTCCACTCCCTCCTCCTCCTCTTCCTTTTGCAATGAGCTGATGTTTCTAATGAATAAATTCCCTTCTGCTGCTGCTTCTCTTTCTGCCCACTTCCACCATTTTATTTAACACAGGTTTTGAATCCGTAGATACTTACTGTCTTGCCATTTTTATCCTCCCACCTCTCTCCACAGGGGTATAGATATGCTTGTAACTATACACGCATTGTTTGTTTTAGCTGAATCATTTTTAAAAATTGAAAAATTTTATGTATACCACATTTTGTATATTCAACTTTGAAATCATAAGTATGTTACATAATTATAAGAGAATAAAAATTTAAACGCCATCTCTACAAACCTAAATTAAAACAAAATGAAACAAAGGAACAAAGTAGTATTTCAAGTTGGCAAACCACATAAAACAGAAATTACTTCAAATGGCTCCAAAATACCTTAATTTGGCTATAGATCACTAGTGAATGGACTGTAAGGACAAAGAGAACCAAAAAAATAAAAAGATATTTTCAATAAACATATACTTGGTGGTAGTATTGTTATTTTTGGTATTGAGACTGCTATGTGTATAGTAAATGGGTAATTATGTTGATTTTATTTATTTTTAACTTTTTTTGTTGGAGTTGTTTTAGTTTCTGCTGTACAACAAAGTGAATCGGCTACATATATACCCATATTACTTAAAGTAAGTGAAAAACATCAATATACTAAACTTCAATATCTCAGCATGTAAGAAGGCTTGTTTTGAAAAGAATTTTAAAACAGAGAATGAGTGACTCTGAATGTGAAGTGTAAGGATCTTCTCTCTACTGGAAGAATGCCTTAAATGGGGTCGTTTGAGTACACAGGGACGAAGAAGAAACATGAGAATTGAATTGTTGAAGACAATTTGTACCAAACGGGTTTCAACTATTCTCTCCATCTCTGTACCAAGAAAAAAATAAAATGGAAAAGGTCTTTCTTGCCACCCCAGCAAATGGAACCTAAAGTTTTTCCAACATTTTGTCCTCTTTGGTTAATAAGTTTCATTTGACAGAATAACTGATCCATTTCATCCTTTTTCTCTTGTTCCATGCCTGGTTGTAAAAAAGCAATGTGCTCTAGATTAAGGTTTTAGGGACCATCTCAGTGACATTTACCAGGGCAATGAGACATTGGTGAGACATTACTCTCTCTAGTCTTCAGTTTCTCCTGTTGAAAAATGAGTGGGAGGGGGAATAGATCTCCTAGGAACTTAAAACAGTCAAATTTACTGACTTATTTACATGTAACAACATGAACCCATTTTAAGTATACAGTTCAATGAATTTTGACAAACGCAAGCATCAAGAAGTGATGCTTTTGAACTGTGGTGTTGGAGAAGACTCTTGAGAGTCCCTTGCACTGCAAGGAGATCCAACCAGTCCATCCTAAAGGAGATCAGTCCTGGGTGTTCATTGGAAGGACTGATGTTGAAACTGAAACTCCAATACTTTGGCCACCTGATGCAAAGAGCTGACTCATTTGAAAAGACCCCAATGCTGGGAACAATTGAGGGCAGGAGAAGAGGGGGACAACAGAGGATGAGATGGTTGGATGGCATCACCAACTCAATGGACATGGATTTGGGTGGACTCTGGGAGTTGGTGATGGACAGGGAGGCCTGGCGTGCTGCGGTTCATGGGGTCGAAAAGAGTTGGACACGACTGAGCGACTGAACTGAAATGAACTGAACATAACCACCACTCAAATCCTTCTCAGCTCCTTTCCCTCCTAGTTCTTTCTATTTATAAACTAGTATATATTTCTCCTCTTTCAGATCTATGTCCATATTTCTGGTACCCATATCTACATTTGTATCTATATTTGTTTCTGTTTTTGTATTTCTATATATAAATTTTAATTTTATGTTTGTATATGTTTGTTTGAACCTGCATTTTTTACCTATCTCTGTTTCTATCTATTTAATACAGATAAAGAAAGGCAGTATAGTCTAGGATTTGAGGGTCAGGCTCCTGGGGTTTGAATTCCATTCCACCAATTATTATGCATCTTTGGGAATGTTATCTGATCTTTACATACCTGACTTTCTTCACCCATTAAATGGGATAACAACTTATCCCATTTAGAATGTCTATTTCATGAGTTTGTAGTGAAGAGGAAATGAGTTAGTATACATAAAGTACTTAGAGGAGTGTTTGGTGCATTGACTCACTGGAAAAGACTTTGATGCTGGGAGGGATTGGGGGCAGGAGAAGAAGGGGATGACAGAGGATGAGATGGCTGGATGGCATCACGGACTCAATGGACGCAAGTCTGAGTGAACTCCGGGATTTGGTGATGGACAGGGAGGCCTGGCGTGCTGCAGTTCATGGGGTTGCAAAGAGTCGGACACGACTGAGCGACTGAACTGACTGACTGACTGACTATTTAACTTGTGAGACTTCGTAGTTATATTTGAGTACTGAGGGCAGTCTTACTGAGTCCTGGGACTAAATTACTTGCATTGCTGTGCTTGGGCCTCCAGCTCCTTGATTTGCTTTCTGAAACATTTAGAAGTGAATTTGCTATTTCCTGGGTGAATGGAAATGACGTGATTTTGAAAAAAAGAAAGGTCTATTTGCATTAGGTTGTATCTTCTCAGGAGAAGTAGACGTTCTAGGGAAGCAGTCTGGTCTCAACAAAGACTCATGCCAGCGGGGGTTACCCAACGCCTGGCAGTGATTCTGTTGAGCATTATGTTTCTCAAGCCCTTTTGCTTATAACCCTACATGGTGGTACTCACGATGTAACCCAGCTATCAGTTGCTTCTTTTTTTCTGTAATTGTAGCTATTTATTTAGTGGCTGTGCTGGGTCTTCACTGCCGCGTGGGCTCTTCTCTAGCTTTGCTCTCTAGCCGTGGTGCACAGGCTTCTCCTTTTGGTGCTTCTCCTCTTGTGGGCTCTAGCGCACGTAGTTGAAACTCCCGGTCTCTAGAGCACAGGCTCGACAGTTTTGGTACACGGGCTTAGTTGCTGCCAGGCATGTGGGCTCTTCCTAGATCAGGGATCGAACTCATGTCTCCTACCTTGGCAGGCAGATTCTTCACCACTGAGCCCCCAGGGGAGCCCCCGGTTGCCTCTTGGAAAAGCCTCTTCCTCCTTCCACATCAGACTTAACACTCAGCCACTGCAGCTTCTGTGTGTGTCTTACATGGCCTTGCCCAAGGCCTCGCAATCTATTACAACTGGCTTGCGCGGAGCGATTGATCTCTTTTCCTGCTCCTATTTCCTCATTTGCATGTCCTCCCCTACCTAGCACATTCTTCATCCAAAAAGGCTTCTTTAGTACCGGGGCCCACCTTCCTTAGAGCTCAGTGAGGAACTTTTGATAAACAAATATGTCCTTTTGGTTGATGGTATTAGCAGAAGTATCTCAGAAATGATGAAATTATTAGGGATAATAATGCTTTAAGGAGTAGAGAACACACTCAGGAACACATAGTATGTTGCAGAGTATGACCACAATTTCAGCTTGCCTGTCCCCAGATCTAAGGGGTTTGTATTCCTCACATCAAACAGTTCAGATGGTTTCATTAAGCCTAGGGGAACCCAACAGTCTAGGGGACACAAAAAATGGAAGCTGAAACCTACACTTAGTCTTTTCTTGGTGTGTGTGAGAGCTTTTTTTTTTTTTTTTTTTTTTAAAATCCCCTGCTTCATGTACAAGTCACCCTTCCTCTTTTTCTTCCAGTTTTGGTAAATACATATAATATTATGTTATATGTCTCTCTGTTCTTGAGTCATCAGAATGGATACCCAAGGTAATGGAAATTTCACTCTTCCTATTAAGCCTGCTGGACATCAAGTAAGTGGTTGTTTTCTTCTAGTTTCTTAATTCTGGTGCTGGTACTCCTGAGATATTTTTTCTCCTCAAGGAAAATAAAGGGATGGGAAAAAATGTTAGAATTTCTGAATCCGTTACTTGCAAACTCTCAGACTGATGAACGTTTTTTTTCCACGTGGCGCTGACAGGCTAGGACAGCTTATGTTGCTCTATGGTGTGTGATGCAGTTGTGTACCCCAAGAGTGTTGTGTTGCAAGCATGCTATTTTTAATGCAGAATTCAACTCTCTCTAACTGAAGGTTACAGGGTTTTGCTTTATGCAGTCACACTGCTGAGAAACAACTGGAAAGCGGACTTGTTCCAGCCCATAGAAGTGACTGCTGAGCCCTGGCAGGATCACTGTGGCTTCCGAATCTCATCAGTGACATCGCTTACTGTATTGGGTGTGTAAATGTAGACAGTGAAATAATAGCTAGCATTCTTTTGTTTGAAAACCAGAGCCTATGATGGATCGTCCTGTGTCTGAGCTTTGCTGAGGACCAGAGAGGGAATTAACGTGGGTTGCATCTAGTGTTTGTCAGATATCGGATGCTGGTCTTAGCTGAAAAGGTAAAAGGAAGTGTCTCTTTTATAGTAAATGCTTTACTGTAAGCAGATATTAAAAGATGACACTGTTGATAGATCTTCCTGGTTCTTTATCAGTAGGACATTTGCATCTTTGGGATTCATCATGTTAATGTAGAGGCCTGAGGGTGACACCTTACTTTATCATCACACCTTAAAAACCCAATACATATGCACAACTATGCAGCCTTGCTTAGCATTTGTCATTAGAGCAAAGGGGTCTGGCAGTGGCTACATACCCCGGTGCATTGTCTAAATTAATCCATTGAGGGATATTGAATCACTTAATCACCACGCATTGCTGCCTTGGTAGGCACGTTCTCCCTTCATTAGATTTAATATATTTCTCATTATACAAATCTGCTGCTGTGACAATAAGTCTTGTTCATAAATCAGTTTGCCCTTTTGCTTTGTGGATGCAGAGAACTTTCATCAAACAAGACATAAACGGAGCTGTTAGACAGGAGGGTCAGAGCAGTCATCACCAGATAGTAATATCTATTCATTAAGATGATTTTTAATAGCACATTTAAATCGGCAGAGGTAAAACAGTTATGGTATGAACTTCCTGTTTGCATTACAAACAGGAAAAAGGAAATGTAATAACAAGGAGCACTTGGAACTCCTCCAATAAATCCCCAAACTTCTTTCTCTTGCTCCTGCTGGATGTAAACCAGATGCTTGGGGACACAGAGTTGGCACATGTGGTCTCTCAGATGATCATGATGCTATAAAGGCTGATTTAAAGTCCAAGGTGTAGGAATGATATGCATATAAAGATATGCAAAGTGCTTGGAAATCACTTGAAAAATAACTGTCAAACAATGGAGCTAGAATTATGGTTATTGACTCCAGAAAAAAAATCCACTTTTATTATTTCCCTTTCTCTACCCTAGTGCTCTGTAGAGCAGAAAATTTGAATAACATTTTTGTAAGACAAATTCTGATTGATTGCATATTTAGTACAGCTCCTGGCACACTTCTGGTCTTTCTTGTTTTCTTGATCATATTCTCTGAAGGATTGTCTCTGTTATTGATCTTTTCAAAGAACAAGCTTTTCTTCCCTGTTGATCAATTCTAATGTTTTCATTGTGTTATTATTTTATTTCATTAATGTCTATTTTTATCTTTATTTATCTTTCTTTTCCTTTATTTGGATAATTTTCTTTTTAGTTTTCATGGGTTGGAAGTTTCTCTATTTATTTTCTGTTCATTTACCTTAGATCTCAAATGCATAAAAGTAGATTAATCATAGTCTTTGGCTCATGACATGCCATCCACTCACATTCTGTGTTAGATTACTTATTTAACATAAAAAGCTCTTGTAAAAGTACTATCCTACATGAAAGCTGGGACCTTGCCAGTCTTCATCTAACCACATGGCTTCTATCCTCTCTCCTTTCCTCCCTGTACTTGGGGTCACCATCTTCATTTTTTGTCTAGGCTTTTTATTTTGTATTGTTGTTGAGTCGCTAGGTTGTGTCTGACTCTTTGTGACCCCAGGGACTGCAGCCTACCAGGCTCCTCTGTCCATGGGGTTCTCCCAGCAAGAATACTGGAGTGGGTTGCCATTTCTTTCTCCAAAGAATACTGGAGTGGGTTGCTATGCCCTCTTCCAGGGGATCTTCCCAACCCAGGGATCAAATCTACATCTCTTACGTCTCCTACATGGGCAGGTAGGTTCTTTACCACTAGCACCACCTATAACTAAAATTATATATCTTTATTTTAGTTGTTTTATGCCTTATGAGAAGAGAATCATGTATATAATTATTTGGAACTTTCCTCCCATTTAACATATTTGAAGAAAGTAGAGAAAACCACAAGGCCATTCAGGTATGACTTAAATCACATCCCTTACGATTATACAGTGGAAGTGACAAATAGATTCAAGGGATTAGATCTGATAGAGTGCCTGAAGAACTATGGACAGAGGTTTGTAACATTCTACAGGAGGTGGTGATCAAGACCATCCCCAAGAAAAAGAAAGGCAAAATGGTTGTCTGGGGAGGCCTTACAAATAACTGAGAAAAGAAGAGAAGCCAAAGGCAAAGGAGAAAAGGAAAGATATACCCATCTGGATGCAGAGTTCTAAAGAATAGTAAGAAGAGATAAGAAAGCCTTCCTAAGTAAACAATGCAAAGAAATGGAGAAAAACAATAGAATGGGGAAGAGATTTCTTCAAGAAAATTAGAAAAGGAATATTTCTTACAAGGATGGGCACAGTAAAGGACAGAAACTGTATGGATCTAACAGAAGATGAAGATATCAAGAAGAGGTGGCAAGAATACACAGAAGAACTATACAAAAAAGATCTTCATGACCCAGATAACCATGATGATGTGATCACTCACCTAGAACCAGATATCCTGGAATGTGAAGTCAAGTGGGCCTTAGGAAGCATCACTATGAACAAAGCTAGTGGAGGTGATGGAATTCCAGTTGAGCTATTTCAAATCCTAAAAGATGATGCTGTGAAAGTGCTTCACTCAATATGTCAGCAAATTTGAAAAACTCAGCAGTGGCCACAGGACTGGAAGGTCAGTTTTCATTCCAATCTAAAAGAAGGGCAATGCCAAAGAATGCTCAAACTACTGCACAATTATACTCATCTCACATGCTAGCAAAGTAATGCTCAAAATTCTCAAAGCTAGGCTTCAGTAGTATGTAGAACTGAGAACTTCCAGATGTTCAAGCTGAGTTTAGAAAAGGCAGCAGAATCAGAGGTCAAATTGGCAACATCCACTAGATCATAGAAAAAGTAAGAGAATTCCAGAAAAACATCCACTTCTGCTTCATTGACTATGCCAAAGCCTTTGACTATGTAACAAACTGTGGAAAATTCTTAAATCTCATCAAGCTATTAAAATTATTTAAAAGAAACCTTAAAAGATGAAAAAAGAAGAAACACAGAATTTTCAGACCTACCCCATACCTTCTGAATCAGAATCTCCAGGTGATTCACTTGCTCATTAAATTTTGAGAAATACTTGTGTCTAAAACAAAATGACTATAATGTCCAACTCCTTTCTTAATGCTGCAACTGTAACTGTCTGAATTTACAGTCTTTGTAAACTTGAACAGCAGGACATCATATGTCCCTGGATCTTTTCCCCCTTGAAGGACAGAGGATAATTTCCTCATAATTATATTTGTCTCAGGGCAGATAGCCTATGAGTCAATAAAGAATAAGCCCACAAGCGAAGATTCTGATTGGCTTCTGCTCCATTTACTTCTGCATTTCCTCTCATCAGATACAACTGCAAGAAAATATATGGGCTTCCTCAAAGGGAGAAAGCAAACATTCACAGGAATCTGCTCTGGATTTCCTGTGCCAAGTGTTTGCAGATTGCATTTGAACAGTTTCTCTGCTCTGCCCGAAGGAGAGCTGATCAGCAGAACTGAATGGTCATCCCATGAAACCCCTACTTCAAAAAAGTAGTTGAATGGGGACTTCCCTGATGGTCTAGGGGTTAAAAAATCCACCTTGCAATGCAAGGTTTGATTCCTGGTCAGGGAACTAAGATCCTACATGCCATGGAGCTACTGAACCCATGCACCACAACTAGAGAGTCCTTGGGTCAAAACAAAAGATCCCACATGATGTGATGAAGATCCTGTGTGCCGCAACTAAGACCAGATGCAACCAAATAAATAAAAATTTTTAAAAGAAAGAGTAGCTGGATGATGGCTCCAGAAAGCCAAAGGAGCAAAAAGAGTTTCTCAAAACCTAGTTTATAAAGACTTGTAATCCTTTCCACCTTAGGACAAATGTTTTACCATTTTCTTCTTCTTGATCTATTTGCTTTAAAACATTTAATCAGGGCTTTCCATCTCCATCAAACTTTTCAGGAATAAGATCTGTGATCATTCAAGGCAACCAGCACTGCTGTAGTCTTTTTTTTTCCTACTCCTTCTGATCTATATGTGATTCTAGATATCATTTGGTACCTTTCTCCCCATTTTCCTGTTAAGCCTGGGCAAGAAGTAGAATTTTCATCCCTCGAGGCATTTATTTCCAAAATTGCCGTCCAGCTGCTGATGTTTTCTGTATCTTCTGTCCTGAGAGTCTTGCAGGACAGCTGCCTGGCACAGGTAATAAGGCTGGCAAATCGCTCCCCATTTCTGACACTTTTGTATGCAATTAAGAAGTGACAACTGTCTGGTCACTGCTAGTGTTGTGGGTTTTGGGGGTGAATAAACTCTAGATACTTGATTCATCTCTCTCTCTCTCTCTCTCTAACAGTGTTCTGTCTTAATCTGGCTGGGGTTTTCTGAGGGATCTCCATGTGACCTAAATGGCAGGACATTTTTTTCCTTTCCTTTGCCTTTTCACAATGATCAGCCTCTGAGCCAGCTTTCGCCTCCATGTTTCCACTTTATAATACATAGAGAGTGTTGGGTCTTCTCTCCTTGGGCCGGGGGCGGGGGGGGGGGGGGGGCGGGAGGCAAGGTTCACCATATCTCTTCTTTCAGGTTTTATCTCCTGTTTTTCTCTACAGTCACTATTGGTTCTGCAACCTGGTGACCGTTCCCCTTCTTGATTTGAAATCTTTGTCAGCCTGAATCAATTTAAACAATTGAATTATGCACATGAAAATCATAGCATAGCAAAACAAGATGGACTGCTAATGATATAAATACCGAGTTTCTCAGGATCCTTATGAATTTTGGAAATTTTAATTTCTTTGAGCCCACATTTTTTCATTTTTTAAAAAATCTCAATTTGAGAATATTTTATTTTATAATTTATTTTTTATAATTTTTTTTTTTTTTTACTTTACAATACTGTATTGGTTTTGCCATACATTGACATGAATCCACCACAGGTGTACATGAGTTCCCAACCCTGAACCCCCCTCCCGTCACCCTCGCCATATCATCTCTCTGGGTCATCCCAGTGCACCAGCCCCAAGCTTCCTGTATCCTGTATCAAACCTAGACTAGCGATTCGTTTCTTACATGATAGTATACATGTTTCAATGTCATTCTCCCAAATCATCCCACCCTCTCCCTCTCCCACAGAGTCCAGAAGTCTGTTCTTTACATCTGTGTCTCTTTTGCTGTCTCACATATAGGGTTATCATTACCATCTTTCTAAATTCCATATATATGTGTTAGTATACTGTATTGGTGTTTTTCTTTCTGGCTTACTTCACTCTGTATGATCGGCTCCAGTTTCATCCACCTCATTAGAACTGATTCAAATGTATTCTTTTTAATGGCTGAGTAATACTCCATTGTGTATATGTACCACATTCTTATCCATTTGTCTGCTGATGGACATCTTGGTTGCTTCCATGTCCTGGCTATTATAAACAGTGCTGCGGTGAACATTGGGGTTCACATGTCTCTTTCAGTTCTGGTTTCCTCGGTGTGTATGCCCAGCAGTGGGATTGCTGGGTCATATGGCAGTTCTATTTCCAGTTTTTTAAGGAATCTCCACACTGTTCTCCGTAGCGGCTGTACTAGTTTGCATTCCCACCAACAGTGTAAGAGGGTTCCCTTTCCTCCACACCCTCTCCAGCATTTATTGCTTGTAGACTTTTGGATCGCTGCCATTCTAAACGGTGTGAAATGGTACCTCATTGTGGTGTTGATTTGCATTTCTCTGATAATGAGTGATGTTGAGCATCTTTTCATGTGTTTGCTAGCCATCCGTATGTCTTCTTTGGAGAAATGTTTATTTAGTTCATTGGCCCATTTTTTGATTGGGTCATTTATTTTTCTGGAATTGAGCTGCATAAATTGCTTGTATATTTTTGAGATTAGTTGTTTGTCAGTTGTTTCATTTGCTATTATTTTCTCCCATTCAGAAGGCTGTCTTTTCACCTTGCTTATAGTTTCATTTGTTGTGCAGAAGCTTTTAAGTTTAATTAGATCCCATTTGTTTATTTTTGCTTTTATTTCCAGAATTCTGGGGGGTGGATCATAGAGGATCCTGCTGTGATTTATGTTGGAGAGTGTTTTGCCTATGTTCTCCTGTAGGAGTTTTATAGTTTCTGGTCTTACATTTAGATCTTTAATCCATTTTGAGTTTATTTTTGTGAATGGTGTTAGAAAGTGATCTAGTTTCATTCCTTTACAAGTGGTTGACCAGTTTTCCCAGCACCACTTGTTAAAGAGATTGTCTTTACTCCATTGTATATTCTTGCCTCCTTTGTCGAAGATAAGATGTCCATAGGTGTGTGGATTTATCTCTGGGCTTTCTATTTTGTTCCATTGATCTATATTTTTGTCCTTGTTCCAGTACCATACTGTCTTGATGACTGTGGCTTTGCAGTAGAGCCTGAAGTCAGGTAGGTTGATTCCTCCAGTTCCATTCTTCTTTCTCAAGATTGCTTTGGCTATTCGAGTTTTTTTGTATTTCCATACAAATTGTGAAATTATTTGTTCTAGCTCTGTGAAAAATACCGCTGGTAGCTTGATAGGGATTGCATTGAATCTGTAGATTGCTTTGAGTAGTATACTCATTTTCACTACATTGATTCTTCCATTCCATGAACATGGTATATTTCTCCATCTATTAGTGTCCTCTTTGATTTCTTTCACCAGTGTTTTATAGTTTTCTATATATAGGTCTTTTGTTTCTTTAGGTAGATATATTCCCAAGTATTTTATTCTTTTCGTTGCAATGGTGAATGGAATTGTTTCCTTAATTTCTTTTTCTGCTTTCTCATTATTAGTGTATAGGAATGCAAGGGATTTCTGTGTGTTGATTTTATATCCCGCAACTTTACTATATTCATTGGTTAGTTCTAGTAATTTTCTGGTGGAGTCTTTAGGGTTTTCTATGTAGAGGATCATGTCATCTGCAAACAGTGAGAGTTTTACTTCTTCTTTTCCAATTTGGATTCCTTTTATTTCTTTTTCTGCTCTGATTGCTGTGGCCAAAACTTCCAGAACTATGTTGAATAGTAGTGGTGAGAGTGGGCACCCTTGTCTTGTTCCTGACTTTAGGGGAAATGCTTTCAATTTTTCACCATTGAGGATAATGTTTGCTCTGGGTTTGTCATATATAGCTTTTATTATGTTGAGGTATGTTCCTTCTATTCCTGCTTTCTGGAGAGTTTTTTATCATAAATGGATGTTGAATTTTGTCAAAGGCTTTCTCTGCATCTATTGAGATAATCATATGGCTTTTATTTTTCAATTTGTTAATGTGGTGAATTACATTGATTGATTTGCGGATATTGAAGAATCCTTGCATCCCTGGGATAAAGCCCACTTGGTTGTGGTGTATGATCTTTTTAATGTGGTGTTTTTAATGTTTTCATTTTTTAAAACTGGGATTAATTTAGCTCCCTGACCTAAATATTTCTTGAGGATATATTGAGGAACCTATGTACTTGAACTCAGAGCACATTTTTATGCTTTTGTTATGAGACAATTGTAGATTCATAAGTAGTTATAAGAAATAACATAAAGAAAGCTTGAAAATCTTCATTTCCCCCTACAGTAACTCTTGCACAACTATAGTACAATAGAACAACCAGAAAACTGGCATTGATGCAATGCACTGACCTCATCTGATTTCCCTGTTTTACTTATTTATTTTAAAAATTAAAAAAACATTTTTTTTGATGTGGACCATTTTTTAAGTTTTTATTGAATTTGTTACAATATTGCTTCTGTTTTATGTTTTGGTGTTTTGGCAGAGAGTCATGTGGAATCTTATCTCCCAGACAAGTGATTGACCACACCGATTGGAAGATAAAATGTTAACCATGTACCACCAGGGAAGTCCCAGGTATGACTGCTTCTTAACTCATTACATCTGTAGTGACTGTTTCAAATAACCTCATAGTCTGAGGTATTGGGGATTAGGATATCTAGGATTAAGATATTAGGATATCTTTTTGCAGGGTGGGGGGAGACACAATTCAACCCATAAGGAGTTCTGTGAAATGTTATAAACATGTGTAAATTTGTGTGACCAGCACTGCACTCAAGATAAAAAGTTTCATCACCACAAGGATTTTTCTTATAGCCATAGACCCCTTCTTCCCTCTCCTTTCTTCTCCCCTTACACGCCCTTGGAGTATCTCTCATCTCTTCTCCATCTCTGCAATTTTGTCATTTGAAGAATGTTACAGAAATTTCAATTATACAGACCACTTTTAAAATCTAAAACTCACACACAAAGGTATTAAAGGGGACTTGAATGCACCTATGAATTTTCTAGATCATCAAATGGCAAGAGTTTCATTGCTTGGTTTTCCCCAGTTCTTTTCTTCTGGACTCTTTGCTGGCCTGTACAAAGTGTTAGTCACCAGTTCCTTCTTCCCCATCTTCTTTGCCCAGGGAGGACTGGGAACCATGAGACATGTTTGCTATCTGATGAACAGATTGAAACATTTCACCATCGCACTCCTCCGTGGTAAACTGTTCTTATTGCAGCAGACACCTGGCTTGGATTTCCAACATGCAGAAGAGTTGTCAGTCTTAAGAAATGAAAGATCGTAACCCTCCCAAGGGCTATTGATGGCAAAACACATTAACATATCAGCAATAGAGTCACACAGTCTTAGAGTTACGTGGAACTGTGAAGCCATTTTGTTCCTTCTCTCGCCTTATAAAGGATCGCTGCTGTTGTTAGTCACTCAGTTGCACCCGAATCTTTGCAACCCCATGGACTGTAGCCCACCAGGCTCCTCTGTCCATGGGATTTCCCAGGCAAGAATACTGGAGCGGGTTGCTATTTCCTTCTCCAGGGGATCTTCCCAACCCAGGGAATGAACTCATGTTTCTTGCGTCTCCTGCACTGGCAGGAGGATTCTTTGCCCCCTGAGCCACCTGGGAAGCCCTTATCAAGGATGTATTCACACTAATACAGACAAGACACATTCTGCTGCAGATACTTGATCATTCTTTAGGATGATTTTGGGATCTTGGTAGGTTCTGAAGAGGTTGAATGCCCTTTTGTTGGGTCATTTTACTCTTCTTATCTGATCTATTTTTACTGTCTAATAGTCTATTTCCCCAAATTAGCTCATGTCCATTTGCCTTATTTCTGGGAATTATAATAAAATTAGAAGTTATACAACGTGGTTTTCCACTTTCAGAATCTCCAAGCAAAAGATATCAAATTATATTTCTAAAGAGAAAGCATGAAAGCAAGTTTTGGATGCTTCTGAATGAAGCCAAAGGTCAATCATCCACTGTGGTCCAGAATTGCCAAAGCATTTTCTTACTGGACAGTAAGTGGGACTGCTCTCAAACCATCTTCGTTGTCCAACATTCCAGCTATTTTTGTCCCTTACAAATATTGCAGCAATTTAGCAATCTATCGACTTGCCTTTTTTTTCATAAACATGCTGCCTGATAGATGCATAATTCAAATTCACACACAAACCGTGAGATGTTTGCTCAGCAAGAGCTATAATTTAAATGTAACCTCTGCAGAAAGCCATTCAGTAGTGCCTGTGTGTAAAGTGTAATTTAGTCTGTAGAAGCAATCTCCCCGCCGCCATTCTAATATGCGAGCTTGTTTGCTAAATAATCATTGTGGCGTTTTGCTCAAAGCAGTGGTTTTATGTATTTTTCCCCCACTACTCGTAAATGTTGCCAAGGTAAATGAGAGGTCTTTGGAAACTGTTACTGTCATATACTTTTCATTTGAAAATGTCACAATAAAGCAATGTTCTTTGATGCCAAGAAGCACAGAACATTAGAACATGATAACCATAGTACCTAAACACAGTAAAATAACATAGCACAAATGGCTTGATTCTCTCTTAAAATGAGAGGCTTTTTTTTGCTGTTTTTTTAATTCTAAAGGATCTGTTTGGAGGACAGAACTGGGAGTAAGATGAAGTGTATAAAATAGCCACCAAGGTGGGAGTTTGGAGGAAATTATTATTATTTGCAGCTTGGGTCGAATGGAAAGGAAGAGAAATTTGGGAGAAAAATGTACTCCAAAGAAGTGAGATGGAGATTACAGTCCAAAATATGCCATTAACACCAAATTACAAAAGTCTTTCCAAGAGCCAGACAGAGGCACAAAGTAAAAGCAAAGTTTTAAAGGTGTAATTTGAAGAGTCAGGAAAATATACAAATAGAAAGTAAAAGAAAAAGAGGAAAGTTATATGCAGCCAGATAGGAAAGGACACTATTTTTCCAAGTACACTTTGGGTACTTTTTCTTGTCCTGCCTACTACATTAAGGAATATTATCTATACTTTTTTTGGTGTGTTTGAAAGTCCTCAAAAAAGTTGGTGATTGTTATATTATCCCTTGTATTTTTTTGAAATAAAAAAAAAGGATGATACTTTTTGTTTTAAAAAATAATAATTTCATTTATTAGTTTATTTTTTGGCTGTGCTGGGTCTTTGCTGCTGTGAGGGCTTTCCTCTAGTTGTGGCGAGAGGGGGCTTCTCATTGCAGTGGCTTCTCTTGTTGTGGAGCACAGGCTGTGAAGCATATGGGCTTCAGCAGTTGCAGTGCGAGGCCTCAGTAGTTGCGGTTCCCCAGCTCTAGAGCACAGGCTCAGTAGTTGTGGCACTCTGGCCTAGGTGCTCTGCAGCATGTGAGATCTTCCAGGACCAAAGATCGAACCTGTATCTCCTGCACTGGCAGGTGGATTCTTTACCACTGAGCCACCAGGGACGCCCCTCTCTCAATTATGATAATTTCTAGGGAATTTGAGTTTATTAAAGAGACTCCAGGAATGGTAAATAAATGACATCATCATGTAGGAATATTCTAAATGCTATCTGCATTGTTTATATATATATATATATATATATATATATATATATATATATATGTATGTATGTTGTTGTTCAGTTGCTAAGTCGTGTCTGACTCTTTGTGATGCCATGGATTGTAGCATGCCAGGCTTCTCTGCCATTCACCATCTCCTAGAGTTTGCTAAAATTCATGTCCATTGAGTCAGGGATGTTATCCAACTGTCTCAGCCTCTGCTGTACTCCTTCTTCTTTTTTTGTGGCTCATATACTGGGAGGCATGATTATTGTCTTCCAGCAAGATAATGGAAGCAATTTGCTTCAGTTTCATCCTTCAAGCATTTATTGGGTGATTACTATATGCTATTCTCTGTACTGGGCACTAAGCATTCAAAAATGAAAGATTTTGCTTTCTTCTCTGGAAAACTCAATATCCTGCTAAAATCCAGGAGTGCCCACAGTGGCTTATTTTCCTTTCTGGAGAGTTCTGTGTCTAATGTTTCTCAGCTTATTTAGTCGCTACTTTCCCCCCATCACTTCTCATCACATCACGAATGACCAAAAATTTATCTTCTCTTATTATAGCTTCACCTTGATTCTGATTATTCCTCTTAGGTAAAAGTTATTTATCTTCAAGCCTTACGATTGCTTTCAAAAAAAACAGTCACTGCTGCCTGGCATTTTCAACCATGGGAGATTTTTGAAAGAATCGGTCTAATGCTCTAAAGTCAAATTTAAAGCAAGATTTCAAAAGTGTTTCGGGCAATGATAGCATTACTAGAATAAGTACTCTCATAATCGTCACTTTACAGCAAAAAATACTCATCAGATGCTGATGTTTTGAGATGTTTCTTGGAAAAAAAAGCTATAATCACATTTTGTATATGTGTTTTGTGTGCTAGTGTGGGTGCCTGCAAAGTCATATCTGACTCTTTGTGAATCCATGGACCATAGACCATCAGGCTCCTCTCATCCATACATATTGCAAAGTCACTGATGGGTCAATATTCACTATTAATATGCTTTAACTTATGATTGTCTCTTCTCTAGTAGTTAGTGAGAAGACCAAATGCAAGAAAAAACACAACCTTTACCTGTGAACCATTGAACTTGCTGGGTCCTAAAAGTCACTGTCTGGTCTCATGTCATGGAGAGCATTGGTCCTTAGAGAATGGTTTACTCCATCTTCATCTCCATCCTCTGAGATGGCAACTTCTGTGCTTTTTCCTTGGCAACACTGTCCCTGTCCTTGCGGTCACAGTACCTGTATGTTCTCAGAGCACCCACAGCACCTCCTTATTTGAAGGTATAATAAATAACAACCCTTTAATTGTGCATTTAGACATTAGGTGTCCTCAGGGGAGAGTTTGCTTCTAGTTTGCCCACCATTGAATCTTTGACACCTAGCGCAGTGCCTAGCACAGAACAGCAAATTAAAATATATTGAATGGGGACTTCCCTGGTGGTCCAGTGGTTAAGACTCCATGCTTCCAATGCAGGTGTTGGGGGTGGGATCCCTGGTTGAGGAACTAAGATCCCACGTGCCTCATGCTTCATACTGAGTAAATGAATGGATGAATGAGTGAGTGAAATGCTAAATTTGTTCTTACACTATTCTCTTGTTTCTTCTTTGCTTTTAAGAAGATATTTACATTTCTCCCTTTAGCTGAAAATACAGAACAGACAGAATTTTCCAAATGGCCTTTCTTGGTATCTGAGTTTTAAATCTCTTAACAGTGTTTTACTTTGATTTTTCACAGTTTTTTTCTCCCTAAACTAGAATGTATATAGAAGTTTGGTCTCACAGAGATTTTAAATATAACAGAGTTGTGTTTTTGAAACAGTAGGCAAATAAGCGTCCTTATGTTCCCTGATCATGTAATATAATTTGTTTTTTTGTTCACTGCGCCCTCTTTCAGTGTATCTTGGTTCCCCAGAGTCCATAAAATGGTTGAGGAAAAGAGAAGGTACTTTCTTTGGTTTACTGAAAGTTGTTTTCTTACTTTTCCAATGGGATAAATATTAGATTCTATGGTGCTTTCTACCTGGAACTAATCAAAGTGTGAAATTCATGTTTCATGGCCCTTGCTGGTAGTAATTAACATATACAAGTCCTTTCAAAATGACTTTTGTAATTGCATTTTTTTGAGATTTCAGACGTTCAGTTTTTGTTACAAAATTTTGAGTTCTCTAAGAAATATTAGTTTTTGTTCCTAGTAACAATTCCTTAGGGAAAAAAAAAAGAAGCTGTTTCTTTAGAATTGGTCATTTGGTTAATGTTTATCCAAGATTTTACTGAGTTATTTAAAAATACACCTACCATTTTTAGATCAAGCCTTAGGGACCTTATTATGCTTAAGTGTATAAATTGTGATATGTTAATATGCTAAACTATGATGAAATCATTGAAGGCATCATCATGTGAAGAAAACCCCAGGGAGGTTATTAGCAATTTAGCATTTACAGTTCATGAGAGAATGCTAATTTCACTTACTAGAGGAAAGTACAAAGATGGTAATCATTATGAATAAGACCCAATGATTGTAAAAGCCTAAAAATGGGAAGTTGATGATTGTACAGATATTCTTAGAATAAATGCATCTGATAGTGTAGAGAAAATGGAACATCTCAATTCAGTTGAATTTCCTTCCAATTTCTTTCCTTTTTTTCTTTTTTTCTGGAAACCCAAATTGCAGTGAACTGCCCGCCTTGAATGTACATCCCAGTCCTGTGATTTTAACCTGTACTGGTGAGCACTAGCTATTGCTACTCTTTAGCCCCTCAGTCATGTCCGACTCTTGCGACCCCATGGACTGTAGCCCGCCAGGCTCCTCTGTCCATGGGATTCTCCAGGCAAGAATACTGGAGTGGGTTGTCATTTCCTTCATGAGGAGATCTTCCCCACCCAGGGATCGAACCTGAATCTGCTGCACTGGTGGGTGGATTCTTTACCACTGAGCCAGCAGGGAAGCCTAGTGCACTAGCTATAGATTAGGATATATGAGCAGATCATGGAGTGTCACACAGTAACTCTGAAAGTCTTACAGAGTAACACCATGTTGGGACGTCCCTGGTGGTCTACTGGCTAAGACTCCACACTCTCAATGTGAGGGCCTGTGTTCAATCCCTTGTTATGGAACTAGATCACACATGCAGTGAATGAAAGAACCCATGGGCCATAACTAAGACCTGGCACAGTGAAAGCAAGCAAGCAAGGAAAAAACAATATTTTAAAAGTCATCACCGTGTCTCCTGAGTGATTTCTATCACCTACTCTTTTCTTGGCCCTGTCATCAGGACCAGCACCTCATTGCTCACAGTCTCATCGTTTTTCCCTATCCTTTTCCCCCTGCCCACTAGCTCTCTAGGATCTTAACTTGATTGCAAGATATTAAGAATGTATACATATATTTTAATGCTCTTTTTCAAGAAAAAGTCCACCATGTGATTTATAAGTAGGGAAATTGAGGCCCAAAGAGGTAACACAAACTGTTCAGTTAGAGAATCAGTTAGTGAAAGAGCCAGGCTCTTAACTCTTAGCTTGAGGTTTTTTTTCTAGTACAATATCTTAATTATTTCAATGGTGCTACTAGCTATTCCATTCTCACTGGTAATGAGAGCTAAATCAATCTTACAGTTGAGTAACAACATTACCTATCTTTTTCTGTTGTTCAGTCTCTCAGTTATATCTGACCTTTTGCGACCCCCATGGACTACAGCCTGCCAGGCTCCCTAGTCCTTCACTGTCTCCCAGAGTTTGCTCAAACTTATGTTCACTGAGTTGGTGATGCCATCCAACCATCTCATCCTCTATTGCCCTCATCTTTTGCCTTCAGTCTTTCCCAGTATCAAGATCTTTTCCAGTGAGTCAGCTCTTCGCAGCAGGTGGCCAAAGTATTGGAGCTTCAGCACCAGTTCTTCCAATGAATATTCAGGGTTGATTTCCTTTGGGATTGACTGGTTTGAACTTCCCACTCCAGTGTTCTTGCCTGGAGAATCCCAGGGACAGAGGAGCCTGGTGAGCTGCCATCTATGGGGTTGCACAGAGTCAGACAAGACTGAAGCAACTTAGCAGCAGCAGCAGCAGCAGCAGCAGCAGCAGGTTCGAACTCCTTGCAGTCCAAGAGTCTCAAGACTCTCAAGAGTCTTCTCCAGCACCACAATTTGAAAGCATCAATGTGGTGTTCAGCTTTCCTTATGGTTAAAATACCTCATTCAAAATTGAAGTAAATCACTAGTTATGTTTCTTATACAGATTAAAAAGGGCACAATATGGGAAATTGGCAGACCAATACACAATAGTATTAGAAGAGAACAGGAATAAGAAATATAGAAGTGATACAAATTGAGAGGAGCAGGAATGAAATGAGATGATGGAAGCAGAGAAATTAGTGACCCTGTGACACTCAGCCTTTCTGATGAGCTGCTCATCACAAACCTGCAAGCCTGAAGAACAAAGAAAGAGCCTGGAGATCGTGACATCAGTGGCTTTTTGGATAGGGGATCGTGCATGTATGAAGCAGAAAGGTCCTGGAGCAATACTCCACAGTGGGTGGCCAAGGAGGGGCTGGGCATGACAGCATGGTGGAGTCAGAGGGAAAGAGGTTACCAGGTTACCAGTTACAGAGCAAATTTGACTTCAGGTTGGCTCGTTGGTTACCAGGGAAACCAACAGTGAAACATGCCCCCTTCGCTACTCCTTTAATAAATTATCATAGAAGAGACATTCTGTTATAAAGATTAGAGCTATCCCTAGGTGGGGCTGGGGCAAGTAGGCATTTATTGATTAGGCTCTATGATTAAGAGGGAGGTCAATCATGTGAGTAGAGTGTAAATAAATCAGGGACTGATGAGTAGAGGGTGAGCAGAGAGGAAGAGAATAGCATCTTGGGTGGTTCTGACCACACACTTTCAGACAAGAAATCATGTAAGATACCTTGGGTTTTAGGTAAATTGTTTTCCTCAAAAAGGCATTTTTTTTTCATTAATAATAAGCACTCAGTAAATGTTAGTTATGTGTAGGTAACAGCTCTAAATCAGTGGCAAAATTATCTTGCTTAATCCTCTGTATGTTCACCTGAGGAATAGCTGTTTAGTCCCCACTTTACCTAAGAGGAAACTGTGGGTAGAAATGTTTTAGAACCGTGTCCTATGTCACATGACTAATCAATAGCAAAGCGAAGATTTAAACTTAAGTCAGCTGAATTTCTTTCAAGTTTTTTTTTTTTCTTTAATATGATCAAACACAGGTAAAGATTGCACTGACCTTTCAGTATCAAAGACTGAATCTCTATAAATTTTGTTACCTGAAAACTGGATTTGCCTCTCGGTGGGTGTCAAGCCAAAAGATACATCCAAGTCAAAGATTCATTGGAGGAAGGATTTATTTATTTATTATTTATTGGGGATCTTTCCCAAAGCAGTGTCTTCCCAACAGCAAAATTGCACACTCAGAGCCATGGTTCTCTCCTTTCAGCCTCGTAGATAAAATCACTTGGAGGCCTTGTGGAAACAGATTGTTGGTTAGAGTTTCTGATTTGGTAAGTCCTGGGTGGAGTCTGTGGAGAAGGCAATGGCACCCCACTCCAGTACTCTTGCCTGGGAAATCCCATGGACGGAGGAGCCTGGTAGACTACAGTCCATGGGGTCGCGAAGAGTCGGACACGACTGAACGACTTCACTTTCACTTTTCACTTTCATGCATTGGAGAAGGAAATGGCAACCCACTCCAGTGTTCTTGCACGGAGAATCCCAGGGACAGGGGAGCCTGGTGGGCTGCCTTCTGTGGGGTCACACAGAGTTGGACACGACTGAAGCGACTTAGCAGCAGCAGTAGCAGCATGGTGGAATCTGAGAAACTGCGTTTCAAAGAAGTTCCCTGGTGATGCTGCGGGCTCCTGGTCTATGACATTTCCAGGGACACAAGCTCAGGATTCAGCCCCCAACCCAGCGCCAATACCCCTTATGACCTCTAGAGGGCGCTGAGCAAGACTCTGCAGGGGCTTGGCAGTCAGTGGCCTTGAAACAGGCTGCGGGTTTTCTCTTTTCCGGTTGATGGTGGTAGAAACTCTTTTTTTTTTTTTTTTTCTTCCGACTGCCATCTTTAAGAAGCTCGTTTTGCTCACTGGAGATAAAGATTGCCACTGTTCCCAGTTTTCCCCTTTCTCCTCTCTATTTTTTCTGAGCTGTTTGCTTCTAATAGGTGCTTCATCTGTCTGTGAGATGGCGCTGTTTACCCTCCATTCGGTGTGGTGATTTCCAGCCATGCAGAAGATGGTGACTCTGGGATTTGTCATTGTTAGCCATGGTCTTTGATTTCCTTCACACGCTTAGTTATCTGTTTCCTGAACTGTGTGTGCGTGTGTACATGGAGAGACGTGAAAGAAGCTGGTTTGTCTTATTTAGTGAGCTTTTCATCACATACCTCCAGCGTATTTTTTTCCCCTTAGGAGAACTCTGGTTGAGGGCTGATGCTTTTCGACGCTGTCTTGAAGCTGGGTATTACAATTTAATGCTAACTACTACCAATTATCATAAAACAAAACTAAGAAATTATGTTTATAACGTTTGGTTTTGCAGGCCTTAAATTGGTTACAACAGCGTACATTATCGTTATGGACATTAGTGTTAAGTGGGTGCATTAATATTTTACTTCTGTATTATCAGGGTTGAATGATAGCAAACACTAGCAAGCAGAGTACAAAGAACTTAAAGGTTTTTTTCCCCCATTACTCTTTTGCCTGTTTGTCCACTTATGTGATATGCACACACTCCAAACCAGTTGTTCCAGCCAGCTCTGTAATCCATTTGGACCACTCCGTGATTAATCTGGCCCAGACAATCTGTAGCAGGGAGGAAAACAAAGGAAATAAAAGATCACTGTGGCCCAGTCCAACTGCCCACTGGGTAGACATAGAGTCAGAACTCTGTTCTAGAGAGTTATGTGACTCAGCTTACATTCTGTGTGTGTGTGTGTACATAAGTATACAATACTATATATCTCTTAAAAAGAGATTATACAGGACTTCCCTGGTGGTTGGGAGAAGGCAATGGCACCACACTCCAGGTCTCTTGCCTGGAAAATCCCATGGACGGAGGAGCCTGGTAGGCTGTAGTCCATGGGGTTGCTGAGGGTCGGACACGACTGAGCGACTTCACTTTCACTTTTCACTTTCATGCATTGGAGAAGGAAATGGCAACCCACTCCAGTGTTCTTGCCTGGAGAATCCCAGGGATGGGGGAGCCTGACGGGCTGCCGTCTATGGGGTCGCACAGAGTCAGACACGACTGATGTGACTTAGCAGTAGCAGTAGCAGTCCCTGGTGGTTCACTGGTTAGGAATCTGCCTGCCAATGTAGTGGACACAGGTTCAGTCCCTGGTCTGGGAAGGTTTCACATGCTGTGGGGAAACTAAGCTCATATGCTACAACGACTGAGCCCGGACTCAAGAGCCCTTGAGCTGCAACTACCAAAGAGCCTGTGCTTTGCCACGAGAGAAGCCATCTCGTTGAGAAACCCGAGCACCGCAACTTGGGAGCAGCCCCTACTTGCTACAACTAGAGAAAAAGCCTGCACAACTCTAAGACCCAGCACAGCCAAAAATATTAAAGTAAATAAAGAAATTTAAACATTAAAAAGGATTATACAAACACGTAGCATAGGTATGACAGCAAAAGAAAAAGATGTAAAGGGAATCACTTTTTTTTTTGTCATTAACTGTTACTTGGTCTCAGTTGTTAAGAAGCTACTCTTCCAAAAATATAAGTCCCTCCTGAGGCAGTTATGCCAGTCATCTATTCACTCAACAAATATTTACTAAGTGCCTTCTATGCGCCCAGCATTTGTATTAGCAGCTGTGAACGGAACAGTAAATAGTGTATAGTTCCTCTCCTCATGGAGCCTATAATACGCTGAAAGAGATAAGCAATAAAGAAGCAAATAAACAATTGAGCAATGGTAGAAGAGCAACAAAGGAAGCAGGGTGGTGTGACAGAGGACAGAGGATGGCAGAAGGACGTAGCATCCTTGCTTGGGGTGGTCAGGGAAGATTCAATGAGAAGACGACATTCAGCTGATGCAAGACAGAGGGAGCCATGTGGGTAGAGAGGACTGCGTGTGGGAAAGCCTTAAACTACCAGCACCCTCATCAGAGGGTCTCCTAAGAGCTACATGTTTGAAGGGATATGTTCTCACTGATAGGTAGAGGCCAAAAGTAATTTTGGATCTAAGATGGTGTCAGGGGAAAGTCGAGCTTGGTAGGCAGTCTGTGGTCATTGTGAGAGCCATGGCTGGAGGGAAACACAAGGAAGTGTGACAGAGGCACAAGGGTCGAGTTAGCAGTTGTGTCTAAAATCCTGTGATGCCCCCAGCAGCCTACGTGCTAGAAAGAGCTTGCCCGAGGACAGTATTCTCGGAGAAAGGGCAGAGTTCCTTAACTCTTGGCCTCTTCTCATTTGGCTGGCTCTGTGGTGTGGCATAACCGTGGAGACAGGTGCACTCGATGTTTTTCCTTGTGGTCCCACCTGCGTGCCTGGGCTGTGGGCATGATGGGCTAGTCCACCTGTATAAATAATCCAGGCCTGTTTTGGAATGGCCCATCGATCTGAACTGCACTTGCTTTGGCTGTTCAGCGAAGACAGAAGGTCAGTCTTGTGTTCTACGTTAGGCCATGGCTCTATCCCACAATACTACTCAGCTGAATAGTGAAAAATCGATTCAATTAACCCATTGTTTAGTACTCAAAACATTTAGACAGTTTGCGCTTTTAACTGAATTGGCCATAATTTGAATGGGCATAAAAGACTGTTCAAATTAACCAAAATGCAAAGGGGGGAGGTGATTAAGACAATTCATCTAGTCTAACCATTCACTCAAAACATTGAATGAAAAACAATCATGTGTCGTTGAACCCATCTTATTCTGCCTGGGGGAGGGGGTTTTCAGAGTCAGGACTGCTATTACACAGTGGAGCCTGCTTGGCAATGAGAAACCCAGACCAGACTCAATCACTTTCCCTGTTCATATCCCTGCTGTGGAATTTACTGAGGTATTGCCAGAAGCTAGAGATCCAGTTAGAGCTTTGGGGACTGATTTCTCAATGTTTTTCAAAGGGTAATATAGTATCTACCACTTATTGAGATGAAACAGATGTTACAAGATGGTTAGAGAAGAAGCTGTCTACACAAAGGAAACAATATATTTTGGGGTGGTGATGCTGGAGAAAAGTTCAGTATGCTCACAAATGGTTACTCGTTTGTATGCTAGAACACAAGTGGGAGAGAATAATGAGGGAAAAAAGGTAATTGCGGCATATACCTAGAGAAAACCATAATTGCAAAAGATCCATGCATCACGATGTTCATTGCAGCACTGTTTGCAATAGCCAAGACATGGAAGCAACCTAAATGTCCATAAAGAGAGGAATGGACAAAGAAGATCTGGTGCATAAATACAATGGAATATCACTTAGCCGTAAAACGGAACAAAACTGTGCCATTTGCAGAGATGTAGATGGACCTAGAGATGGTCATACAGAGTAAAGTAAGTCAGAAAGAGAAAAGCAGATGTCATATATTAGTGCATATATGTGGAATGGCAACCCACTCCAGTGTTCTTGCCTGGAGAACCCCAGGGATGGCAGAGCCTGATGGGCTGCCTTCTATGGGGTCACACAGTGTTGGACATGACTGAAGCGACTTAGCAGTGGAATCTAGAAAAATGGTATAAATAAACCTATTTGCAAAGAGAAATAGAGACGCAGATGTAGAGAACAAAGGCATAGACACTAAAGGTGGTGGAGGCGCAGTGGGATGAATTGAGAGATTGGGACTGACATGTCTACACTGCTCTATACAAAACAGACAGCTAATGAGAACTTGAAAGTGTTAGTCACTCAGCGACCCTGTGGACTGTGGCCCGCCAGGGCGTCTGTCCGTAGAATTCTCCAGGTGAGAATACTGGAGTGGTTAGCCATTCCCTTCTCTTGGGGATCTTCCTGACCCAGGGACTGAAACTGAGTCTCCCATATTGTAGGCGAATTCTTTATTGTCTGAGCCCCCTCCCTGGTGTCTCAGACAGTAAGAATCTGCTAGCAATGCGGGAAATCCAGGGTCACAAATAGTCGGACACAACTGAGTGACTAATACTTTAATGAGAACCTACTGTGTAGCGCAGGGAACACTAGTCTGTGCTCTGCAGTGACCTAAATAGGAAGGGAATCCAAAAAAGAGGGCTTATATGTGTGCACATAGCTGATTCAGTTTGCTGCACAGCAGAAACTAACATGACACTGTAAAGCAACTACACTCCAATAAAACTCTTAAAAAAAATGTTAGTAGTTGGGGCAAGTTTATGAAGGATTTGTAAGCATCATGTTGAGAACCATGAGTTAATTTTTCAGGCTAGTGGTTCTGAAACTTTTGTGTTAATCACAAATCACAGGGTAGGGGAGAAGGAAGTGGTGTTTACGGTGCAAATTCCTGTCTTATCTACTGCGATGACAATTCAATAGGTCATGAGCGAGGCCAGAGCAAGAATATGCCTTTTTAATGGTTCAGGTGATTTAGATGCACGAGGTCTAAGAATCACCATCCCAGAAGCTTTTCTGTAGGTAACAAGAAGCTCTGGGAAGGCTTAAAGCTCAAGAGTGTCTTATAGGATTGCACTCTTCTGGTCTGGCTGAATTCTTCCAATTATTTGCTGCATTCTCAGCTTTCCCGATGCTATGGTATATGACCTGCTCTTGTATGCTTCCTCATCGGTTACTGTCAGAGGGTACCCACAGGAGACTGATGTTAATTTTTTTCTGTATTTATGTACTTGGCTATGTTGGGTCTTAGTTGTGGTACTCGGGACCTCCACAGCATCATGTGGAATCTTTCGTTGCAGCGCAGGGGCTCTCTAGTTGCGGCATGTGGGCTCCAGACCATGTGGGCTCACTAATTGTAGCATTGGGTTTAGATGCTATGTGTCATGAGGGATCTTAGTTCCCTGGCCAGGGATTGAACTCTCACCCCCTTGCATTGCAAGGCAGATTCTTAACAATTGGACCACCAGGGAAGTTCGGAGACTGATATTAATGATAACAGGAAGTAAGATTCTCTGGTACTGCAATGTTCTGTGGCTACCATGAAAATCCTTCATCCTGACTTGAAATATTTAGTTGTGATTCAATTTTAAAACTTCCCCAACCACAATTAAGTTTTACATACATTTGCATGGCACAATTATGCCCAGTACTCTGGTGATTCATTGGCTAATCCAAATGTTTTTGTCAAACTAATTTTCTACCACTAAAGCCACTCAGAGTTCCCAGGGTCTCTGGGAGGACGCTTCACCGTCCCTTAGTGCAATAACTTCTTATCTAGTCTCTAACACCAATCATCTGCTTCTCAAATCTATTTTTCATATGACTGTCAGGGTTGATTTTTTAAAACTCTGGTAAAGATCATTTAACTTCTTAAATACAAAACAAAACCAAAACACCTTTATTTTAAGAAAGGGAGCTAATTTACATCATCTTCCTACTTTGTACCTGGAGGTAAATGTAGCAAATTACAGCTAATCTTTGTGAAGCAGGTCTTGTTATTTCCATCTGAGAAGGAAATCTGGGAAGCAACTGAGCTGAAATCTGAACTCGGGTTCCAGAACTTGTTCTCTTTCTAGTATATTATCAAATGGTTCAGTTAAAATAGAGGTAGCAGAACTACTTCAAAAAGAAAGTTTGGTTCAGGACTTCCTTGGTGGTCCAGTGGTTAAGAATCTGCCTGCCAAAGCAAGGGACACAGGTTTGATCCCTGGTCCAAGAAGATTGTACATGCCTTGGGGCAACTAAACTGGCTTGTTACAACTAAGACCTGATGCAGCCAAATAAATAATAATAATAAAAGGAAGTGGGGGTTTCCTTGGTAACGTAGATGGTAAGGAATCTTATTTGCAATGCAGGAGACCCGGGTTTGAGGCCTGGGTTGGGAAGATCCCCTGGAGAAGGGCATGGCTACCCACTCCAATAGTCTTGCCTGGAAAATTCTATGGACAGAGGAGCCTGGCAGGCTACAGTTCATGGAGTCACAAATAGTCAGACATGACTGAGCAATTGACACTAACACTTGGCTCAGTGGAAAAATCATTGACTCAGGAGTGAATCATGAGGGTCCTAGTGAGTAAATGCTTGTTATGCGTCTTATCCTCTGGCTTCTTATCTGTAAAATAGAGATGGACCCAAAACTGATCTAGAATGTACTTTTTTATTTTATGTTTTTGTTTGATTATCTTTCTCTCTTTCCTAGATTATAAACTCCATGATGGTAGGATTTTTAAATTGTGGTAAAATACATAACATGGCATTTACAACTTTAACCATTAAAAATAATTGTTCCCCTGGGTTCCCACTTGCTGCTCAGAACAGCCACGGAATTCAAGGCAGCTTTGCTCAACCAGCAGCTTTTTTCTCTCTCGGATGCCCTTTTCTCTACTCTAATTGTGGCAATTCTACTTATCTTTTGTAATTCTTCCATGAAGACTTTCCAGATTCTCTTGGTCCTACACAATTGTTTTGTGCTCTCTTCACTGCACACTTGACCTCCACTATGTGGCTCAGATGGTAAAGACTCTGCCTGCAACTTGGGAGACCCGGATTTGATCCCTGGGTGGGGAAGATCCCCTGGAGAAGGGAATGGCAACCCACTCCAGTATTCTTGCCTGGAGAATTCCATGGACAGAGGAGCTTGGTAGGCTACAGACCATGGGGTTGCAAAGATCTGGACATGACTTCTATACTTTCACTTCCATAGATCTAATTTAGTTTTGCCATATGACATACAGCAGCATATATTACCATATTTTACAGATGTCTCCCTATTCTTCTGTCCCTGGTTCATCCTCTCCATCCTCTGAGGCTGGAGGTATGAAAGCAACTTAAGGTTTGGTTTCCTTCAGGCTGATCGACGTGGAAGGCAGCATACATGAATCTTTCTCTGCCGGTCTGTATTCACCAAGCTGTGTCATGCTGTTGCTTCAGTCGTGTCCGACTCTGTGCCTCTTTAAGTCTCCTACATTTGTAGGCAGGTTCTTTGCCAAACTCTCCTGGTGGCTCAGACTGTAAAGCATCTGCCTACAATACGGGAGATCCAGGTTTAACCCCTGGGTCAGGAAGATCCCCTGGAGAAGGAAATGGCAACCCACTCCAGTATTCTTGCCTGGAAAATCCCATGAACGGAGGAGTCTGGTGGGCTACAGACCATGGGGTCGCAAAGAGTCAGACACGACTGAGCGACTTCACTTTCACTTCTTTACCACTAGCGCCACCTGGGAAGCCCTTGTTCTCCAGCGTAGCCTCTTTGGAAGCCCTTGTTTTAACAAGCAACTCCCAAGTCTCAATGGATTAACTTAACAAAGATTTGTGTTTCTGCGCCCTGTCCTGGTCCAGGGCAGTTTGATGGAGAATCTCTGCTCTCCACGGTCACATCCCCAGACCCAGGATTCTTTCTAGGGCCTCAAGTAGGGGGGTTCCTGAAATGCTTCTTGAGATTTCTTTCTTTTTTCTTTTTTGCCTCAGGCCAGTAGGCAAGGGAAGAAAGGAATGAGGAGGGTTGAATGAGTCTTTCATGGATCACGCTTGGATGTGCCAAAAAGCACTTTTGCCTGTATTCCTTTTTCCAGAGTTTGGTCTCATGGCTTTTCCTGATTATGTGAGAGGCTTGGAAATGAACTTTAACTGTGCACCCAGGAAAAACAAAAAAGCAAGTTTGATGAGCATTTAATTAAATTCTCTCACACAGACTAAAAGCAACTTGAAATCTCCTTAAGAGCTGTGTCGTAGTACATAGTTCAGGAGGAGAGACTTTCTGGGAAACAATATAAGTGAAGTCGCTGAGTGGCCAGAGAGCATCGAATGTGTAGCAGACTGGCCAACTGTATTTGATGTAAATTGTGTGTTGGTTACCCTGATGGCACCTCTGTTGAGGAAAGCCGCCCTCTTACTAGGTTAGAGTCAGACCGGAGTCAGGGTGTTTTGTTTGCTTATTGGTCCAGACTTGCAATTTATTTTATTTTATTTACTGGAGTATATCAGTTCAGTTCAGTTCAGTCGCTCATTTTTGTCCAACTCTTTGTGACCCCATGAACCACAGCACGCCAGGCCTCCCTGTCCATCACCAACTCCCAGAGTCCACCCAAACCCATGTCCATTGTGTCAGTGATGCCATCCAACCATCTCATCCTATGTCATCCCCTTCTCCTCCTGCCCTCAATCTTTCCCAGGATCAGGGTCTTTTCAAATGAGTCAGCTCTCCACATCAGGTGGTGAAAGTATTGGAGTTACAGCTTCAACATCAGTCCCTCCAATGAACACCCAGGACTGGTCTCCTTTAGGATGGACTGGTTGGATCTCCTTGCAGTCTAAGGGACTCTCAAGAGTCTTCTCCAACACCACAGTTCAAAAGCAACAATTCTTTGGTGCTCAGCTTTCTTTTTAGTCCAAATCTCACATCCACACATGACTACTGGAAAAACCATAGCCTTGGCTAGACAGACCTTTATTGACAAAGTAGAGTCTCTGCTTTTTAATATGCTATCTAGCTTGGTCATAACTTTCCTTCCAAGGAGCAAGCGTCTTTTAATTTCATGGCTGCAATCACCATCTGCATTTTGGAGCCCAGAAAAATAAAGTCAGCCACTGTTTCCACTGTTTCCCCGATATTTGCCATGAAGTGATGGGACCAGATGCCATGATCTTTTTTTCCTGAATGTTGAGCTGTAAGCCAACTTTTGCACTCTCTTCTTTCACTTTCATCAACTGGCTCTTTAGTTCTTCTTCACTTTCTGCCATAAGGGTGGTGTCATCTGCATATCTGAAGTTATTGATATTTCTCCTGGCAATCTTGATTCCAGTTTGTGCTTCCTCCTGCCCAGCATTTCTCATGATGTACTCTGCATAGAATTTAAATAAACAGGGTGACAATATACAGCCTTGACATACTCCTTTTCCTATTTGGAACCAGTCTGTTGTTTCATGTCCAGTCCTAACTGTTGCTTCCTGACCTACATACAGGTTTCTTAGGAGGCAGGTCAGGTGGTCTGGTATTCCCATTTCTTTCAGAATTTTCCACAGTTTATTGTGGTCCACACAGTCAAAGGCTTTGGCGTAGTCAATAAAGCAGAAATAGATGTTTTTCTGGGACTCTCTTGCTTTTTCCATGATCCAGCGGATGTTGGCAATTTGATCTCTGGTTCCTCTGCCTTTTCTAAAACCAGGTTGAACATCTGCTTGGAGAATTTTGAGCATTAGTTTACTAGCATGTGAGATGAGTGCAATTGTGTGGTAGTTTGAGCATTCTTTGGCATTGCCTTTCTTTGGGATTGGAATGAAAACTGACCTTTTCCAGTTCTGTGGCCACCGCTAAGTTTTCCAAATTTGCTGGCATATTGAGTACAGCACTTTCACAGCATCATCTTTTAGAATTTGAAATAGCTCAACTGGAATCCCATCACCTCCACTAGCTTTGTTTGTAGTGATGCTTCCTAAGGCTCACCTGACTTCACATTCCAGGATGTCTGGTTCTAGGTGGGTAGGATTATCTGGGTCATGAAGATCTTTTTTGTACAGTTCTTCTGTGTATTCTTGCCACCTCTTCTTAATATCTTCTGCTTCTGTTAGGTCCATACCATTTCTGTCCTTTATCGAGCCCATCTTTGCATGAAATGTTCCCTTGGTATCTCTAATTTTTTTGAAGAGATCTCTAGTCTTTCCCATTCTATTGTTTTCCTCTATTTTTTTGCATTGATTGCTGAGGAAGGCTTTCTTATCTCTCCTTGCTATTCTTTGGAATTCTGCATTCAAATGGGTATATCTTTCCTTTTCTCCTTTGCTTTTCACTTCTTTTCTTTTCACAGCTATTTGTAAGGCCTCCTCAGACAGTCATTTTGCTTTTTTTGCATTTCTTTTCCATGGGGATGGTCTTGCTCCCCGTCTCCTATACAGTGTCACGAACCTCCATCCATAGTTCATCAGGCACTCTGTCTATCAGATCTAGTCCCTTAAATCTATTTCTCACTTCCACTGTATAGTCATAAGGGATTTGGTTTATGTCATACCTGAATGGTCTAGTGGTTTCCCCCACTTTCTTCAAGTCTGAGTTGGTGTATATATTGCCTTATAATGTGTTAGTCTCTTTTGTACAATGAAGCAAATCAGCCACGTGTATACATACATCCCTTCCCTCTTTGACCTCCCTCCCAACACCCCCCAGTCACCCCTCTGGTCATCACAGAGCACCGAGCTGAGCTTCCTGCCCTATACAGCCGCTTCCCACTAGTTATCTGTTTTAGATATGGTCACATAGGTACAGCAACCCTAATCTCCCAATTAATCCCACCCTCCCCTTCCTCTGAGTCCATACCTCCCCCCCCGACCCCCCTCCCCCCCCCCCACACACACATCTACATCTCTATTCCTGCCCTGGTAATAGGTTCCTCTCTACCATTTTTTTCTTCTAGATTCCACATCTATGCATTAGTATATGATACTGGGATCTGGTTTTTATAGTGAGGCTCCCAGAGCAGGGGCTTCCCTTGTGGCTCAGCGGGTAAAGAATCTGCCTGCAATGTGGCATATCCCAGTTTGATTCCTGGGTCGGGAAGATCTGCTGGAGAAAGGATAGGCTACCCCCTCCAGTATTCTTGGGCTTCTCCTGTGGCTCAGCTGGTAAAGAATCTGCCTGCAATGCCAGAGACCTGGGTTCGGTCCTTGGGTTGGGAAGATTCCCTGGAGAAGGGAAAGACTACCCACTCCAGGATTCTGGCCTGGAGGATTCTACCCACTCCTGAATTCCATGGACTGTGTATAGTCCATGATGTCGCAAAGAGTCGGACACGACTGAGCAACTTTCACTTTTCACTCCCAGAGCAGAGGGCATTCAGTTTGGAAATGAATGGAGATGCTCCTCCTTGAAATGTAACTGACCAGGCTTCTGCATTTATTTGGATGGACCTCAGTGGCCTGCCCCATTTGTGTGCAAGACAGCTGCTCCAGGCAGGCTCCAGGGGATTTACTGGAGGTGGAGGAGGGCACCCGGTCTGCCTCGCAGTTGATGGATCAAACCAGTTTCCTTCCGAGGCTCATGTGCCACACCAGTCGCTTGTTCCTCACTCAATCCTCCAGCTCTCCGCAAATCCTTTACACCAATGGGCACTTTTGAGTTTGACAAATGGCACTGTCTGCCTGGAGACGAACGAGAGCGATCTGATTCTTATTTAAACCCAGCACATCTGCGGCAATGAGACATGTGTTGGAGCAGACAGCAACACCTGGAGCCCGGCAGAACACAGACAGGAAACCGGGGAGGACTGGGAATGGGGGAAGCCAGGGATGCCCAGAGGCTTGTGCAAACCATTCCCCCAGCCTTTAGGGAGGAAGCGACCAGATAGCCTGATGTTCTTATTAACAACCCTTTCCAATTCTGAGGCAGGTTCCTTGGGGCCCAGTCCAGTCCAATATTGCTGTGGAAAAGAATCTCCTGTTCCTTTTCTCTTACAGGACACAGGGGCCTCTTGAACATTCTCCTTTGTCACATTGATTTGTTTCAAGGCAGGCGTTTGCTGACAGCACCCCCATTAAGATGACCTCCCTGATTTATCAATCCGGCCAAGCTCCCTGACACAAAGGGGGTTTGGTGCTTTTAAAAATAAGTTTTCTTCCCAGATGAAGCAAAGCGTGGAGAAAAGGGGAAAGAGGAGTGAAATGTGAAGCTTGTCAGTATGAAAGGCAGTTTCATTGTTTGTACTTTAACCGGCTTTTGTTCCCACCAAGGGAGTGTTTGGGTCTCTCCCCAATTTGCTAGAGATGAAAGCCCAGTTGCCCAACCATGAAAGACAGGAAAGGACTTGGGGAGGAAGGGTTTTTCCTGTACTGATCCTCGGTCTTCAGATTGAAAGAGGACCCAGGGACCAGTTATGGTTGCTTAATCTATGTGGGAACATTCCAAATATGAATCTGCAAGGCTTTGTGTCCTGGAAAGTTCTCTTGGACACCTCAAGTCCCCAGGGGTGGGAAATAACATCCTTGGTAGAGAAATTTTATTTTTTCAAAGCTCCTTTTGTAAAAGGAACTCAAATCTCCTTATTCTTTTTATTTTAAATCAGCCATCAGACAAATTATCGGCCTGTGCTACCATCACCCAAGACACGCACATCATTCCAATGATTCTGGGAAAAACAGTCATCCATGTGGGCATGGGAATGGGAGCTAAAGATGGAAGGATGAGCCAGTATCTGCTGTAGATCAACAGCGTGGTGTGGTAGAAACTGCACTGGGCCAGTTTGCGATTGGAAACTGGAATACGGCCTGCCTGACACCTTTCCAGCTCTCTGGCCTTGGAGAAAGCATTTCCACAATTTGGATTTCATCTACTGCACTGTAAAATGTGGCTAGAGTGATATAGGTTATTTAGCCTCTGTTAGGGAGAAGGCAATGGCAACCCACTCCAGTACTCTTGCCTGGAAAATCCCATGGAGGGAGGGGCCTGAGACACGACTGAGCAACTTAACTTTCACTTATCACTTTCATGCATTGGGGAAGGAAATGGCAACCCACTTCAGTGTTCTTCCCTGGAGAATCCCAGGGACAGGGGAGCTTGATGGGGTGCCGTCTGTGGGGTCGCACAGAGTCAGACACAACTGAAGTGACTTAGCAGCAGCAGCAGCAGCAGCAGCAGCAGCCTCTGTTAAGATCATCCTTAAGATGAGGTTATATCCCCATAAGCCATTGTTAGGTTGAAAATGCATTTGAGGGAATTCCCTGGTGGTGCAGTTGTTAGGACTGATACTCTTGCTGCCAAGGTGCAGGTTCAATTCCTGCTTAGGGAATGAAGATCCCAAAGATCCCACAAGCAGCTTGATGCCGCCCCCCACCCCAAATGCATTTAATACCCCTAACCTACAGAATATCAAAGCTTAGAGCAGCCTACCTTAATTGTGCTCAGATCATTTCCATTAGCTTATAGTTTGGCAAAATTACCTAATACAAGACCTATGTTATAATGAAGTGTTGAATATCTCACGTCATTTTTGAAATACTGTACTGAAAGTGGAAAAGAGCATGGTTGTCTGGGTGCAGAATGGTTGTATCAGTTGTTCACCCTCGTGATGATGGGGCTGCTGGGAACTTCAGCTTCCTCTGCTCAGCATCTAGAGAGAGCGGGTCACTAGCCTGGGGAAAGATCAAAAGTCAAAGTACAGTTTCGGATGTGTGGGCAATCTGATTACGACATTTGTCACCCTATTGATCGCCAGGGTTGATTTGGCTGATCTGGCTGGCTGGGCGACTGTCCCCTTCCTCCCTTGCTGCTCCGTGTGCACCCCTCCCGAAGCTGCATGCTTGGCCGAAGAGGACCACCATCCCCAAGAGAGGAGGACCAGTCTTCAATCAAGGGTATACAAGTAGCTGCTATCCCTGGCTAGAACCTCCAAACAAGCTCCCAAGTACAGTTTCTACTGAATGCATATAGTTTTCCCCACCACCATGAAATAGAAAAATCAAAATTTCATTAGGTTGTTGGTTAATCATTTAGCAAATTCCCGTGTTTTTCGAGGACTGAAGCAGATGCCTCAGGGTGCTTAATGTTTAGCGTTTTGATAAAGGCTGGTTGTCTCACCCTCCTGGTATTCTTTAAATACGCTTTCAGAGTGATCCAAAAACCACAGATAAAAGATACAAATGAAAAAAAATTAGCATATTTTTCTTCTTGTGTAGGTGGATGCCTATGTAAATGTGTATTCTGTGCTCTCAGTGTGTGTTAACACAGGAGCGTGTGAGTGAGTGATGTACGAAAAACAGTGAAAGCAACTGAATTAATTCTACTGACATTGTTATGCCTCAAAATCCGAGGAAGAATGATGATTGGAGCCACCTAGATGCCTCCATGACTGCTACTGATGTTTTTTTCTACCCAGTAAAAATGGAACTACAAATGAACAAAACCAGGCAACCCCTGGCAAATGATGGCTGATTCATGATCAAATCTCTGAGGAAGTGGGAAGAGTGACCTCCTTGTCCCAGAAGGGAAGGACTTCTCTGTCTCTGCCCTCCATCCTCTAACAACAAGGAGGAAGGAGGTGTTTCCGCCGAAGGAAAGGAGAGAGATGTCTGTGGTGGAATTACCTCTGTGGCTCCATAGAGTCCTGTCATGTCACCCCTGCTAATTAGCAGAAACACTTTCTTGACATCCGTTATTAGAGGCAATTTTAGCCACAAAATTTCTGAAGGATGAAACCTTAAAGAAAAAATCCACGGAAGGATAAGAAAACTGGGTCAACCTGCAGGCCTTTATTTGAGTTGTCTGCAGAGGTGACTGAAGCTCTGGAAACTAATTAATACTCATAAAAATGTTTAGTTTTCAAATGGTCTATTCTAGCACTCCAGGGAGATGGTAGATGTATAAGCAGGCATTGCCACTAACTTGGGCAAGTCACATAACCTCTTTGAGAAGTCCTTTCTGTTTTTTAAAATTAGATTGCAAGACTGAAGAATGCCTAAGTACCTTGTCAAGTCTGCGTTGCATAAATCTGTCTGTAGGACAATGGTTCACAGGGAGAGGTGGGGAGTAATTTGTTCCCTGGGGAAATTTGACAGTGCCTAGAGACATCTTTGATTGCGGTGACTCCGGGGAAGGGGAGATAGACTGTGGGGCTGGTACTGGCATCTCATGGGCAGAGGCGAAGGATGCTGTTAGACACCCTACAATACATGTGATGCCCCCTGTTCCCCTACTAACAAATAGTTGTTGGGCCCAAAATGTCAGTAGTGCCAAAGAGTAACTCTGCTGTAGAAGTGAACAGTGAACTGACATGCTTGATTTCACTACTAAAATCCCTTGGAAAATTAAAAATGATACAATTTCTTGATGATTACCATCCAACATTTTATAAATATGATTTTCAGAGGCTAACATTAGGTCCAAAAATAGTTGGTGGGCTGGAGGCAGGGAGGCACTCCCTTATGATGGAAGCATGATGCAGGTCTAGGGAAGGGGCTGTGCCTAAGCCCCAAACATCTTAGGGTTGGATTAGATAAAGGTACTTAAAAGTAATTTAATTGATGATGATGATGATGATGATAAGTTTTGGTTGCACTGGGTCTTTGTTTCTCCAGGTGCGGCAAGCCGAGGCTAATCTCTAGTTGCAGTTCAAGGGCTTCCATTGAGGTGGCCTCTCTTGTTGCAGGGCACAGGCTCCAGGGGGTGAGGGCCTCAGTGGCTGCAGCCCCCTGGGTCTAGAGCATAGGCTCAGTAGTTGTGGCTTAGTTGCTCTGCAGTATGTGGAATCTTCCTGGATAAGGGATCAAACCCAAGTCTCTTGCATTGGCAGGTGGAGTCTTTATCACTGAGCCACCAGGGAAGCCCATAGATAAAAGTACTTTCAATCATCCTGTATATGGGGCTGTTCATCCTTGTTACAGGCATTAGGTGACAGAGATAAAGGTTAAAATAAAAACTATTTCTTCAAGCTGCTGATAAAGCAGGTACAGCTATACTTGAGCTATTTATGCAAAAACTGATAATCAAGTACCCTTCGGAGTCAAAGCTGCAACAAACTTAAGTGGCCTACAACAGCAAAAATTTATTATCTTAAAATTCTATAGTTTAGATGCCCAACACGGGTACTGATGCAGAAAATGTGGCCTCCGTGCACCGGTGCTAAATCGAATCTTGGAGACAGAGTTTGGATGAAGTAGAAATGAACAGAGGAGCCTGGCAGGCTGCAGTCTATAGGGTCGCACAGAGTCAGACACGACTGAAATGACTTAGCAGCAGCAGCAGCAATGAAGAGCTCGACTGCTTTGCCAGGCAAAGGGAGACACAGAGGGCTTGAGCTCTTCAAAAACGGTGTGTCTCAAATCTGGGGAATTTTTCATGGCAAAGGTTCAAATTTAGTCTGTCTGACCCTGACCTTACCCAGGGCAAAATGTACCCACTACACATGAGATTAAGTTTAAGAATCTTGTGATGAAAAGATTTTCCTGGATTATCCTTGTGAACCCATGAGTCTTTAAAAGAAACTTCCCTGGTTAAAGGTTCTCTGGACATGTTCCATAGACATGAGCCATTAACGGCTACTGTAAAACCATTAAAGGTTCCCTTTGTAGACTAATGTTCTTCTGTTGCTTAAAGATAGTGCAGATAGTGCAGAGGTCTCTGCCTTGTAAGACACGAGCATCCCCCTTAGGACCGCCCATCCTGGTCATCAGACTAATAACTAGGATGAAGTTACAGCATAACTTGGTCAGGGAAGTTCTGGACCAGCTAAGAGAAAAGAGCATGTCAAGACTTACCTAACATGTACTTGCATGGTCTGGGTTACATATAAGACTGAGTCTTGAGATGCTGGATCAAGGTGAAATATAAGATTGGAAAAGGAAGAGTTTATCTATATGGAAGTGCCTCATCATACAGGATTTTAAAAGCTTTCAAGTTATTTTCTCAACACCCTACTGCTAGTCAAGGGAGAAAGAGAAATGAAAGATCATGAATTTAGTCCTAGCTGAAAACCATTCTATGATGGGTAGACCCCTCAAGCCTTGGTGATAGAAGCCTAGTTATAGAAATTTCAATCAATTAGGTATATCGTAGTAAGAAATGAATTAGAACCGAATTATTCTTTAAAAATTTATGACTAATTTCTGGAGAACCAAGACTTGGGTTTGAACCCTGGGTTGGGAAGATCCCTGGAGGAGGGTATGGCAACCCACCCCAGTATTCTTCCCTGGAGAATCCTACAAACAGAGGAGCCTGGTGGGCCACAGTTCATCGGGTCACAAATAGTTGGACATGACTGAAGAGATTTAGCACAGACACACTTGCTTTAATGATACCAAATCTTATTCACCCCAAACCTACATAATAATCCAGTCCCTAGACGATTTTATGTGACATGCTATATACAGCTATTCCAGCAACTAAATTAACAGAGTTAAAATTCATTTTTAAGAAAAGTTGTGAAATCACATCATTTTAAAGCTGAGAGTAACATGGAGAGCATTCAGTTCAAAGCTGTGTCACGACTGAGCTCCCAAAGGGTGATGACTGTATCCCCCCATATGAACATAATGCCGAGAACTGACTTTTGTAACTCAGTGTTCAGCCCCCTGATGAATCCCACAGATGTTACTTAACATCCCCAAGGTTGGACAGCATGTTCGTGCCAATGCAAAACTTAGCCTAGTTTTATAGTCATGACTCTTTTTTAAAAAAGATCTTTCTTCTCCATGAACTATTTCTTAGTTCACTGAGAGATCAGCCATAGAACATAAACAGCCTAAAGAGAAGAGCCACACATTCACATTATTCATGGGGAAGTAGGGTCACCTTGGGTTAATGGAATTCCATCAGGCAAATAGATGATTAGAGACTTTTGGGTGAGTCAAGAGTGTCTTTCGGTATCTCTAGTCTCACCTCCCTGATCCTTCCTTTATCTGGCTTAGTTTCCTTTATCTAAATTTTACTGTGTGTTTTGCTGGTACTGGTGGTCTTGGGGGGAGAGCCAGGGGAAAAGGTGAAAATGGGCCACTGAGATCTTTTGTTGCGGGCAATATAATGATGATCCTAGATGTGGCCTCTGGATCTACTGTCACAATCATGTCAAACCCACATTTCTTTTATTATTATTACTAATAATTATTTATTTGGTCATGTCTTCATTGCTGCATGTAGACTTTCTTTAGTTGCGGTGAGCAGGGGCCACACTTTATTGGGACACACAGGCATCTCATCGCTGTGCCTTCTCTTTTTGCAAAGCACAGGCTCTTGGCAATTAGGCTTCAGTAGTTGCTGCACATGGGCTTAGTCATTGTGGCCCACAGGCTCAGCACGGCTCAGTAACTGTGGTGTGCAACTGGCTGGCTTAGTTTCTCCAAGACATGTGGAATCTTCCCAGACCAGAGATCGAACCCATGTCCCCTTCATTGGCAGGAGGACTCCTATCCACTGTACCACCAAGGAAAGTCCATCAAGCCCACATTTCTTTGGGCTGCTCCCCAGCTACTGAGTGTGGATTACTTGTTTTGAAGGATGGTGTGTTCTGGCAGCATCACAGGATTCTTCCAGCAGAGGATGTTGGTTTGGAGACATCCCAGCAGGCTGCCTGAACCTTCTTGGAATTTCGCTGCAGTTGAGATCTCTTCCTGGCCACTCCTCCTCTTTTTCCTTTCGCAGCATCGTTTCTGCGTTCTCATCTGAAGTCTCCCACCTTACGTTGTTCCTCTTGCACTTCAGATCCTGTCTTGACACCTGCTTCTCAGAAGATCCACACTAATGTAAGTGGGCCTGAGAATGCTCCAAGAAAACAGCAAAAAGATGATGAAGACTTGGGACTAACTAGCTCCCTTTCTGGTGGGCAAAGAGAACCATGTCTTGAGTGTTGGGTTGCCTGTTAATGCCCATGGAGCAAGGTGGTGGCCTAGTGGCAAACGATTCCACTGGTGGGCAGGTAGAAAATGTCCTGATGGAAGGGAAAATCATTGCAGCTGACATGGAAGAATGATGCCTACCAAGACAATGGAATTGACTGATTACTGCTAAATTCCACTGAAGCTTTGCAAAAACATGATGAGAAACTGAGGACTATGGAGAAATATCAGTGAAAATAAGAGAATACCTGATTCAGTGAGTAAGAACCATAGAAATGAAACCAGACACAGGTATATAAACCACACCATCCATTTGGTGCCTTGTAACAATAGATTTCCGGTTACTAAAATCTCTGCGCATTTGTGTGTGTATAGCCAAATTTCAGACCTGAATTGAGGCTAAGGTATAGAAGGAAAGGAGGAATGGGACTTCCCTGGTGGTCCAGTAATGAAGAAGACTCCGTTCTTTCAATGCAGGAGGTGCAGGTTCGATTCTTGGTTGGGGGACTAAGGTCTACATGCCTCGTGGTGCGGTGGAAAAAAAAAATTAAGTCAACTATACTTCAATAAAATTTTTTTAAAAAGGAGGAAAGGAGGAATAGATATTACATTTCTGAATCACACCCTTGTCTTCTAGAGAGGAAGATTAGCTCATCCAAGGGACAATAGCATTTTTTCTAATCTTAAAATTTATAGAAGGCATCATTGATAATATTTATTTCTATCTTGGATTTGCATAGTAGTTTTCTTCCAAACAATCTGGAACCCATACAGACGATGTTAAAAGCATGATTCATTTTGCTTGAAAATTTTATTAGAAAAATCTACTGCTGATTTGGTTTGCAAAAAGCTGGACTAAGGTCCCTTTATAACATTCTCTCTGCTACTATTTTGATTCTGTCTTCTTTGATTGAATGATTTCTATCCTTTTCTCTCTCATTCTTCCTCTCTTCTCTTTGGTATAAATTGAGTAAAGGAGATTTCCTCAGCACTGATTGATCATGTTACTTAATTATTTTCTCAACTGCCTGAAAACAATTTTTTTCTTTGCTTTGGGACCAACCTCAGTTTTTTGTTACATCTTCAGTTCTAAAGTCGCTGATACAAAATGTTTCTGACTTGCAGCTCATAGATCTTGTTTTTATTTAATGCCGCTTGATTTTTGTTCTCGTTGCTCTAAATGATTAAAGACATTTGGGCCCCCTTATTTATCATGTAGGAATAGTCCACAAACTCGTAGTATGAAAAGAGCAGCTTTAAATTATTGCTGAGGGAGTGAGTGGTTATAATTATAGGAAGCTAAAGGCTTCTGGTCAATGTAAGAAGCTGGCAGTATATTCTAGTTCAAACTCTTCCTTCCTTCAGTGAAAAAATCAAAACCTGTTGCTATGGACTGAATGTTATGGACTGAACTCCAAAATCTCTCCTTGAAATTCTAATGCCCATTATGATGGCATTTGAAGATGGCGTCTTTGGAAGTCATTAGGTCATGAGCATGGAGACCTCAAGATGGGATTTGTGCCCATGTAAGAAGAGACACAGAAGAGCTTGCCTCCTCTTTCTACTCTCCACCATGTGAGGACAATAAAATAAAAAAAAAAAAAGCTCCTGCTGCAAGGGAATTTTAAAGGGACAGTTAACTTTCTCAAATTAGTAAATTGCTGGAGGTGGGAATGGGACACCGTTTTAAAATGATGGGACTTCCCGATAGTCTAGTGGTTAAGACATTGTGCTTCCACTGCAAGGGGCATGAATTTGCTCCCTGGTCAGGGAACTAAGATCCTGCAGGCAGTGAGGCCAGCAGAAAACACGCCCCTGCCACTCCCCCCCAAAACAAACAACAACAAAACCACATCACGTGCATTTCATGCGTCCATATGTAAGCAAAGTTTTGAAAAGAAAACAAGGAAAGGCATACTAAGACAACCAAAAATAGCTCTTTTTATTCCAATCTACTGTTTCAACACTCCCCACCTGCCTTGTGCCCTTAAATCTTTATTTGGAAATGTGAGAATCTTGTAAATACAAGAATTAGAATTACTGTAACAATCATTGGTGAAGCTATTTTTAAAACAATTTTCATAGCATTTCATTTAATCATGTTGCTAAAATAGAATCTCTTCACCATGCAATCCAGATACTTTACTGAGAGGGCTGACAATCTTTGTATCTGCTTGTGTGAATATGGAAGTTCTACTGTTAGCAAATTTCAATTGCATAATACAGTGTTATCAACTATAGTCAACATGTCATGCATTAGATCCTCAGAACTTGATTCTTCTTGTAACTGAAAGTTTGTGCCTGTTTACAAACTGATTCTAATTTTCCCTCATCTACCCGCTGGTAACCAGTGAAGTTATTATTTTTTTTTGTACTCCATCAACCATTTTTATTTTTTACTGACAATCTTCCTAAATGAAAGATAATTAATTGTTTAAGTTAATTTATAAGAAAGAGATTAAAAATCAAGTACAAATCTTGGTGATTCTAGAATTACCAGGAAAAATAACCATCTCCCTTTTATTAGCAGTTTACTCTCATAGCAAGAAATGCAAAGACCTGGAAACGTTTTCTAAGTATCAGGAGCTTGAAGGACATATCGATGGGACAGTTCCCAGAGGGAGCAGAATAGACAATGCTCATGGATAATGAAGCAGGGCATTCCCTGTGCTTCAATAAAAGTCTTTCAAACAAGCTCTTGAAGTTGTCTCTTGTGCTAAAGGATTAAGCCATTAACCTTAACTGTGCCAATGCGTTTTTACTTTCAAACCCCACTTAATTAGTATCCAAGGTAATATTTAGTACAAACTTCATATCGAAGAACGTGTAAAAGCATTAGCTGCTCATAAACATGATGGTCTTTTGAGACACCAGAAAGGAAAAAGATGCCAGGCAGAATATAAACTGTTATGTACATAAATGGTAATATAATTTGAGCCAAGAGGATACATTGCCAGAAGGCTTGGTAACATACTAAAGTGTAGCACCGTCTAAAATAACTTTCTATGATAGTAGAAATGTTCTGTTTATCTGTTCAGTAGGACAGCCAGTAGCCACGTGTGGCTGTTGAGGATGGAAATGTGGCTAATGCAACTGAAGAACTAAATTTTATTAATTTTAAGTTTAAATTAAATTGTTGCATGTGGCTCGGGCTACCATATTGAACAGTGCAATTATAATGACTTATGATAAATCATTGGAATACAATTGCATGAAATCCTGATCATGTTTAGGTGAATGATGGCCATATTAATAGCTCTTTGCCACCATTGCCTCCTCTGCAACCTCCGCCCCACTACCCTCCCCCCTCCCCCTGCCATCCCCGACATTGGGTTTCCCTGTGTGGCTCAGTGGTAAAGAATCTGCCTGCCCATGTGGGAGACATGGGTTCAATTCCTGGGTTGGGAAAATCTTCTGGAGAAGGAAATGGTGACTCACTCCAGTATTCTTGCCTAGGAAGTCCCATGGAGGAGCCTGATAGGCTACAGTACATAGGATTGCAAAAAAGTTGGACAAGATTGAGCAACTAAACAATGGCATCAACAATCTTCCTTGAAAACCTCTTTGTTTTCAAAGGTAGTTTGCTTGACATCATAGTGGCTGTGTTGACAAGTCTCGTGCTTAAGGAAAAGTAAGATCTTGAAGTCAAATCTAGCCTCTATACCCCGAAACTGAATTAAATCTCTGAGACAGAGTTTTGGGTGAAATAGAAAAGAATGGTTTTATTGCTAGGCCAGGCAGAGGGGGCCACAGTGGGCTAATTAGGACGCTGTGGCCCCCTCTGTCTGGCATAGCAATAAAAAAGTGCATGTTCTGATCTGGACGGGGTAGTGAGGAGTTTTATAGTTATGGTTTAAAGACGTGATCAGCTCATGGACATTCTTCTTTTTTTTTAATTTTTATTTTTCATTCTTCTGATGGTTGGTGGTAAGGTAAATGGGAGTCAGCATTGTCAATGTTCCAACTGGTTTGGGGTGTAGGTGCTTGTGGGCATCATACCATTAATTTCTCCCACCTGGCCTGAATTTCAGTTTCTGCAAAACAGCTTGAAGATATTGCTATGTGTATCCCTTGAGGGGGAACCAGGACTCTATCCCAAAGCTCCACTATTATTTCTTGACTGTTCCTCCCTGTCTCTATAGCCCCTCCCTTCCCTAACTAGCCTCTGTTTGGATGTTCCCTTTGGAACTCAGTGAAGGTCTTTGCCAACAAATGTCCGTCTAGTCAAAGCTATGGTTTTTCCAGTAGTCCTGTATGGATGTGAGAGTTGGACTAAAAAGAAAGCTGAGCACCGAAGAATTGTTGCTTTTGAACTGTGGTGTTGGAGAAGACTCTTGAGAGTACTTTGGACTGCAAGAAGATCCAACCAGTCCATCCTAAAGGAAATCAGTCCTGAATATTCATTGGAAGGACTGATGCTTGCTGAAGCTGAAATTCCAATACTTTGGCCACCTAATGTGAAGAACTGACTCATTGGAAAAGCCCCTGATGCTGAGAAAGATTGAAGGCAGGAGGTGAAGGGGATGGCAGAGGATGAGATGGTTGGATGGCATCACTGACTCAATGGACATGAGTTTGAGGAAACTCCAAGAATTGGTGATGGCCAGGGAAGCCTGGTGTGCTGCAGTCCATGGGGTTGCAAAGAGTTGGACACAGCTGAGCGACTAAACTGAACTGAAGTGAAGATCTTAGAGGCTGAATAAAGCTCATTTCCTATCATCAAGAAATGGAGGACAAAGAAAAGCTATTGTGCCCAGGGGCCCCACAGAGTCTTGCTTTGTATCAATCTCAGGGCTGCTGTTGACTTCAGAGATTGTTTTTCCAAGGCCAGATGAAATGGAGAGATGAAGCTATGTCTTAATATCTTTAAAAAAATATCTTCCTTCAGAAAAATTTCCCCTGAATTCCAGATTGTGTTAGGTTGATTAATTTCAGTCGAACACCATTCTCTCGCTGTGTTTGCTGGTTAGAGCAGTGAGCTGATGTATCATTAGCTTTGTATTCTAAGGCCATGACTAATTTGCCAGGAAGTTTTCTTTATTGCACAAGCTCTCAAAGGTGTTTATAGATGTATTTGAGTTCCCTTTATGGCTCCTAGGATGCACATATCTGAATCACAGAACCACCCTCATGCACTTGGCTTATTATACACAAAGATGTACAGGACCATCTATAAAAGGAAAGACAAAGACCATGTTTGAAATACCCAGAGGCCAATTATCTTCACAGCATCTAGGTGACACTATATGGGTTAGGTTATGGAGCAAGTTATTTTTTAGTTGTTCTGCTTGCTTTGTATCTAACAACTGCCCACATACCTAATGCAACAAGTGTAACAAGGAACACAATTAACCATCTCTCCTCTCTGCTTCCCTTCTACTCTCTTCCTTCCTGTAACCTTCCAGAGTAATTACTACTATGGATTTTCGAAAGGCTATGTGCTCTGCACTGTGGAAGGGCCTGAGATAAAGCATAGTTGGTTTTTGCTCTCAAATAGCCTGGAATGTGTCAGAGTTCTAAGTGTGCAGAGATTGTTCTATAAATGCTGGTTACAGAACTTGCAAATTACTGGGGAATTAATGCATAGGAGGGTGCTTATCGAGACCCAGAAAAAAGTGAAAGTTGCTCGGTCGTGTCCGACTCTTTGCAACCCCATGGGCTGTAGCACACCAGGCTCTTCTGTCCATGGAATTCTCCAGGCAAGAATATTGGAGTGGGTAGCCATCCCTTTCTTCAGGGGATCTTTCAGACCTAGGGATCGAACCCAGGGCTCTTTAATGCAGGTGGATTCTTTACCGACTAAACATTGTACATATCCTCTGCCTTTGGGGAGCTGGAAGTTTAGGCAGGAGGGGAAAAAAGCAGCACACATTAAACAAATATTAAACAATTAAATTTAAACTGTGAGACAGTGATTATTTTAAATATAAATAGGCATTTTAAAGGACCCAAACTAGGGAATTCCCTGGTGGCCCAGAGGTTAAGATTTCACATTTTCACCACTGAGGGCCTGGAATTGATGCCTGGTCTGGGAACTAAGATCCCACAAGCTGTGCTGCATGGCAGAAGAAATTTAAGAAAGAAAGGAGTGAAACTAATGAGAAAAGAGGTAGAGAAGAGGAGATCTCTGTTCCTTTTTGGCTTCTTCTATGTAGGCAATAACTTTGGTCTATGATTAGTAGATAAACTAAGCCAATCAAATCCATGACCATTGATGAACCTGTAACCATTTCCATATTAGCACTGTACACTAAATTTGCTGAGGTCTTAATGATCCTTATAGTTTAAGACAACTATTGTTAATCATGAAAATTCCCAGTGAGGCTGGGGAATAGTGCTAGACAGGGTGTGATTGTTGTAGCTCTCAGAGAAATTCTGAAGATCAGAAGTACTGAAATAGGAGACAAAAGAGTGCCCGATAGCTGCAGTCTTTGGCTCCAAGGAATCAACATAGGGTACCTTTGATCCGGCCTTCACAGCTATTCTAAGTCCTGCCCTGTGCCTGGAGGTTGACCAGTGTAGATGAAATCAAGAGATGCCTTGGCCTTCTGCTTTCCAGCTGGGCTTGGTCAATGGATTAAGCTGGCAAGATACCAGAGAGAGAGAGGCGAACGGAGTCAGAGTATTGATTCTTCTGGCTTTCTACTTTGGAATCATGATGGGTTGGCTGCCTTCATTAACTGAAAGGTCACAACTCCTGTTGGGGGGTCCTTTTTGTGTAGCTGTCACTCTTGATCCTTGCCCTTTTAGGTCTAGAGATGAACCACCTACTAGTCCTAAGGTACAAATCCTTGCTGTACAAATCCTTGTTGACTTCCTGACTCCTGCCTGAACTCGGGTAGCCTCGGCCTGCAACAGCTTGAAGTGGGGCTTGGGTTCCCAGCTGGAGATCGAGGCTGGGTCCCAGCGGTGAGAGCGCCAGATCCTAACCACTAGACCAGCGGTTGGTGACAAGGGCCCTGGCTTTTCAGCTTTGCAGAAAAGAATTCCTACGAAGAATAGGAATAGTGAAGCAAGTAAAGTACTTAGGAGAAAAAGAGTACTGTAGGTGTGGACAGACACATGGCTGGGCTGAGAGAGAGTCACTGAGGGGCACCCTGTGGCAGTTTGAATTACCTTTATGGGGCATTTCTTCCGGGTTTCCCTTGGCCAATCATTTTGATTTGCCTGGTTCACAGCCTATACTTGGCTTATCTCAGGATCCTCCCTTGTGTGCACACACATCTCTTTGCCAAGATGGATTCTGCTGCAAAGGCCTGTGGGCAAAGCATCCCTTGACAGCACTCATCTTTGACCTCCAAGGAACCTTTTTGTGCATGTGTGGTCTGGGAAGTCTCCAGACTTCAAGAACGAGAAATGCATGGTCTGGGCAGGGCCCAGCTTCCTCCCTTAATTGCCCTACTATTCCTGTCTTGGAGTTTCAGTCCACATGGAATGAATGAATCTCCAGTCTCTTTACCCTGGGCACGAGGGTGGGGGTGAATGGGGGTGGAATTCATCTACCTCCTGCCTTTGTCCATTGCTTGGTAAATAGAGTTGTTATTACACTCAAGTACCCAACTGCAGCAAGCTGCTGATTTCCAGCTTAGTGTAGGTTCTGGGATGGCTGAGGAGCTTCAATGCGGTGGTTACATCTACCCATGAGACCATTTCTTCCAAGCCACGCTGAGATGCTAACTTGGATGGCATATGTGAGTTTTTCTTTTTTAAACATTTATGAAACTAACACAACATTGTAAAGCAATTATCCTCCAATTTTTAAAAAAAGAGGAAAAAGCAAATATTTGTTTATTGGGCTGTGGGATCTTCAATCTTCATTGTGGCATGTGGGGTCTTTAGCTGTGGCATATGAACTCTAAGTTGTAGCATGTGGGATCTAGCTCCCTGGCCAGGAATTGAACCCAGGTCTCCTACATTGGGAGCACAGAGTCTTAGCCACTGGACCATCAGGGAACTTTCAGCATGTATGAGTTGGAGAGTGGAGTAAACCTAATTGATGCGATGACAGTGGTTGTAACCAATCATTTGCGGGAAAATACTGTGGACTCCACCTCTGAAGAGAGTTCCAGCATGCAGGGAGACAGAGCCGCCCAGTTGTAGGCAAACAGTGACTGCCAGCCACTCTTGTCAATGTTTTCGGTAGCTACACCAGGATCACTTCCCATGTGTGCTTGCAAAAAACATTGAATTGCCCACACTGCTTAATTAGCTAAAGCTCTAACAGCCCCATTTGCATGTGAAAAATGCTGTTTGCACGAGAAAATGCAGAGTTTTGTGCACACAAATGATTTGCTTATACAAAATTGTATCTAACATTTTGGGTTCTCAAAAACTTATTACTTAAAGCTCATGGTCTTAGAGCAGTTATAACAAGATGGGAAAGCAACCTGATGTCAGTCTTTCTTTTTCCACGTGCGGTTTTATCCCAGGCCTTCACATCCTATCTGCTTGTCTTTAACTGCTCTCTTTCTGAATCTGCCCAGGAGATTCAAGGAGTTGGGGTTGGCGAGTGGTGGCGGGGCAGGGGGAAGAAACAGAGGCTGACATCCTGCTTCACTTCCCACTGACAGCTGAGCTCTCGTCATAGTGCCTTGCAACCAACATTGATGTGCAAATCAAGATCTCACAAGGATTTGTAAGTCCCAGGTGGAACACCTCGCAAAAGCATTTTAAAAACAAAATAGCCTTTTGACGTGTGAACTGATTAAGTGTGATATGCCCTTCCCTTTGAGGATAAACTTGGAGAACTCTGAAGTAAGACCCACAGGATGGCTGGTCAGACATTAGTCACTCATTCCAAGGTAGTATGTTAACATCCCAGAGCAAACTTGGGGCTTTACTCTGGAGCAAAGTAAAATTATGGCACTGAAAACCTTTGTACTGTCCGTGTTGTTGAGTAGCTAAGTTGTGCCCAATTCTTTTCTGACCCCATGGACTGTAGCCTACCCTCCGTCCATGGAATTTTCCCAGGCAAGAATACTGGAGTGGGTTGCCATTTCCTTTTCCAGGGGCTCTTGCTGATCCAGGGATTGAACCCTTGTCTCCTGCATTACCAGGTGGTGTCTTTATCACTGAGCCACCTGGGAAGGCCTTCAGACTGTCCGTAGCCCACATGATTTTGTTTTAGCCATGAAGTGATATTTCCTATTCAAATAAAGAATGTTTGGTATTGAAACTGTTAAGTAGTTTGAAAAGCTTACAGTTCGTGTAAGTCAATCAACCAACTCTGTCAAATAAATATTTATTTCCTACTGTGGGCTGGGTAGCATCTAGGCTGCCAAAGTGAAAATAAAGTGAAAGTGTTAGTCGCTCAATTGTGTACTCTTTGCAACCCATGGACTGTAGCCCACCAGGTTCCTCTGTCTGTGGGATTCTCCAGGCAAGAATGCTGGACTAGGTTGCCATTTCCTTCTCTAGGGGATCTTCCCGACCCAGTGATTGAACCCAGTGCTCTCACACTGCAGGCAGATTCTTTACCATCTAAGTCACCAGGGAAGACTGCCAAAGAAATACTAAAAAAGTTATGGTCCTTGACCTCAGGGAAATTATATACTTACTGAGTTAAAGGAAATACATATGAAATGAGATAAGTAGTGAAGAATATGGTAGAGTGTTATATTCATATTGATATTTACTGAACACCTATTAAATGTTAGCCATGGTAGTAGGGGTAAAATGGTTGGATTTTGCTTTGATTCAGAGGTGCTTACTATCTGGTTGGTGAGTGATGTGGGCCTAGGTTGTATTTGTTAGAGAATTTGAGAAGGGGGAGGGCATAGTAGGCTGGGATAATTGAGAAATGACAGAATTTCAGCTGACTCTTAAATGATGGGTAAGATTTCAGTGGTTGAAGATGAGGAGTCAGCTTTAATCAAAGAAGAGGAATATAGGGCTGGAAGCTGGAATATGCATGATAGAATGGGTTAGAAAAGGAGCTGACTGGCTTATTTTTTTAAGAAAAATATTAATTATTTTGTAATAATTATACAAAACTACAAAAAATTTATAATAATTTGAAGCGCAGTTAATTTGCAATATAACAGATGTATAGCAAAGTGATTCAGTTATGCATCTATTAGACATAAATATATATATATATTTTCAGATTCTTTTCCATTATAGGTTATTACAAAATATGGAAAATATTCCCCTGTGCTGTACAGTATGTCCTTATTGGATTCCTATTTTATATACAGCAGGGTGTAGCTGTTAATTCCAAATTTCTAACTTATCCTTTCCTTGCCCCTTCCCCTTCAGTAACCATAAGTTAGATTTCTAAGCCTGTGAGTTTATTTCTGTTTTGTAAATAAGTTCATTTGTATCATATTTTAGATTCCACCTGTAAGTGATCTCATAGAACATTTGCTTTTATCTGTCTTCATTTGGTATGATAATCTCTAGGTTCATCAGCATTGCTACAAATAGCATTATTTCATTCTTTTTGTAGCTGCATAATTTTCCATTGCATATGTATACAACAGGAGAGGCAGTAGCAACCCACTCCAGTGTTCTTGCCTGGGAAATCCCATGGACAGAGAGGCCTGGTGGGCTACGGTCCATGGAGTCGCAAAGAGTCAGACATGACTGGGTGACTGAACTCACACACGTATACATCTTCTTTATTCATTCACCTGGCAATGAATGAATGACACGTTGTGTCCATATCTTGGCTATTGTAAATGCTGCTGCTATGAACACTGGAGTGCATGGGTGTTTTTGAATTAGGGTTTTCATCTTTTTGGGCTTCCGAAGTGGCTTAGTGTTAAAGAATCTGCCTGCCAATGCAAGAGATGCAAGAGACATGGGCTCAGTTCCTGGGTCAGGAAGATCCCCTGGATGGGGAAATGACAACCCGCTCCAATATTCTTGCCTGAAAAATTCCATGGACAGAGGAGCCTGGCAGGCTACAGTCCATGGGGTCAAAAAGAATCTGACAGGACTGAGCAGGCACACACTTTGTAACTTTTGTCTTTTTAACTGGCTTATTTTTTAAAGACAGGAATTGGTTTGGAGAGTAGTAGGGGATGTGTCCTTCTCTCTTTGACTTTGCCCTAGAAACTTTAAAGACGGGGACCATCAGGGTACACCTCGGTGGGGAACATCAGTTAGGTGGCATGTCATGCTGCCAGGAACGATATTCCTTTCCACTCCTTTCTCTTTAATTGCCAGGCGTCTATCTTTTACAATAGAGTGCCTTTTCTTCTGCAGATAAACGCCAGGTGAGCTCTCGTTTTATATGTGGGAATGTTTCAGCAGTGTCCTCAGCAAAAGCCCTGTCATCAATCACTCTTGACAAAGTCGGGGATGAAGGAGGAGGGGAGAAGTTTGCTTTTCATTTAGGGAGGCACAAAGGTCAAAGCCAGCTTTGCTCTCAGTAGGGTTTTCAGTCCCAATATTCTGGTCTACACCTTTCTTTCTTTCCTTGTCAGACTTGTAGCATTTTTTTCTGCCCTTTTCAGCTTCTTTCTTATACGAAATGTATTTTACAAGTCTCTGTCAGGGCCTATGAAATATCCTTGATGCACAAAGTCTAGAGGGCCTGTAAAAAATTCCCTCATCTTGTATTATTCAGGGAACACTGATCAGTCCTTTCTTGTCTCTACATCTCCCTTCTTGGCTCTGCTGTGAAGACAGGGCTGGGACAGCCAGACTGATGGAGGAAGGAAAGAAGAGAAATGGCAAACAGAAGGAAAGTAATTCTGTGTTGGGCCAGCCACTGGCTCATGCTCAGAGCGGGGTAGATACAAGGGAGCCGAATGAAATTGCAGAGAAGTCTTGGACTGGCTTGGTGGGATGGGAGCAGTCCAAGCTGAACAACAGAGTGGACTTGCTGAGTAATTCAGATCGGACCTCAGTCTAGCCTGGATGATCAGTGCACGTTAGAGAATCAGAACCTGACTGCGGGCGAACCAGAGGCTTAGCTTAAGCTCTGTGATGGTGTGTCAGGGCCAAGCATGGGTCAGTGAACCAGTGAAGTTGCTCAGTCGTGTCCGACTCTTTGCGATCCCACTGTAGCCTACTTGGCTCCTCCATCCATGGAATTTTCCAGGCAAGAATACTGAAGTGGGTTGCCATTTCCTTCTCCAGGGGATCTTCCCCACCCAGGGATCGAACCCAGGTCTCCCGCTTTGCGGGCAGACGCTTTACCGTCTGAGCCACCAGGGGTCAGTAGTCAGATAAAAATCAAAACTAGGAAGACATCACAGCACAAGGAAGGACGGGGAGGCACTCAGTCCAGGTGTAGAAATGGAAACTGCCTCCTTCCTGAGATCCACAACAGAGAGGAAAACATGCTCTCCCCGGGGAACAGGACTTAACACAGGCGACAAGGTTAGCCACCTGCAGGGCCAGGCAGGTACCCAAAGAGTGAGGAGAGCATGCTGTAGGAAGGCATGAAGGAGTGCTGGGGACTGTGGTCAGTCAGACTCTGCCCATCCTGACTGTCTGAAGGGAGAGGTTGCTCCTCAGGGCTAGTAGATACCTAGTCACCTAGAGGAAAACAAGCCCAGTACTGCCAGTTCTGATGTTTTTCAAAAGAAAAAGTTTAAAAAAAAAAAGAAAAAATTGGATTTTTGAAACCAATCTTCCTTAAAAAAAAGTCTTGGCAATGAATTCACATTTTTTGAAAAACACCATAAGGCCAGGATTGTACAGGCTAAACCAAACACATCCGTGGGCTGCCCATGTGCCAGTCCCGTAGGTGGGAAGAACGGGCTCCCTGCCACTGGACAGAATTGACATCTCCACTCCCTACTGCCTGACTGTCTGACTCTTTGACCTGTGTTACTAGCCCTTTGAAAGCCTCTGGATCCTTATAAGCGAGAGGTAGACAGTAATAATTTAGGTATAGAGTGCTGTAATAATTACTAGTGATATATGTGGAGTCCCTTATCTACTTTATTCTTTTAAGGACTTTAACACTAAGCTTTACATATTTCATGAGCACAGTTTGATCTGTTTTGACATGTGCATACACCTATGAAACTATCACACAATTTAGTATAAGGAAGTCAAACATTTTCTTGTACTTCTTTGCATTCTTGTTTGGAAAATCCCATGGACAGAGGAGCCTGGTGGGGTATATAGTTCATGGGGTCACAAAAGAATCGGACACGACTGAGCAACTGAACTGCCCCACCACTAATTCTGCTTGGCTCAAGAAAAGGCATCCAGGGATCAGGGAGAGGCTGATGGGGTAGAGAATTCGTAGAAGTGGGAGGAAGAGGAATCTCACAGGGAAGGTCAGTCAACCAGTGGTCAGCAAAATTGTGGTTGCTTTCAGAGCACTCGGTGGAAACCAGGAGCCATGCTGCCTCTCTCTAGGGGATACAAAAAGGCAAGGATGCCTATAGTGCGAATCGAGTCTCAGACAACTGAAAAGTAAATAACAGAGAACACAAATGTACACACGATAGCAACAGGTAATAGAGGATTAGTTTCTAAATCCTCGTTGGCTCCAGCACCAGCAACCAATTATTGTATTTACTGATCTGGCTATGAGTATGACAACAGTAACTTACTATGTCAAAGACTGAGGAGGGTATCTTACTTCCTCAGTCTAAGCAGAGAATCTACCCTACTTAGTAACTAGTAATGCCCACCCCCACCTCCCCACCTCCTATTCGCCTAGTTCCCATCCCCCACCCTCTCCCGCATCACCATTCTCCATTCTGTCTCAAATCTGTTTCTCTTTCTCTTCCTGTCTTCCATCTGCTGTCTTATTCTCCTTTCTTCTCTCATCCAAAGGGCTGTGAAGTCCTCCTATATATTCTCCCTCCCATGTATCTCTTTAAATCTGTCCCTCTTTTTAATTCCTAGTGTCTATAAATTTCTCATTTCCTAATTCACTTTGCTTAATCTAGAATTATGCATCACCTTGATGCCTTTCTTCCCCCCCAAAGCTGACGTGCCTCTTTGCTGTCTGTTGAATGAAGGTCAGATTCTTTGACATACTATTCAAGGTCCTTTATACACTCTTCTGTATCTAGCCCACAGACCTATTTTTCCTTCTACTCCCTTCATCCTACAAACCCCAAGACCCTCACTTTAGAAGCTCTTTGTTGGGAAAGACCTCCATAGATTACATTCATTGCTGAAGGATAATTGATTCTGTGATTTTTCTTAGATCCTACAATAACTCTGTTTGAAACTTTATTACTTTCTGTTTAGGCATATACATGCTTCCCTAAAACATGCCTCCCATCCCCCTTAATGTTAATAACTTAAAGACATCCCAATAACTTAATCCATCATTAGCTGAGGTCTGTTTGGTCGTTTTTCCAAGAGCCACGCCTGCTTGATGCATTGCTCCCTGCTTGGTCATGACAGTCCTGGATGCATTATGTCACTCAATGTTTTCACCCCAGAATAATAAATAGCAGAAATGAGACATCCGCCTACAATTTATTCCTGTTATGTCTTTTCCTTCCTGAAAAGGAAATGCCAACACTTCTAAAATGAGAAAGCTAGGTCAACTTAACCCTTTAAAAAGTTACTATGGATCTAAGGGACAGTCACATCCTTTTTTGTGTGTGTGTCTTACATGTTTGGTTGAAACACAAAAATATTTTTGCCTTTAGCTTGAAAAAGTGTTACATTAATGAATTAAGAGTGAATGCGAACATATGTGTCACTGTACTCACCACAGGGACCCACGGACATGGTAGACTGGGCCCGGAGGGAGGTGGTTGAGAGTGGTGGGTGGTCGAGAGCGTGGATTTTGGACTCAGGCCCTTCTTCTCTTGTTTACTAAGTGAATGCTCTTGGATCTACAATTGCTGAAGTCTTCAGTTCAAAAAAATGAAAATGACTGTTTATATCACATAGGGTCCAGGGTGGATGAAATGAGCTAGTATAAGCAAAATATCTAATATATATATAAATATAATATATATAGCAAACTCTTAGTAAGTGGTATTATTTTTAATTTGGTAGAGAAGTATACAGACCATGATAACTCATACATTGGAGAAGGAAATGGCAACCCACTCCAGTGTTCTTGCCTGGAGAATCCCAGGGACGGGGGAGCCTGGTGGGCTGCCGTCCATGGGGTCTCACAGAGTCAGACACGACTGAAGCGACTTAGCAGCAGCAGCAGCAGACATAAACGAAGTAGCTGTAGAGAAAGAGTATCTAACAGAGTTCTGGGGTAGATTTCACTGAGATTGCAGGAGTGTCTAACATTTATTGAATGCTTATAATGTGCTAGGAAATGTTCAATTCTCACCACAAACTTTTGAGGTTAGATGCGATTGCTCATCTCTGTTTCAGCTATGGCCGTATCAGCAGATCCCTATACATACGAAAGTCAGTAACTGGATACATTTGAGGCTAGGAGGCAACGGATCTCCTGTACAGGGATCGAGGTGATGCACTCGAGGAGCTGAGAGTCGTAACAATGGAGAAGAGAGGAAGAAATCTCTACCAGGTCTAAAGGGGAGGAAGCAGGGACCGGCTTCATGCTTCTTTCCTGTGATTTCTAGGGGCGCTCAGAGTGCTTTGTATAAAGTAGTTAACAGTAAATTAATGAATTTAGAAAAATAATCTGTAAAATATGGTTTGTCACCACCAGTATATTCATAGGAAACAGCAAGAAGCATCCATATAAATATTATGCTTATTTTTTAGATTTTATTTTTTTTGTGAGCTGTTTTTTTTTAAATTTTTTATTTTTCTTTATTTTTCTTTATAATACTGTATTGGTTTTGCCATCTATTGACATGAATCAGCCACAGGTGTACATGAGTTCCCAATCCTGAACCCCCCTCCCACCTCCCACCCCATATCATCTCTCTGGGTCATCCCCGTAAATATTATGCTTTAAAAAAAACTTGAATGATAAAATCACTAGTCGCTCTGTGGAGAGAGGTTTACTGTCTTGGGGGAAAAGTGTTTTCTGTAAAGACCAACCACGAATTATCTGTTGATTAAAAAAAAAAAAAAATAGAAGGCACCTGGAAAACAGGGAGAGAGAAGTAGAAGATCCAAATGGTAAAAGATTGAAAGCAGATGAGGGAGAAAGGCACGCGGTGCAGGCTGTGTGATGTCTTGCTGCTGCTCTGCCAAGTCGCTTCAGTCATGTCTGACTCTGTGTGGGCTGCAACCTGCCAGGCTCCTCTGTCCATGGGATTCTCCAGGCAAGAATACTGGAGTGGGTTGCCACGCCCTCCTCCACGGGATCTTCCTGATCCTGGGGTGGAATCCAGGTCTCTTGCATTGCAGGCAGATTCTTTACTGCTAGGCCACCAGGGTTTCCTTGTGTATTTCTTTGAGCCAAAGTCACTGGTCCACTGAAAGGGAACAAGCCAGCTTGCTGAACGATGTCAACACAAACCAACAACAGAACCTGGAAAGCGTCTCAAAAACTGTCCAACTGAAGAAAAATTTAATCTCATCACTTGTCTGACACTGAAGACAAAACAACTGCTTACCTTACAGGGTCTTCAAACTTTTTAGCAGGTTTTGTTGGATGGTGCATACTGTCTTGGGCCTTCTCGCTGGCTTAGGAGTAAATAAGACTTATTATCATTAAAGCAAGTGGGCCTGTAATGCAGGAGCCCAAAGGAGATGCGTGTGGGATCCTTGGGTTGGGAACTTCCCCTGGAGGAGGACATGGCAACCCACTCCAGTATTCTTGCCTGGAGAATTCCATGGACAGAGGAGCCTGGAGGGCTACAGTCCCCAGTGTCTCAAAGAGTCAGACATGACTGAGATGCACATTGTTTTGCAGACTGGCTGCCAGAGAGAACATAGCTTGCAAAGGAAGTGCCATCAACCTGGGGCACTCTGATCCCAGGCACCCTCTAGGCTCTGCTTCTGGAGGAAGGTGTGATAAACTTCCAGTCAGGTTAATAGCACCAAGCTTTTAGGTAAAAAAGCGGAAACTCCAGTACTCTGGCCACCTCATGCAAAGAGTTGACTCATTGGAAAAGACTCTGATGCTGGGAGGGATTGGGGGCAGGAGAAGGGGATGACAGAGGATGAGATGGCTGGATGGCATCACTGACTCGATGGACGCGAGTCTGAGTGAACTCCGGTAGTTGGTGATGGACAGGGAGGGCCTGACGTGCTGCGATTCATGGGGTTGCAAAGAGTCGGACACGACTGAGCGACTGAACTGAACTGAACTGAACTGTACAGTCTACAAAGCGCCTTCACACACTTTATCCGTTGGGTGTCATAGAATCCTGATGGAACAGACCTTATCACCCAATTTATTAAATTTGAAGGGCTGAGTCTCAGAGCAGTCAGCTGAAGCGTCTCGGGTTGTGTGGTAAAGCTAGGATACCTGTCTCCAATGTCAGACTGGAGGCTCAGTGCTTCTTCCTTATCATCGTTTGCGTCTGCAGACTAGTCATGTGGGCTATTTCTAGAGCTGAGGTCTGTTCCCAGGTCAGTGTCCAGAAAACCCAGAAATAAGGACGGTGCATACTCTGTGATGATTAAATGAGCTTCTGTTAGCTAGGATTCTATAATTATTTTTAATTAATTAGTCCAGTAGAGTCCATTCAATGGAAGAATCTACATATACTAATTGAAGAGTGTTGTTTTTTTTTAAAAAAAACTCTTTAAGAATGCTTGAATCTATTCTGTACAATGATTAATATATAATACACAAACAACACACACATATTATAAATGCCATGCTATTCACTGATATGTCTCTGTTTTGTTTTGTTTTGTTTTTTTTTTCACTAAAGAAATTCCAAAATGTGCTAACAAGTCTGCACCTAACAAAGTAGCCATGGTTTCCTCTAGACCAGGGCTGTCCACAGACACATGATGCTGGTGGTTTAGTTGCTAAGTCGTGTCCAACTGTTTGACATTGCTTTACAATGTTGCACTGTTTCTGCTCTACAGCAAAGTGAGTCAGCTGTATGTACACATATATCCTGTCTGTTTTGATTTCCTTCTCATATAGGTCACCACTGAGCACTGAGTGGTGTTCGCAGCCTCCTGTGCTATACAGCAGGTCCTTGTTGGTCGTCCATTTCAAATATAGCAGAGTGTACATGCAGATCTCAAGCTCTCTGACTATTCCTCCTCCCTCCCTTCCCCTCAGTCAAGTTCATTCTCTAAGTCTGTGAGTCTGTTTCGTAAATAAGTTCATTTGCTTAATTTCTTTTCAGATTCCGCATATAAGAGATATCATAAGATATTTCTGTTTGTCTGACTCAATTCACTCAGTACGACAATCTCGAGGTCCATCGACATCAAAGTTCAATTCTAAAAAGATGAGATAGGTCATCGAAATGTGTGGATCTAGCCAGGTGTGAGAAAAAAGAAGTGGTTGAATCTACAAGGGATTTGGAAAACGTGGGTCCAGCCCAAATTCAAAATTAAAGCCCCCAAAGAAACAACTCTGTGCCAGTCTAAAATTTTTTGGGACAGTATTATCCTCAGTATAACCCAAAGCAATCAGCCTGTGTTCTCTTTGGCACCAAAATACACTGAAATATTGTCTTAATGTTCTTCTACTATTGCCATTATTCCATTCCTACCTTCTGGTAACAATAGCCTGGAGCATTATTGCTTGAATTTATGATTAAAATATTACTCTTATACCATGTGTAATAATGCATAGTCTGGAGAGGATCCTGTGGGCATTTTTCCCTATGATATTTTCTTTTTTGGTTATGACAAGGGGTTTTAGCATGGTGATAAGTGGATGTGGGAAAGGCCTTTTTCACTGGCTTAGGAGATTTTATCCACAAGGCCTTGTGGAAGAGTCCTTTACTAGTCAGTTAGAATTCCCTGGGAGGAAGGGCTTCACTGGTGTCCATACATATTTTTGAAATTTTATTTATTTTTATGGCTGTGCGCGGACTTTCTCCAGTTGCAGTGAGTGGGGGCTCCTCTCCAGCTGTGGTGTGCAAGGGCTTCTCATTGTGGTGGCAGTCTCATTGCAGCGCAGTCTCTAGGTGCCCGGGTTTCAGTAACCACGGCTCCCAGGCTCCAGGGCACAGACTCAGTAGTCACGGCACGTGGGTTTGGTTGCCCTTTGTATGTGGGACCTCCCCTGATCAGGGATTGAGCCCACGTCCCCTGCACTGGCAGGCAGACTCCCAACCTCTGGACCGCCACGGCTGTACTGGTGTCCATATCTGCCTGCCCCAGGTATGCATTGCCACTCAGGTTGTTGTGACACTATCAGTGTGACAACTAGGTAATGAGAAAAATCTATGTTTGGTCACACAGAGGTGTGCGACTGGTTATTATATTTCCTCATCTGGGAGACAATTCAATATAACCCTGGAGACAGGGATCTATTTTCATCTCTCTCCTCTCCTGCTTGCTTTTTCTGCAGTTACAAATGCACAGCTCCTTAAGCCACTGGAAGTCTAAAATGTTAGATTTTCAGGGAAGGCATCTAAACAATTAAGAGGTTAAAAAAAATCTGCCTCTCCCTTCCTATGTATGAAATAAATATTGGTTATGCCAAATTAGCTGTCCTGTGCCCTGTTAACAGTCTTCTGATTATCCAAAGCATGGTCTCAATGGCTAATCAATAGTGCCCCAGGGAACATTTATGCAATGTACAGAAGGGAAAAATTCCACTCCAACAGGAAAGTAAATTTAGCATCTTTAGGCAAATCCTTACATGACTGAAACAAATGTGTGAGTATGTGGGAGTATGTGTGTGTGTGTGTGTGTGTGTGTGTGTGTGTGTGTGTGTGTGTGTGTGTGTTTGTGGTGAGAAAGATTTGCTCAAGTAAGAACTTTGATTACTTAATCTATTTCCTTCTAATCCAAGCTTGGGCCATCCAGTTATCGGCATAGATCATGTAATATGGGGGTGGGAGGGAGGAGCTGTGGAGAGGAAGAAGTAAACAGCAAAGCTTCACATTATAAATCTGTTCCTTATTGCTTACAGCTCTAGGCAGCCTTAAGAATCAACTTTTATTAGCTCCCTATTAGGGGACCATTTCCCTTATAATTTGATTATTAGAATGGATATATTTGAAACCTACATTTCCATATAGATAGAACCACTCCATTTTTATGACCCTGATGCACTCTTAAAAACTCACTGAGAGACTCCATCTAAGTTTCCTCAGTTGATTGTTTTCAAGAATGAAATGAGAATAAAATCCACAGAGCTCAGAGAGAGAAGGTCGAGGCCAGGGAGTGGAGAATGGTAAAAGTTGGTGCTTGGAGCCTCATTAGATACAGGAAGTGTTTTATTTCTGTTGATCCTTGGCCAAAGACATCAATTAAGTGCAATTTACTTTTGGATTTTTCTCTCTTGGCTCTATCCAATGATATTTTTATTTTTTCCTTTTTTCTCTCCCCCTTCCACTTAACATACGTATTGAGGATGCTCAAACACCTGCAGAAATACTGCTGACCTGTTTAGTACTAAAGAGCTCATTTCCTGATTCTGTGCTGGCGTTAGTAATAATAGCTAACACTCATGAACATTTTACTGTATGCTGAGCCCTGATGACATTGTCTTATCTTCACAACTACTCATGTGACATGTGCAACTGATTCCCATCCAACAGATGAGTAGGCATCTGTGGATCAAGGTGTTCAAGCAAATCACCTAAGGTTATGTACATAGTTTATAAAGGATGAGTTGGGAGTCAAATTCAGAAAGCTAATCCATTGGCCAAATTCTCGACCTTTCTGCCTTACTGCCTGCAAAGCATGTCCATAACCATTACCTCATTTCATTCCCACATCAGCCCTGAGATAGTTGCTGTCATCACTCCAGTTCTAAAGACACACATAAGGTGCAGAGGCATTACATCGTTTGGACCAGCCCATTAAAATTTCTGTTTTATATTGTTGTATAATTGGTTAATAATGTGTTTTAGCTTCAGGTGGATAGCAAAGTGATTCAGTTATACATATGTAAGTATTCTTTTTCAAATTCTTTTCCCATTTAGGTTATTATGGGATATTGAGCAGAGTTCCCTGTGCTATTTTAAATATAGCTGTGTGTATGCGTCAGTCCCAAACTCCCAATCTATCCCTTCCCCCTAGTAACCATAAATTTGTGTTCTAAGTCTGTGAGTTTGTTTCTGTTTTGTAAATAAGTTCATTTGTATCATTTTTTTCTAGATTCCACATATAAGTGATTTGTCTGTGACTAACTTCGCTTAATATAATAATCTCCAATCATGTTGCTGCAAATGACATTATTTCGTTATTTTTTATGGCTGAGTAACTCCTTGGAAGAAAAGTTATGACCAACCAGATAGTATATTCAAAAGCAGAGACATTACTTTGCTGACTAAGGTCCGTCTAGTCAAGGCTATGGTTTTTCCTGTGGTCATGTATGGATGTGAGAGTTGGACTGTGAAGAAGGCTGAGCACCAAAAAATTGATGCTTTTGAACCGTAATGTTGGAGAAGACTCTTGAGAGTCCCTTGAGCTGCAAGGAGATCCAACCAGTCCATTCTGAAGGAGATCAGCCCTGGGATTTCTTTGGAAAGAATGATGCTAAAGCTGAAACTCCAGTACTTTGGCCACCTCATGCGAAGAGTTGACTCATTGGAAAAGACTCTGATGCTGGGAGGGATTGGGGGCAGGGGGAGAAGGGGACGACAGAGGATGAGATGGCTGGATGGCATCACTGACTCGATGGATGTGAGTCTGAGTGAACTCCGGGAGTTGGTGATGGACAGGGAGGCCTGGCGTGCTGCGATTCATGGGGTCGCAGAGTCGGACACGACTGAGCGACTGAACCGAACTGAACTGAACTGAACTGAACTGAACTGAACTGAACTGAATATCCCATTGCATATCTGTACCACATCTTCCTCATCTGTCTTTCTGTCAGTGGACGTTTAGGTTGCTTCCATGTCTTGGTTCTTGTTAATAGTGCTGCACGGTGAACGCTGGTGTTCATATGCCCAGGAGGGGGACTGCTGGATCATGTGGTATCTCTTTTTAGTTTTTTATAGGAGCCTCTATACTGTTCTCCGTAGTGATTACACCAGTTTGCATTCCCACCCACAGTGCAGGAGGGTTCCCTGTCCTCCACGCCCTCTCCAGCATTGACTCTTGATAAACCTTCTTGATGATGGCCATTCTGACCTGTGTTAGTGTCTTTAAAGTCTTTCTGCTCCTCATGTTGAGAGAGGTTTAGAAGAAGGTACAGATCCTATCTCCAGTCAGCAAGGAGGAAGTTCCCAAGGGGATGCTGTCCTTTGGGATATTCTTCACAGATATGAAACTCCAGAATACTCTCGAAGTTTAAAGCAATGTGGAAGGTGGAGCTCTGTGGAGACAGTGGGTGTCGCACACCTTGTTACGTCTTCCGTACCCTAATCATTTCTACCTCTACTTGATCATGGTTGGAAAATGCTACTTCATTTGAGACAGTAAGAACGACAAGGGGAAAACTGTTCTATTAGCAGAACAAGGGGAAATTGATCCCTTCTAGCATTCCTCCCCCCTTTGGCTTGTAATAGTGAGTAGAAAAAAATTGATTAAATACGGTCATATAAAACCAGAATTGCTCCAAATTGATTCCCTTCTCATTATTTTTTATTCCGTTTTATATTCCTAGGGTACATTCATTGAGAACAAAAGGCATCCTCTTAAAAAATAACACTAGGGGTTGTTCTTAAAATTTGGATGAAAAATAAAAGATGATTTGGTTGGGTTTAAATGTAAGTCCTTTTTTATTTTTTTGGAGTTTCATTTTCACTATGTACTTCAAAGGTAGGTAGACAAATATACAACTGCTATCATCAAGTAAGACCTGGGAGTTGGAGCTGAAGTAGATAATACTTCTCTGCAGTGAAGGGAAGATTTCCTTAGTAAGAATCCTCAGTTATCATTTTATTAATGATAATGCATAGGTGATCAAAAGTGCATTAGGTGTAATCTAGTGCAAATCCCTTATTCAGTAGGTGAGTTAACTGATACTTAGAAAAATTGACTTGCCCAATCTCTTCTGAGGATAAGATATGCAGGGAACCAGAATACGGTGGAAGTGGAGATAAAGGGTAAGTATTGGGCTGGAAGAGAAACGTGTCCGGTGGGTTCTTTGAACAGAGGAAAGCTAAGAGAATGTTCAGGATCTAAATGTGTTACTAGAGAATATGAGATCAGAGAAACAAAACTGAAACAATGGGACTTCCCTGGTGGTTAGGAATCTGCCTGCCAATTCAAGGGACATGGGTTCGATCTCTGATCTGGAAGATTTCACATGCTATGGGATTACTGAGCCCGGTGTCACTACTGCTGAACCCGTCCATGAGCCCAACAAGAGAAGCCACGGCATAGAAGTCTGTGCATTGCTACCAGAGAAGAGCCCTGGCTCACTGCAACTAGAGAAAGCCTGAGCACAGCAGTGAAAACCCAGCAGAGATGAAAATAAATAAATACATTGTTGTTGCTGTTGTTTAGTTGCTAAGTTGTATCTGACTCTTTTGTGATCCCATGGAGACTGTAGCCCACCAGACTCCTCTATCCAGGATTTCCCAGGTAAGAATACTGGACTGGGTTGCCATTTCCTTCTCTAGGGGATCCTCTCAATCCAGGGATCGAACCTGAGTCTCTTGCATTGGTAGATGGATTCTTTACCACTGAGTCACCAGGGAAGTCCAAAACAATTAAATAAATGAAGACTGAAACAGCGATCCATGTGAATCCCTAAAGCAGTGGTATTCTCCTGTGTCCCTGTAGAGACGTTTGCAGCACCCAGAGCTGAATGCACAAGTCTTCATTCAAGGGGCCACACAAAAAGTCTGAGCAGAACCAACATAAAGTCCTATGTTCCCATTTTTCCTGCTACCCTGTGGCTCACTTACTGTAAGGGGTGTGCTCTGGGTAAATCCCATGGACTCTGGACACTCAAGTCAGACATAGGATCAGCTTTCAAGTCTTTGACTGTGACCTTGGCAAATTACTTCTCTTGCTTTTTTTAAGTTGGGATACTACCTCGTCGGGGTGTATAGATACAATAAAATAATATATGAAAGCATTTAAGACAGTGTCTAGCAAAAAGTGAGCTTGCAGTGACTAGTAGCTATGATAATCACTATCGACTCCAAAATCACTGCAGATGGTGACTGCAGCCAAGAAATTAAAAGATGCTTACTCCTTGGAAGGAAAGTTATGACCAACCTAGATAGCATATTCAAAGCAGAGAAATTACTTTGCCAACAAAGGTCCATCTAGTCAAGGCTAGTAGTCATTTATGGATGTGAGAGTTGGATTGTGAAGAAAGCTGAGCACTGAAGAATTTATGCTTTTGAACTGTGGTGTTGGAGAAGACTCTTGAGAGTCCCTTGGACTGCAAGGAGATCCAACTAGTCCATCCTAACGGAGATCAGCCCTGGGTGTTTTTTGGAAGGAATGATGCTAAAGCTGAAACTCCAGTACTTTGGCTACCCGATGCAAAGAGTTGACTCATTGGAAAACACCCTGATGCTGGGAGGGATTGGGGGCAGTAGGAGAAGGGGATGACAGAGGATGAGATGGCTGGATGGCATCACCGACTCGATGGACGTGAGTCTGAGTGAACTCCAGGAGTTGGTGATGGACAGGGAGGCCTGGCGTGCTGCAATTCATGGGGTCGCAAAGAGTTGGACACGACTGAGCGACTGAACTGAACTGAACTGAAGAAGACATGCCCAGTGCTTTCTGTTTTTATTGTGAGCTGTGTTTTGCTCTGACACTGGTCTCCTTGATACCAGGGTCCTGCATCTCTGAGAGCAGTGACTGAGGAGAGGATGCGATCATGACTGTGCAAAGAGATTTCTCTGGGTGAAATTGGCTCCTGCAGGAATGGGCCTTTGGCTTTATCATCAGCACATTCTAACCAATTAAACACATGACTCAGGTAAGAAGCTGATCATCAGCTGAAGTCACAGCACAGAGTTTGAAAACTTAGTCTCAAGTAGACAGGCTTCCCTGGTGACTCAGATGGTAAAGAATTCTCTTGCAATGTGGGAGACCTGGGTTCGATCCTTGGGTTGGGAAGATCCCCTGGAGGAGGGCATGGCAATCCACCCCAGTAATCTTGTCTGGAGAATCCCATGGACAGAGGAGCCTGGTGGGTTACAGTCCACAGGGTTGCAAAGAGTTGGACACGACTGAGTGACTAAGCCCAGAACAGACAGTACTAGTTTGGTAGGAAAAACCAGGATTTGTAACTATGATTAGGGATTAGGCACAGTTAATGAGTGGAAATTCTTAGGACTTTTGGACATAGCCTTTTGTTTCTCCTTTCCTGATACATTGGTGAAAAATAATCACATGGACAAAAAATAATCACATGGACAAAAGATGATAATTTTATGTGAAAGAGAATTGATGCTCTCTGCTTAGAAGTAGCCCAGAGAGGAGAAAATTGATATCAAAATACTATTATTTAACAATTCATATGAAACAATCATAAAGTAATAAAATTTCCTAGTGAGGATATTGGAAAGAGAATTTATCTGCTTTTTTCTTTTTAATATTCACTTTTATAAAAGTATAATTGACAAATAAAATTGTAATGTGTTTAAACTGTACAGTTGATGATTTGATATATGTATACTTTGTGATAGGATTTACATCATCGAGTTAATTAACACATCCAACACTTCACATATTTACCTGTGAGTGCTTTTGTTTCTCTGTTTTTGGCTAAAACACAAGTTCCACTCTCTCAGCAAATTTAAATTAAAGCTAAGTTTTATGAACTATAGGGGCTTCCCAGGTGGTACAGTGGTGAAGAATCCGCCTGCCAATGCATAAGTCACGAGAGACGTAGTTTCAGTCCCTGGGTTGGGAAGCTCTCCTGGAGAAGGAAATGGCAGCCCACTCCAGTGTTCCTGTCCGGGAAATCCCATGGACAGAGGAGCCTAGCGGGCTACAGTCCACGGGGTCGCAAGGGGTCAGACGTGACTGAGTGGCTGAGCACGATATGATCATGAACTCTAGTCGCCTTGTTATACTTGAGATTCTCAGAACTTGTTCATCTTAGAACTGAAAGCTTGCTTTCTTTTTCCGACCTTTATTCCCCCCACTCCTCAGTCCCTGGCAACCATCATACTAAGCTGTATTACTATGTATTACTAACATATATTACTATGAGTTTGACTTTCTGAAAAATGTATTCCACATGTAAGTGATACTATGTAATACTTATCTTTCCTGTCTAGCTTATTTCCCTTAGCGTAGTGACCTGCAGATTCATGCATTTTATCTCAAGTGGTAGGATTTCCTTTTTTTTTTTAGAGACTAATATTCCACTGTATACCACACAGTCTTCATCCATTCATCCTTTGATGGACACTGATTGTTTCCACATCTTAGCTATTGTGAATAGCAATAATTATTGTTAATAATGGTCACTAATAGCTGTTTGAGATAATGGCTTAGTTGCCTTCAGATGTATTTCTAGAAGTGGGATTGCTGGATCATATTGAGTTCTAACATATGGGTTCTCCTAGAGAATATTCCATGTGTGTTTGAGAAGAATGTGTACTCTGCTGCCGTTGGATGGAATGTTATATATATATATATATGTATGTATGTATATATGTCCACTAGGTCTGTCTGGTTTCAGTCAGTTCAGTCGCTCAGTCGTGTCCGACTCTTTGCGACCCCATGAATCACAGCACGCCGGGCCCCCTGTCCATCACCAACTCCCGGAGTTCACTCAGACTCGTCGTGTCCATCGAGTCGGTGATGCCATCCAGCCATCTCATCCTCTGTTGTCCCCTTCTCCCCCTGCCCCCAATCCCTCCCAGCATCAGAGTCTTTTCCAATGAGTCAACTCTTCGCATGAGGTGGCCAAAGTATTGGAGTTTCAGCTTGAGCATCATTCCTTCCAAAGAAATCCCAGGGCTGATCTCCTTCAGAATGGACTGGTTGGATCTCCTTGCAGTCCAAGGGACCCTCAAGAGTCTTCTCCAACACCACAGTTCAAAAGCATAAATTCTTCAGTGCTCAGCCTTCTTCACAGTCCAACTCTCACATCCATACATGACTACTGGAAAAACCATAGCCTTGACTAGATGGACCTTAGTTGGCAAAGTAATGTCTCTGCTTTTGAATATGCTATGTAGGTTGGTCATAACTTTTCTTCCAAGGAGTAAGCGTCTTTTAATTTCTTGGCTGCAGTCACCATCTGCAGTGATTTTGGAGCCCAAAAAGTAAAGTCTGACACTGTTTCCACTGTTTCCCCATCTATTTCCCATGAAGTGATGGGACCGGATGCCATGATCTTCATTTTCTGAATGTTGAGCTTTAAGCCAACTTTGTCAGTCTCCTCTTTCACTTTCATCAGAGGTTTTTAGCTCCTCTTCCCTTTCTTCCATAAGGGTGGTGTCATTTGCATATCTGAGGTTATTGATATTTCTCTCGGCAATCTTGATTCCAGCTTGTGTTTAAATCCAATGTTTCTTTATTGATTTACTGCCTGAATGATCTATCCATTGTTGAAAGTGTGATACTGAAGTCCCCTACAATTATTCTATTCATGTCTCTTTCTTCCTTCAGATCTGTTAATATTTTCTTTATACAGTACTATGGTGTATGTAGTACCTTTACTAGGTACTATGATGTTGGGTTCATAAATATTTAAATTGTAAAAATCTCTTAAAGTTGTTAATATTTATGATTCTTAAATACTGACAATTACTATAATTGAGCTGACCTCTTTATCATTATATAATGATCTTCTGTGCCTCTTGCTACTGTTTTTGGCTGAGATTCTATTTTGTCTGATATAACTGCCCCTGCTTTCTTTTGATTTTCTTTTGTGAAGAATATCTTTTTCTGTTCTTTCACTTTCAGCCTGTGTGTGCCCTCATTCTGAAGTGAATCTCTTATACATACCATATGGTTGGGTATTCCTTTTTAATCCATCCAGCCATTCTATGTATGAGATTAGAGAAACGAGCCCATTTACATTTAAAGTAATTATTCATAGGTATAAACTTTCTATTGCAAATTTGTTAATTTGTTAATTGGCTGTTTTATAATTCCTTTGTTCCTTTCTTGCCCTCCTCATTTGTCATTTCAGGATTTTCTCTGATGGTATGCTTGATTCTTTCTTTTTATATATCTCCTATACATTTTTGTTTCATAGCTACCACGAGGCTAACATCTTAGAGCTATAACAGCCTATTTTAAGCTGGTAGCAGCTTTATTTTGAACAGTACAAAAACTCTACATTTTACACCCCCATTTTATGTTTTTGATGTCACAATTTACATCTTTTATGTTTTCCCATTCATTGATTATTGTAGTTATAATTATTTTTAATCCTTTATGTTTTAGCCTTTATACTTTAGTTATAAATGATTTACCATCCACCACGATATTGTTGTTGTTTTGTCACTCACACTGTGTCTGACTCTTTCGTGACCCCATGGACTATAGTCCACCAGGCTCTTCTGTTTGATTTCCCAGGCAAGAATACTGGAATGGGCTGCCATTTCCTTTTCCAGGGGATCTTCCCCGCCCAGGGATTGGAGCTGGACCTGCTGCTCTGCATAAAGATTGTTCACCACTGAGTCACTGGGGAAGCCCCATGATATTATTAGAAAACTCTGAATTTAACCATATATGGCCTTTGCCAGGGAGTTTTATTCTTTCATATGTTTTCATGTGACAAATGATTAGCCTTTCATTTCAGCCTGAAGAACTCTTTTCAACATTTCTAGTGCCAAGCTAGTGGTGATGAATCTTTCTACCTTTGTTTACTGGGAAATTCTTTATTTCTCCTTCAATTATGAAAGACAACTTTGCCGGTAGAGTAATTTTGTTTGACAACTTTTTTTTTTTTTTTTCTTTTAGCACCGTGAATACAACATCACACTCACTTCTGGACTGCGGGTGTCTACTGAAAATTCTGCTGCTAGTCTTATGGACATTCCCTCATACTTAACAAGTTATTTTTCTTTCCTTCTTTTTTTTTTTTTTTTTGACCATGCCTCAAGGCATGTGGGATCTGATTTCCCTCGCTAGGGGTCGAACCCTCGCTTCCTGCAGTGCAAGCATGGAGTCCTAACCACTGATCCACCAGGGAAGTCCCAACAAGTTACTTTTCTTTTGCTGCTTTTAATATTCTCTCATTGTCTTTAACTTTTGACTATTTAATGAGACTCAGTGTGAGCCCTTATAGATTCATCTTATATGATCTTCTTTGGGCTCCTGGATCTAGATGTCTGCTTCTTTTTCCAGGTTAGAGACATTTTCTGCCTTTATTTCTGTGATCCTGAGTTTGCATATATTAGTCCTTCTGGGGATGTCCCATAAGTCCCTTAAACTATCTTCCCTTTTTTTCATTCTTTGTCTTTTTTTTCCTCTGATTGGATGAATTCCACTTTTCCATTTTCAAGTTTGCTGATCCTTTCTTCTATTTAATGTAGCTAAGTCTGGAAGCCCTCTATAGAAGTCTTTTTTTTTTTTAGCTCAATTGTTATATTCTTCAACTTTAACCTTTTTGTTGTTGTTGTTGTTTTAATATTTTCTATTTCTTTGTTGAAACTCTCATTTTGTTCATGTCTTGATGCCTGATCTCAGTGAGCATTTTTTTCTGACTGTTTTTTTGAATTCTAGTGAGTAAATCACTTCTCTCCATTTCATTAAGATTGATTTTAGAGATTTATCTTGTTCTGTGATTTGGACCATATTCCCTTCCACATTTGATGAAAGAGTCACCTATCCCAGTACCGAGAGACTAGTCTCACCTGGGAGGTATGCCTACTTAGTCCCATCCAAGCACCTTTGTGACCGTCCAAACTTCTGTCTTTGTCCTTAGTGGCTGCTGGGAGTTAAGGGTGTGCCAACACCCATCAGTGCCCCCAAAGGCCTGCAAAATGCCCAGATGTCTTTTAAGGCTCCTGGAGGAACTAATTGCCTGCACCTTCACCTCCTTGATTGGAGGCCTAGGTTTCAGGCTGCATCTGGGAAAGTCAGAATGTTAGATTTTCAGTCTAGCTCTTATTTGGAAGAAATCAGGAGCTGGTGGGTTTTTATTTTTTTCCTTTGTTACTCTGTGCTGAGCCAGATTGACTAGTCATTGGAAGTGCTTGTGCACCCAGATAGAATTGTTTCTTTGTTTCATGTGGTCCCGGGGGACTCATGATTGCTAAGCTCTGTCAGCTCCCAGAGCTAGGTGACTTGGGAACTTGTCTCTTGGGTGGCAGCAGTAACAGTTAGGGTGGTAGGTGTGTTGACAAGTTCCTTCCAGGGAGAAGCTAGAGGCTTAGTTCTGAGCAGAGACAGCAGGGAGTGTGACTACCAACTTTATCAGGCTCCCAGGAGGATCCTAGTCAACTTCCACATGTAGGCTTATTAGGAGATGAAACCTTAGGCTGCAGCTGGGAAAACATGCCATCACATCCCTTGCAGGAACAAACTGGGAGATGGGGTATTTTTGCTTGCTCTGTGCTGAACCTGGGGAAGACAGCTGCAGGGAGTACTTATACACCTACTGGAAAATTGCTTTTTGTCTGTTTAATATGGACTTGGGGACTCATGAATGCCAAACCCTGTGGGCTATCAATGATGGATGGCTGAGGGGCCCTTACTCAAGTGGCAGCTATATAAGTTGGAGCACCAGCTGTGTGGACAAGCCTCTTCTTGGGTGATGACTCAGCTTGCTCTTGGAGTGAGCTGGGGAAAGAATGTATGAGGGAAGTGCCCACAGTCTCTTTTGGGCTTTAGAGAGGATCACAGTCAGATCCTAGATTAGAGGCTCATCAGAGGCTGAGCCAGTTGGTAGTCCTGAGCTGCTTGTTAAGAGAGAATGCTTGAGCTGATACCTAAGGGTGTGGAGGTGTGTTCAGTCATTCAGTCATGTCCAACTCTTTGCGACCCCCATGGGCTGTACCTGAGGGATGATTTGCAATTACATGATAAGGGAAAATGTAGCAAGAGAACATTTGCTAAGTAAAGGGAACAGTTGTCATTAACCGCAAGGAAAGAGAAAGCATGAAGGTGGTATAATCTGCTTAGGGCACAGAGTTAAGTGTGAATAGTGGTGGTGCTTGGGGCAGGGAGGGAGAGCAGAGTCTGAACTGTTAAGGGACGTTATCCAGAGAGCAAGAGAAGGAATAGATGAGTTTGAAGCCTACAGGACAGATTAGGCTTGTTCTTTAGGGAGGTTGCCCTGGTGATGGGCTTCCCTGGTATCTCGGTGGTAAAGAATCCACCTGCAACATAACAGCTGCAAGAGACACAGGTTCAATCCCTGGGTCAGAAAGATCCCCTGGAGAAGGGAATGGCAACCCACTCCAGCATTCTTGCCTGGAGAATCCCACGGACAGAGGAGCCTGGCAGGCTACAGTCCACGGGGTCGCAAAGAGTTGGACACGACTGAAGCGACTTAGCATGCACGCATGCTATACTGGGAAGGCTGAATTAGAGTGAAGAAAGGGAAACCAGTTAGCAGACAGTGCAAGAAATGATGATGGTTTGAACTTAATGACAATAGAAATAGGATAAACTTGAGAAATAGCAGAGAGAGAATTGACAAGACCAGTGATTACTGGTGTGTTCAGTTCAGTTCAGTTCAGTTGCTAGGTCATGTCTAACTCTTTGCGACCCCATGAATCGCAGCATGCCAGGCCTCCCTGTCCATCACCGACTCCTAGAGTTCACTAAACTCATGTCCATCGAGTCAGTGATGCCATCCAGCCATCTCATCCTCTGTCATCCCCTTCTCCTCCTGCCCCCAGTCCCTCCCACCATCAGGGTGTTTTCCAATGAGTCAGCTCTTCACATGAGGTGGCCAAAGTATTGGAGTTTCAGCTTTAGCATCAGTCCTTCCAATGAACACCCAGGACTGATCTCCTTCAGAATGGACAGGTTGGATCTCCTTGCAGTTGAAGGGACTCTCAAGAGTCTTCTCCAACACCACAGTTCAAAAGCATCAATTCTTCAGCACTCAGCTTTCTTCACAGTCCAACTCTCACATCCATACGTGACTACTGGAAAAACCATAGCCTTGACTACACAGACCTTTGTTGGCAAGGTAATATCTCTGCTTTTGAATATGCTATCTAGGTTGATCATAACTTCCCTTCCAAGAAGCAAGCATCTTTTAATTTCATGGCTGCAATCACCATCTGCAGTGATTTTGGACCCCCCAGAAATAAAGTCTGACACTGTTTCCACTGTTTCCCCATCTATTTGCCATGAAGTGATGGGACCAGATGCCATGATCTTCGTTTTCTGAATGTTGAGCTTTAAGCCAACTTTGTCACTCTCTTCTTTCGCTTTCATCAAGAGGCTTTTTAGTTCCTCTTCACTTTCTGCCATAAGGGTGGTGTCATCTGCATATCCAAGGTTATTGATATTTCTCCCAGCAATCTTGATTCCAGCTTGTGCTTCTTCCAGCCCAGCATTTCTCATGATGTACTCTGCATAGAAGTTAAATAAGCAGGGTGACAATATACAGCCTTGACGTACTCCTTTTCCTATTTGGAACCAATCTGTTGTTCCATGTCCAGTTCTAACTGTTGCTTCCTGACCTGCATATAGGTTTCTCAAGAGGCAGGTCAGGTGGTCTGGTATTCCCGTCTCTCTCAGAATCTTCCACAGTTTATTGTGATCCACACAGTCAAAGGCTTTGGCATAGTCAATAAAGCAGAAATAGATGTTTTTCTGGGACTCTCTTGCTTTTTCGATGATCCAGCAGATGTTGGCAATTTGATCTCTGGTTCCTCTGCCTTTTCTAAAACCTTTTCTAAAATCTGAAAGTTCACGGTTCACGTATTGCTGAAGCCTGGCTTGGAGAATTTTGAGCATTACTTTGCTAGCATGTGAGATGAGACTCTTGAGAGTCCCTTGGACTGCAAGGAGATCCAACCAGTCCATTCTAAAGAAGATCAGTCCTGGGTGTTCTTTGGAAGGAATGATGCTAAAGCTGAAACTCCAGTACTTTGGCCACTCTCCAATGAGAGTTGACTCATTGGAAAAGACTGTGATGCTGGGAGGGATTAGGGGCAGGAGGAAAAGTGGACAACAGAGAATGAGATGGCTGGATGGCATCACTGAGTCAATGGACCCGAGTTTGAGTGAACTCTGGGAGATGGTGATGGACAGGGAGGCCTGGAGTGCTGCAATTCATGGGGTTGCAAAGAGTTGGACATGACTGAGCGACTGAACTGAACTGAACTGAGATGAGTGCAATTGTGCAGTAGTTTGAGCATTCTTCGGCATTGCCTTTCTTTGGGATTGGAATGAAAACTGACCTTTTCCAGTCCTGTGGTGTAGGGTAAGGAAAAGCTGACTCAAAGCTGACTCATAGTTTTCTTCATTGGATAACTGAGTGGATTAATATGAAATTCACTGAGTTACAGAGAGCAGCCAGTTTCAAAGCCAAAGGGGAGATGAATTTAGCTTTTCATATGTTGACTCTGAAGAGCCTGTTAGTTATCCAGGTGATGGAGAAGGGTGTACATTAAAAACAAGAGATCTGAACTTGAATATACATTTGGCATTTATCAATATACAGATAATACTTGAGGTCTTGGAGAATATATGGGTTGAAAGAGAAGAGGGCTGAATAAGAGAGCAAGATTAGATGACTTCCCTGGTGGTTCAGGGTTAAGAATCCCCTGCCAATGCAAGGGACACAGGTTCGATCCCTAGTCCAGGAAGATCCCATGAGCTGAGAGGCTACTGAGCCCACACATCACCAGTACAGAGCCTGTGCTCTAGAGCCCAGGAGCTGCAACTACTGAAGCTTGTACTGTGGAGCCTGTGCTCCACAAAAGAAATAGCCAGCACAGTGAGAAGCCCGCACCCCACCACTAGAGGGTAGCCCCTGCTTGCCACAACTAGAGAAAGTCGGTGCACAGCAACAAAGATCTACCATAGCTGAAAATAAATGAATAAAATCATTAAAAAAAAAAGAAAAGCAAGAGAAAGAGGCCTTAATATGTTACACTGAGCTCTGGATCTTACCCTTCTGCCTACATCCATCACTAAGATTTAAAATTCTATATTAAAGCAAAGATAGCCATGTCCTGAAATAGAGATTTCTGAAGAATGAAGAGTTCATTACCTCGGATACAATTAAATTGTTCAGGTGTTGAGTATCCATGAAAAGATAATATCATAAATATCCTTTAGGGATGTTGATCATATGAACTCCAATCTACTGAAATAATGCTTAGGATCACACTGAAAAAAATGAAATAACCTTGCTGAAGCTAACAAGAAAATTGTAATTGCAACTATATATATAATATGAAGACATAAATAATAATAAAAACATGCAAATAAATAGCCACTACTCTTCAGATCTCAAACCTTACAACTAGGTTAGTAACTCCTTTCTCCCAGGTATTATAAAATGTAATTACTTGAGCTTTGTAATTACCCAAAGTCTGAGCTTAAATCAGCCATGCTACCAAAGGCTCTTTTATAATCTATCACACACCAAGCACACATCTCAATTTATTTGTCTTCATTTGAGGAAGAATAACTGAGCATCAGGGAAAGTCAATCAAGAAACCAGAAAAAGCGCTGAAGATATAATGTACATGCATGATGAATCCAAGCAAGGGGAACTAACTTCCAACAGAGCTCTTCATCCTGCAGATAGACGGGCATGTTTCACTTTATATTTTGTGAAGGTGTTAATTCAGGTGTTAATTTCCTGCCTCAGTAAGATTGGCTCTAATGCTAGGTGGTTCCAAGGATTTTCAAATTCAAGAATACAGGAAGGCATCCTGTACTAAATCTTAGTAGGTAGGGCTCTCCTTTCCATTAGAGCAGGGGTTCCCAACCTCCAGGATCTAATGCCTTATGATCTGAATCCAAGCTGATGTAATATTGATAGAAATAAAGTGCACAGTAAATGTAATGCTCTTGAATCACCCCAAAACCATCGCTCCCCTCCCACCTTGTCCATGGAAAACCTGTCTTCCACGAAACCAGTCTCTGGTGCCAAAAGGTTTGGGGGGTCACTACACTAGAGACAGATTTAAAACCACATGGATTAATGTTAGAAGGATAGCAAAGGTTTGCATAAGGAGTTTCAGGAATACTGATACCATGGACATTTTCGAGATTGATTTTACTCTTTATTAGTAATTGCAATGGCAATTAGTGAATTCTTCTCAGATATTTTCTAGAGTGCTGACATACATGGCTTTGCCTCGGCTGGACCATAAAGCTCATTTCAGGACTTGGACAAAATCCAAGCGATTGGAAGTATTGTGCATCCTGCCTTCACATTGATCATCATGAAACCATACAGAGAAGTCTCCTTTAGTTCCATATTTCTTGATGTTATCTTCTTCCAGAAAGCGCTTGGATTTTTTTTTTTAATGTTTATGATGTTAATCATAGCAGCAACAATAATAGTAACAATAACAAACATTATTAGAATGAGTGACTTTAGTGAAGTTGCAGTGTCTGTATATAAAATCGATTATAATTTCTATATTATTGGGGCTTCCCTGGTAGCTCAGAGGGTAAAGAATCCACCTGCAATACAGATGTGAGATGCGGGTTTGATTCCTGGGTCAGGAAGATCCCCTGGGGGAGGAAATGGCAAACCATGCCAGTATTCTTGCCTGAAAAATCCCAGGGACAGAGAATCCTGGTGGGCTAGAGTCCATGGGGTCACAAAGAGTCAGAAACGATTGAGCGACTAAGCACAGCACAGCATATACTAACCACAAACAATTAGAGTATTTAAACAGCTTTGTTGGGGTACAGTTGACATATAATAAACTGCACATATTTAAAGTATATAACTGGATAAGTTTTCATATACATACAGTCATAAAACCATAACCACAATCAAGAAAACAAACTTATCCATCAATCTCAAAAGTTTCCTTTGACCATTTGTAATCCCCCCTCTCACCCCTCCATGCCCTGTCTCTACTCTCATCTGTTTTCTGTCACTATAAATTGGCTTGCATTTTCTAGATTTTCATATATACGAAATCATAGTCTATGCGCTCTTTGGCTTCTTTCACTCAGCTTTATTTTGAGGTTCATTCACGTTGCTTGGGATACTTCAGCACTTGGGTTTCTATAGCCATCACTGTCTACCTTTTTTTTTTTTTCCTCTTTCTCCCACAAAAGAAGAAGAGGAAATATATTATCATGTCTCACTCAAGCCCTCTAGGTAACAAAAACCCTCTTCTCCCATTTCAAGGAGCTTGTGCAAGCAAAAACGAAAGACAATTTCTGTCTTTTTCTTGGTAGCACATAGGAGAGGAAGCTTTTTATACGAGAAGAGATGAATAAAAGAGGTCACTGTTCGTGGACCCATCTCTGGGTTAGGCAGTTCTGTTCTCAGCACTTTGTGAATGCTAAGGTTACCGCATCCCTATGGCTTCCAGAATATGAATTGTATGGCCTTGAAAATGCCTAACGGTGCTACCTGTCCATTTTAAGTTTAAAAGTATATCACTCGTACAGTTGGCTTTAGTACTGGAAGGGCAGAAACTGAGCTTTCTCACAGCTTGTGGTGATAAGTGAACTGCTCCAGGCAGACTATCATTACCATGGGTGTGCAGTCTAATCTCCAATCGAATGGGCATTTTACAGGTTTGTTTAGCTTGGTTTATTTTCTTATCCCTGAGCACTAGTGCCTGGAGAGGTGTCATATTCAATGCTTGCCTCTCATCTTCAATATCCTGGAGTATCATGTTTAAACTATGATGAGCAATTGGGACACACCTTTCAAGCAAGAAGGTTTGAAATGGGAATACCAAAGTTCAGAGGGTTACCGGTCCAAAGCGAATCAGCCCCAGTGCAGCTCAAGTTTTACCCAAGGTTCCAAATATATCTCAGAATTATTGCAGAAAGAAATCTTAGCTACCCTATTAGGATGGATTCAAAGAGAGCTGCTGAAGGATTGTATACATTGGTAAGATGAAATTTGTATGGCAAGTTATCCTGTCTGTATGAACAGAGAAGCAAAAAGCTTTACCAAGGTCAGTGGGAGACTCAAGATGAGCTTGGGTTGCATATATTCTCTGTGGCAGACATAGAACCTCTTTATCTGTCTGTACCTCTGTTTTCTCAAATCAAGGAAGTTGGTGAAGTCGTTAAATGACCCCTAAAATCTGTTCTCATTCTGTCTATGTGTCTAAGAGCTCAGAATTTTCAATTTCAGAACTGCTTTCTTGGCACATGACTGCATGGTTTCTATCTTGGAATTTCTTGGAAGTTCTCTCTTTCTGAGAACAGAGAGAAGTACATCTAACGATTGTTTAACATTTGCTTATTAATTTATTTTCATTCATTGCACCTAATTAGATATTCAAGCACTAGGATGGACACTATCAAGGCACAGGGGTTATACTTGACACGGAAAAGATATGTATATGTACGCACGTGTGCGATCTTGTCTGACTCTTTACGACCCTTTGGACTGTAGTCTGCCAGGCTCCTCTGTCCATGGGATTCTCCAGGCAAGAATACTAGAGTGGGTTGCCATTTCCTTCTCCAGGGGATCTTCCTGACCCTGGGATTGAACCTGCATTTTCTGTGTCTCCAGTTTCTGGCAAATAAAGAGTTTTTCAGTGGGAAGAATGGCCAAATAAGCTTCAAGTCCTACCAAGCCGAGAAATGAGGTCTATATGATACTATAACTGTGGTTCTCAGTGGAAATGATTTTGCTCCCGTGGGATATTTGGCAATGTCTAGAGACACTTTTGGTTGTTACATCTTGGGGAGAGGGTGTGGTACCCAGTGGGCGGAGGCGAGGGATGCTGCTGAACATTCTACCACATTCTGGATGCCTCCACAGCAAAGACCTATTCGGCCCCAAATGTCAATACTGCTGAGGTTGAGGAACAGCTAAAACATGAAGTCAGTCTAATTAAAACCACAGGCCCCTGGAGGCTTATCTGGCTTTCAAATGAATTCTACAGGTGTGTCTCGGAAAAGGGGCGAGAGACTTGGGGATGATTTGAAGTTTCGGTTCAGTCATGAAGCATGAGTAGATGTGAACCAGCTGAACTAATGAAGAACAGGAGAGAAGAAGAGCTTTCCAGGGAGAAGACCCAGGCAGAATTGGAGGGTGAGGGATCCTGGGACTGTGACTGAGCGGCAGGTCTTTCTACACAGTGCAGAGCCCCTGTGGGCTCCATGTGGGCAGAGGTGGCACAGTGAGAGGTCCTGGCTAAATTGCTAAAAATCTTGTGTTTTTTCTTGAAAGTGATGCTGAGATGCAGTGAATGATTTTAAGTAAGACAGTAACTTGGTCAAATCTCTGTGCTTTTTTTTTTGCCCTACCCGGTGGCATGTGGGATCTTAGTTCTCTGGCCAGGGATCGATCCTGCAGTGCCTGCATTGGAAGTGCTGAGTCTTAACCACAGGACCACTAGGGAAGTCCCAAATCACTGTTTTCTAATAATCAGTCTTTGGGGAAAGGTGGTTCTAAAGGAGTGAGAGAGGGAGGCAGTGATGAGTTGTTTGTATTTAGCCCAGGCGTGATGTGCTGAAGACCTGTTTGGGTCTTGCAGTGACCATGCAAATGAAGATATAATCACAGGTTCAAAACCTTGAGACTATGGTGTTGTCACAAGAGGTTGCCAGTCAGAACAGAGAATACTAGAGGATGACTCTCAGGTTCCATCTCTACTAAATAAACAGTGATGGCTTTTCACCAAGACAGAAAACATGAAAGGAGGGATGGATGTGGATGAGAGAGAGCAGTGGAGGACATGGAATTCCTACCTTGTTGGCAGCAAACGTGAAGCCAGCTTCATTAAAACCATTGGTCCTTGGGGCCTCATTGAGCTTTCAAACTTGCCTTTGCAAGGAACACATGGAATGATTTCCTGAAACATAACCTGATGTGTTAGCTTGGCTTAAAGATGGAAATACAAGAAGGCATCTATTCTGACAGGTTTACAAGCAGCACAAACTCATAAGGACGTTCTTGTCAGAATTGTCTGCTTGGCCTTTATTGGAAGCAATTATTCCAGACAACTGAAGCATATTTATAAGGGCACCAACTAGACATAACTCAGGCTGTGTTATCTTGATGGCTGCTGACTCTTCGCCTGCAGACCATGATGGTGGTCACAGGTGGAGGAAGCCCAGCAATCACCTGGTTCTGCCCTCCTTTGATTGGTTACTAGGGTTGGAATGAAGGCAACAGAAGCCTCTGGGCTGATCAGTTTGTATTACCCTTCTCGAGGTGCTCTGGAAGTTTCCTGGCCACTTAGATTTACAAGAGACTTTGGTCTTCATGAAATTGCTTCTGATTTGTCTTACCAGAAGCATTTCCGTTGGGTAGAAATCTAGCCAGCAGGACATTGATTTGTTCATAGTTTCTGACATTTGAATGTGTGTTCTTTGGTGTTTTCTGCATAATTTGGTTGCCATCTTGACTTTGTCCTTTTCTTGGGTTCCAGGAATGGGGTAAGATTTTATAGTTGGTGTGAGAAGATCTATTTCACCCCACTTCTAAGAATAGCATCCTACGTAACTAAGCACTAAGATAAGTGCCTTTACTCTCTCTCTCTCTCTTTTTTTTTTTTTTTAACAATTTTTAACTACTTTATAAAATTTTTTTAAAATTTGTTTTTAATGGGAGGATAATTGCTTTACAATGTTGTATTGCTTTCTGCCATACAACAACATGAATCAGCCATAAGTATCCAAATGTCCCTTCCCTCTTAGAGCATCTCCCCAGAGCTGCACTGGGCTCTGCATCTTTAGCCTCCCATTACCAACATTACCCACTTAAGCACAAAGTTTGTGGCATTAGTAACTTCCCTCTGAGCAAAGGAAGTCCTGGCATCCTGGTTGTTTATCTTATCTCTCTGCTTATCCTCTCTCTTCCAAAAACTGTTTTTCAGATCTTTGGTGTTTTTTTGTGCATTTATTTATTGGAATAGTGTTTATTCAGCACTTTATCTTGGGTATCTGAAAATAAGTTAGAGAAATTGGAGTATTATTGACAGTGATAAGAATTATGTTGATAAAGCCAGAATCAAGAAAAGGAGAGCCTTGCATTTTAAATTATACTAGGAGCTTATAAGGAAAGAACTAGAGTATATTGGAGGTCACTGGAAGGAAGAGCAAGTGGCTTGAGTTATTGGAAATCAACTGAGTCCAGAGGTTGGTCCACATCCTGGGAGGTCAGCAAGTGAACCAACTCAATAGGACCCATCAAAAGCTGTGTTAATAAAGTAAAGGGGTTAAGGCTTGGACAGAAAGCCTAAGAGATAAGTCTTCTTGGGGAGCGCTAAAGGCAAGGAAAAGAATCTGAGCAACCCTATGTCTACAGTAATAATAAAACTTTTATTTGCATTATATTGTGCCATTTGCAAAGTACTTTCAAATACTCTCCTCTTTGTTTCATTTAATCTTAACCACAGCCTTATGAAGAAAGTTATTACTATCAACATCGTACACCTGCACATAGTAAGTGGTAGAGCTTTGAGAAGAGAGCCCTGGTCTTTTGGCAGGAGGTTCAATATCCTCCCCACTACATCCATATTCCTTCCGTTCCCTGGAGGGAAGTGATTTCTTGCATTCTAAACTGTCGGTTCAATGTGATGTTATTGATGAGCTCATATCGCAGAAGGGGCATAGAATACAATTAAGAGCAAGAATTCTGCTGTTTGGGGATAGTTGTCACAGTAACTCAAGGGATTCTTATAGGTTATAAGACTTCAACAGGAAAGTTTATCCTGAAGCACAATTCTGATTTCATAGTTTCTCTGCTTTAAAACTTGGAATACCAATCTGTGGCTGAGGCTTTCCTCTCTCTGGCTGATACTTGCCACTCCAGCCTCTTTATTTCTCATCGTATACGTGGGTCACAAAACTGCACCAGATGACCAGGCAGGCTTAGTTAGCCCTTTCTTATTTCCATCATGTTGCAATGCTCTTTTCTTTTGTTTCCACCTATACGATTCTACCTGTCAGTCAATATCTGACTCATACGTAGTCTTTTCGAATACGGCCTCCATTTCCTCCTGCCCTGTCTATACTGTGTATTCCCATTGCATTTTGTTTGCATCTTTTTTTTTTTTAATTGTTTTTATTGATTCATGTACTTGGCTGCTCTGGGTCTTAGTTGCGGCATGTGGGATCTAGTTAACCGACCAGGGATCAAATCTGGGCCTTCAGCACTGGGAGCTCCAGAGAAGCCCCTTGTTTGCATTTTTATAGCACGGGTTGCAAACTTAAATATGTGCATGAACCAGCCAGATGAACAGAGGAGGTTATTAAGTGTAAAATAAATGAACAATGATGACTGTGGCAAGACCCTGAGCTCTTCACCTAATAGGAAGCCACTGCTCAGTTCTGGGCATAAAATGAGCCCAGTCGTGTGTGTGTGTGTGTGTGTGTGTGTGTGTGTATGAAATTCCTTGGTTTTAAAAATATTGGCAAATGGGAGGGGGGTTCAGGATGGAGGGGAAATATGTATACCTATGGTCAGTTCATGTTGATGTATGGCAAATACCATCACAATATTGTAAAAGTAGTGAAAGTCACTCAGTCATGTCCAACTCTTTGCAACCCCATGGACTATATAGTCCATGGAATTCTCCAGGCCAGAATACTGGAGTGGGTAGCCTTTCTTTTCTCCAGGGGATCTTCCCAACCCAGGGGTTGAACCGAGGTCTCCTGCATGGCAGGCAGATTCATTGCAGCTGAGCCACAAGGGTATCCTCACATTAAAATAAATACATTTTTTAAAAGAAAAACATATTGGAAAATAAATAATTCAAATATTTTTGAAAATCTCAGTTGGTTAAATAAAAATCTGTCTGAAGGCTATGTTTGGCTGATGATCCTGCTTTCTGACCTTACCCTGTAGAGTTTGGGGATGAATAAATGGTACAGATCAGAATATACTGTCTCAATTATTAATTATAAATACACTGAGAGTGAGAACAACATGAGATTATCTTTTTAACCATAGAGTGCCTTTTCTAGAATAGGTGCTTAGTAAGTTTCTGTTGAATTGCAGGCAGCTTTCAGAGGGTAAGGATTGGAGAAAATGAGCTGGCTGGATGGAGTGTGCTATTTTAGGTTAGACAGGTTGAGACCACGCTTTTTGTAAAGTGTATCATTTGGGTGTTTTATTAATCACTGCTGCCAGTGCCTTTAAATATTTTAATAATTGGTATATTTTACTCTTAGCATGCCCTGGGGCTTTTTTTTTTAAGAAATGGCAGTTTTAAAAAATGAAAATAGAATTCCTGCTCAATCAGCATTCAAACTGCCAGGTGACACTTGGGTGCTTCCTCCGCTCCAAATCTGGGTCAGCATGGCATTTGGGGACTGGGACGCCTGCCCTGCCTTCCCTAGCAAATTTGACTGGCTGAAATTGGGCTCCTTAGGTAAAATTATCTTTCAGGTTAGAACCCTGAAAATTATCCCCTGAAACAATTCTCTCTTTGGAATGTGAATCTCCATACTTCTAGCAAAGCTTGGAAGAAGGGGAAAAAAGAAAACACTTCGCCACCACACCTCAATGTTGCCTTTGCAACTATTAAAATATCTTTTCTAAGTTACAGATTAGCCATCTTTGGGGGAGCCTAAAGGCAGTGGGACCCCACTCCAGTACTCTTGCCTGGAAAATCCTGTGGATGGAGGAGCCTGGTAGGCTACAGTCCATGGGATCGCAAAGAGTCAGACACGACTGAGTGACTTCACTTTCACTTTTCACTTTCATGCATTGGAGAAGGAAATGGCAACCCACTCCAGTGTTCTTGCCTGGAGAATCCCAGGGACGGGGGAGCCTGGTCAGCTGCTGTCTATGGGGTCGCACAGAGTCGGACACGACTGAAGCGATTTAGCAGGCGGGCACAGGCAGGTCTCCTTTCATGGCACTTTGCTGCTACTGCCTTGTTTACTGTGTGAAGGTGTGCGATAATCCTGTTTACAGCAAGTCTATCAGTGCCATTTTCAACAGCATTTGCTTACTTTGTGTCTCGGCGTCATGTTCTGGTCATTCTTGCAATATTTTAAACCCTCCACCAGCAATAAGATTATGAATTCCTAAAGGCTCAGGTGATGCTTAGCATTTTTTAACAATAAAATATTTAAAAATTAAGGTAATTTTTTTATATGTAACACTATTGTACACTGAATGTATAATACAATGAAAACACAACTTTCACATGCACTGGCAGACCAAAACATTCAGGTGTCTCACTTTATTGCAACATTTGCTTTTCTGTGGAAGGAAACCCACAATACCTCTGAGGTCTGACTGTTTAGAACTCCTTAAGGTTATTCAGCACTTATTAAAACAGAGGTTGGGCAAAGTGAGTTTATTTACCAAATCTGAGAAGAAGGTAGCAGTGAAAGGATAGACATGTTGGGGGTTTGGTTTCAGTTTTATTTTTAGTGACAAGCGTCCTCCTTCTGTGCCAGGATGCCAACGTAGTCACTCTTGGAAAGAGATTGTTTTCTTGCTCTGTTGCTTCTCTTTTCTGCCCTAAAGCATCACTGACTCATGGAACTGTGGGCCCCATCTTTCTTTGCTTTCACGCCAGGATTTTCTCGCGGTTGGCTCCTGCCAGGGAAGGTTCCAACTTGACCTTTCTCTGTTCCCTTTCCTCCTGCAGTTCATCCAGTGACCACACTTGCGGAGTCATGATCTGTAACGGTCCTGCGACCCCCTTCACCTGCTCATCACTTCCCACCACGACTGCAGTCTTGCCTTTTTCGGTGCCAGGGTTTGCAAATTTCTCACTGTCCGCGTTGCTATCTAATTCTGTAAATCAACAATAGGCAGGGTGTGAAGCCCGAGTCACGTCACAGAACTGTGATTTTTTTTCTTTCCCTCCCACTCAGCCATTCTGAATTGTCACTTTTCCGCCGATTCTTAGACATGGAGTTGAAAAAATACATAAACAGCTTTGTGACTCACCTGAGGGAGTCTTTGACCTTTCCTTTCCATTGTTTGCACTTTTTCCCTCCCTCACTGAGGAATCAACAGTCTGCATTTTGAAACAAAACTCCTCGCTCTCCTCTAATAAAGGTGAAACAAGGTAAGGGAGGATTTTAAAAGACTCCACCGGGAAGAGTTTGGGAGGGATTATGAATAAGGAGAAAAAAAAGAAATGTAGACCTGAATATTTTAAAGACTATAAAGATATTTCCTTGCAAGCAGATTCTCTGTTTTTACCTTTAGCCCCTTGACCACACAGAACCCTTGACACAGAAACACACATCCACGTTATTCGGTCTTCATAAACACAATTCTCTGAATTCTGACTTTAAGGAGGATATGCCACGGAGCTAATAAAGCTAAAGCCCTGAGTGAGGTCCCAGCAATATGTTCACATGGTTATATGCTCTGTAAAACTTGCCAAAGTAAGATATTTTAAACCACAATTGGCTTTTTTTCCATTCCAACTGTCCCAATGACCTACTGTCTCCAATGACCTTGGGATGTTTTAAGGATCTCCCTAAGGGAATTCTGCTGCTAAGTCCCGTCAGTCGTGTCCGACTCTGTGCGACCCCATAGACGGCAGCCCACCAGGCTCCCCTGTCCCTGGGATTCTCCAGGCAAGAATACTGGAGTGGGTTGCCATTTCCATCTCCAATGCATGAAAGTGAAGTTGCTCAGTCGTATCCGACTCTTTGTGACCCCATGGACTGTAGCCTACCAGGGGCCTCCATCCATGGGATTTTCCAGGCAAGAGTACTGGAGTGGGGTGCCATCGCTAGTTGAGGACATATTTCAGTTCAGTCACTCAGTCGTGTCCGACTCTTTGCGACCCCATGAATCGCAGCACACCAGGTTTAATGAGCTACATTTATGTGTCTATCTCTCCCTTCCACACAGAGTTAAGTTATTGCCAGCCTGGTTTTCAGGAACACTCCCACCTACTGAGCTGTCTTCAGGGCAAACTGGTTAATTAGAAAGTTGTCACTTAACAGGGAATCTAAGTTAGCTGCTACACAAGAAAATTTTAAATGTCCCCAAATTTTGCAAATTCAGTATGAAAGAAGCTCTAAAGAGTTTTCCCTACACTTAGCAATCTTACTAATCAGTATGACATCACTAATGTTAAGTTATGAGGCTGAAATCTTTCCAAACGATTGATACAGGGAATTTTGATCTACCATAGCTAAATTAGGGGCTTCCCTGGTGGTCTAATGGTGAAGACTCTGTACTCCCACTGAAGAGGGCCCAGGTTCGATTTCTGGCTGGGGAGACAAGGTCCAACATGCTGCAACTAAAGATACTGCATGATGGGATAAAAACTTTGGGGCTTCCAGGTGGCATTAGTGGTAAAGAACCCACCTGCCAATGCAGGAGATGCAAGAGACAAGAGTTCGGTCCCTGGGTCAGGAAGATCCTCTGGAGGAGGAAATGGAAACCCACTCTAGTATTCTTGCCTAGAGAATCCTATGAACAGAGGAGCCTGGTGGGTTGCAGTCCGTAGGGTCACAGAGAGTCAGACTGTTACTGAAGCAACAACTTAGCACAGGTAGCTAAATTAAAGATTCAATTATTTGTTTTATTCTCTTGGTAGAAAATTATTTTTTATCACATTAGTATTATATGAATAGGTAATCAAATAGAAGTCAAAACTGTGGCAAAATATTATAGATGTGTGTCACAAGGTTAATTAATAAAAATATTATATTATTTTCTGGATTTTTGTGATGCTTGTGGCATTTCCCAACTTTTAAAAATTTGTGATCTGTTATGATTTCTCCTCCCATATATTTGTGTACCTTAATTTTTTTGTTCCTTTTCTTAAAAGGAGACTTCAAAGTTGTAAAAGCTTCAGGCCCCACAAAACCAGGATCCATACTTGATTTGAAACAAAAATTGAGCTGAGAAACATTATGTGATTTGTCTCAATTATGTAGTTAGTACTTGGTACAAGACAACTCGAAGATAATAAATCTGTGTCCAGAGCTTACCTATTTATCTATGAGGTCATATTGTCTTTTATTTTTATAAATTAAAAAATTATTTATTTGCTGTTCAGTTCAGTTCAGTTCAGTCGCTCAGTTGTGTCCGATTCTTTGCGACCCCATGAATCGCAGCACGCCAGGCCTCCCTGTCCATCACCATCTCCCGGAGTTCAATCAGACTCACGTCCATCAAGTCAGTGATGCCATCCAGCCATCTCATCCTCTGTCGTCCCCTTCTTCTCCTGCCCCCAATCCCTCCCAGCATCAAAGCCTTTTCCAGTGAGTCAACTCTTCGCATGAGGTGGCCAAAGTATTGGAGTTTCAGCTTGAGCATCATTCCTTCCAAAGAAATCCCAGGGCTGATCTCCTTCAGAATGGACTGGTTGGATCTCCTTGCAGTCCAAGGGACTCTCAAGAGTCTTCTCCAACACCACAGTTCAAAAGCATCAATTCTTTGGTGCTCAGCCTTCTTCACAGTCCAACTCTCACATCCATACATGACTACTGGAAAAACCATAGCCTTGACTAGATGGACCTTAGTGTACCAGGTATTAATTGCAACATGTGAATTCTTAGTTGAGGTATCTGGGGTCTAGTTTCCCAACTAGGGATCAAACCCGGGTCCCCTGCATTGGGAGCCCAGAGTCTTAGCCACTGGATCACCAGGGAAGTCCCCATACTGTCTTTTAATGGGGGATATTTGGTTGGAGAGGTTCAGAGGGAAGCAAGACTCTCTGCAGATGTTCTGCTTTAGTGAAAATGGTAGGGGAGGTTGGAAGTGTTAGAGAGTTATGGGGAGATTGTACCCAAAGAACTTAGGTCTTTTCTTCCTCTCTCTGTTCTCATATCTGAAAACAGAAATCATAAGATCTCTCTCTTTTTTCTTTTTCTGACTATAGGCTTGGGGGTTTGGGACGTTTGTTTGGCTTTCTACTTATTAGGAACAGCACCGGGGATCAGGTGCTACCTGCTATGGATTGAATTTTTTTCCCCATCAAATTCACATATTCAAGTTGCAAGTCCCAACATGACTATATTTGGACACAAAGCCCATGAGTGCTAAGTTGCTTCAGTTGTGTCTGACTCTTTGAGACCTTGTGGACTGTAGCCTACCTGGCTACTCTGTCCATGGGATTCGTCAGGCAAGAATACTGGAGTGGATTGAAATGCCTTCCTCCAAGGAATCTTCCAAACCAGGGATTGAGCTCACCTCTCCTCTTCTCCTGCATTGGCAGGACAGTTCTTTATCATTAGAGCCACCCTTTTACTGTTTTACACCCATAAAACAAATGTGAAAGTGTTAGTTGCTCATTTGTGTCTGACTCTGGTGACCCCATCGACTGCAGCATGTCAGGTTCCTCTTGTCCATAGGATTCTACAGGCAAGAATACTGGAGTGGGTTGCCATTCCCTTCTCCATGGGATCTTTCTCAACCATGGTCAAACCCAGTTCTCCCACATTGCAGGCAGTTTCTTTACCATCTGAGCCATCAGGGAAGGCCATAAGGAAGTACTAAAGATTATACACACAAGTAAAGTAATGCTCAAAATTCTCCAAGCCGGGCTTCAACAGCACGTGAACTGTGAAATTCCAGATGTTCAAGCTGGTTTTAGAAAAAGCAGAGGAATCAGAGATCAAATTGCTAACATCCGCTGGATCATAGAAAAAGCAATAGAGTTCCAGAAAAACATCTATTTCTGCTTTATTCACTATGCCAAAGCCTTTGACTGTGTGGATCATAACAAACTGTGGAAAATTCTTAAAGACATGGGAATACAAGACCACCTGACCTGCCTCTTGAGAAATCTGTATGCAGGTCAGGAAGCAACAGTCAGAACTGGACGTGGAACAACAGACTGGTTCCAAATAGGAAAAGGAGTACGTCAAGGCTGTATATTGTCACCCTGTTTATTTAACTTCTATGCAGAGTACATCATGAGAAATGCTGGGCTAGGTGAAGCACAAGCTGGAATCAAGGTTGCCGGGAGAAATATCAATAACCTCAGATATGCAGATGACACCAGCCTATGACAGAAAGTGAAGGAGAACTAAAGGGCTTCTTGATTGAAAGTGAAAGAGGAGAGTGAAAAAGTTGGGTTAAAACTTAACATTCAGAAAACGAAGATTATGGCATCTAGTCCCATCACTTCATGGCAAATAGATGGGGAAACAATGGAAACAGTGAGAGACTTTATTTTGGGGGGCTCCAAAATCCCTGCAGATGGTGACTTCATCCATGAAATTAAAAGATGCTTACTCCTTGGAAGGAAAGTTATGACCAACCTAGACAGCATATTAAAAAGCAGAGACATTACTTTGCCAACAAAGGTCCATCTCATCAATGCTATGGTTTTTGCAGTAGTCATGTATGGATGTGAGAGTTGGACTGTATATCAAGCTGAGTGCTAAAGAGTTGATGCTTTTAAACTGTGGTATTAGAGAAGCCTCTTGAGAGTCCCTTGGACTGAAAGGAGATCCAACCAATCCATCCTAAAGGAAATCAGTCCTTGGTGTTCATTGGAAGGACTGATATTGAAGCTGAAACTCCTGATTGCAAAGAGCTGACTCATTGGAAAAGACTTTGATGCTGGGAGGGATTGGGGGCAGGAGGAGAAGGGGACAATGACAGAAGATGAGATGGTTGGATGGCATCATTGGCTCAATGGGCATGATTCTGAATAAACTCCAGGAGTTGGCGATGGACAGGGAGGACTGGCCTGCTACAGTCCATGGGGTCACAAAGAGTCGGACATGACTGAGCGACTGAACTGGACTGAACTAAGGTCATAGGGGTGGGGCCTTAATCAGACAGGACGGTTGACCTTATTGGAAGAGGAAGAGGCATGAAAGAGCTCTTTCTTTCTCTCTCTCTCTCTGCAGGTGCACAGAAGAAAAGCCATGTGAGGAACAGGATTAAGCCAGTCACCTCTATGCCAGGATGAGAGGCCACCAAAAACTACCTCTGAGAGCAACACCTTAACCCTGGCCTTCCAGCCTTCAGAACTATGAGGACATGTGCTGCTACTGGTTAAGCCACTCAGTCTATGATACTCTGTTAAGGCAATCCCAGTGGCTGAATGCATCTTCTATTTCTGATAATCTACTGAAAAATGCAGGAATGAAGGGTTTACTAGCTCAAAGGTGACTGACATATCCTAGAATTGAAATGATTACTGTCTAAGAATTTGCATTGGGTTAGCTGCCTGCTTTCTTTTAAAGGAGTCCTTTGAAATAATTAATAACCAAATATGGGTTAAGAAAAAAAAAAAGGAAACACTTCTATAACCAAATGAAGAGAAAATATAGTTTCCACAAACTTTTCTTTTCATCACAATTACTTTTCCGATGAGGGCCCAAACTTCTGCACTAATGCTAATCAAATAGGCCACAAAGAGAACGAAGAGTCAAGTTGATAAATGAAGATTCATTAAGGTAGAATAAAACAAATGTTGTCAGTTATAAATATGTATTACATGGACTATTTGCAGAAACCATGTGAAGCTCAGCCTTTCTGTACACCAGCACTGAATTGAATGTCGGAGACAGAGTTTGGGGTGGAGTAGAAAAGAATAGCTTTATTGCTTTACCAGACAAAAGGGGACATAGCAGACTGCTGCCTCAAAAAAACACCGTGTGTCCCAACCAGGGAGGATATGATGGACAGTTTTATAGCAACAGTTCAAGGGTGAGGTTGCTAACAAGATTAGGGTATGTGCAGGGTCTCAGGACTTGCCAGGTGAAGTTAGTGGTAAAGAACCTGCTTGCCAGTGCAGGGGATGGAAGAGACCCGGGTCTGATCGCAGAGTCAGGAAGATCCCCCTGGAGGAGAGCATGGCAACCTACTCCAGTATTTTTGCCTAGGAAATCCCATAGATGGAGGAGTCTGCAGGCTACAGTCTGTGGGGTCACAAAGAGTTGGACTCAGCAACTAAACAGCAATAGCAGCAGGGGCATTTGCCATCTGCCTCTGCAGGGATTGAATCCTGTTCTGCTGCAGCTGCTGACCTTCAATAAGCCCTGAAGAAAGTTCAGGGTAGAGAATGAGGCCCTTTGCGTTCCAGGAAACCTGGTGGAACAGGTCTTTAGATGGTTAGATTCTTTTTAGAAACTGATGTTATGAGTCCAATCCTTGCAGCTGCTCGTATCTAGAAAAGCACTAAATCCCTTCATGATGACTTCCGCTCGTTTTGTAAGATATATGCTTGATTGTATGAACTCCTTCACCAATATCACATATATTGACCGTCCCCCTCTACCTCTTTGGAGAAGTTTCTCAGAGCTCTCTGAGGCGCTGTCTCCCAGGCTACAGTCCTCATTTTACCCCAGATAAAATTTAACTCACAACTGTCACATCATACATCTTTTATAAGTTGACAATGATAAGAGGCACAATGTAGGTGAAAGCTTCTAACACAGTGTTCAGCCCAAAGTAGGAAGCAGTTACTGAATAAATGATGACTATTGAATGACCTCAATTGAAAAGCTGATATTCTGGATTCTAAACTTCTAGAGGCTTTAAAGAGATGATCCAGGGCTTTTGCAAATGTCCTTGGTTCAGTGAATGTAGAACTCCCAGGATGTATCCAAAAATGCAATTCTATTTTTTTACCAACCCTGCCCCAATATCATTTTTTTACCAACCCTGTCCCAATATCATTTTTTTCCCCATGGGCAAGTTACTTTTCTATGTCCCTAGATGAAAAGTTTGGCACATCCCATAGTTTTTCTGCTTATTCTTAGGTACCTGACAGTCACGTGATCATGAGTCTAACAACACAAACACTGCTTTTTCTTGGTAATTGGAATGCATCTGATCCAAGATATTAACCAACCTTTTTCAATCTTCCATTCAAAGCATTCCTTTTCTTTCCTTGGGTGTGTAGTTGATTGCAGTCTTTCTTCAAGGTTGGTTTCTTTTATCTCTCGCTCACCTCCTTCCCAATATAGCAATTTACACCATTTTGTTCCCCTAGTTGGGGACTAGGGAACTAAGAGATGAAGGGATAAGGCAAGCCTTTCATGGCTGTGCTCCACCAAGCTCAGCATGTGGTCAGTGTTGAGTTGCCTGTCTCTGGGATCTTCAATGGATTCTTTAGAGCTTGTGTGCTAAGTCACTTCAGTCATGTCTGACTCTTTGCAACTCCATGGACTGTAGCCCACCAGGCTTCTCTGTCCATGGGATTCTCCAGGTACTGGAGCAAGTTGCCATTTCCTTCTCCAGGGGATCTTCCTGATCCAGGGATCGAAACTGCAATCGTCTCCTACATTGCAGGCAGATTCTTTACCGCTGAGCCGTTGGGGAACTTCAGCTTTTTCACAATTGCATGGAACATACAGAAAACTATCATAGAGCTTCATCTTAAGTACTTCAGTTAAATGTTATCATCTGTCTCATACCAGCTCCCCATCCTGCTTTGTAGGGGAGAACTCAGCAATTCAACATCTCTTTCTAAAGGAAATGTCACAAATCCTTTTTCTTTCTCTACTGACCGACTCTGCTTATATTCTTGATCCCTTGGAAGGATCCACGACTTATGGAGCTTTGTTTCAGTCATCCCTTAAAAATATGAGTGATGCTCATAGTAGTGCTTTCATGGAAACTTCAGTATTTACATTCTGTTCCACAAACAATAAATTGATATCTAAGGGATTGGGGGCAGGAGAAGAAGGGGATGACCGAGGATGAGATGGCTGGATGGCATCACTGAGGCCTGGCGCGCTGCGATACATGGGGTCGCAAAGAGTCGGACACAACTGAGCGACTGAACTGAACTGAATTGAACTGATCAGATCATAAAAATTTAATCTCTCAGAGGGAGCTGTCCATTATTTGTAACTTTTTATATAATGGGGATCAGCAGAGATTTTTTATTTGTAAAGAGCTTCACTGTTAAGAAGATTGGTAAAGGATTGCATTAGTGAAACCGCTTTGATCAGGAATTCCTCCATATTTCTAATTGAATGACTATTTCTCATTTAATAAAATATAAGCCTGTTATGTAAACTGAACCAGCTTTCTGGCAGGTATAGCTACCACCATGGCTCTTGTTGAAACTAGCATTAAGGCAACCAAAAGGTCCTGTAGGAATCCCTGGCTTTTCAGATCTTGACAAAAAACTTGATCACCTTGGACTCCACAGTGCTTATTCCCATCATCTCACTTCCTGTTTTATTTGCTTAGTAATTTTATTGACAGTATGAGAGCTGAGGACAGGGAGAGAGGGTCACAAGGAGAGATCTCAAGAAGAAACAAGCAAGGGGCAACGTGTGTTTTTTTCCCAAAAGGGCTTTCATTGTTCATTGTGGTCCCTTTTTTACTGTATCTCAAAGAAAACCATGACAACTGTATTTGTCTCTATTTTCTCTCCCCTTGATGCTCTGGCTCCATCTGTTCAGTATTCACCAATGAATTCAACGTGTTTTTTTTTTTTTCTTCTCTTTTTTCATTATAAACAAAAGTACACTTATGTGAGTTGATTTTTTTTTTAAGTAAAAGAAAATAAAAATTGACAGGTGACAAGAAACATGCAGCTTTCTGACACCACACAAAACCACTCCTTCCTTTTTCCTCCTCCCTTCTACAGAATAATTAGCAATTTTCCCTCCCCAGCATTTTTAGATCAAATCTAGCCAAAGATCCTCTTGGAGTAAAACTTTGCATGCAATATTAATATTTTTGTATTAATTATAACACGTTTTTAGAATACTTTGCAGTTTACAAAACACATTAAAATCCACGTGGCCTCTTGCTACTCTTCCCTGGTGGCTTAGTGGTAGAGAATCCACCTGCCAGTGAAGGAGATGCAGGTTTGATCCCTGGGTTGGGAAGATCCCCTGGAGAAGGAAATGGCAACCCACTCCAGTATTCTTGCCTGGGAAATCCCATGCACAGAGGAGCCTGACGGGCTGCAGTCCATGGGGTCACAAAGAGTCAGACACCATTTAGTGACTACACAAAATAAAAAAATACATATTATGGGCATTATTACCTGCACATTACAAGCCTAGATATTGTTAAAGATACACTACTTTTGCTACTAAAATTTATGATCTAGATGTAGTCTGACATACAAATGATAAACTATGAGAAAAAGACAAATTTAAAAAATATGTATATTTGAAAATTGCTGAGAGAGTAGATCTTAAAAGTTCTCAATGTAAGTAAAAATCTTTTTGTAACTATGTATAGTGATGGATTGGGCTTCCCAATCTTCCCTGGAAAATCCCATGGATGGAGGAGCCTGGTAGGCTGCAGTCCATGGGGTCGCTAAGAGTCGGACACGACTGAACGACTTCACTTTCGCTTTTCATTTTCATGCATTGGAGAAGGAAATGGCAACCCACTCCAGTGTTCTTGCCTGGAGAATCCCAGGGATGGGGGAGCCTGGTGGGCTGCCGTCTATGGGGTCGCACAGAGTCGGACACGATTGAAGCAACTTAGCAGCAGCAGCAGCAGCAGCAGCAGGTGGTGCTAGTGGTAAAGACCCCACCTGCTGGTGTTGGAGACATAAGACATGTGGGTTTGATTCCTGGGTCCAGGAGATCCCTTGGAGGAGGGCATGACAACTCATTCCAGTATTCTTGCATGGAAAATCCCATGGACAGAGGAGCCTGGCAGGCTACATTCATAGAGTTGCAAAGAGTTGGACATGACTGAAGCGACTTAGCACACATGCATGCATGGTGATGTATGTTAACTAGACTTATTGTGGTGATCATTTTGGAATATATACAAACACTGACTTATTATACACATGAAACTAACATAAAGTTATATGTCAAATATGCCTCAGTAGAAATGCAGAAAATAGTATCATGTAGCATAGAGTATGGATTTGATAAACCACAATAAGACTTTAGGAAAGAGAAAATACTTGGGCTGACTGCTAAATGAAAAAGATAAAATTTTGTCTAACTAAGAAAGAAAAGAAGAGAAGTTTAGATAGATAGATGGGCAAGATTATATATGTATTAATACCTGGGAGAGCATGTAACTTGTTTAGAACAATTTTTGGAAGCTGAGCTTGCTTTTAATTTGATGTTGATTACATATTGTAATAAGGTTTAGCTGTATTGTACCAAATAAAGCAAAATATTAAAGTTAATGTAACTTTTGTTACTTTAAAAATGTGATTATTATATTCTTTAAAATTATATATGTAGCTTGCATTTTATTTCTTTTGGACAGAGATGCTTTAGACCATTACGTGAGAAAAGAAAATGAATTCCAATCTTTTTATAGCCCTTACATTTTTCTTTATTTTTTTGATGCTAATCATATTTTAAAATAAGTGCAGTGTTTTTACATTTTTTTCGTTGTGTTTGATGTTCTTCAAAGTTTTCACTGTAATTTGGCTAGGTGTAGATTTATTTTTATTTATTCTGCAGAGGATTTGGTGGGCTTCTTCTAATGTGTCTTTCTGAAATTCTGGAAAATTCTTTTCAATTAGGTCTTTGAATAAAAATTCTTCCTTTATCTCTACTTTTTTCCTATTAAGAATGTTTCTTTGATGTATTATACCTTTTTTAATTCTCTAGACTACAAGTATCTAAGTTATTATTTTCTATCTCTTCTTCTATGTATTGAATTATGGATGATTTTCTCAGTTTTTTCTTTCAATTCATTAATTTTATCTTTGTACTGTTAAATCCTTCCATGATATTTTAATTTTACTGAGATACTATTGTTTGTTTATGGAATTCCCTTAGATTCTTAAAATTGTTATTACCTTTTTTCACACTGTCCTATACTTGCCTTTGGTTTCTGTTCTTTAAGCATTTTAAACATAATACTTTCAAAGCTTCTTTCTTATTGCTTACTATTTTAAATTTTTAGGCTCCACATTCTTTCATCTACTTGCATTTTTAATTGTTTCTGATTGTACTTCATTTCCTCATGCTAATTGAAATATTTGGTTATGAACCCAGATTCAGCAATGGTCATTTCTATGGAAGTGATAATTGTAAATCTTGTCTATAGAAACAGCTTGCAGTACCAAAGAATGCTCAAACTACTGCACAATGGCACTCATCTCACACGCTAGTAAAGTAATACTCAAATTCTTCAAGCCAGTCTTTAGCAATATCTGAACCATGAACTTCCAGATGTTCAAGCTGGTTTTAGAAAAGGCAGAGGAACCAGAGGTCAAATTGCCAACAGCTGCTGGATCATCGAAAAAGCAAGAGAGTCCCAGAAAAACGTCTATTTCTGCTTTATTGACTACGCCAAAGCCTTTGACTGTGTGGATCACAATAAACTGTGGAAAATTCTTCAAGAGATGGGAATACCAGACCACCTGACCTGCCTCTTGAGAAACCTATATGCAGGTCAGGAAGCAACAGTTAGAACTGGACATGGAACAAATAGGAAAAGGAGTATGTCAAGGCTGTATATTGTCACCCTGCTTATTTAACTTCTATGCAGAGTACATCATGAGAAACGCTGGGCTGGAAGAAGCACAAGCTGGAATCAAGATTGCTGGGAGAAATATCAATCACCTCAGATATGCAGATGACACCACCCCTATGGCAGAAAGTGAAGAGGAACTAAAAAGCCTCTTGATGAAAGTGAAAGAGGAGAGTGAAAAAGTTGGCTTAAAGCTCAACATTCAGAAAACGAAGATCATGGCATCCAGTCCCATCAATTCATGGGAAATAGATGGGGAAACAGTGGAAACAGTGTCAGACTTAATTTTTTTGTGCTCCAAAATCACTGCAGATGGTGACTGCAGCCTTGAAATTAAAAGATGCTTACTCCTTGGAAGAAAAGTTATGACCAACCTAGATAGTATATTCAAAAGCAAGACATTACTTTGCCAACAAAGGTCTGTCTAGTCAAGGTTATGGTTTTTGCAGTGGTCATGTATGGATGTGAGAGTTGGACTGTGAAGAAAACTGAGTGCTGAAGAATTGTTGCTTTTGAACTGTGGTGTTGGAGAAGGCTCTTGAGAGTCCCTTGGACTGCAAGGAGATGTAACCAGTCTATTCTAAAGGAGATCAGTCCTGGGTGTTCATTGGAAGGACTGATGCTAAAGCTGAAGCTCCAGTACTTTGGCCACCTCATGCGAAGAGTTGACTCATTGGAAAAGACTCCAATGCTGGGAGGGATTGGGGCAGGTGGAAAAGGGGACGACAGAGGATGAGACGGCTGGATGGCATCACCGACTCGATGGACGTGAATTTGAGTGAACTCTGGGAGTTGGTGATGGACAGGGAGGCCTGGCGTGCTGCGATTCACAGGGTTGCAAAGAGTCGGACACGACTGAGTGACTGAACTGAATTGAACTGATGGTCTTGTATGGGTCTCTGATAAAATCTGAATCAGTTTTTGATGTGAATTTGTTGTCTTGGAATTCATGTAAATTAAATCATAGTCCTGAAAATGGCTTTGGTCAGGATTCAGACTCTTTTTCTGAACATGGGCCCTAATGGATAGATTTCCCTGTCACACGTCCTTCAGTGTCAAGTTCTTGTAGCCCCTTCTACAGATAGGCTAAGGCTTTGTGACTTTCAGCTCATGAACACAAGGTAGCTCTTAAGTGCAGCTCTTAAAGTTACAGCCTGAGGATCTTCCTTTCTTGGTGTAGATTTTGATTATGTTTCCAAGAACTTGAATTATGTTTTATTCAACTTTCTCAAGTTGTTTGAACCAATGGGGTATGTACATCTCTCCATCATTCCAGAAGTATCCTGGTTGATGATATTTACTATTTTTTCAGTAACCACAGTGAAGTCTTCCATGATTTTGCAATGGGTTAATCATAAATTGGAAAACAAATGAACAGACTTACATTGTTTACATTAATAATGTAAATGTAACAGATTTACAATAATTTACAATATTATAACTGTGCAATTTCATATTTACTTAAAACTATCTGGTGAAGTCAGTATTTGTTTCTTTTTGGATGTAAGATCATTGACCCTATTTTATCAGAGGATAATTATTCTATTATTAAGCTTGAATACAGACAGATATAGCCTTACATCCTGGTCTTGGCCTTTGAAACTTTGTTAGAGATGATTCTTCATGGGTTTCTCATGGTTCTGAAGGTCTTAAGAGATACTGCTTGTCCTTTTCATCTCTATTATTTTTGCAAGCATGTTTAGTGATTCACCTTGGAAGGCAGAGATGTCGTCTCCTTCTGGGCCAAATGGCAGGCATGTCTACTGCACACTATAAAAGACTGGGATTCCCTAAGCTCTGGGTTCCTCTCTTGTGATATGTCCAACTCCTTGTGCAGGCATCTGGATGTCACCCCTGAGGGACTTGGGCACTAAAGGGTCTGACCCAAATATGCAGATGCTCATCTTGCTTGATTTGCCTTGATTAATGAAATCATTTATCTCTGATGTCTCATGTCTTCTGCCAACATCCATGAACCTTGACAAGTTAATGTGTTAACTTATAAGTTAGCTTTCCAGTTCTTGACAAAGATTTACAAGAAGTTATGCTAGGAGGGTTTTTTTTTGGTCGGGGTGGGGGGTGGGGGGTGGTGGGCGGTGGGGGGGATTTAACTTAAAAAGAAAGGAACAGATTTTGGCACAACTTCTCACTTTTCTACCTCCTGCCGCCTGCCTATTCCAAGCCTGGATATGAAGTCTGGAGCAGAGGTATCTACCTTGAGATTATTAGGTAGAGATGGATTCTGATATCACTGAGTCATTTAACAAATGTCAGCAGCTTCTCAATACTTTGTGATCACATTAAAAGAAAAGAAAGTGAAGTGAATGAAAACAAGTTCTTAAGTCAACAGAAACCAAGACCAAGACCAAATCAGCTACTGTTAGCTAGATCTCATATTTCTTTGACCTACACCTTTGGTACTATTCCCATTGATCATTTCCCTGAGAAATTGATGTTTATTCTATATAAAATATTGTGCTAGGTGCTCAGAAGGGTAAGAAATGTTCATTATTGTCCTGCCCTTGAGGAGGATATGGCTTTTTGGGGAAAATGGTAATTAGTAAAATGAGGTAGTGCTATAAATTTCCGAGAGAGTCGAACAGGTAATAAACGTTATTGGAACTGAGGGGAAAGAGCCTGGCTGAACTTTACATGCTTGGAGGGCTGCCCAAACCACAGAGTGCAGGGGAACCATTTCCTCAGGTGTCAGATGAGAATGCTGACTAGCATCAGATGTTTTGGAACTGTAGTTTTAATAGCAGAACTATTTTATTAATGGACATTTACAAAGACCTTCAATCTATAAACTAGACGAGATTCTGTGAAGCATAAACCCAGAGTCAGATCACTGGATGCCATGTCCTCATACCTTCCAAAGTCCAACAGGCACCTCTCTGAAGCCCTAAAGGTCATAGAACAGAATTTGAAAATTATCAGGCATGATGACTGCAGAGGTGTAAAGCTGAAAGCAATTAATTCCTCAAAGATCAAACTTGTCTGAGCTTCAATGGTTCGCTGTGCTAGCCTTATTAACACAGTGAAAACCTAGCCAGACCCCCATCCTTGTATCACTTGACCATTTAGCCACAGACAGCAGCCTAAGCAGAACTCACCAGCCTCTCGACACATATCATTCGAGAATGTGAATGAATCAGTTCAAAATCCATCATCACTAACCAGAAAAACCACTCACAGCTCATTCCTCACTGATTGTGGGTGGGTGACTTAGCACCATTTAGTAAGGGAGGAGAGTTCTTACTTGTAAATCAGCATTTTGAACATCATGAAAGGAAAAATGCTTTTTAGATTAGCTTCTCCCCCACTGGACCCAGAGAGAGAGGCTATTGTGGTCGTTAGCTTTTCCGGCATTAAATCTGCTGGGTCTGAGTAGTCCATTTGATTTCAGGTTTATCCTTAAGCTGCAGAAATCGAGTTGCTGGGTATTTACTTGGGATTAATGACCAGTTAGGAGAAGCTGTGCTTTATAACATTAACCCGAGCCAGGTGCTAATTTCTTGAACATGCCCTGCAAACAGAGATCATTATTGCTTTTTGAAAGTGCGAATGCTGCCTTAGAAACCACAAGCTTTATTTAAAGATGGAGTCATTTTGATTCGTCAACACGGCATATTTCTGGAGAACGATGCCCTGTGTACAGGCCAATCTGATTGCCTGGAAACGTCTCTCCGTGCTCTTGCTGTTCAGCCGATAATCCACTTCTAGACGTGGGACAGCAGGCTGGAACTGTAGCAGCTTCTATTTTCAGCACCTAAAATCAATGCCCCCTCCAGCGGCCTTGTCTGTTGCCTCATTATGTCGCCTGCCCCGTGAGCTGAGCTCGGCTTCCCTTTGCAGGAGACTAAAGCGAGTCAGGGAGTATGATAAATGCTTTCAGTCATATCTGCTGTCATTTGAATAATACTAGGTGTCAGGAAGAAATACATCCCCAGCCACTTTTAACCAACCAACCTGCACTGATACCCTCCTTCCCCTTAGTGTAGGAAGAAGCAGTGACCTGGAAACCTGGAATCCCCTCCTTCCCCCTCCCCTGCCCCAGCAGAAAACCAAGTTCTATTTTTAAGTTCTCAGGCTGGGTTGAACATTCTCTCTGGAAAGGTCCTCTTTTCATTTATCTAGCAAAATCCAGAAGTTTCTCCTAGTTTGGGGAGGGGCATTTTCTCTACTTACCAGGAAAGAAAGTGTGTCCATTTTGCCAGAAACTTCCAAGCTCTGGGAAAACCACATCAACATTTTTTGACTAAATCTCATTCTGTTTGTGTGTGTGTATGTGTGTGCTTCTTAATTCTTATTGAAGTGTAGTTCATTTACAATGAATCACAGCAAAGTGATTCAGTTACATATATACATGTATGGAAAGTATAAATGGACTCTTTGTGACCCCATGGACCATTCCCTGCCAGGCTCCTCTGTCCATGGAGTTCTCCAGGCAAGAATACTGGGGAGTGTAGCCATTCCCTTCTCCAGGGGATTTTCCCAAGCCAGGGATTGAACCCAGGTCTCCTGCATTGTAGGCAGATTCTTTGCCATCTGAGCCACCAGGGAAGCCCATATATATGAGAATCTTTTTCAGATTCTTCTCCGTTACTGGCTATTACAAGTTTCCCTGTGCTATATAGTATATTCCCTGTTGGTTATCTATTTTCAATCTGTACGTGTTTCAATTACCCTCAGTGAATATGCCTACTCATCCTTCAGGTTTTCTACTGATGAAATAGAAGGGAACAAAGGGGTGATGAAAAGCGTCATTGGATGAAGGAGCAGGGTATAAGGCATGAGTCCTGGTCCTTCCTCTCAAGTCACACAGGCTGTGACGACCTGCACCAACGCTGGTGTGGCCAGAACCGGCATCAGCAGCGCTAAATCAGGCTTAGGTGCTTTTCAGTGGCCCCAGGGTCCCTATAGAGGCTATTTGCCATCCAGGTGAGGTCCCCTTCATTCATCTTTCAGTGAGCCAGGGTCCTCAGCTCCACCCCTCTCCCTGTTGAGACTAGATCTCAGGAAGGGATTTGATGGGTTTGCTCTTGGTGGAATATTAATGGCAGTAGGAGACTGGCGCACCTTAAATGTGGATTGTGTGGATCCATCTGGGCATTGAAAATCTGAATGCTCTCAGAGAGTGCCATCAGGCATTCTTGGAATCCAAGGATGAGCGCCCAAGGGCTCCGTCGTGTGTGCTCATAAACTGGAGCACTGAGAAAAGAAAGCCCAGATTTGTAACTTTCGCTGAGTTCACTAGGATAGCTATTCCCATAATGGCTGAGTTCAAGCTACCAACATCAAGGCACTGATTTTGGAGCCGGAAAGAGATTCATATAATCAGCTCCTGTGAGCCACTCTAACTCTTTTCCTGGCCCTTTTTTTAAGGGATTTGCACAGTGTGGATTTTGCATTTTTCTTTATAGCTTTCTGATTTTCCTGGAAGTAAGATAGAGTAGTATTAAGGGTTAGACTGAGAAACTTCGCTTTGAATCCTGGATCTCTCCATTACTTACAAACTTTATGGTTGTGGACAATTTAACATCACCGAGCCTTTATTTCCTTGACTATAAAAATAAGGAAAATATATATCTCTCAGAGGTGTTCTGAGAATGAAATCATATAAAAGATGTGAAGGAAGCTAGCACGTGTTAGTGGCTCAAAAAAATGGCTTTCAAATCTGCTTTTCTGGGAAGAAGTCTCATGTCTATATTTATTTACTTCTGTTTAATCTTATTTTAGTGAAAGAAGTAGAAAACGGTAATCACGGAGGACATATATGAGAGTGGCCGCTGCTTCCACATAAGGAGGCAGGATCCTTTCTTGGATCTCCCTCTTCTGGCTCCTATTCTAGCGCTTGGTGAATCCTTTGCGGTGGAACTCAGTCATGGACAAACATCCTCTCACTTTGTTTCTTGGTAATTTTTGGCCACACTCCATGGCATACGGGCTTTCCTGGTGGCTCCATAGTAAAGAATCCGCCTGCAATGCCGCAGGAGACGTGGGTTCGATCCTTGGTTTGGAAAGATCCCCTAGAGGAGGAAATGGTACCCCACTCTAGTATACTTGCCTGGGAAATCCCATGGACAGAGGGCTACAGTTCATGGGATCGCAAAGAAATGGACACGACTGAGGAGATGGAGCACTCAGGCTTGCCATGGCATACAGAACCTTAGTTCCTCAGCCAGGGACTGAACCCACACCTCCTGCATGCAAGGCAGGATCTTAACCGCTGGACCACCAGGGAAGTCCCAACGTCTTCCCATTTTTGGATGGTGATACATATGTCTGATCCATATGCTCCTGCTTGCCTGAGAGACAGCGTGTGTATTCAGTTCAGTTTAGTTCAGTCGCTCAGTCACGTCTGACTCTTTGCGACCCCATGAATCACAGCACGCCAGGCCTCCCTGTCCATCACCAACTCCCAGAGTTCACTCAGACTCATGTCCATTGAGGCGGTGATGCCACCCAGCCATCTTATCCTCCGTCATTCCCTTTTCCTCCTGCCCCCAATCCCTCCCAGCATCAGAGTCTTTTCCAATGAGTCAACTCTTCTCATCAGGTGGCCAAAGTATTGGAATTTCAGCTTGAGCATCATTCCTTCCAAAGAAATCCCAGGGCTGATCTCCTTCAGAATGGACTGGTTGGATCTCCTTGAAGTCCAAGGGACTCTCAAGAGTCTTCTCCAACACCACAGTTCAAAAGCAACAATTCTTTGGTGCTCAGTTTTCTTCACAGTCCAACTCTCACATCCATACATGACCACTGCGAAAACCATAGCCTTACCTGACAGATCTTTATTGGCAAAGTAATGTCTCTGATTTTGAATATGCTATCTAGGTTGGTCATAACTTTTCTTCCAAGGAGTAAGCGTCTTTGAATTTCATGGCTGCAATCACCATCTGCAGTGATTTTGGAGCCCAAAAAAATAAAGTCTGACACTGTTTCCACTGTTTTCTTATCTATTTCCCATGAAGTGATGGGACCAGATGCCATGATCTTTGTTTTCTGAATGTTGAGCTTTAAGCCAACTTTTTCACTCTCCTCTTTCACTTTCATCAAGAGGCTTTTTAGCTCCTCTTCACTTTCTGCCATAGGGGTGGTGTCATCTGCATATCTGAGGTGATTGATATTTCTCCCAGCAATCTTGATTCCAGCTTGTGCTTCTGCCAGCCCAGTGTTTCTCATGATGTACTCTGCATAGAAGTTAAATAAGCAGGGTGACAATATACAGCCTTGACATACTCCTTTTCCTATTTGCAACCAGTCTGTTGTTCCATGTCCAGTTCTAACTGTTGCTCCGTGACTTGCATATAGGTTTCTCAAGAGGCAGGTCAGGTGGTCTGGTATTCCCATCTCTTGAAGAATTTTCCACAGTTTATTGTGATCCACACAATCAAAGGCTTTGGCATAGACAAGAAAGCAGAAATAGATGTTTTTCTGGAACTCTCTTCCTTTTTTGATGATCCAGCGGATGTTGGCAATTTGACCTCTGGTTCCTCTGCCTTTTCTAAAACCAGCTTGAACATCAGTAAGTTCACGGTTCACATATTGCTGAAGCCTGGCTTGGAGAATTTTGAGCATTACTTTACTAGCCTGTGAGATGAGTGCTTGTATATTGGTTTTTAGCAATTTCTCTGTTTGGATTTCAGAACTTTTCAGTACTTCCATGAGATGACTTTGCTTTTTAACAAGGATAAGGATTTTGAGTCAAGAGAATACTCAGAGCTAACATCCATTCATGCTTTCTGCATGTTAGGGACAGTGCTGAGCCTTTTTACAAGGACAATATCATTTTAGTCCTCACAATGACCCTATAATGGGCTCTATTATCCAATTTTACAAGTTAAAAATCTGAGACTTAAGAATCTTAAGTAATTTGCTCAAGGTCCCAGAGCTGCCAAGTGATTGATCTTTAGTTATGAAATTTCAAGCATCAGTGAATTTCTACGTGGGGTAAGTTGGGGAAAAAGAAATCTCTCTAAAGGTCTAACAGTCATGCCTCATGGGTGGTCTTTGCATGGTTAATTCTATTGATGCTTGACTGTAAGAAGCTCTTTGAGGGCAGAGATCTTGTTCTATTCATCTCAATATCCTCTCATCAGTGCCTGGCATGTGCTTTGCACAAAGTACTCAATAAAGGATTGTTGAACCAAATCTTCAATTTACTCTACAGTGTACATTTATTAAGTGATAGATTCTTTTCTAGGCACTGAAGATAGAATAGTAGAAAAACAAAAATGCAGAAAAAAATTCTTGTTCTCAGAGACCTCATATTCTACTAGAAAGAAACGAAGCATATATAATAGATAAGTAAATTATTTTATATATTTTTTGTTCAGTCACTAAGTCATGTCCAAGTCTTTGTGACCCATGAACTGCAGCATGCCATGCTTCCTTGTCCTTCACCATTTCTTGGAGTTTGCTGAAAGTCATGTTCATTAAGTTGATGATGCCATCTAACCATCTCATCCTCTATCACCCTCTTCTCTGCCTGTGCTTAGCCTTTCCCAGCATCAGGGTCTTTTCCAATGAACTGGATCTTCACATTAAGTGGCCAAATTATTGGAGACTCAGCATATTAGATGATAATTGCTACAAGAAAATAAGGTAGAATGTGGGAGACCTGGGTTTGATCCCTGAAATGGGAAGATCCCCTGGAGAAGGGAACAGCTACCCACTCCAGTATTCTGGCCTGGAGGATTACATGGACTGTATAGTCCATGGGGTGGCAAAGGGTCAGACACAACTGAGTGACTTTCACAAAATTAGAGGGGGGGAGTGTGTTTCAATAAAATTCTGGTATTTGGGTAGAAACTTGAATGGGTAAAGGAGTGAGCCATATGATCATGCAGGGAAATGTTCTAGGCAGTGGGAAAGCCCTCAGGTGAAACTGCCAGGAGGCAACTATTGCTGGAGCAGAATGAGCAAGAGGGGAGGGTAGGAGGAGATGGATCAGAGAGTTGGGAATTGTGCCTCTTGGAGGATTTTGTAAAGACGTTGACTCTTACAATGATGCAATGAAAAGCCACTGGAGGGCTTTGAGCTGAGCATCAGAGACCCGAATTATATCCTAAAAGGATCACTGTAGCTATTGTGTTGAGTGCAAATACTGAAGAAGCAAAGGTTGGGAGCAGGAAGACTAATCAAGCAGCCATAGTAATGATCTTGGCAAGTAAATGATGGTGGCTGGGACCAAAGAGGTGGAAATAGTCAGCAGAATTTGAAAGACAGGAGTCAAAGGTGATTCCAAGCAAGGGGAGGCTGGGATTGCCATATCCTGAGCTGGGGAAGACTGCTAATGGGGCAGGTTTTGGGGAGAAGATCAAGATTGCAATTCTGCACAGGTTAAATTTGTGGTGTCTAGTAAGCATTTGTCTATTTGATGGTTGGATAAGGAATATAGAGGAGTATAGAGGAGATGACTGCCTCGGAGATTTTTAAAAGTAACTGGGAGTGACAAGCGTCTGGATGGAACTTAAAGCAGTTTGGAGGAAAACAAGAGCAGAAGAAGTTCAAGGATTCAAACCTTCGGGCCCAAAGTCAGGGAAGAAAATGGAAATTCACAAAGGATATTAAGAAAGTGTGGTCAGAGTCTGGAGAAAAATCAGAACTACCTGGTGTCCTGGAAGAAAATTGAAAACTATATCTAAGGGGAAGCCATGAACAACTGTGTTAAATGTTACTGGTAAGTCAATTAAGATGAGAACCGATCATGGACCCAGGATCTAACAATATGGAGTTCGCTGGTGACCATAACAGGGGCAGTCTCAGTGGAGTTTTGGTGCCAAAGCCAAAATGGAATGAGTTTAGGAAGGAGTGGAATGAGGTAAACTAAAGACAGAAGTAACTCTTCCAAAGAGTTTTAATGTAAAGGGGAACTGAGAAATAAAGCAACAGCAAGAGAGGAAAGCGGGACTAAGAAAATACTTATTATTATCATTATCTCTTAAGTTGGAGAAGAATAAGTTGCTTTGTGCTTATAGAAAAAATATTGGGTTGGCCAAAAAGTTTGTTCAGGTTTTTCTGCAACATGTAATGGAAAATCCCAGCAAACTTTTTTTGCCAACCCAATATGATAGAGGTGAGAATGGGCAGTGTAAGAGACAGGCTGCAGGTCCTTGTCGGAATGGGAGATGGCGTCTTGTGCAGATGCGCAAGGGCAGAAGCAGTCGACCTTCTACCTCATTCATAGAGACAGGAGGGAAGACAGAATAGACATGTGCTGGTTCGTCTAGGCTTCCTTGGTCAAAGATTGCTCAAAGACTGTTTATTTGTATCATTCAGCATTTATTGTTGTGAAGTGTGTGTGTATTACAAATATGCAGGTATATGTGTATTCAATGGGCTTCCCATGTGGCTCTAGGGGTAAAGAACCCACCTGCAAAAGCAAGGAGACATAAGAGATACAGGTTTGATTCCTGAGTCAGGAAGATCCCCTAGAGGAGGGCATGGCAACCCACTCCAGTGTTCTTGCCTGGAGAATCCCATGGACAGAGGAGCCTGGTGGGCTACAGTCCATGGGATCGCAAAGAGTCAGACATGACTAAAGTGACTTAGCACACACGCACGCAAGCATGTATAATACAATGTAAAGATTGCCCATTTGGAAAAAAAAAATATGTACACGCACATGTATATGTATATGCATGTAAGTATATTCATATGTATATATATGTAAGTATATGCATATGTATGTATACATATATGTGTGTACATATATATATACATTCCAAATGGCATATGTATGTAGTGATATTCTCTAAGAGGTGGAAAACAATAATGAATCATTTTTCCTTCAGTGAGTTTTCCCAGCTCTTTAACAATATAAAGCTACTTAAAAATTTCCAACCTTTCAAAGGCATACTGTTAAAGCTCAATTAGTTCTTTTTTTTCCCCTGGACCTCCCAGTATTAAATCAAAATGAAAGAGCAGTTAAATATATTTAGGACACTTTATTTAAAGTGTTTTTCAATCAGGAAACAATGAATTTTTTTTTTTAAGAGTGAATCTTTGAAGTGAGTCAGCTGCTGCTTCTCTCCCGTAATTGAAGCGAGAGAGAATTACAGAGAAGGAGTCCAGGGCGCTCTCTCGTCCAGACAAAGCTGTGATGATTAGTAGAATGAATTGCAAATGAGGAAGACAATAGGGAAGAAGGTTCTTTTATGGGGGAGACAGGATGGGTGGTGCTGAAAGGACTCTTAATAATTACAATCTATGCTCAGAAAGCACTTGGCAATGTGAATAATTCAGCAGCCATTAGAGAAAAGAAAACTTTGGAGAATGTCAGCCCGTGGATGAGAAGTGAAGAGTATGAGGGCAACATCTGTGTCCATCCCAAATATCCTCTCTAGTGATGGGTGGAAAACAAGAAATGCAATCTGTTATGCCCTCTCAGTTAATTAAGGGACAAACATGAAAACGATTTTTATATTTCTAGGATTACTGGTCCCAACTCTTTGATGTCAAATCTTTCTTCCCTTTGGAGAGTAGATCCCTTAATCCATTTTGGTCAGATTCCACCATTTCCCAGATAGTTTCAGTTATTAAAAGACTGTTTTGCACTTGACTCATGCCCCATTCAAAGATTTTCTTGCTATCATTATATGTCAGGCTTACAACTAGGGAGATGGGAAGCGGGGAGGAAGAACTTTTCGATAGTGTGTCAAGCAGGCTGCTTCTGGATGGTCCAGTATGTGATGTTGTTGTTTTTCAGTCACTAAGTCATGTCTAAAGTTATGACCAACCTAGATAGCATATTCAAAAGCAGAGACATTACTTTGCCAACAAAGGTCCGTGTAGTCAAGGCTATGGTTTTTCCTGTGGTCATGTATGGATGTGAGAGTTGGACTGTGAAGAAAGCTGAGCACTGAAGAATTGATGCTTTTGAACTGTGGTGTTGGAGAAGACTCTTGAGAGTCCCTTGGACTGCGAGGAGATCCAACCAGTCCATTCTAAAGGAGATCAGTCCTGGGTGTTCTTTGGAAGGGGAATGATGCTGAAGCTGAAACTCCAATACTTTGGCCACCTGATGCGAAGAGTTGACTCACTGGAAAAGACTCTGATGCTGGGAGTTATTGGGGGCAGGAGGAGAAGGGGATGACAAAGAATGAGATGGCTGCATGGCATCACCGACTCAATGGACGTGAGTTTGGATGAATTCTGGAAGTTGGTGATGGACAGGGAGGCCAGGCGTGCTGCGATTCATGGGGTCGCAAAGAGTCGGACATGACTGAGTGAACTGAACTGAACTGAAGTCACGTCTGACTTTGAGACCTCATGGACTGCAGCATGCCATGCTTCCCTGTCCTTCATTATCTCCCAGAATTTGCTCACACTCATGTCTGTTGAGTCGGTGATGCCATCCAACCATCTCATCCTCTGTTGCCCCCTTCTCCTTCCTTCAATCTTTCCCAGCATTAGGGTCTTTTCCAATGAGTCGGTTCTCTGTATCAGGTCAGAGAAGGCAATGGCAACCCACTCCAGTACTCTTTCCTGGAAAATTGCATGGACGGAGGAGCCTGGTAGGCTGCAGTCCATGGGGTCACGAAGAGTTGGACATGACTGAACAACTTCACTTTCACTTTGCACTGTCATGCGTTGGAGAAGGAAATGGCAACCCACTTCAGTGTTCTTGCCTGGAGAATCCCAGGGACGGGGAAGCCTGGTGAGCTGCCATCTATGGGGTTGCACAGAGTCGGACATGACTGAAGCGATTTAGCAGCAGCAGCAGCAGCAGCAGGTAGCCAAAGTATTGGAGCTTCAACTTCATCATCAGTCCTTCCAATGAATATTCAGGGTTGATTTCCTTAATGATTGACTGGTTTGATCTCCTTGCTGTCCCAGGGACACTCAGCCAAGGAATCCTGTGGTCACGGGCACAGCCCAGGACCTCCCTCATACTGAAGTAGGTCCTTTGGTTAAGTGCTACCTTGTGTGTGATTCTATGACTGTGATTCTAGTGGTGGCGCTGGCTGAGCTTCTGTCCGCAGGAAAAGCAAACCCATATTCAGAATAGGTATCTATTTTTGTGAGAATGTATCGTGGATTCTTCAACATTCAAAGGACTCATTGTAGCCAGCTTGCCATGGTGTGGTCAGTTGATCTCAAGGGATACTAGCAATCCCAGTTTGGGTCTCTGTTGCTTAAAAGTTAGACATTCAGAGGTGGTGGTGGCTAGATCAGCCTTGGTAAGTGAGAATCCCTACTGTTGGTCCATGCATGGCTCTGCCTTGGCCACTTTGTTCAGGAGTCTGTTTTCCATTGCTTGGGATGGCAGCTGACAAAGACTGACTCATATCAACTGACTGATTCATTGTATGTCATCAGTAATTTGCTGCCTCTAATGTGGAGGATGCTTTCTGATGAATGTTAAAGGATAATGTTATACTTGTGCCAGTATTGCCATCCATATACTTCTACTCAGAGCTCCTCATCTCACTGAATGTTGACTTTTTTTTTGGCTCTGATCAGCACCCAAGACATTTGCTGTTGCCCATAATAAGGCTTCCCTGGTGGCTCAGCGGGCAATGTAGGAGCCCTGGGTTCTACCCCTGGGTTGGGAAGATCCCCTGGAGAAGGGAACGGCTACCCACTCTAGTATTCTGGCCTGGAGAATTCCATGGACTGTACAATCCATTGGGGCGCAGAGTTGGACACGACTAAGCAAGGTTCACTTTTCATTTTATATATATATATACACATATATCACCGCCATCCAGAGGCCAATGGAATCACAGAGTCATAGACCACACACAAGGTAGCACTTAACCAAAGACCCATTTTACTCTGAAGGAAGTGCTGGGGTGAGCCCATGACCGGGGGATTCCTTGGTTTTATCATGTATTGAACCATCCAGAAGCAGCCAGCCATCTTGACATAGTAATGCTCTGTTCTGCTTTCCCACTTCCTATCTCCCTGCTTATAAGCCTGACATATAATGAGAGCAAGGAAGTCTTTGAATGTGATATGAGAGTCACATTCAAAATGGATAGTCTTTTAATAACTGAAGTTATCTGGGAAATAATGGAATCTGACCAAAATAGACATAGAGAGAGAGATAGATGAGAGACAGATGAATTAACCTCAGGCTTCTTTTCCTTTCATTCAAAGTAGATGATTAGTGTACTACTCAAACCATCCATTGGGAAGATGTTTTCTCTCTACTGCCTGTTTTTAACTATTTATGTATTTGGATTCCTAGGTGGTGGAGTGGCTAAAGAATCTGCCTGCCAATGCAGGAGGCATGGGTTTGATCCCTGGATCAGGAGGATCTCCTGCAGGAGGAAATGGCAACCCACTCCAGTATTCTTCCCTGGACAATCCCATGGACAGAGGAGGCTGGCAGGCTAGAGTCCATGGGGTCACAAAGAGACAGACAGGACTGAACACACATTTGTTTATTTTATTTTGGCCAAGATGCATGGCATGTGGGGTCTTAGTTCCCTGACCGGGGATTGAACCTGAGCTCCCTGCCTTGAAAGGGTGGAGTCTTAACCACTGGAGAGCTGGGGAAGTCCCCCACTGTCTTTCAAGGCTATCTTTGGGTGAGACTGTGAAGCAGCTCTCGTCCGTTTTTGGCCTGCACTCCCTAACCATGTACATCCATCCATAAACCAGGCTTGAGTTTTTCCTTTCTTCTTCAGCTTGTCCTATGGTACTTCCCAACACAGTCTCCTTGTGAGCTGAGAGTCGTGATGGTCTAACTGTGATGAATCTCGTGTGAGCTGATGCCAGCTTGACTGTGCCCTCTGTTCCCACTAGTGCTCAATCCCTTTGCATGGCCTTTCGATTAGCTTGACATTATTGCTTTGGAGGTCAGAGACCCAGCTTATGATGGGCAGTTCTGGTTGCACATTTACTTGGTATTTCATGGTTAACTATTTTCTCTCCATCAGGGTCCAGGAGCATGTTAGAGCTGTTTTCTTTTCTTTTTTTTTTAAATCTTGTTTTTTAGCTTGTTGTTGTTGTTTGTTTCCCTAAAGGCTTATAATTCTCCACTGGAGGAGTCAAGGAATACCAGGTCCACAGATTCTGTATTTTGATTCTCCTTCTGAGCTTGTGGTTAACACGCATCTTTTGCCATCACTGACACCTCAGACACCATAGTGTTGCCAGCACGTGTTCCCCAAGGGATGGGGCTAGTTGTACTGCTGGCTGACCCGGCATGGGGCGCTTGCTACTTCCGGCTCCACTCCCAGTTATTCTTCCCCATCAGCAGGTGTGTGGGCTGGGTTCGTGGGTGTGGAATAATTGTTGTTGTTGTTTTAGTTGCTCAGTCATGTCCGACTCTTGTGACCCCACGGACTGTAGCCCGCCAGGCTCCTCTGTCCATGGGACTTTCCAGGCAAGAACACTGGAGTGGGTTGCCAGATCAAACCCAAGTCTCCTGCATCACAGGCAGATTCTTTATCATGAGACACTTGGGGAAGCCCAGGTGTGGGATATGTTGCCTCTCAAACTCAGAAGAGGCTTATTAGGTGATGTGTGTTGTTCTACACGGTAGGAGATACAAGCTGTGGCAGTTTTTTTCCCCTTAGACAGCTGTCTCAGCACGCTCCTGACACCAGACCTCTAAAAGCTTAATGGAAGTGACAGATCCATGGGACTTGTGGATTATTTGTCTTAAACCCTCCTCTATCCCAGCTGCTCTTGATCAGTTTGCTGGATTAGTATCACACCATCAATGTAATGGCTCAATGTGACAATATATGGAATATTTGGACAGAATAACAGATTGTGAGGCCAGGGGAAGAGCTGCAGAGCTGTGAACAAAACTATAAATGTATAATCTTCTCAGTTCCATGTGAATTCTATGTGAACTGATTTTACTCCTCTTCCCTGATAAGGATAGAAAGAATACCTTCACCGAATCAATGGCTGCATGCATTTATTTGACTCCTTGTAAGTCTGCTCTATTAAGGACATAACCTCCTGTGTGCAGCATTCCCCCGCAAGCATCCAGTTGCCACGTGGGCTGACTGGTGAATTCAATGAAGATGCAAGACTGGCATTTCTGCATCTTTCAGATATATACAAATCTGTCACTGTTTCCATTTTCTGTGAAAGTGAAGTCGCTCAGTTGTGTCCGACTCTTTGCGACCCCATGGACTGTAGCCTACCAGGCTCCTCTGTTCATGGAATTTTCCAGGCAAGAATACTGGAGTGGGTTGCCATTTCCTTCTCCAGGGGAATCTTTCGGACCCAGAGTCTCCCGCATTGCAAGCAGACACTTTTACCATCTGAGCCATCAGGGAAGCTCAAAGGGTGTAACTAATCTCTGAATTTCACCCAGAATGCAATATTGTTTATAATTTGCTATCTAAGGCGGAAAAGGGACAGTCAGTTGCAGAGATTCATACTTGGCCTTCCACTGTCTATGGCTCTTGCCTCAAAGGTCAAGCACCCGAAGTGAGATTGACCCCAATCCAATTAAATAGCAATAGGTCTCTTTGAGAAGGGATTTCTTTCTTTCTTTCATTTTTTTTTAGTCACTCAGTAGTGTCTGATTCTTTGTGACCCCATGGACTCTAGCCCAGCTCGCCAGGCTCCTCTGTCTGTGGGATTCTCCAGGCAAGAATACGGGAGTGGGTAGCCATTCCCTTCTCCAGGGGATCTTCCAGACTGTGGGACTGAACCCAGGTCTCTGGCATTGCAGGCAGATTCTTTACTATCTGAGCCACCAGGGAAGCTCTGAGAAAGGATTGGGAGAATCATTAGAGTATATACTGCCATGGTGTTGCCAGTATATTGGGCAATATGTTTTAGTTTTGAAAACTGGCCTAGGCATGTGATCTGGGCAAGAGATGGTGACTTTTATTTATTTATCTACTCATCCATTTTTACTTACTTCTGATTATATGTGCCAAGCTGTATTCTTGTTGATTCCCCTACCCCTCTGTTTGGCCATAGGATGCCTTATTAAACATCTTCACAGCTCTCTAAGATGAAGACCTTTAGCTGCTTCTCTGACCTGGCAGCCTGTTGCCATAATTGCAACCCCTTGGCTCCTGGCAGTTAAATGCTGCCACCTGGTTTCTATTGCCTCCAGAGAAATATTCCATGACAACATTTTCCACCTCTGTCTCTGGTCCAAGAGGAGAGCCGTACTGAACGTGGTGATGCTCATACCTTCTCACCAACTTGCTCCTGATGGATTTGGCAATGATGTGCCTTCTGGCTTTTCCAGGAAACAAAATCATCATTTTCACCATGTAAGGCATGTCCTCTCCAGCATGCCCACTTCCCTGAATCTTTTAATTTCTTTCTCTAGTCTCTATCATAGCAACTCAGTGGTTTCAGTTTTTCGCAGCACACATGTTGCTTGCTCCAGGCATCCTTGATAGGGTGTGAAATCCCTTATCTGAAGAGGATGCCTGGAGGTCGATCAACTTTCATTATTCAGTCATATGTTTCAGCTTTTCTGATCAAGCAGCCTCAAAGTCCAGTCCTATGGGCATTCCAGTGATTCTTGTTGATCCACACTGGCTAATTCTGTAACTCCTTTGCACTATAGTCTTTTTCTTAGCTGGATGATATAATTCTGGCTGGATTATGCTGAGGTTTCACCCTAGTTGTAGCCGAGAAAGTGGGATCTTTTCTTTTTAGTTTGTTTTTTATATTGAAGTATAGTTGATTTACAATGTTGTGTTAATTACTGCTGTACAGCAGTGACTCAGTTATACATGTCTATACACTCATTTTCATATTCTTTTCCCTTATGCTTTATCACAGGATATTAAATATGGTTCCCTATGCTATATAAATTAATAGTACAAACTTGTTTATCCATTCTATATATGCCAATGAGTCTGGTAGTTCTTTAATTTTGGGTTTTATATATACAGTAACGATAACCCTGTATGCGAGACAGCAAAAGAGACACAGATATATGGAACAGTCTTTTGGACTCTGTGGGAGAGGGCGAGGGTGGGATGATTTGGGAGAATGGCATTGAAACGTGTATAATATCATATATGAAACGAGTCGCCAGTCCAGGTTTGATACTGGATGCTTGGGGCTGGTGCACTGAAACGACCCAGAGGGATGGTATGAGGAGGGAGGAGGGAGGGGGGTTCAGGATGGGGAACACGTGTATACCTGTGGCGGATTCATATTGATGTATGGCAAAACCAATACAATATTGTAAAGTAATTAACCTCCAATTAAAATAAGTAAATTAAAAAATTAAAAAAAAGAGCTGAAACAAACAAACAAAAAAAACAATAAAGTAACTCCAAATACACCATTTTAACAATTTTTAAGTGTACAGTTCCCGTGGTGGGTCAGATGGTAAAGAATCCACCCGCAGTACGGGAGATCTGGGTTCGATCCCTGGGTCTGGAAGATCCCCTGGAGAAGGAAATGGCAACCCACACCAGTATTTTGGCCTGGAAAATCCCATGGATGGAGGAGCCTGGGGGGCTACAGTCCATAGGGTCACAAAGAGTCAGACAGGACTGAGCAACTTCACTTTCTTTCAATGGCATTAATTATATTCACAACCATTATCACTGTTTTCAAACATTCCATATAGAAACTCTATATTCCTTCAGCAATAATTCTCAGCACTTCTACTGTATTTTACATTTCTGTTAATTTGCTTATTCTGGGTATGTCATGTAAGTAGAATCATAAAGTATTTGTCCTTTTGTGACCAGCTTATTTCACTTAGCACAATGTTTAAAAGATTCATTCATGCGGTAGCATGTATCAAAATGCCATTCCTTTTTATGGATGAATAATTTTACTTTGTTATGCATATACCATATTTTCTTAATCCACTCATCTCTTGATGGATACTTGAGTTGCCTTCACCTTTGATTTCTGGGGCTAAGCCTATAATGAACATTTGTATACAAGGATCTGCCTGAGTCTCTGTTTTCACTTTGGGGGGTTATATACTGGGGAATGGAATTGATGAATCATATGGTAAATCTACATTTAACTTTTTGACAAGCTGCCAAATGAATCCTGGTTGTCTGGTCCTTTTACCCCTGAAAAATGTACCAGCTACATGACTTAAACCAGGCTGTCCTTTTAGTTTTCCGTTTGACCCTCAGGAAATCCTCTCATTCCTGCTGTGCCAAATTGGGGATACAACTGATGTACATCTGGTCCTGCTCTGTGTCCTGATAGCTCCCTCCATGAAGCGTGCCATGCTTAACTTGCTGTTGAGCACAAGAGCAAATTCTCTGTCTATATTAGATGAGCAGATGGGTATCACATGCCACTTTCTTCTTACAGTCACCTCTGATCTTTACTAGGGCCTGGGCTCCAGAGAGTATGGAACACCTCTTTACCCTCCCCTCCAAGGAACCATCAAGGAATCTCAGTGCAATGTGGGACCCTGCTTTGGTCTCTAGTCCCCTGCTCTAGGGGAACCGAAATGCCACTAACAGTAACAGAACAAACAGGCAGGAGAGCTTAAAGAGTCTGTTTTATGCTGTAAATATACAGAAGTCTGTTCAGCTTGACTTCCTGGGTGGTGGTCACAGAGAACAGAACCCCATCCCGAGTGAGAGCTGCTTCTCCGTAGCGGGGAAGGAATTCCTGGGGAGGGATGTGTTGCAGTGGCTGGAAGAGTCCACATGGTGGTCATCAGGAGACTTGGGTCACAATTCAGCTCTGCCATGTACTTACGGCTTGGTGTTTGGAAAGTCACTTGTCTTTGTTTATCTCATTTTTTGGAATGGCTAAATCACATTGTCTCTCTATGTCATAAAATACCATTTTGAGGTTTAAATTGGGTTATGGGTGTGCAAACATACTGCAAAATAATTAAATGTTTTCCAAAGGTAATTTGATATTCTTGAGAAAGTAAGTGGTACCCAAGGTTATTTTTGAGAGCGCTGGTCCTGAGGTGAAAGTTGGCTAAAATACTAAACTTGTAGACTACTCTTTTTACCTACTCACCCATCTGTCTACCCATCCTTCCATGCATCCATCCATCCATCCATCTGTTGGTCCATTCATTTGTTTACTCACTCATTCATTCAACAATAACTGAGCAGCCATCATGTGCTGGGTGCTAGAGATACAGAGAAGAACCAAACATGCATCCTGTATTTAAAAAAGTGACCATCTACTAAGAAAGGAATGCATGTAAATAGACAAACGTAATAGAGTGGGATAGAAGTTTTGATGGATGTAAGTTGGTGGGATATTTTGAGCACATTGGAGGGACATCTAACTCCTGGGAGAGTCAGAGAAAGTGAAGTTACCATCACAGCAAAGGCTGGGAGAGTGAACACATTTTGAATTAGGCTGGACATCTTCCGAGTATGTCCCACGATGCAAATTACCTCCCGGTTTGTGTTCTCAGATGCTGCCAATTTTCCTGCCAGGCAACATCTGCTGTAGCACCTGTAAGCCTCACGCTAATGATTATTAATGACACTCTCCTTCTGCATTAGAGTCGATTGTCGAGGAAGCAACAGCACACAGCCCCTCCACACAGCTTGTACCTTGGCCACTGCTGAAGGGACCCATGCCTTATGTTGGTGCCCCTGGGATCTAGCCACCCATTTGGGATCACTCCTGCCTGCAGCAAACAGGGCCTTAGCTTCCCTTTTGCTGTGTCTTCTCTTCCTTAAATATTCATTTTGAATCTGGATTTTATAAGAGTTACATGGTAATAGTAGCTGTCATTTAAGTAGTGCTTGCAGGGTATCAGGCACTAGTCTAAATATTGAGTGAAATGTCACAGGGCCATGACATCTGCATTTCACTGAAGGGAAATTGAGGCACCAAGAGGTTAAGGATTCCTAGATCACCCAGCTAAGAAGCTGGGGAGTGACATTTCTAACCCAGGCAACCCAGCTCTGGAATTCCCAGTCTTTACCACTGTGGAGTATTATCTTTCATACATAGTATTTAAGAGTTTATAAAGCAATTTCGTATATACAATTCATTTAATTCTGCTAGCTGGTATAAAGCAGGTATTAATATTTCCCCATTTTATAGATGAGGGCACAGGGCTTTAGAAAGTCTTTGCAATTAGCCTAAAGTTTCACAGTTTGTAGCTGGATCTTGGAACTAAGATTTCTAACTACAAGTAATCTTTCCAGGTAGCATGTTTATCCAGATTGACAGACAATGTCAAACAGGGTATTCATACAGAAACAGCTCATTTAGGAACATTTGAATCTTTGGCCCTTTCATCATCTTACTGCCTGTAGACACAGAAAAGTCTTCCCAACAACACTGATCTCTGATTTTTCCTTTCTCCCTTTAGCACAGGAAGAAAAGCTAATTGAAATTCATGCCACGGTCTTATGAACTATGAGTCAGAAGAAAAGAAACACTTAATCACTTAATGCAATGATTGTCTTTTCAAGCAAGCAAAAGGGAATAGGGATGGAGAGGGGCAGGGAAGAGGAGAGCTTACAAGATATCTTATGGGAAACTCTTTGGAAACATGACTCCTTGATCTTTGCAGTTTTTTGGAGCCCTCCTGTGTAACTAAATATACACTTCTTTCTTATACTGTAGCCAATAAAGGAGCTTCCCAGGTATCTCAGTGCTAGAGAGAGAGTGGGTTTGATCATGGGGTTGGGAAGATCCCCTGGGGGAGGAAATGGCAACCCACTCCAGGATTCTTGCCTGGAAATTCCCATGGATAGCGGAGCCTGGTGGGCTATAGTCCGTGGGGTTACAAAAGAGTCAGACATGACTGAGCTACTGAAAACACACACACACACACACACACACACACACACACACAGAGTCAACAAACAGAAAGCTAGCTCACTGTAGTTCTATATTTGCTTTGATGTCAAAAGACAAATTCAAATGTGTGTGTGTTGATCAACCAAGGTCAAGTCTTTATGAGAATCCATCTAACTGGGATGATGGATGCATTATCCATTTGGGATACCTGGGTTCCTTCTGTGCTGTTTACAAGGCTAAGTTACATTTGTTTCTTTGAGTCAAGCTTAGTTATTAGGAGGACAGACTCTGTCCTTGACTACTTTCTGCCCATCTCCTTCGCCCATCAACTGTTCTTTCCTCCGTAGGTAGGCTCCAAAGTCATGGTTTATATCTACATGTAGTCACAATTACTTTAGAAGAATCCCCCTGGCTCCCCATGATGAACACACTCTCTGAGTTTATGCAGATTGCATTGTCCTAGTAAATCCAGTTCACAGCCAGTTTTGCCCTCCAGCATTGAAAGAACGGTTTGTTTCTTTGACTTTTTTGTGTTAGATGAAATGGTTGGTTTGTGTTTAGAACCATATGTTCTAAACATGTTTATTTCTAAAAAGGCTATGTTCATCTGATCTTGCCTATTTGAATTTTCGTAAGTAAATGTCATCATGATGGACCTGGGTCATAAGACATCTGTACATGTGCTGTATGTTGAAGATAACTGATATTAACATGTTGAGTGATTCTGGATTAAGGCAGAACAATTAGACCACTGTTCAGGGCTAAGGATGTCACACAGTAAGGAAGAATTAGAGTCCAAGGATATTTCACAACTGAAATGGTTCTTACAGTAGACTGCTCTGAACTTCTTTTTTGTATATTGCATGAAAGAATATGTCATGTTCTAGTGTGAACTGTTGACTCATGTTAGCCTGCCTAGTAACAGCTCCTCAAAGTTGGTCGTTCTTTATCCATGGTGAAAGAATTTATGTTTTTATGAAATACTGTGCATCAGATATAGATGCTATAGGTGTGCATAGCATTTTAGAAAGGAACTGAAGATAGAGAAGGGTTGCATATTCAAGTGTGTGTCTAAAACATGTGCCTCTATTTTCTTAACTCTAAATATTGTGACATCAGAAGTTCTCTGAGCCTCCATTTCTTTATTTGTAAAATGGGGATAAATATACTTGACTCATCAGTTTCAGTTTGTCGTAAGGATTTAAATAAAGCAGGATGTGAGAAAACACTTTTGAAATGGAGTTGTTAAAATGTAATGATTTCCTATTATACGTATCAGAATTTTTATTTTATAATTTTAGGATACTCTTTTGAACTATTTATTGATATCTCTATGTATTAAAATCACTTTTATATCAGAGAAAACAAGTCATTGCATTTTTAGAGGAATCATTTAAAGGAAAAAGGAAACCCAACTAATAGTTAATACTATCAGTATTAACTGTGTTAAATCAGTTACATTTTATAAACACAAAAGAGAAGGAAAATAGAAATGGAAGAAGAAATGTACGTAATGTTTGAGGCTGTTAATATTCAGTTAGGTCAAGATTATGATTCTCTTAGAACATGCAGAGGGAAGTTGATTATGGGGTTGAGCTGATATGTGCAACGGAAAATGAGTAATAGACAAAAGAGATGGCCCACTGCATGCTTTCCTGCAAACTTCAGGATTTGGATAGCCAGGAAGATTTCCAGCATGTGTGGCTGCATCACACTTCTTAGGCACTTTTTGTTTAAAAAAATGGTCTGGTTATTTGAATATTGGTTGTGTCTTTAGAGGCACATTTTTGATGAGGCATCTCCCAGAGGAATGACTGGAGTATTATACCATCTTCCCAATGGAATAGACCAGTGCACCAATAAATACTCCCCTCTTCCAAGTTCAAGAGAAAGGGAAAAAAAGCTCAGGCCATCCCATCTTAAAGTCCAGCAAATTTCTTAGTGATTCAGATAATCTGATAATACAAATAGAAACGATCTTAAAAAAACATTTTGATAAATTTCTTTATCTTACAGGTATATAAAGTAGCTAGAAAGAGTGCTTGCCTACAGGGACATAGCTTTTTTTTTTTTTTTTTTTCTTTTCTCTTTTTGTGGCTATGCCACATGGTACGCAGGATCTTAGTTCCCTGACCAGGGATTAAACCCATGTCCCCGTCCCCTGCAGTGGACTGCAGGGAAGTCCCCACATAGCTAATTTGTTAAAGTTTGGTTTCCGGTCTCTACTTAGCTACTAATTTGATAAAAAATAAAATAAAAACAGAACAAGTTGCAGTAGTTTTGAGACAACCATTTTCTGGTTTGATTGAATGCATTGATCTAGTTAATTATGAACTTGCCAAGTTTCCCCCAAACCTCAGTTATGAAGGAAACCTACTGGCATTTACCTTAGAAACATGAACTTTCATTGAATAAAATGGCATGAAAGTTTATTCTTTTTTATTAAAGCAACAAGAACATAATTCCGAATGCCAGAAAGGTCAGCTATAGTTCAGCTACCAAAAGCAAAGTGAGGAGATTGTTTTATTCTAACATGAAGTTCTTTCAGATTCAGAAGGCAGGAGTAGCTACTAAGTCATCTCCTAGGAAGGTTTGAATCTGAAGAAAACATTGGGAGTGATGGTCGCTTAAAATATATCCACAGATCTTTTGACATGCCTTCCTTCAAGAGGTGTAGCCTAATTTTCCTCTTTCGTAGGCTGGACTGAGTGACTGTCCTCTAACAGAATAAAGCAGAAGTAATGATGTGCAACTTTGGAGGCACGGTTGTAAAAAGGCAGGCAGTTTCCTTCCTGATCACTTTCTTGCACTGCTGTGTCTGGTTGACGTTAGCTCCATGTTGGGGAGAGGACCACGTAAGTGAGGAATTGAAGGCTCCTGCCAAGAACTAGCAAGGAACGAAGATATTCGGCCTATAGTCACATTAGTGCACCCTTTAGGCAGAATTAATAGATCCTTTAGCCATGGTGAAGCCATCAGATGACAGTAGACCCTACTGACATCTGTCTACATCCACCCAGCAAGCCCAAGGTGGTCAACGCATCCTGGTTAGCCAAGAACTTTTCCAGTTTTAGTACCGAAAACCCCATGTCCTAGGAATTCCCTGAGTCCTAGGCAAACTAGAAATGTTTGTCACCCCAATTTTCCTGAATTCCTTACCCATAGAAACTGTGAAATAATCACTGCTATGTTAATACTAAAGTTTGGGTTTGTTACACAGAAATAGATACTCACACTGGAGCAGTTGTTTAATACTGGTTGTGGTTGAAGCATCAAAATGCAGAAAGGAAGATTTGTCTCTGACACTCATGTACACAATCTTCCCTTCAGAGTCTGACTCTAGTTTTCATAATCTAATGAACAACTGGCTGAAAACCCAGTCATTTTACCCATTGTCTTACCCCCATTCAGATGATTTTTTTCCTAAATGTTATGGTTGTCTTGACATCTGATGGATAATTATCACACTTCTAACCAGTGTTACTCAGTATAGTATATGCAGACTACCGACCCCAGAATCAGCTGGAGAATCTATTAGAATGCAGATTTCTGGCTCCATTCTAGAAGGGGCCAGGAATCAGAATTTCTGGGGGCTGGGGATCAGCATTCTGTGTGCTTATTAGGCTTCTCAGGTGAGTCTTAGACATGGCTTTAAGAGAAATGATTTTTAAAATCCTGCTATTCACCACCAACTTTCAAGCTGATAGAAAAAAATATGTTGACTATTATAGGTTATGAAAGAGCTGTTATTGATAATAGGATTACAATTACCCTTGGTTTCAATCTTCTTAATTTCACTGGGGGAAGCAGAGGCATGAACACTGACAGAGCAGACGGATGAGGTCAACGATTGCTTTCAGGAGATGGTTTCATAGGTCAGCAAACATGCTGTGACTCATCTGGGGAAGTGCCTGGTGTTATCTAGCGATGGGAGCTGCGGAAAATCACTGAAAGTCCACTGGCTGGGAGGCATTGGTGCATATTTTCCCTTTCTTGTGAAGTTAGACAGATATCTGAAGGCCAAATAATCTGTTATGAATGCAAACAATTATAACTGCAGTCAGGCTGTTTCTGAAGGGAGATGAGCAAACAAACCGAAGACAAATTGAGGAGGCACAGAAGAGCCCAAATGAGAAAAACGATTGCAATTCAAAACAATCGCAGTTCCAGCACGATGACAAATATGAATAATAAACATGCCCACTTCCTAGCATACACATCTCTGCTAACGAAAAACCCTACAGATTGTACAAATAAAGCACCCATCATGAAAGGGGACCGTACACCCAAGTGAACTCCTTAGGGAAAGCAACTCTTCCCAGGAAGGACGTGATACAGCAGAAGTAAAGGAAAATAATGGAAGCAAAGGAAAAGGAAGGCTGGGAGACACTCCTTGTTTAGTTATAAACAGAGAGCAGGGAGTCAAGGAGAAGGGCATGACAGAGGATGAGATAGTTGGATAGCATCACCGACTTGATGGACATGAGTTTGAGTAAGCTCCAGGAGTTTGTGGAGAAGGCAATGGCAACCCACTCCAGTACTCTTGCCTGGAAAATCCCATGGACGGGGGAGCCTGGTGGGCTGCCATCTATGGGGTCGCATAGAGTCGGACACGACTGAAGTGACTTAGCAGCAGTAGCAGCCAGGAGTTTGTGATGGACAGGGAAGCCTGGCGGGCTGCAGTCCATGGGGTTGTAAAGAGTCGGACATGACTGAGCGACTGAACTGAACCGATGGGGTCAAGGAGACAGAACAGAGGGTTCCAAATGAATTCCAGATAGCATATTTTTCTCTTTTTGATGGGCGCATTTAGTTAGCATAGATTTGATTAGCTTCAATTCAATTAGATTGCATTCAACTCAATTCAATGTTATGAACTTCAATGCTTCATTTAGGCACTGAGCTTATCCAGGATTGAGTAGGGTGAGGTTCTCGTCTTCCAGGAGTTTAGAATCGAGAGAGCAGGAGTAGGGAAGAGCAAGCAGAAATATAAACAACTAGTGTGGCGACTGACCAGTCTCTACTAGAAGGGATACTGCATGCTCTCCTCTGCATCCTAGAGGGTGTATTTCCTGTGTCCTTCTGGGTGGAGGAAGGATAAAACTCATCTACAAAATTCATATAATTTTGTTGTTGGCGGGTTATTGTCTCAGATTTTTTAAACTGCTATGTTTATTTCTCCAGAAGGACAATATCAAACGAGTTGATTTAGTAAAAATTATTAGAGAAAATATTTCTTTCTGACGCCTCTTCTTTAAATTATGCTGCCACTGCTTAGTCGCTCAGTCATGTCTGACTCTCTGCAGCCCCATGGACTGTAGCCCAGCAGGCTCCTCTGTCCATGGAGTCTCCAGGCAAGAATCCTAGAGCAGTTTGTCATTTCCTACTTCAGGGGATCTTCTCCTTCCAGGGATCAAACCTGTGTCTCTTGCCTCCCCTGGATTGGCAGGTGGACTCTTTACCACTAGGGCCACCTGAGAATTACAGCAGACATTTATGGCTGATATTTATAGGTATATAGATTTCTCTCTTCCTCATAATAATTATGTGGAATATCTACTATTAGCTACAGTTTAGAGAAGATGAGAAAAGACTGAGGCAACTTCAAGTAAGTATGTTGCCCAAGGTCACACAGCTAGCAAGGGGTGAAGCTGCAATTGCAACCCAGGTCTTTCTAATGTTGTTAGCATGCTGTCTCTTAAAAGCCCTTATGTTGCCTTTTGAGATAGAATGGAAGAGATGAAATAAACTCTAAGTAAATGTACAAATAAACGAAAGGCATCCAAATGAAGAGGTAATTTTTTCTGACATGGGGTTAGATATTCCGAAGGCATAGTGGCAACTGAATTGAGTCTTAAAGGACAGAAAAGATTTTAATAAAGGTGTGAGAACTGAGGAAGCAGCAGGACTGAAAATATCAAGACACACAAGTTAAGGGTGCATTTTGAAACTGATCAGAGTATAGGGCACACGGCATTATGGAGAGAGGAACAAGACTAGAATGATAATTTGCAATTAGATATTTTAAAATTCATGATAGGAATTTGGCGTTTTATTCTAGAAGCAGTCATAAAGGCTTTGCAATTTTAAAGGAGGGAAATGAATGTCAGCATTTGGGGCAGAGCAAGGCTTACTGCAAGGGCCATGCAAAGAGAAAGAGTGGCTTATGCTAAAAAGACCCAAACTCCTCCATGTCTTTGAGGGAAGCATTTTTAAGGGCAAGGTGAGGGAGTGGGGTTGCAGGGTGTATGATCAGCTCATATGCAATTCTCTGATTGGCCGATGGTGAGGTTACAGGGCAGTGTCACAGGGGTTACCATTATCAATCTTTAAGCTCCAGTAGGGCTGGTGGCAATATAATTATTCAGAGTCATAAAGTAGTTACCTTCTTCCACTTGGTGGGAGGTTAAACATCTGTGAAACAACTCAGGAAATTTCAGATACTATTACATAGGTACTTCAGGAAGGAACTAAAGATTCTGTGACTGCCATATAACTGATATCATGTCTAAATTCTTACTAGTTCTCCTGGCCCAGCTGCTATTTTTGTCATTACATGTTCACATGCTTTCAATCATTTATTCTTGTGACTCAGGGGAGTCCTGGGAGACTACAGCTTTTCTATAAACAAGAGGAGACAGAAGACATGGCTGGCAGGGGGCGGAGGTGGGGGGCAGGTTCTGTCTCTGGAAGGCCTCATAGTGTCCTGCTCAGTTACAATATGATGAACAAGGGGGGCGACAGAGGATCAGACAACAAATGTTGTCACAAACAATGTGTACAGTCTGTGAAGCTACTTAAGAAGCTATTGAATTAGTCTAAGTCAAGGCTATGCGTTTTCCAGTGGTCATGTATGGATGTGAGACTTGGACTGTGAAGAAGGCTGAGCACTGAAGAATTGATGCTTTTGAACTGTGGTGTTGGAGAAGACTCTTGAAAGTCCTTAGACTGCAAGGAGATCCAACCAGTCCATTCTGAAGGAGATCAGCCCTGGGATTTCTTTGGAAGGACTGATGCTAAAGCTGAAACTCCAGTACTTTGGCCATCTCATGAGAAGAGTTGACTCATTGGAAAAGTCTCTGATGCTGGGAGGGATTGGGGGCAGGAGGAGAAGAGGACTACCGAGGATGAGATGGCTGGATGGCATCACAGACTTGATGGACGTGCGTTTGAGTGAACTCCGGGAGTTGGTGATGGACAGGGAGGCCTGGCATGCTGCGATTCATGGGGTCGCAAAGAGTTGGACACGACCGAGCGACTGAACTGAACTGAACTGAAAGGTGACACAAAGCAAACAAACAAACAACAAAAAAACCCCAAGAATACAGTCAAGAGCAGAGGTGTTACAGAGAATAGAGTTATCTAGGTTTGTTGAGAACCTACATGCAAGGGGTAAAGAAGAGAAAGCTGTTGAGTATCACTCCCAAATTTTCACATGTGATTAGGATATAAAGATGTTATTAAACAAGGCAGAAAATTCAGCAAAGGTGGTTTTAATGAATAGTTTAGCTTTAGACAATAAGGTTTTAGAAACAAATGGAAAAGAGAAAACTTGTTTAGGAACTCAAGAGAGAGATATAGTCTTGTTACATGGATGGGAGCATTTATGCTTTTGAGTGATTTGTAAGATTATCTACATTTTATCTACAGGAAATGTGAGGCGTGAACAGAGACATTCACTTCCCTATGAGGTTATACAAACATCTAACTTAAAAAAGTTGATTCCCACCAACTTTGATAAGGAAAACAGATAGTCTTTGACTATTATAAGCCTTCAGACCAAGGAGGAGAAAATCAATAATTCATATCCTACAAACATTCTGCAAATTTTAGTCAGTATTCAGACTAGAATCAAACATTGGAATATGATGGTATAGGTATTTCCATAGTTCAGTATTCATACTGAAACTTTTTTGCTGACTTTTATCATTCCTTCTTAGTTGAAGAGCAGCTTTGCTAAATACATTGTTTCATGCTGTGTCTTGAAAGCTTTTTCTGAAATCTTGATGTTGTTCTTTCTACAACCTCTCAAGAAATTTATAAGTAGAAACTGTATGTATCACAATTGAGAAATATGTTTCTACTCTCCAAAATTAAAAGGAAGAGATTTTTGCAGCTGTCATTTTGAAAATTAATTATCTTTTATGTCACATGTGTGGCATATTATCACATTATTTTAGAAACACTGAGAGTATTATTTTAGCTAGTGTGCTATAGTGCTAAGAGCATAATGATTATAATTATTTTCTGATGGAATTTAAAGGGACCTGAATGATTTTGTAGTGAAAGTTACCATTCAAGGAAAGTCTGACTTGTAGATTTTAGTTTCCAAAGTTTAGGAATAGGAAAATCTTTCTGTTGGTTTATAAAAACCCTAGAGATATAGCTTTCCCAGAACCTAGCTTCTGAAATTGGGATCAGGCAAGAGACTATCCAAAAAAATTCACGCCATGTGACATGTCGGATTCTTTGTGACCCCATGGTCTGTAGCCCACCAGGCTCCTCTGTTCATGGGATTTTTCAGGCAAGAACACTGGAACGGTTTCACTTCCTTCTCTGGGAGATCTTCCTGACCTAGGGATCAAATCTGCTTACCCAATAATACCCAAACTTAAAAATATTGTGCTCTGAATGAATGTTAGTTTTTGAAATATTTACTGGAGTATAGTTGATTTATAATGTGTTATTCTCAGCTGTACAGCAAAGTGAATCAGTTATACAGATACCTATGTCCACTCTTTTTTTAGATTCCTTTCCCACATGGGTCATTACAGAGTACTGATAGAGTTCCCCATTCTATACAGAAGGTCCTTAGTTAACTGTTTCACATATAGTAGTGTGCATATGTCAAGACCAATCTCCCAATTTATCCTCCCACTTTTCCCCCTGGTGTTATTAAGGTATCCTGAGAATATAGATTATTCTTTCACGGAAATAATTAAATGATAAGTTATCAAAGGAGTCAATATAGTGAGAGCTTCAAATTCAGGGTTTTGTGTCAAATAAGCCTGCTTTGAGATGAGCTTGGCCGTTTATTAATGGATCAAGTTGGTCAAATGATTTGAACTATGGAAATTCTCAATTCCTATAATACCATAATTATACCTTAGAGTTGTGAGAGTTAAATGACAGAATGCATAGACAGTGTTGAGGAGAAAAGAAAATGAGGTGATTTGGGATTTATATGTCTTGACCATTCATTAGCTACAGGAAATTTTAATGATCTCTATTCAGGAAAGTCACTGAGAGGCAGCAGTGTTTATGCATGATTTGTGCACACTATGGTAGATAAACTGGGGTTGGAGGTAAATAGAATGGTGGGGTAGGGCAAGGAAACTCCATATACACCCACTGTCTTCAGGCAAGATGAGTCCATGCATGCTTGGTCACTTCAGTAGTGTCCAGCTCTGGGATCCCGTGGACTGTAGCCCATCAGGCTTCTGGGTCCATGGGATTCTCCAGGCAAGAATACTGGAGTGGGCTGCCATTTCCTCCTCCAGGGGACCTTCCCCACCCAGGGATCAAACCCACATCTCCAGCGGCTCCTGCATTGGCAAGTGGATTCTTTAACACTGAGCCCCTTGGGAAACCTTCAGGCAAAATGGTACCTACCAAAGAGAGACCATGTGGGAAGAAGCCAAGATGCTCACTTAGAAACAATATTGAGGGTAGGAGTGGGTTTCATAAAGGGGCACTTACAACTTCAGGCACTTGGGGAAAGAAGTTGTAAAAAAATTATTCAGTTACTACTATATGCAATTTGTTATGTTACTAATATATACATCATTGCATTTTCATAATCTTGTAATATAATGGTTATTATGTCAATGTTGGAGATTGATTTTCTTAAACTTGGAAAATTTAATTGTCTGAAGACTATATACTGAGAAAGTTCTGAAATCATGATTTAATTTCTGGGTTGTACTTTGGCCACCTCATGCGAAGAGTTGACTCATTGGAAAAGACTTTGATACTGGGAGGGACTGGGGTCAGGAGAAGAAGGGGACGACAGAGGATGAGATGGCTGGATGGTATCACTGACTCGATGGATGCGAGTCTGAGTGAACTCCGGAAGTTGGTGATGGACAGGGAGGCCTGGCGTGCTGCGATTCATGCGGTCACAAAGAGTCGGACACGACTGAGCGACTGAACTGAACTGAATGGTAAAGTTCATGAGCTTTCCGTGGTAACACTGCCTCCCTCACCTCTTTGTACATGCTGGACATGGGACTGAAAGAAATGGTTCAAGGAAGATGATATGATGGATGCATTGGCCCGGAGAAACCTATTGGAAGAGTTAAGGTGGATCTCATCCTAGCTTTCCCTTTCAAAGATGCATTTGCAAAGGTCATACAACAATATCCCACAAAACCACACCACCACTACCCAGGGCTGGAACAGGACCAAGCAGGGAACCACATGCAAGGCTGGAAACAGGTTTTGGGACAGAGAGAAAATTCTCTGAATCTCAAAGTGTGGGAAACATAAACATAGCTTAGATACAATAGACTATGGCTGGAACAAGTCTGACTGGTCTGAATTCAATTTTGTAATTCTGAATTCTAGACTGTAAAACTTGTAATTATGGAAGATTTCCTTTGCTTGTAAACCCATCCATTTCACAAACCCTGTGAGGGCACCGTTGTGTTTTCTTTGTTGTTTAGGGGTTTCTAAGCAAACTTGCCCGGTCAAATGTAAAAATAGCTTGTGGGTTTGTTCAAGGGTAAAAAAAAAATAGTCTTGGCAAACCTCAGTCAGTATAATAGGACATGACAGATACACAGCTTGATATGTCCCTGTAGGGACCGGCGTGGTGATGGAGGCCCGAGGTTGGCTTCTAAGTCCAGATTTGAGGAAACAGAAGGATCAGAGACAATTCTGCATGTGGCTCCTTCCTTCTGTAGCCATCTCCTTACATATATTACTCATTTGTTGACTCAGCAAATATTGATGGAGCATTACCAGTGACCCAGAAACTATGCTGGATGGTGGAAAAATATCAGTGAACAATTCAGAAAATGTCCCTTGTAGTACTTACATTTCTGTGCTGGGTGAGCAGAGGATAGACAATACACAGATGTATCAAGATGGAAAATAATTTCAGTTAGTGGTAAATCACCTCATGGGAAATAGATAGGGAAACAGTGACAGACTTTATTTTCCTGGGCTCCAAAATCACTGCAGATGAATCAAAAATCCAAAATTACTGCAGCCATGAAACTAAAAGAGGCTTGCTCCTTGGAAGAAAAGCTATAACCAATCTGACAGCATATTAAAAAGCAGAGACATTACTTTGCCAACAAAGGTCCATATAATCAAAGCTATGTTTTTTCCATAGTCATGTATGAATGTGAGAGTTGGACCATAAAGAAAGCTGAGCATTGAAGAATTGATGCTTTTGAACTGTGGTGTTGGGGAAGACTCTTGAGAGTCCCTTGGACTGCAAGGAGATCCAACCAGTCCATCCTAAAGGAGATCAGTCCTTAATAATCATTGGAAGAACTGATGCTGAAGCTGAAACTCCAATCCTTTGGCCACCTGATGCAAAGAACTGACTCATTGGAAAAGACCCTGATGCTGGGAAAGATTGAAGGCAGGAGGAGAAGGGGACGACAGAGGATGAGATGGTTGGATGGCATGGCCGACTCATGCACATGAGTTTGGGTAGGTTCCAGGAGTTGGTGATGGACAGGGAAGCCTGGCATGCTGCAGTCCGTGGGGTCGCAAAGAGTTGGACACGACTGAGTGACTGAACTGAACTGACTGAATAATGAATAAGGAAGGAGTCAGAGAAGAAGTGAGAAGAGGTGGCTGAGGGAAAAATGTGAGGGTCAGGGTTAAGGTAGGTGGCTAGGGAAGATTTCTTTGAGGAGGTAGCACCTGACATTTGAACAAATACTCCAAGGGGGAAGGAAGAAGGGGCAGAGTGAGAACACTTCTGGAACAGAAGAGGGTGACATTGGAGAGGCAGAGAGAAGTGACAGCGGTTTATAAAAAGCTCAGAGAAGAGCTTGGATTCTCAAATATGTGCAGATGTGTTTTGATCTCAGTTTTTTTTCTAACTCATAACAAATAAAGCCAGATAAATTTAGTAGCGTATTTCCTTCATCTGAATAAATCCTTCCCCCCACCTTGCCTTCATTTCCTCCCAGAAGGATGTATTGTAGGAGAAGAAGTTAATTTAACAAGAAAAGCTGAAACTGACAATGTGGAACCTTGATTCTCTTACAAATGCAGTTCTGATTATTACAAAATCTGCCTATGACAAGTCTAATATGTTTCTCTTTACTGGTAAATTATTATTCATCCTGAAAGGTGTGAGGACTTAATCCATTGCATTTAAGGAGCTCACAGCCTGAGTACTGCAATTATAAACCCATTTCTTTTTCTTGAAAGGCTCTAAAAAGTGCTTAAAGTGTGCCAATGTACTTTCCCTCGGTGTCACTATTGGTTTAGCTCTGTTGACTGAGGATTTATCTACTTGGGATATGTTTTCTCTGGTCCTCTTGCTGCTAATATTTTGGTTGGAGCTTCATTTGCTTCATACCCCAATAAAACAAAACAAAATATTCCAGCTGGTACTATTTCCACAAGTGCAAATACTCTAAGAAGTGGTACAAAATAATGTCAAAAGTGAGGATGTTGGAGTCGAGCAATGTATACATCTCCATCACTTAAAAACATTTTTTTTTTTTGGTATTTTATTTTTGGCTGCACTGGGTCTTTGTTGCTGTGTTTGGGCTTTCTCTAGTGGTGCTTGGGCCTCTCATTGTGGTGGCTTCTCTTGTGGCTCTTAAGCTCTAGGGTGCTCGGGCTGAGTATTTGTGGCCCCGCGGCATGTTTGATCTTCCCAGAGCAAGGACTGAACCCATGTCCCCTGCAATTGCAGGCAGATTCCCAACCACTGCACCACCAGGGACATCTTCCATTAGTTGCTTAGTGTCTCAGCTTGAACAATTTACTTCCCTGAACTTCAAGACGCTTGCTCTTTGGAAGAAAAGTTATGACCAACTGAGATAGCATATTGAAAAGCAGAGACATTACTTTGCCAACAAAGTTCCGTCTAGTCAAGGCTATGGTTTTTCCAGTGGTCATGTATGGATGTGAGAGTTGGACTGTGAAGACGCTGAGCACTGAAGATTTGATGCTTTTGAACTGTGGTGTTGGAGAAGACTCTTGAGAGTCCCTTGGACTGCAAGGAGATCCAACTAGTCCATTCTGAAGGAGATCAACCCTGGGATTTCTTTGGAAGGAATGATGCTAAAGATGAAACTCTAGTACTTTGGCCACCTGATGCGAAGAGTTGACTCATTGGAAAAGACTCTGATGTTGGGAGGGATTGGGGGCAGGAGGAGAAGGGGACAACAGAGGATGAGATGGCTGGATGGCATCACTGAGTGAACTCCGGGAGTTGGTGATGGACAGGGAGGCCTGGCGTGCTGCAATTCATGGGGTCGCAAAGAGTTGGACACGACTGAGCGACTGAACTGAGCTGAACTGAACTGAGCTTCAGCTTCCTCTTACATGAAATAGAGCTAATAAGACTTGTCTTGTCTGCTTGCTTAAAGGAAGATGTGGAATGTGGTACCTGGATGTCAGACAATGGACATTCAACTGATATTAACTTGTGCTTTAAAAATGGACACTAAATATTGCAGTGGTGGATATGTGTCTTTATGCCTATAGAGTGTACAACACCAGGAATGAATCCCAGTGTAGACCATGGACTTTGGGTGATTTTGATGTGAAATGAAGGTTCATGAATTGTAATTAAATGTACCAGTGTGGTGTAGGGTGTCATAGTGGAGGAGGCTTTGTGTGTGTCGGGTGTATGTGCGGTGGGTATGGGAGATGCTCTGATTCACTGCTGTATTTTGCTCCCAGCCTAGGCAGCAGCTCAGTTTCTCAGTCGTGTCTGACTCTTTGCAGCCCCATGGACTGTAGCCCACCAGGTTGCTCTGCCCATGGGATTTCTCAGACAGAAATCCTGGAGTGCATTGCAATTTCCTTCTCCAGGGGATCTTCCCAACCTAGGGATTCAACCCATGAATTTGCATCTCCTGCCTTGGCAGGCAGATCTTTTACCCACTAGTGCCACCTGGGAGCCTAAGACTGCTTTAAAAATAGAGCTTATTAATTTGAAAAATAACATGAATAAGTATTAGTTGGATCACCCATCCATCATACATTGGCTAGTCCTGCATCTGTCCAGATATCTTGCTGGTTTTTGAGAATTCTCTTGTCTTACTCAGGTTCTTGAGGCCTTGACCTCTGGTTCTACTGCATTGCCAACCTCAGCTCTGCCCTCTCCATCTGCCTGCCCTGTCCCTTGTTCCTTACTGAAAGGCGCTGATCAGTACCATGCAGTGTGAGCAGAAGAATGCATAGGAGAATGTTTGGGAGAATGAGTGGGGAGGGAAAAAAAAAACCACAGCCAATCCAAAGTGTCAACATTCCCATTCTAAACGTCGCTAGGTTCCCCCGGCTATCAGGACAGTTCACTGGTACCATCACATAAAGCTTTACCCTCTTATCACAATTTATTAACCCTTGTACCTGCAGTTCTGTTCTCCTCTTATTTTTCTCTCTTCAGTCTACCTGGAGAAACTAAAAAAAAAAAAAAAAAAGCTTAGTCTCTTAATGCAGATCAATTTTCTTTCTTTGGTTTTGTTAAGGATTATTATGTTTTAAAGGGTGAAATCACAGCTGTATAAATAACTTTAGAAATTAACATATGACAAATATTTAACTTATTATTTAATGAGAGGTCAAGTAAGATATTCCAGTTGGATTCAAAGGAAACCTTAAAGAATCACAGGTATCTAATGGCAAAATTGGTCAATATTCAGGGGGCAGTAAGAAACTGTCTCTTCTATGGACACAATTTTCATGTCTATGCACAAGAATCATTTGCATTACTATCAATATTCTGCAACTGACAGAGTTTTTAAAAGAACCGAAAGAAAAATAAAAGAAGGCAATAACTTGGATGAGTATGCCAGAAAGGACTCCCTTCCCTGATTGGTTTTTTTTTTTTTTTTTCATTTTTCTTTTTTCTGTTTCAAAGTCAGTGCACAGTTTTTCTTGACAGCTCACTCCTGGCTTATCTTGACCAGGCACAAAATGGACCGTTTTCACAGTATCTAAATTGTCCATCAGTTAGGGAAGATGGCTAAACAAAGATCTATTCTTTCTTCCCAGAGGAATGTGGCTGCCATGTTTGTTTCGCTTTTGCTACCATGTAAACAAAATGCCTGATACATTAAGCACATTCAGTAAATGCCATTTCCCCTTTGCCCTTCCTGGCTTGGTCTCAGCCCAGTGTGTCTGTCACGTGCTTTGCAGTATCTCCCTGAGCTGGAAGTACTCTTCCCTCTGAATGTCCATGTATCTGTACTGTAGCTGCTCCATCACAAAGTTGAGTACTATGAAGCTACATTTGATTGTATTTTGATTTAAATCTCATCTGAGCACCAGAAAATGGTCTTGAAGAAAACTAGGCATGAGTAGATGGCATAGAATCTGGAAGGAAACAGACAAGACAGGAGTAGAAGTTCTTCGAAATCTTTCTAATTATTGTTTCATTGAGAAGATAAAAAGTACGTCTAGTCAGGTAATGAGGTAAAAGCAAGGAGAAGTTATTTAACTGCCTTTCATAAAATGGAAAAAGATCTTACTTTTTTCAAGCTGTTAGGATTATAATGTTGTGTATAACTGTGTTTCTCAGAGTGGGTTCCATGGTCTAACTGCATTAGAATCATCCATGGGTTTATTAAAAATAGATTTTTAAAATAGAATTTTTTGAGTGGTGGGCATTACCTACTGAATCAGAATATCTGGAGCTGAGGCTATCGAACCTGAATTTTTATGAAAGATCTTAGATGACTCTTAAGTCTACTGAAGTATGGACACTAGGGTTGTAGAAAATATGTTTATATTCCAGAGCAATGATGGGGAACTCCTACTAAAATGGCTAGTGAAGTCCAGTATAAAGAACAACGCCATAGCTTTCAAAGACCTAAATCTGACCAGTCCTCTGTCAAAAATTGTCAGGTCACCTGAATAATTCTATAAACCTCACTGGTCCTGGGTTTTTCAGAAAGGATTTGAACCTAAAGATCTCTACGACTCTTTCAATTGTAAAGTTTGATTTATTCTTGTGCTAACTAAGCATGAGGATAAACCTTGTCCCTCTCATAACAGTATGTTCAGAGAGTACTTCTATTTGGATGGGTGGGGCCCATAAACATTCATTCAACTGCCTGATAACAGATCACTACAGAGGATAGCACTGTGCAAAGCTCACTGATATCACTTCATGAACAATTAGCCATCTTTATTCTATTCATGTGATTGACTTGTGTGTGTGTTTTCATTTGTTTGGTATATGTAGCACTCTTTTCTCTTAAACAGAAGCAGAGATACACTTTTCAACTTTTTCCTGGGGGGACACTGCCCCTGAAGCCTATGAAAAAATTAAATCAGAATCCAGGCACTCAGCATAGTGGGCAACAAAAGCACCATTGTTCCTTCAGTAATAGACTGAATGGCAATGTTCCCCTCCCTTCTACCTGAGCTCAATTAATTCAGTTGGACTAATTTTTCTTCCTTTATTAACTGTCCCCTGTGCTTAATGGGACCAAATGTGAGATGGAAAGAAGTACTCAGGCATTTATAGGACTAATCTGAGCATCAGGGACCACTGTGTGGGGCATGGAGCTAGGTGCATTTCCGTCTTAATGAGGTGGCACCTGTTTGATGCTTTTGACCTTGTCTGTTGTAGGTGGGAATTGGTAGAAACCATTTCGACAGCTCCAAGTGCAGTTGACAGAACTGTCTGCGCCATTCATCCTTATCCATTTCCTCACCACACGAGAGGGCCGACTGTCTTTTTCTGTAAATAGAAAGTAACATACATTTATCCTGTCACAGAACAGACACAAACGTGGGTTGACACCTCCTGTTGGTTCACTCGCCCAGCAGGAAATCAGCATTAATAAATCTCAGATGGTCCTTATTTTGTTTAGAGTTGCACACCAAATTGACAAGCTTCTTATAGCACCACCAAATCTGTGGCCAGTACAGAACAGTAGATCCTGTAAGGTAAAACTCAGCGAAAGAAGCTGTGTGGCCAGAGCTGTTCCTTCTAGTGGTGTCTCTGATCACCTACCCAGAGACACAGGTTGGCTTGTCCTTCACCTCAAATCCGACAAATCAGAAACACTGCTGCTGTCACTCCTATCTGTAAATCCATGTTTGCTGACCTTTGTGACACAACTTGAAGGTTAGTTTTAAAGTGTTTCCCAAGGAAAGACGATGGTGATCCTTGATCTCTGTTAATACTTGATCAGTCCCCCGTTGAATGTTCTCGAGAAACATTAAGATGACGGCAATTTTGGACTGTCTTGTGTTAGTTTTTTATTTATTTTATTTTGCCCCAATTCACCCCTCTCACATCTTTTCAGGGACAGCTCATTCTCATAAGTCAAAAACAGTAAAACAAACAAATGAAACCTTTTCCCGCCACCATTCTCTTTCTCTTCTTAAGAAATTGCCTTGAAACGGGAAAGAAGAGAATTGGTGCAACCCGCTTCCATGGGAAAGCTCTTCAAGAGCACAGGCTTTGTAATGTAGCAAGTTCTTCTGAGATGAATACAAGGTAGTTTGAATAATTTGATGGCTGTTTATAATTTCAAGGCTGTTGGGCATAGTAGTAAGTCATTGATTTAACAGTGATGCTAAAGACTTGCTAGCTTAGCTCAAAACATCTTGTTAATGTCTGCATTTCTTGAGGAAAAATATCTTTCCTTTCTTTTTGTTTGAAGTAGAAAATCTTAGAAGGGTAAGACATGCGTCGAGTGACAGTAAGAACCGGAGTCTAGGAATACCATATGCTATTTTTGGCTCATTGGAACATTCCAGCTTCATCTGTTCTTAAGATGTCAAGAAGCCACTACCTGTAAAATGCTTATACTGCTGGAATAAGAGTGTGTGCTCTGTGTCCTTGAGAGTGAACGGCAATCTTTTTCTCTTGGAAGCTTTAAATCCTCTTCTCCAATTCTGAGTCTCTGCCAACATTTATGAATCATCATCCTTCCATTTACTTCTTAAAAAATGTTTTTTGGTTATTATTACTTTTTTTTCTGCTTTGTAAATTCTTTTTGTAATTTTAGATTTGGCCACACTGTATAGCATGTGGGAGCTTAGCTCCCCAATCGGGGATTAAAACCCATGCCCTCTGCATTGAAAGTATGGAGTCTTAACCCCTGGGCCACCAGGGAAGTCCTTTGTTTAAATTTAAAAAATTACTTATTATTTATTTGTCTATTCTAATTGAAGTGTACCTGACCTACCACACTATATTAGTTTTAAGTGAATCATGTAGTGATTCATATTTCTATGCATCACAAAATGATCACCACTAGTATTTTTACCTTTTTATTGCTAATTCCTTCTTTGCTCCTCACCATTTTTTCCCCCCACTCTCGTGTACCCAACCATATTTCCAAAGTCCAAGATGTGCAAAAAGAAATGCATTGATAAAGGAAATTGCTTTATTTCTAGCATTGGTGATTACATAATGTTGTCAAAAGTACATTGAGTTCAGAATCAGAAGGACAAAGTATTATTTTCTCAGTTCTGTTAGCTAGTTGTGTGGCCACTGACATTTTAAACAACCCGAGTTCAGTACATTTATCTGAAAAAGAAATTGTAGTAACAGCCTTACTTAATACATAGGATGGATATAAATATCAAGTACATTAATCTAGTTGGAAATGTAACCATGTTTTATTTCTGGAAGAAGTTAAAATGAAAAGAAAAAAACAATGAAGGACATTTTCTCCTATAAAAGCAGCAATTTCAGCATACTCCAGAATTTTACATATTGATAAAACATATATAAGTCACCCAGAGACAAACAAAGTCAGGCATTTGGTTTTGGCTTTTTTTTTTTTTTTTTTCCTGAGAAAACAGTAGTCTTCCCAGTATGGTTTTCCCATGAGTAGTTCTTTCCTATCCCAAATCAGATCGCAAAAATCTCTGGGGCCCAAGAATCAACCAAAGTGGAGTAACATTGAAATTCAAGAATCTCTACTGACCAGAAGGAGTGACAGTACAAAGCCTGGGCAGACAGCACAAGAGCCCTGGGCAGCCAGGCCAGCAAGGCCGAAAAGAACAAGAGCCCTGGGCAGCCAGGCCAGGAAGGCCAAAAAGAATCACTTGCTTTTCGAGGTTGTGATGAACACTCTGAAGGAAACACAGGTTGAGACCTTTGGCCAGGAAACTGAGTCCAGCACAGAGCAATGCGAGGCGCCCAGTGCACGTGGTGTAGCAGACACAAAGCAGTGCAGTGCTTTTCCAGTTTAGAGGCAAAGGCAGCGCTTCCCTGCAACAAGGCGACACAAAGCAAGAGGCAAAAGCCAAAGAGACAGAGATGCGTGGAAAGAAAAAGAGTCACGGTAACACAGGGGGAAGGATTGGGGAAAGGGATAGTTAGGGAGCTCGGGATGGACATGTACACATTGCTATATTTAAAGTGGATAACCAGCGAGGACCTATTGGATAGCACAGGGAACTCTTCTCAGGGTTATGTGGCAACCTAGATGGGACGGGAATTTCGGGGAGAATGGATATAGGGATATGCATGGCTGGGTTGCTTTGCTGTGCACTTGAAGCTATCACAACATTGTTAATTGGCTATCCTCCAATATAAAATAAAGTTTAAATAAAAAAGTGGGGGAGAAAAAGAATAATGGTAAGGGCAATAGTAACAGAAGCTAAAAGAGAGGGTCTTGAATGTTACGAAGGGGAGGACTTTCCTGGCGGTCCAGTAATTAAAACTTCACCTTCCAATGAAAGGGATGCAGGTTTGATCCCTGGAGCTGTCATCCTGCATGTCTCTTGGCCAAAAAATAAAACATAAGCAATATTGTAACAAATTCAGTAAAGACTTTAAATATTGCCAAGTGAGCTTAAATGTAGAGGTGGTGCCCACTGACATCTGGGGGAAGGTTCTAGAGGAACCCTCTAGGAGGAAATCAGGTGTGGATAATTAGAGGATCTTAGTACGACCTCAACCAAGACTAAGAATTGGCAGATTAGGAATTATAGAGGAACCAAACCTATGTTTTATGTCAATGTAATAAGGAGAAAAGGAAAGATATACCCATTTGAATGCAGAGTTCCAAAGAATTGCAAGGAGAGATAAGAAAGCCTTTCTCAGTGATCAGTGCAAAGAAATAGAGGACAATAATAGAATGGGAAAGACTAGAGATATCTTTAAGAAAATTAGAGATACTGTTTTATGCAAAGATGGGCACAATAGAGGACAGAGACGGTATGGACCTAACAGAAGCAGAAGATAATAAGAAGTGGTGGCAAGAAGACACAGAAAAACTATACAAAAAGGATCTTCATGATCAGATAACCACAATGGTGTGATCACTCACCTACAGCCAAACACCCTGGAATGTGAAGTCAAGTGGGCTTTAGGAAGCATCACTATGAACAAAGCTAGTGGAGGTAATGGAATTCTACTTGAGCTATTTTAAATCCTAAAAGATGATCCTGTGAAAGTGCTACACTCAATATTCTAGCAAATTTGGAACACTCAGCAGTGGCCATAGAACAGGGAAAATTCAGTTTTCATTCCAATCCCAAAGAAAGGCAATGCCAAAGAGTGCTCAAACTACCACACGATTGCACATGCTAGCAAAGTAATGTTCAAAATTCTCCAAGCCAGGCTTCAACAGTACGTGAACCAAGAACTTCCAGATGTTCAAACTGGATTTAGAAAAGGCAGAGGAATCAGAGATCAAATTGCCAACATCTGTTGGATCATTGAAAAAGCAAGAGAGTTCCAGAAAAAACATCTACTTCTGCTTTATTGACTATGCCAAAGCCTTTGACTGTGTGGATCACAACAAACTGTGGAAAATTCTTCAAGAGATGGGAATACCAGATCACCTGACATGCCTCCTGAGAAACCTATATGCAGGTCAAGAAGCAACAGTTAGAAATGGACATGGAACAACAGACTGGTTCCAAATAGGAAAAGGAGTATGTCAAGGCTATATATTGTCACCCTGCTTATTTAACTTATATGCAGAGTACATCGTGAGAAATGCTGGGCTGGAAGAAGCATAAGCTGGAATCAAGATTGCTGGGAGAAACATCAATAACCAAGAAGAACTGAAGAGCCTTTTGATGAAAGTGAAAGAGGAGAGTGAAAAAGTTAGCTTAAAACTCAACATTCAGAAAACTAAGATCATGGCTTATGGTCCCATTACTTTGTGGCAAATAGATGGGGAAACAATGGAAACCATGACAGACTTTATTTTCTTGGGCTCCTAAATCACTGCAGATGGTGATTGCAGCCATGAAATTAAAAGATACTTGCTTCTTGGAAGAAAAGCTATGACCAACCTAGACAGCATATTAAAAAGCAGAGACATTAAAGGTCCACCTAGTCAAAGCTACGGTTTTTCCAGTAGTCATGTATGGATCTGAGAGTTGGAGTCTAAAGAAAGCTGAGTGCTAAAGAATTGATGCTTTTGAACTGTGGTGTTGGAGAAGACTCTTGAGAGTTCCTTGGACTGTAAGGAGATCCAACCAGTCCGTGCTAAAGGAAATCAGTCCTGAATATTCATGGGAAGGACTGATGTTGAAGTTGAAACTCCAATACTTTGGCCACCTGATGTAAAGAACTGACTCATTGGAAAAGATCCTGATGCTGGGAAAGATTGAAAGTGGGAGGAGAAGCGGACAACAGAGGATGAGATGGTTGGATGGCATCAGTGACTCGATGGACATGAGTTTGAGTAGGCTCTGGGAGTTGGTGATGGACAGGGAAGCCTTGCAAGCTACAGTCCATAAGGTCGCAAAGAGTTAGATTGAACTGAACTGAGTAAGGTACACACATGCTTTTCTTTTACTTTTTCAAAATTAAATAATTTGTTTTTATTTTTTCTCAGTTGAAAAAAATATTGAGCTAATAGAACAGAAATGACCAAATTTGAGTTGATTCAACTAACATTCAGACAATATTTTCTGTGCTGAATGGGTATTAATCTTGGCAGAATCTGCAAAACCTATTGCTGAGATGTTGAAAATCCAGCTGCATCCAGAATAGGAACTGTCTCAGGTGTGAGCATGCCAGAAAAGGTCATAATAAAGCATGTCAGAAAAGTTGAAAATGTGACAGAAATGCAAGATTTTGTTCCTAAAAATAACTGTTTACCACACACACAGAAAGCACCTCTAGAGCTGGGCCAGTAAGCTGCCTCCTCCCTCCCTGCCCCCATCTGCTGTACTTCTTCTCTTACTGGGATCCTCATGATCTAATGGATGCTGAAGCAGTTGAGAATCCGGGACTTGCCTGGTCCAGTGGTTAAGAATCCACGTTGCATTGCAGGGGTTGCAGGTTTGATCCCTAGTTGGGGAACTCAGATTCCACATGCCGTGGAGCAACTAAGCCCAGGCCCTGTGACTACTGAGCCCAAGCTCAGGAGCCCACGTGCCACAACTGGAGAGTCTGTGTGCGGAAACGAAAGATCTCACATGACGCAATGGAGATCTTGCACGCTGCAACTAACACCCAGCACAGTCAAATAATAAGTAAATATTGAGAAGTATAAAGGTGTAAACACATCACTCAGATTATTATTATAGCTATCATTCGGAATAATCTGTGTCTGCTCTTTCTTGTTAATATCGTCTCCTTTGATGCTTTATTAAGGCTGTTAGTTCCTCATTTCAGTGTTCACCCTTCTTCCTTCGACCACCACCAGGACTCATCCTAACATGTGCCCAGCACTGCGGTTTGACAGCGCTCTGGTCTTCAGTAAAGCAGACAAATCTCTACACCTCGTAAAGCTGATAGCCTAACGAGGAGGTAGAAATCACATGCCTAGTGGTACAGCTATGGGGTGAAGGATACACACATCAGTACAAGCTGTGATGAGTGTAAAAATTCGCAGGGCTCATCTGTACCATTTTTCTAGATTCCACATGTATGCCCAGTTGCTCAGTTGTATCTGACTCTGAGACCCCATAGACTGTAGCCCTCCAGGCTCCTCCGCCCACAGAATTCTCCAGGTAAGAATACTGGAGGGGTTGCTATTTCCCCTTCCAGGGAATTTCTGCCCAGAGACTGAACCCATATCTCCTGCATCTCCTGCACTGACAGGCAGATTATTTACTGCTGAGCCCCCCGGGAAGCCACATTAATGCATATATGTGGAATCTAGAAAATGGTACAGATGAACCTATTTGCAAGGCAGGAATAAAGACTGCAGAAAATGGAAGGATGAACACAGTGGTGGGGGGAGGGGGATGAGGTGGGTGATCGGGATTGATATATATGCGCTACCATGTGTAAAATAGCTAGCTAGTGGCAACCTGCGGTATAGCTCAGAGAGCTCAGCTCTGTGCTGTGATGACCTAGAGGGTGGGGTGGGGGAAGTGGGAGGGGAGGTCCAAGAGGGAGGGGATATGTGTTTACAAGTCCACAGGCTCACATACAAGTCTATGCACTTGCATACAAGTCCATGGGCTCACATACAGGTCTATGGGCTTGCAATGAGTTGGACACAACTTAGCAACTAAGCAACAATAACATAGCTGATTTACTTCATTGTACAACAGAAACCAACACAACATTGTAAAGCAGCTACACCCCAATTAAAAAAAAACAAAAACCAACCAACATGTGTAGGGCTCACGAGAGGAAATAAGCAGGAAGCCTTGTTTCTATTGAGGGTTCGGGGAAGGCCTCTGGGAAGAAGTGGCTTTAATCTGAAACCTGAAAGATGGACAGAAACAAGATAATATAGGTGTGGGGACAAGGGCTTTAAGCATAGAGGACAGTAGGTGCAAAGACGCTAAGATGAGACTGACTTGGTATATTTTGGGAAAAAAAAAAGAGAAAACCAAGGTGGTCCAGTCCAGGTAGCAAGAGGATGAAGGATGCACAGAGGAGAGGCTGGGGTTGGTCGCGTTACATTCAGCCTGGGGTTTTATCTTGTATGGGATCCCCAAGTTCCTTATATTCAGTCTTCTCACCAACTCATCTCACCCCTGCTCTCTCTTCTTCATAATTATTTCTGAATTCCTTATGCCCAGATTTTTCAAATAGCTCCACCTTCTGTTGGCCGCCAGTTGCCCTTTTCCTCCTTCGTATTTCATTTTATTCAATATATTTCATTCAATGATAGTTCAATGTATAGCTTCATTCAAATATAATTAAGTTATATTTCGTTCAATATAATTTCAAAGTTACACACCAGAAAACAATGATGACTGTAAAACACTATGATAGAGAGAAAAAAACAGTGATAGAAAAGCAGCCGCTGGAGCCAATAACTAGAGCCAACACCATGCGTGAGTGCACTTGATGTTCAGAAAGGAGCTCTTCATGGGGCTTGGGCACCCTGTGGACAGGACAAGAGGGCAGTGTTTCCTGTAACACAGGGAAGTCGGCCTCAGTGCAGCTGACTCAGGGCTCAAAGGCAAAATGGACTAGAGGAAGACGTATTACGGGAACGTGGGTTTTATTTTCCTTCTCCTAACACCTGCTCCAGTGTTCTTGCCTGGAGAATCCCAGGGACAGGGGAGCCTGGTGGGCTGCTGTCTATGGGGTCGCACAGAGTCGGAAACGACTGAAGCGATTTAGCAGCAGCAGCAGCAGCAACAGTCATATCAGCTTGCTCCCCATTCATCACTCAGACAGTGGACTGTCATACAAGCAAATGACAAAGGATTCTAAAGGACAGAGTGTCACCGGTGGTACTTAAGGTTATGCTTCCCTGACCAGAACCCTTTGGTTCTGAGCACCTGACTCTGTGACTCCGGGGGAGCATCCTTAGGGTTTTGACAGCAACTTTCTCGGTGGCCTCATTAGCTCTGAGTATCCCAGGGGAGACAGGCGCATCTGAGGAGCGCTTCCCAGAGGTCTTGTTTCCTAGGTGACTTGCCCTTAATCTTTTAAATTCTCTCTCTCCCCTCAGTACCTTCCCAATCATCACTCCCATTCCGAGATATAGGGCTCTCTGGGCAGCAGATTGGGAAGGTGGAGAGGCATAGAGGAAGGGGAGTTAGGGAGGATAAAAAGCTTTTCCCTTAAGGAATTTTTTGGTGGGGACTTCCATGTTTTATATCTGTGCCCTTAAACATATTCTCTTCGGAAAAAAATATTTATATAATCCCAACGGCTACCAATTTTGGGAAATTGTTACTTACCAATCAAAGGGATGAAAAAGTGATCCTCAGGTGCCTAAGTGCCTTTTGATCTTGAGAAAATTTGCCTTAAAATTTTCACAAGTTAATTATTAATATTACTTTATTATTGTCAAATTTTTCCTTAGGAAAATATAATCTCAGCAATTTCTAGCTTTTGTTACGTCTGTATCATCACTAATTTCCTTTCTTTTGCCTGTTGCTTGGTTATTTTTATCCAAAGTGAGAATAATAGTCAGTAGATCCCACAGGGTATCCAATGTCAGGAATTATCCTCTAGATTTAAATATGTGAGTTTAAATACAGCTCCAGGTGAGACCCCTGGGGGCTCTGCAGCTGACAGTATGTACAACCACAACTTGCATTCTCTTTTTGCATATTCCACATTACTGTCTTCCGAATATAACATGGGCTTCCCTAGAGAAACTCTCCTAGAGACAAAAGGAAAACTAATAAAAATAATGCTTAGCCATATTATTTTTTGGCCGTACTTTTTCCTAAACTCAGAGGGTCACACCAGAAATGAAAGGCAAACAGCAAGAGTCCATCCTTGTGGAAGGAGAAATTAGCTGCGAACCGGAATCCCCAGGAAGTGATCTTGCTGGGTTACAAATGTGCAGAATTGGTCTAGTTAAATGGTCATTCTCTGTCTCGTTAAGAAGAAAAACATTAAAAACAATCAAGGATAATAGCCTTGCTTTGTTGCTTTCACAGTGAGTGGTTAACTGTAGAGATGGAAGAACAATGAGTGAAGGAGAGAGAGCTTTGAGGCAGGGTCTAGGGGCTGGCTTTCAGACTTACTCTGAAAAATAAGGTTGTCCTAAATTCTAGATGCTGCAAGAGCTGGGGAGGCGCGAAGCTTTCTGTTCTGTCATTTTCTTGTCCCGTTTCCCCCTTTGCCTGCCCTCTCCACCCCACCTCTCTCTTGATGGAAGGCATCCCAGGGCTGGGCAGTTCTACATCACAGAGTATCCGTCTGGGAGGAGTTGCTTTTCTCTAATAATGTTTCTTGTCTTTTGGATGTGCTTTTAGATGCTCTGATGTCTAAGGTCTTTATGTCTGTTCACAAAATAAAGCTGATATTCTCTAAGAGTTGGTCCTTAAAATAGATGACTCTGTTCAAAGGGATCCTAAATAAAGACACAGTAAGTGTACAGCATCCAGATAGAAGGTAGGTACTGAAATATAGCTCAGGTGCGAGATCTAGTGGGAGATCATGATTTCGAGTCATCAGATACCGTGCTGCTTAAAGTCCTCAGGGTACCTGGAAACTTACAGGGAGAAGGAAAGTATGTCAAAGGAGAAAGGCAACAGAACAGAAGTGAGACTTTGCAAAATTCCAACATTTATGGTGCAAGCAGCTAGAGAGAATAGCAGAGAAACATGAAGGCACATAATTAATAGCAACGTGGAAAATACAAAGCATGTGATGCCAAATTAAAAAAAGAACATTGACATCTGTGAATTTTTCATATCTGCTTGGGTAAAAATGAAAAGAATAGATGTACGAATATGTGTAACTAAATCCCTTTGCTGCACACCTGAAACTAACACATCTTAGTAAATCAACTGTGCTCCAATATAAACTAAAAAATTAAAAATAAATAAATAGACATTCATGTCTAGCAAAAAAAAAAAAAAAAAAAGAAGAAGAAGAACTAAACCATAATTCTTCCACATGTGATTTCCAGCAAGCATGCTGCACGTGGGTATCTACAGTCCCTCAGAGGTAACCTTGAAACAATTCCGTCTGCCAATCAGCCAGCAGCAGAACAGAGCTAAAAATAATTACATAGCTCATGCGGTGAGAGAAGCAATCTTGTTAAGTTGGGTTTCTAAGTGACCCCTGACTGACATACCTCCAACTTGGGGAAGTCTTTGGCGTCCACCGTGTCAAGACTGAAAGAGCAGCTTGTCTTTTTGGTGTAGTGATTACAGAAACTACAAGAAGAGTGAACTTTCAAAGTTAAGCTTGTGAGAGTCTCTAAAAGGGATCCTTGCTGCTATCAAAAGGCAGTTACTCTGCCTGGCTGAGGGCCCAGCACTGGAAGAGGTCATATGACCTGGAAGGGTAAGCTGAGGGTCTGTGATTTAAATGAAAATGGAGGTTCTTAGACCTGAAAAGTTTGGAAAAATTGAGTCATTAATATAAACCAATTGTGTTTGTGATTCCTGGACTAAGGCTTATTTTGAAGATTTTTTTTTTTTTTTTGATATGGACCATTTTAAAAGTTTTTTAATTTGTGACACTATTACTTCTGTTTTATATTTCAGTGTTTTGGCTGTGAGCTATGTGGGTTCTTGCTTCCACTACCAGCGACTGAACCCTCACCTCCCACACTGGAAGGCGAAGTCTTAACCACTGGACTACCAGGGAAGTCCCAAGATTTATACTGAAGAGGTCATTAAGCATGCAACAAGCAAACCTAAAGGATTCTTGATGGACCAGTTCAAGGCAAGGTCTTGTGGGGATTCCCCACCCACAATTCCTTCTCTTGTTCCTGGGAGAGAAAGACCTTCTATTCTCCTTGTTGCAAATAGCTGTTAGTCTCGCAAATGTAATTCTGATGCTGTAAAAGTGAGGAGTCTTATAAAAGTGAGGAATCTTTCTGCTGATGTGGAACTAGAGTCAGAAGGAAGGAGAGAGATGCTTGTGAGTGATGAATTTTCACAAAGAGCTGGGGTGAAATCTCTGATTTTCCTCTGGGATCATGGCTTATCAGTTACCTCTGTTCCGTGCAGGTCATCCCCACTGGGGAATAGGAACTCAAGGAGTGGGCAAAGAAGATGGAATGCTTTGAAACAAGAAAGGAGAGGGAGTTTTCCTCTGGTATTTGGAAGGTGTTAGCTCGAGGAAGAGAACAGTGGAATGAAAAATATTGTCCTGTGACAAAGCTGCATAGGCAATAGTGAGATTTGCTCTGGATGAAAAATTGGAATCAAAAGTGGAAAAGGCAAACTTTCAACAGAACAAGTCTTTAAAAAAAATTATTATTTTTTGGCTGTACCATGAAACATGTGGGATCTTAGGTTCCTGAGTGGGTTTCAAACCTGCATCCCCTACTTTGGAAATTCGGAGGTTTAACCACTGAACAGCCAGGGAAGTTCCCCAGTAGAGTAAGTCTCAAGAACAGACAGGTATCTGAGTTCAGCTAAAGAAAAATGTTAGCTACTACCTTATTTTTTGACTTCGCTTTCTCCAGCTTTTTGTGGATGGGTCTATGATTTGTCCATGAAAAGAAAAGTGAAAGAGTGTCTGACTTTTTGCTACCCTATGGATGGTAGCCACCGCACCGCCCCCGCCCCCTCCAACCCCCGCCCGGCCCAGGCTCCTCTGTCCATGGGATTCTCCAGGCAAGAATACTGGAGTGATTGCCATGCCCTCCTCCAGGGGATATTCCCAAACCAGGGAAGATGATTTGTCCGTATCCATGGATTAAAATCCTGCCCTGGGTTTATACCTAAGTTAGCCAGAGACAGGGAGTGTAGCAACAGTCTCGGGCTGTTCCCCATACACCCCTGCTTAATCCACACACGGGAACACAGGATAAGGTCCAGGTCCCACTGGCCCAGTTAGGATTGCTGGTTTCTCATCTTTCTCTTGGAGATTTGTTGTGGCCAAGTAAATGTTCCATCTGTGTTCCCAGTTGCCACGAACTGCTTGGTCAAATGCTCTGGTTCCTGGCACACTTTGAACAACCCTCGAGAGATGTTTTAGTTGGAACGTTGATGTAGGTTTGTGGGGGCATTCTTTACCCTCTGTCTGCAACTTTGGGGCCCACCTCTTTGCTCTGCTCGTTGCTGCAGGAACCAGTCGCTGCACATCTAGAATTCCGGGATGTTGTTTCACTTGCACTGCCTGCCTTTGTCCTATTTCTCCCGGGGGGTCTGTTGCCACCACTGAGTTTAACACCTCCGGGAGCTCCACTGGGCCATTTCAACGCATGCGCACACCTCTAGGTATAAGAACATCAGCTCCCTGTTAAGTAGCATTTGACAAAGAGAAGATGGGAACCAGAGGGAAAACACTCCCTTTTTCTGTCTCAAGTGGATACTGTGGGGAGAGCTGATGTGTTTAAGTCCTTGTTAGAATCAAGTCTCCATTGCCCAAAGCGGTTCTCAGTCATCACTGTGAGCTTTCTTTTCCTATGCGCCTGCCTTACCCTCTCCATCCCTAGCTCCTGCAGCTCAGAAGCACCTCCCAAATATTAATAAAAACTGGTTCATTTAAGTCAGTCTCACACTCTGCTTTTATCAGGAAATCTAGCTAAGGGGTTTTTGTCCTCATCCATTTTCTTTTGTCAAATGAAGGCGCTTTCCTCCCCCTTTTATCCTCTCTGGTGAAAAACCTTTAAAAAATAATTATTTTTTTTACATAAATTATTTTATTTTAAACATTTTTGGCCATGCTGCAAGGCAGGCGGGAATCTTAGTTCCCCAACCAGGGATCAAACCCACACTCGCTACAGTGAAAGCACAGAGTCTTAACTACTGGACTGACAGGGAAGTCCCCAAATAAACTATCTTGTAACAATTTTGGATTTACAGAAAAGTTGTAAGTACAGAGAGTTCTCATATATCCCATTATTAACACCCTACACACATATATGGTGCATTGCTGCTGCTGCTGCTAAGTCGCTTCAGTCGTGTCTGACTCTGTGTGACCGCATAGATGGCAGCCCACCAGGCTCTGCTGTCCCTGGGATTCTCCAGGCAAGAACACTGGAGTGGGTTGCCATTTCGTTCTCCAAGGCATGAAAGTGAAAAGTGAAAGGGAAGTCACTGAGTCGTGTCCAACTCTCAGCAACCCCATGGACTGCAGCCTACCAGGCTCCTCCATCCATGGGATTTTCCAGGCAAGAGTACTGGAGTGGGGTGCCATTGCCTTCTCATATACGGCACATTGGTTACCATTAATTAACAATTATTGTTAACTAAAGTCCATATTTCATTTGAAGCTTCCCATGTGGCATTAGCAGTAAAGAATCCACCTGCCCAGTGCAGGAGATGCAAGAGACATGGGTTCAATCTCTGGGTCGGGAAGATCCCCTAGAGTAGGAAATGGCAACCCTCTCCAGTATTCTTGCCTGGAAAATCCCTGTGGACGGAGAAGTCTGGAGGGCCACAGTCCATGGGGTCACAAAGAGTCGGACATGACTGAAGCAACTTAAAATGTACACACGCTTTCTTCAGATGTCCTTTGTTTTTACCTAATGTCCTTTTTGTGTTTCAGGATCCCATTCAGGACAGCTCTTATGTGTAGTGGTCAGTGATGCCTTAGGCTTCTTTATCAGATTTCTCCACTGTAAAGTTACTTTTTCTCATACTTTCCCTATTTTGCTCTTTGGAAGGAAGTTTCTAGGTACAGCCCATACTGAATAAAGGGGAAATTATGCTGTTGTTTATTTAAATTTTTTAAAAAATTTTAAATTGGAGGATAATTGTCCTACAATGCTGTGTTGGTTTCTGCCATACAACAGTGTGAATCAGTGGTAAGTAGACATTTGTCCCCTCCCTCTTGAACCTCCCTCATTCTCGTTTCTTGAGGGCAGAGTATCTAGATGAATTATTTGGAATTCTCCTGCATAGGAGATTTGTCTGTTCTGTCCCATTTATTTCTTTGCTCAATCATTCATATATGTCACCAAGGACTCAAGGATGTTTGTTCTCCTTTGAGTTATAATCCAGTATTACTTTATTTTCTTGTACAGTTTCCACGTTGGCCACTGGGAGCTCTTTCAGTTGCTTTCTGGATTCCTTTGATATAACTCTGTCATTGTGTGTTATATTACATTGTGTATTACATTACAAGATGCTCCAGGATCATCTTATAAATTTTCTGTTGTAGTCTTAAAATTCACCATTGCTCCAAAGTGCCCTGGTTCTTTTTATTGGAAGGTAAATCTAGAAACCAAAAGGTGGGTGTTAGGTGTTCTGAAAAGCCTTTTTAAATTTTCTCTTTTATTCTCTTATTTCATTCTCTAAACAGAAGTATCTTTGTTGTTTGTCTTAACTGAGTGTATCATATAATGTCTACTTTTCGGGACATAGTATCTGTTCCATCTGATTATTATCTTCTCATAGGATAGCTCATACCTTCTCTTACACTCAATTGAACCACACTTGATTTTCCTAGGAGTCAGTGTGCATTTTTAACCATTTACACAGTCCCAGGAATGTGACAGGTGAGCATGACCATGGAAATCACTGGCCTTGCCTTACTCCATACCCAACAGAACTAATTGGCTTATGGGATGAAGAAATGACCTATTAAGAGGTCAGTTAAGGTGGCAACTTGAGGCCACACCATGTGGGACTAGAGTGCTTCATCCAAGATTCAGTTTATGCCCTGAACCAAGAACTGACATATGATATCATGCAACCCATAGTCAGAAACATGAGTCAAGAAACCGAAGGGTGAAAGCTGAATTGGTCCCTCTCACAAGCATCCATGCATCCTTAGACATTATTGGTTTAGAAGTTCTGGTTCCCAGAGGATGAGTAAGATTTCCACTGGGTTGTAATTGACCCTGAGCATTAAGAGAACCTAGCTTCATCACTATATAGGGTGGCATAGAGGATATTGGTTAGTGGTTACTGGGGTGTGTCTTGGTGTTTTCACACTTGGTGAGAATGATGAACGAGCCGTTGGATCAATCATGACCTGGAACATTTAAGGCTATCAGGTGCTGAAATTTCTCAGGGATGAAGGTTTGGAATACCCTAACAAGGAGCACAGGAGAAAGCGATGGCACCCCACTCCAGTACTCTTGCCTGGAAAATCCCATGGACAGAGGAGCCTGGTAGGCTGTGGTCCAGGGGTCTCGAAGAGTCGAACACGACTGAACAACTTCGCTTTCTCTTTTCACTTTCATACATTGGAGAAGGAAATGGCAACCCACTCCAATGTTCTTGCCTGGAGAATCCCAGGGATGGGGGAGCCTGGTGGGCTGCTGTCTATGGGGTCACACAGAGTCAGACATGACTGAAGTGACTTAGCAGCAGCAGCAACAAGGAACACATTTAAATCCATTAGTGTTATGGCTGAGTGTAGGGAATATTTGGAATGGATGGTGAAGATAGGAGATGATGAATAAAAGTTATGGAATTGGGACCAGTTGCAGCAGCAAAGACTGGAGTTTGTTTCACTAACCATTTCCTACTGAGTCTTTTGTAAAGATGGCGCTTACTACCATCATGAAGGCTGTATGATAGCAAGAATTTACATAGGGTTGAGTGGAGCCCCGTCGTTCAAAGGCTAAACTGTGCTTGACTTCCTTGATAGACATCTTTGTTAAATTTATGTCTCATATGACCTAATGAAGCATCAATGGCACTGTGGATTTCTTACTTTCTGCCCTAGGACTTTTCTGCTACCATCATACAGATGCTAGAATGAACCCACTCAACTTTTCTGCCTTTTGAATTAGCATCCTTTGGGACAACCATTAACCAATGGGCAATGGAGCTCCATTGTGTTTCTAGTTGATGCTTCTGACAGTTGTATGTTTCTCAGAAAACCCAGCAAAATCCAGTTCCCATTGCCCACAGGTGTGACTTTGATACATCACGCTGATAAAAGCCTTACCTGCTGTTCTGCTTTCACTCTCTTCAGATTCTCACTCCACCTCTCTTGGTTTATCTACCAGATAAACTGCCTATTCAAACATCCTTGCATCAGGCTCTGCTTTTATGAGAATCCAAGTGAAAATGAATGGGTAGGTTTGTGGTGGTCTAAGGGAGAGGGAGAGAAAATTGCATGAGCAGAGGAATCTGAAATGACATAAAAATTCTCTTTCTAGCTCATGCACTGGATTCTAAAATTTTTTCTCAAATTCTATAGCCTGGGTAGTTTTTTTTTTTTTTTAATCTCTTTGCTTTTTCCCTTCACAGATTTTCATTAGGTTCCAGTTAAAAGTCAGGCTCTGTATGACAAGATCTGGAGAAGACAGAGTCATACTCTTAACGACCTTATGAGGTCTTGGTACAGTGAAGAAATCTACAGAAGACTGTGTGAGTGTGACTGTGTGTGTGAGTGTGTGTGTGTGTGTGTGTGCATACACCCATGTGCACTGAGAACTTGGTCAGGGAGACGGGGAATAAAAGAATCATATTAAAAATGACTTTCAGGTCTTTTCCCACCTGATCTTGGGTTCATATTGAAGGGCCAGGTATGAGCTTCGGGCAGCCGTGTGACAGCAAGAATCACCAGGCTGTTGCTAAATTGTTCTCACTAGAGAGACTGAACCGCTGACACAGGTATGATTGAGGGATTCACTGTTGTCTCTGTTGAGACACAAGAGGCTTAACGATTCCCCCCACCTTCCAGGCAGGCTGCTTGCCAACCACTGCCCTGGTGGAGATTATGAAGGTTCATGATCCTCCAAAATGTGACTGTGATGCACAGTCGCCACTGGCATTCAAATAAACTAACAAGGAAATTGCATTCACCATCACCCATGTTCTTCAGAGCCAGAACACCCCTTGTAATTAACCAATGGAGTTAAGAAGCAGAGTTCAAGGCACCAACATTTGCCAAGGGGGGAGACCCATGTGACCAACTGATTTGATTGAAAGGCATTTCCCTGTGGCCCTGTGCCCACAGCAAAGCAGGCGAATATGAAGAGCCACGTACACATATCTGGCATGTACTTATATGTCTACACGCATGTGTGCTCATATGTGTGCACACACACATACTTTTAAAGGAAAAAAGTACACTGTTATGGAGAAGAACACTAATTCTAGGGCAAAATGACTGGTTCTGGAACACCCCTGGTGATCCAGTGGCTGAAACTCTGTGCTCTCAAGACAGGACGCCTGGGTTCAATCTCCGGCCCGGGAACTAAGATTCCACAGGCCACAACTAAGAGTTCAAATGCCAAAAGAAAAAGCTCCTACATGCCACAACTAAGACCCAGTGCAGCCAAATAAAGGAATACATAAATAAATATTTAAAAAATATTTTGGGTCTGAGTACAGGCTTGGCCCCTTAGTGGGTGACTTTGGGGATTATATTAAATAATTCATTGAGTTTTATGAAGATTATTATTGGTCTATAAAAGACATAATAGATGCTGATAAGTGATAATATTATTAAAGCAACTACATTAAAATGTATTTCACATGTTACCTAACCTTATAAAAAGACAGATGGAGGAAGAAAGATGGGGTTTTGAGAGAAAGAAATCAAGTACATGAGCAGAAGATGAAATATTCTGGATGAAATATCTAAAGAGATCACAGGTTCAGAGGAAAGTCCCACCCAGTACTGGGAGTCCGGGCTTCTTATTTTGCTAGCTTTCTCTCTTTTCCCCTTCTATTTCAACTGATAACGTCTTTTTTGTTGTTGTTTGGCTGTGTGGCATGTTGGATCTTGTTCCTCAACCAGGGATTAAACTCTCACCCCTTGGATTGAAAGTGTGGAGCTTTAACCGCTGGACTGCCGGGGAAGTCCCAACTGGCAATATCTCTTACATAAAATTTTTCTTGGAAAAGGGAAAGCTGTCTTTATCTCTTATTGTGCTTTTCTCTTTCTCCTTTCCTTTTCTGGTTATCCAAATCTTACTTTTCTTAAAGGGCTAGTGCGAGTGTCTTGCTTTCTGAAAAGTGTGTGCCAACATGCAGCCCCTGGGGTCATTTCCCCTCAGACCTTCCGAAGCATCTATGGCCTGTATCATCATCCAGGTGGCTCTCACCTGCAGTGCTTAGTTAAGGCACATAAATAAGGAAAGTCTTTCTGACTGGGCTGTAGGCATACAGAGAGCCAGACCCTCTTTATCGGTTTTTTTTTTTTTTTCTGTGCTGAGTATAATCCTTCATGCATAATAGAGGCTCTGTGAATGATATATTCTGCTATTGGTGATGATGACGTCGCCAAGAGATTATTGTGCTGTTAATAATACTTTTCAAAGTCTCCTAACTGAATATCTCCATGGAGATGAGTGGAGGGTGCAAGTCTACGTTATTGCCTCCAATTGATATAATACAACTTCTGACTTTTGTATGATATTTAATACAACGTATCTCCTCTTGCATAGTATCTATAAAAAAACACTCATAACAGGATCTTCAAACATCTCTGTGAGGTAGAAAAAGAGTTCTCTTATTCCTATTGGATGGATCATAATAGCTAACATTTAATGGGACTTTCCTCTATTCCAGGTACCATTTTAAATGTGTTTCTTTTGTATGAAAGCTTATCTAATCTTTCTAACAGTTTTATAAGGTAAGCTTTATTACTATCAGTTTTATACCACATACGAGTAAAGTGCAATGCAGAAGGTAGATTATATTTTGTACAATTATTTACCCCCTTCCATGTAAGAGAGTTGTAGATCCCTGCTCTTTGCTGCTTGACTTGCTCATGCTTCCTACAGTTGAGATAGACTTCTTTGCACATTGAGATGATATCATCACTTAGGCCAATGAAATGTCAGTGGAAGAGACAGTAGGCTTATTTCAATCATTTGCTCTAGAAGCCATCTCATGGCTGATCATTGCTTTATTTTATTTTATTGGAGCATAGTTGATTTGCAATGTTGCATTCGTTTCATGTGTACAGCTAAGAGGTTCAGTTTTATATATGTATATATATATATATATTCATTCTTTTTCAGATTCTTTTCTCAGAGAAGTTATCATAGAGCATTGAGTAGAGGTCCTTGTTCCATACAGTAAGTCCTTGTTGGTTATCTATATTATATATAGTAGTGTGTGTGTGTGTTCATCCCAAACTGCTGATTTTTCCCTTGCCCTGCTACATGTCCCCTTTGGTATCCATAAGTTTGTTTTCAATATCTAAAAGTATATTCCCGCTAATTTGTATCATTTTTCAATTAGATTTCACATATGAGTGACATCATACAATATTTGTCTTTCTCTGACTTAACTACTTAGCAGGGTAGTTTTTAGGTTCACCCAAGTTGCTGCAAATGGCATCATTTCATCTTTTTAATGGCTGAGTAATATTCTGTTATACATGTGCCAGAACTTCTTTATCCATTCCTCTGTTGATGGACATTTAGGTTGCTTCTTGGCTATTGTAAATAGAGCTACAATGAACATTGGGGTGCATGTAGTGTTTCGATTATGATTTTCTCTAGATATATGCCCAGGAGTGGGATTGCTGGATCATATGGTCATTCTATTTTTAAGTTTTAAAGGAATCTCCATATGGTCCTCCATAGTCTAAGCCCATGCCACCCTAAATGTGTCCAATCCCGTTGCCTTCTTATAATCTGTTATAAAGCCTATATCAGTCAATAAGGAAGATGCATGGACCAGAGCCACAGAGCCTCAGGACCACAGCTGATCCACAGTCACAATGTGACTTGGGTGAGAAACAGATCTTCACTGTGGCAAGTCCCTGAGATTTTTTGGGGGGGATGTTTGTTGTGCAGCATAAACAAGTATAAGCTCTCTAATACAGAAACGAGGTGATTTATTCAAGGTTATATGGTTACTAAGCGGCAAAATTCAAGTTTAAAAGTAATCTATTTTGTTTGAAAAGCCCTGTATTTAACCACCCCATCATCATGCTTCATAATAGATAAAGACACTAAGGTCTGGAGAGATTATTATCTCAGCTCTTCTAAATCACACAGGGAACATTTCACTGAGTTTGGGCTAGGACACTAAGCCCTGCTTCTGTTGCTTTAGTTGCCAAGTTGTGTCTGACTCTTTTGTGACCTCAGGGACTGTAGCCTGCCAGGCTCCTCTGTCCATGAGATTTCCCAGGCAAGAATACTGGAGAGGGCTGCCATTCCCTTCTCTGGGGGATCTTCCTGACCCCAGGGATTGAGTCAATGTCTCTTGCATTGGCAGGCAGATTCTTTACCACCGAGCCACCCGGGAAGCCCACTAAGCCCTGAGCATTTCTGATGGCAGAGTCAGGATCTCGACTTGCAACGAAACTATTCCCATCCTGCTGGGAAAGTCTCATGGCCCAGTGGTAAGATGACTCTCTGAGGTGGAGCTGAAGTTGGCCAAACCTCCCTCTTCAGCATTCAGGCTTTTTCTCTGTGGCCATCCTCCTCTGTGGCTATTGCATATGAGGAATGAAGGAAGAGGGGAACTGTGCAGAGTTACTTGTTTTCTGCGAAGCCAGGGGATTGGAAATGTTTTAGAAACATCTCGGGTTGACACGAAGGATAAAATGTTAAACATACAGAACCCAACATGGCCTCTCTCAGGACCCCTGTCTTGCTCACGGCAGGATTCACTCCGACAGGGTTCTGTGGACTGAATGAAGGAAAATAAGAGCCTCGTTCAAACAAAGGCTTGAGTACAGTGGTAGTGAAGGCTTCGTGCTGAGTCCTGGGAGGGTGTTCATGAGAAAATGCAGCTTGAGTGCTAGTTTGCGCCTAATGCAATATCAGTATCTATTGGTGAAGGGTCAGGGCATTTGACGACTGAATTCAGGCCTTTTCTGCTTGGTTTTCTGTAGACATGAGCATCCCTAGGAATCAGAGAGGAACCTGTACTGAGAAATACATGGGTTTAAAAAAAATTGGAATATAGTTGCTTTATGGGCTTTCCAGGTGGTGCTAGTGGTAAAAAATCCATCTGCCAATGAAAGAGACATAAGATACGTGGATTCAATTCCTGGGTCAGGTAACCCATTCCAGTATTCTTACCTGGAAAATCCCATGAACAGAGGAGCCTGGCGGGCGACAGTCCATAGCATGGCAAAGAGTCAAATACGACTGAAGCGACTTAGCACGCACACACATAGTTTCTTTGGTTTGTTGGTTTCTGCTGTTCAATGAAGTGAATCAGCTCTGTGTATACATACATCCTCTCCCTCTTGGATCTCCCTCCTCCTTCCTTCCATCCCTGACTCCCCTTCCCCCAACATCCCATTCCTACATGTACACATTTTAGGAGAATACAGTACAGAAATTACCACTGCCACGATTTACCTTAAAAATGTTTCCTAGCTTTACCCTTTGGGATGCTGAACAAAATGGTCAGGCCATGATCATATTAGATGATTAATTTACCTTTGCCTCCTAGTAAGCTGCAGAAGCAGAGACCGGGAAGGTTTCTTTGATCTGCCATCTCTAACATCACTAACATCTCTAGCATTTGCAGATGATATTTCTGGGCTAGATGTGTTCAGTTGGTTTACTTGAGACTGTGGTGTGGAGCAAACCAGCAAGTTGGCAGCAATGTGCAGATTTCCAGAGCAATGAACTTTTTATCCATACCCTTTGCTTCTGAGGAAGTGAAACTGATGTCTTGCCCTGTTGAATAAGGGATAATCATATCACATCCCACTGACAGAGACAAAACAAAACAAAGCAAAGCACATTGCCTCCTTAGATGAACTCAGTAAGCAAGACTACTCTGTTTGGAACTAGTCCCCCCAGTAAAAGAAGGCTTGAGCTCTAGTAAGTTGCTATCTTTCTAATGAAAATAATTCTGTCCTGGACTTTTGGAATTTTGACTTCTGTACTCATGTGATGAGCTTGCATTTAGAACAACCATGTGAGGAAACTGATGCTTTCCCACCAAGGACAAACTTACTGTGTCTTTGTGGGTTAGTTTGAGTCTTCCAAGAAGCAGACACGAAAATGGGATTAGATGAACATGTGCTTTCTTCTGGGAAAAGTCTGTGATGGATAAAGGATGAGGAGGAGTTAAGCATCGCCCCCAACCACAATACAGGCGTGACGCCTGTGAAAACGGGGAGGAGTCGGGGAGTGGGCAGAAAGTCTCATACTGCAGTGGAGATCTGTGAACATCTTGCCCAGGCTAGTGGGGAGTCTCTGAACCAAATTTACCCATCAGTGAATCCCAAACTGGGCAGGGATTGTCCACTTATAGTCTATTACTATCCTCAGTGATTGGTGAGAGACAACCAAGGGGAGCGTGGACCGCTATGACAGCAAAGGTAACAATGTAATGGCTGGCTACTGTCAATCAATTATTTTCCCTGCAGTTGGCCTTTTGGAAGGAATATTGGGCCTCCAGATATTGGTAACCTCATGACTTTTTCCCTTAAAACCTGTTTTATTTGGGTATCTCTTTCTTCAGAAGGCTGGAATTCCCTGCAAAGCATTGCAGGGAAAAGTAACATAATGTACTTTACACTTTATAGTGTGTGAGTCAGAGTTGAAAATAATTTGTTAGGTACTCATAAGTAGTCAACAATTGTAGATGCTGGGTATAGCAGTGAATCAAACAAAAAGTTTGCTTGCCCTCACAGACTGCATATTCTCCAAGTGGAAGAAGGCAAGGCATAAATCTAAATATAGTTGACCCTTGAAGAACATGGCAGTTAGGGGCACTGACCGCCTGTGCAGTTGAAAATCCATGTATAACTTTTAAATCCCTGAAAACTTAACTCCTAATAGCCTGCTGTTAACCAGAAGCCTTAATGATAACATACCGTTGATTAACCCTTATTTTGTTGTTATCTGTATGTCTATATACATTTTGTGTATTCATGACATACCTAACGTGCTCATAATTCTCTTGATATTTCTAGGCTATGTGGTTCATCTGTGAATTTTTTCAATTGTTGCAAACCTCCAAATTTTTTCCCAATGTATTTATGGCAAAACTCCACATTATCAGTGGACTCCTGTATTTCAAACCCGTGTTATTGAAGGGTCAACTTTTTGTTTTGAATTGGTTAAATAGTCTGGAGTGAAATAACTCAAGGGGATGGAGCAAGACAAAGGGTATTACACGAGTAAATACATGAGGGAAGTCTCTCAAAGAAGATGATATTTGGGAAAAGGCTCAAAGAGGGAAAAACGGGGAGCCATGTTGGAAATGATGTTCCCACACATCTTGGACTAGGTTTTCAAGGATATTTGAGTAGTAAACAGGCTTGGGAGCTCGGGAGAGCCTGTCCCTTTAAGTTGGGTAGATTCATTTCATGATGCATATAATAAATATGGACTCTATCCCCCTCCCTGGAGAATTTCTAGGATAATAAAGTCTCCCTCTTTCCCCCAAAGAAGATTTGCTTCCATTCCAGAGTACTAAGATAACAGCTCTTTCTGGAGGGGAGGCAGAACAGACTTCACAGCAGTCCCCATGTGAGACTAGGCATCTCCTAAACTGAATGCTTCTCAACTGTGACACAAACACGCATGAGCTGCTTCCACCGGAGGCTGTTCCCGTCTTCCTGCGACTTGGACGGGCAGCAGAACCAACGCCAGCATCACGTGTGTGCTGCCTGCTGCTGCGTGAGTGGCAGACTGTCTAAACCCATCTGGGCTTGTCTCCTTACTGATCCTATCTCTTGCAGTTTAGCTACTGCTTGACTGCTTGGCACCACATGGGTATTTAAGGGAGAGGAAATTGCCAGTGCAAAGATCTTGAGGTGTAAACACACCTGGTTTACTTGATAAACAGCAAGAAGACCAATGTGACTGAGTAGAATGAGTCGGGAAAAAGTAAAAAGAGATGAGTCCAGAGAGGAATGCAAAGCTGGTGGGGGGCGGGGGGTGCAGATTATGTAGAAATCTGTAGGACATTTTAAAGACTTTGGTTTTCCAATCTCGCTAACATAGAAATCTAGTGAAGATATTTTGAGAGGAGGAATGTAAAAATACGACATATTACAAGAAGTTCAGGGACTTCCCTGGTGGTACAGTGATTAAGAATCTGCCTGCCAGTGCAAGGCACACAGGTTCAATTCCTGGTCTGGGAGGATTACACACGCCACGGGGTAACTAAGCCCACGCATCACAACTACTGAGCCCATGCTCTGGGACAAGAAGCCACGGCAATGAGAAGCACATGTATTGCAGCTAGAGAGTCGCCCCTGCTCACTACAACTAGAGAAGGCCCACGTGCAGCAATGAAGACCCAGGGCAGTGAAAAAAAAATTTTTTTTTAATTTCAGTTTTTTTTTTTTTAAGTTCGTTTCAGCAATCAGACCAAAGCCTAGGAGGGCAAGGGCAGAGGCAAGGACACCAGTTAGGCAGTGATGGCTACAACGATGTTGGCATTGACCAGGGTGACATCAGTGGGTGTGGTATAAGTGGGCAGAATTGGGGTATTTTTGAAAAGATGGAATGAACAGTTTTGCTGATAGACTCGATATGGATTTTCTGTAAGGGAATGACAAGAGAAAATGATGATTTGGTCAACAATTTGAAGATTTGTGTTGCTACTCATTAAAATAGGATAACTCTGATCTGGGCATACTTAAGGAGAAGGGATATTAGCAGTTCAGTTCCAATGGTTGAAGTTATCAGTTAGACATCCATATGCAGACATGACATCATGACAATGTTATGTAGAGATAAAGCAACACTTTTTTTCACATTAATTTTTTAATATAAATTTATTTACTTTAATTGGAGACTAATTATGGCAAAACCAACACAATATTGTAAAGTAATTAGCCTCCAATTAAAGTAACACTTTTTTGTTGTTGTTGTTGTTTATTTATTTTTGCTGCTTCATGCAGAATGTGGGATCTTAGTTCCCCAACCAGGGATTGAACTTGCAGCCCCTGCATTGGAAGCCTGATATCCTAACTACTGGACAGCCAGGAAAGTCCCAAAGTAACATGTTTTTTTATTGGCAGCTTTTGTGGGGCAAAACTGACATACAATAAGCCATACATTTTTGTGTACAACTTAGTAAGTTTTGACATATGTATACCTTCATAAAACCATCGTCACAATCAATATAATGCACGTTTCCATCAACCCGTCAAGTTTCTTCATTGCCTTTTGTATTTGTTTCATCCGCCCTCCTTTTAGTCCCATGTGATCCCTGACTTACTTCGTGTCATTACAGATACATAAATGGAATAATGCAGTGTGTTCTCTTTTTTGGTCTGGCCTCTTTCACTCAGCATAGTATTTGGAGATTGATCCATGCTGTTTCATGTATCAGTATTTCATTCCTTTTTATTGTGGAAGAGTATTTCATTGCATGGATGTAACAGGGTTTATCAGTTCACCTTTTGATGGTTCTTTGGGTTGTCTGCAATCTGGGAGTGTTACAAATAGAGCTGCTATGTAGATTCATATACAAGTCTTATGTCTATTTTCTAATTGAATTTTTTTTACTGTATATCCTAGATATAAGATCTTTTTCAGATATGTGGCTTTTGAATATTTTCATCAAATAACTTGCCTTTCCATCCCCTTAACAGGGCCTATCATGGCATTAAAGTTTTTAAATTTTGAAAAAGTTCAACATCAATTTTTTTTTTCTTACATGGATCATGCTTTTGGTGTCTTTAAATTCTTTTCCTGTCCTAGGTCCCAAAGATTTCCTTCTATGTTTTCTTCTAAAGGTTTTTCAGCTCTGTGTTATACATTCAAAGCCATGACCCATTTTCAGTTAGTTTTTGTGTGTGGTGTGAGGTCTAGATTGAGGTTCCCTTTTTTGTCTGTGGGTGACAGTTGTTCGAGAACCATTTGTTGAAAGGTCTATTTATTCTTCATTAAATTACTTCTGAAGCATTTGTCAAAAATCAGTTGGGCATATTTGTGCTGTTCTTGATTATAGTAACCATGTACAAAGTCTTAGCATTGGGTGGAGTGATTCATTCTGCTATATTCTTCTTTAAAAAATTAGTGTTAGCTATTTAGTTCCTTTGTCTCCATAGAAACTATAAAATGGCTTGCCTATAGCTATTAAAATCTTGCTAGAACTTTAATTCTTTATTACCAGTTTTAAGCAATTTGATTATAATATGCTTTTGCATAGTTTTATACATGTTTATTGTTCTTGAGTTTCATCTAACTTCTTAAAACTGTGTGTTTATAATTTTCATCAAAAGTGGAAAATTTTTAACTAATTTCTTCAAATATTTTCTTTCTCCCTTTTCATTATTTCTAGTTATCCACATATTAAGCCACTTGAAGTGCTCACAGATTTTTTTTCACCTTTTTAAAAATTATTTTTTCTCTTGGTGTCTCATTTCAGTTATTTTCTGTTATCATATCTTCAAATTCACTATCTTTTCCCTGTAGTATCTAACCTACTATTAATCCCATCGAGTGTAGCTTTCATCTCACACTTTGCATTGATTAGTCTTCATCTCACAGGTTCTGTTTGAGTGGTTGTGATATCTTCTATGTCTTTAATTAACATCTGAACATATGGATCACTGTTACGATGGCTCTTTTAAAATCCTCGCCTGCTAATTCTAACATCTGTGTCCATTCTGGGTTGGTTTTGATTGATTAATTTTTCTCCTCATTCTGGATCATATGTTGCTGTTTTTTTTTTGCAAAACTGTGAATTTTACTTTTTTGGGTGCTGGCTATATTTTTTAAAATTCTTACATGTATTTTTGAGCTTTGCCATGGGATGCTGTTAAACTACTTGGAAATAGTTTGATTCTTTCATTCTCCTAAGATTTGTTAGGTGAGATCTGAGTAGTTCCTGGTTCAGGGATGACTATTCCCCACTATCCGTGGTATTGAACCTACTGGAATCATCTAGAAGAAAAACTAATGCGATATTTTTTAGTCAGGGTGGTGGAAATGGGCACTGTTTCTGGATCCAGTTTGAGCCCAGGCATTGTTTTCTTGAATCCTTCTCGATTGTTCTTCTTTGTTCCTAAGTAGTTACTCGTACACACGCGCTGGTCAGGATTCACCCTAGCAGATCTCTGACATTCTCTCTGTGTAGGTCTTCTATACTAGCCGCTTTGACACCTTAGGACTCTCAGTTCTGGCTCCTCAACACAAGGGCTATGCCAAGCTTTGCCTGGCTTCCTCCTCCCTGCATCATAGCCTGGAAAGGTCTTTAAGGCAATGAACTTGGGCATTTGTAAGACTCATAGCATTGATTTTTCTTCTAGATGATTCCAGTAGGTTCAAAGTGGGTGGAATGAAATTGACTCCAAGATAAGGACTGTTTTGTTATTGTTTTAAAGGCAGGCTTCTAAAGAGGCTTTCGTATATATAAAGGTAGTCTTTTTTCTTATTCAAATAAAAATTATGTTTGAAAATATGTTAACCAGAAAAGTTATTTAGAGCTCAAAAGTCCTTAGAAACTGCCTAATTCTACCTCCTCACTTTATTGAGAGTGCTGAGGTCTGGAGCAGGTGAAGGTCTTGCCTAGGATCATGCCCATCGGGTAGTGTCAGAGCTGGAATTTGAACACAAGGCTCCTAAGTCAATCTAGTGTTATTTCCACTTTACCAGTCACCTCGATAATGAGAAAACTGTCTGTTAGCATGCTTAGATTGTTATTATTGTAACTGCATGTCAAATAACTTTATATATATATATATTTAACATTTTGAACTTTCAAAATACTTTCACATCTGCTATTGAATTTGATTCACACAATAGCCTGTGAAGTATTTATAAAGTAATTTCATTTGAAAAATAAAAGACAGAAAACCCCACCAATTAGGGCAGGTCTCAGCATTTAAAAAGGATGTGTCCAATCAGACTGATGGAGAAAATGTTGTTTATCTTTCTCCCGTAGTGTCTTCTAGACAGAGATGGGGGAAAATAGCTTTGTGGATGACATCTTCAAACATTTTAGACTTCATGAAAAAGTCACATTTTTTAGTGTTGACTATATCAAGGGTCACAAATTTACACATAGCCCAACTCTGATGTGCAGAGAAAACGTACTTTCTTTATGTTGCTATTCAGGCCTTATCTTGATACCACACTGGCTGTTTAGGTGGACACAATTTTGATTTGATTCAATCCTATATAATACTTGGTCTATACTAATCATTTAAAACTTCCTCCAAGGTAAATGCCAGTTCTGTATAGAAAATAATATTTTGGCTCTCAACTATCTCTACCTCTCACAGTGAGAGAGTAGCTAAGAATATGAATATGAAGACTGAAGCAAAAACTTAGACAAACTTGGGATAGAAGAGAAGGCATGAATCTTTGAAGAAGCCCATCTTCTGTCTTTAGCAAATTGTGGAGTCCTGTTCCTTGTTTGCTGATTGCTTTTGGCTCTGCTGGGATTCATGATTTATGATTGAAGCCTGTAACTAGTGTAAATCACAGTCTGACTGGTCACTCTCTTTTAAAATAATTTTATTTTATTATTATTTCAAAAATATTTATTCATTTGATTGCCCTGGGTCTTAGTTATGGCACATGGGTCTTCCATCTTCATTGCAGCAAGTGAAATCTTAATTGTGGCATGTGGGATCTAGTTCCTTGACCAGGAGTCGAACCCAGGTCTCCTGCCTTGGGAGTGAGGGGTCTTAACCACTGGACCTGGTTGTTCACTCTTGGCTTGATTAGTTCAGGGCATGTGGGGAAGGAGACGTTTGGCTGTCCAGACATCACCTTGGCATTTACCCTGATATTACAGGTCCCTTGGGGTCTGGTTACAGTTATTATTCAGTTCTGCCTGTAGTAGGTTGCAATGATAATTCCGGTTCCTCAATGCTTCTTTTGTCCATGTATTTTGCAATCCACTTTTTGGTTGCTCTTACTAAGGAAGTGGAATCTACTCCCCATGCTTCCTCATCTCTGCCATAAATCAAATCTATTTGTGTGACTTGCATTTGATGCTTGTTGGAACAGCAGGTTCTTTTCTTCATTTCAAAATGAGGCAAAGTGATGGTGTGACAGTTCTGAGCCTTGACGGTCAAGAGGCTTGCACATTTCCCCTTGCTCTCAATTGCCTCCACCATCCATGAGATGATGGAAAAGCTACCCTGCTGGAAGATGAGACATACTTGCAACAGAGCGGAAGTGACTAGTAATCCCAGTCCAGCTCAGTCTAGATCAGCCAGAAGTCAGGCTACCCCAGAAATCTGAGCTAGTGCAGCCCAAATCAACTGATCGCCACAGTCATGAACAATAATTACTTACTGTATTCTGCCATTGAGGTTTATTGTTGTTGTTGTTTATAGCAAATGGTAATTGATAAACCACTTCACCCTTAAATATGGCCACTGTCTAGAAATCTTGCCAACCTTCTTTGCCTACAGTCAATGTCCTTCAACTAGACCCCAGCTGGAAAAAAAGCTTGTAGATGAAACAAGTTGGATTTAATTTCTCATTATAGTGAGAAAACCACAGAGTGCCTCAGTAAGAGTATGCTTGAAAGAACCTATTAGAGAATTTGGGCTTGTGTTGGGTAATTTGGAGGAGGGCCTAAGAAAGCAGAGTCTTCTTGATTGGGTGTTTCAGGAAATCTTATCTATAGGGACTAGTTTATAAGTGAGAATTAATTGTAATTATAAAGAAGTAGCAGCCTCTCACTTAGGGAGGGGAGATGCTGGGTGATTTGTGTTGCACAGTGACCTTTGTTCTGTGTTGCTTATCATGGTCTCAGAGCCATTCACTTCATATAATGGTCTGGGAGATCATCAGTACCAAAAGGAGAACAAACTGGCTTGATGGTGAGCATCAGACCAGCTTGTAGTAATACTGAGATCTGATGGTGAATGTAGATCAGTTCTAGAAACATCAGCAGCTGCGTTTTCGCTTTCTCATTACCTTGGAAAGCGTTCTGGAGGATCCACAGGGATTTCTGAATTTCATTGATGCCATACGTGGGCTGAAGGTGACTCTGCAGAGTTAGCTTCAGGTCTTTTCTCTTTTCTCAGCTCTATTGTGCACAGTATCTTGTGTCCTGATGAATACACTCCCAGGGTGTTGTGTGGGTATGTGGAGACTTCGAGATGAGGATAAACAAGAAACTTCAACAGATAGGAGGAAACACCTTTCCTCCTCTATGCTGGCGTGCCCCTCCCTTGTTTACTGTCCTCTTCCTGTTCCAGATCACAGGAAGGAAAGTGAAGACACTTCTCTCTACCTGCATCTTGCTCCTCTTCAACTCTTGGGCTGAGAAGTGTGCTTATTTAATTTTGACTTTAGAGAAGCAGACTAGGGCAGTGTTATGAGCTCCTGAGAATTTCTAGCTCTGCCACATAGTAACCAGATCTTGGACAGAAAAAGGTATCTCACGGTGACTGTTGCGACACACGCCTCTTGTCAACCACTTCCCAAGGCAAGCAAGGGGGAAGGTGAAAAATGGAGAATTAGCTCTGGTTTTGTGAATATGGTTGTGGGTAAAGAATCAAAAGCATCTGTTTCTCTAAGCTGTTGCTGGTTTTTCAGTAGATTAAAAAAATTTTTTTTAAAATATTGTGGTAAAAGTAAAAATATAAAGTACACGATTTTAACAATATTTAACTGTAAAGTTCATTGGTACTAAATACATTCACATTGTTGCACAATGCTCATCTCCCAGAGTTTTCACCTTCCTGCACTGAAACCCCGCCCCCGTTAAACACTAATTCTCCATTTGTCCTCCCCACCCTCCAGCCCCTGGCATCCACTGATGTGCTTTCTTTCTCTATGAGTTTGACTATTCTAGGTGCCTCATACAGGTGGAATCAAACAGTATTTGTCTGTACCTAATGTATATTGGCCCTGGAGAAGGAAATGGCAACCCACTCCAGTATCCTTGCCTGGGAAATTTCATGGACAGAGGAGCCGGGGCGGGGGGGGGGCTACAGTCCATACGTTTGCAAAGAGTTGGACATGACTGACTGAGCCCAATGTACATTGTAACACAATTTTAAGGTTAACTTAATATATGTCCCTTACTCCTTGGAAGAAAAGCTATGACCAATCTAGACAGCAGATTCAAAAGCAGAGACATTGCCAACAAAGGTCCGTCTAGTCAAGGCTATGGTTTTTCCAGTGGTCATGTATGGATGTGAGAGTTGGACTGTGAAGTAGGCTGAGTGCCGAAGAATTGATGCTTTTGAACTGTGGTGTTGGAGAAGACTCTTGAGAGTCCCTTGGACTGCAAGGAGATCCAACCAGTCCATTCTGAAGGAGATCAGCCCTGGGATTTCTTTGGAAGGAACGATGCTAAAGCTGAAACTCCAGTACTTTGGCCACCTCATGGGAAGAGTTGACTCATTGGAAAAAACTGTGATGCTGGGAGGGATTGGGGGCAGGAGGAGAAGGGAACAACAGAGGATGAGATGGCTGGATGGCATCACTGACTCGATGGACGTGAGTCTGAGTGAACTCCGGGAGTTGGTGATGGATAGGGAGGCCTGGCGTGCTGCGATTCATAGGGTTGCAAAGAGTCGGACACGACTGAGCAACTGAACTGAACTGAATATATGTCCCACAAGCAGATTGTACCTTCTCTTTCCCACCCTGTGCTATACCGCAGACCCTCCCCAGTCATCTACTTCACAGACGGTAGTGTACATATGTCAAATCCCATCCTCCCAATCCATCCCAGCACGCTTGGCATCCATACATTTTTTCTTATGCCTGTGCCTCTCTTTTTGATTTGTAAATAGGTTCATTTGTGCCATTTTTCTAGATTCCACATACATGTATTAATATATGATATTTGTTTTTCTTTTTCTGCCTTACTTCACTCTGTATGTCCCTTTAAAATCAATCACATCTCTACTGGTAGGACGAAGAGGATTAATTTCCTCCTTAAACATCTTCTTTATGATCTATAGAAAAGATACATTTCTCCTCTTACCACGTCTTTAACTCTCTTTAGGACAAGTGCACCTAGAATGAGGGCAGTGTGTTGTAGCCATTAGAGTATAGAGTAGAAGCTCTGGGGTCAAGCTGCCTGGCTCCATTCATAAGTTCACCAAGAAAGTGAGCAAGGGAAATTTACTAATCTTTTCTCACCTTAGTTTCCTATCTATGATGTAAGTGTGATATGATGATCTGGCTCACACCCCATTCATTCATTGGCATGATCACATGAGTGATTCACCAGTAGCATTTAGAACAAGGTCTTATGTCTAGTTAATAAAAATAACATAGCTTCTCAGAGCAGTGTTTGCCATATAATTATACAGTACAGATATTTAATACATTATTATTAATATTTTTATTTGTAAGTGAAGACTGGTTCTATTAAGCCAAGGAAATATTTCCTTCTCCCTTCTTGATCCGTAATATAAATATTCCTTGCATAAGAGCTCTTGTCCTAGAATAAGGAATGAAAGTTAGCTAGGTCCCTTTTTCCACTTTCTAGAGCTTTGTTCTCTGTAGTGAATGGCTCTTATAGTGTATTTGAATGTCATTGATGCTTAATGATCATTTGTTGAATGAATGAACAGCTAGTCTTTCCCATAGCTCTTGATTTCTCTTTCTTTTATCCAAAAGCTTAGGGTTCTTTTGATTGTAAAATATTGCTTGAAACTGCACTTTCAACACTTAGAATGTCACTGTGGACTGATTTCCAAACTCATGAAAAGCAGTGACAGGAAGGTGAGTAGTAATAAGTTTATTATACAAGCTGTCCTTTGCAGAACATATGAGAAATGTCAAGTGGACTTGAATTCCCTTAAACTGTAAAGTTTATTTGTCCATCATGTCCATTTCTTCCTCTTTTTTCCCTGCCTGAAAATAAGTGTATCTTCATATTTAGATACAGCAAGGAGATTCACTGATGGATACTGTTTTTATACTGGGGTGAGAATTGATTTGATTCCTCATCATTTCATGAAAAGTCAGTGTTGGAAAGTACCAGAGGACCTCCAGGATGGGAAGGCTGCTCTGAGGAGCTGTGTGCTTCCCAGACTGCTGGTCTGTGGGGAGGAGGGAGAGGGAGTGGCAGCATGCCTTTCCTGGGTGCTGGAACCAAGAAACATAGAGAGTCTGAAGCAATCCATAGCAGTGGTCCCTACAGCATGGGCTCATGTTCATTGCTATGCAGAAAGAATTCATGACTAGTCTATCTGTCATTGCTGTTTTGTCACTCAGTTGTGCCCTACTCTTTGCAACCCCATGGACCCGCAAAGCTCCTTTGTCCATGGCATTTCCCAGGCAAGAATACTGGAATGGGTTGCCATTTCCTTCTCTAGGGAAACTTCCTGATCTAGGGATCAAATACACATCTCTTAACTTGGAAGGTGGATTCTATACCACTGAGGCCATAGCTGATGTTTAGTTCATTCAAAAATTACAAACACATAAATACAGAGATATTGGTGGTACTTACTCAAAAAAGTTGATACATTCTGGGATTTTGTAAGAATCACTAACTGTAATGGAAATAAAAACAAAAATAAATAATTGGGACCTAATTAAACTGAAAAACTTTTGCACAATGAAAGAAACTATAAGCTAGGTGAAAAGGCAGCCTTAAGAATGGGAGAAAATAATGGCCAATGAAACAATTGACAAAGAATTAATCTCCAAAATATACAAGCAGCTCATGCAGCTCAATACCACAAAAATAAATGACCCAATCAAAAAGTGGGCCAAAGAACTAAACAGAGATTTCTCCAAAGAAGACATCCAGATGGCTAACAAACACATGAAAAGATGCTCAGTTCAGTTCAGTTCAGTTCAGTCGCTCAGTCGTGTCCGACTCTTTGTGACCCCATGAATCACAGCACGCCAGGCCTCCCTGTCCATCACCATCTCCCAGCGTTCACTCAAACTCACGTCCATTGAGTCGGTGATGCCCTCCAGCCATCTCATCCTCAGTCGTCCCCTTCTCCTCCTGCCCCCAATCCCTCCCAGCTCAGAGTCTTTTCCAATGAGTCAACTCTTCGCATGAGGTGGCCAAAGTACTGGAGTTTCAGCTTTAGCATCATTCCTTCCAAAGAAATCCCAGGGCTGATCTCCTTTAGAATGGACTGGTTGGATCTCCTTGCAGTCCAAGGGACTCTCAAGAGTCTTCTCCAACACCACAGTTCAAAAGCATCAATTCTTTGGCGCTCAGCTTTCTTCACAGTCCAACTCTCACATCCATATATGACCACTGAGAAATGCAAATCAAAACCAAAATGAGGTACCATCTGACACTGATCAGCTGATGGCTGCCATCAAACAATGCATTTGCAAACAATATAGCATTTACAAACAATAAATGCTGGAGAGGCTGTGGAGAAAAGGGAACCCTGTTACACTGTTGGTGGGAATGCACACTAGTACAACCACTATCGAGAACAGTGTAAAAATTCCTTAAAAAACTGGAAATAAAACTGTCATATGACCCAGCAATCCCACTGCTGGGCATATACAATGAGGAAAGCAGAATTGAAAGAGACACATGTAGCCCAACTTTCATTGCAGCACTGTTTAAAATAGCTAGGACATGGACGCAACCTAGATGTCCATTGGCTGATGAATGGCTAAGGAAGTTGTGGTACACATACAAAATGGAATATTACTCAGCTAGCTATAAAAAAGAATGCATTTGAGTCAGATCTAATGAGGTGGATGAAACTGGAGCTTATTCTACAGAATGAAGTTAAGTCAGGAAGAGAAAAACCAATACAGTATACTAACACATATGTATGGAGTTTAGAAAGATGGTAACGATGACCCTATATGCAAGACAGCAAAAGAGACACAGATGTAAAGAATAGGCTTTTGGACTCTGTGGAAGAAAGTGAAGGTGGGATGGTTTGAGAGAATAGCATTGAAGCATGTGTATTACCATATGTAAAATAGATGACCAATGCAAGTTCAATGCATGAAGCAGGGCACTCACAGCTGGTGCTCTGGGACAACCCAGAGGGATGGGGTGGGGAGGGAGGTGGCAGAGAGGCTCAGGATCACGGGGCCACGTGTGCACCATGGCTGATGCATGTTGATGTATGGCAAAAACCACCACAATATTGTAAAGTTATTAGCCTCCAATTAAAATTAACTAATTAATTTAAAGAAAAGAATCACTTACTCTTAGGGTAGGCAAGAACTTTTAAGGTCACCTGTCTTGTTCCATGTTATCTATTCCAGAATCTGACTGGGTAGCTATTGCTGTCTATCCAAATCCCCAGAACTCAAAGATTTAAAACAATAAGTACAATTAACCCTTGAATGACATGGAGGTTAGGGGATCTGATTACTTATGCAGTTGAAAATTTATGTAAAACTTTTGGCGTCCCCTTAAACTTAACTACTAATAGCCTACTGTTGACCAGAAGCCTTACTCATAACATAAACAGTCAATTAACACAGTTTGTATGTTATATGAATATCTATATGTTCATATTGACATACCAAATTTTTTCTTAATTTATCTTCATATTTCTAAGCTACACAGTTTATCTGCAAGTTTTTTCAAATTATTGCAAATCTCAAAAATAAATCCAACATACTTATTGAAAAAACTCCTTGCATAAGTGGATCCATGCAGTTCAAACTCATATTGTTAGAGATTCAATTGTATTTATAATTTCTGCCTTCTCTGGCTCAATTCATTCAAGAGTCTTTCCTTGATAGTTTGTGGGACAGGATTCAGGGTGAAATGTTGAGGATATGTGTGGCAGAGGATGGGTGGTGGGCTTGGGGATGGTTTCCCAGCCTTAATACTACCTAGCTGATCTTAGTCTTTAATAAAATTGGCTTTTAGAGATTCTGGATCTTGGCAAAGAACAACAACAACAACAACAACAAAAAACTACCACCAAGCTTCTTTGCCTCCTGTCCTTTCCCAGCTTTTATAAGGTCAAAGGAAAATGACTGAAATTCATGCCCTGAGATGAAGAGGGATGCTACAGTTATTAAATTCAACTCTCCAGCCAGCAGGAGGCCCCTCTGGTATGGAGAATACTTTTATAACCTGTTGTTGAGAGGCTCAAAACCACAGGACTCCAAATACTACACCCTCTCAGGGGCCATGTGGCCTGCATGTAAGCTTCCTCAGAGAATGAAGACCTTAAAATCCTCATTGTTAGCAGATAACCTCCTGTATTACACTGAAATCCCCCACCCATTATTGGGAATTTTTCTCTCTCTTGCTCCATAGAATGTCATGATTTTGGTTGGGGGTCAGGCTGTGGAGGATACAAATCCATGGCAACTGGAAAATGCACTTTAATATACACTAGAAGCAGTCTTGTTGCCTCAGTACAGTTACATTAAAGGTGATCAGGGCTCAAAAGTTGTACATAAGTCTATGGGGTCTGTTGGCTCTGTTAGATAAAGTTCTACTGATCTCAGTGAGTTGTGTCCATGTGTTTGTGGTTGGTCAGTTGTCAGAAGGGGATAGGCTGGCTGGTCTAGAGTGGCCTCGCTTTCCTGTCCTGTGGTTGGTTGATGATTGGTTGGTGTGATGGGGGTGATTATCATTCAGCATCCAGGCTGGTCCAAGTTCTTTTGCATAGTAGCTGGTCAGGGTTGCCAAAGAACAAGGCTTCTTGAATCTGGGTTCAGGAGTGGCACACAGTTGCATCTACCATATGCTGTTGGCCAAAGTCAGTCTCACAAATAAACCCAGATTCGAGAAGGTGGGAAGGGGAAAGCCTTAATTCTTTGATGGGAATGGATGCAAAGTCATACAGCATAGCACCCACGGCCAGGGATACCAATGTAGAAAGGGGAATAATTGGAGCCATCTTTGTAATTGGCATGATTGATGATGCTAAATACATTTCAGCCAAATGAATCAGTGGCCTTAAAGGACACCTAATCCCTCACCACTGTAAGCTCCAATGCTCTCTACTGCTGCTGCTGCTGCTGCTAAGTCGCTTCAGTCGTGTCCTTATCCAAATTGTCACCCAGCTTTTGCTTGAGCACCATCCATAATAGGAAATTTTACCTTCAATTATAGCCCACTTCTGGAACCAGTGAACTATATTAAACTGAAGAAATTACTCATCTGTTTTTCTGTGAAATATTAGAATGATCTTCAAAATTCATAATAGATTTAAGAGTATATTTTTAATACGATGCCGTGCATGGTTTCTGGAATAGGGATCATCTCTCCTTCCTTCTCTCTCTCTCCCCCCACCCCCCGACCCCCTGTCAAATTAGTATAAAGGATTCGTGTATTTTTGAGAACCAGTATACTACAAAAACATCTGCCCAGATTTTGTCAAAGACCCAGAGGTCAGCAATTGATGCACTCCAGTTGGTGTTTTTTTTCTATATGGCTTTTATGATGGTCTGTGCTATAGAACAGTTCCTGCTGCATTGAAAGAGGTACTTCCAAAGGGGTCACCTGGCATTTCCAAAGGGCACTGCAGACATTCTGAGTTTTCCTGGTGGCAATTCTGTGAGGTCAGTGAGAGTTTTCCCTCTTCTCAATTTATGGGTAAAGGTTTAGATGCAGGAAGTATGCCCTAGTTCACAGGATATGTTGATAGTTGAACTTCCATAAAAGCTCATGGCCCGAGACAGGTCAGTTTGCTGACCTGTGCTTTTATAGGTAGGTGACGACAGGTTGAGTCCTTGGACTTGGCTTCTACCCTGAAGCTCTCACTCAGCTGCAAGTCAGAGTCTAGACTACACAGCAAAGAGGGCTGTCAGAGTCTTCTATTTTAGGGTTGGGTTCTGATCTGCTTGTGAAAACAGTTTAGTGGGTAGACAAGCATTTTAAAAAGGGAAACAGAGTAGAGATAAAAAGAATAAAATAGAAAATAGATTTTATTCATAGACCAAATGTTAATAAAAATGTTTTTATTGTATACATATAAATATGTATTTGTATATATGTAGGTATATACAGTGTTACAATTTGAATTATTATTTCTTCAGTTTAGTTCAGTTCAGTTCTGTCGCTCAGTCGTGTCCGACTCTTTGCGACCCCATGAATCACAGCACACAAGGCCTCCCTGTCCATCACCAACTCCCAGAGTTCACTCAGACTTACGTCCATCGAGTCAGTGATGCCATCCAGCCATCTCATCCTCTGTTGTTCCCTTCTCCTCCTGCCCCTAATCCCTCCCAGCATCAGAGTCTTTTCCAATGAGTCAACTCTTTGCATGAGCTGGCCGAAGTACTAGAGTTTCAGCTTTAGCATCATTCCTTCCAAAGAAATCCCAGGGCTGGTCTCCTTTAGAATGGACTGGTTGGATCTCCTTGCAGTCCAAGGGACTCTCAAGAGTCATCTCCAATACCACAGTTCAATTATTTCTTACTGTTGGCCATATTAAAAAAAAACTCTCTGAAGTCATTGTTGTAGTCTAGCATTCTTTATTTTAGAACTCAAGAACTGAGGGTCATGGATGTGAAGTAAACTGACACAGGTTACCTAGCAGGTCGGTGGCCAAAGGCAAATTTAGAATTTAGGTTTGCTAATTCCCATGGGAGGCAGCATGGCCTAATGGAAAGAGCAGAGAGTTTTCAAGTGGAAGTTGGCTGAAATCTTTGCCCCATTATATACTTGTTGTATAATGGTGGTGGATGCTTATCTTTATTTTACAGATGGGAAAACTGGGGCTTGAAGAAGTTAATAGTTAAGTCTTATGCTTAGGGTAGAGGTTAAATTAAATTACATGATATACAGGAAATAATTGAGTCCTAGCTTATTTGGTGAATAATTATTTCAGGCCAGGAATTTTGTTCTCTTATTCCTGAAGATCTCCATTACTCTGCTTTTTAAATATAATATATAGATAGATATAGATAGATAGATAGATAAGACTTTGGCACAGTAAATGATAAGAAATGCCTGAGTAATTCTAAATTTAACCCCATGTAACACATGAAAATATGTTTATGAGTTTATAAAAATTATAAGGAAGCATATAGTTAATTATAGGAGTATAAACTAGAGTTTATAAAGATTATAAAGAAACACATAGTTAATCTAGTGGACAAAGATGAAATATATATACACATAAAAAGTTATTTTACAAAACAAAGCAGAACTTGATAATTTTACATTCATATCTTCCTCTCCCAATAAATACTATAACAACTCTGAAGAGGGAGACGCCACTGTGGGGTGAATAAATCAAAGGGGGCTGCCTGGAAGAGGTTTGACTCAATGATATTTGAAAGATCAGTAGAATTTAGAAGGCTGGGAAGAAGGTAGCATCTTAGGAAAGAAGGAACGCACAAATAAAGGCACAGAGGTGGAAGGCCGAATCTAATGATATCGTGATGAGTTTGGGTGGAAGCCACAGATAAAGAAGTAGGAGTAAGGAAGCCTGGGGTCAAATTTGTGGAAGGCTTGGACTGCTAGACCCAGAATTTGGGATGGTAATTTTGCAGAGATGAGGTCCTGTAAGAGGTTTGGTCTGAGTAGTGGCATAATAGAGTTTTATTTTATTTTATTTTTTCTATGTGGACCATTATAAAAGTCTTTACCAAATTTGTTACAGTATTGGCACTGTTTTATGTTTTGGTTTTTTGGCCCAGAGGCATGTGAGATCTTAGCTTTCCAACCAGGGAACAAACCTGCATCCCCTGAACTGCATGGCAAAGTCCCAACTATTGGACTGTCAGGGAAGTCCGAGAGAATAGAGTTTTAAAATAATTAATTTTCAATTGAGCAGAGCACATGGTATGTTGGAGACCATATGTCTTGTGAAATTTTAATCGTGGTGGGCTGAATGATCTTCAGTCTTTTTAACCACATTTGTAACCACATGGTCACATTAAAAAAAAGAAAAAGCAAAGGTAATTGACTCAGTTTGAGGAAATTCAAGTTTAGGGACAAGCTGGCAACATCACACCTCATGAATCTGGGATAAAGCAGATTTGGAAAAACCAACCCCAAAGCATTAGACAAGAAGTGAGTAAGATGCTAAACTCTGGAGATCAGTCATGGAGAGAGGAACAGTCCAGTGTTGATGGGGCCAGAAAAATGGTTGAGATGGAGGAATGACTGGTACCCGAATGAAATTGTAGAAATTGTCCTATCAAAGATGACTGATGGCCCCTAGAAGCATATGAAATGACTAGTTGGAGTTCAACAAGGACATTGCAGTTGACAGCCTGTGAGGGCAGGACAGGAAATGGATGATTTAAGGTCCTCACCCTTAACCCAAGAATCAAGAAATCACTGCCTCTAAGCTCAGCACAAAGCAAGTAATTACTCTACTTTTCTCATTCTTGAGGCTGTGGTCTTTTTGCTATCCTCATAATCCAGAATCGTTCTTCTTTCCATGTCATCCCAAGATTCAGTTTTTCTTCTTAAGATAGGACTGTTGTGAAAACCAAAAAATATAGGATATAGATATCCTTTGTACCTCCTATAAGGGTGCAAAACAATCATATTGTCATTGTTTTTATTTTCATTACCTTGCTATTGGTATTTTCTTTCTGCAAATATCAGTATATGTTGTCAGAGGTAACTTGCTAAATAATGGACAACAAGAAAAATTTAAAAAATGTAATTAGCATCTTTGAGTAAGAGACATATTTTGATGATACTATTTGTATTTTTTCCAGCTTTATTGAGGTATAATTTACAAAAAAAAGAGTAAAGTGTGCAATGTGATGTTTTACTGTTTGTATCTATTGTGAAATGATTGCTACAGTCACACTGATTAACCATCATCTCAAAACCTGAACTCATACACCAGACTCTCTCCCTCGCTCTATTTTTTTGGCCACATGGTAGGATGGTGGATCCTAGTTTTCTGACCAGGGATCGGTCCTGCACTCCCTGCAGCGGATGCGTGGAGTCTTAACCACTGGACCACCAGGGAAGTCCCTCAAAAACTGAACTCATAAAAACAAAGAGGAGAATGGTGGTTTCCAGGGTCTGGGAAGTGGAGGGACATGGGAAGATGTTTGTCAAAGGGTGCCTAGTTTCAGTTATATTTAATTAGTGAGTCTTCAGATTCACAGCACCAGACTTTTCAGTTGACTATCTGATGGACCCTGTAATAGAACAGTGAATAAGAATTTGGGTGTGTGCTTCGTCACTCAGTCGTGCCCAACTCTCTTTGGCCACACGGACTCTTTGTAGCCCACCAGGCTCCTCTGTCCATGGAATTTCCCAGGCAAGAATATTGGAGTGGGTTGCCATGTCCTACTCCAGGGGATCTTCCTGACTCCGGGATCAAACCCACATCTCTTGTGTCTCCTGCACCATGGAGGATTCTTTACCACTGCACCACCTGGGAAGTTCTAACAAGATTTTAGAAATCTTTAATTCTTCTTGTCCTCCCTCCTTCCCTCTTACCCCTCCCCTTCTTCTTCCTCCTTCTTCAGTCATTATCACAGAGCCTTCAGCAGTTCCTCAAATAGCATGTTTTCCAGACTCTTTCTCATTATGACTATCTTTATCTTTTCATGTTCTTGTCCTGTGATCATCATCCCCCTTATATTAGGATGATAGAACTGAACACAGAGCTCCATCTATGGTGTAAGTTTAGTGAGTCACAGAGGAGTGATTACCTGATTTGTCCAGGACACAGAATTTCTACTAGTGCAGTTAAATACATTAGATTTGTGACATCAAAATAATGACACAAATTATACTCAAATTATATACTTTTCCAGTTTTGCTCCTGGTCCCTCTGCCCTTTGTTCTATCAATTTCATCTCCTGACATTTCTAGCTGTCTCTGCCTCTCCCAATTTAGGCTGGTCTCCAGCACTGTCCCCATTGTTCCCACTATGGCTAAAGACTCAGCCCCTCCAGTACCTAGACTCAACCCAAGTGGAGCAACCCAAGTGGAGTCTCTAGCTCAACTGATCTCTTTGGACGTGGGCATAAGTTCTGGCCGCTCCAGTGGCTGCTTGAACAGCCAGCAGTCCCAGACAGATACCTGAGGTTGTTAACATCCCATTGGATAAAGTTTGACCAATGACTTTATGGAGAGAGGAGATAGATGGAAGCAGTAGGATTTTTCCCTTTCTGCTGATGGACTATTCTGAGGTGCATTCAGTCTAAAATTCAGAGGTATTCTCTGTGAATGAAAAATCAACTAAGTTTTCTTGCAAAGCTATGAGCAGCATGAAAAACACAACATTCAGGTGCTTTTCCTCTTTTCCTGCCTCACATTCCCACTTTCCTCAATCTAGCTGGTCAGTGTTGCCATAAAAGCAACTGTACATAAACTGTGTCTTGGGTTCTGTCATCTAAGGAACTTGGGCTAAGCCACATTCGAATTCATTTATTCTATACACATTTACTAATGCTTCCCAGGTACTCCAGAAATGTGCTGAAAAGCTGCGGCACTTAACTTGGAAAGTTGCCCACTGCCTAGGAGAGGGAATATATTGTTTTGCGTGTTGCTTATGAATCATTGTTAAATCCCAACTTTTCTAACTGATATTAGCACAGTTGATGTGTAATATAGACAAGTGTGAAGTTTGGCACTAGGATTTAAACAGCTCTTTTTCACAGCATTTTTTTCATGTCATTTAACATATTTTAAGGCTTTCGGTTTGTAGTCATATATAAAGTTCCATTTAGCGAACGTTTGATAACGAATTGACTGTCCTGAATCTGAGTTGTTGGTTTCTTGTTTTCCTTCACCTTCTCTCCCGTTTCTCTGTCTTCTTCCTCTTCCACAGTCGCCTCCTGTTTTTCCATCTCCGCCTCCCTCTCTGTCTCCTTATCCTCTTCTTCCCTCTCTTCCCTATCTTTCTCTTTCTCCTCTTCTTTGCTTACACATTTAGTGCTGAGAAGAGCATCTTGGCATGCAAATTTTGGTCTGATTTTTTAAAAACATCTTTAAGAAGGATTCCTAGAGGTTGAAACTGTGTCAAGGGTACGAGCAATATGTGTTAAGGCTCCTGATAGGGACTGCTAAAGGGAGGGGGGTTCAGGATGGGGGGACACGTGTGCACCAGTGGTTGCTGCATGTTGATGTATGGCAAAAACCATCACAATATTATAAAGTAATTATCCTCCAATTAAAATAAACAAATTAATTAAAAAATAAGTTTAACCCTAAAATTAAGCATCAACATTCCTTTGAGGTTTGCTATTTTATCTATTTTTAAAATTTTTTATTTTTTAAAAATTTAAGTGTAGTTAACCCACAATATTACATTAGTTTCAAGTGTACGATGTAGTGATTCTATATTTATATAGATTACACTCCATCCAGAATTATTATAAAATATTAACCATATTCCCATTCAGTTCAGTTCAGTTTGGTCTCTCAGTCGTGTCTGACTCTTTGCGACTCCATGAATCGCAGCATGCCAGGCCTCCCTGTCCATCACCAACTCCTGGAGTTCACCCAGACTCACATCCATTGAGTCAGTGATGCCATCCAGCCATCTCATCCTCTGTCGTCCCCTTCTCCTCCTGCCCCCAGTCCCTCCCAGCATCAGTCTTTTCCAATGAGCCAACTCTTTGCACGAGGTGGCCACAGTACTGGAGTTTCAGGCCCCATTACAACTTTGTAACTTTCTTACTTTATACATAACAGTTTGAGTCTCTGAATTCCCTCCAATTATTTTGCTCCTCCTCCCACCCCTTCCTCTCTGCTAACCACTAGTTTGCGGAAATTTGCTATTTTAACAGGTAGAGTTGTTGCTATTTTCACTAATTTGTTGGTAAGGTTGAACATATTTAAACATTTTGCTACCTTTTTTTTCATTTGTGAATTGTATACTTTGTATTCATTGGAGTTTTATATTTTTATCACTTTGTAAGAAGACTTTACAAATTAGTAATATCAGCCCTTTTCCTGTTGTATTTCTTATAAATATTTTTCTTAGCTTGATGGTTGCTTTTTAATTCATGATTTTATTTTACAAACATGTCATATCTTCCTGAAATTTTTTCTCAATACTTTAGATTTGTTTGATTTTCAACTTTGTCTCAACTTCTAAATTAGACAAAAAATAACTTTTGCAAAACCATTTATTAAAAAAAAATGGAGCACTAAAAAAAAAAAAAAGCACCTCACATTGAGTCTGATCAGACAAAGGTGAGAATGAGGTAGTATCTCTTCATCTGAGCAAGATGTTTGACTGCATCTATATAGTGGTCTTATCCCCATTTTAGAATAATCCACCATAGCCATGAAGAAAACAATGGCTGGACTGGGACAGGTTGTGCTATGAAAAAGGGGGATGATTCCTGGGAAACAGCAAAGATACCCTCTGTTCTCATCTCTACGTGTTCATTCTCCAATGCCATATTATTTCTTGAAATGGATAAACAAAGCAACAATTCCAGGTCTTTATTTTTCATACTGAGAATTGGGACAAACCTTAAGGAAATAATCATGCAACACGAAGCTGCTGCCTGAGTTCTCTGTGAACAGAGGTCCAACAGCATCTCCAACCTCATCCACCCCTAGTAGTTTCCTCTGGGATGGGAGGAAACTGACATCCCGTTATGAGGCATTCTTCTAGCTTGGGGTATGATTCCTTCTCAATGACGTTGTTTACTTTCCATACCCTCTATAGTTTTTTTTTTTTTTTTTAATTGGAGTTTAGCTGCCTTACAATATTGAGTTAGTTTCTGCTATACAACAAAGTGAATCAGCTATATGTATACACAAAAATGGGCTTCCCAGGTGGGGCTAGTGGTAAAGAACCTGCCTGTCAGTGCAGAAGGTGTAAGAGACCCAGGTTCCATCGCTGGTTCAGGAAGATCCCCTAGAGAAGGGCAGGGCAAGCCACTCTAGTATTCTTGCCTGGAGAATCCTTTGGACAGAAGGACCTCACGGGCTATAGTCCACAGGGTTGCAGAGTCGGACATGACTGAATCAACTTAGCATGCACATACATATACATATATCCCTTCTTTTTTAGATTTCCCTCTCATTTAGGTCACCAGAGAGCGCTGAGTAGAAGTTCCCTGTTTTATACAGTAGGTTCTTTTTAGTTATCTATTTCATACATAACCTCTAGAGTTTTTAAATAATTAACCTTGATAAAAAAGATAGAAACTAGTTAAGAGTAGTTCTCTTTGTCATCCTTATTACATATAATGGTATGTTGAATGCCCAGTGGAAACAGTGACAAACTTCATTTTTGAGGGGCTCCAAAATCACTGCACATGGTGACTGCAGCCATGAAATTAAAAGACGCTTGGAAGAGCTATGACCAACCTAGACAGCATATTTAAAAGCAGAGACATGACTTTGCCAACAAAAGTTCTTCTAGTCAAGGCTATGCTTTTGAATTGTGGTGTTGCAGAAGGCTCTTGAGAGTCCCTTGGCAAGGAGATCCAACCAGTCCATACTAAAGGAAGTCAGTCCTGAATATTCATTGGAAGGACTGATGTTGGAGCCGGAACTCCAATACTTTGGCTACTTGATGCGAAGAAGTGACTCATTGGAAAAGACTCTGATGCTGGGAAAGATTGAAGGCAAGAGTAGAAGGGAATGACAGAGGATGAGATGGTTGGATGGTATCACCACCTCAATGGACATGAGTCTGAGTAAACCCTGGGAGTTGGTGATGGACAGGGAGGCCTGGCATGCTGCAGTCCATGAGGTTACAAAGAGTCGGACACGACTGAGAAACTGAACTGAACTGATGATTTCTGTTGTTCCTGTTATTATGGTTTCTTCTTCATTCTTGCCCTCTCTTCAGGCTTGCAGGATAAAATTCACCAACGTGAAATCAATATTCACAATATACAGGGCCCAGCATGGGGTGGAGGGTCTGGGTCTATGGACTGACTGTCACTGGCCTTGAGCTCTACTGTCATAATTCACTCTTGACCCTGACCAAGGAGGCCTCTTTGGGCCCATGCTATCAATCACCTAGCACTTTGAGCTGTGAACCAACATTTCCATCCTGCAGGGGAGAGCTGGAAACTCTGGATCCACATTCATTTAATACAATATAAATCTGATCGTGTCTGTTGTCTATCAACAGGTTAATTTCTCCAAGTTTCTCAATTTCTTCTTCCAGAAAAGAAAATGACTATCAAAGTTACAAGACCATGCTCCAATCTAGAGCTCTCTGTCCCTTTGCAGAGATCCTGGAAAAAGACCTCCAACTTGCTCGGTGTGCGCTTCCCCTGAATGTCACCATGAGTCTGACAACAGAAGACAAAAGAGTCTGGTTTGGACAAGAATGTCTCCTGTGCTGTTTAACTTTACGGCCAATAAACGTTCCTGGAGCCCAGCTGCAGAGATGGATAACACATACGTTTAGCTTTAACCTGCAAGCTGTTGAGGGCAAAAGAGCAGAGGAAATTCAATTCCAGGCTCCGGTTGTTCCTGATCAGACTTGACGTGTGTGCCTGAACAATAAGATTTGTGACCTCAGCAGAATAAATATAAACCTAATGCCAATTAGCATGTGTAAACAGTTGTGCTCTAAGCACTTGGTCTCCACTTTGGACCTTCCAATACAGGGGAAGGGATGGAGTGCAGACTTTGGAGCCTAGTAGATCCAGGGTCTTAGTTTCATTTCTTCCATCTCTTAGAAGCTCCCTTGGGTATGTTCCTTCACCTAGCTAAACTTTGCTTTCTTAATCTTAAAAATGAGAATAGCAATAGTCCCTGTCCTATAACCTTGTTGTAAGTATTAAATGAGAGCAGGGCATGCAATGTGCTTCATCCAGGGTCGAGAGTTTTTAATGAGAAAATAGTAATAACTACTATTAATAATAATAAAGATAATAAAAGAGTACTATAATCATTTGCAACTAATAACACATATCCTATAATGATGCATTTTATCTACCCTCCTGGCCTTTAATAAAAAGAATACTACCAATAAGCCTTTTCTTTTTTACCATTATCCTCATTATCAAGGGCTAAAAGAAGAGATCAAACACATCATTACACACATGACTCTTCCAAAGACCTAAAAGCAGTTCACAGACACAAAGGCTTTCTGACTCTTATGCTGATGTTTTTCCTCCTTTGTGTTTTCTCTGGACAAAGGCACACAGTCTGTGTCATATCTTATTTGTATGATGGCATGGAATTTATCTTCTTTTTAACCCATATATCACCCTAAACTGGAATTAAGCCACATCATGCTGCTGCTGCTGCTGCTGCTAAGTCACTTCAGTTGTGTCCAACTCTGTGCGACCTCATAGATGGCAGCCCACCAGGCTCCCTCATCCCTGGGATTCTCCAGGCAAGAACACTGGAGTGGGTTGCCATTTCCTTCTCCAGTGCATGAAAGTGTAAAGTGAAAGTGAAGTCGCTCAGTCGTGCCCGACTCAGCAACCCCATGGACTACAGCCTACCAGGCTCCTCTGTCCATGGGATTTTTCCAGGCAAGAGTACTGGAGTCGGGTGCCACTGCCTTTTCTGCATATCATGCTAGAGAGCACCTAATATACAGTTACATGTGAAATAGGTATGCAAAGACACAAACTAATTTGAGCTCATTTTCAGAAATCAGAGTGGGTATCCTTATTGCCACTTTGGCAAGGAACTCAGAGATTTCCTAGGTGAGGAGACCCTGTGAAGAATGACTCCAGTTCTTTTCAGACCCAGAAGTAAAACCTAAGGTTTGGACTTAAACGTGTTTCTCAGTCTTTTCATCTACGTTAAAAAAAATAAATAAAATAAAACAGACAAGCAAGGAAACAAAAAACTAGACTTTTTTATAAGAGAAATAGGCAGAAAAATCCATTTATTTTAAGGGGGGAAGGACCTATGGATTCTTCCCAAAGGAGGGGACCTGTGTGTCTTAGGGGTTGTTGTTGTTTAGTTGCTGAGTCATGTCCTGATTCTTTTGTGACTGCATGGACGGTAGCCTGCCAGGCTCCTCTGTCCATGGAATTTCCCAGGCAAGAATACTGGAGTGGATTGCCATTTCTTCTCCATAGTATCTCCCCGACCCAAGGATCAGACCAGTGTGTCTTCCACTTCCTGCATTGGCAGATGGATTATTTACCCCTGAGCCACCTGGGAATCCCATGCATTAGGGGTTAAACACAGGTTGTTACAATAATCCAGAACAATTCTAATTTAGTGTGCTTGGGAACAATCAACATGAAAATAGTAATTAATGATAGAAGTAATAGTAGTAATGGAAATGTAGCAATGATAATAGATAATTTCTTAGATATTTTCTGTGCTGTGTGTGTTCAGTAACTTCAGTCGTGTCCTACTCTTTGTAACCCCATGGACTGTAGCCCACCAGCATCCTCTGACCATGGGATTCTCCAGGCAAGAATCCTGGGACTGGGTTGCTATGACCCCCTCCAGGGGATCTTCCCAACCCAGGGACTGAACCCGAGTCTCTTGCATCTCCTACATTGCAGGCAGACTCTTTACCCACTGAGCCACCTGGGAAATCCATTATCTGTGTTAAGCATTTTACAAAACCCTACATTCTCTATCACATTTAAACTTTACAAGAAACTTATTATACAGGAGTTATCATTCTATGATCCTAGTTTTAGATATGTGAAAACAGATTCAGAGTTAAGTAAATCCCCAAAGTCATTTTAATTCTTAGAGAAATTTTTATGGAGTATCATAACATGATTCATAGGAAGATCCTGGGCTGAAATTGGGTATATAGATTTTAATACAACAGTCAGAAATCTCCCTCTTAAGCTTTCAGTTTAGCAAGAGAGGCAAAGGACAGACAAAATAAATAAAACATATAGTATGATGCATGTAATAAGGAGAAAAATAATGCAGAAATGCAGGTTAGAAAGTGTCAGGGATATTGTTATATTAGGTGAGTGATCAGGAAAGGCCCAACTAAGAAGGTGATATTTGTCTAGAAACCTAAAGAAACTAAGGCAACCAGCTGCGCAAACAGCTGAAGGAAGAACACTTCAGGAAGTGGAAAATGCCCCAAAGTTGGGAGTATGTCAAGAATGTTTGAAGAGCATCCAGGGGCCAGTGTAATGAGAATGAACTCATGAGATCAGAAAGAGGGTCAGATAAATCAGTAAGTAAGGTAGAAAGTCTTTTGAAGGGTTGAGTGGAGAAATATGATTTGGCTTCCTTTCCTTTTTTTAATATTATATTCCTTATTGGGGTATAGTGTCTTCCCTGGTGGCTCAGAGGGTAAAGCGTCTGCCTGTAATACAGGAGACCTGGGCTCGATCCCTGGGTCAGGAAGATCCCCTGGAGAAGGAAATGGAAACCCACTCCAGTACCCTTGCCTGGAAAATCCTGTGGACGGAGGAGCCTGGTAGACTACAGTCCATGTGGTTGCAAAGAGTCAGACACGACTAAGTGACTTCACTGATAGTTGCTTTACAAAAGTTGTGTTAGTTTCTGCTGTACAATGGAGTGAATCAGCTATATGTGTACATATGTCCCCTCCCTCTTGGACCTTCCTCCAATGTCCCACCCCCCATCCCAGCCCTCTGGGTCATCACAGAGCACCGAGCTGAGCTGAGCTCCTTGTACTATATAGCAGATCCCCTCTAGCTGTCTATTTTACACGTGGTAGTGTAGAGATGTCAATTCTAACTCTCATTCATCCCAGCCTTTTCTTTATTCTCATCCTCCGTGTTCACATGTCCATTCTCTGCACCTGTGTTTCTATCCCTGCCCTGCAAATAGGTTCATCCATACCATTTCTCTAGATTCCACATATATTATTAATATGCAACATTTGTTTTTCTCTTTCTGACTTACTTCACTCTGGATGACAGACTCTAGTCCATCCATGTCTCTACAAATGCACCAAAAATTATTAAAAATTTATAGAAAAGTTGCAAAGCTAGCACACAGTGTTCTCATATATACCATTCTCCCAGTTCCTCTGATGTTAACATCTTACCTAACAATGGTACATTTATCACGAGCGAGACATTAATATTGGTACCCTCAGTTCAGTTCAGTTCAGTTTCTCAGTCGTGTCCGACTCTTTGCGACCCCATGAATCGCAACACGCCAGGCCTCCCTGTCCATCACCAACTCCCGGAGTTCACTCAGACTCACGTCCATCGAGTCAGTGATGCCATCCAGCCATCTCATCCTCTGTCGTCCCCTTCTTCTCCTGCCCCCAATCCCTCCCAGCATCAGAGTCTTTTCCAATGAGTCAACTCTTCGCATGAGGGGGCCAAAGTATTGGAGTTTCAGCTTTAGCATCATTCCTTCCAAAGAACACCCAGGACTGATCCCCTTCAGAATGGACTGGTTGGATCTCCTTGAAGTCCAAGGGACCCTCAAGAGTCTTCTCCAACACCACAGTTCAAAAGCATCAATTCTTTGGTGCTCAGCCTTCTTCACAGTCCAACTCTCACATCCATACATGACTACTGGAAAAACCATGGCCTTGACTAGACAGACCTTAGTCGGCAAAGTAATGTCTCTGTTTTTGAATATGCTATCTAGGTTGGTCATAACTTTTCTTCCAAGGAGTAAGCGTCTTTTAATTTCATGGCTGCAATCACCATCTGCAGTGATTTTGGAGCCCCCCAAATAAAGTCTGACACTGTTTCCCCTGTTTCTCCATACTCTACCACTCCATAAATGACAGACTTGAACTAGGCTCTCCCATGAATGTTCTTCTGTTCCAGGATTCATTCCAGGATTCATGTTGCATTTCCTCATCAAGTCCCCTTAGTCTTCCCTAACCTGTGACAGTTTCTCAGACTTATCTCTCCTGACCTTGAGAGTCTTGAAGAGAATTGGTCATATTTTTTGTAGAACCTCCTTTAGCTTGGGATTGTCCAGTTTTTCTCTGGGATTGTGACTTTGGGGGAAGAGTGTCACAGAGGCAAACCGCCCTTCACATCATGACGTATCAGTGGGTAGCTGACATCTACGTGACTTCTGACTTGGTGACACAAACTTTGATCCTTGTTTAAGGTGGTGTCTTCCACCTTAAACTGTAAAGTTATGCTGTGTCTATTTCCCTACTCTAGTTTTTGGAATTGAGTCAGTAAGTCCAGCCCATGCTCAAAGCAGCGGGTGAATTAATTTACACCTCCCTGTCCTCCTTTTTAACAGGTGGTCCTAGTTGCAGTGCCCAGAAAAGCCTGGGAGGGAAGTCAGTTAGGGCTCAGTTTCGCAAATCCAGCAGGAGATGCTGAGGGCTCGGGCTAGGGTAGCAACAGTGGAGGGGGTGGGATGTTGGTGTCTATGTAGATTTTATAGGTGCACCCTTATAGGATTTACTGACAGATTGCTGCGGAATGTAGAGAAACACTGAGGAAAACAAGCACCTAGGAAAACAGAGATGTCTTTGCTGAGATGGGGCTTCCCTGGTGACTCAAATGGTAAAGCGTCCGCCTGTAATGCGGGAGACCTGGGTTTGATCCCTGGGTTGGGAAGATCCCCTGGAGAAGGAAATGGCAACCCACTCCAATACTCTTGCCTGGAAAATTCCATGGATGGAGGAGCCTGGTAGGCTATAGTCCATGGGGCTGCAAAGAGTTGAATGAGACTGAGCAAATTCACTCAGTTGTTGCTGAGATGAGGAACAGTATAAGGTGAGAAGGTCACATTGCTATAAATGAGGGAGGCATGAAGACATAAGTATGGTTCTCCCTGACTCCAAAGTCCAAACTCACTTTCTGTGTTAACTCCATTACTGTATTTTCACTTTCATCATCTGGGAAGTATCTGCAGATAGAAATTACGATAAAATTTCAAAGTATTCTTCTTGTAAGCTTACTCTACTCCTCTCCATTTGTAGCTGGTTCTTCCTCCAGGGGTCCAGCAGAAGTGTGTTTCACTTGCTCAGTGGTTTCTAGGCAGCTTGCAACAGCAATACTTAGCATGGGTAGCACTTGGGGACAGCAATCTCCTATTGTGGTCATTATGAACTTTTATTGGATTCCTTTATCATCTCACTGCAAATGCTGGCTTCTTCTCTCCTAATTAGACAGCCACTTTTTTTTTATTATCATTGACAAGATTCTCCAAGAACAGATACCCTAAAGCAGTCCAAGTTGGTCAAGGTTAAGGAGATGCTGTATGATTATTCAGAAAAATAATGCTGTTTTAGAGATGTTTGGCTACATTGGACACGCTGATTTAAGCAACGTAAGTGGAAAAGAATGCAGATATCTGACAGTTCCTCTCCTTTTTATGCCTCTTTTGTTGATTTTGCTGGGAACTCTGCAGTAGAATTGGAGCCAGAACCATATGAAGAGGGGGTCAGCTGAATCTGGCTGTAGAAACACAGATTTGAGGTATTGTTTTCAGCAAATCATGGGAATGTGCTGGTGGTTATCCACTTGCTAAAAATATTTTCTCATTACAGTTTTTGTTATGGAGAAATCCTAAGGGATCCAGCCCCTTTCTACCTGTCCATCCTTAGTGTTCCAGACCTCTGCCAACCTCTGCCCTGACACTCTCAATTTTAGCCGAATCCACGTGTCCTTTGCACTTGTACCATTTGCATTAAGTCTTCTTCCTTTGGTTTTTGCCTGACCCATTGATTTATACTTTTTTACATCTCAAGTACAAGTTTGCCTTTCTAGAGGGGGCTTCTCCCACTTACAGATCTAAAAACGGGACCCATCTGTTATTCACCACTCTCTAGCATAGAACGCTGTTCATTGCAGGTCCTGCACTTTGAAGAATCTGAAATGATTATGTATTTCCTCACTTGCCTGATAATTTTTTGACTCCCTCTGCAGGACTACAAACTCTTTAATGGCAGAGGTATTATTTTCTTTTTACTCTGCTGTACCCTCAGCAACTAGACGAACGCCTCGATTACTAGTGATCAACCGGTATTTGTTAAGTGAGTGCATTAGGTGTTCTGAGGAGTTCCTGAAAACAGATTGTGAACAATTCACTTCATCACCTTCAGCAGGAACATGTGGGAAAATGTAACCAAGGGTAAATAAACTATGGGAGACCATTTTTTTTTTTTTTAAAGGAAGCACTTTTTATTTAAGGAAGTCACAATCTGGGGACCTCCCTGGCTGTCTAGTGGTTAAGACTCTGCACTTCCATTCCAGGGTGGATGGGTTCAACCCCCGGTTTGGAGAAGTAAGATCCAAAGTAAATTAATAATAATAACAATAATGTCACAATCTCAATACCCTAGTAGAAATATTTTTGCATATTTTCTTATGTTGTTGAAACAGACAATTCATTCTACATAAATTGTAGCTACTATATTGATACAATATTAAATTTTATATTTTCATTTTGTCATTTTACCATAAACATTTTCTGTACATCAACTTTTTTTAAACTTTCAATTTTATTTTTGAGCATAGTTGATTAACAATACTGTGATAGTTTCAGGTGGAGAGCAAAGGGGCTCAGCCATGTATAGACACATGCATGCATCCACTCTTATGGGAAAATCTTTATTCATTTATTTTTAAACTGTTAATTTTGTTTTGGGATATAACTGATTAACAGTGTCACAACAGTCCCAGGAGAACAGCAAAGGGACTCAGCCATACATATACATGTAACCATTCAGTGCCCTCCCATCCGGGCTGCCGTGTAACATTGAGCAGAGTTCTGCGTGCTATACAGTAGGTCCTTGTTGCCTATCTATTTTAAATATAGCAGTGTATACATGGCCATCCCCAGCTCCCTATCTCCTCCACCCATCCCTTATGGGAAAACCTTTTGATATGAGGATTCAAATAGCCGTTTTGAACTGTTCAAGGAGCAGCTACAGAGGGGTGCAGCACAACATGCATGAGGGGAATCCAGCAGAATAAGGTCAGAAGCAGACATTTGAGCAGAGTTAGCAAATTTCTTCCAAGATGCAGCAGCCATGTGGCAGGCCACCTCAGTTCCACGGTTCCAATCAGTTTCCATGGACAGACTTTCTGCCACATGTCAAGTACCCCAAGAATCCCAAGCTGTTTTACCGTGCAGTCCCCCAAGGAGTTGTCAACAAATAGAGAAGGAGGGATGAGAAGGCATTTTGGAAGTCAATTTTCTTTAAAAGTTCATTTATTTATTTCCTTTTCAGTCTCTTGGGAGCAATAGCAGAATCCTCTAATGTGTATTTGATTTTTAAAGATGGAAGTAAATGGGAATCTGGGCATCTCAAATTGGGTTTGAATCTGATGCCTAAAATAATAGTGGAAAGTATATAAAAAGACTCATGTCTTCTAGGAAAGTGTGCTCTCCTTATAAAAGGGGATCCTGAAACCAATGTAATTTGGTCCATTTACAAGCTGCAGCATTTGGTATTTAAGACTTTGGACTGTGTCCTTTTCGTCAGAGTCCTCAGTGTTTGGATGTGTATCAAATCAGATAAATGTGGGCCATGGAGCTGGTGTTCAGGTGTAATTCTTAAATATATTCTCTGGATCCAAAATCTATTTAACCTTGGCAGGAAGCAAAGCCACTCCAAACTCAGAGGCAGGTGTGGGCACTGAAGCTTTGTGAGCTGGGCTATACCTCCCGGTCCATGCTGGAAGAATCAGGGAGATGCAGGAAGGGAAAAACAGATTCGTGGTTCCTGGGCACAATTCAGATTTTCTAAAAAGCTAAGATGCTGTAAGATTTGAGCATAAACAAGCCAAAAGAGATGACTTTAGCAAGAAAACTTGTATCGAGGAGCAGAAGCCAATAAAAGGGGATTTTACACTGTATCCACAGAGAAAACACCATCTCAGGTTTATCTCCCCTCTTGCGATTTTTGCTTTCTTCTTTCTTCTTTTTTTTTTTTTTTGCTCTTTTTGTTTCTTTTCTTTAAAAAAATTCCCACTGTAAAGCAACGATATTGAATACAAAGTTAATCAATAAAATAAAAACTCTGTTTGATGCTCAGTCTCTCCTGGAGGAGGGACCCTGGTTTTTCAAATTTTAGATCCAACCGCAAAGATGTTTTTATGGCATGGCACGGCACGCTAAGGGGTTAATGACTGCCCAAAACATAACTATTCTTAAAGAGCAAAGTGATGGAAGTGGAGATCAGGCAGGTACCTTTGGAATGATGCTGTACTGACTTGTAAAACTATTTGGCCATGGACTTCATGATGGTGGAGTCAGGGATTATAGAAAAACAATGTAGCATTTCATCCCAGCTCAGTCAAGCACATTCTACCTTCCAGAGATACCCCACTGCCTTCTTCCCAGTGTTTCCTTCAAGGACATATAGATAGGACTTGTTTTGAGAGATGCTGGAAGGGCTGGCAAGCAAGCAGGGAGGCTCTGACCTGACTGAAAAATTCTGTCTCCCTGACTCTTGGAGCTGATAAAATTGCCCCCGTCCTGCTGGAGACAGTAGGTTAGTTTCAAACTGCTGTGTACCATGTCAGGGGTTAGAACACACGGAGAAAAAATTAATCTAATCTTCAGACACAGTTGTTCTTTCCTCAATCTACCACATCTACCAGAGAAATCAGCTCTGGCAGCTCAAGTGCCCGAGACCAGTACAACGTGTACTTTCTGCCTTTCCACAAATTAGACTCTTGGAGACACGGCGAGAGGAAAGAAGGAAGAGAGGAAAAGCAGCAGAAGAGAAAGGCAAGGGGGAGAAGTCTTGGGCAAGGGGTCAGACAGAATCGAAGTTTCCCCCTCCCCATGTCCACCCCTGTTCTTTGAATATCTGCACAAATAGTTTAATAGTTCAGACACATTAACAATATTGTCTCGACAGCTGAACTTGGTTTGGAGTTTCCTTTAGAGGAAAGCAGAGTCGTTTTAGTCTGCCTCTTTGCTTTTGAGACGAGAAAATTAACACAGTAAGAGATGTGGCTGTGCATATATTATCAGAGCCCCTTCTCCTAGCAGGGGTTAGAAGAGATTAGAGTTTTTTTAACACGTGCGGCTTTTTGAAATAAGGTGTATCTTTCAAGGGATACCTTTAATTTGCACTTTGCTGCCGGTGTGTAGTTAGGAGAGGGCGACAGTCATATGGTGCATTAATTCCTGTCACTCAGGACTGGGCCCCCTACCCCCAGGCATGGCTGGGACCGGGGATCAGCAGGAGCAAGAGGAGCTGAGGCTTCTTGCTTGACCGTGTGTCTGGCTGGAACACTGTTCACCACCCACCACCCAAGACTTGGGTACCATCCTTATCAAGGAATGACTTCCCTTCCAATGTGGCTTGGCCGTTTGAAGAGGTGCTCCTGTCACCTCAAATGTGGAAAATGATTGTATTTGTCAGGCTTCTCCAGAGAAAAAGAATCAACAGTATGCATATATATACACACACACACACTACTTTGTATGTAATATATATGTGTAAATACTTGTACATATAAAATATGAGATAATATAATATAAAATTATATATATATATATATAAAAGGAGATTTATTACAAGCAATTGGCTCACACATCATGCAGACTGAGAAGTCCCATGGTCTGCTGTCTGAAAGCTGGAGACCCAAGAAAGCTGGAGGCATAATTCTGGTCCGAAGTCAAAATTAATGCAAAAAAAAAAAAAAATCCCTATGGTGAATCAGCTATCAAAATTTTTAATAAAAACAGGCTCAGTGCTACCGATTTTTCTTTTGCTTCTGGCTTCAATGCGGCTCAGCTGGGCACTGACCCAGCCAATGCCGTTCTGTGGACAGAGACGTTCTCCCTGACGTTGCTTCCTTGCCAAGGGAAGAAGAAGAGACCATCATGTAGCAGATGGGCCCCGGCCAGAGTGGTAACTTCTGCCTCCAAGCCTGTTGCTGAGACTTCAGTTTAATACCCTGAGTATTATCTCTTCTTCCGCTCACCTGCTGGGGTTCTAGTAGAGGCAGTAGTTTAGTCCTTAAGTCGTGTCCGACTCTTGTGATCCCATGCACTATAGCCCACCAGGCTCCTCTGTCCATGGGATTCTCCAGGCAAGAATACTGGGGTGGGTTGCCATTCCCTTCTCCAGATCCTAGCTCAGTGTAAAAGGAACTAGCCAATCGGGAACGTTCTCATCATACCTGGGGAAATGTGCCAAGGTCATCATTTTTAAAAATATAATTTGATTTATTGATTGATGTATGGCTGCTCTGGGGTCTTCATTGCTTTGTGCAGGTTTTTGCGGGCTAGAGTCCATGGGGTCGCAAAGAGTTGGACATGACTGAGCGACTGACATTTTCACTTTTTCGCTTTTCAGTTGCAGTGAGTGGGGTACTCTTCAGTGAGGTGCCCCGGCTTCTCAATGCAGTGGCTTCTCTAGTTGCAGAGCACAACCTCTAGGGTGTGGGCTGAGCAGTTGGGCGCATGGGCTTAGTTGCTCCGCGGCACATGGGATCTTCCTGAATCAGGGATCAAACCCGTGTCTCCTGCATCGGCAGGTGGATTCTTTACCACTGAGCACCAGGGAAGCCCTGAGGTCATCATTTGAGATGCCTTCTCAGCTGTTTTGGAGTCAGGACAGCTTCCCTTGTAGGACTTTGGGGGTGGCCATGAATAAGACTCTGTTTTCTGGGACAAGGTTTGGGGGTCTGAGGACAGCATTTTACAGAGCCTGGTGGATACTTTGTCCTCTTTGCATCCTACGTGAGGCTCTGGCCCTTAACACCTGATTGCACTTCTGTCAGTCAGACTTCCTTCTGGTACATGATTTGAAACCCTCTCGAGTTCAAGTGTAAATGATTAAAAATCTTCAAATACCGCTGGGCAATAGTACTAGTTTGAGTCTTTGATCTTTCCTAACAGAAATAGTGCAACAATAGGTACCAGGCAAGATGGAAGGTAGGCAAAAATAGCAGTGTTTTCTGCTGGTGTGAAAATCAGCCATAATATTCTGATTCAGTTCAGTTCAGTCATTCAGTTGTGTCCAACTCTTTGCGACCCCATGGGCTGCAGCACACCAGGCTTCCCTGTCCATCACCAACTCCCGGAGCTTGCTCAAACTCATGTCCATCGAGTCAGTGGTGCCATCCAACCATCTCATCCTCTGTTGTCCCCTTCTCCTCCCTCCTTCAATCTTTCCCAGCATCAGTATCTTTTCCAGTGAGTCAGTTCTCCGCATTAGGTGGCCAAAGTATTGGAGTTTCAGCTTCAGCATCAGTCTTTCCAGTGAATATTCAGGACTGATTTCCTTTAGGACTGATTGGTTGGATCTCCTTGCAGTCCAAGGGACTCTCAAGAGTCTTCTCCAACACCACAGTTCAAAAGCATCAATACTTCAGTGCTCAGTTTTCTTTATAGTCCAACTCTCACATCCATACATGACTATGGGAAAAACCATAGCTTTGACTAGACAGAATTTTGTTGGCAAAGTAATGTCTCTGCTTTTTAATATGCTGTCTAGGTTGGTCATGGCTTTTCTTCCAAGGAGCAAACATCTTTTAATTTCATGGCTTCAGTCACCATCTGCTGTGATTTTGCAGCCCAAGAAAATAGTCTCTCACTGTTTCTATTGTTTTCCCATCTGTTTGCTATGAAGTGGTGGGACCGGATGCCATGATTTTAGTTTTCTGAATGTTGAGCTTTAAGTCAACATTTTTACTCTCCTCTTTCAGTTTCATCAAGAGGCGCTTTAGTTCCTCTTCACTTTCTGCCATAGGGGTGGTGTCACCTGCATATCTGAGGTTATTGATATTTCTCCCAGCAACCTTGATTCCAGCTTGTGCTTCATCCAGCCTGGCATTTTGCATGATGTACTCTGATATAAGTTAAATAAGCAGGGTGACAATAAACAGCTTTGATGTACTCCTTTCCTGATTCAGAACCAGTCTGTTGTTCCACGTCCAGTTCTAACTGCTGCTTCTTGACCTGCATACAGATTTCTCAGGAGGCAGATCAGCTGATCTGGTATTCCCATCTCTTGAAGAATTTTCCACAGTTTGTTGTGATCCACACAGTCAAAGGCTTTGGTGTAGTCAGTAAAGCAGATGTTTTTCTGGAACTCTCTTGCTTTTTTGATGATCCAACAGATGTTGGCAATTTGATTTCTCTTTTCTCTGCCTTTTCTAAATCCAGCTTGAACATCTGGAAGTTCACGGTTCATGTATTGCTGAAGCCTGGCTTGGAGAACTTTGAGCATTACTTTCCTAGCGTGTAAGATGAGTCCAATTGTGTGGTAGTTTGAGCATTCCTTGGCATTGCCTTTCTTTGGAATTGGAATGAAAACTGACCTTTTCCAGTCCCATGGCCACTGCTGAGTTTTCCAAATTTGCTGGCATATTGAGCGCAGTGCTTTCACAGCATCATCATTTAGGACTGAAAGAGCTCAACTGGGATTCCATCACCTCCATTAGGTTTGTTCATAGTGATGCTTTCCTAAGGCCCACTTGACTTCACATACTAGGATGTCTGATTCTAGGTGAGTGATCACACCATTGTGGTTATTTGGGTCATAAATATCTTTTTTGTATAGTCTGTGTATCCTTGCCACCTCTTCTTAATATCTTCTGCTTCTGTTAGGTCCATACCATTTTTGTCCTTTGTTGTGCCCATCTTTCCATGAAATGTTCCCTTGGCATCTCTAATTTTCTTGAGGAGATCTCTAGTCTTTCCCATTTTGTTGTTCTCCTCTATTTCTTTGCACTGATCACTGAGGAAGTCTTTCTTATCTCTCCTTGTTCTTCTTTGGAACTCTGCATTCAAGTGGGTATTCCTCTCCTTTTCTCCTTTGCCTTTAGCTTTTCTTCTTTTCTCAGCTATTTGTAAGGCCTCAGTCAGACAACCATTTTGCCTTTTTGCATTTCTTTTTCTTGGGGATGGTCTTGATCACTGCCTCCTGTACAATGTCACGAACCTCCGTCCATAGTTCTTCAGGCACTCTGTCTCTCAGATCTAATCCCTTGAATCTATTTCTCACTTCTACTGTATAATTGTAAAGGCTTTGATTTAGGTTATACCTGAATGACCTAGTGTTTTTCCTTACTTTCTTCAATTTAAGTCTGAATTTGGCAATAAGGAGTTCATGATCTGAGCCACAGTCAGCTCCTGGTCTTGTTTTTGCTGACTGTATAGAGATTCTCCATTTTGGGCTGCAAAGAATATAACCAATTTGATTTTGGTATTGATCATCTGGTGAAGTCCATGTGTAGAGTCTTCTCTTGTGTTGTTTGAAGACGGTGTTTGCTGTGACCACTGTGCTCGCTTGGCAAAACTCTGTTAGCCTTTGCCCTGCTTCATTTTGTACTCTAAGGTCAAATTTGCCTATTACTCCAGGTAACTCTTGACTTCCTACTTTTGCATTCCAGTCCCTTATAATGAAAAGGACATCTTTTTTGGGTTTAATTCTAGAAGGTCTTATAGAGACCTATAGGACTGTTTAACCTCAGCTTCTTCAGCATTACTGGTTGGGGCATAGACTTGGATTCCTGTGATATTGAATGGCTTGCCTTGGAAATGAACAGAGATCATTCTGTCATTTTTGCGATTGCATATATTCTGATTAGTTGACTTTTTTTTTTTTTTTTTTTTAAGATGCAGGCTGTCTTGCCATCTGGGACTTGGTCAGCTCTTCTCAATATTTTCCATAAGAGTACCTTTGACAGGGACTCAGCCCTGTTCAGTTCAGTTGCTCAGTTGTGTCCAACTCTTTCTGACCCCAAGGACTGCAGAATGCCAGGCTTCCCTGTCCATCACCAACTTCCAGAGTTTACTCAAACTCATGTCCATAGAGTCAGTGATGCCATCTAACCATCTCATCCTCTGTCATCCGCTTCTCCTCCCACCTTCAGACTTTCCCAGCATCAGTGTCTTTTCCAATGAGTCATTTCCTTGCATCAGGTGGCCAGACTCCAATACTTTGGCCACCTGATGTGAAGAACTGACTCATTGGAAAAGAGTTAGGAGGAGAAAGGGATGACAGAGGATGAGATGGTTGGATGGCATTGCCAACACAATGGACAAGGGTTTGAGTAAACTCTGGGGGTTGATGATGGACAGGGAGGCCTGGCCTGCTGCTGTCCATGGGGTCATAAAAGAGTTGGACATGACTGAACAAGTGAACTGAACTGCACTGATTGTTGTTGATAACAATAAAGCAAATGTGTTTTTTATTGATTTATTTTTCTATTGGAATATAATTGCTTTACAATGCTGTGATACTTTCTGCTGTACAACAATGTGAATCAACTATATATATACATTTATCCCCGCTCCCTCTTGGATCTCCTTCCCATCCTCATCCCACCCCTCTAGGTCATCACAGAGCCCCAAGCTGAGCTCCCTGTGTTATAGAGCAACTTCCCACTAGCTACCTATTTTGGACATGGTGGTGTATATGTATCAGTCTCCCAACTCATTCCACCCTCCCTTTCCAATAGCCAGGACTCGGAAACAATCTAAATATCCAACAACAGATGAACGGATAACAAAGATGTGGTATATATACATGTGACAGAATATTACGCAGCCACTAAAAGGAACAAAATGGGGTCATTTATAGAGACATGGATGGACTTATAATCTGCAACACAGAGTGAAGTAAGTCAGAAAGAGAAAAACAAATATTGTGCATTAACCCACAAATGTGTCATCTAGAAAGGCAAGTGTTTTGCAAATGATGAATTATCTCCCAGGTTCATCCAGCCTTTGAAATGACTCGGTGAGATACAAAACGTCATTCCTGTTCTATTGATGAGAAACCCAAAGTTCAGAAAGAATAAGTTATTTGCTCAGTCATACAGTGACTCTCCAAGGGGTAGAATTGAGACTCAAACCCAAGTCAGCCAGCTACACATTCCTGACCCTTTAAGACTGAGACTTCCTCAAAACCACATTCTGACAGCACTTATGCCCACAATAACCCAGCTCAAGCTAGAAAGCTCTTAGATATAACTCTTTAAAGTGTGGCCCATTGAGATAGGAATGGTCCAAGAATACCATGTGGCAAGTGGAGTTTCCTCATGGAGACTTCAGTTTTATTAAGCATGTTGAAATATTTGCATAGATTTCTTTCCTGTGGCAGTCCTGGAGAGTGGTATTTCAGTAGGGAAGATGGCTTATCAGACTCTGGAGAATGAGTCTATTGAGACTCTGCTCTTGAGGGGTATGTGTGTGTATGTTAGTCAATCAGTCATGTCTGACTCTTGTGACCCCACAGACAGTAGCCTGCCAGGCTCCTCTGTCCATGGGATTTCCCAGGTTAGAATACTGGAGTGGGTTGCCATTTCTTTCTCCGGAGGATCTTCCTGACCCAGGGATCGAACCTGGATCTCCTGCACTGTAGGTGGATTCTTTACCATCTGAGCCACCAGGGAAGCTGCCCTTGAGGTACTTTTCTATATTCAGCTTCCAAGTCTGCTGAGGCTGACCCTTAGGAGCCTTGGAAATTTCCACAAAGCTGGAATCACACTATCTTCTTATCTGGGCAGCAGCAGATGCCTCATGTGTACTCAGCAAAAGGCAGAGCTAAGGGAAAATGCCTTCGAGACTTTGGTTAGTAGGTCAGTTAGCTCATATTTGGGGAGACATGACTTGCCTGCAGTATTTATCTATCTGTGAGTGTTAACAAGCTAGATCGTTATGGGCATACACAACCATAATAAGTGACTCCAACTCAGAGGTGACCCGATATTTTCTTTCTCGGAGACATTATTTGCTAGGTTTGGTTTTCTTGTGATCTCACAGAAACACATTTCTTCTGCAATCCCTTCTTTGAAGAAATAATATGTCAAACCCAGAATCTGGCACCAAAGCAAAGATTTCTTTTACTTTCTGCATTCTGATGCTTGCCAGAGTAGTAAAACTGGGACCGGATTGCAAGTTTCTACAAAGGGAGAACTGGAAAAAAATGTAAAAGAAAACAGAAGGCATTCTTGCTTAAAAACAAACTAGCTGGAGGTGGACTTCTCTGGGGGTCCAGTGGTTAAGAATCAGCCTGCCAATGCAGGGGACCCAAGTTCGATCCCTAGTGCGGGAAGATTCCCCCATGTCTTGGGGCAACTAAGCCTGTGTGCCACAACTACTGAGCTGGATCTCTAGAGCCCGGGTCCGTCACGAGAAAAGCCACCTCAATGAGAAGCCCTCACATCACAACTAGAGGGTAGGCTGCGTGCAGCAAGAAAGACTCAGCATAACCAAAAATAAATAAAATTTAGAAAGAAAAAGGTTTTTTAAAAAGTTAGCTGCTGGTGGTGTGGGTGTCGGGGGGCGTAGTGGGTGGAGGGTGGAAACAATGACCTCATTCTTCATTCATTGATGATGTCTTTTTACAAACAAAGGAAAGGCATGTAGCCTCCTTAGCACCGTATGTAGGTACATCGTCCTCTGAAGGATACTTGTGCTGAGAGGAGGGAAAATGAAGATCGGAGTAAAAGGACAAAAAGTAAGAGATTGGAGTTTTGAATCCTTCTACTTTACAGTAGGTGGAGACACTGTACCTTTAACATAGTTAACACATAATTTCTTCATATTTTTATTATCTTATGCCTTTCTCCCTCACAGCATATTTCTTTCTGTAATTATAGATTTTGCCATCATACTCAGCATGTATATGGAGATAGTTATTGAGGGAATTATTTTCTTAGTATTTCAAAAGAAAACTGAATTTTAAAAGGTAGAGGGATGTTCTGGAAGCTACATTTCAGAATAACTAATAACACCAGCCAACTGGGCTTCTGCCACATTTTCCCGTCTTTTTTCCTTGTGTTGAGTTTCTTCTACTTCAATCCTAATGACACATGAGCCACTTGGGATTTTTTTGCTTTTTGTTATTTAAAGAAATGGAAAAGTCTTCTCTTCTTATTATCTAAAAGAGAATAATGCTATTTCTCTTCTCTCAGCTGATGACTTGAACCGCTACCTCTTGAGAGTGTGTGGACAAACAAGCATGTGAGTATGCACACACTGCATTAAGAGCAGTCACCTTGACCTCTTTCTAAAACGTAATTTTCCCATCTGTATTTCAGTCTTTCTATTTCTTGCTCTTTCTTAGCTTTACCTGTCTTCCAGATGTATCTAAACCCTTACACTGGATTCTACACGTTTTCTGCTAGGAATAAAAGCGGGGGCTGATTGAGCTTCAGAATCTTCTCCATCTACCTTCCAGCTGCCTAGGTAACGCAGCTCTGCCATGCTAGTTTAGTTTCAGATATTTCTACCCTGTCAACTTACGGATTACACTTCTTCAAGACTTGGCAAAGTGTCTGATCCGTAAGGAAAAAAAGAGTAGGTTGACATTAACACTCGACACATGCTTTTTGTCAAACACTTGCTTACAACACTTGTCATAGCTATTGCCTTTTGTCTCAAAATGCTTAGTCCATTCTTAAAAATATTAAAAATGGAAATATTATCTCTGCCTGCTCAAAGAAAGACTGTCTCTGTTAGCATTAGTAGTAAAGGGATGAATGGAATCTGTTACATTTACTAAAGGTCTTTTGGTGTTTTCTATCTTTTGGATCTTTATTACCTTTTTGTTTTCCATTCAGACAGAAGGGCGTTGCTTGTGGAAGGCATAATTTAACTCTGAAGCATTTTTCTGGAAGCCTGGCTCCTATAAAAAATTTCTTCCATTTAATAAACTTGATCAGATTTTAGCCTCAGGATAGGGTGCTGGATCAATCTGTCTGTCTTTCTTTTTCTCCAGTCTTCTGTCTCTCCTCTCTCCCCCTCTTGCATAATCTTTTTCGTTATCAGATTATTTCTGTGATTCATGTCTTTCCTTACTCCTTTTCATTGGACGACAAGCATCTTCAACCCACCTGCCCAAGCAAGGGAATTCCAGAAGCCTTCCTAGACACAACAGAAAAAAATCAGGGACAGTGATCTCATGGCTCTTTCGCCAGTTGGAGCACCAGTGCTGTCAGCTCCTTTCTCTCCCTTCCTAGATCCCCACGAGGACCAAAGGTGTTAGAACAGTTCTCGTGCTCACCAAACTGTGTGCTGTGCTTAGTCGCTCAGTTGTGAATGACTCTTTGCGACCTCACGGACTGTAGCCCGCCAGGCTCCTCTGTCCATGGGGATTCTCCAGGCAAGAATACTGCAGTTAAGTTGCCATGCCCTCCCCTAGGGGATCTTCCTCACCCAGAGATCAAACTGGGGTCTCCTGAATTGCAGGTGGATTCTTTATCAGTTGAAATACCAGGGAAGCCCAGTGAGGCTGGCCAAATTGCAAAGTTAGAACGTGGAGCAGAGAAAGGTTTACTACAAAGGACGTGCAGGTGGCTCTTGCCCTAAAAAGCCCTGAGCTCTTGGAAGGGTTTCAGCAGAGCATTTTTAGAAGCCAGATGAGGGAGGTGGGGTCCTAGGTTCTGTGATCAGCTTGTGCACTTTTCTCTGATTAGCAGGTGGTGTCACAGGGGTTAACATTATCAGTCCTTAGGCTCCAGTATGCCTGGGGCCATCTGCTCAACGTCATCAAATAGTTAACATCTTCCATTTGGTGGGGAGATTGTCACATCTGCAAAACAACTCAGGAAATATACACCAAACACTGTTATCTATTCAACAGGTACTCCAGAGAGGAGCTAAAGTAGAGGATATGCAGGAAGACCTCTCCCCATGCCTCTCCCAAGGCCTCAAGGGGTCCTTCTCCCTTAGGCATGTGATATGTCAGCAAAAGGAATTAGATGTGACCACCATGGTGGCTCAGATGGTAAAGCATCTGTCTACAATGTGGGAGACCTGGGTTCGATCCCTGGGTCGGGAAGATCCCCTGCAGAAGGAAATGGCAATCCAGTCCAGTACTATTGCCTGGAAAATCCCATGGACAGAGGAGCCTGGTAGGCTACAATCCATGGGGTCACAAAGAGTCGCACACAACTGAGCGACTTCCCTTCACCAAGATTTATTCCTCCTCTGGACTCTTTCGTTGCTGTTGATGAAATCAACACTTTCTAGTATCACGCTTTCTAGTCACCTCTGCAGCTGCTAAAGTTCCTGGCATTTTCTCTGAGAATATGGTAGGTCTCTAGACTTAACTTCACCAACAGTACAATAGGTATTTGATTAGCATCAATTTCTTTAACATCCAGAGTTACTAAAAAAGTTATTTGGGTTTGCCAAATTTGAAAAATACAGTTATAACTTAAAAAATGTGATTTCTTCAACATTTAAATCAAAATGTACCTTGATAATATCCAAAAAAAAAAAAAAAGCCTTTTAAGCAATTGTAGTCAGTGGTATGTTGGAGCAGACTCATACAGGAGAGCAAGAGCAGATAATTAAATTTTCAGGAATTTTGAGAGCAAGTTGTAAAATACTGACATTACTAAAAATTAAATTAGATAGAAATTAGAAATTATATCAAAAACAATTGCAATGAAAACTCATACTTCTTCCTAATTGTTTTACTACATTTTACTATTATCAGTGCTTTCCAGTTTTTAAGGTCTATTTTTCACATATAGTAAAAATGAAGAGTGAAAGTGTTAATTACTCAGTCATGTCCAACTCTTTGCAGCTCCATGGACTGTAGCCCACCAGGCTCCTCTGTCCATGGAATTCTCTAGAAATATTGGAGTGGGTTGCCATTCCCTTCTTCCTGGCCCAGGGATCAAACTCTTGTCTCCTGTTGGTCAGGCAGATTCTTTACCATCTGAGCCACCGGGAAAATACTGTATAACATTATTAATGACACATCTCTTCCCAGTTCTGCATTGCGTCAAGTTTTACATTGGTCGCTTGAAATGGGTCATTGTGAACCTATGGACATGGCCAAAACTGATAAATGTTACAAATCAGGACTTTTTCCTGAGAGAGTTGCTTTTTTAGCATTTATCATCATGCCGCTGTATGTAATTATTCCTATTCTAGAGATAAGAAAGCAGAGGCTCAGAGGTTAAATAGTCAATGAATACACTAAGGCATGGTATGTGTGTAGGGGTAATTTATCCAGGATTGCAGAGGTAACTAACTAGATCAATGTTGTGAAATGGAGCATTTCCTGCCATATCAGTAAACAAGGATGTCATAGCCTCCAGCGATTTCAGGCCTCCAAATAAGAATTTCTGACCCTGGAGGGTGCCCAAAAGGGAGAGCAAAGCCTGTGATCCTGCAGCTGTTGGCTGCTGCTACTCTGTAAGGTAGGAACTAAGGATGTGAAAAACCAAGAAGCTAAGAAACAGGTAGCTGGCTCTAGATAGCTGAGATGCATATGGAAGAAATGATTTCAGTAAGCCCAGAAACTTGCATCTTCCCATACATAGAAAAGCACTAAATTCCTTAACTCGAGATATCTGGTTTTCCTTAATTAGCAATAATCTTTTGATATTCAGACTACCTGCCTCTTGCTGCAAACTTCTCTACAACCTCAGTCCTCTCCTCACCCCTACCCACCCCACCCCCAGCCCCCCACCTCCTCTCAAGGCTCTCTCCCAGGCTTGAAGTTCGAAAAATTCCCACCAAATAAACATAGCTCTCCATTTCTAGGTTGTGACTATTTTTTAAGTCAAAAATGTGAAACTTTGCATTGGTTTTACCCAACTCTGGTACCAGTATTTAGTGAACAATTGCTCTATGTCAAACACGGTATACAAGATGCTCCTATATACATGGTCCTGAGAGGAAGATAATATTATTGCTCTTATAGATGAGGACACTGGGGCATGAAATGATTAGATGATTTGTCTAAAACCTTTTTTAAAATTTTTATTGTTTATTTTTGGCTGCACTGCATCTCTGTTGCTGCTCGTGGGCTTTCTCTAGTTGGGGTGAGTGGGGCCTATCCGCTAGTTGCAGTGCATGGATTTCTCCGGAGAACACAGTTTCAATCCCTAGTCTGGAAGATTCTATATGCCACAGTGCAACTAAGTTCCCATGCCACAGCTATTGAGCCCATGTGTCCAAAATCTTTTTCTCAAGTTCATCTTAGAGTCCAACTCTCCCTGGCCTCAGAATAGATGACCTACACTGTCTACTTCAAAGCTAATAGGTCCAAATCTTGATGACATGTCCTCTTCAAAGATTACTTCCATTAGAGAGAAAAATGTGCAAAAATGTGGGCCAGTCACGCAGAATCTTTAGCATGTATATGTCATTCTAGTGAAGTGCTTTTAGAAATTGGTTCCCTAGTGAAGGAAGAATTGGGAAACTTAGCCCCATAAGAAAAATCAGCAGGGGAAATATCAAATCACTCCAGTTCTTTGTCCTTAAGCTCTGACCCAATAATACTGGGTCATGGGAAAGTGATCTAAACATATAAAGACTCAAAATTTCATTCAGTTGGGTAAAGTTTAAAATGCAAACACCATTGCATCTCTGCATGACATTCACTGTTTCCTTTTTTACTCCTCAGGTCTTTGAGTCCCAGGAGAACTCTTCAGGCAGGTTTTTTATGGACATACAAGCCAAATACTTTGAGAGTGTAAATAAAACAACAACAACAACAACAAAACACTTTCACTGTAGCTCACGGGACCCAACTGTTTCAGTTGCTGCAGCAGGTAGAACTTTAAAGGCAAGCACAAACCAGAGGAGACCAGATTCTACATTAATGTTAGGTCTTCAGTTACAAGCTACTTTGGAGAAGAGTCTGCAGAACTCTAAATCTCAGCCTTGTTCCAAAAAAAGAATACATGACTCAAAGCATCTTTCTTAGAATCGAGGGAGAATGCCACTGGGGCATGGTGGGTTTGTGGGTAAGGGGTCAGGCAATTTTCCATTTTCATGTACTGTTGATAATCTTGGATCTGTTCCTATGTATGTTAAGGGATCATTTTGATTTCAGAATCTCCTAATTGGATAACAGATCCCCTTACAAATACCACTTTATTTTTCTGCTATGAATCAGTTGCATACAATGGTGTGTGGGTACCACTGCTGTGTAACTATACTCCATACCTAGAGGCTTGAATCAATCATTTAATTTTGCTCACGATTTTGTGGGTCAGGAGTTTGAGTAGGCTTGATTGGGCAATTTTCACTTGGGGATCTCCTGCACAAATGCAGCCAAATGTCCTCTAAAATCTTGGCTGGGTTAGACATGTACCATAGTTCAGTGACCAGGTAGCTGTGGATGCTGGCTGTTGGCTCATCTGGGGTTGACAACCAGAGCTCTTGTATGTAGTGTCTACAGCATGACAGTCTCAGAATCGTCAAGCATCTCGCTTGATCCTTGGCTTCTTCCTGAGTCCATATTCCAGGAGAATCAAGTGGTTATTGTGTGGCCTCTTGTTGCCTGGTCTCAGAAATCATGTGGCATCCTACCATGTGTAAAATAAGCAGCTAGCAGGAACCTGCTGTATAGCATAGGAAGCTCAGCTTGGTGCTCCGTGGTGACCCAGATGGGTGGGATATGTGTGTTAGGATGGAAGTCTAAGAGGGAGGGGATGTATGTACACATGTAGCTGACTCACATCATTGTACAGCAGAAACCAACACAACATTGTAAGCAACTGCACCTCAATTAAAAAAAGTCAGTGATATCCTTTCTGAATTCTATTGGTCAAAGCAGTCATGGGTCAACCCAGATTCAAGGGAAAGGGGCATAGACCCTCCCTTCTTCAATAGAGTAATGTCAAAGGATTTGGAATACAATCAAAATGGAGTAATAGGAGAATAGGAGTAATAACTATGAATTTGCTGATTATATAGCCATAGCAACAACCACCACAAAATTGAAAAACAATGAGTCAACTATTTAGCTTACTATTCTGCAACTAGTAATTTAGACTGAACTCAGCTGGGTGATTCTCGCAGTCTTTGCTGGGTTTGCTCATGCATCTGTGGTCAGCGTGCTGGCTCTGACTGATCTCTCTGAGGACTCTGTTTGGGCAGAGTTGACTCTGGTCTGTGTGGACTAGATTTTCTGGTTGGCTACCCTTAGCCCCTTCCCACGGTGGAAAGAAGGTCTGAGTACTCTTGAGATCTCCTTGCAAAAGTGCCTCGTCACCACTTCTGCAAGCCCAATTTCAGGGTGTGGGGAGATAAAGTGAAAGTTGCTCAGTTGTGTCCGACTCTTTGCAACCCAATGGACTATACAGTCTATGGAATTCTCCAGGCTAGAATACTGGAGTGGGTACCCTTTCCCTTCTTCAGGGGATCTTCCCAACCCAGGTCTCCCACATTGCAGGCTGATTCTTTACCAGCTGAGCCACAAGGGAAGCCTGTGGGGAGACAGAATCCATCCTTTAATGGGAGCTGTACAGTCATTTCAAAAGGATCATCTGGATAAGGAGGGGGATAATTGCAGCCATTTAGAAACTAATCTATTACAGCAACTCATCCTCACGTAGTATTTACTTTGCATCAAAAAAGTGTTCTAAGTGTTCTAGATGTATGAGTCATTTGATCTTCAAAACAACCCTAAATGTGGGTTTTTTACGACATTATCTGTATTTTATGGATGAGAAAAACTGAAATGCAGAGGACATATTAATAAGTGATGTATCAAGGTCACAGAGCTGGGAAATAATTAAAACAATATTCATGCCCAGGCGGTGTGGCTCTAGAGACCATGGTTGTAACTCCTACACTGGTACCAAAGTTTCTGTTTATAGGGGTGACATTGTGCTAATTGGGGAGGGTTTATTTCGGTATGCCAACAAGAGGGTCAAATATTACCAACACATGACATTTTGATCAGTGCTGGTTCTTTTGACCACACTCCATGTCCTTTAAAACTATTTCGTCTTATAAGTGACATTCAAGTGAATTCAGCTTGTATCATTAAAGCTACAAGGAGATTTTATCACAGGCTTGAAAAAGCTAACAGAGGAAGTTTACAGTCCCTGAGTTGGGTGGTAGAACTTGGTGCTTACTTAGTCTTATTTCCTCATTTATCAACTGAGGGAGTTAAACTAAGTGATCTGGTTTCATGACATTCTAAAATCTAAGTCCCATTAGCATCATAGTTGTAAGTTGATCTAAAGCTCTTTAAGGATTATCTATAATAAGGATAATGAATGTACTACGAGCAGCAGGATGGTATTTCCAGTTTTTGATTTTCTCTGTAGGAGTTTCCTCTTATTCATGGATTCAGTTACCCATGATCAACCATGATCTGAAAATACTAAATGGAAACTCCAGAAATTAACATTTTCTAAGTTTTAAAATGTGGGCCATTCTGAGTTGTGTGATGAAATCTCATGGGATCCCACTAGGTTCCACCCAGATGTGAATCATCCCCTTGTCCAGTGTATTTGACCCTATTAGTCACTTAGTAGCCTGGATCATTGATCAGACCCACTGTCAGCATTGCAGTGTTGGTGTTCAAGCGACCCTAATTTTAAAGAATAAAGACCCCAAAGACGAGAAGAGTGATGCTGGAAATCTGGTTGTGACAAAGAGAGGCGGTAAAGGTCTTCCTTTAAGTGAAAAGATGAAAATTCTTTACTTCCCTAGAAAAATGCTTAAAAATTGCATCTTGAGGTTGCTAAGATCTATGTGAAGAACTAATCTTCCATCCATGAAGTTGTGAAAAAGAAAAAAGAAATTTATGCTGTTACTGAGGTAGCACCTCAGACTGCAAGTGACGGCCACAGTGAGTGATAAGGGCTTAGTTAAGATGGAAAATTCTACAAGATATTTTGAGAGATACCACATTCACTTAACATTTATTACAGTACATTATTATAATTTTACTATCTTACTGTTTATTAGTTGTTATTGTTAATCTCTTACTGTGCCTAATTTACAAATTAAACTATATCATGGGTCTGTATATATAGGAAAAAAGTATATAATATGGCTTGGTACTATCTGGGTTTCAGGTATCCACTGGGCGTCTTAGGATGGATCCTCCATGGATAAGGGTGGGGACTCCTGTATATTCTTCAAAAATGTCTTAAACCATCTCCTTTTCTAGTTCCTAGAAACACATGTCTTGCTGATAATTAGAAATCAATGATTTCTTTACAAAACATAGCCCTTGAGAAACAGTGTGTTCGTATGATGTGTTAATGGATGTTTGGATAGGCATTACAATGATTACTGCTTTAGCAAAATAATAATAATGTTAACAATAATGATACTAATGGACAGTGCAATTAAGAAGAGAGGTACAGGGACTTCCCTACTGGTCCAAAGGCTGCACTCCCAAAATAATGGGCCTGGGTTTGATCCCATAGCCAGGGAACTAGATCCCACATACCCACAAAGAAGATCAAAGATCCCACGTACCACAATTAAGACCCAGCACAACCAAATAAATAAATAGATATTTAAAAAAAGAAGAGTGGTGCAAAGGAGAAGACATGGAAAGAGAGGGAAGCGTATGAGATAAAAATGAGAAAACATGGAAGTAACTCAAAATGACATCTTTTGGCTCATATAAAGGTTTGGGTGAAGCTGACTTCAGAAACGGTCATTGACATGGGGGTTGTTTGCCAAGTGCTAGTGTCCTCTGGGGACTTCCCAGGTGGCTCAGCAGGAAAGAATCTGCCTGCCAGGGCAGGAGACGTGAGTTCAATCCCTGGGTTGGGAAGATCCCTTGGAGGAGGAAATGGCAAAACCCACTCCAGTATTCTTGCCTGGAGAATCCCATGGACTGGGGAGCCTGTCGGGCTACAGTTTATGGGGTCTCAAAGGGTCAAACATGACTTAGCCACTGAGCACACATGCAGTGTCCTCTGCGGAAATGTGCAAAGATATCTGTCCTTCAGAGGTGGGTTTTCTGACTGGTCAAGCTGGAGGTACCTTAAGGGAGATTGCAGAGCCTGGAGGACATTGGATGATGCTTTCCATTACCCTTGTCACCTGGAAACAAGAGGCTCAGCATCTTCATCATTTTATAGGTACTTGTTTTAAAAGAAAGGTGCAGAAATTATCTTTTACCTACACAAGTACAGGCAAGACCACAGGGTGAAGTTGTAGAAAGAGCAGTGGTGTCAGAGAGAGTGAGGAAAATGCTTGTATAGACACTTGCCATTTAACCTCACTGAGCCATCATTTTCTCACAAGTGGGAAGTAGGTGTCAGATTGGGATGGGTGGATGGGTGATTGGAAAGATACTGCCCTGGATGAAAAATAAAATCATTTTCTACAGATGTTCTGACTATTAAATTGATGACAAAATTTTAACTTCCTCATTAGGGCATTCTAAACTAATGCAGAACTGCTAACGTTATAAACACGTAGAAAATTGTTCATTGTTCAGTTGTGAATGACTCTTTGCAACCCCATGAACTATAGCCCGCCAGGCTCTTCTGTCCATGGAATTTTCCGGGCAAGAATCCTGGAGTGGGTTGCCATTTCCTTCTCTTGGAAACACGTAGAAAAGCATGTCTCAACCAGCATGTTTATAATGATCCGTTTACAAACTTCAGAAAATTTGCCAGCCTTATATGAGCTGGCGTCAGCACGCATCAACACAATCCCAAGATGACAGAAATAGTCATACCTAGACAAATCAGAAATGTCAAGTTGGTCCAAAGGTGTATAAATAGATACAAGACTTAGTGATTAGGGAATAGGATTTTAATGTCCATACAGAGTAAAAGATGTAGCTGTGGGTCCAGATGAGACCAATTGCTGGAAACAGACAACAGCAAAGAGCTGGGTCCCTAAGAGCTGCCCAGGTTGTTAGCTGAATAAGAAAACATTGTTAAGTCCCAAGAAATGGCATGGAAATATCCCCTTTTTGTTTTGGGTGAGTGCAACTAACAAATCTCCAATTAAGAACTGAAGTTCAAAGCTCAGCCCTTGCCCAGGTATGGAATATCAATTTACACTCCATGGACAGACATGAATTCTAAGCTGATAAATTAAATATGTGAATACTGACTCTGGACAGGAGAATTCTCAGAGGTGCCCAGTAGAAGCAAAACAAAATTTCCCTTTAGAGGTTTTGTCTTACAGGAGGAAAAAGATTCACTCAGGGAAGAAACATTTGAGCTGAAGATAAACACTCATTCAAAAATTACACACTCCAAGAGGAAATGAACTATTCTAAGAACTTGAGAGAGTAAAATAATCTGAAAATATAAAAATTTAAAAATAATAACAATTTTAAAATAGATAAAAATACAAGAAAAGAATGCTCGTTAACAATTAGAGAAAATAAAATGTTGGAAAAGAATGTAATGCCTAAAATTAAAAGCCCAATGAAGACGTTCACTTCTGGAAAGAGGGAGCAGATTTACTTCCCTTATTCTTTAAAGCACAACTGAAAACTCTAAAAAATACATATAATATGTACAATGTAATACAATTTTATTTTAATGTCATTAGATGATATATGCCGTAATATTATATACTGTGATATTATTATATATGCTGTGATATTATATATTATGGGGGCTTTCCAGGTGGCTCAGTGGGTAAAGAATCTGCCTGAAATGCAGGAGATGCAGGCAGATGCAGGTTTGATCCCTGGATAAGAAAGATCCCCTGGAGGAGGGCATAGCAATGCACTCCAGTATTCTTGCTTGGAGAAACCCATGGACAGAGGAGCCTGGTGGGCTACAATCCATGAGGTTGCAAAGAGTCACACATAGCGGAAGTGACTGAGCAGGTATGCATGTTATATATCATAGTATATTATACATTGTAGGCATATTATTATATGTGATTGTCTGACACACAAAATATTATACCATAAGACAACTCTGAAAGATGGAAAGAGTGAGGCTGTGGGTTAGAGCCCTAGGGCTCCAAGGAATGACATATTGGTGAATTCTCTAGGATTTCTTTTTGCCTTCTGTATTCAGACTCAGGGCTGAAGAAATTAACAACCTGGAAACATCAATGATTATACACACTCCATCCAAAACTTGCTCTCTCAAGCCAAAGGACCAAGGAAGGGGCAGTCTAGCAAGACAGAAAACTGTAAGATAATAACAACTCTATCCCAGCCAAACACCACACTAAAAGAGTGTTCACACCCTCACCCTTTTGCAAAGGCTGAGTGAGGACCCTAGACTTTTACCCCTCATTAGGCTGTAACAAGGCACCTCAATGACTCATTGTGGTAGTGTCAAAGTTGAACTGGAACTTTCATCTCCACGAGGTAGTAATGATCCTGTCCTGCTCCCTTCATCATTGATGTCTGCAAAGACCACATGGGGAAACTTATTCCCAGCACTGATGAGGAGTCTCCTTGTCTATGTGCTGGGAGTATGTCTAGTGGGTGCCTAGTGGAGACTCAGGCCTTTTACCATCATCAGAGGTAGTAAGACCACTCTTTCTCCTGACCACGTGGTCAGTGGAGGCCACCGCAGGAGCCAGAACTCCTACCCTATCAAGCAAGTATGACAAGTGCCAGCGCAGCTGTCAGTGAGAGCTGAGTAGGGAACTCTGACTTTTAGGACTACTGGCACTAACTAAGCAACACTTGCCAGTTCCCCTTGCTGGAACTGTGTCAGAGGAAGCCAGAAAAAACAAGGGTTAAATAAGGCCTAGAGTCTCATAACATAATATCCCAATCTACAGTTTCAATAAAAAATCACTGTCCTACCAAGAAACAGAAAAAGGTGAAACCAAATGAAAACTCCAATACTATCACCAATGAAGTTTGCGAGCACTAAGATAATAGAGATGTTAGGGTTCTCTGACAAAGATTTGAAAATCATCAGTATGAAAAATGCATCAGTGAACAATAACAAATAATTGAGATAAGTGAAAAATGTCTCAGCAAAGAAAGAAAGAAAGAAAGAAAGAAAACCAGAAAGTTTCAGCAAAGAAATAGAAAATATATGAAAAAAAGGAAATTTTAGAACTGTAAAATGTAAGAACTTGAAAAAAAAAAAAAAACCTGTTCTCAGCAGCAGATCCAATAGAACCATTTGTTGAAAAGGTGCTTCTGAACCTTTGTCAAAAATTAAGTTCATTTATTTGTAAGAATCTGTTCATGAGTTGTTAGTTTATGTCTCTATCCTTCTGCCAATATAAACATAGTTTTCATGGCTGTAGGTATACAATATAACATCTTTAAATTAGAAAGACTCATTCTTCAGACTTTTATTTTTTGAAATTACCGTAGCTTTTCTAGTTCCTTTTCCTTTTTATGTATATATATTTTACAGTTATCTTGTCTACATACACACAAGGTGTAAATACACACAGGGTGGTGTGTAAATACACATAAATGTATAAATTACACAAGGTGATGTAAGTAAAATCTGGTGCTGTAAAGAACAAGGTTGCATAGGAACCTGGAATGTTAGGTCCATGAATCAAGGTAAATTGGAAGTGGTCAAACAGGAGATGGCAAGAGTGAACAAAGACATTTTAGGAATCAGTGAACTTAAATGGACTGGAGTGGGTGAATTTAATTCAGATGATCATTATTATGTCTACTACTGTGGGCAAGAATCCTTTAGAAGAAACAAAGTAGCCCTTATGGTCAACAAAAGAGTCCAAAATGCAGTACATGGGTGCAATTTCAAAAATGACAGAATGACCTCTGTTCATTTCCAAGGCAAACCATTCAATACCAGAGTAATTCAAGTCTATGCTGCAACCAGTAATGCTGAAGAAGCTGAAGTTGAATGGTTATATAAAGACCTATAAGACCTTTTAGAACTAACACCCCCCAAAATATGTTCTTTTCACCATGGGGGACTGGAATGCAAAAGTAGGAAGTCAAGAGATACCTGGAGTAACAGGCAAATTTGGCCTTGGAATACAAAACGAAGAAGGGCAAAGGCTAACAGAATTTTGCCAAGAGAACACACTGGTCATAGCAAACACCCTCTTCCAACAACACAAGAGAAGACTCAACACATGAGCATAACCAGATGGTCAATACCAAAATCAGATTGATGATATTCTTTGCAGCCTAGATGGAGAAATTCTATACAGTCAGCAAAAACAAGACTGGGAGCTGACTGTGGCTCAGATCATGAACTCCTTATTGCCAAGTTCAGACTTTTGAGGAAAGTAGGGAAAACCACTAGACCATTCAGGTAAGACCTAAATCAAATCACTTCAATTATACAGTAGAAGTGAGAAATAGCTTCAGGGGATTGATCTGATAGACAGAGTGCCTGAAGAACTATAGACAGAGGTTCATGACATTGTACAGGAGGCAAGGATCAAGATCATCCCCAAGAAAAAGAAATGTCAAAAGGCAAATGGTTGTCTGAGGAGGCCTTACAAATAGCTGAGAAAAGAAGAGAAGCGAAAGGCAAAGGAGAAAAGTAAAGATATACCCAACTGAATGCAGAGTTCCAAAGAAGAGCAAGGAGAGGTAAGAAGGTCTTCCTCAGTGATCAATGCAAAGAAATAGAGGAAAACAATAGAATGGGAAAGTCTAGAGATCTCTTCAAGAAAATTAGAGATACCAAGGGAACAGTTCATATGCAAAAATGGGTGCAATAAAGGACAGAAATGGTATGGACCTAACAGAAACAGAAGATATTAAGAAGAGGTGGCAAGAATATATAGAAGAGCTGTACAAAAAAGATCTTCATGACCCAAATAACCACAATGGTGTGATCCCTCACCTAGAGCTAGACATCCTGGAAGGCCCTAAGTGGGCCTTAGGAACCATCACTACTAACAAAGCTAGTGGAGGTGATGGAGTTCCAGTTGAGCTCTTTCAATCCAAAAGATGATGCTGGGAAAGTGCTGCACTCAATATGCCAGCAAATTTGGAAAACTCAGCAGTGGCCACAGGACTGGAAAAGGTCAGTTTTCATTCCAATCCCAAAGAAAGGCAATGCTAGAGAATGTTCAAGCTACTGCACAATTGCACTCATCTCACATGCCTCCAAAGTAATGCTCAAAATTCTCCAAGCCAGGCTTCAAGAGTACATGAACCGTGAACTTCTGAATGTTCAAGATGGATTTAAAAAAGGCAGAGGAACCTGAGATCAAATTGCCAACATTCACTGGATCATTGAAAAAGCAAGAGAGTTCTAGAAAAACATCTATTTCTGCTTTATTGACTACACCAAAGCTTTTGACTGTGTGGATCATGACAAACTGTGGAAAATTTCTCAAGAGATGGGAATACCAGAACCCCTGACCTGCCTTCTGAGAAATCTGTATGCAGGTCAAGAAGAAAGTTAGAACCAAACATGGAACAATGGACTGGTTCCAAATTGGGAAAGGATTATGTCAAAGCTGTTTACTGTCACTCTGGTTATTTAACTTATATGTAGAGTACATCATGCGAAATGTCAGGCTGGAAGAAGCACAAGCTGGAATCAATGTTGCTGGGAGAAATATCAATAACCTCAGATATGCAGATCACACAACCCTTATGGCAGAAAATGAAGAACTAAAGAGCCTCTTGATGAAGATGAAAGAGGAGAGTGAAAAAGTTGGCTTGAAACTCAGCATTCAGAAAACGAAGATCATGGCATCTGGTCCCATCACTTCATGGCAAATAGATGGAGAGACAATGGAAACAGCGACAGATTTTATTTTTGGGGGCTCCAAAAGCACTGTAGATGGTGAGTGCAGCCATGAAATTACAAGACACTTGCTCCTTAGAAGAAAAGCTATGACCAACCTAAACAGAATATTAACAAGCAGAGACACTATTTTGCCAACAAAGATCCCACTAGTCAAAGCTGTGGTTTTTCCAGTAGTCATGTATGGACGTGAGAGTTGGACTATAAAGAAAGCTGAGTGCCAAAGAATTAATGCTTTTGAACTGTGGTGTTGGAGAAGACTCTTGAGATTCCTTTGGACTGCAAGGAGATCCAACCAGTCAATCATAAAGGAAATCAGTCCTGAATATTCATTGGAAAGACTGATGCTGAAGCTGAAACTCCAATACTTTGGCCACTTGATGTGAAGAACTGACTCATTGGAAAAGATCCTGATGCTGGGAAAGAGTGAAGGCAGGTGGAGAAGGGGACGACAGAGGATGAGATGGTTTGATGGTATCACCAACTTGATGAACATGAGTTTGAGTAGGCTCTGTGAGCTGGTGATGGACAGGATAGCCTGGCGTGCTGCAGTCCATAGGGTCTCAAAGAGTTGCAGATGACTGGGTGACTGAACATACACACACAAGAAGATGTGAGATTTTGGTAAGAATTGCATTAAACCTGTCATCAATTTGAGGAGGTTTGAGTCTTCCAATCATTGAACAGGGCAATGAGTTTTCCTATGTTGAGTCTTCCAATCATTGACTATGGCAACTTTTTCCTTTATTGCAATATTATTTGATTACTTTTGTCTGAGTTTTATGGCTTTAAGCATACAGGTTCTGTAAATGTTTCCTAAGATTTATATGTAATTCCTTCATTTAGGGGGGGAACAATGATAACTGCTGTCATAATTTAAAGGTATTGATTGTCAGTATTCATGTGCTCATGGCTAATATGTTGGAAATCAGCTAATCTTTTATTGTGTGTTATATATTCTTTTTGAGCTCAGTCATGAGTCCTGGATTTTTTTTCTGTAGATTTCTTAAGATTTTCCAATATATGAAATGGAGATTTTTTTCCCCCAAAATGTCTTTTTTATTCTGAAGTACAACATATACTTTTACTATCACTTTATTTGAGGAAATATTTAAAGAACATCTATTCTTAAGAGCTTTTCTTTTTTCAGAGTGTTCCTTTTAAAAATAACCTCTATTCTATAAATAGGTGTCTTGATCCTTGAGAAGATTGATAGTTTTTCTTAAGATCGCCTCTCTTTGTCACTTTCAAGTATACAATACAGTATTATTAACTACAGTCACCATGCTGTACATTATATCCCCATATATGAGCTGTTTAACTATGAGCTCATACCATTAAAAAAAGAAGTTTCCTGCACCAATATTCTGTTTCCTTTGAACTCTTTTTTTCTTCTGATTTGTGTCAGTATTTTCATGTATTAAATTTCAATATCTGATGAGCATTGGTTGTCTGTCTGTTTATAGGAATGTGGCTCTAAAAAGTGTGTTTGAAGTGCTACATTCACTGACGAGGATCATCAAAGTTGCCGATAAACCAGAAAAAAAGTTTCAGAAATAGAGAGAGACATAAGAAAAGACAGATTATAAAGAAAGGATTATTGCTCTCGTCTCTGTAGGGTTATACAGCTTCACCCATTATGTTAAAAAATTTTTTTCTTAATTTATTTATTTGGCTGCACTGGGTCTTCATTGCAGTCAAATAAATAAATTAAGATCAAATAAATTTGATCTTCATTGCAGCATGAGGGATTTTTTTTTTTCTTTTTTCAAGTTGCAGCATGTGGGGTCTAGTTCCCTGATCAGGGATTGAACCCAGGCCCCCTGCACTGGGAGTACAGAATCTTAGCCACTGGACCACCACAGAAGTCTCTCCACCCATTGGCCTCTGCCTCAGTGAATTTGAGCATGATCATGTGACATGCCTTGGCCAATGGGATGAGACATGTGTCACATCTGAGCAGAAGGTTTGTGTTTGTGTGATTTGACTATGTCTGTCTCTCTGCTACCTCCACCAACAGAAAAGCATTTCCATGGTTATGAATTCGCCTTCACTCTGGGTCACGGGATAAGAAAACTCATGGGGTGCAGACAAGCCCTGTCCAGTTAGGTAATAACCAGCAGAGCTGAGGTCAACTATGGTCCTAATGACAAAATAGTTGAGCAAGAAATAAGAGCCTTTTTGTATGCTACTGATGTATTGGGCTATTTGTTATGATTTGAAAGAAAGCTGCCTAATAAACCAATAGGCTAATCTTAGGCTGTTTTTCTTATTCTATACACTGACCTTGAGGAATCTTATCCAACTAAAATACTGAGGACTCTAAATGTCTATTTGAAACTTTGTCTTTCTTTCAAGCTTTAGACCTATATTTCTATTTGCTAACCTTAGCCCAAAAGTCATTCCTTTTAAAGAAAGTTTTCTAAATCCTTTCTCTTTGTACTTGTCCAGCCAAAGTTATATGTTCCCACTCTGTGTTTTACAATCACCTTTAACATGCCTTTATTTATAATATTTACCTCATTGTAATACAATCAGTGATTTTATATATGCTTTTTGCCTCTAGACCAGATCTCCTTGAAAACAGAGACCTTATCGTTCTGTAATCAGCTTGTGTCACATAGTCATGTTCATTAAATATTTGCTGAAATAATGTGATGGTAAAAGTAATATTGGAATCAAAAATAACTATTATCACAGTTTTAGAGAAACTTACATCTCCACATGTTGGAAAACTACTGTGAGACAACAAACATGGCTAAAAATAAGGAAAAAGAGGCACAATTTTAAAGTACAACATTTGTTTTCTACTTAGATGAAAGCAGGTCATTTTCCATTAGAGGAGGGGCAACCCCAAATATTCAGTACAAATTTATGAAATTCTATTGATTTTCCATATTTTTAAAACCTACAATTTTATAGTAAGTGCAGAGAATCTATATATTTTTTTAATAATAAATGGAAAGAAGAGGCTAAGAGGAAAGGGATATTTCACTGACAATCTATCTATTAGACTGTATGCTACATATTTTTATTGTCATATTTCATTCTCTTTAAAAAATTTAAAATTATTATTATTATTAATTTAATTTTATTATTATTATTTTTACTTTACAATATTGTATTTGTTTTGCCATACATCAACATGAATCCGCCATGGGTGTACACATGTTCCCAATCCTGAACCCCCCTCCCACCTCCCTCCCCATACCATCCCTCTGGGTCATCCCAGTGCACCAGCCCCAAGCATCCTGTATCCTGCATTGAACCTAGACTGGTGATTCATTTCTTATATGATATTATAGATGTTTCAATGCCATTCTCCCAAATCATCCCACCCTCTCCCTCTCCCACAGAGTCCAAAAGACTGTTCGATACATCTGTGTCTCTTTTGCTGTCTCGCATACCTGGTTATCATTACCATCTTTCTACTACAAAGCCACAGCCATCAAGACAGTATAGTACTGGTACAAAGACAGAAATATAGATCAATGGAACAAAATAGAAAGCCCAGAGATAAATCCACACACCTATGGACACCTTATCTGCGACAAAGGAGGCAAGAATATACAATGGAGTAAAGACGATCTCTTTAACAAGTGGTGCTGGGAAAACTGGTCAACCATTTGTAAAAGAATGAAACTAGATCACTTTCTAACACCATACACAAAAATAAACTCAAAATGGACTAAAGATCTAAACATAAGACCAGAAACTATAAAACTCCTAGAGGAGAACATAGGCAAAACACTCTCTGACATAAATCACAGCAGGATCCTCCATGACCCACCTCCCAGAATACTGGAAATAAAAGCAAAAATAAACAAATGGGACCTATTTAAACTTAAAATGTTCTGCACAACAAAGGAAACTACAAGGAAGGTGAAAAGACAGCCTTTGAAATGGGAGAAAATAATAGCAAATGAAGCAACTGACAAACAACTAATCTCAAAAATATACAAGCAACTCCTAAAGCTCAAGTCCAGAAAAATAAACGATCCAATCAAAAAATGGGCCAAAGAACTAAATAGACATTTCTCCAAAGAAGACATACAGATGGCTAACAAACACATGAAAAGATGCTCCACATCACCCATTATCAGAGAAATGCAAATCAAAACCACAGTGAGGTACCATTTCACGCCAGTCAGAATGGCAGCGATCCAAAAGCCTACAAGCAATAAACGCTGGAGAGGGTGTGGAGAAAAGGGATCCCTCTTACACTGTTGGTGGGAGTGCAAACTAGTACAGCCACTATGGAGAACAGTGTGGAGATTCCTTATTTCATTCTCTTAAGAACCCTTCATGGGTCTTTTTCAGTTATGGTTTTCTCAAGGTGTATGCCCCATAGGGGGATTGCTGGATTATATGAGAGCTCTAATTTTAGTCTTTTAAGGAACTTCCATGTGTTCTCCCATTGCAGCACTATTTACAATAGCCAGGACATGGAAGCAATCTAAATGTCCATTGACAGATGAATGGATAAAGATGTAGTGTGTGAATATATATATATATATATATATATAACTGAAATATTACTCAGCCATAAAATTGGGTCATCTGTAGAGACATGTCATACAGGGTGAAGTAAATCAGGAAGGGGAAAATAAATATCATACATTAGCGCTTACTTGTGGAATCTAGAAAAATGGTACAGATAAACCTATCTGCAGAGCAAGAATAGAGATGCAGAAGATGGGCATGCAGACATGGGGAGAGGGTGGGGGTGGGCTGAACTGGGAGATTGGGATTGACATATATACACTACCCGTGTAAAATGGATTGCTAGTGAGAAGCCGCTGCATAGCACAGAGAGCTCAGCTCGGTGCTCTGTGGTGACCTAGATGGGTAGGATGGGGGGAGAGTGTGGGAGGGAGGATCAAGAGGGAAGGGATATATGTATACATATAGCTGATTCACGTTGTTACAGAGCAGAAACTAACATGACATTGTAAAGCAACTATACTCCAATAAATAAAAGAACGCTTCATGCTATGCATGTGTCAACACAGACTGGAGTTAAATCATCTGTCCTGGACCACTCTTCTACTAGTGAGTAGAACCAAGGTTCGAACTCTTGTGTCCTGATTTCTCATCTGGCAGTGTTTTGATGATTTACTCTGCTTTAGTTTTAAGAGCCTTTGCTCATGTGTGTACCAAGAGGCCATCGTCCTCCCTTATACACCACTACGGGAGGAAAGAAGATGAAATGTTATGATAAAATGTTAGTATTCTAGAGAGAAGACAATCAAGACCTAATCAGAATTTCATGGTTCCTTCTTCCTCAATGAACTGCTTGTTGATTTGATGCTTCCACATGTTTTCAGTGATCAGTCTGTGATTTATCATCCTGACATGAATAGAGGTTTGAATGTTTAAACTGGAAAAGGAGTTTCCCTAGACAGAGAGAATGACCTAATTTTTTAGCCATTAATAACATGTCAATTTCTATTTCCTTTCTGGCATCTGAAGGACTGCATTATAGGCTCACTGACCCGCTACATTTAATTTGAAAATCAAATTCTCTTTTGAAATCATGGTGATTAAACATTTTATTAGAAAGAGCAGGACTCTATTTTCACCCCTGGAACTAAAAATAGTGGGTAGGGTTTGACATGCTTTGCAATGAGAAGATATTATTAGAATAGAAATTCTTATGAGACTAGACAAGCGTTTGCATTTTTGAAACTACAGATTGTTTTTATATACAGTGTTTTTGAGCAACAACCTTTGTGAAATGCTTGAGTATTTTAAGAATAAGTTTAACAGTCTAATGATTACATTTTGTTTCTCACCAGCTCCTCTTGGTTATGGGCTTTCCAAAAGCAGATGCTGAAGCAGATGAAAAGGAAAGTGAGATGCTTAGTCCAAGAGGCAGTGGACACTTCAGCTGTAACCACTAGACTCTGCACTCTTTCAAATGCTCTTCCTTACTTTTTCAAACACGTCATTACCCTCTGCTTACTCATCTCATTTCTTGCACATATATGTTTGTTGAAGAAGATTATAAAAAATGTTACTGATTTCTTGATTTCATTGATTTCATATTGAGTGTCTACTTTGTGTCTGTTGGTGGTGTGTGTGTGTGTTTGTGTGTATGTGAGACAAGTGCTATTAAGGACATGAAACGTGGAAAATAGAGAGAGAGAGCAACTGAGGACATGAATAAGAGGGTTGTATTTTTTAGGTAGGGTATTCAAAGCAAGCTTGAAATCAAATGTGAGCCGAATCCTGCATTGTTAGAAAAAGTTACGGGAAGGACAAGGCACAGGTTCTAGAAGCAGAAGAAGCAGGAATTCTCTTAGAATATACGAGCAAAAGTTTTCTTCAATATTCAGGCCAGCATTGCTGAAGTATGGGAAATGGGAAGAAGAGGTCAAAATGATTCCGAGCATGTAGGGAAATAATTGCAATGGGAGCTCACTGTGGAGGTTTAACTAGGAGATTGATATAATATGATACAAATGAAAAGTTCAAGTCTTAGAACTAATGGTTTATTTATTTACCTATTTATTTATTTTTGTCTGTGCACGTAGCAGGTGAGATCTTAGTTACCTAACCAGCGGTTGAACCCATGTCCACTGCAGTGGACTGCCAGGGAAGCCCCATAAAAGCTAAAGGTTTAAAGTCCCGATTTTACCACTGTTTTAAATTTAGGCTCAGCAATAATGATGAAGAAGGTAGCACACTAATTGTGTGTATTTTCTCCCATTTCTCTCTGGTGAGCCCATGGTTTGGCTGAATGTGTTATGGCAAGAATTAAGCCTGCATGGAGCCTCTCTAGCCTGGTGGTTTGCCTGCATATGTCAATGAAGTCTGATGCCAGTTGGCGATAGAAATCAACACAGTGTATTAGCTCGATCACTGGGGCATTTTCTGTCTGACTGGGGGTGGTGGACATCAAGGGAATTTGATGAATTTGGAGTAATTCATTAACTGGCAGCTGGGACTAGAATGGAGCCCCAGACACAGACTGCAAAGGTGACAGCCTTGCAAGCAGCAGTCCCTGGAATAACAGCTCATGAACTTTGCCTGCAGCCTCTGTTGGCTGGCAAATAGCACTAGCTTTCAGCCATGCTGGCAGGGACCATGCGGCCATCTGTCCTATAGTATCGGGTTTCCGTGGTGTCCTGTCATTCAGTGAAAACTGCTCACAGACCAGGTACAAGGGAGAAATCTTTAGCATTCCCCACCTCTTCATCTAAAGAAGGAATGATTTCTGGGTGATCTGTGGACAGAATACACGGTATCATCCTTCTGAGATTGCCTGGAAGTGGCAATCTGGGAAGTTAATGCAAATTTTAGGTTCAGAATGGCTGGTTTGTAGTTGCTACATCTCTGTGATTATTCTGCAACTCATTAGGCTGCCGATGATGTGTATTGGAGGATATTTGCCTGTTCATCTGATCTGCAATGTTATTCTTCCTTTCAGTGTTCTGGAGTACTAGGACACTGAGAAATACTATATTTCTCTCTATGTGTATGATATTAAAAGTCTAAATCTACAGGACGAGTCTTTCCTGGTTAATCTCTAGGTATGATTCTGGAATTTCTTGTAGTTGTCTTATTACTGAAAGGCTATAAACAAATATTTTATCCAGTACTCTTTCTTGTAAGACAGGTAGAAGACAGGCATAATCACTAATCCCCTTTCTGCAGGTATAGAACCTGATAGCTAGAGGTTCACTAACAGAATTGAGCAGAAAGGAATTAGTAAGTCATTAACAGGAAAATCAACTTTAACTTAGACAGCATATTAAAAAGCAGAGACATCACTTTGCCAACGAATGTCCATAGAGTCAAAGTTACGGTTTTTCCAGTAGTCATGTACGGATGTAAGAGTTGGACCATAAAGAAGACTGGGTGCTGAAGAATTGATGTTTTCAAGCTGTGGTGCTGGAGAAGACTCTTGAGAGTCCCTTGGATAGGAAGGAGACCAAACCAGTCAATACTAAAGGAAATCAACCTTGAGTGTTCGTTGGAAGGACTGATGTTGAAGCTGAAGCCCCAATACTTTGACCACCTAATATGAAAAGCCAACTCATTGGCTGTGATGCTGAGAAAGATTAAGGGCAGAAAGAGAAAGGGGGTGACAGAGGATGAGATGGTTGGATGGCATCACCGACTCAATGGACATGAGTTTGAGCAAACTCTAGGAGGTAGTGAAAGACAGGGAAGCCTGGCATGCTGCAGTCCATGGGGTCACAAAAAGTCAGACACGACTTAGCAACCAAACAACAACCACCATATATTCAAATGTAGTAGACGAGGACTTGAACTTTCCCCCTCAGAGACCATATATTCTTCTTGGAGAGATGTGATACATAATTAAATTTGCTAAAATTTTAACTGAAAATGCAATATTAGAGAGGTAGTCTAACAGGAGGATGGACTATTTGCACAAGAAGGAGAATACCATATTAAAAATCTAGACTTAAATCGTCATATTTGTCTTTTAAAAAGATCAATATAGCAGCTGTGTTTAAATACACACATGCATATTCATATATACATATCCATATACTGAAAGCAGAAACCAAACTACTTGATTATTCAATGAACAAAGAAAAACCAAGCCTAGCTCCTGGGGCTCAGGATTCTCAGGCAATTGGTTTTATACCTTTGTATATTCTTCACCTATTTGATATACACTACCAGATTCAAACTATGTGTGTTGGTATTAAATGAGAAAGGACTCTTAGAAACAACTAGGATACAGTTAATGGTACTAGGTTAGTCGAGTGGCCATTTAGAAAAATAAAATGCAATTGGATCTCAACTGCTGCCTCAGATGGTGAGGAATCTACCTGCAAAGCAGGAAACCCCGATTTGATCCCTGAGTCAGGAAGATCCCCTGGAGAAAGAAATGGCTACCCACTCCAGTATTCTTGCCTGGGAAATCCCATGGACAGAGGAACCTGGTGGGCTACAGTCCATGGGGTCACAAAGAGTTGGACACAACTAAGTAACTAGCACTTTCTCTTTTCACTTTCACAACTTATACCAAAAAATTGCAAATGGATCATAGATTTAATGTGAAAACTCGAATCTTAGCTTTTAGAAGATACCATGGTAGAATTACATATATGTAATTATATATGTGAACATTTATACCTGAAAAATAAAATGCCAATCTGTAAGAAAAATGACTGATAAACTCAGTTAGATCATCATCATCACCATCACCATCATAAAAGCTGTGACAAATCAAGAAAACACACTTGCAAGGACTAATTTTTCTAATATTGACTTTCTAATAATAAACTCCAATAACTCAATAGAAAAAAATAAGCAAAAGGCAATTCACAGAAAAAATATAAATGGCTCGAATATATGAAAAGATGTCCAATCTCACTCATAATATGAAAAATACAAATCAAAACTATACTGTGATACCAATTTCACTACTAGTTTGGCATATATGTTGCTATTGACAGGAGACTGGGGAAGCAGGCCCTTTCAGACACTCTGGAGAAGAATGCAGATTGTTATAGTCTCCAGCGGGGGAGCAGTGTGATGAAGGCTATCAAAATAGCAAATGCAAAATAACTAAGTACCTTTTGAGCCAACAAGTACACCTCTAAGAATGTATATCTGAAGATATACCTTGCATTCATGAAACTACGTATACCTGACTTTATACAAGACAATATTTTTGAAATAGCAAAATATTAGAAACAATATCCATCAATGGTACATTGTGAAATTACAAAGCCGACTGACTATGGAATAACATGCAACAGTATCAAGAAATAAGAAGACTTTCTTTATGTCCTGTTATAGAACTTTATAACAATGAAAAAAATCAAGGAGCAAGCAGGTACATCTATATTCTATACTTCCATAATATGGGAAAAAGATTAGATGTATGTCTGCATGTATATTCAGAGAATTAATTTCTAATATATGCATGAAATATCTTTGAAACAAAAGAAAGTGATAAAGTTTTTGATCCGAAGGAGAGAGACTAGTTGTCTGAAGTTGAGGACTGGAGAGAGAATTTTCACTACGTGTTCTTTCTTTTCTCATTTTCTATCGTGTAAATGCATAATGTATGGAAACAATATTAAAGAGTAAAACAACCATCAGAAGATAAAGATAAGTTCACGATAAGTAAATATAGACTATCCTAAATTACTCAGGTATTTTTTTCCCCATCTAGTTTCTTATTTAACCTTTATCTCTTTGTTATCACTCCTTTTCACAAATAAGGAAATTGAATTGTAGAGATAAGTAATGTTTCCAAAATCACAGAGCTAAGGATTGAAACTTAGCTGTCACTAACTTGGCCCTGCTTGCATTTTAATGACCAATTCTTTGCTTTTCTCAATAAAGATTTTCTTTTTTTCTTTTTCACAATGGACATTGCATCTATCTGGCACAGAGCATTTTCAGAGTCATTTCATTTTTATAATTTAGGAAGTTTAGGGGTAAGTTTGAGTCCAAAAGCAGACTGCAGCCCATGGAAAAGAAACAAAATCTGAATGCAGTTTGAATCTCCCAATTTAGACTTCAGTTAGCCACTCAGCAGTAGATGCAACTGGCAACTCCACCTTATAGCAACTTGAAAAATGTGATAAATCATTCATCTTTGTTTGAGAGGTCACTTTATTACGGAAGCGCGGGGTGAGGAGCAGCAGTGAAATACTCAGAAGAGCAGCAGGAGACCTGCTTTGGTCTGTACACCCTGTGGGCGTTATGTTTATTCAGTTCTAGTTTACTTTCAAGGAGAAAATTGTGCCCGGTAATTATGTGTCTCTTACTTGTCAGTTCCTGAGAGATCCTCTGACACGTAGGGTGCCAATTATATTGACAGATCCTGTTCCTTGGATTCCACGGTGGCCTGGCTTATCCATGCCCTCTCCCACCTGCTAAGGGCAGATCATTAGAGGAGGTAGAGAGACATCACCAGGAATGGTATGCAGCCAACAAGATGGAGGGCCAAGTTTTCTTTTAATCATAACCCTCCCTCTGACAGAGCAAGTTCCAAGGATGAGACTCATGTAAAACAAGAAGTCTCAGAAGCACAAAGGTGTAAGAACACAGAGAAAGAGTTCATGCTGGTCTCATTGAAATGAGATTGGCTATGAAGCAAGTCTCCAGTTCATGGCTTGGTTTCGTTGTTATTTGATTAAAAAAAAAATAGGGCATCTATTTTGATAGGGTTAATTAAAGTCTGGGTTGAAGCATGAAGATGCCATTTGGCAGTAGTTCTGTGACTTGGGAGCTGAAGTTTCTGATTCAGGTCTTGTCCTTCGTAATTAGAGGGACTCATGATATTAACCTGGCTAGACAACTGTGCCCAAATTACAAGATCTGTAAGAGATTATTTTCTTCTTTCAATAAGCACATATTACATTTACAGTGACTATCCAGTGTTACTTTGCATGTTGCATGCATGCTAGTCACTCAGTCGTGTCCAGCTCTTTGGGGCTCCATGGACTGCAGGCCACCAGGTGCCTCTGCCTGCCGAATTTTCCAGGCAAGAATACTGAAGTGGATTGCCATTTGTTCCTCCAGGGAATGTTCCTGACCCAGGGATTGAACCTGTGTCTCCTACATTAACAGGCAGATTCTTTACCACTGAGCCACCTGGGAAGCCCAGTTTATATGTTAGTGGGTGTTAAATTAGTGCAGTCTTTTCAGAGGGCTGTAAGGATATTTCAGATATATCATTATAATGTTAATATATATTCAATCAACAATTTCACATCGTCATTTTTCTTAAGGAAGTATTTGGAAAAATATGCAAAGATGTATAGAAAGGATGTTTGCTGTGTTATTTATAGTAGATAAAAACTGTGAGTCTTCTTTAAGTATACAAAAATGATACAAAAATGTAAATATACAATCATTGAAATGAAAATATCAATCTATATTTACCAATTTAAGAAAATGTTCTTGTGTTATGTAAGAGAAACAATGTATAAAACTGTATAGTGTGATTCTAATTTTTATATATTTGATATATATAACATGACATATGTAATGTAAAAATACATGATAAAATGTGCCCAGAAATTCTCTTTGTGTAATAGGCCCACTAATATCTTTCTTTTCTTGAAATTTTTGATTGTTCACAGTTTTTAGTTTTTCTGCTATAAACTGGAACTGGTAAGATGAAAAAAAAATTCTGCTAGGGGATCTATCACTCAAACACTCTATCTGAATTTTAAATCAAAATGACAATAAAAAATAGATGGTATTATATGCTCTAACTAAATAAAACTAGTGTACTTATTATACGCTGAATGAACATCTTTCATATTAATACATGGCAGAAAGACTGCCTAAGGTAAGACCCACTAGAAACTTTAAATTGCATTATTTTTCCCTTGCTAATATGTTATCCTTGAATTTCATTTTATCTTTTATTTATGTAAAACCTTACTTATCTTCAATTTATATTCAACTATTTTCTTATTTTCCCTTTGGGAATTAATGACATTGACAACTGTAAGTAATATTAATGGTTAATTTTAAATTGATGTTTTTATCCAAAGAGAGATGATCACTGATACATAAGACTTATGAAGACAGTAAGCAATTTCTTATTCTGTATTCTTCAGTCTCTCTCCATAGCCCCTACTACAGAATTATTCATCAAATAAATTGAGATGACAATGATAGTACCTCCAACTACACATATTTCATTCATTTCCTCACAGATATTTATAGAACCAATGACAACGAATAAGGTAGTGAGCTTGGGGCAATAGGGTATATAAAGTTCATTATTTCAAAGAGCTTTTCTTCAGGTGGGTGATATTTACATATCGTCTGAATCCATGTAATATGTAAGTAAAAGTATGTATGAATACAGTCTATGACACTTCAGAAGAGGGAAGAATTGCTTCTGTTTTCAGACACCTAATCAGGCTCCATGAAATCTGTCTGGACATTGAAGGCTTTGAGGTATTTCTCCAAGTGGAAATCAGAAGGAGGTCCGTTGGGTCTGTCACAAGCTGCAGAGTAGAAATGGGAGATGGAAAAGCTTGTTTGGAGGGTGACTCCCAGTTTGAATTGCCAATAGAAAGAGCTATAAGTAAGTAATCAGTGGAGAGGTAGATTTGGATCAGAATATGGAGAATTTGAATTCTAAACAAAGAAGCCTGCACTGTGTTCAATAGGTCTTCAGTAAGTTGGTAAGTCTGCAGCATTTGAAAAGGTGCTGATATGATTAATGCGTGCCATAAGAGAATCAATCTGGCAATACCTCATAGGATGACTGGAGGGAGAAGACATTTATTTTTAAATGTCTCAATTAATCATCAGAAATTTGTCAATAGTAAATGATTCATTCCTGTCCATGTTTATAATGCTCATTACTATATTTTTTCCACCAACTTCGTTTTTATTCAGAGTTGTGCTGATAAGAGACATGTGCTTGCCTGAGGAAGAGAAATCAAGGAAGATAAATTTCAGTAAGACTCTACTTTTGTTCCAAGTAGATTTCTCATCATTCTAGCCCAAAGAAGGCATTCCTATACTGGCTGAGCACTTATTTTCTGGAATCAGAATATTTAGTTCTGAAGCCTATCACTTACCAGAAATGTGACTTGGAAAACTTCCCTGTATTTCCTGTTCCTCAATTTACTTACTACTGTTTAGAAATAGTTATTGAATTATTCAATAATAATTGAAGAGTTTCAGTTCAGTTCACTTCAGTCACTCAGTCATGTCCGACTCTTGCTACCCCATGAACTGCAGCACGCCAGGCCTCCCTGTCCATCACCAACTCCCAGAATCTACTCAAACTCATGTCCATCGAGTCAGTGATTTCATCCAGTCATCTCATCCTCTGTCGTCCCCTTTTCCTCCTGCCCCCAATCCCTCCCAGCATCAGGATCTTTTCCAATGAGTCAACTCTTTGCATGAGGTGGCCAAAGTATTGGAGTTTCAGCTTTAGCATCAGTCCTTCCAATGAACACCAAGGACTGATTTCCTTTAGGATGGATTGGTTGGATCTGCTTGCACTCCAAGGGACCCTCAAGAGTTGTCTCCAACACTGCTGTTCAAAAGCATCAATTCTTCGGCACTCAGCTTTCTTCACAGTCCAACTCTCACATCCATACATGACCACTGGAAAAACCATAGCTTTGACTAGACGGACCTTTGTTGGCAAAGTAATATCTCTGCTTTTTAATATGCTGTCTAGGTTGGTCATAACTTTCCTTCCAAGGAGTAAGCGTCTTTTAATTTCAAGGCTACAGTCACCATCTGCAATGATTTTGGAGCCTCAAAATAAATTCTGACACTGTTTCCACTGTTTCCCCATCTATTTGCCATGAAGTGATGGGACCAGATGCCATGATCTTCATTTTCTGAATGTTGAGCTTTAAGTCAACTTTTTCACTCTCCTCTTTCACTTTCATCAAGAGGCTTTTTAGTTCCTCTTCACTTTCTGCCATAAGGGTGGTGTCATCTGCATATCTGAGGTTATTGATATTTCTCCCAGCAATCTTGATTCCAGCTTGTGCTTCTTCCAGCCCAGCGTCATCTCACACGCTAATAAAGTAATGCTCAAAATTCTCCAAGCCAGGCTTCAGCAATACATGAACCATGAACTTCCGGATGTTCAAGCTGGTTTTAGAAAAGGCAGAGGAACCAGAGATCAAATTGCCAACATTTGCTGGATCATTGAAAAAGCAAGAGAGTTCCAGAAAAACATCTATTTCTGCTTTATTGACTATGCCAAAGCCCTTGACTGCGTGGATCACAGTAAACTATGGAAAATTCTGAAAGAGATGGGCATACCAGACCACCTGAACTGCCTCTTGAGAAACCTGTATGCAGGTCAGGAAGCAACAGTTAGAACTGGACATTGAACAACAGCCTGGTTCCAAATAGGAAGAGTTTCTGTGATGATCAAATAAAAATAGGAATGAAATGCTCAGAACAGTGATTGCCTGATGCCTGTGTGCATGCTAAGTTGCTTCAGTCATGTCTGACTCTTTGAGATCCCGTGGACTGTAGCCCATCAGACTCCTCTGTCCATGCAATTTCCCAGGCAAGAGTACTGGAGTGGGTTACCATGCTCTCCTCCAGCGGATTTTCCCCATTCAGGGATTGAACCTATGTCTCCTGCATTGCAGGCAGGTTCTCTATTGCTGAGCCACCGGGGACCCTGGATTGTCTCACAGTAAGCCTTTAAGTACTGTTGAAGATATTTTAACCTCCTTTGTGAAAAACAAACAAAAAAGCAAAAAAACCCAAGACGTTTTATTGCTTCTGGATTTGAATTGGTTGTAGTTTCCAGTTCTGCAAGGAGAAAACCAGACCCAGTGATTTGTTGGTTTGTCTGCTTATGGGTTTTGGTTTAGCAAGAGGTGCCACATAATTTATAGAGAAGATGGTAAACTAATACAAGGCTAGGGAATTCATTTCACAGCTCAAGTGAGAAAATTTAATTCTTATAAAACATATTTTATGTCCTAAGTGAACAAACACAATTTCCAATAACAAACACAATTTCCAATAACAAAAATAGTTTACCAATTTAAATGGTCAAATTATTTTAGTTATAGAAGTCTTACTTTAGGAAATAGAGGAAAAGAATTTCATAACTGAGCTTAGAAAGTTGGTATGGTTTAATTCTCTAAGACTTGAATCTCCTTTTTTTGTTGTTTATATGGCACTGGACATTGCCATGGACTCTGAAATACAAATAGCAGATAATTATTATCCTTCCCTTGATTTCATGGTTAGAAGAACCCTCTGGATGGCATAGTTCTCATTATTGAGACTTTCATTTCTTTACCTAAAGTTACTCGAAGACATTCAAGTCCATGATTTCTTATTTTTTATCCCACTTAGAAAATGTGGACGCTACACTGGAAAGTCATTCAGTGTGTGTCCAGATTTGAAATTCCACGAATATAGACGTGTGGATTCAGTATTCCTGGGTGGGTAAGTGCTTGCTGGAGTATTGCACTCCTGAGGTGACATGGTAAATGGATTGATTTCATCTTGTGTGGCCATGTGATTTCATGATTGCAAGTGATTTTGAAGATCATTTGTCCCACGAGTATCTAATGAGGGTCCATTGAAGGTCAGACACTATGCAAAGAACAGGATTAAACAAAGCATAAAGGCGCCTGGTCTCACCGAGCTTGCATTCCACTGCAGGAGACTGATGATATGCGACATAAATAAATAAGACTATTAAGATTGTGCTAAGCTCTGAGTAAAATGAGCCATGGCAACAAGTAGCTGTGAAGACTGTTAGATCAAATTGTTGGAGAATGCTTACTGACTGAGATGATGACACTTGGGTTGTATCTGATCTTAGACACCTCTTTCCAGATCCTTTGTCAAAGAGCCTGCGGTATTCAGTAAAGATGGTGGGGTTGTTTTGTTTGTTTCTTTCTAATAAACTTTGCATTTTAGAAGAGTTTCAGAGTTATACAAAAATTGAGAAAATAGTACAGAGTTTCCATATGCATCATACCAGTGTCTCCTGTGGGTAACATGTTATAGTAGTATGGTGGATTTGTCACAACTAATGAGCCAATTTTGACACACGATTGTTAGCTAAAGGCCATACTTCACTCCTTAGTTTTTACCTTATGTCCTTTATTTCTCTTCTAGGATTCCATTCAGGAAACTACATTACATTTTTTTGGTCCTATCTCCTTCGAGGTCTCTAGGCTTGATTGTTTCTCAGATTTTTTTTTGGTTTCTTTTTGATAACCCTGACAATTTTGTGGAGTACTGGTCATGTATTTGGCCCTCAAATTAATATTTGTCTGATGATTTTTCTCACAATTGGATTGGACTTAGATGTGTCTAAGAGCAGACTACAGAGGTCAGCTGTCGTTCTCATTACATCATATCAAGGATATATACAAGCATCATGAGATATCAGTGAATTATCACTGTGGGTATAACATTGATCACCTGATTGAGTTAGTAACTGTCAGTTTTACTCACTGGAAAATTGCTCTCCACTGCTCTTGTTTTTAGCACTTGTTTTTAGTGTGTTATTTGGAAGAAAGTCACTGTGTGCAACACACACTTAAGGAATGGGGATTTATGTTTCAAGGGTGGAGCATGTATGCAAACTATTTGGAATTCTTCATGGGAAACGTGTATTCTACATCACTTACTCATTCATTCAATTGTTTATATTGGTGTGAACTCACAGATATATAATTTATATTGTGACTTATAAAGCAATTTTACCTTATTTATTTTGTTACTCAATTTTTTTTCTGCTTTGGCCATTGAGGAATCTTTCAGTTAGTTCTTTGTATCCTTTTGATATATTGCCATCATTGTAGTTTTCTTTTTTTTTTTGAGCACGTCCTTACTTTTTGGCACTATAAGAAGTTCTGGGTTCATCTTGTAAGTTTTCTGGTACAGTCTTAAAATGAACCTTTTCTCTGAGGAGAGCTGGTTCCTTTTCACTGGAGAACTAAATTAGAAACCAAGATCTGCATGCTTATTGCTGCTGGGGTGTTGTTGCTTCTAGTCCCCACGCTGAGAGTGCAAGGAAATATACGTATGTGTGTGCTCAGTCGCTTCAGTCGTGGCTGACTCTTTAAAACCCTGTGGACTGTAGCCCATCAAGTTCCTCTGTCCATGGGATCCTCCAGGAAAAAATACTGGAGTGGGTTGCCATGACCTCCTCTAGGGGATCTTCCATACCCAGGGACCGAGCCTGTGCCTTCCATGTCTCCTGCATTTGTAGGCAGATTCTTTACCCACTGAGCCACTTGGGAAGCCCATGTGTGTATAATAACACATAAATAAATATACAACATTTATAAGTATTTCTATATGTAGCTAACTCTATGTATATTAAGCTAAACATGAGTTCATACTGATGTCAATAACTCCAATCCATTATCACATTGTTTCTTCAAGCTTCATCCCCTTGCTGATCTGAAAACTTCAACAATTAGAAACCTGCATCCCTGCATCCATCATCCATTGACTTAGTTGTTCAGTTTCAGTAAACACACACAGTTATTCCTGAATCCTTAACCTGTGTCCCCATGGAAAACAGATTTATAAATGAGAATATGATGCTCATATAAAAAATTTTTTCTTCTTACTATGAATCTGTTTCCTTGCAGTAGTTTGCTGTTCCGGTTTTGTTTTCTTGGTCAGGGAATTTTTCTTTCAATTTTTTTTTAATGTGGACTATTTTTAAAGCATTTATTGAATATTGCCTCTCTTTTGTTTTGTTCTTTTTTTGGCCCCAAGGCATGCAGACTCTTAGCTCCCTGACTTGAGATTGAACCCACACCCCTTGCATTGGGAGGCAAAATCTTAACCACTGGAATGCCAAGGAAGTTTCCCTTTTTCTAATTTTAGATGGCAGACTTCATGTACAACTTTATGCTGCTTAGATAGATAGCAAGAAAATTAAGGAGGATTCTTTGTCATCCATTCTATTTAATAAATGTGTGAATAGAAAATGGACCATAAGCATTTTGTGGATGTGAAATAGAACATGAGAAAGGGTATGAATAAGCTGTTCTTTTTATGAAAGAAATGAGGGGAGAAGGCAGAGGAGTCTAGAACCAAGAATATAGAAAGCTTAGTTGACAAGAACAGTAGAGATAGAAGATGACCCATTGGCTGGCAATAGAGGAAGATTTGGGGCTTCCCTGGTGTCTGAGACGGTAAAGAGTCTGCCTGCAATTCAGGAGACCTGGGTTCAATCCTGGGTTGGGAAGATCCCTTGGAGAAGGAAATGGCAAACCACTCCAGTGTCTTGCTTGGAAAGTCCAATGGATGGAGGAGCAGCCTGGTGGATTAGAGTCCAAGGGGTCACAAAGCATCAGACATGACTGAGTGACTAACACTTTCACTTTATCAGAGGAGGATTTTGGAAGAAAGGGAAATGAAAGTTTCCTTACATAGCGTGAGTATGTAAAGATACACTCCAATATTTTCTTCTAAATATTTTTGCATTTCATAATTAAGGCTTCCTTTTACATATATTTGTGGTGTTATAAAAATAATCCTGCTTTTTCATGTGGTTAACCAAATATCTGAGTACATGTTATTGAACAGTCAATATTTTCCTTGTTGATCTGTGTTGCTACCCCTTTCACTCATGCACTTCTTTCTTTATTTGTATGGGTCTGGACTCTGAATTCTTTCTCCCATTGGTCTATTTCTACATCCTTATGTGATTCTGCATTGTCTTAATAATTATAGTTTTATGATAATTTGATATCTCATTAGATAAATTGTTCTGGCTTGTTTTCTACCCAAAATTGTCAGGATAATTGTGTCACGATTATTCTTGCTCATAGTTGGTCAACTTCCATGAAAAACCCTATTGTGGTTGTGAACAGCATTGAATTTATAGACTAACCTAACCTTGTTTAGGTTGAGAAACAAAAATTTATTTCTCACAGTTCTGGTGGTTGGGAAGTTCAAGATCAAGGAGCCAGGAGATTTGGGATCTGGTGAGAGATTTCTGATTTTAAAAAACAGCCATCTTCTTGCTGTATCCTCACCAAGGGTGAGGGGAATCTCTGGACTGTCTTTTAGTTTACTAAAATCGTGTCCGACTCTGCGACCCCATGAATCGTAGCATGCCAGGCCTCCCTGTCCATCACCAACTCCCGGAGTTTACCCAAACCCATATCCATCGAGTTGGTGATGCCATCTAGCCATCTCATCCTCTGTTGTCCCCTTCTCCTGCTGCCCCCAATCTGCCCCAGCATCAGAGTCTTTTCCAATGAGTCAACTCTTTGCATGAGGTGGCCAAAGTATTGAGTTTCAGCTTTAGCATCAGTCCTTCCAATGAACACCCAGGACTGATCTCCTTTAGGATGGACTGGTTGGATCTCCTTGCAGTCCAAGGGACTCTCAGGAGTCTTCTCCAACACCACAGTTCAAAAGCATCAATTCTTCAGTGCTCAGCTTTCTTCACAGTCCAACTCTCACATCCATACATGACCACAGGAAAAACCATAGCCTTGACTAGATGGACTTTTGTTGGCAAAGTAATGTCTCTGCTTTTTAATATGCTATTGGTCATAACTTTCCTTCCAAGGAGTAAGCGTCTTTTAATTTCATGGCTGCAATCACCATCTGCAATGATTTTGGAGCCCAAAAAAATGAAGTCTGACACTGTTTCCACTGTTTCCCCATCTATTTGCCGTGAAGTGATGGGACCAGATGCCATGATCTTCGTTTTCTGAATGTTGAGCTTTAAGCCAACTTTTTCACTCTCCTCTTTTACTTTCATCAAGAGCCGTTTCAGTTCCTCTTCACTTTCTGCCATAAGGGTGGTATCATCTGCATATCTGAGGTTATTGATTTCTCCTGGCAATCTTGATTCCAGCTTGTGCTCCCTCCAGCCCAGCATTTTTCATGATGTACTCTGCATAGAAGTTAAATAAGCAGGGTCACAATATACAGCCTTGATGTACTCCTTTTCCTATTTGGAATCAGTCTGTTGTTCCATGCCCAGTTCTAACTGTTGCTTCCTGACATGCATACAGGTTTGTCAAGAGGCAGGTCAGGTGCTGTGGTATTCCCATCTCTCTCAGAATTTTCCACAGTTTATTGTGATCCACACAGTCAAAGGCTTTGGCATGGTCCATAAAGCAGAAATAGATGTTTTTCTGGAACTCTCTTGCTTTTTCCATGATCCAGCGGATGTTGGCAATTTGATCTCTGGTTCCTCTGCCTTTTCTAAAACACCAGCCTGGACATCTGGGACTGTCTTTTAAGAGGGTGCTAATCTCATTCATGAGGGCTCCACCTTCATGGCCTGATCTCGTCCCCAAAGCCTCATCTCCTAATACTATCACTTCAGGGATTAGATTTCAACACATGAATTTAGGGAGGAGCACAGACATTTAGTGGCAGCATTCTTCTCTTGATTCTCCCACATTTATGTCCTTTTTGTGTAAGATGCTTGTATTCCATTACAATAGTCTGAAAAGTATTAACCCGTTCCAGTGTTAATGTCATGTCTAGGCCCAAAGTCTCATCTAAATATCTAAATCAGATATGAATGAGAATCAAGATACAATTCCTCCCGAGACAAATTGCTCTCTAGCTGTAGCTCTGTGAAACTGAACAAATTTTTTGCTTCCAAAATGCAATACTGGAACAGGCATAGGATAAACGTTTCCATTCCAAAAGGGAGAAATAGGAAAGAAGAAAGGACAGGTCCTGAGCAAGTCCAAAACCCAACAAGGCAAACATCATTAAATCCTAGGGCTCCAGGATAGCCTAATGCTCTGCCTTCCTGGCCCCCTGGCACAGGGGAGTTCACCTTTTGGATGCGCTTGAGCAGAAGTCCTGCTTTCTGATACACTGGGGCGAGGATCTTGCCTCCGGATCCAATGGGGTTCCCATCCTGCCTTTGCAGCTTGACAAGCACAGGTTGGAGCCCCAAGGCTGTCTGCCTACAGCTTTGTGCAGCCCTGCCCCCACCACTCTGGGTACTTTCTGCCTGGCTCCCTTTCTGCCTATGGATGTTGGTCTTGTTTGAAATCTAGGTGGAGGTATCCATGCCCCCAGCGCCTAGGCACCTGGTGGAGGCAATGCACATGGAGGCCACCAAAGTTTGCTGCCTGTGTTCCCTGCAGAGTGACTACTAAGGCTTGTGCAGGACTGAGTTCTCCAGAGCTCTATCTGGGGCAGCTGAGAAGCCTGGCAACAGAGTGCAGGGAGCGCAGTTTGCGCCTGATGTGAGATGGTGCTGGGCAGTGGCCCCAGGTCCTGCGGGTACCAGGGCCCCTCCTGTGAAACTGCTCTGCTGTCAGGTCTTGCTCTCTGGGACTGTGATGGGAGGGGCAGTCTGGATGGTCTCTGAACTGCCTTACAGATCATCCTTTCATTGTCTTGGAGAAGAGCTCCTGTATTCTGTTGAGATGGCTGATTACCTGACTAATCATCCGATCATTTCACCTCTTGGCTACACTCTTAATATTCTTTCCTGAGCAACCTTTCTTATTCTTTCTCATATTAATAGGCTGAGAATCTTCCATATCTTTAAGTTGTGCTTTCCCTTTTAATTAACAATTCTGTTTTAAAATCATTTTCCCCCCACATTTTACTATAAGCAGCCAGTAGCCAAGCCACACCTTAAACACTTTGCTTAGAAACATGTGTGCATGCACACAGTCAGTCATGTCCCACTCTGTGTGACCCCATGGACTGTAGCCCACCCAGCTCCTCAGTCCATGGCATTTTCTAGGCAAGAATATTGAACTAGGTTGCTGTTTCCTCTTGCAGGGGATCTTCCCCACCCAGGAATCGAACCCATTCTTCTTGTGCTTACTGCATTATTGGCAGGTGGAGTCTTTACTACCGCATCACCTGGGAAGCTCTGCTTAGAATTAGTTTCAGTTTAACGTAAAGTTTCATTACTAGCAAGTTCTACCTTCCAGAAACACTAGAACATAAACATAATTCAGCCAAGTTCTTTGCCATTGTACCAAGGATGACTTTCCTCCATTGTCCAAAATGTCTTTCTCATTTCTATCTGAGATCTCATCAGAATGGTCTTTACCAACAATTTTCTTACCAGCATTCTCTTCAAGATCCCTTAAGTGAAGTCATTCAGTCATGTCTGACTCTTTGCAATCCCATGGACTGTACCATGGGGTTCTCTACCAGGCTTCTCAGTCCACGGGATTTTCCAGGCAAGAGTACTGGAGTAGGTTGCCATTTCCTTCTCCGGGGAATCTTCCCGACCCAGGGTTTGAACAATGTAGGCAGATGCTTTACCCTCTGAGCCACCAGGGAAGACCCAAGATCCCTTAGGTATTCTCTAAGAAGACTGAGAGTTGCTCTAAAGCTTTCTCTTTTCTTTCTGAGCTCCCATGAGGATCACTCTTAACAGTTTGTTGTAATGTAGACTGATTTTTTTTTGTTAGCATAAATCTCAGAATTCCTCCAGCCTCTATGCATTACCCAGTTCCAAAGCTGCTCCCTCATTTTTTAAGTATTTGTTTCAATAGTACCCCACTCCCAGGACCAGTTTCTGTCTTAGTCCCTTTGGGTTGCTATAATACAAATACTATAGACTGGGTGACTTATGAACAAAAGAATTTTTTTCTCACACTTCTTGAGGTGTAGAAGTTCAAGATCAAAAAGCCAGCAAATTTGGTGTCTGGTGAGAGCCCCTAACTGGTTTTTACAGATCACTATCTTCATGCTGCATTCTCACATGGTGGAAGAGGAGAGGGAACTCTCTGGGATCTCTTAGAAGGGCATTAATCCTGCTCATGAAATCTCTACCCTCATGAATTAATCACCTTCCCCAAATCTTGCATCCAAATTCCATCACACTGGAGATTAGGTTACAACATATGGGTTTGGGGAGGAAACAAACATTCAGTCTATAGCAGTTACATATAAAATTCTTTGTGTTCACTCAGTACGATGTCACCCAGCAATTCCACTCCTAGACATACACCCACAGAAAACCATAATTCAGAAAAACACATGCACCCCCAATGTTCATAGCAGCACTGTTTACGATAGCCAGGACACGTGGAAGCAACCTTGATGTCCATGGACTGATGAATGGATAAAGAATATGTGGTAGATACATGTAATGGAATATTACTGAGCCATAAAAAGGAACAAGACTGGGTCATTTGTAGAGGTGTAGATGGACCTAGTGGAGAAGGCAATGGCAAGTCACTCCAGTACTCTTGCCTAGAAAATCTCATGGATGGAGGAGCTTGTTAGGCTGCAGTTCAAGGGGTCGCTATGAGTCGGACATGACTGAGTGACTTCACTTTCACTTTTCACTTTCATGCATTGGAGAAGGAAATGGCAACCCACTCCAGTGTTCTTGCCTGGAGAACCCCAGGGATGGCGGAGCCTGGTGGGCTGCATAGTCCAGTCTATGAGGTCGCATAGAGTCGGACACGACTGAAGCGACTTAGCAGCAGCAGCAGCAGATGGACCTAGAGACAGTCACACAGAGTAAAGAAAGTCAGAAAAAGAAAAACAAGAATCTAGAAAAATGGTATAGATGATCTTATTTCCCAAGTAGAAATAGAGACACAGACATAGAGAACAAATGTATGGGCACCAAGGTGGGGGAAATGGGGTGTAGGATTGACATATAGACACTATTAATACTATATATAAAATAGGTAACTAGTGAGAACCTACTGTATAGCACAGGGAACTCTACCCAATGCTCTGTGCGGTGACCTAAATTGGAAGGAAATCCAGAAAAGAGGAGATTTATGTATACATACAGTTGATTCACTTTGCTGTACAGCAGAAACTGACACAACATTGTAAGGCAACTATAGTGCAATAGGGAAAACATTATTAAAGGGGAGGAAGCCAAGGCATTATATTGCTGCACTGACGTTATATTGGAAAGATCGTTTTAAAAGATCACTGGTAAATACCAAGAATTGTGACTGGGGCGATGTTTTTCTGGAATTCTCTTGCTTTTTCTATGATTCATCCGAGGTTGGCAATTTGATCTCTGGTTCCTCTGCCTTTTCTAAATCCAGCTTGAACATCTGGAAGTTCTCGGTTCACATACTGTTGAAGCCTGGCTTGGAGAATTTTGAGCACTGCTTCGCTAGCATGTGAGATGAGTGCAATTGTGTGATAGTTTGAACATTTTTTCCTTTATGTCCTTATTCCTCAAATAGTTATTTTAAAAGATGTATAGCACATATTTTCCAGCTTTTAGTGTTGCTTTATATTAGTTGGTCATAGTGTTAAAAATGGAAGTTTTTTTACATTTGGTCTTTCTCCTTAAAAATGGACAAGAAAAAAATTTATGTGAAGACCAAAACCTACCATGTAACATTATAAAACAGTTTGGAAATTGTGGCAACAAAAATAACCATTGCAGCGTTTTTGAACTTCTGTAAAAATGACCCATTTTCCAACAACTCTTTACACATCAACATATGTTGTTCAAATATTTGATATGATTCAGCCATTTCATTTTTACTTTGTGAAGCACATATTGCAAATAGTCTCATCATATACAGTCATTTGTGCAAGTAATTTTCTCAAACAATAAAACAGTACATAGATGTGTAAGAAAGCATGGCTGTTTAAATATTTAAATAACACTCAGATAATGTACTTTAATCAAATAGAAGCAATTTCCCGCTTTTCCCTATTATTTGATGCCGATTCATATAGTCAAACACTGTTTGTAAAGTTATCTTTTGAACATCACACATTTAAATCACATCACTTTAACAGGTAACCCCAAGCAGTACCACTATGGAATGTAGGAAAATGGACCTGATTCTGGTCTGTGCTAAGGGACCCCTTCTTCCTCTAGCTCTTTGGAGATCTTGCTTTGAAATTTTCTAAGTGCCCCTAACCTTCAACCATCAGGGTGGCATTACCTTCTAGGCAAGGTACCAGGAGCCCATACACTTTCTAAGTGGGACATTCAATTCACCATCCATCTATGGGGTCAACCAGATGCCCAGAGGAGCCCTGTAACTCATGCAACGACTTATGTATCACTTCCTGGAAGATGGTCTGGGCAGCCCATCATTCTTGCTACAATCATCTAATTTCATTCTTGGGAAACTGGACCCTCAGAAAGATACTGACACATGAAATTTCTTGGCAGTCCAATGGTTAGGACTTTGTGCTTTCACTGCAGGGAGTATGGGTTCAGTTTCTGTTTGGAGAACAGAAAGCTGCTCAGCACAGCACCGTCCCCCTCCCCCCCACAAAAAAAAGATGCTGGCACAGTGATTTGGGAAGACTCAAAAAATATTTGCTCATGTATCCTAGAGGGGACTTCCTGCCAAAGATGTGTTATGAAAAGACGCCCTTTCCTATCCCATCTCTGTGGTCTGTTTCACTTATCCTTTATATAAGGATACCAGCAAGTTTCCTAAGGGTGGAAAAATCTTAGAGGAAGCACAATAACCTTTGCATTTCCATCTTCTCCTTAGGAAGTCAAGTTTACAGTTATTTCCAGAGGAGTTAAATGGGCCTCACTTTCCTGGCGTGCACGTTCAGTCGCTTAGTTGAATCCGACTCTTTGTGACAACATGGACAGTAGCCCACCAGGCTCTGCTGTCCATGGAATTCTCCAGGCAAGAATACTGGAGTGGGTTGCCATTCCCTTCTCCAGGGGATCTTCCTGACCCAGGGATCAAACCCACATCTCTTACGTCTCCTTCATTGGCAAGCAGATTCTTTACCACTACTGCTACCTGGGAAGCTCACTTTCCTGGGAGGAGGGTTAATGCCGTCTTCCATGCCCACAGTTGCTATGAGAATCCTGAGAGATGGAGCCTGGCTCCTGGATCTTACTGATGGCTTCTGGGTTCTAAGACCAAGCCCCAGAATCCCAATGCAATCATTTGCTGAGGCCCAAGCAGTGTGATGAAATATGGTGGTAAAAGCTTCATATAAATCTACACTTTTTTTCTTTTTTTGTAGCCCAAATGCCAAAACATGGCAAGACAGAGGCCATTTTCACTGATTTCTGACCCATTCAGAAATACTGGAAATCTCTGGAGAAGCAGTGATAGGGAAATTTACAGCTCAGCTTTGCCGACCCAGTAAATTTAGATGAGAATCAAAATGTATTATTGGTTCGTGGGCTTTTTCTTTCTTTGCAGGGGTGCAGACAAGTTATGAAAGAGGCTCTGAAAACTCATCCAAATATGTCCATGATGATGTGTTAACGTTCTGGGAGAAAAAGCTTTTGGGAAAAAAAAACAGTCTTCTCGTTTTCAAAACTTTTTGTTTGCTTTTCCTGGATTACTCCTGCCTGAGACTAAAAAGCAAGTAGAAAAACAGTGATTTAAGCACAATAGTGGTAGATATAAATCAATGCTCATCCAGGTCTTCTGTATTATGAGTGGTATCTTTGGAGATATTAATTCACTATTCACAACACTATATAAATAGAGAATGATGAGAGAACCATGCATTTAATTATTTACTTTTTGACTGAGACATAGAGAAGTGTCTTCAATGGTATTATTACAAAGTCAGACATCAGGTGGTTGAGCAAATATCAGAGAACAGAATACAGGTGATCCGGGGGTCTATTATCTCATGCCCTCTGAAACAGGAGGTCTGGAGGAGGATTCAAGGGATTCAGGAAGCCCATCCTCCGTATTTCAAAAGGCTTAAATAAGGAGGTGAACTCAGGGACTTCCCTAGCAGTCCAGTGGTCAAGACTTTGCCTTCCAATGCGGGGGTGTGAGTTTGATCTTTGGTCCTGGAACTAAGATCCCACATGCCTTGGTGCCCAAAAAGACTAAAACATAAATAATACTATAACAAATTCAATAAAGACTTTAAAAATGGTCTGCATGCAAAAAAAAAAAATCTTTAAAAAGGTAAAGAAAAAGAGTTGGACTCAGATTCACAGGCTCCTTCTGCTCACCCCATTCTGTATTCTACACAGTAGACTTGGAAGAAAGTCATAGGGATTCTGAGAACTTGACCAGCTGCCTGGGGGACACTGGGGCTAACTTCTCCTGAAGCAAATTGCCAAAATCTTATTAGTGCAGAGAGAAGTTTGAAGGGTAAACTGTAAAAGGAACAGAGTGGAGGAGGGGGAAAGAGGGGAAGAAAAATGGGATGGGAGGGATCTATTGATTCTCTAATGGGAGTTAATTTGAATTTTTTGGCACAGTGCTACTGTATCAATTTAACGGGCTGAACTGAAAGCAACAGAGACAATACCAAAAGATGTGGACCACAAAGGGAACATCCCTCCATTTCTTCTGGGTGCATGCTCAGTCGCATTCGACTCTTTGTGACCTCATGGACTGTAGCCCATTGGGCTCCTCTGTCCATGGGACTTCCCAGGCATGAAGACTGGAGTGGGTTTCTGTTTCTTTCTCTAGGGAATCTTCCCAACCCCAGGATCGAACCTGTGTCTCCTGACTTTGGCAGGTGGCTTCTTTACCACTGAGCCACCTGGGAAGCCCCATTTCAGCTGAAGTTCAGCCAGTTAGCAGACAGGGTCTGCAAACTGTGTTCCTCGTTTTGAGCCTGAAGCTTTCTCGTGTTGGAATAAAAAAACAAGCACATATGCAAGTAATAATAATACAGCCTTATGAAACTAATTCAACACCTGTATTTATTATTTGCATAGGTACTGGGTGGATTAAACAGAACTTTGTCATCTCATAGTTCTGGAGGCCGGAAGTCTTAAGATCCAGGTGTCATCAGGGTTGGTTCCTCCTGAAGGCTGGATGAAGAACCTGTCCCAGGTTTCTCTGCTCACTTCTGGTGGTTTGCTAGCATTCCTTGGTTTGTAGATATATCACCCTAGTTCTTCCTTCAACTTGGCATGTCTTTCTCATTGTGTGCAAGTCTGTCTTTATGTCCAAATTTCGACCTTTGTAAGACTTCAATCTTAATGGAAGAGGGCTCACCCTAATGACCTCATCTTAATTTAATCAACTGCCAAGACTGTATTTCCAAGTAAGGTCTCATTCACTGGTACTGGCATAATTTCGGCACATGAATGTTCTGAGAGATGCACTTTTACCCGTAACAGGCATGGGTATAATAATGAATTTTAATATAGCCACATTTAAAAGGGAAAGAACAAAATAAAGTAAAAGGTATTACATTTTAATTTAAGAAACTAAATTCTAGTGTAGCTCCTGTGTCATAATTAAAGGAGGTCATAGTCATATCAAAACTATCTTATTTGTGATATTTGGTACAACATATGTGAGTGTTTTTGAGGATAATACCTATAAAGAGAGAGCCCCAGGCAGAAAGGTGTTAATATATATTGTGGGACATAATTTTATGACTGAAATATCTCTAACCACAGAAAGCATCATGACACAGCTTTTTCTAGGAATAAGTGATGACTTTCTAATGTTAAGCCATTTGTGTTCTTTTTCTACTTTCATTATATCAAGTTTGGTTCTGCCTCTTCCTTCACCATACCTTCCTGGTCTTATCTTTAAATGCTCTACACCTGAGGTTTTTGTCACCTGTGTGTGTGTGTGTGTGTGTGTGTGTGTGTGTTAGTCGTTCAGCCGTGTCTGACTCTTTGTGACCCCCAAGGACTGTAGCCCACCAGTCTCCTCTGCCCATAAAATTCTCCAGGCAAGAATACTGGAGTGGGTTGCCATTCCCTTCTCCAGGGAATCTTCCCCACCCAGGGATCAAACCCAGGTCTCCCACATTGCAGGCCGAATCTTTACCATCTGAGCCACCAGCAAAGCCCAGAAATGGGCATATTCCCTATAAAAAGTTTTAGTCAGGAACAGAGAATAAGCATTTTCTATTGAGCATAATTTGGTTAGGAAACAGGTGAGTGTACTTCCTGAGTGATGCAAAATTACAAATAGCTCTGTGATCTTGAAAATTATCCTTGATTTCACCTGTATTTATCACATATTGACTATCTTAGGAAATGAATCACTATCACATGATTAAAATAACCTCTATATTTTAATTCTTAGGGCTCCTATGGGAATAAAATCAAGCTTCTCTGTATGTAAAAAGGAACTGAAGAACGGATGTAAAATCTCACGGAAAGAATAATAAAAATGCTTCTAGAAACCTACAATGCTAGCAGTATTCTATGACTGGAGAGACTTGGTCAAAAATTGATAAATTGATGCTGGGGCATTAGTGGATGTAACATAAAGAACACACACACACACACACACTCTTCCTTATGTTGTAAGTACCCTACATACAAACCATCAAGTTGCAAACTTTCAAAGATGTGAATGGTGCATTCTCAAGTCCAATCGTGTTAAGTTCGTTCATGCGTCTGGTATTCATTGTCTTGTGAGTGCATCTTCTCCTAGCGGCGGTCCTTTTGTGTACTTTACTGTACTGTATAGAGGGCAGTAGAGCAGTGTCTTTATTTCAAGACCAGGATGTCTGGAAGCAAGAGTAAAAGCAGTGGTGGTGTAGCTGGTACTTAATGTACTTTTCAGGGTACTGTCCTGTAAGATTAAACATCTTTTGTTACTTTTTGTGTGTGTGTTTTTTAATGTATTATTTGTGTGAAAAGTATTATAAATCTACTACAGTACAGTGGTCTATAGCTGCCCTGGAGAAGGAAATGGCAACTCACTCCAGTATTCTTGCCTGGAGAATCCCATGACAGTGGAGCCTGGCAGGCCACAGTCTGTAGGGTCTCAAAGAGTCGGACACGGCTGAAGCAACTTAGGATGCATGGATACACTATATAGTTGATCGTGGTAATCGGGGACCTAGGCTAACTTTTTTGGACTTCTAAACGAATAGGACTTATGAACACACTCATGGGATGGAACTCATTCCTGTGTAGGGGACTTACTGCTCCAGGATTCTAAGACTGGATGATTTTGTTGGGCTTATAAACAAATTCGACTTATGAATGCACTTTCAGGATGGAACTCGTTCCTAAGTAAGGGACTTATTGCTCCAGGATTCTAAGCCCGGATGATACCCATTTTCCCCATAGTGTATTTACTCAAAAACAAATGGGTTGATCATTGAGATCTGTCAGTTGCTATCTCAACTCATATGGAGGAAAATCACACAGAGAATCATCCTGCTGGGTTGATTCTAGACTCTCATTATGTCACCAAGTTCCACTCATGCCACAACAAAGGTTTACAGAAAGTTAGAGAAGGTAGAGATCACTTAGTTCTCCCCTCTGTGGATAAGGACACAGGTGAAATGACTTGCCCAAGATTATTTGTGCTTCCTGGAATATCCTGATCTAGAATCCCCTGGAGTCCCTTCAAATGTTCTTTTCACCACATCACAGTTGGCTCAGGAACTTTCAGGCCTTGAGTTTAGAAAAATTCCTTCATTTCCATTCTAGGTGCTTTAAATTTATATTTAGAGCTAGTTGTACTGTTTCAAGGATGGGAGGATATTATAGAGCACCCCTGGATTATTTCAGTTGTGTGTGTTTGGGAGCTTGGAGGGAGAGGGAGAGCTAGAGCTCATCAGTGAAGTACATTGTCAATCACTTAGCTACAAAAATAAATAAGAATCTTCAGAGAGAACTTCTGTTTATAATATGTGCTTATATGATCTGACAGTCTCACTTTCCAAAATTGAATTAATAAATCATTCACAGTACTGGCTGGAATAGTTAATACACTTTCCTTGCCCCAGCAGAGAGGAAAATGGCCCTGCTTTCCTTAGCTTTATGACACATTAAGCCTAAATAGAATTAATGATTCAGCTCTTGAATCATATTTACTGTGGAGGGCCCCACGTGAAGGCCAGTGAGCTACAGAAATATGCAGGAAACTTCTTATATTATTAAAAACAGCTTTTTTATTATTGGCTCTGGAAACGTTCAGCTGTTATTACTTGATAACATAAACCATATGCACACACACGAGTGTGTGTAGGAATTTTCCAAGGTTTTAAATATATTAAACTATTAGGATTGGGATTTGGAGATTGTACCCACTTCTATATTTAAGATAGATAACCAACCAGGATCAATTGCAAAACAATTTATAAGGAAAACATACCTATGTTTTATTACTAGTATTTTGTATTATCATACTATTTATTTTTAATTTAATTTTTATTGGAAGTATAGTTGATTTACAATCTTGTGCGAGTTTCAGGTGTAAAGCAAAGTGAATCAGTTATACTAAGACATATATCCCATCTTTTTAAGATTCCTTTCCCATATAGGTCATTACAGGGTATTGAGTAGAGTTTCCTATGCTATACAGTAGGTTCTTATTTGTTACCTATTTTATATAGTAGTGTGTATATGTCAATTCCAATCTCTCAATTTATCCTCCCATCCCATGATGCTATTTAATCTGTCTTGAATTTTCTGAATCTCTTTATACCCTGTGGTGAGAGAGAAATAGGGTTAGAGGTGGAAGGACTGCTGCTGCTGGTGCTAAGTCTCTTCAGTCGTGTCTGACTCTGTGCGACCCCAAGGATGGCAGTCCACCAGGCTCCCCCGTCCCTGGGATTCTCCAGGCAAGAATACTGGAATGGGTTGTCATTTCCTTCTCCAATGCATGAAAGTGAAAGTGAAGCCACTCAGTCGTGTCTGACTCTAAGTGACCCCATGGACTGAAGCCTACCAGGACAGAGGGAGGGAAAGAGAGAGGGAGACAGAAGGATATATAGAGAGATACACAGAAATACAGAGATTGAACAGAAATGCAATTCTTGATGGCCTTCAAGGGGCAATTTAATGGAAAGAAGAATCTTCATCTGAAAACTCAGTTCTTAAATAATTCCTGATATTTTCTAGTCACTAGGACATTCTGAAGTAGATGTGGAAGACAGCAATAACAATTAGATATTTTAAAGGGTGGAGATAAACAAACACACTGAATTTTTCTCTCCTCTTGCTAGAGCAGTTAATTATTGAAATCTTAAGTGTATTATATCTAATGAATAATTAAAGCATAATTTTAATGAAATATACTTTAGGATTTTAAAGTCAGAGAAAAACGTGGTATTTTACTGCAACATCAGGACATGTCTTTCTTCCCTTTGGCAAGTATTCTACTCAAGAAAATGATGTTTTTTATGGTCAGAATATATTTTCTTCTATCTTCCAATTCTAGAATAAGGAGGGTAGATTAAAAGGTTATTTCCTCCATTCTTCTGGCTTTAGACTAAACCACTTCTAAAATCATCCCAAGTATATTTTTAAAGTAGCTCAGTGGATTTACTTGTTTTATGTTTCCTTTAAATGACACATGTTATTTCACAGATATCATGCATATTATGTATTTTAAGTTACAGAGCTATGTTTCTACTAAAAATAAATGAACCTTTTGTCTAAAACAAGACTGTACCAATATATGCAGAAGAGAGATGGGCATTTCCCTCAATCATAAGGTTTTTCAGAAATGTTAAGGTTTTATTTTATTTTTATATTTTTTATTGATTTCTTGTTGATTATCAAAAATATTATTGAAAGAAAGAAATAGATAGGGAGGTAAAATAAAATGTTTATCATTATCAAATGATGACTAACTAAAGGTACCATCTTTGAAAAATAGCACACAGAGAAAAGGAAGAGATGGCCTCTTTGAGATCAAATTTTCATTTCTCCCACTAGATATAAGGGTGATATCATATTATTTACCTCTTTTATATGAAATTTCTTCTACTTCCTTCTGAATATTAATTTCTACAATCCAGACATACAGAGGATATGGCAGGAAATTTGGGGAAATATTTGTAACCCCTGAGATAGGTTACTTGAGTAAATAGTCATACAGCCTTGTCCAAGATAGAAGGCTGGCTAAACTAGAAAAATGCTGTAATCCTGAGAAGCCAGAAACTAGAAGTCCATAGGCATATGTATGCATTAAAAGTTTTGGCAACTCAGCAAGTGTGAGTACAATCAATGAATAACATATCAAGGCACCAAACTTAACAGGAACACTAACCCGCTTCTTTTAGAGCTCTTCTTAGATACTACCTTTTTATTTAGAAAGAAGAAGCAACAGAAGTTGAACTTTTGGTTGGTGAAACAAATGGACAAGCAAAACACTTTTGTCTTCTTTTTACACCCTAAATACTTGCTTAATACCCTAGATTAACTGCATTTTTGTAGCCAGAGGCACATAAGGAATGAACCCAACCTTCAGTCCATCATCCAGATTTTATCCAGTGCTGTAAATGTCTTTGCTGAGTTAATTAATCCCTTAGAGATTTCTCTTCAAATCAGATTTGTGTCCTTTGTTTCTGAGAAGCTGAAGAGCTGGCAACATGCAAAGCTTTTGCTGTCCTCAATTTATAACTTGAGAACAACGATGGATGGCAAATTAATCAATTTAGGACATAATGATCAGGTAGAAGTATGAGGAGAAAAAAAGACACAGAACTGTGATTTATTAGTTTTAAAGTTTTCACCACCTGGATCTCAAGAGAGTAATTGAATTTGTTTTCTGATCTAAGAAGCCCCAAATTCTTGGATTACAAATTCTTGCCAACCACTACATTGACTGAGATGGTTGACATCTGTTTATGAGCTGGATAGGAGAGTAACGGGGCTACTGCAGTGGGAAGCAGATGAAAAGAACTGAGTGAAAGAGAGAAAAGAGGAAAGTTGTCTTTTCTTCTTAAGATTGAAGAACATACTGACACCATTTCTAAAAATAGAGTAGTTTATCAATTGCATACAAGACATCTATTTATCTAAAAGTAAATAATACAAATGTGCAAAAGAGAAGTTAAGCTGGCAGAGTGCTAAAGATATGTTTCTAATTATACAGGCAAAAATACTGGGTGTGCATCGATCAGGATTCCCCAGGGAAACATTACCAATGAGAGAAAGAGAGAAACTGACTTATTCAAAGTGTTGGCTCACACTACTGTAGGGGCTCACATATCTGAGATCTCTGGGGCAGGTTAGCAAGCTCTAGATCCAGGGAATAGTTGTTATTGTAGCTTGAGTACTGCAAACTACTGATTTAAATTGTTGCTGTTGTTCAGTCGTTACATTGTTTCTGATTATTTTGCAACCCCATGGACTGCAACCCACTAGGCTCCTCTAACCGTAGCCATCTCCAGGCAAGAATACTGGAGAGGATTACCATTTCCTCCTGTAGGGTATCTTTCTGACCCAGGGATAAAATCTGTGTCTTCTGCATCTCCTGTATTGGCAGGTGGATTTATTTTTTACCACTGAGCCACCAAAGAAGCCCAATTTAAATGTCAAAAGTAAGTCACTCAGTTGTGTCTGACTCTGTGACCACATGGACTGTAGCCTGCCAGGCTTCTCTGTCCATGGAATTCTTCAGACAAGAATACTGGAGTGGGTTGCCATTCCTTTCTCCAGGGGACCTTCCCAACCCAGGGATCAAACCCAGGTCTCTCCCATTGCATCTGAGCCACCAGAGAAGCTCACCAGGGATGTTAATCACATCTAAAAAATACTCTCACTGCAGCATCTAAACTGGTGTTTGACAGGCTACCCATAATCTAGTCAAGTTGACACATGAAGTTGAAAAGCCTTTTTCTTCTTTTTTCTCTTCCACTCCTTTTCTTCATCAGCCTCCCACTGCACTAATGCCACAACTCTCCCATTCAGCTCATAAACTAATGTCAACCATCTCACTCAACGCAATGGTTGGCAAGGATTTGTAATCCAAGAATTTGGGGCTTCTTAGATTGGAAAACAAATTCAATTACTATCTTGAGATCTAGGTGGTAGGAAAACTTAAAAACTAATAAGTCACAATTCTGTGACATTATTTTTCCTTCTCATACTTGCATTATTATGTCCTAAATCGATTACTGGGCTTCCTTGGTGGCTCAGTGGTAAAAAAATCTTTCTGTTAATTCAGGAGACATGGGTTCGATCCCTGGATCAGGACAATCCCCTGGAGGAAGAAATGGCAACCCACTCCAGTGTGCTTCCCTGGGAAATGCTATGGACAGAGGAGCCTGGCAGGCTATAGTCCAGGGGTTGCAAGAGTCGGACACTACTTAGTGACTAAACAATGACAACAAATTGATTACTATTGAAGGGTAATAATATTAAGCTATTACTTACTTGGCTAAAGAACATGCTGTAAATTGCTAATTTCAGTAACCTGAGTCAAAGTGTACTGAAGGCAAGTAATTTGGTATTTATCCTTGATCTGCCTGGCAAGCAGACTAACATATTGCTGCTACTTTTTCTTGAAAAATCAGACAGATCTTGGTAATGGAAAATGAGGTAGGAACCAAAGGAAGAAAAACAGTATATCAGTGCTGACATGGAAGTTTCTATAGGACATGAAGGTGAAGAAACTCTGCTAATAGTTGAGTACACGTTCAGTGCATCTTGAGCTCACAGAACAAGCATCAGTATAAAGTTGCTTTTGAAAATATTTAATGTATAGATGACAACTGAGGTCGTGTGAATGACCAGAGGGAGGCCTAGAATAATAAATAAGTGTTCTGAGAGAACAAGAGGAAGTAGAGGAAGACGATTTAGCACAGCGTACCAAGGAGGAATAGTGATGAATGAGAATGACAATGAGATACAGAGAATAAGAACCAGGATAAAGTGGTGTTACAGAGGTCAAGGCGGTAGAAAACTTCAAGATGAGAGGAGTGTTCAATAATATCATCAAAAGGAAGTTATAAAAAGACCATGTTTGAAAACATCCCATTGGGTTTGAAAATCAGCTGCGAACAAGTGCCTTTTGCTGGTGTAGCTTAAATAATGATTTAAATCATGTCCTTTTAAAAAATAGAATATAGAGAGGCGGTCCTAAGATGGCAGAGGAATAGGATGGGGAGACCACTTTCCCCCTCACAAATTCAACAAAAGAGCATTTGAACTCTGAGTAAATTCCACAAAACAACCTCTGAATGCTGGTAGAGGACGTCAGGCACCCAGAAAAGCAGCCCATTGTCTTCGAGAGGAGATGTTTTATCATCGGTGCTGTATGGATGGAGAAGTCTTGAGGTTACTGTAAGAGTAAGATGGAAAACCAGAGATAGGAGGCTTAAGTCCAAATCCTGAGAACACCAGAGAACTCCTGACTCCAGGGAACATTAATCGATAGGAGCTCATCAAACGCCTCCATACCTACACTGAAACCAAGCACCACCCAAGGGCCAACAAGTTCCAGAGCAAGACATACCACACAAATTCTCCAGCAACACAGGAAAATAGCCTGAGCTTCAATGTACAGGCTGCCCAAAGTCACTCCAAACCCACTGACATCGCATAACTCATTACTGAACACTTCATTGCACTCCAGAGAGAAGAAATCCAGCTCTACCCACCAGAACACTGACACAAGCTTCCCTAACCAGGAAACTTTGACAAGCCATCTGTCCAACCCCAACCACAGGGAGTAACCTCCACAATAAAGAGGAACCACTAACTGCCAGAATACAGAAAGGCTACCCCAAACACAGCAATATAAACAAGATGAAGAAGCAGAGAAATACCCAGAAGGTAAAGGAACAGGATAAATGCCCACCAAACAAAAGAGGAAGAGATAGGGAATCTACCTGATAAAGAATTCTGAATAATGATAGTGAAAATGATCCAAAATCTTGAAATCAAAATGGAGTTACAGATAAATAGCCTGGAGACAAGGATTGAGAAGATGCAAGAAAGGTTTAACAAGGACCTAGAAGATATAAAAAGGAGTCAATATATAATGAGTAATGCAATAAATAAGATCAAAAACACTCTGGAGGGAACCAACAGTAGAATAATGGAGGCAGAAGATAGGATAAGTGAGGTAGAAGATAGAATGGTAGAAATAAATGAAACAGAGAAGAAAAAATAAAAATGAATTAAAAGAAATGAGGACCATCTCAGAGACGTCTGGGACAATGTTAAATGCCCCAACATTCAAATCATAGAAGTCCCAGAAGAAGACAAAAAGAAAGACCATGAGAAAATACTTGAGGAGATAATAGTTGAAAACTTCCCTAAAATGGGGAAGGAAATAATCACCCAAGTCCAAGAAACCCAGAGAGTCCCAAACAGGATAAACCCAAGGCAAAACACCCCAAGACACATATTAATAAAATTAACAGCGATCAAACACAAAGAACAAATATTAAAAGCAGCAAGGGAAAAACAACAAATAATACACAAGGGTATTTCCATAAGGATAACAGCTGATCTTTCAATAGAAACTCTTCAGGCCAGAAGGGAATGGCAGGACATACTTAAAGTGATGAAAGAGAAAAACCTACAATCCAGATCACTGTACCCAGCAAGGATCTCATTCAAATATGAAGGAGAAATCCAAAGCTTTACAGACAAGCAAAAGCTGAGAGAATTCAGCACCACCAAACCAGTTCTCCACCAAATGTTAAAGGATATTCTCTACACAGGAAACACAAAAAGGGTGTATAAATTCAAACCCAAAACAATAAAGTAAATGGCAACGGGATCATACTTATCAATAATTACCTTAAATGTAAATGGGTTGAATGCCCCAACCAAAAGACAAAGACTGGCTGAATGGATAAAAAAACAAGACCCCTATATATGTTGTCTACAAGAGACCCACCTCAAAACAAGGGATGCATACACACTGAAAGTGAAGGGCTGGAAAAAGTTATTCCACACAAATAAGACCAAAAGAAAGCAGGAGTAGCAATACTCATATCAGATAAAATAGACTTTAAAACAAAGGCTGTGAAAAGAGACAAAGAAGGACACTGCATAATGATCAAAGGATCAATTCAAGAAGAGGGTATAACAATTATAAATATATATGCAGTCAACATAGGAGCACTGCAGTATGTAAGACAAATGCTAACAAGTATGAAAGGGGGAATTAACAATAACACAATAATAGTGGGAGACTTTAATACCCCACTCGCACCTATGGATAGATCAACTAAACAGAAAATTAACAAGGAAATATAAACTTTAAATGATACAATAGACTAGTTATACCTAATTGATATCTATAGGACATTTCACCCCAAAACAATGAATTTCACCTTTTTCTCAAGTGCACATGGAACCTATTCCAGAATAGATCACATCTTGGGCCATAAATCTAGCCTTGGTAAATTCAAAAAAATTGAAATCATTCTAAGTATCTTTTCTGACCAGAATGCAGTAAGATTAGATCTCAATTACAGGAGAAAAACTATTAAAAATTCCAACATATGGAGGTTGAACAACACGCTTCTGAATAACCAACAAATCACAGAAGAAATCAGAAAGAAATCAAAATATGCATAGAAACAAATGAAAATGAAAACACAACAACCCAAAACCTGTGGGTCACTGTAAAAGCAGTGCTAAGGGGAAGGCTCATAGCAATACAGGCATACCTCAAGAAACAAGAAAAAAGTCAAATAAATAACCTAACTCTACACCTAAAGCAACTAGAAAAGGAAGAAATGAAGAACCCCAGGGTTAGTAGAAGGAAAGAAATCTTAAAAATTAAGGCAGAAATAAATGCAAAAGAAACAAAAGAGACCATAGCAAAAATCAACAAAGCCAAAAGCTGGTTCTTTGAAAGGATAAATAAAATTGACAAACCATTAACCAGACTCATTAAGAAACAAAGGGAGAAAAATCAAATCAATAAAATTAGAAATGAAAATGGAGAGATCACAACAGACAACACAGAAATACAAAGGATCATAAGAGACTATCAACAACTATATGCCAATAAAATGGACAACTTGGAGGCAATGGACAAATTCTTAGAAAAGTACAACTTTCCAAAACTGAACCAGGAAGAAATAGAAAATCTTAACAGATCCATCACAAGCATGGAAATTGAAACTGTAATCAGAAATCTTCCAGCAAACAAAAGCCCAGGTCCAGACGGCTTCACAGCTGAATTCTACCAAAAATTTCAAGAAGAGCTAACACCTATCCTACTGAAACTCTTCCAGAAAATTGCAGAGGAAGGTAAACTTCCAAACTCATTCTATGAGGCCACCATCACCCTAATACCAAAACCTGAAAAAGATGCCACAAAAAAAGAAAACTACAGGCCAATATCAGTGAACATAGATGCAAAAATTCTTAACAAAATCCTAGCAATCAGAATCTAAAAACACATTAAAAAGATCATACATCATGACCAAGTGGGCTTTATCCCAAGGATGCAAGGATTCTTCAATATCCACAAATCAATCAACATAATACACCACCTTAACAAATTGAAAAATAAAAGCCATATGATTATCTCAATAGATGCAGAGAAGGCCTTTGACAAAATTGAACATTGATTTATGATAAAAAAAAACCCTTCAGAAAGCAGGAATAGAAGGAACATACCTCAACATAAAAGCTATATATGACAAACCCACAGCAAACATTATCCTCAATGGTGAAAAATTGAAAGCATTTCCCCTAAAGTCAGGAACAAGACAAGGGTGCCCACTCTCACTACTACTATTCAACATAGTTTTGGAAGTTTTGGCCACAGCAATCAGAGCAGAAAAAGAAATAAAAGGAATCCAAATTGGAAAAGAAGAAGTAAAACTCTCACTGTTTGCAGATGACATGATCCTCTAAATGGAAAACCCTAAAGACTCCACCAGAAAATAACTAGAGCTAATCAATGAATATAGTAAAGTTGCAGGATATAAAATCAACACACAGAAATCCCTTGCATTCCTATACACTAATAATGAGAAAATAGAAAGAGAAATTAAGGAAACAATTCCATTCACCATTGCAATGAAAAGAATAAAACACTTAGGAATATATCTACCTAAAAATCAAAAGACATATATATAGAAAACTATAAAACACTGGTGAAAGAAATCAAAGAGGACACTAATAGATGGAGAAATATACCATGTTCATGGATTGGAAGAATCGATATAGTGAAAATGAGTATACTACCCAAAGCAATCTATAGATTCAATGCAATCCCTGTCAAGCTACCAACGATATTTTTCACAGAACTAGATCAAATAATTTCACAATTTGTGTGGAAATACCAAAAACCTCAAATAGCCAAAGCAATCTTAAGCCACAGTCATCAAGACAGTATGGTACAGGCACAAAGACAGAAATATAGATCAATGGAACAAAATAGAAAGCCCAGAGATAAATCCACACACCTATGAACACTTTATCTTTGACAAAGGAGGCAAGAATATACAATAGAGAAAAGACAATCTCTTTAACAAGCGGTGCTGGGAAAACTGGTCAACCACTTGTAAAAGAATGAAACTAGAACACTTTCTAACACCATACACAAAAATAAACTCAAAATAGATTAAAGATCTAAACATAAGACCAGAAACTATAAAACTCCTAGAGGAGAACATAGGCAAAGACACGGCAGGATTCTCTATGACCCACCTCCCAGAATACTGGAAATAAAAGCAAAAATAAAGAAATGAGACCTAATTAAATTTAAAAGCTTCTGCACAACAAAGGAAACTATAAGCAAGGTGAAAAGACAGCCTTCAGAATGGGAGAAAATAGCAAATGAAGCAACTGACAAAGAATTAATCTCAAAAATATACAAGCAACACCTGCAGCTCAATTCCAGAAAAATAAACGACCCAATCAAAAATTGGGCCAAAGAACTAAATAGACATTTCTTCAAAGAAGACATACGGATGGCTAACAAACACATGAAAAGATGCTCAACATCACTCATTATCAGAGAAATGTAAATCAAAACCACAACAAGGTACCATTTCACACCAGTCAGAATGGCAGCGATCCAAAAGTCTACAAGCAATAAATGCTGGAGAGGGTGTGGAGAAAAGGGAACCCTCTTACATTGTTGGTGGGAATGCAAACTAGTACAGCCACTATGGAGAACAGTGTGGAGATTCCTTAAAAAACTGGAAATAGAACTGCCTTATGACCCAGCAATCCCACTGCTGGGCATACACACTGAGGAAACCAGAATTGAAAGAGACACGTGTACCCCAATGTTCATCACAGTGCTGTTTATAATAGCCAGGACATGGAAGCAACCTAGATGTCCATCAGCAGATGAATGGATAACAAAACAGCGGTACATATACACAATGGAGTATTACTCAGCCACTAAAAAGAATACATTTGAATCAGTTCTAATGAGGTGGATGAAACTGGAGCCTATTATACTGAGTGAAGTAAGCCAGAAAGAAAAACACCAATACAGTATACTAATGCATATATATGAAATTTAGAAAGATGGTAACGATAACCCTGTATGCGAGACAGCAAAAGAGACACAGATGTATAGAACAGTCTTTTGGACTCTGTGGGAGAGGGTGAGGGTGGGATGATTTGAGAGAATGGCATTGAAACATGGATATTATCATATGTGAAATGAATCACCAGTCCAGGTTTGATGCATGATAAGGATGCTCGGGGCTGGTGCACTGGGATGACCCAGAGGGATGGTATGGGGAGGAAGGTGTGAGGGGGGTTCAGGATGGGGAGCACATGTACACCTGTGGTGGATTCATATCAATGTATGGTAAAACCAATACAATATTGTAAAGTAATTAGCCTCCAATTAAAATAAACAAATTTATATTAAAAATGCTGAAAAGGAAAAGGTTAAAAAAATAAACACTTACCTCTGAAAAGAAAAAAAAATTGGAATGTAGTGGTTTTATAATGTTTTGTGTTAGTTTCTGCTGTACAGTGAAGTGAATCAACTAGATGTATAAGTATATCCCTGTGTCTTGGAACTCTCTCCCACCCGATTCCAACTTCCCCTCTCATCACAGATCACCAAGCTGAGCTCCCTGTGCTTTATAAGTCACATCTTAATACACTGCCTTGTGTGAAGTTCTGTGCTGTGCTTTTATGTAATGTCTCTTTTAATATTTCCTATTCCCTTTTAATACTGTGACAGGCAGGAATTATTACCATTGTTGCTATTTTATAGATATATATACTCAAATTTAGAAACGCTAAATATCTTTCCCAAGGACGTACAGCTCAAGACTGGGACATGCTTGTCTAAGGATTCCTGTTTGAATGCTAAGTCTGTGCTCTTCATTCAGCTGCTTCTTTTGGTCCATGGAGTAAAGGAGGTGGACCGAGTTCATAAGGTCTATGGAATGAATGAGAACTGATGAAAAGGGAGAAAGAGATTACAGATCATCATTTTCAAGGATAGTAGTAGGTAGCGGAAGGATGTGCATTTGAGGTCTATTCTGAGGTCTGAGAAACTTGTGTGTGTTTGTACCTTGCAAGAAAGGAATCAAGAGAAAAGAGGGTGACTTCCTTGGTGGTCCAAAATGATAATAGAATCCAGATGGAGTTCTTCTCTCCTTGGATTGATGGGTGGGTGACCACTTAGAATGGTGTTTGACAATGAAGACAAATGGAGGTACACACAAAATGGAAGTAGGTCTTAAGAATATAAACATCCGAATCTAAGGAAAGGGATTAGAAGGGAATTTAGATCAAGTACGTTTCCTTTCAGATAAGTGCTCTCCTCTGAATGGTCCAGTCAAAATCGCAAAGCCCCTGTCAATACCACCTCTCATTACACCTAGCTTGATGTAGCTTAATACCAAGCAATATGCCCCATTAATCAAATTTAAGGCAGTAAAAGTAGAATCTGGGAGTTGTTATCTGAGTCACTTTTCCCCAGGTAAATAGGAATGTGTTTTTCTATAAATTGCTTTGAGGTGCCTTGAGATTTCTTTAATCGAATAGCGAGAAATGATGGCCAATACTTATTTGATGGGGTCGTGTTGACATGTCTTTTCTTCCATTACATTTTCCCCCAGATAATAAGGCTTCACAGACTTCTGGATTAAAAAAACACAAGATTACTATCACAAAAGGAGGAGGTGAAAAAAAGTTTGCTGTTTGCTTCCAATGGTTCAGCAAGTGCTAAAAGTTCTCATGGGGTTGGGAAGTGAAAATTTCAACCTGTTAGTAGGTTCCATCAGACTGGCCGTATTTGGGAACAAATCTGTACAATACTATCCCCTAAACCACAAATAGTGCTCAGAGACATCCTGAAATCTACCTAGAATTGTTTACTAACATTTAAACTAGACTCTGTTTAGATCTAGAGACAGTACTATGCCTTGAATAATGTAATTTTATCCAAACTTAAACATGTCTTTCTGTGTAGAAGATACACATTCTTCATTCATCCTTGATGAGCACAGAAACATCAAAGCTGTCATCATTCTATTTGTCAAGATTAGTTATTTTTTATTCCTCTTTAGTTATTAATAATGCATAAGCAGAGAGGTCTTTGGGCTCCTTCTAGATGGTTTCTGTCTTTATTCTTCTTGTTTTCTCAGCACGAAAACTTATCAAAGCTATTTCTCTAATCTATTGTTCTTTGCCTTGAATACTCTTTGTCAGATGCTTATCTTTGAGGTTTTAAGCCCTTAAAAACCCTCTTTTAATCTCCCTTTATCAAATTGCACTGTATCTGGCTACAGGCTCTCTTAATATCATCGTCTCCTTTTTGTTTACATCCAGATCTGAGCATGCAGATAAAAGATGACTGGGACACAGTGAAGATTTCCTCAGCTGCCCCCGTGAAACATGAGACATGAGACATTCACCAACTTCTCAAAGATATTTTAGAGGTATGACTTTCCAGTTCTAACCTCCAGGTGGCAAAATTCAATTTTCTGATCCCACATTTATCTTCTACCCCTCCCTATATTCGGAGAAGGCAATGGTACCCCACTCCAGTACTCTTGCCTGGAAAATCCCATGGATGGAGGAGCCTTGTAGGCTGAAGTCCATGGGGTCGCTGAGAGTTGGACATGACTCAGTGACTTCACTTTCACTTTTCACTTTCATGCATTGGAGAAGGAAATGGCAACCCACTCCAGTGTTCTTGCCTGGAGAATCCCAGGGATGGGGGAGCCTGGTGGGCTGTCGTCTATGGGGTCACACAGAGTCAGACACGACTGAAGCGACTTAGCAGCCTCCCTATATTTCATAGTTAGGAAGGGCATGTCTAATATTCACCAAGTTCAGCCCATGTCCACCAACTACCTTAGCTGTTGGGTGTCAAAATATGGTATATGTAGAGCAGGCATGCTATTGCTTTCTTATACCATGACGTCCCCTTTAAGACTCTTCTGCCCAGGCAAGATGGACAAGCCAACACTTGGTACCCAGATTTCTGGGTTGTATACTAATTTTCTAGTTGCTGCTCACTTTTCCCCATACACTGATGTTCATACCAAATCTTAACCATTTCAATGTGTTCCATTCTTCCTATGCTGAATTTACTCATTCATACTTGAACACTCACTCCATAACCGGTGCTTTTTAAAATTGCTTGCACATTGGAGTCACTTAGGGAATTTAAAAAACATTTTCACTGCCTGGTTCTCCATCCCAGACCAATTAAATTAGAATCTCCAGATGAGGCTCAGACATCAGTATTTTATGTAAAATTCCCCCAGATAATTACACTATGCAGCCAAGTTTTGAAAACTATTGTTAACCCAATAGTTTGTTGTGAGATTTTTGCTTATATTTATTATTAGGCAGTGTTTGCTTGAAAAAAAAAAAAAAGGGCCTTTTGCTTTCTCTGAAAGTTCAGTTCAAGTCTCTCAGATGTTTTCTGTAAAGGTTGATGCTGACAGTCTGATTATCTGAGTTAATGCGGTCTCACATCCAATTCTCCCAGGGAGAGAGTTACAGTCCTACACAGTTACAGTCCTCTAATATTCACTTGCAGAAACTCAAAGACTGGGCAAAGTAAGTTAATAACTTTCTTCTAATTGCATGAAGGGAGGAAATTTTCTAGAGAGGTGGGGGCAGCAAATGAGCAGAGGGGCAGTTCCCTTATCCTGAAATCAGAAACGTGGAGAAGTAATATTCCTTTTAGATCATCCATCAAGTCATTGACAAGCTCAAGTTCTGCATATTGGAGACAAATCAACATTTTATCTCTTTGATTAGCAATTGTGCCTTAACAATATGCCATATGCATGAATGGGTTGGGTTCAATCTTTGCCTACTGCAACTAGAATGCACTTATTTAGAGAGGATGCTTACCTGCAGCTACTGTCACAGTGTGGGACCAGATGGCTTCAGGATGTGGTCTTCCCTATGCAAATGATATTCGCCTCGAGCCTTGCTTGGAATATAAATTAAAGCATCACTTCACGGTAAACTATATGTGTTTGGTGATCAATACGGAACTCTAATTTTCTCAAGTTAATGCCTTTTAATGACAGGTTCCCAATGCTAGCTGTAGACAGTTACATGCAAGATTATAAATCATGGTGATGTCTTAGCCCTGAATTATTAATCTTTGCTCCCCCCCTGCATTACATAATTGATAATGACTATATTGACAGTTCCAAGAGGGCTCTGGAGATGGATCTGTTCAGTGGAAGCAAAAGCATTACCACCGTGGAGTGTGGCAAACAGCGCTGAAATGACCTACTGTGTATTCTAATGAGTGGATTCTGTCAGCTCCCGTTGTTTCCTTGAGTTTCCCAGGCTTTCCCTTCTCCTAGGGAGGTTAGCTGTGGTCAGAAAGTGACCTAATACTCATAAACATGCTAGCTCTTACCACGAATATTTGTTCCTGGTGCACTTTCAAGTCATTATTTTTTTTTCCTATTTTTAATTATTTTTTAACAATTGGACTATAATTGCTTTACAGTATTGTGTTAGTTTCTGCTGTACAATGAAGTGAATCAGCCATAAGCATACCTATATCCCCTCCCTCTTGAGCCTCCTTCCTTCCCCAGCCTCCATTCCCCACCCCGCACCAGGTCATTATACAGCACTGAGCTGTGTTCCTTGAACTATACAACAGCTTCCCACGAGCTAGCTATTTTACACATGATAGTGTACATATGGGGCTTCCCAGGTGGATCAGTGGTAAAGAATCTGCCTGCTAATGCAGAGCTTCAGGAGACTTGGGTTCAGTCCCTCAGTTGGGAAGACCCCCTGGAGGAGGAAAAGGCAACCCACTGCCCTGGAGGAGGAAATGGCAACACTCTTGTATTCTTGCTGGGATAATCTCATGGACAGAGGAGCCTGGTGGGCTACAGTCCATGGGGTTGCGAAGTCAGACACGATTGAAGCGACTGAGCACAGCACACACAGCGCCGTGTACATATGTCAGCGCTACTTTGTCAGTTCATCCCGCCCTCTCCTTCCCTCGATCTGTAGCGATGTGGATGAACCTAGAGTTTGTAATACAGAGTGAAGTAAGTCAGAAAGAGAAAAACAAACATATATTAATGTATATATATATATATATAATAGAATCTAGAAAAACGGTACTGATGAACCTATTTGCAGAGAAAGAAGAGAGACACAGATGTAGAGAATGGACATCTAGATTCAAGTCATATTTGATGACTTTTGCTAATAGGCTTCCCTGATAACTCAGTTGGTAAAGAATCCGCCTGCAACACAGGGGACTCCAGTTGGATTCCTGGGTCAGGAAGATCTGCTGAAGAAGGGATAGGCTACCCACTCCAGTATTCTTAGGCTTCCCTTGTGGCTCAGCTGGTAAAGAATCTGCCTGCAATGCAAGAGACTTGGGTTCGATCCCTGGGTTGGGAAGATCCCCTGGAAAAGGGAAAGGCTACCCACTCCAGTATTCTCGGTTGGAGAATTCCATGGACTGTATAGGCCATGGGGTCACAAAGAGTCAGACACAACTGAGTGACTTTGACTTTCACTAGTGAAAAAAATATATTTCATCTTTCACTGGAGTCTATTGATCAAATAAAGCTACCTGAGAGAGAACTAATGTATTCTTCCCAGCGGATCTGCATTCTTTATGGATTTACCCAGTTTGGCAGCAAATGGAATGCAGCAGGAAGGGTACACAGACAATTTAAGCAGGAGAGATGCCCAGAGGCCCACCACAATGACTAAATTGTCTAAAATGTGTGTCTCTCTTGGAATGGGAATTTTATTCATTGACAAAGAAACTCTTCCCCCTATGAGTCTGGCTGATTTCCTCTGACAAAGGGGATGAATGAAAATTATTTGACAGTTTGACTTAGAACAAAAGTCTGGTCTGGAGGGAGCAATCTGCTTGTGTATGACTACTCTGTGACATACACCCACAATATACTTTTCTCCATATGGTTGGACTATTCCCTAAGTGGCAACTGGCTTTTCATATTTCTGCTATAAACCCAAGCAAGTTGTTAACACCTCCACTGACCATTTTTGTTTACAGCTTTTCCTTTCATTTTACTCATGCAGTGGGGGGTGAGGGCTCCCTTTCCACACCACACAGATGGGTACCTGCCTAGGGAAAATGCATGGCATTTAAAACAGGTCACTTTTATTGGACCAGAAGGGAAGCTCTCTCTCATGATAACCAACCACATGGCCCTTTCCCCTTGTCCCTTCCTTGTTAACTCAGCAAAACAAATGCCAGATAATCTATTCAGAGTGATTTTTAACCATTGTCTCAGGAGCCCATTTGACAATTGGATGCTGTAAAACCATCTCTGCTGCCTTCCTTCTTTCTCTGTTGCTCTCATGCCCTTTCATTAGGCCACCCATCATGATGCAGTCATGTCTAGTCATGGCTGGATTCTAGAAGGCCTTAACACAGTCACCTTATCCTGCATGTTCCTGTATTTGGACAGTAGTGACAACAATTCACGCCTTGACCTATTGCTCACATATGAAAGTTCTTTGAAAAGTGTAAAATGGGATGTGAATCTATGGAGTCAGTAATATTGTTGAAGGCTATATGGTTCAGAGAAACAGACAGGGGTTGGTGAGCAGAGAGCATCCTTGGGTTTTCTTAACAAGGGCCATTAAACAAAGAACATGAAACCTTATTTGCCTTTGTCTCTCCCTTCTCTAACTCATTTTAAATGTTTTGAATTTATCATACAGTTGATAAACTTACTGAGTTCACTCTTGTATTTTTTTGGGCTCCAAAATCACTGCAGATGGTGACTGCAGCCATGAAATTAAAAGATGCTTACTCCTTGGAAGAAAAGTTATGACCAACCTAGATAGTATATTCAAAAGCAGAGACATTACTTTGCCAACTAGGGTCCATCTAGTCAAGGCTATGGTTTTTCCAGTAGTCATGTATGGATGTGAGAGTTGGACTGTGAAGAAGGCTGAGCACCGAAGAATTGATGCTTTTGAACTGTGGTGTTGGAGAAGACTCTTGAGAGTCCCTTGGACTGCAAGGAGATCCAACCAGTCCATTCTGAAGGAGATCAGCCCTGGGATTTCTTTGGAAGGAATGATGCTAAAGCTGAAACTCCAGTATTTTGGCCACCTCATGCAAAGAGTTGACTCATTGGAAAAGACTCTGATGCTGGGAGAAACTGGGGGCAAGAGGAGAAGGGGATGACAGAGGATGAGATGGCTATATGGCATCACTGACTCGATGGACGTGAGTCTGAGTGAACTCTGGGAGTTGGTGACGGACAGGGAGGCCTGGCGTGCTGCGATTCGTGGGGTCGCAAAGAGTCGGGCACTACTGAGCGACTGAACTGAACTGAACGGATTGTCAATACATACTGCCCCAAATGACATTGTATTATCATCTGTTGTTTTGAAATTTAAGTTGTTTTGTGTGTGTTTAAATTATTTTCTCAACCGTGTGGCACCTGCCCACACTGTTTAAATAGCACAGTGTAACATAGTCTGTCCTTGAGAGATCCCAATAAGACGAAACATCCTATGTATTTTTAGCTTCCCTTTGTGTAAGGGTGGGCATAAAGTTTATTATATGCTTTTCTAGTTAAGCCTCAGAGAAAGAATAGATGTGCTGATGTAGTAAGAATTAACCACATCCCACATGAGAGTAGCCTGGGCAAATCCCACTGGTGCAATTAGTATCTGCTAAAGAATGCACATTTTGTAATTTCTGACAAAGAAAATAAATGGTGTTTGAGTCAGAATCCTTGGTCTGATATCTTCAGAAAGAATATGCATTTTTAGATATAATTTCCTATTTGAACTAATCTGCATTTGTACCACTAAGTTTATTTTTCCTACTTAAATAAATATTAAGGAGTTAATGCTCCTCATTTTAATGAATATGTCAATCTTCTAATGTTTGTGCATGCCATATATTGGAATAGATTTAAGCTGTGGTGAGATCATGGCTAAATCACTTTCAGTTGTATAATCAACTTATGGAAAGAAGATTGACTTGAGGTTACTTGGGGAAAGTTATCCCTTCATTTTGTAGATGAATTGGAACACTTAGGCTAATAACATAATGGTAAAAACTAATTTGACACCAACTATTAGAGAATGGCTTTAATTCCATAGCTTTAAAATGCCCTGTTCTATGTATATGAGAAGCTTGCATTTTCTCTAATATACTGTTTTTAAGTATAGTCTGTTTAATATTTTCCTCAACTTGATGGATACTATGGTCTTTCCACAACATTTCTCTACAAAAAGAGAGTTTTTAAAAAAATTTTTCAGGGACTCCCTGGCAGTCCCGCGATTAAGGCTTTGCCTTCCAACGCAAGGGGTGCAGGTTCGATCTGTGGTCAGGGAGTTAAGATTGCATATGCCTTGTGGCTAAAAAACCCAAAACATAAAATAGAAGCAGTATTCTAAAAAAATTCAGTGAAGGCTTTAAAAATGGTCCACATCCAAAAATTTTTTACTTCTAAATAAAAATGAATTCGGAAGGTAACTTCTCAACCCAAGAGGGAAGTGTGCAATTTAACTTTGTGGTAATAAATGCTGCCTGTTTACCAGGTTTTGCCACCCATCTTGCTCCATTGCTAGAGCCAGCTCCTTTCTGCTCTTTAGTAAAATGTTCTGTACTCACTACCAGGCTATCCCCATGCTGCTAGTCTAACTATGACTTGTTCTCTGTTCAGATTTTTAGATGTTTCCTTCATCACCAAGATTCTCTTCTGTCTTCTTTCTCCCCTCCTGTGCATCTTCCTTTCTTCCTTCCTTCTTTCAAGTATTAAGAAAAGTGTCTTCAGTCCACATTTGGCTGCTTTACTACCTGCTTTTCGGCTCAGAGGTTAAAGCATCTGCCCGCGATGCGGGAGACCTGGGTTCGATCCCTGGGTCAGGAAGATCCCCTGGAGAAGGAAATGGCAACCCACACCAGTACTCTTGCCTAGAGAATCCCATGCACAGAGGAGCTTGGTGGGCTACAATCCACGGGGTCGCAAAGAGTCAGACATGACTGAACGAATTCACTTTCACTTTTCTGGCAAGAATACTGGAGTGGGTTGCAATTTCCTCCTTCAGGGGATCTTCCCAACCTGCCTCTCTTGCATCTCCTGCACTGCATGTGAATTCTTAATCCACTGAGCCATCAGGGGAGCCCCTGTTGGACTTATGCTAAAGCCTGACACACAGTCCTTCTCCCATCCTTGGTTGCATCCCCTTTACTGAGTTCAGTGTCCTCCTTTGTCATCACTTACTGTCTTGTTTTGACAGCACACGCACACCAGTATTTTCATGAAAAAAGTAGGACGGGAGATATTGTTTCAAACTTGTATACCTGAAAGTGTTTTATTCTGCTCCCATACTTAATTGACAATCTGGCAGCATTTATAATTGCAGTTTGCAAACCATCTACCTTCAGAATTTTGAAGAAATTGCTTTATCATTTTTTAGATATGCGGGGTGTTGCTGAGAAGTCCAATGTCTTTATACTTTTTGATGCTTTTTTTTTTAATGCTGATTTATTTCTTTTGTTTCAAAGGTCTTTGGATTTTCTTTCTTCTCTTTCCAAATTTGCATGCTTATGTATTTTAGGAAATTTATCATTTATTATACTCTGGCTTAAACTATTTTAGTCTGGAAAATAATATTATCTTCTGGAAAATTTTCTTGAATCATTGTACCCCAGATTTAGTTTCTTGGAAAACAGACTATGAGAGAGTGATTAACATGCAAGAAACATGGATCTCTTGCCCTGATCCTCTGCTTTCCATATATGTGGATAGGTCTTTAGGATCAGTGGGCCTCACTGTAGTAATACTGGGTAGAGACCCAGCTATGCTTTTTTTTTTTTTTTTTGAGGGACCACCAAGGTCAGTATTTATGTCTTTTTTGGGTATGTTGAATTTTTCCAGGAATGACTACTCCAAACTCCTGCCTATTTTGGCCAAATCGGGATATTTTGCAGTGAAGTAGAATTAAGTAGGTTTGAGGGGTATTATCAAACTGTAACTTTCAAGCCGAATGTCTCTTCCTCACCTTTCCTCTGTGCCAGATATGCTAAAATATGGGCAATCTCTGATTCTATTCCTCCACAAAATAAAACCCCATTTTCTGGAAAGGGACCAAGTATTTAAATATTCTCCACAAGGATATTCAGGTGGTCTTAGCTTTCAGTCTCATGCCTTACTGTAGCCTTCCTTAGAATCTATTTGGTTGGCCAAAAAGTTAATTAGGATTTCTCATGTGCTGTTACAGAAAAACCTGAATGAACTTTTTGGCCAAACCTAGAAGGAACTGGCAACCCACTCCAGTATTCTTGCCTAGAGAATCCTGTGGACAGAGGAGCGTGGTGGGCTGCTGTCCATAGGGTCACACAGAGTTGGACACGACTGAAGTGACTTAGCGTGCATGCATGCATTGGAGAAGGAAATGGCAACTCATTCCAGTATTTTTGCCTGGAGAATCCCAGGGACAGAGGAGCCTGCTGGGCTGCTGTCCATGGGGTTGCACAGAGTCGGACACAACTGAAGTGACTAAGCTCACACACAATATCTCAATGTATAAGGCTTTAGAAGCCCTGGCTGCGTGATTCACTTGTTGACATCTCTTTATCCCCTGATGGCTCAATCCTCTGCTCTTTGTGTTGTGAGTTTGTCTTTACTTTCATTCGAATGGGATTTCTGGAAAGAGCAAAGAAAAAGCCCTCAGGTATTTAATCCTCCACGTTTAACCAGAGATTCTCACTTTATACTAGAAATGTAAAATTCTACAGAAGTCAGTGGAGGGAGAGATTATTCTTGGCTGAGGGGTGTGAGTAGGTCAAGAAGCTTTATGCAATAATAAAGATACTTCCTTTCAGAGTCTGTAAAAGACTGGGCATATGGCTTTTTATTATCAATATGGTCTGTCTAATCTGCAACAGCACTGAAAATGTTGTTGAATTTCTTCTGGCAAGATTGATTATTGATTTTCGTGGTACTGTCTGGAGAAGGCTATTTTTTTTGTTGTAGATTCCTTCTCACGCAATTAAAAAAATAAAAAAGGAGGAAAAGAAAATATATCGTGACCAGGGTTAGATTAGGCCTTCTTTCCATCTCCATTTTCTCTATCCCAAGCAGAATTAAAGTCTTGAGGAGGAAAGGTGCTTAACAAATAGTACTTGTTCCTATCATTGATGCTATCATTAATCTAATAGGGCTGTTCAAAGTTCTGTGGCTGATCCATTTAGTAATGTCAAAATAACCTTGTTAAAGAAAAATGCTTAACTTGACCTTCAAAACCCTTGCCCTTTTCTTTCTTATTTATTTTGAAATTTGCCTCTTAAGACAAAGTAAATAAAAATTATCCTTAAAAACTCTCCCATGCTTATTTACTCATTCTATGATTTGGAGACAGTCTTCAAGGTAGCAACTCCACTAGCATGAGATGTCAGAAAATGCAATTGTCTTACAGTTTTAATTACATATTATTACACAAACTTAGAAGTTTTATTTGGGTGACATTATTTCATTTGGGGGGAGGTGAACCTATAACTAACTGTCTGATTATCTTCTCAATGCTTTTAGGTGTCTTATTTTTTTTAACTAGAATATGGCAATTTAATAATTATGAATATGATTTAGTCATTCAATGTCAGCATCTATATAAAGAATTACCATGCTTTTTTGACAACCAAGCAAGCTTTGGGAGTTGGTGATGGACAGGGAAGCCTGGCATGCTGCAGTCCACGGGGTTGCAAAGAGTTGGACACGACTGAGTGGCTGAACTGAACTGAAGACTTTTCTTGAAAATTCAAGGGGATGAAGCATGAGAGGATAAAATATGCACCTTGGCTTCTACCCCTAATATTCTACTGAATTTGCCCCTTCAAATATTCAATGGTGATCTTCTAGTTGACAAATCTAAAGGCTGTTTCTTAGCTTTTGTTCTCCTTGAAATATTTTACTAAATGATTGAGGGAGCTCTTCTTGAAATTTTTTACTCTCATTGTATCAGATTTTTCTGGATCCCCTTTGATCAATTCACTATTCCTGTGTGTGCATTTGTGTGTGTGTCTGTGTGTGTTTGTTCCCCATACTCTTTATCCACTCCAGAGAAGTGCAAAAACTATGCTCTATTCATCTAAGCCTGGTGTTTGCTGCTGCTGCTGTTGCTTCAGTTGTGTCCAACTCTGTGCGACCCCATAGACAGCAGCTTACCAGGCTCCCCCGTCCCTGGGATTCTCCAGACAAGAACACTGGAGTGGGTTGCCATTTCCTTCTCCAATGCATGAAAGTGAAAAGTGAAAGTGAAGTTGCTCAGTCGTGTCCGACTCTTAGCCACCCCATGGACTACAGCCCACCAGGCCCCTCCGTCCATGGGGTTTTCAGGCAAGAGTACTGGAGTGGGGTGCCATCGCCTTCTCCGTGTTTAGTGGCAGTTCTACTAATATTGTCGCTGTTTAGTTGCGAAGTTGTGTCCTATTCTTTGCGACCCCGTGGACTGTAGCCTGCTGGGCTTCTGTCTGCTGGGCTTCTCTGTCCAAGGGATTTCCCAGGCAAGAATACTGGAGTGAACTGCCATTTCCTTGTCCAGGGGATCTTTCCAACCCAGGGGTCGAGCCCACATCTCCTGCATTGCAAGTGGATTCTTTACCACTGAGCCACCAAAGTTAAATTCAATAATTAAAAAAATCATGAAAAAGATGAAAGAAATGAAGAGAGATGAATAACCACTTCTTTGGTTAAATAAAGCTATATATTTTGATCCTATTTCTAACCTTATTTCCATGTTTCTACTATTTATTAGAGACAACTCACCATTACAAATTTTCCATCACATTGCACATTACAGAGTGTATCCACATTTCAGATGTTCATACAGAGAAAAGAGTGTCATTATCTTCTTCCCTTCAAATCAAGTGCCCCTTAGTGTTTTCCTGTTACTGTGTACTTGTCATTCAGGGCTTGACACCTCATTCATCTTTGACATGTCATCTTGGAGGACTTCTACACTAATGGGGACTGAATTCTTCCTCTATTTTCTTACCTCCAAAATTTTACATCAATATTATCACTACTGTAACCCATCATCCCTCCATTTGTTTCTTTTCCTAAAAGTTTATTCAGCAGTTTTCCAGGGCATGTACAACAAATGAACTAACCAATCAATTATGCCGTCAATCACTCAGTTAATGAATATTTATCAAAAGCACCATCCCCATAACTCCAGGGAGGCAGTCACTGAGGTGGGGATCAACTTAACCATAGTCAGTGAATGATTTCTTTCTCCATCTCAGAAACCATCCATCAGGCCATTTTTAGACAGAGTGACATTTTAAGAAGATGCTGAGGGGCTTCTCTGGTAGCTCAGTGGTAAAGAGTCCACCAGTCAACACAGGAGACACAGGTTTGATCCCTGGTCCAGGAAGATCCCACATGCTGTGCAGCACCAAAGCCAGGCACCAGAGCTGCTGAGCCTGTGCTCTAGAGCTGGGAGCCACAGCTGCTGCAGCCAGAGTGCCCTAGGGAATGTGCTCCAAAGCAAGAAAATCATTGCAGTGGGAAGACCAAGCACCACAACCAGAAAGTGGTCCCTGCTTGCTGCAACTAGAGAAAAGCCGTGTGCAGCAACGAAGACCCAGCACAGCCAAATAAATGAAGGTTCTGAGGTGAACTGGCTCCTACCATCTGGCTCAACCAAGCTGCTCCCCTTACCTCCTCCTCTTCTGCAGCTGCCAGTCATCCAGGATCGAGGGAACACAGTGAGCCCACTGGGTAGGCCTTGTGTCCAGGGTCTCCCACCTCTGGCTCAACCAAGATGCTCCCCTCACCTCCTCCTCTTCTGCATGCGCCAGTCATCCAGGATCGAGGGAACACAGTGAGCCCACTGGGTAGGCCTTGTGTCCAGGGTCTCCCACCTCTGGTTCAACCTATCTCCTCCCCTCACCTCCTCCTCTTCTGCATGCGCCAGTCATCCAGGATCGAGGGAACACAGTGAGCCCACTGGGTAGGCCTTGTGTCCAGGGTCTCCCACCTCTGGCTCAACCAAGCTGCTCCCCTTACCTCCTCCTCTTCTGCAGGTGCCAGTCATCCAGGATCGAGGGAACACAGTGAGCCCACTGGGTAGGCCTTGTGTCCAGGGTCTCCCACCTCTGGTTCAACCTATCTCCTCCCCTTACCTCCTCCTCTTCTGCAGGCGCCAGTCATCCAGGATCAAGGGAACACAGTGAGCCCACTGGGTAGGCCTTGTGTCCAGGGTCTCCCACCTCTGAACTTCTATATCTGTTGCAATTCCTCTGCCTGCAGGAAAGGGGTCTCAGCTACTTTAAATATCCCTCTAAACATGGAGGAAACCCACTTCTGCCATGAAATCTCAGCCAATGGTTAGTTGTTTTCTTTTGAGTGATACCCTTTTGAGTACCTCAGTGGTACCCTTTCGAGTACCTACCTTACATACGGATCACACGGCTGGCTTGTCTGTCATTTGGGTTTCATTTCAAATATGGCTTCCTCAGGGAGGCTTCCCCAGTGAATCTAAGGCAAGTCCTCTCTCAATCTCTTTTGATCCCTTTATCTTGCTTGTTTCATGGCACTCACTACCCCAACACTTTCTTGTTCATGTTTTTTTACTGAATCTGTCTCCTCAAGCTTGCAATTTCCATAAGGGAGGGCAATTTGCCTTAGTCACTGTCACATTCTCAATACACACTGGTACGTACACATATTTGCTGAATAAACAAATGAATCATAATGTTTAAAGGGACATAAACATATGTTTAATATGTCTGTAAGTACCATTCTCTCACTTTATGTGTATTTGGTAATTTAACACTTATCAAATCTTTATGATGGATATTGTACTATCTGTGTGTGCATGCTAAGTTTTTTCAGCAGTGTCTGACTCTTTGCAGCTCTATGGACTGTGGCCCACCAGGCTCATCTGTTCATGGGATTCTCCAGGCAAGAATACTGGAGTGGGTTGCCATTTCCTTCTCCAGGGGACCTTCCCAACCCAGGGATCAAACCTACATCTCTTGCATCTCCTGCATTGGCAGGCAGATTCTTTACTACTCGAACCACCTGGGAAGCCCATATTGTATATCATTTAACTAAGGCACAAGGCCAAGGTCACCCAATACTACATAACAGAGTGGAATGTCTTATTTTAGAGTGCATAAGCTGAAGAATTGATGCTTTTGAACTGTGGTGTTGGAGAAGAGTCTTGAGAGTCCCTTGGACTGCAAGGAGATCCAACCAGTCCATTCTAAAGGAGGTCAATCCAGGGTGTTCATTGGAAGGACTGATGCTGAAGCTGAAACTCCAATATTTTGGCCACCTGATGAGAAGAGTTGACTCATTGGAAAAGACCCTGACACTGGGAGGGATTGGGGGCAGGAGGAGAAGTGGATGACAGAGGATGAGATGGCTGGATGGCATCACCGACTTGATGGACATGAGTTTGGGTGAACTCCGGGAGTTGGTGATGGACAGGGAAGCCCGGCGTGCTACGACTCATGGGGTCGCAAAGAGTTGGACACGACTGAGCAACTGAACAGAACTGACCTGAACTGAAGCTACATTTATTTTTATTCATGTCAAAACCCCACAATAAGAGGTAAAAGAATGATATATATTTTCTCTTGAACTATAGAGCAAGTTTCTTGAATATAGGCAAGGAAATCTCATAATTCTTTTCGTCTCCCATAGTATCTAGAATTATCTTGTCTGAAGTGCAGAAGATTTAGCAATAAGTGTAATGTCATAAAAAGGAAACCTAGTTTAAAAATTAAACACCCTTCAGAGCTGCCCACATGGGATAGAACTGCATTCAGAAAGGGGGGAAAAGAAACCCTTCAAATTAGAGAAGGGACAACCAAGAAAGAAGTGGAATCAGACGCTGCCTTTTTTCCTAATGGGTTCATTCCCTCTCTCCAAAGAGGGTAATCACACAGGCATTATTAAAATTAGACTAGAAGAGATGTTAATGTTTTACATCTTTTCATAAAACTAGAACCTATTTGGCTATCACTAACCTTGAAGTACTTAGGTCCTGGGAAGTGGAGAGTGAATGATGGTCTATGCTCGTGTTTTGACATCTTTTCCAGGGATATCATAAGATCAGCTTTCTTAGACTATTTAGTTGTTTCCGTTTACATCCCCAACCAGGAAGAACTGTAACTCTGATGAACGACTTTCTTTACCAGACCAGACACCTCATTTCCTGCCTTGAAAAATTTGGATTAGCATCCAAACTGTCCCTAGAGGCAAAAAAAAAAAAAAAAAAAAAGGAACGCACCAAATCAAAGCTATTCTGAACAGTGATTGTAACATGTTAGAAAAACCAGCCTGCATTGACTTATGCAGTTTGACCTGATGGTGCTATATAAAGTTTCCCCATCTTCAAACAATCAGATCAATATTTCAAGATGTGTGAACTTGGGGCTTAAGATAAATTCAGCAATTCAACTGAAAATCTGTCTGTATACTCAAAAATAACAAATCAATGAATTTGACCATAACTTTGAAATTGATTTTTTAAGCTAATATCATTATAAACTTATTATAAGCAGCGTGAATTGAAGGGTGGCGTTTGTTTCTATGAATTCCACCTGTGCAATCAGATAGATTTTTGTCCCATATTAAGCTGTTATTATATTGTCTCTGTAAGGTCATCCTGTATGTGATATCTATTGATACTTCAAACGGGAAAACCAGAAGTCTGAGCTGTTGTTGGCATGTTCTGTTGCTAAAAGTGGGATGCGATGCATACTCCAGGGTATGGTATTTGCCCTGTGGTTTTCCTTCACTGCTACAGCATCTTTGTTTTTGTTCTTGTACTACTTGATGGTAGCCCAGTTTGTTTCATCAAAGCCCCTAAGTCATGTTGCAAACACTTTCTGCCAGAGAATCCATTCTTTTTTTTTTTTTTTTTCTGCCCATGCTCTGGAAGCCCATATCAATAAGATGTTGTTATAGAGCTGTCATTTTTGTCCTACAACAAATCTCACTGTAGCAGAGTGTCCTGTGGCTGCAGATGCTATTAATGTTTTCTCTGCTCTGTCAATTGATTTCAAGGCTGCCTCCCTATCACGCCATGTGCTCTTTCAAAAGGTACATAAGCCAGACTGAAGGGAAGGATCATAAAAGTGTCTGACAACCTCTCGCCATCTTCACACAACCTGTCATTGCTGGATAAATTCTTCCCAGGTGGATCTTTGTGTAGTAGTCTCCTCAACTCTCCCATCAACGTTTCTCTTTCCCATGATGGGAAGGCTCTTAACTGAGCTAGAGAAACCATCTGGGTATTTTGTGATCACAAGGGCCATCATACTTTCAAAATAAAAAGAAAATGGTCAAGTAGGCATTATTTCTCTTTTAGCTCTTAAGTCATAACTGACAAAGCAATGGATTCCATTGAAATGTTTTCACTTTTGTTTAAGGAAAGCTGTCCACGGCTCCCACTGCTGATTGCGTCTCCAAGTGTGTGGTGATTTGCACATTACCCATCATTCAAGTTGGGACTCTGCTTCCATCTCCTGTCCTTAAGTCATTTGGCCCTTGCCAAAGTGTCCTTGAAACTGGTCTTACCCAAAACATCTGTGAGCACATTTGGTCCATGCCAAATGAATTTGGATAGGACCAAATGTCAAAGACTTTGGTGTAGAACAAGTGTCTTATGGATGTTTTCGACAGGACCAGATGTCTACAAAACCTTACACATTGCTCCAATTCAGACAATGGCTGTGTAATGGGCATGGCAGAGGAGCCATGAGAATGGGCGGCATTGCCCCCCACAAAGTGAGCTGAGTGAGAATATCAGTGTATAAGGTTGGGTCAAAAGTACCCATGCAATTTTTCCATATCACACTTGTTCTCCAAAATGGGATCGCTTGTTTGGTTTTTTTTTTTTTTTTTATTGTTGTTCTTTTGATACTTTCTGCTTGCTCATCTTCTGTGACTCCTCTGTTTCCCCATCATGGGGAGTTTTCTGATACCGAAAACCTTGTTCATCAGTCCTGTGGGTTTCTGTGACATTCATCGAAGTGAAGTGTTCTCTCAACTGGAATGCAACTGTTTCCATTAAGGGCTCAAACAAACCTTGCATATGACCTGATCTCCCAGGATACACACAACTCATTCACCTCCAAAGATCTCCTTGTATGCTTTGGATAACATAAAAACCACGCAGCTGAAGTCCTAAGAACCTGGCCTCAACATATCTTGTCAACAAAATGTCAAGGACAAGTCAAGGACAGTCTTTGAATTTGCAATGCAAGTCTTAACTTAAACCAGATTTGGTTTCAAAATTCTGAGGAAGAAACTACTTCTCATTTGAAGTGTTTCATAGGGGACTTCTTCCTTCTCTTTTTCTGACCTCTTCATGTTCATTATCTTATCATGTTGACAAAAAGTAGATGGTGGCATTCCTTTATTTACATAAAATAGCTTTCTTTTAATGAGAAAAAAAAAAAAAAGGAACATGAAGGAAACTAATAGTAGAAGTCACAATCTAGAAAGAGACCTGGGTGAATATCAGGATGAAACACTGATCCTGTAGAGAAATAAAAATAATTTCCCCTCTACCCTTCCAGGTTCTTGATTGAGACACTCCCTGTATTAAAAGAGAAATTAACAGAAGGACATAAGATTTAATTTAATTTTATATAGACAAAGATATGAGATCTAAAGAAGTGACCAAAGCTATCAGCTTTTATACCTTTTAGATAAAGAAACAATAAATTTGCAAAGAATTATCAAGTTAGTAAAGAAGTAACGAGGTTTGTTCATACAACCTTCCAGGTTTTGAATTCTCTGTCTCTGGTGATAGGATATATTTCTGTTTCCCAGTATAATGAGGGTACTTTTCATCTGAGAGTTTATTTCCTGTTTTCAGGGGGATAAAGGAAGGTAGAAGGTTCTCTTTGCACTGGCTGTTCCTTAAATAACTTAAATAAGTAATATGCTAATATGGCACATTTTGGAGTAACCTGCTTTCAATCCCATCAACTCTTTAAAATCAAAGTAAATTCATCATAAAGGTGTGGATCCAATGTATTTAGCAGGTGGCCAATGTTCTTCCATCCCTAGGGCCAAATGTACCATATTCCTGTCCCTATAAACATTTCTACTACCGCAACACTTTCATAAAAACAAACCACCCCTCCCCTCCCACCGCCCCCCCCCCCCCCCCCCCCGCCAAAAAAAAAGCATCTCTCTTTGGCAAGCACCAAAGGCAAAATGCTTCGGAGGAAAATAAAATTTTGCGAAGGATACTGAGTGGCTGAAGAAGAGTAAGGCTATCATCATTGTCTGCTTTATTCTTATAGCATCGCCTCAACCCTTCCACTAGTGTCTCTGAACACAGTAGGGCGCAGTGTAGACCCCCGAAGAAACAGTGGTGGGAAGGTGGTGTGGGTGGGAGGTGGACTCAGGAGATGTCCCCTGCCCAGAGACCACGGGTAGGGGAGGAAGAGGAGGACAGCACTCAGGATGTGATTGGGTGGAAGCCTCTTCAGCTCTTTGCTCTACTTGTCGATGCTGCCATCACACAGACAGGTCTCTAGAGGGGCGGATGGAGGTGTTAAGGGAGAAAGACAACTCAGACCCAAAGGGAGAATGGTTTGCCACCTGTCCAATGTGAATGAAATGGGGCATCATGTATACAGTGGAATATTACTCAGCCATAAAAAAGAATGAAATATTGCCATTTGCAGCCACTTGGATTAATCTAGAGATTGTCATTTTGAGTGAGGTAACACAGAGAAAGACAAATACCATGTGATATTGCTTGTATGTGGAATCTAAAAATTAAAAAAAATGGCACAAATGAACTTATTTACAAAACAGAGTCAGAGATGTAGAAAACAAACTTACGGTTACCAAGGGAGAAAGGGGAGGGGAGAGAAAAACTGGGAGTTCGGGACTGATGTATGCTCACTATTACATAGAAAATAGGTAACCAATAAACTCTTACTGTATAGAACAAGGCTGCTGCTGCTGCTAAGTCACTTCAGTCGTGTCTGACTCTGTGTGACCCCATAGACGGCATTTTCCAGGCAAGCGTACTGGAGTGGGTTGCCATTGCCTTCTCCGACAAAACAGGGAACTCTACTCAATTTTCTATAATGGCCTAAATGGAAAAAGAATCTTAAAGAGAGTTGATTCACTTTGCTGTACAGCAGAAACTAACACAACATTGTAAATTAACTATACTCTAATAAAAATTTATAAAAGGAAACGGGGCATCTCTGATATTCTGTGGCTTGAGGTTGTTATGAACCTGAAATGAGAGAATTGCTGTCTCATTAGCAGTCATTGATAATGCCCACATTCGGTAGGCCCATCGGAGCTAAATGAATAAGCTCTCATGAAGGGCATGGAGAGATATGGGGATTAGAATAAACCCATCGATGTGCCAACAGGTGGAAAATACAGCTCTTATCTCTCTCCCTTTTCTTCTATGTGCTCATGAGATAATAGCACATGTACTCATTCAAAATGAACTATTGACTATGACTTTGCACAGCCACTCTACCTCTTTTTACTAAACTAGGGGGATTCGTAATGTTATCTCCTTGCGGCTCAACCCTTCTGAACCTGTCAAATAAGTCCTCTCACAATGCATATTAATCTGAGACATGCATTTGAAAGAAAGAGCTGATAAGTCTATCTTTAAGATGTGATAAGTATAAGGCATTTCTAATGAATGGGTATTGTGTCAAACATCTGCAGGATCACCAAAACCCGGGGATATTTAATTAAAAGCATGCACGCACAAGATAATGAGTGGGGAAGGAGACTCTGCCTGTATGTGGGTTTCTAGTTTCTAAGAGTCAGCAATCTTTTGCTGTATTGCTGCCACTTAAATATTGCACCCAAAGTCATGGATAAATTTGAAAGGAAATGTGCAGTGAAACACACTCTTTAATTGGTATATGACTTCTTTGTGTGTGTCTGTGTGTGTGTGATGATAAATAGTTTAGGCATCAAGTAAGTCATAAATACATTATCAGAGGTAGATCAGCTCTTTGGAAATTGATGTTGTACTGGGCAGAAATATTTGTCTCAGGGATAAAAGGAAAGAACATGGAAAATAAAAAACTTGAAATCTGCGCTGTGAGGCTAAACTGGGAAGCTTAAATAATCATTCCTGAAAAAAGGGAACTGCATCGTCAGAAGCCTGCCAGAAGTCGAGAACTCATTTAAAGGGAATTCTTAAAGGCTACTTCTGTCAAGGAAAGTTAGGTTGAAAGATGACAAGTTTTCCTTCCCCCGTTATAGGCTGTAATTTACCCTTTGAGAACTATTTTCCTTCCTTATCTTTGCTTCAGATTTACTCACTCTTGTTGTTCAAAAAGCACAGTGATTTGGCAAACAGTGAGAGAGGGGCTGCACCTTGATAAATTGTAGTATCCTTGAGTTCCATGGAGATTGTCAAAGCTTTCATCTCTCCCCTGTTATCGCTAGCTAAAACTCCTTTTTGCCCTTTTCAAAGGTCAGGGTCAGTAGATATTTTTGTAAGGGGCACATTTGGACTAAAGAAATGAGCAAGTGTGCTGACAGCAAGATGCTTCTGAAAAAGAAAGCAAGGAAAGGTCATTGACCTGGAATCCTTCCTCGGGGTGGAGGTTTGGGGCAAAGGGACAAGGAGAGGGTGGGGTAATAAAATATCTGGATTTAGCACTGGGTCTGTTCACGGACGTGATCATGGAGGATAATGGCCGTTGCCAAGGGAGAGGGATGTGATGGAAGAAGCACAGAAGCCAGGATAAACCATCTCTTCTCCCTCCACTTCTAGGGGTAGCTCATTATTTGTTTGTTCTTAAGAATTCTGAATGTTCTGTACAAGTATGATGTTAAATGTGTGCATTGGGAAAAAAGTGATAGCACTCTAAGTTCAGACAAGATTGGGGCATATTCAGGGAGGTATAGCCATAGGCAATAGCACCCCATGTTTATTCATGAAACATAAACATATTGAAACAGTGCATAAAAAGTCCTAAATTCAGTTTGTAACACTAACCCTAACAAAGGTGCTCTTTGGATCTCAAACCAGTTAAATCACAGCCTTTATTTTTTCCCTGATTCCTCTGGGTAAAATAAAGATGTAATGCCAGGTAAGCAATGTCTTGGTTATCATCGTTGGAAGATTCATGCTTTCCATGTCTAGTGTTAAGCAAATGAAAAGAGGGCATACGCTTTTGTATTTTCATGTGTTTCTAAATTAAAAAAGAAAATCACACAGGCATCTCATACCCTGGAAGAATGTGTAAAACAAGTAGATAAGAAAAGACATTTTAAAAAATAACATAAAATATATTGACTGTATCTGTTGCCTTATTTGATGTAATTTAGACAAGATATAAAGAAATATGGTTACTGACATCTCAATGTTGGACTGTTTCTAATCACAGTTTTACTGTTTCCTTTTTCAAAAAAAGTTATTTTTTAAATTTATTTGACTGTGCCACATCTTAATTACAGCATGTGGGATCTTTATTTTTGACACGTGGGATCTAGTGACCAGGGATTGAACCCAGGCCCACTGCATTGGGAGCGTGGAGTCTTAGCCACTGGACCACCAGAGAAGTCCCTACAGTTTCCTTTTTGACTTATATTGGTGATCATTTCTAATTTGCCTGGAGTTTTGTCCCTGCATTTCAAGTCTGGCCACTTCTTTTGTCTACTGTTCAGCTTGTATTGCTTTTCTTTCATGATAAGCTTCTCTTTTTTTTCTTTTTAAAAAGACTTTCCCTCACATTTTTAATTGAAGTACAGTTGATTAAAATACTATATTAGTTTCAGTTGTGCAACATAGTGGTTCACTATTTTTATAGGTTGCTCTCCATTTAAAGTTATAAAATATTGGTTGTATTCCCTGTGCTTTATAAACTTATTCATTACATCTGTGTATCTTGTTTATTTTATACATAGTGGTTTGTACCTCTTAATCCCTTTCCTTCTTTCGCCCCTTCCCGCCCTCCTCTGGTAACCACTAGTTTGTTCTTTGTGTCTCTGAGTCCCTTTCTGTTTGTTATATTCATTCAAGTTTGTTTTACTAAACCTTTAGCATATATATATATTTTACTCCATTGAAGAAAGAGAGGGAAAATAAAGTAACTGTTGAGAAAAACTTTGATAGAAGAAAGACTATCAGGAGATTTTGATTTAGGTTGCTTTACCTTTTTTTCTCCTCTAGAGTACTTTTAAACTCTTTTCCCAGAAGATGCTTGTTCTGCATTTGTATATAATTTATCTTTCTACTAAAAGCTGCATTTACATCTAAGGATTTATAGCCTGGGACCAATTTCTTAGTCTACAATAGAATTTCTTCTTTTTGAACTTACATTAATTCTAGGTTTCTTAAAAAATAAATTGTCTATGTTTTGTTTGCATATGATAGTTTATCAAAATAGAAACACATGATTGTTTCTTGAAAGAGTCTAACAGTAAGTCTTAGAGGTGATACATAGAATATAGTGAAACTAAACTGATAATAGAGAAATCTGTGTATTTTAACAATTATTGATGAAGCCAAGAGAGCTTGGATGAAGAATCGCTATTGGTTCATAATAACTTGATGCCAATTTATATGAACTTGTTAATTTTAAGGATTGGTTTGCTCATTTGTAGAAAAACTGGCAATGACATAGATTTCACATGTAAAGTATAAATATATATTTAAATTAATGTTTTTTTCTTTCATATAGGACAAATTTAGTCACAGCTTATGTTTCATGGTTACAGTGATTTCATTTTTGTGGCAAGTAAATAAGTGATTCACAAAAATCTCTTATCTCTGTCTCTCTCCCTTTTATTGATGTTTCACTTGATGGGGTTTTGTCCTTAGAAATTATCTTCTCTTTCCCAGGAAATAAAATTATCCTAAGTTTTCTCTTAAAAAAACAACATACAAAACAAAAACACAATTACAAAATAACATTGAAAAAAAACCAAGAACTATTCTCTTTATTTTCTGCTTTCTTAAGCTCAGAAACCTTAGTTTATGGAAATAAGGGATCCATTATTAAGATTCAGAATCCTTGAAGAAAATTTATTCTTATGGCACCCTTAGTACAATCCTTAGGTGTATTTTCTTCTACCTACTTCTCCTTTTTCACCTACTTATCTTTCTTCAAGAAAACTTGTTAATCAGATATTTATCCACTGTTGAACATGGGCAAACATTTGGTTGACACAGAGAAAGTCTATAGTTGGAAGTTTGCAGTTTCTTCGTTTGCATTTTCAGTGGTTCCCATGAACATTTACTTGTATTTGCTGTAAAGCCTTCTTTATTAACTATATCATGTTAGCTATACAGGGGAAATCAATTTCTATCACTTCAAGTACTGAATCTAGACCTCTGAATTACCATTTTACTCCTTCAGCACTGACGAAGTTCACTTGTTTCCACGTCATTTAAGCCTTAAGATGATAAAGTCTGTTTATAAGCATTGAATCTAAGAATGAATGATATTATGTAAATGTACAGAATCATTATTTTATCCCAAACCAAGGAGCATTCCAGATCAATATTATGATACATTGTTGAATTTATTGTTTTAGTCCTAATGACACACACATTATATTGTCAATTTCAAGTTACCGGGCAACTTGTTCCAAAATGCTTCCATTCATCATATTGACGGTGATGTTAATCAAATTGACTATCCTTAACAAAAAGCCCTGCTTCATTTGAGTTATATTGCTTTTCTGCCTACGGGGAACATTTACACAATTAACAAAAGCAGATCGAATGCTAATAAAGAAAACAAATGAAGATTTATTCATAATCCTCAAAAGAATTGTAATAATTTAATTAAGGTGTATGGTACTTTTGGAAGGGAAGCGATAAAATGGGGAAAAAAAATTTCTTTGCGATAAGGTGAAAGGGAGGGCCAAAGAAGCTTGTTAAAGAATTCTTCAGCTTTTGTAATTTTCATTGATTTTTAATCTCAAAGAACAACAGACGGGAGTCCATTGAAGATAGAAGTTGGCACTTGAGGAGGAGGAAAAAAAAAAAAGAGAATCAATGAAAATCTAAAGCTTGCCAAACACTTGAAAGCTATAGAAACAGCCAGGAGGGAGAACAATAGTTTGGGGTGATCCAAGGGAATAAAAGAAATACCTAACAGGAGGAAATTAAGGAGCAAGAGAAAATTCGAACTGATAATCGAACAGTGTTTGCTGGCAGCCACAGATGATCCATTCCTAAGTGATGCTAGACTTCCCGTGGAGATGTTTTCCTTTAAAGTTTTATCCTCAGACATTAAGAGGAAAACAAAGCTTCCTAAACTATGAGATGAATGAAACATCAATGGTTGTGAAGGCTGTTGGCTCAGTTAAATGTACTGAGGTCTTTCGGGGTAAGAATACTAATGCGGTAATAACGTTCAAACTTAGACTAGACTCTGAAGCTCATCCACCTCGTTAATAACCTAGGTACAAGGAGTATTTCACAGTAGTTTGGGAAGTCATAGCCACTCTGTAAAGTCATCAAAGCACTAATTTGGTCTTTCAAATTTGTATATAATTGAGAAGGAGTTATGCCTAACATGACACCAGAAGAATCTATGCTCCCTCCTAGGTGGATGTTGAATGCAGTCTAGCTGGGAGTCAGCATTGACACACGCAATATGAGGGCTTGTCTAGGGCTGACATGTGTAGGATTGAATCCAAGGGGAAATCAGTGAAGGTTGGGCTCTTCAGGGAAGTCTTTATGGAGTTGGGCTGGGAAGAGTTGACAAATTTGAATTTGTGAAAGAGATAGGAAAGTGGCTTTATGAGAATCACCAAGGCAAAAAATGAACATTTTGTTATTTCACAATATTGTGAAATGTATGAAGTCTAGGTATTTATCTTCTTTTTTTAAAAGATTATTTTCTGGATGTGGACCATGTTTAAAGTCTTTATTGAATTTGTTACAATCTTCATTCTGTTTTTCAGGTTTTGGTTTTTTGGCTGCAAGGCATGCGGGATTGAACCCTCACCCCCCACATTGGAAGGTGAAGTTTTAACCACTGGACTGCCAGGGAAGTCCCAATGTGTTTAACTTCTTAAAATGTATAGCTTGCTTATAGGAAGAGAATTTTATACTGTAGGACCCTAGACCATTATGTTTCTTGTTAAAATAAAAAACAAGCAAAACAATGGGATATTCACAGTTCCGTTCAGTCGCTCAGTTGTGTCTGACTCTTTGTGACCCCATGGACTGCAGCATGCCAGGCCCCCTGTCCATCACCAACTCCTGGAGTTTACTCAAACTCATGTCCATTGAGTTTGTGATGCCATCCAACCATCTCATTCTCTGTCATCCTCTTCTCTTCCTGCCTTCAATCTTTCCCAGCATCAGGGTCTTTTCAAATGAGTCAGTCCTTCACATCAGGTGGCCAAAGTATTGGAGTTTCAGCTTCAACATCAGTCCTTCCAATGAATATTCAGGACTGATTTCCTTAAGGATGGACTGGTTGGATCTCCTTGCAGTCCAAGGGACTCTCAAGAGTCTTTTCCAACACCACAGTTCAAAAGCATCAGTCCTTCAGTGCTCAGCTTTCTTTATAGTCCAACTTTCACATTCATACATGACTACTGGAAAAACCATAGCTTTGACTAGACTGACCTTTGTTGGCAAAGTAATGTCTCTGCTTTTTAATATGCTGTCTAGGTTGGTCATAGCTTTTTTTCCAAGGAGTAAGTGTCTTTTAATTTTATGGCTGCAGTCACCATCTGCAGTGATTTTGGAGCCCCCCAAAATAAAGTCTCTCACTGTTTCCACTGTTTCCCCATCTATTTGACATGAGGTGATAGGACCAGATGCCATGATCTTAGTTTTCTGAATATTGAGTTTTTTTATTTTATTTTTTTTATTTTTTTTTATTAAATTTTAAAATCTTTAATTCTTACATGTGTTCCCAAACATGAAACCCCCTCCCACCTCCCTCCCCATAACATCTCTGTGGGTGATCCCCATGCACCAGCACCAAGCATGCTGTATCCTGCGTCAGACATAGACTGGCGATTCAATTCTTACATGATAGTATACATGATAGAATGCCATTCTCCCAAATCATCCCGCCCTCTCCCTCTCTCTCTGAGTCCAAAAGTCCGTTATACACAGCTGTGTCTTTTTTCCTGTCTTGCATACAGGGTCGTCATTGCCATCTTTCTAAATTCCATATATATGTGTTAGTATACTGTATTGGTGTTTTTCTTTCTGGCTTACTTCACTCTGTATAATTGGCTCCAGTTTCATCCATCTCATCAGAACTGATTCAAATGAATTCTTTTTAACGGCTGAGTAATACTCCATTGTGTACATGTACCAAAGCTTTCTTATCCATTCATCTGCTGATGGACATCTAGGTTGTTTCCATGTCCTGGCTATTATAAACAGTGCTGCGATGAACATTGGGGTACATGTGTCTCTTTCAATTCTGGTTTCCTCGGTGTGTATACCCAGCAGTGGGATTGCTGGGTCATAAGGTAGTTCTATTTGCAATTTTTTAAGGAATCTCCACACTGTTCTCCATAGTGGCTGTACTAGTTTGCATTCCCACCAACAGTGTAGGAGGGTTCCCTTTTCTCCACACCCTCTCCAGCATTTATTGCTTGCAGATTTTTGGATCGCAGCCATTCTGACTGGTGTGAAGTGGTACCTCATTGTGGTTTTGATTTGCATTTCTCTGATAATGAGTGATGTTGAGCATCTTTTCATGTGTTTGTTAGCCATCCGTATGTCTTCTTTGGAGAAATGTCTATTTAGTTCTTTGGCCCATTTTTTGATTGGGTCATTTATTTTTCTGGAATTGAGCTGCATAAGTTGCTTGTATATTTTTGAGATTAGTTGTTTGTCAGTTGCTTCATTTGCTATTATTTTCTCCCATTCAGAAGGCTGTCTTTTCACCTTGCGTATATTTTCCTTTGTTGTGCAGAAGCTTTTAATTTTAATTAGATCCCATTTGTTTATTTTTGCTTTTATTTCCAGAATTCTGGGAGGTGGATCATAGAGGATCCTGCTGTGATTTATGTCTGAGAGTGTTTTGCCTATATTCTCCTCTAGGAATTTTATAGTTTCTGGTCTTACATTTAGATCTTTAATCCATTTTGAGTTTATTTTTGTGTGCGGTGTTAGAAAGTGATCTAGTTTCATTCTTTTACAAGTGGTTGACCAGTTTTCCCAGCACCACTTGTTAAAGAGATTGTCTTTACTCCATTGTATATTCTTGCCTCTTTTGTCAAAGATAAGGTGTCCATATGTGTGTGGATTTATCTCTGGGCTTTCTATTTTGTTCCATTGATCTATATGTCTGTCTTTGTGCCAGTACCATACTGTTTTGATGACTGTGGCTTTGTAGTAGAGCCTGAAGTCAGGCAAGTTGATTCCTCCAGTTCCATTCTTCTTTCTCAAGATTGCTTTGGCTATTCGAGGTTTTTTGTATTTCCATACAAATCTTGAAATTATTTGTTCTAGTTCTGTGAAAAATATGGCTGGTAGCTTGATAGGGATTGCGTTGAATTTGTAAATTGCTTTGGGTAGTATACTCATTTTCACTATATTGATTCTTCCAATCCATGAACATGGTATATTTCTCCATCTATTAGTGTCCTCTTTGATTTCTTTCATCAGTGTTTTATAGTTTTCTATGTATAGGTCTTTAGTTTCTTTGGGTAGATATATTCCTAAGTATTTTATTCTTTTTGTTGCAATGGTGAATGGAATTGTTTCCTTAATTTCTTTTTCTACTTTCTCATTATTAGTGTATAGGAATGCAAGGGATTTCTGTGTGTTGATTTTATATCCTGCAACTTTACTATATTCATTGATGAGCTCTAGTAATTTTCTGGTGGAGTCTTTAGGGTTTTCCATGTAGAGGATCATGTCATCTGCAAACAGTGAGAGTTTTACTTCTTCTTTTCCAATTTGGATTCCTTTTATTTCTTTTTCTGCTCTGATTGCTGTGGCCAAAACTTCCAGAACTATGTTGAATAGTAGCGGTGAAAGTGGACACCCTTGTCTTGTTCCTGACTTTAGGGGAAATGCTTTCAATTTTTCACCATTAAGGATAATGTTTGCTGTGGGTTTGTCATATATAGCTTTTATTATGTTGAGGTATGTTCCTTCTATTCCTGCTTTCTGGAGAGTTTTTATCATAAATGGATGTTGAATTTTGTCAAAGGCCTTCTCTGCATCTATTGAGATAATCATATGGTTTTTATTTTTCAATTTGTTAATGTGGTGAATTACATTGATTGATTTGCGGATATTGAAGAATCCTTGCATCCCTGGGATAAAGCCCACTTGGTCATGGTGTATGATCTTTTTAATATGTTGTTGGATTCTGATTGCTAGAATTTTGTTGAGGATTTTTGCATCTATGTTCATCAGTGATATTGGCCTGTAGTTTTCTTTTTTTGTGACATCTTTGTCAGGTTTTGGTATTAGGGTGATGGTGGCCTCATAGAATGAGTTTGGAAGTTTACCTTCCTCTGCAATTTTCTGGAAGAGTTTGAGTAGGATAGGTGTTAGCTCTTCTTGAAATTTTTGGTAGAATTCAGCTGTGAAGCCGTCTGGACCTGGGCTTTTGTTTGCTGGAAGATTTCTGATTACAGTTTCAATTTCCGTGCTTGTGATGGGTCTGTTAAGATTTTCTATTTCTTCCTGGTTCAGTTTTGGAAAATTGTACTTTTCTAAGAATTTGTCCATTTCTTCCACATTGTCCATTTTATTGGCATACAACTGCTGATAGTAGTCTCTTATGATCTTTTGTATTTCTGTGTCGTCTGTTGTGATCTCTCCATTTTCATTTCTAATTTTATTGATTTGATTTTTCTCTCTTTGCTTCTTGATGAGCCTGGCTAGTGGTTTTTCAATTTTATTTATCCTTTCAAAGAACCAGCTTTTGGCCTTGTTGATTTTTGCTATGGTCTCTTTTGTTTCTTTAGCATTTATTTCTGCCCTAATTTTTAAGATTTCTTTCCTTCTACTAACTCTGGGGTTCTCCAATTCTTCCTTTTCTAGTTGCTTTAGTTGTAGAGTTAGGTTATTTATTTGACTTTTTTCTTGTTTCTTGAGGTATGCCTGTATTGCTATGAACTTTCCTCTTAGCACTGCTTTTATAGTGTCCCACAGGTTTTGGGTTGTTGTGTTTTCATTTTCATTAGTTTCTATGCATATTTTGATTTCTTTTTTGATTTCTTCTGTGATTTGTTGGTTATTCAGAAGTGTGTTGTTCAACCTCCATATGTTGGAATTTTTAGTAGTTTTTCTCCTGTAATTGAGATCTAATCTTAATGCATTATGGTCAGAAAAGATGCTTGGAATTATTTCGATTTTTTTGAATTTATCAAGTTTAGATTTATGGCCCAGGATGTGATCTATCCTGGAGAAGGTTCCATGAGCACTTGAAAAAAAGGTGAAATTCATTGTTTTGGGGTGAAATGTCCTATAGATATCAATTAGGTCTAATTGATCTAATGTATCATTTAAAGTTTGCGTTTCTTTGTTAATTTTCTGTTTAGTTGATCTGTCCATAGGTGTGAGTGGGGTATTAAAGTCTCCCACTATTATTGTGTTATTGTTGATTTCCCCTTTCATACTTGTTAGCATTTGTCTTACATATTGCGGTGCTCCTATATTGGGTGCGTATATATTTATAATTGTTATATCTTCTTCTTGGATTGATCCTTTGATCATTATGTAGTGGCCTTCTTTGTCTCTTTTCACAGCCTTTGTTTTAAAGTCTATTTTATCAGATATGAGTATTGCCACTCCTGCTTTCTTTTGGTCTCTATTTGCGTGGTATATCTTATTCCAGCCCTTCACTTTCAGTCTATATGTGTCCCTTGTTTTGAGGTGGGTCTCTTGTAAGCAGCATATAGAGGGGTCTTGTTTTTGTATCCATTCGGCCAGTCTTTGCCTTTTGGTTGGGGCGTTCAACCCATTTACGTTTAAGGTAATTATTGATAAGTATGATCCAGTTACCATTTACTTTATTGTTTTGGGTTCGGGTTTATACACCCTTTTCGGTTTCCTGTCTAGAGAATATCCTTTAGAATTTGTTGGAGAGCTGGTTTGGTGGTGCTGAATTCTCTCAGCTTTTGCTTGTCTGTAAAGCTTTTGATTTCTCCTTCGTATTTGAATGAGATCCTTGCTGGGTACAGTAATCTGGGCTGTAGGTTATTGTCTTTCATCACTTTAAGTATGTCTTGCCATTCCCTCCTGGCCTGAAGAGTTTCTATTGAAAGATCAGCTGTTATCCTTATGGGAATCCCCTTGTGTGTTATTTGTTGTTTTTCCCTTGCTGCTTTTAATATTTGTTCTTTGTGTTTGACCTTTGTTAATTTAATTAATATGTGTCTTGGGGTGTTTCGCCTTGGGTTTATCCTATTTGGAACTCTCTGTGTTTCTTGGACTTGGGTGATTATTTCCTTCCCCATTTTAGGGAAGTTTTCAACTATTATCTCCTCAAGGATTTTCTCATGATCTTTCTTTCTGTCTTCTTCTTCTGGGACTCCTATAATTCGAATGTTGGAGCGTTTCATATTGTCCTGGAGGTCTCTGAGATTGTCCTCATTTCTTTTAATTCGTATTTCTTGTTTCCTCTCTGATTCATTTATTTCTACCATTCTATCTTCTATTTCACTAATCCTATCTTCTGCCTCCGTTATTCTACTATTTGTTGCCTCCAGAGTGTTTCTGATCTCATTTATTGCATTATTCATTATATTTTGACTCTTTTTTATTTCTTCTAGGTCCTTGTTAAACCTTTCTTGCATCTTCTCAATCCTTGTCTCTAGGCTATTTATCTGTGATTCCATTTTGATTTCAAGATTTTGGATCATTTTCACTATCAATATTCGGAATTCCTTCTCAGGTAGATTCCCTACTTCTTCCTCTTTTGTTTGGTTTGGTGGGCAACTCTCCTGTTCCTTTACCTGCTGAGTATTCCTCTGTCTCTTCATCTTGGTTATATTGCTGCGTTTGGGGTGGTCTTTTTATATTCTGGTGATTTGTGGAGTTCTCTTTATTATAGAGCTTCCTCACTGTGGGTGGGGTTCTATCAGTGGCTTGTCAAGGTTTCCTGGTTAGGGAGGCTTGTGTTGGAGTTCTGGTGGGTGGAGCTGGGTTTCTTCTCTCTGGAGTGCAGTGGAGTGACCAGTGATGGGTTATGAGACATCAAAGGTTTTGGAATAATTTTGAGCTGCCTGTATATTCAAGCTCAGGGGAGTGTTCCTGTGTTGCTGGAGAATTTGAGTGATATGTCTTGTTTTGGAACTTGTTGGCCCTTGGGTGGAGCTTGGTTTCAGTGTAAGTATGAAGGCATTTGATGAGCTCCTATTGCTTAATGTTCCCTGAATTCAAGAGTTCTCTAATGTTTTCAGGTTTTGTATTTAAGCCTCCTGCTTCTGGTCTTCAGTTTTTACAGTAGCCTCTAGACTTCTCCATCTATACAGCACCGATGATAAAACATCTAGGTTAAATTTGAAAAGTTTCTCCACATTGAGGGACACTCAGAGAGGTTCACTGAGTTACAAGGAGAAGAGAAGATGGAGGGGGTAGTTAGAGGTAACTGGAATGAGATGTGGTGAGATCAAAAGAGGAGAGAGCAAGCTAGGCAGTAGTCACTTCCTTATGTGCGCTCTATAGTCTGGCCCGCTCAGGTATTTATGGAGTTATACAGGGAAGAGGAGAGGGAGGAAGTAGACAGAGGTGACCAGGAGGATAAGAGAGAGGAATGAGAAGGAGAGAGACAAATCCTGCCATTAACCAGTTCCTTAGGTGTTCTCCACTGTCTGGAACACACAGAGATTCACAGAGTTGGATAGAGAAGAGATGGGGGAGAAAAGAGACAGAGGCCACCTGGTGGAGAAAATGGAGAGTCCATAGGAGAAGAGAGTGGTCAAGCCAGTAATCTCGCTCTCAGGTAAACTTGGGTAGTGAAGTTTGGGTTTTTAAATGAACATAATTGACAACAAAAACCTAAGAGCAAAGGTTAAAAATCTAGAGTAGAGGTTGGATTTTCAAAAATACAATATTAAAGAAAAGAAGCAGAAGGAAAAAGCAGGAAAGAAAGAAAGAAAAAAAAAACCAAGAATTATTAAAAAAAAACAAGCAAACAAAAGAAACCAAAACAAACAAACAAACAAAAACCCCACCAACAACCATCCAAAGGCTATATATGGTGTTTGCCTTAAAAAAAAAAAAAAGTCTTTTTTTTTAAAAAATAGTAATAATAGGTTATAGTAATAAAAATTAGAGGAGAAATAGAAGATTTAACAATTAAAAAAAAAGGTTAGAAAAAAAAAAGAAGAGAAAAAAAAAAAAAAGGAATGATTTTTAAAATAGTAAAAATATATCTGGCTCTTCTCTGATGTTTTGGGCCGTGTGGGATCACTTCCAAGGTGGTTCCCTCTGTTTAACTTCTTCCGTTTGCTGGTTTTTCAGGCTCACTAGTTCAGTCGCGCTGTGGGGAGGGGGAATGCCGCAAACTAATAGCGCTGTCGTGTGCTCACAGTGTCACAGCCCCGCTTGACCTGTCCCTTCTCGTGGCGCACAAACCGCTCCGGCTCTACGATGCACAGCCGGGAACCGTCTGGGGCCGGCCCTAGGCTGCGTGCACTTCCCGGTCCAAGCCGCTCATGTTTGGCGCTCAGGCAGCCCTCAGAGGCACAGATTCGGCTGGGACTGTGCTTTGTGCCCTTCCCAGGTCCGAGTAGCTCAGGAGTTTGGCGAGCGTGATCGCCGCGGCTTGTCACCTTTTCTGCCGCTGCTGGTCAGCTTTCTGGGTGGACCGCTGGCGTCCCCCGTGAGGCAGATTGTGACTGTCCAGCACCCCCAGAAGTCTTAGCAAAGAAGCCCGCTTGCAGTTAGGTAAGTAAAGTCTCTCCGGGTCTGCAATTGCCCCTTTCCAGTCCTTACGGCTCTGGCTGCCTGTCCCCGGCGGGGGATGGTCTGCAGCCGGCTTTTTCCGTTCAGTCCTTTGTTCTGTGCTCGGTCCTGGCGGCGTCTTATGTTCGAGCTTTTCGTGCTGTAGCTATCACACAGTCTGGTTTGCTAGCGCAAGTTAGATCGTTCTGGTTGCGCGTGGGGCGTTCCTGCCCGATTCTTACAAAGCACTGCAGCCCGCGCCTCCCGCGCGTCCCTGCCCTGCCCCCACTTCCCAATGGCGGATGCAGGCGTCTGTGCTGCTTTTCCGCTGGGGGAGTTACTGTTGGGCTTGTAATCTCTTGGTTTTAATTATTTCTTTATTTTTCCTTCCTGTTATGTTGCCCTCTGGGTTTCCAAGACTCGCCACAGACTCGGCAGGGAGAGTGTTTCCTGTTTTTGAAGACAATGGTCTGCTTTTCTGGTTGCCTGCTGTCCTCTGCCAGCCTACAGAAGTTGTTTTGTGGAGTTTGCTCAGCGTTGAAATGTTCTTTTGAGGAATTTGTGAGGGAGAAAGTGGTCTTCCCGTCCTATTCCTCCGCCATCTTTATGCTCCTCTGAATATTGAGTTTTAAGCCAACTGTTTCACTCTCCTCTTTCACTTCCATCCAGAGGCTCTTTAGTTCTTCTTCGCTTTCTACCATAAGAATGGTGTCATCTGCATATCTGAGGTCATTGATATTTCTCCTGGCAATCTTGATTCAGGTTTGTACTTCATCCAGCTCAGCGTTTCTCATGATGCACTCTGCATATAAATTAAATAAGCAGGGTAACAATATACAGCCTTGATGTACTCCTTTCCCAATTTAGAACGAGGCTGTCGTTGCATGTCCAGTTCTAACTGTTGCTTCCTGGCCTGCATACAGATTTCTCAAGAGGCAGGTCACATGGTCTGGTATCCCCATCTCTTGAAGAATTTTCCAGAGTTTGTTTTGGTCCACACAGTCAAAGGCTTTGGTATAGTCAATAAGGCAGAAATAGATGTTTTTCTGGAAATTTCTTGTTTTTTCTTTTTTGGATCATTTCATCCAATGATCCAGTGGATGTCGGCAATTTGATCTCTGGTTCCTCTGCCTTTCCTAGATCCAGCTTGAACATCTGGAAGTTCATGGTTCACTTACTGTTGAAGCTTGGCTTGGAGAATTTTGAGCATTACTTTACTAGCGTGCGAGATGAGTGCAATTGTGTGGTAGTTTGAGTATTCTTTGGCATTGCCTTTCTTTGGTATTGAAATGAAAACTGACCTTTCCCAGTCCTGTGGCCACTGTTGAGTTTTCCAAATTTGCTGGTATATTGAGTGCAGCACTTTCACAGCATCATCTTTCAGGACTTGAAAGAGCTCAACTGGAATTCCATCACCTCCACTAGCTTTGTTCATAGTGATGGTTCCTAAGGTCCACTTGACTTCTCATTCCAGGATGTCTGGCTCTAAGTTGGTGTTCACACCATCGTGATATTCACAGAGATGCCTATACATCAAGACCATCATATGCAATAGAATAAGTTGCAATGAAAATTTTAAGACATGTATGCTAAACACAGTTCTGCTGTTAACTAATATTAAACTTTTGGTAAGAGATGTCACCTTTCTGGACCTCCATTTGGCCTTCTATAATAAAGAAGGAACTGAATAAAATAAGTAAACATGTGCTTAAGTAAGCTTCCCCAACTGCTTCAATGCTCCTTTTCTGCTCTACACTTCTAAAATTCTCTTTGAATTGGTTAGGAAAAAAGTGTAGGGCTGTATAGGTTATAGTAATTTGGAATGTGGGAAAGCTTGTTATCGGTTTAGGTTGAGTTGGGAACACGTAAAACGCATCCAGTTCAAAGGGAGAGTGAAAGGAACTACAAAGGAAGCAAGAAATTGACATCCTTCTTTTCTCATTTCTCCTCCTTGTTAGTCTTTCCTCCAACGGCGTGGTGGGCTGGGTCCTAACATCAAATCCCATAAAGAGAGGCCAAGCTAACGTCAGACAGATGCAAGAACATTTAGCCACGTCTTGTCTGGTTACAAAAAAGAAAATGATGGAAGGATTCTGACAGTAGGTTTGGAAAGAGAAGCGCCATCCAGTTAATTTGATTCCTGAGCTAGGCAGTGTTTCCTTTTGCTTGTTATGTCACTATTTCAGTTAGGACTTAGGTAAATACTCCCGGCTAGTTTCCTTTCATACACACTCAGAGCAATGCACAAGGGTAAGGCAGAGCTGGAAAATCCTATTTGACAGAGGGGATTTTTTTTTTAAATGGGTACAATGAAGGGACAGAATAAGTTCAATACAAAAACTTTCTGCTTTTCAACATAGGGACTTTTTATAGAGTTTATCGTTATTAATCCAAGTTCTGCTTGAGATGTAAGGAAAAAAAACCACATGCTTCCACTTACCTATGTCAACTTATTTTTTTCTGTGTGGAAATATGAAAGATTTTGTGTTGCTCAATGCCTGTGTTTATGAGTATTAGAACACAAGTTGGGTTAGAGATAGCAGGGAATGAAATTCCATGTATTTTAGACAATTTGCAGCTTCACTTTGAAAACAAATAAATTAAACATAAGCTGTTTAAACACAAATTAAAGATGAACATAGAATAGACAGGACATAGCACAAACCCATGTCAAGAAAGGCTTAAGATATAAAGCCCTAGGTATTAGCACGTTTGGTTTGTGTCAATGCTTTAGAATATCAATATTCATTGCTCTAGACTGTAGCACAGATGAACAATTGTAAAGATGGAGATATTAATATCTTGTAAAAGTATTAAATAATAAAATGAAGTCTGCACAGAGTTCATGTCAAAACAAGAAATCTAACCAGTAAACATGAGTGACTAGTTCGATTAAATCCTATCAGCCTGAAAATCTCCTAAAACCCATTAAGAGGGACTTCCCTGGTGGTCCAGGGGTTAAGCCTTGCCTTCCAATGCAGAGGATGCAAGTTAGATCTCTGGTTGGGGGGCTAAGATTCCCACATGCCTTGTGGCCAAACAAACAAAAAACAAAAATAATATTGTAATAAAATCAATAAAGACTTTAAAGATGATCCATATCAAAAAAAATCTAAAATAAAAAAAATAAAAACCCCTGAGATAGAAGATTCAATCTAGAACTGATATTGCAAATATTTCATTAGTTTGTCTTAACAAGGAAGTCAACAACAGGTTGTGGAAAAGACCTGGAATCTACATGAGGAGTTCTGAACCTTCTGAATTTGATTCAACTGTTTACAAGATGTGTGGTCTTGGGCAAGATACTTGTCATACACAGAAAATTCTCCTACAGAAAAAAAAAAAAAAAAAAGAAGATGCTAATGCCTACTCTTCTTTACTCACAAAGAACTATGAGAATTGATTGAAATTATATTTGTGACATAATAGTAATTAAATAATAACTCAGGAACCATACCCCAAGTTCTTAGCATTATCTTAAGTACTATAACTGAATCACTTTTTTCTATGATTTTTTTTTTGATGTGGATGATTTTTTTAAAAATATAAATTTATTTATTTTAATTGGAGGTTAATTACTTTACAGTATTGTATTGGTTTTGCCATACATCAACATGTATCTACCACAGGTATACATGTGTCCCCCATCCTGAACCCCCCCTCCCTCCTCCCTCCCCGTACCATCCCTCTCGGTAGTCCCAGTGCACCAGCCCCAAGCATCCAGTATCATGCATTGAATGATTTTTAAAGTCTTTATTGAATTTGTTACAATATTACTGTGCTTTATATTTTGGTTTTTAGCCCGGAGGCATATGGGATCTTAGCTCCCCGACCAGGGATTGAACCCACACCCCCTGAATTGGAAGGTGAAATTTTAACCACTAGACCACCTGGGGAAGTCCCTAATTGAATCATCTTTTAATTTTCACAAGTGACCTAAGAGTCAACAGTACCTTTCCATCTTAAAGATGAGAAAACTACTGCTTAGAGAGATAAAGGGGCTTATCTAAACTCACGTGATAAGTAAGATTGAGAACAAAGCTTTAAATTTGTTCTTCTTAGTCCTAAAGCCTGTACCTTTCCCCCTGTACCTTAGTAATCTTGGAAAACTAGAGTGTCTAACAAATGTCTCTAAGTAGAAAACACTGTCAACTACGAAGTTCTGTCACTACAAGCAGAGTTATGTTATAAAGTGTCCCTATGGCAGCTTTGGCTATTTCTATTTTGGTTTTGCAAGCAAGGTTAGAAAGACTACCAAAAAAATCTCTCAGGTATATATATGACTGAGTAGATTTGCTGTCAGAGAAGACAATGGCACCCCACTTGAGTACTCGTGCCTGAAAAATCCCATGGATGGAGGAGCCTGGAGGGCTACAGTCCATGGGGTCGCTAAGAGTCGGACACGACTGGGTGACTTCACTTTCACTTTTCACTTTCATGCACTGGAGAAGGAAATGGCAACCCACTCCAGTGCTCTTGCCTGGAGAATCTCAGGGATGGGGGAGCCTGGTGGGCTGCTGTCTATGGGGTCGCACAGAGTCGGACACGACTGAAGTGACTTAGCCGCAGCAGCAGCTTTGCTGTGCTCCTGAAAGCATGACAGCATTGTTAATCAGCTACAATGCAACATAAAATAAATACATATATATATTATATACTAAAAGTCTATTGATTTCTCAAGACCCATTTCAAATGCCACTTAGTATATGAAGCCTTCAATTAAATTACCAGTTAATTCTACCTACTTCTTCCTTGTATCGGTATGTCTGTGATTTTTCATAGTCTTCACATTTTCCTATGCCTATCTTTTCCTTGAGACCAGTACTGGTCAATACAATAAATATGAGTGTCATGTGGCTATGTAAATTAAAATTAAATAACTTTAAAAATATAGTTCTTTCATCAACTAGTCACATACCATGAGTTAAAGAGCTGTATAAGGCTATTGGCTGCTGTATTAGATAAAGCAGATATAGAACACTTCCATCATCACAGGAATGTTTCAGATAATGATGCTCTAGATCGAGGTCCCCAACCTTCAGCTTGTGGACTGGTACTCTCTGTCAGATCAGTCAAAGCATTAGATTGGAAATAAAGTGCACAATAAATGTAATGCACTTGAATCATCCCCGAACCTGCCCCAGGTTCATGGAAAATTTGTCTTCCATGAAACCTGTCCCTGGTGCCAAAAAGGTTGGGGACTGCTGCTATAGATCACACGTTTAAAACTACAGAGTGTGGGCAGAATCTGGCCACTGCCTGTCTTTATATATTAAATTTTATTGGAAGACAGCGCTGCCCATTCATTTCCCATTGTCTCTGGCTGCTTTTGTGTTACAGGAGCCGAGTTGGGTAGTTCCAACAGGGATCAAATGGTGAACCAAGTCTAAAATATTTACTATCTGATCCTTTCTGGAAAAAGTTCACCAACTCCCCATTTAGACTATGAACTGCTTGCTTGAGGCCTAAAGCTCCAATTATTTCCTTTTTTGGGGGTGGGGTGGGGTGGGTAGGGAATGGTTCCCATTATATTACTAATAAATTGTCTAGTAAGAACAGATGTGTTTGCTAAATTAGGTTGACACCAAGTTAAGAAATTAACCTGTAGTTCTGCATCTCGTATTGCAAGACCCTTGGCTCAGATGGTAAAGAATCTGCTTGCAATGCTGGAGACCTGGGTTCAATTCCTGGACAAGAAAATCCCCTGGAGGAGGAAATGGCAACTGACTCCAGTATTCTTGCCTGCAGAATCCCATGGACAGAGGAGCCTGGTGGGCTACAGTCCATGAGATTGCAAACAGTCAGACATGACTGAGTGACTGACACACTTTTGCATCTAGTAAATGATGGAGTCAAATTCAAAACAGCTCATCTAATACAGGACTATGTGCTCATTTCATGGCATTCTGCTGCCTCTTGATCGTCTGAGTCATTACTGCACTAGTTAAAAAATGGATGACGCTCTGAAGTCAGGGCCATAAGCAAGATCTCCTCTGGATAAACTTTATTCTCACACATGCCTAAAGGCAGTTGTATCTTAAGTCATCAAGAGTAATGTAGACAATTAGATTAATAAGATACAATGAAAATAATAATGACCAAGCACTTTTGCTTGTGAGCTATCTTTTTTTCCCCCTCTAATCACAATATGTATCTATCTACCTGTTGGAGAAGGCGATGGCACCCCACTCCAGTACTCTTGCCTGGAAAATCCTGTGGATGGAGGAGCCTGGTAGGCTGCAGTCCATGGGGTTGCAAACAGTCTGACACTGAGCGACTTCACTTTCACTTTCATGCATTGGAGAAGGACATGGCAACCCACTCCAGTGTTCTTGCCTGGAGAATCCCAGGGACAGGGGAGCCTGGTGGGCTGCCGTCTATGGGGTGGCACAGAGTCGGACACGACCGAAGTGACTTAGCAGCAGCAGCAACCTTTCTATCAACCTAACTATGTTCTAGTTGCTTACTTGCACCCCATTCTTTGAGACCCCATGGACTGCAGCCTGCTAGGCTCCTCTGTCCACGGGATTTTCCAGGGAAGAGTACTGGAGTGGGTTGCCATTCCCTACTCCACTCTCTCTCTATTTAATTATCTATCTACCTAAGTAGTTCAGGGAATAAGCTTTGCAGCTGAATATGAAGAATAATGGAATACATAACACATGTGTGTGTGTGAGTGTGGGTTTGTGAGTGTGTAAAAGAGAGAAAGATTGAGAATGGTGACAGTCGTTGGAAAGTGTGAGAGAGGTTGGCTTTGGTCAAATGCTAATAAAATGTGTAATATATTTATTGGGCACAGCCACTTAAGTGGTGGTGAACATGATGTGAGCAAGTGAATTGCCCAACGTAGTTACCAAAAGGGTCTTCTAGCTATGGGTGCTGTATTTGAGAAGTTTCTTGGGAACTGAAAAAGATTCTGTTTGTTTCTTCCTGTAAAAGATTTTTTTTCCTCACCAGAAGAACATAGAGATTGTCCATAAATCAAATAGAAAGGCAGCAAGAAGCAGAATGAGAGATTCTGCTGCCCCTCTGGGTTCTTACATTTTTACTCTATAAATATAGGAAAAGATCAGTTCTCTTCCTTTGAATCATTCTTCTTAACTGAAGGAAACAATATCTCAGTGCTATCTCAAAAACTGATTAATTTTGCATAATCTGGACAGATAAAATCTCCTTCCGTGCTGAGGAGCATGAAAAGAGTTTAGTGCAGTGTCCTTGCCATACAATTAGGTATTGATACCAATCTTCTAACTGCCTTTGAAGTGGAATTGAAGAGCTTTATAATAAAGATAATAAAGCTATGAAATGTAGACTCCGTATTGGCTGAAATTAGATAATTAGCTTAGGATTTCTCCAATTACATATTTAGGAGCAGGAGAAAAATGAGGACCTGATGCTTAGCAACACAAGCTAATAATGTAATCTATACGAATTAACGAGTGTACACGGATACTCAAGGAATGCTAAACACTGTAATGTGAAGATGGAGTCTGGATTAACAGAGGAAGAGTGGTTAAAGCACACACACATAGCCAACATAAAACAACCCACCTTTAGAAAACAGAAGAATAATAAAAAGTCAGGGGAAAAAATGTATTAAAGGGTGCAGAAAGCATTCTAGAACCCCAAACAAACCACCCCAGGTCTATTTTTGAATACAGAAAACTCAAATACAATTGATTTATATTTTCTACGTAATGAACTTAGAAATTAGTTTTGTTTTTAAAGCTCCAGATGAAAGGTGTTGACTCTCTCCTCATCTTATTTAAATGGCGCAGACATCACGATGATGAGATTTAAGGTAAGTGATCCCTTAATTGACACCCAGCCTTGTATATGGAATGGGCTTCCCAGGTGGCTCAGTGGTAAAGAATCTGCCTGCCTATGTAGGAGACACAAGATACATGGGTCAGGAAGATCCCCTGGAGAAGGAAATGGCAACCCATGCCAGTATTCCTGCCTGGAGAATTCCATAGACAGGGGAGCCCAGCCAGCTATAGTCCAAAGAGTTGCAAAGATTCGGACACGACTGAGCAACTGAGAAGCAGTGGCTTGTATGTGGAGCAAGGGTGTAAAACAAGCCTTGATCTCTCAGAGGTGAAACTGAGAATCACTCACGATGGAAAAGGTGTGCAAACTGTAGATTGTCAGCTTGAGAAGTAGAAGTATATGACAGTAAGTATTACAAAACCTCCCTGAATGATTTCAGCCCCTTTTGAATAAAGTTACCCCAAAACAAATGGTTGTGTTTTTGAAATCCTCTTTTGCAATTGTTCTCTGTGCACTGGGCACATTTTTCTTTCAATTATTTTTAAGGCATATCGTTGTATTTTTATTTATTTATTCAAAAAAAAATAGAGAAATAGAGACCCAGATGTGGACAACAGACGTGTGATCATGGGGTGGGGAAGGGGGTGTGAGATGAATTGGGAGATTGGAATTGATGTATAAAATAGACAGTGGGTAATTTCCACCCTGGTGGGGCCTCTAATAATGCTACTATTAATACTTACTTTTGGTCCATGCATAATAACTAAGCTTGTTGCCTTTGTAAAAGACCGCGTCAATACCGTCCAACTGATGGTACTGAGGCAACAGTATCAGGCCCTGCCCCAAAATAAAGAGGAAGATTCCTCTATGTAGCTGAAGACAGGGGGGAATGTTAAGACCAAACTGAAGCCAGGACAGGCTCTAAGGGGCAGGCTAGGCCTGAGGTTTAGTCTCTAGGAAATCTGAGGCACTGGGAACTCCCACAGGCAGTGTAGCTCGACCAATCAGAAAAAATCCCTGTAGCCCCCCACCCGCGCCAGACCTGAGCCAATCCGGATAGGGATGCGAGGTTTAAAAGTCCCACGCACACATACGGTTTAACCAATCAGCTATGCTGTTACAGGAACAAAGAATCGTCTGTATAAAAGTAGATGTGATTCAGAGCTCCGGCTCTCATCAAGACTCCACTGTGCTGGATGAGACTTGAGCCCTAGCTCGAGCTAGCAATAAACCCCTTTATGCTTTTGCAAAAAAAAAATAATAATAAAATAAAGTAGACAGTGGGAAGCTGCTGTATGGCACGGGGAGCTCAGCTTGGTGCTCTGTGATGACCTAGAGGGGTGGGATGGGGGGTGAGAGGAAGGCCCACGGGGAGGGGATATATGCGGACACATAGCTTGTAACTGTTTTAATCTGGTTATAGAACACCTGCACCCTCCAAGTAGGAGAGTGGTTTTCAAAAGTAGTCAAAACCAGTTTTATCAAGTGTAAATAATGGGTAGGTGGTTAGGCTGGCTTCTATTATTTTTAATAAAATATAATTGGTGAATATTTAGCATTGAATTGGATTTTTTTAGTATCCAAATACTGCCTACAAAGGCAATTGCAAGTCTTGCTCTAGTTACAGTTGGACTAAAGAATACTTGTTACATGCACCACAGACCTACTTTACTCTCTTTGAAAGTTTTTTGTTGATCAAAGGAGATATTCTAGGATGAAGAGAAGATGGTGTTGCTGGATTCACCTTCCTTGTTTCACTACTTCAGTTTCCATGACACTAAGGCAGTTCAATAACTTACAGTTGATGGAATGGCTATGAAAATTCATATATCATCTTTTCTCTGAAATTTTATCATGTTTGAAATGAGATTCTGCTCCATAAGAAAGATGATTCCATTTGAAACCTTTAACTCAGGTACAAATGAAAACAATGAATGATTAAGAGATTAAATTCTACTTTTTATCAATAGGAAGGTCTCTCCTTTGCAGAAAAACAGATTACTGATCAGAGTTCACTTTTCTTCTATGGAGAGAAAAGGAAGGGATTGTCTTCATGGAGAATGGCTGATTTTAATATTAATTTACAGGAATGAATTCATTTTTTCTTTAGAATGATGCCTTTTCTATGTAGTTTTGGTTGGATTTTAATATAACGTCATAGTCATAAATTTGGTTTTGGATATGGTCTTTTGAGTGGGAGGGAGGATTTTATTTGTCAGATTAAGTCACTTGTGTGTATATATGTATGTGTGTGTGTTTAAGGAGGGAAAGGAAGAGAGAGAGAGCAATCAGAAAAAACACAACCTCTCATTTTAGAGGTTACACAAAATCCAATTGACCTTTTTAAAAACATCTAATTGTCATGCACTCAGGTACTTTCCGGGCTCAAACTGGCAGTCAAATATCACAAGAAAGGTTATTCTTGTTATTTCAAAACCTGTTTGAACCAAGAAGTATTGAGTGTCCTTGGGGAGATTCCAATTACACTCATCATGGTCTTCTCTTTAATTAATTAATTACTTAATGTTTGTCAAGTGTTTTGAGGATGCTAGATGAAATGTATGTGCTAATTATTATTTATGAAAAGCAAATAAGTCACTAATGGTTTCTATTTCCTCCCAGGTATGTTGCTTTATCTGGCTAAGTTTTATGAACCCAAAGAATAGTGCGTTTTTGTAGTTTTCTAAGAGGGACAGTACAAAGTGTCGCTTAAATCTAAAGACACATAATAACTAGGTAATATTTTTTCCCTCTCTCTCCATCTAGTCTATGTCGTCTGGTTTTACCAGTGATAAGTTTTCTCTGTAGAGTAAAATAGAGGTGGTGTGTAAATGTCTAGTCATGTTTTACAGTGAGCTTTGCATTATTTAAATAAACTTTAGAATTGTATGAGAACCTTGAATTTCTGCATTAATTTAAAAGGAACATTGAAGGAAGAGAGGAATAAAGGATTGTTCTCCCATAATAGTCTTCACCGACATTTCTTAATAGAACAGTTTTTCCACTCTATGTTCCAGTTTACAGTATTGGCGATAAGAGGAAATTTCAGTCTGTTTGAGCTCAGTGGAATTTTGATCTCACTGTTAAGAGAGTTCATGAATACATAACTACAGGAAAATACTGGTTGGGACTTGAAAAATACACACACACATACAGCAATGTAGAAAACGAAGGGACTGAGACAGCTAACAACTTAAGTTCTCCCGGATCTGTGTCTCTCATTCATCACTAGATGTTGCAGCGCTGAGACACAGGAATCCAGAAGAACAGCTCGGTAGCAAATTTTGAGAGTTGGAGACATGTAATCTTTGTTATTGAACCTCCTGTAGCTGCAAATCATGTTTTAAAATATAAAATTGCAGAAGGTTTTGCAACCTTTAAATCTTTTCTTGTCATTTTATGTTTCTGGTGTTAAATTCTGCCGTGTTAATGTCATCTTCACTTGGTAATATTTACAGCACCTAAATCAATGTTGAGGACATGCAGAATATTGGAGGATCAACTCTACTTATTCCAAATACACTTTAATATTTTGACTGCCAGACCAGAGTTCGAGAAATAACTGTGGTAGAATGATAATGAGAAGTTTAACAGTTTTATGATGGTTGAAGCTGACTTTATGAAAGTTGATAAATTTCATCTTGTAGGTTTCAATTTCTCATTCCCTACCGAGAGATGGGGAGAATACATTGATACTGCATTTCAAATTGGCTAGATCAGAAGGAACAGCAGCTAAAATCCATTACAACCCAATTACATCCATCAGCTGAAGCTGTGTGCATTCATTCGTGAACATCAGCATTTAATCCATAAAGAGGAACTAATGAGAAATTTGAAAATGGAATCCATGCATCAGTAAGTTTGGAGAGATTTTTCTGGGATTAATGATCTGCCAGAGAATCTTCAACATGCTGGAAAGCTATTCTCTCTGGGTTTGTTTACTGACCAAGGGGAGAAAAAGAGGTTTCCTTCTGTCTACTCATCAAATACTTGAAAGATTTTACTCGTCTTGGTCCTGGAAAATGGGATGCCGTGTGATTTGGAAGTAAGGTATGTTTTGGTGGACACTGCTGTCTTTGAATGGGAAAAATTAAATTAGTAGGTGGGGAGTTTCCACTTAGATACTAGTAGCAAGAATCCTAAACAAATTCTTCCATCTCTGTAGCCACTCACCAAGCAGTATCCTTTATGCTTGAATCCTGGGAGCGTGTTTAGAGGTGTACATACAAACAACAATTTTATACTAAAGAAATTTAAGTATAGTTTTATCTTTTTTACTCTTTGGTGATTGCATAGATAGGAGTAACTATTCTACCTGTTAAATTCCAATTACTTACAGAGGAACAAGGCAGTATATGAATGGTGTAGTATCAACTTATTCACAATTGCATAACTTCTTACATGTAATTTGACTGTAGTAAATACGTACTTTGCAAAAACTGAACATTGGATGAAGCTTGAGAATCTGGGAGGATTTTTTCTCATCGAGTGAAAATGGTTTCTGTTGGCATACAACTCAAAGATATTACTATTCTGAGGTTTGTGTGGTATAGTCATTTAAATGAAAGAAGTGTGTGTAGAATGTGGAGGATCCCACTTCTAATGATGTCTGGAAGAGGAGTTCGTTTCCATTTTCAAATCATGTTGGACAGTGGGATCTGTTCATTTATTTTCTGGACTTCCTGGAGGTTTGTCCACACTCGTAGGTGTGCACACCCCACCTCATGATATCAGTGGCTTTCATGGAGGTGAAAATGACGTGAAACTACACAGTCCTTATTTTTCCCTCCTCCTGTAAAATTTCAGTGAGAAGTTTAACGTATTTTCCATCCTTAAGGAAATATCTACATTTCAAAAGCACACACACAAGAGTCTGGTTTTTGTAATTTGGGCCAAGGGGAACCTTGGGGAATTTTCAGTGGAGGGATAATGCCCACATTTCAGAAGGATTACTCTAGCTGCAGGGGAAACTGGATTGGTGTGAAGTAGTGAACTGGAAGTGTGGAGATCACAGTGAGGATGAGTTGTAAGCAAGAGAGGACGGCCAGTGGAAATGGTGTTGGGAGAAGAAATGTAATGAAGGATATGGCAGACACAGAACCAACAGGACTTGGGATTGAAAAGCCAGGTTTTTGTTAGGACAACTAGGTTGGTGGTGGTGCCATTACTGAGAGGGAAACACAGGTCGGGAGGGGATTAGATGCCTTTCATGTCATTTCCTAATCTTCTTGAGAATTTTTTTAGAATATATCTCCTGAGATATGTTCAAAATCCTGAGACTGAGTGAACTCCTACAGTCATACTTCCAAGAGACAGGCTGTAGCTCTGAATTAGCTGACCTGAACTTACACCTTGGTCCCGCCTTTCTTACAAGTGAAAAAAGAAATCAAGTGAGAGACTTTTAAATAAGAAATTAAATAGTGACTGTCTCTGTGCATACCAAAATATATCCTCAGGCACTTTTAAGACAATTTTAGATTTTCTTTTATAAGTCTTTCTGTTCATATGTGTTCAAGGGACCAACACCGCCTAAGAAAGAAGTCAGAGAATTCAGGGCATTTCAAAGCTGGGAGGAGTCAACCTGAGATGGAGAAATTTCTGATTCCTGTGTTCTGAAGATTTCTGTGGTTTTACAAATAGTGTCTAAAAATACCTGTTTTTAAAAACCTTCTTAATTACTCTCCATTCTGACCCCGTTGACTCAAAAAGGACTAAGAAGCTGAAGGCCAGGTTTGTTTGATGGGAAAGGGGCAGAGAGTAAAGAAAATACATGGATGAAGAGGGATAAAACAGACACAGATCTGAACTGCATCAATAGATACATTACCTGTGTTTTTTAATGTGGTTACAGCTTTCAGTGACATGAAAGTCTATAAAATGTCAGGATTTATAATATTTAAAAAGGGCTATTTCACAGTCCATGTTAGTGCAACACACTGCTGAAGATTCATGAAATTTATAACTAAATAAAACTAATGTAAGTAAGTTTACACGAAAGGTTACTAATCCTCGTGTTGTCCTTCTAGTGTTCAGTTGTGCTATTTCTATTTTCTGCTTTCTTTATTTTATTTTCTCATTCCTAAGTTTTTTCCTCTCTCTTTCTCTGTTGTGTTTATTTAGCAAGGTATTGAGAAAATAGACAATAGACGTTTCCATAGCCACAAATATGGATATATCTTCATTAGCAGTTAAACAAGGCAGATTTTTCTGCAGCACCTCAACTGAATCTTACTGATGTAGCAGGGATTCGGAATGTAGGTAGTGGGTTGTCCTAAGACTGGTTAAGGTCTATTCTACTAAGTACATGTAGGCTTAGATTTTCTTTTATCATCTTTTAAATTTTGAACTAATCATGGATTTACAGGAAATTGAAAAGATAACACAGAGGGGTCTCACTACCAAGTTTCCTTCTAATAATTACGTAAATATAGTGTAATAGCAAACCCAGGAATGTCTGTGTATAGTTTTATGCCATTTATTACATGTGTAAATTCTTAAAACTGCCATCATGATCAGGATATAGAACAATGTCATCACCAGAAACATCTATTGGTGCCATCACTTTAAGCTTGAATGATGTAGGGAAGTCTTACCATTCTTTAAGTTACTTACATCTTCCTTCAAACTCTGCTTTTATTTGTCTAACTTGCTTTACTGAGCTGAGTAGGACCTTTAATACACTACTGAATAAAAGTGGTAAGTGTAAATATCCTTACCCTACTCCCAACCTGAAGGATTCACTTGTTTTCAAAATTGAGTACGATGTTAGCTGTAGTTTTTGTTTTACATGGCACTTTTCATGTTGAGGAAATTTTCTTGTCTTCCTAATTGTGTGTGTTTGCTTTGAAGAAGTGTTGAAGTTTGCCCAACATATCTTTTTACAGTTCGTTGACCTTTTGTTTTTTTCAAGAAATGAGAAATATGTGTTAAGGTCTCTGAATTCCCTCATATTAACAACATTTTGACATGTGCTTAAATACTACTGGGTGCACAGATATTTATAAAATTTGTATCTTTACTGTGAAATATATTTTCTCAGTTAAATCTTTTAAATCCTATTTATTTATTTTTTAAACTTAAGTATAACATTTTTTATATTAATACTGCATATTCTACTCTCTTGATCTCTCTTTCTGGCATTCTTTCTTGTTTCCTTTTAATTCAACATTTCTGGTAGACAATATGCATTTTTATTCAGCATGAGAGCTTTTTTCTTTTAATGGATGTTTTAGGTTTAATGTTGAAATTTATGCATGCAATTAATATGCATGATATAATAGATATGATGAAAGAAGAAAGAGAAACTTGGCACTGAAGAAACAGGGAACATGTAGCCTGTTCAAGAACAAATAGGACATATTAAAATAGGTCAAGAATTATGCCTTAAGAGAAATTCCAATAAATTCCTAAAGCAAAAATAATACAGTCCAAAGTCCCTGGATATAATGCCATAAAGTCAGAAGATTGAAAGATATATGCAGGTGAAACCTCAAAAAATGTCCTTCTAAATAAATTATGAAATAAAGACAAAGTCTAAACAAAAATGAACAATTATTTTGATGCTAAAGACATTAAGAGTAGCACAAATCAAAAGCTCTAGTATTTGTCTGAAGTTGTACTGAGCTGAAAAATCAGAGCATTAAAGTGATTATAGAATAAACACTTAAAACAAATTATATACACAAAAGTAAGAAGCTAGGGGAGAAACAGGGGAACAAAGCAAAGAGAGGGAAAATAAAAGGAATTAATATGGATAAAACTAGAAATGAATAAATGGAAAACAGAAAGTGGAAGTGATCCATAAAACAAAAAATAAACTGTCAAATTGTCAATAAAATGGACAAACTTAGATAATTTTCACCAATAAAAATACAAACAAATAACAATAGGAAGGAGAAAATAAATGGCATTCTAAATATTTGTTATTGTTCAGTTACTAAGTCATGTCCGACTCTTTGTGACCCCATGGACTGCAGCATGCCAGACTTCTCTGTCCTTCAACTATCTCCCAGAGTTCACCCAAACTCATATTCACTGAGTCAGTGATGACACCCAACCATCTCATCCTGTCACCCTCTTCTTTTGCCTTCAATCTTTCCCAGCATCAGAGTCTTTTCCAGTGAGTTGGTTCTTTGCATCATGTGGTCAAAATATTGGAGCTTCAGCTTCAGTGTTAGTCCTTTCTGAGTGAATATCCAGGATTGATTTCCTTTGATTGACTGGTTTGGTATAGATTATGTTAAAAATTAAGCACCTTAAAAAATTCATTTTTCTAGTGAAAAAAGTTACCAATTTGTCTAAGGAATGGTAAAAAAGTGTTGCTAGTACATGAGAAAAGTATTGAAAGCTTATCTATCATGACATGGCAATAACAGAATCAGAGTGTTGTAAGGGTAATTGCACCTCTGAAAAAGAAATAATTTCCTTGTAATTTTTTTTTTTTTATTAAGAGAAAGGAATAGACTCTTTCTTAAAGCATTCTATAGAGGTAATATAACTCTGATGTCAAAATTGAATAAAAATAGCACATAAAAGAAAATTCATGAATACAGATTTGAAAATCATAAATAAACTATTACCAAGTTAATTTCAAGAATGCATTAGCAGACTGCTAATACATTATACCCAAAAGGTGTATGCCGAGAACACAGAAATATTTTGGATTATGAGACATGTGCATTAATATAATTAGTACATTAACAAATTAAAGGAGAAAAGTGAATAAACATTTCAATATGGATGATTAAATCACTTGATTCATTATAATATTTGTTAGTGACTTGGAAAAAAACCTACCTTAGTAAGTTAGTTATAGAAAAAAACTTTTAAAACATGATTTTAAAAAAATCTACCAGAAACCTTAAAAAACATCATAAATAACAATAAAGTTTTTTTTTTTTTCTTTTACTTTACAATACTGTATTGGTTTTGCCATACATTGACATGAATCCACCACGGGTGTACATGAGTTCCCAGTCCTGAACCCCCCTCCCACCTCCCTCCCCATATCATCTCTCCCCATATCATCTCTCTGGGTCATCCCAGTGCATCAGCCCCAAGCATCCTGCATCCTGTATCCTCTACCGAACAGTAAATTATTTTAAGTGTGAGAGGTTAAATAACATACCTCCCTCCGGAAAAAGGTCCTCATTTCTGCGACCTGTGAATATATTACCTTACATGCTTAAGGTGACTCTGAGGATATAATTGGGTCAAGGATCTTGAGATGGGAAGAGGATCTTGGGTTATGTGGGTAACGGGAGTTAAAGAGAGAAGAAGGCAACATGATGATGGAAGCAAGAGGTTTGAGTAATATGAAGAAGGAAAGTGGGGCCAGAGGAGGCAGGCAGCCTGCAGAGGCTGGTGGCGGCAATGGGCAGGCTCTCCCTTGGGGCCTCCAGCAGGAAGAAGCTCTGCCAATAGCTTAATTGGAGCCCCCACCCCATTAGTGGCTCAGGGGTAAAGAGTCTGCCCGTGATGCAGGAGACACAGGTTCAATCCCTGGGTTGGGAAGATCCCCTGGAAAATTGATTCCAGTATTTTTGCCTGGGAAAATCCCATAGACAGAGGATCCTGGTGGGCTGTAGTCCATCGGGTCACAAAGAGTTGGACACGACTGAGCAACTGAACATGCACACAAGGTTCATTCAGGACCTCCAGAACTATAAAATATGGCATTTATGGTTTTTTATGAATGAATGATTTTAGTAGATCATATGGGCTTTAATGTATTACATTTCATATCCCTATTGACTTTTTTCTTTGTCTTTTTGAAATTGAAGTATAATTGCTTTACAATGTTGTGATAGTTTCTGCTGTACAACAAAGTGAGTCAGCTTTATGTATATACACAGCGCCTCCCTTGTGGGCCTTCCTCTCCCCATCCCACCCATCTAGGTCATCGTAAAGCTCCCCGGGCTGCAGCTTCCCACGCTATCTATTTACACATGGAAGCGTACATATGCCTGCCCTACTCTTCCAACTCGTCCTGCCCTCCCCTTCCTTCGCTGTGTTTGCATGTCCGCTCTTTACGTCTGTGTCTCTATTCCTGCCCTGCAACTAGATTCATCTGTACCATTTTTCTAGATTCCACATACATGCATTAATATATGATATTTAAGTCACAAAGTTTGCGGTCATTTGTTACAGTAGCACCTAGAAAACGAATACAAAAAAGAATCTGCAGTAGGTCAGAAATAAGAAAAGAATCCCAGTTATTATGCTAATATTGATATTTTTGAAGATAACAGACCATGCCATAAAATGAAAGTAAAAGAATATGTCTGTGTGTGTATATACACGTACGCAGTCATCTATCTATCTATATCTATCTATCATCTATTTAAAACAAATTGATTGTCAACCCCAAAATAAAATATATCATGAAGCATCATTGGAAAAAAAAGAAAAAAAAAACATCAGAAATAGTAAGAGTCCAGGAAAGTAGCCAGATAAAAAAATCAATATTAAAAAATCAATAACTTTCTTATACAGTAGTAATGACTAATTTAAAATGTAATAGAAAAATGGGTCCCATTTAGAATAGCCACAAAGCTCATTAAATACTTATGATTAGGTGTGGCAAGAAACTTGTTAAACCTATTTTTAAAAAACTAGAAATTTACTGACTGTCATAAAGCACACCCTGAAGAAAGGGGAAAGTTACCTTATGTCCCTGGCTAAGAAGATCAGTATTCAAAATAAGTAATGTCTCTACCAATTATTCTTCATATTAAGGTTAATCTGAAAATGTAAATTTGTGATGATTTTAAACTTACTATGAAAAAACATGAGCAAAATGTTAAGATAATATTTGAAAGGAAAACCAACTAGACACTAGTCCTATCAAATATCGAAACATATTATTGCATTAAAGCAATTTAAACAGCTTGGTTATTGCAGGAAGTAACCAGTCCATTCTGAAGGAGATCAGCCCTGGGATTTCTTTGGAGGGAATGATGCTAAAGCTGAAACTCCAGTACTTTGGCCACCACATGAGAAGAGTTGACTCATTGGAAAAGACTCTGATGCTGGGAGGGATTGGGGGCAGGAGGAGAAGGGGACGACAGAGGATGAGATGGCTGGATGGCATCACTGACTCGATGGACATTGAGTCTGAGTGAACTCGGAGTTGGTGATGGACAGGGAGGCCTGGCGTGCTGCAGTTCATGGGGTCGCAGAGTCGGACATGACTGAGCGACTGAACTGAATGATAAAATTGATGGTACAGAATATAACATTCAGAATTGTCTGTTTTTATGAAGATTCAACTTATCTACAAACTGACATATGAAGTAGGAGGTAAACAATAAAATATTTCACACTGATACTTTGACAACTGGTTATCCAGTTGGGGAATTTCATTTAGCTCACTCCATAACCTCATTAAAATGTAATTTTCTGCGGATGGGTTAAATAGCTAGATGAAAGACAGATCCCAAAGCTTTCAGAAGAAAATGCAAGAGAATATTAAAAATATTAGGGTTGCAGTGATTTTCTAATTCTAATACAAATCTAAAAGCAACAAGGTAAATAATCTGTATTGTTGACTGCACATGAATTATAAATTATATATTGTTAAAAGGATAAAATATATATGCATCATCTCTGACAAACAAAGCATTAATCATTAAATACATTAGAAATTCTACAGATCAATGAAAAAAGACAAACAGACCAGTAGAAAAATGAGCAAAGAACTTGAAGAAGCAGTTCACACACACGCATATTTGTACACACAAAAATAGACATCAATATCACTAGTAGTCACACTAAATTAGCAGAAAGCTAGATGAATGAAAATTAAGGCTCAGCAAGGTTTTATAATGAAAGCTTACTATGTAACAAATCATACTAAAACAGTAATTCTTAACAACAAACACTTATTGCTTCATAGTTTCTGTGGTTAGGGATCTGGGAGGTACTTGACCTATTGTTTCTGGCTCCAGGACTCTCAGGAGATTGCAAACTCTTGGCTGGGGCTGCAGTTAATCTCAAAACTCAACAAGTGAACTGAAGGGTCCACTTCTAAGCTCACTCACACATATAGATCCTTCAGTTCATTGTGAATGACTGGACTGAGGGTCTCAGTTCCTTGCCTGGGCACATGGGTTTCTCCAAGGCGTAATATGGCATCTTGGTTGCCCCAGCACAAAAAAGGGAAGAGACAGACAGACAGAGAGATGGAAGCCACAGTCTATTTATAACATCCCATCACTGAAATGGGTTTCCCAGGTGGCCCTATCGGTAGCAATCTGCCTGCCAGGGCAGAAGACATAAGAGATGCAGTTTCGATCCCTGGGTCAGGAAGATCCCCCGGAGGAGAGCATGAAAACCCACTCCAGTCTTGTATGGGAAATTCCACAGACAGAGGAGCCTGGCAGGCTAGAGTCCCCAGGTCACAGAGTCAGACATGACTGAATCAACTTAGCACACATGCACGCATCACTGAAATATTCTATTTGTTAAAAGTGAGTCAATACATCCAGCCCTTAATCAAGGGGAGAGAATTACAGAAGTGTGTAAATATCAGGATGTAGAAATCATGGAGAGCCATCTTAGGGATTCTCATATTCTTAGTTGGAAAATTGACAAGGTGATAACTTTCAGAGGACAGTTTGGTGTTATCTACTGAAGCTTAAAAGGCATAAACCCTGAACCAGTGGGTCTATGGAATTTGGTGCAATAGTTGGCAAGAATGAGGTAGAGTTCTGTACTGACAAAGTCATTAAGCCATATTGTTAGGTGAAAAACAAGTAATAGAAGAGAGCCTTGACTCTAGCAGAATGTCACTAGGCAAAAATAAGCAAAGCAGAGCTCCATTATTCTGCCCACATTTCTGTAATTCCGAGACTTTGAAAGTTGCCTGGATCCCATCCCGTTCCACCCCTACCATGAAGCCAAATATCCAGGTGACTGAGTTTCAAAGTGAAGATTATAGTTTATTTTCTTTCTGTAAAGGTTTTTTTTTTTTTTTAAATACAACTACCTGTATTTACAACTGTATATAGAAATAAATTTATCTGTTTATAAAAATAAAATAATAAATTAATCAAGGCAAAATAAGTTTAGAAATAAAAATGTTTGGAGTACATACATTTAGAAATACAGTGTGTTGCTTTATAAACATATGAATTGTTTGAAATTATTTTGTATAATTAACTTTTTAAAATAATACAGGGGTAATTGATTTCTAAAACAGTGATGTCACTGATAGCATTTCTAATTTAGTTGGATTCCCAAAAATCTTGGCACGTCTTAGTTTCACATAAACATTACTCATGATGTAGATGTTTTTTCTTTTATTGACTAGATATCAGTTACAAATGACTGAATCTGAGATTATGTCTTACATCTACGATAAGCTTAAAATCAAGTACTGGAAAAAATATGTTCCAGATAGTTGTAGATAATGCCAGGTCAAGTCATATTTTTATGACAATCTCTGTAGGATGACAAATTGATGGAACATTAAACATGGAAACAAAGCTAGGTGGATTTTTCTTCTGACTGACACACAACAAAAGCAAAAACAGAACATAAAGTGGTAAGCCAGCCAAATTGAAGTTTTTTGCATGGCAAAACATATACTTTCTGGTCTCTTGTCTATTACATTTACTATTTGGGTTTCTGGTTTGTGATAAGATAAACATTCTAAATTAAATAATTTTGCTAGACATCCTGGAATGTGAAGTCAAGTGGGCCTTAGGAACCATCACTACGAACAAAGCTAGTGGAGGTGATGGAATTCCAGTGGAGCTATTTCAAATCCTGAAAGATGATGCTGTGAAAGTGCTGCACTCAATATGCCAGCAAATTTGGCAAACTCAGCAGTGGCCACAGGACTGGAAAAGGTCAGTTTTCATCCCAATCCCAAAGAAAGGCAATGCCAAAGAATGCTCAAACTACCGCACAATTGCATTCATCTCACACGCTAGTAAAGTAATGCTCAAAATTCTCCAAGCCAGGCTTCAGCAATACGTGAACCATGAACTTCCAGATGTTCAAGCTGGTTTTAGAAAAGGCAGAGGAACCAGAGATCAAATTGCCAACATCTGCTGGATCATTGAAAAAGCAAGAGAGTTCCAGAAAAACATCTATTTCTGCTTTATTGACTATGTCAAAGCCTTTGACTGTGTGGATCACAATAAACTGTGGAAAATTCTGAGAGAGATGGGAATACCAGACCACCTGACCTGCCTCTTGAGAAATCTGTATGCAGGTCAGGAAGCAACAGTTAGAACTGGACATGGAACAACAGATTGGTTCCAAATAGGAAAAGGACTACGTCAAGGCTGTATATTGTCACCCTGCTTATTTAACTTATATGCAGAGTACATCATGAGAAACACTGAGCTGGCAAAAGCAAAGCTGGAATTAAGATTGCCGTGAGAAATATCAATAACCTCAGATATGCAGATGACACCACCCTTATGGCAGAAAGTGAAGAAGAACTAAAGAGCCTCTTGATGAAAGTGAAAGAGGAGAGCAAAAAAGTTGGCTTAAAGCTCAACATTCAGAAAACGAAGATCATGGCATCTGGTCCCATCACTTCATGGCAAATAGATGGAGAAACAGTGGAAACAGTGTCAGATTTTATTTTTCTGGGCACCAAAATCACTGTGGATGGTGATTGCAGCCATGAAATTAAAAGATGCTTACTCCTTGGAAGGAAAGTTATGACCAACCTACACAGCATATTCAAAAGCAGAGACATTACTTTGCCAACAAAGTTCTGTCTAGTCAAGGGTTTTTTCAGTGGTCATGTATGGATGTGAGAGTTGGACGCTAAAGAAAGCTGAGCACTGAAGAATTGATGCTTTTGAACTGTGGTGCTGGAGAAGACTCTTGAGGGTCCCTTGGACTGCAAGGAGATCCAGCCAGTCCATCCTAAAGGAAATCAGTCCTGGGTGTTTGTTGGAAGGACTGATGTTGAAGCTGAAACTCCAATACTTTGGCCACCTGATGTGAAGAGCTGACTCATTTGAAAAGACCCTGATGCTGGGAAAGATTGAGGGCAGGAGGAGAAGGGGACGACAAAGGATGAGATGGCTAGATGGCATCACTGACTTGATGGACATGGGTTTTAGTAAACTCTGGGAGTTGGTGATGCACAGGGAGGCCTGGCGTGCTGCTGTTCATGGAGTCACAGAGTCGGGCACGACTGAGGGACTGAACTGAACTGAACTGATTCATATATAAACACAAAAAATCTTCCGAACTGTAGATAGATACCTTGACCCAATTCTACACAAATGAACCCTTTCTGTAGCTTCCACGCCAAAGAGATTAAACATATTATCAGCATTCCGGAAAGCCCTTTGTGCTCACTACCCATCACCATGCACCTCCTCAACCCACTGAAAAATACAATCCTGATTTCTAACTCAATACATTTGTTACACTTTAGGAATGCTTCAGAACAATTTCCTAAGTGATTCACCCAATTATACTGTTACCAGTACTGAAGCTCCAAGTGTTTTATATCTTCCCATTGTTTATACTGGCAGTTTGTTTGCTTTTAAACTTTACTGCTAAGTACTGAAATGGAATTTCATTTGGTTTTAATTTATATTTCCTTGATCATCAGTGGGACCACATCTTTTAACAGCAATTAATCATTTTGATATTTTCTGAAGGGCTTGATCAAGACTTTTGCCAATTTTTCTATTTTGTTATGTATCTTTCTTGTATTGATTTGTAGGAGTTCTTTATATATTTTGACAATGAATCCTCTGTCAGATATTACAAATGTCTTTTCCCACTATGTGATTCGCCTTTTTAGTCTCTCAGTGACACCTTCTGTAAAGCAGAATTTCTTTATTTTTATGTAGCCTCATGTAACAGTAATTTGCTCCAGAGTTAATATTTTGTGTGTCTTGCTTAAGAAATTTTTGCCTACATAAAGGACGTGAAGATATCCTTTTTTTTTTTTAATATTTAGTAAATGTGTTACTTTACCTTTCATATTTAGACTTGCAATTCACCTGGATTTCATTTTGTGTATGGACTAAGGTAAGAATCAAGATTCATTTTTTCCCCTGTAGATAACCAACTAATGCAGCGTCGCTTACTGTAAATACTGTCCTTTTTCACTGCTGCACCGTGCCACTTTTATTCTAAGTCAGATGACCAGATATGTGCAACATTTTCACTCCTGTTTGTTTTCCAGTGCTCTCTTTGTTTATCCTTGTGCTGTTACACTGTTTTAAATACTATATAAAATTATTGATACAAACTTCTGTAAGTTCTCCATTTTATTCTTAAGGTTGTCTTTGCTATATAGACTTAGTCTCACGAATGACCTTGTGAATTCTAAAACTATGTTGTCAGTGAGAGTGTGTGTGTGTGTGTGTGTGTGAGCTCAGTCATGTCTGACTCTTTGTGACCCCATGGACTATAACCTGCCAGGGTTCTCCATCAGTGGGATTTCCGAGGCAAGAATACTGGAATGAGTTGCCATTTCTTTCTCTAGGGGGATATTCCCGACTCAGGGATTGACCTGCATCTCCTACCTTGGCAGGCAGATTCTCTACCCTTGAGCCACCAGGGAAGCCCCCCACTATTTATACCACCAGTTAATTACTTTTTAAATTATTTCACAAAACGTGCATACACACAGTTAATTCCTTATTCTCATATCTTAAAGTAATAAGTAGCAAAGTAGAAGATTTGAGAAAAGAAAGAAATACTTTAACGAATAACGATATTTCTAAACTCTAGGAACTCTAGTATTCTTAAAGAATCATCATTTCCAGCATGATAATGAGCTATGAGGGTCCAAGGGTTGTTAGGAGGTCAAGGTTAGAAGGTGAATATTTGCTATTTTCAAGGATAATCGCATACTGAAGCATATGTTCTGCCTGCATTTCATCTTCCTGTAATAAATGTTGAAATAAGTCTAATGCATGTCTACTCATTAAGAGAAATTTATTTTTATTTCCCACTGCATATTTAAATCAAATGAGTGCGTCTTCTTTTTCCCTAGCCTCAGTCTCTGAAAGAACATAGATCAAGTAGCCATGAATTTTCTGGTCCCTCTTATGGTCCCAAAGTCACAAATAGCTTTAACTGATAAATTTGTTTCTCCCTGTCTCAAGGCAAATCAAACTCTGAACTTGATCTTACATCCCCTCTGGGCGGTGCCATTGCTTTGAGTGTGTCTATGTGTCTTTCCCTTCTCTTTCTCTGCACAGTGTTTCTCCTTCTTCTGCACCTTGCTCCCTGTGGCTTAGAACACGGTCAGGTCTAGAGTCAGAGAAAGAAGAGAGGTGAATGGGATAGGGTTGGGAGCTTCAGCTCTTTAGATCTGCCAGATATTTAGCCTTGACTCCCTGCTGGATGCTTCTGTAGGTTTTTGGAAGCTCCTTTGCTTCCAAAGTAAGTGCATTGTCCTTAGACTTGATGCTACACTTGGCGTGAAGGAGCTTAGTCCCCCTACCAGGGAATGAACCTGCGCCCTCTGTGGCAGAAGCATGAAGTTTTAACCACTGGATCACCAGGGAAGTCCCAATGCTGTTTGTTTTTTGATAACTCCCTTTACACAAATGCTCTTAGAGGACCGTTCCTTAGATAAATAGCTAAAATCATTTCTCTTTATATTGATCAGTGAACATTAGTTCCCTGTAAACAGTAAGGAACCTGCCTGCAACGTTGGAGACCCTGGTTAAATCCCTGGGTCAGGAAGATCCCCTGGGGAAGGGAATGACAACCTACTCCAATAGTCTTGCCTGGAGAATCCCATTGACAGAGGAGCCTGGCGGGCTACAGACTATGGGATTGCAAAGAGTTAGGCACGACTGAACAACTGGCACTCACTCATTCAACCTACTCTCTGACTTGGAGGATGTATCGGATGTATAGCAACTTCTATGAGCAATCCTGATGAAATTCTTCTCTTTTGACTTTAGGTGAAAGCAGAAGCACAATTCCCTCTTCCCACCTCTCCATTTGGATTAAGAAGACAGGACTTGTAACAGAGCACCCACCCTCCCCAAATCCTTCTTGTGAAATTCCTGACATTTCCAACATTCTTTACTCATCTGATGTTCATGGGTTTCCCTATTGATTCTTTTAATCTACTTTGAGATGTTTGCTTTATACTCTCACTATACACTTTGGTGTCAGTCATCATTTACATTGTGGCTCCTGAGTTGAAACTTCTGAATAATATCTTATTCACTCACTCATTTGTTTATTCACTTACTCATTCATTTGTTCATACATTCAGCAAATGTTGATTATTTACTTTGGCCACCTGATGCGAAGAGTTAACTCATTGGAAAAGACTCTGATGCTGGGAGGCATTGGGGGCAGGAGGAGAAGGGGACGACAGAGGATAAGATGGCTGGATGGCATCACCGATTCGATGCACGTGAGTCTGGGTGGACTCTGGGAGTTGGTGATGGACAGGGAGGCCTGGTGTGCTGCAGTTCATGGGGTTGCAAAGAGTCGGACATGACTGAGCGACTGAACTGAACTGAACTGAACTGAACTGAAGCATCATATCAATAACCTCAGATATGCAGATGACACCACCCTTACGGCAGAAAGTGAAGAGGGCTAAAAAGCCTCTTGATGAAACTGAAAGAGGAGACAGAAACAGTTGGCTTAAAGCTCAACATTCAGAAAACTAAGATCATGGCATCTGATCCCATCACTTCACAGCAAATAGATGGGGAAACAGTGGAAGCAGTGTCAGACTTTATTTTGGGGGGCTCCAAAAATAACTACAGATGGTGATTGCAGCCATGAGATTAAAAGATGCTTACTCCTTGGAAGAAAAGTTATGACCAACCTAGATAGTATATTGAATAACAGAGACATTACTTTGCCAACAAAGGTCCATCTAGTCAAGGCTATGGTTTTTGCAGTGGTCATGTATGGATGTGAGAGTTGGACTGTGAAGAAAGCTGAGTGCCGAAGAATTGATGCTTTTGAACTGTGGTGCTGGAGAAGACTCCTGCAAGTCCCTTGGACTGCAAGGAGATCCAACCAGTCCATCCTAAACGAGATCAGTCCTGGGTGTTCATTGGAAGGACTGATGCTGAAGCTGAAAGTCCAATACTTTGGCCACCTCATGCAAAGAGTTAACTCATTGGAAAAGACCCTGATACTGGGAAGGACTGGGGGCAGGAGGAGAAGGGGATGACAGAGGATGAGATGGCTGGATGGCATCACCAACTCGATGGACATGAGTTTGGGTGAACTCCGGGAGTTGGTGCTGGACAGGGAGGCCTGGTGTGCTGCGATTCAGGGGGTCTCAAAGAGTTGGACACGACTGAGGGACTGAACTGAACTGAACTGAACTGAACTGAAGCATCACATTGACTCTGAAGTTAGACTAAAGAGGAAGAACCTCCTTCCTGCCTTATTTCTAGGGAGATTAACATGATTATATAGAAGTTACTGCATATTAGAAAGCGGTAAGTAAATGCAGAAAAATAAAGCAGGGAGAAACAATAGGAGGTAGGTGAGGAAATGACAATTTTTAACATAGTGGTCAGGGAATTTCTCACTGAAGCATCTCATCTGAAAGAAGACCTCTATGTAGAGTGTTCCAGATAGATGTAATGAGGTGGATGAACAGTTGGTCTGTTTGAAGCACACAGAGAGGCTGATGGCTGGAACAGCATGATGGATACGCTGAGTAGCAAGGAAAAAAGCATGGAGTAATTGAAGAGCTAGAGTACAGTGGTAGTTGACAACTATACCTTTTCTTCCCCTGAGTAACAAAAGAAATCATTGAGAAGATTAGATTAGAGCAATGAGTGTTGATTCAAAGTCTTAAAATAATCTTTCCACCTTTGTATAAAAATAGATAGTAAGGAAGATAAATATGGAAGCAAAGAGACTAGTTGGAAAGCCATCACAATATATTCCAGGTAAGAGATGGTGGTAGATTGTATCAGAGAAGTAGCAGGTCAAGTGGTAAAACAGAAGGGTCAGGTTAGGGATATATTTTAAAAATAAAAGCAAGAGAATTGGCTGACAGATTTGATGTGGGGTTGCAAGAAAGAGAGGAGGTAAAGCCAGTGGCAAGATTTTTGGTCCAAGCAGCTGAAGAATTACAATTCATTGACATAAGGGGGGTGTAGTTGGCAGGGACTCTAAAAAGCTAGTGAGCAAGGCCAGGGGTTCATTTTTCATTTTTGCACATGTTGAAGTTAATTTACTTAATAGATATCCTATTGGAGGTGTTGATTTAGATACATGAATTTGGAGTTCAGAAGCTTAGCAGAGAGGTCTAAACTCAAGACATTAATTAGAGAGGTATCAGAGTATGCATGACAGAATTGGGTTGCCAAGGGAGGGGCTGTAAGTAGAGAAGAGAAGGAGTTTAGGGATTAAGCCAAAGGCCAGAACTGTGAGAAGGAACCAGCAAACTGTCGGTAAGAGCAACTGATGAGAGGAAAACAAGAAAAATGTGCTCCAGGAAGCCACCAAGAAAACGTTCAAGGACGGGATAATCACTTGGGTCAGATGTTCTAGAAGGTATAATTAGATCAACAGTGACTTTTGATCATTGAATTGAACAACCGGGTGACCTTGACATGAGTACTTTCAGTGGATGGATGAAAACCTGTTTGGACTAAATAAAAGAGAAAATGGGGAAAATCAAATATTTCAGGTAGAGACCACTCAATACCAGTTTTGCTATAAATTAAAACAGAGGAATCAGGTAGCAGATGGACAGAGAACGGGAGCCAAGAGTAGGTTTTTAGAAAGTTTGGGGTGTGTATTAATATGTTGATGGCAATCATCTGGTAAAGAGAGAAAAGCTAATCCAGGCAAGAGAGATGGCATTTTCACTAGAGAGATGGGATGTAATTTAGTGTCTAAAAGGAGAAGGTCTCTAAAGATAAACTATGGGATGAGAGAATTTAAGAAAGAGAATGTAAGAAACAGTGAGGCTAGAATTTGGGAAGGATCATATAAATTTAACCTGATAGGGTAATATGGTATGATTAGCACTTGCCTTCTTTCATTCCTTCCTCAGCTTGTTCTGATCACACACACACACACACACACACACACACACACACACACACACACACACACACACACTTTGCTTGTTTTTTATCTCCTGATTTCAATCACTGTCAACAGCAGTACAATCTGATTCATAGATGCTCTAACTGCCTGCTTGCTATTAATTTATTCAAGCAATATTTATGGAGTATCTTTTATGCCCAGGTACTGTTTTGGGCACCGGTGATTTAGCAGTTGAACAGGATGGTTAAAGTCCCGGATCTGAAAGACGCATCCATTCTAGTGACGGGAGAGGAGTAGAAATAATAAATATGTAAGCAAATAATATGCAGACTTGGCATATTAACAGCAGGGTATCCAAATTTTAATATTTCTATTTATGAATCATACAGAATCATTTACCTGGGCTTGAAATATATGTGATCACACTGTTTAGGAGGAACCTTAAAGGTGCGTGACATAAAATATTGCTTTCATTTCATTAGAAAGAAATCTGAAACAGAGATGGTGATCATAAATTGTATAAAGTCAAATTGAAATAGGTAGGGAACTTACCAATTACTGTTAAGCCAAATCAATATTTAATTTCAATTTAAAGGGTATTTTAATCCTCACTAACAGTCAAAAACTTGCGCAAACCCTTTCAATTACCCAACTTCCTAAACTATGTAAAAACCCTAATCATATATATCAGCACCATTTCTTTTTTGCCTAATTGTTGGTAGTCCTTTGATTTTTTTTTAAAGAGTTCACTCTTTTTGTTCTAATTTTTAATTATATATTGATTACACATAGATCAAATATAAATCTCTTTGCTCTCTTTTACAGACAAAAATATGACAGAGATGTGCAAGTTCCTCAGGTTAGAAATAGATCTGGGGTACAATGCCTCCTAGGAATCATCTGCCTTGACGTGGAAGAGTGTTCCAGGATCAGATCACTGAATTTGAAACAGAGAGCACTGTTTACTGTTATTTCTCACAAACTAAGAGCCTTTAGCAGAACTGATCCTAAACTACTCCCATGTGAGATTACAGTAGTGGACAGTAAATTTTTCTTTTCTTTTTTTTTTTTTGGCCTTGCCACGTGACTGACGGGATCTTATTTCCCCAACCAGGGATTAAACTCAGGCCGATGGCTTTTTAAGCACTGAGTCCTAACCACTGGACCGCCAGGAATTTCCTGGACAGTAGGTTTTGAAAACTCACTTCTCTTGTTAACTGATTCTGTCTTCACACCCTAAGCCACTCCAGGAATATGAGCCGTGATGGTTCTATTTCACCTGCAAAAGCTGTGTTCTTACATCTTCTTCTCTATTTATCTTCCTTATTCAAACATTTGGCAGAAAAAGTGGTCTCCCTCTTGGAATTTTGTCTTTTCTCTGCTCTAAGCATCAAGGCTCAGTTAGGACTTAGCCCATTCCCTCCAGTACTGGCCCTTTACTAATTCCTGGAAACATAATTTCTCAAATTAGTTCCTTTTGTTTAAGGCAGCTGGAAGCTTGGCCATGATAGCTAAGATTTTATTGCAATATCACATGTACATATTCAGAAGGTGGGAGGTAAAAAAGGGGAGATCAATTTCAGAGGTCCTGTGATGGTTATGTGTAAACACATATTATATTTCCAGAAAAAATTATTCTTTAGCAATTTAATTTGTTCTTCTAGCCATAGATTTTTCTGAGTTAAAACTCTGTTTTCACAATTTCCAAAGTAAAGTTACAGAACATGGGAGAGGATCACAGCGCCTAAACACACATTCAGGGGAAGGCAAAGGCAGACACACACACACCCTGATCTGGTCAGAATCTCAGCAGGTAATTTCTAGTATTCGCTACCATTTTTACACATTGTTTTAAAAGTAAATTACAAGAAAAGCTGGGCTAAATGTTACCGAATTAATACCAGATGAGGATTTCTTATACATTCCTAAAAAGACATTTTTCAGATAAGGCTCCTGATCTCCTTTGTTTGTTTCTCAAGAGAAAAATATGCCATTTGCCAAATTCCTCTATACACACATTCACATAGGTTTATTTACCACATTGTTCTACTAAATGTCTAAGATGGTATATAACAGCTACATCAAATAAAAAGACATGGCAGAAAGTGGAAGATGAAAGAGGGAAAGCAACGAACAAAACATCAGTCAAGGGTCACATGAAGGAGGGACATGAAGGAAGCTCAGACAGAAATATCCACCAGCATCCTCTTCACTAAAGGTGGACACAAAAATGGTGCCACTTTCCCCGGTGGTTCAGATGGTAGAGAATCATTCTGCAATGCAGGAGACCTGGGTTCGATCCCTGCATCTAGAATATCTCCTTGAGAAGGGAATGGCAACCCACTCCAGTATTCTTGTCTAGAGAGTCTCAAGGACAGAGGAGCCTTGTGGGCTACAGTCCACGTGGTGGCAAAGAGTTGGACATGACCGAATTACTAATACTTACAATCCTCCATAAAGAAAACACTTCTTTTATACTATGGTATATACTATTGATAGTTAAGCAAAAACAAAGCAAAAGAACAGTCATTAATAGTGAAAATAGATTTTTTTTTTTCTGGGAATCATTGTAAGTGATTTAATATAACACAGAACTCCTTCTCAGCATCTTTCCAGCAGATGCAATGGTAGATCAGCTAGTTATTTCTTGAAATGCCTGCAAAGTAGGGCAATATGTCACTTGTACAGCATTGTAGGAGCCCAGAATTGGAAGGGGGGCAGGAAGGAGTGGTCTCATACTTTCACTGGCATTAGGAACAACTGAATAGCTCATAATATGCGGATACCCACACCCTACCTACCCAAGACATTCTTGCTCAAGAATTCTCAGAGAGAACCTTGAAATGTGCATTTTCAACATGCATTCCAAGTCATTCCAATGAGGGTCACATTTAAGATCACCTAAGTGATGGTTTCAATTTTTTAAATATTAGGTAGATGATACCTTCATGATAAATGCACTGCTAAAGATACATGTAAGATAAGCTTCATCAATACCCAAGCTCTATCTCTCGATTTGGGAAAAAAAAAAGGCATTTCAGAACGCAAATTAATGAGAGTGATTTTTGAGGGATGACCCTACATCTGATCTGATTATTTGTTTTAAATAAATCATTTGAAAATTTCATTCTGAACTCTCATTACTAATAAATGGCTTTACACCACCCTTATGGCAAAAAGTGAAAAAGAACTTAAAGAGCCTCTTGATGAAAGTGAAAGAGAAGAGTTACAAAGTTGGCTTAAAGCTCAACATTCAGAAAACTAAGATCATGGCATCTGGTCCCATCACTTCATGGCAAATAGATGGAGAAACAGTGGAAACAGTGTCAGACTTTATTTTTGGGGGGCTCCAAAATCACTGCAGATGGTGACTGCAGCCAGGAAATTAAAAGACACTTACTCCTTGGAAGAAAAGTTATGACCAACCTAGCAGCATATTAAAAAGCAGAGATATTACTTTGCTAACAAATGTCCATCTAGTCAAGGCTATGGTTTTTCCAATGGTCATGTATGGATGTGAGAGTTGGACTCTAAAGAAAGCTGAGCACTGAAGAATTGATGCTTTTGACCTGTGGTGTTGGAGAAGACTCTTGAGAGTCCCCTGAACTGCAAGGAGATCCAACCAGTCCATCCTAAAGGAAATCAGTCCTGGGTGTTCACTGGAAGGACTGATGTTGAAGCTGAAACTCTGATACTTTGGCCACCCTGATGTGAAGAGCTGACTCATTTGAAAAGGCCATGATGCTGGGAAAGATTGAGGGCAGGAGGAGAAAGGGATGACAGAGGATGACATGGTTAGATGGCATCACCAAATCAATGGGCATGAGTTTGAGCAAACTCCAGGAGTTGGTGGTGGACAGGGAGGCCTGGTGTGCTGCAGTCCATGGGGTTGCAAAGTTGGACACGACTGAGCAACTGAACTGAACTGAACTGAATATATTCCACAATTGACAGCAACATACTGCTATGCCACCAACATATAAATTACCTGGAGAGGAACGTGTGGACTGTTATCCTTCAGACAATGCTTGACAAATATAATTTCTTTCAGCTTTTTAAAAATAGTATTGGGTGTGTTTAAGACTGAACTATCTGGCAGATACCTAGAGTGTAGCTGTGTGTGTGTGTGTGTGTGTGTATGTGTGTACCTGTTCAGTTGTTCAGTCATGCCCAACTCTTTGAAACTTCATGGACTGTAGCCACCAGGTTCCTCTGTCCATGGGATTTTCCAGGCAACAGTACTGGAGAGGGTTTCCATTTCCTTCTCCAGATGATCTTCTCAACCAGGGACTGAACATGCGTCTCTCACGTCCCCTGCATTGGCAGGCAGATTCTTTACCACTCAGCCACCTGTACTACAATTAAATCTAAGCAATATGTTTTAACAGCAGCCAAGCTGGATGTAAGATTTTTATGTTTAGAAAATTGTGGGATTTACCAGGATGCCCTAGGAGAGAGGGCTTTCCGCTTCCACTTGCCAAGTCCAAGTTCTCCTTAGAATGTATTTTCAGTCAGCATACATAAAAAAGTTTAATTGAAGTTGTGACTCAAGCACAAAAGAATAATATCTGAAAGTCATTCAAAGAACAGTTTGGTTTGAGAAATGGTCCTTTCTGGTGTCCCGTACAAGGAAAATTGTGGTAGCAGTGGTGTCTAGGTAATATGGCTTGTTTCAGGCCCTTTGGTTCTCTAAGGGTTGCCTCCGTACCAGAGCATCAGCATCTGCTGGAAACTTGTTTCAAATCCACATTCTCAGACCCAGCCTAGATCTACTGAATAAGAATCCCTGAGGATGGATTCTCATTGGTCTTTCCTGGTGATTCTCGTGCATGTTAAACTTTGCAAACCAGGCTGTCTAGCTTACTCAGATTTTAGAGACTAGGGAACAATCTACATAAAACAATAACTTTAGCTTTGGAAAATTGATTTGTAACTTCTTCTTTCTGGTCACAGGAAAGCTTTAGAACTGTATATGTAAATACACACAATTGATTCTAATTATGCTAATTGTTTCTACTTGATTTATTTCAAACTGTGCGTATTTGTAGACTTCCCTGGTGGCTCAGACAGTAAAGAATCTGCCTATAATGCAGACAGCCCAGGTTCAATCACTGGGTCTGGAAGATCCTTGGGAGAAGAGGATGGCTACCCCATTCCAGTATTATTTTTAATGTACTTTTCTTATTCTTCATTTACTGGTTGCGAAGTGGTGGCTGTTGGGAAGATCTAGTTTTTTAGGGGTCAATGCAGCAATTTAAAAAATAGATTTTAACATTTTCATTAATTTTATTAATTTGAAAATGTCTTGCCCAATTCCTTGCAGATTTCCATAGCCCATTTTTTAATTCAGAGACTTGTCCCTGCCTAGCCCCTAAATGCTTCAAGTTCAAAGAATATTAAAGAGTACTATTTTATTTGAAGAGTACTATTTTTTCCAGCCTTATCTCCTACTATGCTCTTAGACTCCTTTATTCTAGTGATTGTTCTTATATTTTACCAAATGCATCTTGTATGTTTCTATTCTTTTTGTCTTTATTATATTCATCTTTACTAGAATGCACTTTTCATTCCTGTTTCACATCCTTCAGAGGCAGCTGAAATTTCATTTCTACCTTGAAGTCCCTGACAAACTGAGCCCAAGTACTTTTTGAAACACCATCTAGGTGGCTCAGATGGTAAAGAATCTGCCTGCAATGTGGGAGACCCGGGTTCAATCCCTGAGTTGGGAAGATCCCCTGGAGGAGGGCATGGCAACCCACCCCAGTATTCTTGCCTGGAGAATCCCCATGGACAGAGGGGCCTGGTGGATGACGATCCGTGGGGTCACAGAGTTGGAGACAATTGAGAGACTAACCACAGCACACGTTATCAGGAAATGCCACTGCACAGATATCAATCCGATGGGAGCTTTAAGCTCCTTCAAATGCAGGAGCTGTATCTTCTGCTTGTATTTACATGGTTCAGTGGAGTGTCTTGTACACAGTTGGTGCTGCAAACATTTTTGATTAATTTTCTTATTAACACAACCTATTAGAGATTAAAAACCTCAGTGCATATTAGGTACCAACTGCCTCTTTTTTATAATATTATTTTATTTTTTAATCACTTCTTTTTACATTAGTTAGGGTATTGACTTTGTGTATACATGTGTGTGTATACACTAAGTTGCTTCAGTTGTATCTGACTCTTTGAGACCCCATAGACTGCAGCCCGCCATCCTGGGCTTTTCTAGGATAGAATGGGTTGCCATTTCCTCCTTCAGGGTCTTCCTAACCCCGGTATTGAACCCAGGTCTCCTGCATTTGATGCAGATTCTTTACTGTCTGAGCCACCAGGGAAGCCCATACCTATGCATATATACATATCTTATATTTTAGGCCATGTTGTATGGCGAGTAGAATCTTAGTTCCCTGACCAAGAATTGAACCCACACCTGCTGCACTGGAAACTCAGAGTCTTAACCACTGGACCTCCAGGGAAGTCCCTCTTTTAATTTTAATACTGAATCATCTGACCAACTGGACTGTGATGAGACCACACACTTTTCACTAGAGGGATTTCCAGTAGTGGGTACTATTCACTTCTTAGTGAATAATGACATGTATTTTGGTGGGTAATACCATGTATTTTAACTGGAGTGGCCAATATTAATGCTCTCTTTCTGCCTATAAATGACCCAGTTGTAATAAAATCTATTATCTCATAGTCAATACTTCCATGAATTATTTAACTACTAGGAACACATGTACTGGCCATAGAGGAATTTGTATGGCTCTGTATATGTGGAAATATCCTCTATTTGTACAATACTTTCTCTTTGATAAAACGCTTTCTCTTATGCTATCACATTCTTTAGAAAAACAATATGAGGTATACATTATTATTTCCATTGCGCAGTTATAAGCTCAACAAGTTTGAGTGGTTTGCCCTCCTATGACCCCCAAAGGTCATTCTCTTTTCTGTCTCACTTGCCTCCTCTGATTTTCCTGAGTTGATAAAACTTTGTCCTTAGTTCACTGTTAAAGGCTGATAGCCAGCAAAGCTTTAGCTCCTAAAGCTCAAGCCACATTTCATTAATTGAAGAGTGTGATTTTTAATTCCTTGGAATGATTGATTTAAAAAATCATAAATCAAACTCGCTATTTCATTTGGCAGAAAAATTATTAAAAAAAACCAACTTAGGTAATATGCAAGTTTTGTCAGGGACACTGTCATAAAGGAAGTCCATGAAAACCCCAAGATATCTTTAATTTTTTCACTATAGAAAAGGTCATCTGATGAATATGAGTCTTTGATGATGACTTAGTTGTTGTATGAAAGGCAGAAAAGCAGTGATTTATAGAGTTCACAAAGGATACTCTGGGAAGCGTTAAGCATCCAACGTTCAGAAATCAGCCACCCTGAAAGCTCCCGCACAGGGATTACTAAACTCATTTCACATGTTTGTAACCTAATTAGGTCTTCAGAGAGAGTCTCCTGAGGCCAAAGACTAACAATATGTCAACCCCTAGTACTGCTTTATTCACATTAAAAAAGGGCTTTCAGTCCTTCAGGAATAACGGTTTCATTAAACCAAGCAAATTCCAGGGAAAACCAATCAGGTTGTAAAGAATTTACATCCTTCCTTTTATAAATGATCCTCCTGACTCTCTCTTTTTTAATCTTCCTAAAAGTTGGTTGGTTTTTTAATCTTCTTTAAACTGTCACTCTCCTTCCTTTCTTCCATTTTGCCCAAGTACAGTCATTTTGATATATTTGCAGCAGCCAAGCACCCATTGCCAAAGACGTATGCTCTAAATATTTTCATCAGATTCCATGTAGCTACAGAACGTGGAGAGACATTTTTCAGTGGTGCTGGGTACTGGCTTGGGGATTCAAAAACACCCCTTGAGGCATGAAATCCTCTGTGTTAAACCTAAAATAGTAATGTTCATCTCAATCATCTAGATGATAGCTGTAGAAATGTCCTATGGGTTAGATTTTTATCACCAACGACACTTCTCTACCCATGCCTGCTTGAGGTTTAAACCTTCTTAATGTGTTTTTCTTTAGCAGGCAACCAGTCTAACTCACCTGCTGTTTCTATGAAATAGAGCGAAAATGTGGCTTGATGAAACTTAATGGCTGATCCTTGTTTAGATATAATCTTCTCAATCAAGTTAGTCCAGCGGGTGCACCTGGTTTATGCTGTAACTGCTTCTCTGGAGTGGAAAGGAGCGCGTGAATAGTATGGCAGAACCAGAGGCCAACTGAAGCCTTAGGCTTGGGTAAGAGAGCGCCTGAGGGCTATGGAGGGCCATATGGTGGGAAACAAGGATGGGGAAGCCTCTGGCCACAAGATGCCATCTCCAAATTGGTTCAAGTTGGCGGATTGCCCGTCAGGCTCTCAGGAAGAAGCAAAACAAAGTGAAAGAGCGTAAATCCAATAGATTTTAAAATAAAACAGTGGAGTTGTTAACAATTACCTGCAGAATCAAGTACTGTTCAAGTTACATATTTGTGTGTATAATTTCTCCTAATGGCACCAAGTTCAATGTCATATGAAGTATATCCTAGAGGGGATCCTGTGAGACTAGGCCTTTTTAATGACTGAATAATCCTTATGATCATCATGGTGACCTATAACGCTAAACCCTTTCTTTTTCTTGTGCCTTCATATAGTAAATACAGTTTTATGAGGCTTTTTCACCTTTAATATATCAGTTATTTTACAGCCACACTTAATAAAAGAATTGGGTACTTTCTACAAGGCATGGCTTGAGGCTGATTTTTTGATACCCCTGTAATCATAAATGAAGGGTCGCCCATGGTCCAGATGACATATAAAATGGGGGACACAAAATTTTTATTCTGTTAGACCTCAGGGTTGCCTCTCTATCACTTTGGTATTTCCTTTGACTGTTTATTCTCAAGGATGCTTTAGGTATATGAATAGCATCTACTGGTCAAATGCAACTTGTTTATCAAAACACCCATGTAGTTGAGTTTCATGAAATGTGTGCTGTTTTCTCATCAAAACCATGGTCTTGTCAAGAGAATGTTCATAAATCATACTCCAAGAACAGCTCCTTAACTGCCTACTGTTTTCTTTTCAAATACCTGTTGTTAATCTTCCTGACAGTTCTGACAGTCGTGTGCCTGCAGCTTTGAATTCCACGTGTTGTAAGCAGCTTAAAACTTCAAGCCAAAGGAAAAGAATATACATCCTTGGTAGAGACCCTAGATTCTCCCATGCTGTGTTGCCATGGGCAGGCTAAGTTCAAAGAGGAGGTTTTTCTCAGGGTCTAAAATTTGTTTGTCAGCCACAGGAAGACACAGTACTGATCATTTTCATCACCAAGGATAATAATAGCAAAATCTGCCATTTTTAAAGGGTCAGATATTTTTACATGTATTTACTGTGACACATAGAATAGTTATATATAACATGACTTGTTATCTAAGGTGTAACAGATGATGGACCTTATATCCAAGATATCGGGATGCCCTCCAGGTAGAACGAGGGAGTGACCTGAAGTCAAGCCTAGATTTTATTCAAAGTCTGTCTTGGGCTTCCATGGGGGTTCAGTGGTTGAGAATCCATCTGCCAATACAGGGGAAGTGGTTCAGTCTTTGGTCTGGGAAGATCCCACATGTCTGAGAGCAACTAATCTGTGTGCCACAACTACTGATGCCCGCTCTCCCTAGCATCCATGCTCCCCAGCAAGAGAAGACACCTCAATGAGAAATCCACCCATTGCAACTAGAGAATAGCCTCTGCTTTCTGCAACTAGAGAAAGCCTGAGAGCCTCAATGAAGACCCAGCACAGGCAAAAATAAATCCTTTTTAAAGAAAAAAACCTTGTCTTACTTCCATTTTGCTAAGCTGACCTTCATCCAATCTGCCCTTTCTAACTTAGAAGGACAAATAGCCCTTATTTTGCTCTCATTACTTAAAGGAGCCAGTCTGGATTGTAATACCAATCAGAACAGTTTTCCAGAGGCCAGAGATTAAGATGGGCTTAATCACAACATTGGCACCTGCTTGTCGCCATAGACTCTGTCCCTACTCCTCCTACAAGGACATTGTCAGAGGTAAATTCTGAGTTCTGGGTATGGCAGGTAGAACTTCTTCAAACCTAAGGCTCAGGGCAAGCTCCCTCTGTCCTCAGTCACTCCTGATGACATACACAAAAGGAGGATAATCCAAGCCTTCACCTGGAGACACAGTGGACAGGTCCCCATGGAGCATCAAATTCTGGGTGAGCTGTCCTGGGTACCATCTTGGCTGAGCCATGCCAGTGTATGTTACACTTTAACTTCACCTACATTTGGAAAATGGGCTTCCCTAGGTGGCTCAGCAGTAAAGAACCCACCTGCCAAAGAAAGGAGATGCAGGTTCCATCCCTGGGTTGGGAATACCCCCTGGAGAAGGAAACACAACCCACTCCAATATTCTTGCCTGGGAAATCCCATGGGCAGAGGAGCCTGGTGAGCTACAGTCCATAGGCTCACAAAGAGTCAGACATGACTTAGCAACTGAGCATGCATGCATCCATATTTGGAAACTAGGGTATTTTAACACTTTCACATACTTAGCTTGACTGAGAATCTTCCTCCCAATAAGCCATCCAAGCTTTCAAAGAAGTATTGGAAAGCAGGGCTATCATGGGCATGACAAAGGGCTTAAACTTAGGTGTGTGGGATATAAAAATTATAAAGGACATTTGTACATTTATAGCTTCCTTATTTTATAAGAGAATTCAATCTCCCAAACAATGACAAATATATGATAAAGCCCTTGGCAAGGACAAAGTCCTTAGCTGGCCTTCAAGGCCCTTTGGAGTCTTGGCTGACTTTCCCTCTACCCCTCCCCGTACAGTGCTTCAGATTCACCGTATTTCCTGAGCACACCTCACATGTACTTGGCTGCCCAATAACACTCTTTCCCCAGAGAGCTGCTGGTGCTCTCATTTTATCCAGTTCTTAAATCAAATACTCTTCCTTTGAGATGCCATCTTGGGCCAACCTCTCAAAAATAGCATCCTCGCACTTCTCTGCCCCTGTGATTTTATGATTTACAGAAATGAATATTTAGCTTTAATCCGTGCTTTCTAGTTCACATCTCTTCACAGCCTTGGTATGTCCTGAGCCATAAAAGTAGTGGGAGCATCTTTTCTTGTAATATTTTGTTTCTTGTCCTCAGTTCCCAAAATCATTTCAGAGCCATAAAAGGTAAACTCGGTGTCATTGTATTCATAACAAATTCCTTTCTACCACAATTGAGTTTTTTAATCAGGTGACTTTCAGAACTCTCCTGAAAATGGCAGAGCAGGACGGGTCACATGGGAACCATCCATGAAAAGAGTTGGAAATTTCAATCCAGCATTCACAGTGCTTGGCATATAGAAAGAAAGCAATACATGTTAACTTCATTGAAGATACTAATAGCAACTGTGTCATACTAAGTGTAGTAAGACAGACAAAGATAAAAATATGTGATATCACTTATGTGTGGAATCTAAAAATATAATAGAAATTAATGTATTTACAAAACAGAAAACAGACACATAGATATAGAGAACAAGCTTATGGTCACTAAAGGGAAAGCAGAATGGAGGGATAAATTAGGAATATAAGATGAACAAAAACTACTGCATATGAAATAGATAAACAACAAGAATTTACTGTGTAGCTGTTGTTATTTTGGTCTCTAAGTTGTGTCAGGACTGTAGCCCACCAGGTTCCTCATGGGATTCTCCAGGCAAGAATACTGGAGTGGGTTGCTATTTCCTTCTTCAGGGGATCTTCCTGACCAGGACCCAAACTTGTATCTCCTGGATTGGCAGGCAGATTCTTTACCACTGAGCCATCTCAGGGCAGTCCTTTACTGAATAGCACAAGAAACTATATCCAATATCTTGTAATAACCTATAATGGAAAAGAATCTGAAAAAAATATATATATATAAAACTGAATCACTTTGCTGTATACCTGAAACTAATAAAATATTGTAAATCAACAACACTTCAATAAAAATAAATAAATAACCATGTTAGCTCAGTCTATTTGCCAAGTCCTGGATGCCAAAAATGTCGCTATGATGATGCAGGTGGTTTAGGCTTCTCAGTCCCCAGCCCAGATCTTTTCTAGTACGCCATGTTTTCTCCAGCACAGCTGAGGCAACTTTGCTCTGGTTCCTTGAGTGAAAACTGAGTCTCAAGTCTTTCCAGGTTCTTACACATCCAATGATGCTAAAGCTCAAACTCCAGTACTTTGGCCACCTCATGCGAAGAGTTGACTCATTGGAGAAGACTTTGATGCTGGGAGGGATTGGGGGCAGGAGGAGAAGGGGACGACAGAGGATGAGATGGCTGGATGGCGTCACTGACTTGATGGACGCGACTCTGAGTGAACTCCGGGAGATGGTGACGGACAGGGAGGCCTGGCGTGCTGCGATTCATGGGGTTGCAAAGAGTCGGACACGACTGAGCAACTGAACTGAACTGAACTGAATGTATATTCTTTAAAAAGTGCTGGCCCACGATAAGCTGCTGTTTCTGGAATGAATGAGTAAATGAAAAGAGAAATCTAGATGTATTATTTACATATGTGTCAGAGAGTACCAGGATATAAGGAAAAAGCAGAGATGGATACAAATGGTTCTCTCTGGGAGCAGGGCTCAGAAGGAGGAAAGATGGTAGAAGTGGATGGTTGATTTTTCATGAGGTGAATCTTCATTATGGTTTCACTTTTCAACCTGCATTCATATATTACTTTGCACAAAAACACAAAAATTGTTATTAAAATGTTTAGGAAGAGACATTTGATCAGTGACATGTCTGTGAGCTCCTTCCAGTCTGTGAACTTATTGCCTATACTGATCCCTGTGGCAAGTCCTGAGCCTCAGGTACATTTATTATCTGATAAAATCTCCTTATATCTGGTTACCAGCATGGGGGTGGGGAAGAGATGTTCTGTGAATAAAACTGCAGGAGGTCAAAGAGCAGTACATGTCCTGGTTGATTTATTTGGGGAAATGGACAATTTTCACTACCCCCACCCCCACCCCAAGTTGAGTGGCTAGTAGGATCTTAGTTCCCCAACCAGGATGGAACCCATACCCTCAGCAGTGAAAGCTGCTAACTACTGGCCTGCCTGAGAAGTCCCAAAATGGACTATTTTCAAGCATGGATAATTACAATGAAATTAGGTGAGAGAAAAAGAGATTGTTCACCTGGGGTAATGCCCCAAAATTTTATAAATATTTGTGGACTTAAGGAATCAATGAGCCAAACCAGCTTTTATAAACATTTTCCTTTTGTGATGTCAGAAAAATCTCACTGTATGTCAAAGAATTTTCTAGAAGTGCCTGTACATCTTTTTGATGAAATTGGATCAACAGATCAACTGGTATAATGGGAGGTTTATTGACTCAGATCGATACAGAGTAATTATTATATCTACATTATATTTGAGAGCTAGCTGAAGGCTATTGACTAGTAAACTCTGTTTTTTGATTTGTGTAGGTGGTGAGAGCTGGGAGGAAGAGGGTGTAATAGCCCAGTCACCACATGTCCAAGCTGTGGTCAGGCTGACAGACTGTTTGGGAGGCCACAGAGGGCAGAGGGGACAGGCAGTGTCACAGTGACTTAGGTGGGAAAGGAATTTGCGAAAGATTAGGTACTGCTGCTGCTGCTAAGTCACTTCAGTCGTGTCTGACTCTATGCGACCCCATAGGCGGCAGCCCACCAGGCTCCGCCTTCCCTGAGATTCTCCAGGCAAGAACACTGGAGTGGGTTGCCATTTCCTTCTCCACGGGAATCTAACACAATGTTGTTCATCAACTGTACTCCAATAGAAAATAAAATTAGGGAGTTTGGGATGGACATGTACACACTGCTATATTTAAAATGGATTCCCACCAAGAGCCTACTGTAAAGCACAGGAAACTCTGCTCAAAGTTATGTGGCAGCCTGGATGGGAGGGGACTTCCGGGGAGAATGGATACATGTATATGTATAGCTGAGTCCCTTTGCGGTTCATCTGAAACTATCACAACATTGTTAATTGGCCATACTCCAATACAAAGTAAAAAGTTTAAAAAAATAAAAATAAAGTTAGTACCCCCCAAAAGCATCAGAGAGCTCTGCTTTATCCCCTCTACCCACAGGAAACCCAACTTGGCCATGGGCTGGGGCTCTGGTCATTCTCTACGTAGAATTTGAAAATACTAAACACTCTCCCTACCCTACTTACCCGGTCATCAGGGAGCCTCTGCTTTGGAAGGTGAGGGAGGGTCAAGACATGCATATTCAAATTTTTCTGTTTTCATTGAATCTTCCCTGATTAATATCTCTCAGAAACCTATGATTATCATCATTTCGCTTACAAAATGCAAATACACTCTGTGTTCCCCGCAAACATTTTGGGATAAACACAACCAAACTGCCAGAAGGTTTTATTTCCCCAAAGCACCCCTTGCATGTAAAATATGGCTCTCTCCCAGTTCCATTTGTTAAGCTCTCCTTCTCTTTCTAACCTATAATCTGTCTTTACCGGAAGCAGGAACCTGATGGGTTTTACAGGCTCAAACAATGGGAATAGCATCCCTTCATTGTCTCCTCCCCTGTCCCAGTCTGTGAAATGCCCACTGACATAAACTGGCAGTCCAGTAAAAACGAAAATCCTATTCAATATTCCATTCACTCTTGTACATATGCAGTATTGGCATTTTGCATGTTAATATCTGACACTGTTTTTTAATTTGTTCTAAACTGCCAGCTCATTTGCATCATCTCTCTGTGATCTCCCACCTGTGCAGCAATTTGCAGGGAAAACATAACCATTTATGTACCTACTCAGTAACAGAACCTGATCCAGGGAGACCTCATCTTGTTTTCTAAACATTCTCCACTTGGGCTTTGAACTGGGTTCTTAATACGCACATCAGCAGTCCCAGTCATTGGTTCTTAAAACCAAGTGAAGCTTTCAGATGCTCACACTTTTGGACTAAGCTGAACAGCTTGATCAGAGAAGGCAATGGCAACCCACTCCAGTACTCTGGCCTGGAAAATCCCATGGATGGAGGAGCCTGGAGGACTGCAGTCCATGGGGTCGCTGGGGATCGGATACGACTGAACGACTTCACTTTCACTTTTCACTTTCATGCATTGGAGAAGGAAATGGCAACCCACTCCAGTGTTCTTGCCTGGAGAATCCCAGGGACAGGGAGCCTGGTGGGCTGCCGTCTATGGGGTGGCACAGAGTCGGACACGACTGAAGTGACTCAGCGGCAGCAGCTGCAGAACAGCTTGATGGCATCCACACGGTAGTATGTTGGGTTTTGTGCTGTCAGGACCACAGGATCTCAGTGCCTCTGCAGCTTGGACTGGATGATGGGGTGAAAGGAGTCACAGAAATTGCAAAACAAGTACATGTCAACAGTTTTTTCTTTTTTAATTAATTAATTTGGCTGTGCTGGTGTTATTTGTGGCACATGGGATCTTCAATCTTATGGCATGCAGGATCTTTTTTTTTTAATTGGAGGATAATTGCTTTATAATATTGTGTCGGTTTCTTCCGTATGACAAAGCAAATCAGCAATAACTGTGTGTATATCCCCTCCCTGTTTGGCCTCCCTTCCCCTCCCATCTCACCCCTCTAGGTTGTCACAGAGTGCCCGGTTGACCTCCCTGTATCATAGAGCAGCTTCCCACTAGCTGTCTATTTTACACATGATAGTGTATATATGCCAATGCTATGGAATCTAGAAAAATAGTACTGATGAACATATTTGCAGGGAAGGAGTGGGCCTCCAGGATCTTTAGCTGCACCGTGTGGAATCTGGTTTCCTGATCAGGGATCAAACCTGCACCCCCTATATTAGGAGTGCAGAGTCTTAGCCATTGGACCACAAGGAAGTCCCGCATTTCAGCAGTTTTAACAACAAGGAGATACCACTGTTAGGCAACTTGGGGAGTTTTTTAAAAAGCTATTTATTAGTTCTCATAAGCTAAGAACTCATAACCTGGAAAGGAAACAGTGTCCTATTTTATCTTGTGTATTATAAAGTGAACATCTTAAAGGACTGAGCTTTGGCTTATTTTCCCCAAATTAATTGAGCCTAGCAGGTAGAATCTGGAAGAGGAAGATGCTGATTCCAATGAATTGAATTCAGATACAAAAATCTCTTGTTCAAGATCTGTGTACCGGCAGTAGACAAGCAAATTATTTGTTAAATCATATTTCTGCTTATTATCTGTCTCTTCCAGATAAAAAGATAAGCTCCACTGCAACATGTCTTTTTGTCTGTTATTCAGCTACCTGATGGATCTTAAATGTCTAGAACATGGACTGGTACAGTGTAAACACTCAGTGAATACTTTTTGAATGACTGTATGGACAATGGTCTCTGCTCCCTTTATGAATCTGAGTAATCATGGAAATCTTCCTGCAAAGTGGTTCCTAATCTTTGAAATTTCATAGGTCAAATGCATTTAAAAACAAAAGAAAGTGAAAATCGCTCAGTCATGTCTGACTTTTTGTAACCACATGGACTATGCAGTCCATGGAATTCTCCAGGCCAGAATACTGGAGTGGGTAGCCTTTTCCTTCTCCAGGAGATCTTCCCAACCCAGGGATCGAACGCAGGTCTCCCTCATTGCAGGCAGATTCTTTATCAGCTGAACCAGAGGGCATGCCCAGGAATACTGGAGTGGGTAGCCTATCCCTTCGCCATGGGATCTTCCCAATCTAGAAATCAAATTGGGGTCTCCTGCATTGCTGGAGGAGTCTTTACCAAATGAGCTATCAGGGAAGCCCAAAAACAAAAGAGAAAAGGAAAAAATATAGGACTGCTAGAATCAGTGCTGCCATTTTGTAATTGTTAAATGTGGACTTTGAAAAATAACAATGAATATCCTGGAAGCTCCTCCTTGCTCCTCTGCACTATTCATAACACTGTCTTTTTTTGTGGTTTCTACACAGCTCAGTGGTCCATGATCTACATCTTATAACCCCTAGTTTCTCCAAGCGTGGTCAACAATACCAACATCAACTGGGAACTTGTAAGAAACGCAGATTCAGGTTGAAAAGATTTTCTCAATAAGAGAAAGGACTTTTCAATGCAAAAGTAAGAAAAAGGGAAATAATCTAAAAAAATTGTTAACCTTTTCTCAGAAACGACTGATGCAGACTTAAGTCACAAACCAGCATCTGTATGCTGGCAAATTTTTAAGAGCTCCAAGCTTCAAAAATCACAGCTACAAGTGCTTCTGAATTGACATGACTTCTACGAAAATGGGCCAGTCCTAAGGATATGAGGGATTCCAAACTAGACAACTTAAGTGATTACAGAAGCAGAGCCTTAAGGGGAATTTGAAAGATCATCGGGTCCAATCACTCAGGCCAGTTAAACTCTAAATCATGCAATTTTGTTACATGGCTCCCAGCTGATTTGATCCCCCTTGAGTGTCCCGATGCTTCCAGTGCTTCAAGAAAGTGCTCACCAGCCAGCTGGCTCTGTGGACACTTCCCATCATCTCCATCCCATGCCCCACCTAAGCCTGACAAAGACAGAACAGAACTCAGAGAACAGCTTCTGGTTGCTTCTCTCTCATTTTTGACATTTTCAACAAATATTTGTTTCCTCAACTTCTTTAGATAATAATGAAAATAATCTGGTAGTAATTTATGAGCATAAAATACTCTCTGTTAGCCAAGTGAGGAGGATTTGCATCTGTAAATTACGTATCTTTGTATATAAACATGGGCTTCCCTGGTAGTTCAGTTGGTAAAGAATCTGCCTGCAGTGCAGGAGACCCCAGTTTGATCCCTGGGTTTGGAAGATCCCCTGGAGGAGGGCATGGCAACCCGCTCCATTTATTCTTGCCTGGAGAATCCCCATGGAGAGAGGAGCCAGGTGGGCTACAGTCCATGGTTTTGCAAAGAGTCAGTCAGGACTAAGTGACTAAGCACAGGACACATATATAGATACCTGCACAGGGACTTCCCTGGTAGTCCAGTAGCCAAGACTCCAGGTTATCAATGCAGAAGGCCTGGGTTCGATCCCTGGTCAGGGAATTACATTCCACATGCTACAACTGAAAAGAAAAAAAGACCCCAGCCTGCCAAGACTAAGACCCCACAGAGCCAAATAAATTTCAAAAAAGATAACATTCGCACAGTGGCACTGGTGGCAAAGAAACGTCCTGCCAATGCAGGAGACTCAAGAGACACAAGTTTGATCTCTGGGTTGGCAAGAACACCTGGAGGAGGAAATGACACCCCGCTCCAGTATTCTTGCCTGGAAAATTCCATGGACAGAAGGAGCCTGGTGGGCCATAGTCCATGGGGTCACAAAGAGTCAGATATGACTGAGCACATGGCTTGCTTCATTTACCTCTACACAGATCACCTTGTGAGCCACTTCAGCTACTGACCTTCAACATCACCTGAAAGGAGTTCAAGGTGGAGTACTTTACAATGTCCCTCATATAATCTGAAATTCCCAGGTGGCTTAGATGGTAAAGAATCTGCCTGCAATGCAGGAGACCGGCCTTTGATTCCTGGATCGGGAAGATCCCCTGGAGAAGGGAATGGCAACCCACTCCAGTATTCTTGCCTGGAGAATGCCATGGACAGAGAAGCCTGATGGGCTACAGTCCACGGGGTCACAAAGAATCAGACATGACTGAGTGACTTTCACTTACTCATCACACATATAACCTAGCTTCATATTTACAACTCCAAGTTCTAGGCTTATTTAAAATTCTTTTGGTGGATGTTTTAAGAATGTTGATTTTTTTTTTTTTAAAGTAGGGAATATAAAGGACAGAGGGGTAGATATATCAGTCAACAGAATACAACAAAGAAACCTCAGTTTTTTATTCAGGCTTCTATTGCCAACAATCCAGAGCATAACCAAGTCCAATCTCTGCAGTACTGATTGTTATAAAGAATTATTTTTTTATAACCAGATCACCAAACATTTTATTTATTAATGTAGGTGACTACTAAGGCATAGAAACAGCTTTCTTGAAACAGATATGGCAGTTATAATTTCAACATGGAAAATTCTATTTTGTGAAATTTTATTTCTGTTTAAATCTTATTATTTCTGGGGAAAAAAAAGATCTCTGAATTGACTGGAAGTCTCTAAAGACAGCTGCTTTCAAATAGACTTAAAAATAGTTTTATTTTTCATTGGGATTTTTCATGTGGCAGATGTGAAGGTGAAAGGTCACTCATTCATTGTTTAATTTCAAAATGGAGCCAAAACAAATTGCAGCCACAGTAAATTTGCCCACCTAATCTTACATGAAACGTACAAGCATTCAAATACTCTTCTGGATCAGGGCAGCTTACTGCTGCTTGATGTTTGACTGAAATTTCCTTGAAGAAATTGATGGAAAGTGAACTTGATCTTATAATAAAGAAATACCTAGAAAGTTTACTCCCTTTCTGTCTCTTACTCCTTTTTTTATCCCTCATGCAGTATCCAAATCCATGTAAACCATAAGACTGCTAAAAACAAAATGTCCAAACATATTTTTTGCTTTCCCACAATTATTTGTCTTCCTAATTAATTCCACAGTCTGAAATAAATTATTGACTTACCAGACTTTCTTGTTTTCTGTGACAGCTTCAGCAGTAAACAGGCCATTAACAATTCATAATGAGAGGACATGTTTGTTTTTTTCCTTGTGCTAATTTGGTACCCCATTAGAGACTGTCTCTGACACTTCCCTTTGCTGTCGACTCCTTTTGGAAAAGGGTGACAGACTTCTGGGCCCTATATGTTTGAATAAAGAGACTTTTCAAAGGAAAAATAAAACTCTTTTGCCATATCCAACTCCTTATGCAGAGACGATTCATAAAACTTCTCTTTTGTCCTTCTCTTATCCACTTTTTAAAAAGTACTTTGTAGAGGAACTGCAGCACTCTGATGTGGACTGAGACATTCCTGACCTGCGCTCTTTATCCGGACTCATTGACTGCTTCCAGACAAGGTTGAAACTGAGTTTCTATGAGTCTATGCCAGAAAAGAGATCTGAATATTCTTCCTGAAAGACGCCTTGAAAAGTGGGTGGGATTTTATAGAGGACAGTATCTTTATGGGAGAAAGAATATAGGGAAAGAGAAATTCAAGAAAAACCCTGATAGGATGGTAAGTAGTATGGAGTAAAATACCATCCTATTGGATATTTTTTCAGTTTGAAGCTTAGGGACAGAAGAGATTGGTAGATAAGATACCTGATTTAAGGAGGGAAGAAAATGCCTTGTTGGTGGAGGGTGTTGAGAGAATGTAACTTCTGGTTGACCTGAGATGTGGACCCAGGCTGGCAGAGACTCCTGCTTCTCTCCCCTGTCTTTAGAATGTATCTTCTGCCCAGTATTCCTGCCCTAGCAGTCATTTCAAGGACACAACCTTGAGAGGGCAACTCATTACCAAGACCACCTGGATGAGATAACACGACTTGATCCCATTAAGGCTGCTATATAGACTGGGAAGGTTCTGACAGGTACAGAGTTCTACTTCTTGCAGCCATTCATGATAAGCCTGTATATATGTTCCCTTCATTATTAAGCCTGTCTGGAGTGGTTTGTCCCTTTCTACTGTCTCTTTCTGCCCTCCTTGTATTCGGGTCGGTTTTAGATTTCACCTGGAATTCCTAAGGTTTTAAATCATCCCTTTTAAAGTTTGGAACTGAATCATAGGGGATAGGCAACCATTCTTGCATCAAGTGCATAAAAGTAATCATTATCTTGCTTCCCAGGTGGGTCAGTAGTAAAGAATCTGCCTGTCAATGCAGGAGATGCAGGAGATGCGAGTTCAATCCCTGGGTTGGGAAGATCCCCCGGGGAATGGCAACCCACTTCAGTTTTCTTGCCTGGAAAATCCTGGTGACAGAGGGGTTGCAAGGAGTTGGACATGATTGAGCAACTGGAGCATTCACGCACATCCTTCACCTCACGTTGGTCTGGGAATTGCTATGTGAGTCTTGATTTAGAAAAAGGGAAGACAAAATGATAAAAAATAGGATAATACTACTCAAACTTTAATGTAAGGAATGTGGTAGAGTCAAGAGTAAAAAGAAAGTACATTGACTAGAGAAGGTGCTTTGGAATGAGACTTGTATTCAAACTTAGCTTTGGGTCTCAGTGTCCTCATCTATAAAATTGGGAAAGTAATGTGTACTTCACTAAATGAGAAAATGTAACTTAATTTTGAGATTGGCATATAGTAAAGGATTTAATAAATTGTAAATAAAATATTTACTAAATAATATTATTGAATTAAATACTTATAATATTAATAATTTATCTTATTAATTATATTTCTTTTACTTATTATTATTTATTTCCTACTGTATTTAAAGAATCTCAGAAGTTTGGTTATTGAACCTTTGGTTTAACAGAGGATGATGAATCCATGATAATACATTAAAACTTTAGTAGGGAATTTCAAAGAAAAATTGATCAGTAGAGCAAGAGAGTACACTGTATTTTCCTTAAGTGTCTTTTTGTTGTACTTTCTTCAAGGACATAAAAAGCGTATTTTCTCAGTTATACCAACATGTGAAACTGAAAAAATGTACACCCTCCTTGTCAGAAGACCATTTGTTTAGTCCCAGGGGTGGGTGGCCCCGAATCTTCTTTCCTCTTTGCATCCACACTTTTTGCAATGTGACTTTGTATTTCCTTCTACCAGGAGGCAGAGTTTCCCCTACCTGTGATCCTGAATTTGACCACGTGACTTTCTTGACCAATGGAATGTTAGCAACAGCAGTGCCAACATGGGCTTGAGAAAGCACTTGCGCATTTCCTCTTCCACCGTTAGCCAGCGGGATGGACGTTCAGTTCAGCGTGTTGGAGGATGAGTCACAGGGAGCCAGCCTAAGTAATCCAACATCCTAAATGAGGTCCTCCTAGGCCAGTTTGCTGACCTTTAGGAAAACTCCAAATACGGAGAAGCCCAGTGGACCCACATGCCATTGGAACAACTAAACCCGAGCGCTGCAACTGGAGAATCCATGTGCCACACTGAAAGATCCCTCGTGCCACAGGTAAGACCCAGTGCAGCCAGATAAATTAAATAAATAAATGAGTATTTTCAAAAAGTAAATAAATAAACCATGGACACTCAGGATTAGTTTGAGATCTATACCTCAATCCTCAACCTTTGTTCTCCTCCACCTCTCCTTACTTTGCTCCCTAACCCTAGTAAAACTCAACTAGAAAATCTTCAGCAAATCATCAGAAAGAATATGATGGTACCTCAGGAAAGGGAGGATGGAGAAAAGCAATCATATGCCATTTAATTGGGAAAACTTTCATGAAAATGGCAATGGTGTTAGAGTAATATGTTTTCATATCTGGATCCCATTTTTGGCATTTATTAGATGTGTAATGTTATAAAATTACATTTGCTCCTAAGTATAATATCAAGATGATACTTTATACACATATTTTTTGAAGAATCATATAGGAAAGACAACTGGAATGGAATAATGGGGATTCCATGCATAATTGCTTTTTTCACCCCATGGGCACAAGGCATGGCCTATTCTTGAACTATTCTTGTCTTAATCTTGACCATAGATCATGTCTCCTTTACTTGACCCCTTCATGAGTGAGAACACAGTGTCTGTTATCTTCTCATCCCTAAGAGTTAGCATAAAACCCAGTAAAATATTCTTAATGTTTATTAAATGAATAAACCAAATCCTAACTATGAGCAGCAAAATAGACATTGATCACTTATGTATCAGCTTCACTGCTGTTTTGAAAAAGGCTTCCTTACCCTCTTGTACCCGTTGGTGGGTATGTAAATTGATACAACCACTATGGAGAACAGAATGAAGTTAAAAAACAAAAAAATAGTTTAAAGATTTAAAATAGAACTACCATATGATCCAACAGTCCCACTCCTGGGCATTTACCCCAAGAAAGCCATAATTCAAGATGACACATTGCCAGCCCTATGTTCATTGTGGCGCCATTTACAAAAGCCAGGACATGGCAGCAACCTAAGCGTCCACTGACAGATAATGGATAAAGAAAACGTGGTCATCTATACAATGGAATATTACTTGGCCATAAAAAGGAATGAAATTGGACCATTTGTAGTGATGTGGATGAACCTAGAGTCTGTCACACAAAATTAATTGTCAGAAAGAGAAAAACAAATATTAATGTACATTAATGTGTGTGTATATATATATATATATATATGCAGAATCTAGAAAAATAGTACAGGCAGGAATAGAACTGTAGATGCAGAGAACAGACTTGTTGACACAGGAAGGGGAAGAAGAGGGTGGGACAAATTGAGAGAGTGGCATTGACATACATATACTCCCATGTGTAAATAGCTAGTAGGAAGTTGCTGTATAAGACACGGAGATCAGCCCGTTCCTCTGTGATGACCTAGATGCAGGGGTTGGGTGGGGGAGATGTCCAAGAGGGGGGGCATATATGTATATACACATAGCTGATTCATAGTTGTTGTACAGCAGAAACTAACTCAACATTGTAAAGCAATTATACTCCAATTTAAATAAATAAGTAAAAGAAAAAGTCTTCCGTATTTAGAATGCAACAGTATTAGGGATGCTATTTTCTGTCTGGATCACTGGGCCGTGACAGAGGTTTATGGAATAAATGTTACTATAATTATATAGACACCATGGAGGTAAAAATAAGGAAGCAAGAAAAGACTGGGTCTGTTTTCATCAATGTGTTATGTCCACTCTGAGGATGTCTCAATATATATCCATGGGAAATGTGAGCTCCGAGAAGATGAAAAGTTTTAATTGTAAAAGCCCACGTTGTTAGTGCAGTCAAGAGAGACAGCAATGAGGAACTGCCCAAGATAAGTGAAACGTCATGTAAATTGATCTGAAAATTACTGGCAGTTATACCATCTCCAGTGAAATGATTCATGCTGATTTGAGCAAGTATTTCTTGCCTCTATTAACAGCCTTAATGTTTGGAGCAGTGGGAAAGTCATGGAAGCTGAAGAAGCCGGCAGATCTTACAAATTTTCTGCTCCCAGGAAAGGCATAACTGCTCTGCACAGATCTTTAAGGGCTGTAGTTTGCCACAGGGAATTAAATTCTGTAGAGCTATAGCCAGGTGCTCTCTTTTCACCCTTCCTTCACTTCTTGGCATCCAGCAGGACATGGAATGTCTCATTGGTGAGCTCAAGTCCTAGAGATAAATGCATGACTTTACATCCATTTATTTTCTTCAATGAAGTCAGTAGCTTATTGGAAGGTTGTATTCATTGTTTGGTCTACTCTGCTTTTCATTTATTTTTTTTGGCTTATCTTTATCAATGTTACTTATTTTAAAATTTTTATTGGAGTACATGCATATGTGCTAAGCTGTGTCTGACTCTTTGTGACCCTATGGACTGTCTCCCGCAAGGCTCCTCTGTTCCTGGGATTTCCGGGGCAAGAACACTGGAGAGGGTTGCCATTTCCTTCTCCAGGGGATCTTCCTGACCCAGAGATCAAACCCAAATCTTTTATGTCTCCTGCATTGGCAAGCAGGCTCTTTACTACTAGAGCCAGGTGGGAAGCCCCTTTATCAATGTTATTTATTTTAAACGTTTTATTGGAGTATATTTGATTTTCAAGTTTGTGTTAGTTTCAGGTGTACAGCAAAGTGAATCAGTTACACACACACACACACACACACACACAGCCATTTTTTCAGATTATTTCCCCATATAAATTATTATAGAATATTGAGTAAAGTTACCTGTGCTCCATAGTATGGGTCCTTAATGAGTTTGAATGTGATTTTGTGCTTGTGTTTGTGAGTGTGTGTGTGTGCATGTATAGTGATACACGTAACAAAGGTGTCTGTGTGTTTTTAACTTCTCTGCAGTAGTGATTATCCTTAGCATATTCTGCTTTTTTTTAAACTAGCCCAGCCTAGGACACCAGACTAAGAGAAAAAGAAGTGAGATGTTTCACTCCCTCCCTTTTCAAACATCTGCTTAAGATTTACAAAAGAGTGAATTATAGTGTTTCACTCCTAGTTCATCACTCACCTTGACTAAATCACCTCTCTCTGAACCTTAGTTTTTCCACCTGTATATGGGGAATCACATTTACCCAGGCATCCAATTGGGCAGAAGTCTACAAATAGAAAGCAACCAGAAAGCAGAATTTGTAATCATTTTATTTTTACACTGTGTTTGATTTATTCTAGGAATTTTGGTAATCATCCTCTTAAATCATTTCTAAAATTGTCAGTAATTTGCATCGTGGTTGGGCCAGGAGATCGCAAAATTGAATATTCATATCAGTGCAAACCATTTCAGTACTATTCCTCTATAAACCTGGAGGAAATGAACTTTAGTTTAAATTTTCATCAGCACAGATACTAAGTAGCTGCCCTGGCTCATTTGCGGAAGAGCCACCTACTATACTGCATTCCAATTTATGGTCTGAAATATGTTTAACACCTACTGCAAAATATTTGCTAATGTCCTCCTGAAGGTCCTTTTATATGATTTATAGTGGTTTTTCCTAGAAAATAATACAATCAGTTTTAATGTGTATCTATTAAATTTCTGTTCTGTGTCCAGTACTGGGTTTGTAACTGCAGATGCTACTAAAGAAACATGAGAAAAATTTCTGCTGACCAAGAGCTCAAAAACCATTTGTGCTGATTTTCTGACTCCAACCAGATTGAATTTTATGGTGTCTGTGTCAGTTGACCTCTTAGGAAAAAAAGCATACCATGTACTGGAGTAGTTGGAGAAATCTTTGAAGGTGATGGGCTGAGCTGGTAAGTGTTTGGAGGGATCACGTAGGCAGCACGTAAGATTGTGCAGGCTGCTTAACTCTTGGGAGTATCATTCACATAGACTACGAAGTAAATAACACTCTGTAGAGTTGTGCAGTGTCCAAAGTGCCAAGGATACAAGAGCATAACTTAATGGGAAGTAGAGGCAGAACAGAGTCTGAGCTGTGGGTTTCTATGAATCACACATATGCTATTTCACAGCTATGAGACCTTGTTAAAATTATCTTCTCTAAATCTCCATTTCCCCACAATTAAAATCAGGTTTGTAAAATAGTTCCTTACGCACCTGTGAGGATGGAAAAAGATAAGGACAGTGAAATATTCAGTACACTCCTGGTCACTGAAGTACAGTTTAGTTTTTGCTACTGCTTTTATTTTTAATTAAGAGCTTGGGAGAGCCTCTGCAGCCTTTTAAGTTATTCAAGAAACTTTAAATGTGGAGTGAGTGTGTATGTGTGTCTGGGTGGGGTGAGAGTGGTGTAGCCTCTTTCTCACTGAAGATTTAAAAGGGCAAATGATCACCTTTGGACATGGGAGCAATCTTAAAAAGAAAGGCTGCATTTCTGTAATCGTATAATCCATTTCCTGCTTTTTGATAGATTATTCAAAATCTGCTGATAAGAAAATGCCTATGCTGGTCCCATTTTGCTGTTTATTTGGAGTGTAAACAGACACTGGTATCAGCACTTCACATGTTTATAATGCTGGATTTTGCCAGGAAGAGTAATGCAGTAAGAGATGATTATTTCTGAAAAAAGAAGTATTGAAGAGCAAGATCTCTTAACCTAGTGTGCCCCTGCCGGAAATGCACCCGCTGATGGGAAAGACACACAAATGCCTGAACCTTATATCTTTTGTTTTGAAGAAGGAGTGTGTGTGTGTGTGTGTGTGTGTGTGTGTGTGTGTGTGCATACCCATGTGTGTTGGGGAAAGGATTAGAGAGAATGGGGATACAGAGATTTTTATAGATATGTAGAATTTTACAGATTTGATACAAGGATATATGGCCCTAACTCCAGTTTCCTATTTTCTTAAATGGAGCTAAACATATAAATACATGGTTTTACTAGTTTATAAGTGATTTTAGTCAAAAAGTATAGGCATACAATAAAAATCTGGAAAATAGGATTATGGTGGTTTCTTCCTTTTTAACATTATTATTTCATTTCCTCTAGGTCTATTTTCCATGCATCTTTTTTTTTTTTTTGCAGTGCTTTCACCATAGTGTAAATATTAATTTACATATTCCTTTCTCACTAATGATATAAGTATTTTTCGTGTTGCTAAATCTTTTTCATTACCACTCATTTTAATCTCCGGAAAGCACTGTTAAGACTGAATATAAACATTTTATGCCATTATCATCCTACTATTGGAGAGCGTAATGGTTTTTTATTATAAATACTGTTTTGATGGTCATCTTACTGCATAATTTCTTTCCCACATTCCCCGCCCCCCGCCTTTGGGAGAGATTTCCCTAATAGAATTACTAGTAAAAGGATATGAAGATTTGCACGTTTAAATATATTTTGCCGGGGTCTATTTCTTGAGAAGACGTAGATGTGTAGATTTCACCAATGCATTCTTCTAAATTCCCACTTTCCAGTCCTCGGGTCTTATTGCCAATACTCCTTCTAGAAGATGTAGAACGCCAGTGCTTATGCAGAAGTCGACTAAATCTCAGTAACCCCTATAGGCAGTGTGATTCCAACAGAGGTCTGAATCATCCTGCTCGTTAAATAAGAGCAGAGTCTGAATTGCAGCTCAAGCCAAAAATCTTCTGATCTTTATTTCTCTTGTTGCTGGATGCAGAGGGTAAAAATGTACCTCCTTGGATGAGTCGGGCAGTGGTGGGGTAGCTCAGCACAGATGTGATGTTAAGGAGGGCGTCGGAATTGCAAACAGCTCGCCTATTTCTAGTGCAGTGGAGAGGCCAGAACTGAATAAGAGCGATGCATGAAAAATGGCTTAAATATTAAGCAGCTACGTCCTGTCATGCTGGTCCAAGTGGGTGAAGAATATGCATAAATAAAAATTAAATACGAGAAAAGGGCTAAAAATAAAATCATACAAAGCTCATCAAGCTGAAACTCTGAATACAAATACAATCCCACATCTTTGGGTGAAATCCATAACCAGTTTTCGGAATACCCACCTGACTCGCTCACTGAATTGCAAAATGAGAGAATATAAATCAGAGTTGACAACGAGGTCTTATTTCCCTCTTTAGAGGTTTTAGCTGAATAATAAATCATACAGATCCAGCTTCGTGGACCTCTTAGGATTCAGAACCATTCTCTTTGTTGGAGCCTACAAACAATTATTCCTACTATGTGATACATGTACAAAGCAAACCTCCCCCCTCACACTGCCACTTCCCGTTCTAATTAAGCAGATCAGGAAGGAGAGAGAAGGTTTACTTACTCTAGTCAGCCAGAACACAATCGGCTACTCATCTGAAAAATCGTCCGATTTCAGTTCTCGCTGCTTGTCGCTATCAAATTATTTTTTAAGATAAACTTTTCTCAGATATTACATGTAATACATGGGTATCTGCCTGTTAAATATTCCAGCCCTCTGATATGTAGAGAACACTACATTATAATTTTAGCTAGCCTCCAGTCACCTCAACTGTCTCAGAATTAATTTCATTAATATAATTAGTCATAGAAGTGCACACTGTCTCACACCATACTTTCCATGTACATTTACATATATTTATATGTATATATTATAGACAAACACATATATAATTTAGTTTTAAAAAATCAATAGCATTTTACTATGCATATTATAGATACTGTTTTGTGACTTCTAATAATATGTTTTAGGAAATCTCTCTGTCATTATAAGATATATGCATACATTTATACATACACATATATACATCTACATGTATATATGAGATATCTCTCTCATATATAATATATATCCTATATATATGTGTGTATATGCATATTATTATTATGTATATATGCACATAATAAAATGACAAGAACTTCTCTGACATTAAGATATATATGTATATAAAGACATATTAATATGTATTACCTATATATTAATATATATTACCTATACATAAATTTATGGCTGCCTTATTCTATTTAAATGCTACATTTCATTCCATTTGCAGTTGTACAATAATTTATCCAACCCTTTAACACTGAAGAACACGTGAATAGTTTCCAGATTTTAAAAAGCAATGCTATTGGACAGCATGTGCCTGCGTGTGTGACTGTGTGTGTGTGTGTGTGTGTGTGTTTGTGCATGTGTGCATTTATTTGTGAATCTATCAGGATAGACTTCAAGACTTAAAATAGCTGTGTCAACTAGGCTTGAACATTTAAAGTTATATTAAATCTTATGAGATTGTTCTTCTACAGTTTAGAGGAATACCATTTCCCCCACTATTTGCCAGTATTGGTATTATAAATATATTTGCTAAATTAGAGTGGGAAATATTGCTTCTTGTCATTCATGACATATCCCTGAATGTTAATGAACTTCAGCTTTTTTAATGTTTCTTAACTGTATTGTATTTCGCTTTTTGCAAATTTTCTACTTACATTTCTCCTAATTTTTTTCTCATGGTTTTTTGTCTTTTTAAATTGAATTTTATATATTTATATAAAATTCATATACATATGAAAGCCTTTTCTGTTTGGTAAAAAGTATTTACTTAAGATTTTTGTTGACTGTGTTATACTAGGGAGAAGGCAAAAGGGATGGGGACTAAGGAGAGAAAATAAATTATATTGTGCTCTTACAGTATTGTTCTGAAGAGAGAGCTATTCTTGTTGTTTGGGAAAATAGACAGCACTTTATAAGATCTGAGAAAGATTATGAGACAAAAGTTTTAAGAACTAAATCAGTATGTATAAAAAATTGCTGGCTTTCAGTATGTTTCCCACTCACTTCCATGTTTTAGTTTATATTTTCATCCAGTATCTAAATGCAGGTTTCTAACTGAATCCAATAAAATGGCTATCTTTTATGTAAGACAAGTGATAAGGTCTTATACTTTATACTCTGTGTTTTGGCATGATTACCCATCATTATACTTCTTTTGCTTACAGAACAAATTTTTATTCTTCATCAGGAATAGATAGATACATGGGACTGCCCTGGAGGTCTGGTGGTTAAGACTCCATGCTTCCAATGTGAAGGGCATGGGTTTGATCACTGGTTGTGAACTAAGAAACCACATGCTGTGGAATAGCCAGGAAAAAAAAAAAAAAAGCCCAAATACAATGGGGGAAAGAAAACACAGAATAGATAGGCATAAATGGTAAAACTTACAATTTTCTAAATTTAAACTACTCCTATGATCTAATATTCAGTTCTAGAATGAAACTTACTGAATAAATTCCTATAAATATATAGAACATTCAACACTCAGCTCAACATCCAGAAAACTAAGATCATGGCATCCGGTCCCATCACTTCATGGCAAATAGATGGGCAAACAGTGGCAGACTTTATTTTCTGGGGCTCCAAAATCACTGCAGATGGTGACTGCAGCCATGAAATTAAGACAGTTACTCCTTGGAAGGAAAGTTATGACCAACCTACACAGCATATTAAAAAGCAGAGACATTACTTTGCCAACAAAGGTCCATCTAGTCAAGGCTATGGTTTTTCCAGTGGTCATGTATGGATATGAGAGTTGGACTATAAAGATAGCTGAGCACCAAAGACTGCAAGGAGATCCAACCAGTCCACCCCAAAGGAGATCAGTCCTGGGTGTTCATTGGAAGGACTGATGTTGAAGCTGAAACTCCAATACTTTGGCCATCTGATGCAAAGAACTGACTCATTGGAAAAGACCCTGATGCTGGGAAAGATTGAGGGCAGGAGGAGAAGGGGATGACAGAGGATGAGATGGTTGAATGGCATCACCGACTCGATGGACATGAGTCTGGGTAAACTCTGAAAGTTGGTGATGGACAGGGAGGTCTAGCATGCTGCAGTTCATGGGGTGGCAAAGATTCGGACATGACTGAGTGACTGAACTGAACTGAAATACATAGATGTTTGAAATAAAATCAAACACCTTCCTCACCTGCACTTTTCGCTTACTTTCTTCACCATAGATGTGAAATTTATTTATTCAGAAATCAAATGCCTATAGAGGCAGATCTCGTTTTATCGAGTTTTGATAGTGTGCCTTGCAGATTCTGTATTGTTTACAAATTGAAGGTTTGTGGCCACCCTGTGCCCAGCAACTCTATTGGCTCCCACTATTTTTACAGCAACATTTGCTCACATCATGTCTCTGAGTCACATTTTGGTAATTCTTGGAATATTTCAAGCTTTTACACTATTATTCTATGTGTTATGGTGATCTGTGATCAGTGATCTTTGATGTTGCTATTGTTATCGTTTGGGGGTGCCAAATTAAAATGTAAATCTATATTAAAATTTCAATATAGCTTTAGATTATTTCCCTAGGTATTTTTGCACTTTCTACTTGTGCTTATTACAGAAATTTCCCCAATGGATTGTAAATACTTCTACATATGTCTCTCTACTGTTTTATTAACATCTTGATAACAAGGATCTTTTTTCTCCATTAGTGTGTCATTAATGCCTGAAATAATTCATAAAATGTAGTAGGTGATCCAACAAACATTGATTTTTTAATATACAGTTGTGGATGGAATACCCTCCCTTGCTCACCAAATTATATTAAACGCACACCTGAGACTTGGTTGTGACCTGTCTTTCCTGGCTCTTCTTTAGTTCCTGCCCTGACAGGGACTTCCCTGGTTTTCCAGTGGTTAAGGCTCTGTACTTCCAATGCAGGGGGTGTGGGTTTGATCCCTGGTCAGGGAACTAAGATCCCACATGCCTCATGGCAAAAAAAAAAAAAAAAAACACACACCACAAAACAGAAGCAATATTGTAATAAATTCAATAAAGACTTCAAAAAGGTCCACATCAAAAAAACAAACAAAAATCTAATGATGTTTGGAGGGATAAGAGGAGACGAAGTTTATTGCTGCTGTAGCTCTGACTTTAGAAGTCAACAGTGTTCCTTCTATAACAGAAAAGGGGGAGACCAACCCTCTTGCTGTTATAAGTCTCAAAAATTGAATAGTGATGATTGTTGATTATTATGAAGAAATAATTTTAAAAGTCATAGAACAGTGCTTTGCTCCTCATGGAAAAACTGAGTGATTATTCTTTTGGGGTTTTATTTTGGTGTGTTTTTTTTTAAACTTTTTATTTTATATTGGGGTATTACTGATTAATAAACAATGTTGTGATAGTTTCAGGTGAACAGCTAAAGGTTTCAGCCACACATATACATGTATCTACTGAATGATAATTCTGATGAGAGCGCAAACCACTGTTTTGCTTCTCTCCTTACTTCTTTTATTTTAAAGCCAGGATAGATAATGATTTCCTTATTTCAAGAGGTGAAATCTTAAGGCTAGTTTTGTTTGAAAGAAATATATATTTTTAATATGAGCTCATGGAAATTTTGAAATTGCAGAGAATTTCTATTGGCTTACGTAAAAAGAAGGAATGCTTCTCTCAGGAATTACACTGACTGCTGTCTCCCGAATGTCATCCTGCAGGTTGGTAGGTACTAGTTTCCCACTTCTTTGTTGAGTCACTCCCAGAATCATGTAATTTGTCTCCTCCACATAGAACAATAGCTCACACATCTCAGATAACTGGACAGACAGCTATTAATCTTACCTTCTGCAGGCTTTCCAGAGCTCTTTCTAAGACTCCATTTTACCCCTTTCATTTACCTTTGAAATGGATCGCTCCACCACCATGCAATGTATGGTCATATAAGTGTAATTGTGAAAAATGCAAATCCAAAGCTGCGCAATGAAAATATGAAAGTCTTATGAACATAACACAAAATTATGCTAATGCTCTGAATTGAAAATTCTTTTTCCAGAATCACAGAATTCCAAAGTTGGCAGGCAGCATGAGCTGTGTTGACATTGTGACTGCCACATGGCAGTGCCACTTTAGCTGGTGAACAGAGAGAGCTGTGTCATTTGACAGGATTAGTTTTACAAAATGTGTATTTCAAGTCAAATGCGGCCTTCAGGATGCCATCCCTCAAATAAAATGCAACCAATTTGCATGAAAATGATAAAAATTGCTCCACAGAAGTTGTGCATAATTTGTAATCTGTAATAAACAAGACATTTATATGGCTGGATAAGAAAAAAAAAGGATGGAAGAAAAGTCAGAATCCAGGAATAGACAGTGGTAGTGGGGAATGAAAGAAGCCAGAATGAAGACGTTCAGAACAGAGTGCGCAACAGAGAGATAATTGATGCAGAGCAGGTTTCCCCGGTGGCTGAAATGGTAAAGAATTTGTCTGCAGTGCAGGAGACCTGGGTTCCATCCCTGGGTCAGGAAGATCTCCTGGAAAAGGAAATGGCAACCCACTCCAGTATTCTTGCCTGGGAAATTCCAGGGGCAGAGGAGCCTGGTGGGCTACAGTCCCTGGGGTCCCAAAGAGTCAGACACGACTGAGTGACTAACGCTCTCACTTTTACTAATGCTGAGGACGGGGAAGGACATGGGAGTGCAGCAAGCTCAAGAAGGACTAAGACTTGGGGCAATACTGGCATTCAGGCCACCCCATTTGGGCCGTTTATCTCTAAATGGAGCCAGGAAAGACTAGAAAGGGCAAGAACAGAGACTCTGCTAAGAGCTTCAGATCAGCAGGCGCCTCCTTGGCATCCATTAGCACGACTTGGGGACCAAGATATTCAACTGGCTCCTGTCTATACTTGAGTCTTCCTCCTGCATTAACTGAGGGCATTCCCTGGCTCTGGTCTTGACTTCTAATTCCTCCTTTGTTGTTCCTGGGATCTCTGGCATTCCATCTTGGATAAACACATGGGTTTATTCATTTCACAAAAAGAGTGATGTTACCTACCACTTGGTGATACTTTACATCAGATTTTCCTAAGGGACTTTTTCCAGTGATATAAGATACTGATCTCCTCCTCCAAAGGTGTACTATACTTAGATATTTCAGGTTTTTTTCTTTTAGATATCTTCTGTGTCTATTATCAATGTGATTAGTCTCTCATTAAAATAAAAATTACAAACTTAGCTTATAATTACAGGGAATAATTACAGAAATAATACAGAAATAATGGGAAAATATGTTATAACATTTTAGTACAGAGTTTTATATTAAATAGGTATTTCTGCTTTTTCAAGAATTAAACATGTCTGATAATGCTCACTTCCAAATCGGGACTTTTTGTAAGGTCCCGATTATAGCTAAAGAAAATAGCTATATAGACAAATACCTTATGATATCACCTTTTCTCAGAATCTAAAATATGACAGAAATGAACAGAGTCACAGACAGAAAACAAACTTGTGGTCACCAGAAGGGAGAGGGATGGGGGTGGGGGGCAGAAACCAGGAGTTTGGAATTAGCAGATACAAATTCTTATATGTGAAATTGTAGACCAACAAAGTCCTATTGCAGAGAACAGGGAATTATACTAAATATTCTGTTATAAACTGTAATAGAAAAGAATCTAAAAAGAACACACACACACACACACACACACACACACACACACACACATATATACGTGTAACTGAATCACTTGACTGCATACCAGAAACCTGCACAATATGGTAGATCACTCATATTTCAATTTAAGAAAAAGATTTAACCTCCAACTCTTTAGGCTTTTCATAATAGTGTTTATTTTTTCCATATATTTAGAGATAGCTCCCTATACAGCTGTACAATTCATATCTTTTAAAGAAGTATACGCTCTATAAAATAGTAGTAAATTGCTATGCATTTCAGTTTTTATATAACACAGAAAATGGACATTGTTTTGCAATGTGAATATAATTTTGAGGGGAATAACCCCTATTAATAAAGACCTTATGAGCAGGTACTGTTAGGCAATGATTTCAACCATCCTGCTGTGTTTTCGTGGTAAATGTTGGTCTTGGCGCATAGATCTCTACTCACTGTGTTCTTCTATTCCAAGTTCTTGCATGTAAATCTTAAAATGCTTAATCTAGAAATCATGCTTGACCTAAAATATCATGGCATCCAGTCCCATCACTTCATGGCAAATAGATGGGGAAACAATGGAAACAGTGACAGACTATTTTGGGGGGCTCCAAAATCACTGCAGATCATGACTGCAGCCATGAAATTAAAAGACATTTGCTCCTTGGAAGAAAAGCTATGACCAACCTAGACTGCATATTAAAAAGCAGAGACATTACTTTGACAACAAAGGTTCATCTAGTCAAAGCTACAGTTTTCCATTAATCACATATGGATATGAGAGTTGGACCATAAAGAAACCTGAGTGCTGAAGAATTGATGCTTTTGAACTTTGGTGTTGGAGAAGACTCTTGAGAGTCGCTTGAATTGCAAGGAGATCCAACCAGTCCGTCCTAAAGGAAATCAGTCCTGAATATTCATTGGAAGGACTGATGCTGAAGTTGAAACTCCAATACTTTGGCCAACTGATGCGAATAACCGACTCATTTGAAAAGACTCTGATGCTGGGAAAGATTGAAGGCGGGAGGAGAAGTTGATGATAGAAGATGAGATGGTTGGATGGCATCACTGACTCAATGGACATGAGTCTGAGCAAACTCTGGGAGTCTGTGATGGGCTGGGAGGCCTGGCATACTATAGTCCATAGAGTCGCAAAGAGTTGGACACGACTGAGTGACTGAACTGAACCTAAAACATACTTTATGTTTTTAGGTTCACCTAAAAACATACTGCTATTTGATGCAAAAATAGCTCCCCAGCAGTTTGTGTCACTCCTTCTACACAATCTCTGAACAACTTTGAAATGGCAAACCCTGGTGTGCAAGCTGCTTCAAGTTCTTAGCTGGTTAAGGAGTTTTATACATTTTATTAGTGTAATAATAGATTTTATAGTCGACTGAAATATGTAATTATAAGTGCATATCATCCATATTACCAGCTTGATGCTTGGGCTTAGCTTTGCATTGATTGAAGCACTGCAGCTTTAAAATTAATTATGAAGAGAGTTGATGGTCAGTTAAGTTTTCCCACATGAGGGAAAGTATGGGAATAAAGTTTGCTCAGGTAGTGGGGGATGGCCTAAAAGTTTGCTCAGGTTTTTCCATAAGATGTTATAGAAAAACCCGAACAAAATTTTTGGCCGATAAAGATAAAATGTTGTGGATAAAGAGAGAAAATATGTCATGTGATCTGGGTGCTGTGGTTTTTTTTTTTTTTTTTTTTAATTGGGGAATTGAACAGATGGCCCTGCTATGGCTTTGGGGAATGAGAGACTGAAGTTGTACAGGATGGAGGTTTTGGAGAATGATGGCTTATTCATTGGGTAAGCTTTCATGGTCTTCACAAGTCACAGTTAAAAAATGGATTCTGTTTTTAATTATTTTGTGTTGCTGGGTTGTTTTCTTCTTTTTTAACGCTACTCCATCCAGAGACTAAAAACCTTGGGGCCTGGGAAGTAAGTGCTCAGGTCAGACAGGTATGTGCGTCTGTATGATTGGGAAGCAGACATGGGAGGTACCAAATAAGACTGGGATTCAGGGGAGGGCAGAGAGGGAAGCTGGAGGAGAGGAAGCATTTCAAAGAAGAAACTGCTGAACTGAATTCTGAAGAAGGAGCAGGGTTTCTTTGGACGGCCTCTCCCCGAATCTTCCACCTGAAAGACCCTGTAAAGAAATATTAAGAAGTCCTCTGGGGACTCCCCGGGTGGTCCAGTGAGTAAGACTCTGCACCCCCAATGCAGGGTATATGGGTTCCATCCCTGGTGGGGAAACTAAGATCTCGTATGCCACACCACATGGCCAAAATTAATTTTAAAATACACATGTGAATACTTATAAGAAAAAGAAGGCCTCTGGTCCCAGGTCACCCAGATTCTCATCCCTGTTTGTTGTTGTTCAGTTGCTAACTCATGTCTGACTCTTTGCAACCCCGTGGACTGTAGTCTTCCAGGCTCCCCTGTCTAAGGAATCCCCCAGTAAGAATCTGGAATAGGTCGCCATTCCCTTCTCCAGTGGACCTTTCTGACCCACAGATTGAACCAGAGTCTCTATTGTCTCCTGCATTGCAGGCAGATTCGTTATTGCTGAGCACCAGGGAAAGCGAAAGCATTAGTCACTCAGCGGTGTCCGACTCTATGCAACTCCATGGATTGTAGCCCACCAGGCTTCACTGTCCGTGGGATTTTCCAGGCAAGAACACTGGAGTGGGTTGCAAATTCCTCTTCCAGGGGATCTTCCTGACCCAGGGATCGAACCTGAGTCTCTAGTGTCTCCTGCGTTGGCAGGCGGGTTCTTTACTACTGAGCCACCTGGGAAGCCATTATCATTTACTTGATTTGTCTGGCCTTAATTTCCTCCTCTAAAAAGTGGGAACAAATGGAAATTACCTATCTCATAGGGTTATTGTAAAAACTATGATATTAACGTGTACCTGAAGCATAGCAGTATGGTATAAATTGTGAATGATCACTATTACAGTGTGGGATAAAGCAAGAGAAGCAATTCTGAATAACTGAAATTCAGAGTTTGGGTGGGAGATGAGGCTGGAGAGACAGAAAGGGACAAAAGAATTTGAATTTCATCCTGAATGCAATAGGAACCATTGAACGGTTTTGACAGGAGGAAGGATTGAATTGTGCTTCCCACGAAACAATATGTTGAACTCCTTCAGAGCCCTCAGGAATAACCATCCTGCTGCCATCTTGATTTCAGACACCTAGTCTGCAGAAGCACAGAGAACACACATCTGCTGTCTTAATCCACTCAGCCTGTGGTGCTTTGTATCAGCACCCCTAGCAAACTGAGTAAGAGGAGTCTTCTTTTAGCTCAGAAAAAAAAAAAAAAAAATTACCAACTGAGGTAATTAGGATGTAATTTTTATGTATCAGGAAATTTTTCAGAGAAAGAATGTTTAATTTGTAAAAAAACAGAAAGTATCACACACACAAAAATGGAAATATAACTTTGGTTTTTTCATGAGGGAGATAATTGGGCTTCCCTGGTGGCTCAGATAGTAAAGAATTTGCCTATAATGAAGGAGAACTGGGCTTGGTCCCTGGGTCAGGAACATCTCCTGGAATGGCAAACCACTCCAGCATTCTTGCCTGGAGAATTCTATGGACAGAGGAACCTGGCGAGCTACAGTCCATGGGGTCACAAAAAGTCAAGCATGACTGAGCGACTAACACACGAAAACTACAAAGAAAAAAGAAATATAACTTTGGTTTTCACGTAGGAGAGAAGAGTAGAAAGGAGAAAGCATGAACGTAGGGAGCCTAGTTGGAGCAAACAAGAGCCTCACTGTCCTGACACTGCCTTTGCTTCTGGGCGTTTCTCATAACAGACCCCAGCTCTAGCTCCCTGTGGTGGGGGGCGCGTCCCATCCATGCATCAAGTACAGCTGTCCTTGGGGAGCTCCTCCACTGCCTTTTCTGACCCCCAGAGGGCATGTTGCCATCTTGAGCAAGGAAACACTGCTGGATTTAACTCTGGAACCCAGCACTCCCTCTGTATAGGAACTTATAACACATTTGAACTTGTTACTGGGAGACCATATATTTAAAAAGTTGACGTTTTAGATCTATTAGGATTTAGAAAGCAAGTAGCTCAGGCTAGCCTATGGAAATAACTGAAGTGATTTTAACAGTTAAAGTGTAACAATGAACTGCTTTCTGCAGGTCCGTTTTCCAGGAACTGCAGACAAGCAGCGGTAGGAGTCTAGTCTGGTGTTCCCTCATGTTTTCCTTAGTGCTTGATACAGATTCTGTGTACCTGTGTGATAAACAGGTGAAAAGTCCCTGGGTGTATATGTGTAAGTGCTGATTTATGCTTTACTTCTCATGGAGGTGGTATCACTACCACTATCAGAAAGATGCTGAAGAAGGCCAATCCTGCCAGAGAACCTGACTCCTGGGCCCTGGGTCACTAAGCTCAGTCTGGGAAGGAAGTTGCTTATTGAGTTAAAAGACATCAGGTAGCTCATATTTAGAGCAGCCAAAAATTTGGGCTAAGTGCTTGGTTGTTCTTTGAGGGGACAATCAATATGATACTCCAGCAAGAGAGTGGATAAAACCATACCCCAAACTATAAATTAAACCAGAATTACCCCAACTGTGCTCTGTGGAACAATGGGATCCTTTGTGAAGTTAACAGTGTTGAGATGAGGTGTATTTTTTTCTTGTAAATTTCACTGGGTTGTACACTATTCATTTTCAGGGGTAGCATAAACAGACACAACTTCCTAGAAGTTAGTTGATAATGGAGAATTTCTGTCAGCATCTCCCAAAATAAGGCTTCTCTGGTAGCTCAGCTGGTAAAGAATTTGCCTGCAATGCAGGAGACCCTGGTTTGATTTCTGGGTCAGGAAGATCCCCTGAAGAAGAGATAGGCTACCCACTCCAGTATTCTTGGGCTTGCCTGGTGGCTCAAATGATAAAGAATCCACCCACGATGTGGGAGACCTGGGTTTGATTCTTGGGTCAGAAAGATTCCCTGGAGAAGGGAAAAGCTACCCAGTCCAGTGTTCTTGCCTGGAGAATTCCATGGACAGGGGAACCTGGAAGGCTACAGTCCATGGGGTTACAAAGAGTTGAACATGACTGACAGGCTTTCACTTCACTTTTCCCAAGATACCAATGTTGTATTGACTATAGCTTGGGTTATAAGGTATTAAATCATAGAAGGCAATTCCAGCTCATCCTCTGCCTCTTTAATAAGCATATACAAAAATTTCAGAATTAGAGAAATGTTCAATGATGTAAATTGTCTTTGAATGAAACAGTTCCTTTAAAACCATCTTATTATCTCAGGTTCTTTACAGTGAGGATGCGTCTGTCACAGGGATGCCTTCATGCAAGGGCAGTTGCTCCCCTAATCCATGTAATTAACAAAAGCCACATGCACATCTGCTTAAGAATATCTTTTCCAAAGGCCAGCCATGAGGCCTAGAGTTCCAAACATTCATTTTATGTTTAACTTAGGGGATCATTTCTAGAAAGCTCCATTAAAATGGAGCCAAGACTTACAAAGATCAGCCATAAATTCCAGGGATAGGGTTTATCAGAGACATTTAGAATTTAGACGGTAAACAAGGAATCGTTAAGAAAAAGAACTCCAATACAGTATCCTAACGCATACATGTGGAATTTATAAAGATGGTAACGTGAGTCTGGGTGAACTCCAGGAGATGGTGATGGACAGGGAGGCCTGGCGTGCTGCGATTCATGGGGTCGCAAAGAGTCGGACACAACTGAGCGACTGAACTGAACTGAACTGAACGATAACCCTGTATGCGAGACAGCAAAAGAGACACAGATGTATAGAACAGACTTTTGGACTCTGCGGGAGAGGGCAAGGGTGGGATGATTTGGGAGAATGGCATTGAAACATGTATAATATCATATGTGAAATGGATCTCCAGTCCAGGTTTGATGCATGAGACAGGGTGCTTGGGGCTGGTGCACGGGGATGACCCAGAGGGATGAGATGGGGAGGGAGGTGGGAGGGGGGTTCAGGATGGGGAACACGTGTACACCCGTGGCGGATTCATGTCAATGTATGGCAAAACCACTACAATATTGTAAAGTAATTAGCCTCTAAATAAAATAAATACATTTAAAAAAACAATAGAAAGATAAAAAAAGAAGAAAAAGGACGTGGAAATGTGGGACATGGCACACTTCACTAAGCAGAGTGAGTGACGTGGCTTCCAAAACATGATTTTAACTTTTCCAAAGGACTCTATTGGGCTACACCCTCACAGTCCTGCAAGTTTTATAGTTCCCCAGGCTCAAGACTGAAGAAAGTGCCCAGGGACAGCAACAGAGTCATCAGTGGCTTATTGGGCAGGGGGATCTTTTCTATCTGAAGGAAAACGTCCCAGAGTGAAACCCCACTGTGTGCAGGAGATGGCAGGCAGGATATGGCAACAGAGGAGAAGGAGGTTACCATTTATAAGGGATTGATGTCAGGATGGCTCATCAGTTACCAGGGAAACCAAGGGCTGGAGCAGGAAGCAAGCACATGGGTAGTTACTGATTAAGCCCTGTGATTAAGAGAATTGAATAGTCATGTGAGTGAAGCAGGGGCTGGTCAAGTAGGGGATATACAGATAGCAAGGGAATAGCCATCTTGAATGGCCTGACCATACAGGCTTCTTTCAAACAGTGGGTCTTCTTTGTGGGCAGATGGTAGAGCCCTTCCAAAATGGAAAAGAAACAGTAGATGGAGAAGGGAATGGAGTCCTTAAATAACTTTCCCTGTAAACAGTCCTGCCCCTGACAATATCTATCAAGACTTCCTGAATCCCCAAGGATAACAATCATCTAAAACGACACCATCAGCCATACCAAATCACTAAAACTCTTCAGGCACACTGAGGCAGAGAAAGGGTGGCGAAGACACGATGTCCCTGTAGATTCTCTCTCTCTTGATGTCTGGCCATATGTGCAGTTTCATATAATTCACACTCGTGATTTCATGGAGCTCAGGATTTAAAATCTTTCGATAGTTTGATGTTTGACAGGTATGCTCTGTCATTCTCCTTCACGTTTCCCTTTGTATTTTCAGCTCCAACAGGTGCAGATTTGCCAAAATGAATGTTAATTGCCTATTTACTGTCTCCTGGCTTGTTCAATTTACTCACAGATCATTTCCTATTCAGAGCCCTGCAGCAGTTTGTCTCTCATTTACTTCCTTAATCGGTTCAGGTTCTAGAAAAACCACATTAAAAAAAAAAAATAGCCTTTCAAAACCTCACCTTCATCCATAAAACCCCCCACTGCACTCAGAGAGTAGTTAGTCCTATTGAAAAGCAGACAGCAAGCAGCCGAAGGAAGAAACATATCCCTGGGCTGAATTTCCCTTAGAACCAGTCACAAAGAAATGAGGGAGTAATGACTCTGCAGATACATCTTTCAATAAGCTTAATTCGACCTTCTTAATTTCTCATCCATTCAAGGGTCTTCCTGGAGTTTATCCCTTCTGCTTAGTAGCTCAGTGGTACATGTTAGTTTCATCTCCCTGATCTCATCACCCAAAATCTTTCATTCCATTTGTTCTGATGCTTAAGGAAGAAATACAAGCAGAAAACAAACACTGTGGCTTATCGTGAGAGGCTGTTTAACAAGTCTGATCAACCAGAGCTCAGAGATGAGAAAAAAGATGATTTGGGGTTTATGGGTGTACTTACAATGTCTGGTCCCAGGTTACCAATCTATGTGTTTGATTTAAGACTTCAGTTTCCCTTGTTAGAGATATATATATATATAATTATATATATAATTATATAATTATATATAATATAATATATATAATAATATATAATATAATTATATATAAAATATATATATTTTTATATATATGAATTCCCTTGTTAGATATAAAATTCATATATATATACACACATATATATGAATATATACATACATACATATGAATATATATTTTTTTCCTCATTAGCTCTGTTGAACAATAGGAGTCAAAGACCAAATAACTTGTCAGCGTCTATAGGATTGATGAATATATGACCAACCTAAGAAAAGGAAGTTGGGGAAAGGTACTATAATGCTGAGATTTTTTATTTTCAAACATAAAAGCTCCATGCACAGAGTTGATGCCTGTCTGGAGTTTGGCATCATGATGCCTGTTTATACGAGGCACAATCAGTATACTGTTCACACATGCAAACCTCACCAGTGGGTAAGATCAGATGAGTGCCATTATCATGGAATCTGATTTGATTGGACCAGTATACCTGGATCTTTAAAAAGCAGAGACATTAGTTTGCCAACAAAGGTCCGTCTAGTCAAGGCTATGGTTTTTCCAGTGGTCATGTATGGATGTGAGAGTTGGACTATAAAGAAAGCTGAGCGCCAAAGAATTGATGCTTTTTAACTGTGGTGCTGGAGAAGACTCTTGAGAGTCCCTTGGACTGCAAAGAGATCCAACCAGTCCATTCTAAAGGAAATCAGTCCTGAATATTCATTGGAAGGACTGATGTTGAAGCTGAAATTCCAATACTTTGGTTACCTGTTGTGAACAAATGACTTATTTGAAAAGACCCTGATGCTGGGAAAGATTGAGGGCAGGAGGAGAAGGGGACGACAGAGGATGAGATGGTTGGATGGCATCACCAACTCAATGGATATGAGTTTGAGTAAGCTCTGGGAGTTGGTGATGGACAGGGAGGGCTGGCAGGCTGCAGTCCCTGGGGTCGAAAAGAGTCGGACACAACTGAGTGACTGAACTGAACTGAACTGATACCTGGATCTACATTGAAAAAGATCAGAGAAAGTTACAGCTTAAGTGATAAGCCCAAATTTACGGCCGACAGCTGCACTGTCCAATATCGTAGCTGTCAGCCTTGTGTGGCTGTTTAAATGTAATTTTCAATGCATTAAACTTAAATAGGATTAGAAATTTAGTTCTTGAGTCACACTAGCCTCATTTAAAGTGCTCAGTAGCCATACATTGTCAGTGGCTACTGTTTTGGTCAGGGCAGGTATAGAATAATGTCTTTATTGCAGAAAGTCTATTGGAGAACATAAGAAAATTGTCATTGTTTTGTTTTATGGATATTCAGCTCACTTAAGGTAGCTCTGCCCCTCCACAGAACATTCTAGTCTTTATGTCCCTGAAGCAGCCATATAAGAAGAAATAATGGACTTCATCTAGATAGGAATTTACTTTTTTACTATCAGAAGGAGCACCAACCTTGAACTGAAGTCTTTGTGGGCAGAGATAAGAGTGGGGAAACTTTATTCCCAAGTATGGAAGTACTAGGTCACAGAGGAATTTTCTAGTGCAAAAGTCTATCTCCTTATCAGGACCTTTATTTTTTCTCATGGGAAGGCTATAAAACATGGGCTTCCCAGGTGGCGGTAGTGGTGAAGCCAACACAGGAGGCATACGAGAGGTGGTTCGATCCCTGTGTGGGGAAGATGCCCTGAAGAAAGAAATAGCAACCCACTGTAGTATTCTTGCCTGGAGACTCCCATGGACAAAGGAACCAGGAGGCTATAGTCCATGGGGTTGCAAAGAATTGGACACGACTGAAGCAACTTAACACACAGCACATACGTTGATGCCCTTTTCTCTGTTTATTAGGATCATCTTACTCTGTAGTTTAGTGAAATGCCCCATCTCTGCCATAATGTATTTTGCACTTGAGATCACAGATGTAAATACAATCTTATTTCTTACCTTCATCTTCTTTCTTCATAAGGTCAGATTATTTTCCAGGCAAGAGTGCTGGGGTGGGTTACCATTTCTTTCTCGAGGGGATCTTCCCAACCCAGGGATCAAACGCAGGTGTCCCACATTGCAGGCAGATGCTTTACCCTCAGAGCCACGAGGGAAGCCCCAGATTAGCTTAGACAACAATGTATAACCTCCAGGTTGTTCTACCTCTTCTTTTTCCAAGAATTATCTTTCAGGAATTCTTTCTAAACCTTCTGATTTCTTACCCAGAGATTTGTTTCCTATTATTCTACCTACATTCTATTCTACAGTGTGTCTGTCGTGGGGACTGGCCAATTTGCTTGAAAACAAAACAAATTCAGTCTTTTGAGAGATGCCATCACATTTCCATGGACAATATCCTTGCTTTTGGTCCTTCAGCTCTTCTGATAGCTTTGCCATGCTGTGCTGTCCTCCTTTGAGGGCTACATATCACTCAGGTGAGACTGTTTATGTGGGTTTAATAATAAACTGTTAAAAAAGTAACTTTAAGTGAAAACGTGGGGCAAATAGACTAAACAATTTTTATAGGTGCAGTCATTTCAATAATGTTTTCGAAAAGGCATAGAAAGGTTTGAAAAGAATAAGCCACATTAATAATAGCTATCTCTGTGTGGAAGAAATATGTACCATGCAAATCTTCTTTATACCACTTTGCATTAAAAATACTTTCTTATAAAAGAATTATTTGAAATAGCATCTATAAGGCTATGATTGTGCTGTGTTATTTTCATTTCTTTGTTCGCTTCTAACCTATATCAACATATTTATATAATTTTGTATAATTGTATTTGTGGTCTCCAGGAAATTTTGTTTTCTATTTTTCTTGAAGCAATGGATAAATACATTTTAAGTTAGAAAACATGAATTGTATGTCAAAAAAGAAAAGACATAAATCTAGTTCTGGAGACCTTGATGTCTAGAGATGAGAATTATAAACAAGATGCATCTTGATAAATGTTAAAATAGAGGGACAAAGACCCATAAAAACATAGGAAAAAAACCAAACTGGACAAGACAGAAAAGGTTTTATTTAAGAAAAAAAAAAGACATTCATATTGGCTCATAATTCCACATAATTATATAAATTAATTTTTAACAGCTTCATTATATTTCAGTCAATTTATATGTCAGATTTTACTTGATATAATTGTTTAATTATAACTATAAAAATGTCCATGTTAGTTGCTTTCAAGTTTTCCCTCCCTTATGTAGTAGTGTTACCATGATCACATTAATTCAAAAACCCTACTTACTAGGAAGTCAGCTAGAAGAAATTGTTGAAAATATATAGAAAAAAACCTGAAGTATTACACTATTTATTTTTAATTTATAAACATTTCATGAGTGTTGCTGAATTATTATTTTTACCTTAATTATGATTATATAAATTTATAACTTTTGTACTTACTTGGATCCTTGCTTCATCCTTTAATATTTTTGTCCTTTTGGTGTTTTTTGGCCTTGGATTTTTTTCCTCCCATTTTTCTGATCCACCATATGTCTGCACTAACATTCCTGGTACATGCTTTGGCTCAAAATATCAGATATTGAATCAGCAGTTGTCATCTGAATTTCAAAGTGAGCCATTTTGAGTAGCCTATGTAGTGACTAAGAGATCAACTTGGTCTTGGCTTGTTATGTTTTAATTCAAATGAAACTAGTATACACACACACACACACACACACACACATTTGTAATAACTCCTTCTGCGTAGTGAAAGCCATCATAAAAAATCAAATGAGGGACTTCCCTGGTGGTCCAGTGATTAAAACTCCATGTTTCCACCATGGGGACCATGGATTCAATCCCTGGTTGGTGAACTACAATTCCTCATGCTACACAGTGCAGCCAAAATAGAGAACCAAATAAATCATTAAAAATGTGGACAAATGAAGCAAGCAGTAATACAATACACAGGCACTCAAGAAAATGTATGCAAAAATGACAAATGACTGTAGATAAAAATAGACATTAACCATGGAAATATTTCATAGAGGAAATACAGTTGAATCATAAACATATGAAGGAATCTTGTATGAAATCAGAAAAACACGGGTTAAAACAGTGAGGAACCATTTTCTTTTCTCAAGAGAAACACAAAAGTTAGAAATGATTGCTATATACTGTGAGCAAGAGTGTGGAAAAAAGACACTTGAAACAATGTTGGTGGACACGAACTGCTCTTGAGAAGGAATCTGGTGGTAATTATGAGCATTTTAAATGCACACACAAGCAGTTCAGGCTAATTTATGCTCTTGTGTTCAAGAACCCCATAACTGCAGTCATTAACAACCACAAAGACTTACTACTAATTTTCTGGTCTCCCTACATATCCATCATGTGTCAACAGTGGGAAAGAAAACAAACCCAAGCTAGTTTCTAAAGCGCCAGGACCCAGATCCCTTCTGCCTACATTTTATTGGCCAGAGCAAGTCACATGACCAGGTCTATTTTCTTGTGGAACAGAGACATATAATCTCTGGTGAGTGAGACAGTCTGTAGGGAGCCCGGACAAGTGTTCTGAGGAACAATACATTTATCTTGTATATCTTCATCCTCTCACCAGGCAGTTCCTCTCTGAAATTAGCTTTTCCACAAAACCATCTGGACAAATGTTCAAAGATAGATAATCAAGGGTGTGTATTATTTTAACTTACTTTTAATTGGAGGATAATTGCTTTTCAGTGATGTGTTGGTTTCTGCAGTACAATGTAAATCAGCTGTTAGCTGAAGCTGGGATACTTTGGCTCAGTTCAGTTCAGTTCAGTCGCTCAGTCATATCTGACTCTTTGCGACCCCATGGACTACCGCACGCCAGGCTTCCCTGTCCATCACCAACTCCCAGAGCTTGCTCAAACTCATGTCCATCGAGTTGGTGATGCCACCCAACCATCTCATCCCATATTGTCCCCTTCTCCTCCTGCCTTCAATGTTTCCCAGACATCAGGGTCTTTTCCAATGAGTCAGATCTTTGCATCAGGTGCCCAAAGGATTGGAGTTTCAACTTCAGCATCAGTCCTTCCAATGAATATTCAGGACTGATTTCCTTTAGGATTGACTGATTTGATCTCCTTGCAGTCTATACTTTGGCTACTTGATGCAAAGAGCCAACTCATTGGAAAAGACACTGATGTTGGGAAAGATTGAAGGCAAAAAGGAGAAGACGGCGACCCCATGCTGAAGTCCAGGGGGTCACAAAAAGTAGGACACAACTTAGTGACTGAACAATAACAACAATACATAAATACCGTCCCTCTGAGGCCTTATGCATCACAGTATAAAGGGGAGGCAAACTAATACTCTAGGCAATTACTGCAAAGAATGGAGTAGTGCTTCATAATGTTAACATACGAGGAATGCATATGTTATACTAAGTTAAACAACTGTAAGTTGCAAAACAGTGTACTCATTTTCTATCACTTGCTGTAACAAATTGCCACAAATTTAGTGACTAGAAAAACATAAATTTATTGTCTTATAGCACCAAAGGTCAGAAGTCTAAAATCAAGGTGTCAGCAGAACTGTGTTCCTTTGTCAGAGAAGACTTAATCAATTTCTTTGCCTTCTTTCCTTTTGGAAGGCTGCCTGCATTCTTGGGTTTATGTCCCCTTTCTCGAGTCACTAGAGCTTCTTGCTTGTCGTAACATTTCGTACTTCAAGATCTTATCCTCTTCTAAGGACTCTTGTGATTACATGGGCTCCCCTAGATTATCCAGGGTAATATCCCCTCCTCAAGACCCTTAACTTAACCACACCTACACAGATCTTTTTTGCCACATAAGGTCATAGATTGATATGGTCAAGTGATTAGAAATGTGGACATCTTTGGGGTCATTATTTAACCCACTGCAGATAGTATCGATATCATAGAAGTCAATATTTATACACACAAACACAAACACATATACACACACATGCATGGATAATTTTTATCCATACATGGATAATGTATGGATAATTTTTTTAAAAGTCTGTAGGAAAGTATAACTAATTATTGACATAGTTATCCCTAGGGATGGGGGTAGAAATAGGTTGCTGCTGCTGCTGCTAAGTCACTTCAGTTGTGTCCAACTCTGTGTGACCCCATAGACGGCAGCCCACAGGCTCCCCCATCCCTGGGATTCTCCAGGTAAGAGAGCTAGAGTGGGGTGCCATTGCCTTCTCCAGAAATAGTTTAGGAAGTGGGAAAAACGGCACTTTTTAATTTGTACATTTCTATACTATTTTGTACTATTCCATATTCTAGAGGAAATCAATGAAAAGAAATATGTAATTAATGTGTAATTAAATATATTAAAATGTGTTTGCTAGCTTTGATCTAAATAGAGCAATGGGAGACTTTTATGAATTCCATATTTTACATATTTTCACCGAAAACCCTGCTTATTTTTTAGTGTTAATGGAAAATTATAGCTATATGAACTAATACAATAGCTAGGATACCTCTGTCTTCTGAATCAAACTTTGGGCATTTTAAACTTAGAGAAGGGCTAAGGAACTTAGGTATATTATTATTTTCTTTATTTATTGTTATTTTGTAAGACAACCCCTGTCTAAATATAGTGGTGGATAGGAATCCTCTCCTCAGAAAAACACACCTCAACCTTAATATGATTATCATGTAATTTTGCCCACTAGCTCCAGTTTAAGAACCTCTCTGGCCCTAAAAATGTTTGCAAAAACAAATATTGTCTTTCTTAGGGATGTATTGCTAAGAATTAATACTCAGCTATAATAGGACTACCCTATTGGGGTCAAATTCTTTTCTGAAGCTGCTCAATCCCCCTCAGTAGCTACTAACCACATGTGTCTACTGGAATGTGAGTTTCAATTAATTAAAATTAAGCAATTAAAAACTTCAGTTCCTCAGTCATCCTGACCACATTTTGCAAGCTCAATAGCCCATGGCACTAGCTCCTGCCATATTGGATATCACAAATATGGAATATTTCCCATCACTGCAGAAAATTGTGTTGAGCAGCACTGTTCCAGATCAGGTGCTCCAGGCTACAAAGTGAATGAAGATGAAATTTAGATTAAATTATTCTAAATAATAAATTATTTAAAAAGAAGCTATATTTCTTCAGCTGTAGGCACTCTCATATAGGTTATCTCATTTATGCCCTGTAACACTCATGTGAGGGAAGTAATATCTTTCTTTTACAAACCTAGGCAGTTGGAATTCAGATGGCAAACTTTGGCATAACCTGCATTTTCAAACCCCAGATATTGTTTGTGTCTAGCAATCAGTCTTAGATACTCTAAGCTGACTTTCCTATTTCAATACTTCAGGCTCACACCCCTCTGGAAGATAGAATTGTAAAGCTTTCCATCATCAAAGGTCTCATATTCATTTGTTATGCATAGACTAACTATTTTCTGACTATTTTCTCATATGTTTGTGTGTACAGTAATAGGACATCTTGCCTTAAGTTATGCCTGCAAATAGTCAAGGCTCAGCAATTGTAAAGCTTATTCCCATAAAGCAGAGTTAACACCAGGAAGTGTATTTCTCTCCCTCTGCCTAGCGATGGCACCTCATTGCTTTGCCTCTGGACTAAGGCATTGTTTGGAATTTGAAATGATACTACCAAGGATATTTCAAGAGAAACTGATACACAAGAAAGCCCCTATTATAACCATTAATGGCACAAAGTAGCTTTAAAACATTGCCTATGTTTGGAATTCTCTAAAAAGTGAGAATATAACCAGGACCTGGAATAAATTTGAATTCATTTTTGTTTCCAAAATATCTTTTGATAAATTAGAGTTGGAGCCAAAATAACCAAGTGTAAATAGGGCTTTCAAGGATCATCATGTGTGGCGTTCTCTAAAACGAGACCACAGTCAAGGGAGCCAGGTGAGATCTGAACCTCCTTGCTCAGCCCACCCAGCCATGAGTAGGTCAGATCTGGGTTTGTCAAGGAAAGTGCTGTCTTTTTCTAATCTGCCTATAGGTGCCATGGGCTTACCAAGCCGTATTGTCATGGGAACTTTTCCACTGAAAGGAAGTTCTCACAGAGGGAAAGACTTCCTGATTTACTTGAAGGTATCATGCATGTATACATAATTAAAATTTTTTTGAATGATACTTTATCACAGTTATTGATTTAAAAAACATAAAGTAGGAAATTGTGGCGCTAGAGAATTGTGGTGCTGGAGAAGACTCTTGAGAGTCCCTTGACTGCAAGGAGATCAAACCAGTCAATCCTAAAGGATATCAACCCTGAATATTTACTGGAAGGACTGATGCTGAAGCTGAAGCTCCAATACGTTAGCCACCTGATGTGAAGAGCTGACTCACTGGAAAAGACACTGATGCTGGGAAAGACTGAAGGCAAAAGGTGAAGGAGTGGCAGAGGATGAGATGGTTAGATAATATTACTGACTCAATGAACATGAATTTGAGCACACTCTGACAGATAGTGATGGACAAGGAAGCCTGGAGTGCTACAGTCCATGGGAATCCCAAAGAGTTGGACACAACTTAGTGATTGAACAACAACAAAGTAAGAAAGCCTGAAATGCACCATGGATTTTAAATGACACACTGTGCCCGTATAAGAGAGAAGAATGCTTTGAGTTCTAATGCTCAAAAGCACTGATAAAGGGAAATAAATCTTAGAAAAGAGAACTATGGATAAAGATAAATTCATCGGTTTATTCAATTCATTTTGAAGGAAGGCAGCTGGACGATAGGAAGGTGCTTTGCAGGTTGCGATCTGCAGGTTCCTTTGGGGGTTACCTGGGTGGAAGTGAGCCTGGGAGACAGCAGGACTGTGCGTGCCTTGGGTGCCTCAACTCTGCTTTCAACAGAGCAGCTCAGAGTTAATCCATTTTACATGCCAGACTTCTAACATTTGAAGAAACTTTCACGGCTAAACTGTATTTGAAAACAACTACCGTAGACACTTTGTTATAGCCACACTCGTTATTCACCACCTAACCCACATTCACGGGTATTATCAATTTAATCTTTAAAATAGGCTTATGTAGCCTTATTATCCTCTCTTCATACATGAAACAGCCTTAGAAAGGTTACATAATTTGTTAGTATCACCCAGCTAGTAAATGGCAAAGCTGAAATTTCAACAGGATCTAACTTCCTTCAAAAATGTTACTATCAAGCACTTCCACACACAGTGTTAGCTTGATGGTAATAAAAATATATCTTTCTGGAAAAATAAATTCATATTCAAAGCCAATGATCAAGATACATATGAGATAAATGCAATCAGTGAATTCACCTATAGGCATTTCATTTAGAGCATTATGTGGCAATTACTGATTTACATCGTTTGTCCAGCCATGTCTTCTCTGACATCACCCAAACCTGACCTGGTCTCACAGAAAAGCTCAAGGGTCTTTTTTCCCTGCCTTGGCCTTACTGAACAGCATGTGGGCTCTTAGTTCCCTGACCAAGGATTGAACTTGCTTCTCTTGCATTGGAAGTGCAGTCTTAACCACTGGACCACCGGGGAAGTCTCAAGCTCAGTCATCTTCAGGCCATCGTTTTTTAACAAGCTTGCATTTTGCGTCTGTTCCTCTTCATCTCTTCATACAGTAAGCTTTCCATTGGCTCTAAATCACTCTTATTCATCTTTGAAGGTTTAACTTCCTTATGGCACTTGATATTCTTACCCATCATGCAGTTTCCTTTTCCGAGGGTCTGTAGCATTTTGAATAAAATTTTATTATATTGCTAGACACAAAAATATAATAAAATGTGCTACAATGATCATTTTATACATGCATAAGGCAAGGATTATGTATGTTTCACCTTTTATATAATTCAACATCTATTAGAGCTGCCATAAAAATTGATTGAATGAGTAAATATACAAGCAGATGGAAACCACTGAAAATGTCCACATCTTGAAAGTGTGAGTACTGCATCACCTTCACGCAGGACTCAGCACAGTGTTCTTTGTAGGTCAGCCCTGACACTATTAAATAAAATGGCTATCTCTGATATATCTCTATATGAAATGCAATAGAATATATTAATATTACTAATGTATTGCAAGCCTATTAATGTGTTGCTTTCTTCATGGCAAATCACACAGGACTACAAAAGGAATAATTTTTAGTCACTATTCTAAATAAGTTTATATTTGAGTTGTTAAGAAGCTTTTTCTTCCTTACCAGGCTCCGGGTGGCATGAAGTGCTTGCCACACTCACAAACTTGTTTGAGATAAGTGGTTGTGGTCAGTTTCTTAGACCTAGGGTGTCATGTTGGTCATGTGATTCTGTTGGATAAAGAGTATGGGGCACGTTGGAAGGCTGGCTCTGTGCCGTGTTGCGCAGGAGAATATTGACCAATATGTTCTTCCTTATTGAAAGGTGACTACTGATTCAATTGGGTATTCCTTTTGGTGGAATTTTTGACTATAAAGATCAGAGAAAAGCAGTGGAAAGTGCTGAAAGTAACCATAGAAACAGTGGGGAAATGAGAGAGAATTAGTATAAAGAGAGAAGAGAAACAGAGGCTGAGTCACAAGTATGAGAAGATTCTGGAATAAGAAGTCATTCTTTTTCTTATAAGTGAGCATTTTAATAACAAGATACTCAAGTAGAGCTACCAGACATCAGCTGTTGCATCTGAAGAGTAATGACTGTCTTAATTCTTCATGAAGTTTGACCATTCACTTTTCTTTTTTCTTTTCCTTTAATTTTATTATTGAAGGATATTTGCTTTACAATATTGTGTTAGTTTCTGTTGTATAATGAAGTGAATTAGCCATATGTACACATATATTCCCTCCCTCTTGAGCCTCATATTCACTTTTCACTCTGTTTTTTTCCTCTGTTTTCTGAGGTTACCTAAATGCCTCAGGCTCTTTTGGGTTTCTTCGTGAAACATTATTTTGTCAATGAACTTTCACTTAAAGGAAAAAAAAAAGGGTCAATAACCTTCAGGTTAATTACAAGCTCACCTTCCTGTTCAAGATTTGGCATATGAACTGATTTTGAATTTAAGGAGTCAGTATATATGTTTGCTGAGTGTTGATGACTCAATATAACTAAACTCTAGATGGGGGCAGAATTTCTCATTTCTATTTCTCCTCTCTCAGTATTTGATTTGGTGCCTCTGCCCTAGAGTACCAATAATGAAATTTGTATTTAGGGACCAAAGAATGTCCAAAAGGATTAAAGTCAGTGTTTATATTAATTGTGAGAAAGAGTTAAGGCAGTTGAGGAAGTTCTGTGTTCAGTCTTGGGAAGTGAATTATATTCTGTGTTTTCAGTGGGATGAAGTAGATATGAAATATTATTTCAATCCCTGCAAACAAATGAAGATATATATATATATATATATATATGCACACACATCTAAAACTTGAGGACCAAAAAGTGGAGAACCAAAACAGTCTATTTAAGGTATGATAAGACGCCAAGCCTGGTGGCCACTAAAAAGAACCAAACAGGGTCATCTGTAGAGGTGTGGATGGATCTAGAACCTGTCACACAAAGTGAAGTAAGGCAGAAAGAGAGAAACAAGTATCATATATTAACCCATATATGTGGAATCTTGAAAAATGGAACCGATGAACCTATTTCCGAGCAGAAATAGAGATGCAGACATAGAGGGCATGTGGGCACAGTGGGAAAAGGGGAGGATGAGATGAATTGGGAGATTGCGATTGACATATATGCATCACCATGTGTGAAAGAGCTAGCTACTGGGAAGTTGCCATATAACACAGGGAACTCAGCTCAGTGCTCTGTGTGACCTAGAGGGTTGTGATGGTGGGGGGTGGGAGGGAGGTCCAAGAGGGAGGAGAGATATATGTATATATATACACGCATATGGCTGACTCACTCCATCGTATGGCAGGAACTAACACAACATTGTAAAGTAATTATATTCCAATAAAAAATGGGATTGCAACTATATATCTTTGATGGTTTGAATACTTAACCATTTAAGGCAGTGGACTGGATAAAATTACTTTTTGGAAATCTTCAAAGGTATGATTCTGTGTTCAGTTACACCTTTTGTATAGCAGACTTTAAAATGTGGGTAAATACAGCTTGAACAATAAACAGGTTAGAAACATCTTCTCAATGACTGTAGATCTGTGATTTCTCAGCTTTGTCACATACAGTAAGTGCTCTAGAGTAGTAGAGTAAGTGGAGCAGGATCATTAGGGGATGGCAGTCCTGATGTGATTAAGAAAGCCCCCTGTCATGGTTAATAATGATGATCTCAATAAATTGTTATTGCCAGAAATATTCCATTTGGCTCAGTTATCCTGCTGCTTTCATTGCCTCTGCAGCTGGTTCAAAGACTCTGAAACAAGAAGCAGGACAAAGATGATTTGAATAAAGGGCACTACAAGTACAAAACTTTTATAGAAAAACCCAGAATCACAGTACCTAAGTCATAAATGGTGTTTCCCACACGGAAAAACTGTTCTCCCAAACCCACTCGGGTGTCAACACACTTTGAAAAAGCCATTAGCAAGGCAAATGGTTTAGTACCTCTGAGTTTTTAAGAGCAGAACACAATTCCCAAGGAGTTTTTTTTTCCCCACACTTAGTTTTCTTTTATAAGGTATGAGGGGCATCTATGCAAATGCCTGAGACCAGCTAAGACTTTTGGACCACTTAGGTTGAGGTCGCTTGGGAATGCATACTCACTCTGACTTAGTCCCCTTTGAACTGGGGGAGGGATCTGTTTTCATGAACAACAGCTGTGGCCCCATCCTCACTTGATAATTTCCTTATTCAGTGAATCAAGATTAAGTACATTTTATGCATCAGATGTGGTGCTGGACACCCACAACTGGATGGACCCTAGAAAGGAAGTGGAGATGATCTTCTATGGAGAACCACCCAAAATTATCTTTGAAAATAGTGCTTCAAAAAGGAAAATGGTAAGAAACATTTTGAAATTTTTTGGGAAAAAAAAAAATCCAAGAACTGAAGGGGATTTTTCAAGAGCATTTTTGAGAAGCTTATGAAGGGTCTAGACCAACAGAATATGTTAATTGAATGAAAGATAAATGAAATAGACAAAACTCAGTTTGTTGCTGCTAAGTCGCTTCAGTTGTGTCCGACTCTGTGCGACCCCATAGACGGCAGCCCACCAGGCTCCCCCTTCCCTGGGATTCTCCAGGCAAGAACACTGGAGTGGGTTGCCATTTCCTTCTCCAATGCATGAAAGTGAAAAGTGAAAATGAAGTCGCTCAATTGTATCCCATTCTTAGCGACCCTATGGACTGCAGCCTACCAGGCTCCTCCGTCCATGGGATTTTCCAGGGAAGAGTACTGAGTGGGGTGCCATTTAGGGCCCCATAATCAGAAAGTCTATTATATTTAGGACGGATAAACAACAAGGTCCTACTGTGGAGCACAGGGACCTGTATTCGATACCTTGTGATAAACCATAATGGAAAAGAATATTAAAAAAGAATGTCTATATGTGTATAACTGAGTCACTTTGCTGTACAGCAGAGATTGGCACAACATTGTAACTCAACTATAGTTCAGTAAAAAATTGAAAGAAAGAAAACAGAAGGTCATCACAATCTGGATTCTGATAAAGATACCTCCTTTTCTAGGTTCCCACAGCATAGTGACCAAATTTAAATAGTAGGAAGTTTTCAGCGGGTTTTGTTTTTTCTTTGTTCCTCTGTGATGTGATCCCATGAGATACATATATATTGCTAACAGTCCATCTTTGCTACTGACTGGATTCATAATATGGATCACCGGTGCCCACACCACTAAAAGCCACTTCCTCTCCACTTGTATGCGGTTAATAGTTCCCTGGTTTGTAGTTGTAATTCTGTGCCAGAGGCATGAACCAGCATCTCTGAATCAGGAGATGACAGATATGAAAAAGGTATAAACAAAAGCCCAAACCTCATCTGGAGGAAAAAACAAAACAAAACAAAACAAAACTGGCTTCCCAGAGTCATTATAACAAAATAATGGTCCTCAACAACAATAAATAATATTTATTAAAAACAAAATCTATACAAGGCTCTTTGTTGGAACTTTTTCATACATTATTTCACTGAATGCTTTCTCTCAGCCTACAAGGTAGAAATTATTTCTCTTCTTTTATAGATAAGGAAACAGGCTCAAATTGAATCATTTGTTTTTGCCCACACAGCTAGTAATTGGATTCAAATGATGTGTCTGACCTCAAACCTGTATTCTTACTGACAAACCAAGTATTCACTGGGGACCATGCCCTCAGCCATATACGCTGGGGTGAGAGGTGATGGGTGAGAGAGAAAGTCAAAGACAGATTAGAGAAGAGAGAACACAAAATAGTAGAGAGACGCAGAGAACAAACTCTAGAATCCTATGGAACTAATTCAAGTCCGTCCACCACTCTTACCAGCAGTGATACCTTAAACAGGTCTTCTGAGCTGTGGTTTCCTCCTGTGCAAACTGGGGCCTGCAGTTGTACCTATCTTCTGAGGCTCTTGTAAATTTTAAATGCGGTCATGCTATTGCATAACGTCTCTATTGCTGTAACAAATTACCGCCAACTTAGTGGCTTAAACCAACACAGATTGATTATCATTTTTTTTTAGTTAAATTTTTTTTTGCCGTGCCACGCAGCTTGTGGGAGCTCAGTTCCCCAACCAGGGATGGAACCTGCTCCCTCTGCATTGGAAATGCAGAGTGTTAACCACTGGACTGTCAGGGAAGTCCCCACAAATTGATTGTCTTATAATTCTGAAGTTGAGAAGGCTAAAATGGGTCCTGCTGTATAAAATCAAGATGTCACGAGGGCTACATGTCTTCTGGGACCCCTGTTGGAGAATCTGCTTCCTTGCCTTTTCATAGGTCCTGGCTCTTGGCCCCTTCCACCATCTTCAGAAACAACCAGCTGAGTCTTTTTCACAGTGCATGGGTCTGACATTAATCCTTCTGTCTCCTGCTTTCAATTTTAAGGACCCTTCTGATTACATTGGGCTCATCCAGATAATCCCTAAAAATGTCTCTATTTTAGAATCAGATAATGGGCAACCTGATTCCCCTTTGCCATATAACCTAATATAGTCACAGAGTCCAGTCATCAGAATGTGAACATCTTTTGGGAAGTGAGGGTGGGGGCATTAATCTGCGGACCACCAATATAATGTCTTCCCACAGACTTCTCCCGGTGGTGCTAGTGGTAAAGAACCCACCTGTCAATGCAGGAGACATAAGAATCGTGGGTTCAACCCCAGGGTCAGGAAGATCCCCTAGGAAATGGCAACCCACTAAAGCTGTGGTTTTTCCTGTGGTCATGTATGGATGTGAGAGTTGGAGTGTGAAGAAGGCTGAGCACCGAAGAACTGATGCTTTTGAACTGTGGTGTTGGGGAAGACTCTTGAGAGTCCCTTGGACTGCAAGGAGATCCAACCAGTCCATTCTGAAGGAGATCAGCCCTGGGATTTCTTTGGAAGGAATGATGCTAAAGCTGAAACTCCAGTACTTTGGCCACCTCATGAGAAGAGTTGACTCATTGGAAAAGACTCTGATGCTGGGAGGGATTGTGGGCAGGAGGAGAAGGGGACAACAGAGGATGAGATGGCTGGATGGCATCACGGACTTGATGGACGTGAGTCTGAGTGAACTCCGGGAGTTGGTGATGGACAGGGCGGCCTGGCGTGCTGCGATTCATGGGGTCGCAAAGAGTCGGACACGACTGAGTGACTGAACTAAACTGAACTGACAGTATTTATGCCTGGAGAATCTCATGGCCAGAGGAGCCTGGCGGACTACAGTCCATAGGGTTGCAAAGATTTGGACATGACTGAAGCAACTTAACACACACAACACAATGTCTTATGCTTTCCAGTTCAGTTCAGTCTCTCAGTCGTGTCCGACTCTTTGCGACCCCATGAATTACAGCACGCCAGGCCTCCCTGTCTATCACCAACTCCCGGAGTTCACTCAGACTCACATCCATTGAGTCAGTGATGCCATCCAGCCATCTCATCCTCTGTCGTCCCCTTCTCCTCCTGCCCCCAATCCCTCCCAGCATCAGAGTCTTTTCCAATGAGTCAACCCTTCGCATGAGGTGGCCAAAGTACTAGAGTTTCACTTTTAGCATCATTCCTTCCAAAGAAATCCCAGGGCTGATCTCTTTCAGAATGGACTGGTTGGATCTCCTTGCAGTCCAAGGGACTCTCTACCTTATTCTTCATTCTGTGGTATTCTATAGTGGTAATATACTATAATTTATGAATCTGTTACTTTCATAATGAAAATCACTTTATTTCACTTTTGTTATAAACATGCTACAATAAGCATCTTTGTATATCCTTGCAAATGTATCTCTAGAAGGGGTTTATCAGAGTACAAATGGATATTGTGGTTTAAAACCAAGACTGAAATTCTTTACAGTCAACCTACAGACATTTCCTATAAATACATAAGTTCAGTCAAATCATATGTTCCCTGTCCTTTTTCTTCTGTCCACATCGATAACCCAGCCACTAAGGTATCTTCCCACTATTAGTACTGGTAACAGATTCCATCTCCAGAATGCTTCCAGGCTTACAGATATATAGTATAATTCACTGCTGTTTACCCTATGTTTCCTCACTTATCAGAGGTATTACATAACCTTCTATGTGTTCCAAGTTTGCCTTTTGGTAAATTATTCACAACTTTTTGCCCATGATTCTATTGGACTGGCTGTCTTTTCATTTTCACTGTAGAAGTGTCCTTTATTATAGAGATTAATCCTGTGTTACAAATATATTTTTACAGCTCATCAATTTTACATTGTAATGTAACCACAGGAATAGCTAGCCCATCACCTTTGCCATATATAGTGACCCCATCAAGGAGTGATATCCTATTATACCCGCAATTCCTTCCTGAACTCAAGAGGATGGGATGATACAGGGCATGGATCTCAGGGGATGAAGATCTGGGGGACCTTTTTAGCATTCTTCCAGCTGTGGAGGGGAATTGGGGATGTTCAGATGCTTCATATAAACCTTCAGTTAACTTTTTTAATGTTTCATACTGCATCCTCACTGTCTGAGACACCCAGGCCTCAATTTCTCAGCCTTGTTGGGGTTTATCAGTATAAAATGACATGCTGATAGTCTTTCCCAGTGATTGGCTTAGATTCAGCTTTCTAGGATCTGATAAAACTTAGTGATGACTAATGAGAACCTACCATCTAGCTCAGGGAACCCAGTGCTCTGTGGTGACTTAACTGGGAAGGAAATCTAAAAAAGAGGGGACAGATATATACACATAGCTGATTCACTTTGTTTTACATCAGACACTGATACAGCTGTGTAAACTAATGTACTCTAAAATTAAAAAACAAACAACAAAAAATCTTAGTGATTCAGTTTCTCTAGATGAATTGTCTAAGTTCTTGCCTCAGGGGCAGGGTGGGAGGAGAGAGAATGTAAACCAGGATGAGGCTCTCCTGGAACTTGTTAGGGAAAGAAAGCTGAAGGTCTCACCATTCAATGTGAGATTGAATCTCACATCTCAGATTCAGACTGAGTCTGAAAATGTACAGATTTTCACATAGCCGTTTCGTCTTCAGATCAGCCTCTCATCTGTACCATCTTTTACCAGTGATTCCAAGTCTGGCATCTCTCTGGTCTCTCAGGAAGATCACGCAGGAGTGGTTGCCTGTTTGCTCCAAGTGGTGTTGAAACCCTGGACTTTCAATCAATATATATATTTGCCAGCCAGACAGCTTGTGAAACAGTTTCCCGACCAAGGATCGAACTTGGTCCCTTTCATTGAAAGTGCAGACTCTAACTGCTTGACTGCTGGGAATTCTCTAGATTCACTTTTATTTTTTTAAAGATTTTTATTTATTTATTTTTTTGATGTGGACCATTTTTAAAGTCTTTGTTGAATTTGTTACAATATTGTTTCGGTTTTATGTTTTAGTTTGTTGACTGCCAGGCATGTGGGATCTTAGTTCCCCAAGGAGGGATGGAGCCCACACCTTCTGCATTGGAAGGCAAAATCTTAACTGCTGGACTGCCAGGGAAGTCCCTATAGCCACCTCTTTAATACCCAACCTTGCCTACCCCCTTCAGTGTTCTCAACCTTAGTGGGATTCTGTGAGGTCAACTTGCTTGTTGATCTCTGGATTTGTATGTTTCATAATTATCCGCCCTGGTGACTCATTTATTGTCCTTTACTAACAGCTCTTCATTCATTGTGCTTTCTTGTTACAGATATCCATCCTCTCGTTCATTGAATATATTCACTGAATAGCATTTGGCTCCTGTGTCTATTATGATTGTTGTTTGAAGGCGAGTGGTTCTCATTTGGAAGAGGGGTCACATGTGTCTTCATTCTACCATGAAAACCAAAGGTCATTCTTATGATAATGATGATCACTGCCATTATTTTGTAATAAAGCTTATAGGGCATGGTATCTGCTCAGGGACTTGGAGTTCTTTTTATGGAAAGAAGGCTTAATCTCATTGTCCCTAATAGAATAAGGGGGAGAGCACTGTATCCCGCAGGCACAAGCCAGACCTGTGTGAATTATCTGTGTTTGGTCAGTTGTCTACCTGCTCTCTGCACTGAATAACGGAGACCATCTTGCTAAGTCAGTGACTTCCCTTGAAGCTGATGGAGTGATGATGAGGTCGATGGATTTCTGCCTGGAGATAATTCACATCAGCAATAGATCTGCTGGTGGCCTCTGTGTTCTCCAAAACCACTTAAAAAAATTCAGGTTGTAAACCCAAAGATCAATGGTTTGTATGGAAAAAAATATACATAATATGGTCCATTTGAAGAAGAGTTCCCATTAAAAAATCCAAAGTGGGTTAGCCATTTTTTGTTTACTATGAATCCATTCTTAGAGAGTCATTGGCCCTATTGGGAAAAATGATGATACATTTCTATTTATTGAAGATTGAGCTTCTGGCTAAGACATTATGGGAGACACTTGGTTGAAAAAGACACAACAGACTTCAAAGAACTTACCGGTGGTACTATTTACCAAGATATGATTTGTCTCATTTTTACTCAAGAGATGGATAAAATTATAGGAGGATTGGAATGAGGCACACTGGATATCAAATTCGTCTGCATGTTTTTTTAAAAAAAACATGAGGATACTATGCAAGCACCTGTGTGTGTGTATACATGTGTGCATATATGTGTGTGTGTGTGTGTATACAAATACACACACACTGATACCTCAGATCACCCCACAGCAGTTTAAGTAGAGCCTGAGTATGGTGCCTGGGTTGTGGAATTTTATTTATTTATTGAGGGTTGGCAAGTTTTATTTTTCTCATTGGAGTATAATTGCTTTGCAATGTTGTGTTAGTTTCTGCTGTACAGTCAAGTGAATCATCTGTATGTGTACATATATCCCCTGCCTCTGGGACCTCCCTCCTACCCACCCCCACCTCCATGTTCTGCTCATCACAGAGCAACGAGCTGAGTTCCCTGTGCTATACAGCAGCTTCTCACTAGCTAGCTATTTAACACATGGTAGTGTATGGATGTCAATCCTATTTTCCCAATTCATCCCACCCTCCTTTCCCTCACCTGTGTCCAAAGATCCATTCTCTACGTCTGAGCCTGTATTCCTGACCTGGAAACAAGTTCATCTGTACCATTTTTGTAAGTCAGAAAGGGTCATGGAATTTTAAAGCTGTAGCTACTGCTGAGATTCTCTGAACTTGGATAACAGAGAACTTTGGCAGAATACTTAGGCGTATATAGATACAAATGAGAGGAGCAGTCGTTAACATTTCTCTTTGTATTGATGTCTTATTTGATAATTGCCAAGAAAGCCAGAAGAGAAAACCCTTTCCATGTTTTTTGCTCTCTCTCTGTGCAGAGGAAAGACAGGTGGTGAGCTCTCTGTCACCGAAGAGAGAATCTCTTCACACAGAAAATCAAGTACCAATGTGCCCAGCTTTGGAGCAAAGCCTGGGTCAATTAGCATTAGAGAATTTTTCTCTGTTTCCAAAGGTAGAGTTCTCCCCCTTCATCCCCCGCCCTCCCACTTTAATCAAACCACCAATTGCCATTCCATCAATTTAATCACAGGTTTCCTCTAGAAAGGTTTGCTAGTGAGGAATTAGTTTCCAGGGTCACTGAACCTCTGTGAGCAGCCTCACCTCTGAACACCATAGAGAGTGCTTATTCTGAATTCAAAGGCTTTCTTGCTTAGATCTGTGCTGTAAACCCTAGGAAGTAGTCAACCTACGAAAACATTGCTGGGAAATAAAGTTATAAGGGCTCGACCGGCCCCTGTGAAGGTATTGAGTGCAGCTCTTATTTTTAATCATGTTTAAAGATTGGATCGTTTTTTCATTCTTTGTAATAAAACCTGTCTTTCATTCTGAAAGGCACACTAAGGCAAGAACAAAACAGAGTGTCATCCATTCTTTTGGCAGTTTGTGTCTCATACGGACATATTTTAGAATCCTGGATATGAACATTTTTTATTCGTGTGTATTAATTCTAAGAAAAATTTCCCCCTTCCATTATCAAAGAGGAGAAAGTTGTCAAAATGATTCCATTTCACTTAGAAATAGCTTCTGTCTGCATACCATTTTCTTTTCACTGTCATAAGCAGATTTTCATGTTTATTATAGCCTCTGAAGACCCAGGTAGCTAGGCATAAACTGTTCTGGATTCCATTCTATTTCAAAAATCAGTGAACAATGCAGTCCTCCTGAAAAATTACAGCAAACTCTTCATTACAAATGACAATGAAGGAAGCTAGAAGAACACAGATGGAGTTCTGAATCCCAAGTGGGTTTTTCATCGTCAGAATAGATTGGGTAAAAAAAAAAAAATGTCAAGGATGTTTGATTTGCAAATTTGTTTTGAAATAAATACAGAATGTTTCAATACCAGTTTTATCGGCCCCTGTTTTCTGTAATAATATTGCAAATTTATTTAATTATTTATTCTTTCCTGCTTGAAGATTCTCAAACATTCTTCAAGTGATACATAGAGATGTTCCCCAGAGAAATAGGGGAAAAATAGCTGAAAGGGACAGTGAATACTGTCAGCTCTTCAGTGATGTTGGGAACTGTTTGAATTCAGGAAAGTAAGAACATGTATTCCTCCAACGTATTTATTAGGCAATTTTCCAGATTTTAAGTAAAGTTTTTGGCACTGGAATAGTGAGCTGCTATATAATAAAGTTTCTATTCCATTTTTTTTTAATATAAAGGAAGAGAAACAGAACTTTAAAAAACACTTACTTATACTATCACAGAAAATGATGTATTTAAAAGTGACCACCAAAGAAAAAAAATTTTTTTTTGGAAAAGGGTTTTGAAACATTTTGGTGCATTTTATTATTTCCACAGAATTGGGAAGAACATCCTTCCAGGAATAAGCACACGGATTTCAGATTCTCCCCCAAGAGAAAGACTTGCTATTTTGCTTTGCTCTCTTGTTCTTTAAGAATCTAAGAGAACAACACATCTTTAGAATCTCAGTTGATCCAAATTCACAGACATTCCATCTGTGGAATTCAGGATTGTGTTTTGTGCTTTTCTTAACTTGGAGTACAGTCAGCTTTACTAGAATAAATTAGACCTTTGTCTCTTTCCTTACATGGACCTGAAGGCATTGTTTTGGGTTCTTGGAGCATGCTTGGATTCTGGTTGGCCTGGGACACACCATATTGTAATTTTGGCAACTCCAAGAATTACAGTGCTCTGTGACAACAAAGACTTAGTTTAGTTTCAGGATTTAGTTTTAGTATCCACGTTTACAATTTGAAGACATAATAAAGAGAAAGATACTCCCTGTCCTCAGGAAGGGTGTGTTTACACACTATCAGACAGCAATTTAATAAATAATTTGAATGAAATTGTTTTAAGGAAAATCCATAGATGGCCATTAGCAAAGAAGTACAAGGATTCATTAAAAAAAAAATGCTTAGCAAGGGAATTAGGACATAACATTTCAACTAGACATTATTTTGAATTCTAATTGAAATTCTAATTCAGATATGATAGGCAAGGTATTTCTAGAAATATGGAGCTGTGAAGATCTTGTTTTTTGGTGGAAATCAGATAATTTCCTTACATAAATTTATCTCTTCCATGAATTCATGACAGAATAACACAAAGAGATTGCTACATATAGAACATCCCATTTTTTTTCATTTTAAGGTTTAATAATCACAAACTAAGATCATGGCATCTGGTCCTATCACTTCATGGGAAATAGATGGGGAAACAGTGGAAACAGTGTCAGACTTAATTTTTTTGGGCTCCAAAATCACTGCAGATGGTGACTGCAGCCATGAAATTAAAAGATGCTTACTCCTTGGAAGGAAAGTTATGACCAACCTAGATAGCATATGGAATGCCAGAGATATTACTTTGTCAGCAAAGGTCCATCTAATCAAGGCTATGGTTTTTCCAGTGGTCATGTATGGATGAGAGAGTTGGACTGTGAAGAAAGTTGAGCACCAAAGAATTGATGGTTTTGGACTGTGGTGTTGAAGAAGACTCTTGAGAGTCCCTTGGAGTGCAAGGAGATCCAACCAGTCCATTCTAAAGGAGATCAGTCCTGGGTGTTCATTGGAAGGGCTGATGCTAAAGCTGAAACTCCAATACTTTGGCCACCTGATGCGAAGAGTTGACTCATTGGAAAAGACCCTGATGCTGGGAGGGATTGTGGGCAGGAGGAGAAGGGGACGACAGAGGATGAGATGGCTGGATGGCATCACTGACTTGATGGAGATGAGTTTGAGTGAACTCCGGGAGTTGGTGATGGACAGGGAGGCCTGGCGTGCTGTAATTCATGGGGTCGCAAAGAGTCGGACACGACTGAGTGACTGAAGTGAACTGAATCACAATTTAGCCTGACTCTTCACAACCCCATGGTCTGTAGCCCGCCAGGCTCCTCTGTCCATTGGATTCTCCAGGCAAGAATGCTGGAGTGGGTTGCCATTCCCTTATCCAGGGGATCTTCCCAACCCAGGGTTTGAACTTGGGTCTCCTGCATTGCAGATGGATTCTCTACCATCTGAGCCACCAGGGAAGTCCATGTAGAATGGAACCAGGCCACAAAGACAGTGTTTCAGTTCACAGTGAATTTTCTATCAAGATAAAATTTAAATGTGCAGCATAGGTGTGGTTCTTAGTAACAAAAATATAAAAAGCATTGAAACTGGCTCTTTCAGAGTTTCCGAACCTGGTATTATAACATATTTGATTAGCTAGATAAATATTGACAGAGGGGTATTGTGCTGTGGGGTGGGTACAGAGCTCTTTATGCCTGTTTACCTTTGTACTTTTGATAAGAAAAAAGAAGCTTATTTATCATATCTCCCAAAGCAATCTCCAATTTAGTTTGGGTATATAGTTGATTAAGAATGTTATGAGCCCTTAAGCCCTCAGAACAATCACGTATTATCATGTTTTCATAGAAAAGAGTTTTAGATACCAGTCTCTTCTCTAAATATGTTTATATGTAACCCTATTTGCGATCTTATTTTCCAGTATAAATTTGTCTTGAATTGGTTTGGAGCCAGAATTTTTGACAGGTAGAGTCAAGCAACTAATGAAGTTAGGGCTTCAGCTGCACTCGCTTCTCAGGATATAACCCCATTAAGTTATGTTAGATGGAGGGAGAGTCTTCAACATAAAAGGATTATAAAAAGAAATGCAATTAAGTAGGTGGATGGAAGCTCACTATATTATAAGAGTTCTCAATATTGGAAATTTCCATTGTTTATATAATTTTGTCCTAGAACTTTTAAAATAATAAATCTTTAAGTTTTTTTTATTGTTAATCAGAATATATCCTTTGTGCTTGACCCTTTTCAATTAACATGTACTTAAATGAATCAGACATGAAGAAAGACCAACTAGTTTTATAATAAGCCATTACATATTTGAAATATTCTCATTAGCATTCATGTAAATCCTTTAAAGGTCAAGAGGTCTCACCTGTATTTCAGGTCTAAAATGTTATGTGGTATATATCAATAATTTCATCATTTAAGAATGAAGGTATAAATAGGAAATCCAGCCATGAAAAAGTATATTCAAGAAAATATTTTTTTTCATATGTTAATTCAGAAACAATTCATTTAAGTATATTAGACATTTTATTCAGGTTATTTCTAGTATTTAAGGTCATGTACTTTAGTGATCTGAGGTTAGGTAAAGCAATGTGTCCCTAGTCAAGCCATTGGTAATCTCTTATATTTCTATGGGGTCTTAATTTTTCCAAAGATCATTATTACACCTTAATCCATTTAATTGTTGGCTTAATAAGGTGAATTAGGTATTACTGTCTTCACTTTTTATATGAGAATATTCCAGCATAAAATCAGTTCAAGTCACATAGCAACTGGACAAATTACATAGCTGAGACTCAAAATCCAGTCTTTAGCTTTCTTCTTTAACACAAAAATCACATTATTTATTCATTTGAAAACAATATTGTAGTTTTAAGAAGTATTTTTATAAAGAAAAGACATAATAAAGATTGGATTTTATACAGCAAGGTTTGACCATGAATTTCTTTGAGACCCTAAATTTAGAGCTGATTTTCTTCCCTTCTTTCTGATCTTTGGATGATTTCATATTTTTTAGTGACTGTGTTTTATATTTTATATTAAGGAAAAGATTCTTTTAAAAATATAGAAGCAGAATGTTGGCCAGTAATTTACAAATCTTATAGTTTGAAAATAAATGTTTTGTTTGTTTGCTTTTTACTTATTTGAAGGCCACTAAGTATGATGGGGTGTTTCCATTTACAAAATGCTATCTGGAATGACCACTATCCAGTTTCCATCGTTGCCACCAACTATCTGTGTGGCAAGATACTATTTGTCTGAATCTGTTTCTTTGTCTCCTCAGTGAGACAACTGAGCTAGTTTTGTGCATTCTTACATCATGTGTTTCTGGAATACCTACTCTGGGCAAGACCTGTCTGCTTTTCAAGCCCACATTCTTTATAGTAAAGCATAGTTCTGGGTTAGTCATAATATACGTTTAGAAAACTCAAGGTATATTTATGTTCAACATTAACCAGAGGTCTGACTTTTCTCTGTACTCACAGAGGAGTTTAGAATAACCACCACATACTAATTTAAAAGAGCAACTTTTAACTCTTCATGTTTCATTTGAATTAATTGCTAGGATATGTTGAAATCAATGTATTTTCATCACATCAAACAGAAGAGATTCCATGCTAAAATTAGAAAAATAATCAGTGACCCATCTGATTCATTCTTTCAGCTGAATGCCTCCATTATTTATGACTGCAGGTTACAGAATGAGCACTATTGTATTCAAGTGCCAATGTACAAGCAACCCATAAAGGCCTTTCTCTTGCTTTCTAGCGCATGACTGGCATCCTAAACTCATCACCTTGACCAACTGCAAATTAAGACCTTTTGAACTGTCTCGTCTCCTGGAGTTACTCTTGTCTGCTCTGTCTGCCTTCTGGTTGGTACTGTTCTATAGTTTAGAATATTGACTTTGCTTTTCAACTTTCACTCTCTTGCTTCTAAATGCTCTAGGTAAAAGTTCTCGCTGTCCAATTCAGCATTTTTTTCAAGTGTCCCTCCAGATTCAAGAAAAGCACCAGAAAAATGGGAAATACCAAACTCAGTAGCTCCTGCTTTATACAAGTATAGAAATATTGGTCACAATGACCTGTTTTAATCCTCACGTAAAAGAGAGAGCAGATTTCAGGTGCCTACTGCTGCTGCTGCTGCTGCTAAGTCGCTTCAGTCGTGTCTGACTCTTTGCGACCCATAGACGGCAGCCCACCAGGCTCCTCTGTCCACAGGATTCTCTAGGCAAGAATACTGGAGTGGGTTGCCATTTCCTTTTCCAGTTCAGATGCCTAATTCAGCTCATATTAAATATCATGTTCATCTCCATTCTTCAGATGGATCAGTAGCTATCCAGCTGTTGCATTCCATTTTAGAAATGGCTGTCATAGTAGCGGTGGATGGATTCGTACTTTCTGTATATACGTATCACTTTAAAATTGGGATGAAATGCTCTGTGTAAGTGTAAGCTATTAACAACCATTAACAGGATTAAGGCCTTATCCAATATAGGCTGATACCAGATACATTAATAGTTCTGAAGAAGCCATCATGGTTTATGGTGTCAGTGATCTGATTAAAGAATATAATAGGAACGTCATCTCTGTGACTCAGGAAAAATATCATTTATACCTTGGATGAGATGGAATAAAAGACATTAAACTTCTGGGATATCTTAAGATACAAAGAATGGTAGGAGACTATTAGGTGACCTTGTGAATCAAACCTGTCACTGTTCCAGGGACAGTATCAAAGGCTCAGATGAAAAATATGTTCACTTATTTATGAAAACTTTCCAAAGTATCTAGGAAGCTGAATAGATAACTAAAATAAAATAATCATAAGCAATAGTATGGTAGAAACCAACCACAGTAGGCATAACCACACAAATAGACTTTGTTCAAAGCCCAGAGCTAACTACCCAGCCATAATTTCTTTATGTTTGAACTCATGCTGAAAAAAGGACTCCTTTACTCCTCCAACTCCCAGGCTCAGAAGATTAGCTATAAAAACAGCCATTTTGTATAATGTCGGTTTCAAGTTTTTTTGTATAGGAGTTTAATGTGTATTTATTGAATACCTTCTATCTACATATTGATATTTCTATGCATTTATCCATTCCATTGAACAGAATTTATGAAGGCAGAACTGAAGGGGACAATTTGTTGTTTCCCAGGCTCAACTCTTGTTTGTTTTCTCTTCTTTTCTCCCACCAGCTTTCTTTTTACTGCTGTGACTGTCTGGCTGATTTCACTTTGAGGCATCATTTTTGCATTTCTCTTGATCTGTTTGACTCGTATCTTAGTAGATACCAGAGGAGAGTCCAAATCAATATATATACTTAAGTCAGCAGCACTGAAAAGGAAATTAGGTCTTAGTGTGAGTGAGAAACAATTTGGAAGAAAGGAAAATAAGAAGTTTAGGGGGAAAAAAAATCCCTCCCGTAGCTGCACATTTCCTACTTTATTATATTGAAATGCCCCGTCACAGCAGATATGCTGGCTAATTGAAGCCGGTTTAGATGCATTCTAAATAGTAAGCAGAGTTGAAAATCTGATATTTGTCAAATGGCAAATGACCCAGTCATGGGGTGTTACTGTCATCATGATAATATTTGTGCCACAGGTGTGTCAAAACTTTATATTTTGCATATTTTGTGTAAGATGATAAACATTTCCTTGTAAATGAGTTGCAAAACACCTGTGTTAAGGTAAACAGAAGTTACCATCTGTATCTTACAGGTAAACATATTAGGATACAAAGATAATATGTAACTTGTCCATGATTGTAGAATTTGTCAGTAGCAGAAAAGAGATTTGTTTTTTAATTTTCCTAAAGCACAAACTTCTCACTACCCTCTTACAATGCCTCCAAAGAGATGGTTAGAAGTTAAATTTCTATCTGAGAATTAGCACCCGGGAACTTTGTCCTCTATGAACCTCAACTGTATTTTGCGTGGTTTTTCCTACTTCATTTTCCTGGATAGTCACAGAAACTGTATTCTGGGGCGGTCCTAAGATGGCGGAGGAATAGGACGTGAAGACCACTTTCTCCCTCACAAATTCCTCAAAGGAACATTTCAACGCCGAGCAAACTCCACAAAACAATTTCTGTAGGCTGGCAGAGGACATCAGGCAACCAGAAAAGCAGACCATTGTCTTCAAAAACAGGTAGGGAAAAAATATAAAACACGAAAAAGGAGACAAAGGAGGTGGGGAGGGAGCTCCGTCCCGGGAAGGGAAGCCCATCCCGGGAAGGGAATTTTAAGAAGAGAGGTTTCCAAACACCAGGAAACACTCTCCCTGCCGAGTCTGTGGCGAGCTTTGGAAACACAGAGGGCAACATAACAGGAAGGGAAAAATGAAGAAATAATTCAAACCAACAGATTACAAGCCCAACAGTAATTCCCCCAGCGGAAAAGCAGCACAGACACCTGCATCCGCCACTGGGAAGTGGGGGCAGGGCAGGGACGCGCGGGAGGCGCGGGCTGCAGTGCTCTGTAAGAATCGGGCAGGAACGCCCCACGCGCAACCAGAACGATCTAACTGGGGCTAGCAAACCAGACTGTGGGATAGCTACCATGCGAAAAGCTCGAACATAAGACACCGCCAGGACCGAGCACAGAACAAAGGACGGAGCGGAAAAAGCCAGCTGCAGACCATCCCCCGCTGGGGACAGGCAGCCAGAGCCGTAAGGGCTGGAAAGGGGCAATTGCAGACCCGGAGAGACTTCACTTACCAAACTGCAAGCAGGCTGCTTTGCTAAGACTTCTGGGGGTGCTGGACAGTCATCATCTGCCTCACAAGGGGCGCCAGTGGTCCACCCAGAAAACTGAGCAGCAGAGGCAGAAAAGGTGACAAGTCGCAGCTATTGCGCTCGCCAAACTCCTGAGCTACTCGGACCCGGGAAGGGCATGAAACGCAGTCCCAACTGAATCTGTGCCTCTGAGGGCTACCTGAGCGCCGAACCTGAGCGGCTTGGACCGGGGAAGTGCACGCAGCCTAGGGCCGGCCTCAGACGGTTCCCGGCTGAGCATCGTAGAGCCGGAGTGGTTTGTACGCCGCGAGAAGGGACAGGTCCAGCGGGGCTGAGACACTGTGTGCACACGACAGCGCTATTTGTTTGCAGCATCCCCCCTCCCCACAGCGCGACTGAACTAGTGAGCCTAAAAAACCAGCATAAAGAAGTTAAACAGAGGGAACCGCCTTGGAAGTGACCCCACAATGCCCACAACATCAGAGAAGGGCCAGATATATTTTTACTATTTTTAAAATCATTCCTTTTTTTTTCTGACTTTTTTTTTAATAGTTAAGTCTTCTATTTCTCCTCTAATTTTTATTTCTATAACATTATTAATATTCGAAAAAAAGACTTTTTTTTTTTTTTTTTTTAAGGCAAGCACCATATATAGTCTCTGGGTGGTTATTGGTGTTTTTTTTTTTTATTTTTTAAATAATTCTTGTGGCTTTTTTTTTTTCTTTTTTCCTTTTTCCTTTTGCTTCTTTTCTTTAATATTGTATTTTTGAAAACCCAACCTCTTCTCTAGATTTTTAATCTTTGCTTTTCGGTTTTTGTTGTCAATTTTGTACATTTAAAAACCCAAACTTCACTACCCAATTTTACCTGAGAGCGAGATTACAGACTTGACCACTCTCTCCTCCTTTGGACTCTCCTTTTTCTCCACCAGGTGCCCTCTGTCTCTTTTTTCCCCCATCTCTTCTCTATCCAACTCTGTGAATCTCTGTGTGTTCCAGACGGTGGAGAACACCTAAGGAACTGGTTACTGGCAGGATTTGTCTCTCTCCTTCTCATTCCTCTCTCTTATCCTCCTGGCCACCTCTGTCTACTTCCTCCCTCTCCTCTTCCCTGTATAACTCCGTAAATACCTCTGAGCAGTCCAGACTATAGAGCGCACATAAGGAAGTGACTACTGGCTAGCTTGCTCTCTCCTCTTTTGATCTCACCGCATCTCATTCCAGTCACCTCTAACTACCCCCTCCCTCTTCTCTTCTCCTTGTAACTCAGTGAACCTCTCTGGGTGTCCCTCAATGTGGAGAAACTTTTCATCTTTAACCTAGATGTTTTATCATCGGTGCTACATAGATGGAGAAGTCTAGAGGCTACTGTAAAAATAAAACTGAAAACCAGAAGCAGGAGGCTTAAGTCCAAAGCCTGAAAACATCAGAGAACTCCTGAATTCAGGGAACATTAAGCAATAGGAGCTCATCAAATGCCTCCATACCTACAGTGAAACCAAGCTCCACCCAAGGACCAACAAGTTCCAGAACAAGACATACCACACAAATTCTCCAGCAACACAGGAACACTCCCCTGAGCTTCAATATACAGGCAGCTCAAAGTTACTCCAAAACCTTTGACGTCTCATAACCCATTACTGATCACTCCACTGCACTCCAGAGAGAAGAAACCCAGCTCCACCCACCAGAACTCCAACACAAGCCTCCCTAACCAGGAAACCTAGACAAGCCACTGATACAACCCCACCCACAGTGAGGAACCTCCATAATAAAGAGAACTCCACAGATTACCAGAATATAAAAAGGCCACCCCAAACGCAGCAATATAATCAAGATGAAGAGACAGAGGAATACTCAGCAGGTAAAGGAACAGGAGGGTTGCCCACCAAACCAAACAAAAGAGGAAGAGGTAGGGAATCTACCTGAGAAGGAATTCCAAATATTGATAGTGAAAGTGATCCAAAATCTTGAAATCAAAATGGAATCACAGATAAATAGCCTAGAGACAAGGATTGAGAAGATGCAAGAAAGGTTTAACAAGGACCTAGAAGAAATAAAAAAGAGTCAATATATAATGAATAACGCAATAAATGAGATCAGAAACACTCTGGAAGCAACAAATAGCAGAATAACGGAGGCAGAAGATAGGATTAGTGAAATAGAAGATAGAATGGTAGAAATAAATGAATCAGAGAGGAAACAAGAAAAACGAATTAAAAGAAATGAGGACAATCTCAGAAACCTCCAGGACGATATGAAACACTCCAACATTCGAATTATAGGAGTCCCAGAAGAAGAAGACAAAAAGAAATACCATGAGAAAATCCTTGAGGAGATAATAGTTGAAAACTTCCCTAAAATGGGGAAGGAAATAATCACCCAAGTCCAAGAAACACGGAGAGTTCCAAATAGGATAAACCCAAGGCGAAACACCCCAAGACACATATTAATCAAATTAACAAAGATCAAACACAAAGAACAAATATTAAAAGCAGCAAGGGAAAAACAAACAACACACAAGGGGATTCCCATAAGGATAACAGCTGATCTTTCAATAGAAACTCTTCAGGCCAGGAGGGAATGGCAAGACATACTTAAAGTGATGAAAGAAAATAACCTACAGCCCAGATTACTGTACGCAGCAAGGATCTCATTCAAATACGAAGGAGAAATCAAAAGCTTTACAGACAAGCAAAAGCTGAGAGAATTCAGCACCACCAAACCAGCTCTCCAACAAATTCTAAAGGATACTCTCTAGACAGGAAACACAAAAAGGGTGTATAAACCCAAACCCAAAACAATAAAGTAAATGGTAACAGGATCATACTTATCAATAATTACCTTAAACATAAATGGGTTGAATGCCCCAACCAAAAGACAAAGACTGGCCGAATGGATACAAAAACAAGACCCCTCTATATGCTGCTTACAAGAGACCCACCTCAAAACAAGGGACACATACAGACTGAAAGTGAAGGGCTGGAAAAAGATATACCATGCAAATAGACCAAAAGAAAGCAGGAGTGGCAATACTCATTTCCGATAAAATAGACTTTAAAACAAAGGCTGTGAAAAGAGACAAAGAAGGCCACTACATAATGATCAAAGGATCAATCCAAGAAGAAGATATAACAATTATAAATATATATGCACCCAATATAGGAGCACCGCAATATGTAAGACAAATGCTAACAAGTATGAAAGGGGAAATCAACAATAACACAATAATAGTGGGAGACTTTAATACCCCACTCACACCTATGGACAGATCAATTAAACATAACATCAACAAAGAAACTCAAACTTTAAATGATACATTAGACCAGTTAGACCTAGTTGATATCTATAGGACATTTCACCCAAAACAATGAATTTCACCTTTTTCTCAAGTACTCATGGAACCTTCTCCAGGATAGATCACATTCTGGGCCATAAATCTAAACTTGATAAATTCAAAAAAAAATCAAAATCATTCCAAGCATCTTTTCTGACCATAATGCATTAAGATTAGATCTCAATTACAGGAGAAAAACTATTAAAAATTCCAACATATGGAGGTTGAACAACACACTTCTGAACAACCAACAAATCACAGAAGAAATCAGAATATGCATAGAAGCTAATGAAAATGAAAACTCAACAACCCAAAACCTGTGGGACACTATAAAAGCAGTGCTAAGAGGAAAGTTCATAGCAATACAGGCATACCTCAAGAAACAAGAAAAAAGTCAAATAAATAACCTAAGTCTACACCTAAAGCAACTAGAAAAGGAAGAATTGGAGAACCCCAGAGTTAGTAGAAGGAAAGAAATCTTAAAAATTAGGGAAGAAATAAATGCTAAAGAAACAAAAGAGACCATAGCAAAAATCAACAAAGCCAAAAGCTGGTTCTTTGAAAGGATAAATAAAATTGACAAACCATTAGCCAGACTCATCAAGAAGCAAAGAGAGAAAAATCAAATCAATAAAATTAGAAATGAAAATGGAGAGATCACAACAGACAACACAGAAATCCAAAGGATCATAAGAGACTACTATCAGCAGTTATATGCCAATAAAATGGTCAACGTGGAAGAAATGGACAAATTCTTAGAAAAGTACAATTTTCCAAAACTGAACCAGGAAGAAATAGAAAATCTTAACAGACCCATCACAAGCACGGAAATTGAAACTGTAATCAGAAATCTTCCAGCAAACAAAAGCCCAGGTCCAGACGGCTTCACAGCTGAATTCTATCAAAAATTTCAAGAAGAGCTAACACCTATCCTACTGAAACTCTTCCAGAAAATTGCAGAGGAAGGTAAACTTCCAAACTCATTCTATGAGGCCACCATCACCCTAATACCAAAACCTGACAAAGATACTACAAAAAAAGAAAACTACAGGCCAATATCACTGATGAACATAGATGCAAAAATCCTCAACAAAATTCTAGCAATCAGAATCCAACAACACATTAAAAAGATCATACACCATGACCAAGTGGGCTTTATCCCAGGGATGCAAGGATTCTTCAATATCCGTAAATCAATCAATGCAGTTCACCACATTAACAAATTGAAAAGTAAAAGCTATAGGATTATCTCAATAGATGCAGAGAAGGCCTTGGACAAAATTCAACATCCATTTATGATAAAAACTCTCCAGAAAGCAGGAATAGAAGGAACATACCTCAACATAATAAAAGCTATATATGACAAACCCACAGCAAACATTATCCTCAATGGTGAAAAATTGAAAGCATTTCCCCTAAAGTCAGGAAAAAGACAAGGGTGCCCACTTTCACCGCTACTATTCAACATAGTTGTGGAAGTTTTGGCCACAGCAATCAGAGCAGAAAAAGAAATAAAAGGAATCCAAATTGGAAAAGAAGAAGTAAAACTTTCACTGTTTGCAGATGACATGATTCTCTACATAGAAAACCCTAAAGACTCCACCAGAAAATTACTAGAGCTCATCAATGAATATAGTAAAGTTGCAGGATATAAAATCAACACACAGAAATCCCTTGCATTCCTATACACTAATAATGAGAAAGTAGAAAAAGAAATTAAGGAAACAATTCCATTCACCATTGCAACGAAAAGAATAAAATACTTAGGAATATATCTACCTAAAGAAACTAAAGACCTATACATAGAAAACTATAAAACACTGGTGAAAGAAATCAAAGAGGACACTAACAGATGGAGAAATATACCATGTTCATGGATTGGAAGAATCAATATAGTGAAAATGAGTATACTACCCAAAGCAATTTACAAATTCAACGCAATCCCTATTAAGCTACCAGCCATATTTTTCCCAGAACTAGAACAAATAATTGCAAGGTTTGTATGGAAATACAAAAAACCTCGAATAGCCAAAGCAATCTTGAGAAAGAAGAATGAAACTGGAGGAATCAACTTGCCTCACTTCAGGCTCTACTACAAAGCCACAGTCATCAAGACAGTATGGTACTGGCACAAAGACAGAAATATAGATCAATGGAACAAAATAGAAAGCCCAGAGATAAATCCACACACATATGGACAGCTTATCTTTGACAAAGGAGGCAAGAATATATAATGGAGTAAAGACAATCTCTTTAACAAGTGGTGCTGGGAAAACTGGTCAACCACTTGTAAAAGAATGAAACTAGATCACTTTCTAACATCATACACAAAAATAAACTCAAAATGGATTAAAGATCTAAATGTAAGACCAGAATCTATAAAACTCCTAGAGGAGAATATAGGCAAAACACTCTCTGACATAAATCACAGTAGGATCCTCTATGATCCACCTCCCAGAATTCTGGAAATAAAAGCAAAAATAAACAAATGGGATCTAATTAAAATTAAAAGCTTCTGCACAACAAAGGAAAATATAAGCAAAGTGAAAAGACAGCCTTCTGAATGGGAGAAAATAATAGCAAATGAAGCAACTGACAAACAACTAATCTCAAAAATATACAAGCAACTTATGCAGCTCAATTCCAGAAAAATAAACGACCCAATCAAAAATTGGGCCAAAGAACTAAATAGACATTTCTCCAAAGAAGACATATGGATGGCTAACAAACACATGAAAAGATGCTCAACATCACTCATTATTAGAGAAATGCAAATCAAAACCACAATGAGGTACCACTTCACACCAGTCAGAATGTCTGCGATCCAGAAATCTGCAAGCAATAAATGCTGGAGAGGGTGTGGAGAAAAGGGAACCCTCCTACACTGTTGGTGGGAATGCAAACTAGTACAGCCACTATGGAGAACAGTGTGGAGATTCCTTAAAAAATTGCAAATAGAACTACCTTATGACCCAGCAATTCCACTGCTGGGCATACACACCAAGGAAACCAGAATTGAAAGAGACACATGTACCCCAATGTTCATCGCAGCACTGTTTATAATAGCCAGGACATGGAAACGACCTAGATGTCCATCAGCAGATGAATGGATAAGAAAGCTTTGGTACATATACACAATGGAGTATTACTCAGCTGTTAAAAAGAATACATTTGAATCAGTTCTGATGAGATGGATGAAACTGGAGCCGATTATACAGAGTGAAGTAAGCCAGAAAGAAAAACACCAATACAGTATACTAACACATATATATGGAATTTAGAAAGATGGCAATGACGACCCTGTATGCAAGACAGCAAAAAAGACACAGATGTGTATAACGGACTTTTGCCTCAGAGGGAGAGGGAGAGGGTGGGATGATTTGGGAGAATGGCATTGTAACATGTATACTATCATGTAAGAATCGAATCGCCAGTCTATGTCCGACGCATGCTTGGGGCTGGTGCACAGTGATGACCCAGAGAGACGTTATGGGGAGGGAGGTGGGAGGGGGATTCATGTTTGGGAACGCATGTACACCCGTGGTCGATTCATGTCAATGTATGGCAAAACCAATACAGTATTGTAAATTAAAATAAAGGAAAAAAAAAGTGAAAAAAAAAAAAGAAACTGTATTCTTTTAGAGAGTTTTACAAGAATATAAAATACATAATGTCATAAATTGGAGAGAATCCGATAATAACTATAATATGCACCTGTTTTACCCAGAGCAACATTGGAAAAAAAAATGATTGAAAAATAAAAGGCATCATCTTTAAAAAAAAAAAAAAAAGAAGTTAAATTTCTTCATTTGTGTAGTTTCTGTGTAATTGTACTGACTGATGTCTTTTTTCCCCCTCCAATTAAGAGTCATATTTTCTTGTTTCTTCATATATATCTAATATTTACTTGGGGCTGTATGTTGAGAATGTTTTATTTTTGAGAGTCTGATTGTCAACCTCTGCTTGTTCTGGGCAGAGTTTACCCCACTTCCTTGTGCTATGATTTGAACTTGGGTACAGGCAGAAAATCTGATGATTTGGAGCTTACATTAGATATTTCCTTTATCTCAGGAATTACATTCCTATATTGTATAAAAAGAATGGCTTCATATATTTTGTCCAGCTTTACAGTATGTCAAGATGAAATGATAAGCACAATATCTGTTATTACCTAATGACTTGAGCTGAAAGTCACTTATTTGACATTTATTTAGTCATTCTACCAATTTTGCCAGTTTCAAAATATTCCAGATATTCAAAATATTATGATTTTCCAACGTATTACCCTAAATGCATGTCTTTCTTCCCAACGCCCTGCAAACATATGAAATTATAGAGATTTTATATTACACAGAGTAGGGAATCTGGAATACTAAATATATTTTAAGTGAGTGAGTATTGATGGAAGTGAAAGAGAAGAGTGAAAAAGTTGGCTTAAAGCTCAACATTCAGAAAACTAAGATCATGGCATCCTGTCCCATCACTTCACGGCAAATAGACGGGGAAACAGTGGAAACAGCGGCTGACTTTATTTTTCTGGATTCTAAAATCACTGCAGATGGTGACTGCAGCCATGAAATTAAAAGACGCTTACTCCTTGGAAGGAAAGTTATGACCAACCTAGACAGCATATTAAAAAGCAGAGACATTACTTTGTCAACAAATGTCTGTCTAGTCAAGGCTATGGTTTTTCCAGTGGTCATTTATGCATGTGAGAGTTGGACTCTAAAGAAAGCTGAGCGCTGAAGAATTAATGCTTTTGAACTGTGGTGTTGGAGAAGATTCTTGAGAGTCCCTTGGACTGCAAGGAGATCCAACCAGTCCATCCTAAAGGAGATCAGTCCTGGGTGTTCATTGGAAGGACTGATGCTGAAGCTGAAACTCCAGTACTTTGGCCACCTGATGCAAAGAGCTGACTCATTTGAAAAGACCCTGATGCTGGGAAAGACTGAGGGCAGGAGGAGAAGGGGACCACAGTGGATGAGATGGTTTGATGGCATACCAAGTCAATGGACATGGTTTTGGGTGGACTCCGGGAGTCGGTAATGGACAGGGAGGCCTGGTGTGCTGTGGTTCATGGGGTCACAAAGAGTCAGACACGACTGAGCAACTGAACTGACGTGTAAAATAGATAGCTAATGTTCTGCACAAGGAGCTTGGGTTGGCGATCTGTGGTGACCTAGATGGGTAGGATGGGGTAGAGTGGGGTCAGAGGGAGGACCAAGAAGGAGGGGATATATGTATCCATATAGCTGATCATTCACAACCAAAACTAACACAGATTGTAAAACAACCATATCCCAATTTACATATATATATACACAAATGTTTCAAATGGAAAAAAAAAAAAAAAAACCTTTTCAAGGAACAGAGAGAGACCAATGCGTAAGCAGAGAGACATTCAATGATACTAAGCATTTTTTGAGGAAGAATCACAGATCTCTGGTTCAGGTACCGAGAAAGAAGAAGAGAGAGTAAGACACTTTCTGCTTTTGGGCACAATTCACCCTGGCTTTGTTTAAATTTCAAATTTTCATGTGATTTATATCAGTCCTCCAAAATGTTAGTTAATGCAGGGATATGATGACTTAACTTTACCTTTTAAGTTCAATTAACTCCTAAGAATGAATGGAGTGAGGTTTTTAAAAAATTCTCGTATAACTATGACCTGAATGTTCCCTGCAACTTCTTGGTGACGAGCAAAGTTGCAGTTAAATTAGGTGCTCACATGGTATGTTTTAAGGGACATCAGAAAGCATCAACATAATTTTTTGCTAGTTTTTTTTAAGGCACATGCTATTTTAATGTCTATTTGTTATTGCTAAATAAGCGGCAACTTTAGTTATTTCAAAAAAATGTCTTCACTGTGCTTGATATTTGCTTTCAGAGACAAAGCTTCTCAAAGACTCCACTTTTCAAAGAGTGATTTTTTCTTTTTGGACCCACCCTCTACAGTAATGAAAATAAAAATAGAAAAAAATATATGGGACCTAACAAAATTTAAAAGCTTTTGCCCAGCAAAGAAAACCATAAATAAAACAAAAAGACAACCCTCAGAATGAGAGAAAATATTTGCAAACAAAGCAACTGACAAGGGATTAATCTCCAAAATATACAAATAGCTCAATCCAGTCAAAAAATCGGCAGAAGATTTAAATCGAAATTCCTCCTTTGCTAATTCTTAATATCACCTGAAATATTTATTTGACCCTTTCCCTTCATTAAAGATACTGGCTTCAGAGGGTCCACCCAAAATATGGTATACGAAGAATCAATTTATGTAACTGGCTTTGGTCATTTAATATTGAGCCGAGATTATGGAAAGTAGAAAGTTAACTTTTTTAGAAGGAGTTGGGCAGTTCTGGAGCATGATGTGCCACCGGCTTGAGCAGGGTTAGAAGAGTGAAGCAGCCTGAGAGGTAAAGAAATGTATCAAACACAATGGGGCCCTGAGAGGAGAAGGGGAGGATCTAGAAGAAACAGTTGTTCTCTGCACTTTGGCTTAGACTCCACTTTATAGAAGATTTTTACAAATGGCACCCCACTCCAGTACTCTTGCCTGGAAAATCCCATGGACGGAGGAGGCTGGTAGGCTGCAGTCCATGGGGTCACTAGGAGTCGGACACGACTGAGCGACTTCACTTTCACTTTTCACTTTCACGCACTGGAGAAGGAAATGGCAACCCACTCCAGTGTTCTTGCCTGGAGAATCCCAGGGATGGGGGGAGCCTGGTGGGCTGCCATCTATGGGTCACACAGAGTCGGACACGACTGAAGCCACTTAGCAGCAGCAGCAGCAACAAATTAATCTTTGCAACATCCTACAGAGGGGTGGGGAAGTGGGAGGTAAAAACTACTGGGTATGAGATAGACTCAAGGATGAATTGTACCAACAAGAAGAATATAGAGCATATTTTTAAACAACTGTAAGTGGAAAGTAACTTCTAAAAATTGTATAAAAAACATGGTCCAGAAGGATACATGTGCCCCAATGTTCATTGCATCTCTGTTTACAATCTCTAAGACATGAAAGCAACCAATATCCATCAACAGAGGAATGGATAAGGAAGATGTGGTACAAATATACAATGGAGTATTACTCAGCCATAAAAAGAATGAAATAATGTCATTTGCAGCAGAGATTGTCAAACTGAGTGAGGTAGGTCAGAGAGGGAAAAATATCATATGACATTCCTTATAAGAGGAATTTAAAAAGAAACGATGCAAATGAACTTATTTTCAAAATGGAAACAGACTTAGGTAATGAAATGATGGCCACCAAAGGGGAAAAATGGGAGGGAGGGAGAGTTAGGGAGTTTGGGATGGACATGTACACACTGCTGTATTTAAAATGGATAACCAACAAGGACCTAATCGTGTAGCACAGAGAACTCTGCTCAATGTTATGCGGCAGGCTGGATGGGAGCGAAGTTTGGGATAGAATGGATACATGTATAAGAGTGGCTGAGTACCTTTCCTGTCCCGCTGACACTATCACAACTGTTAATTGGCTATACTATAATTCAAAATGAAATAAAAAATTTAAAAACATCTATTGCCAAAAATAAATTTTATCTAGATGGAAAAATTATATAAAAATAAAAAAAGTTTTAGAAAGAAATAAAAAAAGAGGTAATGGTTATACAAAAGAGGATATATAAGAGAGTTCTGGGGATCATCTAATTTTAGTTTGAAGATTAATATACTGCATTCGGGGGCTTCCCTGCTGGTTCAGATGGAAGAAACTTTTTGTAAGTCAGGAGACCTGGGTTCAATCCCTGGGTTGGAAAGATCCCCTGAGAAGGAAATGGCTACCCACTCCAGTGTTCTTGCCTGGAAAATTCACGGACAGAGGAGTCTGGCAGGCTACAGCCCATGTGGTCACAAAGAGTCAGACACAACTGAATAACTGAGCGCACATACTGAATTTTCACCTAATTCTCTGGCTAATGAATTATGTAATGATTTGCTCTTCAACACTGAACTTGTAAGTATTAGATCTGGGACTAGAACTCAAGGCCTCTGGTCCTTGGCCCTCGATTATTTCCACCCTCCAGGACTCTTACTTTTCTGGTTATTGGCACTTTCAGTGAGGACATAGCCTACCTACAGTCACAGCCCTAAAACTAAGTGGCAAGATTCAATCTCTGCCAAGACTTCTGAACACATGCTCAGACTCTCTGGTGTTTCCAAACCTCTTTAAGCATGCTCTAGTCAAGTTTTGGACAGAAATATAGATGCATGTCTCAATCTACAGACAGTGATCTATCCTTACGGTATATATCATCATTTTCCAGAATCCTGTGCTGGCAGTGTTACTACCCAAGAGATTGAAAAGATTGATGTATACCTGAAGCTCTTTCCATTTCAAGAATAAATACATTTCACAAGACTGTCTTCTGGTTTTAGTCATTGTCAAGCCTGGGATTCCTGAGATTGCATGTGCATAAGGACAAGCACCCTCAGTAGTTCTTGTGTTCAGAATTCTGCAGAATAAGTAATTGTATGTATTCATAATCAACGTGGTTAGTAAGTAAGTGGGTACCAACAATGAGGGTTTATTTTCTCCATATCTAAAAGGAAAGCTACCCAGGAATGATTCCCAATTCAATAATCATAGAATGAGATTCTGAAAGGCCTACTTCTCTTCTCCACAAATGAGAAAATGTACATACCAAAAGGTTCATTGGCTCACTTGAGACCACACCAATAGTCTGTAGCAAGGCTAGGATGAAATCTGGGCTCAGGGACTTATTCCAGTGCTCAAGGATCCAGTGAGGATTTGTACCATTCCAATGGGGGAAAAAAACCTAAAGTCAGGAAAATACCTTGAAAAACAAAGTTTTTCACATTTCAAAAAGAAAATGAAACAATGGAGCATATCATGATTGGCTGTCAAAATCTGTTTTTTATTGGGTCTGACACACACAATCAGGCTTATAAATACAGACACATACCTACACACATTTAGTCAGAAATGCATTCTGGATAAAAATTGGGTGAAATTCCCCATGTTGCTGCTGTATCGGCCACTGGTATCATCAAATATTTTTTAATCTCTTTTCTGAGCACAATTCAGATATTCAACAGCTGGGAATAAATAAGCAATATAAATCTCTATTTCTTGAAAAAGAAATAAAGTCTCTACCTTTCAGATAACTTAATAACCTCTAGCATCAGTAATAAATACCCAGCTTTCTGTATAAATTACATTCGGTCTTGGAATATTGTACTCAGCCTTGAGTTATTTGTTTCATATATCATATCTCTAGGTATACAAATTAAAAAGAAATGTTTCAGAAGGTGATTAAATCACCACTGAAGGGAGGTATATGCTGACAGTATAACTTTGAGAAGTGTTCCCCTCCATGGGTTCTGGGGTCCTTGGTTATAATTGCCTCTAATTAAATAACTAGAATTTTTAAATAAGACATTCATTCTCAGTATCAAGGGAAACTGCCTAATAACTCCCATGTTGAAACAGTCTAATCTTGCCCTGGACAGTGAAAGTTCAAAATTTGATGGTCATAAGGTTTCATGCTCTTCCAACCTTTGCAGAAAGCAAGAGTCAAATGTGGCACCATTTTAACATTTTTATGGTTCAGATTGAGCTGTGGTACTTTGCTTATACTTGACTAGTAACATGCAGGCATGTTGCTTGGCCAATCTGATTTTTGCACCTATCATTAAGGTTTGATAATGACCAGCAGAGTCACGCTGATCCAAGACGGATCTTAACCAGGATCCTTTCTTCCCTGGTTCTCTAGGAGCCCTGAGAAACATGTCATTACAGAGGTAAATGCGGTGAGTAGGTCTCCTTTGCAGAAAGGTTTTGAAAAATTGAAATGAAGCTCAATTATGAGGTCAAGAAGTTTCAGCCCTGACTAAACAGAACCTCCATGTTCTAGGAGAAGCTGGAGAAGATCGTTTGGACAGCTCAATGATCGTCAGTTCAACACTTCATTTTTAATCAGAATGCATTCTTCAAGAAGCTTATATCTGATATGTAGAACAATGAATTTGTATCTGCCTGTACAAAGCCCATCATATGAAAGAAATACACCCACAGAATAAGATGTATTACATCCCATTCTCTGCAAATCATTGTCTCTTGGAGTCAGAGATTTCATTATGTAAAAATCTCATTATGAATTTTGCTTGGATCACTGAGTTCTTAACCCTTTTTGTTGCTTTTTTGACAAAAAAATATTAAGTTCAGCATATTATTATTTTAGACAATCAATGAGATGTGTTTGAGAGAAAATGAAATCTATGTCATGTAGTTTTATATCCATATACATTGAATTGAATATAATAGTTCTGGCTTTGTGTTTTTTCTGTAGACTTTTTTTTTAGAATTCATCATAATTCAGAAGGCTGGAAGTCAAAATGTTAGAACTGCTAGTTCTGTAGATAGGCAGCAAAGCATATAGACAAACAGCCTCTGCATGGAGCAATATTCATGTCTATCTTACAGGCTTGCAATGTGGCAATAGTTCTGTAGCTTGAGTCTGGTAATCAGCAAAATCTTGGCATGTCAGGTGCACTAAAGGAGGGGGAAAATGGCAGAAACTCATTTGATGAAGCTCTATAAGCCTTTTGGACAAGCTCATCTGTGGGGATGGAAGAAGTTATCCAATAGTTGCCTTGTCCCCTAGATGTGTCATGAAATAAGGGACTGATACAGTTTAAAAGAGGAATCAAATGATCTTTTCTTAATCTTTGTATTATGTTAGGGCAAAAAGTATACCATTCCGAGAACTTCTAACCTAATGTCATTAAAAGGAACACTCCTCTTCCCCACGGTAAGCATGGATCCCTTTCAGGTTTGATACCTTTTGGTTTTAAGGGACAAGCTGTGTACCCAGTGGCAGGTGTCCTGAGGCAGGAGGTAGAGGTTGCCCCTACCCCCTCCAGGGGGGATTAGAGATTCAGTCCCCCTGGACTGAAACTCCAAAATACTAATAGCAGGACAACTGAGAGAGGAGACTGGGCTCTGCCCAGATAAAAGTTAAGATACCACATATTTCTCATTCTTAAAGTAATAAGACCTCCCCAACTACACATACACAGAAAGGCTCCTTGGAGGTCAAGAGGACCCATAGGCCTTTGCGGTAGAATGCATCTTGGCTAAGAGATGCACATGTACACATGAGGGATCCGGAGACAGGCCAAGTATGGACTCTGAAGCAGATAAAATGATCGGCCAAAGGAAAGCCAGAAGAAATACTCATTTAGATGATTTAAACTGCCTACAGGGTTCAACTCTCTCTCTCTGAGGCCGCCCAGGTGTCTTAACCACACATACTGTACCCTTTTTTCCTCCTAATAAATACGTTATTTCTGTTACTAGTTTCCATCTTTATGGAATTCTTTTTCTGCACAACAAAAGGCTTTGTCACTGACCACTGGTTCAGTGGTTAGGTTTCATTGCTCTCATCGCTGTGAGCTGACCTCAATCTTTCGCTGGGAACCAAAGCCCTACTTCAAGCCACTGTGGGCTGAGGCCACTAGAGATCAGTCTTAAGAGCAGTCATTTCATGGGACCACATTTCCTCTACTAAGGGAATATTGGCTTATCAGAAACAGATCAGGAACAGAAAAGACCCATGCTGAGTTCCAGATTGGCCACCAGTTTCCCTAGCCAACAGGCACCTGAGCTTGGATTATACATTTCTATTAACTCACGTGTGTGAGTGTGTCCAACTCAGTTGTGCGGCTCAGTGCTCAGGCGTGTCCAACTCTGTGTGACTCCATGGACTGTAGCCAGGCAAGAATGCTGGAGTGGGTTGCCATGCCCTCCTCCAGGGGGTCTTCCTGACCTGGGGATGAGCCCGTGTCTCTTGCATCTCCTGCATTGGCAGGTGGGTTCTTTATCATTAGTGCCACCTGGGAATCCACATTAACTCATATTACCAGTGAAAAAACTAGGTTCATTTTACTTAGTTTGTTCTAAAGCTTTTATATCCCTCACTAGACTGAGATTTAAGATAGTTAACATGAATAAAACAGACTGATTAATATCATTACAACAGCTTATAATGATCTTTTAAGGTTGTGTTTTGATTCCTACAAATATGGAAAAAAAGTCTAAATTATGGTGTGCTTTGATAAATATTATATATTACTAATGCTTAATAGTGTAGTCTTTGGGGCCAGACAGCCTTGGATGATAATTAACCTTTTAAACTTATTAGCTATATGATTTTAGGCAAGTTAATAATGCTTCTATGTCTCACTTTCATTAACCATAAAATATTTATAAAAATAGTATCATCTTCAGACTTGCTTTGGGGTTGAATGATGAATACTTGTAAGGCAATTAAAGAAATGCTTGACATACAGAAATAACTCAATAAAAATTAACTCAGTACCATTATATTTTTACAAAAAGAGAAAGTATGAAAATAGAATTTTGAACAACATGCTAAGCATAGAAACTTTCGTTGATTCCCGGCAGGTTCTGAATGGATCCTTATGTGAGGCTTTTTTCCAAGGCTACAGAACCAAGTTCAGTCTCTTAATTATAATACGAACTCAGTAAATATCAGCGTAAATATTTGTCCCTTTTGCAACCTATTGGTATGATTATAAGACTCAGTACTTGAAGGAAAAGAGTGAGAACTGCTACTAAAAAAATTGCTGTGATATGAATAGTTTTTTAAAATTTGGGGTTTTATTTTTTTAGTTTGAGTAGTGTTAAGTATTTCTTGTAATCCCCAAGACCCACTGAACATGAAGACTTTTCATCCCAGATTGCAAATGGGGGATGGATACAGTAAACACTATACAAGTTTTCATATTTTTTATCAGTTCTGATACATTATACAAATGAATTATAAAACCAAAGTTGATTAATTCAATACAAAGCTCAAACTGAGGAGTGGGATATATTATTTGATTGAACTACTTTTTTAGATTGCTGTACATTCGTATGCAGCTCTAAGAAATAATACAGAGAGTCATCACGTACTCTTTGAGAAGTTTCCCTGGAATTCGCTGGTGGTCCAGTGGTTAAGAATCTGCTGCCAAGTACAGGGGACACAGGTTCAATCCCTGGTCTGGGAAGATTCCACATGCTGTGGGACAGCTAAGCCTGTGCACCACAGCTACTGAGCCTGGGCTCTATAGCACATGCTCTGCAACAAGTCATGGCAACTAGAAGCCTGAACACTGCAATGAAGGGTAGTGCCCACTTGCCACAACTGGAGAGAGCCCACACACAGCAAGAAAGACCCACCACAACCATGAATAAATCAGTGCTTTTTTAAAAAAAGTAGATAGCTCTCCAGAAGGAAAAACACACACACACACATTAAAAAAAAGGTTTCCCCAATGTTAACATCTTACAAAGCTAAGGTACGGTAACATAACCAGGATATTGACATTGATGCAGTCAAGATTCAGAATATTTTCATCACAAGTATCCCGCCTGCTGTTTTTGAAAGCCAGACATACTCCCACCCCCTCATGCCACACCTCCACAACCATCTTCTTAATCCATAGCAACCATTTCTATCTATGTTTTCTCTTTCTACAAGTATGTACTTTGGGAATGCGATATAATGGAGTCATACAATATGGGGTTCCCTGGTGGCTCAGACGGTAAAGAATGCATCTGCAATGAGGGAAACCTGGGTTCTATCCCTGGGTTGGGAAGATCTCCTGGAGGAGGGCCCGGCAACCCACTCCAGTATTCATGCCTGGAGAATCCCCATGGATAGAGGAGCCTGGTGGGCTATAGTCCACGGAGTCACAGAGAGTTCTGACACGACTGAGCAACTAAGCACAACACAGCACAGGGTATAAACCTTTGAGACTGTGTTGTTGTTCACTTGGCGTAAGTCTCTGGAGTTTCATCCGGGTTGTGTGTATCAATACTTTGTTCATTTTATTGCTGAGTAGTATTCTATGACATAAGTGTGATACAGTCAGCTTAACTGTTCCTCCTTTAAAGAATATCTGGGTTGTTTCCAGTTTGGGGGGATTAGAGCTACTATGAACATTCATGTACAAGCTTTTGTGTGAACATTATTTTTTATCTGGGAAAATACCCTGGAGGGCAACTGCTGGATCATGTTATAGTTGCTTATTTCATTTTTTGAGAGACTTCTGAAACATTTTCCACACTGATTCTACCATGTTATATTCCCCTTAGCAATGTATGCATGATCCTATCTCCAAATTATTACCATTTTTAATTTTAGCTATTTTGATATGTGTGTAGTGGGTGTCTTGCTATCATTTTAACTTGCATTTCCCTGATGGCTAATAATGAGCATCTTTTCATGTATTTATTTGACATGAATATTTGTATATCCTCTTTAGTGACGTGTTTATCTTTCCATCATAGTCTAAATGTATTTTTTTGGGGGGGTTGTTTATTTGTTACTGCTGAGTTTTGACAGCTCTTTACATATTTTAGATGCTGGTCTATGTTGGATATATAACTTGCAAATATTTTCTTCCAGATGGTACCTGGTCTTTTCATTCTTTTAACAAGGTCTTCTGCAGAGCAAAAGTTTTTAATTTGTAAAAAGTCAAGCTTTTCCCTTTTATGAATCATGATTTTGATTTCAAGTCTAAGAACTCTTTACCTTGTCACAGATTCCAAATATTTTTTCCGATGTTTTCCCTGAAGTTTTATATAGCATTTTACATTTGGGTTCATGATCAATTTTGAGTTAACCTTGAGTATAAGATATGAGGCTTAGATCAAGTTAATAATTTTGCCTATGGATGTCAAATTGCTCCAACACTGTTTTTTGAACAGGTTATCTTTTCTCCATTGAATTTCTTTGTATCCTTGTTGAAAATCAGTGGGAAATATATGTGAGGGTCTATTTCTATGTTTTCTATTCTGTTTCATTAATCTATATGTTTATGTCTTGACCAGTAACCCATAATCTTAATTACTGTAGGTACATAATAAGCTTTGAAATTGGATAGTCATTTCTCTAATTTTATTCTTTTTCAAGGCTGTTTTAGCTCTTCTATTTCCTTCACCTTTCCATATGAATTTTAGAATAGTCTTCTTTGTATTTGACTTCTTTCATCATCATTTCCAGCTTTAGCATTCAACTGATATACATGTTTTGCTATATTTTATACCTATTTTTTGAGTAATAGATGTCATATTTTTAATTTCCATGTCCAAGTACACTTGCTAGTATTAAAAAGCACAATTTAATTTTGCAACTTTATCTTGTACCTGCAATCTTGTCATTGATTCCAGTTTGCTTGTTGTTATTGTTGTTGCTTGTGTTATGGCAGATTCTTTGGGATTTCTACATCTCATCAGTAAATAGGGACAATTCTAATTTTTCCTTTTTTAATCTGCATGACTTTTATTCCTTTCTCTGGCTATATTGTTAGAATTTCTTGCATTTTGTTAAAAATGAGTAGTGAAAGTAAAGATCTTTTCCTCCTTCTTCCTTATCTTAGGTAGAAAGTATTTCAGTCTTACATTATAAGTATGCTAGTGGTAGGCTTTTTTTTTCTTTTTTTTTGTGGATGCTTTTTTGTCAAGTTATGGACCTTCCCTCCATGCCCATTTTTCTGAGAATTTTCATCACTGATGGGTATTAAATTTTGTACAGTGACTTTTCTGCATCAATTAATATGATCAGGTGGTCTTTAGTCTGTTAATATGGTGGCTTATACTAATTGGTTTTTGCTTGCATCCCTGAAATAAATACTACATGTTTATGACATATAATTCTTAAAGTTTGGTTGAATTCTATTTGCTAACATTTTTTCAATAATTTTTGTTTCTAGTCATGAAAGATATTGGTCAGTAGAGTTTTTATTTTTATTTTTGTGTGCTGTCTTTGTTTTTATATCATGGTGATATTAACGGTAAAATGAATTACAAAGTGTTCCTTCCTAGTTCCAAGAAGAGATTGTTTAGAATTGATGTAATTCTTCCTTAAAAACTTGACAAACTTCTCAGTGGAACCATCTTGGTCTGGAGGTTACATTTTTTTAAATTATAAATTAAATTTCCTTAATAGTTCTGGTTTATTTTGGTTTCATTTTTTCCAAGATTTGAGGTAAGAATTTAGATATTTTGAGCCTTTCTCTTTATTTTTTCAGTATAAATTTATTTATTTTAACTGGAGGCTAATTACTTTACAATATTATATTGGTTTTGCCGTACATCAACATAAATCTGCCACAGGTGTACACGTGTTCCCCACCCTGAACCCCCCTCCCACCTCCCTCCCCATCCCATCCCTCTGGGTCATCCCAGTGCACCAGCCCCGACCATCCTGTATCATGCATGGAACCTGGACTGGCAGTTCATTTCACATATGATATTATACATGTTTCAATGCCATCCTCCCAAATCATCCCACCCTCGCCCTCTCACACAGAGTCCAAAAGACTGTTCTATGCATCTGTGTCTCTTTTGCTGTCTCGCATACAGGATTATCATCACCAGAGTCTTTCTCTTTCTTAGTGTGCACATTAAGTGCTATAAATTTCCCTTTCAGTACTGCTTTGGCTGTGTTCCACCAATTTTGAAGCAGTTGGCCCTCCATATTCATTGCTACCACATCCACAGATTCAACCAACCATGAATTCAACCCACCATGAATTCAACCCACCACAGATAGAAAAGCTATGACAAACTAGACAGCATATTAAAAAGCAGAGACATTACTTTGACAACAAAGGCCCATCTAGTAAAAGCTATGGTTTTCCCAGTAGTAATGTATGAATGTGAGAGTTGACTATAAAGAAAACTGAGCACCAAAAATTGATGCTTTTGAGCTGTGGTGTTGGAGAAGACTCTTGAGAGTCCCTTGGACTGCAAGGAGATCCAACCAGTCCATCCTAAAGGAAATCAGTCCTGAATATTCATTGGAAGGACTGATGCTGAAGCTGAAATTCCAAAAGTTTGGCCATCTGATGCGAAGATCTGACTCATTGGAAAAGACCCTGATGCTGGGAAAGATTGAAGGCAGGAGGAGAAGGGGGTGACAGAGGATGAGATGGTTGGATGGCATCACTGGCTCAATGGGCATGAGCTTGAATAAGCTCTGGGAGTTGGTAATGGACAGGGAGGCCTGGCGTGCTGCAATTCATGGGGTCGCAAAGAGTTGGAGATGATTGAGCAACTGAACTGAATTGAACGGATAGAAAATATTTTTTAGAAAATCCCCAAAAGCACTCCAGCAAATATTTGTATGTATTTATCACTATTTATGGACTTTCCTGGTGGCTCAGATGGTAAAGTGTCATTCTACAATGCGGGAGACCTGGGTTCAATCCCTGGGTTGGGAAGATCCCTTACAGAAGGAAATGGCAACCCACTCCAGTACTATTGCCTGGGAAATCCCATGGACAGAGGAGCCTGGCAGGCTGCAGTCCATGGGGTTGCAAAGAGTCGGACACAACTGAGTGACTTCACTTCACTTCACGACTATTTATACAGTATTTATATTGTAATTGGTATTATAAGTAGGAATGATTTAAAGTATACAGGAGGATGTACCTAGTAATAAATTATATGCAAATACCATGCCATGTTATGTAAGGAATGTAAGAATCTTTGAAGGATTTTGGTATCCACAAGGACCCTGGGACCAGTATTCCAAAGATAATGAGGGATTATTGTACCTTCTATTTTTATTTGCATTTAGTTCAACATATTTTAAAAGTTCCCCTGAGGTATTCTCTTTAACACATTTCTTGTCCTGCTCAACAGCGTATCCTGGTCATCTGGATAGAGAGATTAGCCTGTTTTTTTTTTTTTTTGGTCTGTATCTCCAGATGTTTCTAGCCATTGATTTCTTTATCTTCAAGCTGGAATATATGAGACAAAGAGAAAACCCTGACTTTCACCATTATTTTACTTATTCTTTAGGTCCCAAGTCCCCTATCCAGTCTTCTTTCTTCTTTTCACCTTTCAGAATCTTCTGTTTGTTGTACATGTAATCAAGAATTTTAGTGTAATTCTACTCCATCTTCCTGAGAGGATGACTGCAGCCATGAAATTAAAAAGACGCTTACTCCTTGGAAGGAAAGTTATGACCAACCTAGACAGCATATTAAAAAGCAGAGACATTACTTTGCCAACAAAGGTCCATCTAGTCAAGGTTTTCTTGACTTTGGCCACCTGATATGAAGAGCTGACTCATTAGAAAAGACCCTGATGCTGGGAAAGATTGAGGGCAGGAGAAGGGGACGACAGAGGATGAGCTGGTTAGATGGCATCACTGGCTCAATGGACATGAGTTTCGGTAAACTCCAGGAGTTGGTGATGGACAGGGAGGCCTGGCGTGCTGCGGTCTATGGGATTGCAAAAAGTTGGACAGGACTGAGTGACTGAACTGAACTCCATCTTCCTGAAAGTAGAAGTTAGATGTGTTTTCAAGGGCTATAATCACTTAAATTGCTGATATCAGTAGCTAAGAAATATTAAACTCAATTTCAGCATCATGGCTTGGTTATTTAAATTCTTATTTCCTTCTACATTTTGAAAATATCTGATTTGTGTGTATTAAAGTAAGAGGCAGCATTGCTCCTTGCTTTAAAAAAATAAGCAGGTAAGTTGATTGCTTTATTGCATGAAGAATTATTGCATGTGAAACTACTGTAAGGATAATCAAAGTCTTAATTCACTGAACTCCGACTAGCTTCCAGTCCTGGGGGACCACAGTTTGTCAACAAAAGCAAATGTGAAAGGTGTTTGGTCTGAAAGCATCTGCTGGAAGCTAGAGATGGGCTTAGAGTCATAACTGATATTTCAACTTCTGTGGAGGAGAATGATCTGTTAATGCAAACATAATTAGGCACTCAAAGACTTGGGAGACTAGCTGATGGTGACCGAATGGAAGCAGTACTAATTCAAGAACGTGAAGAACTGGTCTTGAGTCCCAGCTTGGCCTTGAGTCATTGTATGAAATCTTGCTCAAGTCCGTTCAACTTCCTAAACTACAGCTACTGTGCTGTTTAGTGTTAAATGAATGTATTCACTGTTCAAATGAAAACTGATATTTATGATGATGACGAAGATGTAGCCTGATCCATTTGCTGATCTATATAATAGCTGTTATTTTGAAGATTTGCATTTGTTTAGTTTTGAAATGCTACAAAGTCATAGGTTTGCAGATTGAAAAAGAACATTTAAGGTTATCTAGGTAAGTTTCTATAGAACATTGATTCTCAACTTTGGCTGCACATTAAAATTACCCAGGGAGCTTTTTAAAAGCTTCGATGCCTTGGCCCATCTCCCAGAGATTTTGATTGAACTGATCTGGGGTGAGACCTGATCATTAGTACTTTTAAAAAGCTCCCCAGGTGACTTTAAAGTGTATGGGGTTGAGACTCACCAATCTGGATAAACGTCTCCAGTCCTGACTCAAGATGTCACTCAACCTAAGTAATTCAAAATTCCCGTTGGTCTGGTAATTTTCAAAACAGGGTTGGAAAAGAGGGCTAGTTTATCTTCTAATTCCTCCATCTCTCTCCCTATGCCCTAAGATGAGGCCTCGATGTACATTTTGAAAGTGTTCCCTAGTAATTCTGACACTCATCTTTTATTTTCACAACCCCAAGCCCCTATCTTATATCCTTTTGGCCTTCCAGCTAGGAGCTGACCTGATGCAAATGTACCTTCAAGGCTAAGATATGCTCTGTGGCATTCATACTTGCTTCTGCCTGAACATCTTCTATGACAGGAAATTCATTAACACCTTAGCAACTCTTTTTGTCTTTGGAGAGTCTTCAAGAAGGTCAGATGTAAAGATGACAAGGAGACAGATTTCAGCTCAACACAAGGATGTGGTCATTTGAAAACAAGTTCTAACTTGAGTTATAACGTCTCTTGAAATTAGCTAACTTTTTTTGAATACTGACTACCTTTCATTTACTAAGTTTTCTACCCCAAAACAACCTTGTGAAGATGTTATAATCATCTCTTCCTGTTTAAGCAAAAGGCTGTTTTACTAATTTTGATAAGAAAACTGAGACATATGCAAGATAAGTAAGTTGACAGAGTCAGCCAGTAAATTGTCAAGTGGGATTTGAGCTGTAGCTATCACTCCCATGCTGTGTTTTGACTTAAGACTTCCATCTATAGCCAGTTTCATTTGTTTTTAGTTTTCTTTTTGCTTTATCTTAATGTGTCATTCAGTTGCTAAGTTATGTCTGACTCCTTGTAACCCCATAGACTGCAGCACACCAGGCTTCCCTATCCTCTCTCCTCCACTGTCTTCCGGAATTTGCTCAAACTCATGTCCATTGGTGATACCATCCAAGCATTTTTAATATGAAATGGTGTGTATAAGTAACACATGGAAAATAGATTTTCAAGACGGATCATGTCTATGAAGAAAGGGTTGAAGGGGATGAAGGGATGCTGTCAGAGCCAACATTCAAGAAAGGATTGGTGGGCTTCCCTGGTGGCTCAGTGGTTAAGAACAAACAAAAAAAGCTGCCTGCTAGTGCAGGAGACCCAGGTTTGATCCCTGTGAAGCAACTAAGCCCCTGAGCCACAGCTACTGAGACTGTGCTCGAGAGCTCACACTCCACAACTTCTGAAGCCCGCACCCTACACCTGTGCTCTGCAACAAGAGGAGCCACCGCAATGAGAGCATCCCAACAAGACAGCATCCCAACTAGAGGGTACCCTAACTGTTTATCACAACTAGAGAGGACTCCACGCAGGAACGAAGACCAAGCACAGCCAAAAATTAATAAACAAATAGAATAGCAAGGAGGTCAAACCAGTCCATCCTAAAGGAAATCAACCCTGACTATTCATTGGAAGGACTGTTGCTGAACCTGAAGCTCTAATACTTTGGCCACCTGATGCAAAAAGCTGACTCACTGGAAAAGACCCTGATGCTGGGAAAGATTGAAGGCAGGAGGAGAAGAGGGTGACAGAGGATGAGATGGTTGGACAACATCATCAACTCAATGGACATAAGTCTGAGCAAACTCCAGAAGATGGTGAAGGACAGGGAATGGCATGCTGCAGTCCATGAGGTCACAAAAAGTCAGACATAACTGAGCAGCTGAACAACAACAAAATTAAGAAAAAAAAAAAAGAATGGATTGGCAACCAGATCTGACGAATCAATCTAGAGGTAGGTTTATGGAAGACGACATCGGTGAGGGCAAGGTGACTAACCCTGCTGGCTCTTCCCTTGGCTGCTCTTTCCAGCAAAGTGTGAACTCAGGTCACTGCTTGCATTTAGAGGCAAAACCTGTCACTCCCCAGAGGAGCTCCTTGTACTGGTTGGTTCACTAATTCACTGCTGACTGGGCTTGTCTGGTAAGAGAACACATTAAATATTTAAACCTTGTCCTTCCTCGGATGCACAGCAGCAAAGATGATTTTCCACGGAATTTAGCATTAAATTCAGGCAATTTGTACAGCTGTGCATATAAATGGCTTTTCACATAATCTCTAGAGGCCAGGGTCAATGTTCCTCGTACATTTTAATACTGTAGATGACATAGCAACATCCTTCCAATTTATGTTCCCTCATAATTGAAAGGGGCTTAATAAAAGTGAGGAAAAGGCAGTATGTATACAGCAACATCGATTTCTGCTGACAGTTGAGCAGAAGTTAATTGTAATTTTAATGTAATTTGTTCCATGGGTGATGTTGAACCCCTGGAACATAACTAAATCCATTTTAGAAGAAATAGTTGTGTGTGTGTCTGTGTGTGTCTGTGTTATAATATTAGAATGACCCAATTATACAGCTGTCATGAAGATACCAAATATAACTTCCCCAGATGAATGCTTTAATTATTTTTCCCACAGATATATTTGTTTAAATAAATGGAAGCCTGTTGTTTCAATCAACACAGAATTTTACCCAATCAGATTTTGGGGTGACACAGATATTATGTTGCTTGGAATAAACTCACACATTATATATTAAAATACAAGTGTAACAGTCCTAATTGCTCAAGTTAAGCTTATCTGCATGAACTGTAGTTAATATTTATTCTCAGTGAAGCAGTTTTTTATTGTTATTTTTTCATTTAGTAGAGTAAGGACATGCTAATAGTTTTCCTGCTAATTCAAACATTTCCTGCTGTTGATAAAAACAAATGTAAAACTTAAGAACGACGGTGTTCCCTGGCTCTGAAATTTGCTAATTGCAGAGCTATTCAATTATAGGTAATATCCTTTTATTGCTAATAAGATTACAGTGTGTCAACACAACTGCAATTCTGAAACAGAATTTGCCCAATTTGCCTTCTATGGAATTTAAAACTGTTTTGTATAAAAGGTTTTAGAAAATTAGCACTGAAATATGAATGAAAAGGAGAAGAAATAAGTAAAACACATCTAATTCTTCCCCCCCTCCAGATGTTTTTCTCTGAGGACAGTTTAAAAATGGATTTTGCCACCAAAAGAATAAAAAAAAAATGAAAGAAAAGAAAGAAAAGAAAACCAACAACAAACCAGGCAGATGATTGATTCTATTGTTATCCAGGTTAAAAATGTCTTTAACTTGTTTGCAGTCTACTATTATGAAATTTGGTATTATCTAAATTCCCCACCCTCAGCCAGTGTCTAGTATTATTTTAGGTACAGAATAAGCAAAAATGAAGGCTATGGTTTAGATCACAAAATCAAAAAAGCATCAGAATCAACTAGATGGGAGACAAAGAGGCATGTAAAACAAATGTTCTGGGATGTATTAAATGTATTAATCAATGTTCTCCAGAAGAATAGAATCAATAAGAATATATGCTGTGTGTATATATTATATATAATATGTTATATGAAATACATACATAATGATATTTATTATAAGGAGTTGGCTCATGTTATTTTGGAGGCTGAGACACCCTGTGATTTACTGTCTGCAGGATGGAGACCCAAGAAATCCTATGGATTAAAGTCTAATCTGAATCTCAAGGTCTGAAAGCCAGGAGCCAGTGTAAACCCTAGTCTAGGGGCAGAAAGACCAATCTCTCAGCTCTTGCATTTAGGCAGGGAGAATGAATGCTCCTTCATTGCCTTTCCTTCTATTCAGGTCCTCAGTGGATTAGATGATGCCCACCCACAAGCAGGGAGGACAATCTATTCTATTGATTCAAATACTAATCGCATCCAGAAATAGTCTCACAGACACACCAGAAAGAATGTTTATTTCTGGGAACCCTGGGACCCAGCCAAGCTGACACATAAAATTAACCATTGCACTGGGTCTTATCTCAGACCAGCCAAATCAGACTCTTGGAACATAGAATGTGAGGATGTGCATGCTATAGTTGATTCCTAAGGGGCTTCTCAGGTGGGCTCCGTGGTAAAGAATCTGCCAGACAATGCAAGGAGATACAGGAGGCAGTTTCGATCCCTGAGGTGGGAAGATCCCCTGGAAGAGGAAATGACAACCAACTCTAGTATTCTTGCCTGGAGAACCCCATGGACAGAGGAGCCTGGTGGGCTACAGTTCATGGGGTCCTAAAGAGTCAGATACGATTGAGCACATATGCACATGCTTCTTGTACACATGATGTTTGAGAACCACTGGCCTAAAGGCTCATGAATGGCTTTTGTGAATATCTGGTGTCCCTCAACCTTGGCCTTTGGCTGCAAAGACCCACAGGGTGACTTTTGATTTTCTTCTAAGGAAAAGACTGTACTTATCCACTTACTGTCAAACAGCTACAACAGAGGTTTTCAGGATGATGATGGTCTTTAAATGAAATGACAGCAACAATGCCAGAAAATATAGATGTCTAGGCTCCTCTGTACATAGTGGGACACTTTAAGAGTATGAATGACTGCTTGCTTGGGAAGTCTGATCTTTCTTTCTAAAATAATGTTTCCAAAAATATAATCTATGGATCATGTATATCAGAATAATTTATGTTTCCAGACACATTCAATTAAAATCACAGAGATTGGATCTACAAATCTGTATACCTTAACATGCTATATCACAACTTCCTTTCTTACCACCACCATCATCGGCATTTGATGAGCTTAGGAGAGAACTTACTTCTCTTTTCCCTGGATTTAGGGTAAATAATGGTCTCTGTTTGCCTGGGACTTGTCCAGATTTAACATGATAAGTCCCATATTCTGGGAAACTCCCTGAAGAGTGAAAGTCATTCAGTTGTGTCCAACTCTTTGTGATCCCAGGGACTATATAGTCCATGGAATTCTCCAGACCACAATACTGGCATTGGTAGCCATTCCCTTCTCTCCAGGGGATCTTCCCAACCCAGGGATCAAGCCCGGATCTCCTGCATTGCAGGCAGATTCTTTACCACCTGAGAAAGCAGGGAAGCCTGAGAATACTGGAGTGGGTAGCCTATCCCTTCTCCAGCGCATCTTCCTGACCCAGGAATTGAACTCTCCTGCATTTCAGGTGGATTCTTTACCAGCTGACCTACCAGCGAAGCTCTAGTCCTGAGCAGATTGGAACAGGTGGTCCCCCTAACTAAGGAAAGCCTGGTGTGCTGTAGTCCACGGAGTCGCAGAATCGGACACAACTGAGCGACAGAACAATAATAATGACAACTAAGACCTAATTTCAAGTTTCCTTCTACCACACATCAGCTATAGGGCTTTGAACATAACACTAAGCCATTTTGAGATACCATTTCCTCATCTGTAAAATAGCTATAATATCCATTGCACAGAGATAAGAGTGTAGATTAAATGAAATTAGATGTGATTTCACATATAAGGCACCTATAAGCACATGTTCTATAAATGTTATTTATTTTCTCTATTGTTGGCAAAATCCTATTCTCAGGCCCCAGGGGAGGATCCTGTTCTATACAACAAGAAGGTGGGTGCCATTGAATTTGTTTCACCTGCCAAAAAGAGAGAGCTACTTCTTTGTCAGTAAATAACAGGTTGTCATGAGCTGTTTTCAGGCAGATTTTTTTTTCAATTTGCAAATATGCAAATTGAGTGAATGTTTCACTTCATTTCCATGTGAAATTAATTAACTAAAATTCTGGATATAAACAACAAAAAAAGAAAAATGAATTCAAAATAGGGGGCTGTTAGAATTTAGATAAGACATTTGGAATCATATAAATCAAAGAGTTATATGGATAAAACCTTAAGGTTAGGTTATGTTCCTACTACTAACTATAATAGGCTATGAAGATTCGTACAAATCTTAGTTTTTCTAGACCTTCGATTCCATACTTATAAAAGGATGAGGTTGGAATAGTATATTAAAGTTATCTTGAAAGTTCCTTCAAGCTTTTTCATTCTGTTCTAGTTAAATTATTATTTTGCTTCTCTTGGAATTCTCTTAGCAGGCAGATTCTTTACCATCTAAGCTACTAGGGAAGCCCAAGTAAAAAGGAGCTGAATACTTTGAGACAATTAAATGCTGATTACTTTTATATTTTTCTCCTTTATTTTGAATTAAAATGTTTTTTCTAACTAGTGTTATTCCCACTAGTCTTAAATATGTCCTTAGAAACACTAAAAATAACTCTATTTTCTTCCTCATGAATTGGTTCTTCAGCTACTTGAAATGAATGACCACATTAAGCTTTAGCAAATTTTGTTTATACTTTGCTGGAAGTGGAGATGACCTGGCCATGTTTAACCATGGTAGATTTGATTGAAGCCCAAGGTTTCTCAGGCCAGGTATTGCTGTTCTGACCAATTTATGACTGAATGGCTAAAATCCAGACTAGATTTGGAGAGGCATGTATTAGCATCAAGTTGGGACAATCCAATAAAAGGGCTGACCCTTTCTTAGTCAGTTAGCTTAGAATAAGTTCAGAAATCAAAGGTTAAAGCAGATTGAGGAAAGACTGAGTCCGTAAGAGCTCAAGCATAGAGACACTCCTTTCTAGAATGGGTCGATCTGGCTGGGAAGTCTGTGGGTAGAGATTGAGAAACAGAAGTGTTTAACCATAATAATAGCCTAATTTGGAGCTGAGAGGACAGAAGACTTAAATCTGGGTTGGAAAGACCATTCATTCCTTCAGTCATTAATTGACCAAATGACTGTGAGTACTCACTCTGTGATAGGCACTGTTTGGGCACTGGATCTAACAAGGTAAGTTTCACTTTTATGCAATACAGCGCAGTATACCAAACCTAACCACCTGTCAAGCACCCTCCTTCTAGGGCACTCATGATTCTTATTGAGACTTCCTGTGATTAAATCATGGGAAAAATTGTGATATATGACATGTTAAAATGTACAGATCTCTGGATCCATTCTCAGTGATTCTGATTAAACAGATCTTGCATGAGACTTGGAAATATACAGTTTTAATAACCTTCCTAAACTATTCTGAAACATCAGGCAGGCCCATAGATTGCATTTTAGAATGATAATTTTTCAAAGGAGAGATTAAATTTCCCAAGCAATCTGTCCCTTACTCTCTTAAAGGGCCCTCTTATGTCCTGGATACCTGTATCTGCCGAAGTTGTAATTTCTTTTTATTGATTCATGGCTTGTTCAACGCCTTGACAATTTCTTTATCATTCCTCATGTTCATGACCACTTCCTAATTTCCACCAGACCTTAAGGATCTGCAGATAGACTTTCACTCACCAACATTACTCTTTAAGGATGGGCCCAGAATTAGTCAGGTAGATATATTCTACTACCAGTGGGTATTAGAAGTTTTCTGGACAGTAAATTTTTACTGATGCAAAGAGTGTATTTTTCTCTTTAGTAAAGTCATGTTTTCAGCTTTCATTGATATGGTAGTTAGTTAAAGCTTCCCTGGTGGCCTAGTGGTAAAGAATCCACCTACCAACGCCTGCCTGCCAATGCAGATGTGGGTTCACTGCCTGGATTGGAAAGAGTCCCTGGAGAAGGAAATGGGAAACAACTCTGGTACTCTTGCCTGGAAAATCCCATGGACAGAGGAGCCCGGTGGGGTACAGTCCATGGGGGTCACAAAAGAATCAGACACGACTTAGCAACTAAACAAGTTAGTTAAAACATTCATATCTTTCGCGTATTTCTCAAATGAAGTTGTATCCTGTTGAACACAATCACCTCCATGCATTGGTGATCAGCTCCTTTACTCAGGGGAGAGCTGAATTCTCAGTCTGTAACTGTTCCATGTTTCGCTGAGTTGACCTTTCCTGAAGTAGCTGCTTCAAATCTTCAATCCTGTTTCTGATTTCCAGAATTAATCCATGGTACCTAGATTCTTGGATGCCACAGAAATCCCGGTTTCAGTACCCTACACCATAATACAAATGATTTTGTCCCATTGCAAGCGTTTATCTTCACTGATCTGATCCTAACTCCCAACACTTCTACCTGTTCAAATCCTTCAACGTCTTTCGGGATCAGTCACAAGCATTCTCCATTCTATTCTCAGCTCTTTCATTGAATGGTCCTTTAATCTTCTAGCTTAACCGGAATATGGCTGTGCTGAAGACACTGCTTCTCTGTAACCCCTTGAATGGAGACTTTCTTCTGTGCTGTGCATAACTCAAGTGTCTTTCCTATGACCTATCAGCTACTTGAAAACCACTTCTTCTTCTTCCTCCTTAAAAACACTAATCATTTACAGTTTCAACACAATAGATAATTTTTAGCTTCTGCTGCTTTTCATTTCCATTTTTTTTTCCAATTTTTCTCGCTTCCATCACAGTCACTTACTGGTATCTTAGTTACTTTCCCCATTCATAGGGCATCTAACTGTCACCTCTCTCCATAGCTATGATTTTTTAGGGGTTTCCTCATGCAAATAGAAGATACATCCAATTCCTACAGTCTTAGAACCTTCATCTATTTGTTTCTCACAACATTTCCTTTCAGTCTCACTTGGTCATCCCATCATGTAATCATTACTTGCTGCTGCTGCTAAGTTGCTTCAGCAGTGTCCGACTCTGTGCGACCCCATAGACGGCAGCCCACCAGGCTCCCCCGTCCCTGGGATTCTCCAGGCAAGAACACTGGAGTGGGTTGCCATGTCCTTCTCCAATGCATGAAAGTGAAAAGTGAAAGTGAAGTCACTAGGTCGTGTCCAACTCTTAGCGACCCCATGGACTGCAGCCTACCAGGCTCCCCTGTCCATGGGATTTTCCAGGCAAGAGTACTAGAGTGGGGTGCCATTGCCTTCTCCGAATCATTACCTATATCTATATTATTCCCAAAATGTGAGTTTCAAATGTTTTAATAATCTCTGATTACTAACTTCTATTCTTCCAACTTGCTTTAATACTTTTATTCCAAAACTTTACAAACACGTGAAAATTGTAATTCATTTATCCTAACACCATTTCATTGTACATCAATTTCTTTAAGTCCTCAATTTCCTTAGAAACATAGATTTTTTTTTCCTTCCAGTCCTGTGTTCTCTTGCAAATTTTATAAATTCTCTGTCCTTTCTCACCTGAAATTCTGTTCACCTGGAATATCCCTAACTCTGGTTAGCTCACCTATCCTTTTATTTTGCACCTATGAATGAGTAGCCCAATAATCAAGAGAAAATTCACTGACTGGACTTTAAATTTATGTCCACAGTATCAAAAGAAGACACTGATAGGCTATCCTACTAAACCTTCCTGTTAAATGTATTTACTTTTCAAACTGACAGTTTCATGTCTTATCCTCAAATCTTCAATACCCACTCCCCACATACAGTCTTAGTTGCTGACCTTGTACATAATAAGTGGAATTAGATGAAAATTGGTTAATCTCAATTAAAATCCCACGACTCCACTGTATCATTTCCCTTATTATAGTTTTCCTTGCTATAGTTTCCCTTATTATAGTAAAAATGATGTCCATACTTAAGGCCAAGCTAATCTGTGTTGCCAATTCCATCTACTCTTACCATCTTAAGGACTGATTTCTGCAAGTTAACTCTTTTTCTCCTGATACATCAAATCTCCACTCTTTACTGGTTCTTTCAAAATAGTTTAAAAAATATTGTCCCTCATATGTATACCTATGACTGATTCATGTTGATGTTTGGAAGAAACAAACACAATTCTGTAAAGCATTTATCCTTCAATTTAAAAAATAAATTTAAAAAAATATTGTCCCTTACCCTAGTATAAGCTTACAGTCAAAAATACTGTTGTTTTGTTTCTATTTATGGGGGAAATATCACAAAAGTAATTCTTTAGATCTGTGTTTTCTACATGCTCATCTCACATTTTGTTTCCCACTCATATCCATCCCAACTGGACACTGGACCTCATTGTTGTATATAAACAGATCTTAATAAGGTCACCATGAATCTCCATCTTCCCGTGGAGAAGGGCTAGTTTTCCATCATCTTTGCTAGCACCCTCTACAGTATTAGTATTTAAGATGACTCATTATTCTGTCCATAAGGAAACATGTTTTTCTCTGCTTCTAGGACACCATACTCTCCTGGATTCCCTCTTACTTCATGAATTGTACTTGCCAGTCTTGCACATTATCCATGAAATCTCTAATGGCCAAAATTGCCCTAAGATTGGCCTCAGCCTACTGACCCTCTTTATCTATATTCTTTCACCATGTTGTCGTATTCAATCTTATCGTTTCAAATACATTTATTTTCTGTTTTGGGACTTCCCTGGTGGTCTAGTAGTTAAAAGACTCCATGCTCCCACTCCAGGAGACACAAGTTTGTTCCCTGGTTGGGTTTGACCCCTGGTCTGGAAACTAAGATCCTGCATGCCACATGATGCAACGAAAAAAAAAAAAAAACTCCATCCAAATATTTCTCGAGTGCCCAAGTCCGATATGACCAACTAACATAGCCAAACAATTACTACTAGGGTGTTCAAGAGGTATCACAAATTGGCCAAAGCAGAAGTATCAATTACAGTCCTCCACCCCAGTCCACAACATCCCATCGCCTCAGGAAATGGTACTACCATTGTCACCTGGATGCTCAGGCTACAAACCCAGGAGTTAATGATTCTTCTTTTCGCATTCTAGATCCAGTGTATGAGTTAAGTCCTGCTAGCTCTACTGTCAAAATAAAACTAAAATTTGACCACTTCTCATTTCTATTGCTAGATAGTAGTCCCAGGAGCCACAATCCTTATGGGAATACACCAAGAACCTTCTTAAATATCTGCTTCTTATATTCTCCTTATTCTAGAGATCATTCTCCACAGAACAGCCACAGTGATATTTTCAAAAGTAAATCAATGCATTTGCAACAACATGGAGAGACCTAGAGCTTGTCATACTGAGTGAAGTAAGTCAGAGAAAAAGAAATATCATATATCACTTATGTGCAGAATCTAAAGAGAAATGATACAAATGAACTTATTTACAAAATTAGAAACAGACTCACAGATTTAGAGAATGAATTAATGGTTACCAGGGAGAAAGGGTTGGGGGAAAGGATAGTGAGGGAGTTTGGGATCGACATGTACACACTGCTATATTTAAAATAGATAAGGAACAAGGACCTACCGTATAGCAGAGGGAACTCTGCTCAATATTATGTAACAACCTAAATAAGAAACTAATTTGAAAAACAATAGATACATGTATAACTGAATCACTTTGCTATATGCCTGAAACTATCACAATATTGCTTACCAAATATAATCCAATATAAAATAAACAGTTAAAAAAAAAAGAAAAAAAATCAATACATGTCCTTAATCAGTATAAAATCTTGTATAGACTTTTCATGGCATCTAGAGTAAAATCCTCCTGTAACCTCCAAGATCTACATAATAATGGCCTCTGAATATGTCTCCAGATTTATCCATATTCATTCTCTCAGTGGTTGATGATACAATATTCACATTGCCATATTTTCTGTCCCTTGTACATCCCAAGATCTTTTCCATCTCAGAGCATCTGGGCTAGTGGATTTTTCTTCTTGGACCGTCTTCTTCCTGCATTTTTGTATAGCTACCTGCTTCTTATTCAGTACTCAATGTAAATATTGCCTCTCCATCAAACATCTTCCTTTATCACTCTAGGGGTTCTCTCTCAATCAGATGTTATTAAGTGATTCTTTTTTTATGTTTTTTTAATTGACATAATCAGTTCCTGAAATTAGCTTTGTTGTTGTTCTTCTATGTGTCACCACACTTTTTACCATTACACTCCTCTTTGAAATGTAAGTTCCTACAAATATTAGACACTGTATTCCCAGGACCTGTAAAATGCATCTGGCAAATAATAAACACTATATACATTTTGACTGACAAAGAGTCACGTTAATTCTTTATCTTGCATTTTTGCATCTGCTATGCTATCACTTAAGTGTGTTTTTAAGATAGTATCTCACTGTCTTGATTTTGGTCCTTTGTCCTGGCCAATTGACTCAACTTCATATATGAATCTCTTACCCTTTATCTATTGCCTTTTCTATTAGCTCTACTTCCTAGTTTTATAAACAAATACATTCTGTTTTCTAGCATATATTTGTTTTAAGTGTTTTGTTGAAGCATTTATATATAAAATGGAGCTATAAAATGGCAACCACTGAGAAAAGGCTAAAGGGTCTATTTTGTAATTTGAAAGGACTCAAAATGAGAATTTTCTCTCCACCTTACTCTTGTTTTTTTGGCAAAAAGTAACAGGCTTTTAACCTGTGAGTCAGTTTCCTCATAAATCAATTGGAGATTGCCATATTTAGTTTGAAAGGCTGCTTTGAAGTTCAGTAAAATATGATTTATATAAAGAAAGCACTCAGTACAAAGTTCAGCATGGAACTTGTATCAAAAAAAAAAGAATGAGCTACTTCCTGGTCTGCATGGGCTAAGGAAAGGTGAGCCCAATATAGGCAAGGAACAAAGAAAGGCCTCATACCCTTGAGCATATTACTTTATATATTTCAGTTTTATAATTTCACCTGAATTACTAAATTACCTTTTAGCATTTTATACCCCTTTCTTCTGAAATGAGAGGCTTGATCAGACAATCTAAGTTCCTCTAGCTCTAGACTCTCTCATCAGATTAAAGAAATTTGCACGGGAGACTGAGAGAAGGGAGATGTTCTGTCTCAGACCACAAGAGTCCAGTTTTCTAGCTCTAGTTTCGTTTATACTCAAGGATATTTACATCCTATATCTCAGCCCTGGATTACTGGCTTGTTGTCCATGTCAAGTCACTGACTATAGTTGCTTTAAAAGAAGTGGATTATAAGGGAAGAAAAGGCTGCACAAGATGGGATAATATTGAGCTTGGACCCTTCAAGGGGAATGCAGGGTAGTCATAGAAGGAAATTGTAAAGGAATGCTTCAGAGAACCTGAGGTCTCAAGAAATATGTTGAAGGAATCTAGGAGAGAGCAGAGACTCACTGACTTCTAAGAGGGGGTTATTTTTTACTTTTTGTTTTTGTTCAGTACCTTCATATCGTTTACCAGCCTTGGGATGTGGAGAAGAGTAACAGAGATGGAGACAGAATACATGGGCTACATGGGCTTAAGATCGAACCCTACCACCGTTCAGCTGTGTGGCCTTCCCCAGCTGTCATTTAATATCTCCAAGTGTCAGTTCCATCATTTGTAATAATTGATATCTTTTCTAGCTCATAATTCCTACTTCAGATAGATGACCAGATACATTTTAAATAAAGTGAAACAATTTATCAATGTTTCCCAATCTTTCCTAATAATAAGAATTCTCTGCAATTTTGGTCAAACATACAGATTACAAAGATTTACCCTGAGAAAGTCTGATGTAATAGACTCTGTGTGGGGACCATAATTTATGATTTTAACAAATAATCTTTTTTTTTTTCATCTGATAAATTTGGAAGACGCTGAAATGATGGTGCTGTTAATGTTAATGGTAGATTACTTAAGACTGAGAGCTGAGGAGTCCTGGGTGAACAAGCCTCTCCAAGAGAAGGGACTGCAAGGTGTTCTCTCTCTGCATGGTTCCCATTTGTGTGAGGGAGATAACACAGCAAGCCCCTTACATCTGAACCTGCAAGCTGTGAACTTTCAAAGATGCGAATGGGCGTTCACAAGCTCGATCACGTAAGTTAGTTCACGTGTCCAGTGTACATTGTTACGTGCGTGCCTCCTCTATAGTGCTTGTGCTTTTGTACAGATCCTCCGTCTCCTCTTGCTGCTGATCCTTCAGCTCTGCCATCCCCCACTCCTCTCCTTCCTCTGATCAGTAACTCTTGTTACCTGTTCACTTGATGCCAGCCCCTGTATGCTGGCTGTTGTACTATACTATTGTACTTTTCAAGGTACTATATTGTAAAGAATGTTTTCATTATTTTTGTGTTTGTTTCTAATGCATTATTTGCATAAAAATATTATAAATCTATTACAGCACAGTACTATATAGCTGATTGTAGTAGTTGGGTACCTAGGCTAACTTCATTGGACTTACAAACAAATTAAACCTACAAATGTGCTCTCAGAACAGAACATGTCCATATATAGAGGATTTACTGTAGTGTCTAGTAATACACAGGTATCGTAGTGTCTAGTAATATTTACTACTGTGGGACAGAGATGGGGGTATGTGTTTTGTTTGGTTTTGTCTATATATCTAACTAGCTACCTACTTACCGTTATCCATCTAATATCTACTTATTTACTATTACTATGCTTTGAGAGCTAATACTAACTCTAATCTAGAATCATAATTCTGCTAATGATAGACTGACCTTTTATCACAATTACATATAATAAGATTTATATTTTTGTAAGACATCACATGTAAATAATGGAGAAAGAGAGACAGAGATATAGGAAGAGACAAGAAGAAGAGACAGAGAGCAAGGCACATTATAGTATTATGATGTTACAATCACACCTGTTTCAGTCATAGTTAATTACTAATTTAAAGTCAATATTTTCTCATATAGCCATTTATAGACATAAAACTACAAAGATATTACTTTATTTTTTCTGTTACTTATTTTTATTTAACTGGAGTATAATTGCTTCATGATATTGTATTCGTTTCTGCTGTACAACATGAATCAGCTATAAGTATACATATATCCTCTCCCTCATGAGCAAATATTTTACTTTAATTTTGGCTTATCAGGTAGACATTTAAACCCTGGAGACTATTAGGTTTATTGGCTTATGTTTGGTTAAGGTTGAGTTGATAAAGAAAATTGAGATACTATTTTCTATACAAACTAGCAGCAAGTTAGCAAGCAAATTGCTTTGAATTTCCAAAGTTCGAAGAGCCATTAAGTGTTTTTGCTCATCCATTCTCTAATTTCAGTTGATTCCAGTTACAAAGTAAAACCTATATGATTCATTACCAGCAAGAGACCTGGTGAAATTTAGCAAACTACCTTGAAGTATCAAGAATATTTTATTATTTCCCTGTAGCACTGCACTTGCCTTTGAGTAAGTATCTAAATGTCAGCAAAAAGAATTTCCAAGGATGTTTTCTAAGTTTGTGATACATGTATGGGCCTCAAGTCTACAGTTGGTCTTCATATCCATGTGTTCCATATCCATAGATTCAACCAAGGACAGAAAACATTTGAGAACCATTACAGAAATTTCCAAAAAGCAAAACTGGAATTTACTACACTGTCAACCATCTTCATAGGACTTACACTGTATTCATTATTACAGGTCACCCAGAAATGATTTAAAGTGTAGAGTAGGATGTGTGTAGGTTATACGTAAATGTTATGCCATTTTATATAAGTGACTAGAGCATCTGTGGATTTTGGTATCCTTGAAGAAGTCTCAGAACCGATTTTGCTGTTAACCTACAGCTGCTTTAAAACATAAAGTCTTAAGAAAACTCTCATCAAGAAGATATCATACAACTAACTGGTACCTGATGCACTTAAACTCATATGACCCTTCAGATTTCCTAGCTCATGGCTAAAGCATGAGTATCAATCTGACTTTGCACTTGACAGAGTAATGGGCTATGGAAGGGACGCTACAGAGGACACAGGGGCTGCCTGCATTTGTATCAGTAGTGGGTTGAGCTATCTGCTGTGTTTGGAGCCCAGGCAGAGTTTCAAAACTGTGGAATACATCCTACAGGGAGCAAAGTCAATGAAGACTAGTCACTTCACCCAGCCAACGACTATCTCACCAAATCTTAAATAAATGATTTTGGTTGGCCAGCCTACATATGATATTATAGGCTCTCATGTGAAAAAAATCTTATCATTAAAACTTCTGCTTATCAGTTGTTTTCCAGATTCCTTCCTAGATTACCTTTCAGCTTTACTTGGTTTCAGCCCACCTACTTGCCTAGTTCTCAGTCTTTCTACTACCTAACCTTTCTTTGCATTTGAGAGTTTAATTCTAAAAGGGTATCACCATGTATTCATTAAAAAAAAAATCTTGTAATGAAATTAGGGCTTGATGAATCTGAAAACATCTTGATACACAATTTGGATTGCATTATAACAAGATCACGCAAATGTTATTCATTGCCAGTCTAGCAAAGAGTAGGAGGTATTCTATTTATTCCTACTTAACAAATTTATCTAACATTTAAACTTTTTAACAAATAAAACTTAACACAGTGATTTAAAACAGTGAATATTTATTATCTTGCATTTTCTTTGGGTCAGGACCTCAGGGGTGGCTTAGCTGTGTGATCCTGGCTCTGAATTTTTCACGAGATTGTAAGCCCCCTACATATGAGCCTTCAAGTTGTGAACTTCCAAAGATGTGAACGTGCATTCCATCAGCATCAGACATGAGTGAAACTGCAGCTTGCCCTCCGTCTCCTGTTGCCGGCAGTCCTTCAGCTCTACCATCTCTCACCTCCTCTGCCTTCTCCAGTCAGTAACTCTTGTTGCCTATTCACTCAATGGCAGCCCCTGTACACCAGCTATTGTACCATACTACTGTATTTTCAAGGTACTGTACTGTCAGGTTAAAAATGTCTTCTTTTTGTGTTTGCTTATTTATGTATTATTTGTGTAAAAACTATCATAAACTTAGTAGAGTACAGTACTATATTGTTGATTGTGTTAGTTGGGACCCTAGGCTACCTTTTCTGGACCTTTGAACAAATTGGACTTTCGAACACATTCTTGGAACAGAATCCGTTCAAATGTAGCGGGCTGCTTATATTCAAGAATTTAGCCCAGGGTACAGTCGTCTGAAGATTTGACTGGAGTTTGAGAGATTCACCTCCAGGGTAGCTTGTTCACGTGGTGTTGACAGAAGACTCTATTCCTTGACACCTAGATCTCTCCGTAGGGTTGCTTGAATGTCTTCACAATACGGTGCCTGGCCTTCCCCAGAGTGACCCAAGAAAACTAAGGCAGAAGCCATCATGCCTTTTAAGATCAAGCTTTGGAAGTCTTAAGCTATCATTTCCACAACATCCTAGTGGTTGTGCAAGTGGCTTCATTCATTGTGGAAAGCGGCTACACAAGACCATGAGCACCAGGAGGTAAATGGTAATATCATTGGTGTCATCTTGAAGTCTAGCTACCAGAGTGAGGCATTAAGATACATTTGTTACAGTGGTAACAAATCAAATTGCCATGCCCTCAAAAGAAAATCACCTGGATAGGAATTATCCACAATAAAAGGTTGTAAAAGACCTTCAGTTTACTTAATTAATCCTCACAATCACTCTTTTGGGGCTAGATTCCCATTTTATAAATGAAGAAGCTTAAATTAAAAAAAAAAGTCATAGTAAGTTATTCACTGTTACTCAAGGAGTAAACTGCAAGACTATGTTTTGAACACAATCAGGGCAATGTATCCCATTTGAATTTCTGCAAAACAATATATATAACATTTTTTTCATCTTGACTTTCCTGATGGAGCAATATTCATAAGGGTATGGATCCTTATCATTCATATATTTTGACTTTTGCACTGCTAGGTCAGACTGCAAATTATGCTTAGTATTCTGTCACCTAGATGTTATCTGCATTGCCCCTTCCTCCCACAATTCCTGTTCCACTGATCCTTCATAAATAAGGCAAACCTGTATCTGAGAATCAGCACTGTGAAGTATTTAATTCTCAAAGGAAAAAAAGATCTCCTATTTGTCATCAGAAAAACATAGGCTTAAATATCATCATCACAAATGCTTACAGTTCTAGAGCTATTTTGTTTAGCATCCTTCCTGGAAATCGTTAGTCTGAACATCAGTTTTTGTCCTGTAGATGAAAAAGGACATTTTATCTTCTATCCTGCATCTTGGTGGCAGCTTCTGCTCTTCCAGATTCATGTTCCCTTTGGGAATAAATGTGTATAATAACTGCTATTTTCATTCCCACCGCACATCTTAGAGCACGGAGCCCTGAAGATATGTTCTGTCTCAGCCTTGATTCATGGCTGCTTTTAATGCCTACAGTTAGCATTTGGTGCACAGGGTTTCAACTCCAGTAAAAACACTGAAACTACTGCCAAAGAGGTGGAGTGGAAAAGCAAACTCAAACCACGGAGGCTGCTAAACTTATTCTGACCCAAAAATCTAAGATCCATATTGCAGTTTATTTAAGCAGCGGGAATTACAAAGCTTAGAATTTCATGTGCAAGAGTCCATTTCACTGATATTAAAAGACTTAGCTTTCTTCCTACTATAGGAAATCGATCACGACTTTGACTTTGTCCTTGATTCTTTCCTTAGTTTCCTGAACTCCAACTGTAGTGCTGAGTTCTGATGATTTCTTACCCCCCCAAACACAATTAGGGCATCTTCTTAAAAACCTCCAAGATTTGGAATGACAAATATGTGGCTGTTGGAGGGTCACTGCTACAATGAAGATTTATTGGGGACCTAATGCAAAAGAGATAGTCTCATTCACTAGAATCATCTACGGAAGAAACGCTTCATATTGTTGGGAGGACAAACGAGAGATTTCAGTTGACATCAGAGTTAGAATAATGCTCCAAAATGTGGATTTGAGTAAAAACAAGGGATCCATTTCCAAGCAACCATCTAAGGAACCTGGATCTGGTTAAAGTGCAGGCTGTTAGATGACCTAAAAATATTTTTAATCATCTTAAGTATAATAATGGTTTTGTGTTTGCACAGGAAAATGTCCTTATTTTATGAAGACTCGTGTTGAAATAAGTGGAATTGAAATGGCCTTACTGTCTGTAAATTGCTTTAAAATACATCAGCAAATAAAATAGGTGATGCAAATATGACACAATGTTAAAAATTGTTAAATGTAAGTAATGGATATCTGGGCATTTCATTCTTCCTACTTTTCTATAATAAAAGGAATAATTGTTGAATGAGGTACAAAAATTGGGGGCAAAGTGAATAGGTCAGGATGGCAGAAGAAAGGGTGAGCTCTGCTATCAGCATTCTACTTTCCCTGTCCTTCCCCGAAGCATCCTTCGGCTGCTATCTAAACAAATGTTGAACAAATACTTAAACACACTTTAAGAGTTATTAAATTATGTGCTTACCTTGAAGTCTGGACTATTTGGTAATTCTTCACATACCTGTATGTCAGACCCTCAATCCTTGGCAGAGAACCAGAACTAAAAAGTAAAGAAGATGAGAAGACATCAACCATACAATGAAAGAAAACGTCCCCTAAGGTGAGTTTAGGTAGAAAGATTGTATTCCTATATATCCTGAGTATGAGAACTTCAGAATCCAGAAGTCTGGGGCCATTTAAAAATGTTCCCAAGAGGTATTATTGCCTCACTGCATTTTCACAGGGACCATTTTAAGTTTTAAAAAAAATGTCATTATTCACGGAATAATTTGTTTAAATGATTGAAAAGCGGAGTGCATTTTTCTAAGGATTTCATGCAAGATGATTCATATTTTTAAACTTGTGGTGATCAAATGTTTCTTATCCTATTTTATCATAGTACAAAATAAATTATATGAAGTTGATGATAAACCAAAAAAAAAGCCTGCTTAGGGGTCATTGCTGAAGAGTTGGCCAACTATATGACTGGCCAAAATGAAAACTTGAATGAACGGTTTGACCAACCCAATATTTTAAACTCCCATATTTCTTTCAGAAGTGTAGAGTTTGGGCCTATCCTTAAGGATTTCCTATACATTTATCTTCTTCTCTTTTAAATTTTTTTTTTTTTTTTTTTTTTTTTACTGTGGTCCCTGTCACTTCACTGTTAGGTAATTTAGCATATACATACTGAGAAAAGGCTAACCATGGAAACATATGGTGTTTCCATGCAAATTAATCTGTATGTGTGAGGGAAAGTAACAAGACTGAAAAGTACTTTTTCCTCTACCACTTCTTTACACAATTTGCAAGGAAACAAGTGGTCAGCAGCAAGGATGACAGAAGAAAATGAGCTAATTAACTGTACAGTTGAGAGTTAGGAGAGATTGCAAAGAGAAGTCAGGAAGGCTCAGGCCAGCTGGATAATTTTATATTGTCATTAGTGATAATAAATGCTTGCTATTCATCAAAAGACTCTTAAATGGCATCAAGAAAAAAGTTCATGATCTTCCCAAACAACCTAAAGATGTTTAGTTTTCTTTTGTCTTTATGCATGTACATAGTAAAAGCTACTCTGGGTTTTACAATTCATTATCAGTGAACAAGTTCGATATTTCATATGTTAGAAAAAATATGACATAGCTAGTCCTTGCCATAATACTGGTTTAGACTAGTATTTCCTAATGGAGAAGGCAATGGCACCCCACTCCAGTACTGTTGCCTGGAAAATCCCACGGACGGGGGAGCCTGGTAGGCTGCAGTCCATGGGGTCGCGAACAGTCGGACACGACTGAGCGACTTCACTTTCACTTTTCACTTTCATGCATTGGAGAAGGAAATGGCAACCTGCTCCAGTGTTCTTGCCTGGAGAATGCCCAGGACGGGGGAGCCTGGTGGGCTGCTGTCTATGGGGTCGCACAGAGTCAGACACGACTGAAGTGACTTAGCAGCAGTAGCAGCAGTATTTCCTAAAGTAGCTTCAAAGTTGATGGAATTTAAAAATCAAAAGTTGAAACTAAGCATAATCCTTGATTATAGATTATTTAAAACAGACTATTGAAATATTGACCTTGAGTCTGGGTAAGAATAGCTTAATAATATTTTCCTTTATTAACTAAGATTTTGAGTCTCTTTCCTCAGCTGTCCCTTGGTATCTCAAATGGAATTTAATATGTGAATATTTGACTAAAGAAAAAACATAAAGCAAGTATATGTCTTCTCATTAAGAAAATAAATATTTTGATTGTATTGTGAGGGAGAACATACAGGCACAAATATACAGGCCACACTTTGCTGATTCAACATAAATTTCAGCATGGGCTGGATAGAGAATTTTGATCTGAATTAATTTTATAACATCTACTGAGATGAGAATTTTTTCTTAAACTATTGTATCCATAGAACTGGCTCAACACTTGACAACATTTTTGGTTGAAATAACCCTAGATAAAAATGTGTAGGAATTTTCAGTTCTCATAAGATTAGAAGAGATAAATAAAAGCAACAATATCCTTGAGCTAGAATTCTGAGCTTAGGGCATTGTACCTGATTATTTGTGAAATTAAGTTTAAACTTCTTAATCACATATAAAAGGCAAAGGAAAGAAATAAGAAAAGCAATGGTATCATCTACTTTTTTATGTATGTATTTTCATACACATTATAAACACATTTTTTTTAAGAGTGAGATGAAATTAGAAAGATGTGGGGAACTATAGAAAATAATCTACCAGATGGCAGGAGCTTAGAGAAGACAAGTTCTCTCACCTTCAGTGGTGAGATTAAGTGTGTCAACAAACTCCCAACACATATGCTTTTAAAAATGTAACACCATCCTTAGGTTTTTGAAAATAGGGAATAAAATTTTACTGTAATTAAAATGAGAAATAGTCATTCTCCATTTGGATCTGTTCCAGTTCTCACAAGGACAAATTCCTAAACTGCCATTTTCTTTTCCCATTATAGATTCTGGCACCAGGGCAAGATATTAGGATTTTAATGCCTTAATATATTCTATGAAATATACTAGTGTACTTTACTATTCTGACCTTTTGGCACATCATATTTTGATTCGGATGGCCATTCACTCTTTGCTCTCCAGCTCAGAAAGGCCATAAAAAGAGTGAAATGAATGGATTGACTATAGCTAGTCACAATACAGAATACTGAAAAGGTCATTGTATCTCATCCACTGTGCTATTATTCACAGAATATATAGGACCTTAAATATTTGATATCATAGTCTTGTGACAAATCCAAGAAAAAAATGGAACCAAGAATCACTTCTCATGGCACAATCGCACCATCAGTCAAGAATGAGAAATAGAGGGACTTGCCTGGTGACTCAGTGGTCAAGAATCTGCCTGCCAATGCACGGGATACAGGTTCAATCCCTGGTCCGGAAAGATCTTACAACCGCAGGACAAGTAAGCCCATGCACCACAACTACTGAGCTTGCACTCTAGAGCCCTCAAGTTGCAACTGCTGAACCCTCAAACTGCAATTCCTGGAGCCTGTGTCCTCTAGAGCCCATGCTCTGCAACAAGAGAAGCCACCACAATGAGAAATTTGCACACCACCACTAAAGAGTAACCCCCTCCTGCTGCAACTAGAGAAAGCCCACGCAGCAACAAAGACCCAGCACAACCAAAAATAATGAAATAATAAATAAATTTTAAAAAAAAGAATGAGAAATAGCAGAAACCTAGTACAACGGGAAAGGAAAATCATCTTCATTTTTTCTCATCTCTCCCTTTTTGGTAAAATACGTCCATGAACACATTCTCAAAAGGAAAAGGAGTTAGAAAGGCAATCTGAAATGTTAAGCTTGAAACTAACAAAACTTAGGAACTAAGATGTCTGTTAGTATTTTCCAAGAGGTGTTAGGTCATGTTTGCCTATTTGCTGGAGAAGAGATAAGAAAGCTGTACGTTAATAAAAATATAAAGAAATTTACTCAATTTAAGGTCTTAGAATAGAAAGCCTTAAGTGACATTTTCACTAATAGAAACTTTAAAACGTTCCTTTCCACCCACATGTGACATTAAGTAGCCAGAGGAGCCCCAAGTTCCCCATTACAGGTAGAAACAAGCTCCTAGGTGGTCTATTAACGACCATGTCTTACAGAGCTATGTTTATTGCTGCTGATATTTTGTTAGTTTACATAAAAATTAACCATAAAAAACACTGAGTCAAATTGAAGAGAAATGAAAAAGCAATTAAAGATTAAGATACAGAGCAACAGTGAAAGATTTTGGCAAAAAGCTCACTACTAATTGTTAGAAATGCAATTTAAACTACAATTATATCCATTTTCAATTAACAATTATTTAAGCTTAAAGGAAAAAGAAAATACCTAGTGTTCGTGAGAGTGGAAAAATGGTATTCTAATTTTTGTTAGGAATACAGATTAATAAATTTACTCAAAATGCCTTTTTGCACAAATACATTTAACATGTGCATAGCTTTAATCAGCAATCCAATTTTGGGGTTGTTAATCACAATGATATTAATAACAGTCAAAAACTGAAGACAACAGGAAATTAAATAAATTGATGTAAATTTCTATTTACATCACTTAACTTAAACTCATAAGGGTTTAGAACATGGTTGTGATATGTTGTACATGAAGAAAAGCAAGCAGCAACTTACTATCTTGAGTACATCTTCAATTTTGTAAAGTATGCAATTTTGTGTGTATGCATGTATAGTTGTATTTAAAAATCTATTTTTAATTTTAACAGTTATTAAGACTAACTGATTACATGATGGCATAATAGGTGATTTTGTGTGCAGGTAGGGAAAAGTATGATAGGATAAACACCAAAATGTCAGCAGTGGTTAATTCTGAGAGATGAAGTATGATTATGGATGTGTTTTGTATTTGTGTGTGGGTGTCTGCTTTTCTGAATTTTCTCAATACTTATGATCAATATGTACTTCTTTAAAAACTAAAGAAAACACTTATGCTTTTCTTTAAAAAGAACAACAGTCAGGATAAATTTATCCAAATGGTGATAAGAAATCAGAAAGGGAGATCTGAAATACAGTGATTCTTCAGAGATGCATAGGATGATTTCCTAAGCAAATGGATCACCCCTTTTTTGAATCATCATGTCTTCATCCAGGACTATTTTCTGGGGTTTTAAGATGGTTAAAGAAAGCTGAGCACTGAAGAAGTGATGCTTTTGAACTGTGGTGTTGGAGAAGACTCTTGAGAGTCCCTTGGATAGCAAGGAGATCCAACCAGTCCATCTTAAGCAAAATCAGTCCTGAATATTCATTAGAAGGACTGACGCTGAAGTTGAAACTCCAATACTTTGGCCACCTGATGCGAAGAACTGACTTATTGGAAAAGACCCTGACACTGGGAAAGATTGAAGGTGGGAAGAGAAGGGGATGACAGAGGATGAGACGGTTGGATGGCATCGCCGACTCGATGGACATAAGTTTGAGTAGGCTCCTGGAGTTGGTGATGGACAGGGCAGCCTGGTGTGCTGCAGTCCATGGGGCTGCAAAGAATCAGACATGACTGAGCGACTGAACTGATCTGAACTGAAGATGGGGGAGATACAAACTGAAAAAAATATATTTTTCTTAAGAAGAGGGTAAACTCACTAATTGCTGTAAAGCTAAGATTAATAAACGTGCTCATTCCTTTCAATTTTTTTGAAGAGGAAAAACTAGGAAATATGAAATGGCTCAAACTTTTCATTCATTACAAGGCCGTGAACTCAAGAAGAAATAGTCTATCTCTCAGATTCCTTTGAATTATGAAAATAATAGTCCTTTGGGATATGTGATCCCATCTTGATTTTATTTTGTGGACTACCATGATGCACCCAAAATATCAAAAAGAACTCAGTCCCAGTGACTCTGCTTTACAAAATATGATAGCATTCTTTTCTATGTTGCTCTCTCTAGTTTTTTTTTTCTTCCCATCATTTTCTGAAGCTAGCCCTCACAGAAATTGCTCACATTTAACATCTCATCTGTGTTTGAAATGATCGAGGGTCTCCAGAGGGGCTTCCCAGGTGGTGTTAGTGGTTAAAAAAGCAAAAAATCTGCCAATGCAGAGACTGAAGAAATGTGGGTTCAGTCCCTGGGTCAGGAAGATCCCCTGGAGGAGGGCACACCAACCCACTCCAGTATTCTTGTCTGGAGAATCCCATAGATAGAGGAGTCTGGCAGGCTAGAGTTCATGGGGCTGCAGAGAGTTGGACATGACTAAAGCGTGACTTAACATGCATGCGCATGCCTGATGCTCCAGAAAGGAATGAGTATTTTCAGAGGTAGTAAGACAAAGGAGAGGTTTCTTTATATTTTCGGAGGGTAGAGGTTCACACACTCCTATATCAGAGGAAATATACCACCTACTTTCTGGCAATTCCCTACCGTCTGAGAAAGACAACAGTCCATGCAAAGATTTTCAGCTCCAGGAGGCATAGAAACTATAGAATCACTTGAAAGAAATAAAATGAACTTGAAGCTTTTCAGAATACTCAGTTTGGCCCAATGTCTCCGCTGCCCTTGTTTGGGGGAAGGTGCAGGTTTGTATCGAAGTGAGATTACTGAATCTCTTGTCCATCTAGCAGAATGGAAGCTTGGAGTCAAATATGATTTGCCTTAATTAAAAAAAGAAACCTGATATTTCCCATGTATACAAATTCACAGTTGCAAATTTACACTGGCTACAGAAGTCTGAGAAATATATACAACCCTCTTGAACAAAACTCTGAGTGGAAGTCATATTCTTTTTGTTTTATTACATACATTTTTCCATGCTGCAAGGCAAAATGCTCTTCTGTAACTAATTCTTTTGTATTTGCTGTATTCTTTAGCTTTTTCCTACTCTCTGATGAACTCAATCTTTCAGAGTCACGTGATATGTGCATTTCTTTTTTATGGCATGGTTTTTATTGGAGTATAGTTGTTTTATACTTTGTCAGTTTCTGTGGTACAACAAAGTGAATCAGCCATATGTATAAATATCATCCCCTCTTTTTTGGACTCTTTCATGACACTTTCCTGGCCCTCCTAAGCAGGGTTATTTACTTTTGCTTCTAAGCAGAAGTCTATTTGGGAGATCCAATTTGTATAAACAAATGCTAATAATACTGAAGCAGTTCCCTATGAAGATGTGAGTGTTTTCCAGTCATGGCAGAGACCATTTATAACTATCTTATTTCATGAGCACCTACCCTGTAGCAGGCACTATGCTGTCTAGGCACACACACCAACAAAGATCTTTTATCCAGTTTAAAGTGTTACCTAATCAATATGAAGTAAAGTAAGATACCCTGAAAATATCACCTAGATGAATTCTCTCATGTTGCAGATGAGGAAACTGAGTCACAGAAAAAGTCTATTGCTTGAAGCAGTGGTCCTCCTATTTTAGCTTTTGGCAGAATACCTAGAGCACTAATTGTTAGACACAAATGTCGGAACCATCTCTAGAATTTCCATGCAGTAGTTGTAGGTCCTGAGAATCTGTGTGTGTTACACATTCCCTGCTGAGCTGATGCTGCTGACTGCGGCCCACATAAGGTGGCATGACACCCAGGTGCTTTGTATAATTATTCATGACACTATTAGTTATTCATGACTATGACATAAATATATGCAGATAATAAAAGAGACCATAGAAACTGGTTGCTTGTTTTTAGAGTTGCATTTAAGAAATAAAAAGCCCAAGGAAAAAGGTAAAAAAGATGCCTTTTTAGAGATATCCTTTGGATCAGGGTAAGCTGACTGGTTTGCTTGGTCTGGGGATTAGAGACAAACTTCCACTTTTCCCGGGCTGGGTCCTACTCATATTAACTCAGCATCTTTTTTTTTCCTTCTTAGATTTTCCCAAAGCCTTTGCAAAGCCCCCAAGTTTTTGTCTACTGACCTGTTGTCTCATGGCTGGAGAGCGAGGCTTAGGTTCCTGAAAGCTTTTTGTCCACCTACCTTCCAAGCACAGGATTTAGGCGAGCTCTCTGTTTACTTCCTGCTAGCTAGTGTTCTGGGGGGAAAAATACAGCCATGAGAAGGGAGCACGTTTCTAACATTTAAAGACAACCAACACTAGTTTCATTTTCTGGGTACATCAGGGCAGAATGTTAATGTCTGATCGCTCCCTGCCAGGCCATATAGCACAAGCTGGTATTTGATGGATCCAGAGAGTCAAAAAGCAATAATGTTTTAATACTTACATAAAACCACCTTTTGTTTAATAAGAATAAATAATGTTCCAATCATAATAATGCCAACTCTCTGCACACAGAGCTGAAGCATCTAATGAGATGGGACCTCCGGACGTGAGGCGGGTACAATAGGATGAAGAATGCTTCAGAACAGCAGGAAAAAAATAGTTCTAATCCCATGTACAGTTAGAGAAAATTGCTGAAGAAAACATCATATAATTAAACTAATTTTTTCAAGCTTCTTAAAGAAACAGATAAATGGTGTTCTGAAATTAGGAACAGGTGATGTGGGTTTTCAAAATAGAATTTTCCAATAGAGTCACTCAGAGTTTTTGAAAGTAAGACAAAACCAAACAGAAAAGCCCAGAATGGAACATTTTAAAAAGGAAAAAAGGTATACAAGCTCCTGTCTCCATGTTTCTACCTTTTCGCCATACTCTCAATGTGTCCATTTATGGCTCAAATCATCCAGTCAAATGTGATCATTTATACTTCTTGTTGGTTGGTCTTCTTTATAATTGCTTTCCTAGCGCTGAGCACTATGTCTGGCAAATAGTATATTCTCAATAACTATTTGCAGAATTCGTATGTTAAACGTTGGTTCTTGCCCTGAAACTATCCTCCTGGGCTAGCTGGCTGTCCCCTTTCTGTAGGCTGTCCATCCAGGCTTCTAACAGTGCAGATATGTGCAGCAGGCTTCCCAGGTGGCTCAGTGGTAAAGAATCTGCCTGCCAAGCAGGAGGCGTGGGTTCAATCCCTAGGTCAGGAAGATCCCCTGGAGAAGGAAATAGCAACCCACTCCAGTATTCTTGCTTGGGAAATCCCATGAACAGAGGAACCTAGCGGGCTATAGTCTATGGGATCGAAAAAACTTTGGTCTAAACAACAACGATTATCACAGCAAGTTGGCCACAGTTCATTGATCTCTTTAGATTAAAATAGAAAGGCTTAAATCTCAATTGTTCCTCAAATTGCTAATTGGTCCAACTAGTAACTGTAGGAATATACTACCTCTACTGACATGAATGCAAACGGTGATTAACTAGAAAGGTCTCTTTTCTTCTCGTTACATTGGCCATTAGGGACGTAGAGCTCAATGTATGGGGGGTGGGATGATTGATGTATGTTCCAGGGAGGTTTTTCTTTCCCTTGCAGATTAAGCTTGGCCCAAGGGTTGTTTTTAAGCTTATTGAGAGGATGGTGCTTGAATCTGAGGATGGAACATATCGATGTGTGCACAAAAGAACATCAGACTCCTCTCCCCTCATGAGCGTCTTAGCCGCTTGAGAAGGCACTCAGGCTGCTCTTTTCTGAAGCCATTCCTCTTGCCATTTCTCACACACCTAACAGCTCTTCCCACAATAATTTTCCTCATCTCAAATTCACAGCCTGTTATTGTCTCATTGTCTTAAACCGAAAATAAACACAGCCGCTTGCAAGGCTGTCTGTACAATATGTTCTTCCACGGCAAGCCTCCCACAGAGCAGATGAATGTTTATGTGCGAGAGTTCACTTTTCCACGGGGTGGTATGAATAATATTATCCGAGGACATCGCTACTCCCAAATTTCCTGTTTGCTCACTGATATTTTCCCTTCGTGTTTATTTATTTGTGTTTATTGAGATGTAAGTACCATATGAAAAAATGCACAGGTAGTACATGTTCAGTTTGATGATTTTTGACAACTGTGTTTGCCATAAAGTAAACACCCATGAAACGACTACACCAAACAAGCTGCAGAATGTTACCATCATCTGCAAAAGACCCTTTGTACTCCCTTTCAGTTAATTAGCCTGTTTTTTAGAGGTTCCTCCCCACCTCCCAGCCAAGAAGCAACCACTTGCTGAAGTCACCATGAATTGATTGTAATATAAACAGAATCACACAGTGATTCTTCTTTTGTGTCTGGGTCTGATGGCTGAACATAACATTTTCAGATTCATCGATGTTGTATGAATAAGTGGTTATGTTCCATTATTTTTGCTTCATAGAATTTTATTCTGCGATGATACAGCAATTTGTCAATCCTTTTCTTTGTTGGTGGACACTGGGGTTGTTTATAATTTGGAACTATCATGATTAAAGTTTATATACATGATACTTGTGTATAAAACACATATGATTTCTTTTGTAATTACCTGAAAGTTGAATTGCTGGGTCATATGGTGACCATTTGTTTATGAGAAATTGAAGAACCATTTCCCACGTGATTGAATAATTCTGCACGCTCACGTGCAATAAGAGTTGAGATTTCCTGTTTTTTTCACGGTTGGAGGAGGTAAATGAAAAGCTATGACTGTTAGTTGACCTAGGCTTGTTTATTCATTTTCTCAACAATGTCTTTGATGAGAAGAGATTTTTAATTTTGGAGAAGCTGAAATTATCACTTTTTTTCTTTCGTAGTTAGTGATTTGTGACTTACCTAAAGGATATTTTCCCAGCGTAAGGTCACACAAGTATTAGCCTGTGTATTCACAAATGTTTTCTTTGGGAAGGTTTGTGGTTCTATTAAACTATATGATCCATCAAAAGTTAATTATGCCTCAACAGTTAAAAGAATTTTCAAGTCCATTTTTTTCCTTATGAATAGCACTGTTTGTTGAGAAAGCTGTCATGGCTTACCCACCATACTTAGTAGTTTGGTTGGAATTAATTAATACTATTAATGAGTTTACCTGGACTCTATTGTCTGCCTTTGATTAATTTGTCTAATTTATGCTGATACAACACTATTTTGATTACTGTACCCTTTATAATAAGTCATGAAATTGAATAGAAAATCCTCCAACTCCATTCTTTTTAGAAATTGTGTGCCTTTTCGACAAATTTCTAATACGAAGTTTTGGCTAGAACTCCACTGAACCTAAAAGTTGTTTTGAGAAGAATGAAACTTTTGACAATACTTCTTCTATTGTATGAAATCTTTTATTTTTATCTTTTCATTTATGTAAGACTTTTATATTTTCTTGTAGCAGTGTCCCACCATTTTCAGTGTGGAGGTCATAAACATTTTTATTATATTTAATTTTTCATTTTATTTTTAATTGGAGGATAATTGCTGTACAATGTTGTGTTGCTTTCTGCTGTACAACAATGTGAATCAGCTCTAAGTGTATATTTCAAGGTGTTTAATGTTCTTTAATTATACTACAAACAGCATTATTTTAAAAATTTCAACTTCAGTTCTGGATCATCAGTGTGTAGAAATATATTTTATTTAATATTGCCTTTGTCTCCTGTTTGCTTTTTAAGTTTCCATATTAGTGCCAGAAAGTGTTTTTGTAATTATTCCATAATGTTTTGCATGTGTACTACAATTTCATCTGAAAATTAAGGCAATTTTATATCTTCTCAATCTTTAAAACATTTATTTCTTGTCTTAATGCACTGGCTAGGGCTTGCCCCACAAGGTTAAATGGAAGCACTCAGAATAGATATCCTTGTCTCATTCTCAGTTTCAAAGAAAAATTATTAATTGTTTCACCATTAACTATGGTACTAACTCTACATTTCTCGTAGGTATATCTTATCAGGTTATACAAATTCTCTTCCATTTTTAGTTGGCTGAGAGTTTTATCACGAATGGTGATTGAATCTGGCCAAATGCTTTTTCTCCATCACTTCTAACGATCACAATCTCTTTTCTTCTTTTAGTGAATGATTTACATTGGTTAATTTTCTAATGTTAAACAAGCATTCCTGTGATATATCTCATAGATTGTGATGTGTTAGCTTTTCAATAATTCATGGATTTTATTTTCTGTTATTTAATAAGGGATATTTATCCCCCATTTTCTTTCCCTCTAATCATGTTAGAGTTATTCTTGGCTTATTAAATGAGTCAAGAACTGTATCCTCATTCTTTCCTTTATGTTTGTGTATGTTAGTATTACTTCTCACATATATTTCCTAGGATTCAATAAGTGAAGACCTCTAGAGTTTTCTTTATCACAAATTTAATGTTTTGATATAGTGTTAAGATTTTTACTTTGCTTTAGTTGTGGTTAGTTAAAATTTCCACGTTATCTGTTCATTGTACTTACGGTTTCAAATTTATTAGCAAGAAATTTATAAGTCCCCACATCACATGTGTAATACCCATAGTACTTTGTGTAATAAGCTCTTTAATTCACGGTACTTAATTTTTATTTTCTTTTTCATTGATCAATGTAATTAGGCCCAAATTTTACTTTGTTGATTTTCTTTATTGTTTGTATATTTTATGTCCAATTATTTCCATGCATATACTGTTTTTGTTTTCCACTGTTTTTTACTATAATTTGTTTTTATTTCTAGATTTCTTTTAAAGTCACATTTCAATGACTTTCTACTTTTCTTCTTTAATAATATATGCTCTTAAAGGTAAAAGCTTTCTTCTAGGAGCTCTTTTCACTTCTATATGCAAAATTCATTATGCTGTGTTTTCATTTTCATTCCATTTAAAATATAATTTTTGTTAGGGTTTTTTGATCTATGAATCATTCAAAACTGTTCTTGATTAATATTTGAATATTGGAGAATTTTCCAAATAACTGATTCTCTGAAAAATGTTAAGACTTTTTATGGTCTTGCATCTCATGTTTAATGTTCCACATGTGATATACATGACTATTCTGAAGCTAATGGGTGCGATCTATGAATATCAACCGGATCTAATTGGTTAGCAGTAGATGTTAGTATTACCTACTAACTAAAATATAGAAATATAAATACTCTATATTTTTACTTTTTTATGTGTGTCTACTTGTTTATATCAATTATTAAAATGATATTGTTAAAATCTCTAAGTACAATTGTGGACTCCCCAGTTTCTTTAGCTATGTCACTTTTGCTTTTTTGTTTTTAAAGCTCTATTTTTTGGCATCGGTAATTATGATCTCTGTGTTATCTTGATGAATATTCCCCTTAGCATTATTGAAAGTCCCTGTTTCTGTCTGGTAGTATTTTCTGTCTTGATTATTTTTTAAGCTTGGAACTTACATTGTATGTGTTTTTTCCATTCTATAACTTAACCTATGTTTTCATATTTAAAGTGTGGTTACTGCAAATAGCATATAATTGGTTTTGCTTTTTTAAATTCAGTCTGTCAATCTTTCAGTTTTAATGGGAATGATTGATATCTTAATATTTAATTTAGCTTTGACACAGTTAAATTTATCTACCATCTCAATATTTGTTTTATATTTATCTCATCTGTTCTTTGTTTCTCTGTGATACCTTTCCTTTTATCTTTTTTGATGAAATAAACTTTCTTACACCACTTGCCCCTTCAGTAACGTCAACTTTTTGGCCATTTATGCTTTTGTTGCCCCATATGTTACTTCAACATGTCTACAAACATTATTTGTTGTTATTATTTTTTGTTTTATAATTTTAATGACTTTTCAAATACATTTAAGAATGTCAATATAAGTATTTACCTTTGCATCGATGTAATTATCAATGTATCAAAGTATCTATGTGTCTATCAACTTGTGTACCTATGTGATCTGTATGTATCTATCATCTATGCATAGAATGAGAAATGTGGTCTATATTTACTATGTATACTAGACCCCTTCATTACTTCCCAAAGATTCAGACTTCCATCTGCTGTTAGTCCCCTTGGGCCTGGAGATTTTCTGCTAGCATTTCTCTCAGTATAGGTCTACTGAAAACAAATCTGTTAGTTATTGACTTTCCAAATATGTTTTCACTTAGCTTTGTTTTTGAAAGAAACTTTTATAGCATATGAAATTTAATATACTGGAAAAATTCTCTAGGATATTAAAATTGCCATTTATTTTTCTTCTGTCCTCCATTACTTCTGAAAAGGAACTCCAGCAATTATTCATATTTTTGTTCATTATATGTTCACTGTATGTATTTGTTCCCCTATTTGTCTTACTGCCTTTTTTCAAATTTCCTTAACTTTGATTTTCTGCGATTTCGGATATGCTGTGACCAAGTGTCTTTGTATTTGTATTTCTTTATATTTGTCCTGCTTCATTTACTTACCTTACTTTGTGGATTGATGCCTTTCAACAATTGGGTAAAATTCTCAGCCATTATCTCTGCAAGTATTGCTAGTGCACCATGCTCTCATTTGATATATTTGATGTATTATAATCATTTGATATTGTCCTGCTGATTTTTAATGCTTTCTGCTGATTGTTTTATTTTTCTTCTTTTTATGTGTTACTTTGGTTAATTTCTAATGCCTTTTCTTTAAGTTTGCTTACTGTTTCTTCTTCCCTGTTGAATGTGTTTTAAATACATTAAAGGAATTTTTCATTTCTGATGTATTTTTATATCATTTTTATTTTTCCACAGCTTTATTCATATATAATTGACATATGATATTGTGTAAGTTTAAGGTGTATAACATGATTTGATACACGTATATATTGTGAAATGTTTACCACAATAAGTTAGTTAATCCATGCATCACACGGGACAACACATGCATTGCCTCACATGCTACAGTGCCTCCCCATATAAGAGGAGAGAATGTTTAAGATCTACTTTCTTAGCAACTTCAAGTATATAATACAGTATCATTAACTATAGTCCCCATGTTTTATATTTGTGTCCCAGGACTCATTTATCTTAAAAGTGAAGTCTTGTATCTTTGATCAACATCTTCCCATTTTTGCCACCCCTCCAGCAACCACCATTCTACTCTGATCCCATCTGTTTGGCTTTGTTAGATTCCATGTGTGAGATCATGCAATACGTGTCTTTCTATGTTTGTCTTATTTCACTTACGATAGCATCCTCAAAGTCCATCCATGTTATCACAACTGATAATGTTTCATCCTTTTTCATGGCTGAATAATATTTCACCGCATACATGTGTACTACATTCTATGATTATATCTCCTTTTGGGCATTTAGGTTTTTTCTGGGTCTTGGTTATTATGAATAATGTAGTAATAAATGTGGAGATGCAAATAGCTCTTTGAGATCTTTGTTTTGTTTCCTTTGGGTATATATCCAAAAGTGGATCACATAGTAGCTCTCTAAATTTTTTGAGAAATCTTCACACTGTTTTCCATAATAGGTGCAACAGCTCACATTGTCACCAATAGAGTCCAAGAGTTCCCTTTCTTCACATCCTCACCAATACTTATCTCTTCCATTTTTGAGAATAGGCATTCTAACAGGTGTGAGATGGAATCTCATTGCGGTGTTGATGTGAATTTCTCTGATGATTTACAGCATCTCAGCTTTCTAATGAGGTTAAAAAATGTATGGGCTTTGAAGCTTATTTGGCTTATGGTATATTCTCTTGTGATTTTTTTATCCTACAGAGAAGCAGAGATTTTATGTGTAGTTTTTATTTAGGACATACTAAGCCAGGTTTTTTCCTCTTATCACCTGATTTTAGTGATATTTGGATGAATAAGCATATCTGTCTTACAAAGATATTTTACAAAACTGTGAATATATTTTATGATCCTGAATGTACACACATTACTCAGTAAACATAGTCAGGTTGTCAAGATAATACATAAACATGTAAATTAAAACAAAAAATGCCATGAAAATCTGTAAAATTTAAGAGAAGAAGTTTTACATGCGTGTGGACTAGATGGCTGTTTTAGTGTCACAGGCTAAGTTTTAAATAAGAGCAGCCAGAATTCTGTGAGTCAATGCCAACATTAAGTTTGGAGGACACTGTGGCCAAAGTACCCATTTCCAGAGTGCTCTAGGGCTTCTGATGAAGTCATTTCATGTCTCATCTCTGTCGCATAATTTCTATGAGGTTAGAAGTGGGATGACATTATCAGTTCCTCTTTGCTGCTGAGAAGTAAGAAGTAGTCACAGAAGTGTTTTAGTCCAAGATCATATGAGTTAATCAAAATCAGCAGAAGAAGAAAATCACAGGAGGGCAATTGGCTTGTCTTTGTCCTGTCCCGGTCATTAAACACCTAAATCCTACAAGACAAAATTGTCTATCCAATTCTTAAAGGTCTCTTGAGACAGTGATGTCCTGCCATGGTATTAAATAACCTTTAGATCAAGAATATTAGTTATGTTTGACTAAACACTGACAATCACCCCATGGCCTCAAGACCAAATCTAGGGAACTGAATTAAGTTGAAGGAAATCATCAGCTTCGTATATATTTCAATACCTAAAAACAGTAATGATATACCTACTCTGTCTTTTCTCTTATGTTCAAATCTCCCTAAAATTGGAATTCATTAATGTTTATATGAAATATTCCTTGTATAAACCACGACTATTTATAAAAGCAATATCTACCTTTAATCAAACATTTCACTGAGTTTAAATATATCATTTAAATTTTACTAAAACTGTATTAAATATATTATCCGATTTAATTGCTATAAAAATAATATAAGGTAGAAACAGAGTTACAGACAGTCCATGAAATTTGTGCATAGCAAAACTGGTATATGACATGTTTGTTTGACTCCATTGCCTTTGCTGTTTATTCTTTCTGTAATCTCATTCTATCCTTTCAATAATAATATAACAAAATAAAATATGGATTAATTCTTTACAAGAGAAAAGGATTCATTATGGGCTTCCTTTAAATCACAAGCATTTTTGATGGATTTAGAACTTGGCTTAATTATATATAACTGATCTACATGCTCTTTTTTGAGGAAACATGTACTGTGCAATGTACAATTAATTGTACCTCAAATTGTCATCCCTAGTTTTAGTGCTTATCTTAAATAAGATTAAAAAAAAAAAAAACAACTTGGGAGATTTCACCCCAAATGAGGAATTTCCAATTTCTCTGGAGAAATTCAAAAAATGGAAAACAGCTGGCTTGCATTCTCACATAGCACACAACAAAAGACTTTAGAAAGGAGGTGAATTAGCTCATGCTCCACAGCCCTCTCTGTTCCCAGTTGCTCCTTCTTTTTCATTACTTGCTCTGTTCTTGAATGCATTGAATTTTCAGTCTTTTAGATGTAAGTATACATTGCTTTAACCAAAGAATCGAAGTGCTAGCTGTGAGTTACCAAATAAATGAAGCAGAGTCTTCACTAGCAAAGTGGGCACAACCCTCATTTTCAAAAGATGTGATCACAGAACTTTCTGTGATTATATAAAATTTCTAAATATGTACTGTTCAATATGGTACCCAGTAGCCACTTATGGCCATTGAGTAAAAGGTGATATATTTTCTCATTCAGAAAAAAAAATTTCCAGATTATATGAAAAAACTGTGCCATTTTTTCTGTGTGTGCATTTCTTTTCCCCCCTTCCCTGAAATCAAACAGACAATAGTCACTCAAGGATTGTTTGTTAATGAAGTTCTTCCATTCTTCATCCTTCAGCTGCCAGTGCTCAGAACAAGCCTCATTATGGAAAGAAAGATCAATATTACATAATAACTTTCACTAGAAGCTATCAAATGGAATGGCCATCAAATATTTTTGTTCTTTTAAAATTAAGAATCTATCAATATTACCCATTTTCCCTGCTGTCATTTGTATACGGTTCATCAAATGTTTATGCAGATGACTTAAGTGCAACAGGGAATATTTCTGTGCCATTGACTTTCTCCTCTTGAGCGCTCATGTTTTTAGCAGGCAAAACAGATAAGCATGATAGATAAAGTTCACAATGATATTCAACTATTTTCCTTATTTTACAACATCTAAGCCAATATAGTATTCTATAGCTTAAAAATAACTTCATAGACTTGATTTTATATATTACTCAGAACAACCATACCAATTTGCATGAGAAAACTGAAGATACACAATCATAGCTGCTAAGTGACCTGCCTGGATTCACTTGCTAGTTAGCAGTCAAGTTAAAATTAGAAATCTAGATCTTCTCAGTCTTCCTGACTTTTCACACTGTTTATCCTTACACAAACAAATAATACTGTTGCCTCACCATGAAGCTGGGCAATCACTTAGAAGTCTTTATTCCAATGACAACTGGCAGATGTATAAGAATTTTATTTAGCTATTGAGTCCCCATCCAAGTTCTCTGAATCTTCATAGCAAGTTGGGTTTGTGAAGCTCCTTTTATTATTCTATATGCTCTGATGCTCTAATTAGCTGCACAAGCCCACCAAATCTCAGATTTCTTATTTTGACTGTAAGTATATCTATTCTAACTGGTAAAGCTGGTTATTTTATTCATATTCTTTTGACAGGTTTGTATCTCTGATACCTAAAGTATCAGTACCTAAAATACATACCTAAAGTATGTATTTGACAAATCCATTGGCAAGTCAATGTATTTAGCAAATCCACTTTGTTAATGAAAATCTTTCACAAGATGGAGTCTATGATATAGGTTGGGTGGAATGTAAATTCTCAGATCAATGTTTTCATCTGATATTAAGCTGGTTAACCTTGCTGAACTTGAGTTTCCATACCAGGAAGAAAAAACATCACTCAATATTTACTCAGTAAATATTTATTGGGTTCTTTCTTGCAAAGAGTTGTACACGACTAAGCAACTAACACTTTTCAATGTGCCAAAGACTGTATGAGCCTTGCAAAGAGGGTAAAAGCAGCTTTTTCATGTGGATATCATGATTTCAAAAATAATGTGTGAAAAAGACTTCCCTGGTGGTCCAGTGACTAAGATTCCATGCTCCCAGTGGAGGGGCCCTGGGTTAGATCCCTGGTCAGGGGACTATCCTACTTGTTGCAACTAGGACCTGGTGCAGCCAGGTAAATAAATATTAAAAAATAATAAAAAGACTGTGAGCAAAATCTGTGACTCTTCCATAGCTTGTTGAACAATTGATTCAAAATGAGACCTAGGACCTGCCTTTCATCAGCCCCCTCTCTGGACAACTCCGCTTCACAGCTGCAGCCACAGCAGAGCCTGGGACACAGCAGAACAGAGAGGATTCATCATGGTGCTGGTATGTTAGTGAGTCACCACAGGGTGTGGAGCAGGCTGATTAGAACCTAGACAGCTTCTGTTTACCAAGAAATATCCTGCTAATCAGCGATGACAAGCGAGCAAACATAGGCAAATGCCAGCTAAAATGGAGTTGGAAGTAGTTTTTTTTTTTTTAAGTACGTCTGGTAGAGCTTGCCAGAGTGTAGCAGTGATTCTTTAATTATACAGAAAGAAATCTTTAGAAATGAAATGGCCTCAGGCAGAGTTAAAGGGAATAGTTTTGTAACAGGTTGTCAGAGGAAGTCTCTGAAAGAAGTAAACTTTATCTTTCATTGCTTCTAAAAAGGATAGCTTTTAAGTAAGTACATTGTCGTGTGTGTGTGTGTGTGTGTGTGTGTGTGTGTGTGTGTGTGTGTGTAGAGGAGAGAGGTGTCTCTTGATTAACTGCAAAGAAAAGATCTTTGCTTAACGGCTTAATTACAGGCTCAGGCTCAGGTATGCTCTTGCTGCTCTTTCAGGAAGCTGTTTCTTTTGAAATACCCTCACGACATGGAGATCATGGCATTTATAAGGTACACTCACCAGTTATGAATTTTGTGGTACATTTTTCTCCCCTGCAAATGCACTGTGGAGTCCATCATAGGGACTCCCTCAAGGAAAATGACTTTAAATATCTTATATTTTAGACTCTGACTTTGGTCATATTTTAGGATAAAACTAGCAGATTCTACCCAGGGAAACCGCAGTACCTGCTAAATGGAAGGAAGAAGATGCAACACCTGTTTGTCAGTTTCAAGGGAGTATGTAGATAAATAGGAGTTAACGAAATTCCATGAAGCCTACAGCAGGTTTTTCTTCAACCCATACGTTATTTTCTGCTAGGTTTTCAAGATTGGCTTTATATGAAAAAAAGTAAAAAGGTCAAAGCCATATCTGGGGTCTATATGCTTTCTTTTTTTGTCTACCTTCCCACCCCAATCACTAGCCAAGGGCACCCAGTGAACTTCTGTCTTGTCCACACTGCTGAGATTGCTGCCCTAATAATTCTTGTACTCAACTATACAGACACTCTATAGATGTCCCTGAACTTTTGCCTTCCAACCCAATGTACTGGGCTTTGGATTAATCTTCATTCAGGGGGCCAGCCTTCCTTTAGTTAAGAAGTTGAAAAATGGTATAGATGATCTTATTTGCAGGCAGAAATAGACATGCAGATGTGAGAACATATGGATACCAAGAGGGAAAGTAAGGATGGGATGAATTGGGAGATTGGGATTGACCCATATACGCTATTGATACTAGGTGTAAAGTGGATATCTAATGAGAACATACTGTGTAGCAGAGGGAACTCTACTTAATGCTCTGTGGTGACATATTTTATGCTAATTGGAACTCTTGGATGGGGTTATTCAAGTCACTTCACTTAACACATTTTCTGCCGACTCACAAACTGCTCTTTCCTTACACCCCAGTCTTCACTGTAGAAACTAAAACCGTATTCTTATCATTTGTTTCAAACTGTCTACTTTCATGAAATTAATAAGAAACAGCAAAAAATAACTCCAGCTTCGGGGCCTAATATTAATAAAGGGTGACCTGCTAAGCAACAACAAAACCCCCCTTTCTAGTAGCAACAGCTCTGATAAAGATATGAAAATCTGTCTCCTGCTTGACCACCTACTGCCACGTTGATTAACTGAGTTGAGCCTCATAGCAACTTGCAGGATGGCAGAACATGCATGAGGGTTCCCATTTTGCAGATGCAGAAAGGCAAGTCCAACAAGATGAAGCCAGTTTCTCATGGCCATACCACTCCCGAGTGACAGAGCTGTTATTTCAGTTTAAGTGTGTGGGCTCTGAAATACCTGGGGTTTCCATGAACTGTATCACCTCTTCCAAAGCTTGAAAATTCAGGCTCAAGAGGTCCTCTCCTTATCAAGATCGCAAGTCATGACATCTCAAGTAAAAGATAGCCTTTTTCTTCCAAATATTTCTTTTTCTTTAATATTGTCCCCAGATCTACTTTTTCCTTTGTGCTCTAGCACTGATCACTTAATATAGTCTCACGATATTGATGGTGTATTTCTGTTGCACTCCTTTCTCCACATTCCTCGAGGATAGGATTGTTTGTGTGTGTGCATGTGTTTGTGTGTGTGTGTTTGCATGTGTGTTTGTCTTTGCATGTGTGTGTGTGTGTTTGCATGCACGCACATGTGTGATTGCTTTATTTTGGTCACGGAGTTAAGTCCCCAGAACAAGGCTCATCAGACTATCGTTTGCAGTTTGTTCTCACTTGACCTCCCAAACTAAGAATTGTTTTTTATATATTAAAGGGTTGCTAAAAAAAACTGAAGAACATGTGGCAGAAATCACATACGGCTCACAAAACTTAAAATATTTACTGTCTGGCCCCTTACAGAAAAAGTTTGCCAACTCCTGGTCTAGAAATTTGCCCAGCACACTGTAGGTGTGTTCTGTGTATCTGTTGAATGAATGAGGCATGCATGCACCTGGGTTGAAGAGCATCTTCTCCCATGGAGCTAATTCCTGGCAATAAGACTCATCCAAATGAGAAAACCTGAATGTCTCCAATCTCTTGCTGTGAGCCATCGGCATCTGGCAAACATGATAGTGTTTTCTGTCCTGTTGTTATTTCCATCTCCAAAGCACAGATGTAGGTTAGGCATCTCAAAATCAGGAGCTATTCATCAGCTAGTGGAGAATATTCATTGTTATTTGGGTTGTCAGTGTAATTAGCTCATCTTTGAGAAGCCTTTGCACCAAGCCTTGTTTGTTATTGGAGATTTTGCCTCATCACCACCATTCACATGCATATTAGTGTTTCAAAGAGTATGTTGCTATTTTGATTTTTCTTAGGAGTTAAGCTGAAATATTCAATGTCTCTCTCCCCCACCACTCACAGCCCTTGAAGAAAAAGCCCCTTGGTCTGCAGGTCGCTAATGGCCAATATTCCATAAAGCTTTTGATAATGTCTCAGATAACAGTAAAGAGCAGCCAAGCACAAAGCACGCTGTAATAAGGTCACGGAAGCTGTAAATTACCGGTTTTCATCCTTAAATATATCTTGCAGTGGCCTGAGAGAGTTTCGCTTCATTAAATGTGAGAAGTCACCACTCAGGCCCATTCTCTCTGGAGATATTAAATGCCAAATGTATGCAATTACACCAAATGATGCTCCCAACTTAAACAGCCCAAGCTTGGTTTTGAAACTGTTATCTCAGTGCCTTACCCATGTTTCACTTGGTCTCCACTGGCCCCTTCCCCAAGCCCACTACACCCTCCCTTGCAAACGGCACTCGAAATACCAGCCAGGGCCCTGGCACCAGGCTGCTGGCTGCTCTACCCATCTCCCTGATGATTCCCACTGGTTTTTAGAATCAAACTCTGCCTCTGTCGTTCACAGCAGCCCTTCCTGGCTACATTTTAATTAATTCCGTATGGTACGACGATGATAATTTGGCCCCAAATAAAAGTGAGCCTGAGTTAACGCTGTTATCATTAGAAAGATTTAATGTACAGAGGCAATTAGGAAGTTCTTCTGAAAGTATTGCAGAGTGTGAAGGGAAAAAAAGAAGGAACGGATGCCAAAAACTCATTTGTCATATTAACAAATGTGAGAACGGGAGGCCCTAGATGAGTTTCTCCCCTGGGTCTCCACTTTGATTGCATCCGCTAGTGAGCTTCATTGAACATCAGCATAATCTATGTTTTCATTCTGATATGGTTGGTACTGAGAGCTGACTCACAAAATCCAGAGGTGGCAGAGCTGGAAAGCCTTTTCTCCCTCACCTTGGTGACCAACCTGGATTAAATTGGATGTCTTTTCTCAGTCATGCCATCCTTCTTTGTAATACATTTTCTTGATTTTTATTTTTTTCAGTGTGGGATGATCAAAAGCCAGCGCTGTGGTGCCATCTACATTTCGAAGTGTTCTGCCCATTCTGTTGTTGTTGTTGTATCCTTGGTAACTAGCCCACATACCTGGCTATGCTTGTTCCCATTGCTCTTCCCTGGTTACAAAGCATCCTCTTGACTCTGGGCAGGATTTGTTCACCAAACTGGTCCCAGGGCTGTTTTCTCTCTTAAAACTTCTGGATTATGTCTTCAACCTATGGGATGCTATTACCAATCAGTTGTCCTCGAAAAGTGGTCCTAATAAAGCCAAGCATTTATAACTTGTAACAATGACTTACTGCCCTTCCCAGTGATGTTTAACCTTAACATTGAATAATAGAGGCAAGTCAAGTCTTTCCTATCAGAGAAAAATCTTAGTTTGCCATAGATGAGTCTGGAATTCATGACAGCTTTCAACTGATTTTGATACCTATCTCCAGATGGCTCTTAGGAATATCTGATCTCATCCAGGCTCACGGTTTAATACCTCTGGGACAGATTTTTCTCCTAAACTCTTTATAAATATGTCCACCTGCTGATTCCAACCTCTCCACTCGGATGACCAAGAGACGTCACACATTCAACATGCCTCAAATGTACCCCTGGTCCTTCTTACCCAATTTGTTTCTCTCACAATTTTCCTTACCTCAACTGATGGAAGTTCATCCTTCTACTTGCTCAAGTCGATTCAGGCAGGAAATTTGCCATCTTTGACTATTTCATTTTTCTTATATTTCACATTCAGTCCAATTGTTGGACCTATTTTCTATTGATAGAATCTGACTTTATGTTCTCTTTAGTCTCACCATCTCTCTTACTACTGTCTTGGTAGTACAATGCAAACACTTTCCTCTCCTGCATTATAGCCAGAACTCTGAGCTGGTCTTCATGGCCCTGTTTTTGTTCTCTTATTCATGTTCCCTTATTTGTGTCCTGCTTAACAAAGCAAATGGGTGAAATTTTAAAATGTAAATGGGGAATTTAGAAAAATGGTATAGATGATATTTCTTGCAAATCAGAAATAGAGACACAGCCACAGAGAACAAATGTATGGATACCAAAGGGGAAAAGGGGGTAAGATGAATTGCAAAACCGGGGTTAACATATATCTGTACACTATTGATACCATGTATAAAGTAGATAACTAATGAGAACCTACCGTATAGCACAGGGAACTCTACTCACTTCTTCTGTAGTGACTGAATGGGAAGGAAATCCAAAAAAAGGAGAATGTGTATCCATATAGCTGATTCACTTTGCTGCACAGCTGAAACTAACACGGCATTGTAAAGCAACTATACTTTAATAAAAATCAATTAAATAAATAAAATATAAGTTAGATCTTTGTCATTCTTGCCATGGCTCTCATCTTAGAGTAAAAGTCAAAATACACATAAAAGTTCATGAAGAACTGGTTCTAATACAACACTGTAAATCAACTATACTCCCACAAAAATTTCAGAAGTTAGAAAAAGAGCACCAGCACATCTTTACTTGTGTTTCCATCTCTTACTGCCCCCCCTGCTCCGTCCACACTGGCACTTTCACCCTGGCTCCTGGCTCTCGTGTGACCCTTCCATTGCTCTATTTCCCTTTGCCTAGAACACCCTTCCTCCATTGTCTGCTCTGCTTCTACCCCACCTTCTCAATGAAGCGTATTCCACAACTCTTAGCCCTTCATCCTGCCTCTGATTCTACCTTTCCAATTTTTCCAGGGCACTTCTGACTTCCAGCATGCTATGTAACCTATGGACTGTGTACATTTTCTATCTCTGTCTACTGGCTAGAATGTAACCTCTTTGAGGTTATAGATCTTTACTTGGCTCATTGATATACCCCAAGAACTCAGGAACCCCTCAGTAAATATCAGTGAATGGTATGCAGTGGTTAGGGCTTTGGAGTCAAATCGCCCAAGTTAAAACTCCACTGCTTTGCGTACTGGTCACTGAGGGACGCTGCAAGCTACTTGGTATTTTGTGGTTTCATATTATTTCTCTGATAAAACTATTGATGATATTATGAGAATACCGACCTCCTAGAGCCATTGTTAGGATTATTTGAGATAACACATACAAATTCCTTAGAATTGTACCATATAGACAGTTGATCTCCAAAAGTCTTATTTGGTACTTATTCTTTGCAATAATCTTATGACATGAAGTATTGCCTTATCTACATGTCACAAGTGAGAGAAATCAAAACTTAGAAAGTTTAACAATTTGATGAGACACACAATAAGTGGCAGAATTGGGATTCAAATTCAGTTCCAGTTGACAATACATTTAATGTTCAATCTCTCTTTATAGTTTATGATGCTTTTGCAAATGGAATATTATTTTCTAAAGACATCTTATAACTGAAGTTATATAAGGAATCATTGATTTTTAAATAAATATCTTGTATGGCCTAGCAGAGCAGCTTTGTCTTTTTAATTCTTATTTGAAATCTTATTTCAAACACATTTAAACTTGTGTCTGATCTTAGTGGATGGGGGAGAAATTTCAGAAAACATTTAGTAATGGAGGTGGCAAACATGATTAATTCAAGCAGTTTATGCCACTTATGGGAAAGTTTTTAATATTCTTTATTGTTATATTCACTGTGGACTTGAAATGCACATTGTTTATAATGTTTAAAGGTATCCTTTAATTCTAGGAGTGTTGTGTTGCTCTCATCAAGAATGCTTAAATTTATCAATTATGTTCCTATATTATTTTAAATAACCTTGAGGAAATAAATGAGATAATAGTTAAAAATACCTGTTTAATCTTATGATGAAAATGAGCTTGTGAATTACCTGTACCATACCAACAATACTCACTTGAGGTGTGCCTAATGTCTAGGATGTTTTTATAGTGTTGTAGCCATGTGTTAAAGGAAACAAACTCACTCAGAAGGACAAGGCAGATAGTGGAGTGCAGTTTATTACACTGGAGGGCCCAAGGCAGAGTCTCCTCTTAGCCAAGGACCCCAACCAGCATTTGTGAAAATCTTTTATGCCCCATGTGTATATGTCTGAACCCACCACCCCAAATTCCTTGAGACTTACATAAACCAAGGAAAATACAATCCCAATAACCCCATCATTCACGTGCTATGTGCTCATGTGCTCAAACAGTCAAACAATTAGCCAATAATCAATAATCCCAAGGTTACACTCCAATAGATACAGAAAAATTTATGGCCTGTCTGGAGGAGAGGGTGATTAGTGTATGCTTTCTCTTAGGCGATGAGTAACCTAGATATGATCTTTAAGGTTCCCCTGTCTGGAGGTGGTCTTATCCTTCTGCTGGTTTCATAGGCACTAAACACAGAGTTCAGAGTCCATTGGAAAGGTGCCTGAGGATGATCAGCATAAACAGGCCTAAGGTGGGGTCCAGGCCCTATTAATTCCTTCTTCAATGGAAACAGTTTTAAACTTAACATGCCATGGGAGGCAGCTGGCTGCCTTAATCAATCCTTTTTCCACCTGAAACCAAAGCTTCAAGCACCTGATAAAAGGGCTGCTGTTCTAGAGGCTCATAGGATCACACTGTATTCTATTTTCTCCTTCAGGGGTCCCCAACCTCCAGGATCTAATGCCTGATGATCTGAGGTCAGAGCTGATGAAATAATAATAGAAATAAATTTCATGATAAATGTGATGCACCTGAATCATCCCAATTCTCCCCCTCCCCATCCTTGGCAAAACTGTCTTCTCCAAAATCGGTCTCTGGTGCTAAAAAGTTGCGGGCGGCTGTTTTTGCATATCCATTCTTTATGCCTTGTCATCTATCTTTCTCCTTCTGCAAAGCCTATCTATTGTTTCCAAGTACCTGTTGCCCTATTTAACCAAGGAGATGGTATCATCTTCTCATTGACACCAGGGGTAATGATGGAACTTGAACCAAGGAATGAAGTATGAACAGGATGACCCACGCCATGTGTGAACAGAAACTTTGAAAGCAATAGCACTGTTCTACCATCTCTCTTCCCAAGAGCAACTTGCCCCATATATGGGTTTCCCTTTCAGCTCTAGTCTAAGAATAAGGAAGACAAGAAGAGTAGAGTCACCTACGATTGGATTTAAACTTTGTTTACCTTGGGGAGAGGTTAGTGTGTAATGGAGAAGAGAGGGAAACAAATACTTGCGATGAAGTATTCATATGTCTGCTAGGTATGAATGAGTTCTATTCCAAGAGCACGTTCATAAGTTCAATTTGTAAGTCAAGAAAATTAGCCAAGGTACCCAGCTAACACCATTGGCTATGTAGTACTGCACTGTAATAGATTTATAATTCTTTTCACACCAATAATACAAAAAAAAAACAAAGCCCACAAAAATATAAAGAAAACATTTTAAATCTTAAACTACAGTACCTTGACAAGTACAATAGTAGAACACAACAGCTGGCACACAGGGGCTGGCATCCAGTGAACAGCCAAGAAGGGTTACTGACTGGAGGTGGGGGTGGGGAGGTGGGGGCGGGGACATGGGAGATGGTAGAGCAATAGGAGACGGAGTGCAAGCTGCAACTTCACTCATCCCTGACGTTAGTGGAATGCACGTTTGCCTCTCTGAAATTTCACAACTTGAAGGTTTCTATGTAGAGGACTCACTGTACTTAGAAAATTGTGTTAATTCTCTCAGGTACCATGTGGGAAGATTACACATCCCTGATCCATCGGTGTCGTGCTTAGTCATGTGATTGGCTAGTGCCGCATGACTTCTCCGGCCAATAAAATGTCAGCAGAAGGAGGTCCAAGCCACACCTGAGAAAGTTCTATTGTCTTTCTGCCATAGCCAGAGCAGCACGTCCCAGAGAGATGTTCCATCAGCCTTGGTTCCACAGTGAAGACGAATGGACAGCAGAGATGCACCCAAAGCACACTGGATAAGGCATGCACGAGGTAACCTTCTGTGGTTCTGATATGTTGGGGCTGTTCATTAACTTTGCAAAAACTGACTGATGCATCTTCTTTTCCTTCAAACTCTGATTCTATTTTTCTACCAACAGGGTGGCCGACATTTTAGAAAATGAACCTGGGGGCATTGCCATGCAAAAAAAATAAATAAGTTATATGATTAATAATTTTACATATATTTATAACTCAATTGTAAACTAATGTAAAATAGATTTGTATGAAGTTTATAGTATACTTTATTATTTATCTGTTCTATAAATGTTTTTGTTTAAGCAAAACTAACAGGACTTATTAACAATGACAACTAGTAGTAATTAATGGTAGGAGTAATTAAATGATACATATGAAAAAATAGAGCAATATTTTGTATTTCTTTTTATCTGCTTGTTTGGTTGTGCCTTATTAACTTTTCAGAAATCTTTTACTTGGGTATATAAATTTGTAGGCAGTGTGGCTTTATTTCTTAGGATGTATAAGTAAAATATACTTCAAAGGTAGGACAATAGGACTAATTACATAGAAGCTACATATACTTAATTTTAAAAAGAGATATATTTCTTACTGTGCCGTACCATAGGGTATTTTTATCTTGTTTCTTTCCTAATGCTATTTCTTTTATTAGAATTTCCTGCATTTATGTGATGATGAAACTAAGTACAAACATATAACTCACTTTGACTTGTAGGCTGTTTTGCTGACACCCACTTACGTTGAATCCTGCTATCATTTCAATGTCATGACATCAAGCCAAATATATTCTCCACAAAAATATCAGAGCATGGAATATTTGAGATTATACTTACTGTTAACAACAGGTTTCTATACGTGTATAAAATTGTTTTTATCTTTCAAAAAATGTGCATTTATTTTGTATCAATAAGCATGTCTTGGTAAACTAGCTTTTTGCCGATTGTGCCCTTGGCACCTATCACTTTCATACAGAGGGTGTCCATGTTTAATATATCCCCATTTTTAGACACATTGGATGTCATCATAAGTTAAACTGTTCTTTCTCAGAGAAAATGGTTTTAAAAGACAAAGGTAATCTGGACTTGTAAAATCTAAGTTGGATTCCAAAACAGTTAATTGAGAAAGTCCTTCTTAACTTGGGTGCCCTTTGCTGTTTTTGGCTGCATCACGCAGCATGTGGGATCTTAGTTCCCCAAATAGGAATTCAACCTATGCCCCCTGCAGTGGAAGCGCAGAGACTTAACCACTGGACCACCAGGGAAGCCCCCTGGTTGCCCTTTTCTAATGACATTTTTTGAGTTCTGAAGCAATCTTATTTCCAACAACAAAAAGAATAATTTTAGAGAATTCTCTGGCATTCCAGTGATTGAGACCCTGTGCTTTCACTGCTGAAGGTGCAAGTTTATTCCTGGTCAGGAAATTAAGATTCTGAAAGCCACAGTGTGGCCAAAAAAAAAAAAGTAATTTTATTCTAGTATAAGTTTTGGTCTCAACCTATAGTTAACAGTGAACACCTCAAATGAACTCAGTTCATCTTTTTCTATGATCTTTATGCCTTTTCCAGAATCACCAAATAATTTTGGAAAACTATACTAAGGTATATAAAATAAGTATAAAAATTTATTTTCTACTGTAATTCTTTTCCTCCATTCTCATCCTCAATGCATTTCTACATTAGAGAAGATCATTCTTCTTGGTACACCCTTTAAGAACATGATTTTGTGGAAGGCCAATCTTTTAGCATCATTTCTATGAACAACCGTATCCACTTGGTTGCACATGGCTAGGAAGGTTGAATATCATGATATATGTTTGTATATAGTAAAGACTTCCATATTAACTCCTTATGCATATTGTTGGAAAACTGAAAAGTGACCCCAAACTTGAGAATAAAAGCACTATACCACAGGTAAACTCATCACAGCCCTTGTAGCAATGCTGAGTGCAGGATATTCAGCAGTTAGAAATTTTTCTTTCTCAGGTAAGAAATCATAGCCTGAGTAGATTTTGGCAAAATTTTACATTTGCCAAAATTGCAACTGTCTGTCAAATATCCAGGTAGATGAACAAAGTATATTTGTATTGGATGTGATATCAACAATCTTGTCATATTTTCTATGACTTTACTACATTTTCCAGAGAAAACAAGTGTATTTGAAACTCAGTTTCTCAAATCATGTTATTCATAAAAGAGAACATTTTGTGGTGTTGTTGGTGCTGTGATTCAATTTTTTGTTGATACGTGGTATGAAACATGATGGTAAGACCTAACAGAATCACTAACACACCTATATCAAAATTTTGGCTGTTGATGGTCCATTTTTTTTTTAACCTTGCTGTTCAATTTATTTCCACATATTTTATTTTATTTTAAATTTTTATTTTTACTTTATTTTGCTTTACGATACTATATTGGTTTTGCCATACATTGACATGAATCCATTTTTTAAGATTTTATTTATGTGGAGCATTTTTTTAAAGTCTTTATTGAATTTGTCATAGTATCACTTTTTTCTCTTTCTTTTTTTTTTGTTCTTTTTAAATTAATTTATTTATTTTAATTGGAGGCTAATTACTTTACAGTATTGTAGTGGTTTTTTTGCCATGCATTGACATGAATCAGCCATGGGCGTACATGTGTTCCCCATCCTGAACCCCTCTCCCACCTCCCTCCCCATCTCATCCCTCCGGGTCGTCCCAGTGCACCAGCCCTGAGCACCCTGTCTCATGCATTGAACCTGGACTGGCCATCTGTTTCACGTATGGTAATATACATGTTTCAATGTTATTCTTTCAAATCATCCCACTCTCACCTTCTCCCATAGAGTCCAAAAGTCTGTTCTTTACATCTGTGTCTCTTTTGCTGTCTCGCATGCAGGGTCATCATTACCATCTTTTGTTATATGCTTTGGTTTCTTGGTGGCGAGGTATGTGGGATCTAAGCTCCCTGATAGGGAATTAACCCACACCTCCTGCATTGGAAGGTGAAGTCTTAATCACTGAACCACCAGGGGAGTCTCTGTCCACGTTTCATGAGCTGTTGTATCTATATCAGGAACTGTCTCTTCACTCAGTTTCATTGAGAAATTAGGGCTCATCAGTGCCTGCTATTTTCAGATGAGCCTTGGTTTTATTTGGTGATATTAAAAAATGATTGATTTAGAGGTACTTGCTTGTCTCATGTCCAAAGTGTGAGATTCAGACTTAGTATTTTCTTATTTCTTTATCCACTATGCCCAATCCAAATTTTGGCAATATTGGCAGAATTCTCTGTTTTTATTTCCTTTGCTAATCCTTTCACCTGTCTCTAAATGAACACAGCTATTTAGCCCTCTTTTTTGGTGATGTCTGGGTCATGCTAGCATTGATATTGCCATTGTTTTCATTGTCATCATCTGACCTCTTAGAAAAACATGCTCCCAATATGGACAAGGTTAAAATTTCAGCCAGCACCATCTGGATAAAAAGCAGAGCAGTTCATCCTTGTGTGCATACCATATCACCTCAGTCATGCCTGACTCTTTGTGACCCTATGGATTGTAGCTGCCAGGCTCCTCTGTCCATGGGATTCTCCAGGCAAGAATACTGGAGAGGGTTGCCATGCCCTCAACTCAGAGATTGAACCCTCATCTCTAATGTCTCCTGAATTGGAAGGTGGGTTCTTTTCCAGTAGTGCCACCTGGGAAGTCCAGTTTGTTCTCAGGCAAAGTCAAAGACGGACTGTTAGTTTTCATGGTTGTAACATTCTTAAGTTGCACGCTTAAGTCACATCACTTGGAATGACATGACAATGGGTGACCCATTATGGTGATGTGATACATTATGGTGATGGCTAAATCAATCATGATTTTCAACATCACCAGTCAGGGCGGAAATCAGTGACTAAAGAAGGTGAGTAACTATGCCTTATTTGTTTGACACTAAAGACAGTATCACTTTCAGCCCCATGTTTGGTTTCGCTTTGTTTGTAGTTTCCCTCCAAACATTTGGACCAAACTCTGCATGCCAGGATTTCTTGCTGAACTTTCAGTGCTAAAACCAGGACAGAACTGAGCAAGCTGGATGGGTTGACCATCCCGTTGTTAACTCTCTCAGACTATTGTTTTATCTAGCTGCTTGTCAAGACATTGTTAGGAGACTGCCTCTTCTATCACACTTGGCATCATTTTCTGGAGCACTGGGGCCAGTTGCCAGGAATTCCATATTCCAGAGGATTCCAGGGATTCCAGCTTTTAGAAAGGTTCACACATATTTTTCATCCACCCAAATATGTTACTTATTCCAGAGCATGTCCGCTTAAAACATTTCATTTCCTCAATTTCTTGAAGCACTTATTTTTTAATTCATGAAGCTTTAGCAAGATTCTATTACTTGATCCTTTAACAAGGATGGAAAGAAATTTATCAAGCATATTTAAATATCAGAACTCACTTTGGTTGATTTTTTTCTTTTTCTGGGAACTTGATCAAGTTCTGGAGAACCTATTATGGATATGGAAGGGTTCATTTGCTAAGAATCTTCTCTCATTTTAGTGTTTGTTTGTTTGTTTGTTTTCCTTTTTTAATTATAAAGATCTATATTTTTACAGTTCATCCCTGTCTTGGAATATGTACCATGTTTTGTGAAGCTATGTCTTTGAATATGGTGGCTTCTCTAGAGGAAGAGATAATGCAGGGGTGAAGGGTGGAGGTTATTGAGACATGTCTATAAACATCACGGAAAAAGTCAGGATGGTGCCATGTCCAGAGTCAGACAACCTATCTTTTCAATAGAAATTTTCATTGCTCTCAGGAAGGGGGCACACTATCACTTGTGTTCTTCTCAAGTCTGGAATGAGATCACTAACTCTTCATTTAATGTCTTTGATCACTTATTAAGAAGAAAAGAATATCCTGATTTGCTAATTTCATAGGATGTCCTCTTAAAATAATTTCTTCACTGGAATCTGTAATAGCATCTAAGACCCTATCATTAAGTTGAAGTTATAGAATCCTATTTGCATATTAGTATCAGATACTTGGGTTCATAGATACCCCTCCTACAACCATAATTCCTGAAGTGGAAAACATTCTGAAGAAATATGCACAACTATGGGAAATCTTGACAAAGCAACTAATGAAAATAAATAAAATCACAAAGGAATTTAAAAATTGCATATTATATTTTATTTTAAAGTTATCTTACAATATCTGATTAAAATTTTAAGCTGCAACTCGTTTCTCCTTGAAATAATCTGACATTTTCCTGACTACATACAGGCTCTGAAATTCTGTTAATAATGAATTCCTTGAATTTGCTATTTATCTGACTTTTTACTGCACTAAATTTTTCTTTGACTTATTTCCAAAGACATTCACTTCTTATTCTTGAAACCATGCTGGTACCCTTTGTTCCTTCAGATCAATACTATGTTACAGGAGGTAGATGTGTGGAAGATAAATGCACTGTGTCAGCAGTGGAAATGACCTGCATTCAGATTTCAACACCTGTGATGGCTGGAGAACCCAGAGCGCCTCTGTCTTCATGTCCTTAAGGAGTGCATGGAGAGAGGCTTTGCTGGGGTCTGGATGAGAGGTCCTGGTGCCTCTGAGCCTGCTTTCTTCCCTTTTGTTCCCTGACTTCCGAGAAGCTTCCTTCCTGTAATAACTCCTCTCCCCTCACTCTTCTTTTCTTTTCTTTCCCTTTTATCCCTCTCCTTCCCTTCTTCATGGTTTCTCTTTTCTCCCAACCTCAATCATATTCTTTCTTCCTTTCTCCTCCAAGAAAAATAGTTCACCATGTCTTTTCTGAGTACACAGCAGAAGATAGGACAGGATGCAATAGAAAATACAAAAAAAAAAAAAAAAAAAAAAGAGAAAGTTACAAAAGTATGTACCTTATGTTGTGAGACTAAAGGCAGAGTAAATTTTATGGAATCAAATAAGAGATATTTTGCCACTTCTTTCTGATCCTTAAAGCTGTTAATATTGATGGCTTACTCTTTGAGACCCTTGGAATAAGTAGTAAGGGGCAGATTCTACACAAATGAACAAGCTGGTTGTTCTGTGCAGCAATTTTTAGTTCTTGCTAATGTATTTTCTTCTTAGAAAAGTTTTAGTGAGTAAATCGTACTATATGTGTTTTAGAAAATAAAGGTTGATTTTACACAAAGTTATTTATCCCTATCGCAAAATAAATTTGTGCTTCCTTAATTGCATTCAAGTTAACCATGACTGCTGGAGACAAATGTATTGTAGTGAAATTAGGGCTGGCCAGGTTCCCCTGGATTTCATCTTCCAGCACCTTGGAAAATTCTGTTTAAAACCTTATAGCTAAATTATTACTGTTTCTTGAAACCAATTTCCTTGACAGACGTTGAGTTCTGCTTCCCCTCCCCCACTCCAGCATTTTAGTATGTTTCATTCTTTTGAGCCCAGCTGTCTTTGTCAGGTCATTTCTCTTTTCATTCACAGAGATGCAAAAAACAGGGAAAACATGATATGAAAACAAGCACAAGCCCCTGGGAAATTAAAAATTGCATCTGAGCTAAATGAGTCTAAGAAGTGAAAGAAACAAACAAACAAAAAAAAAAGGCCAAAGTAAACAGAGTGAAAGCTGGGTACATGGAGCCATGTTGATATTAATAAAAGTTACTCAAAAAATGTCTGTCTGCGTGAGAACAAAACTGGATCAATAACTTTATCTTTAGAAAAGTGGCCACAAATAAGAAATGTAAAATTGGCATACAATATGCAAGTTGTTCAGAAAACATAGTAAAAACATTTTAATTAACAAAATATTAATCAAAATTGTAGGAGGAAGAAAATAGTATTGGTAAATGTTGGTAATATTGGTCTTACTAATAGATCCTACAGATAAAATTTGCACCATCAGCTGCTTGCTTTGTAATTCTGAACTTTTGCTTATTCTTTTTGATAGATACAAAGTCATTTAAACACTGCTAACGTTTATTAAGTGTCTGTTGGGGTTACTTGTGTTCTGTGAGATGTATGAGGAAGAACAAAGGAAACATGAAATATTATCTCTTTTTCATCATTCAAAGTACATCTAGGGAGGAAGTAAGCCAGATGTAAAGACAACATGTGATTATTAGCAAGTATGTTTTAGAGAGTAAATGGAACCAAAATTGAGGTGCAAGGGTAATACCTTTAAGCTGGAACGATTAAGAAAAAAAATTTGAATCAGGGTTTGAAAGATGGGTGCAATTCTAATACACATTAAGGAGAAACAAAATCAAGTTATGTGGGGGATAAACATAAAAATGACTAAAATGTACCTTTAAGAGAAAAATGGAATAGGTTTCAAGGAAATAATAGAAGGTAAAAAAGGAAGTGTTGGGTGAGGAAGGAGATAATTTGAATGACAATAAAGATCTTTTTGCTTATATCCTGTTCTTCCTTTTGGTTGAAGCTCTGTGCTCATAGAGACAGTAAAGGTAATTGGAAAGTGTATATTACTGGTTTTCATGCTTGAATCTTAAAAAAAATACATTAATTCTTTGACAGTTCTACCGGCTTCACATTTTGAGGTTACTCTCTCTGTCTAGAGATAACAGTTGTCCCTCCCTATCCAAGCCTCTCCCCGACCCCTTGAATACCAAAATCTGTGGGTGCTCAGGTCCCAGTAGGTACTCTGTATCCACAATCCTCAGTTGGAACAATAGATGTGGAACCTGTAGACACTGAGGGTTGAGTGCACTTTGACCATCAATGAATTTACTTTAATTCAATTTGTCCATATGAGCAAGGCATCTGCGAGACAACTAAACGAAGTTAAATGGTGAAACTGAAGAAAGAGTTGGAGCTAGCTGGCAAAAGTGAGGTTCGAACAGAAAAACTTAATCTTTACAATGTATTCCTAGACTGCCCAATGGACAGTTTTACTCACTAGAAATAGAGCCTAATTCACCTACTAATGGTATCTCAACTCAATTATCAGACACCAGCACTACCTACTTTAATATATTAGGCTTACCTTTATTTATTCTAACACGCATTAAATGACAAATGTGTTGTCATGTACCATGCTAAGTTATGGAAATACTAAATTCAATAAGAGATTATTGTTGTTGTTCAGTCAATAAGTCATATCTGACTCTTTGAGACCCCATGAACTGCAGGACACAGGCTTCCCTGTCCTTTGCAAATTCCCAGAGTTTGTTCAAACTCATGTCCATTGAGTAGGTGATGTCATCCAATCGTCTCATCCTCTGTCACCCCCTTCTCCTCCTGCCTTCAATCTTTCCCAGCATCATAGTCTTTTCCAATAAATCAGCTCTATGCATCAGGTGGCCAAAGTAAGAAATAATTATTATTGAGGAGAAATTTATAGTTCAGTGAGGGATAAACACAAAGTTACAATACAAGGTTCTGAGTTTAAAATAGAGGTCCACTCATGGTATACATAGAGAAAATTATTGTTAATTCTGTTGGCAGCAAGAAAAGGGAAGCATCAGAGAAAACTATTTAGGATGGGCCTTGAAGGAGTTTTTCAAATGGAAAAAAACAAAGGGGCAACATCTGTAGAGCCGACTATAATAGCATGAGGGAAAGGAATGGAGAGGCTAGATTGTGGTAGAGTTGGGTATACGTGAGGCTTGGTATACAGAGGCTAGACATAAGAGACTGGGGATAAGACAAAAAGGGGAAGGATGGGGAAGATTGTGGAAGGATTTATAAATCACTAATACTGAGGAATTTAAAATTATCTTTTCAAGAACTAGAATTCAACGAAGAGTTGTGGATGGGAAGATGATGTGTACAGGTCTGTGCCTCCAGGAGTTCTGGAAACAGTGTCAAAAATTAAATGAGAGAATCTTAGCTAGGGAAATAGAGTGAAAATAAAAGAAACATGATAAGATGAATATATAACTAAATTTAGAACTGAGAATATTTGGTGATGCAAATGGGCAAGTGGAGTATTACTATTGTACAACCTGATGAATATTGTTAAGTATGAAATACAGGAGAACATCATTTTGAGAAAAATTTGAGTTTAATTTTGACTGTGAGAAATTCACATTTTCTACATTCAGGTGGAAATGATCCTTTTGTATTTGGGTAAGGAAATGAACAGAGAGATTGACTCAAAGTTTAAATTTAGGGATTATAAGAATAAAGAGTATTGTTAAAAACCTTTGTATTTGATGATATCACACTAAAATGTCAATGAAGCAACAAGAAAATAAGGCAAGGGCAAAATATTCAAAAGCAACATTTTTTGGCCAAACTGTCGGAAAATTTTCCTAAATTTTAAGCTTCATGGTATCACATATTGAAAAGTTAAGAAGAAAACTGTTTAAAAGCAGGGAGTTGAAGTCTTTGTAAACAACCAGAGTCTTAATTTGGAACTCCCTAAAAGACAGAAGCCTAGGAGTATAGTGATTCAGATAAAAGTGAACTGAACATTTTAAAATCTGAAAATCTGCTTTGAATCAGCTGGCCAGTCCCAGATGAAAGTTGGGCAACATACCTCTGCTCGAACTGCCCAGTAGTAGATAGAGAAGACCTTACTTGGAAGAAGACACCATCATCTCTACCCTCTGCAAAATATTCTACTAAATACCACACATTAAATTAAAAATATATATATATACTGTGCTCATCAAAAAAAGGAAAAAATAGACAATAGAAATCAATGTTCAAATGTCCCAGAATTTGAAGTTATCAGATATTGACATTAAAACCAATGTGGTTAATATATTTAAAAAATAAGTGGCAAGATAATAATTTTTACCAGAGAAGGAGAATCTATAAGAAAAAATACATATCTCAAAACTAATAAATATGATAGCTGAAATTATTAATTTAAAAGCAAATTGGACAAATGGAAAGAAAGAATTAATTTTTATTAAATAGAGTAAGCTGTTTGACAACATCTAGGTTAAAGCCCAGAAAAACCTTACCCCACCACTGAAAAAAAACAAAAGAAAAAGGATATATAAAGGGGATATATATATAGACACACACATACATGTATATTTAGGAAAGGAGCTATATTAGGCATGATTAAATCATCAAATATATATGAAACTGAAGTATCAAAAGAAACTAAGAGAATAAGACAGAAATTATTCTTAAAGACATAACAGCACATATTATTCTGAAACTGATGAAAACTTTCAGAACAGACTGTATGTAAAAGCACCAGTATCTCCAAGCTAGATATATACAAAGATAATTACATAGAGGCACACCAGAGTAAAGCTGATTAAGACAAATAACAATGTAAAATATTTTAAAGCAGTCAGAAAAAAAAAAAGCACACTGTCTTCAGAGGGTAACTGAAAGACCAACAACTGACTTAGCAAAATATGGAAGGCAGAAGACAATAGAGAAACAGCCTGAAAATACTGAAATAAAATAGTCACTGATCTTTTTTGGGGGGGTGGGAGGAGGGCTATATTGTTTTATTAACATTTAAATTTCACCAAGAGTTCAAGTATATGCTCACCCTATGTTCAAATTTTTGAAATGAAGATTAAAACAAGCCCTGGAATTGGAGGAAAAACCCAGCATTCAGGACTGGACAGAGGTCCTCGGTGGCTGACAGAATCTCCCCTTGACTTCAGACTTGAGACAAACAGAGGGAGTCAGTCAGTGTAGGCAAACCACCGAATTCAGGACACGCAGTAACAGGATGGATTGGCCAGAGCCAACTGGGACTGTGGGGGCACGCCCTTGTGAAATCGAGCAGGGGTGACTGGAGGCTGGGGAATATCCAAGTTCAGAAGTCCAGAACCAGTAGAGGGCAGCCATCTTCTGAAAATTGCTGATCTCAAACAAGTTCCTAAGATGCTTTTCCCAAACAGGGAAATAGCCACTGATATTAGCCCAGTGAAAATACCGTGTATAATGAAAAAAAGTAAATCAGTCAGTTCAGTTCAGTCACTCAGGCAGTCCAACTCTTTGCGACCCCATGGACTATAGCACGCCAGGCTTCTGTCCATCACTAACTCCTGGAGCTTGCTCAAACTCGTGTCCATCAAGTCAGTGATACCATCCAACCATCTCATCCTCTGTCATACCTTTCTCCTCCTGCCTTCAATCTTTCCCAGCATCAGGGTCTTTTCAGATGAGTCAGTTCTTCAAATTATGTGGCCAAAGTATTGGAATTTCAGCTTCAGCATCAGTCCTTCCAATGAATATTCAGGATTGATTTCCTTTAGGATGGAATGGTTGGATCTCCTTGCATTCTAAAGGATTCTCAAGAGTCTTCTCCAACACCACAGTTCAAAAGCATCAATTCTTCGGTGCTCAGCTTTCTTTATAGTCCAACTCTCACATCCACACATGACTACTGTAAATATTAATACTTCAAAAATAAATCTGATAATTTATTGCTATAAAAGCCACAGGAAGAAAAATGGTAAAGGGATTTATATGGGCAGGTGGGAAATAACCTGAATTGGAATTAGAAAAATGCAGGTAATGAAGAGCAAAGTAAATATGAAGATAACTAAATAATTTCAGATAGAGTCTTAGTGTTAATAATGGTACCAGACAATAACAATGTTTTGTGTCATTTGAAATGTATGTAGAAACAAAATGTTTTATAACAGTAATGCAAAAAGATGGAGACTCATAAATGAATTTAGAATGTTCCAAGATTTTAGCATTGTCCAAGAATTGATTTAAAAAATCCTAATTTATATTAATTAGCAATAAATCAAATATGCATATTTTAAACTGTTGTAGATAAAAGATATATAATTAACAAGCCAGTACAGAGGAAAAACTGAGCAATTAACAAAATTGATTAACCTAAAAGAAGGCAAGAAAGGAGAGCAAAGGGAAAGTGATAGGAGATACATATCCTGATACATCATTAATTACAGAAAGTGCAAAGGAACTAAATACTACAATTAGATAACAAAGATGTCACACTAAAGAAAGAACACTCTAGCTAGAATGTAAATTGGCAAATCACTTTGGAAAACTGTTAGTGTCTGCCAATGCTGAATATAAGCAAATACTAGTGTTTAAAGTCAAAATGTTCGTCGCTTAGTTGTCTCCAACTCTTTGCAACCCCAGGGACTGTAGCTTGCCAGGCTCTGCTCTCCATGGATTTCTCCAGGCAAGAATATGGAGTGGGTAGCTATTTCCTTCTCCAGGGGATCATCCCGAACCAAGAATCGAACCCAGGTCTCCTGCAATGCAGGCAGATTCTTTAACATCTGAGCCAACACCATCACACAGCGATTCCATTCCTTAGTGTGTTCGTTTAGGAAAACACACAGACATTTTAAAAAGGCATGCTATAATGGTCATTGCCACACAATGCTTCTCCCAAACTGCAAAAATCCAAATACTCATCAGCAAAACAGACAAATATTATTGCCCATTCATACAACAGGATGAGTAAGAATTCAGCAATGAGAATGAACTGCTATATACATCAACACGCGTGAATCTTACAAGCATAACACAGAAATTTGAAGATACAAATGAGCATGTATAATATGGATTTATGTACACAACACTCAAAAATAGGCAAAACTAATCCATGATGATGGAAGTCAAAATACTGAATATTTTAAGGTGTCTAATAACTGGGGAAAGATCATAGAGTCCTCTTTTTGAATCTTTGTTCCAGACACATCATTGTGTTTACTTTGAGGAAATTTACTTAATTGTACATTTGTGATTGGGGATATTTTATTTCAATAAAATATTTTAACAAATGTCAAACCTTATTTAATAAAGCCTAATTATGTCTCTTAATTTCTGGGTGGGAATGGAGCCTAAGGTAGTTAAATCAAGACATAAAGGCAATATTAATGTTTAAGGGATGATCTAAATTCCAGCAGATCTGTTGAAAACGTCATGTCCTTAGAACTTGATGTTTGGCATTTATGAGGATTGAGGATATCGACAGCTAACTGCTAATTAGCCACTGAGTTGGACAGTTTAAGTAGATCCTTTTAGGGAATTAGGAAGCAATTCTTTATACTGTTTGCAAACTACTGAGCAAAAAAAGACGTGAAACATATATATTATAAAGCAACATTCTATTTGTCAAGCAATGGGACAGTACTGATCCTGGTGTACTGATTCCTGGTGTCCATCTAATTAAACAGTTGGAACTATGGAAGTTACAACATGTGTATTATCACTTATCAGTGTGTCTTAGACATAATCTGAAGGAACAAACTTTATGTTTCCAGGAAGCTCTTGGGATAAAGTGTCTTCACTCCCTTTTTTTTTTTTTTTTTCTCAGAAATCCAGTTAATACTTTTTAAGAACTGAACTCTGACTTTTCTTAGCTTAGAAAAGGCTGCTCTAAGTCATCATGGATCACATAATATTGTGGCCTCGTTAAAAGTCTGGGTGACTAATTTAATTCTGGCCAATAAAGGTAATAAGTTCCTTTAGCCCAATCCTGCCCTTCCTTGTGGGACAGATTAATAAAGGTGAAAAGTGAGTCACATAAGTAGTGCATTGATTCTTCCTGCAGCCATTGAAATATCCTGACCATCAGGGAAATCACAGAGACCCGATCTGGCTACAGTATATGGCCCATCAGGGAGAGACTCGCAAGTGTAGCTCAGGAAGGCTGGTAACTCTTGTCTTCTCCAGATTCCAGCTGAACGCCTCCATTTTTCTAAACATTTTGACTGAATTATTTTATATATTCAATTCCAAAGCTGATTTTTTTGGTTGAGCAGGGTGGTTGGGCCATGGAGAGATGTTGAGACATAAGGAGAAATGTAGGACATAGAGTTTATCACATCAAGCAGCAGGTATGTGGTTTCATAAGTAAATTCTTTGCACTGCTTTTAATGACCCTAAAGACAAGAGGTAAGACATGTCACCATTATTCATCATATAAAACAACCTTCCTCACAAATTAGTACTCAGTAAGGGTGGAGGATAAGATCCAATGAACTTTGCTCGATTTCTCAAAAACAACAACAAAAAAGTGATTGTGATCTTAACGTTTGTCATTTGCACCTGGTAAAGGAAACCTCGCATCCTCCTTTTTCCTATATTCCTTCCACTCAATACTTCGGACACTTCTCAACACCAAATGAGGGTGTGTGCCTGGGTTTCCATACACCAGACAATTCTGGGACATCGGCTAGATGTCCTAAAATTTAACTCAGTACTGACACTCCCTAGAGATAGTATCAGATCCCACAAAACTGACCTCCCCCATATACACTTCAGATGCCAATCCCAAGTCCAGGTAGTCACCTGTATTTATAAATAAGTGGGTTTCATAAATCCACTTCCTTCTTATGTATGATTAATTAGCTAGAACGCTCACAGAACTCAAGGAAAACACTTATGTTACTTACTAGATTACCAGTTTATCATAAAATTATAATTCAGGAGTAGCCAAATGGAAGAGATGCACAGGGCACTGTATGGGGAAGAGGGTCCTGAGCCTCCACATCGTCTCTGGGGGCACCAAGATCCCAACACCTCCACGTGTTCAACATCCCAGAAGCTCTCTAAAACATCCTTTTGGCTTTTATGGGGGCTTCAATGCATAGCCATGATTGATTGAATTATTGGCCACTGGTGGTTGAACTCAATCTCCAGCCCCTCTCCCGTCACAGGAGGTTTGGTGGGGGGGGGCTCAAAGTTTCAACCCTCTAATCACGTGGTTGGTTTCCCTGGCATTCAGTATCCACAGTAGGGACTTTCTAAAAGTCACCTCAGTAACATAAACACAGCAGTGGTTGAAAGAAGATTGCAATGAATTATAAGACACATCGCTATAGCTCTCACCACCTAGGAAATTTCAAAGGTTTTAGGGGATCTGTGGAAGAATCAAGACTAAGGGCAAAGACATGTTTATTATTATAAATCACAAAATCACACACCCTCACCTCGACTTCTAATAATATAAACAGATATACATATAAAATGCACATATAAAACAACAAAACATCAGAGTTTCTTCAATCATCCAGAATTCTGGTAAAGAGATACTCTAAAAAACTCTACTATATGCAATCAAAAGTGTCTATTTGATGTGATTTATCCTTTCATTCAATGTCTAAGAGTGTTTTACAAACCATTGCTTTACCTTCCAAAGAACTTACAGTTCTAATTACTTGTTAATTACCATTTCATAGTTGCAATAAAGTTCTAAAATAATAATTACTATTCACATATTACATTCATTTTCTGAAGAGTCCCCCTGTGCATGCACATTTTGTTAATAGAACCAACATGATTGCTACTTTGCTTGTAGGTTTTATTTATTTCCATATAGGTTTAATTCCATTGCAGTTTCTCGTTCTTGCCTGTTGTATAATTCATGATTTGTACTGTATTGTAGTAGGTGTATGACACCCTCATTTTATTGGCTACACTATAATTTCTACAACCTTGTGAAAATAAAGTTTGGTCTTGGAAAGTTTTTATTTATTTATTTGTTTGTCTATGGCATAAAACATGTTTCTAAACCATTTCCCCAAGATACTTTGAATTTGCACTCATACTTTGAAGTTCCTTGTAACCTCCATGGGTCATAAGAGCATTTAAAAGGGCCAAACAGCTGCAGTAATTATTGGAGTTTCCTAAGTCATATTGATAGCTAATAAATTGGAGGATAATAGTCCTATAGCTGCAAGAGCTGAGAAAGTAGTCTGACTTCAGTTAGTGGAAATTTGATATGCTCGAATCTGAAAGGCAGTCACACTTCATGAATTTATTTATGACATTTAACCAGAATTAGCATCATTTTTGACACATCCATCAATTAGTAGGATGCAAAGATTTTTGTGTGTGTGTCCAGTAGCGACTACAGTAGCACTAGCTCATTGAAATAAGTTTTAAAAGTCTAAGCAAAGGGGCTGAATTCTCAAATTATTTTAGCATTTAGGGAAAGAATTCTGAAAATATTTGGACAAAAATTCAAGGTAAGATGTGACTTTGACTATTAAAAAAAAGTGCTTGAACCTAATTTTTTAAAGTATCTGCCTTTTAAAAATCAATCATCTTAATTTGTGTTGATCAGCCACTAGCTTCTGTACAGTGTAATAGGCCATAAAGATAATCTGAACCAGAGTCTGGGGTTAAAAACACAGAATATGAGAGTAATGCTTCTAAAAGGGCCAGATGGTTTTTGATGGAAGCATAGTCTATTGGAAAGGGGATTTTGGACAGACGGTCTGGAAGGTAAGGGAGAGCCAGAATGGCGGGTGTGTTGAATGTTAAGCTTAAGGAATTCATCTGGAACAATAATCAAGGTTATCAGTTTCTACCTGGATTATTTCTAGAGCCTCCCAACTGATATTCTTGTTCCTAGACTCATCTAATGCTTATCTACCCGTCAAAGTGAGAATCTTTTTCCAAATTATAAATCTGTACAAATCACTCTGTTCACACATTTCTGGGGTTTCTCATTTCTTTCAAGACCAAAGTCTTGAGTTAAGCATACAAGACTTTTTATGACCTGTCACCTGATTTTTCCCATAGGTCATTTCATTGATCCCTACATAATCTGTCAGTATCTTACATTTCTTAAAAGCATCACACTTTCTTTGCCTTGCAATAAAGTTCTCTCTGCCAAAAAAAACCTTCCTATCTATCTATCTATCTATCTATCTATTTTTTTTTGGATGTCCACCCTTATAATGACAGTGTAGTTTCTCCTTGTCTGTGTTGCTGTAGAATCTTGGACTTCCCTTTATTTTTCAGTTACACTTTTTAAAATTCTTTAATTTATTTAATTTTGGCTGCATTGGGTCTTAGTTGCAGTATGTGGCTCGCTAGTTGAGGCACAGGGCTTTAGTTACCCCATGGCACGTGGGATGTTAGTTCCTTCACCAGAGATCAAGCCCATGTCCCCTGCACTGGAAGGTGGATTCATACTGACTGGACCATCAGGGAGGTCCCACAGATATGCTATCTTTAAAATGGCCTCTTAATTTCATGTTTTCCTCAATAGACTGTGACTTCCTTGAAGGCAGGAATTTTGACGTTTTGTCTAGAAGGCCTAGATGGAATGTTCATATATCTGTTGAATAAATGGATGCTTAAGCCCAGCATGTGGCATAATTTGACCACAATTATTTTAGAAAAAATTAATCAAGATTAATTTTTGATTGAGAATGAATTAGGAAAGAAGGAATAATTCTGAAATGTGGGGGATCAAGAAAAGATAAGAAAAACAAACATTTGGATTTTAACCAATAACTTACAATGACTAGTGTAACTATGCAGACTCCTGCATGAAATATTTTTTACTATGGTTCTCTCTACTGCATATAGCTGGATTACACCCAAATGATTATTTCTAGTCTTGATCTGTCTATTAAATTTCACAGAAGCACTGGAAAGGTGTAGAAATATGAAGTTTAGATTCAGATATATGCAAATTTTATTGTGACTCTGAGATTCAACATTATTTCAGGGCTGGTCTGGAGAGTAAAAAAGTGAAAGTTAGTCATTCAGTCATGTCCGACTCTTTGTGACCCTACCACAGGGTAACAGTTTAAAGATAATATATCTGGGCTGTAGCCCACCAGTCTCCTCCATACACGGAATTCTCCAGGCAAGAATGCTGGTCTTAATCAAATGTTTAAAAAGTCAGAGCGTTGCTCCTGAGAGAATAATTCTCACTATAATTAATTATGAACTATAAACTGTATAAGGTTTACAGTAGAGTAATGCTTAGTGTCTGATAGGTTTTCAATTGTGGTAGTCATTTTCTTTTGCTTACTGAAAAAGCTGTGACACCTAGATATCACACAGGTATGTGTTTGAGGTTTAATTTGCTATCCCAGTATCTGCTGCTTCCCATCTAATTTTCTTTATAAAATTATGGCAACACCAGCCCTCAGTGTTGTAAGCCATAAACCTAATGGTCATCCTAGACTTCTCTTGTTCTCCAAATTTTACATGAAAACAGTAACTAAATCTTTTTGTGCTAACACCTCAGTATCTCTTGAATATATCTAATATCCCACACATGCTATCTTTAGTCAGTCTCATTTTTTATATTCTGATAGTCTCCCTATGTCCAGATTCCAATTGGCCTTCCAATCTTAGAGTCCCAAGAGTGATCTTCTAAGGTGTAAGTGTAGTCTTGGAGGTCCCAACCCTGAAGTACTGTATTGATTGCCTTTAGGGAAGCACACATTATCTAGTCTAGCCCAAATGCCTAAGTTCTTGCCTTTCCTTGCAACTACATCTTCAGGCTTCTCCCTGCTACACATTGTGCTCAAGCCACGGTCTCTTCCATATCCCACATTGTTCCATTGGTTTCTTGGATTCATGCCTTTGGATGACTGTTTCTTTGACCAGGGAACATGATTCCTTCTTTTTCTCTTGATGAACCCTTCAGTTTTCAAGATCAGTCTCTATGCACTTCTTTAGGACAGTTTCTGAATGTGTTACTGAGAGGCCATTCAATTCATTACAGCATACATTATAATGTTTACAATGTCTATTAAACTGCCCCTACATTTTCAACTGAAATCTATGGGAAGCCTTATTTTTGGTACATAACTTGCTGGATACTGAGGTCTATAATAGTGAGCAAGACACATCTGATTCCCTCTTTAATGTTCTTACATTTTGCTTGATAAAAGGTACAGCTAAATGATCTGAACTAAACTTCCTTTTAAATCAGGGCACAGAAAGATCTTCTAGATTGTTTTAACTTCTCCCTTGTATTGGAACAGAAGAGTGATGATCCTTACTGTGATCCAAGATTACAAACTAGGTAACAGGTATTTACTATCCCAGGGCCAGACATGGGGGAAATCCATGAAGCAGTATTGCTTCTTAGATAATATTAGTATAAATGCTGAGCATTCCATGCAGACATATAATAGCATTCTGATAAGAAGTCAACTCCAAGTCAGCATCTCAGAGTTCCAGAATCTCACTTCTAATGCCTGAGGATTTCACAGTCATGAAAGTTAAGTCGTGGTCAAAATTCTGCTTCTTCAACTCAATTGAAGTAAGAGTTGAGTGAAGATTTTTTAGGCAATCCAGAAAAAAAAGGAAATGAGAGAAACAAGAAAAGCAATGAGATCCTAAATGTAAATGTAAACAGGTCACTTAAAATCCATTATCCAGGATGCTGTGTCCACCTTCTCACCAAGCAAGACAGTAGATAATGAGCCTTAGGCTACTGGGAGAAAAATAAAACTTTGCAATTCTAATAAATAATGAAAATACTTCCCTGGAGTTTTTGAGCCTCTTCTTAAATTTATCTGATTTGCAATATAAGTTCCTTTAGGGCAAATACTATATCATGTATAACACCAAGAAATGATATATGCTTTATAAATATTTTAGAAGCCCCAGAAACTAATTGCCGAGAGCAGGGGCCTTACTAGCTATCATTTCAATGTGAACAAGCCATCGTTGTTGTGGTGCCCATTTGGAAGATGATTTAAACACTTAGAGCTAAACTGAACCAGGTTGTTAGTGTCCAGGATAGAATGGAAATTGGGAGCTGGAAAAGACAGTCTTTGGGTACTTTATCACATCTTCTCTGTGGAAATGCTCCTCAGCTTTGCCTTACTTTAGAATTACCTGCAAAGCTTATAAAAGATGTTAATGGTCATAACTTGCTTTTGGAGATTCTGGGGTGGGCTCTGATATTCTGGGATTTGTAACCAGACTTGTTTCTTTTTACGTATTTACACATAAAAAGCCCCATATATTGCATGACGCTATTTTAAATTGTGAGGTTCTAAAGCACACTCCCAGATAAACAATAGCCATTGTTTTCATATTATGATGGCACAAATTCAGAGTCTTTATGATGGGCCACAAAGTCTTGTATTACCTGGAGTCTTGCCTGCTTCTCTGATTCCATTTCCTACAACTCTCAGGCAGATCCGTTCTGCCTTTGGTATATTGGCCTTGCTAATAGAGAAAGTTAATTTCTGTGTTAGGACCTCTGTAAATTCCCCTGGCTCTGCCAGATCTTCATGTGGTCTGCTCACTTCTTCACTTCATTCAGAGTCTCTACTACAAGAGCAGAAATTACGTTCATCTTTTTTATAACTATATGCCACATGTTTAGAACACTGCCTGGTACAGAGTAAGCACTCAGTGATATGTCTCAAATGAATAGGTGACTTAAAAAGTGAAAAATTAACACAATATTGTAAATCAACTATACTTTAATTAAAAATAAAGTGAAAAATATCTAAAAGATTTTCTTCTTAATGTTAACTAACTATATCTTCCCACTAAGAAACCTATCAGGTATTTTCCAATTAGAGACTTGACTTGAGTATATGTATATATTGATATACCTGAGAGGAAAGAGAGTTGATAGGGGTGGAGTTCTGGGACAGTCCAATGCTCTTGCCTTAAACACAAGTTTATTTTAAGCTCTCTCAACAAGTCAGGAGAATAGATGTGAGATAGTTCTGTCAAGGAATAGTCCTTGGGTATTACAATTTTATAGGATTTAAGTAATCCAGAGTCATCTTAATCTAACCAAATGTCCCTTAACCAAGTTTTAGGATTGCATTCTTTGACAATTAATCCTTTCCCATATTTAAATAATAGGGCTGGTGAGACCGTGAATTCAACTCACCTTATAATTCAGCAACCTAATGATCAGATATTTCACTATGTTATCCTTCAGCTATTAGAAGAAAGTCTTATATGTCTTGCTGGTCTTTCCTGACAATAGTTTAAGCTAAGAATTCCAAAATTTTGGCTTATAATATTTTCCTTTAAGTGCAGGTGAAAGCACATTTTTTGAAATGTCATATAGCAGTCTATTGCCAAAGCTTCCTTTAATAGCTACTTCATTCCAGGTGAGAGTCTCTCAATTCTTTCTTTCTTTTTTTTTTTTTGAGAGTCTCTCAATTCTAATAACTCACTTGAAGCTGTATCCCTTGGATCATCAGTATTTTATTTCCTAATAACATCTAGATTTTATCTCCTTGAAATCCAAGCCAGTGAGATAATCAATAACTATATCTTGTGTGTATGTGCATGCATGCATATGTGTGTGTGTGTGTGTGTGTATTTGATCCTTGAACAGTACAAGGCTTAGGGACACCAACCCTCCATGCAGTTGAAAATCTGCATATCACAGTAAAGTCAGTCCTCCATATATATGCTTCCTCTATAGTCACAGTTCTGCATCTGCAGATTCAACCAACCACTAATCAAGCAGTATTTACTATTAGAAAAAGTCCGCATATTAAATGGACTCAAGCAGTTGAAACCAATGCTGTCAAGAATCACCTCTATATCCTTCATATTCCAGTTGAATGAAAATGAACCTATTTTAGATTGTATTAATCAGAAGGGGATTTAATATGTGGAACAGGTATTTATAGTGTCATTAGAGTGTTGCAGGAATAGAATCTAGTCCATTTCTCCAGCACAATTGAGCACACCTGAGCACAATTGCTAACAGTCATTCACCATGGGAGTGGCTGCCTCAGCCTAATCTATTTTCCCCGTTTGAACCAGACTGAGGTCTTTCAAATGTGACATAACCATTCTACACCAGTTGTTAATTTTTTGGATTGATGATATTATTTAAAAGTATGAGGGACTTCCCTGGCAGCCCAGTGGTTGAGACTTCACTTTCCAATCCAGGGTGTGTGTGGGGTGGGGGCAATCCCTGGTCGGGCAGCTAAGATCCCACATGCCTCAAGGCCAACACACCAAAAGCATAAAACAGAAGCAGTGTTGTAGCAATTCAATAAAGAATTTAAAAAATGGTTCACATTTTTTTTTAATCCTTTAAAAAAGTATGAGAAAATAGAATCTTTTGTCTTTGAGCTATTTTTGAATTTATACTAACATAGTGAGTTGGACATGACTGAGTGACTTCACTTTCACTTTTCACTTTCATGCGTTGGAGAAGGAAGTGGCAACCCACTCCAGTGTTCTTGCCTGGAGAATCCCAGGGATGGGGGAGCCTGGTGGGCTGCCGTCTACGGGGTCACACAGAGTCGGACACGATTGAAGTGACTTAGCAGCAGCAGCAGCAGCAGCAGTCTTACTCTAAGATGATTAGAGTTGCATAGATCAGAGTGTCCCCCTTTTCTATCTGACTGCAGACTTAGTGTTAAGCTCAAGAAGAAAGAGCGTAATGCAGCATTGTGATCCTGGTTTCCTCTCTTGCTCATTCGTCTAAACTCTATACTCAGTACCACATCTAGAAGTCCGTAGTCCCATGCAAACTCTTCCTGTGGCCTCCACAAGTCAAATGAGTTTTCTACTTGTAAATGTGTTTTTTCCCTTTATTGTAATTCTGGGGAATTGCAGATTTTCTCTCTGGGAAAACCAAGGCAAGATATTTGCTGTCTTTTCCCTCTCTAATTCCCACAGAAGACATTATTATTTGATTAAAAAATTGTATTGTTGAGTACAAAGGCTTTATAATTCTTCTGAATATAAAACCTCAAACATTCAAAACCATTGATTAGAGTTGGTGCTCTATGTGAAACCTGCCTGTGCTTTAGGTTCAATTCAGTAGGTGTGAAGACCACATCGGGGAATACAAAGTAATCTAACAGGAGGATTTTCAGTCTGCTTCTGCTTTGTATCTGGAATAACTTTTAGCTTTGTGGGGAAAAAATGCATATATGTAGCCAGGATGGGAATTTAAGTTTCTAAATTGAAGTAATAATACACATACAGAAGACTATAAACAACAAAAATATACCAGTAAATGAATTATCACTATAGAAATGATCACAGCATGTAGATGCAGTTTGTCCATTTTATTGCTATACCATTTAGTCCAACATAAAAGGCTTCTGAACTCCCTTCTCCCAGAAATGCTCCAAATCCACAGCTACATGTAGTAGTAAAATAATTATAGCCATAATAATTTGTTAATAGATTCAGGAAGTAAAAAATATAAATTGTATCATCAAAAACAAAATGTTGACAGGGGGAGAGCACAAATACAGAGCTTTAGAATGCTTTCAAATTTAAGTTATCAGCTTAAAATAGACTGTTATAAATACAAGATGTTTTATAACACTATATAATATTCAGTTGAATTAATTTACCAAGTTCTATTTCTTTAGTCTACTGTGATGGGCATCAGGGCTATTTCCAGAGGTTGTCTGTTAAGAATCGTGCTGCTATCAACATACCTGTCCTTTGCAGCTCATATACAATGTTTCTATTGGGTATATACCTAATTGAAATATCTGGATTATTGGTAGAATGAAATTTATTATCCAAGCCAGTACACATTAGTGTTAAGGGAGATACTCCTAGTCATCACACCAGACGCATAGGTCTAATCTGAATCTATCTTTCTTAAAATAGGGCATATGGACATTCTGGCCACGGCATATGTATGTGTCCAAATTTGGTAGGTAATACTAAATATTTTCCTAGGAGATTATAAAAATTCCACTAACAGCAACAGTGTCCTGGGCTCCCTGCTCCTGTCATACCTGGTATTGTTTGTGTAGTATTATCTAATTTTGCTTTTAATTACCGTGTCTGTGATTATTGACGGACTTAGGCAGCTTTTCAAACATATAATGGTAATTTGAAATATACTTTTTGAATGCTTGTTTTAATCTTATTAAAAACATGTATTGCATGTTTTTTCTTATTTGTTTATAGATGCTCTTTACATAGTCTAGAGACAAGTCAATATGCATTTCCATGCATTTCCATATAGACTTTTAAACTGACTTGTCAAGAAAAACAGCAACAATGAAACCATTTTATTTTGATCAGACAACATTGAAGCTATTAGATCAAAATGAAGGGAAGTGACATTTTTATAAGTGAGTTATTTACAGTCTATTGATGCCTATAATTTCACAAGCGATTCACCTCTGAAGAAAAAGATAATACGTAATACATGATAGCATTGCTTCACTCTCCAAGTCTAAACTGGAGCAGAGAGTAATGTAGAGGAGAGTCTGGAAGGCCTTTTGGTCTCTTCTTCCCACGTGTCAACCAATCTCTAAGGTAAGAATAGAGTCAATTGTCATTAGAAATTGCTTCACCTTCTCAGCAAAGAAGAGAATATAATGTCATTGCTCCATTCTCTTCTTTACCAGTGAACAAAAGAAAAAAAAATTCTAACAGTATGTTCCACTAATTAAATGAGGAAACCAGAAATCATTTAGTCATCTGGAACTCAATTTAAGCTCTTAACCAAGAGGTTACCTATCGCTCTTTCCACTGCCAACTGTCCCCCTTGCATCATTGTGTTTTAACATCTCCCAGAACGAGAAGCCAATTCGGTCTACTTTTACAGTCATAAAATTCTTTGTTTTTTTCTCATATTTGTAAATCTCTACACTTTTTATGGCCATCTGTTCATTTTCTGTTTCCCAGGATACAGAGTAGAGTTTAATCCCAGGTTCTCTATTTTTTCCTTTCTTTTTATTCAAGAAAATTCTTTTTTTTTTTTTTTTTTTTTGCTTAAAAACAAACAAACAAAAAAAAAAACTCCTGGAAGAGCCCAGGGCCTAATAGCATCCCATCTGAAGTGACAGCCACTTATCCCTCTTACATACCAACAAGATTTTCTTCCCTACATTTCCATGTCCCAGTTCTTATTAACACAGCTCCAGATTTCACTCATGCTGGTATAACAATTTCTGTCAATCTTCCTTCAGTAATTATCTTAATTTGCACACGAAGTTCTTTCTATCCTAAAGGTTCAGAGACCCATTCTGTGGAAATGATTGTGATTTCTTTTCAAGCTCTCAAGTTGTTTTGTTCGCAGTTTTACAGCCAAGTCGGAGAAGAATCTTACAGCCAGAGAATCATATGATTAAGACAGGGGCTGGCCCAATACTCTCAAAGTATTCTCTATCCTTTCATTTCTAAAATGCACTGCCCAAATATTCCACTGCTTCTAAGACACACTGCCCAAATCTTTCAAATATTTTTACCTTTATCTTTATTAAAGGGATAAGGGCCTTAGATAAGAACCTGATCAAGGTGCCATTAAACTTGAGTGTTTTGAAATAAGAACACCTGGATTTTAATCTCATTCTATCAAATGATTGTATATAATTATCTTAATCAAGACTATTAACACACATTGCTATAGCCAACCCCCTTACAATTTCAGTGGCTTAACATAATAAAGGTGTGTTTGTTTCTAGCTCCCATATAATCCATCTCAGATGTTCCTGGTTGTATGGCTTTCCTGGGTGTCTTTACTCCAGATGGTGACTAGGAGATCCATGCTCCTTCCATTGATGACTTCTGCCATCATACAGGTGCTCTGCTGAATATCTGCATTCTTCTAGCTGACGAATGAGTAGCAAAACATAAAACATCACACAGAACATTTTGGGGACGAGGGAAACACATCACTTTCCATTAGGCAGAATCAGAAATATGACCCAAGCTACATGCAGGAAGGATTTGGGGAATTGTAGTCTTCCATGCTCTGGGGGTTAAATGGTTAACATAGGGAAATTTCCTTTATTGAAGTTTCTTCAAATATAACATGGAGCGAATAACAGTACTTACCTCATAGGCTGGTGTGAGTATATCTGACCAGAGGAAATGTGTGATAAATGCTAGTTATTAAACTTGGAAAGTTAGCACTGTGACTTTTTGAGACCAAATTTCTTTTGCAGCAACATCAAAAGGCTCTTGAAATATTGGGAGTCCCAGAGACTGAAAGGGACCTCACAACAACCATCTGTCATTTATGGCCACAGAAAAAGAGGTAAGCGGCGCCTGACTCAGACGCCAACTCAACAAAGGAAATCTACATGGTGTTGTCAGACTTTTTATTATCTGATAATATTTTTATTATCAGATCATTTTCATTTAAGCTAAAACAGGAGGAGCTCTTAAACTGGTAGCCTTCTATTCCTGCAAGATCAGTTTTGGGGGAGGGAGAGGAGAGCTGTGAGCAGCCTGAAATTATATGTAAATAAATGTGTGTCCTCATAAATGCATTTTCCATAGGAGAGAATGCCTGGTTTTGTTACCTTTTAAAAGGGCTCTGTGTCTTATTAAAACCAAAAGCAATTGGTCTTAAAGGAATAACTAGTGTCTAAAAATTATTATATCATGGCTGAGATTCAGTTAATTACTCGAGGGCTTTTATTTTGAGGGAAGAAAGTGAGAAGGTTAGTCAAAGGGAAGGTAGAATATCTACCAGCTGTCTCCAGTGTCCTCCCCATTGTGTTGAAAAGTACAACTGCAGACATGGTGATGTCTTTATTTTGCACTTTTCAAGGGTTTTCCTCCTGACTTCTTTTTTTAACTTTTAGACTTCTAGTTTTGCCATTGCTTTCGTCTTTTTTTTTTTTGCTTTCGTCTTTTAAAAGTTCGCTCCAGTGACCTTCATGTGTGGCAACCCTGTTGGAGCCCATTTTCTTTAATTGAATTATATTGACTAGATGCTTTCACAGCCTCTGTTCATCCCTCAGAACACTTTGGACTCTCTTCTGATGCTACAAGTTGGGATCAGCTGGAGCTCACTTCTCTCCTCCACTGCTAAATGGACTTTCTTTTCTAATTAGTAGAGGACACCTCTGGTCCTCTACCTGCTAGCTTTCCACTCTTCCCTCCAGTGGGCCTGGTACAATGATGTTTCCTGTGGATGTTTACAGACGGGGGCAGACATTGACCTTGTATATTGAAATAATTTCACTGAATCCAGTATTCATATCCCATTTAGACTCTATTGGTTATATAGCTGACATTGAGAAAGGTGATAAAATCTGGTTGTCCAATAACCAGTGTAGGATAAAGATCTATAATTTTAACTGGGTGATACAAACGCATGGAGATAGCTTTGTAAAGATGTTTATGAGAAGGCAAAATATCTTGTTCAAAAAAAAAGAAACTGATCTGCATTTCTCTGACAATGAGTGACATTGAGCATCTTTTTCTTGTGCCTCTTGGCCATATCTTCTTTGGAGAGGTATCTATTTAGGTCTTCCACCCATTTTTTGAATGGGATTGAAGGAGTGAGAGGGAAGTCCAAGAGGGAAGGGAAACATGTATACATATAACTGATCCACGTCATTGTACAGCAGAAACTAACACGACATTGTAAAGCAATTATACTCCAATAGAAAAAAAAAGCAACCAACTCTCTAATTCCCACTCTTATCTGTCTTGCTTGGCTCTCTTGCCCCTTTTCTCTCCACCCCCAAGCTTATCATCTCAGCAAATGTCACCACCATCTAGCCAGGTGTTGAAGCCAGAAACTCCAAGTCATCTTTAATTGGAGGTTTTGTGTATCCTAACACCCATAGCCATTAGCAAGTCCTCTTATTTCTATCTTCACTATATATTTCAAATGTACACCATCTCCAATGCCATATCCTTCTCCACACCATGTTATTTCAGCGAGTCCTTGACCTTCTAGTTGGCTCATTTTTAATTGCTTTTGCCCACTCACATCCATTCTTCATGCCAAAGCAATATGTAAACCAGAGGATGGCACTGCCTGTTTAAAACCCTACCATAGGGACTACCCTGGGAGTTGAGCAATTAAGACTCCACATTTCCAATACAAGGAGTGTGGGTTAATAATAAGAAGAAGAATAAAATAATTTTAAAAAAGAAAATAACAAGAAATATCATATTTAAAAAAACCCTCCAGTAGCTGTGATTGTATTTTAAATACAATCTAAACTCCTTCTGTTGGTCTGCAGAGCCCTATCTTTGGTCCCATTTTGCTGCTCTATGCTTAGTTTGCTAAATTCCTTTCCATTTGTGGAAGATGCCAGGTCAGTTGCTACAGTATAGTCTTTACATATGGTATTCTTTCCACCTGGAATTATCTTCTCCTTTATTCTCAGTACAGTTCATTTCTTTTCCTCATGGGTATCTCAGCTTGCTCTTCTGAGATTCTTTCCCTGAACACCCCAAGGTCAATCTTATTCTTTATCTCATTCTTATGTTTCTCCTTTTCAGCACTCATCACAACCTGTAATTTTGCTTCCCTTATTTTTTTCTTGACTTGTTCTTTTGCTTATCCTCATGTTAGAACCGTACATTCTTCGAGAGGAGTAACCATCACTGTCTTGTTAATCTCTTTTCGGAAAAGGCACAATATACTTTCTGTGATGGAATCAGAAGCTAATTTTCTTGCATCCTGATCTCAAGTCTATTCTCTTAACTTTTTACATTTAATGAACAGGAGTGGAATGAGGCTTGAGAAGGACCAAAGCAGAAATGATACTTCTCCATTCATTCATGGAGCACATTTTTGTCATCTGTTAGTATGTGTCAAAGGTCATGCTAGATGTTAGAGATTCAAAGATTAGAGAAATATGTTTCTCATGGCTTCAGGAAGTGTACATACTAGCCAAAAGAACAAGTTTCCTCAATAACCAAGGAATCCGTATAAACCTAAAGTTGCAATAAATGCCACAGCTGAGGGTGCCATAAGATAACCTTGTTGGGAGAGAAAGGGAAGAGCATTCAGAAGAGGAGTCCTGTGTGCAAAGGTGGAGGGACCGTGACAAATACAAGAAAGTACGGGAAGGCTGAAGTGTTGAACAGAAGGTACTTTAGTGTGAGGTGGGATGAAGGGGCATGTGTAGACCTGAGGCAAGAATCCTGACATCAGTATGTAAGTATTTCTTCAGGGCTGGGAGACGGAGGACAGGAGAAGGGAGGAGTCAGTTAGAACTGACATGATCATATCGATGTTTTCAAGGTATCCGCCTGTTTACCAAACTCCACTTTGTGGAGTTTAGTGACGGGAGGTCATTGATAGGTTTAGGGTGAGTTTTAGTGAAATGAGGTGAGTGGACATATGAATGTATGCAATAACTGAAATGGCAACCCACTCTAGTATTCTTGCCTGGAGAATCCCAGGGACAGGGGAGCCTGATGGGCTGCCGTCTATGGGGTCGCACAGAGTTGGACACGACTGAAGCGACTTAGCAGCAATAACTATTAAGAAGGGAATAAAAGGACATATGACATAATTAAGAATCCATTAAATATATTTACTAGTCAATTCTAAGAGTAGTAAGATGTGAAATAATTTGTGTATGTTTAATAATTGAGAAAGCAGGTCAGGAAGCAACAGTTAGAACTGGACATGGAACAACAGACTGGTTCCAAATAGGAAAAGGAGTACGTCAAGGCTGTATATTGTCACCCTGCTTATTTAACTTCTATGAAGAGTATATCATGAGAAACACTGGGCTGGAAGAAGCACAAAGTGGAATCAAGATCGCCAGGAGAAATATCAATAACCTCAGATATGCAGATGACACCACCCTTATGGCAGAAAGTGAAGAGGAACTAAAAAGCCTCTTGATGAAACTGAAAGAGGAGAGTGAAAAAGTTGGCTTAATGCTCAACATTCAGAAAACAAAGATCATGGCATCTGGTCCCATCACTTCATGGGAAATAGATGGGGAAACAGTGGAAACAGTGTCAGACTTTTTTTGGGGCTCCAAAATCACTGCAGATGGTGACTGCAGACATGAAATTAAGATGCTTATTCCTTGGGAGAAAAGTTATAACCAACCTAGATAGCATATTGAAAAGCAGAGACATTACTTTGCCGACTAAGGTCCATCTAGTCAAGGCTATGGTTTTTCCTGTGGTCAGGTGTGGATGTGAGAGTTGGACTGTGACTGTGAAGAAAGCTGAGCACCAAAGAATTGATGCTTTTGAACTGTGGTGTTGGAGAAGACTCTTGAGAGTCCCTTGGACTGCAAGGAGATCCAACCAGTCCATTCTGAAGGAGATCAGCCCTGGGTGTTCTTTGGAGGGAATGATGCTAAAGCTGAAACTCCAGTACTTTGGCCACCTCATGCGAAGAGTTGACTCATTGGAAAAGACTCTGATGCTGGGAGGGATTGGGGGCAGGAGAAGAAGGGGACAACAGAGGATGAGATAGCTGGATGGCATCACGGACTCGATGGACGTGAGTCTGAGTGAACTCCGGGAATTGGTGATGGACAGGGAGGCCTGGCGTGCTGCAATTCATGGGGTCGCAAAGAGTTGGACACGACTGAGCGACTGAACTGAACTGAACTGAAGTGTATATGGAGAAAATTAATTCTGAGTGTATTTAGGTTTTAAATTCCATGCTCATTGCAAATTTCAGTCTAAATTTGTGCAGGTGTCCCTAAGGATAGTATGCATGAAATAGATAACTAATGAGAACATTCTGTATGGCACAGGGAACTTAATGCTCTGTGGTGAACTGAGTGAGAAGGAAGTCCAAAATGGAGGTAATAAATATGGATATGTGTGGTTGATTCATTTTGCTGTACAGTAGAAACTGACACAACATTGTAAAGTAACTATAATCCAATAAAAAGAATTTTAAAAATAAATAAAATAAAGTTGTTTAGGTGTCCCACTACCAGTATTCCCAGTTATACGAAATAGTACTCAATAAGATAATCTTACAGTATGCACCAAATACAGTGGGTCATAGTGTAACTGATCTGGCTTAAGACAGGTCCTGCTATCTAACTGAACATGTTCCCTTCCATAAGAGAGACTATTGAGGACCTATGTATGAATCTCATGTTAGTTTACTTCTCTCTTCATTACATGCAACATTTGTAACATAGTATCTGCCAGCAATATGGAGAGACCTGGGTTAGATCCCTGAGTCAGGAAGATCCCCTGGAGAAGGAAATGCCTATCCACTCCAGTATTCTTATCTGGAGAATCCCATGTACAGAGGAGAAGCAGGCTACAGTCCATGAGATTGAAAAGAGGGGACATGACTGAGTGAGTAACACTTTCACTTTCTTGTCACTTACAACACTCCAAATCTATAGCTTAAGATTTTTACAGAAGTCCCTGAAGAAAAGGACATATTATAGCCATAATTTGGATTGTATACAGAGAAAAGGATTGGTCTCTGCTTTTGAATAGACTCTCGCATATTTTCCTTTGACCCTATCACAGTCTACAAGTGACTTTAAATAAATTGTCCTCTACACATGTAAAATTGAACGTTTATCCAAAATGGCCAAAAGCAAGAAGTATCTCCAAAATCTTCCATCTCTTTTCCTGTGAGATCAAATGTATCAGATCTAAATTCTTTTGCCATCACTTGCCACAGATAATAGCATTTTCCCATGCTGAAGTCAATATAAAAGTTTATGATGTTATTGACTTCACACAGCTCTATCAGACCTCAGTATTATTGATTTAATGACTCTTTCCTCTTTTTTTTTTTATTCAACTCTGAAGTTACCCCTTGGTTTATTAGAGCGCCAGTACTCAGAGTTTTTTATTACATATCTACAGACTTATTTCTAAGGATGCCTGCCCATAAATTACTCACCAACCATTCAAAGGCAAAGCCAGAATATAATAAATATCAAGAGACTGAAAAAAAACAGGCCTAGGTAGTACACAGATTTCTTCTTGCTCTCTGCCTGTTGAGTATATTTCCCAGTAAATAATAAAAAAAAAAAAAGAAAGAAAGAAATTTAAAGGAAAATGTCACCTGGCATGTGGTATATCTGTGTCTCATAGCAGATGGCATGGTTCTGCATGGGGAGAAGAACGAAATGCCACATGCATGGCTGGAATGGAAGGATTTTGAGCAAGTGGCATTCCTGGGAAGCTAGCCGGCAGGCTCTGACATTAACGGTTTTATTAAGTTCAGCTGTGGGCTGGAGCAGCCTTGGCTTCCAATGTGTGGTAGTGTTTTAATGGCTGGCCCTCTGGTTCAGGCAGGGTGGTGTGAAAAGTAATTGTAGCGGGTGGCAAGATTGATAGAGTTGAGGTGGATGGGGAGATAATGTGCTTTGTTACCAACTTCTTCATTTACTCCAGAAGCAAAGGAAACATGGATGAATTACTCCAAAAATGGGATTTGCTTTTTAAGAGGAAATTATCTGAGACAGGTGACACTGTGCCCTATTATGAAAATTCTCTAAATTATAGTTCCAATGAATCCTGCATTGTATACGAAAATTACACATCCTACTGTGAAGTCAGAGTCGGGAAGAGAGTGAATTTGCAAATATACCGGCCTCTAAAGAAGCCTGGCACAATTTTACAGCATGATATTGGGGAATATCGGGGTGTCATCTACAAATGCCAGGAGCGGTTTTTCTTTTGCTTCTATTTCACATTGTCTATGAAAGGAAGAGCTGAAATGATACAATTAGTGTTTAGTGTGCTCCGTTTCCCTGATGACCACACGATGTAGTCATACCTGTTTTCCTTCTGAAGTTCTTCTGATGTTTTTGAATTGTACCATCTTAAAGCAGCCTTGGTTGTTAATGAATTGGACTTTCAGTGCCATGCTTGCTCTGTTCATCAATTCCCTGAAGGATTGTAGATGGCTTCCGTGGACTTCACCCTAGTCCTTTGGACAATGGAAATACAAGTTTGTTGGTTCCTGGTTATAGGATCCTCACACCCTATTCAGTTCAGTTCAGTTGCTCAGTCATGTACGACTCTTTGCAGCCCCATAGAGTGCAGCATGCCAGGCTTCCCTGTCCATCCACCAACTCCTGGAGCTTACTCAAACTCATATCCATCCAGTCGGTGATGCCATTGAACTATCTCATCCTCTATTGTCCCTTTCTTTTCCTACCTTCAATCTTTCCCAGCATCAGGGTCTTTTCTAGTGAGTCAGCTCTTCACATCTGGTGGCCAAAGTATTGTAGTTTCAGCTTTAGCATCAGTCCTTCCAATGAATATTCAGTATTGATTTCCTTTAGGGTAGACTGGTTTGAGGAAAACATACTCTCCTTTGATGAGCTGATTATTGAGTGTACATATAATGGCAAGTCTTTAAATTTTTCCCTCTGCCATTTGACGTCAAATATCACTAACACAAGTTGAAAATCAAGTCTGTGCCATGAAACTTTTGTCTGCACAACACTAATGTGCTAAGTTGCTTCAGTCATGTCCGATGCTTTGTGACCCCATGGACTGTAACCCACCAGGCTCCTTTGTCCATGGGGATTCTTCAGGCAAGAGTATTGGAATAGGTTGCCATTTCCTCCTCCAGGGCACAGTACTAACCTAACTAGTTAATTAAGTAAATTGAATCAAACCAGTTATGTGCACATGAAAAAATTCCCAATAACCTTCACTATTGAGCCAGTGATGTTAGCGCCATGTCAGCACAGCCTGAAACAAATGTATTTTACTATGTATAAGGAAAAAATGAACTATAGAAGGCGGTCCAAAGCTATATTTCACTATGTAACTTTATGCAAATTAAGTCTCTCATTTTCACTCCTCACAATCTTTTTAAATCTCTTTTCTGTTTTCTTATTCTTTTGTTACCAAAAGTGGAGGTCTGACCAGTCGCTGCTCAAAAGCCAATAAGGAGGCAAGGTAGTGGAAAGGAACATTTGCTTTATTTTGGATGACAGCAAGAAGAGGCGCCAGAGCGACTGTCCAAAGGCCAAGTGCCCCCTATCCCACTAGACAATCAGTGGGCAAGAGATTTTATGGACGGAGGAACGGGCTACATGTAGAAACAGCACAGTCAGCTGACAGTCATCTTGAAATTGACCACACAGTGGTCTGACCAGTGTCATCTTGATTGTTTTAAATATAGTTAATCTTCAGTTCCAGGGTCAGTGTGTCCCCATTTCCTTGAGGCCAGTTCTTGGACTCGTGGAAGCTTATGTCGTGGTTACAGTCTAGTCATTATATGGTTAACTTCTTCTGCCTGGTGGGGTTTTTGGTATCTATGAGACAGCTTACAGGATATGGCTCAGAACGTTATCTATAGCCCTTGAGAAGGAACTAAAGATCTTGACCTTATTTAATGACCAGACTATTATTATTTGGTCTGCTTTGACTGTTTTCCTTTCTTTCTGCGTTTTCTCACAAGGCAGGTGGCAGGTATGGAGGGGAAGCACTACAGAGTCCTTCACTTTCTTGAAGCACAGCCTCTGCCATTGATACCTTTGGAATTATGACAAAAGGCACAGTTTCCAAAATGTTTATGTTGTTTTCTTTCTAAAGTTGGGGAGTGATTGTTTTAAACGCAGTGTAGTTAGATAGTAAATAAACTGTAATGGGTATGGATGAACTGCAGTGCACACATTACAGCTAACATTCAAAATGCCCCCAGTATACTGCACCCTGAATTACATTTTAAATGATGTATTTTCTTAGTTTTGAGAAATGTGCATTTTCCCACTTTACTATACTGTATTTTTCTCTATTTCACTCCATTCTCTAGTGAGGCAAAGATGGCATGTTAAAAGCATGTGAAAATGGAAAATGAAATTAGAAATATAAATAACAGAACAAAATTTGGAGCTTTGGAAAAAAGGAAAAGATCATTTTACTATATATAGAATGCTTAAAAAAATATTTCTATCAAGAAAATTGCCGAGAAATTTAACTCAGTTAATTTCACAGTGTGATTCCTGAGGAGAGGTAACTATCCTCAAAACCAAATTCATGGAATTAATGGATTTAATTATTTAATTCCGGGCTGCCTTTTTCTGGACACTTTGTCAGGAAATGAAATTAACTAGAGAGAGAGATAAGTAGATAGATGCAATGTTGACTAGAATTATAGAGTGATGATTATATTCTTGGTTGGGTAAAAGTTTATTGATAACTTGATGATCTCAATATAATGTAACTGGCATTATATTAATGATATAAAGAGTATCAGCACTCGACCCCTTCAGCAATGCTCAGACTTGTGTCATGGGAATGCCACTCTGTGCCTAGAATAGATCAAGAGAGCTCATCTTTACACCCTGCATCTTCAAGTTTATCATCTTCCTCATAAACATAACTTCCTTTGATCCTTATAATCTTCCTGTGAGGTCTTTAGCTCCCACTGATGATTCTAAAAATATTTAAAACAGGAACTGCACTTGCACAAAATGATCACAACCGAGCAGGCAGCAAACAGCATCCAGAGGTGCCTGTAGGAGACATTAATCTTTCAGTTGCTAACTGCGGAAGGTTCAGGCGTTCTAGAGGAAAGGACTAGCTCAGTGCAGGCTAGGAGGTAGGGGAGGGGATGGGAGAGCACACCTGGGGAGCTCAGGGCAGTGGGTATTTATCAACCAGTATGGAAATGTTTCATTATTTTAAGAATGAAACATGATGGTGAATCTTGAATAAGTTATCTGCCCCTTAGTTCTGTTCTCTGCACTATTTTTCACATCAATGGGCAAGACAATATATTACTGCATCAGTATTTCTGAATTAGGAGTTTGAAGGTTTATATTGTAATTCCAGCACCATCACAAAATAAGTACTCTAATTTTGGTCAAAGAAGTGACTGTAAAGTCAGTTTCTTTTTCTATAAAGTGAAAATATTTGTCTTGGGTATTTAGAATAATTGTTGTGAAAGTTAATCATAACTAATGATATTCAATATGTTCTGAGCTTGCTGTGAATTTCTTGAAGGGATGAATTTCATAATGTTCTGATGTTATAGATGCTCATATTTTCTCCATTTTATAGATGAAAGAACTAGGATACAAAGAAGTGAATAAATTGTCTAAGATCACATACATGAAAAGCTGCAGAACTTGGATTTGAATCCAAAGTCCTTATTCTTAACTGCTTTGCTCCAAAATTGTCTTTTCTTTATAAGAAAGACTTTGTAAAAAGCAACATCTTAGATGCGTGAAAAACACTGTCATTTTCAATATTGTTTTTTTCATCATTACTTTTGCTTGCTTTTTGCTACTAGAAACAGAAACTAAGAATATTCCTAGTGCCTCAAAGAATGATCATCACTCACATTTAGAAGTTTGGCTTAAGAAGTGTTTTTGATTACAGAATCTGTAAGAGTACAGTTGTTACACTCGGTTTTTATCTGTGGGTTGTTGCTATGGCTGTATGTTTAGTTGATTTATATTAGGTTAAATGCTTCACTTCATAGAATATAAACAATCATATTGAACATGCACACTTTATTCATTAATCTCTGATTAAGTATCGATGCATAATAATCAGACATGACAGTAAAACTAACAGTGAAAAATTAACACTTGAATGTTTACCATGTATTGAAAACTGTGCTAAGCACTTTGGATGCCTTATTTCATTTAGTCTTCCTAAAAGGATGGTAAAGGTATATTTTTTATTATTGATAATTTACCAGTGAAAAAATCAAGACGTAAATAGTTGAAATAACATACGTAGGGTAGGGCTTAACTCTAGTTCTGTCCACAAAAATGTCTCTTCCTAATTAGAAAGCTGTATGTCTGACAAGGTATCTACTGCCTATGAACTAAGGATACTCAAAACACTTTTGACATGCACTCAGTGAATAAGCATGGTCTGCACATGAAGCTGTCAGTAAAGTAGCCCCAGCATTCGTTTAAAATAAGCTCAGAAAATTAAATTATTTTTTAAAAGTCATGTAATGATTGCAATTATGTTTCTGGAAAAGTAATGCATTCTAAAATTAACCTGTAAAGACTTAGAGAATAAACTTATGATTGCTAGGGGGAAGGAGCTAGGAAGGAATAGTTAGGGAGTTCGTGGTGAGCATGTATACACTGCTATATTTTAAGTGGATAAGCAACAAGATCCCACTGTATAGCTCGAGGAACTCTGCTTAGTGTTATGTGGGAGCCTGGGTGGGAGGGAAGTTTGGGGGAGAATGGATACACGTATAGGTAAGGCTGAATCCCTTTGCTCTCCACCTGGAACTATCACAACATTGTTAATAAGTTATATTCCAATACAAAACTCAAAGTTTAAAAACAAGTAAATTTATACCATAAAAAATATAAAATTAACCTGTAAAGATGCTTTAAGGGAGAAAAACGTTTAATCAAGAAAAACGTGATTAAGGGGCAGGATCAAGATGGCGGAGTGGGAGGACACTGGACTCACATCCCCACATGGTCACGTCCAACCACAACTACACATAGAACAATCCTGGCTGACAGTCACCTGAAGAAGCAAGAGAGCTCTTCTACAACCAAGGCTGTAAAGTAAAGTCCACAGGGAACCTGGTGGGTTCATGGATCCGCAAAGATGAATAGGGATGAGGCAATGATATTCAGTCGGAACGTGAGGAAAGATGTTATTCATCTTCTTGGAGTGAGAAGGGTAAATAAATAAGCCTTGAAGAGAGGGTGAGGGGTGTGTATTATGAGGGATCAGGATATTTTATAGTTCAGCCACTAAACATATAACCTCTGCTAAGCCAATTAACCTCTCTGGATAGTATTTATTTATTCAAGAGGACAGAAACGTTTTTTTCATCTGTATATTCCCTTCACCTAGCATATTGCCTGGCAGGTCCCCTCCCTGCCCCTCAAACACACAAACACAAACACACAAAGGTTCTCAAGTCATGTTTGTTTTTGAAATGAATAACTTTGTGCATAGGATGACCTCCAAATGCTTTTTCAGGACTAGCTTTCAGTGATTATAAGACAATTTGGCATGCCCCTGTGCTACTGCGTTTTCTTCATATTTGTGAGCAGGGAAGGCCCAGAAGCTAGGAGCAGAATGATAATTCATGATTAACAGGAACACCACCTTTCTGAAGATGTCCTTCTTGAGAAAGGTCAGCTGTTGTTGTAAGTAAATACACATCTCCCACAAAGTGAAAATGCTAGGTTATGATTTCTCTCTTCCCTCCTATTTTTTTCTTTCCCTTCCATGCTATTGTCTTTGCAAATGTTGACTTGTGAAAACGTGAAAGGTCAGAAGTGAGCCTGTTAAGGAGAGGTGGATACAATTCTTTTTCATTTGTATTTATACAGGCAAAGAAGATTGAGCTGGAATAGAAGTTGATCCACGTTCTTGAACTGCGGGCTGACACTTGCGGAGCTGACACTGCTGCCTTCTCGGTTTAGACTAGAGAAGGGGAGGGAAGTTATACCAAAGGTCACTCGAAATAATGACTTAGAGGCAGCAGGAGAAACTGAGTGAGCACTGGGAGCTTCTCTGGTATTCTAACTGGGGTCATTCACATGGAGACAAACGCGGTTCAGCTCCCTAGAAGTTCCTGCTTAGAAAGGTAAGTAGAGACAAGAAAAGAAGAAATGAGGAGAATAATACACCACAGACAATCCAGCAAGAGCTGTTTCAGCCCTAGGAAACATTTCAGTTCAGTCCAAATAAGATGAGGACATTTACAAATCTGAGTGGGATGTAAAAGAAAAATATGGAGAACTGCCTAAATTCACTTGAAATCATTCCTCCACGGGGTTAAGGATCACCAGCCAGGCTGGTACCCAAACATACAGATGTTAGAGCAGCTGAGATCATGATGGCTCTTACGATGCTCCACACTCTTTTATTCTTTTCCTCTTTGAGATATAGCTTATGTAGTTTCTGCTTCATTTGGCCACTTAAGTAAAGACAACAGTAGTGCCAACTAAACTCATTGAAGTATATGTATTTACTGAGACTATGTTGTTGAGTTCCTTAAATTACTCAAAAATGCCTCTAACTTGCATGATAAGATATATTGATACAGAAGTAAGTAAGACAGTAGTTGCCAGATTTGGGGACTTTTTAGAGTAAATTATATATAAATGACTAGAGAAGGAAATGGCAACCCACTCCAGTATTCTTGCCTGGGGAATCTCGTAGACCGAGGAGCCTGGTGGGCTCCAGTCCATGGAGTCACAAGAGTCGGACATGACTCAGTGACTAAGTGACTTAGTGACAACCAAAACAACAAATATAGCAACTACATATTCAGACAAGCATATTTATTTACAATTTTCCACTTTTAATTTTTCCAGGAATTATCATAAACAAATGGTACCATTTGGTTTTACCACTTTCAATGAAGGATTTTAATACAAAATATAGAAAGGACATATTCTCAGAATAAATGATAGATACAAATTGAACAAATCTGAATTATGAAAAATTTATTAAATTGGTCTTACTTTCTCATGCCACACACATTTGAAAAAATTTATTATGCATTGGTAACCATCCTCAAATTGGTATTTGGAATATTATGACCTTTGACCTCTGGCACAAGTATCCAGACATGGATAAACGTAGCCTCTCTTTCTGCTTCTGTATGTATGCATTTCATTTTTTCTTTTCTTCTCTATACTGTTTTCTTCTATACCTTTTTTTTTTCCTTCTTGTCTAACCATGCCTGGGGATGCAAGGGACATAATTCCTCTGTTCTTGTATTTTGAGGCTATGGTAGCAGATAACTGGATTAGAAGCTTTACTCAGGTTGTTTAAATATGTCATATCTAGATAGCTGATCCCATTAAGTAATGAAACATGCTTTCTTACTGAGCTGGGAAACATTTAATGAAAGTAGTTGGGGTAGGAACTTCCCTGGCAGCTTAGTGGTTAAGATTCTGTGCTTCACATGTGGGGGGTATGGGTTTGATCCCTGGATGGGGAACTACGATTCCCACATGCCATGTGGCCCCAGAGAACTTTTTTTTTTTTTTTAAAGAAAGTATTTGTGGGTAGAAATAAGGAGATGCTCAGGGCTGAGAAAAGGGCCGAAGGACTAAGTGTAAAGTTGGGGTGAGGATGTGGAACATTCAGAATATCAAGTATCAAAAAACTAATAATTGACATCAAAGCCTGAGCAAAATGATATTGTGTTTGTGTGTTAGTCTCTCATTCATGTTCTACTCTTTGTGACCCCATGGACTGCAGCCCACCAGGCTCCTCTGTCCATGGGATTCTCCAGGCAAGGATACTGGAGTGGGTTGCCATTCCCTTCTCCAAGGGATTTTCCCGACCCAGGAAATGAATCCGAGTTTCTTCCATTGCAGGCAGATTCTTTACATCTGAGCCACCAGGGAAGCCCAAAATGGTAATAATGGTAGAGAAGAATGATAGGTTAGGCATAGACCCTAGGACTGAGGTGAAGGCAATTTGGTGGGATAGACTTGGGCAGTGATTATATATACCTATTATTTGAGAATGCTCAGGGTTCAGGTACTGTTGGTTACTCTCATTTCTGACAATGGTTTCTTCATAGCTCAGACACCATCAAACTAGAGGTATCTACTGGAATCAAAATGTCAAGGTATAAATCCTCCTACTTTTCTAATTAGTGATATTACTTTTTACTTCATAAATGATAATGTAGAATGTTAAGGAAGTATTATTTTATTTCTTATATGATGACTTAGCTTGTTAAGACAGTATTAAAGGATTCTTGCATAACCGTGTGATCACACTCATCATTCATTGCCTTCAAAATCACATTAAAGGGAAATGAACCCCAAAGCACTGGCTATATTTTTATTTTAATTTGGTTTACTGACCTTTATGATTTTTAAACATTCAGAACAGCCCAAGAGTTTTCCTGAGTTAATTATGCCCAAGAGTTTTCCTAAGTTAATTATCTTCAACACAGCGATTATTTTCCACTGCCTGTTAGAATATTCTACACAGATACCCTATGAGCCTGACAATACTTCTCATCTCAACTAGTTAACATTGTCCATATCACACTTTTGCTCAATTTCCCTGTTTCAGTGAATACTACCATTATTTTCTTAATCACCTCTAAATGGAAGTTTACATTTCACTTGAACTTTTCACTCTTTCCCACTCTCAGCTCTTATTATTTGTCATTACATATGCTAGACTCTGGTTTTATAACATCAGTTGAATCCCCTTCCATTTCTGCATGTTTTCTACTTTGAACCCAATTTAAGCCACAATTCCCACAGACTTGCACTTTAATAATTCTGACTTTGTATCAGTTTTGAACACCTATGTCTCCTGACTTCAGCATGTCATCACTGCCTATGAGCCAAGACTCAAATTCATCAGCCTAATACTTATATTTTAATATTTCTTCTACTTGATTTTATTTTCTCCTTCTAGTTACTTTGACTGTATGATTCTCATCACCACACAAACATGCTTATTATATTTTTTCATCTTAAAAATGCAAAAGAAAGGAAAAGTCCTAACCGGATCTTACTTCCTCTTGCAGAATTGCTTCATTGCTTCTCTTCCTTCTGCTGCTGCTGCTGCTGCTAAATCGCTTCAGTCATGTCCGACTCTGTGCGACCCCATAGACGGCAGCCCACCAGGCTCCCCCATCCCTGGGATTCTCCAGGCAAGAACACTGGAGTGGGTTGCCATTTCCTTCTCCAATGCATGAAAGTGAAAAGTGAAAGTGAAGTCGTTCAGTCGTGTCTGACTCGTCGCCACCTCATGGACTGCAGCCCACCAGGCTCCTCCGTCCATGGGATTTTCCAGGCAAGAACACTGGAGTGGGTGCCGGACCCTCTTAAAAGAGTCTGTACTCACTGTGTCTGTGTTTCTCTTGAACACACTCCTAACTACATCACCAAATTTGGTTTGCTAGAAGCCACGGTCACTTTTTAATATTCACTTATCTCTGTCTGCCAGAAGCATTGGACATAGCTGACAACTTTCTCCTTGGAACATCTTCTTGTCTTGGCTTCTATGCTATTCTGATTTTTCTTCTATGCTTCTCGTCTCTTTTTCTTAGATCATCTTTTTCACTCGTGTTTCCTTATGTCTCCAGCTTCCAGATATTGGAGAGCTCCAGGGTTGAGTCCATGAACCCCTTTTCTTCTCCACCTACACGGATTCTTTAGATGGTTTTACACAGCTTCAGGGTTTTATATGCCATTCGTATTGATAGCTTACAGTGAACAGTGTAGGGATTCTTGATCTTGAAGAAGATTTAGCTTAATGAGCAGGGACCAGGCTTGATCACTCAAGAGCTTTTGTGTAGCAGAGTTTTATTAAAGTATCAAAAGGAACAGAGAAAACTTCTGACATAGACATCAGAAGGGGGTCACAGAGAGTGCTCCCCTTGCTAGCCTAAACAAGGGAGTTATATACTTTTTTAATTGGTTGTTACATGTTGCAAGAGGGCATCAGAGGGCAGACACAGTAAAACCATACTCACAGAAACCTAGTCAATCTAATCACACTAGGACCACTTCCTTGTCTAACTCAATGAAACTAAGCCATGTCCACGGGGCAACCCAAGACGGGTGGGTCATGGTGGAGAGGTCTGACAGAATGTGGTCCACTGGAGAAGGGAATGGCAAACCATTTCAGTATTCTTGCCTTGAGAACCCCATGCACACTATGAAAAGGCAAAATGATAGGATACTGAAAGAGGTACTCCCCAGGTCAGTAGGTGCTCAATATGCTACTGGAGATCAGTGAAGAAATAACTCCAGAAAGAATGAAGGGATGGAGCCAAAGCAAAAACAATACCCAGCTGTGGATGTGACTGGTGATAGAAGTAAGGTCCAATGCTGTAAAGAGCAATATTGCATAGGAACCTGGAATGTCAGGTCCATGAATCAAGGCAAATTGGAAGTGGTCAAACAAGAGATGGCAAGAGTGAATGTCAACATTCTAGGAATCAGCGAACTAAAATGGACTGGAATGGGTGAACTTAACTCAGATGACTATTATTTCTACTACTGTGGGTAGGAATCCCTCAGAAGAAATGGAGTAGCCATCATGGTCAACAAAAGAGTCCAAAATGCAGCACTTGGATGCAATCTCAAAAACGACAGAATGATCTTTGTTCATTTCCAAGGCAAACCGTTCAATATCACAGTAATCCAAGTTTATGGCCCAACCAGTAATGCTAAAGAAACTGAAGTTGAATGGTTCTATGAAGACCTACAACCTTTTAGAACTAACACCCAAAAAAGATGTCCTTTTCATTTTAGGGGACTGGAATGCAAAAGAAGTAAATCAAGAAACACCAGGAGTAACAGGCAAATTTGGCCTTGGAATGCAGAATGAAGCAGGGCATAGACTAATAGAGTTTTGCCAAGAAAATGCACTGGTCATAGCAAACACCCTGTTCCAACAACACAAGAGAAGACTCTACACTTGGACATCACCAGAGTGTCAACACCGAAATCAGATTGATTATATTCTTTGCAGCCAAAGATGGAGAGGCTCTAAACAGTCAACAAAAACAAGACCAGGAGCTGACTGTGGCTCAGATCATGAACTCCTTATTACCAAATTCAGACTTAAATTGAAGAAAGCAGGGAAAACCGCTAGACCATTCAGGTATGACCTAAATCAAATCCCTTATGATTATACAGTGGAAGTGAGAAATAGATTTAAGGGCCTAGATCTGATAGATAGAGTGCCTGATGAACTATGGACTGAGGTTCGTGACATTGTACAGGAGACAGGGATCAAGACCACCCCCATGGAAAAGAAATCCAAAAAAGCAAAACGGCTGTCTGGGGAGGCCTTACAAATAGCTGTGAAGAGAAGAGAGGTGAAAAGCAAAGGAGAAAGGAAAGATAGAAGCATCTGAATGCAGAGTTCCAGAGAATAGAAAGAGGAGATAAGAAAGCCTTCTTCAGCTATCAATGCAAAGGAATAGAGGAAAAGAACAGAATGGGAAAGACTGTCTTTAATTTTCTCTTCAAGAATCTTAAAGAGAAAATTAAAGATAGCAAGGGAACATTTCATGTGAAGATGGGCTCGATAAAGGACAGAAATTGTATGGACCTAACAGAAGCAGCAGAGAAGGCAATGGCACCCCACTCCAGTACTATTGCCTGGGAAATCCCATGGATGGAGGAGCCTGGTGGGCTGCAGTCCATGGGGTCATTAAGAGTTGGACACAACTGAGCGACTTCACTTTCACTTTTCACTTTCATGCATTGGAGAAGGAAATGGCAATCCACTCCAGTGTTCAGCCTGGAGAATCCCAGGGATGGGGGAGCCTAGTGGGCTGCCGTCTATGGGGTCACACACAGTCGGACCCGACTGAAGTGACTTAGCTTAACAGAAGCAGAAGATACTAAGAAGAGATGGCAAGAATACACAGAAGAACTGTACAGAAAAGATCTTCACGACCCGGATAATCACGATGGTGTGATCACTCATCTAGAGCGAGACATCCTGGAATGTGAAGTCAAGTGGGCCTTAGAAAGCATCACTATGAACAAAGCTAGTGGAGGTGATGGAATTCCAGTTGAGCTATTTCAAATTCTGAAAGATGATGCTGTGAAAGTGCTGCACTCAATATGCCAGCAAATTTGGAAGACTCAGCAATGGCCACAATTCTTGAAAAGGTCAGTTTTCATTCCAACTCCAAAGAAAGGCAATGCCAAAGAATGCTCAAACTACCGCACAATTGCTCTCGTCTCACATTGCTAGTAAAGTAATGCTCAAAATTCTCCAAGCCAGGCTTCAGCAATACGTGAACTGTGAACTTCCAGATGTTCAAGCTGGTTTTAGGAAAGGCAGAGGAACCAGAGATCAAATTGCCAACATCCGCTGCATCATGGAAAAAGCAAGAGAGTACCAGAAGAACATCTATTTCTGCTTTATTGACTATGCCAAAGCCTTTGACTGTGTTGATCACAATAAAGTGTGGAAGATTCTGAGAGAGATGGGAATACCAGACCACTTGACCTGCCTCTTGAGAAACCTGTATGAAGGTCAGGAAGCAACAGTTAGAACTGGACATGGAGCAACAGACTGGTTCCAAATAGGAAAAGGAGTACGTCAAGGCTGTATATTGTCACCCTGCTTATTTAACTTCTATGCAGAGTACATCATGAGAAATGCTGGACTGGAAGAAACACAAGCTGGAATCAAGATTGCCGGGAGAAATATCAATAAGCTCAGATGTGCAGATGACAGCACCCTTATGGCAGAAAGTGAAGAGGAACTAAAATGCCTCTTGATGAAAGTGAAAGAGGAGAGTGAAAAAGTTGGCTTAAAGCTAAACGTTCAGAAAACGAAGATCATGGCATCTGGTCCCATCACTTCATGAGAAATAGATCAGAAACAGTGGAAACAGTGTCAGACTTTATTTTTTGGGGCTCCAAAATCACTGCAGATGGTGATTGCAGCCATGAAATTAAAAGATGCTTTGTCCTTGGAAGAAAAGTTATGACCAACCTAGATAGTACATTCAAAAGCAGAGACATTACTTTGCCGACTAAGGTCCGTCTAGTCAAGTCTATGGTTTTTCCTGTGGTCATGTATGGATGTGAGAGTTGGACTGTGAAGAAGGCTGAGTGCCGAAGAATTGATGCTTTTGAACTGTGGTGTTGGAGAAGACTCTTGAGAGTCCCTTGGACTGCAAGGAGATCCAACCAGTCCATTCTGAAGGCGATAAACCCTGGGATTTCTTTGGAAGGAAGGATGCTAAAGCTGAAACTCCAGTACTTTGGTCACCTCATGTGAAGAGTTGACTCATTGGAAAAGACTCTGATGCTGGGAGGGATTGTGGGCAGGAGGAGAAGGGGACGACAGAGGATGAGATGGCTGGATGGCATCACAGACTCAATGGATGTGAATATGAGTGAACTCCAGGAGATGGTGATGGACAGGGAGGCCTGGCGTGCTGGGATTCATGGGGTCGCAAAGAGTCGGACACGACTGAGCGACTAAACTGAACTGAAGGAATGTAGGAAAAAAACATTGTCCTTTCCTCCTCCTTGGGAATTCTAGACCCCTATATCCTCCTTAACAGCCCTAGACCCCTTTCCCCTCCTTGGGGACCCCGGACATCTTATCAACCTGCCTAGGAATTGACTCTTCCAATATTATGTTTCTATCTCAAGTCTAGACCCCTCCCTGAAACTTCAGTGTAATACAAATAACTGCTTGATTAACACTTCCACTTGATGTCTCGTATTCACACAAAAATTAATATGTCCAAAGTTGATTTCCTGTTATTCTGGCAAAAGGCGTAATAACATGAAGTAAAAAAATAATTCCCTTCTCAGTCTTCTCATATCACTTGTTCATCTTTTTTTTTTTTTAAGTGTGAGGCTAAAAACATGGAAATCATGTTTGATACCTTTCTTTTGCACATTTCCCCTTGAACGTGTATGCAGAATCTGAGCACTTCCTCCCCCACCATCATCCTGGCCCATTGACCATCTTCTCTCTTTTGGATTATTGGTCTGGCCTCCTAACTGCTCTTCCTGTCTGTTCTTGTCTCCTGCTATCTTCTCTCAACACAGTAGACAGATTTACCATTTGAAAATACAGATTGAATCAAACTCCTCTTCCGGTGAAAACCCTCTGGTGGCTTCTTAATTGTCTCAGAGTGAAAATCAATGCACATACTATCTTCCATAAGCTCTACATCAATTGGTCCCTGGTTACCGTGTTCCCCTCATTTCACACCAAGCTTCCCTTCGCTCACAGTCCAACCACCTAACGCTCCTCTTCCAGGCTTCTCCCAGTTTAGATCTTTGGCAGAGATGGTTTTCTTCTCTCATGCTGATGATGCTTTTCACTCATGCCTCCAGTGTGACGACTTCCGATTTTGTCCCCAAATTCACCTCCTTAATGAGGCTCTCATTCAATTCTCACCCCAATATGCCATGTCTCTATTTTTAGTTCTTTTTCTTTGTATATATTTTGACTGTAACACCTATTTTTTTTTTCCTGTGTGGTGTCTTGCATAATGTCTTTCACCTCAGAGAATGACATCAAAGGGTTTTGTCTACTCTGTGCACGAGTGTTACCCCAACACTTAAAACACTGATTCAGTAATTAATTACTGAATTAATAAATGGAATTTCCACTACTTTTCAGCCTTCACTTTCAAGAAACACAGGTATGCACTTCCCAGATACACGTCATCTTCTTCTTCCTTTCTTTGGTTTGGCAGCCTTTTCCTCTGTCTGGCACATCCTTCATCCTTTCCCTCAATCTTTGCAAGGCCAAATCTCATAAATCTTTCATATCTCTTCAAAAAGATGCCATTGTCCTTGGCTACTGTAGAGTGCCCTCTCGACCGAAGCGAGCATGGCTTTATTTTTATTCTCGTCACAGATTTGCTACACTTGGAAGTAATCTCTCTCCTGAACAGCCACAGCATTCCTCCAAAGTGTCCATCCCCCGGCAGCGTGAGTTCTCCCCTTCTATGCACATTCTGAGCCCCGTATACAAAATCATTTCTTTGTCTTTAGTTCTGATGCACTTTGTCTGGCTTCCTTGTTACAATATTTACCACTTGTCTCTATTTCTCCTGGATTTCTTTTTAATCACTCTTTCCATTTCTTTCATTTTGATTGTAACTTAACCTTCCAGATTGCTCCCTGGGGAGTTTCATGTATTTCTACTTCTATAGGTGCCTACTTTTTTCCCCCACTTCTCTCTCTGTCTCCCATTGGAATAATTTGCTGTTGAAGTGGTTTTTTAAGCTGTGGTCTTCAGAGACCTGGGGTCTTGCCAAATTTCTTGTTGTAGAGATAAAGGGGGAAGTCAAAAGACTGGAATTCCAAGATCCTTTCCACATCCACAGCTCTCTCCCCCACACCTATTTCTGCTGAACCTATTTGATCTTTGAGATTATACCGTCATATATGGGTGCACCCATGGGCATCTGTATACACACACACACACACATACACAGGGACAGCTTTTCTTTGGCAAAATTACTCTGTTCTTGAAGGTATTTTAAAAAACAATATATGATCAAGCATTGGCACAGGAATTTTCCCTTTCCAACTGCCTTTTGAACCACACTCTAGAGCACATTTATGACTTTTCTTTTTCAGCTTTATGAGTTCCAAGTAATGGTCATTGTCCAGATTCAGGTCCTTTTAAGTAAAAATTATAGATAATAGAGCTGCAGGATGTTTTTTGAACTTCCTGTATAGCATCTTGTGAGGCTTTTTTTTTTTTTAAGATGATGAAAATTGGCCCTGAGAGGGATTGATTCATTCACATTCACACTGACACTCTATTCAGAAGTCAAAAGATCAAGAATCAGGAATGGGTGTCAAGAAGAATGCACATTTTATCCTCCATCTTGCCAAAATAACCAGAATTTTCTTTTCCTTTAAGTTAGTCAGAAATATTACTCAGTCCATTGAGCAGTGACACTTGACTTAAGGTAACTGAGGGACTTGTCCAAATATTCTGCTTTTAACCACCTGAGGTTCCCAGCAGCTGTTTTGGTAGTGGGAGATTTCTTCTCTGGTTTGATTTACCCAAGGTGACCACTCCAGATGTGCAGTATGGTGATCTGACGGTAAAGAGAGAATAAGAAAGAATTAAAGAACAAAGACTGTGAGGGTAGATCAACTAGGAGATGTGTGAGGAAGACATACTTACTCAAAAGAATGAAAATTATTTAAAATGATCCCCAGGATCTTACTGAAAGATCAGGGACACAAACGCTTAATTTCCTGCTCTGTCGTCTACTGTCATGACCTTGGGCCAGCTGTTCAATATTTCTGAGCTTTGGTTCCTCATCAAACATTAAAATGGCAGCAATAATAGTGTTGTCGTATAGACGGACTTAGATAAATTATGTAAGAGACACTGCCTCAGAGTAGTCTCTAAATAAATGGTAGGTATTAGTAATTGAGTAACAACATAACTCAACTAATAGTGTAAAATTATCAGAGAGCATATTGCATTATTAATATGACTTCTAATTCTCTTACCTGGCTCTCCTATAAATGATCACACCAACTGTATATTTATAATGAAACCCTGAGGACCCCTAATACCATCCCAGTTTATCTGCATCTGCTCATCTTAGTGGGGAGGTGCCTGGCACACAGCCTATAACAAATTTCACTTTTCTCTGTTTTGCAGTTGATTTAAGTGTGGCGTCTATCATGTACCATTTCCTGTTTGCAGTCCTTGTACAGATCTTTGGATGATGCATGACTGTGCTTTATTTATTTAGTTTAAGCAGAAGGAACAAAATAGACACATCTACCTACACCATCAGTTCTTCTGAGCCAATATCAAATGCTTTGGTGAGATTAATGTGATTTATATGCAGATTCCTGGAAAGAAGGAGAACTACTGACCTTCTGTTCTATTGCCTGGAATCTCCTTGGACTCTGGAATGGGTAGTTTAAAATATTAATGCTTTGAATAATAAATTAGAGTACATAGGAAATGAGGTATGAGCATAACAATTTTAATTAGTTTTAGGCACATTTTAATGATTGTTTGGCCATTAACTCCAGTAAACATAAAAATGCAGGGGAATAAGATGTATGAGGTCCTTCTTCCTTAGCTTTGTTTTAACTCAAGCCTTTGCAAAGATGTATATCATTTTAATTTTGGTTCCAGAGGCTTTTATGTAAATTAATTGCATTGGAGAATTGGCAAGAACATTTTATTCAATTTGGAACAGCAGTGATTATAAGCTTTACATTAATATAACAACAATTTAACAATGGCTGATAGATGGGCCGCAGCCATGCAATTATCAGAAGTGAGCCACTCTCTTGATCTCTAATTAGGTCTATAAGCAAATAGAGTTTTGCCAGTGCTAATTGCTGTGTTAAAGCTGGCAATGAGGTAGCGAGTGAGCTCACGTTAAGGTAGTCAGCACAGGATGCTGTATATCCAAAGATTTTCCCATTTTCTGATTTAATCAGATATGTAATTCAATTATATATGTTATGGAAAGAGACATTTAACTGAATTGGAACGCGTTCTCCTCCTTGCTCAATACAGCCATATGTCTTGTTAACTGCAGACATCACGTCTAAAGGATAAGCATTTAGGTTAAGTGTTTTTCCCACCCTCCTTACTGCCTGCTCCATGCTTGTCCTTCCCTAATAGCTCCGAGTCTAACAGTACCTAAGATGCTGAGTGCTACGTGCCAGGCAAATACATAGATGGAAGAAGATGTATAATCTTTGATTTGTTGCTGCACGTTAGTGGGGATTAAAATGCACTCAAACGGGATTTAGAAGGCATTTGAGCACCAGGCTAGATATTGTGGGACCCATTTTAAAGAAGCCATAAAATCCCTTGATTACTTTCAGTCTTTGACTAAAAGCTTGGTCCATTATGAGACAAAGACTATTTGCTTTATTTTTTGCTCCAGCTTATTCCAATGTGCACGTCAATAACATTTAAAGGGAAGAATTTCGGGCTGAGGCATCAGGTTGAGTTTAAGCTAGATCTGGAAAAGATAATTTTCTAGGGCAGAGTCTATCAGAGGAGGTCAACCTGCAGGGAAAAGGTCGTGTAATTTTTAGGAGGAAAATTACTTCTTTAAATACTCCTCTAGTGTAAAAATAAATAAATCCTCCCCACCTCTATTCAAAATGGAAATTGACATACATGAATGTCCATGGCAAAGAACTTAATATAATCCTATCAGAGAGTAATTTCACATCTTTGACCTGGTCTTTTGTATCCAAAAGAGTGAGCACTAGGAGAAATAAGGTATAGAGGTCTTAAAGGGCGAGATTGAAAAGCAGGAGATAATTAATTGTGCCAAGGTTTGTGAAATATTCACACCGCTTTGTAGAGAGGCACATGAAAACATACACGACAGTTAGAAAGATACCTGATTGTGTAGTGGGAAATAGGATTACAAAACCAGAAATGGAAAGCCTGGTCTCTCCTGTGTCAACCTGTAGTCGGGTACTCATGAAAGGAGAACTTTCCAGATGCTAACTGGCAGCAAAGGATCACCTGGCCATGCAGCTGGGAGAATCCTTCTGGAAGAGTCCGTGAGATTCATGGTGTAAGGTTACTCTTGCTGGTAATGGAGGAGGAAGAGGAGGAAGAAGCTGTGTTTCTCTCCAATTCCACAAAATTTTAGGACTTAAAGTCTGTGTGTGTGTGTGTGTGTATTGGAGGGCACAGTCAGTAGGAAAGGCACATGATTTGGCACAAGTTCTGTTCAAAGTTATCTTTTCTGACAAGTCCCAGTTTTCACAGGCTTCCCTTGTAGCTCAGTTAGCAATTCAGGAGACTTGGGTTCAATTCCTGGGTTGGAAAGATCCTTTGGAGAAAGAAATGGCAAACCATTCCAGTATTCTTGCCTAGAGAATCCAATGGACAGAGGAGCCTGGCAGATTATAGTCCATGGGGTCGCAAGAGTTGGACACGACTTACTGCCTAAACCACCACCACCAATTTTCACAGAGTTACCATTTCACAAAGTTGTTCTGACCCAGTAGAAGTCCATGACCAAGAAAAGGCTGCATTTGTAGCTTGGTGGCTATTCACCCTTCACAGTAACTAAGAAAGCCCTCTCCTGACACTTTAATAAAAATGAAAGCAATAACTACTTCTCTGACTCTCTACGACATGCCAGAATCGCTGTCAAACGTGTGCATGTAAGTATGCCTACATATATATAACATCTTTCATTCTCACAATATTACTGAAAAGTGTATATATTATCAATTCCTGGGTCAGGAAGATCCCCTGGAAAAGGGATAGGCTACCCATTCCAGTATTCTAGCTGGGGAATCTCCACGGACAGAAGAGCCTGGCAGGCTACAGTCCATGGGGTCACAAAGAGTCAGACATGACTGAGTGACTAAGCGCATATAAAGAAAGGAAGATAAAAGGAGGATGTACGGTTCTTCACAAAAATCATGAGATCCGTGTGTAAACTCAGGGATGGCAAGATCCCAAGCCATGCTTCTTTCTAATGGGTTCTTTCCTGCCAGATATCTGGTGTGACTTGAGGCATGTTAAGAAGACTATGCTTTTCATGATGTATAACTCTTTCCAGTATCTTACTTCTCTGTCTGCTAACAATAGTGTCGTTCTTGTATGTTTAGTGGCTCAGTGGTGTCCAACTCTTTGTGACCCCATGGACTGTAGCCCGCCAGGCTCCTTTGTCCATGGGGATTCTCTACGGACTGTTTTTCTTACCCATAGATTAACAGAGGCCGTGAGGGTGATCTAAGAGACACCAACATGCTTGTCTTTCTCTCCAACCTGCCAGGAAGTCTAAAAATCTAATATTTTAAAAGTCTAATGGGGCTTCCCTGGTGGCTCAGTGGTAAAGAACCTTCCTGCAATGCAGGAGCTGCATGAGCTTCAGGTTCGATCCCTGGGTTGGGAACATCTCCTGGAGGAGGGCATGGTGACCCACCTAGAGAATCCTGTGAACAGAGGAGCCTGGTGGGCTACTGTCTCATCGTCTAACCTTATGTCCTTGGTAAGGTGTCAGTATGGGTTACTGGAAAAAATACTATGTCACCAGGTCCAAAGAGCCGCATTCTTGGCATTCAGGTTCACTGTAAAATCATCGTGTGTTTGATGCTATTGGTATTAAGGCTTTGTGTTTTTCTGGAAACATACTAGCTTCTTGCAAATTACCGGGACTGATCCTTGCGTATTAGTCTTTTGCTATCACAGAAGGAAGAGTTCCTTCTTGAGCAAAGGGAAGAGGGTGGGTAGGTAGTCATGGTGAGAGATACAGTAGGCAAAGGATGGAAGAACAGTCAGCTGTTTGGGATGAAAGAAAGACATTATGGGATACATCCCTGGGCTTCCCAGAGCACGTGTGATATCCCTGAGTGCCAAGAAGATGAACAGAGCAGCACAACCGTATGCGCTGAGTAACAAGAGATGCTCACAGCAAAGAGAGATGGACAATTGCATTAGCTACATTTAGAAGCCTGGTACCTTGAACTGGGTCTGCGTAAGTCATAATACCCAGAAAGCTTAAAAACACGGAGCTGTAGCCCTGAGTCTTGACTCCAGTTCTGACTTAATTCTGCCTTGCTTGATAGCTGTGTTTTTCAAAGTCCTTGACCTATAGACCCATAGTGATGTTCATAGTAAGAAATTTCTGCTGCCAAGAATCAGCCAGGAAGTCAAGAAGCCACTGAAAGTTAGACTCCACAGTTTCCTGCCTCCTGCTCTAGCCTCACGTTTGCACTTTGGAGTTCTAGCAAGGTCTTCTTCCCAAAATTCCATTGCCAATTCATTTGGCAAGAGATAAGCATCGCTGGACTAAGGCTAAATGGTCATCTTTTTAAAATTTAATGTTCCTGACCTTAATTAGTAGTTTAGTCTTTCAGACCTTCATTTGTTACACTTAAGTGGATTTTGTAATTGACTTCACATCCCAGTTAGGTTGGTTGCCCCATCCCAGTTCAGGAAAGCGACCAATTAGCTCTGGTTTTCCCATTCCCTCCCACTTCCTTGGAACAACTGCCCTATTTCTAATTGCTTAAGCACAACTAATACAATCCAACAAGATCATAGCCAGGCACTACTAACGCACTTAGTGAAAAGGTTATTGAATTTATTAAGCATTTGGCCCAATATAGCTCCTAACAAATGCATTTGGAACCTATGACAGTCCTGGTGAGTGAGTTAAAGACTCATTATTTGGACTGCTAGTGTCCTTGTGTGGAAACTGTGATTCTTGTCAAGTCCATTAGCTGCTTTACAAAACAAGAGTTGTCATTTCATTAAGCTGCTCCACACATATCAACAGCTCCAGGGTGAATTCTGGTCACTTCTTGTCTATGTCACTGTGTTTTCTGAAAGCTGCCTTCCCCCCAGTGTATATGTCAACAGCCTACAAGTCTTCATTGTATAAGGAAGTATCATGAACCACAGTGAAGAAATAGCAGTTGATTAAAAGAGAAGAGAAAGTTAGATTTGAAAATTTTAGTCTTCTTTTTATCTAATTTTCTCAGTGTTTAAAAAAGGAAACGTTTGCAAAAGATTAAAATTAGAGCATCGACTTAGTTCACTTTATAGTTAAGGAATTCAAATCTTCTCTCTCCCAAACCAGTGTTCTTTCTGAAAAACCATACTGCCCCTCTGGTGGTCTCTGTATGTTAATTTCTGTAGCTCTCCTTTACTTAATAAATATTCATTGAGCTCTTCTTTTATGCCAGGTGCTGTCCCAGGGCTGGAATTATGCCAGTAAATAAGGCTAAGTCCTTGCCCTCATGGAACTTAAGTTCTATCTAGGCTGGAGAGCAAATCAATTGAAACATATGATATCATATGAGGTTAAGTAATAGAAGCTAGAATAATAGGGATGGAGAAGAACAGGGTGTCTTCCGTCACGAGGTGTTAGAAAAAGCCTCTTTGAGGCTGCGTTGCAAGCACAGTGATTTGGCTGAACTGAGGGCGAAAAACAACCACACTGAGAGGAAAATTGCAAAGGCCCTGAGGCAAAAATAAATGTTGTGTGTTTCTGTTCACAGAATAGCAATGAGGCCACTGTGTCCAGCACAATGAGGGTGGCTGGGAAGAAGAGGAGATGAGCACATATTTATAGATAATGGTTATTTCTCGTTCCTAATATAAGTGGAACAGCAATTCCAAGTGAAAGCAGAGAACACGTATTGTTCCAAGAAGACTGAGAAGCAGCTGGGTAATTGGAAAATATTAAATTTTCTCCATGATAGAAGGAAAGTCAGTTCTGCAAATGATCCACCCAAGCCAATGTTATATCTTAATTTCAACCTAAACTGACTGAGCCCCATTCGTGAGTAAGGTTCTGGAAGACATAACAGTGAAGCAGTACTCATTTTGAAATGGATGAAATAAAATGAATGAATGGAAAAATGAGTTAAAAAGACAAGTTTAAAGAATTGATGAATAAAAGAGATTATGAGATGCCACTGAAGATGGAAAATGTGCTGGGGAAGTTCACTGGGAGGAAGGAAAGTAGCTTGTTGGGAGAGGCAGGCAGGTATGTTGCAGAAGTAACATGTAAACCGGAAATTAAGAACTACCCGGACGCTGACAAGTGGAGACAGCTTCCTGGGAGTCCATGACACGCTGAGGAAATAGCATGAGGAAAAACAGGAGGAGAGAAGCAGGTTAGTGAAAAACTTGTTCTGGGGCAAGAAGTCCAGGTTGGTTGTAACATAAAAGCGAGAGAATATAGCAGATAAAGTTGAAAAGATGATGAAGAGGTTTGAATGCTTTAATTAGGAACTTGAACCTAATTAATTAGGCAACACAGAGTGACTTAAGGTTTTGTATTAGAAGGCAACAATGGCAAAGAAAATGAATTAACTTCCCTTTAGTTCTTTGTGTAGCTATCATGGAGAAATTTAGCTATACTGGTGTTTTCCACGATTTTAAGCTTTGGAACTCTTTTTACCCACTTAAATCTCTCAAAGGACACTGGTAAAAATAGGCTATATATTTTTTGCAATGTAATTAGAATTCCTGACTTCCTACCCTCTTTCTTCATATCTAAGGAAGTCCCAAAGACATTTCCGGAAAGTCCAAGACCACAAAAAACATAGATTGAACATCATTGAGCCAAAGCACTCTTGTATCTATTTTCATTTTCTGGACATGCCAACTTTTAGGAGACGTTAACTTTTCACTAGGTAAAACATTGCATTAATTTGCCTTGTCTTAGAAGGTGATCCTTTAAAACGTTGATGTGTTATTAGCACACAGAGCCCTGTAGACCAATAATTTTAATATCTGAGATTGCATTATGAAGCTCACTGCCATCCAGAGAACAAAGAGACCAAACAGCTAGTGTTGCAGACGCTCCAGCATCTTAGAATAATGCAAACACATTTTTTAAAAAGTAATTTCATAAATTTTGGAAAACATGAGACAATTTCAGCAAAATGCTAATATGATCCATTCTTCTAAACAGTTATTTTCCCGCACAGTCTCACTCTTATTTTGACAAACAGGACTCTTCTGAGCATCTGAAAGTGGAAGTGAGGATGAGGTCAGCAGGGATCTTCTTTGGCAAACGAGAAGATCCAAAAGAGCAGAAATGAATTCAAACTCCTTCCCAGCTCTACACATCTCAACTGAGAGTCTGGCTGTGAATTAACAATATGGCATTGGTGTGTGTTTCAATCTGTTCACATTCCTCATTCTGGCTCAAAAAGAGGAGCATTTGAAGATTTTCTGAGTTTTGACAAATGTTATCCTTTCCACTCCCCCTCCCCCACCCCAGTTCCTTCTGTACACTAACCAATTGCTCTGACTCCCCGCTGAGAATTCATACCGTTCGAAAAAGATGCCTGTGTGATTGTTACCAAGTCTTGGTGCTTGGCAGGACACCCTCATACACAGAAGTCTCTTCTGTAGGGTTGGTGTAAGACGAGAGGTGCCATGAGGAGATGGCATCGCTAGCTTCATGCTCCTGTAGGGTCAGTGGGCCTCCATCTGCTCTATCCTGACTCAAGCTGTGGTTTCTTCCCACAGATCCTGTAGGGGACACTGTAACTGACTCTTCAAAATCTATTCCACTAACTCTCGGTTTTGAAGCAGAAAGGTGGCTGGAGGAAGACCCCGGTTTGGAGTGAGTTCTCATTAGTCAGAGTCTTTCCTATACCATTGTTGATCCCATCAGCCCCAAAGGATGGGCTTTATGCAGGTCTGAGTTGTTTATTTCATGGTTCAGTGTACACTTGGCTCGAGGGTTCATTCTTTCTTTCCAAAGGTGAGGATGGCAAAGTAAGGTATCTCAAGGAAGAAAATGTGAGTTAGATATTGAAATTACCTTTGTAACTACAAAGTAAGTAATTAATTGCAATAGTATTAATTAACAACAATAGTAACAACAGATAAAGTGAAGAAATCTGGACTCAGTTCCCAGTATGAAGAAAGTGGAGTCATTCAGTCGTGTCTGACTCTTTGCAGGCCTACCAGGCCCCTCCATCCATGGGATTCTCCAGGCAAGAATACTGGAGTGGGTTGCCATTTCCTTCTCCAGGGGATCTTCCCAACCCAGGGACCGAACCCCGGTCTACCGCCTTGCAGGCAGACACTTCATCATCTGAGCCACCAGGGAAGCTAGTTCCTAGTATGATTGCTTATTAATTCCATGATGTATTATATAGCTTATGTTTCCTGATTATGTGATTCTTTTTATCAGTGGATTGGGGAAATAAAATAACCCTTCCTCGCAGGATTATTCTATATGCTGTATGATCAAGCTTGATGGAAAATTGAAAAAGACACTGGAAACATCTAAACATTTAATTTTAAGCACATGTAAACTTGTGTGGGGGTATCATCCTACAACACCTTTCAGCAAAACACCAGAGGTTTAAATTGAATTGTTCATACATCCCTTTGTCTCACCTCACATGAGGATTGTGTGAATGCAACCGAACGAAATAAGTGGATTCTCACCAACAGTTACTCTACCAGTTACTCTCCAGGAAGCAGGAAACTTACAGCACGTGGACCTTGGTGAGGAAGAGCAACATGACGAGCAAGTGAGCACTGTCACCTGTTGATCCATGAACAAGACACTCAAAAGCTACTCCACTGACCTTGGCCTTGTCTTTGGAGGAGCCTCTGAGAAGCCTCCATGATGTGTAGGAGAGATGGAGGTGGACAGATTTGGAGGATAAATCATCAAGCTCTGGGCTCCCTCTGGCTTCAACTTGATGGGCTTTTCCAAATTGAAATATCAAAACTTTAACAGAGGTATCAGTTGCCTAAGTGTGGAGCTCAGTGGCAAAAAGAACAAAACTGGTTTAAGAAGGAAATGAGGGATATTTGTTGCTGCAGCTTAGACGGTAAGGATAAAGAAGAGAGAAAGGAAAGAGGCCGAGGGAGAGGGCCAGAGGGCCGCAGGTCTCCTGCAAACGACCAAGGGATCCATCTGTAGAGAAAACATATTTTAAGACATTTGCATTATTTGCAGTAAAACTTTCCATCCGGTCAAACCAACAAAGTTAAGTTTCCCTGAAAGTGGTTTACCTGGTTCTAAATCCATGGGAGGAGCTGATTTTTCCCTCAGGTACATACTTTTATTGAAGTAATCCAAGTGTGCATCACACATTTTGGTGACTGCGTGCATGCTAAGTCACTTCAGTCATGTCTGACTCTTTGCAACCCCATGGACTGTAGCCCTCCAGGCTCCTTTTGTCCATGGGATTCTTCAGGCAAGAATGCTGGAGTGGGTTGCCTTGCCCTGCTCCAGGGGATCTTCCTGACCCAGGGATCAAACCAAGGTTTCCTGCATTACAGATGGATTCTTTACTGCTGAGTCACCAGGAAAACCCATTTTGGTGATTATCTCTATTCAGTTTTTATTAGACAAATTAAGCTTATAATTTAGCACAGAGCTTTACACATCCCACAGGCGGCCGAGATTAGACATGCCCAGGTAATGCAAAGCAGTCACATTGGCCAATGAGGATTGGATTTCTCAACCTCTTGTCACTTGTTAGTGAAGGGATTAAATGCAAGTGATGTTAGGAAGGCAACAAGAGACAAAAAGGAAATCTGAGACTGAATAATTCTCAGCCTGGATAACTCAGTCATAAAATAACTGAAGCCAGCACACCACCTCCACAGTCTCTCAGGGGCTGTGGAAATACCATTCACAGCACTTTTGCTCAGAAGCGGTTCTTTCAGCTCTGCTGCAACAGCTGCTTGTGATGTTCAGCTGGGAAATCCAGCCAGATGTTGCACATCTTCTTTTTTATCACCTCCTATAGGAGTGCAGTGTGAATTAAAGGGGCGTTTACATTGTTAAGCCCACCAAAAAGGAAACATGGTCCCCAAGCTTCCTGAGGAAGAGAGGTACAGGGGCTCAGCTAATAGATATGTCAAGGGAAGAGACTCCGAGTGTTTGCATGGGATGTTTAGGCAGGAAGGAATAAACGTGAAAAAAATAGCCTGTAGAGGGAGAAAACCACACTCAGGAAACAACTACAGAAAACAGCAGTCATCTTATGAAATTAACACATCTGACATTAAGTCAAAGGAATGTCTTTCTTGCATGGGCTTGGCTTCCTCCTGTTTTAGCAGGGCATTCTGCTTCCAATTGGAAACTGTGTTGTGGGTCTCCAAGAGCAGGATTATTATTAGCACCAGGGACCATATTTGCTGGTCCATTCTGAAGGAATGAAATGGGAGAGAGACGCTATAATTGTTACTTATAGGTCCCTTCAAATGCATCCATTAAATTTATACCTTAGAGTTTATTTTTAATGTACATATTCAATAGTGTATCCATGTCAGCTATATATTTGCTTATTTGTACACTTATATATCTTGGAAAAGAGCCTGATGCTGGGAAAGATTGAAGGCAGGAGGAGAAGGGGACAACAGAGGATGAGATTGTTGGATGGCATCACCGACTCCATGGACATGAGTTTGAGCAAATTCTGGGAGTTGGTGATGGACAGAGAAGCCCGGCTTGCTGCAGTCCATGGGGTCGCAAAGAGTCAGACATGACTGAGTGACTGGACTGAACTGAACACTTATATATACACTGAATCCTTAAAATTGTTTTTGCGAGATTTCCCTGGTTGTCCAGTGACTAAGACTGCCTTCCCATGAAGGGGCTGCTGGTTCGATCCCTAGTTGGGGAGCTAGGAGCCCCCCATGCCTTGTGGCCTAAAAAACTGAAACATAAAACAGAAGCAATAGTGTAGAAAATTCATTAAAGGCTTTAAAATAAAGTCCACATGAAAAAAAAATGTTAATGTTTTTGCAAGTAGGAATTCATAATAAAAAATGTGGATAAACTATTCTAAAAGATTTATGGATTGATCAGGAATCTGTTGACAAGGATTCAGAAAGTTCTTGGGAGCCAGTTTTATCTCAGTTTGTGTCTGACAGTTCAATAGAAGCTCAATGGCTAATACCTAGGACATGGCCTGGGTCTTTTCTTAAAGACCTGGACAGATAGATAGTCTATTTGCAGATACCTGCCTCTGAAAGACCCTTTTGAAATTGGCTTGATAAGAGCACATTTTTGTGATGCTGTAGAGAAAGAAGACGAAGAGCAAGGTAAGCTCTTTTCAAACTGTAAACAAATGGCTGATTCCAGTGATATTTTTTTTCTGTCTTATTAAGTTGTCAACTATTTGGACACTCATAACCTATGGATGGAATTGAAACCCTGAAAATCAGTAAACCCATCTTACAAGACTCTGTAAGATCTATTCCTTTATATGATGGAAGCCCAGACACACCATGGTCTGCTACGGAGGCAAGTGTTTCCTTAGTAACCAGTTCACCAAAGAAGCTAAATATGTCCATACGTATAGCATGCTGAAGTGACATCTAATTTTTAATTTTGAAACTATGCATTGTTGAAGCATCAAAGTCTGTTGTCACTAATCACATATTTCTGCAAATTGTAAAATAAAGGGCACTTTATTATGAACTCCAGGTGAAAGTTTAGATCAGAACTTTAGTTGTACTTTTTTCAAACAAAAATCTTTGGGTCTGGACTTTTCTGATGGTCCAGTGATTAAGACTTTACCTTCCAATGCCAGGGGTGTCAGTTCTATCAGGGAAGTAAGATACAACATCTGTCACGGCCAAAAAATACCAAAGCATAAAACAGAAATGACACTGTAATGAATTCATGAAGACTTAAAATGTTCTGCATCAAAAAAAATATTTTTAAAAAATTTGAATTTAAAAAAAGTAGAGAGGGGCAGAATAAAAATTTGCTATGGCACACCTACCTGCAAATAAAAGAAAAGAACATTCTGATGGTTTAAGAAGTCCATCAAATATATGGGTGTAAGAATCTTAGAGTGAAACTTGATTTTTGCTTTGATAGTTGAGCATCCTTTAACCTGAATACCCTTCAAGTAAAGCCAATAATGACTAGGAATAGATGAGACCAGACTCAGGAAGACTGGGCTATGTGGTATTTTTATTCCACACAATTGGGAAAATCAACAGAAATTCAAAATCACCTTTCCATGCCTTCAAATAACTAGGGATTTGAGCATATCTAACACGATCACCACAAAATCAAATAAACTAAAAATAGTTTGCTTGGGAGACCAATAGGGAAGTCCCCTGGGAAGACTTTCTTTCATGGGAGTCTTTGGGGCATCAATGCTGGAACTGTCACTGATTTACAACTTTTTCTCATTGGGAAGACCAACGCCAGACAAGGTCCCTCAGCCCAAGGCAAACTCTTTAATCATATTCACATATCCTTTGGGCTTCTTTTCCATTACCCTAACTGCTTATTTTGCATTAAGTTTGGTTTGAGAGCCAGTGTTCCCTTCTGAATTAGGTTAAAGCGGGGGCGGGGGGTTGGGGGGTGGGAACTAAAGGGGAAGCTTTACAGGAAACTGAACACTGAACAGCCCGCTCCCAGGGTCCCAGCGGTGAGTGAAGTCTGAGTGAATCAGGAATAAACTCTGACAGCCAATGAGCAGACCTCAAATTGGCCCTGAGTCATTCTATCATCATTTTATAATTACATCTTCACGTACAGTGGATTTACACATGTTAAGATTCATTTAGAAATGGCACACGAGCCCCTGCAATTTGGCATTCCAGTTAGAGCCCAACACTTGATTAATAAACTCTGAAGGGTTGAAATGATTCTCTGTCATTAATCATATTCTCTTCTACCTCTATATTACCTGAAATCATTAGAGGAGAAGAAATCCTAAAGTGTAATCAGCTACCAGGATGTTAATGCAATGACTAGCTGTTTAGCCTCAAACAGGCAAAAGAAATTAAGTAAGCAGGAAATTACACTAGAGGTGGTTTTTATTTGAGGGTGGATTGTGGGGAAATTCTTCTTTCAAGCAGGGGCTATCTAATGAAAATTACCTATGAATAATAATTAAGAGAATTTATGACTGTAAACAATTTCATCTACAAGAATGAATCTGAAGAGCCTGTTTTTGTTTTGGGCACAAGGAAACCCCATGGTAGCAACTCAGAAATTTATCCCAAGTTGTTTTTGTCTGATTTTATTTGTGTATATTGTGTGTGTGTGTGTGTGTGTGTGTGTGTGTGTAGTGAATGAAAATAAACCATGCAAAAGCAGCAGGAAGATTTTTTTTTTACCTCATCTGTTATTTATATTCACATACATTTAATTCACTCATCAATCAGTGCTACTGGGAGATCGTGTCGTTTCCTTGAGGGATAGGTTTGTCTATATTTCACTGAGATCAAGTAGCCTCAGAGTTGAGGTGTTTAAAAAGATTGCAGCAAAATTTAGGACATATAGGGTAAAAAGCCATACAATGTACCTCAGCTGGTCGATGTAGACTATTTTCTCTATCAGGAATGTAGTTAGGTGCAGAAGAGTTAATGTCTACTTGCAAAAGTGTAGGGGATGAAAGGTTTTCACAAGGCAAGGGAAAAAAATCTTTTGAATCAGACAAGCTGAATCACTGTGAGGGTTGAATCCTGATGTTGAAAAAGATTTTAATATTCAGACTGGAGTTGGGAAGAGATATCTACTTTGAATCAAATAATTCTATGTGCACTTTGTTTCTTGTAATCTAAACATTAAATTTTTCTAGTGTCAAAGATCCTGAAAGAGCAACCCTACTCTCTAACTTTGTGCTAGTGTAGTTATTCCTGTTTTTATTTTTAAAATTTTATTGGAGTATAGTTGATTCACAATGTTGAGTAACTTTCAGCTGTACAGCAAAGTGACCCAGCTATATATATATATATATATATATATACACATTTATATATATATAATTATATATATAATATATATGATGTATAATATATAATAATATGTTTAATATAATTATATATTATATTATATATTATATAACACATATATTATAAATATATTATATTTATAACTATATTATATAATATATTTTAAATATATAATATTTTATATATTTTATATTATATAAATAAAAATAATATATAAAAATTCATATATAAATATATAAAAATATATAAATATATTTATAAATATATTTATATATTTATATAAAATTTAAATATATTTATAAATTTATAAATACAAATAAATAACATTTATTAATTTATATTATATATATTAAATGTTTTATATAAATATATACATGCTGCTGCTGCTAAGTCACTTCAGTCGTGTCCAACTCTGTGTAACCCCATAGATGGCAGCCCACCAGGCTCCCCCATCCCTGGGATTCTCCAGGCAAGAACACTGGAGTGGGTTGCCATTTCCAGCTCCAAAATTTCAGAAAAACATCTATTTCTGCTTTATTGACTATGCCAAAGCCTTTGACTGTGTGGATCACAATAAACTGTGGAAAATTCTGAAAGAGATGGGAATACCAGACAACCTAACTTGCCTCTTGAGAAATCTGTATGCAGGTCAGGAAGCAACAGTTAGAACTGGACATGGAACAACAGACTAGTTCCAAATAGGAAAAGGAGTACGTCAAGGCTGTATATTGTCACCCGGCTTATTTAACTTATATGCAGAGTACATCATGAGAAACGCTGGACTGGAAGAAACACAAGCTGGAATCAAGATTTCTGGGAGAAATATCAATCACCTCAGATATGCAGATGACACCACCCTTATGGCAGAAAGTGAAGAGGAACTAAAAAGCCTCTTGATGAAAGTGAAAGAGGAGAGTGAAAAAGTTGGCTTAAAGCTCAACATTCAGAAAACTAAGATCATGGCACCGGTCCCATCACTTCATGGGAAATAGATGGGGAAACAGTGGAAACAATGTCAGACTTTAATTTTTGGGGGCTTCAAAATCTCTGCAGATGGTGACTGCAGCCATTAAATTAAATTTTCTTCTTACTCCTTGGAAGAAAAGTTATGACCAACCTAGATAGCATATTCAAAAGCAGAGACATTACTTTGCAGACTAAGGTCCACCTAGTCAAGGCTATGGTTTTTCCTGTGGTCATGTATGGATGTGAGACTTGGACTGTGAAGAAGGCTGAGTACCGAAGAATTGATGCTTTTGAACTGTGGTGTTGGAGAAGACTCTTGAGAGTCCCTTGGACTCCAAGGAGATCCAACTAGTCCATTCTGAAGGAGATCAACCCTGGGGTTTCTTTGGAAGAAATGATGCTGAAGATGAAACTCCAGTACTTTGACCACCTCATGCGAAGAGTTGACTCATTGGAAAAGATTCTGATGCTGGGAGGGATTGGGGGCAGGAGGAGAAGGGGATGACAGAGGATGAGATGGCTGGATGGCATCACCGACTCGATGGACATGAGTCTGAGTGAACTCCGGGAGATGGTGATGGACAGAGAGGCCTGGCGTCCTGGGATTCGTGGGGTTACAAAGAGTCGGACACGACTGAGCGACTGAACTGAACTGAACTGATATATATTATTTATATATAAATATATATATAAACATAAAAAAGTATATATATATATATATATTTTTAGATTCTTTCCCACATAGGTCATTACAGAGTACTGAGTGCTATACCATAGTTGCTCATTATCTATTTCGTATAGAGTAGCATGTATATATCAATCTCAATCTCTCAGTTCATCCCTCCCCCCTTTCCCCCTTCTGGTAACTATAAGCTTGTTTGTATACATGATGACTCTATTTCTGTTTTGAAAATAAGTTCATTTGTATCATTTTTTTAGATTCTCCATAGAACCATATTTCTTAAATGCTCTTAGCTAACTACATCACCATCCTGTGATGTGTTGGGCTGCTATTTCTTAGATTATACATTGCTGAAATATCTTATTTTCCCTGATTATTTTATATTATTGAAATGGCCCTTGAAGTTAATGAATCTCAGAGTGGAAAAAGGGATATATATATACACACCACAAACCCACACTTCTGCACACACCCAGAAGTTCAAGCAGTTCAGGAGCCTTCTCTCATTATTTATAAAGTGAAGGTTTGGGCCAGGTGACCTCTGGATGGCCTCCAGCTAACACGCTCCGGGAATCTTTACTGAACTCAAAGATGTAAGCTCCAGGAAGGCAAGGCGTGTGGATTTCCTGCTCATTACATTTTTAAAGAACATTTACATCCATTACTTCATTGTTCCCACAGCAATCGTATCAAGCAGGAATATCAGACTGATAGCTTCATTTTACAGAAGGGAAATCTGAGGCCAAGAAGTTAATAGTTTTCCAAGTCTCATAGGCCAGAATCTCATCCCAAGTTTCTTTTTTTTTTTAAGATTTTTTGATGTGGACCATTTTTTAAAAGTCTTTGTTGAATTTATTACAATGTTGCTTCTGTAGTTTATGTTTTGAGGCTGTATTTTTGGCCTTGAGGTATGTGGGATCTTAGTTCCCTGACCAGGGATTAAACCTACAACCCCTACATTGGAAGGTGAAGTCTTAACCACTGGACCATCAGGGAAGTACCACAAGTCTTTTCATGCAGAATTATATCTTGGGTCTAGAACCAGTGGTATCCTGGTAAAAGATTGATAGTCTCATCTCTGGGGAGATAGATATATATATATATACACACATGTATATATATATATACACACACACACATATATTGCTATGTATATATTACTATACATATATTTAATTAATATATATGACTAATATATATCAATTGAATGTATTGATATAAAGAGTATATAAAATACAATTAAAAATAATACGCATATTCATTACTCTTTCTTGTAAATTCCTATAGCCAACTGGTTCCTACAGAATGCTTCTGTTTTTGCATTTGAAGCCAGCCTACCATCTCAATTCAATCATGATTTGACAAATTGGGCTTCCTCCTAACTTAATAGCTCTCTCCTAATAAATTTATTTTCACTAAATCTGATATGTGATGTACAAAAAACTATTTCTCATCTTTGTGTTATATTAATTAAATTGAAACCTTTTGCAACTTCAGCACTAAATCAACCCTCAATTTATTGTGTCTGCTGATTTTCGTGGTATAAATATGCTGTGGCCAAGTTCAAGGCATCAAGGTGACCTGACTGAGCACAGATTTGGGAAGAGACATATAAGGACTTGGGGCTTCCTCGATGGCTCAGCAGTAAAAAATCCGCTTGTAAGGCAGGAGTCGTAGGGGACTCAGGATCTGGGTTGGGAAGATTCCCTGGAGAAGGAAATGGCAACCCACTCCAGAATTCTTGTCTGGAGACTCTCATGGATGGAAGAGCCTGGCGGGTGACAGTCCATAGGTTCACAAAGAATCAGACACAACTGAAGTGATTCAGCACACCCACATACAAGGACTCACCATTGTATAGTGTCTCCACTCTATGGATATAACAGACATAAATATATTCAGCACTATAGGTAATGGTAAAATGTTGTAAAATAATTAGGAAGTAATGAGTTTCAAGCATTTATTAGATTTGCCTTTAATATAAGCTATTTAATTGTAAGCTTTTATAGTTTAAGTTTTAATAATGACTGTGTTTAACAGGGAGAAGGCAATGGCACCCCACTCCAGTACTCTTGCCTGGAAAATCCCATGGACGGAGGAGCCTGGTAGGCTGCAGTCCATGGGGTCGCAAAAGTCAGACATGACTGAGTGACTTCACTTTCACTTTTCACTTTCATGCATTGGAGCCTGGTGGGCTGCTATCTATGGGGTCGCACAGGGTTGGACACAACTGAAGCGACTTAGCAGTAGCAGTGTTTAACAACCAGATTGCAAAAAATCCTGAGAATTGAACAATTAGCTCAAACAAGGCCACCTGGACCTTGCATCCCAAGTAATTCCATGCTTTCTAGGCTTTACTCTTGGGCCTATCTGGAATTGAGTATATTTGACCTTAAGATGCTCTGATATTTTTGTTTTGTGGTTGTGGTTGCTGTGCAGCCAGGTAAGTGGTATGAATATGGACATGACGGACTCTCTGAGTGAGGCTCTCTGAGCCCACAGTGTATTTGCTTCCTCCACGCTGCCATCATTCCAGCTTCAGAATGCGTTACCTGTACAGTTCAGTTCAGTTCAGTTGCTCAGTCATGTCCGACTCTTTGCAACCCCATGAATTGCAGCACGCCAGGCCTTCCTGTCCATCACCAACTACCGGAGTTCACTCAGACTCGTGTCCATTGAGTCAGTGATGCCATCCAGCCATCTCATCCTCTGTCGTCCCCTTCTCCTCCTGCCCACAATCCCTCCCAGCATCAGAGTCTTTTCCAATGAGTCAACTCTTTGCATGAGGTGGCCAAAGTACTGGAGTTTCAGTTTTAGCATCATTCCTTCCAAAGAAATCCCAGGGTTGATCTCCTTCAGAATGGACTGGTTGAATCTCCTTGCAGTCCAAGGGACTCTCAAGAGTCTTCTTCAACATCACAGTTCAAAAGCATCAATTCTTCAGCACTCAGCCTTCTTCACAGTCCAACTCTCACATCCATACATGACCACAGGAAAAACCATAGCCTTGACTAGACAGACCTTAGTCTGCAAAGTAATGTCTCTGCTTTTGAATATGCTATCTAGGTTAGTCATAACTTTCCTTCCAAGGAGTAAGCGTCTTTTAATTTCATGGCTGCAGTCACCATCTGCAGTGATTTTGGAGCCCAAAAAAATAAAGTCTGACACTGTTTCCACTGTTTCCCCATCTATTTCCCATGAAGTGATGGGACCGGATGCCATGATCTTTGTTTTCTGAGTGTTGAGCTTTAAGCCAACTTTTTCGCTCTCTTTCACTTTCATCAAGAGGCTTTTTAGCTCCTCTTCACTTTCTGCCATAAGGGTGGTGTCATCTGCATATCTGAGGCTATTGATATTTCTCCTAGCAATCTTGATTCCAGCTTGTGTTTCTTCCAGTCCAGCATTTCTCATGATGTACTCTGCATAGAAGTCAAATAAGCAGGGTGACAATATACAGCCTTGACGTACTCCTTTTCCTCTTTGGAACCAGAGAGGAAATAATCAGGTTGTTCCATGTCCAGTTCTAACTGTTGCTTCCTGACCTGCATACAGATTTCTCAGTAGGCAGGTCAGGTGGTCTGGCATCCCATCTCTTTCAGAATTTTCCACAGTTTATTGTGATCCACACAGTAAGGTGCCCTTATTAAATCTCTAGTCCTATAGCCATGTAAAAGCCAAAGTAAACAAACATGCTAAAATGAAATAGTATTCTGACTGCGTCTCAGTGCAGGATTTGATTGTACATTTAGTGTGAAAAATTTCTATATACACACATATATATGCATATGTGAGGTCAACAGAGGACAGTATAAAATGATCCATGTGGATGAGTGGTAACTTCTCCTTTCACAAGGCTGCAGATCATCCTTAGAGAACATAGTTTTTCCCTATAAAGGGTACTTATTTATCATGCAATATTATTCACAAAGTTCTATCTTTATTCCCTTTCCCAGTTAAAGGCAAAAAACTAAGAATGGTGAGGGGGATTCATGCACGTCTCTATTGAACAACTGACTGCCTACGGTGGACAGGGTTCTAAGGTGTGCCACCTCAAATTTCCACCCACAGGAGTATACCCCACAGGTAATCCCTATGCTTTGTGTGTGGATCCTGTGAATGCAATGGGCTATTGCTTCAGTGCTTTATAATAATCAGGTGACTTGAGTTCTTCAATAGATCATTCTGAGTGGACGTCACCTGATCAGAGGACCCTTTAAAAGAAGGTGAGTGTCATAAAAATGTGTTCTTGCTGGCCCAGAGCAAGAACTGGACTACCTATCAGGACCATGTGGCATGGAACTGTGGTAGCCTCTAGTTACTGAGAAATGTCCCAGGCTGGCAGCCAGCAAGAAAGCAAGCGTATTGTTCATACTGATTCAAGGAAACGAATCTGTCCACGACCAGAATTTGAAAGAGGATCTTGAACCTCAGATGAGAGGTTCACAGCCCCAGCTGATTTCCCTCAGGTGAGAGCAGAGCAGAGGACCAAGATAACCCATATCTGGACTCTCGACACATGAAAACTTCAGCATCGTATATTTGTGTGTTTTTTGGGCCTCTAAGTTTGCTTATGCAGCAGTAGGAAACTAATACACTGTCCGAGGTGCCCACAGACTTTAATTCCCATTAGATTTCTTCTTGACTTTCTCTAAATGGACCCATTATCTCTTTATGACTTTTTAATTGTATCATTTAAAATCAATAATAAAATTAATTTAAGCATAATCTAAAAAATATTTTTATGATGTGTAATGCACTATCATCTTGTGCAATAATGTAGAGTAATTTATATTTTAGCAGGAAACTAACTTTTTGAAGGGATAAAATATATTCCAATATCTAGCTATCATTCTTCTGTGAGTGGCCTATATACACTGAAGACAAAGATCCTTACCTCCTACAGCTTCCTAATTTCATTGTGGTTTCTCCCAAGGACTCATTTGCTAGCGATTCACATTTAGGAAAATTGTGCAGTAAATGTCATTCAAGTGTTTAACTAAAGGACATTGGTGTCATGTCTGGAATTCTGCCCTCTCTCTTTCATCATCTTTCACTCCCTCTCCTCTGAATCTTTTTCATCAATGTACAAGCATACTGATTTCTCTCACTTTCAAAAAATGGTGCTGGGAAAACCAGACAGCTACATGAAATTAGAACACTCTCTAACATCATATACAAAAACAAGCTCAGAAGAGATTAATAACCTAAATGTAAGACCGGATACTATAAAACCACTTCTAGAGGAAAACATAAGCAGAATAGTTTTCCTTTTCCCCCTTTCCCCCTAAATCTAAATTTCCTGTTCAGTTCAGTTCAGTCACTCAGTCATGTCTGACTCTTTGCAACCCCATGAATTGCAGCACGCCAGGCCTCCCTATCCGTCACCAACTCTCAGAGTTTACCCAAACTCATGTCCACCGAGTCAGGGATGCCATCCAGCCATCTCATCCTCTGTTGTCCCCTTCTCCTCCTGCCCACAATCCCTCTTAGCATCAGGGTCTTTTCCAATGAGTCAACTCTTCGCATGAGGTGGCCAAAGTTTTGGAGTTTCAGCTTCAGCATCAGTCCTTCCAAAGAACACTCAGGACTGATCACCTTTAGAATGGACTGGTTGAATCTCCTTGCAGTCCAAGGCACTCTCAAGAGTCTTCTCCAACACCACAGTTCAAAAGCATCAATTCTTCAGTGCTCAGCCTTCTTCACAGTCCAACTCTCACATCCATACATGACCACTGGAAAAAACGCAGCCTTGACTAGATGGACCTTTGTTCACAAAGTGATGCTTCTGCCTTTTAATATGATGTCTAGGTTGGTCATAACTTTCCTTCCAAAATTTCCTGTACTCTTTCCTATTTTGGCAGTGTCTCACTCATTCTAGGTGTGCAGGCTTCCTTTTTTTCCCTAACATCCCCATAGGGTCTGAAAGCAAATCTTATGATTGCTATTTCCAAAATGGATCCAGAATCTAACCCCTTATCAATACACCCACCATGGCCTTTCTGTTTCCACCATCATTGCTCACCTGAATTATCACAGTGGTCTTCAGAGTGATTTCCAGCCACTTCCTTCATTCTTCTAAAAGTTACCGACAAACATAGTATCCAGGGAAATATTGTTAAGCACATAATTTGGATGATTTCTCTTTACAGCCTAAGAGTCTTCATTGCTTCTCATCTCCATCAGAGACAAGCCAAAATCATTAAATGGTCCCATATTATCTTAGCCCCACAGGATTGCTACCATCTCTCTTTGTACTCCTGTGTTATTCTTACTTACCTCCACCCACACTTCCCCCTGCTGTTTCCTATGCATGGAATGATCTTTCCTCACAAACCTTTGTATCTTATTCTCTGATGATCTTCATATCTTTGCTTCTTCCTTACTGAAGGTTTTCTTAAATGATATTTTTAAAATTTATTTTTGATGTGGACCATTTTTGAAGTCTTTACTGAATTTGTGATAATATTGTGTTTGTTTTATGTTTTAGTATTTTTGGCCACAAGGCATGTGGGGATCTTAGTTCCCTGATCAGAGATGGAACCTGTACCGCTTGCATTGGAAGGTGAAGTCTTAACCATCGCACCACCCAGGAAGTATCCTCACTGAGGTTTTTACTCACCATCTTATTTAAATCCTAATAAACTTGATATATCTTGATACTTTCTCTTCACCTTTCTTGCTTAATTCTCCCCATCTTTATCACAAACAGATATGCTAAAAGCTTAACTCACTTATTTATTGAATCAGCACCTCACCTTAAAATATAAACTCCATAAGAGCGAGTGTGTTAGCCTATTCTGTTCACTCGACATCTCCAGCACCCAGAAAAGACACATTATAGATGCTCAGTAAACGTTTGGAAATTCCTTATTAGCAACAAACTATAACACATCTTCACCTTCCTGTACTTTAGAAACACTGGATCCCAATGAATTAATAGTTTGTCAGGGATTTTTTTAATGAACACTTAGCTTGTTAATTAACAAGTGGAGGCTGTGTTGAAAGTGATTCCTGGAGGTATCCCTGAATGTCACCCTATCAACATTTTAATTAAAAATTAGATAAAGACATAATCAAAAAAGTTTCAGTCACCCAAAACTGAAAAGGTTGTTGAAACAGGAGCTGTAGATTACTGATTTAACATCTATTAACTCCTTCTTAACCTGCCTCTTGAGAAACCTATATGCAGGTCAGGAAGCAACAGTTAGAACTGGACATGGAACAACAGACTGGTTCCAAAGAGGAAAAGGAGTACGTCAAGGCTGTATATTGTCACCCGGCTTATTTAACTTATATGCAGAGTACGTCATGAGAAACGCTGGACTGGAAGAAGCACAAGCTGGAATCAAGATTCCCGGGAGAAATATCAATAACCTCAGATATGCAGATGACATCACCCTCATGGCAGAAAGTGAAGAGGAGCTAAAAAGCCTCTTGATGAAAGTGAAAGAGGAGAGTGAAAAAGTTGGCTTAAAGCTCAACATTCAGAAAACTAAGATCATGGCACCTGGTCCCATCACTTCATGGGAAATAGATGGGGAAACAGTGGAAACAGTGTCAGACTTTATTTTTTTGGGCTCCAAAATCACTGCAGATGGTGATTGCAGCCATGAAATTAAAAGACGCTTACTCCTTGGAAGAAAAGTTATGACCAACCTAGATAGCATATTCAAAAGCAGAGACGTTACTTTGCCAACAAAGGTCTGTCTAGTCAAGGCTATGGTTTTTCCAGTAGTCATGTATGGATATGAAAGTTGGACTGTGAAGAAAGCTGAGCACTGAAGAATTGATGGTTTTGAACTGTGGCGTTGGAGAAGACTTTTGAGAGTCCCTTGCACTGCAAGGAGATCCAACTAGTCCATTCTAAAGGAGATCAGCCCTTGGTGTTCTTTGGAAGAATTGATGCAAAAGCTGAAACTCCAATAGTTTGGCCACCTCATGTGAAGAGTTGACTCATTGGAAAAGACTCTGATGCTGAGAGGGATTGAGGGCAGGAGGAGAAGGGGATGGCAGAGGATAAGATGGCTGGATGGCATCACCAACTCGATGGGCATGAGTTTGGGTGAACTCTGGGAGCTGGTGATGGACAAGGAGGCCTGGCGTGCTGCAATTCATGGGGTCGCAAATAGTCAGACACAGCTGAGCGACTGTACTGAACTGAACTGAACTCCTTCTTTCCTCTCAACGTAAATACAATTTTATTCAAAGGAAGCTGACTGCTCTCACCTTACAAGTGAGGACATGGTTAGTCTAGGAAGGTCCTGTTACTTTGCCAGAGATGGTTAAAAAATGAGCATGCCATCCTAATCTGACCAATGAGAAGAGGTTTGCTGGAGCTTAGTTACAAAATCTTTAACTATGAAATATAAGGTATCAGAGAAATTACTACAAATTTCTTTACACACTAGTATTAAGGGACAAAATTCACAGTAGCAAATTTAACAGAAAATGTAAATTTCTATACCTGTACTGGGAATCAGTTCCCTAGATAAAGAAAGAGTGAGCAGACTTAGAAACATTTCATAGTAAAAGCATTTAGCAGTTTCTATTGACTACAAGCTTAACATAAATGAGCAAAGAGATGCACTGCAATAAATTCAATTGTAATGTAATATCCGATTAATAGGAATATAGTATACGCAGAATAAAATCTGGGTCACCATAATTCAAGCAGAGGGCAATACTTCATGAAAAAACAAATTTTAAAAATAAAAAATAAATAAGCCCAAATAAGTTCATCTATACCATTTTTCTAGGCTCCCCATATACACATTAATATATGACATTTGTTTTTCCCTTTTTGACTTACTTCACTCTGTGTGACAGTCTCTAAGCTCATCCGTGTCTCTACAAATGACCAGATTTTCTTCCTTCTTATGGCTGCTGCTGCTGTTGCTTCAGTCGTGTCCGACTCTGTGCGATCTCATAGACGGCAGCCCACCAGGCTCCCCCATCCCTGGGATTCTCCAGGCAAGAATACTGGAGTGGGTTGCCATTTCCTTCTCCCATGCATGAAAGTGAAAAGTGAAAGTGAAGTCGCTCAGTCGTGTCTGACTCTTCGCGACCCCATGGACTGCAGCCTTCCAGGCTCCTCTGTCCATGGGATTTTCCAGGCAAGAGTACTGGAGTAGGGTTGCCATTGCCTTCTCCGTCTTATGGCTGAGTGATATTCTATTCTATATATGAACCACATCTTCTTTATTCATTCATCTGTTGATGGACATTTAGATAGCTCCCATGTCCTGGTTATTGTAAATAGTGCCGCAGTGAACACTGGGGTGCGTGTATCTTTTTGAATGATTTGCAAAGCATAAACAGAGACAGACATATGGATATCAAGGGAGAAAAGAGGATGGGATGGGTTGGAAGACTGAGACTGACACATATACACCATCGATCCTATGTAGATATCGATACTAAATAGATAACTAATGAGAACAGACAGTAGAGCACCGGGAGCTCTCCTCAGTGCTCTGCGGTGACCTAGACGGGAAGGAAATGCAAAGAAGGGGAGATACATGTATATGTGTGGCTGATTTACTTTGCTGCACAGCAGAAACTAACAACACTGTAAAACAACTGTACTCCAGTAAAAAAAAAAAAAAAAAGTAATAAAAAATTAAGCCCGGTCCTTGTATACATTTCTAGGTTAACATTAAAGAAGATTTATTTCAAAGAGCAACCATCACCTTTTAAAGTCATCTATCCCTCCTCTCTCTCTCTCCGACCTTCTTAGAGTCTTCACCTGCTTGGAGGATTCGCCTCTTCCCATGTCTCATCCTTAATCTCTTCTCTATTTTCTGCTCTGTAGCCCTCAATGTTTCCCTTAATTCTCTCTCTGCTTTCTTATTCTTATTATACTCTGTTTATGAGTAAATCTGAATCTTTTCAATGCAAATATCTCAGCATTGCAGCTGTTGAGATTACATTCTCTCTCTCCCCATCTCCTCTCTATTAATTAGTTTATTTTACACAGTAAAATTATTTACTGGTAGGCTACAGAACTACATGGAACCAATTTTTCCATAGTAGATAGGAAAACAAGCCTGACTACCTAGATATGGATAGCTTAGGGATCCATTTCAATCATATCCAGCTTAAGGGGTGGTGATTCCCCTATATCCTGAGATGATCAGATTTTATTTGGAGAATATAATGTTCAATTGCCAGTATAATATTTTACCAAAGCTATTAAAACAATATGATAATGTAGTGTGATGTTAAATCAGTGTGTGAAATAAGAAACAATTGAGAGAAATAGAAACGTTTGGTTTAGCAAAAATGCTGTGCATTAGAGCTTTCTGATATGGTGGTAATGTGCTGTGTTGCCCAGTTTATTTTGCCATTGTTGTTTTTCTAGTCACTAAGTCATGTCTGATTCTTTGTGACCCCATGGACTGTAGCCCACCAGGCTCCTCTGTCCACGGGAGTCTCCAAACAAGGAATCTGGAATGGGTTGCCATTCCCTTCTCCAGGGGATCTTCCTGACCCTGGGATAGAACCTGCATCGACCAGCAGATTCTTTACCACTGAACTTCCATGGAAGTCCGTAGATCTTAGAAACTTACAGATATTTTTTTCTATAGGATGTATCACCACTGCAAACAAAATTCTATTAGAAGATTTGCCTTAGTTTTACCTCAGTTGCCCCACTTAAACCTTAGTCACCTGTCTTCATACAAAACATACAAATTCCTAATTCTTCCTGCCTTGACAAATCTTTTCCCAACAATGAACCTGAAACTCATCCACACAACAAATCATAAGTGACTGATAATAGTTGGAGGTATAACATCTGCTTGGAATGTCAAGGTTTGAAACCAGGACATCTAATTCTTATATTTCATATCTAAGAAAGTGTTAAGATTGAGTAAGAAAAAGTGGTGCGTTTAAGAGTCTATAGTTATACTGGTCCGACCAGTATACTGGTCCCTGTTCCCAGGGAGGGAACACATGTTCCCCATTCCCTATGCGGTGTGTACTTTTAACTACACTAGCCTTTAAGGTAATCACTTTGCACCAGAGGTTGAAAAATCAGACTGAAGGAATTCATTTTCCACAATATAATTTGGATATTCAGCAAACCTTCAAGGGATCCATCTGGGGATGGAAGGAATGATCCTCTTGCTCCTGACATCGTAATATGCTAGGTGGTTCCTTCCTTCTGTAAGATACTTCTACAATCAAAATAGACCCCCTCCAACAGGTGTTCCTACCAATTTGCTGTAGTGCTTTGATTGATACTTGATGACAGACTGGTTTGAAGCCATAAGGGAGCTCTGCATAGTGGGAGCAAAGCATCTGCAGTTAAGGAACAGTGGAAAGAAGGATGGCGTTGGCAACACGTTTGCTCCATTCTACAGAAAGCCAAATGATGATACTCAGGGGATGGAGATTAAGTGGTTTGTTTGTTTGTTCTTGCTCCAGACAAGGGGCTAAAACCAGATGCAAGAAAAACATCAGCAGGAGCAGGCTTGTTTCCAGAACACCCTGTTCAGGCTGATTTAGAATCTGAAGCTACAGGAATCTTGGGGAGCATGTCAAGGGCTATTTAGCTTGCAATCTCCACTAGAAGTTGGCCAATTTATACTTCATCAAAAAATCAGTTGGGATGATGTTATAAAACGTTGCCCTTAAGAAAACACCTGATAATATATTTTCCGACTTTTGAACATATTCTTCAGTTTTCTTCTTTTCTTTCACAATTATAAACACAGGGGTCTCTCTAAGTTCAATGAGTATCTGACAGAAGCTAAAGATGTATTGTTTTCAGGAAGCCTGTTTTTTCCCTCAATTACATTAATAATACTTAAGTTGTATATTTTTTATTTTCTTCCATTTCCTATACTGTTTGAGAGGAAATTATGATAAAATATTTAATGATTGTACCATTATAAAGAAATAAAACCATTATTGAAAAGCTTAAAAAAAATCACTTATGTTTTCTGTTTCACCAACTGTAGTATGTTTTTCTTTTACTTTTTCCTTTCCTGTCCCTCCCTCCCTTTTTCCTGCTCTCAGGATTTTTACAATTGCTATGAAATTATGTGATGATCTTTCTGTAATATATATACATATATATATCCTTTAATACATATTAAACAGGCTGATTTTTAAATTGAGAATCTATATATAAAATAAAATATGGACAAGAATTTGTTTGACTAAAGAAAAAAATCTTACTTCATATTCTCCTTGCTTAGCACTCTGATTTTTCCTAATTTTGCTAAAGTTTTGGGCTTTGATTTTCATAGTATATACTATACCTGCAGAATCAAATCATTGCCTATAGCTAGGAGTTCTCAGATTTTATTTGGAACTGAAACTTGTGGAATCCTAATACAACTCTCTTGAGACATCAACTTGCTTTACTCTCTTCTTGGGGACACAGAAAAAGGTATAAAAATTAAATTAAGGCAATATACAAATACATTTATGTAATAAAATTTTGTCTTATTTATGAAAACAAAATCACTTTGTATTTGAAGAAGATCCACTTACGTACGGAATAATTTCTTCTCTCATGGATTGGTGAGTTAAAAGAACATAACACTCATATGTGGACATTCAGTTCAGGTCAGTTCAGTTCAGTCGCTCAGTCATGTCCGACTCTTTGCGACCCCATGAATTGCAGCATGCCAGGCCTCCCTGTCCATCACCAACTCCCGGAGTTCACTCAGACTTGCGTTCATTGAGTCAGTGATGCCATCCAGCCATCTCATCCTCGGTTGTCTCCTTCTTCTCCTGCCCCCAATCCCTCCCAGCATCAGAGTCTTTTCCAATGAGTAAACTCTTCGCATGAGGTGGTCAAAGTACTGGAGTTTCAGCTTTAGCACGTGGACATAGACACAAACATTTATGCACCAACAGAGAACCATAGTATCTTCTTTTCTATTCATTACCCTCATTCCACACATCAGTTCTTCTCTGCAGAACTCTAGTCCAGTCAGATGTATATGATCAAACAGGTTTGATAAAAGAATATGTAGATATTAACCCGTCTATTTGACTTACCTCTGGAAAATTATAAAAGGTATTAATGATCAGTTTATTTTTTTAACTTCAGTTCAGTTCAGTCACTCAGTCATGTCCGACTCTTTGCAACCCCATGGACTGCAGCACACCAGGCTTCTCTGTCCATCACTAACTCCCAGAGCCTATTCAAACTCATGTCCATCAAGTCAGTGATGCCATCCAACCATCTCATCCTCTGTCAACCCCTTCTCCTCCCACCTTCAATCTTCCCCAGCATCAGGGTCTTTTCCAATGAGTCAGTTCTTCACATCAGGTGGCCATTTTCTAAACTTATTTATCCACTTAATTTTCTTCCATAGCATTTAATAACTCATAATGCTTACTTATATTCCATAGGTACTAGATTCATATGACTCAGTTTTGGAAATTCTGACTTAGACAAAAGAATGCAGTAATAATCATCAGTGTTGAATGGTGGAATAGTGGGTTAATACGACTTCTGTTATTGTGCTTTATACAACATTCACATTGAATACAGATCAACTTACAACATGAGAAAATGATTGTTTAACAAAGTAAATGGAATAGGGATCTCTTTTGTGATATAAACTTGAGATCTGTCCATGCTAAACTGCTTCAGTCATGTCTGACTCTTTGCAACTCCATGGACTCTAGCCCACGAGGCTCCCCTGTCCATAGGGATTTTCCAGGGCAGAATACTGGAAGGGGTTGCCATTTCCTTCTCCAGGGGATCTTCTCAACCCAGGGATCAAACCCAGGACTCCCGCATTGCAGGTGGAATTCTTTACTGTCTGAGCCACCAGGGAAACTCTAATACACATTTAGTTACATAGAATATATTATCCCTTCGTCTTTTACTCACTCTGAAATCTCCAAAACTAGCTAAACCCAACTTGCATGTGCTGTATTTTGTCCTTAAACATTATGTGGAGACTGAAGGAGTCACTTGGACCCATTCCGTTTCTCCTCCAGACTTCTTCTATAGGAATAGTAAGAGGTGCCGCCATCTTCCCTCTGACTCCGTGCACCTCGGCACCGCCTAACCCTTCTCCTTCATTCAGGAAAACACGGAGGAATGAAAATGCTCATCTCCAGGTCAGAGTATTAAACTCCACCTCTCCACGAGGGACCTTCCATAGCGTTGGGTAGTCACTGTTGATTACGGGACTTCAGTGGTGCAAGAGTCTCATCCTTGGATGCTTACATCATTCCTTAGCTGCCGCTGAAATGTTAGCGCCTTCAGGTGAGTATAAAAGGGAATCATTTTGAAAAGACATACTGCCACGCGAGTAAATCACAATATTTAGACCTTTCTGCTGCACAGTGAGGGCAGGGGCTGAAGCAGGTGCGAGGGAGAGCAATTATCTCAGCTTACAGCCTTCCTGACAGTCATGGAATCTGCTGATTCTTTTGTATGACAAGTTACAAAGAGGACAGCTGTACTGAATATTTGCTCCCTGCAGAAGTACAGTGCTAAGTCTTGAAATGAGGCTTGGGCAGAACCATGGTGCCGTTATCTTATGCATTAATCAAACATAGCAGTTTCTGTGTTGCACCGAGCTCTCTGCTGTTCTCACAGAAACTCAGAGAGCAAGCTGCTGCAAAGCTACAGCCATCCTGCCAACCTGACAAGGAGTTGCTAGGTTTCTGTTACAAGGCAGCAGGGGCCATCTTCCTCGCAAGCCGGAGGTTTGGGAGCTGTTGAGCCCTTTCGCGTTGTAGAGTCTGTGCCCAGAGAGGACCCTGGGGTCAAAATCTTTCCTATATTTATCTTCCTGTGTGTTTATGCAAAGACTGGAGGGTTCAACTTGGGTACCATTTGCAATTAGGCTGGAAGAAGGATGAAATCAAAGTTCTGGCTATGTAGCTGGAATCTTCTCAAGGCTGTAGGCTGCTAGTTTCCCCCTTCCTTCCTTCACTCTTTCCTCCCTCCCTCCCTTCCTTCCTTTTTTCTTTCTTTCCTTCCTTCCTTCCTCCTCTCCTCCCTTTCTTTCCCTCCCCTTCTCTCTCTCTTTCCTTAATTTATCAGGGTTAAGGAAGCTCTATGGGGGCTTTCCTGGTGCTTCAGTCAGTAAAGAATCCAATTGCACCACAGAAGACACAGGTTTGATCCCTGGGTCAGGAAGATCCCCTGAAGAAGGAAATGACAACCCATTCCAGTATTCTTGCCTGGGAAATCCCATGGACAGAGGAGCCTGGTGGGCTCTAGTCTATGGAGTTTCAAGAGTCAAACATGACTCAGTGATTAAACCACTACCAAGGAAGCTCTGCAGATGGCATATCCAACTCCAGAACCCAAATCCTCCCCAGATTGACATGCAACCCATAAACTACTATAACAATTTGGAATCCCAAGAAGCAATGACTATTTTCTTAAGGATTTCTTTTGGAAGACAGAATGATGAGGTATCCCCTCAACTTTCTAAATCTTTAACGATTTAACTGAAGCCCCTGACCAGTCTGTAGAAAAGCATCTGGTTGAGTTCGTTTCCCATAAATCTTTAACTCTTCACACAGTGGCTGGAGAATTAAGTAGCCCATCAGCAGAGGTAAAATTTATGAACTTTCTAGAGCTAACCCCAAGCACTAAAGAAAAGGGAAGTAATTCACTGAATAGCAAACTCGTTCTCAAAATTCACCCTGGGGTTGGGAATTGTTCTGGGTGAAGGGACATGGTTCCCCTGTGGGACCGGAGTTGAGACGATGGAGCTATTACTCAGGTAGCCTGAGTATAAATTTGCAATACACACACAAAACTGATTGTTTCATTACTCTGAGAGAAAAGTGCTGTATATTATACTGTTTATCCTAATGACCTTCACACAGAAGGGCTGTTTGTCTGCAAAGGCAATCCTCTTCTTGTCCAAAATGTGGCCAAATTCTAGTGCAGTGGAAGACCCGGAATTCATTCCCTTTTGAAAAGCAATTGAATTCACAACATCCTTTAAAACACAGTCACAGAAGAAACTAAGTTTTAAATAGGCATATGTTTGCCCAGAAGCAAAATAAAGCATCTGAGTTTTCCCTCACTCTGTGCCTAATTCAAATTTTGTTTGGCAATTTGCAGATCCCAAGGAGGCAACCCCTGAAGATTTTCATGGGCTAGAAAAGAAGCTCTAAGAGTAATAATCCAATTTCTCGGTTGGCAAATGTTTTCTGACTCTTGGACAGCCCTCCCCCACTTCAGATCCTTCTGTTCACTGAAACTGAATTCTGATGGGTTCCTCTTCTTGCTTTTTGGTCCAGAGAGGTAGCAGCCACACTGTTGCTCCAAGACAGCTGCTATCTCTTGAATTTACTTGGCAAGGGGCTGCCAACACAAGGTGCTAGGATGGATTTCAAAGTACCAGCCACCACTTTATTCCATGCACAGCAGGCAAAGCTGAAGCACATGGAGTCTCTTTAAAATGATCCTTGTCAAATGATCCCCCCGTGTCTTTGGTTCTTGGAAGGGAGCTGATTTTAGGGCTGTCTGCTTTTTCCCTTTTGTTTCCTTGCTCTGACGTAGCGCCCCAGAGAGGTGCTGGGAGCGAACATTCTAGAAATAGTTCAACCACATGAATCATATTTTATAGAATTTGGGGAGTTAATAATGACTCTTTTTTCCTCCACGCATTGATCATTGATTAATCTCTTATTGATAAATCCTATCCTTCCTTATAGGCTTCCCTAGTGGCTCAGTGGTAAAGAATCTATCTGCCAGTGCAGGAAACACAGGAGACATGGGTTTGATCCTGGGGTCAGGAAGATCCCTTAGAGGAGGAAATGGCAACCCATTCCAGTATTTTTGCCTGGGAAATCCCATGGACAGAGGAGGCTGGCAGGCTACAGTCCATGAGGTCACAAAAGAGTTGGACATGACTTAGCGACTAAAGAACAACATCTTCCATTACATACACACACACACACACACACACACACTACCTTGGAACACTTATGATATTCCCTTTCATAGACAACCACATTTATTGATGGAGAAGAGATTTTAAAAAAGATTCCATCCCTAAAGAAGAATAACCTAGAAGGTATATATGTGTATTAAAAGGATTAAAAGATATTTACAAAATATTTATTATCACTCTAGGTCTCAATTACGTTTGTGTGTATGTGCATACGTACATACATATATATATATAATTTTTAAATAACATTTTATGATGACAATACGTATTCAGTACTATAGAAATTAAGACACTCAGAATGAACATAAAATTCCTCGCTATCTAGAAATAACTGTTAGACATGTATGTGTGAATATGACATAAAACAGACCAAACTATTCACAATGTTTTGTCGATGTAATTTTGTTTTAGCTTCTTTTTCCTATTAAAATATATCATAATATTTTTCCTATCACATGCAATAATCTTGTACATTATTTATTAATGATATTAGAGACATTTTTTAAAGCTCTAATTATATTTGGTTCCACTAGTGATTGGATCGGAGAAGGCAATGGCACCCCACTCCAGTACTCTTGCCTGGAAAATCCCATGGACAGAGGAGCCTGGAAGGCTGCAGTCCCTGGGGTTGCTGAGGGTCGGACATGACTGAGCGACTTCCCTTTCACTTTTCACTTTCATGCATTGGAGAAGGAAATGGCAACCCACTCCAGTGTTATTGCCTGGAGAATCCCAGGGATTGGGGGAGCCTGGTGGGCTGCTGTCTATGGGGTCGCACAGAGTTGGACACAACTGAAGCGACTTAGCAGCAGCAGTGATTGGATAGATGGGTAGATCTATCTCAGATATTGACTTTGAGAAGGAAGCCCTGATTCTTTAATTTTGTCCAATATCTCCTTATTTATATGCTCAATTGAAATGGCAACCCACTCAGCCAGCTATTCATATCTTTACAAAAATTAATAGGCTCTTGAAGTACACAGTATATTAAGGTCAATAAATTAGTGATGAAAGGGAGAATTTTAAGTGGACCATTTTCCATATTTAAGCCATCATCCTATTTGACATCCTAAGGTGTCTGATTTTCATTGCTAATATCTCTCTACTTTTTCTCTCAGGAAAGCAGATCTTTTGCCTAGACACCTATTTATGGAAATCTTTGCTCCAGAGTCAATAGAATTAGATGCTCATAACTGGTCGTTTTTCCATGTTGTCACTTTCTCCCTTGTCACTCTTCCTCATCTCACATTCTCCTCTCATACAAATGCAATTAATCTTCTATTCACATGTTTTAGCAAAATTAACCAATATCAAATATCATGAGAATATTTCAACCTTCATCCCTTTTCATTTCTCTGTAACACTGCCATTTCCTATCATGCTTTCCTTCAAGACTGTTGCAAATGTAGATTTTGTGCAAAGCTAGTGTTATGTACTACAACCCTGCCCTCCTTACTGAAAACTTCTTACCCCTACGCCTCAGCTCCATAATATTAGAGCAATTTTTTCTTTGAGATTTCCCATCTTTTCAAACTGAAAACATTTGTGATACAAACTTTATTTATTTATTTCTATTGAAGGACAATTGCTCCACAGAATCCTGCAGTCCTCTGTCAAACCTCAACACGAATCAGCCATAGGTATACACATATCCCCTCCCTCTTGAAATTCCCTCCCACCTCCCTTCCCATCCCACTCCTCCAGACTGACACAGAACCCCTTTTTCCAGTCCCCCGAGCCATACAGCAAATTCCTGTTGGCTGTCCACTTTACACACGGTAGTGTAAGTTTCATGACACAAACTGAGAAGCCTCCTGAATTGCTGCAGCTCCCGTGGTTCTCACATCTACCCTGTTTCTGAGTCTTGCTAACGCTATTTCTGGTTTTGTATTCATCTTCTCTTCTGCGTCCGCATGGCTACTACACTGAAGCAGACCAGAGGTTCCTCAGTGATCTCACCACCTTTCATTCCCTTCTAAACTTCATCCTGCCATTTTAGGGGTTCAGAAAAGAAAGAAAATGAAAGTGTTAGTCACTCAGTCATGTCCAGTTCTTTGCGACCCCATGGACTGTAGCCCTCCAGGACCCTCTGTCCATAGAATTCTCCAGGCAATAAAACTGGAGTGGGCTGCATTTCCTTCTCCGGGGGATCTTCCCAGCCCAGGAATCTAACTCTGGTCTCCTGCATTGCAGGCAGGTTCTTTACCAGCTTAGCCACCAGGGAAGCCATCCTCCAAATATACTCCTTTTGCATGAGGATTACTTTGAGTCAAAGGCAATGGAAACTCCGCAGTTTTAAGAGAAACTACTGTCCTCCCTTAACTAGCTAGAAGAATTTAAATTAGGATTTTTTTTCCCCAAGGAAGAGTTTTTACTGGAGATAAATGTGGTCTAAGTGGTCCCATCTAAATCGCAGAGCGAACATCTAATTTCTAAACGTCTGTTCTTATGCTCCTGTGAATGAATGACCTTCTTCCCCTTAGATGCCCCAGGCTCCATCCCATTCTTTAGCTCAATTGGACATATAAACCCTATTTTATCTTTCTGTCTTTGAATCTCTCACCTAAGCAGGGTCCTGAGCTTTTCTTATAGGTGGGGTCCCATGCAGACGAAGCTAAATTTGACTTTCTAATGTTAATCTATCTTATGTCATTTGAATTATTTGCTCAGTCAAAAAAGAAGCAAAGAGGGAAAGTAAATGTGCCCTTTCCAGACACCATCAATGTGACTTCTATACCACATGCATCTAATCACTTCATCCTTCTGCTCAAAAAGTTTCCTTGGCGTCTTTGCCTATCAATTCAAATATAAACTCTTCTGCAAGCTTCACAATATCTTTAAGACCTGGCTGTCTCCTGCCTACTCATTTTATTTTTCTTAGAACTTTCTTTAGTTCCTGATCCTTACTCTGTGAGTTAATTTTCTCACCACTCTCCTTTTTAGCTTGTGTAATTCAACCGATTATTTTCCCTGTGAGGCATTTTTACACATGTGTACCAATGACTTACCTGTAATGAACCTACATGTATAGTCATACGTCATATAATTTCCTTACCTGCATATGGTGACCTTTGTATATTCTCAAAGGGATAAAAGTAAACAGATAATCAGAGAGGAAGTTCCTTCTATGAAAGAGAACAACTTTTTCAACAAACAAGGAAATTAAGCAGGCCAGTGATTCTCATTGGCTTGATATGGATGTTGTCAAGAGAGATTGGGGAGGACATTGAAATCCAAGGGGACATTCAGGTTGAATTTGAATTTGTCACATGGAATTCAACTTAAATCCTGAATAACTTTAATTGAAGTCATGAGAGGATCTGGGAGGCACTGATTTCAATCAGCATTAGCTCTGTCTTAGGCTTTGCAGCAGATTTCTTCAACTTCTTTCTTCACATCCTGGTGATATTTGTGGTTGGTACAATACTACCGATTATCAGCTAATAGAACATCCTCATTTCATGGGCATAGCATCAGCAAACCAGTGGTCATTTACACATCCTGATGATTCAGCACATCTCTTGTTTGCAGTCTTCCCCTTGAATGTATTTTCTTAGAGCTGTTGTTGTTGCCCAGTTACTAAGTCATGTCCGACTCTTTGCGACCCCAGGGACTGAAACACACCAGGCTTCCTGGTCCTTCACTGTCTCCAGGAGTTTGCTCAAATTCATGTCCATTGAGCTGATGATGCTATCTAACCATCTCATCCTCTCCTTCCTCTTCTCCTTCTCCCTTCAATATTTCTCAGTATCATGGTCTTTTCCTTAGACTAAGTCTGGTTAAAATAAAATGTAAAGCATCTATCATTTGCAGCAACATGGATGGACCTGGAGATTATCATACTGAGTGAAGTAAGTCAGACAAAGGCAAATATCATATGATATCACATACATGTGGAATCTAAAAAAAAATTAATAAATAAAGGATACAAATGAACTTACTTGCAAAACAGAAACAGACTTACAGACTTAGAGACTAAATTTATGGTTACCAGGGCTGAAGGTTGAGGGGGGGAATAGACTGAGAATTTGGGATTAGCATGTACACACTGCTATATTTGAAATAGGTAAGCAATAAGGACCTACTGTATAGCACAGGGAACTCTGCTCAATATTCTCTAATAATCTAAATGGGAAAAGAGTTGAAAAAGAATACATACATGGATGTGTGTAACGGAGTCACTTTACTCTACACCTGCAACTAACATAACATTGTTAGTCAATTAGACTCCAGAATAAAATAAAAATTTTAAGAAAATAAAATAATGACACATAAACACTGCTATAGATAAAAGAATAATAAGGGTCTACTGTATAGCACAGAGAACTCTACTCAGTGCTCTGTAGTAACCTATATGGGAAAAGAATCTCAAAAATAGTAGACATAGGTGTATGTAGAACTGATTCTCTTTGCTGTACAGCAGATTTACACAACATTGTAAATCAACTATACTTCAACAAAAATTGAAGATAAAATAGTAAAAATAAAATAAAATTATATAGCACAAAGAAAAAAAAAAAATCCAACCAAAGGCTTAAGACATCTAAATCAAGATTAAAGCAGGGGTTTCCCTGTTGGCTCAGTGGTAAAGAATCCACCTGCCAGGGCAGGAGACACAGGTTTGATCCCTGATCTGGGAAGATCTCACTTGCCCCAGAACGGCTAAGCCTGTGCACTCCAACTACTGAAGTGCAGTACCCTAGGACTCACGCTCCACAGTCAGAGAAACCGCAGCAGTCAGAAATCCACTGCAACTAGAGATCAGCCCTCACTGCAGTGAAGACCCAGCACAGCCAAAAATAAGTAAGTAAATAAATAACATTATTTTTTAAAAAAAGATTAAAGCAAAGTGCAGAGATTCTGATTCACAAGGCAAGAGGGGAAGGGGGAGTGCCATGCCCCACAACCAGTCTCAGGATGCACTCAAAGTCTGTGGAAAAATGTTTTACAGCAGTGTCTGTGGCATATAAACAGGCTTCTCCATGAATCCAGCTGCTGGTTTCCCAAAGAGCTCCAGAGGGCATCCCCGAGAGACTATTTTACAGGTGAGATGTCTGCATTGGTTGAAAGGAAGTCACCCCACACCCAAGTCAACATCCCACACTGTTCGGACTATAAATGGAGAGTACAAAGGCTTGAGAACTGCAGTTGGGATCAAAGCTATAACTTAGGGATTTAAGATTCCCCCAAACTCTTCAGCACACACAACATTGGGTCTAGTCCAGGGAAACAGCTGTGCTGTTAAAGGAGTGTATGCTGCTGTCCTGCTCTTAATTGAAGAAGGCATAATATTAGGCCAGATGAGGGTCCCACCATAATTGGAAGACAGACTATTTAATAGCCAACAGCCATGGCCACGAACGAAGAGTGGGACTTCAGCTACTTGGCATTTCTCTCGCTATAGTTCATAATGGATTAATTAAAATTGTATAAGGATCAAAAGATGCCCAAGGTAAACATAAAGCCACATGGAATTGCACTCTACAGCATTCAGAGCACTATAGCTCAGGGCTTGCTACACTCCAAACTGAAAAGGCTGCAAAGAAGGCTGTAGGGAGCTTTCTCTGCTCTGTTCTGGCCTTTTCCTTAGCCTCTCTCTTAAAGGGTGCAGCTTTCAGCACCAGATCTCTTTGGGCTCCTGTGGAAATAGGTTGCAGAACAAATTGTTTCTTCTTCCAGGCTCACTGCAAGGACGGACTTTTTCTCTTTCCCACTTCCTGCTACTTCGTTTCCTGAGTTGGTTCTACCTCCTGAAATAGCTGAGTGTCCCATCTTGCCCACCCCCAAAAGCAAACTGAAGGTCAGCTGAGTTTTGCAGCTTCTAGAAGAAAACACTGCCTTTGTTGGCAAGTATCTCATTTGGCCTCAGCCACTGCAAGGATATCTAACCAGTCCATTCTAAAGGAGATCAGTCCTGGGTGTTCTTTGGAAGGACTGACATAAAAGCTGAAACTCCAATACTTTGGCCACCTCATGCGAAGAGTTGACTCATTGGAAAAGACTCTGATGCTGGGAAGGATTAGGGGCAGGAGGAGAAGGGGATGACAGAGGATGAAATGGCTGGATGGCATCACCGACTCAATGGACGTCAGTTTGAGTGAACTCTGGGAGTTGGTGATGGACAGGGAGGCCTGGCGTGCTGCGATTCACGGGGTCACAGAGAGTCGGACATGACTGAGCAACTGAACTGAACTGAACAGCAAAAATCATGTGATAGAAAGAGTGTGGACTTGGGGTTAGAGAGCCTTGGATCGTGTTTAAATGCCGCCACTCACCAGCATACATCATGGATGATTTATCTTCTGTGAAAATGAGGCTAAGATCACCTGCTGTGCAATGCTGTTATGAGTAATAAAGGAAACGACGTGATCTAAAATATTCAACACGAAGACACTTAACACTTGGCCTCATAGCTAATGCAAGCTCAGTACATGTCAGTTTCCCATACTCCTCGGGTTTTGATGTAAGATATCAAGAGCGATCATTATGTATCCATAACTAAAGTCAAAATGTAATGTATATTCCCCCTCTTAGCATATCCCCAATTGTGTCTTCGTTGACAGTTGCCCTCCATGAACTCAACAGATAGATTTTTAGCAGCTTCTCCTTATTGTTACCACTGTACTAGGAGAATGAAGAGGGTAAGGGACACAGAGTGTCTGAAAAGTCATAGTTCACAGAAGCCATTTGATAAGGCACCAGGAAACTCTTCTATATCTTCTGGACATATATTTGCATTCAGTAATATAACCTGGATAAAACTTGAAATGATCACGGAAGAATGTAAGCGTTGAGTCAGCATTCAGTTCTCCTAATTTTGTGTGTTAATTAAAAAATAAAATTATCCTAAACCAATAAATAATATGAGTTAGAATGAGGAAATAGTGGAATAAATACAGAGAGACTGAATAATTTTACAATCTAAGATCTGGTTTTCAGAGTATGATTTGCTAAATCAGGGTTGGGGTCTCAAGAAACCAGAGACACCATCAATATTCTAGTCTAGAATATTCTTAGGATGAGGGAGGAAAGATGAGACATTCAGGTACAGAAGGAGAGAGAAAAAAGGTGATGGGAAGGCAGAGAAAACACATTTTAATTATTTCTAATTTTTTGAAATAGAAGATCTCCTCTATAGAAATGAAGATCTCCCCTCCTCTTCACCTGTGGCTTCCAGGTAGTGGCTATTTTAATCAGAGATTTTGTAAAGGAGTATCACTGTCCCACAGAGGCATCTAAAGATTCTGTGTCTAGGGAGTCGTGATGACCCATTGCCCACCCAGCTCCTACTCTGCAGTCCTAATGCTCCATCTGAAGCTCTCGGATACAGTTCTTAATATGCGGAGATGGACAACAACTCTCTTTAAAGCTGCTTGATGTCTTGTGTTTATACAGGTGGAAAGAGCAGTTAAATGCAATATGCAAGCTTCCTAATCCTTAAATTTCCTCCCTCTCCCTCCCTCCTGCTGCTCTCTGTGTGTGCACATGGTGACTGCTTTCAACAGAAAATGTCTAGGCTGTCCTTTTTAGTGTTTTTATTCTTTAATACCCCTAGGCACTAGTCTACCTTCTGGAAGAATAACCTAATAAAAAAACCTCAGGAAGTTATTTAATTGCAGCAGAGGGAAAGAGTGAGAGACGGGGCCAAGGCTGAAATAGCAGTGGGTCGGAGGAGGGGAGGGGGGAAAAAAGGCAATGAGAGACAAATAAACTGGCTCATTTAGGAGTCAGAGTAGGGCAAGAAAATCTCTGGGCTGTAAGGGGAGCAAAGATGATGCAAGAAAGTGAGCAGGAAGCACTATCAGCGCTTCGTACAGAAGGTTTTCCAACTGGCATTGTACCTCTGTTTCAAGGCATCTGTCCTTTTTTTTCTCAAAGAACTCCACCATAATTTATTATGTGTGATTTTCCTTATTCCAAGAAAAGAGGCATTAGTAATCACTCTCAGATTTATGCTAGAGGGTTTTTTTTTTTTTTTTAAGAAAGGCATAAACCCAATGTAATGAAACCAGAATCGCAGTAATTGCAGCCATTGTGTTTTGTGCACGTTCTGCCAGCTGGATCACTCTACCCAGTTGGTGATACAGCAATGTATAATGTTTATTCAAGCATCACTCATGTGACAGAAATTTATGAGCACCTACTGTGAGTGTAAGACACAATTCCTGCCTTTAAGAAACTCACAACCTGTTGTGAGAGGTAAAAAATGTGAGCGTGGTAAGAAGACGGCAACTGCTACACCGACAATCAACACCAAGGGTTATGGACAGACAGGAAGGAAGGACCATCTCTGTTAGCATTTCCTGAAAGCAGGGAGAAGTTTACAAAATTCGTATCAGCAGACATGACTCATGAGCTAGGTGTCAAAGGACACACATGGTTTTTCCAGGTAGAAAAAAGGTTCATCCCAGAAATAGAACAGAAACAGCATGAACTATGAGATGGTGGTTTTGGAGAGAAATGAGTAGATCGGTGTGACTAAGCATAGGATATGATGTAAAAAGGAGTAGGAGTTGTAAAAAGGAGTAGGAGTCGTGGAAAGAGAATTGTGGCTTGAAGGGTAGAGCTGACCAAAATCCACACTAAGTGATATGAATTCTATCCTTTAGCAATGGGCCATCAATGATAGGGTAGAAGCAGGAAGACCACCATCAGAACTGCATGTCATAATATTCATTGGCAGGTGGCCAAAGATAATGAGGGATACTTGCTGAAAGCAGGAAGAATGGTTTAGGAAGTTGTGATGACCCAGAAAAAAAAAAAATGCACACAGAAATAGGGAAGATGGCAGGGAGAAGCTTTGAAAATTATGTCTAATTCAATCTAGAAGTTTCTAGTCCTGCTTGGAATACTCTGAGTTAAGGTGAAGAAATACATGACAAGGACATGTCTTACAAAAGAGAAGAGAAATATACATCTGCTTCAGGTTAAAACAAAAACAAAAACCCATCCTGTGAAAAAGATGGCCCTCTTACTTGAAAATGTGCAGCTTGAAGGCCCTGGGGTCTTGGCTCAGAATACATGGATTTAAATCCATTTCCACTGTTTAATCGCTGAGCACCTTGGGCAAGGTACATAATATTTCTATGCTTTAATCTGTAAAGGGAGAATCACCGTAATACCTCTCATAAGAAGTGAGACTGTGGCGAGGATTAAATGAGATAATGCATGTAAAATGCTAAAAAGAGTGTCTGGCACATGGTAAAGCCTCAAAAAGAAGCAGCCATTAGAAGCAGTGGTAGACGTTATCAAGAGATACATTGATAGACAGTTCATCCTCTTTATCCTAAAATACTCAGATTATCTGACTTGCTTGTTTTGCTTTTTTTTTTAAATGCACATGGAATTCCAAGAGGATCAATTAAACATAGAAGCAGCTCATTTTAAAAAGAGAGTCACTTTTTTGTTGTTATATTTAAAAAGTTTATTCAATCAGTGAAAGAAACAGAGATCAATGCCTTTAGAAAGTTGTGCAGTGGGCATCAGTTCAGTTTCCCGACCTCAATACTCCCATGAAGACTCAGAGATTCTTGACACCCAGGCAAACACAAATCACATCAGTAAAAAGGCAATGCCTATTATAGCCAGCAGCTTTGTCTGAAGTTAGAGAGAAGCAGGGAGGGAGACAAAGATAAAGAAGGGAAGGTAAAAGGATAAAGTCTTTGCTTAAAAAAAAAAAAATTCTAATCAGCAAGAAGACCTTGGGAGAAACTAAAAAGAAATTAACAAGAGAGTAGAAGCTTGATATACAGCTACAGCCTCAAAAATAGGATGCAATTAAGTGCTTCTAACAAGGCTCCAGTAGTCTGATGGTTAAGTGTAGAAAGACCAGCTTAATGAAATGTCATGGGGACACTGCTTATAACAATCATATGCCCTGGATGCCAAATGGAGCTGTACCTGCTGGAGAAACAGTTATAGAGGAAAAGAACAAAAGCCTGCCAGCTGTTAGGAAATAGAACAGAATGAGGCGCAGGGCCCTAGGGGAAGGTGGAAAATTAACACAGTCTCTGTGTCTTGTTATGTTTTCCTTACCACTGTGCTTTTCTTTTCTGGATTTAAAATGGTACATTGCCCACTAGGTGGGGGCTCATTCAGAAAAGTAGTGTTGGACCCGGTCTGAACATTGCAAATCTGGAATTCAGGTTGAGGATAAGGTTGTACAGAGTCAAGGATGAGGTGTAACTTGCAAGGCTTTATAAGTATTCTTATCATTTGCTTTATTATCTCCTTTGAATTCACAATTTTTATTCCTCTGTAGCCAGTCAACTTACCCTAGGCTTCTGCTTGTTTATGTCTCTCCTCAAAGGAAAGCATGTTTGAGAATTTTTTCTCTAAACACCTTATCTAAAGTCATTCTCACTCAAATCTCCCAAGGACTCTCTCCTGTTTCCCTGCATCATTTTCTTCATAGTGTTTATCAGTTTTTATAAGAAAGTATTTATTTGTTTGTTGATGATTGATGGATCTCTATCCTGCCCTCTATGATACAAATTCCATAAGAACGAAAGTACATGTATCTCTGTTCTGTGTACCACTGAATCCTAAATCATCACCAGTAATTTATAGAATGGATTCAATGCTTGAGATATGTGTACAATGAATTTTTTGACCTATAAATATAAATTATTTTTAATGCTGCCCAGCACGCCTACTTTATATCTACTCTCAGAGATTATTTATTATATGCCTTCTCCACTCACCGCATCAACATTCTACCTGCCTTCATATTTTGCTCCTTAAACTCAACTTTCTCTCCTTTTACAATGACCTGTTTTAAATCTAAAGTTTCTACCCCTACCTGTTCGTGTTTCGCCAATCCCTTCATTCCTTTGCTCTATCTAGCAAAATGTGTTTATAAAGACTATTTTCACCCCATTGAATTTTCTTTGCACTTTTGTCAAAAATCAACTGGCTGCTTATATGTGAGCTGTTTACATCTGTTTTTAGTCTCTATTTTGTTCTCTGCATCTATATTCCTATTTTTCAGCCTAACATCACAATATCTTGGTACTGTAGCCTTATGGAAATTCTCATTTTTTAAATTTTTTATTAGCATATTGTTGATTAATAATGTAATCTTAGGTCCAGGTGTTGAGCGAAGTGATTCAGTTATACATATACATGTATCTATTCTATCTGAAACTCTTTTCTCACTTAGGCTGTTACATAATCTTGAACAGAGATCCCTGAGAATAAATCCTGGTTGACTATATATTTGAAACAAAACAGTATGTACATGTCAATTCCAAACTCCCAATCTATCCCTCCCACCCACTCTCCCACCTAGTAACCATAAATTTGTTCTCTAACTCTGTGAGTCTGTTTTGTAAATAAGTTCATTTATATCATTTGTTTAGATTCAACATGTAAGCAATATCATGTTTGTCTTTCTCTGTCTAACTTACTTTACTTAGTCTGATAATTTCCAGGTTCATCCATGTTGCTACAAGTGGGATTATTTCATTCTTTTAATTGAAGAGCAATATTCTATTGTATTATATACATAAATAACTTGTATTCTTTATATTAAGAAATGTAAGTTCTCTATGTTCTTCTTTTCAAAATCGTATTGTTATTTTACACTTTTTGGATTTCAATATAAAGAGTAATATTGTTAACTGAAATTTCAGGAGCAGAGACTGACATAAGAGCTTCTGACACTCTCCACCTACTTATTCTTCATTTTTCATATTTTATATGATGACTTCTGTTTCACTACCTGATATTATATTGCTAAGTGGCTTCAGTCGTGTCCAACTCTGTGTGACCCCATAGATGGAAGCCCACCAGGCTCCCCCGTCCCTGGGATTCGTCAGGCAAGAACACCAGAGTGGGTTGCCATTTCCTGCTCCAATGCATGAAAGTGAAAAGTGAAAGTGAAGTTGCTCAGTCGTGTCCGACTCTTAGATATTATATTATCTATTTGCTAATTTGCTTTTGTCCCTTACTAGAATGGAACTTTCAAGAGGGCAGAAATTTTTCTATGTGTTGCTTTAAACAGTTATAATCCTATTCAATTCAGTTCAGTCGCTCAGTCATGTCTGACTCTTTGTGACCCCATGGACTGCAGCATGCCAGGCTTCCCTGTTCATCACCAACCCCTGGAGCTTACTCAAACTCATGTCCATCATGTTGGTGATGCCATCCAGCCATCTAATCCTCTGTCCTCCCCTTCTCCTGCCTTCAATCTTTCCCAGCATCAGATCTTTTCCAGTGAGTCAGTTTTTCTCATCAGGTGGCCAAAGTATTGGAGTTTCAGCTTCAGCATCAGTCCTTCCAAAGAATACTCAGGACTGATCTCCTTTAGGATGGACTGGTTAGATCTTCTTGTAGTCCAAGGGACTCTCAAGAGTCTTATCCAACATCACAGTTCAAAAGCATCAATTCTTCAGCACTCAGCTTTCTTTATAGTTCAGCTCTCACATCCATACATGACCACTGGAAAAAAAATAGCTTTGACTAGATGAACAGTTGTTGGCAAAGTAGTGTCTCTGCTTTTGAATATGCTATCTAGGTTGGTCATAACTTTTCTTCCAAGGAGCAAGTGTCTTTTAATTTCATGGCTGCAGTCACCATCTGCAGTGATTTTGGAACCCAAAAGTACTAAAGTCAGCCACTGTTTCCACTGTTCCCCATCTATTTGCCATGAAGTGATGAGACCAGATGCCATGATCTTCATTTTCTGAATGTTGAGCTTTAAGCCAACTTTTTCGCTCTCCTCTTTCACTTTCACCAAGAGGCTCTTTAGTTTTTCTTCACTTTCTGCTATGAATGTGGTATCATCTGCGTATCTGAGGTTATTGATATTTCTCCTGGTAATCTTGATTCCAGCTTGTGCTTCATCCAGCCTGGCATTTCACCTGATGTACTCTGCATATAAGTTAAATAAGCAGGGTGCCGATATACAGCCTTGACATACTCCTTTCTCGAATTGGAACCAGTCTGTTGTTCCATGTCCAGTTCTAACTGTTTCTTCCTGACCTGCATACAGATTACTCAAGAGGCAGGTCAGGTGGTCTGGTATTCCCATCTCTCTCAGAAATTTCCAGTTTGTTGTGATCCACACAGTCAAAGGCTTTGGCATAGTCAATAAAGCAGAAGTAGATGTTTCTTGGAACTCTCTTGCCCTTTTGAAATCCAACGGATGTTGGCAATTTGATCTCTGGTTCCTCTGCCTTTTCTAAAACCAGCTTGAACATCTGGAAGGTCATGGTGCACGTACTATTGAACCCTGGCTTGGAGAATTTTGAGCGATACTTTGGTAGAGTGTGAGATCAGTGAAATTGTGTGGTAGTTTGAGCATTCTTTGGCATTGCCTTTCTTTGGGATTGGAATGAAAACTGACCTTTTCCAGTCCTGTGGCACTGCTGAGTTTTTCAAATTTGCTGGCATATTGAGTGCAGCACCTTCACAGTATCATTTTTTAGGATTTGAAATAGCTCAACTGGAATTCCATCACCTCCACTAGCTTAGTCCACTTGACTTTGTATTCCAGGATGTCTGGCTCTAGGTGAGTGATCACACCATCATGATTATCTGGGTCATGAAGATCTTTTTTGTGCAGTTCTGTGTATTCTTGCCACCTCTTCTTAATATCTTCTGCTTCTGTTAGGTCCATACCATTTCTGTCCTTTATCAAGCCCATCTTTGCATGAAATGTTCCCTTGGTATCTCTAATTTTCTTGAAGAGATCTCTAGTATTTCCCATTCTATTGTTTCCCTCTATTTCTTTGCATTGATCACTGAGGAAGGCTTTCTTATCTCTCCTTGCTATTCTTTGGAACTCTGCATTTGGAAGTACATAATGAGTTTTAGTAAGTGTATCTTGAAGGAGGAAATAAATGTGACTCGACTTTTGTAAGTGTTGCCAGGTAGATCATGACACATTTTAGGATACACTCTATACACTGAGTACACCAGGTTTGGATAATTTGTATCTCTTAGTCAATGATGCCTTTTCCACTGCAACAGATACATTCAAATAAGACTTTCTATTAGCATTAAATCTCATTCTTTATTTTTACCAACAAAGTAATAAAAATATCTGCCCATATGTTTTTTATAATTTTTTCAGCTCTTTTATCTCCAGATGGATCCACTGATATTCTTCACCTGTAAGATTTTCTGTTCTTCCTTTTCAATCAACTACCTTGTCACCCTTTATTACAATCGCTGTCCCTACAACTGAGTTGTGGGATAACTTGGAATGAAGCAATTAACCTAGTCCTGAAGTTAAGCTGACTTGTAACAAACGTCAAATTCTTGCACTCCTTCCTTTGCTGCTTTTCATACATTGAAGGTGACAGGCAAACAGCCTGAAAGGCCATGGAGACCATACTTCTTCCTTGGCCCTTGTGACCAATCAGTGACTGGCCTAGAAACTTGGTCCCTTTCTCTGGGTGTCAACTTGTTATCAGAGAAAGATCCCGTCTCTTACCTTCCCATGGTCCATGCGTGATAGGATTTTTCCTGTCTGGAATATTCCCTGAGTGAGGGCTTCCCAAGTGGCACTCAGTTCAGTTCAGTTCAGTTCAGTCGCTCAGTCATGTCTGACTCTTTGCGACCCCATGAATTGCAGCACGCCAGGCCTCCCTGTCCATCACCAACTCCTGGAGTTCACTCAGACTCACGTCCATCGAGTCAGGGATGCCATCCAGCCATCTCATCCTCTGTCGTCCCCTTCTCCTCCTGCCCCCAATCCCTCCCAGCATCAGAGTCTTTTCCAATGTGTCAATTCTCCGCATGAGGTGGCCAAAGTACTGGAGTTGCAGCTTCAGCATCATTCCCTCCAAAGAAATCCCAGGGCTGATCTCCTTCAGAATGGACTGGTTGGATCTCCTTGCAGTCCAAGGGACTCTCAAGAGTCTTCTCCAACACCACAGTTCAAAACCATCAATTCTTCAGTGCTCAGCTTTCTTCACAGTCCAACTCTCACATCCATACATGACCACAGGGAAAACCATAGCCTTGACTAGATGGACCTTTGTTGGCAAAGTAATGTCTCTGCTTTTGAATATGCTAACTATGTTGGTCATAATTTTCTTCCAAGGAGTAAGCATCTTTTAATTTCATGGCTGCAGTCACCATCTGCAGTGATTTTGGAGCCTCCTCAAATAAAGTCTGACACTGTTTCCACTGTTTCCCCATCTATCTCCCATGAAGTGATGGGACCAGATGCCATGATCTTCATTTTCTAAATGTTGAGCTTCAAGCCAACTTTTTCACTCTCCTCTTTCACTTTCATCAAGAAGCTTTTCAGTTCCTCTTCACTTTCTGCCATAAGGATGGTGTCGTCTGCGTATCTGAGGTGATTAATATTTCTCCCGGCAATCTTGATTCCTGTTTGTGCTTCTTCCAGCCCAGTGTTTCTCATGATGTACTCTGCATATAAGTTAAATAAGCAGGGTGACAATATACAGCCTTGACGTACTCCTTTTCCTATTTGGAACCAGTCTGTTGTTCCATGTCCAGTTCTAACTGTTGCTTCCTGACCTGCGTATAGGTTTCTCAAGAGGCAGGTCAGGTGGTCTGGTATTCCCATCTCTTTCAGAACTTTCCAGTTTATTGTGATCCACAGAGTCAAAGGCTTTGGCATAGTCAATAAACCAGAAATAGATGTTTTTCTGAAACTCTCTTGCTTTTTCCATGATCCAGCGGATGTTGGCAATTTGATCTCTGGTTCCTCTGCCTTTTTTAAAACCAGCTTGAACATCTGAAAGTTCATGTTTCACGTATTGCTGAAGCCTGGCTTGGAGAATTTTGAGCATTATTTTACTAGCGTGTGTGATGAGTGCAATTGTGTGGTACTTTGAGCATTCTTTGGCATTGCCTTTCTTTGGGATTGGAATGAAAACTGACCTTTTCCAAGTGGCATTAGTAGTAAAGAATCCACCTGACAATGCAGGAGACATAAGAGACACAGGTTCTATCTCCGCGTCAGGAACATGCCCTGGAGAAGGGAATGGCAACCCACTCCAGTATTCTTGCCTGGAGACTCCCATGGACAGAGGAGCCTGACAGGTTACAATCCTTGGGGTCACAAAGAATTGGACATGACTGAAGCGATTTAGCACACCTTCTCTGAGTGATCATTGCCTTCTGATAAAGGTACCAAGAATTGCCTAATTAAGCATGAAATGAATTCCTGTAGGCTTGCTGTCATTGTTTTTGTGTCCGAATTTAAAACAAAAACTTTATGTGCACTTAAATTGCTAGCCTGAGCTGTATGGATCTTATTTTCCTTATCCTTGAACCTTCTCAAATCAAGGTGATTTTTCCAAAATCCATTAACCTCTACGGCCAGGATTCCAACAGGTCTTGCTCTTCTTTTATTTTTATTTTTTTCTGGAGTTTACCTTCAGTTCATTCAGTCAGTTGTGTCCGACTCTTTGTGACCCCATGAATCACAGCACTCCAGGCCTCCCTGTCCATCACCAACTCCCAGAGTTCACCCAAACTCATGTCCATCGAGTCGATGATGCCATTCAGCCATTTCATCCTCTGTCGTCCCCTTCTCCTCCTGCCCCCAATCCCTCCCAGCATCAGAGTCTTTTCCAATGAGTCAACTCTTCGCATGAGGTGGCCAGAGTACTGGAGTTTCAGCTTTGGCATCAGTCCTTCCAATGAACACCCAGGACTGATCTCCTTTAGGATGGACTGGTTGGACCTCCTTGCAGTCCAAGGGACTCTCAAAGTCTTCTCCAACACCACAGTTCAAAAGCATCAGATCTCAATTGTTTTCAATTAGTTCTTAATTCAGTACTAGGTAATTTTTGTTTTTGTCATTTTTGTTATTGAGTTTGGGTGAGGGGGGTTGCTTTGGTTCGGTCTTACCATTTATCATATAGTGGGATTAGACAGGGACAGCTCTGCTTGCTACCTCTTAACTGCTTCGACAACTAAAGTCAGTTCTTACTGCTTCTAGAAACAGAGCTACTGCCTGATGCTTCTGTATATGTTTTGCTTCACTCTTTCAGATTTCATTTAAAAAGGATAATTAATTGCATTTTAGTATTATGTTGAATTATCAATTCAACAGCCATGAAGTTAAAACTTTTTGCTGTCTTTCTGCTCATAAGTTGGGTTTTCAAAATGTCCCTTTGAAAGAGAATAGTCGTTGAGGTTAGCAATGGGATGTTAGATAGAATTTGGGGGAAGAATTGCCTGGAAAAGGGCATGGCAACCCACTCCAATATTCTTGCCTGGAAAACCCCATGAACAGAGAAGACTGGCGGGCTACAGTCCATGGGGTCACAAAGAGTCAGACCGAAGTGAAACAACTTAGCACACACATTCACAAACACAAGATTGAAAGCACTTTCATGATATTTGGGGAGCATAAGATAGATTTATACATATAAACTGCTTAACACATATCTAGGAAAGTGTAGTGTCGATGCTCATAATCTATGTGTTTCTTTGCTCTCTGCAAGCATTGTGAAGATTTCACCAATCTTCAAATTTAATCATTGCTCACTCATAGTATTTACCTACATGAACCGTCTTGTCCATAGTGAATTACAGGAAGGATTTGTGTGTGTCTTGCTTCTTATTTTGTGTCAACATTAGCTGTTGATTTAACTGCCTCCTTATTTGAAATATTAGGTGGAAAGAGTACATATTAAATGTAAAGAATAAGACACTTGCTTTTTCTTTAAAGGCTTAGGAAAACCAAAATACTTTATTTTGTCAGCTTAGAAAACCATGAATGACAGAGGCTACAACTCGGGGAAGAACTTTGAGATCATAATTGCATGACCCAAATTTCCCGAAATCTAGGAGGTGTTAAGTATTCATGTCTTCAGGACACACCCTCTTCTTGGACCAGATAAATTGGCTTATAATGAACATCTCTGTTCTCATTCCGAGTGTTTATTTTCCTTAGTCTATTTTTTGATTGAACTCTCCCAGTGCTGTATAAGCCCACATATTTGCACACCTTCTGATACTCTCACATCGCTGATAAATATGCTAGAAAATTCCATACAGCAGGTAAAAAATGCCATATTCAGTAAACGGTCATTTTATCCATAAACTGTATCATCTTTTAATCTTATCCTCAAATCAAATTATTTAAGTATAGCTCCCTAAGGCCACGAAACTAATGGTGAATATATTTTACTCAAAGTCTATGTCAACCAACCAAAACATGATAATCATAATAAAATGGCTGAAAAACTTTCCTATTATACATGCAGTGTGTAAATTCTTATCTATTGAACGAGAAAGTAGGCCACTCCACTTTCTGGGTTAAGATGAAAAGAAAATGGAAATAAAAGAGAAAGAGAGATAAAATTGGAATAAGAAAATCTAAAAGCTCTGGAATGGCAAATGCAATTTCAAACTAGAAGTTATTCCTATAATAAGATTCATGTAAATGCAAATATAAACAGAGCTGTTTGTTCAAATCACAAAATGCAGAGAGCACTGAAAGACCTTTAAAGCATGATGAGGACAGATAAATGTACATATTTTCAATGCGGGAATTTGCTTTTTCTTAAGGAAAAAAAAATTGAAACAGACAATTCATACCTCTTTTCACAAATTAGGTTTAGAAAACTATGATCCACATCACTATTATCTTCATGCAGTGTTAGACAGGGGAGATTATTTTCCAATACCGGGTATTATATATACACGCTAGGCAGTGAATTTCAGAGAATTCATTGGGCATACTCTTTTAGAGTCCATTCTTTGGAAAAGAATGTTGTATTCCAGAAGGAAAAAAAAAAAGCTCAGTCAATATAAATTACAATAATAAAGTTCTAGGTTCAAGAAAAGAAAGAATTTTCTTATAATTAATGTCACTGTCAATGCTGTAGAACTTACTGCTTGCTATGGCAAGCAAATCTAATAGAATTGGGAAACCAGATATCAAGAAGTGGTGATGTGCTTCCTGTGTGGTAGGAAATTGGAATAAGTCATTTCTGGTCCTTCTCCTGTGCCATACTTAACATGATGCTAAGTGGAGCATTGATTTCTCAGGCTTACCTATGAGAGAATTAGAGATAAATTGGGGGGAAGAAAACTAATTTGGATTTGTGTCTTCTGTAGACCCCACAGTGTCTGAAAGCTGATTCCATGCAGTCATATTCTCAGCCCATGATGAACACAGGATTCTAAATGGCAATAGTGCTTTATAGCGATTTGATGCAATATCATTTAAGAAGGAAAAAGCAATGGAAGGAGAGGTGGTAAAGAAAGGAGCTAAAGCAAGATATAGACACTCAGTTTCTTCTTTGGAATCCATACTTACATGATCAATAATGATGTATTAATTAAAGTTAGGAATAACCTATTGGGATTAGAGATTGAGCATAAAATACAAGAAAAAGACAAATTTTCACAAGGGAGAAGTTTTAAAAATGCAACATGTATGACATATAACAAACTAAATTGTTCCTTTTTTGGTGAAATTTAGATTACAAAACATTGTAAGATTTGCACATGCTTGGAACAAAATCAGCTAGCACCAAGTTTACCACGAAGGAATGACTGTTCTGATACAGAGACACTGAGCCACCATCCAATTACAACACTGTTGGAAGACAAAGTGATGGATTTACGGAGCTGACCTTGGTACGGGAGTAAGGGAAGTTATGACCAACCTAGACAGCATATTAAAAACCAAAGACATTACTTTGCCAACAAAGGTCCGTCTAGTCAAGGCTATGGTTTTTCCAGTAGTCATGTGCGGATATGAGAGTTGGACTGTAAAGAAAGCTGAGCACCAAAGAATTGATGCTTTTGTTTTTTTTTTTTTTGTAAGGACTTTATTATTTTTTTTTTTGAATTTATTTTTTTTAATTTATTTTTTTTTATTAAATTTTAAAATCTTTAATTCTTACATGTGTTGAACTATGGTGTTGGAGAAGACTCTTGAGAGTCCCTTGGACTGCAAGGAGATCCAACCCATCCATCCTACAGGAGATCAGTCCTGAGTGTTCATTGGAAGGACTGATGTTGAAGCTGAGACGCCAATACTTCGGCCACCTGATGTGAAGGAAGAGCTGACTCATTTAAAAAGATTCTGATGCTGGGAAAGATTGAAGGCAGGAGGAGAAGGGGATGACAGAGGATGAGATGGTTGGATGGCATCACCGACTCAATGGACATGAGTTTGAGTAAACTCCAGGAGTTGGTGATGGACAGGGAAGCCTAGCGTGCTGCAGTCTACTGGGTCACAAAGAATCAGACACTACTGAGGGACTGAACTGAACTGAACTGAAGGGAAGCAATATAGGATTACCCAAAGATTGTTACACAAGGCCCAATGTGAGGTAGAAAACCAAGGAAAAGTTACAAGAAGAAACCAAGAAAGGAAGAGAGGCACGGGTATGTGTCCCATAAAAACGCAAACTTGCTGGAGTGCTGTAGTTCTTACATTTGCCTCACTGACTTGGGAGCAGTCAGTATCATGGTTGCCAGGGGCAAAGAAGGCAGGGAAAGGCAGTTAGGGAGTTTGGAATGGACATGTATACACTGCTATATTTAAAATGGTTAACTAACAAGGACCTACTATGTAGCACAGTAAACTCTGCTCAATGTATGTGGCAGCCTGGATGGGAGGGGAGTTTGGGGGAGAATGGACGCATGTATGCATATGGCTGAGTCCCTCTGCTGTGCACTTAAAACAATCACAGCATTGTTAATCAGCTATTAAGTGAAGTGAAGTCGATCAGTCATGTCCGACTCTTTGCAACCCCATGGACTGTAGCCTACCAGGCTCCTCCATCCATGGGATTTTCCTGGCAAGAGTACTGGAGTGGGTTGCCATTTCCTTCCCCAGGGGATCTTGCCAACCCAGGGATTGAACCCGGGTCTCCCGCATTTTAGATAGACGCTTTACCATCTGAGCCACCAGGAAAGTCCTATACTTCAATGTAAAATAAAAAGTTAAAAAGTAACAACAACAAAAGAAAGGTTGGGAAGGCACAGCGATTTGCTTCCTCTGCTTCTCCAGTTTTCCTTCTCAATGTAAGCACTGGTTTTAGACTGAGGAAGACCTTTCATGGATTCCTAAAGTAGTGCTTGTGAGTTCAGCTGACATTATATAATTCACTACAGCCTGCTGCCATGACTGAACCATTCATTCAGCTGACAGATACTGATACCACCTACTTGGCTAGAACAGAAGAGCTGTGAACCTCTCACTGCGTATGTCTTGTGTCTGTGATATGCTTGGCATCGTACAAAACTGCCTTAAGTAACCAACTGGTTTCTCTCCCTCCAGTTCTCCTCCATGAGGATGTAGGTTTTGACAGTCACCTGTCAAAATCTGGTGTTGTTCTTTTCTTATTAGCTATAGACAGCATAGCAGGCTGCCTGTCATTACCATACAAAGCATTTCCAGAACTAATACAGGCTGTGTGGGGTCAGTTTACTAGCAAGAAAATTTTATTTACTGTGGAAGCAATTTGGCGTATTTTTGTTCCAGGCAGAAGCCTATTTGTGTGTTATTACTTAAGGGATGCTGCTTTAATGATTTTTAAGAGATACTCTTAAATTATCCAGTATGACTAAAGAAAGTTTGAACAATAATAACATTGGAACATGATATTAAATATCCGGAGGGTTTAGTTGCTATAGGATTCTAGTCAGATAGAATTTTAAAGATGTAGGCATTTTTTCTTATTCCCATTCAGAAGCTTCTCGTCTTGACTCCAACATTAAAACGTGAAGCCTACAAGGAAGAAATTTTAGGCCAAAACATCTGGGAAGACTATCAATACCCAAATAACTAAATGATGATCTTTCAAAATAAAACCAAGTAGAGGATTTTACAGAAAATAAATAACCCAAGAAGGGAAATTGAACTTCATTATACTGGTTATAAAATCTTGACAAGTCATGTAACCTCTTACCTTGAACCTTTTCATTTTTAAATTGAGGAAATTGTGCCAGATGTCCTGAAAATTACCTGTTTATCTTTACCTGTTTTTGCACATTTGGGCACCCACAAATCTATTGCAAAATTACAGTAAAGGGATGCTATGGGTCTTTGAATTTAAGTTGACATTAAAGTAATTTTAAGTCAGGTTGTGACATTGTTTCCACATAGCTAAATGAAAGTTATGATGAATCAATTCACATAGGGTGTCCTAAATAAGAAAGAATATTTCATTTATCACTTGTTTGTCACTTGTTTATTCCTTGGGCACATATTTTAAAAGGTATATCAGAGGATCAGAACATATTCCTGAAGGATGACAAAAATAAGATGGTGCAATTATATACATAATATAAAGAATAATTAGAAATTAGAAAATTTTGCCTGGAGTGCAGAAGACTTAATTATAGGTGATTTCAAGCATTCAAGAAGTTGTCATATGAAAGATGTATTAAATGTAATCCTTGTGACTACAAGAGCAAAAACTGACGACAATAATCAGAAAGTAGAGGGAATCAGATTTTGGCTTAAATCATGGTCAGTCAATAGTACCTTCAGCACCAGAAGATTGTAGAAAAGCCTGAGATCACTGAATCTCATTCAAATAAGATTGAATTTTTTTCTAGCAGAATGTTACATACAGAATTAATGCAACAAAAGGGAAGGGGATTCAATAAACTTCGGGGGATATTAAAGTACTTAGATTCCATTTATTTATTGCCATTTTAATGTATTTCCCAAGGAAGGTTTGAGAAAACTTGTATAATTATGGACAGGAGTTTTTGTCCCAGCCAGCTGCTTTGGGGAGGGGAAGAATTTTTTTTGTGTGCTGAAAGTGCTTTGATGTTTTGTTTTGTGTTTGCAAGATTTATCTGTTTTCAGTGACACAGTGACACACGTACTCTCTTTTAATTCTCATTATCTTCTAAAACATCTCCATACTGTGTTCTCTGACTATAGCATGTTCTACTTGAGGGCTGTAAGCATCTCTATGTTTTTGTACAGAACACATAAAATCTAGTAAATTACATTCACAATAAGTATTTGGTAATTGATCAGTTATTACAGATCTAAAAGATTTTTGGATAAAATCATGAGCCTCAAATTCTCACTAGAATGACCTGTATATAAAAGTGGAAGATTCTAGAAGAGCTGAAAACTAATCAGTGATGAAATCCATTTGACAAAACTTTGTAGTTTTGCTAAAAATAGCCGTGATGGTGACAGATGGAAGCATGGTAACATAGGTCAATGTACATGTTCCCTCTTGCGAAATAGCAGCATATTCAGGAAGCATATTAAGAAAGCATTGACACTGTGTAGACTCACATTCACCAGGCAAAATTACATTCAGTTGAATGTTATTAAAATTAGTTCACTTAATTGGTAAAAAGTTAAGTAGACACGACTCTTCTATAATTGTAAGCATGATCTAATTAGAAAGGGATTGACTGAGTCTAATGTCAAATTCATTGGCATTATTAGATGTCATTTCACCAGCAGTATCTGAAAAGCATGACATTAATGGTTCTCCAAGTTTTTACACAGTTTCTATGTAATAGATACCGAGGAGGGCATGGAAGACTCCCGGGTCTTTTTACAGGAGAAAGTTGGGCATATTTATAGTTTATACACAGTATATGAGTGTTAAGGACATAGCAAAACAGTACCCTTCTTTCCCAGCTGATCTGAGAACCAACTGAGAAATGAGAAAAGAAAAATCCTACAAAAATTGAAATATTACTTACAGTTGATAATGCTCATGATAACTGCTAAAACATCGAATTTTTCAAGGTTCAAGTAGTGCTTTCTAAGTGATTTACATATATTAACTCATTTCATCTTCATAAAAGGCCTATGAAAGGTAATATTATTATCCCATTTTACATATAAATAAGACTAAAGCAAGGATGTATTAAATAATTGGACCAAGGTCACATGGCTAGTAAATTGCAGGGCTCAGATCTAAGTCATGGTGCCAGGGTGCCCTTTACTATTAAATATTGCTCCTTTTCTGATTGATACTGGAGTTATGCCTTCATCTGTAGGCAAGTTCTAATACTGAATCTTATGGACAGTCATCCATCCATCACCCACAGCTCTGGGCTGGATCAGAACTCACACCCAGGGAGAGGCTGACCCTGGCCAAAGCTCAGGAGGCGAAAGGGTCAAATGCATGATGTCTGTGGACAGCTTGCTCTCAAGAGAAAGGAAGAGGAAGATGCATCACAGATGTCCATTTTATTTCTCCAAAATTTCCAACCCAATGAACTGCCTCTTCTTCCTTGGAGGAGAGAGGAAAAAGATGTAGAATAGAACATGTATTACTTTACTGGTATTACCTCCATATGGAAGGAAACATTCATGATGAAGACGTGTCCCATGCTCACCTACCTCTCTACTACCGTCTCCAACTTTTCTGTTCTCTTAAACTGGGCTAACCCTAGGGTCCACCAGGGATGTGGGGAGGAGATCAGCAATGCATCAGGAAAATCCATTACCAGTTTCATGAGGAGACCAATCACTGTCTATAAGGGAACCACTGAGGGAAATTTGAGATTTTGCCTGCAGAGAGCTCTGAAATAGGTATGAATATTCCAAATCAATGACTTCCGGGTCTACCAAAACAGACACCATTCAAAAAAGTTTTTTTTTCCTTCTAGAATTGGATTTCTATCCAGTGAATCACTTCACATTTTCCAACGTTTAAACAAGATTTAATGTTATTTACTATCATCCTCATCCTTCTCATTCTATGTTTAATATTCCTTATCTGTGCTTTTTTTTTTTTTGCTAGAGTCAAAAGTGCAAAAATTCCATCGCTGTGGTCTCTCAGACAAAAGTAACATCTCTACAGTTTCTATCTTCAGCCTAAATAAGGAATAAAATTTGGAACAGCTGACCCCTGCGGTAGACTCCTCTGGGCATCAACAATTTAAAACTAGAACCTCAGTCATGTCCAGTAGTCAGGAACTGAATATTGAAGAGTAGCAAATATCATTGTGCTTATTGATACCTGAAAGGCCTGATTATGGAAAGAGAGTCTTAGCCTATAATGAATATTTGCTTCTGTCTGCTTTGCTTGTTAACACTTTTGTGCATCTGTAGCCTGCCAGCATCCTCGGAGGTTTTTGGAAGACTCGTGAACATATTCTAAGGCCAATACTTCTGAATTCAAAATCAAGCTGCAGCAAAGTACACCTCAAAACACCCAGTGTCTACTCCTGTGTTGACAACCTCACCTTTGTTGAAGCAACATGGCCAAACTCAGCTCTAGTCCACACTATTGGCATCTGGAAAAGTCAGATGCAAATAAGCCTGTGATCAAGATCCTCGGGGGGGCTTCCCAAGTGGCTCAGTGGTAAAGAATCCACCTGTCAATGCAGGAGACACAACAGACGTGAGTTCAATCCCTGGGTTGGGAAGATCCCCTGGAAGAGGAAATGGCAACCCTCTCCAATATTCTTGCCTGGAGAATTCCATGGACAGAGGAACCTGGCGGGCTATAGTCCATAGGGTTGCAAAGGGTCAGACATGACTAAGGACGCACGTGTGCAAGATCCAGAGTCTGTGCTATTACTAGAAAGCCATTTTTGGTGAGGACCTCAGCCAACATCTCTGAAACTCTTGATCTCACTTTTCCTGAAGCTGACCGATTCTACCTTTCTTGAGGCACTTACTTCATCTAAAGAGGGAAAAGTCTGTAGGCAGATAACTTAAGGTCCATGATCAGTTGCCTGGCCTTTACAAAAACAGTCACACACCTGGGATGAAGCCAATAGGAATATCAATGACCCATATATAAAATAAAAATTATATACACGGACCTCATGTATATAATCATCATCTCCTAAGAAGACATTACGCAGGTAACCAAAGCATCATGATTTCACCTAAGAAATTTGAAGTGATCCCAAGAATATTTTGTATAGAGCTTTTGTCTTTACGCAAAGATCTAATCATAGCCAACATGTTACATTAGGTCTTCTTTTGTCTTTAATCTAGAACAATATCCTCTCCTTGTTTGTTCCTTGACGTTGACATTTGGCAGAGTCTAGGACAACTGTCTCTTTTTCTCTATTAAGCTTTTTATTTTGTATTGTGGCATAGCTGATTAACAATGCTGCAGTCTTCTCAGGTGAATAGCAAAGGAACTCAGCCATACACATGCATGTATCCATTCGTCCCCAAACTCCCCTCCCATCCAGACTGCTACATACCATTAAGCAGTAAGTAGGTCCTTGTTGATTATCCATTTTAAATATAGCAGTGTGTACCAACTGTCTTATACATACTCCACATCCTGGATCAGTCTGTTTTCTCAAAAAGCAGTTTAACGTATTTTCTGTCCTCTCAGTTTCCTGCACTGTGGAAATTAAGTCAATGAGAGCATCAGTGAGTCCAGAAAATGTACCAAAACTAGCATTTCCGTTTCAGTGTAAATACTTCAGTGTATTTGGTTTTGCATCCCTGCTCCCCCACTTCCTTGGAAGGTGGAGAAACCTATGTAGCCCAAAAGAAGAAAGAGTTCAAGGTATGTTTGCAGTTGATCTTTTTCCAAATGACTATCCTGTTGTCAATGGGTAAACATGGCATATTTCCTCAGTGATTTGAAACATCACTTTCATAGTGCACTAAATCCTCTTTGTATTTCAATCTACTCTGGATTTTCTGTTTGCATTTGTCTGTTTCCTCATACACTAATATCACGTGTTTTTAATTATAGTAAAGAGAAGTGTGACACAGTACAGTTCACTCATATTTGGTGCAGTCACATCTTCTGTGCTACTTTTTCTTCTGCAAGCCTTGTCTAACTGGTAGAGCTTATTTATTTTTCCATATGAATCTTAGAATCAGATTGCTGGCTGCAGAATAAAAAGTTCTTGTGGAGAAGTTTATTGCTATTGTCACAAATTTATATATTAACTTTGGAAGAAGTGTCATTTTTATGAGGCTGAGTTTTCGTATCCAAAATAAAGAGATCTTTCTATTTGCTCAAAACTACTGGTGTGGCTTTCAGGAGGTTTTTCTTTCTTTCTTTCTTTTTTTAAAGTCCTTCACATGTAAGTTTTATGGACTGCTCATGTGGTCATTTTCTAAGTACTTCATCTTTTCTTGTTATTGTAAATGAACATGTCATCTCTTTCATTATATTTCTTAACTGCTAGTGTTTGTGTAGATAAATATTATTGATTTTTGTATGTTAATTTTATATCCTTCTATCTGAGTAAATTTTCTTATTACTTCAGCATTAAACCTCTTGGGTTTTACAGACACAAAATTATATCAATTTCAATGAGCTATTTTAAGAGCTTTTCATTTTCAATTTTAATGCCTAGAACTCTTTTCTTATTTCTGACTGCAAAGCCTAGTATCTTTAATTCAGCATTAAAAAGAAGTAGAGATAGGAGTTCTCATCTTATTCCTGACTTTAGCAAGAGGATTTTTAGTATTTCTCCATTAAGTGGGACATTGGCATTTGGAATGAGGTATATGTGTTATTATTTTAAGGAAATATCAATTAATTATTTATTAAATCATTTCCTTTGAGTTAGAAATAACTATTGACTCTTACCACAACATAATATGTTATGCTGCAGCATAATATATTCTTCAGTGTAATATGCAATAATCAAATGTTTTCTTTGTTCTCTTTAAGCTTATTATTACAGATAATTACATGAATGGATTTCCTAATATTGAACCATCTTTATATTTGTGAAATAAGTGCCTTTTGGTATGATATATATATTTTTAATATGTTGTTGAACTCTATTCAATAATATTTTATTTAGGATCTTTCTATCCATATTCATAGTGTGATAAGTAAGAAGATTTTGAGTATAATTTTTATTATGTATTTTTTAAAAATTTTGTTCCTATTTTCTGGAATAACAGTATTGGATTTATATGGTTTCTGAAGGTCTAACAGAATTGTCTAGTAAAAGAATAAAGACCTGGTGATTGTTGTGACTAGTTCTTTGACAATTATTTTCATGTTTTTTCCTCTGATAGTTGGTTGTCTTAAACATTCTCTGTCTACTGGGGATGTTTTGGGTAAATTATATTTCCTTAGAAAAATTAATTATTTATGTAACTATTTTATTTATGTATTTTAAATTTATTTGCATAGAGGTATGCAACCAAAACCTTTGACTGTGTGGATCACAACAAACTCTGGAAACCTCTTAAAGAGCTGAGAATACCAGACCACCTAACCGGCTGAAGCTGAAACTCCGATACTTCGGGCACCTGATGCAAAGAACTGACTCACTGGAAAAGACTTTGATGCTGGGAAGATTGAAGGAGGGAGGCGAAGGGGATGACAGAGAATGAGATGGTTGGATGGCTTCCCCGATGCGATGGACATGAGTTTGAGTAGGTTCCTGCAGTTGGTGATGGACAGGGAGGCCTGGTGTGCTAAAGTCCCTGGGGTTGCAAAGAGTTGGACATGACTGAGCAACTGATCTGAATTGATGAAACTAGTCTCTTATGAATATTTTATATCTTCTCATCCATTTCTATTTTGCATAATTTTTACACTTTTTTTCCCATCTAGTAAATTAAGCTAACTACTGTTTTAGAATTGTCATCATTTTCTTCTTCTATTTCTAGCAGTTCTTCTCTTACTCTTATAATTTCTTCTGCTTTTTCAAACATAGCTATTTTTTTGCAGTTGAGACCACTATTATAGTCATTTATTTCTATTATTTATTTTATTAATATACATATTTATGATTTTGAACTTTTTGTTGCCATTGCTCTAATTGACCTCACAAATTTTGGTATGTAGTGCTTCTTATTACTATCACTTCTGAAAGAAATTCTGACATTTTGTATGTAATCTCCTGAGACCCAAGAGTTATATCAAAGAGAATTAAAATGTCAAGGTGAAATGCTTTTCTAAGCTATGTTCATAATTTGTTTACTTAAAAAAATGGTATATTTTATTTCCACTTTATGGGACATACTGAAGTCCTCTCTGTGACCTAATTTATGGAAAGTTTGGGACAGTGTTCCAAGTGCTTGAAAAAAGAAATGCATTGTTAGGAGGAAGGCATTGCTATACATTCTTGTGGTCTTTTTTATTATGTTTATAAGTCTTCTATACTTTTATTTGTTTTGTCCACACAAACCTTCTTGAATTAAGATTTATATAAACTACAATTAGTGTGATTCTATCAGTTTCTCCTGTGTGTTCTGTATTGTAAGCCTATGAGCTGGTTGATTTCATATCTGATGCATATATATTCAAAACTGTTATGTTGTTATTGTAAATGATGTTCTTTTGTATCATAAAGTGTCCTTCTTGCTTTTGTTGAATGCTTTTAGGATTGTATTCAATGGGGATCTATATTCAAAATAATTTTGCTGATTATCTAGATTTCCATAGCTGCTTTTAAAGTTTGCACCTACTTGATCTACTTTGCACATTTTAAAAAAATTTTAGCCCTTTCGAATCACTTTGTTTTACATTGGCTTTCGCTTTGTGAAAATATCTTATACTGTCTTTCTGTTAACAGGTTACTAAAACCTCTTTGTATTGATGAAACTCAGGTGTTTGATCTTAGCTTTATTACATTTTCCTTTTTATATTTATTTTGTGTATTATAATTTGTTATTTTATTCTAGAGTATCTTTAAATTTTATTTTATTTGGATACCTAAGTTAGTATATTTGTTTTAGTAGACACCATAAAAATAATATCTTTATATAAAGCTGTAATTTATTGTCCCTTATCCTCAGCAAATTTGGAAAACTCAGCAGTGGCCACAGGACCAGAAAAGGTCAGTTTTCATTCCAATCCCAAACAAAGGCAGTGCCAAAGAATGCTCAAACTACCGCACAATTGCACTCATCACACACGCTAGTAAAGTAATGCTCAAAATTCTCCAAGCCAACCTTCAGCAATATGTGAACTGTGAACTTCCAGATGTTCAAGCTGGTTTTAGAAAAGGCAGAGGAACCAGAGATCAAATTGCCAACATTCACTGGATCATCGAAAAAGCAAGAGAGTTCCAGAAAAACATCTATTTCTGCTTTATTGACTATGCCAAAGCGTTTGACTGTGCAGAACACAATAAACTGTGGAAAATTCTGAAAGAGATGGGAATACCAGACCACCTGACCTGCCTCTTGAGAAACCTGTATGCAGGTCAGGAAGCAACAGTTAGAACTGGACATGGAACAACAGACTGGTTCCAAATAGGAAAAGGAGTACATCAAGGTGATTGCAGCCATGAAATTAAAAGATGCTTACTTCTTGGAAGGAAAGTTATGACCAACCTAGATAGCATATTCAAAAGCAGAGACATTACTTTGCCAACAAAGGTCCATCTAGTCAAGGCTATGGTTTTTCCAGTGGTCATGGATGGATGTGAGAGTTGGACTCTGAAGAAAGCTGAGCACCGAAGAATTGATGCTTTTGAACTGTGGTGTTGGAGAAGACTCTTAAGAGTTCCTTGGACTACAAGGAGATCCAACCAGTCCATCCTAAAGGAGATTAGTCCTGGGTGTTCATTGGAAGGACTGATGTTGAAGCTGAAACTCCAATACTTTGGCCACCTCATGTGAAGAGTTGACTCATTGGAAAAGACCCTGAAGCTGGGAGGGATTGGAGGCAGGAGGAGAAGGGGACAACAGAGAATGAGATGGTTGGACGGCATCACTGACTTGACGGACATGAGTTTGGGTAAACTCCGGGAGTTGGTGATCGACAGGGAGGCCTGGCATGCTGTGATTCATAGAGTTGCAAAGAGTCATACATGACTGAGCGACTGAACTGAACTGAACTGATCCTCAGTAAAATCAAAGAAAACTTGGATTTAAAAAAATAAATTGAAGTGACAGACTACATATTGAAAAGTATTCGTTGCAAAAAAGAAAGAAATTTAAAGCAATATCATAATTAAAATCTGCATTAAAATTAGTAAAGCACAGTACTAACATTGCAAAATATTAAATTAAGAGTTTTATAGTGGCTTGATGAATATTTCCAGAACAAACAGAAACACAGTCAAGTTATGAACTGGATAAATATATTTGCAAATATATCTAACAGGGAACTGGTATCTATAGTATATTAAGAAATCTCAAAATAAAACAAACACAGAAACAAACAGAGCCATCTAATTAGGAAATTAGGGGGAAAAAAAAGCAACAACAACAAAAGACATTTCACCAAAGAGAAAATATAAAAAGCAAATAAGCACATGAAAATATATTTAACATTATTAGTCATTAGGAAAAACAAAAATTAAAACCACCATGTGTTATCACTACATATTTATCAGAATAGCTAATGTAAGACTAGCAACACCAAATGCTGCCAAGGATGCAGAAAAAAATGATTTTTCTTATGTTGTTGGTAGGAATGTATAAAGGTTATAGCCACTCTGGAAGAATGTGGATGTTTATTTTAAGGCTAATCATACATTCTCCATGCAATGATACAGTAAAAAAAAAAAAAAAAAAAAGTCAGTCTCAAAAGGTTACATACTTTATGATTCTATTTCTCTAACATCCTCAAGCAAATAATAACAAAGATGAAGATCAGATTAGTAGTCGTCAGAAGTTCAGAATGGCTGGGGTGGGGCAAGGTGAAATGCAACTATGAAGAGGTAGCAGCTAGAGAGAGTTCCTTTGTGATGATGGAAGAGTTCTGTATCTTGATTGAGGTGGTAGGTTCACAAACCCATAGTTGTGGTAAAATTGCATGGAATGCCCAAATACTCAAATGAGTACATGCAGAAGGACGCGCACACAAATGACCCACCATGGATACAAATGAGAACATGTGAAATCTGAATGAGGTCTGTCGATTGTACCCATGTCCATTTCCTGGCTTCAGTATTGTACTGTAAAGTTGTATGTAAAATATTACCACTGGGGTACATGAGATCACTCTACTATTTTTAAAACTCTGAGCGTATCATGTTTTAAAAACACACAATAATCAAACAAATTCAAATTATGAATTACAAGGAATCCCTGGTGGCTCAGTGATAAAGAATCTGCCTGCCGATGCAGGAGACATGGGTTCCATCTCTGATCTGGGAAGATCTCACGCACCGTGCAGCAACTGAGCCCGTGAGCCACAACTATTGAGCTCATGCTCAAGAGCCGAGAGAAAACTTAAAATGGAATTTAAAATCAAAAAGTTGTGATGTTGATCTCTTTGGGGACTTCCAGTAGCACTGACAAGAAATTTAACTATATATTCCAAATAAGATCTTCTCTGGAAATTCTTCTCAGGTCAGGGAGTGGGTGTCCAGGGGTCAATCTCTCCCATGGCTGCTTTGTGTAGTTGCGCAGTTGCGTATTTTCTTTTAAAACACTGAGGCTCAAGGAATTTTACCAACATTGTCATGTAAACACCCTCTTTTCCATTAAACATTCAGTTTGTCTTTCTCTGGCATCCTCAGAATTCTATTCTGAGTTTTATTATTATCTGCATTTTGACTTTGTAAATGTTGTGTGTGTTATGCTCCGAGCCCGTATCTCCAAACCAACCGAGAGAGCAAGTCCACCACTGTATTGCAAACGCAAGAAGGGAGTTTGTTTATTCCTAGTGCGCTAGGGCCCAAGTCTCATCCCACACAAGGAAATCTGACAAGAGCCCCGAACAAAGGAGTATGGCGGCTTATATACAGGCTGTTCTTTGTCTCAGTTACAGGAGTAGCTGGCGTTACATGATTGGCCAGGCAGGATGAGCGCATATCCTGTCTCTTTCTGGTAAACATGACTCAGGTCCTAGAGACCGTCGTTTGGTCCCTAACAGTGTGTGATTAATTACATGATAAAAGTGGTATTTTTCAAAAGAGGGTCTGAATCAGCATCATTATTGTTCAGACATAAATGTCCTGCAGAATCAGAACACTTCTGGTGGTGAGGCTGGGAATGTGAATTGAAGAACTGAGAAGTCTTTTAAAATGCCAACGTTGTGTCAATTACTATGCTGATACAGGCTATCAATTTCTTCAAAACAACGTTTCTCCCCACCATATATCTCTGAAGAAGAATTAACATCAGAAGAAGAAAAATACATTTTGTTAATTGTGTTTTACTTCTGTAATCTTTCAAACCAATCCAGAAAAAGAAAACCTTGGGCATTTTGATTCTTTCATGGGCGAAAAAGGAAACTGAACCCAAAATTAAAATAATTAAAATGTTAATCTGAATACCTTTATGGGTAAAATGTAGCGCTGGGTGATGTGGAAGATACAAAAGGTTTTAAAGGGCGCATCTACAGCTTGAAACTAATACTCCTGTAAAAAAATAGACTACTAAAAAATTTAAAAAGCATGTTTAAGTCCACTCAAAAGAAATTCTATATTCTGCAAAGCAAGCTCAGTTTGGAGTGGATGGAGAAAGCACCTAGTGTTGTCTGACAGCTGAGATGATCATCTCAAGGATTCATACTGGACCATTAGTTTGATGGTATGAAGTTGCACCTTCTTTTTATTTTGGGAGTGCCATACTCAGCGTAAGCATGAGTGCATCCGACTGTTTGCCACCCCAGGGATTGTAGCCTGCCGGGCTCCTCTGTCCAGAAATAAGGCTTTCAATAATATACTTTTTTTATTCATCAACTTAAGATCTCAGTAGGAGAAGTAAAAGTCAGTTTCTCTTTCTTTCTTATTTTTGGGGGCAAAATGTTGTAGTGGATGAGAGGAATATAAAATCAGCCCAGGCTGGTGAGTGGTGGAAGAATAAGCTGCAGATGAATGACTTATAGGTACTTTTTCATATTAAGTACCCCCCAAATATTAACATAATACAGAATATGATACAATTCATACACACACGCAATCTTTATCAGTGTCACAATAGTCTCAATGTATCCCTTAAACTAATTATTTTGTTCTACTGTTTTCTAACCATGCTTTCTCTACTACTTCTCTGGGAGACAAAAAACAACCATATGAACCATTGGGACACATGAAATAAAAATTACTCTGAGTATGTGCGTGCATGCTCAATCATGTCCAGCTTTGCAACCCTCTGGACTATAGCCCACCAGGCTCCTCTTTCCATGGGATTTTTCAGGCAGGAATACTGAGTGAGTTGCCATTTCCTCTTCCATGGGCTCTTTCCAACTCAGGGATCGAACCTACATCTCCTGAGTCTCCTGCATTGGCAGGCAGATTCTTTAGCACTGAGCTACCTGGGAATCCCTATGCTGAGCATGGTTTCCCAGGTGATGCTAGTGGAGACGTAAGAGACTCTAATTCACTCTGGGTCAAGGAGATCCCCTGGAGGAGGAAATGGCATCCCACTCCAGTATTCTTGCCTGGAGAATCCCATGGAAAGAGGAGTCTGATGGGCTACAGTCCATAGGGTTGCAAAGAGTTGGCCATGATTGGGCACACACACATACTCAGAGTAATTTTATTTCATGTGTCCCGCTGGTTCATGTGGTTATTTTTAATCTCCCAGACACGTAGTAGAGAAAAGATGGTGAAAAAAAAACGGAACAAAACAATCAGTTTAGAGGATTCATTGAGAGTATTGTGACGCTGATCAAGATTGTGCGTGTATGAATGGTATTGTATTCTGTATTACGTTAATATTTGGGAGGGTACTTAGTATGAAAAAGTATCTATCAAGTCATTCATCTGTAGCCTATTCATCCATCATTCACCAACCTGGACTGATTTTATAGTCATCTCATCCACTACAACATTTTGCCCAAAATAATAAAAAAGAAAGAGAAACTAGAGAAAGTGACTTTTCCTTCTCCTACTGAGAGCTTAGGTTGGTCAATAAAAAAAAAAAATCTATTATTGAAAGTTTTAGTTTTGGAACCAGAAAAACAGTGAATAAGGAAATGAATATTTTATATTTCACCTGCCAAGAACTCAAATCCCAAATGACATAGCATACTTAAATACAGTTATTATGGCCATACAGCGTTTTTGGTCTGTAGCAATACAGCATTATAAAAAATGTTCAATTGCTGGAGTTCAAATCATTCTATACATATATGTATATATAATGGAAATACATATATATTCCAAATTCTAAGGCGGCTTCTTTATATGAACCCTGTTTTAGGAGAACTGTCAGCTTATGATGAACCTAAATGCTCTGCGCGATATACTGTTTTCTCAGCCACTGCAGGACACTGAGTTAGTTTCATCAGAGTCATTTCCAGCTGCGTCAAGCTGTGCACTGAATCTCCTAGTATCCAAGCACCACTCACAGTAGGACATTTGTTCTTGACCAGAGTGAAAAATATCTTCCACCAGCCATTCTTGCCAATAGGACTTTAGATCCACGTGCAAATCAGACTGGTTCAAATCCATCTGGATGCATTTTCTGTAATAGAGCAGGAAGAACTTTTCCCCCAGTTAATACATCTACTTTCATGCAGAAACTGTGCTCTAGCCAAACAAGGTTTATGGCTTTCAGAGCACTCAGTACATACTTTGCTTTGTCTTAGCTCAGGTTATTCCTGCTACGTGAAATGCTCCCCTTCACTGGTTTTGTCTTGTCCATGCAGGAACCAGCAGAAGTGAAGAATCACCTGCCAAGGATTACATTGCTCTAAAATCCTAGCACCTTGGGCTGTGATTCTCCCCTGAGCGATCGCTACAGGCTTCATGCTCTTCATCCAGTGCCCCATCTGATATGCTCCAGAGAATTGAAGCACTATTTGAGGTACTGATTGCTTGCTCTGCAACTCAATCAAGAGCCCCACTCAGAGTTGGAGAAGGGCCGCTACCTGAAGCTGGTGCCTTAAAATTTTTTTTGGTAAATGGGTCAATGTGATATGTTTGCCTTCAAGGTCCAGATACCCCCATAGAAGTTTCTGTCTTCTTTCATAGTGGTAAGTCTAATAAGCAATAGCAGTAGTGATGAGATGCTAAAACGTTGCAAAGCTCTAGTTTGCTCCATCTGAGAATACGACAGATAGGGCAGAACCCTGAGAACTTTGAGGCTTATTCTCCCACCTTCTGTCAAGCTTAGAGGTAACTGCTTCTTCCTTCCACATTGGCATGATGTCATCAATAAAGTAGACCAGAGAGATGTCCTGTGATATGGTGAGATCATCTGGCTTCTTTGCCATTAAATCATGAAAGAAAGAAAGGAAGTTGGCATAGTCTTGGGATAAGACAGTGATAATGCCCTCTCTCTGTCTGGGGAACGGAAACTTATCCTGCTCTTCTCTGATAATTGCCCAGATGCAGGGAGCAGTCAAATTGATGTCTGCATTCCAGAAGTAGGGAGTGTGTTGTGAACTCCAACAAAGAGACCAAATGGGATGATGATTGCTTGGGACGATGATTGCAATTTGTTCACCACCTGACAATACTTGTGAAATCCACTGTCATTTTTCATTTTACCTACATATCTTACACGTAATCCAAAAGGGAGAATTAAATAGAACTGTGACAAAAATCACTAACCCGAATCTTCCGATTATTGAATGATGGCCTTAATTTTTATTTTGCTAGAATGTGGTATTGATTTTTGTGTGCTATTTTGGTGGATACTGTGACTTCTAGGTGCTTCTACTTGCTCCCTGGTACCACATTATCTCTCATGCCACAGTTTAGGAGCCAGTGTAGGAAGTCTGCCAGTAACTTATTTCAACTATGCATTCAGCAATCCAAGAAATAACAAGAGTTTGTTTTTGTGAACTCCTTAGATCTACATACAGTTCATTTGACTTGAGACAATAAGTTATTTGTTACCTGAACCTCACAACCTTGACTCTGATAAGTGGACCAATGTGATGCTTTTCTTTTTGTTGGTATAAATTCATTCATTTATTAATTTTTAAATTCATTTATTTTCCACATTTAACATTCTATTTTGTATTGGAGTGGTAAAGAATCGGCCTGCCAATGTAGGAGACATAGGTTGGATGCCTGGGTTGGGAAGATCCCCTGGAGGAAGAAATGGCAACCCACTCCATTGGGTTGCCATTCCCTCCACACCTGGGAAATCCTATGGACAGGCCTGGCTACAGTCCAAGGGCTTGCAAAAGAGTCGGGCGCGACTTAGCAACTAAACAACAAATTAACAATGTTGAAGTAGTTTCAGGTGGATAGCAAAGGGACTCAGCCACGCACCAAAGTGATGTTCTTGATCCACAGAGATTAGCACTTGCTTAGAGCTGCAGAAGGTTGAGGATTTACTTTTAATCTATACACAGATCCCCTGGTAAATATTTACAGGTGTTTCTTCGGAGATGGCTATGAGGACAATTTAGACTCATATTTTCTGTACCATCAAAGGATAGTTGCTAAAAGTTTCGCAGGCTCTTCTTTGTACAAAAGGCTCTTAGTCTGTGAAATAAGTCAAATCTGGGGTCTGTGTAGCTCAAGTTAAGCCTATGTTCACTTGAACTCTGGTGTTTAAGAAATGCTGCCAGATAGCCTGGCACGTTGGAATCTGATTCTCTCCACCATAACGAGGAAATACCATTGAGTGGAGCATCTTTTTCTTGATGAGAGTCACTATAGTTTTATTTATTTATATATTTGTTTGCTGGTTTGTTTATTTAAGGAATGCTAGTTTTCTCTTTGTTCATCTAATTCTTAAACCTTAGTGAAGGTGTGTGTACTTAATGTGGAGGTTGCATGTGATAAGATTTGTACCTAGAATTTGTTTTTCTTTGTACCCAGAAATTTCTGTTGACTTCACTACACAGTCTGCCTCTGAGTGTAGATTTCAGTTCACCAGCTGAGCAGGTACATAAATTAATCCTTTGAATACAGGATCTCTGATAAAGTTTTCCTAAACTTGGTTCAATATAAAATTATGTTCCTTCCGCCCTGCTATAAGGCCAATAAGAAATCAATTTCCACACATATTCCCCAGGTTTCTGCTGATATAAATTTTCAAAGTCTTGCCATTTTTTGGTGTATAACTGTTCTTGAAGGTCAAACTTTATTCTTGTTCTCCTGGGGTGTGCTGAGCTGTGGGTTGAGAGGTGGCAACAGAGGTGAGAATAAATGGTTTCCCTTTACACAATAAATCTTCAGATGAAGTCATCTGGGTACAAGCCTAAATAACGTAACCTGGTCTCAGCAGAAGAGAGGTTGTTCCTGTTGGCAATGGCATCTCAGCAGGATTTCGGGACCAGGAATACTCCAAACCATTCAAATCTGCTTGAAAGTCTTAGTTAAATCATTGGGGTCCATCTTTTTCTCAAACATTTCTGCAACTTTCACTTAGAAGTCTAACTGGTCAGTCTATGAATTCAAATTTGTTGTCATTCAACAGCACTCAGAATCAGACTCAGGTTCGGATTCAAGTGTATGTCTGTCCTGAAGTGAGAAGGGAGAATTTACTCAGGGTTAGTCACTGATGCTTCCATGACATCCTGTCCATGGTTTCAGTTGAACCTTTAAAACCATGAGCTTGTCACTTGCTTTGTTTAAACTCCCCATAATGTTCACATTTCTTTCTTTCTTATTTTTTTGCAATAATGGATCTCGGGAGCAGATATATCTACTTGTTCACCAAATTTTTGCCTTCAGTCACCCTTTGTATAATTAAACACAATGTCTGCATTGGTCCCGGGGATTGCTATGCTAACAGGACCATCTTTGGATTCATAGATAATGGGTTTAGATGACTAAAATCAAATTCCCATGCTCTTTAGTACCTTACCTGCCACCCCTACTGGTTCTACACACGCAATACGTGTGTGTAAAGAAGTAGTACATCTCTCAGTTGTGATCCGAGGACTCAATAAAATCCTAGGTAGGGGGAAGATTAAAAACTTACTGTTGTGGTTGAACAAGAGTCAAGATATCTAAGTGTCCATCAGGGTTTACTTTTAGAAGACAGAATCCACTATAACTAGTTTGAGCAATGAATGTTTCCTTACATTTTAGGAAGTGGCTTCTAGAATTGTTGGCAGGGTTGAAGAAATAGATTCTAGCTGAATGTTCAGAACTGACCCCAAAAGACATACTGCAGAATGTGACCAACAAGTCACACTATAACTGCCACTCTGAGAAAGCTATTAAGGTCTAGAAAATCCTCTAATCAAGAAGTAACCACAATCACAAACTTATGAAAAAACTCATGAAGCATGCTGCACTTTCTAGCACTTTCTATGGGTCACATTTGCAGAAATTACTCTTCACCTTCCCTCTAGACATCTATGAAGCTAGTGACTCAAAGGATACCACCATTACCACCATCTCTGCAAACACTGATACTGGCAAACCTAATAGTCTGTTGATAATAGCCTACTGGCAGAAACTCAGAAGCAGTCAAAATGAAGCTTCTGTTTCCGTCCTCCAAAAGTCATAAAAACCTCCAAGCTGGCAAAAGATAAGTCATATTTTGAAGACCAACTTTAGGGAAACTTGAAAAATGAAGCTTTTTGCTTTCTCTCTCTTAAAGTGAAGGAAAGAACACACACACACACACACACACACACGTTATGTCCTAATTCATCATATTCATCACTTCAAGAAAAGAGCTGACGTCATCACCAGGAACACTTAGAGTTCTTCCCGGCCCCAAGGATCACAGATATGTATAGGAAAGCTCTTAATCTCTATAGGCTCTGCATCCCTTTTTAAAATTAAAATGAAAATTAAAATGAAATTATGTAACTTGTAAGGACACTGTGCTAAGTCAATCAGACTATGGTGGATGCCATGCCTGAGATGTAATGGGTGAGTATCAATAAGTTGCCAAAGGAGAGATGAAGCATAACTTCCCCCTATGCAGGCACTGCTTGTGTTTTGCTCTTTCCACCCCTCTAACCCACCAAACAGAAAACTCGGCACATAATCACTTCTAAATATCATGTTAGCTAATATTCAAAACATATTCCCTTATTAGATATTAAATCAGATAATGGATGAATCAGAACTAAAAGAGAATCACTTGCCTTTCTTCCACCCTGCACCCTATGGTGGAGCCAGCCTGATGTTCAAACCATGTGAGCCAATAACAAGAGATGTTTATAGCTAGCATCCATTGCCATTGATCAGTGCTTTTGCCCTGTGTATTATTAAATATTTTGACTACCCCTCAGGGGTAGATATTAGTAAAGAATATAAATAGTCATGTAAAAAGAAACAAATCAGAGCAAAGTGAGTAGTCAGCTCCTGAATATTAAGAGGTGCCTGAGGAGAAACAGAGACCATCCAGCTCCTGAAAGAAAAATTTCCCCATAAAACACAGCTGTCTCCTTTCAAATTTAGACTGACTTCTTATGCTGCTCTGTAGTTTATGAAGCTTCTTCCTAGATGTTGTTTTATGCAATGTTCACAGGCCCCCCTCTGAACTATGAAGTAGAATGTGTCCCTTATTGGAACAGCAATGAAATACTCTGGGTTTTCATGCTTTTCATGTATTGGAGCCATACTGGGAAAAGACTGCTGTCTGTATACAGGTTGTAGGACCATATTTAAATAAAGAGGTCAGAGTGTGTGTGTGTGTTTAAAGAAGCAGTATTTCTCTCAGTTCTGATCCCAGAGCCCAATAACATCCTAGGTAGGGAGAAGACTAAGAAATTATTTTTGTGGTTAAACAAGAGTCAGGATATCTAAGAAATAGTTTTTGTGTTGTATCTTTTCTTGAAACATGTGTGTTTATGTGCGTATGTACCCCCTCTCCACCTTTAACTTTGAGAGTAGGTTCCTCCATCCCTGGGGACGATTTACTGAAAGCAGTATCAGAAATAAATACATAGGATTTTTAAATTCTCCCTTGATAATATAATACTTGGAAAATTCTTTGGAAAACTTCAGTCTTTTTCTTTTTTATGTAAGTAAAAACAGAAGAAGAGATTTGTGAATGTAGAAATTGGATAATTAAAGAAAGAGGAGGGCCAAGGTGAAATTTCTTCCCCCAGGAATATACCTCAGTGCAAAAAAATAAATTAGGGTCACAGAATCATCTCTTCCACATCACTTGAAGATCAAGCTTTTTACTCCTTACATAATAAGACTTATTGAAAAGTATACACCCACTGAATATCTTGACTTTTTCCTTTAGTTCAGTTCAGTTTAGTCGCTCAGTTGTGTCCGACTCTGTGACCCCACGAACGGTAGCACGCTAGGCCTCCCTGTCCATCACCAACTCCCAGAGTCCACCCAAATCCATGTCCATTGAGTCAGTGATGGCATCCAACCATCACATCCTCTGTCATCCCCTTCTCCTCCTGCCCCTAATCTTTCCCAGCATCAGGGTCTTTGCAAATGAGTCAGCTCTCTGCATCAGGTGGCCAAAGTATTGGAGTCTCAGCTTCAACATCAGTCCTTCCAATGAAAACCCAGGACTGATCTCCTTTAGGATGGACTGGTTGGATCTCCTTGTAGTCCAAGGGACTCTCAAGAGTCTTTTCCAACACCACAGTTCAAAAGCATCAATTCTTCTGTGCTCAGCTTTCTTTATAGTCCAACTCTTACATCCATACGTGACCACTGGAAAAACCATAGCCTTGACTAGACGGACCTTTGTTGACAAAGTAATGTCTCTGCTTTTTAATATGTTTTCTAGGTTGGTCATAACTTTCCTTCCAAGGAGTTAAGTGTCTTTTAATTTCATGGCTGCAATCACCATCTGCAGTGATTTTGGAGCCCCCCAAAATAAAGTCTGACACTGTTTCCACTGTTTCCCCATCTATCTCCCATGAAGTGATGGGTCCAGATACCATGATCTTAGTTTTCTGAATGTTGAGCCTTAAGCCAACTTTTTCACTCTCCTCTTTCACTTTCATCAAGAGGCTTTTTAGTTCCTCTTCACTTTCTGCCATAAGGGTGGTGTCATCTGCATATCTGAGGTTCTTGATATTTCTTCTGGCAATCTTGATTCCAGCTTGTGCTTCTTCCAGCCCAGCGTTTCTCATGATGTACTCTGCATATAAGTTAAATAAGCAGGGTGACAATATACAGCCTTGATGTACTCCTTTTCCTATTTGGAACCAGTCTGTTGTTCCATGTCCAGTTCTAACTGTTGCTTCCTGACCTGCATATAGGTTTCTCAAGAGGCAGGTCAGGTGGTCTGTGTTGGTCAGGAAGCCCTGGTTAATACTTAACACATATTTTTTATGTTGTCTAATTTCTCTATCTGATGAATAAATGGATCAACACTCAATGAGAACAATTTATTTTATCATGATTCCACAGTTAGTAAATGTCAGAATCAGAACTGCGGGTTTCTAGTTCGAGGGTTCACACTCCTTTTTCTGCAAAAAATTATCTTTCTTGACCTTAAGAATCCAGGGAAGAGTGCTGTGGCTTCTGGGTCTCTGAAGCGACCATGACTATAACTGGAATTGAAGTGGCTCAGGGATGAAAGTGATCCCAGGGACAGTAGCTGTGCAATAACAAAACATCTCCTTAGGAAGTTCATCTGATTCAGGAACCATGAAACTGATAGATCTTCAAACATAAGAGATATTCGTCTTTCTCAGGTTCTGGATTATAACACAGGTGGACTCAAATTGATGTCTCAGTTTTCACACTGCTCATCCACAGATTTGTGTGGCCACGGGCTCTGCTTATGAAAACATCTCAACATCAAAACAATATTTCCTGTCTGCTTGTTTTTTTTTTTTTTTAAAAAAACAAACTTCACATATTTAAGGAACACAGAAAATACATAAAGCAATCAAAAAAAGAAGTGAAGAAAGAAAAAGAAAGAAAGACAGAGAAAGAAGAGCAATAAAAACAAAGGCCTACTGGGACTTCCCTGGTAGTCCAGTGGTTAAGATTTTGCCTTCCAGTGCGGGGGTTGTGGGTTCGATCCCTGGTCAGGAAGCTAAGATGTCACATGCCTCATGGCCAAAAGGACCAAAACATAAAACAGAAGCAGTATTGTAACAAATTCAATATAGACTTTAAAAATGGCCCACATGAAAAAAAATCTTAAAAAAAAAAAAAAAAAGTCCTCATAAATGTGATCACACTGGGATGCATACCCCAGGAAACTGCCTCACCTCCTGTTAAGTCCATTATCTTCTTTCCATCCCCTGCCACAATGGATGAAGACACAATATTTTTTATAATAGAGAGGTGATAACTGTGACCTTTAGTCATATTGATTCACAAATTAAGAAGTGTTTTGCATTGCTGAAAATTGCCATTCCAACATTTATTACAGAAATGATAGGAGCTCAAGCTATAACGGAGGTGAAAACTGTCCAACACTTGTGAGATAAAATAGTCAGTATCTTAAGACAATATTCACTTCACGTTCTTAACCTCTAGAAAAATGTCAAGGCTTTTGTTCTTTCCTCCTACTCTCTCCTCTTGACCTCTGCATAATGGTCAAGGGCACAGAGTTGGGCCAAAGGCATAGGGAATCTATGAAATAAAAGATAAAACTCTTCTTGCATGCTCAGTCACTTCAGTTCAGTCCAATTCTTTGTGACCCCATGGACTGTAGCCCAGCAGGCTCCTCTGTCCATGGAATTCTCCAGGCAAGAATACTGGAATGGGTTGCCATTTCCTTCTCCAAAACTCTGCTTGCCTTTCCCTTATCTTTTGGAGATTTCTTCCCAGTCTGAATTTCTTTGCCTGCCCTTCTCTTTACCCTCAGCCTTGGTAATCCAGGCACACAGTTATTTGCGGGGGACGACCCGTGAAGGGTTAAATCCTGGGAGCTGCTCCGCAGGTATGCGGAGCCCTAGGCGTTGTCCTAAGCTCCCTGTCCCGCCACCCTCAAGAATTTTTGTGGCCCTTAAGGCTCCAGGTCGTCTTGCTCCAGGAGGTCTTGTTCTTGCAACATGTCATAAAAGATAGATTACTTATTATACTCTGTACACAATGGTAGGGGTCTGGTGATTGTATTTGGAGATTAAAGAATAAACCTGTACATGTCTCAAGTCACGTACTTTACCCTATAAATACCGTGGCCTAATAAAGGAAGGCATCAGACATAGTGGGTCTGATCCTCTCAACCCCATCTTTTGTCTCTCTTATTTTTCCACGCGGGGATGCTCCGTTCTCTCCCTTTGCAGGTGCGACTCTTGCTTGTGCTGGCCGCGGCAGGTGGCGCCCAACGTGGGGCTCGAGATCGACAGCTTCTCCTCGCCACTGCTCATATTAAGTCGAAAAGAGTGAGTATATAAGTATACTAGCGACTATCAAGGAAGGAGCAGTAAGGTATATCGTTGAGAGTATAAATATGGGACAGACGCATAGTCGTCAACTCTTTGTACATATGCTATCTATAATGTTAAAACACCGGGGAATTACTATTTCTAAACCTAAATTAATCAATTTTCTTTCATTTATTGAAGAAGTTTGTCCTTGGTTCCCCAGAGAAGGCACGGTGAGCTTAGAGACGTGGAAAAAGGTAGGGGAACAAATTCGGACTCATTATACTTTACATGGTCCTGAAAAGATTCCTGTAGAAACTTTATCCTTTTGGACACTAATTCGTGATTGCCTGGACTTTGATAATGATGAATTAAGACGTTTAGGAAATTTATTAAAACAGGAAGAAAATCCTCTTCATGTTCCTGATTCGGAGCCCAAGTATGCTGTTCCCAAGGAAATTAAAGGTGACCCTCCGTTTTGTAACTTATCGCGTCCGCCAGAAAATGATGATTCACTTTCCTCCACAGATGAGGCGGAATTAGACGAAGAGGCTGCTAAATACCATCAAGAAGATTGGGGTTTTTTGGCACAAGAAAAAGAGGGCGTCAACATCTAAAGATGATTTGGTTGAATGTTTAAAAAATCTCACTGTTGCTTTGCAGAACTCCGGAATTAAGTTTCCTAGTAACAGTTTAAAATCTCCTTCTGCTCCGCCTCTCCCCCCTGCCTATGCTCCTTCCGTAGTTGCTGGTCTCGATCCCCCTCCGGGGCCTCCTCCTCCTCCATCTGAGATGGTGTCTCCGCTACAAAAGGCATTGAGACAAGCACAACGACTTGGTGAGGTTGTCTCCGATTTTTCCCTTGCTTTTCCTGTCTTTGAAAATAATAACCAGCGTTTCTATGAAGCACTGCCTTTCAAACAATTGAAAGAGTTAAAGGTCTCTTGTTCACAATACGGTCCTACCGCTCCATTCACTATTGCTATGATAGAAAATCTGGGTACTCAGAATCTACCCCCAAATGATTGGAAACAAATAGCTAGAGCTTGTCTTTCAGGGGGAGATTATTTATTATGGAAATCTGAATATTTTGAACAGTGTGCCCACATAGCTGATATTAATCGGCAGCAAGGTATACAAACATCCTATAAAATGTTGATTGGTAAAGGCGCTTTCCAGGCTACTAATACTCAACTTAATTTCTTACCTGGTGCATATGCACAAATATCAAACGCAGCCAGACAGGCATGGAAAAAACTTCCTAGCTCCAGTACTAAGACAAAAGATCTTTCAAAGGTCCGACAGGGACCTGATGAGCCTTATCAGGACTTCGTGGCACGACTCTTAGATACTATAGGTAAGATAATGTCAGATGAAAAGGCTGGGATGATATTAGCAAAACAATTGGCTTTTAAAAACGCTAACTCTGCCTGTCAAGCTGCTTTACGACCTTGTAAAAAGAAGGGAGATCTGTCTGATTTTATTCGTATTTGTGCTGACATTGGACCCTCCTATATGCAAGGCATTGCTATGGCAGCGGCATTACAAGAAAAAAACATTAAAGAGGTACTTTTTCAGCAACAAGCCAATATCTCCTTTTATGGTCTTACTACGCAATATCCTATGTGCTTTTCTTATCAATTACAGCATCCTCACTGTATACAGGTGTCAGCTGATATATCATATCCTCGAGTGACTATTTCTGGCATCGATGAAAAAACCGGGAAAAGATCGCACCGTGACGGGGCGGGACCTCTCGACATTCCGTTTTGTGACAAACATCTAAGCATCCGCATGGGAATAGACACTCCTTGGACTTTATGTCGAGCCCGGGTTGCGTCGGTGTACAACATCAACAATGCCAATACCACCTTTTTATGGGATTGGGCACCTGGGGGAAAGCCTGATTTTCCTAAATATCGAGGACAGCATCCACCCATTCTCTCTGTAAACACTGCTCATATATATCAAACAGAACTGTGGAAACTTTTGGCTGCTTTTGGTCATGGCAATAGTCTATATTTGCAACCCAATATCAGTAGGAGTAAATATGGTAATGTAGGAGTTACGGGGTTTTTATATCCCCGAGCTTGTGTCCCTTACCCATTCATGTTGATACAAGGCCATATGGAAGTAACATTGTCATCAAATATTTATCATTTAAATTGTTCTAATTGCATACTTACTAATTGCATAAGAGGTGTTGCAAAAGGAGAACAAGTTTTAATAGTAAAACAACCTGCTTTTGTAATGTTACCAGTTGAAATAACTGAAGCTTGATATGACGAGACTGCTTTAGAATTGCTACAACGCATTAACATGGCTCTTAACTGCACTAAAAAAAAGTGTGAGCCTGATTGTTCTGGGTATAGTATCCTTAATCACCCTTATAGCAACTGCTGTTACTGCTTCTGTATCTTTAGCACAATCCATTCAAGCTGCTCATACTGTAGATTCCTTGTCATATAATGTTACTAAAGTAATAAAAACACAAGAAGATATAGATAAAAAAATAAAAGATAGATTGTCAGCTTTATATGATGTGGTTAGAGTTCTAGGAAAACAAGTTCAGAGCATTAGCTTTCGCATAAAAATTCAATGTCATGCTAATTATAAATGGATTTGTGTTACAAAAAAGGCTTATAATGCATCTGACTTTCCTTGGGATAAGGTGAAAAAACATCTACAAGGAATTTGGTTTAATACTAATGTCTCTCTAGATTTATTGCAATTACATAATGAAATTCTTGATATTGAAAATTCTCCTAAAGCTACTTTAAATATTGCTGATGCTGTTAACAATTTTGTGCAAAATTTATTTTCTAACTTCCCTAGCTTGCATTCACTGTGGCGAAGCATAATTGCTGTGGGCGCGGTTTTGACTGTTGTGCTTATCGTGATTTGTCTGGCTCCTTGTCTTATTCGTAGTATTGTTAAAGAAGTTTTACATGTCAAAATTCTGATACATAAAAACATGTTGCAACATCGACATCTTATGGAGCTTTTAAAAAAATAAAGAGAGGGGAGATGCGGGGGACGACCCGTGAAGGGTTAAATCCTGGGAGCTGCTCCGCAGGTATGCGGAGCCCTAGGCGTTGTCCTAAGCTCCCTGTCCCGCCACCCTCAAGAATTTTTGTGGCCCTTAAGGCTCCAGGTCGTCTTGCTCCAGGAGGTCTTGTTCTTGCAACATGTCATAAAAGATAGATTACTTATTATACTCTGTACACAATGGTAGGGGTCTGGTGATTGTATTTGGAGATTAAAGAATAAACCTGTACATGTCTCAAGTCACGTACTTTACCCTATAAATACCGTGGTCTAATAAAGGAAGGCATCAGACATAGTGGGTCTGATCCTCTCAACCCCATCTTTTGTCTCTCTCTCTTATTTTTCCACGCGGGGACGCTCCGTTCTCTCCCTTTGCAGGTGCGACTCTTGCTTGTGCTGGCCGCGGCAGTTATTTCTGCACTTGGGAAGAGGTGTCATTTTTCTTATTTTTCCTAGTTTGAGGAAGAGGATTATGAGAAAATTTTATGCAGTGAAATCAAAGAGTAATAGACTTTTAAGACTCAAGGCATGGTAAATGCTATAGAGAAGCTCAAAAGTTGAGAATAGGATCATAGGATTTCACTATAAAGATGTGACAGGCAATTAGGAGGTCACCAGTGATCTTCAAAAGATGAGCATTAGTAGTGGATGTATCATAAGATTAATTGCAATGAATTGAATAAAATGAAAGAGAATAATAATAGATTTGCTCTTTATTTTTAGGAAGATTTAAATCAAATATAACTTTCATTGTAGAGATTTTTGTGTGATCAAACTCCTATCAATTAAAATACCTATTTCAGTTACCCATTCTTATATACAACTTAGTGCTTTAAAAAGTTACTATTATCTCCTATAGCAGAGTTAGTCCACTGGGATACACAGTAGTCCCTGTTTGGAGCCCTCACAGGATTTCCCTGGTGGTGCAGTGGATAGGAGTCTGCCTGCCAATGCAGGGGGTGCAGGTTCGATTCCGGGTCAGGGAGGATTCCACATGCCAGGCACAGTGGCTAGGCCCGTGCCCTAAACTACCAAAGCCCATGCACCTAGAACCTGTGCTCTGAAGCAGAAGAAGCCACAGCAATGAGAAGCCGCCCCCACTTGCGGAGACTAGAGAAAGCCCCCACCAAGCAATGAACACCTAGTGCAGCCAAAGGAGAAAAACAAAGTAATTAATTAAATTATTTTTTTTTTTAAAAAAAAGAGAGAACTCTCATAATTTGCAGCCAGATATCAGATGAGGCTGCATTTCTTTGAAGACATAACTTTGCTGGACATCCAAGATGGATCACTCCCAATAATGCCAATTGGTGTTGACTTCTGGCCATAGACTTGACTGACATCATGGACCAGACCCGTATTCAGGACTTCACTTGATAGCTAACAGTATGGGGATCTCTACAGGGTCCTCCTAAGAGGGAGTGTAACAAAACATCTGGATGGAATTTCAACACTCTTTGTGGTCTGTTCTCAAAAAACATTCAATATCACTTTTGTCACATGTTCTTGATCAGAGTGAGACCAGGATCAGACAGAAAAACACTGGATAAACTTTGAATCTAAACTCTATCATTAGCAACTCCCCTGTGCTTCGAAGTTGGTTTTCAATTAATACTGTTTTGAAGGACATAAAACATTTAGGTTATAATCTTTATGTGTGATTTAATAAGAATTCTTTTTTTTTCCCCCTTTGTATTCAGTCAAGATCCTCTGGAGAAGCAATAGGCTACCCACTCCAGTATTCTTGGGCTTCCCTGGTGATTCAGACAGTGAAAGAATCTGCCTGCAATGAGGGAGACCTGGGTTCTACCCCCTGGTTTGGGAAAATCCCTTGGAGGAGGACATGGCAACCCACTCCAGTATTCTTGCCTGAAGAATCCCCATGGACAGAGGAGCCTGATGGCTACTGTCCATGGGGTCTCAAAAAGTCGCACAAAATTGAGTGACTAAGCACAGCACAACACATACAGTCAAGATACAAAGAGATGACTCATTGGAAAAGACCCTGATGCTGGGAAAGATTGAGGGCAGGAGGAGAAGGGGGCAACAAAGTATTAGATGGTAGGATGGCATCACTGACTCAACGCACATAAGCTTGAGCAAACTTGAGGAGGTAGGGAAGGAAAGGAAAGCCTGGCATGCTGCAGTCTATGGAGTTGCAAAGAGTTGGGCATGACAGAGCAATTGAACACAACAACAATAATATTATATTCTGCAGAGTGGGAGGGGTAAGATACAGGAAATCAAGAACATTCTCCCATTTATACACTTGAGTTCTATTCCCAAGCCTGACCTATCATTGATGATACAATCATGTTCAAGGAAGTTATCAAAAGCCATCAAAAGGAGTGTTGAATTCAATGCCTTTGGCTGGAGAAGAAACAATACAAACATATGAAAAAAAAGAAGGATTTCAAGATTTGTATGGAAATACAAAAAACTTCGAATTGCCAAAGCAATCTTGAGAAAGAAGAATGGAACTGGAGGAATCAACTTGCCTGACTTCAGGCTCTACTACAAAGCCACAGTCATCAAAACAGTATGGTACTGGCACAAAGACAGACATATAGATCAATGGAACAAAATAGAAAGCCCAGAGATAAATCCACACACATATGGACACCTTATCTTTGACAAAGGAGGCAAGAATATACAATGGAGTAAAGACAATCTCCTTAACAGGTGGTGCTGGGAAAACTGGTCAACCACTTGTAAAAGAATGAAACTAGATCACTTTCTAACACCGCACACAAAAATAAACTCAAAATGGATTAAAGATCTAAATGTAAGACCAGAAACTATAAAACTCCTAGAGGAGAATATAGGCAAAACACTCTCAGACATAAATCACATCAGGATCCTCTATGATCCACCTCCCAGAATTCTGGAAATAAAAGCAAAAATAAACAAATGGGATCTAATTAAAATTAAAAGCTTCTGCACAACCAAGGAAAATATAAGCAAGGTGAAAAGACAGCCTTCTGAATGGGAGAAAATAATAGCAAATGAAGCAACTGACAAACAACTAATCTCAAAAATATACAAGCAACTTATGCAGCTCAATTCCAGAAAAATAAATGACCCAATCAAAAATTGGGCCAAAGAACTAAATAGACATTTCTCCAAAGAAGACATACGGATGGCTAACAAACACATGAAAAGATGCTCAACATCACTCATTATTAGAGAAATGCAAATCAAAACTACAATGAGGTACCACTTCACACCAGTCAGAATGGCTGTGATCCAAAAATCTGCAAGCAATAAATGCTGGAGAGGGTGTGGAGAAAAGGGAACCCTCCTACACTGTTGGTGGGAATGCAAACTAGTACAGCCACTATGGAGAACAGTGTGGAGATTCCTTAAAAAATTGCAAATAGAACTACCTTATGACCCAGCAATCCCACTGCTGGGCATACACACTGAGGAAACCAGAATTGAAAGAGACACATGTACCCCAATGTTCATCGCAGCACTGTTTATAATAGCCAGGACATGGAAACAACCTAGATGTCCATCAGCAGATGAATGGATAAGAAAGCAGTGGTACATATACACAATGGAGTATTACTCAGCCGTTAAAAAGAATTCATTTGAATCAGTTCTGATGAGATGGATGAAACTGGAGCCGACTATACAGAGTGAAGTAAGCCAGAAAGAAAAACACCAATACAGTATACTAACACATATATATGGAATTTAGAAAGATGGCAATGACGACCCTGTATGCAAGACAGGAAAAAAGACACAGCTGTGTATAATGGACTTTTGGACTCAGAGGGAGAGGGAGAGGGTGGGATAATTTGGGAGAATGGCATTCTATCATGTATACTATCATGTAAGAATTGAATCGCCAGTCTATGTCTGACACAGGATACAGCATGCTTGGGGCTGGTGCATGGGGATGACCCACAGAGATGTTATGGGGAGGGAGGTGGGAGGGGGGTTCATGTTTGGGAACACATGTAAGAATTAAAGATTTTAAAATTAAAAAAAAAAAAAAGAAAGAAAAAAAGAAGGAATGAGATAGCCTTGTCCATTTCAAGAGGTGATAGACTAATATTAAAATAAACAAAATAGCTAGTGCATAAATTAAGGCTAACTGTGTATTGCAATGTAGTGTTAAAAGGAGTGCTTTATAGCACTTTTTAGCAATTTGGCCTATAGAACATTCTAGTGTATTAAGCACAATATTGAGCTCTTGTTTCGAATACAGAAATTGCTGAGAAAGAGCATGATGGATTTTTTTACACATGCACTCCAGTGCTCAGATTTGCTGAAGCACTGTGCTCCCAGTCAATAGTACCCTTGTAGCTTGTTTGTTTAATTGATTGCAATGCTATGTCAACCATCACGACCAAAGTGTCAAATATTTGCAGACTGGAACACATAGTGTTTGGCACTACTTGGTCCTCCCCTCAATGCTGCTGCAGATGCTGCTGTTTACATATTATATTCAGCCAAACAGAAACCCAAATTTACTTAATTAAAGACAGTTATGTCCGTAGACAGCGTCAAGTCCATCAACGTTGCTGACAATTCTGATTTCAAAGAAAACAAGCACTAGAGTTTCCATCTCAGTTACATTGCTGAGTAATTGTTTTTGATTAATTAGTTTCCATATTAAAAGATTCAATGAAAGGAAGATGTTTAGAAGAAACAAATGTTTGTTCTCTGGATTTGATGATCTCGTCTTAGTACCTCGTTGCACTTCTAAATATTCATCTGCATTTTGCTCCATTTGAACAAAAATATGAAATGGAAAACTGCTGTAGATATGTTGTTGATTTTGCAGCTTTTGTCTGAGAACATCACAAGGGTCCGCATGCTTAACAATTTTCACATTGACTTGAACAAGGACAATAACATCTTAGTGTTTGCATAAATGTCTTGACAGGTGGGATCTTTCAGAGGGCCTCCTGATTAAATGAGCCTAGTGTTCTTGCCTGGAAAATCCCAGGGATGGGGGAGCCTGGTGGGCTGCCATCTATGGGGTCACACAGAGTCGGACATGACTGAAGCGACTTAGCAGCAGCAGCAGTGGTCAGACAAGGGAGCTAGCAGACAGCCCAGAATGCAGCCAGACAGGAGGGCATACAGGTATTACCTAGGGTTCTATATTTTCCCTGTTTCTCCTGCTCTCCACATTGTTAGCACAGAGCCACAAATATGAAGTGGGCCTTCCCTAGAGGGTAAGATGGAATGGAGATTGAGGAGCTGGAAGGAGAATGGCTGATACAACTTTCATAGTGAATTGTCAGGACTTGTGGAGTAGAAGAACGAAATTTTGCACTGAAGCTGCAGCAATCCCATTTTGGTTGAAGAAATATGTTCAAGTAAGTGAATTAATTTTCCCCAAACCACTGAGACTTGTGAAATCCAGCTGCATCAGACTTCAAAGTTCATAACTTTTCCATTCTTCCATGCTAAAAATTTCACTTGCATAGAACTAATAATTACACTTTTATATAAAATATCTACTAAAAAATAACACCATCATATAGTTGATAAAGAACTTTTTTTCTGTTGGTATAGTTTCATCTGCTTTGTGAAACTGACCAATACCTGAATACATTATAAGCTTGGAGGAGAGAAAGAACTGTCTTGATTTACTATATCTAAAATTCATGGGGCCCGGCGAGGTGGCCCCCGAAGTGGCCCTGTAGCGAACCCGCCCACCATTCTGTGGACCAGTCAAGAAATAAAAGCCTCCAGGCCCCTCGGCCCCACCAAAAAAAATAAAATTCATGCACCCAGTTTAATGTGGATAGTGCTTTATAAATACATTTGATCTAAGAACTGTGTAAAGTGAATAATGTGATGACAATATCAAATGCCGTTTTCAATCACATTATGTATGCTAGATTCTGTGTTAAGAGTTTAAATAAACCATCTCTTTTACTTTTGATATGCAATAGTGCCATTTGTTGTTGTTGTACAGATACGGAAATAAGTTCAGAATTTCATTAAAAGTAATGGAGGCTGCTATTAGATACAGATTTTGACATGCTCTAACCCAGAGGTCAGCAAACTATGACCCATAAGCCAAACCCAACCTTCTGCCTGTGAGACAAAAATGATTTTTACAGTTCTTAATAGTTGGAAAAATCAAAAGAAAACTCATCTTTTGTAACTCATGACAATTATATCAAAATTCAACTTCAGCATCCATAAATAAAGCTTTATTGCAACACAAAAAAACCAGTGGAGGCTGGATTTAAAGTTGTGTCTAACTTACTCCCAAACCTGCATGCACACTCTTAGCCACTGCTCTGTCCATCCTTCCCCATCTTTGCTCTGTGAGGGTTAGAGGAGAGGATGCTATCATCATGATATGGAATTTCATCTTTGAAGATCACAGTCCTGCCAGCTCTGATTCTCATGATATTATGAGGGAGCTCTAACAATTTGAGTGATGTTTCACTCTGATACAACAAGACTTCCAGGGATGGGAGAAGAGACTATGGTATTGCTAGGATTACCTAAGCGCTCCGGAGCCACAAATCCATGACGTTTTGGGATAGTGTCGATCATTAACCCTGGTGCTCTGAGTACTAAGCAATTCAAATTTGGGGATCTACTGAAAGTGTCAACTTAAGCCCTGATCATCCCACAGGTAGGCAGCTGATTAATCGTAGAGAGACTGGTGGTACTGGGGAGAATGCATAGGATCCCTTGCCAGCATACGGGACATTCTGTCATATTGAAGCTGTTCTCTTCTATTTTAAAAACTAAAACTCCCTAACTGACTTGGGCATGAACTATGGTGAAGTGAGAAATGCATCAAGTGGTTCAGGAAAACAAAAGTCTGGATCGTAAACCAATTTCTTCTCATCTTTGCAATTTTATCCTTCTAGGGATAAACTCTCTATCCGTAATTCAATAAGCCAGATCATTTTAAAGTTTTTTCAGTTCCAAAATCTTCAATTGAAAAATAAAATTATGATACTTGGGAAAAAAATCTGCAATCTAGTAATGATGATATGAGCTCGAACTTACTGCATCATTTTAGAGAAGAAAAGAGCCAGCCCACCCTTCCCCTAGTCCTCTGACTAGGGAGTATGGTCTGACCAACAGACTCTGCCCTGGAATTTGAACCTCTGGAAAGACACAGCTTTCTATCCAGGGAACTGAGGGAGACCTCTCAAGTAATTCTCCAATTTTGAAATCACACAATACAACACGGGGTCTATAACTGTGATAGTCACTCTTCTGCATCTTCAGAGATCCTGTGCTGAATATTCATGGCGTGGTAGGCTCTCCTTATGAGATTAGAATGTTTCCACCCACCATCAAAGCACATTGAAGATACATTTCTGAAGCCTGTACTTAAGAGGTTCTGACCAGTTTGGGCAAATGTGAATGATAGCCTATCAATCTATTCCCTTAGAAGAGATGGTACTGAACTTGGATCTATATTGTTAATAATGTAACCTTGTTAAAATGCTCTTCATAGACTGCAATATGCAAACCCAAAGTTGAAAGTGACACCAAGCCCAAATATTCTTTCTTAGTGCCCCCCACCTCTCTCTCTTCCTGTGAAATACACACACAAACACACACACACACTTCCCTTTGCAATTGGCAAGCATTCAGGACTCAGCACTCAATGACAATAGCCACATGAAATGTCCTGTCTATTAGAATTTTCTATAGAGCTTTAAATAACTCCAGTGATAGTCAGTTTCTTTTCTTCTTGTTTTTTTTTTTTTTGGTGGCAGCTAAAAAAGCTGCCCTTAGCCTGAACCAATTTATCAGTTTCAAAGGAAAGGATAATAAAACTATCATTTCCAGCCATAGCACCAAGGGTGCTGCTGATACCTTGATATTAAAGTTTATTAAAAGTAGAGCTATCTCTTAGTTTTTGATATCAAAATTGCTTCCAAGTCTTGTTAAGACTCTGCGTTATTCTGGATGGAAGAGAAGGGGGAAAAAAATGAAAGTGACCCCAATGGGGCGTTGAAGTGACTGAGCTATTAAACACTTAGCTATGGGGCTGATTTTGTGGGGTTCTTCAATTTATCACTCATACAACCTGCCAGGAGAAAATTAATTTAAAACTTACTTCTCTTGCAGACCTGCTCAAGATGCTCAAAAGGTGAGAAAGTTTTGCAGAAAGAGAGTCAAAATAATTGTTGACTCCCTAGAGATTTTTCTCGTTTCTACCTTTCCAATAACTTCCAATAAGTACTTCCAATTGTACTTTCTGACATTTTATCAACAGGATTTCTAAATGAGGGCAGCAAGTACATTTATTATTTATTCCTAATGTGGAATTATCCACAGGGAACAGTTTTAACCTAGGCAGAGAAGAGTCAGAGTAAATAATTTTTTCCATCAGTTGACTAAGGTTGAAGAGTTTGGTTTTAATGGGAGGTGATTGTGTGCTATTGGAAAGCACTTTGGAGACAAGTAGACATTTTGTTCATATTCTGGCTCTTCTACTCATGAGCTGTGTGCTGCTGCTGCTGCTAAGTCGCTTCAGTTGTGTCCGACTCTGTGCGACCCCATAGACGGCAGCCCACCAGGCTCCGCCGTCCCTGTAAGCATGTGCAAATTATCCAACACCATTGAGGTTTCTCTTTCATCAATATAATGGAAATATGATGGACCTAGAGATTATCACACTAAGCGAAATAGATCCAACGAAGACAAATATCATGTGATATCACTCATATGTGTTATCTAATGTTAAGAACTGACACATGTGAACTCATTTACAAGACAAAAACAAACTTACAGATATCAAAAACAAACTTATGGTTACCAAAAGGATGGTGGGGAGGGATAAATCAGGAGCTTGGCATTAACATACAGACACTACTATACATAAGATAGATAGGCAACAAGGATCTCACAAAACTCTGCTTAATATTCTGTGATATCCTAGATGAGGAAAGAGTGAAAAAAAAATATATGTATAAATGAATCGCTTTGCTGTACACCTGAAACTAACACAACATTGTAAATCAACTATGTTTCAATGAAATTTGACAAAATAAAATAAAATGGAAATACTAATACTCACAGATAGGACTGTAGAAAGAATGCTCAAACATTTGCCATAAGAATCCCTTTTATTGATATTATTATTATTTTAAAATCATATTCTGTCTACTTGATGATCTTTACTATTTTAAGGTTGGGCATAACTTATAAAGATTTTTGAATTATGTTTAAAGGAGATACTTTTGGGAACTCACGGCATTTGTTTAAAATGCTTGTGCAACAGCTGAGAAAGTGTGCCAATCCCCTTCCGTACACTACTGCATTTATTGGATCAGTTCTTCTGTGGCAGAATAAACTTTGATTCCTTACCCTGAATGTTATATTTTCCCCCTTCAACTGCCCACATTCTGGCTGCACAACATGGGCTGATGTCAACCTGAGAAGAAAAACTGTCAGATCAATGCTGAGCAATAAAGATGCTAAACTCAGAGTTTCTAGATTTAAGAGCTACAGATTAAGGCATGCAGGAGAAAGAAAAGCTTCAGATGTTATAGCAAGTCATTTCCTTCTCTGTCCCTTCCAACAGCCCCCTGGACATGAAGAAGAATTCTTCCAGCAAAGAAAGAGACAGCTAAACCTGAGGGATGTGAAACTCTTACCAAAAGGTCTGTCTTTGTGTTCTCCAAGCTTCTCCAACAAGGGCTAAGCGGGGAGATGAAGATGGATTGTTGATGAAAGCTTTTGTTGACCTTTCCTCTGAAGCTGGGGCAAATGAGAAAAGAGAAAAACTCAGCTACAATGATCAGTTCTAGAAATATAAGAAATAGCCATAAGAGATATGAGAGGCAAAGGACTCCCACTCAGAACTGTGAGTTACCTGCAGCACCCAAGTAGCACAGGGTAGCATTCAGAATTTTCTGTAAACTCAGAGGGGAGTGCAGATGACTGTTGGAGGGACGGGAAGGGAAGAGAAGAGATAGAGATGGAGCCAGAGATAGAGAGGTGGGGGGGGGGCAAAGAGCAGTTTAGAGTTTTCTTATAGGGAAAAAGGGACATGCTTCTGGACCATGTGACATGCACATTCCTCCCTGGGGATTATAAGCATCCTGTCTCCCTGGCTCCATCTTGGAAGATTTTTAGCCTCAGGTAACTGTCCAGTTACCACTCAAGGATACCCATACACTACTGGACCAACTACCAGATACAGTGAGATTTATCTTGAGTAGAAATCTTAGAAATAAGCAGCAGAAAACTTTTTTCAATGTAATGACTGGCTACTTTCCGAAATACATGGCTCTAGTAGTTTAAGCCTTCCTACATCCCCCTCTACTTATAAGTCCTAAAACCATCAAAGAAGAGGCAGACAGAGAAAAAAATATATATCACAAGAGAGGCACTAAGTTAAGATTATTTAAAAAATACAAATCACAGGACTTGAATTCAAAAGAAAGTGTAACTAGAATTTACCACAAAATAATCATAATAAATATAACTGCAAACACAGCCAGGACCACAAGAGCAAACACTGATATGGTGATACTATGTTTTGCTATATGCCAGACACTCCTCTGAGTCCTTTATACAGATTAACATGTATTATTCACAACTGCCTTACAACTTAGTTTATCGGTTAGGGTTGCCCTGGTGGCTTCGATGGCAAAGAATCTGCCTGCAATGCAGGAGACCTGAGTTCAATCCCTGGGTCCAGAAGATTGCCCTGGAGAAGGGAATGGCAACCCACTCCAGTATTCTCGCCTGGAGAATTCTGTGGACAGAGGAGCCTGGTGGGCTACAGTCCAGTCCATGGGGTTTATCTTGAGTGGAAATCTCAAGTGACTAACACTGTAACTTACTCTTATTGTCTTCACTTTGCTAATGGGAAAACAGAGGCGTTAATGTAACTTGCACAGAGTGACGCAGATGCAAGTGGCAGAGTACCAAGTCTGAGCCCCAGTCTACTTCCCTAAACACAATACAACTGCTTTATACATAAAAGAAATATTATTGCACTGCTCCCAGTTCTGTGACTTCCACACTTATATGTACTTGCCCAGAGCTATCCCCATGATGACAGCGACAAAATCCAAATTTAGGTCCCTGCCAGAAGTTGAGACTCAACACGATATGAGGAAAATAATAATTAAAAGACCTTTCTAATTGGAGACTAGTAGAAAGCAACATCTGTATGAGTGTTGGTGATGGTAACGTCTCCTAGATCCTATTTTCTCATTTGATTTTTAGAGCTGGATAATAAATGATTTGCTATCGTGAAGTGTTTCTATCAAGCTTTCTAAGTTAAAACTATTGTTTCCTGCCGTGTGAGCCTTTGGGAAGACAGTTACTGATAGGTAAGCTTGTCCGGTTATTATTTTTACAGAAAAAAGTTAGAAGGTTATAGAAACATATATACACCACAGTTCAGTCACTCTATTGTGTCCGACTCTTTGCGACACTATGAACCGCAGCACGCCAGACCTCCCTGTCCATCAACAACTCCCGGAGTCCACCCAAACCCATGTCCATTGTGTCGGTGATGCCATCCAACCATCTCATCCTCTGTCGTCCCCTTCTCCTCCTGCCCCCAATCTTTCCCAGCATCAGGGTGTTTTCCAATGAGTCAGCTCTCCGTATCAGGTGGCCAAAGTATCTGAGTTTCAGCTTCAACATCACTCCCTTCAATGAACACCCAGGACTAATCTCCTTTAGGATGGACTGGTTGGATCTCCTTGCAGTCCAAGGCACTCTCAAGAGTCTTCTCCAACACCACAGTTCAAAAGCATCAATTCTTCTGCACTCAACTTTCTTTATAGTCCAACTCTCACATCCATACATGACTACTGGAAAAACCATAGCCTTGACTAGATGGACCTTTGTTGGCAAAGTAATGTCTCTGCTTTTTAATATGCTGTCTAGTTTCTCTCTTTCCTAATCATGCCTTATTTAAAAATATATTTCAAAATTCTTTTCAGACTCCTGTCCTGGAAAAAGTGTTTGCCTCCCCCCCCCACCTTTTTTTTTAAATTTCTTTACTTTTTCTCAGTTGTGTAAGCTGGAGGGGAGGATTTGGTTAAGAAAAAAGTGTTAAGAGTCTTGCTGTGTGTTCCATTGTAGAGTAAACAGCCCCAGTCATTTATTCCAGGCAGATCAAACCATGGCCACATTATTACTTATTGTTTAGCTGCCTGGGTTTAGGAGGAAATTACCCAGCTACCCAGGGACCCAGGGTTTTAGCTTCAGATCCAGCTGTGCTCATAACACAAGGCACAATGCTTAGTGGCATTGTCAGCCATTTAACATAAAAAGAACATGCTGTAATCAAGTGAGGAGTGTTAAACTGTGTCACACTTGGGTCCCATTTCAGGGAGCCTAGGGGACCTGCTATTGATTTTTAAAGGGAGAAGAAAACACAGAAAATGCTCCCAAATGGAAAAGGGTAAGCTTCCTCTATAACACTTTTTTCCTAAAAATATTATTTTTTTCAGCTTCAACTTGTCAACATGTCCTCATTTTGAGAAAGTTGTCCTGATGGCTTTTCATATAATTTACTATCAGATTCCTAGTTTTTTGTCCATGTTATCAGCAACCAGGGAAAGTCAGAAGCCCCCAAAGGCAATAGTTAAGCCGTCTTGGGTGACACCTTGAGAATGGTATCTAGTTCTTAGCAAGAATAATGTTACCTGCCACCTAAATAAATGCTAAGGTTTAGTGTGTGGAAATAATAAAGCCAGAGAGATGAAGTGGATTCTAGATACATTAAATCTGGAATAGCTTCAAGTAACAGCCTTCAGCAATAAAGTGAAACTTCCATCCTGTATTCATAATGTCAGTGTGGTTGTGGAAATATAACTTTAAAATGTAAGCACCCAAGGTTGTCTTCTCAAAAGAATCTCTTCAGACATTATTTTAAGCCCCTTTTAACATGGAAGCATGGTGTCATCAATCGGGGGCCCTTGAGTGTAGACAGTAAGAATTCTGGTTCACATCCTCATGTTAGAGAGATTTCTCTTGAATTATTTAGAACCAAAGGTATTTCTACATGGACAAGTACTCACTCCAAGAGGAGTGAATTATCATGGAAAAACTGGACCCAGAGAGAAAGGGGACATGGAGAGTTGTCCCATCTTTTTCAATTGTGGGCCAGGAGGCCAAGGGTTGGTGTTGGAAGGAGACAGTTACATGGTTGGACACAGAATCAAAAATAGTCATGCTCAAGTACAAAATCCACTACAGGCTCTAGAAGTGAAATTAAAAGATAAATAACCACCAAGTATGCCTCTCTTCGATCCTGTGAAGAATTAGCAATTTTATTTGATCTATTTGGAAATCTCAAATCGGATTGAGATTTGAGAACTCTCAGAAGTTCTTGAGAGTTCCCTGGTGGTCCGGTGGGTCAAACTTGGTACCTCCATTGTAGGGGACCCAGGTTTGATCCCTGGCTGGGAAACTAAGATCCTATAAATGGCATGGCCATTAAAAGTCCTCTTATCCAGCACTCATCATTTAGCCTCACTGAGCCTGTTTCCTTTCCTTTACACTGGAGCTAGTGAGATATTGTCTAATTTATAACTTCCTCATGAGGATCAAAAGGGGATAATGCATGTTAAACTGTACTACAAACTATGAAGAAGTCTATAAATGTCACATGGTAATTAGGAAGTGAAAAGGTTGTGAAAAAATAAGCAGGTGCTTGAATGTAAGCTTCATAACTTCAAGGACATTTGTTCATTGACTCATTCTCATATCTAGAAAACAGTCAGGCACAGGGTACGTGCTTAATAATAAGTGTTGAGTGAGAAGATAAATAATTGTCTCACTTCTCTCTGGATGGGGAAAGATTCTCCATTTGTTTTTGAAAGTCTTGTCAAAAAGTACACTGCCTTTGCCAGCAGTGGACAACCTTGGTAAATTTCTTTCTTTTCTTTTTTTTTTTAAGTAAAATGAGAATGTTATCTTATTCCTATCCCAAGGGGAGAAAATACATTATCTTATTTGATCTCTTTCTGTGTTGAAAGCTGCAAAAACTGTGTGTATGCGTGCGTGTGTGCATGTGTGTGTATTCATACACACATGAAGACCTCAAGCAAGGCCAATAGAAATGCTAGTAAAAAGTCAAAATTTGAACCTTCTGCACCAACACTACCCTTATTCATGAATTTTAGCTCGCTATCAGAATGCACAATTGACAATGACCTTGGTATTTAGGGGCTTCCCAGGTGGCTCAGTGGTAAAGAAAGCACTTGCCAGTGCAGGAGACGCAGATTCTATCCCTGGACGCAGAAGATCCCCTGGAGAAGGAAACAGCAACCCACTCCAGTATTTTTGCCTGGGAAATTCCATGGGCAGAGGAATCTGGTCGGCTACAGTCCATGGGGTCGCAAAGAATTGGACATGACTGAGCATACGCATTCACTTGGTATTTATGAGAAGAACCTGGAAAACTGTTGACCTGTCCACACACACACATATACCAGTTCTGGTCTTTATTTTAAAACGTGACCTTATAATAACTATTAGGAAAAAAATACAAGCTTTAAGGGTGGAAATGTCAAACCACTTCATCATGTTTTGGATGGTTTTCCCATTTCTTACTATCTTTCAGAAATAAAAATTCAATGCTGTGGTAGGAGCTCTGTCTTTATAATGGCAACTAAGCTTGCACAGTACTGGTTATCTAGCAACACAGTCCACCAGACAGTGGCAAATAGAATTTGTGATAATTTTGATTAGAACTGGACTAAATTTTATCTTTATTCTAGCAATAGAGAGTTTCCTAAATAATTCATGGTATAAGTAAGTGTGCTGGAACAATATTTAAAATACTTCAAAGAAACAATTGATTTCAAGAGCCCTCTAGCGCTTGAGAAGTATCATTTATAAACAATTAATCAGCATACTACTTATAAATTATCCTTATGTGAGTGTTAATAAACAAGGTGCCTAAAGATCTCTATCTGTCAATCCTAAAGGAAATCAGTCCTGAATATTTATTGGAACGACCAATGTTAAAGCTGAAACTCCAATACTTGGGCCAACTGATGCAAAGAACTAACTCATTGGAAAAGACCCTGATGCTGGGCAAGATTAAAGGCAGGAGGAGAAGGGGATGACAGAGGATGAGGTGGTTGAATGGCATCACCGACTCGATGGACATATGCTTGAGCAAACTCCAGGAAACGGTGAAGGACAGGGCAGCCTGGCATGCTGCAGTCCATGGGGTCACAAAGAGTTGGACACGGCTGAGCAACTGAACTGAACTGAAAGACCTCTAGTAGGAAGCAATTTGCCACTCCATTGCCAGCTACTGTATGTCTTTGAAAGCTACAAAGCTGCCTTGACAGAATTCTACAGTGCAGCTTTTAAAAAATGTTCTGCATATTCAAATTGGAATCTTCCCCCTCCACACACATCTAGCCACATATACTCTGAGATTTTACTATAATAATAGTGAGATTTTACCATATTTTCTTCCCATTCAGAGAAGAAAACTCAATGTTGATTATGACTTCTTCGTCTGCGAGAATGAAGGATAGGGGGTCCCCACTATCTGCACTGGACTCTGCTCCCGGTCCTTCTTATACAACTTCCCTAAAATAAGCACCGTGGGAGCCTCTCCCACTGGCCCTGCCTTGTATCACTGGAAGAATAACTCTTTAGTCTCTCACCAGGGTTTTGGCAAAGAGCAGAGATCACTGAGTCCAGATTTCCCTGGGGAATAGTTCAAATTGCTTGTCCACTTGAATGATGGTCCTGGTGAAATGTCTAATTGATTAAACTGCCTGGTGTTTATTATTCTAATTGTCCTGAAGAAAGTCTGGATGATTCTCCATTAACCCACAATGAAACTCTGGGGGAGTATTTCCACAGCTCTTCAGAGCCTGTGAACCTAAAAGCAATTGGGCATATAAATTTAGAGAGTCTTATTTGTTATGCCAGCTTTAAGCAGAGGAAAAGAATGACCATATTCATACTATGTCAACATTCCTTTCAAATAACATGCACAAATGATGCTAAACATCTTAGAGTCCTTAGAGGGAGATCATGGACAGACACCATGGTACACACATGAGCCGCTGTACTGCTCACATTTGATGGCAAACAGCCACGTATGGCTGCTCTAGCATGTGTATCTTTATTCATAGTGGCAGATGAGACAGAAAATACATCTAGCCATGAAAATAATATGCTGGTTCATTTTTAGTATGGGTTTCTGCTCTCTACCTTTAGTTGGTTGATATTAATAACACTCTGCTCAGTGTTTTGTGGGGCTTCTCTGGTGGCTTAGTGGTGAAATAATATGCCTGCCAACACAGGAGACACACGTTCAATCCCTGAGTTAGGAAGATCCACGGAAAAGGAAATGGCAACACACTCCCGTGTCCTTGCCTGGGAAATTCCATGGACAGAGGAGCTTGGTGGGCTGTACTCCATGGCAACACAAAAGAGCAAGACACAGCTTGGTGACTAAACAATAACAGCAGTTACGTGGCAGTCTGGATGGAAGGGAGTCTGGGGGAGAATGGATACATGTACTTATGTATGGTGGAGTCCCTTTGTTCTTCATCGGAAACTACACTATACTGTTAATCAGCTATACTCCAATATAAAATAAAATATTTTATTAAAAGCCAAAAATGAATAACAATACAGTGCAAACTGGGGTTGAAGAGCAAGGAAGGAACATTGCAGAAGTGAGCATGGGAATGTTTTCAATACATGAGGACATGCTAAAAAAATGATAGAATAGACTAGTAATGGTGTTAGTGAGATGAGCAGGAGGGAAAGTCTGTGCGAGAATAACCACAAAGCTGAAGAGAGAGACAAGGATTGAGATCAAGAGGGGAACTAGGCATTGGAAACAATTTGCCATGGTTGAATCCAGCTTAACTCTGCTTTGTAACTATGATGTGATTGTCGTTGCATTTTTATTTGATCCACAGCTTGCATTTGGCTCTCACCTGGGAAGGCCTTAAACACTTGTGACCTTTGATGATACACTCCCCTGGGTACCCTTTCCCCTCCCTCCCTGAGAGCATGCAAGCATGCGAGCACGCGGTAGCAGACTCATAGCTTCACTGCAGGGAGAGTTATACAGACACAGAGCATCTCAATTCTTAGAGCCACGGATACTGATTAACGAGCCTGAAATGGTCTCGTTCTCCAGACATAATTGTGAGTGAATCAGAGCAAGCTGGGCATTTCATGTGATGAAATCTGCTTGTTATAGCAGACACTTCTTATACTTCTGGGTTTCTGGTTGAGAGAGCTTCAGAAAGTGTCTACAATAAACAGGAGAACATTAAAGTCTAAAATAATCTAATCTCATTTCATGTGAAACCTGAAGATTTCTTGCAGAAAGATGACGGTTGTCTCAGCTCTGATACATACTAAGTACGAAATAACTCCTTTAGTATGAGAAAATTGATGAGGTTTGGGATGGCACAGTGTCTCTAAGGTAGGAAAACAGCTATAATCAAATCTATGGAAAGATTTTTCAAGATGCTGGCTTGCTTGAACTTTTTAGTTCTTTGGAGTCAATTTAGTTTATAAATTGATAACTATGCATTGTGTTACTTTGTGGTCATTCCAAAAAGGTCAGTTGACCTCATTAAAAGTCTTATGCACTTTATTGCTGTTTTATTTCAAATGTTTCATGACATCTTTGGAAAATATGCACTCCGGGATCCTAAAATTGTATACCGGAAAGGATATTAATTTTGAAGGTAATCTTGAAGGTGGATTCATACAAGTCTGACTCTGGATTGATAACAAAGTCAGCTTTGTAGTGTTACATGAATGGTTCATGTAATGACAGCCATAGTCCTTTGTACAGAGCCAAAGATTTCAAGGTGGAGAATCATTCCCCGCGTCAATGGTGCTATGACTTTGGGGGTATAGAGATTTCCAGAAAGAATATCAACATGGGAATCTTCTTTTTGAACATTTGGATTATTCTAGAGCCAAATCCTGCTCACAAAGATGATTTGCTGGTGTAAGTACCTAACTGCTTGGACATGTGATAAGTTGGAAGGTGTAGTTCCTCACTAATTTTGCCCCCAGTTAGTAGACTTTATCTAGGAAATGATTTCAGACCTCAAATGCTACCCTAGTGGTCAGATATTTAGTTTTGTTTCTCCAAGTTTCCCCAGAAATTGTTCCTTCAAAAATAGATTTTGGAAGACAATATTAGGGTCTTGTTATGAAGATGGTATTGAGGATTATTTTGAAAATGTTAACCTTGTGAGATCAGATATTCTTGATTGGGCATATCAAAATAAAAGTTGCCATAAAGTGATACTTGAGGTTCCCTTAAGCACTATAGATTTAATAAATGTCTGAATATTCTTCAGGGAGCTTTTTTTTTTTTTTTCAAGTGAAGCAGGACTAAGGAGATGTGGGACATAAAATTCTGGACTTTGCTAAGAAATACTAACATTACTTCAGTGAATATTATCTGTTTCACTTAAAGATTATGTCATCTGCAAATAGTGAGTTTTACCTCTTTCCTTCCAATTTGGATGCCTTTTATTTCCTTTTCTTGTCTGGTTGTTATGGCTAGGACTTCCAATATTATGTTAAATGACAAGGGAAAAACATAAAAGCATATGTGATGCAGCAAAAGCAAGACTAAGAGAAATTTATTTCTCTTACATTAGAAAAGACGATAAATCTAAAATCAACAATCTGAGGTTCCAACTTAAGAAGCAAAAAGGGAACAAGGCAAAAATGATGAAAGAAATAGTAAAAATAAGAAAAATTAAATAAAATAGAAAGGTTAACAACAAAATTAGTAAAAAAAAAAAAAAAAAAATTATCAATGTCCAAAGCTAGTTCTTTCATGAGGTCAATAAGACTGATCTAGCTAGATTTTCTGAAAATAAAGAGAAAGAATACAAATTACTATGGACAAGAGTGAAAATGAAATTATCACCACAGATCTTACAGATATTAAGAGAATAATAAGAGACCACAATGAACAACTTTATGCAAACAAACGTAACAACTTAGATAAAATGGGCAAGTGTTGGGAAAACACAAGTTGTCAAAAATTGGTGTCAGCCTGAAGGGAAAGGACAAAAATGTTGGCTGCAGATCCCAACATCAACCCAACTTATATGAACTGTTTCATCTTCTGTTTTCAGAGCTGAGGATACTTGTGGGATTAGATCACATGTTACATCTGAGGCTTCGGGAGGAGCAAGAATGCCTGTTAAACCTCAGCATAAGTAGCAATTCATGATAATGGGGAAAATTAAAGGAAAGAGGCAATGGCTCTGATTTGATCAGAAATTATTTCTGGATACTTGTGAGATCAATGGGCTTCCCAGGTGGCATTCGTGATAAAGATCCTCTCTGCCAATGCAGGAGACATAAGAGATGCAGGTTCGATCCCTGGGTCGGGAAGATCCCCTGGAGGAGGAAATGGCACTCCACTCCAGTATTCTTGCCTGGAGAATCCTGTGGACAGAGGTGCTTGGTGGGCTACAGTCCATGGGGCTGCAAAGAGTTGGACATGACTGAAGTGACTGAGTATGCAGGCACATGAGATTAACTACCCATTGTTTTAATTGGTGTAGCACCTATATTCAAGGTTTCAGGACAAATTGAAAGGAAAATAAAATCCTGTCCCTCACGTTTTCATGACAATCTACTGTCCTCGTTCAGAAGTTGGATCAACTGTAGTATAAAAAAAGAGCACATCTTCATAGTTGTTGGAAATTTTCTCTAGACCTCACTATGTGCATTCTTCCTAATGTTAGTTTATGATTCTCTTCAATTTCCTTTTCATCTAAATTCCTGAGTATTTTGACAGAACAGTTGGCACTTGAACATAAGATAAGGCGAGTGGGCTCTTTATTAACTCAAAATTCTACCTTTTCCGTTTTCTTCAATATCTCCCAGGACTTTTGTAATAATATGCAAGTGGAAAGTGAGTCTCTCCAAATATTGTGCCAAAGATCTCAAAACAAGAAGAAGAAAAGTTACAACTAGAGCTGAGTTGTTGTTTTTTTTTAATTATGAGTCCTATTTACATTATATTATAGTGTTTCCTTTAGTCTGGTGGTAGAACAGCTGTTTAAAACGTACTTAACATTTCAAGCAACCTTTCAAAATTACATTCATTTCATAAGTAGAACTCTGCCAGCAGAAAGGAAAATGCAAGTCTTTCTGGGGTTTAGGGGGTCTCCTGTCTTTAAATCCTTTCTTCCTTCAAAGCCTAGGAAGTTCCTAATCTCCTAAGCAGAGCCTGAAAAGAGAAAGTCAATCAAGCATGAAATAGTGCTCCTTACTGGCCCATTAGGCTAACAAATGAGGCGAGTGTAAAATACCACCTTACAAATTGCCGCTCCTCTGCTCTTGTGTGTGTGCATGGTAACTGCATTGGATTGACTGGTAAAGGCACATAAACAGCATTTATTTTACAATCTGGAAACAGAGGAAAGAAGACCATTTCCTGTTGTCTAAGGGGCAACACTTCACACACTGGGCTCTGAAAAAACAGAGTTGGTGTCCTCACTGTGTATTTGAGAAATAAAAAACACTCTGCAAACGCTTACTGAACTGAATCAGGGGGTTTGGAATTCACTTTTTTTTTTTTTTTTCCGAAGAGGTCCTTTTCAAATACCTATGATTATTTCCCAAAGAAAATGTATTCCTGTGGAAGGGCCTAAGTGTTAGGATTTTATTCTCATCTCTGCACAAACTCAATTGACCTTATACAAGTGGGAAAAAATCTGAGGATCTCTCTCTCTCTCTCTCTCTTTTTTTTTCCGGTCAAATGGGAAGAATATTCTCTGCTTTTGTAGAACTATATGAAAGAGAAATTTGGATGTAAAATTTCTTTGGTAATTATGATGGAACGACACCTATTTGAAAAACTGCATTTAAGTATTAAAATTGCATGCTATATATGAAATTTAGGAAAATGGTACTGATGAACCTATTTGCAGGACAGGAATAGAGGCACAGACATAGAGAACAGATTTGTGAACACAGCAGGGGAAGGAGAGGGTGGGAGGAATTGAGAGAGTAGCATTGAAACATACGCATTATCATATTGAAATAGATAGCTGGTGGGACGTTGCTGTATCTCACACAAGGAGCTTCGCGCAGTGCTCTGTGACAGCCTAGAGGGGAGGGATGTGGGAGTGGGAGGGAGGCTCGAGAGGGAGGGCCATACTTGTGGCTGAATCGCATTGTCGTACGGCAGAAACCAATGCAACATTTTAAAGTAATTATCCTCCAATTATTATTATTATTTTTAAGTGGAAAAGTACACACACAGACACACACAGGCAAAACTGTATGCTTTCTGTGGTCTGGTCTGAAGTATGATCCCAAATAGTCAAAACCATAAAATCAATGGAAGTTTTTTTTCATTCAGAGCCAAAAATATTCATTCAGTTCAGTCGCTCAGTCATGTCCGACTTTTTGCGACCCCATGAGGGAGCACGCCAGCCTCCCTGTCCATCGCCAGCTCCCAGAGTTCACCCAAACTCAAGTCCATCAAGTCGGTGATGCCATCCAACCATCTCATCCTCTGTCCGTCCCCTTCTCCTCCTGCCCCCAATCCCTCCCAGCATCAGGGTTTTTTCTAATGGGTCAACTCTTCGCATGAGGTGGCCAAAGTATTGGAGTTTCAGCTTTAGCATCATTCTTTCCAAAGAACACGCAGACTGATCTCCTTTAGAATGGACTGGTTGGATCTCCTTGCAGTACAAGGGACTCTCAAGAGTCTTCTCCAACACCACAGTTCAAAAGCATCAATTCTTTGGCGCTCAGCTTTCTTCACAGTCCAACTCTCACATCCGTACATGACTACTGGAAAAACCATAACCTTGACTAGATGGACCTTTGTTGGCAAAGTAATGTCTCTGCTTTTGAATATGCTGTCTAGGTTGGTCATAACTTTCCTCCCAAGGAGTAAGCATCTTTTAATGTCATGGCTGCAATCATCATCTGCAGTGATTTTGGAGCCCCCCCAAAATAAAGTCTGACACTGTTTCCACTGTTTCCCCATCTATTTCCCATGAAGTGATGGGACAGGATGCCATGATCTTCATTTTCTGAATGCTGAGCTTTAAGCCAACTTTTTCACTCTCCTCCTTCACTTTCATCAAGAGGTTTTTTTAGTTCCTCTTCACTTTCATTAGTAGCCAATAAAGATGAGAGTAAATATCAAGTAAGACTGTTACTTATGAATTAAATAATAGAGGATCACTATCTAAATGTCTCTTTGAATTATGGAACATCAACACTGAAAACTATTGGGCCTCCGCATTCAGTTGGAAAGGAAATAAAAGTCCTTATTTTAGTTAAAAAATTAAATAAAACAGAAATTAAAATTAATAAAGTGCTTTCCTTGCACACTAAGAGTGGAAAATATCAGAGCTTAATATGATCAAGGAGAAAAAAAAATATGATCAAGGAGGCCAACTAGAAAAACCAAAAATATTTTTTGTGACGTTTAAAATTTTTTATTGTGAGCTGTAAATATGTGGGTCACTAAAACTATTGAAAGGGCCTTTGATGCCGTGAAACTTCAATATCAAAGCTAGAACTGAATCTTTTGGAAATATTAAAAAAAAATCCTTTTCTTCTATCATATAAATAATGTAATAAGTAATGCCAAAAGTTGAAGATTAGTGGGGAAAGGACAAATTGTACACAGGTGCTTCTATTTCACATCTTGAATATGTTTTCCACATTTAAAATCACCTAAAATGCTACTAATAAATACTATTTTAACCTTTAACTTCAATATGTATCCAATTTTATTCAAAACTATAAAATAGCAAGCATATAATATATTCACCTCAACTACATTATTCACATTGGATGTGTAACAGTTTTTGTAATATAGTCATGATTATAAGCTTTCTGCCTAAAAATTGTTATTCAAATAGTCAACATGGAGCCTATAAAAGAATTTTAAGAAAGAAAGCATAACCAATGTTATAAAGGCCAATATACTGGCATGTTGCCAAGCATGGCACCTACCCATATAGGCTGCAAATTCAGGTTCACCTGCACAACTTTTAAGTAGAAAGGTCTTACTAAGGCCATATTTTGTTGATAAAACAAAATCAGCCCTTCAGCCCCAGTCCCATTTCTTGTCACCCTGATTATTGACCTTTCACCTATCTTGACCCAAATTATAATGCATTACTGGAAAGACTACAAAGAATGGATTGAAGTATTGCTACTTTTGCAAAGTTCCCAGTTGGTTTTTAATCCTTTAAGCAGAATTAATTCTATGAGGAAATTTTATAGCAAACCTAGAAAATTATCTATGAATTCAGAGTAGCAGGTATACTTGTCTCAGATGACCTTAGACTGTCTGATGTACACGAACCACTTGGCAGAAACAATGTGTGCATCTTATCAATGTCAGCTTTTAAGAGAGTGTCTCATTCAACTCTGAAGAAAGGGAAAGTGGTAATTATGTCCACAGCAGAAGCTATAGGCTTCCTTCCTTTCCCTTGTCCTTGTTCCTTTGTCCTCAGTTCTGACATTAAAATACTCTAGAACATGAATTTTCAACAGAGACAATTTTGCCCCCAAAGGAGCAAAAATTAATTCTTGTTTTCAATTTTTATTGGAGTATAATAGTTTTACAATGTGTTCATTTCTATGGTACAGCAAAGTGAATCAGCTGTACACATGCATATATCCCCTCTTGTTTGGATTTCTTTTCCATTCAGGTCAACACAGAGCACTGAGTAGGTCCCTTGTGCTATACACTAGGTTCCCATTAGTTGTCTATGTTATACATAGTAGTACATTATATGTCAATCCCAATCTCCCAGGTCATCCCACCCCCTTCCCCCTTGGTACTGGTAAGTTTATTCTTTCTGTCTGAGTCTATATTTCTTCTTTGCAAATAAATTTCTTCTTTGCCAAGTCCATCTGTACCATTTTGAGATGAGAGAAAGGATGTTAAATGTTACTCCAAACACCCACAGTACAGAAAGACATTTACAGTACACCTGTGTATTAAAATGATATAGTTGGGGGATATAATAAGGGGGAAAATGTCTATTTTCCCCCAATAATAAGTAAAAGGTTGAGAAACACTGCTTAACAGGAAAAAAAAAGTATTCATCTTGTTCAAGTTTTAAAATTAAATAAAATGCAATATAAAAATATAAATGGTGAATGCAGTCTGAAGGTCACCTAGGCAGGCAACAAATGGGAAAAAAAAATTATGTGCTGGAGGGGAAATAATTGCCATTTGTTAACAGTGATGAAAAGCTGCCTATTCATGGAAGCCTGCACATTGTTAAAAATGGGATGCTTTCAAAATTGGAGCACGCAGAGGGTTACAGGAAAATTTCCCCAGAATACTGATGGTACAACGGCATGGTGCACAATGTTGTTGGTACATAAGCTGGTATTTGACTCATAGGGGCTGAATTGGAAGAGAAGAAACCAGAACCATAGACATCATAGTCAGTGTTGACTGGGGCAGACATGAACAAGAGACTGACATGTGACACTAAGTCATGAGATCAAAGTTTGTCTCCATTCTTCTTGGAGAGGAACTCATGGCATTTCACCAGAATGTCCCATGGCCTCCTTTCATCTTGTCATTGACTTGGAGACACTGGATGAGGAGATAAATGCTGAAATCTACTTGGCTTGAGTTTCCTACTCAGCAAGTCACAGCATAAATCTTGGTGAGTTTTAACGCTCACAAATGAAGTTTGTTAATGATCAGGATTGAAAGATAAAATCTTTATACTAATGTTTGGACTATGACATAAAACTAAAATTTTAGATGCTAATACAACACAGAGTAATAACAGCTTTAAAAATCCATCGTAATAAAGCTGTCATTTCAAGAAAATGGAGGCATTTCTGTGCTTCAAGAACTTCATCACCTCTTCCCTGGTGGCTCACCTGGTAAAGAATCTGCCTGCAATGCGGGAGACCTGGGTTCGATCCCTGGATTGGGAAGATCCCCTGGAGAAGGGAAAGGCTACCCACTCCAGTATTCTTGCCTGGAGAATTCCATGGACTGTATAGTCCATGGGGTCGCAAAGAGTCAGACCCAACTGAGTCACTTTCACTTTCACCTCTTCTACCAAGAACACTGCTGTCCTTTCATGATCCAACAGCCATTCCGAGCCACAAACATTTGGAGGAACCCTAGCCTTCTAATCCTGATCCTATCTCATGCTTTCCTTTCCTTTTGAAAAGGACCATGAAAGCTGAGCGCTGAAGAATTGCTGCTTTTGAACTGTGGTGTTGGAGAAGACTCTTGAGAGTCCCTTGGACTGCCAACCAGTCCATCCTAAAGCAGATCAGTCCTGGGTATTCATTGGAAGGACTGATGTTCAAGCTGAAACTTAGGCACCTGATGTGAAGAGCTCACTCATTTGAAAATACCCTGATGCTGGGAAAGACTGAGGGCAGGAGGAGAAGGGGATGACAGAGGATGTTTGGATGGCATTACTGACTCAATGGACAGGGGTTTGAGTGAACTCCAGGACTTGGTGATGGACAGGGAGGCCTGGTGTGCTGTGGTTCATGGGGTTGCAAAGAGTTGGACACGACTGAGTGACTGAACTGAATTGATGAATAAAAATGTAAAACAAGAGGACTCTGATGTCAAACTATCTACTTGACATCTCTGTTGAGATGTGTAAAAAGCATCTGAATAGTCATACTCAACACTGATCTCCTGAATAGACATACTCAGAACCACTTCCCTGGTGATCAGTGGTTAAGAATCCTCACTTCCCCTGCAGGAGGTGTGGGTTCCATCCAGTAAGATCCCATATGCTGAGCAGTGAGGCCAAAAAAAAAAAAAAGAAAAACCCAAAAAACAAAAACAAAAAACCCACCAACAAAACCAGGTGCCCTACTCTCTGCTCCTAACCTTAGTCTTCTTTTTGTCTTGATTTTTCTTTTCTGTACTTTAGTGAGTTTATTAGAAAAATCACAGATTTGTACCTTCAAAATAGACCTCTAGTTTAGCCCCTTTCCAAACCACAATCAATCCCCCACTTCCTTTACTGTTGAATTAATCTCCTCTACCTCCTAGCTTCTACTTTTATTTCCTAAAATCTGCTTTAAGCCAAGCAGCCAGATGATCTGTTAAATCATATCCGATCTTGTCACTCCTCTGCCCAAAACTCACAGATAGCTTCTATTTCAAAGTCAAAGTTCTTACTATGTTCATAGACACCACCTCCCAGCCACACACATATACCTTATCTAATATTCCTACCTCATTTCACTCCAGTTCTACCATCTTTCTTGGCATTTTTCAAACTTTCCAGAGGAGATCCTATCTCAAGGCTTTTAAATTTGCTCTTTCCTCTTCCTAAAATGATGGAACCTCAGATACCTTCTTGGTTAGTTCCCCCTTCCTTCATACCTTAATTCAAAATTCCTCTCGTTAAAATTTTTCACCAATTTCCTGCATGATCCAACTCATGGAATTTTATGCCTTCTTCTCTATGTTAATTGCTTCCTAACAGTATATATTTAACCTATTTATCTTGTTTACTGTTGATTTTTTACTACTGGACAATAAGCCCCACCAAGGCAGGAAATTTTGTCTGTTTTACTCACTGTTGAATCCCCATCACTTAGAACTGCATCTGTCACACAGTAGACATTATCTAGTGTGAAAAAAAAGTATTATTCACTCAGTCGTGTTCGATTCTTTGTGACCCTATGGACTGTACCCCGCCAGACTCCTCTATCCATGGAATTCTCCAGGCAAGAATACTGGAGTGGGTTGCCATTCCCTTTTCCAGCAGATCTTGGCAACTTACGGATTGAACCCTGTCTCCTGCATTGCAGGCTGATTTTTTGGCATCTGAGGCACCAGGGAAGCCCCTATGTACTATCTAGATAATTGTCAAATGAATGAATACATTTCCAAGGGTTTTATTTAGTAGCTTTGATTGAGTGGATATAGCAGAGGAGAGTCAGCTTTTGAAGGCCACTTAAAACATGATCTTCAAGTTTAATGTGCATTAATTCAGGGCTGCTATCAGGCCTTTGTAATCTTACTGGGCTCTGGGTCCCTTATGCATCTCATTGCCCTGGTCTGTCAGGTTCTATTTTATCTGCTTCGAGTCAGGAGAACTGAAGTCACTTCAGTTTCTCTCATCAAATTTCACTCACCCGCCTAAAGAAAATTCTACCCAAAGCATCAGGAGGTCCTGTAACAGGATGGGCTGGATGCACTGTGTTGCGCCACTTTTCCAGGCTACACAACTTCATTAGCAAATGCCTTTAATTGCAAGTGTTCTTCTTCTTCTTCCCAAGGAGAAATTATCCCTCTGGGTTATAATCTGACTAATGTAGCCAAAATCTTTCACCTACTCCTTCTTCTCCCTCACCTACTGTGTGTTTAACACAGAAACTGTCAGGCGAGCAAACTCTGTCTGTGAAGCGCTCCCTCTGTCTGTGTTTGGAGCATGTGAGGACCACATCTGAATGTTAGAGTTAACAAGAGGTTAAAGTATACAACCAACAAGGACCTACTATAGATCACAGGGAACTCTGCTCAGTGTTATGTGGCAGCCTGGATGGGAGGGGAGTTTGGGGGAGAATGCATACATGTCTATGTGTGGCTGACTCATTTCAAAATGATAGTGACTAAACAACAACAAATATGTATGGCTGGCTCTCTTTGCTATTCACTCGAAACTATCACAATATTGTTAATTGCCTATCAGTTCAGTTCAGTTCAGTCGCTCAGTCGTGTCCAACTCTTTGTGACCCCATGAATCACAGCACGCCAGGTCTCCCTGTCCATCACCAACTCCTGGAGTTCACTCAGACTCACGTCCATTGAGTTAGTGATGCCATATACTCCAATATAAAATAAAAAGTAAAAAATTTATAAATAATAAATATATATGGGTCACTGTGTGTGCTGTGTTTAGTCGTGTCCGACCCTGCGATTTCAAGGACTGTAGCCCGCCAGGCTCCTCTGTCCATGGGGATTCTCCAGGCAAAAAATACTGGAGTGGGTTGCCATGCCCTCCTCCAGGGGATCATCTGGACCCAGAAATTGAACCAGGATCTCCTGCATTGCAGGCTGATTCTTTACCAGCTGAAGCTCCAAATGTATATGCGCAATGCATATTTTCTTGAAAAAAGAATAAACAGGAGGCAAGAGCAAGAGGAGCACAGATGTTATGGAGAGGCCTCACTTTCTGAAGAGTGAGTTAGCCTGGTAGATGTGCTGGGCTGATCGGGGGAAGGAAGCAGCGCTCCGCTAAGATTCACTGAATCACTCCAGATCCGCGTCTGTCCAGAACGATCAGAGATTACAGAGCCAGGGAGTAGAATCTGAATTGTGATCCCAGAGACGGCTGTGATCAGAGGCAGGAAAATAATAAGTTCCAAGTCTCTGGAGTGAAGGTATAAATGGAAAAACAAGAAGAGAGAGTTCCAATGGATAATGAGACACAGAAATTTTAGGGTAGGCAATTCCCACCCGGAACAGGAATGATGAGAGGGGACCCAGGACCTGCTTTTATGAATCCCCACTTTAGGGCAGCTTGTGTGTCCTTTAATAACAAAAGAGTTCTTTAATCATCTTTTTGGAATTAGGTGGGAAGAATGACACTATTTCTGAAATAGCCTCACACCAGCAACTGAAACCCAGAGCACAGTGGCTGACCTGCAATGCACACAGAGCACAAAGCCACTACCACACTAGTAGAAAGCCTTTTGGAAGATGCTGGAAGACTCAATACCAGAGATGTATTTTGTCTCATCCATCAAGCAGGTTTCTGGAGAAGGGACTGGCAATCCACTCCAGTATTATTGCCTGGAGAATCCCATGGACAGAGAAGCCTGGCGGGCTACAGTCCGTGGGGTTGCAAAGAGCGGACACAACTGAGTCACTAACACATATCAAGCAGGTTACCAAAAGCTCCCCTAATTCTACCTCCTAAAACTTGGGAGATTTTATTGACAAAAGTATTTTTTTTACAAGGAAACCGAGGAACATTCTGTTGAAAGCATCAGCAGTGCTGGTGGAGTTCAAGTCAGTGACTAGAGCTGCAAGATTACATTTTCACCACATCCGACCATTAGTTGTGTGATCCATGTTTCCAGTTTGTCAAAGAACACCTTTTCCTAGATGTGGGGAGTGGCTTCAAGCTCCTTCTTTGCCAGTTAGGTGGGCTTGAGATTCAAAGTCCTTTGGGTTTGTCAAAAATGGCATACACAGACCAAAGCAGAACAACCATATGGGGATGCTTACTCACTGAGTAAATGTAGACAATATGGGACAATGTAAATAGTATCTAAGTAATAAAAGATAATGGTCAACACAGCAGGTCCGGTTCAGACAGTGTGAGCCTCTGCCATCTAGCCACTACTTGGTTTTGCTCAAGTCACTATTATGGGATTGGTCAAAAAGTTCATTCAGACTTTTTCATAAAATGGTACAGAAAAAAAACAACAACAACTTTTTGAGCAACCCAGTATCTCCACAGCTGTAAAGGAATCCAGACATCCAGTGTGAATTTGACATAAAAAAAACAGGAAAATTAGGAACATGTTCAGATGCCCAGGGTACTGGGAGATGTTTAAGACATGACACAGTATTAAATACTAAACACTGCTGCTGCTGCTAAGTCATTTCAGTCGTGTCCGACTCTGTGCGACCCCCTAGACGGCAGCCCACCAAGCTCCTTTTTTCCCTGGGATTCTCCAGGCAAGAACACTGGAGTGGGTCGCCATTTCCTTCTCCAATGCGTGAAAGTGAAAAGTGAAAGTGAAAAGTTCAGTGGTGTGCGACTTTCAGCGACCCCATGGACTGCAGCCCACCAGCCTCCTCCATCCATGGGATTTTCCAGGCAAAAGTACTGGAGTGGGGTGCCAATGCCTTCTCCAAAATACTAAACACTAAACTTGGCTAAAAGCATAAGATTCAGGGCTGATATTTCATTTATACATGCTGCTAGTTCTATGTACCAAATGTGGTCGCCTAATGGGTCCAGAAAGAACTGAACACAGAGTAGAGTATATATAGCTAATTAATATGCACTAACATTTATGGAGCATTTACAATGTGCCAGGATCTATGCTAAGTTAATTACACTGATTCTATGAGATATATAGTATTATTCTCATTTTCTGAATGATTGACGTTTAAAATGTTAAACAATGTACCCAAAGTCTACAGCTAGTTATGAAAGAGATGGGGAAAGACACAGACCTGTCTGATGCAAAAGCCCATGTTCATAGTCATTAAACATTCTACATCTCAATGTAGCCCAGAAGGAAAGGCAAACTATGATTATTTAAAATTTGATCAGAGCGTTTTAGAGCTGAAAGGTGATTGAGACATGGCTTTTTGTTCCAAATATCTATCACTCTCCTTCCATCAGGCAATCAGAAATGAGGGTATTAACTGTCAAATTACTAAAATGAGTAAGCTCTCAATTAACAGGTGAATGAACAAAGAAGATGTTGTGCATATACACAATGGAATATTATTTAGCCATAAAAAGAATGAAATTCTGCTATTTAAAAAATGTGGATGGACCTAGATGCTACTATGCTTAGTGAAATAAGTTAGACAGAGAAAGATAAATACTTTATATTATCAGTTATATATGGAACCTTAAAAAGAAACCAAATGAATAAATATAACAAAATAGAAAAAATAAAAAATAAAAAAATAAAATGAGTAAGCTCATTCCATCTTCTGTGTTTCTCATTAGAGAAGCAAACTTGTAATACAGACATCCTTTTTTAAAAAATTATCATTTCTTCTAATATTTAATATGCTAACAAATACTTTGGCATTACAACATAGAATATATAATGTATATTCCAGGATAAAGGGCTTCCCTGGTAGCTTAGACAGCAAAAGAATCCACCTGCAATGCAGGAGCCCTGGGTTTGATCCCCGGGTTGGGCAGATACCCTGGAGGAGGGCATGGCAACCCACTCTAGTATTCTTGCCTGCCTGGAAAATTCCCATGGACAGAGGTGCCTGGCAGGCTACAATCCATGGGGTCACAGAGTCAGACATGATTGAGCAAGTAAGTACACACACACACATTCCAGAATATAATCAACAATATAAGAGGCTAAAAGTTAATAGCTCTGGGCATTGATGAATCAATTATCCTTCTAAAATCAGTCACCCTTTAAAGAATCACAGTGAAGACAGCCTAAAAAAAGTAACAAAATCAAAATTCCAGAAAAAATAATTCTGACAAGAACTTCCTCTGTAGGGTGTTAAATCAGAGACTTGACTGTAATTTAGCATATCATTTGGCACAACCCTAAAATCTCATTCATACCCCACCTGGGATCTTTAATTTGTGAGTCATATAGCATACTCTATGGGCTGCCTGGTGGGCTGCAGTCCATGGGGTCATGAAGAGTCGGAAACGACTGAGTGACTTCACTTTCACTTTTCACTTTCATGGAGAAGGAAATGGCAACCCACTCCAGTGTTCTTGTCTGGAGAATCCCAGGGATGGCAGAGCCTGGTGGATTGCCATCTAGGGGGTCGCACAGAGTCGGACATGACTGAAGCGGCTTAGCAGCAGCAGCAGCAGCATGGGCTTTCCAGGTGGTTCAGCAGTAAAGAATCTGCCTGCTGTGTAGGAGACATGAGTTCAATCCTGTGTTAGGAAGATCCCCTGAAGGAGGAAATGGCAACCCACTCCAGTACTCTTGCCTGGGAAATCCCATGGACAGTGAGTTGGACACGACAGAGCATGCCCAAGTAACATGCTCTATATGCAGGAAAAGATGATGTTTGCTCAAGTGTAACTATTGTATGGGGGCAAAAAATGAGAGAAGAAAACTTATTGTCCAGACTGATGCTCTTAAAAAAAAAAAAAAAATCTGTCTCTTCTCTTGGCCATGCCATGGGAAGTGTGGGGTCTTAGTTGCCCCATCAGGGATAGAACCTGTGCCCTCTCCAATGGAAGCCTGGAGTCGTAACCACTGGACCACTAGGGAAGTTCCCAGACTAAAGCTGTTAATAAGGATTATGTCAACTACCTACACATTGTAGCAAGGAGAAACATGCACGTTTATGTCAGACACACTCCGTGTTTCTGTGCTAGCTAGAGATATTTTGTGCTTTCACTAGGAAAACTGAAGTAACTGATATTAGATACCGAAAACCCTTTGATATCTTTAGTGCTCCCAATTCGATAAGCCAAGTCATAGATTGTGACTTGCGTTTTTAGTCAAAATACAGGGTAGACGTTAAAAATCATACATTCCAGAGCCAGCTAGTCTTGGCTTCAGTGTCAACTCCATCATTTACTATTTATGTGACCTTCTGTGCCTCCAATACCTTATTTATAAAATTGGGGGAAGAGTATACAGTATGTACTAGTAGGTTGTTCTGAGGCGTGGAAGAGTTTGCATATGTGAAGTGTTTTGTACAATGACGTGGCGAGTGTTATATGTGCTTGTAGTTATTATTATTAAATAAATAACCTACTGAAGAGTACATTTGAAAAGGGATCACTTTGTGACCTCTATTATCAGATTGGAGGCATGTTTTCTCATAAAAAACATAAGCTTGAGGATATGACAAAAAGACTTCTTAAAATTCAGCAAACCTTTTTAAAATTACAGGCTTAAAGGAAAAAGAGAATGATAATTTTTCCGATGAAGTATTAAAACAGTACTGAAATCAAGTCACTGAATATGAATGAGACAGTAGCCAGGGTTGTTTCTCTGTCTTACAAACAAATAAGGCTAGAGGGGGGAAAATAGCGTAACTTATCAGAGCTGTACATACCAAGAAGTAATTTCAAGTTAGTTGTGCATCTCCCCAGCACTCCTTAGAAGACTAGTAACACTCCGAGTATTTAAGTCTTGTCTCCTGATAATGTCTAGAAATAAAGCAAAGTGGTCCAGGCTGAAGGGAAAGAGAGAAATAGAAATCTTTCCGAGCGAAAGAGTCAACAGTAAAATAACCACGGGGACACGATTGTGAAAATAGCTGACTCACTGCTTGTGAGCCTCTCTCTGTGTCTTGGCAGCATCAGTAGCCTCTGATGAAAATGAGAACACAAAGATTTATTTATGTCTATTATTATCTTAGTCACCTGATTCCCTGCATTGTAATTTCTCCTTTGAGTTAGTGAGTTGATTCTGCTAAAATTTTGCTGCAAAAAAGTGCCTTCCCTGTCAGAGACAAGAACTAATACTGCCAGGTCTCCCTTCAAGTCTAGCTAATGCCAGCAGCCACTTGATTTCTGTGTGATTACAGGAGCCCTGAGATGTGACTCAGCCTTGACAATACATTCCCTGCCTGCTTATTCTTGCCATCATTTCTCCCTAATTGTAAGCACAAAGGTCTCTAGGTGAGATGACTAATTGATTGACTCTTTTCTTGATGGAAATGTTATCCCCAAGAGAGAGAGGCTGGGAGGGCAAATCAGGATACATATGTCGATGAGGACAGGCAGCAGGAGAGAGGAATGTGTATTGCCAAGGAGTGGGGTTGCTAAGGAAACATATTCCACAGTCCAGTATCAACTAGCCAGTGGTGGGATGAGGACTGCTCCTGGCAGCTCCTGCAAGCCCACTGGGAACATCTCTCTCCAACTCTACATTCAGTTGCAACATGGTGAACTTGGTGGTCATTTGAAACTGTGCGGATATTTACACCACGGGAATTGGCAAATACTACAAATTAGGTCTTTTTTTTTCCCTTTGCCTTTAATGTCCATTGTTCCTAGGTGGCGCTAGTGGCAAAGAACCCACCAGCCAGTACAGGAGACTCAATAAGAGGCATGGGTTCAACCCCTGAGTCAGGAAGATGCCCTGGAGGAGGGCATAGCAACCCACTCCAGTGTTCTTGCTTTGGAAAATCCCATGGACAAAGGAGCCTGGCAGGCTACAGCCCATAGGGTCGCAAAGAGTTGGACATGACTGCAGCGACCTGGCATGCATGCACAGATCGATGAGCATACCACTGACAGTGGCTGATCCATCATAAGTAACATGCCTGTGTGTTAGTCGCTCAGTCGTATCCGACTCTTGTGACCCCATGGACTGTGGCCTGTCAGGCTCCTCTGTCCTTGGAATTCTCCAGGCAAGAATACTGGAGTGGGTAGACATTCCCATCTCCAAACATGCCGATAAACCACCACGAATACTCTCACCTGGGTTAGTTTTTTCCAGCAGGAATGTAAAACAGGAAGGTAAATATCGAATGAGTTACAGGTTAGTTAGAAGTGGCAATACGTGCTATTGCTCTGAAGGGCAAAATGCTATTTTTATATTCCCCTCTAATCCCTGCACTTGCTTCTATTGAATCTCTTATTGTTAGAACAGGTATTGATCTAGTTCCCTATATTCCTCTTATCCATAACCTGGTGAGTTCCTTAAGGCTAGAACCACATATGACTTAGTTTCATGTATCCAGTGTTTGGTCATGTCTAACAAAGTTCTGATGGTTTCTAGAGTGGCTGCCTCCCGATTTCTTCTCCTATGGTAGAATGAAAATATTACATGTTCCAACAATCTTTTGAGATTATTGTAATAATAACATGGCAAAAGACAGCCACTCTCCTAGGTCGAAATCTCAAATATTATTTCCAAAGAATGCTAAAAAATGCAGAGCATGATATGACTATCCATATTTGTTGGATGCATTGGAGATAGTCAGATAGTATTTAAAAAATCAGAAAGATCTTGGTCAAAACAATGTTTTGCCACTTCTGAACTATATGTGAAAGTGTTAGTCCCTCAATCCTGTACGACTATTTGTGACCCCTATGGGCTGTACCTTGCCAGGTTCCTCTGTCCATGGGATTCTCCAGACAAGGATACTGGAGTGGGTTGCCATCCCTTCTCCGGGGGATCTTCCCGACCCAAACAATGAACATGTGTCTCCTGCATTGCAGGCAGTTTCTTTACTATCTGAGCCACCAGGGAAGGCTCTCAACTGTATAAGCTTTAGAAAATCATGTAACTTTAAACTTTAAGCAAACCATGTTGACCCCATTTCCACATTAATTTATAAGTATATAAATCCTAGCTCATGGAGTTAACATGAGAATTGTAATGAGATTTCCCTGGTGGCTTAGAGGTTAAAGCATCTGCCTATGATGAGGGAGACCTGGGTTCAATCCCTGGGTCAGGAAGATCCCCTGGAGAAGGAAATGGCAACCCACTCCAGTACTCTTGCCTGGAGAATCCCATGGACGGAGGAGCCTGGTGGGCTACAGTCCACGGGATCACAAAGAGTCAGACGTGACTGAGTGACTTCACTTCACTTCACTTCATTACATATGAAGCTTGTAACCAGTGCCATTGTTGATGGATAGTAGATGCTTGACAGATATTAATTCCTTTCCCTTTCTTCTATGTAGCAAAACCTTTGTACAAACCAAACTGCCCAATGATGTGAATCTCTATCATTTCAATCACAACAGTCATCCTCAGCACAAATGGAGTTTCTATGGACAAGCTTTTCAAAGTGATGATCTCATATATTAGTAACTAACCTCTTTAAGAAAGTTAAAATCCAGGCCACTTTAGGTGTAATTCTGTTCTACAAAGAAGAAACAAAATTCCAGTCAATTAATTACCACTATCAACACACCAGCAGACAAATGTCTTCCAGGAAAAGCCTTTGGGAAGTTTTAGGCAGAGCATAACTTAATTTTTTGTAGTACTGTTAAACGTCTGTATGCCATCCCTCTTTCACAACATTTAGCATAATGTGATGCTCACAGTCGGAGGCTATTTGCATTAAGTTGTGTAACGCATGGAAGATGCCTCTTTAAACCAGCCGGGGACATCAACTTGCCTGTGCTTGATAGATTGGTTTTCTCCTTCTGGGCCCAATTTATGAACTGAGTCAAGTGAAGCCCAGGGCTCTCATCTTTTCAAACAAGTATATTAAACTGAGACTGGAGCAGAGGAAGAGAAGCTTTACCAGACATCTTTATCAGCATCATTTTTTTTTTTTTTTTTTTTTTTTTACTTATGGACACATTCACTCTATATCTAATTACACCAGTTTTGAAATATGAGTACAGAATTAGGACTGATGGCTGCCTCCTCTTTGATGAGTATTTCTTAGACTCTAGAACCTAAAGCAGCCGTGAAATTAAAAGACGCTTACTCCTTGGAAGGAAAGTTATGACCAACCTAGACAGCATATTCAAAAGCAGAGACATTACTTTGCCAACAAAGGTCTCTCTAGTCAAGGCTATGGTTTTTCCAGTGGTCATGTATGGATGTGAGAATTGGACTGTGAAGAAAGCTGAGCGCCGAAGAATTGATGCTTTTGAACTGTGGTGTTGGAGAAGACTCTTGAGAGTCCCTTGGACTGAAAGGAGATCCAACCAGTCCATTCTGAAGGAGATCAGTCCTCGGTGTTCTTTGGAAGGAATGATGCTAAAGCTGAAACTCCAATACTTTGGCCACCTCATGCAAAGAGTTGACTCATTGGAAAAGACTCTGATGCTGGGAGGGATTGGGGGCAGGAGGAGAAGGGGAGGACAGAGGAGGAGATGGCTGGATGGCATCACCGACTCGATGGACGTGAGTTTGAGTGAACTCTGGGAGTTGGTGATGGAAAGGGAGGCCTGGTGTGCTCCAATTCATGGGGTCACCAAGAGTCGGACATGACTGAGCGACTGAACTGAACTGAACTGAGAACCTAAAGACATGTTGCTTTCTCCAAACTTTAGAATTAGGAGACAGAACACCTTATCTGCCATAATCTATAGAAAGAGAGATGTCAGATTGCATCGTTAAGTTTCACAATAGTTGCTGAGAGAGTCACTCAGATTCGGATTACGCAGTTATAAGTGACTTTCTACCCACTTGAAAACAAGCACAGCTTGCACAGTTCGAAGTCATTATCCTGTTCTTTCAGCAGCAGCCAGAGTCTGTGTTAGTTGCTCAGTCATATCCTACTCTATGCAACCCCATGGACTGTAGCTCAGCAGGCTCCTCTCCGTCCATGGAATTCTGCAGGCAATAATACCAGAGGGGATTGCCATTCCCTTCTCCAGGGGATCTTCCTGACCCCAGGATTGAACCCGAGTCTCCTGCATTGCAGGTGGTTTCTTTACCATTGAGCCACCAAGAAGTCAGCTTAGAGTTTATTAGAGAAGTATCTTAATACTTGCTTATAAATGCCTGGATTCATCTCAACTTCTCTGTCCTCCCAAATCCTTCACATGTAAAATAATCTGTTCATGTACCTGTCTCTTTCATCAGAGTTAGCATCTACTCTAGGCTAGGAGCTGACTCTTTCTTCTTTCTGAACCTAGTGTGTTGACTGGTACACAGTAAACCCTCCAAATTTTCCCTCAGTTCACTCTTACTGCTAAATCCAAATTTAAAAGGAAGGACCGGGGGAAAGGTGATGCCCACCAATAATCGGATACAAATCTTATCCAGTCAGGTGAAGGAAGCAATGACTGCTATATCCCGAAACTTCTTGAAGTCGATCGTTGCCTCCCAGAGCACCTCTGGACTAATTAGATTAACTGTTACTGTCAGGGCTATCTAATTGCTTGTACTGAAGAAAGCAAATTGCAGACAGTAGATACCAGTGTAAAATCAAACAGAAAACAGGTGTCTGCTAATTAAAACTGAGATTTTAATGAATGACCCATGTGGTTTTGGTGAATAAATACCACTCCCAACATCTGGTGCATAATTAGACTCCTTGTCTTTCTTGCTATCTCTGTCTCTCAGTCTCTCTGTTTCTCTCTCTCCTCTCCTATCTTCCTTAGCCCGTTTTGCCAACATCCCAGAAAATAACCATGCTATGGTAAATTTTTAATAAAGCCCTGTAATCTTTAGTCTTTGCAAAGCAACAAAAGCAAATGTTTCTGTTCAGGTAACTGTGAGAAAACCATATATACATATGGTTTATGTATATGTATGTAAATGCATGTATATATGCATTTACCTAATAGTTTATACATTAAAGATAATAATATATTGGTAAAAGAGGCAACAGGCCTGGAAATGATGGGGAAAGATCATATTAAAACGTTTTAATGCTCGAATTGGTCATGGTACCATAGGGAAGACTTATTTATAAGTTCTGGTTCATCTAAGATTTGAGATTTTAGTTTGAGTTAATTGGGCTTCCTGCTGAGATGACCTCATCTGATGGATGTTGCTTTTTTGCTTTTCGATCCATTTGAAAGTAAGAGAGGAGAAGCTCATTTTAAAATATAATAATAAGTATATGGAATGTGCCTGGGAAGTAGGTTGAACTGTATAGAAAAGCTTCATATTCAGGGTAGCTGAAATAAGAGCTCTGACTTAGAATGACTTAATAGAAAGGACAGGAATAAATGTCAGGGCATTTTGTTGAAATCATCATTGTGGAAGCATTTTCCCACCATTAGTCTTTGTGCTTTTGAATGCTCCAATAAGTGAATTTCTAGCTGTAGTTATTTTATGCAATTAGACTTGACTGTAATATCGCAGCCACAGAAGCTTTGAACACGAGGCAAAGCTATCGAGTGCTGTGTCAACTCAAACAATCAAATGTGTTGCGAGCTAAGGAAATCAAGCGGCTCTGTTCAAGTCTCTTCACTCATTCTAAGGTGCTAGATCAAAAGACCAGAGGCTAAGAATGTGGACTTGCCTTACAGGTTAGGGGCTTTGGAACACTGTAAAAATTTAATTCAAGAATGGAACCCATATCAACATGACTACGAAACAAATAAGCACTGTGGCCCTCAGCAGAGGTTTTGAATAACATCTGAGGAGCTTGTGTTCTATTTCAACTGCCTTTTTATTAACAATATAACTATTGGGTATCCAGGGTTAAATCAACCTTGTATAACTAGAAAAACCAATTTTGTCATTATAAGTCATCCTTTTCCTGGATTGTTGAATTTGATTTGTCAACAATTTGTTCAAGATGTATTCACCAATATTCATGAGTTTGGCCCCCAGTTTTCCTATATTTGTACGTCTTTGTCTTGTTTTGGAATCAGTAGCTTCTATGTGTCTCCTTTTCCCCCCTCCTCTGAATGAGAACATCTATTGTGGTTTCCCTGCCCCATTTTCCATTGTTATATTTTAGTGATGGCAAAGAGGGAATAGTAACAACTTGTCTCTTTCACGTAATACTTTGCCAGAATATGAGAATCCATATATATAAATGGGGAGTAATGGACATCACCAGAATCCTGGATTTCCAGATGTGAGCAGTAAAAGGTTTGGACTTTAGTTCCACTAAGGAGGGCCTGAGCGTGTCTAATGTGTTTGGAGGAGTGTGAAATGCACATCTGATGATCAGAGGTGTTGGCTGTGACAAAACCTGCTGACCGATCTTCAGATCCATTTGCTATTCTTCCCAGCACTCAACTAGGCTATGTTTTCTGATCTTCCTGGCAATTAGGTATGATGGTCAAGGAAGTTCTAGTTATGGATGCTGAACAGAAAGTGATAAATATCATCTCCAGACCTACCTACACCAGAAGGTCCTTCTGTGGGTGATCCCCCATGTTCTTTTCCCTTTAACATGATGGCAAACACAACCATTTTCAGTCACAGTCAGAAGATATCCCCATTTCTGGCCATGCAGGATACCAGACAAGCAAATTCAAATCGTCTTTGGAAGAACACATTTCAGAGAGAGAAACTCAGGTAACAAAGAAAAAGTTACAGGGGAAATGAGTTTGTAAAAGTATTAATAATCACAACATGTACAATTTAATATCCCGCTACTGATTGAAAACAAGAAAAAATACTGCAAAATCAGAATCTCAAAAAGTTATCAGAATTTTATTATGAAACATGAAGACCTAATATATTTAAGAAAAACTTGTTCTCTGGTCATGGAATAGGTGACCTAGTGATTGGGAACACTTGGTAGATCACATGATAGAATAATAAACTTGCTTTTTAATAATCTACTGAGACAGTGGGACATATCTGTAGGAACAATTAGCATTACACCAACTAACACATTCTAATTTCTTCCTTCTCTAAGTCTGCAACTTCAGATATCCAGAGGACAAGCCAGACTCTGTGACTTCAGCTTACATTGCTCTTCATCTCTTTTTCATATGTCCCTTTTCTTTGGCCTCACTGCATCCTAGGTGTTTTTCCATCTGTCCTTTCACTCAATATCTCTTTACACTTGACTATTCTAGTAATATAAATTATCATATGACTTGCTTCTAAAAGAGTTATTATATTAAACTTTTTCCTTGGTCATTTTGTACTTCCTTCCTATATTTCCATATACCACGACCATGTTTTTCTTAAGTATATCAGGTCTTCATGTTTCATAAACAAATTCTGATAACTTTTTGAGACTCTGATTCTGCAATATTTTTCTTGCTTTCAATCAGTAGTGGATTATTAAGTTGTACATGCTGTGATTATTAATATTTTTACAAACTTCTTCCCCCTGTAACTTTTTCTTTGTTGCCTGAGTTTCTAGATCTGAAATATGTTCTTTCAAAGATGATTTGAATTTGCTTCTGTCTGGCGTCTGAAGACAACAGCACCCCAGGGCCACTTTGGGCTAAGCATTCAACTGAAGGTTATTGGATTTGGATGTTGGTGATATAGATGGATAGTATGCATTTTATCACACAAATAAGTATGGGTGAGTTATGACAGGATATTTTATAAGACACACTTTTTATCTCCCTTCTCATCATCTCCTTTCCTCCAAGTCAAGACTGGCAGCCAATCCTGATTTTTATCTCTCTCTGCAGGAGTTTTTCTTGTTGCTGTTACTTATCACACTGTTCAAGAGTTTCTTATTTTTCTTGGTGGGATGGTGTGAGAGGAAATTTACCTTTATTTAATGGCCTCCAATCTAACTCTTCTTCTTGCTTATGCCTTAGGTATTTTTTCTCCTGCATTTTCATATTGTAGGTAATTAAGCTCTAGCCTCTATGATTAGCAAATATCCTAGGCTGAATAATGGCTTCATAGTGCATTCATGACAAATACCTGTATTTCCACTTTTTCATAACTTCCTTCTATGGATGTTTTACTTTGGCTAACTTTTTATTCATATGTTATAAAGTATGCTGTCTCTATTTACCTAGACTTTTCTATCTTTATTTCTCAGAAGTTCCTTGTGGGCATTAAGCTCCTTATGGTGTCACCAATGAATTCTCTTCTCCCAGTTTTCATACACAACAATAGCTATAAACAGATATTTATGATAGCAGGGGAGGGTTTTCAACCTCAACTAAGGCAAGCAAACTGTATTGTTACAGGTACACAAATTCACATTTTATAGACTTACACGTTTATATAGAGAAATTTGTAAAGTGGATTAGTAAAATGGTGACTACAAACAAATGATTAGCAAAATAATAAATCACTATAAATAAATATAGTAAAATGATGACCATGAATAAATAGTAGAGTTCCATGAAAGCTGAAAGCACTCAAGAAATGTTGAATGATGATGACATCCTTAAAACAAAAAAAACTGACAATGGGATCTTGTTGGCAAGTGGAATTGATAAAAGGACCTGGTTCAAGTTTGTTTATACAGAAGGATAGATGGAAAAACCTACAGAGAGCAGTACCACACAGTATCATCTTACTTAAGAACTTTCAAACCTAATAGGAAAAATAAAATGATTCAAAATGCACTTTAAACATTATTTATAACCCACTTTGCTTCAACATATATTTTAGTGAGGACACTCATAATTTTTTTCATTACCTGCATGTAGCCTTATTAAAGTGGATCCAGATAGCAGCCTTGGAGCTGGAAGGCCAAATGTAAAAACAAACTTATTGATTTTTCTCTACTCAGAGGCAACATTTGCTGATATTGGCTCTTCATTCCCCAAATAGAAGGTGCTTATTTCACAAAGGTGGGAGCCTAGTCCTTTTTTGATCATGTTGACTTTCAGAAAGTCTCTTGTGGTATTCCTGACCTTACTTACAGAGTGACTATCATGGAAGATTCAACTCATTAAGCAGACATAAGAGATTCTGACTAGTTTTAAGGAAACCACTCCCTTAGATGATTCCCTCACATGGCATTCAAGCTGGACCATTGCTCATCAAAGCCACACTCTTGATTTATTTTGCTCATGAAATATGCAGAGGTCATGCTCCCACAAAATGAGCAGATCTAATCCTAAAAAGTGTGCTATCAGGCTTGCAAACTAACAATAAGATTTCTCTCCAGGCTGGCAGCTGACAGGTAGCCCTTTATTTTCCAAGACAAATTTGAAAATAATGGTACATCGTACTGGAGTACCTTGTTTGGGGCATTGTTTACATGGTACAGGAGTACCCGGTTTGGGGAATTGTTCTTTTTTCTTTTATGCATGAGAATATTTTTAATAGCTAGAAGAGGACCAAAACCCTCCTAGTTCTCTGCTTCTGGCAGCATGCCAGCTCTTCCATCTAAAGTGATCAAAGACTGTAAACACCACGTGGAAGAGTAAGAGATCTTTTTTAAGTAGTAGGACTTTATTGAAATTTTTGAAGCAGTAAAATTATGCAAGCATTCAAAGTGAAATTTGAGGAGTGCTGAGGTCATTTATATCTTTCAGGCTCTAAACCATAGGATCAAAAGGGAATCATTTCATAGAAATTTAAATCTCCCCTCCCTGGGCACACCAGTGTCATGGGAAGATTTACCATGGTCAAACACTCACAATAAACACTTTGTACTCATATCCAGCTCAGAAAGGTCCTTGATGTTGCAAAATCTAGCCTTTTGGAAGCTAAGGTAACATGTTCACCATCACCAAGGACTTAGCTTCTCTGAGCTATAGAGGATCTTGTGTTGCCAACATTCTCTATTAAGAAGAGATGGATGGGAATCATGAAATGAATTCATAGTACATATACTCTTTTCACATGGCATTTACGGAACCCAAACTATACTAACCAAACATGTTTGCTGCTTAGTATATTATCTTGCTTTCATGATAAAAAGATTTTAGTTTCTTTTAAATATAAAAAAATGCTTAAATTCAAGCTTATAAATATTCTCAATGCTACTCAGAAAGTTTCACCTGGGATATTAAAAGAGTAGTCAACTTGTAGTGAGAAAAGTTATAAAATTATAATGCAGTTTTAAAAAGGGTGTATCTATACCCATAATTTGTGTATCTACACCCATAATCACCCATGATTCTACCTACTCTTTCTTAATGAATATGATACCCCCATTCATGCTTTTCCTTAGATCTTAGGGCTTCCCTGGTGGCTCAGACGGTAAAGCGTCTGCCTGCAATGCGGGAGACCCAGGTTAGATTCCTGGGTTGGGAAGATGCCCTGGAGAAGGAAATGGCAATCCACTCCAGCACTCTTGCCTGGAAAATCTCATGGACGGAGGAGCCTGATAGGCTACAGTCCATGGGGTCACAAAGAGTCGGACACGACTGAGCGACTTCACTTCACTTATTTCCGTTCAGTTCAGTTCAGTCCAGCTGCTCAGTCGTGTCTGACTCTTTGTGACCCCATGGACTGCAGCATGCCAGGCCTCCCTATCCATCACCAACTCCCGGAGTTCACTCAAACTCATGTCCATTGAATCGGTGATGCCATCCAGCCATCTCATCCTCTGTCATTCCCTTCTCCTCCTGCCTTCAATCTTTCCCAGCATCAGGGTCTTTTCAAATAAGTCAGCTCTTTGCATCAGGTGGCCTAAGTATTGCAGTTTCAGCTTCATATTTATTTCAGGCAAGGCTTTATTCGAGTCCCTCTGCAGCAGGGGGCAGCAATAACAAACATCAGGCCCCCTTGCTTGCTTGCTCCCTAAGGAGGGGATGAGTTGTTCCTTATATGATGTAGGTTCAGAGATTGGGCCAGAGGGATGGCTTAGCTATTTTGCCCACCCCTTGGGTACTGTGTGAAAGGGGGTAATGCACAGTACCCTGCTTTTGCTCCCGATCCTCTGCCTTTGCTCCAGGTTCTTTGGAGCAAAGACAGCTGGGTTTTTGGTCTCTTGGTATAATTTGCACTAACTGCCCATAAATGTGTTATTTTCAGCCCCACACAGTTTCTCTGTATTTTGTTGCTGGAAGAGATCTACTCCACATTACTTGTGCCCATATACTGAAATACATGAAGCATATCATTACTTATTAGCATGTTTCTGATGCTTTCCTTACTAACATGGTTAATATTGCTCAATTGGTTCATAATTTGCCAAATAACTTAGGCTACCAATCAAATGAGGTTGCATATGCTCTCCCAGGGCTTCCCAGGTGGTGCTAGTGCTAAAGAACTCTCCTGCCAATGCAGAAGACTACAGACACGCAGGTTCAATCCCTGGGTTGGGAAGATTCCCTGGAGGAGGACATGTCAACCCACTCCAGTATTCTAGTGAGAGAATCCGATGGACAGAGGAGCCTGGTGGACTATAGTTCATGGGGTTGCAAAGAGTCAGACACGACTGAAGCAACTAAACATGCACACACTCATTGTCTCATAACATCTCACAACTTTGCTGCTGCTGCTGCTGCTGAGTCGCTTCAGTCATGTCTGACTCTGTGCGACCCCGTAGACGGCAGCCTACCAGGCTCCTCCGTCCTTGGGATTCTCCAGGCAAGAACACTGGAGTGGGTTGCCATTTCCTTCTCCAATGCATGAAAGTGAACAGTGAAAGTGAAGTCGCTCAGTCGTGTCTGACTCTTCGCAACTCCATGGACTGCTGCCTACCAGGCTCCTCCGTCCATGGGAGTTTCCAGGCAAGAGTACTGGAGTGGGTTGCCATCGCCTTCTCCAACAACTTTGTCTACTCACTCTAAATTTCCCTGGTGCCCAGTTGATCTCTTCCTGCTCTCACCCCACCTACTTGCATTCCAAATGAAAAATCAATGGCCCATTTTCTCTTATTCTGCTACTTGATGCAGAAATTAAAATATTTGTTTTATAGTCTTGTTGTTGTTGTTAAGTCACCCAGGACCAGTAATGCTGGTAATCCATCTCAAACAATTTCATTCTTCCCCATTCAATATACCCAGTGTCCCATGTGGCCATTTAGTCCTTTTTTGCTTTTTCAAAACCTTAGTGCCTGGGACTTTCCTGGTGGTCTGGTGGTTGAGGCTTCCCCTTCCAATGCAGGGAGTGTGGTTTCAATTCCTGGTCAGTGAGCTAAGATGCCACATACTTTGCAGCCAAAACAATGCAAAGCAAAATAAATAAATAAATAAATAAAATAAAATAGAAGAGACTTTGTAACAAATTCAAGAAAAACTTAAACAAAAATATTAAAATGAAAACCTCAACCCCTGACCTCTTACTGTCTTTACTTTTAGCGGTTGACTTCAACTCTGTCTCCCCCAATTTTCTTCTCCTTCCCCAAGTTTTCCTTCCTGCCTCTTGACTCATTCTTTCCTATTTCTTCAAGAAAAAAATCAAATACCCCTTCCTTAGCTGAAAGCTTGATTGGTGCTATTATCAGTTATTCCCTTTCTCTATTAAATCATCAGTTTTAAAGTCATAAACATGACAACCCTCATTATCTACTGTCTATACATAGACTCAAGAACATTTTAAATAACTACCTTTTCTGATCCTCCATCTATATCAAGCTATCTTTTCATCTTATATTTCTTGCCCTTCTAAACTTCTAACTATACTACCTCAGAGAAGGACGGGGTAATTCTCATACCGTCTAGCTGACGTGCTTATGAATCCACACACCCTGTGACCCTTCCGCTATTGTTCTGGATCCCATACTCACCTGCATAAGGCAATCAATACAACAATCATCTCCTCTTCCGCTCGCAGAGACGTTTCCCCTGTCTATTGAATAATTCTGGGATGCGTACAACTATGGCGATAAAGCCCATGTTAAGAAAACAATGTCTTCCCTTGTCTCATACACCTACGCAGCTACCATTCAGTTTCTTTGCTCCTTCACTCAACAGCATTTGAAAGAATTGTCTAATGTGTCGTCACTTGCTTGACTACCCACTATTCTCAACCGACTCCCATCAGGCTGTTGTCGTTCAGGACTTGTAATATCTGCAGGAGCTGCCATAACAAAATACTACTGATGGAGTGGCTTAAGCAACATTTTTTTCCCATGGTTCTGGAGGCTAGAAATCCTCGATGAAATTGTTGGAAAATTTGGTTTCTGATGAGAAGTTGTTTCCTGGTTTCTAAACAGCCACCTTCCTGAGGAAACTGTGGCATTGTTTCAAAAGTTAGACATATCTACCAAAATACTCAACTGTTACACGCCTAGATGTTTACCCCTGAGAAAGTAAAGCATGTGTTCATCCAAAGAACTGTACCTGAATGTTGAGAGCAATGTTACTTGTAATAATCCAGAAATGGAAACCACCAAAGTACCCAGCAATATCAGAATAGATGAACTAATGTGTCATATTCATACAACAGGATGGTACTCGGCAATGAGAGGGAATAAATTCTTCATATATGCAATATCATAGGTGGATCTTAAAATAATTATGTGGAGTTTAAAACACACAAAATTATATTCTGTATGATTTGATTTGTTTAAAATTCTGGGAATTCTAACTAGTCTAAAAACTTCTAACTAATCTAATTAGAAGGATAAAACAACTACAAAAGGTGTAATACTTTATAGGGTAATGAATATATTCAATATTTTGATTATGATTGACCCACAGGTATATGTACATATGCATATATACACATACATATTAAAATGTGTCCAGTTTTGCACATTGCTTATTTATGCTTTTATTTTTAATTGTAGGTATACAGCATAATGTTTATGCAAATATTATACATATGTTTATATATTACAAAATAATCCCTACAGTAAGTCTATTCACCATGTGTCACCATCCAAAGATATTACAATATTATTGATTATCTCCAGTGATATGATAGTCATTTCAGGAATTTTTGTTATAAAGGTTAGCAGGAAAAAGAGGATATAGAGTTGAAGATGAGGTTTTTGTTTTTTTTTGTTAGTTGGGAGTTAGTTATGACATTTTTGACTAAAAGTTTTTGAATAGGCAAAATGTTATAAAATGTAATTAAGACTGTTGCTATTCTATACTGCAGTTACCTGCAAAAAAATACACAAAGAAATAAACCCTTTTACTAGATAGATGATTTTCAGCCCCACAATGCCCACTCACTGTTGTACAGTGAGTAAATTACATGATAATAACATGGTGACCCTGTTTCCAGATCACGAGAACAAAAGTTGATCCTAGGAGAAAGAATAGTTTACGCATTAAAATGAACAGTACAACACAGTACTCTGGGACCAGTATAGAGAGGAGGTAGGCTTATTTGTAGAAGATTTCATTATTTTATTCATATAGATTAAGTGATTGATTTCTACATGGCAGATACTATCCTGAGAGCTTGGGGTGCAGAAGTGAAAAAAACCCCACAGAACCAACCTTACCTCATAGAGTTTATATTCTTATGGAATGAAGGGCAGATTGGTGAAAGTTAAAACAAAATAAATGATTATAAACGTTCTAATTTATAAGTACTATGAAAAGAAATAAGAATGTAAAAAAAGGTAAGGAATATGGATGTTTTTCTTTTGCATGTCTATTCACAGTGAAATGAGAGGCAAGATCATAAGCAGATGTGTTAACAAGTTGAGTTGGGGAATAAGGTACGACATAGTGACCTAGAAAGTAGGACATTGAATTGTTTAGCACAATGTGGTGGGATTATCAGGCAGTATGGAGAAACCGCTTGAGATTTGAGGTAATAAAATTGAAATATATCCAATCAATATAGCATATTTTTCTTTCCCCATCTTCAGTTGAACAGGTAAAGACAGTAAACGTGTGGAGAATGGAGCAGATTTGACCTGCATTTGGGGTCGTTAATTTTGCAATCACTCAGACTGTAAACTTCAGGAACACTTAACCCCAGGTTTTAATCTATTTTTTTATATCTAATCATGCAGTGAGTTATTCAACCCATGAAGATGGCCGAGGTCAGAACTCAATGATACAGAGTAGACAGAGGAAAGAGCTTATGGAGAAGGCTGGGACAAAGAAATTGAAGGTGAAGGAAGAAAACCAGGAAGCAGGGCTACAAAACCCAAAGCAGGAGAGACTAGTCAGCAATGGCAGCCCAGCTCTTCAACTAACACCTCCACCAACTCAATGCATCTCACATCGGTTTTCTCTTTTCCATTCCTATTGCTTCTGCCCATTTTGATGAGATTATTCCATTGTTAGTACTTGTCTCCAGAACTATAAATGGTGTTTCAACTCATCCTTCATGGCTGTCAAAGTTCTTATCTGAACAAATCAGTTCATGTTATTTTTTCCTACTCCAATACCTAAAACCTCAGAACTTGGGCAATCCAGTGCAAGTTTTTACTTCAAAGTCCTCCATGTGATGGTACCAACCAATTCTTTTGACTTAATATCCTCCAGCATTTTCTTTTACTCCTTTCACAGCTGATCATGAACATTCTTGCACCGGGCAGAGACTTTCAATTCCTCCTGACTTTGTACATATCCTAGAATTACCCTCATCCTAGAATTAGCAAGATATCTCTTTGCATAGACCAAAAAATCTTTTCATTCAAGAATTAACTCAAATGTTAACTCCTTGTGAAACCTTTTCTGAGTCCACTAGTCATCAATATTTTCTTTTCTTAAATGTGGATGTTGTAGTTACCTGTTTTCACAGTTAGTTTATTCCATTCTCTATTATAGAAAGATTCAGACACATAGCTATTACCGTTAATGACTCTCCCTTTTTCATCCCAGTATTTTCTAGCCCCAAATCTTCCAAATTTTGCACCCCTCCCATATACTTGTTCAAGTAGTTGATGCTTGAATTCTGAGTTCATTTGGGCCAAATTATGAAGAATTTCCTATATATATGTGTGTGCACGTGGGTACATGTTGCAAAAATATACAGATCAATAATACCTTGCTGATTTTCTCTCAAAAGCACCTACAAGTTTTAAGTAAGTCATCGTATCAGAATCTAGAGGGTTTAATTTTCTAGTTGTTAAACATATGTTAAGTATAACATTTGATACTTGATACTGAGAGCAAAGATGCTAACTGAATTCTCCTACTAAAGAGAAACTGAAGTCCAGTGAGATGTAATAATTCACTCCTGAAGATACATATTCATGTGCACTCTGGAAACTCTCCAAATCACTCAGTACCATCTCTGACTTGATTCAGCGATGCAGTTATACATCTGGGACTTTTAAAAATGTCAAGGCAGGGAGGTGTTTAAGGATCATCTAATAATAATAATAATAATAATCACAATTATGTGGTTTCCGCATGACACCTTACAAACATCATAATTAATACAATGGCCTTGTGAAGTGGATATTCTTATTTCCATTTTCACGAGAAATTTATTCTTAATACGATGGAGTAACTTACCTGCAACCATTGCTTTCAAATGTGACATATGACAAATCAATGGTGACGTGTAGCAGTTTTATTTACTTTGAAGTGGAAACTTTATTCTTATAGCTGTTGATTATTATAGTGAAGTCTAAGCCGTATGGAGAATCAGCTCCTCTATGGCATCAAGACCAGAACATAAAAGATAAGAGTAGATAGCTGAGGATTTTCCAGGTGGTCCAGTGGTTAAGAATCCTCCTGCCATTGCAGGGGACATGGATTTCCTCCCTGGCCTGGAGAGATCCCACATGTCATGGGACAACTAAGCCTGTGTGCTCTAGAGAGAGAAGCCACAAGAGAAGGCACGCAATGAGAAGCCCGTGCACTGTAATGAAGAATACCCCTACCTATCACGACTAAAGAAATCCTGCCTGCAGCAACAAAGATCCAGCACAGCCATAAATAAATAGATAGATAGATAGATAGGTAGATAGACACATACACACATTTAAAAAAAAAAAAAAGAGTAGATAGCTGAGCATAGATGGGAATTTGAAGCGCCTTACTCCTGGGTTCTTGTCCAGACCTTGTCTTTTTTTGCGTTGATGTTAACCCTTGGTGGTAGATATTCTCTAGCAAAACTCATGGGTCTTTGCTTCAGGAGCTGATAAAAAGATCTGATCCTAGAAGACATTTCATTTTCTCACAAATGATTTTTGTGTCTTCTCTTCTGCCAACCTGAACATCAGTCAAATTCTCAATAACTGAGTAATGTACAGCAAAATCTTGAAACCAGAGTTTTTAAATTCCAGGTTTCAGAGCTCATAAACCCTTAGTTTTGAAAAAAATAAGCAAGCGGTTGCTCTGCCCTAGAATTTTCACTCCAATTAAGCGCTGCTTTCTTGAAGGGTGAGCACGTCTGCTAGATGTTAGAATGTATTTATTTTTATTTTTAAAATTTTTTGCTCGTAACAAAGAGTATGATGATTTCTCCCTCATGAATAACTGATCATCAGAGGAAGTCTCAAAAGACATTGCATTGATTTGCATCTCGGAGTAAAACACAGCTTTTAAACCCTGGCTAGGATTTCCCCTTGATTATCTCTGGGAGAAAGAAAACACAATACACCCAGAGGAGAGATTTTAAGTTGATTCTCTCCTTTTGTACTTACAAAAAAGACTTTTCTTCCCAAACCAATCAGCAACCCATTGGCCGGAACCCAGGCCTGGCTCATAGGAAATTCAAGTCCACAGTGGATAGCGGGAAGCTGCCTTTTTGAGCAATATCTCAAGAAAAGTAAAACAAATTTGATCATTATGAAGCTTGAGTCACCTCATCACTGTGAAGCACCCCCTGATATTCTCACCATTGCATGAATGGTGAGAAATCTTGATGTTGACAGCCTGCCTTGTTCTAACTGGAGATTAGCATCAGTCACCCTGGTTACCTGCTTAGAGGTCTATATTTTCGTTTTTCTGGAAATAGAGCAGGAAAGGGTTCACTTTTAGCTAACATTTATTGGGTCCTCATTCTGTGCCAAATTCCATGCTAGATGTTTTTGGACCAAGCACTGAAGCCTAGGAGCAGATAGAAGGGCTGCCCAGGATACCCAGGCCAGACTCGGAGTTGAATACATTTTTCCTTGGAGAAAAACAGAATGAGAAATCAAAGCGTTCAAAACATTGCACTTATTTATGCTGACAAAATATTCAAAGAGCCAGCATGAACATTTGCTCTAAGGGAAGAGGGGGGAAAAAAACAAAACTTAATAAAATCCATTTCATCTATCTGATTAAGCTAAAATGGTAGTTGAAGTTGATTGTTTTATTTGGCACCTAAGTATGGGAATTTTTTTTTTCTTTGCATATTAGTAGCAATGGCAGGACCACGTAGAGCATCTGGCAAGTGAGGATTTTAGCACTAACTTTATTTTACTGGATTAGGTGGTGACTGGGCCAAAAAAAAACAAACAAAAAAAGAAAGTATGTGTGTGGGTACGGTGCTAAGTAATATCCCAGATACCAGCAGAGTAATTAAGCTTTGGCCAATAATACTTAAATGAAAGGTTCCGAAGCAACATCTTAAATAAGTAGGGAGATGTTCCCAGAGGTTAGCAGTAGCTTCTAATCACAGATTTTTTTTCTCATTTTATCTCTTTATGTATAACTTTTCTATATCATCCCAATGGGATGAACTTGGCTTCTTTATCTGGATTATTAAAAATTATGGATGAACAGCAGTGGTTCCTGGGTCTTGCTGAGCAAACAGCATGAACGTTTGATGAATTCATGGTAAATGACAGCCATGGTGGATGGGCAGTGCTTGGTAAAAGGATGAAGAGTTGAACTTCATCCTCAGAAACAGCTGTAGTACAGTGGAAAGAATATTGCATCAGAAGCCAGGAACCTCAGTGCCACTCAGTACAACTATAGCCACTTCCTATCTATGTGACACCTGCAAGTCACTTACCTTCTCTGGGTCATAGGGTAGTGGGGGTAAAGGGGTTTTGAAAATTCCTTTAGGGAGCATGATTTCATTACAAATGAGAAAAAATTAAGCTGAATAGCACTAAATGAGAACTATGCCTATCATTTCTACCTTGGTCCCCATTAAGATCATTTCTCACTCCATGTTTGAGGGTATCTGTCCCTTGATTGCTTGTTGATGGCTCCACACCTTACTCTGGATCAGGACCTCACACTGATGATGCTGAATGGAGACAGAAAAGTCTGGGATGTTGAGAACAGTAAGAGGTCGACAGGAGATCTATCTGGGGACAGAAGGACCTGAATCTAAAATCGCTCAGATCATTCTGCTTACTCTCCACGTGTCCTTTATGCCACCTTTTGCCTTGCTTCAGTCCAAATACAGTATTGTAAAGTAAAATAAAGTAAAAATAAAAATTTAAAGTATTAAAAAAAAATGGTCATGTGATAGGATGAAATGAGCACTGGAACTACTCCACTAAAACTTTTTAGCAACTCCCAGTTGTTATTAGAGTAACAGTCAAATCTTTAGTATAATGTGACTGGTTTACATTTCCCCAGGCTTCCCCTCTGTGTTCCAGTCATTCCAGACATAATGAAATTAATTTCCTTACACTGTGTGCTCTCTCTGTCTCCTTCTCTTTCTGTCTCTCTTTCAACTCCATGACTTCATTATTTTCTTGTCTCAGACAAGAAGAGATGAAGCAAGAATGAAGTGAAATAAAGTGAAAATCGCTCAGTCATGTCCAACTGTTTGTGACCCCGTGGACTATACAGTCCATGGAATTCTCCAGGCCAGAATACTGGAGTGGGTAGCCTTTCCCTTCTCCAGGGATCTTCCCAACCCAGGAATTGAACCTAGGTCTCCCACACTGCAGGCAGATTCTTTACCAGCTGAGCCACAAGGGAAGCCTAAGAATACTTTAGTGGGTAACTTACCCCTTCTCCAGCGGATCTCCCTGACCCAGGAATCAAACCATCTGCATTGCAGGCGGATTCTAAGAAATGTTAACTCACATTCAGGTCTCACTTTTGTTAACACTCATTCCAAAATGTCATATCTGATCCCTGTCCCACCAACACTCACCTTAGCTGTTCTCTCATGCCCATTGAGCTTTATCACCTTCCTCCTTGCTCTCTTGCTTACTTTGCCCTAGTGCCTAACACAGGGCCTGCAAAATGAACTGTCTCATTCACTGTATTTGTTTAACTGAACTGACAGAGAAACGAGAGACCATGATACTTCTATCAACTTGATGTTATAACTTGGGTTAACTTTACCATTTTAGCCTCAATATCATAATCTATAGAAGAAAAAGTTGATTGTATAAACTTTGTAATATGATGCTCTGGGCTTCCCCAGTGGCTCAGTGATAAAGAATCTGCCTGCAATGCAGAAGCTACAGGAGACGCAGGTTCGATCCCTGGGCCGGGAAGATGCCTTGGAGAAGCATGGCAGCCCACTCCAACATTCTTGCCTGGAAAATCCCCTGGAACAGAGGAGACTGGCCGGCTACAGTCCATGGGGTCTCAAAGAGTAGGACACGACTGAAGCAACTGGCACACAGCACACACAATATATGCTCTGGTTTATAGAAATAGTTTTACCAGAACAAAATAGCATCCATAAAAGGGAATTCAGATGTGTCCTCAATAACAATATCCAGAAATTATAGACTTTTAATCAGGGTGGGTAGACTATTCACAGAGAAGAGAGACTTTATGTTTCTATTTCAAGAAATGATCATACAATTTTGATTCCTGATTTTTAGGAGATGCCTGTATTATAACAATGATTAAATTCTCTTTTTCATGATGACTCTATTTCACGATCTTACTAAATAACTCAATCAACCCTCACACAGCATAATATTACTATCTATTGTATGCTTGAAGTAGCTGTATGAGGGATCTCCTTTTCTCAGCTTGAGTTCATTTGGCAAATCTCCTCCTCCAATCACTTTTGAGTTAAACTGGTGGGAAGAAAAATGAGAGGAAGAAAAATAGACATATTTATTGTTAAAAGAGAGAATAAATCCATCCCAGATAGAGATGCTATTAATATTCTGAACCACATGTTCAAACAAAGTTATGTTTCCTGTACAGGCTAAGAAGCTGTGGGGTAATAAACAAGACTGTCTGTGGCTTCATTTTTCCAGCTGTTAGTGGAGAGATCTGACATTTACCAACATGCACTCAGCTGTTTGACAGAAAATGGAATTATCACATCTTTCCAGCAACTGTCCACCAGGCAGATCTCACTACTCACTGCTGCCAGATGTCTTCTTGAGCCTAGAGTGGAATTTCCTGCAGAAGAAATTTCAAGTGCAGTGAAAATAAAGGGTAGGGGACATTTAAAGGCAAAAAGTAGCTCTTAAATACAACAATTTTCTAGGCTATGTCTTATTCTTTTGATGAGAAAGAAAAAAAATTCAATGTGTCTTCTGTCACCTCAGCCATCTCTCTTAGCCCTAGTCTCACAAAAGGCATCATCTTTAGCAAATGAAAGATGGTATTGTGTCACTATCGTCTTTGCCAAGCTTCTGCATTCTCTTCATTGGTACATAGGTTAGAAATGTAACACTCTGTTGGAAGAAGCATGAAAATGAGATATGGAAGCTTATTTAGCAATCAACTGCCCCCTCCTTTTCTTTTCTTTGCTGAAATCTGAAACTCCGGAACAATGCCATTGCTAAGCAACAGATCAGATATTTCTGTTCAAGATGCAGGTAAATAGGAAGATATAATGCCTGCTCAGTCAGAGCCCACATGTATGCATCAGCCTTCTGTTCACCAGGGTCTTCAGTGTTCATCAGGGTCCTTGCATGCTGCACTGTTCATTGAGATGTGTGCCAATCTGGATACAGGAGGCAAAAATTCTGAACCCAGAGGTGTCATTAAGAACGGGAATTTGCCAGGGCCACTTAATGTCTCTAGATCTAGTTTCTCAACGTGTCAGTTCAGTTCAGTTCAGTCACTCAGTCGTGTCTGACTCTTTGCGACCCCATGAAACAGCATGTCAGGCCTCCCTGTCCATCACCAACTCCCAGAGTCCACCCAAACCCATGTCCATTGAGTCGGTGATGCCATCCAACCATCTCATCCTCTGTTGTCCCCTTCTCCTCCTGCTTTCAATCTTTCCCAGCATCAGGGTCTTTTCAAATGAGTCAGCTCTTTGTATCAGATGGCCAAGTATTGGAGTTTCAGCTTCAACATCAGTCCTGCCATTGAACACCCAAGACTGATCTCCTTTAGAATGGACTGGTTGGATCTCCTTGAAGACCAAGGAACTCTCAAGAGTCTTCTCCAACACCACAGTTCAGAAGCATCAATTCTTTGGCACTCAGCTTTCTTTATAGTCCAAAACTCACATCCATACATGACTACTGGAGAAAACATAACCTTGACTAGATGGACCTTTGTGGACAAAGTAATGTCTCTGCTTTTTAATATGCTGTCTAGGTTGGTCATAACTTTCCTTCCAAGGAGTAAGCATCTTTTAATTTCATGGCTGCAATCACCATCTACTCTGATTTTGGTGCCCCAAAAGACAAAGTCAGCCACTGTTTCCACTGTTTCCTCATTTATCTGCCATGAAGTGATGGGACCAGATGCTATGATCTTCATTTTCTGAATGTTGAGCTTTAAGCCAACTTTTCACTCTCCTCTTTCACTTTCATCAAAAGGCTCTTTAGTTCTTTGCTTTCTGCCATAAGGGTGGTGTCATCGGCGTATCTGAGGTGATTGATATTTCTCCTGGCAATCTTGATTCCAGCTTGTGCTTCTTCCAGCATAACATTTCTCATGTTGTACTCTGCATAGAAGTTAAATAAGCAGGGTGACAATATACAGCCTTGACATAGTCCTTTTCCTATTTGGAACCAGTCTGTTGTTCCATGTTCAGTTCTAACTGTTGCTTCCTGACCTGCATACAGATTTCTCAAGAGGCAGGTTAGGTGGTCTGGTATTCCCATCTCTCTCAGAATCTTCCACAGTTTATTGTGATCCACACAGTCAAAGGCTTTGGCATAGTCAATAAAGCAGAAATAGATGTTTTTCTGGAATTCTCCTGTTTTTTCCATGATCCAGCGGATGTTGGCAATTTGATCTCTGGTTCCTGCACCTTTTCTAAAACCAGCTTGAACATCTGGAAGTCCACGGTTCATGTATTGCTGAAGCCTGGCTTGGAGAATTTTGAGCATTACTTTACTACCATGTGAGATGAGTGCAGTTGTGCAGTAGTTTGAGCATTCTTTGGCATTGCCTTTCTTTGGGATTGAAATGAAAACCGACCTTTTCCAGTCCTGTGGCCATTGCTGAGTTTTCCAAATTTGCTGACATATTGAGTGCAGCACTTTCACAGCATCATCTTTCAGGACTTGAAAGAGCTCAACTGGAATTCCATCACCTCCACTAGCTTTGTTCATAGTGATGCTTCCTAAGGCCCACTTGACTTCACATTCCAATGTGAATCTCAGTGTGTAAATGTGTAAATTTCAATGTGTAAAAGGAGGTAATTGGATGATAGATTACCATTTCCCACATTTTAATTGCATCAGAATAATCTGAAGAAGATATTTCTGTGTAATCTATGAGTCAGTTGATTTTGGAGATTAACCAGATGTCTGTATTATTAAGCAATCTACTAGTGATTTTGGGACAAACTCAAGAGTAGATCAACAGTTTCTAAGAATCCTTTCTCTCATGACTTTCTAAGTTTATAAATCTGGATCAAATGTGTTCAAAATTGTTCATCAGTTAAAAATCTAACAGACAATTTCTTAGGAACATCATATTGTCACCAAACCAGGAAAACTTTGTATATTTCATAAACTTTGTTTTATATAATTTATGAACCACTAGAAGCAACAGTATCATCTGACCCTGAAATTACTTTAACAAAAGTCTCCAATGTATACTCAAAATAATAATGGTAGTTAAGACAAGCATAGCATGCATTTTGGGCTAGGAATTCTTTTAAGTTCTATTGCCAACTAGTCTAATCTTTACAACTCAGTAAAATTGGTGGAATTAACTTCATTTTACAGATGAGGAAAATGAGACTCAGTGGGTTTAAATATTATTATTATTAAATATTATTCAGGGTCCTGTCGCTAATACTAGATTAAGCTAGAATTTGAACCCAGGAAGTCTGGCTCCAATATTCATACTCACTACTATGCTGTTCTGAACCTAGTTTATTGGTACAGTTTTGCTGTTTCCATAATTTATTGGGTTCTGTCTTGATTGATTCTTATATTTTAATTCCCACTAGCAAATTCCTAATTAATGTTGATGCCAATTCACCTTAAATAACTTCAAGAATTTACTGAGCACCTTGAAATATGAGTAGCATCATGCTACAACATGTAATAATAAGACCTCTGCTTTCAAGGAATTATGTAGCCTTTCTGAAGTTCCAGGTTTTCTTATTTCTGGTCTGTCTAAAACAATTTTCTTTTTTTTTAATTACTTTATTTTATTTTTTACTTTACAAAATTGTAGTGGTTTTCCATACATCAACATGAATCTGCCACAGGTGTACACGTGTTCCCCATCCTGAACCCCCTCCCACCTCCCTCCCCTTACCATCCCTCTGGGTCATCCCAGTGCACCAGCCCCAAGCATCCTGTATCCTGCATCGAACCTGGACTGGAGATTCATTTCTTATATGATATTATATACGTTTCAATGCCATTCTCCCAAATCATCCCACCCTCATCCCACCCTCTCCCTCTCCCACAGAGTCTATAAGTAATTTTGACCATGGCTTTGTTCACTTTAAAATGACAAGTTTGCTACCAGCATCTCGATGCTTCAGGTTACTGTATACTTTGCATCAATAATGAAAAATACTTTATCCTCTTCTTTCATGGTAGGTAAAGGTACTCATTACTCAGCCTCTTTACTGAAGTTTCATACAAAGCAGTCAAAATATTACACAGAAATGCTACCCATATATAAATGTTCTAAATCAAACTTTCCCATCGTTGAAATCCTATTTAGAATTCGTATTTGCTAGGAAATCCTAAATCAAATTAAGAAAAATTGATTTTCAAAGCATTTATAACTCCCCAAAGAATATTTTGCAAGTGTGATTGTAGATGTGTTTGAATACATTTGTGGAACAGTTTCACACATAGATAATATTCAGAATTTATATAAGAAAGCTATATTTAATTCTGGTCTTAGTTAGTTGAATCTGATATCATAAAATCAATCATGTGTCAAAGCTTATTCTCAAAATATTAAAAATGTAATTTTTATGTAAATAAACAGTGATCATTTGTCAACATTTTAATTTAATTCTTTAATGAGGAAACCAGTGATTTTAAAAAAAAAATGATTCAGAAATACATAAAATACATGGGATTTTATATAGTCAATGAAGTAAAGTAAAATACTGACCTGAGATTCTTTTACATTAGATTTAAAATAAACATTTGCATCTTATATTTCATTAAAATCATGGATTTAAGTTATCTTTCCTAGTTACAAAAAAATAAAATCACCTTGTCTTATCACAAGTTAACCTCTAGATTTATGGAGTTATATTTGGGCCATGATTGATAGTTAACCTTATGTTAAACATAAAAATCCCCAAAAGAGTCAGTTGGCACTTAGATAAAATGTTGGACAACCCATTCCAGTATGATATTAAACTTTTACATAGTCAATGTTTTGCTTTAGTCCCAAATTTTGGATCTTTAATTACATGTTTATTTCATAGAATCCATCATGCAGTCAGATATTTGGCTCATTTTGGTGGATAACAGTAATTTTTAGTGTTAAGTTTAGCAAGCATTGGATATCTCTTTCCCGCAGGCAAAGTTACTGTAGATTAAGAGAGATTGTATCAGTACAGGTGAGTTGAAAGTCCATGGGACCATGAAGAAAGAAATTGTAATATGGCAGGTAAGTGGTGAGAGAGGGATCAACAAGGAAAGACAGTGACTGGTAACTTAGGAGTCATTACGTAAAAAATGGGATCAGTATGTCTAAACATAACTTTAAAGAAAACAACTGTCCCTAATAGGTATCCACTGGCAAAAATAAAAGGTAGATTAGCTAGGCAGTACTTTTAAAAGTATTCGGAGGTTTGAGACTTTTTTTCCTCACCTGTTTTATTGTCTGTTGTTGCATATACTCTACTTTGTTAATAGTCTCAAATAGAAATGCAGGACTATTTTCTTAGCTATTTATCTTTTGTGATTGTACTTGCCTGGAACATTCTTCCCTCGAGTATCCCTGTGGCTCACTCAGTTCCTACAGGCGTCTGAGCCTTTGGCCTCTCCTTTCAGATCCTTTCCCTGGCCACCTTCTCTGAAACAGCCTTCCCATTGATACTTCTTATCTTGATTTGCCTCTCTTCATAGCTAGAGACACACTGCATCAACATGTATTTATTTTAAAAATAAATTTTATTTTTAGAGTATTTTAGGTCCACAGCAAAACTGACTAGAAAGTAGACTGGGCTCTTCCAAACCTCCTGCCCTGTGTCTTACAGCCTTCCCTACTACCAACATCTCACACCACTACTAATAATAGTGCAATTATAAAAGTCAGTGAATCTACACCAGGATGGGGTTAGGGGAAGGGTTAGATTTGGGGTTAGGGTTAGAGTTAGGGTCATCGTTACTCAAAGCCCATTATCTATATATATATGATAAATATAGCATCATACAGAAAATTTCAGTGCCCTAAATATCTAACTGCATCCTGCCTGTTCATCCCTCCCCTTCCTCAAATTCCTAATTACCATCAAGGGAGTAAAAAGTTCCAAAATCTTTACTTTCTCAAAGAATGGTACAATCTTTAGAGCATAGTAACTGTATTAAAAACAAGACTTTTAACCTCTAAGCACCTGATAAATATATGCCTGTCTGATGCTGGACTGGTGCTGATGATGAAGATGAAGTTCCAACACGTTTGCCTGTCATGGTAGAATTACAAGACTTGCCGCTTGATCAATGCATTGACTTTGGGAAGTGGAAAAAAGACAAAAGAGGCTGGCACATGGAGGTCAGAAGCAGCATGGAGAAGAGCAGGTGATTTCTTAGCAGTAATCATTGTTTATTTTCTTATTTTAAAGGGTTTTGTTTTTTCACCCAACCCATTGTTGCTTTTGAATGGAATGAATATGATGACTGATAGGCTGTGTGTTCTGAAGATTCTTATCACAATTTGATCTAATGTCAGGAAATAACTTGGAAGCCAGACCTGGACACACCTGCAGAGTTAAGCATGTCTGAGTTGCTTCTGCTAATGTTTCCAGGAAGCTAACTACCATGCCAGGTACATGACTTGTTGCTTGGCAACCTCAGAACCCAAGCTTTAACTGCACTGGAAGTACTGTTCTGATGAGGGCCCATGGGTATTTTGGGAATTAATCTCAGAACACTGTGGCCTGATATCCAAAGTCAAAGCAACTAGGAAGATAGGGACAATTTTCCAGAAAATTGATAAAATATTCCTATGGCTTTAATTGATTTGATTGAATTAAATTGATGCTTTTGAGTTGTGCTGGGGAAGACTCTTGAGAACCCCTTGGACAACAAGGAGATCAAACCAGTAAATCCTAAAGGAAATCAACCCTAAATATTCATTGGAAGGACTGATGCTAGAGTTGAAGCTCCAATACGTTGGCCACCTGGTGCAAAGAGCCAATTCACTAGAAAACACCCTATTTGGGGGGCCCTAGTAATTTTGCATCAGTAGTGAGAACTTCTTTGGTATAATTGTTCTCCAGTTTCTGGGTCATCTGCTCAGCAGCTCTATGGTGGGGCTAATGGCAACCTCCTCCAAGAGGACTTATACCACACACCTCACCTCCCTGGTCTGCTGCAGCCAGATCCCCTGTCCCCTCAGCAGGCCACTGCTGACCAGTGCCTCTGCAGGAGAAACTCAGACACTCAAAGACAGGTCTGGCTCAGTCTCTTGTGGGGGTCACTGCTCCTTTCCCAGATCCTGGTGTGCACAGAGTCTTGTTTTGCCCTCCGAGCATCTCTTGTGGATATGAGGTTTGATTCTAAACTCAATCGTGCCCCTCCAATCATCTTGTTGGGCTTCTCCTTTGCTATTGGACACAGGTTATCTTTTTTTAGTGGAATCCAACATTCTCCTGTCGATGTTTGTTCAGCAACTAGTGGCAATTTTGGCGCTTTTCCAGGAAAAGATGAGCACACATCCTCCTACTCCGCCATCTTTGCCAACATCCACTGGATCACAGAAAAAGCAAGAGAATTCCAGAAAAACATGTACCTTTGCTTCATTGACTATGCATAAGTCTTTGGCTGTGTGGATCACAACAAACTGGAAAATTCTTCAAGAGATGGGAATACCAGACCACCTTATCTGCCTCTTGAGAAATCTGTATGCTGGTCAAGAAGCAACACTTAGAACCAGACATGGAACAATGGACTGGTTCCAAATTGAGAAAGGAGTACGTCAAAGCTGTATATTGTCACCCTGCTTATTTAGCTTATATGCGGAGTACATCATGTGAAATGCTGGGCTGGATGAAACACAAGCTGGAATAAAGATTGCTGGGAGAAATATCAATAACCTCAGATATGCAGATAACACCACCCTATGGCAGAAAGTGAAGAAGAACTAAAGAACCTCTTGATGAAAGTGAAAGAGGAGAATGAAAAAGTTGGCTTAAACCTCAACATTCAGAAAACTAAGATCATGGCATCCTGTCCCATCGCTTCATCGGAAATAGATGGGGAAACAATGGAAATGGTGACAGACTTTCTTTTCTTGGGCTCTAAAATCACTGCAGATGGTGACTGCAGCCATGAAATTAAAAGACACTTGCTCCTTGGAAGAAAAGCTATGACCAACCTACACAGAATATTAAAAAGCAGAGATATTACTTTGCTCACAAATGTCCTTATAATCAAAGCTATGGTTTTTCCTGTGGTCATGTATGGATGTGAGAGTTGGATCAAAAAGAAGGCTGAGCACTGAAGAATTGATGGTTTTGAGCTGTGGTATTGGAAAGTACTCTTGAGAGTCCCTTGGACAGTGAGGAGATCAAACCAGTCCATCCTAAAGGAAATCAGTCCTGAAAATTCATTGGAAGGACTCAGGCTGAAGCTGAAACTCCAGTACTTTGGCCACCTGATGTGAAGAATGGACTCATTGGAAAGACCCTGATGCTGGGAAAGATTGAGGGCAGGAGGAGAAGGGGATGACAGAGGATGAGATGGTTGGATGCCATCACTGACTCGACGGACATGAGTTTGAGCAGTCTCAGGGAGATGAAGGTGAAGGACTGGGAAGCTGGCATGCTGCAGTCCGTGGGATTGCAGTGTCAGACACTACTGTGTGACGGAACAACAATAGCTGATTTACAACATTGTGCTTGTTTCACGTGTGCAGCAAAATGAACCCACACACACACACTCTTTTTCAGATTCATTTCTCATATAGGCTATTACGGAGTACTGAGTAGAGTTCCCTGTACTAAACAGTACATCCCTATTAGTTATTTACTTTATATATTTGTCATTTAGTCACTCAGTCATGTCCGACTCTTTGTGACTCAATGGACTGGAGCCCACCAGGCTCCTCTGTCCATGGGATTTCTCAAGCAGGAATACAGGAATGGGTCACCATTTTCTGCTCCAGGGGACTTTCCCAACCCAGGAATTGAACCTGTATCTCCTGCAAGTCTCCTGCATTGCAGGTGGATTTTTAACCCCCATTCAGTTCAGTTCAGTCGCTCAGTCATGTCCGACTCTTGGCAACCCCATGAATGGCAGCACGCCAGGCCTCCCTGTCCATCACCAACTCCCGGAGTTCACTCAGACTCATGTCCATCGAGTCCGTGATGCCATCCAGCCATCTCATCCTCAGTTTCCCCCTTCTCCTCCTGCCCACAATCCCTCCCAGCATCACAGTCTTTTCCAATGAGTCAACTCTTCACATGAGGTGGCCAAAGTACTGGAGTTTCAGCTTTAGCATCATTCCTTCCAAAGAAATCCCAGGGTTGATCTCCTTCAGAATGGACTGGTTGGATCTCCTTGCAGTCCAAGGGACTCTCAGGCATCTTCTCCAACACCATAGTTCAAAAGCATCAATTCTTCGGTGCTCAGCCTTCTTCACAGTCCAACTCTCACATCCATACATGACCACAGGAAAAACCATAGCCTTGACTAGACGGACCTTAGTCAGCAAAGTAATGTCTCTGCTTTTGAATATGCTATCTAGGTTGGTCGTAACTTTTCTTCCAAGGAGTAAGCGTCTTTTAATTTCATGGCTTCAGTCACCATCTGCAGTGATTTTGGAGCCCCCAAAAATAGTCTGACACTGTTTCCACTGTTTCCCCATCTATTTCCCATGAAGAGATGGGGCTGGATGCCATGATCTTCATTTTCTGAATGTTGAGCTTTAAGCCAACATTTTTGCTCTCCTCTTTCACTTTCATCAAGAGGCTTTTTAGCTCCTCTTCACTTTCTGCCATAAGGGTGGTATCATCTGCATATCTGAGGTGATTGATATTTCTCCCGGCATTCTTGATTCCAGCTTGTGTTTCTTCCAGTCCACTGTTTCTCATGATGTACTCTGCATATAAGTTAAATAAGCAGGGTGACAATATACAGCCTTGACATACTCCTTTTCCTATTTGGAACCAGTCTGTTGTTCCATGTCCAGTTCTAACTGTTGCTTCCTGACCTGCATACAGATTTCTCAACGGGTAGTTCAGGTGGTCTGGTATTCCCAGCTCTCTCAGAATTTTCCATAGTTTATTGTGATCCACACAGTCAAAGGCTTTGGCATAGTCAATAAAGCAGAAATAGATGTTTTTCTGGAACTCTCTTGCTTTTTCCATGGTCCAGCAGATGTTGGCAATTTGATTTCTGGTTCCTGTGCCTTTTCTAAAACCAGCTTGAACATCAGGGAGTTCATGGTTCACGTATTGCTGAAGCCTGGCTTGGAGAATTTTGATCATACTTTACTAGCATGTGAGATAAGTGCAATTGTGCAGTAGTTTGAGCATTCTTTGGCATTGCCTTTCGTTGGGATTGGAATGAAAACTGACCTTTTCCAGTCCTGTGGCCACTGCTGAGTTTTCCAAATTTGCTGGCATATTGAGTGCAGCACTTTCACAGCATCGTCTCTCAGGATTTGAAAGAGCTCAATTGGAATTCCATCTCCTCCACTAGCTTGTTCGTAGTGATGCTTTCTAAGGCCCACTTGACTTCACTTTCCAAGATGTCTGGCTCTAGATTAGTGATCACATCTCATGATTATCTTGGTCGTGAAGATCTTTTTTGTACAGTTCTTCCGTGTATTCTTGCCACCTCTTCTTAATATCGTCTGCTTCTGTTAGGTCCAGACCATTTCTGTGCTTTATTGAGCCCATCTTTGCATGAAATGTTCCCTTGGTATCTCTAATTTTCTTAAAGAGATCTCTAGTCTTTCCCATTCTGTTGTTTTCCTCTATTTCTTTGCACTGATCGTTGAAGAAGACTTTCTTATCTCTTCTTGCTATTCTTTGGAACTCTGCATTCAGATGCTTATATCTTTCCTTTTCTCCTTTGCTTTTCGCCCCTCCTCTTTTCACAGCTATTTGTAAGGCCTCCTCAGACAGCCATTTTGCTTTTTTGTATTTCTTTTCCATGGGGATGGTCTTGATCCCTGTCTCCTGTACAATCTCATGAACCTCATTCAATAGTTCATCAGGCACTCTATCTATCAGATCTAGGCCCTTAAATCTATTTCTCACTTCCACTGTATAATCATAAGGGATTTGATGGAGGTCATACCTGAATGGTCTAGCGGTTTTCCCTACTTTCTTCAATTTGAGTCTGAATTTGGTAATCAGGAGTTCATGATCTGAGCCACAGTCAGCTCCTGGTCTTGTTTTAGTTGACTGTATAGAGCTTCTCCATCTTTGGCTGCAAAGAATATAATCAATCTGATTTCGGTGTTGATCATCTGGTGATGTCCATTGTAGAGTCTTCTCTTGTGTTGTTGGAAGAGGGTGTTTGCTTTGACCAGTGCATTTTCTTGGCAAAACTCTATTAGTCTTTGCCCTGCTTCATTCCGCATTCCAAGGCCAAATTTGCCTGTTACTCCAGGTGTTTCTTGACTTCCTACTTTTGCATTCCAGTCCCCTATAATGAAAAGGACATCTTTTTTTGGGTGTTAGTTCTAAAAGGTCTTGTAGGTCTTCATAAAACTGTTCAACTTCAGTTTCTTCAGCATTACTGGTTGGGGCATAGACTTGGATAACTGTGATATTGAATGGTTTGCCTTGGAGACGAACAGAGGTCATTCTGTCGTTTTTGAGACTGCATCCAAGTACTGCATTTCAGACTCTTTTGTTGACCACGATGGCTACTCCATTTCTTCTGAGGGATTCCTGCCCTCAGTAGTAGATATGATGGTCATCTGAGTTAAATTCACCCATTCCAGTCCATTTTAGTTCGCTGATTCCTAGAATCTCGACGTTCACCCTTGCCATCTCTTGTTTGACCACTTCCAATTTGCCTTGTTTCGTGGACCTGACATTCCAGGTTCCTATGCAATATTGCTCTTTACAGCATCAGATCTTGCTTCTATCACCAGTCACATCCACAGCTGAGTATTGTTTTTGCTTTGGCTCCATCCCTTCATTCTTTCTGGAGTTATTTCTCCACTGATCTCCAGTAGCATATTGGGCACCTAATGACTTGGAGAGTTCCTCTTTTGGTATCCTATCATTTTGCCTGTTCATACTGTTTATGGGGTTCTCAAGGCAAGAATACTGAAGTGGCTTGCCATTCCCTTCTCCAGTGGACCACATTCTGTCAGATCTCTTCACCATGACCTATCCATCTTGGGTTGCCCCACAGGCATGGCTTGATTTCATAGACTTAGACAAGGCTGTGGTCCTAGTGTGAGTAGATTGACTAGTTTTCTGTGAGTATGGTTTCAGTGTGTTTGCCCTCTGATGCCCTCTTGCAACACCTACCATCTTACTTGGGTTTCTCTTACCTTGGGCATGGGGCATCTCTTCACGCTGCTCCAGCAAAGCACAGCCACTGCTCCTTACCTTGGAGGAGGGGTATCTCCTTACTGCCGCAGTTCCTGACCTTCAACGCGGGATAGATCCTCTAGGCCCTCCTGTGCCTGCTCAGCCACCACTCCCTGGGTTGCTTCTCCCGGCCTCTGGCCCTGGCCTCGGGCATGGGTGGCTCCTCCCAGCTGCCTCCCCTGGCCTCGGGCTTGGGGTGGCTTCTCAGGGTCACCACCCCTGGCCTCAGGTGCGAGGTGGCTTCTGCCGGCCACCCTTGGACGTGGAGTGTCTCCTCCCTCTGCCACTGGCCTCGGACACTGGGTAGCTCCTCCCAGCCTCTGCCCTGACGTTGGACGCGGGGTGTCTCCTCCCGGCCGCCACTGACCTCGGACGCGGGGTGTCTCCTCCCGGCGGTTCCTGCGCCATCGCAGCCTGGCATTCTAGGCCGCTGTCCCTGACTTCGGACGTGGGGTAGCTCTCTTCCGCGCTTAGTGCACCAGCCCGCCGCCACCGCCTGCACTTAGTGTGCCCCTGAGCCGCTATTTTATATGCAGTAATATGTGTATTAAATATGTCGATCCCAATCTCCCAGTTTGTGCTTCCCCACTTACCGGCTGGTAACTACAAATTTGTTGTCTACATCTGTAACCCTATTTCTGTTTTACAGATAAATTCATTTAAAATAGAAACCTTTAGATTATGATACAGTTTATCATCAGCAAAATCATGATTACTGAATAGGTATGAAGATCCTACTTTTTTTCCAGGTTGAACTAAAGTACTAATTTTTAGTTTCTGGTGCAGAGACAGTAGTGAATTGTAGGAATTAGATACTTGCCTCTTTCCATGGCTGAGGTCCCTTACCCCTCAACTCTGTGCTCACTATACTGGTAGCTAACAACTTTACAGCATTTTCGTGAGCAGCGAGTATTAAAGCACCTCACATAAAATGACTCATTTAATCATCACAAGGATCATCAAAGATAGGTGCTATTATTTCATTGCACAAGTTAGGAAACAAATACAGAGATTAAGTAACTCTAAGAAATGTCACAAGGTCATTAAGCTAGGATTTGAGCGTGTGTTCTTTGGCTCTAGAGTTTGTTTCCTTGAGGCTCAGGAGCCAGTTCTGACCTCGACAGGGGTTTAAGAAATTCTAAACTAACACATCAGGGGCTTCAGTGAATTTATTTGTCGCTTGGTAAGCTCTAATCTCATAGCCTAACTCTGACAATTGGATTTCTGCATTATTCCCAGGGCCAAATGCATATCTCCTAGGAACATTCTATTTTCTAGACACTGGCTTTTCCCAACTGGAACAATAAACTTCTGCCCAGCAACTTCACAAGTGAGGAAAGAAATAGCATTTTTGACATTGGTATAACATTGCAAGTCAACTATACTTCAATAATAATAAAGAAACAGCATTTTTGGTAATTGGTTTACTCCTATTTACATATTTATCAATTCATTATTTGGCAGCAATGCACTTTGTAAGCAGTTGGGGATGCAATTCCAGGCACAATGAACACTACAAGAAATAGAAGGGAGACACAGGGAGCTCAACCCAGTGCTCTGTGACAAATGAGAGAGGTGGGAAGGGGTGGGAACGTAAGGTTCTAGAGGGAGGGGACATACGTACATTTATGGCTCATCCATGTTACTGTATGGCAGACACCAACACAACATTTTAAAGCAATTATCCTCCAATTAAAACTTTTAATAAGAAATAGAAGGGAGATTAACAAATATTTTCTGGTGCTTTCTACACACTGTTCATTGTTCTTGGTGGTGAAATTATGATAGGGGCTGAAGCCAAGTTCCTATTTTAATGGAACTTGCACTCAGGAAGACAGGTACAGACAAATGTATGTCATAAACGGTAACGACACTCTGTGTTAATGTTTGAAGAGTTACGGAGTAAAATAAAGAAGGCGAAGATAAAAATAATAAAATAACAGGCAATTTTTAAAAATAGAAGGTCAGAAAGGTCTCCCTGAGGAGATAGCATTTGAGCCAAAACTAAAAGATAAGAACAGGCCTTGCATGTGGACAAAGGACCATCATTGTTGGAAACAGAAGAATACTCACACACACCCTGTGGAAGAAACAAGCAACAGGGAAGGTAATGTGTTGGAAGAGGGTAAGTTAGTAGGAGAAAGAAGATGAAGTTAGAAAGCTGCTAAGGGCCAGGATTGTGTGAAGTTGTAAGCCAGGGAAGAACCTGGGTGACTGTTGACTCATTGATGTTATTTATTCAAGTCCATAAATTTGCTCGTCTGCACCTTCTCAAAATCGTGTTCAGTCTTATAAGAATCATAGAATATTAAAGCTGGAAAGGATACTCACATGATTCATTGTGGTCATAAATATCATACCTGATTCTCTCAGAAAATGCCCCCAAAAAGCAAAAACAGCAACAACAATTAACAACTTAAATGGTTAGTGAGTGTTTATAAGGCAATCAGTGTGCAAAACACTATGTACATGGTTTTCAATTGTTTTCATTGGTCTTTTCAGTCTCAGAAAGAAATGTTAAAAACAAATCTCACAGAAGTTAATCAGCCTCACTGTCTGGGGACCATCCATCCAGAGGACATGTCAGGACAGGGCGGAAATAAAAATGTGCTTTGTGGAACAGGTCAGAAAGCCTTCTCTTATCTCTCTCCATTTCCCTTTTCTTATTGGGTGAGTATTTTTTCTGTGTGTGTGTCTGTGAGTGTGTGGGTTTTCTTCCCTAACTAGATTGACTTGGCCGATAGGGTACTTTGAACAGGAAAGGCAAAGGTGTCACAGGAAGTTAGGAAAACTGAAGATATCTTAGTATTATGGAGCCGGTTTAAAATTTTCCAGGACCAAGTGTAAATTGCTTAGTCTTGTGTTCAGATGCCTCAGGGCATGCATTGTCTAATTGGAGGCAAACTCACATTTAACCGAGGTTACAGATCCTGAGATCCAAAATCAGGAAATCCACCTATGAATGTATATTAAAAATTGAGACTGCTAAGGGGATGGAAACTTTTCTTCTTCTAATGCATTGTTTCTGTGGATAGACAACATGAAAAGCCAGAGTATAATGAGAAGACTGCACAGAATCAGAACAAAAATAGTTAAATAATTTAATGTTTATGGATATCCAGCTATGACTCTTGCTATCAATAATACAGGTAGATTGAGTCCTTAGACCTACCTGTCCACCAGCAAGGGCTCCCATGGGGGCCTCCCTGGTGGCTCAGGAGTAAAGAATATGCCTGCCAATGCAGGAGATATGGGTTTGAAATCTGGTCTGGGAAGATCTCACATGCTGAGAGCAACTAAGTCCATGTGCCACAACTATTGAGCTGGTGCCCTAGAGCCCAGGAGCTGTGGCTACTGAGCCCACACACCACAGCTGTTGAAACCTGCCAGCCACAGAATCCTCGCTCCACAACAAAAGAGTCCATCACAGTGTGAAGCCCGCGTATCACAGCCAGAGAGTAGCCCCGCTCATGGCGACTGGAGAAAAGCTAGAGCAGCAGGGAAGACCCAGCACAGCCAAAATTAAACAAGCAAATAAAACAAAAGCCAGCAACAAAACCTTAAAAAAAAAAAAAATACGAAAAAGGAAGAAAGAAAGGGCTCCAATGAACAGTGCCAATATTTGCCCAAATATTTCTCTATTTTCCCTGGTTTTAGAGTTGAAGTCATTTTTTCTCAGCGTAGCGCAACAGTAACTGGGGTCCCATATGGCCCATTTCTTACATGGCAACACTTTAAAGATACCACAGTTTAGCAAGAGTAATTAAAAGACAATTTTAGCCTTTACTTGTAAGCTCTCAATGAACATTAATGAGCATCCAATTCTTAACCCACAGCAGGAATCCACAAAAAGAATTCCCTTTCCTCTCCTTTTCAATTCTCTCACAGACTGCAGGTACCTTGAGCTCCCATTGGCTCATTTCTTTCATCTCTCTCTAGGAACTACCCCAGGACGTCCTGCCCATGTGGGATCTTTGCATTCTGCTTTCCCTGGCATCCTGCAGCAACCTCCTCCCGAGAGGGGCCATTGACATTTATGGCCATGCCCACCAGCTGTGCCAACTTGCTTCTAGAGGATTGGAGAAACCAGCAACTTTCCATGCCTCAGTCTCCCTCCATCTGCAATAAAGTTCACAGAGGACCTTGGGAATGGAATTCTTTTCTCATTTAGCCTGAATTTCTCAGGAGATATTCTAGTATAGAATTCTCAAGGAGAAGCTCTGGTAAATAAAAATTCTTCATCTTGTTATATCCATAGAGAGTAGCACATTCAAGGATGTAACTGAGTCAAGGTCGCTTCCAGGTGACCATGTTTATCTCTGCTGTGACCCATTATCAGTCGATCAGTTCAATTCAGTCGCTTAGTCGTGTCCGACTCTTTGCAACCCCATGAATCGCAGCACACCAGGCCTCCCTGTCCATCACCAACTCCCGGAGTTCACTCAGACTCACATCCATCGAGTCAGTGATGCCATGCAGCCATCTCATCCTCTGCCGTCCCCTTCTGCTCCTGCCCCCAATCCCTCCCAGCATCAGTCTTTTCCAATGAGTCAACTCTTCTCATGAGATGGCCAAAGTACTGGAGTTTCAGATTTATCAGTAGATAATATATCCAAATATATAAACAACAACAACATTATTTTCTCTATCTTCACATTCTTGAGTGATATCCCACTGTAGCCCTTGAACTTTTGGACTCTGTAATAATCTAAAGGATTAGTTTTTATTTTCACAATGCTCATGTACTTATTATCATGTTGACTGCACTTCAGTTGTATATCCATTAAAGCAACACAGAGAATAACTTTAATTCTCAACTGTCTAAAATCTAGAAAGTACTACAGTAGCCAGTAAGTCAGCCTACAACCTTTCCCTTTAGTTAGCTGCCAGATCCAATCTAATCCAATACCAACATATTTTTGTTCCAAAGGGATATCATACCAGAGAACTATAATGAAATTGGAGTTGAGAGGCAACACATAATCTTATAGGGAACAGTTTACCCATTGGAACTGCTTTCATGGGAAATATTTAATGCACAGAGAGTTTTGAACAAATTAAGTCAAACAGTGGCACTTCAGAGCAGAGTGGCACTGGAAAAATTAATGTTTTTTTGAACCCAATGTTGTAGAATTCTGTGTTTTTGAGCTCTCTGGTCATCCACTGTATATGACACATTTGATGGCATGTATATGCTTCCAACATATTTTTATGATCCTAATGTTGAACTACTTTGACTCCTCTATCTTGTAACAAATTTTCTGTTGTTTTTCTCTCCTTCCTTATTTTTGACCTTGGATTCATCTTCCTTTAATCTTTTATCATCTATCATTGCTAAATGATACACGTAATAATGAATCTATCATTGCTAAATAATATATATAATGAACTTCACATAATTCACTATTTCTTCAGCTTTATGCTTTTATCTGCCAGTTCAACCATTCTTTGATCTCTATCTAGGCCATCTTCCTCTAGACATCTTAGATATATGGATCTAACTCAGCCCCCAGAAACTTTGAACACTTTCCAAGTCTCTATTACTGACTAAATCATCCCTAGTAATGTCAAATGTTATCTAGAAGGAATTTTAAACAATGGTACCTTTGGTTTACATAGATAAGAGCATGTTTACTGTAAAAATCAACTGCATAACTGAACATCCAGCTCATTCATAAGTAAGAAAAGGGGTTACTATTTGAGGCCCTTAGAATGAAATAAAAATCATGTCTGTCACATTTAGCCCCCAAAGTTCTTTCACCCATACTCTTCAACTGGTTGCAATTCCAGTAGCATTTCAAATTTTGTAGGGTCATCAGACACTAGCTTGTCAGATTCTTTGCTTATGCATAAAGTTCCACTTCTAAGACCCCAACAAATCGATGTCTATTTTTTCCCAAGCACTTCTCATTTAGCTTCTATCTCTGAAGAGCCAATTTTGCACTCAGGAAAATTATAATCCTGTTAATAAAGATATTAATTCAAAATAAGAATGGCTTGGGAAGTGATGGTGTTGATCACACATAATTCACACTTAACTAAGAAAATAACACATTATTTTCTTTGGACAATGAGGGCACCCTTGGGAGTGGAAAAAGATTTCAGAAGTCCTGACATGAAATAAGTTCAACTTGGATCAGATAGCATTCATCTTTGAAAACCAATACCCTTGGCAGATAACCACACACACACAAACCAAATTCCCTTTTACTTGGATAGGTTAAAATACTCATAGTTTCCTATGAGTAATCAGTCCTTTAGCCATTAACCTCAATTGCTTTCTAAATTGGCCTATCACTTCCAAGACTTGGATTATTTATCCTCTGACTCTGAAATGACTCTTTGATTATTTATCCTCTGATTCTTCCCTTATGGCAGAAAGTGAAGAAGAACTAAAGAGCCTCTTGATGAAAGTGAAAGAGGAGAGTGAAAAAGTTGGCTTAAAAATCAACATTCAGAAAACTAATATCATGATATCTGGGCCCATCACTTCATGGCAAATAGATGGGGAAACAATGGAAACAGTGACAGACTTCATTATTTTGGGCTACAAAATCACTGCAGATGGTGATTTCAGCAATGAAATTAAAAGACACTTGCTCTTTGGGAGAAAAGCTATGACCAAACTAGACACCATACTAAAAAGCAAAGATGTTACTTTGCTCACAAATGTCCATCTAGTCAAAGCTATGGTTTTTCCAGTAGCCAGGTACAGATGTGAAAGTTGGACCATAAAGAAAGCTGAGTGCTAAAGAATTGATGCTTTTGAGCTGTGGTGTTGAAGAAGACTCTTGAGAGTCCCTTGGACTGCAAGGAGATCCAACTGGTCAATGCTAAAGGAAACCAGTCCTGAATATTCATTGGAAGGACTGATGCTGAAGTTGAAACTCCAATACTTTGGCTATCTGATGCGAAGAACTGACTCATTGGAAATGATCCTGATGCTGGGAAAGATTGAAGGCAGGAGGAGAAGGGGACGATAGAGGATGAGATGGTTGGATGGCATCACCAACTCGATGGACGTGAGTTTGAGCATGCTCTGGGAGTTGGTGATGGACAGGGAAGCCTGGCATGCTGCAGTCCATGGGGTTGCAAAGAGTCAGACACGACTAAGCTGAAATGAATTGAACTGAACTAAACTGAACTAACTCTGAAATGTTCTGGCAAACCAGAAGCTACCAGAGATGATTACAATTTTTCCCTAATAGAAGTGTGTCCAATCGTACAGTTCCCACCATTGGATAAGTTAAAATATCAGCAATGAATTCAAATTCAAAAGACAGAGTATGACTCTCAAAAGACTATGACAATTTCATGATAATTGAGATGCTCTTACACACACACACACACACACACACACACACACACACAATCACCCATGCACAAACATATAAGCTCTTTACAGTTAAAAAGTGTATATTTAAGAGTGTTTTGGGGGATTTCCCTGGTGGTCCAGTGGTTGAAACTTCACCTTGTAATGTAGGGGGTGTGGGTTCAATCTCTGTTCAGGGAACTAAGATCCCACACGCCTCCCAGCCAATTAACCAGAAAATAAACAACAGAAACAGTATTGCAACAAATTTAGTAAAGACTTTAAAAATGGTCTGCATAAATAAAAGAAAGACAGCACTTTGGCATGATGGAAATTCAGTCTGAAGGGTTCATAACAAGGGGGTTAGTTACACTACCTGCTACCTATGTTTTCTCATCCCTCAGTGAAATGGGGTCATGGTTAAGTCCTTGACCTGTCTTCTTTGGAAGGGTGTCGACGTTCCCCAACTTCTCAATGGCTAGAGGAATCCTGAGGTAGAGGCATTAATACAAAGGCAGGCCTATGTTCCAGCTGTTGTGTAGTCTCTGGGTTGTGTTGCAGAAGAATCATGACTCACATCAGAGAAAGGATTTGAGCCCAACTTAAGATTTGCATAAATTGAACATTCAGTTCAGTTCAATTCAGTTGCTCAGTCATGTCCGACTCTTTGCGACCCCATGAATTGCAGCACACCAGGCCTCCCTAACCATCACCAACTCCTGGAGCCTACTTAAACTCATGTCCATTGCGTCGGTGATGCCATCCAGCCATCTCATCCTCTGTCGTCCCCTTCTCCTCCTGCCCCCAATCCCTCCCAGCATCAGAGTCTTTTCCAATAAGTCAGCTCTTCTCATGAGGTGGCCAAAGTATTGGAGTTTCAGCTTTAGCATCAGTCCTTCCAAAGAACGACCAGGACTGATCTCCTTTAGAATGGACTAGTTGGATCTCCTTACAGTCCAAGGGACTCTCAAGAGTCTTCTCCAACACCACAGTTCAAAAGCATCAATTCTTCGGGGCTCAGCTTTTTTCACAGTCCAGCTCTCACATCCTAATTGAACATTAGCAAGTCCTAATATTTAAAATGGGATAACGAAGTAAAAACTCCCTGCAAGCTGTTTGACAGCCTTATGAATATGCAGATAAGAAACTCCAAACTAACTACCAGTGGTCCGCAGAAAATACATCTGCAGAAATGTTGAGCCAAAGTAGAGGATTTAAGTCCATACAGTGTTTTCCCTGAAGTACAACACTTAGAGGCAAGTTTTATTATAATGCACTGGATCTATTGAGCACTCAAATCAGCTGATAGCATTTTTAAATCACAGTTATTTTGGCATTTCTTATTGAAAGCAATAGAAGAGCAACCAGAAGTAATAAATTTGTTTCTGAAAAGCAGCCTTGCTCATCATTGCTGTACATTGTTGTAACTAGGACAGAATTATGCAGTAAATTTACAGATGCATCGCCTTTATTGTCAGCAATGGCCAGCTTTTTTTCCTGTTTAATTTAAGCATGTTTATCCATGGAATTGCTTACATTTTCATCATTACTGCCTGGGCATATACTTTAACCGAACTATATCTACCACAAGACAAGGCTCAGGCTATTTAAATGAATAATATGTCTTCGCAAACTCTAGATTATTTGCAGCAAGTAATACTTAGCTCAATGTTCTGACAAACAAATGTCAGGAAAGCACAAGTTTTAAATACATGGCTGTGTCTGAATAACTCACACAATTTCTCTCTATCCAACAACTGAAGAGGTGACTCGGTTCCTCCTGATATACTGCATGCACCCTGCGTACTCAGTCACTAAGTCGCATCTGACTCTTTGCAACTCCATAGACTACAGCCCGCCAGGCTCTTCTGTCTATGAGATTCCCCAGGCAAGAACAAAGGATTGGGTTGCTATGTCCTCCTCCAGGGGATCTTCAAGCTCACATCTCTTAAGTCTCCTGCTTTGGGAAGCAAGTTCTTTACGACTAGCGCCACTGGAAGCCCAACTGGGATTGAATATTTACCCTCAAATAATGCAACATAAAGATGAATTGGAAAATAAATCACTGGAAGGAACTAAAAATCTTAGAGGAACAAACACTCATCACAGACAGCTCTAATATGCTTTCCTATTATTTCTCCCCATCACTCCATATTTTTTGCCCTAGAGAAGGAAAGGATGGGGAATAGACAAAACTAAGGTGATGACAATTATTTTTAAAATTTAGAAATGTGTCATGTTTGTATATTGTTCTACTGAGGGCCGTGATGAAAGTGAAAGAAGAGAGTGAAAAACCTAGCTTAAAACTCAACATTCAAAAAGTGAAGATTAAAAAAAAAAAAAAAGAGTGAAGATCATGGCATCCAGTCCCATCACTTCCTGGCAAATAGATGAAGAAAAAGTGTAAACAGTGATAGATTTTATTTTCTTGGACTCCAAAATCACTGAGGATGGTGACTGCAACCACAAAATTAAAAAACAGTTGCTCCTTACAAGAAAAGTTATGACAAACCTGGACAGTGTAATAAAACCCAGAGACATCACTTTGCTGACACATGTTCATCTAGTCAAAGCTATGGTTTTCCCAGTAGTCATCTACAGATGTGAGAGTTGGACCATAAAGAAGACTGAGTGCCAAAGAATTGATGCTTTCAAACTGTGGTATTGGAGAAGACTCTTGAGAGTCCCTTAGACAGTAAGGATATCAAACCAGTCAATCCTAAAGGAAATCAACCCTGAATATCCATTGGAAGGACTGATGCAAAAGCTGAAGCTCCAATACTTTGGCCACCTGATGCAAAGAACTGACTCATTGGAAAATACGCTAATGCTGGGAAAGATTGAAGGCAGGAGGAAAAGGGGACGATAGAGGATGAGATGGTTAGATGGCATCACCGACTCAATGGACATGACTTTAAGCAAGCTCTGAGAGATGGTGAAGGACAGGACAGCCTGGCACGCTGCAGTCCATGGGGTCACAAAGAGTTGAACATGATTGAGTGACTAAACAACAACTGCTGAGGGTATTCAATCCAATGTATGATAGAATTATATAAGGAAAGATATGGAAGATAATTTCCTTGTTCCCAAATAATCTAATGACTTCCTGCTGCCTTCTTACTTTTGAGTATAAATTAGATTTTTACAATACGTGGCATTGAGTCATTGTATGAGATAGGGTAGGAAGTCTTCTAATATTTTAATAGAAGGTGACTGGCTTTTTTTTTTTTTTTGCCCTTACTGCATGGTGTGTGGGATATCATTCCCTGACCAGGGATCAAAACTGTGCCCCTTGAATCGGAAGCATGGAGTCTTAACCTCTGGACCACCTGATCAACTTGTTTGTGAGTCTTGAGACATTATTTAATCTCCACTTTCCTTCCCCCACACAAATCAACAAACTGGCAATATGTATTAGCAGCAATCCACTTTTATCCAAAGCTTTTGCACCTGAAGCACTTTCCTACTCATTGCTATATTTGATCCTCACAATTCTTCTTTATTTCTTTTTATTTTTCTCAATTTCATTATTTATATTAATTGGAGGATAATTTCTTTACAAAAAATATGACGGCTTCTGCCATACATCAACAACCCCTCTTTAGGCCTGTTATTTCTATCTCCACTTCCTTAAAAAAAAATTGGGACTCATAGAGTTCTAGATAGAGCAGGAAATGGCAACCCACTCCAGTACTCTTTCTTGGAAACTCCCATGGAAAGAGGATCCTGGCAGGCTACAGTGAGAGTGCATGGGATCACAGAGTTTGGACATTACTTAGTGACTAAACAACAACAGAGCTCTAGAACCTAAAGTTCTCCCAGCTAATCAGTGAAGCAGGAAAAGTAGAAACCAATATCGGCCCACAAAGCTATGACAGAATGCCCATAGTGATGAAAAATGAAATGTAATTGTGACAGAGACAATGTTCATGAATGCTATGGGCATGCAGGAAGACAGATTTTCTACCACTTGCATCATTTGGAGCAAGTGCCAATGGAATGTTCAGAAAGGTTCGAATGCCCCTGGAGGACCACAATCAATTTCACCCTTAAGATGCTCCCCTGTTCTTTTTCTATCAATCAATCAAATGCAGAGGATACAGAAGAGGTTCTCAAGGTTTTGAAGGGCTGGGATTGCATGAGATGGAAGACAGCCTGGATTCTAGATCTCCCACATTTAGAATAGAAATTCCAAGGAGATTGCCTCATACACAGGCATCTCCACTGTCCTTTTTGAGTAAGTCAATTTGTTTTTTATTAAACCACTGAGATGTTAGGATTGTTTATTACTGAAGTTAGCAAACTCCTGGTTAATACATATATCGAACCAGAAGTAATTATATCTATGAATTACTCTTGCAGAAGAGAATTCTAGTTTTCTCCCTTACTCAAATTGTTATTTCTTGATTTATTGAAATGTCTTCCCTGTGGTAGACAACCAGGCTCCTCTGTCCATGGGAGTCTCCAGGCAAGAGTACTGGAATCGAGTGCCATTGCCTTCTCCAGAGAAACATTCCTCAGTTCAGTTCAGTTCAGTTCAGTCACTCAGTCGTGTCCGACTCTTTGCAACCTCATGAATTATAGAACACCAGTCCTCCCTATCCAACACCAACACCTGGAGTTTACTCAAACTCATGTCCATTGAGTCAGTGATGCCATCCAGCCATCTCATCCTCTGTCGTCCCCTTCTCCTCCTGCCCCCAATCCCTCCCAGCATCAGAGTATTTTCCAGTGAGTCAACTCTTCACATGAGGTGGCCAAAGTACTGGAGTTCAGCTTTAGCATCATTCTTTCCAAAGAAATCCCAGGGCTGATCTCCTTCAGAATGGACTGGCTGGATCTCCTTGCAGTCCAAGGGACTCTCAAGAGTCTTCTCCAACACCATAGTTCAAAAGCATCAATTCTTCGGTGCTCAGCCTTCTTCACAGTCCAACTCTCACATCCATACATGACTCCTAGAAAGCCATTAATCCATTGTTTTCCATCCATTGTCAGAGTAATCACTAGAGATGAGTGACCTGCCAATAACAACCAAAGGAGAGCAGAGTCAGGTCACGAACCCCTACAACTGACAAGTGTGAAACCTCCAAATGAAAAAAAAAAAAAAAAAAAAAGCCCTTTGAGTCTGAGGACAGCAACGGGCTTAAGTGGGGACAGCAAGTCTTGTTGACTGAGGACACCTTGTAATCCATCATCAAATGCAGAGTTTTGTCACTTCTTTATTCTGAGGGTATGCTGAATGATGAGTGTAAATTTGATTGTCCCAGGAGTCATGGAAGTTGCTGTGTGGTCCTGTAATCATAAAAATGAGTATTTAACATCTTTAAAAGTATGTATAATTGAATAATGAAGATTACATATCTCTTTCTTTAACTAAAATAGAGAAATAAAGGATTTTACTAGACCCAAAGACAAGAAACAACAGCAGGAATAGAGGACAGATGGGAGATGGATGACAGGGAGGGAAGAAAAGCTCTTAGGAAATAATAAGAAATGTATAAGAAAGAAAGTGCAAGAAATCCCTAGCAAAAACACTACCGCTGTAGTTCAAGCAAAGTAATAAAGAGGCCAGTGTTACTAGAACAGATGGAGTGTTCCTTGCTCAGTAGTGTCTGACTCTTTGTGACCCCATGAGCTGTAGCCCTCCAGGTTGCTCTGTCCATGGGCTTCTCCAGGCAAGAATACTGGAATGGGTAGCCATTCCCTTCTCCAGGGGATCTTCCCAACACAGGGATTGAACCTGGGTCTCCTGCATTGTAGGCAGATTCTTTACTATCTGGGCCACTGGGAAGCAGATGGAAACAGACTATCCGAATGGTCCATCAGGGAGGAAAGTCAATTGAAATGTATCAACTGAAATATGAACTGCTTCAGCTATACAGGTGAGAGGGCAAAGAGTTTTCTCACTGTAATGGGGTAGAATGAATAAGATTCAGGTATCAGTTCAGTTCAGTTCAGTCACTCAGTTGTGTCCGATTCAAGTATCAGGACTGTCCAAAAAAAAAAAAAAAAAGATGATAGTCAAATATGATGACAACTACATTCAAATAATCAGCTACATTCTTCTTAGAAAATATCACTAGTTAACGTAGGTTTGAATAACATAAAAAGACTATTATCACTTTAAATTTATATGAAAACTTATGCTTTAAAAGAACTTTCACAAGGTCATCTAATGCAATCTAATGATTGCATTCATGACAAAGAAGATACATATGTATAATGTATCATATATTAAATAATACATAATACTCATATACTGCATATATTATATAGTATATAAAATATTTATAATAAACCTATTATATGCTTTATATATCTATTATATAAGATATATAGTATATAATATATACAATATATATCTAATATATTATAATATACAGTGCACATATATAACATGTAGTTGTTTTGCCATTATGTCCAACCTTTTGCTACCCCATGGATTGTAGCCTGCCAGGCTCCTCTGTCTATGGGGTTTCCCAGGCCAGAATACTAGAGTGGGTTGCCATTTCCTTCTCCAAGGGATCTTCCTGACCAGGGATCAAACCTGTGTCTCCTGCATTGGCAGGCAGATTCTTTACCACTGAGCCACCAGGGGAGCCACATTGTATATATTTTATATGTGGTAGAATGTCTAACGTATATATCGTGTATATATATTATGTAAAACTTACTATAGGTATATATAACATACAGATATTCTATATATTGTGTTTGTAAAATTTATACAATGTTTATGGTAGGTACCTGTACCTATATCCAAGTATATAACAAGGACTTTAAAGCTTTGCCAAGTTTCAGTTCAGTCGCTCAGTCATGTCCGACTCTTTGTGACCCCATGAACCGCAGTGTGCTAGGCCTCCTTGTGCATCACCCACTCACAAAGTTTATCCAAACTCATGTCCATTGAGTCAGTGACGGCAATTTATAGAATTTGGATTCAAATTTAGGTAGATACCTAAATACTCCATAGATGTGATACTCTTTCACCATGGCATTCTAAGAAGAGAATTATCAACGTTTTCTTTCAGCTATTGAATTATTAAAACTAATTCACTCAGTAGTTGTTTGTTAGAAACGTTAGACTAGTAGTACCTAAATTGAAGAGTGTACATTCCACTATCATAGAGATCTAGACATTTTCAACTTCAAAGGCAACCTGGGAACAAAGTAAGCCATCTTTGCTTTAGTCCTATGTTTCTGAAGTTTGAACAGTCACTAGACCACCTGCAAAGTTGATTATAGATTTTCAGTCCCCAAACTATTAACCAGAACCCCATAAAAGGGACTTGGGAAACTGATTATTAAAGAAGCACTCAAGAGGACTTTTACAATCAAAGAAGTTTAGGAAATACTAATTTAAACCCTTGCCTTTCTGAGAGCATGTCTGAGCCAACAAGTGTTTAAGAACAATGCAAAATATAAAATTTTAACCATCTTAGTATTTCTATCTTGGAATGAGTAAATAGTAGAACACTTTTTACTTCAAGACAGGAACAAGAAATGAGGGTGAATCATAAAATTAGAACATCCAGAAATGGTTTACAATTATCTTTAAAAATAGTGTTTTATGATGCTCATCTTCAAAGACTTTTTTTTCCTACTGGCATTTCTAACACCTTTACTATCACCTAAATCTCATTTTTCTCCTTGTGTTATCTTCAGTGGAAAGAAGCACCTTGAGGTCTTTGACTAAATCCACTTTGTATGAACAAATCTTCAACTGTCTTGACTGCTTACTTCATATAAGAGACAGTCTTTAAAAACATTAATATTTACCTTTTTAAAAAAATGTACCAAAATAAATTTATCCTTTGGCTCACAGTATGAACTGTAGGGATTAGGAGTGGTATATTTTGTTAAATTTCACGATGCTATACTGTGTATGGCCCCTGAGCCAGGGCATCATAGTGATGAGGAATTTCTTCTTATGTTTCCGAATTATCAGATAATTTGCATGACTGTCTCAAAAAAACTGGCATTCTCTTTGCCCAAAGAGTTTTGCTGTATCTCAACTATTCCTCTTCTTTGCTGTGGGGAGGATAAAAAAAAATATTGACTTGGATTTTTATTTTAACTGTTTATGGAGATTGACGATATATAAAAAACTACATGTATTTAATGCGTAGAATTTGATAAAGCTTGAAATACATCTGTTTATAAAACCATCACCATAGTCAAGATAACAGGTGTGTCCACCAGCGCTAAGAGTTTCTCATGCTCTTTGTAATCTCTCTCTCTCCCCACCTTCATTTTTAAGGAACCACTGTAGTTTGCATTTTCTAAAATTAAGTATACATTATGTTTTACTCTTTCTTTCTTTGTCTAGCTTCTTTTTCTTAGCACAATGGTTTTGAAACATTCATATCAATAGCTTACTCTTTTATTTCTGAGTAGTATTCCACAATATATAGTGTATACAAGATTGCAGAATAGAATGACGCATGCTCAACTTCTCCTGCGAGAGCTCCAAAATTACAACTTATTGCCAAACAACCATCAATAGGAGAATGTTCAGTCAGTTCAGTCACTCAGTCCTGTCCGACTCTTTGTGACCCCATGAATCGCAGCACGCCAGGCCTCTCTGTCCATCACCAACTCCCAGAGTTTACCCAAACTCATGTGCATCGAGTTGGTGATGCCATACAACCATCTCATCTTCTGTCGTCCCCTTCTCCTCCTGCCCCCAATCCCTCCCAGCATCAGGGTCTTTTCCAATAAGTCAACTTGTCACATGAGGTGGCCAAAGTATTGGAGTTTCAGCCTCACCATCAGTCCTTCCAATGAACACCCAGGACTGGTCTCCTTTAGGATGGACTGGCTGGATCTCCTTGCAGTCCAAGGGACTCTCAAGAGTCTTCTCCAACACCACAGTTCAAAAGCATCAGTTCTTCAGCATTCAGCTTTCTTCACAGGAGAATGTTGGATCCCACCAAAGAAAGATATCTTATGTCCATGGGCAAAGGAGAAGCCCCAGCAAGAGTGTAAGAGGGGCAAAATCATGTTTAGAATCAAACCCCATACCTACTCCAGTATTTTTACCTGGAGAATCCCATGGACAGAGAAGCCTGGTAGGCTACAGTCCATGGGGTTGCAGAGTCATACATGACTGAGCGAATTCACTTTCTTTTCACTTTCCATAACCACCAGAGATGCTTGGAGGGCTCAAGCAAAACCTTGGGCACAGTAGGAGACCCCACAGAGACTGAACCAGACCTATCTTTGAGTGTTTGAGTGTATCCTGTGCAGGTATGGGTCAACAGTGGCTCTGGGTGCAGCAGACCTTGGTATGGAATAAGCCCTCTTGGCGGAGGTTGCCATTAACTCCACCATAGAGTCACTAGAACTGAAACAGGACTGGGGAAACAGACTCATGGAGGGCACAAACAAAAGCTTGTGCGCACCAGGACCCAGGACAAAGAAGCAGTGATCCCACAAAAGGCTGACCCAGATTTGCCTGTGAGTGTCCAGGAGTCTCCAATAGAGGCGTGGGTCAGCAGTGGCCTGGTTCAGGGTCATGGAAATTGAGTGCAGCTGTGCTTGCACAGGACCTTTTGAAGGAGGTCACCATTATCTTCATTACCTCCCCTATAGTTTGGACACAGGCCAAACAACAGGAGGGAACACAGCCCCAGCCATCATCAGAAAATTGGATTAAAGATTTACTGAGCATGGCCCATTAGAATAAGACCCAGTTTCCCCCTCAGTCAGTCTCTCCCATCAGGAAGCTTCCATAAGCCTCTTATCCTTATCTATCAGAGGACACACAAAATGAAAACCACAATCACAGAAAACTAATCAAATTGATCATATGGACCACAGCCTTGGCTAACTCAAAGAAACTATGAGCCATGCTGTGTAGGGCCACCCAAAACAGATGGGTCATGGTGGAGAGTTCTAACAAAATGTGGTACACAGGAGAAGGGAATGGCAAACCACTTCAGCCTTCTTGCCTTGAGAGCTCCATGAACAACATGAAAGGGCAAAAAGACATGACACTGAAAGATGGAGTCCCCAGGTTGGTAGGTGCCCAATATGCTACTGGAGAACAGTGGAGAAATAACTCCAGAGAGAATGAAGAGATGGAGCCAAAGCAAAAACAACACCCAGTTGTGGATATGACTGGTAATGGAAGGAAAGTCTGAGGTTGTAAAGAGCAATATTGCATAAGAACTTGGAATGTTAGGTACATGAATCAAGGCAAATTGGAAGTGGTCAAACAGGAGATGGCAAGACTGAACATAGACATTTTAGAAATCAATGAACTAAAATGGATGGGGATGGATGAATTTAACTCGGTTGACCATTATATCTATTACTGTGGGCAAGAATCCCTTAAAAGAAATGAAGACGCCCTCATAGTCAAAAAAAGAGTCGAAAATGCAGTTCTTGGATGCAATCTCAAAAACGACAGAATGATCTCTGTTCATTTCCAAGGCAAACCATTAAATATCACAGGAATGCAAGTTTATGCCCCAACCAATAATACTGAAGGAGCTGAAGTTGAACATTTTGATGAAGACCTACAAGACCTTCTAGAACTAACACCCCCAAAAGATGTCTTTTTCTTCATAGGGGACTGGAATGCAAAAGTAGGAAGTCAAGAGATACCTGAAGTAACAGGCAAATTTTGCCTTGGAGTACAAAATGAAGCAGGGCAAAGGCTAGCACAGTTTTGCCAAGATAAGGCACTGGTCATGGCAAACATTCTCTTCCAACAACACAAGAAAAGACACTTCACATGGATATCACCAGATGGTCAATACTGAAATCAGATTGATTATATTGTTTGCAGCCAGAGATGGAGCTCTATACAGTCAATAAAAACAAGACTGGGAGCTGACTGTGGCTCAGATCATGAACTCCTTATTGCCAAATTCAGACTTAAATTGAAGAAAGTAGGGAAAACCACTAGGCCATTCAGGCATGACTAAATCAAATCCCTTATGATTACACAGTGGAAGTGACAAATAGTTTCAAGGGATTAGATCTGATAGACAGAGTGCCCGAAGAAGTATGGATGGAGGTTTGTGACACTGTACAGGAGGCAGGAATCAAGACCATCCCCAAGAAAAAGAAATGCAAAAAAGCAAAATGGCTGTCTGAGGAGGACTTACAAATAGTTGAGAAAAGAAGAGAAGCTAAAGGCAAAGGAGAAAAGGAAAGATACACCCATTTGAATGCAGAGTTCCAAAGAAGAGCAAGGAGAGATAAGAAAAACTTCCTCAGTGATCAATGCAAAGAAATAGAGGGAAAAAATAGAATGGGAAAGACTAGAAATCTCTTCAAGAAAATTAGAGATACCAAGGGAACATTTCATGCAAAGATGGGCTCGATAAATGACAGAAATGGTACAAACCTAAGAGAAGCACAGAAGACTGTACAAAAAGGATCTTCCTGACCCAGAGAATCACAGTGGTGTGATCACTCATCTAGAGCCAGACATCCTGCAATGTGAAGTCAAGTGGGCCTTAGGAAGTATCACTATGAACAAAGCTAGTAGAGGGGATGGAATTCCAGTTGAGCTATTTCAAATCCTAAAAGATGATGCTGTAAAAGTGCTGCACTCAGTATGCCAGCAAATTTGGAAAACTCAGCAGTGGCCACAGGACTGGAAAAGGTCAGTAGGTCAGTTTTCATTCCAATCCCTAAGAAAGGCAAGGCCAAAGAATGTTCAAACAATACACAATTGCACTCATCCCACACGCTAGCAAAGTAATGCTCAAAATTCTCCAAGCCAGGCTTCAGCAATACATGAACTGTCAACTTCCAGATGTTCAAGCTGGACTTAGAAAAGGTAGCAGAACCAGAGATCAGGTTGCCAACATCCACAGGATGGATCTTTGAAAAAGCAAGAGAGTCCCAGAAAAACGTCTACGTCTGCTTTATTGATATGCCAAAGCCTTTGACTGTGTAGATCACAATAAACTGGAAAATTCTGAAAGAGATAGGAATACCAGACCACCTGACCTGCCTACTGAGAAATCTGTATGCAGGTCAAGAAGCTACAGTTAGAACTGGACAGGGGACAAGGGATTGGTTCCAAATTGGGAAAGGAGTACATCAAGTCTGTATATTGTCACCCTCCTTCTTTAACTTATATGCAGAGTACATCATGTGAAATGCTGGGCTGGATTAAGCACAAGCTGGAATCAAAATTGGTAGGAGAAATATTAATAACCTCAGATATGCAGATGATACCACCCTATGGCAGAAAGTGAAGAAGAACTAAAAAGCCTCTTGATGCAAGTCAAAGAGGAGAGTGAAAAAGTTGGCTTAAAACTCAACATTCAGAAAACAAAGATCACGGCATCCGGTCCCATCACTTCATGGCAAATAGATGGGGAAACAATGGAAACAGTGACAGACTTTCTTTTCTTGGGCTACAAAATCACTGCAGATGGTGATTGCAGCCATGAAATTAAAAGTTGCTTGCTCCTTGGAAGAAAAGCTATTACCAACCTAGAGAGCATATTACAAAGCAGAGATATTACTTTGCCAACAAAGGTCCGACTAGTCAAAGCTATGATTTTTCCAGTGGTCATGTATGGATGTGAGAGTTGGACTATAAAGAAAGCTGACCACTGAAGAATTGCTGCTTTTGAACTGTGGTGTTGGAGACAATGCTTGAGAGTCCCTTGGACTGCAAAGAGATCCAACCAGTCAATGCTGAAGGAAATCGTCCTGAATATTCATTGGAAGGACTGATGCTAAAGCTGAAGCTCCAATACTTTGGCCACCTGATGTGAAGAACTGACTCACTGGAAAAGAGCCTGATGCTGGGAAAGATTGAAGGCAAGAGAATAAGGGGCTGGTAAAGGATGAGATGGTTGGATGGCATCACTGACTTGATGGACACGAGTCTGAGCAAGCTCTGGGAGTTAATGATGGACATGGAAGCTTGGCGTGCTGCAGTTCATGGGGTTACAAAGAGTTGGACACGACTAAGCAACTGAACTGAACTTAATTCTACTGTAAGAAAGTAACACAACTTATCCATTCACCAGTGCATTATATTTGGACAATGAGAAATTAAGCTACTATCAACATTTTCAGCAAATCAAAAGAATATATGGTAGTATCACTGTGGTTTTGATTTGCATTTCCCCCATTGCTAATAATTCTGAACAATTTTTTTGTGCTATTTGACCCTTCCATCTTCTTGGTTAAGTGTCATTTAAAATCTACTGTTCATTTTAAAAATTGAATTGCTAGAGTTTACATTCAAGACACTAGTCCAGCTTCAGCATTCTCACAAATATTTTCTCTTTGCTGAAATAATGTCTTCTTTGGTATGCCTTTTCAGTGTCTTCACATAATCTTTGAAACAGTGAGTTTTAAATTCTACTGAAGTTCAGTTTATAAATTTTCCTTCTCTGTCTCCTGGTTTTTATTCCCTATTTAAGAAATCTTTGCCTAATTCAACATCATTATGATTAAGACTTTCTCTTTTTTTTTTTAACTTCTTGAGGTTCCTTTTAAATTCATGTACTGCATCTATGATCCATTTTAAATTTTTTTTATATGTGGTATGAGGTAAAAGTTAAAGTCTTTTTAAAAAATAGATATTAAAATAATCCTATTCTTACTTAAAAGATTACCATTCTTCCATTGAATCATCTTGACACTTTGTAACCATCATATATATGTATATATAAAGATATTTGACATATATATATAAATATATGTGTCATGTTTTATATTTCCCATCGGTTCAAAAAACTTATAGTTTTATGATTTATCTTTGATGCATAAACTATTTCAAGATATGTTTATAATTCCAAAAATCTAAAGATTTTTCAAATATTTTGTGTTCATTTTTAGTTTAATTTTTTTATACTCAGAAAATCTATTTTATATGACTTCAACTTTTTTAAATAAATAAGGGTGTTTTATATCTTCAAATATATTATCTATCCTGGTAAATGTTCTATGTATACTTGAAGAAAATATATATTCTGCTGTCTTAGGATGAAGAATCCTACAAATGTTGATTAAGTCAAGGTAGTCAATAGTGTTCTATTCTTTATTGACAAACGTACAGAATTTTCATGTATTTCTCCTTGATGTTCTATCAGATTCTACATTATATATACTGAAATGATATTATTAGCTGCATAAATATTTGAGATCATTATACTCTCTTTATGAATCAATTCCTTATTACTGTAAAATGCTTATTTTTATTCTTTATAAAATTCTTTGTTCCAAAATCTACTTTTGCAAATATATAGCCACTCCAATTTTCTTTGATAAATATAAGCATGGTATAGCCTTCCTTTTTATCTATACTTTTCCTTTAACTCTATCTGCAATTTGTAATTAATTTGTTCTTGTTGACAGCATATAATTGGAGCTTTTACTTCCAATATTATTATTTTTGTCTTTTAATTGGTAGACATATTCAGTTTATTTTAAAATGTGTTTATTGGCACAGCTGGATTTAAACTTTTCATATTATTGCTTTCTATTAATCTCATATGCTATTTCATTTTTAATTTTATATCTTTTTTAGACCCAAATTTGATTTTTCCATTTTTTACCTCTGCCATAGGTTTGTTAGCTCTATTATTTTTTCTTTTTTCAGTGGCTTCTTGAACAGTTACAGTGTATAGCTTTAACTTATTACAATCTACCTTCAAATATTTTTATACTATTACATCCATGGTATGAGGACTTTAAAATATTATATTTTTGTTTCTCCCTTCCAGTCATTGTTCTGTGTTACTTGTAGGAGAAATCCTCAAATTCATAAACAGTCACTGAAGATCTACTGTCTCACGCTAAACTTCCCTGTGAATTTTATCTCCCACTATGATGTTTTACAAAGTCTCTGTTCCTACCAAATATTGATGAAATCATGTTAACTCTTCTGATATTCTCCCCAGTTCATGTTATTTTTCCCCATGCCTTGAAATATCTATCAACCATATTTTTAGTTTCCCTTATAAACATCTTTTAAGTTTCAGCTACTATCATTTAACATTATTAAAATTCTTCAGATATATTTTGATTTTCAAAGACATTAATTTCCTTCTCTGAGCTTTTCTAAAGCTCATTCTGTATAATACTCACAAGGCATTATAATTATTACATACATTTCCAGGTTCTATAATTTAAAATTGCCTAAACACTTGCAGCTGAAGTTACAGCTAATGATTCTCTGAATTCTTTGCAGTGCCCAGCACAACAAGTGTATGTCTGCTGCTGCTGCTGCTAAGTCGCTTCAGTCGTGTCCGACTCTGTGCGACCTCGTAGACAGCAGCCCACGAGGCTCCGCCATCCCTGGGATTCTCCAGGCAAGAACACTGGATTGGGTTGCCATTTCCTTCTCCATGTGTATGTCTACTAGGTGCCAAATCAACGTTTTCAAAAAATTAGTCTTAGATTACACTTTAATCATGAAATGAAAACATTTATTCCCATAAATATGGCAATTATTCTAAGTTTGGGGATCACAAAGCATGTTAACTAGAGTGCAGTCATAAGAAAAAAAATCACATCGGTTATTTTAACAGAGAATTTAAGATGAGCAATTATTGACCAAGTATTGAAAACCTGAAAATTTGAAAGGCAACACTAAGGTTTTATATGACAAACAGCTACAGGACACAGCCACAACCCCTTCGCTGGAGGAAAATGGAAAAGGTCGGAATTATTAAGATTAAGAAGCTTGGTGGACAACTCCTGAGAGCTGAACATACGTTAAGTAGTAAGTTTTATCAGTGGGGATTGTTGTCTATTAGTTCAAAGAGAGACCTTAGGGGTTAGGGGACAGACCTCTGTGAAGGACATCAGCTGGCAGGTGCTGAATTACTTGAAGGGTCATGAGGCTGGTTCTATTAACAGAAGTATAGTTAAAAGCAGAAAACCCTTCAGACTGTAGTTAATTGCTGCTATAATCAAATTGTTCCTGTTGTAGTGAAGTATTGCTGGAATGACAGTGTTAAAACTGGGAGCAAAAAAAAAAAAACAGAAGAAAGTTGTGACTGGAAGAAGTATGTCCTCCCTCTTCCTGCTTTTGAGTCTCTTTCCAGGGCTCCAATGATCAGGGGCTAAAAGAGAGAAGCTGGGGAAACTGAAGTCAGATGGCGGAGTCCTAGCCCCAGCATCACAAAGAATGAGTTTGAAACTGACAACTAATGGCTTAGTTACTGGCACAGTCTCACAACTCTCTGGGTCCAAATGCTGACTTCTCTCTTACAAACTACACTAAGTCAGGAATGTAAAATGAGCAAAAGAATATCACTTAAAATAGGTGGATGTCTTGGAACATTTAGTGATGTTCCAAAAACATCCCTGCTGCTTTAAAATACCAAGATGCACGTAGAAAGGACAGAAAAGAAAAGTTACTGATTTTCTTAGAAAGCTCTTTGAAAGGAAAAACCAGCTTAATGAAAAATAATCATTTTAGATGCTTATTGAGTGATATTTGGGTTGCCAATGGGCCAATGAAGTGGATTTTGTAATACATTTCTGTTAACTTTTACCTTTAAGTGAGTTTCATTTGTTTGATAGCATTCTATTGAACTGAAATCTTTGCTACTAGAGTATTCTCAACTATGTCCCGCAGTTATCCTTTAGAATAGTTTCTTACACAACTGATCTACCCAAGAGGAACAAGTGTATTATGACAAATCCCTCTGAGACTTGCTCAGAAATCCTCTGAGCAAGGATTTGTCAAAAGAAAAATATATGCACTAGGCTGTTGCTTCTCAGAACTGAATTCCTAAGACTTGTCTGTAAGATCTGGGGAATTGTGAGAGGTACCATCACTAAGTCAGGAAGATTTGCAAACCAAGGAACAGACTGTCCTATTACATAAAAATGTACCTTGAGGCTTTTATGTTCTCTGCCTCAGTTCAAGTTTATCAGGGAAATGCCATGTTGTGGCTGAATTAATACTGTTCAAATTGAATTTTGCTTTCAAGAGGAGATGAGAAGCAGAGAATGACAAACATAAATATGATATTTTTCATTAAACCAGATATACTAGTTTCCTTTGGATTGTTTCAAATAGAAAAACTTTATTAACAGAAATGTGCTTTGTCTTCTCCAGATCTTTTGCAACCATGGTAGAGGATCCCAAGTGAAGGGTTTTGCACAATAACATGAGCCTATCATGATTGACACTAATGAAATTCTCAACGCTTAGTAAGAATATGCTTTATAGGAAATTATTCATTCATTCATCAAATATTAACTGCATGTCTACTATTCATGAATCACTGAATCAAGTAATTTAAGGCTTTTCTCTCTAATCTAAAAAGGCAACAACCTATTTATTTCTCATTACATTTGACCTTTCAACTTTAATCTATACTACAAATAGATCCTCCCCAAAACACTAAGAATTTCAACTGAAAGATTAGTCCTATTGAAGCAACTATTTCTATTTTTTCTTAAATCCATAAAGCTCACTTTTATTTCTCTAATTGTCAGCTATACATTTTGCTATCCACTTGGAATAAAATATTACCTTTTCTTGCCTGCTGTGCAAACATGGGTAACCATTTTTCTTTAAGTTCTGGACAATAAGATATAAGGAGAAAAGTTTTGTGAAGCTCGTGGGTAATCTTAAAGGAAGCTGACTTGTCTGCAATTGTTGTTTTGCCATTTTACCTTTTATTCTTCTTTTGGCCCCAGATTCAAAGCAGCCATCTTAGACTTTGACATGAACTTAAAGAAACTCATAACTAGAAAATTTAAATAGATGGGGATAAAATCACCAAGTAGTAATCGTGTACTGACCACACCATTAATTCTGTTCAGTATATTTTCACCTCACATATTTTAGTTTTCACCTCTCAAGTTCAATTTTGGTCGTTCTAAAAGTATCAATATTGTCATGTTTCTACTTAATTTTTTGAACATACAGGGTACAGTTATAATAATTGTCTGAATATGTCTTTCTGTTAACTTTTACATTTAAGTGAGTCTCATTTATTTGATAGCATTCTATTGAACTGAAATATTTGCTGCTAGAGTATTCTCAACTATGTCCCCCAGTTATCCTTTAGAATAATTTCTAGGCTATGCATGAGTTCTGGGTGAGTTTTGATGATTGATTTTCCTTTTTAATAATTTGGATATTCCTGTTTCTATACATATATCAATTTTTAATTGATGCCATATTTTATGAATTTTCTCTTGTTGAGAGCTGGATCTGTTTATATTCCTTAAAGGACTGTTGAACTTTGTTCTTAAATTACTGGGCAAAAAAATAATTTTTCCTTTTCCACCGGTCTTAATAGGCATTGTTGTTGCTTAGTTGCTAAGTCCTGTGACCCCATGGACTGTAGCCCACCAGGCTTCTCTGACCATGGGATTTTCCAAGCAAGAATACTGGAGTAGGTTACCACTTTCTACTCCAGGGGATCTTCCCAACCCAGAGATCGAACTCAACTCCATTGGCAGATTCTTTACCCCTGAGGTACCAGGGAAGCCATTACTAGGCATTTTCACATTCAAATTTTATCCCATTCAGTTCAGTTAGTCAGTTCAGTTCAGTCGCTCAGTCATGACCAATTCTTTGTGACCCCATGGACTGCAGCATGCCAGGCCTCCCTGTCCATCACCAACTCCCAGAGTTTAATTCATGTCCATTGAGTTGGTGACGCCATCCAACCATCTCATCCCCTGTCGTCCCCTTCTCTCCCTGCCTTCATCTTTCCCAGCATCAGGGTCTTTTCAAATGAGTCAGCTCTTTGCATCAGTTGGCCAAAGTATTGGAGTTTCAGCTTCAACATCAGTCCTTCCAATGAACACTCAGGACTGATTTCATTTAGGATGGACTGGTTGGCTCTCCTTGCAGTCCAAGGGACTCTCAAGAGTCTTCTCCAACACCACAGTTCAAAAGCATCAATTCTTTGGCGCTCAGCTTTCTTTATAGTCCAACTCTCACATCCATACATGACCACTGGAAAAACCATAGCCTTGACGAGATGGACCTTTGCTGGAAAAGTAATGTCTCTGCTTTTTAATATGCTGTCTAGGTTGGTCATAACTTTCCTTCCAAGGAGTAAGCGTCTTTTTATTTCATTACTAAAGCAAAACACTTCTGAGTGTATTACCCAATGCCCCATAAACTGTGATGTTTTCAGCCTGGTTGTGGAGCATTGTAGGCACCAAGTACCACTCTCCTCTGAAACATTTCTGGCTCTTTCCCTGACTTCGAGTATTTTCCTCATGTGTATGGCATAGGTACATGAGGGGGCTGCCTAGTATTTGGCTGCATACGTGAGAGGGACCCTATTCGCTTTTTATCTGCGTAGCCCTCTCTTCTCTGGTACTTTGTCCTGTTATCTGTATTTTTGTCTCATTGGATTTTTCAACTCTGCTTTTTCAGTTTAAGGAATCCTCAGAGTCTAAGTTTCCTCCTCCCTGCGCTATAAGTCAGCAAGCTGGAACAATACCAGTGTTCACTTCAATTTTTTTGTATTTTTAATTTTTTTAAACTTTTCAATTTTGCTTTGGAGTATAGCTGATTGACAATGTTGTGATGGTTTCAGGTAGACAGCAAAGGGATTCATCCATAACACGTACATTTATCCCTTCTCCCCCAGACTCCCCTCCCATCCAGACAGCCTCATAACATTGAGAAAAGTTCCCTGTGCTCCACAGTAGGTCCTTGTTGGTTGTCCATTTTACATATAGCAGTGTGTACATGTCTATCCCAACTTTTTTCCCCCATTTCTCTAGGATCAGAGTCTTTCAGTGGTTCTCATAAAATCTGATAATTTAGAAAAAACATATAGGTATACCCTGCTGTTATATGTAGGGAAGAACTGGGCTCAAAATACTTGATTTCTCTATTACTTACCAGTATATTTTAAAAGTGCTTTTCACTATGTTACCTTGTCTTTTACAGAACATACATACTAGAATTATTTCTATTCTGTCCTACCTTCATGAACTATCTACTGGAAAATTTCCCCTTTGAGTTGGTAAGCTAGGAAGATTTCTTCTGGTTTTGTGTATGCAATGCTAATCAGTATGATGATATCGAACACTTACATGCAGGATTTTCAAACTTGTACTCCATAGTGTTTTTATTTATTTTAAATTATGTTTGCTGTAACAGTTGGAAAAATATATTACACTCTCTAAAGCTTGATATAAGAATCTTAAAATATATGGTCCAAAACACACCAAAGGAAAATAATGCTGAAATATGCCAAGTACGCCTCCAGATCCTTCAGTTCAATCTCTAAAACCTCTCTCAGGCAGATAGAGATAATCATTGGTCATTTTGGACCCATATTTCTACGCACCTTTCCAGCTGCTAGTAACTGATTTCAGATAACAACTCTAGGAAAAAAAGGAGATTAAGAGCCAAGCTCAGCATTTTACTCGTTTTCATTTATTTTTAAAAAGTGTTTACAACCACCTGAAAATTGCAGAACCAAAAGAAGGGAAAGACATATTTGAAATACTCGACTTTAATAAATCTAAGTATACGGATAAACAGAACAGGAGCATAGCTCTGCTGCAATTCAAGAAAATTAAAACTGCTGTGCAGGATCTGAGACAATGTACAATGTCTGAAGGTCAGAGAGTACCTGGAATGTGTAAACAGAGAAGAGCAAACTTCAGCTTCATTAGTTCCTCATTGAGGATCTTTATTTCTGATCCCCAAAGAAAATGTACTTTTTAATAATTGTAATATTACTGACCTTTCCCAACAGCTTGTTGATTGATTATATAACCTTTCACTCTGCTGTAGCACTGTGTGTCTTTGGTTTGTGTCCTGGACACCAATTTAACTCCACGGGAGGAAAGCACAGAGGTTGAACTATTGAATAAGAATTGTAAAGCATTTGGGCTATTGGGAATGCCCATTCTCCAAAAAATGATTTTTTTTTAAGGAATTAACTATTGATAAAAAAATCAGGAATATAGAAGCAAGAGAATCCTGCATGGAATCATAGTTACGCAGGTAACCATATCCTGATTTTGGTTTGTAGAGCTCCAGATCTGAATTTGGAAAGGAGAAAGATCTTTTGAAAACATCTATTTGTTTTGAACTGATAAGAAAATTATCACAGAGCATGTACCATTTGGAAGTCTAGACACAAATCAAGCACAAAACACAGATTAGCTGAACAGCAGGATAAACACTGTACTAATTATTGCTTGAAGAAAGGACTGATTGAAATAACTGGAAAAAATGTTGAATAATATCATAAGTTAGAAGAACTGTTTCAGTCAAGCATTTAGATTGTGGCATCCTCTAATATAAAAGAAGAAACAAAATAAAAGATAAGGAGACACTAATAGATATTTTGAGCTTCCTAGGTGGTTCAGTGGTAAAGAACCAGCCTGCCAAGCAGGAAACATGGGTTCAACCCCTGGGCCAGGAAGATCCTCTGGAGAAGAAAATGGCAATACCCTTCAGTATTCTCGCCTGGGAAATCCACAGACAGAAGAGTCTGGCAAGCTACTGTCCATGGAGTCACAAAGAGTCAGACATGACTTAGCGACTAAATAAAAACAACACAACAACAACAGTAAATATTTCACTACTTTTAAAATTTTATACTTTCTCTTAGATCTATGTTTCTTGTATTTTCATATCTTACAGAAGTCAATGATCAAATGTGTGCTGTTTTATCAAAAGCAGTTTTAAATATACAATATAAAATAGACATTATTTTATCTCTAGGAGGAAGAGATCCATGCATTGAATAAAATTTCCTTTTGAGCTTAAGTTGCCCTAAAGAGCAGCTCTTCCCCTCAGTGATAGCAATTGGGATGGAAGGGACAGGTGATTAGTGGAAGAGAAAGGATGAACAACCAGCTATGAGCTTGTTTTGTGAACACAGTCTCCCTCGGTAATGTCAAAAGTCATCACATCTTTCAGAATCAAACATTTTTTTTTTTTTTTTGAGATGAGGTATTTAAGGGATTCAGAGAAATTTAGTGTATTCACGTGGGGATCCCTTAGCAGCACCTCTTAGAAAATTTATGTTCTTCCTAATCCTGAGTTCTGAGAATAAATGAATTGAGAAATAAGGAAATAGGAAATTATAATTCTCCTGAGAGAATTAAAGCTGAACTATCAACACAGAAATGTTCATGCTTTGAAAGAATCCACAGAGGTCAAGATGAAGCAGAGTTAAAAAAAAAAAAAGAAAGAAAAAGAAAAAACAGGCTGCAGGAGAAGTTGAGGTTGATGACCAAGACTTCTGGAAACCAAGATAAGAACTGCTTCGGAAAGGAATGTGTTCATGATGTAATCAGTCCCTCTCAGTCCCTCTCATTGTAGCCACTGGTATGTTACTCTTGTGTACTGAGACCCTGTCTGCTACTAAGAGCAATGCATTATTTCTTGCAAATAAAATACATATTAGCAAGTTCATACTCAAAGGATACTTCATATAAATCCAAGAAATAGGATTCCAAGAAATAATAAGTTTGGATGCAGAAGAAACCTTAAGTTAACTACCTTGACACATGATCTATGTAGAGATGTTATCTTTGCTGAAATGTATTAATGCTGCTGTGTTTGCAGAGCATGTAAAAATGACCACTGCATTCTCCAGTTTTGTGTGCTGGCTATATTTGATTCTTCTTTATAACCCATTAGCAGAAGAAATGCAAAGAAAAGATGTGCACATAAGATGAAAATTTGATCTAAAATATGAATTAGCAAGAAACAATATCAATATCAAAATCAGGGCAAGCATACAAAATACTTACCTTAATCATTAAACAAAAACAAACAAAAAAGAGCTTATATAAAACAATTTGTATTCAAATGCCCAGAATAAATGTGTTTTAGACACTTAATATTTCAACCCATTTTACTGCAAACTGGAAGGCATTTTTCTACATCTAGAATTTTTGTCAAGATAAAAATTAAAGGATATGGCAATCAATGTTTTGGATGTTTTAAAACTTCATTTTGAGCATGATAAATTTTTGTGATGTTATTTTTCAATTTGTAAAATGACTTCTAGTAGGCATTTTATAATCATCTTCCCATCTATCACAAAATATACTAATCAGATACTGATCATGTGTACATGATATTGACATTTATAATCTCAATAAAATGTTTGTTGATAACAAATCATGCATCTGTTAATACCATATATTTTAATAGAAAAACTCTAAAACTTTCTATCATAGATTTCTATCACAGAAAAATGATTAATTTTTTAGTATTATAATCATTTATTATTATTAAAGAGATATGTTATGGGAATTATAACATATGTCTTTAATTATAATATGATTTGGAGATTTCTCAAGGAATCCCTGGAACTTTTATTTATCTTAAAAATCCCCCAAATTAATATTTGTTATTTCTTTGGAAGGAATGATGCTAAAGCTGAAGCTCCAGTACTTTGGCCACCTCATGCGAAGAGTTGACTCATTGGAAAAGACTCTGATGCTGGGAGGGATTGTGGGCAGGAGGAGAAGGGGATGACAGAGGATGAGATGGCTGGATGGCATCCCTGACTCGATGGACGTGAGTCTGAGTGAACTCCAGGTGTTGGTGATGGACAGGGAGGCCTGGCGTGCTGTGATTCATGGGGTCGCAAAGAGTTGGACACGACTGAGCGACTGAACTGAACTGAACTGAACTGAAGTATTTGCAAACACTAGTAAATCTTAATTTCCTTTTTTTAAACTTCTGACCAACTTTTATTTCTACCTCCTGGTTATATTGTCCTAATCTTCATCTGAAGACTTGCTTTCACTTCTCACTCATTCCATTTCTTTCTAACATGCCTCAAGCCCCACTCTGTGGCTACAAAGCTGAGATTCTGATCACTCAGAGCTCTTCTCTGGAATTTCCTGAACTTGAGACAGAGTGCAGCTCTCTCTTTCAACTTTTATGCTGTGCTATTGTACAGTTAAAAGTTCAGAGTGCTGGCAAAGAAAAACTGGAGAGAGAGTCAACACAACGACAGAAGCTGTGACAAGACAGTGGAAAAAAAGGAAGAGAACATGAAGCCAGACACTAAATTCCTGATACTGCCTGAGTTTATGGATTCAGTTCAGCAACGAGACTAACTGCACCTCTTAATTTGTAAGGAATGAAGTAAATGTCTATTCCCTTCTCATAGAATTAAGCTTATTTGAGTTGTTTCTGTAATTCCCAGGGAAAGGGACCTAACACACTCTCGTAGTCTGCTCCTCAGGCTGCCATAACAAAGTATCATATTCTGGGAGGCTTAAACAGCAGGAATTCATGTTTCACGGTTCTGAGAAGTCCAAATCAAGGTACGGGAAGACTCAGTTCTTGATGAGGCTTTCTTCCTGGCTGGCAGACAAACGTCTCACAGTATCCTCACTTGGCAGAGAGAGAAATATCTCTGTCTCTTTCTCTTCTTAGAAAGGCACTAGTACCATCCTGAGAAGCCCCACCCTCATGATCTCACCTAAATTTAATCACCTCCCAAGGGCCCCACCTCCTAATACCATCACTCTGTGAGTTAGGGCTTCAACATGGGAATTTGAAAGGGACACAAGTACTGTTTCCTCAAATATTCAGCATTTCTCTTTCACAGAGATAGCATTTTGCTAACTCAAGACCTCCGGGATTCATACTTAATAAACAATACTTTTCTAAATTAAACACAGGGGATCCCAACCCAGGGATTAAACCCATGTCTCTTGTGTCTCTTGCATTGGCAGGTAAATTTTTTACCACTGAGCCACCTGGGAAGCTCCACATTTGGCAAGGCATTAGCAAATAATTTCTCTCCATTTGGATGTATGGATACACGCAAATCATGCTTGGCCCTTCTCAGTACTCTTGATAATATTTGTAATATGGGAAATGTTACTTTTATCCCATTTTTATTCACAGCTTTAATTAAACAAAATCAATATTGATTTAGTTTTCCCCATTAAAAAGGGGGGAAAATGGCTTATCTTCAGCCACAATACCCAATCTTGTGCTTGTCCAATAATTGAACAGGTAAAGAGATTTAGGATCTCATGCCCCACTTATTTGGGCTTCTCAAGTGGCTCAATGGTAAAAAAAAAAAAAAAAAAAAATCCACCTGCCAATGCAGGAAATGCAGGTTCCATCCATGGGTCAAGAAGATCCCCTGGAGGAAGAAATACCTATCCGCTCCAGTATTCTTGCCTGGAGAATCCCACGGACAGAGGAGCCTGGCGTGGCAGAGGAGTCTCTGGGGTGGCAGAGTCGGACACGACTGAACATGCGTGCACGTTCCACTTATTTGCTGATATTATGATAAATTCTGAACTTTCTCCATCACCTTTTCTTTTCGAATTTAGGTAAAGAAGTGAAGTTAACTCAACTCTGGTTCATGACCCATTGTCATCCTTACACCCAGCAAGTACTCTCTTGTTTTATTTATTCCCTTTGATCCACATTTCTCTTTTCTGTTCTCCCAGCAGAGACAAACATTTTAACATGTTTCATGTGCACCATTTTTACTGCATGTGCGTCATACATGACACATGTCTCTTCATGATCAGTTTTCTTGAATCTTGCCTACTTGCTCGACCTCGGCCATGGCTGGAGCCAGGAACCCATGAGTGCCCATATGCATCCTTCAGCTGAAGCTTGGGATTTTTAAATTCTCCTACTACTCCACAATGTGCCACCCAGGAGGCATGGGGTCTGACTTCCCAAAGAGCCAACTACCTTTCTCAACCTTAAATTGAAATGGGATGATTTCCCTGTGAAGGATTTTGACCAATGGGGACAGGAGACGAGATCAACAAATTCCCTCTTTATTCCAACCTTCGGTTGACTTTTCCAAAGCATTATTCCATAGAGTCTGTCCAGAAATATCTCGCATGGCCAAGCATGTGCACAGGACACAGGAGAGACAAGCTTTATCTTTTCGTAGCTCACCATAAAGCAGTGGCCACAACAGTAACGCATCACTCTGCTTTAGCAGCTTATCCTTTGCCACCTCGCTTCTGTTTTCCCTGGACTTGTGCTTTCCAATAAATAATTAGGACTGACAACTTGCTTCTGGCTCTGCTTTGCTAGATTCTCAAACCAAGATAGTATGAATTAAGCATTCTTGCAAACTAAGAATTGTTATTTTGTGTGCATGAAATTTTTATTTACCTAATGGTATTCTGTTTCTTGTTTTTTCTCACCCAGCACTTGACTTCTAAGATCTGTCACGCTGCTATCTCTACTCTGTTTCTTCTAACAGGTGCTTAGCACCCTTGTATGCATTCACTGCACTTTATACGGACACTTTTCCTGTGCTGAATGGCCAGGTTTCCTTTTCTAAATGAATGGCACTCTGAATAACACCGTGAGGAACATCCTCACATGTGTCTCTTCATGTATCTATGAAAAGTCTCCATAAGGCTCATACAGGAGTAGAACACAGTACTGGCTGGCCAGTACCGTATATGTTTACTTCAGAAAAAACTACTAGCCTGCCCTCCCACATTGTTTGATGGAGGTAACAGCCTATATTCTCACTGGCAATATGGATGAGTTCCTGCAGGCATTCATCACCGCCTGCTCTAGAAAGCATCAAACTTTTCAGCATAAAGTAATTTTTCACAGTTGGCTTCACTTATATTTTTCTTATTGGTAATGAAATTGGATATTTGTAAACATGGTAGCCTTTTGGGTTTACTTTTCTATGAATTGCCTCATCATATGTTTTCATATTTTAACCAATTATTCTATTGAGGTGCCTTTCTTCATGCTGATTTGTAGAACATTATATTATATACAATATATACTGTCATCTGTCCATTAACTTTATTCAAGGCTTCATTTTTTAAACAGATACAATATATATTCAAAATTCTTTAATGGCTATTGATAGTGGGATGCCTAATTTCTTTTCATTCCTGAATACTGTGGTATGGATGACCCACTGTTTGTTTATTAATTCCATCTATTGAAGCACATCCTGGCTGTGTCCAGATTTTTTTCAATTATGAATAAAGCTGCCATGCACTTCCCTGGTGGTCCAGTGGTTAAGAATCTGTGCTTCCACTGCAGGGGGCTTGGGTTCAATCCCAGATTGGGGAACTAAGATCCTACATGCCACACAGTGCAGACAAGAAAATACAAAATACAGTTGCTATAAAAGTACAGAGCTTTGTGTGAGCATACATTTTCCAGTCAATTCTGTAAATACCTAGATGAGTGGTTACTCACTCATAAGGAAAAGCTATGTTTATCTCTGTAAGCAGTAGGCAAATGGGCTTCCCTGGTGGCTCAGTGGCTAAGAACCCACCTAGTAGCAGAGGATCCCTGATATAGGAAGATCCCACAGGCTGCTGTGCAACTGAGCCTGTGTGCCCCAACTGGTGAGTGTGCGCTCTAGAGCCCAAGGAGCTGCAACTATTGAGCCCACATCCCTCAAGCACTGAAGCCTGGGCACACTACAGCCTGAGCTCCGCAACATGAGAAGCCACTGCAATGAGAAGCTCGCACACCACACTATGGAGTAGCCCCAGCTCACCACAACTAGATAGAAGCCCACGCAGCAGTGGAGACCCAGCGCAGCCAAGAAGAAATAAATAAACATTTAAGACATTAAGCAGACAAATAGACATAGTCAAACTATCTTTCAAAGTGGCTGTGCCATTTTTCATTCTCATCAGCAATGAACAGAGTTCCTACTGATCTACATGCATGCCAGCAATTTATATTAGCAGGGTTTTATTTTATTTTATTTTTTGTACCAATGCAATAGTTCTTGGTTATATTTCACTGTTGCTTTAATTTGCAAAACCCTAAGGCTGCTTTTCTGGTGGCTCAGTGGTAAAGATTCCACCTACCAATGCACGAGACACAGGTTCAAGCCCTGGGTCAGGAAGATCACCTGGAGTAGGAGACGGCAACCCACTCCAGTATTCTTACCTAGGAAATCCCACAGACAGAGGAGCCTGGCAGGCTACAGTCCATGGGGCTACAAAAGAGTCAGACACAACTTACTGACTAAACAACAACAATACAAGATGCTGAACATCTTTTCATGCGCTTGTTTATAATTTGTTTATCTTCTAGGTGAACAATCTGGTACACCCATTTTTAACCTGGATTGTTTATTTTCTTATTGTTGAATTCTAAAAGTTCTTTGCATATTTTGGATACAAGTCCTTTATAAGATATGAGGATTCTGCAATTATTTTCACCTTTTCCTTGCCTTCTCATTCACTTAACCTTGTCTTTTACAAAGCAAATTTTTTTAAAAAAACTTTTAATAAGTCCATCTTATCAACTTTTGTTTCATGGCTCATATTTCTGATGTTATATCTAAAAACGTGTAATCAGACCTACATGTTCTCCTGTTTTTTTCTAAAAATGTTTTAGTTTTGCACTTTATTCATTTATTCATTCATTGCCTCTTATTATATTTTTGGTTCTTAATTTTGAGAGATGTAACATTTATAGCATATTCTCCTCCACCATATTGGCTTCCTACATTCTTTTGAGTTAGTCTTCAACCTTTATTTGTGTATTTTTAAGTATAATTTTATAGAGAACCTACTACCACATTTTCAAGTTTAATCTGAGATATATTACTTATAAGTGTTTCTACTTATGCAATATTCAAATTTATTTCTGCCATTATTTTTTCATGTTTTCTATATAATATTTTTCTTTACTTCCATTGTCAAATTAAGTTTCCTTGTCCTGGTTAAAAAGTTACACATTTTGTTTTGAAAAGCTTTATTGAGATGTAATTCACACATTATATAATTCACCCTTTTAAAGACATTCTCTTTTTATCTATAGCATGGTGGCCCTTAACCAAGGGCCCATTAACTAAGTAATTAATTTTTAAAGTTACATAAAGTTGCTTTGAGCTTGAACAGTTCTGAATTCTTATTTATAAATAGCATCCAATATATGTGTTTACCTAGTGTAAAAGAACCGATCAGTTTCTTCATTAATAAGGCAAGAACTTATTAAAAAAAAATTACCTCCTGCTTGAATGATCGATATTTAGAAAGACTCCATTTTTCAGAAGAAAGTCTTCCCCTAACTCTTAGGAGCAGTGATTTAATCTATAACCAAAAACAGACTAACATATCAGAATAAAGATGTCAATTACCACATAAGACATACAAAAGATCAATTTCTTATTCAACCAACACACAGATGAGTGTAGGAGAGGGAAAAGAACATAAAATTTGACCTGGGAATTCTAGATGAAGTTATACCCAATATATACTGAATTACAAACTCAGAAACTAACATAGTCGCATCAATCTACTCTCGTTATTTCAAAATGACATTGACACAAGTAAATATCATCAGAAAGCAAACACATATCCAAGCAGTTATTCTTTACTTTTGCAAATTAAAACCCACTCCAGTACTCCCTTGCCTGGAGAATTTTATGAACAGGAGTCGGGCAGGCTATGATCCATGGGATCCCCAACAGTCAAACACAACTATGCAACTAACTTTTAACTTGGACTTTCATAAAATCAATAAATGTTCATTATGAAGAAACAGAATATTTACGACGTATACAAGAGAACATTTCATTTCTAGCTCTAATGATACTGTAGCATCTTTGTTTTCAGTCAGTTCAGTTCAGTTCAGTAGTTCAGTCGTGTCCGACTCTATGTGACCCCATGAATCGCAGCACGCCAGGCCTCCCTGTCCATCATCATCTCCTGGAGTTCACTCAGACTCACGTCCATTGAGTCAGGGATGCCATGCAGCCATCTCATCCTCGGTCGTCCCCTTTTCCTCCTGCCCACAATCCCTCCCAGCATCAGAGTCTTTTCCAATGAGTCAACTCTTCACATGAGGTGGCCAAAGTACTGGAGCATCAGCTTTAGCATCATTCCATCCAAAGAAATCCCAGGGCTGATCTCCTTCAGAATGGACTGGTTGGATCTCCTTGCAGTCCAAGGGACTCTCAAGAGTCTTCTCCAACACCACAGTTCAAACGCATCAATTCTTTGGCACTCAGCCTTCTTCACAGTCCAACTCTCACATCCATACATGACTACTGGAAAAACCATAGCCTTGACTAGACGGACCTTAGTCGGCAAAGTAATGTCTCTGCTTTTGAATATGCTATCTAGGTTGGTCATAACTTTTCTTCCAAGGAGTAAGCATCTTTTAATTTAAGGGCTGCAATCACCATCTGCAGTGATTTTAGAGCCCCCAAAAATAAAGTCTGACACTGTTTCCACTGTTTCCCCATCTATTTCCCATGAAGTGATGGGACCGGTGCCATGATCTTCGTTTTCTGAATGTTGAACTTTAAGCCAACTTTTTCACTCTCCACTTTCACTTTCATCAAGAGGCTTTTTGGCTCCTCTTCACTTTCTGCCATAAGGGTGGTGTCATCTGCATATCTGAGGTTATTGATATTTCTCCCGGGAATCTTGATTCCAGTTTGTGCTTCTTCCAGTCCAACGTTTCTCATGATGTACTCTACAAACAAGTTAAATAAGCAGGGTGACAATATATGGCCATGACGTACTCCTTTTCCTATTTGGAACCAGTCTGTTGTTCCATGTCCAGTTCTAACTGTTGCTTCCTGACCTGCATACAGGTTTCTCAAGCGGCAGGTTAGGAGGTTTGGTATTCCCATCTCTCTCAGAATTTTCCACAGTTTACTGTGATCCACACAGTCAAAGGCTTTGGCATAGTCTATAAAGCAGAAATAGATGTTTTTCTGGAACTCTCTTGCTTTTTCCATGATCCAGCGGATGTTGGCAATTTGATCTCCATTTCCTATGCCTTTTCTAAAACCAGCTTGAATATCAGGAAATTCACGGTTCACGTATTGCTAAAGCCTGGCTTGGAGAATTTTGAGAATTACTTTACTAGCATGTGAGATGAGTGCAATTGTGCGGTAGTCTGAGCATTCTTTGGCATTGCCTTTCGTTGGAATTGGAATGAAAACTGAACTTTTCCAGTCCTGTAGCCACTGCTGAGTTTACCAAATTTGCTGGCATATTGAGTGCAGCACTTTCACAGATCATCTCTCAGGATTTGAAAGAGCTCCACTGGAATTCCATCACCTCCACTAGCTTTGTTCATAGTGATGCTTTCTAAGGCCCACTTGACTTCACTTTCCAAGATGTCTGGCTTTAGATTAGTGATCATATCATCATGATTATCTGGGTCGTGAAGATCTTTTTTGTACAGTTCTTCCGTGTATTCTTGCCACCTCTTCTTAATATCTTCTGCTTCTGTTAGGTCCAGACCATTTCTGTCCTTTATCGAGCCTATCCTTGCATGAAATGTTCCCTTGGTATCTCTAATTTTCTTAAAGAGATCTCTAGTCTTTCCCATTCTGTTGTTTTCCTCTATTTCTTTGCATTGATCACTGAGGAAGGCTTTCTTATCTCTTCCTGCTATTCTTTGGAACTCTGCATTCAGACGCTTATATCTTTCCTTTTCCTCTTTGCTTTTCACCTCTCTTCTTTTCACAGCTATTTGTAAGGCCTCCCCAGACAGCCATTTTGCTTTTTTGCATTTCTTTTCCATGGGGATGGTCTTGATCCCTGTCTCCTGTACAATGTCATGAATCTCCGTCCATAGTTCATCAGGCACTCCATTATCAGATCTAGTCCCTTAAATCTATTTCTCACTTTCACTGTATAATCATAAGGGATTTGATGGAGGTCATACCTGAATGGTCTAGCAGTTTTCCCTGTTTTCTTCTATTTAAGTTTGAATTTGGTAATCAGGAGTTCATGATCTGAGCCACAGTCAGCTCCTGGTCTTGTTTTTGTTGACTGTATAGAGCTTCTCCATCTTTGGCTGCAAAGAATATAATCAATCTGATCTCGCTGTTGACCGTCTGGTGATGTCCATGTGTAGAGTCTTCTCTAGTGTTGTTGCAAGAGGGTGTTTGCTATGACCAGTGCATTTTCTTGGCAAAACTCTATTAGTCTTTGCCCTGCTTCATTCCGCATTCCAAGGCCAAATTTGCCTGTTACTCCAGGTGTTTCTTGACTTCCCACTTTCGCATTCCAGTCCCCTATAATGAAAAGGACATCATTTTTGGGTGTTAGTTCTAAAAGGTCTTGTAGGTCTTCATAAAACCGTTCAACTTCAGCTTCTTCAGCGTTACTGGTTGGGGCATAGACTTAGATAACTGTGACATTGAATGGTTTGCCTTGGAGACGAACAGAGATCATTCTGTCATTTTTGAGACTGCATTTCGGACTCTTTTGTTGACCACGATGGCTACTCCATTTCTTCTGAGGGATTCCTGCCTGCAGTAGTAGATAAGATGGTCATCTGAGTTAAATTCACCCATTCCAGTCCATTTTAGTTCACTGATTCCTAGAATGTCAATGTTCACTCTTCCCACTTCTTGTTTGACCACTTCCAATTTGCCTTGATTCATGGACCTGACATTCCAGGTTCCTACACAATATTGCTCTTTACAGTATCGGATCTTGCTTTTATCACCAGTCACATCCACAGCTGGGTAGTGTTTTGCTTTGGCTCCATCCCTTCACTCTTTCTGGAGTTATTTATCCACTGATCTCCAGTAGCACATTGGGCACCTAATGACCTGGGGAGTTCCTCTTTTGGTATCCTATCATTTTGTCTTTTCATACTCTTCATGGGGTTCTCAAGGCAAGAATACTGAAGTGCCTTGCCATTCCCTTCTCCAGTAGACCACATTCTGTCAGATCTCTCCACCATGACCCGCCCATCTCGGGTTGCCCCGCAGGTTGGCTTGGTTTCATTGACTTAGACAAGGCTGTGGTCCTAGTGTGATTAGATTGACTAGTTTTCTGTGAGTATGGTTTCAGTGTGTCTGCCCTCTGATGCCCTCTTGCAACACCTACCATCTTACTTGGGTTTCTCTTACCTTAGGCGTGCGGTATCTCTTCACGGGTGCTCCAGCAAAGCACAACTGGTGCTCCTTACCTTGAACAAATGGTATCTCCTTACCGCCAAAGTGGGATAGCTCCTCTAGGCCCTCCTGGGCCTGCACAGCCACTGCTCCTTGGGATGATCCTCCTGGCTGCCAGCCCTGGCCTCGGGCATAGGTGGCTCCTCCCAGCTGCCTCCCCTGGCCTCGGGCTCAGGGTGGATCCTCAGGGTGGATCCTCAGGGTACCGCCCCTGGCCTCGGGCACGAGGTGGCTTCTCCCGGCCGCCCCGACCTCAGACGCGGGGTGTCTCCTCCCGGCCGCCACTGACTTCGGACGTGGGGTAGCTCCCCTTGGCCTTCCTGTGCTGTCGCAGCCTGGCACTCTAGGCCGCCGCCCCTCACCTCAGACGCGGGGTAGCTCCTCTCGGCCTCCTGTGCTGTCGCAGCCTGGCACTCTAGGCTGCCGCCCCTCACATCGGACGTGGGGTAGCTCCTCTCAGCCGCGCTTAGTGTACCGGCTCTTGCAGCCACCTGCGCTTGGTGCGCCAGCTCTCGCAGCTGCTAATGTTAAATAATCTGCAAATAAAAACAAAACAATATACAGGACTTTACCTTATTTACATGATTATAATTTTATTATAAGCATCTTTTAATGTCATTAAAAACAGTAACCTATCACTATGCATCATACCACATCCAATTCTACTGTTGGATACAAGTTATTTCCTTACCACTAAGTTAATTCTGTAGCACTGTTACAACTTTCATAAAGTGAAAGTTGCTCAGATGTGTCTGATTCTTTGTGACCCCTGGAATTCTCCAGGTCAGAATTCTGGACTGGGTAGCCTTTCCCTTCTCCAGGGGATCTTCCCAACCCAAGGATTGAGCCCAGGTCTCCCACATTGCAGGCGGATTCTTTTCCAGCTGAGCCACCAAAAAGCCTCTTAACGAAAGTGAAAGTGGAGAGTGAGAAAGTTGGCTTAAAGCTCAACATTCAGAAAACGAAGATCATGGCATCCAGTCCCATCACTTCATGGGAAATAAATAGGGAAACAGTGGAAACAGTGTCAGACTTTATTTTTGGGGGCTCTAAAATCACTGCAGATGGTGACTGCAGTCATGAAATTAAAAGACGCTTACTCTTTGGAAGAAAAGTTATGACCAACCAAGATAGCATATACAAAAGCAGAGACATTACTTTGCAGACTAAGGTCCATCTAGTCAAGGCTATGGTTTTCCCTGTGGTCATGTATGGATGTAAGAGTTGGACTGTGAAGAAGGCTGAGCACCAAGAATTGATGCTTTTGAACTGTGGTGTTGGAGAAGACTCTTGAGAGTCCCTTGGACTGCAAGGAGATCCAACCAGTCCATTCTGAAGGAGATCAGCCCTGGGATTTCTTTGGATGGAATGATGCTAAAGCTGAAACTCCAGTACTTTGGCCACCTCATGCAAAGAGTTGACTCATTGGAAAAGACTCTGATGCTGGGAGGGATTGGGGACAGGAGGAGAAGGGGACGACTGAGGATGAGATGGCTGCATGGCATCCCTGACTCGACGGATGTGAGTCTGAGTGAACTCCGGGAGTTGGTGATGGACAGGGAGGCCTGGCGTGCTGCGACTCATGGGGTCACAAAGAGTCAGACACGACTGAGCAACTGAACTGAACTGAAGTCAATACTGACATTTTTGTTTATAATTATTCAAAATGTTATATAATTCTCAATTACTGTATTCATACTTTTCTTTAAATTTTCTTAAGATGTATTTTTAAACTTAGAATCTTTGGATCACTGAATATTAATATTTTATATTACTTAAAATGGATTGTCAAATATTTTTTCAAAAATATCTACTAATTTACATGTTCATCAGCAGAATAACATAGTGTTTTTCATGCTGTGCTCTCACCAATATAGTTTTTAAACTTTGCTAATTAGAAAGGTGACAAGTAATAACTTTGCAGTTATAATATTTATTATTCTGATTTATAATAAATTTGAATATTTATTTAGATATTTCTTCTTCTCTGAAAATTCAGAAATTTCATAATGATTAATCTATTTCTTGGCTTATCTATTTCTCACTGTTTTTCACATTCAGCTTGACTCTTTAAATATTAAGAATTTTAATTTTTTCTTATCTGAAGTAAATAGTTCTTTGTATTTTCTTGGTGGCTTTTTGGCATTTTGTGCCAGCAATTTAAACATTTTTATGTAATTAAATTAATTCTTTTTTTGAGGCCCCCCCAAATTTTCATTATAATATGTGCATAATGTAGAAATGGGAAAAAGCTTTTATCAACCCCTTAGGGTCTTTGGCTGTATCTGAAAGTGAAGTGACAAAGACAGACTAAGAGAAAAGCATACAAATTTTGTAAACATTTTACATGCACATGGGGGCCTTCACAAGAGAATGGAAAGGTCTCCAGAATGCGAAACTTTTATAGCATTTAGATGAAGAAACAATACATTTGTGAAGAATTAACAAGACAAAAGAGTTTGGGAGAGGGTAGTAAATGGTGAAGGAATAAATTAGGAAGATAAAGATTAGTTTAACAAAATTTTTACAGCTTTCTCAGCCCTAAATTTCCAGTTTCTGGTAATAATAATGACTTCTTTTCTTCTAGTACAGGAAGGGTAAATTCTACATGAAAGATACATGACCATTTCAGGGAAGAAGGGTGAGAAAGGTGGGGAGGTCAGCATGACCTTTCTGCTTCTGCTGTTTCTCAGACTTCTTCAGCTTAAGATATTCCATTTGCCAAGGAAAAGCATTTTGCAGTAAGTACTAGACCATTTCAGGTATGACCTCAATCAAATCCCTTATGATTATACAGTGAAAGTGAGAAATAGATTTAAGCGACTAGATCTGATAGAGTGCCTGATGAACTATGGAATGAGGTTCATGACATTGTACAGGAGACAGGGATCAAGACCATCCCCATGGGAAAGAAATGCAAAAAAGCAAAATGGCTGTCTGGGGAGGCCTTACAAATAGCTGTCAAAAGAAGAGAAGCAAAAAGCAAAGGAGAAAAGGAAAGATATAAGCGTCTGAATGCAGAGTTCCAAAGAATAGCAAGAAGAGATAAGAAAGCTTTCCTCAGCAATCAATGCAAAGAAATGGAGGAAAACAACACAATGGGAAAGACTAGAGATCTCTTCAAGAAAATTAGAGATACCAAGGGAACATTTCATGCAAAGATGGGCTCGATAAAGGACAAGAATGATCTGGACCTAACAGAAGCAGAAGATATTAAGAAGAGGTGGCAAGAATACATGGAAGAACTATACAAAAAAGATCTTCACAACAAAGATAATCACGATGGTGTGATCACTCACTTAGAGCCAGACATCCTGGAATGTGAAGTCAAGTGGGCCCTAGAAAGCATCACTATGAACAAAGTTAGTGGAGGAGATGGAATTCCAGTGGAGCTGTTTCAAATCCTGAGAGATGATGCTGTGAAAGTGCTGCCCTCAATATGCCAGCAAATTTGGAAAACTCAGCAGTGGCTGCAGGACTGGAAAAGTTCAGTTTTCATTCCAATCCCAAAGAAAGGTAATGACAAAGAATGCTCAAACTACAGCACAGTTGCACTCATCTCACACGCTAGTAAAGTAATTCTCAAAATTCTCCAAGCCAGGCTTCAGCAATACATGAACTGTGAACTCCCAGACATTCAAGCTGGTTTTAGAAAAGGCACAGGAACCAGAAATCAAATTGCCAACATCTGCTGGATCATGGAAAAAGCAAGAGAGTTCCAGAAAAACATCTATTTCTGCTTTGTTGATTATGTTAAAGCCTTTGACTGTGTGGATCACAATAAACTATGGAAAATTCTGAAAGAGACGGGAATACCAGACGACCTAACCTGCCGCTTGAGAAACCTGTATGCAGGTCAGGAAGCAACAGTTAGAACTGGACATGGAACAACAGACTGGTTCCAAATAGGAAAAGGAGTACGTCTAGGCTATGTATTGTCACTCTGCTTATTTAACTTGTATGCAGAGTACATCATGAGAAATGCTGGACTGGAAGAAGCACAAGCTGGAATCAAGATTGCCAGGAGAAATATCAAGAACCTCAGATATGCAGATGACACCACCCTTATGGCAGAAAGGGAAGAGGAACTAAAAAGCCTCTTGATGAAAGTGAAAGTGGAGAGTGAAAAAGTTGGCTTAAAGCTCAACATTCAGAAAATGAAGATCATGGCATCTAGTCCCATCACTTCATGGCAAATAGATGGGGAAACAGTGGAAACAGTGTCAGACTTTATTTTTGGGGGCTCCAAAATCACTGCAGATGGTGACTGAAGCCATGAAATTAAAAGATACTTACTCCTTGGAAGACAAGTTAGGACCAACCTAGATAGCATACTGAAAAGCAGAGACATTACTTTGCCGACTAAGGTCCGTCTAGTCAAGGCTATGGTTTTTCTAGTGGTCATGTATGGATGTGGGAGTTGGACTGTGAAGAAGGCTGAGCGCCAAGAATTGATGCTTTTGAACTGTGGTGTTGGAGAAGACTCATGAGAGTCCCTTGGACTGCAAGGAGATCCAACCAGTCCATTCTGAAGGAGATCAACCCTGGGATTTCTTTGAAGGGAATGATTCTGAAGCTGAAATTCCAGTACTTTGGCCACCTCATGCGAAGAGTTGACTCATTGGAAAAGACTCTAATGCTGGGAGGGATTGGGGGCAGGAGAAGAAGGGGATGACAGAGGTTGAGATAGCTGGAAATGCCATCCCTGACTCAATGGACGTGAGTCTGAGTGAACTCCAGGAGTTGATGATGGACAGGGAGGCCTGGCGTGCTGAGATTCATGGGGTCGCAAAGAGTCAGACATGACTGAGCCACTGATCCAAATGAACTGAACTCAACTGAACTGACGTATGTTCTGAACCCCATCATATAACAAATAATGCAATATCTATGAAGACAAAACAAATTATTTACTACTGTTTACCCACTCCCCTAACAGCCTCTTTTTCTATCCATGAATTTCTTTTTACTGATACAAATACATACACACCTATACACCCATCTGAGAGCATTAGGGTTTTACTTATGGAATTTAAACGCATTGAATATACTATACACATAACTACATTGTTCCCTGGTGGCTCATATGGTAAAGAATCTGCCTGCAAAGCAGAAGACCTGGTTTGATCTCTGGGTCAGGAAGATCCCTTGGAGAAAAGAAGGGCTACACACTCCTGCATTCTTACCTGAAGAATTCCAAGGACAGAGGAGCCCAGCAAGCTAAAGTCCATGGGTCACAAAGAGTTAGGACATGACTGAGCAACTAACACTTTCACTTCACGTAATTACTAAATAAAAGAAATCCATGTTTCTTCTTAATGTAGTTCTTATTTCTCCATTTTCATGTTTGCTTGTCTTATTTCTAATCTCTTTCTATTCTTTTCCAGCATCACCTATAACCCTATGTTAAATGACCTCTTCTAAAAAGACACATCTTCCTTTTTTTTCTTCTCACTCATAAACACGTGTCACTGCGGTTTTAAAAAGGATGCTAATGTTACATAATGGCAAGTCACTCAAGTCCGGTCATATTTCTGTTATACTCTTTCAAAATTATGGCATACTATTATATAATAAAAACATCATGATGTATTAAGCCACTTCGCTCATAATGATAATATGCGTTCACTTTTCCCCAGTGTTTGGTCACAGTCAAAGTGTTGAAACAAAGACCTCCTTCATAGATAGGAGGTTTTACATACATGTGAGTTATTTTAAAGGTGATACGTCTGAGTCAAATGATAATTTACTTTTGTTTTTATTTTTTAACTTTTTTGGCTGTGCCAGGTCTTAGTTGTAGCATGTGGAATTTTCAGCTGTGGTATGTGGGATCTAGTTCCCTGACCAGGGATCAAACCTAGGCCCCCTGCACTCAGAGTAGAGTCTTAACCCCACAGACAACCAGAGAAGGCCCTAATTTTTTGTTCATAAACAGATATCTCTTTGTAAGTCTCCAGGTAGCCTTTAAAATTTCCGTTCACTGATGTCAGCAATAGTTCTCCCCCTTTCTTAACCAGTTTAATGGTTCTACACTAACATCTTCATATGACCTGTTCTTGCACTTTTCAATCTGAGAATATGAAAACTTTAATAAATCTGCCAGCTTTTAAAATATCCTTTTCCTTGAATTACCCATTTTTATATTAGATCATTTTGTCCCCTATTAAAATGAAAAGCATTAATTATATATATTATATTGTATTAGATTACATATATTAACATTTTATGAACAATGAGCTTTACAAATATCATTTCCCTAAATATTTATTTGTTGACTTTGTTTCAAGTGTCTGCTTCTGTATAAAAACTCGTGTTTGTTTTTAATTTTTATATGATCAAGTGTGTCAATATTTTTTAATAGCTGCTGGAATTCTTCTCTTGTTTCTCCCAAGGTCATAGATATTAAGTGTAGTATCAGAGTTATTTCAAGATTTTTTAAAACATTTCAATCTTTACTATGTCTGGATTTAATTTCTGAAGTAGGTTTGATAACAGTCCAGCTATCATTTTCTCTTGATGAAAATCTGCTGTGAGATTCAACTCACAGCTCAGTTCAATCATTCAGTCATGTCCAACTCTTTGTGACCCCATGAACTGCAGCACAACAGGCCTCCCTGTCCATCACCAACTCCTGGAGTCTACCCAAACTCATGACCATTGAGTCAATGATGCCATCCAACCATCTCATCCTCTGCTGTCCCCTTCTCCTCCTGCTTTCAATCTTTCCCAGCATCAGGGTCTTTTCCAATGAGTCAGCTCTTTGTATCAGGTGGCCAAAGTATTGGAGTTTTAGCTTCAACATCAGTCCTTCCAATGAACACCCAGGACTGATCTCCTTTAGAATGGACTGGTTGGATCTCCTTGCAGTCCAAGGGACTCTCAAGAGTCTTCTCCAACACCACAGTTCAAAAGCATCAATTCTTCAGCACTCAGCTTTCTTTATGGTCCAACTCTCACTTCCATACATGACTACTGGAAAAACCATAGCCTTGACTAGACAGACTTTTGTTGACAAAGTAATGTCTCTGCTTTTTAATATGCTGCCTAGGTTGGTCATAACTTTCCTTCCAAGGAGTAAGCATCTTTTAATTTCATGGTTGCAATCACCATCTGTAGTGATTTTGGAGCCTAAAAAAATAAAGTCGGCCTCTGTTTCCAGTGTTTCCCCATCTATTTGTCATGAAGTGATGGGACCAGATGCCATGATCTTCATTTTCTGAATGTTGAGCTTTAAGCCAACTTTTTCAGGCTCCTCTTTCACTTTCATCAAGAGGCTCTTTAGTTCTTCACTTTTCTACTATAAGGGTGTTGTCATCTGCATATCTGAGGTTCTTGATATTTCTCCCAGCAATCTTGATTCCAGTTTGTGCTTCATCTAGTCCAGCATTTCTCATGATGTACTCTGCATAGAAGTTAAATAAGCAGGGCGAAAATATATAGCCTTGATGTACTCCTTTTCCTATTTGGAACCAGTCTGTTGTTCCATGTCCAGTTCTAACTGTTGCTTCCTGACCGGCATACAGGTTTCTCAAGCGGCAGGTTAGGTGGTCTGGTATTCCCATCTTTTTCAGAATTTTCCATAGTTTATTGTGATCCACACAGTCAATATGCTTTGGTATGGTCAATAAAGCAGAAATAGGTATTTTTCTGGAACTCTCTTGCTTTTTCGATGATCCAGCGGATGTTGGCAATTTGATCTCTGGCTCCTCTGCCTTTTCTAACACCAGCTTGAACATCTGGAAGTCCATGGTTCATGTATTGCTGAAGCCTGGCTTGGAGAATTTTGAGCATTACTTTATTAGCATGTGAGATGAGTGCACCAGTACTATTTGTGAATTAATTTGCCTTTGGTCTCTGAACCCAATTAGGATCTGGGTTATATATTAACTTTTCCTATTTTCTGGGTCTATTTCAAATTTATGTACTTTGAAAAATACCTGAGTCATAGTCAATTATTTTGTAATTATTTAATGGCAAGTAGTTTATAATACTTTCTACCATCTGATAAGGCATGTGGTGCTTTATTATACTACTTTTTCATAATATTATTTGTTGTTCTCGGTAATTTATTCTTACATAAGATTTAATATCATCTTATCTAATTCACCCAATTCAGTGTATATTCTAATTACTATATTAGTTTCCTAGGACTGCCATAGTAAATTATACACTTGGTGGCTAAAAGCAACAGGAATTTATTATCTCACACCTCTGTAGTCCAGACATCCTAAATCAAGTTGTCAGCAAGGCTGCTCCCTTTTGGAAACTCTGAAGAAGAATCCATATAGTGCTTCCATCCTAAGCCCTGTTGCCTAATAAAAGTAGTATTGTAATAAAACTCAAAGAATAAAATGTTGTTATTTAGTTGCTAAATTGTCTCCAGTTCTTTTGCAATCCCATGCACTATAGTCTGGCAGGCTCCTCTGTCCATGAGATTTTCCAGGCAAGAATACTGGAGTGGGTTGCCATTTCCTTCTCCAGGGGATCTTCCCGACCCACGGATCAAAGCCGTGTCTCTTGCATTGCAAGTGGACTCTTTACAACTGAGCCACTGGGGAAGTTCAAAGAATAAAATATGTCAACAAATATATTACTGATATAAATAAGAAATTATGGAAGTAAATAGAGGAGAAGGAACAAATCTTCCTTACATATTATTTCCCAATAATAAATATAAAAACAATGAGAGAAACGGAAGATCACAATTAGAACACCAGTTAAAAGGACTTCAGGCAATACCCACGAATGAATGCTAAAATCACTGGGTAAAAGTAACACCGTAACAATATTTGCCAGTCCCAGACTAACTGCCCCAAATTGCTTATTAATTATTGTGGCAATTTTACCAGACAGCTGCAAGCTCATTGCTACTCTTTCTTCCTGAAAGGGGAGCTTAATCGCTCTCCCTTTGAATTTATACTGTGTTTAATTATGCATTTTTAATAAACAGAATATGGAATGGGGGATAAAAGTAACTTTACAATGCAGAAACCAGGCAGACACTCTTAACAAACATAAACATTATCAATGATAAGTCATGTGGCTATCATGAACTTCCTGATATATGATGTGAGGAGAATGGCATTTCATCTCTGTAGTATTCTTTCTAAAAGCCATTAAGTCCACTCTAATCCTGAAAGATGAATCCAAATTGAGGGACATTCTACAAAATTATTGACCAGTACTTCTTGAGGGCATCATATCATAGATAACCAGGAAAGATTGAGGAAATGGTGTCAGATTGCAGGGAACTAGAGATACATGAGACATGACAGCTAAATGCAATGTGGTGCCTGTGTTGGATCCTGGAACGGGAATAGGACAAAAGATGGGAAAATGCTAAAATCTGAATAAAGACTCTAGTTAAGAGTATCGCGGTAACGTTAATCACCTCCCTTGCAGAGCCTATTTCCAAACATAGTCAGAAAGGAAGTTAGGTTTTCAACATGCAAACTTCGGGGCACACAGTTTAGTCTACCACATAAGCATTTACTTTCCAAAAGCTTGAATCATAAATCATCAAATGTAAGAAACAGAATTCTGCATCAGTTGTTCCAGACTCAGCTATGGATAAAAACTTGGCAGAAGCTTTAAAAAAATTAACGAACTCTTGATCTCACTCTTGGAGGCAATGAATCAAAATCTTCAATGACTTCAGAGGATATCAAATTCAATTTTCATGTTGTCCAGATAAGAAATCTAAGGTTCAAGTTTTTGAAGTGACTGTTCCAAAGGCCACTGATGCCATAGTAAGAGGCGAACTCACATTTCCCAATGTTTAGCCCAAGGAGGGTTGATTTCCTGCACGTTGTCATTCTTAGTCCAACTCATGTGGATGGAATGAGGGTTGAGATGATATGTAAATTAAGCAATTAGAAGCAAAAAACAGTAAAACTAATTTCCCAAAATTGTCTAGAAATCTAATTCTAACTTGCTAATTTTATAACACCTCCACCAATTTTTGTAAAGATAAATGTCTACAATAAGACAATTTCATGTCATGGAAAGGAACGTGTGGAATATTAGCCACCTCAACTATAAGAAGTTTGATTTGTAAGAGTCCCAGTTTAAACTCATGGCACTCTGTAAATGATTGTTTCATTCAGGCAGTCTTCACACTATCTGACTTTATTTAAATTCTGCTTATTCACAGGAATTTTATCAAATAGTTGAAAGGCAGTGATTGGAAAGAAACACTTTTATTTTAGAAAAGACTTTTGAATTAATTGGAAAACACAAAATGGCAACTGTTATAACTTGTTGCCGAGTGAGAAGGCTAAGCTGATGGCACCCAAGCAATGTACCTGCATAAGGATCAGAGTTAACCCACCTGTTCCCACCAGAAATGTTTTAAATCATTTATTTCAAATTATGTTTGATTCATGACAGTGATCTGAAGTAAAATATAGTTTGGTTCCAATAACTAAAGTTTCTTATGGAAAGGAATTTTCACCTCTTACCAATCACATGTTACTCATTTCTTTGAAATAAACTGACAGGGTTGAAAGTAACTCAACTTTACAAAAGTATACACAACACACACACTTACAATCCTCACACACACACACCACACACACCTACAAATACACACACACACACACTCACACAGCAGTAAGTTTAATCTTAACAACAATACTCCCCTTCTATCCCTGCTAATAGGTAGGAAAGGTACTAATCTTACTAGCCAAATTAAAATTTTATTTTCCCCCTTTTCCTGTGCTGATCAAATTAGGTGGATGGGTGGAGTTGAAGTAATTGCTTTATGCCCAAAAGGGGAAAAAAAAAAAAAAAAAGAGAGAGAGAGAAGGGGATGTGGGGTGGGGCTGGAGAGGGTGAGAAAGGATTATATAAAATTATAGTACTTCTGTGTTTCTGACTGATGATCACAGCCAGAATTTGTCTAGAGAGAGGTATCACTCGTGAAACTAGCCAACTGGAAAATAACTAGTTTCATTTAAAAAAGCAGTAATGAAAGAGCACCTACCTACTATCACATATATTTGTATACAACTATAAACTCTGAACATGACTCTGGTGCTGTAGCCATCCAAAGAGTAGGAATTATGCCACGTTTTGTTCAAATGCTTTAGAGTTTAATCAAAGCAAACACTAAATATATATAAAGCATAGTACTAAACAAGTATACTAAAAAAAATTTTCTATCTCTCATCTCTCCAAACCATGTTTTTATTTCATCATGTAAAGATTATAAGAGGGAATTGAAGAGGTCCCGTGAAGAAGGCTGCTACCAGATGGAACCATTGTTTCTGGGAGACTGCCCTCTGCATATCCCAGAAAATGTTCTGTAGCCCCAGCTGTGCCACCAATCTGTGGGTCCCAGCAAATATCCAAGAGCTCCTGGGTGTTAGAGAATGATGTTACTGGTATGGTAAGTCAGAATAGTCCCAAAAACTCTGGGGCCTTTGGATTTCATAAAGAGAGAAATATAGGGAAAGAACAGGGAAAGATGGGGGTGTGAGGTATTGAGAGATGGAATTGACACATACCCTGTTTATACTAAGTATAAAATAGATAGGCCTTCCCAGGTGGCTCAGTGGTAGAGAATCTGCCTACCAATGCAGGAGATGTGGGTTCAATCCCGGGGTTGAGAAGATCCCCTGAAGAAGAAAATGGCAACCCACTGCAGTATTCTTGCCTGGAGAATCCCATGGACGGAGGAGCCTGGCAGGCTACAGTCCTTGGAGTGGGAAAGAGTCAGACGCAACTTAGCAACTAAACAGCAACAACATAAAATAGACAATTAAGGAGAACATACTGTATAGCACAGGGAACTCTACTTAATGCACTGTGGTGACCTGAACGGGAAGGAAGTCCAGAGAACTCGACTTAATGCACTGTGGTGACCTGAACGGGAAGGAAGTCCAGAAGGGAGGGGATATATGTATACATATAGCTGATTCAATTTGTTGTACAGTAGAAACACAACATTGTAAAGCAACTATACTGCAATAAAAATTAATATAAACAAAAAAAAAACTTGCTTTTAAAAGAAAAATAACTCTGGCACCTTTAAAGTTTTCTATATTGATGGTTTCTGTCTAAACATAAAGATTAAGAGCCAATATTCATATCATCTCAGGTCTTGGCTCCAGGATTTCAGTTTTATTATTTCTAATTTGGTCTTTGCTCACATCATACCACGTCCTAGCTGCTCCTGAGCCAAGGCAGTACCATTTTTGAGGCTCATTCTTTACAATGATTCTACTGTGACCTTCCTGATTCTATTTCTGATGGGTTAGCCTCAACTTTGTTAGAGATCTAGGTCAAAGTTGATCTTTGTCTATAAAACTATAATTTTCAATTCATCCTTAATTTTTTTTTTTTTTAGCAAAGGCAAGAAGTTTATGTCAACTAGTAACTTCAGTTAATTGAATTTGTCTTCTGGGAACAATATAATAAGAAGGCTTTTGAAGGTTCAATGTTGGAGAGTGCTTTGATGAAAAAAAAATACCTTCCATTAAGCACGGCAAGTAGTGTCACATGCGTTTACTGTTCCTGTGTTGTACTTTTGAATCTCTACCAAGATAATGTGTTACTGTTTGTCAAATCAAAATGTATCTACACCTGGGTGCCCATTTTTAAGCCACTGCTACCCTACTCCAGTACTCTTGCCTGGAGACTCCCATGGACGGAGGAGCCTGGTAGGCTGCAGTCCATGGGGTCGCTGAGAATCAGACAAGACTGAGTGAGTTCACTTTCACTTTTCACTTTCCTGCATTGGAGAAGGAAATGGCAACCCACTCCAGTGTTCTTGCCTGGAGAATCCCAGGGATGGGGGAGCCTGGTGGGCTGCCGTCTATGGGGTCGCACAGAGTCGGACACGACTGAAGTGACTTAGCAGCAGCAGCACGTTGAAAGAAATATAATTAAAGAAATGTTAGCAAGTACAGGATTGGAGCAATGTAAACTATTAAAACTTTCTCCCCAAGACAATTCTTTTCCAAGAAAACCTTAAATATATTTACTCTATTCCCACCATTACTAGCACCTAGCTTCCTTTCTGTTTTACCAAATCCTGCTACTAACTGAACTAACTAGTGGTCTGTGCCTAATAACTAGTCTTTAGGTCTAACTGGTTTCTCTATAACCTAGGCAATTAAACAAGGATTAGAATGTTAAAGTTTTAGCGTAACATCACTTTCCATATCGCTGTGGAGTCAACACAATTGAGCATCATCTATAAAGATACACAGTGATTCAGTAGTAAAAATAAACAAATATAGTATGTCAACTTCATGCCAATAGAAATATTCTCAGAATCTGTGAATCAGCAGAGATTTTATAACACAAATAAAAAGAAATGTTGATGCATTGTATATCCTCTCTGCTCTTCAGCTTTGGTTGATACTTATTCTTGAATACACATGGTTAGTATTGCTTACATGGCCAAATTGTTTATTTTAAAACATTTATCCAACAAGACTCAACTGTAGCAAAGTGGCATATGGAAAGACCTTCCCATCAAGAAAATGTGAACAGTGCAAAAGGTCAATGTATCAAAAATTTGACTAAACGACAGATACACAAAATGAAAAGAAACTCTGGGTAGAACTCTTCTAATGCTCTCACATAACTTTGACTTTTATAATGCAAATTTATCAATACAAATTTAAGGTTTTATAATCTATATGAATAGACAATTGATTCATTTACTAAAGCTCAATAGCTTCTTTATGTTTTTAGATTAAGAAAGAAACACAGAATTTAGGCTGTTTTTGTCTGCTTTCTTCTAAGATACACTACACCATAGAGACTTCTACCTTTAGTAAAATGATTAATTATCCAATATGCTTGTTTTCAGAAAGTAGCATGGGTCACAAAGAAGAACAAAACTCATAAAAGGAAAAAAAAAGGTAAATTGGGCTTGATCATCATTTAAACTGTTTATTCTGTGGAAGATTCTGATCAGAGTATGACAAGACTAGTAGAGATGGGAGAAGGTATTTGCAAATTACCTATCTGACAAAGCACTAGTAGCTAGAACATATTTTGTATATTTCCCCAAAAACTCGACAGCAAAAAAAAAAAAAAAAAAAAATGAATAAAACAAAATATCTAACTAGAAAAGAGCAAAATAAATTAATCTCCCAAGAGAATTCAGATCTGACATAAGCACATAGAACAATTTTCAATATCACTAGCTATTAAGCAAAAGCTAGTTAAAAGTATAAAAAGGTATCCTTACAAATCAGAATAACTAACATTAAAAACAGTGACAACTCTAAATGCTAGTAAAATGTGAATAAACCAGGTCACGCCTATGTTACTGATAGGGATGCAAAATGACACTAGTGGAGATGTACAATTGTACAGCCCTTTGGGAAAACAGTAGGTTGTTTCTTCAAAAAAAATAAATTACATACTACTACTATATGATTCAGCAACTGCGCTCCTGGGCTTTGTACCGGGGAAACAAAGGCATGTTTGTAATAGAGAACAAACCTGACTCCATATTGGATCTTTTCCTGCAGTTCTAACCCTTGTGCTCTGTTGTCTGTGCTAAGTCATGCTGATTCTTCACCTTTTGTAAAAGAAAGTTACCTAAAGCCTGAAATAAACATGATTCTTAAGGCTCTACCTCCCAGGCTTGACCTTTAAAGGTATAACTTTTCATTCATATAGGTATAAAAAGTTGCAGAACTGAGAATAATGTTTGTTTTGTTGGAGGCTTATGGGAACATTGTGATTAGACCTATGTGGACAGCTGCAAGAACAAAGGATTATCACATCCCCTCTAGGGTCTGACAGGTATCAAGAAGTTTGCAGCAACCAGTTTTACCTCCTCCCCTTTCAGCTTAGAAGAAGCCTGAATTCTAACCCTTGTAAGATAATTCTTTCGGACACTAGTCTGTCATCCTCTCCACCATCTGGCTTTTTGAATAAAGTTGCTATTCTTTGCCCCAAGACCTCATCTCTCAATGTATTGGCTGGTTGTAATAAAACAGTATGTGCTTGCACTCAGTAACATGTTTACAAGAAATCCTATCCAAAGATGTATATAGCATTTTTATTCATAACAGCCCAAAAAATCAAAACAACCCAGATGTCCTTCAGTGATGGGCAAATGTTAAATTGTGGCACGTTCATGCTATGGAACAAGAACAAGAAAAAGAAATAAGCTATTGATACACATGAAAACCTGTATGAATCTCCAGAGAATTAGGGTGAATGAGAGAAAGCCAATTCCAAATGCTTGCATAGTGTATGATTCCATGTATAGGCTAGTCTTGAAATGACAAATCTGTAGAAATTAAGAATAGATGAGCTGGTTTCAGAAGTTAAGGAAGGAGTGGAGGAGGGAGGACAGTGAGTGTGCTTATAGAAAATAACACAAGATAGTCTTTTGGTGGTGATTGACATGTAGATAATTTTACTATATCAGGGTCAATACTGTGCTTATGATAGGGTACTACAGTTTTGCAAGATGTTATCACGGAAGGACCAGGGCAAAAGACAAGGGATCTCTCTCTATTTTTCCTTACAAATTCATGAGAATTTACGATGATCTCAAAATAAAAAATTCAATTAAAATAAAGACGATTCCAAGAGTTAGGGAGGAGGGAGGAAAGAACAGAGAGTGCAGAGGAAATTTAGGGCAGTGAAGCTACTCTATGATACAAAATGATGAGTTCGTGTCATTATACATTTGTTCAAAACCACAGAATGTACAACACTAAGACTTTGATGCCAATTATGGATTTTTGGTGATGGTGATGTATAAATGTATGTTTAACAATTATAACAAATATACCACTCTGGTGGAGGATTTGATAATGGGGGAGGCTAGAATATTAAAAAGCAGAGACATTACTTTGCCAACACAGGTCCGTCTAGTCAAAGCTATGTTTTTTCGAGTAGTCATGTATGGATGTGAGAGTTGGACCATAAAGAAAGCTGAGCGCCCAAGAACTGGTGCTTTTGAACTGTGGTGTTGGAGAAGACTCTTGAGAGTCCCTTGGACTGCAAGGAGATCCAACCAGCCCATTCTAAAGATCAGTCCTGGGTGTTCATTGGAAGGACTGATGTTGAAGCTGAAACTCCAATACTTTGGCCAACTGATGCGAAGAGCTGACTCATTGGAAAAGACTCTGATATTGGGAAAGATTGAAAGTAGGAGGAGAAGGGGAAGACAGAGGATGAGATGGTTGGATGGCATCACCGACGCGATGGACATGAGTTTGAGTAGGCTCCAGGAGTTGGTGATGAATAGGAAGGCCTGATGTGCTGCAGTCCATGGCGTTGCAAAGAGTCAGATATGACTGAGTGACTGAACTGAACTGAGGCATGTGTGAGATAAGGCCTGTAAGGAAAATCTCTGTATCAATTTTAAAAAGAGAAAAAAAAATTTAAATAAAATGGAGATTTGCTTTGTTTTTTGTTATAAAGACACACTAAAAATACTATATCACTCAAACAAACAAACAAACAAACAAAAACAAGCTGATGATTAGAGTAAATGGAATAGTTTGCTCAGTTTTCTTTTTTTCTTTTTTCTTTTTTTTTGGTGCATTTTTGGTACTCAAAGTGATATTTCTTTGGCCCATCATCATGGATGCAAAGCTATCCCTAACTGATATTTAAGGAAACAATGCAACATATGAATAGAATTCCTAAAATGTCCAAGTCTAAAACAACTACTTTGATCACTTAACTAGTATGATTTTAAATTCGTTCACCAATGTCAGTATAGTCAATGAGTGTTTTCAAGTATTTTAAAACACTAATTAAATAATGTTGTTTCTATTAGGTAATTTAACCTTTCTATTAGAAGTCTTGTTTATGTAACTCATTTCCTTCGGAGGGAGATATATTTATCCATAAAAAAGAAAAAGGAAACTTTAAACAAAGTTGTTCATATTGTCATATATTTTTACTTACTCACATATGGAATTGTCACAGAATCTTATAGATATTAGACATCAAACGTCCAAATCATGTGTGAGAGGGGCTTCTAATGCCTTTATTTGTTGGGGGGGTGGAGATAAAAAGATTACAGTTACAATTGACTTCAAGAGTTGCCAAAAGGATCGTATGAAATCATGCAATTTAAGAAGCTTCATAACCATAAAACTTTGCGTGTATAGTAGCTTTTACTATCAATAATAATTATTAGTATTTTACAATTGTGGTTTATTTTCTGAACATCAGTCTCCCTGAAATTCATTATATACCATTCTAACTTTATTGCAACCCCTCTGTAGCTTCAAGTTGCCTTTCATAATTCATGAAAAAAGTCTGTTTCCTCAGTCTTTGATATACTTGATGGTATAAGAAAACTGTGGTTTTAAACCAGCCTTTAAAAAAGTGTTTATAATATTTCTGTAAATTCTTAGCTCATTTCTGAGCCAGCGCTTAAGCAAAATATGATGATAGTTTGTTTTTTTTTTTTCAAATTGTTTACCATGATGTGAGTCATCATAGTTTGCTTAAGCACTGGCTCAATGCACTTTAAAGGCTGTCATTTCTCTACCTTGATTTGATACCTTCAATTTAATCTCTTAAGTGTTAGAGAACAAATCATAACTTAAAAAGGGGTGGAAATGGTTCCTTTAGAAGACTGTTTCTTGCATACAGATGAGTAATTAGAGTGACCTCAATATGGTGGCTTTCCTTTGTTGCTGAGAGGCAAGTAGTTTTGTGTGGCATATAAACAAGCTTCCCTCTACAAACCCTTAATGTGGACTAACCCCCTGGATGTGAGTGAGTCTTTGGTGTCTTTGCCGATGGATGAAAGGGAGCAGAACCTGCCGTGAAAGAAGAGTAGGGAAGTTTAAAGTTTGACTTTGTTGTTATCTGGCCATGCAAAGTCAGCTCATTAGAAGTTTGCTCCTGCCAGAAATCCAGTCAAGATTCCACCATATTTCCTTTAAACACATACACAGAGGGGGAGAGAGAGAAAAACCAAAATAATTCTTTGAAAGTTTAGGAGAAAACAAGGTATGGTTTGTTTGGGTTTAGAATGTGTCATCTTAAAAACAAACTTTTCTAATGGGGAGAGTTAGGAGCAATTAGAATTTGGTTTTCTCTAATGTAAGCAGTGGATTTTTGTTTGCTTTGTCTCTTGTTTGTTTGTTGCCTTTTATGAGGGTAGATTGTGTACAACACAGAACCCAAGAAGTGATTATTAAAATAATGTGATTCTTTCAGAAATAGTGGCAACCTACTAAAAAATGAATAGATTGAGTGGAAGTTATAGATATATCTAAGGAAGAATATTAATCTTCATTCTGCGTCTTTAAACAGATGTAGAACAGTCTTCAATCTGGAATTGAGCATGGCAGGACCCCATAGGCAGCAGTAGAACCATCTAATGACTTAGCAACTGAGAGTGGTACAGGGTGGGTGTTGGAATTAAGCAGTTGAGTCTCAAGTCTTGGCTCTACCATTCAATTACATAATGACCTTAAATGGTATAGCTGACCTTGGGCTCTCAGGTTTTTCTTGAATAATAAAATATATGAAAGCCCTACTCTAATTATTCCGAGATTTATGCATCTCTATCTAGCCAGACTGTAGTTCAGGTTTAACACTCAAAAGCTCTTATTTTTCCTCTTCTGTGATCACTCCCTTTTATCTCTAATCCCAGGCCAGGAACACAGCCCAACTAAAGACTGGAATGTAACTGAGTAAAAACTAGCATTAACTATGGTATTGATGAATAGTCAAAATGTTAGCAAAAAGAGTTTGATTAGTCAGTCTGCACCAAGTAGAGAGAATAAAGAAATTATGTCCTGGCAATACACACCAGTTTGTCCTTAAAGTCAGAAGGTTAGATCTCCAAGGAATTCAAATGATGGTCTAAAAACAAGACCAGGAGCTGACTGTGGCTCAGATCATGAACTCCTTATTGCCAAATTCAGACTTAAATTGAAGAAAGTAGGGAAAACCACTAGACCATTCAGGTATGACCTAAATCAAATCCCTTATGATTATACAGTGGAAGTGAGAAATAGATTTAAGGGACTAGATTTGATAGATAGAGTGCCTGATGAACTATGGACTATGGAGGTTTGTGACATTGTACAGGAGACAGGGATCAAGACCATCCCCATGGAAAAGAAATGCAAAAAAGCAAAACGGCTGTCTGAGGAGGTCTTACAAATAGCTGTCAAAGAAGAGAAGTGGAAAGCAAAGGAGAAAAGGAAAGATATAAGCATCTGAATGCACAGTTCCAAAGAATAACAAGAAGAGATGGTGTGATCACTCAGCTAGAGCCAGACATCCTGGAATGTGAAGTCAAGTGGGCCTTAGAAAGAATCACTATGAACAAAGCTAGTGGAGGTGATGGAATTCCAGTTGAGCTGTTTCAAATCCTGAGAGATGATGCTGTGAAAGTGCTGCACTCAATATGTCAGCAAATTTGGAAAACTCAGCAATGGCCACAGGACTGGAAAAGGTCAGTTTTCATTCCAATCCCAAAGAAAGGCAATGCAAAAGAATGCTCAAATGACTGCACAACTGCACTCATCTCACACACTAGTAAAGCAATGCTCAAAATTCTCCAAGCTAGGCTTCAGCAATACGTGAACCATGAACTCCCTGATGTTCAAGCTGGTTTTAGAAAAGGCAGAGGAACCAGAGATTAAATTGCCAACATCTGCTGGACCATGGAAAAGGCAAGAGAGTTCCAGAAAAGCATCTATTTCTGCTTTATTGAGTATGCCAAAGCCTTTGACTGTGTGGATCACAATAAACTGTGGAAAATTCTGAAAGAGATGGGAATAACAGACGACCTGACCTGCTGCTTGAGAAACCTGTATTCAGGTCAGGAAGCAACAGTTAGAACTGGACATGGAACAACAGACTGGTTCCAAATAGGAAAAGGAGTACGTCTAGGCTATGTATTGTCAACCTGCTTATTTAACTTATATGCAGAGTACATCATGAGAAACGCTGGCAAGCTGGAATCAAGATTGCCAGGAGAAATATCAATAACCTCAGATATGTAGATGACACCACCCTTATGGCAGAAAGTGAAGAGGAACTAAAAATCCTCTTGATGAAAGTGAAAGTAGAGAGTGAAAAAATTGGCTTAAAGCTCAACATTCAGAAAATGAAGATCATGGCATCTGGTCCCATCACTTCATGGCAAATAGATGGGGAAACAGTGGAAACAGTGTCAGACTTTATTTTGGGGGGCTCCAAAATCACTGCAGATGGTGACTGTAGCCATGAAATTAAAAGATGCTTACTCCTTGGAAGACAAGTTATGACCACCCTAGATAGCATATTGAAAAGCAGAGACATCACTTTGTCAACAAAGGTCCATCTAGTCAAGGCTATGGTTTTTCCAGTGATCATGTATGGATGTGAGAGTTGGACTGTGAAGAAGGCTGAGTGCTGAGGAATTGATGCTTTTGAACTGTGGTGGTGGAGAAGACTCTTGAGAGTCCCTTGGACTGCAAGGAGATCCAACCAGTCCATTCTAAAGTAGATCAGCCCTGGGATTTCTTTGGAGGGAATGATGATGAAGCTGAAACTCCAGTACTTTGGCCCCCTCATGCAAAGAGTTGACTCATTGGAAAATACTCTGATGCTGGGAGGGATTAGGGGCAGGAGGAGAAGGGGACTACAGGGAATGAGATGGCTGGATGGCATCCCTGACTCGATGGACGTGAGTCTGAGTGAACTCCGGGAGCTGGTGATGGACAGGGAGGCCTGGCGTGCTGCGATTCATGGGGTCGCAAAGAGTCAGACATGACTGAGCGACTGAACTTAACTGAACTAAACTGAGTCTGATCAATGCCTTTCATGACTGAGAGATTTAAGGCCAAAAAGATGAACTCTACTGTTTTCAGCAAATTAGTTAATGGAAAATCTACTATTTAAGCGAACAAAATGGTTTCATGAATGGCAGTTGGATGTTCAATCTAGTGCATTAAGAATACACTTCCTATGTGGTACATAGACACACTAAAAGAATGTATATAATAACCATTAGAAAGAATGAAATAAGACCACTTCAGCAACATGGATGCATCTGGAGATTACCATACTAAGGGAAGTCAGAAAAGAACAAATACCATATGAGGTCACTTATATATGCAGAATCTTTAAAAAAAAAATGATACTAATGAACTTATTTACGAAACAGAAACAGACTCACCGACTTAGAGAACAAATTTACGGTTACCAAGAGGTAAAGGTGGTGGGGAAGGACAGATTGGCAGATTGGGATGGACATATACACACTGTTATATTCAAAATAGACAAACAACAAGAACCTACTTATAGCACAGGGAATTCTGCTCGACATTCTGTAATAACCTAAATGGGAAAAGAGTTTGAATTTGTACAACTGATTCACTTTGCTGTACACCTGAAACTAAGACAACATTGTTAATCAATTATACTTCATTATCAAACAAAAAATTTAAAAAATGTCCTGCCTGGAGTAGAAGATGGCTACCCACTCCAGTATCCTTGCCTGGAAAATTCCATGGACAAAGGAGCCTGCCTGGTGGGCTACAGTCCTTGAGGTCGCAAAGAGTCAGATACGACTAAGCATATATGCATACATATGCATTTCCTGCCTAATATTCTTTTCCCAGGATAGTGGGATGTCTATGACCCAAAGAATCAGAGAATATGTTTTCTTGTTTTTTTTCACAGAATAGGCCACATATATCTGTTTCACGAGGAAGATTTGAAACTTGAGAATGGAATATGTTGTTCAGTATGGAAGCATACATGATGTACTGTTTGCACATAAAATCTACCTTCACGCTTACCTGAGAGGCTGAATCAAAGATCAAAGAATTGCTGGAAACTACTGTAATCTTTACATCCTGTCATCTGTGCACCCACTGTTGTAGTTTTTCTGTTTAAAGTGACAGATTCACAACTTTAACACAGCAACCAATTCATTCAACTAGTTTCCAAAACTATAAGCTTTTAGAAACAAGCCTAAAGAGAGAGTTTCCAAATACTAAGGCAAGAGCAGCAATTCTCAAATTCGTTTCTTTTTTTGAAAATTTCATTTCTGGCTATGTGATTTTCAGGAAGCCAAAAGCTCTTTGTACTACCTGCATTTTTTGTCACCATCAAAAGAAAAACATATGAGTAAGATTCTAATGGAAAATGATTTTTAGTAAGATTTTCATGAGACAGATAAAAAGGATAAATAAAAGGGGAACTAAACCTAGTATAACACAAACAAGAAAAGGAATAAATGCAAGGGTAGAAAAGCCCACAAAATAGTGGACAAGAGAGTCAAGATAGAAGATTGTGTCTCCTTAATCTTTTCATGGTTTCATGACCCATACATGCTGGCTTGGAATTATTCTTAGTGTTGGTCCATCTAAAGCCTCAAGACATGTCCGTACCCCAAACTCTGCTTAATGGATTCCCAAGAGGCAATTCTTTGGCAACTTACTGCTGAGGCTGTTAACACCATGAAGGGTTTATAATGAGAACTTTCTTGTGTGGTCATGTATCCATTACCTGTACACCTGTCTATAAGAAGAAGTAGACAAGGAAGTGATTCCAACAAGAGGGGCTACCTCCATCTTCTCCCTCTACACTCCTCTGAAATAGCATCCATCAAGGAGAAAGTCTAGAAATCCAGGATCTGAGTCCATCCCTGTTGTTCTGAGGGTGTGGGGCTAGAAAAGGAAGTGCAGCCATCTTTCTGCTATCACTTTTTTCAAAAGTATCACTTTTTTTTAAAGTATCAAAAGTGATACGTTTGCTATCACTCCTTAAGCCCAGAACAAGGAAAAACCACTTGGACTGTTAAATCAGACATTGCTCCTCTTGAGACTGGGTAAGGTTGTACGCCAGACTGCATTTAACTAATAGGGTATTTTCTTTCTTTTTCGTCTACTTCAGAGAGAACAATATGATGGATTCATGGATAATTCTCATGCTTGCTGTCATGCAGCCATGAAGGAAGAGGGTAATATTGGAATTGTACTAAAGTGTACTGGATTTGACTGAATGGCTGGTAGGCAGTAATTCTTCCCAGCCCCATGAATCCCAGCAATCCATCAAGGAGCATTACTGGTGAAAATGACAGAAAAATGTCATAAACCTTCCTTTCATTTGATTCCTGTTGATGTGAGGACTCCTGCAGTTTAAGCAGATTATGCTCCCGAACTGGAGCTTGGTTGAATGATTAAAAGATAAAACACTTCCATTTAAATCTTTACCTAAATTTATCAGCCTGGATTTTCTGAATTGTACTGTGAAGTTTTGTCATAAAATGGAAATGTTTGATTCAAAGGTAATAAAAGTTATTGATCTACAGTGAAGCAATATTAATATTAACATACAGCTTTTATAATTAATTTGGTGCCAGATAAAAGAAAAAATCAAGATCTTTTAGCTTTGATGATTAAAGGGGGACCAGACCTTTGAAAATATATTTGTATGTATAGCGAGATGAATTTGTTTTAGAGGAGGTATAGAACGGATTAGCAATTTGAATCACATCCTAGATGTCCAATTAGCAGTGAGTTAGCTAAATGAGAAAGCAAAACATGTACATACTTTTGGTAAATTCCCATTTAAACATGTTAACACAGAAATATACTTTTTTGTGTTAAAGCCAAAGCAGCTTTCACTTGACCTAGAAAATCTAAAAATGGCTTGCCATCGTGACACCATGAAAGTCCACCAAAAACTACTATTGTTTGTCTTAAAAGAGAACATGTCCCAAGGCAAAGATAGCAGATACAGTGGAGAAGAGAAAGGTTTATTCATTTATTTATCTTTTGCTTTACAGTAGGTCCTTGTCGGTTATCCATTTTAAATATAGCAGTGTGTAAATGTCCATAACTATCACCCCCCACCCCATCCTCCCCACAGCAACCATAAGTTCATCCAGGATAAAGGTTTATTCTGACCCCAAGATCCTTATCAGTAATCTTACATAGTGAACACTGAACAATGTGAAATGGCATTGTCAACCTGGTCTTCCAAACAAATGCTAGCTCTCTCTCTCTCTCTCTCTCTCTGTGTGTATATATATATACATATATATATATATATGCCCAGGAACTTTCCTGAGAAAAATTTCCCTCTCTCCAGAGGTCAGCTGCCTAGATTGTGAGAACAAATGGTGCTCTCTTTGTGATAGAAGGGGTCAATTTAAGCACCCTGTCATCAGGGACGTGACCACTCCCTAGAAGCTGTGGTACCACATGTAGGGTCCAGGTTGGTTACTGCTGGTGGTACATCAGAACTCAGCCACATCAAGAGCTAAGCCTGAACTGACAAGAGAACATGAATGTATGGCCTCCGCTTTTGCCATGAGTCTTGGTCTCAGTGAACACTTCATTCTTGACGACCACAAAAGTAACTGTGCCAACTAATTTACTTATGCCATATGCTTCAAGACACTCTTTGGGGACTATAATAAGGTTCTGACTGCCCTCAGCTCCAAAGAGAAAACAAAGGCGTAAGTGTCTGTGATAAAAGGCAAGCAAGTCTGAGGGGTGAGTCTTCTTTAAATATTTAAATCATTTAAAGCTGGATGAGAGATAGAACAAAACAAGAGTTATTAAAGGACAAAAGAAGGAAGTGATTGCTGATGAATAATGAACAGGAAACAGGGAGCAAAGACAGGCAGAAGACAGAGAGCTTAAGAGGGATGCTCTAGGCTGGAACTCGTCTCTAATTAAGAAGGTGACATTCGGTAAATCATGTCAGGACTCTGCCTGCCTAATTGCAGAATGATATCATTGGATGGAATTTTATTTTCAAGGTAGCATCCTATTCAGTTTCATTTCACATCTGCACAGAAGTCCTTTTCTAGACCTAACCTATGTGCTCAAACTTTCAGACCTGTGATTAGTGTTTGAAAGCATTAGTAAAGGCAAGATGTTCCTCTTAAAAAGTGAAATGATAATGGAGAAGCAGACACAGAGAATACACTTAGGGACACATGGAGAAGGGAGGAGAGGGTGAGATGTATGGAAAGAGTAACATGGAAACTTACATTCAGTTCAGTTCAGTTCAGTTCTGTTCATTTCAGTCGCTCAGTCATGTTCGACTCTTCGCGACCACGTGAATCACAGCGCGCCAGGCCTCCCTGTCCATCACCACCTCCCGGAGTTCACTCAGACTCACGTCCATCAAATCAGTGATGCCATCCAGCCATCTCATCCTCGGTCGTCCCCTTTTCCTCCTGCCCCTAATCCCTCCCAGCATCAGAGTCTTTTCCAATGAGTCAACTCTTTGCATGAGGTGGCCAAAGTACTGAGTTTCAGCGTTAGCATCATTCCTTCCAAAGAAATCCCAGGGCTGATCTCCTTCAGAATGGACTGGTTGGATCTCCTTGCAGTCCAAGGGACTCTCAAGAGTCTTCTCCAACACCACAGTTCAAAAGCATCAATTCTTCAGCACTCAGCTTTCTTCACAGTCCAACTCTCACATCCATACATGACCACTGGAAAAACCATAGCCTTGACTAGACGGACCTTTGTTGGCAAAGTAATGTCTCTGGTTTTCAATATGCTATCTACCATATGTAAAATAGATAGCCAACAGGAATTTGCTGTTTGGCTCAAGAAATTAAAAAGAAAAAAAACCTGAAAAAAAAGTGAAATGATAGATTAGTATAAAATCATATTTTTATCTGTCAGTGGGATTCTCTTGGATGGAAGAAACTTGCAGGAAGCCACAAAAACTCTCATTTTCCTAAATATGGGGAAGGGGCACATAATATGATTCCTGTATTTGGATGATGGCTTCCCAGTGACTTTGGGAAATTCATCCAATATTGAAAGATTCAATTTATTGCAAAAAAACAAAAAACAAATTAAATGCAATGATTCCTGCTACTGCATTAATTCAGGATAATTGGATACTTAATTGAGACTTTTTAAAGCTTTTCACAATATAAAACAGAAAATGATACAGAACAGTTAAGGTATTTGGAGTCACATTAACTGTGGTTAAAGATATGTTAATGATCTCAGCTGAAAGGTTTGTGTCTAAATTATTTCTCTTAAGTTCTTTTAGGCACTATTATCTGTAGGCAATATTATCTGTAGAAAAATTAAAGAAAATTACTCCACTTTGTAAAAGAAAGCAAATCATAGCATAAATAACAAAGTTATTTCCCCCATGCAAATGTGAACCCCTCTGAGAGTTTTGTAAGCTTTTTCTTACACTTAATCTTCAGTGTTGTTTGGTAATTACACAGCAAAGTTGTCTATCCTTACTCTCTAAACCCTATTAAATAGTTAATAAAATATTTAAACAATGATATCAAATTGTTGTTCATTTCAATAACATTCTCTGTAATCTTGACCTATGGGTAATTAAACATTCCATTTCAAAAGTGGTGCATGGCACACACTCCTGACCTTCCATTGTAAACTGTGTACATACACAGACCCATTAATGTGATCTGTATCCTTATTTACATACATTATTGTAATAATATTCTGAGTTGAGAGCTTCTTGGAAATTCTCAGTAAAATAGGTCAGACATTACCATCTGTTATTCTCATAGTGGAATCACCCAATCTGAATGAGAGTTTAAATTTGGCAATGATGAGATTTTTAGTGCCACATGAAGAAGGAAGGAAGGACTGGGAAGGGAGGGGAAGAAAGGAGAAAGGCTTGCTCACCGTAATAGGTGCTCTTATTTACATACAGTGGAAATTTGCTACCTTCTTACTCTACACTTAAAGATAATGGATCAGTATTTCCTTATACCATCACCACTAAAAAAAAAAAAAGAGTAAAATAGTCATTGATGAATAAAACAAGCAAAATAAAACAATAAACCAGGAAAAGAGATAAACAGCTCCTATAAATAACCCTGCTGTTAGCCCAACCTGGGATTTCTAGATCAAGTCCATCTATTTATCCACTCAGTGGGTGGGATTTTATGATAAGACAGGGGTGGAAATGATATTCTGCCTTTCTATTTTCAGATGCTTCACATTGATATCAATCTCAGAAACACAGAAAACAATTGCAATGGAGACTGAGATCACATTAAGTAAAGACTTGTCCCTCAGGGAAAGTAACCCCATTGGTTTCAGAGGTTAAGTACCTTTCAAGACTTGGACAAACTTTAACTAATTTTTATTAATTTGAATAAAGGCTATATTTGATTTTGCATGTGATTCTGAAGAATCACACCCAGTTTACATTTGTCTCCATTATGGTGTCCTTGAAACTTAGCTGTGGAAACCAAAAAATGGAAAGAAGAAAGCAATTTGATTTCCTATTTGGAGTCTACTTTTTTTTTTTTTTAAGTCATAGCATCTTTTTTCCTAAATTGAAGTAATTCAGATTTTATAAGAAAGGAAGAGGAATGGGTATCACCATATTCACTATATAGCTGTGGGCATTTTGTTTCTTTTAAAAATGCAATCAGATAGAGTATCATATGTATAGTCCTTGAATCTAAGAAAATGTAAAAAACAAAAGAAAAAATAAAACTAGAAGAGAAGGTAAAAGTTGACACCACTTGCACAGATATCTCCAGGATGTAATTATATCAGAGTTACAATAATTCTAGAGGGGTAGAAGTTTTGTGAGCATGAAAGGGCTCGAAGAAAAACCATAAGGAGATCACTTTACTTAATTACATTTTAAAAGAATAATCATGGTCAGCGTATCCATCTACAGACATAAGAAAGCAGCTATTCCCCTCATTTTAATATATCTACTCTTCCCTGCACACTCTCCAACACTCATTCTGTCTTTTCTTACCCCACAAATGCTTGCCTTCTCTTCTCCACTATTATCTGCACGAAACTGACAATGGTAACCAAGCCATGTCAACTGAGAATGAAGGTCGCTGAGGCTCTGTCGTTGCTGATCAATATGACTTGCTTCAGGGATTTCCCTGGTGGTCTAGTGACTAAGAATTCAGGCTCCCAAAGCAGGGAATTAGATCCCTGGTCAGGGAACTAGATGCCATGTGCCACAACTAAGAACTGCACAGCCAACTAAATAAAATATGACTTGCTGCTGGAATCCCTTTCTAGCAAGGCAGCAGAAAGGAACTGGGAACAGAGACTGCATTGAGAGGTGAGGGCTGTTTGGGATCCTTTCCACTATTTTCATATATCACACCAACACCTACAGTTCTAAGTCCCAACTAAACCTTCTCAAATTTGTGATGGCTCCTTACCTAGCCATTGTATGTATTTTGTAAGAAAAAGAGTTCTGAACCCTTAGGAGGAATATATTGAGCTATTTTAATCCAAACTTGAGCCAACTGTGGGATGAGTATATAGTTTGGATTGGTTTGCTGGAGATGTAGAGCTTAGTATTGAATAGTCCAGTTGCAGCAAAGGCTGCCTAGACTCTCACACACACAAAAAAATTACCTGTGCTAATGTTTCCCACTCTGTGGCTGTCACGGCCAGTCAAAATACTTCTAAGACTGAGCAGGTGGCGAGATTCTTAGCCTTTTCTTTCCAGCTTATGAGTAAGGGCAACGTGTGAAGATCATAACCTCCACCTGTAGCTGTGGATTGGCTTGTACTACACAGCAAAATGCACAGAGTCCTAACTGATAGTTCTGGCAATTGAGGTCCTCAGTTTCTAAGCAACAAGGACCTCAGACCAACAATACATGAATCTTTATAGGTTATAGTTTTGGGTACACTCCCAGTAAAAAAGAAAACTAGCAATTATGGATTAAAAACAAGGCAGAGATGTGCCTTCAGACATTTCAATGATGAAATACCAAAGTGTAGATTGGTTATGCATGGTGAAAGGGTAAAGTTCAAAGGTTAGAACAGAGGCCATTTGTCAAATATCAACAAAGCACATTCAATTATTCTGTGGGAAATGAGCTGAATTTCCAGAATAAGAGAGAGAAAACAGTCCATTAAGTTTTTAATACCAGTCTTTAAATGGCTGTAATTGAATTCTCATTGACTTATAAGTATGATATTTCTATCAGCTTGTGCAATAAGAGGAGTGAACAGGAAACTAAGGATGATTTCCATTGGTATAAATAATAAGAGATGACAGGAGAAATTATAAGCTGATCCTAACCAGCTGAATGAACCTTCTTTATGGTCAAATATGGTTATACAGATACAATACTGGGCTTGGAGTAGGAAAGTTACTGTTTCAAATCAATTGAAAATGGGTAAAGCTATTAGTCTGTAATACCATCCAACAAGATTGCTTTGCTTACCTTATTGGATTTTTGCAGTGGAAATCACAGTGGTTGAAAGACAGTGACAGTCTGTGGGAAAGCTAGAGATTGGAAGGAAAACTAAAAGAAGCAAAAAAAAAAAAAATTTATCAATCAATGAATTACAGTTACCTAAATACTTAAACTGGAGAAGGAAATGGCAACCCACTCCAGTATTCTTGCCTGGAGAATCCCATGGACAGAGGAGCCTGGTGGGCTACAGACCATGGGGTCACAAAGAGTCAGACACGACTGAGTGACTAACAACACCAATAAAATACTTAAATACTAGCCCAGGAGTCAAGACACCTATATTTACTCTAGATTTTGCTTTTTCTGGGTGAACTGGGCCAGGTCTTTCGCTTCCTCCAAACTTTAGTTTCTTCATATTTAAAAATAGAATATTGTATACACGATCTCTAAACTGTCTCCCAGCTCTAAAATACTTCTGTATTACAAATTATTCTGAAATAGCTTTCATTTTAGCACCAACATCTTAAGTTCCATTTGGAAAACCTTCACTGTATTTGGTGCATTTGTCTGTCATTTTAAATGTGTGTTGTTTATTTTATTTTTTGAGGGGGAAAAGGCATGCATTCCTAATGGTAAATTCAAAAACCAAGTTTGAAAACAAAATTCAAATTGTGGATGGAACAAGGAGAATCAGAGTATTATAAGACACTGAATAAACATTTATGCCCAAGGACTCCGCCTTTATCACATAATCGTTAATGGCCATATTGCATTCAGAACATTAGTTAAATATCATGTGTGCCGTCTCAGGTGGTATAGTTAGAATGGACTCAACCCCTGAAAGGAAGTAGTTCCCAAGATTGGAAGAAACAAGAAGAAGAAAGAGGAGGGGGAAGAGGGAGCGAAGGGAGAGAAGAAAGAGGATGGGAGGGAGAAGAAGGAGAGAAAAAATGAGATGAAGAAGCAGGAGGAGAAGGGGCGGGGTGAGAGGACAGGGGGGAGGAGGAGGAGGAAGGGAAGAAGGGGGAAACGGAGTGTGGCATCTTTCGACAAAAGTCCAGTGGGCACCATTTCTCCAGACAACAAGGGGAGTGTCTCTATCATCTTGCAATTAAGAGGCTCTTCTTTGCCAGAGCCACCATTATCCATGGACAAAACTTGGACAAAAGCTTTCTAACTCTTCTCCTTACAATTCCACACAACTCTCTCACTCTCCCATTCATGCTTCATGAAGAAATTAGCAATTTTCCTGAAAAGAAAGACTTATCTCGTTAATTTCCCACTTACAAACCTCAGCAGACTTTCCATTGAACTTGGAGTAAAATCTCAAAAGCTTTACTACGTTGACCAAGGTCCTGGACAATCCAAGTCCTGACAAGTTCATTAACATCTTATGCCCAGTTCCAGCCACATTGGCCTTAAAGGTCTTCAAATACCAATCAGATTATGCCTTGGACAGAGTCTTCACACACAACATTCCTTTGGCCTGGAATGTTCCTGCTTGTCTTCCCATCGCCTGGACCATTCCTTTGGTTTCTGCTTGAGTACTGCTTTCTCACAAACCTTTCTCTTGACCTTCCCTCTTTGTCCTACAACCCACATGGCAAACAAATTATCCTCCTATACATGTTGATTATATTCCACAATACTTTTCTCAAACTGGAATTATATATTTGTGTCATTATTTGTTTGATTTTTATCTCTTCCACTAGCAAATAAACATCATACCTATTTTGTTCAGCTGTATACCCCATGGATGTAGAACAATGCCCAGCACATAGTTGACACTCAAATTACTGGCTGAATGAATGAATGAAACCTAGTCTCATGTTATAGAGAAAGTGAAATATCGAACTGCCTGGGTTGTTTTACTGGGACCAAAACCTCCAATTATGAGAAATCTGCAGAAAAGGACAACAGGGAATGGCAGGTGTGACATAAAACCTTTGGGTAATAACAGGGCCGGAGAAAGATTGCTCCATAAGGGACTGACTGGTTAACTTAGCAGAATATTGAAGGGTTTTCTCTGATCCTGTGTTTGTAAAGTAATAAACACTATATAATAAAAGTGCTTCTGGGCTAGAGAAGAAAGCAGGTCCCCTGAACACAAAATATCAAAGAAAATAGAAAAACTAAAGATGAGGGAGGAAAAAGCCAAGGAAAAACAACAATGCAACCCTAAGGGAGCATAAATAAATTAAGGACGGAATTTGCAGGACACAGTCTGAGATGAAGGAAGAGGACATGAGCAGTGGAATTGACATTAAAATAGAAACTAAATCATTGAGCAGTAGAGACATAAGAGCTAGAGTCCGGAGGAGTTCCTTGAAAAGAGCAGGGTTCAGTGGAAAAATACTGAATTCAGGACATTGATCCTAGATCAGCTTCAGATCCTGCATGTGGCTTGAGTAGACGGTGGCATCTCATATCCATAGGGGCTTCTCCAGTGGCTGAGCGGTAAAGAATCCACTCGCAATGCAGGAGACAGAGGAGATGCCAGTTCGATCCCTGGGTCAGGAAGATCCCCTGGAGGAGGGCTTGGCAACTCACTCCAGTATTCTTGCTGGGAAAATCCCATGGACAGAGGATCCTGGTGCACTACAGTCTATGGGGCTGCAAAGAGTTGGACATGACTGAAGTGACTGAGCATGCCCACATGTTTATAGATATAATGACGGCTTGGAAGTAAGGCTAGAATTTAGACCTGGAAGTAAGGCTAGAATTTAGACCGAGTTTCTGGCCTTTCCAGCTCCAACAGTCTAAAGAAAATCAAGTACATCAAATTCTTATTTCAAGACAAAAGCCAGGGGGTTTCAGATAAACATGAAGAGAGCCCCCCAGTCAGTGCTTGGTCCTTACTGCTTAGTTGCTCAGTCGTGTCTGACTCTCTGCGACCCCATGGACTGCAGTCCGCCAGGTTCCTCTTTCCATGTGGATTCTCAGGCAAGAATACTGGAATGGGTTGCCATGCTCTCCTCCAGGGGATCTTCCCAACCCAGGGGTCGAACCCAGGTCTCCTGCATTGCAAGCAGATTCTTTACCAACTAAGCCAACACGGAAGCCCATAAACCTCAGGGTGAAACACAAAATCCCAGACCCATTCCTCACCTTGATGACACTATGTTTACTCACATGTCCCATCCCCGCTCAGACACTCAGATGTGGGAGCCGGTTGGTAAGTTTGTAGGACTGATAAAAATCTGTGTGTTCAAATACATTTCTAGCTTTCTAGAGGGCTGCCTTATTTTTATTACTGCTATTAAGAATTTCTATGGAGTTCAACTTAGTGCCTGTCTATGGATGGCTTTTACTGCCCATCATGGTGATTCCAGGATGCAGCCTGAGGTGGTTACCATATTTTTCTTTTTACTAGGGTGCTTTGCTTTACCAAAATTAATACCGCTATTTTCAAACGAATGTCGGTTGTGTCAAAAGGGCAGGATGATGGGACCCTTAAGACAACTCTCTGCAGGTCAGACCACCACACATCTTGAAACTTTATCCTCCTCTGTATCCACACTGCCTACTTCAGAAGCCTCCCATCTCTCTTTCTTTAAACGTTTTATTTTGTATTGGAGTATAGCCGACTAACAATGTTGTGATAGATTCGGGTGGACAGGAAAGCGACCGCCATACGACTATATGTATCCATTCTCCCCCAAACTGCCCTCCCCTCCAGGCTGCCACATAACATTGAGCAGAGTTCCCTGAATTATACAGTAGGTCCCTGTTGGTAATCCATTTTAAAAACAGCAGTGTGTGTATGTTGATCCCAAACTCCCTAACTATCCCTTCCCCTCAAGCCTCCCAGAACCCTCCCATCTCTTGATCAGATTATTTTAGCAGCATGCTAGCTGTTTTTCTGTGTCCCCTCAAATCCAGCATGCCTTTTGCCACTAGAGTGAATTTTTTAAAGTAATCAGATTATATCACTCTCCTGCTTAACAATTCTGAAGGATGAGGCTCAAATTCTTTGCATGACAGGGACATACTTTCACAATCAGAAACCAAGTCTCCTTTCCAGCCACTTCATGACAAACCAGATGATTCTTTTCTCCCACATGTGTCATTTCAAGTCTCTTTACCTTGCCGTTGCTGTTTTAGTTGCTAAGCCATGTGCAACTCTTTGCAACCCCATGGACTAGCCCACCAGGCTCTTCTATCCATGGGATTTCCCAGGCAAGAATACTGGAGTGGGTTGCCATTTCCTTCTCCAGGGGATCTTCCCGACCCAGGAACTGAACCCATATCTCCTGTGTTTCCTGCATTGGTAGGCAGATTCTTAGGGAGATTCTTTACCACTGACCCCCCTTTGCTCATGCTTTTCCTTTGCCCTGACAGGTGTTTCTACCTAATAATCACTGACTTACCTTTCAAACCCTAACTCAGTAGCACCTTCCCCTCTGCAACCTCCTCTGATATTATGCTTCTCATAGTCTCACACCAACATTAGCTGTTTTCTGTCTATGCTCCTAAAACACTTCATTCATATTTTTCTGAGCTCTTTCAGCACCTTGCCAGATTTACTGTAATGAAAGCTATTTCTAGAAGGCATCTTTGTTTGAACCTCTGATGTTTTGTATAGTGTCTGACATCTAACCGGCGTGTAACAAATGGTGATTGAATTCTTCAGAACCCAAATAAATTAAATTGAACTAAACAATAACAGATAGTCATGATATTGAGTATAAGAGATTGGGAGACCTTTTAGCATCAGGAGAATGATGGTAATGTGCCCTTTTGAGTTTACAGAGGAATGGAGCATCACTTGTTCTCTTCTTAAAACAAACATTCTGTCTCCTGCAGCCAGCTTGGCTGTCAAGAGAGACACAGCTGTTTCCTCTTCAGAGATAAAATGATTTGGATCTACCAAAAGAAGGTGAGTGGGTAAGATAAATAGGAAAGCATTCACGAGTATATCAAGACATTTTTCTATCAATCTTACGTTTTCCACATGCCCTTTGGTAGAACACAATAGCTTAGAAAACCCTGCAGGTAAAGTTATTTTGTGTTGAAATTTTTATGACACTGCATAAATCAGGAAATTAAGAAAAGCAAGGGGCATACAAATACACAAGTATAGATATGTATGTAAGAGCTCCAATGTCAAGTTACCAACTGTGCTTTCTTAAGAAGCACTATCCTTCATTCCAAGATTAAATCCTTTCCAGTTTCTTCCTGTCAGTATTTGCTGGCTTATGAGAAATGATGGTGACAGTGTTGCATTTTTTCTTTGGTTTTTATTTTGTTTTTGTTAGCTTTTTTATTTTTTCTTTTCAAAGACTGCTACTGGGACAAATTAGAATGTAATAATACTTTAAATGAACTTATTTACAAAACAGAAGTAGGGTCATAGATGCAGAAAACAAATTTATGGTTACTAGGGGATAATGTGGGGGAGGGATTAAATTGGGAGACTGGGCCTGACATATACACACTACTATATATAAAATAAACAACTTATAAGAACCTGATATTTATCGCAGAAAACTATATTTGATTCTCTGTAATGGCATATATGAGAAAAAAATCTTTTTTTAAAAAAGTGGATATATGAGGGAAAAAAGAAGATAGCAAAACTTTTGTCGAAATTTAGAGAATTTTTGAAATCTAACTGATCCAGAAAAGCCCATGTCTTAGGAATAAAAGAGTTTTCAAGAACCCGGAGTGTCATTGTTGATAGCTGGAAAAACAGTAAACTGGTGGTCAAGAGGTCAGTGTTTAAGCCCAGATTCTGTTACTATTTGAATATGAAATCATCTGCTAGTTGCTTCTATGTGAATACGGGGAACCCATGTTTCTCCTTGGATAGTGAGGAGCTCAAACCAGTCAATCCTAAAGGAAATCAACCTTGAATACTCATTGGAAGGACTGAAGCTGAAGCGCCAATACTTTGGCCACTTGATACGAAGAGCCAACTCATTGGAAAAGACTCTGATGCTGGGGAAGATTGAGGGTAGGAGAAGAAGGGGGTGTCAGAGGATGAGATGGTTGGATAGCCTCACTGATTCAATGGACATGAGTTTGAGCAAACACAGGGAGATAGACAGTGAAGGACAGGGAAGCCTGATGTGCTGCAGTCCACAGGGACACAAAGAGTCAGACATGACTTAGTGACTGAAATGTTTCTACATTTATAAATGAGGATGGTGAAGTAGATTAATTTTTTCAAGATTTATTACAAAGGCTGCTGAGATGGTACAGTTACATCTAAAGCTGCAGAACCGGAAAGGTGAGTAAGCATGGGGAGAGTATTTATCCACTGTTTCTCCACTCATCCTCTCACTTTAACCCTACTAGTTTCTCTTTCATATTTAAAACAAACCCCTGTGTATTGGCATCCCTACAGAGATGTCTAACAGAAGTCAAGTCCAAACTCAAACTCCAGTCTTCGCTCCATCATGGCCTCTGTGCCAGCTGATGGCACTCATAAGTCTGGAGGCTCAGCCAGGAAACCTGAGAAGTTATCCTGACCCCTCTCCTTTTCTCACAATCTACAACAGGTTTTCTGCATTTCTTGTCTGTATCTTCAAAATACATCCAGAATCATACCACTTTACATTAGCTCCATGGAGGCTGCCACCATTGTCTCTCACCTGGACCCACAGAAATGGCATCTTTCTCTGCCTTGACCTTTGTGCTCAAACAGCCCATTCTTCCCACAGCAGCCAGAAGAATATAAGTACAATATTAGTCGAATTACACCATTCCTTTGTTCAAACTCTCCACCTTCCTTATCTTACTCACCTGGGAGGGATTAGGAATAGAAGTTTTTCAACAACCTTAAGGGGACTTTCTTATAGACTTCCCTGGTGGCTTAGACAGTAAAACGTCTGCCTACAGTATGGGAGACCCAGGTTCAATCCCTGGGTTGGGAAGATCGCCTTCTAATGGCAACCCACTCCAGTATTCTTGCCTGGAAAATCCCATGGATGGAGGAGACTGGGAGGCTACAGTCCATGGGGTCGAAAAGAGTTGGACACGACTGAGCGACTTCACTTTCACTTTTCACTTTCAAGGGGACTTTGGAGAAACACTGGACAATGAATTTATAACCTCCAAGATTCTGTCCCTCCATCACTTTTATCTCTCACTAGATTTCCAGATTTAACTATGATGCCATATTGCTAAAGGAGAAATGACACGAGCTTAGAATTGTGTTGAATTGCTTCCCAGCATACTAAAGTGACATCTCTGTCAGTTTTGTTTTACTTTTGGTGCTCAGAATGGGAATGATAAAGAGGCAAAGATCAAAGTCAGGTGGAAAAGGGTGGAATTACATCAGCTAGAAGACGTTTGATTCTGTGGATGAGAAGGAAAGCTCTACGACGTTTCTTTTCTAACCTCGGGAAGGCATCAGTTCCGTTCAGTTCAGTTCAGTCGCTCAGTCGTGTCCGACTCTTTGCGACCCCATGAATCACAGCACACCATGCCTCTCTGTCCATCACCAACTCCTGGAGTTCACTCAAACTCATGTCCATCGAGTCTGTGATGCCATCCAGCCATCTCATCCTCTGTTGTCCCCTTCTCCTGGTATCCATTGAAGTCCTGGAAAATGCTCTCTGTTCTTCAGGCAGTGGCAGAGAGAATTCAGTTCACTATTTTATTTATTGGCTGTGCTGGGTCTCAGTTGCAGCACACAGCATCTTTAGTTGCAGTATGAGAACTCTTAGTTGCAACATGTAGGATCTAGTTCCCCGACCAGGGATGGAACCCAGGGTCCCTGCACTGGGAGCAATGGATCACCAGGGAAGTCCCTCAGTTGACTTTTTGAAAAAAGTAGTGAAGGGATGAATATTTGAGATGAATTGCTCATTAAAAATCTCAAAATTCATTATAGGGTGAGCACACGATACAAAAGCATACAACCTTAAAGTGATTGTACAAACGGATTTTTTGAATCAGTGAAATTCCACCACTCTGAAAGGCATTTGGAGAGTATGTTGGAGATTTTTACTTATTTGAATTCAACTGAGGAGAAAAGGAAAAGTTTTCAAATGGTGTGTCAGGTCGGCATTTCTAGCACATTTTGCCTTATTATCAGCTCTGAGTAGGCGGGATGTGTGGAAGCAGAAGAGTCAGTTTGCACCCTGAGGTCTTACTGATTTTACCCTTCTAACACTCTCTCTCCGTGCCCCTTTGTCTCTCTCTGGAAATGAAAATGGCACATCAAGCTCTACAGAATTACTGGCCATAAATTGGATGACGCAGTCGGCAGACGTCTAAGGTGACCCCTGGTGATCTCAGCTTCCTGGTAGTGAGTGTGGGCGGGACCACCTAACTTCCTCCTAACAAATACAGTACAACAGAAGTGACAAAATGACTTCTGAGATTAGGGCATGAAGCACGGTTACTTCGATCTGCTTACACCCTCTCTGGCTCTTCTCTTTCTCGGATGAAGAAAGTCGTGGTGTTGTGAGCAGCCCTACCGAAAGGTCCCCGTGGGAAGGGCCTCAGAGTGGTCTCCAGGCAACAGCCAATGAAAACAGAGGCTGCAGTCTAGCTGCAACCCCCAGGGTGAATTAGCATGGAGGAGGACCCTCCCCAGTGGATCTTTGCAATGACCGCTTGAACCAAATGTCATCTTTTTTTTTCTTTTCTTAATGCTTTTCATTGTAGTAAAAGTCACATAATATAAAATATACTATTTTAACCATATTTAACTGTGCAGCTCAGTGGCACTAAATACATTCACATTGCTATGCAACTCTCACCATTATCCAACTCCCAAATTTTTCACTTTCCTCAACTGAAACTCTGATCCCTTTAAACACTAATTCCACCCCACCTCCTCCCCTTCCCCTTCTGACTCTATGAATTGGACTATTCCAGGTACCTCGAACAAGTAGAGACTGTCATACAGAGTGAAGTAAGTCAGAAAGAGAAAAATAAACATCGTATAATAACACATATATGTAGAATCTAGAAAAACAACATAGATGAACCTATTTGCAAAGCAGAAATAGAGACAAAAATGAAGAAAACAAATGCATGAACCGACTTCATCCTGATCACAGCCTGTAAGTCCCTGAACACAGGACCCATCTAAGCCGTGTGGGAGTCCTGACCCATAGAAACTATAAGAAAATAAATGTTGTTTTAAGCCACTGAGTTTTGCTACTTGTATAGACCTCACCTGAGGTGATTAATAAGCTTCTTCCAATTAATTTGTAAATCTTTTTTGTGAAAGATGCCTTTTCCAGCCTTCTGCAATGCAAACGAAAGAATGTGGAAGAAGCATTCCTCTTTAGTTTCCACCTCCACCACTGGGCATGGTAGGGGATATAGATATGGTTTTTATTTCAGGTTACTGGCAAAAATCCCCTAATCCTAAAACCTTATTAATCTCCTGAGTCATTAGAGGGATAGAAGTATCTTTTGTTATACATAAGAAGCACCTTTCAAAGATACCAGGGTTTATGCTAATGAGACTGACTCTTCCCAGGGGGCCCCAAGACAGTTTCAGGATGGAGCTGGTAACCAGAAAAAACAAACCTTGTTTAGAAAAACGTTCTGCCCCACCTCCTAATTTCTGAGAAGGAAAGAGGAGCTGAAGACTGAGTTCAATCACCAATGGCCAATAATCTAATCACTCACACCTACATAATGCTATTGTTCAGTTGCTAAGTCAGTCTGACTTTCTGCAACCCCATGGAACTGCAGCACACCAGGCTCCTCTGTCCTCCAATACTCCTGGCATTTGCTCAAATTTGTGTCCATTGCATTGGTGCTGCTAACCAGCTATCTCTTCCTCTGCATGAGACACCTCCATAAAAAGCCCCTAAATGACCAGGTTCAGAATGCCTTCAGGCTGGTGAGCACATTGAGGTTCAGGGAGGATGGCTCATCCATCAAGGACAGAGCAGCCCTCCTCCACCCCCACCGCCCCATCTTGGCCTATGCATTTCTTTCGCGTGACTACATCTGAGTTGTATTACATCCTTCATAATAAAAATGTAATAATGATTAAAGTTCTTTCATGAGTTCTATGACTCCTTCTAGCAAAGTCTTGAGCCTGAGGGGTAGTCATGGGGAACCCCACATTGCAGTCAGCAGAGCAGAGATATGCAGTTCAGTTCAGTTTAGTTCAGTTCAGTCTCTCAGTCATGTCTGACTCTTTGTGACCCCATGAAGCACATCAGGCCAGGGCTCCCTGTCCATCACCAACTCCCAGAGTCTACCCAAATGTTCATTGAGTCGGTGATGCCATCCTATCATCTCATCCTCTGTCGTCCCCTTCTTCTCTTGCCCTCAATCTTTCCCAGCATCAGGGTCTTTTCAAATGAGTCAGCACTTTGCATCAGGTGCCCAAAGTATTGGGGTTTTAGCTTCAACAACAGTCCTTCCAATGAACACCCAGGACTGATCTCTTTTAGGATGGACTGGTTGAATCTCCTTGCAGTCCAAGGGACTCTTAAAGAGTCATCTCCAACACTACAGTTCAAAAGCATCAATTCTTCACCACTCAGCTTTCTTTATGGTCCAACTTTCACATCCACATGACCACTGGAAAAACCATAGCCTTGACTAGATGGACCTTTGTTGGCAAAGTAATGTCTCTGCTTTTTAATGTGCTCTCTAGGTTGGTCATAACTTTCCTTCCAAGGAGTAAGTATCTTTTAATTTCATGTCTGCAGTCACCATCTGCAGTGATTTTGGAACCCCCCAAAATAAAGTCGGCCACTGTTTCCAGTGTTTCCCCATCTATTTGCCATGAAGTGATGGGACTGGATGCCATGATCTTCGTTTTCTGAATGTTGAGCTTTAAGCCAACTTTTTCACTCTCCTCTTTCACTTTCATCAAGAGGCTCTTTAGTTCTTCACTTTCCACCATAAGGGTGGTGTCATCTGCATATCTGAGGTTATTGATATTTCTCCTGGCAATCTTGATTCCAGCTTGTGCTTCCTCCAGCCCAGTGTTTCTCATGATGTACTCTGCATATAAGTTAAATAAGAGGGCTACAATATACAGCCTTGATGTACTCCTTTTCCTGTTTGGAACCAGTCCGTTTTTCCATGTCCAGTTCTAACTGTTGCTTCCTGCCCTACAGATTTCTCAAGAGACAGGTCAGGTGCTCTGCTCTGGTATTCCCATCTCTTTCAGAAGCAGAAAGTATTAAGAAGAGGTGTCAAGAATACACAGAAGAACTGTACAAAAAAGATCTTCATGACAAAGATAATCATGATGGTGTGATCACTCACCTAGAGCCAGACATCCTGGGATGTGAAGTCAAGTGGGCCTTAGAAAGCATTACTATGAACAAAGCTAGTGGAGGGGATGGAATTCCAGTTGAGCTATTTCAAATCCTAAAAGATGACTCTGTGAAAGTGCTGCACTCAATATGTCAGCAAATATGGAAACCTCAGGGCTTGACTAGACCGACCTTTGTTGACAGCACCACACTTAGGTGTGAAAGATGTCTTTCCCAGCCTTCTGCAATGCAAAGGAAAGAGTGTGGAAGAAGCATTCCTCTTTAGTTTCCACCTCCACCACTGGGCATGATAGGGGATGTAGATATGGTTTTTATTTCAGGTTACTGGCAAAAATCCCCTAATCCTAAAACCTCTGGAATCTCCTGAGTCATTAGAGGGATAGAAACATCTTTTGTTATTCATAAGAAGCACCTTGGCCACAGGACTGGAAAAGGTCAGTTTTCATTCCAGTCCCTAAAAAAGGCAATGCCAAAGAATGCTCGGTAGCCTGTGCTAAGTCACTTTAGTCGTGTCCAACTCTTTGCAAACCCATAGGCTGTAGCCTACCAGGATCCTCTGTTCATGGGGTTCTCCAGGTAAGAATACTGGAGTGGGTTGCCATTTCCTTCTCCAGGGCATCTTCCCCACCCAGGGATCGAACTCACATCTCAGATGTCTCTTGCATTGACAGGTGGGTTCTTTACCACTAGCGCCACCTGGGGTAGCCTGGGCAACCCATTTGTGGTGGGTGTGTCTGAAACAGGGCTGTATGGTGCGATGGAAGGTCTGATCTAACTCTGAAAGTATCAGAATTGAACTGAACTGCTAGACACTTAGAGGATGCCAGAGAACTGAAGAATCAGTAGTTGATGTGGGAAATAAACAGCATGTGTTTGTCATCCAGGAGGATATAAACCTCAAAACTGCCCACTGTGTGGAACTGGGCTAACTGCAAAATTATCTTAATCTGTTTCCTCATTTAGGCCTAGTGCTTCCTTTGGAAGGCTTTTGTACATCTCAGAACAAATATATAGCATCCTCAAATAAACCTTGACTTTAATAGGTGATCAATAAATTGTAGCTGTAATTATTTTTGTTTTTATCCTTTTCCCTATTCTCATTTTCGAGTGTGTTTTCCAGTTTCTTTTATTTACTGAGGGATTCTGTGCTATTACCAATAAACTAAGTAAATCATGAGAAAATATTTCTAAAATCTCTTTACACGATTTTTCTTCATTTGGGTGAATGATTTATTGAACAATAATTAAATGTCAGGAAATGAGTCATAGATGAGCTACCAGTGTTTGATAGTGTTTTGTAAATAAGGGCAATGAGTCCAAGGAGAGGCAGAAACTATTGATGTTTCCATAAAATGTCCATAGGGTCTCTGGAAGGTAACTACATCATTCGCTGAAAATTCATGAGCATAAACAGTGACTGCAGAAGACTTTTCCAAATATTTAGTCTAAAGAAGAATAGCAACATCTGCCTCATTTTCTATCCTAATTCTTAGGTTGATTTTCTGATCATTAGCATTGTTTAATATTATTCTGCTTATCTTTTTATTTCTTTGTTTGATGTCTATTTCCTAACCATCAGCATGTAAGTTTTACAAGAGCTGCTTAGATGCTCATTCATGTCTGACTCTTTGCGGCCCCATGGACTGTAACTTGCCAGGCTCCTCTGTCCATGGAATTCTCCAGGCAAGAATACTGGGGTGGATTGCCATTTCCTCCGCCAGGGGATCTTCCTGACCCAGGGGTCAAACCTGCATCTCTTTTGTCTCCTGCATTGGCAAGTGGATTCTTTATCACTAGTGCCACCCGGAAAGCCTTTTTACAAGAGTAGGAATGTCATTTTTTTATGTCTATCACCCTATGATTAGCACCCAGCACAATGTCTAGGTGACATTTCTAAATTCAGTGGTCTAGAGAAGAGTGAGACTGAGAAATATAGCCAGCCCATTCTAAATCCAAAGCTCATGCTTTGCTCACTGCTCCAAGGCCACTTAGTGACAGCTTATCAGAAAGAGAACCAGAAGCAACTCTGCTACCCAAATCCAAGACAGCCCAAGAGTTCCCGCTGCAGCAACTTCTACATCTGCCACCAGATAATTCCTAAAATGTCCCATTACTATCCATGGAAAGTGGGCACTACATATTTTCCATTAAAAAAAAAAAAAGAGTATTGGTGTTATTTCACATTTACACCTTCCTCGCCAACTATTGGGGCTTCCCTGATGGCTCAGATGGTAAAGAAACTGCCTGCAATGTGGGAGATGCAGGTTTGACCCCTGGGTCAGGAAGATCTCCTGGAGGAGGGCATGGTAACCCACTCCAGTATTCTTGCCTGGAGAATTCCATGGACAGTGGAGCCTAAGCAACTAAACACTTTTGCCAACTATATTAAATTTAACACAATTATAGTACATTTTTACTCCTTCTCTAGATCTGGTTGAGACAGAAGGGTTTTCTCTAATTAGCGTATATATTAGAGTTTATGTTTCTTTCTGGAACTGTCTGGAGACTCATTGGTGCTTGTAGGTACAATATGTTAGTTGTTATCATGATAAAACATCAATAAACACTGACGCAATGTAACATTACAATTTGGGGGAGTTAATGGAGGAATCTGAAATAATTCAGATCATGAAAGATCCCATTATTAGAGGCTGCTGGGCTGGTTTCAGTAATGCATAGTGCTTCGTTCAGCTTTACCCTAGCTGTCCTCCCACACTATTTTACAGGCAAAAGCAATTAAAGTCACTGTTTTGGAACTTAGTTCATCTTCTTCGCCATTCCTCCTTCCAATCTCCTCTCTCATCCAATCTGTCATCAGCACACTCACTGTTCTCTGGCCTTGAGCTGGCCTCAGCAGAGCTGTAGAGAGAGAAAAGTAATTTCTAGGAAAAAGGAAGCCCCATCACAAAGTGTGAAGGGCTTTGCATGAGGACTCAAGGGCCCTAGAGGCCACCTGTGCTTGCTGGTACTTGAAGGCGTGTGTAGCACCAACTTAACCAGAAGCACAAGTGTGCAGACTCTCCTGAGGGCCAAGATCAGAGAGACAGAGAGGTGGGCAGAGTTAAAGGAGGGAGCCTGATGAGATGTTGAAAGTTTGGGATGGACATGTACACGTTGCTATATTTAAAATGGATCACCAACAAGGACCTACTGTCAAGCACGGGGAACTCTGCCCAAGGTTAGGCGGCAGCCTGGATGGGAGAGGGATGTAGGGGAGAATGGATACATGTATATGTATGGCTAAGTCCCCTCGTTTTTCACCTGAAACTATCACAACTTTGTTAATCAGCTATATCCCAATACAAAATAAAAGCCTTTTTGAGAAATGACTACTTCTAGCTCTCGATAAATGCTGACAGCCTGGGCGCAGGCAAATGTAAGGGAGAGACTTGTGAGGCTGTATCATGGCTTTTTCTCATGTGTATGCAGTAGTCTGTTGCACACACAGAGAGAAATAGGCTTCTACAGCAAGAACCTCCTAATGCTGGATTGATTATTGGAGGGGAGAACTTTGTCTAGTTCATTTGAGCCCCAGAATCTTAACTCTATTGGGTCAGTTCTAATAAATCATGCTAACTAGCTATACATTCAATATCTAGAGGGAGTTATTTTGTCTATATTAAACATACAAATCCTAAATGTGCAGCAATTAATTCACATATGTACACACCTATGTAACCACCACCCTCATAAAAATATACATTGTCATCATGCCCAATATTCATCTAGGTCCTCCTCCAGGAGGGGCTCTGCACTATACGGTTTTATGAAGTTGAGAAATTGTATCAAGAAATGAATAATCCCACATTCTGCAATGGCGATATAGAAAGAAATATAAAGTGAGCATAACCCTGTATTTCTGGTCAATTTCCAGATGCTTTTTTTTTTTAACCAGGAAACTAATAACTGTTCAATCAGAGTTCCTACAGGAATAGCTCTGACAGTCTGAATCTCTACCAGGAGCTCTGTCTTTTTGCCTCTCTTCTTAGGGCCTTGCACCAGGGGGTCAATTTCTTACATCAAGGTTTCTGGAACAAGACTTCTGCATTTGGTCGAGATGAATTTCTTAAGATGCAACTCTTTTTTCACTTGATTTGCATGGAAAGAGTTACTTTCTTCTAACATAACCACCAAAGTACTGGGAGCCGCCATGAGATGTTGTAACTGTCTAATCCATAAACAGAACACTCAGTTCTTTGTGTTCCCTGTGGTCATCACATTCTTTTTGTAAGGTCTACACTGCACCTCATGGAGAAGGCGATGGCATCCCACTCCAGTACTCTTGCCTGGAAAATCCCATGGACGGAAAAGCCTGGTAGGCTACAGTCCATGGGGTCTCGAAGAGTCGGACACAACTGAGCAACCTCACTTTCACTTTTCACTTTCATGCATTGGAGAAGGAAATGGAAACCCACTCCAGTGTTCTTACCTGGAGAATCCCAGGGACGGGGGAGCCTGGTGGGCTGCTGTCTATGGGATTGCACAGAGTCAGACATGACTGAAGCGACTTAGCAGCAGCAGCACACTGCACCTCATGCGAAGAGTTGACTCATTGGAAAAGACTCTGATACTGGGAGGGATTGAGGGCAGGAGGAGAAGGGGACGACAGAGGAGGAGATGACTGGATGGCATCACCAACACAATGGACGTGAGTTTGAGTGAACTCCGAAAGTTGGTGATGGACAGGGAGGCTTGGCGTGCTGCGATTCATGGGGTCGCAAAGAGTCGGACATGACTGAGCAACAGAACTGAACTGAACTGAACATTCTCAGTGCTTCTGATATAATGAGTGGCACTTTATCACTTTGTTTTTATAGGACTACAGTAGAGCTTTCCAATGTTGTGTTAGTTTCTGTTGTACAGCAAAGCAAAGCGAATCAGCCACACATACACATGTATCCCCTCTTCCTTGACCTTCCCGTTTAGGTCACCACAGCACTGAGCAGAGTTTCCTGTGCTGTACCGCTGGTTCTCATTAGTGATGAGAGGCACTTCAATCTCTTTTTACAGATACTACCACTTTCTGCTTGCATTCTCCACTTTCATAGTGCTGGAAAGCCCCCCTGGTTGCACCCTCCCCACAGCAGCAGCTTCCACTGTGACTGTGATCAGGGGGTTATTGGATGGTATTACCTTTTGCACTCAAGGGGAGAAGGAAGGACGGAAAGAAGAAATAGAGAAAAAATAAAAGAAATGATTAGGGAAGACAGACTGGACATGGCCATAAGCAAGAGGGAGGAGTCAGAAATGACTCCAAAGTTTCTGATGGGGAGACTGGGAAGAAAATGCTTATTTCCTAAGAGTGGAAATACACAGGTGTACAGAGAGGGTCAAACTTAGGGAAAACAATCATTTCAAATTTGTCTTACTGAACCTGAGTTTCCAGATGGAGATGTCAAATATCCAGGGTCTGGGATAGCAGGTTAAAGATAAAAATTGGTGTTTGTCTCTTTTAGTATTTACATTTTAGATAGAAGGACGTAGGAGTCGGTGATATAGCCAAGGAAGATAATATGGAATAAGAAAAAAATGGACACAGAGTACCCAACTGTAGAAAAAAATGACATTTGAGAGGTGAAAAAAAGATGCCCATTCAGCTCAGAGTATTTGATGGGAAGGTGTTTGAGGGGGTTGTGTATAATGACAGTATTGTTAGTCAATACGTGATGATACTATAGACCTTATATCCACTTCATGCTGAGTCAAAAATCTGTCATCTCAGTTACACTTCAGCTGCATGCTGTCTACCTTCCCACCTGGGGACTGGCACAAGTTGTGTCTGAAAGTATAGCTGGAGACTTCCCAAGTGGTCCAGTGGTTAAACCTCTGCCTTCCAAAGATAGTATACCTGAACCTGTTCATTGTCTGCTCTACAATACTTGTCTCTGGTCTTTGAGAGGTGATATTTCTCCTAAGTGTGGCTGCAGTAGATTCTGATTCCAGGATTTCTCTTTTACCTACCTTCACTCATGTTTTTCATCTTCCGTTAGGAAAAAAAAAAAAAAATCCCGCCTCCAGTTTAGCTATGTTAAACTCTGGACATATTTTTAGTAGGCAACAGAGAATTCTTCTATCAGATTCTATTTTTCTAAGAGTCAGAATCTCTTAATTGCCATGTGAAGATTATACAACAGTCACCTTTGTCTACAGGTTACCTGTTAATGACAATATCAAAACTGAAACTAAAACCAGATGCTCTTAATCATCATTTCAGCCTTCCTAATTATCCCAGATATAAACTAGGTAACTGAATGTGGAGTGTCTCTGAGATTCTCAACTGGTGACCTTATACTAAGGATAAAACCCCCAGAGGCCTGCAGCCACATTGATCTCCCTGCGGTTTAACTCACTTTGTATTTATTGACAGCACTGCACATCTGCTAGGTTATTACATGTTGTTCTCTGCGTTAATTGTTCTGTAAAGCTGTTGTTTGTCATTGTCTTCTGTAATAACTCATTAATTGTTCTATGTGTGTGTGTACCTTCTTTCATAACAGTTAGCTTAAATTCTTCTTTGGAGGGGAGGAAACATGTTTTATACTTCTCTTGAATTCCACAGTTTGAGGCATAATGCTGATAAAGGAAAGTACTCAGTAAAGCATTTTGATTTATCAATCAATGCTTCAATTCTTTACTACCAGTATTAAATGAGCATGGGAGGTCATACTGAAATACTGACGATGCCTTTGCCTGCCTCATATGGTATCCTGAGGATCAGGTATTAGAAGGAAAATTACTCCAATGATACACTACTACTATGGACGTTCATTAGATGATTACAGCAAATTCAGTTGAAATTGTTCTTTATTTTATAGGCTATACTTCCTTGCCTCCTTCTTTGAAATATCATCAAAGCAAAGCAAACAAATTCCGAATATGCACTGAATGGTTTGCATCTAAGTGGATGACTTTGGAGGTTTTTTTTTTTTTTTTTTTTTCCATATCTGAGCTAAATCCAGTCATGAAGACAACCCTGCAGGCTCGTTAGGAAATTGTTATGCAACTTAAAAGACAGAAAGAAGAAAGAGCTTTTTTGCATAAAATATTCTACTGTAGCAGGGAACTAGTTTTGATTTTGTTTTGAAGGTTTAAACTCTTTCCGTTGATTACCATGAATAAAGATAGTCCTCTAAGGTCAAAACAAAAATTTTGATCTGTGGATCCCAATCCCTGTGCCAAGGTGCCCCACAGACACTCCAGTGCGATATTTAAATTTTTCAAGGTAAACATGATAACAGTTGACTTTTATTGGATCCTGTGTTAACTACTAGTTCAGAGCTTCAACACTAAATCATGCTGTCCTGCTTTCAATGGCATATATATCTTTGGTCTTGGTGGTTGTGATAAAAAAGCAAACATGGTGTGAAAATTGACATGGAACAGGAAATGATAATTGCAATATACAATCTGATTCCAAAGTTTGGGAAGTCATGCAGTGCCCAAGAGGTACAGACATCCTGTTCTTCAGTATTGGAGTTAAGAATTAAATAAATATATATCTTATCATTTATGTGTGTTTTTTTGTTTTAGACAACTAATAAGTTGTTAAGACATAAATACTTACTAAGTTGTTTGGACCTATCTTCTTAATGAACAACTTGTGAGGTGTTTCTTTTTATCTGAGAGTGCTGTGAAAAATTACTGAGCCATTAAGGACACTGAAAACTAAGAAAAATTGGGAGTCTCTTGCCTAATGCAATAAAATGTTTGATTTTCCTATGTAGCTAAGTACTCCACAGTTGATTCATTTCTGTGTTAAAATTCCCTTCTTCGTTTATGGGGGTTTCAAGAAATTATTTTTTACCCAATCTAAACATAATAAAATATTTCACATGTGCTCCTCCTGGACAGCCTGCAGAGCCATCAGTGTTCTGATGTATTAGTGTCACCTTGGGATTAAGATAGTCACATCACCACTGTTAATCTTGACCTCCATACCCATGAAATAAGCATGTATTCTATATCCTCAGGTCCCTTCCAGCATGATATGGTGCTATAAACTTGAAAAATTCTTGAAATCTCATGATAGAGTCATCCAGGGGGTAGGATGAGGAGAATCCCACCACGCTGCAATCCCACCACAGTTTAGGTGGAAGAGAATACATCTTCTATCTAAAAGAAATGACCCCATGAAGGAGTATCCCCCCTCCCCCTTGGCAACCACAAACTTGTTTTCTGCGTCTGTGACTCTATTTCTGTTTTATAAATAAGTTCATTTGCACCATCGTTTTAGATTCTACATATAAATGATATCATGTGATATATATCTTTCTCTGGCCTCTCTCTGTGTAATAGTCTATGTGGTCCATGTTGCTGCAAATGGCATTGTGTGCTTAGCTGCTCAGTTGTGTCTGACTCTTTGTGACCCCATGGACTGTAGCCTATCAGGCTCTTCTGTCCATGGGGATTCTCCAGGTAAGAATACTTCTCCAGGGGATTTTTCTGACCCAGGGATCAAATCTGGGTCTCCTGCATTGCAGGTGGATTCTTTACCATCTGAGCCACCAGGGAAGCCTGCAAATAGCATTAGGTTGTTCTTCTTTATGGCTGAGTAATACTCCATCATGTGTGTATACATATCCATATGCATATATATATATATACACATACACAGTTCAGTTCAGTTGCTCAGTTGTGTCCGACTTTTTGCGACCCCATGGACTACTGTGTGCCAAGCTTCCCTGTCCTTTACCAACTCCTGGAGCTTACTCAAGCTCATGTCCATCAAGTCGGTGATGCCATCCAACCATCTCATCCCCTGCTATACCCTTCTCCTCCTGCCTTCAATCCTTCCCAGCATCAGGGTCTTTTCCAATGAGTCAGTTCTTCACATCAGGTGGCCAAAGTATTGGAGCTTCAGCTTCAACATCAGTCTTTTCAATGAATATTCAGGATTGACTTCCTTTAGGATTGACTGGTTTGATCTCCTTATTGTCCAAGGGATTCTCAAGGGTCTTCTCCAACACCACAGTTCAAAAGCATCAATTCTTTGGGGATCAGCATTCTTTATGGTCCAACTCTTGCATTCATATATGACTACTGGAAAAACCATAGCTTTGACTATAAGGACCTTTGTCAGCAAAGTAATGTCTCTGCTTTTCAATATGCTGTCTAGGTTGGTCATTGCTCTTCTTCCAAGGACACACGCAATACATCTTTATCCATTCATTCACCAGTGGACATTTAGGTTGTTTCCATGTTCTGATACTGTAAATAATGCTACAGTGAACACTGGGGTGCATCTATCATTGGATTATGATTTGAAAAAATATTTTGAAAATCATAATATATTTGACATATTAATGATGAAGACATTAATCTCTTCCATTGTCTGGCTAAAGTGTGACATTTCACTTTAATTCTTATTTTAGAAATAAATAAAACTGCATTTTAACAGTTTTGTTCTGAGCACAGGGGTATGATTTCCTGTTTCCATTTTGTTTAAGGATTGTAAGGAACCTCAGATCTGTTGAATCTGTGGTTTATTGTCTATTTCCCCCTCTGGATATCTATCAGTCACTATTGAAGACCAAATTTGTGATATGTGTATGAAGATTGCACTTAAATCAGGTATGTACAAAATAAAGGATACCAGGAGGAGACCCTGGGCACCTGGGTATTGACACCTAGGTACCTACGGTTACCCAGATGCTAGGGAGTAAGGGATTCTTCTTCTCTTTTATTTTCAATTGGGTCTTCAAGTTGGAGGAAGGGTACAGAGGAAGAAAATCCCCACATTGTTGAGAGCTCTATACTTAGAACTCAGTCTTGTTTTTCCAAATGTCCTGAAATTCATGTCATATCTATGAAGAAAAAGTTCAACACCATTTTCCTTTGATACTGTAATGCAAACTTCCAAGATACTTGCTTCAGGCGATAGAAACCTGTTAAATTTCATGTGCAGACAGTCAGTTGGCTCTCTAGATGTTTACGAAGATATAAGGGTCTGTGACTTTTCTAATATTGCAGTTGCTGCCTTTATGCATGAATAAACTCTTAATTACAGTTTTGAAAATACTTTTATCATGTCAATGCTATGTAAAGCAGGGAATGCTTTCTCAGTAGATTTATTTTTTTAAAAAAAGCTCTGCCTATGTGCTGCATGCGTTTCTTTTCATGCCTGTGTCTGTCACCTACCTCCCCTCTTTTATGCTTTGAATAGATCTCTTGTGCCTTCTGTGTATTGTAATATCTGTCACTTACTCACGTCTTTTATCCTTTTTATCTCCATCTTCTCGGTTCCTCTGTGGGCTGAACTTTAAATTATTTTTCCTCTTTTTATTTTCCTCACTCTGCTGTGTCTCTCTGATGTGTTCCTCTCACAGTGCTGGAACGTATTTATTGTTCCTTGCAGAATGCTTCTTGTTGCTGTGTTCATTCATTTTCCAGTAATCTTTATTAGATCTTTTACTTTGTAATTTTTTCACTTCTTTATAATCTCTTTTTATGCAAATTCTTTTTTATTTAATGCCCTTTGTTTGCCTGTCTCTGATCGTCCTTGGACAATTTTATTACAGTTTCCTATCGATGTCTTTACTTTTTTTCCTTGATATCTCTGAAATAGGATCCCCACCCCCACCCCCACTTTCTTTTTAATGTTTTTATGGTTCTATCCCATCTGTCCCATCCCCTACTCAAACTTACAGTTTTAAATTCTTTATTCTCTTGGTTAATTTCTGTCTTCTGCTTTTCTGGGGTTTTTGTTAACATTATTGCTGTTTATCTGTTTGTTTAGAATCCATCCCTCCAATTGGTTCCCAGGATTTCTTAGTTATTTAAAGGAGGATCAAACTGATACTGTCAATCACAAACTGGCACTTGCCATATACCTCTTCAAGGATGAAATCAGGTGCTGCTACAGCTGCTGACCTTCAACACCCTCTGAAAGGATTTCAAGGTGGAGATCAGGAATGAGACACTCTGTGCTCTGGAAAAAACTAGCAGAACAGGTCTTCAGATAGTTAGAAATTTTCAGGAGCTGATTTTATGAGCTCAATTCTTTTATCTCCTCATATCTAGAGAAGCACTAAAATCGTTCATAGTAACTTCTGCTCCTTGTGGCTAGCAGAACTTTCTGCAACAACAACAACAAAAAACATGTGCTTGATTGCATGAACTTCCCCTTCACAAAATCACATACATACTGACCTTCCCTGACCCCCACCCCCACCTCTGTGCAGCAGTCTCTCAGAGCTATCTGAGATGCTGTCTCCTGAACTACAGTTCTCACTTGCCCCAAATAACACTTAACTCACAACTCTGACGTTGTGCATTTTTTTTTAGCTGGCAATATCCCTCAGCACCTAAAGTCTGCAAACCAGGGTAAAGTCTGCAAACCAGGGTCTACTGGGTGTGACCTGTCATTTCTCTCTCCTAAGTTTTCTCATCCATAAGATGAATTGGTTGCACTCAGTGAAATCTAAAATCCCTTTTAGCTCTTCTCTCCTGTCATAATGTTTCAGATTCCACCATTAAACATTGATTTCTTTTGGTTTTTAAGGCTTTTAGGTTTTTAAGGACTGCCATTAAAACGTGTACCTTAGGGGAGGAATAATGTGTTAGTGTTTCTAGTCCATATTCTTGAAGTGGTTTGAATGATATCCTAAGAGGAAGGTCATTTGGGAATAAGTCACACATTCATCCAACAGAAAGAAGCGGGGCTACTAGGATCAGGCAGAGGCACAAATAGGGTGCCAGAATGCCAATGACACACACAAAGAATAACCAAATACTATTTTCTTTTATATGTATTTCTCAATTCTTAAAGAGAATTTGAGAAGTAATCATTACCAAACCCATTTATCTTACAAAAACAAAAACAAAAAAAGACACCCAAAACTGAAGTTCAAAGATATGAAATGATTTATCTACAGTCACCCATGGAAGAAGAAAAGCAAAGGACCCAAGGCTGTAGGTCACCAGAGTCTGTGCACACATTTCCTCCAGAAAAGTATGTTGCTTTTCGCCTTGCCGCTTATTATTCACATCGTTATCTAAAGTGAGCTCTAAAAAAATAGAAGAATTTCACATGGATTATCACATTTAGCCTTAGTTAGGAGCTATCTTTATTTCCCCCAATTTTCAGATAAAGATCCTGAAGTTTAAATATTTAGTTGTCTAACAACTCATAGCTGGTATATGTCAGGGAGAGATAAAATGGGTACACACACAGAAAGTATGTTTTGGAACTTACAACAAAGACTCTAGCTGGTACCATGCTGTGTCACAGTTGCCAAAAACTCTTTCTTTCCACCTCTACAGAGTTTCTATAACATTGGTAATTTTTTTAATGTTTTTTTAAATTATGGTAAGAGTCACACAACATAAAACATACTATTTTAACCATATTTAACTATACAGTTCACTAAGTACATTCACATTGTTATACGACTCTCACCATCATCCACCTCCCAAATTTTTCACCTTCCTAAACTGAGACTCTGTCCCCATGATCCCTCTCCACCCTTCAGCCCCTGGCTTCTGCCAATATACTTTCTGACTCTATGAATTTGACTATTCTAGATATCTCATATAACTGGTATCAAACAGTATTTGTCCACAATGTTCTAACATTTAATAAATTAACCGTGTTAATTGCTCTTCTTGTGCATAATGGTACAAATAACTTATCTCCTTCCCCATCCTTATTTTTTATTAGTGAACTTATTCCTTGCAAGCCTCTTTTAATTCAAACTGTTCTAGTCTTTCATCCGAAAGACAGGTTTCACATCCTGATTTGCTCATTTTGAGTTGTATCAATTCAAAATTTAAGGAGACCCTTTTTCAAGCATCACATATTAAATTTAAATTCTTCTAATACTTGTTGATGAACAGCTGCTTCTGGTGATGTTAAAAGCAAACAAACTTTATAAAATCTTTGGCTCCAGAGATGGAGCAGCTGTTCATTTAAAGCGATAACACAGAGGTCATTTAAAATAGAAGATCCATATAGTGGATAGGTTCAAAGCAAAACATATAACATAAAATAGTTGGAATAAATTATAGTTGTTGTGCCATTTTTAAGGATTTTTACTTTTTAAAATACATTTTTATACAGTCTTAAATATTAGAACTAAATTTTCATGGAGATCAGTATTAACTCTTTTTACCATTAAAAAATATATATATATATATATTTAAACAGTTTTATTCATATATAATCCATATGCCATAGAAGTCACCAGTAGGAAAAGTGGGAGAAAATGTTTGCAAAGCATATTTCAAATAAGGGGGTTAATATCTAAATATATAAAGAACTCACATAAATCAATAGAAAAAAATTGCTAGAGGATCTGAAGAAACATTTTTCCAAAGACAGACAAATAACCAACAGATACATGAGAAAAGCCTCAACATCACTAATCATGAGGGCAGTGCAAATCACAACCATAATGAGGTATCTCCTTATACCTATTAGGATTATATATTGTTATCTTTTTTTTTTTTTTTTAATTTTCTGCTGCAATGCACAGCACGTGGAATCTTAGTTCCCTGATCAGGGATCAAACCTGCACCCCTGCTCTGGGAGCACAGAGTCTTTACTGGACCACCAGGGAAGTCCCTTTCCCTTCATTTCTGTGAGACTTCTGCTTCATGTATTTTGAAGCTTTGTTATTTGGTGCCAACATGTTTATAACTGTTATAGCTTTCTGGGTTGTTCCTTTCATCATTACAAACATCCCTATTTATCTCTTGCTACAGTTCTTAATTTAAAATCTATTTTGTTTCATATTAGTATAGCCGCTTCTTTCTGTGATTACTGACTGCATGATATAATTTTTCTGCCCTTTTAGATTCATCTATCTCTACCTTTTAATCTGAAGTATGATAGCATATAGTTGGATTGTGTTTTTTTAGTCCAGTCTGACAAACTCTGACTTTTGAATGAATATTGTTTAATTCATGTTATTTTTGATGTATACTTGACCCTTGAACAACACAGTGGTTAAGGGTGCCAAACTTCCAATGGTTGAAAATTTATGAATATCTTTTGACTCCCTCAAAACTTAACTACTAATATACTACTGTTGATTGGAAGCCTTATCAATACAATAAATGGTTGATATGTAGCATACAAAACATGGTATTATATGCTCTATTTTTACAACAAAAACTAAAAATTAAAAAAAGTGTTGCTAAGAAAATCCTAAGAGAAAATACTAGCTGACCCACAAGGAAAGCCCCACATTTACAGTACTGTACTATATTTATCAGTAACCATAAGTTTCATATTCTGTTTGTGGGATGGTCTGTTAGTACCTACATCAATACTGTCTTTTTTTAAAGTGAAGTATAGTTGATTTACAACGTTGTGCCAATCTCTACTGTACAATAAAGTGATTCAGTTTTACACATATATACATTCTTTTTTTGATACTCTTTTCCATTATGATTTATCCCAGGCAATATTGTCTCACATAGAACATTGTGGAGTATATTATATGTACTACTTATATTAGACATCAAAAATGAAAACAATAATAGGAAAAAGAAATTCACATATATTTACAGTTATAATTATTCATGCATTGATAATAAAGAAGCAGCAATATGACTGCTCCAGGGTAACCTAGTATTATCAATGCAATTGATACAATTGTTTCATGGTACCCTACTGCAAATAGTAATGAAAGAATCATTATAAAACTTTTACGGCATACAATATTATAATCATATTAATAATACACCTTTAGAAACATTGTTATATTGTTTCTAGATACCACTTACCTATGGTTATATGCAGGTACAGTTTCTTCAATTCCATAAGAGAAAGACATACTAGAGAGTAATGTAATTCTTTGAAAGCCAAATTATAAAGCTTAAGAAAATTAACACATTATTGATTTTAAATAACCCTTTTATAATGCTATTTATTTAGTGCGGCATATACAATCTTAGTTCCCTGACCAGGGACTGAACCTCAGTCCCCTGCATTGGAAGCATGGAGTCTTAACCACTGGACTGGGGAAATCCTCAAATAATTAATTTCATGTGAAGTATGACTCGTTTCTATTTAGGAACAGAATATCCACTTCAGTACAGTTCTTCCACATGAGGTTCTACACTATGGATACTTGGGTGATGATGACGCAGGACACAAAGGTCTCATTACAGTGCTTGCCGTACAGTCATCAGGTTTTCATAGGAAGATACACACACACACACACACACACACACACACACACCAGATGAGTTTCTTGGCTGCATGGCATGATGATGATTGACTATTTATTAAGTGGAAGTGAGCACCAAAAAGTTTTCATCCTCATCACCTTCACATTGCACAGGCCAAGGAGGAGGAGGAGGAGGAGGAGGAGCTGGTCTTGCTGTCTCAGAGGTGACAGAGGCAGAAGGGGTGGATGAGGTGGCTGGAGAGGCAGGCAGACTCAGTGTAACTTCACAGAAACACACTGTGCTTCCTGTCATACGTTCGCTTTTTCATGTCCCTAAACACGGTTCTATACGGTACCAATCCTTCTTCTATCATTTGCTTTACTTTCAGTGCCCGTATCACAGAAGGGTCCATGTTGGAAAAGAAGTCAAAAGCAGTCTTGAATAAGTGGAACCCTTTTGCTCGATTTCCTAATGTCAGTTTCTTTGCTGGCATTGCTTCTTCCATATCTTCTTCCTCACTATCTGGCATTGGTTTGGAAGCATTCATTTACATCATCTTCCGTTAATTCCTCAGGTGTGGCATCTATTAGTTCCTGAATTTCTCTAAAATCCCTATCCTGAAACCCTTCACTCTCCATCTTTTTTGCCATATCCACGATCTCTTTCACTATTTCCTTGACGATCATAAAGCCTGTGAAGGCACGCACAACATCTAGACACAGTTTCCTGCAGCAGGACTTCATTGTTCCGGGCTTGATGGCTTTCACCACTCTTTCTACGGCAACGGCATCTTCCATCGTGTGATACTTTTAGACTTTCACGATGTTCTGTCCATCATCAACTATCCTTTCTGTAGAGTACTCTGTATAAAGAGTCTTAAAAGTCCTCATGATGCCTGATCTAGCTGCTGCTGCTGCTAAGTCACTTCAGTCGTGTTTGACTCTGCGCAACCCCATAGATGGAAGCCCACCAGGCTCCGCCGTCCCTAGGATTCTCCAGGCAAGAATACTGAAGTGGGTTCCCATTTACTTCTCCAATACATGGAAGAGAAAAGTGAAAGTGACGTTGCTCAGTTGTGTAAGAGTCTTAAAAGTCCTCATGATGCCCTGATCTAGCTGCTGCTACTGCTAAGTCGCTTGAGTCATGTCCAACTCTGTGCCATAGATGGCAGCCGACCAGGCTCCTCTGTCCCTGGGATTCTCCAGGCAAGAATATTAGAGTGGGTTGCCATTTCCTTCTCCAATGCATGCATGCATGCTAAGTCACTTTAGTCATGTCCAACTCTGTGCGACCCTATGGACAGCAGCCCACCAGGCTCCTCCATCCACAGGATTCTCTAGGCAAGAATACTGGAGTGGGTTGCCATTTCCTTCTCTGCCCTGATCTAGAGGCTAACTTAAAAACTTTGTTTTGGGTAAGAAAACCATTTTGACTCCTTTGGTGTTGAACTCCTGGGGTTCTGAGTAGCCAGGGGCATTGTTATTTATCAAAAGAACTTTAAAAGGAAGTCCCTTACTGGTGAGGTACTTCTAACTTCAGAGACAAAGCATCAAGGTGGAAACAATCCACCTTGTACAAACAAAAGACTGGCAGTTGCTGTTATACGTTTCGCTTCAAATCTCAAGGGTTAGCGGCTTTATAGATAATGGCAGTCTTGGTCATACACCAACTGAATTTACACAAAACAGTAAGTTAATCTGTTTGAGCCTTAAACCCTGGTGCTTGCTTCTCTTCCTTGCTAACGAATGTCCTTTGTGGCATTTTTTTTTTTTCCAGAAAAGGGAAATTTCCTCTGCATTAAAAACATATTTAGGGCAGATATCTTTTCTCTTCAAAGATTTTCCTAACAGCCATCTTTGAACTCCTCTGCTGTCTCTGGGCTGGCAGACGCTTCTTCTTCTGTTATCTTGACATTTTTTAAAGCAAAACCTCTGTCTAAAATGATCAAACCATCCTTTGCTGGCACTAAATTCTCTAGCTTCACACCCTTCACCTTTCTTTTGCTATAAGTTGTCATACAGTGACTTCACTTTTTCTTGAATAATGTTAGAGTCTATAGGGATGCCTTTCTTATAGCAACCCTCCACCCACATAAAAGCTGCATTTTCAATATGAGATTTAAAAAGTCACCCACGAAAAGAGCAAGGTTTTTGTGCCTGCTGGCATGGCCACAGGGACAGCCTCACAAATCTCCTTCTCTTTTATAATGATGCTGGATTTCTCTTGAAATGGTGGGCAACAACAACCACAGACCTGAATCTTTGGTGCCTATCAGCCATTCTACTTTTTCTTGTAATCCCATCACTTTTCTCTGTTTCTTGGGAGCACTTGCAACATTCCTCGTGGCACTCTGTATGGGTTCAGTGGGTTTATTCAAGGTTTGCTGTATTGCACTCAACACAATGAAAAATACAGGAGAACCAGGAAAGGTCAGTTTTTGCTGTGATGCTCAAGTTGCTGGAAAGATGAACTGCTCATATGGACAGACGCTTAGTGTCACATGGCACTTTAAGTGAACATTCAGAGCACTTGCAGTCACCCAACAGCAACAGATGGCTGTGCAATTATTTCAGTAGTACAATGTGTACTAGAGTCAGCATTATGCAGTTATAATATAATACAGCATCTTCACATTTGTATACATTTGCCTGGACTGTGAATAGCTATACACATATGATCCATGTTTGTGCACTTAAGTTTTGATACATTTTAACTTTTTATGATAGATTTGTGCAGATTTTATGTAAGCAAATGACAAAATAGATGGGTATCTACTATATCTACATACATGTATTCAGATCACACCCTTTCCTTAATTTTTAAATTTTTTTATACTCCTAGGCTATGTGGTTTGTCAATGAGATTTTTCAAATTTCACAAACCTTCAAATTTTTTTTCAATGTATTTATTGAAAACAAATTCACGTATATGTGGACCTATGCTGTTTCAGGATAAACTGTAGTTAGATTTTTATCTACCCCGTCACTTTTTCCTTCTTGCATGTCTCATGCCTATATTGTTCCTCTCTTTCATCTTCTTTCTTTGACATTAAGCAAATATTTTCTAGTGAAGTATTAAATTCTAATTTTTTTTGCACTTTTTAAATTTAGTTTTTTAGTGGTTACTATACTGCTTAGAATATACATCATGACTAATCAGAAGCATAATTGGAAACATAACTAATAAGAACACAACTAATCAAAACATAACTAATGTTCAAGCTGGATTTAGAAAAGGCAGAGGAACCAGAGATCAAATTGACAACATCCATTAGATCATAGAAAAAGCAAGAGAGTTCCATAAAAAACATTTATTTCTGCTTTATAGACTATGCCGAATACTTTGACTGTGTGGATCACAACAAACTGTGGAAAATTCTTCAAGAGATGGGAATACCAGACCACCTTACCTGCCCCCTGAGAAATCTGTATGTAGGTCAAGAAGCAACAGTTAGAACCAGACATAGAACAACAGACTGGTTCCAAACAGGGAAAGGAGTATGTCAAGGCTGAATATTGTCACCCTGTTTATTTAACTTCAATGCAGAATACATCATGTGAATCAAGATTGGAATCATCATGTAATCAAGATTGCTGGGAGAAATATCAATAACCTCAGATATGCAGATGACACCACTCTTATGGCAGAAAGCAAAGAGAAGCTGAAGAGCTTCTTGATGAAAATAAAAGAAGAGAGTGAAGAAGTTGGCTTAAAGCTCAACATTCAGAAAACTAAGATCATGGCATCTGGCGCCGTTACTTCATGGCAAACAGATGGGGAAACAACGGAAACAGTGACAGATTTTATTTTCTTGAGGTCCAAAATCAATGCAGATGGTGACTGCAGCCATGAAATTAAAAGATGCTTGCTCCTTGGAAGAAAAGCTATGACCAACCTAGACAGCGTTATTAAAAAGCAGAGACATTACTTTGCTGACTAAGGTCCGTCTAGTCAAGGCTATGGTTTTTCCAGTGGTCATGTATGGATGTGACAGTTGGACTATAAAGAAAGCTGAGCACCAAAGAATTAATGCTTTTGAACTGTAGTGTTAGAGAAGACTCTTGAGAGTCCCTTGGACTGTAAGGAGATCAAACCAGTCCATCCTAAAGGAAATCAGTTCTGAATATTCACTGGAAGGACTGATGCTGGAGCTTAAGCTCCAATACCTTGGGCACCTGATGCAAAGAACTGACTCATTTGAAAAGACCCTGATGCTGGGAAAGATTGAAGGCAGAGGAGAAGGGGATGACAGAGGATGAGATGGTTGGATGGCATCACTGACTCAGTGGACATGAATCTGAGCAAACTCAGGGAGCTGATGATGGACAGGGAGTCCTGGTGTGCTGCAATCCATGGGGTTACAGAGAGTTGGATATGACTGAGCACCTGAACTGAACAGAACTAATCAGAATCAACTTCAAGCTTAAACTACTTTAACTCCCTGATAGTTCATTTGATAAAGAATCCACCTGCAATGCAGGAGACCCCGGTTCGATTCCTGGGTCTGGAAGATATCCTGGAGTAGGGAAAGACTACCCCCTTCTATACTCTTGGGCTTCCCTTGTGGTTCAGCTGGTAAAGAATCTGCCTGCAATGCAGGAGAGCTGGGTTTGATCCCTGGGTTGAGAAGATCCCCAGGACAAGGGAAATGTTACCCACTCCAGTATTCTGGCCTGGAGATCCATGGACTGTATAGTCCATGCAGTCACAAAGAGTTGGACATGATTGAGCCACTTTCACTTTCAAGAGACATAAACACTATTCCTGTATAGCTCTATTAATCCTCCCTCTCTTTATGGTATGATTATACACACACACACACACACACACACACACACACACATTTATATATATATCCCATCTACTAATGTTACAAATCCAACAATTCACTTTTATAATTATTACATTATATAGTTTTCTTTTAAAGCAGCTGAGAGAAGGAAAGCAATCAAGTACATGTTTATAGGTTTTGACATATTAACCTTTTTTAAAAAACATTTCTGATGGCTTCAAGTCACTATTTGGAGTCACTTTCTTACCCCTACACAACTTTGTTCTTATCCACATCTTTCCTTCATTAACTGTAACTTTCTTTAGTTCTTTAAACTTATTTCTCTTTTTTTCCCATAACTTCCAGTTGCCATTCTGTCTCCTTCTATTTTTTAATGTATTTTTAATTGGAGGATTCATTGCTTTACAATGTGTTGGTTTCTGCTGTACAACATGAATCAGCCATAAGTATACATAAGTTTTCTCCCTCTTGAACCTCCCTCACACTCCCTCCCTATCTCACTCCTTTAGGTCATTCCAGAGCACCTGAGCTGAACTCCCTGTGGTATACAGCCACTTCCCATTAGCGCTCTATTTTACCTATGGTAATGTATATGTTTCCATGCTACTTTAAACATATTTATAACAGATGATTTTGAAGTCTTTTTCTCCTAAATCCAACATCTGGTCACTTTCACAGTCAGTTTCTGTTCCATACTTGTTTCTTTTATTCCTTGCAAACAGGTCATACTTTGTTTCTTGGTATGTTTCATAATTTTGTTGTTGGAAATTGGATTTTTAGATAAGAGACTGTAGCCATTTGGGGTACTGATTCTTGTCCAGGGCTTGTTACTGTTACTAGCTTGTTTATTTCTTTAGTTACTAGTTATATTATTTTACTGACATGTATATCTCTTTTTCAATATTTAGCTTCTGATATGGTCCCCAGGGAGACTCAGCTTTGAATATGCACCAGAAGAGCCTCCAGAAGAGGCCAACACCTGAAGAGCCAACACTTGCTTTCAGACTGGTGAGACCCTAAGCTACCAATTCAGCCAAGTTCACTCAGATTTCTTTATCTACAGAACTGTGAGCCTGTAAATGAGTTTTGTTTAAGCCACTAGATCTGTGGTAATTTGTTCTGCATTAATAGAAAACTAATACAATGGTTAACCAGCGTCCAATGTTATTCAACTCTAATCTATTCCCCAGAGAATCTTGCCTAAAAGGGAAATTAGATTGTCATTCATCTTTGCTTCCCAGTAACTTCAGAAGAAAATTTAAACTTAGCATCGTGTCCAAAGCTTTACCTAAATATATCACCTATGCTGATCAAAAGGTGGATTTGTACCCTTGTAATATGCTGGGTTTCTCATTCACCTCCAGGTGATTTCACAAAGCATCTTGGTAACTTCATGGGCCATTTAAAATGAAATCTGAACTCTTTACTCCTGTCATTTTTTACCTACACAATCTGTCCCTCCTTTCTTTAGGTCACTGGGTTTATCTAGTCTCACCGTCTTAATGCTCACTACACTCCAGTCACACGTGTTCTCATCATACAGCCTTTGAACTTCCTCTTCTCTCTGCCTTAAACGTTCTTTTCCAGATCACTGCTTGGCTGGAGAATTCTTACCTTTCAGAGCTTAGCTTAAATGCTGTATCTTCAGAAATCCCCTTCCTGACCACTTACACTAAAAGGGCCCACAAGCCACTTTCACAGTATCCCCACTTTATTTTAATCACACATACAACTATATCAATTCAGCAGAAAGATAAAACAATTATAAACATGTAGTTACCTAATATTTGTTATTGTGTGCATCAAAATAGATGAAGCAAAAGTCTGAGAAAAACGAAGGGAAGAAATTGACCATTTACCATTCTAACAGGAGTAAGGTAGTATCTCATTGTGATATATTTTCTTGGTTATTTATTTTCACCCCTCCCCACATACACTAAAATACCAGTTCTATAAAACAGATAATTAGACCTTGTTAAACTACATCTTCATTCTTTTAGGAAGAGACACACAATTAGCCCTCAATGTTTGAATGAAATAATAACTGTCATCCGTGTGGGTGCAAGGTCATTAAGTATGATTGCACAGTGCACAACCTGCCCAACCACCCATGGGAGGCAGCCACTGAAGGATAAAGCACAAAAAAATCCATTATGCTATAATTCAATCTTCATAAAAGTTATAGAGTTATAAGAGGTAAGTGAGAAATTTTTATTTAAACCAGTTTCCCCCCAGTACTCAAGATAACATGATTTATTACCTTGACAAAAGTCTTGATCACTCTAATATCAGAACTGTGGCCAAGTATTACATCCACAGAAAGGCAGGTCAGGGGATAGTGGTTGATTTATTCAGCAGGAGAATATAATTACACTAATTACTATTTTATAATAAATTAGCAGTGATCAAATTCTATAATGGAGCTGTTCAGCACTTTGGCCTGGAAACCAGCAGGCTTAAATTCATTGGGCAATTTATAAAATAGACCTATTAAGGAGTATACTTTTCTAAAAGCTCAGAGGCTAATATTGGCATAGTAGTCTTTATTAAAACCAGTATGGATCACTCAAATCATACAATGTGAACTCTAAATCAAGTGAAATTCGATAGTCATAGGGTACCACTTGCCAAGAAAACCCTATTAAAAAGAAGAAGATATTTAGTGAATCAGAAATTTGAGACTCATTGGCATAAGCATGTAAGAATTTTCTATGAGAAATATTTTGGAGATCTATGTCATCAAAAATGTAACTAACCTTCATCATCATTGACTAATTAGCATTTTCTAGAGGAAGGCATCTCTGGATCTAGTATTCAACAGCCATTGCTGTCTGCATAGTTTTGTATAAATTGATTAAGTTCCACAAGTCTTCCATTTTTTACTACGAGAGATGAAATACTCATAAATACAGCAATGTGCCTTTCCATCACATATGCCAGTTAGAGGCTCAAACGCAAAAACTATACCATTTCATAAACTACAAGGCAATAATAAAAAGAGCTATGCATTTTAGTAATAATGATACTAGATTTGCTAGGCATTGAACACTCCAACACATAGCAACATGCCAACTCACTTATAGTTTGTTTTCACAGCACCAATTGCTATCACCATTGAATGAAAATTAAATAGAATAAGAGATACAGCAGCAATATACTGAACCCGCTCTTTCCTTTTACCCCCCAGGAATACTGAAGCCCTAGGATCAAAGGCCAGGGTGAATTTCTGTGGCTAGGTTAACACATCAGAGGTCAAGGTTGTAAACTTGTTGTCCCCGTGTTCAAATCTCAAGAGTCTGTGTGACTTTAAGACTGCCTCCCTGTCCCTGAAAGGGTCCCTGGTCATAAGGCCTATATGTGTCCTGTGGCCTCATGCTTTTTTTCCTCTCCATTCTCCCTTCACGTGGCATTTCTGTCACTGCATCTAAGTCCCTTGAGGCCTCAGCGTCAGCAGTCCCAGCTGGCAGGAGTGATGTCTGGAAAGCCTTTCGGGGTGAAAGGTGCTCTATCCCCCTACAATGCTATCATGATCAGTCATCTCAGCAAAATCAGAGCTGAGCCTCCTTCCAGTGTGACAGCAGCTGCAAGCTGCTGATATCCTCTTGATATGGATTCCTTGATTGTTAACCTAGAATAAAATGTATATTGCTTTGATAAAAAATGCATGCAGAAAAGCTTCTTATTTGAAGGATTAAAAGTAAAATCGGTTTTTGTTCTAATTTCCTTCTGTTCTCTTTGGACAGCGGGAGTACAGACTTATTTATTTTTTTTTTTTTACTATCCTTCTGCTCAAGGCGATGGTATTTTTATATTAAACAAAGGAAAGGATTTACTGCAAATATCCAGGCTGAGGCTAAGGAACCAGGGTTGCCAGTCAGCGACATGAAAACTGGACTTTGTTACATGAGATGCAATGCTAGATATTTTCTTCCTTAATTGACTCGGTGACTGCACAAAAGTTCATTTACTGCAATCAATATTACTTTACATTGTGCCTCAATCAAAAACTACTTTCTGTGGTCAATAGCAATTAGACAGATGTTAAGAAATGGCAATGTGAATGGTGATGAAACTCAAGATTTATACCTGCCATTCTTCTAAAAAAAAATAAATAAATAAAAGCCAGGGAAACAGCTAATGGCATTATATTGAATTTGCCACCTTGCAGGGAAGACCTATAATGGGCTTTGGAAAAAAATGTCAGGAAGATCACAGGCCAGGAAAGTGAGATGAAAAATCTTGCTAAAGTTTTATTTCTGATGTCTAAGTTGACCAAGATCTAATAAACAACAGGAAAAATATCAAAGCAGAAAAAACACAAAGGACACAACAGGGATACAAAGAGTTATATTATAGGAATTTTCAAAAAGTAGAATAATTTCACAGGAGAGCTTTACAGACAGTTGTCTCTGGTGTTAGTAGTAAAGAGTGATGGTTGGCGAACACTGGAAAGATAATAAAGATGAAGGGAAATCAGAGCAGGAGGCATATTAAACAGAAATGATGAGACATAAATGAGCCCTAACAGGGCTTAAAAAAAAAAAAAAAAAAAAGAAGTGCACAGCTGGGAACAGAAAGCAAACCCACATAGGACTGGAATCCATAATAAGCAGTGAAAACCCCACCTGACCTTGAACTCGAACCAAAGACCCTGAGATTAAGGGTCTCATGTTCTACCGACTGAGCTAGCCTGACAGCCACTACCTAAGAGAACACAGCAAGGTATTTACCTCCTGCCAGAGTGTGTCGGGCTTCCCTGGTGGATCAGCAGTAAAGAAACTGCCTGCATGCAGGAGACACAGGAGACGCATGTCCAGTCCTTGGGTCGGGTAGATCCCCTGGAAGAGGGTATGGCAACCTACTTCAGCATTCCTGTCTGTAGAATTCCATGTACAGAGAAGCTTGGTGGCTACAGTCCACGGAGCTGCAAAGAGTCGAACATGACTTTGCGACTAAACAGCGGCAACAGCGTGGCATATGTGAATGTTGTTAAAACAGTGGATGGGATCACCGACTCAATGGACATGAGTTTGAGTGAGCTCTGGGAGTTGGTGATGGACAGGGAAGCCTGGCGTGCTGCAGTCCATGGGGTGGCAAAGAGTCGGACACAACTGAGCAACTGAACTGAAAACAGTAAATCCTAACAGTTCTCATCACACTGTTTCTATAAGAGATGATGGATTGTTCACTAAACTTATTATGATAATCGTTTCATGATGTATGTAAATTAAGTCATTATGCTGTACACCTTAAACTTACACAGTGCTGTATAGCAATAATATCTCAATAAAACTGGAAGAAGAAAAGAAGCTATATTTGATCAAAGCAAAGTTAAAAATGAAATGATGTGATCAACTCTAAGATACTGAAGGGGAGCAGAAAAGACCACCCCAAAATGTGCCACTTTGTCATATGAATTATTTTGAGCTGAAGGCAATCAAGACCCAGCAGATTCAGGAGGAACTTTTACCTTTTCATAACTCCCTAAAATAATTTAGATAGGGGACCTGGCTCAGAAAGACAGCTGTTACCAGAGATATGTGTCTGTGCTCAGATGTTCAGTCATGTCTAACTCTGTGCAGCTAGCTCATGTCTAACTCTGTAGCCTGCCAGGCTCCTCTGTCCATGGGATTTCCCAGGCAAGAATACTAGAGTGGGTTGTCATTTCCTCCTCCAGGGGATCTTCCCAGCCCAGAGATGGAACCCACATCTCTTATGTCTCCTGCATATGGTCAGAGATAACATTTTCATTTGAAAGACTTACCTGTGTGGTAGGGCAAACATCTAATTACCAAACATTTGCTCATCTTATCAACTGGTGAATTATCTTCCTCCCCTTTGAAGCCCCATCCCCCATCCCATTCCTTAGCTCAGGATGGCATATAAACACTAATTGCCTGACTTGCCCTTGAGTCTCAAGAGTTTTATGAGTGTCTCGAACACAAGAAATTAAGCCTGCTTTTCTCCTATTAATCTGTCTTATGTAAACTTAATTATTAAATGAGCTAAAGAATTTAGGAGGGTAGAAGGAAAGTTTTCTTCCCCTATAAATAAAAAGACACAACAGTTCACAAAGTAGCAAGATACTGGAACTGGGAATCTAGATGACATCTGTTAGGTAGACTGCTTATAACCCAAGTTACAGTGGGACACCAAGCCTTGAGAAATATAAGAAGAGACATACTTGGATTCCCTTGGTGGTCCAGTGGTTAAGAGTCTACCTGCCAATGCAGAGGACAAGGGTTTTATCCCTGGTCCGGGAAGATCTCATATGTCCCAGAGCAACTACACCTGCAAGCTGGAACTACTGAGCGCATGTGCCTAGAGCCTGTCTCCGCAACAAGAGAAGCCACCTCAGTGAGAAGCTCGAAGACCACAATGAAGAGTGGCCCTCACTCACCCCAACTAGAGAGTTCACGCAGCCCCGAAGACCCAGCATAGCCAAAAATAAGCAAATAAGTTTTTTTGAAGAGAGATATACTTGTACCACCGTCATTCTAACTTTCTGATTTTTCTGGAGACTTTGCTGTCTGCTAATAGAAATTCCTCTGGGGTAACGGGGGCGGGGGGAGGGGAAGAAAATCTAGAAATAGAAACCTCATTTTTGTGTCCTGGTTTGAAGATGCTGTTTGAGAGATGTCCACAAATACTCATGAGCAGAATCTTTCACCCTGCGCCAGGGACCCTTAACTTTCTTTGAGCATCTTGTCTTTTAGCTTTTATCCTTGTCATCCTCTTCACTCATTTTTCTTGACACACTCAGAAGAATCTTTCGAAAACAGTTAATTGGTAATACAATTCTTCTATCTAAACTCTTTCAGTAACTTCCTGTTAGGTTCTGAATACATTCAAAACTTCTTCTAATGGCCTGGAAGAACCTGCAGGATACACCTCACTCAACTGGATGGCTGTACCCCATGCTATTCTCCCCAGGTTGAGATTCTCAGTACCCCAAGTACCTCTTCACATGAACAACCTAACATTCTTTCTCCCTTCCTTTCCCTTTTGTTAAGAACTCTCCCTAGTGCCTGAAGTTACCAGATGATGTATGGATGTTTGTCCTAGAGAGAGAGAGAATTAGCCAGAAGTCTTGATGATCTGCTATCGTGTTTCTTTTATTCTATTCAAATAAGCATTGATGAGCATTCCATCTTAATTCTTAGTGGTACAGACTCAGCAATCAGCATCAAAGGGGATTATAGGAAGACCTAAGGGATAGGAAAAAAGGGAGGCAGATGGAAAACCAATTATTAGAGGTATAGCTATAAGTATGGAAAATTATCCAGGATTCAGAATGAGGAAAGAGTCTGTTGTCCACAGGAGAAACCTCAGCAAGGAATGAATATGAAATTAACAAAAATATTCAAAGTACCAATGGACCCAAAAAGTCAAATGGAATTACTGAATGATACAGTCAGGGAAAGTCTGTCAATGTGAATAGCAGAGTGAGAATGAATATTGAGAAATATAGTTTATATTTTGAATTGACTTGTATAATAGGAGAATGAGAAAAAAATGTTTAAATGTTTTAAAAATTATGATTCTTAAAACGTTAACCTGATATAAATTGAGCCTAGAGGCCAAGATGTCATTGCTCCAAAACTAAGCTGCATTAACATTCTTACTATATCCCAAAGGGGCTAAATAGACATTAGTGTTTCAGACACATTTGTTTTCCTTCAGTTGCACTATTTACTTTCTGCAGTGCAGTGCCTTTTATGAATGATCTTCTGTCAAAAAATATGCTCCAGGTACAATGCACACACATCCTGTTGAAAACAGGACAGGGCTTTTACTGTTCTAGCTTCATTCAGGCATCTAGCACAAGTCTGCTGCTATCTTAAACTGTATTGTGCCCTTACCTTCTCACTTAACAATGACACAAAGATCCAATTTATAACCAGCAGAGAGGAGGGGGTGTTTACCTCATGTGAGGCTACACACAAGTGCAGGAGGCACAAATGGGTTTGCAGCACTTGTCACAGTCCACTGGAAGCTGAAGATGAATCAACAATAAAGAGGACATTTTAAATTATCATTTTGATTTCAATTTGCTGCTACACCCACAAGTAAAAAACCAAATAAATAATCATTCTATAACAGGAAAAACCATCCACCCTTTACACCAACCAAAAGGGCTGTAATCACTACAGGAGACTTAACTGGGGTGATATTGTGAATTAAAAGCCAGAGCAAGCAACATTAATACTTTGAATCCAAACCTGAGCTCAGAAGATATTTTATTTTACTTTATTTTGAGTTTACTCTCCTATTGAACCATGAACCAAACAAAAGTTTTGGGGGTTTGCTTCTTTGTTCTTAATGTCTTAGAGAAACAAGATAAACAAAATATACATATATGTATATATATACACACAATATACTTTCTATATACAATATATAGCCACATGTTCTTGTTTAGTTACTAAGTCATGTTAGACTCTTTATGACCCATGGACTGTAGCCTGCCAGGCTCCTCTGTCCATGGGATTTCCCAGGCAAGAATACTGGAGTGGGTTGCCATTTCCTTCTCCAGGGGATCTTCCCAATTCAGGGATCGAACCCTTCTCTCCTGCACTGCAGGCAGATTCTTTACTGCAGAGCCACAAGGGAAGCCATATATGTAGTTCCTAAAATGATTCACTTAGAACAAAACAAGAATATAAAAACAGCCTCTAAACTAGAAGAACATTTTCTTTCAGTACTTCCAATTATATACTATATAATCAGAGACACAATCTTAATCATATGTAGAATGTTGGGTGTGTGTCTATGTGTGTACATACTACATGAGTATTAGCTATTTGAAGATTAACTTGGGAGGAGTATAAACTGGTATCCATATTTTTCTGTCTTACAACCTAAAAACAAACAGCATGACATGGAAATGTTTTTTCTTTTAAATTATTTTTTTAATTGAAGGATAATTGCTTTACAGAATCTTGCTGTTTTCTGTCAAAGCTCAACATGAGTCAGCCATAGGTATACCTATATCCTCTCCCTTTTGAACCTCCCTCCCATCTCCCTCCCCATCCCACCCCTCTAGGTTGATACAGAGCCCCTGTTTGAGTTGCTGAGCCATACAGCAAATTCCCGTTGGCTCTCTATTTTACATATGGTAATATAAGTTTTCATGTTACTCTTTCCATACATCTCACCCTCTCCTCCCCTCCCACCATGTCCATAAGTTTATTCTCTATGTCTGTTTCTCCATTGCTGCCCTGTAAATAAATTATTCAGTACTATTTTTCTAGATTCCATATATACGCATTAGGATACGATATTTATCTTTCTCTTTCTGACTTACTTCACTCTGTATAATAGGTTCTAGGTTCATCCACCTCATTAGAACTGACTCAAGTGGGTTCTTTTTTATGGCTGAGTTATATTCCATCGTGTATATGTACCACAACTTCTTTATCCATTCATCTGTTGATGGACATCTAGGTTGCTTCCATGTTCTAGCTATTGTAAATAGTGCTGCAATGAACAATGGGATACATGTGTCTTCTCCATTTTGGTTTTCTCAAGTTATATGCCTAGGAGTGGGATTGTTGGGTCATATGGTGGTTTTATTCCTAGTTTTTAAAGGACTCTCCATACCATCTTCCATAGTGGCTGTATCAACTTATATTTCCACCAACTGTTCAACTGTCCTTTCCAGCATTTATTGTTTGTAGACTTTTTGATGATGGCCATTCTGACCTGTGTGAGGTGATACCTCATTGTAGTTTTGATTTGCATTTCTCTAATGAGCAATGTTGAGCATCTTTTCAAGTGTTTGCTAGCCATCTGCATGTCTTCTTTGGAGAAATGTCTGTTTAGGCCTTTTCCCCACTTTTTGATTGGGTTGTTTTTCTGGCATTGAGTTGTATGAGCTGCTTGTATATTTTGGAAATTAATCCTTTGTCACTTGTTTCATTTGTGACCCAAGATGTGATCTATCTTGGAGAATGTTCCATGTGCACTTGAGAAGAAGGTGCATTCTTCTGCATCTGGAATGTCCTGAGGATAACAAGATTCATCTCATCTAATGTTAAGAGTTGTGTTTCCTTATTAATTTTCTGTATTGATGATCTGTCCATTGGTGTGAGTGGGGTGTTAAAGTCTCCTACTGTTATTGTGTTACTGTCAATTTCTCCTTTTATGTCTGTTCATGTTTGTCTTATGTATTGAGGTGCTCCTATGTTGGGTGAATAGATATTTACAATTGTTATGTCTTCCTCTTGGATTGATCCCTTGATTATTAGGGAGTGTTCTTCCATATCTCTTGTAATCTTCTTTATTTTAAGGTCTATTTTGTCTGATATGAAGATTGCTACTCCAGCTTTGTTTTGTTTCCCAATTGCATGGAATATATTTTTCCATTCTCTCACATTTAGTCTATATGTATCTCCAGGTCTGCAGTCGGTTTCTTGTAGACAGCATATATATGGGTCTTATTTTTGTATCCATTCAGCCAGTCTGTGTCTTTTGGTTGAAGCATTTAATCTACTTACACTTAATTATTGATATATAAGTTCCTATTGCAATTTTCTTAATTGTTTGGGGTTGATTTTGTAGATCTTTTTTCTTCTCTTGTTTTTCTTGACTACATAAGTTCCTTTAACATTTGTTGTAAAGCTGGTTTGGTGGTACTGAATTCTCTTAACTTTTGCTTGTCTGAAAAGCTTTTTATATCTCCATCAATTCTGAATGAGATCCTTGCTGGGTAAAGTAATCTTTGTTGTAGATTTTCCCCTTTCAGTACTTTAAATATATCCTGCCATTCCCATCTGGCCTGCAGAGTTTCTGCTGAAAGATCAGCTGTTAAACATATGGGGTTTCCCTTGTATGTTACTTGCTGCTTATAATATTCTTTCTTTGTATTTAGTCTTTGTTAGTTTGATTAGTATGTGTCTTGGCATTTTTCTCCTTGGGCTTATCCTGTATGGGATTCTTTGCACCTCTCGGATTTGATTGACTATTTCCTTCTTCATGTTGGAGGAATTTTCAACTATAATCTCTTCAAAAATTTTCTCATACACTTTCTTTTTCTCTTCTTCTGGAACCCCTATAAGTCAGATGTTGGTGTGTTTGATATTGTTCCAGAGGTCTCTGAGACCATCCTCAGTTCTTTTCATTCTTTTTACTTTATTCTGCTCTTCAGAAGTTATTTGCACCACTTTATCTTCCAGCTCACTGATTCATTCTTCTGCTTCAGATATTCTGCTATTGATTCCTTCTAGAGTATTTTTAATTTCAGTAACTGTGTTGTTTGTCTCTATACGTTTATTCTTTAAATCATCTCGGTCTTTGTTAATTGATTCTTGGTATTTTCTCCATTTTGTTTTCAAGGTTTCTGATCATCTTTACTATCATCATTCTGAGTTCCTTCTCAGGTAGCATGCCAATTTCATCTTCATTAATTTGGACTTCTGTGTTTCTAGTTTGTTCCTTCATTTGTGTAGTATTTCTCTCTTTTCATTATTTTTTTTAACTTATTGTGTTTAAGGTCTCCTTTCCCCTGGCTTCAAGGTTGATTTCTTTCTTCCTTTTGGTTTCTGCCCTCCTAAGGTTGATCTGGTGGTTTAAGTTTCCTATAGGGTGAGATGTGTGCTGAGTTTTTGTTTGTTTATTTTTCCTCTGGGGCAAGGTTGAGTGCGGTCATAATCTTGTCTGTTGATGACTGGGTTTGTATTTTTGTTTTGTTTGTTGTTTAGATGAGGCTTACTGCAGAGTGCTGCTCATGGTTGGGTGAAGCTGGCTCTTGTATTCAAGTGGTGTCCTTTGTGTTAGTTCTCACTATTTGATACTACCTATGGTTAGTTTTCTCATAGTTTAGGGTCTTGGAGTCAGTGCTCTCACTCCAAAGGCTCAGGGCTTGATCTCTGGTCAGGAAGAAAGATTCCAAGTGGTTTGTTATGACATTAAGTGAGATTAAAGCAAATACCCAAAAATGAGAAACCAAAGATGAATCCCAGACAAATGGCAGTTACAAAATCAGGCAAATAATAGTTAAAATAATGGAATATATACATATACATATACACCCATCAGTTCAGTCAGTTCAGTTGCTCAGTCATGTCCAACTCTTTGCGACCCCATGAATTGCAGCACACCAGGCCTCCCTGTCCATCACCAACTCCTGGAGTTCACTCAGATTCACGTCAATCAAGTCAGTGATGCCATCCAGCCATCTCATCCTCTGTCGTCCCATTCTCCTCCTGCCCCCAATCCCTCCCAGCATCAAAGTCTTTTCCAATAAGTCAACTCTTCACATGAGGTGGCCAAAGTATTGGAGTTTCAGCTTTAGCATCATTCCTTCCAAAGAAATCCCAGGGCTGATCTCCTTCAGAATGGACTGGTTGGATCTCCTTGCAATCCAAGAGACTCTCAAGAGTCTTCTCCAATGCCACAGTTCAAAAGCATCAATTCTTCGGCGCTCAGTCTTCTTCACAGTCCAACTCTCACATCCATACATGACTACCAGAAAAACCATAGCCTTGACTAGACGGACCTTAGTCGGCAAAATAATGTCTCTGCTTTTGATTATGCTATCTAGGTTGGTCATAACTTTCCTTCCAAGGAGTGTCTTTTAATTTCATGGCTGCAATCACCATCTGGAACGATTTTGGAGCCCCCAAAAATAAAGTCTGACACTGTTTCCACTGCTTCCCCATCTATTTCCCATGAAGTGATGGGACCGGATGCCATGATCTTCATTTTCTGAATGTTGAGCTTTAAGCCAACTTTTTCACTCTCCTCTTTCACTTTCATCAAGAGGCTTTTTAGTTCCTCTTCACTTTCTGCCATAAGGGTGGTGTCATCTGCATAAGTAAAGTCAAAACAGTCCAATAAAAAGGAATAAAAAATTATACTTCCCAGTTAAGAACAAAACTAACTAAAACACAAACTAGGAAACAAAACTAAAGCAAGGTGCCAAGTGTGGAATAAAGCAGGTTTCAGTTTTTTTAATCAGCTTGTTTTTATTTGCCTTTCACTTGTAGCATCTCATCTCCACATTTGGCACATGAAAGAGACATCAATAGCTCAAAGAGGCAGATTTTTCTGATTTCCAGTTAAAACAGCTGAGAGAGCAACAGCATCTGACTTGACCCAGGTAGATTTGTTTTAACGCCAACAACTCTTGGTTCAGGCATTAAAATGAGCTTAAAGTCAAGGCCTCTTCCTTCTCCCCCCCCCCGCCCCCAACCCCCACGCAAGGCCAATTCGGCCTTAATCATGTTTTAAGAGTTAAAAAAAAATTCCGTCCATCCCAGAACAAGTAGGTTAATTTCACAAGGGAAAAATTTTTCAGTAATCCTTCGTGTGGGTCGGTTTGTGCTGTATGAGTCAGCAAAACTCTTAAATGGAAGAAAAAATAAGATTAAGAAAAAAGAATCAGCGAGTAGAATTTTGTTTTCAATTGCTACCTCTGAATTGAAAAGCACAGCCTCTGTGAGGCAGCAAAGCGGCGAACACCTTGGTAAATGACAAAGCCTCGTCCAGCTTGCCACACCTGGCGTTGAACACCAGGCCTCTGAATATAGCATCTCAAAAAATGAAAGAGAAAAGGTCATTGGAGATTCTTCCCCTATCTTCCCGTGTTTCTTCTTAATTATTTAACTTAATCTAACCAAGTTAAGTTGATCCGGAAAGAGCTCCATTCGCCATCTCACCAGCATCCTTACCTTCAGCTTGGTCCGGCTTCTGCAGTTGACTGATCCTCGTCTGCGAAGCCGCTGATCAGAACGGCTGTGCTTGGCCACGGAAAGCCTCCCGGCTTCCGTCACCGCAGAGTGTGGCCCCTCCCTCACCCCATAGAGCTCCACCAGTGTCTGCAAGTGGGGCCCAATTCAACCGGAAGTGGACTCTCAGCTTCTGTCTGGGGTGGAGGGCTTCCGGGAACGCAGGAACCGGCAGACAGAGCCGTCCCTTTAGAACGGGTAAGTCTGTCAAAAGTGCACTTTGGTGAGTTAGTCAAAGTGTGGTGCCTGTGGCTCCAGTTCGGCCTCTTAGAACTTGGTCTGCACGTAGCCTTGGAAGGTGCTGTGGATCGACCTTTGAGGTACGTACAGGGAGATGCTAATAGTCTCAAAATGGATTCCGCTGCATCTTGGGGGCACCTCCCACCCATGCCTCCCAGGGCTTCTATGTGGCTGCATATCAAAAGTATGTTGTCCGTGTTCCCCTGGATCTGAATAGTCTCTTAAAAAGCCTGATACGTTATAGGCCCCGAATTCATGCTAGCTTTCTCCCCCTATGTTTTTTCCTTTTTTAAATGAATTAATTAATTTTGACAGGAGGTCCTTGTTGATTATCTATATTTTAAGTATAGCTGTGTGTACTTGTCAATACTGACCTCCCAGTCTATCCCTCCCCATTCCCCCACCCTTTGGCCCTGATAACTATAAATTTTGTTCTTTTGCGTGTGAGTCTGTTTCTCTTTTCTAAATAAATTCATTTGTATCATTTTTTTTAGATTCCACATATAAACGATAGTGTATGATATTTGTCTGTCTCTGTTTGATGTCAGTCCGTAGTATGATAGTCTCCAGGTTCCTTCATGGACAGGTGAATGGATAAAGAAGATATGGTACATATATGCAATGGAATATTACCCATTTAAAAGAATGAGATAGTGCCATTTGCAGCAAGGGCCTGAGGATTATTTTCCCCTTTGGATACTGGTTAAGATAGGGATTTTTAAATATTACTTCTCTGGGCACTAACAGTGTTGAATACCTGCCTTATAAGAGAAACCTGTAAGTAAAGCATTTCATTGGTTCTTTACAACAAACCAGTTATTTGGGCACTGTAATTCCTAGTTTGGAAAAGAAACAAAGAAGACCTAGTAAAAATAACTTGCCTAAATGCACACAGTTGGATAGTGGTGAAGGTGGTAGGGATCACAATTTTTGACTCCTGTTGTGGGTTGAATTGCATCTTGCTCAAAAGTTATATTGAAGTCTTACCCCCTAGGACTTCAGACTGTGACCCTGTTAAGAAATAGGGTGGTTACGGATATAATTGGTTAAGACAAGGTCATATTATAGTAGGATAATATGGTAACCGTAAACCACATGACTTGTGCCCTCATAAACAAGGGTAGAGACCCACAAGGACAAAGTTTCTATGTGACAAGGAGCAGCTATTGCAGTGCTGTATCTCCAAGCAAGGAACTTCAAGGATGGCCACCAAAACACCAGAAAGCAGAAGCCCCTAAGACGAAGTCACTGTCTAAGATTTCAGAGGGAGCAGGGCGCTGTCACCATCTCAGTTTAAATCTGGCCTCCAGAGCCATGTGGTTTTCTAGACAACGTGATATTTAATCCAGAACCTTAAGAAAAAGTATGTTCCAGGTGAAGTAAGTTTCAAGTAATATTTCTGTTTTATTTCTGTTGTTGGAGATGAAGTTGGTAGTGAAGGTGGTGTTTGAACAGCAATACACTCGATATGGTTACCTTAAATTATATTGAGTGTATTCTAAGGATACACATGAGAATAAGTAAGCAAGGATCTTAGACATATGCCCGAGGCTGGAGAGAAGCTAGGCAAAGCCAAACACCCAGGCAGAGGAGAGCAGGAACCAAGCAAAACTAAGGCCCCTGGGCTTGAACTACGGAGATCATTTGAAATCCAAAGCAGATCTAGGAATCTTGGAAGCAAAACTTCTGAGGTTTCACTCTCGTCTACCATTAATTCATATCCTTTGTGTTTGTCCACTTTTCTGTTAATTTGCTAATTTCTCCCCGTGTTTTCTAGCATGGATTCCAAGAAGTGAATCACATTGACTCGTTTAATAGTCATCATTTATATTCGGGCAGTATTTTTCCCACCAGGTTGTGTCATAAGCTACTGGTCATCCCATTCCATTTTTCCAGGTCATCCCCCCAAAAGAGGTAACAGGTGGGACAATCCTAGAAGAGGCTGTACAGCAATAGACTTTCTGAAGGACACTTCTGATATGGTTGTGAGGGGCCTCATATGTCTGTCTAAAGAATTCTAATTTTATTTGATTGCAATTAAAAGCTGTTTTTACACAAGGAAGTGTCATGATTAATGTTGCTTTTTAGGAAGGCCTGGGAGAAGAAAAGACATGCACTGAGAGCAGTGGGTAAGATATTAGTGAGAAGCTTTGCAAGCATCCATACTGGTTAAGGGCAGAAGTCTGACTAGAACACAGGGCTTTTCTGCCTTCTGCTCCTTGGTGGTGTCACACAGAAAGCTGATCAAATATCTCAGACACGGATCACTTGAGATAGTCTGCCTTGTGGTGGTGGTGGTGGTTTAGTTGCTAAGTCATATCTGACTGTTTTGCGACCTCATGGACTGTAGCCCCCCTGCAGGCTCCTCTGTCCATGGGATTTCCTAGCAAGAATGCTGGAGTGGGTAGCCATTGCCTTCTCCAGGGGATCTTCCTGAAACAGGGATTCAACCCACGTCTCTTGCTTGGCAGGAGAATTCTTTACCAATTGAATGACCTGGGAAGCCCTTTCTGTCTTGACCTTTGCTTTTTATTCAGCTTTATTTAGCAATAATTTATCAGTACAAGGGATGTGTGGACTTAGGGTGCTGGACACTGATACACCATGCCTCTACGCAGCGGAAGAAAACACACACAAAAAACAAAAACCTGTGCTGTTCCTCCCCATGATTTTAACAGCTGAGTTATATGCTTTTCACTTCAGAAAAGCAAAGGTCAACCAGAAACCTTCCACAAAATGGCACTGTAATAAAGATTAAGTGCAAAGAGACCCATTTTGCTTTAGGTAAAAGACACCCTGCATATTTACCATCCTCCTCTGATATTCTTCTTTTTTAATATTTATTTTATTTTTAGTTGATTGACGATTGCTGTACAATATTGGTTTGATTTCTGTCATACATCAAACAACTTTGCTTGAGTTCTAAGTATTCTAATCATGTTGCTATGAAGCCACTTCAGAGAGGGAGGAACGTTTGACAGGAGTTGGGTGTGCCTGAATCCCCATGTATTCAATACAATGGACGCAGAACAGAAAACATTGATTAATGTCACCCAGGCATTTTTCTGTCTTACATTTCAAACAAGTATTCTAGATGGAAAAATACAAATATTTCTGAGCAACAGGAAAAGGCAAGCAGGCTGTTGTGGTTGTGGTAGTTGTTTGTTTCCACTTTGCATCTTAGTGAGTTTCCTAATAGTACCTTTGACAAGTAACATGGTTTTCCACTTGTGATCAAAATTGTTACAGAATAGGTACCTCTCCTCTCCTTATCAGCTTTCTTTGTTGCCCCAGGAGATTTTGTTTTTATTCATAAATTAAATAATCTAAAGCCACGATTAAAAAGGAAGATGTTTTATAGTGAATAATTACACCAAGAATCATTTCATTAACCCTTCACTGCCCTCAAATCTGATTTAAAACTTTCCCCCAAAAGAACATTATTGGAAATATAGGAAATCTATCACAGTAAATGACAGAGCTGGAAGAGTCATGCTCGCATGGTGTGTGATGGAAAAAAATGCACCTTGAGGGGCACTGCCTGACCTTTTCAAGAAATCAGCAGTTGTAATTATGCACTAGAAACACACTGAGTTTCCAAAGAGACCAACGGAGGAAGACATGAGGACAGCATATTACATCCAATGCACTTCTCTTCCTTTTACACCAAGTGTGTTGTGTAGTTTGTAAGAGCAAGTCAGATGGAAAGCCTGGAATTAGATTTTGCACGTTGTCTACCACCTTCCAAGTTTTCCTGTGATAATGGAGGTTATGCTAGTTTCTAATCCATAAAGGACTCTGATGATGCTGTGCAGTTGCGTACATAAATTTGTAAGCAGAGAGGTTGACACATAGAAGACCCCTAAGAAACGTTAGCTCTTTAAGGTAAAATAAGCTCCTTGCCCTGCACTAATGGAATTTGTCATCTAATGGAAAGCATAAAGATCTGGAAGAAGTTACTGTTTTGATTAATTTGGCTAATTGATGTTGATTCTAGGTATATTTGGAACCACTTATTTCCTCAATCACTGTCCATTTGGTTGTGATATTGCAGAACTATTCCTGGCCTCTGTTGTCCTCTAAAGTAGAAATATGTTATTGTTAGTATCTGTTGCATTAGGTGATGTGAATAAAAGAGATGATGCTTATCTCATTCAATTTTAGAGCTCATCAACCCTGGAAAGATTTAGTGGTTTAGCATAGTGGGAAAACCTGTTCATAGTAGTCAGCTCAGTTTGGGTCTAACATCTTATTTGGTTAGTAATATTAATGTATATAACTTCTATCTGTTCTTACTCTCTTTATCCTTGCCTACAACAGTTATTAATATGCTGAGTACCTAATGGTGATTTCTTTTTCATTCCATTATTCTTGCTTTTTAGTTGGAATTTTACTATAAGGAAGAGCTGTTCTTCTTCCTTATTCATTTATTTACTTACATCAGTATGGACTTGTGCATCATTAGTTTATTCTGTGGATTATAATCCATTACTAATGTTACATATTTTGTTGCTCAAATTGCCCAAGGGTTGGCCTTTGGGAGTACATCTTGGCCCCTGTACTGTTTGGACATGCCCCTATCTTCTTTTGAACATCAGTCTACTTTCAGGCACCACAAAGAATTATCCCAAGCTCTGTTTTTATTTTTTTCTACAACAGCCTTGGAATCAGCTATTTTCCCAGGGAGCTCTGGTTCCTTTTATTGAAGAATGGAATTTAGTAATTAAAATTTGGATGCAAGGTGTGCTAATTTCTATCGAGATAGCCTTGCTTCTAGGTCCTCTCATCAGACAGGGCTAGGAAATTCTTATCTATATATTCCTACATTCACACATCTACATTTTTTTATTTCTCTGTCTTTATATATATATAGGAACACACAGATTCATGCTGATTCCTATTGTCCTCTAAGTTAGGAATTCAATTAAGTACTACAGAATTCAATTTAACATTCCTTCTTTCCTTATCCAGAATTCCTTTTTCCAGCATTGAGGAATGTGACTCTGGTTATTTGCAGTCTGTTTACTTATTTGTTCAGTCTCTGTTTGTGCACAAAGTTGTTTCAGAATTGCTAAACTATATTCCTATGAAAACCAAACTTAGAAAATAGAGGACACTATCTGTGGACAGATTCTTTGGTCTTTTTGAATTACAAAATACATAGTCAAAATGTTATTTTCCAGTTATTTAAAGTATTTATTTTCTTCCTCCATGTATTTCATTGTACTTATTTGCTTTTACTACAGTTAGATTCATTTCTTTGTATTCCCTTTTGTATTCCCCCAGCAATTCAGTGGGTTTCATTGATTTATGATTCATTCATTCTTTCATTTTGGGATATTCTAAAGGTCAGGACTGTAACAAAAGCTTTCCTCAGAGCTGTGCTCCCTTCCCTCATCCTGTTAGCTCATTGCCATTCTCAGTCTTTTCATCCCAATCCCACCTCCCCCCTTTAAGTAATCAGTCTCGTAAGTTTCTAGCTTAGTCTTCCTGTATTTGTTTTTGCACATATAATCAGAGACATATAGCTTCTTATATCCTTTTTTTTCCTTGCACAAAGATAGCACATTGTAGATACTGTATGTGCTTTTTTTTGTTTTCACTTAACAATACATGAACCATGAACTCCCTGATGTTCAAACTGGTTTTAGAAAAGGCAGAGGAACCAGAGATCAAATTGCCAACATCCGCTGGATCATGGAAAAAGCAAGAGAGTTCCAGAAAAACATCTATTTCTGCTTTCTTGACTATGCCAAAGCCTTTGACTGTGTGGGTCACAATCAACTGTGGAAAATTCTGAAAGAGATGGGAATACCAGACCACCTGACCTGCCTCTTGAGAAATCTGTATGCAGGTCAGGAAGCAACAGTTAGAACTGGACATGGAACAACAGACTGGTTCCAAATAGGAAAAGGAGTACGTCAAGGCTGTATATTGTCACCCTGCTTATTTAACTTCTATGCACAGTACATCATGAGAAACACTGGACTGGAAGAAGCACAAGCTGGAATGAAGATTGCCGGGAGAAACATCCATAACCTCAGATATGCAGATGATACCACCCTTATGGCAGAAAGTGAAGAGGAACTAAAAAGCCTCTTGATGAAAGTGAAAGAGGAGAGCGAAAAAGTTGGCTGAAAGCTCAACATTCAGAAAACAAAGATCATGGCATCCAGTCCCATCACTTCATGGGAAATAGATGGGGAAACAGTGGGAACAGTGTCAGACTTTATTCTTTGGGGCTCCAAAATCACTGCAGATGGTGATTGTGGCCATGAAATTCAAAGACGCTTACTCCTTGGAAGAAAAGTTATGACCAACCTAGATAGCATATTCAAAAGCAGAGACATTACTTTGCCGACTAAGGTCCATCTAGTCAAGGCTATGGTTTTTCCTGTGGTCATGTATGGATGTGAGACTTGGACTGTGAAGAAGGCTGAGCACCAAAGAATTGATGCTTTTGAACTGTGGTGTTGGAGAAGACTCTTGAGCATCCCTTGGACTGCAAGGAGATCCAACCAGTCCATTCTGAAGGAGATCAACCCTGGGATTTCTTTGGAAGGAATGATGTTAAAGCTGAAGTTCCAGTACTTTGGCCACCTCATGCAAAGAGTTGACTCATTGGAAAAGACTCTGATGCTGGGAGGGATTGGGGGCAGGAGGAGAAGGGGACGACAGAGGATGAGATGGCTGGATGGCCTCACAGACTCGATGGACGTGAGTCTGAGTGAACTCCGTGAGATGGTGATGGACAGGGAGGCCTGGCGTGCTGCGATTCATGGGGTCACAAAGAGTCGGACACAACTGAGCGACTGAACTGAACTGATAGTACATGCAGAAAATTTCCGCATATCATGTTTTAGAGATCTTTCTCATTCTTTTTGGTAGCTGCATAGTTTATGTGCTGTTAGGATATATCATAGTTTATTCAGTCCTTCTTCTGTGCATGGGCATTGGGGATATTTCCAGTATTTTTTTTAATAAGGAATGATGAAATTAATAAACTTGTATAGATAAATTTTTGTATTGTTGAAGGTATTATAATATTTTTATAGTTTCTGGTATATAATAAATGTTAGTTACCAATCCTTCCAAGCATGAGAGGGCCTGAGCTACATTCTAGAAGGTTATTATTGACTGCTCGTGTCTAGTGTATAAAGAGGAAAAAAAATGTCCCAGGTTGGAAATCAAGAGACAGTCTAAAGGACAAAGTCTACTAAGAAGAAAGAGGAGGATTAAGCTTGACATGACATAAAAGAATTTGCAAATCCAGTTGAACCAATGTGTTTGGGGAGAAGAAAATCAAAGTCAGAAGAAAAAAGTCCAAGGCCACAGTGAATGGAGTCCTTTGGTGGGAATGGATAGCAAACTATTGTTAAAGCCACAAAGAAAGTAAATGACTCATTGCAGAAGGGCTGGCAAGTGTGCTTTTTTAGGGGAAAAAAAATTCTTGACTGTTATCGATGGAAATGTAATAGATTTAGGCTATGGGAAGTAAAACGATGACTTCTTCTTTTTCTGGCTTTTTTTTTTTTTTTTTTGTGAATGCATCTAGGGCTTGCTGACCCACATCCCTCCATTCAAGAATTCTCCCCTAAGACAGTTCTCCAATTTTTATAACTTCAAGTTGATGCATATTAAAAAATTATTTCTTGCTCTGTGACTGTTCCTTTTATCTTTATTCTGGTTTGCCTTAAGTCAAAAAGATATTACGAGTCCATTAATGTAACAAAGGATAACAGAAAATTGTTAAAATTTCTCATTATGGTATCCAGGCATTTCTCCCAGTAGGTGAAAGAGGTGTTTGAGGCACCAATAAATACATTCATCCTCTGTGTCTAAATTCTAAAATAATTGAAAGACAGACACAGACCTCAGAGAGGCAGAAAACAAAACAGTATCTTTCATACAAACAAAACAAAAAATGAAGTAAACTGAAAAAAAAATCCGAGAATGTGGTTTAATCTCTGTGATAACAGTGATCTTGTTAACACCACATCTTTATTAAAATTTCTGTGATACAGTGATCTTGTTAATGCCACGTCTCTAGCACCGGAGCAACAGGAAAATCAAAGGCTTCCTTCGTGGGGATCTGTCTAGCAGAAAATAGAAGCTTCCTGCCAACAGATTGAGTGTAAAAGGGGTGGAACTGAGCACACTCAGGTATACTTTCCAAATTCATCAATCAAGTAACTTAATTTCTGTTTCTGTGTGCTGACTGATTAAAGATGGGGGAAGAGGCGAGTATCTCTCTCCGTGCATAAATTAGTAGTGAGGAAAGTTGGTTCTTCTCTGATACTGCACACCCATCCACACCACTGGGAAAATAATTCCCAGTACACAAACTTCCAAACGTGAGAGAGTAGAGCTTTTATACTCCAAGTGCATTTTTTCAAAGACACACTTTTTTGCCTTCTGAGGTGGCCATATGTTCAGACCCTGGGTTTTATTGTATATATTTTGATGCATCAGGGCCCAGCTGGCTCCTGATCTCAGAAGAATGCTTGGTGGCAAAGCACTTAGCAAGGGTCCTGAGCTCCTAATCCATGATAATTAAACACCCTGGACTCCCACTGCTTCTGTCTCTGGTTTTGGAAGGGTTTTTACTTATTTTTAATTTTTTTAAAAGTCAGATGCTGCTTTTACATCTTGAACTAATTATTCTTCCAGAGCTCCTTGATTTGTTTGTCTCATGCAGGGAGAGACAGGTACGAGAGTTAATTAAATATCCTCTTGTCAGACAGCCGATGAAATCTTCAGTGCCACTGGTTTCTGGTGTGTGTACGTGGCTGTGTGTGTTGATGTTGGTAACTTATTCTTCTATGAGGAGACTGAACGGCCATATCGGCCTCCTTATCTATTTTAATGGCTGGGTGGACTTTGCTTTGAAAAAGATCAAACCACCACAGCACAGAAGCAAGGTCGCAGCAGGGGTCTAACCGGGTGATTGAGCTGACAGCGCTCATAAGTAAGGAGGGCCGTGTCATCGCCAAAACCTCTTTCCTTGGCTCCGCACTAGACAGCGTGTCTGCAGATCTATTTCATCGTGTCCCTTGTGCTGATGGGGATGGACACAGCCCATTGCCTACAAGGATATAGGAGGCTGTTGGAGAGAATTCTGTTGCTACAAGAGGAACAAGATAATTACAAGAGCAAATATCTGGGTGAGGGACAGGGAGTGAGTGATTGGGATACTGGCAGGCCTTAAATGTCATCTGGGAGGGGAGGGCACTTTGTTTTCAACTTCACGTACAACAAAGAATTATTCCCAGGCCTTTTATATCTATGGTCACAGATATTATTTTAGTTTCTTTTTAAAGAAGTCCATGTGTTGTCTTTGGGAGAGGATAAGTGAGAGGAAGAAATAGCAGATATAAGTCTTTGAAATTTATCTCTAATTCTAGTTTGTTTAAGAGACAAACTCTTGTTTCTGGAATGTTAAATCAGTTTATCACAGCTAGCCAGATATATGTAGGCTAGGTGTACTTACTTTTTTTTTTTTTTTTTTTGCTAGAAGGATATAATTTTGGAAAGTGAGTTTATTTCCTGTTTTATTTATTTTCGGCTTTGAAATTCCCTGGTGGCTCAGCTGGTAAAGAATCTGCCTGCAGTGTCGGAGATCTGGGTTCAATTCCTGGGTTGGGAAGATCCCCTGGAGAAGGGATAGGCTACCCACTCCAGTATTCTGGCCTGGAGAATTCCATGGACTGGATAGTCCACAGGGTCACAAAGAGTTGGAGACAACTGAGTGACTTTGACTTTCACTTTGAAATCGTGAAGAAAAAGTGCCCCACATTTCTTCATTTGAGTAAGAAGGAAGATCTTTTTCCCCACATCATAAAAAAAACAATAATGATCTCCTTGGAAGGGCCATGGCTGCTTTGTCTGGCATCCCTTCCCTCATTCATGCAACAAGATTTTGGGTTCATCATCCACACGTCTTGAAGAATATGTAGCTATACCTTTTCTCCAGGATCATATTTATCAAAAACTAACTGCAAGTCTCAGACCCTTGACTGATTAAGTAAAAGACATCCTGCATCATGAAGTTTTCCCTGTTCATTCTAGCTACAAGCCATCTTGCCTTGAACACCTATACTCTGTGGCCTGACCTCATCTATAATACTTTTCACATGTTATCTTTAATAGCTGTTTCGTTCTACTTTCTGCAGGAAGGAACTATGTCTTAAGTGGGCTGATGTATAAACTCAACATTCATTCAACAAGGTCCTGATCACATGCAGCTTATTTCTAGTTGGAGATGGACGGTGGGGAAGATAGAAAAATAAGCAAGTAAATAAACATATGAACAGGTAGTAATAGTTTCTGAAAAAAATAATGAGATGGCAGAGAGTGAGCTGAGGAGGAGGAATTGTCTGCAAGCAGAAGTAGGCTGTAGGTAAGTTGAATAGTCAGGGAAGACCATTCTGTTGTGCAAAACGAAGCCTGAATGAGAAGACAGGACAGAAAATGCCAACATCTGGGATCAGGTGATTTTAGGGAAAAGAAATAGAATGAGAAAGTCACTTAGATAATCATGAGCTTACTATTATGTGTAGAACGAGAATGGAAAATGGAAGAAGTTGAAGGTGAAGTTGGAAGGGCCATCAGGAAGCAAATAACATAGGAACGTGTCGGCTGTGAAAAGGAGGATCTTAGGTCCAGGGGTTACACAGACTGATTCTCAGTAGAGATCATTCTGGATGCTGTGTAGGTCAGGATTGTGAGGGGCCACCATAGCGGAGGAGGACCAAACTGAGGATGAAGCATTAGTCCAGGTGAGAATGCATGGGGCTTGGACTAGGGTGGACTGTAGCATATGACACTGAGCTTTATTGAACAGTAACAAATTTATGGGTGATTAAATAAATGAGGAAGCTTTTCCTGGGATGAGAATATCTGCATTTGGAAACTTCCTTTCATAAATGGAAAATCTGAGGCGGCCCTAACCCAAACCCTAATTCACACTCTTACTCTAACCCAAATCCTAACCCTACTCAAACTAAAAGGATTGTACTGGGAAAAGCCTTATCCTTCTTTGGACATTTTTGAGACAGGTTTGAAAAAAAAAAAAAAGTGCCATTATAAAGACAGACCGAAGAGTCTGAAATTTACTGGAGCAGAAAACACAGACTCTATGTCTTAATTAATATTCCCCAAGTAAGGGGCGCTCCTGTCTTTGTCTGAACAGAGCTGAATCACCTACTGAGAATCTAGGCAGAAGCAGTACTAAATTAATTAGGCCAGAAATTACAGGAATCAGGAGAACCTATGTTTCATTATCCTATAATGCCCCTGATTGCATCAGTTGCAGACCCTTGAAAAACCCACCTCAGTACTCCAGTAGGATTCTATTTACCTGGTTTCCTTGGGCTTTTTTGTCCCCTTGAGAAATCACTTCTCTGTTTATCTATGAATTTTGCTTCCAAAAATTCAAATGAAATATTCAGAAAAGTATAGCTGGAGTCTTAACATTGTACTCTCAATACCTGTGAAGTCATGCATACAGCAGTGTTCAATAAATGTTTTGGGGTGCTACTAATGAGAAAATCACCACCTCTAAAATGACCTCTGTACTTTGACATGAGAGGAGGGCCTTTACCTGATGAAGGAATTCTTACTAGGTCATCTCAAGTCACACACAGGTGGATAGTTCTCTCTAGAAGATTATGACACATGACCTTCTGCTTGAAAATCTCAACCCTTATCCACTGATCTTATTTATAGAGCATTTTTGACAATCTCCTCTCTGTCCAAGGGCAGTGACAGGCTGATATGCTAAAAGCTAATAGTTCGTTCTTGTGCCTTCACTATTCAATCCTAAGAAGAAAGATGCCATGTCAATAAAATACACTTTTATTCCTTTCGCATTATCCAGCGAGAATAAGATGAGCCAAGCCACTTAACTGCCTTGAAGCTGTGGCATTCGGCAACCCTGACTGCTCTCTTAGCCTGAGCTAAATGTGCAGTGACCTCAAGGTGAAGATTTTCATTGACCCTTCCTAAATGCCTAACCCTCCATTCCTCCAGCATCTTAAATGTTTGGTTTGCAAATACAAATGTCAAAAGGTTTATTTATGAATTTATATCGCTAGAGTGACCCAGCAGAAAATTTGGCCCAAGAATTAATTTATTGGGGGAATGGTTCATAAGCTCGGAGTTAGCTGGAGGGGTGTGGATAAAAGTAAAAGATGGCCATGGTTTCCCAAAAGGCAGTGCCCTCCACCCTCTGTGTCACCTTGTCAGAGGTGCTGGCCTTTGCTTTGAGCTGGAGGATGAGCTGCCCATTTACTCTGCTTTGGGGAAGCGTGATGAGAATCAGCACAGCGATGGAGATTTTTAAAGATGTTTTATTAATGTGTCCCTTGACTGTTCATTTGCAAAGGGTTTACAAATGCATTTATCAATTATTAATGGTCTTGATACCTAGCTTTAAAAAAAATAAATCCTTAAAGTTGGGAAGGATATGGGCATTGAATAATTCACACCCAGTGCCACTTCTACTAAACTAATGCCTTTTAACAGATAAGGCAAGAGTAATCTGGATTAAATTTGTTTATCTCTGGGTTTGTCTCCTTTCCCTTCCTTTAAGCATAGGGACTATACCTTCAAGAACAAGGCATGCCATCTTGCTGCTAAAATTGGAACCTGGGAGCCAGGACTTTCATGGTTTCAAGCTCATGTTTCCCTTGACCTTGGGTAACAATTGGAAAGTCATTTAATAGGTCTCTCTTCTTGACGTTTTCAGATTTCTCTGGCTTTTTTCCTGCTACTCATTTCTAAATGAATTATTGAAGATGAATTTAACCAGCCACCCATTAGTTTGCACTTTTCTCACTCTTCATATATCACTTTTGGCCTGTTTCGATTTTTTTTTTTTTTTCTTGCTTGCAAAGATTGAAACCATGACTAGTTCTGCGTTCTGACTCTCAGTAGATGTTTTTTCTGCTTTCTCACTTCCTCACACTTCCATTTTGTTGCTTTTAACCAAATGCGGTTAGATATCAAAGGGCATTTTACATTCCGCGTGTGTGTGTCTAAATGTGTGGATTTTTCAAGGTCAGGAAGCACAGTGCATTTTCAGATAGATCAACTTCAAGATAGTAGGAGTTTAGAATGGGAAAAACTTAAGATGAGCGTCATGCAGTGACTCAAGATGAAACCTCTTGGTTGGAGTCTTTTGTCTGAGTTTGAATACGAGCCTGGGGCAGCTAACTTGACTATAGAAATTGGTCTCGGCAAGCACATCCAAGAAACTGTGCTTATTTTTTTTAAGTTTTAAAGCTTTATTGGAACACATTCAAGCCTATTTGTTTACTTATTGCTTTGGGCTGCTTTCATATATCTCCAGATGGGTAGTTATCATGTAACAGATCATGTGACCAACAAAACTCTGTGTGTGTGTGTGTGTGTGTATGCTTAGTCACTCAGTTATGTCCAACTCTTTGTGACCCCATGGACAGTAGCCCACCAGGTTCCTCTGTCCATGGGATTCTCCAGGCAAAAATACTGGAATGGGTTGCCATTTCCTTCTCTCTCTCTCTCTCTATATATATATATATATTTCTTTTTTCCTCTTGATTTTTATGGAAAAAGTTTGCTGGCATATAATCTGCAGAAACAGAACATGTAAAGTGCCCTGTATTGTGTGTAGGGGTAGTGGTGCTATGAAAGGGTTGCCGGGTGGTTTTCTCCCCCCTAAACCCCTGTATGCCTTTCTAATAAGTGCTTCTGTGCCTCATAAACAGTGTTTACTTTGTAGTCAAAGACATCACAGTGGTTCAACCATTGATTCCACTGTAGTGGAATCTACTTTCCTCATCTGAGCATCTTTTTTTAATTAGTGAGTAGGTTGAAAAATTATAATAGTAAGACAGCATGGGATCTTTCAGAAGTCTATAAAAATCGCAATGGAAATAATAAGAGCAGTAATAAATCCCTACAAAGTTCCCTATACTCTGGGCTCTATTCTAAATGTAAAATAAGTTGTTCAAAATTTAAAATAACATTATGATTGGTTACTTTTAATTACGATCACCCCCATTTTATAGATAAGGAAATAAAAGTACACAGAGGTTAAGTCATGAGTCCAAGCTCAAAAAGCTGGTGTGTGACAAAGCTGGGGTTTAAATCCAGGTAGTCTGCCTCTAACAGTCCTGTTTATATTCCCTATAAAATGTACTTCAGCTTTTGCAGTTAATAATATCCAAAAGTGTCATGGTGTCCAATAGTATCCTCTGATGATGGACATGTTTCAGCTAATGGAAAGTAGAACATACCAAATGAGAATTACCATGCTGAACAATTTTTATAGCAGATTCAACCCCCACACTCTACCAGCTATCTAAATTAATAATTTAAAAAGTATGTCCAGAGTTCATGGCCCTGAATTATAATAAACTGCTTTCTTGGCAACAAGTGAAGCCTTGGCTAATAAAGGTTTCTAAGAAGAAAAATAAAGCCTTAAAATAAGAAACATGCTGAAGTTTTTTAAATCAGATTCCCATAACACAGTTGGGGAGAGAGGAATATATATGGACATGACTGAACAGCTGATTAGTTATATAACATAAGATGGAGAAGTCCATCCTGGAAATTTACAAGCGTATCCCAAAGTCAAGACATTGGGCTAGTTCATGACTTGATTCATGCAGTATTCTCGTGTCAAGTCTCTTTTTTTCTAGTCTTAGTTAGGTTGAAACAAATGATGTACGTGCATCATTTTCCCTGAAGCTCTCTCAGAAATGTCTTATCACAAAGCAGTTGCCAAACTCTTCTTTCCAGTCTCTGATTTTAATTGGTTCACCTCTTGTCATTGAGAAATCACTTTGTTTGGAATTTTCAAGATACCTTTTATTCTGCTCACACAAATACATTAATGTGTTCTGTGCTGTGGTGGCAACATAAAATAAAACTTTTTTCTTCCTGCTCTGAAATTACCAGCTTAGTACTGAGAATAATGATGTGCCTTTAAAATGCCTACAATTGAAAAAGGAAATGCTTTCTGGATGAATTGAATTCTTGCTTGTTTTTACTCCTGTGATCTTTAACATCCCCCACTCCCATGTCATCACTGAATCATAAAAGCATTAGAAATGATTCCCTAAGTACTCTTCCGGGCCCTATTCCTATGTTCAGAAAGCACTTCCTGTAGACCATCTTGGAGAGATCCATTCATTCTTTCATTCAATAGTTATTGAATGCTTACCATGCACCCAAAACCCCCACCTAGCCCAGGTGACACAAAAGATGAAAAGAGAGTGCCTCTTCTTTTGATGAGCTCACTCTGGAGAAGACACATACAAAGGATAAAAAGAAAAGTGGACATTATGATAAACTTGCGTAGATCCTAGCTGGGGAAAATCTCAGAGGACACAATAGTTTATTGTGCTTCAGGGAGGGAGAAGAAACAGCTTCACCAGGAAGTTGATACTTAAAGATGCACAAGTAAGGCCATTAACAACTCTTTTTTAACTTAAAATGATAGATTTAAAATCAAATGAGGACATAGTTACAGTTATTTTTAAATTTTAAAAATGAAAAGTATGCATTCAAGAAATGGTTGGCTAAGTGAATGACAATCCTGGGCATTCACTGAAGAGCAGGCCCCATAATGAAGCAGATTCATTTTTGCTAGCCAAGAACTTACACATGTTTTTTTAATGTTACTTTGAAATCAGGGTTTTCTTCTAAATGAATTTTATCTTCTTTTTCACCCATGGACCCTGAAAGATGTGGATTGGATTAAAGCTTTCCTGTCTCTTCCTCTGCGATAATGGTTTAGCTCTGGATTCACAACCTTTCTTTGTCACTGGAGCTGTAGAAAAAGTCCTGATCTGGGAAGGGAAGAATGTCCCCCACTGCTCCAGAAGTTCCTGTCTATTCTTGGCCCCTTGTTCTTCCAAGTAAATTTCATGATGATCCTGTGTTGTCCATATCAAGATCATGAAAGACTTAGGAATTATTACCTATGGATTGAAAGTATAGGTAAACTTAGTTAGAATTTATATTATCACAATATTCTTCTCCATGAAATAATATATTTTTTTCATTTACTTAGATCTTTTAAAATGTCTGTTCATATAGTTTTATACTTCTTTTCTCTTCCCTTTCAATCTCCTCTCTGTAGAATTCTGAAAGTAACCTCAAGACACCTGCTCTCCCAGGGCTAAGATTTCTCAGTTCAGTTCAGTTCAGTCACTCAGTCGTGTCTGACTCTTTGCGACCCCCATGGACTGCATCACGCCAGACTTCCCTGTCCATTACCAACTCCAAGAGTTTATGCAAACTCATGTCCATTGAGTCAGTGGTGCCATCCAATGATCTCATCCTCTGTCACCCCCTTCTCCTCCTGCCTTCAATCTTTGCCAGCATCAGGGTTTTTCCAGTGTCAGTTCTTTGCATCAGGTGGCCAAACTCTTGGGAGATTCAGCTTCAGCATCAGTTCTTCCAATGCATATTCAGGACTGATTTCCTTTAGGATGGACAGGTTGGATCTCCTTGCAGTCCAAGGGGAGTCATCTCCAGCACCACAGTTCAAAAGCATCAATTCTTCGGCACTCAGCTTTCTTTATAGTCCAACTCTCACATCTATACATGACTACTGGAAAAAACATAGCTTTGACTAGATGGACCGCTGTAGGCAAAGTAATGTCTCTGCTTTTACTATGCTATCTAGGCTGGTCATAACTTTTCTTCCAAGGAGTAAGCGTCTTTTAATTTCATGGCTGGAGCCAACATTTGCAGTGATTTTGGAGCCCCCCAAAATAAAGTCCGTCACTGTTTCCCCATCTATTTGCCATAAAGTGATGGGGCTAGGTGCCATGATCTTAGTTTTCTGAATGTAGAGTTTTTCACTCTCCTCTTTGACTTTCATCAAGAAGCTCTTTAGTTCCTCTTCACTTTCTTCCATAAGGGTGTTGTCATCTGCATATCTGAGGTTATTGATATTTCTCCTGGCAGTCTTGATTCCAGCTTGTGCTTCTTCCAGCCCAGCGTTTCTCATGATGTACTCTGCATATAAGTTAAATAAGCAGGGTGACAATATACAACCTTGATGTACTCCTTTTCCTATTTGGAACCAGTCTGTTCTTCCATTCCAGTTTTAACTGTTACTTCCTGACTTTCATACAGATTTCTCAAGAGGCAGGTCAGGTGGTCTGGTATTCCCATCTCTTTAAGAATTTTCCACAGTTTGTTATCCACACAGTCAAAGGCTTTGGCATAGTCAATAAAACAGAAGTAGATGCTTTTCTGAGCTCTTGCTTTTTCCAGGGGATGTTGGCAATTTGATCTCTGGTTTCTCTGTCTTTTCTAAATCCAGCTTGAACATCTGGAAGTTCACAGTTCACATACTATTGAAGCCTGGCTTGGAGAATTTTGAGCATTACTGTGCTAGCGTGTGAGATGAGTGCAATTGTGCAGTAGTTTGAGCATTCTTTGGCTTTGCCTTTCTTTGGGACTGGAATGAAAACTGACCTTTTCCAGTCCTGTAGCCACTGCTGAGTTTTCCATATTTGCTGGCGTATTGAGTGAAGCACTTTCACAGCATCATCTTTTAAGATTTGAAATAGCTCAACTGGAATTCCATCACCTCCACTAGCTTTGTTTGTAGTGATGCTTTCTAAGGCCCACTTAACTTCACATTGCAGGATGTCTGGCTCCAGGTGAGTGATCACGCCATCGTGATTGTCTGGGTCATGAAGATCTTTTTTGTATAGCTCTTCTGTGTATTCTTGCCACCTCTTCTTAATATCTTCTGTTTCTGTTAGGTTCATGCCATTTTTGACCTTTATTGAGCCCATCTTTGCATGAAATGTTCCCTTGGTATCTCTAATTTTCTTGAAGAGGTCTCTAGTCTTTCCTATTCTATAGTTTTCCTCTATTTTTTGCATTGATCACTGAGGACAGCTCTCTTATTTCTCCTTGCTATTCTTTGGAATTCTGCATTCAAGTGGGTATATCTTTCCTTTTTTCCTTTGCCTTTCACTTCTCTTCTTTTCACAGCTATTTGTAAGGCCTCCTCAGACAACCATTTTGCCTTACTGCATTTCTTTTTCTTGGGAATGGTCTTGATCCCTTTCTCCTGTCTAATGTCATGAACCTCCATCCATAGTTCTTCGGGTACTCTGTTAGATCTAATCCCTTGAATCTATTTCTCACTTCTGGTGCATAATCATAAGGGATTTGATTTAGGTTATACCTGAATGGTCTAGCAGTTTTCCTTACTTTCTTCAATTTAAGTCTGAATTTGGCAATAAGGAGTTCATGATCTGAGCCACAGTCAGCTCCCAGTCTCATTTTTACTGACTGTATAGAGCTCCTCCATCTTTGGCTGCAAAGAATATGGTCAATCTGATTTTGTTATTGACCATCTGGTGATGTCCATGTGTAGCATCTTCTCTTGTGTTGTTGGAAGAGGGTGTTTGCTATGACCAGTGTGTTCTCTTGGCAAAACTCTTAGTCTTTGCCCTGCTTCATTCTGTACTCCAAGGCCAAATTTATCTGTTACTCCAGGTATCTCTTGAATTCCTGCTTTTGCATTCCAGTCCCCTATAATGAAAAGGACATCTTTTTTGAGTGTTAATTGTAGGAGATCTTATAGGTCTTCCTAGAACCATTCAACTTCAGCTTCTTCAGCACTGCTGGTCATGGCATAGACTTGGATTACTGTGATATTAAATGGCTTGCCTTGGAAATGAACAGAGATCATTCTGTCATTTTTGAGATTGCATCCCAGTACTACATTTCAGATTCTTTCATTGACTATCATGGCTACTCCATTTCTCCTAAGGTATTTTTGCCCACAGTAGTAGGTATAATGGTCATCTGAGTTAAAGTCACCCATTCCAGTCAATTTTAGTTCACTGATTTATAAAATGTTGGCATTCACTCTTGCCATCTCCTGTTTGACCACTTCCAATTTACCTTGATTCATGTACCTAACATTCCAGGTTCCTATGCAATGTTGCTGACTTTACTTCCATCACCACTCACATCTACAACTGGGTGTTGTTTTTGCTTTGACCCCGTCTCTTCATTCTTTCTGGAGTTATTTCTCCGCTGATCTCTAGTAGCATATTGGGCACCTAACAACCTGGGGAGTTCATCTTTCAGTGTCCTATCTCTTTTCCTTTTTGTACTGTTCATAGGGTTCTCAAGGCAAGAATGCTGAAGTGGTTTGCCATTCCCTTCTCTAGTGGACCACATTTTGTCAGAACTCTCCACCATGACCCATCCATCTTGGGTGGCCCTACAAGCATGGCTCATAGTTTCACTGAGTTAGAGAAGGCTGTGTTTCATGTGATCAGATTGGTTAGTTTTCTGTGATTGTGGTTTTCAGTCTGTCTGCCCTCTGATGAAGAAGGATAAGAGGCTTATGGAAGCTTCCTGATGGGAGAGACTGACTGAGGGGAAAACTGGGTCTTGTTCTGATGGATGGGGCCATGCTCAGTAAATCTTTAGTCCAATTTTCTGTTGATGGGTGGGGCTGTGTTCCCTCCCTGTTATTTACCTGGGGCCAAACTATGATGGAGGTAATGAAGACAATGGTGACCTCCTTCAAAAGGTCCCACGCATGCACTGCTCCACTCAGTGCCCCCACCTCTGCAGCAGGCCACCACTGACCCATGCCTCGGCCGGAGACTCCTGGACACTCACGAGCAAGTCTGGGTCAGTCTCTTGTGGGGACCCTTTCTCCTGGGGTCTGGTGTGCACAAACTTCTGTTGTGCCCTCCAAGAGTCTATTTCCCCAGTCCTGTGTAAGTTCAGGCAGCTCTATGGTGGGGTTAATGGTGACCTCCTCCAAAAGGGCTTATGCCATACCCAGGCCTTCTGCACCCAGAGGCCCTGCCCCTGCAGCAGGCCACTGCTGACCCATATCTCTGCGGGAGACACTCAAACACAGTGCTGTCTCAGTCTCTGTGGGGTTTTTGGGTCCTGGTGTGCACAAAGTATGTTTGAGCCCTCTGACCATCTCTGGTGGCTTTGGGTTTTGATTCGCAGTGCAATTTTACTCCTCCTACCCTCTTCTGGGGCTTCTCCTTTGCCCTTGGACGTGGGTATCTCTGCGCAGCTGCTGTTCCAGCTCCAGATTTCTAAAAATGCCTAAATCCAATTGAAGTTCAAGACCCTATTTTTTTTTCCTCTGAAGTCTTCCCTGGTAAATTGTATCCCATCATGATCCCTTTCTTGCTCTTTTTCCCCTTCCACATATATTTTTGCTGGACTTCAGTGTGCAGTTGTAATAAGGCCTTTTCAGTGGTCTTTGGTTCTCTGTTCTTTTTTGTTGTTGTTGCTTGTCCTGTCTTTTCTATTGTAGAGCCTATGACTGCTCTGCTTTTTCATTCCTCCAATGGACTTAGTAAAGAGCTTGACATTGGTTAGGCTGGCATTCAAAATTGTTTGTTAAAAGAACAAAAGACTTCCACAAGTGGTTCTTTTATCCAGAGAGTCTCTTATTTTTAGAGTCAACCCCACTTGGTGATGGATCATGAGGAAAGAAAGCGTTCCCCTGTCTCTGTTACTTCTTTCAGAATTGTCAACATGGCTTTCTTCACACTGAAGATAAATAATCTATCACTTAGGATCAAACTATTTGCTTTTCAAATTGAATATCTCAGAATAATAAATCATAAGGGAAAGGCCTTGAATCAAAAATGCCACCTGAACACATCCTGTTTTGTTTTGTATTTTTTCCCTTCAGCACAGCGCAAAGTGACTGCTACATTGGAATGAACCATCAGATAATCAACACAAAAGGCTTCATTTAAGTTCATTATTCACTGCAAAAGGCTGGCTTTGAGTCCTGATACACTTCAGAACTTGGGTTTACAGAGATAATAAAAACATTGAAAGATATGTCAGACTAACCTGAGCGTTCCCATCTCTGTATACATGGTGTGATCCTCAGGGGGCCTCAGCCTCTCGGGGCAGCCTCCTCCTCAGCTCACATCCTCTAAACAACCTCTTGCCCTGGCAGTGCCTCTGGACAGTGGTCACTCTGTGCCTTGGTTAAGTAGCAACACTCCTCACTCATTCTTTCTTCATCCTTCTGTCAAGTCAAATAATACACTTAAAAAAAATTCCACTGTCACTCTGAAAAAAGGGAGCAGATTTCTTTTGTCATATATTCATTCAGCAAACATTGGAAGTCCACCCTGCCTGGGGGAGTGTGCTTGTTGTGGAGGAAAGATGGATGGATCAGACCTGATCCACCCACAACTTACACTGATGATGAAAAGTAAGTGGACACACAACTTTACATACAAAGCTGGTCAAATGGAGACATGAGAGAGATGTCCCAGAGCAGCACAGAGGGCTGCTGCCTGCACAGACCCTCAGAGCAGGACACACTCAGAGGGTAACAAAAAGCGCTGTGGAAGTGAGGGGTTGGGAAGAGGGCCCTGTTTTTGTAAGAGACCTCTATTCTATTGTTATAATACCTGCCTGCATAGCAGTGTTCTTCAGGGCTTTGAGGTCGAGATTGCCGTCATCCCACCAGAGTGAGAAGTCTACTGTCCTTTAAATGCAGTACGCATTCCCATCAGGATGACACCGAAATAGCACATGCCGCCTTCTCCTCCCTGTTTTTGTAAGATATTCCTATTAGCCATCTTGAAAGTGGTCATCTCTGTATTTCTCTGAAGCGTTCCCACATCCTGTCCTCTGCACAACCCCCAGCCCCAACCTCTCCCTCCATGAAATTGCAGCTCTGACCAACAACAAAAAACACTGCTCATTTACTAGACTTCTTTTCTCATTACTTTAACTGACATTTGTCAATCTTTTGAGGGTCCTGCCTCCTTTAATACCCTCTGAGGTGGTGGCTGTTTATTTTCTCAAACATCCTATCCTCAAACTAGAGATGGATCTAGAGTCATCCTTGCTACTCACTGCTGCCTTCAGATCATTATCCTCCCAATATAATTTTAACAGCCTTTCCCTTTGAGGCCTGTGACATTCTGTTATGTCATCCTCTTCTTCTCTTCACTATTATCATTTATCATGCCTCTGATAACTCCTTTTCATTCATCAAAAGCTTTGGTACCTGGGACAAGCTTCTTCCCTGCTCCAAGGGGTGCTCTCAATTGGAACAACATTAACATCCATTTCCCTGACTCATCCAAACATGCCTCTCAGTTCTTCACCTCATTCCAAGGACATTCTACCCCCTGCTTTGGCTGTTTCATTATTTATGACTGCTCCACCTCCCAAACTTCAATTAAACATCTCATGTCAACCACAGCCTTTTTCTTTATCCAAGTTGTTTCTTGTGTAACTACCACTACTACTCACTTTGAAAAATTATCTTTCTGGTTTAGTCTCAGAAAAATCTCTAGTTTCCTTCTTCTGCCTAGGCTTCCCCTCTTCCTCAGCAACAGAAAACTTGTATGTTGTCTTGGTACATGAACATCTGGAGTAAATACCAAATTTAATCTTGTTCTCATAACCAACCAGCAGTTACAGGAGCAGGTGGGATGAATTTCATTACCTTGAAATAGAGAATGCAAGGAGTGTCCAGGCTGGGAAATCTTAGGATTTGAATTAAGCTGATGCAGCATGACCCGCAAATGCCCAGTGTTTCTCCAGCACACTCTCAGTCAGTCTAATAGCAGGAGACAGCAGAGTCCCTGCAGATGTCCCAGGAGTTCCAGACAGACATAGGATCCAGAATCATCCCTGTCTGTATCTGACCAGGAGTGGACAGCTACTGTGTGGTAGAAAGGTGCAGCCAGCACTTGAACAAATGTGGATCACAGAGCCGGACCCTTCAAACTACCAGCATGATAGTTACACAGGTCATTTCATTAACCTTGAAATAACGGAACTTCACATCTTATATGGTTGAAATTTTTGGACTCTGTACACTAGATTACAGTACAGTCTTCTGAAATCGTGCTCTGCTTCCACTACTCTTTGACCCTCTGTAATCAGCTTTTACTCTCCCACAGTTGACTGAAGCTGTTTTGGTCAAGGTCGCTGGTGATAACCATAGTGCTAAATTGACTATACAAATTATTTGTCTTTATTTTACTTAACCGGCATTCAATATACTTGACCATATCCGCCTTTTTTTTCTAAAACACTTCTAACTTGGATTCCATGACAACATCCTCTTATTTATTTTTTTCCCTTACCTCTAGGGCTATTCTTTCTTAATTTTCTTTGATGTCTGACTTCTTCCATCTGACCTCTAAGTACTGAAGCTCCTCAGGGCTCTATCCTAAATCCTTCTGTCTAGATGATCTCTTTCACTTCTGTGGACTTAAGTAGCATATTGATGTTGATTATTCTCAAATTTATATTTCTGCTATATAATTCTCTTTTGCATTTTTTGATTGCATATCCAATGGTCATCTGGGCTTGATTTTCTTAAATTTTATTAGGATAAGATTTTATTATAAAAATCTTTCCCCCTCTTCCCTTGTGCCCTAGAAATAACCTCTTTCTTTCTGAATTCTCCATCTAAGCAATTCTCAAGGGTACTATATTCAGAAACTAAGGGGTCATCCTTGATTCTTTTCTTATTTCCTGTTAATTATGTAAATTATATTTCTGAGTCATCTACTTCCTCTGTTTCCAAAATCATGCCCTTAGTCAGACAACCACCATTTGCTGTCTGAACTACTGTGGTTGACTACTACTGACTGATCTCTCAGTGACTTCCTTTCCCTCCATCCCTTCTCTACATCTTAGGAAAAGGGGTCCTCTTCAGGGTAAATTAAATAATATTTTCCTGTACAAAATCCTTTAGTGGCTCCCCTATCAGCTCAGAAGAAACCCTGATTTTTTAATCCATCCCTGCATGAAATGGTCTCAGAAGTAAATCACTATCACCATTTCTCACTGGAGAGTGGCCCCACCAAAGCTTCCTTTAACATGCAAGGTCTTCGTCATCTCATAACTTTTGTATTTTCTCCCTCTATGAGATGATTTCCCTCTCTCCTCCTTCCTGTGGGTCTCAGCATAAATGGAACCTCCTCAAGGAAGACTTCCTTGATCATCCCAATTAAAATTGGTCTCTCTAGGGACTTTTTTTATTTCAGCCTTTTTTAGAACTTAGCTTCATGTGGAAGTGAAACAAAGTGCTAAGATTTATTCCTCATCAGTATTCTTAACATTATCACAGGGCCTGGTACCTAGTGGACAATCACTGTGGGTACTAGACCTTTTCTATATAGGAATTATCATAGAGGAAAAACATTTATAATTTTACTTGGCAGTTTCTGGCATATTTTATGAACTCAATAAATGTTAACTGTTAGTCCCTGTTACTATATCTGTGATTTAAGTCTCACTTCTCTGATAGCTCAGTTGGTAAAGAATCCACCTGCAATGCGGGGAGATCCTGTTTTGATTCTTGGGTCAAGAAGATCCCCTGGAGAAGGAATAGGCTACCCACTCCAGTATTCTTGGGTTTCCCTTGTGGCTCAACTGGTAAAGAATACACCTGCAGTGGGGGAGACCTGGGCTCAATCCCTGGGTTGGGACGATCCTCTGGAGAAGGGAAAGGCTACCCCTCCAGTCTTCTCACCTGGAGAATTCCAGGGGGTTGCAAAGAGTCATTGGACATGACTGAGCAACCTTTACTTTCACTTTGCTGATAATAGGTTTCTTTCCCAGGTGACAAATCCAGCCTCGGCTAAGGTTCATGCTATCTCAATGCTCTCATTGTCAAACCATGGCACACTTAAGGTATAGTTTGCATCTGAATCATGTGGGAAGGCTGTTCTACATGCACATTCCTAGGACATGTCCCCAGAGATTCTTTCATTATAAATCTATGGAAAGATTCAGAAATATGTGCTTATAATAAACACTCCTGGCCTTTCTTTATGAAGATGGGGGTTCTAGGACATCACTTGGGGATAAGTGGACATGGGATCAATCTATTTCCTCCTCATTGTGTTCAGTCACTAAATCTTCTCCAACTTTCAACCCCATGGAAACTGCAGCACACCAGGTTTCCCTGTGCTTCACTGTCTCCCAGAGTTTGCTCAAACACATGTTCTTTGAGTCAGTGATGCCATCCAACCATCTCATGCTCTTGCCCCCTTCTCCTCTTGCCCTCAATCTTTCCCATCACCATGGTCTTTTCCAGTGAGTTAGCTCTTCACTTCAGGGGGCCAAAGTATTGAAATTTCAGCTTTAGCATCAGTCCTTCCAATGAGTATTCAGGACTGATTTCCTTTAGGATTGACTGGTTTGATCTCCCTGCAGTTCAAGGGACTCTCAAGAGTCTTCTCCAACCCCACAGTTCAAAAGTATCAGTTCTTCGCTGCTCAGCTTTCTTTATGGTCCAACTCTCACTTCCATACCTGACTACTGGAAAAACCATAGCTTTGACTATACAGACCTTTGTTGACAAAGCAATGTCTCTGCTTTTTAATAGACTGTCTAGGTTTCCAATATTTTTAGCTTATCTTGTAGGGTTGAGAAAAAATGTTTTTTGCTGAACAGGAAGGAGGTTTGTTAAAGAGAAACTTTATAAGGAAATCTATAAAAAGAGGGCTTGTTCTAGAAGACCATTAGATAGGGAAACCCCTTGGAGAGAGTCAGTAAGCATCAGAGCCTTAGACCTTTGTCAGAACAGACTTTCCTCTTTCATCTCTGTCTCTCTCCTTTCCTCCTTTCCTCTTTCTTTCTCTCTCTCTCTATATATCTGCCTCCCAGTTCTTAGTCATTCATTGATCTTTCTACTCATATTTGTGTGGGTACAAAATATCTATATCAGTAACATCATCACTATATACAAAAATCTATAAAGCTTTGAAAGATAGCTAAAGGAATCCTTAGTTCTTTTGTTGAGGCTGGGCTTAATCACTGTCATGCCCAACTCATTGCAACCCCGTATACTGTAGTCTGCCAGGCGCCTCTGTCCGTGGGGATTCTCCAGGCAAGAATACTAGAGTGGGTTGCCATGCCCTTCTCCAGGGGATCTTCCCAACCCCTTTGTGAGGCTAAATCTGCTATATAGGGTTCTTAGTCTTAAAGGGAGTAGCTGTTATGGAAGTCATGAATATGCTACATGGCACATTGGTCTTGATAACATCCAACATGTCTATTTAATTTTACTATCAATTTTTCTATCATGTCTATTTAATTTTTCTATTTTCTATTTTTTTTTTTTGTGCCAGTTCCTTCTTTGCACCATTGGTAACTAGACCAAAGTCACAATGGAGAAAAAAAAAATCTCATATACCAAAAAACTTTCTAATATGTAACACATTTCTTACAAAAAACTGTTTAAATCGTGAGTTTTGTTATGTGAGTCAGTGAATTTTATCCTCAAAGTCATTTTCTTCTATTTATCCACAGACAAATTTAATTGAATCATTGGGGTTGAATGTCATGCTTCTGAATTGACTTTATTAAAAACCAAAAGATCAGATTTTTTTGAGCATTTCTCCATGAGGTTGAGTGTCAAAATGCCAAGCCTTTAATTTGAAGCCAGAATAAAACAAGAAATTCTTTGTTCTCCAGCTCTTTCTTAAGAAAGGAGATGTACATGTTGATCCACCTTCTGTAATCAGATTGGCTGTCATTACAGAGGTGTTTGTTGGTAACAGAAGTGGCCCATCAAATTCTAACCTTGCCCTTTCAATATGAATTCTGCCATCTCCTTTGAGGGTTATAGTAATGAATGCTTTCATTTTAAGTGCAATAGAATAAGCATCCTCAGGAAAGATCAGCATTTCTTTGTTGTATTTACATCAAATCTTCCCTCAATTGTCACCATTTAGCTGCCAGTGTAATTGTAGATGATACCCTGTGTCTGAATGCCACAGAATCAAAAATGATTGAGCAGAAGCAATTGCTAGCTCTCCTTACTTACCTTACTAGAAAGTTGACAATAAATTGAGAAGAGGGCACTCAGGTGAAGTACTTCAGAGAAGGTGTGCACTGAGGGGTATTGCCTTTATTGCCTGCAGGACGTACTGGAGGAGTCAAATCCCTCAATCATTTATCCTCAAATTATCTTCCTAACTTTCACACTCCTGACAGTTTCCATAGATCTTTAACTCAAAACACATCAACCTAACCTGTCCCTGATTGTACTGAGCCACTGGGTCTGTTGCAGTGCAGCTAACCAACATTCTAATAGTGTAATTGTTTAGTTGATGAATATTTATGGGTTCCATCATGTTCCATGTATTATGCTAAGCACTGGAGATACAGGAATGAATAAGACATTTGTGATCACTAATGCATGAACTTTCAGTCTAGTAGAAAAAAAAATGAGACACAGTTAAACAAGGAATTATCATAAATTCTGAAAATAATATATAGTGAGCATATTAGGAAGTATTAGCAAATGAAAAGGAGGATTGGTCTCCTGTATCTACTCTGGTAGTATAGGCACTCTAAGGGCAGAGATGGAAAGGCTGAAGCTGGATTGAAGAATTGGGAAAACAAAGAAATATGAGAACTTCAGGAAGAAAAAACCACATATTCAGATGACCTATGATAGCACATTTGAATATCTAAAAGAAATAATATAGATAGAGCCTAGAATGTAAGAGTGTATGGAGCTTAATGAGAGACCCTAGAAATAGCTAGGAGTTACATTATGGAGGAATGACTCAAGAAGTTTGGGTCTCATACGGATCAATGGAAAGCCATAGAAGGCTTTTAAGCAGGAAAGTGAAATCATTATATCCTTGCTATTGAAAAGTTAACTCTGAAAAGAACCTAGGGGATGACTAGGTAGAGAAAAAGACTCAAGAGGAAATGAATGCTTGATATGTGAAGCTTAGCAGTTTAGAGCGTGTAGACATTTAATTTCCCAGGATAATGACAGGACTTGGCATGGAGAAAGAGACTGTGAACCAGAAACTAAATTCTTAATGAGTGAGACAGCAGAAGATAACAGTGAGGAGTAGCAAGATTCAGTATATGTATATCAAGCCTTTGCTTGTATTACATCTTACAACATCTTTTACCCAAATCAAAGACATGGCAAAGCTCACAATCAATGATATAGGAAACTGTTCTTTACCCAGAGTGTGAGGTGAGACTATTTGCTGAACCCAAACCCCAGTACGGATTATATTCCTTAAATTAAAAGCCATGGTAACCAATGGGGCTCTGAAATTGCTTTGTGAAAACTGAGAAGGAAACTGCCTGGCATATATTGGCATTCAGTAAATATTTGTTGAGTTACTGGATTTTTTTTTCTAGTCTCTCATCCAGCTGAGTGTCATTTGCTGTATATTCTGTGCCAACGAAAATACTAGTGAAGACTAATATTGTACTTAGTGTGTTTCAGTTCAGTTCAGTTCAGTCGCTCAGTTATGTCCGACTCTTTGCAACCCCATGAATTGCAGCACGCCAGGCCTCCCTGTCCATCACCAACTCCCAGAGTTCACTCAAACTCACGTCCATAGGGTCGATGATGCCATCCAGCCATCTCATCCTCTGCCGTCCCCTTCTCCTCCTGCCAACAACCCTCCCAGCATCAGAGTCTTTACCAATGAGTCAACTCTTCGCATGAGGTGCCCAAAGTACTGGAGCTTCAGCTTTAGCATCATTCCTTCCAAAGAAATCACAGGGTTGATCTCCTTCAGAATGGACTGGTTGGATCTCCTTGCAGTCCAAGAGACTCTCAAGAGTCTTCTCCAACAACCACAGTTCAAAAGCATCAATTCTTTGGTGCTCAGCCTTCTTCACAGTCCAACTCTCAGATCCATACATGACTACTGGAAAAACCATAGCCTTAACTAGATGGAACTTTGTTGGTAAAGTAATGTCTCTGCTTTTCAATATGTTATTTAGGTTGGTCATAACTTTCCTTCCAAGGAGTAAGCGTCTTTTAATTTCATGGCTGCAATCCCCATCTGCAGTGATTTTGTAGCCCCCCAAAATAAAGTCTGACACTGTTTCCACTGTTTCCCCATCTGTTTCCCATGAAGTGATGGGACCGGATGCCATGATCTTCGTTTTCTGAATATTGAGCTTTAAGCCAACTTTTTCACTCTCCTCTTTTACTTTCATTAAGAGGCTCTTTAGTACCTCTTCACTTTCTGCCATAAGGGTGGTGTTATATGCATATCTGAGGTTATTGATATTTCTACCGGCAATCTTGATTCCAGCTTGTGCTTCTTCCAGCCCAGCATTTCTCATGATGTACTCTGCATATAAGTTACATAAGCAGGGTGACAATATACAGCCTTGACATACTCCTTTTCCTATTTGGAACCAGTTTGTTGTTCCATGTAGACATCCTTTTATATATATATGAGAGTCAGTGGGATTTTAGAGATTAACTAGACTTTGATCTAGCTGGAATTTCCAGCTTCTGTCCATTTCATTCTCTGACCTTAGGCAAATTCAGAAATGCTTCTCCTCATTTTATCTTGCACTTGAGTTACAGATTGCAGATGTATCTTTATTAGAGAATATTTGGGGATTCTATGATATATATTATGGTAACTATTCCAAATATTCACTTTTAGTTTCTAATCAGGCCTCAGCAGTCATTGTGTGGAAAATATCACCTCTTAAATTACTGAGTTTTTATTTTAAGTAACTAGAAAAGGTCAGTTTTCATTCCAATCCCAAAGAAAGGCAATGCCAAAGAATGTTCAAACTGCCGCACATTGTACTCATCTCACATGCTAGCAAAGTAATGTTCAAAATTCTCCAAGCCAGGCTTCAACAGTATGTGAACCAAGAAATTCCAGAGTTCAATCTAGATTTAGAAGAGACAGAGGAACCAGAGAGCAAACTACCAGCATCCGCTGAAACACAGAAAAGCAAGAGAGTTCCAGAAAAACATCTACTTCTGCTTTGTTTAGACTGCACCAAAGCCTTTGACTGTGTGGATCACAATAAACTGAAAAATTCTTCAAGAGATGGGAATACCAGACCACCTGAACTGACTCCTGAGAAATCTGTATGCAGGTCAAGAAGCAACAGTTAGAACTGGACATGGAACAACAGACTGGTTCCAAATCGGAAAAGGAGTATGTCAAGGCTGAGTATTGCCATCCTGCTTATTCAACTTCTATGCAGAGAACATCATGCAAAGCCAGGCTTGATAATGCACAAGCTGGAATTGATATTGGGAGAAATATCGATAATCTCAGATATGCAGATGACACCACCCTTATGGTAGAAAGTAAAGAAGAACTAAAGAGCCTCTTGATAAAAGTAAAAGAGAGTGAAAAAGTTGGCTTAAAACTCAACAATCAGAAAACGAAGATCATGGCATCTGGTCCCATTACTTCATGGAAAATAGATGGGGAAACAATGGAAACAGTAGCTGACTTTATATTTTGGGCTCCAAAATCACTCCAGTTGGTGACTGCAGCCATGAAATTAAAAGCTGCCCCTTGGAAGAAAAGCTGTGACTTAGACAGCATATTAAAAAACAGAGACATTACTTTGCCAACAAAAGTCTGGCTAGTCCAAGCTATGGTTTTTCCAGTAGTCTTACATGTATAGATGTGAGAGTTGGACTAAAAAGAAAGCTGAAGACTGAAGAATTGATGCTTTTGAACTATGGTATTGGAGAAGACTCTTGAGAGTTCCTTGAATAGCTAGGAGATCCACCCAGTCCATCCTAAAGGAAATCAGTCCTGAGTATTCATTGGAAGGACTGATGTTGAAGCTGAAACTCCAATACTTTGGCCACCTGATGTTGTCTTTTCCACTCATTGGAAAAGACCCTGATGCTGGAAAGATTGAAGGCAGGAGGAGAAGGGGTGACAGAGAATGAGATGGCTGGATGGCATCACTGACTTGATGGACATGAGTTTGAGTAAGGTCTGGGAGTTGGTGATGGATAGGGAACTCCAGTGTGCTACAGTCCATGGGGTAGCAAACAGTCAGACACAACTGAGTGACTGAACTGAACTGATTTTAAGTAAAATCCACTTTCCACTTCAGGGAATACCATGAACTTTCCAGCCTTTCAGGCATCAATTGTTACAACACATAAGTCCCAAATTCAAAATCTTTGGCTTTGAAGCTTCATTTTTTGAAACTTTATTAATATAAATAAGTTCTCATGAAGTATTAATGTATCCTCTCCAGGCCACAAGGAAAAAAAGCCATAATGAATAAAAGAATGGTGAGACTCCAAATATCTTTAAAATCATAATGAAAGAGCATGTTTATATAGCAATAATGTGAAAATTAAGTTACTAGTAGTAAGTCATTACTATGTAATAATAATTACATTATTACAACACAAGAGAAGACTCTACACTGGAATTTGAAGTCAAGTGGGCCTTAGAAAGTATCACTATGAACAAAGCTAGTGGAGGTGATGGAATTCCAGTTGAGCTTTTTCAAATCCTGAAAGGTGATGCTGTGAAAGTGCTGCACTCAATATGCCAGCAAATTTGGAAAACTCAACAGTGGCCACAGGACTAGAAAAGGTCAGTTTTCCTTCCAATTCCAAAGAAAGGCAATGCCAAAGAATGCTCAAACTATCACACAATTGCACTCATCTCACATGCTAGTAAAGTAATGCTCAAAATTCTCCAAGCCAGGCTTCAGCAATACATGAACTGTGAACTTCTTGATGTTCAAGCTGGTTTTAGAAAAGGCAGAAGAACCAGAGATCAAATTGCCAACATCCGCTGGATCATGGGAAAAGCAAGAGAGTTCCAGAAAAACATCTCTTTCTGCTTTATTGACTATGCCAAAGCCTTTGACTGTGTGGATCACAATAAACTGTAGAAAATTCTGAAAGAGATGGGAATACCAGAGGACCTAACCTGCCTCTTGAGAAATCTGTAAGCAGGTCAGGAAGCAACAGTTAGAACTGGACATGGAACAATAGACTGGTTCCAAATAGGAAAAGGAGTACACCAAGGCTGTGTATTGTCACCCTGCTTATTTAACTTCTATGCAGAATACATCATGAGACACGCTGGACTGGAAGAAACACAAGCTGGAATCAAGATTTCTGGGAGAAATATCAATAACCTCAAGATATGCAGATGACACCACCCTTATGGCAGAAAGTGAAGAGGAGCTAAAAAGCCTCTTGATGAAAGTGAAAGAGGGGAGTGAAAAAGTTGGTTTAAAGCTCAACATTCAGAAAACGAAGATCATGGCATCTGGTCCCATCACTTCATGGGAGATAGATGGGGATACAGTGGAAACAGTGTCAGACTTTATTTTTTGGGCTCCAAAATCACTGCAGATGGTGACGGCAGTCGGAAATTAAAAGACGCTTACTCCTTGGAAGAAAAGTTATGACCAACCTAGATAGTATATTCAAAAGCAGAGACATTACTTCGCCGACTAAGGTCCGTCTAGTCAAGGCTATGGTTTTTCCAGTAGTCATATATGGATGTGAGAGTTGGACTGTGAAGAAGGCTGAGTGCCAAAGAATTGATGCTTTTGAACTGTGGTGTTGGAGAAGACTCTCGAGAGTCCCTTGGACTGCAAGGAGATCCAACCAGTCCATTCTGAAGATCAGCCCTGGGATTTCTTTGGAAGGAATGATGCTAAAGCTGAAACTCCAGTACTTTGGGCACCTCATGCGAAGAGTTGACTCATTGGTAAAGACTCTGATGCTGGGAGGGTTGTGGGCAGGAGGAGAAGGGGACGGCAGAGGATGAGATGGCTGGATGGCATCACTGACTTGATGGACATGAGTCTGAGTGAACTGTGGGAGATGGTGATGGACAGGGAGGCCTGGCGTGCTGCGATACATGTGGTTGCAAAGAGTCAGACATGACTGAGCAACTGAACTGAACTGAACTGAGTAAGTCATTTAATATTTTCCCCCAAAATAGGAAAAAATGCCACCATGCTGCACACAATAAAAGACACAGGAGTGTGTAATGTGATAGTGATCAGGATCTCAGAGCAAAGAACACGCTGCAGGAGATGTTATTTTCTCCCATGGAGTTTGAATTCCTTACAACCATTACTACTTTAAAGGGAAGTTCCAGGAAAGTAGAGATCTCACTATGTAGAATGATTATGGCTTAGAACGGGGATTGTGTAAATCTTTTTTTAATGTTGTGTTTCCTTGAACACCTCACACAGGTTATTTTATAAATAATATGAATACTTATATTGTTATATTAATAAAATATATTAAGATATTGATAAATATTTGTTCATGGATTCACTCACATTTTTCACATTGCAGGGAGACAGGTTCCGTGTCTATAAATTCTGTGCCAAGAAAAATATTAGTGAAGACTAATATTGTACTTAGTGTGTATAGTCATTCTTCTAAATGTGTTACTCTAATTGTATTTTAACAGCCTATAACAATCCTATTATTATCCCCAATTTACAGATGAAAACATTGAGACACACCAAGGATAAATCACATACTGAAAGCCACAAAGTTAAAGTATCAATGAGTGGGATTTGAACTCAGACTTTCTGAGTCCCTTAATCTGTGCTGTTAACCATTTAGTGACCATATCAACCTGGAAGATGCACACTTCTTTAGGAAGGCATCATAGCAGAGTGATTAAGGACAATGGTTTTAGAACAAAGAGGTTTCAATGAAAATCCCATTTCTCCTCTTTATTAGCTCTGTACCTTGGGCAGTTTTCTTACATCTGTAAACCTCAGTTTTTTCTCTGTGTCAATGAAAAGTGTATTTACTTAGAAAAGGGTTATTAATGAGATAAGAAAGTATACTTAGCACCGTATTGGCATTTAATGAACTAGAATTATTAATACTATTTCATCTAAGTACCCAGGGAAATTAAATGGCTTGCCCAAGGTCACATATCTAGTTATGGAAAAGAAAAGTTTAAACTACAGATTTCTTAGTTCAGATAATACCCAATACCGTACACTCTGGCAATGGCTGATCCCTAGGGATCTCTTACATTACTTGAGCAGGTGAGATGACCCAGAAAGGAAACATATCCCCTCACAATGCGGTTACAAACCACACAGGGTCACCAAGCTTTACCAATGTGTTACATCGCTTCCATCAGCCTGCATGCTGTTGTCATCCTCTTTTCGTCAACGAATCAGAAACAATAACAGGATATTCACAACAAAGTCAATCTTCTTCATGAAATTTTTCCAATTAAAATTTGAAGGTGCAGTTAAATTTACATCATTAACATCCCCATCCCTCCATTAAGTGTTGCTCTGTTTTTTCTACACCCTAACATTTATCATGATTCACTTTAGAATTTCACACATTTATAGATTTCCATATCAACATTCATCTGCTAGTTTCCTGCTTAATATAAGGTTATATGAAGAATGTTTAAAATCTACTTGTTCCCAAATCACTGAATTATCCTTTTACCCTCCCATGTTTAATAGGAGGAGATGTACATGTAAGGGATGTTTACTATTTGCCTGATACTTTTTATTTTTTAAACCTATTCATAGACATTGCAATATCTAAGCCTTATTGTACCCTTCTTATATATTAGTAAAATTGTTTCAGTTGCATTTAGTTTCTGGGAGTTCAGTTAATGCAGGCATGCTCCAAAGTGGTTTTAAACATCTTGTGGTCTGCACAGCATTCTTACAGGAAGGCCCTAAACATTGCTCTTTCAAGTCATAGTTTTGATGACCCCTGTGTACTTTCTGCTAATATTTTCTGTAGATTCTCCAAACCTGATTTGATTTAGCCCCATAGCTTTATAAATGTCCCTGAAACACATGGGGTAGAACTATAATTGATGATTCAGCACATTTCCATCACATAAAAATCTAATTTCCAGTGGCACCACTTACTCTTTCATGCTGAGATCAATAGTTGGAGGGACCCTTAACCCAGCCATGTACCTGTCTACCCAACATGTTTTCACAATACCAGTCTATAAATTCAATAGAGATATTAGGTTACAGGAACATTCATGCTCAGAATAGCACAATTTCCTCTTTTATGAGTGGCTTCAGACAAACCACTCTTCTGACGAACCATGGTCTTCCTGAGTGAAAGTGAGCCACAGAGCAGAACTGTGAGTGCTTACCATTGTGTGTGCTGAGTAGACGGACAGAGTGAGTTCTGGGATATTTTGAAGACTGGTAAAAAGCTAGTCTTTACATCTACTTAGTTGGTTTTAAGAACTGATTCTTGGATAAATACATATTTTTCAGTTGCTGGACTTTTTCAAATAGCTTGTTGAGATCCTTCTTTTTCTGAGTTAGGAAGGGAGCTCTCAGCATCATACCATGGAGAGTTGAATGAATACGTACTCAGAGCTATTTATTCACCTGGTCATGCTTTTCTTCTTGTTCACGCTTTTCTTGTATACTTATAGGACATGCAACTGTGCATCTTCTCAATGCCACACCTAGACTCTAATGAAATATGTAAGTGGAAAAGAGGCATTTGACACAAGCTATCAAAACCTGCAAAGTTGAGAAGCACCTTTGAAATGCTTCTTAAACCAAGGGTGAAGCACTTTTAAATAGGTTTCTCTGGTAAATTTTAATGCTTTCTAGTTTACATTGTTTTAAAAAGCATGAAACAAAATAGACATTGCTTTCTTATACTTTTCCTCAAGCTAGCTCATTGGTATATGTGTGTGCTAAATCACTTTAGCTGTGTCTTGACTCTTTGCGACCACTTATACTATATAGCCAGCCACGCTCCTCTGTCGATGGGATTTTCCAGGGAAGAATCCTGGAGTGTATTGCACTTCCTTTCTAGGGGATCCTCTCGACCCAGAGATGGAACCTGCGTATTTTATGTCTCCTGCATTGACAGGCGGTTCTTTACCATTAGCAGCACCTGGGAAGCTCACTGGTAACTGACCTAAATCTAAGCTCCCTTCCCCATCAAAAGTTTACTTTGAATGGTCTTTTACTGAATTGTACCTGAACTGAGATTCCACCGTAGACTTTGCTCTTTCAAGGTAGGAAAATTAGATTGGGAAATGAGCTGTCTTTTGTTTACCAAAAAGATTTGATGAATTATTTTGATGTTAGATTTCAGAGAAGAAGAGATGAGAGGAGTAAGACTAAGAGAAAGCTCTGTTGCTATGCATGATAAAATAAGGAAAACAATGGAGTTTCAAGGTGTGGCCTGGAAAGACAGGATGGGAGGGCCCAGGGATGGAGAGAAGAAAGGACGGACATGAAAACAGGAACAAGAGGCAGAGGTGTTCCTATAGCAGGAGACCTGGTATCTGAAGGAAAAAGCAATCGAGACATGATGGTAAGGATGCCTGAACATTTTATGAGAAGAGACATGTTAGTGTTCGAGTGTTGACTCTACCATGACTCTGTGTAATCTCATTTATTCTCTTGATCTTCATCAAAAAGTCTGCTACACATTGGTTTCTATGAATTGCATTTTTTTTTAAAGCTGATAAAACAGAACTGATACCAAAGTGGTAGGCTACAGTCCATGGGGTCACAGAGAGTCGGATACAACTCAGTGACTAGGCACACATGCATGAGGGTTACAGAAGAGCTCAGGGATGTAGAAGTGTATTTACACTCCATATGTTTATGTGTGTGTGTGTGTGTGTGTGTGTGTGTGTGTGTGTGTGTGTATTTATTAGTTCAGTTAATTTGCTCAGTCATGTCTGACTCTGAAACCCCACGGGCTGCAGCACGCCAGGCTTCTTTGTCCATCACCAACTCCCAGAGCTTGCTCAAACTCATGTCCATCGAGTTGGTAATGCCATTCAATCATCTCATTTTCTGTCAACCCCTTCTCCTCCTGCCTTCAATCTTTCCCAGCATTAGGAGCTTTTCCAATGAGTCAGTTCTTCGAATCAGATGGCCAAAGTATTGGAGTTTCAACTTCAACATCAGTCCTTTCAATCCATATTCAGGACTGGTTTCCTTTAGGATGGACTGGGTGGATCTCCTTGCAGTCCAAGGGACTCTCAAGAGTCTTCTCCAACACCACAGTTCAAAAGCATCAATTTTTCAGCTCTCAGCTTTCTTTATAGTCCAACTCTCACATCCATACATGACTACTGGAAAAACCTTAGCTTTAACTACATGGACCTTTGTCAGCAAAGTAACGTTTCTATTTCTTAGTAGGCTGTCTTGGTTGGTCGTACCTTTTCTTCCAAGGAGCAAGTGTCTTTTAATTTCATGGCTGCAGTCACCATCTGCAGTGATTTGGGAGCCCAAAAGAAAGTCAGCCACTGTTTCCATTGTTTCCCAAATATTTGCCCTGAGTTCATGGGACCAGATGCCATGAACTTAGTTTTTTGAATGTTGACTTTTAAGCCAGCTTTTTTCACTTTCATCAAGAAGCTCTTTAGTTCTTCTTTGCTTTCTGCCATAAGGGTAGTATCATTTGCATATCTGAGGTTATTGATATTTCTCCCGGCAAGCTTGATTCCAGCTTGTGCTTCATCCAGCTCGGCATTTCACATGATGTACTCTGCATAGAAGTTAAATAAGCAGGTGACAGTATACAGCCTTGATGTACTCCTTTGCCAATTTGGAACCAGTCCCTTGTTCCATTTGCGGTTCTAACTGTTGCTTCTTGACCTTAATACAGATTTCTCAGGAGTCAGGTCAGGTGGTCTGGTATTCCCATTTCTTTAAGAATTTTCCACTGTTTGTTGCAACCCACAGAGTCAAAGGCTTTGGTGTAGTCAATAAAGCAGAAGTAGATGTTTTTCTGGAACTCTCACTTTTTCTATGATCCAGCAGATGTTGGCAGTTTGATCTCTGGTTCCTCTGCCTTTTCTAAATCCAGCCTGAACATCTGGAATTTCTTGGTTCACATATTGTTGAAGCCTGGCTTGGAGAATTTTGAGCATTACTTGGCTAGAATGTGAGATGAGTGAAATTGTGCAGTAGTTTGAACATTCTTTGGCATTGCTTTCTGTGGAATTAGGATGAAAACTGATCTCTTCCACTCCTGTAGCCCCTGCTTTCCACATTTACTGGCATATTGAGCACAGTACTTTCATAGCATCATCTTTTAGGATTTGAAATAGCTCATCTGGAATTCCATCACCTCCACTAGCTTTGTTCATAGTGATGTACCTATGGCCCACTTGACTTCTAATCCCAGGTTGTCTGGGTCTGGGTGAGTGATCACACCATCGTGGTTTTCTGGGTCATGAAGATCTTTTTTGTTCTCCTTTTATAGTTCTCCTTTGTATTCTTGCCACCTCTTCTTAATATCTTCTGTTTCTGTTAGGTCCATACCGTTTCTGTCCTTTATCATGCCTGTCTTTCATGAAATGTTCCCTTAGTATCTCTAATTTTCTTGAAGATCTCTCTAGTCTTTCCCATTCTATTGTTTTCTTCTGTTTCTTCGCATTGATCACTAAGGAAGGATTTCTTATCTCTCCTTGTTGTTCTTTGGAACTTTGCATTCAAATGGATATGTCTTTCCTTTTCTCCACTGTTTTTCTCTTCTTTTCTCAGCTATTTGTAAGGCCTCCTCAGACAACCATTTTGCCTTTTTACATTTCTTTTTCTTGGGGATAGTCTTGATCACCACCTCCTGTCCAGTGTATTAACCTCCATCCCTAGTTCTTCAGGCACTCTTTGTCTATAAGATCTAAACCTGTGAATCTATTTGTCACTTCCACTATAATTGTCATGGATTCAATTTAGGTCATACCTGAATGGTCTAATGGTTTTCTGTACTTTCTTCAATTTAAGTCTGAATTTGGCAATAAGGAGTTCAACATCTAAGCCACCCACAGTCAGCTCCTGGTCTTGTTTTTGCTGACTGTATAGAGCTTCTCCATCTTTGGCTGCAAAGAATATAATCAATCTGATTTTGGTGTTGACCATCTGGTGATGTCCACGTGTAGAGTTATCTCTTGTGTTGCTGGAAAACGGTGTTTGCTATGACCAGTGTGTTCTCTTGGGAAAGCTGTTAACCTTTGCCCTGCTTCATTTTGTACTCCAAGGCCAAACTTGCCTGTTACTCCAGGTATCTCTTGACTTCCTACTTTTGCATTCCAATCCCCTATGATGAAAAAGACATCTTTTTTTTTTTTTTTTTTTTTTGGTGCTAGTTCTAGAAGGTCTTGTAGGTCTTCATAGAACCCTTCAACTTCAGCTTCTTCGGCATTAGTGGTTGGGGCATAGACTTGGATTACTGTGATACTGAATCATTTGCCTAGGAAACAAACAGAGATAATTCTGTCATTTTTGAGACTGCACCCAAGTACTGTATTTCAGACTCTGTTGTTGACTATGAGGGCTACTCCATTTCTTCTAAGGGATTCTTGCCTACAGTAGTAGATATAATGGTCATCTCAATTAAATTTGCTGATTCCCATCCATTTTAGTTCACTGATTCCTAAAATGTCAATGTTCACTCTTGCTGGCTCCTATTTGACCACTTCCAATTTACCTACTAACATTCACCGGCCTAAGATTCCAGATTCCTATGCAGTATTGTTCTTTACAGCATTGGACTCTACGTCCATCACCAGTCATATCCACAACTGGATGTTGTTTTCCCTTTGGCTCTGTTTCTTCTTTCTTTCTGGAGTTATTTCTCTACTCTTCTCCAGTAGCATATGGGTACCTTCCAACCTGGAGAGTTCATCTTTCAGTGTCATATCTTTTTCCGTTTTCACACTGTTCATGGGGTTCTCAAGGCAAGAATACTGAAGTGGTTTGCCATTCCCTTCTCCAGTGGACCACATTTTGTGACAACTCTCCACCATGTCCCATCTGTCTTATTGTTTATGTTTATATACAAATTCTAGATTTGAAGATTTTTATGTACTAAATAAACATTGAAATGAATCTTTTCAATAGGATTGAAAAAAATTAAGCAAATGTGAATCACTGCCTTGAGACAGAAACAGTTCAAGAATGGTATGGCATGATACTACTAAGTGTATGAGAGCAGAAATGCAATTTTTACTCCTCCACAGACGCTGTGTGATTATGAGATGAAAGAATGTGATAAGGTTCATTTCATTTATATGAGCCCATGGCTTGTCTTTGTTTCTTTTTGAGAAGTGATTAATATCTTACCGAATTTTTCACAGCAAATGTACACATCAGCTGAAAGATACTTCTATCAGGATTTCCCTAATGCTGAATCAGAGATGACCACTTACACAAGTATTGTGACCAAGAAGGCAGAATGATACATTTTAGTTTCTTTAATGTCTCTTTGGAGAACCTACTGTTGAATCTCATGATCAGCTAGACCTTTGCCCCCAACCTCCAATGGCATAAAACCTCAGACACACACTTTACATGCAGTAAGATATTTTAGAACATATACAGGAAAACACAGATACCAAAACATAGATACATTCTGCCGTTTCTTTATTATGAAGTTTGCGGCAAATCAGTTCACACATCTGAAATCTCCATTTCTCATCTGGAAAACAGAATAATCATAACCAAGAATGCTTTGTGAGAGTTAAAACATAACATTTTAAAAGTGCTTTTTAACAAATAGGTAAATGCTTAAGAATGCCTGTTAGTTTCAGTCTGTAGAGCCTTCTGGGCTCTCTCTCCCAGACTGTTGTCTCTCCTCCCCCATCACACCATGGCTTCTGCCATTTGTAATCACTAGCAAAGCCAAACTGCCGCATAGTGTAAACACATTTTCATTGCTTAGAGGCAGGAGTCTTGCTAGTCACTGCATTGAGAGAGATTTTTGGCCCTGCTTGATTGTAGCAATTACATTCAGATGAATGGAAGGGCTAAAAGCCAGTATATCAGCCAAGCAAATGCTAAAAATGCCTGATCTTTTAAAACAGTTAAAAGCTATATTTTGAAAGGAAATATACATACACACACACACACACATAAACCATACTGCAGTACCATCTCCACCACCGCTGCCAAACCATTAGTCATTTGCTTTCCAAAGCCAAAATAAACTATTTGCACTTTACTTTCACTTTTGCTTTCTTGGAATATTTTTCTATAGTAGGTAAATGTATCTAATTTCCTACCTAACCCATATAAATTCAAGAATCTTACCTCTTCTTTAATGACTCTAGAAGAATAGGTAATTTTGCTAAGTGTTTTGCATCTTGGCTGTGACACCTCACACTTAATTGTCCTTAATTTACACCTACAGAGAAGTAACTCCCTCAGTGTTCTATGAGTGTTGAGTGCAAAATGCTAGCTCTTGAGTCTAGGCTATTACATGTCATTTCACATTGCTTCCCAAGTTCTTCATTATTAACATTACACATATTATTAATGTATTATTTATGCATATTAATAGTTAACAAATTATTTATACATGTTATTAACATTAATTAGTATACTTCTATATGACAGGCATTGTTCTTAATTCTTTAGGTAAAATTTTCATTTTATCCTTTAAATCATACCATGAAGTTGGAATTGCTTTATTATTCCTGACTTCCAGAAGAGAAAACTGAAGCTTGCGTAGGATGGTAACTTGCTAAAATCACACTGTTACTAAACTGGAGGACAGGATACAGATTTAAAACCTCTAACTCTGCACCACACATACCTCTTCTTCCAGGGCCCACACTCAGGATTGGTAACCACTGCAACTTGGTCACAGGCTACATTTTCTACTTTTTTTTAAATTGAAGTATGGTTAATCTAAGTTCAGTTCAGTTCAGTCACTCAGTTATGTTCAACTCTCTGTGACCCCATGGACTGCAGTACACCAGGCTTCCCTGTCCATCACTAACTCCCAGACCTTACTCAAACTCATGTCCATGGAGTCGGTGATGCCATCCAACCATCTCATCCTCTGTCGTCCCCTTCTCCTCCCGTCTTCAATCTTTCCCAGCATCAGAGTCTTTTCCAATGAGTCATTTCTTCACATCAGGTGGCCAAAGTATTGGAGTTTGAGCTTCAACATCAGTCCTTCCAATTAATACTCAGGATTGATCTCCTTTAGGATGGACTGGTTGGATCTCCTTGCAGTCCAAGGGTCTCTCAAGAGTCTTCTCCAATACCACAGTTCAAAAGAATCAGTTCTTCAGTGCTCAGCCTTCTTTATGGTCCAGCTCTCACATCCATACATGACTACTGGAAAAACCATGGCTTTGACTAGACGGACGTTTGTTGGCCAAGTAACGTCTCAGCTTTTTAATATGCTGTCTAGGTTGGTCATAGCTTTTCTTCCCGGGAGCAAGCGTCTTTTAATTTCATGGCTGCAGTCACCATCTGCAGTGATTTTGGATCTAAGTTACAGGTGTATAATACAGTGATTCACAATATTTAAAGATTATCCTCCATTTGTAGTTATTATAAAATATTGACTATGTTGCTTGTATTTACAGTATATCCTTATAGCTTATTTATACCTAATAGTTTGTACTTCTTAATTCCCTACACCTATATTGCCCCTCCCTGCTTCCTTCTCCCCACTGATAGCCACTAGTTTAATCTCCATATCTGTGAGTCTGCTTCTTTTTTGTTACATCTGCTAATTCACTGCATTTCTTAGATTTCACGTTTAACTGACGTCGTGTGGTACTTGTTTCTGTGTCTGATTTGCTTCACTTAGTGTAACGCCCTCTCACCCTCATGTGTGCTCTGTTGTCGCCCCACTAGACTGCCTACTGTTTGCGATGTGCCCATGCTCTGTGCTTTCCCCAGGAGCTGGTCCCCACACCTGGGATTTTCCTCCCCTTCCCTCTTCCCTGAGCTCACCTGGAGAAACTCCATCTTCCACGGCCGCCGATGTCACTGTCCCCTGTGAATTTCTCTGCCCATCTCCCCCCTCTAGATGCCATTTGATTACTCCATGGCATTATAATGTGTCTTCCATCATGCCAGAATGTATCTTATGTCGTTGGTGACTGTTTATTGTTCTAGCTCTTTAAAATGGGGATGGTGTTTCAGGAGGTCATTGATGGTCGTTGATAGTATGTGACTATAGATTGACCCTTGAGCTGGACCTAGGCAATTACGTCTCCTTATGGATCTTCTGTTCTTGAAATATGCATTCCACCCATTGTTCCCCCACATTGAGACCATTTGGAGAGTATATGTGACTTAACCCCCTTAAAGTGAAGTTGCTCAGTTGTGTCTGACTCTGCGACCCCATAGACTGTAGCCTACCAGGCTCCTCTGTCCATGGGATTTTCCAGGCAATAGTACTGGAGTGGATTGCCATTTCCTTTTCCAGGGGATCTTCCCAACCCAGGGATTAAACCCGGGTGTCCCGCATTGTAGACAGACATTTTACCATCTGAGCTACCAGGGAAGTCAATCCCTTTAAGGCTTCTACATAAACTCTGAAGATTCTGGACGTCAGTGCAGAGATTACTTATCTTGTGGTGTGCAACATAAGCCTCGTATGAAGATTTTTTGCCACCCACCAATCTGAGTGGACTGCCTCTTTTTTTGGTCTCTCCATGGTTTCTAAGTCTGAGAACCAGTTTTCACTCAGGGAGGCTCCCAGGTTTCACACCAATAGATGGCACTTTATTCTTCTGCATTCTCTACCGTCTGCCAGAGTGACTGGCCTATATCAGATGCAAATGCCGTTCATTATATTTTGAACTGATTTGGTACAACTGCTTTAGCTGTCCTTTTGATTCTGCCCCCAGTAAGGATTAGAACCAAAGAAGTCAGAGATCCTTTCACCTAGTTTTGCTCTCCCTGGACCTTTTTTGGTAAATAAATCACAGGTTTTAGTCCCTTTTCAGAATGTCTCAATCTGATTTTTGTTTCTGTGAGGTAATTTTAGTCCAATAAAACTAGCCGTTAGGTGTGTCAGAGCATCAGTGTGAATGTGGTGGATGGAGTTTTCAGTTTTGTTTGTTTCGACCCAATAACATTTCTCTCTCTCTCATTTCCTTTCCATTAATGGTTGGTTTTCAGGCCTTTCATAAATTACTTTTGGCTATTAGTGAAATTTGCCAGTTCTTCTTTAAAGTACCATGTGTTCAGATACAGGCAGCCATTTTAGGACCGTCTGGAATAAAACCTTACTTTATGCTTTTTTGTATGATGCTAGTATTACTTTATTCATGGGTTCTAAAATTTCTCTCTTCATATTGTTTCATTATAAGAAGTCAAGAGAGATCAAATATGATGTTTGATGTGTGAAAAATTAAACTTAATCTACCAGTCCTGCAACAGTTTTCAAGTTGATGTCAGAGGCTCTCCCAGTCCCCTTAAAGAACAGAGAGGGGAGGTGGGAAATGAGAGTCCTGCCCTGCTGACAAGCACCTTCCAAGGCCAAGTGGAGCAGTCGTGCCCATGCTATGGAATTGTGCCGTAAGACCATTGTTTGCAGATCTTGGTTTTCTACCCTTTGATGCTCCCTACAGCATCTTGTGTCTCTCGGTTGGCTTGGCTTCCACCTCTGTGTCTGCTTTCCTTGGATGATTACCATCTGATTATTGTTCCCAATAGGCTGTGATTATATCTGATGCTTCAGCTTTCTTCCAAAGTCTTCCCCTATTTCTGTTACTCTGAATTTTGCCACCCCTACTATTCCACCTCTAGTCTCATTCTTTCCCCAACTCACTCAGTTTACCAGTGATTGTGGATTGGACTGTTTAGATCCTTTTACTCCCAAAGCTGCCCACGTCTAGATTATCTCACCTGGTGCACAGGGCTTTATCTTTGACTTAAGTTTTTCATCCTCTGCATATGGCAGTACAAGAGAAATGACTGTGTTTGTATTTTTTTCCTTAGATGTCATAATAGAAATATTAGTAAAATATATTACAACTTGTTTCTGGTCCACATTCTGTTCTTAGTGAGCTCTGTAACCTAAGGCAAACAGTCAGTGATGAGTCTGCATCAGAATAACCTGTACAATATGCTCAATCATGGACCTATTGAAGTGGAATCTCAGGAATATGTACTTTTCAGATCTAGGTGATGCTCTTGTTTTTGTTATCTCAAATTTCCCTTCAGGAATAAAATTGTTCCCTATCAAAAGTGTTTAAGAATTCAGGAGAATTAGAAATAGTAAACATTTGATTTCATATTTATTGTGGTTTTGTTGTTTAGCCACTGTGTAGTGTCTGACTCTTTTGTGACCCCATGGGTTTTCCTAGGCAAGAATACTGGAATGGGTTGCTATTTCCTTCTCCAAGGGATTTCCCACTCCAGGGATTGAACTCGCATCTCCTGCATTTGCAGGCAAGTTCTTTACTACTAAGCCACCTGAGAAGTCCTTATATTTATCTAAACAGTGATAATTTTTCTTTAATGTTTATGCTGCTTATCCTTGTTTTAGCATATTGTTTCAGGAGGTTATCATGACCCAGGCTGCATTCTTATTTTTAAAATAAAATACACAGAACTTGAGTCATAGAAGAGTAACTATAAATACTACTTTTTAAATTCTGAGTAGTTGTGGCACAGATTTCTCAGAATCTCTAGGACTTGTTGTTAATTGTCATTCTTGATAATGCCACATAATATGACTTCTGAGTAACTGATTGTCCCCTAAAAAACCAGTGGGATTTCACCAGACACCATGCCTCATACACGCAGAAACTACTGTCCCATGACAGTACAGTCTGTACTCTGGAGCTTGAAAATTCTAAATAGAAAAAAAAAAATTCACCAATGCCAACAGAGCTGCTTGCTGGAGGTGAAGAGATAGCATTAAAGGGGAAAGAGAAGAGTTAATTTATAGCATAGCAAGAGAAGTTGTATCGAATCATTGGCTTCTGCTTAACAGGGTAGGTTTTTTCACTTAATGCCCAAGTTGAAAATCTTTTCTTCAAATCCAAAAACAGGGCAATTTACACAGTGTCTTCAACCACCACATCCAAAGGCAGAGCAAAGAAAGTTGTCATTTGAGGGTATCTGGTTATAGTCATCTTGTAGGGAAGACTGACAGAAACGGAGCATTTAACATAAAATAGGAAATCAGAAGAGAGATAAACAGGGCTATGGATTTATAGCTGATGAAGAATATGTGTCTTGAAATCTTGATATTTTTGCAGCTGAGCTAAAAGACTGGGAATTCTCTGCATTTAATGTAAAAGCCACAATCATGAAAAAAAGTCCACTTTGGCCAAGATTAAGAACAGTATAGGCAATGAACAAAAGGCATGAAATCAGAATAAGGTCTGGAATGTACTAAAGCTGAGAGAATTCATTACAGATGCCCCCAACTGCAGATCTACCATGCTCTTAGTAGGCAAGAATTGGCACTGCACACAGTATATATAGCGTGCTTTCACTTTGTCTCTCTGCACACTTTAGTAATAGTTTGGTAAACTCCAGGTCATTCATTTCAGGATATTTTTCAATCATTTTCCTAAGCAGTTTTGTTGTTTTTCTATATATAATTAGAAACATTTAAAAGATAGTTATACTCAGGTGGGTGGACCTGTTTAGCAATGAAGCAGAACATAGACCAAAGTTCCAACATTCACAGAATGGTGAGTGAGCATTGTCAAGCATTGTTTTGCTTTCTGTTGGGGAGGTAAATTCCTCGAGAAGGTGAAGTCTTAAATGAGAAATAAAGTCAAATTTCTTTCTATAAATCTGCTCCATCTTCTCTCCTTCCCTGTTTCTCTTTCCCACCCTCATCCCCTCACTTTCTTTTCTCCTCTCTTCCTTAATTCTTTCCTTCTCTTCCTCCCCTTATCACACCTGCATCCTTCCATTCCTCTCATAACTGTATGCTGGGTAGCAAACACAGTGCGTATTTTACTTTTCTTCATTTTCCACTGTGCCTAATGAAAAATGCCCCTGAAGGATCATGCTCACTGGGTTCCTGCTATGGAGTCCAGTCTCGCAGCCCTGAAAAGATGCTCTCTGGTGCGTAGCTTTGCTGAGTTGGACACACACGGCAGCACTGAGATAACAGGATACTCAGACGATGCTGTTGGGTGAACTGAAGAGCGGCAGCTGCAAGTAAGAAGGGTGAAAAAACACTGTAAAGGTGTACCGAAGCATGGAGATGAGCAATCTGCCATCGCAGGAGCTCCTAGGTAACAGGGAAGCAGACAGAATGACCTGGTATTTAGAAATTGAAAACTGAATTTTAGCTGACTCTGAGGCCGTAATAATTGATACTGAAACTTCCTAGGTTGATGTTTTTCTGTTTTTCTTAAGGTGGGAAGCTTTCCTAATTGTCAGTCTCTTTGGTCCAGGATCACCACAAATGGTGTCAGTTTTGAAAAAAAAGTTGGACAATTTGGAATATAGCTCAGTATATTACCCACGTGACTTAATAGAAAGTATGAGCTACAGCGCTTTGGAAACATGGAGAAACAGCTGGCTAATCCTATGAAGAGTTATTTCATTGTTGTTGTTGTTGTTGTTGTTTTTGTCACATAGGATACACCAGACTGTACCTGACCCTTAAATTATTGATAGATGGATGACTGATCAATAGATCAAAAGATAGGTATAGGAGGAACACATATACAAGATTGTGGATTATAGCCAATTAGTCTGAAAATTCAGCCAGAGTGATGGGCTCTCCATTGCAATGCACTTGAAGGAAAGCTTTGTAGCAGATAAGAACATATCGAAACATGGAACTCAGGGACAGCCAGTGAACTTGGGCCATGTCTAAGGGCAGCCAGTTTGGAGCATCATAGTGTGTAGTGTATGGTTGACTTGCTTTATAAAGCAAATTTAGAAGAGTATGAACAACTTTCTTACAGTTTCTTTACCTTCAAAGAGGTGCAAAATATTACTGCTTCCACATGACAGTTCCATAGAGACAGTATTCTCTCTCTTATATGTTTGAGTAGGAGACAGCTAACCCAGAATCCTGTTTTTCTTTAACTTTAGTGTAGAGTTTTACAGAGCAAGAACATTTCCCATCTCACCTCAATAACTGGTCACAGTGGATACAGTTAGCAATCCCTTAATGCTATCTTTATTCTGCCCATATTCAAATTCCTTTAATTGTTCACAAAATGCCTTTGTAGTCAGGTGTCCAAACCAGAATCGATCCAGGACCAAGCATCACATATCATACACCCAGTAATTCTCTCTTGCTTTAGGAGGGAGGTTTTGTTTGTTTGTTTGTTTCCTTCTTCAACAGAAGAGCCCTATTTAAAAAACAAAACCTAACAAACAAACAAAACTCTACTCTGTTATCCTGCAGAAAACTTTCTTGCTCTCTGGATTTAGCTCTTTATTTTCTCCTAGTGTCATTTTTTTTTTCTTCACTTCTGTGTGCTGTATTTCTGATACTTTGGAAATTTAGCTCTAAACCTTGAGTTAAACTTAAGCATTAATAGAATGTCCAGAATATTAGATAAATCATGTTCTGTATCATAACAACACTGTGAGAAGAGCCATTGTTGCCTCTATTTTTAGCTGAGAGAGTTACAGTTCAGATAAGGTAATTTGCCTGCTCTCCCACAATTAATAATAGGAATGCCCCTGTTTTATGTATTCCAGTACATACCTACTCATTACTATGATATTTTGAACGGCATTTTCCAGGGCAGTGTGCCCAAGTTCTAATCTTTCTGTCTCCTGCTTTCTTTTTTCTTCTTTTTCTTTTCCTCCTTCTCCTTCCTCTCCTGTCGTCTTCTTCCTCTTCCTCCTCTTTTACGCTTTTATTGAGGTACAATGGAAACATAATAAAATGTGTGTATTAAAAGTGTACAATATGATACATAGTAGTTGGAGTATATTTTTGGGCTGTATTGTTCAGTGGGTCTACATGCTGTCTGTTCTCCAAAATCAAACTGTTCTTGATTATTTGCCTTAGCTTTTTGGTATAAGTGTTGAATTAGGTACAATAGGAATTCCAATTTTGTTATTTTATCAAAAAATTATTTGGCCATTCTAGGTCTTTTGCATTTTCTTATAAATATTAAGCTTGCCAGTTTCTACAGAAGTATCCCCTAGGATTTGTTTGGGATTTGCATTGAAAAGCCCTTCCTTTTTTAAGCAGCCATATCAGTCCTCGGCAGGTAAACAAGTTTCTTACTACTCAAGTTTTGTATCAACTCCAACTAACCCATGGTTTTGAAAGCCTCTGGCAAATGCTGGCCCTCACCAGTAGAGAAGTAAGCTTTAGCTGGCAGTGTTTAGCTGCAAACTCATTAAGAAATATTTTCAACTACTTTGAAACCCAGGCAGTTGAAGTAACTTCTTTAAAGGAGGGAGTGATACATTGGAAGTTAAGATCATTATCACTGTCCATTAATTTTTTTTTTGGTATAAATCCACTTCTTCTAGACTCTAAGAACTCAGTTTTCATAATTATTCAATAAATATAAACTGAAAGAAAAAATTCTACCAGAATCCCAGAAATGCAAATAACATTACAATGCTAATACAGTCAGTCGGAGGCCGCAGTAGTCCAGATTATCATACATAACTGTCTCATGGAAACTAATTTGACTTTTATTGTGCTGCTAAATGAAATTATTACATGATCTATAGATTATTGAGCCCTGTGGCAATGCTGGAAAGTGAGACACTGCTGTATCTTTTACTTCGATGGTTGCAAGGTTTTTAAAACATTTTACATACTAAAAGTGAGTAAAGAACACTGTAATGCTCAGAAACAACATAGTGAGTAAATAAATTACTTGCCAGAAACCATAAGTATGGCAGAAATAACGCAGCAAAGCATTTTCTCATTAACCATGTGCATCCAGTGATGTCAAGGCTTTGAAGAGAACTTGGATGCGAGAGCTAAACAATTATGAGGACAAAGTTATTCCTCTGACAGGCATGCCCACAACGGCACCCCTAGCTAATTCCTTAGCAATCTGCAGTGGATTTTGAATATTCTAGGGAATTCATCATCTTGGTTGGTGGTGTTGGAAACAATGTACCAAACATGGGAATTCTCAGGCTTTGAATCCGTTGGAAATGGTTCAGTCTGATTAAGGGCTTTATTTTTTTTTTTAAAGCACAGTTTTAGGCAACAGAAGAAGTGTTTGGAGGTAAAGTCATCTTTGTTACAGGACTTAATTTGAACATTACGGGGGACATATTTCTTGTTACAAGAATTGACCTTTGGGTTATAATTAGTATGTTAACAGCAATGGCTCAAATGAGTGCTAGTAGCTAAAATTTCATATCATTTGGGAGGTCTTCTTTGGACCCGTTTCCGAGATAGAGCCAGTACGCTCTGTTCTTCATGGCAAATAGATGGGGAAATAGTGGAAACAGTGGCAGACTTTATTTTGGGGGGCTCCAAAATCACTGCAGATGGTGACTGCAGCCATGAAATTAAAAGACGCTTACTCCTTAGAAGAAAAGTTATGACCAACCTAGATAGCATATTCAAAAGCAGAGACATTACTTTGCCAGCAAAGGTCCATCTCGTCAAAGCTATGCTTTTTCCAGTAGTCATGTATGGGTGTGAGAGTTGGACTATAAAGAAAGCTGAGCACCGAAGAATAGATGCTTTTGAACTGTGGTGTTGGAGAAGACTCTTGAGAGTCCCTTGGACTGCAAGGAGATCCAACAAGTCCATCCTAAAGGAGATCAGTCCTGAGTATTTATTGGAAGGACTGATGTTGAGGCTGAAGTTCCACTACTTTGGCCACTTGATGCGAAGAGCTGACTCATTGGAAAAGACCCTGACGCTGGGAAAGATTGAAGGCAGGAGAAGGGAAGGACAGAGGATAAGATAGTTGGATGGCATCACTGACTCAGTGGACATGAACTTGGGTAAACTCCGGGAGTTGGTGATGGACAGGGAGGCCTGGCGTGCTGCAGTCCATGGGGTCGCAAGGAGTCGGACACAACTGAGCGACGAAACTGAACTGAACTGAACATTTTGTTTTATTGTGAGAACAACCGTGCTTTAGATCATCACTGAAGCACTTGTCACATTTACTGCAGGTAAGTTCTTCATGTGTATGTCTATCCTACCACCTCGAAAGCTCTGATCATTCAGAGTCTGTGCTATCAGATTATGCCACCCCGTCGTCCACTAGGTACACCCACCTACCAGCCACCCAGGCCCATTTATTGAATATTTTATGACTTGACTACAATCCTCCACTCTACCTGGATACATCAAATATACTCTACATATCGCATAGTCAAAAGTGATTGTGTAATTCGCTGTCATGAACAGGAGAACATGCTGTTGGTTCTTGTGTGCTGCCTTTGATCTCAGTGGAATTAGCATAATCATTTACCCAGTTATATAAACCAGACTCCTTGGGGCAAACCTGACTCTGTCCACCAACCTGCGTTTCCATTTACTGCTCTGGTTCCTTCACAGCCTATCTACTATGAATATCTTTTACATTCCATGCCTTCTTTCCATCTTCATGGTTGCTAACACAGCCCAAGCTGCCATCTTCTCTCACCTAGAGTCCTATAATAGCCTATTACTAGGTCCTTCAAATCTATAATTTATTTTCCAAAATGAAGCTAAATTGACTATCTCAAAATAGAAATATGGCTGTGCTCACTCAATCTCATTCCTGTCAAAAATGTTTAGTGTTTCCCATTCCTCTAAGGATAAGGAAAACAGAAAGTCTTTATGGGACTGTGGCCCAGGTCCTGACCATCCCTGACGACTATCCCTCCATATGCTTGGCCCCACTCTCTGGAATCTTGCCACACCAGCCCTCTCTCCTGTAATTCGTCCAATGTGCCACTTTCCCTTTCTAACAGGGACTTGACCCATTCAGCTCCCTGTGTCTGCATACCCATCCTTTCTTTGTTATAGCGTAAATTCTTAATCACCCTTGACCTCTACTCAAGCCAGTGCTTCCTGAGACAGGCTTGCTTGACCCACAAGCTAAGCTAGATCCCATTTCTTCAAAGCACCCACCTCCTTTTCACATGTCCACTTTGCTTTTTTCACATGTTCCTTCATTCTGTACCTGTCCCATCTTGACTGCCTCACAAAGTCAGATTCTGCATGAAACTGGGACAGAGTCTGTTTGGAAACTTGCTTGTTACGGGAACTCAGTGTGTATTTTTGTTGTTATTCAAGAGATAAATGGATAAGAGTATGAATAGATACGTGCATAGCAAACCTTAGAGCATAACATCACATTCAAAATAAGAACAATAAACTAGAACATAGTGTTTTTTATACTTCTTTATTTTTCATGTTTCTTATATTTCAGTCAAGCAACATCTATTAGTGAAATTTTAGTTTCTTAGTTTTTTTTTAGTAAAGGAAAAAGTGAATTCTTTGATTTTTTTTCTTTTACCTTAGTTATTGGGCTTTTTATATAAATTCAGTATTCTGGAATAACCTTTCATCTCCAAACCACCCACTTTTTAATTCAAAATTCACAATACTCCACAGCAGGAAAGAAACCTTATTACTTAGTCTAATGAGAATAGGCTTATTTTACTCCAATCTCTGATGTTCCATAATGGCCATGCTTTTAAAAAGGGAATTGTGATCATTTATTTTCATTCATTTTAATAAATATCAACCACCTACCAGATGTCACAGGGCTTGATTGTGAGACTATGGACGTGAACAGGACCACATACTTGTTCTTTTGGTATGAAGTTCGCAGACAAGCTAGTGGTCCAGAGATAACAGTTATGTTTAGAGCCATGATAATCATTTGTTGTAACATTTAATTATGTTGTTGCTTGAGTATCCTGGGCCTTTCAAAACACTTAATAAATAATATTGACCAAGAGTGGCGCCTTGATAGGACCATTCAGACTCACAATAACAATTTTAATAAACTTGGGAGTCCTCAGAATCAAATAGGCAAATGGTTATACATGACTGGAAGAAAGAAACATGACTTTATTGTGAATATTTCTAATAATCAATCACTTTTTAGGATCAATCTTTAGCCTAGAGACTGTATCCCCAGCCATAAAATTAAAAAATAATAATAATAATTTATTATAATTTTAAAGAACCCTGAGAGGAATAGAAAATATAAATAATACCTATAATACCCTAAGCATGAAACTCAGTGTCTGTTCAAGCAAATTAAATTTTGACAAGAGTAAGAAATTAAAGAACAAATCGTTTTGAAATATCAATATTAGAAAACTTAAAAGAAACACATTGCTTAATTGAACATCTCTTTCTCCTAACATTTGCTTCTTGAACACCAAATTCCTTAAAGCAATGATTCCCATTTCTCCAGTTTCTCCCCATTGTTATTTTAATATTGATTGAGACCTTGGTATATGCTGGAGAGACAGTAGGCCAATAACTTTCCATAAATCATCTCATTTAACTCTGCAGAAAACTAATGACCCAGGAACAGTTATTATCCCATTTCATTAATGACTAAAATTGAGGTGAGGTGAAGATAAATTTAAAAACTTATTCAAGATCATACAGCTAGTAATCAATAGAGTCAGGATTTAAAACCATGGCATCCAACCCCAGTGTCCTTAGTCATTTTGGTATGCTCTCCTCTAATAAAATATTCTTGAAACTGAATTAAAATTCAGAGAAATAAATAAGGCACAGATTTTAGGAGGGCAGCTTGTGGCTTAGAAATCAAATAATGGATTTCAAATTCTAAAATGTTGGAGGACACTGCCTTTCTCCTTCCCCATGGAAGTGGGGGTGGTGAATAGCCATCTTGGTAAGAAGAAAATGGATGGACTCTATTTTGAATGGCTCAGTGGATCAGAAGCCTCCAGCTGGATTTTAGCAATTTTTCTTTTTCTTATGGTTTTCTTTCTCAAAGATCTTAGCTGAATTTGTGGGGGAACTAAATCAAACTTTCTTGGCCTTTCCTATTTCTTGGGAGTTTTGTTGGAGGGTGTTTTTGTTTGCTTTATAAAAATGATTGTTAGTTTTAGCTACAAGTCTAAAATTAAAATCTTGCAGTGAGGTCAGAGGAAAGCACTTTGAGTTGGTGGAGTTACTACAGGGCTGGGAACTGTAAACTAGAGTAACTCACAGTCCAAAGATGACGAACTTGAGCAGCTTGGCTGGGCTGGCATTAAAGGGCAGATTGACATGCCACACAGAGTGCCTTCCTCATGCAGAGGGGCAGTTCTGAAAAGGACAGTTTGCTGGGAATGAGCAGGGGGAGGTGAGGCCAAGTCATCTGCCACAGTCAACTTGTTGCTCCTTGTAGATACCTCAGGGGTATGTGCTGAGGTTTTTCAGGTGAACCAATTTTGTCTTTCTATTTTTAATTATTTGTGGTCAGCGATGAACTTTGGTGCTCATTTGGCATGGCAGAACATGCTAATTGAAGATTAACCTACCTAACATATCCAAGTATCTGTGCAAGCAGTTTTAACTACTTGCTCGTTTTTGACAAAATGATACACACAGGCACATACACAGGTGTACTTTTTACTAGAGTCTTCTGGACACAGTAGTTGGGGACTGCAGCTTGAGGGGGAAGGGAGAGAGTGACACATGGTATTTACAGTGTATAACTTAACAGAATATTCGGGTCCCTCCTTTTAAACATGTCCTTTATTGACCTCTCTGTGGAGACACTTTGATAACACCTTAGGTCCCAGACTCACTCTATCCAATCATTGTTCTCTTTCTGTTTCTTCTCTGCCCGTTCTTCTTTCTCCTTTCCCTCTTCCTCTCAGAAGCAGGGGTGGCGGGGGGAGGGGGGGTGGGCGCGGGGGGGACAAACAAACAAAAAAACTAGGAAGGAAACAGGGAAGAGAGGAAACAGGGAAATCAGTGGAAGGAGAGAGCAGAGAGGGAGGAAAGATAAATATACAAATGGCCAGACCTTTTATAAAAATAGAATTTGAATCTGCCCAGAAACCGAAGTCCTTATCTACAAGAACCAGCCCAGGAAGCTAGCCTGCTACAAATGAGATTTACGAGAAGTCAGGGAATTAATTCCCTGGTGGGTCCAGTAGTTGACTCCTTGCTTCCAGGGCAGGGGGCATGGGATCGTATAGAAAGTCAGATGACTATCTCTAGTAACAATCCAGGAAACTAAGCAATAATGTCTCTAAACAATCCACCCCAAATGACCAGGGTTTGGTTAATAATTGACATCTCTAATTTTTGTCCTCACTTTCACCTTAGCACCAACCAGGGAAAGTCAGATCTGTACTCTCCCAATGGCAAAGGATGCCCTACTTCTAGTTGGCCCACCTACAGCTTCTTTATGCCAACAGCCTCCGATTACAACAGAGCGGAGGCCTTCCACTGTAAAACTTTTGAGTCTTTGCCAGAATGCAAATAACAGTGTCTGACTCTCTTGTGGTAGTAGCTCTAAATAAATAGCCTTTGCTTTTCTCATTTAGTTAGTCTTTGTTTATTTCCACAGAAAAAAAGAAAAAAGAAATGGAGAAAGGAAAAGAAAATTTTAAAATCCCATTATAATTGTTACTTTAAATTTTTGTTTATACTTTCTATATATCAAAAGAATCGTAAATTTATTGTGAGTGAGAAATGTATGTTTTGTGCATCTTTGTGTCTCTCAACATTCCTAGCTAAAAAATTTTAACATAGTAGATATATTTTTTTAATTTATTACTGAATGAAATGAAGCAACATAGCAATATGCAGACCCAAAAGAACCTTTTAATAACTTTGATGTGACTTCGATTTCAATGGGAGAGCTCAATCACAAAAATGTAAAACACACATCTAAGCAGTAACTTTTTGAAACTCCTGAATTTTGCTTCTTTCCTACTACTTCATGCTTTTTCTCACATTTAATCTCTGAACATACATATATAAATTATATTAAAGGATATATTTATTTATCTATCTCATATACATCAGTTAATTCTTTCATAAAAGGAATGATTCTCTTAAAAATTACACCCCAATTTATATGTTGGATAGAAAAATAATATTTTCAGTGTTATGAATTTTTATTTTAAATGGGTAGCTTTTTTGACTATGTGATTAAACTCCTGTTTCACTCCAAATTCTACTGAAATACCAGTAATAATGATGACAGGAATAATAATAACACTATTCATTATATAGCTACTGTATAGTAGTATTACTTTTATACTTTTATTACTTTTATACTTCTAATATATAAAAGTATTAAAAGAAAATAATACCACAAGAATGCTGAAAGTGGTAGAAAATGGGAAGTCTCTGGACAGAAGATTTTAACCCATTTCTGTAAGACAGAAAGCCAAAGGCACCAAGTAGGGAATTCCTAAAGATGCCAGAGAGCATTTGTTTATAAAGTTATGTTTGTTTATATTTATCATATTAGAAATCAACACTGAGAAAATTGAGTACTATTGATTTATTTTTAAATGGCAATCATAAAGCCATTAAATTAACATGGAGAGTAACTGTGAAAAACAACAAAAAAATAATGAAGAGTGACATTGTTCATACATTTTTGCCAATCTCTTTTATGTTTGGCTTAAATGAAAGACAACTGGATTATCATATTTGGTTCTGCCTATAATCTGTTAGGATTTGGTTTTTGGGGTTGCTCTCTAGGCAGAAAATCTGCCTTCACACAGACATGCCGCTGCAGCAGGGAGGAGTAATTTAATAGCTGTTTTGGATCACTGTAGACCGTCTGCTCTGATACATCAGAATAGTTGTAGAAGTTGAGCATGGGGACCAGAGCTATGGATCTACCTCAACATGTCTAAATTCTTTACAAAGTTTTCTTATAGTCAGAACTGTAAATGAATAGAAGCAAGAAAACTTGGGACTTCCCTGGCGGTCCGGTGCTGCATTTCCACTGCAGGGGGTGCAGGTTCCATCCCTGGCTGGGATCCCACGGGCCTCGAGGCACAGGCAAAAACAAACAAAAAACAAGAAAACTAACGGCGCCTGTTAACATGTGTCAAGTATTTGATTCTACAACTTAGTATAGAATGCATCAACACAATAAGATGGAGTGATGTATGACGAGAATGACAGTTGGTGGATGATATTAATAAATTGAATAAAGCACTAATTTTAAAATCTAGTAACGAGTGCATGGGTGTTCATCTGAACAGTTTTTCAGCTTCTCACTATATTTAACATTTTTTCATTAATAAAATGTTGGGAAATTTTTTTTTAAAGTTGCACACAAACAAAAAACATAACAAAGTAAATGAAATAAAAATCACCCTGTCCTTGCTATCAACAGTCTTACTTGAATGTCAGCTGTAGGCTCTTCTTTCAATAAAAGGCTCAAAAACTGCCCCACTTTGGGTTGGCAAAGGAGAAATCTTAGCTCTGAACAAAGATCTGAGATGAGGAAACTAGTCCTTTCATAGTGGTACCCTTTTCCAGTGGTAGTTCTGTTACAGGGACTTTTTTTTTCAATATTTCCATTTTAGAAATATGCCTTAGAGGTTCTTGCGGTTTGTTTCCAAAATTGATTCTTGGTCTAAACACGACATAAAGTTCTTTGGCCTCAGGGAATAAATATTTAATTTTTCTATGAAATTTGAACATGCCTGTTTGAACTTTGTTGTAATTTATTGTTGTTTTTATGAGAAACTTTAAAATGTAAGACATGCTTATGAAACAGTTACAAAGAGACCTCTACAGGATCTCCAGTTCAGAGGCCAAGAGGGAGATATTAACAGGAAAGAGAAATTGGTGTCAGCAACAAAAACAGATTATTCAGAAACATTAAAGGTCATCACTTAGATTTACCTTGTGATATCCCTTCTGGTTTCAATTCTTTTTTTTTTTTAGAAACAAAACTTTTATTTTCATATAAATAAAGCCTATTGAAGGCTTGAACTTTATTTTAATTGGAGTATAGGTGCTGTACAATGTTAGTTTCTGCTCTACAAGGAAGTGAGACAGCTATATGTATACATATGTCCCCTCCCTCTTGGACCGGTCCTACTTAGTGGTGGCAAAGAATGCTGGCCATAGTGAAAGTGGCATGTGTGGAACCCACATTTTTCTTCTCACTTTGTGAAAATAGACGTCAGAGTGAGTAGGAGTGAAAAAAAAAAACGAAACAAAACCATGAAGTCCTTACTCAGGTAGAGCCCTGAGGAGGATTCCTGAGTGTCTGAGTCCTAAAATACAGAAGACTTGGAAAATCATTACATGCATTTCCTTTCTTCTTCTTTAGCCTTTCTGGAAATTACACACAAAATGTAGGGAAGTTTCAGTTATTTTTGGTGAAATGGTTTGCCATGATCTCTCAGTGCTAGTACTGGAAATCAAGAATTGAAGCCGTGAAAAGGAACGATACTGGGTCATTGGTAGAGACGTGGATGGACCTAGAGTCTGTCATACAGAGTGAAATAAGTCAGCAAGAGAAAAACAAATGCTGCATATTGACACGTGAATGTGGAACCTAGGAAAAATGGTACAGAAGAACCTTTTTAATGTTTTTCTTGCAGGGCAGGGGTAGAGATGCAGGCAGAGGTAGAGAGGGGGTCTGTGAGCGCAGTTCATCCCCTCCCACTGTGTCCGCGTGTCCCTTCTCTCCTCGGGGCTCTACCTGAGTAAGGACCTCATTGTTTTCAATCCTACTCACTCTGACGTCTCTTTTCACAAAATGAGAAGAAAAATGTGGGTTCCACACATGCCTGTTTTACTATGGCTAGCATTCTTTGCCACCACTAAGTAGGACCACAGTAGAAAATCCTACAAGACCTTTGTCTTTATCACCATCTTCATTCAGAGAAATAGGTGCTGAGAGATTTGTTGCTGTTGCTTTTGTTTCTTAACAAATATAAAGGTACAAAACAGCTCAGCTGCTCTTCAACTTTTCGCTTAGCAGTGGAGACCTAAAGTTTCATCTGTTAAGATAAAAATTAAGATTTAGGAAATGCCCAGCCAGAAACTGCTAAATGGTGAGTTTGGCTTTTCTTAGCAGTTTTAAAATATGAGATGTGTATTTTAAGTGATATAAGAGAGACTCTTTGCACACCCTTTACTTCACTGCAGATATTGAGGTGTTGAAGAAAAGTGACTCAGTGTCAGGACTAAAGGATCTCAGAAGCTAATAGCTTATGAATACCCAAAGCGCCTCACAAGCCTGTGTAAATCTCCTCAATTAACCTTCTTCTTAAAAACCAAGAAGTAAATAGATTAGTAAATAAAAATAACCAACTGAACAACACATCCAAGGCATTAAGGAAGCACATGCAATATGTAGTATTTTATAAGAAAACTGAGAGGGAAAGAAGAAAGGGAAGAGGTTTAGACAAGGGTATGGACAGGGAGTATGGACAAGGGTTTCCCTTGTGGCTCAGCTGGTAAAGAATCTGCCTGCAATGCAGGAGACCTGAGTCTGATCCCTGGGTCGGGAAGATGCCCTGGAGAAGGGAACGGCTACTCTCTCCAATATTCTGGCCTGGAGAATTCCATGGACTGCATGGAATTCATGGGCTCCATGGGGTCGCAAAGTCAGACAAGACTGAGCAACTTTCACTTTTTTTGTGGACAGGGAGAGGCTTTGAGGGGATTGAGTCAATAATGTGAATCAGCTCACATTGAGAACCCTATTTATGTCTCTGTTATAAGTAACAGAGATCTAACTGATCCCTTAACTTAATCATCCAGTTCACCTTGGCCCTGTCGAATGTGTAATACCTAGTGTTTATTTTCACCCTTGCTACAGGATGGGTTGGATTGAATATCCAGGGAATGGAAGTTCCTTAAACATTTTGTCTCACATTCAAACAGATCATATCACTTATCATGGTTTCTCAGTTTTGGTATCTACCAAATGGAAGAAGCCAGACTCTTAGATTTCACGCAGAGTTCCAATACATTTCAAAAACTCTTGGAACCGGCTTTGGACAGACACTCAGGAGGTTTAGTCTTGCCTGTAACACTACCTCGTTAGTCTTCAGCAGAGTTTTTCCCATCCTGAGTATCAGTTCCAAAATACGAAAAACAGTAGTGAACTATGAAGTTCTACCCTCTGTCTTCAGGAAGGATGTTATAAAGGACCTGGGGAGCTGATGATGATGGAGAGTGACAATCACTAACATTAATCAGACACTAATCAATATAAACACTATTGTAAATATTTTACAAATAATATTTTATTTTATTCTCCCAGAACCCTACAGATGATAAATCTAAGGCATATTCTTACAGTTAGAGAGACAATGTATTCCAAGAGTATCACTGATTCTTACAAATCTACTATTTTTTTTTAAACCTCCTTCACCCCAGATCTGTTGAGATGTCAGAATAATCAATGTGTATAAAAATTCTTTAGAAATTTTAAAACAAAATGTAAATGTGAATTATTATTTGACTCACCAGTCAGGACAACATGCAAAATATGGGGCAAGCCATTTGCCTCTTTTTCTGATACATTTCCATCTTAATTTCATCTACTCTGGTGATTTGAACTTTTCTTTCACTTCCACCCTTTTCATCTATCTTTTTATTTCATTATATTGCCCAGGAAATCCCATGGACAGAGGAGCCTGGTGGGCTACAGTCCATGGGGTTGCAAAAGAGTTGGACATGGCTTAGCGACTAAACAAGAAATTCCAACAAAACCTTAGATGTTGTTTACACCCACTATTGAAGCTCTATTTTCAAATTGTAAATAAAGTCTAAGTACATTGTCACAGATTATTTCCCATTATAATGAGTTTCAACAGTAAAAATAGCAACTGTTACCAGGCTGCCTGATGTTGTGTCCCCAGGCAAAAGGGTTATTTGGGAGGACTTTTAGAAAAAGCAGCCAGGAAAGAAAGGATAGGAAGCAGAATTGGTCAGAAGGAGAAGTTGAATACAGTATAGAGTTGATGAAAGTGGCAGCCAACTCTGCAGAGAATTTTGAAGCTTCAAAGCTATTCCAAGTTGGCATGACTAATCTCTCCTCCCACCTAGATTAGTCATTAATGTAGGCAGTCCCTCAGCAGCGGATATGATTTTGGCTTTCTCCTGGAGAGACAAGTTCCACAGTGAGCTGACTCCTGAAGACTGGCTGTCCCAGCAACTGTGCTCATACGTTCATTTCTAAAGAGTTAAACTGACCACACATCACAGGGGGCCCCAGCTAGATTTAGTTCAGTTCAGTTCAGTCGCTCAGTCGTGTCTGACTCATTGCAACCCCATGAACCGCAGCATTGCAACCCCATGAACCGCAGCATGCCAGGCCTCCCTGTCCATCACCAACTCCCAAAGTCCACGCAAACCCATGTCCATTGAGTTGGTGATGCTATCCAACCATCTCATCCTCTGTCGTCCCCTTCTCCTCCTGCCCTCAATTTTTCCCAGCATCAGGGGCTTTTCAAATGAGTCAGCTCTTCGCATTAGGTAGCCAAAGTATTGGAGTTTCATCTTCAGCATCAATCCTTCTAATGAACACCCGGGACTGATCTCCTTTAGGATAGATTGGTTGGATCTCATTGCAGTCCAAGGGACTCTCAAGAGTCTTCTCCAACACCACAGTTCGAAAGCATCAATTCTTCCATGCTCAGCTTTCCTATAGTCCAACTCTGAGGTCCATACATGACCACTGGAAAAACCATAGCCTTGACTAGATGGATCTTTGTTGGCAAAGTAATGTCTCTGCTTTTTTATGCTGTCTAGGTTGGTCATAACTTTTCTTCCAAGGAGTTAGCGTCTTTTAATTTCATGGCTACAGTCACCATCTGCAGTGATTTTGGAGCCCAGAAAAATAAAGTCTGCCACTGTTTCCACTGTTTCCCCATCTATTTGCCATGAAGTGATGGGACCGGATGCCATGATCTTCGTTTTCTGAATGTTGAGCTTTAAACCAACTTTTTCACTCTCCTCTTTCACTTTCATCAAGAGGCTCTTTAGTTCTTCCCTTTCTGCCATAAGGGTGGTGTCATCTGCATATCTGAGGTTATTGATGTTTCTCCCGGCAATCTTGATTCCAGCTTGTGCTTCCTCCAGCCCAGCATTTCTCATGATGTACTCTACATACAAGTTAAATAAGCAGGGTGACAGTGTACAGCCTTGATGTACTCCTTCTCCTATTTGGAACCAGTCTGTTGTTCCATGTCCAGTTCTAACTGTTGCTTCCTGACCTGCATACAGATTTCTCAAGAGGCAGGTCAGGTGGTCTGGTATTCCCATCTCTCTCAGAATTTTCCACAGTTTATTGTGATCCACACAAAGGTTTTGACATATTCAATAAAGCAGAAATAGATGGTTTTTTTTTTCTGGAACTCTCTTGCTTTTTTGATGATCCAGCAGATTTTGGAAATTTGCTCTCTGGTTCCTCTGCCTTTTATAAAAACCAGCTTGAACATCTGGAAGTTCACAGTTCACGTATTGCTGAAGCCTGGCTTGGAGAATTTTAAGCATTACTTTACTAGCATGTGAGATGAGTGCAATTTGTGCGGTCGTTTGAGCATTCTTTGGCATTGCCTTTCTTTGGGATTGGAATGAAAACCGACCTTTTCCAGTCCTGTGGCCACTGCTGACTTTTCCAAATTTGCTGGCATATTGAGTGCAACACTTTCACAACATCATCTTTCAGGATTTGAAATAGCTCCACTGGAATTCCATCACTTCCACTAGCTTTGTTCATAGTGATGCTTCCTAAGGCCCACTTGACTTCACATTCCAGGATGTCTGGCTCTAGGTGAGTGATCACACCATCGTGATTATCTGGGTTGTATAGTTCTTCTGTATATTCTTGCCACCTCTTCTTAATATCTTCTGCTAGATCTAGAGGAACACACAAATTCACCTCAGAGCAAATCTTGGTTGAGAGAGCATTCCTTGAGTAACCTCCTTTAGTTATGCAGGTAGTATAATTTTAGTAGACACCCACTGCCCTGGAGTTGTGCAAGAGGACCTTTTGTGACCTCAAAGCCTCTTTTCCAAATATGCTTTGATAAGCAAAACTAGTCACTGGTAAATTTGCTAAATATTATCTGAAAGGGAAAAAGTAGAGCCCCTGACCTCTTCCCTTTTGAGATTTAACACTATAGACAATCTTCTACATCTCTTCTGAGATATTACTGAGATTTTTTGGCAGGAAAGAACCGGCAACAAAACTGAGGGAGAACTTCAGTTCAGTCACTCAGTTGTGTCTGACTCTTTGCAACCCCACGGACTGCAGCTCGCCAGGCTTCCCTGTCATTCGCCAACTCCCAGAGCTTGCTCAAGCTCATGTCCATCGAGTCGGTGATGCCATCCAACTATCTGATCCTCTGTTGTCCCCTTCTCCTCCTGCCTTCAATCTTTCCCAGCATCAGGCTCTTTTCCAATGAGTCAGTTCTTCGTATCAGGTGACCAGAGTATTGGAGCTTTAGCTTCAGCATCAGTCCTTCCAATGAACATTCAGGACTGATTTCCTTTAGGATGGACTGGTTGGATCTCCTTGCAGTCCAAGGGACTCTCAAGAGTTTTCTCTAACACCACAGTTCAACAGCATGAATTCTTCGGTGCTCACCTTTTTTTATAGTCCAGCTTAGCAGATCTGGCCCAGTAATCCAGTGGTTTCTTGGAATCTGAAAGGTTGTACTCAAGATGAGGTAGATTCTCTTGTTAATCTGTCTGTTGCTATAGGAGCTCCAGTCAATAATTTAGAAGGAGAGAAGGAAAATTATTTTTTCCCCTTTACAAGTGTAAAGCAGGGAGATTAGAAGCTAAGATCGGTTGCTACTTAGTCAAGGTAAGTGTGCAGCATTGCTGCAGATGTCCAGAGGTGTGAACTAAGAAAAGCAGTGTAGCACTGAGCAAGAGTGCTTACAACTAGATGAGATGCATTTTCCCTAGTTGTATCTTATTTGCCTTGGAAATTTCAAATATTCATTTAATAAATATTTATTGAGTGACTACAGTGTAAGGAGATCTCATCTCATCCCCAGACACTGGGGCTACAGCTACAAACAAAACAGACATAATTTCTGCCTTTAAGGAGCTTAAATCCTAGTAGCAGAGGCATAAAATTAACAGGCAGCTAAGGAAATTAAATCATCTCAGATGGGATCAGAATGAGGGAAATAAAGCAGAATAAGTTGTATGGAGAGTGGATGGAAAATGCTGGCTCCTGACCAAGACTGTCTCCCCTACTGAGTGAGGTTCTGGGATTACTTAGTGATTGTGGAAAGTCATTAGGAGGCAGGTGCTGAGTATTCTCTTAGTTATACCAGGAGGTAGTGTTTTAAGTAATTAATTGGAAAAATTAAAAGTGACCTTACTTGTACTCCAAATGGTGAAACCAACATAGATCCTATACCACTACCACCACCACCAACAACAACAAAACTCTTAGCCGGAGGGCTTGAGTCTCTGGGAAACAAAATTTCTCAGCTAAAAGGTCCAGTTTCATCTTCCCTGCTTCCTTTCTCACTCCAAATGTAGATTTAATATAAATAGGAGAAATGATACTGAACCACTAAATATTTTATAGATGCATGAAGGTTAGCCATTATGTATGTTCCTGGATGTGCCTTCTTCACAGCTATTTGCAGCTAATTATGAAACAGCCTTAAGCTCTGTCTGAGGTGGCTAGGAGGTGGGGAAGTGGAGGGAGCCTTTAATTGCCATAGAGAGGAAACTTTGTAAACATATATATAAATATTTCAGAAGACAGAATTAGGAGAAATATAATTCTATAGTGTGAATCCAATCTCATAGAATATCTAGCATAATCATTTGTATGTGATAGGTGCCCAATGACCATTTGTTGAATGAAGACTAAAAGTCAAGACTAAGCAATGAACATCACACATGCACACACCCTTGAAAGTATTGTTTCCTGATTTTCTATCCAGTAAGCACATGTTCTTGATAGACTGTTTTCAGTTTCTCTCATACCCTTTCCCATTTGGTCTTTCATTGCTTACTATATATAGCTCCTCCTTAGATGGCGGAGGGGGGGAAACTTGTATCTCTCTTTTTTAAGGAGTTGTTATGGTAAAGAGATTTAGACATAAAAGAAACTCATATAACAAGATAAAATGGGGATTGATGATTTCGCTGATATTTTTTTAAGCTGTCCTGCTTTAGCAATGTAATTCCAAGGTGGCCTAAGCAATATAATTCCAAGAGAGAAAATTGCTTTAAATTATACTGTCTGTTTCAAGCTGAGTTAAACTTCATTCCATGGTTAACTAGTTGCTGTATGGAAGTAAATACTTTGTAGTTACTTTAGTCTTCTTGCCATGTCTTCATGCAAGAAAGGAGATAATTTATCAAGCCATAGAATATCATCGAAAAAGATCCAGGAAAGTTATATCTTGTCTTTAGGAAAAGTGGTACTTTTTGTTGTTTCACGATCACTCTTAGACCATTCTTTCTTTGCCTGGGATCTGGCTAGAAGTGTTAGAGTCCTTTATCTGTACAACTTTTTCTTCAGGTAATTTCCCATCCAATTCTTTATCAAACCAGTGGCAGTGTTCCCACTGTCCAGAGATGAGCTGTTCCCGCAACACTCTGTCACGTTTCTTTCTTTTAGTGTCTATTTATCTATCTTTTTTGGCCATGTTGGGTCCTAGTCATGGCATGCAGGAACCTTGTTGTGGGCTGTGTTGGGTCCTAGTCATGGCATGCAGGAAGCTTGTTGTGGCACGCAGATCTTTTGCTGTGGCACACGGACTTCTCTCTCATTGTGACCCCCAGGGTCAGTAGATGCCCCTCATGGGCTCAGCTGCCACAGAGCATGTGGGGTCTTAGTTCCCTGACCAGGGGTCGAACCCCCATCCCTTGCACTGAAAGGCAGATTCTTAACCACTGGACCTCCAGGGAAGTCTCCTCTTTGCCTTATTTATTGAAAAAAAAAAAAAAAAAGACATTCCATATTGGAAATTGGCTTTGTAATAGGTATCTATGCCCAGAGAATTTAAATCCATGTCTTTCTCATGCAATTGACAAGCTGGAAGGAAGCTTATCTTTCTAGAACTTGCCTAATCCCATGGCTCTTTCATGATTGCAGGGAATAATTTGTTATTGTTGAGAGGAAACTTTTTTTTTTCCTCAACCCTCTCAGGGTTCCTAGCTGGGTCTGAAAATTAAACTGACAGACTGACAGGAGAAAAAGCCTACAGGTTTATTTAATGTAAGTTTTATGTGATACAGAAGCCTTCATAAGAAAACAAAGACTTGAAGAAATGATTAACCCCAAGTACTTTCATGATAGGTTTGATGAAGTGTGGACAGTCGTGGAGAAATATGATAAGTGAAAGGCTATGGGGTGAGTGTAATAAATCAAGGGAAAGAGTAAGGTTTGTTTGTTGAAATTATTCTCTGTGTCCCTCTGTCCTTGGGAGTAGGGATGTTCCTTTCCTCCAGAGGTAAGGAGGGTGCCACTCGCATGAGGGTCTATGAGGTTTCAGGGAGGAGGGCAGTGGGAAGGTGGGACTAACCTTCCTGTTGCTGTTATTTTCTGACTCCTTCAGTGTAAAATATTCAATATGCAAAGCTACTGTATTTTGGAGTAAAGTCTCCTGAACCCCATCACTATCTTTGCATCAGTATCTGTTCTGAAAATATCCCCTTCTAATGATAACCATGAGTAGAACTGACCTCAGAAATCAAGAACATGAAATTGTAGTTAAAATGAAGACGTGTTCACAGCATAGACTTCGGATAGTACACACAAGTTTGTAGGCTAATTTCCCAGCTAGTGATATGCATTCTGAGCTTAGTCAAGAAGTTTGAAGGTGTGAAGGCTAATATTTTGGATTTTGTTGTTGTTGAAGCTATACATACAGAAGCTATGTATAGGTAGAGTTGAAGGAGGTCCTGGACATGTTTCTCTAGATCATATGTTCTCAAAAGAGGTAATAGCACTCCCGAGGGGCAAAACTGATGCTCATGTGGTAAAAAAAAAAGTGACATCTAGGTAATGTTGACCAGAGAAACAAGAAAAAATGAATTTGGGGTCTTAGGTATTGCAATTCAGAAAACACAGTAAAACCAAAAGAGTGTTCCAGGGAAGAGAACAAAGTCAGGGACTTACAAAGGCGAAAGCACAAGGTTGTTAAAGTTGTCTGACAGGAATTATGATCAACTGATTCAATAAAGGAAATGTTTGTCCTCAAGAAATAGGCTGATGTGAGTTATTTTAGGGTGAGGGTCTGATAAGTGTCTTGAATTTCTGGAACACTGGGTGGATGTTTTGGATGCTGTGTTAAGACAGCTAGAGGTCAGAGTTCACATGCGTAAGTCACCCTTCTTCAGTGGCCTCCCCGCTCCACTTTAGGGAGCTCTCACAGCGAAATGAACCCCATTTTGATTTTCCTTTTACACTATATACACATGTATGAAAGTGAAGTGAAGTCGCTCAGTCATGTCCGACTCTTTGCGACCCCGTGGACTGTAGCCCACCAGGCTCCTCCGTCCATGGGATTCTCTGGGCAAGAATACTGGAGTTGGGGGCCATTTCCTTACATATATATGTGCACACACCTAGACACGTACATATATATTTATGTGTGAGTACTTTGGGAATGGCAACCCACAACAGTGTTCTTGCCTGGAGAATTCCATGGACAGAGGAATCTAGTGGGTTACAGTCCATGGGGGCATTTTTGAGCAACTTACACACTTTTTTTTTTAACCACAAAGTAATCAATTTTTGTTGATGCACATATAAAATAATATATATTAAATGTATATGTATTATATAAACAGGCAGTGTATCTGTAGTACTAAACTTCAGTGAAGGGTGCAATTAGGAAAAAATTATCTAAAATCATCCCATAGGAGAAAAATAAATTGTGACCAGTTTCTACCACCTTTACATTGCTCGTGAAGAGTTGCTGGATAGAGTTAAAAGAAGTAACCTATTAAATCAAATACAATGTATTCTCAACTGGCCTTATTTTTGGTATCTTCAATCACAAAAGGTTATATTTTGAAACCAAGGGCTAACCATCAGTTAGATTCTTTGAACTACAACTTGCTTAACAAATAATATTCTATAGCCTGTCTTCACTAATCAAGCTTGCTTTAATTGTTCCTGCAAATTGCATACCCTCCAAGTCACATAACTTAGACAATGTGTCTCATATAACTTAGACAATATGTCACAAGACTCCTTTAATGACCCCTCTATAGATAACACCTGACAAATGAGTCACTCTGTTCACAGTTGCTGAAATCATTTTTTCAGGAACTTAGAGTCAACTCTTGTCCAGCTCGAGTTCAAGCCAGTGTAGACTAGTTGGAACCACCAACTCTCCAACTGGGCCTGGGCAAGTGGCATCAAGGTTGACCTTTTGATGTCAGAGGGACAAAAACCTCAATCTCGGATCATTCTAATGTCCCCATTTTCTGAATATGCCTCGCATGAAGAAGGATATAACTCAGAGCAGTGATTACTTACGTTTTTCTTGCCTCAGTCACTTCTCCCTGCACTCTGTCCGCCCTATACTCTTCACTCATGACTATCCCAAGCTCCTTCTCTTTGGGGAGGTGGATCTGAGGCTTGTTCTGTTGTCTCCTCACTTAACCACCTCATGAATAAACCTTTTGTCTGTTGCAAACCTCAATGTCTCAGCTTTTGGATTGCTGCCTGTTGGGTAAACAAACCTGGCTTGGCAACACTTTTATTATTGCTATCGTAAATAAACAAACTCTGTGAAAGTAAAGCTATTCCAAAAAACTTCACTCCTACCACCTCTAAAATTCTATCTGGTTAGATATAAAGAGTGGGAGAAATTATGGATAATAATGAGAGATTTGCTTCAGCCGGTGTGAGAAAGAGATACAAATGAAAATTTGTGGGTGGGCTAAGAAGAAATTTTTGCCTGAAATGTTTTGAAAACCGTCTGCAATATCAAGCTGGAGCAACTGTTTGCAAGACAATTGTATTTCAGACTCAGAGGAACTCTTCCTTGCTGGAAGTGTAACCTTGGCCATGGCAGAAATAAATGCTCATGGAAAGTGTTCTCCCTCCTTCCGTGTGAATGCTTTCGGTCCTGAGGCCTCTCGAGAGTAGAGACAAGATCCTTTTCATGGCATCAGCCCTATTCACGGATGTCAGCAGGGAGTCAGAAAAGAGATACTCAGCCAGGGAGCTGCCTTTTTTCCTCGGGGAGCCTGCTGCTCTTTACAGGTGATGAGAAAAAGGTGTGATTCTCAAATTTAATGAAACCCCTGAAATTTGAGGCTTTCAGTTAACATCAGGCTGTGCTAGAGAAACTCTTGGCAGGCTGTGTTCCTACTGCTGACTGGCTGGCTGGATCATGGATAATTCTTGTCCTCCTCCTTCCCAGTCAAGGTAGTTTTAGCAAAGCGTTCAGTTCCCTTCAACCCAGCAGGGGGAAAACACGCAGAGGGTGCCCCTCAAGGTGCCGGAAACTCTCCTGGCAGCTGCTCCTACCTTCTCCTGCCTGTGCCCTCTAATCAGGTAGCTGTTCAGTTATCTCCAGTGAACCCTAGCTGAGCAATTAAAAAGGCAAACACTTCCTGAGAATAACACAGCTGGAAAAACTGATAATTCGCCTTTGCTCATGACTCAAGGCATATTTAGATATTACCTTGGAGCCTGGCTTAGTTGAGCTTTGAAGAGGCCTTTCCCTTCCCACAGGGATGGGGTAGAAATCTACAAAGGACAGTGGGAAATTCTTGCACAATCAACAATCTTCACAGCCCTCTCACCCTCTTCATTCTCTCCTCCCAGTAAAAACTGTATCTCTCTGGTAGTAATGGCAGGTCATATTACAGTTACTCTGATTGGCTGGTCTTCCTGTGATGTTTGATGCCGCATGGAATCTCTTTTTCTCTTTAGTAATTGGGGTTGCTCTGATTGCAGAGCTGATCACATGAAGAATTATTTCCTTGGTCATTACCTCATTCTTCTATTCTCAGCCCTTTTCCTCTCCCCTCTTCTGTCTGATTTCTGTCCACTTCAAATGACCCTCAGGCTTTTCAAAACAAGAATGTCAAAAAGAAATAGTGCAAGCAGAGCACAAAGGGACAGAAGGGGGCCGGAGATTGCCCTCCTCTTACTGGGAGTGGCTGTGCACTGAAGTACTTACAGATCTCTGAGAATAGTTTTTCCTACCAGTGGAGCTGGTAGTAGATATACTCTTATTTTCATAAAGAAATGCTGTTGTATTCTCTGAGATCTTTAAAATTATAGTTAGTTTTGACCTAAGAGATACCATCTTCAAAACTATATTCTTATTAATAGAAATAAAACCCAAGATGTGTGTAAATATTATACAGCACAGGGAATGTAGCCAAAGTTTTATAGAAACTTTAAATGGAAGACAATCTGTAAAAATTTGAATCAGGTTGTAAACCTAGGTAATTGTAAATTTAAGTTGTAAACCTAAAACTTATGTAATATTATAAATCAACTACACTTCAATGTAAAAAAAAAATGTGTGTAAAGATACTGGCTGGATGGCATGACTGACTCGATGGATGTGAATTTGAGTGAACTCTGGGAGCTGGTGATGGACAGGGAGGCCTGGCATGCTGCAATTCATGGGGTCGGAGAGTTGGACATGACTGAGCGACTGAACTGAACTGAAATACACTGCACCTTGGAAATTTGCAGAATTAAAATAATATCTGTGTCATTTGTAAAAAAATGTAAATGTAAAAAAAAGTAGGGTGTAACCTAAGTGTGAACTAATAATATTGGCTAAACAAATCATGGTATGTTCATGCCATGAATTACTAAAGGAGAAAAAGGATTATGTGAATGTATAGTTATTAATATTGTGATTTGATATGGGCTTCTTTGCAACCCCAGGGACTGCAGTACAGCAGGGTTCTCTGTCCTTCTCTATATCCCAGAATTTGCTCAAACTAATGTCCACTGAGTCAGTGATGCCATCCAACTATCTCATTCTCTGCCGCCCCCTTCTCTTCTTGCCTTCAGTCTTTCCCAGAATCAGAGTCTTTTCCAGTGAGTCAGCTCTTTGCATCAGGTGGCCAAAGTATTGGAGCTTCAGCTTCAGCATCAGTCCTTCCAATGAATATTTAGGGTTGATTTCCTTTAGGATTGATTGGTTTGATCTCCTTGCAGTCCAAGGGACTCCCAAGAATCTTCTCCAGCACCATACTTCAAAAACATGAATTCTTTGGGCACTCAGCCTTCTTTATGGTTCAACTCTCACATCCATACATGACTACTGGGAAAACCATAGCTTTGACTATACAGACCTCTGCTAGCAAAGTGATGTCTCTGCTTTTTAATATGCTGTCTAGGTTTATCATAGGTTTCCTTCCAAGAAGCAAGTGTCTTTTAATTTCATGGCTGCAGTCACCACCCACAGTGATTTTGGAGCCCAAGAAAATAAAATCTGTCACTGTTTCCACTTTCCCCCCATCTATATGCACATGTGCTGCATTTAGATGGTAAATTTATGAATAAGAGAAGAGAAGGGCCTTCCTCCTTTGAGGCCAACCTTTCAGCTCTGTTTCAGGATCCTATATCTTCATGGCACTTCTTGCATTAATAATATCTCTCAGGAATGCCTCCACCCAGGATACCCGTTCTTTACTTGCTGACACAGGACAATTATGAAGTAACTGGAGAAAAAAAAATGTGGACTAATCATCTTCCCTCTGGGCCTTATGTTCTCCTTTGTATAATGAGGGAGTTTGACTGAATTTTTCAAAACCTTTTTTCCTCTAATAGCCTATTATTGTCTGTGTTGTAGTTATTAATGATGGAGTTTTGTTTTGTTTTGTTTTTGTCTTTTGGTGACTGAGATATGCATATGATGAATCTATTTTTGGTGGGCAGCTATCAGCAGCCCTCAAATCACAGGGACAGGTAGTTGTCTTTCCACCTGGTCAGCCCACACACAGCGCTAACCTTGCCTGTGTAGAGAACAGAGAGCAACCCCAACAAACAGGCATCATGAAACCAGAAACTGTTTATAGCAAGTATACATAGACAGTGTGTCTTTGATGTTTAGATGATGTGAGTCAAATTAAAAGGTGTCATCAACTGTCTCATTTGTGGTAGCCCAGAAGGTTGCTTCTCTTCCAGACAAAGGGAGGCATGAAGCCCCAGGAAATGTTCACCGATGTGTGTAGGGTATGTGGTGAACACATACAGGGCTGTGTGTGAGCGTGAGAACAGATAAGAAGGACGTTTCCTTTGTCCAGATAGACTGCCCTCACCTTTCCCCATTTGTAATAAATTCAACGCTTCCCCCTTTCCCTTATAAACATCGTTTCCTTCAGAAATTACTCCTCATGGATGTCACAGCCCATCTATCCGGCCCACTCTGAGCTCCATAGGAGATGCTGCATAATAGTTAGAGCTTAACGACTGCTCCACCCTGAGGCGTGGGCTTCCCCTCTTTCTCCAACTGCCTTGACTTTGCTAGTAGATTGTAGGTGATAGGATAGACTTCAGGTAAGCAAATTGCTGAGACTTTTGTCTGTGAAAAATGAGGGGCTTTTTATTGCCTCCATTTCCCTCCAAATCTCCAGATACTTATTGCTCTAATGACTGTATTTTCAAACAGGAGGGGGGAAAGTATCCTTTTGTTTTAAATCTTTTTTTTTTTTTTTTTTTTAGTCACCAAGTTGATATATTTTGTGACTAGAAAGAAATAACCATCCAAATACCAATATAATGTTAACACTTTACCCATTTGGGAAATAGATGTTCTGGAAACATGCTTTACTTCTCCCCTTAGACTAAGGAGATGTGGCAGAATTTTCTTCAATATACATTTAAGTTCTCTATTTTTTTGTTTTTGTTTGGTTTGGTTTCTCTTTAGAAGCCAACCATTTTTTTCCTTCTGTGAACGCTTAATGTATCTGATTGGAGCTGAACTCTTCTTAGCAAAAATTTACATTGCTTACTCATTCACATGTGCCAAGCCCATAGTTGATAAATTCTTTCTGTATTCACTTTACGAGTAGGCCACAGATCACTCAATTTCTGAGCAGACCTACATCGTAGACACCTGTATTGAGCTGTAACAACTAAGACCCAATAGTATCTAAATGAGTATAACCTATGAGATGATCTAGTGAAAGGTACCATTAGAGATAAACCCTGAGTCCATATTCAATGACCATCACAGGTCTAGAAATAAAGTTTTTTTAAAAGTCTAGCTCTTGAGAAGCTTATAAGTTGAGAAGAAATGCAGGTATCAATGAACATAAGCAGATGTAACTAATACAAAAATATTAACTCTCTGTTACCTAGTATTGTTTAAAATGGAACATTCTGGTTAAACTCTGGTATCTACCAAAGACTTACCTTTCACTGGCAGTAAGTTCAAAATCCAGTCTCTTAATTATTAAGCTATTTGACATTATTATAAACATAATAGTACTGTATATATATCTTCTGAAATGCCAGTTAAAGTTATGAAAAGCAGAATGTTAGATAATCAAGATTATAGACTTAAATGTCACAGAATCATTGAAAGCTATGCTAAGTCTTACATGAGCTTATTTGTATAGCTATGCTTGTATCTGTATATAAATATGTCCATCAGCATGCATACGAATGTGCTTATAAAATGGCAATAACATATGTCAATGCAGGAAATTAGTCCTTTCAGAGGGTGTAACCTGTGACTTGATGAGGACGGACAGCTGCTTTCTTTCCACAAATATGTATCATCTCTGTGACACATTGATTTATATTCAGTCTGGTTTTGCAATATTTCTGACGACTCCATTCCTTTACTGTGGTTTCCCGATCACCAGGTTTTACTGTGTTTCTTGAGCCTGAAAATCTAGTAATTGCCTTTCCTACATGTATGTCCCACTACCCCCCTCTCTATTTCATCTCATTCTTCACATGACTATGTGTGATAAGCACCTGTGAAATATAGCCACTAATCACTAAAATAGTATGATTCCTTCAGTTGACATAGAAATTCAGAAAACTCTCAATCCATTTTCTCTGTAGTTTAGGACTTCAATTTAATGACCATAAAGTTGTTTTACAAAAGTTGTCTTACATAAAGTGGTGGATACAAGTAAGTGCCCTGAACTTCCAATATTCTATGCATTATCACCTTGAATGTCCATGGAAAGCTAAACCACTCTGTGCTGCTGCTGCTGTGACAAATAATATATTAGAGTGCTGCTATTATATGGATATGATGAATATCTCTTTTCCATCATAAAGAGTTCTGAAATATTATTTTGTAGCTTCTCATGTATTTTCATAACTTCTAAAGTTGAGTAAGTAAAGTTATTCAGGGTGTTCAGGTCCAGGAGGTAATTGGTCAGAGAGTGAAAATCTGGCATCACTGGTTTCGGCACATTATTATCTTGGTACCTGTGCTCTAATGAGTGCCATTCAAGGAGGCCAGATGCATCAGCCGAGGAAAGAGCCTGAAGAGGGACATTATTATCATAGATATTCATTGCTGATGTTGATGTGATTATTTTGAGAAATAAGGAAATCTGCCAAGTGTGTGGTGAGATCATGAACCGCCATCTTTTACAATATAAAATGTCTTAACAACAGAAAAGAAGTTTAGGACATGTTTTCTCTGGAAAAGAATAAAGTCTCATCCAAGGGCAGAACTAATAATATAGAGTCAACATGAACGAAATAAACACATTGGTTGAAGGATGGTGAACATCCTTGAAGAAAATGATGTAACCTAGGAGTATAAAATCACAGTGCGCACTTATAATAGGTTTCTTTCCCTTTCTTACAGAATAAAACTCAGATCCACAAGACTGAACCATATAATTCAAAGATGTTTTACTATCATTAGAAGGCATTGGCTTCTGGATTCAAAGAGCAAAATCCTGATGAAAAAACTTCTGATTATGATTATGATGGCTGGGAGGCTGGAATCTGTAATATAAAGAAGAAAATATTTTTATTTTTTTCAGTCACTTTGGATGCAAGAAAAAGCAGCAAGGTTGTTCCTGGAATATTATTAGTTTTTTTTTAATGGTAGTGTTTGAAAAAGCAGGCTTGGGTGACATTCTTACCCTTTACTACTGGTGCAACAGGTGGTTTCATTAAAATTTGAATTTGCCATTGCTTTGTCTTCACTATCCTATGTTTACTTGGCAATTTTCTAATTTTCTCTATCCTCGGGGGAAACTATTAAGTCTCCTGTTGAGTTCATTAGCATTGCCCAGTAAATTAAAATGTAGGAGACAGCTTGAAAGGAACAAGAGAACACTATTGTTAATAAAGCATCTTACCTGAACAAGTTTTTACTAATCAGGCCAGGGAAAATATAGCTATGTTAAACAAAAAGTGCCCTCGCAGGAGAAGGAAAAGAATCCCTGATTAAGGGAGAAAAGGGCTAGTATTCAGCCTGACTGGGGGGATGGTACTCTGACTGCATTTGTGTAGAATCCCTGGCATATTTGATTGACTGCAGTCCATGAGGATGTGTTATTCAGTCCAGTTAAATGGAGACATACTGAGACGTTATTAGGAAAAGTGAATTGTGAGGAAACACCTTCTAGTGATCGCAAAGGGTAGAGAGAGGGGGCTGCATTTCCCATGGATCTTAGTTCAATCTCTCATCGTTTCCTACCCACATCAGTCATCTATTCAGTGTCTAATGTTCCTGTGCAAAGCTCAAGACTCCCATCCCATCCAAACTTGAAATCCTGAGCGTGATTGTCCTAAAGTGAAAGTCTAATCATGTCACTCATCTGCTGAAAACCCTTCAGAGTTTCCCATAACCTGAAGGATAAAGATCAGAATCCTCAGTCAAGCAGAGAAATCCCTGTTAGTCCTGGCACCAGATGACCTTTTCAGTTTTATCTCCTGCTGCTCTTTACTTCATACACACTTGAGCATTATTGTACAAAACCCCCTTCATTCTCCCAACTTGCCATACCTTATCCACAGGGTCGTTGCACATGCTGTTCACCTGTCAGTGATGACCATGATAATCCTCCCCATTGCTTTTATTACTGGTGAGCAATTATCCTTTCTTTAAGACTGAGATCCAATATGATCTCATCTCACTGTATGTATGTGCAGATATATGTACATCAACTAGGAAAACACTTCACACACAAGAGCTGTGAGTTGAGTTTATTCAGTGTCTTTCCAAGGACTATAGCCTGGAGACAGCCTCACAGATAGTTCTGTGGATGTGCTCTGAAGAGGTCAGGGGAGAAGTCAGTACATGCGTGATTTTGGCAAAGGGGTAGGGCATTCAAGCGCACATCTCATAGAAGGTTACTGCTAATCATGAGGAATAAATATCTCAGGTAATAATTCTAGCACTTTTCTAAATATGGGAAGATGCAAGAATCCAGGTTCATAAAAAATTTCTCCTGAAATATTTCTATCTGAGGACATGTTCTCTCTGTTTTCCTAGAGCCAGTTTTCCTCATCTTCACCCTGAAATCCTTTTCAGAGTGCATTGCAGGTCAGTAACTGCAGTGGCTGACTCAGTCCTTGCAGAACAAGATGATGGGCAACACTCTTTGTTTTACATGTATATGAATACACATGTATATACATATGCATACACAGAGACAGTCCTGTCTCTATTTTGAACAATAGTGTGAGACCATAAGATGATGGTACAAGCTAAAACCAAGTTCAGCTCAGTTCAGTTCAGTCGCTCAGTCGTGTCCGACTCTTTGCGACCCCATGAATCATGGCACGCCAGGCCTCCCTGTCCATCACCATCTCCCGGAGTTCACTCAGACTCATGTCCATCAAGTCCATGATGCCATCCAGCCATCTCGTCCTTAGTCGTCCCCTTCTCCTGCCCCCAATCCCTCCCAGTAAGATTATTTTAATAATCTATGAAAAATTATCATTGTTTCATGAACTTTGAGAAGAGTGAAAAAGTTGGCTTAAAATTCAACATTCAAAAAACAAGATCATGGCATGCAGTCCCATTATTTCATGCCAAATACATGGGGAAACAATGAAAACTGTGACAGATTTTATTTTCTTGGGCTCCAAAATCACTGCAGATGGTGACTACAACCATGAAATTAAAAGATGCTTGCTTCTTGGAAGAAAAGCTATGACCAACCTAGACAGCATATTAAAAAGCAGAGACATCACTTTGCCAACAAAGGTCCATCTAGTCAAAGCTATGGTTTTTCCAGTAGTTATGTATGGATGTGAGAGTTGGACCATAACAAATGCTGAGCACTGAAGAACTGATGCTTTTGAACTGTGGTGTTGGAGAAAACTCTTGAGAGTCCCTTGGACTGCAAGAAGAACAAACCAGTCAATCCTAAAAGAAATCAATCCTGAATATTCATTGGAAGGACTGGTGCTGAAGCTGAAACCTCAATACTTTGGCCACCTGATGCAAAGAACTGACTCATTGGAAAAGACCCTGATACTAGGAAAGATTGAAGGTAGGAGGAGAAGGGGACGACAGAGGATGAGATGGTTGGATGGCATCACTGACTCAATGGACATGAGTTTGAGCAAGCTCCAGGAGTTGGTGATGGACAGGGAAGCCTGGTGTGCTGCAGCCCATGGGGTCACAAAGAGTCGGACACAACTGAGTAACTGAATTGAACTTTGAATTTTTTGTTAATAAAATCATTGTGTCAGCTATAAACATATAGAGAAGTAAAAAAGTCATAAACATGTATTTAATACACTATGATTAAAAACATTAGAGATTGAAATTGAAAACCTTTAATTTCCTTGTCAAGAAGGTAACAGTGCTTTCCTCGTCCTCATGTTATAGAGCAAGCATCTTTTCTATATCTTGGCAAGTTGTCATATCCTCTATAAGTTGGAATCAGCTTCCAACATTTTGTGCTTTGAACTTTCAAGGTCCTGAAGTACCTCGAAGGTTCTCTTTAACAGAAAGATTATTTTTGCCAGGATCACTTCCTCTGATACGTCTCCATCCTTTTTGCTATAGTCTCTTTTCTCATTTCTATTCACAAGTTTGCCCTTATTGAGTTCTTCTGGAGGCATAGCCAGGGTTTCTCAAGTGGCAGCAGTGTCAACATTCCCTCAGCCAATTATATTTTGTTTTAAGTTCAATTTAGGTGTCACTTCCAATGTCATCACTTTTTATTTCTTTGTACAGATTTTAGCTTTGGTAGCTACTTTCCTCTTTTAGTTATTCATACTTAGAAAATATCATATGAATTTGCAACTAGGAAATAACAAAAACACAACTACACACTTTCTTGTCTGTGAGGAATCAATGACAGAATTGAAAAGAACTGATGTGTTCGTCACTGATCATGATACACATCTGTTATTTACATTATTGGTGAATGAAAAAGCTGGCAGTGGGGTTGTCATTTTTGTAATTACTCATAGTAAATGTACTGTGGAAATTAAATTTAAACCATGTTGTTAAGAGACTGGTGGTTTTTGTGTAAATTATGTATCATAACTAAATTTCACATGTATTAGAATGGTGCAAAGCAAGGACTATGTGTGTGTTAGTCTTATAATTTATTTGTAAGCCCATTTTTCCATCTATACTGTAAATTCCTGTGTATCAGACACATCTTTTGTGTCACTTCTGATGTTTTTGGCTACTTCCTTTACACCACCTGGTATTTGACTGGTTTCAGATGAAAAATTCCGATTGTGCCTAGTCTTATGTTCACATTAGGCACTTCTCATCCCTAGTTCTCCATTTGTATGGAGGCGTCATATATGGAGGGGTTTATATGGAGGTGTCTCCTGTATATATGAGATGTCAGAGGATCTGCTTTTCTCTCTTCCTCTAATTTAGATACATTGTGTTGAGACTCAGGAACTTGTATATCTTCTCAGGTTCTTATAAGATCAAGAAATCTGTTGCGCTGAACCAAAAGCCAAAATTTGATGCTGACTCCTCAAAAGTTAACACACATGGATCTGGGAACTATGGGACATAGTACTGGCCTTTCACATCATCTCAGAGACCTACTTCTAGAATGTACTTGATAGCCTCACAGACTTGGCTTCTGCTAGGTTACAGTTTCTCATTCCAAAAAGAGGAATAATTCTTTTCAGAGTAGGGTAAGTATTCCAGTGAACTGATTCCTCTACTGCCATGTGGTTACTTTGAGCTGTTCATGTCAGTAGATCAACAGACAAGGAAGCATTTAGTATACTTACAGAGTAATGAACCTAGAAAAACAAAAATGTATGTATTTTTATATATGGAATTGAAATTAGCCAATGTAGGTTAGTGTCAAGGAAACTGGGCTTCCTCGGTATCTCAAATGGTAAAGAATCTGCCTGCAATGCAGGAGACCCAGGTTCAATCCCTGGATCTGGAAAATCCCCTGGAGAAGGGAATGGCACTTCCCATCCTTCCCATTCCCATGGAGTGAATTCTCACTTCAGTATTCTTGCCTGGAGAATTCCATGGACAGAGTCTGGCAGGCTACAGTCTATAGAGTCGCAAAGAGTCAGACATGACTAAGCAACTAACACACCACACACACACACACACACACATACACACACACAGTAGGAAATAAGTAGTATAATTGAAACTCAGGATTTACTAAAAGACATCTCATGATGTTTTCCTGCCAGTAATAACAATAGTATCACTGACCATCCAGTATTTTGTTCATCTATTGCGAACAGATGACTTATTGGAAAAGTCTCTGATGCTGGGAAAGTTTGAGGGCATAATGAGAAGAGGATGTCAGAAGATGAGATGGCTGGATGGCATCACCAATGCAATGAACATGAACTTGGGCAAACTCCGGGAGATGGTACAGGGAGGGAGGGGCAGGGAGGCCTGGCGTGCTGCAGTCCATTGGGTCACAAAGAGTTGGACATGACTGGATGACTGAACAACAGCGATAAAGATAGAGAATCATTGGAACCATGGCCCGAGAGAAACCAGGCAGAAAGGACCCTTTAGGGATGTGATTTTGGTCATTCCACTAGGCAGGTTACCAGAAAAGTCGAAGCACAAAGTGCTGGTGAGGTGGAATTTCTCTTGTCTGAAGGATATAAGAGGAAGAGGATGAAAATCAGCAGCATCCTCAGAACACATTGCAACAGCAGAGAGTACAGCTTCTTTAGAGAAACTTCTCGCACCAAGACCATTCAGAGGCTGTGACTGGCCAACTGTTCAAATTGTACCACCCTTCTTAAGAAAAAAAGTGAGGTTTACCATTTTGTCTTGAAAATGGAGGCCTCTATTGTAGAGTGGGAGCCAGGCTGGTTGCTCTTCTCTACCATCTATTGTGGGAGACTTCTTAATGATATACCGGTCATGTCGGCTTCTTCCTGTCCTGTTTCTCAAATTTTCCCTATCATACGGGGGGGATAAAGTGCGTTTCTCAATAAAGTATGGGTGTGTGATTTTTTGTTTAATATAAATTTATTTATTTTAACTGGAGGCTAATTACTTTACAATATTGTGGTCATTTTGCCATACATTAACATGAATCTGCCATGAGTGTACTGGTTTTTTTTGTTTGTTTGTTTGTTTTGTTTTCTTGCTGGGGAGACCTGGTTGAGATACCCTGTAAGGCAGAGAATGAGTTTGCTTGGCATTTCTTGCCTTTTAGTATGTATTCAGTGCCTGCCTATTAGATGCCAGCTACTGTAGTAGGTATTTAGTCCCTGAAAACATGCAGACACAGTCCCTTCCTTAAAGAAGGGAAATTCAGCAGGGAGTTGGTAAGACTGGAATAAGAGGAAACAGAAAGTAAGAACTATATGAGTTTCCCTGGTCTTCAGTGAAGGCCTAAAGATAAAGTAATACTGCAGGTGAAATTTGAGGATGACTACCAGTGTTCTTGACTGGAGAATCCCAGGAACAGCAGAGCCTGGTGGGCTGCCGTCTGTGGGGTCGTACAGAGTCGGACACGACTGAAGTGACTTAGCAGCAGCAGCAGATTTCCAAGCCAACAAGACAAATGAAGAGTTTATAGGCAGAAGGAGTAGAGATGCAAAGGTATGAAGGCGTGCTAGAACATAGCATATTCAGGAGGATAGCTGGTAACTCAGAGGAAAGACTGGCCTGTGTGAAGGGTAAAAGTGAGAACTCAGATAATCCAGCAGTGGGGGCTTTGGGCTCTAGAAAGAAACTGAAACCTTATCACGAGGACAATAGGTAACCATTAAGAAGTTTTCATCAAGAGGCCAGCACAAAGTTATTTTCTAGTTTGAAGGGCTTTTGGAATGTAGGGGAAAGGATGGCCTAGAAAGAGGAAGCAATTGTAATTATCTCGCTAAGAGACTATGAAGCCTAAAGTAGACAGTGCCGGCATGAATAAGAAGAAGGAAGATGCTGAAGAGACTTGTAAAAGGTAAAAGTGATGCTGCTTGATAATGTTTGAGGTGGTAGGGAAGAGAACAAAGAATAAGTAGTCTATGACGATTTCCACCTTTCTGGCTTAAGCAATACTCTGAATTAGGAAATTCCCCCGAAGAGCTAACTTTTTCTCCCCTGGAGATCTAGCAGCAGAGTGTTTTGGTACAGAGTTGATGTTTTGTAAATTTTTAACTGATTCTAAGTGATCCAAGTCCTTTTAATACAGCTGCTTATCCAGCCCTGCAAATAGATTCCCTTTGAGAAAGTCAGCATGAATTAATATTGTTTTCTTAAGGAATAATTTAGATGTTTCTCTCTTAAATAAAAGTGATTAAAAATGTTCAACAATAAGTAAGGAAAATGTTTTGACTCTATTCAGGCCTTGAAGCTTAGTTTCCACATTTGTGAGTCGAGTATTCGGCCATCTGGATTTTCCACATGGATCCATTTGAAAGGGAAACTCCAACGGTTTATAATGCTAAATTAACTTGTTTCAAGGGCCAAGTGACATATTTCCTTCTTCTTGACTATCTTGACAGCTTACTTCTTTGCATTTCATCTGTGCACATATTTGGGAAGAAATGCGTCTTTCAATGTGATTCCTGACAGCCATATTATTTAAGATTCAGTGTGTTTTGCCTCCCGAGAATGCAAGTCACATTTGTTAATTTTGATTTATAGATAATGTTTGGTACTCCACTCATGATTTTCACTTAACACACTTAATGAGCATCAGTTCTCACAGGGCCCCATATGTGGTCTGAAAATGTTATTTACAGCCTTTCAAGGAGGGAAGTGTCACAACAAGAACTGAGATCTCAGCAGGCAGCAGAAGGAGTCAGAGCGCCAGGATCTGGGAACTTCACGAATGCAATTTCAGTGGGTCACATGCTCAGAGATGAACCTCCCTATAGACAGTAGGTGTCTATTTAGCCAGATAGGATTAGAATAATTACAAAGTTTCAAAATTCCAAATGTCACAGGCAACCAAAATGCCATGTTGATGTCTTCCATATTGAGAAACTAAAGGGCATTTGAATTTAACAAGTAGGTCATGGCTGATCACCACACATGTATTTTTAATAGATGACAGAGGAAGAGGCCAGAGTGCAATAGACTGAAGTAAGAATAAAAGTGAAGGAAGATGGGCAGTGGTTGTAGCTTTTCTTATAAGAAGTTTACAGTGGTGAAGGACAGGTGAGAGATAAGATTGGATTTTGATGATGAGATTAAGGCAGTGGTGGAGAGGAAGGGTTTAACACTTGTCCTATAATGTGAAATCTTTGCATCTATTTTTAGTTGTAAAGGAAAACAGCCAGTAAAGAAAGAACATTTGCAGAACAAAGAGAAAAGGGGGCTTGAATAGTGCTGGAGAAAGGGGGAAAAATTAGGTCACATAAAAAGAAAATAACTGATTGTGTTTACCTACAATATTGAAGCAAGACTTTGGCTTATTAGGTCACACATGACTCAGGAAACTGACTTCAAAGAAGATTTATGGTGAAGCCAATACAATAACTTACCTTCAGGACCTGTGACTTTCACAGGCTCCCCCTAAAAATTACAGGGACCCTAATAATGTTGCTCTTGGTCATATGTGTTTGTACAATTTCAAAAACATGTGATGTTTTTATAATTGATAAAGACTGCTGTATATTTCTACTCCAGCTTCATCCCCCAAGAGAAGGGGGATGCTTCTCCTTGTGTCAGGTGACCAAAGAGTGGCTGTGGGCATTTGAGGGATCTATCTAAGTAGAATTTAATTTAGGAATATATTGAGTTTGTTTTTAGTGAAATAGCAATGTGGCTTATATTAATAGATACAAATGTAGAGATAAATTTTGACCATTACTTCATCATAGAAATATCCTGCAGAAATATTCCTACCATCCTCTATTCTTTCAGGGTCATCACATTAAAGTGGATGACCGCAGGTTGTCTAGCCAGATGAAGGTAGCTATGTGTTTGGTACCAAAGGATGTGGACAATGGAGCAAAAACAAAATGCATGAAGCCAGAAGTTAATCTTAGGCAAGATTCTCCAAACTATACAGCTTATATAAGAAAAAAAAAAAAAAAAACTCAAAAAAGCTCCTAAAAGTTGATAGCACTCTAAAACTTTTATGACTTTTTTAATAAGTGGTAAAGCTGATACTTTTTAAAACTAGCAATCATTAAAACATAACAAGTTAGGGAACTCCCTGGTGGTCCAGTGGTTAGAACTTGGTGCTTTTACTGCCAAGGAGCAGGTTCAGTCTCTGATTGGGGAACCAAGATCTTGCAAGCCATGCAGCCACAGCCAAAAAGAAAAGTTTAGCCAATCAAAATAAATTATCTATTTTTCTAGTGGAAAGTATATTTTAAAATCCTTATAAGAAGGGGCTTTCAGAAAGTGTGTAGCTAAATCATATAGGATCAAAAAGAATTTAGAAATGTCAAGTAGCTAAGAAAAGTTATACTATTCTCTGAATTTTCTCATAACTGTGCTACATATCATATATTAAGCATATTAATTTTTCCCAGAGCTTTCTCTTCATCCATTTTTGCACCTGATTTTGTATTCATAAGTTTGTAATCTTTTTTTCTCAAAGAGGGCTCCCACAATTGTACAAATTTTGAGTTGCACAAAGTCTGGGTCCACTGTGGCTTGGGCTGAGTGTCCAGCTATGGGTCAAGGAACTCCAAATTTGAGAATAGGAGTGAGCCGAGATGGGGAGCCTGGTACTCTCCTACCACCAGGAAGTGGAAGCCTGACTCTGTGAATTGCCAGACTGATCATAAGAGCAGTGGGAGGAAAGACTATGTTTGGCCACAGAGAGAGGGAAGGTGATGTTTGTAGAACATCACAACTATCCGGACAGCATGGTGGACACTTCCCGCATGCTAATTCATTTTGTTCTCTCAGTACTAATATCTGATCTTCAGTGAGCATTTACCCACTTAGCATATGGCAGAAACTTTTCCATGCATTTTGCATATATTACTTATTCAATCGTCACAATTCTAGGAGATTAGTACTATTATTATTCCCCATTTTACTGGTGGGGAAGTTTGAAGGACTTTCCTCAGTAGTACAGCCATGAGCATACATGGATTTTTGTCTTCAAAACTACAACTTTAGCCCCTATCGTGTGCTTGCCTTATACCACCATCAGTCTATTTATTTATTTATTTATTTTTGCTCCTCAATGAACTGTTAGGACATCCAGGTAATCTGAATAACTTGTTCAAGGTCACATAGCTTGTGATGGAGCTAAGATGTGGAAATTCTTCTGAATGGTTTCAAAACCAGTACACTTTTCTGCCGCACCACACTTTTCCTCATTAAGACTGGTTATCCTGCCTTATGGACTCACCAGAAAACCTCCAAATATGGAAAACGTCCATGTCAGTTTATTGAAACTCAGAAAGAGTGAGCCCTTTTCTTGTCTGGTACTCAGTCCTCAGCTAACTACAGCTAGGTGAAGAGTTTGGAGAGAAAATCCTGAAGCATTTGGTCTGTGCCTAGTAGGACAGTGCTCTTGGGCAAGACAGAGAAGGTCAGCTAGATTAGAACCGTCAGGAGACAGAGTGGAAAAGCAGGCACTGGATTTAGAGAGGAGAAGGAGAGGTTACAGCTCAATGCAGGTGTAGTTTCACAAATACTAAGTGACCCTTTAACAGAAAACAGTGAGATAGATAAATTCTTGTAAGCTTTGTTTTCAAGATCACTTTCTATTTGGGGGAGGATTCTTTTGTTTGCTTTTTGTTTTTTAAGTCAGAGAGATGTCCTTCTCATTATACTTGTCATTGCAGATCACTTAGTAAACTATTAAGTGTCTGTGACATGCTGCAAAATGACAAAGTCAGTTCTTGTTCCTTGAGCTTTTATCACCCAGGACAGCCAGCACTGGCTAAGCTAAGTGAGCGGAAGATTTTTAAAAATAGAATTGTCACGAGTTATCAATAAAATGTATTTAGTGCTGTGGCCATACTAATTTGGTATAAATTAACTAGATTGTAAATCACCTAGGAATTGTGTTCTAGTTTGAGGATAGACATTCATAAATAAAAATTCTGAACAAGCACAAGTGCTCATGACATGACATCCAAAGTCAGAGAAGGGAGTTAACTAACAATGACACTTAATCTAGGTTTAAGTGTTGAGTAATTCTGGATATATAATGTTTTTTTAGAAAAAGAACAAAATGAGACTATGATTATCAAGAAAGGGGTATAAAGTGAAAATAGCATGGTATGCTGGGAGACTGGGGGGAAAAAAGTTTGCTTTTGTTGGAGACTGTGGCAAGCGATATTTGATAGGTTAGGTTGGGTGTAGATTTTCAAGACCACACTGAGGAATCTGGACTTCATAAAACAGAGAATTATCAAAATGTAAGAGAGGTCAATTGCTGAGTGAAGTCTACTGTTTTAGGAAAATTGATTAGGTGTCAACATGCAGAGTTATTTGGGAAGTTCAAGAATCCTAAGAGAGAGATTGAGTGCAGGGAAATCCTATAAGATATTAAAGGCTTCGAGCATGTGATGTTCAGAAGCAGAAGTAAGGTGAGAAGTACTGGAATTCACATGTTTTAAAGATGAAACAAGACTCGATGACTCTGTAACATAGCTGGTTGTGTGAAGAAGGATGAAAGCATTTACTTGGTAGATGCTATGAGGGCAGGATGGAGTGTCCAAGCAGAGTGCAAGAAGGAGGCTTCATGCAGTGAATTTCAGCCTTCATGGGGGAGATCAGTTATCTGTGGATGTGAAAGAAGAGACTGTCTGCAAATGTGTGACCTGTATGTTTAGGATACTGAAATCTCTAAGACATTACCCTGTATTCTGTACCCAAGCTCACCACCAGTCATATTTCTATTAGTAATTGTTTACTTGGTTATACACACAACCACACACACACACACACACACACACACACACACCAGGAAAGTCCTGGCTAGAGATCATGAATAATACCGGCTCTAGAAAGTATTATCCCCATGGCACAAGAATCTTTGGCATTCTGGTTTACACATACGTTCCCTGTAAATTTGACTGAATGTGTCTCACTGGGTCTGGTTAACTCTGGGGCTTGGACAAGACAGAGGTTCTGAGGCCACTTCTTCGCTGTGCCCAAGTGACCGAGGCCATGCCTCCTCTTAGGCTCTTGTTTTGGAGCTAGTTACACTAGCTTTGCCGTGTCCTTTTGTTTCCCTTTGCACTTTCCTTGCACCTCTCACAGCACTGTTCCCTTCAAACTGCAGAGACGGGACGATCCCCATTCTAGCTAAGATGTAACTTCTCTATTTCATCCTTGGAGGCTTGTTGGAGGAATTGAAATGTTACAGTTTGGGTTTTTAAAAATATTGTCTATTTTCCTCAATACACTATTCTGCTCTCTTTTTAATCTCACAAATATGTACAGGCATCCCTACCATTTCTTTTCTATTTTCTCTTCTCTATCATTAATGAATTGATACAATTTCATCACTTTGGAAAGTATGATAGAGAAAATTTTCCTGATATATGCTCACATTTTGATTGTGATAAGGTATTCATAAGTGGATGTCACTTTTCACAGAGAAAATCTAGGAGGATAATTGTGAAAGAGTCCCACATCTCAGTTCACACTGTCTTGGGTGACTCACACTGAACCACCACGTCTTCCTTGTCTTCCAGACAGTAAAGCAATCGTGGGAAGTAATCAAATATTTCGTATTCATTTAAGTTTCCCTTGTGAAAGGTGCTTGCATAAGGAAAGCAATACTACAAGAAACAATTTCTGAATATAGAGATGCTTTTAAATGACCTACAGGTTTATAATTTAATGAAGTATTAATACAAGTGAACTTACTTTGGACTTCAACATGCAGCAGATCGTTAATCTATAACCATATCAAAGGCTAAACATTTCTTTTTTTCTCTCTTTTTCCTTTCCTTTCTTTCTCTTCCTTCTTTTATCTTGCTTTCTCTGTGTTACAGTCTATCATCTACTGCTTCATCATTTCTATATCTCAATTACCTTTTAAAATACGAATCAGAAATCCCATATGATCCATGAATGTAGAGAAGAGAAGATAGAAAAGAAAGAGTAGGAGTGGCTGTACATATTTGTGAGTTTAAAACGAAAGCAGAACAGTGTATCTGAGGAAAATAGGCAATATTTAAAAAAAACCAAACTGCGATGTAATCAGATTTCCATTCAATCTAACGTCTTCTCAAATACTTTGCATCTAATAACAGCAGAGATAGGAGTGCATTATATCAAAATGACATATAGAAGGGGCTCACCCAGCTGGCAGGCAGAGGTTCTTAGTGCTTGAGATGGTGTCATTTAATGTGTTTATGACTATTGCTTAAGCATGTTCAGAATTTTATGGATGGAGTTATGAATAGTACTTACTGTATCTCAGTATAAACCACATCTGCATAAAAGGCATATGGAGATGAATTCCCTCTTCACACTTTACCCCAAATTACCAGTGTTAATGGATATTCAGAAATTTTATTGGAAAAACAAATACTGGATATAAAAGCTAAGGTGTAGTTTTCAGGAAGATTTATCCTCAGATTTTTTTAATAAGCGTTATTTCAAATAAGCTTTTTATTGATTTCCAATTGATGACCTCGTGATGAACTATCCCTCTAACATGGCACCCTTTCTCCCAGCCATCAAAGGAATATAAACACTCCTTCCCATGTAAGAGGTGTTTTCAAAATAAAAACAGAGCAGAAGAAATTCCCACTCTTCAATTTAACCAACAAAGCTAAGGAGGGACTCAAGTAAAGAAGAATTGCAGGGAAAGCCAGGTGAAGTGAAGTGAAGTGTAAGTCACTCAGTCGTGTCCAACTCTTTGCAACCCCATGGACTGTAGCCCATCAGGCTCCTCTGACCATGGAATTCTCCAGGCAAGAATACTTGGGATGTGTTGCCATTCTCTTCTTCAGGGAATTTTCCTGGCCCAGGGATCAAACCTGGGTCTCCAGCATTGCAGGCAAACTCTTTACCACTTGAGCCACCAGGGACCACATACTTAATGGCAGAATGCTGAGAGATCTTCTAGTATATTATAAACACAAATAATTCCTACCTGTGTAAATGGCTGTGGTGGGCGTACCCACCAACTCCTTGGACTGATTGTGTGGAATGGTTTCATTTCTCAGTCTTTCTTTAGCTTCTAAATTCACTAGGTTCCCTGTTTTGCCATAACTCTTTTTTTATGGCAGCAATTTTCATGTTTTTATAGCATTTTTATGACCCATTGAAAGGCCTCTTGGCACCTTGTTTGGCAATGTTTCACCTCAGATGCTGTCACAAAAGAATTCACAGCAATAGGGAGCAGAGCTTCATCAAGGATTCCAACCTACACTTGCCCTGGGTTTAATAGATGTTGGCCCTAGGTATCTCAATTACCCTACAATCAACTCGATTCTACTCAGCTCCCTGAATCAATGATAGCTAAGTCTGGACAGAAATCAGGAGAGCCTTCCTCGTGAGTGGGTGAGTTCATAGCTTTAAACCTCTATCTGAGGGCACCTGTATGAGAACCAAACTGCTGTGTTAAGTCCCAACCCATCTAATTTGTCCTCTTACATAGTTTCAGAAGAAAATTTAGTTCCCTACTAAGACTAGAACCTTGAAGTAAACTGTAGGTCGGGTGACAGAGGAACTGAACTTCCTACTCATTCCTCTCCATCTAATTTATACCAGTGTCCAGCACCTCATGTTCTGGATCTGAGCCCTGTAGTCTCAGAGGGTAAACACAGCCCCACTTGAACCTACCTAAATGCTGATGTCCATCTCTAAGAGTCTTGAAGCCATCTACATTCCACTTTGACTCCGTCCTGATCTCCAGTCCCTGCCCTTCATCCATCCTCACCTCTGGCTGGCAGCACCAGGATAAACCAGATCAGATCATCAGCTTGCTCTTGGACTGCTGACTTGGATTTCTAACTCTTCCTCATGAGATACCCAGTACCCTCCATCTTAGCACACCCCAATATTGATATCATTCAAAGAGCACACCCTGTTTGGGAGCTCAGGCAGCTGGAAGAGGAAGGTAGACCCATTTTTTCCAAAGGACAAGGAGGCCACAGGGAACAAAAGTTTGAAGCATCTCGAACAAATGGGGAGCTGGAATAGGGGAAATAATTCTGCTTTCTTCATCCAGTCCCATTTCCTAAAGGAGTCTAAATAGTACTGGTCTGTTACAGGAGGGAAGAAGGAAGGAAAAGAGGAAAGAAGGGAAGGAGGGAGGGAAGAAGGAGGAATTACTCCAGTAAACCAATAGAGTGAATACAAAGCCTAGATAAGAAGCAGACTGGATATAGAGAGCTCCATTTTCCTTTCACTGCTCTTTACGTCTTAGTTGAGTGTACATTCGAAGTTAGGAGTAAATCTCTTGCCTCAGAACCTGGTGTCATCTGAATTAAAATCAACCTGAGAAGCTTGCTAAGTCCAGCCAAAGTTAAATCAGCTTTATCCTGAAGATTCCATGGAGCAGATTGCTCCTCTCTGTCCTCTCATGCTACACTTTAGTTATACCAAACCATTTAGTGTGCGTGTTCCCTACAATATTTTTTCCTCTCTCTGCACTTTAAGGAAAATGTTCTCTATCCCTGGAATTCCCTTTAGTCTCAGTCCTACGAAGGCAGCTTGAAGTGTTTGCCAAAGCCAACATCAGATGTAACTTCCTCTCTGAGGCACTTTCTAAGGTGTGCATCCCTGTTTCTATTGGCAGAGTAAATCATCTTCCCCTCAGGATGTTGTACCAGTTGGTATTATTTCACAATGTGGTGGGGAGGGGAAATAGACAAATTAGTAGATTGCAATATGGTACAGTAGATATAAATGGTAGTCAATGATTATAATAGGTTACCATTTCCTTCTCCAGGGGATCTTCCCAATCAAGGGATCAAACCCAGGTCTCCTGCATTGCAGGCAGATGCTTTAACCTCTGAGCCACCAGGGAAGCCTAATGATTATAATAGGTTACAGTGATCATAAAAATACAGTGGAAATATAGATGAGGTGATGATTGATGAGCATATTCAGAAAGTAATGTTAAATCAATGAGCAGTTCTCCACGTGGAAGTTTCACATGGTTTTCCCAAAGGCTGTAACCCTACCTTGCCTCACTTAACATTTTTGTAGTCGTCATCTTGAATGAGGTAGATCTCATGCTTTTGATTCCCCAACCTATTAAGACTTCTAATACAATGGGTGACAAGGTAAAAATACAAAACTGTTTCAACAAGCTGGATTTGGTGGATTTAACTGTGGAATGTGTGCTGGGTCTTCTTATAAACTACTGATGAAATTGTAAATTGACTGATACAGTTTTTTTTTTGGAAACTTGGAAACACGTCAAAAACATTTTTAAAAAGCTTTAAATCAAACATTTCATGTCTAGGGATATTGTCAAAGAAATAACCATACATGCTGTTTGATTTTTGAGTTTTTATACATGAATGCTCATTCAGTTCAGTTCAGTTCAGTCACTCAGTCGTGTCCGCCTCTTTGCAACCCCATGAATCACAGCATGCCAGACCTCCCTGTCCATCACCAACTCCCAGAGTTCACCCAAACTCATGTCCATCGAGTTGGTGTTTCCATCCAGCCATCTCATCCTCTGTCGTCCCCTTCTCCTCCTGCCCACAATCCCTCCCAGCATCAGGGTGTTTTCCAATGAGTCAACTCTTTGCATGAGGTGACCCAAGTATTGGAGTTTCAGTTTCAGCATTAGTCCTCCCAATGAACACCCAGGACTGATCTCCTTTAGGATGGACTGGTTGGATCTCCTTGCAGTCCAAGGGACTCTCAAGAGTCTTCTCCAGCACCACAGTTGTCTGAAATAGTAACAATGAAAAATTAAGCACATTAGTGATATATCTACCTATACATACATATGTATATACAGAATGTGTGTCAAAGATGATGCACTTTAAAAATCACATTATTTGCAAATAGAGATGATTATGCTAAGTAAAATAAGTCAAAAAGAGGAAGACATGTACCATATGATGTCATTTATATGTGGTATCGAAAGTATGACACAGAGGAACCAATCTGTGAAACAGAAACAAAATCAGGGCATAGGGAATAGACTGGTGTCTGCCAAGGGGGAGCAGAGTGGGAGGGGGTGATAGAGGGATGGATGGGGACTTGGGGTTAGCAGATGCAAACTGGAATCTAGAGAGTGGTTAAACAGCAAGCTCCTGCTGCATAGCACAGGGAACTGCATTAAATACCCTGTGATTAAACCATAATGGCTTTTCATTCCTTGAGATAAGATACAGCTGGGCTCCAGTTGAGGAATTTACAGCCAGCAAAAACGGGGTAAATAGCCAGTCTTTGTCTCTTACCTTAAGAGGATAACCATGGCATGGACAAAGTACAGAAAAAATCCTGTCTGATAAGGGAAGAGACTACACACATGCATGGAAAGGCTCCTTGATATGAAAAGTCAGAGGATAATTCCAGGCCATAAGCAGTCTTGCTCCTACCAGAAGCCTTAACTTTTAGATCCATCTTGGCTAGGGTGTGTTTGCACACCTCAGGGGAGGGTCCTAAGACAAATTAACTTAGGTAGGGGGAGGGTGATCACTGATTAAGGAGAACTGTACAAAAAAGATCTTCACTACCCAGATAATCATGATGGTGTGATCACTCATCTAGAGCCAGACATCCTGGAATGTGAAGTCAAGTGGGCCTTAGGAAGCATCACTACAAACAAAGCTAGTGGAGGTGATGGAATTCCAGTTGAGCTATTTCAAACCCTGAAAGATGATGCTGTGAAAGTGCTGCAACAATATGCCAGGAAATTTGGAAAACTCAGCAGTGGCCTCATGACTGGAAAAGGTCAGTTTTCATTCCAATCCCAAAGAAAGGCAATGCCAAAGAATGTTCAAACGATTGCACAATTGCACTCATCTCACATGCTAGTAAAGTAATGCTCAAAATTCTCCAAGCCAGGCTTCAGCAATACATGAACCGTGAACTTCCTAATGTTCAAGCTGGTTTTAGAAAAGGCAGAGGAACCAGAGATCAAATTGCCAACATCTGCTGGATCATGGAAAAAGCAAGAGAGTTCCAGAAAAACATCTATTTCTGCTTTATTGACTATGTCAAAGCCTTTGACTGTGTGGATCACAATAAACTGTGGAAAATTCTGAGAGAGATGGGAATACCAGACCACCTGACTTGCCTCTTGAGAAATCTGTATGCAGGTCAGGAAGCAACAGTTAGAACTGGACATAGAACAACAGGCTGGTTCCAAATAGGAAAAGGAGTACACCAAGGCTATATATTGTGACTCTGCTTATTTAACTTATATGCAGAGTACATTATGAGAAATGCTGGACTGAAAGAAGCACAAGCTGGAATCAAGATCGCCGGGAGAAATATCAAGAACCTCAGATATGCAGATGACACCACTCTTATGGCAGAAAGTGAAGAAGAACTAAAAAGCTTCTTGATGAAAGTAAAAGAGGAGAGCGAAAAAGTTGGCTTAAAGCTCAACATTCAGAAAACGAAGATCATGGCATCTGGTCCCATCACTTCATGGGAAATAGATGGGGAAACAGTGTCAGACTTTATTTTCTTGGGCTCCAAAATTACTGCAGATGGTGACTGCAGCCATGAAATTAAAAGACACTTACTCCTTGGAAGAAAAGTTATGACCAACCTAGATAACCTATTCAAAAGCAGAGACATTGCTTTCCCGACTAAGGTCCGTCTAGTCAAGGCTATGGTTTTCCCAGTGGTCATGTATGGATGTGAGAGTTGGACTGTGAAGAGAGCTGAGCGCCGAAGAATTGATGCTTTTGAACTGTGGTGTTGGAGAAGACTCTTGAGAGCCCTTTGGACTGCAAGGAGATCCAACCAGTCCATTATGAAGGAGATTAGGCCAGGGATTTCTTTGGAAGGAATGATGCTAAAACTGAAACTCCAGTACTTTGGCCACCTCATGCGAAGAGTTGACTCATTGGAAAAGACTCTGATGCTGGGAGGGATTGTGGGCAGGAGGAGAAGGGGACGACAGAGGATGAGATGGCTGGATGGCATCACTGACTCGATGGATGTGAATCTGTGTGAACTCCAGGTGTTGGTGATGGACAGAGAGGCCTGGCGTGCTGCAATTCATGGGGTCGCAAAGAGTCGGACACGACTGAACAACTGAACTGAAGTGAACTGAGGAGGAGGGTGGGGAAGGAGACAAAGCAAGGTGACTGGCCTGAGGGAAGAGGAAGACCTGGAAAATTGCCCCTTTACAAAGGATTTAAACTTCCCAAAGACAGAAAACTAGTCAATCTAATCACACTAGGAACACAGCCTTGTCTAAGTCAATGAAACTAAGCCATGCCAGTGGGGCCACCCAAGACGGGTGGGTCATGGTGGAGAGGTCTGACAGAATGTGGTCTACTGGAGAAGGGAATGGCAAACCACTTCAGTATTCTTGCCTTGAGAACCCCATGAACAGTATGAACAGGCAAAATGATAGGATACTGAAAGAGGAACTCCCCAGGTCAGTAGGTGCCCAATATGCTGCTGGAGATCAGTGGAGAAATAACTCCAGAAAGAATGAAGGGGTAGAGCCAAAGCAAAAACAATACCCAGCTGTGGATATGACTGGTGATAGAAGCAAGGTCTGATGCTGTAAAGAGCAGTATTGGCTAGGAACCTGGAATATCAGGTCCATGAATCAAGGCAAATTGGAAGTGATCAAACGAGATGGCAAGAGTGAATGTCGACATTCTAGGAATCAGCGAACTAAAATGGACTGGAATGGGTGAATTTAACTCAGATGACCATTATATATACTACTGCAGGCAGGAATCCCTTAGAAGAAATAGAGTAGCCATCATGGTCAACAAAAGAGTCCAATATGCAGTACTTGGATACAGTCTCAAAAATGACAGAATGATCTCTATTCATTTCCAAGGCAAATCATTCAGTATCACAGTAATCCAAGCCTATGCCTCAACCATTAATGCTAAAGAAGCTGAAGTTGAACTGATCTATGAAGACCTCCAAGACCTTTTAGAACTAACACCTAGAAAAGATGTCCTTTTCATTCTAGGGGACTGGAATGCAAAAGCAGAAAGTCAAGAAACACCTGGAGTAAAAGGCAAATTTGGCCTTGGAATACTGAAGGAAGCAGGGCAAAGACTAATAGAATTTTGCCAAGAAAATGCACTGGTCATAGGAAACACCCTCTTCCAACAACACAAGAGAAGACTCTACACATGGACATCACCAGATGGCCAACACTAAAATCAGATTGATTATATTCTTTGCAGCCAAAAATGGAGAAGAACTATACAGTTAACAAAAATAAGACTGGGAGCTGACTGTGGCTCAGATCATGAACTCCTTATTATCACCTTCAGACTTAAATTGAAGAAAGTAGAGAAAACCACTAGACCATTCAGGTATGACCTAAATCTAATCTCTTATGATTATACAGTGGAAGTGAGAAATAGATTTAAGGGATTAGATCTGATAGATAGAGTGCCTGATGAACTATGGACTGAGGTTTGTGACACTGTACAGGAGACAGGGATCAAGACCAGCCCCATGAAAAGAAATGCAAAAAAGCAAAATGCTGTCTGAGGAGGCCTTACAAGTAGCTGTGAAAAGAAGAGAAGTGAAAAGCAAAGTAGAAAAGGAAAGATATAAGCATCTGAACGCAATGTTCCAAAGAATAGCAAGAAGAGATAAGAAAGCCTTCCTCAGCAATCAATGCAAAGAAACAGAGGCAAACAACAGAATGGGAAAGACTAGAATCTCTTCAAGAAAATTAGAGAGACCAAGGGAACATTTCATGCAAAGATGGGCTTGATAAAGGACAGAAATGGTATGGACCTAACAGAAGCAGAAGATATTAAGAAGAGGTGGCAAGAATACACAGAAGAACTGTACAAAAAAGATCTTCATGATGAAGATAATTGTGATGGTGTGATCACTCACCTAGAGCCAGACATCCTGGAATGTGAAGTCAAGTGGGCCTTAGAAAGCATCACTACAAACAAAGCTAGTGGAGGTGATGGAATTCCAGTTGAGCTATTTCAAACCCTGAAAGATGATGCTGTGAAAGTGCTGCAACAATATGCCAGGAAATTTGGAAAACTCAGCAGTGGCCACAGGACTAGAAAAGGTCAGTTTTCATTCCAATCCCAAAGAAAGGCAATGCCAAAGAATGCTCAAACTACCGCACAATTGCACTCATCTCACAAGCTAGTAAAGTAATGCTTAAAATTCTCCAAGCCAGGCTTCAGCAATACGGGAACCATGAACTTCCTGATGTTCAAGCTGGTTTTAGAAAAGGCAGAGGAACCAGAGATCAAATTGCCAACATCCGCTGGATCATGGAAAAAGCAAGAGAGTTCCAGAAAAACATCTATTTCTCCTTTCTTGACTATGCCAAAGCCTTTGACTGTGTGGATCACAATAAACTGTGGAAAATTCTGAGAGAGATGGGAATACCAGACCACCTGACCTGCCTCCTGTGAAATCTGTCTGCAGGTCAAGAAGCAACAGTTAGAACTGGACATGGAACAACAGGCTGGTTCCAGATAGGAAAAGGAGTTCACCAAGGCTGTAGATTGTCACTCTGCTTATTTAACTTCTACGCAGAGTACATCTTGAGAAACGCTGGACTGGAAGAAGCACAAGCTGGAATCAAGATTGCTGGGAGAAATATCAAGAACCTCAGATGACACCACTCTTATGGCCGAAAGTGAAGAGGAACAAAAAAAGCCCTCTTGATGAAAGTAAAAGAGGAGAGTGAAAAAGTTGGCTTAAAGCTCAACATTCAGAAAAAGAAGATCATGGCATCTGGTCCCATCACTTGATGGGAAATAGATGGGGAAACAGTGGAAACAGTGTCAGACTTTATTTTCTTGGGCTCCAAAATCACTGCAGATGGTGACTGCAGCCATGAAATTAAAAGACGCTTACTCCTTGGAAGAAAAGTTATGACCAACCTAAAAAACATATTGAAAAGCAGAGACATTACTTTGCCGACAAAGATCCGTCTAATCAAGGCTATGATTTTTCCTGTGGTCATGTATGGATGTGAGAGTTGGACTGTGAAAAAAGCTGAGCACCAAAGAATTGATGCTTTTGAACTGTGGTGTTGGAGAAGACTCTTGAGAGTCCCTTGGACTGCAAGGAGATCCAACCAGCCCATTCTGAAGGAGATCATCCCTGGGATTTCTTTGGAAGGAATGATGCTAAAGCTGAAACTCCAGTACTTTGGCCACCCCATGTGAAGAGTTGACTCATTGGAAAAGACTGATGCTGGGAGGGATTGGGGGCAGGAGGAGAAGGGGACGACAGAGGATGAGATGGCTGGATGGCATCATTGACTCGATGGATGTGAGTCTGAGTGAACTCTGGGAGTTGGTGATGGACAGGGAGGCCTGGCATGCCGTGATTCTTGGGGTCACAAATAGTTGGACACGACTGAGTGACTGAACTCAACTGAACTGAATGGCGCAGCTCTCTCTGAGCTTGCCCATGCACCTTTCCACGTGTATTATCTTTTCAATACACTTTTTACTTTACTCTTTAAAATAAAAGGAAAAAGAATATGAAAAAGAATGTATTTATATATATGTATAACTGAGTCACTCTGCCGTGGAGCAGTAATTAACATTGTAATTCAACTATACTCCAGTAAAAAATAAATTTAAAAAAATCAGTTTATAAATAGTTTGTAATTACAAGGTAAATAGCTGTGTAAACTGAAAGACAAAAGGAAAATACAAGATCATTTCCACAGTGTTACATAAAGTCATATTGCAGATGTATATACAACTCAGAGGTCATCCAGGAGCCCACTGGCTCTCAGATAATTAGTGAAACTTGATTTGCATCCTTTAGTCATGATTTGTGGAAATCCAAAAGCATCTTCCCAATTTTCTGCTCATTCCCAAGGGCTCAAGTACTCTTGATCCAGTGCCTAAATTTATGGATGATGTCAATTTCAGGCTTAATCACCTCAGGTAAAATATCCCATCCTTTTATCAGTTTCCATAAAATATCCACTCACACTAAGCAAAGGATGAGTTTTTCTTGAATTCACTAAAGATAAGGGGGTGGGGTTACAGGGAGGAGCTACAGTTTAGGGCCCTGGAGTTTCCACCACCTCTGTTGGCCTCCACACTTCCTCCTCCCTGACCCCTGCCTCTCCACTCACCTCTGGGTCTCACCCCCTCCCTCTGGTGCTTTGGTGCCATTTTATAACCAGGCCCTGCCTAGGGATCAACAAGGTTCTGGGCAGAGGAAAAAAAACAAGCAAAACCTTCCTTCTACTTTTGTAGGTTTTTCTGGCTGGTCTAGGAATTATTTGATATAAAACAGATTAACAGGAGAAAATAAAATTTCATTACATATGTACAAGAATCCCACATACATGAGAGGGTTAGAGACCCCACATAAATGAGAAGTTTGGGGACAGAAGGCTAAAATGAGGTCTGAATGCTATCCTGAGCTAAGGAGTGGACTAGGGCCCTGGGGCTTACAAGGATGGGAGAGTCTTTCACAGCACAACAACAGGAAGAAGAGCAGATATTTATAAATTAGACATTTGCCCTGCTATGATGACGGAGCCACTTAGATAAAATCTATCTCTGCTAATAACTCTTCTCTGGAAAAATCCCCAATATAAATTCTTCCAGATAGCTACGGGAAGGCAGTAGTTTCTCTTGAACCGAGAGGGTCTCAATTGCCTTTAGCTCCAAATAATCCTCATCCAAAAGTGCCACATCTAGGGGAGGCTCACTCTGAACCCCAGAAACAGTTATATATATATATATGTTGGCTGTTACAGTAATAATGGTTTGGTGGCTTAGTCGCTAAGTCGTGTCCAACCGTTCTGATCCCATGGCCCCTAGCCTGCCAGGTTCCTCTGTCCATGGGATTATCCAGGCGAGAATCCTGGAGTGTATTGTCATTTCCTTCTCCAGAGGATCTTCCCGACCCAGGAATCAAACCTGGGTCTCCTGCATTGCAGGCAGATTCTTCACTGACTGAGCTATGAGGGAAGCCCACTATAGTAATAATATTCTCAGCTAATTATATACATATCTGTATAGCTGAAAGACAACATGGGAGTCTACCAAAATATTAATAGCAGTTAATCCTTGGTGGTAGAAATGAAAGTAATTTTACTTGTATTGTTTATTCTGTGATTCTTAAACTTTCAAAACTGAACAAGTGCTACATTTTTATTATAAAGGAAAAAAAGGTTCATAAATAGAATTGTTTGTTTCATGATAATGGTAAATGCTCCAAAATTAGAGACAAGATCATAATTTGGGGGATTATTTTAGAGGTAATGTTATAGGAGGGTCCTTCTAACTGTACAATTTTATGATTCAAGGGTTGTTGTTAAGATAAAATGGTATAATGAAAATGAAAGTACTTTGAGAAGTATGAATCTCTATAAAAATACGCTATTATTTTGATGTTTTGTAGTGTAGTGATAAGCACAATTGCTGGCATGAATAGAATCTAAACTTGCAGAATGAGATGGAACAGACAATTTTAGGGTAGATGTATGCTATAGTGGTTCAAATCCCAAAAATTCATGTTTGAAAATACAGCCTATCTCTTCATTTCTTTCCTTCCCTTACTTCCTGATTCTCTGCTTTATTTTACGCTAGGACAATAGGAAGGAAAGAAGGTACAATCAGTGTTTTTTTCTTATTTCATTATCATAGTAAATATAAGAATTTAAATAAGTAACTTTTGCCCTGTGATATTATATTTACATCTATAAAACAGAGATAAGCAATCCTCTATGATGTCTTCCAGAATTTTTAATCCAATCATTTAATTGTTCATTGTTGCTTTTCAGTTGCTAAGTTGTGTTCAACTCTTTGTGACCCCATGGGCTGGGGTACACCGGGCTCTTCTGTCCTCCAGTTTCTGCTTGAGTTTGCTCAAAGTCATGTCCATTGAGTTAGTGATGCTATCTAACCATCTCATCCTCTGTCACTGCCTTTTCCTTTTTTCTTCAATCTTTCCCAGCATCAGGGTCTTTTCCAATGAGTTCAAGCTGATTCATGAATAAAAATTAAGAGAAGCAGAGTTCATGCATAGGAAGATTGGTAAATATTTGGGGTTAGAAAAATAGTCGGCTCTTTTCTGAATGGTATAGGGAGGGTTAAAATCAAACAAACACATTCCTTGCTTGTTGGACCTAGAAGTATCATGAAAACTTTTCAATCATAATGTGCTCTTTGTTTGTTTTGTTTTATTCTGTTTTATTTCCTTTTATCTTTTACAATTGTCTAAGAAAGTTTAAATGGGTTAAGATGTAGAAAAAAATTTTTTTAAACCTTTGAAAATATGAGGTCCTTGTCATCATTTTCAAGGAGTGTCACCCATGAATATAAAGCATACTTTCAGCTCTGTGAAACCTTAGCATTAAGATTATTGCACATTTTATTGGCCTTTCCTAGGCTCTGAAACTAGAAATTCATCTGCCTTTAACCTTTCCACCCAAGTCGACTTCATACATAAGTAAAGAGCAAGTTGAAATTACAGGGAGCTGTAAAGAAATGGAAGTTCTCCGCTTTCTTCTTTGAAAACCAATATTAAAATATATGAGGTGCAATTGTCAAACTAAAAAACTGTCAGATGATTCATAAGGAATGAGTGGCCGGCAGGCTGGCCTGACTGATCCCTTACATTACTGATTTTTAACGGGTCTTTGGGAAAGAAGATGGTTATTTCCCATCCAAGTGAGACAGCGGGCAGAGGGAAGGAGAATGGCCAGATGCTGAGCACAAAAGGCCGAGGATGCCACCCAGCACAACGTGTTCAGATGTTAAAGTTTTCAGTAAACAGCTTGTAAATGAAACCCCAAAGGATTCAATTTCCCCTCTTCTGGTGCCTTCTCTGTCCCACCTGCCCCTGTCTCATCATCTCCCCAAGGAGGAGCAGGAATACATGTCAGGCATCCTTTTAACTTGTCAGGGACTTAACTCTAGCTGAGGCAGTCAGGTATTACAGCTAAATGGATTTACACATTTGAGAGTGAATATCTGCTTCTGTTCACTGAGCCATTGCATTGATGTCTAATTTGGCACTTACCTGTCACAGCAGCATTGATTATCATAACCAGTCTGTGCAGGAGTCAAGGGTTTGGGGAACATAGGATCCAGGCCAACCTGATTTGGCCTTGGGAACTGCTTCTCCCTGAAAGGTTCTTGACCAGCCTCTCCTTGATCTATGCAGTGGAGATCGAGTAAATATGTAAATAGGGATGGAGTATGTGCTGAACTTGGAAAGGGAGCAACAGGGATGTGAAATTGTGTTCCTGTTCTTCAAAACTCCCAACTCCACTTCTTTGACCATCATGAAGAGTAATGTTTGAGGCTGGTTTCACTTGCTGGGTACTTTCACTGACTTCATTCATGCAACATTTGAGATTGTTTATAGATGTCTTGAGATTGTTTATAGATGTCTTGAGATTGTTTATAGGGAGCTTCCCTGTTGGCTCAGATGTTAAAGAATCTGCCCACAGTGCTAGAGACCCGGGTTTGATCCCTGAGTTGGGAAGATCCTCTGGAGAAGAGAATGGCGACCCACTCCAGTATTCTTGCCTGGTGAATCCCATGGACAGAGGAGCCTGGCAGGCTATAGTCTATGGGGTTGCAAAAAGGCAGACATGACTGAGTGACTAACACTTTCTATAGATGTCTAGCAACTGTCCTGTAAGATCTTGATTCATATGATCATGAAAACTGAACTGAACGAATTCCTATAGATATATAGGTCCCAGGGGAGATGGAAGAGGGTTAGTCTGTTGCAACTGAGCATTGTGGAGTTGAGTGATTGGAGGTTCTCTTTACATGAAGACCCAATAGACCCAATGGAGAGACCGTTAAGGTACGCGCATGCTAAGTCACTTCAGTCGTATCTGACTCTTTGTGACGCATTGGACTGCAGCCCACCAGGCTCCCCTGCCCATGGGATTCTCTAGGCAAGAATACTAGAGTGGGTTGCCATGTCCTCCTCCAGGGGGTCTTCCTGACCCAAGGACCAAGCCCACATCCCCTCATTGACAGGCAGGTTCTTTAACACTAGTGCCACCTAGGAAGCCCATGTGACCCCACAGACTATATGGTCCATGGAATTCTCCAGGCCAGAATGCTGAAGTGGGTAGTCTTTCCCTTCTCCCAGCCCAGGGATTGAACCCAGGTCTTCTGCATTGCAGCCTGATTCTTTACCAGCTGAGCCACAAGGGAAGCCCACAGTTAAGGTATATGATTGTAAATGGTATTATTGCCTACAATTACTCTGTTGCTCCAAATCTGGCATTGGTTATTTACCACAGTCAAGGTTCAGTTCAGTTCAGTTCAGTTCAGTTGCTCAGTCGTGTCCAACTCTTTGCAACCCCATGAATCACAGCACGCCAGGCCTCCCTGTCTATCACCAACTCCCGGAGTTCACTCAAACTCATGTCCATTGAGTCGATGATGCCATCCAGCAATCTCATCCTCTGTCATCCCCTTCTCCTCCTGCCCCCAATCCCTCCCAGCATATGGTGGTAAATGACCAATGCCTGAATTGGAGCAATAGAATAACTGTAGGTAATAAAAATCCTTTAAACTCCCGGGAAGTTTATTAGTAAAGAAAATCACTTCAAGTTGGTATGTATCTTGTGATGTTGAATATCTTATGATCTTAATATCTTATGATCTTATCATGAATATCAGTGTGAGAAATGATTTGACAGGTTGGGAGCATGCCTCCATTAACTTCCTGTGTCCTCCCCTCCCCTTCCCCATATCCTGTCTCCACTGTTTAACCTGGAGGAATAACCTTGACTTTGTCATCCCTCCCACAGTCATGTGCTCCTGTGAGCCGGCCATGCTGAGTGAGGCCTGTGCAGTATTAACTAACGCATTTTGTGACCTAGTCCTCAGGGAAGACATGCACAACTGTTGTCCAAATCAACTAAACAGCAGTATTAAATAACAGAAATAATACTATGAGTAATCTTTTAGAAAGAAATGGACATCCAGGCCCCTACTTTTCTTGGTTTTATAAAGAATCCTAACAGGGAGGGGGCAGAGTCCTCCATTCCAGCATATGATGGTTGAAGTGATACCAGACATCAGTAACTAGAACAACACTGGAGGCAAAACATTGAATGATGCCTAAAAGCCCCAAATTCAACTTCAGGACCAGCTGAGAGCAACAGAGCCTACAACAGAGAGCAGAAGTGGTTTCTGTTACCAAGCATGGACTCCACTGGGCAGAGGATGCTTCAAAGAGGTCATTACAGCAACAGCGGTCAAGTCTTGCTCTAAACAAGCGTTTCTCAACTCTGGCTACCTGGTAGGATCATCTAGGAAACTTTTTCAAAACACTGATGCTTGAATCCTACCCTCAAGGATCCAGATTCAAATGGTCTGTCATGAAACCTCGTGATCAGTGATTAGAATCCTTAGGAGTTCTAATACCCAGCAAGGATTAAGAACCCCTACTTTAACAGAAAGGAGGGACAGGCTAGGCTGGTTCACACAGTTAAACCAATGAGCCTTGGAGCTAAAGAGTAAGGCTTTGACAACCCACACCCACTCATTTGAGGGCACTCCTCCAAGGTTACTATGGCTTAAGAAATGTAAATTACACATAAAAGCTCAAACAGATACATATAATGTGTCTCCAGCTAGCATGTTGGCTAAAATCAAGTTGTGTTTGTCCTATAATCCAAAACAAGTCTTCGGAGATCTCTATATCTATATGATTATATGTAATATAATATATAAATGTAATATATGACAAGTAATGACAGTATGAATATATGTACTGAAATATTCTTAGAAAAATTTTAAAGGCAAGTGTGAGTTTGTGAGTAAGGAAACAGAAAACATTTCAGACACAGGGCACAGACATCTGATAATGAGGTTCTGAATGATTAAAGAAAAGATTTAATAGCTTGTTTTCAACTTACTCTTCTTTTGGAAATAATTTCTTTTCCAAGGTTCTTTTTTTGCCATTTAGAGCTTGTGTATCTCTTAAGATGATGCCTCGTGTGTAAGGTAGAAACACTGAAACTACAAATAAGTATAACATGGAATCCCTCTGTAAAATTAAATTAATACTTTTTAAAATTAATTTATCTTATATTATCAAGAATTGAGAATTATTGAGCCTTATTTGCACATGTAGGATCACCCTAAGTATAGTCAAAATTCTATCTTTTTTTCTGTTATTTGAGCTTTAAAATAACTTCTAAAAGATGATTGGAAATCTATTCAGAATCAAGGCCAGGGTGGGCAATGTTACAATAAAGACAACTTGATTATAGTTACCAAAGGGGATAGGTAGGAGGAAGGATAAATTGTGAATAGGAGATTGGGATTAACATAGACACAATTATGTATATATGAAATAGATAAACAAGGACCTACAGTATGGCACAGGAAGCTCTACTCAATACTCTGTAATAACATATTTGGGAAAAGAATTTGAAAAAGAATAGATGTATGTTTCAAAGAATTGATGCTTTTGAACTGTGGTGTTGGAGAAGACTCTTGAGAGTCCCTTGAATTGCAAGGAGATCCAACCAGTCCATCCAAAAGGAGATCGGTGTTTATTGGAAGGACTGATGCTGAAGCTGAAACTCCAATACTTTGGCCACCTGATGCGAAGAACTGACTCATGGGGAAAGACCCTGATCCTGGGAAAGATTGAAGGTAGGAGGAGAAGGGGATGACAGAGGATGAAATGGTTGGATGGCATCACCGATTTGATGGACATGAGTTTAAGCAAGCTCCAGGAGTTGGTGATGGACAGGGAGGCCTGACGTGCTGCAGTCCAAGGGGTCACAAAGAGTCAGACAGGACTGAGTGACTAAACCAAACTGAACTGATAGTATATCTAAATCACTTTGCTATACACCTGAAACTAACACAATACTGTAAATCATTATATACTCCAATATAAAATAAAAGTTAAAAAAATAAAGACAACTTGGCAGTATCTATGATAGACGTCTGATCGTTTTGTCACATGTAACTTTCACAATGTCCATGTGAGGTTTAATGAAATTTAGTGTTCCTGTTTCAAAGAAAGGAAAATTAAAGACACACAGTCGATCAAGAATGACATTCACACATTGGCTTTCTTGTGAACATTACTGAATTTACATGACTGTTAGCTCATAGGAAGACCCATCAAAAAAGCCATCTGGAAGGAGATCCATCTCCCAACTCTGTTGCTTACCACCTGTCTGATCTGACCATATTGCTAACTTTTTCATCTCAAACACGCTAATAGTAACTATTTTGCAATATCAGTGTGAAGTTTTAGTGAGATAAGAATGTTATGTGTGTAATATAACTATTTAATAAATGAAAGTTATTGTCAGTCTTAATACTTGTGTTTTTTTGTTATTAACAGGATCCACTTGATGTTCAAATTGACAAGTTCCTGGATCAGAACTAGCCTTTAAATGGTAGCATTGAAAAAAAAAAAAAAAAGCTCTGTGAAGGTAGGTGCCATATTGTTTGTTGTGAGTGATTGTATTATAATATATATTCACTGCTGGAAAAGGCAGTTCCTTCAGTACTCATGTTACTTTTTCTGGAGGTAGGAAGATGCCGTCATGCTATTTCCTGCAAATAGACATTGTGTGGCTGTCCTAGGAACTAGAGGCTTGAGGAGAGAGGCAAAATTAGAAAGTTAATGCTAGAAACTTTCTTAAAGGTCTCCTGGGACAAACATCTTCATTATTCTTTAAATGAATGAAAACTCTGAACCAGAACTAAAAGATGTATTTAAAATCCTATTGCTATTTCATGGTACAGATAACATTAAAATTCAGATCTGCGAATTTTCCCATCATTTGTTTAACTAAGTCATTCTTCTCTTTTTATAATTTTTGTCTGTAATTAAATTGCTTTCCAGTTTGCTACACAGTTTGTACAGCTGTGTATAACGGACTTTTGGACTCAGAGGGAGAGGGAGAGGGTGGGATGATTTTGGAGAATGGCATTCTATCATGTATACTATCATGTAAGAATTGAATTACCAGTCTATGTCTGACGCAGGATACAGCATGCTTGGGGTTGGTGCATGGGGATGACTCACTGAGATGTTATGGGGAGGGAGGTGGGAGGGGGGTTCATGTTTGGGAACACATGTAAGAATTAAAGATTTTAAAATTAAATAAATAAATAAATAAAATAAAATAAAATAAAATAAAAAAATAAATTGCTTTCCAAACTTAAGCATTTCTAGGTTGAATTATTTGCAGTCTTGCAGCTTTACTTTCTATGTCTTTAATATACCTTATCTATCCTGTGAAAACCTGAGTCCTCTCTGTGGAGATCAGTTTATCACCTTGAGAGGCACTGAAATAATAGGACCAAATGAATCCCACTAGAAGTAGGAAGTGAAGAGACCACATGTCCTTGGCGTTAAACTTCCAGGTTATATTTTAATTGTAATTCCAGTGAAATTATATCATATATTTTCATGTACAATAACACATTGGGGAAAACCTAGATCAGATATGCTTAGAGGTTTCAATGTGCCTATTTCACAGTCCAAAACTAAGGATCTAAGAGATTATAATTTTGATTTAATGTGAAAATGGGAGTGGTAGTTATAGGACCACAAATCAAATACTATTTATTTAGAAGATGAAGAAAAATGTAATCCATTTTGAGATGTATTGACAGCTAACAAATTAATTTTCCAAACCCACTATCATCTGTTCCTCAATATCACTAAGGTAGACAGTGTAATTTTCATCAGAGTTCAGTGATTTACCAAAAGTAACACAGCTCCAAGTTAAGATTCTAGCACCTTAAGAGTGATTTGACTCCCAGCACAGTGTTCTTCCTAATATACTAGTACCTAATTGCCCCCAAATTATTTGGAGCACTTTGTTTTCTGGAATAAAAAAGAAACTTAAATGAAATATGTGTAGGACTTTCAGGTTTTAAGAAATGATTTCCTGTAGCACTTTCAACATAAACTGTGTACAGGCAGAGTGCAAAGAGGAAACCACGACTGGAAAAAAGAATCTGGAAAGGTCAAATGGTACGAGAGTGCAGCCAAGGAAGCCATCTCAATTTCAGTGTGTTCTTGATATATGGATCTAAACACAATCTGAAAAGACTAACCTAATATATTTTTGACCCAGAGTTGACCCAAACCCAATCCCAACTTGCAAAAGAAGGAAAGCCGAAGTTGAAGGTTTGAAGCCATCAATCTGGTGGCATATCCAAGATGGAGAACATCAGCAAACCAGCCAAGAAAAGGATTACTGATCAAAAGTGAAGAAAAACAAATGACAGGTAGGAATATTTTAGATGCACACAAAAGAGTTTGAAGATCCTTTACACTGGAAAAATTTTCTGTATGTGAACTGTTATGTAAACACACACACACACACACACACACACACACACACGCAGTAATATCTTTTTTCCCCAACTAATTTATTCTGAAATTTACTTGGAAAGCCAGTGCAGGGAAAACAACAGAACACTGAGTAATGGCCAACCTTCTCTCATGAGGAATCTAAAAGTACAAAATGCGACTGACTGTATTCTTCAGCATTCTCCAGTGAAACAGAACTAAAAGGATGTGTGTATATGAAACTATTACATATATACACATATATCTATATCTCTCTACCTATATAGAGAGAGATTGATTTTTTATTGGAGCTATAATTGACATATAACATTAGTTTCAAGTGTACAAAAGTCAGTATTTGTGTTGTGAAATTATCACCACAATAAATTTAATTAACATCTAGCCATACCTAGTTACAAATTGCTTTTCCTTGTGATGATAACTTTTAAGATTTACTCTCTTAGAAATGTACAATAGAGTATTATTAATTATACTCACCACACTATACATTACATCCTCAGGACTTTTGTGAGGTTGATTCATTATGTGGAATTGACTTACCAGCTCATGCAACTGCAGAGGCTAACAGATCCCAAGATCTGTAAGGTGAGCTGCCAGACCCAGGAGAATCGATGATTTATTTTTGAGTACTTGAGGGAGAGTCAGCCTTTTGGTTCTATTCTGGCCTTCATCTGATTTGAAAGGCCCACTGACAATCTGCTTCACTCAGTTCACCAATTTAAGTGCTAATTCATCCAAAAACATTCTGCAGAAACACCCAGAATTTTTGACCAGATATCTGGGTAGTCTGTGGCCCAGTCAAGTTGACACATAAAATTAACCATCACAATGACTAAAAGAAACTAATGTTATAACAAATATGTAGAACTTATAAAAGCAAATATAATATAGGCCTTCGATGTTATTTCCATCTTAAAAAACATATATTCATTGCAATGATTTGTGGCAAAAACACTTACATGATGACCTTAAATCAAATGTCTTTGTAAAGAACAAGGACCTCCAAGAAGAGAAATCCAAAATTAAGTTTAGGTTATATGAAAACCCAAATAGGGATGTAATCCAGTTATCTTGAACTGAGAGTAAAAGAAACACACAGTAACCATTTTACTCCTGCCTTGACTCAGGTCATAAACGTGGAAGGGTATGTATTGTCTTAGAAATATGTGTATGTGTGACAGATTTAACTCTTGCAGTTTTTCTTGATTATTCCTCCACTGGCAGACAAGGCAAACACAAAATAGAATCAAGATTTTCTCTGCCTTTAGAATAGTCTTGACAATTGTCATTTTCTTGGGAAAAGAACTGAAAAGCATTGTCTGTAATTAGCACTTTTTAAAAGAAGCTGAGCAGGTAAAAATCAAAACAAACAAAAATGTAAGAAGGCTTTAGCAGTAGTTACCTAAGTGTGATTTTTGAGAGTTTATTTTTAAACTCCTGACACAATGCACATAAGAGTTTTCTGATTTTTTCTCCCATGTATTAATGAAATCAGATGCTGAATATTCTTTATAAATAAATTACTAATATGAATACAATAATACATAGGCACATTTAAGAACACTTTCAGATCCATTAATGTACTTGATTCTTACAAAATGGCTCTGATGTCAAATAGGAGATAAGAATAGGTGTCTTGTCTTCAATTTACAGATGGAAAAACTGAGACACAATTCTGGATAATATATTTCCTTGTTGTTTAGTCACTAAGTCATGTCTGACTCTTTGCAACCCCATTGACTGTAGCCCATCAGGCTCCTCTGTCCATGGGATTTCCCAGGGAATAATGGCTAGGAGTGGGTAGCCATTTCCTTCTCCAGTGGAATCTTCTCAAGCCAGGAATTACACCCATGTCTCCTGCTTGGCAGATGGATTCTTTACTACCAGGAGGATTATTACACAAAAATTGAGTAGCAGATCTAGAAAGGGGTTAGACTTTCTTTCATATCAGATCAGTTCAGTTCAGTTGCTCAGTTGTGTCCGACTCTTTGCGACCCCATGAATCACAGCACGCCAGGCCTCCCAGTCCATGACCAACTCCCGGAGTTCACTCAGACTCACATCCATCGAGTCAGTGATGCCATCCAGCCATCTCATCCTCTGTCGTCCCCTTCTCCTCCTGCCCCCAATCCTTCCCAGCATCAGAGTCACAGTCCCATAAATAACTTCATGGTTTTCATGTATATTTCTGTATAGATCATTCCAAGGTCTTTTTGAATAGTTTTATCATGGGAGGTGATACATATATATATATATATTTTTTTTTTCCTTCTTCCAATTGTGCTTGGAGTGAACAACTCAATTCTATCTGGATCACAGGGACTACCATTTTGTAGCTGTCTGGCATCCTTTTGTCCCCCTGTGCCTGAGATGAAAGTCTGATGCATTAGCTCTGCTCTTTCCTTCTATTGCTTAAGCAATGAAGAAAACATTACCCTAATCACACTCAATGTGTGCTATCTCCAGGCACAGCTGTTGTGTAGTCTTTCCAAGCTCAGCCATTAAGGAGTCTTACCAAGGACAGAGCCCATTGAGAGCTGCAAAGCCAGACACTTGCCCTCTAATAACATCCATTTCTGCTTTCCTAGCTAATTCCAGGAAAGAGAGCCTGTCGGGCAAGGTTTCACAGTCCATAACTCTCCTTTTATTGTCACTTTCCCTCCTCCGTTTGAGGGGCAGTTTGTGAGCCAGCTCCCAAGCATAGCCCATGGAGCAAAAGATTAAGCATGGCTTGGAGTCAACTTTTTTATCAAATGAGCCCATGGAGTTTGAGCAAAAGCAAGCTTCAAAAAAGATAGATCTGCTCTGGCAACTGGTGCACCAGTAAAGATGCCTGTAGGAGAAGCAGTTGGTATCAGAGGCTAAAAATGGCAAACAGTTCTGGCTGCCTGGGATTACAGCAGTTTCAAGTTGCCTGCTCCTGGCTAGTAAAGTACTTGGAACTGATTGTTCCTGGGCTTTGAAGATCGTGCTACTGACCTGCCATGGGTAGGACTGAGTTTTCTGGAGTGAGAATGGATAATGAGATTGTGAGATTCTTATGAAAAACTTGGTTTACAAAACACACTCACTTCTGTGAACGCATTTGAAAATAGAATGCCAAAAATATGGGTTTTCAGACAGAGATCTCAGTTCAGATCCCAGCTCTGCTTCCTACTGGTTGTATTACCTAGAACTAATTATGAATGTTCTTTAAACACAAAGGTTTCTCTGTCTACAAATTGGAGGATAGTCATGCCCACCTTCCTAATGTCATTGTTGGGATCACAATCCATATGTAATTTAAGAGTTATACCTAAATCCCACACTTCATAGAATAGAGAGCCTCTCATTTAATGGGGACTCTCATGACTTGTAACATGAACCATGTGACTTAGGGTGGTTATCATTCTAGTAATGAGGGTACAGAGGCTCAGATTTCAGTGACTTGCAAAAGATCCCCAGCTGGAAGGGGAAAAAAATTCCCAAACATATCACTCAAATATATAAACAATTAGTTCCATCACTCTAGAACTCATAAACTGGACAAATAACAAAATTTTTTTAGGAAACCTCCAGTTCTTTACCTTGGCTTTTTTTCTCCAAATTTCATGAGATTTTAGTTCTTGGATGCATATGCTTACTGGTAAAGAGGTACGTTAGAGGAGGAGGATGTAGTTGGTTGTGAGCAGCAAGAGAAGAAGGAAAGCTGGGGGAGGGAGGCACTCACTTACATTACTTCATAGAACAAGCTTAAGGTAAATGAATGGAGACACACTCTGAGATTGAGAAAAATTTTAGGAAGGACTAAACACATCATCTATAGAGGGAGGATATGGAATAACAGGTAGTTCATCTACCTGAATCAAGAGGAAGGAGATGAATTAGATAGAAATGGGTTTAATTCAGAACAGTTGCTCAGTTGTGTCTGACCCTTTGTGACCCCACGGACTACAGCATGCCAGGCTTCCCTGTCCATCACCGACTCCCAGAGCTCACTCAAACTCCTGTTCATCGAGTCGGTGATACCATCCAACCATCTCATCCTCTGTCATCCCCTTCTCCTCCTATCTTCAATCTTTCCCAGCATATGGGTCCTTTCCAAGGAGTCAGTTCTTCACATCAGGTGGCCAAAGTATTGGAGCTTCAGCTTCAGCATCAGTCCTTCCAGTGAATATTCAGGATTGATTTCCTTTAGGATGGATTGGTTTGATGTCCCTGCCATCCAACGGGACTCTCAAGAGTCTTTTCCAACACGATAGATCAAAAGCATCAATTCTTTAGCACTCAGCTTTCTTTATGGTTCAACTTTCATGTCCATACATGACTACTGGAAAAATCATAGCTTGACTAGATGGACCTTTGTCAGCAAAGTAATGTCTCTGCTTTTTAATATGTTGTCTAGGTTGCTCATAGCTTTTCTTCCAAAAAGCAAGCATCTTTTAATTTTATGGCTGCAGTCATCATCTGCAGTGGTTTTGGAGCCCAAAAACATAAAGTCTGTCACTGTTTCCATTGCTTCTCTATCTATTTTCCATGAAGTGATGGGACTGGATGCCATGATTTTAGGAATTTGAATGTTGAGTTTTAAGCCAGCTTTTTCACTCTCTTCTTTCTCTTTCATTAAGAGGCTCTTCACTTCCTCTTTGCTTTCTGCCATAATGGTGGTGTGGTATCATCTGCATATCTGAGATTATTGATATTTCTCCCTGCAAGCTTGATTTCAGCTTGTGCTTCATTCAGCCCAGCATTTCTCATAATGTACTCTGCATACAAGTTAAATAAGCAGGGTGACCGTATACAGCCTTAACTTATTCCTTTCCCAATTTGGAACCAGTCTGTTGTTCCATGTCCGATTCTAACTGTTGCTTCTTGACCTGCATACAGATGTCTCAGGAAGCAGATAAGGTGGTCTGGTATGCCCATCTCTTGAAGAATTTTCAACAGTTTGTTGTGATTCACGCAGTCAAAGGTGTTGGCATAGTTAATAAAGCAGGTAAAACTTTTTCTGGAACTCTCTTGCTTTTTCTATGATCCAATGAATGTTGGTAATTTGACCTCTGGTTGCTCTGCCTTTTCTAAATCCATTTTGAGCATCTGGAATTTCTTGGCTCACATATGTTCTCCAAGCTTCTCTTGGAGAATTTTGAATATTACTTTGCTAGCATGTGAGATGGGTACAGTTGTACAGTAGTTTGAACATTCTTTGGCTTTGCTTTTCTTTGGTATTGGAATGAAAACTGACCTTTTCCAGTCCTGTGGCCACTGCTGAGTTTTCCAAAGTTGCTGGCATATTAACTGCAGCACTTCAACAGCGTCATCTGTTAGGACTTGAGTAGTCTAGCTGGAATTCCATCACCTCCACTGGCTTTGTTCATAGTGATTCTTCCTAAGGCCCTCTTAACTTTGCACTCCAGGATGTCTGGCTCTAGGTGAGTGAGCACACCACTGTGGTTATCTGGGTCATTAAGATGTTTTTGTATAGTTCTGTGTATTCTTGCTACCATTTCTTAATATCTTCTGCTTCTGTTAGGTCATACCATTTCTGTCTTTTATTGTGCCCATCTTTGCAAGAAATGTTCTCTTGGTATCTCTAATTTTCTTGAAGAGATCTCTATTCTTTCCAGTTCTATTGTTTTCCTCTATTTCTTGGCAGAACTCCAAAACTGCAATTCACTGCTGAACAACCATCAACAGGAGAATGACTGGTGTTTGATCCCACCAAAAAAAAAGATACCCCACATCCAAAGGCAAAGGAGAAGACCCAACAAGATGGTAGAAGGGGTGAAATCATGTTTAGAATCAAACCCCATACCTGCCAGAGACACTCAGAGAGCTCAAACAAAGCCTTGTGCACACCAGGACCCAGAGAATACACAGAGACTAAGCCAGACCTGCCTTTGAGTGTTTGAATGTCTCCTGTGGAGGTAGGGGTTCAGCAATGGCCTGCCACAGGGACAGGGGCTCTGGCTGCAGCAGAGCTGGGTCATACATAAGCACTCATCAATAAGGTCTCGATTAACTCCACCATAGAGCCATTGAGCAGATAACCCACAAATTGCAGAACAATTATACCAAAGAAATTCTCACACTGTTAAGAAAGTTCTAGGACCCATGACAGGTTTCCCAACCTTGGGATCTGGCAAAGGGACTGAGAACCCCCAGTGAATTTGACTTTGGAGGCCAGTGGGATTTGATTATAGAACTTCCACAGGACTGGGGAAACAGACTCTTGGAGGGAACAAACAAAGCTTTGTGTGCACCAGGAGGCAGAAAAAAGGAGCAGAGACTAAGTCAGACTTGCCTGTGAGTGGCCAGGAGTGTCTGGTGGAGGGAACAAACAACAGGGAGGGAACATAGCCCAGTCCATCAACAGAAAATTGGATTAAAGATTTACTGAGCATGGCTCCATCCATCAGAATAAGCCCCAGTTTCCCCTACAGTCAGTCTTTCCCATGGAGAAGCTTCCATAAGCCTCCTATCCTTATTCATCAGAGGACAGACAGAATGAAAACCACACAATCACAGAAAACTAACCAGTCTGATCACATGGACCACAGCCTTCTCTAACTCAATTAAATTATGAGCCATGCTGTGTAAGGCCACCCAAGATGGAGGGGTCATGGTGGAGAGTTCTGACAAAATGTGGTCCACTGGAGAAGGGAATGCCAAACCACTTCAGTATTCTTGCATTGAGAACTTCATGAACAATATGAAAAGGCAAAAAGACAGGACACTGAAAGATGAACTCCCCAGGTCAGTAGGTGCCCAATATGCTACTGGAGATCAGTGGAGAAATAACTCCAGAAAGAATGAAGAGATGGAGCCAGAGCAAAAACAATACCCAGTTGCGTGTGTAACTGGTGATGGAAGTAAAGTCAGCAATATTGCATAGGAACCTGGAATGTTAGGTCCTTGAATCAAGGTTAATTTGATGTGGTCAAACAGGAGATGACAAGCGTGAATGTGGACATTTTAGGAATCAATGAATGAAGATGGACTGGAATGGGTGACTTCACCTCAGATGACCCTTATATCTACTACTGTGGGCGAGAATCCCTTGGAAGAAATGGAGTAACCATCATAGTCAACAAAGAGTCCGAAATGCAGTACTTGGATGTAATCTCAAAAACAACAGAATGATCTCTGTTTGTTTCCAAGGCAAGCCATTCAGTATCACGGTAATCCAAGTCTATGCCCCAACTAGTAATGCTGAAGAAGCTAAACGGTTCTATGATGACTTATAAGACCTAGAACTAACACCAAAAAGAAGATGTCCTTTTCATCATAGGGGACTGGAATGGAAAAGTAGGAAGTCAAGTAATACTTGGAGTAACAGGCAAGTTTGGCCTTGGAGTACCAAATGATGCATGGCAAAGGCTAACAGTTTTCCCAAGAGAATGCACCAGTCATGGAAACACCCTCCTCCAACAACACAAGAGAAGACTCTACACATGGACATCACCAGATTGTCAATACCAAAATCAGACTGATTATATTATTTGCAGCCAAAGATGGAGAAGCTCTATATGGTCAGGAAAAAGAAAACTGGGAGCTGACTGTGGCTAAGATTATAAACTCTTTATTGCCAAATTCAGACTTAAATTGAAGAAAGTAGGGTAAACCACTAGACCTAAACCACTAGATTCATGTATGACCTAAATCAAATCCCTTACGATTATACAGTGGAAGTGAGAAATAGTTTCAAGGGATTAGATCTGATAGACAGAGTGCCTGAAGAACTATGGACGAAGTTTTGGGACATTGTACAGGAGGCAATGATCAAGACCATCCTCAACAAAAAGAAAGGCAAAACGGTTGTCTGAGTAGGCCTTACAAGCAGCTAAGAAAAGAAGGGTAGGAAAGGCAAAGGAGAAAAGGAAAGATACACCCATCTGAATGCAGAGTTTCAAAGAATAGCAAGGAGAGATAAGAAAGCCTTCTTTAGTGATCAATGCCAAGAAAGGTGGTAGAAACAGTCATTCCTATTGGTACTTTAGACCTCATTAACTTTTGTACAGCCTTGTTACCATCCATTGACAAGCTGATATAGGACAGAGTGTAATGAAACTATTAAACTCTTAGGATTTAACTTCTTACAGGGTTAGACCCCTCAGCATATTAGAGATCTGTTGCTGGAGAGAATCACTGCAGAATCCATTAGGCTCACAGAAACTTTTTCCTAGATTCTGCCCTCCAGAATTCTCATCATAGCTAAACCACCTTGCTACAGTCTTGTCCCCTTAGTATGCAAGAATAGGAACCCTCACAATGTATCAGACTCTGTTTTGACTGTTGTACATTATCAAATGATCCTAAGAGGATGTACTAAAAGTAACCTCACAATGAAACAACAAAACTGAACACAGAGAAGTTAATCAATTGACTTATTTTCACACCACCAGAAAACAATAGACCTGACATTTAAGCTCATGAACTCTTCCTCTAAGGCACTTTCTTGTGCCCAAGACAATGTATCTCATGCCAGTTCTTCTCATACTATCTACGGTCAAAAGCTTATTTTGTTTTCTAATGTCTTATGAGCAGATACTTTTATAAACTTCACTAAAAACCAGTTAGTAGAAAAATGAAATTAGAAGATACCTGAAATAGAACTCCAGTTCTTAATTGCCATTAGATTCAAAATGCATACAATTACTCTGTAAATTGCTATAGAGACTTCTGAATGCTTTCTCAGTGCTTACTCTCACTTTCTTTATGTACCATGGTCCATTAGTCCCCACTCATACGAGGACCACACTTTGAGTGACGTTGCTGTAGGCTTAGGGGACTGGGGATGGGCACATTGTGTCATTGAAATAAGTGAGGTTGACAACAAGGTCAACTCTCAAGCCACAAACCCTTAGCCCTGTGTTCTTGAATCAGCTAGGTTAACCAGTCATCTACCCTGATTTAGAAATTACAAATGGAGGGATCCTTCAGAATAGAAATTAGGACTTACTCCGTGCCATACTGAGGGGAGCTGAATGGTCCATGCATTCACTTATAAAACAGATCTTGCAAAATTTCTTTCTTTGAGAGCTAGCAGTCTTCTTTCCTCAATTGATCTTGGATCTTAAAATGAATTTCCTATTTCCCTGTGTTTTCTCATGGCCAAAAGCAGTTGACACATTTCCTGAAAAACAAAAGATATCCAATCAATGTTTGTGATTGAAAATTCACATTTATTTCAATAAATACTGTTTATATTAAAACTCCAGGGAATAATGTCAGCATATTGATACTACATGAGTCTGAAATGATGATGCCCTCCCTCTCTGGAGGTATAGTACTAAAAGGAAAATATTTATATCATAGACAAACTTTTTTTTCAAGAATAATTGACCTACAGCACTATGTTAGTTCCAGGTACACAACAAAGTAACTCAGCATTCTACATTTTATAAAATGATCACCACTGCAGACAAGTATTTAAAGTGACAATTTATTCAAATGAAATCGGTAGAGAGAGCAGAAGTAAGAAAAGAGTTAAATTCGAAAGTGTTTACTTCTTTGCATGATTAAAATATTCAAATATATTAATATTCATGCTATAAACTTAATGTTATTATTATAACTTGGAGGCGTAAAGCAGTACATAACTGCTCACACAATAAAGACTGCTTTTATAATAAAGTTTTGTATAAATGTCTTCAAATCATGAGTGTTGAACTTCATGTTAGTCTTCAAAAAATACAGTTAGTCATTATTTTTCTAACAATTCATAAATACAAGTCACACACAATGAGAGCATGCAGTTTGTCACACGTGGAGACCAATAAATCAGTCTCAGCACCTATTAAACCCTGAAAGCTTTCCTAGGTATGACTGACTAACGATGGCCAGGGGGTAAAAAGGAATATAAAACTGAGTTCTTCTCAAGAAGAGTAGAGATTAGTTGGGAACATATGAAACAATGAGGCCACAGTCATCTTTTCTTTGTATAGTAAGGCTCTGTGGCAAGCCCCGCAGCCACACATCCTGAAAGCATACGAGTGAGAATGCCCAGGCTTTCGTCAGATGTTACTTCGTTCAGTACGCTCCCCGTGACTTGAGGCTTGAGCCCAATGCTGCATTACCATTGCCAGTATCTCTTCTGTTTCTTACTACCTGAGTTTTTTTTTTAATTTACTTTTTAATTGGAATATAATAGCTTTACAATGTTGTGTTAGTTTCTACTAACAGTGTGAATCAGCCACATGTATACATATATCCCTTCCTTCTTGAGCTTCCCTTCCAGCCACCCCCCATCCCGCTCCTCTAGGTCATCACAGAGCACCGTTCTGAGTTCCCTGTACTATATAACAGCTTCCCACTGGCTAGCTATTTTACACATGGTAGTGTATATATGTCAATGCTTGCTCAATTTGTCCCACCCTCTTCTAAGTTTTAAACTTATTAGAAACTTCAGAGATCTTTAGCCTGACTTCCCTCCCAGAGAAGAGAGGACTTTGAAGCAGCTTCTGGATGGTAAAGTTCATGACTCCTCTTCTCCCTCTTCCTTGTTTTTCCTGCTAATATAAGGTGACTTGGAGTATTTAGGACACCTTTGGGTATATAAGTCACTGCAATCTACAGGGCCCTCTCCCATGTCTCCCACGTCAGATCCAGACCATAAAATGTGCCTCCTTTAAAACTTTAACCTATGTATCAGTATCATAAAAGTCCCATCCTATGTCTCATAAGCATTGAAACAACTGAAAAAATTCAGTCTCCTGGAACAATAGGCACATTTCTACATCTTCTCTTCAAGAAATATAAGTATTCCTCCCTAGGTTTACTTTCTGAAGTATTTGGTTTTGTCTTTTCAGCATATCTTGAAAAAAAATTTTTTTTCTTTTTCTATTATCACCTGTTTATTGGGTTGGCCAGAAAGGTCATCCAGGCTTTTCCATAACGTCTACCTGAAGAAACTTTTTGGCCAGCCCAATAGATGACTTTTACTTCAAGCCAGACTGAATCATTCTGTTCCTGTTGCTGGGCCTACAGGACAGCAGGGGCAAGGAAAGCATGTTTTGCAGTGATGATTAGACAGAACAGGAAAGTTACAAAAAAAAGTTCATCTCATAATAGACACACTTTAACGTGGGTATACCTTGAAGAAGAGAGAAGAAACATTCCCCCTGATAAAGCTAGTTGGGAGATGAATTATCCTGTAGGCTAATCCTATTAAATACTTCAGTTCACAAACCTTAGAGAGAATGCACAAAAGTCACTGATTTTTCCCTTCTGTGAAGTTAAGTGTGAAAATTCCTGGCAATTCCCAAGTAGTGACTCAGGGTTTCAGGATCTTTCCACTTTATGGCACTGCTAACACCCAGGGGTGACTTTCTCAGGTTCCAGAAAAAACTTTAGACCTCATGACTAAATCCAAGATTGTAATGAAATAGCTTCTCTCTTATGCATCTAGAATACATGTACTAACTGGGTACCATCCTGGGAAGAACCAAGGCAGCAGTCACACCAATACTTTCCTGTGGGTTTAACTTGCCCATGAAGCCAAATCTGGTCTTTGTACCCTGACACCAAAGTAATTTTTGGAGACAGAGCTTTAGGTGAAGTAGAAAAAGTATAGCTTTGTTGCTTTGCCAGGCAAAGGGAGCCACAGCAGGTTAATGCCCTGAAAACTATGTCCCAACCTGGAGTGGATAGTGAGAAGTTTTGCAGTAATTGTTCAAAGAGGGAGTGACCAGCTTGTGGACATTCTGCTGATTGGTTGGTGGTGACGTAAATGGGAATCAGCATCAGCACCCTTCTCATTCCAATAGGTCTGAGCCTATGTGCTTGTGGGTAGCATACAGTTTAATTCTACCTGGCAGGGATTTCAGTATCTACAAAACAGCTCAGAGATATTATTATGTATATCTGCTGAGGGAGAACCAGGACCTTGACCCACAACTGCACTATTGTTTCTTTCTGTTTTATTTCGTGTTGTTTTTGACCTCTCCGTGTATGGGATCTTCATTTCCACCAGGGATAAAACCTGCACCCCTTGTAGTGGAAGCTCACTGGACCACCAGGGAAGTCCCGCTACTATTGGCTCTTGACTGTTCCTCCTCTGTCTCTGCACCCCCTCCCTTCCCTAATTAGCAGCCATTTGAACCTGCCCTTTGGAACTCAGGGAAGATCGTGGGTGCTGAATGGAGCCTATTGCCTGCAATCAAAAAGGCTTTTGTGCCCAGGAGCCCCATAGCATCCTGCTTGGTCTCAGTACCATTGCACCAGGGAAGGTGCTCTGGCAGCTTGAAGCCTCAAATACCTCTGACAATGGAGGTCCCAGCCCAGGATCTCAGCAGGTGCCAAGAGCTGGAACACCAGACAGGAAGAGTAGGGTCCCACAGTCCAAGTCCTGGGTATATGCACTCGGTCTGGGTTTGGGCCGACCAGGGCAGAAGGCAGCAAGCACCTCAAACAAACTTGAGTATGTGGTACATTACGCCGTAGTTTCCTCTGCATCACAGTTCTCCCAGTGCTCTTTCCACTTCCCAGAACCTTTGGTAAAAGTTTTTGTTTAGCCCTTCTCAGTCGATGAAATTTCATTGTCCCACTAAAATGTCTAATTCCCCAAGGGAACCTTTCTTCCAAGCTTTAGTGCACTCTGGTTAACTCCCCAAACCCTCAATCTCAAGTGCCAGCCATGTGCTACTAACTACTGAACAGAGACCTCCCAGGGCAACACAGAATAGGTTTTTATTACTTCACACCTCCCACTGCTTTCCCAAGAAAGAAAGAAAAAGAAAAAAAAAACAAAACATTCCATATCCTTACTGAGCAAAGACTGAAAAGATTGGAAAGCTTAGAGACAGAAGATATCTCACCTTATTGGATTTATCTTTACCTTTTTGTCCTCTAAGAGTGGCAGTTACTCTATAATCATGGATTTAGTTCACATTTAAAGTGTCCCTTTATTGACATATATGCACTATTATATATAAAATAGGTAACTAATGAGAACCTACTGTATAGCTCAGGAAACTCTATTCAGAGTTCTCTGGTGACCTAAATGGGAAGGAAATCTAAAAAAGAGTGGATATATGTATACATATAACTGATTTACTTTGCTTCACAGCAGAAACTAACACAACATAGTAAAGCAACTATGCTCCAACAAAAATAAAAAATAAAGTGTCCTCATTGACAGGAGAGTGAAGACAATGAAGAAATGGTTTACAATCCACCTTCCATGGAGGAAAGACAAACTGGGTACAGTTTCGGAGAGCATGTGTCCTCTTGGACATGCTCAGGTAAATTTCTACCTGGGAGACAAATGTGAGATAAATGCCTATGACAGCTGCTGTTTCCTCAATGGACAGTTCTGTCTCCTGCTTTCTAATAGGTGTCCCCATCCTTCCAGACTGAAGGCAAATGCCTCCTGTCTTCTCCCCGACCCTCTTACAGCTTTCTCTTTCTGCAAGCACAGTTGAGACCCCTACCACCTCAGGAAGCTTTCAGGAATAAGATTTGTATCTGATTCATCTCTGTATACCTCACAGGGATTGACACAAATTGAAAGCTTAATAATTATTTTGAGATGCCTCAAGCCCACATCAGCCATACTGCCTGAAATGAGAGTCAGCAATCAGATTCAGAACATAGATGTGTCTCAAGAGAAAACGTGACTTTGAATGACAGGTCTAGGATATACGTGAAATTCACATGGAATTATATATCTTGACCCTCACTGTGTGAATGCATTTTTTTCCCCAAGGAGCAAAGTTAGAGATTTCTATATTAAAATATTTGCTGAAGTATCAAAATGTATAGAGCAGTGTTTTTTTCCCCCTTGTTCTTCATGATGCATCCATAATGTCTTACTAATTTTATTCTATAGATTATTAGTAACAGCTGAGGGTCGTCACTACAGTGGGCATCTAAGGATTATCAGCTGGATGAAGAAAGACACAGATAAAAGATAGATGATGTTACACATGACCTTCCAGGTATGTGTTGAACGCCAAGTCTTTCCTTCCACATTTACAAATGTCACAAAATTTTACTGGCTCTTGATTAGATGGGTCATCAGGATAGGCAATGGTGAATAAGCCCTAAAGATCTCCTATTCTATTGGAGACAAATAGAAGAATAACAGTGTATGATGGGGTATAATACATTTCATATGAACCATCAAAACAAATTACTGAGGTGTCAGAGATAGGAGAAATCACGTCTGTTTGGATGAATCACATAAAAGATGATATGGGTGGCTTTTGAGAAAGACCTTGATACAAAGAAGAATTTGATGGCAAAGTGATTAGACACAGAGAACAATTAACAAAGGGACCAGCAACAGAGAATTTAAGCACAGAGTAAAAGAGTCATGTCGTTTTGTTGAATATACCTGGATCTGTAGTTTTTCCTCAGCTTTATTCAGATGGTATTTTCTTTAATTGACTCAACAGTAGTGAGACTGTGTGAGAGATGTTGGGGCGTGTGTGTGCGTGTGTGTGTGCTAGTGCGCATGTGTCTATGCGTGATCCTGAGTGTGGTATGTGTTAGCTGAACTGCAGTGCCTTTTTTTCTTTTAATTTATTTATTTTAATTGGAGGCTAATTACTTTACAATATTGTAATGGCTTTTGCCATACCTTGACATGAATCAGCAATGGGTATACATGTGCCCCCCATCCTGAACCCCCCTCTCACATCCCTCCCCATCCCATCCATCAGGGTCATCCCAGTGTACCGGCCTTGAGCACCCTGTCTCATGCATCAAACCTGGACTGGCGATCTATTTCACGTATGGTAATATACATGTTTCAATGCTATTCTCTCAAATCATCCCACCCTTGACTTCTCCCAAGAGTCCAAAAGTCTGTTTTTGCATCTGTGTCTCTTTTGCTGTCTCGTATATAGGGTCATTGCTACTATCTTTCTAAATTCCGTATCTATGTGTTAATATACTGTCTTGGTCTAGTGGTTTCCCCCACTTTCTTCAATTTAAGTCTGAATTTCACAATGAGGAGTTCATGGTGTGAGGCACAGTCACCTTCCGGTCTTGTTTTTGCTGACTGTATAGAGCTTCTCCATCTTTGGCTGCAAAGAACGTAATCAATCTGATTTCAGTGTTGACCATCTGGTAATGTCCATGTGTAGAGTCTTCTCTTGTGTTGTTGGAAGAGGGTGTTTGCTATGACCAGTGTGTTCTCTTGGCAAAACTCTATTAGCCTTTGCTCTGAGTGAAGAGGAACTAAAAAGCCTCTTGATGAAGGTGAAAGTGGAGAGTGAAAAAGCTGGCCTAAAGCTCACCATTCAGAAAACGAAGATCATGGCATCTGGTCCCATCACTTCACAGGAAATAGATGGGAAAACAGTGGAAACAGTGTCAGACTTTATTTTTGGGGGCTCCAAAATCACTGCAGATGGTGATTGCAGCCATGAAATTAAAAGACGCTTACTCCTTGGAAGAAAAGTTATGACCAACCTAGACAGCATATTCAAAAGCAGAGACATTACTTTGCTGACTAAGGTCCGTCTAGTCAAGGCTATGGTTTTTCCTGTGGTCATGTATGGACTTTGAAGAAGGCTGAGCGCCGAAGAATTGATGCTTTTAAACTGTGGTGTTGGAGAAGACTCTTGAGATTCCCTTGGACTGCAAGGAGATCCAACCAGTCCATTCTGAAGGAGATCAGCCCTGGGATTTCTTTGGAAGGAATGATACTAAAGCTGAAACTCCAGGACTTTGGGCACCTCATGCGAAGAGTTGACTCATTGGAAAAGACTCTGATGCTGGGAGGGATTGGGGGCAGGAGGAGAAGGAAATGACAGAGGATGAGATGGCTGGATGGCATCACTGACCTGATGGACTTGAGTCTGAGTGAACTCTGGGACTTGGTGATGGACAGGGAGGCCTGGCATGCTGCGATTCATGGGGTAACAAAGATTCGGACACTACTGAGCGACTGAACTGAACTGCTTCATTCCGTACTCCAAGGCCTAATTTGCCTGTTACTCCAGGTGTTTCTTGACTTCCTACTTTTGCATTCCAGTCCCCTATAATGAAAAGGACATCTTTTGTGGGTGTTAGTTTTAAAAGGTCTCGTAGGTCTTCATAGAACCATTCAACTTCAGCTTCTTCGGCGTTACTGGTTGGGGCATAGACTTGGATTACTGATATTGAATGATTTGCCTTGGAAATGAACAGAGATCTGTTGTTTTTTTTTTTTTGAAACGACGATTCTGTCATTTTTGAGATTGCATCCAAGTACTGCATTTCAGATTCTTTTGTTGACCATGGTGGCTATTCCATTTTTTCTAAGGGATTCCTGCCTACAGTAGTAGATATAGTGGTCATTTGAGTTAAATTCACCCATTCCAGTCCATTTTAATTCGCTGATTCCTAGAACGTCGACATTCACTCTTGCCATCACCTGTTTGATCACTTCCAATTTGCCTTGATTCATGGACCTAACATCCCAGGTTCCTATGCAATATTGCTCTTTACCGCATCGGACCTTGCTTCTATCTCCAGTCACATCCACAACTGGGTATTGTTTTTGCTTTGGCTCCATCCCTTCATTCTTTCTGGAGTTATTTCTCCATGATCTCCAGTAGCATATTGGGGACTTACTAACCTAGGGAGTTCCTTTTTCAGTATCCTATCATTTTGCCTTTTCATACTGTTCATGGGGTTCTCAAGGCAAGAATACTGAAGTGGTTTGCCATTCCCTTTTCCAATGGACCACATTCTGTCAAACCTCTCCACCATGACCCATCTGTCTTGGGTGGCCCCACATGGCATGGCTTAGTTTCATTGAATTAAACAAGGCTGTGGTCCTAGTGTGATTATATTGACTAGTTTTCTGTGATTATGGTTTCAGTGTATCTGTCCTCTGATGCCCTCTCATAACACCTAGCATCTTACTTGGGTTTCTCTTACATTGGATTTGGGGTATTTCTTCAGGGTTGCTCCACCAAAGCGCAGCTGCTGCTCCTTACGTTGGATGAGGGGTATCTCCTCACCACCACCACTCCTGACCTTGATCGTGGAGTAGCTCCTCTCGGCCCTCCAGCACCCACACAGCCACCACTCTTGGACGTGGGGTTGCTCCTCTTGGCCACAGCCCCTGGCTGGGGGCGTTGGGTCGCTCCTCCCAGCCGCCACCCCTGACCTTGGATGTGGGTAGCTCTTTACTGCCGCTCCTGCGCCATCACAGCTTGGCACTCTTGGCCACTGCCCTTGACCTCAGACGTGGGGTAGCTCCTCTCAGCTGCTGCCCCTGACCTTGGAAGTGGGGTAGCTCCTCCTGGCTGGCACCCCTGACCTCAGACGTGGGGTATGATCTAAATCAAATCCCTTATGATTATATAGTGGAAGTGAGAAATAGATTTAAGGGACTACATCTGATAGAGTGCCTGATGAACTATGGAATGAGGTTCGTGACATTGTACAGGAGACAGGGATCAAGACCATTCCCATGGAAAAGAAATGCAAAAAAGCAAAATGGCTGTCTGGGGAGGTCTTACAAATAGCTGTGAAAAGAAGAGAGGCAAAAAACAAAGGAGAAAAGGAAAGATATAAGCATCTGAATGCAGAGTTCCAAAGAATAGCAAGAAGAGATAAGAAAGCCTTCCTCAGCGATCAATGCAAAGAAATAGACAAAAACAACGGAATAGGAAGACTAGAGATCTCTTCAAGAAAATTAGAGATACCAAGGGAACATTTCATGCAAAGATGAGCTGATAAAGGACAGAAATTGTATGGACCTAACAGAAGCAGAAGATATTAAGAAGAGGTGGCAAGAATACACAGAAGAACTGTACAAAAAAGATCTTCATGATGAAGATAATTGCGATGGTGTGATCACTCACCTAGAGCCAGACATCCTGGAATGTGAAGTCAAGTGGGCCTTAGAAAGCATCACTATGAACAAAGCTGGTGGAGGTGATGGCATTCCAGTTGAGCTATTTCAAATCCTGAAAGATGATTCTGTGAAAGTGCTACACTCAATATGTCAGCAACTTTGGAAAACTCCGCAGTGGACACAGGACTGGAAAAGGTCAGTTTTCATTCCAATTCCAAAGAAAGGCAATGCCAGAGAATGCTCAAACTATCACACAATTTCACTCATCTCACATGCTAGTAAAGTAATGCTCAAAATTCTCCAAGCCAGGCTTCAGCAGTACGCGAACCATGAACTCCCTGATGTTCAAGCTGGATTTAGAAAAGGCAGAGGAACCAGAGATCAAATTGCCAACATCCGCTGGATCATGGAAAAAGCAAGAGAGTTCCAGAAAAACATCTATTTCTGCTTTATTGACTACACCAAAGCCTTTGACTGTGTGGATCACAATGAACTGTGGAAAATTCTGAGAGAGATGGGAATACCAGAGCACCTGACCTGCCTCCTGAGAAATCTGTCTGCAGGTCAGGAAGCAACAGTTAGAACTGGACATGGAACAACAGACTGGTCCCAAATAGGAGAAGGAGTACATCAAGGCTGTATACTGTCACCCTGCTTATTTAACTTCTATGCAGAGTACATCATGAGAAATGCTGGGCTGGAAGAAGCACAAGCTGGAATCAAGCAACTGAACGACTGAACTGAACTGATACAAAGTGAAGACAGAAAGAAAAATACCAATACAGCATCAGTTCAGTTCAGTCGCTCAGTGGTATCTGACTCTTTGCGACCCCGTGAATCGTAGCACGCCAGGCCTCCCTGTCCATCACCAAACTCCCGGAGTTCACTCAGACTCATGTCCATCAAGTCAGTGATGTCATCCAGCCATCTCATCCTCTGTCCTCCCCTTCTCCTCCTGCCCCCAATCCCTCCCAGCATCAGAGTCTTTTCCAATGAGTCAACTCTTCACATGAGGTGCCCAAAGTCCTGGAGTTTCAGCTTTAGCATCATTCCTTCCAAAGAGATCCCAGGGCTGATCTCCTTCAGAATAGACTGGTTGGATCTCCTTGCACTCCAAGGGAATCTCAAGAGTCTTCTCCAACACCACAGTTTAAAAGCATCAATTCTTCGGTGCTCAGCCTTCTTCACAGTCCAACTCTCACATCCATACATGACCACAGGAAAAACCATAGCCTTGACTAGACGGACCTTAGTCGGCAAAGTATGTCTCTGCGTTTGAATACGCTATCTAGGTTGGTCATAACTTTCCTTCCAAGGAGTAAGAGTCTATTAATTTCATGGCTGCAGTTACCATCTGCAGTGATTTTGGAGACCCCAAAGATAAAGTCTGACACTGTTTCCACTGTTTGCCCATCTATTTGCCATGAAGTGATGGGACCAGATGCCATGATCTTCGTTTTCTGAATGTTGAGCTTTAAGCCAACTTTTTCACTCTCCTCTTTCACTTTCATCAAGAGGCTTTTTAGTTTCTCTTCACTTTCTGCCATAAGGGTGGTGTTATCTGCATATCTGAGGTGATTGATATTTCTTCTGGCAATCTTGATTCCAGCTTGTGCTTCTTCCAGCCCAGCGTTTCTCTATGATGTACTCTGCATAGAAGTTAAATAAGCAGGATGACAATATACAGCCTTGACGATCTCCTTCTCCTATTTGGAACCAGTCTGTTGTTCCATGTCCAGTTCTAACTGTTGCTTCCTCACATGCATACAGATTTCTCAAGGGACAGGTCAGCTGGTCTGGTATTCCCATCTCTTTCAGAATTTTCCACAGTTTAATGTGATCCACACAGTCAAAAGCTTTGACATAGTCAATAAAGCAGAAATAGATGTTTTTCTGGAACTCTCTTGCTTTTTCCATGATCCAGCGGATGTTGGCAATTTGATCTCTGGTTCCTCTGCCTTTTTAAAAACCAACTTGAACATCAGGAAGTTCACGGTTCACACGTTGCTGAAGCCTGGCTTGGAGAATTTTGAGCATTACTTTACTAGCATGTGAGATGAGTGCAATTGTGTTGTATTTGAGCATTCTCTGGCATTGCTTTCTTTGGGATTGGAATGAAAACTGACCTTTTCCAGAATTGTGTCCACTGCTGAGTTTTCCAAATTAGCTGGCATATTGAGTGCAGCACTTTCACAGAATCATCTTTCAGGATTTGAAATAGCTCAACTGGAATGCCATCACCTCCACCAGCTTTGTTCATAGTGATGCTTTCTAAGGCCCACTTGACTTCACATTCCAGGATGTCTGGCTCTAGGTGAGTGATCACACCTTCGTGATTATCTGGGTCATGAAGATCTTTTTTGTACAGTTCTTCTGTGTATTCTTGTCACCTCTTCTTAATATCTTCTGCTTCTGTTAGGTCCATACAATTTCTGTCCTTTATCAAGCTCATCTTTGCATGAAATGTTCCCTTGGTATCTCTAATTTTCTTGAAGAGATCTCTAGTCTTTCCCATTCTGTTGTTTTCCTCTATTTCTTTGCATTGATCGCTGAGGAAGGCTTTCTTATCTCTTCTTGCTATTCTTTGGAACTCTGCATTCAGATGCTTATATCTTTCCTTTTCTCCTTTGTTTTTTGCCTCTCTTCTTTTCACAGCTATTTGTAAGGCCTCCCCAGACAGCCATTTTGCTTTTTTGCATTTCTTTTCCATGGGGATGGTCTTGATCCCTGTCTCCTGTACAATGTCACGAACCTCATTCCATAGTTCATCAGGCACTCTATCTATCAGATCTAGTCCCTTAAATCTATTTCTCACTTCCACTATATAATCATAAGGGATTTGATTTAGGTCATACCTGAATGGTCTTGTGGTTTTCCCTACTTTCTTCAATTTAAGTCTGAATTTGGTAATAAGGAGTTCCTGATCTGAGCCACAGTCAGCTCTTGGTCTTGTTTTTGTTGACTGTTAGAGCTTCTCCATCTTTGGCTGCAAAGAATATAATCAATCTGATTTTGGTGTTGACCATCTGGTGATGTCCATGTGTAGAGTCTTCTCTTGTGTTGTTGGAAGAGGATGTTTGCTATGACCAGTGTGTTCTCTTGGCAAAACTCTATTAGTCTTTGCCCTGCTTCATTCCGTATTCCAAGGCCAAATTTGCCTGTTTCTCCAGGTGTTTCTTGACTTGCTACTTTTGCATTCCAGTCCCCTATAATGAAAAGGACATCTTTTGGGGGTGTTAGTTCTAAAAGGTCTTGTAGGTCTTCATAGAACTGTTCGGCTTCTTCAGAGTTACTGGTTGGGGCATAGACTTGGATTACTGTGACATAGAATAGTTTGCCTTGGAAACGAACAGAGATCATTCTGTCATTTTTGAGATTGCATCCAAGTACTGCATTTCAGACTCTTTTGTTGACCATGATGGCTACGCCATTTCTTCTGAGGGATTCCTGCTGGCAGTAGTAGATATAATGGTCATCTGAGTTAAATTCACCCATTCCAGTCCATTCTAGTTCACTGATTCCTAGAATGTTGACGTTCACTCTTGCCATCCCCTGTTTGATCACTTCCAATTTGCCTTGATTCATGGACCTAACATTCCAGGTTCCTATGCAATATTGTTCTTTACAGCATCAGACCTTGCTTCTATCTCCAGTCACATTCACAACTGGGTATTGTTTTTGCTTTGGCCCCATCCCTTCATTCTTTCTGATGTTATTTCTCCACTGATCTCCAGTAGCGTGTTGGGCACCTACTGACCTGGGGAGTTCCTCTTTCAGTATCCTATCATTTTGCCTTTTCATACTGTTCATGGCGTTCTCAAGGCAAGAATACTAAAGTGGTTTGCCATTCATGAGTTAGACAAGGCTGTGGTCCTAGTGTGATTAGATTGACTAGTTTTCTGTGAGTATGGTTTCAGTGTGTCTGCCCTCTGATGCTCTCTTGCAACACCTACCATCTTACTTGGGTTTCTCTTACCTTGGGCGTGGGGTATCTCTTCACGGCTGCTCCAGCAAAGCGTAGCCACTGCTCCTTACCTTGGACGAGGGGCATCTCCTCACCACTGCTGTTCCTGACCTTCAGTGTGGGATAGCTCCTCTAGGCCCTCCTGTGCCCACACAGCCAACACTTCTTGGACTTAGGGTAGCTCCTCTCGGCCACCGCCCCTGGCCTCAGACACAGGGTAGCTCCTCCCGGCAGCACCCCCTGACCTCGGATGCAAGGTAGCTCCTCTTGGCCATTCCTGTGTCGTTGCAGCCTGGCACTCTTGGCCGCTGCCCCTGACCTCGGATATGGGGTAACTCCTCTCAGCCGCGCTTAGTGCGCCGGTCGCAGCTCCAGTTTCATCCACCTCATTAGAACTGATTCAAATGCATTCTTTCTAATTGCTGAGTAATATTCCATTGTGTATATGTACCACAGCTTTCTTATCCATTTGTCTCCCTATGAACATCTAAGTTGCTTCCATGTCCTACCTATTGTAAACAGTGCTGCGATGAACATTGGGGTACACGTGTCTCTTTCAACTCTGGTTTCCTCGGTGTGTATGTCCAGCAGTAGAATTGCTGGGTCAAATGGTAGTTCTATTTCCAGTTTTTTAAGGAATCTCCACACTGTTCTCCATAGTGGCTGCACTTATTTGCATTCCCACCAACAGTGTAAGAGGGTTCCCTTTTCTGTGTACCCTCTCCAGCATTTATTGTTTGTAGACTTTTTGATAGCAGCCATTCTGACCGGTGTAAAATGGTATCTCATTATGGTTGTGATTTGCAGTTCTCTGATAATGAGTGATGTTAAACATCTTTTCATGTGTTAGCCATCTATATGTCTTATTTGGAGAAATGTCTGTTTAATTCTTTGGCCCATTTTTTGATTGGGTTGTTTGTTTTCCTGGCAGTGAGCTGAATGAGCTGCTTGTATGTTTTTTAGATTAATTCTTTGTAAGTTGCTTCATTTACTATTATTTTCACCCATCCTGAAGGCTGTCTTTCACCTTGCATATAGTTTCCTTCATTGTGCAAAAGCTTTTAAGTTTAACTAGGTCCCATTTGTTTATTTTTGCTTTTATTTCCATTACTCTTGGAGGTGGGTCATAGAGCATCCTGCTGTGATTTTTGTCAGAGAGTGTTTTGCCTATGTTTTCCTCTAGAAGTTTCATAGTTTCTGGTCTTACATTTAGATATTTAATCCATTTTGAGTTTATTTTTGCGTGTGGTGTTAGAAAGTGTTCTAGTTTCATTCTTTTACAAGTGGTTTACCAGTTTTCCCAGCACCACTTGTTAAAGAGATTGTTTTTTCTCCATTGTATAAAGGTTGTCCATAGGTGCATGGGTTTATCTTTGGGCTTTCTATTTTGTTCCATTGATCTATATTTCTGTCTTTGTGCCAGTACTATACTGTCTTGATGATGGTTCAGTTCAGTTCAATTGCTAAGTCATGTCTGACTCTTTGTGACACTATGGACTGCAGCACACCAGGCCTCCCTATCCATCACCAACTCCCGAAGTTTACCTAAAGTCATGTCCATTGAATCGATGATGTCATCCAACCGTCTCATTCTCTGTCATCCCCTTCTCCTCCTGCCCTCAATCTTTCCCAGCATCAGGGTCTTTTCAAATGAGTCAGCTCTTTGCTTGATGACTGTAGCTTTGTAGTATAATCTGAAGTCAGGCAGGTTCATTCCGCCAGTTCTATTCTTCTTTCTCAAGATTGCTTTGGCTATTCGAGGTTTTTTGAGTTTCCATACAAATTGTGAAATTATTTGTTCTAGTTATGTGAAAAATACCATTGGTAGCTTGATAGGGATTGCATTGAATCTATAGATTACTTTGGGTAGTATACTCATTTTCACTATGTTGATTCTTCTGATCCATAAACATGGTATATTGCTCCATCTGTTTGTGTTATCTTTGGTTTCATTCATCAGTGTCTTATAGTTTTCTATATATAGATCTTTTGTTTCTTTAAGTAGATATATTCCTAAGTATTTTATTCTTTTCATTGCAATGGTGAATGGAATTGTTTCCTTAATTTCTCTTTCTGTTTTTTCATTGTTAGTGTATAGGAATGCAAGGGATTTCTGTGTGTTGATTTTATATCCTGCAACTTTACTGTCCTCATTAATTAGCTCTAGTAATTTTCTGGTGGAGTCTTTAGGGTTTTCTATGTAGAGGATCATGTCATCTGCAAACAGTGAGAATTTTACCTTTTCTTTCCAATCTGGATTCCTTTTATTTCTTTTTCTTCTCTGATTGCTGTAGCTAAAACTTTCAAACTATGTTGAATAGTAGTGGTGAGAGTGGGCACCCTTGTCTTGTTCCTGTCTTTAGGGAAAATGCTTTCAATTTTTCACCATTGAGGATGTTTGCTGTGGGTTTATCATATATTGCTTGTATTATGTTGAGCTTGTTCCTTCTAGCCTGCTTTCTGAAGGATTTTTATCATAAGTGGATGTTGAATTTTGTCAAAGTCTTTCTCTGCATCTATTGAGATAATCATATGGTTTTTATCTTTTAATTTGTTAATGTGTTATATCACATTGATTGATTTGCAAATATTGAGGAATCCTTGCATCCCTGGGATAAAGCCCACTTGGTCATGATATATGATCTTTTTTTAATATGTTGTTGAATTCTGTTTGCTAGAATTTTGCTGAGGATTTTTGCATCTATGTTCACCAGTGATACTGACTGGTAGATTTCATTTTTGTGGCATCTTTGTCTGGTTTTGGTATTAGAGTGATGGTGGCCTCATAGAATGAGTTTGGCAGTTTACCTTCCTCTGCAATTTTCTGGAAGAGTTGGAGTAGGATAGGTTTTAGCTCTTCTCTAAATTTTGGTAGAATTCACCTATGAAGCCCTCTGGTCCAGGGCTTCTGTTTGTTGGAAGATTTTTTATTACAATTTCAACTTCCATGCTGATGATGGGTCTGTTAAGATTTTCTTTGCCTTCCTGGTTCAGTTTTGGAAAGTTATACTTTTCTAAGAATTCGTCCATTTCTTCCAAGTTGTCCATTTTATTGTCATATAGTTGCTGATAGTAGACTCTTATGATCCTTTGTATTTCTGTGTTGTCTGTTGTGATTTCTCCATATTCATTTCTAATTTTGCTGATTTGATTCTTCTCCCTTTTTTTCTTGATGAGTCTGGCTAATGGTTTGTCCATTTTATTTATCTTCTCAAAGAACCAGCTTTCAGTTTTGTTGATTTTTGCTATAGTTTCCTTTGTTTCTTTTCCATTTATTTCTGCTCTAATTTTTATGATTTCTTTCCTTCTACTAACCCTGGGGTTCTTCATTTCTTCCTTTTCTAGTTGCTTTAGGTGTAGAGTTAGGTTTTTTATCTGATTTTTCTCATTTCTTGAGGTAAGCTTGTATTGCTATGTACCTTCCCCTTAGCACTGCTTTTATTGAATCCCATAAGTTTTGAGTTGTTGTGTTTTCATTTTCGTTTGTTTCTGTGCATATTTTGATTTCTTTTTTTATTTCTTCTGTGATTTGTTGGTTATTCAGAAGTGTGTTGTTTAGCCTCCATATGTTTGTATTTTTAATAGTTTTTTATTCTGTAGTTGACATCTCAGTTTACTGCATTGTGATCAGAAAAGATGCTTGAAATGATTCCAATCTTTCTGAATTTACCAAGGCTAGATTTATGGCCCAGAATGTGATCTATCCTGGCAAATGTTCTGTGTGCACTTGAGAAAAAGTTGAAATTCATAGTTTTGGGGTGAAAGGTCCTATAGATATCAATTAGATCCAACTTGTCCATTGTGTCATTTTAAGTTTGTGTTTCCTTGCTAATTTTCTGTTTGGTGGATCTATCCATAGGTGTGAGTGAGATTTTCAAGTCTCCCACTATTATTGTGTTACTGTTAATTTCCCCTTTCATACTTGTTAGCATGTGCCTTACATATTGAGATGCTCCTATGTTGGGTGCATATATATTTATAATTGTTATATCTTCTTCTTGGATTGATCCTTTGATCATTATGCAGTGTCATTCTTTGTCTCTTTTCATGGTCTTTATTTCAAAACCTATTTTATCTGATATGAGTATTGATACCCCTGCTTTCTTTTGTTCTCCATTTGCATGAAATATTTTTTTCCATCTGTATGTGTCCCTTGTTTTGAGGTGGGTCTCTTGTAGACAGCATTTATAGGGGTCTTATTTCTGTATCCATTCATCCAGTCTTTGTCTTTTGGTTGGGACATTGAAACCATTTACATTTAAGGTAGTTATTGATAAATATGATCCCATTGCTATTTACTTTGTTGTTTTGGGTTCAAGTTTATAAACCTTTTCTGTGTTTCCTATCTAGAGAAGATCATTTAGCATTTGTTGAAGAGCTGATTTGGTGGTGCTGAATTCTCTTACCTTTTGCTTGTCTGTAAAGCTTTTGATTTCTCCTTCATATCTGAATGAGATCCTTGCTGGGTATAGTAATCTGGGTTGTAGGTTTTTTATCTTTCATCCCTTGAAGTATGTCCTTCCATTCCCTTCCATCCTGAAGAGCTTCTATTGAAAGATCAGCTGTTATCCTTATGGGAATCTCCTTGTGTGTTATTTGTTGCTTTTCCCTTCCTGCTTTTAATATTTTCTCTTTGTGTTTGATCTTCGTTAATTTGATTAATATGTGTCTTGGGGTGTTTTGCCTTAGGTTTATGCTGTTTGGGACTCTCTGGGTTTCTTGGACTTGGGTGGCTATTTTCTTCCTCATTTTATGGAAGTTCTCAACTATTATCTCCTCATGTATTTTCTCATGCCCTTTCTTTTTGTATTCTTCTGGGACTCCTATGATTTGAATGTTGGGGCATTTAACATTGTCCCAGAGGTCTCCTTGGTTGTCCTCATTTCTTTTCATTCTTTTTTCCTCTCTGCTTCATTTTTTCCACCATTCTATCTTCCACCTCACTGGTCCTACCTTCTGCTTCAGTTTTTCTACTGCTTGTTCCATCAAAAGTGCTTTTGATCTCAGTTATTGCATTATTCATTGTTGATTGACTTTTTTTTTTATTTCTTCTAGGTCCTTGTTAAACATTTCTTGCTTCTTCTCAATCCTTGTCTCTAGCCTATTTATCTGTAACTCCCTTTTGTTTTCAAGATTTTGGATTATCTTTACTATCATTATTCTGAATTCTTTTTCAGGTAGACTCCCTATCTCCTCCTCTTTGGTTTGGTGGGCATTTATCATGTTCCTTTACCTGCTGAATATTTCTCTGCCTTTTCATTTTGTTTAGATTTCTGTTTGGGGTGGCCTTTCTGTAGGCTGGAAGTTTGTGGTTCCTCTTTATTGTGAAGGTTGCTCCCTGTGGTTGGGGTTGGACTAGTGGCTTGTCAAGGTTTCCTGGTTAGGGAAGCTTGCATCTGTGTTCTGGTGGGTGGAGCTGGATCTCTTCTCTCTGGAGTGCAATGAAGTGTCCAGTAGTGAGTTTTGGGGTGTCTATGGGTTTGGTGTGACTTTGGGCAGCCTGTATTCTAATGCTCAGTACTGTGTTCCTGCGTTGCTGGAGAATTCGTGTGGTATGTCTTGCTCTGGAACTTGTTGGCTTTTGGGTGGAGTTTGGTTTCAGTGTAGGTATGGAGGCTTTTGGATGAGCTCTTATTGATTAATGTTCTCCAGAGTCAGGAGTTTTCTGATGTTCTCAAGTTTTGGATTTAAGCCTCCTGCCTCTGTCTTTCAATCTTATTCTTACAGTAGCCTCAAGACCTCTCCATCCATACAGCACAGATGAGCAGTGCCTTTTAAGATTTTAATCTAATATCAACTCTGCCAAGGAATCACTGGCTTCAAGAACATGATTGGGTATCTGCTTCCTTTGCTAGTTCTTACCATCTCTCTCTTGATCTTTTCCTTCACCTTGAACAGTCTTTGCTGTCTCTGCCTTTTACTTCTCTGTGATTTGGGAAATTAACATCTGTTTGGTTCTCCAAAACGTCACTTCCAGCCTTTCCTTTGGATTTTGACTATTTGCCTTATCTCCCTAAATTCATAGTCATTCTGAACTGGGAAACCTGGGATGAAATTATCACACAGAAATCAAATACAAATCGATGTGGCAAAAGATAACTTCTGAAACATGTAGACTGGGGACTAAAATTCTTTTCTTGATTGGATCAAAAAATGTTCTGTATAAAACAAACATTTAATTATACAATTAGCTGTATCTTCCACACATAAGCAAAACTTTCCATGCTGACCCTATTATATACAAGATATGGAATGAGAATAAACTAACAGACATTAAATTTTTGCTATGGGAGTATAAACAGAACCATAGTTTGTAATTTTTCCCAGTTTATTCTCAGTTCTCTAATCTCTGGCAGTATAAGTAGGGATGCATTATGAAGTCATTCCTAATAAACTGTGATATGTTTTAAATCCATGCCAATCCTGCCTTCTATCACAGCTGTGCTTTTAGCATGCCTGAAAGAAAAGATATCAATGTTTGGTTCACTCCTGTTTGGTCTCCTTTGCAACCTGAACTTACATATTAATTAATCATAATGATGATGGTACATTTTAATTATTTTAAAACATAGAAAACACAGCAGCCACCTATAGGGACTCTATTTCTTCCCCAACTGCTCCTTCCCTCAGGCCATAGAGCCTACCACCACACCATCTGTTACCATCCCTTTTCTTCATTGCCTCATCCCCCTGTCCTTGTGCCAGCCTTCTCTATCTTCATTCTTTGCCAGACATTTAACATGAGGCCCTCACAAAGAAAAACAAGTTTAAGAGAGAAGGAGATAAATCCTGCAATTTCATAAAGGTAGTGGTTGTTTTCCGCACTTAGGTAAAAAAATTAATTTTCTATGTACACCCACACCACTGTTGTCTGCTTCAGCAGATAAGCTTCTTGGGAGCAGGCACCATGTTTTTCTTAATTAGGTATAGGCTTTTTTTGAAGCTTTTCATTCTGGACCAAGGTCTCAAGATCCCTATTGGCACTCAATAAATATTAAACACAGGCAGTCATTGTCTAATGGCATTTACTAAACATCCCTTTGCATATACTTCTGTTCTGAGAAAGGTTCAACAGCCAAAAGTGCTTCCTGCTAGGAATTTATGCTGAAAAATCGACAATACTGATGCAGCATGGCATTAAGGTGATAAAATGAAGGAAAATTTTTACATTGTGTTCATATACACCAAGAATTGACAGACTTTTCTAAGTAAATATTCACATTCTTTGTTTGCTTGGTTTTCAATCAAGTCAGCTATCATTTGACTGCTGAGTCTCCAGTCCTCTGTCAAGTTCAGAGTAACATAGAACAGATTCCTTCCATAAGAGACAACACAACTTATTCACAGTTACTTAAATTCCTATATTTAAAAGTTAACTACTTACATAAATGCTCTGACATGATGCATTAAAAGCCACACAAATACATGGTTTAAGTGGAGGCTGGAGTTTGAGTGTTCTAAGCAAGTATCAAGTGGATTTCTGCAGCTGTCCTTTATTAGACCTAAACACATTATTTCAAAAATAAAGTTGTAATCTTCTAATCTTAACTGAGAATGTCGACCAGATACTCACCATCTCTCCCCCACCCCACCTACCATCTACAACATCATTTAACAAAGAAGGTAATTCGTAGTCATTCTCTTTCAAAGACAGAAAGTACACCTTCATATGTCCCAGAGTGGCATTCATTCCTCAAGTGACTTTGGCACTTCATGAATGGAAAACTGTTTACATGGTAGCCTTTAAATCATTCAGTAACCAAATGCCACTAAAATACAATGATTCATGCCCAAAAAACATTTCCTATTGGGGTCATCTTGCTCAGATATTTTCCTAAGGCTTTAATGTATTGATTGATTACTAGAAATTAAAAAAATATATTTGCTCTTTCCTTTATTCACTCATTCAATTTATTTCTTGAACACAGACTATATGCCAAGTAATGTCCTTTATACTATGTATATATGACTGAACAAAACAGACACAATCTTCACCCTTGTGAAGCTTTCACTCCAAATAAAGAAGCAAATGAAGCAGGAAAGAGGGATAAGGAATGCTGGAGCTGGGATTGTGATTTTAAAGAGAGTGGCAGAAAAGGCCTCACTGAGAAAGTAACATCTGAGCATTGATTGGAGGGAGCTGGCCACATGAGTGTTTGAGAGCAAAATATTCCAGGAGGAGACAAGTGCATATGGTAGGGGACCTGAATGCCACATTTGAAGGACTCACTGCAAGAAACCAGTGAGACCAGAGTAAGTACAAATGTAAATAGCAGGCATCCGATGAAGGGGTCAGCGGTATGAAGAAAGAGGGAAGGCTAGGGAAGGGTGGGTACAGATCCAAGAACCTCCACAGGACTTTGATTTGACTCTGGGTGGAAAGGGAAGCCTTTGGAAGGTTTACTTATAAGTGGCTTTTGAGCTGACTTGAGTTTTAACACAATCTCTCAGGATGTTTTGATGTTTACATCATCATGGGTAGAGACAGTGGAGGTAGTAAGAGGTAATGACTATTTGTATTTATTCTAAAGGTAGTGCTAACATTACTTGCTTGTGAGGGAGAGAGAGAAAGAAAGGCAGCATGTCATCAAGGATGACACCACATTCTGTGGTCCAAGGAACTTCACTGCCATTCAGTGAAATGGGGCTGACTGAGAGAGGCAGTCTTCCATGCAAAAGTTAGGGCCTCTTTATTGGATATAGTCAAGTTGAGATGCACAGTATACATCACAGAGAAGATGCCAAGTAGACAGGTAGACATCTGAGTCTGAAGTTCAGGGAGGAGGTAACAGCCTGGAAATACAAACTTGGGTGCTAGTGGCATACATATGACATTTAAAGCCCTGAGGTTTGAGGAAATCACAAGAGTAACAAGTGTCAATGGAGAAAAAGTTCAGTATTTTTAAAATGTATGTGTTTCAATGGGGCTTCCCAGGTCGCACTAGCGATAAAGAATCCACCTGCCAATGCAGGAGACAGAAGAGTTGCTGGTCAGGAAGATCCCCTGGAGGAGGGCATGGCAACCCACTCCAATATTCTAGCCTGGAGAATCCCATGGACAGAGGAACCTGGCAGGCTACAATCCATACGGTCACACAGAGTCGGACATGACTGAAGCAAGTTAGCATGAACACACATGTTTGAACAACATATTTCTTAGACTAAACTCAATTTCCTCAACTAGAACAGAAGCTGGTCAACACAGAAGATTCTAACACATCATAGTCTGATCTCTTCTAAGTATTGTCAATTTACTATCATAAAAATTTATGTATACAATTATTTTGTTCTATGGCATTTTCTTTATATGGGGGGAAATTCTATAGGAGCATACATTTTTGACATAGGCACACAGCTAAAGTTTTTATCTAAAAATTAGAAGACATTAACATAAAGTCTCAAACACCAAAATTACAGAAGGCCACCATTGCATCTGGAAGACACATGGTAATACTTCCATCATCTTCAGAAAAAGCTGTTTTGATGCCATCATATTTTTGACAGGCAGATTAAGGTATACAAAATAGACAGACTTTGGATTTTGTAATAGGTGTAGTTGACCAGAAAGGTAAATAAAGCAGCAGCTAACTGGTTGGGAAATTGTTTCCATAACTGTAGCCTACATATCACCCTGAATTGCTAAGTTGCCTTTGTTGGATTCCAGCCTTATTTGATTATGCAGTCTCTCTATAGAGAGTCTCCTTAATTTAAAAAACTATTTTATTTAAGTAACTGGAGAGAAATCTTGGGGATTGAGGCAATAGAATTAAAGTTCTTCCTTTTTCACATGTGTTTCTCTGAACAAACGTATTACATCCAGCACTTTCTGGTTCACATACGCAGATTCTTTTATGCACAATAGCATCTCATCTGTAAGATGTTCAAAGACAATATCTGGCATCAACAACCTGTCTTTTGGATGCTTGACTTTTTTGAGTTATCATGGGTGAAATCAGTTATCTTTTAAAAATCGTAGATTTCCTTGCCGGTAATCACTTACTCCTTTTTTGCCCACCTCTCTCTGAAACCAAAGCTAAAACAGTTCTTTTTGAAAAATTGGACATATAATTGCTTGACAATGTGGTGTTAGTTTCTGCTGTACAACGGCATCAGTCAGCTATCTGTATGCCTGTATCCCCTCCTTCTTGAGCCTCCCTCCTACCTCCTCCCAGCCCACCCATCTCAGTCATCACAGAGCACTGAGGTCAGCTCCCTGTGCTATGTAGCAGCTTCCCACTAGCTCTCTGGTTTACATATGGTAGTTTACATATGTATGTCAGTGCTGCTCTTCAGATGCGGTACATATAGAACAACTTTTAAAGGAAAAGGTGAGAAGTTTTATCCAGAAAGGTTTGCACACAGAGTTTGAGGTCAGTCACAGGGTGAGTATTGAGACAACAGCAGAAGCAGTAGATCCTTTTCCATCTCCCAAGCTGAAAGCAAACTGAATTTGTTCTCACTGATATTGCTAAAGACTACAGTAAAATCAATAATATCATTTGAAAAGCAGCAGTGTATGCTAGAATGAGCACAATATTTGGAGGGGAAAACTGAGAATTAAATTCTGAGTTGCTCTCTTACATCTTAACGTGCCTGAACAGTTATCTAAGCTTCAAGAGCATTAGTCTCCTCATTTGGAACCCAAAAAGGCTGCTGGTAAGCTTAAATAAAAAATTATGTAAAAGTGCTCCCTATAGGGTAGGCAGTCACCCTATTAGTCCTTCAATTTAGAACATATTTCATTAAAATTTTAATATTCTTATAAGTGCATTTTGATAGAACCCTTGTTTGTATTTATAAACTTATACAAGGATAGCATGCTTCTGTTTACCTAATTATCATCTTATTGCAATATTCACACTAATAGAACCAAAAAGTTAATTGAGTTTTACATTTGGATTTCTAATGTTTAAAGTGTTTTCAGAAAAATGGCACATATGATGTGCAGAGATGCTGTGTTAAAATGAAAGTCATTGTATATGCAGAGGAGCAGAGAAACAGATCTTCATGGTGTAAATTCAAGATATAAAAGTGTACATGACAGGAAAAACAAAGAGAAGGCACCAACTAGTAGGCAAAGCTCTGTGCTCTTGTCATTGAGACACATGCAAAAAAAGATTGTCTGTCCCATATCAGGCAAGCAATGAAAAGCTGTAGAGAGGACCGATCATTTTAGAAAAGACCAAAGAATTTTTAGGAGCAGTTATATGAAGAAAGGACTTCCCTGGTGCCTCAGATGGTAAAGAATCTGCCTGCAGTGCAGGAGACCAGGGTTTGATCCCTGGGTTGGAAAGATCCCCTGGAGGAGGACATGGCGACCCACTCCAGTGTCTGTGCCTGGAGAATCCCATGAACAGAGGAGCCTGGTAGACTGCAGTCCATGGGGTTGCAAAGAGTCAGACATGACTTAACACACAGCACAGACACACACAAACCTTCATACAAACCTGTCCCCCTTTTCTAGAAAACCTTCTTATGGTACATATTTCTAACTCCAATGGGATTAAAGAGAATCTAATCAGATGGACATGGTAAAGTTGACTAAGTAAATTTGCAAGTTATTTCTCTCTCTTAAAATTCCACTGAAAAGGCAGAATAAACAAAAATATAAGAATAAACCAGCAATAATATTGGAACAATGAAAGAATGTTAATGCCCAGGCTGAAAGAGTGATTTCTAAAAGATATATTGTGTGTGTGTGCATGCTCAGTTGTGTTGGACTCTTTGCGATCCCATGGACTGTAGCCCACCAGGCTCCTTAGTCCACGGAATTCTTCAGGCAAGAATACTGGAGTGAGTTGCCAGTTCCTTTTCCAGGGGATCTTCCCAACCCAGGAATCGAACCCAAGTCTCATGTCTCCTGCATTGGCAGGTGGATTCTTTACTACTATGCCACCTGGGAAGACATATGCTTTAGGTAAAATTCAACGGAAAGGAGGAACTTACAAACATATACAAAAGAACAGAAAATCCTCTAAAATAAGATGAGTCTTCTTGGCAGAAACTTGTAATAAGGACTCAGTTAGTGGAGTCCAATTCAAACAATGGGCCATAGGCTAGTAGAGTGGTGTATTAACCACCAGCTGTATCAATAAACTTTTGCTGTATCAACAAACATCCCAGATCTCATTGGCTTGCAGCAATAAACATCAGTTTCTTTCTCTTTTATATGAAGATTGACTAGGGAATCTTAGCTTAGCATGTGAGTTAGGTTCAAGTCCTCTTCAAAAGTTTTCTAATTCCAAAACTCAGGCTAGAGCATATCATATTAATAATAGCACATCCTATCCAGGGTGTCCTATCTTCAAGACCAAAGAATGGAGTGCAACAGGGTGAGTGCAAACTTGTGATGCCTCCAAAGCTTGTGCTAAGAACTGGGACACATTCCATTTATCAAAGGCAGTCACATGATCAAGCCCCACATCAGTGTTTGGAAAGTGTTCCCATATCCACATAGCATACCAAGAGGACAGTTTAAGTATCTGAATAATAAAATCTACCACAGTACTCTTTTAGTCACAAATATTGACTTCATTCAAAATATAAAGTGCATTCACCTTATCCTCAATACAGAAGCTCAAAAATTCCACTTGATTTTTCCATCACACTTAAAGTCCAGGACCTCAGGATAGTCCTCTTGTTGGTTCCAAATATAGGTCTTATTGATCCAGAGACCTCTGACCTAAAATGCTAATTATCCACTCTCACATCTCACAACATATGATGTTGGAACAGAAAACAACGTACCGGCAAAAAAATTCATATTCAGAAGGGTGAGAGTGGGAGGCACATGGCAGTCACTGATCCACAGTAATTCTGAAACCTAGCAGGACAAACTTGGCAAGGTTCCCCCTCACATGGTGGAGCACAGATTAGACCCCAGTCTTACTCCCTGGTAATGCTTATTCCATTTTGCTCTATAGCTCTTGACTCTGTCCTTGGAAATTTCTTCTCTTATTCGTTTTTCTCCTTGGACCCATCTGTAAAAGGCATTAGAAAATATTTCCAGGATGGCTGAACAGCATCTCAGCCAGCTTTCTGCCGATCCAAAATTTGAGTGTGCAAGGGTCATTTTACATCTCAAAGAGTCATGGTAACTCTAATTCAGATTGGAAATGGATTTGTCAGAACTTGGTGTGCTTGTTTGTTTGGTTTATTCTTACCTATTTTATTTCATCAGCTCCATATGCAAATCTCCTTATCCACAATTCTTTGCAAACTATGACTGAGTTTCTGATGTGACTTTGAGTTTCTTGGCTGTCTGTGGGAACATGCCTTTAAAACCTATTATAAGAGTCATTTTGACCAGCTGAAAGGATGATCTTGGGTCAAGTTAATCCAATAAGTGGGTTCTTAAAAAGGTGCTACTGTCATGCCTTTGTTAGTTCTTTGCTCCCAGGTCCAGTGTTGAACTTGATCTCACTAGGTCTTTCTCAGTCAAAGGGAATTATATCATTCAGCCCTGTAAGCGACAACATTTATGGATTTTCTCTTTCTACTCACTCCTATTTTCAAAGAAGTTAAACTCTTGTGTGTGTGTTTTGTTTTCCTCTAAGCTAGTATCATTTTCTTATAGAACCCTCTCAAAACCCTACCAGTAGCAATCAACTCAACTACCAACATTCTGTGTTGCAATATCTTGAATGTACTCAAAATATGATGAACCCCTGTCTTTGGTTGATTCAGTAGGAAGAGAGAATGTTGGTAGTTGAGTTTGGGGTGGAGAAAGAGGAGTTGAGATCTGTTATATATGCCCTTTCTTCCAAGGTTAGGCTAAAGGAGCAGCAGTTGCCTGGGGCATTTTCTCTCCTGCTTGAATGGAGGAGTAAAAGAGCATAAGCAAATAGCACAAATACATTTAGAAGGCCTCCCTGCTAGAGCTGCATGTCTTTGGAATAGCCAAAGACATGGCCAACCCAGCATTATTAGGGGAGGTGAGTGTAATTCTTCCGTTGACGGGGTAAGACACAAATGAATAGATACTGAATAAAATTTCAATTTGCCGTAGCCAGACAGTAATTAATAGCTGTTGTTGAAAGGTTGTGTCAAGGATCCATTTTCACCTAAGTAGATTCCAGTATTTGCCCTTAGGATAAAACTACAGGTCAAGTTTACTTCCACAAAATAATTAAGAGTTCTTCAATATGCCAGGGGCAAAGATGACATAACTGGAATCCTTGTTGATTACCAGGAAAACTGAGATTTTTCCCCAAAGCTGAGGAAATTCTCGCTAGTGACAACAACTGGTCAAACATAGAACCTCACTCAAAAAGTTTGCGAAAAAATTATTATGAAAGTAAAGTTTAGAAATCAACACAAGGATTTCCCTGGGGGTGCAGGGGATAAGAATCTGCCTGCCAATGCAGGAAACACAGGTTCAATCCCTGATCTAGGAAGATTCCACATGCTATGCAGCAACTAATCCTCTGTGTCAAAACTACAGAAGCCCATGCACCTGGAGAGAGTGCTCCACAACAAAAGAGGCCACCACAATGAGAAGCCTGCACACTGCAGCAGAGCAACCCTCACTTGCCACGACTAGAGAAAGCACGCACAAAGCAATGAAGACCCATCACAGCCAAAATAAACGAATAAGATTTAAAAAGAAAGGAACACACAAGAAAGTTATTAAAGAAATAGAGTTAACACAAACATTTTAAATTATTACATTATATTTTACATACATTATTATAATTAAGCTTTAAATATAAACTAAGTAGACCTTTAATTCTTAGAAAATAATGTATAGGAAGAAAAGGAAAATGAGAAAGATAGGGAGTAAGGGAGAAAGAAACAATGGAAATGCTATGAAAGAGCAATAATCGAAGTTATTGGAAACTAAATTCTGAAATGATGCTGCAACAATAAGAAAATTGGACTAAAGAGCAGAAAGTTCACAGGTCACAAATATTAAAATATGTGAATTTGTTAGTTTGCAGAAAGATCAAGCCAAAGTGTCTTTCAGATTGTCAAAATAAGAGTAAAAAGAATAAAAATTCTGAGGTTTAAAAAAAAATGAAGAGGAATGGAGTAACTGTGTTGAACATTTAATATCCCACTGAAAAGGAGAAATTTTTGCAATATTTAGCTAAACATATGGCAAAGGTACCAGACAATCATAACAGATATCAGACCACTCAGAATGGAAGTCACCTGAGATACAGTGTTTAGGACTTTGTGCTTTTGCTGCAAAGGACACAGGTTCAATCACTCTTCAGGGAACTAGGATCCTACAAGCTGAGCAGCATGGCCAAAATAAAAAACAAGAATGGAAATCCCATCATACATTGCACTGAGACTTAGCTGACAATCAGCACAGCTTTAATGGGAGACTCTGGAGTAGAAAACAGAAAGAACAAAGGGGGGGAGATACGTAAAGTGCTTTTGAAATAAAAATTTAATTAGTGACGAATAAATTGGCCTTTGAGTTCTATACGGCAATGTGCTTGCTGGAATACAATAAATCAATGTTGTTTAAGTTCCGAATAAGAATGGTGATGATTATGATGATAATTACTGTTCCTTATTAGTATTTTATTCCTTAATTGTATGCTCAGGCAATACCTCCAACTATTCACATCTTCAGCTAGAAATGAAGTCTCCTTTCCTGTTGACTCGGTTTGGTAGCCATCTAGATTCTTCTGTAGCAATTCGAATCCTAATGTACTACTATTTTACTTTACTCCATCATCTTATTTATACCTTCAACAGAGAAAGTGAAGAACTAATTAAAGATATATGAGAACTATATTACAGATAATCCTAGAATTTTCATAAGGATGCTCTTGTCATTGCCCGATACTGAATTTTCTTTCTGTCCTGCCCCTCAAGTAGACCCAGCCAGCATTACTGTCTGGCATTTGATTCTGTTCTTTGTCCTAAACACTTGTCTCATATTGTTCTGTGGGGTAATAATCACCCCTATTCCCATTCAGCCTATGTCAGGCTCTCAAAATATCACAATAGTTGAAAAACCCTAATTTAACACATGTGACAGAGAGAAATTTGCTGTTTCCTTGTGATCAGAGATTAAGACACTTTCTAAGACATAGGGTCAAGCAGATAGAAGATCATCTGTTTAAACCATGTTCAAAAAAAAAAAAATCAAATCAACTCTCTTCCATCATAAAAACCAGAAGTCTCTTTCCTATATTTCATATAGTTTGCAACTTTGTTTTCACAGCAGAAGATAAGGGAACCATGTGGTTCAATAGACAGTCTCTCTTTTCAAACAATTAAATACCTAAATTTGAGCATGACTTTCTCCATCGATAGGTTGTATAACTTAAAAATTGTACTGTCTCAGAGTTTCAGTCTTCTTCATACATAACATGTAAATAACCCCTAATTTATAGGATTGTTGGAAGAACATGTTAAAAAAAAAAAAAACCCGGTACTTTAAAAACTTACAACTGTTTTTATTCAATTTTTATTTTTCAATTTTTATTTTACTCCCAAAGGACTCTGGATTTTCCATACAATTAGCATAGTTCTAGAGGAAGCTTTCTACAGAAGAGAATGCCTTTCCCATTTTTGGCAGCCTGGTCAACAGAGAGATTTGTGAGCTGAGTGATGGGCCAATTTGTTGCCTGGATGAATTATATTCAAATAACTTCACCACATCTCCCCCAGAGGACTGTTGATAAGGTTACAAGCTCATCAAGATGCTGTCCTGTGTAATAACAGCTGATTGGGTTTGAACTGAGGTCTCTTAAAGCAAAAACCAGGCAGCCAGGGGTCTCACAAAGCTGATTGGAGTTGTGCCCTCCCCTGGCCTCTGCTTCCTTCTACTTTTGACAACTTAAGGTGGCAGGGAATGTTTCTGGGCAGCTAATGTTTTCAGGATTGTGATCTAGTCTGAGAAAGAGAGAAATTTCTCTAGTGGCAAGTTTTCTCCCTCCCTGGAATGAGGATGCTCACTTGCCCCTTAGTGCCATATCAAATATTTAACAGAGGTGTTAAAAATGGAGTTGAGACCACTCCGTGCCTTCCAGGTTGCTTCCACTAACTCTGATTCTCACCTTAAACTTTAAACAGGGTGTTTGTCAGAGTAGTTGCTGACCTTGGTAAATAATTGTTGATAAAATGTTACCTAGAAAAACTGCGTTGCATAAATCACATTTCATCAACACTTCCTATTTTGTTTTCTTCATGAAATGGTGGGGAACAATCACTTCCATTTTTCTTTCTGAGGAAAGATATATTGCATGTGTTGTTGTCCATCCCTTAAACTGCTTCCACGTGGAGCATCTCTTATGGGCCCCAATTTTCCAGCATGACCTCTTGCTGTATGTCATTCAGGAGTGGTGGTGACTGGCAGAGTACAGTCAGCTGGGCAGGATTTGTCTCTTGCAGCCTTGGGTTTCCAGAGGATTATTCTCCTAATCATATATTTTTTTCCATAAGCTCTTTAATCAGCCCCTAATCCTCCTTCCTTCCTTTGCCAGAGCTAATTAAATCCTTTATAGCAGTGGGCAGTCTCCATGATGTTGGCAGGATGGGATCCTGGGGAAGCAGGCCTGGGCTCTTGTGGTGGGGATGCCCAGAGAACCCAGTGCAAGGCTGGTGAAGACTGGTTCACTGATGCTAGGGAGATTGCCAAGCTACCATAATCTTTTGAAGAAGGTGAGATTTCCCCATCAGGAAAGAGGGCTCTTTCTGGAAGAATATTCAATACTGGGAATTACATAAGAAGCTGGGAAGGGCTTCCTATGAGATGAATGCTAAACGCGATTTCTCCCCTCCTACCATCTTGTTGGGGCTTCTCCTTTGCCCTTGGACGTGGGGTATCTTTTGGTGGTGGGATCCAACATTCTCCTATCTGTGGTTGTTCAGTGGTTAGTTGCAGTTTCTCACAGGAGAAGATGAGAACATTCCTTCTACTCCACCATCAGAACAATTCAAACTACCTCACAATTGCACTCATCTCACACACTAGCAAAGTAATGCTCAAAACCCTCCAAGCTAGGCTTCAACAGTACATGAACCGAAAACTTCCAGATGTTCAACCTGGATTTAGAAAAGGCAGAGGAATCAGAGATCAAATTGCCAACATCCGTTGGGTCATAGAAAAAAATAAGAGAATTCCAGAAAAACATCTACTTCTGCTTCACGAACTACTCTAAAGCCTTTGACTGTGTGGATCACAACAAACTGTGGAAAATTCTCCAAGAAATGGGAATACTAGAGCACCTGATCTGCCTCCTGAGAAATCTCTGTTTAGGTCAAGAAGTGACAAATAGACATGGAACAACCAACTGGTTCCAAATTGAGAAAAGAGTACATCAAGGCTGTATATCGTCACCTTGCTTATTTAAATTATATGCAGAGTACATCTTTTGAAATGCTGGACTGGATGAAGCACAAGCTAGATCAAAATTTCAGGGAGAAATATTAATAACCTCAGATATGCAACTAGCACCACCCTTATGGCAGAAAGCGAAAAGGAACTAAAGAACCTCTCAATGAAAGTGAAAGAGGAGAGTAAAAAAGCTGGCTTAAAAATCAACATTCAGAAAACTAAGATCATGGCATCTGGTCTCATCAGTTCAGTTCAGTTGCTCAGTCGTGTCCGACTCTTTGCGACCCCATGAATCACAGCACGCCAGGCCTCCCTGTCCATCACCAACCAACTCCCAGAGTTCATTCAGACTCACATTCATCGAGTCAATGATGCCATCCAGCCATCTCATCCTCTGTCATCCCCTTCTCCTCATGCCCCCAATCCCTCCCAGCATCAGAGTCTTTTCCAATGAGTCAACTCTTTGCAGGAGGTGGCCAAAGTACTGGAGTTTCAGTTTTAGCATCATTCCTTCCAAAGAAATCCCAGGGCCGATCTCCTTCAGAATAGACTGGTTGGATCTCCTTGCAGTCCAAGGGACTCTCAAGAGTCTTCTCCAACATCACGGTTCAAAAGCATCAATTCTTCAGCGCTCAGCCTTCTTCACAGTCCAACTCTTATATCCATGCAAGACCACAGGAAAAACCATAGCCTTGACTAGACGGACCTTAGTTAGCAAAGTAATGTCTCTGCTTTTGAATATGCTATCTAGGTTGGTCATAACTTTTCTTCCAAGGAGTAAGCATCTTTGAATTTCATGGCTGCAGTCACCATCTGCAGTGATTTTGGAGTCCAAAAAATAAAGTCTGACACTGTTTCCACTGTTTCCCCATCTATTTGCCATGAAGTGATGGGACCGGATGCCATGATCTTCGTTTTCTGAATGTTAAGCTTTAAGCCAACTTTTTCACTCTCCTCTTTCACTTTCATCAAGAGGCTTTTTAGTTCCTCTTCACTTTCTGCCATAAGGGTGGTGTCATCTGCATATCTGAGCTTATTGATATTTCTCCTGGCAATCTTGATTCCAGCTTGTGCTTCTTCCAGCCCAGTGTTTCTCATGATGTACTCTGCATATAAGTTAAATAAGCAGGGTGACAGTATACAGCCTTGATGTGCTCTTTTTCCTATTTGGAACCAGTCTGTGGTTCCATGTCCAGTTCTAACTATTGCTTCCTGACCTGCATACAGATTTCTCAAGAGGCAGGTCAGCTGGTCTGGTATGCCCATCTCTTGAAGAATTTTCCAGTTTATTGTGATCCACACAGTCAAAGGCTTTGGTATAGTCAATAAAGCAGAAATAGACGTTTTTCTGGAACTCTCTTGCTTTTTCCATGATCCAGCGGGTGTTGGCAATTTGATCTCTGGTTCCTCTGCCTTTTCTAAAACCAACTTGAACATCAGGAAGTGCACAGTTCACATATTGCTGAAGCCTGGCTTGGAGAATTTTGAGCATTACTTTACTAGCATGTGAGATGAGTGCAATTGTGTGGTAGTTTGAGCATTTTTTGGCATTGCCTTTCTTTGGGATTGGAATGAAAACTGACCTTTTCCAGTCCTGTGGCTACTGCTGAGTTTTCCAAATTAGCTGGCATATTGAGTGCAGCACTTTCACAGCATCATCTTTCAGGATTTGAAATAGCTCGTCTCATCACTTCATGGCAAATAGATGGGGAAACAATGGAAACAGTGACAGACTTTATTTTTGTGGGCTCCAAACTCACTGCAGATGGTGATTGCAGCCTTGAAATTCAAAAATGCTTGCTCCTTGAAATAAAAGCTATGACCAACCTAGACAGCATATTAAAAAGTAGACATTACTTTGCTGACAAACGTCTATCTAGTCAAAGCTATGGTTTTTCCAGTAGTCATGTATGGTTGTGAGAATTGGACCATAAAGAAAGCTGAGCACCGAAGAATTGATGCTTTTGAACTGTTGGAGAAGACTCTTGAGAGTCCCTTGGACTGCAAGGAGATACAACCAATCCATCCTAAAGGAAATCAGTCCTGAATATTCACTGGAAGGACTGAGGCTGAAGCTGAAGCTCCAATACTTTGGCCACCTGATGCGAAGAACTGAGTCATTGGAAAAGACTCTGATGCTGGGAAAGATTAAATGTAGGAGGAGAAGGGGAAGACAGAGGATGAGATGCTTGGATGGTGTCACCAACTCAATGGGCATGACTTTGAGTGAGTTCCAGGAGTTGGTGACAGATAGGGAAGCCTGGTGTGCTGCAGTCCATGGTGTCACAAATCGTCGGACATGGCCAAGTGACTGAACTGAACTGAACTGGGAAGGGCTCCTGTCTAACCTGAAGATCTCTGAAACTATGCTTAGTGAGGAAAGGAGTGCTGATGGTGGTGTACCCAGCCCACCTCCACACCTCTCACCACAACTGGAACGTGTTGGTGACACCACTCATACCATAATGATGTGCAGGACTCTGGTTCCTCTGTGTCTTTCACTGATTATCCACCCATTCACTCTCTCATTCTTCAGACTTCTTATATAACAATTGCAGTCCATCCTGCAATTAATCATATGCTTCCTGATGACATTTCTTATTTCACTGGCTTGAAGTATTACTTGCTTAATGGCATGTATCTGAGTGTTTAAATTTCTCATTTCTCAGGTCATATACTTTTTTTTCTTCCTTCTATTGTTTTGCTAATTACATACAATTTTTTCAAGACCTCTATAGGTGGAAGGAATGTTTCCTAACTAGAAAATCCCAGTAAGTTGCAATTCAGATCACTAGGACATCAGTTCCATTCCTCTGCCATTTGTGTATCAGATGGATTTTTTTTATTAATTTTTAAATTAAAGTATTCAGTTCAGTTCAGTCACTCCCTCAGTCATGTCTATTTGCAACCCCATGGACTGCAGCAGGCCAGGCTTCCTTATCCTTCACTAACTCTCAGAGCTTGCTCAAACTCATGTCCATTGAGTTGCTGATGCCATCCAATCATCTCATCCTCTGTCATCCCCTTCTCCTCCTGCCCTCAATCTTTCCCCACATCAGGGTCTTTTCAAATGAGTCAGCTCTTCGCATCAGGTAGCCGAAGTATTGGAGCCTCAGCTTTAACATCAGTCCTAACAATGAACACCCAGGAGTTATCTCATGAACCCTTAATAACTGAGTGCTTAAAATGTGGCCAGTGTGACTGAGACCAAAATATCTAATTGTGTTTAATTTTAATTAATTTAAGTTTAAATAGCTCTATGATAGCTTACAGTTAATGATGTCAGATTCCTGATGTCCAAAGAAGTTTTAACTTTGGGACCATGGACCAGGCTTGATCATTCAAGAGCCTTTGTGTAGCAGAGTTTTATAAAGCATAAGAAAGGACAGAGAAAACTTCTGACATAGACATTAGAAGGGGGATGGAAAGTTCCCTTCTTGCTAGGCTTAGCAAGGGAGCTGTGAACCCGAGATCAAACTGCCAACATCTGGTGGACCATCGAAAAAACAAGAGAGTTCCAGAAAAACATCTATTTATGCTTTGTTGACTATGCCAAAGCCTTTGACTGTGTGGATCACAATAAACTGTGGAAAATTCTGAAAGAAATGGGAATACCAGACCACTTGACCTGCTTCTTGAGAAACCTATATGCAGGTCAGGAAGCAACAGTTAGAACTGGACATGGAACAACAGACTGGTTCCAAATAGGAAAAAGAGCACATCAAGGCTGTATACTGTCACCCTGCTTATTTAACTTATATGCAGAGTACATCATGAGAAACACTGGGCTGGAAGAAGCACAAGCTGGAATCAAGATTGCCAGGAGAAATATCAATAAGCTCAGATATGCAGATGACACCACCCTTATGGCAGAAAGGGAAGAGGAACTAAAAAGCCTCTTGATGAAAGTGAAAGAGGAGAGTGAAAAAGTTGGCTTAAAGCTCAACATTCAGAAAACGAAGATCATGGCATCCGGTCCCATCATTTCATGGGAAATTGATGGGAAAACAATGGAAACACTGTCAGACTTTATTTTGGGGGGCTCCAAAATCACTGCAGATGGTGACTGCAGCCATGAAATTCAAAGACGCTTACTCCTTGGAAGGAAAGTTAAGACCAACCTAGATAGCATATTCAAAAGCAGAGACATTACTTTGCCGACTAAGGTCCATCTAGTCAAGGCTATGATTTTTCCAGTGGTCATGTATGGATGTGAGTGTTGGACTGTGAAGAAAGCTGAGCACCAAAGAATTGATGCTTTTGAACTGTGGTGTTGGAGAAGACTCTTGAGAGTCCCTTGGACTGCAAGGAGATCCAACCAGTCCATTCTAAAGGAGATCAGTCTTGGGTGTTCTTTGGAAGGAATGATGCTAAAGCTGAAACTCCAGTACTTTGGCCACCTCCTGCAAAGAGTTGACTCATTGGAAAAGACTCTGATGCTGGGAGGGATTGGGGGCATGAGGAGAAGGGGACGACAGAGGATGAGATGGCTGGCTGGCTGGACCGACTCGATGGACGTGAGTTTGAGTGAACTCCGGGAGTTGGTGATGGACAGGGAGGCCTGATGTGCTGGAATTCATGGGGTCACAAAGAGTCGGACACCACTGAGCAATTGAACTGAACTGAACTGAACAATAAATGAAAAGAATGTCTCAAGGTTATACTTGATCTTACTAGACCCCCTCCCACAATTTGTATTTTAAGATGACAGGATTAGAACTAACAATAGAAAGATCTTACCAAACCCACTCCCATAATACACATTTTAAGATAAGAGGATTAGCCAGAATGTTTTCAAGAAGGAGAAACTGTCCTCAGTTCAATTCTGTTCAGTTCAGTGGCTCAGTCATGTCTGACTCTTTGTGACCACATGGACTACAGCACAGCAGACTTCCCTGTCCATCACCAACTCCTGGAGTTTGCTCAATTCTTGTCCCTCGAGTCGATGATGCCATCCAACCATTGCATCCTCTGTCATCCCCTTCTCCTCCCACCTTCAATCTTTCCCAGCATCAGGGTCTTTTCCAGTGAGTCAGTTCATTGCATCAGGTGGCGAAAGTATTGGAGCTTCAGCTTCAGCATCAGTCCTTCCAATAAATATTCAAGACTGATTTCCTTTAAGATTGACTGGTTGGATCTCCCTGCAGTCCAAGGGACTCTCAAGAGTCTTGTCCAACACTACAGTTCAGAAGCATCAATTCTTCGGCACTCACTTTATAGTGCAATCCTTAGTACAGAATTTAAGCAGAGTTGTTTTGTTGTGTAATCATCAGCTCCAGGCTTAAAGAAAAAAATTAAGCATTTTTTGTGACTTAAAGAGATAGGAATACCAGACCACCTGACCTGCCTCCTGAGAAATCTGTATGCAGGTCAAGAAACAACAATTAGAATTGGACATGGAAGAACAGACTGGTTCCAAAAGGGGAAAGGAGTACTTCAAGGCTATATATTGTCACTCTGCTTATTTAACTTATATGCAGAATACATCATGCAAAATGCTGGGCTGGATGAAGTGCAAGCTGGAATCAAGATTGCTGGAAGAAATATCAATAACCTCAAATATGCAGATGACACCACAAAAAAGAACTAAAGACCCTGATTCTGGGAAAGATTGAAGGTGAGAAGAGAAGGAGACAACAGGGGAGGAGATGGTTGGATGGCATCACTGATGCGATGGATATGAATTTGAGCAAGCTCCTGGAGTTGGTGATGGACAGGGAAGCCTGGCGTACAGCAGTCCATGAGGTCACAGAGTCAGACAAGACTGAGTGACTAAACTGAAGACTAAGGAATGTAGAAAATAAAAGTTTATACTTTTCTCCTCCTTGAGTATTCCAGACCCCTCTCTCCTCCTCGGGGACCCTGGGCTTCTTATCAGCCTGCCTAGGAATTGACTTTTTCATCTAGCATAGTGGCCCCTAAAATCTACCATTAATTCCTCCCATCAAAAAATAAGAACTGCAAAACATAGTTAAGTTAGCAAATAAAAACAAAGTACCATCTTCTTTACCCACCTGTAATTGTCAATGTAAACAGAAAAATAAGTCTTGAGAAGGGAGCCCAAACCAGACCATTCTGGGGCTGTAGAGCCTGCTTGAAAAGGGGGAGACGTGCCTGTATACAGCTAATGAGCTAGCACAGAATCTCACAGAGTGTGAGAGGTGGGAAGATGAAAGAGCACAGATTGAGTTGTTCAGTGGTGCGGAGCGCCTGTCTAGAAAATAATTTAACCTTTGATCGTTCACTCTGGGGAATAGGGAAGAATGGATCTTACTTTACAAAGAGAAGTGCTTTCTTATAATGGATCTCCATGTAGAAATGGATAAACTAGCTAGTAGCTTTTAACTAGATTGCAGATAAATGGAAATGATTATAGGAAGCCACGCAAATTAGGCAGTAAGGATGACAGCCCTGCTGACTCCCCACAGACACCTTTGCAAATACATTACCGCCTGAGACAGAGCTGCTCATTTATTATCATCTTATTTGTATGCCTCTCCTTCCAGCATAAGTCACATAGGATGCTTATATAAAAAAAGTAGGATACAATGGTCGGGAAAACTTCTCCCCTCCTGCTGTTCACGCTGTCACACAGAACTGGCACTGTGTGGACTTCCTGCAGGCTGGCTAGGGACAGCTAGTTAATCATGCCTCCCAGAGAAGTTCCTGTTTGCAGGAGTGGAGGCTGAGCAAATTACTCTCCTACTTGGGTGCTCCCTTCCTCTCACCTCTATGCTTCTCTCGGACTAGGGTTTTTGCCCAGCTTGTGGCTGATGAACTAGAATCACACATTGTATACTGCGTGGCTGCAAAGATGGTGTTGATGATGGGGATGACTTAAACTGTAAAGCCCAGAACTTCAAATATGGATCCAGCATTGTGAAACTGTCTGTATGACTGAATGTAAAAACAGAAGTCAAACACAGTAATGAACAAAGTAGTACAAAAACCTCAATTGTTCCTACAACATTAATGAGTAATGTTGAAGCTTCCCTGAGCACATCAAGAGAAGCACTTTGGGGAAATTCTACTTGGGTTTCAGTTCTCAAAAGGCAAGTAGCTTACTTGTGCCAAACCAGCTAAACGTATTATAATATAATTAGAGCTGTTCAGAGTTCTGGGGAACAGCCTGTCAATTCTTCCTAGATTTCATTTTTAATTTGCCTCGGGAGCATAGGACCCACTTCAGAGTCTATTTAAATGGAGACAGTCTTGCACAGGTAGATATGTAAATATCCCTCCAAGGCTAAGTGGTGATGCTAAAATAAGCTGCTGTAGATATTTGACAACTGATTTGAGCTACACACTTGAGAAAATATGTTCTCTGGGGAAACCATGTTGAATCTTATAATTGCCTAATAATTCTTCTTCATTCCTAAGTATGCTTTCATGTCTGTTATTTTTAAATTTGTATAATTTTGGGTCTTTTGACTGAGCAATTCCTTTCCCAGGTATATACTGGGACAGACGTGTGTGTGTGTGTGTGTGTGTGTGTGTGTGTGTACTCACCAAAAGATATGTACAAGAATGTACATAAGAGTACCATTTAGAAACAGCCCAAATAGTTCCCAAAAGTAGAATAGATATAGAATAGAATAGATATCATGTGGTATAATGATTTAAAGGAGTACTACATAGCAGTGGAAAAGAACACAAATGGCTGCACACAAATAAAGGAATAGCATTATATCACTAACATAATGTTCACAAAGGGAACAAATAAAAAATAATATGCATTTAGAGTTTTGTGTGTGTGTATGCCAGTAGATTAAAAACATGTTTTGGAGCTTCAGCTCAGGATAGTATAAAGGGACACAAGAAGTGAAGTTGTGAAGTACTGGGAATATTTTATTGCTTGATCTGTGGGTGTGTTTGGTTTAGAAAATTTCATTGAATTATATGCTTAACAACTGGTGCACTATACTATGATATTATACTCAACAAAAACACATGAAAATAGAAAAAGCTTGTTTTACATTTTAATATTTTTATATGTAAGAACATGAAAATAGAACAAACTTGTCTTACATTTCCATGTTTTACTAAATGCAAATTTTCATTTTACATTTTCATTGTTTTACTAAAGTCCAAATAATATAAAAGCTTCTTTCATACAGTATTTTATTAAAATTTTTTATTAATATAGGACACAAAATCGAATAAATCATAAGCATGAAATTTGATAAACTTTTAAATTAGATAGTCCCATGTAACCAGAACCTATGTTTAAAAATAATCTAAAAGTAGTATAATGCTATACCATTGATAAGAATCTTATGCTTCCTTAAATATGACTGTGTGATAAAGAACTGAATAATACAGAGTGCTTATTTTAGCATATTCATTGTTTCACAGTCTTTGATTTTGGGTAACTTGTCTTGATATGAAAGGGAAGTCAAGACAAAGAAGAAATCAAATTTAAATTTAGTTTTGCTTTTTGTGATTAGATATATGCCAATAACTTACTTTAATAATGTTTCAAGCTGATGAATTTGGTTTTAAAAACCTGTGAAGGTAGAAAATGACTCTTATGGTCTTGCATGTATAACAGTGAACTTCATTGAACTTTATTCATTGGAGATTTGTGTCCTATATCAAACTGCCTAGCTCTATCATTCAGTAGATAAATGATTCAGTACATCACATAGCCTTTGTATGTTTTGATTTCATGAAGCAAAGTGATATCTGACATCTATTTTGTTTAATATTATTAGACATTATTCTTGCCTCTTTTTAACTTTTCTTTCCCAATAATTAATTTATTCAACAATTTATAAATGCTTATTTTATTCTTAGCACTATGATAACACAAAGATATATATAAGATAGTCATTTTTCCAAAATAGTTTACATAAGTTAGGGGGAAAAAAGGCATGTGATAAACATTAATATATATCAAGCAGTACATGTATGAGTTATATACAAAGGTTAAAAAAGTACAGATTCCAAAGGCAGGATGCCCCAAAATAAGATTTCCTTGACTGGTGTGGATGGTGGTTTAGTCACTAAGTCATGTCCGACTCTTACAACTCCATGGACTGTAGCCTGTCAGGCTCCTCTGTCCATAGAATTCCCCAGGCAAGAATACTTGGGTGGTCTGCCATTTCCTCCTCCATGGGGTCTTCCTGAACCCAGGTCTCCTGCATTGCAGGCAAATTCTTCACTGACCAAGCTACAACGACTGGTAAAACACTGCTGAAGCAAAAAGACCAAAGTTTTCCATGAGAAGAACTTCTCTTCAGGATTCTGTAAAGAGTTTCCATTATTAGATAGGTTCAGCTAATCATACTCTAGTAATCATTTTAAAGTAAGGTTCTTAGTCCAAACAACATGCAAAACAAAAGCAGAATAAAACCCCTCAAAAATGTGTTTTATAAAAATTATAAATGAAACCAATTTCAACTCTTCACTGCTTAACTGAGCCAGAATTGTGTTTCTTTTATATTCTTAAAGTTAACTTCAATTCAGCTGTTATGTTCGTTTCATATAGAAGACACTAATTCTTACTCTATTAAGAAAGAAAAATCACAAGTTTTCTTCTCGCAAAAAAGGAAGATAAGTAATCAATGCATGTATGAAAAACATGGCTATTTACTATAAAATTTCAAAAAAAAAGGAAATATGAGACTGATTCCCTGGAATTTAGAGCACACATGGGTACACAGTATTTATGCAGTAACCCATTAATGAATATTTAGTTTATCAAATGAATGAATGACATAATTCTATTCTCAATCATAAAATGAATGGAGAAAGAATAAATTTTCATGAGTAATATTTCAGATTTATGGTGGGAGCATAAACAGGTACAACTTTTATGAAAAACAATTGGGCAAAATGTAAAAATTTCAAGAAGTTCCAGTATCCATTTTTTAATAGTTTCTCTACAAATTTAGTGCTTAGTATTAAAAATAACCAAACTGTACATAAAGTTTTACATACAAGGATATCCACTTTGTGTTATTAATAATAGTAATACATTGAATAATTTAAACATTGGGAGATTTGGGGATGAAGATATTAAGTACATAGGATGCAATCAGTTCAGTTCAGTTCAGTCGCTCAGTTGTGTCCGACTCTTTGTGACCCCATGAACCACAGCACGCCAGGCCTCCCTGTCCATCACCAACTCCTGGAGTTCACTCAGACTCACGTCCATCGGGTCAGTGATGCCATTCAGCCATCTCATCTTCTGTCGTCCCCTTCTGCTCCTGCCTTCAATCTTTCCCAGCATCAGAGTCTTTTCCAATGAGTCAGTTCTTTGCATCTGGTGGCCGAAGTACTGGAGTTTCAGCTTTAGCATCATTCTTTCCAAAGAACGCCAGGGCTGATCTCCTTTAGGATGGATTGGTTGGATCTCCTTGCAGTCCAAGGGACTCTCAAGAGTCTTCTCCAACACCACAGTTCAAAAGCATCAATTCTTCAGTGCTCAGCTTTCTTTATAATCCAACTCTCATATCCACACAAGCTACTGGGGAAAAAAAAACCCATAGCTTTGATTAGATGGACCTATGTTGGCAAAGTAATGTCTCTGCTTTTTAATATGCTGTCTAGGTTTGTCATAGCTTTTCTTCCAAAGCAAGTGTCTTTTAATTTCATGGCTGCAGTCACAATCTACAGTAATTTTGGAACCCAAAAAAATAAAGTCTGACACTGTTTCCACTGTTTCCCCATCTATTTGTCATGAAGTGATGGGACTGAATGCCATGATTTTAGTTTTCTGAATGTTGAGCTTTAAGCCAACTTTTTCACTCTCCTCTTTCACTTTCATCAAGAGGCTTTTTAGTTCCTCTTCACTTTCTGCCATAAGGGTGGTGTCATCTGCATATCGGAGGTGATTGATATTTCTCCTGGCAATCTTGATTCCAGCTTGTGTTTCTTCCAGCCCAGCATTTCTCATGGTTTACTCTGCATATAAGTTAAATAAGCAGGGTGACAATATACAGCCTTGACGTACTCCTTTTCCTATTTGGAACCAGTCTGTTGTTCCATGTCCAGTTCTAACTGTTGCTTCCTGACCTGTATACAGGTTTCTCAAGAGGCAGGTCAGCTGGTCTGGTATTCCCATCTCTTTCAGAATTTTCCACAGTTGATTGTGATCCACACAGTCAAAGGCTTTGGCATAGTCAATAAAGCATAAATAGATGTTTTTCTGGAACTCTCTTGCTTTTTTGATGATCCAGCAGTTGTTGGCAATTTGATCTCTGGTTCCTCTGCCTTTTCTAAATCCAGCTTGAACATCTGGGAAGTTCACTGTTCATGTATTGCTGAAGCCTGGCTTGGAGAATTTTGAGCATTACTTTACTAGCATGTGAGATGAGTGGAATTGTGCGGTAGTTTGAGCATTCTTTGGGATTGTCTTTCTTTGGGATTGGAATGAATACTGACCTTTTCCAGGCCTGTGGCCACTGCTGACTTTTCCAAATTTGCTGACATATTGAGTGCAGCACTTTCACAGCATCATCTTTTAGGATTTGAAATAGCTCAACTGGAATTCCATCACCTCCATTAGCTTTGTTCATAGTGATGCTTCCTAAGTCCCACTTGACTTTGCATTCCACAATGTCTGGCTGTAGGTGAGTGATCACACCATTGTGATTATCTGGTTTGTGAAGATCTTTTTTGTACAGTTCTTCTGTGTATTCTTGCAATCTCTTCTTAATATCTTCTGCTTCTGTTAGGTCCATACCATTTCTGCCCTTTATCGAGCCCATCTTTGCATGAAATGTTCCCTCGGTATCTCTAATTTTCTTGAAGAGATCCCTGCTGCTGCTGCTAAGTCTCTTCCCATTTTATTGCTTTCCCCTATTTCTTTGCACTGATCACTGAGGAAGGCTTTTTATCCTTTCTCACTGTTCTTTGGAACTCTGCATTCAAATGGGTATATCTTTCCTTTTCTTTGCTTTTGGCTTCTCTTCTTTTCACAGCTATTTGTAGCTGTGAAGCCATTTTTCCTTTTTGCATTTCTCTTTCTTGGGGACGGTCTTGATCCCTGTCTCCTGTACAGTGTCATGAACCTCCATCCATAGTTCAACAGGCACTCTATCAGATCTAGTCCCTTAAATCTATTTCTCATTTCTACTGTATAATCATAAGAGATTTGATTTAGGTCATACCTGAATGGTCTAATGGTTTTCCCTACTTTCTTCCATTTAAGTCTGAATTTTTAAACAAGGAGTTCATGATCTGAGCCACAGTCAGCTCCCAGTCTTGCTTTTGCTGACTATATAGAGCTTCTCCATCTTTGGCTGCAAAGAATATAATCAGTCTGATTTCAGTGTTGACCATCTGGTGATCTCCATGTGTAGAGTCTTCTCTTGTGTTGTTGGAAGAGGGTGTTTGCTATGACCAGTGTGTTTTCTTGGCAAACTCTATTAGCCAAATTAGAAAAATATATCAAGTGTTGAACAGTGGCTATTTATGAATAAAGAGATTTAAGTTGGCTTTTTTGATGTTTTTCAATAGTGAATACATATTAAATACTAATAATACAGCATATTTTTTATTTCACTATGTTCTCTTTCAAATTTCAAATCTCAACCTGACTTTATAGCTTTCCTTTCTCATCTTTCCTATTATACTCTTTACTCTTGATAAACTGATCTATGCGTTTGTTCTTCAAAAGGAACAAGTTAGGAAGTTCTATTCCAATATTCTAAGACACAAAAATAAGTCACACCTCTGTTTAATGATTCTGTTCCTATTCACCAGTATCCATAACTGAGCTGTGCCTTGGATCCTCAGTAACTGACTTATCCAATGAGAGCTGGTAGATCACTTTTACCTCCATGTATCATTTTGACCTCCATATACCAGCTGCTGAATTGCTATGCCCAGGCCCCTCTTTTCATGATTAACATATCTCCATAATGTTGACTACAACACACATCCACACTTCCTCACAGTCAACATATATACTCATTAGAAACTATATTCCACCTGCTGGAATGGCTGTTCCCACCAAGACCATCTCTCAGCATCTCTCCCACTGTGTAAGTTAGTGATAGCTCTAGATTCCATTCCTCCCAGGCTGCAGTGGACAAAGTAGAGATGGCTTGAGATTTGATAAGACTCTGAAAAGTCACAGTTCTTATTACTAAATTTGAACTTGGGTAAAGATCACCTTTTTTCTTTGAAAGGTGAGCATTTAATAGTTTTCTATAGCAATGTGCTGTATGAGCCTTTTAAGTGATGTAATAACTTTGGATTCAGACTGCCTACATTTGAATCCCAGCTCTGCCACCCACCATTGGAGTAATGTCTTGAGCGATTAATTTAACCATCCAGTGCCTCTGTTTCTCCATTAGTACTATGGACATAATTAACAGTAACTACTTCATTGGGTTGTTATAAGGATAATTTTGAGGGGCTCCAAAATGACTGCAGATGGTGATTGCAACCATGAAATTCAAAGATGCTTGCTCCTTGGAAGAAAAGCTATGACCAACCTAGACGGCATATTAAAAAGCAGAGACATTACTTTGCCGACAAAGATCTGTCTAGTCAAAGCTATGATTTTTCCAGTAGTCATGTATGGATATGAGAGTTGAACTTCAAAGTAAGCTGAGTGCCGAAGAACTGATGCTTTTGAACTATGGTGTCAGAGAAGACTCTTGAGAGTCCCTTGGACTGCAAGGAGATCCAACCAGTCCATCCTAAAGGAAATCAGTCCTGAATATTCATTGGAAGAACTGATACCGAAGCTGAGACTCCAATACTTTGCCACCTGATGTGAAGAACTGACTCGTTGGAAAAGACCCTGATGCTGGGAAAGATTGAAGGCAGGAGGAGAAGGGGATGACAGAGGATGAGATGGTTGCATGTCATCACTGACTAGATGGACATGAGTTTGAGTAAGCTCTGGGAGTTGGTGGTGGACAGGGAAGCCTGGTGTTCTGCAGTCCATGGGGTCACAAAGAGTTGGACACGACTGAGCAACTGAACTTAACTGAAAGGATAAAAGATATTATTATATATAAAGTGCTCTGAACAGTACATGGGAAATAGTGTGTACCACAGGACTTGTAGTCCACAGGTAGAATTACACAGCCCTGCTTCTTCAGGACAACTCCACAGCTTTAAATAATGACCTGTTGAAAACTGAAGAGTAAAAGCACTCTGAATAATGTCAAGTTATCAGAAAAAGACCGAATAAGAATGTGCCACTATTGAAGAAGTTAGGGCCCTTGAATAACACAGGATGTAGGCAATATCCAGAAAAGGATGTATATAGAGAATCATTATGAGTGTCTCAAATGTAAATAAGAGTATTTGTCTGATCTATGTTCTCATTCCAGCTCTGATGAATTCTCACTCTGATGAAGTGAGCTTATTCTCTATTACTGCCTCTCCAATAGGAGGGTCTTATGGCCTTGGTAACCTTGGAAACTGGATGAGATTATAGGGCTTTAGGGACCTTAACAGTGAAGAGAGTTTTGATTCACAACTGAGGGAAGGTCTATGAGTTATACCCAACCAGCAACAGATGTTGATAAGTGAGGTCATGATACAAGAGTGTTGAAATTAACACCATGCAAAGTGGTCATTCACTCCTGTTTTTCTCTCGGCTCAAGTATTGCTTCTCCAAGCGTAGAGACATTACTGGGACTAATTCATGCTTCTAATTTTTCATTCTTCCACTGCTTGTTCTGTAATCTGTAAGCAATGTACTTCTCAATTTCTGTTTTTTATTAAATCCATCATCCTTTCATTCCGTTTATTTTGCTCATCGCCTGCCACAATATCACTGATGTTCAGTGGCAATTTGAATAGACGTGAAATAATTTTCCTATGCACATTTCACCTGATGATATTAAAGCAATAACAAAAACTCTTCTCTCAGTTTCAACCTATAGGGACGCTATTAGTTATGGCCTACTGAAAGGAAAAATTTAAATGAAGACTCTAAAAACTAAAACATCCAATAATTCTGACATTTTTATGAACTATAAGGCAGCTTGCTTATTTTTTTAAGTAAGATGAAAAATGCAAGACAGTGGGAGTGTAAGTCCCTGAATGTGTAAATGAGTGGGCCCCAGATGCCAGTATTTTGAGGAACTGAGAACGAGTTGTCTGTGTTAGAGTCAAAGCAACGAAAAGGCAAACTGGAGAAAAGGTCCCGTAAGTCATCCTTTTCTCTTTACATCAGTCACAAAATTAGGATGAATTCTCACAGTCTCTTATTTCTCTCCAGTTCTTTCAAATAATTCTTTGAAAGGGATTTTTGTTTTTTTTTTGAACAAGAGAACATGTGGTAGATTAAAGATGGTCTCCCCGACTTTGCTTCTCCTCCCATTGACAGCCAGACTCTAACCCCCTCCCACTGAGTCTGGGGTGGTCTTATTGGCTTGCCTGATCAATAATTATTCCAGTTCTTCTGAAACTAGGCCAGGAAAAAGCCCCGCAGGTTTCATCCAGGCCTCTGGGGAACACTCCGTCTTGGACCCCTAAGCTGCCTGCAAGAAAGCTAACTCTTGGCCACCATGCTAAAGGTCCCACATAGACAGCCATGGCTACCACACAGGAGGAGAGAGAAGCCTCAGCGCAGCTCTCTGGGCCTCTAGCCATTGGGTGAGCCCATCTGAGGCCCCAGAAGCAGAGGCGAGTCAGCACATAATGCGCTACAGTTTCAGACCAGTAAGAAGCACAAAGCCCCATCGTTCTTTTAAACCACTAATTTCAAAATGGTTATGTGGCAATAGAGAACATGATCATGATTAAATAGCATATAACCAACTTGCTTGGCCAAGAAACAGGGGTATACCTGGGGCGTGTACTGCACTCCAGTGCCAGTGGCCGGAAGAGAATATGGGACAGTATTTTTTTAACTGAAGTATACTTGGTTTACAATATTACATTCATTTCAGGTGTACAACATAGAGATGTAATATTTTGTATAGATTATATTCCACTTAAAGTTATTACAAAATAATGGCTATATTACTCTGTGCTATAAAATATATCCTTGTTGCTTATCTTTCTTTAGTAGGATGGAATTTAGAGGAATGGCATTTTTGAAGCAATAAAGTGAAAGGGACATTGTAGTTTGAATCAAATACTCATTTATCATGAAAATTCTTTATTTGGAGCAGACTCCAGAATAATAAAGAGTTTTACACACAACTCAGATCATTTGTTGGATGTATGTTTCTAGGATAATCTGGAGTTACTTATTCTAAAAGGGGCTGATGATGAGGGCTCAAAATTTTACTAAAGGTTTGGTGTCTGCATTCTTCAACGACTCACTGTGTTACAGAATTAGCTTTTCTCTCTGTTAATATTTTTATTTTCACAGTAAGGTCTAGATAGTCTAGACCTCAGTGTCTGATAATATATTTTAAATCCTCAATACTACTCTGTAACCTTTACTATACAGCCAATTTTGTTTTGTTTTTTCTCCCTACAGATTTTTTCATTCCCATATTGACTTTTGCTTTGAATATATTTTTTTCAACCTTTTATGCATAATCTTTGGCTGAAGCAACAAAAATCGCAGCCGCTAGTGGTAACTACTTGCCAACAAATGTCTACAAAAATATTTTTCTTATAAAAGTCCCCTCTGATTCATTTTGGAGAAGGGAATGTCAACCCACTCCAGTATTCTTGCCTGGAGTATCCCACGGACAGAGGAGAGCCTGGTGGGCTACAGTCCATGGAGTCACAAAGAGTCGGACACGACTAAGCAACTTTCAATCACTCACTCACTGATTCATTTTATTGGGGTTAAGTCAGCATTATCTTCCTTTCTCTTATTTAGAAATGAAATATTCAAGAATATGGAAAAGTGCTGTTAGATAAGAAAACAATAGTTTTAGGACTGTCTACTGTACACTATAATTCTAATAGGAATACAGATGCACATACGTATATATCAACACAGCAGAAAAATTTCCCACAAAATTTTTTAACATTTTTAGTAGTATGATTAACTCTTTTAACATATAGAATTTTTAAACTTTTATTTCTTTTTAATTTGAAAAAAACACATTTTTCATTTCATTTGGCATACATAAAAGAATGAGTAATACTCATGTATTTCCTTAAGAGTTTACAGAACACTTTCACATAATTTGCTAACATGTTCCCCACAGCAATCCTATAAGATAAAGTATTAGCATCTTTGGACTTGGTTTCTCTGGTCCTCTCACTTCAGCATGCATGCATACTCAGTTGGTCAGTTGTGTTCAACTCTTGGCGACCCCATGAACCATAGCCCACCAGGCTCCTCTATCCATGGGATTTTTCAGACAGGAATACTAGAGTGGGTTGTGATTTCCTCCTCCAGGGAATCTTCCTGACCCAGGGATCGAACCCATGTATCCTTCATCTCTGCATTGGCAGGTGGTTTCTCTACCAATAAGCCACCTGGGCTCACTTCAGCTCTCTGGCATAAATTTTAGATTGACATTCCATTTTACAAATAAAGGAAATGGGGCTTGGAAATGCCATAGAGTCCCACAGCTTGAAAGTGGCAGACACCAAAAATTAATGCACATCTAAGTCCAAAGGCAGGATTGCAGCATCCCACAGCACCACGCCTTGCCTGCAGACCACTCCTGTGTTCTCTGCGGCTGTACCTCCTTGCTCCTTTTGGGGCATGTCTTGGTCTTGCCATTTCTCTCTAAGGCAGTCATTTGCCCTTCTCTGAACGCTGGATTCCTTCTGGCAGCTTGGCTGTGGTTCCACCTTCCCCACGCTCCAGCTCACTCATTCACCACGACTCACTCCAGATCTCAGCATCATCCTGACTACTCTCACAGTAGTTAGATTCACGCTCTGAAAGACTAGCCCTGCTGGCTGAAGAAGTTCCTGCAACTTTCCGAATGTGAGTTTTATCACATGCCAGATGAGAATTATGGACACGTTTCCCATTATTTTTGTGAAAGCTTTATGGGCCCTTTACCAGAAAACTCTAAATAATTGAGTAACACCTTGTTAATTCTATATTAAGGGAGCTATGAAAAGAAGAACTTTAAGTATATATTATCTGATATTTTATTTAAGAGCAGTAAGACATTTGAGTCAACTAGGGAGAAATAGCTACTTCAAATTCATGCTGTTTTGAATAAAACTATATCAATTTAACAAGATTTCATTGCACCAAGATATGCTGTTACTGCTTTGTTGCATGCATTATGGAAAGTTGTATGGAATTATGATCGTGCCAGCTACATTTTCATTTTTGTGTTTATCAAATATTCTGTGACATTTGCCACCGTCGTTTGATAAGTTTTGAGGGTTCTCCCCCCACCCCAAATAGACTTCTCTTACCAATGTGATTACTGTTTTCCTGAATGTGATCTTTAGCCAGTCATACCATAGTCACCACAGACCAAAGTCCATGAAGGCAAATTGAAAACAGTTACTAGGAATCACACTTACTGTCTTAGACAGCTCATCTCAAAGGTTCCTTCCACTGATAAGGAAACTTGGAGCTCTGAAACACTGCATTGTTCTTCTGTACTTCCTGTATCTTAAATTAAAAGATGTCTCCAGGTGGTCTCAGATGGATATATGTCTGTTCAAGCTTCATGAAACCATACTTCAACCCTGGCACTCAGGCTTCTAACTCCCTCGCACCCTCCCAGGGAGCACTGAGATACCTGTAGTCCAGGTGGAGGCCAGGAAGAGATATTTGGTGCCTGGGGTACTGGATCAGGTCCTACAAGTATATCCTCCCATGAGAGAAGGAGAGCAAATACCTAGTGGTCTTGAGAATTTAGCCACTTTTCTCCAGTACATTGGATTTCCACAGTCTTCACAGCTTTTAATACACTCCCTCATGGACCAGAGGAGTATCCGTATCATGTGGAATCATTGATAAACTGTTTCATAGATAAAAACAAAAATTGTAGATAGATTTATAGATAATAAAAAGGTTTCTCTGATGGCTCAGATGGTAAAGAATCTGCCTGCAAAGGGGGAGACCTGGGTCTGATCCCTGGGTCAGGAAGATTCCCTGGAGAAGGGAATAGCTATCCACTCCAGTATTCTTGCCTTGAGAATTCCATGGGCCAGAAGAGCCTGGTGGGCTACAGTCCATGGGGTCACAAAGAGTCAGACACAACTGAGTGACTAACACATATAGATAAAAGATTTATAGATTTAAAAAACTTCTAAAAGAAAAAAGTTTGAAGTTTAGGTGGCTTACATAAGGCCACATGGTATTTAGAGTCGAGATCATTGGTCTTGAAGGCTGCCTTTACATTGTTCCAAGCCTTTGGACTTAGGCTTTAGGGTCTGGGCTAGGGATTGGACAGAGTCCTGACATCAAGATTCCCTAATCCAGACTTCCTGTGAAGGAAGGTGAAAGACAAAGAGAGTTGTGAACCATTGGGTCTGTTATTGAAAGCACATGCCATTTCTGAAGGAAGGAATTATACAGTAGGTCAGAAGCAAGAGTGGAGAAGGAGAAGAGTTCATCCAGATAACCGCATCCCAAGAGCTGAATAGATGGGCAGTTAGAAACACCAGACAAGGGTGGAAATGAAGTAGGCCGAAAATTTTAAAGCTCAGTATGTTATTTCAAAGACTGTTGAGAAACCAAGGTCTTCAATCCTGGGTGCTGGCTGTGCATGTCACTCTGGGCAGTGTTGTACGATCTCTTGGCTGGAGAACCATCAAAGACCATATGTCACTGTGACGCAGTGCTCTCCCCATTTTCGCTTTCTTAGCTTGAAGCGTCTCGGCTCCTTCCTGTTTATTAGTTTATGTTTCCATGTTCTGTCTTACTTTCACCTCTTCTCTTTACCACTTGATGGTTTCTGGAGACTAACAATTAATCAAAGATTGATGAGAACTTGGCAAGCAAAACAATGATAATTCTGAGTCTAAAGCATCCTTTATGGGTCTCATTTGCTTTTCTGAATTACAGGCTGACAGAATGTCCCCTGATGATACTTCTTAAGGCCAAATCCTAGTCCACAGCAAAAGGCCCTGCCAAAGCTTTAGACTTCCTTCTCCTCTCCCCTCATGAATGCCTATCAATTATCTGAAGGGTCGCCCATCAACCTTAGTGAGTTTGTTCAGTTTATTATAACCATTTCTCTGCTAACCTTTCACCATTGTAATCCATAGGTAATTTTATAAACAGCCATAATTTCCTTTTTTTTCCTGTTTTTGTCTGATTCTTTCCTACCACTCTGGTGCCACTACAGCAAGAGTACCAAAGATCGATCATGAATGATTCAGAAAAATGCAGTGGACTTGCACAGGCCTGAGCCTGAGTGCTCCACGTGTGCATGGCTTTAGCTATTTACCTCAATCCAAAGTATTGTACATGAGGCTGCCCTGGTGGCTCAGTGGTAAAGAACCTGCTGGCCAATGCAGGAGACGCAGGTTCAGTCCCTGGGTCTGTAAGATCCCCTGGAGGAGGAAATGGCAACCCACACCAGTATTCTTGCCTGGAGAATCCCATGGACAGAGGAGCCTGGTGGGCTATAGTTCATGGGGTCACAAAGAGTCAGACATGGCTGAGTGTCTAACACTTCACTTTTTTTCACTTTCTCATAGAATTCAGGAAAACAGTTTACTTATTGTTTGCTAGTTAACTATAAAAATATATGATAAAGGATACAGATGTAAGAGATGCATCGGACAGGTATAAAGCAAGGGCCCCAATGCTTCTGTGCTCTCTCTGGGTGCCCTATCCGTGACCCCCACCATGTGTTCAGCAACAAAGCTCTTCCAGCCCCATCCTTTATAGAGGCTTCATCATGTAATCACAGTTGATCATTAAGTACACTTCCAGCCCCTCTCTGCTTTCTGGAGAATGGGAGGTAGGACCCAAAATTCCAAGCTTCTGATCATGGCTTGGTATTTTTTGTGATGAGCTTTTCCCTGGGAACCCCTCCAGAGTCACCTTATTAGAACAAAAGACACTCCTATGTATTTTAATAATTTCACACTTTATTCATGTAAGAGCCCTCTGCCTCACCTTCTGGTGGAAGTATGGGCAGTTATTAAATATAACCAGGGCTTGAAAGAAAGCTACAAAAATCACTCTAGTGAGCAAAATCCCTGGAAAATTTATAGTCAGTAATTCTTCCCTGAATGATGAAAGCTTCCCTGGTGGCTCAGTGGTAAAGAATCTGCCTGCCAATGCAGGAGATGCAGGTTCAGTCCCTGAGTTAGGAAGATCCCCTGGAGAAGGAAATGGCAACCCACTCCAGCATTCTGGTAAATCCCATAGACAGAGGAGCCTGGTGGACTATAGTCCATGGGGTCGCAAAAGAGTTGGACACAACTTAGCAACTAAACAATAACAAAAAATGATGACAAGCTAACCAAAGCATACATATAAAACTCTATAGATGTATATGTCATGGAAGTTAGTGCTGTTTTTGTGCTTATTTTATCCTTTGATTCACTGTAGTCTCTGATTTTGTTGGACTGCAAATCAACACACACCAGTGTTTGGCTTACTTTCACTGATATATTCAAAAGCTGTAACATTTGCTTCATCTTTTACTTTTGCAAACAAAACCTCTCAAATTTACTGCAGGGATTTACTTTATTTTATTCTGCCTTTTGTTTCTTTATTTTTCCCTTCTATCCTGGCTGGTTAGAATTGGCAGCTGCTTTGCCCATTCCCGGGAGAAAATCCTACACAGCTAATGATGCTGGTAGGGGTTCCATTCATTGCAAGAAAATGTCAAACAAGGTACTTAGGAAGTGGAATTGGCTGGAGAATGTGGCTGTACATTATTATTTAGAGTGGAGGGGGGAAGGTAGGTCTGTCAGTTCTTTGCATTTAAATGTCATTCTTGTCTGTTTCATGGAGTTTTATGTCAGATTGAATATAACTGAGATTCAGCTAGTATGAGTTAATGGAGCTACTTCTGCTACTAAGTACCATTTTTCCTCTTGTTTTCAGAGGTTACATGAAAATCTGGGCAGTATGATGTGAAATCAGCACGTCTTTATGCCTGATACACACACACACACATAGAATCACACACTCTATATACTCTCTTGTGCCATTAACTGTATAATTTATGTGAGAATCAAATTGTGGGTACTGCTTGCCCTATTCTGTATGTATTCATCCAGAAGAAATTATTTTTTCCACCATTTCATCTTACACTGAACTAATCTCTTGTTTTCTCATCTTCTTTCTTGTTATCTCCCTTCATCATAGAAAACTGCCATAAACATATGCATTATCTTTTTTTACTTATGAAGGTTATGCTTCTATTTGGTCCTTGTTGTGGGCTGAATCTGGTTCCCCCAAAGAGCATACATTGAAGGCTAGGCCCACTGTGATTTTGGAGGTAGGATTTTTAAGGAATTACTTAAGGTTAAATGAGGTCATAGGGTGGGGCCCTACTCCCAGAAGACTGGAGTCCTTATAAGAATAGGAAGGAGTTTTGTAAGAATTGGGAAAGGAGTACATCAAGGCTGTGTATTGTCACCCTGCTTATTTAAATTATATGTAGAGTACATCAGAGAAGGCAATGGCAACCCCTCTAGTACTCTTGCCTGGAAAATCCCATGGACAGAGGAGCCTGGTAGACTGAATTCTATGGGGTAGCTGCAAGTTGGACACAACTGAGCGGCTTCACTTTCTCTTTTCACTTTCATGCATTGGAGAAGGAAATGGCAACCCACTCCAGTGTTCTTGCCTGGAAAATCCCAGGGACGGGGGACCCTGGTGGGCTGCGTCTACCGGGTCGCACAGAGTCGGACATGACTGAAGCGAGTTGGCAGCAGCAGAGTACATCATGCGGAATGCCAGGCTGTATGAAGCACAAGCTGGAATCAAGATTACAGGGAGAAATATCAGTAACCTCAGACATCCAGATGACACCACCCATATGGCAAAAAGCAAAGAGGAACTAAAGAGACTCTTGATGAAAGTGAAAGAAGAGAGTGAAAAAGCTGGCTTAAAGCTCAGCATTCAAAGAACTAAAATCATGGCATCCAGTCCCATCACTTCATGGTAAATAGAGGGGGAAACAATGGAAACAGTGACAGACTTTATTTTCTTGGGCTCCAGAATTACTGCAGATGGTGACTGCAGCCACGAAATTAAAAGACACTTGTTCCTTGGAAGAAAAGCTATGACAAACCTAGATAGCATATTAAAAAGCAGAGACATTACTTTGCTGACTAAGGTCCATTCTAGTCAAAGCTATGGTTTTTCCAGTAGTCATGTATAGATATGAGAGTTGGACCATAAAGAAAGCTGAGAGCCAAAAAATTGATGCTTTTGAACTGTGGTGTTGAAGAAGATTCTTGAGAGTCCCTTGGACAGGAAGAAGATCAAACCAGTCCATCCTAAAGGAAATCAGTCCTAACTATTCTCTGGAAGGACTGATGCTGAAGCTGAGACTCCAATACTTTGCCACCTGATGCGAAGAACTGACTCATTGGAAAAGACCCTGATGCTGGGAAAGATGGAAGGCAGGAGGAGAAGGGGATGACAGAGGATGAGATGGTTGGATGGCATCACTGACCTGATGGACATGAGTTTGATCAAGCTCCGGAGTTGGTGATGGACAGGGAAGCCTGGTGTACTGCAGTCCACAGGGTTGCAAAGAGTTGGACACAACTGAGCGACTGGACTGAACTGAAGAACTGGAAAAGATACCAGAGATTTCTCACTCTCTCAGTCTGTGAGGACACAGCAAAAAGGCAGCTGTCTGCATGGACCTCTCAAGAGGTCCCACTAGAGATCAACCCTGTTGGCACCTTGATTGGACTTCAAGCCTCTAGAACTGTGAGAAATAAATTTCTGTTGTTTAACCCACATGATCTGTGACATTCCATTATGGCAACTTAAGCAGATGAATATAGTGCTCAATAAAATGCATGTTCCAAGTTATCTTCTCTTCTCTTAGAGATGAATATATTTCATATAAACTAGCCTCTCTTATCTTGCCCTCTTAGAATTATTTCCAAATGTTTTATATTTTGAACATGATTTTCAAAACACTAGACTTACAGAAATTGCAAAGCTAGGACACAGAGTTTCTGTGTACTCTTCACTCGGTTTTTCCTAAGATTTATGTCATATATAACCAGAGTAAAACGACAGAATCCAGAAATTTAGCATTGGAATATAAGGGGTATTAGTAAATAATCTATAGACTCTGTTCTTGTTTCACCAGTTTTTCAACTAATGTTTGTTTCATAGTTCTGGTTCCAATTCAGGATTCCATATTATTATTTATCCCTTTTCTCCAAATTGTGACAGTTACAAGTACCTGATACCTTTCTTTCTCAGGTGCTTACACATTTGAAGAATACTGGTTAGTTTTCTTATACAACATTTTAAAATTTAGATTTCCTTGCTATTTTCTCAGGATTTGATTGAGATTATCCATTTTTTGGCAAGAATAGCACAGAAATGAACTGTGAGCTTCTCGGTGCTTTATCACAGGGACACATGATGTTGATATGTCTTGTTACTGATGACGTTGATTCTGATGACTTTCTTAAGGTAGTATCAGTCACATATATCCACTTTACAGTTACTTTCCTTTAAAATTGTTAACTGTCATGTGGGGAGATAATTTGAGATTATGCAAATGTCATTTTTCCTCATATTTTTTTCCACCAATTTTAGCATCCATCAGTAATTCTTATGTAGAAGGAAATGGCAACCCACTCCAGTGTTCTTGCCTGGAGAATCCCAGGGACAGAGGAGCCTGGTGGGCTGCCGTCTATGGGGTCGCACAGAGTCAGACACGATTGAAGCGACTTAGCAGCAGTAGCAGCAGTAATTCTTATCTGCAACTGTTAGGACTGAAATTTTTCCTGTGATTTTTCATCTCCATCATTCTTCCACACTGTGTAATTGGAATTTTTCGAGAGAAGGGGCTTTCCCTTCTCCCTAAATTATTTATTCATTCCATCATTTATTTATATCAGTACCATCCTAAGAATATTTATTCTTTGTGTTATAATCTATTAGTGTCATATCTTGTTATTGTTCAAGTCATCACATGTTTGGTCATTTAAGGGTCTTTTAGTTGGCTCCTTAATTTACAAATCCTCTATTGCTAAAAAATGTGCTAACCATCTTGTGAGGTTTCAGTGAACTGTAATCTTTTGGGTGGTGGAGAGTCTCGCATCAGTGTCAATGACTGCTGACTGATAGGATGGTAGTTGTTGAAGGCTGGGGTAGCTGTGGCAATATCTTAAAAGAGGACACCATTGAAGTCTGCCACATTGAATGACTGTTCCCTTCATCAGTGATCTTTCTGTAACGCACAAGGCTGAAGTGTATCAGATATTCTGAATCTTCTGTTGTCATTTCATCAGTTTTCACAGCATCTTATTCAAGAGTTGATTCCATCTCAAGAAACCACTTTCTTTATTCATCCACAAGAAGCAACTTCTCAATCATTCAAGTTTTATTCTGAGATTGCAGCAATTCAGTCACACCTTCAGGCTCTACTCCTAATTCTAGTTCTCTGATTCTCTTGCTATTTCTACTGTATCAGCAGTAATGTCTTCCACTGAAGTCTTGAACCCTTCCAAGTCCATGAAATTTGGAATCAGCTTCTTCCAAACTCCCATTAATATTTATTCTTTGACCTCTTCCATGAAGAAGGAAGAATGTTCTTAATGGCATTTAGAATGGTGAATCCTTTTCAGAATCTTTTCGATGTACTTCGCCCAGATTCATCAGAGAAATCACTATCTATCGCAGCTGTGGTCTTAAGAAATATCTTTCTTAAATAATAAGACTTGAAAGTTGAGATTACTCCTTGATCAGTGGGCTGGAAAATGAATGCTGGGCTAGCAGACATGAAAACAACGTTAATCTTGTTGAACATCTCCATCAGAGCTCTTGGATGGCTATGTGTATCATCAATGAGCAGAAATATTTTGAAAGTAATCTTTTTTTCTGAGCAGTATGTTTCCACAGTGGGCTTAAAGGATTCGGTAAGCCTTGTTGTAAACAGATGTGCTGTCATCTAGACTTTGTCATTCCATTTATAGAGCACAAATGGAGTAGATTTAGGCCCTAGGATTTTCCAAATGGTAAATGGACACTGGCTTCAACTTCAAGTCACCAGCTGCATTGGCGCCTGACAAGAGAGTCAGCCAGTTTTTTTGAAGCCTTGAAGCCAGACATTGACTTCCCCTCCCTAGCTGTGAAAGTCCTAGATGGAATCTTCTTCAAATATAATACCCTTTCATCTACATTGAAAAATCTGTTGTTCACTGTATTAGATCTTATAGAACACTAGCTGCAGCTTCTATATCAGCCCTTGGTACTTCACCTTGCACTTTATATTATGGAGTTGGTTTCTTTTCTTAAACCTCATGAACCAAACTCTGCTGGCTTCACACTTTTCTTCTGGAGCTTCCTCACCTGTCTCAGCCTTCATAGAACTAAAGAAAGTTATTACATTGCTTTGGATTAGATTTTGGCTTTAAGAAAACTTGTAAATGGTTTGATCTTCTATCCAGACCACTCAAACTTTCTCCATGTCAGCAACAAGGCTATTTTGCTTTTTTTAAAAAAATCATTTGTGTGTTCATTGGAGGAACACTCTTAATTCCCTTTAAGAATTTCCCCTTTGCATTCATAACTTGGTTAGCAGTTTGGTGCAAGAGACCTAGATTTTGGCTTATCTGAGCTTTGGACATGCTTTCTGTACGAAACTTAATCATTTCTAGATTTTTATTTAATGTGAGAGATGTATAATTTTTCTTCACACTAAAACACCTAGAGGCCATTGTAGGATTATTAACTGACCTAATTTCAGTATTGTGTCTTAGGCAATACCGAGGCTAAAGGAGATGGAAAGGGATGGGGGAAGAACAGTTGGTGAAGCAATCAGAACACACATAGTATTTAGCTCATAGTCTTGTTTGAGTGTGATTTGTAGGACCTCAAAGACAATTACAGTAGTAGCACCAAAGATAACTGATCACAGATCATAATAACAAATACAGTTATGATAATAAAAGTTTCAACTATCTGGAGCATTGCCAAAATGTGACACAGAAACATGAAGTAAGCAAATGCTGCTGGGAAAAAAAAAAAAATGGTGCCTTAGACAAGCTTGCCACAAATCCTCAATTTGTAAAAAGTGCAATATCTGTAAAATACAATAAAGTGAAGTGCAGTAATACAAGGCCTGCCTGTATATGCACTTTTACAGAGATAGAGCCTTATCCATTTTCTTAACTGTAACTTCTTTTTCCAACACTGAGAAACATGGCTTTCATTAGTTGCTATATATTAGCTTATCTTCTCAATCCTAACATGTACATAAATTAGGTTTAGAGTTACTAGCCATATCCCCATGAAAATCAAATTTGCTAACGAGAATAGCATATCAGTGTACAGTTTTGTTGTTGTTGTTGTTGTCATCCTTCCAGCATGTAACCAAAGCCATCTTTTCCAAAGTATTTAGGTCAGTTCTTCTCTGTCCCATGCCTTTCAATGTGATTATTTTATTCGAGTTATTCAAGCATAATACAAACTCATTTGTTATAGTTTGAATTTCATTTGGAATCTCCCCAGCATCCTGGAGTTGGCTTCAACTATTTATTTATTTTGGAGGAAGGGGTCCCACCACTGGATTGTGATGTAGTGGTGCTAAGGGGGAGGAACCTTCCCCTCGGATCCAACAAGGCATTCTTAGACAGCAGCTGCATGTCTTACAGGTGACTCAACCCTGACACTTCCTGGAGGTAGCATCAGATCCTGCAATTTAAGGACTCAGCCCTACAAGACCGCCCGCCCACACAGTTCAGACACCAATCTCAAGTCTAGTTTGTTATCTGCACTTCTGACCACTGGCTGTAAATCAGAGAGCCCCAAGACCCCCGTCTTAGGTTCATTTAATTTGCTAGACTGGCTCACAGAGCTCAGGGAACCAGTAAGAGCCAGATGAAAAGATGTATAGAGTGAGGTTATAAGAAGTGTGCAGAACTTCATTGACCTCTCTGAGAACACCACTCTTCCCAGATCTCTGAGTGTTCACCAACCCAGAAACTTTTCAAACTCCATCCATTGAGGGTTTTGTGGAGGCTTCATTACACAAGCATGATTGATTAAATCATTGGCTGTTGACCATCAGTTCAATCTACAGCCCCTCTCTCCTCCTCAGAGGTGGGGTGGGGCTGAGGACTGAGAGTGGTAGCCTTCTAATTGGATGGCTGTTTCTCCTGGCAACCAGTCCCCATCTTTAGGCACTTTCCAAAAGTCACCTCATTAACACAACAAAAGACACTTTTTATTGCTCTCATCTCTTAGGAAATACCAAGGGTTTTCTGAGCTCTGTGTCAGAAATTGGATGAAGACTGTGAATATATATATATACATATATATACACACATATGTATGTGTATATTGTCACTCTGCTTATTTAACTTATATGCAGAGTACATCATGAGAAATGCTGGGCTGGTTGAAGCACAAGCTGGAATCAAGACTGCCAGGAGAAATATCAATAACCTCAGATATGCAGATGACACCACACTTATGGCAGAAACCGAAGAAGAACTAAAGAGCCTCTTGATGAACGTGAAAGAGGACAGTGAAAAAACTGGCTTAAAACTCAACATTCAGAAAACTAAGATCATGGCATCTGGTCCCATCACTTCATGGGAAATAGATGGGGAAACAGTGGAAACAGTGACAGACTTTATTTTGGGGGGCTCCAAAATCACTGCAGATGGTGACTGCAGCCATGAAATTAAAAGACGCTTGCTCTTTGGAAGAAAAGCTATGACCAACCATGCTGCTGCTGCTGCTGCTAAGTCACTTCAGTCATGTCCGACTCTGTGCGACCCCATAGACGGCAGCCCACCAGGCTCTCCCATCCCTGGGATTCTCCAGGCAAGAATGACCAACCATGACAGCATATTAAAAAGCAGAGACATCACTTTGCCAACATCAAAGTCAAAGCTTTGCCATCTAGTCAAAGCTATGGTTTTTCCAGTAGTTATGTATGGAGAGTGGACTATAAAGAAAGCTGAGTGCCAAAGAATTGATACTTTTGAAGTGGTGTTGGAGAAGACTCTTGAGAGTCCTTTGGACTGCAAGAAGATCCAACCAGTCCATCCTAAAGGAAATCAGCCCTGAATACTCATTGGAAGGACTGAGCTGAAGCTGAAACTCCAATACTTTGGCCACCTGATGCAAAGAACTGACTCATTGGAAAAGACCCTGAAGCTGGGAAAGATTGAAGGTAGAAGGAGAAGGGGAAGACAGAGGATGAGATGGATGGATGGATTGCATCACCGATTCAATGGACATGAGTTTGAGTAGGCTCCGGGAGTTGGTGATGGACAGGGAAGCCTGGCATGCTGCAGTCCATGGGGTTGCAAAGAGTCGGACATGACTGAGCAACTGAACTGAACTGAACTGTTAGGTAACTCAGCTCATTAGTTTCTGGTTTATTCATCCTCCATTTTTTTTTTCTTTTTGCATAGGTTAGCAGATACATGCATAATTGCTTAAATTTCTTTCTTGCATAAAAAATAGTATACTTTAGATAATATTTTGTAAGTAAGTCATATATTTTGATGAAAACAGGGCACATTCCCCAATCATATAATTGACTAGAGCTTATAAAACAGGAAACTAATAGGGCCGAAACCCTGGACTTTGGGGCCGAAAGGATCTGAATTTGAACCAAGTTCAATCAAGTACTAATTGTGTGATCTTAGAAAACTAACATATCTACATATTAATTCCTTTGTCTATAAAATAGAGATAATATTAGTACCCACGTCACAAGTCTGCTTAAGGCTTAAATAAGCATTACATCTAAAGCTCTCAACATAGTGCTTGACATTTGATGAAGTACTCAATAAATGTTACAAGTATTAGTAATATCAAGTGTATTAATATAGGAACTTTCAATTTGTAATTAGCTAATTGCTTATGGCTAGAAACTTTTTTAATTTTCATAATTTCTTTGTTTAAATGAAGACCATCAGAAACTTTGCACACAAATAAGTTTTTTCCCCAGAGAATTTTATAAAAGACAGAGCTGATCATACTATTAATTTGGAAGAAAATCCCCAACTCTGCCATACTGAAATTTCAGTATTTTTTAAAAGTTCAGATATCCTATTCGTAGTAATCTTAATCTCTTTCACTTTATACTATAAAACTCATAACACTTCTGTGCACCAACTTTCTATGCAGTTTTGACAATGGAATTTGTAAGAGAGAAGATCTTTATGGCTAATATAATTTTTTGTACTGGAAAATAGACAGCTAGTGGGAGCCTGCTATAAAGCACAGGAAACTTAGCTCGGTGCTCTGTGGTGACCTAGAGGGGTGAGATGAGGGGATGTGAGAGGTCTAAGGGAGAGGGGATATATGTTTCCATAGAGCTGATTCATTTCATGGTACAGGAGAAACTTAACACAACATTGAAATGCAAGTGCAATAAGGAAAAAAAAAGATGCAATTACAAAATAATAATAATAATGTTTTGTACTGGAAGGGTAATGTAAAAGTAGTTAATCTGTTTAAGTATGCTGTTGCAGTAATTTTAATATGCTGTTATATTTAAAGATGAATTTAAAGTCTGTGAATCTTGTGCAAACTGAGCAATATTGATTCGAAAGAATTGTACCCTGTGTTGGCAAAATGTTAATTTATTAACATTTACTAAGTCCCCGATATAGGTCATGAATTTGAGCAAACTCCAGGAGATAGTGGAGGACAGAAGAGCCTGGCATGCTACAGTCCATGGGGTTGCAAAGAGTCAGACACGACTTAGCGACTGAACAACAGCAACAGGTCATGCCTGTGTTAGTTGCTGGAGGAAAAACAACAAAAAGAGGTAGCCCTTCCATGAAGGACCTCACAGTCTAGTTAGTTCCCAGAAGTTAGTCGCTTGAGTGGTGGGAAAGTGTGTGAAAACTGGACTTCACATCTTGGACCTTCTTTGATGCAACCAAAATCTGTGTGGACCATTCAGAATGAATCTAACCAGTTATAACCCATTGGAATAATCTTTTCAATCCTCCTTCATTCTGTAAATAAGTTTTGAGCAACTATTAGATGCAAGGCACTTTTCTAGATGTGATTGAATGCAGGCCCACCTCTCCTCCCCGCACACCCCCTGCAGCAGTGGGATTTAGGAGTCCTTCCCGCTGGACCACTGGGGAAGTCCCCCAGAAGGGGAACCCAACAGGAAGAGGAAAGACTCCAGTTTTTTCCTGGCAAAAACTCAGCTAAAGAAAAAAATCCATGGAATTTTTGTTTATTATCACCCTCCCAACTTCTTTTTCTTTAAAAATGTTCTCCTTCCCTTGCGGGGTGGGGACTTAACCATGGCTTGCCATTGTTGCAGACCCCGAATTATAGTTCCCTGTTGATTGCTGAGAAATCCTGCTTTCCTGGAAAAATATCTGGCTGTCTTTTTGTTTCAGATCAACACAGTTTAGAAGGATCCTGTTTGTCTTTGTACTGAGAACAGGCTGTCACGTGTCAGGACACATGGCTGAAAACAGGGAACTCTGTTGGAGAAGAGATCCAGCAACCGAAACCCAAGTGAGAAATACCACGTCTCAGACACAAGTGGGAAGAGCAGTGTGTGGAGGTGGTGGTTTTCTTAAAGTATTTTGAACATAGATTTATTAAGGATGAATCCAAAGTTTGGACTTAAGCTTCCATAAAAACCCCGTCTGAATCATTAATTATCTATTAAGGGCCCCAATATAGAAGCCATTCTTCCATTTTCTCCTGGGGAAGCTACTTTCCATTTCCTGAGAGGGAAAAAAGGATGTGCTAAAATTAAACCACAGGGACATGTACAGTGTCTCAAACGGATGGAGACCTATCTCCTGCTTTGTGTATCACCTTGCCTAGGAGGACTGAGAAATCATATGGTCTTACTCACTTGCATAGAATAGCAGCATTCAGAGCTGTGGGACTTTTTCTGACTCTCAGGAATGTGAGAAAAGCTGAGGCTAGTTCAGTGCCATGAAAGAAAAGGAAAGTGTTGGTCCCTCAGTCATGTCTGACTCTTTTCAATCCCATGGGCTGTAGCCCGCCAGGCTCTTCTGTCCATGGAATTCTCCAGGCAAGAATACTGGAGTGGATTGCCATGCCCTTCTCCAAGGATCTTCCCAACCCAGGGATTGAACCTGGGTCTCCTGCACTGCAGGCGATTCTTTACTGTCTGAGCCATGCTGTTTAATATGAAGTCCACTTCAAACCTGAGTCATGTGTCCATATCCTGATGCTATAAGCTGATCCACATATGGTGTCTTCTTCAGTGCCAGAGATACGCTCTACTTTCTAACCTTACTTTAGAAATTTTACTTTATTGGACTGCATATCTTGGGGTTTATTTGCAGCTTAGGAGTTACCATGCTTGAAACTGTCAGTCTTTTACCCCCAAATGATCCAGTGTCTTATGTCCGTGAGACTAGAGCACTTCCTTTTTTTTTTCCTTTTAATTATAGAGAAGAAAGGAGGTTTTTCTACTCAGATAGCTTCTCACAATTGAGAAAAATCAGATATTTTTTGCCAAGGGCGGAGAAATACCAGACATACACTGTTCTTATTTCTGACTGTGAAAGTTTCCTGCATTCTTTCGATTTTTGAAGGCCATGGTGAATTTATTTATTGTTAGGAACTCTTTTTTTTTTTTTTTTCAGTCTGAAATATTGTGTTTTTCTTTTCCCTCCACAGTGTGTCAGGTTGCCTACGTTTATCTTAGAAAAATAATAAGACTGACTTGAGAAAATGAATTTATGTTGCCTTGGCTCCTGCTGCACTACCATAAGCATTCTAAATGACTCAGAGGAATTATCTGTATTAATAAAAATGAATTATTAATTGGGTCTTATAATTTAATACTTGAGTGCTGATTCCTTTATTTTAGAAAGAGGTTTCATTTAGAACTGTAGTGGGCACATTTAGATATACTAATCTTTATTTCAAGCCCTCCTTTTGAAGAAGGCAGCTGTAGTTGCAAATCTCACTGTGGAACCAAAGGAGAAAGCAATAGATTCAAAGAAGAACAAATTTATGCATCTAATGTTACAGAAAATAAGTTTATACATTTAAGGTTACAGAAAGCAGACATCAACCCGACCTGGACATTACTGCTGGGAGTGGACCCAACTGGCGTAAACCTGATCAGCTTTTTAGGGTCAAGTGGAAATGACGGTGCTTATTTACACATGGACTTTATTTGCTGCAGGTAAGCAGTGCTCCCACAAGGATTTGGGGCCAGATTCACAAGGGACCATATGCACTCCTTCTATTTCCCAGGCATGATTTAGTTAATTCAACACAGTTGAATCCAGTGATATTTCAGGTGAAAACACTAGAAAGAGTCCTGTGGCTAGAGTGAGAGAGCATAAATTACATGGTGTGACAAGTGTTAGGGCACATCCATTTTCTGAGCCTCAGTTTCCTTATCTGAAAAAAGTAAAGTGGGGGAGTTGGAGTAGATACATTTTAAAACAATTTCCAAATACAAGATGGAGAATATCTTTTAAATGTTGTTATCCTTCAGGAGGCCATCAGCATTTAAATAACTTTGTTAATATTGGGGGGAAAAAAGAGTATTCATGGCCCAGTGATCATGCGCACATTCGCGGCCACTTTCCCCTTCAGCGTGATGTAGTGAAGGCTGTGTGATGTGTTCAGGACCAGTGTCAGCCCTCCAGCTTTCAACCACATCTGAACTGGGATATGGTTGGTGGCTGCCAGGAATCTAGTCCCCCTGATCTTACACCAGGAGGGTACATTACCCACATCGGATTTATATTTGACTCAGGAGCAAATACCTTTAAACTCTAGGCCCTAATAATTTAAACAACCTCTGAATCCAAAATTTCTTGGAATAGGATGAAAGGGGGCAGTTAAAATATTTTTGTGAATTTCCTTCTAGGAAAAAAAAAAAGAAAGAATTCTATCATCTAGGAGCAGAAATCCCAGATATGGGAGCCCTTTCGATCCTAAGATGTTTCTTTTATAATATTAATCCTGAGGCTTTGTGGGGTTAGAAATGATTCCGTAATCAGTTGAGACCTCCTCTAAAGCCCTCATTATATCTAAGGTTCATTTATTGATGGTAGGAAAGTCAAAGGGATAGCTGACTAACCACATAGCAAACATTGTTCTGTTATTTTTTAGAAAACCATTCCTCAAACGATTATGTGCCAGGCTGTATAATAATAATAGCAAACACATGTGTGACACTTATATGCCCAGTATAGTAAGTGCTTTATATATAATAATTAGTTTAATCATCACTGTGAAGGAGGTATTATCACCACATACAGATGAGAAAACTAAGGCATCAAATAACTTATCTAAGTTTTCACAAGCTAATTTTTGAAACCAGCAACCTGGCACTTTAGTCTCTGTACTTGACGATGGAAACAGCACATGCATCGGTTTCCACAGTCCTTATAGAATTCTAATTTAGCAGTATGTATCATTCTATTTGGGCTTCCCAGGTGGCGCAAGTGGTAAAATTCCCACCTGCCAATGCAGGAGGCATAAAAGACTGGGGTTCGATCCCTGGGTGGGGAAGATCCCCTGGAGGAGGGCATGGCAACCCACTCCAGTATTCTTGCCTGGAGAATCCCATGGACAGAGGAGCCTGGCAGTTATTTGCTTTTTGTTGTTGTTCTTGTTCCTGGAAATCTGATGGCTGTGATTTCAGAGTTTGTGTGTCTAAATAGAATTTCAAAGAGGAGGGTAAATGAGTCATGAAGTTCTGAGCGTTAGAGATATGACCCACAAAAGAAAAAAAAAACTCAAGGTCATCAGAGCTTTGTAACTAATAGCTCAGGCCCTGAAGTCCAACAGTTCTGGGTTAAATTCGGCTCCATGGCTGATGAGTATGGATCCTTGGGTAAGTGACTTACACTGCTGAAGTTCTACAAAATACTTGAATACCAGGCAAGTTAGCAATTCAGGAGCCAAGAGAAATGGAGATCCAGTTATAGGATTTAGAGTGTAAGATAAGAATTTGGTCTAAAATCCATATTGGAAAGCCTGGTACTTAAATGTTACTGAAAAAAGGAAAAAGGAGATTAGAACTAAGACTGGCTTGACCCTGAACTGAGTCACATCAGTTTTTCACTAGGGCTGTCTAAGGCCATCTCTGGCTTTGGGCACATTTGAATCAAGAGCTCACAGTCAGAGATGCCAGGTTTTAGCACTTATGGCTACAACATTGAGAAGAGGACAGAGAACCAATTAGATATCAAGTCCCACCATAACAGAGGGGGAAATGTGCTAAGGTTGGCTCTGGAGTGGTGTTTAACCATGCTTCTTTATATGATCTGCCTGTCTGTTTGCTAATACTTTTACCTTCCTAGCTAGAAAATTGGGGCAGTTAAAGAACTACCTGTTTTCCCAACTAGAAACAAATAGTCACCGAAGATTGGCATTGTCTCACAAAGCCTTTCTCTTAAGCATTCCTCGTCCTGAAAATTACTGAACGGTTGGCTTATACCTTGTGCTGTGTTGTGCTTAGTCGCTCAGTCATGTCCAACTCTTTGCAAGCCCATGGACTTTTAGCCCACCAGGCTCCACTGTCCATGGGGATTCTCCAGGCAAGAATTCTGGAGTGGGTTTCCGTGCTCTCCTCCAGGGGATCTTCCCAACCCAGGGATCGAACCCAGGTCTCTCACATCGCAGGTGGATTCTTTACCACCTGAGCTACCAGGGAAGCCCTCTTATATGTTATCTCCCTGGAATGAGCATTTATAATCAGATTAGGGAAGGTCTCGGTCACTCTACCTGCTAATGAAGGAGACACAAGAGATGGAGTTTCAATCCCTGGGTTGGAAAGATCCCTTGGAGAAGGAAATGGCAACCTACTCCAGAATTCTTGCCTGGAAAATCCCATGGACAAAGGCATCTCATGGGCTACAGTCTGTGGGATTGCAAAGAGCTGGACATGAGTGAGTGCACACACAGACAGGTCAATCACAGACTATTAATCAAAGGCCCTACTCAATAATGTGAAGATTGATCCATCATTGTTCCTAATATCTTCAACTTTCTGAGAATTCTATGGAAATGTTGTTGGAAGCTAGACTGATACTGAAACCTCAGTCTCTCTGTACACCAGTGCCATTATCATCAAATCCCAGAGACAGAGCTTTGGGTGAAGTAGAAAAATACAGCTTTATTGCTTTCTCAGGCAAAAGGAGACACAATAGGCTTTTGCCTTGAAAAAATATGTCTCAATCCCAAAGGATCTGATGAAAGGCTTTATAGCAGTGAGCCAAAGATAAAGTCTCAGATTAGATTAGAGTATAAGCAGGGCTTGTACTCCCTTAAGCACCAGCTAGCATGGCAGATGGGGCTTCCCTGGTGGCTCAGAGGATAAAGCATCTGCCTGCAATGCAGGAGACCCGGGTTTGATCCCTGGGTCAGGAAGATCTGCTGGAGAAGGAAATAGCAACCCACTCTAGTACTCTTTCCTGGAAAATCCCTTGGATGGAGAAGCCTGATAGGCTACAGTCCATGGTGTAGCAAAGAGTTGGACACGACTGAGCAACTTCACTGTCACTTTCAGAGCAGTCTGAGGCATTGGATTAAGACTCCAGTCTCTTTGGGGAGGAGGGACACTGGTTCAGATCCTACTGCTGCCAAGAAGCAATTTTGGGCTTGCCAGTTGGTGCTAGTGGTAAAGAACCTGCCTGCCAATGCAGGAGACATAAGAGACATGAGTTGGGAAGATCCCCTGGAGGAGGGCTTGGCAACCCACTCCAGTATTCTTGCCTGGAGAATCCCCAGGGACAGAGGAGTCAGGTGGGCTGCAGTCCATGGGGTCACAAAGAGTCAGGCTTAGCACGCCCTTAATCTCCTGTCAGGCGGTCTGGCCTCCTAATCTTGATGACCTTCTCTGGTCCTTTAATCTTACCTCAGGTAGTTTTTTGGCTGGTCCTCCCTTGACTGGCAATTGTTCAGAACTACCGTTTGGAACTCATGGAAGGTTATAATGCCTGGAGTCTTGCCTACAAGAAATGGGCAGAAAGCACTCCTAGCCCGGGAGTCCCACAGAGCCCCGCTTGGTTTCAAGACTGCCATCACCAGAAAAGAAAAGGTATGAAGTTCAAAAATATATATGTATATCAATGACCAGCACATAACAGTTGCCACTTAATAAATACATGTGTGCTAAGTTGCTTCAGTTGTGTCTGACTCTTTTGTGACCCAAAGGACTGTAGCCTGGCAGGCTCCTCTGTCCTTGGGATTCTCCAAGCAAGGATATTGGAGTGCATTCCCATACCCTCCTCCAGGGTGTCGCCCCGACCCAGGGATCAAACTCACCTCTCTTATGTTTCCTACATTGGCAAGCAAGTTCTGTACCACTAGTGCCACCTGGGAAGCCCTTAATAAATACAGTGGCATTCAAACAAATAAATGATCATGAAAGGCAGATACACCCTCAGAGGTAGACTTGCCTGCAACTCAAGGCAACTCACTTGCTTACCAACCTCAAGGCCAAAACAGATTCATTTTCTTCTTTACTAACTTTTTCTCTAAACCAAGTAAAATCTGATTATCAACTGTGATATAGATAGCCAAGACATGCCTCCACAAGAAAGATAAGTTTACCCTTCTGCATCTACATTTTTCTGAAGTTTGAGAATTGCCCACTAACATTTTGCAAGAAACAGAGGGGATATAGGTGGCTGCTTGATGGTACTAAGACACATCTGAATATGGAGACACGTGGGGACCCTCTCACAACCTGCATCACGTGACAATCAAAATGCATGGAAATAACATGGCATGGGATGTTCCATCATGTTTATTGGGAACAGAGACCAACTCAATGTGAGAGCAACTTGGCTTACCCTAATAGGAGTTACAGAGTAATTAAATTCTTCCACATCACATGTAAGTATAATGTGTTAATAAAAAAGTAATCACACCTCCATTGTTTCTGCAGGTTCAACTTAATTACACGGCAGTTAGAACTCTCTCTCCTTATTCATACTCAGCAAGGACTCCCTTTACCATCTGCTGATATTTAATTAATATACATTCAACACCCTGCTCTATTATTAAATGTAATTTAGCAACTTCCTCTGCAATCTAAATTCAGAGCAACATGAATGGAAGACATAATGAAAGAAAACAGCATCTACTCCCCTTATTAAAATATTATATACATATTTATCTACACATTCAGTTCAGTTCAGTCACTCAGTTGTGTCCGACTCTTTGCACATTACTTTAATCCAATTTAGGAAAGATATTTTTCGCCTCTAAGCATACCGTGACTCTTGGAAGCTTCAGGAGTTCATAGATTACTATGAGCCAAGACAGAGTTAACTCGGTTAGCAGAGTTATGTGACTTGAAAACAGCCCCCTATTGACTGTTTCAAAAGCTTGGGAATTTGAAGAATTGGTAGATGATTAGAAGAAAAAGAGTAGATGCTGATTCCTAGCTAATATTTTCGGTAAATGTTTAATTTACTGAAATGGTAGTATGTATAAACCTCAGATGTAAAAGAGAGTGATGACAGCGCTTAGAGAATACAGCTGCCCTCGTTACCAAAATTCAGATGATGTCAAGATTTCCAGGTTAACTTATATGTACTTGGCATTATAAACCAAAGAATATTAAACCTGCAAGTTTCTAAATGTTGTGAGGAAAAAGAATCAGGCATTGACATACTTAAGATTAGAGTATTGCAAAAAGTGGAAACCTAAGCCAGTGATGTAGGAAGTGGAGTAGTCGGGGTGGTTGACCTCTGCCCCAGGTGCAACAAGGGAACAGTGTATGGCCTAAAGAGAAAGTATAAACAATTATAAAACCAATTAGCAGTCAGTCTGCTGTTTTATTACCACCGTACAGTGGCAGTTTTGGTGATCAGCTACTTCTGTCTGAAGGGTAGGCTGTTCCTCCCAAGTCCTCCTCACTTCCCATTGATAAACCACCTCCCAAACTCCTAAGTCAACAATACAGTCACATTTTACATCACTGTGTCACCTGATCTCAACTCACTTTCTAAGGAAAATTTGATACTAACAATATTATAAACGGGAGGCAAAAGTTCACTTTAGTTCTATCCAAGCTAATCCAAATCAAGCAGATAGGAGATCCTGCTTTGAGATATCCTGGCATGATAACACTCTCTGACAATGTAACTCTTAAAGAACCTCCATGCTTGCTGAAATACCAATAAGTAGGAGGGCACATGTATCAGGAATCCCCTGCTCTGGGGCTTCCCTGGTGGTCCAGTGGTTAAGAATCCACTCGCCACTGCAGGGGACACAGGTTCGATCCCCAGTCCAGGAAGATCTCACATGCCACGGAGCAGCTCAGCCCATGCACCACAACTATTGAGTCTGTACTCTAGAGCCTGTGCTTCGAAATAAGGGAAGCCACTGCCGTGAGAAGAACATTCACGGCAAGTAGAGAAAGCCCCCATGCAGCAACAAAACCAATAAATACATAAATTATTTTATTTTTAAAAAAAGGAGAAATACTTGCTCTGAACTGTGCATTCCTAAAAATCAAGAAACCCTCTTATAATGGTAGCAACAGAAAACATTCATATTTGAATCTAATGTGTCCCAATTTGGTAGACAGCCTGGGTGGTTTTGATGGAGACTTGAGAGGCAACAGTGAAGTGGGCTTGGTTAGGATGTGGTGGACCCTATCTCAGGGGTCAAGTAGAATCCCCTGGTTTGTATGGATCCTCAAAGACCAGTTCAACAGGTCTTGGGGCTCCCATTCTCTGTGATGTGGGCAACACACCATCTAATCCTATATACTAAGATTCATTGTTTCCCTGTTCAGTTCAGAAGGTGATTAGTCCTAGCAATTCTTCCTTATGCCCCTAGTACTGTGCTCAGTGTCTTTTATGTGAGTCACTCTCAGTTCATGTGTATTAAATTGAAATTACTTGATCAGGACCCCTGTTCTACCAGGTATTACAGAAAAAGTTAATTGGGATTACATGATTTTTATAACATCCTATAGCAAACAGGGGCTCCCTGGTGGCTCAGAGGTTAAAGCGTCTGCCTGGAATGCAGGAGATCTGGGTTCAATCCCCGGATCAGGGAAGATCCCCTGGAGAAGGAAATGGCAACTCACTCGAGTACTCTTGCCTGGAGACTCCCATGGCCAGAGGAGCCTGGTAGGCAACTGGAAACAGCAAACATAGTCATTTTTGCCTTTGATGTTCTCTTTTCAAAGTTCAAGTAATATCCATCTCTCTAGTTCAATGAGGGTTAAAGATTCATTTTTTTTCTTTTTCTCAGGGACTGTCTTTCAAGAACTTCTCTCTCATTCCTGCATCACCAGCAAAATCAAAATCCCCTTGAGGATGAGTAATTTAAAATATATAAATGCCTGTAAGTCCCAGTTGCCTTTGCAGAGATGCTAGAGGGAAGATGTTTTTCTCATCACTGTAGCTGAAGCAAGCAGTCAATCATTATTGACAAAAAGAGCCAGCCAAAGCTATCCTCAGGACCAGCTATTGCTACCTGCTCCACAAGACAAGCTCCATGAGCTTTCTGTCCCTGACATTCCCAGAAGTCACACAAATGCCTCACTTAAGGTATCGTTATCATTTCAGGGGTGCTTTTACTTTTTACTCATTTTTTTTAAGGTGGGGAGAGAGATAAACAGAGAAAAGAACTCAAAGGAAAAATTTAACTGTAATTTCTGATCACAGATAACAGCTCTGGGCAGACCCTTATCTGTGTTTGATTTTACAAGGTTGAAACTGAATGCATTCCCTCTTCCATCCTCAGAGGGCTATGAGCAGTCTCACCCAGCTGGCTGCACAGTGACGGTGTTCAGAACAGAGAGGGCCAGACACGGGTACGGTCCAGCCTGGGATGCTCCCATCATGATGAGGCAGTGCCATTGTTTGAGGCTGCATATAGTTATTGTCTAGCCCTACTTTTTGTACCTACACATGGCTGACCTCTAAAGACCATGTCCTGTTAGCTTCTAAGCTTAACATTTTCTTTCTTTAGTAAAATTTCTCACGTCTTTTTATAGTAGTATGCAAAATTTAAAAACATAACGTAAAGTAGGAAATACATTTTACGTTGCAGTCTGGTGGTAATGGTGGTAGTTTAGTCAGTAGGTTGGGTCTGACTCTTGTGATCCCATGGACTGTAGCCTGCCAGGCTCCTCTGTCCATGGAATTCGCCAGGCAACAATACTAGAGTGGGGATTGAACCCATGTCTCCTGCATTGCAGGTAGATTCTTTATGCAGAGCCATCAGAGAAGCCGATGTAATCCTATAAATATGCACAATAGATTTGTTGTGCATTAAGTACATATCAGGGAAACAAATGTTTCATAAAACAACGCTGAACTATATTGTGAGACATTTTCTAATATGTTCTATCCATTTTCTTTCCTTTCTTCCCCCTTTCTCTCTTTTCTTTTTCTTTTTCTTTTTTCCTTCCTGTCTAATATGGCATGACCAACTAAGTCCTACTTCTCAGCATAAAACACTGCCTTATGCCACATTAGCACACCTATTCCTAGATATAACAATCTGCTTTATAACTGAAACTGATTATCTTTTCAATAAAGAAAATAAACCTCAGCATCATTTTGGACTGTTTCTGGATGGCTCTTGTTGAATATACTTCTGTGGCCACAGATCAATACAGTTTTTACACCAGACAAGGATATGGGTCATAAAACAAACAAACAAAAATGGACAGAAGTATAGTTGGAGAGAACAAGATGGCAGAGGAATAGGTGGACGTGGAGTACATCTCTCTCCACGGATACATCAGGAATACACCTTCAGACACAGAAGTGCGTGCAGAACACCAGCTGAAAACAGACAGGAGTATCTGACCAGTGGAAAAGAATATATAGACCCACGCAAAACTCGGTAGGATGAAGGAACCAGGAGGAAAACAGGAGTGTGACTAGGACTGGACCTGCCCGCGGTGGGCAGGGGAACTGAAGCAGGGGCCCAATCCCCACAGTGGGGCAATTGTCTGAGTCACAGGAGAAACATTTGAGGCTGAGAGTGAAACAGCTGATCTGTGGCAGCCCAAATGGAATGAGAATCAGACAGTTCTTGCTGCAGCCATACATACCCTGGACAGGGACACAGGTCCCCTGGAAGGTGCCATGGCCAGGAGGTGGAATTTAGGGATTGTGGAGCAATCCCAGAGCGAGGGCTGCCGTTGACTGTGGAGAGATGGATTTGAAGGAGGAGACTGTGGCAGGGAATGCCTGTGCAGCCATGGAAGCAAGGCGATACTGCTGAGTCATGAGTAGGGGGTGGAGCCGGCACCCACAGGCCAGCATCAGCAGCTGAACAGTAGAGAGGCTGGCCCAGCAAACGCCTGACGCACTGAACTATAGAGTAGGACCCCACCCAGGGTTCCCCTTTAAGTGCCTGACACACCGATCTACAGAGCAGGACCCCAGCCAGGGGGGCCCCTCTAGGTGCCTGACACACAAACAACAGAGAAGGACTCCAGCCAAGGGAGCCCTCTAAGTACCTGAACTGGCGGAGCTATGGAGAAAGACTGGCCAAAGAGGCCTTCTGGTTACCGGCTATAAAGGGCTTGGAAAAAGACTCAGAAAGGGCCATAACTCCTGTAGCAGAGGCAATCTGTGTCCCTGCACATTTTGCACTGCCAGGGTCCCCAAAAGCCAAGCATCTGTGCCACCTTCACACTCAACTCTCACTGAGGCAGAGCTACCACAGGCAAAAAAAATCTTGCATCTATATGCACAGGGTCACTTTGGTCGTATCCAACTCTTTGTGACCCTGTAGACTGTGGCCTGCCAGGTTTCTCTGTCGGGGCGGGGGTTGGGGGGGTGGTCTCCAGGCAAGAATACTGGAGTGTACTGGCCAATACTGGTTGCCATACCCTTCTAGAGCACTATATTTCCTGCTGCCCTAGCTGCCAACTCCCCTGAGTACCTGGTGCTGCCAGAACCCCTGCAACCCAAGCAGCTGCACCACCTCCACACACCCAAGTCTTCCAGGGCAGCCTCGGGAGCAAACCCCAGTGGGCGACCCACATGCAGAGGTGGAAATAAAACCACAATTGAAACCCAGGGGCAGTGTGACTAAAGAAGACCCAAAACCTTCCCACCAGCTATACAAGCTCCAGATTAAATCCACATGATCCACGAGGCATACTCTGTGTCTATGGAATGTATAAAAGGACATTTAGAGCCCCCACAAAAGAAAACACACTAGTTCTGGTAGCTGTGGTCATTGGAGGCAAGAACACACAGGAGTAGGACCAGATTAGAATCTGAGCTGCCCCCACAACAGGTCCAGAGATCGGCACAGTGTTAGAGGGCATCCTAGGGAGGTGAGGTGGACTGTGACTCCCAGCGAGGGAAAGAGCTCTGACAGCAGTGACTCAAGAAAAACATTTATTATTCTTACATTTTCACTTGCTCTGTAGATTCTTTTGGATTTTTTTTCTTTTTTCCCTCTCTGTTGTTGTTGATTTTATTGGCACTATGAAATCTAATTAAGCTTTTGAGCTTTTTTTCTTTCTTCAGTCACATTTTTTATCATTGTCATAAACCTTGCCTCTGTGTTGGGCTTTTGCAGTTCTGTAGAGTTTTCCTTTTTTTTTTTTTTTTTACTTTCCTCTTTTTTTAAATTTTAATTTTTAAACCTGTTATTATTTTCCCCATTTATTCCTTTCTTTGCTAGTCCTACTATGCTTTTTCCCTTGCAGCTGATCTTTAATATATATATAAATCTTTATCTACCTCTATTTAACTTTGCGTATCTATTCTTTCTTTCTTTCCTTTCCTCCCAACATATACGTTAGCTGCATTTTCATTGCTTTATCCCCCAACTGGCACCTTCCTTTAGTTTTGTTTTCCAGTTTGTGCTTTAGTTTTATTCTTAACTGGTAGATACAATTTTTGGTGTCCTTTGTTCACTGAGTCAATCTATTGTACTTTATTTTTGTTGAACTGTTTTGATTTTGCTTATGGGTATATATGTGTATATTCAGTCACACTTTTTATTGTTGTTATAAACCTCTGCCTCCACATTGGGCTTTCACAGTTCTGTGGAGTTCCCCCCCCTTTTTTTTTCTTGTTTTAACTTTAATTTTTTAAACCTATTATTATTTTTTCTACATTAATTCTTTTGTTTGCTCTTCCTACTATGTTTTTTCCCTTGCAGCTAATCTTTAATGTATATAAATCTTTACCTACCTCTATTTAACTTTGCATATCTATTCTTTCTTTCCTTTCCTCTCAACATATATGTTAGTTTTATTTTTATTGCTTTATGCTCCAATTGGCACCTTGCTTTAGTTTTGTTCTCCAGTTTGTGCTTTAGTTAGTTTTGTTCTTAACTGATAGATAAAATTTTTTATTTCCTTTGTTCACTGGGTCAACCTATTGTACTTTACTTTTGTTGAGCTGTTTTGATTTTGCTTATGAGTGTACATGTATATGTGTATACTCACCCATACTTTTTATTGTTGCTATGAACCTCTGCCTCTATGTTGGACTTTTGCAGTTCTGTGGAGTTTACTTTTTTTCTTTTCTTTTTTTTTTAAGTTTAACTTTTAATTTTTAAACCTATTATTATTTTTCTAAATTTATTCCTTTGTTTGCTTTTCCTACTGTTCTTTTCCCCTTGCAGTTAAACTTTAATGTATATAAATCTTCTTTATCTACCGCTATTTAACTTTGCATAAGTATTCTTGATTTCTTTTCTTTCTTTCCTTTCATTTCAACATATTTGTTAGTTTTGTTTTCATTGCTTTATTCCCCACTTAGCACCTTGCTTTAGTTTGGTTTTCTGGTTTGTGCTTTCGTTTTGTTCTTAACTGATAAATATAATTCTTGATTTCCTTTATTTCCCAGGTCAATCTACTGTATTTTATTTTTGTTGGACTGTTTTGACTTTGCTTGTGGGTGTATATATATATGTGTGTATATTCCATTATTTTAACTACTATTTCCCTGATTTTGTAACTGCCATTTGTCTGGAGTTCATCTTTGCTTTCTTATTTTTGGGTATTTGTTTTAATCTCACTTAATGCCATAACAGACCACTTGTGGAATCTTCATTCTTGACCAGAGATCAAGTTCTGAGTCTCTGGAGTAGGAGCACTTACTCCAAGACCCTAGACTATCAGAGAGCTAACCCTAGGGAGTATCAAATAATGAGAACTCACACAAAGGAAACCACTTGAATACAAAACCCAGCATGACCCAACCATCAGCAGCACCCTGTGCAGGATGCCTCTTCTAAACAACAAACAAAACAAAAATACAAACCCAATCATCAGCAGACAGGATTAGCACCTCACTCAACTTTGCCCATCAGAGGAAAAGAAAGCAAGCAAACAAACAAACAAAAACAAATCTCACTCTATACGAAGCTTACACAAACCACCAAACCAATCTTAGGAGGGCAGAAGCCAAAAGGTTGAAAGAATTAAACCTTGAAGCCTGGGAAAAGGAGACCTCAAATACAGTAAGTTTTAAAAAAAAAAATTGAAAAGGCAGAGAAATACTACAGAAGTGAAGAAACAAATTAGAAATGCAGAAGTCCAAATAAATGAAGAGGAAATAGGCAAACTACCTGAAAAAGAATTCAGAATAAAGATAGTAAAGATGATCAAAAACCTTGAAAACAAAATGGAGAAAATACCAAGAATCAATTAACAAAGACCTAGAAGATTTAAAGAATAGGCATACAGAGACAAACAACACAGTTACTGAAATTAAAAATACTTTGGAAGAAATCAATAGCAGAATATCTGAAGCAGAAGAACGAATCAGTAAGCTGGAAGATAAAACGGTGGAAATAATTTATGAAGAGCAGAATAAAGCAAAAAGAATGAAAAGAACTGAGGATAGTTTCAGAGACCTCTGGGACAATATCAAATGAACCAAAATTCAAATTATATGGGTCCCAGAAGAAGAGAAAAAGAAAGGGTATGAGAAAATTTTTGAAGAGATTATAGCTGAAAATTTCCCCAACATGGAAAAGGAAATAGTCAAGTCCACAGAGTCCCATACTGGATAAACCCAAGGAGAAACATGCCAAGACACATACTAATCAAACTAACAAAGACTAAACACAAAGAAAGACTATTAAAAGCAGCAAGGGAAAAGCAACAAGTAGCATACAAGGGAAACCCCATACATTTAACAGCTGATCTTTCAACAGAAACTCCATAGACCAGAAGGGAATGGCAGACTATATTTAAAGTACTGAAAGGGAAAAATCGACAATGAAGATTATTGTACCCAGCAAGGACCTCATTCAAAATTGATGGAGAAATAAAAAGCTTTTCAGACAAGAAAAAGTTAAGAGAATTTGGTACCACCAAATCAGCTTTACAAATGTTAAACAGACTTATATAGTCAAGAAATACAAGAAAAGAAAAAAGATCTACCAAATCAACCCCAAACAATTAAGAAAATGATAATCACTTTAAATGTAAATGGATTAAATGCTTCAACCAAAAGACACAGACTGGCTGAATGGATACAAAAGCAAGATCTGTATATATGCTGTCTACAAGAAACCCACTTCAGACCTAAAGACACATATAGACTGAAAGTGAGAGGATAGGAAAATATATTCCATGCAAATGGGAAGTAAAAGAAAGCTGGAGTAGCAATCTTCATATCAGACAAAATAGACCTTAAAATCAAGAAGATTACAAGAGATAAGGAATGACACTACATAATGATCAAAGGATCAATCCAAGAGGAAGACAGCAATTATAAATATCTATGCACCCAACGTAGAAGCACCTCAATACATAAGACAAACACTATCAGACATAAAAGGAGAAATTGACAGTAACACAATAATAGTAGGAGATGGTAACACCCCACCAATGGACAGATCATCAAAACATAAAATTAATGAGGAAACACAAGTCTTAAATGCTACATTAGATGAGATGTATCTCATTGATATCTTCAGGATATTCCATCCAAATGCAGAAGAATATACCTTCTCAAGTGCAGATGGAACATTCTCCAGGATAGACCACAACTTGGGTCACAAATCAAACCTCAGTAAATTTAAGAAAATTGAAACGATATCAGACATATTTTCTGACCACAACACTATGAGTGAAGTGAAGTCGCTCAGTCGTGTCCGACTCTTTGCGACCCCGTGGACTGTGGTCTACCAGGCTTCTCTGTCCATGGGATTTTCCAGGCAAGAGTATTGGAGTGGGTTACCATTTCCTTCTCCAGGGGATCTTCCTGACCCAGAAATCAAGCCCAGGTCTCTCGCATTGCAGGCAGACGCTTTACCCTCTGAGCCACCAGGGAAGTCCCCAATACTATGAGACTAGATATCAATTACAAGAAAAAAAACTGTAAGAAACACAAACACATGGAGATTAAACAATACTTTCTAAATCACCAACAAGTTACTGAAGAAATAAAAAAATGAAATCAAAAAATTTCTAGAAACAAATGACAATGAAAACACGACAACTCAAAACCTATGGGATGCAGCGAAAGCAATCCTAAGAGGGAAGTTTATGGCAATACAATCCTACCTAGAGAAACAAGAAAAACACTGAATAGACAGCCTAACTTTACACCTAAAACAACTGGAAAAAGAAGAACAAAAACACCACAAAATTAGTAGAAGGAAAGAAATCATAAAGATCTGAGCAGAAATAAATGAAAAAGAAATGAAAGGAACAGTAGTAAAGATCAATAAAGCTAAAAGCTGGTTCTTTGAGAAGATAAACAAAATTGACAAAACTTTGGCCAGAATCCTCAAGAAAAAAATTGAGAAGAATCAAATCAACAAAATTAGAAATGAACAAGGAGAGGTTACAATAGACAATACAGAAATATAAAGGATTGTAAGAGACTATTATGAACAATATATGGCAACAAAATGAATAACCTGAAAGAAATGGACAGATTCTTAGAAAAGTGCAATCTTCCAAGACTGAACCAGGAAGAAATAGAAATTATGAACAACCCAATTACAAGCACTGAAATTGAAGTGGTCATCAAAAATCTCCCAAAAAACAAAAGCTCAGGACCAGATGGCTTCACGGGAGAATTCTATCTAATGTTTAGAGACAAGATAATGCCTATCCTTCTAAAACTCTTTCAAAAAGTTGCAGAGGAAGGAACACTTCCAAACTCATTCTACGAGGCTACCATCACCCTGATATCAAAACCAGACAAAAATAACACACAAAAAAGAACACCATAGGCCAATATCACTGATGAACATAGATGCAAAAGTCCTTAACAAAATTTTAGCAAAGAGAATTCAACAACACATCAAAAATCTTATACACCATGATCAAGCTGGGTTTATTCCAGGGATGCAAGGATTCTTCAATATACACAAATCAATGTGATATACCATATTAACAAAATGAAAGATAAAAACCATATGATAATAGATGTAGAAAAAGCCTTTGACAAAATTCAGCATGCATTTATGATGAAAACTTTTCAAAAAAAATGGGCATAGAAGGAAGCTACCTCAATATAGTCAAGGCCATATATGATAAGCCAACAACAAACATTATTCTCAATGGTGAAAAACTGAAAGCATTCCCCCTAAGATCAGGAGCAAAACAAGGGTTTCCACTTTCACCACTATCATTCAACATAGTTCTGGAAGTCCTAGCTATAGTAATCAGAAAAGAAAAAGAAATAAAAGGAATCCAGATTGGAAAATAAGAAATAAAGCTCTTACTGTTTGCAGATGAATGACACTGTACATAGAAAACCCTAAAGATAGTATCAGAAAATTACTAGAGCTAATTAGTGAATTTGGCAAAGTTGCAGGATACAAAATCAGTATACAGAAATCACTTGCATTTCTACATACTAACAGTGAAAAATCAGAAAGAGAAATTAAGGAATCAATCCCATTCACCAATGCAACAAAAATAATTAAATATCTAGGAATAAACTTACCTAAGGAGACAAAAAAACTGTACTCAGAAAATTATTAGACACTAATTTATTGACTACGCCAAACCCTTTGACTGTGTGGATCACAATAAACTGTGGAAAATTCTGAAAGAGATGGGAATACCAGACCACCTGACCTGCCTCTTGAGAAACCTGTATGCAGGTCAGGAAGCAACAGTTAAAACTGGACATGGAACAACAGACTGGTTCCAAATAGGAAAAGGAGCACGTCAAGGCTGTATGTCACCCTGCTTATTTAACTTATATATAGAGTACATCATGAGAAACACTGTGCTGGACGAAGCACAAGCTGGAATCAAGATTGCCGGGAGAAATATCAATAACCTCAGATATACAGATGACATCACCCTTATGACAGAAAGGGAAGAGGAACTAAAAAGCCTCTTGATGAAAATGAAAATTGAGAGTGAAAAAGTTGGCTTAAAGCTCAACATTCAGAAAACGAAGATCATGGCATCTGGTCCCATCACTTCATGGGAGATAGATGGGGAAACAGTGGAAACAGTATCAGACTTTATTTTTGGGGCTCCAAAATCACTGCAGATGGTGACTGCAGCCATGAAATTAAAAGACGCTTACTCCTTGGAAGAAAAGTTTGACCAACCTAGATAGCATATTCAAAAGCAGAAACATTACTTTACCAACAAAGGTCCGTCTAGTCAAGGCTATGGTTTTTCCAGAGGTCATGTATGGATGTGAGAGTTGGACTATGAAGAAAGCTGAGTGCCGAAGAATTGATGCTTTTGAACTATGGTGTTGGACAAGACTCTTGAGAGTCCCTTGGACTGCAAGAAGATCCAACCAATCCATTCTGAAGGAGATCAGCCCTGGGATTTCTTTGGAGGGAATGATGCTAAAGCTGAAACACCAGTACTTTGGCCACCTCATGCAAAGAGTTGACTCATTGGAAAAGACTCTGATGCTGGGAGGCATTGAGGGGCAGGAGAAGGGGACGACCGAGGATGAGACAGCTGGATGGCATCACTGACTCAATGGACGTGAGTCTGAGTGAACTCCAGGAGTTGGTGATGGACAAGGAGGCCTGGCATGCTGCGATTCATGGGATCAGAAAGAGTCAGACACTACTGAGTGATTGAACTAAACTGAACTGAATTAAAGAAATCAAAGATGACGTAAACAGATGGAGAGATATTCCATGTTCCTTGGTAGGAAAAATCAATATTGTGAAAATGACTATACTACCAAATGCAGTTGACAGATTAAATGTGATCTACCAATGACATTTTTCACAGAACTAGAACAAAAAAATTTCTTAATTCATAAAACCCTGAATAGCCAAACCAGTCTTGAGAAGGAAGAATGGAGCTGGAGGAATCAACCTTCCTGACTTCAGATTATGCTACAAAGCTATGGTCATCAAGAGAGTATGGTACTGGCACAAAAACAGAAATATAGACCAATGGAACAAGATAGAAAGCCCAGAAATGAATGCATGCATCTATAGGTACCTTATTTTTGATGAAGGAAGCAAGAATATACCATGGGGCAAAGACAGCCTCTTCAATCAATGGTGCTGGAAAAACTGGACAGCTATGTGTAAAAGAATGAAATTAGAACATTTCCTAACACCATACACAGAGATAAACTCAAAATGGATTAAAGACCTAAATGTAAGACCAGAGACTATAAAACTCTTAGAGGAAAACATAGGTAGAACACTGGATGACATAAATCAAAGCAAGATCCTCTATGACCCCCCTCCTGCTGCTGCTAAGTCGCTTCAGTCGTGTCCAACTCTGTGCAACTCCATAGACGGGAGCCCACCAGGCTCCCCTGTTCCTGGGATTCTCCAGGCAAAAACACTGGAGTGACCCACCTCCTAGAGTGATGGAAATAAAAACAAAAGTAAACAACTGGGACCTGATTAAATTTAAAGGCTTTCGCACAGCAAAGGGAACACTAAGCAAGGTGAAAAGGCAACCCTCAGAATAGGAGAAAATAATAGCAAATGAAACAACTGACAAAGGATTACTTTCCAAAATATACAAGCAGCTCATACAACTCATACCAGGAAAACAAACAACCCAATCAAAAAGTGGGAAAAAGACCTACCAGACATTTCTCCAAAGGAAACATATAGATGGCTAACAAACACATGAAAAGATGCTCAACATCATTCATTATTAGAGAAATGCAAATCAAAACCACAATGAGATATCATCTCACACAGTCAGAACGGCCCTCATCAAAAAGTCTACAAACAATAAATGCTGGAGAGGGTGTGGAGAAAAGGGAACACTATTGCACTACTGGTGGGAATGTTAACTGATAACAGCCACAATGGAAGACAGTATGGAGATTCCTTGAAAAACTAGGAATAAAATCACCATATGACCCAGCAATCCCACTCCTAGTCATATATCTTGAGGAAACCAAAATGGAAAAAGGCCCATGTATCCCATTATTCACTGTAGCACTATTTACAATAGCTAGAACATGGAAGCAACCTAGATGTCCATTGACAGATGAATGGATAAAGAAGTTGTGGTACATATACACAATGGAATATTACTCAGCCATAAAAAGGAATGCCTTTGAGTCAGTTCTGATGAGGTGGATGAACCTAGAACCTATTATACAGAGTTAAGTAAGTCAGAAAGAAGATATATAGCATATTCTAACACATATACACAGAATCTAGAAAAATGATACTGAAGAATTTGCTTACAGGGCACCAAGGAGAAACAGACATATAGAACAGACTTAAGGACATGGGGAGAGGGGAGGAAAAGGTGAGATGTATGGAGAGAGTAACATGGAAACTTACATTACCGTATGTAAAATAGATAGTCAACAGGAATTTGCTGTATGGCTCAGGAAACTCAAACAGAAGCTCTGTATCAACCTAGAGGGGTGGGATGGGAAGAGAGATTGGAGGGAAGTTCTAAAGGGAAGTTCTAAAGGGAGGGGATATATGTATACCTATGGCTGATTCATGTTGAGGTTTGACAGAAAACAACAAAATTCTGTAAAGCAATTATCCTTCAATAAAAAATAAAATGTTAAAAAATGTTTGTACAAAGCACTGGTTAGGTCACACTTGGACTAGTGTGTGTACTGCTGGTTAAACTACCTCAAGAAAGTGATAAAGAGACTAGAGAGTTTCCAGGGAAGGCAGGTGCTAGGGCTGAAGTCCCTGGAGATTCCAGGTAAAGGATATTTTGAAGAAAGTTTTCCTGCAGGGTGTCAGATTTGAATCTGTCTCATGAAGTCACCAGGTCTTCCCAGGTGGCTCAACATTAAAGAATTTGACTACAATGTGGGAACTGCAAGAGACGTGGGTTCAATCCCTGGGTGGGAAGATCCCCTGGAGGAGGGCATGGCAACCCACTCCAGTATTCTTACTTGGGAAATCTCAAGGACAGAGGAACCTAGCAGGCTACAGTCCATAGGGAAGTACAAGAGTCAGACATGACTGAAGCAACTTAGCACGCACATAACATCATCACTCTGCTTTGCATCCAGCAGTGGGTCTGGAATTCTTTCAATCTGATTTTTTTAGATTGATATCAAAGGGTTCCTTTGGAAATGAGTGAATTTTCTTTATGTTTGAACCTCCACAGCATGAATGCATTATGTCCTTCAGCTATGCAATCATGGTATTGCCTTTAAATTCTAGGACTTGTCCTCTCAATATTTCTGTCCTGGGGATGCTATCCGTAGCAACTCATGATAGTGTTGCAAGTGAAATGATCTCACAAAGAGATTCACTTCTTACATTATTAATTAAACACCTTCAGATGCCTGGAGACAAAGGTAAAGATAGATCCATTATTTGAACATGCAGCCTCTGAGCCATGAGCAATTTTAGAAATCACACAATCCTTCTCACTTCTTAATCCTCTCATTTTTTATGACTTAAGCAAGGGTGCCTTCCCTAGTGGCTAGGACAGTAAAGAATCTGCCTGCAATGCAGGAGACCCAGGTTCAATCCCTAGGTCAGGAAGGTACTCTGGAGAAGGAAATGGCAACCTACCATTCTGGCCTGGAGAATTCCATGGACAGAGGAACCTGGCAGGGTTTGCTCTAGTATCCTGAACTGAGTAAGGCAAATATTGTTTTAATTTAATCACTAGCTGGAGAAGAGAAAGAATGTCACTTCACCCTCCATAGACTGCTTTCACTTTTTTGTCTCTCCTTATTCCCTGTTTCTAGTCTCTACAACCAAACACCAGCAAATCCAACACAGATATGAGCAGGACCACCTGACTGCTCTCAGCACAGGCCAGCAGAGCAAAGCAGGATAAGATTAGGTCTGAGATCTCTGTCATCTACCGTCAACACAATCATGTGGGCTTGAGCAATATTTGGGTCAAGGTAATTGTCTGGAGAATATATTAATTGCAATGGTTAATGGATAATTATCAATTCATACCCATATGCTCTCTCTCTTTTTTTTTTTTTGTCCCCTACTGGAAAACATAATACAGCAACAGTTTTTCCATTTAATATCCTAATAGACTTGCCTTATCTTGTGTTTCTCTGGGAATTTGTTTAACCAAGACTTCACTGATATGGAGCTGTTGTTTAAATTGAAAAATCGCAATGCCTTCCCCAACAACCTTGATACAAGTCTTATCTGTGCATGAAAGTGACAAAAACATATCTTTTTGTTGAGCCAGTGTGGGGATGAGCTAAGCCTCATCAGGATGTTTCTTTAAATGTAGGACTAGGAAGAGAAGGCTTGGTCCTTTCTTGGGGTTTACCTGATTATAAACACAAATGATATGAATGTGTGACTCTGCCACTTCTCTCTGGAACCTATCTGCAGTGTAAAAGGGGAGTGCACTATATTTTTTTAGGACAGGTGTGGCTTTCGCATTTAGGTTTAAGCAGGAAGACGATGATGAAATCTGGAGAATTTTTATGTAGGTTTCATGTCAATGTCTTGTATCAATTACACATTTATAGAAGCATCTCTAGTGTATTTTATGAATTCATAGACTCTGTGTCGTGGTTGCCAGAGTTAAGCAGCAAGGTAATGAAAGAATATATTTGGAAGAGCCATTGAAACTGAGCAGGATCCTGAGGGGCTCCTGGGCACAAAGCCTTTCTGTGCCCACTGTTTTTTCATTATAGAAGATGGACTTCATTCAACCTTCATGACCTTCCCTGAGTTCCAGTGGGCAGGTTCAAACATTTGCTAATTAGAAAAGGGATGGGATGCTGAGACAGAGGAGGGAGAAACTGTCAAGAAACACATCAAGAAATGTGTAGCCTTGGGACAAGGTCCTGGTCACACACACATACCCCCCAGGGGTATACATAACAATATCTTTGAGCAGTTTTGCAGCTACTAAACTCCCCACCAAGTGAGAGGAGTTAACTGGATGTGGCCCACAAACACATTGATCCCAAACCTTTTGGAAGCAGAAGGTTGATGATGCCGAGTCCTATTTATTCTACCAACCAATCAGAAGAATGTCTTCAAGTTGATCACACCCTCTTTGAACCATTTCTATAAAACTCCTCACTAACCCCTCTAGGTTGGGACACAGTTTTGAGGGCAATAACCTGCTGTGGCCCCCTGTGACTGGCAAAGCAATAAAGTTAATCTTTTCTACTTCACCCAAAACTCTTATCAGTGAAAGTATTAGTCTCTCAGTCATGTCCAACTCTTCATGACCCCATGGACTGTAGTAGCCCCCAGGTTCCTCTGTCCATGGAATTCTCCAGGCAAGAACACTGGAGTGGGTTGCCATTTCCTTCTCCAATGCATGAAAGTGAAAGTGAAGTCACTCAGTCATGTCTGACCCTCAGTGACCCCATGCACTGCAGCCTTCCAGGCTCCTCGGTCCATGGGATTTTCCAAGCAAGAGTACTGGAGTGGGTAGCCATTCCCTTCTCCAGGGGATCTTCCAAACCCGGGGATCAAACCCGGGCCTGCCACACTGCAGGCAGATTCTTTACCATCTGAGCCACCAGGGAAGCCCCAAAACTCTTACCTCCTAGATTTAATTCAGTGTTGGGGTACCGAGGCCAGATTCTGCTCCACCATCCTATTCAATTAAACAGAAGTTTTAAGTATTACATTCCTTATCATCAATAAATGCAACACCTTAAGCCAAAACACATCACACAGATGAATATCTTTTCTGAAAGAGAAGCCAATTCCTTCAGTTTAAGAAATGCCTAGATATGTCATAGCATGTTGAATCTCACTCATTTTCCCTTGTCATGTTCTTTATTACATGTAAATGGAGAAATAGTAAGGCCTGCACAGTGCGGAGGGGGGGATGGGACCACGTCTGTGTCAGTGTATGTGTGAGTGAGTGTACCTGCAGATGAAAGAGGAGAGAAGGAGGGATGATATGGGTAGATATTCAGGGTATAAATGGCTAAGTTTCTAGACCATAGGGTATATACAGTTGGATGAGAAAAGCTCCTCAGAGAATTACAGCTGCTTCACAGCAGTGACACTTGCTGATAGATGCACCGGGAGCATACCGTTTCCTGATAAATCATTTCACGGAAGCCTATTCCCTAGGTGGGCTAGTAAGAACTGATTACTGGAACTTACAAGAACCAGAGAAAGATCATCCAATATATTTTAGGGTCTCAATCTCTGCAACGGAAGGAGACATAGGGCCAAGTACTGGTAGTTTGCTTCATTCACATGCAGGGTGAGACAGGCTGGCAATAAATTCGTTATTATGAGGTACTCTGAGATGTCTTTAATCTGTTTTTAAAAAGTACATACACATACACTATTGTTTTGTAGTATTTCTTTTCAGCAGCCAAATCATCCCCAAGAAGGTTAGCTTGCTGTTTTATTTCTACGTACAAGAATGAAATGTATCTGTGTGTAAGAGAATATACTCGCTGACCTTTACATGATATAAAGAAGCACTATGAATCTTAGTTCCTAATCACTCACCCTTCAGCTAGTCCTCGGCCCACAAGGCACTGGTAAAATGCTGGCCATAAGGAAAGAAAATTTTAAGAAGTCAAGTAAGGAAATGACAGTAACTAAAGACACCAGGTGCCTGTCGGCAAAGTTAAAGGATTTCATACACAGCTGTTCATGGTGGCAGAATTAAATGCTTTCATAGCTTCAGAACCTTGTCTTTGCTAAATTTCCTTTTTTTTTTTTTTTTTAATTTTTCCTCCTGGGATTCAATTCATAGCCTGTCAGCATAACATTGTCTTTTACTTATCAGGAAAAAAGGTAAAGCTTCTTTGAGGGGATCAGTATTAAATAAGATGGTCTTGACTCAGACATAAAACGAGGGCAAGTAAATTCCACACCTCTCCCCAGGGCTCAGGAGGACCAAAGTACATGCAGATTTGATGTCCTCCCCTCTGGAGAGCCACAGTCCTCAGGACAGGAGTCAGAAATCGGGGAGTGAAACAGTGGTTGTGGGGAAGTTAGCATGATGTTGCAGTCAGACTCTCTCGCCCCACGCTCTCACGCCCTCTCCCCTCCAAGTTCTGAAAACAATGACTTTGAACAGTCATGTAACTGAGATCATGTAGCTGAGATTGTTATGCCCAAGTCGCGAAATCTCCCAATAACCACCAGGGAGCCGATATCCCATGCAAAAGCAAGAGAGTTTTTATTACCAAGCTCGAGCTGGGGCTCCCACCGATACCGACGCAGCAGGTATAGGGAGGAACCCTGAGCTCTGGGTTACATTGCTTATATAGGGTATTATCGTGCGGAAAAATTCAAAAAACAGGAGTCTCCAGGTCTGATTGGTCACCTTCTGGTGAAGGGTTACGTGTTGAGTTCTGATTGGTTCTCCTTTCCCGGGCTTGACTCGAATTTCCCGGGCTGGCCAAGGGTTCTGACTGGTTCGCAGGTGGTGGGGTGAGGTCAGGGGATTTCCAAAGGCTCTTTTCCCGGAACCTTACAAAATGGAGTAGCTTTGATTCTTCAAGATCACTTATAGCACCGCGCATGCGAGTCCCTGAGATACTCACTTGGCCACGGGCTACTTTTGTTCTGTAAGTATATACACGCTTCACCTGGAAAAGCCCTCAGTAGTAGTTGTATGCGGTTATGTTGTGTTGTTATGTTACGGCTGCTGCACCAGACAGGAGAGAATAAGCGCATCTGCAGTTCTCATGGATCCTCGCATTTTCTTCCAGCCTCTTAGCTCATGCTTTGTCTGCCACGGGTTCAGCGAACAGTGAGCACAATGAGATGTAGCAAGACAACTGGCAACACGAACAGAATCGACAAGACTGTGGTCAAACAACCATGTCAATCAAATGCATAGTTTTATTTATTTGCATCATCTTTAATTCACGTAGAAAATATTTGCAGGCACATATTCTACCCATTTTGCACATTACTAAACTGAGTCTTCCAGAGGTTATTTTCTCAGGGTCACCCAGCTTGTGAATAAATGCCACTGTCAGGATTTGGTCACTGGGCTGAGATGGTTAAGGATCTGCCCACAATGGGCGAGACCTGGCTTCAATCTCCGAGTAGGGAAGAGCCCCTGGAGAAGGAAAGGGCCACCCACTCCACTATTCTTGCCTGAAGAATACCATGGACAGAGGATCCATGGGGTCACAAAAAGTTGGGCACAACTGAGCGACTGACGTTAACTGATTCTAAATTTTTCCCTTGATTCACCAAGCTTCTTAAAGGTCAAGCTTGAGAGAAGGGAACGGTTTTTATCCGAAATCATTTAGCAAGAGCTTTCCTCCTAACACTTGGGTGCTGACCTCATGTAGAAAATTCTGCTAGTATTATACTAGCACCTGTGCCAAAGCATTGTCATGGAAGAAAAAAAAAAGTGACACAGCACAAGGAAATTGTAATATGTATATAGTAGACACACACACAAAGGCAACAGAGAATCAGGAAAGAAATAGATTAACTCTGCTTTGGATGACTAAGCTTACTCATGAGAAAGGTTTGAATTTAGTTATGCCTTGAAGGAAATCCACATAGATGTGGAGAAGGGGAATAGTATGGCTGAAAAAGAAAAATGAAGCTAAACTCATAGCAAAAGGGCAAAGTCTGGGAGTTTCATGACTCGAATGAATGACAGAGTATGGAAGGGTAAAAGGATACAAATTCCAAAATTCAGAAATTTGTATTTGATTCTGCACACAAAAGGGGCGTTTGAATTTTTCTAAAAAGAAATTTGGTAGCATTGTTTTACAGATAATGAGGATAATCTGACCCCAGGATGCAGAAGGCAGAATTTTAAAGTCCTTAGGTTCTGGGGTGAGTACACAGAGAGTGACAGAAATAAGAATATCTGAGGGTAGCGCTGACATATACACACTACCATGTGTAAAAGAGAGAGCTAATGGGAAGCTGCTGTAGAGCACAAGGAACCCAATCCAGGGCTCTGTGATGACCTCCAGGGGCGGGATGTGGGGGTGGGGTGGGAGGGAGATTAAGAGAGAGGGCGTATGTGTTTACATATCACTGATTCACTTTGTCGCACAGCAGAAATTAGCACAACATGTAAAGCAATTATACGTTAATTTAAAAAATCAATAAATGTTTAAAAGGTCCTTATAGTAAAAAAAAAAAATCTGGAAAACATATTTCCATCTGAAAGCACTGAGATTTGAAAAGAGTAGCTGAGTGCATGGTCCATGTGCTTGACCCTAAATGCTAATTAGTAACAAGCTCAGGTGATACCAATTCAATCAGCATCTCCATTCCTTGGGCTAAAGGTGATCGTTGTTAGGAGAGGAATGGACTGGAGGTATCTGCTCCAGAGAGTAAACAGTGAACATTGCCTCCACCAAGCAAGCTGTGAATAAGCCTAAGGACAGGGAACTTGGTGACAAGATTCTGAAGGACAGTGAAGTGGAGCTTTATCTCAACTGCTAAGGTAAGCTTCAGCCTGACATCAGCTTATAAGAATCTGGAAAAGGCACATCCATACTCTTAAACCCACTGTCTTTCTTCATAGACCTCCTAAATACACTCGGCAAAAAGCCTCTAAAAAGTGGCTTCCTGTGGCCACAGTCAAACACCAGATAAACTGAATATTTGCCTCTAAATCTTATGACTACAGTCATTTATGTCTGAAATTATTTAAAGCAGACAAACCCAAATGCTGCATCACTATAATTATTTTTTTTCAGAAAGCTCCAAGGATGCATGTGGACATACCAAGAAGCTAATGAGGTTTAAGGTTCAGTGCTCCTGAGTTGCAGGACACTTTGTGAGGCATGAGAAACAGCCTGAAAACATGTAAAAATCTGTGGAATTTGTAGGCTTTTGTAATTTTGAGTTGTAATTTATTGCGATTTTTTCTTCTCTAAATAAAAACTTGCACTTATTTTTTAAATTCTACTTTATAAAGAGGGCCTCCCCGAATATTATAAGCTGCCCCTCCATGGCTTCTTTACCTTGGGTCATGTAACTTCCTGATGTACTTTCCAAGCTAAATTGGTTGAAAATAGAAGCCCGGCTAACTAAATGATTTCACTCACTAAATATAATTACAGGTTTCCCCACTATTGGAAGGTGGAATGTTCTTATGAAACCTTTCATAAGCCCAAATGTTGCAAAGAAAAGAAGCAATTACCTTAGGACACTTCTTGCTAATGACACACAAAATAAATCGAGATAAAGCCCAGATGCTCACAGACACCGGTTCAAAGCATTGGTGGCTAGATGCTGGGATGGAGAGTATAGTTCTGGGGAAGGAGTTTGTGGGGCCGCCCTACCTGCTTGGGGCACCTGCTGCCTCAATAGCACCTTACTGCAAAACAAACACTGAATATTATTTTCAATTTTCACCTTTTTTTCCATAAAAGTGCAAATCCTCCTCTGATTTCTTTCAGTTAGAGAAAACAGGTACTAATTCTGGTTTTCTGTAAAAGCGAAGTGCTGTAAAGTGAACTTTCCAAAAGCAGGGGATACCTATATGATTTCCAGTCTCTTAACTGTTAGAGCTCATATGCATGCATGTGTACTCCGTAGCTCAGTGGTGTCAGACTCTTTGTGACCCCCATGGACTGTAGCCCACCAGACTCCTCTGTCCTTGGGATTCTCCCAGCAAGTATACTGGAGTGGTTTGTCATTTCCTCCTCGAGGGGATCTTCCTGACACGGGGATGGAACCCACGTCTCCTGCATTAGCAAGTGGATTCTTTACCCATCATTGAGTTGGCTTTGTAATATTTATTTTCCAGCCATTTATGTCAGCAGTTGACAAAAAGCCAGGTGTTTGTTAAGGCCAATCCCTCCTGCCAAAAATCTACATAATCTTCATATAAGAGAAGGCCACACCTTTTTCTTCTCTGTGGTAAGTGACATGCATCCATTTTATCCAAGAGTGATTTCAGTTTTTAAGGAACGGGTTAAAGAATAGAGGTTGAAACACACATCCCCATTTTGAATTGCTGAAAATTTAATGCTAATCTGACATAGCTTGTCTAGTATTATGACAAAGGTCTTATATAAACTATGATAATTCAGTAACTAGAATTTATATTGAGCTACGGCAGTTTACCTGGCAACAACTGACGTCTACAGAGACCAAGGAAATGGAAAGGTCATTAACAGCCAGAGCCTGGTTTCTTCCAGGAGATTTCCACGTATGGTGATAAATAATATCATTACATGGGGAGTCCACCACAATGCAACTGTACGTCAAACTTGTTTCCCCTTTGTGCAGAACCTCAGCCTTAGAATGAACAACACAGTGATCAATAAGAGAATTGGCCAAGGCTTTATATGGAATGCTTAATAAGCTAATGGCAGCTCACTAGGGGAAAAGCTGCCTTATTTAAAAATAAACCAAAAAATTCTTATTTACAAATAAAACTGATAAATTCTACAATGATTCTGGCAAACTAGAGGATGTTTGTGGAATTGTTCAAGGTAAGTAAATTCATGAGGATGTGTGTCCATCAACCGTGAAGAATAGTATTTGGACAGGTGTAGGAACAGGAAATCAACTCCATGTTTTTGTTTGTTTTCTTCTAATAATGTACATAAACAAATACCATCAATACCTGGTTGGAAAGCGGCTTTAGCTTTATGAAGTTCGGCCTGCCTTGTGAAGCTTGGGGAAGCCAGCTCCTCTGTGCCACTAGACCCTAGCACTTTTACGTTATTCTCATCCCAAATCTGTTGGTCACGTGAAGTCAGGCTTTACCGCATGTTGTGATTGGACCTGAGGTTTGTGTTTTGGTGATTTATAATAAAATTTAAATAGAAGAAAAATCCTAGAGGTGCTCTTAATATTTTGCAGTGTTGTTATGTCGGACACAACTGAGCGACTGAACTGAACTGACCTCTTGAACTTGACTCTGTCTAGAGCCAAAGTCTCCTGCTGACAAATGTGTTCTGAGGGTAGGCCTGATTTTAGTCTGTTGATACTGAGTTGGAGGGGAAGTCTTGTTTTCAAGGACCTGAAGGAGATTTTACATGCTAATAATATTTATTGCAGTTCTTCCCGATTATAAATGTGTTATCTAAAATCATCTGTGTTTTTTTTCATTGTAATTGTCCCTATTCCTACTTCATAGTTAACTTGAGATTCTGATTCAATAGGTATAAGGTGGGGCTAGGACATCTGTGATTTTAATAAATTCAACAGGTGATCCTGGGGTGATTCTTGCCAATGTTGAGAACCAATTATGAATTATAGATGGTGTCTTGTTTTTGTTATATCCTTGTTAACAAAGTTGTTACATTGCTAACAAAATATTTTATGAGTGTGTTCTCATGTCATTAACATCTCTTTGAGAGTATAATATTCAGTGTTATCATGGTTTCCCATCATAGAAATGGACCATAAAGTTTAAAACATTTTGTAATTTTAATATTTAAAGTTATTCTAATTTAGCTCTTACAGATTATGTAGCAGGAAACTTTTCTATATATAAATATGTCAAACCTTCTGATATGTTTTTTCAGATAGATTTTTAGAAGTAATAGTACAGACCAAAAGATTTGCTTTCATTAAGGCTTTAAAGACTGTTGCTATTTTCCAGAAAAGCATGATAATTTATACTAGTAGCTATCATATTGCTCTTGTGACCTCACTCCACTAGTTTTAAATGTTATAATTATTTTTATCATTGCTAATTTGACAGCTGAAAACTGTTATCTCCTAGTATTCTTAATTTGCATGTATTTGAATATAGAGATGTTAAACAGTTTTTTTTTCCTATGTTTATGGAATTCTTTGGTAATCTTTCTTTAGTGGATTGTCTGTTTCTCAAGGAAGAGTTAAAGGTCCTTAGTTAACTACAGAACTTGGAGAGATTTTGAAATTCCCCCAGGACATCCAAATCGTCTCTTTCCTCTAACCTCTCAAGTTTAACTGATGAGTGCACATGGGTTCTAGTCAGCTATACTGAGGTTACCACTTAAGGGAGGAGTCTCCAATCCAGCATATTTGTCCTCAAGGTCAAAGGAGACAGGAGGGAATTGACTTCCGTTGTCAGTATCCTTTCCTTGACCTCATGTTGCCATAGGCAGGAGAGAAGTCGCCCTCTCCGGCTCTGTGTGGGGCTCCATCCCCTCTTCTGGGGCACTTCCAGTTCCCTGCAACCATCTGGGAGATAGATCAATCCCTTCATCCCTCTAACCCTGTCTGCTGCCATCCTCTACCCCTACCAAGAAACCCAACCATCAACGTTTCAGACTCTGGCCCGCCAACATCCCCAAATCTGGATGTATCCCCCACCCTCTCTCAATCCCTGATACCTTTCCACTGTGCCCTCTGAAACTCAGAATCCCTCGTCACCTCCATTATTTCCATTATTGTCCTTCTCTGAATGCCTCGAGTCCATTTTGTTCTTTCTGTCTCAGGGAGGAGAACACTGCTTCTCTCCAGCAGCTTTCTCTGCTGGCGGCTTGTCTATCTCTCACCCACTTCCTCATCCTGGGCTCGGATGTGTATTTGTGTCCTCCTTGCCCCTGCAGCTCTGCTTGGAACATAGTCCTCCATATGTTGTAAAAGACATTAGTTGTGAAGCTCATGCAAACTCTATTAGTCTCCAGCCCTCGTGGCTGAGGTCACTTACACATCGCTTTCATCCCCTGACTGTTTTCAGCTCATGCTTATTCTGTCAACCACTAGTCATAGGATGATTTTTGACAGCTTTCAGTAGCCTCAGTTCTGACTCTTCCAACCTTGATGTCTCAGACTCTGATCTCCTCTGTTCTAGTGACTTTGAACTTCACCCAACCTCAGTCACTTTCTCAGATAGTTATGCCTTATATCTTGACTTTACCAATAACCACACTCCCTCCATATCCTCGGTTTCAAGCCTCTCTGATTTCCATGTTCTGTCTTTTGAGCTCATTCCATCTAAGCACCCTGACTCACAATTCCTTGATCCTACTGGGACCTTCAGTCCATTGAACCTATTAAATTTTCACAGCAACCCGTTCCTATAATGTCATTGGTTCCTTCCTTACCCAGATTAAATCCCATATTCTAATGTTATCATGCAGATGTCCTCAAGCCTCTACTTGTTTCTACTCATTTGTTTATGTTAAAGTGTTAGTCACTCAGTCATGTCCGGCTCTTTGCAACCCCATAGACTGTAGCTTGCCAGGCTCCTCTGTCCATGTAATTTTTTTAGGCAAGAATACTGAAGTGGGTAGCTATTCCTTTCTCTTGGAGATCTTCCTGACTGAAGAATTCAACCTAGGTCTCTTGAGTCTCCTGCATCAGCAGGCGGATTCTTTACCACCTGAGCCAACACTTGTTTCTACTGCTTGGTAAAATCACAAACCTGGCAAAGTGCAACCATCAGACTAATAATTTGCAGCATCTGCACAGTTGAATGAGCCTAGGAGGAAACATACATCCATGCTGGGCGATCTCACTTGGAACTTGTCAACATGTTTTGCTCAATAGTTGTATTATATTTCTGATCCTTGAATTCTCCCCTTTCTTGGGACCATTGGTATCTTTTTGTTTCTATAAGCACTTAAAACATCTTCAATCTTAACTCATGACATTGATTCTTAATTTTCTGAGGAAATAGGAACAATGAGGAAATAGCATCTACTTCATTTCACTTACTTTAATTGGTGCCTGGGCTTCCCTGGTAGCTCAGCTGGTTAAGAATCTGCCTGCAATGCAGGAGACCCTGGTTCAATTCCTGGGTCAGGAAGATCCCCTGGAGAAGGCAGTAGCAGCCCACTCCAGTATCCTTGGGCTTCCCTCATGGCTCAGATGGTAAAAAAATCCACCCACAATGTAGAAGACCTGGGTTCAATCCCTGGGTTGGGAAGATCCCCTGGAGGAAGGCAGAGTAACCCATTCCAGTATTCTTGCCTGGAGAATCCCCGTGGACAGAGGAGCCTAGAGGGCTACAGTCTATGGGGTCGCAGAGTCAGACACAACTGAGCGGATCAGCGCAGCATAGCAAAATCTGTGCCTGCCTTCTCTTCCTTCACTCTTGTTACTATACCGGACAACTGAATTAATGAATCCCTTCCTCTAGACACACCCTATGCCATCATATTTGATGGTTCCTTTCACTAAGAAGTGAAGGGTATTTTCTCACCTTCTGACTCTGGGTTTGACAGTGTAACTTGCTTTGGTTGATAGAATGAAGAAAAAGTGACAGGGCCAGTTCCAAACTGAGGTTGCAAGTGGCCTGAAATTTTTCCACTGGTGTTCGTATGCTTCAGCCATTACCATGGGCCCAGGCTCCAGAATGGGTAATGTCAGTCAGACCACGGCCCCATCCATCAAGACGAGCCGAGTCACCAAACTCCAGCATAGAAATATTTTAAACTTATAACTTATGTATCTCTAATACCACTAAATTGTATTCACCACTGAATACAGTTTCACTTTTTTTATTTAAAAAGTTTTTTGAGATCATCAATTCATATGTAGTTATGAAAAATAATGCAGAGTTGCACGTACCCTTTACCCAGTTCTTCCCAGTTGAAATACCTTGCAAAACTAAATTATAGTACCACAAATGGGATATTCATCCAATCAATGTACAGAACCATTTCCATCACCACAAGGATCACTCATACCGGCCTCGTGCATTCTTTTTCCTTGTTCAGTAGTATTCCACAATCTGGATGTATCTCAGTGTGTGTAACCAGTTGAGTATTGAAGGACTCATACGGTGTTTCCAGTTTGCAGGTGTTATGAACAAACCTACTGTAAACATTTTTGTATAGGATTTGGTGTGAACATAACTTCATTTATCTGGGATAAAGTGCATAGGAGTGCAATTTGCTTACTGTTGAGGTAATTGCATACTTAGCTTTTTAAAGAAACTTCTAAACTGTTTTACTGAGTGGCTACACCATTAAAAAAATTCATTGGCGTGTAGTTGATTTACAATGCTGTGTTAGTTTCAGGTGTACAGCAGAGTGATTCAGTCTATTTAAATATACACAGATACATGTATATGGGCTTTTCAGGTGGTGCTAGTGGTAAAGAATTTGCCTGCCAATGCAGCAGACAATAGAGAGGGGGATTTGATCGCTGGGTTGGGAAGATCCCTTGGAGGAGGGCATGGCAACCCACTTCAGTATTTTTGCCTGGAGAATCCCATGGACAGAGGAGCCTGAAGGGCTACAATCCATAGGGTCTCAAAGAGTCAGACACACTGAAGCAACTTAGCATGCACACATACATGTAGATGTGTATATATATAGGCCCATCATCATATGATCTGAATCTGTTCAGATCTGATCTTTAAAGTTGACAAAGATAAATTTTTTATTTGATAGCCAACAAAGTAATAAATTCTAAAATTAGGAGATCAGAATATTAACTGTTCTAAAATCTCATCTCTCAGATACAAATAATATTCGATTCCCTGAGAAGGCAACACCTATAGATCTTTACCTTTTACCTGTCAACCAGTCATCATCTGAGAGAGATGATACACACTCTAGGGAGTCTTCTAAATTTAAACAAAAATAGAGCTCTTGGGTTTGCTCTACATTTTAGTTCCATGAAATCAGCTATTCCCAGCAAAGTACATTGCTCCATTTCTATCTCTTTCATATGACCCAAAGTGGGCTTAATACTGGAAATGGGGGAAATTAGAGTTATGGGCTGGGTTGAGGTCTTACTTTAGGTCAGCCAAAATAAAGTTTTATTCTCAGGGATTATCAGCACACAAAAACTCATGTAGGCATTGGTGGGATCAGTGGTGGAAACAAGATCACTTGGCTAACTCAAAGGAACACATTTTAAAACTAAGGTCATGGTATCTGGTCCCATCACTTCATGGCAAATAGATGGGGAAAAAATGGAACAGTGGCAGGTTTCATTTTCTTGGGCTCCAAAATCACTGTGGATGCTGACTACTGTCATCAAATTAAGACACTTGCTCCTTGGTAAAAAAAGCTATGACAAACCTAGAGCATATTTGTAAACAGAGACATCTGTTTGCCGACAAAGGTCCATGTAGTCAAAGCTGTGATTTCTCCAGTAGTCATGTATGGATGTAAGAGTTGGACCATAAATAAGGCTGAGCACCAAAGAACTGACGCTTTTGAGTTGCGGTGACTGAGAAGAATCTTGAGAGTACCTTGGACTGCGAGGAGGTCAGACCAGTCAATCCTAAAGGAAATCAGCCCTGAGTATTTATTGGAAGGACTGATGCTGCAGCTCCAATACTTTGGCCATCTGATGCAAAGAGCCAGCTCATAGGAGAAGAACTTGATGCTGAGAAAGATTGAAGGCAAGAGGAGAAGGGGCAAGAGAGGATGAGATGGTTGGATGGCATCATCGACTCAATGGACTTGAATTTGAGCAAACTGTGTGATAGTGAAGAACAGGGATGGCTGGTGTGCTGCAGTCTGTGGGGTTATAAAGAGTTGGACATGACTGAGCAACTGAACAACAACCAACATGAAAAGAGAAGGTTCAGCCTCAAGATCTCTTGATTCTCTGGTGTAAGTTGTGTGAGCAACTCAGCCCAACAAGTAAAACACTTCTAAGGGTGCCATGAAAAACAGCTCAAAGGAAATCACAGGTTCAGATTCTCATTTATGCCACCTCACCTTCAGCCATCCTGCTGGCCAGTCATTATAAAAGTAAACTTAAGAATAAGAATAAATCTTAAAGAAGAAAGACTTACTTTTTTTTACTCTTTAAAAGCAATGACTCTACGGTAGATGGTTCAATGCAAATTCAAACTGAAATACTGAGAGTAAGGTAAGCGAGAAAATGAATAAAAAAAGAGTTAAAAATAAATTCCAATTCCAATAAAATTAAAAGATTGAAAGTTAAAAATAATAAGATAAAACAGGTGGAATGTAAAATAGAAGATAAAGAGCAAGAAGCCAATGAGATAAAAGGTTAAACACATGAAAGTCGAGAAAATAAAAAATTAAGATAAAAGGCTAAAGTCCAGGAGATGAAAAGTTAAATATGTAAAAGAAAAATGGATTAAGGATGGAGAATAGAATGAGGAACTTAAAATGTAAAGCTGAAAAATGTGAATCTGGAAAAAAAAAAAAAGAGCATTAGGAGAAAAATGTTTCAAAAGGCAAATGGAAAAAAGGGCTTGAATATTAGAGAAACAGGCAATCTTAAAAAGCATGAGAAAATCCTCCATCAGTTGACTAGGAGCAAGAATTTGCTGTAACTGATTTCTTAGGGGTATTGTGGCTTTCCTCTTCCTGCAGTGAAATTTGTCCTTTGAAGTAGCACTTCCCTCAGGAATCCTACATACAGAGAACTTTTTCATCAAGTCACTTTCATGGTAGGGACTGGGACTCATTTGTATAAATTAACAGTTGGATGGGGCCCCAGGCTGATACCAGCAGCATCCAGTTTGGCCTCTGAAAAATTCTAGGAAAAGAAAAAATATGATATATAGAATCAATACTCATCACATTGTGAAATACAGAATCAATAATCACCACATACATTTGCTTTTTGTGTTAGTTTGGAAAGCACCTCCCTGTTTATTATTTCCTTTTGATGTTGATACTGGCTGGCCTCTTGCAGTGGGCAGAGATCATTCGCACCATCAAGAAGAAACAGATTCCTAGAGATTAGAGGTTTACAGAGCTGACAAGCATGGAGCGGATAGCATTGCACTATGAGGAAAGAGCTCTAAACATTAGCCTAGTTCTTCTGAAGCTGAGGGATAAAGCCACAGGTTTACACACTGCTAAAACAGGAGGTAGAACCAAGGATGAATAAGGGGAAGCCTTTCAGAACTTTTGCAGTGAAGCCCATTCACTTGACCTAAGCTGAAGGACCTCTGTGAATTGCCTTAGTTGGAAGGAAGTCTCTGCAAGGACCTCCATGCCCTTTGAATCTAATCCCTTTCCTGTTTTCTGCCTGCCCCACCATATGTGATCTCCCCCAGAGTCATTTGTGCAGCCACCTCGTGACCTTGCCATGGCAGGTAAGAAATGAGAAATTTTGAGGACGGCTGCACTCCCTGGATTTTCATGGCCTTGGCATAAAAATATTTAGTGCAGGTGCTGTCTGACCAATGAACTGGTGAGGAAGGGTTGCAGAGAGCAGTGAGCCTCAAAATCACCTTTCTGTCTGCAAGGAGCTGGCCCAGCCTCGGGTGCCCTCATAGTCTGTAAATACCAAAGCCAGTAGAAGGAGTCATTGCTTCTGGTCATCATTAGAGAATTTCCACTTTGGGCAGGGGGCTTACTATAAAAATAGAGTGTTTTTGGTTTTGATCTTTGCTTTCTGCTGACCTTTGAAGGGGAAGACTTTGTAACCAAAGATTAACATGAATTTGGACACCTCTTTGGCCTTGAAAGAACCATCACCGTCTGTTGATAAACCAGGATGTCTGATGTCTGATGAAAGGAGAGGGCAAGGACAACCCTTTCCTCTCTGCTCTCCGCTTCCTACAATTCTGAGTGTCCTTAATATGCTGACTTGATTTTCCTTGCTCTTGAGCTGTTGAAAGATAGAAGCAGCTGGGCGTGAAAGAGAAAAGTTAACAAGGGCAACAAAATAAAGAGAGCAAGGCATTATGGGTAATAGAGGAAGGCTCATAAGACATTTTTACAGAGAGAGCCAAAGCTTTCCAAGAATAATAGGTAAACCGTGAATGCCATAGAAAATCTGAAAAATTTCTTCTTTAACTCCTGTGTTGTGGACTCATGTTTCTTCTCTGCTCTGACTCTCATGCCCCTTTCCCTCTCTTCTTTCTTTAAAATTTTTCTTGACTTTTAAGTATAAAGTATACCTTATATTTTAAGTATTGAAGTATATTTGATTTACAATATTGTGTTGGTCTCAGGTATAAGGCAAAGTGATTTGATTATATATATATGTGTGTGTCTGTGACATATACATATGCATTATAGTTTATTATGGGTTAGCCAAAAAGTTCATTTGGATGTTATGTGGTGATTTAGTCGCTAAGTCATGTCTGGCTCTTGCAACACTATGGACTGTAGCCTGCCAGACTCCTCTGTCCATGGGATTTCCCAGCCAAGAATACTGGGAGTAGGTTGCCATTTCCTTCTCCAGGGGAATCTTCCTGACCCATGAATCAAACCCTGGTCTCTTGCATTGCAGGCAGTCTTCTACATTGGAGGTGGATTCTTTACCAAGTGAGCCACCAAATCCAAACGAACATTTTGGCCAACGCTATGTAAGATATTGTATATAGTTCTCTGTGCTATTCAGTAAATTCTTGTTGTTTATCTATTTTATATATGATAGTTTGTTAATCCTGTATTCTCAGTTTGTCCATCTTCCTCCTTCCCCTTTGGTAACTGTGTTTGTTTTGTACGTCTGTGATTCTGTTTCTGCTTTGTAAACAAGTTTATTTTTCTAATTTTTCACATTTCACATATAATGGTATCATACATTTGTTTTTGTTTGATTTACTTCACTTAATATGATAATCTCCAGGTCCATCCATTTTCTTGACTTCTTAAAAAGCTGATCTCAAGGCTTCATTCTAGCATCTTCACCTCCAGGTAGTAGCAGCATGATGACCATCCATTCATTTCTTTTTTGCTTGTTTAACAAATATTATTGAATTCCTGTTATGTGCCAGGCACTGTACTAGGCACTGCTGCTGCTGCTGCTAAGTCGCTTCAGTCATGTCCAATTCTGTGTGACCCCGTAGAAGGCAGCCCACCAGGCTCCTCCATCCCTAGGATTCTCCAGGCAAGAACACTGGAGTGGGTTGCCATTTCCTTCTCCAATGCATGAAAGTGAAAAGTGAAAGTGAAGTCGTTCAGTTGTGTCTGACTCTTCGCAACCCCTTGGGCTGCAGCCTTCCAGGCTCCTCCATCCATGGGATTTTCCAGGCAAGAGTACTGGAGTGGGGTGCCATCACCTTCTCCAGTACTAGGCACTAAGAGTGCTAATTACAGTAAAGGCGTATATTGAATATCTGCTATGTGCAGTAATATGTTAAAAATATTTGTGGAAAAGTAGCCTGGATATTCTGAAAGAAAGGCTGACCCAAACCTGCTTCACTAAGGCATTACTTCTTGGGCAAAGTCACTTCAGATACCATCCCCCTTCCCTGGGCTTGTGGTTTTCATTTGCAGGAAGGGAAAGTGACTGATAGTTCCTGTTTATCACTTTATGCCAATTTCTTATTCACTCAGATATCAGCTCTGTTGGCAGAAAAGTTACGCCTGGCATCTATCCTATATCTAATGTCGAAATATTAATGGGCCTTTCATTTACAGCAGAAGACAATTCATATAAAGGGGTAGCCACGTGAGGCAGCTCAATACACACAACTAAGATCAGTAAACAAAAATAATTCTGTTTATACATTTGATAAAAATCCTCTTCAGTGTCTTTAGTGAAACCCATCCTGCTATCAGACCCCATTATACAGGCTTGGAATGAAGATTAGGAGTCATTACATCATGAGATATTTTGACAGCTGAAAATATGTCATGGATGTTTGAGCCTGAATTAATAAGCGGGGGCTAACAAGAAACCCAAAGGACACAGGTGGGACAACCAGAGCTGAGAAGACATCAGCAAAGAACACCCAGGGACGCAGAGACCCAACAAGGTGGAGGACATCTCAAGAGAAGTCAAGGAGGAGCATGTGTGTGAGAGCAGACCAGAATCTAGTTTCCCTACACTCAGTCTCCATCATGGGAAGGATGGGGACAGAAACCATCTTGGTGGAGAATTGACATCCTGAGTTGCCTAATGGGAGCTTTAGTGAAAGTGAAGTCACTCAGTCATGTCTGACTCTTCACGACCCCATGGACTGCAGCCTACCAGGCTCCTCCGTCTATGGGATTTTCTAGGCAAGAGTACTGGAGTGGGTTGCCATTTCCTTTTCCAATGCATGAAAGTGAAAAGTGAAAGTGAAGTCGCTCAGTCATGTCTGACTCTTCGTGACCCCATGGACTGCAGCCTACCAGGCTCCTCCGTCTGTGGGATTTTCCAGGCAAGAGTACTGGAGTGGGGAGCCATTGCCTTCTCCAAATGGGAGCCGTAGTTACTATGATTTAACAAGATTAACTATTCTTCTCAAGAGTAAGATCCGATAATATAAAATACAGAGAAAGTTACAATGTTTTAGACATAAGTGTCATTGTGTCTCAAAGATTCTACTCTCCATACATTGACTTAGTTGGAGTAGTGTTAATCGCTCAGTTGTGTCCAACTCTTTGCAATCCCCTGAACTCTAGTCTGCCAGGCTCTTCTGTCCATGAGATTCTCCAGGCAAGAATACTGGAGTGGATCACCATTCCCTTCTCCAGAGGATCTTCCCAATCCAGGGATAGAACCCAGGTTTCCTGCATTGCAGGCAGATTTTTTTTACCATTTGAGGCACCAGGGAAGATCTAGTGTGAAAGTGAAAGTTGCTAAGTCCTGTCCGACTCTTTGTGACCCCATGGACTATACAGTCAAATACTAGAGTGGGTAGCCTTTCCCTTCTTCAGGGCATCTTCCCAACCCAAGGATCACACCCAGGTCTCCCGCATTGCAGGCAGATTCTTTACCAGCTGAGCCACAAGGGAACTTATCTGACCCTAACTGGGATTCGTTTGAGGAAGGAGAGATACGAATGTAGTTTTGGTGTCAGTTGAACTCTTACCAGAATACCAAGCAAGAATACAGATCAGTGAGTAACGTCAGCTTTAGAATGAACTTAACCTTACCCTTCAGAAGGCACTCTAACCATGACTTCTTGGTGAGAAACTGGGCTCACACTGGTGAACACATGTTAGAGGGGATCATTTTTTTCCCCATTATAACTGAAATAAAAGACCATTTGCTCAAATTCTTTCATATGTCAAATATATTTTTGTCTTCTTGGTGATGGACAGGGAGGCCTGACATGCTGCGATTCATGGGGTCACAAAGAGTCAGACACGACTGAGCAACTGAACTGAACTGAACCAACCTTTGCACACCAAAAATAAAAGCCAAAATTAACAAAGAAAATAAACTTGTTCTCATAAGTTTATCACCATTTTACCTAGTGTTGAAGTAAAGGTAACTTATATATCACCTAAGAATTAAACAAGGAAAGAAAAAGATACATTATACTGTTGGTTTCTTGCTGGTTTGAAAAAAAAAAAATTTTTTTTAAGGCATTGGAAATGCATTCTAGCCTAATCAGGAAACTTTTGTTATTCCTTCATGTTCTTCAGTCAAGCATTTATTTCAAGGACAGGATATGGAGGTTTAATTAGGGGAGGGGCTCTGCATGGGACATTTGTGTCTTAGTTGGATACAAAACCTCATCTGATTTCCAACATTGTTCAGTAATAAATATTTAACAGGATCCCATGCAAAGATGGAAAGTATTCAACTTATAGGAAGATGGAGCACGCCAGGCCAACGGTTAAACCAAATTACTACCTTTTGCAACTGGAGGCAGCAGATTCATAAGCAAGCCAAGAGAAAAACTGAACCACTTCCCAAACAGCATTAGAATCTGGATGATGTTAGTCCTTCTGCCAGCCTCAATTTTGTTCGCGTGTATTTCCACTTCATCGTGTGTTTTCATTTAACTATTTTCATTTAAGCATGTATAAACATTCTGTCTAAACATACATGACATTAAGGGAGGAAATTTGTAAGTCCAGGTAATAGGGCTCAGAGAAAAGTGGCCTTTAGAAGGACTGTGGCTCACCTTGCCACAGACATAAAGATCTGAAATCACTGTCTGGTTAGGTCTACACTGTAACTCAAATAAGATGAACACCCTCATCAGGCTCTTAAAATCTTTTGGTGCGTTTGCTCCTCGCTTTCACAATCTTTTCAAATGCTGGAATCATCTGTTTCCATCCATTTCTTCATCACTGCTCATTCAGAAATTTGAAGCTAAGGATCCAGGATGTATCAGGGTTTCCAGAGGATTTAGTTATCTGATAAAGTGACAAGGAAATAAATTAATAAATAACTAAAGAAAAATCTAGACAATCTAGTAGCAGACTGACTTTCCTGCAATTTGAGTTTTCTTTTAAATATCTACCTAAGGAACTTTTGCTGTAAAGGCAGCCATGTGTTGAATTCTATAAAAATCAAAGGTTGCCTGTATTTGTTTTTTAGACTGGATTTCCACCCATTGAATTCCTGAAAGAAGGGAAATCATAAATAAATACCAATTATAACTCACTGTGAAGTTTGTAAATGCGTCACGCTATTCCTTTTCCATCTAGCTTCCTTTCTTTCATCCCTTTGCTCTGTCTCTCCACATCTTTCTCCTTAAAATGAGACTAAGTCTGAGTTTGTGGGGTCATTATTATTTCTGAAGAAAAAAGAAAAACTTGCGCCCTCCTCGTTCCAATCGCATCCCCCACCTCCTTTTTTCTACACCCATGAGGGACCTAATTCTCTAACACAGGTCAGATATAATACATTAATACTAAAGGAAGTTGCATGGGAGGTGGCCTTTTTCCACTTAAAATTCTGAAACTACACACATTTTCTGGCAGGGTCTTATGAAATAAAATAGCTTTGATTCATTTAAATTAAAATCCTTCTCATTTTCCTCCTGTTTAAAAAAAAGTCAACTCAAGTGACATTTTGCTAATAGTGATCATATCATTCAGTGAATATTTAAAGGTTTGTAAGTTACTGACTATTCATTTTAGTTTTAAACACTGATTTATTTAGCAGTAGGTACACACATTAAATATTCATTGAAAGATTCAATACTTCTGAAAGCATCTAAATAATGAAAAGGAACAGTAATAAGAATAACAAAAACTAACATTTATTAAATGAAAATTCTGTGTCAGATGCTGTTCCAAGTACTTTACATGTATTAACTCAATTAATACAACAGTCCTGTCCGATGAGTCCTGGTGTCCCCATTTAACACAGCAGGAACCTCTGAGAAGTTGAGTTACTCACCTCAGGACCCATGAACTGGAAAAAGCCAGCATTTGAACTTTGATCGTCTTCAGAGCTCGTGTTCTTAATGAAATGAGGAAATGAAGGAAATGAAAACAGCTTTTAAAGAGAAAACAGAAAAACTATCCAGACGTGGTAAAATCATCGATCTAAAGAATAAGAGATGCACAGATGCCCACCTTTTGATGACTGAAGAAGAGAGGGCCAGAAATAAATATCACCCAGCACACAGGAGTCCTCCTCAAATCTCTTCCAGACCAAGTGGAGCATGGGGGGTGCAGAGTGCAGGTGATGATTCCAAAATCCAAGAATAAGATAAGGAATGCAGAGTAAAACGTGATAGCTGCCTGGGGTAAAGATGAGCTTAGGAAGAGAAGAGTCCATTTCATCTAATAGTCTAAGTCAGGAAGAGCCTAACAGAGGGGTAGAAGGGCAAGTACATAGCTATGAGATCTGGAAGATTCTAGAGAGTAAAAGAGTATGGTACCTGAGGATCTTTAAAGTTTGCCTGTAAGTAAGAGAAGTGGCTTCCCTGGTGGCCTAGTGGTAGAATAATCTGCCTGCCAATTATTTGCCAGGAGACCCAGGTTTGATCCCAGGGCTGGGAAGATCCCCTAGAGGAGGGAATGGCAACTCACTCCAGTATTCTTGCTGGGAAATCCCATGGACAGAGGAGCCTGGCAGGCTATAGTCGATGGGCTCACAAGAGTCAGACATGACTTAGTGATGAAACCACCACCACTTTAACTGGGAGGACTGAAGAAAAGTGGCATTAAGTTAAAAACCAGTTTCAACTGTTTTCACAACTGAGTGTTACCAAAATTCATGCTCAACTACTGTTCTTGGAGACTCTAAATAGGTTGTTTCTCTACCATCTCGTCTCAATATAGCCAGAGTAATCCTAATAAATATAAATGGAAACTTGTGACTTCTCCACTGGAACTCTTCCAATGGCTTCCCATCTACTTGTTGCAAAATCCAAACCTTTTCCAGAGCCCACAGGCCCTTCCACACTGGTCCCCACTCACTGTGCTCTGGCCTCCCTGTCTGTCTGCCTCAGGGCCTTTGCACCTTCTCTACCAATCATCTGTAATTCTAGCACCTGAAACATCAGCTAAGCTTGCTTTCCTATCATTTTTATGTCTCTGCTCAAATGACTTTTTATTTTGAGGCCTCTCACACAAGACCTGGGACTCCAAGGTAGCTCAGTGGTAAAGAATCCCCTTAGCAAGGCACGAGATGCTGGAGACTCAGGTTTGATCCCTCGGTCGGGAAGATCCACTGGAGAAGGAAATGGCAACCCACTGCAGTAGTCTTGCCTGAGCAATCCCATGGGCAGAGGAGCTTGATGGGCTATAGTCCATGGGGTCACAAAGAGTCAGACACAACTGGGCACAGCACAACAGCACACAAGGCTTTCTCTATCTTTTCTGCTTGCTGGACGCTGTTGGTAACCCACACCATCACCTGGTATATTCCATCTTTATTTATCTTCATTGTCTCTTCCCACAAGAATGCAAGCTTCCTAATGCAGGCATTTTGTATTCTTCGTTGCTATATCCCTAGCATGTAAACTAGTACTGTATCCACAGCAGACATTCAGTAATAATTGTTGAATGAGTAAATGCAATCAACAGCGCCAAGAATTCTGAATCATGACAATGAGACTGAAAGGTAGAAAAGAGTCCTTATTTTATTAGTCTAGAGACAGTAGAATTTAGTCCTCAGCCATGTTTTATCTGCAGAGCAATTTTTTAAGAATATAAACTAACATTTAAATATCAAGAGAGTTCACATAAAAATCCAGAGTTCTGGCTCTTGCCAGAAAGTGAAAAGATTTGGCATCCACTGGACCCATAGTCTCACATTTCAATAACTGTCTAAACTTGAGTAGCAGCTGCCCTTTCAAGGCCAGGTCTGCCGTCACCCGTTGGCACACACACCCTACAACTATCTCTCCAGCATCACTGCCAAGTGTTACTTACCACTTATCATTTTTATTGTACTATTGGATGGATTGTGGGAGAGAAATATGTCTCTGTACCCATGTCTCTGTCAAGACCAGGAAAACAAAAAAGCCACATGATTCAAGGAAAATGGGAGAGAATATATTTCTTTGTAGAAGTGAAGACAGTCCTATATGTTCAAATGCTAACAGTAGGCCACCTGTGCCATATATTTTACCTGTCTGGGCCCTGTAATCACTAGAATTTGCCACACCTGTGCTCTACACAAACAGAAAGACAAGGGAAGTAGTAAGCTGGGTCTTGGAGGCCTTTTGGTGATTGGGCTTCACGGCCTTAGAATAAGGAATCGTGATTCAGTGTGTGTGTCTGTTTGTGGGCTTTTGTATTCATCTTTTGTTTATTTTATTTTTGTCTGAGTTTCCTAGGAAATTTTATTTGGGAGAAAACTGTTTCAGGTGAAGAGTGTGAAATCCATGATTTATTATCAAGTATCATGTGCCTTGAACAATGTTAAGTTGTTCTACTTGTATCAGTCCATTCGTGTCATCTTCCCAGCAAACCTACACAGTAATGATCACTATTACTTATTGAATAGGTGGGAAAACTGAGACACAGGTAGGAAGAACAGCTTGCCGGTAACATCAGAGCCAGCGAATGGCAGAGCCAGAATTTTAGGCCAGGTCTGTCTGGCTCTGAAATTCACGCTCTTCGCCATCTCAGTGCACTGCCTTCCCTGTAACGCTGCAGAGAGCCCCACAACCTCTCCACCAGTGACCTTGGGGGGTGGGGGTGCTGTCTTGTGCCTTGTAGGATATAGAGCAGTATCCGTGGCCTCTACCCACTGGATACCAGCAACACTCTCCCTCCACCCATGTAACAACCAAAATTTTCCCCAGGCATCACTGAATGTTTTCTGAAGGACAAGGTGGCCCTTGGTTGAGAACCACTTCACTAAAGCGAAGATGAGGTTGCCTTGTCCCCCCTTGATCACACTAGTCATTAATAGGAGGCTTAGGCAGCCAAAACAAAAGGTGGCAGCAACATTTTGAACTTAAAAGTTTAAATACTAAAAAAAAAAAAGAAAATGTGGATACAGCTCCACATATGGCATGTAATGAATGAACCACAAGACAGATGCACGGGCCCTAGTGATTGTCCATCCACCCTCATCATGAACTTCCCCCTCTCGAGCAATCTTGGTGTAATCAAAAGTAAAGGCCCAACTAGAGATCATGGTACTAAGTGAAGTAAGTCAGAGAAAAAAGAAATGTCCTGTGATATCACTTATATGTGGAACCTAAAATATGACACAAATGAACCTATCTATGAAATAGAAACAGGCTCACAGAAGTAGAGAGCAGACTTGTGGTTGCCAGGGAGGGGTGGGGAAGGGATGGATTGGAGTCTGTGGTTAGCAGATTAGGGTTAGGGTTAGGGATTAGGGTTAGGGTTAGTTATATAACAGTTAAAACTGTTATATACAGGATGGATAAACAACAGGGCCCTACTGTATACACAGGGAGCTATATTCACTATCCTGGGATAAACCATAGTGGAAAAGAATATAAAAAAGAATGTGTATATGTGTATAACTGAGTCAGTTTGCTTTAACACACTGTAAATCAACTATGAAATTTGAAATTGAAACCAGCACTGTGCTGTGCTGTGTCACTCAGTCATGTCCGACTCTGTGACCCCATGGGCTGTAGCCCTCCAGGCTCCTCTGTCCGTAGGGATTCTTCAGACGAGAATACTGGAGTGGGTTGTCATGCCCTCCTCCAGGAGATCCTCCCAACCCAGATATCGAACCTAGGTCTCCTGCATTGCAAAAGGATTCTTTACCTCCTGAGCCACCAGGGAAGCCCCATTTCAATTAAAAAAAAAAGAAAAAGGCACTCACAGTACTGATCTTTGTTGATTTCAATGTGAGCAACAGGCAAAGATGAATTGGAAAGTTAACAGAACCAAAAAAGAACAGAAATATTAATACTGAAATAGCTTAGCAATGCAACAGGCAGCTAATTACTTTTTTAAACAAAGATATTAATTGATAAGCTGATTGGTTGAATTTTAAATCAAATGAAAATACGAATTTCAAAAGTTCACTTTATGAAATTGTGTTTTTCTTCTATTAAAACCAGTCAGTTAAAATCAGTCAGTCAGTTCAGTTGCTCAGTTGTGTCCAACTCTTTACGACCCCATGAACCACAGCACGCCAGGCCTCCCTGTCCATCACCAACTCCCGGAGTTTACCCAAACTCATGTCCATCAAGTCGGTAATGCCATCCAACCATCTCATCCACTGTCGTCCCCCTCTCCTCCTGCCTTCAATCTTTCCCAGCATCAGAGTCTTTTCCAATGAGTCAGTTCTTTGCATCAGGTGGCCAAAGTATTGGAGTTTCAGCTTCAACATCAGTCCTTCCAATGAATATTCAGGACTGATTTCCTTTAGGAAGGACTGGTTGGATCTCCTTGCAGTCCAAGGAACTTGCAAGAGTCTTCTCCAACACCACAGTTCAAAAGCATTAGTTCTTTGGCACTTAGCTTTCTTTATGGTCCAACTCTCACATCCATACCTGACTACTGGAAAAACCATAGATTTGACCAGGCAGACCTTTGTTGGCAAAGTAATGTCTCTACTTTTTAATATGCTGTCTAAGTTAGTCATAGCTTTTCTTCCAAGGAGCAAGCATCTTTTAATTTACAAACTGATGTAAGAGTAAAATTATGCTCCTCCCTCCTCACCTTTTGCTGCAGTGCCTTTGCTAAGTGCCCCTGCTCACAGCTGTCATTGCACCCTTTGCTATGGAGTGGTTATGCCCTGGTTTTGAAGGGTTGGCATCAGTAATATCTCAAGGCAACAGGTGCTATTTAAGTTTGATTGAGCAATGATGCTTTCTGGAGTTAGTATTAATTATAGGATTTAGACTCCACAGTATATTTATATTTCATAAAAATAAATAATGTTGAAAATACCTAAAGGAAATGTCTACCTATAAAATAAGAAAACAATTGATAGGAAAAAAAAAGTGAAATATGGCTAGAGCTCCTTGTGTGTGTGTGTATTTGAGCACGCCTTCCCTTTACTGAGGGAAGAATAATAGCATATGTGTAGCTTAGCAAAATAATATTTATTACTGGGGAACTGTTTGACAGGTAGCTTGTTTGGAAAAGCTGCTAACGGGAGGCATGGTGTCTCATCTAATCATGATCCTTGCTTACAAGTTGCAGAGGCCATCTCCAACTGGTCTATTCATATAGCAAATTTATTAGAAAGATTCTCAGGGGTCACACAAAATCCAAAGACATTATTAATAATCAGGATTCAGGAAGATGGGAACCTTCGCAGCAGGAGTTAATGAACCTTCCCTGAATTTGTGCTGTTCTCACCCTTCACCTTCAGTTCCCCATTCTGAGAATCTTGTCGGCCCTTCCTAGGTCAGGTTCCAATCCCTGCTGGAATTGGAAGCGGCCAGCAGCCCATGGCAGGAAGATGCTATGAGGGGTTTCCTCTTGCTGGGAGAGAAGGCAGTTCTCAATGAATAAATTCTAAGCAGTCACGCTTATACATGTCTGGGATTAGGTTTTTGAGACAGAGGAAAAATTCTTATAGGGGAAATAAGAATTCAGAAATCGCAGGAGTACAATGTGGTGGTAAAGAGTGTGATCTCCAAAACAAATGAGGTTCAAATTCTTGCTCTACCACGCCCTAACTGTGACTTTGAGCAAGCACTTAAGCTCTCTGTGCCTCAGTTTCCCCATCTGTAAAAGGAAGCCCGTATCAAGCTGGCTTATGGAGTTGCTGTGAAGGTAAAACAAGGTAATATAGCTCAAATATTTAGGTGGTGACTGACTCAAAAGAAATGCCAAATAAGTGGTAGCTCAGTTAAGATGTTGACACTATAACCCAAATGTGGCTGGTGATGCGGATTTCCTCAGCTCTTGACTTTACCCAACTTTAGATCATACTTAACCCAAACTTTGGGTGAGCCCCTGAAACTTTCCAACTCCAATATATTAGTTGGGGGGAGAGGGAGGGATAGATGATAGATAGACAGGTAGCCAGTCAAATATATATATATATATAAAGCTTTCATGGGCAGCCAAAAATAAAAGATGTTTCCCATATATCAAAATTCAATGAAATTCTTCTAGGTGTCTCTGACCTCTCCTTAAATTCCTCTACTCCTGTAGTTTCTTTCTTTTGCCAGTGCAAGCTTTGAAGTCCCCTCTAAGGGCTCCAGCAATTCAATCTGATTTCAAGTTTTCACTCAGCAGGGAGGTTAAAAAAAAAAAATGCTGCAGTTCAGCAATCTTACCCTCCATACCAAGGGGCCCATCTGAGGACCCACACACAAAGCGTACAGGCCCTGTCCTGTGCTGGATGCAGCGAGAGGGAAAGCGCAGAAACTGAAGTGGCGGGATTTCGCTGCAAAGAAATCTAGGTTTAACCCCAGGGTTTTAAACTTTCAAAACTGGAGATACAGAAATATCATTTGAAGCAGGGTGTAGATCAGACAGAGAAAGAGTATTTCAACTTATTGAAGGCAAAACAAAGGCTGTAGGCCTGCACTAAGGCTAGTGTTAGTGAGATGATCTCATTTTGATGGAAACGTAAAGCCTGGAGTGGGGAATCCTCATGAAAGTGTGTGTGGAGGACCACAAGGGACATGGGGCCACTGCCTCTGGGTGCCCTGCGAGGTGGGTGCAAGGGCGCCAGGGCAGTGTGCGGTTGGCGCTCATGCTTTGAATCCCAGTCCTGCCGCTCAACACCTACCTCTGAGACTTTGGCAAATTACCTGATTCTCTTCTGTCCCAGTTTGCTCATCTGTAAACATACCACATACCTCAGACTTCCCTGGGGGTCTAGTGGTTAGGACTGTGCACTTCCAATGCAGGTGATGTGGGTTCAGTCCCTGGTCAGGGAACTAGGGTCCCGTGTGTGGCCAAAAAATTTAAAAATTAAAGAGAAAAAAACAGAACACATACCTCATATGCACATACCTTGCTTCATGCATTAAATAACAGCTTCTATGTGTAGTGCTTAGAACAGCGCCTGTACATCACACGAGCATCCCATTATTAGATTGATTACATTGATTGAATGGTCATAATGACTGACTATAAAGGAGTCTTTCCATGTGGCAGAAGATGCGATGGGGAGGGGAGAGTTGAGAGTGTGTAGAATTCTGTTAAAATTCCAAAATAGTTTAAGCAATGGACTCACTATCTAATATTCAAAGTTATGAAATTATATACTGGATATAGTTTTATAATGCAACAAACTATCCTAAGGTAACTTTTCACCCTGGAGGATGAGATGAAAAGAAAATCAAAGGCACAGGTCACAATCTGATAGAATGCGGTCTGAAGAAGAGCCACTTACATGCTCGATCCCAGTCCTCTCAGAGTCCTGGAAGACCTGGCCTCAGATTCCATCTCAGAAAATCGCTGTGGGACCTGGTGCACGTGAGTCACAGGTTGTAGCTGTACCTGACGCTTCCCACGCACAGTCATCAGTCTCCCTCGTCATCATGATCTACCGCCTAGGTGAATGCATAGACGCACACTTATTTATTTAGGAAAGAACTAGGTGCTGTGGCCTGCTGTAGCATTTCATCCTCTTAACCTTAACCTGAAGGAAGTATTATCAGCCACATTTACCAACAATGAAGCTGAAACTCAGAGAATCTCCATGCTCGTGCTTTGTACCAAGACCAAACCGCTGAGAAGAAACAGGGTTTCAGCTCTGACTTTTCATCTGCTGTAATGTGCTGCAATAATTTTTTTTTCCTTTCTGGAAGAAAACAAACAAAAAGACAACCCTCCTGCTACTTCCCATGGCAGGAAGATGTCATTAGATGGACATTCCTGATTCCTGCAAAGATCTTACACGTTTTCACCTTTCAAACTTCCCTTCCCACCTGTTCCTATACTTGTTTTATCTCTGGCCAAGTCAGCCTGTTCCTGCTGAGTTCCTGAAATTTCTCCCTGTTTTGCCTTTGCTCTCATTTCCACTGCCTGGAGCAGCTCCTCGAGTTCACACTGCTTCTCTGTTCAGGCTTATCTGACAGCCAAACTGGAAGCGATTTTTTTTTTTTTCCCCTTCTTAATCAGCAGAGCATACTCTCTGTGCCTCCCTTAAAGCATTTTTAATTTCTTAATCATGAAATGATGATCGATGTGACTGTTTTATTCCTGAAAACTTTTTAAAAGAAGGGAACTGTATCTGAAACATCTCTGGGACGCTTCAGATGGATAGTTTCTGCAGGCTTTAACAGATGGGCTTGAACCAAGGCATCGTTGATCACCACAAACTGAGCAAATGAGCAAGGAGATCACTTTCAGAGGTGGGCTGGCAGAAGAGTGAAGAACTCAGTTGTGGCACCACGTGGATTACAATAGTATTACAGGGCTAGTTAATGTCCTTCAAATATGACATGATTTGAACCAGCACACAGCTAGGATGCCTGGGTCTGGGAAACCAAGGGTGGAAATGAGAATGAATCATCTCACTAAGACATCCTGTGACCCAGTAGAAGTCTTTTGTTTCTCATCCCCAAAACTTTGATTTCCTTTTGATCAGAGGTCTTGGTTTCCAAAACAAAGAAGCTTCCAAGTGCTTGGGGTTTCTGTCCTACACAAGGGCTTCCTTGTCCTAAAAATTGAGACTGACACCTGGTCACTTTGGGTGTATCAAATGAACAAAGGAGTGTATACATTGGCTAGGTGACCTATCAAGGGGAAACAGAGTTACTGTCACTTGCTGGGGCATAAAGGAGCATGCCTGGAACCCAAGGGATTCTCTGAGGAACCTCTTAGTATCCCCATATTCCATAGTGAACATTTCTGAGAAACTACAATAAAAAAATATAAGCAAAACTACTAAAAGTAGAGACCCACCAGGATAAAAACCACACCAACTGGGGTACTGGCTGAGTACAAAGGGAATATGAAATGAACAGTGGAGGAAGAAAGTGTCAAATTGCAGTTTTAGCCTTATGACTAGTTTCAAGAATGGGAACTGGATTAGTCATCCATGTTTCTCATTATCTTGCATATATATATAAAGCAATTTATCTTTTCCTTCTCCAATTCACTTTTTATCTGATATAAGATATGTTAATAGCCGTTAATTCTATAACTCATTGTTTAAGTTGAAGGATATCAAAAGGATTGTGACTTGTTAGAAGAGTGATGAATATCACCCAGGGTAAATAAAGTCGCATCCATCATGTAGTATCTCCATTTTTTTGTGCAAAGATGAGGATGTATTTGGTTGTAGTCAGAAGAGCTGCATCAGATACTGTTCTGCTCTTTCTTCTGAAGCTGAACATGGGATAAAGGGGAAGTATGGATACGAAGTTGACAAAAGACTGGACTCCGCTAGATTATTAGATGCCAGCATTTCACTTGATCCTTAGTGTGATGTCCATGAAAACAGGTTTCACAGACCTCCAGCTGCAGAGAGCTTCTTGGAGAAAGGTCCCTGCTGTGTGCTCTGAGATTCATCACTACATTTTCATTGAGACCACCCTTGCCATGGGCTACTTCCAGTCAATGACTGAGTGTGGCAAGGATATAGAGCAGACATCTTTCTGAAAGACCTGGGACTCCTCCAGTGACCAACTTTGGTTTGAAGGCTCCCTGAAACTTTGGTGAATCTTCATTAGACTGCACAGTGGTCTATGTCATTTCCACTTAACCCTTCTTCTCTTTTCCTTTGTATACTAATCATAAGAGCATCATGGTCTGACATCTCTCCCAGCTTTCTCAGCTTCCTCTTCATTTTTCTCTCACAGGCAGTTCCTCTAATAAAAACTGCATGTTTAACTCCATCTTAGAGTCAACTTTATGGAGAACATGTATTAACACACTTCTACTCTATAATATCCTCTATAGTGCAGAGGGGAAGCCAAGAGCTACCTTCTAAGATATTCCTTTCCTATGTGGCTTCAGGATAAAGTTTACCTATAAGTCACTTGCAGGACATCTAGAGGGCTTCCCTGGTGGTTCAGATGGTAAAGAATCTGCCTGCAATGCAGGGGACCTGGGTTCGATCCTTGAGTCAGGAAGATCCGTTGGAGAAGGATCTCCAGTATTCTTACCTGGAAAATCGCATGGACAGAGGAGCCTGGTGGGCTACAGTCCATGGGGTCACTAAGAGTTGGACGTGACTGACCAACACACACACACACACACACACATGAATACGCACACACATGACATTTACAAGGCAGAACGGAGGTGAGATCATCGTTCTTTGGGGGACATTGTGAGCAACTATAGTGGTTTCTCTGATTTCCCTGAGTTATCTCTTCACTACAGTAAGCTGGAAAAATATCTTTCCCAAAGACCTAAAATTTCTAGTGGTTTATCATCGTACTTTTGAAAAACACCCACTTTAGTGTTTGACTGTGAAGTTTTCAATGACTCCCCAGTCTTCTAACTGCAGCCTTCCAGAAGGTTGTTGTCCAAGATGAATAAGCTTTGCTGCTGCTGCTGCTAAGTCGCTTCAGTTGTGTCCAACTCTGTGCGACCCCATAGACAGCAGCCCACCAGGTTTCTCCGTCCCTGGGATTCTCCAGGCAAGAATACTGGAGTAGGTTGCCATTTCCTTCTCCAGTGCATGAAAGTGACAAGTGAAAGTGAAGTCACTCAGTTGTGTCTGACTCTTCGCGACCCCATGGACTGCAGCCTACCAGGCTCCTCTGTCCATGGGAGTTTCCAGGCAAGAGTATTGGAGTGGGTTGCCATTGCCTTCTCTGGAATAAGCTTTAATTCCTGTATTAAATCCCTTTATTCCAGGAATAATTGGAATAGCTCAATTTTCTTAACCATATCCAAACAAATACAAAAAGAAATTGTATATTCTCTGTAAAATGCTTAAAATACAGGTATCTTCAGGGTCCCCATACAGTATTTGGGCATGAAAGATGCTCACTAACTTTTAAAAGAATGAAGAGCACTCTCTTTTCATTTGAAAGGTCATGATTATCAATTTTTAAAACTAAGAAAAATCCATAAATACCTGACTTTTTGGGTTTATCTTCCCCTGTTCTGCCATCTTTCTAGATTCTTGCATTTTTACCCCCAGCTCCACCCCTACCCAGCTAGTTTTTAATCCTAATCTTTCTCTATTCCCTCACTCACACTAGAATCACAGGCATTCACTGGAACCCTTCCATTCTGGAAGGCACCACAACCTCCCATGGGCTCATTTTGGTTTCTCTGTTAATGATCTACTATTCCCATAAGAAATACCATGCATTCTCACACAGAGGCAAGTATGAGCTTTGCAAATTGCAAACCCGATTATGTAAAGGCCCACGCTTAAATGTCTTCCCTCAGCTTCTAGAATCCAATCCAGAATCTTTGAATTGCCTTTCATGGCCCTGTATGATATGTCTCTTCTCATTTAAATCACTTTCCCCCTTGCTCTGTGTTTTCACTACAGCCTTTTAAAAATTTCTTTAATATATATTGGGTTAACTTTCCATTTCACATTTTTTTAAAACATAATGTCCCTCTCCTTGAAATACTTCCCTCCTGATACACTCCCTGGCACATATGCATGACACACACATTTTTCACCACAGTAATCTTACTCATGCTGCCAGTGTCAGCATGAAACTCACCTTCTTAGAAAAAGCCATCTCTGATACCTTATGTAGGGCGAGTTCCTGTGTTATACATTCCCAGAAGGACTTCTGCTATAAAGCACTTATCACAAGTGTATTTAGTTCATTTTCTTAGATATTTTATCTCCTCCTCTTTTTCATTTAAAGTTCTTGTGGGAAGGGACCAGTATTCTTACATTTGCCGTCATATTTGTCTGTTAGGCATTTGATAACTATTTTTTAATAAATCCACAGTCTTCATATCAACAGGCAAAGTTTATCGTCTGTATTTTGTCCATGCCCCTCTCTTCTGTGTTGGGGACCAAGAGTGAACTAGTGGCAGGACATTGTCTTCAAGACAGAATGCTGGAATTGGAGAGAATGTTAACACTTATCCCATCTTTATTTTTTAAGAAATCGCAGTAATTTATCAAATCAAGAGCCCAGAACATAACACAGTGACAAAATCAAAAGTCAAATAAAAAATAAGGCCTGTTAATATCTTTAGGATAGCTTAAGCTAGTGTTAGACCCTGTATGTGAGACAGCAAAAGAGACACAGATGTATAGAACGGACTTTTGGACTCTGAGGGAGAGAGAGAGGGTGGGATGATTTGGGAGAATGGCACTGAAACATGTATACTATCATGTAAGAAATGAAGCGCTAGTCTATGTTCGATACAGGACACAGAATGCTGGGGGCTGGTGCACAGGGATGATCCAGAGAGATGATATGGGGTGGGAGGTGGGAGGGGCATTCAGGATTGGGAGCTCGTATACACCAGTGACGGATTCATGTCAATGTATGGCAAAACCAATACAGTATTGTAAAATAAAGTAAAAATAAAATTCAAAAAGAAAAAAATACTTTATATTCATAAAAGCAAATGAAGTTTTAAAGTAAAGATACAAAATTAGTGGTTTAGATTAAATTTATTATAGACATGGCTCAGCTGGTAAAAAATCCACCTGCAATGCAAGAGACCTGGGTTCGATCCCTGGGTTAGAAAGATCCCCTGGAGAAGGGAAAGACTACCCACTCCAGTATTCTGGCCTGGAGAATTCCATGCACCACAGTCCATGGGGTTGCAAACAGTTGGACATGACTAAGCAACTTTCACTTCCAGAGAATACCACACATAAATAAGTTCTCATGAAACAATATTCAAAGAATTGCCCAGATTTGCCTTGGGCAGCAGCATAGGATCATCAGATGAAAAAAATGTGCCCCCCTAAATTATCGTCCAGGCGCACATTGACCTCTTTAATTTTTTATGAAACAAGCATGTGAGCCCATGCTTTAAGACAAGCCTCTCACTCCTCCTACTGACTTTGAGATGAGCCGTTTCATTGTGCACAAAGGGAAATACAATGTCTATTCCATTACTAATTTCAAGAAAGAGTCAGTATCTGAGGGAAAAAAAACAATACTTCAGACTGCTGAAAATCCAGACAAGCAAAAAGTCACCCTTGGAAACCACCATGGCTGGTAAATAGATTGTATTTGAGTTTCATGCTTCATTTTTCCCCTCCCAACTGAAACATTAAGAATTTCTCCAAACAATCTGACCTATTTGTCTAACAACACTCCAATTGTTGTATATCATTCTTTTGGACCTTGACCTTAGTCTTTTTTAAATTTTTATTTTGAAACTTTTCACTTCAAAGTAGTCTAATATCACTGGCAAAGTGTGTTCAAGCTTAACGTTAAGATAGGCTCTAACAAGCTTAGCAAATCATATTATTGTTACATGCTGTCCTGGGCACCCACTACTTCTGAATGAATAAAGCCAGAACTCAGATGCTCAGGAACCTAGAAACTGCTGTATCCACATCCTCCAGAATAGTAACCCCAAACCTAGTGCCACCATCAAGGGCTTCAAAAGTATAAAAGTAGGTGGTTTCTGCCTCATTTAACTCACCTGTTTGGAATCCTAGCACAACAAAGGACATTCAGATAAGACTAAAGAAATTTGAATAACGCATGGGCTTTGGTTCATGAATGCAAAATAAGCAAATGATTAATCTTACCAACAAATATAATAGTAAATTCCACTTTCAAGTCTTCATTTGTGCAATCTCCCAAAACAAATGCTTTAGCCTCCTGCTTTGCTTATTTTAATTCATTCATTTTCTAGTGCTAAACTGGAGACCTACCTTTTCTATCAATTCTGAGTCAACTACTTTAATCCCAGTGGTCTCTCCCTCTAAGGGCTCAGTGTGAGAATGTGAGTCACACCATGTGGCCCCTATTTATAATGTTATAACTTTTGTCTTTATTCCCTTTGTATCCATATTTTGGCTTCTTGAATGATTGCAAGGTAAGCAGATATGTCTTCATAAACTTCCTTTATATGGCAATCAACTTTGAATATAATTCTACCTTTAATGTATGTGACAGAATTTGTTCATTAATTTTTTTAAAAAATCACAAGTGACGTGCCCCAAATTGTGTTTTCAGGTTCAGTCGGGTATCTATCACTAGGTACCATTTTCCTGAGTGTATAACCTACTATAATTTTGAAATTTATAGGAATGGCAAAGACTACCTGATCTTTTCTTTCAAAGGGACTGAAACTTCCTAATGACTAAATATTGGGTTGGCATAAGGTGTTTTTTTTCTTTGTTTGTTTTTCAAAACCTGAGCAAAACTTTTCGCTAACCCAATATACAATCTCAACTCTTCAATTCCTTCATAAACTGAATTCTGCCCCCAACTCCAGTCTTATCCCCTAATATTCTCCAACATTTAACTTATGATTCTAATAGGAGAGAGAATTCAACTTACTTTGGGGAAAAGAGGTGGGGTATGGATTTCCATACTCTTCCCTACTTCCACATGTTTTGAAGTGCTCAAACCACTTCAGCTGGTCACTCCTAACACCTCAGCTAGTAAGTCTTCAGTTCTCTTTCCCTGTTCTTCTATATTATTTCAAAGTATTAAGTCATATTATTTAGATGTAACTAGACTCTACACATGGACATCACCAGATGGTCAACACCGAAATTAGATTGATTATATTCTTTGCAGCCAAAGATGGAGAAGCTCTATACAGTCAACAAAAACAAGACCAGGAGCTGACTGTGGCTCAGATCATGAACTCCTTATTACCAGATTCAGACTCAAATTGAAGAAAGTAGGGAAAACCACTAGACCATTCAGGTATGACCTAAATCAAATCCCTTATGATTATACAGTGGAAGTGAGAAATAGATTTAAAGGCCTAGATCTGATAGATAGAGTACCTGATGAACTATGGAATGAGGTTTGTGACACTGTACAAGAGACAGGGATCAAGACCATCCCCATGGAAAAGAAATGCAAAAAAGCAAAATGGCTGTCTGAGGAGGCCTTACAAATAGCTGTGAAAAGAAGAGAGGTAAAAAGCAAAGGAGAAAAGGAAAGATAAAAGCATCTGAATGCAGAGTTCCAAAGAATAGCAAGAAGAGATAAGAAAGCCTTCCTCAGCGATCAATGCAAAGAAATAGAGGAAAAGAACAGAATGGGAAAGACTAGAGATCTCTTCAAGAAAATTAGAGATACCAAGGGAACATTTCATGCAAAGATGGGCTCAATAAAGGACAGAAATGGTATGGACCCCACAGAAGCAGAAGATATTAAGAAGAGGTGGCAAGAATACACGGAAGAACTGTACAAAAAAGATCTTCACGACCCAGATAATCATGATGATGTGATCACTAATCTAGAGCCAGACATCTTGGAATGTGAAGTCAAGTGGGCCTTAGAAAGCATCACTACGAACAAAGCTAGTGGAAGTGATGGAATTCCAGTTGAGCTGTTTCAAATCCTGAGAGATGATGCTGTGAAAGTGCTGCACTCAATATGCCAGCTAATTTGGAAAACTCAGCAGTGGCCACAGGACTGGAAAAGATCAGTTTTCATTCCAATTCCAAAGAAAGGCAATGCAAAAGAATGCTCAAACTATCGCACAGTTGCACTCATCTCACACGCTAGTAAAGTAATGCTCAAAATTCTCCAAGCCAGGCTTCAGCAATACATGAATCATGAACTCCCTGATGTTCAAGCTGGTTTTAGAAAAGGCAGAGGAACCAGAGATCAAATAGCCAACATCCGCTGGATCATGGAAAAGCAAGAGAGTTCCAGAAAAACATCTCTTTCTGCTTTATTGACTATGCGAAAGCCTTTGACTGTGTGGATCACAATAAACTGTGGAAAATTCTAAAAGAGATGGGAATACCAGAGGACCTAACCTGCCTCTTGAGAAATCTGTATGCAGGTCAGGAAGCAACAGTTAGATCTGGACATGGAACAACAGACTGGTTCCAAATAGGAAAAGGAGTATGTCAAGGCTGTATATTGTCACCCTGCTTATTTAACTTATATGCAGAGTACATCATGAGAAACGCTAGACTGGAAGAAACACAAGCTGGAATCAAGATTCCTAGGAGAAATATCAATAACCTCAGATATGCAGATGACATCACCCTTATGGCAGAAAGTGAAGAGGAACTAAAAAGCCTCTTGATGAAAGTGAAAGAGGAAAGCGAAAAAGTTGGCCTAAAGCTCAACATTCAGAAAACAAAGATCATGGCATCTGGTCCCATCACTTCATGGGAAATAGATGGGGAAACAGTGGAAACAGTGGCTGACTTTATTTTTGGGGGCTCCAATATCACTGCAGATGGTGACTGCAGCCATGAAATTAAAAGACACTTACTCCTTGGGAGGAAAGTGATGACCAACCTAGATAGCATATTCAAAAGCAGAGACATAACTTTGCCGACTAATGTCCATTTAGTCAAAGCTATGGTTTTTCCAGTGGTCATGTATGGATGTGACAGTTGGACTGTGAAGAAGGCTGAGCACTGAAGAATTGATGCTTTTGAACTGTAGTGTTGGAGATGACTCTTGAGAGTCCCTTGGACTGCAAGGAGATCCAACCAGTCCATTCTGAAGGAGATCAGCCCTGGGATTTCTTTGGAAGGAATGATGCTAAAGCTGAAACTCCAGTACTTTGGCCGCCTCATGCAAAGAGTTGACTCATTGGAAAAGACTCTGATGCTGGGAAGGATTGGGGGCAGGAGGAGAAGGGGATGACAGAGGATGAGATGGCTGGATGGCATCACGGACTCGATGAACGTGAGTCTGAGTGAACTCCGGGAGATGGTGATGAACAGGGCGGACTGGCATGCTGTGATTCATGGGGTCGCAAACAGTCGGACACGACTGAGTGACTGAACTTAACTGAACTGATTACAATACTGTGTTGATGTAATTATGTTAACTTTTCCATCTTTCTGACCCTATTGTGAGACTTTCAGTAATAAGCATTATATTTTCTTCATCTTTATAGCCAGAATAACTCACAATGTAGTTGGCACTTAATACATCTTCAAATGAGAACTTATTGAAAGTGAAGGAAAAGAAAGTATTCTAGGAACTATGATTCCCAAAGGCCTAAAAATCCATAGATAGTTGGCATCATTGATATATTCACTACAATATAACAGAAAATGCAAACTATTCTAAGAAATGCTTTTAGAAACAATCACTAACCATCTCAGTAAAGATTCTGAAGCTTGAAAGCGCATATTCTATGTATACTAAGCTGTAGATATGGCCTTTCTCTATTATTTTTTATTGTGTATTCTTCATTATTTTATACTTTATGTGGGTACTTTATATTCTATAACTCTTTATATTATTTATATTCTATAACCTATACTCTAGTATAAACCTCTCTTATCCCCTACATAAATCTTGAACCAACTGTCTTTCAATTGCAAGCTCTCTTTGAAATTTTCTACATTTTATAAGAATTTGAACTACCCACAAATGTGGCCCTGTCTTCTGTAATTTTCCAGCCAAGCAAATGCAATTCATAAGCACATTGGCCAAGTGGCTGGCACCAAGGCACATAAGCAGATCATTGCTTTAAGATGTAACTTTGTTGTTGTTCAATTGCTACGTTGTGACTGACCCTTTGGGACCCCATAGAGGGAAGCACACCTGGCTCCCCTGTCCTTCGCTATCTCCCAGAGTTTTCTCAAACTCATGTCCATTGATTGGGTGATGCCATCCAACCATCTCATCTTCTGTCATCCCCTTCTCCTCCTGCCCTTAAACTTTCCCAGCATCAGGGTCGTTTCCAGTGAGTTGACTCTTCTCATCAGGTTGCCAAAAATGTAACTTAGTGTCACAAAATGATGAAGCTGAAAGTTGCTTTCTTTCATTCATTTAGTACACACTGAGAAAGCACACCTACTATGTGCAGGTGTAAAGCTGAGATCTGGGCTCTTATAGCTCCAGACTTTCATTTTATACAATTTCATGGCAAATAGATGGGTAAACAGTGGAAACAGTGTCAGACCTTATTTTTCTGGGCTCCAAAATCACTGCAGATGGTGATTGCAGCCATGAAATTAAAAGACACTTACTCCTTGGAAGGAAAGTTATGACCAATCTAGACAGCATATTGAAAAGCAGAGACATTACTTTGTCAACAAAGGTCCGTCTAGTCAAGGCTATGGTTTTTCCAGTGGTCATGTATGGATGTGAGAGTTGGACTATAAAGAAAGCTGAGCACAGAAGAATTGACGCTTTTGAACTGTGGTGTTGGAGAAGACTCTTGAGAGTCCCTTGGACTGCAAGGAGATCCAACCAGTCCATTCTAAAGGAGATCAGTCCTGGGTGTTCATTGGTAGGACTGACGTTGAAGCTGAAACTCCAATACTTTGGCCACCTCATGCAAAGAGCTGACTCATTTGAAAAGACCCTGATGCTGGGAAAGATTGAGGGCAGGAGGAGAAAGGGACGACAGAGAATGAGATGGTTGGATGGCATCACTGACTCAATGGACATGGGTTTGGGTGGACTCTGGGTGTTGGTGATGGACAGGGAGGCCTGGTATGCTGCGGTTCATGGGGTCCCAAAGAGTTGGACATGACTGAATGACTGAACTGAACTGAAGAAAGACATCCAGATGGGTAGGTCAGTTCCCTCAATCACTAAGCTAATTATCGCCAAAGTAAAGTGAGAAGTCAGGTCTCTGAGATTCCCCCTTCATTGCATTTGTAGCCATGAAGAGTCTGGTGAAGTTCTCTAAAAGGAAAAATTTGCCATTTCCAGAGGATCCTCAGTGCTAAAATTTCACCATCCATTCCTGTTGGCCCCGTTTCTTCCAAATTCTCCTGTGAGAAGTAAGAGACTAATTTTAAAATCTGTAGTAATTTAGAATAAGTTCATTTTTAAGTGGGAAAAAGTTGGAGAAGCATGGAAATTCTGGGCACCTGGCAGGGAAATAGATAATAAAAAACAAGAATAAGGAGCAGGAAGAAAGGAAAATCTAAGTAATGCACCAAGACAGATACCAACTACCTCATAACTTCACCTTAGGCCCACTCACCCTGTTTCAGAATGGAGTAAGTAGCTTGCTGAAGTCTGAGCCCTCCATCCCTCTGCCAGAAGTTCTACTTGTGGTTTATAAACTTCATCCTTCTGCCCATGAGTAGACAGACCTAGTGAAAAATCACTATGATACAAAGTTTGCTGCTTATTAACAGAGTAACTGCCAGAATGCCCTCTGTGTGCCCAGAGAACAAAGAGCTTTAAGTGTTGATTGCAATGCTCTTCCTTGTTTTGGATCGGAAACATCAGCAGGAAGAAAGGACACTTAAAAAAGGATTTTTTTTTTAAAGAAAATTGTAAGACCAGAAGAAATTCTAGCAAGAGCACAAGCTTTCTGATAAGAGGCCACAAATGGCTTAGCTTGGCTGCCTGAATTTTTCACTCATAAATTGATTAGAAGCACTAGGTAGACTCTGAGTATAAGTAGAAAAGAACCATCCTGGACAACTCAAAGGTAAAGCTTAATAGGGTCATGCCCAGATGGGGGCCAGTGGAGTGAATGCATGCTATTTAGAAGAGAATATCAAAGAGAATTGGAACAGGAAGGCTGAATTGTTGCGTCTAAAAATGAAGCCATTTTTCTCCAAGTTTCATATATACATTCCAGCGACTAAAACCTAGGACTGCAATTGATGAGACCTATTCATTCCTTATGGAAGGTCCCAAGAGCATCACTGTGTGTAGCTGCTGCCAGCAATGACCCTCTGCTTGAAGCATTTGGGGCAGAAAAGTCACCCTCCATGTGAGGACTTTGACAAGTGGATCTCCTGTGTGCCAGGCCTGCCACTCTCTTGCAGAGTCCCTGTTTCAGCACCACAAACAGCTCCTCAGAAAGCATCTAGATACATGTAGAAGCTTGTCTTGAAGAGGACAACAGGGAAAATGGATTTGGGTACTTTTGATGCCATTTCATTCAGAAATGAGAAGTTATAATCTCTCAAGAGAGAATCAGTTCTTGAAGAGGAGAGAAGGTTTAGCCTTTGAATTGGAGTCTGCGTGTGCTAGAAGTTTCATCAGAAATACAGTGCGAGACAACCCTGAATGACAAAGCTGTAAAGTGTACACTAAACCTATACTTCCTTTCTTTTGCCACTTTCTTTCTTTCTTTTGACTTTTGATTGTGGAAAGATTCAAACATAAATGCATAGAAAAGAGTGCATATGGGTACATTCAGTACCCATCTTTGAAATTCTAAATAACAGTTGTTTGCCAATCTTGTCTTGCCAATCTTCATCTCAACCTGTTTTACTTCCACTGCATTACTTTAAAGTGAACCTCAGATATCATATCATTTTCTCATAAATAGGTCACTCTACCTCGCCATAACCTGTATTTCTTGAGATGTATTTCAGTTCAGTTCAGTCACTCAGTCATCTCTGACTCTTCGTGACCCATGGACTGCAGCATGCCAGGCTTCCCTGTCCATCACCAACTCTGGGAGCTTACTTAAACTCATGTCCATAGAGTCAGTGATGCCATCCACCCATCTCATCCTCTGTTGTCTCGTTCTCCTCCTGCCTTCAATCTTTCCCAGCAGAAAGATGAGTGCACGTCCTTCTACTCTGCCTTCATTCTGCAAATTATTACTTTTTAAAATTCTAACTGGCACTGGATTAAGGTGGGGGCTCTGCTGGGACTTAGATGGTACATTCTTAGCACACCCCCTTCTGTATACCAAGAATGCTTTCCTACATTGATGATGAAATCTAGGGTGTATGATTTGGTAGCTCAGTAAATACTATTGAAGACAAGAGACCTGGGGATGGCACGGTGATTATTTTCTGCCTGGCCCCTTGGACTGTGTTTAATCTCCAATTTGCTTAAGAAAGTAGATGGAATAATTTTCATGTAAGGCGGAGAGTCTGTACGTGGGGTTAAGGCTAGTGCTAAAAGGAGTTGTTTTGGGAAACATCGAGAACACTGATCAAAATAAATACAGTTTAGGGACCCATGTGTGAGATGAGCTTGGCAGAAAGTCACTTTTCTGACTTTTGCATGGAACTCAGCAACATTGATGTGGTGAGATTTATATAGCGTTTGGAAATAACTTCCATTGGCAGAAACTTAGGCATTTACACAAGGGGCAATTTCAGCTCTGGCAAGAGCAAATTCCCACCATTCATTCATTGATTCCTTTGTTTATTTATTCAAAAATGTACTGTATACTAGCAATTGCTCATGTTACTTGGGTCAATAGCAGAGATCAAGATAAGAAAAATTTGCTCACATTTTGGAAGGAAAAAGAAAAAATATGGCCTGAATATACAATATAATGTCAAGGTAGATAGATGTTATAACAAGGAAAGGAGACCATATTAAAAGGAGACTAACTTCAGGGTTGTCTTTTACACACATGGACATGGAAGCCCTCTAGGAAGAGATAACTTCTGAGAAGAAGCCTGAATAAATTAAGAGGACAAGAAATGAACAGGTGTGAGTGAAAAGAGACTAGGTTAAAGGAACAGCAATTGCAGATTCTCTGAGATTTAAATAAGGTGAATATGTCCAAGAAAAAAGGGCCAGTGTGACTTTAGTATGGTGTCCAGGGGGACAGGAAGCCAACAGGCAGTCCCATCAGTCTTGTAGACCTCTGGACAACAGGAATGAATTTGTTTGTGTTCTCTGCAAGCTGTCTGCATTGCTTAATGACAGGCTGGAGTCTGGGCTGTGGTCCTGAGGCTAAGCATTTAAAACAATAGAATAACAAGATCTGTTCAAATTTTTTAAAAGACCATGGCTTCTATGTAGGCAAGCAATTTCAAGCAATACAATGAAAGCAGAGACCTTGTAAGAAGCCATTGGGTTAATCTGGCAAGAGACGAGGGGATTGAGCCTAACAAAGAGATAGTCAGATGTGCTTGAATTTAAGCTACATTATCACATAAAGCTAATAGGAATTGCTAATGGATCAAATGGATGTGGGTGTGAGAGACTCAAGGATTCGGCAGTGAGGTTTATGCTGGTGCCCTTTATCAAGATGGAAAAGAGCGGGTCTGGGAGTGGTGTAGAACCTCTAGTTGCTAACAAACTACATTTACGCCTTGTTCTCTTTCTTCTGCAAAGTCAGTGTGTCCCTCTCTACTGGTCATTCTTAGAAGTAAACAAATGTCCAGTAACAAATCCCATATTGTATCTACTGCCGCTTCAACCTCCCTGGCTTTGCAGCGTCTGGCCCCCTTGGGCTATATTTCCTGCTGAGTTTAGCCAATGAGAGAAAATGGGTGGAAATTGGAGGACAAGAAGAATGAAAACCAACATGCTTCTCCCAGGCCCTCTGCCTGAAGTAGCACTGCTGGTAGAATCAAGGACTGAGCCTATTGGCGCTTGGACTCTATTTAGAGTTCAGGAAGTTCAAGAGGATCCAGAGACAAAGGACTAAGATGGAGTGACCAATAGAGAAAGAGGAGCCCCATAAACCAAATGATAAAACCTTTCAAAACACGAACAACCAAGTTTTGTCAAATGATGTTGAGAAGTCAAGTAAGATGTAACAGTATCTATCACATTTCATAACTGATTCTATGAGAAGAACAGCTTGGTTGGGTTGATGAAGGTAAAAGGTTGATCTGGAACTATTAAGGCAAAATATGAAAAGAGGAAATGAATATTGGTTAATTATAATGGGAACAGGGAAATATGATTATAACTTGAGAGGAATAGTGTTTGAAGCTGGAATGTTTGAAAGATGGGAGATAAAGTAGCCATCAGAGTTGTTGTTTTTGTTCAGTCACTAAGTCATGTCTGACTCTTTGCAATGCCATGAACTGCAACACCCCAGACTTCCCTGTCCTTTACTGTCTCCTGGAGTTTGCTCAGACTCAGGTCCATTGAATTGGTGATGCCATCCAACCATCTCATCCTCTGTTGCCCCCTTCTCCTCTTTTCCTCAATCTTTCCCAGCATCAGGGTCTTTTCCAGTGAGTCAGGTCTTCGCATCAGGTGGCCAAAGTATTAGAGCTTCAGCCTCACCATCAGTCCTTCCAAAGAATATTCAGGGTTGATTTCCTTTAGGATAAACTGGTTGGTTCTCCTTGTAGTCCAAGGGATTCTCAAGAGTCTTCTCTAGCATCACAATTGGAAAGCATCAGTTCTCTAGTTCTCAGCCTTCTTTATGGTTCAACTAGCCCTCAGAGGCCATCCAGTAAAGCAGAAATCCCTCTAATTTAAAACAAAGTTAACTTAACCATAGCTGAGATACCAACAAAGGTAGGTAAAGGAGCCCAGGATTAGCACCTATAGGCCACTAATTCCTACTGACCAAGAGAACACAGAGGGGAAAAAGAATGCTACTAGAGTCCAAAATGTAGGGTCACCTGCAGAAGGTGGAACCACATATCCATTTAGATCTGGAGCCAAGGAGAAGACTTTGCTTTGATCAGAGCTCTTTCTCATGCAAGATTCTTCTCCCTGGAACAATGAGGGAATTTGGGATTGACACGTACACACTCCTATATTTAAAATGGATAAACAACAAGAAGCTACTGTATAGCACAGGGAACTCTGCTCAATGTTACATGGCAGCCTGGATGGGAGAGGGGTTTGGGAGACAATGGATATGTGTATATGTATAGCTGAGTCCTATTGCTGTCCACCTGAAATTATCATAGCGTTGTTAACTGGCTGTACTCCTATACAAAGTTTTAAAAAAATAATAAAAAAAACCAACCAACCAGAAAAAAGAAAAAAATCCTTTTCCCTGATGGCTCAACATTGTCTTGGCAAGTTTTACTGTGTGCAGTGATTCTCAACAATGTCTAACATCCAAATCATCTGGGGAGCCTTTAAAACATACCAGTGCCCAGAATGTACCTCCAACTGGTTAAATCAGAATCTGTGTAGTGGGGAGCAAAGCTTTGGTGTTTTTTAAAAGATCCCTAAGGATTCTAATGTATAATCAGGTCTGAGAAGCACTGCTCAAATTTCTGCAAGGTGAAACAGTACTGAATGCTTTCTTGCAGGAAAGTGCCTCCAGTGCTTGCATCCGGATTTGAGGACTCCATCATTACAGCGAACGGTGAAAGCCCCAGACCTCTTGGTTGAATTAATTTCCTTAATGAAATAGGCTGCCTGAAAGCTCCATCCCTTTAATGCTGTTTTGAGGTTATGAGAGCAAAAGATGAAAAGCCCAGAAGCAATGCTCTCTGTTTTCTTTCACAAGAACAGAATAATTAAGCAGTGTGGTTACCCACATGGCACTGAGAGATGCGTTTTCCACAGCGCTGTAGGTCACAGCTGAGAGAGGTGCAGGCGTTTATGTTAGCCACGTGGAGGGAGGAATTAATACATCTGATCTCTTCAGACCACTAAAATGCCTTTCAAAGGGGCTCGTGTTTGTGCTTCTCCAATTTGGAATCCATCATGTACCTCATAATTGGGGCTTCTCTCTTTCTTGGGAGCCTGTAACGTTTGTCACTTTTAGGGAATCAAAGTCTTGAGTCTGTGGATCAGAAATAAGTCCCTAGTCTTTTATTGAGAATCCTGCATTTCAGGGAAGTAATTTCCCCAAGCATCTGGGATTTAGTCCATGTTCTTAGTTATAATTAAATGATAAATCTTCACGTGGAAGGCATCCAACAGCCAGGATGTCAGTTCCATCAAAGTGGAATAGATCACAAACACATTTACCTAGGAAGATGATTCCACTTTGGAAAGCCATATTCTCTTGTCAGAAGCCAGGTGACAAGCAGCTGCCTGTGAACGGTTAGTAACAAAAGGTGCTTTAGTGATTCGTGATGCATCTTTCGCACTCTACATTCATGCAGTTTTCAGGAAATGATGAGTGCCTCATGCCCTGTCTGACATTTTCTTTTGGCATCAGCATCCCCAGTGCCCAGAGAGTCTTAGCACTCAGCATTGATGGAAGGATGCTACAGTGCTCAGCGATAATGCAGTACACACCCCAGGCAGCTATTCTTGTGGCACTCAGGTCGTTGTACCTTTTAGGATGGTTACTTTCAAATCTCTTCCCTAAATAAACGTTTATTAAATACCTACTGTGGACTGGGCTTGTGCTAGGCAACGTGGGAGGTTTTAAGACAACCCGGACTATGATATTTTTTAGTCAGTTACCCAGTTGGTTAAGATGGGGGTGGGGCGGGGGAGCAAAGAGCTTGGAGCTGATAATTCAATTTGTCCTTTCCAAATTAAAAATTACATGGCTCTGTTGACATATGTCTGTGTACATTGATATCTCTATGTTTCTATATAGTACAGTTTAATTCATGTTTGTATAAAACATGCATGTGCGGGCATGCATGCGAAGTCACTTCAGTTGTGTCTGACTCTTTGCTACTCCATGGACTGCAGCCTGCCAGGCTCCTCTGTCCATGGGATTCTCTAGGCAAGAATACTGGAGTGAGTTGCAATGCCCCCTTCCAGGTCATCTTCCTGACTCAGGGATTGAACCCATGTCTCTTACATCTCCTGCCTTGGTAGGTGGGTTCTTTACCACTAGTACCACCTGGGAATCCCAGATATGCACAGGGCACTATAACTAAGAAGAATTCAGTTAGCTCTTATTGACCAACCCAGCAGTTCTGTGATCTTAGACAAGTTCATGGACCTAAATCAGTCTCAATTTCCTAGTCAAAACTGAAAGGACATCTATCTTGTTAGTGACAGATCCTAGAATCAGACTAACTGCCTAATTGAGCAAACTGCATAACCTCTCAGTGCCTCAGTTTCCTTATTTGTGAAAGAGGACTCGGAACTGTAACTATCGCATATCATCATATGATTGTCATCAAGGTAACATGTATCTATATATGAAAGTCTTTGAATAATGCCTGACACCAAATAAGTGCTGAATCTGTGTCAGTTATTATTTTATTGTTATATATATTGCTACTATTATTTGACTCTACTAGAGAGGAGGCAATGGCACCCCACTCCAGTACTCTTGCCTGGAAAATTCCATGGACAGAGGAGCCTGGGAGGCTGCAGTCCATGGGGTTGCTAAGAGTCAGACATGACTGAACGACTTCACTTTCACTTTTCCCTTTCATGCATTGGTGAAGGAAATGGCAACCCACTCCAGCGTTCTTGCCTGGAGAATCCCAGGGACAGCAGAGCCTGATGGGCTGCCGTCTATGGGGTCACACAGAGTCAGACACGACTAAAGCAACTTAGCAGCAGCAGCAGCAGCTGAGAGCAAATATTTTTATTGCTCCCTAAGGCCAACCTTTTCATTCCAGCAATATTCCATTGCCAGGCCCTTGTTGCTGTTTTTTTTGTTATAAGAATATTCCTTTAAAAAGTTGTCTTTGTTATTGCCAATTTTTCTCCTCTCTCTGTTTTTATTTTTAATTCTTTTGTGGTATATGCAACATACAATGCATCAACTTTATCATTTTATTTTGTACATTTCAGTGGCATTACGTGCATTCCTATTGTTGTGCACTCATCATCACCTTCCATCACTGTCTCTCATCTTTCAAAATTGAAGCTCTATTCCCATTAAATAATAAATCCCCTATTCATCACTTCTCCTAGCAGCCCCCACTCTACATGCTATCTTTATGATGCTGGATGCTTTAATTATCTGATAGAAGGATAATCATACAATATGTTTCCTTTTGTAGTTGACATTTCACTTAGTATATTGTCCTCAAGGTCCATCCATGTTTTAGCATATGCCACCTTCATGTATTTTGATGTTCTTCTATTAGATGCATAAATATTTATAATTGTTATATCATCTTCCTGTAGTCAAAACTTTTAATAATACATGTGTGCTCAATCATTCAGTTGTGTCTGACACTGTGATCCCATTGACGATAGCCTGCCAGATTCCTCTGTCTATGGGATTTTCCAGGCAAGAGTACTGGAGTGGGTTGCAGTGTCCTTCTACAAGGGATCTTCCTGACTCAGAGATGGAACCCCACATCTCTTGCATTTCCTGCATTGTCAGGCATATTCTTTACCACTAGCACCACCTGGGAAGCCCTTAATAATATGTAATGTCCTTCTCCACTTGAAAGTTTGATTGTAATGTGTCTTGGCAATGATCTCTTTTTAAGTTCATCCTACTTGGAAGTCATTGCGTTTCTTCAGTATATACGCATGCATCCAATTCATGGATGTATATTTAGGTATTTTGTCAAACTTGGCAAGTTTTTGACTGTTCTTCAAGTAATCTCTCTGCTTGTTTTTTCCCTTCTCCTTCTGGGACTCCCACCGTGTATATATTGGTTTCCTTGATGGTCTCGCACAGGTCCTTAGGCTCAGTTCACTTTTTTTTTCTCCTGTCCCTCAGTCTTAATAATTTAAATTGTAGTATTTTCAAGGTCACTGACTCTTTTTTTTTCTGCCTGCTCAAATCTGTCTTTAAATCCTTTTAGCTAATTTTTTTATTTCAGTTGTTATGGAATTTTCAGTTCCAAAATTTCTTTTTGGTTTCTTTCTAGGTTTTTTGGCTCATAACTGATATCTGCATTTGTTCATGTATTGTTTTCATGACTTTCTCCAAACTTTCTTCAGTTCTTTGAGTATCTTTAAGAAAATTGTTTTAAAGTATTTGTCTAGAAGGTCTGCCATCTGATCTTACCCCGGGACAGAGTGTGTTGGGTTTTGTTTTTTTTTTTTTTTTTCTTTTCTTTTGAATAAGCCCTGTGCAATGCTAAGTTGCTTCAGCTGTGTCCAACTCTTTGCAACCATATGGGCAGTGGCCTGTTGGGCTCCTCTGTCCATGGAATTCTCCAGGCAAGAATACTGGAGTAGGTTGTCATTCCCTTCTTCAGGGGATCTTCCTGAACCAGGCTATGCTTTCCTGATTTTTGTTTGTTTATTTGTTTTTGGCATGGCTTGTGGATTTTTTGTTGAAAATTGGATATTCAAATATAATGATGTGATAATTTTGGAAATAAGATTCTCCCCATTTCCCAGGGTTTGCTGTTTTATGTTTTTGTTTTGGTGTGGTTTTATTTTAGGCTGTGTATAAGTTGAGCAACAGCCTGAGATGTAAACTTAAGATCTTTTTAGGTCTCCTCTGAGACTGTGCCTTCCCCTGAGCATGGATGGTGGCTTCCTAATTTTCCCTGTATATGTAGTTGCTTTTGAGTGTATTAGTCTTTAATCAGAGAAGGCAGTGGCAACCCACTCCAATAAAATCCCATGGACGGAGAAGCCTGGTAGGCTGCAGTCCATGGGGTCGCTAAGAGTTGGGCATGGTTGAGTGACTTCACTTTCACTTTTCACTTTCATGCATTGGAGAAGGAAATGGCAACCCACTCCAGTGTTCTTGCCTGGAGAATCCCAGGGACGGGGGAGCCTGGTGGGCTGTGGTCTGTGGGGTCCCATAGAGTCGGACACGATTAAAGCGACTTAGCAGCAGCAGTCTTTAATATCTGGCTCCCAAAAGGAGAAAAAGAATAACTGAGAGACCAAAAATAACGCACACTAGCTATTTAAATCCCCTAAAAGTCACTGTAGCTGGAGAGTGAGGGGCTTGCAACAAGGTAGGAAGGACAAAAAGTCTGCTCTCCCCTTTGTCTGCATGTCTAATGCAGAAGCAGCAGTCAGAACATGGATCCCTGACAACTGGAGGACAGGGTCCTTATTGACCACCCTGGCTCCCTTAAGCTTTGTGCAAGCTTCTGCAGGAACATGTGCACAGCTGCCTGCCACAGGACAGCCACTATTGAGCTAAACACTAAAACAACCAAAGTTAATTGCAGTTTCCTGTCCAAGTCTTACCCCAGAAGTTGTAAGCCTTCAGTAGAGTTCCAGTATAGTTACATCAGATAGACTGCCCGTGCAGTTGTTGTGTCAATTTTCTTATTTTTCAAAGTCAGGTTCATTGATGTATAATTTATTTATGAAAAAATTTTCCCACCTTTTGGTACACAGTCCTGTGAATTTGAACAAATGCATAGTTGAGTAATGACCACTATATTCAAAACATAAATCATTTCCACCATCTCAAATATTCCCTCCAGCCCATTTTTAGGCAAGTCCCTCACACACTCTTAGTTCCAGAAAATCACTGGTCTTTTCCCTGCCCCTTTGATTTTGCCTTTTTCAGATTGTAGTATAACTAGAAACCTGCAGTATGTAATCTTTTGAGTCTGACTTTTTCCACTTAAAATAATGCACATGAGATTACTGACTACTAATATAGTATTATATTCTATCATATGAATGTACCACGAATTGTTTACCACACACAAATTGATAGATATTTGTGTTATTTCTAGTTTGAGGTAATTATAAATGAAGCTGCTGTAATCTTTCATGTAGAAGACTGTGTGAACATAAATTATTGCTTTTCTTGGAGTTAGGAGTGGAGTGGATGAGTAGTATATAATAAGTATTTGATTAACTTTGTAAATCTTCCACAGTCCATTTTCCATTTTGCTTACCCAACAACAATGTATGTATGAGTGCCAATTTCTCTGTTTCTTCATTAGCACTTTATATTATCCATTTTAAAAAGAAGCATTATAAAGGGCAAGGACTAGTGCTATAGGCTGAATGTCTGTACCCTCCCCCAACTGCCCTGTCCCAAGTTTCTCTGTTGAAATCCTAACCTCTCATGTGGTATCAGAAAGTGGGGACTTTGAAAGTTAACAAGATAAAAGTGGAGTTCTTAGAATGGGATTAATGTCTTTATAAAAGAGATTCCAAAAAGCTTCCTTGTCCTTCTGTGACAGGAAGACACAACGGAGAGATGACCATCCATGAACCAGGAAGTACACTCTCACCAGACCCCTAATTTGCTGACACTTTAATCTTGGACTTTACAGCCTCTATAACTGTGAGAATAAATGTTTGCCTTTGAACCACCCAATAGTTTTGCTATAGTGTTACAAATGTGCTAAGATAGAAATTGGTACCAGGAGCACTATGCTGCTATAACAAATACTTTAAAATGTAGAAGCAGCTTTGGAACTGAGTCGTTGTTGGAAACTGGAAGAGTTTTGAGGTTCAAGGTAGAAAAAGCCTACATTGCGGTGTACAGATCTTCAAGGGCAACACTAGTAAAAGGCTCAAAAAGAAAAGAGGAGAGCTATAGAGAAAGCCTCAGTCTTCTGAGAGAATACTTAAGTAATCCTAATGGCAATGAAAACATGGATGGTAAGGATCATTCTGATGAGGTATCCGTTAAAAATGATGAACATGCTATTGGACACTGGAGGAAAGATAAGCCTTGTGATGAAGTAGTAAATAACTTTGCTGAATCATGTTCATATTCTACTATTATATGCAAATGATGAAGATGGGTATTTAGCTGCAGGTATATTTTTAGGTAAAGTGAGGGTCTGTGGCTTGACTTCTCCAGACTTCTCAGAGTAAAATGCAAGAAGAGCAACATTGTGTACAAGTGGAAGTGTTAAATTAAAAACAGGCAAAACTTAAAGGTCTATAATGTAAAAAAAATAAATAAATAAAGCCTGACTGGAATAGAACACTAACAGTGCAGCCAACGGTAAAGCACCCCAGTATTATTGCCTGGGAAATTTCCATGAACAGAGGAGCCTGGTGGGGATAGTCCATGGGGTCACAAAGAGTCAGATAAGACTGAGCTACTGAGCACAAAAGGGCTTCCCAGGGGGCACTAGTGGTTAAGAACCTGCCTCCCAGTGCCGGAGACATAAGAGACATGGAATTGATTCCTGTGTCGGGAAGATTCCCTAGAGGAGGGCATGGCAATCCACTCCAGTATTCTCCCTGGAGAATCCCATAGCCCTCTAGGGTCCTCTTAGTTCATAGGTTCACAAAGAGTCTGACAGAACTGAAGCCGCTTAGCACAGCACAGCAGTGAGCACAGGGCAACCACTTAACAACAGAATGGGAAAGACTAGAGATCTCTTCAAGAAAACTAGATACCAAGGGAACATTTCATGCAAAGTTGAGCACAATAAAGGACAGAAATGGTACGGGCCTAATAGAAGCAGAAGATATTAGGAAGTGGTGGCAAGAATACACAGAAGAACTATACAAAAAAGATATTCATGACCCAGATAACCACAATGGTGTGATCACCCACCTAGAGCCAGACATCCTGGAATGTGAAGTCAAGTGGGCCTTAGGAAGCATCACAACAAACAAAGCTAGTAGAGGTGATGGCATTCCAGTTGAGCTATTTCAAATCCTAAAAGGTGATGCTGTGAAAGTGCTGCACTCAATATGCCAGCAACCTCAGAAAACTCAGCAGTGGCCACAGGACTGGAAAAGGTCAGTTTTCATTCCAATCCCAAAGAAAGGCAATGCCAAAGGGCTCAAACTACAGCACAATTGTACTCATCTCACACTCTAGCAAAGTAATTCTCAAAATTCTCCAAGCCAGGCTTCAACAGTACATGAACCATGAACTTCCAGATGTTCAAGCTGGATTTAGAAAAGGCAGAGGAACCAGAGATCAAATTACCGTCATCTGTTGGATCATCAAGAAAACAAGAGAGTTTCAGAAAATATCTACTTCTGTTTTATTGACTATGACAAAGATTTTGACTGTGTGGGTCACAACAAACTGTAGAAAATTCTTCAAGAGACCACCTGACCTGCCGCCTGAGAAATCTATATGCAGGTGAAGAAGCAACAGTTAGAGCTGGACATGGAACAACAGACTGGTTCCAAATAGGAAAAGGAGTACGTCAAGGCTGTATATTGTCACCCTGCTTATTTAACTTCTATGCAGAGTACATCATGAGAAACGCTGGGCTGGAAGAAACACAAGCTGGAATCAAGATTGCCGGGAGAAATATCAATAACCTCAGATATGCAGATGACACCACGCTTATGGCAGAAAGGGAAGAGGAACTAAAAAGCCTCTTGATGAAAGTGAAAGAGGAGAGTGAAAAAGTTGGCTTAAAGCACAACATTCAGAAAACAAAGATCATGGCATCTGGTCCCATCACTTCATGGGAAATAGATGGGGAAACAGTGGGAACAGTGTCAGACTTTATTTTTGGGGGCTCCAAAATCACTGCAGATGGTGATTGCAGCCATGAAATTAAAAGACACTTACTCCTTGGAAGAAAAGTTATGACCAACCTAGATAGCATATTCAAAAGCAGAGACATTACTTCACCAACAAAGGTCCGTTTAGTCAAGGCTATGGTTTTTCTAGTAGTCATGTATGGATGTGAGAGTTGGACTGTAAAGAAATCTGAGTGCCAAAGAATTGATGCTTTTGAACTGTAGTGTTGGAGAAGACTCTTGAGAGTCCCTTGGACTGCAAGGAGATCCAACCAGTCCATTCTAAAGGAGATCAGCCCTGGGATTTCTTTGGAAGGACTGATGCTAAAGCTGAAACTCCAGTACTTTGGCCACCTCATGCGAAGTGTTGACTCTTTGGAAAAGACTCTGATGCTGGGAGGGATTGGGGGCAGGAGGAAAAGGGGATGACAGAGGATGAGATGGCTGAATAGCATTACCGACTCGATGGATGTGAGCTGGTGAACTCCGGAGTCCGGAGTGAACTCCGGGAGTTGGTGATGGACAGGGAAGCCTGGCGTGCTGCGATTCATGGGGTTGCAAAGAGTCAGACACAACTGAGCTACTGAATTGAACTGAACTAAACTAAAAGGCTTCCCTTGTGGCTCAGCTGGATAAGAGTCTACCTGCAATGAGGGAGCCCTGGGTTCGATCCCTGGGTTGGGAAGAACCCCTGGAGAAGGGAAAGGCTACCCACTTCGGTATTCTGGCCTGGAGAATTCCATGGACACTATAGTCCATGGGGTCGCAAAGAGTCAGACGCGACTGAGAGACTTTCACTTTCACTTTCAAGGCCCATTACAGGCCCAGAGTGCGGGGCCCAGGGGGGAGAGCCATTTCGAAGGAGGGGCAGCTGGCAAAGATGGACCTCAACCCACGATGCCCAGTGCTGCCTCCCATCTCGGGCCATCCTCTAACTCGCTACAGTGCCGCTCTGTAGGGGTGATGTTGCCACCCTTGTGGCCTGGAAGACAGAGCATTGAGCCAAACAGCATAAATCTTGACCCTCAAGGTTTAGAGTATTATTTCCCTTACTGGTTCTGGATTTAACCTGGGGCCTGCCATCCCTTTCTTCTTTCCCATTTTTCTCTTTGGAAATGGAAATGTCTTTCCTATGCTTGTCTCACCATTATATTTAGGAAGCACTTAAAATGTTTGGTTTCACAAGTTCACTGCTGGAGAAGAATTTGCCTCAGGGTGAACCATTCCTTGGGTCTCATGCTTATCCGATTTAGGTGTTCACATGAAAGTTTGAACTAAGACTGGAATGAGTCACAACGTTGGGGCCTGTTGGGGGGCAATTAGTGTATTTTGCATGTCAGCAGGATGTGAATTTGGGAAATCAAGGGCAGAATGCTATATAGTGCTTGTGTACCCTTAGAATTCATGTTGAAGTCCTAACCCCCTATTTGATAGTTAGGAGATGGGGCCTTTGGAGGGTTATTAGGCCTTGAAGATGGAGCCCTCATGAACTGGATTAGTGTCCTTATATGGAAGACCCCAAAAGTTCCCTCTCCCTTGTGCCTTGAAAACAATGTAAGAAGATAGTTGTCAATGATGTAGAAAGCAGGCTTTCACCAGACCCCTTGATCTTTTTAGCTGCCATAACTGTTTCTCAAGCCACCCAGTCCACGGTATTTTTCTTAAAGCAACCTGAACTGACTAAGAGAAGTGGTACCACACCGTGGTTTAAATATGTATATCCTTGATTATTTAATCTTTTTAATTTGGCTGTCCAGATCTTAGTTGCTGCACGTTGGATTTTCAATCTTCTTTTAGTTTCGGCGTCATCTTTTAGTTTCGGCATGAGAACTCTTAGTTGGGGTATGTGGGAATCCTGACCAGGATTGAACTCAGCCCCCCTGCATTGGAAACACAGAGTCTTTGTCCAGGGAAGATCCCTTAATGTCTTTTGAAAAACAGAAGTTTTAAGTTGTGATTGAGTCCAGCTTATTGATTTTTTTCTTTTATGATTCATGATGCTATTTGAGATTTTTAAATTTTATTTGAGATATTTTTCCCTCTAAACCAAGGTGACAACAGTTTTCTTCCATGTTTCCTTCTAGAAACTTTAACATGTTAAGTTTTCTATTTAGATCTATGATACATTTAAAGTTCAGTTTTGTTTCTGATGTGAGATTTGGGTCATTTCTTCATGTATGGATATCCAATTATTTCAGCACCAATGTTGCCATATAACACAACATATTCTTGGGAGTGTATCCGATTCTATTTATAGGTCTTAACTATACTAGAAGTGTGGTAATTATACAAGGGTGTAAGTGATGGGGTCCTCTTAGAATTCTGAATACCGCAGTGCTGTTGCTAAGTCGCTTCAGTCGTTTCCGACTCTGTGCGACCCCATAGACGGCAGCCTACCAGGCTCCTCCATCCCTGGGATTCTCCAGGCAAGAACACTGGAGTGGGTTGCCATTTCCTTCTCCAATGCGTGAAAGTGAAAGTGAATACCGCAGTACCTTTGCCAAAACTCAGTGATTATATAAGTTTGGATCAGCTTATGAATAACTGTTTTATTAATCTATTTATCTATATTTTTACCGACACCACACTGATTGTAGCTTTCTCAAAAGCCTCGATATCAAATAGTATAGAAGTCCTCCAATTTTTTTTCTTCTTTTAAAAAATTATTTCCTGATATTCTAGCTTCTTTGCTTTTCCGTATAAGAAAATCTTAGAATCAATCTGTCACTCTCTACAAAAGAAAACTGCTGAGATTATGTAAATTTATAGATGAGTTTGAGATAGTTTACATTTGAACAGTGAAGCCTTCCAATCTATTAGCATAATTCATCTCTCCATTTATTTAGATCTCATTCAAGTCCTGTCAGCAATGCTTTGAGGTTTTCAGCTACAAACCTTGCACGTAATTTACTAGATTCATCTTTTAGCATTCAATGGTTTTTAGTGATATTGTAATAATACTTTTTTCAGTTTCCAGGATTTATTACTAATACTTCAACATGCAGTTACTTTTATATATTAATCCAGAATCCTGCAACTTTGAAAAATTTACTGACTAGTAGGTTCTGGTGCATTTTACGGATAGTTTTATTTTTTTAATTTATAATCTGTATGGCCTTTATTTCTCTTTCTTACAAATACTGTACTATATATGAACTCCAATGTAATGTAGAATAGGATTGCTGAAGGCATCCTTGTTGTACCCAGTACTAAGGAAAACTCACTGAATGTTAAACACTATTAAGAATTCCCCCATAGATCTTTCATGAGGAAGTTATCTTTAATTTCTAGTTTTCTGAGGCCTGTTATCTTGAATGACTGTTTTGTTAAATATCTTTTTTTTCCTGCATCCGTTGGCATGGTCATATTAATTGTCTTCACCAGCCCATCAATAAAGTGAATTATATCCATTGATTTCAAATGTTTGCATTCCTAGGATGGCCATAATATATTGATACTATCCTTTGTATATATCGCTGGATTCCATGGCAAATGCTTTGTTGAGAATTTTTGTGTTTATGTCTTGAAGGAAATTGATTTATAGTTTTCTTGTCAGTTATTTGTCTAGTTTTTAACATGAGAGAAATGGCAGCCTCATAAAAGCAGTTCTGATATGTTTCATTTTCTTTCATTGTGTGGAAGAAATTATATAACGCTGATATTATTACTTCCTAAATATTTGGTAGAATTTGTGAAAGAAATCATAGGGATCTGGAGTTTAAATTGTTTCAATTAAGTAAATAGATATATGACTGCTCTTTTCTATATTACTTCTGGGTGAGTTGATCAATTTCTGTATTTCATAATTTATTCATTTCATCTAAATTGTTAAATTTACTGGCATAAAATGTTTATAATTTTTGCTTCTTAGCCTTTTAATGTCTCTTGAACTACTAATGATGCTCCCCCTTGTATACATAACATTGCTAAATAATGTCCCTTCAGTCTTTTTTTTAGAGGATTCTAAATTTTATTGCTCTTTACCATTACTGATCATTGTGTTTCATTGATTATAATCAAATTTATGGTTGCAAGTGCTTTCCTATTTGTTCTATTGATTCCTTTGTTCCTTTTCTTCTTTTTCTATTTATTTTAGAATTAATTGAGTGTTTTTATGATTCTGTCTAAACTCTTAGCATGTTAGGCACATACATCTTTCTAAAAATATCATAGTTGGTTACCCTTGTAATTACAACATGGGCTTCCCTGGTAGCTCAGCTAGTAAAGAATCCACCTGCAATGCAGAAAACCCAGGTTCGATTCCTGAGTCAGGAAGATTCCCCTGGAGAGGGGATGGGCTACCCATTCCAGTATTCATGGGCTTCCCTGGTGATTCAGATGGTAAAGAATCTGTCTGCAATGCAGAAGACCTGCATTCAGTCCTTGGGTTGGGAAGATCCCCTGGATGATGACATGGAAACCCACTCCAGTATTCTTGCCTGGAGAATCCCCATGGACAGAGAACCCTGGCAGGCTACCAAACATGGGGTCAAAAGAGTCAGACATGACTGAGTGACTAAGCACAGCACCTAATTACAACATATAAATTTAGTTTATCACAGTTTCCCTTCAAGTAATATCATACTGCTTCATATGTAGAGTCTTAAATCAGTGTAATTATAATTCTTTTTTCTCTTGGTTTTTGCCATCATTGTCATATATTTTGCTTTTACATATGTTGTAAACCCCACAATGTATCATTACTGTTTTGTTTTTTCAATTTTCAAGTAATTATATATAAGGAATAAAATGACTCTTTAAAGTTACCTTTATTTTTGTGATTTATATAGGTTTTTTAGATCCATGTTCCTACCTAATCTGAAGAACTGAAGAACTTCCTTTAATATGTCTTACAGTGTAAATCTGTTTCCTACTTTTTTTTCTAGTGGTCTTTTAGTTTTGCTTTGTTGTTCTTTTTCAGTAGTTCAGTCATGTCTGGCTCTTTGCGACCCCATAGACTGCAGCATGCCAGGCTTCCCTATCCATCACCATCTCCTGGCACTTTCTCAACCTCACGTCCAGAGTTGGTGATGCCATCCAACCATCTTGTGCTCTATCGTCCCCTTCTCCTCTTGCCTTCAATCATTCCCATCATCAGAATGGGTTCTTCACACCAGGTGGCCAAAGTATTGGAGCTTCAGCTTCAGCATCAGTCCTTCCAATGAATATTCAGGATTGATTTCCTTTAAGATTGATTGTTCTGATCTCCTTGCAGTCCAAGGGACCCTCAAAAGTCGTCTCCAACACCACAGTTCAAAAGCATCAATTCTTTAGTGCTCATCCTTCTTTATGGTTCAATTGTTACATCCATACGTGACTACTGGAAAAACCTTAGCTTTGACTAGATGGACCTTTGTCAGCAAAGTAATGTCTCTGTTTTTTAATACACTCTCTAGGTTTGTCATAGCTTTTCTTCCACAGAGCAAGCGTCTTTTAATTTCATGGCTGCAGTCACCATCTGCAGTAATTTTGAAGCCCAAGAAAATAAAGTCTATCACTGTTTCCAACACTTTATCTCATAAAAGTATATGCTGGTGTTTTTTCAGCCTTTTATAATATGTCACTTCAATATCTTCTTGAGCCTACTGTAATGTTTATCTTTGTTCATTTGTATCTTTATGAATTTTTCTATAGTTTTACTTTTGAGAAATTGGACAATGAGTGTGTGCACTTCGCTTTTTAATTCTTTGTTCTGTGCTCCATTTGGGGATCTCCACTCTTTGCCAATGGTTTGATGTCTTTTATTATCTTTGGAAAATTCCCATCCTTCTTTCTTCAAATATTTATTCTTCCCTGTTCTCTCTCTATTCTGAGATTCCAAGTATTAGCATGTTAGATAACTTGCTACTGGTTAAATCTCTTGGATGCTCAGCTATGTTTTTTCTCTTTCTGCAATTTGAATAATTTCTATTGATCTCTTTAACTTTACTAATTCTCAGCTAAACCTAGTCTACCAAACAGCCCTTTGAAAGAACGACTTCTGATATCATGTTTAATTTCTGCCCTTTCATTTGTCTCTTTCCTATAGTATATATACATATATCTTTGCTAAAATTCCTCATCTTCATGAATATTGCTTGTGCTTCTACTAGATAGATCCTTTAAGACATGTCACAGCTATTTTTCAAATTGCTGTCTTATAGTTCCAAAATCTGAAACAACTCAGTCTGATTCTGTTGATTGCTTTTTATCTTGACAATGCATTATTTGTTTTTTCTTTTCTTGCTTTTGTGTGTGTCTTTCTCCCACTGAATCTTAGGCATTTTATGTAGAACAGTAGATACAGGGGTAAATAATATTTATGCCTGAAAATAGAATTGTTTCTTCCTCGATCAGGCCATTAGAGAAAAGGATTGAGTCAATCTAAGCAAGAGTTAATCTGTGTTTGGGTTTTTTTGCTGCTATGGTTACCCTAAGTACCATTAGCTCAAATTTCTCTGATGGAGCACTGCCACTCACTTCTGATGAGAGTCTGGCCTAGGGTACCAGAGAGTTTTTCTCAGTTCCCTGGATTAGCCCAAGGATTTTGGATAACTGGGGCACTCTTTCCATACCCTTCCCCTACTTGAATGGACCAGGTGCTTTCTGATTCTCACTGTATACCTCCTATACTTTGGACAGGGGCAGGGAAGATGCTCTGTTGTCTAATAATGGGCCTCAGATAGAGAACTTTATAAGCATTTCAGTTTCTCCTCTGTGTGACAGGCATATTTTCCTTGTGTCTGTGATGGGTCTTATGAAAAAAGAGCTTCTTGCATCTATCTCAGTGGTAACTGACCTTCAATATGAGCTTTTGAACCTAAAACGCATCCCTGTTCTTCTTTCAGAAGTGGAAGAAATTTTCTTCTATTCTTTCCTCAGAAAAAGTAGGATTCACTACCCTCTCCCAGGAGCCTTAAAACATTTACTTTGTATAAGAAAAGGGTTCTAACCACTTTGATTGTTGCAACCAAATTATCATTGTCCATTGCCTGGATTATTGTTATAATTTTTAAACTAATCACCTTCATTCCGCTTTTGCCCCAGTACGTTGTCATCATGGCAATAAGAGTGAATTTTGGAAACATAGGTCAGATCATTTCACTTTCCTACCCCCAAAACCCTCCACTGACCCCTGTTTAAGTCAGAATTCTCTAGGCAAGAATACTGGAGTGGGTAGCCTTTTCCCTTCTCCAGAGGAACTTACCAACCCAAGTATCGAACCAGAGTCTCCTGCGTTACAGTTGGATTCTTTACCAGCTGAACTACCAGGGAAGCCCCCAGTGGGTGCTAGTGGTAAAGAATCTGCCTGCCAATGCAGGAGACACAAGGAATGCAGATTTTATCTCTGGGTGGGGAGGATCCTCTAGAGAAGGAAATGGCAACCCACTCCAGTATTCTTGCCTGGAAAATTCCATGGACAGAGGAGCCTGGCTGGCTACAGTCCATGGACTTGCAGAGAGTCAGACACGACTGAGCACACACGCACACACATGCACACACACACACACACACACACACACACACACACACATGCATGCAGCCTGTAGTATATAAATGTTTGACTTGTTTACTGTGCTTAGTTGTCCTTCCTCCCATTAAAAAAGAAAGCCATGATTTTTGTCTCTTTTTCACTGCTTATCTCTAGTGCTTTGAAAAGTATCTAGCAAGTAGTAAACAGTCATTAAATGACTGTTGAATGAATTGTTAATTCAGGGTTGATTGTATGAATTAAATTAAGTAGCATGTAAAATATTTGATATTCAAGAGTATCTCAGCAAATACTTTTTAATGAGTATAACAAGCAATGATGAGCTCATATTAAAAATATTCTATAATGAACTGGTATGCATTTTAAGTTTTTAAACTTTAAACTCTCTATTCTAAGTTAGAAAAAGAATGAAAAAGTACAAAGGTAAAAGCTAAATCCCCATAAGTGAGAAGGTCAAGGTAGTAGAAAACAGTCTGCATTTTACCATTTTTGTGAAGCTCTTTAAGTATGAAAAGAGTATTTCTTTAAAAGACACAAAACTCTGTGTGAAAGTAATTGTCTCTGGAGGCAACCCTAGGGCACTAGTGAGTAACAGGGTTGTATAAGGACTTATTTTCCACTGAATATACTTAGTTCCTGTTGATGCTTTAAAAAATCATAGCATGTACAGCCTATTATAAGTAAATAAAATCCAGTAACTACATTTATAGATGAATTTGACTTCTCTAGAGAAACAGGAAAAAGAATTATGTGTGTGTCTGTGGTGTGTCTGTGTCTGTGTCTGTGTCTGTGTGGAGAGAGAGAGAGTGGCTGTAAGGAATTGGCTCACTGAGTATAGAAGCTGGCAAGTTTAATTCCACAATGCAGGCCAGCAGGTTGCAAACCCAGAAGGACTGATGGTGCAGATAGAATCCAAAGGCCATCTGTTGGAGAATTTTCTATAGCTGGGAGAGGTCAGTCCTTTGTTCTGTTTAGCTCTTCAACTGATTAGGTGAGGTCCACCCACATTTTGAAGGGCAATCTGCTTATCCAGAGTTGACCAATTTAAATGTTAAATTCATCCTAAAATACTCCCCATGTTGATACATGAAGTTAACCATCATAATAGGTATTTGCCCAAGACAAATGAAATACTCAACCAAAAAACATCTTGTACAAAAATTCATAGCAGTTTTATTCAGAATAGACAAGTCCATCAGCAAGAGAATGGATAAATATGCAGTCATATACTTATAAACTGGAATACTAGTTATGACTAAAAAGGAAAACATCCTGATATGCTCCAACATAGATTAATCATAAAAGCATTAATCTGAATGAAGAAAGGGTTACATAAAAAAGTTCATAATGTATAACTCAATTTATATAAAGTTCTAGAACAGGCAAAACTAATCTATAGCGGAAAGAATCAGAATGGTGTTGAATCTAAGGGAAGGTATTAAGGAAAAAGCATGAACCTTCCAGGGTAATAGAAATGTTTGTATCTTATTTGATTTTCACAGATGTATGCAGATGCCAAACCTATCAAACCTATCAAATTGTACACTAAAAATTTTTGCATATACTTAATAGAAATTTTAACTTACAAACAATAAACAAATGCTGAATACTAGTAATAATATGTATGCTCAAGTCTTCAGAAATACCTAAATGTTTCAGCATGCATATTATTAAATAGAGTTTAGTATTTGCTATTGTCTACAGCCTACTTTAAAATGCATCAAAAACTTAAGTGGATTTGTGGATAAACAATGGGAGAGAGAGTTATGTGAGAAAGAAAATGTGGTAAAGTTAATCATGGAAGTTACATAGTAGACATACAGGAATTCATCATACACGTCTATGGTTTCCTATGTTTGAAACTTTTTATAACAAAATATTGGGAAAAAAGAAAGCATAAATAAAATAATTTTTAAAGTATCTCTTAATACTTTCAGCATAATTGACCATTTTCTGGTAAAAATGAAACACACTTTTCCAATTAATTTACATTTAAATAGAATATATCTACAAGGAAAAACTATAATAAATTTTTCATGTTACCTCTTTCAATTCCATTTCTTACTGAAGAGCAGAAGTAAACTATAAAAAAAAACTAAAGCACTGCTTGTGAGGAAATGCACGTGATTATTCCCTTCAACCAGGCATGAAAGGGAGAATTTTAAAAGAGGGTTCATGAAGCTTTTATCTCCCTGCTTAAAGTGTATTGTTACTGTTGCTATTGCTGTTAGAACTTTAGACCTAGAAGTCATGGCACATTATATTGAAGCACTGATAACAAAGCTTCCTTTGCATCACTAGAATTTTCTAGCTGACGTGCTCAGAGATTTTCAGATAGAATAGGAGTGATAAATACCAACACTTGAGTCTGATCCCTGATTGGAAAATAAAAGCCTTTCTTTTACCATAAGTCTGGCAACAACTTGTATGAACCAGTGATTTTGAAAACTAAGTTTTGCAAAAGACAAAGAGTAAAATTCCTTCTAACTTTACAGCAATAATTTCAGATATGAAATAAAAGCATTGCCTATATCAGAATGACTTAAACGATGTTCATAACTGCACTAAGGATTGTGAACTTGACACCCTATTTTATCATCAAATGAGGGCTCAATTATCTCTTCGAAATCAGAATTCTTTTGGGACCCCCTTCCCATTTTTGCTTCTCTGTTATTCCACTTCCACAGTGTCTTCTGTGAAATACACACACACTAATGCACATAAACACAGCCTGGTGATGTTGAAAAAGTATTTTCCAAAAATAATACATCAGTGCCCTTTCATTTACCTAGTGCCTTACATTTCAATATGCTTTAGTAATTTAAAGCCTGCTAAGACTCAATAAGGTGATGTTGTCTACAGCACTAGTTCTCAAACAGTTGTTCAAATAGAGTTGCATGAAAATCACTGAGGTGGCTTATTTTCAAAGCAGGTTTATGGAACATACACTACAGCTATTCAAGCAGAATTGTGTACAATGGTGCCCAGGGTCTTTTATCCACATCCAGATATTTCCCTCAATAAATTTTAAGAACCACAGTATGCATACCAATGCTTATTCTTGGCATGAGAATCTTTTTTGTTGTTGTTTTAATTGGATGAAAATTGCTTTACAATGTTGTGGTGGGTTCTGCTTACAATAGCATGGATCAGCCATGGGTATACATATAACCTCTCCCGTGAGCCTCCCGCACACCCACGCTCCATTCCACCCCTCTAGTTAGTCACAGAGTGCCAGCCTGGCCTCTCTGTGTTATATAGCAACTTCCCACTAGCTATCTATTTTACATATTGGCGTGAGAATCTTGATTGAAATTATCAGCTGGAGTCCAGCTAGTTCAGCTAGTTGAGATACTGCTCATAACAATGCATGTGGACCTCCTTTTTTTTTTTTTTTAATGTGTGGATCTATTGAACTATGGAACTAAAAAGAGACAGAAGAATTAATTGAAAATGCTTTTATGTCCACAACGCAGTAACTTTGCTAGAGTGTATGTATATAGATATAAGAAAGAAAAGTGGAATATATATATATAAGTGGAATATATATAAGAAAGAAAGATGGAATCAAGATAGACAATCAGATTAATATTTACATGGTTCTGGTTTTAAGACCTATTCCCTTCTTTCTAGAAACTACTAGTAATCTTAAGCAAATGAGTCTAAAATATATCTTTGGTCATAGTCTTTCTTGGACTTCCCTGTTGGCTGAGTAATGAAGAACCCAGCTGCCAATGCAGGAGATGAAGGTTCAATTCCTGGGTCAGGAAGATTCTCTGGAGAGAGAACTGGTGACACATTCCAGTGTTCTCGCCTGGGAAATCTCATGGATAGAGGAGCCTGGCTGGGCACAGTCCATGGGGTCGTGAAAGAGTCGGAGGTAACTTAGTAATTAAATAACAACAACCAGAAATCCTAACCAAGGGAGTCTAAAATGGATCTTTGTTTGGTCGTGGTCTTTCTTGTATTTCTTTGTCATCCTGGGTCCCTCTTCATCATCTTTGACTTTCAATGCAATGATGGCTTTATTACAGCAGATACGACATTTAACGTCGGGAGGCAATTCTCCATTGCTTTCTCATACTTCTCTCTGTCTTATAAGCAGAGGCATTGACATATTTTTAAGAATGTGTGCGTGCAAGTAGCCTTGGAAGGTAGCAGTGATGTCTTCCTCCAGAGCAACAGGTAGGTGTGCTTGATGTCCGATACAAAGATTCAAGTTTTCTAAGCCCAAGGGTTCACTAACTCCTCACATGTTCAGGTATCACCTGCTTCTCTTCACATCACCTCAGAGGAACCAGGGTTTGGGACTCCAGTATAAGAGTCCCTTTGGCTGCTGGAAGTAATTACTGATATTTGTCCTATCTCTAATCTAGAGGTTGTGTGCCTTCTGCGAGCATCTTCTTCCATAATCTAGGGTGGGGTAATCTACTACTTTGAAGGTAAAGTAAAATCCCAAAGGCTTTGCAGTTTTGACTGCTAATTGCATAATGTTTTCAATTTCTTTCAACTTACTAAAAATTCAGACTAAGCCACAAGACCTAGAAAAGTTTGGGTAGTTCTATAATAGTTACCACTGTTGCTAACTTATAAAATTTCAGAGAGTCTTTTCAGCTGCAAAGCAACACTCTGCAAACACTTCTACAAGGGGTTTGTGGACCCAGGTACAGTGTCTTTCTTTTTACCAGGTTTACACTGTGCTAGCTTGTCTCTCTTGAGAACTATGAAATCTATTCTTCTGAAGAGAAGAGTTTGGCCTTTGACCCCACAATGGCCTATGCGTATGCAGCAGCTTCCATGTTAAATCTGAACTAAAACATACTCTCCCATTGATTTTATGATTGATTTTCTCAGTGGCTCTCATCAACTTCACCATAGCTGCCTAGGCAACTGGAGAGAAAGGAGGATGGTAGTGATCCCTTACTTATTTCTCATCTCCGTGGTCATTTATAGGCTATGAATTTATTTTACTTTATTTCATTTTATGTGAGTATAGTATTATAGACTTAAATAATTTTAAAGATCAAAATCTTAGAACCGTCATCTGTATGTAACCTCCCACACGAAGCAGATGCACAGACTGTGAGCAGACACTGCTTAGTTACCTACAGTGTTGGGAGCTGATGGAATTCACAGTCAGTGTTTTTATCACGATTGTGCATATTTACTCTTTCAAAATGTCTGCCTATACCAACTCTAAGTTATATTAATCGTCTCCGACCATTCGTCCCAAGCCCATCATCTGGTGCCCCCACTGACTTTATCTGTCCTATCCCAGGTAATCACCAACGATCTCTTCCCCAAACTCAGCTCAGCAAATGACCACAATTATATTTTAAGAGACATGGCTTCAAAGTCTTTGAATATTCTGGCAAAATTCACACTAAAATGAATTAATATGTGCTTTTCCCATGATGGCCTAATGACCAAACTCAACAATGTATTGGTCTTTTCCATGCAGCTCTAGCACACTGTTGATCTATATTATGTTCACAGATAACTAGAAACATCAGGTCTTCTTCACATGAATTCCTGATAAACCAGGTTCATCACATTGTAAATGCCAGCAATTGATCTTTTTTCCTTTTATCTAAAGTAATCTAACTGCTAAATTAGTTTGGTGAGTTTTAATCCATTTCCATCCTCTTAGGATTCTTTCCAAGTGTTTATCATTCCATCAAAACTATTTGTAACTTTTCCAAGATTTCTCATTAAAAACTCTGAAACAAATGCCTTTACACCTTTAATTTATTGATTAAAAAATCAGACAAAGCAGGACCAATAACAGAACTCTTTGATCTTTAACTTTAGCCCTCTCTCACAATTGACATAGTTCTAAAGATCTATATTTTTAAGTGTGATTATTTAAAAGGCTTAAAATTTACCTTTCTATATTATCAACTAGAATTCATATATTATTCCCAAAGGTACAGTGACTTGAGAAAATGTAATGTGTCTTGCTCAAATTTGAAAAAAAAATGTTTTGATTAAGCTTTTGTTATAAAATGTATAAATATTGTAGAAAATTTCAAAATCACACGGAAAATTTAGAGAGTACAGTTGACCCTAGAATGAAGGTAGCTGTCAAAATCAGAACTGGTACATACAGCTTGCAAGAAAACATGTAAATAAAGAAATAAAGATGAAAACACATGCAGCACACATATTTAATATTATTAGAAAAGAGAGTCCTACAACTTCAAATCACCTGTACCTACAGAAATCAGCATTAAAGGCTAGCATAGCCATTCTTAGAGTTCTCACTATCACTTCAACACATGTGTGCAGAGCAGGGCTGTATCTGAGGAGAAGGCATGGAAAATATGAAAAGAGAAAGGAGACACAGACAAAGAGAACACACAATCACCACAGAAAAATCCAACACTGAACTCAAGTCTGAAACCTGGTAACTGAAAGTACTTGTTGTTGTTGTTTAGTTGCTAAGTCAGGTCCAACTCTTTTGTGACCCTGTGGGCTGTAGCCCACCAGGCTCTTGTGTCCATGGGATACTGGAGTGAGTTGCCACGTTCTTTTCCAGAGGACTTTCCCAACCCAAGGATGGAACTCATGTCTCCTGCCTTGCAGGTGGATTCTTTACCACTGAGCCACCAGGGAAGCTGAAAAGTTCTAGACATGAGTAAAGAATTCCAAAACATTTAGGTGACAGTCTTGGACAGGCATTTTTTCTGGAGACGAAGGTAATTAGAGAGGAGAGACATCTTTCTGAATTGTAGTAATGAAGGTAAAGAAGCTATTAAGAGAAAAAAATAGGGCTCTTGAAAAAATAAAAATAACAAGACCTAGGAATTATTTCCTCCCACATTAAAGACACTCATTTAAAAAGTAACTTCATTAAACTGACAAAAAAATGTACTTTTGAAATATAAACTTTGTTTATGAAATGGATTGAATAAAATTAGCCTATTTCCATATAAAGCTACTATAAGATAAAGACAGAAAATGATAAACAGTATATATGATAAAAATTCCTTTAAAAGAACCGACCACAAAGCATAAAAAAACTATGAGACAACAAACAAACTGAATAAAATATCCTAAAGCAAGTGTTTGAAGATAATGTTTATATAACAGATGCAGTTAACATGAACGTGAACGTGAAGTCTCTCAGTCATGTCCAACTCTTTGCGACCCCATGGACTGTAGCCTACCAGGCTCCTCTGTTCATGGGATTTTCCAGGCAACAGTACTGGAGTGGATTGCCATTTCCTTCTCCAAGGAATCTTCCTGACCCAGGGATCGAACCCGAGTCTCCCACATTGTAGACAGACGCTTTACCATCTGCGATCTCAGCCAGAAAGCCAAGAAGCAGTTAGGACAACTAGAAAGGAAGTAAGAGTTGATGAAAATCAGCAAAGAAACTAAAGGAAAAGGTCATAGATAAGGATTAAGGTAAAAGATAATTGAGAATGGATTTAAATGAAAATTTAATAAGGGAAACTGAATAGGGGCTGATAAACAAACAAAACAATGAGAAAAAGAAAGAAAAAAAAAAAGAGTCAGAGGGAAAGTGATCCAATCAGGATACAGGCAAAGAAGAGCTAACATAAGATAAAATTCTGGGAGAAGAATATTAAACAGTGTCATTGAACTTGTATATAAATCTGCAATCCAGAGTTCTGCTTTTGGTCACATGAAGCAAACAAGGCCCTGGCTTACATTCCTGTCTCAACAACAAGAAAACTGGAGAAAATGTATGTCAACCGTGCTGAAACACTGAAGATCACTTAGTGAAGGACTGTGATCCATAAAAGAGAAGCAAATGATTCTTAGTGACGAATCATTGTGAGCCTATGATTATTCCCATCCTGGGATGTTTCTGTTAATAGCAGAGTGCTATGACTGTGGCTCAGATCACTAGCTCTCTATTGCAAAATTCAAGCTAAAATGGAAGAAAGTATGGAAAAAACACTGGGCTTCACAGGTGGTGCTGGTGGTAAAGAATCAACCTGCCAAATGTGGGAGACATAAGAGACATGGGTTTGATCCCTGGGTTGGGAAAATCCCCTGGCACAGCAACCAATTCAGGTATTTTTGCCTGGAGAATCCCATGGACAGAGGAGCCTGGAGGGCTACAGTTCACAGGGTCACCAAGAGTCAGACACAACTGTAGCGACTTAGCATGCACACACAGGGAAAACCACTAGACAATTCACTTATAACCTAAATCAAATCCCTTATGATTATACAGTAGAGGTGATGAATAGATTCAAGGGATTAGATCTGGTAGACAGTGGGCCTGAAGAACTATCAACAGAGGTTCATAACATTGTACAGGAGGCAGTGACCAAAACCATCCCAAAGAAAAAGAAATGCAAGAAGGCAACGCAATTGTCTGAGGAGACTCAACTCATAGCTTTGGAAAGAAAAGAAGCAAAAAAGCAAGGGAGAAAGAGGAAGATGCATCCCACTGAATACACAGTTCCAGAGAATAGTAAGGAGACAGAAGAAGGATTTCTTAATGAACAGTGCAGAGAAATAAAGGAAAACAATACAGTGGGAAACACTAGAGATCTCTTCAAGAAAATTGGAAATATAAAGGGAAGATTTCATGCAAGGATGGGCAGATAAAGGACAGAAATGGTAAGGACCTAATAGAAGCATAAGAGATTAAAAAGAGGTGACAAGAATACACAGAACAACTATACAAAAAAGGTCTTATTAACCCAGCTAACCACAAGGTTGTGATCAGCCACCTAGTTGTATATACCTGTAGGGTCTTCCCAGATGGTGAGGTGGGAATCCACCTGCCAATGCAGGAGATGCAAGAGATAAGGTTTGATCCCTTGTTTGGGGAAATTCCCTAGAGTAGGAAATGGCAACTCACTCCAGTATTCTTGCCTGGAGAAACCCATGGACAGAGGAGGCTTTGGGGCTTCAGTCCAAGGGGTCACAAAGAGCTGGGCATGACTGAGTATGCACTCACAGCACAACAACATATACATACAGAGGAATACTGCTGCTGCTAAGTCGCTTCAGTCGTGTCCAACTCTGTGCGACCCCATAGACCGCAGCCCACCAGGCTCACCCGACCCTGGGATTCTCCAGGCAAGAACACTGGAGTGGGTTGCCATTTCCTTCTCCAATGCATGAAAGTGAAAAGTGTTATGCACCAAGCCCGTATCTCCGAACCGACCGAGAGAGTGAACAAGTCCACCACAGTAATGCAAAGGCAAGAAGGGAATTTTATTTCTAGTGCGCTAGGGCTCAAGTCTCATCCGACACGGCAGAATCTGATGAGAGCCCCGAGCAAAGGAGTATGGCGGCTTATATACAGGCAGTTCTTTGTCTCAGTTACAGGAGTAGCTGGCGTTACATGATTGGCTAGGCAGGATGAGCGCATGTCCTGTCTCTTTCTGGTTGGTGTGTATGGGAAGTCTTCCTAATTTGGTCAAGGAATGCTGTTTTTTTTTTCACAGCTAACAGGAAACATGACTCAGGTCCCTGGTGCTATGCACCTCACTGAGCCGTCCGGCCTGCCTGACATTCCCCCCTGTTCTTAGATCATACAGAGGAATCTTCCTCTGGTTCCTGAGACACAGTCTGATATTGTTGCCGAAGCACGAACAGCTGTACTGTATTTATGCGCTCCTTTACAAAGGCTACAAGTCTATTGATAATGCGTGGGCCAAAGGTAAGCATTAATAGAAGTACTAATAGGGGTCCCAGCAATGTGGAGATTAGGGTGGTCAACCAAGGGGACTGTTGAAACCAAGACTCAAACCACCCTTGTTGAGTCTCACGTTTTCTTTTACGTTGGCTTAATCCTGCTCTCACTTTGGCCATAGATTCCCTGACTATTCCGGTGTGATCAGCATAAAAACAGCACTCTTCTCCTAGGGCTGCACAAAGTCCTCCTTGTTGCAGAAAAAGCAGATCTAAACCTCTCCTGTTTTGCAGGACCACTTCAGATAGTGAAGTTAAAGATGATTCTAAATGACTAATAGATTGTTCTATATGGGTAATGTCTTCATCTATGGCTGCTCTTAAAGAGTTAAATCCTTGGCTTTGCATGGACAGAGCTGCTATTCCAGTTCCGGCCCCGGCTATTCCCAGACCGAACATAGTTGCTATGGTTATGGCAGTAATGGGCTCTCTCTTAACTTTATAAGCTCTTTCTTGTTGATTAAGAGTCAATTTGTGGGCCCAATAATTATATACAGCTTCTTCTGCTCGATACAGTATCTTTGGTATCACAGCCACCATAACACAGAATTTTTTTTTAGGGTCAAAGATTGAGCTGTGTAAGCATGGAGTCGGCCCCGTGTGTGAACAGACCCACCATCCTCCCATCCGTGGTATTAGCCACCTGGCTATGGGCAAGTCCGTAGGCTCAATGACATGCGCACACAGTGGAGACCTCTCTGATAATATCTTGCCCGTACATAACCCTTTTCCCCATACCTCTCTCATTGTAAGGCCTACTTTTCATTCTCCCCATCGACACTGGGGAGGATCAGTGCCGTTGGCCAGGTCGTAAGAGGCGTTGAGGCCTACTGCCTCTTAATAAGGGGGAATTAAGTTGTAACATAACCAACAGGATTTAGTTGCCTCAGGATGGGTTTGATTTAAGGTAGCATAAGCTGCCTTTACTAATTTCCATAGTGGATCTGTTTGTCCAAGTTTAGCAAGGGGGCCCGCCTCTGGGTCTTTTGTTGGTCCCTGGGATGTAGGTAGGGAGGTTGTCGGGTAGAGAGTTGCATGGACCTGTTCAACGGGGTTTGGACCGATACTATACATTTGTACTGGTTCTAAAACTTGACTCACAATAATGATCCCATTATAAGTAGTTAGGTCATTTCTGCTCTGAAGACCCCATGATATCCCATTGACCCAGGCCTTCTCTTTTTTTGCTTTGTCAATGTTAAACCTTATTTTTACCTGGGCAAAGTTATGATCCTTTCCCCAATCGGAGTACGGAGGTACAGGTCCTACAAATGAGAAGTTAAGCAAGTCCCGATTTCCTACATCCCACCGTCTATACCCTGGAGTCTCTGACCCATCATTAGAAGTTACGCAGCCCCAAGATTTACAATAAGAGTCCTGTATCCCCCCACAGATCTTCCAGTTGTGCCTGGGTGCACCTGAACATGCCCAGAATGCATGATTCCGGAGGTAGCCCCTCTTCCAAGGTACATTTACCACTGGCTTAAGGTCAAAGTATAAGTCTGGCCACCAAGTATTTGGTGGATGTATTGTGGTGGTGGAGTTAAGCATCTCACGTGTTAGTCCATTTTGCAGTTTCCAGGTGATTTTGACAGGTCGGTGTGGGTTCACGCTGGCAGCTTCGGAGCAGAGTAACATGGTCATCCATAAGATGGTCCAGACGAGTTGCCTTGGTCCTGTCGATGACGCCGGAGCTCCAGCCTCAGGGGGTTGGACGGGTGCAGAGACGCTTCCCATTCTTTTTTAGCATCTTCCTGCTCTGCTGAAGTAGCTGGGCGTAGGTGGTTGCAATGCATCCAAGGCCCGATACCGTCGACCTTTAGGGCAGTTGGGGTGGTAAGAAGAACAACATAAGGACCCTTCCATTTAGGTTCTAGTGCCTTGGTGTGGTGCCTTTTGACCCACACCCAATCTCCGGGGCCGATGTTATGTGAGGGGATAGTCCCCTTGTTTTGACCCTCATGTATTTCCCGGAGCAGTTTCCAGACGCGAGAATGCACTTTGCCCAAAGCCATCAAAGCCTCCTGGAATTGCCCCAAAGTAGGAGGTGGAAGTTTCTTTCCTTCAAATATTGGACATACAGGGGGAGGTCGCCCATACAGAATTTCAAATGGGGTCAGATTAAGCTGATAAGGAGTATTACGTGCGTGAAAGAGGGCGAAGGGAAGGAGAGTCACCCAGTCCCCGCCAGTCTGTATAGCCAATTTAGTTTAAGTTTCCTTTAGGGTCCAATTCATTCTTTTAACTTGCATCGAGCTCTGTGGGCTGTATTTACAATGTAATTTCCATTTGGTCCCCAGAGCTAGGGCAAGGCTCTGAACTATTTGGCTCACAAAAGCAGGTCCATTATCAGAGCCAACAGTCACCGGCAGGCCAAACCTGGGAACTATTTCTTTTAAAATCTTTTTAGCCACTACCATTGTAGTTTCTCCCTTAGTAGGAAAAGCTTCTACCCACCCTGAGGAGGTATCTACCAACACTAACAAGTACCGGTAACCATACTTGCTTGGCCTTACCTCGGTGAAATCTATTTCCCAGTGCTGCCCTGGCCCTTCTCCCCGATACCTCAGTCCTGCATGTTGCCTCTTTCCTGGCCTCATCTGTTGACATGCCTTACAAGCATGTACTATGTTCTTCACAGTTGTTTGGTGCCGGGGGAATCGCAGGCACGCAGTTTGAAAAAGCATCAGAGTCTTTTTCTCTCCCAGATGAGTAGACGAGTGTAGATGCTCACACAGTTGCCGTCCGAACTGAGCAGGGAGTATCAAGTAACCATCGGAGTCTCGGTACCATCCATCCTCTCTTTGTTGGAGGTTGGGATGTTCCTGGATCCAGGCAAGGTCTGTGGATGAATACTCAGGGGTTGGAGGCAAAGTTCCCATACCTGGGGGTGGAAGTCTGATCGCCAACACCGGAGTGATAAAATCTTTATCAGCTGCTTTTCGAGCTGCCAGATCTGCGGCACGATTTCCTCGTGCCGTGGGGCTGTCCCCTTTTAGATGTCCAGGTACATGTACTATTGACACAGCCTGAGGCAACTGCACAGCCTCCAGAAGTCGACGGATTTCTGGCAAGTTTTTAATCTCTTTTCCATCAGCTGTCAAAAACCCCCGTTCCCAATATACCGGGCCCTGGATGTGTACCGTGCCAAAAGCATAGCGACTGTCAGTAAAGGTAGTTATTTTTTTTTTCTTTAGCTCTCTCTAATGCTTGAATCAGGGCAATTAACTCTGCTCTTTGTGCTGAGGTGTCTGGGGAAAGAGTCTCCGCCCATATCGTCCGTCCAGAATCATCTACCACTGAGGCCCCCGCCCGTCTCTGTCCATCTTTTACATAACTGCTTCCATCTGTAAACCATATTAGCTCACTGTTATCCAGTGGCGTATCTGTTAAGTCCTTCCATATTGCCATTACCCCAGCCAGTATCTCATCACAATCTTGGAGGGGGCTATCCTCCTCCAGACTGGGCAAAAGAGTAGCTGGGTTTAGAGTGCAGGACGTTTGAAAATGAATCTGTGAGGTGTCAAGTAGCAGGGCCTGGTAGTGTGTCAAGCAGGCATTGGAAATCCATTTACCCTGGGGTTGTTTCAGAACTCTCTCTATAGCATGAGGAGTGTAGACCAAGAGTCTCTGTCCATAAGTCAGTTTATCAGCATCCTGGACTAGGAGCACGGTGGCCGCAATGATTCGGAGGCAAGGTGGCCATCCAGCTGCCACTGGGTCCAATTTCTTGGAAAGGTAAGCTATGGGACGCTTCCAAGTTCCCCACTTCTGTGTTAGTACCCCTTTTCCTATCCCTCGCCTTTCATCTATAAATTTGGAAAGGCTTAGATGGGTCAGGAAGGGCAAGGGCAGGAGCTTCCAGCAAGGCATGCCTGAGCTCCTGAAAGGCCGTTTTCATTGACTCAGTCCATTTCCAGTCTTTGTTTTCTTTGGTCCCTTCATACAGGGGCCTGGCCTTTTCTGCAAACCCCAAGATCCATAATCGGCAATATCCCACAGTTCCCAGAAATTCTCTCACTTGTCTAGGGTTGGCCGGCTCAGGGATCTGGAGGATGGTTTCTTTCATAGCCTGTATTAGCCACCTCTGGCCCTGTTTTATTTTATAACCGAGGTATGTAACCTCTTGCTTGGCAATCTGGGCCTTTTTGGCACTGGCCCTGTAACCTAAAGTCCCCAAGGTTTGGAGAAGGTCACCTGTTGCCTCTTGGCACTCTTTTTCTGTAGTCACTGCCAGCATAAGGTCATCAACATATTGTGATAAAACAATGGTAGGGTGTTCAACCTGATACTCATGGAGGTCTTCATCCAAGCCCTCGTTAAACAACGTGGGTGAGTTTTTGAAACCCTGTGGTAAGCGAGTCCACGTCAGCTGCACAGGAGTCTGACCACCGTCTTCCTGCCATTCGAAGGCGAAGATCTCTTGGCTTGCAAGGGCAAGAGGCAGACTGAAAAAGGCATCTTTTAAATCTAAAACAGTATACCAAACGTAGCTTGGTGGCAAGCTGCTTAGCAATGTATAAGGGTTAGGAACTGTAGGATGAATATCATTCACCCGTTTGTTGACTTCTCGCAGGTCTTGAACTGGTCTAAAATCAGTTCCCCCAGGCTTCTTTACGGGAAGCAGGGGAGTGTTCCATGGGGACCGGCACTTTCTCAAGACCCCAGCGTCTATGAGGTGTTGTATGTGAGGAGTAATTCCTTGCAGAGCCTCTTGACTCATGGGATACTGCCGCACTCTCACCGGTGTGGCATTGGCTTTCAGTTCCACAATAATAGGGGGCCCCTGTTTGGCCAGTCCCATTCCTGCTGTTTCAGCCCAGGCCTGAGGGTATCTCTGAACCCATGGCTGTACTTTGGGACTTATTGTCGCTGGGGCCTCTGGCAAATACAGTCTGTATTCATCCTTTAATGCCAGAGACAAGACCTGAAGAGGATGCCCGGTTCCATCTAAAACTGACACTTGCCCGTGGTCGAAATGAATTTGGGCATTTACTTTAGACAGTAAATCTCTTCCCAGCAAGGGCGCTGGACACTCAGGTATCACCAGAAAGGAATGGGTCACTTGGTGGGCCCCCAAGTTCACATGCCATTTTGTAGTCCATCCATATCGCTTAGTCCCGGTTGCTCCCTGTACTCAGCTACTTTTCTTAGATATGGGTCCATCTCTTTGGTTTAAGACTGAGTATTGAGCTCCTGTATCCACCATGAAGCCAACCGGTTTCCCCTCCACATTTATAGTTACCCAGGACTCGGGGAAGGGCATCGAGCCTTGACCCCCCTAGTCACTATCCTCACCCACGTAGAGGATATGACTGTCTGGAGAGGGAGTCTCATTCTTGGGATTTTGGGGCCCCTCTTTTAGGTTTTTCTTGGGGCATTTATCTTTCCAATGTCCAATCTCCTTACAAAACACACATTGGTTTTTTTCAAGCTTATGCCTTGCAGGTTTTTCCTCAGTCTTTGAGTCTAGCTTTTTCCCTTTTTGGAACCTATTTTTGTTTTCAACTCCGGCGAAAAATATCTGGGCCAGCTCTTTCTGGTTCTTACGGTTTTCTTCAGCTCTAAATTCTCTTTCTTCCCTTCTAATGCGGTCCTCTCTCTCCTCTGGGGTCTCTCTATGATTGAAAACTCTCTCTGCTGCCCTCACCAGATCTTGCAGGGACTGGTCACCCAGCCTCTCTACCTTTTGTAACCTTCTCCTAATATCGGGGGCTGCCTGATTCACAAATGCTAGCATAACTGCTGCTCGAGACTCATCTGCCTGTGGGTCCATAGGAGTATACTGTCTAAAAGCTTCCATTATCCTTTCAAGGAAGGCTGCCGGGCTCTCATTTGGCTCTTGCCTCACTGAATTTACCTTGGCCAAATTAGTTGGCTTTCTGGTGGCCGCTCTAAGGCCAGCCATAAGGGTCTGGTGGTACACTTGGAGACGCTCCCTACCTTCATCGCGTTTGAAGTCCCAGTTGGGTCGCACCAAGGGGAACCCCTCCTTAATGAGGTTAGGCTGTATTGTGGGCCTCCCATCTACCCCCGGCATGTTCTTCCGAGCTTCTAACAGGATTCGCTCACACTCCTCTGTAGTGAAAAGCACCTGTAACAGTTGCTGACAATCATCCCAAGTGGGGTTGTGAGTAAAGAGGATAGATTCTAAAAGATCAATGAGACCCTGCAGTTTTTCAGAGAAAGAGGGAGTCTGGGTTTTCCAATTGTACAAATCACTAGTGGAAAAGGGCCAATACTGATATGTCTGTTTCCCACCCTCTCTGGCTGGCCCCGCCCAGACCGGAAACACGTGAACAGTGGAGGAGGGAATTTCCGGGCCTTCTTCTTCCGCTGTGCTGGCCATTTCCCTTGCTCTTCCCTGAGTTCCCTGGGTGGGGCCCCCTTCCCTAGGAGGAGCCGAGAGCTCTGCCCTCCTCCGGGCTTCTCCCGATGAAACTTGTGGAACCTGTGGAAGCAAGGGCGGATGTGGATCCGTGTACAGGGGTGGGAAAAACTCTGTTTCCAGGTCAATCAGATTAGGATACAGAGAAGATTCCTGGAACACCGGCTTAGGTCGTTTTTCATCCAGTTTTTCTTCTTTTTCTTCAGAAGCTTTCATGACTATCACCTGTGGGTTTAGTGAGGTTGGAGTCAGGGAAGAGGGGACAGGGAGGTTTAGGAGGTTTAGAAGGAGCGAGAACAAAGGGTTTAAGCCATTTTGGCGGGTTTCTCACTAGATCCTGCCAGACCAGAATGTAGGGAGTCTGATCTGGGTGCCCTGCAGGACTAGGGGTAAGCACCCTCTCTTTAACTGCCTGGATAATTGGGGATTGAAGGTTCCCTCTTGTGGCCATCTGACATCAAAGGTGGGCCACTCAGCGGAACAGAAAGTCACCAGTTTGCTCTTCTTCACCAGTAACAAAAGATTCTGAGTTCTAGACTTAAAATCAGAAAAATGGTCAGTCATCAGAGACAGCAGAGTAGAAGTAGATTGCCCCATGGGTACAGAGAACATGGACAATGACAACAAGACTCACACGGACAGTGCCGGCACACAGAGTCACAAAAACGACACAACAGATTCCAACTCTCAATATTACTTTCAGTCTCCTTTATAGCACTAGAGACCCCTTCTCTACTTGCAAGTGTCTTACTGTCAGGACGTCCTCAGTGCCAGCTGCCCTCCCGGTTCGCTACCGGGGACCCGGCCTTACGCTGGACTTGCCTCTTCACTTTACACCTAGATGCCTCCCCAGTACGATACTGGGCCCTGGACTTAATCTAGGCCTCTGCACTGCTAGCACCGGTGCTCAGAGCTCTCAACTCCTAACGAGATTATTCCCTTCTACCAGGAGAGTTGTCCTTCCCAGTAGGCCAGAGATCCTGGACGAGCTCCCAAATGTTATGCACCAAGCCCGTATCGCCGAACTGACCAAGAGAGTGAACAAGTCCACCACAGTAATGCAAAGGCAAGAAGGGAATTTTATTTCTAGTGCGCTAGGGCTCAAGTCTCATCCGACATGGCAGAATCTGAAGAGAGCCCTGAACAAAGGAGTATGGCGGCTTATATACAGGCAGTTCTTTGTCTCAGTTACAGGAGTAGCTGGCGTTGCATGATTGGCTAGGCAGGATGAGCGCATGTCCTGTCTCTTTCTGGTTGGTGTGTATGGGAAGTCTTCCTAATTTGGTCAAGGAATGCTGTTTTTTTTCCCAGCTAACAGGAAACATGACTCAGGTCCCTGGTGCTATGCACCTCACTGAGCCGTCCGGCCTGCCTGACAAAAAGTGAAAGGGAAGTCGCTCAGTCGTGTCCGACTCTTGGCGACCCCATGGACTGCAGCCTACCAGGCTTCTCCGTCCATGGGATTTTCCAGGCAAGAGGACTGGAGTGGGGTGCCATCGCCTTCTGTACTCATCAAGAAAAAGAAATAAACTACTGACACATGCAATAGTATGAATAAATTCCAAAATCTTTCTGAGAGAGAGAAGCAAAACAAAACAGAAGCCAGACACATTTCGATTCATACTGTGTGATTCCATTCAAATGGATTCTGAAAAAAGTGAAATCTGTAGTGTTAGGAATCAAATCAGTGCCTGCTTAGAGCCATGAAGTGGATTTTGGAGGTGGTGCAAGTGCATTAGGGGAATGGCATTCAATAAAAGGGGACTCAAGGGAACTTTGAGTTATGAAAACTCCTTTATCTTGATTGTGGTGGTGGTTATGTGGGTTATATAAGCATACATTTATCAAAAATCATCAAACTCTACATTTAAAATGGTTGACTCAATATGTATAAATTACATATCAGTAAAACTGAATCAGAAAAAAAAAACATAATCAGAGAAAGTTGTTTTTTAAAGAAAAGAACTATACGTACTTAATAAGAAAAAAAAAAATCCACTGGGGCCCTGGAGTAACTGTTGAAATTCTGAACTCTTTGAAAAAACTATAATGAAAATATTCCAAGTTAAAGATTAAGACAAAAATTTTAGAAACTTAGACACTAAAAGACAAATTAATAAAATCATATTGGTATCAGGGGCTTCCTACATGGCGCTAGTGGTAAAGAACCTGCCAATGCAGGAGACGTAGCGACGTGGGTTCAATCCCTGGGTCAGGAAAATACCATGGAGGAGGGCATGGCAACCCACTTCAATATTCTTGTCTGGAGAATCTCATGGACAGAGGAGCCTTGTGGGCTATAGTCCATAGGGTCACAAAGAGTCAGACATGACTGAAGCGACTTAGCATTCATGTACATTGGGATCAGACATCTAAAAGTCAACATACAAAGAAAGTTAGCAATGCAGCAGCATTTGAATAAACTTTGAGAAAAGAAAGTATGATACAAGTATATTCTATCCAATTAAGCTACTGTTCAACTGTCAAGGCCACAAATACTAAGTTTACACCTGAAAGGACTCGGGCTGTCTCATGAGCCTTTCTAGAGGAAACTACCAGGGGATGATCTTCATTCAACCAAGAGATAATGTGCAATTTTTGGTGAAAATGCTCATGGTAAACATTCAGTATGTTTAATTATAGATGTAAGATTAAAACAAGGGTGAGGAAAAGAGTGAGAGGATTGTATATAAGTATGATCTCATAAAGTACAAAGAATTCAACTTTTAAAATGGAGAAAAAGAGGGATTGAAAATGGGAAAGTAAAATAAGTTCCTTTTTTTTGAAATGGGAATAAAAAACAAAAGATAATCATTTAATATTGGCCAACCAACTAGTAAAAGGGAAAGCAAGAAAGAAGCGGGGATTATGATGCTCTAAAGGGTAAAAATAAAAGATAATTGCTAGGACAAACAAAACAAAACTCCCTTTAAAAAATTAAAGCAAAGAAATTTATGTGGAAAAAAAAACAAACATTTATTTTAACTTCCCAGAAATAGTCAATGGTTAGAACTAAAATCCTTTCCAACCGCTCCCTCCACACCCTCTCTCCCCCCTTCTCTTTCTCTCCTATCCATTCTTTCTCTCTCCACGTGTATTATTAGTGCAAACCAGGACTGCCAGGCTGTATTTTCATTTCGTAGTTCATCATGAGCATTATCCATGCCAACAAACGTTCCCCAAAAATGATGACTTCCAATAAATTCTTATATATTTCACATATTGGATGAATTAACATATTTGCTCTTCTGAAATCTTCATGCTTCATCCTATGATCAAGCACCCATACATTTATTCAGTCATTCAGCATATATGTATAAGTTGCCTGCCGCATGCAGTACATCTGTGGGCAGGATAAAAGTATTCTCTGCCCTCCCTAGGAAGGCAGTTAAATAATTACATGTGTGATTAATGTTAATAATATAGAAGTTCAGAGAAATGTGGGGGGTCCAGTTAAATGGATTTTTCTCAACCTTGAGATGAAGCCTAGGTCTAGTTTTGGTATTACTCTAGAGGGAAGTGAAGTTTGAAATGAAGGATAGTAGGACGTCCATGGTGGTCCAGTGGCTAAGACTCTATGCTTCCAATGCAGGGAGCATGAGTTTGACCCCTAGCTGGGGAACTAAGATTCCACACACCATAACATGGTCCAAAAAAAAAAAAAAAAGCATAGCAATGTGAAGTGGGCCTGGAATCAGGAGCTAGGGATCATCTGGTTGTACTTTCTTATCATTTCCATTTTTCTATCATATCTAAGGTCATACCTTTGACTTTTTCCCCCTCTCTGAATAGACTGTATACTTACTTTTTAATTCTAGAAGATGTTGAACCTATTTTTTTTCTCTAATTATGGTGTTTTAACTCTTCTTTGTGTTAAGATGAGAAAATAATTTTTCTGGCTTCCTTCTCTCTTGCCTGTCTTTATAAATTTTGTTGTTGTTATGAACTGATTCAGATTTTATGAATTATAATGTATCTTTATGAACTGATCCAGATTTTATGAATTATAATGCATCTTTCATATTCTTTAAAGAATTATCTTGGACATTTGCTATATTTTATGAACATTTTAATGACTGTCTCTACACATAAATGGTTGTTGAGCTATTTTATACCACAATTTGTCCATTTTTGGTTCCTTATCTTGACTAATTTTTTGGTGGGCTGTAATATTTCAAATGTTCTTTCTTCCAGAAAAGCGATACCCTTATTGATATTTATATACATCTTTTGCATAACATTTTAAAGGAAGATCAGAGTAATTTAATCAATGAAGAACTCATCATGTTTGGGCAAGATTTACTCTTAAAAACTGAAGTGCTGATCATGAACAATCAGTTTAAATTCCATTTAAAATCCACAACAGTCAAGTCTATAGAGACAAAGAATAGATCATTGATTGTCTGAGGCTGTGGGGCTAGGGAGATCAGATGTGAGGCTAGGTGACATGGTGTGGGATTTCATTTGGGGATAAGGAAAATGTTATAAAATGCGTTGTGGTGGTGAACACACAACTTTGTAAGTATATCGTCATTAAATTGCACAGTTTACTCGAATGAATTATGTGGTTTGTGAATTTTATCTCCATAAAGCTGTAAAAAAATGAATTAGCTTCTTATTTTCACGATTTAGTTGTCTATTGTTCACTGAAATTCCTCTTCTTTTCCCAAAACTGGAGGCATCATCTGATCATTTCCAGGCTTTTGGCAATCGCTTCTCTTCACCATCGTTTCAAACTCAGAGTATGAACTTGATAAAAATCGTAGCCTCGTAAGCATTTCATGCAGACCCAGCTGGATATAATACTATGGATTTAAAGTTCATTTCTAATATTGACTCTTAGTTCTATTTCGCTATTATCTGCCTCTCTGAAGTCTAAGGTTATGCCCTCCTCACACTTTCACCCCTTAGCCAAATAAGCTATTACTAGTGGATCTTATCAACGAATTCATGTTCTTGGATAAAGTCTTACTTATACTCTGACCCCCAGGAAACATCACATTCTGCAGAAACTTCATCACAATTGCAAAAACCCTTAAGCCAAAGAACAAAAGTTCTAATGGTGGGATTTAAGGCAATGGAAGAGATTAGAGAGGTGTTTGGCAACATAAAGCGATTTTCAAGTACACTGAAATCAGGACACAAGGCCATACCTCTCACTGAGTCTGGCTCTTGAGTGATCCTGGTTTACACTTCCATCCTCTACATTAAATCTTGGGACCATTAAGGCTAGAATTTCTTCCAAAAATTCCTCTTGCCTAACCTGGGTGGGTTTCATGACATTTTCCCATTTAGTTTGCTTTTTTCTCTCCCATGGCTGTCTGCTCTGCAAACCACTGTCAATGGAAGATGTTGGAGTCTGCTGTTATCAGGAAAGTAATAAGTTCAAATAGTTCTCTTTTCTTCATTTATGTTACTTTATTGAAACCTTTTTATGAACTTTGGCATTTTTTACTCTTTATCTAAAATAATGCTGAAGATGCCTAAGATTTCAGACAAGATGTTTATGAAGCCTTAGGAAAAAACCATTAAAAAAACAGAACCAGAGAAATCATGCTTTAAAAAAATTGCCTATATTATCCTGGGAATTTTTTGTAGTAACTAGAGAAAGAGAACAAAAGGCTATACAGCGAAATTTTAAAATTAATTTGGCACCACTCAGGAATGTCTGGAAGTCTGTGGAATGAAATCATGGATAACCCTTACCAGTGAACATCAGCTGAAAAAAAACTTATCATCCTTGGGAGCTGAAAGAATGAAGACAGAATCTAGGGCTTTAGAAGAGATTACCAGGACCCTACCATCTACTAATCCTCCACCCCCAATCCAATCATTAGGGCTGAATCAATATACTCCCTCACTGCTAATAGTCAAATCCTTTTTTGAAGAAAGATGCTCCTTTAATCCCAAGTAATCTGCTGCTCTTTTACACACTCAATTAAATCTTCAGCTGTCTTTTTGGATTATTTTAACATTCCTCTGTTCAATATAGCCTTCCTTCTTCCTCTTGTGTCCTTGGAAAAGAAAATTTATCATCCTTCTCTGAGTTTCAATGTTGTTCATTATGGTTCTTCAAAGATTGTAAATCAACTAACTTCAATTTTTAAAAAATAATAACTAAAAAGGGAAGTCCCTTGGCCATAAAACTTCCTAATAAAAATTATTCACAAGAAATTTTTCAAAATTAAAAAAAAAAAGAACCTTTTATTTGTCTCCCCTGCCCTTTTGCAGCTTCTCAGGGAGGCGCAAGTGTCAGCTGTTGAGGCAGTTTTTAATTATTGACTCATCAGACTTGGCCTTCCCCGGGGACAGGAAATCTGCTTTCTCACATTTGTGTTATTGAGGGCAATGCCTAAGATATGATAAATAAATAACTGCGCGTGATGAATGTCTGATCCTCCGTAGGCCACACGAGAAAACTTCTGTCAAAGCAGCCATGCTTCTTTCTCCTTTTAACAAGGCGTCCTCACCGAAGCTGCCACAGCTGCTGCCGTGGAACAATAAGCAAATGCTTCAAGCACCCATTTTTCCTGTGTTTGGAAAAAGAAGGGTGGCAGCCTTCATAAATCCTAAGTGGTGGGGCCTGTCTGTTTTCATCCTTTCTCTGGTTCATTTTAAAGGAAGAAGAACAGAAGTGAGATTTCCTCTCTGGAGATCTAGATGCCTGTCCTTGATTCATCATTGTGGGACTTCAGGCAACCCACAGTCTTTCTAATTTTCAGTTTCCTTTCTCTAAAAAATATGCGTATTACTTTACCCTGCTTACACTGCATCAGTGTTGTAAGAAGGCAATGAAATGATATGCATGGAAAATGTACAAATATGAATGTTGATTAGCATCATTATTAAGAGGTGTTTTTTCTCTTTCACTCATTCTTTCATTTGACAGATATTCATTTTTAGGTCTATGAAAGCTGGGTTTTAGTTTTGTTCACTGCTATGTCCTGTTACTGAAAACACCACCTCACACATGGTCAACACTCATTAAATATTGAAGAAAATGAATGGATGAAGGAATTAAGAAGTGAGCTAAGTGTCCACCATGCAGTTACTGAGCCAGATACTGGCTAATATAAAAGTGGATAAAACAGGCATGACCTATTTAAAAGTGCCCCCTCTCTTCCACAATTAATGATTTTTGCCCCTCAATTCAACCTATTATCCTGTTCATAATCTAATTTCTGCTTTCTCTTTGTTTTCTCTGGCTTGCTTTGTTTCCTCCCATGATTTTATCTTGGCATTTCAGAAGAACATTATTCAAAGTTTAGAAAGCTATATAATTCAGTGTGAAATCTGATTTTAGTTTTTGATGCTATCTAATTGTTCCAGTTAAGTGTACTTTATTTATGTATATATTATCAAAACATTTTAATTTTATATTTTGTTCTCTGTTCTAAATAAGTCATAAAAATTTCTACATGGGAAAGAGAATACAGGCATGACCTCTGCCCTTATGGGATTTATTCAGTGATTTATCCTTAAGTATGATGTTAGTTGCAAGCATTTTTATAGATACTATTTTTCAGAATGAGGAACCTTTCTTCTATTCCCAGTTTGCCAAAGACTTTTACTGGAAAAAGTGTTGGATTGTGCCAAATACTATTCTGCATCTAATGAGATAACAATATGAATTTTCCTAAATCTATTAATATGTCAAGTTACTTTCATTGCCTTATCTTCTTCTTTTTTTTTTGTTTCTTCTTTATTTCTTGAGGTATAGTTGATTTACAATATTGTGTTAATTTCAGGTGTACAGCAAAGTGATTCAGTTAAACATATGTGTATGTTTTTCAGATTATTTTATGTTATAGGTTATTACAAGATATTAAATAAAGTTTCCCAAAGTATATAGTAAACTTTTGTTGTCTGTCTAGTTTGTATATGGTCATCTGCATCTGTTCATCTGATACTCCCGACCTGTCACTCTCCTCTTCCACTTTTGTAAGTTTGTTTCCTATGTCTATGAATATGTTGTGTAAATAAGCACTGTTGTTTAGAGTCACAATAGTGATGTCACACAATATGTCTTTCTCAGTCTGACTTCATTTAGCATGACAATTTTTACGTCCATCTATGTTGTTGCAAATGGCTGTGTTTCATTCTTTTTATGACTGAATAATATTCCCAATCTTGCTTTTCAAAAGTGGGGCTTTTGAGTAAGCCCCACTTGTTTATGAAATGTTACCATTTTAAATATTGATGAACTTCATTTGCAAAAGTATATTATTAAAGTTTGGTCTCTATGTTCATGACACATATTTGTGTATAATGTGTTTATTGTTGGATTCCCTTTGTCAGGCTTTAAAATCAGTACTTTGCTATCCTAATGAAACAACTTGGTATGTTTCCTTCCCTACTTTCTCAAAGTATTTCTATAGGATTAATAGTATTACCTTCTTAAATGTTTGATAAAATGCATCACTTAAGTATCACTGGGCCTGAAATTTTCTTCTTGGCAGCATTTTTAATAGATGACAAAATTATTTTAATGAGTATATGACTCTTCAGATTTTATCCTATACCATTTGGGGTAGGTTTTAAATCTCAAGGGATTTATCCATTTTATCTGAGTTGTCAAATTTAGTAGAAAAAATTGTTGATAACATTCCCTTAATACCATTTAATATCTGTACCTCTATTCTGATATTCCATTTTTCATTCAATATTGATAATTTATGTCTTTCTTCTTTGAAAGGAATGCCTATTCACGTCTTCTACCCACTTTTAATCAAATGGTTCTGATAGTGAACTGTATTAGTTCTTTGTACATTTTGTATATTAACCCATTATCAGATATATTATTTGTAAATATTTCTCCCTATCAGTGGTTCTTTTCAGTTATGTTGATGATTTCTTTTGATGTGCAAAATCTTTTTAGTTTGAAGTGGTCCCCTTTGCTTATTTTTGCTTTGTTTTTGTTGCTGATAAAATAGATCCTATAGATACATAGGACGCCAAGATTGATAAAGAGCATAATGTGGCTTTTCTAGGAGTTTTATTGTTTCAAGTCTTACATTTAAGTCTTTAATCCATTTTGACTTTATTTTTCTACACTTTTTGAGAAAATGATCTAGTTTTATTCCTTTACATGTAGCTGTCCCATTTTCCCAACACCACTTGTTGAAGAGACAGTATTTTCTCCATTGTATGCTCTTGTCTCCTTTGTTGTACATTCAGTTAAGTTCAGTTCAGTTCAGTCACTCAGTCGTGTCCGACTCTTTGCAACCCCATGAATTGCAGCACACCAGGCCTCCCTGTCCATCACCAACTCCCGGAGTTCACTCAGACCCAGGTCCATCGAGTCGGTGATGCCATCCACCCATCTCATCCTCTGTCGTCCCCTTCTCCTCCTGCCCCCAATCCCTCCCAGCATCAGATTCTTTTCCAATGAGTCAACTCTTCACATGAGGTGGCCAAAGTACTGGAGTTTCAGCTTCAGCATCATTCCCTCCAAAGAACAACCAAGGCTGATCCCCTTCAGAATGGACTGGTTGGATCTCCTTGCAGTCCAAGAGTCTTCTCCAACACCACAGTTCAAAAGCATCAATTCTTTGGCTCTCAGCCTTCTTCACAGTCCAAATCTCACATCCATACATGACCACTGGAAAAACCATAGTCTTGACTAGACAGACCTTTGTTGGCAAAGTACCTATAGAAATGGGCAAAAGGTAAAAAAGAAACAACCCTAACCAAAGACAATGATCATGTCACTTTAAACAAGTTTTCTTGTAAATGAAATGTCTCTGTTTTTCAATATGCTATCTAGGCTGGTCATAACTTTCCTTCCAAGGAGTAAATGTCTTTTAATTTCATGGCTTCAGTCACCATCTGCAGTGATTTTGGAGCCCCAAAAAATAAATTCTGACAGTTTCCACTGTTTCCCCATCTATTTCCCATGAAGTGATGGGACCAGATGCCATGATCTTCGTTTTCTGAATGTTGAGCTATAAGCCAACTTTTTCACTCTCCTCTTTCACTTTCATCAAGAGGCTTTTTAGCTCCTCTTCCCTTTCTGCCATAAAGGTGGTGTCATCTGCATATCTGAAGTGATTGATATTTCTGCCGGCTATCTTGATTCCAGCTTGTGCTTCTTCCAGCCCAGTGTTTCTCATGATGTACTCTGCATAGAAGTTAAATAAGCAGGGTGACAATATACAGCCTTGATGTACTCCTTTTCCTATTTGGAACCAGTCTGTTGTTCCATGTCCAGTTCTAACTGTTGCTTCCTGACCTGCATACAGGTTTCTCAAGAGGCAGGTCAGGTGGTCTGGTATTCTCATCTCTTTCAGAATTTTCCAGAGTTTATTGTGATCCACAGAGTCAAAGGCTTTGGCATAGTCAATAAAGCAGAAGTAGATGTTTTTCTGGACATTAATTGACATTAATTGTGTATGGGCTTCTTTCTGAGTTCTCTTTTCTGTTTCATGGATCCCTATGTTTGTTTTTGTGCCAGTACCATACTTTTTGATTATTAAAGCTTTGAGGTATAGTCTGAAGTTAGGGACTGTGATGCAGATTCCTGCATCAGTTTCTGCTTGTGAGTCTCTTCTCCAATAAGTTGTTACTCTCTGTATGTTCCTGCCTGTCTCACCATGTGATGGGGTCAGTGGTTTGCCCTCTGTTCTCAGCTCACTAATGGAGTCTAGAAGAGATATTGAATTTTTCAGTCTGTTCAACATTTTTGCTGTGTTTAGTTGCTCAGTCGTGTCTGACTCTGCAATCCCATGGGCTGTAACCCACCAGGCTCCTCTATACATAGGATTCTCCAGGCAAGAATACTGGAGTGGGTTGCATGGAATGGCAACTTTCAAGCTCCTTACATGTGGAACCAGAAACCATTACTCATCATTTTCTAAATACAACATCCCATGCACATACACACATGTTGTCATTCTCTTAACTCAAAATTCATTTCAGCTGTCATTTCTCTTTCATTTCATTTACAAGAAAACTTGCTTAAAGTGACATGCTCATTGTCTTTGGTTAGGGTCGTTTCTTTTTTACCTTGTGCCCATTTCTATAGGCATTTTGCCCATTTCTATAGGGATTTTGCCAGTAACATTTTACTGAAATTATTCTTATCAAATTCACATAAGCACTTGGTAAACCTAATGGTAAATTATTAGTTATCTTACTTAATGTAACAGTAACACTTAATGTAATTATTTACTCCTTCCTCTTGGAACTACTGGATTGGCCAAAAAGTTCGTTCGGGCTTTTCCATACGATGTTATAGAAAAACTCAAATAAACATCTTGACCAAACTTATATTTTCTTTACTTGACTTCCAGAGTATCACACTCTCATTTTCCTTCTCTGGCTGCTGCTGCTTAATTTCCTCATCTGGTTTTTCCTCATCTCCTTGCCTTCTAGATAATTTAGAACTCAGTCTTTAGACCTCCACCCTTTTGTATTTACTCTTATTATTTAGTGATCTCATCCAGGGACTTTGTTTTAAATAACATCTATATGTTGATATCTCTCAAATATATATGTCAAGACTGATCCTAGCTCATGAAATACGATGTATTTCCCACAAAAGTTTAACTCTGTTATACTCAGCATATCCTTCAGGATACAGACATTTTATTTATTTTTTAAAGATTTTTAAGAATATTTATTTAGGCTGCATAGGTCTTGGCTGCAGCAGGCAGGATCTTCCATTTTTGTTGCAGCATAAAGGACCTAGTTCTCTAAGCAGGGATTGAATCCAGGTTCTCTGCATTGGGAATGTGGTATCCTACCCACTGGACCACCAGGGAAGTTCCAGCAAATAGATATTTTAAACTTAACCTAAGTCAAACTGAATCTTTGATTTTTCCATCTAAACATATTCCATCCAGCCTTCTCCATCTCAGTTAATAGTAAATGCATGCATCTGGTTACTAGGAATTTTACTGATGACAGGGAAATATGTCAAGAGATTAGTTAGGAAAGCCTGTTACTTCCCCTACAACACATAGTCAGAATCCTCCGTTATCAAAATCACTACTATCAGCTTTCTGCCCAAGCAGCCACTTTCTCTTCTGTGAATTTTTGCCATATTCTTGTAACTTGTCTCGCTTTTTTGATTTGTCAAACCTAATCTACTCACAACATGCAACCAAGTAGGTTAGATCCTATTGCTTCTCTGCATCAACCCTCTAATGACTTTTCTCCCAACTCAGAGTAAAGGTCAAAAATCTTTCAAGAGCATGGAAGGTCCTGCACAGTCTCACCCATTCTCTCTCAAATGCCACCTCCCACTATCTCTGCTTGCTTATTCTGTCTTAGCCACACTCACCAGCTTGCTATTTACTTTCCTACATTTACCAACATTTAGGACTTTTGGAAGTAATGCTTTTATTTCCTGAAATGCTTTCCTTGGATGGTTGTGTGGCTTGTTTCTTTTCCCCCATCAGATCTTTACTTAAGTGTATTCTTAGTGAGGTTTTTCATGATCGTCTTATAACTGGAATCTTTCAACTTCTCTAACTCCCTTCTCTTTTTTATTTTTCATTTTAGGATTTATCACCTGCACACTGTGCTACATCTATCTATCTAATTTTTGTTTCTCCCTCACTAAATTTATGAATAGATTTTTGCTTGTTCTATTTACACATGTAAAATTAATATATAGTATGGTGAAGTATTACTTTCTATGTGCAAAGGAAAACGGATCTGAAATGCAAATATTAAAATGGACATTACTTGTTGAGGATTTAGAATATACCAGCCTCTAGGCTAAGAGTTTAACACATCCTATCTCTCTCATTTAATCTTCACAAAAATCCATTAGGGTAAAACTGGTCTTCCTGAATATTTCAAGTGAGAACGCTAAAGCAAGAAAGAAGAAATAATTTCCCCAAAGTCAAACATGTTGGCAAGGTCAGTTAGTATGTGAGCCCAGCCATTATGATTCTAGAGCTCATACTCTCAGCCACCACATGAAGATTTGATAAATAAAACTATAATTATGCAGATTAAGACCTTCATAATTAATTAATTAATGGCAACACATTCTTCTAGGTCTGTGAGATATAAAAAGAAGATATAAATAAATTGTCCTTCAACTAACTTTTAAAGATGCCAATAAGATGGTAAGATGGTTGTCTCAGGACATCCCTGGTGATCCAGTGTTTAGAACTCCACCCTTCCACTGCAGGGGACATGGGTGTGATCCCTGGTCTGGGACAGTGTGGCCAAAAAAATATTGTTTTTTTTCAAAAGATGACTTTATTTTTAAAGACAAACTTTCTTTAAATATTGTTAATTAGGAAAATAAAAACTTCTAAAATGTTTTTGAATGAAAAATATAAAAGCATTATACTTTTCTTTGGTATACTCCCTATTATCTGTTAGGCAATTGTTTAAGTTATAAACTGTTTTTTTTCTGTCTTGGGCAGCTTTGAATTTATAGCTCTTAAAAATTCCTAAAAGGACACAACTAAAAATTTAATGGGCATTTCAGCTAAGTCTTCTTGAATTTTGTATTAGATTTCCCCTTAGCCTTGGGTAAAGCCATAAAAAAAATTGCCTGCTTAAAAATGTAATCATCACACAGGAACCTTCCTAAAGTCAGCATCAAATAGAATAAAGTATATTTTATTAATGATACAATTCACAAAATTACCAGCCCTGCCACTCTCTGCCCTCCGGGGAAACCTCCTGCTACTATTACATGTACACCAGTCACTGGTGTTTGTTCTGTGTAATTTAACCTTCTGATTGCCTTGAATGCGTAATGAACTAGATTAAGTGAAATGCTGATGAAAAGTGTTGAAATCTGCTGGGAAGGGAGACCACTGAAATCCTTGTCTTGAGATAGAGCCTGAAGAAGGCAGAGTCCTGATATGAGGAGCTAGAATCCAGAAGGGACATGAAAACTGTTTGTTTTCACTTCCAAAAGATCCAGTCAGGCCTGGGATTCTAGGCCCCTCTCATGGAGCAGTGGCCCTGTCTCTACTTAAATGCCTTCTTCTTCTTCAACATGTATATATCTAGGACTCATGCCACATTATAACTGATCTCTTCCTTCTACTTCAGTGGTTGGTTTATCCTTAGTTTGAAACTGAAAAGCTTTCTTCCTCAAACTTGTCTCAAAGAAAGGAGGTGTGTCTAAACAATGCTGTAATAACGAAGAAATACCAAGTGAAAATTTAAATGACGTTGAGAATTGAGATGCAAAAGATAGAGCCGTGGCAATTTATGATAGCAGTTTTCCAGTATCTAACGTGCATTTCCCTACTGAGATGGAAGAAATGGTCCAAATGGCATGCTGATTGTCTGAGAGTAAATTTCTACTGAGTAACTAAATTTATGCACAAAACTAATTTGATTTATTAAACTTATTTACTCCCCCAGTGAAATTATGACTCCACTTCAGAGGACATAAGCCAATGAGAAGATAAGTTCTTATTTCTGAAGTGTCTTTGAGTGGAATGAGAAGCAAATTGTTTCAACAGAAATGAGCTTTATGTGTACGTGTGTGAGTGTGTGCACACACACATGTGTGTAAGGGCTGCTAAGGGATTTATATAACTGCAAAGCCATACTTACGCACTGGAGCTTGTGTGATTACGCTCATTTCCATCCTGTTCAGAAGCTACCCTAAAGATGCAACTCTACACGAAGCCAAACCACGTGAGATTCTGAGGGAGCTTTTAACAAGCATCACATCTGCTTTAAGACACATGCTTCACTAGCGTAGAATACTCTGACCCTGAGAGAATTCCACCCCTGATGGAAATTAGGGAATGATTCACACTACTTTCAACTATTCCTTTATTCTAATACCCCCAATAAGGTGGGGTTTTCTTTCCTTTCATTTATCCTTTAAATATCTGGAGTTAAGAGTGCTTAATTGGGCTGAATTGCATATTTGGGCATTAAAAGAATTAAATTGGCTGTTTGTAAATTGCTCCAGCTGGCCCCCAAACCATTTTGAAACACTGCATTAGACAAAAACAATTAAAACGATGTCAGGAGACAAAATATAAGGAGAGAAAGATGGATTTTTCTACTCTACTACTTTATGACTTCTGATAGAATCTTTTACCAAACTTGTTTAATCTCCAGAACCTACCTAAATATATGTGTTCAGTAAAACTTCATTGAATAAATTAATTCCTAGAAAATATTAAATATGCACATGAGAGGAGATAATCTTATGACTGTGTTTTGACTTTTAAATAGCATTTTATTAATAGATGCAAAGGACACTGATTATTCCTAAAACTTAGAGAAGGTACAGTTATCTGTACTTTATGTGAGTGTGCACGTTAGTTGCTTAGTTGTGTCCGACTCTTTGTGACCCTATAGACTGTAGCCCGCCAGGCTCCTCAGTCCATGGGATTCTCCAGGCAAGAATATTGGAGTGGGTTGCCATTTCCTTCTCCAGGGGATCTTCCCAACCCAGGGATTGAACCCTGGTCTCCTGCATTGCAGGCAGATTCTTTACCATCTGAGCCGTGAAGGAAGCCCTTATAAACCTGTCTATTTTATAGTTACACTCAGTCTTTAAGAGAAATAATACACAAAGTCATATTCAATCACACTTATGATTCATATTTTCTCATGTTATTACCCTACTCAATTCTTTCTCATATGATATAAAGAAAGGTCCGATTTCTTTCCTTCTTTCTTTCTAAGTATTTGTCTATTTGGCTGCACCAGGTCTTCGTTGCAGCATGCATGATCTTCATGCTTCATTGTGTCATGCAGGATCTTTAGCTGTGACATGTGGAAGCTAGTTCCCTGACCAGGGATCAAACCCAAGCCCCTTGCCCTGGAAGCATGGAGTCTTATCCACTGCACTAGCGGGGAAGTCCCAAAGGTTCAGTTTCAAAGATGGGTGAAAAATGGCTGAGGGTGATTAGTTTTGATGACAAGATTGAAATGTTTTCTGAAGAGATGAAGAAAAACTTTATGATAGGGTATCTATTAATAACATGGATAGAGGGAAACATCACTTAATACCAGTTTCAGAAATAGAGACTAGTTTATAACAATTGTAAAATGACATGTAATTATATATACATGAGTATATACACACACACACACACACATTTATTACATCATGCTGGGGAGTGACCCAAAACAAGCAGAACTTAAGAAGATTTAACCCATGAAAGAAGTATGAGAAGAGATTTCAGCTGATGCCGTTTGCAAGAGAGACAGAGTATGGAGTTTGAATTGTGCCCAAATGGGCTTGGAAAAGACCTCTTAATTATATGGAAGCCAACCAGGGTCATATCTTAAAAGTAAACACTGCATCCCAGGGCTGAGGATACACTTAAAATAAATTGCAAAACATTAGATACCCCCCCCCACCGAGTATAACAAAGCTGTTCTCCACAACATGAAGTATGCAATAGCATTTTTATAGATATTAAGAAACTGCAGTATTTGAATCATAGTCAAGATAAAAATTAATCAAAAGAAAAGTGACTCTGAGGTGACATAGATATTGGGTTTAGCACACAAGTATTTTAAAGAAGCTATTGTAATTGTGTTAAAGTGGTATTAATAATGAGGGTGGCTATGCATGTGTGGGGCCAAGAGATAGATGAAAATCTCTGTACTTTTTCTCTCAATCTTGCTGTGAACCTAAAACTGCTCTTAAATAAGTCTATAAAAAATAAAAGAAAAAAAAGGAATTTTGATGTTGGGTGAAGGTGAATTACTATAGCAATGTCCTTGGGGAGATGGAATAAATTCTAATCCTAAGAGCACCCAGGATGGTAAATGAGGTAACTGGACACTGTAGTTTTATTCTGATTATTTCTATTTTCTCAGATAATTAGGAAATAAACTACTCACTGAGAGAATTTAAGAGAGGGGAAGGTATGAAATATTTTATAAGGGGGGGGTGTTGCTTTTTTTCTAACATTTTAGTAATTATAATGAGCTATCTTGTTTATCTACCAAGTAATTATACTGAGTTATCTTGTGTATCTTGTATCTACCAAGTCAGTTGATTGTTTATCTCAGTTATTTTCTCTGCTGAGACTCAGTTTTGCCACTGTACTGTTTATGGAGAGCAAGTATTTAGTTGTGTCTATGGCACCAATTTCATTGTCTGGCACACAATGGACATTTAAGCAATACTTCCTAAATCAATAAATATTTAGAACCTTATTGTGTTTATGTTTATTACTGATTTTTTACATACATACATGTTGAAGGCATGTGTGTCATGTTAGTCCTTGAACACTTTCCAGCATCAGTTATCTAGCTATATCCAGAATACTGTCTTCTAAAATTAAAAAAGAAATATGCTGTCTTTTAGGGAATATTTTAATGGCTCATGCCCTGTAAATATTCAGATTTGGGAATAGTATTTTCACCAATCTGTATCTTAGGGCAGATAGTTCAACTGTTTCTAGTGTACAGTCAGCATGAATAATTCTCACAGGAAAGAAAGACCACACTGTTTGAAATCAGAGATTGTCATTAGAATTTACAGCCCTATTTGGAGTGTTGTTTTCGTACCCTCATGTCCTGTGTCTGTAAACTGGGTTCACATATTAAATTAGATGCTATTGTCCAGATCAAAGTTAGTAAAGAGTGGGCATTCAATACATTGGAGCTAGGGAACCCAGTGCTTCCATACTGTATTTCTAATTTTAAGTCAAGGGGACAATGAAAGTTGTCCAACTGGAGACTACAATTCACCTTGAGCTATATTTGGTTAAAGGAAGAATCACTTGCGTAGAATCCCATTGTCATGTAAATGTGAGACTCATAGGTACCCAAAGACCCAGGGGGAAAGACTGTGATGAAAACTTTTAATGTAAACTGAAGAAGGCCTATTGCATTTGAACAAAAAGGCAAACTGAAGAACATCAGTGGGTGAATAAACCACCACTGAAAAACCGCTGAGGCTTCTGTAAGTGTTTGGAATAGAAAGAACATCATATGAGCGACGGAGATAACTTTAGACTGCCTGGGCCAGTACTTCACTGATTGGCAGGAGTATAAGAGGCAGCCAGAGAAGAACCCTCTAGTGGACTCATCATATTCTCTATTTTCTTGCCATGATGCTTTTGAGCAGAGTAGACCTCTATTCTTTCTCAGAGCCCAACTGTCAAGTAGGCATTGACTGAAGTCACTTTTAATTTGAAAATCTAAAACATATATAACCTCATTTGATATTAACCAGCAAATTAGATCATAAAAATTACATTACTGTAACTAATAATATTAAAATCAACAGGAGGTGAGAGCTTCACAGAGGAACCCCAAGGGAAAAGCAGAATGGCCCACTATTCTCTGTGATGACCTAAAGGGCTGGGGTGGGGGTGATGGGAGGGAGGCTCAAGAGGAAAGGGATATATGTATATTTATAGCTGATCCACATGGTTGTATAGCAGGAACTGATACATTATAAAGCAGTTATTCTTCAATTATAGGTAAAGTTTATAAAAGAATGCCCCACAATTTCCCTCTTGTATGATTCCCTTCCGCTTAAATGTTTCTCTGAAACTCTTTCTTTTTCAAACTCAGGCATCCAACTAAGACCAAACTTAGTCTCCTAATTTCCAACTTCTGAATCCAAGTTCCTACTAATATTCAGTGAGCTCTTCTGCCCTGCTACTTTTCCGAATACTCTATGGACAACAAAAAGAGCAGCTGAGATTTTTACTGCCTCTTTGGAGAAAGTGCCAGCCTGTCTTGTCTTCCTAGAGAAGCCATGAGCTCCTAGTAGGTAAGTACTATCTGATGCTTGATTTATGGTTCTCTATAACATCCAGCACAGTGAGTAGATTTATGATTGATGGATTGGTTAGTTGTGAAAACACATTTTATAGTGGGTAGTGAACCCAGGTATGAAGAAAGCTCTCTGTCACAGCTGGAATTTCCAATATCCCTGTGGTGCTAATCATGACTTCCCTGTTGCTTTACTTATCTGACATCTATTTCTCATCAGCCGTCGCCAACTGCTACCATTGATATTTTACTGTTCTTTACCTTGATTGCTGTCCCCCGACCCTGCCTCCCCAAAAAACTCACCCTGAAGAGTGGCTTTTTGGTGTAAAATGCCAAGTCTATAAAAATGTAGTCTATACAAAAACCGAAAAGAAAACTGAAGGCAGTTGGCATAAAAACTTCACTTGGTAAGTCCTAACTTCACCTTTTTTGAAGCTTTTCTCTTGCTTTTGTTATTCTGTTCTATGAAAGTCACTATATTTAGTACCTTGTACTATCTCCATTCTTAAAAGTGAAGAAAATGTTAATTGTGTCAAAGGCTAAGCATCATTTAATTACCCTTTTTAAAGAATGTGAAAGGCATTGAAAATATTTAACCGCCAGGTGAACTTCAGAAAAGTAGCAAGATTAGGCAGTTCAGTGTTCCAATTCAATGAGCAGCGGGCTGGGTTTAAAGAATGTTAGTGAATGGATGAGAAAATGTGATTAAAATGTCAGTCCTGCCAATGGTTGATTACTTTTCCCAGGGCATACTAATGGAGTTCCTCAAGCAGTTTATTGTGTCTCTTATCTCCACCATCACCTTTCTTTCTGAGGGCAAGTAAGGCCTCCAATACTGTTTTCCAGGTAGCTTCTCACAACTGAAGGAGAGGTAAATCTTCAAAAATTACATAATTATGATTGGATGATGAAGCACTTTAATGTTCTGTCCCAGTTTATCTCTCTAATAGGAATTTTAGCCCTAAGACTTTCAGTCACCCAATTCTCTGCCTTACATTTTTAATGGACTGAAAAAATTGGTGTAGGTGACTGGGTAAAATGTGGTACAAATGACTCAAAAGTGCTGGATCCATAGTAGGGCAGGGTAAAAATTGATATCCACATGAAATTCAAGGTTTGAAGAACGGGTGTTTCCCCTCATGCCTCTTGCTCTGAAGAAGCTTCTCTGATGTCAGGTTACCCAGTGCGATCCACTACTGCCATCTGTTCTGTTCTAATTCACCGTCTCTAACGAAATATTTGGTTTTATTGTCTATTCCCTTCAACCATGTGTGAGTGTGTGTGTTGGGGAAAGAGAATTAAGCAAACAAAATCAGTTCAGTTCAGTTGCTCAGTTGTGTCCGACTCTTTGCGACCCCATGGACTGCAGGACACCAGGCTTCCCTGTCCATCACCAACTCCCAGACTTTGCTCAAACTCATGAGATGCCATCCAACCATCTCATCCTCTGTCATCCCCTTCTCCCCCTGCCTTCAATCATTCCAAGCATCAGGGTCTTTTCCAATGAGTAGGCTCATCACATCAGGTGACCAAAATATTGGAGTTTCAGCTTCAGCATCAGTCCTTCCAATGAATATTCAGGGTTGATTTCCTTTAGGATGGACTGGTTGGATATCCTTGCAATCCAAGAGACTCTCAAGAGTCTTCTCCAACACCACAGTTCAAAAGCATCAATTCTTTGCTGCTCAGCTTTCTTTACAGCCCAACTTTCACATCCATACACATTACTGGAAAAACCATAGCTTTGACTAGAAAAAACAAAATAGCAATTGCATGTAGTCCTTTTCCTAAAAGGCTCAGTCTTCTTAAGACACATTCATATAAACTAAGTATTCAGCATGTGTGCAAACTCAGTCATGTCCAAGTCTTTTGCAACCCCATGGACTAGAGTTCACCAGGCTCCTCCATCCACGTGATTTCCCAGGCAAGAATACTGGAGTTGGTTGCCATTTCTTCCTCCAAGGGATCTTCCCAACCCAGGTATCAAATCTGTGTCTCTTATGTCTCCTGTATTGGCGGGTGGGTTCTTTACCACTGTGCTACCTGGGAAACACATAAACAAACTGAAGCCTGCACCAAATGCACTGGAACATAGAAGAAATAATACTCAACTCAGAAAAATGGCAACCCACTGCAGTATTCTTGCCCGGGAAATCCCATGGACAGAGGAATCTGGTGGGCTACAGTCCATGGAGTCCCAAAGAGTCAGACAGGATTGAGTGAGTAACACACAGTGCATGAGGAAACCAGCAAAAGTATCACAGACACAACAGGTTTGAGTTTGACACAATTAATGATAAGGAAGACACCCTCCTAGGGAGCCCAGCAGGAACAGATGCACAGTGGCATCCAAATCAGTGGTACATCCAAGGAAGTGCACTCAGCTGGGATGGTGACAGGGCAGGGTATGTGGAAGAAGAGTGGGGACTGCAACAGTTGAAACTGAAAAGTCAAGACTGAGCACAGACCAAGATAAAAGATTGTAACACTGATGGAAATCTACTGAAGATGAATTTGGTAAAGAAAATATTGTGACTGTTCATTTCTGATGGCAAGTGTAGGTAAGACTGAAAGTGATGTGAAAGTGAAAGTCCCTCAGTCGTGTCCGACTCTATGCGACCCGATGGACTATGAAGTCCATGGAATTCTCCAGGCCAGAATACTGGAGTGGGTAGACTTTCCCTTCTCTAGAGAATCTTCTCTAGGGAACCCAAGTCTCCCACATTGCAGGCGGATTCTTTACCTGATGAGCCACAAGGGAAGCCTGTAGGAAAAGCTAGAGGCAAGGAAACAAATTAGATCATCTCAGTGGTTCCATGAAGCGCAGACAAAAGCCTTTTGTGACAACAGTGGCACTGTTTATGAAGAAAAGCAACCAGCTTGAGACATGTGAAGCTGAAATTCACATAACTGAGTTGCACTGAAGGATGAAAGTGATATAGAAGGATTTTCTGGCTTCTGATTTGGGCTTCTGAGTCATTTATGCTGCTGCTGCTGCTGCTGCTAAGTCGCTTCAGTTGTGTCTGACTCTGTGCGACCCCATAGACGGCAGCCCTCCAGGCTCCCCCGTCCCGGGGATTCTCCAGGCAAGAACACTGGAGTGGATTGCCATTTCCTTCTCCAGTGCATGAAAGTGAAAAGTGAAACTGAAGTCGCTCAGTCGTGTCTGACTCTTCGCAGCCCCATGGACTGCAGCCTACCAGGCTCCTCCATCCATTAATTATGCTTTAAAAAATGGTGTTCACTTACACATTCTTTAGAAAGTAGAAATGACCACAGTAAACATTTAAAGTATTAATAAGAAAAAAGTTGGAGGTTTTCACTATCTGTCTGTAGACAGATGAAATTTTAGTGATGAATAAAGTGTGGTATTAACATCAAGACAGAGAGAGAAAAAAAAAAAAGTAGAATGACGTACATGGTTAGACAATTCAAAAAGAAACTCACACTCACATGGTCAATCCAATATGGTTCAGGTACAAAGATAATTTATTGGCAATAAATTTCAACAAATGATGCTGGAACAATTGAATAGCCATTTATAAGATATTTACCTTAATCCTTACCTCACAGCTTATACAAAATTTAAGTTGAGATTGAGCCTAGGCTTAAATGTAATTTTTTTTTTAATTTTTGAAAGAAAACAAGGGAGAAAATCTTAGTGACCTTGGGTTTGGCAACAGTTTTTTAGATGGAACACGCATCATGAACTATACATGCAGAAATCAATAATTTGGGTTTCATCAAAATATAAAAAATCCTTTTCTCTTCTAAAGATACTGATTAACATATACACACTACATATATAAAATGGACTTACCAGGTGCCACAGTGGTAAAGAATCTGCCTGCCAGTGCAAGAAACGCAAGAGATGTGGGTTTGATCCCTGGGTTGGGAAGATCCCCCTGGAGAAGAAAACAGCCACCTACTCCAGTATTCTTGTCTGGAAAATTCCATGGACAGAGGAGCCTGGCAGGCTACAGTCCATGGGATCAAAAAGAGTCTGACATGACTGAGCATACACAGACACATATATAAAATAGATAACCAGCAAGGACTTACTATATAGCACAGGAATCTGTACACAGATTAGATAATAACCTATAAGGGAAAAGTATCTGAAAAAGAAAAAAATACATATATATATATATGTATAACTGAATCATTTTGCTGTGCACTTGGAACTAACACAGCATTGTAAATCAACTATACTTCAATGAGAGAGAGAAAAGAAACTGCTATAAAAGTGAAATGACAGGCCACAAACTTTGATAAAATATTTTTATGACATTTCTGAGAATATTTTAGTCTAGATTATATAAATATTTTAGTCTAGATTATATAAAGAATATTTAACATCTCAATGTTAAAAAGACAGACAGCTATATTTTTAAGTAGGCCAAAAATATTTGACAAATATTTCACAAAAATATACAGTTGGTAAATGTGTATAAGAAACAATGTTCAATATCATTAGGAAAGTACAAATTGTTATCACAATGAAATATGACTGTGTAATCACTAGATGGGATAAAATTAAAAATACTGCTCTTATTGACTCTTGACAAGAATGTAGGGCAATCAGAACTCACATTCATTGCTGGTGGGAAAGTAAAATGGTTCAACTACTCTGGAAAAGTTTAACAATTAAGAAACTTAACTTCTTAACTGTTAAACATAGATATAATATACAACCCAGATATTTCATTCCTATATATTAATATTTACCCAAAGAAATAAAAATATATTCCCAAAGATTGGTACTTGAATGTTCACAGCATTATTATTTGTAGTCGGAAAAAGAACTGGAAACAATGAATGTGTTCATATGAGTGGATAATAATTTAGTCTATTCATATAAATGAAATATTACTGTTGATTTTAAAATAAACTTCTGATGCACATAGTACAAATGCATCTCAAAATATTTGTGCCAATGAAAAATAGCCAGATAACAAAGAGTTTATACTGCATGTTTCCATTTATATAAAGTCCTAGAAAAATCAAACTAAACCATAGTGACAGAAATCAGATTAGGTGTTGTCTGGAGACAGGGGCCAGGAAACTGGAGAGGAAGAGAGAGAAAGGAGCCACAAAGAAGTAATAAGAAAATTTTGAAGCGTGGCATTAATAGAGATGTTCACTCTCTATTGGAATGTTATGTATATGTCAAAACTTATCAAGTTGTACACTTTAAATATAGGCATTTTGTCAAATGTCAGTTTTACCTCAATAAAGATACAAAAATATTTTAAAGGTTACACGTCTGCCTTAAACAAAAGGTACATGTCTTTTGGTAGACATTCTTGAGAAAGAAGAAATTTGGTAAACCAGCAGAACTTCTATTATGTTTGCCAAGCCATCCAGCTTGCTTCATATTTATCTTACTGAGCCTCCTAGAAGTCCCGCTTTCATGTTCCGTATAGTGTGACGTCAGTGGAAAAGGAAAGCCAATAATAAACTGTGTAGAGACCAGGAAAGGCACAAATCCATCTCTTCAGCCTCAGGTACTCCTCACCAGAGCCCAAATGGTATAGTGTTTGGGTGAGAATTTTGCTACATCAGCAAAGCAGAAAGCATCTCTTCTTATCAGTCTTTATCACGTAGTTTCATTGATAGACCCCCTCTGTTTGGAACCAGACCTTTATTGGTATATCCCAGAAGTCATTCATCACAATAGGATTCTATGAGATACTTTCTTTTTTTAAAATTCATTATTATTTCTATGAGACACTTTTAAAATCCCCTTTACAAAAAAAAAAAAAATATATATATATATATGCTGCTAAGTCGCTTCAGTCGTGTCCGACTCTGTGCAACCCCATAGACAGCAGCCCACCAGGTTCCCCCATCCCTGGGGTTCTCCAGGCAAGAACACTGGAGTGGGTTGCCATTTCCTTCTCCAATGCATGAAAGTGAAAAGTGAAAGTGAAGTTGCCCAGTCATATCCGACTCTTAATGACCCCATGGACTGCAGCCCACCAGGCTCCTCCATCCATGGGATTTTCCAGGCAAGAGTACTGGAGTGGGTTGCCATTGCTTTCTCTGATGTATATATATGTACACATACCAAATCACCATGCTGTACAGCAGAAATTATCATTGTAAACCAACTATGTTGTTGTTGTTCTGTAACCCAGTTGTGTCTGACTCTTTGCAACCCCATGGACTGCAGCATGCTAGGCCTCCCTGTCCTTCACCTTCTCCTGAAGTTTCCCAAGTTCATGTCCATTGCATCAGTGATGCCATTGAGCCATCTCATCCTCTGACACCTTCTTCTCCTTCTGCTCTCAATCTTTCCCAGCATCAGGGACTTTTTCAATGAGTTGGCTGCTTGCATCAGGTGACTGAAATACTGGAGCTTCAGCTTCAGCATCAGTCCTTCCAATGAGTATTCAAGGTATATTTCCTTTAATGTTGACTTGTTTGATCTCCTTGCTGTGCAACAGATTCTCAGGAGTCTTCTCCAGCACCACAGTTCAAAGGTATCAATTCTTTGGTGCTCTGCCTCCTTTACGGTCCAGTTCTCACAACTAAAGATAAAGTCCCCCATACAAAGTAAATTCTGAACCTTTTCTTGCCATCTGGAATTCCATTTTCTGATATATGTGTGTTTTCAAGTATATCAACAGATTGTAGAAGTGTATCATAAAGAGTTACAACAGAGAGTTACAAAGATAATATGAGTTGTCTCTGTAAGCAATCTGAGTTCAGTTCACTGAAGATGAAATGTGCTAAAATATTCAAGCATGAAGGAGCTCAGTCTTCCTTGGAGGAAAAAGCTTACTGAAAAATGAGAATGGTCGCTTGCTTTTGCTAGTCCTCCTTGGCAAAGAGAGGACCACTTGCAGACCAAGCCACCAGTCATAACCATGAATAGCAATGTATCAGAAGATACCTAAGGGCTTCCCAGGTAGCTCAAATGGTAAAGAATCTGCCTGCAATGTGAGAGACCTGGGTTCAATCCCTGGGTTGGGAAGATCCCCTGGAGAAGTGACTGGCAACCCACTCCACTATTCTTGCCTGGAGAATTCCATGGACAGAGGAGCCTGGTTGGTTACAGTCCATGGGGTCACAAAGAGTTGGACACAACTGAGTGACAAACATCTTCACTTCAAAAGATACCTTCCCACCAACCAGGAGCAATGAGTCTGAACTTTATCTTTCTGTATCAAACTTGGTGTCAACCCTGAACACTTGTGTCCCCACTGAGTTGTAGCTTCCCATTACTCATCTGCAAACAGTTTGACCCTAAGTTTTGATTTTCTGGATTATCTGGTTCCATTTCTATTCACTTTCATGAATATTCACTGAATTCTGCTCTGTGCATTGAATTATGTTAAATCAAGGTACTACAAGGATAAAGACTAACCAAAATCTCACCAAATCATGAAAATAGAAATCTGGACCTTGACTTCAATGAACACATATCTAAAATGCCAGACTGACCACCAGTATTATTACTAATCTTGGTCCCATATCTATTTATTGTTTGGTTCCAGGCATCTCCTCCTGGGGCCACTATCTGTTACTTACCCAAATACACACCAAGGACCATCTTGGAGTCTTTGGGTACTGATTCACAACATGTGTTTTCTAAAAATTTAACAGTATGGTTTGATTGGCAACCCATCCTTCAGCTGGTTCTTAGCACGGCCCATTCTTGCCTTCTTTATCCTCCCTCCCAGCTTTCTATAAATGTTTCATAATGTTTCCTACCCCAGCTTCTATAGGTTATGGAACTCTAGTGTGTTAGCTCATAATATTATGATGTTCACTTTAGTATTCAAACATCGTCCTTGACTTACAAGAAATTCAGGGAGGGCATCTAAAGTAAGTGTAAATATCAAGGATCAAGAGTTCAAATATCTGGGATCAATGCCAGGCAGAGGCAAAAGAGATCACGATTTTATTCAAACATTACAAAAAGAAAAAAGAAATTAGGTAATTCTCAAATATTACAAAAGAAAATTTGATAATTATCTCTCTAGAATGACCACGAAAAAAATAAATAAATAAACAATTGTTCTAGAATAGCAGACTCTGGCCTTGCTCTCTGACTGTAGTAACAGAAAGGAAGTTATAGACAGGAAGATGCTAAAGGAAATACTGAAAGACAGAGTGAATCTCCAGGAGCTGGTCCTACAGAAAGAAGATGATGTGATCTGTTGCATACGACAAAATGTTGTCAAAGAGGGGGAATATAATTTTATGTGATACTATAGTAGGCTGAGAGGACAAAGGTGAAAATGGATATGAATTGAGATGTTGAAGACAGTAGAGAAAGTCAAGTCAGAAATTTTCAATTCTGCCAGTATCACAGGTACAGTTAGAACTTTCAGATGACACGTGTAGGGGCAGCAACCTGAGGAAATTAACTCTGTGGAAGAATGTGGAGCAGTTGCTGCAGGCGGGGGATGCTGTGTTGTATCTCCCACATATAAATAAATAGATCAAGGAGGCTTGAGCAGCTAGGAAGACCTAACTGTGTTTACATAGCATGAAATTGCAGTGGACCCAATTATTTCAGTTTGTGACTTTCCTTGGCTACAGCCCAGCAGAAAGAGTAGAGATGATACCTGATGAGGTTACCCAGGATTAGGAATCTATAAAGTAACCTTGACAGAAGGTTGGGAGTGGCAGTGGGAAGTTCTAAGGTGTTAAAAAGATGTCACAGAATTGTCTGACCATGGGTTCTAACCTTTGTAAAAAGACAAGGGGATTCAGACAGAATTGGTGGACTGAGGACTGGGAGAGTTTCAGGAATTTAAGTTCACGAAGAAGGTGAAGAGGCTATCAGCAAGAATAAAGGGTTAAGATAAAGGCCTGATAAAAAGACAACAGCAACAACAGCAAGCACCTCAGAGATCCCAAACGGAATGATAATGAGGTCTGCAGACATCCTTACTATTATGTAGCTGAAATGGTATCAGTGTAAAGGTCAAGACAATGGCAAAAAACAGAGTAGAGAGGAAATGCATAACCAAGATACTGTGCTTATTGAAAAAATGGATAAATGCCCTAGATATAGACAGATGTGAACAGAGTCATCCAAAAGATACTGAAGAAAATGTCATAATCCCCAAAGGTAAGCAAGCTATTGAGTGAAACCATAGTCTGGAAGTAACCATAGCATGAGAGAGGTTAAACAAAGTCTGAATCCATCAAGTTGCCTCAAGACTTGTCAAGGTGAAGGAGCAGAGATGAACATGGTAAGAAATCAAGGATCAAGTTCAGTTCAGTTAAGTCACTCAGTCGTGTCCAACTCTTTGCGACCCCATGAGTCACAGCACACCAGGCCTCCCTGTTCATCACCAACTCCCAGAATTCACTCAGACTCAGGTCCATCTAGTCAGTGATACCATCCAGCCATCTCATCCTTGGTCATCCCCTTCTCCTCCTGTCCCCAATCCCTCCCAGCATCAGAGTCTTTTCCAATGAGTCAACTCTTCACATGAGGTGGCCAAAGTACTGGAGTTTCAGCTTCAGCATCATTCCCTCCAAGGAAATCCCAGGGCTGATCTTCAGAAGTACTGATTGGATCTCCTTGCAGTCCAAGGGACTCTCAAGAGTCTTCTCCAACACCACAGTTCAAAAGCATCAATTCTTCAGCGCTTGGCTTTCTTCACAGTCCAACTCTCACATCCATACACAACCACTGGAAAAACCATAGCCTTGACTAGACGGACCTTAGTCGGCAAAGTAATGTCTCTGCTTTTCAATATGCTATCTAGGTTGGTCAAACTTTTCTTCCAAGGAATAAGCGTCTTTTAATTTCATGGCTGTAATCACCATCTGCAGTGATTTTGGAGCCCCAAAAAATAAAGTCTGACACTGTTTCACTGTTTCCCCATCTATTTGCCATGAAGTGATGGGACCAGATGCCATGATCTTCATTTTCTGAATGTTGAGCTTTAAGCCAACTTTTTCACTCTTCACTTTCACTTTCATCAAGAGGCTTTTTAGTTCCTCTTCACTTTCTGCCATAAGGGTGGTGTCATCTGCATATCTGAGGTGATTGATATTTCTCCCAGCAATCTTGATTCAGCTTGTACTTCTTCCAGCCCAGCGTTTCTCATGATGTACTCTGCATAGAAGTTAAATAAGCAGGATGACAATATACAGCCTTGATGGACTCCTTTTCCTATTTGCAAACAGTCTGTTGTTCCATGTCCAGTTCTAACTGTTGCTTCCTGGCCTGCATATTGGTTTCTCAAGAGGCAGGTCAGGTGGTCTGGTATTCCCATCTCTCTCAGAATTTTCCATAGTTTCTTGTGATCCACACAGTCAAAGGCTTTGGCATAGTCAAGAAAGGAGAAATAGATGTTCTTCTGGAACTCTCTTGCTTTATCCATGATCCAACAGATGTTGGCAATTTGATCTCTGGTTCCTCTGCTTTTTCTAAAATGAGCTTGAACATCAGGAATTTCATGGTTCACATGCTGCTGAAGCCTGGCTTGGAGAATTTTGAGCATTACTTTACTAGCCTGTGAGATGAGTGCAATTGTGTGGTAGTTTGAGTATTCTCTGGCATTGCCTTTCTTTGGGATTGGAATGAAAGCTTACCTTTTCCAGTCCTGTGGCCACTGCTGAGTTTTCCAAATTTGCTGGCATGTTGAGTGCAGCACTTTCACAGCATCATCTTCCAGGATTTGAAACAGCTCAACTGGAATTTCATCACCTCCACTAGCTTTGTTCATAGTGACTGGAATGTCAGGTCCATGAATCAAGGCAAATTGGAAGTGGTCAAACAAGAGATGGCAAGAGTGAATGTTGACATTCTAGGAATCAGTGAACTAAAATGGACTGGAATGGGTGAATTTAACTCAGATGACCATTATATCTACTACTGTGGGCAGGAATCCCTTAGAAGAAATGGAGTAGCCATCATGGTCAACAAAAGAGTCCGAAATGAGTACTTGGATACAGTCTCAATAACGACAGGATGATCTCTGTTTGTTTCTAAGGCAAACCATTCAATACCACGGTAAGTGATATCAAGTCTATGCTCCAACCAGTAATGCTGAAGGAGCTGAAGTTGAACGGTTCTATGAAGACCTACAAGACCTTTTAGAACTAACACCCAAAAAGATGTCTTTTTCATTATAGGGGACTGGAATGCAAAAGTAGGAAGTCAAGAAACACCTGGAGTAACAGGCAAATTTGGCCTTGGAATGCGGAATGAAGCAGGGCAAAGACTAATAGAGTTTTGCCAAGAAAATGCACTGGTCATAGCAAACACCCTCTTCCAACAACAGAAGAGAAGGCTCTACACATGGATGTTACCAGATGGTCAACACTGAAATCAGATTGATTACATTCTATGAAGCCAAAGAGGGAGAAGCTCTATACAGTCAACAAAAACAAGACCAGGAGCTGACTGTGGCTCAGTTCATGAACTCCTTATTGCCAAATTCATACTAAAACTGAAGAAAGTAGGGAAAACCACTAGACCATTCAGGTATGACCTAAATCAAATCCCTTAAGATTATACAGTGGAAGTGAGAAATAGATTTAAGGGCCTAGATCTGATAGATAGAATGCCTGATGAACTATGGACAGAGGTTCGTAACATTGTACAGGAGACAGGAATCAAGACCATCCCCATGGAAAAGAAATGCAAAAAAAGCAAAATGGCTGTCTGAGGAAGCCTTACAAATAGCTGTGAAAAGAAGAGAAGCAAAAAGCAAAGGAGAAAACCAAAGATAAAAGCATCTGAATGCAGAGTTCCAAAGAATAGCAAGAAGAGATAAGAAAGCCTTCCTTAGCGATCAATGCAAAGAAATAGAGGAAAAGAACAGAATGGGAAAGACTAGATATCTCTTCAAGAAAATTAGAGACACCAAGGGAACATTTCATGCAAAGATGGGCTCAATAAAGGACAGAAATGGTCTGGACCTAACAGAAGCAGAAGATATTAAGAAGAGGTGACAAGAATACACAGAAGAACTGTACAAAAAAGATCTTCTTGACCCAGATAATCACGATGGTGTGATCAGTCACTTAGAGCCAGACACCCTGGAATGTAAAGTCAAGTGGGCCTTAGAAAGCATCAAAATGAACAAAGCTAGTGGAGGTGACGGAATTCCAGTGGAGCTCTTTCAAATCCTGGAAGATGATGCTGTGAAAGAAGGATCAAGTAAGCCACTGGAAAAAGCCAGTTTTCTATGAAGGCTAAGAGAAAGAACACTAATGGAAAAGATTCAGTCATAGGGAAATTTCCTTGTTTAGAGTACCATAAATTTTCCATATAGCACAATTGAATGGATAGCAGGAGAAACGAAAAATGTATAGGCAGGAAGTCTAACCTGAAAAGTAGTTTAACCTGAAAAGTAGTCTAACCTGAAAAAAAGTCTAACCTGAAAAATATTGGGACTGGACAGGAAGGAAAGAGTGTACTCCTGTGGTAGCAAGTGTTGAGAACTGGCATGAAGGAAGTGTTTAAGAATTAAATATCTTAACTCTACTCAACTCTTCTTTGCTAAATGTATATCACATTACTACTTATAGATAATACTTCAGTACTGAAAAAATAAATCATTGAGGGCTAGCTGAGAAAAAAAACAGGCTGAAAATTAAAGTGAGGAAGAAATTTAGATCTCAATCAATTCTTACAATAAAGAAAATGAGTTCAATGAAGTTAAATAGCCTGTCTAAACTTCCTCAGCTCGGGAATAGAATTCAAGTCTTTTAACCACATTGTGCCTAATTAACTGTCAATCAGAAGACTCAGATTTTTTCCCCCATCTCTACCATTAGCCAGCTTGCTTTGATTTATTCTTAATCACTATCTGATTTTTTTCCCTTTATTATTATTTCACATATAAATCACACAAAAAGGCAGTGTTTGCTTCTCCCGTGGTGGTAGGGTGAACTCAGCCTGGGACCTTATGCTAGCAACACTGCCTAGAGTTTCCTTTCCTTTCTCAAGAAGGAGAAAGGAGAACCTTTAATTTTGAATTCAGGATTCTCAGATTTCCACTAAATTTTTGATCAACATGTTATTTATTAAAGTTGCAACCAGCTTTGGGGTTTTCCTTCTGGCCTGCTATTCTTCTTTTATTTCTCATAGTCCCTCATATTTCTCACATTCCCTGTGGAACAGTATGTAACACGTTAATATACTTTGCCACTGACAAATATTTGAACTCAATAAAGTCAGTTCCTCTTTCTGGTCTGTTCGTCATTTACTTGTGAAGTGAGGAAGTTGTACAACACTATTCCTCAAGTCAGAAAATAAGATGTAAGAATTTGCTATGAAACTCTTCAGTTTTCCTAGTCTCTCTTCCTTTTTCCCACCAAAGCTCAAAGTGTCAGGATTTTCTCCAACTTTCAGGATTCAAAAGTCTGTTTAGTTCTAAAATGTGTAGCAGACAGTATCTCCTCTAAGGTCATGCTGCAGTGACAAGTAGCCCCCAAATTGCAGTTTATATCCAAAGAGACACATAGTTTGAGCTATGCTGGGTAAATACATTCTGCAGATCTAAGGTACAGCAGTGTGTCTATATAGTTAACAATACTGTATAATATATGTGAAATTTAGTGAGAGAGTAGATCTAAAATGTTCTTACTACAAAAGAAAAGTCAGAAAGATGAAAAAAGGTAACAGATATGTTAGTTTGTGGCAGTTATTTTACAACATATTTGTATATCAAAACATCAGACTGTATACCTTAGATGTATACCATTTTTACTTGTCAATTAAAGAAAGTCTTTTATTTAAGTCCACTGTGAGCCAAATGAATTCCAGGTTAATTTTCTTTCACATGACAGCTCGGCATTCCGGACTGTTGTAATCTCATGACACTGACATCTTTTCACAGCAGCACTTGCTATCAAGATCTCTGGGTGAATTAGAGAGTCAAGTACTGAAAACAAAATGCTTTACAAGAAAGTGGCATGTAGCGCTTTTGCTCACATTTTATAAGACAAACAAGTCCTATGGCCCTGCCGGAATTCAAGGGGTGGAAAAGTGCAACTGATGTCTCCTGATGAAAGAACTGGCTAATGGGGGATAGTTAAAATACCCACACAATTTAGAAACATAGCATTTAAATTCCATTTCCCCCTACTTTAAGTGCTCATAATAGCCAGTAATAGTTCAATATTCTAGGCATTCTTGTATTAACATGCTATTAAAATGCTTATAGTAATGTACAGGTGCTCTTATCTTAGTTTAAATACTAGCTAAGGGAAATCGGCTGTTTTCAAATGGTTATAAACAAAGACAATTTGAGATGCATGAACTCCAAATCGTAAGCGCCCATGGATTTAATTTTCTGTGTATATTTTCAAGTTCTGGGGGCTTTATTATTTGTAGAATTAAGTTTGTTTGCTTTTTTATTTGCTTTGTTTTTTGTTTTAGTTCTGTGAAAACATATAGAAACTAAAAGTCACTTATTCGGTCTGGAAATCTGTTGTATTAAAATTATATACAATAATAACATACGGATAAAATTCTTGGTGTGTTTTTCAGTCCTATATTAAGAAAATGTTACTAGCAGTACTATTCAAACAGGAAACTAGGAAAGAACTGAAACATAAAGATCACTTGTGAAAAGTTTGGATTTCTCCCCATCTATGCGACAAAACTGTCCAAAATTTACTCAAAATTAGGTTGAGATGGGATAGAATGCCTGCATCTATGCTTTGGGATTTTCCTAAAGATGAATCTTACTACTGGCCTTTTATTTTTCCTTGATTTTCACTTTATCTATGGAGAGTAGAGCCATTTACCAGAAGTTCACCAAGACACGAGGGGGATCTTCCTGGAATGCTGCATACTAAAGTTAGTAAACTAAATACTCAATTTATATGCCTTTCCCAGACCCTTTCTCATAGAGTATGTTCCCACAATAATTGCTGAGTGGGACAGGTGGGACTCATGATTCAGGTCTTTTACCCACAGTTGATTGGATCGGGGACAAGGAATCACGTGACCACCTAGAAAGCTGAGTCTCTGCCTTGGTGACCCTAAGAGCTTTCCAAGTTCTGAGGCTCAGGAATACCCTGAAAACCAACTACTCTCCCTCTCTCAGTTCCTAAAGATATTGTTCTAACTTTGAACAAAAAGGTGGCTTTTCAGGTGTTTGTTTTGCTTAAGGTAGTTTCCATACCTTTGTGTCCCATTATAAACAAATGAGTCCTGATGAAGACGCTAGGCATTTGCCGTATAATGGTAGGTAAAAATTTTGAGCATATATTGTGTTTCAGACACTATTCTAAGCACTATATATTCTTTTAGTCCTCAAAATCGCCTAAGACAGTTGTTAATATTATCTTAAATTTACAAACAAAGAAACCAAGGTTGTCACCTGCTGAAGTCATAGAGCCAGTAAATGTCAGTTTCAGGATTCAAACTGTTACTGAGTCCAAGTTTGTACAGCTCACAGCACAACAGTCCAATAAATCGAGAGAGAAGTTACTGGGGCAAGGAACAGTGACTTTATTTGGAAAACCAACAGACCAAGAAGATGTTAGACTGGTGTCACAAGGAACCATCTTACCTGAGCTAGACTTCAGGATTCTTTTAAACTAAAAGGGAAGGGAGTATTGCTGGTTGTTGCAAATTTCTTGGTGCCAGAATCCTTTGTTTTCTAAGTTGTCCTTATGGCTCTGATCTGATTATCCCTGTAAACCTCCAACAAGACAAAGGTTAGTCTCTGTTTTGGAATTTTTTACCTCTACATGAATGCAAAAGTGTTCTGCTTTTAAAGGTGAGAGCCCTGGGAATCAGCTGTCCTGTATATTTCAGGCCATAGGCAGCGTTCTTTTATAAACAGGACAGAGCCAGCATGGCTCAGCACAGGCCACAGAGTACAGGGCTTAGAGCTACATGAATAGGTCCAGTATGGAGTCAGATTTGTTCTTCTCTGTTACCAAGCCCATGAAGTCTGACTCTAGAGCATGTACTTTAACCACTGTGACACAATACTCTTGGAGATAATAGCTCTTGGTGTCTGTCTGCTAGGGTTTGTATTCACCAGTGCCGAAAGCATAAAATGATAGGTTTGAGAAATTCCAAAGTGGAGAACCTCCAGAATAAGATGTCTGGAAAATCATCAAGGTTGGGAGAGAGGATGAGATCTGCAGATACCAGAAACTAGTGTACGGCCATCAGAATGCACCATTTAATGCCTGAGAACTTTGCTGAAATTCTTGCCTGGAGCAATGGTGTGAAGTGAAGGATGAAAGCTGTGCCTACTGGACGTAACAGCAATGATTTTGCCTTTGCTTTTGCTGTTGCCTTTTAGCCTCTTAAGAGTTTATAAATTAATGTACCAGCTTATATACATGAATCACTTACTGACTAGGTTCTGCTAGTTTTTACTTCCTCCAGAACATAATTGATTCAGATGTTTTGAACTATATCCTTTCTATTGCTAATAAACCCTGAGCACTACAGTGACTGGCGAAGACTGAACAAACAAATAAATAATAGAGAGATTTTTTAAAATATAATTTTATAATCAGGTAACTCCAGCAATTGAATTAGTCTCCAGCACTTCATTACCAGACCTGTCACAGACTAAACATTCTGCTATCTAACAGATTTCTGCAAAAATTCTGCCACTAGTCATGCTTCTAATTTCCTCCCCCTTGACAAGAGACATCAGATGTATTATGAAGTGCAGCTGATTTTTATCCCCGCCATTAAAACAAAGCTTGTTTTTTTGTTGTTGTTGTTTTTCACCTCAATCACACCCTGTTCCTTCATAGGAAACACTCAACGTGACTCATGGAACCTGCTGATGCTTATTACCTTGGGCTGTGTAACAGGTAAAATGAAAATGATCAGATTTAAAGGGGCAGAAGTAATGAGAATGCAGAGAGAAAATCATCTGGAATAAATGGTTATCTGAGGACACAGAAAATGCCGCATAGCGAACTGTGGAGCCTTGGCAGTATTTCCAGCCCCCCACTTCACGTGAAGGGAAAACAACGCTGCCTATAGTCTAGGCAGTGGGAAACAAATCAGCGACTCTGCAGGGAGAAAGGCTCGTGCCTGCTCCAGTACTTACATCTAGAAGTAATCTAGTCAGAATCATTGCAGGATATGGAGAAACCCTTACTATTAACAGGTGAACATAAAAGTTTAGTACCAAGTTGGGAAAAAGGAGATAATTTTAATAAATATAACAGATGGAGGCCACCAAGAAATATGATTCTTCACCTTATATCAATAAAGTCAACATGCTTTTAAAAAACTTGAAGACTGAAATTGTGGACAAGCTACTTGTGTGCCAGTGGTCACCCTTTCCATACGTTGGAGAACTGGCACCAGGAATTTATATACTTGGACTCTCAGTTGGGAACTTCCAAATTGCTGCAGCCTTTGTTGTGAGCCTTTGTGGCAACGGCCCCTTTTCATCAACAAAGTTCTTTTTTTTTCTTATTTACAATTTTAGAGGACTATATCTATTTCATGGGGAAAGGGTAGATGTTTTATATAATCAGCTTTGTAATCTACAGCTGTCTTTTCTGTTGGTTCTTCTGTTATTGATCTGGCTCAGCTCAGTTTAGTCGCTCAGTCACGTCTGACTCTGCGACCCCGTGGACTACAGCACGCCAGGCTTCCCTGTCCATCACCAACTCCTGGAGCTTGCTCAAACTCATGTTCATTGTGTTGGTGATGCCATCCAACCATCTCATCCTCTGTCATCCCCTTCTCCTCCAGCTTTCCAATCTTGCCCAGGATCAGGTTCTTTTCCAATGAGTCAGTCCTTTGCATCAGGTGGCCAAAGTATTGGAGTTTCAGCTTCAACATCAGTCCTTCCAATGAATATTCAGGACTGATTTCCTTTAAGATTGACTGGTTTGATCTCCGTACAGTCCAAGGGACTCTCAAGAATCTTCTCCAACACCACAGTTCAAAAGCATCAATTCTTTGGTGCTTAGCTTTCTTTATGGTTCAACTCACATCCATACATAACTACTGGAAAAACCATACCTTTGAGTAGATGGACTTTGTTGGCAAAGTAATGTCTCTGCTTTTTAATGTGCTGCTGCCTAGGTTGATCATAGCTTTTCTTCCAAGGAGCAAGCATCTTTTAATTTCATGGCTGCAGTCACCATCTGCAGTGATTTTGGAGCCCAAGAAAAGAAAGTCTCTCACTGTTTCCATTGTTTCCCCATCTATTTCCCATGAAGTTATGGGACCAGATGCCATGATTTTAGTTTTTTGATTGAGGAGTTTTAAGCCAGCTTTTTCACTCTCCTCTTTCACTTTCATCAGGAAGTTCTTTGGTTCCTCTTCGCTTTCTGCCAGAAGGGTGATGTCATCTGCATATCTGAGGTTATTGATATTTCTCCCAGCAATCTTGATTCCAGCTTGTGTTTTATCCAGCTCAGCATTTCTCATGATGTACTCTGCATATAAGTTAAATAAGCAGGGTGACAATATACAGCCTTGATGTACTCCTTTCCTGATTTGGAACCAGATGATTGTTTCATGCCCGGTTCTAAATGTTGCTTCTTGACCTGCATACAGATTTCTCAGGAGGCAGGTAAGGTGCTCTGGTATTCCCATATCTTGAAAAATATTTCACAGTTTGTTGTGATCCACACAGTCAAAGGCTTTGGCATGGTCAATAAAGAAGAAATAAACGTTTTTCTCAAGTTCTATAGATTTTTCTATGATCTAATGGATGTTGACAATCTGATCTCTGGTTCCTTTGCCTTTTCTAAATCTAGTTTGAACTTCTGGAAGTTAATGGTTTACATACTGTTGAAGCCTGGCTTGAGAATTTTGAGCACTAGTTTTCTAGTGTGTGAGATGAGAGCAGTTGTGCAGTGGTTTGAACATTCTCTGGCATTGCCTTTCTTCAGGATTGGAATGAAAACTGACCTTTTCCAGTCCTGTGGCCACTGCTGAGTTTTCCAAATTTGCTGGCATATTGAGTGAATCACTTTCACAGCATTATATTTTAGAATTTGAAATAGCTCAACCAGAATTCCATCACCTCCACTAGCTTTGTTCTTAGTGATGCTTCCTAAGGCCCACTTGACTTCACATTCCAGGATGTCTGGCTCTAGGTGAGTGATCACACCATCGTGATTATCTGGGTCATGAAGATGTTTTTTGTATAGTTCTTCTGTGTATTCTTGCCACCTCTTCTTGATATCTTCCGCTTCTGTTAGGTCCATAACATTTCTGTCCTTTATTGTGTCCATCTTTACATGAAATGTTCCCTTGGTATCTCTAATTTTCTTGAAGAGATCTCTAGTCTTTCCCATTATATTGTTTTCCTCTATTTCTTTGTATTGATCACTGAGGAATGCTTTCTTATCCCTCCTCATTATTCTTTGAAACTCTGCATTCAGATGGGTATATCTTTACTTTTCTCCTTTGCCTTTAACGTCTCTTCTTTTCTCAGCTATTTGTAAGTCCTCCTCAGATAACCATTTTGCCTTTTTGCATTTCTTTATCTTGCGGATTACTTGATTACTGCCTCTTGTACAATGTCAGGAACCTCCATCCATAGTTCTTCAGGCACTCTGTCTATCAGATCTAATCCCTTGAATCTATTTGTCACTTCCACTGTATAATCATAAGGGATTTGATTTAGGTCATACCTGAATGGTCTAGTGATTTTCCCTACTTTCTTCAACTTAAGTCTGAATTTTGCAATAAAGAGTTCATGATCTGAGCCACAGTCAGCTCCCAGTCTTGTTTTATGACTGTATAGAACTTCTCCATTTTTGGCTGCAAAGAATATAATCAGACTGATTTCAGTATTGACCATCTGGTGATGTCCATGTGTAGAGTCACCTCTTGTGTTGTTGGAAGATGGTGTTTGCTATAACCAGTGCATTCTCTTGCAAAACTCTGTTAACCTTTGCCCTGCTTCCTTTTGTACTACAAGGCCAAACTTGTCTATTACTCCAGGTATCTCTTGACTTCCTACTTTGCATTCCAGTTCTCTATAATGAAAAGGACATCATTTTTGGGGTGCTAGTTCTAGAAGGTCTTGTAGGTCTTCATAGAACCCTTCAACTTTAGCTTCTTCGGCATTAGTGTTTGGGGCATAGACTTGGATTACTGTGATATTGAATGGTTTGCCTTGGAAATGAACAGAGATCATCTGTCATTTTTGAGATTGCACCCAACCAAGTACTGCATTTCAGTACTGCATTTTTTGTTGACTATGATGGTGGCTTGGAGAAGGCAATGGCACCCCACTCCAGTACTCTTCCTGGAAAATCCCATGGACAGAGTAGCCTGGTAGGCTGCAGTCCATGGGGTCGCTAAGAGTCGGACACGACTGAGCGACTTCACTTTCACTTTTCACTTTCATACATTGGAGAAGGAAATGGCAACCCACTCCAATGTTCTTGCTTGGAGAATCCCAGGGACAGGGGAGCCTGGTGGGCTGCTGTCTATGGGGTCGCACACAGTCGGACACGACTGAAGTGACTTAGCAGTATGATGGTGGCTACTTCATTTCTTCAAAGGGATTCTTGCCCACAGTAGTAGATAAAATGGTCATCTGAATTAAATTTGCCTTTTCCAGTCCATTTTAGTTCTCTGATCCTAAAAATGTAGATATTCACTCTTGCCATCTCCTGTTTGACCACTTTCAATTTACCTTGATTCATGGACCTAACATTCCAGGTTCCTATGCAATTACAGCATCGGACTTTACTTCCATCACTAATCACACCCACAGCTGGATGCTGTTTTTGCTTTGGCTCCATCTCTTCATTGTTTCTGGAGTTATTACTCCACTCTTTTGCACTAGCATATTGGGCACCAACTGATTGGTCTGGCTAGGGATTCCCAAACATTAGTGAATAGAAAAATTACTTGGAGAGATAAAGTGTTTATACAGTTTCCTGGCATTGTCCCCATTAGTTCTGGGTGAGGTCTTGAAATTGAATTTTTCAACAATGACTCAGCTGATTCCTACTTTGAGTGCTCCATGGACCAGACTTTGGGAAACACTCTCCCAGAATGACCAAGTTAGCAGAGGATTGCTTAGGAATATCTCTAGCCTGTGCTATGCTTAGTAACAATGTGGCTTTGGTTCACAGAAGAACTGGAGAACAAAAGATTGAACAGGAGAGACAAGCACAGACCCATGATGCATCCATCTCTATGCCTGGGCTGGCTGCCCTGCAGTTGGGAAGGAAGGCTCATTTTTGACGAGTAGAGAGGGACTTAGCAAGTTCCTACGGAAAAGAAGTCTCCTAACATCTTAGATTTGTTCATTCTCGTAGTCAGAATCTCATTTCCAATCAGATCATCAAGAGTGTTTAAGGCGATAAGATGATCAATTTCCTGACTGTGATTGCAAACTCAAAACAGTATGTTTATGGCTTGGAAATCCCAGAGAAGAGCATCTCTCACTGATGCTGCTCTTTACTTAAGGTTACAAGTCAGACCAATACATTTTGATATTGCTTGTCTATCAAGTTACCTAAATTTCTACTTTTGATCAGTAGACAAAGACTTGAGTCCAAAGAGGAAACCTGAGTCAATGGCCAAGCAGCTGTATATAAGTGGCTAAATTTGCTCCCTACGCTTCATACCCTATTTGTGATCTGAATTACACCTTCGTTGTTGTTCAATCACTCAGTCATGTCCAACTCTTTGCGACCCCAGGGACTACAGCAGGCCAGGCTTCCCTGTCCTGCACCTTAGTGCATATGAAAAAAAAAATCGACCTGCTGCAAAAATCACATCCAAAATTGGTGTTTTGTGAACATTTAATGGTAAAGTGGATGAGGAGAACTATTACATTATGTACAGCATTTCACTTAAAAAATTTAAAAACCTATTTTGTCAAACAATTTAATAACTGCCCCCTCTAGTTTATACAGTCCACTAAACAAAGCCCTCTAATATTAGTATTTCAGGGAACCAAGCCAGGTATGAAACCCCAGTGGAGTGGGGACATTGCTATCAGTTAAACTTTTGATCCCCGACTTCCCCTGTAAATCAACAGAAGGAAAATGTTTCCCTTCTTATTAGCCACCAGCTCCTAAATGTTCCTTTCCTTTGAAATCTAAAATAAAAATGGGAAATATTTTTAGCTCCTGAATTGACTAACTGATTGATCAGCATTTACAGATGGTATCCGTTAGGACCTGTGGGAGCAATTTCTTAGACAACTTCAATTTCTAAGTTGTCTTCTGTTTGCCTAAAGTGATCCTTTCCCTTAAGTGCAGTGAGGTGGCTGAATGTCAGTGCTGTTTCTTTGATGGCCAACAATGAGCCTTACTCTGAGGGCAGTGACCTCTTCCATTTTGGATGACATTCCCTGATAATACATCAAGTCTGACACTTAACCCTTATACAACTCGGTAAAAATAGAGGCTCCTGCTGGTTTAATGCCTATGGGAGAATCAAATGTGCTCAGCAATGTAATCATTCCTGTTAAGAGGAGTCTTAGCCTTCAAGTTTTTAATGTTTTTCAGAAGCTCACAGCTGAGAGTAGATAAATGTCAGTACCTTGCTCATATTAAAGTTTAATTGTATTATTTTTGTAGAATAGTGGGTTAGTTCATACAACTGACATTTTTTTCTTTACACCGAATATGGGAATATGAGAAGCAGAAGTCAAAAAGACAAAAGCAGAATCTTGGAAGAGTAAAGTGTGATAGGGTTTTAGAGATGATGATATTAAATCTCCTCATTTTACAGATAAGGAAGATGAGGTTCAGAGAAAAGTATCCCTGCTCTGCAAATAGATCACACTTTCGAGCTGGTGTTTGTCCTGCTTCTACATGAACTTTCTTCCATTTGATAAGTTTCTACATATTCTGAATTCCACACTGCAAGTCCACTAGTGATGCGTCTCTGTTGTAGTCTGATAGTGTTGTTTTAAATAGTTGTCTATATATTTATCTCTTTAGGGGAGTGCCTTAATCATCTTTTTATTCTCAGTTCCAACTGCAATGTGTGGTACTGAGAAGTTACTTTAAAAAGAAAAAACCTGAGTGAATTCTTCTAGGTCACACAAGTAGCCATAAAATCCACTGATTATGCATGTGTCTGTGTGCACTCATTATTTGGCTAACTTTGTTATATTGACTCAAAGATTGTAGAAGAATTGGCTATGTCTGTTATGCTTCTCATTTTAACAGAATACAACTGGAAAAGGTGAAAGTATTAAAAAGACTCAGGCGTATTTTTCTTTTTTTTTGACACTGGATCTCATCCTTATAGAAATGAGAAACAACCAACAAGACCTTGAAACTTGAATGGCACAGGAATAAATGCTGGTTCGCCTATCATTTGTGAAATTATTCAGCTGATATCAACTGTCTACATGAGCTATTATTCAACTCATCTGGATATCCCTTTCTAAAAGCGATATTGTAGATGTAAATGAGATTTATGAGATTATGTTTGCAAAGCATAGGAAAACAGTAGGCATTCTATAGAGGTTACTGCTCTCCCTTCTTCTCCCATAATTTGACACTTTATAATTTCCAGGCTTTTTTTTTAAATATACATTATCTCATTTGAGTCTTATTATAGCTCTGTGGGGTGGGCAGAAGAGATGCTACCCTCTAATTATAGACAAAGAAAATGACATTTGAGATGTGTTTCTCAGAAGATAAAGTCAGGCATTTTTTGTATCTATCATCATAGAATCTATCCAGTATCACTGATCAATACTAAATGTTTTCATATGCTAAAGTATAAGATAAACAAAAACTCTCTCTTTCATGGCTACCAGCACTTTCCTAGCAAAGTCCAAAGGAGTCCAAGATGAACCATGATGGAGTCTCAGAAATAACCACAATCCAATCTGACAAGAACTAGTTTAAGTCAGATATACTCTCAATATAATAGGATTATAAAGCAATGCAACTGCTAAGTATAATGAAACATGGAAGTGATTGTTGTCATTAACTTGTAAACACAATATCCAGACATAGTTTCCTTCATACTGCTGAGATACTTCTTCAGGTTACATGTGGTCAGTATTTTCCCTGAGTGAGTCAGTCTCTTTCTTATTAACATATCTCCAATCTTACTGAGCTTCCCTGATGGCTCAGGCAGTAAAGAATCTGCTTGCAATGCAGGAGACCCAGGTTTGATCTCTGGGTCAGGAAGATCCTCTGGAGAAGGAAATGGCAACCCACTCCAGTATTTTTGCCTGGAGAAGTCTGTGAACAGAGAGCCTGGTGGGCTACAGTCCATGAGGTCACAAAAAGTCGGATATGACTGACTAACCAACACTTTCCAATCTTACTGATGATTTCAGAAGCATGTGAATAGCTGGTGGCTTCCTCCATGAAGTTGTAGCCATCTCTTATATAATATAGAAGATGGAAGTCAGATTGCTGAAGTACAATGTTGCCCGTGATTCCTTTAAGCAAGGGTAGAAGGGTAAGGGGTGAGTTTACCTTCCCCTTTAAACAAGAGATATAGCTAGTAAGTAGCCACAGGCCTTTAATTGAGCTATGATGTGAAAGAGGATGTGAATAATATGTTTGGCTAAAGCTGGGACAGGATGCTGGCTACAGTTTCATAGCCCAGTTGTACATTTCTATGGTAATCACATAGAAGAGAGTGGACTCTGCCAGGTAGATGTGGTGGACCCCTTTGCTCACACCTTCACTGTTTGCTGCTCATCTTGTTTTCAAGAGTTCTCTTCTTCCCTCAGATATGGTCAATGAAGGTGATTCTAGAGTTGGACACAGCGGTGGCCCTCTGTTGGCCAAGCAGAGTATTATATCAGGCCTCTAGATCTCCAGTCCCTCTGTAGACGTGCTCTTTGACTTTCTGTCTCTGTGCGTGTTAATAGCTCAGTTGTGTCTGCCTCTTTGCAACTCTATGGACTGTAGCCTGCCAGGCTCCTCTGTCCATGGAATTCTCCAGGCAAGAATACTGGAGTGGGTTGCTGCCGGGGTCCAGCCCCAGTGGATCCAGGGTGATTCGAAGGTGGGGACGGTGTCGGCGTCCTTGGAAAAATACATATTTAATTACAGATATATAGAGAGATTAGAAACAGAAAGTGTAGTAGGAAGATTAGTGGAGAAAAAGAGGCTGAATAACTTGGATTACGTGGAATAGCATCCATGCTCCAGATGGGAATTCAGCCAGAAAAACGGGGAGCAAGAAAGAAACGACATGGGGGAATCAGTCTTTCCAGAAACTGATCCGATTTCTTTATTTTTGAGTTTGCTTATATACCTTTTGTTACACATAGGGATGAATTCAGAGTCACGTGGGGGTCAGCAGTCCTGACCTTTATCAAAATCAGGTGCTTCACATACATGTAAAAAAAGGTCTTAGGAATATTACATCATCTTCTGGCCATGAGACCCACTGACATTTTATGATCCTTTCTTTCTGATAACCAAAAAACTTATTTTTTCCAAGGGTGTTTTTTCTTAAACCAGGCACCACCCTCCAAATAAAGTTCCTATAGGGTGAGGGTATAGTGAGTTACAATCAAGAAAGGAATTTATTTAACCCAAGGTTAACATGATTAATCTTAAAGGTTAATACTTATTTCTCCTATATGCTTAAAGGTTAATACTTATTTCTCCTAAATGCTGGTTATATTCATTATAAGGGCAGGGAGCATGGAGATTTAGCAGCATACATCAGCCCAACAAATGAAAATCCTTTCACCAATGTTCCCCTTAAGATCTATTTAGTCTTAAGATAGTGATAAGGTTACATTTTTACATAGCAAGGACACAGTGATTTATAACAAAGCACAGTGATCTATTACAAAAGAGAAAATTCGTTAACTCAAAAAGTCTAGTATTGCTAACCTTAAAAACTACTATATTTCCTTTTCTATATTCCAAATACATTGATTAATATATTCCCAGGTGCCTAAGGATATGGAGGCCTGGCGGCAATCATTGACTCAACAAGAAGAAAAAGTCCTATGCTAATTAAGACTCTCAAAATACTCCAAAACTCTCTGTGCTGTTTATGGTTGAGAGGTAGTAAACAATCATGTGGCAGGAGTATGGATAATCCTGTCATACAAGCTAGTCTGTCAGCAGAGAGGTTTGACCTGAGACATCCTTGTCCCACCCAGGGCAGGGAATTAGCAGCAATTATTGACACAACAAATGAAAAACCCTTCACCAATATAATTCCTAACCAACCCCCTATACTAATAATTTCCAACTCCCCAAAAGAATTTGCCTTTAGTAAGTCTAAAACATCTTGTTCCTCTCAGGTTGGGAGGCTGTAAACAATCACACGTGGCCGGACAAATCTATACAGGTGGGCTAGATAACCTTCAGAGCAGTCCATAAGCTGAAACACTCTTGTCACAGCCAGGAATTTTTATTGCCTTGGAGCTGCACGTTTACTCCTTCTCCGAGAGAAACGGTTATGGGGGAGAGCCCCCCGTAAAGTCAGAGGTGTAGGTGAGAGCATAAAACAGACTCTGGTTTTGGGGTAGATGCTCGGGACCAGGGGGTTTCCTGAGGCTTGATCACGCCTTTGCGTATGCCAAGCCTCCTTCCTCATGACCTTTGCCATGGGCGGAGTTCCTCACGCTGGCCCCCAGCAGGTTGCCATTCCCTTCTCCAAGGGATCTGCCCAACCTCACTATAGAACCCAGGTCTCCTGCATTGCAGGCAGATTCTTTACCATCTGAGCCACCAAGGAAGCCCCTGAGCACTGCCAATAGGGAAAATGGCCTAGAAAGAACTTTGTCCTCTTTGAAGATAAAGTACCTCTTTTCTTATAAACTCCCTGATTAAACTCTCTCCTCTTCAACCTCATGTTCTGTGTTTGGTGTTTTGTTTTGTTTTTTATTACCCCCTACAGTTCATCATTTCAAGTCCTGCAATAAAATGTAAAAGGCACTGAAAAAATATACTTAGATATAGACTTGCAAAGATATGGTAGCATTCAAAATTTTCCTTGAAATCCTAAAGTCTTCTCAATGTGCTTAGTTCCATAGAAACCAACTATTTCACCATTTTTCTTTCATTACCACTCTTCCACATATTGCCTGCACCCAGATACTTTTAGATAGGGTATAAAGACTGGGATAAAAAAGGAAGGGTGGGCGAGTATGGCAGCAGTGGGTGACTAGGAATGTCTCTTAGGGAGATAGACACCTGATATTTGGAAAGGAATCATGAAAATAAATCAACTTAGAGGCATGACTTTGTCATGCATCATTTCTTTAAATAAACTTTAATTTTTTAATAGTTGTAGATCTACAGAAAAATTGCTAAAATAATACAGTGAGTTCCCTTATGTTGTTGTTTAGTTGCTAAGTTGTGTCTAACTCTTTTGCAACCCCACGGACTTTATTTAGCCTGCCAGTCTCCTCTGTCCATGGGATTTTCCAGGCAAGAATAGTGGTGGGTTGCCATTTCCTTCTCTAGGGGATCTTCCCTACCCAGGGATCAAACCCACGTCTCCTGCACATCACTTGCATTGCAAGCGAATTCTTTACCTGCTGAGCACCAGGGAAGCCCAAGTTTCCTTATATGCCACACCTAACTTCCCCTATTATTAACATCTTTCATTACCATGGTATATTTGCCAGAACAAACCAGTGTTATACATTTTTAATAGATATTAATATAAATTATGCTACAATGATACAAGTTCATTGATATTAAATATATATAATTGCTAAGGTCTGGACAGATTAGCCTGGTGGGCTACAGTCAATGGGATTGCAAAGAGTCTGACACAGTTGAGCAACTAACACTAACTAAACATTCTTCCTTTTTGTCTTCTCTTCTTTTTTCCTTCTTTATTAGTCCTGTCTAAATAAATGAAGACCATCACATGAGACAGTGCAAGCCTGCTGTTTCACAGCTCACTATACTAAGGGAGTCAGGAACTTGAAGACAGCCGAGAAAAGAAAAGTTCTAGGGTGGAAAAGAGGGAAGGCTCATGTGTGCGCTACTGGAAACTGTTCATGTGAGAAGCTGCAGGCAAGCTAACTATACCATCTTACGGAAAAACCCAAATGAACTTTTTGGCCAATCCAGTAGAAGTAGGGCATCCTAGCCGATTGGGTATGGGGGTCTCTTTGACTTCCTCTGCTCAGTCCTAAGTTGGAATCAAAGGCAAAAATTAGAGAAGCAGTCAGTTATGAACCAGTTCCTGGCCATTAAGAGATAATCATTACAGAAGTTATTGGTCACCTTTCTGGATTGTTCCTAGAGACAGCAATCTGACTTCATACCAGTCTGCCTGACAGTAGGCTGGGTTCCTGGGCTGTTTACAGTAGATCAAGGGGTTGCTTTCCTGAGCAAGTTGCTGCAGGTCATGGGTCAGATTTCAGTTTTTCTACATGGTCTGGTTATTGTCCACTCATATACTGGATCTCTCATGCCTCTTAACTCTTTCATCTCCTTTTCTCCAAATCTTTTCTCATTTTGCCCTATTTCTTCTTAATACTTGTCTTTTCTCAGTGTTCAGTAAAGATTGGAAAAGAAGACGAAACGTGGCCAAAATTCAATGTGTAAGGAAACATTTTCTTCATTTGCATCAAGCTCTCAGTAACTCTGGTCTTAAAGATGGAAAATTAGGGCATTTTTGTGATCCAGAAGGTGCAGTGAAGTTTGTTTTCATGGACACACAGTAAATGCCGTGTTATTAGTTGACTATGATCACACATAATATCGAAATGCTTCTCTGTACAAGTTTCCCAGAAAATAGACACTTAAAAGTTGAAAACATTACTTAGCATCTTCTGGACATGAAGTTGGAATGAACATACTTCATTTTCTGTGCTCTGGACTTTATAACATGTGGAACCATTTTGAGATGAGGTAGCAAAAAAAATAACATAGCCTTCGATAGATACCTCTAAAATAGTTCATCCTTCTCACTTTAGAAACTCTGAATGGATCCTAAATGTGACCATTTGACATAACAGTGCTTCCCGTCTGAGATGCATTCCAAAAAAATTGAAAAAGGCTTTAAAGAAAGTAGATGTTTGTGTCTTCTTGAAATATTACTCACTGGAGCAGTAAACCTAAGTGAATCAGTGAGCAGTAAGAGTGAGAAGCTCATTTAAATTAAGAGCTAGAACTGATATTTTTATGGAACACCTGTTCCTGTGTGCTGAAGATCTGTGATCAAAGTGCTAGGAATATATTCAACTTTCATATTCATTGCAGATTTGCTAAGTTTGTGGATCACACTTTATTATGTGAAATTTATTTTTAATGGAATTCTTCCTCTCTTCTGGATTTGTAAAGCTGATTAGGTATTGATACCTTTAGTTGTGAACACCTGCACCATTTTCTCTGATCCACTCTCTACCTAGGGTAACACTGGGGGTCTTGCCAAGGGAAATGAATATTGCCATATGTCTCCAAACCCAAAGAGAAGGGAGTCAGGTTAAACACTAGGTCACAACAACCTCCTACTAAAAAAAAGTACCCAAGAACAGCATTTTTGAAGGTGATCCAGCTGTGCAAGTTGAATCATTGCTCACAGTAATTTTACTAATGCATTCCATCCTGAATTTTAAAAGCCCAATGAGTCACACTATATGGCCAACTGCTTACATTATTAAGCAGAACATAAAGGCATTTACATACATTGGCATAATTCATTGCTGGATCAACCAAATTAATTTCTACTTTTGGAAGCCTTCAGACTTCACTTGAACAAAATAAATGGTCCTTTAACCAGTGAAATGTGCTGACAAATATAGAATTTAAAATGTCAGCTGTTCTGAATTTTTTATTTTATTTATTTTATTTTTCTTTATTATTTTTTTTTTTTTATGTGTCTATGTTGTTCTTTGGAGAAAGCAGTGGCACTCCACTCCAGTACTCTTGCCTGGAAAATCCCATGGATAGAGGAGTCAGGCTGCAGTCCATGGGGTTGCTGAGGGTCGGACACGACGGAGCGACTTCACTTTCACTTTTCACTTTCACGCATTGGAGAAGGAAATGGCAACCCACTCCAGTGTTCTTGCCTGGAGAATCCCAGGGATGGGGGAGCCTGGTGGGCTGCCGTCTATGGGGTTGCACAGAGTCAGACACGACTGAAGTGACTTAGCAGCAGCAGCATGTTGTTCTTCCATGAAAGTAGTTCACCAGTACAGGTGAATCTGGAGAACAAAGGCCTATGTGAAGTTGTCTAACACGCTAACGTGACACCCATGTGAGGATATAAGACATTCTCCTGGCTTGACTTACCCAGAAAGTATCCTTCAATTCATTTCAGAGAGGCAGAGAGTAGACTAAATTCTCTCTGGATGGTGTATTGAGTCTAGACCATTTCCAGCTTTATGAAAACCAGATTTATATGAGGTTTCTTCAAGTCCTTTATAAAGAAATAGCAATGTTACGGTGTTTGAAAAGAGGTAACAACTTTTTCTAGGTAATAACAGTGTCTCTTCCTGTGGCCATTCTCCACAATTATGACCATCACTCATCATTTACGGTACATGGCACTTTTTATCTTCAGAACATTTGAGGCATTTTATCAAATTTTCCGCACATCACTAGGAGGCACAGCTGCCTATAACATTCTGGATATCACACTGTACTTTTGAAAAGTGTCTGGGGATTTTATTTATTGAGTCATTAGTGATAGGAACAGAACATCTATATTTATCATCATCTCTGAAAGAACACAGTCAGTCATTGGTCCATGATTGGAGAGTATTTGTTTAATCTCCAAGGAAAATACATGATTCTTTCTTGTGTTACAGTTACTTTGGTCATGCAATGCTTTCCCATTTTGCCTTTTATATGTTTGCTCTGTAACTGTATTAGTTAGCAAGCTATGTCATCAAACATTGAGTATGGTCTCTACACATTTTACACACAACGCTCATTAGATAATTATCTCATAGAAAGAGCACAAGTGATACAGCATTAGATAATATTTATGCAGTTTTTTACCACCTTAAAAGTTGAAAGAGTCTTGAGGAATCCCTATACCACTTTCAAAGATTCTTGAACTTCTCCAGCATTAGGTAACTCATTAACTTAAGCTAGTTTCTGGAGCGGCCAGGGACTAGTATGTTAACATGCATGAAAGGGCTAGAAATAAAGTGTGGCCTTTTCAAGGGGGAAACATGAAACTGAGATTCCCATATAAAATCAGAACCTCTGTGGCACTACAGACTTAGCAAATAGGTTCATACTAGAAAAAAGTCTAGACATTACAACTGGAAGAATTGTAACGTCTTCCAGTTGTAATGTCTGGAAGATTTGTTTATTTGTTTGAGGTCTTCTATAATTCATTTACTTTAGTTTGGCCTGCCTTCTATTCCTGGGAAAAGTCCCCCTTACTAAGAATTTATAACATGCATTTGAGATTTAAATTTATTATACCAAATGGTTCAAGAATACCTAATTATCAAATTAATAAAAATATAAACATAAAATACAAAACCTCTCACATAAATCAAAGGAAGTCACCTAGAATTCACCCCCCTCGATCTTAATAATTCATTTCATGAACCAAAATAAAAAACATGTAAGGGAATAATCTACTGTGATAGAGCTTTTGCAATTAAAGAACTAAGATCTTTGTATCTTCCTGGGGGAAAGATACACATGAACTGTTGAATCTGGAAAGTCAATATGTGTGATGCATGTTAAAAATTTAAGGGTATTTGTAAGAAAATAGAGACCATAAATGTTAAAACAGTGGTGGTATGGGGGAGAAAAGAAATAAACTCCAGAAGACAGGAAAACAGAGAAATAAGAAGCACCAAAAAGCAGGGAAATTAGCAACAAATAAGCTGGAAGAAATAAATCCATGTATATTATAAAAATCAGTGTGAGAAATTGCATCTCTAAGAAGAGAAAGTTAATTGTTTTCCCTATTCCTCCCACTAAGAACAGTTTAAAACTTGGACATTATAAACAAAAATTATCATAAGAACACTCTGAGAGCTGAAGAGAAGGCAAATTGGCTGAGGATCTCAGAACAAGAGGAACAGTATAGTTATCTCTTCCCTGAGTTTTTCTTTTTACCTCATATAATCCAAACTTAGAGCTGAAATTAATAGCAACCCAGAAATACCAGCAACAACAGAGAAAAGGAGCTCCCCAGCTTCCACTGACACCACAAAGGACTGATTTTGCTATTGCTGGATGGTGGTAAAAGTCCTGACTCTCCGCTAAGACTCGTCTGATACCATCCCAGCAGGAGTAAGTGGGATTCCCCATGATTATTGCTGGATGGGTAGGCAGGGGGAAATAACCAGACTTTCCATATGGTCTCAGGTGACACTGTGAGATGAGGGGAAGGGGTGACCACATTACCATCTGCAGAGACAGAAGTCTCAGCTTGTTACTCAACATCACCGGCGGTAAGGGGTTGGGGTGCCTTGTTTCAGTCTGATGAGAGTGAAAGTCTAGGCTTCTGATTTGGCCCCTGTTGGATTTGATGATGATAGAGTGCTCTCTGTGGTGTCTGGCTGGAGAAAAGTGATTGTTCTCCAAAAAGGTTTTGTCTTATAGTAATGCTTCTTTCCAGAGAAGGCAATGGCACTCCACTCCAGCACTCTTGCCTGAAAAATCCCATGGACAGAGGAGCCTGGTGGGCTGCGGTCCATGGGGTCGCGAAGAGTCAGACACGACTGAGCCAATTCCCTTTCACTTTTCACTTTTATGCATTGGAGAAGGCAATAGCAACCCACTCCAGTGTTCTTGCCTGGAGAATCCCAGGGACGGTGGAGCCTGGTGGGCTGCCGTCTATGGGGTCACACAGAGACATGACTGAAGTGACTTAGCAGCAGCAGCAGCAGCAATGCTTCTTTCCTGGACCTTTGGCTAAGGAGTGCAGACTTTAGTTACTTCCAGTCTGGGATGTATAAGGCAAAATGGACTAATACGTGTTCTTCCTCATGCTGAGGCTCTGGCCATTCTGCCTTCTTCTTTCCAACCTATCAGAGTTTTCTTAGGTTTGTTTTTTGCATAACCTGGGCTTCCCAGGTGGCGCTAGTAGTAAAGAACCCGCCTGCCAATGCAGGAGACATAGAGATCTGGATTCAGTGCCTGGGTCGAGAAGATTCCCCTGGAGGAGGGCATGGCAACCCACTCCAGTATTCTTGCCTGGAGAATCTTGTGGACAGAGGAGCCTGGCGGGCAGTGGTCCACAGCATCGCAGAGAGTCAGACATGACTAAGCAGCTTGCCTCTGGCACTGGCCTACGTACTCTCCAATGTCTTTAGTTATGCACAGTGTGAGGAACGGGGAAAAGTTCTTTCATCTTCTTCCTCAAAGCGGAAGCTTTCTCGCTTCCTTTCCAAATCTTCTTGCTCCCAGGAATAAAATATGCCATATATTTATAAGGTGTATATTATATGTATGACATATTATATAGCCAAGAGAGCTTAATAGTTGTACAGCAAGCAGCTTTATATGCTCTCATAGTCTGTATACTAAACTTGGATTTCTGTTCTCCTATTTCTACCACAGCATATTTTGTCTAGAAGAGCATATCCAAAATAGAGAAAGCAAGAGAAAAAAAAAATTAAATTGTACTTTCTTCCCTCAACTTCCCTCAGCCTTCTGTACAGGAAGTTTATTCCTTTTTTTGTTCTCATGGTTTTTAATGTAATTTTAAATACTCAGAGGTTTGCATGTTTTCATGCTACCTCATATGAGTCTTATTTTTTTAATAATTTTTCATTTTATATTACCATTTATTTAAAGTTTGTTAAGTGTTCTGCCAAATAACTATACTACTATTAATTTTTAAATGCTATGAAAATGGATTTTCTTTTTGGCTGTGCCACATGGCTTGTGGGATCTTAGTCCCCCAACCAGGGATTGAACCTGTGCTCTTGACAGTGAAAGTATGGTATTCTAACCAGTGGACTACCAGGGAATTTGCTGAAAATAGATTTTAGAGTTATTTTTTTCATGAAATATATTTGTTCATAAGTCATACTGATTACACAGAAAAATAAACAGACATGGCCTCAGCCTTCATGGATTTTGCATTCTGTAAGCAAGATAATAAAAAGGAGGCAAACAAAAATACACAGGAATTGCATATTGTGATGGGTGCTGTAAATGGCTTGGAAATGTAACATAGTGGAGAATAATAAAGTAGACCAACCTGGGAGGGTCACCAAGGAAAACTGGACTGAGAGGCTAAGACTTGAAGGAACAAAAAGAAATCAGTTCTACAAAGAGTGAAGTAGAGAGTGTCCTAAGCAATGGAGAGCAGGAGAGAGAAGACTGCATCACACACTGACACAGAGGTGTAGAGAATGACCCCCTCATGTTTGGAAACTCCCTTCCATGACCATTTTCTGGTTGGTTTTCTTCAACTCTTCAAGATGCTGCTTTTGCCTACCATCTGCTCGAGCAGAAGCTGGTCAGGTCTCAAGAAACATGGGTAGTGCCATCTTTTCCGATGCTGCAGAAGCCTCAGGTCACCAGCTGACTACCCATTCATCTGAAATCAAAACCCTAAAAACAATAACAGTTTCTGCATCATCCAATCTCCAAAGCACAAGGCCAAGGGCAGAAACTAAATGAAAAGGACTGCTATGAAGAAACAATTGAAGACTGGGAATAGAATGCCAGGGTTCCAATCTTAATTCAGCCATGCCTCGTTTTTTTTTTTTTTTAATGTGGGTAAGCTGTTGCCTCTACTTGAGAAATTATTCTTTCTTGCCTTGAAGGATAAAAACCTTGGAGGTGGAAAAGACCTTTGAGATTCAGTGGTATAGCTCTCTGAGCAGAAAACCAGGTGTATACCAATTTCCAACCTCCATATCCAGCAATCCACTGTACCTCACAGCTGTTGCACATAAACCTGCCCTGTCTTAGCTCCCAGGAATTTAAACCAGAATAAATTGTAAGTAATCAGTCTACGTGAATGTGTATGATATAGCATTTGTAAACATAATCTATTTACATTTTATATACTTGTACAAAATAGTTGGGTGTTTCAATTTCCTCATAAAAACAACTAGATGTATTCAAAGAAGTGTTAATGTTACATAAGGTGAAGCTAAGTACTTACAGTTTTTTTACTTCCATGAGTATTCCTACCTCTGCTGAAGGCCAGTAATTGCCTTGGGAGAATGAGACACATAGAGCACTTTCTCTTTCAGATAATGTTGAGCATCTTTCCAGAGAAGAATAAGACTTGACAAGAGGGAAAAGCATGAGAGAGATTTGTTTTTAGATGATTCAAACACCAACTGTAAGCCTCAAAGGAAAAAAATATACAAGACAGAAATAAAAATGAATGATGACTTAATTGGGACAATATTAAACAGGGCACTGAGAATTCTAACTGTGCCACTTAAAAGTTTTCTCCTTCAGATCAGAAGGAGAATCAAGGCATAGTCTATGGCCAAACATAAGAATCTAGCAAGATAGACTTCATGTTTCTGAGATTTTTAAAAAATTTTTTTTCTACTTTGGATGTAAGTAATTTGAAATAAACATTTTTATCCTAGTGATATCCCCCACTTTATTCACTGCCTACTGAGCTCATTCAACCTGACAATCTACATTCTACCTCTCCTAGGACCAACATCTCCCAAAGTATCTTCTGTGAGTTCTGTTATAATTCCAAAGTATATCTCAGAAAAGAAAGATTCTATGTAAAGTTAAATTTGAGAAATGCTGAGTGAAACAAATCTACATGTTCATCTTCTTCAGGGCTTTACCAAAATTAGTTGCCTTTCCCATATCTATTTGAGCAAAGTACACTTTATGCATCAGGAAAGATATTCCTCAAAATGGAACTTAGGAACCAAAATCTTATGCTCTCTAGACAAGCTGCAATATCAAAGGACAATTCATGGAATCCTTGTATGAAACAAAAAAGTATAACTCATTTCTCCTTTCACATTGCAAATTGCTGCACAGAATAAGAGTCTGTTATGATTTGCCGCTTAGGGTACACATCTCTGTGCAGAAGCAAGGAGTGTTCATTCTTTTTACCTCCTCATCTGCCCCAAAGCTTGTACTGGACAACATGATTATCTAATCTTGCTTTCATATAGCCCAGAGCAGGTGCCAGGAACTTCATCACTCTTCTCCCCCTTGTTTATCTTTTTTCTTTTATATCATGTATCAGTCCATGGGGTCATGAAAAGAGTCAGACATGAAAATGAGACATGACTTAGCTACTGAACAACAACACCATTGCTAGCTATAAGTGACAAATTCGTGCTCACTGTGCAAAATTCACCAGGGTAAAAGAACATTGAAAATCTGAATTGATTGTTTAAAATTATCTAAACATGTATGTGTGTATGCACATGCTCAGTTGTGTCTGACTCTTTGCAATCCCATGGACTGTAGTACACCAGGGCTCCTCTCCATGGAATTTTCCAGGCAAGAATACTGGAATGGGTTGCCATTTTCTACTCCAGGGCATCTTCCTGACCCAGGGATCAAATCTTCATCACTTGTGTCTCCTGCATTGGGAGGTGGATTCTTTACAACTAGCACCACATGTATATTTAGTAATAAATGTCTGAGAACAGCCAAGAAGTCATGAAGCAAAAGGACAAGAGTAAAAGTTGTTTAGTAAATTTGCCTTAACAGATATCACAATATACTAAATATTCACTGTAATATAATCAATATAATAGTGCATAGGAATGGACAAACAAATTATTTGAACCAAAGAGAAAATCCAAGAATAGATCCAAGAAAATACAATAACATGGGACAAGGAGTTATTTAAATTCAATGAGGAACAGTGATTTATTTTAAAGAGGCTACATGGACAACAGCTATATCTCATGAAGAAAATGAAATTACATCTCTTTCACACATCCTTTACAAAATAAATTACAACTGGATTATACACTTAAATTTCCTTATTTTAAATGAAAGAATAAACCCTTGGCAGAAAATGCACGAAATTATATGTTTAAAATATAAGAAGGAGATAATTTTTACTAAGACAAATACCTCAAACTACTAAGAAATAAATATTTCAGTATACAAATATGTAAATTTTATATGCAAAAATATAAAATAAAAAGTCAATAGGTAACCCTGATACCAAAATCAGACAGACATCACACAAAAGAAGAAAGTTACAGGCCAATATTTTTTGTGAACATAGATGTTCAAATCCTCAACAAAATATTAGCAGACCAAATCCAACAATGTATTAAAAGGATGAAGATGCAGAAAAAAATGGGGGTGGGGGGTGGGGGTTCCTTATTAGCTCAGCGGTAAAGAATCCACCTGAAATGCAAGAGATGTGGGTTCAATCCCTGGGTCAGGAAGATCCCCTGGAGAAGGCAGTGGCAACCCACTCCAGTATGCTTGCCTGGAGAATCCCATGGACAGAGAAGCCTGCTGGGCTACAGTCCATGGGGTTGCAAAGAGTCGGACATGACTGAAGCAACTTAGCAGCAGCAGCAGAAAAAAAAATAGAAAACATCCATTCATGATTAGAAAAAAAAATTCTCACCAAAGTGGGAACATATCTTAACATAATAAAAGCCATTTACAACAAACCTGAAGCCAGAACAATACTCAACAATGAAAAGCTGAAAGCCTTCTTGCTAAATTCAGAAACAAAACAAGGATGCCAACACTTACTGTTTCTATTCAACGTAGTATGGGAAGTCATAGTCACAACAGTCAGATAGGAAAAGAAATAAAAGTTATGTAAATTGGAAGAGATAAAACTGTCACTATCCAAGTTGACATGAAACCAAATATGGAGCACCCTAAAAGCTCTGCACAAAAACTATTAGAACTAATAAATGAACTTAGCAATGTATAATGTTACAAGATTAAGATACAGAAATCTGTTACCTTTCTTTATACTAACAATGAAGTCTCAGAAAGATAATAATCCATTTAAAATCATATCAAAAAACAATGAAATACTTAGCAATAAGCTTAGGTGTTGGAGAAGACTCTTGAGAGTCCCTTGGACTGCAAGGAGATCCAACCAGTCCATTCTGAAGCAGATCAACCCTGGGATTTCTTTGGAAGGAATGATGCTAAAGCTGAAACTCCAGTACTTTGGCCACCTCATGCAAAGAATTGACTCATTGGAAAAGACTTTGATGCTGGGAGGGATTGGGGGCAGGAGAAGAAGGGGACGGCAGAGGATGAGATGGCTGGATGGCATCACTGACTCGATGGATGTGAGTCTAAGTGAACTCTGGGAGTTGGTGATGGACAGGGAGGCCTGGCGTGCTGCAATTCATGGGGTCACAAAGAGTCAGACACAACTGAGCAACTGAACTGAACTGAAGTTCAACCAAGGAGGTGAAAGACCTATATGCTGAAAACTATAAAAAAAAAAAAAAATTGATGAAAGAAATTGAAGATGATTCAAAGAAATGGAAAGATATCCCATGCTCTTGGATTGCAAGAATTAATTTTGTTAAAATGGGCATACTACCCAAAGCAATCTACAGATTTAATGCAATGTCTATCAAAAAACCCATAACAGTTTTCACATAATTAGAACATGAAATCCTAAAATTTATCAGTTCAGTTCAGTTCAGTCACTCAGTCGTGTCCCACCCTTTGAGACCCCATGAACCGCAGCACGCCAGGCCTCCCTGTCCATCACCAACTTCCAGAGTTTACCCAAACTCATGTCCATCAAGTCAGTGATGCCATCCAGCCATCTCCTCCTCTGTTGTCCCCTTCTCCTCCTGCCCCCAATCCCTCCCAGCATCATATTGAACCACAAAAGAGCTAGAATTGCCAAAGCAATCCTGAGAGAAAAGAACAAAGCTGGATGCATAAACCTTCCAGACTTCAGACAACACTACAAAGCTATAGAAATTAAAAAACCATGGTATTGGTACAAAACCAGACATATGGCTCAGTGGAACAGAACAGAGAGTCTGGAAATAAACCCACACATCAAAGTGAGAATATACAGTGGAGAAAAGAGAGTCTCTTCAGCAAGTCATGTTGGAAAAGCAGGAAAGCCACATGTAAATTAAACCCAAAATGGCTTAAAGAGTTATAAATATAAAACATGACACAGTAAAACTCCTAAAAGAGAATATAGGCAAACTATTCTGACATAAATTGAAGCAATATTTCTTAGTTCACTTTCTCAAGGCAAAATAATATTAATAATAAAAGCAAAAATAAGCAAATGGAACCTAATCAAACTTAAAAAGCTTTTGCACAGAAAAGGAAACCATTAACAAAAGAAAAAAACAACCCATAGAATGGGAGAAAATATCTGCAAATGATGCAATTGGCAATGAGTTAATATCCAAAATATATAATACAAGCAATTCATATAGCACAATATTGAAAAATCAAACCATCCAATTGAGATTTGACAAAAAACCTAAATCAACATTTTTCCAAAGAAGCAATACAGATGACCAATAGGCACATGAAAAGATGCTCAATATTGCTAATGATTAGAGAAATGCAGATCAAAACCACAAGGAGGTATCACCTCATACCAGTCAGAGGGACTATCATCAAAAAATCAACAAATAATAAATGTTGGAAAGTACATAGAGAAAAAGGAATCTTCCTATATACTGTTGGTAGGAATGTAAATTGGCACAGCCACTATGAAAAACAGTATGGACGTCCCTTAAAAAGGTGAAAATAGAGTTGCCATATGATCCAGAAATCCCACTCCTGGGCATGTATCTAGACAAAAATATACTTCAAAAAGATACACGCACCCGAATGTTTATAGCAGTACTATTTACAGTAACCAAAACATAGAAACAGCCCAAGAGCTCGTTAAGAGATAATTGGCTTAAGAAAACATGATATACACACACACACACACACACCCATGATGGAATATTACTCAGCTATAAAACAACAAAATGTTGCCATTTGAAACAACAATTATACTTAATGAAGTATATCATACTTAGCTAAGTAAATCAGATGAACATATCATATGATATCACTTATATGTAAAACCTAAAAAAAATAAAAATGAATCTGTATATGAAATAGAAATAGGCCCACAAACATAGAAAACAAATTTATGGTTACCAAGAGGAAGAGAGAGCAGAGAAGAGACAAACTGGGAGTTTGGTGCTGACAGATACAAACTACTACACGTAAAATAGATACACAACAAATATTTATTATATAGCAGAGGGAATTATGTTCAATATCTTTAAATAACCTATAATGAAAAATCCAAAATATATATATTGTATATACATAGGAATCACTTTGCTGTACACCTGAAACAAACACAATATTGTAAATCAAATATACTTCAATAAAAAAGTCAATAGGTAAATGTTTGGTTTTGAAAAAAATGAAAGCAGATGACAAACAAATGCTTATAATTGTGATACACAGGGATTCTTTTTAAATGTAAGAAAAATATAAGGCAACTCAAGAGAAAAATAGGCAAAAATAGAAAAAAGCAATTCACAGAATACAAATTCTAATCACAAAATTAATACCATCTAGGTAAATTCATCTGAAGGTGACCATAAAGTATAATTTTATGCCACTAAGATTAGCACATATTTTATTTAAAAACCAATATTTATTGCTGGAAGAAATATGAGATGGAAACGTTAATTGTTACTGTCATGTAGAATATGGAAATAAATCTGGCAAGAACAATTGAAAGTAAATATGCACCATTTAACAATAAATTCCTACTCCTGGTAGTATTCCCCATTGGAAAAAGAAAAGCTTCAGTGTGTACAGAAGTATGCACATAGATGACTATTGCAGAATTGCTTGTACAGGCAAAAAATGCAAGTAAGTTTCTCTTCTACTGGGAAGTAAAAAGATGGGAAAAGCATGGCTGCTCCCACACTAGCAATAAGAAAAACCTGAATCAGCTAAAAAAAATCACAACTTCTCTTGACATCATCAGAATAACCAGAGGTGGACAGACCCCTCCCAGATGAGACAAAATAGGCAGACAGACTTGCTTGTGACAGACAAGAGGAAGAGGAGCTGGTTATTCAAGCTACTCAGATGGGCTCATTTAGGGTCTCTTTTTCATCGAACTCATCAGAAGCTTACAAGAAATTCTGGTGGCAGGACAGAATAGAGTGACCCCTCCCCCTACACACTGCTTTGGTGTCAATAGGCAGGAGGAGATTGGGAACACTATGGTGAAGTCACAGAGCCTCACCACCTCCACCCCCTACCACAGACATTTGTCTCATTTGAAACCAAAGCCTTAAACATCTAAGAGAGTTAATAAATGCCATTATCTGAAGGGTACACATTAAGACTCATGGTGGCTGGTGGAAAAATAAAACAGCATTACTACTAGGCATGCTTTCGAACTGTGGTGCTGGAGAAGACTCCTGAGAGTCCCTTGAACTGCAAGGAGATCCAACCAGTCAGACCTAAAGAGAATCAACCCTAAACATTCATTGGAAGGACTGATGCTGACCACCTGACCTTCCTCCTGAGAAATCTGTATGAAGGTCACGAAGCAACAGTTAGAACTGGACATGGAACAACAGACTGGTTCCAAATAGGAAAAGGAGTACATCAAGGCTATATATTGTCACCCTACTTATTTAACTTATATGCAGAGTACATCATGAGAAATGCTGGGCTGGAAGAAGCACAAGCTGGAATCAAGATTGCCGGGAGAAATGTCAATAACCTCAGATATGCAGATGATACCACCCTTATGGTAAAAGTGAGGAAGAACTAAAGAGCCTCTTGGTGAAAGTGAAAGAGGAGAGTGAAAAAGTTGGCTTAAAGTTCAACATTCAGAAAATGAAGATCATAGCATCCGGTCCCATCACTTCATGGCAAACAGAAGGGGAAACAGTGGCTGACTTAATTTTCCTGGGCTCCAAAGTCACTACAGATAGTGATTGCAGCCATGAAATTAAAAGACAATTAACTCCTTGGAAGGAAAAGTTATGACCAACCTACACAGCATATTAAAAAGCAGAAACATTACTTTGCCAACAAAGGTCCGTCTAGTCAAGGCTATGGTTTTTCCAGTGGTTATGTATGGATGTAAGAGTTGTACTACAAAGAAAGCTGAGTGCTGAAGAATTGATACTTTTGAACTGTGGTGTTGGAGAAGACTCTTGAGAGTCCCTTGGACTGCAAGAAGATCCAACCAGTCCATCTTAAAGGAGATCAATCCTGGGTGTTCATTGGAAGGACGATGCTGAAGCTGAAACTCCAATACTTTGGCCACCTGATGTGAAGAGCTGACTCATTTGAAAAGACCCTGATGCTGGGAAAGATTGAGGGCAGGAGGAAAAGGGGATGACAGAGGATGAGATGGCTGGATGATATCACTGACTCAATAGACATGAGTTTTAGTGAACTCCTGGAGATGTGAAGGACAGGGAAGCCTGGCGTGCTGCAGTCCATGGGGTCACAAAGAGTCAGACAACACTTAGCAACTGAACAAAAACAAGTACTAGGCATTAGCAAAAAAATAACATTGGGTCCTAGATTCTTATGTCAATGCTATTGGAGATCACTTTACCACTGGGGTGGGCTTCCCTGGTGGCTCAGATGGTAAAGAATCTGCCTGCAATGCAGGAGACCCAGGTTTGATCCCTGGGTTGGGAAGATTACCTGGAGAAGGGAATGGCAACATGCTCCAATATTCTTGCCTGGAGAATTCCATGGACAGAGGAGAACCTGGTGGGCTACAGTCCATGGGGTCACAAAGAGTCAGACACGACTAAGCAACTAAACTTTCACTTTCACACCACTGGGGAGTATGGTGGAAAATCCCTCCTATAAGATTTCCTACCAATAAAAAGAAAGTTTGATTCCTATGGAGAGGAGAGACAAGAGGGCTGAGAAAGCCCTATCTCTAAGGCCTGCCTAAGAGTGTATCAGGGGCAGAAACACCACCAGTAGCCTGGCAAAGCACTGAATAATATGAACTGCAGTCTAGCAGTGGCAGAGGGAAAGAACTTGGAGCAGTCCTTCCTTTGTCCATGAAAGGACAGGCAAGAAAGGCTGAATGTAAGACTGTAATCCCTGGTGGCTCAGATGGTAAAGAATCAGCCTGCAATGTGGGAGACCTGGATTTGATCCCTGGTTCAGGAAGATCCCCTGGAGGAGGGCATGGCAACCCACTCCAGTATTCTTGACTGGAGAAACCCCATGGACAGATAGCGTGGTGGGCTACAGCCCCTAGGGTCGCAAAATGTTGGCATGACTGAGCAACGAAGCACCAGCACAGCCCAAGACTGTAACACAAACACTAAGAAAAGCTTCTGACATGACAGCCCGCTCCCTAAACACAAAGGAACAGCATATTAATGCTGGAATTTTCTTTTTTTTTGGTAGCAGCTTTATTGAGATATAGTTTATACCACATATAATTCATCAGTGTAAAGTGTACAATCCATGACTTTCAGGACATTCACAGAGTTGTGCAGTCACCACTACAATCAACTGCAGAACATTTGCATCAGCTGCCCCCCCAAATTCTGTACCACTTTTATATCCTCACCCGTTTCCTTGCCCCCCACCCCTCCAGCTCTTAGACAAGTAGACAACTCGAATCTGCTCTCTGTGTCTATTAGTTAGTTCATGTTAGTCTCAGTCATGTCCAACTCTTTGCAATCCCATGGACTGTAGCCACCCAGGCACCTCTGTCCATAGGATTTTCCAGGCTAGAATACTGGAGTGGGTTGCCATTTCCTCCTGCAGGGGATCTTCATGACCCAGGGATCAAACCCGTGTCTTTTGCATTCCCTGCATTGGCAGGAAAGTTCTTTACCAATAGCACCACCTTTTCTATTCTGCTGCTGCTGCTAAGTCACTTCAGTCATGTCCGACTCTGTGCGACCCCATAGATGGCAGTCCACCAGGCTCCCCCGTCCCTGGGATTCTCCAGGCAAGAACACTGGAGTGGGTTGCCATTTCCTTCTCCAATACATGAAAGTGAAAAGTGAAAGTGAAGTCACTCAGTTGTGTCCGACCCTCAGCGACCCCATGGACTGCAGCCTTCCAGGCTCCTCCATCCATGGGATTTTCCGGGCGAGAGTACTGGAATGGGGTGCCACTGCCTTCTCCGCTTTCTATTCTAGACATTTCCTATAAATGAAATCATATAGTTTGTGACATTTTTCGAGTGATTTCTTTCACTTAGCATGATGGTTTATGTGGTGGCCTGTATCAGCATTTCATTACTATTTACGGCCAAATAAGAATGCCACCTTTTGCCTATCAGTACAGCACTTGGTGAACAGGCAAGTTGTTTCCACGTTAGGGATATTATGAATAATGCTGCCGTTCTTTTGCAGGGTATACTTTTAGGAGTAGAACAGCTGGGACAAACGGGGATTCTCTGCTTAACTTTTTGAGGAACTGTTCTCCAAAGTGGCTGTGTCACCTCTATTCCTGCCAGCAGCGTATGAAAATTCAAACTTATCCACAGACTTGCCAAACCTTGTTTTCTGTCTTTTAGATTATACCCATCCTAGTAGATGAGAAATGGTATCTCAACATGGTTTTGATTTGCATTTCCCTAATGATGTTCGGAGAAGGCAATGGCACCCCACTCCAGTACTCTTGCCTGGAAAATCCCATGGACAGAGGAGCCTGGTAGGCTGTAGTCCATGGGGTCGCTAAGAGTAGGACACCACTAAGTGACTTCCCTTTCACTTTTCACTTTCATGCATTGGAGATGGAAATGGCAACCCACTCCAGTGTTCTTGCCTGGAGAATCCCAGGGATGGGGGAGCCTGGTGGGCTTCCATCTATGGGGTCGCACAAAGTCAGACACAACTGAAGGGACTTAGCAGCAGCAGCAGCAGCAATGATGTTGAGGGCTTCTCTGATAGCTCAGTTGGTAAAGAATCCGCATGCAATGCAGGAGACGCTGGTTCCATTCCCAGGTCGGGAAGGATCTGTTGGAGGAGGGATAGGCTACCCACTCCATATTCTTGGGCTTCCCTTGTGGCTCAGCTGGTAAAGAATCCACGTGCAATGCGGGACACCTGGGTTCAATCCCTGGATTGAGAAGATCCCCTGGGGAAGGGAAAGGCTATCCATTCCAGTATTCTGCCCTGGAGAATTCCAAGGACTGTATAGTCCTTAGGGTTGGAAAGAGTCGGACACGACTGATCAACTAAGTACAATAATGTTGAATGTCTTTACATTTTCTTGTTGTCCATTTGTTAAATGGACTGAATAGGTGCATTTGGAAAAATCTCCATTGGAAAAGATGTATGAATAGGTCATTTGACCATCTTTAATAGGGTTGTGTGTGAGTGCTTAGCTGCTCAGTCGTGTCTGACTTTTCGACCCCACGGACTGTAGCCTGCCAGGCTCTTCTGTCCATGGGGATTCTCCAGGAAAGAATATTGGAGTGGGTTTCCATGCCCTCCTCCAGTGGATCTTCCTGACCCAGAAATGAAACCAGGGTCTCCTGCGTTGCAGGGCCATTCTTTACCAGCTGAGCCACTATGGAAGCCCCTTTAATAGGGTTATTTGCCTTTTGTTATTAAATTGTAAGAGTATTCTGTATGCTCTGTACACATGCATGCTCACTCGCTTCTGTATCAGTTCAGTTCAGTCACTCAGTCTTTGTGACCCCATGGACTGCAGCAAGCCAGGCTTCCCTGTCCATCACCATTTCTCGGAGCTTACTCAAACTCATGTCCATTGAGTCAGTGATGCCATTCAACCATCTCATCCTCTGTCATCCCCTTCTCCTCCAGCCTTCAATCTTTCCCAGAATCAGGGTCTTTTCAAATGATTCAGTTTTTCACATCAGCTGGCCAAAGTATTGGAGTTTCTACTCCAGCATCAGTCCTTCCAATGAATATTCAGGACTGATTTCCTTTAGGATGGACTGGTTGGATCTCCTTGCAGTCCAAGAGACTCTCAAGAGTCTTCTCCAACACCACAGTTCAAAAGCATCAATTCTTCAACACTCAGCCTTCTTTATAGTCCAACTGTCACATCCACACATGACTATTGGAAAAACCATAGCCTTCACTAGATGGACTTTTGTTAGCAAAGTAATGTCTCTGCATTTTAATATGCTATCTAGGTTTGGCATAGCTTTTCTTCTAAGGAGCAAGTGTCTTTTAATTTCATGGCTGCAATCACCATCTGCAGTGATTTTGGAGCCCAAGAAAAGAAAGTCTGTCACTGTTTCCATTGTTTCCTCATCTTCTTGCCTTAAAGTGATGGGACCAGATGCCATGATCCTAGTTTTCTGAATGTTGAATTTTAAGCCAACTTTTTCACTCTCCTCTTTCACTTTCATCAAGAGGTTCTTCAATTCTTCTTCACTTTCTGCTATAACAGTGGTGTCATCTACATATCTCAGGTTATTGATATTTCTCCCAGCAATCTTGATTCCAGCTTGTGCTTCATCCAGCCCGGCATTTTGCAAGATGTACTCTGCATAGAATTTAAATAAGCAGGGTGACAATCTACTGCCTTGATCTACTCCTTTTCTAATTTGGAACCAGTCTGTTGTTCCATGTCCAATTCTAACTGTTGCTTCATGACCTTCATACAGATTTCTCAGGAGGCAGGTTAGGTGGTCTGGTATTCCTATCTCTTTAAGAATTTTCCACAGTTTGTTGTGATCCATACAAAGACTTTGGAGTGGTCAATAAACCAGAAGTAGATGTTTTTCTGGAACTCTCTTGCTTTTTCGATGGTCCAACAGATGTTGGCAATTTTATCTCCGGTTCCTCTGCATTTTCTAAATCTAGTTTGAACATCTGGAAGTTCATGGTTCACATACTGTTGAAGCTTGACTTGGAGAATTTTGAGCATCACTTTGCTAGCATGTGAGATGAGTGCAACTGTGCAGTAGTTATACAACACCCTTATCACGTTTAAGACTTGCAAACATTGTCTCCCATAGTGTGGGTTATCTTTTCTCTTTTTAAGAAGTTCAGTTTAGTTCAGTTCAGTCACTCAATCATGTCCGACTCTTTGCGACTCCATGAATCGCAGCACGCAAGGCCTCCCTGTCCATCACCAACTCCTGGAGTTCACTCAAACTCACGTCCATCGAGTCGGTGATGCCATTCAGCCAACTCATCCTCTGTCGTCCCCTTCTCCTCCTGCCCCCAATCCCTCCCAGCATCAGAGTCTTTTCCAATGAGTCAAATCTTTGCATGAGGTGGGCAAAGTACTGGAGCTTCAGCTTTAGCATCATTCCTTCCAAAGAACACCAACAGCTGATCTCCTTCAGAATGGACTGGTTGGATCTCCTTGCAGTCCAAGGGACTCTCAAGAGTCTTCTCCAACACCACAGTTCAAAAGCATCAATTCTTCGGCACTCAGGCTTGTTCACAGTCCAAGTCTCACATCCATACATGACCACAGGAAAAACCATAGCCTTGACTAGAGGGACCTTTGTTGGCAAAGTAATGTCTCTGCTTTTGAATATGCTGTCTAGGTTGGTCATAACTTTCCTTCCAAGGAGTAAGCGTCTTTTAATTCATGACTGCAATCACCATCTGCAGTGATTTTGGAGCCCCCAAAAATAAAGTCTGACACTGTTTCCACTGTTTCCCCATCTATTTCCCATGAAGTGATGGGACCAGATGCCATGATCTTTGTTTTCTGAATATTGAGCTTTAAGCCAACTTTTTCACTCTCCTCTTTCACTTTCATCAAGAGGCTTTTTAGTTCCTCTTCCCTTTCTGCCATAAGGGTGGTGTCATCTGCATATCTGAGGTGATTGAGATTTCTCCCGGCAATCTTGATTCCATCTTGTGCTTCTTCCAGCCCAGTGTTTCTCATGATGTACTCTGCATAGAAGTTAAATAAGCAGGGTGACAATATACAGCCTTGACGGACTCCTTTTCCTATTTGGAACCAGTCTGTCCTTCCATGTCCAGTTCTAACTGTTGCTTCCTGATGCTAACTTATCTATTTGGCTTCACTGGGTCTTTGATGCTGCACGCAGTCTTTCTCTAGTTGCAGTGAGCAAGGGCTGCTCTTTGTTGCAGTGAGCAGAGTTCTCATTGCAGTGGCTTCTCTTGTTGCAGAGCACAAACATTAGAGCATGCAGGTTTCAGCAGTTGCAGCTTGCAGGCTCCAGAGCCCAGGCTCAGTAGTTGTGGCACATGTGCTTAGGTGCTCCACGATATGTGGAATCTTCCTGGACCAGGGATGGAACCTGTGTCCTTGAATTGGTAGGTAAATTCTTATCCACTGAGCCACCAGGAAAGTCTTCACTGTCTTTTCTTCCCAGGTTTCTTAAGATATAATTGACATATATAGCATAAGTTTAAGGTGTACAATGTGATGGTTTGATACATATATATATTATGAAGTGTTTACCACAATAAAGTTAGTTAACACATCTTCACCTCACATAATTACAATTTTTTGTTGGTGATGTTATGGTAAGAACATTAAAACTCTACTCACATAGCAACTTTCAACTATACAATGCAATAGTATTAACTGTAGTTACCACACTGTACCTTAGATCTCCAGAACTTACTCATGTAACTGAAAGTTTGTAATCTACGCTAACAAACATCTCCCCATTTACCCCATTCCTTAACCCCTGGAAATAACCATTATACTCTCTATTTCTATGAGTTTGATGTTTTTGTTTGTTAGTCACTCAGTCAAGTCCAGCTCTTGGTGACCCCATGGACTGTAGCCGTCCAGGCTCCTCTGTCCATGGGACTTTCCAGGCAAGCATACTGGAGCCATTTCCTCCTCCAGGAGATCTTCCCAACACAGGGATCAAACCCATGTCACCTGCTTGGCAGGTGAATTCTTTACCACTAAGCCACCTGGGAAGCCCATTCTTTTATAATATATGCACTCAGTGATATGAATTTGATTCTAAGCACTACTCTACTTGCATTTCACAAATTTTGTCGCAAAGAGTCAGACATGACTGAGCAACTGAACTGAACTGTGTTTTCATCTTCACTAAGTGAAAATCAAAATCAAAGTATTTTTGAATTTTCTTGAAAAGTTTTTTCTTTGGTCTATAGAGGTGTGTTGCTTAACACTGATATATTTTCTGTTGCTCTTTTTTTGGTTTCTCATTATTTTCTGTTTTGTGATTTTAGTTGAGCATTTTATGTGAATCCATGGTCTTTCCGATCTTAACATATTATTCATACTTATTTTATTACTTCTAATGGTATTTTTTTATTGCTCTGGAGTTTGGGGCAACTTATCTAACTCCACTTTCAAGTAATACTATGTCACTTCATAGGTAGTACTAATGTTTTATAATAACAAAGTGATTCTAAATCCTCCCTCCTGTTCCTGTAATCACAGCTATTATTCATTTCACTTAAACATAAACATATTTATAAACACATATACATACATGTATGTAATCAAGTACATTGTTGCTATTATTTTAAATAAACTGTTATTTGTAGATTAGTCAAGAATAAGAAAACTAAAAGTTTTTATTTTACTTATTCCTTCTTTGATGTTCTTTGTTTCTACTTGTCGATCCATGCATCTGACTTACATCATTTTCTTTTGCTCTGCAGTTGACCTTTGGACAGTAGGGGTTTAAACCGTATGAGTCCAATTATATGTGGAATTTTTTTTGTCAGTAGTAAATCCTATAGTACCACATGGTCTCTGGTTGGTTGAATCCATGGATGTGGAATCATGAATACAGAGGAACCCAGATATGGAGGGCTGACTATAAGTTATACTCAGATTTTCAACTGCACAGAAAGTTGGTACCCTGACGCCCATATTCAAGGGTCAAGCAAACTTTTAAAATACATTTTCTGTATGCAGGTCTATTGGTAACACAGTCCCTTAATTTTTTTTTTTCTGAGAAAGTCTCTATTTCTCCATCACTTTTGAAGGATAATTTCCCAGGATACAATATTCTAGACTAGTGAGCTTTTTTCCTCTCAGTACTTCAAGTATTTCACTCCACTCTCATCTTGTTTGCTTGGTTCCTCAGGAGAAGTCAGATATAATTCTCATATTATTTCCTCTATAAATAAAGTATTTTTCCCCCTCTGAATTCTTTCAAAATTCTTTATCTTTGACCTTCTGTAGTTTGAATACAATAAGCCTACAGTGTGTGTGTGTGTATATATATATATATATATATATTTAATTTACCCTTCTTGGTGATCTTTTAGTTTCCTCATTCTGGGTTTTGATGCTGAACATTGATTTTGAAGAACTATCAGTCATTATTGTTTCTAATATTTCTTGTGTTTCTTTCTCTCTTTCTTTTCCTTCTAGTATTTTCATTATGCAAGTTATACCTTTGGAAACCCATAGTTCTAGGATAGTCTGTTCTGGTCTTTTATTTTCACTTTGCTTTTCAGTTTTTGATAATTATATAGATATATCATTAAACTCAGAAATTCTTTCTTCAGCTATGTCCAGTCTACTAATAAACCTACTGAAGACATTCATTTCTGTTACACAGCTTTTGATCTTTAGTGTTTAGTTTTCTTATAATTTTCATCTCTCTGCTTCCATTTCCCTTCTGTTCTTGCCTGCTGTTTCCTTGATGCATGAGAGCCCTTAGCATTTGATTCATAGTTGTTTTAATTTCCTGTCTGACAATTGCAATATACCTGTCATATTCAAGTTTGGTTTTGACACTGTCTCTGTCTCTTTAAACTGTGTTCTATTGCATTTCAGGAGTTTTGCAATATTTTTTTGATAGTCAGATATGATGTACTGGGTAGAAAAAACCATTGTGTTGCATTTATTGATTTATAATACATATTACCACAATTTAAGAAAAGAATAATGTGAGAGACCAAACACTATTGTATACTTTCCATAGGTGAATTGCATGGTATGTGAATTACACCCAATAAACAATTAAAATAGTAAGATTATAGAGATGGAGAACAGATTAATGGTCATCAGGGGCTAGTGATGAGGGGAGGGAGGCTGTAAAAGGAGTGGCACAGGGGGCCCTTTGTGCTGATGGAATGGTTCTGAATCTTGATCATGATGGTAATTACACGCATCTGCACGTGGAATAAAACTACACAGAACTGCAAACACACACACACACACACACAGATTTCCTGGATTTAATATTTTACTCCGGTTATTTTTTTGGAGTCACCATCTAGAGAAGCTGGATGAAGAATACACAGGACTGTACTCTGTTTACACCTTCTCGTGGGTCTATAACTTGTTAACCAGAGGTAGGTGTAGAGCGAGAGAAAAGGTTATAACCTAATCTTAAAAAAGATAGAGAGAAAGAAAGAGAAAAGAAATAAATTAGTATAGCACAGGGAACCCTATTCAATACTTTGTAATGACCTACATGGGAAAAGAATCTAAAAAAGAGTGGATATATGTATATGTATAACATTTTCACTTTTCTGTACACCCCAAATTAGCACACCATTGTAAACCAACCATATTCCAATAAAAAATTTTAAAATGAAACTAAAATACGTAAGAGAAGAAATGATATAGCAGATATAAACCAAAAAAAAAAAAAAATCACAGGTTCAGGAAAAACTCAAATTCTGAGAGTGGCAATCACTTTCCATCTTAGCAAGTGATTTTTGAGTGAGAGTGACAGTTGGAGCTAGAGGTGTAATTTACTGATTAACATCTGAAATCTACACTTCTCCTCCATCAGAAGCTGCTACTATCATGTAAGGCCCATGATTTCTCACCTGCATGTAGCATCAGCCTCCCACCTCATCTCTCTGATTCCATCTTACCTTCCCCAGTCACTCTTCACACAATAGCCACAGTAACCTTTTTAAAATGTCAGTCCTATCAGGTCGCTGAAAATGTCCCTTTCCCATATTAAAATACAAAAAAAAAAAAAGTAATTCTTCTGGGATAGCTTCTATTTTCTACAGTTTACTTTTTACAACTGACTTCTTAAATGTTCATTTTTCTGTGAGTTATGGAGTTCATTTTTCTTCCAAACAATTGACTATTTTGCCTAGATTCAGTCAAGTAAGACTTTCTAAACATCTTTATTTGTGATGTCAGTTTTATCATTCAATAAATCCAATGTGTTCTTGCCTATTTCTGAGTCATTTACTGTGTTAATTTGGTCTGTTAACTCACATTATTTTATTATTTTGTTTTTAAGTTATATTATATACCTGTTAATATAGAGTCTTCTTTAAGACTTTTATATTCAAACTCTTAAATATTAATTTTTGAACACTGAACCAAAAATTGGGCATGATTCCCTTATTTTCAGATAATTCTTGATTTATACTTTCAAGTTTAAAGACCTTTTGTAATTTTCAGTACATTTGTATTTAAACATATAAAGTAAATAGGCATCCTTAAATACTCAGTTGTCTTGTGCAAGAAAGAAATGAGCCTACTGAATTGATTCCTGAGCATTCCAATATCTGCACTGATGGTACTTCCAATACAAAGCCTCTCAGTTACTTAATCTGTTCTCCTCTAATGATCTGATTCTCCTCCTGGCCTCCACGCACTCCACCCACTCCTATAGTCCTATCCTAGACCTCCTGTGCCAATAATCACCCCCCACCTACATCCTCAGTTACAAGTATCACTTCCTAGCTTTCCAGTTTACTTTGCTTAGAACCCCAATTCCAAAGTCCTTAAATCCATTCATTTTCTCCCCTATATCTTAACATCCTCACTGAATTTCCTATATACCTTCAATAACAGTATTTGCATTTTATTAATGATTATTATCTTTTAGAGATATGCTCAACACAGTTGCTTTTCTCTCCATTGATCCTATTCACCTTGAAAACTTTCAGTTCAGTTCAGTTGCTCAGTCATGTCCAGCTCTTTGCAAACCCATGGACTGCAGCACACCAGGCCTCCCTGTCCATCACCAACTCCCAGAGTTTACTCAAACTCATGTCCATCGAGTCGGTGATACCATCTAAACATCTCATTCTCTCTGTCGTCCCCTTCTCCCACCCTCCCTCAATCTTTTCCAGCATCAGGGTCTTTTCCAATGAGTCAGCTTTTTGCATCATGGGGCCAAAGTATTGGTGTTTCAGCTTCAGCATCAGTCCTTCCAAAGAACAACCAGGACTGATTTCCTTTAGGATGCACTGCTTGGATCTCATTGTAACCCAAGGGACTCTCAAGAGTCTTCTCCAACACCACAGTTCAAAAGCATCAAATCTTCAGTGTTCTACTTTCTTTATAGCCCAACTCTCACATCCATACACGACTACTGGAAAAACCATAGCCTTGACTAGACAGACCTTTGTTGCCAAAGTGATGTCTCTGCTTTTTAATATGCTGTCTAGGTTGGAAACTTTAACCCTAAGTAAACTCAGTTCCCCTCCAACTCATACCATCCACACATGCCATGGAATGTGGCTGGAGAAAAGCAAAAATCCTACAGATCACCCTCACTTTAAATTCATGACCATCATTCTCAAAGGGCCTTTAGTGCCACCTGGCGAATCCACCACATTTCTCTATTCCATCCTATCTCCAAATCACCTAGTGACTATTTCATACCTTTATTACAGTCTCTAATCCTCTTGCCCTTCCTCCTCATTTTCAACTGATGATTTGGTTCTTTTCTATTAAGGAAATTGAAACAAAGGACTTTCACAGGCTCCCATCAGTACAACTTTAAATTCATCTGTATTTGAGCCCATATTTTCATTCCATTTCTAGAGTTCAACTATTTGTGTGGTTTTCTAAGACCACACAATGGTAGTAAAAATCTAAATGCAAGCTGGATCCCATTTCCTCTTGCCTCCCCAGAGACATTGCTCCAGTCAATGTCCCATCTCTTCCAGATCACAAAATTCCCCCTTTCTATAGATTCTTTCCAATCAGTATGCACACTCCTCCCATTTTGAAAAAACAGATTATTTTCTTTTATGACATAAGGGTATGTGAAGTCCACTTTCAGATTTTCAAGACATAACAAAGTCCTTAGTTCTCTGTCTATGCTCTCAACCTTAGTGATCTCTTCCAATTCCAGAGATTTTTTTATTAGGTTGAATCATATGAAACTGCTATTATTTTCCATTTAAAAAATGATAGGATGTTCTCAATAGTGTATAGTTAACCTACATTCCATTTATGCCACATTATGCCATACTCTTGCCTGGAAAATCCCATGGATGGAGGAGCCTGGTAGGCTGCAGTCCATGGGGTCCGAAGAGTCGGACATGACTGAGCAACTTCACTTTCACTTTTCACTTTCACGCAATGGAGAAGGAAAGGGCAACCCACTCCAGTGTTCTTGCCTGGAGAATCCCAGGGATGGCGGAGCCTGGTGGGCTGCCATCTATGGGGTCACAGAGAGTCAGACACGAGTGAAGCGACTTAGCAGCAGCAGTCAGCATACCACACTCAGCTCAGCTGTGTCCTCTCAATCCCAATCAGTGTAGTCAAATGCCCCCTCAGCAATCCCTAAGGCCATCTAACAGATATAACAACCTTGACTGGTTATATCTGTCCTCCCGCTCATTTCCACCAAACCACTCTGTCTTCTGCTTAGCCCATCTAAACTGAAGGTGATTCCATCCTTCCAGTGGCCGATGTCAAAAGTCTTTTGAGTTCTTTGCTATCTTTCTTTTGCTCCCCATATCTGGGCTGCCCAAAATTCCATTGACTCTACTTTCAAAATAGGTTGAGAATTTCACATCCCCCATTAGTCTCATCTTGGGACCAGTTACCATCATTTCTATCTTGGGTTATTGTGTTTACTTTCTATGTCTCCCTGCTTCAATCTACCCTCTATAAGAGTCTATTCTCAACACAACAGCCACAGTCATCTTTTTAGAACATGTGTGTGTATGCTTAGTTGCTCTGTCATGTCCTACTCTTTTGCGACCCCATGGACTGTAGCCCGTCAGGGATCAATTCATGGGATTCTCCAGGTAAGACTACTGGAAGGGGTAGCTATTCCTTTCTCTCAGGGGTCTTCCAGACCCAGGGATCAAATCAGGGTCTCCTGCATTGCAGGCAGATTCTTTAAGATTATCTGAGCCACCAGGGAAACCCCTTTTTAGAACATATCTCAGATTATCTCAGTTTATTCACTTTCCTTCTCAAAATGACCTGTCTCCCCATGTTACTTAAAATAAAAGCCATATTCAATGTGATGATTTTTAGAAAACCCTACTAACCTGGCTTCCACTGCTTTCATAGGCCCACACTGTCCCCTCTTCCCCCGTTGGGCCCCAGCCTGGACATTCCTCTGCCTGGAGTGCTCTTCCCCAGTCAGCCAACTGGTGCAAACTCCTGTAAGCACCCTGTTTCCTGTCCATCATCACATCCTCAGTGAGAGCTGCCTGAGAAGCCAGCCCTCCCCACCCCCAACAAAGGCACTCCCAATCCCTCCACCCTGATGAGTTTTTCATCATGATTCCACAGCATTAATCACCTTATAGCATACTACACAATTTACTTCGTTTTTATGTTTATGGCCTATTTTTATCTACTCCTGCAAAATTACAGCTCCATGATTATCTGCTTTGTTTATTGATCGAATTCTAGGGACATAGAAGAGTGTCTGGTACTGGTAGGTGATAGATACCGGTTCATACTATAAATGCTTTCCTTCTTTAATTTTAGAAGTATTATCTAAATATTAGAAAAGTCCAGACAGTCTTGCTTTCTGTATTGACTGAGCTGAGCTATCTGCCATACAAAATTGTTGCCATTTTACATCTCCAATTAATATCACCCAGATACCCTTCTCTTAACATATGCACCATCCTCAGTTTACACTCTTACATCTATCATTTTCTATTAATGCTTCCTTGCTTTTCCCTTTGGTTTCCAAAATACTGTCCACCATCTCAGCCACTATTGTGTGGACATCCAAATTTAAACAGAAATATCACCATATTTTACAGCCTTTAAAACCTCTGAGCCAATTCACAATATAAAGTTCCTTTAATAACCACAGTTTTCCTAAACCAGGTTTACCAGCAATATAATGTCTTTAACTGATTTTCCCCTACTTCTCCTTAAACTTTTCAGCTGACACACTAAATTGATGCAAGTCATGTGATGTGCTGGAATATGAATCTGCCATCCATCTTGATACAACCCAATTCAACGTGTCAGCTGAATTCATTTTCAAAAGCCCTGCAGCTCCACAGAAATGCAGCATTTTGAAGTCATATAAAGATAACAAAAGATTGGGTTGGATGTTAACTTTCTAAAACCCTGCAAGTAATGAAAGGACCTCCTCAACAGGGCACTCCCTGCTCCGCAGCAATATCCATCCTGGACCTTTTCCATGTTCTGTTTCTACAGTAAGCAACAGTATTTATTATAAAGTGATCTCATAGAATCTGCAGTCCTGTAGACAGACCTCTAAGCTGCACAGAATGTAGCACTCCAGTATAAAAGAAACAAACTCTGTTCTCTTCTACTTTGAGTAACAATATTCTTTCTTGTCACCCAAGTTGAGAAGTATGTAACTGGCAAACGTACCTTGCTATAGATAATAGAGAAGGGATGGCAACCCACTCCCATATTCTTGCCTGGAGAATCCCATTGACAGACCTGGCAAGCTACTGTCCATGGGACCACAAAGAGTCGGACACGGCTGAGTGACCAGCACTATAAGTAATAGAAGTAAATTGTGAAATCGATGATGTATATCTTAAATGTTTATCTACTGGCACTGGATCTAGATACAAGGTCAGTGTCATTTTGCCAAAGGGGAAAAAAAATCTTTAGAAGAAATATGTTCACTGTGTGTTCATTTTATGTGTCAAATTTGGCTAGGTCAAATTTGGGTACTCAGGCATTTGAGCAAACACTCTTCCAGATGTTGCAGTTAAGGTATTTTTAGATGAGGTTAACATTTACAACAGTAGTCTTTGAGTGAAATAGATTACCCTCTATAGTGTGAGTGGACATCATCTAATTAGTTGAGGACCTTAAGAGGAAAAAAAGACTGTGTTGTCCCCAAGGAAGAGGGAATTCTACCTTCAGCAGCAACACTGAATTGCTATGTCTCCAGCCTGCTGGCCTGTCCTTAAGATTTTGGAGTTGCTAGCCTCCACATTTCTGTGAGCCTAGTAGTTCTATTTCTCTGCAGAACCCTGACAAATACACATGATGTTTAACACCATTAGTGAAAAAAGGTCCAAAATAATGTGAAATAAAGTTAAAATTTGTTATTGTTTTCCATTACCCTTTTTTCTTTTTCTTTTTTTTTTTTATTAGAAAAGAGACTTTTATTCTGAAGGGTTATTATGAAGAGGAAAGGGGACTATTACAGGAGGATAAGAGTCCTTCAAGGAGAAGGACTATTACTCTAAAGAGAGGGTGATTACATACAGGTAAGACTTTATTTCTACAAGAAGCAATATTACTGTAGAGAGGTGACTAATATGATAGAGGGGAGATACAACAATAAATGGGGCTATGACCATGTAGGGGGGATGTTACTGTGGAGAAAGTGAAAGTCACTCGGTCGTATCTGACTCTATACAGGCCATGGAATTCTCCAGGCCAGAATACTGGAGTGGGTAGCCTTTCCCTTCTCCAGGGGATCTTCCCAACCCAGGGAGTGAACCCAAGTCCACACTGCAGGCACATTCTTTACCAGCTGAGCCACTAGGGAAGCCCTATTGTGGAGAGGGGACTCATAATAAAGGAGGACACTTACTGTAGTGGGAGAATATTACTGTGGAGGTGGGAAATTTCTAGTAGGGGGACTCTGATACTGTGGGGGCAGTTACATAGGGGAGGGGCTATGGCAATACAGAAAACCATTATAATAAAGGGAACTATTACAATAGAGGGGGACCCTTCTGTAGAGAGGGACTATCACAGAAGTTCAATTCAGTCACTCAGTCATGTCCAACTCTTTGTGACCCCATCAACCGCAGCAGGCCAGGCCTCCCTGTCCATCACCAACTCCTGGAGTCCCCCCAAACCCATGTTCATTGAGTTGGTAATGCCATCCAACCATCTCATCCTCTGTCGTCCCCTTCTCCTCCTGCCCTCAGTCTTTCCCTACATCAGGGTCTTTTCAAATGAGTCAGCTCTTCACATCAAGTGGCCAAAGTACTGAAATTTAAGCTTCCACATCAGTCCTTCCAATGAACACCCAGGACTAACCTCCTTTAGGATGGACTGGTTGGATCTCCTTGCAGTCCAAGGGACTCTCAAGAGTCTTCTCCAACACCACAGTTCAAAAGCATCAATTCTTTGGTGCTCAGCTTTCCTTATAGTCCAACTCTCACATCCATACTTGACCACTGGAAAAACCATAGCCTTGACTAGGTGGACTTTTTTTTTTAATATAATATAGATGCAGCATATAGTTTATAGAAGGAACATACCTCAACATAATAAAAGCTATATATGACAAACCTACAGCAAACATTATCCTCAATGATGAAAAATTGAAAGCATTTCCCCTAAAGTCAGGAACAAGACAAGGGTGCCCACTCTCACCACTACTATTCAACATAGTTTTGAAAGCTTTGGCCACAACAATCAGAGCAAAAAAAGAAATACAAGGAATCTGAATTGGAAAAGAAGAAGTAAAACTCTCACTGTTTGCAGATGACATGATCCTCTACATAGAAAACCCTAAAGATTCCACCAGAAAATTACTAGATCTAATTAATGAGGATAGTAAAGTTGCAGGATATAAAATCAACACAGAGAAATCCCTTGCATTCCTATACACTAACAGTGAGAAAACAGAGAAATTAAGGAAACAATTCCGTTCACCATTGCAATGAAAAGAATAAAATACTTAGGAATATATCTACCTAAAGAAACTAAAGACCTATATATAGAAAACTATAAAACACTGGTGAAAGAAATCAAAGAGGACACAAATAGATGGAGAAATATACCGTGTTCATGGATCAGAAAAATCAATATAGTGAAAATGAGTATACTACCCCAAGCAATCTGTAGATTCAATGCAATCCCTATCAAGTTACCAACGGTATTTTTCACAGAACTAGACCAAATAATTTCACAATTTGTATGGAAATACAAAAAACCTTGAACAGCCAAAGCAATCTTGAGAAAGAAGAATGGAACTGGAGGAATCAACCTGCCTGACTTCAGGCTCTACTGTAAAGCCACAGTCATCAAGACAGTATGGTACTGGCACAAAGATAGAAATATAGATCAATGGAACAAAATAGAAAGCCCAGATATAAACCCATGCCCCTATGGTCACCTTATCTTCGACAAAGGAGGCAGAGTATACGATGGGGAAAAGACAATCTCTTTAGCAAGTGGTGCTGGGAAAACTGGTCAACGACTTGTAAAAAAATGAAACTAGAACACTTTCTAACACCATACACAAAAAATAAACTCAAAATGGATTAAATCTAAACATAAGGCCATAAACTATAAAAATCCTAGAGGAAGACATAGGCAAAACACTCTCTGACAAATCACAACAGGATCCTCTATGACCCACCTCCCAGAATATTGGAAATAAAAGCAAAAATAAGCAAATGGGACCTAATTAAAATTAAAAGCTTTTGCACAACAAAGAAACTATAAGCAAGGTGAAAAGACAGCCTTCAGAATGGGAGAAAATAATAGCAAATGAAGCAACAGACAAAGAGTTAATCTCAAAAATATACAATTAACTCCTGCAGCTTGATTCCAGAAAAATAAATGACCCAATCAAAAAATGGGCCAAAGAACTAAACAGACATTTCTCCAAAGAAGACATACAGATGGCTAACAAACACATGAAAAGATGCTCAGTATCCCTCATTATTAGAGAAATGCAAATCAAAACCACAATGAGGTACCATTTCACGCCAGTCAGAATGGCTGCTATCCAAAAGTCTACAAGCAATATATGCTGGAGAGGGGGTGGAGAAAAGGGAACCCGCTTACACTGTTGGTGGGAATGCAAACTAGTACAGCCACTATGGAGAACAGTGTGGAGATTCCTTAAAAAACTGGAAATAGAATTGCCATATGACCCAGTAATCCCACTGCTGGGCATACACACTAAGGAAACCAGAATTGAAAGAGACACATGTATCCCAATGCTCATCGCAGCACTGTTTATAGTAGCCAGAACATAGAAGCAATCTAGATGTCCATCAGCAGATGAATGGATAAGAAAGCTGTGGTACATATACACAATGGACTATTACTCAGCCATTAAAAAGACACATTTGAATCAGTTCTAATGAGGTGGATGAAACTGGAGCCTATTATACAGAGAGAAGTAAGCCAGAAAGAAAAACACCAATACAGTATACTAAAGCATATATATGGAATTTAGAAAGATGGTAATGATAACCCTGTATGCAAGACAGCAAAAGAGACATAGATGTATAGAACAGTCTTTTGGACTCTGTGGGAGAGGGCAAGGGTGTGATGGTTTGGGAGAATGGCATTGAAACATGTTTATTATCACATGTGAAACAGATCACCAGTTCAGGTTCGATGCATGATACAGGGTGCTCAGGGCTGGTGCACTGGGATGACCCAGAGGGATGGGATGGGGAGGGAGGTGGGAGGGGGGTTCCGGTTGGAGAACACATGTACACCCGTGGTGGGTTCATGTCAATGTATGGCAAAACCAATACAATATTGTAAAATAAAATAAATAAATAAATAAAATTGTTAGCCTGGAAAAAAAATAAAATAGATAGCCAACAAGGTCCTACTCTATAGCAAAAAAAAAAAAAAAAAAAGAATGGTGCGGTCACAAAACATTTTAGTGTGTGTGTGTGTGGTGTAAAAGGAAAATGCAGCTAGTATCCCATACTGTATAGTATCATTGCCTACCCTCTTTTCTTAAAATGAGCATCAATAAACCAAGAAGCTTATTTGGTTATTTTTTAGTATCAGTGATTCTAAGAAGGAGAATATTTCCTAATTTTGAGTTTACCAAGAATAATATATAACACTTTCTGTGATGTTGTGTTTCACAGATTTAAGAGTTTCTCTTTACTAGTGTAAGCTATTAGGTATTTTTTTCCAGAATAGTTATAAAAAATACAATCCTTGGTTGACATTGGAAAACTGTTTTCTAATGTTTGAGAAGTTAGGCTTAAAATTTATTCTCAAAAGGCTTTTTTTCTCCCAAGTAACATAAGAAAAATACATAGTTTTATGGTAGCACATGTTTAATGTGCTTGAACACAAGGGGTGGGGAGAGATGAACTACTTATTTGGTTGAAACATCATCTTCTATACCACCAGTAATCAAATTTGGCCATCCCCTGCTTTGTTCTCAGCCAAAAAAATAATGTATAAAATGTTTTAAAGTTTTCCTGAGTCACAATTTCACAGAAAAGACAAGCCACCAGTATAGCATGGTAGTTCCAAATGTCTCTGAATTGGACCCCTAATTTTACCATTTCATAGACATGTCAGGTGGGGATCTTTCTTTCTCATCCACAAAGAAAGAAAATAATAGTATCTTTCTTTATGTTATTTTGCCACTTAAATGAATGTAATGCATGTAAAACCCTTAGGATGTAATAAACTCTCAACCCATTTGGTCTTTATGTATAAATAGAGAGGCTTTAGTTTGTATTTCTGATTGTGTCTGTCTACACATAAAACTAGTTGGGATTACTAGACACATCTGAGGTCAATATAAAGAACAGGAACCAGTTACTATTTAGTTGCAAAACTTTTGTTCACTATATGTAGTTGTGCTTTTCAGCCAGTTGAAACATGAGTTCTGTGTACCCATGCAGCAGAGTTAGCCCTGTTTCTCCTTTATGCAGCACTTTGATGGGAGGCCTCAGCTTTCTGAATGTGATGGCATCTTCAGCCCTTTTAGATACATAGGTCCTTCCGAGAAAGTTTCTGAAAAACGTTCCCCTGGGCTTTAGTCGCACTCTTTCTGCTCTCTTAGCAACCAGTTGTAGGCAAATCATTTATCTTCAAATTCATTTTGGAGAAATCCTCCATGGAATATTTGAATATTTTTCTTTGTTCTTCCACCTCCAGTCCCTCTCTTTTGCCATATTCCTGATAAGTTGTGTTCTTTTTTTGCTCTCAGATTGCATCTCTTTTTTTGTTTATGCTTTGACATCAAAATGTCCTAATGAGTAGAAGAATGGGCATTAAATGTTTTGCTGCCATTTTAGTTTGACTTCACTTTAATTTTTCATTTTGTTGCTCCATTTGTATAGGGACAGAATATAAAACCAAAGACCATATGCAGATACCATAATATGAGTTTATAAAACATGAGTTATCCATTAAACAATTCCCTGTTAAGTAAATTAATTGAATCTTAGTTCTTTTTTAGTCTCTATTTTCTCTTGTTGCCTTTTTAATTCATAAAATCAAGCTTAAATCAAATCCTCTCCCAACTACAAGGGAAATACAAATCTTCACCTTTCCCCCACTGTATTACCTTTATATAAGGTAGTTGCCATACAGACATGTAAAAATCACATCTACAATTATATGCATACAGATGTTCCACAAATAATGGTTTTAGAGAAATGGATTTTTTCTTCCTGAAAATCTGGAACATCAGACATGTTCCATCTTTATTTAATGGAACAGTCTAAACCTTGCTAAAATTAGAAATTTCATGATTGATTACATCATTGATCAAACCAAAGCTATTCTGGCATTAACATCTGTTAATCAAACAGCTGTTCCTTATGGTCTCAGTGACTGAAGAAGACTCTTTCCCTGCTGGTTATGGACTAATGGAGAAGTACCTTTTCCAAGGGACTCTTCTCAATACTGAAGGAGAGACAATATAAATTCTAAAAGAGAAAAAATTTATGATGAGTCTCTTTTGATCTATACTTGCTACATTGAAGTTGTACACAATCTGTGTTCTTCTTTGGGTTAATAAGTCTGACTCACTTTCTGACATCAATCCTAGTCTTATTTTAAGGGAGCATATTTTGACTCCCTTTCAGTGAAACATCTGCAATCGACACACACACACACAAAGTAAGCTACTTGTAAATCAAAAATCTTTACCTATTTTATAACTCAGTCTCTCACTACCCCTTGGCTTGTCCAAGTACAATGTCAATATGGAAATTTACCTACTGGCAGCTGCCAAATTCTCAGTAGGTGGCTCACAATCAGAATCTCTTTAGTTAGATCAATGCCAAATTTTAAAAAATTGCTCCCGTGAACTTAGCCTTATTGCATATATATGTATATACAACAAGGCTGAAAGTTTAGACTATTTCATTATACAAAGATGGAACATGTCTGATGTTCCAGATTTTCAGCCATATATATATATATATATATATACATACACACACATATATATTTATATATATAAATAAAACTGTCATGTTGTCATACACCAGAAACTAATAAATTGTAAATAAACTATACTTCACTTAAAAGCTTTTCAAAAAACAGAAAGAGAAAAGGAGTAAGGAAGGAAAAAGGGAAAGACAAAAGGAAAATAACTGCCATAATTTTTATCTTACCCTTAAGGATGTTTTAAATTGATGTAGGGCCCAAAGCTTTTCCTAGGATACATGGTCAGAGGAAATTTTTTATTTTTTTTTAAATCTCTCCTTACACTCCATTCCATTCCTAACATTTATATAAATTTTGCTTGAAATAAACCCAAAGAGCATTAGAAATTATAATAAGCTGCAGAACATTTTGGCCTTAGAGGTCTAAGGGGAAAAGGTACCAAGAAATAAAAGGATAGACCCAATATCAAGGCTTGGCCTTCAGGTTATGGGAAAGCTAAAGAAATATTTGCACAGTTTTGAGCTCTGGTTTGTTTTAGCTGCAGTTAATAGATCAGCCTTGGCTCTCTCCTCTCCCCTCCATTTCCTTGCGCATCACCTGCATCTAATCCCTGTCCAGGTATCCTGACCACAGCAAAGGAAAAACAGGACGGGTCACGTGTCCCGGAAGACAGTGAAGTTAATACCACACGGGGCTGTATAATGCCCCTTCCCATCACAACACTTCTTTTCTTACAGCATCTCATTTACATCCTCACAGCAAGCCTGTGAGGCAGGCATTATGATTTCATAGCCCAGGGAACTAAGGTTCAGACTAGTCAAGTGAATGTCCAGTGCATACACGATGTATGAGGGAGCGGGAATTCTAACCCGGTCTCCAGATCTCCAGTTCAAAGAGTTCTTTCTTTATCGCCAGAGAAAGGATGCGGCTCACTGAAATGACAAGGAAAGGTCGGAAAGGATCAGGGCTGAACAAACTGCCATTTCTCCTTCCTCTGCATCACAAATTCTGCCCGGATGGCATACCCTGAGCCAGGGATACACAGTCCAACATGCTTCCAAATCTAAGATGCTGCCTCTCAAAGGGAAGGTGGGGAGGGCATCTCTAGAGACAGCAGCCTGGCCATGTGATAGTTGTTTGTCTCTTGGATCCGTGGAGAAAGAAGGAACAGTGCTGAATTTACACTCACACGCAACCGTTCAAAACAAAAAAAGAAAACAGAGTCCAAACGTTCCTATTTGTGAGTGATCCTTGCCAGGTGAGACAATGACTGACCTTTTCTGAAGCCACACACAGCGCTGAGCTGTATGCATCTGTGTTTCACCTTAGAAAACTCACAATGGGAATTAATAACAGCTTTCCTGACGGCGGGAGTGGGGGTAAAGGGACTTTGACTTCACAGCAGGGACCTGGCAGGCCCTTACATTTCCGAGCTTCTCCTGCATTATGCCAGTGACACGATATTCCAGAGCCAGGGAAAGCTGGCTTTTCAGGTGAAAGTACCCGGGAAGAAATGTCTTGCCTTCCCAGCCAAGCACATTCCCAGTGGCAGCCAAACCCAACAGGGACCATCTCTCTTGTTTCCCGCAAGCCGACCACAGACTCAGATGGTATAAAGGAGAAAGAAGCACTACGCCCTCATCCAGTCCATCTCACAGCTGAGATGCAATAAGAACTTCTTTCAGTTCACCATCAGGTCCGTGTTCATCTTGCTATCTTTGGTCCATCGCTTGTAAGCGTTCTTCAGCCAAGTTGCTGCATGAAAAAATCTTTATTCTAACTCCCTTAAAAACTTGATTTTTTTTTTCAGTTTTAATTGTTTATTTTAGGCTGTGCTGAGTCTTCATTGCTGGGCACAGGTCTTCTCCAGTTGCTGCGAGCGGGGACTACTTTCTAGTTGTGGGGCATGGGCTTTTCATTCCAATGGCTTGTCTTGTTGTGGAGCAGGGACTCTGGGGTTCATCGGCTCAGTAGTTGCATCTCGCTGGCTCTAGAGCACAGGCTCAGTAGCTGTGGTCCCGCCTGGGCGTAGTTGCTCTGAAGCACGCACATCTTCTCAGATAAGGGATCGACCCCGTATCTCCTACATTGGGAGCAGGGAGTCTTAGCCACTGGACCACCAGGAAAATCCAAGCTGCTGCCGCTGCTAAGTCGCTTCAGTCGTGTCCAACTCTGTGCGACCCCATAGACGGCAGCCCACCAGGCTCCCCCGTCCCTGGGATTCTCCAGGCAAGAACACTGCAGTGGGTTGCCATTTCCTTCTCCAATGCATGAAAGTGAAAAGTGAAAGTGAAGTCGCTCGGTCGTGTCCGACTCTTTGCGATCCCATGGACTGCAGCCCACCAGGCTCCTCCGTCCATGGGATTTTCCAGGCAAGAGTACTGGAGTGGGGTGCCATTGCCTTCTCCAGGAAAATCCCTAACTCCCTTAAAAACTTTAGGAGCCATTCTGGATGGATAGTACAGAAATTTCCAAAGACAATTTCAGCTAATTGTTGATACATGGTTCAGCCTATCCTGAGTCTCAGTCCCTGTGAGATTAACCCTTTGGGAGCCTTTTCTTTAAATCTCTTATCATGTGGTTACTAGTAGGCTCTATAGCCTGGTGATTATAAACTGGGTTAGCTTTGGATATAAATTTGTGTTCAAATTCCAACTTCTAACTCTACCAGTTGTTAGCCTCATATTATCCATGTGTAACAGGGATCACAATAACTAACTTTTAGAATGATTGTGAAGATGATAAGAGTAATATCTGCAGAGCACTCATCATGTTCCCCAGCATGTTTAATATATTTAATAAATAGTAACTATACAGATGGCACAGGAATACATGTATACCACAAAGAAAACTAAGGAATATATCATGCCTTTAATAAAATAAAGAAAACAAAATCCTTTAAAAAAGGGACACAACTGAACTCTGATTTTTTTAATATCGTTCTGAAAGTCTTTAATAACATTAGAAATACTGCATAGAGCTATAATAAATGGTTATCACACTGTATTCCTAGTCATACATCTCTTCAGTCAGCTTGGTCCTCATCCCTAGGTCCAATGTTAGCTCTGTTAATTGAACTTGTTAATGTGATTGGCTCAGAGGCACAAGGTAGCAGCAAATGAGAACATGGAAGGCAAGGTTCTCTTCACATTGTCCTTTATCATTTAAAGAACTCACATGTCTTGTATACTCAGTGGGCAATTCAGAGCAGTGTCTGGTTGATTTCCCAAAGGGTGGAATTCAATGTTATAATCATCACACACATGGAATACAGCTTCACATACTTGAAAGAGAGAGCAAAACTAGAATATATTCCTTGTTTGAAGGTAATTAAAGTGGTAGTGAAACAGCATATAAAACACTGTCTGCAGCCAACTAATTCTGCTACACTGAGGATGTTGATTTATCTTGCTGCTGGTGCATATATTTTTTTACAGTTCTCCTACTCAAATAAACAAGAGTCTTTTTGTGTGTGAAAAATTAACAGGGATGCTTAAAAGTGGATGTTTCAAGTGCTTCCTGCAGGTCTCTTACACGGCGCCCATTTAAGACTACAGAAAAAAGGAACAAAGTTTTTCCCATCTTATTTCCTCTCTGTGTTTTAGTACGTCTTTGGCCTGTACATGCTCACACAATCATTTAGAGAACAAATTCATTCTTCATTGCTTTAAGGCCACCTAGGATACATACGAGATGCAAGTTAGGCATTTATATGAGATTAATAAGGAAACCAGACTTTTTTCAAAGCATCTATGTCTCTTTTCCTCCCTGCACCAAAAATGGGGTCCAGGTAAGTTATAAATCCTCATGAATGTTTGTTGAGGGGATACACAAATTTCCACTCTTGTTTTCTAATCTGCTTAAGCCAACACACATTCTTTTTTATGTAATCAGTAAGAATCAAGAAACTCGGAGATAATACAAGCTGATTCTTTTTTCCCCAAAATTTCACATAAAGAACCTTCTTTGAATTCACTGTCTATCACACCCATCCCCACTGGCTTAACTGTTCTCCTGTTGTCTTGCTAGCACTCACACTTAGAATTATCTACTAAAGATCTGGCGTCATGCTCTGTGATTTTTAATCAGTAATTTTTAAATATCTTAAAACAAGGAGTTAAATTCTACCAATGCCATCTTTATTGAAGTATTGTTGACAATATTGTATTAATTTTAGGTATACAGCAAAGTGATTCACCTATCAGTTCAATTCAGTTCAGTCGCTCAGTCGTGTCTGACTCTTTACAACCCCATGGACTGCAACATGCCAGGCCTCCCTGTCCATCACCAACTCCCAGAGTTTACTCAAACTCATGTCCATTGAATGGGTGATGCCATCCACCCATCTCATCCTCTATCATCCTCTTTTTCTCTCACCTTCAATCTTTCCCAGCATACCAGTCTTTTCCAATGAGTCAGTTCTTTGCATCAGGTGCCCAAAGTATTGGAGTTTCAGCTTCAACATCAGTCCTTCCAATGAATATTCAGGACTGATTTCCTTTAGTATGGATTAGTTGGATCTCCTTGCAGTACAATGGACACTCAAGAGTCTTCTCCAACATCACAGTTCAAAAGCATCAATTCTTCAGCACTCAGCTTTCTTTATGGTCCAAGTCTCATATCCATATATGACCACTGGAAAAACTACTGTCTAGTTTTGACTAGACAGACCTTTGTTGGCAAAGTAATGTCTCTGCTTTTTAATATGCTGTCTATTTTGGTCATAGCTTTTCTTCCAAGAAGCAAGCATCTTTTCATTTCATGGCTGCAGTTACCATCTGCAGTGATTTTGGAGTCCCCAAAAGTAAAGTCTGCCACTGTTTCCACTGTTTCTGTGTCTATTTGCCACAATCTTAGTTTTCTGAAAGTTGAGTTTTAAGCCAGCTTTTTCACTCTCCTCTTTCACTTTCATCAAGAGGCTCTTTAGATCTTCTTCACTTTCTGATTCAACTGGTCCAGCAGTTCATATGCTATACTCTGAGTATTAGTTAAATAAGCAGGATTACAATATACATCCTTGACATACTCCTTTCCCAATTTGGAACCATTCTATAGCTGACTGTGGCTCAAATCATGAACTTCTTGTTGCAAAATTCAGACTAAAATTGAAGAAAATAGGGAAAACCACTAGACCATTCATATATGACCTAAATCAAATCCCTTATGATTATACAGTGGAAGTAAGAAATAAATTCAAGGGATTAGGTCTGATAAATGGAGTGTCTGAATAACTATGGATGGAGGTTCATGACATTGTACAGGAGGCAGGGAATTAAGACCATCCCCAAGATAAAGAAATGCAAAAAGGCACAATGGTTGTCTGAGGAGGCCTTACAAATTGCTGTGAAAAGAAGAGAAGCTAAAGGCAAATGAGAAAAAGAAAGATATACCCATATGAATGCAGAGTTCCAAAGAATAGCAAGAGGGATAAGAAAACCCTCCTCAGTGATCAATGCAAAGAAATAGAGGAAAACAATATAACAGGAAAGACTAGAGAGCTCTTCAAGAAAATTAGAGATACCAAGGGAACATTTCATGAAAAGATGGGCTCGATAAAGAACAGAAATGGTATGGACCTAACAGAAGCAGAAGATATTAAGAAGAGGTGGCAAGAATACACAGAAGAACTGTACAAAAAAAGATCTTCATGACCAAGGAAACCATGATGGTGTGATCACTCACCTAGAGCCAGACGTCCTGGAACGTGAAGTCAAGTGGGCCTTAGGAAGCATCACTATGAACAAAGCTAGTGGATGTGATGGAATTCCAGTTGAGCTATTTCAAATCCTAAAAGATGATGCTGTGAAAGTACTGCACTCAATGTGCCAGCAAATTTAGAAAACTCAGCAATGACCACAGGACTGGAAAAGGTCAGTTTTCATTATAACCCCAAAGAAAGGCAATGCCAAAGAATGTTCAAACCACCACACAATTGCACTGATCTCACACACTACCAAAGTACTGCTCAAAATTCTCCAAGCCAGGATTCAACAGTATATGAACCGTGAACTTCCAGATGTTCAAGCTGGATTTAGAAAAGGGAGAGGAACCAGAGATCAAATTGCCAATAACCACTGGATCATCGAAAAAGCAAGAGAGTTCCAGAAAAACATCTACTTCTGTTTTATTGACTATACCAAAGCCTGTGACTGTGTGGATCACAACAAACTGTGGAAAATTCTTCTATAGATGGAAAAACCAGACCACCTAACCTGCCTCCTGAGAAATCTGTATGCAGATGCAGATTCAGTTATGCATATATTTTTTTAGTCTTTTCCACTATAGATCATTACAAGATGTTGAGTATAGTGCTATACAGTAAATCCCTGTTATTTATTTTATATATGGTTGTGTGTATATGTTAATCCCATAGTCCTAACTTATCCTTCCCCACTTTCCCCTTTGGTAACCATAACTTGGTTTTCTAAGTCTGTGAATCTATTTCTGTTTTGTAAATAAGTTCATTTTATTATATTTTTAGATTCCACAAATAAGCGATATCATATAATATTTTTCTTTGTCTGGCTTACTTTCACTGAATATGATAATCTCCAGGCTCATCCTGCTGCTGCAAGTGGCATTGTTTTATCCTTTTTATGGCCAAATAGTATTTCATTGTGTATACATATGGTACATGTTCTTTTTCCATCCATCTGTTGATGGACATGTTGATTGGTTGCTTCCATGTCTTGGCTAATGTGAATAGTGCTACTGTGACGAGAAGTATCAGTATCATTTATAGAAAAGAAATGAAGTTTAGAGAAATTTAATGGTTTGACCAAAGCTGCATCATAGGAAGGAAACTATTCATGCAGATTTCATTTCTTCATTGTTATACGGCATTGCCTTCACTAATAATAGGACTCAAATTGGTGAGGAGAGAAGGACCTTGGAAAACATTGAGCCCAACTGCTTCATTTCACATATGGAGAAACTAAGTGAGATTAAATGTTTAGCCTAAGCTTTCAAGGCTAAGCTGATCTAAATTAGAAATCTTAATCCAAACTCAAGTCTCTTGCTCTTTTCACATTTTTAGAATTTACGATCTACTATATAATTCAGTTCGACAAGAAAATGCTCCTTGCCAGCGCCACATCCATTGCTAATTTATTCCATCCTTTCCTGGTTTCTTGTCCTTTCCCTTCGCCTGCCTTTCTCAGCAAGTGTTTCTCTCTTCACTCATCTTCATTTCTCCATCTTCCCTCTCCTCAGTCCCTCTGTCTTGCAGTAAATGACCGTGTTCAACTCCTCTTACTTCTTGCTCAAGTTTGCTTTGGTTCCCTTGGCTGCCTTTTCTCCCTATTTTCTTTCTATTAATACCTGCACATGTGTGTGTTAAGTTGTTTCAGGCATATCCGACTCTTTGCTGCCCTGTGGACTATAGCCTGCCAGGCTCCTCTGTCCATGGGATTCTCCAGGCAAGAATACTGGAGCGGGTTGCCATGCCCTCCTCCAGGGGATCTTTCCCACCCAGGGATCAAACCCGCATCTCCTGTGACTCCTGGAGAGCAGGCAGATTCTTTAACCACTGAGCTACTGGGACAGCCCCTATTAATGCATACCCAACTGCTTTTTTCAATCTCACTTCCTCTCCTCAACCAGGCCTTATAATGTATGGTCCCTAATGCTTCATCTATGATTTTCTCTTCTTTATCTCAATCACAACTTTATTTATACCATCACCTACATGCTCATGATTTCCACATCAGCAACTCCACTCTGATATTCAAACTCAAACCGAATACTGTCTGCAGAATATTCCAACCATCATGAAGTTATACATGCAACATTGACTCAAAATGCTCTTTGCTTCCCATCAGGCTTCTTTTTTCTTTTTCTTCTTTTCTTGCTTCATGACATTACCGTCTACTGACCACTTTAACAGATACTGTTCACCAATATCTATGTTCTATTCCTTTGTCACATGGCTAGACTACATTTCCTGGCTCTCTTGCAGTTCAGTGGGCTTCCCAGGTGGCGCTAGTAGTAAAGAAGCTGCCTGCCAGTATAGGAGATGTAAGAGACACAGGCTCAATCCCTGGGTTGGGAAGATCCCCTGGAGTAGGAAATGGCACCCCACTTTAGTATGCTTGCCTGGAAGATTCCATGAGCAGAGGAGTCTGGCAAGCTATAGTTCATGGGGCCACAAAGAGTCAGATATGTCTTTGTTGAAACTAATTGTCACAGAAATTAGCTAACTCTGACCAACAGTATCCCCTAGGTGAGTAATGTTAGTCAGGAATGACCCTGTTGCCTTACTTCATTTGCATACACAACCATTCTCAACACCTGGATTCTCCCTATTATCATTTTTTTTAATCCATTTTTACCACTGTTTTCTCCATGTGTGTGTTAGTCACTCAGTCATGTCTGACTCCCTGTGACCCCATGAGGTAGCCCACCAAGCTCCCCTGTCCATGGAATTCTCCAGGCAAGAACACTGGAGTGGGTAGCCATTCCCTTCTCCAGGGGATCTTCCCAACCCAGGGATCAAACCCAGGTCTCCTGCATTGCAGGCAGATGCATTACTGACTGAGCCACCAGGGAAGCCCCTTATCCCCATGTAATTGTTCCCATTTATTCTCATGGTTTCATATCTTTTATTAGACCTAAGGCAATTTACTCTCAATTGTACTTTGCCTCAAATATCTTCTAAAAGTCAACCCTCTCCTCTGCTAGCTTACTTCTTAGATTAACATCTAAAATATCAACGCCTGGAATCATTTCATGGCCTGAAATCATTGTTATGTATGCAAAAATGGCATGGCTCCCAAGTCTCTTTGAATTTTCTTCTCTATACTTTCGCCATTCCAAATGTTTCACATTTTACTCACACTATTCTCTTCCTTCTTCCCTCACTTTATTTATTCTATTTATAGGTATGTAAAAGCTGCCTCTTTGGAAATGCCCCTGATGCTGGGGAAGATTGAAGGCAAAAGGAGAAGGGGGCAGCAGAGGATGAGATGGTTAGATAGCATCACTGACTCATTGGACATGAATTAGAGCAAACTCCGGGAGGTAGTGAAGAAGAGGGAAGCCTGGCGTGCTGCAGTCCATGGGGTCACAAAGAGTCCGACACAACTTAGCAAAAACAAAAACAATTATAATGGTAGAGAATTATATTTTTGTTCTACACTATAAAAATTCTACTTATTCTTCAAAGTCCAAAGTCTTTGTGGTACTGGGGTACTTTCTCCCATCCCAAGGTCAGGTTTGATTCCTATACCCTCTGTGTATGTAACTATTCCAACTTAGCTCTAAAAATCCTTTGTCTCCTCCTTATTTTGAAGGATACTAAAAGCCTAGTATCAATGTCTGTTTCCAGTGTTTGTTTCCTATTTCATGGGAGCAAGCTTTGTTCTTAAAGAAAGGAGCTAAAGATCTGGCAAATAACTGAGAAAATGAATGAAAGTACAGATGCAAGGTCAAACATATTTCATCTGTGAGATGTGTTGCTAGGTACTGGTGTTTAGACAAATGGCTCACGGACCACTCTGCTTTCAAAACAAAGTCTAATGGTTTCTATGTATCCCAACTCATCAAAGATTTGATGTTTTCTCCAGTCGTTCATTTATCTCAACTCTTTGAAAAGGTTGGAGTTCAAAGCTGTCTTTTAACTTTTTCTTACGTTTTATGACATACTTTAGGCTTTTCTTGGATTAAGAAGCATAAACCACTTACTCTAGAAAATGCATAAGAGATCAAAGTAATGTACCTCTGAAGAGTACACTTAAGAACTCAGAAAGGGTAGTAATATTACCATATAATTATTTCAATTTATCTATCTCTCAAAGCCCAAAGAATCCTTTTTCACTTTTCCTGACCAAAAATGTATCACCTCCTTTTAGAAAGTCCAAGAAGATTGTATACAACTGATTCATAATACTAATTAATTAATCACTGCTTTTATGTAACATTCTATGTTGTAGCTTATGCTTTTCTTAATTAATTTTAGTATCCATACACCTTTATCTCCTTGCTATGTTTTAAAGACTTTAAGCATAAAATATCCCTTGGAAATTAGTGGTCTATTTCATATGTTGTTTAAATAATCACTCCAGTTTTGTTTTGACTTGTTTTAATCCTTAGAATACACAGCAAACTATTCATGCTTATTGTGTTTCATTTGGAGAAGGGGATGTATTTCTTTTGCTTAGTGTGTTTAACTGTATATACTCAACCTTTGCTCTCCCTTACTTCTGCGATGATGATCAAGGTAGTTATTTCCAGCTAGGCTCACCTGGTGTATTGTAATTGAATAGGAACTGGTAGGTGGGATCATATTAAAACGAATCATCTTGCAACTCATATTATTTTGCTTAGGACTTGAATGTCAAAGCATACATGGTTCTTGAATTGGTTCTGAGAAATGACAAGAGGGAGAGAACAAGATTGCCTCTGTGTTCATAACAATGGAGTTTAAATGCCACATCTGATTTGAACTCCCAGGTTTTTACTTTTTTGTGCCCTGATGCAGTTGCCGTGGTTTCACCCATTTCATTGTTTGTGTTTACGCTCTATACCATGTCAGGAAGGAATCTGCTTCCGTCATGGCTATGTACTGATGTCAGATTTAGATTCATATATTTTTTTCAAGGAGGAAGAACTGGAATCAATTGAGTGCCTGCAGTTGGATCCTTGAGGCGCTTTAGTTAAAATAAATAAATAGTCACAGGAGTCATGGTTACATGATGGCCATAAATCTGCTCCAACTTAGGGTCTGAAAGTACATAAAAGAGAACAAAGGGCCTCTCTGCCCCTGACCTTCGACCCTGGCTGTATCCTGCTTGAAACACCAAAATGAGCCATCTGTCTCTCTTCACTTCTCATTAAAAAAAAAAAAACAACTACTATTTATTTATTTTGGCTGTGCTGGGTCTTCACTGCTGCCTGGGCTTTCTCTAGTTGCAGCAAGCGGTAGCTACTCTCTAGCTGTGGCGAGTGGAAACTGCTCTCTGCTTGCAATGCACAGGCTTCTTTCGTTGAAGAGCACGGCTTTTAGGGGGTGTGGGCTCAGTAGTTGTGGCTACCCCGCTTTAGAGCACAGGCTCAGTAGTTGTGGCCCCCAAGTTTACTACCCCTCACCCCCCCCCCCACTCCCCCACCTCCCCGATCCCTGCAAGTGGGATCTTCCCAGATCAGAGATGGAACCTGTGTCTCCTCCATTGGCAGGTGGATTCCTTACCACTGACCCACTGGGAAGCCCTGTCACCTCTCATTTTGAATTCAGAGGGTGGGAAAAAAGAGAAGGTGGTCCATCAGAAGCAAAGGCTTTAATTAAAGCTGTTCCTAAGAAAAGTAGGACACAAGCGTTCCTTCATTTCTAGGAATTTTTCTTTCCCTTCCCCACATAAGAACAAAAATAAAAATAAAAAAGAAATTACAAGTGACTCTAATAACATTTGAAAGTGAAAGCGAAGTCGCTCAGTCGTGTCCAACTCTTTGCGGCGACCCCGTGGACTGTAGCCCACCAGGCTCCTCCATCCATGGGGGATTCTCCATGCAAGAATACTGGAGTGGGTTGCCATTTCCTTCTCCAGGGGATCTTCCCAACCCAGGGATCGAACCCGGGTCTCCCACATTGCAGGCAGAAGCTTTAACCTCTGAGCTACCAGAATTAAGGAAATATTGGTATTCAATGCTTTTCAGAAAAACATTCAATGTGTTGATTCTGAAAAACATTGAATTTTCTGCAAAGCAGCTTTCTTCCACCATCTGCACGGCCAGAATGCGTTCCCAAGCATCTAACAGAGCAACCATTTATCTGACTGGCATCACCCTGCCCAGGCTGCAGAGGCTGGACAGTTTTATATTTTGAACGTCAGTGCAACCTGCTCTCCAAGGCCTCTGAAACCCCTAAGCCAGAAACTCTGCTTGCAGAATGGAATTCCTTAATCGAATGTTCAAAGCTCATTACCTCTAAGGAGCTCCGGACTTCCTGCCCCACAACCATCTGACAGATGGAAAAAGGAGAAAGCTCCTGCTGGGGTTTCCCAGGGCCGAAAATCTTTGTTCATATTTGTTAATAACGTGAAGCTTGGAATCCTCAGACAGCATTTCCCTTCATTGAGCCTGCAAATCTCCTCCCTGTCCTTTTTGTGTGTAACAGAGTTAATTCCCAGAGCCAGCACTAAACTAACACACGATGACAGCTTCTCCCTCAGCTCAGTCAGGCGAACACGCGGCGTCAGGTTCAAAATGAAAGTCCCACGTCCTTCTGTTTCCTGGCAGTGAGGAACAATACAGGCAGAATCCAATGCAAATCCTTCTTTGAAGTCGGTTTGCATGGGTCCGTCCCCTGCCCTCTATTGCCGATAGGTGGCGCTGCTGCAAAGCAGATCATTGCACGCTAGGCGTGCGTGCAGCACCGTGGTACAGAGCTCTGGAGTCGGGTATGCAGCCTAGTGGATGTACCCTGGTACACCCCGACAAATAGCAGCGGGACCGGCCCTCGTTCTGGCACCAAAAATGATACCTACTCGTCACGAAGCAGATGATCCAACCACAAACTAAAATAGCATTTTTGCACAGGACCCAAACTTTGACCTATATTTAAATAATTCTAGGCTTCTCTTTCATCATTTCCAGATTCTTGTCCTTAAATGAGCTTAACTGTAGTTTACCTCATTGAAACATTTTAAAATATTTATTGCATTACAATTCCCTTGGCACGTGCTGAGAGTATTGTTGTTGTCTGTTTTAATATATGAAACTCAAGACTTCATTTCCCCCTTTCTCCCCTTAACCTTGGAGAAGGCAATGGCAACCCACTCCAGTACTCTTGCCCAGAAAATCCCATGGACAGAGGAGCCTGGTAGGCTGCAGTCCATGGGGTCGCTAACAGCCGGACACGACTGAGCGACTTCACTTTCAATTTTCACTTTCATGCATTGGAGAAGGAAATGGCAACCCACTCCAGTGTTCTTGCCAGGGACGGGGGAGCCTGGTGGGCTGCCGTCTATGGGGTCGCACAGAGTCAGACACGACTGAAGCGACTTAGCAGCAGCAGCAGCCCCTTAACCTGGGAGCTGTCTTTCAAAGGATGACAGGGACCACAGACAAGAACAAAAGCTCTGACTTCAGAAATACGTCCATCAGAAACAAGGAGAAAAAAATCAAAACCGGATCAAGAAGAGATACACACAAATGCATATATATGTTTATGTGTGTGTATTTATCTCCCCTACAGAATTTATCCATGTTTTATTCTTTAATGCCTTTCCCTCTCTTGGCGGAAAAAAAATGTGGTTATTTTATGGAAATTATGTGTATGAAAATAAAGTGAGGTTAAAACGACAGCAACAAGTTGAAAATCATCCTTATCCATCTGTAATGAGTTGCTGATCAGCTCAAGAGAAGCTGCTGCTGCTGCTGCTGCTGCTAAGTCGTTTCAGTCGAGTCCGACTCTGTGCGACCCCATAGACGGCAGCCCACCAGGCTCCCCTGTCCCTGGGATTCTCCAGGCAAGAACACTGGAGTGGGTTGCCATTTCCTTCTCCAATGCATGAGAGGGAAAAGTGAAAGTGAAGTCGCTCAGTTGTGTCCGACGCCTAGCGACCCGATGGACTGCAGCCTACCAGGCTCCTCCATCCATGGGATTTTCTGGGCAAGAGCACTGGAGTTGGGTGCCATCGCCTTCTCCACAAGAGAAGCTACAAGGTATTAAATGCTAAGTAAGGCCCATTGTCCTGTCCACCCTATGCCTGTCCATCTTTTCTTCACAACTCGGGATCCTTAGCCAGTGAGTGACCTTGAAGCTCAGCTTCCTAGAACCATCATGCCACAGAGAATGGAAGAGGGAACTAAACTAACTGTTCCAAATTCACAAGACATTTCTGACTTTTTTTTTTTGCTTCACAGAAAAAAATCACTCTAAGCCTTCTAAAACTAGTTCTGAATATTTTTGCTCCTAATTCTGGCAAAGCATCAATTTCCAGTGACACCCAACACATCTTTCCCATCACAACTCCCCCCAACCCCCCACTGCCCCCACCCAGATGATTCCCTTCCCCACAAAGCTACTTTTCAACTGAATCGTCTCTGGAAGCCAGCTACCTACTCCCTTACATGATTGAGGACAGGGCGATGTTAGTTTCCTAAGCTTGGAAGAGCTGGGTAGAACTATAGGGATCAGGAAGCAGCACAGGCATCAGCAGCAATGGTCCACGTTACAGCTACTGAAACTCAGTTGGTTTTAACTCCATTTTCATTACTGGGAAGCTCATTTGTTCCTGACAAGCTCAGCCTTTCTAAGGGGGCCAACCCCCTGAAGCACATTTATCACACTCAGTGTTCAGTGCATCTGGAACCTAAGTAGAGTACCATCATGGGTTTCTGGACATTCTCAAGTTATTCTACTGGCCAAAGTTCCATGATTAACATCTTAAAATACCTACTTTCAGGAAATGTGCCTCTTCCTAGGTTAGGGAAATAATGCATTTCTACATAAGAGAAGTTTGAGGGTATCAGGAAAACTCCTCTGATAGACCTCTACCCAAATGGAAAGTTATTGAATCATAAATGTGATTTTATAAAAATCTGTTTCTAATCTTCCTGCAGCTAAACATTGTTCTTTCCTGCTACTATGTTCAAAACTATATGTCTCTCCAAAAGACGTTTTCAAGCTAGTTTATAGTTTTCTTTTTGAAAGAACCATTGTATCTTGCATTTCTAAAGACAGGAATACTTGTAAGCCAGTTACTTTTCCTTAATAGTACAAATATTATTCAAGTCACCTTTCAGTCAATACAGGGTCTATCTTAGATGACTATCAAGAAGTTCCCACTGTATAGCACAGGGGACTCTTCTCAATGCCCTGTGAGAGAAGGAAGTCCAAAAAGGAGGGTGTGTGTGTGTGTGTGTGTGTGTGTGTGTGTGTGTGTGTGTGTGTGTATCTGATTCACTTTTCTGTACAGCAGAACCTAACACATTGTAAAGCAATAAACTTCAATAAAAACTTTTTAAAATTTCCTTCTATTTCTGGAACATTCCTGGTGGTTCAGTGGTTAAGACTCTGTGCTTCCAATGCAGGGGGCACAAGTTTGATTCCTAGCTAGGGAAATAAGATCCCACATGCCATGTGGTACATCCAAAAAAAGAAAGAAAGGAAAAATTAATTCCCTCTATTTCTGATCTCCATCTTCTTCTGCCCCCTTGCTCTTTATTCTCAAAATTGCATTTTAAAAAATATACAGATAAACATAAAACAGATGCTCAAGTCTACTTCAAAAGATCCTTGTTCATTTGCTATGCAAAGAAGAGAGTTTAGAACCAGAGATCCAGTGAAAGATTGTAGCTCGTTGAATTTCCTTTGAACAGCACATTTCCAAAGCATCATATCAGAACACCCATGACATATCCATTGGTTTCAATGAATTTTTATGAAGTTCTTATTCAGTGGGGCAAATGAAATTTTAAGTCTGTAATTCTTCAAAGTGGTTCATCTCAATTTCAGAACAATCATCTTAATAGTATTCATCACTCTCCAAAGTTATTTATTTGTGTACACTTTTATTTTTCTCTTTCAATGAATAAATCTTTATTAAAATACACTGGAATACTGGTTGACACATAGGGACTCTATAAGTAATTGCGATGAATAAATAATGTCCCACACATTCTGGTGTTACAGGAGGAAATAAAATAAGCAGTTAATTCATCTTCACTCATTGTTAGTAGGAATGCAAAGTGGTTCGGCCACTTTGGAGATGAGTTTGTTAGTTTCTTATGAAATTAAACATACCCTTACTGTATGACTCGGCATCTGTGGAACTGAGCAATCCTACTTCTGGTTTTTACTCAAATCAACTGAAAATTTACATTCACCTAAGACTGGTACAAAACCTTTATAGCCACTTTGTTCATAATTGCTGAAAGTTAATGTCTGTCAACAGATAAATAAAGTAAACTGTGGTGCATCCATACAATGGAACATGATTCAATAGTAAAATGGAATGAGTTCCTGATGAAACAAATTCATTGTTGCTAGATATAGGAAACCAGACCAAAAACACTACATGTGTCCTAGTCCATTTGGTGTGATGTTTTTGAAAAGGCAAAACTACAAGGATGGATAACAGATAAGTATTTGTTTGAAGGATTTAAGGAGGGAGAGTGACTGACTCAGAGGGGACACAGGGGAATTCGAAGGGTGACAAGACAATTCTATATGGTGCTGGGTTGGGGTGCATATGACTGTGCATTTTTTCTTCGTTCTTTTTCTTTTCTCTTGTATTTGGCTGAGCTGGTTCTTAGCTGCAGCACCTGGGATCTTCATAGCTCTTAGCTGCAGTATGTGCGACCTAGTTCCTAGACCTGGGACCTAACCCAGGCCCCCTGCTTTGGGAGTGCGGAGTCTTAACCACTGGACTGGCAGGGAAGTCCTTGGCAGTATACAGCGGACTTTATTACATGCAAATTAAAATCAACAAAGAGAAGATGTTGGAGGATCCTGGATAAAATGCAGACTCTGATAAATGAGTCTAATTATACTCCAAATACAGGAGAAAATCTCACTGGAGGGAGTGGGGGAAAAAAATGAGGTGACCTACGTACAAGACGTAAACAGTGGTTTGACTAGAAAATATGACCAAAAGAAAAAAACTCCTTTGCCTAAACATCATACTGTAGTTGGTAAGTTTGTTTTTCAGGGGTGCAGTTTAGCTATTCTGAAACTACATGTACACTAGAGTTTAACACATCCATCAGTGTGTTGTGAATAATGGGAGCAAAGGTTCTCACTGCCAAAGAAAGAAGTGATGAAATCAAATAAAGGTGAATTAGAGTAAGAGCTATAGTATCAGAGAGGAAAAGAGAAAATAGAGGGGCGGGACTGAAATACAGCAGGAATATAGACGTAGGATAGTGTCCAGACGTATATATTACATAGTTCTGTGCAGTGAGAGCTCCCCAAAGCAGCAGCAGGCCAGTAGCCACAAGCACAACTGTGCCCAGATCTTTGTTTCTAAATGACATTCATTGATAATAGGAACCCGGGCTCCTTGGAGAAATTGTTGATTCAAGGGTCCAGGAAATACACAATGATTCTGGAGCATCTGGAAATGCCAGACATTAAAGAAGTGCCCCCTCCCCCAAATAGAGGCATGTCGAAGACATCCAAGCTTCTGACAGCCAACACTGGCACGAAATTAAAGAGAATATTGGATTATAACACAAATAATAATACAAACGTTCATGACATGGTGGCATAAGTAGACGATTAAGTAAATGAATAAGTGGGGAAACAGACAAATAGTCCTTACAGAAGAACCCCAAATATTAAATACAGAAGGAAAGATAGAAATAGGAAGGAGGCCCTGGTCCAACACAGTAATAATAACTGCTTCTTACAGAATCCACTGAGAGATGCTAAAATTCTGTGAGCAAAATGTGAAGGACGAATAGGAAAAACGAATAGCCTGAAATCATCTCTGCCATAACTTATTAACTACCACCATGGTTTTTAATATATTCCCAGAAAGTCTTTGGTACTCCTCCCTACATAGGAGGTGGACCTTAGTGCCTCTCCCGTGAATGTGGGCTGATCTTAGTGACTTGCTTCTAATGAATAGAGCATGAAAAGAAAAATAAACAAATAACAGCAGAGAAGCCTGGCAGACAGTGGCTTAATAAAGGGTTTGAGGCTAACATCATCAATGATAAGTCACGCTGATGTCATGTGCCTTCTGGTAGAATGTGATAATAAGGGCACTTCATCTCTTTAGTATTTTCCCCTTAAACTTATAGCCTCCATCTAATCATGAGAAAACCCAAGACAAACACAGACGGAGGTACAGTCTCCAAAACCCTTGTACAGTACCCTTCAGAAGTATCAATGTTTCATGCCAAAATAAGAAAAAAGAAACATTGGTGGAATCTAAGGTGAGGTGATGACTAAACGCAATGCGGAATCCTGGATCGGATCCTGAAACATTGTTGTTTTTGTTCTTTTAGTCACTAAGCCGTGTCCAACTCTTTTGTGACCCCACGGACTATAACCTTCCAGGCTCCTCTGTCCATAGGGTTTCCTGGGCAAGCATAATTGAGTGGGTTGCCCTCTTCCTGACCCAGGGATCAAACCCACGTCTCTTGCCTTGCAGGTGGATTCTTTACCACTGAGCTACCTGAGAAGCTCTTAGCTAATAGTAGTACTGCACTAATATGAATGTCTTAGTTTGGTAAACTTGCTATGATTGGGCTTCTGTGGTGGCTCAGATGGTAAAGCGTCTGTCCGCGACAGGGGAGACCTGGGTTTGATCCCTGGATTGGGAAGATCCCTTGGAGAAGGGAATGGCAACCCACTCCAGTACTCTTGCCTGGAGAATCCCATGGATGGAGAAGCTTGGTAGGCTACAGTCTGTGTGGTCGCAAAGAGTCAGACAGGACTGAGTGACTTCACTTTCACTTTCTTTCAAACTTGCTGATTATGTAAGATCTTTGCGTTAGAGCAAACTGGATCTAGGGTATATAGGAACTCTCTATACTATTTTTTTTTAATGGGGCTTCCCTGTTGGCGCAAAGGGTAAAGCATCTGCCTGCAATGCAGGAGACCCAGGTTTGATCCCTGGTCGGGAATATCGCCTGGAGAAGGAAACGGCAACCCACTCTGGTACTCTTGCCTGGAAAATCCCATGGATGGAGAAAACTGGTAGGCTACAGTCTGTGGGGTATACTATTTTTTCAACACTTATACAAATCTGAATTAATTTTAAGACAAAACATTTTTTAAAAAATATTTATTTGACTGTGCTGGATCTTAGTTGTGACAAGCAGGATCTAGTTCCCTGATCAGGGATCAAACCCAAGCCCCCTGCTTTGGAAGTGTGTAGTCTTAGCCACCAGATCACCAAGGAAGTCCCTCAAGACAAAAACTTTAAAAAGAAAACAAGTTAGCTGGTAATATATGTCAAATGAATATTAAAGACCAAAACTGATAAAGGATACCACTGTGAGTATGGACCTTATCAACAAGGAAGCAGATTAGAAGTTGGGTGTTGGAAGGGTGTCTAGGATTCAAAAATCTAGAAAGTAAGAGGAAGGCGTAACAACAACAAAGTTGTAGCAACAGAAGTGCTCAACTGGTTAAGAAAGTTCTCAGTGAACCAGTCCAACCGAATCTCAGGCTGGAGAATAATGGAGGGCAGAGACCACAGGACTTTCTTATGGTATAAAGAAGTTTTGCAATGTGGGCGCACGATTTGATTACCTGCAACATTTATTTTTCTCAATGAAATATCTTCGACTTTATTCCTCGGTAAAAGGGTGAGTTCCTTACAATCACCTCAGACATTATCACATCAACTTGTGTAACTAGTAGAAATGTGTTTGTGGTGATTTGGTTTGGGGCATTTTTTTCAGCTACCAATGAACGTATTACTGACCCAAATATTTGAGTCAGTGTCTCAGAGGGCGTTTAGGCGGAGATGTTAAAATCACGACATTTGATTGAACTCTTACGAATGGGTTAGAACACTGAGAAATGATGTAGGCTTCTGGGATTCCTGGATCTATTTTTCTTTTCTTTCTTTGCAGCTATCAGTCAAAGACCCTCCCAAGTGCTCCTGAGTCACAGGGTGGCCCCTACCCAAAAGTGTTGCCATCTTTGTGCTTGAAGGATTTGAGCTGTCTTTACTTTTTTTTTTTCCTGGAAATGTTAGTAGTGATTCTACATGACTTAACATTTGTGAGTTAAGGAGTCTGCCTGGAACGACTGTGGCCTTGTGTATTGTCACACACTATAATTCCTGTTCTTCCTACGCACTCAATAGCCCTCTGTGGTCTTCTTGGATGAGCAGCATCTTTTTCGCTTCATTTTATGGGAGAAATGCAAAGAGAAGTCCTCTAGGGGGCCAGTTGCCTATTTAGTTGAAGTTCAACTAATGATAGGAACTGTAGTTGAAGCATGGAAGCTAATTCCCTTCACTATCTTCATTCCATTGGCTTTCATTAAATGTCACTGGCCATGTGTTTTCAAGTACCAATCCTGCCATCCAAATGTAAACACATATTGACCTCTTCATTGCAATCAGCAACACCCCCCCCCCCCGACACATACACACAGACACACACAGAGACTCCCCATGGACTCACACACATTCTTTGCTTTCATTACAGAGAATCAATGCTGGAAATAATTTTCTGCTTTGGGGCAGGAAAATTCTTTCCTGCTGGTAATGAAAACTGTGAAAATGTGCCCATGAAACCTCTGTCTCCTTGGAATTCACTGCTGCTCAAAGCAAGATTTTGCTGGTAACAAGTTGCTGAGGGAGGGGGTGGGAGGGTGAATTTTGCACGACTGGAGGTGTCTTCATCTAGTCCCATGCTAAAATCTGGACTGCATGTGACATAGTAGCCATGGAAAGTGAGCATATATTTTGCACTCCCCACAACGTGATCAAACATAGATAACTCTTAACAATTCTCCTTTTGTTCTTAAAATTAATCATGGGCTGGTCCAGAGAGCACTGAGGATCAACTCCTGCCTGACGAGAGTGTCCCACTGTAGAGGTTGGCAGGAAAGCATTTCCTAGGATATGAACCTAATTAAACTGAAAATACAGAATGTTAAGGATAAAACCTCAGATTCACAATGTGGTTTGATCCAGCAAGGAAAAAAGGGAGGGGTGCTTTAATCCAAGCAGAAAATGAGGGTGCATAAGAATATGAATTTGATGGCATTGAGAGATCCCAGACAGAGTCCCAGAGGCCAGGAGAAAGCCCAAGCAATTGTAACTAAGAGCGCTCATCATTTTTTTTTCCCTACCTGCTTGGCATCTTGGCCACGGCCCAGAGTGGCATCATTCATTTTACAGAGCAGTGTGTTGCCCCCTTCAGACTTTGACATCACTGAAAATTCAAACGAAGACTTCTTTGCAGAAGTGGTTTTCCTCCAGTAGACACACCACATTCTGAACGAGAAAAGGACTGTGCTGATGAATTTGCCCACACGAATTCTCATGTGCTCGCCCCATGTGCCCGAGTCCCTTCTCCCTGGCGTGCGCGTGCACAGACACACACACACACACACACACGCACACACACACAACTCTTTGGAACTGAGTCCCCAAGAAATCAGAGACATAGGCTTCTGTTTTATGTGTGATGCCAAACAGGAGCAAAAACTGTCTGCTCCTACTCATAAATTCTGTTTCATTGCAACAAGAAAGCACGCTCTTTCTCTGTCTCTCTCGCACGCACACTCACATACATCTACTCCCAGAAATGTTCTGACTTTTCAGCACATGATCAATAGGCGGATACCCACCTCAGGAAAGTTGCAGTTGCTGTTTGCATCTGGCAGGGATTGGGAACTCTGGCAAAGCTATATTCTGGAAGAGCCATTGGCGTGGTCAGCATAAAGCCTGACTTCAGTCCCCAAGAGAGAAAACAAGTGAGCCCTGATGAGGGTGAGTTGGTCCCCATACCATCATAGCTCGACTTGTCACAGGGTGTCCTGACATGCTAGCTTGACATTCAAAAAGTAGATACACATTTCTCCCTGGATGAGAAATCATGGAGGAAAATAATTGTACATGGCAGAGAGGAATAGGAAGACATTTCTGAACCCCTGGCTCCCCAGGTGGCTCAGACAGTAGAGAATCACCTGCAATGCAGGAGATGTGTCTTTGATCCCAGGGTCAGGAAGATCCCCTGGAGAAGGGAATGGCAACCCATGACAGTATTCTTGTCTCGATAATCCCATGGACAGAGGAGTCTGGCAGGCTATAGTCCATGGGGATGCAAAGAGTCGGACACGACTAAATAACTAAACAACAACAAAATCTTCTTTACTAAGAAAATCACTCCCTGGCATCCCAAATGTCAAACTGAAAGTCTAATAAAGTTAAGGGATTTGATTATCTCCAAAGAAAAAGGAAATAATAGTCAAACCAAAAAAATTGTTTAATAGGAAAACAATACCCTGGTCTCTTTCACACCTCAGATGAGAAACTCAAAAATCAATTTACAAAGAAAGTTCTTGCTTTCCTTGTGAATTAGGAACTCTGCAGATGAAAAATTCCTGTCTTTGACTTCAATTTCTGCCACAAACCTGAGAAGCAGCTCAGTTGGTGTTCTCAAAAGCTGCCCCTGAGGGCATGTGATGTCCATTTATATATATATATATATAAAATGATATTTTCCAACCTCATGCATATCCCTTCCATTTTCCTGGATGCTTCAGCAGATACATGCAAGACTCTGCATTCAAGTGGATTTTGTCATCTATGTCTCTCTAAACATCATTCCCAACCTGAACAGTTTTGAATACCACTTAATGAAATCATTTTCTTTGCTTTAAAAAAAAACAGTATCAAGTTTTGAAATGTGATCATTCTGTTATCTCAGCTCATTATAATTACCCTCGAAATAATCAGTAATTACCTTCTTTTAACCTTTAGTTCTATCTTGGGCTACAACTAAAGGAATCAAATGAGAGGAAATGAGGGTGCTCACTCTCTTTGAAAAAATCTGTTCCTAAGCAAATCTTTCAGTATACACCCTCTAATCCTTTTCTGCCTTGGTTTCTTTACTTGAGCAATTTTCTCTTCAATAGCATTCTCATTTTCAAAGAATAGTGTTGGTTTTAAAAAATTATACTGTATTATAAAAAATTATAAAAAATAAATAGGTGACTTTCAAAAGGAGGGAGACACCACCTTCTAAAAGGAAGAGAAGAAATACATACCCCACTCACACTCTATCAGATATTATTTTATTTTTTGCTCAGCATTGATCTCAAGTCAGTGGTAAAGACACAGGGTTTATGTAACTTATGCCCAGATTAGCTGAGAGGTGGAACTCCAGTCCAGACTTCTAGCATCCTAACATCCCTGTCAAGGCCTCTGAAGCTTCCCAAGGTCATGAACTGGATGTGTGAGAACTATCAGAGAAGTTCTAGGATGTCTGAAATTGGGCATTTGTTTTTTTGCCATCTTTTGCAGTATTTGCAATGTTTGAGCTTTGGTATTGAATATTAGTGTTGTAAGAGTTTGTGTGTGTGTGTGTTTAGCAGTAGTAGGAATCATTAATGTAAAAGAATCTAAAATATTAGCATCAGCCATCTTGTTGCTTACTGAAGGCTGTGTTCTTACCCTGACCATATAGAAACAGGAGGCAGAGTAAACCTACCCCATGTACACCTCAGTCCAGGCAGGCCCTTTGCCTGGTCTGTATTGTGAATGGGGGGACATGGAATATAAATAAAAATAAATTAAAGGTAAAAATAATTTTAAAATAAAGTGAAAGTTAAAAAAAAACATTAGGAATGAATAAGTGTATTTCTTAATGCTAAGAAAAATACAGAGAATTCCACCCTTTTAAGCATCTCCTGAATCTTTATTTTTTAAAAATGCCAAGAAAATAAAAATGGCAGTGCTGAAAGCCAGAAACTTAGTAGAAAGAATCCAAACCTTTAATTACCCAAGCTAAATGGAATTTAGAAGCACATCGTGAATGATGAAAAATCTTCCTTTTTTTAATTGGGAAAATAAATTTATTTTATATTACTAACAACAGCCAGAAATAACTTTTAAATCTAAACTCTTTGTGTAAGGCATCTACAAACAGATCAAAAGGCGAAGAGTCACTTCTGTTGCTGTAGTTTAGGCACTAAGTTGTGTCCATCTATTTTGCGACCCCGTGGTCTATAGCCCACCAGGCTCCTCTGTCCATGGGATTTCCCAGTCAAGGAGAGGGTTGCCATTTCCTTCAGAGGATCTTTCCAACCAAAGGATTGAACCTGGTTCTCCTGCATTGGCAGGCAGATTCTTTACCATGGAACCACCACTACCTACAAATATAAGTATAATCTCAGCATCTTTCCTCTGAAAGTCCAACTCATCCGCCTTAACCTATTGGAAGTGTGAATGAAAACTTTCATTATAACAGAAGAAACCCATGCAATTATGTACCATAAAATTTATATACAATGAATATGTAATATCTAACTAAATTCTTAATTATTATTTTTTAAACTGTAATAATGGTCATAGTGAATTTCAGAATATTATCACAAAGACCAGCTGAATATTATACTTGTATGAGAAGTATACTTATAAAAAGTATAAAGAAATTAGCAATATACTGCATCAGTTCAGTTCAGTCACTCAGTCGTGTCCGACTCTTTGCGACCCCATGAATCGCAGCACACCAGGCCTCCCTGTCCATCACCAACTCCCGGAGTTCGCCCAAACTCACGTCCACCGAGTCAGTGGTGACAAATACCATCTCATCCTCTGTCATCCCCTTCTCCCTTTAATCTTTCCCAGCATCAGGGTCTCTTCAAATGAGTCAGTTCTGTGCGTAAGGTGGCCAAAGTATTGGAGTTTCAGCTTTAGCATCATTCCTTCCAAAGAACACCCAGGACTGATCTTCTTTAGAATCAACTGGTTGGATCTCTTTGCAGTCCAAGGGACTCTCAAGGGTCTTCTCCAACACCACAGTTCAAAAGCATCCATTCAGCACTCAGCTTTCTTCACAGTCCAACTCTCATGTCCATACATGACCACAGGAAAAACCATAGCCTTGACTAGATGGACCTTTGTTGGTGAAGTAATGTCTCTGCTTTTGAATATGCTGTCTAGGTTGGTCATAACTTTCCTTCCAAGGAGTAAGCGTCTTTTAATTTCATGGCTACAGTCACCATCTGCAGTGATTTTGGAGCCCAAAAAAATAAAGTCTGACACTGTTTCCACTGTTTCCCCATCTATTTCCCATGAAGTGATGGGACCAGATGCCATGATCTTCGTTTTCTGAATGTTGAGCTTTAAGCCAACTTTTTCCCTCTTCTCTTTCACTTTCATCAAGAGGCTTTTTAGTTCCTCTTCACTTTCTGCCATAAGGGTGGTGTCATCTGCATATCTGAGGTGATTGATATTTCTCCCGGCAATCTTGATTCCAGCTTGTGCTTCTTCCAGTCCAGCGTTTCTCATGATGTACCCTGCCTATAAGTTAAATAAGCAGGGTGACAATATACAGCCTTGACATACTCCTTTTCCTATTTGGAACCAGTCTGTTGTTCCATGTCCAGTTCTAACTGTTGCTTCCTGACCTGCATATAGGTTTCTCAAGAGGAAGTTCAAGTGGTCTGTTATTCCCATCTCTTGAAGAATTTTCCACAGTTTATTGTGATCCACACAGTCAAAGGCTTTGGCATAGTCAATAAAGCATAAATAGATGTTTTTCTGGAACTCTTGCTTTCGATGATCCAGCGGCTATTGGCAATTTGATCTCTGGTTCCTCTGCCTTTTCTAAAACTTGCTTGAACATCTGGAAGTTCACGGTTCAGGTATAATATACTGCATACATCTGATTATAATGTATATTGCTTCTATATCAAGAATTAGTAAACTAAACTCAAGGGCTAAATCCTACCCCACTTCCTGTTTTTGTCAATAAAGTTTTGTTGGAATACAGACCTGCTCATTTGTTTACATATTGTCTCTGGCTACTTTTATGCAATCGCAATGGCAGTTGCAGCAAAGATAGTTTGGCCTGCAAAGCCTAAAACATTTATTCTTTTACAGAAAAAGTTTGTTAATCCCTGATCTACATATTTTGTGGAATTGAGTTTCATTAAGGAGCTTTCCTAGATTTACTGCAGTGACAAATTCTGGAGTTAATTGATGAGCTATGTTGTGCTTAGTTGCTCGGTTGCATCTGACTTTTTGTGACCCCATGGACAATAGCCTGCCAGGCTCCTCCATCCATGGGGATTCTTCAGGCAAGAATACTGGAGTGGGTTGCCATGCCATCCTCCAGGGAATCTTCCCAACCCAGGGATCAAACCTAGGTTTGACACACTGCAAGCAGATTCTTTACCATCTAAGCCACCATGGAAAACTAATTGATGAACAGCTAAATTTATGTTTTTGGATAAACTATATGATTATATTTCAGCTCAATGTGAAGAAATTAAGTACATGTATAGACATATATAAATCCTAGAAATATACCTAGAGATGTGTCATATAAGCAGATAGTCACACATACAGGCAAATGTTCATATAAACGCTCCAAAAGATTTAAAGTTGCTCCTTGCTACCTTGGTCTTTCTAAGCTTCAGTTTCCCCACTGGTAAAAGGATAATAGTAATTGTTACATTATTGCATCATAATCATTATCATGATACGCTCAGTCATGTCCAACTTTGGGACCCCATGGACTGCAGCCTGCCAGGTTGCTCTGTCCACGGAATTTTCCAAGAAAGAATATTGGAGTAGATTGAGATTTCCTCCTCCAGGGGAACTTCCCCACCCAGGGGTCAAACTGGAATCTCTTGAGGCTCCTGCATCATCAGGCAGGTTCTTTATTGCATATTAGCATAATAATGCCAAAATGATTAAAGGAAATGAATGCTGAACAGAATGCCCAGCATAGAATGAGCACTTAATAAATGTAAGTTACTAATATTTTAGGCTGCTTTATTGACAGTCTTTGCCTCAAGGAGGCACTTCTGTCTCTGAGAGAAGGTATGTGATCTTTCTCATAGAGAAGATCAAAAGTATTATCCGAATGCTTGTGTTGCCTTCTAGACAACTCATGTATAAAACCAAAGAATGTGTCTTATTAGTGGGCTGACAATCTGAACTCAATTCTTGTCAGAGCTTGATCCAAATTAGCTCTTCTTTGATGCATATAAAAAGAAAACTTAGAATGATTGGTCTGTACCAAGACAGAGTGCCTGAAGAATTATGGACGGAGGTTCATGACATTGAACAGGAGGCAGGGATCCAGACCATCCTCAAGATAAAGAAATGCAAAAAGGCAAAATGATTGTCTGAGGAGGCCTTACAAATTGCTATGAAAAGAAGAGAAGTGAAAGGCAAAGGAGAAAAGGAAAGATATACCCATTTGAATGAAGAGTTTCAAAGAATAGCAAGGAGAGATAAGAATGCCTTCCTCAGTGATCAATGCAAAGAAATAGAGGAAAACAATAGAATGGGAAAGACTAAAGATCCCTTCAAGAAAATTAGAGATACCAAGGGAACATTTCATGCAAAGATGGGCACAGTAAAGGCCAGAAATGGTATGGAACTAAGAGAAGAAGATATTAAAATGAGGTTGCAAGAATACACAGAAAAACTATACAAAAAAGATATTCATGACCCAGATAATCACGATGGTGAGATCACCAACCTAGAACCAGACATCCTGGAATGCAAAGTTAAGTGGGTCTTAGGAAGCATCACTATTAACAAAGCTAGTAGAGGTGATGGAATTCCAGTTGAGCTATTTCAAATCCTAAAAGATGATGCTGTTAAAATGCTGCACTCAATGTGCCAGCAAATTTGGAAAACTCAGCAGTGGCCACAGGACTGGAAAAGGTCAGTTTTCATTCCAATCCCAAAGAAAGGCAATGCAAAAGAATGCTCAAACTACCACACAATTGCACTCATCTCACATGGTTTTTCCAGCGGTCATGTATGGATGTGAGAGTTGGAATGTAAAGAAAGCTGAGTGTCAAAGAATTGATGCTTTTGAACTGTGGTGTTGGAGAAGATTCTTGAGAGTCCCTTTGCCTGCAAGAAATCCAATCAGTCCATCCTAAAGGAGATCAGTCCTGGGTGTTCATTGGAAGGACTGACGTTGAAGCTGAAACTCCGATACTTTGGCCACCTGATGGGAAGAGCTGACTCATTTGAAAAGACCCTGATGCTGGAAAAGATTGAGGGCAGGAGGAGAAGGGGACGACAGAGGATGAGATGGTTGGATGGCATCATTGACTTGATGGACATGGGTTTGGGTGGACTCCAGGAGTTGGTGATGGACAGGGAGGCCTGGTGTGCTGCAGTACTAAACTGAACTGAACTGAACTGAACTGAACACATGCTAGCAAAGTAATGCTCAAAATTCTCCAAGCCAGGCTTCAGCAATACGTAAACCATGAACTTCCAGATGTTCAAGCCTGATTTAGAAAAAGCAGAGGAACCAGAGATCAAATTGCCAACATCTGTTGGATCATCAAAATAGCAAGAGAATTCCAAAAGTACATCTATTTCTGCTTCACTGACCATGCCAAAGCCTTTGACTGTGTGGATCACAATAAACTGTGGAAAAATCTGAGAGAGATGGGAATACCAGACCACCTGACCTCCCTCTTGAGAAACCTATATGCGGGTCAGGAAGCAACAGTTAGAACTGGACATGGAACAACAGACTGGTTCCAAATAGGAAAAGGAGTCCGTCAAGGCTGTATATTTTCATCCTGCTCATTTAACTTGTATGCAGAGTACATCATGAGAAATGCTGGGCTGGAGGAAGCACAAGCTGGAATCAAGATTGCCTGGTGAAATCTCAATCACCTCAGATGTGCAGATGACACCACCCTTATGCCAGAAAGTGAAGAAGAAAAAGAGAGCCTCTTGATGAAAGTGAAAGAGGAGAGTGAAAATGTTGGCTTAAAAGTCAACATTCAGAAAACTAAGATCATTGCATTGGTTCCATCACTTCATGGCAAATTGAGAAACAATGGAAACAGTGACAGACTATTATTTTGGGCTCCAAAATCACTGCAGATGGTGACTGCAGCCATGAAATTAAAACACACTTACTCCTTAGAATAAAAGTTATGACCAACCTAGACAACATATTAAAAGGCAAAGACTTACTTTGCCAACAATGGTCCGTCTAGTCAAAGCTATGATTTTTCCAGTAGTCATGTATGGATGTGAGAGTTGGACTATAAAGAAAGCTGAGCACTGAAGAACTGATGCTTTTGAACTGTGGTGTTTGCAAAAACTCTCAAGAGTCCCTTGGACTGAAAGGAATTCCAACCAGTCCATCCTAAAAAAATCATTCCTGAATATTCATTGGAAGGTCTGATGCTGAGCTGAAACTCCAATACTTTGGCCACCTGACACGAAGAACTGATTCATCTGAAGAGACCCTGATGCTGGGAAAGATTGAAGGCAGGAGAAGGAGACGACAGAGGATGAGATGGTTGGATGTCACCACTGACTCGATGGAGATGAGTTTGATTAAACTCCGGGAGTTGGTGATGGACAGGGAGGCCTGGCGTGCTGCGGTCCATGGGGTCGCTAAGAGTCAGACACGACTGAGCAACTAAACTGAACTGACCAAGATTAGTATAAGGCAAACACTAATCATCCACTAATTTTTTACAGTTCATTTATTTGTTAATTTTTGGCTGTATTGGGACATCGCTGTGGCACTTAAACTCTTCATTACTGCGGGCAGACTTTCTCTAGTTGCAACGAGCGAGGACTTCTCTCTAGTTGCAGTGTGCAGGGTTCTCATTACAGTAGCTTCTCCTGCTGCGGAGCACAGGCTCTGGGGTGCGAGGGCTTCAGCAGTTGTATCACGCAGGCTCAGTAGTTGTGGCCCATGGGCTTAGTTGTTCTGATGCATGTGGGATCTTTGTTCCTGGACCAGGTATCAAACCTGTGTCCCCTGAATTCATAGGTGAATTCTTAACCACTGGACCACTAGGGAGATCCCTAATCATCCATTCTTATAGCGTTTTAAAAGTTTGTTTAGCATCATGCTTGCTGATAAAGAGAATACATCATCTAGGATATATTTCCTTCACTTGACATCAACTTATCAGGTGCCAGGGAAGACCTCTGGGGCGTCACAAACACTAGCCTAGCTCCACATGAAATTGCTCTGATTGAGTGATTTGTCCATCCACTGACACTTGGGGTCTGTTTCTTTTTTCCACCTCTTTCTCTCATCAGCTCTACCTGACTTTTGAATCACTGATGCCCAGTGATAATTTCCTGGCTCTAACTCTGGCTTCTCTCTTTTGATCTCAGCATTCAGCTCTGTTTTTCCTTCACTTTGGAAATGAATAAGATTAATTTGTTGCTTCTCCAGCAAAACCCTCCCCACCAGCTCCCACAGTCTTCATCCCTCTGGTGGTATCACACCAGATAGAATAAAATACTTTCACTGAGTTAAAAATCTCACCTTATATCCTTATTTTTGTTTAGGATCACTATTAAAAAATGTCTACATGAAGTACATTTTTGTACTTCTAGCAAATTTTCTTTTGAGGGATTTGTCTGTTATTAATCAGGAACTCCAATGGAAAGATTTGTATTAGACTGTTTTGCACACAGTTTAATGCCAGACACTCTCTCTCTTCTAAATAACTGAAGTGTGTGGTTCTTTTCAGACTACGAAGGCACTGTAACCTTTTCTTTTTATCTAACTACCTATCTGTTGGCTTAATAACTGCGGGCTCAGACTAAATATGACATTTGAATGTAATTACTGCCTAATCCAAGTTTCTCTGCGAATTTTTTGTTATTTTCTATGAAGTCACAAATCTCTTTTTGGTACCCAAGAGAAATATGAAAACAACCCCCCCAAAATACATTAAAAAAATTTTACATGCTATGATTTCTAAACAGAATCCAAGAATTAATCATTACACTTAAACTTTTAGTGAATTGATAAAGGTGGATCTGGGAATATCCAGATGATGTTAGTGGTAAAGTTCCCACTACCTATGCAAGAGACACAAGAGACATAGGTTCGATCCATGGGTCAGGATGACCCCCTTAAGGAGGGCATGGCAACACACTCCAGTATTCTTGCCAGGAGAATCCCATGGACACAGGAGTGTGGCAGGCTATAGTCCATAGATTTGCAAAGAGTTGGACATGACTGAAGTGACTTAGCATGCATGCAAATGTGTATCAATGACTATTAGCCATCTTGAATTTTCCTGGAATCTTAGTTCAGCATATTGTCCAAAACTTTGTCAGTAGGAGGAAAGGAAGTAAACACATTTAATAACAAGCTAAGAACCATATACAGAGTGGAGTTAGGTATTATTAAATACCATGGCTATTGAGTTAGTTCCTCAAGCAGAGGCAGCTTCATTTCACTGACCAGTAATCCCTGGAAACCATGGACTCTCTCAGTTTTGAGCAGACATTTTAATTGAGATATAGTTGACATATAATATTATATTAGTCACAGGTGTAAAACATAATGTTTCAACATTTGTATGTATTGTGAAGTGATCATCACAAAAACTTAACAGTCATTACCATACTTTGGTACAAAGTTTTTATTATGATGACAAGTTTTAAGATCTACTCTCTTCAGTTCAGTTCAGTTCAGTTCAGTCGCTCAGTCGTGTCTGACTCTTGGCGACCCCATGAATCGCAGCACGCCAGGCCTTCCTGTCCATCACCAACTCCAGGAGTTCACTCAAACTCGTGTACATTGAGTCCGTGATGCCATCCAGCCATCTCATCCTCTGTCGTCCCCTTCTCCTCCTGCCCCCAATGCCTCCCAGCATCAGTCTTTTCCAATGAGCAAACTCTTCGCATGAGGTGGCCAAAGTACTGGAGTTTCAGCTTTAGCCTCATTCCTTCCAAGGAAATCCCAGGGCTGATCTCCTTCAGAATGGATTGGTTGGATCTCCTTGCAGTCCAAGGGACTCTCAAGAGTCTTCTCCAACAACACAGTCAAAAGCATCCATTCTTCAGTGCTCAGCTTTCTTCACAGTCCAACACTCACATCCATACATGACCACTGGAAAAACCATAGCCTTGACTAGACAGACCTTTGTTGGTAAAGTAACATCTCTGCTTTTCAATATGCTATCTAGGTTGGTCATAACTTTCCTTCCAAGGAGTAAGCGTCTTTTAATTTCATGGCTGCAGTCACCATCTGCAGTGATTTTGGAGCCCCCAAAAATAAAATCTGACACTGTTTCACTGTTTCCCGACCTATTTCCCATGAAGTGATGGGACCAGATGCCATGATCTTCGTTTTCTGAATGTTGAGCTTTAAGCCAACTTTTTCACTCTCCTCTTTCACTTTCATCAAGAGGCTTTTTAGTTCCTCTTCACTTTCTGCCATAAGGGTGGTGTCATCTGAGTATCTGAGGTAATTGATATTTCTCCCAGAAATCTTGATTCCAGCTTGTGCTTCTTCCAGTCCAGTGTTTCTCATGATGTACTCTGCATAGAAGTTAAATAAGCAGGGTGACACGTATCTGAGGTTATTGATATTTCTCCCAGGAATCTTGATTCCAGCTTGTGCTTCTTCCAGTCCAGCGTTTCTCATGATGTACTCTGCATATAAGTTAAATAAGCAGGGTGACAATATACAGCCTTGACAGACTCCTTTTCCTATTTGGAACCAGTCTGTTTTTCCATGTCCAGTTCTAACTGTTGCTTCCTGATCTGCATACAGGTTTCTCAAGAGGCAGGTCAGGTGGTCTGATATTCCCATCTCTTTCAGAATTTTCCACAGTTTATTGTGATCCACACAGTCAAAGGCTTTGGCATAGTCAATAAAGCAGAAATAGATGTTTTTCTGGAACTCTCTTGCTTTTTTGATGATCCAGTGGATGTTAGCAATTTGATCTCTGGTTCCTCTGCCTTTTCTAAATCCAGCTTGAACATCTGGAAGTTCATGGTTCACGTATTGCTGAAGCCTGCTACTCTCTCCAGTTCAAGGCTGTGGTTTTTCCTGTAGTCATGTATGGATGTGAGAGTTGGACTGTGAAGAAAGCTGAGCGCCGAAGAATGGATGCTTTTGAACTGTGGTGTTGGAGGAGACTCTTGTGAGTCCCTTGGACTGCAAGGAGATCCAACCAGTCCATTCTGAAGCAGATCAGCCCTGGGATTTCTTTGGAAGGAATGATGCTAAAGCTGAAACTCCAGTACTTTGGCCACCTCATGTGAAGAGTTGACTCTTTAGAAAAGACTCTGATGCTGGGAGGGATTGGGGGCAGGAGGAGAAGGGGACGACAGAGGATGAGATGGCTGGATGGCATCACTGACTCGATGGCCATGAGTCTGAGTGAATTCTGGGAGTTGGAGATGGACATGGAGGCCTGGAGTGCTGCGATTCATGGGGTCGCCAAGAGTTGGACACGACTGAGCGACTGAACTGAACTGAAATGAACTAGCAACTTTCAAATAATAAACATTATACAGTTGTCCCTTTTATGAGCCATGGTTTTCTTTTCCACTGCTTGTCTCCTACAGTCAACAGCAGTCCAAAAATAATAAATATAAATTTCTGGAAAGAAACAATTCAAAAGTTTTAAATTGCTCACAGCCCTAATAAAATCTCATGCCATCCAGTTAGTTACCTGGTAGTCCTCTGGTTATCAGATTTACTGTCGAAGTATCAGAGTGCTTAAGTTCAAGCCCCATAATTTACTTACTAATAGCCTCAAAGTGCACCAGAGAGGAGGTGGGCAATTTGAATATGCCAAAAAAGAAGCCATAAAGTGCTTCCTCAAAGTAAAATGTGGAAGTCCAGCTTTGCTGTTACACCTCCAACTGCAAAAGATACAGCTACAGGACATCATCAGTTCTTAGTAAAGACAGTTGTTGTAGTTCAGATGCTCAGTCATGTCTGACTCTTTGTGACCCCATGGGCTGCAGCACGCCAGGCTCCTCTGTTCTCCATTATCTCCTGGATTTTGCTCATATTCATGTCCATTGAGTTGGTGATGCCCTCTAACCATCTCAACCTGTGCCACCCCCTTCTCCTTTGCCTTCAATCTTTCCCAGCATTAAGGTATTCTCTAATGAATCAGCTCTTCACATCAGGTGCCCACAGTCCAGGGGTTGCAGCGTCAGCATCAGTCCTTCCAGGGAATATTCAGGGTTGATTTTCTTTAGGATGGACTGGTTTGATCTCTTTGCTGTCCAAGGGACTCGCAAGAGTCTTATCCAGCGTCACAGTTTGAAAGCATCATTTCTTTGGCCCTCAGTCTTCTTTATGGTCCAACTCTCACATCTATTCATGGCTACTGGTAAAACCAGAGCTTTGACTATATGAACCTTTGTTGGCTAAGCGATGTCTCTGCTTTTTAATATGCTGTCTAGCTTTCCTTGCAAGCAGCAAGCGTCTTTGAATTTCATGGCTGCAGTCACCATCTGCAGTGATTTTGGAGCCTGAGAAAAGAAGGTCTGTCACTGCTTCCACTTTTTCCCCTTCTGTTTGCCATGAAGTGATGGGACTGAATGAATGCCATGATCTTAGTTTTTATAAGACTGAGTTTCAAGCCAGCTTTCACCCTTCTCTTTTCACTCTCCTTTTTCACCCTCATCAATAGGCTCTTTAGTTCTTTTTCACTTTCTACCATTAGTGTGGTATCGTCTGCATATCTGAGATTGCTGGTATTTCTCCTGAAAATACATTAAATATATACAATAAGATATTTTGACAGAAACACAATTTTCACCTAACTTTTATTACAGTATATTGTTATAATTAATCTATATTGTTATTGTTGCTAATCTCTGTGCCTAATTATAAATTAAACTTTATCATAAGTATGTATGCATGGGAAAAAAACATATGTAGGGTTCAGGCATCCACTGGGGTCTTGAAACTTATCCCCCACAGATAAGAGATGACTTCTGTGTTTTTATCTGTAGCTAACACTGTACATTATATTCCCCAGACATATTTATTTTATAACTGAAGTCTGTTCTTTTTGGCCCCTTCCACTCATTTCACTTGCCCTTCCTCTATTCCTGGCAACTACCAATCTGTTCTCTGTATCTATGAGCTTGGTTTTATTTGATTTTTTGTTTTTAGATTCCATTTATGTATAAGTGAGATCATACAGTGTTTGTCATTCTCTGTCTGATTCATTTTGCTCAGCATACATAATGCCCTCAAGGTCTATCCATGTTGCTGCAAAAGGCAAGGTTTCATTATTTTTGTGGCTTAATTGTATTCCATGGTCTGTGTGTATGTTTCCCATCTTGTTTATCCTTTCATCTATCAGTGGACACTGAGGTTGTTTCCTTATCCTGGCTTCTGTAAATAATGCTGCAGTGAACCTCGAGGTGCGTGTGTCCTTTCAGGTTAGTGTTATTGCTTTCTTCAGATAAATGCCCAGTAGTGAAATTGCCAGGTTATATGGTAGTTCTAGTTTTAAATTTTGAGGCACCTCCATGCTCTTTTCCATAGTGGCTGCACCAATTTACATTCCCACCAACTGCGCACAAGGGTTCCCTTCTCTCCATATCCTCACCAACACTTGTCATCTCTTGTCTTTTTGATGATTGTTATTCCAACAGGTGTGGGGTGGTAACTTATTGTGATTTTGATTTCCCTGATTATTAGTTATGTTGAGCATTTTTTTAATCTACCTGTGGGCTATTCGAATGTCCTTTGCAAAAATGTCTATTCAGATCCTCTCTGCATTTTAAAATCAGATTGATTTTTTTTTTTTTTTTTTTTTGCTATTGAGTTGTTATGAGTTCTTTATATAGTTTGGAGAATAACCCCTTATCATCTGTATGATTTGCAAATATTTTCTGCCATCCCCTAGGTTGCCTTTTCATTTTGTTGACAATTTCCTTTGATGTAGCCCCATTTGTTTATTTTTGCGTTTGGAGTCAGATCCAAAAAATCTTCATCAAGGCCTATACATATTTTCACAGTGAGATTTTTTTCTTACATTTTATAAATGAATTGGTCATACTATTAACATTCCATATAGTCTCAATAGATAATCACTACTTTAAAATGTATGTGATTATGCCTTTATACACATTTGAAAAAAAGAGAACCCTTGGTGAAAATGCATGGAGAGAAAATCAAGCGTTTTGAAATCTGTGTATTGCAGAGATCCATTGATATGGTATATTGGCATTTTCATTTAATAAAAATATAAAAGGAAACTAATAGTCCACCTGTAAATAGTGATTTTTGGATCAGTTAGGGGGCTAGATCTTGGGAAAAATACAAAGCATGTAATAAATAACGCTCTTACTTAAAGGAAATCACAATTCTTCTTCTTTTTTTTCATAGCTTAAAACAAACATTTATTATTATCCCTCTTGGCTATGAGAGTTGACTGGGTCTCCTTGGATGGCTCTGATTTTGGCCTCCCATGCTGTTGGAGTCACATGGCCATGAGGCTGGAGGCCTCTAGAGGCTCCTTCCCTCCCGTGTGGTACCTGAGGTGATCTGCTGATGTGGCTGGGGGATGGCTGGGTGTGTCCCCTCACTCTCCTGCTTTCCACGCACAGCCTTTCCATATAGCTTCCTTTACTGCATGGCCAAACTCTCAGTGTAGCCAAACTTCTCACATGGCCCCTGACTTCCCCAAAGCAATTGGACTGAGAGCTTAAAATCATTTTCCATGGCTAAAATGAAATAATAGTCATAATTTAATGAATACCAATTCCCATGCCAGATATTGTGGATATATTTTATTCTATTCTCATAACAACCCAGACCCAGAGATCAAACCTGGGACACCTACATTGCAGGCAGGTTCTCTACCATCTGAGCCACCCAGGAAACCCTAAGAATCCAGGAGAGTATCACTATTCCTATATTAAAGATGAAGGAACTGAGACTCAGAATTGTTATCTAATTGCACCACTGCACACAGCTGGAAAATGGGCAATTCAGGCTGTTTTATCCAATTCAAATCCAGATTTGTTCTCTCTTTAAAACCCATATCCTCTCTCATCTGCTGAGCCACCTCTTATGAACACAGGGAAAGTTAAATGGCAATACAAGAGATAAAAAACAGTTTAATAAATGGGATGTCATGAATATGTAAGTTCTCTAGGACTTTAGCACAGGTGAAATTCCCTATGAACTAGGATTTCTGAGCTTTCTTACAAGGGATTAAATGATCTAACTGCTACAAAATTTTGTTCACAGACTGAAGATAATTCTACAAGGTATACATTTTCTTCTTATCAGACATTTTTGCCTACCTCAAATTCTGTATCTTCCCTCCTTACACAGATATTAAAATTCCAGATCTTCTAAAGGCTGAGTAGATATAGTTTTCCTTAAGTAGCTTGGATAATAACTGTTGGTTATCTTGATATTTTTGCTGATTTCCTTTTTGCTGTATTAGACTATATCTAGATGATATGAGCATTGTTATTTAAGCTTAAAAGAGAGTCCAATCCACTGATTAAAGCAGGAAGAAAGGGCGATTCCATTAGAAGAGGCAGTTGCTAAACTGATGAGTATTTTCTCTGCTGGTTGCAGACAGAGAGAGAGAGCCTTGTAAAAACCCTAAAATGCACCTCAAACTTTGTCTTATGCCCGCTGGATGTTCCCACCAGGTTTAGAGCTTCCTGTCTAGTTGACTATCATTTCCTATTGTACCCCCATGTGGAGGGAGAGCCCCATTGAGGGACTATTCTAGCAAGTACGGATTCCAAAGACGGGGAGAGAAATGGCACATACCCATACGGGACACACAGCAGACTCATCTTCATGCTGACTTGTTGGTTTCCTGTTGCTCAGTCGTGTCTGACTCTTTGTGACCCCATGGACTGCAGCACGCCAGGCTTCCCAGTCCTTCACCATCTTCCAGAGCTTGCTCCAACTCATGTCCATCAAGTCGGTGAGGCCATCCAACCATCTTGTCCTCTGTCAGCCCCTTCTCCTCCTGCCTTCAGTCTTTCCCAGCATCAGGGGCTTTCTAAAGAATCAGCTCCTTGCATCAGGTGGCCAAAGTATTAGAGCTTTTGATTATATCATCCAAATCACAGAAAGTGGATCCTTGTCAAATTAGGCAGTGGACTCTTTAATGAGTTTGCAAGAGCTAGTATCATTGGCTACATCTGAGGGAATTAAGTTGGCCTGGATAAAGGCTACACACAAGTTATCCCAATTATTTTCTTTTCTCATGATGATTTCTAATCCTAGGCTTGTTGTTGTTCAGTCACTAAGTCATGTCTGAGTCTTTGTGATCCCATGGTCTACAGCACACCAGGCTTCCCTGTCCTTCACCATCTCCCAGAATTTTGCTCAAACTCATGTCCATTGACTCAATGATGCTATCCAATGATCTCATCCTCTGTCGCCCCCTTCTCCTCCTGCCCTCAATCTTTCCCACCATCAAGGTCTTTTTCAGTGAGTCAGCTCCTCTCATCAAGTGGCCCAAGTATTGGAGCTTCAGCATCAGTCCTTCCAATGACTATCCAGGGTTGATTTCCTTTAGGATTGACTGGTTTGATCTCCTTGTTGTCCAGGGGGCTTTCTGATATTTTAATATGTCTGTGCCACCATCCAGGGTTTTTTGGTTTGGTAAAAAGAGGAATCCAATGATTGTATCATGCATCTGGACTGTAAGTTACTGGAGGTAGGGATGTGGGCAAGACCACCAGATTCTTCTAGGCATCTGAGGTGGTGCTTGTACACATCTTATTTCCTTTATAGACAATTATCTTTTGAAGGTCTGCCTGCTGAACACTTTACACTCAAGTGATACCAAACTCTTGTGTTGGCTTTACACCAAAGGTGGTCTCTGGAATTTTGTTCAGTTCTTTGCTCTGTCATTCTTTACTCCTCTTACTCCAGCCTAGCTTCAAGCTCTAGCTCAGATTTCTTCTCCTCCAGGAAACTTTCCAAAGCGCCCTTCCATGCCAGCACACTTCCGCATGGCAGAAATAGTCCACTGGAGGCATCTGTGTATCATGTCTGTCTCCATAAGTCCATTAAGAATAAATATCATTTCTCACTTGTCTTTGTACCCCAGTGCCCACCTCCATGCCTGGCTAGTAGTTTGAGCTCGGTAGGATTTGTTGACCTAAAGAATGAATAAGCAGGAGCTCAATGAGGCAAACCAGAGAACTGGATGTCCCAAGCACAAGCACTGTTCTCTGCATGGCTTAGAAAGGATCTCTTGTACAGGGATTCTAACCAAGTTATTTCATGTTGCCTCACAAAAGCATAAATCCATTCTTATAACCTTCTAAAGTTCAAAATTGCTATGGAAAACACAATTGGGAAGTTCTAACAATTCATCTCAGTCAATAAGGAATCCGCCTGCAATGGAGGAGACCTGGGTTTGATCCCTGGGTAGGGAAAATCCTCTGGAGAAGGAAATGGCAACCCACTCCAGTATTCTTGCCTGGAGAATCCCCTGGACAGAGGAGCCTGGTGGGCTACAGTCCACAGGGTCACGAGAGTTAGACACAACTTAGCGACTAAACCACTACCAGGCAACAATTCTTTGAGTCTAACCTGCTTTCCTTAGGAGTCATGAGAAGAGCCAAGAAGAAAGAGATAGAAACTGATGTAACCAAAGTGGGAGTTTCTGATGACTCCCAGACAGGCACTAAGTCCAGGAAAGCAGACAGAACAGAGAGATACCAAAGTAAAGTGGTGTGTTCTCCTGGCACAGGGGAAGAGACAGCAAGCCAAAGGGGTCAGACAAATAGAAAGGGACTCAAGTTAATTTCCTAAAAGAACTGACACTATTTGAGACTTGCTTGCATGTGCCAAATTTTCAACAGCCACAGGCTGAGTGGATAATGATGCTGACTGCCTTGCTGCACTTTCCAGAGATGGGCAGCATTCTCCGGCCGGCTCCATAGCAGATTGGAAATGAGGAACCCCGGGATGTTAGCTGTGAATGATCCCAGTGCTGACCAGCAGATCACAGATTTATTTAAGACCAGCAGGAAATGAAGTGGGTATCATGGCCCCCTAAGGCTTTCTGATCAGCTTAGAACGCAGGACGACAATGAGATACAGTAGACAGCCCTTCGAAATCAGTGAAGCAACTATTTGCATCTCTTTGGGGAATAAGAGATGGTGCCAATGAGGAACGACAGGAGGTTCTGTCTTTCACTGTCAAGCTGGGAAGCCCCTAGGAGCTTAATCCCAGCCTCCCTTGCTCCAATGCTGCTATTGGAATGAGATCTTCTGCAAAAGGCTGCTTTGGCAAAAGATGCTACTAATGTTTCTCATTGAGTTTAAAGAAATAAGAGTCAAAGAATTGCTTTACCTCCCATAGCCTCTTCATCAGTGAATAGGATTCATGACCCTGGAGTGAGTGAGATTTGAGTTTCTTCAGGTCAAATACTATCCATGAGAGCAGGCACCCGGGTCGCCCCAAGCTATCGAGAAATTCTTGTGGACAGAAGCGATGAAATGCAGTTCCCAGCTGCATACTGAATGTTTCCTATTAACTCACTATCCTTTGCAGTAAATCAACTTACTCTCCATTACAATAGATGGCAATAGTGTATTACTTGTCAGCAACAAGCTGCCATAATAAGGCTCTTTCAGACAGCCTCTCAGATACAGATTGTGATGTCTGGAGAAATAGAATTGCTTTTTTTAAAAAAAAGTATGAGCCATGACTGTGTAATGAGGTCAGATCCAGTATTTCAACAGGAGGGTCCCTGAATTTTCTTACATCACAACAAGAAATTGACTGCAAAGAGCATGATGAACATTCATTATTTTAATTGAAAACTATTTATGAAATTGAGGTCCTATGAATTCAGCAACAGAAATATCTTGTCCAAAATGTTCAAAGCCTACAGAAACTACAAATTATCCAGGGGACTCTGGAAACAGCCAGAAGGCTTGGATTCATTGCGTGTCTCTGCAGCTTACCAGCTGTGTGACCACAGGTAGGGTGAAAGTGAAAGTGAAAGTCACTCAGTCATGTCCAACTCTTTGTGATCCCATGGACTATACAGTCCATGGAATTCTCCAGGCCAGAATACTAGAGTGGGTAACATTTCCCTTCTCCAGGGGATCTTCCCAACCCAGGGATTGAACCCAGGTGTCCCACATTGTAGGTGGATTCTTTACCAGCTAAGCCACCAGGGCAGCCCCAAAATCCTAGAGTCAGTAGCCTATCCCTTCTCCAGCGGATCTTCCCGACACAGGAATTGAACTGGTGTCTCCTGCATTGCAGGCTGATTCTTTACCAGCTGAGCTGCCAGGTTACTTGGACCCCATCCTTACCTCCCAGGTCTGATGAAGGCAACAGTCATCCCTTCTACTGGAACACATGATTGTGGTTTAAATGAGATGACATCCATAATGTGCCTCCACAAATCCCTGTAACACAGGTATCTGATCAATGTCACTTAGTGTTGTCTTATGCCCAGTGTTTCTAAGTCTGCAGCATTGTACAGTCAGAAGCTCCATTTATTTCAAGGAACCAGAGCATGCCTGCTCCTTATCTCTTGCCCTTCCCCTCATGCCAGCGCAGATTTGAACTCTCAGGAAATATTCCACGGGGGCTGAACGTTGAGCTTCCCAAAGGAACAAATAAAGAGACCAAAGTCAGCTTGTCCCCACCGGGTTGGCCTCTGACAAAGATCTGAAGTGGCTCTGAGGCATCACAGAGAATGGCTGCAAGTCACGTTGTCGGCCCGAAGTGCATCAAAGCCGTTCGCTAGCTTGAGCCACCCCAGGGAGCATCTCCATGCAGCAGCATCCACGCACAATCGTGCTGGGCCCTGGCAGGATGGGGAGGAGCTCGCCATCCCATATGGCACCTACTCTGTAGCAAGCACTTGACGAGGAAGAAATAATGACAGTAATAACCCTTCTTTACCCACAAACAGGACCCCGTTAGGGACATCTGCCACCATTAGCACCACTGACACAAAATCTGATATTCCTCTGTGCCACAGAAAATGAGAGGACACGCACTTTGCAGCTAATGGGAGGTTCCCTTGCCTGAGCGATGAACATGGAGAGCGTCCACTGATGGTGACAAGCACGCCCCAGCTCTGTGTGTGTGTTGCTAATACAGAGAAAGAGCCAATACCTCCACTTGAAGTCATTTTGTTCTCGCTTAGTTGTACTTTTTTCCAGCCACAATCTTCCTTATAATATCTTAGTAGAATCCTGATTCAGTGGCATCCTTCTTTTACCTCTTGTCTGGACGATGGATGCACCCCCTCCTATCAAAAAGGTCTCTGCAAACTTTGGGAGGAATTTCTGACTAAGAGAACCATAACTGGGCCCTCCCTGCTCTCTGGGTATGAAAAGCCCCTTCTGTCACACAAGTCTGGCTTCCCAAGTGGTTCAGTGGTTCAGTGGTAAAGAATCCACCTGCCAGTGCAGGAAACCTGGGTTCAATCCCTGGGTCAGGAAGATCCGCTGGAGGAGGAAATGGCAACCCACTGCGGGATTCTTGCCTGGAGAATCCCATGGACAGAGAAGCCTGGAGGGCTACAGTCCATAGAGTCGCAAAGTCGCACATCACTAAGCAACAGAGCATTCCCACACATCATACATCACGTGAGCCTTGAATAAGTCAGCGACTTAGTGACTAAGGGGAGGCAGCCTCTCTGGATCAGTGGTTTGTAAGAAATATAAAACTACTTTCAATGTCCTCGTAGGTTTAAGGCTGCGCTATTTCTTCACAGAAGGAAGCAGGTTAGTAGCAGAAAGAGGCAGGTTTCCAACCTCTTGAGAATTTGACAAAGGTCAGCCCAATATGGAACCAGTTTTTTCTTTTCTGATCTCTTAGCAGGAGTTGATATTCTGGCTAGCTAGGAGAAAATAAAATGTTCATGCCTGATTACTCCAAAGCAATGAGCCAGTCCAAGTCCAGTGAAAGGTCTTCAAGCGGGACCAACGTGATCCACGATATACGTGATGTCCTGTTGCTTTGACATTGATGTCTTTGGGTTGTACTTGGTGGTGTCTCCAGTTTGACCATCACGCATTTTCCTGACATCCTCATCATTCTGCATAGAAGACTGGGCTAGTGGTACAATGATCTGAATCACAAAACCAGATGGAAAGTTCTAAATTAGATCTTTCAGCTTGTCACTTCAAATTGTTAGCCTACATGAACCCGATTCCTTTAAAAAACTGCATGATGCAAGGTAATATTTTTACATTAAGCATGTTCTGTGTGGATCACAATAAACTATGGAAAATTCTTCAAGAGATGGGAATACCAGACCACCTGAGCTGCCTCTTGAGAAACCTATATGCAGGTCAGGAAGCAACAGTTAGAACTGGACATGGAACAACAGACTGGTTCCAAATAGGAAAAGGAGTCCGTCAAGGCTGAATATTGTCACCCTGCTTATTTAACTTATATGCAGAGTACATCATGAGAAACGCTGGACTGGAAGAAGCACAAGCTGGAATCCAGATTGCCAGGAGAAATATTAATCACCTCAGATATGCAGATGACACCACCCTTATGGCAGAAAGTGAAGAGGAGCTAAAAAGCCTCTTGATGAAAGTGAAAGTGGAGAGTGAAAGAGTTGGCTTAAAGCTCAACATTCAGAAAACGAAGATCACGGCATCTGGTCCCATCACTTCATGGGAAATAGGTGGGGAAACAGTGGAAACAGTGTCAGAATTTATTTTGGGGGGCTCCAAAATCACTGCAGATGGTGACTGCAGCCATGAAATTAAAAGACGCTTACTCCTTGGAAGGAAAGTTTGACCAACTTAGATAGCATATTGAAAAGCAGAGACATTACTTTGCCAACAAAGATCCGTCTAGTCAAGGCTATGGTTTTTCCAGTGCTCATGTATGGATGGGAGAGTTGGACTGTGAAGAAAGCTGAGCGCCAAAGAATTGATGCTTTTGAACTGTGGTGTTGGAGAAGACTCTTGAGAGTCCCTTGGACTGCAAGGAGATCCAACCAGTCCATTCTAAAGGAGATCAGCCCTGGGTGTTCTTTGGAAGGAATGATGCTAAAGCTAAACTCCAGTACTTTGGCCACCTCCTGCAAAGAGTTGACTCATTGGAAAAGACTCTGATGCTGGGAGGGATTGGGGGCAGGAGGAGAAGGGGACAACAGAGGATGAGATGGCTGGATGGCATCACTGACTCGGTGGACGTGAGTTTGGGCGAACTCTGGGAGTTGGTGATGGACGGGGAGGCCTGACGTGCTGCGATTCATGGGGTCGCAAAGAGTCGGACACGACAAAGCGACTGAACTGAACTGAAAGGGATCTAGAGACAAATGTTCCAAAGGCCTGAAAATCATCGCTGGACCTTGGATGTTATTGTTTATTTGCTCATTTGTGTATTCTTTTGCAAGCCCATGGACTGTAGGCTTTACTGCCAGGCTCCTCTCTCTATGGGATTTCCCAGGCAAGAATACTGGAGTTAGTCACCATTTTCTACTCCAGAAGATCTTCCCGACCCAAGGATCGAACCCATGTCTCCTGCATTGGCAGGCAGTTTCTTTACCACTGAGCCACCAGGAAAGCTCAAGCCTTGTGTTGATTAGTAAGAGATTGAGTTCCATACTCTGCCTGTTGTTTGGGGGTGCCCTCCCATCTATCCCCCAAGTGACCTGATCCCTCTAAGCCTCTATTTTCATCTTCAAATGAGAATAATAATATTCCCATCTCCTGGCAGTGGTGGTGGTTTAGTCGCTAAGTCAAATCCGACTCTTGTGACTCTGTGGACTGTAGCTTGCCAGGCTCCTCTGTCCATGGGATTCTCCAGGCAAGAATACTGGAGTCAGTTACCATTTCCTTCTCCAGAGGATCTTCCCGACCCAGGAACCGAGCACAGGTGTCCTGCATTGTAGGCAGATTCTTCACTGACTGAGCTATGAGGGAAGCCCCTTCTATCCCTATCTATCTAGAGTTGTAATAATGATTAAATGAGCTAATCTACAAATGGCACTTACCCTTGCGCCCACAACAAAAGACGCCTTTATGAGCATCACCCATGACGACAGTGATGATTTCTATTTCTCTTGGCATTTACTACTTTACATTTTTCTATTTCACTTGGCATTTCCATGTATGTGAGCATGTGGGATTTTCTTCTCCTGACTGGCCCTGTCTCCAGGTTTAGTCACATTGAGATTAGAACTGGAGTATGTGAATTTCAGGGCAGCATAAACACTCAACCTATAGCATACATCATCCTACATGTAGATAGAAGTATTGAGAGAGAAATACCTCGGTCTCTGCCCCAACATGGCCAATCCTGTGTATTTTTTATGTTGTTCACCCTCTTAGAGTTATATGTCTGGGTCATTTTTGCAAATTACACGGTTGATTTCCCATCAAAGGAAACACCATGCTAGGTTAGTAGTGTGCTCTGGACCCGCAAGAGTGGTTTTCTTGCATCCACTCAGCATGTGGTTTCTATAGGACCTATCCTATAGAAATATCCTTACATACAGTATAGCCTTCAATACTGCTTATGACACAATCAATATACTGTAACTTTTAATATCTTGAGTGATGGGGCGAGTGCAGTCTTGCATTTCTATTCCAACTGGACTGACTGTAGCATTCACAGACTGCTGGTTAACAGTCTGTGCTCATGGGAATTCAATGTAACATTTCACTGATTCAGAAACAGTGGATGGAAGCGGCTGAACCCAAACCTTGCACTATGGACCCGCCCTCCAACTTTATCCCCCAACAAGGCATCAGTTGACAAAGAAAGACATTTCCCTTTCTCTCTTCACTTAACATCTCCTGATGTGCACTCTCAGTGATCATGAACACTTGAAGAGATCCTCTTCATCAGGGCAATGAGCCACTTCTGTGAGAACTGTTGCGTTCCCTTCCATTTATCTCCAAAGATGCTCTTCAGGCTGATTCTTCATCCCAGAGTTATTTTACTCCAAGTCAGCAGGGAGCCCCCTCTACTTTCACAATTTTTTATATTAAATATATAAACACATTTAGTAATTTTTTTTTACTACTTATTTTTCTCAATCAACTTTCCAATAGATATTCCAAGGTTTAAGTGATTTTGAAATAATGACATTTAAGGTGATCCCTTCCCTGCAGGACAGCTTAATCCACCTTAAAGCAGTGTTCCTTTTTCTTTGTTCATTATCCAATGGATATGTGATATCACTGCCTATGTTAAGATGTGCAACATGACAATAAATGTATCGAGTTGGTCAAAAAGTTGGTTTGGGTTTCTGTACAATGTTATGGAAAAACCAGAAAGAATGTTTTGACCAACCCAATATATATTACAAAATGATCATTGCAATAGGTTTAGTTAACATCTATCACCTCTCACAGTTACAACTTTTTTTCTTGTGATGAGAAATTTTAAGATCTATAATCTTTGCAAACTTCAAATATAAATACAGTATCATGGACTCTAAACCCATGCATATATGGTGAACTAATATTTGACAATGTGAATCACAACAAAATGGAAAGTTCTTACAGAGATGGGAATACCACACCACCTTGCCTGCCTCCTGAGAAACCTGTATGCAAGCCAAGAAGCAACAGTTAGAACCAGACATGGAACAATGACCTGGCTCAAAATTCAGAGAGGACTACAAGGCTATATATTGTCACCCTGCTTGTTTAACTTATATGCAGAGTACATCATGTGAAATACGGGGCTGGATGAAACCAAGCTGGGATCAGGATTGCCAGAAGAAATATCAACAAGTCAGATATGCAGATGATACCACTCTAATGGCAGAAAGGAAAGAGGAACTAAAGAGCCTCTTGATGAGGGTGAAAGAGGAGAGTGAAAAAACTGGCTTAAAACTCAGCATTCAGAAAACCAAGATCATGGCATCTGGTCCCATCACTTCACGGCAAACAGAAGGAGAAAAAGTGGAAGCAGTGACAGATTTTCTTTTCGTGGGCTCCAAAATCACTGCGGACAGTGACTGCAGCCATGAAATTGAAAGACACTTGTTTGTTGAAAGGAAAGCTATGACAAACCTAGACAGCATATTAAAAAGCAGAGACATCACTTTGCTGACAAAGATTGGTATAGTCAAAGCTATGGTTTTTCCAGTAGTCATGTATGAGTGTGAGAAAATGTTAGTCGCTCAGTCATGCCTGACTCTTTGAAACCCAATGGACAGTAGGTCACCAGGCTTCTCTGTCCATGGGCTTCTTCAGGCCATTATACTGGAGTGGCATGCCATTTCCTTCTCCAGGGGATCTTCCTGACCCAGGGATTGAACCTGGGTCTCCTGCATTGCAGGCAGATTCTTTAGCAACTGAGCCACCAGGGAAATCTTTGAGAGTTGGACCATGAAGAAGGCTGAGTGCTGAAGAATTGATGCTTCAAATTGCAGTGCTGGAGAAGACCCTTGAGAGTCTCTTAGATTGCAAGGAGATCAAACCAGTCAAATCCTAAAGGAAACCAATCCTGAATATTCATTGGAAGGACTGATGCTGAAGCTCCAATACTTTGGCCACCTGAAGCGAAGACCTGGCTTGTTGGAAAAGATCCCGATGCTGGGAAAGACTGAAGGCAAAAGAAGGGGGCTGCAGAGGATGAGATGGTTAGATGGCATCACCAATTCAATGGACATGAGTTTGAGCAAACTCTGGGAGATAGTGAAGGACAGGGAAGCCTGGCATGCTGCAGTCCATGGGGTTGTGAAAAGTCAGACATGACTTACCAACTGAACAACAAATATTTGACAAGGGAGCCAAGAATACTCGATGGAGAAAAGAAAATGTCTTCAATAAATGGTGTCAGGAAAGCTGGATTTTCACACTCAAAAGAGTGAAACTAGACTCTTGTCTTATACAGCTCCCAAAAACAACTCAAAATAGATTAAAGATTTAAATGTAAAACCTGAAACTATAAAACTTTTAGGAGAAAACATAGGAAAAATCCTTCATGACATTGGTCTTGGCAAATATATTTTTAATATATGACATCTAAAGCACTTGAAATAAAAGCAAAAATAAAGAAATTGGATCATTGCTTTGTAGATAATAATGATAACTAATATGTACTTGTTCTTACTATATGGTAATAATATGATAATTAGTTAACATGCCTTATAACATACAACCTTCATAACAGCTTAGTGAAGTATATGCCATTGCTATCATCATTATGTATATGAAAAAATTTGAAGTTAAGAGGGTTTAATGACTTGCCAGGTGACAAAGAAGGAGAGGTGGTAAAGTCAGGATTTGAACTTGGGTGGGTCCAAATTCCAGTCTCTGCTTGTAACCACTGTGTTCAGATGATGTCATGACCTCACATCTTTCTAGTCACAGTTTTTTTCTTCTATTACTTTTTTTCCTTTCCCTACATTGTAGTAGTGCTGGTGGTTGTGATTCATTGCAGCATAAGGCATTCATGTGTTGAACAAATATTTACTATGGCCCACGAATGTGTAAAGGTGATTTCAGCTGGTAGAGAGGAAATAAAGTGGATACATGAAGAATTATTTTCTAAATTCTCCCAGATAATTTTTTTCTCCACATTACATGTTAAGTACGGTTTCTCTATCCTACTTTCTCCTATAGAGCCTCTGCAGCTTTTTGTACTTAACTCCTACTTTACACTATGCGGTGCTGTGCAAAACAGTGTATAAGCTATTTTAAAGACCACCTTGGGTAACTTTCCTGTAATGTTTGAATCTGAAATATTTTCCCCTAAACCTTCAATTTTCCATATAGTCAAGCTGCTAAATTGCCTCTCTGAGAGGCAGAAATTACTCTGCTGATTTGATTTCCTTTGTTTCCTTAAGCAAGTATAAGATATAACCAATTTCTTTTTAATCCCACCTCTAGTCCCATGTCTCTCTCCTCAGATCTAAAACTCTAGACAATTTTGAACATTAAGTACTTGCAGGAATATTAACTTTTAACGAATGGGAAAAAAGTTATATGTTCTAATTTAATCAGCATCCTTAACCCTCTTTAAGGATTTTCTAGCCCAGGTTCAAAACAAAGGTGAAGCAACAAACAAGCAATCACAACAACCAGGAGCTGGCATCCTTGTCTTCCTTCTGTGCTTCTGTGTCTATTGTTTCTCAAGCAACTATTATAAGGCTGCCTTAAGGATCTCCCTTAAGAACCAGAGGCAGGTGTTTTTGCTACTGTTTTTTCTTTTTTAAACTTTTAAACTTCTTTATGTGGTAATGAGTCAATATGAGAAGATACAGACCTTTGTGTTTTGAAAATTTGTCATAGAGGTGGCACTCCTTTTGGAAAAGGTGCATTTGAACTCTTGCTTTCTGTAGATCTTTGCTTTCTGTAGAACTTAAAATTAGAAGCAAGCAAGCAAGCAAGCAGTTAATGACTAGTTCCTTCCCTGAACCTGCATCATGATACAATTAAGCCAAGAGAATATCAAGTAGGGATAATTTCTCTTGGTTACAGAACAAGTGAAGTATTGTAAGGATTTATGCCACTTTAAATAATGGAATCCGATGATTCAAGAGCTCGAATTTGATTACGTGCTTGTAACTAGAATCTCAGCTCTGCGCCTATTCTACCGACTATACAACACCTCCTATTATATTCTGCTTTGGGCAGAAGTTTCTCTATGGAGTTTGGTTAGATTTTCAATGTCTGTTCACCTTCAATTTAAAACATTCTGCTTATTCAATCTCAGAGTGGGTTTGTGATAGAGGCCTATGCTGGCTTTGTTCTGTTCAGTCTGATTTGGGAGGTTTCAGAACCTCAAAGGTAAGGATTTCATCAGTTTACATGAGACATATATTTGTAAATAAAAACATGCACTTCTGTAAATAAAAACAAAGATTACTTGTAACAGAGAACAAACCTGACTCCATATTGGATCTACTCCTTTATCTCTAACCCCTGTGCTCTGCTGCCTGTGCTCAGTCATGAGGGCTCTGCACCTTTTGAATGTTGCCTATGGCCTGAAACATATAGAGTAGCCCATTCTCAAGGCACTGCCTCCAATGCTTGTCCTTTAAAATATACCACTTTTCCATTCACATAGAGGTAAAAAGTCACAGAACAGAAAACAAGTGTCCTATTGAAAGTTTATAGGAACACTGTGATCAGACCTGCCTGGATAGCTGCAAAAAAAGATTCCTGCACCAAGAAATTTGCAACAACCAGCCACACCCCTTCCCCCTTCCGTATAAAAGAAGTCTGGTGGCTCAGTGGTAAAGAATCCGCCTGCCAGTGCAGGGGACATGGGTCTGACCCTTGGTCTGGGAAGATCCCACGTGCCATGGTGCATCTAAGCTCATGCACCACGTCTACTCAGGCCACGCTCTAGAGTCCGTGCTCTGCAGTAAGAGAAGCCATCACAATGAGAAGTCCATGCACTATGATGGAGAGCAGCCCCTGCTTGCCACACCTGGAGAATAACCTGCATGCAGCCATAAAGACCCAAGACAGCCACAAATAAATAAATAAATGCAATTTTCAAAAAGAAGTCTGAATTCTGCTAATAACTCTGGTAAGATAGTTCTTTGGGACACTAGTCCACCACTTTCTCAGTGGGATAAATTTCAGGATAAAGTCACTATTCCTTACCCCAACATCTAATCCTTCAGTTTATTGGACTTTTATGTGGTGAGAAGTACCAGCTGAGATTCGGTAACATATTTTAAAATTTCAGGTAAAAACACACATATATTTATATTATATGCTGCTGCTGCTGCTGCTAAGTCACTTCAGTTGTGTCCGACTCTGTGCAACCCCATAGACGGCAGCCCACCAGGCTCCCCTGTCCCTGGGATTCTCCAGGCAACATCCTAAACTTGAAATATAAACAAATTTCACTGTCACACAGACACACACAAAAAAAACTTTGGATTTCTTCAGATTAAATTAGAAAGTACTAGAATATATTCTTCAAATAAAGTGATTCTTTTGAACCAAAATGTTTTCCCTGGTTTAAACATACCTGCAATGAGTTTCATATTGAGATAAATCAGAGCACTTAACTATAGAATGAATTGAGTATTATTGGCCATAATCTTTTATATGGAATTTTAGACTTTAGGTAATATTTATGTGGATGCTCATAACTATGAAAAATAGCCAGAGAATTTCATTTGTCCTTACAGTATATCAAGTGTAGGCTGAACAAAGTGGCGAATGACCTGTGGTTGATGGAGAGGGTTTTCAGTGGAGGCCAAAGTGCCAGGCACAGGCAGACCCCCTACTCCACCTCATGAATGGTCTGCCATTTCTGTACCAGTTCTTAACCCTGAGACTTTCATCTTTCTTTTTTGCCCCCAATCTTGTAAGGCCCAGAGGCTGAACCTGAAAAGGTATGAAATTTCCTTTTCTGTCATCTCTTAACTCATCTCTCCAAGTTCACAGAGGTGTCTGGACTGTGCAGATAAACTTTTATCTATCTCTTGTTAACACCTTCAAAGTCCCACAGGAGATGATTCTAAATCCTTCCCAGAGTTACCTCCATCTGCCTAAATCTTAAGAGGTGACCTTTTTGTTTTCCTCTTTACCTTGTTGAAAAGTGCCAGTGCACCGGGCATCAATTCCTAATCTCATCTCCACTTCAACTAATAACAAAGGCTTTCCATCATCTTGGGATCCCCATGGATGGTGCCCTAATCTCACTTCCCTTCTGTCTCGGAGGATGAGACCTCTCTCTATGTGTAGTCTTGACGCTGTAGTCTTTTGCATCTCTCAAGAATTTCTTTCTTGAATTAAAAATTCTTTTTAAAACAATTTTAGTTTCTGGCTTTCTGTTGGCCTTTCCCCCCCCCCCTTTTGCTTTTTACGGCGTTCAGGTCTCCTCACTTATAACTAAAAACCAACGAATAAGAAACACACTAGTATGTACTTTTAAGAATATAAATTAGAATCTCCTCCTTTCCTCTTGGAAACTGTAGAAAGAAATAATGGGGGGAAAGTGCAAGCAAAAAGTTTCACACACTCTGAGATGAAACAAAAATCTGGAAAGCTGACGGGACAGGGTTGTAAGGGAGCTGGCACGGTACTGGACATCAAGAGTAGCAGTGAGTTGTGAAGGAAATGGTGAGGCATCTGAGTGTGGGAGACCCCAGAAAGCACTGGTAACAGTACTTTACTCTTGATCCTGAGGATCGAGGGCATATTCCAAGGTATGATGGCTGAGAACAGAGCTGAGCATTATCCAGAAGCCCCAGTGAGCTGAGAGGGCAAGAAAAGTGGTAAGGGACAAGACATGGCTGATGCGAGAAATTATTTTATGAAATATCCCTTAAATCAATCCCATGGAAACAGCCGCCTGTGAGCCCAGAGCTGGTAGCAGAAACCCCTCCTGGACCAAATTAATTTTGGAAAAGGGTGGAAGCTTGTTGAGAAGTTACACAGAAGAACACAAGGGAATGTCATCCTGGAATCTGCAGTCTGTTTTCCAGGCTGCGGAAGATGGACCCTTGATTTGTAAGATTTTTTTCCTTGCCCCACGTAGCCCCAGTGCCACCCACCATGGAAAACTGCAAACAGCAGGCCCAGAAGTATCTAACCCATTTAACCTTGAGTCATAAAAAAACAGCGGCACAGAATCCATACAAAAATACTATTACAAAGGTGTAAAAAAGTAGTAAAGCTTTCCAACAAGAGAACAGTCACCAGAAAAATACTGCCAAGTTGCGGCTGAAGATTTAGCCAAAGATCCCTCCATTAAAATGAGTTATGAAGCAATCACTGCAAGAAGGAAGACTACAAGGCAGAAAAATAAGAACACGGGGGAAATGGCCACACGACAGGGAGTGCTGAGCATCTGCTGACAGAATCCAGAAAAAAAGGGAAGGAAGACTCACAGAAAGGAAGATTACTGGAAAGAGTACAAGAAAGATAGCTACTCTGGCTGTCAGTAGCCACTGCAGCACAGAGTAAAAATGAGAAAATAAAAGAAGTAAAATGAATGGAGAGTTAGAAGGGATACAGAGGACAGATGCGAAGGGCAGGAGACATATTTATATATGGAATATTTTTTAATTGAACTAGAGTTGATTAACAACATTGTGTTAGTTTCAGGTGTACAGCAAAGTGATTCAGGTATATATGTGAATTGGAACTCTTAAAAACAAACAAAAAAGCAAATATTTTAAAATGTAATTCAAAAGTCTTTTCTAGAAACTCCCCTGGTGATCCAGGGGTTAAGACTCAGTACTTTCACGGCAGGGGTCACAGGTCACAGAAAATAAAATTTTAAAAGTATTAAAAAAAAAAAAACTTTTCTGAAAATAAAGAAACTTTGAACCTACATTTTGGTCCCCTGAAAAAATGGGCCAGAATAATCAACTCTATGCAAACTTTACTAGTACAGGTTTTTGAATGTTAAAGATAACAAAAGAATTTTTCCACATACAAGACACCAAAAAAAGTTAATTCTAAGGGGAAAAAAATACTCTTTATATAATTAAACTAACATCCGATGTCTCTCTAACATGATACCCAGTGCCAAACTACAGTGAAGTAGTCCCTGAAAGATACTGAAGGCAAGAGTATGAGTCAAAGATTTTCTGTCTAGCCAAGCTATCCTTTAAGCATATAAAAGATTAAAGCTATGTAAAATAACTACCAACTAACAGTTTAATTATGTTTTAATGTTGTTTTTTTCTTTTTTTGCCACATCATGTAGCATATGGTATTTTTGTTCCTGGACCAGGGATCAAACCCTTACTCCCTGCAGTGGAATTATACAGTCTTAACTACTGGATGCCCGTGGAAGTCTCCACTACAAACTGTAGAAAATGGAAAAAATTCAGAGAATACTTTTTCTGTAAGTTCTACTTGGAGAAAATAACTATAAACTTGGGAAAGGCTTAGCTGCAGACTTGTGTTAAATGGAGACTCTATTTTGCTAAAATTAAACTTAAAACCAAGGTGCAAATAAGTGTAACAGAATCACTGGAAATATAAGATAGCTTGAAAACAGAAAATAGCTAACATGAAGAAGAGAAGAAAGCAAGAGGGTGCAAGTAAAAACTTGCAGATGCCTCATCATTAGTAGCTAGGAGGCAAAGATAGCCTTTAAAGCTGGCAAACCAAATAGTGGAAATATACGCATATTTAAGAGTACAGTGGTGTTGGAGAAGACTCTTGAGAGTCCCTTGGACTGCAAGGAGATCCAACCAGTCCATCCTAAAGGAAATCTGTCCAGAAAATTCATTGGAAGGACTGATGTCGAAGCTGAAACTCCAATACTTTGACCACCTGATGCGAAGAGCTGACTCATTTGAAAAGACCCTGATGCTGGGAGAGATTGAATGTGGGAGGAGAAGGGGACAACAGAAGATGAGATGGTTGGATGGCGTCACTGACTCGATGGACATGGGTTTGAGTGGACTCCGGGAGTTCGTGATGGACAGGGAGGCCTGGCGTGCTGCAGTCCATGAGGTCACAAAGAGTCGGATACAACTGAGTGGCTGAACTGACTAACTGAAGAGTACAGCGGTGAACATGAAGGGAAAATACTGTTAAGTCAATTAGGGGGACACTGAGGCAGAAAGGGAGAGAGAGAAGGAATATAAAAGTATCAATTTATTTTTATGAATAGATACAAGATATGATTATAATGGTGACCATCTGAAAATGTACACTTTTAAAATATTAAATGATGCACAATTTTTGGAAAAAAAAAAAAAAGTCGACACATGAGAGCTCGTCCTCAGAAGAAACTAGTTAACCAGAGCCTAACCTCTTGGGGTGTTAGCAGAGCTTACCTGACCTGGAAGAACACAGACACCAACTCTATCCGGCCAGCTCTCGCCATCTTGTTTCCTCTATACCCGCGACCCCTTTCCCAGGGAGTTTTTCAGTTTTGTTCTCTCCACTTGTGGGGAGAGGAAAAGCTAAGAAACATTTGTGACTTTCACAGTCCAGATACATAGACTCATGAACAACATGAAATCTGATCAATGACCGTACAGTACTTCTCCTTCCTCTCCACCTCACACCACGTGACAAAGAACCTATTAACAGTAATAAAGACATATATTCATAGTTGCTTGTATCTGCATAAAGAAAAATCAGGAAATATATTCAGGAAAATAATACACGTGATTACCTGCTAGAGCCAACAGGCAAAAACCAAAATAAATGAGGGTCTACCTTAAAAGGAAATAGGACCTTTTTATGTTGGTTTGATTTTTTTTTCTTACCAAAATGAATGTCTTACCTGCAAAAAAGAAAAATGTATTTTTATTATTTAGAAGTTTAAAACTTAAACATCAACTATTTTACAATAAAGTAAATTGCATTCCAACTGCAAAAATTTCATCAGGAAACTGTCCTTTTGGGAATTCCCTGGCTGTGCAATGGTTAGGACTCTCTGCTTCCACTGCGGGGGCCCAAGTTGGATCCCTGGTTGGACACAATCAAAAAAAAAAAGAAAAGAAAAACCTGAATTTCGAGCCTCTCGTTCCTTCACACTGCCATCCTACCTCTTTTTCATATACACACAGACTTGTTGAAAGAGTAATAAATAGTATTTCAATCAAAGTGTAAGCGAATTATATCAGCTTTTTTCCACTTCCTCACCATCTGTTATGTACCACATAAATATTGCAGTTGACGACTTCCCAAGGTCATCTATGATCTTATATGGACAAAGCTATAAAAATTCTTATCGTTAATAAACCTACTTTTGGTAAATTGAGACTGTTAGAGAAGCTTGTTATTTAAAAGAAATCAGAAATGAATCTTTTTCTTAGTACATGATATTTAACTTCTAATTTGTTTTTTTCACGTTGTAGTTTTTGGTAATTTCAATGCTGTTAAAATAATCTTGGAATGATTTTGATTCTTTTTTTTTTAAATTTTTACTTTATTTTACTTTACAATACTGTATTGGTTTTGCCATACATTGACATGAATCCACCACAGGTGTACATGCGTTCCCAAACATGAACCCCCCTCCCACCTCCCTCCTCATAACATCTCTCTGCGTCATCAGATTTTGATTCTTGACATGAAAGTTCAGGAAGAATATGACTTGTTGATTCCATTATTTTAAAAAGATCTGTGTATATAGTTAGGTGTGTAGTTACAGAGCCCTGCACAAAATGTCCATACTCTAGTTCAGCAATTCATGTATTCCAATTCAGCCACCCCAAGTACATGCCACATAGTGTCCATTCATGGAAGCTCCTTCATTCTCCACTTCAGAGTCTCTTCTTAAACCGCCCATCCACACACCCACCTGTTTTGAAAATGTTTATCAAATCCACAATTGCATTGGTATGTACTTGCTTCCTCTCACTAATGCTAACTCCATTTTCCAGGCTTAGTGTGCTGTAAAAGAATCTGAAATTGCATTTTGTTTAAGGTACTTAAGGAGCACTCATTTTCATGACACAATTGAAAGGAAATGTGTTTTATACGTAAAACAAGAACATATAGCCTGAAAAATGCCTTTGTTTTCCTTTTGGTGCCAGAGCTTACTTCATTATGTTAATTCCAGAGGGCCTGCAAAAGAAAACTGACTTCAACTGAACAGTAATCCATAGTGAAATTGACTAGTCCAGTTTCCACTTATTACCAACTCTGTTAAATACAAAAGGTAGTACATTACACTGGGGGGGAAAAAAAAAAGGAGCACATGCTATCTCTAAATTGCTAATAAATGGGAAAGTCAAGATCTTTTTTCATGGGGTGTGCATGAAGCAATAAAGGACGTGTGTGCAAATGGGAATTTTGCAGCCTGTTCTTATAAACACCTGTAGGAAACTCTATCAGAATTCAAGAGTAAGCTTCAACTCAGGCAAATCAAGGAAGCATTTTTATCTGGCAAAAGCAGGCACAGAGAAGAGCAAGTAAAGAGAAATTAAGAATTTCATTAGGAAAAGCCATGAAACAATACAACTGTTCAGTATACTATGTAATGAATTTCAGCTTTGTATTTGCTAGATACCTCCATACATGTACCATCCATACATTCCCTGCCCTTCACTGTGCATCAGCTTCTTAAGTACAGACACAAACACAATTAAAAAAGCATTCTCAAAGATACAGAAAAGTATGTATAGTTTATCATGTTTTAAGGGAGAAGGGAATATAAATACATGTGTATATAAATAAATGCATATATGTGTATACATCTGGGTATACAGGTATATACATATAAATATAAACGTATTTGCTCATATTGTTAAGGGTACCCATGGTAGGTAGGTGGGAATACGATAGAGGGAACAGAAATCCAAGCTAAACTTTTTTGACTATACTTTGCTTTAGAAATTAGACTTTGAAATCATGGACATGTATTATGTAATTCTAAAACAAAAATTTTTGAAAGAACTTAGAAATAAAAACTAAAATGAAATGAAAAATAACTGTGATTCAATTTTTGGCATAGCCAGTGAGAGAGGAAATATTTCAAGGGACTTTAAAACACGATAATTTGGCCGTACATCCACAGTGGAATAGATCCCAAAGGAAACGAAGTGCAAAATAAAAAATATGGCTGTTTTTGCTAACCATATCATTGGTGGTAATGTGATATTATTCTTGGGAGAACTTTGCGTGTATGATGTGACATAAGCAAATGAGTAATTACATTGGCATTATAGAGAACTAAGATTTTGAGGCATGGGACAAATGAAATATTGATGTAAGATCAATGGTATTAAGTAAAATCTCTATAGTCTTGATTTTTAATTGGAAAATCAGTATAAATTCAAAATGCATCTTGTTTATTTTCTTTTTAAAAAGTAATTAATTAATTAGTTATTTTTGGCCATGCCACACAGCATTGCTACATCTTAGTTCCCCAACCAAGGAATGGAACCTGCGCCCCCTGCAGGGGACGCCAGGAGTCGTCCTGAACCGTCAGCGAGGTCTGCTGTCTTATGTTTGTTGGTTTTTGTTTTTGTTTTTGTTTTTAATTTTATTTTTACTTTATTTTACTTTACAATACTGTATTGGTTTTGCCATACATTGACATGAATCCACCACGGGTGTATACAAGCTCCCAATCCTGAATCCCCCTCCCACCTTCCACCGAATATCATCCCTCTGGATCATCCCCATGCATCAGCCCCAAGCATCCCGTATCCTGTATCGAACATAGACTGGCACTTCGTTTCTTACATGATAGTATACATGTTTCAATGCCATTCTCCCAAATCATCCCACCCTCTCCCTCTCCTTCAGAGTCCAAAAGTCCGTTCTATACATCTGTGTCTCTTTTGCTGTCTCACATACAGGGTCATCATTACCATCTTTCTAAATTCCGTACATATACACAATGGAGTATTACTCAGCCATTAAAAAGAATAAGTTTGAATCAGTTCTAATGAGATGGATGAAACTAGAGCCGATTATACAGAGTGAAGTAAGCCAGAAGGAAAAACACCAATACAGTATACTGACACATATATATGGAATTTAGAAAGATGGTAATTATGTTTTTTTAATGTGTGTTTTCTAGTTCTGCCTAAAAACAATGAATGACCAAATAGTGGATAAAATCCCTAGTGCCTAGTTGTGGTTTTTACATGCTAAAACCAAGTGGAAAAAAGAAACAAAAACAAAACAGGACTCCTCAAGGCAATAGCTATTACCAGAAGGAAAATGTCTGAGATACTTTTCAAAATAATCAAAGAGAGGGTGCCTTGAAAAGTGGATGGAGATATAAAGGAAACAAGATGAGCATTTTCACACCAGCAAACAAGGAAGCCATCAGAGAGGATCACACTGGGTCGAAAGAACTTGGGAGCCAGCTTAGGTACTACTGCCTGTTCAAAGATGAGCCAGTTTGAGCATTGATCAAGAAAATAATTGCAGTGGCTTGAAAAATATTAAATGATTTAAATCCATGAGTTCATAATGATACAAAAAGTCAGCCATCACTTTTGGAAAATATTAAGACAAACTCATTATTTTGAAAGCTCAGAGATGAAAAAAAAAAAAATAGTCAAGCATTCAACCTTTAAGAGCTATACCTTAGGGCAACCAAACAGTTGATGAAGACAAATTTCTCTTTATAGAAGTATTCACACTAATGATCGAAGAAAGAATGATAGATTAGCCTATCTCGAACCTCTAATGAATTAATGCTATTAGTGATTTTTGGTTGCTATTACTATCATAATGAGCGGGAAAACAGGAAACTCTGCACCTTCTACCAGAGGGAACCACCACCACCTGGGTATGAATTTGTCTGGAAAAAAATCAAACTTGGATATGATAATTACCAGTGTACATGAAACACGGAGAACAGAGCATGTGAGTATTATGGAGATGAAGTCTGCAACCCAGTCTGCAAGAAATTCTACCAGAAAATGACGATTCTATAACAACCACCAAAAAAAAAGGTAAAAAGAAAAAAGAAATGGAGGATGAATCCATAAGTCAGAAAACACTTACGAAACACATTTCTGCAACTAACACGACATTATAAATCAACTCCACTCCAGTAAAATTTTTTTGAAAATCTCTATACAATCCAAGGAATATATTTTGTATTTAAAATGTAGTATTAACTGAAATGTGACTGGAGATATTTAGTGAGAAAATAAATTGAGCCTATTAAGAATTCTCATAGGATATCAAAATTTTCAAAGAAATGTATGAAAACATAATGTGAAATGATATGCATATATTGTAAACTTGAGGCAATTTATAAATAAAAATTTTAAAGTTTCAAGCACTCATAAAAAGAAGTTAACCAATCACAATGCATGGCTCCCAGTTCAATAAGCAAAGAGTGAAATAATATAGAATTTGTGAAATGGGAGTGATGCATAGGATGCTGGCTGTGCTCCAGCAACTGTCTCTCAGCCTCCGCAAGAGATCAGAGGTTCTTGGGCTAGCCAGAATCTTTCTGAGTCTCTCTGGAGACAGGTCAGAAGGCCCAGGAGATAACGCTCAACCTGTGAGATGTGATGGTGGGTGAATGCCCAGTTTCCTTGACTTTCCATGGCACAATTCTGACATGTGCCCCAGAGAGTCTCTCCCAGGGTCTCCAGGGGGACTGACTCCCTCCTCACACGACAGTGTCTCGTCATTAGCACACTCTTTCTTGACTTCTGTCCCCTCCACTTGGCCACTTCCACCCACCGGTGTCACCCTCCAAAGTGACACCCCAATCTGTTTTAGGGTCTACTCTTTTGAGGACCCCAGGTTAAGACAATGAGAATTTTGTAATAATAACTTATTTTTTCTTTGTCTGGAGTGTGATTATAGCATTGATGCTATGGTTTTATAAAGGAATTCTTCTAGACGTAATTTTTAAAATAATTGCAGATAAAATTATATAATGCCTAGACTTTGTTTCAAAATATATTTATGAGAGAGTTGTTGGAAAAGTGGGTGGAGTTACAGACATGCAAAACTGCCTCTGATTTTATAATTGGTGAAGCTTTGTGATAGGTTCATGGAGGTTTATTACACTTTTACCATTACTTTTTATAGATATTTAATATTTTACATAGTAGAGCTCTATGAAATTACATCCACACCAAAGATATTTCTGGAAGGATTCAAAGAAAGTAGTAAAATTGGTTACATCTAGAGAGTCCCTTGGACTGCAAGGAGATCCAACCGATCCATTCTGAAGGAGATCAGCCCTAGGATTTCTTTGGAGGGAATGGTGCTGAAGCTGAAACTCCAGTACTTTGGCCACCTCATGCGAAGAGTTGACTCATTGGAAAAGACTCTGATGCTGGGAGGGATTGGGGGCAGGAGGAGAAGGGGACGACCAAGGATGAGACGGCTGGATGGCATCACCGACTCGATGGACGCGAGTCTGAGTGAACTCCGGGAGATGGTGATGGACAGGGAGGCCTGGCATGGTGAGATTCATGGGGTCACAAAGAGTCAGACATGACTGAGCGACTGAACTGAACTGAATGAGGGGCAGTAGGGAGGGAGGAAAATAGGGTGGGAGGAAGATTTTTCAATGTATAATTTTTAAAAACTGCTTGTTTTTATTTATTTATACGGCTGCTTCAGGTCTTAGTTGCGACATGTGGGATCTAGTTCCCTGACTGGGGATCGAACCTGGGTCCCATGCATTGGGAGTGCAAAGTCTTAGCTACTGGACCACCAGGAAAGTCCCTGCGTAATATTTTTTAATCCTTAAAAGCTGGACCAACAGAAAGTAAAACATTTTCAAAGAGCAGAAAAACTGTTGTACATAATAATAAAGCCACAGCTGTTAGAGGAGAAAGTGAAACGCAGTATGATTGATCACAGCAGTTTCCTGCATAAAGTCTTTCAAATGTAACCCACTGACCTAAAGACAAGGACCAAAATCTTCTAACACATCCCCAAAGTCCCTACAGGATCTAGTCCATGTCCACCTGTCAAGTTTTAGCTCTTAAGTACTTGATTCGACATGCCCAAACATTTTTTTCATCTTTGTTAATCTCTTTTCTCTCCTCAAAACCTTTGCACAAGCAATTTCCTCTTCCTTAGTTCAGATTCTCTAACCCCAGATTAAGTTCTCATTTCATGTACATAAACAGTACCGTGTCACCAGTCATCACAATTGTGATTTCATTATTTTTATATAATAATCTGTAGATTAGTTGTGATTCTAGTCCACAAATCCAGCTGTGTAAGAAAATAAACCTTTCTGTAATGTCTCTTTCTCCCCTGTTAGAACTTCATCTTAATGACCATAGGAGCTCTTGGTCCCTTTGGAAATTCCCGGACATGGTAGACACTCACCCAATATTTACTGGGCAGAGAATGATGAATGGATGGATGGATCGATGGGTGGATGGATGAATTGAAGAACAAATAAGTAAATGAATGGATGCATCTATGAGCAGAATCTTTTGAAGTCCAGCCATCAGTTTTGTTACCCAGTCAAAGATCTAAATTATCGTGTGGCTAATCTTTGTATCTCACTGTTTCTGAAATCTAATAAAAGGTTTGGCTTTATGCTGCAAATAAGGTGAAAGAGAATATCCTAACTGAAGCAGATGCCTCTACACTGGTGGCTCAGATGGTAAAGTATCTGCCTGCAATGTGGGAGACCTGGGTTCCATCCCTGGGTTGGGAAGATCCCCTGGAGGAGGGCATGGCAACCCACTCCAGTATTCTTGCCTGGAGAATCCCCATGAACAGAGGAACCTGGCAGGCTACAGTCCATGGCGTCACAAAGAGTCAGACATGACTGAGCGACTAAGCAAAGCACACATCTCTATACTGAGGCCACTCCATGCCTGGTATCATAGTAATCACTCTTTTTTTTAACACTTTAATATAGCAGGCAGTGCGGAGGGAATTCCACCATAATATGAGAATATTAAAACTTCTTTTTAGTATTATTATCAGTGTTGATAAATAATAATATATGTCAAAGTGCTTTGCACATATCAAGGACTTTAAAATCTAATTCATGGTCCAGACTCCCTAGAGGAAGTCCCAGGTTTATTTTAAATAACCTTGCCGCTTGCCTCATATAAAGCAAAAACTAACATATCTGTTCAAATTCACTCTGAGTAAGCAGGGATATTTAAGTGCACACAACGAAAAGTGGGACTACCTGCAAGACCAGTCAACTGAAAAAGGTAAATTGACTGAAAAATAGTTTTGAATAAGTAGACTCTCTTACTTTTGAATTCAGTTAAAGGGCTTCCCTGGTGCTCAGATGGTAAAGCATCTGCCTACAATGTGGGAGACCCAGGTTCAGTTCCTCGGTTGAGAAGATCTCCTGGAGAAGGAAATGGCAACCCACTCCAGTATTCTTGCCTGGAAAATCCCATGGACGGAGGAGCTTAGTAGGCTACAGTCCATGGGGTCACAGAGTCAGACATGACTGAGCAACTTCACTTTCCTTTCTAAAGGGCTAACTTCAAAATCTCTAGTTTTTGTCATGCTCATATAACCCACTTTTCCATTTAAAAATATGTGTGTCTATATGGCCAAGAAGTACCTCCTCATTTCTTATTTTTAATATATTTTCTCCATCTATCTATTTTGGCTGTGCTAGGTCTTGGATGCTGCAAGCGGCTTGCTCTAGTGCAGGGGATACTCCGTTCTTCGTTGTCATGCCCAGTCTTCTCACGGCGGTGGTTTCCCTTGTTGTGGAACACAGGGTCTGGGGTGCTCAGGCTTCAGTAGTTGCCACGCAGGCTTAGTTGCCCTGTGCCATGTGGGTTCTTCCCACATGATCAGCAAGGTCAATGGATACTTTGACCAAGGACCTAGCCATGCTTCACTCCATTGATGCTGAAGAAGGTACACAGCTCTTGATCAACCGGAGTTTCAGCAAAAATGTTAACTCTTTACAGAAGCAAAACTCTCACCCAAATCACTGAAGAAGCATGACCCTTTTGAGCATTGCCTCTGATGCTGTTTGTACCATCAAAAATCACTGAAAACAAGGCCTTTTAATTTTGATGCAAATTCTTTGTGGCAAGTTCTTGATGCTACAAGATATAATATATGCTCATGGAAACTATTTTCTCTAAATAGGCACTTAAGAAACTATTTCCTTTTAATTTCTAAAACCAGTAGAGCAGGTGAAAATTTATCCTCATGTACTGAAGTGTATTTTAAGTTAATTAAAAAACTTTCTAAAGAGATTGAATATGGTGATTCCCCTTTGAACTAGTTACAGTGACTCACAGACTCATGCTTCCTCCTCTTTCTTTGATGCTAACCCATACATCTGACTCAGCCACAAAAATCAGTTGATTCATCAAGCTGAATTTCACTATGAGATAATCCATAATCACTGTAGGAAGTTCTTCTTCATCTTAAGATGTTTATTTGGAGTAGCTAACCCAGACTCTGTGCATATGGTGTTACTAATAGTTGACCCTTGTAGCCATCTATTTTACTTGATTATTGACATAAGGATTTTGATTGTATGCTTCAAATGGCTTCTTAAATTTAAGTAACCTTCATGTTAGCTTATTCTCAATTCCTCAGCTTCAAGCCATGTTTTCTTGGGGAGCTTCCCTGGCGGTCTAGTGGTCAAGACTCCACGTTTTCACTGCAGGGGCCATGGGTTTGATCTCTAGTTGGGGAACGAATATCCTACATGCCACATGGTGTGGCCAAAAAGCCATGTTTCCTGGGTATTCAGATATCAAGTTATGTCTGGTTTAACTCCTTGCCTTTTATTTGATTGTCCAGGAAGTAGAAGTAAGGTGAGATTAGTCTTTAACAATTGAGTTGCCCGGGGCTCAATGTCATGGAATTCCATCCACCTTCATTATATGTGGAATAAGCCCAGTTGATATAATATTTGACATTCTTCAACAGGACATATAGGAGCGATATTTCTGTGGAAACAACTAGAAGCCAGCATTAGCAAGGCAATGTGAGCTGAATTCAAACAAGACCCAGTCACTCCCATATCCCTAGAATACAGGCTGGAGAAAACCTCAGTGTAGCCAAAATGCAGATCTGTTTAGCAGCAACACTACCATTTAACTCAGTTCAGCTCTCCACCACATGTGGATCATGGATCATTGTGACAAGTTTTGCACCAGCAATTGTGACTGTTCACCAGAGAGTCTTGCACACTCATGAATTATTCTGTCAGATCTTTGCTCTCAGGTCTTATATGGATCGTAACAATGGGATTGTGAAGGAAAATACACTCAAAATGTCAGTTGGTACCAAGGCAGAAAGTCAGGGCTAAGTGAGGGTTAGCTCATGTGGACATGTCTATATATCTATTATTTTCTTTAATTTTTAAATATTTTGTTAATTAAAGTATAGTTGATTTACAATATTGTGTTAATTTCAGGTATACAGCAAAATGATTGTTTATATACATATGGATATGTTATTTTTCAGATTCTTTTCCTTTACAGGTTATTACATGATATTCAGTATAGTTCCTTGTGCCATGCTCTCCAGTAGGTCTTTCCTTATTACTTTTAGGTCCTAACTCAAATTATTACTCTCATAACACAAAGCCTGTCACGTCCTCTATATCTAAAAAGTGAGAGGAGAAGAAAGCTAGATATAATTTTCTTCTCTCACATATATATATATATACATCACATAGATGTGTCTATATATGCATGTATATATCATACACATAAATCAATCACATACATATATACATTCATTATGGTGCTCCATCACTCTGTTAGGTCCAACTCTTTGCAACCCCATGGACTGTAGCCCGCCAGCCTCCTCTGTCCATGGCAGGAATACTGGAGTGGGTTGCCATTTCCTTCCCCAACATATATTATATATATACCACATACATATAAGGACTGTCTGAGTTCCAGTCAATACACTTGCATTTATTGAAATGTTTATTTCTATAACTGAGCAATTTGAAATGCTTTATACCATTGAATTATATGCTATTAAATACATAACTTTTTCAACAGAGGAAAAAAACATACCAAGCAGATGTCATATACTCAAGGTATGTCATATTTCTTCTACAGATAAAAACAACTTTACTAGTTAACACAGATATATATTTAGCACATTCTTCCCCATGCTGTGTTTGTGCTTTTTCTCAAACCATACATATTCCATACCAGGAGTGTTTATCTGTTTCAACCCTGAAAGCCTCTTCCACAGTGTCAGTAAAGAGCAACCTATTCCCCTTGTCCATAGCATGATAAGTGAAGATCTGAAACGAACAGGTCACTTTCACAACCAGCATCCAACCGTCTGTCCCTCTGTGTGTGTGTGTGTGTGTGTGTGTGGTCTGTAGTTCATACTTCTCAAGAAACAGAATCCTCTTATACTAATATTCGTGCATAATACAATTCATTTCATTGATTTTTACCAGATGGATTTGCCCTGACTTGTCAGTCTTTGCAAGTCTACCTTGTTTACGTTTATTTTTCTGAGTTTACTATGAGTCATGCTCATCATGAGGACCCCATAGATGAGACAGACACTTCCTGCCTTGTATTAAATAAAAACCAATTGGTTACATTGTCAAACACATTTTTCTATAATGTAGCAATAGCAACATTGGTTGTGGCCAAGTTAAATGCTGTGATACACAATTGTGTTCATTCTTCGATAGGATACACAAGCAATGTACAATAGAACTGCTTTAAGTTATAAGGCAATAACCATGCTGGCCCAACATAAATAACAAGAACACATCATTTTGAAATAAAATTAAGCATAATGTAATTGTATTAGATATTGCTTTGGCACAAACCTAATAGCATTTTGCTTTAAAATGTACGTAATGAATGCCAGTATATTGTTGTATAAAAGTAATGTGACCTTAAGACTACAGAGGGAATCCCCATCTCCACCTAGGAATTTGGTTATAAAGTTGGAAACTCTTCTACCCTTACATTTTATTACCAAAGAATCAACAGATATTTTAGATTAGTCATTAAAAGAAATCTCTGTGCTCAATCGCGGAGTTGTGTCCAACTCATTGCGACCCCATGGACTATAACCTGCCAGGCTCCTCTGTCCATGGAATTTTCCAGGCAAGAATACCCAAACGAGTTGCCATTTCTACTCCAAGGGATTTTTGTGATGCCAGGATTCAACTAGAGTCTCTTGTGTCTCCTGTATTGCAGGCAGATTCTTTACCATGGCACCACCAAATCTTTAAAAAGAAAGTAGATCAACTGTGACTGATGACATCTGGGATACCTTCAAAATTATTTCATATATACATCATTTGGTAATATTTTGATGACTCAGCAGCAAGGAAAGGAGATCCACAAATTAATTTGGCATTGTGTTTATATATTTTCCAAAACACCCAGTGCAGAGGATGATTCTCTTGACCATGAATATATAGTGGGAAGACTCTAAAATGAAGAATGGCAGTTTATGTGAATGACAATGTGTCAGAGATATCACAAGGGGCTCCTGGATCTTCAATTCTGTGCCTTCCAATAACCACTACCTACAGAATGGGGGCTACTGATCAGAATTCTCCAACATACACACTGCACACCACAATCCCACAGTAACGGGAGGATTATTTATTCAGATATTCCCATACATCGTAATAATTGAGCATTCTTGTCTGTCAGTTTCCTATGGGCTTGGAATTACAAAGCAGCCAAATCACTTCAGGTCAAACCACTGAGAAGTTCTTGAACCCATCCAGGTGAGACGAGACTTTGATTAGCAGTGACAAAAATGAAGTGCAGGTCATCCCTGTAGCCATGCTTTGAGTTGAATGCCAAGTTCTTTTTGTTCAATGTAGCAAAATTACTATTTTTTTTCCACGTGCCTAGTTAGTACGAAGAAGGCAATGGCAACCCACTCCAGTACTCTTGACTGGAAAATCCCATGGGAAGAGGAGCCTGGTAGGCTGCAGTCCATGGGGACGTGAAGAGTCGGACATGACTGAAGTGACAGCAGCAGCAGCAGCAGCAGTTAGTAAGCAGTTAATGGAAATACTTACAAATAACATGACTATTTTTTTTTTAAAAAGCCAAGCAGATTTGAGTTTCTGTGTCCTCAACTCACATGTTCTAAAATTGTGTCAGTATTCAGAAATTTCCCTGATACTCTGTATTTCTTTACGATCATGATTGTTATCAAAATTGTCCTCATCACATTTATACAGACAACACAGTCCACTCATGAAGACATAGGCAAAGAGGAAAAAATACTTGCAAAGAAGTACCTTCCTTTACAGAGTGGAATCAGGACGTTCTTTTTTACCTCTAAGAGAACGACCATGAGTCTAAGGACTGGGGTAATTTACCCAATAAAATAGCCTCAAATATTAAAAAAAGAAAGTGTTTGGTGATAAAATGACGTTATTTACATAAAAAGAAATAAAATAACATTTTGCAAGTGAGTTTTAATTAAAATGTTAATTACCTATTAGACATAGTCTTTATTATTTTGTTTAACGAGGCTGACTTCCAGAGATCAAGATTCTTGCACTGGGATTTACCAATGGACTCATGTCATGTGATGTGTCCTTCGAATATTCATACTTTTTAGATAGCTAGATAATTGGCTGTATCAAAGCCTGAAGCACCTCTTTGCCCTGTCAGGAAAGATGTAGTTGTTTCTTAGGACTTGTGAGGAGAATATTAGCTGTTGTGACAAAGACAAAAATTTTTTTTAAAGTTTCATCTCCATCTATTAACCCATAGGAAATAAATCAGAGAAGGTAATCATTTACAAAAAAAATAAATAAAAATATGCTTCTTATTCAAGTCTATGAATTCGTAGATTTGGGGAGCTGGAGTTTAATATATGTTTTATATTCAGTTTCAGTTCAGTTCAGTCGCTCAGTCGTGTCCGACTCTTTGCGATCCCATGAATCACAGCATGCCAGGCTTCCCTGTTCTTCACCATCTCCCGGAGTTCACTTAGACTCATGTCCATCGAGTCGGTGATGCCATCCAGCCACCTCATCCTCGGTCGTCCCCTTCTCCTCCTGCCCCCAATCCCTCCCAGCATCAGAGTTTTTCCCAGTAAGTCAACTCTTCTCATGAGGTGGCCAAAGTATTAGAGTTTCAGCTTTAGCATCATTCCTTCCAAAGAACACCCAGGGCTGATCTCCTTCAGAATGGATTGGTTGGATCGCCTTGCAGTCCAAGGGACTCTCAAGAATCTTCTCCAACACCACAGTTCAAAAGCATCAATTCTTTGGCACTCAGCCTTCTTCACAGTCCAACTCTCACATCCATACATGATCACAGGAAAAACCATAGCCTTGACTAGATGGACATTAGTCAGCAAAGTAATGTCTCTGCTTTTGAATATGCTATCTAGGTTGGTCATAACTTTCCTTCCAAGGAGTAAGTGTCTTTTAATTTCATGGCTGCAATCACCATCTGCAGTGATTTTGGAGCCCCCAAAAATAAAGTCTGACACTGTTTCCACTGTTTTCCCATCTAAAAGTGATGGGACCAGATGCCATGATCTTCGTTTTCTGAATGTTAAGCTTTAAGCCAACTTTTTCACTCTCCACTTTCACTTTTATCAAGAGGCTTTTTAGCTCCTGTTCACTTTCTGCCATAAGGGTGGTGTCATCTGCATATCTGAGGTTATTGATATTTCTCCTGGCAATCTTGATTCCAGCTTGTGTTTCTTCCAGTCCAGCATTTCTCATGATGTACTCTGCATAGAAGTTAAATAAGCAGGGTGACAGTATACAGCCTTGACGTACTCCTTTTCCTATTTGGAACCAGTCTGTTGTTCCAAGTCCAGTTCTAACTGTTGCTTCCTGACCTGCATACAGATTTCTCAAGAGGCAGGTTAGGTGGTCTGGTACTCCCATCTCTTTCAGAATTTTCCACAGTTTATTGTGATCCACACAGTCAAAGGCATTGGCATAGTCAATAAAGCAGAAAGAGATGTTTCTCTGGAACTCTCTTGCTTTTCCCATGATCCAGCAGATGTTGGCAATTTGATCTCTGGTTCCTCTGCCTTTTCTAAAACCAGCTTGAACATCAGGGAGTTCACGGTTCACGTATTGCTGAAGCCTGGCTTGGAGAATTTTGAGCATTACTTTACTAGCATGTTGAGATGAGTGCAATTGTGCGGTAGTTTGAGCATTCTTTGGCATTGCCTTTCTTTGGGATTGGAAGGAAAACTCACCTTTTCCAGTCCTGTGGCCACTGCTGAGTTTTCCAAATTTGCTGGCATATTGAGTGCAGCACTTTCACAGCATCATCTTTCAGGATTTGAAACAGCTCAACTGGAATTCCATCACCTCCACTAGCTTTGTTCGTAGTGATACTTTCTAAGGCCCACTTGACTTCACTTTCCAAGATGTCTGGCTCTAGATTAGTGATCACACCATCATGATTATCTGGGTCATGAAGATCTTTTTTGAACAGTTCTTCTATGTATTCTTGCCACCTCTTCTTAATATCTTCTGCTTCTGTTAGGTCCATACCATTTCTGTCCTTTATCGAGCCCATCTTTGCATGAAATGTTCCCTTGGTATCTCTCATTTCCTTGAAGAGATCTCTAGTCTTTCCCATTCTGTTCTTTTCCTCTATTTCTTTGCATTGATCGCTGAAGAAGGCTTTCTTATGTCTTCTTGCTATTCTTTGGAACTCTGCATTCAGATGCTTATATCTTTCCTTTTCTCCTTTGCTTTCGCCTCTCTTCTTTTCACAGCTATTTGTAAGGCCTCTCCAGACAGCCATTTTGCTTTTTTGCCTTTCTTTTCCATGGGGATGGTCTTGATCCCTGTCTCCTGTACAATGTCATGAACCTCATTCCATAGTTCATCAGGCACTCTATATTACTTTATATAATATCCTAGGATTCCCAAGTGGTTCTAAAGAACCCTTCTGCCTATACAAGAGACATGAGAGACGTGGGTTCAATCTCTGGGTCTGGAAGGCCCCCTAGAGGAGAGCATGGCAACCCAGTCCAGTATTCTTGCCTGGAAAATCCCACGGACAGAGGAGGCTGGTGGGCTATAGTCAACAGGGTCACAAGGAGTCAGACACAACTGAAGCGACTTAGCACATGCATACACACACAGACACACAAACACACCGACACACACAATATCCTATTACTAATCTCTCAGAACCTGAAGCACTCTACCTATTTTTAAAATACCTACTTGAATTATTTTCCCTGGATTAGAAGCAAGAAACTGTTGTACACTCTGAGTCCAGAAAGGAAGATTGTAATTGAGACATAGAAAGATTTACCTGCCACTCAGTGTAGGACTGGAGGGGAGAGAGAGACGTGAGCAAAATCTTGCATGAAAGATATGAACCTACTTGCAGGGCAAGAATAGAGACACAGAGGTAGAGGAAGGACGTGTGTGGACATGGTCTGGGGAGGGGACGGTGGGATGATGGGAGATAGATACACTATATACACCATGTGAAAACCAGCTAACTAGCGGGAAAGTGCTGAGTAGAGCAGGGAGCTGGCTCGGTGCCCTCTGATAACCTAGAGCGATGGCATGGAGGGCTGGCTGGGAGATCTAAGAGGGAGGGAACATATGTATGCAAATACCTGATTCCCTTTACGGTACAGCAGAAAGTCACACAACATTGTAAAGCAATTTTACTCCAATAAAAAGCAAGAAAAAGTGAGAGTGTTAGTCATTCAGTCGTGTCCGACTCTTTGCGACCCCATGGACTGTAGCCCACCAGGTTCCCCTGTCCATGGGATTCTCCAGGCAAGAATGCTGGAGTGGGTTGCCATTCCCTTCTCCTGGATTGCAAGTAGGTTCTTTTACCATCTGATCCACCAGGGAAGCCAAAAGGTAATGAAAAAAGACCTGAGAGTTCAAACTAGTTGAGTTGTCTGAAAAAAGCAAAAATAAAAACAAGAATGAAAAAGACATCATTAATTATTTGTGCATCTTATATTGAAAATTAAAAAAGGGAGTCTTTATTCAAGGCATAAACTATGAGAAATTTAAAAATGTATAAAATTAAAACACATTCCAAATATAGAGTATTGGATAATAGTTAAGGATATGGGCTCTGAAGTGAAGAAAATCACTTATTATATGGTTGGAGCTATTTACTGAATTTTTAATTTTCATTGAAAGTAAAAGTCAATCAGTCGTGTCCAACTCTTTGTGACACTATGGACTATAGAGTCCGTGGAATTCTCCAGGCCAGAATACTGGAGTGGGTAGCCTTTCCCTTCTCCAGGGGATCTTCCCCACCCAGCCATCGAACCCAGGTCTCCTGTATTGCAGACGGATTCTTTACCACCTGAGCTATTATGGAAACTATTGATAGTAAATTTAGTAAACTTTCTAAATTTAGTAAATTTTTGTTCAGTTCAGTTCAGTTGCTCAGTTGTGTCCGACTCTTTGCTACCCCATGGACCACCGCACGCCAGGTCTCCCTGTCCATCACTGACTCCTGGAGTTTACTCAAAGTCATGTCCATTGAGTCAGTAATGCCATCCAACCATCTCATCCTCTGTCATCCCCTTCTCCCGCCTTCAATCTTTCCCAGCATCAGGGTCTTTAATGAGTCAGCTATTCTCATCAGGTGGCCAAAGTACTGGAGTTTCAGCTTCAACATCAGTCCTTCCAATGAACACTCAGTACTGATCTCCTTCAGAATGGGATTTTTATTACTTAACATAAACTGCTAGAAATTCAATTTAGTACTTTTAAAGGTGTAACTTACAGAAGACAATATCCAGTTATTTTAAGTAAACCAGGCTTTTAAGAAAATGTATGAAGTGTAATTATCACAATTCCGTTTTAGAACAACTTTATCACCTCAAAGCATTACCACACACAGGTTTACAAGCAGTTCTTGCTCCAACCCTGCCCTCCCAACCTGTAACCCCAAGAAAACACTGAAAAGCTTCGTGTGAAATTGCTAGATTAGATAGTAAGTGTATACTAATCTTCTGAGAAAACTAGTAGTTTGTCAAAGCCACTACATCCACCAACCAGCAGTGAGTGAGGGTTCCAGTTGCTGCATATTCTCAACAGACGTTTTATATTGTTGATCTTTTATATTTTAGCCTTTCTCATAGTTTTTTAATGGTCTCTCATTGTAATTTTAACTTGCATTTCTCTAATCACTAATAATGTTCAATGCATTTCTCTATGCCCGTTTTTCATTCAGATGCTTTCTTTGAAACTCTGAACACGAAAATGGACAAGGGCCTGACCATTCATGACAAATTCTGCAGCGACAAGTCCAGGAAAACCAAAGACCTCTGCAGCAATTGGCCCAGAAAGGTCAGGAATTGGTAAATAACTGCCAGATTTCTTTATTTTTGCTTCGGCTTTCAACTCAGGATCAAAGGACAGTTCTGTTCTTTTTTTCCTTTTCATTTTGTTTTTAATGATCTTGCCTAGTCTTAAGCTGTGGAATCTGTCTCCTACTCAGTGCAAGGGATGTTTCTGCTTAGTTTTTGATTTTTCCATTTCGCTTTCTTTTGTCTGGCTCCCTAGGGCTTGCTTCTGTGTTCATATAGTTTAGCGGTTAGCCAATAATTTGCCAAGAGCTTACATTGAAACACCTGAAGCCCATAAGGCTGTCGTCCTAGGCAGTTCGATGTCTCTGTGGTTCCGGGAGCACATTCATATTTCCAGCCAGTTCCCACATCTCTGTCGCCTTTTACTTCTTGCTGGATTCTCTCAGGTCAACTTTGCTGTTGTTTGTAGTTTCCCAGTCAGTCAGGTATATGCAAAGAACCTCCTTCAGCACTTCTGGAGCTCTCACCTTTGCAGAATCTCCCATTAATTTCTGCCTGGCTGCCTGCTTGCCACCCTGGGCCCTCAGTCTTGGGGTAGCACGCGTGCAGGTGTTTCCCATTCGTTTCCTATTGAGTTTGCCATTTACCGCTGACAGAGCTACGCGATGTCACTCCTGCCCAATCTGCGTCTCCCACTGGCAGCAAATCTGCTAGGATTTGGGGCCCGTCTTAGGCTGGCAAACCTACAGTTCTCACCAGTCAAACTGGGGAGAAAGGATAAGAGTGTAATGAGGTCAGTGGTCCTCAACTCCCACTGTTCCCGCCGCAGCTGTTCACATTTCATCTCCTTGGTTTGTCTCACTTTCTCCCATTTCAGAGCCTGAAATGGCTCATTTAATCCAATTTTAAGGTTTTTTTTTGGGGGGCGGGGGGGACGCGGGGGTAGGATTCACTGACACTCAATGCTTCCACAGGCTGATGTTTGTCTTCTTTATCAACTTTGGAAGAGTCTGAACCAGCTGTTGTATTCTACAGCACACTGAAGTTCAGTTAGATAAAACAATTTCTCTGTGGATTTTCTTCTCTTTTGCTTCTTAACGTTATTCATTTTTGGTTTCATATATTCTGCCCTCTCTTCTGTTCCTTTGGGGGCATCTACGTCAACCACAAACATGTGAGGGGCAACTGTCTACTAATTTTGCATTGGATTGTAGTCATGTGGAGAAGACAATGACACACCCCTTGAACGAGAATATCCTGCAACCCTCCTGAGGCAAGTGATCTATTTTGTCTCTTTTTGATGTCTTTTTGTATGATGTTTTGGTCATTGCCCATGTTTTCAATTATTTTGCTTCACTAGATACTATAAACAGAGAAGGCAATGGCACCCCACTCCAGTACTCTTGCCCAGAAAATCCCATGGATGGAGGAGCCTGCTAGGCTGCAGTCCATGGGGTCGCTAAGAGTCGGACACGACTGAGAGACTTCACTTTCACTTTTCACTTTCATGCATTGGAGAAGGAAATGGCAACCCACTCCAGTGTTCTTGCCTGGAGAATCCCAGGGACGGGGGAGCCTGGTGGGCTGCTGTCTCTGGGGTCGCACAGAGTCAGACGCGACTGAAGCGACTTAGCAGCAGCAGCAGCAGATACTATAAAATAGAAGCTTGTTTCAATTTTATTTAAAAAGTTGTGATATCTGAATTCCTTAGTAACATGATTCTTTAGCTTGTTGGTTCTGGCGATGCACTCCTTTTTTTAATTTTTATTTTATTTTTCAATTTTTGGCTGTGTTCGTTCTTTAGTTGCGGTGAGAAGCTGCTACTCTCTAGCTGTGGTGCTTGGGTTTCTCATTGCGGTGGCTTCTCTTGCTGTGAAGCATGGGCTCCAAGGCACTCAGGCTTCAATAGCTGTGGCGCATGGCCTTAGCTCCCCCATGACATGTGGAATCTTCCCAGACCAGAGATCAAACCCATGTCCCTTGCATTGGCAGGTGGATTCTTTTTTTTTTCTAGTATAAATTTATTTATTTTAATTGGAGGCTAATTACAATACTGTATTGGTTTTGCCATACATTGATATGAATCCGCCACGGGTGTACATGTGTTCCCCATCCTGAACTCCCCTCCCACCTCTCTCTCCACACCATCCTTCTGGGTCATCCCAGTGTACCAGCCCCAAGCATCCTGTATCACGCATCAAACCTGGACTGGCGAGTCATTTCACATATGATAGTATATATGTTTCAATACCATTCTCCCAAATCATCCCACCCTCGCCCTCTCCCACAGATTCCAAAAGACTGTTCTGTGTCTCTTTTGCTGTCTCGCATACAGGGTTATCGTTACCATCTTTATTAATTCCATATATATGTGTTAGTATACTGTATTGGTGTTTTTCTTTCTGGCTTACTTCACTCTGTATAATAGGCTCCAGTTTCATCCACCCCATTAGAACTGATTCAAATGTATTCTTTTTAATGGCTGAGTAATACTCCATTGTGTATATGTACCACTGCTTTCTTATCCATTCATCTGCTGATGGACATCTAGGTTGCTTCCATGTCCTGGCTATTATAAACAGTGCTGTGATGAACATTGGGGTACATGTGTCTCTTTCAATTCTGGTTTCCTCGGTGTGTATGCCCAGCAGTGGGATTGCTGGGTCATACGGGAGTTCTATTTCCAGTTTTTTAAGGAATCTCCACACTGTTCTCCATACTGGCTGTACTAGTTTGCACTCCCACCAACAGTGTAAGCGGGTTCCCTTTTCTCTATCCCCTCTCCAACATTTATTGCTTGTAGACTTTTGGATAGCCACCATTCTGACTGGCGTGAAATGGTACCTCATTGTGGTTTTGATTTGCATTTCTCTGATAATGAGTGATGTTGAGCATCTTTTCATGTGTTTGTTAGCCATCTGTATGTCTTCTTTGGAGAAATGTCTGTTTAGTTCTTTGGCTCATTTTTTGATTGGGTCGTTTATTTTTCTGGAATTGAGCTACAGGAGTTACTTGTATATTTTTGAGATTAATTCTTTGTCTGTTGCTTCGTTTGCTATTATTTTCTCCCATTCTGAAGGCTGTCTTTTCACCTTGGTTATAGAATATACAATGGAGAAAAGACAATCTCTTTAACAAGTGGTGCTGGGAAAATTGGTCAACCACTTGTAAAAGAATGAAACTAGAACACTTTCTAACACCATACACAAAATTAAACTCAAAATGGATTAAAGATCTAAATGTAAAACCAGAAACTATAAAACTCCTAAAGGAGAACATAGGCAAAAGACATAAATCACAGCAGAATCCTCTATGACCCACCTCCCAGAATATTGGAAATAAAAGCAAAGATAAACAAATGGGACCTAATTAAAATTAAAAGCTTCTACACAACAAAGGAAACTATAAGCAAGGTGAAAAGGCAGGTGGATTCTTAACCACTGGACCACCAGTAAGTCGCTGATGGTGCACTCTTATTGAGGCCAATTTCCTGCTTTTCATTATGCAGATTGTAAGCTCATATTTGTCTGGATTTTCTGGAGGACAATCCCTGTGTTTAAAGGTTTGTTCTCCAAACAGGACATTCTTTTCCTTGGCTATATACCCTTGAGACACTACTCATCTTGCCTAAGTTAATTTCATGGTTTCGACTTTCTATAACCACATAGGTAATATATTTTTGACCCTGAAACCTATATTTAGAAAAGCCTCATTTAAAATTCTTAAAAAGTCTTCTAACCTAGATCTTAGGCCAAGACAGATGAGTCTTCTTGTGCCCTCTCTTTGTTAAGTGGCTATTTCTGGTTCACATTTTCAGTTTTGTTGAAGTACTTTATGGGTCCCTGGTTTGTATACAGGTCTCACGTCTAATTCCTCCCCTTCTGAAGATCCAAGGATTAGCTTCATATGCCCAGAGTGGGCATTAAAATGCAATCCTATAGGCTGTAGACTTTGTTAAATTCCCCAGGACAACCCCAGCCTCAAAGGAAGCTTATCTTTCCAGATTTATTTCCGGCCTCTGCATTTTCTCCTAAATTTGAATGGAACTTTGAACTATAGAGAAGTATATATTTTATCCAGCATGTCTAGCTTTTTCATTTGTTTTTCAGATGCCACAAGCAGAAATCTCCAGAGGGGTTTTAGTAATTTCTAGAATTTAGTTCTGGCATCTTCTAAGTAGGAGAATCATACACGTATCATAAATGTTTGTTCGCTAGTCTCCTTTGGGCTCAGTATAACCTTAATGTATTGCAATGGCTGGATCATCTTGAACATCATTCAATGCCAAGAGTGACAGCACTCTAGCTTGTTCACAGTTTTAAGGAGAATGACATGCTCGTTGCTGTATCACTTTGGCTCTGGTGGTGGAAGAGTCAATCACAAGAGTGCCTGACTCTTTATAGTTTGATCATTTTTAGCCAGAATATATATGCAGAATGTCTCAGATGCCCTTTTAGCCCCACCTGAGGTGTCTTGCCTGGAAAATCCCATGAACGGAGGAGCCTGGTTGGCTGCAGTCCATGAGGTCACTAAGAGTTGGACATGACTGAGTGACTTCACTTTCACGTCTCACTCTCATGCACTGGAGAAGGAAATGGCAACCCACGCCAGTGTTCTTGCCTGGAGAATCCCAGAGATGGGCGAGCCTGGTGGGCTGCCATCTACGGGGTCGCACAGAGTCAGACACGACTGAAGCGACTTAGCAGCAGCAGAGGTGACTGCAAGGTTTCAAGTACTCAAATATTATAATGTGTGTGTCGAGCAAGTGACAGCTGTTATCGCCTCCAGGGGAGGAGTCTTACTCTACCTGAAGCAACTTTTCCCCTGTTGCTCAGTCAGCTCTGCACTGTCAACTCACTCCATGGTTTGGGCTAGCTAGAAAGACAGGAGTCACAGAGGTATTACAGAGTAACAAGGCTTACTCCCCCAACAGAACAGACAGAGCAACATCTGCTTCAGTAGTGGGTGTTAGGCCCCACCTCAAACTGACACTGGGTGATACCTGCGCACCTCCTCTTTTTTTGCAAACAATGGACCCAGCCCCTCCTCTGTGCAATCTGAGATACAGAAAGATGAGGCATGCCTAAAGGCCATATGATGCACACCACTAAGCTGAACAAAGGAGTGTATCTGGAACTGGGTTAAATACTCCTAAACAGGGAGATGTGCTCAGCACAGGGGGTGGGGCTGTTTATCTCTCTGAAATATCCCAGGCACAAGGCCACTCTTATGGGGTCATACAGGGGTCAAAAGACCACAGGCACGAAGGAGACAAACATCTTTTCCCAATTTTCTCATTGTTTACATGTACTACACATATATATTATATATATATCATATATAGTCACATATATACATATACAATGCAGCTGTTTTATTAGAGTTTTGTAATTATATTCATATAGAATTTATTTGGTATGAAGTTTCTGTCTGGCACATACTGTACATTTAAGTGTATGAATTATGTTAGTTTTATAATTAGAAAGGGATTTCTTTCTTAAATTTTCTTTGTTGAAATTTGAATCTTAAAAGAAATGTTCATTTTGTCTAGTAGAAGATTAGAAAGATGCATAAAATAAATTAGTAATCTCTTCCTACTCTCAAACTCTCCCCGCTTCATTTCCACATTTTTCTATTCATAACAATACACACAAAGTTTACATATTTATTTTTGGTTGTGTTTTGGGGTTTTGCTGGCTTGATTAAAATGGAATCCCTATGACTCATGATTTATTTTCCTGAACTATATTCAGTATCTTGTAATAACGGGCTTCCCTGGTGTCTCAAATGGTAAGGAATCTGCCTGCAATGTAGCTCAGTCGTGTCTGACTCTCTGTGACCCCATTGACTATAGATCACCAGGCTCCTCTGTCTGTGGAATTCTCCAGGCTAAAATACTAGAGTGAGTGGCCATTCCCTTCTCCAGCGGATCTGCCCAACCCAGCGACTGAACCCAGGTCTTCTACACTGCAGGCAGACTCCTCACCATCCGAGCCACCAGGGAAGCCCATTATTACAACATACGGAATATAATTCAGGAAAATAAATCATGAGTCATAGGGATTCCATTTTAATCAAGCCAACAAAACCCCGAACACCAAAAATAAAGACCTGGGTTCGATCCCTGCGTCAGGCAGATCCCCTGGAGAAGGGAATGGCTACTCACTCCTGTATTCTTGCCTGGAGAATTCCACAGACAGAAGAGCCTGGTGGGCTACAGTCCGCATGGTCACAAAGTCAGACACGACTGAGCGACTAACACACAGACATATACATTTTGTAATAACATATAGTGGAAAATAATCTGAGAAAAATCTGTATATACCTGATTCACTTTGCTGTATAGCCAAAACTAATACAATATTGTAAATCAACTATATATTTCAACTTTAAAAAGGAAAAAAAAAGAACCAGTAATCATATAAGTTTCAAAAATATTCCCCATTCTACTGTTTGTTTTTTGATGTTATACAGTTATGATGTTTAGATGTAGTTTTAAAAATCACTTTAATGAAGTGTAACTTACATACAGAAAAATGAACAGATCGTAATTATACAGGTTAATGATTTATTACAGTGAACAAAGCCATAAAACCATCACCCAGATCAAGAAATAGGACGATATCTGCAGCCAAAAAATTCTCCCATTGTCCTCCTTTATTCACAATGCCTTTCCTCATTCCTCACTTTTAACAGATATGGATTAATCTTGCCACTATTAAGATTTATATATGTACACATGTTTTAAACACACTATGATTTTGTTTGATGTGCCCAATTTTCATTTACCTAAAAATGTCACCTTTTTATTGCTTTTTTCCTCTATTTTCATATTTGTCTTTTCACACGGTGTCACTGTCCTTCTGCCTGAAGGACTGTCCTTCTGCCCTTTAGCACATTCATTGATTTGCCTCTGCTGATGACAAATTCCGTCATCTTTTATTTGTGGGAAAATGTTTACATGCTTTACCTTCATAAGGGTATTTTTACTGAATATAGAATTTAATGTGGAGCACTATACCAAGGTCATAGGTGTGGCGACCTCTACAAAGGTCACAGATATGGAGCCCTGTACCAAGGTCACAGGACAAAAATCTTTAGAACTGACAAAGCTCCATAGCAACTGTTGCTATGTGTACCCCTGGCCTAAACCACCGTTCCCAAACTCCATATTAGGTAAAATATCCACCCTATAGCACCCTAATGAATCATCTAATGCCACCCTTCCAGCAGGAATTTTCTTTGTCTTGAGGCTATAAAACTTGGACACCTTCCTAAAGGAATTGATCTTAAAGGAAACCAACCCTGAATATTCACTGGAAGAACTGATGCTGAAGCTGAAGCTCCAGTACTTTGACTATCTGATGTGAAGAGACAACTCATTGGAAAAGACTCTGATGCTGGGAAAGATTGAAGGTGGGAGGAGAAAGGGATGAAAGAGGATGAGATGGTTGGATGGCATCACCAACTTGATGGACATGAGTCTTAACAAGCTTTAGGAGATAGTGAAGCCTATCGGAGCTATAGGCTCCTATAGGAGCCTGCTGTGCTGCAGTCAATGAAGTTGCAAAGAGATGGACTTAGCGACTGAACAACAACATAAAAATTGGCTACTGACATATGAGAGGGGTTGGCTTTCCCTGATCTGTCAAGAGGTCGACCTGTTGCTTTTGCAGTGCCCTCTTTATCTCTGTTCTTTGCTTTTAATAAGGACTCCCCCTGATAGCTCAGTTGGTAAAGAATCCACCTGCGATGCAGGAGACCCTGGTTCGATTCCTGGGTCGGGAAGATCCGCGGAAGAAGGGATAGGCTACCTACTCCAGTATTCTTAGGCTTCCCTTGTGGCTCAGCTGGTAAAGAATCTGCCTACAATGCAAAAGACCTGGGTTCGATCACTGGGTTGGAAGATCCCCTGGGGAAGGGAAAAGCTATTCACTCATGTATTCTGGCCTGGAGAATTCCATTGGACTGTATAGTCCATGGGATTGCAAAGAGTCAGACACAAATGAGCAACTTGCTCTTAATAAACTTACTCCCTTCTGAACTATTCTTGTGCTCTTTTCTTCATTTATTTTTGTTGGTTTGTTTCTCTGTGCTTCATTCTGGGCATTTCTTCTGATCTCTCCTTCATGTCACCAATTTTCTCTTCATCTGTGTCTATTACAATATTATCCATCCAAAAAATTCCTAATTTCAATAGCTCTTATCTTTAAATCTGAAAATTTCAATGGATTATTTTGATTTCTTTTGTTCATTGGTGAGCTTTTCCATATTTTCAGGTAATTTACCAAAAATATTAATCATATTGACATGTTGATCTGTGCTTTATAAAGCTTCAATCTTTAAAGTGTGAGAAATTCCTTTAAATGTTCTATACTATAAAGTCAGTACACTTTACACCTATATTTATTTCACTGTAATAATCTGATGGTATTATTCTGTGGTCTTCAGCACGAATTTGTTTCTTTCTACAAAATATTTTTAATATTTGATAATTTTAATACAGTCACTCAATCCTTTGATATTCTATTCATTTGTACATCATTATAATGTCTTAGTGGGTTTATTTTTATGTATTGTACTTAGTAATTTGAGTGTAATCTTCAGACGAATAATTATTTATACTTTTCATCCTAGAAAAATTTCATATTGTAGCTCCTGAAAGGGCTTCCCTGATAGTTCAGCTGGTAAAGAATCCACCTGCAATGCAGGAGACCCTGGTTTGATTTCATGGGTCGAGGACTCCTGCATTGCAGGCAGATTCTTTACCAACTGAAAAATTACTTCCGCACCATTTCCTTTATGATCACTTTTTAAAACATATTAGCAGAGTATTTTGGAGAAGGTAATGGCACCCCACTCCAGTACTCTTGCCTAGGAAATCCCATGGACAGGGGAGCCTCGTAGGCTACAGTCCATGGGGTCGCTAAGAGTCAGAAACGACTGAGAGACTTCACTTTCACTTTTCACTTTCATGCATTGGAGAAGGAAATGGCAACCCACTCCAGTGTTCTTGCCTGGAGAATCCCAGGGACAGAGGAGCCCGGTAGGCTTCCGTCTATGGGGTTGCACAGAGTCGGACACGACTGATGTGACTTAGCAGCAGCAGCAGCAGCAGTAGCAGTAGCAGAGTATTTAAATCTAGGCTCAAAGTCTCTTAATTTCTCTTAAATGTTTGAAATCGTACTTACATTTTTTGTTTATATCTGATGTCTCTTCAATATAATTTTTAAATTAACCAATTGTCTTTTCTCTTTGCCAGCCTTGAGCTGCGGTGGTGGGGGGGGGGGGGCGCGGGGGGACGGGGAGTGCTCCGCAGAAAGAGAAAGGCAGTGGAACTTCCCTCAGCAAAGCCGATCCCTAGGAGAGGTGAGCCTGCTGTCGGCCAACCCAGCCCCTTGGCGAGCGAGACACAATCACACGCTACAGGGGTTCTGTCTGAGCAGTTCCACTTTATTGCCACAAACTCTTGGTTTATATAGGCAAGCAGGGGGTTTTGCGAGGGACTTTCCATAGTTGCACCAATCATGTTAAAGGTCAAATCATCATGTGCCATAGTTGCACAAATCACGTTAAAGGTCAAATCGTAATATGCCTTCATTATAACAGGAGTCTATGGTGATCGTGCGCTGTCCACGTGCACGGAAATCAAGAGAGCCAATTAAAAACTTTAACATAGACCACGCCCCTATCTCTTCCGCCAGGCGCCATCCTAGTTTCCCACTGCAAAGCTAGCCCTTCTTTTAAGGTTTCCCATTTAGGGCCCCACATTGAGCCCTGTGTTTTATTACTTTTCTTTTTTTAAAAAAAAATTGTTTATTTATTTTAACTGGAGAATAATTACTTTATAATATTGTGATGTCTTTTGCCATACATCAACATGAATCGGACATAGGTACACATATGTCCCCCTCATCTTGTCCCCTCCCCTCCCACCTCCCCCCATACCCCATCCCTCCAGGTCATCACAGAGCACTGTTTATAACTTTTCAAATACTATTGTTCAATTCCAAGAGTTATGTCTTCTTATCCACTAATATTGATTTATTTCAGCTTAACTTCAATTTTATATGATTTTTATGATTTTATAAGTGTAGTTTTTCTTTTTATACCTTGGAGCTTTCCAAATAAAGAATTTGATGTCCTGTGATTTTTTTTCATGAAGAGTAAATTAACATTCAACTTGATTTTATTTTTATGTATTTTTAGCATTATATTATTTTTAAGTATTTTAGGATATTGGTTAGTATGATCATTTTAAGGCAGAAAATTCTTTTTCTGCTCCCCTCCCCCACTTCATCCTTTTCAGTGATTACCATTCTGGATTTCAGATTTGTGGCTATCTGCACCTAAAACCAAGTTTAAATTAGGTCTAAAAGTCATTCAGGACTTCTGAGTTGTAGAATTATTGGGAGATGGGACATTCAGCCAATAGGAACCAATATATCAATATTAATATTAGGTTCACCTCCCAATGAGAGGTTTTTATCTTTATAATTCATCTTTCCCTAAAGATTCATTACTGAATTTGCCAGATGGGCTTGCCTTTTGAGTTGGAAAATTCCAACTCAGTCTCTTCAAGTTGCTCCAACTCTGATATCCATGTGGCAAAAAACCATTGATGTCCTATTGCCCTGGATTATTTGGATTCCCTCATACCACTTCCTGCTTTGGGAGCAAGAGCCCAGAATGCGCCTGGATTTAGCTTCACTCACCGTTTGTCAGTTCTGTTCTGTTGATGATCCGTGAAGATATTTACCTTGGCTTTGAGCCAGGCTGTTTGTCTTCAGTTTTGTTTTTTTATTGTTGTTGTTGTTGCTTATCATTCCTACGTGTCTGAAGTAGAGTAGGATTAAAGGATAAAATTACCAGGTCATCTTGGTCAGAACTCATTTCCTTTTCTTCATTCTTGAAGAACATTTTCTAATATTTCAGTTCTCTGGTTTCACACACACCCATACACACACTCTAGGTATATGAAATAGTTCATTCATACACACACATACACACATATCTATGTAGGCATATCAAGCTGGTTTTAGAAAAGGCAGAGGAACTAGAGATCAAACTGCCAACACCTACTGGATCATAGAAAAAGCAAGAGAGTTCCAGAAAAACATCTATTTCTGCTTTATTGACTATGCCAAAGCCTTTGACTGTGTGGATCACAATAAACTGTGGAAAATTCTTCAAGAGACGGGAATGCCAGACCACCTGACCTGCCTCTTGAGAAATCTGTATGCAGGTCAGGAAGCAACAGTTAGAACTGGACATGGAACAACAGACTGGTTCCAAATAGGAAAAGGAGTCTGTCAAGTCTGAATATTGTCACCCTGCTTATTTAACTTCTATGCAGAGTACATCATGAGAAACGCTGGACTGGAAGAAACACAAGCTGGAATCAAGATTGCCAGGAGAAATATCAATAACCTCAGATATGCAGATGACACCACCCTTATGGCAGAAAGTGAAGAGGAACTAAAAAGCCTCTTGATGAAACTGAAAGAGGAGAGTGAAAAAGTTGGCTTAAAGCTCAACATTCAGAAAACGAAGATCATGGCATCTGGTCCCATCACTTTTAGATGGGAAAACAGTGGAAACAGTGTCAGACTTTATTTTTGGGGGCTCCAAAATCACTGCAGATGGTGATTGCAGCCATGAAATTAAAAGACACTTACTCCTTGGAAGGAAAGTTATGACCAACCTAGATAGCATATTCAAAAGCAGAGACATTACTTTGCCGACTAAGGTCCATCTAGTCAAGGCTATGGTTTTTCCTGTGATCATGTATGGATGTGAGAGTTGGACTGTGAAGAAGGCTGAGCGCCAAAGAATTGATGCTTTTGAACTGTGGTGTTGAAGAAGACTCTTGAGAGTCCCTTGGACTGCAAGGAGATCCAACCAGTCCATTCTGAAGGAGATCAACCCTGGGATTTCTTTGGAAGGAATGATGCTAAAGCTGAAACTCCAGTACTTTGGCCACCTCATGAGAAGAGTTGACTCATCGGAAAAGACTCTGATGCTGGGAGGGATTGGGGGCAGGAGGAGAAGGGGATGGCAGAGGATGAGATGGCTGGATGGCATCACCGACTCGATGGACGTGAGTCTGAGTGAACTCTGGGAGTTGGTGATGGACAGGGAGGCCTGGCGTGCTGCCATTCATGGGGTCGCATTGAGTTGGACATGACTGAGCGACTGAACTGACTGACTGATGTCACATATGTGAGCATAGATGCATTTATATAGATATGTATTAATTCATTCATTTATATATATACAAACACTCAAACAGTTCATTTCTACACACACATATACAGATCTTTATCAACTTACTATGGGGTTCTGTCCCATAAACCCATCATCACTGGAAATACTGTTAAGTTGAAAATGCACTTAATACAGTCATAGAACATCATAGCTTAGCCCGATCTACCTTAAAAGTGCTCAGAACACTTCCATTGGCCCAAAGTTGGTCAAAATCAGTTAACACAAAGCCTATTTTAAAATAAAGCATTGAATATCTCATGTGTTGGTTGACTACTATACGGAAAGTAAAAAACAGACTGATTGATGGGTCCAGAATGGTTGGGAGTTCATTGTTCACCACTGTGATCACAAGGCTGAGCTGTGGCTATCAGCAGAGACCATCAGACTACATTTCAATGGCCCTAGATAAGATTAGAATTCAAAATTTGAAGCACAGTTTCTACAGAATGCATTTCATTTTTACATTATCATAAAGTCAACAAATTATGTCAAACCACTGAAGTTGGGGACCGTCTATATAAATAAATGACGTGGCACAACCACTCAGATGCCCAGAGTGTGTGCGCGCGTGTGCGTGTGCGCGTGTGCATGTGTGTGCGTGTTTGTGTGTGTGTACATACGTGCGTAATTTGCTTCCTCTTCTCAACAGAGTCATATATTGTGTTTGACTGAGTGCAAGAGAGTCAAAGGAATTTTACATTTATTTTGTTTGGATTAATTTCTTATAAAAGGTCTAATAATGATCATGGCCCTCTAGTGATTCCCAAAATCTACTCTTGAACTAGATTGTCTCTCTAGGGAAGCTGGTACTTGGATTGGGATGAAGTCATCCTTATACCTGACAAGTTGAGTGGAATATGTGGTTGAATTAAATTGCAAATAGTACTCTTTTAAATTTTATTTTCGGTAAAATACTACTTAACATGTAAAGCAGATCTTTTCTCCTTCAGAATGCATGACAGCCATTTACTAATGAATGCTTTTAAATCTACTGCCTGAGCCTTAAGATATAACAAATTATAAATTCATAGTTTTTTTCCCATAAAGATGGATAAAAGGAAGCAGGTGTATAGTAGGATTTGGGTCAGAAAAGTCAAAGCTGTATTTGAAAATTGGAAATGATCCTGTGTGTTAAGCTAGCATTTTCTCTTTGTACACCATTGATTGGAATCATGCAACTTAAGTACTGCTTTGAAGGATCCAAAGAAGTTGTCATCCCTCTCTTAGTGACAGGTAGTCATTTATGATGTTTTATTCCAGAAGGGAGGTCAAGGGAACTGAAGGGAAAAAGAAAGTGAGAGAAGAAAATTTTAAAAAATGAGAAGAAACCTTATTTTGCTTATTTCTTTTATTTTACTTCTCAGAGAAGCCATATTTTTCTTAGTGATTGGCATTTGTACAAGTGGCTTCTTAAGAGCAAAGGCTCTTTGAGAAACTTCTTTGAAAGCATAATCCACCCCCAAATGCATACACTACCATTCTGTTCATCATAATTTGTCCCAGAGGCTAGACTCCTTTTTCTTCTCTTGGTTCTGGTACTACAAATCGGCACTATTGACCTTTCTAGTCTCCGACTTTGACAGATTGCATCCATCTATTTCTTAGCCCTTGGTGTGCAAGAAAACAGGCAACTTTAGTGTAGAAAGAAAGACACTGGCTCTGTTCGTGGCTGGATCCCGGAAACTTACATTTCTCAAACAGTTGACTTTGGGTTCCAGGAAAATAAAGCAGCTCTGAATCTTGTAATATTAATGAGGGAATGGAGGGGTTAGAATATGAGTTTGCTCTGCTTGTCATATTTTTGGACTCTTGATTCTGTTCTTGACCAGAACGTGCAGGGCAGTCATCTCTTCATGGGTTCAGCTGTCTTCTATTTGGGGTGTGAAGAAAGAATGCCATCTATCAGGTCAGTAAACAAAGGACATCGCAGCCATCATGGCATCAGTCACTGACAGTGCACCCTGAGGGGATTCAGGATGGAGTAGAGAAGGATACTGGCCCTAAATAGTTAACACTAACATCAAAGGATTGATTTCAATGAGCCCAGACTTTGCATCTCCCCATATATAGAAAAGCGCTAAGTTCATTGACTTGAGACATCTGAGTTTTTTTCTTTAATTAACAGTAATCTTTCAATGTTGCAGCTATCTGGTTTTTGTTACAAAAATTCCTGTATATACTGGCTCCTCACTCACCTCTTCAGAGCAGTCCCTTAGAGCTACCTGAGAGGCTGCCACCGGGGCTTAAGTCCTCAGCAAGTCCACTGAATAAAACATCATTCTCGACTTCTAGATTCTGTTTTTTTTTTTTTTTTTTCAGTTGGCAGGAGACAGGTGTGTGGTGTAGTGAAGGTGACATGGCAGTCATGTGACCTTGAAATATACATTTATTTCATCTCTGCAAGTCTCTTCCCCTATTCTCTCTATTCACCAGCAGGCATGTACCTACCAGCGTAGATCAAGAAGAAGAAACGAATGAGTGAATGAATGGTCCTCTGTGGCAGCTTGTGGAAGGAACACACTGCTGCAACCTGGGCAGTAAACACTGGTCACAAACACAGACTCCACAAAAGATTGGTGGCATCTTCCAGTCGACGGTTAAGAATCATAGTCTTTCCTCCCAACACGGAAAGATACCAGGCTCTCCCCGAGCTACCACAAGGTGCTGGGCTGAGAAACTGGCACATTTCTGATGCTCCGTGCCAAGGTTAGGTAACTCAGGGTTTGCATGTGACACTGTCATCAGAGGCCACATCTTTTATGAATTAACCCATCTTGTCTTTCTTCACCCAGTTTATTATTTTTTTTAAGAGCTAACACATTCATTTTACTGCCAAAGAATTGTGTTTCTTGTTATTATTTTTAAGTTCTTTCATTCATCTGTGTCAGCAGCTACAGTCCAAACTCCTAGATGCCTGATTCCAGGAAGAAAGTCCTGGAGTAGAAAACAAGGAAGGCATACTTGTGGTGTCAGGAAAAATGTGTTTAGAGTCTTATCTGAGTGCCCCACTGCCCTTTCTAAACAAATGTATTGGATTTCTGCACTTTATTGCTGCCTCGTAGCCCAACATCCAAAATAGACTTCTCTAATTTTGTGTGTGTGAGAGAGTCTCCTTAACAAGTGATCCCATATTGCCTTTACCAGGGAAGGTTGTTAACCTGGATTATTGTACCCAGGCAGAACATCACATGAGGAGCACTCAAGCCTCCCCAGCTCTCAGCATCCTTTTCTCCCCCTGTTCCAACAGTTTTCTGAATCCTAAGTAGGTTGTGAGCCCATAGTGGTGAATGAAATCCTGTCTGCTCTCTCTAAGTCACGTGCATTTCTGAAATACGCTGTTCTGATTGAACAAGACCTTTCTGGGGAAATGACTGACACTGAGTATTCCCAATGGCAACATTGCTTGGAGACTATCTCATTTAATTGTATTGCCAGGTTCACCCATTGCAGTCGCCAGCTGTTGCTCTTTCGTCTGTTGATTTCAGGTCTTCCCCTATTAATAATTATAACTGTATGATGAATAGAGACAGGGGCTTTTATCAGAAACATCCGGCAGTAGCAGAGCTTAGAAACACTTGAGTCGAGAAATGAGAAATAGTAGTCAGTTTCCTGGAGGAGGAAAGCCGCAGATGTGGGAAGACTGCCTCTCTATGGTGCATGCTTAGGAAAGGATCTGTGTGCAGCCTGCAAAGGCCCTAGAAACCTTATGAAAGATTCTGACAGCGGTTGTAACTAAAACTGCCCATTCAGTCCCAAAAGTAAAGCAAGATGTACCATTATGAGGTAGAGTTCTTTTCTGCTCTTTCCCCCCTAAGTTTTCCCCCAATATTCCTAAACCCATCTTCTCCATCTCCTAAGCTAAAGCTGAGTTTTATTCCCAAAGTTCTTGATCTCACTGACTTCTGACACCTGGCTTTTGTTCAGATTTTCAATAGGCATCTCCTCCTGCTAAACTAATCCGGTTCTGTTGTTAGGGAGGGCCCGCGATGTCTCCATACTTTTTGAAAGCTTCCTCATCTAAGGGCCTTCCTCTCTCTTCTGAGTGTGTTTTGTCTTAGTAATCTAGATCTAAACTATAGTCCCTTTGCTCTTTTTCATAAAGAATTAACTTGCCGCCATAACTTTCCTGATGATTTGGATCTCTCAGAAGAAAAGCCACGTGTTGGTAGGCATGGCTTTCCACCCACCTCTTGGCTTCTTTTTCCCTTTCCATCTCCTGGAACAAGTTCTTTCCCTTACTCTTTTTTTTTAAGATTATTATTATTGCTTTTTTTTTTCTTTTTTGATGTGGACCATTTATTTAAAAAGTCTTTATTGAATTATTACAATATTGCTTCTGCTTTATGTTTTTGTTTTTGGGCCATGAGACATGTGAGATCTTAGGGGTCAAACCTAATCCGCTGCATCGGGAGGCGAAATCTTAACCATTGGACCACCTGGAAAGTCCCACCCCTTACTCTTGCAGAGTATCTCTACTTTATTTAATGTCCTTTGGAGTTTTACCACTTCTGTCAAACAGGTGGGTTAGATCATTTAAAACTTTTTTATTTTTCCAGGCAAATGCACAAGGCTTTCCTAAGGAGTTATAATTAACAACTTAAAAATCATTTATTATATTCAGAACGGCATATCTTGCTATGCAAAATCTATTTTCTCCTCCAAATTACACTAAATATTTTCTATTTTTTGAGACTAGTTTGGCTGCTGCTGCTGCTAAGTCACTTCAGTCTTGTCCAACTCTGTGCGACCCCGTAGATGGGCAGCCCACCAGGCTCCCCTGTCCCTGGGATTCTCCAGGCAAGAACACTGGAGTGGGTTGCCATTTCCTTCTCCAATGCAAGAGATAATCAAAAGGCAGCGAAGAAAGAAGGAAATCCTACCACTAGCAACGATAAGAATGGACCTGAAGGGCATTATGCTAAGTGAGGTAAGTCAGAAGAAGAGAAAGGACTGCATGTTCTCACTTATACGTGCAATCCAAAACAAAAACAACGGACAAAATGAACCAAACTCACATATACAGAGGACAGATTGGTGTTTGCCAGAGGTAGGGGGTGAGGGCTAGGTGAAATAGGTGGACGGGATCAGAAGGGACACACTTCCAGTTATAAAATAAATATTTCCTGGGGAGGTATGTACAGTATAGCATGGTGACTGTAGTTAAAAATACTGTTTTTCTTATGTGAAATTTGCTGAGAGTAGATCTTAAAAGTTCTCGTCACAAGAAAAAAGACTGAACTAGGTAAGGTGACAGGTGTTGACTTGTGATCATTTCATAATGCATACAAATATCAAATCATTGTTTTGTACACCTGAAACTCATATAACATTATATGTCAATTATACTGCAATAAAACAGGCACTGGAGGTAGAAATATTCTACCTCTTGATCTCTAGCTATCAACTGCTAGAAAATAGTCATAGTCAATTCAAGCAACAAAAATGGAGAAAAACACTTTCCTAAGCCTATTCATTAAATGAATATTCCTTGGTTACAGCTACCACTTAATGCATTTGCTACATAATTGTCTCAGTTTCAGAAAGAGTAGCTTAATTTCCAGCTTGATTGTACTGAGCATTCAAGATCACGATATGCTAGAGTTGAAAACGATGGATCTTCAGTAGGGTTGATCTGAAGCTTATCTAGTGAAATACCCCCATTTTACAGATGAAGAAACTGAGCAAAGGGCATGTTGACTTGTCTCAGGCCACATAGTCAGTCCCCGGCAGTGTCAGGGCCCAGCGCCCTGGCATCCTGATTCTCAGGTCAGTTTTTCCATGCTGTTCCTCAGCCAAAGACCATGATCTAAAGTAGTGACCGCTCAGTGTACTTTTCCAAATGGGTCTGGATGGTTCTCCAAATGGAACGGAGTATGATTCATGCATCTTATAAAATAGCCAGAGTTAGATTAACAGAGGGTGTATTGAGATGTAGAACATAATTAACACGGGACCTAAAATGAATACATGGTCTGTGATGTGTCGTAATACTGAAGACCCCACCTCTCCCAACCCAATAGTTACACAGTATTGAAGAAAATGAGGCAGGAGGTCTATGTCTGGTAAACCTGACAGACTAGACACAACCTCAGGCTTTATATTGGGTTTAGAATTGTTCAAACTGGTGCCTCATTCTTGATGGTCAGCCACTTAGTTATGTGAGTGGGTGAATGAAACTCACTCAGTCGTGTCCGACTCTTTGTGACCCCATGGTTCATACAGTCCGTGGAATTCTCCAGGCCAGGATACTGGAGTGGGTAGCCTTTTCCTTCTCCAGGGGATCTTCCCAACCCAGGGATTGAACCTAGGTCTCCTGCATTGCAGACCAATTCTTTATCAGCTGAGTCACGTTATGTGACCTTGAGCAAATCACTATCTACTCAGCTTGACTACCTGCCCAGCAGGGATAATAGTACCCAACTTCCAGAGTTTGGTTCTTTTCTGAAACAACAGAAACAAAAATATATAATATATATTTATATACAACAAATATACGAACACGTAATATATACATGTCCATATGTAATGTACATATACTGAGCAAGGTATGCACTCAAAGATTCTTAGTTTCTGTCCTCTCTTGTCATCCCAATTCTACTTGACTTATTAATCTCACCTGTTAACCTTATTAGCTCATCTATTTCCTAGATATTTTTTCAAAATAAAATTATTATACTTTTGCACCCCTTTGAAGTCAATAGTACTTAAATACTATCTCAGAGAAACAGTCATTCCTTGTTCTTTCTTTTTTTAAAGAAAATACTCATTTGTGATATACCTGTCACATAGTCTTGAAGAATAAGGAAAGTTGGAGGATGAATGACTATTTTCCAGGAGACAGGTAAAGCATATTTGGTAGATTAATTCCCAATTCACCTTCTCAGAGGAAAAGGACAAAACCCTCATTTACCAAGATTCTAAAGAGATTTTCAGACGAGTCCCTGGCCAGTCCCACATCAGTCTTTGTTTCCAAGCCTTCATTCCCCAGAGCTTGGTTTTCTTGACCGGGTCCCAAACCTTTTATTGAATGGCAAGAAGACTTGAGGAAGCGATTGCTGACAGTCACGTGTCTGGTGGCACTCCACAGAGGCATGGCGTTCGTGCTTATCAAGGAATCAATCTTTTTGCCTATCATCCTCTTTTTCCTCGGAAGAAAGCTATCTATCGCAATTACCTCATCCAGAACAATTACCTCACTTTAAACCCTTTATTCTCCAGAGAAAGGTGTTGGGAAGCAGGTAACAACTTGACCAGAGAGATGGATTTTGTAAAAGTACTGTATTGATGTTGAATGTAGGCAGTGGGGAGCCGTTGACAACTTGGTCTTTCTTTCAAACCAAGACTTCATTTTCTTTTGGGTCTACCACGCCCAAGGGGACACACATTCTGACCAGCTTAGATACCATTTGGAGGGGGCGAGGCTCAATACTGCAAGAGAATGAGATGCCTTGCCTATGCAGCCTTGAACTCAGGGCCAAACCCCCAGGGGTGTTCTTTGCTCTGAAACTGTGTGGCCCAAGGCAGTGTCTCTCAAATGACTCTTTCTGCAGGAGGGAGACTAAGAGGCAACCACAAGGTACTTTCAAAAGCAGTTAAATAAAGATTTGACAGTCTATTCAAAACAAACCACAATTTGAAGAGAAGTCTTCTTTCCTTCTTACAAAGGCCCAGCACGTCTGCCTTTCCCTGATGCTCAGGAGAAAGGCAATTGCCAGGGCCCAGATTAAAACAAAACAGGAGCTGTCAGAAACGAGGTAGCTTTCTGAAAAGTTGGGGGGATTCCAGGGTGATTAGAACCACAGACAAGGAAATTGGGGGAAAAAAAAAATCACATCCTCCGAGGGCACCCATGATCCCCCACCGCTTTCTATATATTCTTGCATATTTTGTTTAGTGTAATAATGGGTTTATTCCAGTGATATTTTTTTTCCCCACTTGGCATTTGAGTCTTTTTTTTTTTTTTTTTAATGCTTCAAGAGTGTTGCCTGATTTGATTTTTAAAAATGGAAGCTAGAGAGGCAGGGCTGCGAAAGGGCTCAAAGTTGAACAAAACAGTGGTTTCCAGGAAGCAGGAGACTCAGGCTGCCGAGATGCTCACATCTTTCTGCGCCGAGTTCGCCTCTAAGAGGCCCGCCGGCTCTGCTCGCATCTTTGGAGCACGCGTGACCTCCGCGAGCCCCGCTCATGCCCCGCATTCGCGCTCGCTCAGCCGAGGCTTTTTCGCGGAGCGTGCGGGAACCTGGGGCGGGGCGGGGGGCTGCGCGCAGCCGCCGCGGGGCTCACCTGCGCCTCCCGCCGCCCGCCCCACCCAGCGCCGAGCGGCCGGCCGCCCCCGCCCCTCCCGCCGCCCCGCCCCGGCCCGGCTCATTGGCTGCCGCTCGGAGGGGAGGAGAAGGGGCGGCCACGGGGGTCTCATTAGGGATGCGGGTTCCCTCCTTACCTCCCTAGTCCGGATCCCGGCGGCGGCGGGAGAGCTGATCGCGAGCAGTGCGGAAGGGAAGGCGGGCCACTCCGGCAGTGACCGTGGCGGCGTCGGTCGCCCCGCCGTGGGAGGCTATGGGGACGCGCGCATCCTCTGGGTGCCCAGCGCGCGGCGGCTCGGAGCGCCCTGCCCCGCTGCTGTAGGGAGCGGCCGTGGAACAGTCACTTGCTGAAGACCCCCGGGACCCACTCTCCTCGGCCCCCCTGGTTCGCCGAGCCTTTTCCGGGGCGCGGAAGAGGACCTGTACTCCTAAGCGGGGCGAGCAGTATGGGGAGAGCGGCCGCCGCAGGAAGAGGCGCTGGAGGGGCGCGCCGGTGGCTCCCTTGGCTGGGGCTCTGCTTCTGGGCTGCGGGGGCTGCGGCTGCCCGAGGTAAGCGCGGGGCCCAGCGGGCGGGGCGGTGGGACGGGGGGAGGCAACCGATCGGGACCCGCACCGATGGCCTTGGCTTCCCAAGTTGCGTCCTGCACCTCCACGCGCGCGCGGAGCGCAAGGGGTGGCTCTCGGGTGGAGGACCTCCGAGGGGACCACTGTCTGTCTCCCACCCCAAGTTTGCGATCAGCTGCAATCCTACAGGTTGCTGGGACCGCTGGGCCCCTACCCTGCCTCGATTCTCTTCGTTCGCTCCCTTTTCCGAGCCCTCCCCAATTGCTGCAGACTGGAGTCCGCCGCTCTCTTCACTCCAGTCTCGCTCTCTCGAGTCCACTCGACTTTCTTCCGAAGCGAGCCCGTTCTCGGGTGGGCACCCGGAGGGGTGTCCGAGAGCTCCTGGGGAGAAGGGACCGGGTACTGGGAGACTCGGTAGGGTGGGCTTGAATGGAGATCGCGCCTTTTCCCTTTGGGGAGCAGCACCTAGGTTGAGGTCCGCGAAGCTCGACTCGCCTTGGGCGACAGCAGCCCGAGGTCGTGGGCAGCACTGGGCTATCTTTCGAGAAGGCCGCCGTGTGCCCGGGAAAGCTGCGTGCGCGGGCCGCGCGTAACTGCGCCTGCAGTGCCGGGCCGGGTTAGCAGTTGGCCCTAGGCCGGTCACCCGGCGCCTGGTTTCCCTACCGGGTGCCGGCTCTTGCCCGGGAGCTCGCCAGCCGGGGCCCCTGAGAGGCAGGGAAGCCGCTGCTTCTTTCTACGTAGAAACGTAGACCCCGTTTTTCCTGGTTCCATAGGACTCCAGCAGAGAGAAATTTTGCAACTGGTTTCAGCTCCACCTTGAGCGAGGACGGGGAGCATCAACTTAAAACCCGCGGACTTGTTTGAAGGTGATCAGAGGCAGGGTTACGCATAGCTTGAGGACTGTGCCTTTTACCTTTGAAATCACCAGGAAGCTTCTCCTTCCCCCTCTTCTTTACCTTTCTTTATTTCCTGGGTGTCATCCATTAGGCTTAGAATTTGTAAATTACATTCAGTGACTTACCTAACGCTGGTCTGTCGGGAGGTAAAACTGACCTGCCCACCTCATTTCCCTCGAACATGCTGTGAGTAGCCGCGAGACAGAAAAGGGTGGAAAGGGTTGAGGATGATCATAAAAGAACCAGTATCATTCAAAAAACTAACGGTGTGTTAAAAGCAGTTTTGCTGCCTGGAATGAAGAATTAAAAAAAAAAAAAGGTGGATAGAGGTTTTTCCCGTTTTATGATCCTGTTCAGTGACTATTTGCATTTCATTTCCTGAAAAGTCCCCCCCTCCCCCAGTGGAGTAGGCTTTTTAAAAAGCAGAAAAGGCTTAAAAATGAGCCAGAGATTGCACACACTGATGGTGGGGAGCATAGTTCTTTTCCTTGCTGGAAGAAGCACAAGCTTCAGCCATTTAATTTACTACGGAGAATGCCTCCTTGCAAAGTCAGCTCTGAGTTGTTTTTAATACACTGTTCTGGGGGAAAGTGGGCCTTTTCTGTCCTGAATGTTGATTTTAAATGTCTGAGTTTCCACTTGCTATTCTATGCTGAGTACCTAAGAGTGACTGATGCCACATACTGACCTTTGGAATTTGGTTGATGGGTCTGTCTTGAATCTAGCTTGAAACAAGAGGTGCGGACCTGCCAAAAAGCCTCTTGGATGGAGTTTTGCTGGCTGTGAAACTAAGGCTAGCACCTCTTGTCGGCAAGCTGTTCTTCGGAGGACTCCTGGAAAACATACTGTACACTCTGCAGGCTTATTTACAACAAATGTCTTGCGCAGATCATAGTAATGTTTAAGACACATGGAGTGGAGCTGTACATCTGATTAATATTTCCCTTGTAATATTTTACTTGCTGGGGCAGCAAGCCCATTACCTTAAGCACCTGTCAGAGATTCCCCAAGAAATGAGCAGTAAACAGGCTGCAAAATCTGGGAAGCCGCACGCACCTGACTTGGGACAGGTGGGCACAAGTAAGAGTTTTTCAGAACAAAGGGTGGGTTTCAGTGTTACTTCAGTTCTCCCAGCCCAGGAAGGTGCCCTTTCATTGAAAGCAAGATGAGGTCTCCCTGGGGACGTGTTTGCTAAGTTTTGTCTCTGGGGTTGGCCTCATGTCTTTCTTACTTACCCAGGTAAATAGTTTTTTTGTGAATCTTCTTTGCACATTGTTTTGAGCCAAGCTTCTCTGCCTTCCCTAAACAACAGGATAGACAGAACTATGCTCTTGACTTTGACTATATAATACTATTCAACAATTCAGTAGCCATTTCTTTACAATTAGCTATATTTGTTTCCAAAACAATTGTACCAACTCAATTCCCTCCCCTTTTCTTTCACTCCATATTTAAAGTAAAACCGTCTGAAAATCGGAATGAGATTTCGGATGATTGGCTTTGAATGTCCTCAAAGAGGAAGATACTTGGGGCAACAGACTGCCTGAAGAAACTACGTTCTGGTTCTCTTCTTTGTAAGTTAGACTGACGTCTTCAGATGTATGTTCCTGCTGGAGAGCATACTGTAAGGAAGGCACTTGGGTACCATGATTACCGTATATTTTAACACTTTCCAACTTAAAAGAAAAGTGATTTAAAAGTTGTTCATGACCTGCCAAGTGCTAATTGAATCCCCATCATGTTGTCACACTGATTTGTTTTTGTTCTTTGAAAAAAAGGAGCGCCGCTGTTGATCTGGTTAATTCCTCTGTTAGACACTGTACTTAGGAGATTTCCCAGTCTGAAGGCAGGGAGGGAGATGATCTCAGATAGGCTGAGCTTTCACCCAGTTTCTTTAAAAAATTGTTCTGGACAATGCAATCTTCCTTACCGTAACCATAGCAATGCGTTTAGGGCAAGAGAAATACACGTCTGCTTTATGGGCATAGTAGGTCATGTGGTTTATGCATACTTAAATCCATTTACCTCCCTCATTCCTACAGTTTTAAATCCATTTTCACTTTCTCCTTAATAAACATTATTACTGCCTCCCCTGCCCTACCTTCTGTTGCTTTTTCCTCCAAAATCTGCCCCTCCACAGAGGGCTATGAAGAAAGAGCCTTTTCTCCCAATTTCTCGATGGGTTTTTCTTTTTGTGACTCTTGGATTGTGCTCTTAGTTTGAGCAGTCCAGTGACACATTCTTTTCCTACCCAACAAAAGCTTCAGCTCAGGAAATCTCTTTAAGTATCTCAGTTGTTAAGAAATTTCATTGTTTTTACCTGGCCATATAATAGCAGCACCTGTCACCATTTTTTAAAAAAATATTCTTACTAGGAAAAATGTAATGTCAGCCTTCCATTCTTCTCAGTCTTTGAGTGACCTGTCTGTGGTTTAAGTGGTACCCTGCAGGCTGGGAAAACCTGTGGAGCCCCAGGAATCCTCAGTGAGTTCCATCAAAACTCTCTAAGTGGGACTGGTAGGTCCATACCCTGCAGTTGCAGTAGTTGGGGAAACCCTTTCCTGTTGCCTCAATGACTCATAAACTTTTCACCATCTTCCATCCACCAAATAAGGGCCCAGCTTTCAAGGTTTCTCAAGAAATCGCCTGTTCAGGAGTTCATGAAATTTGATATCACTTCCTTGGGTCTGTCTTCTTTTTAAATATGGAGGCTGGAGACCCAGACCATAGGGGTTATAGTCTAATCCCAAAGACAGGTGTACGAAGAAAGACTTATTCCATCACATGGAAGGTGATGGTGGTGTTACAGGATGTCTTCTGAACGGGCAGACACAGGTGTTCACAGAGCCAGAACGTGACCCCCTTCTTGTTACACCTTAGCCATGAATTCTGATTGTCCCTTTCACCGGGTGGTACCACTTGACCCACTGCGTTGTTGTCTTTTCTTCTGTCGTGCTTATTCAGCTGCCTTCATGAACAAACAGCCTCGAATAACCAAAGCGAGCTGTCTTCCGTCATTCTTGGCCACAGGCTCTAGGTCAGGGCACTTAGCTGCTCACCCACTGGTGTGTTCAGTGCCCGCCATTGGCAGGAGACCTATCATTGTGTTGCTGCTACTCTTTATATCATGCCTGTTCTTTAAGAGAAGGTGTTTTTGCAGCCTTGCTTGAATATTAAATAATACTAGTAGTGACCGTATTTACGAGCTTCCCTGGTGGCTCAGTGGTAAAGAATCCTCCTGCCAATGCAGGAGATGTGGGTTTGATCCCTGGATTGGGGATGATCCCCTGGAGGAGGAAATGGCAACCCCCTCCAGTGTTCTTGGTCTGGAGAATCCCATGGACAGAGGAGTCTGGTGGGCTACAGTCCATAGTCTCAAAGAGTTGGGCATGCACTCGCACCTTCGTTAATTACTCTAAAGAGTTTTACATGTGTTAACTCATAGAATGCTTAAAATAAGTCTTTGAAGTGAGCGCTCTTAAGATTTTTCTGTTTAAGACAGGAGAACAAATTAAGACAGAGAGGTCAGATTCCTTGCTCAAGGCCACGGAGTTTATTCTGCGGCGGTGCCTGGATTTGAACCCACGCAGTCCTGCTCCAGAGCCCACGGCAAAGAGGCTTTTCTGAGCTGTGCCGAAAGCAAAACGGCTCTGATATTTTGGTGACACGAGGGCTAAAATTATCTCTCTAACTATGAGATTTGCAGAAGAATTTAGAGGAGCTTAAATAAATCTATAAATGTATTCAGCTACATCTCAGAGATTTATGTTGTATGGAAACAGCCACCCTCTCACCATTCAGCTTAATATACTTTGGGATCAGATTCACACTTAAAATTCCGAGCGCCAGCTTCTAATGTGATAGCTTGCCCACCCCCCCACCCCCAATTTTGAATTTCAGCACAAAATATTGCTCTGATTGAATACGCCATCCATGGAACGGCAGATCCCAAGAGACTATTTGTTGCCTGTCTTGTATTTTTAGCCTTGTTTGCCAGGGAAATGTGAAGCATGAGATTCGAGACTAGATTGTTAACACCAGAGGTTGCTGTTTCTGCTGTTTTGGGTACTCCTGCTGCTGCTTCTGCGAGGCAGATGGCTCGATTCATTTATAGAAGAGAGAGATTCGTTCTGTTTTGCATCTCCACTTTGAGAAGAACTTTTAATTGTTTGGTACCACATTGCGTTGTCTGCTCTTATTGTGCGTGTACACATGCTGTGCGTAGATAACGGGCAGAAATTAGGCGGATGTTCTTGTATTCAGTTTGGACCGCCTTAGAAATCCACGGCGCACTCTCTCCTGCTTCTTTGAAAAGTGGATTTGTGCACAGGATGGTGGGGACCGCGTATGTTGTTCTCCACACCCCCGCCTTCTCTGGACTTCCCTGGACTAAGAAATTAGGGGCAGAAAAATTAGGGTTGTGTTGATGGGGCTAAAGTAGAAATCAGAGGTGGAGTCCACTTGTCGGCTTACCTTAGACCACGACAGGATGTAAACTGTTCCCTGATGTTTCTCATTGTCAAATGTTTCTTAATACTGTTTCCAAGAGGACAGGAATTCAGGGAGGCCTCTGTTTCTGATCAGTTTCTTCTGACAGTTTCCTTCCTAATTAAGGAAGCCGGAAGCCAAAAGCTGTCTTCCAAGTGAGGTCAGTTACAGCCTCACTTAAAGCAGGTATTGACTTTCTGCCCCCAGATTTCTGGTTCATAAAGTGCTAAAGAGCCTCTCTCCCCAGAATGAGAGACCTTGACACTGTATATGCTTTCGCTGGAACTTGGCTTATAAGGATGGGAGGAAGCATACGGGGTAATTTCACTGCAACACCATGGAATTTGACTCAGGATGGGTTTTACAAGATGTGTTGTTTCATTTCCACTGAATGGTGTAACTTTTCAATCAGGTAAGTCCAAGGGAAAATGACATTGCAGACATCCCCCGAAGGTAAGTGATTTGACAGACAGTCATAGGAAGCAGGAGATACTAGAGGTTAAAGCAAAGAAATCCTGATGACTTGAAGGGCCCAACCAACATTGGGATGATTAGGCTTAATGTCATTCATAGATTTTACTATAAAAGCAAGTGTATTTACGAATGTTGGATGAGAAGATTTGCCTCTGAAAGAAATTTGTTTCACATTTTGTGGAGTTGTTTTCCTGAGATTGGTGGTTCCTGCCTCGTCACAGTACTTATTTAGTAGTTACCGTCTTTATTTGAATTTAATTTAATAAAATCTCCTGGAAGAGGAAGGGAAACCAAATGATCACGGGTTATGAAAGCTAAGCTGGTAATATTTGAAACACACAAATCAGGGCTTTTCAAATGTTAATGTACATTTGAATGCACATCTTGTTAAAATGTACATTCGGATTCCCTAAATCTGGGGAGGGGCCCGACTTTCCATTTTCTGACAAACTTCCAGATGACACTGTCTGACCATACTTTGAGTAGCAGGGCCCGAGTTTCCATTTTCTGACAAACTTCCAGATGACACTCACTGTCTGACCATACTTTGAGTAGCAGGTCATGGATGGTAGTAATGCAAGATAAAGAAAAAAATTTGGTTTTAATTTTCAGTATTGCTTTTCACTTGGAAGACAGTATGAAGCAGAGCCCTATGTAAGAGTGTTGCAAAAGTGCTGATAGAAGAATAGGCAAAGACAAATGTCAGTTTTAACACAGAGAAATGTAGAGCCACTTATAAAACATTCAGGGAGAGCCCCATTCTGTTGGAGATTCGTGTCTTGCTTCCAGCATTTGGAACGATGGGTGTAATATTTTCAAAGGCTTGGGTTTTGTTTTGAAGTAATGGAGGATTTATGTCTGTGCCTGTTTCATTAAGAAGAAACTGAGTCCCCCAGAAGTTGAACAATTTCCAGAGTTTTGTTGAATAAGGACCTTTTCCACCTCTTTCATCTTATCATATCTCTTGATTTGCGCAGTACTTAAAAATGATCCCGAGTTCAGGATGTTGAAAGTGAGGCTGTACTGAAGGGAGAGGTTGAACAGAGACAGTTGGTTAAAAACAAAAGCAGAGGAATGTTCATGTGGGGTGCATATGCTCCCCAAGCAACTGGATCCTGACTTGTGGGAGTAGGTTTTGGGTCCTCCTTTGCTGTGTCTACTTGGCAGTGGCCGTCTTGCTTAATGTTATTTAACCCAGCACTGGCAGGGCTGGCCCCATAACACATGCTAAACAATATTTTTTACTTTAACCTTATTATGTTAAGGTATAAATAATAATAAAGATATCATTTCTAAAATTTACTCAATACTGTGATAAAATACTCAGGAAAATTTAGTTGCCATAAATAAATAACTGTAACAGGGTTTTACATACGTCACCCCCCCACCCACAACAGATTGTAAAGCCTACATTCCTGGATTGCATGTGTGCATGCTAAGTTGTTTCAGTCATGTCTGACTCTTTGCAACCCCATGGACTGTAGCCCTCCAGGCTCCTCTGTTCATGGGATTCTCCAGGCAAGAATACTGGAGTGGGTTGCCGTGCTCTCCTTCAGGGAAATCTTCCCAATCCAAGGATCAAACCTGCAACTCCTGCATTGCAGGCAGATTCTTCGTTGCCGAACCACCAGGGAAGCCCCACACTCCTGGATACGTTATTCTAAAAAGATGATTAAGTGTAAGATGTGACACTATCACGGAGGGCTGTTTTGAATAATTCATTTGCATGTAATTTGACATTTTTAGGTCCATTCACAGTTGGGATAGTTTTGTATTTTTTATATCTACCCTGATATGGAACAGATGATGAAATTAAGGTTTAGAGACTTTTTTTTCCCACCCAAGGCTGGACAGAGTCATAAATAGCATTAGGACCAGATGCCGAGTCTCCAAATGGTTTCTGGGACTTTCTGACTACCTTGTCAGTCTGTTCTATTTATTTTGGTACCAAATAGGTTGATGGCACTTAAGTTGGACCTTACAACATTCTGCTCATACTACTTTTTGAGACAGGACTGGGAATCCACGAACAGGTGTGATAGAAGGAGAAATAAATGGGTAAAAAATGTCAGTGATACCTGTTGACTTCTTGGTTTATGTGGTGGTATGTTTCTCATGGTTATGAACATAAGTGGTCCCATCTGGGAAAGGGAACAAGTAGAAAGGTGTCAGGAATGACAGAGGCAAGTAAAACTGTGAATATATGAAAAATAGTATACTGTGTACCGTAGTATGTGCTTCCCTATTAGCTCAGCTGGTAAAGAATCTGCCTGCAATGCAGGAGACCCCAGTTCAGTTCCTGGGTGGAGATCCCCTGGAGAAGGTATAGGCTACCACTGTTGTATTCTTGGTCTTCTCTGGTGGCTCAGATGGTAAAGAATCCGCCTGCAGTGCAGGAGACCTGGATTTGATCCTTGAGTTGGGAAGATCCCCTGGAGGAGGGCATGGCAACCCACTCCAGTATCCTTGCCTGGAGAATCCCTGTGGACCGAGGAGCCTGGCGGACTACAGTCCATGGGGTCGCAAAGAGTAGGCCACGCCTGAGTGACTAAGCACACACACGTACTGTAGTATGGCCTCAGTGGCATGTAAACTATCCTGAGGAATTTGCTAACTAAATTTCTTAAAGGGATTAAAATTTAGTTCATTAAAGTAACATCACAGTTTATTCTTCTGCAGTTTTATTTTAAAGATGTCATTATAGGCACAAAGCACCCTTTAGAAATACAGTCCTGGCTTCTTAATCTGAATCTCTTTCTAAATATATTGTTTATTATTATTGGGTTGGCCGAAAGATATGTTCATAGTTTTCAAACGACCCTTTGGGCCAACCCAGTAATCTTGTGCTTTTTACTCTCTGTATACAGTTTAGAGATAAGATTAAAGTCTTTTGATTTGTGCTGCTGCTGCGTCACTTCAGTCGTGTCTGACTCTGCGTGACCCCATAGACGGCAGCCCACCGGGCTCCCCCATCTCTGGGATTCTCCAGGCAAGAACACTGGAGTGGGTTGTCATTTCCTTCTCCAATGCATGAAAGTGAAAAGTGAAAGGGAAGTTGCTCAGTCGTGTCTGACTCTTCACGACCCCATGAACTGCAGCCTACCAGGCTCCTCCATCCATGGGATTTTCCAGGCAAGAGTACTGGAGTGGGGTGCCATTGTCTTCTCCTTTTGATTTGTACCTGGAAGTTATCTAGGAGGAGAAGGGGACGACAGAGGATGAGATGGTTGGATGGCATCACTGACTCAACGGAGACGAGTTTGAGTAATCTCCGGGAGTTGGTAATGGATAGGGAAGCCTGGCATGCTGCAGTCCATGGGGTCACAAAGAGTTGGACATGACTGAGTGACTGAGCTGAACTGAACCGTGTATTTGGACTTGAAATAATAGTTTTCATCAATGTATCTTTAAGAACTATCTCCTCTATGTTTGAAAAATAAATAGAAAAAAAAATACAGACCACAAAATAAAATTCTTTGCTGGAGAAATATATGTGTTGTAAGCCTTTTGAAAGGAGCTGGGAAAATTGTAACTGTCCTTCATCTGAATAGTCAACCCTTGTATCTCCCTCAGCCTGTGGACCTGCAGCTGTAGTGATTGCCAGAAGCTTGCATCAGGAAACTTACAAAGTTATCTCCCTTCAAAAAAAAAAGAAAGGCAATCAGGAGGTTCACAGGTTTTGTCAGTGTTAGGTATGGGGGGGGGGATGTAAGTGTTTGGGGGGTTTGCTTTAAAGAAAGAATGGTTTAAAAAATATGTCATTTTTTTTTTCACCTTGGAGCAAAGAGAACATAAAAATAAAACCCCACCCGGCCATCCCAAATACAGAAATGAAAACTAAAACCCATTGGCTATTATCGCAAGTTTAGCAGACAGCTTGAAGTGCACATCCATCTTGGAGAGCAATGTGAAAAGACAGCCCTCCCCTATCATATCCTGCAGCAGACAACACCATCACTTGTGCACTCAATTATTAATAATTGTCAAGGGGATAAGTGCCTTAATGTGCAGATATCTGTATGTATGTATTATATGTTAGTAGAATGTCATATATCATCATTGCAAACATATCATTAAAGTTCTATGCTATTAATTTAAGTGCCATTAATAACACTTAAACTTGAGATGGAGACACAGTTTTGACTTGATCGTCAGGTTCTTAATTTGAGTGCCCCGTTTCTTGCCTTCTCCCTGATCTTTTCCATCCAACCCCCAACAACTCTCAGTCTCCTCTTGTTCCCTGTCTCCTCACCAAGTCAAAACTGCCTTCCTGGGACTGCCCTGGCTGTCCAGTAGTTAGGACTCTTCCACTGCAGGGGGCACGGGTTTGATTCCTGGTCAGGGAACTAAGATCCCACGTACCATGTGACGTGGCCAAAAAAACCCAAAACCCTGCCTTCCTATTTAAGCAGTGTGGTGGGCTGCAGATTAAAGGCTGCATGTCCTGCAAAGGTCACTTTTTTCCTCTGGTTCTTTTATTTTTAAAATGAGAAGAGACAGCATTATCATCAGACTTCCTTCCTGCTCTAATATTATTGTATGATGCTACCTGGTTGTTTTAAGTACCATTTCTTCACAGTATTTTTGGCATATCAGTAGGCATTTCATGGTATTTTAATGTGTCAAAACCTTTAATAACAAGTACTCCGAAAGAATTTTTAGGGCAAGTTAGTAGGACTTCAGGAATGTTGGTGAGCCTTGGCTTAAGTGTTTTCAAGAATCATCAGTAAAAGAAGTGTGGTTTTTACATATGAATTTCTCTTAAATCAGTGGTTGTAAACTATTGCATGCGTGTGCAACTCCAGCAGCAGAAGTAGGGTGAGTGTGGAAAAGGGCCGAGTGGGTTAGAATCCATCCACGGCAGCCCATTGTTGTCCATTGTTGTTGGACGCATGGACCCACAATTGCTAGGCTGACTTTTTATTTTTTAGCAGCAACCATCTATATGCTATTTCATGGTAAATTTCTAGATTTGAACCTTTTTCCAGTTATTTTAGTAAAACACCTTTAATTCAAACAAAAGTCACAAGATACAGCACTCAACCTTCCAGATTGTCTCAAGACAAGGACTTTTGCCACCTTTTATTAGATTTAAAGGATCAGGGAATCAGTTGGTCCTCATTTCAATGATGGTCTTTGAGCTCTGCTAATAAAGCTTTTGCTAGCTTTGTGGAGGAGTGTTGGCTATTGTCTTCCTTTCCTCTTTCGTTTTCTTGGAATTTGATGACCATCTTTTAGTGTTTGGCTTGCTTTTTCTTTGTGTGTGTGTGTATCCAGTGTCGTTTTTAGGTTTGCTATCCCCGTGAGGTTTTGATATAGCAGTCTATATATTGGGTCGGCCAAAACGTTTGTTCAAGTTTTCCCATATCTGAACGTTTTGGCCAACCCAGTTTGTACAGAATTGGTCTTTTTCCTATCTAGAGAAATGTCATTAGCATTTGAGGAGCATTGTCTAAAAGCAGAAAGCATGTGAGTGGCCTTGTATTTAACACAAGATCAACATTAATTTGATCAGTAAGTTCCTATGTGCAGCTGCATCCTATTTGTAAAGAAGCGTCATAAAATTGTATTGCTGAAAATTTATAGAACCCTAACATGTCTAGTGAGTGAGTGTTAGTTGCTCAATTGTGTCCAACTCTTTGTGACCCCATGAACTGTAGCCTGCCAGGCTCCTCTGTCTGGAATTCTCCAGGCAGGAATACTGGAGTGGGTTGCCATTTCCTTCTCCAGAGGATCTTCCCCACCCAGGGACTGAACCTGGGTCTCCTGAATTTCAGACGAATTCTTTACCATCTGAGCCACCAGGGAAATCCCAAAATGTCTATGCTGAAGCTCAGATCTCTGCATAAGCAACTGAGGTCTAAAGAAGCAGCGTAGATTACTTGCCTTGTAGGAGGTCATTTCTATGAATGTTTGCCTATGAACCCAGATCTTCATTTTCTCAGTGTTCTTGCCTCTTCTCCTTTTTGGATCCATAATAATAATCACAATCAATAGAGGCACCAAGGAATTCAAAAGAGTGATACCTGAGACTAAAGCCTATTGATTATTTCACCCTGCTGTTAAAGGATGTTTCCCTTTCGTTTAAAATTTTTGTTCTTCTAAATACCTTTGAAATAGGATAGATTTTTCATCTTTGGTGCTGTTCTGAATCTTAGAACGATGAGGCTGTGGTTTAAGGGGCTCACGGTTTATTGTAGCAGAGCTAATGAATATCGTATTACATTATTATCTATATTACATTTTCTGTATCTACAGCATAGATTGGTTTTGTGTTTTTATGAAATTTAGGGTGAGTCAAGCTTTTGTTCCAATACCTTCTGCATCTTTGGTAAAAATTTTGTTCAGTCAGCATGAATTCACTAGAAGACCCTAAATATGTTCTAAGAGTGATTATTCAAAATTCTGTACATAGGATGAAGATAGTCGCTTCTCTTTGGCTCAGACTGTGTGATGTTACTGCCAAGAGTTAGAAGAGAAAACCTCATGCTTTATCCAAGGAAATAACTTTAGTGTTAATATTTGCCACACAACTCCTAATTCTTCTCTGGATAAGGAAACTGCTTCCACTTTCCGTGTTTCCCTATTTAAATCTGGATATTCAGGTGTGGTGAGAAGGTAACACTTTCCAGTTGTAAGGGTGAGCTAGGTCCATTGTGATGAGGTGGTGTTAATTCAGATGGATTCAGAGGTTGGGTGCTTAGAGGACCACTAGATGGAGCAGATTCTAAATGTGCACAAGTAATAGACTTCCTGGGTAGGAAAGTCCCCTGGAAAAGGCTACCCACTCCAGTATCCTTGGGCTTCCCTGGTGGCTCAGACGGTAAAGAATCCACCTGCAATGTGGGAGACCTGGGTTCGATCCCTGGGTCGGGAGGATTCCCTGGAGGAGGGCATGGCCACTCACTCCATTGTTTTTACCTGGAGAATCCCCACGGACAGAGGTGGGCTCCAGTTCATGGGGTTGAATAGAGTCGGACACAACTGAACGATTCAATACAGCAAGTTGACTTGTACTTCTTAGAAGAAAGATTTTTGAGGCTGGCAACAAGTTGCCAGTGATACCCTCAAAAGGTCATGAATTTGGATCCAAAGAGAGTGACTGGATGTAATTTTAAAAGCCTCAGTTGCTTCCCCTTCTTGTCATCTCTGGTAGTTTTTTTTATTTTTGGCCGCATGTTGTGGCATGTGGAATTTTAGTTCCCTGACCAGGTATTGAATCCTCACCCTCTGCAGTGGAATCTGAGTGCTAACCTCTGGACCACGGCCGTGGTCCAGAGAAGTCCCATGGATCTTTATCTTATAGTGAATTTTGCAACTCTGATGGCCACAGTAACTTGCAAAAAACAATCCCTGTAGTTGAGCTGGAGCTTATAGACTCCAGTGACTCTGTAATGATTATTCATGTTGAAGCCACCTTGTTGGGAAAGTGTTAGACATGGAGGGTGTGGAAAACTTCTGATTCTTGGAGATTAGGTGTCAAAATATTCAGGGTTCAGTTATTTTTAGCAGTTATCAGTGAAGGTTCTTGCTGCTGGAAATGATTAGGTTTTAAAGCTGCAAATTCCCAGCCATCACCCAAAGGACCCCCTGCCTGCCCCCCACCTTTTCTTTTTCAGAACTGGTAGAAACGCTGACCTCTGTGATATTGTCACCCAGGTTAAGTGAAAATATGACAGAGAAGTGCTTTGAATGTGTATGCCTACTAGCTTTAAAGTTTGAAATTGATATTTAATATTTAAGCAGTTTCATTGAAATATAGTAGATTGAAAAATGAGCACCAAATGTTGAACGTCACCTCTATTTAGAGAGATATGTATGTGTGTAATTTAAATTTTGAAGAGAAAATTTAATCTTCATGTTCTCAATCAGCTGATGCCAAGACCTCCATCTCAGAAAAATTTACTCAGCATCTCGGGGGAGAGGATCCACTGATACTGTCTTTAAATTCCTCAGGTGAGTCTCAGTTTGAGAACCAAAGTTTGAGAGCCACTAGTTTAATGGGTGCATTGATTGCGAGCAAATGTAGAAACTGATCCTGTTTTTGTTTTTCCTTTGAGATTTAAACAAGATATTTGACAATCCTGGTCATAGCAAAGTGTAAGGGATTAAGGTGGCCACCCAGGTTTCTCCTCCCCATTAAATTAAGCCTTAGATTTTCATGTTGGATCACAAATAGCTTGGATGACTGGCATTGGATAATGGTACTCAGCATTTCAGTCTTTAGGATGGAGGAACCGAGGTATTGATCAAAAGGATGTGATTAAATAAGAAACATAATATAATAAAGGAACAGAGTTTTAAGAACTCAGGGTTGGAGGTTGCACCATATGTTTCCCTTCCAACAAAAACTCAAGGGCCACAAATGGAGAGTCCTACTAGCGCTCATCTAACATCTCCTAGGTCCAGGATATAAGTGATAAGTGATCACATTTATAAGTGGATTTATATCTCTGTGCTCATCGTGGTGTTGGATGAAGGCAGCATAGTCCCTCTTACAGTGCTGGGCTGGCCCCATCGGCACTGTTGTTGTTGACGGAGTTGGGTGGGAACAGCTGGTACCTCTTTGCCAATTTAGGAACTATGACATAGCAATTCTTTCTAAAGCAAGTGTTTCTTAAAGTTCTATCTTTCTTTGTCTGTGAAATCGAATAATTTCGTGACCAATTATTGCACATGAGTTTAGTTCAAAGAATCAAAATGGGTATCTGTGCACTTCACTACCATATTGATAGAATGTTATCAACCCTTGACTCATCTCTGTGTTTCTCCTTTATTCTCATCCCGCTGGTTCTCCTTCAGAAATAATATTACCTGAATTTTGTGCTTATCATTTCCTGGTCTTTAAAACTATTTTAAACAAATATGTAGGTACTCCTAAACAGAGTTTACTTTTGCTTCTTTTTGACGTATATTTATAGTCTTCAGCAATTATTTTTTTCACCCAGTATTAGTTTTCAGCTATGTTATATTGAATCACTTCTGTCCTTTACAATATTTTTTGCTGTGACTGAACCATAATTGACTTATTTATTTTACTCTCAGTGATATTTGGCTTATTTTCAGGTTGTTTTTTTCTATTATGAAAAGTGCTACTAGGATCATTCATGTACATGTCTAATGGTACCCACTTTTCAAGTGTTTCTCATCTGAGAGTAAATTAATAAGACCCAGAGCATGAATATGTTAGAATTTCCAGATAAGCCACAGCATTTTTCAAAGATGAGTTCTCATCACTTCACATCAGCCAACGGTTAATATTTCCAGGCCTAGAGATTTCTGCTAATTTAGTGGGTATAATATGATTATCTCTGAATGGACTTAATTTCCATATCCCTGATTACTAATGAAGTTAAACATTGTTTCATTTATTTCATTGCCATTTATATTTCTTCTATAAACACCTACTCAAGCCTTTTGCTCATTTTTTCTATTTGTCTTAATGAATTACAGGAGTTTTAAGTGCACATGTGTGTGTGTGTGTGTGTGTCTGTGTGTGTGTCTGTGTGTGTACGTACTAAGTCACTTCAGTTTTGTCCAACTCTTTGTGACTCTATGGACTGTGGCCTGCCAGGCTCCTCTGTCTGTGGGGATTCTCCAGGCCAGAAAACTGGAGTGGTTGCCATGCCCTCCTGCAGGGGATCTTCCTGACCCAGGGATCGAACCCACGTTCTGCGGCACTGGCCAGTGAGTTCTTTACCACTAGTGCCACCTGGGAAGCGTGCGTGCGTGCGTATTTTAATAAGCTTTAATATGTCATATGTGGTTGGAACTTCTTCCAGTTTTTTTTAACTTAACGGTATTTTCTGATGACTTGAAATGTTAATGTTCTTATGAACTCAGGTTTTAATTTTATGGTAATCAGTGTTGTCAGTCGTCTTACGCTCTTTTGTGTCAAGTTTAGGAAATCCTTCCTGAATCTCATGAAGCATATTCTTCTATAGTCTAAAATTTTATATTTTGGTCTTTCGTATTTATGCCTTAATCTATCCAGAATAGATTTTATTTTTTCTGTGTAGAGTTTGAGTTAGGGATTTAATTTCATTCTTTCATGTGAATAACCAGTTGTCACAGAACCATTGATTGAGGGGGGTCTCCCTCCTTTTTCTAATGATCTGTAGTGCCATCTTTGTAATGTATGAAAGTTTCATAGATGCTCGGGGAGTGTTTTAGTCTGGGGTTAAGTGTTCTTCCAAGAACTTTTCTGGTTTCATCTCCCATTGCCCTTTCATGTACCTCCTCCTCATCCAGACTCCCTGCTGTGCTTCAAAATTGTCTCATCATTTCCTTTGCCTTGTGCCTTTTCTCCTTTTCTTATGTCTCACATCCTGCCTCATGCTGCTGTTTTTAGGTATGTTTATTTCTCTTTTGCTTCACATTTTGTATCAGTTTTTGAAAGCAGGCTTTGTTTTGTTCATCTTTGATACTTGGGAGCAGAAGCTGGTGTCTTTTACTGAATAGCTATTTGATAAATTGTTGACCTAAATTGTATCTTACAAATTATCCAACCAGTCTCATTTTATTTGCCCACCTACGATCATTGGGATTTGCAGCGTTTAAATGCAGTGCCCAAGGTCATAGAGCTTGGTTGGTCCCTGACTTTTTCCCTTGAGCTTATCCTAGAACACCTTTCATTATCAGTTCTGTTAGCACGGGGGAGACTGATGGGCTGCCGTCTATGGGGTCACACAGAGTGGGACATGACTGAAGTGACTTAGCAGCAGCAGCAAAGAGCTAAAGTATCAGACACTGTCCAGAAATAGGAACTAATCCTGAAAATCCTGGAAAACCAACACACGTGGCAGGTCCATGATCCCTTGGCTTGTTGAGTCAGTTCTGGACAGTGATGTTCACACCACCTCCAAATACTGAGCATTTCCCAAACATGCTGTACTGGCTCCCATCTCTGGGCCCTTGTTCATATTCCTTGTTCAACAGAACTCTTTTTATAGACCACTGTTCACGAGTCTTCTGTACTCCTAGAGATTAATTTCTTGTTGAATGCTCTGTTTCCATACTTTGACATCACTTCTGTTCTTCTACCAGTCAGACAGTATTTTAATTTATTTTTTTATTAAAAAAATTTTTTTTTCTTGATTTTTGTCTCCTTAGAGGTGAAAGGCTGTTTACTATTCTACCATGTCTTCTCAGAACCTAACCTAGGGCTGTGTCTGCTCCAAGTTAGGGTTTTTAATATATAATTTTTTTAAAGTTTATTTATTTTGGGCTGAGCTGGGTCTTGGTTGCTGTGTGGGTTTTTCTCTAGTTACAGCAAGCAGACATTACTCTCTAGGTGCGGTCTGCAGTATTCGCATTATGGAGCAAAGGCTCTAGGGAGTTCGGGATTCCATAGTTGCAGCTCCGGGGCTCCAGCACAGGCTTAATCGTTACGGCCCACAGGCTTAGTTTGTCCTTAGCATGTGGGATCTTCCAGGATCAGGGATTGAACCCCGAGGCTCCTGTATTGGCAGGTGGATTCTTTACCACTGAGCTACCAGGGAAGCCTCTAAGTTAGGTTTTTAAGATGCTCTATATGCAAAAACCAAACAAGCCAAAAACAAACAAAAACCCCACAAAACCTTCAAGTAAGCTTATAAATATGTCCTGTCTTTCCACCTTTAGATGTGTGATTTGGGTGAAATCAAATTTTATTTAATTCACCTATTGAATGCTGGGAACTTCTGAGCAGGAGAATATCCAGAAATGGAGTCGGGGGCTAGCAGGGGCCGACACAGGGTGTCTAGGAGCCGACACACTCTTCTCCACCCTTTTAGTTGCATGTGGGCTGCATGGTTAGAGCAACACAGCTAATGAGCCTGGAGAGCTTTATTTGTGCCTATTCCAAATAGTTTTTTGGGTGAAAAAAAAATTTTTTTTTCTGACTTAGAAGGATGTTCTGTGCTCATTGTAAGACGTTTGAAAATATGGGAAGATACTAAAGAGGACAGAAATCCCCAACAGAGCATTCAAAAATAGCCACCTTACGGGAGTTCTTATGGTGCCTCTGGTTGTTGGCAGATCTCTACTGGTCCCTCCTGTTCTTCATCTTTTGAAAGGAGCACGTTACCTAATTATTAAACCGGATGCGTTAGTTCAGCTCACCTTGTCTTCTCAGAAAGTTCACATTGTCGTGGCAGACTTAGTGGCTCCTTTGTGTGTCTTGTGTGCTTTGGATAATGTGAAATGATCACGTTGTTATCTTTTCTACAACTGGCCAGAGCTAGTGTACATACCCTTTGTTGTGCCCAAGATCATGAGTAGCAACTTCTTTAGAAGAGTTACACGGTAGGGCTTTGCGTTAACTGAACCAAGATATACACTTATTTTTTTATCTCTTCAGTATGAGAAAGGCAAAGTGATTGAAGTACTCCTTTGACATTCAGAACAGAATTTAAAAAAATTTTTTAAACTCTTCAAGACAGCTTTGACTGGTTTTATCTCAGCATCAGAATGAATCAAACTTTGGCCAGTGTGAGTTCTGACTACTGTACACTTGGACACAGAGGGATACATTTATTAGAATATTTATTGTTCTTGTGTGGTTGGGGACTATCTCAGTTGTGGTAAAGTCTTATCTCTAGGTAGCCAAGAGCAGTGATCACATTACATATGCTCAAATTATATTCTGTGTTGTTTTATTTCTTGGAGTTGAATAGGAATTTTCCTAGGCAAAGTTAATTAAGATTAGAGCAATTAGTCATTGCCAGGTCCCCTTCCCACCTTCTTAGGCTAATTTATTAATAAAATGCATGTGAAGTAATTAAGATGTAGAAAATGAAAATCAGAAGACCATATATTTTGGCATAGCATGACATAACATAATCTCACTTCATCCATCTCTCCATCACCACCCTCTCTAATAGGCAAAGTACTTACCTCCAGAGTGAAAACATCAACAGTTCCTCACCTATCGAAGTGTTTCCTCTATGTGTGTGTATATACGTAATGAATCTGAGTTCTGTAGCTGGTAGTGGTTTTGTAGTGAGCTGAATGTCTGTTTCCTCATTTGATACCTGCTGACAGGGGCAGTTTGTTTTCTGAATCTTTGAATACTGTTTGGCCTGTTTTAGTAATTCAAGGAATATGTGAAGAGTAGAATGGATGAATCATTAGCACCACAATGAGTATTTGTGTGTTAGCTGAGCTCTGACTTGATAATTATATGTTAATGTGAATGCTTGCACTGTGTCACCCATCACACTAGAGGCTTAACATATATGTGCTTTAATTCCTACAACAACCTGTGAAGGTAGGCATTATTATCTGCTTTACAGATAAGGAAATTAAAAGTCAAGTATACTTACAGAAGTCCATACTACTGATAAGTATGAGCGTAGGGATTTGGCACAGGTCAGCTTTGCTCCAACACGTGCATTCTTTCTTGCTATCATATCAGGATGCCTTCTAATTTTGACATATGTGTGTCTGTGTGTATATACATATATGTGTATACACACAATGGAATATTACTCAGCCATAAAAAAGAGTGAAATGATGCCATTTGTTGCAACATGGATATACCTGGAGATTTTCATACTAAGTGAAGTAAGTCAGAAAGAGAAATATTAGGTGATATCACTTATATGTGGAATCTATAAAATAATACAAATGAATCTGTATACAAAACAGAAACACTAAGAATACAAATTTATGTTTACCGAAGGAGAAAGGCAGAAGGGAGGGATACATTAGGAGTATGAAATTAACGGATGCAAACTACTATACATAAAATAGATAAGCAGCAAGGATTTGTTGTATAGCATAGGGAACTATGTTCAATATCTTAATAACCTATAATGAAAAATAATCAGAAAAGAGTAACTGAATATATCTTGCTGTATACCTGAAACTGACACGATAATTGTACTATGTGAGTAGTATGAGGAATACAATTTGTATCCTCCAATTTAGGTTTTTGTAATTTTAATACATGAAAGTAAATTTAAATTTTAAAAAATGCCCTCTAACTTTGTATCAAAGATTCCCATGAGTGTCCAGCCTTCTTTGGATATAATACTCCTTTCAAAGCCAGCTATGGTTGGGTTTCCAGAGTAGCTCTCCCGAATCACTGTGCTGTCCATGTGAAACCACCATAGTATTGTATATCAGTTGTACTTCAATAAATAACAATGACAAAGAGCTTTCCCAGTCCCTTCTTAGTCCCCAGGTATGGTTGAGGTTCCCTAAGAAAACGTGTGTTGAAATCCAGCTTCTTGATTCTGTCTTTGGCTCCTGTCTCTGCTCGGAGCAGTTTATCAATTACAATTTTTCCTAATGTGTAAGTGTCCTTGAATGTCAGTCTTGTTTTCCCCTTTGACAGTTTAAGCAGTGAGCATGGATGTGACAGTGTCTGGCTCTCTGGGCCTGGCAGGATGACAAGCCCATTTTGCTGGTCTTATACTGGGGGAGACTGGACCCAATCTCCGTGCCATCCTCAGGGCCTGTCTGTGCTTCATGTACATCCAAAAGAAGATTGCAACAGTAAGCCCCCTGCCATGGATATGGTATCATGTATGGCTGACCTTGCTTTGGGCAAAGAATATGCGTGCGTTGATGTACAAACTAATAATAGTTGGCAATAGTAATTATAGGCCAAATGATTACCTCAGGTAAAATTAGCAACCTGCATTTTAACAGGGCTTTCATTGCCTGAAATTCACTAATAGAATTAACCCCATTGGTGGGTACAGGGAATTCACATGTATTTAATACATCCGTGCATTGTGCTATCCAGATTATGGGACCTTTTAATTTTAGTTCTCAAAGGGAAGAAGCTAAGATTACAGAGAAGGAAATAGGAAGGTATTAGCTAGATTTTCCTGGGTCATTACAGGTTCTAAGTGACGCATCTGAATATTAAAATAAAAAATCTGTTCCAAAAAACATTTATTGAGTATATTTAAGGTTCCCTGGTAGCTCAGACAGTAAAGAATCTCCCTGCAATGCAGGAGACCCGGGTTCGATCCCAGGGTTGGGAAGATCCCCTGGAGAAGGAAATGGCAACCCACTCCAGTATGCTTGCTTGGAGAATCCTGCGGACAGAGGAACCTGGCCAACTACAGTCCATGGAAAGAGTCAGACACGGCTGAGTGACTAACATACAAGGTGTATAGATACTGTTTTTGAAAGAGGCAACAAAGAATATACTTATGAAGCACAGTCTCTACAATCAGACTGAGTTAGAATTTAGTTTCTAGCACTCATCAGCTGTGTGACCATAGGAAAATTAATTAACCTTTCTGTATGCTGGCTCCTCATCTGTAAAATGGAGATAAGTAATAGTATCTGCTACTTAGGGATATTGTGAGGATTAATTAAATTTACACATGCAAAGTACTTACAATTCTCATATGTAATATTTTATCTGTATTTATCACTGTTACTTCCATATTGAATCACTGTGCAAGAGACTGGGATCTAGCAATAAAAGCTACCGTACCTGCCATCGAGGATCTTCCAGCCGAGTGAGGGAAATGCTGGAATCCACTCTACAAGGCATTGTGGGAAATGCAGGGAGGGAGTAGAACTTGGAACATGGGGTTTACTCCAAGGAAGTGTTAACCAGGCCAGCTGAGTGATGAATTTTGAGAAGGAAGGTTTGGGAGATAGAGGACATGCAAGGCAGCACCAATCAGGACAAGATGCCTTCCCTCTAAGAAGTGACTTCCTAGACTTACCCCCAGCTGGCGAGGCATCTGACAGAATAGAAAACGTTATATTCCATGGAGAAATAAACATACAGATGTCCTTGGAAGAGGATTCTGTTTACTCGTTCTGAGGCGTTAAGTCCTGAAATCCCATCCTCTTTATAAAGTAGTTTCTCTTAGTGAGGTAGCAAGGGCAGACGGAAGCTGCAGCCATCCTTTCAAGACACGACTTCTGACGGGAAGGAGAAGGCTCACACCGAGGACCAGCCCTCAGGAAAGGGAGAGCCCGTGTTTGGTGGTGCGGGCTGGTGATCAGGACGGGAGAGGTCGGGAGTGGACCTTGGTTTTACGCACGTGACAGCATGGTCCAGGGTGGAAATTATCACAGGCTAGACGCTCATTCTCATCGTAGCTTGGAAAAGAGTTGATTCCATGAGAAGCAGACCCCACAGACGTTTGAGAGCGGCCAATACCTCGTTTTGTTTTCCAGCCAAGGACTTCAGGGGGCTATATATATATCACTCTAGATGCTGTAACTACTCCCCATCACATGGCTGGCTCATTTTTACCTTTTCCAAGTGAACACTTTAGGCAGACTGATTTACTTTTTTCCCTCCTCTCTGAAATAGAGAAGTGCTCTTTAGCACTTTTACCCTTTGAAAATATAAAATCACTCAAGGGCTTTCATATTTTCAAAGGGCAGAAGCAACTTTAGCGAGAGAGAAGAGTGCAAAAAGCCGACTGATCTTTTTTTTTTTAAGTGCTATAATGAAAACATGTATAAGACACATCCTGCAGGCCTCTGTGTAAAAGAGGTGGCCGAGGTAAAGAGAAGGAGAGGGCAGAGATGGCTGCAGATCTGCAGAGTGAGATGGCTTTCTCTGTGGCTGGGATTTTATTCTTTTCCTTTTTAACTTACTGGGGAAGAAACAATCCTTACCGTTTTCCCCAAAGCACATGCTAAGATCCGCCTAAGTGGTAGCCCTCCATATTTGGCCTTTGTTGGATCTTAGTTCCCAACCAGGAATCAAGCCTGCACCCTGGAAGTGAAAGTGTGGAGTCCCAACCACTGGGCTGCCAAGGAACTCTTCAGCCCTCCATATTTTATTTTTTAATATTTTTGCATATGGACCATTTTTAAAGTCTTTATTGAATTTGTTACAGTATTGTTTCTGTTTTTTTTGTTTATTTTTTTTTTGGCCCTGAGGCATGTGGGGTCATAGCTCCCAGACCAGGGGTCGAACCCACGCCCCCTGCAAGATCCTAACCACTACCACCACCATGGAAGTCCTTGCCTTCCGTATTTTAATTGAGAAAATGATGGCCTCCTTCTTTGACATGGATTTGCCAAATCTCAGACCCCTGAGGATGAAATCATAACCATCAGGAACTTCACTGTGTTATTCCTGAGTGAGTTTTGCCTTCGGCGTGACAGCTATAGTTAATGTCTTCTCGAAGATGCAGAGAGAGCAGTTGACCTGTCAGGTAAGAAACAAATAACAGAGCTACAAGCCAGGGCCATTATCTTAGCTCTGCGCCACCCCTGCGCACGGCTGACACCTCTGGAGCGGTCCATCATTCAAAAGGGCCATATTTTACCCAATGAGGTGCTTACTACGAACCACTATAGAAATGATCTACTAACTCCAGCTTCGTTGGCAGTCCTGGATGAGGGCATTCTGTGTCTCTTTACCTCCTCCCCAAATCACAGCAGAGTACTATCTGCAGGCAAGATTTTACTTATGTTTAATATTAAATGTAAACATCAGCAATGTCATAAGGCATTCCTGGCAGGTATGATTCTTCAATGCTGTGTGCCAGAAATGGGGTCCTCTGTTGGGGACCCCAGGGATTACAGCATTAACCAGCAGGTCCTAGAATTGTCACAGACTTTGTTCTAAGAAAGACATCCAGGACACTGCTGGCTCTTTCCAGGTTGAGTTGGGTTGGAGTCTGTGCATGCGTGCTTAGTCGCTTCAGTCATGTCTGACTCTTGGTGACCCTGTGGGCTGTAGCCTGCCAGGCTCCTCTGACCATGGGATTCTCCAGGCAAGAATACTGGAGTGGGTTGCCATTCCCTTCTCCAGGATTGGAGTTTACTGAAGTTTAAAGCCAATGAAGGATACATTTGCCATTTCAGTGACTCAAGGGTATTATGATGACTTTTTTTCCTTTTATTAAGGCAGCCTGCACTGCTGAGTTCTGGAGACAGGAGGGATCTTCTGAGTAGTAGAGTCCCACTCTTCCCTAGCTTTACTGCAGAAAAGTGATTTAATTGTGAAACCATGTGAGAGACTTTATGATGTTACCTTAGAGAGACTTGCCTTCATCAAAAGGCAACTTAAAATTCATGCACAGTAGCCACTGTGAAGGAATACCTAAGGCTCATAAATAAAACAAACCTATCTTAATTTATGGCTAGGACCTTCTCTACCCATTGAGCTATTCAGACCTCTGCACAATTGATGTTTCTTTCCTCCAGTTATTTCAGTAAAAAAATGAACTCTATTTTATGCCATACAAGCATACTAATAAACCAGTGTTTTGCTGCTTATAAAGGCAAACTGTCACCTGTTAAAATATGTAACTGTCATAGAAAGATAAAAAAGGATCATTTAATAATGATGAACAATGTGCATGTGGCATAAATAGAATCCAAAAGGTAAACAGCAGTTTATTATGCCAGAGCCAGCCAGAGCTATTCCTCAGTGTGGAGGGCTCTCCACTGATCTGTGAGCTCTTCCTTTTAAGGGAAATATAACCTGGCTTAACAGTGATGCCTGTGTGTGTGTATTTAATGGAAGCTCATTGCTGGTGCAAAATCTGGACTGTTGCTTTCATGATGGAAGGGAAAAAGTGGCTTTCAGGCATATTTCCTTAACTGATGAGGAAAATCTTAAGTGTTACTTTGTTTTCTTGAGCTTGATAATAGGGAATGTTTAGACGTTTCATTGTTCAAGTAGTTTTGGAAAGGAGGTTGTGTTTAATTAAGCTATTCAGCTGCTTCTCAGTGTTTGAAGCCAAATATATCCTAGCAAGAGTATATCTGATGTGACTAAATAAAGCTAGTGTTGGCAAAAATAGAAGTGGGTTTATTGTAGCTGCCTGGGCTTCTTGATCTCTTTTTATCGACCCATACAAATAATCTGTCCAAGATACAGCATTGAAGACTCCAGATCTCCTTTATGATGTCAGGGGATGCTTGTAGCCAGTGGACAGTATTCAAGCTGCATCCTTGTACCCTGAATTTTTAAGAGGCACTGAAGGGTTCTTTGGTTTTGGTGCAATGAACAAGAAATTGTAATGAAACTTTTAGTAATTAATACGTTCTTCCCTTGTAGTCTGTTCCACTTCAGGGAACTAAAAACCAGAAGGGTAACCACAAAAAGAGTTTCTTCTCTTCTGGAGTCATTTCTTCTCCCTGTTTCTGGTTAGCATATATTTATATTGACTAAAGTCTTGGAAGTGACAATATGGTCGGCTCAATAAATATTGAATGTTTTAAAGATTTGTATAAATATTTGCCCAACAGACAGGCCTGCCTTCTTAAATATTTGGCCTTTTATGTTAGGTTCAACGTACAATGATTTAAAAGCTTATTCAACTGTTGAACAGAACCATACCAGTTTTAAAAAGTCTTTCCAAGCCCAGTTAAATTGGAAAGCGTTGTATTCAGTGAGTAATAGATTTTCACAAATCAGAGCAGATAAGATTGCACTGAAAGGATTAAGAAGGGCTTCATTGGAAAGCAAGGGTGGGCTAGTTTCTGGGATAGGAATGACCATTGCTTTGTGTCCCAGCTCCATACCCAGGGTCCCCTTCATACCAAAATTTCTTGTCCTGGAAATTTCCCTTCTTAGCAAAATTCTTGAAATAACTGAGTCGTTTGCCAAAGTGACTTATAGATTTATAGCAAAACAATCAATTCATAATTTCAAGTTGGAATCCTGAATATTAGGTCCTAGGGCAAGATTTGGCTACCATCTCATACCCCGTAGTCAAATGAATCTTTCAGTATCAGAAATCTGTTTCTTCAACCCTCATTTTTATTATTCTTACCAAGTTGACAGCAGTTCTTTTTTTGCCTTTATGATAAAGTACAGACTCCTTAATGCGGTAGTTTGGCCTCAGTCTACTCTTTAATAGAGAATTTTTTAAGCCAATTCTTTTTTTGGCCACACTGCTGGCATGTGGGACCGTAGTTCCCTGACCAGGGATTGAACGCATGCCCCCTGCTGCCCTGCAGTAAAAGCGTGGAGTCTTAACCACTGCACCACCAGGGAAGTCCCTCAACTTACTTCTCTAACTTCATGCCTCACCACTGTCCGTTGTCTGCCTTACTCTTCACAAAAATGTACCCTGAGCTTTTCACAGCTCTGTACCTTTGCATATGACTATTTACCAAGACATCCATCTGGCTGACTTCTCTATCAGGCTGTTGAACTCCTACGTAGTCTTCAAAGCCCATTTCAAAGATGACCACCACTGGCAATTCTTCTAATAATTCCATTCGGCAGGACAAATCACTCCTCCCTGAAGCCAGTACTTCAGAGAGGGCATTGCCATGAATGGCAATAAGATAGCTTATTGTAAATTGGTATTCTTCTTTGTTATGAATAGTGGACTTTTTCATTCAACGTAGTGGTGATGGAACTCCCTGTCTGTGGTTTTGTATCCAAAAAGGATGGGTATATTTAGGCTTTAAAAGAGCATTTGAATGTTAAGCCTTGATCGCAGGATAGTGGGATGTGAGAATACAAACCGAATACATCCTTAGCCTGTTAACCTTGGGGCTGTCACCTAATTCTCTAGCCTGTAACTGTCCTATTTGACAAATAAGAAATAATAATATTCTTTCCCTCTGAACTGGATGCAAATTCTGAAGTGACAAAAAATTGACAGAAATTTACCTGAAAATGATGTTCACATGTGGGTTTTTTTTGGCTTGAATTAATACCAGTATTCTTTTTAATACATTTCCTGGAAAAAAGCTGTGTTTTATTTTTTTGTGATGAAGCTTATGTGGGTTGTCCTTTATTTGGTCCAGGAACAAACATAAAGCAGGTCTTGTGATCTCTAAGATCTGGTGACATTTTGGAGAGTAAAAACATGGGCTCATTTATATTCAGCCACAGAATATACAGGCCAGATTTACAGCATGACCTGTAGCTTATCAATTCATTGATCTATTTGCTCAGCACTGCAGATGGTATAAGTGCAAATGAATAGAGTGATAAAATTCCTCCGCAAGCCTTTGAAGTGGAGCTTGCAGTATAATCTCTTGGGTACAGAATATCTTTTTTGGTGAAATGTTGCCAATATAGAGAAAAACAAAGAGAAGACTATATAGTGATTATCCCTATGGCTGTACCAAGCAAGCTTCATTAAATCTCTACTTTGAATCTAGAAATTAATCTTAAAAATTAAGCTTTTTAAATCTATAAACTACAAATTGATTCTTTTGCCCACTCAGCCTATAGGCAGGGCCATCCTGAAATGGAGGAGATAGCATGGAAGAAGGGGGATGACACAGTCTAAAGGGCTTGCCGTGATGGTAAGTAATGGTCTGGTTTTCACTCATCTGCCTGAAATAGGAAGATAGCTTGTAAATACTCCTGTGAACAAATATAAACAATCCTAATAAGACAAGTACAGGTGAAACCAGAAGAAAATGGCAGAGCTGTACTTCCCCAGATCTGAGCACAGATTCCCCGTCATCCAGGTTGGGAGGGAAAACAATAACATTCATACCAGATTTGACAGAAAGTCAAATCATTTTATAGTGATGTTATTTTGACCACAGTTAATAATAATTCCACCCCTTTTGTGGTATGACTGCTACCTAATCATCAGTTCAGTTCAGTTGCTCCGTCACGTCCAACTCTTTGCGACCCCATGGACTCAGCACGCCAGGCTTCCCTGTCCATCACCAACTCCCAGAGCTGGCTCACATTCATGTCCATCGAGTCAGTGATGCCATCCAACCATCTCATCCTCAGCTGTCTCCTCCTCTTGCCTTCAATCTTTTCCAGCAGCAGGGTCTTTGCAAATGAGTCAGTTCTTCACATCAGGTGACCAAAGTATTGGAGCTTCAGCATCAGTCCTTCCAATGAATATTCAGGACTGATTTCCTTTAGGATGGACTCATTGGATCTCCTTGCAGTCCAAGGGACTCTCAAGAGTCTTCTCCAACACCACAGTTCAAAAGCATCAATTTTTTGGCACTCAGCTTTCTTTATAGTCCAACACTCACATCTACACCGGACTCCTGGAAAAACCATAGCTTTGACTAGACGGACCTTCATAGTACGAAGCTAGTGTGATACCTTATCATATACAGTATATTTAAGTGTGGAGGTGTAATAACTAGTAAGGCATTTAGTGTTACATCTTTTTTTAAAAAAAATGTATTGGAGTATAGTTGATTCACAATGTGTGTTAGTTCCAGTGTCCAGCAAAGTGAATCAGTTATGCATATACATACATCTGCTCTCTTTCAGATTCTTTCCCCATATAGGTCATTACAGAGTAGTGAGTAGAGTTCCCTGTGCTTTACAGCAGGTTATCAGTGATCTATTTTATATATATTCAATCCCAGCCTCCCAAGTTATCTCTCCACCCTTCACCTTGGTAACCATGTTTGTTTCTACATCTGTAATTTTATTTTTATTTTGCAGATGAATTAATTTGTACTTTTTTTTTTTAGATTCCACATAGAAGCGCTATCATATGATATTTGTCTTTGACTTTACTGAGTATGACAATCTCTAGGTTCATTCATGTTCCATTATTTTTGATTTTTTTAAAGATTCTGTATCCTTTAGAGAAGGATTGACCTGCATTTTCTGAAAAAGGGCTAGATATTAAAAATTTTAGGCTTTGCCATAGGGTTTAGGCCACAAATTCACTACCATAACTACTTTGTTAATGAGAGCAACCAAAGATACCCCGTTAATTAGATAAAATTAATATGTAGTGGCTGTGTTCCAATAAAAATTTATTTGTAATAACAGGTAGCAGGCAGGATTTGACCTGTAGAATGTACTTCACTAACCTCTGTTAGAGATACATTATAGAAAGGCTTCTGGAAATATGATGTCTGGGACTGGCATCAAAATACTCTGGAAGTGTAGGGGAAGTTTATAGAGATATAAATGAAGAAAGTTGGACCATGTGGTGATAATTATTAAAGTTGGGTGATATATGAGGGTTAATGATGTATTTCTGACTATATATATTTAAATAATAAACCTCCAGAACGTTAGAACGCACCTCATTTTTTTCCTTCAGGATGTTTAAAAATGAAGCTTTCCTCCAGTAACTTAAAAAATTTTGCTGTTTTGGATGATAAATGCTCAGAAGCTTATTTCAGGTTTCTTGAGACCAGAAGATAGTTCGCCATATACCATTGGATGAACAGTTTATTTCTTTTTCCTTGGTACAAATGGCCAAAATAATGTGCTCCAAAGATTACAACATTCAATTGAAATGCATTCCTTTGTTGGCAAGAACTGTTGTAAAACAGATCATAAATACACTGAAGACTTGAAGGAACAAATATTAAAAGACACTAGACCACATGGGAAGCTGGCCCAAGAGTTAGATAAAAGTACAGAAATTTCAACATCTTAGAGCTAATGTTTGTTAGACCATACTCCAGTAGTGAGATATAGAAAGAGCTATGTCAGTTCCTCTTATTGTATAATGAACTTCACCGAATTGAGTGACTTAAGACCACTGCCGTTTTATTATGCTCTGGATTCTGTGGGTCGGGAATTCAGTAGGGTTAATAGGGTGGCTTGTCCGCCACTGAAAGATGTCTGGGGCTTTGGCAGGGAAGGCTTGAATGCCTGGAAATGAAGGGACTGGTTAGGACTGGAATCACTTGGTACTTGGTGTTTATATATTTATGTATTGAGTATTTGAGCTTCCCACAGCATGGCAGCTAGATTTTTTTTTTTTTTTTGACTCACAATAAATTTTTATTTTTATTTACTTATTTATTTTTGTCCATAGCACGTGGCATGTGGGATCTTAGTTCCCTGACCAGGGATTGAACCTGCACACCCAGCTTTGGAAGCATGGAATTTTAACCACTGGCCTGCCAGGGAAGTAGCTAGATGCTGAAAGGTAGCATCCTACTCAGGGCATCTGGAGAGTGAATGTTCCAAGGTAACAGACAGAAGACAGGCTCTCGTGACCTAATCTCAGAAATCACTTCTGTCAGTGTGGATGGAAGCCATCAGAAGCCCACCTAAATTAAAAAGCAGGGGCATAGACCCACGTCTAGATGGGAAGTGTCGAGGTATTAGGGGTCATGCATTAAAATAAAACTGGTTTCCCAGTTGGTGCTAGTGGTAAAGAACCAGCCTGAGCCTTGGGTTTAATTCTTAGGTCTGGAAGATCCCTTGGAGGAGGGCACAGCAACCCACTCTGGTATTCTTGCCTGGGGAATCCATGGACAGAGGAGCCTGGTGGGCTATAGTCCATGAGGTCACAGAGTTGGACACGACTGAAGGGATTGAGCACGCACACAGAAACTTTATGAATTTGCTGATTCTGGTTCTGGCTATATTGAGTTCCTTTTTGCCTTTTTCTTATGAATAACCTTAATAGCAACAACAGCAATAATAATATAAGAGACTGTTGTACTTAATTCGTTATTATGGTCCATTGATAGACTGTGTAATTGTCCTTAGGGGAGTGGTTGGTGTGATTTAGTATATTCTTCAAATTAAAAGTAAAACCTGTGTCCTGTCAGATCTTAAATTATAAGATCTAAGACAGAGCTGCACTGTTCATTTATATTTTTATGAACCTCTTAGCTTTGTACAAGTCTCCAGCAGACGCCTGCTTCATGGCCGTTTAAAACAGTGGCTCATAACATACAGTAAATTTATAGGCAGTCATTTCTTGCAGTTGCCAACTTATGGTACTGTACTTGTGACTGCAATAAAAAAAAATCACTATTTATTTCTTTAACTTTTAACATCGAAATGTGCCCCTAAGGTACATTGTGGAGATACTACTGTGTCGCTGAGGATGGCCTCCTGCCGTTTCTCATCAGTAGTACACATCTGTTTGGGTGAGCTTTGTTTGTAAAATACACAAATGTCGTAATAAACACCAGTGATCTCGTTTAAATTTTATATTGTAGTATAGTCGATTTACAGTGTTGTTAGTTTCAAGTGTACAGCAAAGTGATTCATTTATACACATACATATTCTTTTTCAGATTCCTTTCCCATATTGGTTATTACAGAGTACTGAGTAGAGTTCCCTGTGCTCTGCAGTAGCTTTTTATTGACTAACTATTTTATATATAGTAGAGACACCCCTGGTGTTTTAAGAGATTCATGAATTCTGAACTGTACTTATAGGAAAGTCACTGATCCTAAAGAGGGTGCGAGAGCTTGGTTTCAGATTCTCTCATTTAAATACATGTATTGCTGCTGCTAAGTCACTTCAGTCGTGTCCAACTCTGTGCGAGCCCATTGACAGCAGCCCACCAGGTTCCCCCATCCCTGGGATTCTCCAGGCAAGAACATTGGAGTGGGTTGCCATTTCCTTCTCCAATGCATGAAAGTGAAAAGTGAAAGTGAATTCGCTCAGTTGTGTCTGACTCTTTGCGATCCCATGGACTGCAGCCTACCAGGCTCCTCCATCCATGGAATTTTCCAGGCAAGAATACTGGAGTGGGGTGCCATTGCCTTCTCCAATACATGTATTGCATGCCTCTAATTTTCTAGGTGCTTCTCTAGGCTTTGAGATAGATAGACAGGTTTCTCTCCGCCATGGGATTTCCCTTTGCCTGAATATGCTTAAAATGAGTTACAACTCTAAGGATAGCTTTTTGCAAGCTTTCGTGTCTTCCTCTTTGACTTAGATAAAGATGAAAGCTCTTTTCAGCTGCATTGTTCAGTGTGGCCATGGCTAGGTTTAGTATATGGTCAGTCTACCCACCACTGAATTAAAGGTCCAGAACTCACAGCAGTGGTGGAGAGGAGTTATGGCTCTGCTGTTCTTGGAATTGTTGGATTCTCAACAAAGAAGTGATGTTGAATTGCTGAGTATTTGTACAGCCCCAAACAAAACTGAAAATGATGTTTTTAAAAAATAAGTGTTGCTTAAAGTACAATTTCAGTTGTCCTGCTGAGGAATGTGATCTTTGCTTCCACTTGAAACATTTTTCCTTTTAAGTGTCCCTCATAGAATGGATTCCCTGGGGTGCAGGTACCGAGGATGCTATGGGGTGAGTCGGGGGAGCTGGATTGGAGGAGGGTGAAATCGAAGGATATTGTAGCTGCGACAGAGTTTGCAGAGATTCCGTGGGCTCAGAGTGGAATGGGCCATTAGAATTGTCCCAAATGGAAACCAGTACCTATGACTTTAAATACACCCCCATGGCCATCTTCTGCCGCTAACAGTCCCCAGATCTGGCCTGCCTGTGGGGATGACGGGGCTTACTTTGAATGAGGAAGACTTTTTTTTTTAAGGCTTGTCTTTTATTGAATGAGTGATCTATGCAATTGCCGAGGCCACTATGTACAGAGAAGAGGGGGAGAACTTTATTTCTTGGTCTCTTCCTCCTTGGACAGATTCTTGGTGATTTCCTCCTTCTTGGCCTGGAGCCGCTCTTCACTGCGCTTGCGGGCTTCCTTGGTCTTAGACCTGTGGGCCTCAGCCTGGTCCGCCAGACGCTTCTTGCGAGCCTTGTCTGCCTTCAGCTCGTGGATATGTTCCATGAGAATCCGCTTGTTTTTGAACACGTTACCCTTCACCTTCAGGTACAGGCTGTGATACATGTGGCAGTCAATCTTAGATTCACGATATCGTCTGAGCAGCCGGCGCAGAATTCTCATCCTCCTCATCCAGGTTACCTTCTCGGGCATTCGAGCATTGGCAGTACCGTTTCGCTTACCTAAACCCATATGCCTGCCCTTCCGGCGAGCCAAGGTGTTTTTCCTGCATTGAGCCTGGGAATGGACAGTCACAGGCTTCCGGATGATCAGCCCATCTTTGATCAGCTTCCGGATCTGCTGGCGGGAGTTGGCATCGGCGATTTCATTGGTCCTATTGGGTCCAGACCTTCTTTTTGCCACAGCAAAGGACACTGGAGGCAAGCCTCTTCTGAAGCCTGAGCATACTCATGGCTGCGGCCGCAGCGGCGAAAGGCAGGAAGACTCTTGAGTGAGAAATTAACCCAGGGCTGGTCTCCAACGTCTGCACCGAAGTGCCTGCAGTTACCCAGTGTATTCACAGGGACTCTGCTTGCACTACCAGGTCGAGATAATTCCCAGTTTCCACACTGTGTTGCTTTTTATTCCTTTCAAATCCAGATTTTCAGCAATCGGTATGAAAAAAAGCAAGTATCATATAAAAACCAATGCCAAGCAGAAAAGGAGAGTGGTGGTGTCCACTTGCCCAGGGCTTGAAATTAGAGGGCCCGATGGCTGCTAAGTGGTTAGGACTTGAATACTTAGGAAGTTGTAAACAGTAGGTTGGGTGTCTCTTTAAGACTGTCATGAAGGACTCTCAGAAGTTAGCAAGTTTGAGGAGCTCTGGCCTTAGAACAGTTGTTGGGAGAGAAGGGCTCATCTGAAAGCTGTCAGCCACCAATGCTTCCAGCTGGGAGTATTTTGTCCTGAAGTTGGAATCTGAATGCAATCCCTAGCGTTCATTACAGGGAATGATTATTGAGTAACCTCCTTGCCAGATACAAATCTTAAAAGTCAGACATAGCATCAAACCAAACACTACTTCTTCAGTTAATCTACAGGAGACATTTAAAGCAATCATGAAAGTGTGAAGATGCGTGTGTCCTAAGATTCTCTGGTTGCCGTCCTTCATGTTAACATGTACCTGACAGTCAGGAAGTATGTAGGCATTTCAAGATGGGATCAGGAGGTGTGATGTTAGTGCCCAAGTCCCTGGCTGCAACTTTGTGTTTTAGATCTTTATGTTGGCCTTTGTTAGGTTGAAAAAGCTTATAGCCAGGCCTCTTTTGGACTTAAGGAATCCAGCTTCCCTCAACGGGAGGGAGTTGAGTTCTGAATTTTGCTGTTAAACACTGTTAAAGAGTTTCCTCTATATTGGAAAGTTTCCCAAAACATTGATTTCAGAAGTATTTTTCCCCAGGGAAGTTAGAGGGAAAAAATAGCAAAAACTCAGCTAAAACATACTCAATTTTGAGGTTTTAGTTTTACAACATTGCCCCTTCAGGTGTGTGTGTGTGTATGCGCTCACTTAGTCGTCTCTGACCGTTTGCAGCCCCATGGACTGTAGCCCGCCAGGCTCCTCTATCCATGGAATTCTCCAGGCAAGAATACTGGAGTGGGTTGCCATGCCCTTCTCCAGGGGATCTTCCCCACCGGGATCGAACCCTTGTCTCCTGCATTGGCAGCAAATTCTTTAGCAGTGAGCCACCTGGGAACCCTCCTCCAGGTGGATATATTTGAAAATCTCCTATGTGACAGTTATTATTGGTTTATGTAAATCCAGTTGTTTTTCCATTGTAGCTTGGATCAGAAATCTCTTACCAAGTGACTGCAGAGCCTGAAAAGTTTGTTAAATGTAAATTTGCCATCTTCCACATACGTTTTATTTATAACTCTGGGGAAAATACACGCCTTAACAACCCAAAGCATTTCATTTTTTCGTAGGTCTGCTAGTATGATTTTTATGCCTACTACGGACTTTTAATCAATTTGTAATTTGTTGTTGTTCTTTTTTTTTTGCATACTGATGGAGTATGTGTTTGTCTAATTCAGTTGATTGAGCATAATTGTGGTTTGAATGGTGCTCATGTTTACCACTGAGAACCCCAAATCTTGTCTCTTAAAGTTAAAAAGACCTTGCTCATTACCAGCTGGCATTTAAAGAATAAAATCTTTTCTTAGTCATAGTAATATATAGGTTTCCCCTGATGGGGTTGTGAATTTTTTTTTTTTTTTTTAAATTTTGGCTGTTTTGGATCTTCATTGCTTTGTGGAATTTTTTTTTCCGTAGTTGCAGCAAGAGGCGCCTACTCTGTAGTTGCGGTGGGCAGGCTTCTGATTGCAATGGCCTCTCTTGTGAACCACGGGTTTCTGGACTCATCGACTTAGTAGTTTTGGCTCCCAGACTCTAGAGCAAAGGCTCAGTAGTTGTGGTTCACTACGCTTAGCTGCTCCCTGGTGTGTGAGATCTTCTTGGATCGGGGATCGAACCGGTGTCTCCTGCGTTGGCAGAGGGATTCTTTACCACTGAGCCACCAGGGAAACCCCAAACATGAATTTTTTTAAAAGACACCTTGGGGGAAAAAAAAAAAAAGACACCTTGGGACAATAAAGACAGCACAGTGCAAAAGGACTGCCAGAGTGAAAAGCTAAGAACAAATTGTTTCTTCAGATGATGTAGCGAGTCTCTAGGGAAGGACTTTTCATAAGAACCTGTTGCCTAACTCAAGCACAGCAGTGGTCATGTCCTAAGAAGCTAAACTGCCTCTCAAGGGTCAGGGAGAAAATGACTCACTAGCCAAATTGAATTTGTAACCTGTAACTTATCCGGCTGGTATCGGCAGAGGTCCAGCACCTCTGGGTTCAGTGTGTGTGTGTCTGTGTGTGTATAGGCATACACATGTCGAGCTTCGATGGCAGTGACTGGTGATTTACGACACGTCCTTTGATCAGCCTAGAAACTCCAAATCTCACTGTGAGACACCCCATTTTGTCCTTTGGTGGCAGAGTTTGATATCAATTTTAATTCGTTATATGTCCCATAAAAGACGTTGGTGGTTAGCAGCAGCTTCATCACCTCAAAGTTTGTCTGTCTATGTCTCAAATATTGAATATGTATGTGAACCATAGGCTTCAACAGCCAGAGGGAGTTTTAGTAGGCGAAATGCCTTAGTATAGTGTTAAAAGTATTTTGTGTTTATCAATTCTAAAAATCTCTTTGATTACAATGAAATAGGATGATAAATCTGCACATTTCTTCTGTCACTTTTCTTTAAAATTTTCACCAAATTTCTCTTTATCCTCGTACACTGGTTTCTGTTTTTGTTGCCAGGATTCTTCCCAAAGGCCCAGGGTAGAAGAAATCTAATATTTTGGATTAAAAGTTCATAACATATGTCACCATCTGTTATAAGTCCTAATTTCAGGCAAAGTGTGTTGGAGAAATAGTTTTATAAATTCAAATCAATATTATTGTGACAAAAACTGTGGGAAATCATGTCTTTCATGCAGAAAAATGTGATCTGCATTTCTTGTCTCTGGGGCAATGTAATTGAAAATTGGTATTCCTGTTCTTGGGGCTTCCTTGGTGGCTCAGGGGTCTCCAGTGCAGGAGACCTGGGTTCGATCCCTGGGTCAGGAAGATCCCCTGGAGAAGGAAATGGCAACCTACTCCAGTATTCTTGCCTGGGGAATGCCATGAACGGAGAAGCCTGGTGGGCTACAGTCCATGAGGTCACAAGAGATTGGATATGACTTAGCAACTGAACAACAGTCTTCTTTCTCTTGGTGTATTTTTATTCATGTTTCAGCTCCATGAAATTATGCTTGTTTCATTTTGTTTTCATTATTTTTGGAGTCGAGGTGACAAAAAGTGTGAGCTTTCAAGATCTGCTCTCATTTTGAACATTTACTCTCTGTGTGACTTGGAGGAAATCAGTGTGCCACGGTTTCCTCATCTGTAAAATGGGTATCATGATACTTCCTAGGGCTTGAGCTACTATATAGTGTAACATTTATTTGCCTCTAACAGCTGCTTTGTTTGCATGGCCTACCTTTCACACACCTGTATCTATCAACCAGTCTATATTCCAAATCGTTTTCATGTGTAGTGTAAAATTTTTTCCCTAGTACTCAGACCTTGTGTAGACAGAATAGTGCAGAATTTCTAAAGGATTAGGGGCAGTATGGCCAGAGAAATGGAATCTATGCAAAGTCTGATTGTTTGCTTGGAAGACGGGATAGAGGTATAATATTTCCATTGTGGTTTAATGTTTGATCAGTTTTATTAGTGGTTTTATGGAAATCAGAAATACTGTAGAATGTGTTTTTGGCAGTTTATACATGTTTCAGTGTATATCCATCTAATTGTGCCTTTTTATTTATATTTTTTATTGGAATATAATTGCTTCATAATGTGTTAGTTTCTGCTATACAGTGAAGCGAATCAGCTACATGTGTACATATACCCCCTCGCTTTCTGAACTCCCTTATCCCCACTACCCCATCCCACCCCTCTAGGTCACCACAGAGCATCAAGCTGGGCCCCCTGTGCTGTACAGCATCTGCCAACTAGCTGTCTGTTTTACACACGATGGTGCTTTGATGTCAAACCTAATTTCCCAGTTTATCCCACCCTCCCCTTCCTCCTGTGTGGACACATTTGTTCTCTACATCTGCATTTCGATTCCATTTTTCAAGTCCTCTGGATAAGTTGTCAGAACAAGGGATTATACTGATTGCTTCATAACAACATGGTTATATTGGCCACGAACTTGCTCTCTGAATGTCAAATATTGACATGTAACAGATCAAAGGTTAGATGTGTGAAAGTTTGCTTGGATGGTGGTGGGGTTCAGAATTGCTTCTGGGCAGGCAGGTTTTGACTGAAAGTTGATTGATTAAATTAGCACAACTAATGAATAACCCATCAGAATGTTGGTCAGACTCCAGTGCATAGACAAGTGAGGTCAAGAAGCCCCACATGAACCCTGGTAATACAAGTACTCTTCAGGCTGGGGTGAGATTTTGCCAGTGGATTCAAACATTTTTGAGCCATTACTGTAGCTAGGCGTGTTTTGAGATGGCTTTATCCAGCTGCTTTAAGCAGATACCATTAAAATGTTGATTATCCATCTTTTCCCACTTGTTTTGATTTCATATTCACTAAGCAGTTTTTTTCTGAGTTATATAATTTCCCTTGTCATTCTGTATATAAGGAGGTGATTTTTGCTTGAAATAATGCTTGGGATAGTTGTCTATCATTATTAATTAATACATAAGCATTGGATGATTGGCCTGTCCACTGGCAGAAATAAATCTTTAGGATAGTATTTTAAAAATTGGTAAATAGATGGTGCATTTTCAGAGCTTTTTCTCAGTGAAGAAGAAGAGTTTTCAATTACTTTTTCCTTTACTGACTCTTTTTTCTGTGTTTGCTCTGGTCTCTGTGTGCTATTCCTATAATGCATGTTGACTATCCTGTACCTGGGTTCATGATCATTCAGCTTTTCCTTTCTGATCTTCATCTCTTTACTCTTCCCCTTGAGACTGGAGAGACTTTCCTTGACTGATTTGAGTTTTTCCACAGTTTGGACTGCTATCCCCTGCCTTTGTTACTGTCTTAACTATGTAGGCTGGCCTTTCTGTTTTTCCCTTGTTCTTGACTGCCTCTTTCCATGATCCTCTCTTTTCAGAGATGCAGTGTCCTTTTGAGTTGTATTTAGAGAATACATTTAAAAGAAATTCTTCCATTTCTTACTGTCACGGTGTTTCTTAGGAAGACAGCCACTTTGTCTCTTCAGAATTTTGCTTATGTGCAAGCAGAAACGTCTGTGCTTTTCAAAGATTGGCATTGGAAATGTATCCTTTCAGAGATGGTTGAATACTTTGCAGTGTCTCAGCTCTAATGAAAGTGCTCAGAGATGCAGGGGCAGAGGTGGGGATGACCTGAACCAAAGGAGGTACCCCAGGCAGCTTGACCTGTTGGCCAGTTTCTCCATGTAGAGCAGTCTGTAGGAATTCGCTGAACTACTGCTTTTTTACTTGGCCTGGTCTAGTTCTTCCAATCAGCAGCCAGCCAGGACCGTACTCCATTCCTCATGCCCAGGGAAAGCCAGGTTTAATCTGTCAGTGACTTCTGATCGCAGAGGGCCCTCCAGCTCCTGTGGACTCCGGATACACTGGGGAAGTCACCTGTGCCTCATAGCACACCCGGATACACTGGGGAAGTCACCTGTGCCTCATACCACACCCACGCTCATCACCAACCCTGCCATTGTTACCTAATGGGTGTTGGCAAAAATAATTTTCTGGATCATTTTTGCCACCCTCCCAGGTAGATACTGCCTTTGCATTTAAGATCTCTCCCTTGGATTTACTTTCCTTAATTTATTTCCATCTGTATTATATCTATAAAGTCCTTGAAGTTTCTGGTGTAAAAACCATAAGCAGATTATTCTTTATTTTTTAAAAAATCCAACTAATGGCCATTTCAATGCATGTCGAAACTAGGGAATGGAGTTTCATGGGTTGAAGGAAATGTCTGCCCACTCCAGTATTCTAGCTTGGAAAATCCCATGGACAGAGGAGCCTGATGGGTTACATTTCATGGGGTTGCCAAAGAGTTAGACATAACTGAGCTACTGAGCATGTATGCATTCTTTATTTTTAAAAAAACCAGTTGATGGTCATTTCAGTGTGTGTCTGAATTAGAAAATGGAGTTTCATGGAATTTCTTTATATTACCTGGAGAAGTGTCTTTTCAAAACAATCCCCTAAATATTAAAATATTTTTGCTATTTTTATTGCTATTAATTTGTATTATTTTTTATTTTATTGGGGTATGGTTGATTTACAATAATGTGTTAGTTTCAGGTATATAACATAGTTACTCAGTTATACATAAACGTACGTTCTTTTTCAGATTCTTTACTCATATAGGTTATTACAGAATATGATATAAATGAACTTGTTTATAAAACAGAAACAGACATGCAGATTTTGAAAACAAACTTACGGTTCCCCAAGAGGAAGTGGGGGGCTATAAATTAGGAGTTTGAGATTAACATGCATACAGTATTATATATAAAATAGATAACCAACCAGGACCTTACTGTATAGCACAGGGGACTCTCCTACTCAATAAATGTTAAGTTTTGTACACTGTGATAGGGTCTAGTTATTAGCACCAGTAGTGAGTGATTATCTGCCCTAAGAAAGATACAGGATTTACAGCCTCGGAGAAATCCAATTTCTGCTTTACGCCGGGCTCCCTGCTATGAGCCCAGGAGACTGCGGAGCCTGCCAGAATCTCCTGTGCCCTGCTGAGACGCTCTGAGGAGGACGGGGGCATCTCCTGCATTCTAATGATGCCCTCCTTTCAATGCCTGTGTGCTCAGTCATTTTGTAAATAACGACTCCTGCTTACAGACGTGCGGCATTCCTTCCACAAGAGGAAGGTAAATAAACTCAAGAGGAATAGTTGGGACTTCACTCAGTTGTCCACCCACCGGCAACTCGAGGTGTCCGTGCTTACCGTGGAGCGAGATGGTGTTGGGAAATGAGGGCCAGCTGTTTTGTGAGATTTAACGATGAACTTGTAAACTATTCCGAGAACGTAAACACAGTATAAATTTTATGTGGGTGGCAAATTGCTCCCAAGCCGAATGACCCTTTGCAATGAAGTGAACATTTGTCAGCATTGTATTTGTGCTGTAGGTCACACGGGTGATTAATGAACATGGTTCCCAAATGTAAAATATGGAGGAGTGAGTCCTCCGTGGCCCGTTAATAACCAAGGCTCCTGCCGCAGTAAACCTCGAGGGATGATGGCGACTCTTCCTTCTCACCTTTATGCCAGCTACTTCCACACACACAGGTATAAATGCTATGATGTTGAACGCTGCTGAAATGACCTTGCTTTGCTTCCGAAAGACTCTGCGGGTAGAGACAGACCTGGGCTGTGGGTGGATTGGGTTCTCCCATCGGCAAAAGATCCTCGGCTTCCAATTAACTGCAGCAAAGTGGAGTCAAGACCAACAGAAGGTTAACACTATACACCCCACCTTGTAAATCGAGAAGAATTCAGGATTCTGGGAGCTGATATAATGGAAACGGGGCATTATCTTTTCAGTCATGCAGGTAAAGACCCAAGCATACTATGCTCCTCCATCAGTGTCCCCGAGGGACTGTATCTAAGACCCCTGTGGATCCCAACACCCATGGGTGCCAGGTCCCTTGTGTGCTAAAGTGGTATTGGGCTGTCAGTCCTTCGCAGCTGCAGATTCTGTACCTGCTGTTGGTTGAATCCATGCATGTGGAAGCTTTGAATCCAGAGGGATGAATGTATCAACACTGTGTATGAAGGAATGCTACCTTCTCTGTGCAGAGGTTGAGTTACAGTTTCCTCTGCTAGAGGAACTTTTTAGAGAAGACAGTAGTGAAGTCTTGATATTCAATCATTTCGTGTTTAGTGAGGGTCTGTGTCCTGTGTTACGTGTTAGATCTGTCGTTGATCTTCCTGATAAGTTTTTTCTGCATCTGCTTTGATCTGTGAAATTGTGTCTGTTCCCGCATGTGGGTGGCGGGGGTGACTGTTAAGGTGAGGATGTAGGTGGCGTAACAAGGAATGCATCTGTCTCTCGTTGATGACTTTTTACCTGCTGTCAGCCATAACAGATAGCACTGCTGTCTGTCAGTACTTGAAACGTGCCCGTGCTTCTTATACAAATTGTATCTTTAGAAATCTGCATTTTCTAACTTAGCAGGGACCCCTTTTCCTTTGGACTTTAGCAAGTGGTAAAGAACCTGCCTGCTCACACGGGTTAGACATAAGAAATGCGGGTTCAATCCCTGGGTTGGGAAGATCCCCTAAAGGAGGGCACAGCAACCCACTCCGATATTCTTACCTGGAGGATTCCGTGGACTGAGGAGCCTGGTGGGCTGCGGTCCATGGGGTCACGGAGAGTCAGACAGGACTGAAGCGACTGAGCCTGCGCACACACTTCTTTTCCTTCCCCTTTGCCTAGAAGGCTGCCTGTAAATGGCCTTCTCTCCTCGATGCTTTCCTCCATCAGTTCATTCTGTCCTGGGTTGCCAGGTTGATCTTCATGAGGTTCTGATCCTGTGTCTCCCTTCTCAAATTCCCTCGTTCCCCATTGCCTAGCAAATGAAGTTCCCAGATGATATTTATTTAAAGCACACGCGTGCCTGCCTCCCCACTCGTTATCAGATTCCTTTTACCTGTCACTGCAGGCACAACGCCTCCTCCCTCTGCTTCCCCGGCCAGAGCTCACTCTTTCCTTCACCAGCTCCCCAGGTCTTTCCGTGGCCTCACATCTCTGCTCTGTGATCATGTGTCCATGTACCCTCCTCCCCATGGGCAAACTCCTCTCTGTGCTGAAGCCGTTGCTTGGCATCTTCCTTCTGATTCTGCCCTGATGAGAAAGTACCTCTTGCCTGACAATGTGGTATTTCTGCATTTTCCTCTTGGCCCTCAAAGCCCTGATTGAAGGAGGGAGAGATCTCCCCTGCACCACAGCTGCGTGGGGCACAGGAGGGGCACCGTTCGTTGAAGATCCATCCCTCTGTCGCTGGGTCTCCACGTTTCTTGCACTAATTATAGCTCTTTCCCTGTAATATTGTTTTTGGGCCAAAGTTCTCTTCTTTCTGAAACTCTTTCATTGCTGTACCCTCTAGCTAGAAGACACTCTTCCAAGTCACACACGTGATGCTTTTTGTTTTTTGATGGGAGGAAAATTGCTTTTCAGTGTTGTGTTGATTTCTGCCATACAACATGAATCAACCGTAAATGTACATAGATCCCCCCCTCTGGGATGTCCCGCGCCTCTAGGTCATCACAGAGCCCCGCGCTGAGCTCCCTGTGCGACAGAGTGGGTCCCCAGTAGCTGTCTGCTTTACACACGCTGCTAAGTGGCTTCAGTCAAGTCTGACTCTGTGCACCCCCATACACGGCAGCCCACCAGGCTCCCCCGTTCCTGGGATTCTCCAGGCAAGAACACTGGAGTGAGTTGCCATTTCCTTCTCCAGTGCATGAAAGTGAAAAGTGAAAGTGAAGTCACTCAGTCATATCCGACTCTTAGCAACCCCATGGACTGCAGCCCACCAGGCTCCTCCGTCCGTGGATTTTCCAGGCAAGAGGACTGGAGTGGGTTTACACATGGTCGTGTGTATGTATCAGTGCTGCTCTATCAGTTGGTTCCATCCTCTCCTTCCCCTGGTGTGTCCTAAGCCCATGTGTCTATATTCTTGCCCTGCAAATAGGTTCATCAGTACCAGTGTTGCCCTATGGGCATGCCTGAGAACTGAGGTTTAGCATAACCCCCGTCCACTGCCCCCTGTGACCTGCATCTCCATTATTACAGGAAATAAATCCTGCCATGCCTTGATGCTTCTCCGTGGATATTATTTTCCCGTTTCTCGCCTACTTCCTTCATTTCATTTGGTGAATGGTGTTATGATAGTGTCTTAAATCTAGGTATCCTTCTCACTTTTATATTCTCTGTTTTATGAATTACTTTTATATCACTTCTTGAATACTCACATTTAATGACCTGTCCCCTCACATGTACTCAGTTATTCTTTTAGGTACTAAAATATTATATTATTTTCCATCACTTAATATCCATCTAGGCAGGATTCTATTGTAAAAACAGTTCTAAATCTCCAAAGGCTCAGAACAATTTGCAGAGGCTGGAACTTGGTCTCAATTTTCTTTTGCTTTTCTTAAAGTAAGTAAGAGAAACAAACCTAGGCATAGTTGGTCTCTTTTTAAAATACCTTGTGAGTTGGTGGCCTGTTTCTGAATACTGCTGTGCATGTTACCACAGCAGCCAACACTCAGAACACCATGCTCTGGGATTGCTAACTACCACCCCTTTTGAACAATTCTGACACATAATTTTCTTTATGCCTATTTATTGCTAATATTTAGTTGTAAACTATGTAAATATAGTAAATAGCCTCCTCTTTTAGAAACCATCAGATCAGACTTGACTGTAAAACTCTATGACCCTCCTTGAGATCAATTTTCATCCTTTTTTATGTGACTCATCAGAAATTTTTGTCGTGTATGAGGTGTCTTTAACAAGAAGGGGTTGTCAGGGTGAGGGTAGGATTCCTGTATTTCTTTGGCCAATTCTTTGAATAAATAGAAAGACAAAGACCACGTGAAACTACATCAGACTGTATTATGCTTGTGTATACTTCTTGCTGAAATAATCATACTGAGTTTAGAAGTTATATGTACAAAGCAATGCTAGACTCATAGAAAGTATAAGTGACACTTATTAAACTAAATAGCAAACATTGTTCTTTAAAATACAGTTTATAAAACCTTCTTTTAACTGATTTTTAAAAAATTCACAACTTTCGGCACTTCCCTGGTGGTCCACTGGTTAAGACTCTACATTTCTGTTAAAAGGGGCTCACGTTCTATCCCTGGTCAGGTAATGAAGAATCCACATTCCATGCGGCATGGCCAAAAAATTTTAAAAAGCATTTGCTACTTTTGGTGATAGAGATTTTCTTTGCACACGAATGGCAAAGTATCATCTCCCTTTGCTACCATCGATACCATCCATCTAAACTCCAGGTTTGATGCAAGGAGTTGCAGATAAATTACCTCCTGGCAATTTCAGTTATATGTACCAGTTGTCACTGGTAAAGAAGCCACATTTATTTTCCATGGAGCAGTAGAAAGTCTGGGAAAGTTACTTAAAAATATAATTTGTATTTTCTGTAAGTAAACCATTTCTCTCTCTGCGTTAGATGTTGCAAAGTTACTTTAATAAGTTTGCATCCCCTGACTCGGAGGGCATTCTTTCCTTTTTGGTACCTTCCTGACCAGTGAGTTTAAAAGTAGACTCTTTCTGGCTATTGAATGTGTTTGAATTCTTGGCCTTGAAATAATTATTAACACCTCAGTGATACACTCACGAAACAGTGACCTTTGTGTTTCTGATTTTTTTTTTATTTTTACATGTATAGTGTCATATAATAGCACTAATGTATAATCATAAGACTTTCACAGCTGTGTCTACAAACCGCAAACTGTACCCAGGTAGATGTGAAACTGTTTAACAGTGTTAATAGCCTCATTGTCAGACTCAGGGATGAGGAAAAGTCCTGTGGGTTTTCCAGCTCCGCCTTCGCAGAAAAAGACTGATTCATCTTCAGGTGAACACCCTCCCTAGCAGAATTAGAGCATTCATGCTAAAACATTCTGTACATAGAGGAGATAACCATTATCCCCAAATGTTTGGCTCTTGTTTAGAAGTAGTAACTGGTTTCAGATGAAGCTCTGAGTAAGTTGTGTGTTCTATGAATCTATAAATAAAATTAAATTCTCTCCATAGGAGATGATAGTTGAACCTGAGTGAGTCGCTGGGTAGCATTCATTTTGCTATTATATGAGACGAAGGTGAAAGGGAAAGAAGATCTAGCTCATAGATCAATTACATTTCTTTAGGGAGCTGGAGTAAACAATTTGTTCTTTTGGTCCAAAGCACAGAATGGTTAAAAAAAAAAAAAAGTCACTCTCCATCTCAAATTAAGCTTCTTGTTGAGGAAACCTTACTAGGGATAAGTTCTGGAAAAATTACCCCCACGGAGGGCTGGCAAAGTCACAGGTCTATTTCCTCATCCATGAACTTGACAGTGAGGCTTCTAACACTGTCCAGGAGTTTCACATCTGTCTCCCTACAGTTTGGAGTTTCTAGGTCACAGAGGTAAGATCCTTGGGATGATTCACTTGGGAACTTTTATATGACAATATATACTTAAAAAAGAATAACATTAGAAACATAAGTCACAATTTAGTGCATGTGTGATTTTTTAGGAAAAAAATTCAAAATGATAACTATTCATGGGGCCCCAAAGTTTTACATAAAGATGAAAAAGCTGTTTGGGAGTTAAGAATTCCTGTAGCCTTCTGTAAAATCTGTCTTGACAACTGTTAAAAGGCATTATCGTCAGAAATAGGTCTGCATTTCACTGTCTGTCAAATATATCCCGCATAGAGGACTTTAAGAAAGTATGACAAGAAGGTGTGTTAAAGCAATTGGAAGAAATCAGCAAAGATCAGCTACTTCTGGCTACTTTTAGGAGAGACTTCAGAATAACCCCCTAAACCAGGGCCCAGGACCCTCAGTGGAAACTGAGTGGATCAGAATGGTCATTCATACACTGTGAGCAAAAAGGAGTGAAGGAATTCGAAACCACTTCTTTCTTTTTGTACAAGTCGACCAACCAACTGTTCTAAAAATAAGTACCTTGGAGGAAATGTCTCTCCAAGGTCATGAGACTTCCTTGGTGGTCTGGGAATAATTTGCAGCCCAAAGCTGAGATCTCTGGGGGCCTGGGAACTGCTGATGGGAAAGTAGACAGGCTTTTGCACCAGAGAAATCATTGAGCTGGGAAAATGAAGAATAGTAGTTTCTGGACTCAACTTCACTTGTCCCAGGGGTTGGCTCTTACATTTGGGTGACTTCTGGGCTCTTTTTTTTTTTTTTTTTTTAATACTTAAATGAGGTGGACAGCAGATTGCATGACCTTTAAGGCCATTTGACCACTGATAGGCCTTGAGTCTAAATTCCATTCCTTCCATTCCATTCTTCCATCTTTACCTTTTATGTTACTGAACTTCAGCTAAGCAGAGGCATAGCTCACATTTGTTGTAATGATGAGGTTCAGTTTGAAGTTCAGTTTGAAGTCTAACTGGGTCCTTGATTTATACTTAATTTCATCTAGTCAAAGCTATGGTTTTTCCAGTAGTCATGTATGGATGTGAGAGTTGGACATAAAGAAAGCTGAGCAGCGAAGAATTGATGCTCTTGAACTGTGGTGTTGGAGAAGACTCTTGAGAGTCCCTTGGAGTGCAAGGAGATCCAACCAGTCCATCCTAAAGGAGATCAGTCCTGGGTGTTCATTGGAAGGACTGATGTTGAAGCTGAAACTCTAATATTTTGGCCACCTGATTTGAAGAACTGATTCACTTGAAAAGACCTTGATGCTGGAAAAGATTGAAGGCAGGAGAAGGGGATGACGGAGGATGAGCTGGTTGGATGGCATCATCGACTTGATGGACATAAGTTTGAGCAAGCTCTGGGAGTTGGTGATGGACAGGGGGAAGCCTGGCGTGCTGCAGTCCATGGGGTCACGAAGAGTCAGGTGTGACTTAGCGATTGAACTGAACTGAAATGTTACGTATGGTCATATTAATATAATATAGATATTTAGTGTTATAGTTAATATAGTAAATAGTAAACATGCATAATATATTTGATATGTAATATACTTATGTATTTATAATATAAAGATTTGCTTTTAAATGTATATACATATATTTAAAGTATAAAAAATGAGTACTCAGGCTTTCAATTGAACCTCATCTTTACATGTATCACTTTGAACTCCCATCAGTATTTGGTTCAGTTCAGTTCAGTCGCTCAGTCGTGTCCGACTCTTTGCGACCCCATGAATCGCAGCACGCCAGGCCTCCCTGTCCATCACCATCTCCTGGAGTTCACTCAGACTCACATCCATCGAGTCCATGATGCCATCCAGCCATCTCATCCTGGGTCGTCCCCTTCTCCTCCTGCCCCCAATCTCTCCCAGCATCAGAGTCTTTTCCAGTGAGCCAACTCTTCGCATGAGGTGTCCAAAGTACTGGAGCTTCAGCTTTAGCATCATTCCTTCCAAAGAAATCCCAGGGCTGATCTCCTTCAGAATGGACTGGTTGGATCTCCTTGCAGTCCAAGGGACCCTCAAGAGTCTTCTCCAACACCACAGTTCAAATGCATCACTTCTTCAGCACATTTGGTTAGCTGAAGTTTAACAAAGCAAGTAGCATATATAACATGTTACAGCATAAAATGGGCTTCCCTGGGGGCTCAGACGGTAAAGAATCTGCATGCAATGCGGGAGACTGTGTTGGATCCCTGGGTTGGGAAGATCCCCTGGAAAATGGCAACCTACTCCAGTATTCTTGCCTGGAGAATCCCATGGACAGAGGAGCCTGGTGGGCTACAGCTGATGGTCACAAAGAGTCGGACATGACTTAGCGACTGAATATGTACAACATATACAATAAATATTTACTATATTATATAGTATACAATTTCTATGTTATATAGTAAATATAGCATGGCATTTATAATATAATGATATACAAAACTATGTTATATATATTGTGTATATATTGTGCATATATATATATATATATATATATATGCTGCTGCTGCTGCTGCTGCTGCTGCTGCTGCTAAGTCGCTTCAGTCGTGTCCGACTCTGTGTGACCCCATAGACAGCAGCCCACCAGGCTCCCCTGTCCCTGGGATTCTCCAGGCAAGAACACTGGAGTGGGTTGCCATTTCCTTCTCCAATGCGTAAAAGTGAAAAGTGAAAGCGAAGTTGCTCAGTCGTGTCCGACTCTTAGCGACCCTATGGACGGCAGCCTACCAGGCTCCTCCATCCATGGGATTTTCCAGGCAAGAGTACTGGAGTGGAGTGCCATTGCCTTCTCCATATATATGTATAAATACATATAAATATGCCATAAAACCAAATGTATTCTTCATGTTCCAAGGAGAAATGTGTACTTACTTGAAATGATGGCTGTGAAGAATTGATGCTTTTGAACTGTGGTGTTGGAGAAGACTCTTGAGAGTCCCTTGGACTGCAAGGAGATCCAACTAGTCAATCCTAAAAGAAATTAGTCCTGAATATTCATTGGAAGGACTGATGCTGAAACTGAAACTCCAATACTTTGACCATCTGATGCGAAGAACTGACTCACTGGAAAAGACCCTGATATTGGGAAAGATCGAAGGCAGGAGGAGGTGGGGATGACAGAGGATGAGATAGTTGGATAGCATCACCAACTTGATTGACATAAGTTTGAGCAAGCTCCAGGATTTGGTGATGGACAGGGAAGCCTGACCTGCTGCAGTCCATGGGGTCACAAAGAGTTGGACATGACTGAGCAACTGAACTGAATTATGGTAAGATTTATGCAGCCATGTCCAGGAGGATATATTTTCCCTAAAACATTTATCCACTGGTTTTCGTTTAGTTCCTGAGACCATTGATTGTCTTCCCCATTTTTGCCACCTAACTGAATTTAGACTATTTCTAAAGTGGAGAGATTCATTGCATTGTAAACTGGCCAGTTTCTTGGGAGTTTAGAAAGTCAAAATTGCTGGAAGGATATTAACAACTCTCTAGCTCCAAATCCCTTTATGATTGATACAGTTCTATTTTCTCTTATTCTTTTTCTGATTTATTTCCTCCTCTTGCTAATTTTCCATCTCTGAAGAAGGAACTAAAGTGTCCGAATTGCATGCAGGGCATTTAAAAAGAATTTGTTCTGCATCTCTAATTACCTTTATCTATTATGTTAGGATTTTACTCACTTTGCCAAATTGCACTGCTACAAAGCCCATTAGGGATTTTAAAAACCAGGATTTGTGCATATTGCATATTCAGAACTTCAGTTATTAATTCAGTTTTAGTGGAAAAATTTTGCTCTAATTATGGTAGCATTGCAGTGTTGGACATTGGTCAAAGCTTTCAGAGATAGTTACAAACAACTTGAATTTATTTTAAGATGAATTAGTTGATTATATTCTGGAGTCAAAAATAAGTGTACCACACCAGATTCCTTCAGACCCCACACTGTATACTGTATTACCCACATTTTTAAGTCTAAGGGCATTCGGTAAGTAATGTCATGCCAATTTGTGATAGTCAGAGTCACATAATAATATTGATGTTAGTGGGTTCCTTAGAGTTGAAACTCCTATATGTGAAATCAGTTCAGTTAAAAACACAAAAATATTTTGCAAGTCATGGTAAAAACCGATGTCTAGGTAACAACTGTCCCTGGGAAGCTTATGTTTGTCTTTATTCAGTTGAATCTACAGAGTTGACCCCAGACAGAGACGTGAAATTTTATCAGTAACTACTTCTATCTGGCCATTTTTTTATGCCTCCTACAAAAATAAATGTTTTGTATCTTCCACTTTCCTTCTTTACTTAGGAAAAAATTCTCATAACTAGCCCTATAAAAACTTTCCGACTATTGGATTAACTTTTACAAGAAAGGTTTACTCTAAATTGTGGCTTAATCAGCCTTTCCATTTTCCAGTAAGTTTTAGGATCTAGATAGCAGAAAATAATTTCAGTAGAAGAGTGATTGTGCCTCTGAAATGATGTTGGTCCAGTTACTGGGACCTTCCTTTCCTGTGATCTGCATAGCAGAGAATAGAAAGAGTTAAATGATGGAATCACACCTTTTTAGGAGATGTGATTAGGATGTGATCCCCTTAACAGGTTGGCTGAGGCCACCTTGAGCAGCAGAACCTGGAATTCATGCCAGGAGGTCTCCTATCCCCCAACTAAGGACATCGTCCCAGCCTGTGCCCTCCCCAAGACCTAATCTCAACTCCATAGCTACTTGAGAGGACTTACTAATGAGGGGCATAGAAGAGTTCCAGTTCTTGTTGTCCTAGCAGTTAGCGCTTTAAAACTATGACAGGAGTTCATTTTGTTCCCTAGCGCTCTGCTATAAGGTGTCTTTATTGTTTCCAGTTCTGCATCAGCAGATGCTGAGTACTTAGACCCCAGATTTATTCAAGTTTGGCAGGGTCCTCTGACTTCCACTGGGTGGATTCGAAAGTTAGGGGGCTGCTTTGGTGTCTGCAGCAGAGGGGATATGAGCCTGAGTTTCTTCCTTGCCTCTAAGATCAGCACTGGTAACTGGTGTTCTTTCCCGTCAGTCCCAGGTACGCTGCTGGTAGGGTTGCCTTTCACATGGGTCTCTTCTGCACATCACAGGCTTAGCCACAGGGCCCTCCTCTGCTGTTCTGGGAAGTTCAGCTCTACGGAGCATCATCTGCCTTTGTCTCGAGCCCGTTCTCTCGATGAAGGCACTGCCTGCAAGTGGAATCCAGCCTTTGTTAAAGAAAGTGAAAAGTGAGGTTGCTCAGTGGTGTCCAACTCTTTGCAACCCCATGGACTGTAGCCTACTAGGCTCCTCTGTCCGTAGGATTTTCCAGGCCAAGGTACTGGAGTGGGTTGCCACAGAAACACCTCCTTAGCTCCTGGCTTCTTCCGAGGAAAGCCAGTCTTTCTTCCAGCTAGTCTTTCTTCCTAGCCTTCTCTCCCTTTGAACATTCCCGGTCCAGTTCACCCCTAAAATTTGGTTCTGTGGCCTCTTTAAATTTGTATTAAGAAAACCCCACACAACTGTTAGTTCTCACTTGGGAATAGGAAAGGGCTGTTTGTCTTAGCTTGAAAAGCTTGTGTGTTCTCCTGAGTGTGTGTCGTGGAGACCAGCAGGTGGGAAGGGCTCCTAGGGTACCATAATAAGAGACATGTTAATATCTCGGTAGAGGATGCTATTCCTCGACTCCTTGTCAGAATGAACATTAATTGCTGAAACCTGTACAGAATGGCTATCATTAAAAAGTCTGCAAATAAAAGATGTTAGAGAGGAGATGGTAGAAAAGAGAACCCTCCAAAAGCTGTTGGTGGGAAGATAAATCAGTGCAGCTATTTTGGCAGGCAAGGTGGAGGTTTCTCAAGAAACTAAAATTAGAGTTGCCTTGTGATCCAACAGTCCCATTGCTGGGCGTGTACCCAGACAAATCATAATAAGAAAAGACACATGCACCCCTGTATTCACAGCAGCTCTGTTTACAGTAGCCAAGACATGGAAACAGCCTAAATGTTTATCAGCAGATGAATGGCGTCAAAAAATGAAATAATGCCATTTGCAGTGGCGTGGATGGACCTAGAGGTTATCACACTACTGTATGATATCACTTATGTGTGGAATCTTAAATAGGGCACAAATGAACATACCTATGAAACAGAAACAGGCCCACAGATAGAACAGACTTGTAGTTGCCAGGGATACGGGGAGGAAGAACTGGGAGTCTGAGATAAGCAGATGCAGACTAATGTATCTGGGATGAAGAAACAGCACTGTCTTACTGCATAGCGTGCATGCGGGCATACTGAGTCACTCAGCTGTGTCTGACTCTTTGTGACCCCATGGACTGCAGCCCTCTAGGCTCCTCTGTCCATGGCATTTTCCAGGCAAAAATACTAGAGTGGGTTGCCGTTTCCTCCTCCAGGGGATCTTCCTGACCCAGGGACTGAACCCATGTCTTTAGTTTTCTCCTTCATTAGCAGATTCTTTACCACTGTGGCCACCTGGGAAGCCCCGTACTGTATAGCACAGGGAAGTATATTCGATATCCTGTGATAACCCATGATGGAAATGAATCTGAAAGAGTATATATATATATATATATATATATATATATATATATATATATATTTGATGTCCTGTGATAACCCATGATGGAAATGAATCTGAAAATGAATAATGAATAATCAGATTCATTTCCATCATGGGTTATCACAGGATATATATATATATCTATATATATCAAATATGTATAACTGAGTGAACTTTATAGCAGAAATTAATAGAACATTGTAAATCAACTATACTTCAATAAAAATTTAAAAAATTGCTTAGACCTCTTAATATTTTTTGGTCATTCTGAGGAAGTAATGAGAAATGCTCATAAAATGTATATACATGGGGTGCTGTTCAGACCTATCTATTCAGCAGCAGCAAGGGTTGCAGAATATCCCAATGAGAATAAAGCAAAGACCATGGAGCACATTTCCATATATTGTCAGAAGGAAAAGTCTTGGAAGAACATGTGGTTGGTAGCCCTGGATGGAAGTTTCAGTGTTTGTTCTTCCGCAGTGAGTGTGTTAAGAGAAGTGGTGCTTGAACATTGATAAAACCGTTAGACTAGATGAGCTCTGAGAGAGAGGAGTGTGCTTTTGAATAAAGAGCAGTGTTATTTGCATATCTTGTTCATTCATTTGCACCCGTTTGAAAACTTGTGCACCTGCCATGTCGGCACTTCAGGGTTAAGGAAGATAATGTCCCCACTGTCAAAGTGTGCGAAGAAACCAGATTTCTGTGGAGCCAAGCATAGTGTCGTTGGTTCAGTGCGGTCAGGATGGTGTCATTACAGTAGCCGAGACAAGGAAATGGCCTACATGTAGACCAGCAGATGAATGGAGAGAGATGTGGTACAGTGGAATTTTACTTGCCACGAAAAAGAATAAAATAATGCCATTTACAGCTACATGGATGGACTGAGAGATCCTCATACTAAGTGAAGTAAGTCAGACAGAGAAAGACAAATACCACACGATATCAGTTATATGTGGAATCTAAAATATGGCACGAATGAACTTATCTGTGAAGCAGACAGGCTCATAGACATGGAGGACAGAGGTGAGTGGCCAAAGGGGAAGGAAGTGGAGGAGTGATGGAGTGGGAATTTTCGGTTAGCAGATGCAAATTTACATATAGAATGGATAAATACAAAGTCCTACTGTGTAGCACGGGGAACTATATTCAATATCCTGTGATAAATCATAATGGAAAAGAATATGAAAAAAGAATGTATATGGGTGTTATCACTGAAATACTTTCCTGTGCATCAGAAATGAATGCAGCTTTGTCAATCAATTTCAATCAAATAAAAATTTAAAAAGATGGCGTGAATAGAGAATTTCTAGAATGCTCTGTCACATGTTACCCTGTTCGGAGGAAGCGGGATTGATATTTGTGCTTGAAGGGTGAATTCGAACTAAGGCATCTCTAGTAAGTGGGAGTGGGTAGAGGCGTGGGATTGCAAGTGAAAGAAAGAGCGTGGGCAGAGCTTTGAAACTGCACTGAGGGTGGAATGTTTGGGGACTGGTAAGTCCCCCGACGGAAGGAGCATGAAGAGAAAGTTGTTGAAGTTGAGGCTAGCCTCAAAGCTACCTGGAGAGAGCCTTATTGGCACTTCTAAGATGTGAGAGCTTTATTTCACAGACAGTAGGGAATTATCTATTATTTTGAAGCTGGAGAGACCTCTGTGTCAGTACTGCCTTCTTTCTTCCCTTCCTCTTTCTTCCTTATAGAGGATTTTATGTGCTTTGTGGAGGATGTGGTAGAACAACAACAACAACAAAAAATGTGGAGCCTGGCACTGTCGTACATTGCTACTGGGAATGCAGACTGGTACAGCCCTCCCGGAGGAAACGTTGGTGACACATGGCAAAACTACTTACGCAGTTACTGCTTGTCTCAGAATCCCACACCTAGGAGTTTATGCAAAAGGCCCACCTCCACCAGTGTGAAAATGGGTATTATACGAATAAGATTACTTATTGTAGTGTTTGTAAGCACAAAATACGAGGAACAACCTAAATTTCCACAGAGAAGTGTGATGGAATAAACTACAGCCACACAGTGGAGTACGATACAGCTGTAGAAAAAAAGAGTGAGGATGATTTCTGTGAAGTGATTGCTATTGAGTAATTTCCAGGAATTACTTTTAAGTAGAAACTCGTAGTACAAAGGGTATTCTGAATAAAAGAGTACCTTTCGTTCAAGGAAAAAAAAAATACTTAAAAAGGTATCCGCTAATTTGTGTCAAAGAAATATGGGAATAAAATCAGTACCTAATGAGATTAATTACCTATAGGAAGGCGTGAAGAAAGGGATTAGGAATGAGGTAGTAGAGATGAGATGGAAACAAAACTTCTCTTTATATTTTTAGTTTGACTTTGCCTTTTAGAACCAGAGTAATGTTTCATATATTTAAAAAAATAACCAAAATGTGGATGGAACCCAAAGAGAATTCAAGTAATGATAAATGAATGTAATTGTATCATAAGTGACTTAAGTAACCTTGTGAAGGATGAAGAACTTACCTAAATAACTTTTAAGAACATTTTAACTGGATCAATGTTAATATTTTAAAGACTAAAATCAAAAGTGTACACAAAGAGCTTGATCTATTTAGTGAATTTATTTCCCACAGAGATATGGGTTAGGGATTGTGAAACTATTTTGAGTATTCTAGGACTGAACAAGCAAGCAGATAATGTGTAGATAATGGAGAGAAGGATTTTTCATTATTGGGAAAAAGTTTTAAAGAGTCGAACAAATGCTCTGGTGTTATATTGGAATTAGAGGTGTCAACATGAGCACATTTTGGGGGAATGTAGGGTAAATTAATTATATATTTTAAACTCATCTACATCTATCAAGGGCTTCCTAGGGAGCACTAGGGGTAAGGAGTCTGCCTGCCAGTGCGGGAGATGTAAGAGACCTGGGTTTGATCCCTGGATCAGAAAGATCCCCTAGAGGAGGGCATGGCAGCCCACTCCAGTGTTCTTGCCTGGGAAATCCCATGGACAGAGGAGCCTGGTGGGCTGCAGTCCACGGGGTCGCACAGAGTTGGACACGACTGAATTGACTTAGCACACAACGCACATATCAGTCACAGCAAAGAAAACATATTCGTGGTTTTGACGTATGTGCAGATAGACACAGGAACACAGATGTGTGTGTGTGTGTGTGTGTGTGTGTGTGTGTGTGTGCGTATGTATATTCACTAGCTGTGTGTGTCGAGAGGAAGAAGACAGAACAATGCTAGCTTAGTGACCGTGAGAACCCACAGCACCTCGATCCTGGTTACTAAATACCATTTTCAATAAAAGAAACCATGTTTCCTTGAGAAATAACTGTAGAGCTTGAAAAAATATAGGATGGACTTGGACCATCTTACAGTGTCAGCAAGTCATTTTCAAAAAAAGAGGCAGATGTTGAAAAGACACAGGAACCAACCTGAAAGAACTCCCAGGGGTCAAAGTCAGAACAACTTGAGCAAGTAAATGAATAAACAATGGCAATATTACATTGTAACCCATAGGATAGATATACATCCCCAAGTCCATCCTGATATAAATATTTAAAAAATAAGTGCGGGAGAAGGAATTTTTTCAGAGAATCCCATTTCATGAATGTAGAAAGTGAGGGAAATAGAAAATTACCAGTGGGAACACAGCACAGTAGTAATTAATGCAAGCTGGATTAAATGAGGGAGGCTGAGGTTTGTGGGTGAAAAGCTTGAGTCGAAACTGGGCATTTGCAACTTCTCCAAGTATCTCTTTCAAGGTATTCATTGTGTTACAGATGGAAAAAAATTAAACAGAACACACCCAAAGGCAGTACTTTGATGAAGTGATTAAAGTTAATATCAGCCGTTATAAGGCATGCATATCACGTATCTCTTAATATGCATTGAAAAGAACCCAACATCATTTTGTGCTGTTCTTGTCAAAAATAGATAACCTCAAATCTAATCATGGGACAACATCAGAGAAACTTGAGGGATATTCACAAAATTTTGCTTTTCTTTTTGGAAAAGTGTCAAGGACTTGAAGTGTAAGGGAAGCCTGAGAATTATCTTAAACTATAAGAGGATAAGGAGTCATGACCACTCAAGGCAACGGGGTTGGGGCGGGGTGGTTGGAGGGGGTCGGTTCTGAACTGGCTCCTAGAAAAGAGAAAGGACATCCGTGGGGAAAAGAGTGAAATTTTAATAAGACCTATGTTTTAGTAAATAGGGTTATGCCTGTATTAATGTCTTGGTTTTCATAATTGCATAATGATTTTGTAAGATATTAACACTAGGGAAAGGAGAGTGGGGAGTGTAGAGGAACCCTTGGTGCAGTGTATGTTTCAATTTTGAAGAGGGATGGATGGGGAGAGAGAGACGGAGCCTGAGAGATGAATTAAGAAATTCAGCGATAATGAAGAAACATGAATTTGAGAGGCCTAAAATGTGCCAGATAAAATGGGGTGAAAGATAGTGGGGACTGGGGACGAGGCTAAGGGTAGAATTTGACTATAGTTAACCCAGGTGGGGCAAATTCAACAGCTCACCGTTCTTTGTGAAATATTTATTTGGCATGGAGCAGCTCGGCAGTGCCACTGGGTTTCAAAGAATGAGAGAAGCCCTGCCTCTCCAAATGGAGATGGGCTGAGAGCCAGATCAAAAAATCTTGTCTTGGGAGAAATTCATTCTCTTCACTGTTTCATTTTCTTAGGATTCTGGATGTTTCCTGTGGTATAAAAGAGGAAAGTTAACTGAAATGCAATTGAAATGCAATGCAACCTCATAACCTTACTACCAAGTGGAAGAACGGCAGGGCGCTCTCTGTGTATTTTCTTTTCCTGAGATGTTGCACACTGTGCAGCCTTTTAGAGGATTTTTAGAAGCTGCTTTAAAGAACTTTCTTTTCATGGTCAGATATAATAGTGTTAGCTGTACATGTGTGAGTGTGTGTGTGAGAGAGACACCGAATACACAGGGTAGAACAAAGGGTGGGAATTTTTTTATAAGAGTGGGAATTTTGAAAAGATGCTATATGAAGGCAGGATGGAAGATGAGATAACTTTTTAAAATTCTTTTACATCTTTGAAGAAGACACATTAGGCATTCATGAAGATCTTATATTGCAAAGTGTTAAGCAGAAAAAGATAATGGTCTAGGAAATTCAGAAATTCTGATAGTTTATTAAGATCTTAAGGCATAAATGTTGTTGTAATAAATAAGCCTTCTTTACCATGTAATGGAATTAAGAAAAATTAACCATTTGTTGAGTGGTATGCCAGACCCTGGTGGCTCAAACGGTAAAGAATCTGCCTGCAGTGCAGGAGACCTGGGTTCAATCCCTGGGTCTGAAAGATCGATCCCCTGGAGAAGGAATTGGCAACCCACTCCAATATTCTTGCCTGGAGAATTCCATGGACAGAGGAGCCTGGCAGGCTACAGTTCATGAGATTGCAAAGAGTCGGACATGACTGAGCAACTACCTTTCAGTTTTCATGCTAGACCCCAAGGAATATGCTTTATATATATGAATTTTAATTTTTACAAAACCCTGCAGTGTCATTCTTTACTATGCGATGGTTGGAGTCTAAGATTTGAAGGAGCGTTGCTCAGCAGAAACATAGTGCAGGGCACCAAATGTAAGCCAGATACATAATTTTAATTTTAGTAGTGACTTCAAAACAGATAAAAGAACGAGTTTAATAATATATATTATTTAGTTCATCCAACATATCATCATTTCAATATGTACTCAATATACAAACATTATTAATGAGATATGGTTTACATTTTTTATATTCAGTGTTTAAATTGGATCCTCTTTTTGCAGAGAACATATCTCAGTTTGGATCCTCGAGTTTCATTGGAAATACTTGATCTGTATTTAGACCTTGTGAAACGTACAAATTTGCATACCCGGGTTGTTCCAGCATGCTTAAAAGTTGTTCCAATAATTGAACTGAGTCTCTGCTTTTAAATTTAATTGAAATAAAACTGAAAATTCAGCCCCTGAGTCATATTTGCCACTCTTCAAGAGCTCAGTGGTCACCTTTGACGGACGTTACCTTTGACTGGTACCTTTTTGACTGACTGGGATAGGGGATGGTGTAAGTTTAGAGAATTAAAATTAATTGCCCCCAGCCTGTGAGCCCCTAAGTCCTGGAAACAACAGTTCCATCTGAGTTAGCGCAGCTCAGAATTCCATGATCTTCACTCTGACTTCCCATATGAAAATATTGTTGCTTTATTGAATGTGTGTCTTCTCTGCTTTTAGATAATTCTACTTAAGGCCTGAATGCCTAAAATCAATTGTCCGCTGTTAAAGCAGCATGTTTATAAGCCTGAGGAAATGCCGGCCCTGAGAGCAGCAAGTACATTTCACATTTCAGCAAGGCCAAAATGCTAATGTATTTCCTAGTTATTCTCAGTCTTTGCCACCGTGAATGGGGACTGACATGCAAATGGCCGGCTGAAGCCACTTTGCTCTGGAGGCTAGCTCTGTCTTTACCAAACCTCCCTTAGTTGTTCTTCATTAACAGTCTGAGTTGTCTGTTCTTGTCACAGTGCTTTTAATTTTGTTCTGTACATTTAGGGGGCTCTTTCATGTTAAAAGACTAAAGCCATTAGACTTCTTTTCTCATGAGAGTCACATTGTTCTCCCTAAAGAGGACTTTGGCTTCTAAAACAAGAGAAATCAAGACAGAGTCCTTTGATTGGCAGGGAACGTTGCCATAATTTGATTTTTTTTTTCCCCCTTCAGCATCGCTAGGGAATTATTTTCATGCTTTCAAATTTTTCACTGATAATATATTAAGAAAACCGTAAACACAGTAGTTTCATTTCTTAGTGCTGGCCTGTTACAGACCTGGTTCCCGGGGCGGATGCTTGCTTGTTAGTGATTTGTATTTTTAGAGAGCGGGTTTTGCTCTATTTAGAAAGCAGAAAACCTTGTTTCTTGACTTTGACCATTCTTCAGATGGTGGATAATTGTTTTTGTACAGAGGGAAGGAAAAGAGTAAAAGAAGAGAAATGGAATGACATGCCAGCAATTTTCGTTAATTTCATAATAACTTAATCTACGTCAGACAAAGTAAAATGAATCACAACCTAAAAGGAAATGACTTTTTAATGAAAATTGTTCAGGCATGTCGTTTATACTGTGTGTGTATGTGTGCATGCCTGTTTCAGACAGAAGAGCCGTTAAAGAGAAAAAAGAAGAGTGAATATTAAGAGGCCGTAGTAATTTTGTAAGCCAGTGTTTTGTTTTCCTCTTAAGTTTGCTACGTGAAATGTTGGATGCAAATTATATGGGATATAATAATTGTTCTCTCCCTGAACTATAGTCACAGTGTGACCTATTGGGTTTGCTCTATTTACTGTGTCTGCAGCGTAATTATGAAGACTTAGCTGCTCTCTGAAATAGTTACAGATGTGGGAGAAAAATAAATTACTTTTGCATGCTAGCCCTGGAAGTCGTGCTGTTGTAATATAATGTAATCGGCCATGAACAAAAGGAAGTTATTATATTCATTTATATTAGTTTGAAAGCCACAGAAATGTATTATATTATTTTAGGCTGAAGAATTGAAGCAGGGCCATTGATGGTATTTTTTTCCCCTGATCATCCAGCTTTCCTCTGAAGGTCATCTTCATGAAAGGTAATAATTTCAGCCTTTTCATTTTATTTAAGATATAAGTAAACCATGAGACCTGTCATCAAATATTTGAAGATGTACGGAAGACGCATTATATTTGGTAGATATGGTTTCAGGTGAGGAGAAATAGGATCAGTGACAGGACAGATTTTAATTGAATATAAAGAAGAAATGATTGTGGACAGAACTATCTAGAAGAGAGAATTGCTTGAGAGATGGTGAGTTTCTAGAGTCTTCTGTCCTGCTTACAGGTTCCCTTCTCGGAGATGCTCTAGAATCAGATTGGTGGATATTTTGAAAAAGCAAACAAAATTATACAATGTTCTTTTCCTTCCAATCCAGAGACCCATGAAATCAGAACTCTAGGGGGAGCCTGAGTTTGTAGCCAAGTATTGCAGAAGTGTGAGTAAGCCTCTTAGGTATCATGACCTTGGGGGAATTCTTGTCACTATTTCAGAATTTACATATATGGAGAGGAATATGATACTTGCACCCTTTATGTGCATAAATATGATGAGGTTAACATGGCTTTCTGTAAGATGTATTGGTCTATTTACTGAACCTTAAATAAGTAAACCCTACTTCAATATAAAGATAACTGTTTCATTTTTCAATAGAAGTGAAGAATAATAGTAAGTTGATTTATACTACTTGGAGTAGTGAATAGATGATGCAAGTTAGTCAAACATATATATGTACAAAGACACACACACACACATATATATTATTATGAACTTTGAAATAGATGGCAGGTTTTTTGCATGTATATATATTTTTTATTTATTAGATTACTTGCATATGTTCTTACCTAGGGATCACCCTGTGATTCCTTGTTTTAAAATGTCCCTTGAATTTTTTCTCAGTTTCTCAATGTTAACCAGTATATTGTCAGATTTGAAATCAAATTTTATAAGCATAATTTTAGTTATTTCTTCAAGGGAGAGACACTGTAAGTGGTGAGGTTTTCACCGGCATATGAAGAAAAATATTTATTCCTACATGAACACACACATAGAATAGGAAAGGGGAAGAACTATTCCTTCTAAGGGATTATTCTGCGTGAACTTTCTTCATTGTTTAGGTTTTTAAATTCTTAATGAAATGTTAGTAACGCTTGTTACTACCAGCCTATGAACTACCTCTGGAAGTGGAGGCTGTTTTAGATTTATGTAAGGGGTTGGGGAAGAAGCCCTTCTGTAAAATGTCATCACCATAAAGAATTATCTCTGAAATTTGACATGGAGTTTTTTTTTTTTTTTTAATCCAGAATGTTTCTGCTTCAGTTGAAATATACTTCTGGGATGAGTAGACATTGTCCCAATGTTCCATTTATGTTTCCCGTGGTTTAAAATTGTTTAATTGTAAATTTGAAAACATTTTTGATTGCCTTCATTCTGTTGTGGTTTTTGGCTATTTGAGATTTACAGTTGAAAGGCAGTTTGGCAAATCTCAGATTTTGTTAGTACAAGGTATTCACAGTTGGGCCAATAAAAATGGTGGTCAACATCGTAATGTAGAATTAAAACCCAGGACTTATTTGGTGGTCATTGGATTGACTCATTACTACTAGTGATTACAGATCAACTGGACAGGATTCCTTATCTGCCTGACGTTCTTTGATCTGATTTCTGCTTTCCCAAGGGACTCAGGTGAGAAGGCATCATTCACGTAAGCTGTAGGTGGTCTTCAGTATTCCATAAGATGGTTGTGACTCCATCATTTGCCGGGTTCAGTTCAGTTCAGTTGCTCAGTTGTGTCTGACTCTTTGCGACCCCATGGACTGCAGTATGCCAGGCCTCCCTGTCCATCACCAACTCCCAGAGCTTACTCAAACTCATGTCCATCGAATTGGTGATGTCATCCAACCATCTCATCCTCTGTCATCCCCTTCTTCTCCCGCTTTCAGTCTTTCCCAGCATCAGGGTCTTTTCCAGTGAGTCAATTCTTCGCGTCAGGTGGCGAAAGTATTGGAGTTTCAGCTTCAGCATCAGTCCTTCCAATAAATATTCAGGACTGATTTCCTTTAGTATGAACTGGTTTGATCTCCTTGCATGCAGTCCAAGGGACTCTAATGGGACAGTCAGGACACCTAAAATTTCTTATTTGGTTAAATGAGAGGTTCAAGAGAGAATGAGATGACGGGCTGAGTGGTGTAAAATCATGTAAATTGCATTAGATTAAAATGATAGAGATTGAAATAGAAAAAGCAACACACCATCATCTGCTGGGTACCTGGCTAATTAACCTTGTATTTCTACTTGTGTGGTCTTTGGGGAGGCAGGGAGAGAATGCTCTGGGATGAAATTGACCTTGCTTTTCCTCCACATGCATATGGAAATGCCGGGCAAGGGCTTTGCAATTAATATTGATTCCATGTCAGAAGCACAACATTGATTGCAATGGAAAAGCCTGGCAGGGGTGTGTGGGGGGATCTCCTGAAGCTTTCATTTGGAACGTGTAAAAGTGCAAGCCCACATTATTGACTTCGGTGGAGATATTGAGGGTATTTGCTGGGCCCTGTGATCACTTACTTCTCATCTGCTATGAAGGCAGCTTTTTTGTACCACTTCGATTATGCCTTACATATTTTGTACTCAAAAAGAAGGCCATGTTTGCATGGAAGCAGCAGAGTTACCTGCCTTAAGCCTTTATACATAAGGCTGGAGTACATGCATCTATAAATATAAACTTAGAGGGCAGCTTTATTCCAGCCTGTGAGTTTTGTGTATAATGCGTGCATGCTCAGTTGTGCCCAACTCTTTGTAACCCCATGGATACCTGGCCCGCCAAGTTTCTCTATGTGTGGGATTTTCCAGGTAAGAATACTGGAGTGGGTTGCTGTTTCCTACTTAGGGGATCCTCCCAAGCCAGGGATGCACTTGCATCAGCAGGCAGATTCTTCACCATTGAGCCACCTGAGAAGCCCTTTTGCGTATCATGGGTCTCTACCAAAAGGACATTCTGTCAGCAAGTAATTAACAAAGCCTCCCATTGAATAGATGGGGCCAGATTCTGATTGGTTAGTATAATGGCTGTTTTCTCATCTGGGACTGTCTTTTGTGACTCAAATCCAAGGATACTCTTCCAGTGAAACTATAGACGTGTTTTATGGCCAAACAGTCCAGGGTTAACAGTTACCATAGGGGAAGTCCAGTTAACAGGTCTATTCATTTGGGCCCTATTTGCACTTCTGCTGTCAAGTCTAATTACTTCTTTTTGAAATGAAAACTTTGGCCTTCACTTGGGTCTCTGGTGCCTGTCAGTGAGGGATCATCTGTTTGCATCTCCTCAGCTATATTCGCATGTCACACGCCTGCCATCTGGTCATAGGAACCAAAGCTCCAGCAGTATTTATACGTACAAAATGGCAATTCCTGAGAAAGGATGGTTTCAACTTAAGTGAATGCATGGTTTAAAGTTGATACTAGAATTACACGTGGACACCATGCTTTGCCAGTCAGTAGCGATTATTCCATGCCATGGATGTTTTTGTCTTTCATAGGAAAGAGCCATTGTGCTGTAAAACTTACAGGACCTGAAATCTGTGCTTGTAGTGCTTGAAGAGGGGAGTCAAGGAGGGAGAGAGCTGGGTTGGATAGATGACAGCCCCCGGCCACAGAGGGGTAGTAACGGCACGACAGCCTTGTCTGTACATTGCTTGTTTCATGCTTGATGCTTCCAGAACAACTGCTCTGCTGCAGGGACGTGGGCTGAGAGCTGATCCCTGCTCAGCTGGGCTCTTCTTCCTCAACATGAAACGATTCTGAGCACTTTGAATGTTTGGGAAGTTCCCCCATAACAACGATTGCTCTAGCAAGCCATAATGTTTGCCAGTGAACTGAGCTCTGTTTCAACCTATGGATTTAGAAACTAAGGCATGATGACCTTGCTACCCAGGATCATATATTCTTAGGGTAGAAGGAATTGGAGTTAAGTCTTAAACACTCATGTTGCAGACAAGACGCTGAGTGCAGAGGATTTAAGCTGATAGTTAGATGCCCTAGTCACCTCTTCCTTTGCTCAGGGACAAAACTCTGAATCACTCTGTTGCGTGTCGTTTTTTGCCAATAGATCATCAAGTTCTTAGCCTTTGTGGGTCTTTGACTATATTAAATGGGAGCTATGCATCTGGAAAAATAGCTTTTTAAAAAACATTTTATTTTGTATTGGGGTATGTATGGATGTGAGAGTTGGACTTTGAAGAAGGCTGAGTGCTGAAGAATTGATGCTTTTGAACTGTGGTGTTGGAGAAGACTCTTGAGAGTCCCTTGGACTGCAAGGAGATCCAACCAGTCCATCCTGAAGGAGATCAACCCTGGGATTTCGTTGGAAGGAATGATGCTGAGGCTGAAACTCCGGTACTTTGGCCACCTCATGTGAAGAGTTGACTCATTGGAAAAGACTCTGATGCTGGGAAGGATTGGGGGCAGGAGGAGAAGGGGATGAGCGAGGATGAGATGGCTGGATGGTATCACTGACTCTATGGACGTGAGTCTGAGTGAACTCCGGGAGTTGGTGATGGACAGGGAGGCCTGGGGTGCTGCGATTCATGGGGTCACAAAGAGTCGGACACGACTGAGCGACTGAACTGAACTGATACTGATTAACAATGTTGCGATGGTTTCAGGTGAACAGCAAAGGGACTCAGCCATATGTATGCAAGTATCCATTCTCCCCTCCATCCTGGCTGCCACATAACATTGAGCAGAGTTCCCTGTGCCGTACAGTAGGTCCTTGTTATCCATCTTAAATATAGAAGTGTGTTCATGTTGATCCCAAACTCCCTAACTACCCTTTCCCCCATCCATCCCCCTGGCAACCATAAATTCATTCCCTAAGTCTGTCAGTCTGTTTTGTAAGTAAGTTTATTTGTATCAGTTCTTTTTAGATTCTCCATATAAGGGATGTCAAACAATATTTCTTCGTCACTATAAATACTGTTTCAGCATGAGTCTTGTTTGAAACAAACCAAGAACACTAAAATGTAAATTTTATTCCAAAAGGTTAATTGTGGATACTTAGCAGTGACTTTTAAAAATTGTTTGGTATTGATACAACCAGAATTCCTATAAGTCATTTCTCTTACATTTTTGTCAATGTAACATACAGTTTTTACCTAGTAATGTAAAATGTTCTCAGACTTTAAAAGACATAAGCCGCTTCTTGGGCCTTACTGGAGATACAGACTCCACAGTGCAGCACCAAGAAATGATTTGAGTAATTCGGAGAAGGCAATGGCACCCCACTCCAGTACTCTTGCCTGGAAAGTCCCACAGACAGAGGAGCCTGGTAGGCTGCAGTCCATGGGGTCGCAAAGAGTTGGACACGACTGAGCGACTTCACTTTCACTTTTCACTTTCATGCATTGGAGAAGGCAATAGCATCCCACTCCAGTGTTCTTGCCTTGAGAATCCCAGGGACGGGGGAGCCTGGTGGGCTGCCGTCTATGGGGTCGCACAGAGTCAGACATGACTGAAGCGACTTAGCAGCAGCAGCAGCAGGGTCCAAGAGATTGTATGTTCAAAGATTCCAGGTGGCTGTGTTACACACAGATCATCAAAAGATATTTGGGTCCTCATCAATGAAGTGTGCTAATTTTGAATTCTGATTAATTTTTAATTTTAGTCATTGCTTTTTGAGAAATTATGTGTTATTGTCTTTGAATGCACTATAAATAAGTGTTTCTATAGTTTTGGTGCTAAAGATTTTTCATGTCTCTGCCTCTATTTGATGACTTGACTTTTATACTGGGATACTTTATTCAAGTGTTCCTTGAAAGTTACAAGTGTCTTTTCTTTTTTTTAGAAAGGCCACTATGCCATAGCAATAAATAGCTTCACATTTTTTACATAGAGTAGTGTATAATCCAATGTGAAACTGAAATTCTGTTTGTTTTTACATCTTTTTAAAAAACTTTGTCAATAAATTAAGTAAATAAAAGATGAGAAAATAGAGGGGGCCCCTGAATTGAATTTCAGCCTTAAATTACCTGAAACTGTTACATTTTCAAGAATTTACAGCTAATCTGCAGAGCTCTCTGGGGCAAAATATAGGCAGCAGTTAGAAGAGCATTTTTCAGAGTTTTAAAAAAAATTTAGAAAGAGAGGGAATGAAAAACTAAGGATGGGAGCAGAAAAAGGGAAAGGAAGGAAAATATTAATTATATACTGCAAATATATTTGCATAGAAGCTTGTTTCTCACTATATATGGAGTATATCATGAATCTGTTTCTGATTTAATTCACTAAGTGTTTACACGTGTCTACTGTGAATGGTCAGATTTCCATGGATGTATCGGTTGTAGAGCTGCCATAACAAAATACCACGGCTAGGCGGTTTAAACAATAGAACTTTATTTTCTTAAAGCTTGGGGGGCTGGAAGTTCAAGGTCGGGATGCCTGCAGGGTTGGTGGTCCTGAGGCTTCTGTCCTTGAGTTGTCTTTTCACTGCGTCCTCACATGAACTTTCAGGGCCCACCCCACACCCCTAGTAAGTCTCTGTGAATTCTCATCTTTTAAGGTCCAGTCAGGTTGGACTAGGACCATCTATATGACCTCCTGTAACCTTAATTACCTGTTTAAAGGCCCTATCTCCCAATCAGTCATTTTGGGGGTTAGAAATTCAGCTTACGAATTTTTGATCATACACAATTCTTTCTGTAACAAAGGCTGTAAAGATAAGAGTAAGAGAGACACACAGTTTGATGGGCTAATTGGACTAATGGCAATGTCCATTCTAATAAATCAAGTGAAAAATGTAAACAGTGCCTGTAAAAGCCTGGGGAAGAAGGACACTGTCCTTGGACCCAGTAGGAAAGTTTCATTGTGGGGATTATGTTGATACTGGTCTGTGGAGCTGTGAACCCAATTGTGAGAAAGGAGGGAGGTTGGGGGATTGAGGCAAGGTGCTTGGCAAATGGAAGTGAGCGTGTGAGCATGCGTACAGGGAAACTGTGGGTCATGAAACTGAAAGGTTATTTCAGAGGATGTTAGGAAAGTATCAGCGCTCTGCCCAGGAGTTGGGACCACGGATGCTGGTGTCTGCTTTGTACACTGGATGGTGGATCCTACAGTAATTGATGGTCAGCGGTTCCAACTCAGATGCTGGGCAGGCTAGGGTTTTGTATTATCTTGGTTCGAGAAATTACTGAACTTCAGGAAACTTTTGCTTCCTCATTTCTTAAATAGTGATAACGTTTTCCCGTTCTTCATCGGCCTGCTGAGGGAACTAACTTGGATAATGTACGCAAAGTGCAAGCAAGCTATACCGAAAACACTCAACCCGTGCTGAGTGGACAGTATTTGTTTCATTCCTCAAGTAATTCAGCAAATATACAGCACAGATTTGGTGCTGCAGCTGAGGTTTACCAGTATATCAAAATGATGAAGATTGTGTAGAATTTAAAATAATAAGCAACAAGGTCCTATTGCATAGTGCAGGGAGTTATATTCAACAATCACATAAATAACCTTTTTCATCATGGGAAACCATCATGGGAAAGAATATGAAAAAGGATATATGTGTGTGTGTGTATAACTGAAATACTTCGCCATACAGCAGAAATGAATGCAACATCATAAATCAACTATAGTTCAATAAAATTTAGAAAATAAAATACATTGTCACACCATCAGCACCAACATGCGTGGCTAGTAGTTTGAGGAATGCTGGAGAGAAAGGTGTAGAAGGGGTCTTCCCAGGTGGTCCAGTTGTAAGGAATCTGCCTGCCAATGTAGGAGATGTGAGTTTGATCCCTGAGTCAAGAAGATTCCCCCGGAGGAGGAAATGGCAACTAGTTCCAGTACTCTTGCGTGGAGAATTCCATGGACAAAGGAGCCTGGTGGACTACAATCCGTAGAGTCGCAAACACTGAGTGTCAGGAGTAGAGGGAGGGCCGGGAGCAAAGAACAGATCAACGCGACTTGAGAAGTAGGAGGAAGAGACCCTTCCATCAGGTCCTGCAGGATTTGTGTGATATGTTATTACCTGTTGTACCTGAAATCCTTGCATCAACACTCCTGACTTCACATCAGCATCATCAATTTCAATCTGTTTCCCAGTTTTTTCTTTTTTTTTTTTAATTCCCTTATTCTTCTTAAAATTCTGAGCTTTTATGCTCATGCTGTGCTCTATTCAATCAGTATTTCCTTCTCAGAGGTAAAGTCATGTTTCCCAAGCTAACATTGTTTTGCAATTAATTAAAATCAGTTAAGAACAATTTAATTGATTGCTGTCATCAGCACCATAAATCACTGTGATGCTTGGCTGTCAGCACCCCGCTTCTGAAAACACCTCTTGTGGCAAGCTCCAACACAGTGTATAGTCATATCCAAAATGTTTAACCAGGATGACATAATTGTCAAATCTGTAATTGTGCTTTTACTGCCTGTAGCATTCACTCCTATTGGAAAATGTCAGGAATCACTGTTGCAGGCAAGTCAGATGTTGAGAGAGAGGTCCAGAAACGAATCCTCTGCCGAGATTACAAAGCGTCACGATTCCTTGGTGACTTAAAGTTGAATGCCCTAGGTATCAGGAAATATCTTCTAGGGATGTTCACATGACATTTCAAGTTTGGAAAGAATGCAGGGAAGTCCAGCCCTGTCTGTGCAACTAAGAATTATTAGGTGTGGAAATTGGATGCAAGGATCTTTTGAAGGGAGTAAGGATGGGTTTGTCATACTGGGTCATATTTTAAAATGAATTTTGACATGTTCAATAGGCTTCATCACACATGATTAGCATCTCTGAATACTTTACAGACTCTGATGACACCCGTTGTGTTAGCCGGGACATCAGATCAGAAGACAGATTCACAGATGTCAGAGGAAGTGTCCAATTGGTGTTGAATTTTCCCCTCTGTGTTAGCAACACGTGTTTCAATTTAGGATGGCATTCTACGATATCATCTCCCACTAAATCGTCACTATTGTCTAGTCTTTATTTACTGTTTTCCTTTATAACCTAAATTGTCAAATTAGTAGCCCCTCCCACCCCCAAACCAACTTCCTGTACCCATGGGCAGAATGCCTAGCTGTATCAACATGCACTCACTTGACAACTGTGTATCAGATGACAAGAGGGTTCTGTCAAGCGCTGGGTAGCCACGTTAAAATAATTCAGCAGGTCCTTTGAAAGGAACAATCAGTTCAAATTCAATGGAAATTTCCAGTTAAAGGGAGTGCAGCCATCACTATCCGAATAGATATTAGTTCACATTTATTTGATTAGAGCTCACCCGAGATATGTCATTAGCATGGACTGAGCTTTTCTTAGACTATAAGGAGTGCAAGCCTCATGTCAATTGCAAATATGATGCAGCCTTTCAAATATTTATTTAGAAGGATATAGTTCATGGAAATCGTTTCTTTGACATTGAGTATAATGCTCTTTAATATCATGGTGCTTTGTTCCTGTGATCTTGCATGTGACTGTGCTGAACTGCTGTACAGAAAATATTTGAGCAGATTGTAGACTGCTCATCAGCTTTTCTTCTAGATGACAAGGAGCCGTGTCGCATGTGATAGGAAATTGCTATGATTATCCTGTCCCATGTGGAAGTTTTGTGATTATTTGCAGAAAGGAACCTGAAGAGCCTTTCAAGCCTGAGATGAGCAGGTTGTTTTGCTGGTCTTCCACTGACGTTTCTTCTAAATGGAAGAACGCAGATGGAGGGTTTGGTCAGTCACACCAGAGACTTATTGAGTTGTCTCTCTTTGTTGCCTTCCTCAGTAGCTAAGAGGATGGACGCAGGGGAGGGCTGCCCAGGGCCAGATCCTGTCTCTGTCACTTAGGAACTCTGACTTCAGCAAGTTGCAGCCTGTTTAGACACACTTCTTCATCTGTTGCACAGATATAATAATAGTACATAGAATTGTTCTGAAGATTAAATGAGTTTATGTACTTAATAAGCTTAGAGCAGTGCCTGGCACCCAGTAAGAGCTGAGTAAATTTTAGCCATCACTGTTGTTATCACATTTGTTGATTTGAGTTGATGTGTGGAAGTGAAATATCGTTACATTTTTTGAGGCTTCATTGAGCACGAGAAAGATGTCCTGAGAATGGAAAAATGTTCTAATTTTCTAAATTGACGGAGCATTTGGATTCTGAGAATAATTGTTACAGTTTCTCCTTTGAAAAGTTCTGGTCAAAATTACCAAACAGATGGCTTTTGAGCACTCAGAAGAAACTAGTGGTCACTGTCCATCATGATATGTTCATTAAAAGCAAGTCATTCCCAACTAACCTGGTCTCATTTTTGGAAAGAGTTACTAGGTTGTTGAAATATGAGATGCCCTGCCTGGATCTCTACAAGCTGTGTGGATTCATTATATATTTTGATCAAAATGTGGATATAAGCTTAATCAACTGGAGTGAGTATTATGTGGATAGAATACCACAAAAGTGATTATTCTCAAGAGAGATCTCTCATAAGTTCGTCCAGTTATTTTGCTCACTTCCATATTTATATCCATGGTTTTTGAGAGGACTTGGAAAATGTGCATCATATGTGAGTGATACACTTTTGGGAGAGGAACTTAATGTTGGTGACAGATACAAGTTTCGTAGCAGTTACATACTATATGCAGGATAAACAAGGACCTACTGTATAGCACAGGAAACTATATTTGATATCTTGTAATCACCTATAGTGGAAAAGAATCTGAAAAAGAATACCCTGAATATTCATTAGAAGGACTGATGCTGAAGCTGAAGTTGCATTGCTTTGGCCACCTGATGCAAAGAGCCGACTCGCTGGGAAAGACCCTACTCATTGGGAAAAACACTGATGCTGGGAAAGATTGAAGGCCAAAGGAGATGAAGGCAGCAGAAGAGAGATGGTTAGATCGTGTCACCAACTCAGTTGACATGAATTTGAGCAAACTTTCGGAGATGGTGAAGGACAGGGAAGCCTGGCATGCTGCAGTCCATGGGGTCACAAAGAAGAGTCAAATAGAACTTTGAACTGAATCACTTTGCTGTACACTAAACAAATACAACATTGCAAATCACACTTCAATTAAAAAGTGTTTCAAAAAAGAGTAGGCACAATGGTTGAAACAAGCAAGGTAACATTCAATAGAAGTATGGTATATGTAAGATCATAGTAATATATTTTTTAAAACTCACAGTAGTAAAGCTGTGTCTGACTCTTTGCGACCCCATGGACTGTAGTCTACCAGGCTCCTCTGTCCATGGGATTTTCCAGGCAGTAGTACTGGAGTGGATTGCCACTTCCTTCTCCAAGGGATCTTCCCGACCCAGGGATCGAACCCGGATCTCCCACATTGTAGACAGACGCTTAACAGTCTGAGCCACCAGGGAAGTCCCAGTAAAGTAGACTAGGCTTAGCAAAAGTTCATTTAAATATATTTTGAACCTTGAAATACAAATAGTTTTCTTTTGGGGAGTCAACTCTTATTAGTTAGATAAGGTTGACTGAAGCACCATGATAAGGAGGAATCGAAAGTAAAGCAACAGTTAATTTCCGATAGTGACACAGTCCCTACCCTTAAGTAGCTTATAGAATAGTGATGGTGGTAAGTATATGAGTAATGCTGTACAGTATGGAAATAGAGCAATGGAGTAAACATAGGGTTCTTCAGAATTCACAGAAGGAACTTTTTTCTATTTAATGTCTTTTAATTGGAGTATATTTGGAATACTGCATTAGTTTCAGATGTAAAGCAAAGTGATTCAGGTACATATATGTATATATATATAAAAAACCCTAACCCATATATAATATATATATGGTATGTATATACACACACATATATATTCCTTTTCACATTCTTTGATTTTAAGAAGATATTGATTATATTAATAGTTTCCTGTGTTGTGTAGTTGGTTCTTGTTGTTTACCTATTCTGTATATAGCAGTGTGTATCTGTTAGTCCCATACTCCTAATTTATCCCTCTCCCCACTTTCCTCTTTGGTAACCATAAGATTGATTTCCATGTCCTGAGTCTGTTTCTGTTTTGTAAATAAGTTCATTTGTATTAGAGACATTGAACACCACGTAATGATGGCAAGAAATGATCCTCCAAAAAGAATATAATTTAAGTGAACTAGGCGTTAGCTACCTGATGGTAGGGATGGTGGTATTCCAGGTTGCTAACTTGTAGATGGGGATGTGAGTACATGTATCTTTCAGGGTGGTTTCTGTACCAGTGATTTAAGTGACAATGGGAAGCAAGGTGGAGGCCACTGAATTATAATAGCTAATGTTCATACATGCCTGAAACTTGAAAAAATGCTTTACCTGTATTAACTCATTTAATCCTTGCTGTATAACAAAACTCCTGTAACTTAGGGGCTCATAACAATCATTTATTGTTACTCACGAGTCTGGGAGTCAGAAGCTTCATTTTGCTGGAAGAGCCAGGCTTGGTCCATCATGGCTGGACTTTCTCATTTGTTCTCAGGTGGTGGTTCATCTAGTCTGGGTGATCTAGAATGGTCTCGCTCCCAATTTTGGCATTTGTTTTACTTCCGGTTGGGCCAGTGGAGATGACCTGACCCTTATCTGGTCATTCAGCAGGCCAGCCAGACTGGTTCATGTGATAGTCACAGGGACTCAAGATTAGCAAGAAGACAAATCTCAGTGTTCAAGCCCCTTCCAAGCTTCTTCCAAGCTCAGGCTCAGAGCAAGTCATGTGGTCCACCCACATGATGTGAGAAGTGATTCCAGGTGCGAATGGTGTGAGAATTGATTCCATGTCTTGAGAAGAGTGATAGTATATGTGACCAATTTGTCATCTGTACAACTTTAAAAATCGCAGTGAGAAACATACTGTTACTGTAAACCTCAATTACCTCTTAGGTACAGGGAGATTTAACTTGGTCAAGGTCACAGAGCCAATGAATGGCAGGTCTGCAGTGAGACAGTCTGATTCTGTAGTCTGATTCTTACCCTCTCTACTGGCTCCCTGGGGCAGGCACAATAAGATAGGTACCGACCTCAAGAAACACTGTGTGTCATTGTAGGAAGTTGGGATTTTATTTTTAGAGCACTGGAGAGCCAGTGAAGAATGATCAAAAGATTGACACAGTCAGCTTTACAGCTTAGGAAGCTCACTTGAGCTGCATGATGGAGAATGAATTATAAGGGCCATATTGGAAATTGATCAACTGATTATTGCTGCTGCTGCTGCTAAGTCGCTTCAGTCGTGTCTGACTCTGTGCCACCCCATAGACAGCAGCCCACCAGGCTCCCCCGTCCCTGGGATTCTCCAGGCAAGAACACTGGAGTGGGTTGCCATTTCCTTCTCCAAACTGATTATTGGGATGCTGATAAAACACTGGTCTAGAGGAGTGGTAGTTGAATAGCTGTATAATTTTATCTAAAGTAAGGAAACATTACATTTTTTTCATGTAAACATGGCAGTATTGACTGGGTGTCAATAGCTTGGAGAAACTAGCATTTTGAGCTTGTAACACATTTAGGGAAGTAGAATTACTTTGTCATTTGTTAGTCGATAAAGAGTAAGAGAGGCAGATGATGTTTGTTGACATAAATAAATGATTGGAGTTGACAGCAGAGGTGTGAAAGGCATTTTAGGGCATGCATTTGCTAATTGGCGTGGTAAAGATGCTTGACCCCATTCTGTCTCTATAAGTGAAACATATAGATGGTAGTTATCCAGTGAACACAAAACTCCTTTGTGATTGTCCATCTGCCAAATTAACTCACAAAGCGTAAAAAAAATATTTCTGCAGAATACTGACTGACTCAGCAGCTGAGAAAAATCAGATATGTCGCCCTATTTGAGGATGAAAGGAGGATTTTGTTATCTTATTTGATTGAGCGATTTCTGGCCTCTCGATTTCTGGAATGGTTCACGTGAGCCTGAATGAAAGTGATTACAGATTTAATCGAGAGTATAATTATTTAGGTTACAGTTTTATTGAGCCTGCGTTTCGGTGTGATGAGTAAGTGAGGTCAGAGATAATGCAGAGACGGTGCAGATTCGTTGTCTTCATTGCTTATATTACTTTGCATTTTTTAGGAAGTATACTGTCAGATGGGCTGTTGGGGGCTACAAGAGGACATTCATTTAATCATTGTGAATAGCCATGACAGCCACAAGGCCAGTCTTTGAAAGAAAGTGAAATTGTACAACATAAAGTAATTTTTCTGACTTTCAGAGGATAAACTAATATCTAAACATACAGTTGGAGAATATTACAGCTTGTAGAATCCTTGGTATATATTTCAGTTCCTCCATTTTGTGAATAAAGACATTGAGGTTCAGAACAGTTAAATCACATTTGCAAGGTTATGTAGCTAACTAGCAGAGTTGAGAAAATGAACCAACTTTCTGGTTCCTGCGTAATACATCTTCTGTCATCATTTGTTGCAGTGGTGCATAATAGTTATGAGTAATTCATCCCCAAATAGTGTGTGTCAGAAGGGAATTGGTGTACCTGTTACTGCTAAAATTTACAAACAAACCTCTGTCCACTCACTGATAAGAGAATGTCTGAAGATGTTTAAAGGAAAGGGATTTTGGTTGTTCTGGTCGCCAGCTATTGAGCAGTTGACTCTGTTTACTACAATGGACATTATAACAATATCTTAGTAAATTTACCATGGCCAAAGGTATAATTTTTTTACCTTACCACCCAAAAATTAAATGATAGCAATATCAGGATGAACTCAACTAAGGATGCTGAATGACATTAAAGTACTTGAAAGAGACTAACAGGTGGAAAGTAGATTTACCAGGCTCCTCTCTCCATGGGATTTCCCAGGTGAGAATACTGGAGTGGGTTGCCATTTCCTTTTCCAGGGGATCTTCCTGACCCAGGGATCGAACCTGTGTCTCCTTCATTGGTAGGCAGATTCTTTACCACTGAATCACCTGGGAAGCCCCAGAAAGCAGATATGTGGTAATAACATCAGGATGAATTCAACTAAGGATGCTGAATCACATTGAAGTACTTAAAAAGAGACTTTAGAGATGGAAAGCGTGGGGCCCAACAGTTAGCAATGAGAAACACAGCCATCTGTCAAATAGACATTCCTTTCGACCTGTTACATGTACTGTCTTCATTCCACTGATGTGGGAAACCAGGTTACTTGGTGAGTTTGAGGTTAGACTGAGGGTAGGTTTAGATAATTGACAAGTACTTTATGGTTCCAAGCTTATATTGCCTAGTATGTCCATGTTCACTGTAGGAGTTTCTTCTGCTGGGACCAGGCTCCTTAGGCTTGGGGTGAGTATGACACAGCTTCTGGTCAGTAGGGCGACTGGCCTTGCCTAAGCTTGTTCTGGTTTGTCTTGCCTTTTGTCAATTTCTGACTGTCCTCTCTTCTGATTAATACTCTGTCTGCCGGTAAAGAATCTGCCTGCAATTCAGAAGACCCGGGTTCGATCCCTGGGTAGGGAAGATCCCCTGGAGAAGGGAATGGCAACTCACTCCAGTATTCTTGCCTGGAGAATCCCATGCTCAGAGGACCCTGGTGAGCTACAGTCCAAAAAGTTGGACATAACTGAGTGACTAACGCTTTCACTTTTCCCACATCCCAACTACCATATATGTTAATATATTTTCAAGTTTTGTTGGGCATAAGAACTCATCTGTCTCTGAAAGGGGATTTTACATATCTCTGGTCTAATTTTACTATCTCATTTTTAGAAGACAATGTGCTACTCTATTTCATGATTCTTGGAATATAATCATATCACCTCACTGTTACTTCCATGTTCTGCTCCCAGTCTGTAGGTTGGTGTCCACATTCTATATAAATGTCCAAGTTCTTTGGCAGCGTTTAGTTGGACTGATACCCAGTCAAGAACCAGAATTATTAGTTCTCATTCCCCCATTAATAGTAAAGAGATGGATAGGACAGGTAGGCACATGATAAATGTAAGGATCTATAAGGCAGGATTACAAAGGATAGGATTGGAAATAAGATTCAGGATTTGAAGTGGGTCCCAGCTGTGTGGTCTGGGGCAGGTATTTTTGCGAATGATACTGTTTCATCATCCATGACATTTTAATGATACATGTTTTTTACAGTTGTTTTAGGATTTAAAGCAGTTTTGTACACTTAAAGCTTTACAGATGTGGCTTCAACGTAGGTGTTTAGTATTTGTGTATTTTCTCTTCCATCAGAGAACTAGAGATGGTTGATACTTCAAGATGGAGAAAGTCACTTCCCATTGGATAACACGTTAGTATCCTAAGCACGTCAAAATAGCCTGAATACAAATCCCAGTGTGGTATGTTGTTAGTAAGAGCACAGATTTTGAGTAGTGACCTTTGGATACCAAAGCTGCAGATGTGTGTGTTTCTGGAATAGCTGTAACCTATCCATTCAGAGTGTGTCTGAGTATTCTTAGAATGTACAAAAACGAATACTCAGAAGGTTCATGTATCAGAAAATCTACCCAAGTGCATAGAATCTTAGAGAAGGGTCTCACTGACTTTCACTGAAGAAGGTATCTACTCTTCTTTCAGGTCTTTGGGGGAAAAGAAGGGTATTCTGTGATCTTCTGTGATAGCATTTCATAATCCTAACTCAGGTGTGCAGTGCTTTAAGCTGACGAGGCGTCTTCAAGCTCACGTGCACAAGTATGGTGACAAGTCTGGATTTTCCCCTTGTCTGAGACATACAATCACATTAGAGCTTCCTATTAAAATATACCCTTTAGGCCAACTTAACTTCTCATTTATGGAAACGTGAGTCTATTTCCCTTTGCTGTGTGTGAGGCTGTTTGAATTCTTGATCCAGTGTGCACTTGGATAAAGGTCAGATTAATCTGTATTCCTTAATAGGATTGTCTCTTTTCCTGTGACATAAGAGGTTCTTGTCTCTTTGAAATGTGTATTTCGGTGAAGACCACTCCACCATCACTTACTTTCCGTGAGCTTCGGCAGTTTTTTCTTTTAAAATAAGTGTCTAGCTAAGAGAATCCCTAGACTGAAATACACTGATTTCCATTCCATAGTGAGGAAGGCAGAAAAGAACAAGATGCTTTTTTGACGATAAGTTTCATATGTGATCAAGACAAGATACAAAATGTTCTACCATGATTTTCATGTTCTCGTGGGAAATACCAGTAGTACCTAGAAACCAAAGAGAAGTGAGGACTATATATTCTTGACGTCACCATTTGCTTTTGTGAAGTTGGCTATAATGACAGCAGTTCTTACAGCAAATTCTGTTCAACATATGAATATTTGTTAGCAGCCCCAGCCTGTCATACTGCCTTTCCATACACTCATGTAGAACCTGATTGTGTCCTCATGACTCCAGCAGGCACTGGACGTGAAACGTGAACTCTGTAGCAGGTTCATGAGTATGCTGGTCCATTATGAACTGTAGCTAAGACATAGAACCAACTGTCTATCGGCAGATGAATAGATAAAGAAGATTCTTGTATGTATATACAATGGAATACTACTCACACATAAAGAAATAATACCTTTTGCAGCAATGCAGATGGACCTAGAAGTTATCAGACTAAGTAAATCAGAAAGAGAAAAACAAATAGCACATGGTTTCATTTATATAGGACTCCCTGGTGGGCAGACGATAAAGAAACTGCCTGAAATGCAGGAGATCCAGGGTTCCATCCCTGGGGTGGGAAGATCCCCTGGAGAAGTAAATAACAACCCTTTCCAGTATTCTTACCTGGAGAATTTCATGGATAGAGGAGCCTAGTGGGTTACAGTCCAGGGGATCATAAAGAGTCGGTCACGACTGACTTCCACTTTACATTTATCACTATATATGGAATCTAAAATATAACACAAATGAGCTTATCTACAAACAGAAACAGACTCACAGACGTAGAGAAGAGACTCGTGGTTACCCAGGGGAGAAGTGGGGTCGGGGAAAGAGGGACTGGGAGTTTAAGGTTTGCACCTGCAAACTCTTACTTACGGCATGGATAAATAACAAGGTCCTACTGTGGAGCACAGGGAACTGTATTCAGTATCCTGTGAAAAACTGTAACAGAAAAGAATATGTATAGTTGAATCACTTTGCCATACAGTAGAAATTAATATAATATTGTAAGTTAACTATAACTTCAATAAAATAAAAAGAGAGAACATGTTCATCCTAGGGCCAGACATCCACATAAGCAGACCAGGGACAAGAGTCTTCCTTGAAGCTGGGGGTCCCTGGGTAACCAGGGTTTCAGTTACAAGTACTGCCTGAAGTTATTAGAAGGCTGCTGACTTTATGTGTCTCATCAGCTTTCCTTTCCCCATCCCTTATGCTGGTTAAAAATACCGTGGTGCAGTTTAAGAAAGCCTTTTGAACTGCTCGGTGGATATTTTGATCCCCATTTTGTAGGCAGGAAATGAAAACCTACAGTACCTACTTCACAAGTTTTTTAAGAGGAAAACATGAGGAACGTGTATGTGGAATCCTCAGCCCAGTGCCTTAAACATCATAGATGTTACCTTTCTTTATCCCCTGTGTAATCAGTGTCTTTCCAGGTGGCTCAGTGGTAAAGAATCCACCTGCCAATCCTGGAGACACCAGAGATAAGGGTTTCATCCCTGGGTCAGGAAGATCCCCTGGGGGAGGAAATGGCAAGCAACTCCAGTTTTCTTGCCTGGGAAAGCTCATGGACAGAGGAGCCTGGCAGGCTACAGTCCACAAGGTTGCAAGGAGTTGGGCAAGGCTGAGGATGCTCGCACACACACATGAAATCAATAATTAGTTTTTGGAGGGAAAACATTTTTAATGACAACTATGAATGAAAGGCGTAATATCATTATGTAAGCAGATTTTGGTGTAGAGTTACGTATATGGAAGGGGTTATTTATTTTTACTACTGGGTGCAGGATTTATTTTTTCTTTTAAAGATGGCACACAAAAATATTTATTACCTGCTCATTTCTTAGACTTGCTGAATTGCAAATAATTAATAGTTTGTATTCCTCATGTAAAGAATTGAAAAAAACTTTTATTTTTTTCTTCCTTCTTTCCTCCCATTTTCCCTTCCTTCCTTCCTCCCTCCCTCCCTACCTCCCACCTTCCCTGTCTCTTTTTCTTTTCCTTTACATTAGAAAACTGTTCTTCTGCCAGCATAGCTCATAAATTGGCTAAGAGAAAAACACGTGTAGATCTTCATTTTACAAACTCACCTTAGCTTCTTGGGATTAGCATCAGCTTTGGGTCATCCCTTTCCTTGTGGTCTGATACTCCCTGTGTCAGCCTGTGGCTTGCAGGTAATATTGTTGAATTCCCCTAGGGGACTGAATGAAACATGATGCTTTAATCCCCTCTCTGACACTGCCTTCTAAGGAGGATTTAATCCTGATAGGAATAGGGGATAAGTGTATGCGAATGTCCCTCATTTGCAATGCATGTTGTGTCTGCCTCTTTAAATAAAGTAAAGGTTAATATGTTGATTTCCTATTTATAGGTAACTTAATGCTTCTAATTTTTTCTAATCATGGCACAAGGTTTTGGCTCAGTACTATGATTTCTTAAATGATCTTTCTAAGTCGCTATAATGATATGATGAGTTTACTACTCTCCAAAGAGGTTGGATTGACAGGTTTAAAGAGACAAACCATTCCGTACTTTTTTTTTTTGCCACATAATATCTAGTTACAGCAGCAAGCCCTTCCATTAAGCAAGCTGTATTTCTCGATGATATATCTATAGGCATTTTTTATTTTAGCCCAGGCACTTCTGCTTTGGCAATCCAGATTTAACAGTAGGGCCAATATGATCTTTACATAGACCAGAAGAGAATCAGACAATATTAATCTAAAAACTGAGCTAATACACTCCATCAGAGGAAGTAGATGTTCATTACATCATTTCCATTTCTGACACTAAAAAAAAAAAACAACAAACCTTGACATTTCACTGTTTTTGCTTTCTTTGCCTTTATACATGGATTAAACTTTAGAAAAGCCTTTCTTCAGTCAGTATGAGACCTGGGGCCACCTTAAAGAAGCAAACCTTGCCTCCACAGACTAGCACATGTTCTCTGAAAGGGAAGGGGCTGCCTAATTGGTGCCGTTATGTTTTTGTTGAGTCTGCTTGACACAGCCTTTCCTTGGAGTCACTTGGTTTCTAAGGAAATGCCATATACCACCTTTAATGAATTTCCGAATCACCTGTCTGCCCAACCTTCCACTCTGTCCTTTACCATTTTTGAGTGATTCCAAAAGCTATAAACTATGAAAAATAGACATTTCTTCCAAGTAGAAAAAAGTCTGAAGGCTTATTTGTTTGACAAATATTGCATTATCAGTTCTTTGTGGAAAGCATTCTGTTGGGCACTGGAAATTTGACTGCTGCTAATTCAAAACAGATATATGGTACCTATAGGGTATAGAGCATGGTTCTAAGCATTTTTACTTATATTAATACAGTTTTATTTGGAACACGTACATGTTATTCTTATTATCCCATATTATTATGGGATAATTATCTTATTATTCCCATATTAGTGATGAATAAATTGAAGCCCAGAAAGTTTATTTGTCCAAGGTATTTCTAAGTGGTGGAGTTGAATCTGTACCCAAGCAGGATTTATGCAAAACTGCTTAGTTGCTCAGTTATGTCTGACTCTTTGAGACCCCCATGGATTGTAACCTACAAGATTCCTCTGTCCATGGGATTTCCCAGGCAAGAATACTGGAGTGGGTTGCCATCTCTTCCCCCAGGGGATCTTCCTGACCCAGGGATTGAACCCACGTCTCTTATGTCTCCTGCTTTGGCAGGTGGATACTTTGCCACTGTGCCACCAGGGAAGCTTTGAGAACCAGGAAAGACTCACTCAGATCCGTCTGGACTCGCTGAAGAGGAAGATGGGCACAAGGGGCCTCTGCTGTACCAGGGCTCCACGTCCTCGAGTTCAGACAGAGGAGAGGTATCTGCTCTGGTCCCTTCTTCGATGCCTCTGGAATCTTCTGTCAAATACAGTATGCGTTTACCTACTTGTACAAAGATGATTGATAGCAAAGTCACTGACTTTCCCAGATTCGTAGGCTGTCATTTTGTCCAGTTTTTGTTCAGAAAAGTTCCTGTTCAGTGTCTCAGGAGCATGTCCTATGCACACAGGTTCTGGGCAAACATAATAATGGTGAGTCATTCCATCTATTCATTTAATGAGTGTTTATTGAGTACTTAATATGTACCAGGTAAAATATGAGGAGGATGTTTAGTTCCTAAGTTGTGTCCAACTCTCTTGCCCCATGGACTGTAGCCCATTAGGCTCCTCTGCCCATGGGATTCTCCAGGCAAGGATACTGGAGTGGGTTGCCATGCCCTCCTCCAGGGGATCTTCCTGACCCAGGGATCAAACCTGCATCTCCTGCATTGCAGGTGGATTTTCTAGCACTGAGTCACCAGGGAAGTCCACTGTATAAGGTACTTGAAGACAAAAAGGCAAATAATAAAAATTCTTTTCCTGATTTCTTATGCCATGTAAGTTGTCCCTTGCTTAATTTTCATCTTTTGTTTTCCTGCTGTTTTCAAGTATTTAAAATGGGTAATGTAGATATTAGAAAAGCACTTCATAAATTCTAAACTGCTGTGAAAATATTCACTTTTATTTTTATCATTGCTTACTATATTGGACAAATTTCCATGTGCCTGCCTCATAGGTAACTTCAGCCATTTGTTAATTCCATTTATATTCTAGCCGAATGATTCAACTTGATGTTTGTGGTTACTGAGTAAAAGACACATAGTCAATTAAAATTTCAAAACTAATATTCAGCCTGAGATGACCGAGTTGCTAAATGAAAATGAATATTATATGATGAAGGGAGGCTGCAAATTTACTTAGGTTTTTCTATCAAATTAGCAACTTGCTTGTTACAGAGAATGAATGCTAATTAGTTCTCTGCGCTGCAGAAGGCAGCCCATATCTGTCCCAGGACAATGTTTGTTAAGCGGCCTCATTTCTTTAAGGTCTTGGCCCCTTTTTCTCTGACACTGTCATAAGAAAAGGACAGAGGACCATTGTCTTGTGCCAGGAACTGTGTCGGATGATAACCATCCATCACCTCTTTAATCCGCATCTGAGACAGTCATGTTTCTTGAAGTAGGAGCACAGCTTGGAAACACTGTAGGATCTTCCCAGCCAGTGAAAAACTGAAACTAATAAAGACCCAGAGATAGAAGACCCTTGGATTCAGGCCTCAAGCAAGTGCATAGAATCCAGCAGGGCAATGACAAAGCCATCTTGTCAGCTTTTGACGTTAATGATAAAGAAACTCCATTCTTCACACACATTCGTTATACAAACATGCATATGAAGGTTGGGATGGAAAAACAAAATTTCTAGTGATTGTTTTAAAAGGATCTTACCCTGATAATGTTCCTTCAATGTTTCTAGGTTGAAAATCTGAGACCCCCAGTGAAAATTTAACAGGAACATCCATGATTTTGTAACAAAGGGAGACAGATTCAAGTGCCAGGACAAGGAATACAGGCAGAAAAGTATGATTGAGAAAAGCTTAGAGTGACATGGAACGTGGTTTGGGGTGGAGAGGGGATTGAACCGGAGTCTGTGTTAAGTGATCAGGCTTGGTTCTAGTTTACACTAGCCTGAACACACATGAGGCAGTGCCTTCCATCTGGGTACCATGTTCAGAACAGAATCTTCTATAACATGTTCAAGGGAGAGTCACCACTAGTATTAAGAATTTGAAACCATAAGCTATTTAAGACCTCAAATGCATCGGAAACATTCAGTTTCATGTGGAAGAAGGAGAAACAGAAGAGTAAGATCATCTGTTTAATGTCCTCTGTGTTCTGTTCAGTCCAAGGACCAGAAATCACCCCAAATCATATGGTGGCCTGGTATCTAGTTGAGGCTGGGTCTTATGCATCAGCTTGTATAGCAATACCGTGGTGTTCCTAGGATCCTAACTTGGGTCTGTTGGTCTTTAAAGCCCGTATTCCTTACTCTCCAGTTTGCCGTCTCCTGAAGGGTTAGAATGAGATCAATGAGTATAGACTTTAAGAGTGATTTGGGTCCAGTATGATGAAGACTTTTCTACCATAGTCTTTAATGGTAAAATAGGTTTTTGTAGGAGAAAGGAATTATTCAGGCTTCAGCAGGATGTCCTCTTGGCGCGAATGCTGTCCTTTAAGATCCTTTCTAACTCTAAAAGTGTATATCTTTCTGTTTTAAATTAGACTACAGTTGCTTGACAATGTTGTCTTAGTTTCTGATATATAGTAAAGTGAGTCAGCCACATGTATACACATATCTTCTCTTTGGTGAATTTCCTGCCCATTTAGGTCACCGAAGAGCATTGAGTACAGTTGCCTGTGCTATGCAGTAGGTTCCCATTAGTTTCTGCTTTTTATATAGTAGTGTATGTATGGCAATCCCAGTTCATCCCACACCCCTCCCCCCAATCCCATTGATATCCATGTTTGTTCTCTACATCTGTATCTCTGTTCCTGCTTTGTAAAAAAAGTTTATGCCATTTTCCTAAATTCCACATATATGCATTAATGTATGAACGTGTGTGTTTCTTGATTTTATGAATAAACCAACAGAACATCAGAGTGTAGTAACACATCACTAAAGAGAGAGAATAAAGGCAGGCAGAGAAGCGACTGGTCATGGCAGGAGGCGAGAAGCCAGAAGACACAGGGAGGGAAAGCCCCGCTGGTAGTTACGATGCAGGAGATCCAGAGGACCCCACAGACAAGGGCTTCAGTTTCAAGTGGAAAAGAAATAAGATAGAAGCCATCAGCACCCTGAGAACTGATCCTGAGGTGACATTCTACAGAATCAGCCCCTCCTCCCCACCAGTGATAGGTACTGCAGCAAGGCATGTGTGGTCCAGAACTCTGGGTGATGACAAGTCTGTAAATGTATTCAACTCCTGGAAATCATTTTAATGTTTGTTTGTTTTAAAGATTCAGCCTTAGTAGAGTTGAAATGGGCCTTGCATTGCATGGACAATGCAGTGGATTGACTTGTAGAGGGGGAAATTTGCCTGAATGTGTAAAGGAGGTCAGTTCAGTTCAGTTCAGTCGCTGAGTCGTGTCTGACTCTTTGCCACCCCATAAATCGCAGCACGCCAGGCCTCCCTGTCCATCACCAACTCCCGGAGTTCACTCAGACTCAAGTCCATCGAGTCAGTGATGCCATCCAGCCATCTCATCCTCTGTCGTCCCCTTCTCCTCTGGCCCCCAATCCCTCCCAGCATCAGAGTCTTTTCCAATGAGTCAACTCTTCGCATGAGGTGGCCAAAGTACTGGAGTTTCAGCTTTAGTATCATTCCTTCCAAAGAAATCCCAGGGCTGATCTCCTTCAGAATGGACTGGTTGGATCTCCGTGCTGTCCACGGGACTCTCAAGAGTCTTCTCCAACACCACAGTTCAAAAGCATTGCTTTCTTAGTTCACTGATAATTGCCTCCCAGTTATTCTTCACTAGAGAAGGCAATGGCACCCCACTCCAGTACTCTTGCCTGGAAAATCAGATGGGCAGAGGAGCCTGGTGGGCTGCAGTCCATGGGGTTGGGAAGAGTCGGACACGACTGAGCAACTTCACTTTCACTTTTCACTTTCATGCATTGGAGAAGGAAATGGCAACCCACTCCAGTGTTCTTGCCTGGAGAATCCCAGGGACGGGGGAGCCTGGTGGGCTGCCATCTATGGGGTCGCACAGAGTTGGACACGACTGAAGAGACTTAGCAGCAGCAGCAGAGAGATAAAGGGAAGAAATGGCTATGAAAATTAGATGCCCACTAAGTTCTGAAATATACAGCCATGACGATACTTTCTAAACCATGTTTCCCAAAGGGTGTTTCGGTGGTGAGCGTACAGCTCCATCACTTGAAGCTGTGTAAATCACACCAGTTAAGTTTCACCTGGACCAAATGGCCTTTCAAGATGAGGATGCTCGTGACTCTGGAATGTCCTTTTTGCATGTGTTCTACCAGAGGCATGTTTGCTGACCCATCTCCTACCAGTGACCTGGGCATACCACTGGTGTCAGGCCATCCCAACATCCTAGAGAGAATTCCCAGCTGATGGAAATTGCCACATAGTCTGTATTTGGCAGGAGGACAGTTTGCCTTCATCCAGGCTCCTGTGATGGGAAGTGGGGCTTGGCAGAGCTCCTTTGCCAAGGGAAATGTATGAACTCTGTCTTCTCCATGGATTCTACTTAGGTCTCCTTTGAACAAGAGGCTTGTCTGTTGGAGGAGATGCCTGGGAAGCTGGTTCCCAACCTGCCTAATTGACTGCTACTGCTCTTCCTGAGTTTGGCAAGCTCCCCAGTTGGAGAGCTGTGATTCTCTTGCCATCCACAATGATGGATTGAAGGTGACAGCCAGAGTTAAAGTTCTGAGCTCCCAGCTGGTTAGTGGATTTCACAAGTACAATGTTGCAAGAGTCATTTATCAGAAGTGTGAACCCAGAGATTTGGATGTTTGAGGTGACAGCTGTTAGACACACTACTTAGAGAAATAACTCACAGAAGATTAGGATAAGAAGGTCTTTGATTTTTTCATCCATGGGATTGGAAAGTTGGAGTAAGGAAAGGTCTCCAAGGACATTTCTGCTGTTCAAGTGCCAGGAAGAGATTTGGGTGACCTCACATTTCAGTGGAGGCAACCTTTGAATAAGATGTGTGTGTATATTTGTAAATAAATTTAAAACCCTGGAAAAGATATCCTGGAAATCATTTTTTAAAAAATAGATATACTTTTGCGTATGGACCTAATGCTGTTATTAGTAGTGGGTAGATAATCCCTGTGCAAAGTCACAGAAAGTAGTGGGTCCAATTCTTTTAGTTACAGATTGTAGAGTCCATGACAGTTTTGCGCCTCAGACGATGAATACATTTATCCTCCACAGGGAAGTAAATGAAATCATCATTTGCAATGCTGCCTGGTTTTTATTTTTATTTTTTAAATTGTCAAATCTAAGCATCAGTGTTCAAAGCAAGACAGTCATTCACTTCCTGGCAGGGACCCAGGTTCGGTTAATTCTTGGGAGTTAATAGCTTTGGTCAGGACAAAGGTTCAAGCTTTCCCCCCTCCCCCCTCTTCCTGCTGTAAATAATTATCCAAATTCCATTTCAAAGATATGTCTATGGATCTCTTTCCTTGTAAAGTTTAGTGGGTATTGGGCCTCTTGATGTAATAAAGCAGTTCCCAAGGCAGGCAAGACTCAGTTTTCAGAGAAAATTTTAATGTGCCAGCTTACGCATCCCATATAAACTTAATAAAACCAGATTGGCCCATTGTGAAAACTCCTTCTTCTAAGACAGGCTGTCTATATCAGGAGCTGCCTTTATTCTTAGAGGCCACAGGGGTATCCTTCTGTATGTGACCCTTGAAGTGAATTGGTTCTTTCATAATACATTTTGGAAGGATTCTGTTTCTTCCCTAATCCCATGCTTATTACACTGTTTGTCCTTCTCTGTCTTTTTCACATCTCCTTTCCCCAAATACCTGCTTTATTTTTATGTATTTAATTTTTAGATAGATTTTTATTGGAGTGTTAGTTTCTGCTGTACAAAGTGACACATTCCTGCCCTGACCTCTTATCTCAACTTTATTTTCTGAGATACTGATGAATGAGTGTGTCGATAGAGTTCCTTACTCATAAGGTCAACTTTTTCTCCAGGTTTCCCTTTTTAATTTTGTGGACTAAGAGCCTTTAAAAAAATCTCTTGTGTATTACATCCTCTAATCATCACTAGTTCCCATACAAAAGGTATGCTTTCTCTCTGGTACAGGAAACTGGACTCAGAGTGCTTAAGTAATTTGCTCAAAGTCAGAGCCAGAATTTGATTTCGGAATTGTTCACTTCCCGCGTCCTATGTTTTTATTTTCTATGCTATAGTCTCCAGTGTGTTGGCCCATTTTCCATCATATAGGAAGATTTCTTATTTCTTATCAAGAAAAAATAAGATAGACCACTTTCAGCATATAGAAGTGATATAGGTAGAGAATATTCCCAAATTCTTGGTTTTTATAGGGATGACTTATATCTGAAAAAAGAAACATGAGATGAGAATCCTTAAAACATGACATTAGATTGGAGTTCTAATCAGCCTGGAAACTAATCACCAGAAAAATGCTGAACATCATGTGAAATTCTGTTAATAGTGCCTTATATTTTGCCTGTTGGGTTTTTAAAATGTTTGCTGCATGTTTTTCCCTTGGCTGTGCCGTGCAACACACAGAATCTTAGTTCCCTGACCAGGAATTGAACCCATGCCCCTTGCAGTAGAAGCATGGAGTCTTGACCACCAGAATGCCAGGAAATCCCCTGCTGATTATTTTAGCTGTCTTTCAATATTTCCACCTCCCTGACTCCTTCTCATATATTAGGCCATGATTAGGTTTGCTACAAAACTGAATCAGTAAAAAATTAAGTAAAAGTTATAAAAACAAAAAGTCTGTACCTGGGGTTCAGCCCAGCTTGCCCAAGGGTGGCCTCTCCATGAGCAGAATCAGCGGCTTTGTTCCCGTTGCACGTGCCTCCAGGATGGCATTGAACTCACTCTTATTATTCACGTTTCCCTGCATGTTTCTAGACTTGGATTTCTGGCACTTGAGCAGGTATGAGTGGTGCTTTCTTCAACGTGTGGTAATAATAATAGGTAACATGTACTTGATGCTGGAAAAGATTGAGGGCAGGGGAGAAGGGGGCGACAGAGAATGAGATGGTTGGATGGCATCACTGACTCAAGGGGCAGGGGTTTGAGCAAACTCCAGGAGATAGTGAAGGGCAGAGAAGCCTGGTGTGCTGCAGTCCATGGGGTCACAAAGAGTGAGACATAACTGAACAACAGTGACAACATGTGATGAATCCTTAAATTCTAGGCACTGGGCTGAGCATGTCAGTTGCATTATCTCATTAAATTGTTCATACTTACGAAGGAGACAACTAAATCACGTTTGGAAATTTAGTGACTTCTGAACGTTCACAGCTGCTCAGGCATTTGTTCAAAGCCACAGCGATGGTCAGTAGTGACATCGGATTTAAACCTTAAATTTTTCTGACTTCATTGACTGAGTCTTTGACCCTAGTTCATATTTGATTTCCATGATCCAGTGCAGTATTTGTTACATACTAATTGCTCAACAAATGGTTCTTGTATTGCCAAATAAGATAGTCTGTATGCTGTTGAAACACACTAGACTAATAATTAGTAGATGAGAGATTCAGTTAGGAAGATGGTGTGTTTGGCTTTGTGATCTCAACAGTTCACATCAGCTGTCTGGGCTATGGGTTTTCTTCATCTGTAAAATGAAGGGGAAGTGGTAAAATGAGCCTTAAGATCTCCTCTATACTCTGGTGAATAAAACCACAAGTGGTGACTAGAAAAATAATTCAAAGCCACTCGCTGACACCAGTTATTGGGCAAATAGCTATTGCATTATTCCAGTTGCTCTTCAGTTCAGCCGTAGTGGTATGATTCCATTTAGATCCAGTCTAGATACGTTTTTGCAGGGCCTCTATCATTTTTCAGACTCTTTGAAAAACAAAATACATTTAGGCTTCAAACCCTGAGTTTGGAAATCTGAAATATACATAAGATGATATGAATGAGCCTGACTTTGATTACCATAGGGCAGCAGAGCTGGGGGCAGCAATAAAAAGACCTATAAAATTGAACTTGATCTGACCCATGGCAGGTCTTCGTAACGCGAGGATGCCTTGGCTTTCAAGTAGATTCTTTCACTGTATTATACAAAATCTGGATAAAGTGATAAGTAAGTTTAAAAGTGATTGTATAAAGTGAAGTGCACTGTCGCACGGGAAAGCATTTGCCCCAGGGAGACCAAAATTTTAACCTCATTTCCTTTCTTTTGAGGACTCTCTAGGTTGCTTGTGGTTGCCACGGTTGGGTGGATTGGTTTGTTGTTTGCCAAGTTAAGATAATCTTGATATTTTTTTTCTTTTTTGAGTAATTGTTATCCAAAAGAGATGTTTTAAGAGGCAGAAGAAAAAGGCAGAGAAGCTGAGAAAGAACCAGGAAAAAGAAGGACCAGAGACAAAGATTGTGTGTGTGTGTCTGAGAGTGATACATTAATTCATAAGCCTTATAGATATTTGAAAAAGTTTAAAGACATGGGACAGTTATATTGGGGATGCCATTGGGTTTGCTTGAAGGTCAATGATGCAAAAAAATTAAAACATGAAAGTTGACGGCTTTGGCAGCTGCCTTCTCTAACAGTTTATAGATACTTCCCCACTGACACTGTCCCTCCCCCAGCTGCTATGGCATGACTTCTCAGCACAGATCCCTGTACTCAGGAAGATCCTCTGGAGAAGGGAATGGCCGCCCACTCCAGTATTCTTGCCTGGAGATTTTCATGGACAGAGGAGCCTGGTGGGCTACAGTCTTTGGGGTCGCAGAGAGTCGGACACAACTGAGTGGCTCACATACCTGTTCTCCCTGCGTGTGGTAGAATGCTTCATCCATGCAGGTGGCAGTGACCGTAAAGATCAGAGGGACTTTCGGACTGGTGGACAGGTGAGTGCTGTGTCCACTTGTCTTACTTTATCTCTCCTGTCGTTTACTCTGCTTGCCTGCTGGTTCAGTAGTTAGTTCAGTTCAGTTCAGTTGTTCAGTCCTGTCCGACTCTGCGACCCCATGAATCGCAGCACGCCAGGCTTCCCTGTCCATCACCAACCCCCAGAGTTCACTCAGACTCACGTCCATCGAGTCTGTGATGCCATCCAGCCATCTCAGCCTCTGTCATCCCCTTCTCCTCATGCCCCCAATCCCTCCCAGCATCAGAGTCTTTTCCAGTGAGTCAACTCTTTGCATGAGGTGGCCAAAGTACTGGAGTTTCAGCTTTAGCATCATTCCTTCCAAAGAAATCCCAGGGCTGATCTTCAGAATGGACTGGTTGGATCTCCTTGCACTCCAAGGAACTCTCAAGAGTCTTCTCCAACACCACAGTCCTAAAGCATCAATTCTTTGGCGCTCAGCCTTCTTCACAGTCCAACTCTCACATCCATACATGACTACTGGAAAAACCATAGCCTTGGCTAGATGGACCTTTGTTGGCAAAGTAATGTCTCTGCTTTTGAATATACAATCTAGGTTGGTCATAACTTTTCTTCCAAAGAGGAAGCGTCTTTTAATTTCATGGCTGCAGTCGCCATCTGCAGTGATTTTGGAGCCCAAAAAAATAAATTCTGACACTGTTTCCACTGTTTCCCCATCTATTTGCCATGAAGTGATGGGACCAGATGCCATGATCTTCGTTTCCTGAATGTTGAGCTTTAAGCCAACTTTTTCACTCTCCTCTTTCACTTTCATCAAGAGGCTTTTCAGTTCCTCTTCACTTTCTGCCATAAGGGTGGTATCATCTGCATATCTGAGGTTCTTGATATTTCTCCCGGCAATCTTGATTCCAGCTTGTGTTTCTTCCAGTCCAGCGTTTCTCATGATGTACTCTGTATATAAGTTACATAAGCAGGGTGACAATTTACAGCCTTGATGTACCCCTTTTCCTATTTGAAACCAGTCTGTTAAGCAGAGGCAACAAGCAATGTGAGCTTGCACTACCAGTCAGGTTGCCAGCCATTGAACATGGTCCAGCCTTTACATATAAATCATTTTCTTTCTCCTTTGTAAACCAGTTGTTCTCCCAGAGAAGGATCCAGAAAGTGCACTGAACACAGTCAAACCTCCTGATAAAGGCAAATAAATTGGGCTATGGATTCAGCCTGCCCTCCTGCTATATCACTACAAATTTTAGAACATTTGCCACATACTTCTAATAGGAAAACAAGATTTCCTTTGCCTGGATCTTAGGAAAGCTGGTGGCAACAGGTATAGTTCCCAGCATAAAACACGTGTTCACTGTTTGATGATCATTATTATGATTTTGATTTCTCTCTTCCCTGAGGATTTTGATTTCTCTCTTCCCTGAGGTTAATTTCTACTGTAAGGATGCTGTCCATTGACCCATCTAATAGATGAGCAGGCTTCAGAATGACTTGATGAGTACCCTTTTGGAGGATAAAACCATAAGCTTTCTGATTTCAGGCCAAAATATGCTAAAATTAAGATGAATGCTAGTGGTATTCTGGGCTTCCCTTGTGCCTCAACTGGTAAATAATCCACCTGCAATGCGGGAGACCTGGGTTTGATCCCTGGGTTGGGAAGATCCCCTGGAGAAGGGAAAGGCTACCCACTCCAATATTCTGCCCTGGAGACTTCCATGGACTCTATAGTCCATGGGGCACAAAGAGTTGGACACAACTGAGCGACTTTCACTTCACTTCTAGTAGTAACCTAGCAGTGTTTTAAAATAATAGTATTAGATCAGTGTTTAGCTTTCAGTCTGAATCCATTTTGGAGACTTTTCTTGTTCTCCTGTGAAGCAGCACAGCGGGTTTTTGAAAAGCTCATGTTCTGAGTTTTTGGCCTCATACTCTTCGAACTTCCCTAGTGGTCCAGTGGTTAAGACTTTGGCTTCCAACGCAGGGAGTGCAGGCTTGATCCCTGGTTGGGGAGCTAAGATACCGCATGCCTCTTGGCCAAAAAACCAAAACAAAACAGAAGCAATATGATAACAAGTTCAAAAAAAGACTTTAAAAATGGTCCACATTAAAAAAAGAAAAACACCCCAAAACAAAAATTTCTTGGTCTCATTCTCAATTGCAAATCTTCAGGTTCACATGAAGGCATTGGCAGCAACAATCCTGATGAGAAGCAATCTCTCCCGTTGTTTCTTAGGGAAACTTTGTGAAGTATTGTTTGAAAATGCAAAGAATTCATCTGAGCTCTTGTTGAATTTTGACAGCTCTTTTGTTTTCTTTGCTACATTTGAATATGTTGGACTCTGATGACTGGTCAGAACATGATTATCAAGAGAATTCTGTGGGTTTTTAAAACATAAAATATTGGCAGTTGAACATATAATTGTGCACGTGTGCTAAGTCACTTCAGTTGTGCCCCACTCTTTGCGGCCCTATATACCATAGCCCGCCAGGCTCCTCTGTCCATGAGATTCTCCAGACAAGAAAACTGGAGTGGGTTGCCATGCCCTCCTCCAGGGAATCTTCCTGTCCTGCATTAGCAGGTGAGCTCCTTAGTACTAGCACCTTCTGGGAAGCTCAGAATCATACCCAGTCAGCTATTAGTTAGAGGCAGAGTCATGGGTAAGACCAAACAAATTCTAGATACTTTATTTCTGGGCCAAGGCATTTGATAATTGGGCCACAGGCGATTAGTGCTAACTGTTCACCTCTGTCCATCTTCACGCAATAACTGCAGTTGTATCAGGAAGAGGAGGAAGTGAGTTTGACATCTGGGCAGCTGGAGTGTGAGGACCACAAGGAGAAAGCCCTGGTCCTCATTCCAGCATTCACTGAGCTGACGTGCTCCCAGCCTTGATGATGCTTCCGAGTGGGGTTAATATACAGTTCTAATCAAGCTCTGATTACATAATTCTCCAACCAGGAAGGCAAAAGAAGCTGTCCCAAGTCTCTGATGCCCTTATGAATAAGCTGCTCTGAGATCAGAAGTGGATTTCCTAAGCCGCTAAAGCCATGTAAGCTTTAAACCTCTTCCTTGTATGGGCCGCCTTCCAAATTCTACTTTGTGTCTGACTTGTAGGTCTCTCAGAACCTGGAACATTAGTATTTGCTACAATCATAACTTCAGGGTAAATTTCTTCCTGCCAGACTAAAATTAGAACATGGAAAGCTTTACTGCAGTGTTTTAAAATGCTAATACCATAACTTGTATTAGTTAATTGCCAATTACCCAGCATTCAGATCTTAGAAATTTTGGGAGGGTCTCAGATGCACCGCTAAGTACTCTAAATGAATTAACCGTCAATGTCAATAAAAATTCCTATAACAGGGCGTTTTTCCTTCTTAGAAAAGGTGTGGCAGAAGCCCTCCTTCAGAACGGAACCTTTTTTATTTTTTTTTTAAACTTAATTTTGCATGCAGTGGAAGCTTACCACTTTTATTTAACTTCACAACCCGAGGGATTGGAATAGCAGACAGTGAAGAAAATAGATTAAAAGAATAAGTTAAAAAAAACCTTACCTAAACAAGCAAAAAGTAACAGTAAAGATCAGAGGCAGCTGGGAAAAGACAGGGGCTGCATGAATGCAATCAGCAGGAATGTGGGGTCATTTAAAGTGTCTGGGCACATGGATCAAAACCAGCTTTGTCCTTAAGGATTTAATTTGCAGGCAGGTAACAAAATCACTAATTAGAACAACAGGCATCAAGTAGCCCTTTATATTCTATAGACTAAAGTAAGTGAAATTGCACTAAAGTAAAACTGAGTTAAAGTCAATACTCTCCCCTCCCATGCAGGCTGCCATATAACACTGAGCAGAGTTCCCTGAGCTATACAATCGGTTCTTATTGGTTACCCATTTTAAATATAGCAGAGCGTGCAAATCCATCCCAAACTCCCTAACTATCCCTTGAAGGGGAGTTTGGGGGAGAATGGATACATGTATATGTATGAGTTGCTCTGCTGTGTACCTGAAACTATCACAACATTGTTAATTGGTTACTCTCCAATATAAAATAAAATGTTTACAAAAAATAAACTCAGCATTCTTTTTCTCAGTAGGACATTTTATAATATCTGAGGCCATATACTTTGGTGGTTAAGGGCACAGACTTTGGAGGTGGACTGCCAAGATTTTAAAATTTGGGTATAATCAATGTATAGTAAAGTACACATCTTTAAAGTGTCCAATTGGGTGAATTTTCACCTATATGTTGATGTGTGAACATCACCACAATTAAGATAATAAACCTAACCATCACCCCATCATTACTTAATTCTGCTTATGAATGCATAGGTCCCTTCGCATTCCCTTTCCAGGCAATCACTGATCTCCTTTGTATTACTATAAACTTGCTTTTTCTAGAAAATTACATACGTGGAATCATACTGTGTGTGTTCTTTTTTTGGTCAAAATTCTTTCACTTGACTCAGTTGATTTTAGATTCTTCTATGTTGTGTGTTTGTTGCTTTTTATGACTCAGCAGTATCCCATTGTGTGTCTGTGTGACAGTGTTTATCTGTTGGCCCATTGATGGACATTGGATTGTTTCCACTTTTTGGCTATCACAAGTAAAACCGTTAAGAACTTTCACGTGCAAAATCTTCTTGTGGACATGCTTTCAATTGCTTGAGTGAATACCTCTGAGTGGAATGACTGGGTTATATGCTGGATATATGGTGATTATACTTGGCTTAAATTTCGGTTGTATGATCAACTCGCTTATGACATTGTGTTAGTCACTTAATCTGTTTGATGGTAACTAAGGCACCAGTTTATTGGAAGAATTAAATGACATGATTCATGGAAAGCACTTAGTAAGCATTTACAGTTTTAAGTAATTATTATTTTTTTAATCTTTAACAATTTTAAAACAATTTAAAAATTTTATCAGTGCTGAAATTTATTTTTTTCTTCTCAGGAAAGTTCATTCATGTGAAAAACGATTATTCCATCATACTACATCAGAAGCGTCTAAGTCTATTTTTTAAAATTTCCATAGGACATGAGCTGTGTGCATGTTTACCAGCTAACAACATACAGAGAATGATAGGCAATCAACCTCTGAAGTGATAGGTTCAAATGAGTGATTTCAGCTTCTGAAAGACTATTCATATATTAAAATGCAGGGAAGATGTAATCAGTCTAATAAGAGTTAGTAATAGATACCCATTTCAGTGTGGAGAGTCAGTGATAAAAGAGCTAATATAAAGGAAATGCAATTCTTTAAGGGTCTCCTTTAGAGTGTAGTAATTTGAGGAGTGATCTTAGATTGAGGGCTAACACCACTGTCCTAATCAGTTGCGTTGCTTTGGGAACATCGTTTAACCTCTCTGCCACTTAGAAGAATGAGCCTCCAGCTCAAAAATTTATGAATCTGTGACGTATGATGTGACAAGATACTTTCTTAATATTGCTGGCACTCCCTAAAATCTAAACTTTAAGTTGAATCGTGGTTAATTATGCCCAGGGGGAGTTTTAGAATTGCTTGTGAAGAGGTACAGTGTTTTAATGGATTTATGCAGGAGTCTTCACTGGTGTGTGGATTCAGTGCTGTGATCTTTTTTCAGTGCTATGGATGCTGAGGACTAGCCAAAGATCACAGGTGATGTAGCTGAGCTCTCAGGTTATAGAGAGGGACAGAGCTGATCGGCCATGCCCACTCCATATCTGCTTCCAAGCAGGCCAGACCTGGGTGGTACCGAGACCGCTTTCTTTTTCCCAAGAGTACTTGAAGAATAGACTCTCTGCTAAGGATGGGGTTTTTCAGACACCAAGCCCAGAGAGATTCAGGGACATGGTGATTTTTCTTTGATTTTATGTTTAGTTTTACTGTTGTTTTGGATATTCTTTTCAGCACTGCCTTATGTGAAATTAACTCTGATGTGGCACTGAAATTGACACCTGCTCTCTGTCTTCTCAGCTAACAGCTGGATGAACAGATGCCTGTGAGCCACTGCTGTTCAGTAACCCCCCTGAACTATTTTGTCAGGATGATCACGTGCATTTTTCATACTTATTTATTTATGAGTTTAGACGCTTTTCTGTGAGCAATATTCAAAATGCTGACCCCATCACGGGAGAGTAATGATTGAGAAATTTTGCAGTGGTTATAAATTCTGATACGATACATCATGGGCTTCAACTGCTGAGTGATCTTCATGTCGTCTTTTTTAGATGTACGCTTGAGAAGACATCAGTTTCTTCAGTACATTTCCATCTCCCTATCCTCTCATCTCAACATCACCACCTAGCAGTGTGCAAGAGAGGGGTTTTGATAGACATTTCCATGGTTCACGCTAATGTCTTTCCAATTAAAATTTGATTATTTTCTTGGAGGAATCCTCAGAGGCAGGAACAGCTTATTTGTCAGTATCTTATTTAGATTTTGCTTTCAGGCAGACTGCTTTCTGTCCGTTCTGACATAAGGAAGTAATGTTTTGCGTCACTACTGACATTTTACTTATTGTTGTTCAGTTGCTAAGTTGTGTCTGACTTTTTGCCCTGCCCCATGGATTGCAGCACACCAGGCCTCCCCTGTCCTTCACTTTCTCTTGGAGTTTGCTCAGATTCATGTCCTTTGAGTTGGTGATGCTATTCGACCACCCCATCCTCTGCCTGCCCCTTCTTTGCCTTCAGTCTTTCCCAGCATCGGGGTTATGTGTTTAGCTTATTCAGGGGGTCTGTGGGGTTGAAGCACATGTATTTACTTCAGTTTCCAATCATTGAGAAAGCAGTCAGCTTTTTCTACCAAGTTAGGAAAATTTTCCCAGTTGTGGGCAGTTCCTCTTTAGCATTCCGGTGTGTACACAGCACATGTTGAATTTTGCTCCCTTCAGTAAGTTACTCGAATGCTTTCTCTCCAACAAACCTAACTTCTGATTATCTTTGTTGGAAAAACTAGAAAAGCCTCATTCTATGCAAATATGGAAAAACTATTATCTTTCTGTATTCCGTGGGGGAGTAAAAGCAAATCAGATAGCCAAGAAAGTCAACCGTTGATCTAGTTTCAACATTTCCAGAGTGGTAATCATATTTTTAGTTATCACTGTCAAAATGATCAATTATTAAAGGTTTGTGTTTGTGATTTTTTTTACTCCTGCATTATCCAAATTGATTGGCATGCAGTAAAAATTTAATTTGCCTTTTGCTTTCTCATGTTGTAAAGTGTTTGCAGAATACAAATGATGATATTCAAATTATTGCGCAGTATTCACAATCAGAGTTCTAATTTAAAGTTTTAAAAGGAAATGAGATGAAACCTCTCAATTTTGTGTATGTGTGTGTGTGTATATATATATATATATATATATATATATTCAATACTTTATAATAACCTATAATGGAAAAGTAAGAAACAAAAGATTCAGTTTAACGTTGGAAAGCAAGGAGATCAAACCAGTCAATCTTAAAAGGAAATCTACCCTGAATACTCTTGGGAAGGACTGATGCTGAAGCTAAAGCTCCAATACTTTGGCCACTTGATGGGAACAGCTGACTCATTGAAAAGACCCTGTTGCTGGGAAAGATTGAAAGGCAGAAGGAGAAGGGGATGGCAGTGAAAGAGATGGTTGGATGACGTCACCAATTCAGTGGACATGAACTTGGGTAAACTCCAGGAGATAGTGAAGGACAGAGAAGCCTAGCATGCTGTGGTCCATGGGGCCATGAAGAGTCAGACATGACTTGGCAACTGAACAACAGCAACAAAAAGAATGGAAAAGACTCTGAAGAAGAATATGTGTGTGTGTGTGTGTAACCATATCACTTTGCTATATACCTGAAACTAGCATTGTAAGTCAACTACAATTTTTAAAGAAAAGAACGTGGAGAGTACAGGCGACCTGGGGCAGTTGTGAGCTGCTGGAGCAGAGAGTGGGTGCAGAGTTAGAAGAATGCGTCTGGACCGGAAGACCAGGACGGATGATCGACAAGGAGTTTTCCAACCTCCATTCCCACAAAACACACGTAAAGCACTTTACTAGAGGGATAAAGAAAGAAAAGAAAGTGAAGTTGCTCGGTTGTGTCTGACTCTCTGCGACCCCATGGATTGTAGCCTACCAGGCTCCGCCATCCATGGGATTTTGCAGGCGAGAATATTGGAGTGGGTTGCCGTTTCCTTCTCCAGGAGGTCTTCCCAACCCAGGGATTGTATTGAACCTGGGTCTCCTGCATTGTAGGCAGACGCTTTACCATCTGAGCCACCAGGGAAGTCCATTGACTAGAAGGATACATGCTTCTACATAAAAATATCCTTGGGAATGCCTTGGCACTGAATACGCTGCACAAGGTCATGGAAGAATACAGCAATCTATTGAATGACAGACACAGCAGTTAGCAAATGGTTGTGTGTGGACCAGAGGCATTTTCACTCTGTGGATTTTTATTTCGTAGCTATCTGATTTAAAATGAGTCACTAGTTAAATGTGTTGGGGGTTCTGCATGGGTGTTACAACGTGGTGGTGAAAAAATAAAGCAGCAGATGGGATTGGAGGAAGTGCAGATCCCTGCGTGGGCCACAGGGTGCCCTGGGATCTTCCATTTGCAACTTACAGAGAATTAATCGGTGCTTTGTCTCTGGCACCCAGGTCCCCTCTTCATAATATGTTTGGTCATTTGAGATGTACAATGGAGAGAAAAAACCTGCATTTGTGTATACTAGTATGCTGCCTGTTGATAATAAATAGCACTGATTTGGTGACCCCAGAGTTGAGGGTTACATAATAACCATCCAAAGAGACGTCAAGATTTGCCAATTCATCAGAACCTTGCAACTCAGGGGCCAAAAATTTCCAGTCAGGTGTTAGGTGGGCAAAAAGTATTTTGGTCAAAACCTGACTCTTGATACTCACTGTCCTATGAGTAAAGTATAATTTCAGGGGAGGAGAATAGCTTTCTGAAGTTAATATTCTGTAGTTTAAAAATGGTTGATTTCAGAACCTGGGAACATACCTGACCTATGAATATTGTAATAGTGATTATCTGTAATTACACGCCTATTGTAAGTATATTGGCATAACTTAATCGCAAAGATAGCAATTTTCGGGAACACAGAGCAAAATCCTTAGTATTTCTACTGTATAAATCATGTTGGAGTAATTCAGATTTTTTCCATTATAATCTAGACATGATTTTTATTTATGAGTACTCAAAAACTAATAATGGCTTTTAATTGGCCACTTGTCACCCATTTTTGATACGTGTCTAAGGGAATGGAAAAGGTAAGGCATACTTGACAATTTTCTTTGAGTAGTGTTCCATGGTACATAGATTGTAATTCTTTTCTTTTTTTAAGGTGGACCATTTTTAAAGCCCTTATTGAATTTGTTACAACGTTGCTTCTGTTTTCTGTTTTGTATTTTTTTTTTTTTTTTGGCTGCAAGGCATGTTAAATCTTAGCTTTTTGACCAGGAATTGAACCCACGCCTCCTGCATTGGAAGGTGAAGTATTCACCAGTAGACCATCAGAAAAGTCTCCAGATTTTAATTCTTACTTGACCTATTACCCAAATAGCCTTCCACATAGATAGGAAACAGAGCAGCCAAAACCAAAATGGTGTGGTGGGGGTGATGAGGGAGAAGTCTTTATTTTTAGAGGAGACACATTTGAAGTTGATGGAACTAACGGCCATTGTATTTATTTCTTCCGCTTCTCCTTACCATTTTAAAACATTTTTGGCCTGTCATCTTGATATAACCTTTACACAAGTACTCAGAAGAAAGTTGGGATCCTTAATAATCATGCAAATTAGGCAGAACAGACACATCTTTGATAGGAGAATTAATGAAGAGCAAAACATGTTATTAACAAGTGGCCAGTGATATGACAAGCAGTTTGTGTCAATGGAATTAATAGTGAAACATGTAGCGACCAGCTTTTATTTTAAATATGAGAAAAATCATCGTTAATTCAGCTTTATGAGACAAACATATTAAACAGATGTTGTATTGATGACTTAAGGCAATAGCATGCAATTTTTTCTCACTTTTTTAATGTTTGGAGAAAATAGGGCAAAATGTCAAACACTGCAGGTTTCCAATAGCCTAACTGTTTCATAGTATTGATACTGTAGAGTATAGGTTTCATTTTCTACCCGCCCCCCCCCCCCCCATTTTTAAGACTCTTGGCTGTCATTCTTGTAACATGCTGAGAATTTTAACTTGCCATTGATATAGTGAAGTGATTTTTGTCCCTGATAATTTGCAGTCTAAACAGATCCGTTCATGGAACTTTTAGGACTCAGTAGAGCTCACAGATGGGAGTCTTGTAAATAATATAAAATTCAGCCATCCAAGCGTGTGAGTTCTGACCTTTCCCTGTGACCTCAGAATCCCAAGCATTTGGATTAGATCTTATCTGTGGATGAACTGGAAAAGGACATAGAAAGCCACTGCAGTATTCTTGCCTGGGAAATCCCAAGGACAGAGGAGCCTGGTGGCTACAGTCCATAGGGTTTCAAGAATTGGATAGGGCTTAGTGACTAAAGCACCACCACCATGGAAGGACAGACAGAAGGCAGGATGCTCTCATATCCCATTACTCACTCTTATTCATTGTGTGAGACTTGATCCTCTATTGAGTGACCACACACTGCGTTTATAAAATTGCTTGCTGTGTTGTATTGCCTTCTGAATCAAAATATGTTGAATCCACATTGTAAACCAACTATACTTAAATTTAAAAAAATAAAAAAGATGTTTAGTATGATCTTCTGCCATATATGCCGAAATTTCCCAATTCATCCCATCCTCCCGTCCCCCCTTGGTATCTGTAAGTTTGTTCTCTACATCTGTGTCTCTATTTCTGCTTTGCAAATAAGTTCATCTGTACCATATTTCTAGATTCTACATGTAAGTGATATTATATTTGTCTTTTCTCTTTCTGATATACTTCACTCTGTATAACAGTATCTAGGTCCATCCACATCTCTGCAGATGAGATTAGTGTTATCTTATAGTACTTCTTTTTCAGTTTGAGGGCTTCCCATGGGGATGGGGTAGCCAAGGAGGGAACTTAAAGGGCAGTGTGTGGCATTGTTATTATGTACCTGATACATCATGGTCTTCAAAGAAGTAGGAAGACTATACTCAGTCATCTGCTCACATGTACATTCTCTGGCTAACCTTACTGGACCCGAGGGGCAGGTGGAAATGCCGCAATTAGTGCAAGGGAATTGGTGAACAGCATCTGAGTCCAGGATGACTTAGAGAGTACCTGACAATCTCTCCAAGGGGTCTCCGGCAGGCCTGGGCTGCGGGGTCAGGGTAACCTGCTTTAGTTCTGTGTATCAGCTTCCTTCGCTTCCCTGCATCCCCTTGATCATGCTATACCTGCAGGTGTTGTCATCACTCACGGTTTGAAACTTCCTAGGAATGTGTCTCAGAGAAACCCAACTTTCAGGTAAATCCCTGTTGCATGGGTTGCTTTGGGGGTAAGGAGGAAAGACAACCTGAAATTTGAATACCACTGGGAAACGCGAATGAACATCCAGGGAGCATTTATGTAGTAACTTGGGCTTTCAATAACTTTGTGTCAGGTATACTTATATTGTTAGCGATGAATGTTCTTAAAAGAATTAGAAAATTCAGGTCATGCAAACCTAAATGTTCAAGTCATCGAGCAGCTAGAGGCAAAGGTGGAATAGATCGTACACCGACATGCATCCCTTGCTGTGACTCACAGGGCCCATCCAGGTTCAGAGCAGCATTGTGTTCAAGAGAACATGCCCAGCAAAAGAAGGGAAAGTCAAAGTAGCCTGAATTCTTGAGTTTCTTGGAGTGTTTAAGGGTTAAGTATGTGAAACGTGGTCATCACCTCTAACATATGGGTGTTTCTTCTTCACACCCTTCAAATACAAGGGCAGCTCCCACATCTTTTTTTTTTTTCTTTTACATGCAACTTCTCCTCAAATAAAATTCCCACTGCGAAAAGCCCCACCCATATCAGATTGGTGCCACTTATCTTCCACTTCCTTCCTTTTTATTCCTAAATTTTACAGGACTTAGAAATCTTAAAAACACCTGCTTGGCTCACTGGTTCCCTCCTTAGAAGGCTTAGGAGAGAATCAACGCAGGAGTGGGTCCCCAGCCTCCCTTAGCAGTTCAGGGCGTTGCCGCAGATCTGAAGACATTAATTAATAAACAGTGTGTGTCCTGCTACAGAGATATGTAGACCATGCCTTAGTTTTCTGTGGCAGGTTTTTTTTTTTCCACTTAGCAGTGCCTTGTATAGTTTGTTCTTTAATGATTATGAATGCACAGTCATTTCTGTTGGATTTCACAGATTCAATTAAAGAGTGTAATTTATTTGCCTAGTCTTCTATTTCTGAATAGATATGATACTTCCAGTTTTTTTCTCCCATTAAAAGTCGCTGTGTATATGTTTACGTACTGACTTGCTACTTTCCTTAGGATCATTTGCAGAAGTGAAATTACTAAGTCAGAGATTGCACTTTTCAAGTCTTCTGATATACGTTGCCATTTTATCTTCCAGCAATATATGGGTGTAGTGATTTTGCCAGGACCTCAAAACACCAAGAGGTCAGTATTCTGTTTTCATCTTTGTCAGTAGATAGGCAAATAAATGTATAAATAGCATCTTGTGAAACATCTGGTTTCTTTTTTTCATTAATTGAATTTCAGTTGGGTAACATTGGTATTTTACATAATGTAAGTTTCATGTGGACAGCCTTTTATTTCTGCTCTTTGCACACTATCACATGCTCACCACCAAAAGTTTACTTTAGTTTCCTCTCCTCATATAGTTGATGCCCCTTACATGTTTGCCTGCCCTCCCTGCTACCCCCAGGACTTTGGTAATCACTGCTCTGTTCTCTGTACCTATGTGTCTGTTTTTGTTTGGTTCACTTTGTTTATTTATTTAGTTTTTTTATATTCTACATATGAATTAAATCATATGTATGTGTCTTTCTTCCTCTGACTTATTTCTCTTAGCATAATAACTTCAAGATCCATCCATGTTGACACAAATAGCAAGATTTCATCTTTTTATGGCTGAGTAGTGTTAGTGTGGGAGAAGGCAATGGCAACCCCACTCCAGTACTCTCGCCTGGAAAATCCCATGGACGGAGGAGCCTGGTAGGCTGCAGTCCATGGGGTTGCTGAGGGTCGGACATGACTGAGCGACTTCACTTTCACTTTTCACTTTCATCCATTGGAGAAGGAAATGGCAACCCACTCCAGTGTTCTTGCCTGGAGAATCCCAGGGACGGGGGAGCCTGGTGCCGTCTATGAGGTCGCACAGAGTCGGACACGACTGAAGTGACTTAGCAGCAGCAGCAGCAGCAGTGTTAGTGTGTGTGTGTGTGAGAGAGAGAGGGAGATTCCATCTTTATCCATTCATCCATTGATTGGCACTTGAGTTTGTTTCCATATCTTGGGTATTGTAAATAATGGTGCAGTAAACATAAGGATGTGTATATTTTTTGAATTAGTGTTTTCATATTTTTTTTGATAAATACTGGGAAGTGGAGGATAGCTAGATCATATGGTAGTTCTCTTCTTAATTTCTTTTGTATGTTACACAATCTTCTTTGTGTTTCATAAATGACTCATCTATCTGCAACCTACTTTTTCATTGAGGTTTTAGTCTTTGATGCTTTTAAGCATGCTTAATAGATAAAAGGAGTTATCTATTTATCTGGAAATATTTCCTAGGGTAGTATTGTCTTTGTAAAACATTAGGCTATTACGCTGGATACTTGAAAGAATTATAGTTTTAATTAACAAATCAGAAATCTTCTTTGCTAAATGATTCCTTTTTACCTTGTGGCCACTACAGGCCTCCTTTCTTCAAGTCACAGCACATGTGGTATCATCTCTCATGTGCTGGCCCTTTTCAGAGCTTCAGAAATGAGAAGCCACTTAATATAATTCTGTAGTGTTGCTGTATTGAATATAAATGAATGTGTTTGCAAATTCCACTGAAGGATCGCTTTTATAATTCTCATGATTTAAAGTTATTATACTGCATGAGAATTTCATGAAGGATCCATCGGAAGGTTATATTAGATTGTCTATCAAAATTGGTGTTACTGACAAATGCTGGAGAATTTCAGAGAAGACTCTGAGACCAGTATCAGCCTGAGCAGTTGCTTCTTGAGGGAGGCAGTGGCTTGAAATGGCTCTGCTGTGATTTCAGTAGGTAAAGAGATAGAAAAAGACATTGTGGGTCTTGTTCTTTTTTTTTTGTATGAGCAGGAAAGGCCTCTTCCAACACAGAGCAAGTAAATAAAAATAAATGGCAATGTCAGTACACAGGCCAGCTGCTCACCCACAATTGAATTGCCCAGTAGCAAGATTCAGCTGCTTGTGGAAGCCCAGATGACCTTCTGTGCTACTCTTCACAAGCAAAGCACACAGTGGCCTTGAGTCTTGGGTCAAACTTGGCAGTGAAATTACATGATCTCTGTGCTTCTGCTTGGATGGAATTTTGTCCTGTTCTGTATCTTTGTTTCAGGTTCATGTGCATGGGCTCAGATAATCATACTGTGTAACTGTAGAAGACTGTAAGTGATATTCCTTGATATGCTGAATAACTGTGCAGGAATATAAATGATATTTATGAGGAAGTTGGGAGTGCTTTAAATATTGTGAAAATGCTGACTTTGACACATTGGGGATAATGATGCAGAAACACTAGGCTCTTTGTAAACTGTTTAATGGCAACAATTTTCTAAATCAAAGCAGTCTACACTTCCCCCTTTACAATTTCATCTCTAGCTACTATAGTCTCATAAAGAGGTTTACTACACAAAACTTCTGCTTTTGTGAATGGTTATCCCATACTCTGATGCTTTGAACCATTCATATTTTGTCTTTTAAGGCAGAAATATTCCATGGGGGTTAGAAGGATGTGTCATTTTGGCTGAAATATTGTTTTGTCATATTGACACAGAGTTTAAGGAGCATGAGTTTTAAACATGTGAGATGATTTCCTTCTATAGTGTTTAATATCCTAGATAAATATCAATACTTAAACCAGCGGGGTTGTGTGCTTACATAGAAATAATGCAATGGTAATGTACATGTATCTCTAACCTGTTGAGTAATGGGTGTGCGATGGTAAATGCCAGGAGGATTACATGGTGTGATTGAATTTCATTTAATTTTTTAAATATGGCAGAGTTTAATCTGTATATTAACATCTGCATTTGCTAAATTATAGACATTTTCCTTTAAAAGCACATTTTTCTCCATATGTGAGCTGGAAAGAATGCTTATAATCTAATCATATTTGATTGTAGCCAGTGCTGTTTACATTTCATAATGTAATGCCTACATTTATTTCTGACCTGCTGTATCTTCATTTAATGAGTTTTCCTCTAGAATTTTCCATGACCCCCTTTGTTTGCAGCAGATGAAAAAAAAAAAAAAAGTTAATAAAAAAGACCAGAAGGCTGAGAGAAAAATACCTGCTGGAAAACACTTGAAGACTTCTAAAGGGAGCTGGAAAGCAGTTTCCTACCCTTGTGTTCTTTTTGTCATGTGGAACATTTTTAGAAATAAAGATTCTACTGTATTCTGTGCTGAGTACGTTTGAATCACACATCTCAATGTTAGTAAGTTCCCTCTGATTCCACTTTTCATGTTCATTTGCACAGAGAGATTTCTTTTATTTGGCAAAGTAATTTTCATCTTCTCTGATGGTTTAAGACATGGGAAGAAAAGTAAACCCAGCTTTGTGCTCAGAAACACAATATGCCAGCCTTATATCTCTGGGACTTTGCTATAAACTTTTATTTTAAATGTTCTTCTGTGTGCTCACAAAAATTTAAAGGATATGAAACACATTACATTTTTTTTTAACCCTCAAACACTGAACAAAAACTCATGCATGAAAGTGCCTAATAAAATGGATAATGTCCAAAGGAAGGAAGAGAGGTTTTATGATTCTGATACAGACCTGACAGAAGAAAATTAGGTTAAAAAGCAGAAAAATCTCTTGGTGAGGAGTGTGGCTAACCAGGGGAAAGATAAAGAAGATTTGCACATTTAATTTCTGGGGATCTTGACTCTGTATGATTTTACCCTGAACTTTTGGTTCATGGTATGTATATTCTCTGGAGGATTTCCATGTCGTTTTTATGTTGGGATTCTTAAAAGATAAAAACAATTTTTTTCTAAATTGAAAAACTCTGGCTTTACCTGACTCTCTCTTTCAATTTTCTATATGTTCCTGGGGAAAAAGAGGAAATGTACTTTAGCTGGGGGTCTGGGAGGTAAGAAACTGTCAGTGGAAGCCATGATATTATCATTATTTAGACTAGTAGGAACTGACAGGAACTGTGTAGAAATAATTATTGTCTTTGTGTGGAGTTGCAAATCAGATTAGAGGCTTTAAATCATAATGACTAATTAAATATTTATTTATATAGAAAATAATGAAAACTCATTAGGACTGCAAAGATTTTTTTTTCCATAAATATGCTTAAGGAATCATTTTAAAACATTGGTGATGTATGGAATTTCAAGGTGCATTTTCCTCTTTAGTCATATGTGCTGTTTTCCTGCTCTTTCCCCCCAGTATATTTTGCAGAATCAGTGTGTAGATTACAGAAACTGCCCTGGTGCTCCAGTGGTTAAGACTCTGCACTCCCATGCAGAGGGCACAGGTTCAGTCCCTGGTTGAGGAACTAAAGTCCTGCATGGTGCACCGTGTGTCCCTTAAAAAAGTTTTATTAAATGTGTGTGTCCTAGTTGGAGCAGGGTTAATTGTCAGAAAGAAAAAGAAGGAGAAATATAGAATTCTTAAGGAGCATCTTAACTTCAGGGAAAATATAAAACCATGAAATGAAAATAGTTGATATGTTTACATGCATATGTAGAGCATGGATAAATATTTGTATATGTACACAATTTTATATGTATAAATATTTACCACATCATCATATAACCAAGAATTTTTAAGCTTAAGTAGTAAGCATTTGATGCAATTAAAGAAGATGAAAAATTTGTATCATGGTCTTGAATGTAGAATGGAATCAGTTGCTTTTATGGACAGCAAGTAGTGGAGGATCACAATTCTAAATATATATATTTTTAAATTTAGAGTTACATAGGAGATGTTGTGAGAGGGCAGAAGACTTCACTACTCCTTCATTTGCGCAGTTTTACGTTTTCTAACGAGTCCATGTACCAGATGTTGCCATGCCCAGCAGTGATTTTCGTCTTTGTGTTGGTTTCTGTTGACTCACATTGCACCTATTCAGTGTAACACAGTACATCACTGCAGACCAGAAAATTTATACATTAGAGGACAATATACACACCTTTTAAAATTGCTTATGCAGATATATTTAAGTAGATTTAGTCCCCATATCATTGGTGGTGTCTTACCCAAATAAAATCATTCTATATACGTTAATTTGCCTTTTTTCACTAAAGAAATACACCATGGAGTGAAAAAGTGAGTACAAGTCATGCAATCAGTGGAGCAAGTTTGGGAGTGTCTGGAATATCATAAAGCACATTTGGGAGAGAAGCAAGTTCAGTGGTTACGACTATTGCATGCTACAGGATAAGATGGATATACCAAATCCTAGTTAATAAGTAAAAATTAGCTTCTTTATTTCTAGGATCACAGATGCAGACATTCTAGTTGAAGGTTTAGATCAGCCTGGGAAAATCGGTGTGGCGTTACCACACTGAGAAGTACTCCTCTATCCATGAGAAAAAGAACTTTAAGACAGGAATGAAATGCTGTTTCTCTGTGATGAATGACGAACATGAAAAGTTCTGATAATTCCAAAATTTGAAGAGAATGAAAAGAAGAGTAATACATATGCTGCTGGCAATAAAAATTGGGAAATATTTTTTTATTATCTAATAAAGTTGAAGGTTATGTGTATCCAAATCCAGCATTTTCACTCTAGAAATACACCAGAGAACAGAAGTTCTCAAATGCTGCTGTTTTGTCTCTAGAGTCTTAAACTTTATTAGGAGCCCCAAAGAGTTTTTGCTTCTGTAGGTTTTATCTACTGATTTTTTTCTTTTACATTTTGGCCGTGCCTCAAGGCATGTGGGATTTTTGTTATCTGACCAGGGATTGCACACTCGCCCCCTGAGGTATAAGTGCAGAGTTTTAGCCATTGGAACACCAGGGAAATCCTATCTATTGATCTTTACCAAAATAAGCATTAAATTTTTAGAACATTTTAAGATATTTATTACCATATCTAGAATAACAAAAATATACCCACCACCTGTTAGCATAAACAGCAATTTTTTAATGAAAATTAGCTATGTTTTACAAAACAAAAATGAACTTAAAAACATGATGTTTTTCATCTTTGCAAATCTTTTTAATGTTTGGCTGAATAGGAAGCAACTCATATCTGCTTCTGGATTCAATCTACTTGGGATATGTTGTTTTGGTCCCCATATATGAAGAAAATCTAGGCCCACACTAATGTAAACTTGATGAAGGAAGAGGTGTTTAAACAATCTTTTTAGACATCTGCAGACATTCTTTTTGATACTACATAAAACTTGACATATAGTAGTTTTGTAAAGTTCAGTGGCAGTATAATAAAATAATATCAAAGAACTTTTACTCTTTGTTTCCATCCTGGTAGCTTGCATTTTGGTTGGGTGTTTATCCACAATAATTTTGTGATATCATGCAACATTCAATTAGAAAATATTGAGTCACTTAGTTCTAAACACCTTCCAAAAGTGGACCCATTGCATAATGCAATAGAAAAATTACTTTTATTAATATTAGTACTGATTTCATCTGAATAGTCTTTGATTATTAGGAAGCTGTAACTTTACAGTGACAGATTAAAGTTTTTTAACAATTCTGATTGTCAAATGAAAGCACACACTTTTGTTATTGCCCATGAATACTGTCAGTTGTTTTGTTTCATTTTGTTTGAAATGATAATTTCACTGTTTATTTTCAAAACAATTTCTGCTAAATGCTGAAGTCTGGATAATAGTTTTTTCAGTCTTTCAGTGTAACAGTGTTCCATGGAAAAAAAACCTACTTTAGCTTATAGTTCAGTGACATAAGAGTTTTTTTTACTTGATATGATAGTATACATGTTACAATGCCATTCTCCCAAATCATCCCACCCTCTCCCTCTGAGTCCAAAAGTCCTTATACACCTCTGTGTCTTTTTTGCTGTCTTGCATACAGGGTCGTCATTGCCATCTTTCTAAATTCCATATATATGTGTTAGTATACTGTATTGGTGTTTTTCTTTCTGGTTTACTTCACTCTGTATAATCGGCTCCAGTTTCATCCATCTCATCAGAACTATCATGTAAGAATCGAATCGCCAGTCTATGTCCAACGCAGGATACAGCATGCTTGGGGCTGGTGCACGGGGATGACCCAGAGAGATGTTATGGGGAGGAAGGTGGGAGGGGGGTTCATGTTTGGGAACGCGTGTACACCCGTGGTGGATTCATGTCAATGTATGGCAAAACCAATACAGTATTGCAAAGTAAAATAAAGTAAAAATAAAAATTAAAAAATAAATAAATAAAAAAAGAGTTTACTTCAGTATGCAAGAGAAGGGCTTTATGCATAGTTTTTGTTTTTTAAAAAGCATGTATTCAAGAGTAGAGACCTAACAAAATTAATGATTTTTATTACTTCGTTAATGTCCTGAGGCTGACACTTTTTTTCCTGCTGCAATCATGTGGCAGCATATCAGTTTTGCCTACAGTTTACTCACCATTGGTCTTATACCATGAGTTCAGTGTCAGTGCGGTGAAAAAGGAAAAGCACACTTTAATATTGTTAGTAAAAATAGATTTTTCTTCCTGGTCATGTGGATGTTGTGAAGCCTCAGGATTCTGTGAATCACATTTTGAGAAATTTTAAAAACATTTGCATGTCTTCACCACATTATAGGTACAAGTATGTGTATAGTTTAGTTGTCTCTAATACAAAGATACTTGGAAATAACTCCAGCAGCCATTAACTTGAGGATGGAGAAGTAAATTGTAGTGCAAAGGAATGAAATTGTGCCATTTGCGGAGATGTGGGTGGACCGAGAGATTGTCATACCAAGTGAAGTCAGAAAGAGAAGAACAAATACCTTATATTAATGCATGTATACAGAATCTAGAAAAGTGGTACAGATGAATCTATTTGTAAAGTAGAAATAGATACACTGATATAAAGAGCAAACTCATGGACATCCAGGGGGGCAGAAGGGTGGGATGAGTTAGAAGATTGAGATGGACATGTGTACACTGCTACGTATAAAATAGATGATTAATGCAAACCTACTGGACAGCACAAGGAACTCTGCTCAGAGCTCTGTGGTGACCTAAATGAAAAGGAAATCCTAAAAAGAGGATGTATGTATATGTCTAGCTGTTCCACTTTGCTGTGCAGCAGAAAATAACGCAACACTCTAAAGCAACTATCCTCCAATAAAAATTTAAAAATAAATTGTAGTGCAGAGGCATAGCTCACTTTAGTGCACTAACCTTCATTGTGCTTAGGACGTACTGCATTTTTTTTTTTTTTAATTGAAGGTTTGTGGCAACCTTGCATGAAGCAAGTCTGTGGTGCTGTTTTTCCAAAAGCACTTGCTCACTTTGTGTTTCCGTGTCACGTTTATTTGTAATTCTCTTAAGATTTCAAATGTTTCCATTATTGTTGTGTTTGTTATGGTGGTTTGTGATCAGTGATCTTTGATATTACTATTGTAATTGTTGGGGGCCCCACAAACCCTATGAGAGGCCACACTTAATTCATAAATGTGTATGTTCTAACTGCTCCACTGACTGGCTTTTTCCCTCTCCCCACCTCCTCTGGCTTCTGTCTTTGGGGGTTGGAGAAATATTAAAACTAGGCCAATTATTAACCCCTTAATGGCCTCTTGAGTGTTCAGATGACGAGTCCCATGTATCTCACTTTAAATCAAAAGAAACAAATGATTAAGCTTACTAAGAAAGGCAAGATAGACTGAAAGCTAAGCCTCTTGTACCAGTTAGCCAAGTTGTAAATGCAAAGGAAAAGTTCTGGAAGGAAATTAAAAATGCTACTCCAGTGAACATGTAAGTGATAAGAAAGCAGGACAGCCTTATTGCTGATATGGACAAAAGTGTGAATGTTCTGGGTATATCAGTGCAGCCATAACATTCCTGAAAGCCAAAGTCTAATCTAGAGCCTAAAGCTCTATCTCTCTTCAATTCTGAGAAGGCTGAGAGAGGTGAGGAAGCTGGAGGAGAAAAGTTTGAAGCTGGCAGTAGTTGGTTTAAGGAAAGCAGCCACATTTATAAAATAAAAGTACAAGTTGAAGCTGCAATTGCTGATGTAGAAGCTGCAGCAAATTATCCAGAAAATCTAGCTGAGATAATGAGGATAATACACATTTGTTATTGTTGTTGAGTCGCTCAGTCGTGTGCAATTCTTTGTGACCCCGTGGACTGCACCACTCCAGGCTTCCCTGTCCTTCACCATCTCCTGGAACTTCCTTAAACTCAAGTCCATTGAGTCCACAGACAGGCTTCCCTGTCCTTCACCATCTCCTGGAGCTTGCTCAAACTCATGACCATCGAGTCGGAGATGCCATCCAACCATCTCGTCCTCTGTCATCCTCTTCTCCTCCTGCCTTTAGTCTTTCCCAGCATCAGGGTCTTTTCCAATGAGTCAGGTCTTCGCATCAGGTGGCCAAAGTATTAGATCTTCACCATCAGTCTCTCCAATATTCAGGACTGACCTCCTTTAGGATGGACTGGTTGGACCTCCTTGCAGTCCAAGGGACTCTGAAGAGTCTTCCCCAACCCCACAGTTCAAAAGCATCAATTCTTCGGTGTTCAGCTTGCTTTATGGTCCAACTCTTACATCCATACATGACTACTGGAAAAACCATCGCTTTGACTATTTGGACCTTTTTCAGTAAAGTAATGTCCCTGCTTTTTAATATGCTCTCTAGGTTTGTCATAGCTTTTCTTTCCAAGGAGCAAACGTCTTTTAATTTCATGGCTACAGTCACCATCTGCAGTGATTTTGGAGCCCAAGAAAATAAAGCCTGTCACTCCATTCTGTTTGCCGTGAAGTGATGGGACAGGGTGCCATGGTCTTCATTTTTTGAATGCTGAGTTTTAAGCCAGTGCTTTTACTCTCTTCTTTCACTTTCATTAAGAGGCTCTTTAGTTCCTGTCTCCTTTCTGCCATAATTGTAGTGACATCTGCATATCTGAGATTATTGATATTTCTCCAAGTCTTGATTCCAGTGTGTGCTTCATCCAGCCTGGCATTTCATATGATATACTTTGCATATAAGTTAAATAAGCAGAATGACAATATACAGCTTGACTCCTTTCCCAATTTTGAACCAGTCCATTGTTCCATGTCCAGTTCTAACTGGTGGTTTTTGACCTGCATACATGTTTCTCAGGAGGCAGATAAGGTGGTCTGGTATTCCCATCTCTTGAAGAATTTTCCACAGTTTGTTTTGATCCATGCAGTCAAAGGCTTTAGTGTAGTCAATGAAGCAGATGTTCTTTTGGAATTCTTTTTCTTTCTCTCTGAGCCAGCGGGTGTTGGCAATTTGATCTCTGGTTCCTCTGGCTTTTCTAAAACCAGCTTGAACATCTAGAAGTTCACAGTTCATGTACTGTTGAAGCCTAACTTGGAGAATTTGAGCATTACTTTGCTAGCGTGTGCAATGAGTGCAATTGTGTGATAGTTTTAGCATTCTTTGGCATTACCTTTCTTTGGGATTGGAATGAAAACTGACCTTTTCCAGTTCTATGGCCTCTGCTGAGTTTTCCAAATTTGCTGGCATATTGAGTGCTTCACTTTACCAGCATCATCTTTTAGGATTTGAAATAGCTCAGCTGGAATTCCATCACTTCCACTAGCATTGTTCATAGTGATGCTACAAACTCTCCACCATTCCCCATCCATCTTGGGTGGCCCTACACGGCATGGCTCATAGTTTCATTGAGTTAGACAAGGCTGTTATCCATGTGATCATTTTTAGATGATACAGTAGCAATGAATTTTTCAATGTAGACCAAGCAGCCTTCTGTGGAAGAGGACAGCCATCTAGGACTTCCATAGCTAGAGAGGAGAAGTCAGTATTTGGCTTCAAAGCGGATAGGACTAATCTCTTAGTAGGTTCTGATGTATTTGATGACTAAGTTGAAGCCCACAGTGGTAAAGCATCCACCTACCGATGCAGGAGACGTTAAGAGTGGGTGTGATCCCTAGGTTGAGAAGATCCCTGGGAGGAGGAAATGGCAGCCCACTCCAGTGTTCTTGCCTAGACAGTTCCTCGGGCAGAGGAACCTGGTGGGGTACAGTGCACTGGGTCGCAAAGAGTCAGATATGACTGAGCACCAGCACCACCACCCCCAGTGCTCATTTACCATTCTGGAAATCCTAGGGCCTCTAAGAGTGACGCTGCATCTGTTCTGCCTTTGCTCTCTAAGTGGAACAACAAAGCTTGTATGGCAGCACACCTCTTTACAACATGGTTTACTGAATATTTTAAGCCTGTTTTGGAGACCTGCTGCTCAGGAAAAAAAAAAAAAAAAGATTTCTTTCAGAATATTACTGCTTATTGATAAAGCACCTGGTGATTCAAGAGCTTTGATGGAGATGTACAAAGAGATTTATGCTGTTTTCATGCCTGCTAGCACATCATCATTTTGTAGCCCATGGATTAGGAGAAATTTTGAATTTCAAGTTTATCATTGGAGAAATACATTTTGTAAAACTCTCACTTCCAGAGATAGTGATTCCTCTGATGGATCTGGGCAAAATAAAATAAAAATCTTCTGGAAAGTATTCAACATTCTAGATGCTATTAGGAACATTTGAACTGTAAAGAAAGTTGAGTGCCGAAGAATTGATGCTTTTGAACTGTGGTGTTGGAGAAGACTCTCGAGAGTCCCTTGGATAGCAAGGAGATCCAACCAGTCCATGCTAAAGGAAATCAGTCCTGAATATTCATTGGAAGGACTGATGTTGAAGTGGAAACTCCAATTCTCTGGCTACCTGATGCGGAGAACTGACTCATTGGAAAAGACCCTGGTGCTGGGAAAGATTGAAGGTGGGAGGAGAAGGGGATGATAGAGGATGAGATGGTTGAGTGGTATCACCGAGTCAATGGATGTGAGTTTGAGTAAACTCTGGCAGTTGGTGATGGACAGGGAGGCCTGGTGTGCTCCAATCCATGGCATCACAAAGAGTCAGATATGACTGAGCAACTGAACTGAAGAACATTTGTGATCAAAGGGAAGAGGTCATAATCTCAACATTAACAGAAGTTTGGAGGAAGGTTATTCCAACCTTCATGAATAAGTGTGAGGGGTTCAGAATTTCAGAGGAGGAAGTAATTGCAGAGGTGGAGGAAATAAGGAGAGAACTAGAAGTGAAGCTGAAGATGTGACTGAATTGCTGAAATCTCATGATAAAGCTTCAAAGAGTGAGAAATTGCATCTGACAGATAAGCAGAGAAAGGGATTTCTTGAAAGGGACTCTACACAGGCTGAAGATTCTGTGCAAATTGTTGGAACAACACAAAGGATTTAGAATATTACACAGACTTAGTTGATAAAGCAGTAGTAAGGTTTGAGAGGATGACTTCAGCTTTGAAAGAAGTTCTACTCTGGGTAAAATGCTGTCAAATAGCATTGCATACTACAGAGAAATTGTTCATCAGAGGAAGAGCCAATCAGTGTGCAAGCTTCGTTGTTTCCTTTAAGAAATTCCCACAGCCTCCCCCAAATTCTGCAAATACCACTCTGATCAGTCAGCAGTCGTCAACATCAAGGCAGGGCAAACAAAAAATTATGACCTGCCAGAGGTTTAGATGATGGTTAAGTTTTTGTAGCTATAAAGTATTTTAAAGTAAGGTAGGTACATTTTTTAGACATAATGCTATTATTACTAATAGACCACAGTATAATGTAAACATAACTTTTATATGCACTTAGAAACCAAAAAACTTGTGTGACTTACTGTATTGCAATACTTGCTTTCTGATGATGGTCTGGAACTGAACCCAGAAAATCTTCAAGGTATATAATAGGGTTCTATCTCAAGAGCATAACGTTAGATGAAAAGAGAAAAATGAAAAAAATTATAGCAGACCACTAAGTATGCCTTGACTAATATATGATCTCCACGAAATTGAGTGTCTTTAAGTATTGAATTCATGTTTGGATCTTAAATATTCATAAATTCCTAGCAAAAAACCAGGTACTCAATATTTTTTAAATGAATAATTGCTATCAATAAAATCCAAGAGTATGAAAAACTCAACAATATAATGTTTGGAGAACTAAATAAACTCCTTCACCACTTTTGATTTAAAAACATTTCTAGCTTTGAAATGTGCCCCAAAAGTGAGTTTACATTTTCTAGATAACTATTTTTGACATAATTGCTTAGAAACAGTCAAATTTTCTATCCTCCATCTTCATTCTAATTATTTAGGGAAATGCGATTTAAAGTTTATTTAATAAAACAGGGGGCAGGGGGAATTATGTTTACAAAAATATTTAAGAACATGCTGTCTTCTGTTTCTGAGGTTGTTTTGATTTTCAGTCTGTACACCCTCTTTTTTTGTGACCTTCAAGTGCCTGCAGATAATTTCATTTGTTGTAGTTTTTTTTTTTTTGCTTTTAGCCCAATCCCCAATATTCATTAAGTAGACAATGTCTGGGCTTCATGATGGCTCAGATGGTAAGAAATCTGGCTGCAATGCAGAAGACTCAGGTTTGATCCCTGGGAGAAGAGAATGACTACCCACTCCAGTGTTCTTGCCTGGAGAATCCCATGGACAGAGGAGCCTGGTGAGCTACAGTGCATGAGATCGCAAAGAGCTGGACACAACTGAGTGACTTAACACTTTCATTTTTCAGATAATGTTTCAATTTCATTTAATGGGAAAAGAAGGATTTTGAAAACTAATCTAAAAAGTTCTTTTAAATGGAAGCTTATTTCTTTAGATTTTTTATTATTCTAGGGAGGATATTTCTTCTGGTTTTAAAACAGCTGTGCGTGTGTGTGTGTGTGTGTGTGTGTGTGTGTGTGTGTGTGTGTGTAGTTAAACTTTATAAACTGCCAAGTTGAAAAAACTCGTGTGAATATGCGTAAGCTTTTGGCAGTTGAAAATTAGCTGCAGGAATCCACATATGTGCAAGTACTTTTAACAAAGACCCCTATTCCAAAACCTTGAGATTCATTTTTTCGCAAAAGGTCATTGAAAATCCTTTATAATTTTCTCTTACCCACCAAGTCCCTACATGACTCATGAAGCCTTTAAACAGTGATAAACTTTTAACAGTTATAATGGATCTTACAGAAGGTTTTCTAAAATATTCCTAATAGTGATATTTAAGGCACTTGAACTCATAGTATTAAATATATCTATACAGTTTGATTGCATTTTATAAAGGTAAACAGGTTGACAGAGGTCAGTGCAAGTAATTTTAAGTCTAAGAAATTATGGAAAAAAGCACCATCTTCCTTGATAAATTACAGTCAGGACCATCCTCTCTCTGTTGTTTTTGAAGACTGTAGAATCAAACCACTGATCTGTGCATAGAGACTAAGAATTGTTTCCCATAGAAAGTATGACATTAAATAAATATCATTTACAAAACATGAAATTTACTAATCTCATTGCCCCCAAGGAACATCCATTGGGCTGTTGCCTAATGTGAGATGTGGTTTGTGTTATTGGAATTATAAATGGTAAGACTTTAATTTTATTTAATATTATTAATAAAAATTCAGGTTGAAAGATGGAAGTGCTGTTTTTCCCCTTTTAAGATTAATAGAGCTTTAAAAGTCTAATAAAAGCTGGTGCTTATGTCCTCAAAACATGTTTTTCTCATGACCAAAAGTTTGTATATGTGCATGCTCAGTTGTGTCTGACTCTTTGCGACCCCATGAACTCTGTCCTGCCAGGATCTCTGTCCATGGAATTTTCCAGGCCAAGAATACTGGAGTGGGTTGCCATTTCCTAATACAGGGGCTCTTCCTGATCCAGCAATCGAACCTATGTCTCCTTGATTGGGAGATTAATTCTTTACACTGCACCACCTGGGAAGTCAAAAAATTTGTCTATTTTATCTTTTATCTCCTCATCTCTCCCTTGCTACAGCCCCAGACAACCACCAATATATTCTGTTTCTGTGAAATTCATTGAAAAAAAAATTCTTCATGTAAGTAATAATATCCATTATGTGTTTCTCTTTCTGGCTTATTTCAGTTAGAATGATGTCCTGCATGTTCATTCATGTTGTTGCAAATGGCAGGATTTCCTTATCTTTAATGGCTGGATCATTACATGCATGTATAGATATATATGTATGTGTATAGATATATATGTATGTATGTGTGTATTACATTTTCTAAGTCCATTCATCCTAGGTTACTTCCATATCTTGTCTGTTGTGAACAATGCTGCATTGTACTTGGTATTGAAGATATCTCTTTGAGATATTCCTTCCCTCTGGATGTATATCCATAATTGGAATTGCTGGATCATATGGTAGCTCTGTTTTTAACTTTTAGAGGAATTATTTGCTGTTTTCCATAGTGGCTGCACCAGTTTACCTTTCCTGTAACAGTGAAAAGTGGTTTTCTTTTCTTTGCATCTTTGCCCACACATATTTCATGTCTTGTTGATAACAGACATCCTAACAGATATGAAGTGATATCTCATGATGGTTTTGCTAATCTTTTAAAATTTATTAAGACTTGTTATCTAACCTATTATCTATCTGGGAAAATGTTCTGTGTGAGCTTGGGAAGAATGTGTATTCTGCTGCTTTGGGGTGGAATGATCTGAATATGAATATATCTGTTAGGTATATTTATTTGGTTGAAAGTGTAGTTCAAGTCCATTGTTTCATTATTGATTTTATGTGTGAATGATCTATCCATTGTTGAAAGTGGGGTATTGAAATCCCCTATTGTTATTGCATTGAGGTCTGTTTTTATCTTCAGTTCTGTTGGCTAATAAACATATGAAGAGATGCTCAACCTCACTCATTATTAGTGAAATGCAAATCAAAACTTCAATGAGATATCACTTCACCCCAGACAGAATGACCATAATCAAAAAATCCCCAAACCACAGTTGCTGGAGAGGGTATGGAGAAAAGGGAACCCTTCTATACTGCTGGTGGGAATGTAAATTCATACAGCCACTATGGAGGACATTATGGAGATTCCTGAAGAAACTAGGAATAAGGGATTAGATCTGATAGAGTGCCTGAAGAACTATGAATGGAGGTTTGTGACATTGTACAGGAGACAGGGATCAAGACCATCCCCAAGAAAAAGAAATGCAGAAAAGCAAAACTGCTGTCTGAGGAGGCCTTACAATAGCTGTGAAAAGAAGAGAAGTGAAAAGCAAAAGAAAAAAGGAAAGATATACCCATGTGAATGCAGAGTTCCAAAGAATAGCAAGGAGAGGTAAGAAAGCCTTCCTCAGTGATCAGTGCAAAGAAATAGTGGTGGAAAACAATAGAATGGGAAAGACTAGAGATCTCTTCAAGACAATTAGAGATACCAAGGGAACATTTCATGCAAAGATGGGCTCAATAAAGGACAGAAATGGTATGGACCTAACAAAAGCAGAAGATACTAAGAGGTGGCAAGAATACACAGAACTGTACAAAAAAGATCTTCATGACCCAGATAATCATGATAGTCTGATCACTCACCTAGAGCCAGACATCCTGGAATGCAAAGTCAAATGGGCCTTAGAAAGCATCATTATGAAGAAAGCTAGTGCAAGTGATGGAATTCCAGTTGAACTCTTTCAAATCCTAAAAGATGATGCTGTGAAAGTGCTGTACCCAATATGGCAGCAAATCTGGAAAACTCAGCAGTGGCCACAGGACTGGAAAAGGTCAGTTTTCATTATAATCCCAAAGAAAGGCAATGCCAAAGAATGCTCAAACTACTGCACAATTGCACTCATCTCACATGCTAGTAAAGTAATGCTCAAAATTCTCCAAGCCAGGCATCAACAGTACATGAACCATGAACTTTCAGATGTTCAAGCTGGTTTTAGAAAAGGCAGAAGAATCAGAGATCAAATTCCCAACATCCGCTGGATCATGGAAAAAACAAGAGAGTTCCAGAAAAACATCTATTTCTGCTTTATTGACTTTGCCAAAGCCTTTGACTGTGTGGATCACCACAAACTGTGGAACATTCTGAAAGAGATGGGAATACCAGACCACTTGACCTGCCTCTTGAGAAACCTGTATGCAGGTCAGAAAGCAATAGTTAGAACTGGACATGGAAAAGAAGTATGTCAAGGCTGTATATTGTCACCTGCTTGTTTAACTTATATGCAGAGTACATCATGAGAAATGCTGGGCTAGAGGAAGCACAAGCTGGAATCAAGATTGCAGGAAGAAATATCAATCACCTCAGATATGCAGATGACACCACCCTCATGGCAGAAAGTGAAGAACTAAGGAGCCTCTTAATGAAAGTGAAAGGGGAGAGTGAAAAAGTTGGCTTAAAAATCAACATTCAGAAAACTAAGATCATGCCATTTGGTCCCATCACTTCATGTCAGTAGATGGGAAACAGTGGAAAGAGTGACAGGTTTTATCTTTTTGGGCTCCAAAATTACTGCAGATGGTGACGACAGCCATGAAATTAAAAGATGCTTACTCCTTGGAAGGAAAGTTATGACCAACCTAGACAGCATATTAAAAAGCAGAGACATTACTTTGCCAACAAAGGTCCATCTAGTCAAGGCTATGGTTTTCCAGTAGTCATGTATGGCTGTGAGAGTTGGACGATAAAGAAAGCTGAATGCTGAAGAATTGATGCTTTTGAACTGTGGTGTTGGAGAAGACTCTTGAGAGTCCTTTGGACTGCAAGAAGATCCAACCAGTCCATCCTAAAGGAAATCAGTCCTAAATATTCATTGGAAGGACTGATGTTGAAGCTGAAACTCCAATACTTTGGTCACCTGATGCAAAGAACTGACTCGGAAAAGACCCTGATGCTGGAAAAGATTCAAGGTGGGAGGAGAAGGGGCTAACAGAGGATGAGATGGTTGGATGGCATCACTGACTCAGTGGACATGAGCTTGAGTAAACTGTGGGAGTTGGTGATGGACAGAGAGGCCTGGTGTGCTGTAGTCCATGGGGTTGCAAAGAGTCAGACGTGACTGAGCAACTGAACTGAAAACCACCATATGACCAAGCAATACCACTTCTAGGCATATACCCTGAAGAAACCAAAACTGGAAAAAGACACATGTACCCCAATGTTCATTGCAGCACTATTTACAATAGCCGAGACATGGAAGCAGCCTAGATGTCTGTCAACAGATCAATGGATAAAGGAGCAGTGGTACATATATACAATGGAGTAGTACTCAGCCATGAAAAGGAATGAATTTGAATCAGTTCTAATGAGGTGGATGAACCCAGATCCTGTTATACAGAGTGAAGTTAAGTCAGAGAAAAACAAGTATCTTATATCAACACACATATACATGGATTCTGGAAGGATGGGATGCACAAATCTATTTTCAGAGCAGGAATAGAGATGCGGACTCAGAGAACAGACTTGTGGAGAAGGGTGGGGGAGAAGAGGGAGAGGGTGAGATGAATGGAGAGAGCAGCATGGATGATATACACTCACATATGTAAATAGGTAGCCAATGGGAATTTGTGTATGCCTCAGGAAACTCAAACAGGGAATCTGTAATAACCTAGAGGAGTGGGAATGGGCAGAAGGTGGGAGAGAGATTGAAGAGGAAGGGAATATATGTACACCTATGGTTAATTCATGTTGATATATGATAGAAATCAAAGCAATATTGTAAACCAATCATCAATAAATTAAAAATAAATATTTTTTAAAAAGTTAAAAGTCAATACCAGCTTTATACATAATGGCTAAAAACCAGTAACAATTTGGATATCCTCCAACAGGTTAATGGTTACACTGTGGTATGTCCACAGCTTGGAATACAACTCACAATTAAAAAGGAATGAATTTTTAAAAAAGTTTAATATGTTTAGATGCTCCAATATTGTGTGTCTGTATATTTACAATTGTTACTTCCTCTTGATAAATTGTAATTTATCAAGAGGAAGTAACTCCTTTATAACTGTATAATGTAAATACAATTACAATCGTAAATACAATTATAATGTAATTGTATAATGATCTTCTTTTAAAATAAAAAGTTTACTGCTGCTAAATTTGCTACTAGCCTTATCTGGGTTCCCTTGTATGTAATTAGTCTTTTTTCTCTTGCTTGCTTTTGAAATTCTATTTTTGTCTTTGATTTTGGAGAGTTTGATTATAATATATTTATGTGAAGATCTCCTTGTGTTGAGTCTATCTGGAGATCTTTGAGCCTCATGTACCTGTGTGGCTGTGTATTTCCAACAGATTTAGGAAGCTTTCAACTATTATTCCTTTAAATAAGTCTTCATTTCCTTTCTCTCTTCTTCTTTTGGAACTCCTGTAACACTAATATCATTTTCTTCGATGGTATGCCATAATTTATGTCAGTTTTCCTCTTTCGTTCGTAGTTCTTTTTTTCTTTGCTGTATAATGTTGAGAGATCTGTATTCAAGTTCTCAGATTTTTTTTTCTTCTGTTTGATTGAGCATGCTGTTGAAGATCTCTATGTCATGTTTCATGGTATTCATTATGTTCTTTAGTTCTATAATTTCTGTTCAGTATTTTTAAAAAATCATTTATATCTCTTTGCTGAACATCTCATTTTGTTCACACATTATTTTTCTGAGTTCTTTGACTTGTCTGTCTGTATTTTCTTGACCCATGAGTTTCTTGAAAATAATTGTTTGAATTCTTTTTTTCTGGCAACTCAGAGGTTTCCATTTCTTTGAGGTCGGTCACTGGAAAATTATTATTTTCCATTCGTGGTATCATGTTTTTTGCTTTTTCACGCTTCTCATGGCTTTGGCCTCTTTCAGCCTTTTATGAATTGACTTTGATGGGGCAAGACTTTCCTTGAAGTTGAATACAGAAGCACCAGCTGGGTGGGGTTCAGTGTCTCTCATGTCTGGGATGCCACTGAGGCAGGGTCTCTTGAGTATCTCCCTCAGCTAAAATCATCTTCTGCTAAAACTTCTGGGGTTTCCTGTGGTCAGGTCTGCAGAGGTTCTCTGAATGGCAGTGTTAGCTAGGGCTCTCAGTGTCATCCTCAGAGGTGAAGACTGCTGGGGTCCTTTTGCTCCCTTTTATTCTCTTGGGGTGGATATTTTATTTGAGGTTATCCCTGTTCGCCCCAGGTCTGGTGTGCTGTCTCTCAGTGCAGAAGTGGAGCTATGGTTGCGGGATCAGGTGTTTGTAGAGCTACCGTGGCACTGGGATCCTGGGACAGAGATGTATTTTTTATGGTGGTGATGTTGGTGTCTGATGTGCAGGCCTATGCCCATCTCCTGTGGAACCAGGGTCTGCATCTCTGGGACTCAGGGCAGTGGTCTTGGCCTCGTGTGTGTGTGTGTGCACACGCTTGCATATGTGTGTGTGTGTTGGGGAGACCAACAGGAGCACAGGCCTGGGATGACAGGTTACAGCAGTGTCTTTGGCCCAGGGTTGGGGCAGGGTGCAGTACCAGGAGGCCCTGGGAGTGGTAGGTCAGAGTCCCAACTCTGGTCCCCCAGAGGGTGGAGTTGGATATAGTAGCAGCTTGGCTTTTCGGATGGGAGGTCAGTGCCACAACCTCCTGGGGGTGGGCAAGAGCTACCACAGTACAGCCCAGTGATGGCAGGACAAAACAATGAATTACAACCCCAGGGGCTGGATACAGAGAAGCCCTAGTGCCCTTCCTCACCTGTGTCATGACCAATCAGAGCCACAGCTAGAACCTTTAGGTTGGGGCACAAAGCTGCAGTGGCACAGCCCAGGCACAGCCATGAATTACGATCCACAGTGGGCAGTCACAGAACAGTAAGTAGCATGACCCTGGTGATGGTCCCATTAAAGCCTCATGTCAGGACCCAGAGATGGAGAGACAGCAGCAGCAGCTCAGTCCCAGTGATACAGGTCAAAGCAGTGACTTAGGACCTGGGTCTGCAGCTATGACACTAAATGCGTAAGCGTCAGCAGTGCCGCCTTGGTTACTGGGAGTCCAAGCCTGACTTGAGCCCCAGAGGGTTGTTACAGAGAAGCAGCAGCTCTGGTCCCTGGAGGACCGGGAGGAGACACATCGGTATGGGCTCTGGGCAGCTCTATCAACTGGTTGAGACCGTGGGATCCTCGGGTAGCAAATGCTGCTGATGTTCATGACCTCCTTTTCCCTGTGGGGTGAAATCTCTCCCAGTGGATTGCTCCTGGTGCCAAGCTGCTTTGGATTTGGGAAGGTGATGATGCAGGTAAGATGCTTCCTACATTTTTCTGTGCAGCCATCCTTGGGTTTTGAGCTCTGTAGGGTTTCTGCTGTGTTTCACCATAGTCCTGAGCTTCCCAAGAGCTATTTTTGTTGATTCGTAATTGTTTACATACTGTTTCTGTGGAAGAGATGAGCATTGCAATCCTCTAGCCCTCCCTCTAGGCCTCAATCTTTCTGACATCATCGTCTTAATAATTTTAAATGTAAAAAGTTATCAACATCAAAAATTGTAACTAAAATTCTATTGTCTAGTGAAAGCCAAGAAATTTCCCCATTGTTTCTTTTTAATTGCACTATAATTACATTGATTCAAATGTTGTTGAAAATAAATGACTCACTAATAAGGATCTTAGAAAATTTTTATTCTATCAAGATTTTTTCAATGATGATAGTTCTTAATGACACTTGACTAATATCTTTTTGCAGGATATTGCACTCATTACAGCAAAATAGATCAACAAATAGTCTGTGCAACTATGACCTTAAATAGAAAAGTCTGATAAATTCAACTGCATTAAGAAAATTGTCATGCTAATACCCTGATGAGAAAATTCAAAAGATAATTTGGGAAAAAACTTTTTAAAGTTCCTACCAAAGCCAAAGTGATAGTTTCTTTAAATAACCCCTAGAAATCAATAGGAAATGGACCAATACCTCCTTACAAAAGTAAGCAAAGAATAAGAGCCAGTGGCTTACAGAAGTGGAAGTGCAAATGGCTCTTAAACACAAACAGTACATAAAAGAATTATAAAACACGCCGAAACACCAGTTTTCACCTGTTAAATTAGCAAAACTCTCAACAGTAGTAATAAAATCATGTCTATGGATAAAATAAACCAGTGACTTTGGTAATACAACTTTATATAGTCTCTATATAAGCAAAGTCGAGAGAAATTATCTAAATTATGAATCCATATGCCCTCATCCCAGAACTCTGACATCCTGGAAATAAGTGTCCTGTGTGCTAGGAAATGAAGGAGAGTCATTACAGCAGAAGAGCAAAAACTAGAGGCATCCTAACTTTTATCCACAGGGTTCTGAGTAAATACAGAGCAGTGGACTGGACACTACTCTAAAAATGAACAAGATACCTCCATATGTATTTTTAAAATTTTCAGTACTTGCATGATTCTTTTTTTAAATTTATTTTTAACTGGAAAATTGGGTGCTTTACAATATTGTGTTGGTTTCTGCCATACAGCAACATGAATGAGCCTAAGTATACATATATCCTCTCCACCACCATCTGCTCGTCTAGGTCATCACAGAGCATCGAGCTGAGCTCCCGGTGCTGTCTGTTTTATACATGGTAGTTGTATGTATGTCAGTGCTACTCTCTGTATGTATTAATATTGAAAAATCTCCAAAATACGTACTGAGAATGGAAAGGTTCAGGACAGTGTATAGTGATTTTGTAGAATAGTAGGAAAGTTATACACATCTGTACATCCATACTCATATACATAATTTTTTATATAAAATGTACCTATATATGTATATAGGTGTTTATATACAGTTATATGAAAGCATATGTGCTTTCTTCATTGAATGAAATATTTCTAGAAATATTATAGGAAACTGAATATACTTTTTGTCTTCAGGGAAGGGTACTAGGTGGCTGAAGAGAGGGTTGGAAGGGTGACTTTTCTCTATTATCTTTACAGAGTTTAGAGTTTGGATAATGTAAATATATTACTTAGCCAGAAAATAAGTGAAATATATATTTAAAATAGCATAGAAATAAAATATTAATATGGCTCCTGCAGTTCATTTGGGTATGTTTGGTAGTTATTTGCCAAGTTGTGTTGAATACAAGAAAATTTATTGGACTCACAGAGCACTATTATTTTTTTCTTTCCCTTTTTAAAGACTGAATCGGGTGTTATCCTGCAAATAGAATAAAATAAGTGGGTCATCTCTTTTGGTGTCGATATGTTTACTCTTTTTTTTTTTTCACCTCTTGTCTTGTTTTTTCTTCTGATACATTAGGCAAAGCAGGGGCAATGCTCAAATACATGAGTGACAGCTTGTCACTGGAAAAGTTCATTGTGGGAATTTTTATGAGTTTATGACATCTTTGTTAATAAGCACTTAAAATGAACATCTGACAAGATGTTAACAGAAGGATGCTGTGAACTCGAGTGCAACTGGAGCTATTTCATATGCATGTGTTTTCAAGGTAACTGAACATCTTCTGTATATTATGCAAAATGTATTTCGTTTTGCTTATTCCATGTAGTAATTCTTGTCATTGGTCTGGTCACTTTTTATGCTGCCGCTGTGCTTTCGCTGAGGTGAAGGAGAGGTTCTCTTGAGACCAGAGAGACAATCTTTTTTACTTAGGATCCTAAAATGGTGGTTTAGCTTTCTTAGTTCACTAATTGCCTCCTAGTTATTCTTTACTGGGTAACAGACCACCTCAAAGCTTCGTGGCTTAAACAAAGTCGTTTATATAACTCATGATTTTCTGGGTAAGGATGTTAGGAAGGGCTGGCTTGTGTGGTTTGGTTTGGATCCAGAGCTGGGGCTGGAAGGTCCATTTCTAAGATGGCTTCCTCACTCACGTGTGTGGCGTCTCAGCTCTCTGTGGCCCCTCTCCCTCCACACAGCGTCTTGTCCTAGCAGCTCTCTCTCTGGCTGTGATTCCCACAGTGTGTTGGTGTCCAGGTAGTCACTGTGCTCTGGCAGCTGGTTTCCAAGGGACCGAAGTGAGAGCTTGCCTGTCTCCTTCGGGCTGGACCGGAAACTACACTGCGTCACTTCCGGCCAGTTCCGTTATCCAATGAAGTCACGGGGTCTGCCCAGATTCAAGGGAAGGGAACACGGACGCGAACTCTAGGTAGAGGGCGTATCAAAGAGTTTTGAGGCCAGTTCCTTTTGAAGAACCTGGACAAGATATTGAGGGATCTGTTGGGAACTTTTTGAATGTCATCATTCAGCTCAAACCCCAGAGTGGCTTCTTTCCTCCTTAGCAAGTAACCTGAGCTTCTGGGCCAAGTTAACGCAACTTACTTCTTTCTTTAAAAAAAGTTTTATTGTGGTAAGGTTGGAAGGCATCAGCGACTTAATGGACACGAGTTTGAGCAAGCTCTGGGAGTTGGTGATGGACTGGGAGGCCTGGCGTGTTGCAGTCCATGGGGTCTCAGAGAGCAGACATGATTGAGCGACTGAACTGAGCTGAACTGAAAAGTCACATATTATAAAACATAATTGTAGCCGTCTGTAACTGTACAGTGAATGCCCTAAGTAGATTCATATTGTTGTGCAACTTTTTAAACACTTAACTCCCCATTCTCCGTCCCCATCACCCCACCTGGCGCCTGGCATCCACCAGTGTACTTTCTGACTATGAATTTGACTCTTCTGGGTACCCCGTCTAAGTGGAATCAAACAGTATTTGTCTATACCTAATATATAGTGAAATGCCTTTTTAAGGTTAACTTAATATATGTCCTACAAACAGATTGTACTTTCCCCTTCGGGGTTATGCAGTAGGTGAACTTTCTTTATCTTGTTAGGAAGTACCTGCCCAGATGAGAACGCTGAGCATTGTGAGTCAGTCTCTGTTCTTCCTCTCCATTCCCGCAGTCTGTAACCTGACCCTCAATCTCAGAGCTGTGCTTTCTCTTTCCTGATAAAAAAGCCTTTTAAAAATAGCTTCCGTGGCCTTCCATCTTGACATGCCAAGCAGATTGAAGTAGCCGCAGAGAACCTAATGCAATGCCCTCATCAGCAGGACCAGGAAGCTTGTTTCCAGTTCCTTAGCAAACTTGTTACTTAGCCAGTGTGTGTGTATGCTTTGGGTCTGTGTCTGTTTTCCCAGCACCATGCAGCTCTAAGAACATGATCAGTGCTGACTGTAATAGCTGTGGAAATAGATGGTGATAAACAATTTTTCTTTGTTTCAACTTCTATGATCCTAACCCACCTTTTTCACTATGTACTACCTCTATTTTGACTCCCTTTATATCTTGTCTAGTTCATGCACAGTCTCCTAATTGTCTTCCCTGATACCAGTCTTGCCTCTCTTCTGTCCTATTCTTCACATGCTTACCAAAGTGAGCATCCTGATGTGAAAATCGGGTTCGCTTCACTTGAATTTCTGGAATGACTCAGTTGTCCCCAGAGTAAAGTCAAATAACTTCCAAGCCTCTGAATGATTGGCCCCACTTTCCTTGAGCCTCATTATGATCGAGTTCCCCTTCTCACCTGTTGTTCCAACTACAGGGTCTCCTTTTGGCCCTTAGTGTGTGCATGCTAAGTCACTTCAGTTGTGTCCGACTCTGTGTGACCCAATGGGCCATAGCCCTCCAGGCTCCTCTGTCCATGGGATTCTCCAGGCAAGAATACTGGAGTGGGTTGTCATGTCCTCTTCCAGGGGATCTTTCCAACCCAGGAATCAAACCTGCGAATCTTGGCTCTTGGATTGGCAGGTTGGTTCTTTACCACTAGCATCACCTGAGAAGCCCTTAGTATGTGCTGCTTTTTCTTGACTGTAAGCTTTCTTCATGATGCTCTTCTGCCTGCATTTCTCTCCCCTTCTTTTGTTTTTTCCCATTTTTAATGGGAAAGTTTTAACCCTGAACTACTGCATTTTGACTGAGTTTTACCCCTGAATCATTTCATTTTAACTATCATTTTCTTATGAAGCATTCTCAAGCCTGTGATACACATGCTTATGTGCAGTGACAGTCATTCTTGCTGTCCTTAGAAGCTGGTACTGCATCTATCTTTTGGTGTTACTGTGGAGCTGATATCACTTTAAGCCTTTGTTGAGTTAAGTGGAACCTGGGTTTTTATATGAATCAGTTAAAAACTAACCTGTTACAAATCATGATCGGTTATGAATATATAAGATACAGGTAGAAAATGGACCTAGGGGTTATAAGTCTCTTTAAGCAGAAACTTTATTTCTGTTTGAATGCTCATATTTTTGTTTGCTTTTTATGTTCTTGCTTTTACACTTAGTGACGGTCTGAACATGTCTGGGATCCTTTTTTTTCTTTTCTTTTCTTCTTGCACTTGGGCTATCAGTGCTCTTGAAACAGAAATTCTTTACACAGCTACCAGCTTCCATATTTTTGCCCAAAATTATGGGATGAGGTTCTCTTCTGACTTTGTTGCCCCTTTGGAATGCACATCTCATTGAATGTATCTTCATTTGTGGACATTGGACTTCCCACGTGGCATAGTGATAGAGAATCTGCTTGCCAATCAGGAGACACAGGGAGATTCAAGTTCGATCCCTGGATCAGGAAGATCTCCTGGAGAAGGGAATGGCAACCCACTCCAGTATTCTTGCCTGGAAAATTCCATGGACAGAGGAGTCTGGCGGGCTACAGTCTATGGGATCGCAAACAGTCAGACACGACTTAGCAACTAAGCAAAAGCAGAATTACTAAAGCCTTTGTGGGTCATGTGGCAATCATCTGTAAACTCTACTTTTTGATTGAGATGTTCTGGTGAATTGATTTATTACTATTTGTTATGTGTATTGTCAAGTTTTAAAAAAAATACAGTACAGTATCACCAGGTCTCTCCTTTCTTTCAATTCCTACCTTATGGCCCTTATCTTTTCTGGTCCCTCAGCACTGAGTTCAGAAGCTTCTTCAAAGATGCCCTACATTACATTCATTAAGTGGATGTGTTTCTAATGATCTTCCATGATGATTCAGAGAGTTAGGATGGGTTCTAAAATGATGAATACCAATTATCATTATATCATAAAAGCTTGGAAGTGAGGGTTAATGGAGAGTTTCTGTACATTAGCTGATTCTCTGATCACTTTCCTTTTTTTTTCTCCTGAATTAGCTGAAATGATTCTAGTTCGTCTGTGAACTCAAATACTAACTGCATTGTAAATGCGGTTTGTTCTAGGATTATTATTATTTTTTTCGTGTCCCTGCACCATTCCCAGCTTCTCACTGTGTCCTTGAAGTCTCTCTGCAGTGCATTTATCAAGCCCAGGTCAGTGGCCATGTTATCTCGTAAGGTCCCTATATCAGAGTTGTCTCCTGTTTCCTCTGACATATAAATGTATCTATCCTTTCCAAACGGTAGTTACGTGTTAAATTCCTATAACTCACACCGGAAGCTTTCTGTTCTGTTGGGAGTGCTTTAATTAGGGGCTCTGTTACCCTAAATTTTGTGGAATGCATCTTCCTTTAAAGTAGCTTTTGCCATCTTCATTAAATCAGTCACGGGAGATGTGGTCTCTGATACTGGGCTTTGCTGAACTGCTGATGGGCTTGATGTTCTTGGCGTTTTCCCTGGAATGCTGAGTGCGTTGGAGGATTTTACCATCTGTCTTGTTTAGTGCGCTGTCTATAGGTTACCAATTATTAGTCAGAAAGGAAATTGTCTTCTCTGTTCCATGTATCTGAGTCTTAACCGCAGCTCTGTTAGAAGTCAAGTATGTGCATTTCTGAATTCAAACTATTAATTTCTGCTCTCTTGAGTATATATTTCAGGAATATGGAAGACTTGTGGCCATGATAGTAGATCTAAACTGTGGCTATAGTCACATGAATATATATTCCAAGAAAAGATATGAAGTTGACAATGTAGGTTTTTAAAACCCCAACTGTAGCTACTGACAATCATTTAAAACTCCTCCTGTGTTTTCTGGTTAGTCTCTTCAAATGGCAGGCTTATGATTGGGATACTATTGCAGAATTGCTATTGCTTCGGAAACTTCTATTTTTCTACAAGTTGCTTTAAAAATATTTTTAAAAAATAATACACTGTCCAACATCAAAAACACATTTGGACTCTTTTTTTTTTTTTTTCCAAAAAGAAAGTAAGTTTAATGGATATTCAAATATCTGAGAACTAGCATGATTGCCAGGATCATGATAAATGGTATCATGGTAGGTACTGGAGGAATTTTAGGGTAGTTGCAAATATTAAACAAGATTCAGTCTTTTGCATAATAGAATGTAAAAAGTTTTGGACAAGGAGGGGACCTGAGTTCTGGTCTGGGCTCTGCTTGAGTATTTCCCACTGTTATACACCGAGCCCGTATCTCTGAACCGACTGAGAGAGAGCAAGTCCACCACAGTAGTGCAAGGGCAAGAAGGGAGTTTATTTCTAGCACACTAGGGCCCAAGTCTCATCCAGCACTCTGGAGTCCGACAAGAGCCCCGAACAAAGGAGTATGGCGGCTTATATACAGGCAGCTCTTTGTCTCAGTTACAGGGGTAGCTGGCATTACATGATTGGCTAGGCAGGATGAGCGCATGTCCTGTCTCTCTCTGGTTGGTGTGTACGGGAAGTCTTTCCTAATTTGGTCAAGGAATGTTCTGTTAAGGAAACATAACTCAGGTCCTGGGCTTAATGTACCTTGCTGAGCTTGTCATAGCCGGAATTTGGCCCCTAACACTCATTTTCTTTTTTTATTATGTATTTTTGGCCGTGTCAGCACATGGAGGATGTGCTTACTTCCCTAACTAAGAATCAAACCCAGGCCCACTGCATTGGAAGCACAGAATCTTAACCACTGGCTCACTAGGGAAGTCCGTTAGTTTTTTTTTTTTTTCATTGAAGTATAGTTGCTTTACAATGCTGTGTTAATTTCCAGTGTACACAACAGTGATTCAGATATACACACGCATATATGTAGTCTGACTCTTTGTGACCCCATGGACTGTAGCCCGCCAGTCTCCTCTGTCCTTGGAATTTTCCAGGCAGGATACTGGGGTGAGTTGCCATTTCCTACTCCTGGGGATCTTCTCTACCTACGGATCAGAACTGTGCTTCCTGCATTGGCAGCTGGGTTCTTTACCGCTGAGTCACCTGGGAAGCTATATTTCAGATTCTTTTCCATTATAGGTTACTACAAAATGTTGAGTATAGTTCCCTGTGCTATGCAATAGGTCCTTGTTGGTTGTCGATTTTATATATAGTGGTGTGTGTATGTTACTCCCAAACTCCTAATTTATCCCTCCCTCTTCTCCCCCTTTGCTAATCATAAACTTGTTTTCTATATCTGCGGTTCTATCTCTGTTCTGTAAAGAGATTCATTTGTATCTTTTTTCTCACTTCCTTTTTCTTATGTGAATATTCTCATCTCTCCCTGTTTCTGTCTCCTTTGTGGTCTAAAGTAGCCAGACTGGATGTTATCTAAGACCTAACTTATGAAACCTCATGGCTAGCCTTGATTTTAACAGGGACAGTAAGCAAATAAGGCGATAAATAGGGCCATTGGATCTTATGTTATCAGACCATGTAACCTCTAGGGAACAAGAAACGTTTAGGACAAACTCACAAGGAATTAGCCACTTATCCCAGTGTCTTCAAAATGCCAACTCTGAGTGTTAAGAAGTCAGCACAGTGGACTGATTTCTTTCAGGTGGGATAGTGAGTGTTGTTAATATAAGGAGCAGAGAGCATAGAAATGCAGAGATGTGTGAAAGGGTCAGTAGCTTACAGCCTATGGCATCTATGCAGGAAGTAATTTGGGTTCTCAGAATGGCTTGTGCAAGCTTCTTTCCTTTAACAGAACTGGAATTTTCCAGTCTTGACCATTATTCCCAGTATTATGAGTCTTAGTAACAGCTTTAACTAGCCATCTGTTTTAGTCATTTTTGTTTGTTGTTGTTAAATTAGACCTGTGATGCCACTCTGCGTAGGACAATCCAAATTAGTAAAAGTTATTTCCAAAAATACGAGATTATCATATGAAGTGAAGTCAGACAGAGGACAGATATCATATGATGTCACTTACATGTGAAATCTGCAAAAAAAAAAAAATATGCAAATGAACTTATTTCCAAAACAGAAATTTATAGACACAGAACACAAACTCAGTTACCAAAGAGGGTGGCAGGCTGGGGATAAGGGCGTATATTAGAAGTTTGTGATTCACACGTGCACACTACTGTATATAAGATAGATAAACAACAAAGACCTGCTGTGTAGCACAGGAAACTGTACTCAATGTCTTATGATATTGAGTACCTATAGTGGAAAAGAATCTGAAATAGAATATACGTGTAACTAACTCTCTTTGATATACACTTGAAACACAACATTGTAAAATAACTATACTTCAGTTAAGACAGAAACCAAAAAACTATATGTGGGTCATATGTTGAATACATATTATATATTATATTTCATTCTAAGGCATATGTTTTAATCTCTGAATTTGAAATGTTTATTATTGACGACATTTTCTAGTTAAAATGGGCAAAACACTTAACTTCAGGGGTAAATAAAATACAGGTGCATCTTGCAATCAATGATAGCTTAGATTTGATGGATTATGGTATTTACCTTTATCACCAGTCATGATATCAGTCACTTTATTCAAGCAACATTCATAGTGAAGTAGGGATAGAAAACCTTCGTAAATGTATTCGGGATGTTGGGCATGGAAGGATTTCAGTAAACTTTTCACACGTTGCAATTGAGAATTGAGTCACTATTGGAGGTTGGTCCCCTGTAGCCTTGTTTGCTTATTTTACTATCTACTAGAAAGTTTCTTTTTAATGGAATTAGAAATCTTGAAGTAAATGGATTTCCCTTTTGCAAATGCACTCCTTTATAAGAAAGTAGGTGTAAAAGCACTTAGTCCAGAGCCCATAATGAATGGCAACCATAAAGTGCCTTCTGGGTAAGAGCACTTTCTGGCTAAGTGTATGGGTTTAGCGTTTTCACATTCAGTCTTCTGTGAGGGTGGCCATCTCTCACCAGAAGCAATGAAGGGCCACACTTCAGTGGATGAAACTGGGGAAGAATCTCTCTCTGTCTTACAAATGACTGGGCCACTGTGACAGTGGAAATAACTAGGCTCTAAGGCATATGTTATTTTTGAATTTTTCATTTTGAAATATTTTAAGATTCACAGAAGAGTAACAAAAACAGATTTGCTGTAAACCCTGCTCTCAAATTCCCTAAACTAACATTAAAAAAAAAAATGCAGCAATCTAAATCATGACATTAACCTTGATCCATGATTATTTTCTTCTTTTTAAAAAAATGTTTTCACCATATTTTTATTGGAGTATATATTTAATTTAGAATATTGTGTTAGTTTCAGGTATACAGCAAAGTGATTCAGTTATAGATCTATGTATATATATCTATTCTTTTTAGATTCTTTTCCATTATAGGTTTTGTTGTTGTTGTCCAGTCACCCATTCCTGTCCGACTCTTTGCAACCTCATGGACAGCAACATGCTAGGCCTCCCTGTCCTTCACCATCTCTGAGAGTTTGCCCAAGTTCATGTTCATTGCATCAGTGGTGCCATCAAGCCCTCTCATTCTCTGATCCCCTCTTTTCCCTCTGCCCTTGGTCTTTCCCAGCATCATTTTCCAATGAGTTATCTGTTTGCATCAGATAACCAAAATACTGGAGTTTCAGCTTCAGCATCATTCCTTCCAGTGAGTATTCATGGTCGATTTCCCTTCAGGCTTGCTGGTTTAATCTCTTTGCTGTCCAGGGGACTTTCAGAAGTCTTCTGCAGCATCACAGTTCAAAGGCATCAGTTCTTTGGTGTTCTGCCTTGTGTATGGTCCAGCTCTCACAACCGTATGTGACCACTGGGAAGACCATAGCCTTGACTATATGGACTTTTGTCAGCAGAGTAATGTCTCTGCTTTTCAACACAGTGTCTAGGTTTGTCATTGCTTTCCTGGGTGACAACAGGCAGCCCTGTTGTACTTCTTTTTCAATTTTGAACTAATCAGTTGTTCCAAACAGGGTTCTAACTGTTGCTTCTTAACCCATATACAGATTTCTCAGGAGACAGGTAAGATGGTCTGGTATTCCCATCTCTCTAAGAACTTTGCACAGTTTGTCATGAGCCATACAGTCAAAGGCTTTTGCATAGTCGATGAAACAAAATTTTTCTGAAATTCCCTTGCTTTTTCTATAATCCAGTGAATGTTGGCAATTTGATCTCTAGTTCTTCTTCCTTTTCTAAATCCAGCTTGGATATCTGGAAGTTCTTGGTTTGCATAATGGCAAAGCCTAGAATGCAGGATTTTAAGCATGACCTTACTAGCATGGGAGATGAGTGTAATTGTCCAGTGACAATTCTTTGGTCCAGCACATTCAAAGAATGCCCAGCACATTCTTTGGTGCTGCCTTTCTTGGGAATTGGGATGAGGATTGACCTTTTACAGTCCTGTGGCCACTGCTGGGTCTTCCAGATTTGTGGACATAATGAATGCAAAACCCTGATGGCATCATCCTTTAGGGATTTGAATAGTTCTGCTGGAATCTCATGGCATCCATTAGCTTTATTAGCAGCAGTGCTTCTTAAGGCCTGCTTGACTTCCCACTCTTGTGTGTCTGGCTCTGGGTGACTGACCACACCATTGTAGTCATCCAGTTCATTAAGATCGTTTTGTACAGTTCTTCCATGTATTTCCTCTCTTCTTGATTTCTTCAGCATCTTCTAGGTCTCTACCATTTTTATCCATTATTTGCCCATCTTTGGGCAGAACGCTCCCTTGAGGTTTCCAGTTTTCCTGAAGAGATCTTTGGTCTTTCCCCTTTTCTTGTTTTCTTCTATTATTAAAGTCTTCGTTGAGGAACACCTTCTTGTCTCTTCCAGCTGTCCTTTGAAACTCTGTGCTTTAATTGGATGTGCCTTTCCCTCTCTCCCTTGCTCTTTGCTTTTCTTTGTTCTTTTGCAGTTTATAAAGTCTCCTCAGATAACCACTTTGCCTTTTTGCTTTTCTTTTCCTTTGGAATTGTTTTGTTTGCCGCCTTGTGTACAGTATTATGGACCTCGGTCCATAGTTCTTCAGATGCACTGCTACCTAGATCTAGTCCCTGGAATCTATTTGTTGCCTCTACTGCAAATTCATACGGGATTTTATTTAAGTCATACCTAACTGGCCTAATGTGTTTCCCCGCCTCTTTAGTTTAAGCTGATGATCTGAACCTCTGTCAGCTCCAGGTCTTATTTTTGCTCACTATATACAGCTTCTCCATCTTTGGCTAAAGAGGATAATCGATTTGATTTTGGTATTGACCATTTGGTGATGTCCATGTCTCTAGTGTTGTTGAAAGAGAGTATTTGCTATGACTAGTGCATTCTCTTGGCAGAATTCAGTTAGCCTTTGCCCTGCTTCATTTTCTTCTCCAAGGCCAAATTTGCCTGTTAATCCCAGCTATACCTTGACTTCCTACTTTTGCATTCCAATCCCCGATGATGAAAAGAACATCTTTTATTTTTGGCGTTAGTTCTAGGAGGTCTTCTAGGTCTTCATACAACTGATCAGCTTCTTGGGCATCAGTGGTAGGGACATAGACTTGAATTACTGTGATGTTGAATGGCTTGCCTTGGAAATGAACTGAGATCATTCCGTCATTTTTGAGACTGTACAACCAAATCCTGTATTTCAAATTCTTTTGTTGATTATGAGGGCTACTTCATTTCTTCTATGAGATTCTTGCCCCAAGTAATAGATGTAACGATCATCTGAATTAAGTTCACCCAATCCTGTCCATTTTAATTCGCTGATTGCTAAGATGTTGATGTTTATTCTTACCATCTCCTGCTTGACCATGTCCAGTTTTCTTTGATTCATGGATCTAACATTCCAGGTTCCCATACGATACTGTTTTTCGCGGCATCGGATTTTACTTCTGTCACTAGACACATCAACAGCTGAGCATCGTATCCGCTTTGGCCTAGCCGCTTCATTCATTCTGGGGCCGTTGGTAATTCTCCTCCATTCTTCCCCAGTAACATACTGGACAGCTTCAGACCTGGGGGACTCATCTTTGGTGTCATATCTTCTTGGCCTTTTATAGAGTTCATGAGGTTCTCATGGCAAGTATACTGGGGTGGTTTGCATTCCCTTCTCCTGTGGGTCACGTTTTGTCAGAACTCTGACAAATGACCCATCTGTCTTGGGTGGCCCTGCATGGCATGGCTCATAGCTTCATTGAATTATACAAGCCCTTTTGCCATAAGAAGGCAGTGCTCCATAAAGGGGATAGGTTATTACAAGATGTTAAATATAGTTCCTGTGCTATACAGTGGGTCGTTTTATCTGTTTTTTTTAGATCCACATTATATTCTCATCCAGAGTTTATCATACCTTTTCTATTTTTTTCATACTATTTCTGTTAGCAGCCCAGGAATAAATGTTTTTGGCTTTCTTGACTGTAAGGTTCTGTAGCTACTACTCATCTCTGCTGTTGAATAAGAGCATCTGTAGATAATACTTAGATGAATGCTAATAGCTTTATTTTAAAACTTTAATCATAAAAATAGGTGACCAGCTGGCCTTGGGCTTCCCTGGTGGCTCAGTTGGTAAAGAATCTGCCTGCAATGCAGGAGACCCAGGTTTGATCCCTAGAATGGGAGGATCCCCTGGAGAAGGACATGGCAACCCGCTCCAGTATTCTTGCCTGGAAAATCCCATGAACAGAGGATCCTGGTGGGCTGTAGTTCATGGAGTCACAAAGAGTCAGACATGACTGAGTGACTAATACTTTGCACTTCAGCCAGCCTTAGTTGGCCAACCCTCGAAATCCACAGACTTTTTAAAAAAATTGACAATTTTCCAATGAATGACTTTTCTTTGGTACAGAGTCCAACCTCAGATCAGATGTTGCATGTCATTGTTATATCTCTTAGTCTCTTTAATTTGCAATAGTTTCTCGGTCTGATTTTATATTAGTAACCGTAAAACGTTTGAAACATAGTGACCAGTTATTTTATAGTTTAGATATCAATCTGGGCTTTTGTGGTATTTCTTCCTGTTCATATTTGGCTTATACTTTTTTTTTTTTGGATCGTGCCACATGGCTTGTGGGATCTTAGTTTCCCAACTAGGGATTGAACCCAGGCCCTTGGTAGTGAAAGCATGGAGTTCAAACCCCTAGACGACCAGGGAATCCCTGGATTGTACCTTTTTTAGGAGCAACACACAGGTAATAATTGTGACCTTTTCTGTGCTTTACCTCAGAAGGCCCATTGTGTCTATTTATCCCATTATTGGTGATGCTAATATGGGTCATTTGGTTATTAGCATGCCGTTTGCCACATTTTCCCATTGTTAAGGTTATTCTTTTTCTATCTGTAATTGAAATGTTACCAGTTTCCCTTTATGCTGTTCATTTGAAGCTGTGTACACATAATACTTCCGCCCATCAGTTTTAGTGTTCATTAAAGACTCCTTCCTCACACAATTATATTAATAATCTGTTGTGTACCACGTGGTAGTTTTTAAGGTTTCATTATTTCTTCTACATTCGTAGGTTGAAATTCTATGGTAAGAATTTGCTTTTCCCTTTTTCCTTGTTTGTTGGTTCATATTTTAATTTGAGATGATGGATTCTTATTTTGGACTGAGTCCTTTTGCTATCATGATTTATATCGTTTTTCAAAACTACCCCAGATTTGACTGCTGGGAGGCCCCTGCAGTTAGTTGCTGTGTCCTTTTGAATGTCCCTGTCATTTCTTTAGGGGCTTTCCTATGTTATGACACCCCCAAGATGTTCCTGGCTCATCTTTTGTTTTCCTTCCTTCAGTCCTGGAATCAGGGCATTTTATCACAGAGTTCTGGTTCCTTTTTATCCAAGAATAATATTCAGAAACCATGATCAAGAGTTAGGCATGGTATTGTCCTGGAGTGCCCTTGGCTCCAAGCCCTCTCAGTGAACAGAGCTAGACAGTGAATGAGCAAAGTGTACATACATACACACACATCTGTATTTCTGTTTGTGTCTGCATGTCTGTATCATTATATAAAAGTCCATGAGTTTATACCAATACCTCTTATATCGATCCAACATAACAGAATTCATCTTTTCCTTATTCCTTATTTGTAACAGCCTTCTTTTCCAGTGAGTAAGCTGGCTTTCATCATCCATGATATACTTAATTATATAATCAATCCTAGAATAACGCAAGATAGATTCAAAATTGCTAGCCTATATCCTTGTGAAAATAAATTTATTTTTGTGCAGTTCTTTGGTTTTTAAAAAATTATTGATGTATAGTTGATTTACAGTGTTGTGTTTAATTGCTGCTGTACAGCAGGGTGACTCAGTTATGCATGTATATATGCTTTTTCATATTCTTTCCCATTGCGGTTTGGTCACAGGATGTTGAATATAGTTGCCTGTGCTGTATAGTAGGACCTTGTTGTTTATCCATTGTATTTATTTATATAAGAGTCTGCAGTTGCTAATGCCAAACTCTCACCCATCCTTCCTCCACCCTTCTTGCCCCTTGGAAACCGCAAGTCTGTTCTCTATATCTATGGGTCTGTTTTTGTTTTGTAAGTATGTTCATTTGCGTGGTATTTTAGATTCTACTTGTAAATAATATCATATGGTATTTATCTTTCTTTTTCTCACTTACTTTCTTTAGTATGATAATCTCTAGTCCCAGCCATGTTGCTACAAATGGCATCATTTCATTTGTTTTAATGGCTGAGTACACTTATACACTGTCATATATCCAGCAAAAAAAAAAATGTACATTTATATATTATATATAAGAAATGCACATACATTCATATTTAAAGGGTATTTTTTGTATGTAGCATTGTTTGTAATTGCAAAAAAATGGAAACAACCTCCATATGCCTACAGAAGAGAGAGACCAAATTAACCACTGTACATTGTACATTCACACAATGAAGCGCTATGTAACCATAACATAAATGAAGAAGATTTCTATGAACTGAATGGGAGAGAATTCTAAGACACATTGTTAACTAAAGGAAAAAATATACATAAGGAGTAGTTTGAAGAGAGGGTGTGAGCGAGAAACCCCTAGAGAACATTGTGTCTCCAACACCTTTTTCCCTACCATTTTTTTGTCCAAAATGTTTCCTTCAGAGGATTCTCTTTAGCTTGTAGTTTTCATACAAAAAATAAAAAGAGCCGATGTGAAGGGTGAAGTGATAATGCAGTAACATAGTTCCCAGTCACTCACAGTGCAGGAGGCAAAGTGCTGGGGAATTGCCCTTGGTCAAAGGGGAAAGGAAACATTCCTGCAGTACCCAGCTCTGAAGACATGGGGAAGGGATCTCTGGTGGGAAATAGAGTTGTTGTGTTAAGTATTGAGTTTTTCTTTCTAGACACGAGCTAGGTATAGGCAATGCTTTGCATGTACTTTACTGGGTAAAATAAGACATTAATGGACAAGTAACAGTACAGATGCCCTGATCTAAAACTTGAAATGTTTCAACTGTAGTTTATATTAATTAGTCAATGAAAGAACTATCCTCAGTTTGGGGGCAAGAAAATGTAACAAAATATCATTGAATCTCTAGGCATAATAAGCCAGTGGAACAAGAACTGTATCATTTCACACTTTATTCACTACTCCCAAAATGGGATGCTTTTGGGTGGGGTGGGGAAGGGGAAAAGAGGAAAGAAGAGGTGACTCATACACGGGCTCCTAAGGCGCTTGACCAAAATGTACTCACGCTTGGAATTAAATCGCCTTTTAATCAACCAATTGCATTTTTTCTCCTAAAACAGGCAGAGATGTAGTGTGTGGGAATGCACAGACTGGTACAGTAGACCCTCCATATCTGTGGGCTCCATGTCCAGGGTTCCTCATCCGTGGATTCCAAGGACCAACCGTAGTTTTTCTCACTGTTTTTTCCTCTTACCTTTGCGCCTTCTTTGATGGAGATGCTAATGAACTTCTTCCACTTTTCCCTAATGTTCCATCTCCCTCTGGCCTCATGCTCATGCACTTTCCCTGCTTCCCTCCCCCCAGTGCACACACGAAATCACTCCTATTCTGACAGATTCTTCTCTGCCTTCAGCTTTCACTTAGGTGTCATTTCTCAGATAATTTTCCCCACACCTTCAGGATAGGTGAGGTTTTTCTGTTACGTATTGTTTTGTCTGCTCTTCTAGAACTCTTCCGTATTTACTTACATAAATGTTCATTTCCCCTTCTTCTAAGGTCTCTGAATGCCAACGCTCTGTCTGTCATCTGCCTCTAACTAAATCCCCCTAGAGCAGTATTTGGACTTCCCTGGTGGCTCAGGGAAAGAAATGGCACCCCACTCCAGTATTCTTGCCTGGAAAATCCCATGGACAGAGGAGCCTGGGAGGCTCTAGTCAGTGGGGTTGCAAAGAGTTGGACGTGACTGAGCGATGAACACTGGTGGCTCAGATGCTAAAGAATCCTCCTGTAATGTGAAATACCTGGTTTCGATCCCTGGGTTGAGAAGATCCCGTGGAGGAGGTCATGGCAACCCACTCCAGTATTCCTGCCCGGAGAATCCCATGGACAGAGGAACCTGGCGGGCTACAGTCCATGGGGTCACAAAAAGTATGGTACGACTGAGTGACTAAGCATAACACAGAGCAATATTTACCACCCATCATATATTTACTGAGTGGAAGGATTCACAAATGGCCCGGCAATACAAGATGTGAGGTAATGTAAACCATGGGTCCTCCTTCCCTTGAGTCCTTTAGAGTCTATAAATATAATGTATTGAAAAACAAAAAAAGACAACAGGGTTATTAAAGCATGATTACCATCAGTTAAGATATAATACATATTCTTTTTTTTTTCCCATGGTAGACAGCTTGGTAAAATGCCTAATCACCTAAAATTAATGGAAATTATTTTCATAGCTCATGTCATAATAGAGATCATTAGCCTGGTGCAGCCTCCTTTTGTACAGCTCCAAGTAGGAAAAGATTAATAAAATAATTTGAAATGTAGAGCTATTTGATGTGCCTATAGTGGTTATAATTTAGTTAGTGGAAGTAACAGCAGACTGCAGATCTATTGACTTAAAATGGTCTTAGTAAATTTTTTGCTGCAGAACTTCTTAGAGCTTGTCATATACTCCTCTTTACTGTGAATCTTGCAGAGAATACTTTTTATATTTGTTTATTTATTGAACTGCACCAGGTGCTAGTGACTGTAATGGCATGTCAGATCTTATCCCCTGACCAGGGATTGAACCCAGGCCCTCTTCATTGGGAGCATGAAGTCTTAGCCACTGGGCTAACAGGAAAGTCCCCAGGGAATATATTATACAGCATTGCCATAATGATCATGGAGCAGTTTTTTTTCCTCCCCATAAATGAGCATCTTCTAGAATTAGTCATTATTACTATGTATCTATTATCTGTCAACTGATTATCCATGTACCTATCTACCTACCCATCAAGAGAATTATTATTGAATTCTTACCTGTTCCTTTCTCTCCCCATGCTTTTATCGCCTTGTGCAGTTTCTTTCTGCCATTACACTTTTTGCCCCCTAACTTCTAATTTCTTCCCTGCATCAAAACAGAAATAGTTCTTTTTTGGGGAGGAGATTATTTAACTTACATGCAGAGTACATCATGAGAAACGCTGAACTGGAAGAAACACAAGCTGGAATCAAGATTGCCGGGAGAAATATCAATCACCTCAGATATGCAGATGACACCACCCTTATGGCAGAAAGTGAAAAGGAACTAAAAAGCCTCTTGATGAAAGTAAAAGAGGAGAGTGAAAAAGTTGGCTTAAAGCTCAACGTTCAGAAAATGAAGATCATGGCATCTGGTCCCATCACTTCATGGCAAATAGATGGGGAAACAGTGGAAACAGTGTCAGAATTTATTTTTTTGGGCTCCAAAATCACTGCAGATGGTGACTGCAGCCATGAAATTAAAAGACACTTACTCTTTGGAAGAAAAGTTATGACCAGCCTAGATAGCATATTCAAAAGCAGAGACATTACTTTGCCAACAAAGGTCCATCTAGTCAAGGCTATGGTTTTTCCAGTAGTCATGTATGGGTGTGAGAGTTGGACTGTGAAGAAGGCAGAGCGCCAAAGAATTGATGCTTTTGAACTGTGTTGTTGGAGAAGACTCTTGGGAGTCCTTTGGACTGCAAGAAGATCCAACCCGTCCATTCTGAAGGAGATCAGCCCTGGGTGTTCTTTGGAAGGAATGATGCTAAAGCTGAAACTCCAGTACTTTGGCCACCTCATGCGAAGAGTTGACTCATTGGAAAAGACTTTGATGCTGGGAGGGATTGGGGGCAGGAGGAAAAGGGGACGACAGAGGATGAGATGGCTGGATGGCATCACTGACTTGATGGACATGAGTCTGAGTGAACTCCGGGAGTTGGTCATGGACAGGGGGGCCTGGCGTGCTGTGATTCATGGGGTCGCCAAGAGTCGGACACAACTGAGCGACTGAACTGAATATGTTATTTTTAAATTAATATTTATTGGAGTATAGTTGCTTTAAAATGTTGTGCTAGTTTCTACTGCATAGCAAAATGAATCAGCCACACATACACCTATATCCACTCCCTTCTGAACTCCCTTCCCATGTAAGTCAGTACAGTGCACTAGCAAGTTCTCTGTGTTATTCAGTAGGTTCTTGCTAGTTATCTGTTTTATACATAGTATCAACAGTGTATATGTGTCAATTCCAATCTCCCAATTGCTTCTGTTCTCCCTTTCCTTCCCCATTGGTATCCATACATTCGTTGTCTACTTCTGTGTCTCTATTTCTGCTTTGCAAATAAGACTATCTATATGATTTTTCTAGTTCTATGTATATGTGTTAATATATGGTATTTGTTTTTCTCTTAATGAGAAAAAGTGTTTTAGATACAGCGTACTTTCTTTGTCAGTTACAACAGGAACCTCACCCTCCCCAGCTGATAACCTGATCATAAACGGATCATGTTCAGGGCCCATGTATGTGACACTATGTCCCTATACTTTCCCAGGGTGGGGGGAAGCATTAGTAATTATTAGAAATGTAATAAAACTGTTGAATGTTCACCTCTCAACTATAAACTCTAAAATATGTCAGTTCTGATTCGATAGCAGTATAAAAGAGCAAATAGAAATATAGTGAAGTCAAAACTGAAAACAAAAATATATGGCATGAGTCAGATGACATCCATAAAACAAAGAGGCGAGAGGGGTGAATTTATAATGGTGGCACTTTGGGCTATGGGAGCCTTGAAGTTTGCTTTCCCGGGCTTGTCCGACCAAATGAACCAAACCAGTTTATCTTTCTGCCGTGCGGTGTGACACAGAAGAAAAAAGTTGGTGGCCCTGCAGTCATTTACAGTACCCTCTTGTACCTTCCTTCTTGCTGCCTTGCTTGTTTCTCCCGTTTCTCTCCGCTTCTCTGTCCTTTCCTCTGTTTTTAATTTATCAACAAGCAGATTTCCTGTGAAGTGTGCTGGTGCACGCAGGTACAACCCTCTGCTTTTGCTTTACCCTGGAAGTAATGGTTCAGTGATGTGGTAGAGCTCATGGGAGGACAGAACAGTCAACTTATGATCCTTCAAGTTGCAAACTTTCAAAGATGCAAGCGTGTGTTCGCATGTCCAGTCACGTAAGTTAGTTCACGTGTCTGGTGTACATTGTCCTGTGTGTTCATCCTCTACAGGTGCTTGTGATTTGGTGTACTTTGCTATACAGTACAGTAGAGAGTACTCTGGGGCCGTATATTTGTTTCTAGCCCAGGATGTCTGGAAGTAAGAGTAAAAGCAGCGGTGATGTAGCTGGTTCTGCTAAGAAGCTCCAGCTGTTGCACGGTACCGCGGTACTTTTCATGGTACTGTACTAAGATTAAGAACGTTTTATATATGTGTTTTTTTATGTATTATAAATCTGTTTCTGTTGTATATAGTACAGTACTATATACTCGATTGTGTTAGTTGGCTACTTAGGCTAACTTTGTTGAACCTCCACACAGATTAGACTAACAAACATGCTCTTGGAATGGAGAGTGTTCATATGTAGGGAACTTACTGTATTCCCTTAAGTAGTCAGGCCATAGGGCTTTTGAGAGATTTCAAGTATATACACACTTAAGAGGATAGTGCTTTTACAGTGGAGAACTGTAATAGAGAGAGGCTCTTTATGCAGAGGCTGGCAGGTACGCCCATTCCCTTGAATTTTTTTTTTTTTTTTTTGCCTCTGTCAGAGAAGGCTTTGTCTGTATTAAGTGTGTACATGTAACGTCTGAAACGTTTCCACGTCTTAGTCCAGTGGTGCTAAGAGTTTTATTGGCTGCGTCCATCCATAGATGGATCCTGGAAAACTTTTCTTTCTCTTCTGGTTTGTTTTCATTGTTTGCAAATAGCTCCCCTTGAAACAGGCATGATGGTTGCTGCAAGATGTTATATATAGACAATTCCGATGTCCCCTCTATTTTTGTCTTCTTTATTTGCCTCAGAATAAGCAGACCTATGTCTCTGGTGCTTTTCTTTAGTAAGGATTTCATTAGGACTTTCTTCCCATGCTTTCACTGTATCTTCAGTATTTATCATCAGTGGCATGAGGATACATTTTTCAGGCTGGCAGTTTTGTATCTTTTTGCTTTACATTTAGAACGTCTCTTCTTCCTTCTTTTTGTTTCCGACTCTTAAAGAGTATTCCAGGTATGTTTCCCTTTCTTCATTTTTCTTAACTCTTGAGACCAATTTATTTTTTAAAACTTTATTTTTTATTTTGTATTGGGGTATAGGGGGTTAACAATGATATGAGAGTTTCATGTGAACAGTGATAGGGACTCAGCAATACATACACATGTATCCATTCTCCCCCAGTTGAGACTAGTTTAGAGAGAAACTTTTAATCCAGAGTTTCTAAGAGGCTAACATGCCTTGGGAGGGAGAAACCTTTTTCTAGTTAAATTGAATCTGTGGTCTTCCTAAAATGACCTGGTGAAATATAACTCTGACATAATCTGTAGTGCAGTATAAATACTCTGTATCAACTATGACTATTCATTTCCAGAAGGGTTTTCAAATTGAAAATTAAGAAAACAAAAAAGCTTGGGTTTCTGTCATGACATATGGCAGAATGCTAAAATAAATAAAAAATATAGTTTGTAGTAACAGATGGATTTGAACTGCTCTTGGATCTGTTGAATACTTTTTTAATATTTAATTTACAATGAATCTTTAATATAACATTTAACTAAGTGTTCTGTCATATTCTTTTTAAATGTATGAAGTCTTTTCAATGTAATTGTGTCTAGAAAATTTCAAAAGAATATTGAATGTTGAAAATTAAAACTGTCTCTGAAGTAAAAAAAAACACAGTAATTTTCCTGAGATTTTTATGGCTGCCTTTTATTTGCGCTGCTCAGAATGTTGTATATTTTTTTTTAAACAGTCTGTCAGCCTCTTCTTTATTTTCAGTTTGCTGAAAAAAATGGAACCAAACAATGAAAGTAACTTTTAGTCAAGAAAATCAAACATACATGCTGAGGCCATTGAATCCATTCTGTTTGTTGGGATGAAGCCAAATACTACAGCAGTTTTCTAGCAAAATCACGGTTGTGGTGTAATCATGGTTACTATCCTTCATGGAGATAATCTGAATAAATGAAATCACTAAGGCAGTGATAAAGCAACTTAATCAATCACATCTAAAGAAAGCCAATGAAAAATTATCTAGAGCTAACTTATAATGTACCATTTAAAACATTTCATGCAAAATATATTTTTATTTATTTTTTTCCAAAAAGAGTATTAGTAAAATATGGAAAGGATCAGTAGCGGTTAAGATATGTGTTCTGCTTTATACTTCATGCATTTCGATTGGTCAGTAAGTTTACTAGAGATTTTCCATAACACCTAATGGAAAAATCTGAATAAACTTTTTTGACCAACCCAGTACTTTCCACTGGACTGTTATATCTGAGTCATGACTTTAACACCTCGGTCCCATTAATGTGGAAGTGAGGAATATAGAGCTGTGTTCCAGGCCAATACTTATTAAACAGTTTCTTCCCTTGCATTTGTTGATACTGTTTATTTGGGCATGTGTTAAGTCGGCATTATCATTAAAAAAAATTAGGTGTTAAAGACATACAAAGCTTATTGAGGAATATATCTGGAACTCAAGCCTTTGTCTAGTAAACACCTGTTGTAAGCGGGAATAACACTGATTATGGATCTATTCTTTCCTGGTTTGGTAAGTGAACCTTGAACCTCGTTTTGGTGTCTTGTGTCTTGATAGCTGTTGTCACCGTAGAAGACACATACTGGGCAGGAAGGTTGGTCCAGGTCATAATTCTTGAAATCTGTATCTCTGGATATTTTGTGTACATCCTTTTATAACTCTGGATCCTTGAGCTTTTTTGTTTATAGTTTTTTTTTTTTTTTTTCTTTTCTTTTTTGCCCCACTGTGGTAGCACTAGTGGTGTTGACGCAGGAGACTAAGAGACAGGGGTTTGATCCCTGGGTTGGGAAGATCCCCTGGAGGAGGAAATGGCAACCCACTCCAGTATGCTTGCTGGGAAATCCCATGGACAGAGGAGCCCCAAGGGCTGCAGTCCAGGGGTCACAAAAAATTGGACACGACTGAAGTGACTTAGCAGACACTGTGTACTATGGTGTTTCCGCATGGTGTCGCATTAGGGAGCAGATGTTTAAAACTGGAAACAGTTCTAAAACCCTTCCTCGTAGCTATGACCTGTGGGCTTATGGTTCCTTTGAATGGAATGAACAAGGAAGAACAATGAATTGTTGTCTGACTGGGTGGGTGAGAGGAATCATGAGGACATAGTGTTAACTACCCTTCTGATCTTTTCTCTTAGCCTCTGATCTGAGCCTGCTCTTTCTTTCTCTCTTCCTGCCTTCCCAGACCATTTGATAACAACTAGAATAAATCATGTAACCCTTGCTTTGGCACAGCACTCGTTTTTGGCTCTTTGATACCACGTTAATCTTGCCCATTTTTAAAGATTTTTGTTTTTGATGTGGACCATTTTTAAAGTCTTTATTGGATTTGTTACAATATGGCTTCTGTTGTTTATGTTCTGGTTTTCGGGCAGCAAGGCATATGAGATCTTACTCCCTGACCAGAGATTAAACCTGCACACCCTGCATTGGAAGGGGAAATCTTGACCCCTGGACCACTAGGGAAGTCTCTTAGGTGCTAATACACTTAAACAGGGAAGCAGATGAGCTTTCCTACTGTAGCCATTGTTTGCTAGTTGATGCTGAAACTTCAAGATGGAAAAGAATACCTAAATGGGAAGGAAATCCAAAAGAGAGGGAATATATTTATACGTATGGCTGATTCACTTTGCTCTGCCGTAGAAAACACATGGAGTGGGGTGCCATCGCCTTCTCCACATTATAAAGCCACTGTACTCCAATAACGCTTTTTTTTAACATTTATGGCTGCGCTGGGTCTTCGGTGCTGCTCGCGGGCTTTCTCTAGTTGCAGGGAGCGGGAGCTACTCTCTGCTTGCCGCCTTAGGGCTTCTGATTGCGGTGTCTTCTCTTGCTGTGGTCCCTAGACTCTAGAGTGCTGGCTCAGCAGTTGTGTATGGGCTTAGCTGCCCTGAAGCACACAGTTCCTCCTAGATCAAGGATTGAACTGGTGTCCCCTGCATTGCCAGGCAGATTCGTAACCACTGGACCACCAGAGAAGCCCCTTCCAATGACAGTTTTTTTTTTTTTTTAAAGGAATATGTCCCCAGTTTCACAGTGGGTCAGACAGGCTGAATATTTTCCCTTCACCCATCCCCCTCATATTTTCTTTGACTGAATCATTTCTTTTCCCACACCAGTGAGTGCCCAAAGAGGTTTCGTCCCAGCACCGGTTGTTTGCTTTGTTTTAGGTGCCAGGTAAGTGGTTCTCTCCACCCTGTCCCCTCCCTTTCTCTCACATGGGCTAACTTACATAACCTTTCCAGAAGGATAACCCCTCCTCTTGTATTTCTTCAGTGGTTCCATATGTAACAAAGAATAACTTCACGAGGAGGACCCAGCCTGTCCTGATTCTGAGGAACATCAAATGGCGGTGCCACGTCTCAGAACAGTTGCACTTTTGAAACGAATAAGGGTCCAAAGTGAAATGAATTGTGAGCTATTTGTGCCCCACTGCTCAGTGACATTAGCGCGCCATATGGTGCTGTGCTGAATGATTCCAAACATACTGGGAAATGCTACCTACTCCACAGTACAATAGGCACTTCTTTAAAAAGTACATGTAGCAATAAAGCCTGGCCATATTTATCCTTCTTTTCTCCTGTCAGGCATCTTTTTTTTTTTTTTTAGCATAGCTTTTATTTTCTAGTTAATAAGCATCCCAAATTATGAAACAGCACGTTTGTCCTGCTTGCTCTGGGCTCTTCACCTGCACTGGTGAACGTTTCATGTCTCTCTCGAGTGCAATAAAACTTGACAGTTCATACAGCTGAGGGGTGGGGCCCCCCAATAAGGCAGATAATGTTATTATTTTGAATGTACCCTGTCCTGAGAATGTTACCAGTGTTGCACTGAGGTTACCTTATCCCCAAAGAGACTTTGAGGGTTGAGAGAGAAGAGATGAGAATCAGCTATTGGCAGTTGTACACTATTTGGAAGTTTAAACCCCACGGTAGGGACTTTCCTGACAGTCCAGTGACTGAGTTTGCCTTCCAGGGCAGGGTGTGGGTTCGATCCCTGGTTGGGGAGCTAAGATTCCACATGCCTCGCAGCCAAAAAAATCAGAACATGAGACAGAAGCAACATTGTAATAAGTTCAATAAAGGCTTTACAAGTGGTCCACATCAAGACATCTTTAAAAGAAGAGGAAAAACCCAGAGTTAACTCAGAATTCATGAGTCTAAAGTCATCTTCACTTTTATTATAGATACTATAGGGGAAAAAAATAACACTGATGACTATATCAGTACAGATTCACCTTTATCTCATTTAAGCGCCAGAAATCAAACTGATTTTTTCTTTCTCCCATGTGCTTTATTTTTCAAAACGGGTTGGGAATTATTCTGTCTTAGGGGAAGGGATCAGCAAGTATGTGATAATGTAGATTTACAAAGCTGGGCTTTTCTTAATACTATGTATTAGCTTCTAAAATACTATGAGCTTTCCAGAGAAATTGTGGGATTTTTTGGTGACATACTCATCATTTTATGTATGTCTTCAGTGTGTATTGATGATACTGCATTTCTCTTGGAGAAATTACCACCTCACCTATTCTTGGCTTCTACCATAAACCGTTCCTTTACTGTTTAGTAGAAGTAATTCAGTTAAATGATGACAGAAAGTATATCTTTTAAATTGAGTTTGTCTGGTGTTCTGAGCCAGGTGTCCGAGGAGGATGATGTAATGTTTGGAACAGAAAGTTGCTTTCATCAAAAGAAGTTGTAAGAAAGAATTATAAGTGAGAATGATTCTGTGAAGCATATTCCCCCATTTCTGTTTGAAATCTGTCTGAGAGGTTCCAAGAAGGGGCTATGCAGCTTAAAAAAGACATAAAACTTTTATGTCTAAAGAATTGGCTAAGGATGATAGAGCTTGGTTGGGTCCATGAAGAGACCAAACCAGAAGGATGCTGTTAATAATTAGCATGTGTGGTCCCTCTCCATTTTCTTCCACCCACATTCCCATTTCTGTTGAGCATCAGCAAACTCCCATATTTGTTACATCTCAAAAGGATTTGCTGAATTCTCATTTCAGTTATATATAATTTTCCTCTACATTCTAATAGATTGCAGACCTACACCAAAGTCTTCATTGGTTCAGACCCTTTGTGAGGGAAGTAGGGTTGGTGACAATTTTGGACTGTAGAATTTAAAACGCGGAACACAGTTATTGCTGTGTAATACATTGAGAATTAAATACTCTCAGCTATATCTGAGATTCTTGAGGCTCAACTTTAATAAGGAGGTAAGATGTGTTTTAATTAGCTTAGCAGATCAGATTTTCACCTAGAAATGAACCTGCTATGAAACATGAGACAATTTATTTTACTCTAAGGAACTGATTGTTCTTTTTATAACCTTTCTATATTGCTTATTTTCATCACTGAATTTTTTTTATCACGTATACTGTAAAGGTGGAATTTAGCTAAATATTGTATCTGAATTATTAGAAACCGTCATGAACAGTTCAAAGTAGTAAGACTATCTTATAAAGGAAATAAGATAATCACAATGTAGAATGAAAAAAAAAACTTTATTTACATGTGAGTTTAGATCATCTCTACCACCTTGAAAGATGAGAGGAATCAAAGCTCTGAAAGTTTGCTTTCTGGGCAGCACTGAGTACTTAGCGCAGAGTATTTAAGGTGAAAAATGCCTGTTACCCGTGTTAAAGGAACCAGAATATTAGTATGAGTCACTAAAGTAAGCCTTCCAATGTTTCCTGCCTTGATACACACACTTGCTAGGTGCTGATGAAGGAGAGATGAAGAAAAAAGTACACGTGATGTGAAGGTATTTAAGTAAATACAGAAGAGCCTTGTAATTAGGGTACCATACCAGCCACTGAAAAAGGACAAAACAAGATAGGATGAAGACATTTACAAGTGATAAATGTATCAGCAGACAGACTTAATGGGCAGCTTGAATGGGGTTGCTTTTTTTTTTCCTCTTGTATAAATGCTGTTTTCTTAAAGAAAGGACACATAAAATACAATCTTTTAAATGTTAATATGTGTGACCATGAAAATAAGAAAAGCAGTCTTATAACACTTGTACTGTTAGCATAACAGACACCATTGCTTCTGTTAACAGCCTCGGATAGCATGTGCTTACTCCCTTTCCTAGGTGTAAGGAACGATTTCCTCTAAGAAATAAGAGTGCAGCATAACCCTTCAGTTCAGTTCAGTTCAGTCGCTCAGTCGTGTCAGACTCTGTGACCCCATGAATCGCAGCACGCCAGGCCTTCCTGTCCATCACCAGCTCCCGGAATTCACTCAAACTCACGTCCATCGAGTCGGTGATGCCATCCAGCCATCTCATCCTCTGTCGTCCCCTTCTCCTCCTGCCCCCAATCCCTCCCAGCATCAGAGTCTTTTCCAATGAGTCAACTCTTCGCATGAGGTGGCCAGAGTACTGGAGTTTCAGCTTTAGCATCATTCCTTCCAAAGAACACCCAGGGCTGATCTCTCAAGAGTCTTCTCCAACACCACGGTTCAAGAGCATCAGTTCTTCTGTGCTCAGCCTTCTTCACAGTCCAACTCTCGCATCCATACATGACCACTGGAAAAACCATAGCCTTGACTAGACAGACCTTTGTTGGCAAAGTAACGTCTCTGCTTTTTAATATGCTATCTAGGTTGGTCATAATTTTTCTTCCAAGGAGTAAGCGTCTTTTAATTTCATGGCTGCAGTCACCACCTGCAGTGATTTTGGAGCCCTTCAAAATAGTCTGACACTGTTTCCACTGTTTCCCCATCTATTTGCCATGAAGTGATGGGACCAGATGCCATGATCTTCATTTTCTGAATGTTGAGCTTTAAGCCAACTTTTTCCCTCTTCTCTTTCACTTTCATCAAGAGGCTTTTTAGTTCCTCTTCCCTTTCTGCCATAAGGGTGGTGTCATCTGCATATCTGAGGTGATTGATATTTCTCCTGGCAATCTTGATTCCAGCTTGTGCTTCTTCCAACCCAGTGTTTCTCATATGTACTCTGCATATATGTTAAATAAGCAAGGTGACAATATACAGCCTTGACATACTCCTTTCCTTATTTGGAACCAGTCTGTTGTTCCATGTCCAGTTCTACCTGTTGCTTCCTGACCTGCATATAGGTTTCTCAAGAGGCAGGTCGGGTGGTCTGGTATTCCCATCTCTTTCAGAATTTTCCCCAGTTTATTGTGACCCACACAGTCAAAGGCTTTGGCATAGTCAATAAAGCAGAATTAGATGTTTATTTGGAACTCTTGCTTTTTTGATGATCCAGCGGAGATTGGCAATTTGATCTCTGGTTCCTCTGCCTTTTCTAAAACCAGCTTGAACATCAGGAAGTTCACGGTTCACGTATTGCTGAAGCCTGGCTTGGAGAATTTTGAGCATTGCTTTACTAGCATGTGAGATGAGTGCAGTTGTTCGGTAGTTTGAGCTTTCTTTGGCATTGCCTTTCTTTGAGATTGGAATGAAAACTGATCTTTTCCAGTCCTGTGGACACTGCTGAGTTTTCCAAATTTGCTGGCATATTGAGTGCAGCACTTTCACAGCATCATCTTTCAGGATTTGAAATAGCTCCACTGAAATCCCATCACCTCCACTAGCTTTGTTCATAGTGATGCTTTCTAAGGCCCACTTGACTTCACATTCCAGGATCTCTGGCTGTAGGTTAGTGATCATACCATTGTGAGTATCTTGGTTGTGAAGATCTTTTTTGTACAGTTCTTCTGTGTATTCTTGCCACCTCTTCTTAATATCTTCTGCTTCTATTAGGTCCAGACCATTTCTATCCTTTATCGAGCCCATCTTTGCATGAAATGTTCCCTTGGTATCTCTAATTTTCTCGAAGAGATCTCTAGTCTTTCCCATTCTGTTCTTTTCCTCTATTTCTTTGCATTGATTGCTGAGGAAGGCTTTCTTTTCTTGCCATTCTTTGGAACTCTGCATTCAGATGCTTATATCTTCCCTTTTCTCTTTGGCTTTTCGCTTCTCTTCTTTTCACAGCTATTTGTCTCCTGAACAGTGTCACGAACTTCAGTCCCTAGTTCATCAGGCACTCTATCTATCAGATCTAGTCCCTTAAATCTATTTCTCACTTCCACTGTATAATCATAAGGGATTTGATTTAGGTCATACCTGTATGGTCTAGCATAACCCTTAAATAATCTTTTATCTTTGAAGTTTGTGATACAACCTTCAGAGATATTAGCACCTATAGAAATTAGAGATGGTCAAGAAACCCTCCTCCCACAGTTGAACTTTTAGCTAAGAAAAAGAGAAAACTTGCACATGAAAAATAAACTACTTACAGTTGAGTCCGAGCACTATGATGGTGAAAGATTGTTGCAGAATCACACAAATAAGCTGGGATTCTTGGCCTCTGTAGGAGAAGAATTCAATCCGGGGCCAGAGACAAGGCTTGATCACTCAGAGCTTTTGTGAAATAAAGTTTTATTAAAGTATAAAGGAGATAGAGAAAGCTTCTGACATAGTCCTCAGAAGGGGGTAGAAAGAGTACTTGCTAGTGTTACCAATGGAGTTATATACTCTCCAATGAATCCAAAGAATGTCTGGAGGTTTTAAACACTACCAGACCTACTCCCATAGTTTACATTTTAAGATAACAGAATTAACCAGAAGGTTTAATCCAGAGACTGTCCTCAGGCAGGATATATAATCCTAAAGAATGTAGAGGGGGAAAAAATAGTTTGTCCCTTCTTCCTCCTTGAGAATTCCAGACCCCTCTCTGCTTGGGGACCTCTAGACTTCTTATCAACCTGCCTAGGAAATGACTCTCTCAATGGCAAACCAGCCTTTATACAATAACAATTGTGACCAATAAGATTAATGGTAGCGGCTTTACAATTTATGTTTAATTTTAAAACTGGGAATTCCATTTGTTAGAAATCACCAACATTTTAAGGGCAAGCAATAGAATAAAGAAAGGTCATTGAAAATTTTCTTCTCTAATCCAAACTATTGATTCAGTGAAATTTCATGGAGTCGGCTGTTCCGAAAGCTATAGAAGAATGGCTGGGCCGTTTAATTTGTCCCATTAGTTCAATTGCATTTTTGAAAAGAGGAATTATATTTTTAATCCCCTTAAAGTAGGAGCTCAGGGTGGTATTTGGAATCCCAAATGCTGATCATTTTTAGATTCTCTTGCAATGTGAAAATTCCAGGTGAAACCACTTGTGTGTATGCTCCCATTTCATGAAACTTAGAAGAAATGTGAAAAATTCCTCATAGTTGTTTTTTGGCCAGTTATGGTCTGTATCCTGTTATGCTGAAGAAGTTTTTCAATTGTGCAGTTTTTTAATCACAAAAAAATCTGATCACTTTCTGTCTTAAGTAAAATTGAGATTACAAAAAATGAATTAAAATGTGTTGTTAGTGGAGCTGATTTCCCCGATGGCTCAAGTGGTAAAGAATCTTCCAGCAAGGCAGGAGACACAAGTGGCATGGTTTTGATCCCTGGGTCGGGAAGATCCTCTGGAGAAGGAAATGCCAACACACTCCTGTATTCTTGACTGGGAAATCCCACGGCCAGAGGAGCCTGGCGAGCTACAGCCCATGGGGTCACAAGGAGTCGGACATGACTGAGAATGTGCACACACATTAGTGGAGCTGAAGTAATAGAAGCAGGGCATACTGAGTACTGTTTTCGTGGGGGACCCCTTTGATTTGGTGTGATCGTGGTACCATGCACTTTCTCTTGGCACTAGGAAGTATGTAGATACCAGTGATGGAGTGGAGATGGGCACTTATGAATTTTAAGCCCCTCCTAAAAGCCCTCTGCTGAAAAAACTTTGCTTCTCATAACTCCATGAGAATGGGCCAGAGAGAGTTTCTGCAGAATGAAATGTATTTGATGAAAAGGACTTTGGCCCGTGAGATGTCCTTTGCAAAACAGAGCAAACATAGGGCACCATTGTGAGTTAGACCCAAGGAGTGGTGGCTAGTGAGCTTAGCTGGGAAGAATTCTGGGCTAAGAAGTTCTGGTTAAATGTGTGTGAGTAAGAGTGGCTATTTGGAGGGGAAGGAGGGAAGGTATATGCTTTTTGACAAGTGTGTGCCATTGATATAAAGAGGCATTTGATGGAAATAGGTGAAAAGACTTTTTGGTTCCCCTTGGAAGTTATTCAACTCCAAGCACTTCCAGAGACTCCTCAAACAGGGCTTGGGCTCTTTTCAGTCTTCTAAAATGTGGTCCCAACGTGCCTCTGCAGTACCCCTTGCCCTCCAGGGTGGTCTCTGGGTTCTATAACCAGCCGCCCTCTTCCGTAATCTCCGTTTATAGTATTCCATCAGCCAGGAACACTCACTCCCACCCCACCATCAATCCCCATACTTACCATCTTCTGTGGGCAGCAAAAACCATACCTTTCTCATGGAAATGTCTCAACTGCCTCATTTCATAACACTTGTCTTCTTTTCTACATGACCTTGGGTAAACTGAGGCGGCTATCCACTGAGTGCTTTGCTGTTCAGTTGCTAAGTTGGGTCTGACTCTTTGCAACCCCATGGACTGCAGCATGCCAGGCTCCCCTGTCCTTCACTATCTCCCAGAGTTTGCTCAAATTCATGTCTGTTGAGTCAGTGATGCCATTCAACCATCACATCCTCCGTCGCCCCCTTCTGTCCTTTGTCTTTCCCAGCATCAAGGTCTTTTTCATTGAGTTGGCTCTTCGCATCAGATGGCCAAAGTATTGGAGCTTCAGCATCAGTCCTTCCAATGAGTATTTGGATTAATTTCTTTTAAGATTGACTGGTTTGATCTCTTTACAGTCCAAGGGACTCTCAGGAGTTGTCTCCAGCACCACAGTTCGAAAGCATCAATTCTCTGATGCTCAGCCTTCTTTATGGTCCAACTCTCTTAATCTGTACGTGACTACTGGAAAAAACATAGCTTTGACTAGACAGAGCTTTGCTGGCAAAGTGATGTCTCTGCTTTTGAATACACTGTCTAGTTTTGTCGTAGCTTTCCTTCCAAGGAGGAGGGGCTTTTTAATTTAATGGCAGCAATGACTATCCACAATGGTTTTGGAGCCCAAGAAAATAAAATCTGCCACTGTTTCCATTTCCCCATCTTTTTTTCATGAAGTGATGGGACCGGATGCCATGATCTTTGTTTTTTGAATGCTGAGTTTTAAGCCAGCTTTTCTTTTACTTTTCTTTTCTGCATGACCTTGGGTAAACTGAAGTTGCTATCTACAGTCACTCAGTTGTGTCTGATTCTTTGTGATCCCATGGACTGCAGCATGCCAGGTTTCCCTGTCCTTCACCATCTCCCAGAGTTTGCGCAAACTCATGTCCATTGAGTCAGTGATGCCATCCGACCATCTCATCCTCTGCCGTCCCCTTCTCCTCCTGCCTTCAGTCTTTCCCAGCATAACAGTCTTTTCTACTGAGTCAGTTCTTCCCATCAGGTGGCCAAAGTATTGGAGCTTCAGCTTCAGCCTCAGTCCTTCCAATGAATATTCAGTGTTGATTTCCGTTAGGATTGACTGGTTTGATCTCCTTGCTGTCCTAGGGGCTCTTTTACCTCTCTTATATATTTCTATGTGTGCCTGTCATTTTCTCCAGTGAGAGCTGAGGCTTTTCTGTAAAAGCACTATGCGCTGTATCATCTTGTCTCTTCCTCAGATCACATGCTTCCTGGTGTCTGATTACCCAGCAGATACTTTTTGTTCATCCACAGGGATCATTGTAGACCTTGATCACAGCACCACTTTTAGGCATCCAGCCCGATCTGGGGCCCAGGAGAGCTTTGGAAGAGAGATGCTGTCAGACAGAACCTGCCCAGACTCAGGCATGGAGTGACTGTTGTCCTGTGCTGTGGAACTCAAGCATCCTCTTTGCATTGGAAATCTTCCGGGAGCCTGTGAACCCAGCTCACACTGAGAAGAGCTTCCTGCTGAGCCCAGCGGGTACACAAGAGAGTGAGTGGTGTGCCTCTGTGGGTCCTGGCTTTGGGGTCATGAAAGCAAGAGTGTTTCTGTAATTGCAGCGCAGCGGGAAAGCTCCCTGGGTCACCTTTCCTGGCTGGGGACCGCAGTCTCCTGCCAGGCAGCCTGGGACTACATTAGTAAACCTCTGTAGGACCACAGGGATGGCTGGAGTGCCTTTGATTCATCTGCCCTTGTGCCTCTGGTTTATCTGTGTTTACTATAGAAAGGTGGTGATATTTACCAGCAGAGCTTCAGGTGGGCCAAGAGAAAGATATTCCATATCTGTGGACACTGCAGGGTCCCTGGGACATGGAGGGTCAGTTTTCTGGAGGATTTAGCAACAAGATCGCATCTGGCCTTTCTTTAAAAAATGTGCTCTTCTTCTGAGCCTGTCCGTTTGCTCTGAGCTTTGAGTTTTCCTCCTGAGAGAAGTTGTCTGTCTCGCTCACGTATACTTTGTTTCTGTGTTCCTTTTTATGAGGTGCGTCCTTTATTTTCTCAGCATGTTACAGGCACTCCAGGGTCACCCAGAGCTCTTGCTGCTTCTGTGTCATCCTTGCCAGAGCTCCTTGTACCGTATTTGCTGCTTAGTGCTTAGGTGATTAGGATCCCTTCTAGCAGCTGCTGTCTCCTCACTCACCCCCTGTCCATCTCTACTCGGAAACATTTAGTGTGTTTTGAAACAAACTTTACTGTGATGATCAACTGGCTGGCCTCGTAATCCTGTAATTACACACAGGATCCTTCGTAATCCACAGCTCCTTGCCTGTGATATCTTCTGATAGCCTTTCTACAAGGGCATATACATGTGGTCCTTAAATTGTTCTTCTTCAGTTACCCAGTCTTGTTCCACTCTCTGTGACCCCATGGACTGCAGCACGCCAGGCCTCCCTGTCCTTCACCATCTCCCAGAGTTTGCCCAAGTTCATATTCCTTGCATCCGGGATGCCATCCAGCCATCTCCTCCTCTGATTCCCTCTACTCCTTCTGCCCTCGATCTTTCCCAACATCAGGGGCTTTTCCAAAGAGTCACCTGTTCGCATTAGATGACCAAAATACTGGAACTTTAGTCAGCATCAATCCTTCCAATGAATATTCGTGGTTGACCTCCTTTAAGATTGACTGGTTTGATCTCCTTTCTGTCCAAGGGACTTTCAGGAGTCTTCTCCAGCACCACAGTTTGAAGACATCAATTCTTTGGTGCACTGCCTTCTTTATGGTCCAGCTCTCACAACCATACATGACCACTCGGAAGACCATAGCCCTGACCGTACGAACCTTTGTCGGTAGAGTAATATCTCAGCTTTTCAACACACTGTCTGGGTTTGTCATTGCTTTCCTGCCAAGAAGCATTCATCTTCTGATTTCACAGCTGCAGTCACTGTCTGCAGTGATTTTCAAGCCCAAGAAGAGGAAGTCTGTCACTACTTCCACCTTTTCCCCCTCTATTTGCCCTGCCATGATCTTACTTTTATTTTTTAGTATTTAGTCTTAAGCCAGCTCTTTCACTTTCCTCCTTCACGATCATCAAGAGGCTCTTTACTTCCTCTTCACTTCCTGCCATTAGAGTGGTATCATCCCCGTGTCTGAGGTCCTTAAACACACCTCCTTAAATACAGAATGAGCTGTATGAGTGCTGTTTTCTGCCAAAACAAGGCATTTTGCCTTGTGACTCCCTTTTCACTTGCTCTCAACCCCTTTGGGTCTCTCGTAGTATTTCCTTCAAGCTCTCAGCCTCCTGCAGGGGCTCCAGGCACAGCAAAAGGGTTTGAAGGAGCTGACACAGTTCTGAAGAGCAAGGCCAGTCTTGGGTTTCATACGGCAGGCTGAAAAGATGGATCGTATCACAGTGAGAGTGGAGGCTCCCGTACTTAAGAATCATTGCTGGTTGTCGCCAGTTCTCTGGCCTGCCAGTCCGGTGACCCAGACAGGTGCCTGCTCTTCCTGTAAGAGATTGACTCCTGCTTTTGCCCTCCAAGCCCCATTGTGTCAAGAGATTCGTCCCCTCCAGTTTGCCCCATAACCAAGCCCTGCCCACCCTGTGAGGGGCCCCATTCAGAGTCTCCTGCTAAAAGTGGGGGTGTCTAGCCTCTGCTTCAGCTGCACCTGCCTAATCCCAGTCTGGTTTCCGGTTCTCAGCACTCCTGGAAAGCCCTGCGACCATCACGACAAGCCAGTCCCTAAGGGTCTCTCACTTTCCCCATTTATTTGTTTATTTTATTGAAGTAGGGTTGATTTCCAGCATTGTGTTAATTTCTGCTATACAGCAAAGTGATTCAATTCAATGTGATTCAGTGATATATTTACACACACATACACACATCTCTACACATCACACATAAATATATTGGGTTAGTCAATATATATATTGGATTAGCCTGAAGATTCGTTCGGGTTTTTCCATACGATGTTATGCAAAAATTCAAATTAATTTTTGGATCAATCCAATATATTCTTTTCTATAGTCTTTTCCATTATGGTTTATCACAGGATATTGAATCTAGTTCCTTGTTCTAGAGTCGAACCTTATTTATCCATTCTCTATAGAGTAGTTTGCATGTGCTCATCCCACACTCTCAATCCATACCCCTCTCCCCTCAGCAAACTATTGCTAAGTCCCTTAGCTTTCGAACTCCTTCTGATACATTGGCTGGTGAGAGCTGTAGAGAGAGTGGGGAAGTCCGGGCGTTTCTCTTCCCCTCCTGGGTTGTCAAGGTGCTGTGGGATGGTAGAGCCCCGTGGAAGGAAGGCTGAGGAATGGATCAGGTGTGGCCTGGGATTGTGGTGCTGGGCTGGGGGCTTCTGACCGTGGCCCCAGTCAGACTGCTTTCCCGTTGTGCCTCAGGGCACTGGTAAAAGCAAAGGGTAGTGTCCTCGGTGGAGTCAGGTTGCAGGTGTGGAGGGGCTCTCTGGATTTGCAGGGGAGAACCCTCGGGAAGAGGATAGAAGGCTATTCTCCAGTCTTATTCTTCCAGCTAGCCATTCTCCCATGTCCAGGAGAATACATATGTCTTTTGATTTCCTATATTGCTGATAGTGGAAATGCGAGTGATAATATGTGAGCTGTAGTCTCTTGAGCAGAGGAAAGAATGAAAGTCATCTAATTCAACCTGCTCACTTGACAGGAGATAAGTGAAGCCTGCGGGGATGTTCACGTCTGCCAAGGTCACACAGCTGCTCTGTGAGGGCACCTGACTCCCCCTCTGGTGACCTTCCCATTGGCAGTGACACCGCCCAGGTTGTTTAGCTCCATTTCAGCTTATTTCCCAGCAACCCCATACAACAATCCACCTTCCTTCTTTCTCCTTTGTATCAGTGACATCACACTAATTGCTTCATCCCCCACAGTGAGAATCTGAACATCATCTTCACCCTCTTTACACCGTCAGTCACTAAGCCAGTCGATTCTGTCATCTCTCCATCTGGTGTTATCTGTTCTGTTCCTTTCTTTCTCTCTGCTTTTATTTTGATATTTTTCAAAAATGATTTATTTATCTGGCTGTTCCCAGTCCTAGTTTGGCATGTGGGATCTTTGATCTTCGTTGTGGCATGCAAACTCTTAGCTGCTGCTTGTGGGATCTAGTTCCCTGTCCAGGGATTGAACCCAGGGTCCCTGCATTGGGAGCGTGTAGTCTTAGCCATTGGACCACTAGGGGAGCCCTTTTTTCCTTCTCGTTGTATTCAGTGTGCTTGGCACATATGTCTGCGTGACTTTTTCCAATCACGGCAGTCAGTGGGTTTTTCTGACTTTAGGGGCCTCTTGCCCTAAAACCTCACTGGGTTCGCCTCTCAGTTCAGTTCAGTTCAGTCACTCAGTCGTGTCCAACTCTTTGCGACCCCATGAATCGCAGCACGCCAGGCCTCCCTGTCCATCACCAACTCCCGGAGTTCACTCAGACTCATTGCCATTGCGTCAGTGATGCCATCCAGCCATCTCATCCTCGGTCGTCCCCTTCTCCTCCTGCCCCCAATCCCTCCCGGCATCAGAGTCTTTTCCAATGAGTGAACTCTTCGCATGAGGTGGCCAGAGTACTGGAGTTTCAGCTTTAGCATCATTCCTTCCAAAGAACACCCAGGGTTGATCTCCTTCAGAATGGACTGGTTGGATCTCCTTGCAGTCCAAGGGACTCTCAAGAGTCTTCTCCAACACCACACCTCTGGTTACATTATTGCATTCCTGTCTATCTCCTGCCTCACCTGTCGTCTAAAACCCCCTGACTTTACATTGCCTTAGAGTCTCCACCTAAAACCCCAAGTTACAGAACCCAGTGACTTAATGAGGAGAACACAAACCCTACAGCTCACCTTTCACAAAGGCTGCGTGAGGAGAGACAAAAGGGGGACTGAGGCTTCACAAAGTTAAGGCTTCCTGTTTATGTCAGCCCGAACAACATACACTTTGACACGTTATATTATATACTTGTTTATGTTAAAAGATATGCGTGAGTGTATGATAAGTTGCTTCAGCTGCATCTGACTCTTTTTGACCCGATGGACTGTAGTCCGCCAGGCTCCTCTGTCCATGGGATTCTCCAGGCAAGAAGACTGGAGTGGGTTTCCATACCTTCCTGCAACGGATTTTCTTGACCCAGTGGTCCAACCTGCGTCTCTTAAGTCTCCTGCATTGACACATGGTTTCTTTACCACTAGTGCCGCCTGGGAAGCCCATTTATATATATGCATACACAGAAATATGTCTGAATATATTATTATATGGGGGACACGAGCACTCCATCTTGTCTGAAAAGAACAATGCTGCTTTCTAAGTCATGATCTTTTATTCAGGGGGATGTTGAAAGCTTTTGGAGAGGAATGCCACTGAACGATTCCTTGGGTATGATTTTTATTCATAATGAAGATAATTTTTAATTATAATTTCATGCTTGTAAGAATCTGGCTTCCAGATTAGAAGGTTGAAAGGAAGGCTTATTTGAACTTGTAAAGCAGAGGAAGCCAAAAGTTTACTGTAAAATCTCAAATCAGATGAGGAAGGAAGATTTGGGTTCTTAGGCAATTAAGAGTGATATCCTCTGACAGTTACAGCAGTATGTCAGTTCCTCAGGGTATTTGGTGTGGAAACTGATAGTAAATGTGTGTGAACATTTGCATCATAGTGCTTATCTTAAGCCTAAAAGAGTTTTCATGACCATGTTGAAAAGAAATAAAGAATTCCTGAAGATGATTGATTTGTTTAATATCACATTTGCCAGGACCTGCTTACCATCTTCTTGCTCTGACATTACCTTCTAATCAACCAAAAGATGATTACTGGAGGGACATCCCCGGTGGTCCAGTGGCTGAGACTCTGTGTTTCCAAAGCAGAGGACCCGGGTTTGATACCTGGTCAGGCACTAGATCCCACAGGCTGCAACTGAAAGATCCTACATGCTGCAATTAAGACCCAACACAGCCAAATAAATAGATTTTTTTTTTAAGATGATCATTGGATAATGAGTAGAAGGCAAGTCTTGAGTTCCAACTCTGTGGATAGACACAAAGGAGTGCGTCTGTGTGTGCGAAAAAATTCTGCCGGAGAAATTACTGGTCTGCTTATATAGAGTACCTTACAGGTAGTCAATTGGTATAAGAATCAGCATTAAAAATGAACTTCCTAAATGTTCCGAAGGACTGGAAGAGAGAACTCCTAGGAATGAGATCTGTGTGTGTTGACTGGGGTGATCATGAAAGATTTTATGGAGCAGATGATACTTAAATTTGCCTTTAGAGTCTAAATGATTTATCTTGTTCTTTTTACCTCTGCAAGTTCCGGGGCCCTGAATCCTAGGTGATTTATAGCTGCAGAGCTGGCCAGCTCTGGGTGAACACATGCCCCCAGCTATCCACCCCAAGCAAGTCACTCAGGGATTCAGTTCAGCGATCTCCTCACCGTATCACCAGCTCAGCTACACCGTTGTCCACTGGCCTCAGCTCTGGGCCCTTGGGCTATTTTGAAACTATTATTATGTAGAATGAGTAATTTAATTCCAGAGGCAGTAATCTATATTCTTATATTTAATTAGGCGGTCATTAGAATGCTTACTGTCAGGCGTCTTTTTGTGTGGTCTGAAGCACTGTCGTGTGTATAGATTGCACTTACTGAAGTTTTAGCTCTGCCAAGCCATTGTTGCTTAATTGCTCAGTTGTGTCCGACTCTTTGTGACCCCGTGGACTCCAGCACACCAGGCTTCCCTGTCCTTCAGTATTACCCAGAGCTTGCTCAAACTCCTGTCCATTGAGTCGGTGATGCCATCCCACCATCTCATCCTCTGTCGTCCCCTTCTCCTCCTGCCTTCAGTCTTTCCCAGCATCAGGGTCTTTACCAGTGAGTCAGCTTTTCTCATCAGGTGGCCAAGGTTTTGGAGCTGCAACTTCAACATCATCCCTTCCAATGAATATTCAGGAGTGATTTCCTATAGGACGGACTGGTTGGATCTCCTTGCAGTCCAAGGGACTCTCAGGAGTCTTCTCCAACACCACAGAAGAGAACATGAAATAATGAAGTTTTGCTCCTTTGATTTTAGCCTAAAGCCTTATCACAAAGCAGATGAGTCGCCCTGTGCTCCACACACATGCCGGTGCTTGATTTAACAGAACCATCCCTTCCTTTCCTTTTCATGCTTTCTTGTTGCAGATATCCCCTGCTTTTGTTTTGTGCTGAAGTTTTCTTTTCATATTAAATCTTTATTAAAAGGTGAGTGGATGTGGTTCAGCCCCGCTGACAGGATCACCTGTTTGAAGGTTGGTTGTGATATCAAAAATAGTGTTGCAGCACTTTGAGGGGATTCATTTGCCTTTGGGATTTTAATGTAACTTTGTAATTATGAATTATTTCAGTGCAAATACATTTTAAAGTAACAAGCTACTGCAAATCTTAACACCGTAAGCCCAAAATAAATCAATCGTAAATAACCTTCAGGAGTTCTTCACAGCTCTGTGCAGGCTAAGATGAAATCTGTCAAGGTGAATTGAAAGGCATCTAGAAGCTTCAAATTTGAGGTTCTGTGTTTTCCCCTACAGGAGCTGATGACATTTTTTGATATGTAACTTGGGTCAGACAACTGTATTTCTTATCCTCCTTTACGTGTCTCTGATGTCCTTAAACAGAAAAGAAAAAAATGTTGGTGAGATTTTCAGAATTGCCTCAAGTTGTGTTTTCTAAGAGAAAACTGAGCTTGTTTGGGGTCCTTTGCTTACACAATTGTGAACAGAGATGCCCCTTTTTATTTGCTGATTAAACAAAAAAAATGTAACACGTCCCTTTGTAGATCTGGGATTTTATGGATCTATTATTTATGTAAAAATACAGTTTTTCATTCACCTTAGAGTTTACGTGCTAAAGTACTTTATCTTTTGTTTTGTCTTGAGACTGAGCTTTAATATTTTATTGGTAATAAATTCCAAAAGATGAATGGGAATTGCAAAGGAGTTTTTTTGCTTTGTAGATTTATAGTGACCGTGACTGGACTTGGTTCCTACTGTCATGTCGCAAGGACATTCACACCTGCCAGCAAAAATGGTGCTTGTTCAGGGAGCCCCATATGCTGGGGAGGTTATCTGTGCCCCGGGACTGTGGGCATGGCTTTGAAGTTTCTGTGCAAGTTTGTGTCTCACTTGTATATCCTTGATCATAATTCTTCTCTTAATTTGTAGATATTATAGGCATTTTGTTAATATTACATCATCTCCTTTTGACTGAAAGTGCCAGGAATTTGGTGCCATGAGACTGCACAAGCCCAGTAACTTCAGATGTAGATGGAACCTTGCTTAGAATACTCCCCACTGGAAGGTACCAGAGAAGAATATGCATTTTGTGATGATTTGATAGCCCATTATCATTTTTATTTTTAAATTATTTTTCTTTGAAGGATAATTGTTCTACAATATTGTGTTGTCATCTTCCGTACGACAAAGTGAATCAGCTGTAAGTGCATATATGTCCCCTCCCTCTTGAACCTCCTCCCCCACTCCATCCCACCCCTCCAGGCTGTCCCAGAGCACCTCATTGAGCTCCCTGTGTTACACAGCAACTTCCCACTGGCTATCTGTTTTACGTATGGTAGTGTGTATGTTTCAATGCTAGTCTTTCAATTTGTCCCACCCTTTTCTTCCCTAGCTCTGTCTGAAGTCTGTTCTCTATGTCTGTATCTCTATTCCTGCCCTGCAAAGAGTTTCATCAGTACCATTTTTCTAGATTCCACATATATTTGTTAATACATGATATCTGTTTTTCTCTTTCTGACTTACTTCACTCTGTATAGAGGCTCTAGGTTCCTCCACCTCTCTAGGACTGATTCAAATATGTTCCTTTTTATAAGCCCATTATAATTTAAAGAACACTTTGTATCAATGATGAGATTTAAGCGATTCTGTAACAGGGTAGTTTAACATCGTCCTGATTTTCTGGACAAGGACCACAGTGACATTACCAGCAGCTCACCTCCAAAATAACCAGGGCTCAGGCTAGGACCCGTGCCTTTTAACTTAGGACTCGTGTTGGCTTTCACGCATCTGTGCCATTTCCTGCAATGCCTGCCACAAGCAAGTCTTCCAGTTAAATGTCTTAGCTAAGGGTGGGGGGCGGAATATATATATAATAGTCATTGGACCATGCCTTTGAAGAGCCCACCGTCAAAAGAAGGGGATGAAAATTACAAGGGAAGTTGAGAAGTGCTATTAGAATTAGGTAATTTTATATCTATTTCTTTGAGTTCATAGAGCGAGAACTGACAGATGTTACCTGAGAGGTTTCTGGGAGGAAAGATCTTTCCATCACAATTTAAAGGATGAATACGTAGAGCACATCTCAGAAAGTGGGGTGGTGTGGGTGAAGCATGGCAGCCTGGATGAGAGTGGTCTGCCCTTGAGCATAGGCAGAAGTGGAAAGAAGTGGAAACTGAGGCTAAACAGGGAGGATTTAACATGAGTTTCAGGGACTTCCCTGGTGGGCCAGTGGTTACTACTCTTGAGATTTCACTGTAGGAAGTGTGAGTTCAATACCTGGTCCGGGAACTTAAAATTCCACATATTGCCTGGTGTGGCCGAAATAAAATAAAATGTAAACTAAAGCTTGTCTTCCAGGTGGCAGCCTTATTTTGTAGTTGCTGCTCAGTTGCTTCAGCCATGTCCGATTCTTTGCAACCCCATGGAGCCTGCCAGGCTCCTCTGTCCGGGGATTTTCCAGGCAAGAATACTGGAGTGGATTGTCATGCCCTTCTCTAGGGGATCTTCCTGACCTGAGGATTGAACCTGTGTCTCCTTCATTGCAGGTGGATTCTTTCCCACTGAGCCATATAATTTTTTTTTTTTTTATATTTTTCTGAAAGGTCCTCGTTGGTTACCTATTTTAAGTAGAGCAGCAGGTACATGTTGATCCCAAATGTCCTGAATTTTTAATAAAGCTGGGTCCATCACATATACGTGGGTGTGTGTCAACAAAACGTTTCATTAGATAATGTGGTCCTAGAAAAGTATGGGTGTGTTCGTAAATGAGCTCTGTTTCCCACAGTGTTTAGCATAGGCTGTGCGATAGAAGTCAGTAAATACCTGCTTTGACAGCTTTGGCACTGTCTGTGTAGGGACATCTATATCTGTGTATTGAGACACACCTTTCTTGTGTTCCAGTCTTTCTCCCCTTCCCCTTGATTTAGCTTGGAAGTACAGTAAGTACTTCCTTAGTTAGTAGGAAGTACCCCTACCTATGAACCTTCAAAGATGGGAATGTGCATTCCACCTGCATAGAAGCGAGTGAGATTGCAGCCTGCCCTCCATCTCCTGTTGATGATTCGTCAGCCCTACCATCTCCTACCTCCTCTCCCCCCTCCACTCGGTAACTCTCCTTGCGTGTTCATTCGATGCCAGTTGCTATATGCCAGCTGTTGTACTGTACTACTGTACTTTTCAAGGCACTGTCCTGCAAGATTGATACTGTGTATTTTTGTGCTTGTTTTTTTTTTTTTAACGTATTATTTGTAAGAAAAGTATTGTAAGTCTATTACAATACAATACTATATAGCCAATTGTGTTAGTTGTGTAACCGTGGGATCTAAGAAGAGATTGAAGTTACAAAGATGCTCTAGGAATGGAACTTGTTTGGATGTAGAGGAGTTAAGGTATTTTGTATCTTTCAAGTCCCTGCTGACAAAGTCAACTCTTTAAAAGCCCATTCTGTTGTTTAATGCCTATTTATTTGGTTGAGCTTTCTTTCCAATGAGTCTGCTTGTTCCTTCAGCACTTTGGGCTGCCTAATGAGATGCAGGACTCTTCATCATAGTTAGAGTTCGTGGTGGCTGCACAAACCCAAACTGGGACAAAGTGAAGAAAGAGGTGAGCCATTGACCCACATTTATGGATTGTGCTACTTAATTAGCAGGTGAAAGTGACACTCTATTTCTTTCTCATTTTTTAACTTGACAGGCTGAGCAGAGATATTCGTGCCCCCGAAGGAAGGTTTTTATCTCCCTACTGTAAATGTCACCCTGGAGTTTGGTCTGATTGGGGTTTACAGTTTTTTTTAGGTCTGCGGATTGATAGTCTGTCAGGAGCTCAACCTGTCTAGATGCCCCAGAAGGCATGGGTCTTCCCTTTGGAATCTGAGGGAGAGGACAGTAAATTATGTGGGAGCCCTTTGGGAGAGAGAGTTTGTGTGGAAGACATACCCCAAGTGGTCTCCTGAAAAGGCCAGTGTAAAATCAGAGCAGACCTCAGCCAGCAGCCACGTCTCAGCATGTCGCTTCCCTGGTGAAACTGACTTCGTTTGCCAGTGCTGTGGAATCAGAAACTAAGATGGGAAAGGTCCATGCGATCTCACCACCCCCTTCCCTGCCTGCCAGTCTAGGGAATTGTTCCTTATAGTTGAGCCTCTAGTTCCTTGTCCAGTCCACTTTTAAACGATGCAAGTGATAAAGTATTGATTTTGCCCGGTGCTGAATTTCTTTTGATTTGTTCAAGTTGTCATTCTGCACACAAACTCGTGTAACTCCTCATCAAGGTTCTTGCACCACCTGAAACCTACATGCCGCAGATTTTCCAGTGGGGATGGTTTCTCTATTAAACAGGGTCCACCTAGTTGTTGTTCTTTTTTCTTTATGTTTTGGCATCGTTTTATTTGTTTTATTAATTTTCTAGTCTCAAAGCCATTCTCAGATGATTCCATTAAAAGGTGGGATATTTGCCATTTTTCATCGAGAGAATGATAGATGATTGGAAAGAGATTATTCATGCCTTGTCACGATCAATATGACTCCATTCTATAACTGCTTTTTTGAAAAAGAAGTTATTTGATTTACTTTTTGGCTGTGCTGGCTCTTTGTCACTGCATGTGGGCTTTCTCTAGTTGCAGAGAGCAGGGACTACAGGCTTCTCATTGTGGTTTCTCGTGTTTTGAAGCAGAGGTTGTAGGCGCGTGGGCTTCAGCAGTGGTGCACAGGCTTAGTTGGTTCATGGTACGTGGGGTCTTTCCAGACCAGGGATCGAATCTGTATTCCCTGCACTGGAAGTGGATTCTCAGCCACTGGACCCCTAGGGAAGTACAATGGCTGCTTTCTGTGCACTTAAAGTGATCTTGTGCTTAGCCGCTCAGCCGTGCCTGACTCTGTGGGCTGTAGCCTGCCAGGCTCCTCTGTCTATGGAGATTCTCCAGGCAACAATACTGGCATGGGTTGCCGTTTCCTTCTCCAGGGAAAGTGAGCTTACACCCTAGTTATTTGTGCCCACTTCCTTCTGCCTTCCGCTACTCAACAAAGACAATAGTTGGTATTCTCTTCAGCTTTTGTGTCCTATTGGTCTTGTCTTACCCTCTCACCAATACTGCGTTCTTTTGATGACTGTCCTTTTACACTAAGTCTTTCCTGGCTCAGGTGTGTCCTGCAGCTTTGTTCTTTTCCAGAATTGTTGACTGTTGAGACTATTTGATGTCTTTACCCTTCCATACAAATTTAAATTCAGCATGTCAATATCGACAGAAAAGTTACTGGAATTGGGATTTTGCTGAATTAATAAATACAAAGAAATGGTGTTCTTTCTAGCTGAAAGTGTTCCTTGTGTTTCACAAGAATTCCTGACATCTCTGACTCTTTGCAAGCAACACTTTTGTATTTGGTTGTAGTAGATGGCCTCCGTTTCCTTTCTAACCATGATTCGATGATGTCTATAATTGGTTTCTTTTACTTAGTTCTCAGGCATGTCTGAGAGCATGAAAAAATTGTTGTATGTACTTAAAGTTATGAAAGAGACTATTCTGTATTTGAAAGGTCAACATTCGGGCCTATCTGACTTTAGCTTCTTTCTCCCTAGTTTTCCTTTTTCCAGTAAAAATTTGTAAGGAAGAGAAGAAAGTTAGCTATCATCTATTTTCAAACTATTTAATTTAAGCTCTCTAAGAGCATGATGTGTTCAAATTTAAATATAGAAATTATTAACATTGTCAACTAAAAGCAGAAACAGAATGTATCTTTCTTTAGACCCACAGGATTTAAATAGAGAAATCTCTCAGCTCTGAGAGCCTGTAAATCAATTGTGTGCCTTTCTAACAACAGTACCTCATTGTTTTTAACTGGAAGATTGGGTGATTTCTTCTGTTAATTATTTTTTTGTAAAAGGAGACTCAATGCTGTGAGGGGAAAATCGACAAAAAGCCTGAGGAAGGAAAAAAATCATCTAGGTTATAATTTTCGATGGGCTCTTACTGTATTGTTAACCAAACTCTGGCTACACCCTGTGTACTGAATCTCTGACCTATGAAAAATTGTGTGGATTCCCCCCATTTATCTTGTTTGAGCAGTAACAAAAATATAATTGAAGAAATGGCATTGAAGTGTATCCTGGGTTATTTGTTATCAAAAGTGACACTTGGGAGGCTTTTCACATGAAATTTCAACATAAGAAGTAGCTGAATCTGTGATGGGACAATTTGAGGTTAGTTTTTTTTGGGGGGGGGGGCGGAGTTCTGGTTGAAAATAATATGAGCAGGACTTACCTTTTTTTCTCTTTTAAAACTGACTCTTCTGAAGGTGATGTTGGTGGAGGGGTAGTTACAGATTGACAATGAGAAGTCATCTCTGAAATGTGACTGTTGTAATTTGCAGAAAGAACCTGCCTCACCCCGATAGCAGTGGCATCAGTACCCCCTAGGTGTCTGTTAGAAATGCAGAGTCTCAGGCCCTCTGGGTCAGTCTGATGCACGCTAATGTATAACAACCTCAGGCGTGAGCAGTTTTCAATGGTAAGTCCCTCCTCTAGTCCCCTAATTTACCCTCTTCACTGGCTCAAAACACTGCTGTTTGCTATTGTGGCAAAGTTCTTTAACACCAAATAAATAATTTCAGTAAATAAAAGATCATGGCAAGACAAACAGAACTGATATTCCACGTAAGGATCCTTGAGCTGATTATCCTTGAGCTGGGACATGTGGCGGCTGTGCAACTCTGGATAACTTCCTCAACATCTCTGACCAGCGTCTTCATGGGCAGGATGGGGATAATGCAGTGATCGTTAGATTATTCATCTCAGTCGGCTTTGTGAGTACCTTATTTAGAGAGGGTGACTGGCACCTAGTTAGTATGCAATAAAAGTTAGCTATTTTTAAATTATGACTAACACTAAAAATAATTTTTAAAGGGGTGCTCTATGTATTTAGGATTATACAATTGTGCAAATAAATGCTATCTGCTTCTTTTTTTAAAAAAATTTTTATTTATTTATTTGGCTGTGCCTGGTGTTAGTTGCGGAACTTGGGATCTCATCAAGAGTTGTGGCTTGTGAGATTTAGTTCCCTGACCAGGAGTTGAACCCTTCTGCATTGGGACCATGGAGTCTTAGCCTTTGGATCCCTGATTCTTTTTCTGAAAGCTGGCTGTAAAAGGATAATCAGCTAGGAAGAGAAATAATACCAAAATTATTATAATAATTAATACCAAATAAGTAATATCAAGATTTCCAAAAGAGTAGTGCACAAAACTGTGAAAAGGACCAAGAATGGGCAAGGAATAATGCTGCAAAGGAATTTTCTTAGGTCCTGTTTAAGAATCGGCTTTTTCTTAAGATGGAAGATTTGGAAATGGAAGCTCCTTCACAGCTCTTTAAACTAGCTCCTTTCGCCAAAGATGTTGAGTACTGAACTTTCCATCTGCCTTACTCTGAGCAGGTTCAATGTGTTTCCCTTGCTTACACAGCTTCAAAGGTTTAAATCAGAGTGTCCTACAGTCTTGGAATAGCAGCCCGAATAAAAGGGCTGTAAGATCAAACAGATACCTAGCAAGTGCACGGTGTGACTCTAGTGTTTTGATAGGGGGTGGACTCATAGCAATCTGTATGCGTGTTTTCAGTGAATTCAGTTCAATGCAAACGTTCTCCCTATGTGTAATCCCCATGTTCAGTGCTATAGACACATGAAAGATACATGAAAATTAGTCCCTGCTATCAAGATTCTAACAGACTCTTTTCTGCAATGGCTGTCCTCTTTTGTTTGTCTGATTTTTCAATTGAGAGTTACTGATTGTTCTAGAATGTGTTTTGCTGTTGCTCTAGAATGAACTATCTTTGGTAAAAATTTAGGCATTGCCGAGATAGTCAACATTTAGAAGTGAAAAAGCATACTCTCATGTTGGAAGCCTAAGATTTCCCAGCTTAGTAAAATGAGTAAGGCACTTTTTAAAAGAGATTTCAGCATTTCATGGAGTGACTGGCATGGTTCCTTTTACTGAATCCATTCATAGTTTATTTGGGTTGATTTTATGTTTTTTTCATGAACTTCAGAGTTGACAAGTAGACGGAGGAACATTTGGGGTATATGTCATTATTTCTTAACTGAGTGGAAATAAGATTCTTTAAACTTTTACCTGTGGTTTTCAATGATAAAGACACATCAGAACCATCTGTGTGGAATTTTCTATAGAAATACAGAAACTCAAGGTCCATTTGTGGAGATTCTGAATTGTAGGTCATGTTCCCCCAGGGTGTCTAATAGTGATTGAGTGTGCGTGTGCTAAATCGCTTCAGTCGTGTCCAACTCTTTGTGACCCTATGGACTATAGCCCACAAGGTTCCTCTGTCCATTGGATTCTCCAGGTGAGAATACTGGCGTGGGTTGCCATGCCCTCCTCCAGGGGATCTCCACAAACCTAGGGATTGAACCCATGTCTCTTATGTCTCCTGTGTTGGCAGGCAGGTTCTTTACCATTAGTGCCACCTGGGAGGTCCCAGGATTGAGTAGCCTTGCCTTTTTCTTGATTCCTGTTACTTCTGGCTTTTTCAGTGTGTACGAGGAAAAAAAAAATGAGGGCTTTGCTCTCAAATTTTAATGTGCATGGCAGTGACCTGGGCATCTCATTAGAATGAGGTGGGGGCCTGGGGCTTTGCATTTCGAAGGTGTTGGTGGTGATACAGATGCTATAGGTTTCTAGAAAGTAGAAAAGAACCGGGTCAAGATTTGTACTTTTGGACTTCCCTGGTGGTCCAGTGGTTGAGAATCCACCTGCCAATTCAGGGGACATCGGTTCGATCCCTGGTCCAGGAAGATGTCACATACCTTGGGGCTACTAAGCCCGTGCTCTAGAACCTGTGCCTCACAACAAGGGCAGCCACCACAGTGAGAGGCCCAACTCTGCAACTAGAGAAAGCCTGCATGCAGCAAAGAAGACCCAGCACAGCCACAAAATCAGTTAAAACAAAAACAATTTGCACTTTGGCCATCGCTATAAATAAAAAAATCTGATGCCTACTGTTTAACCTGCACCCCGCCATGTTCTTCCACCACTTATTTTATAATCAACAGAAAAGAATGTTGTGACTTGCTAAGTGAGTTGCCCTTTCCTCCTTTACAAGATTAAATATAGCTATTACCAATCCTGATAACTACTTTGTGGTATAGATAGGGTTTAGCAACCACGGTTCACCTCCTTAATGGAATTTCAGAAGTTAATGTTCTGACTGATAAAAAAAAATCAGTCTTGTGGGGCAATATATGGAAGCAATGAGAAGTTACAGGAAATGAGAAAGAACATGTGTGTGGACATCTAGATACAGTTATGTCTACACGTTTATACTCATCATTGGCTATTAAAAGAAGGTACCTACTCATTATACCTACCTGTTGAGCGCCTTTACTTCAAATAGGTTTGAAAAACTCACTGTGCACAGTAAATCCGCAATAAATAGGAGGTTTATTTGCCAACATTACTGTTGTTGTGGCTAGTGTTATTATCAGTGACGGCAGTGCTCATTTTTCATAAGATCCTTTTAAGAGAACTCTCTTGGTGTTGGGCACAATATAAGGTAAAAATAATTTTGGAGACAAGAATTCTGAGAATCAAAATCTTTAAGGGAAGATTTAGGATCAAACTGAAACATGGGAAATATTTTTAAAGACAAAAGCAAAAATGCTGGTTTCGTTAAGTAAATATGCAAAAGAAATATTTTTCCTATTCATTGATATAATATTATGGCACATTGTTAATCTTAGCAAAGTCTCTCTAAATGTACTGATGCATGTATTCCATTTTCAAATATCTTGTTGATTTGTCTTTATGGATTGAATGGCCATGTTCTCTTGGGAAAACTGGGTTCCAACTGACAGATATAACTTGGATGTAATGAATGATAACAACTCTTCATTGCCTTCTAACTGGTTGCACTAATGTATTGATCTCCTCTCCTCATTGTTATGAGAGAGTTAAAACACACACACACAAGAACAAAAACGGAAGATATTTCTCCAGTTGCAAGGTCACATCTGCAAAGCCCCCGTTGCTGTGTAAGGTGTCATAGTCCCAGGTTCTGAGGATTAGGGTGACAGATGAGACCCATCTTGAGGGGTAGGGAGGTTGCATTATTTGACCTACCACATGGGAGATGGATTCCACAGATGGTGGTCAACCTTGTCCACCTGTAGCTTTTGGCTACCAGAGCTACCTCAAGGGACAGATAAATCTTTGGTAATCTTTGGAGCCTTTATTTATGTTCAAAAAGCAAGAATTATAGAGCTTCTCCTTGTAATAAGTTGATGTCAATGAGATCTATTTGATAACATATATATAATGTCCTTTTTCTTCTTCTTTATTATTATTATTTGGTCTGTGCCAGGTTTTCTTCGTTACATTGGCTTGTCTCTAGTTGTGGCAGGTGGGGGCTCCTCTCTCGTTGCGGTGTGCAGGCTTCTCATTGTGGCGGCTTCTCTTGTTGTGGAGCGTGGGCTCTAGGGTGCAAGGTCTTCCGTACTTGTGGTTCCTGGGCTCTAGACCACAGGCTCAGTAGATATGGCACACAGGCTTAGTTGCTTCTCAGCCTGTGGGATCTTCCCAGATCAGGGATCGAGCTCATGTCTCCTGCGTTGGCAGGTGGATTCTTTACCACCGAGTCACCAGGAAGCCCCCACCCCACCTTTTTTTTTTTTTTTAAAAAAAAAAAAAAAAGGAAACTGCTATTCTTTTTATGCTCATTCACTCCAACAGGACATAGGATACACTATAGATGCTTATGCAAATACAAATAAATATTGAAAGCCTATTCCTACTGTTTATCCTCTGTAATCCAATGAATCCCATGATACAATGCTATTTCAGATGATCTTTGGAAGGAAATATTTGCATTTGGCTTTATATATCACACTGTCCTATAGGTCATTCTCAGCAATGCTTTCCATAAATTTAGGAATTCTTTTCTTTCAGGCACATTGCTAATAGTACTCCCCAAATTAAAGACCTCTACAAGCATAGTCCTTGCATGAGATGGAAAGCACCAAAGACATGCATGGATTAGAACGCCTGACTTCAGTCACTGAAAATGAAGAGCACCTTGATTCAGGGATGACTCTTTTCTGCCCCCTTTCATTATCTTAGGGTCTTTCAGCCATGGATGCTATTCTCATTAAGCCTGAAACCACCTCATGGCTATTTTGGCTCTGATGTAAAGAGAAGGAAAAAGAACCTGAGTTGTAACTTGTAGTTATATAGAAGTTTTGCACTAGATTGGAATAAGCCACTTTAGAACTTAAACCAAAATGATCTCAGTTTCAACTTTCATGTGACTAAAGGAATAAATATCTATCTGCTTTAGGAATTTCTTTTCCTTCCCTCTTTCCCCCTTTTCTCCTCCCTCTCTTTCTTCTTCTTTTCTCTTGCCCACTTCTCCTTTCTTTGCTCTCTGTCTCATTTTTTTCCCTCTTCTTCTTCTTAGCCCTATATATTCAATGATGTCAGTGTGGTAAGCAAACCATTTGACCACTTAGTCATGGAGCCAATGAGGTGTGTCCCAAGGCTCATTCTCCCTATGCGGAAGGAAATTCTGTGTTCAAGACTATTTTATGATTCTTTACATGGTAAACGGGCTTCCCTGGTGACTCAGATGGTAAAGAATCTACCTGCAACGCAGGAGATTCGGGTTCGATCCCTGAATCAGGAAGATCACTTGGAGAAGGGAATGGCCACCCCCTCCAGTATTCTTGCCTGGAGAATTCCATGGACAGAGGAGCCTGGTGGGCTGCAGTCCATGGGGTCACATACTCAACTGAGTGACTGGCACACGCACATGATGAGCAATTGGAAATTACCTAAATGCTCATGAAACACATTAGATAATGTCTGAAAGCAGTGCAGTATAAGGGAATGTATGCTGTCACGGAAAGTTACAAAACCATAGAATCTGATTTGTGGTGTATGTTTCTTCTTCTGGGAACTAGTTACAGAGTTTGTACTCCAACACAGTTTGTTCACTAAATGACAAGTGACTTTTGTGTATATACAGTTCATTTGAAATAATATTCAGAAAACCATTTAGCTCTACGTATGCTGAGAAGAATATGGAAGGATATATTAGAAATTAAGAATAGTACTGAAATTGTTTGGAGGCTTTTATTTCCTGCTTTTTATACATCTGAATAATTTGAAATTTATGATCAGCATTTATTTTTACTATCTAAAGAAGGAAATAAAAATTACGGAGACTGGTGAATTTGTGGTTTTATAAAATAGACCTCAGTAAAGCTTGAAGCAGAGATAAAAGTGAAAAGTATGATGAGATAATACTGCAAAAAACTGAGCCAAACTATTGTCAGCTTCTGTGTCATCAAGATGGTATGAACATTAAAGGATAGAAGAATTTCTATATGAATATGAAGAGGTATTATCTCTCCCATTGCAAAAAATCTTATCAATATAATTATAAGGTCACGTTAGTAGTGAGAAATGCACAAGGAACAATCTAGATCAAGGATAATGTAAGTTGGGTTTCATATTCCTTTGTATCTCCGGAATCTATGTGAAAATCTGGCGCTTTCCTCTGGTACATTTGTTAGATGAATAGGTAGAGAAGCGGAAATACCTTGGCCCACCCTCAGCTTTCTCTGACAAATATTCATTTGTTTTCCCTTTAAAATGTTTTAGATATTCATATTTATAAACCAAACAAAACCCCCCAAATATAAGGGCTATTCTTTCTTCATAAAACTAGTGGGAAATGACATGGATAATATTTATGAGTGTTCTGGGAACTTCAGATCAGAAGGAAGACCTTTTATTCAAAGCTGTGATGCTCCAATGTGAACATCTTAAAGAACAGGGACTATTTCTGTTTTTATTGCTTTCGGTTAATATCTAGCACTCTGGTAAGTTGACTATGTGGACAGTTCATAATGCTACTTAATGATAAAAATGAAATAAATATAGTTTTTCCCTAAAGATACAGCTGGCAAAAAATAGAGGATTTAGCCCAGTAAAGTACTGGCACATCTGATATGGGTAAAAGACAACTTTTGACCAACATCTTCATCATCCTTTAAAAGAAAAAAGGAATAAAGAAAGGTAGCCAGGAGAGATTATGTGGGGTGGGGTCAAGGCTACAGTATAATTATCCTGAAGTCTGGATTTGCTTTTGCCTTTTTTGCTAAAATTGTTATTCCATTTTTAAATAAGATTTTCTCTGAATAATGTATTTTGGGATTTAATCCTAGAGAAATAATCATTTCAAATGATTGGAGAGGTTATAAATAATCAACACACCATCCCCTAAATCTGCCCAATCTTTACATCTCTGTGTTCAGTGCTTCCATCAAGAATAGATAGGTGATGGCTCATTCTGTATTTTCACAAAGTAAGAAAGTACCTTTTAGTCAGAAAAAGAAGAAAATCCACAAGCACTTCCTGAGCCTCTGATATTATTTTCCTCTGACATCAGCAAGTCCCAGCTTCTCCTTTGTATCACCAGCCCCAGGCGTTCTGTGTGCCCCACGGCTGCAGAATTTAAACTTGATTCTTCGGCTTCGTGGAGATGTCAGGGCTTGGGAACACTGGGAAATTTACCCTGCATATCAAGATGTTGTTACTGGTAATTTCTTATGATGACTTTATCTCCTTGAGGAAGGGAAAGAAAGGTCCAAGAACATGAACCATGTGACGTTCCATTTGGAGAGCATGTAGCTTTCATAGTCATTAGATGAAGTGGCCCATGCAGTTGTATCTCTGAAGTATTTATCTTATGTTGTCCCCTCTCCATTCTCTGATCCCCTATTGTAGTTTAGTTCCGAAATCTCTGTTTTGGCAATTTGATCATTGTGTCTGGGGTCCACCCTAGGTTTAGGAGTCCCTAAGAGGACCCAGAGCACTCAGACGTGGTCGTACTCACGGCTGTGATGTGTTATGGTGAAATGTACAGAGTGAATTAGGAAAAGCTAAAAGGGGCATGGCGGAGTCCGGGGCCAGCAGACATCAGCGTCCAAGGGTCTTCTTACAGTGGGGTCACACCAGAGGCACATGATCCCTCCAGAAACAAATTGTGACAACACATGTGAGTGTCACCACTCAGGGAAGCTTGTTGGAGACTCAGTGACAGGGTTTACACTGAGGCTGGTAGGGCAGGTAGGTACCCTGTACCTGGCATGAACCCAAATTCCAGATTCCTATAAGGAAAGCAGCTGTTCCACATAAACCATGCTATTTATGTCAGAGTCTAGTCCCAATGGATCATTGAAATCCAAGTGGCCAGAGGCCAATTCAAGGCTAACTGTGTTAACATTACTATCCTTTGAAAGGGTAGTAATCTGGCCTGCTAGGCGAACCCTTTTCTATACAGTCTATTTGTGGAATGCACAAACTTATTCTCTTGTGTCCCAGAGATATTGCCACCTGATACAAAACAGGCACTTCTTGAAAAATGTCAGGTGACACCTAAAATCTTGCTAAAACTTAAGCTTTCCTTGCCTGCTCTTTCATCCCAACACACAGTCATCTAAAAGATACCTGGAGTCAGAGCCTCCTGGTGGTCCAGTGATTAGGATTCTGCTCTTCCACTACAGAGGGCCACCAGTTTGATCCCTGATCAAGGAACTAAGATCCCACATGCTGTGTAGTGTGACTAAAAAACAGAAAGAAACATAACCAGAGTCCACCCAGCTTTGTTTTCTCTCTGCACTGTTCTCAGTTCAGTTCAGTTGCTCAGTTATGTCCAACTCGCTGCCACCCCATGGACTGCAGCCTGCCAGGCTTCCCTGTCCCTCACCAACTCCTGGAGCTTCTTTAGACTCATCTCCGTCAAGTCGGTGATGGCATCCAACCATCTCATCCTCTGTCATCCCCTTCTTCTCCCTCCTTCAATCTTTCCCATCATCAGGGTCTTTTCCTAGGAGTCAGTTCTTTGCATCAGGTGGCCACAGTATTGGAGTTTCAGCTTCAGAATCAGTCTTTCCAGCTCATGCCATTCTCATCTCTATATGAGATGATCATGGTAACCTCCGGAGTGCCTCTCTGTTCAATGTTTGCCTTCTTCTGATCCATACACTAGCAGATTCCCTGGTGGCTCAGATGGTAAAGAATCCACCTGGCAGTGCAGGAGACCGGGCTTGATCCCTGGGTCAGAAAGATGCCCTGGAGAAGGGAATGGCTACCCCCTACAGTATTCTGGTCTGGAGAATCCCATGGATAGAGGAGCCTGGTGGGCTACAGTCAGACATGACTAAATGACTCACATTTTCACTTTTTCAACCCATACACTATAAGGCAGCCTGAGACTGTTTTCTTGAAATGGGAGGACATTATTTCTTAAAAATCTTCCTTGACTTCACATTGTTCTTAAGGTGAACTCTGACGTCTGGAATGTGGCATTAGCTGGGAATATGACCCATCTGACTCCATCTAGAACTTCTCTCATGTTGCAGCTGCACCAGTCCTCTCTGATTTTACCAAATTCCCTGAGCTTTCTCTATCTTGAGGCTCTGAACAAGCTCATTCAGACACCGAGAACAGCTAGTGTTTGTCTAGTTGCTAGGCTGTTGTTCATATCTGACTCTGTGACCCTAAATCATATCTGACTCTGTGACTCCGTGGATTGTACCCCCCAGGGTGCTCTGTTCATGGAATTTTCCTGGCAGGAATATGGAATTGGTTACAATTTTCTTTTCTAGGGTATCCTCCAGACCCAGGGGTTGAACCCATGTCTCCTGCATTGGGAGTTGGATTACCACAGAGCCAGCAGGGAAGCCCATTGTTAGGCTGACACCTGTTAATTGTTGGCGCTTACTATTAAATGTGGGCAACCACATAATTTATCATCCAAATCAGAACACTTCACAGTAAAAATAGGGTGTTATTTATAATTATTCTGCATCAACAAGTGTAACCTTGGAGATATAACCATTCTGCTAATTGATCTCTCCCCTGGAGGGTCCTTTTTCAACCACATCGTTTTAAATTGGATCACTGTCTCTATAACAACCATTTTCCTTCATACTGCCCACCTCGTAATCACTCATTTTATACTAATTTACGTGATCCTTTGCTTAACATCTTTTACCCCCACAGTGGTATGAAGTTTTACAAATTCACAGGCAATATAGCCAGCATTTGGCAATGCCAGTAGACCTTTCATAAATAGTCTCTAAATTCATAATTACATTGCTTCCAAACAGGCATGTTTTGATCTGTTTCATTCTACTTGTTTTTTTTTTTTTTTTTTTTCCTCACTGATGTTGTATTTGGGAAACTCTTCATTACATTCTTCGGTTTTTCTTTCAGTTGCTGTCTTACTGAATGTGTAAAGAATTAATTTGGTTATGTGTTGGAATGTTTCACTTCTGCAAACGCTCTCAAGCATATTGGTTTGCTAGTGATTTGTGTGTATTTTAAATTAAATGAGCATGCTGCAAATTTCAATCATTTAAAAAAAAACAAGTACTGTTTAATAATAAAAAAGTTCTCTTTATATCAATTAATTCATCTCACCCTGTAAGAATGAATTTGTTTTGATCTCTTGAAAGTGGTCAAGCACAAAATAGGTTTCTGTGAAGACCTTCTGGCATTTTCCGCCCTTTAGGTGGCGATAGAGACAACACGACCTTCTTTTTTTTTCAAAGGCCTTAATAGTCAAAATAGCTCTTACTAAGTGGTGGGTTAAATTAACAATTGGCTTGACTGCTACCATCCCACTATTCTGATACCCTATTCTCTAGAGAGTGAGCACTTCTATTTTGTTTCAGATTCAACCTGAAGTGAAGGGTTTGCCCATCAATTTTCAAGCCACGTATTTTCTGCTATCTTTGGGAATTTGTTTACATGCTTGCTTCTACATCTGGGCATCACAAATTTACATGCATACGTATGTCAAAAGTTAGTATATTTAACATCTGTGTCTGTTTAAAAGATAAGAAAAAATGTGAGTTGGAACTGAGATTGCTTTAATTACAGAATAAAAGCTTTTCATTGATCTTAATTCAATAGAACAGATTTAAGTTTTAATCCTCAAAGCTGGGTGCAGACACAGTTGGTTGCCTTCCCAGTAGGGGTTCCTCTTTGCCAGCAGAGCTATCCTCAGCTCTAGGGCTGAACGATGCAATGCTTTCTTCTTTTGAAGCCTCAGTAGCCAGGGAAAAGGCATATCCCACAATGAGACCTGAGGGGAAGTCCAGCAGTAGGGTCTGAGTGTAGACAGCTTGGGAAACACAAGACATGTTTTTCTTAGGATCGAAACAACTATGTGTGGAACAACTGTCTTTTCTTCTGTCTTTGGATATGATTAAAAGCATCTGATGCCTGGAGCAGTGGCAGCCCTCTTTTGACCATGAAGATTAAACCTGATGATGAACAAGCATAAAGATGGAAAGAGATGGATCTTTATGATGCCACTGGGCAGTTATATTAGTGTTGGGAGCCATTGCTCCCTCCCTTTCTAATGTAAGATTATAATGTCCTTGTAGTTTAAGCCATTTTTGGTTAAGATTTTGTTGCTTAAGGGAAAAAAAAAAAAAGCCAATACGCTGGGAAAATTAATTTAAACATCCAAATGCATTTATAATAAATTTACCTTTAAAATGTTCATTTTGAATGTGGGCTTACGTGCATATTCTGGTGAAGTATTCCAGCTAGTATCTGAATGAAGATAACAGATATTTACCACTGGGCTTAACAATCAAGCTGTTCATTGTCCTGGATTCTACTAACCTCAATTAAGGGAAAATTTTGTTAACAGAATTCTTTCTCCTTTCCTGGCCTTTTCTCTTCCTTCCTGATAGGCTTAACCAGATATGGAGTTTTCATTTTTTTTTGGTTCATAAAGCAAAACCCTGCATTCATCTGTCCTAATTGTGTTTTCCTTTGGGTCATGAGAGCAACGGAAATTGATGTGTTGGACTTTTATCAACGCGGGTGTCATTTGAGTAGTCAACGCATACGTCCTAGACCAGCATTTATGGGCAGTGATGAATTTGGACAGTTTTGTAAGCATTCTAACACCATCACCATCTCCCTCCACACTCAAATCTACAGTAATAGTTGTTTACAACCCCTTCCTGTTCACTTTCAGGAGAGATGGAGAAAGTTAGGAGTCTGAGATGTCATGGTTGCCGTTATTTCTGGGTTATCTGCCTTCCTGAGTCATGTATGCTTACGCAGTGGAAGGGGTGTATATAAATGATGTGAAATCTCTATTCCTTAGCGCCAGGTGTCCCCAGGGTGAGTCAGTCCTACTGTCGTATTGCCACCAGTAATACAATTTACATTCTTAATATTCCCTAGAATTACCAGGGAGAAGGTAATGGCACCCCACTCCAGTACTCTTGCCTGGAAAATCCCACGGGCAGAGGAGCCTGGTGGGCTGCAGTCCATAGGGTCGCTAAGGGTCGAACACGATCGAGCGACTTCACTTTCACTTTCCACTCTCATGCATTGGAGAAGGACATGGCAACCCACTCCAGTGTTCTTGCCTGGAGCATCCCAGGGACGGGGGAGCCTGGTGGGCTGCCATCTATGGGGTCACACAGAGTCGGACATGACTGAAGCGACTTAGCAGCAGCAGCAGCAGCAGAAGAATTACCAGAAATAACCACCAGGATTACATCATCCTTGGGATGTTAGCTCAGACCAGCTCTTATGAAAGAGCTATGTTGTTGTTTAGTTGCTAAGTTGTGTCTGACTTTTCTGTGACCCCATGGACTGTAGCCCTCCAGGCTTTTCTGTCCATGGGATTTCCCAGGCAAGGATACTGGAGTGAGTTGCCATTTCCTTCTCCAGGGGATCTTCCTGACCCAGAGACTGAACCTGTGTGTCCTGCATTGGCAGGCAGATTCTTCACCTCTGAGCCACCTTGGAAGCCCTAAAGAGCATACCTTCTTATAAAAGAAGAAAACATACTTATAATTGAAAATAGAACATAGATTCAAACTATTATATAGAGAATGGATAAGCAACAAGATCTTACTATAGAGTACAATATCAGGTGCAGAATCACAGGATTTTAAATAAATCAAACCAAAATAGAAAAGAACGTAAAAGAATGTGTATATGTGCATAACTAAATCACTTTGCTGTACAGCAGAAATTAAAAGAGTAAAGCAACTATAGTTCAATTAGAAAATAAATTGAGCAAAGTCCACTTAACCATTACACAGATACTGCTAAAAACATGGGGGGAAGAGGCAGAGAGAGAATTAGTAGATGTGATGGTTCTGAGATTATAAGGAAAACTTATATCTGCTTGCATATCTCTTGTAAAGCCTTCCCACCATCAGAGATTTTCTTTTTAAAAAATTGTAAGAGGGAAAGAGGCATTCCTTGTTCCAATTTCATTCTTCTCTTTTCCTTCCTGAAAGGTGGAACTGATAACTTAGGCTGAACCATGTCGGATTTGTGATCTCCGAAGAAGAAGATTTAGCTTCAGGACCAGGGACCAGACTTGATCACTCAAGAGCTTTTGTGTAGCAAAGTTTTAGTAAAGTGAAAGAGGGCATAGAAAGCTTCTGACATGGACATCAGAAGGGGGACAGAGATTGCCCCACTTGCTAGTGTTAGCAAGGGAGCTATATACTTTTCAAATTGGTTATTACAGTAAATCAAAAGAATGTCTCAAGGCTGTAAAGATTTTACTAGACCCACTCCCACAATTTACATTTCAAAATAACAGGATTCAGTCAGTTCAGTTCAGTCGCGCTGTCGTGTCCCACTCTTTGCAACCCCATGAATCACAGCACGCCAGGCCTCCCTGTCTATCACCAACACCCAGAGTTCACTCAAACTCATGTCCATCGAGTCCGTGATGCCATCCAGCCATCTCAGCCTCTGTCGTCCTCTTCTCCTCCTGCACCCCAATCCCTCCCAGCATCAGAGTCTTTTCCAATGAGTCAATTCTTCGCATGAGGTGGCCAAAGTATTGGAGTTTCAGCTTCAGCACTATTTCTTCCAAAGAAATGCCAGGGCTGATCTCCTTCAGAATGGACTGGTTTGATCTCCTTGCAGTCCAAGGGACTCTCAAAGAGTCTTCTCCAACACCACAGTTCAAAAGCATCAATTCTTTGGTGCTCAGCTTTCTTCACAGTCCAACTCTCACATCCATATATGACTACTGGAAAAAACCATAGCCTTGAACTAGACGGACTTTTGTTGGCAAAGTAATGTCTCTGCTTTTGAATATGCTATCTAGGTTGGTCATAACTTTCCTTCCAAGGAGTAAGCATCTTTTGATTTCATGGCTGCAGTCACCATCTGCAGTGATTTTCGAGCCCCCCAAAATAAATTCTGACACTGTTTCCACTGTTTCCCCATCTATTTGCCATGAAGTGATGGGACCAGATGCCATGATCTTCGTTTCCTGAATGTTGAGCTTTAAGCCAACTTTTTCACTCTCCTCTTTCACTTTCATCAAGAGGCTTTTTAGTTCCTCTTCACTTTCTGCCATAAGGGTGGTGTCATCAGCATATCTGAGGTTACTGATTCCAGCTTGTGCTTCTTCCAGCCCAGCGTTTCTCATGATGTACTCTGCATAGAAGTTAAATAAGCAGGGTGACAATATACAGCCTTGACGTACTCCTTTCCTATTTGGAACCAGTCTGTTGTTCCATGTCCAGTTCTAACTGTTGCTTCCTGACCTGCATATAGGTGGTCTGGTATTCCCATCTCTTGAAGAATTTTCCACAGTTTATTGTGATGCACACAGTCAAAGGCTTTGGCATAGTCAATAAAGCAGAAATAGATGTTTTTCTGGAACTCTCTTGCTTTTTCCATGATCCAGTGGATGTTGGCAATTTGATCTCTGGTTCCTCTGCCTTTTCCAAAACCAGCCTGTTAGTCTAAAAAATAACAGGATTAGTCAGAAGGTTTTCAAGGAGGAGAAACTGTTCTCAAGCAGGATACACTGTTGTTATATAATCCTTAGTAAAGAGTTTAAGCTGAGTTGTTCTGTTGTGTAATCATCAGCTCTGGACTTAAAGAAAAAAACCATTTTATGTGACTAAGACTAAGGAATGTAGGGAAAAAAAGTTTGTTCTTTTCTTCTCCTTGAGAATGCCAGACCCCTGTCTCCTCTTCGAGAGCCCTCGACCCCTCTCTCCTCCTCAGGTACCCCAGACTGCTTATCAACTTACCTAGAAATTGACTCTCTCATTTCCCCCTTTTCTTTTAGGAGAATTACAATACCAAGGCAAAGGGGTATCATTTTCGTTCCATAATTACTTCCTGTTGTTGAAGGGTGTCATCCCTAAATTGTTGAGGCAACATAAGTCTCCTAACTCTCACATTGAGGGTCTCTGATCCAGGAGCCCCAAGTAATAGTTGGAGGAGGCTGTGGCACTTGTAGAAGCCTGGACAACCAATTGTAACTTAAAAGCTATTAGATGGTTAGAAATCAACCACATTTTACAGTTACAGATGTAAGGCAAAATAGTCATCAAGCCAAGTTAAAGCATAATCAAAGGTAAAAGTTACATTTTGTCGATAGCTACGGTACAGTGGATCTTGGACCAGAAGGGAATCTTACAAAATCCCTGTGCAATCTGAGATCATCACCTGAGTGTTCATATTCTAGAAGAAATTAAAGAGAAAACATGTCTGATATTTATGAGCCTTCTAGAATGAATGCCTTGAATGAAAATAGATAGCCAGACCCTTTTGGAAGCTTTCAAAAGAAACCGGGAAAGTCGGCATTGTCCTGTGCAGATACTGCCATTCTTTATGCTTACTTTCAACTGTTAGACTATCCTCTTAGTGAAATACAAGAAATATTGATCTTAATTTTGCCTCGTAAATTATGGATTTGACTTGGACAGCTTTTGCTCAGTTGCATACCTTGGCACTCTGATCTGTCTTTGTATGATTGCATTTCTGCCCCATTATTCTCCTTCCAGGTAGGTCACCCAAAGGCTCCACATCTCTGAATGTTAAAGTCTAATCTGCAAGGAATGTGGTCTGATAATGCCATGTTGAGAGGCTTACAGAAAATGGGATGTGTCTCTCAGTATCTCCTATCCTTCTAGGTTGGAATTTGAAATTTATGCAAACTCGCTGTTCTTATGAGACCCTAGGAGATTGGTTTTCTTGGGCCATCCACCCACCTGACCAGTGCATTTGTCTGGTAATGGCTTTCATCTTCAACCCTTCAGGTGCAGGAGGCATTAGGATTCTCCATCAGAAGCCTGTGTGATTATCCTTCCTTCCTTCCTACCACTTACTTTTCCATCGTTATTACCCTTAACCCTTCTTTGCCCACAAAGGATAGTGAGAGGTTGAGAACTGTAACTGTTAAGGCATTGGGGGGAGTTGGATGGCCCTCAAATGATTCCATCCTCTTCTTTGTTCACTTAGGAATTCTGCATGAGTGTGGTAGCCCTCTTGGATTTTAAGGATCCAGTGCTCATTTCTAGTGTCACCCCAGTCTTGGGAAGCCACACCCTCGTGAGCATTTATTTTGCCTCATAAACCTGTTCTTTTCTCCCAGCGTCATCGTCAGATCTGCTAAGTCATTGCAAGACAGGCATTAGCGGGTCCTCAGCGGCAGGAATACATGAGTTAACGTTTGTTAAGTGTTCGCTGTTTCTGCTCCCTGTCACCTGTATTTATTAATCAGGCCAGGTCATCACATTCCACTGAGTAAATCACAGATGTGAAAGCATAAGTCATTTGTAACGCTCTCCCCTGTTGCCAAAACTCCTTGGTCAGCCAGCTCTCATTACCATGTCACGTTTATGTAAGCTGCATTCAGGCCACCTTCTCAGCAGAGATGCTGTGAGTTAACGCGTTTGGGTTGCTGGGTATTCTGGGCAGTCAGGGTGGGTGGAGGAGGGGTGCTTCTGGATCCAGCCTGGAGCTTTATTGTTCTTGCCATTCCGAGGACTGCATGTCGCCTCTACTGTCAGTGACAACATGATAATCACTGGAAACGGCCTTGAGAGGTGCTGGAAGCACAAGAAAGAGGAAATACTTCAGTGTCTGGAATTCAGCTACAGTAAGAACATTCTGCTGCTGATGTGGAGGATTATCTCAGAAAGGATAGTCATCAGCGTCTTCTTCAACCATCCCCAGAATGACTCAGTTCAGTTCAGTCGGTCAGTCCTGTCCAGCTCTTTGCGACCCCACGGACTGCAGCACACCAGGCTTCCCTGTTCATCACCAACTTCCGAAGGTTGCTCGAACTCATCTCATCAAGTCAGTGATGCCATACAACTATTTCATCCTCTGTCGTCCCCTTCTCCTCCTCCTGCCTTCGATCTTTCCCAGTATCGGGGTCTTTTCCAGTGAGTCAGTTCTTCACATCATGTAGACAAAGTATGATTAGACCAAGCTAAATCCACATAGTCACTCCCGGTGGGGCAGGGTGCCCTGTTCCTGGACCACCTTCCCCTCTGGTCCCTCCGCTATCTCTTCGCCGTATCCCCCCACCGAGTCTTCGCTCCTGCCAGCTCTCCGGTCTGCTGCGTGGAGATGGCTTGTGGGTGTGGACATGCGCCGCCTGCCCTTGTGCTGCTAGGCTGAGGTCCTGCAGATGGTGTTCCCTCTCCAGGCGTGGCTCCCTAGGGCCTGAGACAGCCTGGGAGGGGACGTGAAGCCTCTCTCATACTGAAAACAGAAAGACATTCCAGTAAATGGTAACTTCTGGAAGGTCTATTAGAAAATGCAAGGGTTTGTGGAGATGTGGTGGAAGAGAGGGTTTGCCCAGCATAGTTAGAAATTTCTAGAGGACTTGGCCTCTTCACGGTTTGGGAAGAGGCTGGGAGAGGTGATCAAATTTGAGTCCCATATGTGAGGGTCATCCTGATGCCCAGCAGTGGGTTTGAGAAGGATGAGGAGAAATAGATGCTAGTTATAAAGGGCGCAGGAGGAGAAGGGGGAGACAGAGACTGAGATGGTTGCATGGCATCACTGACTCAACGGACATGAGTTTGAGCAAACTTCAGGAGATACTGAAGAACAGGGAAGCCTGGCATGCTGTAGTTCATGGGGTTGACTTAGCGACTTAGCGGACATGAGTTAGTGACTGAGGAACAACATAAAGGGAGCAGGGTTCTGGTGCTTGGATTTGGGAGAAAACTGGGGTCGCAGAGTGTCTATACTTTTACTCCTTGCATTATGACCGGGGAAGAGCAGATGTGATCACCTAGTAGAGTCCAGAAAGCCCAGAGATAAGATGTCCATAGGTGTGTGGATTTATCTTTGACAAAGGAGGCAAGGATATACAGTGGATTAAAGACAATCTCTTTCACAGGTGGTGCTGGGAAAACTTGTCAACCACTTGTAAAAGAATGAAACTAGATCACTTTCTAACACCATACACAAAAATAAACTCAAAATGGATTAAAGATCTAAATGTAAGACCAGAAACTCCTAGAGGAGAACATAGGCAAAACACTCTACGACATAAATGACAGCAGGATCCTCTATGATCCACCTCCCAGAATACTGGAAATAAAAGCAAAAATAAACAAATGGGATCTAATTAAAATTAAAAGCTTCTGCACAACAAAGGAAACTATAAGCAAGGTGAAAAGACAGCCTTCTGAATGGGAGAAAATAATAGCAAATGAAGCAACTGACAAACAACTAATCTTAAAAATATACAAGCAACTTATGCAGCTCAACTCCAGAAAAATAAACGACCCAATCAAGAAGTGGGCCAAAGAACTAAATAGACATTTCTCCAAAGAAGACATGTGGATGGCTAACAAACACATGAAAAGATGCTCGACATCACTCATTATTAGAGAAATGCAAATCAAGACCACAATGAGGTACCACTTCACACCAGTCAGAATGGCTGTGATCCAAAAGTCTGCAAGCAATAAATGCTGGAGAGGGTGTGGAGAAAAAAGGATCCCTCTTACACTGTTGGTGGGAGTGCAAACTAGTACAGCCACTATGGAGAACAGTGTGGAGATTCCTTAAAAAATTGCAAATAGAACTGCCTTATGACCCAGCAATCCCACTGCTGGGCGTACACACCGAGGAAACTAGAACTGAAAGAGACACATGTACCCCAATGTTCATCGCAGCACTGTTTATAATAGCCAGGACATGGAAACAACCTAGATGTCCATCAGCAGATGAATGGATAAGAAAGCAACGGTACATATACACAATGGAGTATTACTCAGCCATTAAAAAGAATACATTAGAATCAGTTCTAATGAGGTGGATGAAACTGGAGCCTATTATACAGAGTGAAGTAAGCCAGAAAGAAAAACACCAATACAGTATACTAACGCATATATATGGAATTTAGAAAGATGGTAATGATAACCCTGTATGCGAGATAGCAAAAGAGACGCAGATGTGTAGAACAGACTTTTGGACTCTGTGGGAGAGGGCGAGGGTGGGATGATTTGGGAGAATGGCACTGAAACATGTATACTATCATGTAAGAAATGAATTGCCAGTCTATGTTCGATACAGGATACAAGATGCTTGGGGCTGGTGCATGGGGATGATCCAGAGAGATGATATGGGTTGGGAGGTGGGAGGGGGGTTCAGGATTGGGAGCTCATGTACACCCATGGCTGATTCATGTCAGTGTATGGCAAAACCAATACAGTATTGTAAAGCAAAATAAAGTAAAAATAAAAATTAAAAAAAAAAAAGAAATGCAGATTCTTAGGCCCTACCCCAGAACTGTATCAAATTAGAATCTGCACCCAAAAAATTTGTATTAGCATATAGGTGATTTACAGTGGTGTTAGTTTTGGGTGTAAAGCAAAGTGAATCAGTTATACATGTACTTATATATGTGCACATATACATATCCTTGTTAAAATTAGAATCTGCATTTTAACATGCTTTCCCAGATGACCTTTAGATACTTTTAAATTTGATCCATGCTGGTCTATACTAATAGTGGCTAAAGGGATTTTATATGTTAGGCTCTTGTGCCTTATATTCTTACCTACAAAATGAGAATTATTGTAGCTGCTTTAGTATTGTTATAAATACTTCTAAAATAAAATACTCAGGCAACCAGAAACATTTTTGAAACCAATATGTGATCAGTGAGCTGTCAAGAGTTCAGAGACTTCCTACAAGGAATCTCATTTTCAATCCTGGTAGCAATTCCAAGCCAAGTGATGGTAGCTGCTCTCACCCAGATGATGTTGAAAAGAGAAGTCATTAGAAGTCAAAGATGGGAGAGAGGGGTGGTATGTGTATTAGGAATCAGGCAGTATATGATAAGTGTACATTGGTTCCCAATAAAAATGAGCCCTATACTCTAATTTATATGTTGCGTTGTTGTGAAATTTCAGCAGTCCGATGGACCAGATCTCAGCAGTGCTTGTGGATTCATGCTGACTGTATGGTTTGATCCATTGACTTTAAGTTGCCTACAGCGACTTCCCTGGTGATCCACTGTTTAAGGCTTTGACTTCCAATGCAGGGGGTGCAGGTTCCATCCCTGGTCAGGGGCTAAGATCCCACATGCCTCGTGGCCAACAAGCCAAAACATAAAACAGGAGAAATATTCTGACAAATTCAATAAACACTTTGAAAATCATCCACATCAAAAAAAAATCCGGAAAAATATTACATAGAAAGCTGACCTGGCAATAGCAGTATATATTTTATGCTAATTGGAAATAACCAATGTTAGATGTACAAGGAGTTTTAAAAATATTTCCCTAAATGTGTTATTTCCATAAAGATGCGTGTTTCTTTGGTAGTGAAGGTTCCCCTAATGTTAAACTGTTTCCAGAAGTTGACATTCTCTGTTTACAACTCTTTTTTTTTACAGGTTCTGAAATCATATTATCACAGTTGATTCATTTTCTAATTTTCAACTTCATTTCTAGTTACAGCTCTGACCAGCTTTTAGCACTTCTTTCCTGTAGGAAAATATTATTACATGTGACTATATCTTTCCTTTTGGTGTGCTGAACTGGAGTAGATAAAAATAATATCTGTGTGAATAAAATTTGCTGAATTTAGAATTCTGACATACGTAACTCAGAGTCTTAGTTGTATTCTAGGTTTGCAGATTTAAGTAGACTGAAAAGATAAATGTGAAATTAAATGTTTCTGAGCACTCTATATTTATTAATATAGTATTCGTTTAATTTAATTGTGGAGTACATGTTGATTCAGGAGGTTTTATCTCTCCTTCCATTTTATTGGATTTTACGTTTGTTAGAAAATAGTGCCTCTGATAGGACTAGAGATAACAGCTTGGTCCTCCAGATTATAATTATTAATTCCTTTTACTTCTTTAAAAAACAGATCATCACGCTAAGTGAAGTAAGCCAGACAGACACTATCATACAAAATCACTTCTAAGTATAATTTTAAAAAATAAATTAATGATACAAGTGCATTTAGTTACAAAATGGAAAGAGATTCACAGACGTTAAAAAAACAAACTTACGGTAACCAAAGGGGAAAGGACGGGGAAGGATAAATTAGGTGTTTGGAATTAACAGATATTAACACTATGTAAAACAGATAAACAACAAGGACCTACTGTATAGCACAGGGACCTATATTCAGTGTCTTGTAATAATCTATAGTGGAAAAAATATGTATATATACACACACATATATATTACTTGAAATCACTGTGCTATACACCTGAAACAAACATAACATTGTAAATCAACTGTAATTAAAAATAAAAACAAACCACTGAACCTTTAACAATGTAAGTTGCTGCTGCTAAGTCGCTTCAGTCGTGTCCGACTGTGTGCGATCCCATAGACGGCAGCCCACCAGGCTCTTTCATCCATGGGATTTTCCAGGCAAGTGTACTGGAGTGGGTTGCCATTTCCTTCTCTGAATGTAAGTTGAATGCTATACAAAAGATGACAATAGTTGGTAAACATTAATTATTTTTACATTGCATAAAGGGGTATTGATAAATGATACACATTCTTTAGAATTCATGGGAAATACATATTTTCAAGGATATCTTTACAGTGATAAAGCTTAGTCACCCTAATTTTCTAAGACTGTGCTTTATCTGTCCTTTGAGCTGGTCCTGAAAGACTAGAGGAGTCACTGGTACAGAAAAGTTTACAGAATAAAGGACACTCCTGCCTCAATGTTCAGAAATGCACTTTGCACAGAGGGAGGAGAGAAACGAGCGGGAAGTACTTCAGTTTCCTTGAAGGGCTTTGTGAAGACTTTGATAGGACTGGAGATGACCCTCTAGATTTAGGAAACAGAAGAGTAAGGAAAACACGTGAGCAACGTCCCACCGCAGGCCAGTCGCCGTGAGGATGCTCAGTTCAGTTCAGTCACTCAGTCGTGTCTGATTCTTTGCAACCCCATGGACTGCAGCACACCAGGCTTCGCTGTCCATCACCAACTCCTGGAGCTTGCTCAGACTCATGTCCATCACGTCAGTGATGACATCCAGCCATCTCATCCTCTGTTGTCCCCTTCTCCTCCTGCCTTCAGTCTTTCACAGCGTCAGGGTCTTTTCCAAAGAGTCAGTTCTTTGCATCAGGTGGCCAAAGATTGGATCTTCAGCTTCAGCATCAGTCCTTCCATGAATATTCAGGACTGATTTCCTTTAGGATGGACTGGTTGGATCTCCTTGCAGTCCAAGGGACTCTCTAGAGTCTTCTCCAATACCGCAGTTCAAAAGCATCATTTTTTCTGTGTCCAGCTTTCTTTATGGTCCAACTCTCATATCCATACATGACATACCTGACTACCATAGCTTTGACTAAATGGACCTTTGTTGACAAAGTAATGTCTCTGCTTTTTAATATGCTGTCTGGGTTGGTCATAGCTTTTCCTCCATGGAGCAAGTGTCTTTTAATTTCATGGCTGCAGTCACCATCTGCAGTGATTTTGGAGTCTAAGAAAAGAAAGAAAGTCTGTGACTATTTCCATCATTGCCACATCTATTTGCGATAAAGTGATGGGACTGGACGCCATGACCTTAGTTTTTTGAATATTGAGTTTTAAGCCAGCTTTTTCACTCTCCTCTTTCACTTTCATCAAGAGGCTCTTTAGTTCTTCGTTTTCTGCCATAAGGATGGTGTTATCTGCATATCGGAGGTTATTGATATTTCTCCCGGCAATCTTGATTCCAGCTTGTGCTTCATCCAGCCCAGCATTTCGCATGATGCGCTCTGCACATAAGTTAAATAAACAGGGTAACAATATACAGCCTTGACAGACTCCTTTCCCAATTTGGAACCAGTCTGTTGTTCCATGTCCAGTTCTAACTGTTGCTTCTTGATCTGCAAACAGATTTCTTAGGAGGCAGATAAGGTGATCTGGTATTCCCATCTCTTGAAGAATTCTCCACAGTTTGTTGTGATCCATGCAGTCAAAGGTTTTGGCATAGTCATTGAAGCAGAAGTAGATGTTTCTCTGGAACTCTCTTGATTTTTCTATGATCCAGCTAGAGTTTTTCAAATTTGCTGGCATATTGAGTGGAGCACTTTCACAGCATCATCTTTTAGGATTTGAAAGAACTCAGCTGGCATTCCATCACCTACACTAACTTTGTTCATAATGATGCTTCCTAAGGCCCACTTGACATCACAGGACGTCTGGCTCTAGGTGAGTGATCACACCACTGTGGTTATCTGGGTCATGAAGACCTTTTTCGTGTAGTTCTTGCATTCTTGCCACCTTTTCTTAATACCTTCTGCTTCTGTTAGGTCCATAGTGTTTCTGTCCTTTATTTTGCCCATCTTAGCATGAAATGTTCCCTTGGTTTCTCTAATTTTCTTAAAGAGATCTTTAGTTTTTCCCATTCTATTGTTTTCTTCTATTTCTTTGCATTGGAGTAACAGGCAAGTTTGGCCTTGGAGTACAAAATGAAGCAGGGCAACAGCTAACAGAGTTTTGCATAACTAACATCCTCTTCCAGCAACACAAGAGACAACTCTACACATGGACATCAGCAGACAGTCAATACTGAAATCAGATTGGTTGTATTCTTTGCAGCCAAAGATGGAGAAGCTCTATACAGTTAACAAAAACAAGACTAGGAACTGACTGTGGCTCAGATCATGAACTTGTTATTGCAAAATTCAGACTTAAATTGAAGAAAGTATGGAAAGCCACTAGACCATTCAGGTATAACCTAAATCAAATCCCTTACGATTATACAGTGGAAGTGGCAAATAGATTCCAGGGATTAGATCTGATAGAGTGCCTGAAGAAGTATGGATGGAGGTTCATGACATTGTACAGGAGATAGGAATCAAGACCATCTGTAAGAAAGAGAAGTGCAAAAAGGCAAAATGGTGGTCTGAGGAGGCCTTACAAATAGCTGAGAAAAGAAGAGAAGCTAAAGGCAAAGGAGAAAAGGAAGATATATTCATCTGAATGCAGAGTTCCAATGAATAGCAAGGAGAAATAAGATAGCCTTCCTAAGTATGTGTGTATATATACACACATATATATAAGTAAAAACATTTCCTAGTAATATTTTGGGGCATAACTGTTTTTGATTGTCCAGTGATACACTTTCAGACAGACACAGCATGTACATACAAACCATTACGCTGAATTTGGTCACTTTCTGAGAAGAACCCCTAGACCACATGATAGAAATATACGTTTTTAAAATGGAAGACTAAACTGTAATTATTCCTCTACTTTTAGGTCATTTGGTATCAACTGTTTACCTAGGAAAGTTTGTGATCGTTCATATCATTTTTGACAAAAACTTTTAATGAAAGTATTTAGAAAAATTGTTATTTGGAAAGAAACCAACAAGATCTGTTTCAAGCATGTTCAGATATAATGATTTGTTTTCACTGTTTCTCTTTTTCTAGTTCACTCAGATTTTAAACATTAAAGAGCTGTTTTGTTCTTTTGCCTTCCTTGTAATTGCTTGTGTTCTCAAAATTTTTTAAAAATATATAATGTATAAATGACTCTTTCGGAATGCACGTCCTTATTTTGAAAACGATAGTCTTAACTCATCAGGTGAAAAAGGGCCGGATATAAAAGTCCATTACAAAACCAACATTTTTGTGTATGTTTGTGTGTGGTCTTGTTACGCTGTGTTAAACTACAATTACACGGCAAGTCAAATCTGGACAGTTAGCCCCAGTGTTACTGCCTTCTGCCAGTGTTTGGTCTTTCCCTTTACGTGGCTGACAGTGCATGGATGCAATGTGTTATTTAACAGAAAAATAAAGGAAAAGCAGAAATATTTCTTGTATTAAATAGAAGCGTATACAACTTTTGAATGCTTCAGTGCAGCCACCAATTAAAACTCATATTCACTTGCAACAGTTTAGAATGTAACCAAACATTTAGATAAGTAGGTAAATAGAGATAGAAATAGAGTGAGGAAAAAAATATCTATTTTTGCCACAAAAACTCGTGTATTTAAGTTTCTTAATATATATTTGTAATTTAGTTAATGTATAGTTCAGGCCTCTTGGTAAATGCCCAGAGTCATATAATCACCGTCACATTCAAGATGCCAAGCACTTCTGTTATCCCCAGAGGTCTCCCTCCTGTGACCGCTTTGTTGTGAATCACTCCCTCCACTCTTTATCTGTGGTATCCACTGATCTCTATTGTTTTGTTTTCCAGAATTTCCTGTTTAGTTAATAGAGTAGGTAGCCTTTTGAATGTAATTTATTTCACTTACCATAATGCCTTTGTGTTTCGTCCGTATTGTGATATGTACTAGTAGCAGTCTATTCCGTCTTATTTCCAAGGTGCATCCCATTGTATGGATGTACTGCAGTTTGTTTATCCAGTCATTGAAAGATATTTGAATTACGTACCAGTTTGGACAACTATGATTGGAAATGCTTTAAAAATTCTCATGCAGGTGTTTGTATGGACCTAAGTGCTTTTTTCCTGGACAAATATATATCATTGGAAATGGTAGGTCTTATGGGTAAGTATAGATGAACTTTATTTATGAACAAACAGAAACTGCCACATTCTTTTCCAAACAAGCTATACCATTTTGCATTCCTGGCAGCAGTGTATGAGCAATCCAGTCTCTAGACCTAGAGAAGTCTATTGGTATTATTCCTTCTTATTGTTAGCTTTTGTTGTTGTTTTAATTCTTAGCTTTCTAATAGCTAGAAACTGATGTCTTATTATGGTTTTATGTTTTCCTAAAACATTTTTGAGAATCTTTTTTTGACATCTGCTTATCATATTAGACATACATATATCTTCTTTGGGGCTGTGTATGCTCATATCTTTTACCTATTTATAAATTGGGGGTTTTGATATTTTGTGGAATTTTGAGAATTTAAACATATATTTTCTGAATACAAGGTTGGTTTCTTTTTACTGGATATGCAAGTTGAAAGCAGTTTTTCCCAGTCTGTGGCTTGTCTTTTTCCTTTTAGCACCATGTTTAGAAAGTTCTTAACTGTAGCAAAGTCTGATTTATTTAGTTTTTCTTCTATAGTCATGCATTTATTTAATATCATATCTAAAATCAAAACTAGTTCACAAAACCCAAGGTTCAGTGTATTTTCTTTTATGTTTTCTTCTCTAAAAGGTATAATTTTACATTTTTATATAGATCTACAGTCCACTTTGAATTAATTTTTATACAAAGTGTGATTTATGTGTTTAGGTAGGTTCTTTTCTTTGTTGTTTTCTTCTTCATCTTTTTCTTTGCCCATATAGACTATCCAGCTGCTAGAGCACCATTTGTTGAAGAAACTCTTCTCTCCATTGAATTGCCTTTATATTTTGTGAAAAATCAGTTGACTGTATTTGTGTGATTCTATTTCTTGGTTTTCTTTTATGTTCCATTGGGCTGTATCTCTGTTCTTTCACCAATACTCCATTCTCTTGATAATTGTCATTTTACACTAAGTCTTGAAACTGGGTCGGGTGTGTCCAGCTTTGTTCTTTTCAGTATTGTTGAGTATTGAGTGCCTTTGCCTTTCCATAGAAATTTTAGATTCAGCATGTCAATATCTACAAAGATATGTTGCCAAGACTGGGATTTTGTTGAATCAGTAAATAAAATTGGGGGAGAATTGACATTTTAAGAACAGTGAGTATTCCTGTCCATGAGCAGGGATAACCTTCCATTTGTTTAGGTCTTGGATTTGCATTTCACTGAGGATTTATATCTAACTGTGCTTTATAGAAAACCTAGTTAACTCCGAAGAACAACTAGTGTCTAGTATGTTGTAAACATTCAGTATATATGTATTGGATAAAGTAGCAGCTTAGTAAAGATATAATTGGTTTTGCCTTTTCTCCTCATACCCCTGAAAGAAGGGTAACCTTTAGGGGATTAAAGAAAGTGCACTGTTTAATTTTTTTTGAGACAAAAGAATCCTGTGGGAAAATCACTCCAAAACTTATTAAGCTCAGTAGCCAAAATTAAGTTTTGGTATAATAATCATCATCGTCATGGTAGTGCCTTTTATCGTTTAAGATTTTCTGATGTAGAGTATCTTTTTTAAAGTCTTTTGTTGAATTTGTTACATTATTGCTTCTGTTTTATGTTTTTATTTTTTGACCACAAGGCATGTGGGATCTTAGCTGCCCAAACAGGGGTTGAACCAGCATTCCTTGCATTGGAAAGTGAACTCTTAACCATTGGACCACCAGAGAAGTCCCCAAAGTACCTTTTAGTTTTGAAAGGGAGAAAGTAGCAAGTGGCTTTGTAAGGCAGGGTAAGTCTGTTTTTCACACCATTCCCTGCCCCTGCTCTCCATGTCCCTCAAGCCTGGGCAATGTTAGGCATCTCTGTATGGTGGAGCAGGAAGAGGTTTCAGTGGCCCTCTCTTCCAGTGATTATCACCTTGTTTCATTTTAGCAGGACTCCTGTGTTTGCAGTGGAATCTTACTCAGACATGCAGTCAAAACAGATAAAAGCAGAGCTGCTCAGGCTGAACTAGACTCCACAGAGATATTTGAAAGCTGTGTATCATGACTGCAGTGATGAGAAAAGTGAGCCTCAATGAGGTTACATAACTTCCCGCCTGGAAAATCTCAGGGATGGAGGAGCCTGGTGGGCTGCAGTCCATGGGGCCACGAAGAGTCGTACATGACTGAGTGACTCCACTCTCACTTTTCACTTTCATGCATTGGAGAAGGAAATGGCAACTCACTCCAGTGTTCTTGCCTGGAGAATCCCAGGGACGGGGGAGCCTGGTGGGCTGCCGTCTATGGGGTCACACAGAGTCAGACACGACTGAAGCAACTTAGCAGCAGCAGGGTCACACAACAGATTGTTTTAAAAGTGTAAATAGAGTTGCCATCTCCTGATTCTAAGGACAAGGCTCCAAATGACTGCCTTTTCAGATTTTCTTAAACTAAAGTTTATGTTTCTACGGGAACTGTGTTTCTTATCTCCCTTGTGCGACATAGTGAGACACGTAACTAGACTGAGTCGTGTCCGACTCTTTGCGACCCCATGGACTGTAGCCTACCAGGACCCTCCGTCTATGGGCTTTTCCAGGCAAGAGTACTAGAGTGGGTTACCATTTCCTTCTGCAGGGGATCTTCCCGACCCAGGAATCGAACCCGGGTTTCCCGTATTGTAGGCAGACGCTTTACCGTCTGAGCCACCGAGGAAGTCTGACTAGACTCTGTCTTAGCCTTAATGTTTGATTCAAGAGGAGGATGTTGGAAGCCCCTCCCCACAGAGTGAAGGAACCCCCCGTTGATGGCTAAATATCTACGATGAGTATGTTACTATTTTATGGTTTTCTCCTGATGCAGGTAGAAAATACTGACAGACGTGGAAGAGAGATTCCTGAAAACTAGGTGTCAGATTAGTTTAAGGACCCTTCCTGGAACAGGGCAGTGCTTTTCCACCTGGACCCCTGGCACCCCAGGCAGCAGTGCTGATGCCTCTGGGCTTCTTAAGTTTGTTTTCACTTTGGACGAAATGGTCTCCTGCTATCTCTGAATGGAGGGAGGGCCATCCTAAGATTTAACAGTTAAGCTGTTAAATTAACTGGTTGCATTTGCAATTCTTTAGTCACAACTGAAAAAAAAAAAGGCACAACCTAAAGTTGAAAATTATGTTTTATTTGGCAGTCTTAAGCCTGGAAAGCAGCCTGGCAGATCACTCTGAGGGACTGCTCTGAAGATGTCAGGGAGCAGCCAGGATGAATAGGAGTTTCTGCAACAAAATTCAGTGGGTCGGAGCATCAAAAGATGACTGTTAATGAAAGAAAACCAGATAGCCCAAGTTAATGAATTTAGCACTGTTTTATGGAAGATGTTGGGCTCATTGAAATCATTCATCTGAAGTGGGCCTAAGCTGACTCGGGCCAGTGTCCTGCTTTTCTCAGTCCTGAGGCCCCTCAGGGTATGCCGCTGTGCGTAGCTGCAGAGGCTGACAGCTTGGTGGCAGGAGGCCTGTTTGTCTCCATCCATCAGGGGCAGAAGTAGTGGCCGATGGCTTGATGGCTGCAACTTCCTTTGTCTGCTGATATTGCAGGTGGTATTCCTTATCTATAACATGAATTGGATTTTCTTGATATTTTGTGAAGATACAGAAAAACTACAGACATACCTGGGATGAGTCTTATCTGAAACTGCAAATACCATTCCTGATTTCAGAGTATCGGTGTTATCTCTTTTCTAGCCCTCCATGTTTCCTATGGAGCAGAGGCTTTGCGAATGTCACTTTCTCATGTGCAGTGCTGGGCACATAATAAAACAGTGACCACCTTTTTCCTGAACTGAACAACTTGAGTGAATGGAATAGTTCTTATTTAGATCTCAGGTTGAATGCTACCTCTGTACAAGAAGTCCTCCCTGGCCACCTTACCTGTACACAGACCCCCATCACCGGCAGTTTCATTACCCAGCTTTACATCTCGTCTTAGAAATAACACTGACATTGTAGTCCATCTGTATTTACTTATGTATAGAATTTTGTTTATTTATTTACGGCTGCGCTGGATCTTCATTGCTGCATAAGGGCTGTCTCTAGTTGCTGTGATTGGGGCTGCCCTTCATCGTGGTCTGTGGGCTTCTCCCTGCGGTGACTTCCCTTTGTTGCCGAGCAGAGGCTCTATCTAGCGTGCAGGCTCATTAGTTGTGAGCATAAGCTTAGTTGCTCCGGGGCAGTGATCGAGGGCACTGTATACCCTCCAGTGGCAGGCAGATTCTTAACCACAGGACCACCAGGCAAGTCCCTATATTTGTTTATTTATCTTTCTTCCTCCTCTAGAAGATTGTCTCTAGGAGGGCAAGGGCTGTGTCCATTTTGCTTACCAATGTGTATGCACAGGTCCTTGGCATCTTGTGTTAAAAAGTGTGCTGTAGGTGTCCTTGATTGAATGAATGAAGATTCTTACCTGCTTGGAATAATGCTACTCAAAATGAAAGAAGCGATCACATATCACTTAGGTCCTATCCTGTCCCTGTGACACTAGGAAAATATTGAAGAGGTGGGAAGGAGGTGGTCTTTCTCATGCCCAGGACATCTTTTATTGAGAAAAGTTCGTTATGAGCTCTAGTTTACCTCCTTGTCTTTGCTGATGGAGTTTAGACCTCTGTTGCTTCATTGGTGTCTAAACAGCCTCTGGTAAATGTCGGTGTTCTATTTTACGTCTACTTCAGTACAAATGCTTCAGGGGTACCTTGAACACAATATTGGCTCTTAGGTTTCCTGAGAGCCTGCCATGTCCTATTTTTAAAACTCTCCAATGGGCACCAGTGAGAAATATCCTGAAACTGTCCACACTGACAGTAATAGAGATAAAGTGCCCAGATAGGTGGTATTGCCTCTTCTGATCGGATCTTATGCTAAAAATATAAGCACTACTGGGTTAAGTGAAAACAAATGATTTGGCAGAAACTTCAGAGAGGTTCCCTGGGGCTGAGGCTGCTCCCTGTTTTCAGTGCCGATGTCCTCTGCTCTTTGCATGCAGTGACAGAAAAAAACATGTACTCCAAATCGGAATGAGCTGACATCTTATCCTAAACACCAAGGGTTCTTTATGACCGCAGACAGCATACTTAACCTCTCCCTGCCATGGTTTTATCATCTTTAATATGACAGAATGGAGGCCTTTTTTTTCCAGAATGAGAATCCTTAAAAATGAGTCAATCCATGCAAATAAAGCACTCTGAGCCTTTCGGAAAGAAAATTCTTACAGTAAGATAAGACGTTGGTAGACTGGCCCTTCTGTTCATTGTTCTGATGAGCTTTTCCTACTGAGTAAGACGGCTTGCTGTCTGGTTGGGGAAACTGCTCTGGTGTGTTCCTTCCTGTCTGTCATGCACAACTAGTTAGATGTTTGTTCTAACTCTGGTCTAGTCATCTAGAAATAGAACCTGACTCTGACTACACTGAGAGCCGCAAAAACTCTTTGGAGAGGAAGGCAAGTATGCAGTCTACAGAGAAAGTTTTACAGCTCATGTGTGGGTCTCTCTGGGTTTCTTTTCAGCATAGAAAATGACCTGATTCTATTGAATTTCACTGTTAGGGTGGTTTCTTGTTTACCTTGAGCGGCAGCAAAGGCACCAGCTTGTAGATTGTGCCAGGAGCTGTATACAGAGTTTGGCTGTTCTGTTTTGTTTATTTCAAGGGGCAACCGTCAATTAGTCTGTGCAGTTAATGCAAAGCAAATCTACATTAGCCGTTTTCTGTGTCCCTTGCCTTCTATATTTCTGAAGATATTCCTCTTAGGTTTCCTAATTAGGGATTCTGATTTCCAGTGCCCCCTTTTTTTGCTGTCTTAGGCAAATTGAAGGTGGACAGCTGGAGACTAGGATTTTAACAGACTTTGGGGGAAAAAAGAACCCAAGCCTTTTATCTGTTTGTTCCTTTCCCTCTTAAACTCATTAAGAATATAGTCAGAAGCCTGATGCTACCTAGAACTTTTTAGAACATTGTTTTAAGTGTAAAGATAGCAACTGTCACTGTCCTGATGACAGGCATTAAATGGGCTGGTGGTTGATGGTAGTGGTGATGATAATGGTGATGATGATGGTTATCCTGTGACTCTGCCATCAACTAAGTCACATGACAAAATGTAAAAGGAGACAATTTGATCCTGATGAAAGTGTCTCTCTGCCCAGGGAACTTGTAATCGTGTTCCAAGCCCCAAATAGCTAGAGTTCCTCGAATCATCCATTCAACTTAAGAGAATGGCTGAGATCTTTTCAAATGCTATGTGAAAGTAATGAGCCTGGTCTAAGAAATCAGAAAACGTGGAACTACTTTAATCCATCTCTTAAATCGGTAGCAGAGAGTTTTTCTTTTTGTTCCTAGTAGAACATTGTAGCATTGAATTTCATAGAGCATAGATGTTACATCAGTGGGTCCTAATGCTGGCTGCCCATTGGGCTCATTTCAGGAACTTTAAGAATTACCTGTGTCCTATAACCTCAAGGATGCTCAGATTCTTGATTGTGTTCAGACCAGCTATGTTGTTTGTAAAGCTCCCCAGCTGGTTTTAAAGCACCATTAAGGTTGAGAACCACTTGTTGTGGCATTAACTGATTCTATAAGCTCAATTTCCCTCCATTTCTTTTATATTAATCTTACTGGATGATCTGCAGTAAAGATATCATAGAAATCCAAAAGAGATCCAAGAACCTCTGATAAAATTATGTTTTTAAGTCACGCATCAGTAGGCATTGAGACTTATGTCTTCTTTGTAATCTCTTGAATATGTATGTTAAATGTTATAGAAGAGGAAAAGTTTTTCCTCTGTCCTTCTAGCTTCTTTCATTTCAGTTCAGCTGCTAAGTCGTGTCCGACTATTTGCGACTCCATGGACTGTAGCACACCAGGCCTCCCTGTACATCACCAACTCCTGGAGTTTACTCAAACAATCGAGTCAGTGATGCCATCCAACCATCTCATCTTCTGTCTTCCCCTTCTCCTCCCTCCTTCAATCTTTCCCAGCATCAGGGTCTTTTCAAATGAGCAATTTCTTCGTATCAGGTGGCCAAAATATTGGAGTTTCAGCCTCCACATCAGTCCTTCCAGTCAATATTCAGGACTGATTTCCTTTCGGATAGACTGGTTGGATCTCCTCGTAGTCCAAGGGACTCTTAAGAGTTTTCTCCAACATCACAGTTCAAAAGCATCAGTTCTTCAGTGCTCAGCTTTCTCTGTAGTCCAACTCTCACATCCATACACGACTACTGGGAAAACCTTGACTAGACGGACCTTTGTTGGCAAAGTAATGTCTCTGCTTTCTAATATGCTGTCATGGTTGGTCATAGTTCTTCCAAAGAGCAAGTTTCTTTTAATTTCATGGTTGCAATCACCATCTGCAGTGATTTTGGAGCCCAAAACAATAAAGTTTCTCACCATTTCCATTGTTTCCCCATCTATTTGCCATGAAGTGATGGGACCAAATGCCATGATTTTAGTTTTCTGAATGTTGACTTTTAAGCAAACATTTTCATTCTGCTCTTTCACTTTCATCAAAAGGCTCTTTAGTTCTTCTTTGCTTTCTGCCATAAGGGTGGTGTCATCTGCATATCTGAGGTGATTGATATTTCTCCCGAAACTCTTGATTCCAGCTTGTGCTTCCTTCAGCCCAGAGTTTCTCATGATGTACTCTGCACAAGTTAAATAAGCAGGGTGACAGTGTACCGCCTTGACGGACTCCTTTCCCAATTTGGAACCAGTCTGTTGTTCCATGTCCAGTTCTAACTGTTGCTTCCTGACCTGCATACAGATTTCTTAGGAGGCAGGCCAGGTGGTCTGGTATTCCCATCTCTTGAAGAATTATCCACAGTTGGTTATGATCCACACAGTCAAAGGCTTTAGCATGGTCAGTAAAGCAGAAATCGATGTTTTTTTGGAACTTTCTTGCTTTTTCTATGATCCCACCGATGTTGGCAATTTGATCTTTGGTTCCTTTGCCTTTTCTAAATCCAGCTTGACCAACTTGAAGTTGACAGTTCATGTACCATTGAAGCCTGGCTTGGAGAATTTTGAGCATTACTTTGCTAGCATGTGAGATGAGTGCAATCGTGCAGTAGTTTGAGCATTCTTTGGCATTGCCTTTCTTTGGGTTTGGAATGAAAACTGACCTTTTCCAGTCCTGTGGCCACTGCTGAGTTTTCCAAGTGTGTTGGCATATTGAGTGCTTCACTTTCACAGCATCATCTTTTAGAATTTGAAATAGCTCAACTGGGATTCCATCACCTCCACTAGCTTTGTTCGTAGTCATGCTTCCTAAGGCCCGCTTGACTTTGCATTCCAGGATGTCTGGCTCTAGGTGAGTGATCACACCATTGTGATTATGGGTCTAGCTTCTTTGGGCAAGTGTAATAATTAAATGGACTTATGACAGTTTAGTGGGTGAAAGACAATTTTAATTACATGTGTATGGGACCGTCCATAAGAATCTGAGACCCATAGCCATCTGGTAGTTTTGGCCATCCTGAGCTAAGGAGAAGAGGAGCAGGGGTTTGGAGCTTTAAAGTGGAGAAGAAGGCAGTTCACATGGAGATGTTGTTTGCCATGCTCTGTAGAGATTGTGGTACTTGGAGAAATTTGGAAAAACAAAAAGACACAGGTGCTGTGTGCTCCCACTGACACCATACCTAGCCCACACTCTTGTAGTTATCATTGGTGATAGCTCTCTTCCTGGACCAAGCACCCTGTCTAAACTCTTTTAGGCAGTTAAAAGTGAAAATGTTAGTCATTCAGTCTTGACTGGCTCTTTGTGACCTCATGAACTGTAGCCTATTAAGAGGCTGTCAAAAGCTCTTCCAGAGACTTTGGGGCCTCAGTTGTCTTCTAGTCAGAATAATCCACATGCCAGAGTGGTACATTTCAGTTTAGTTCAGTCGCTCAGTCGTGTCTGACTCTTTGCAACCCCATGAATCGCAGCACGCCAGGCCTCCCTGTCCATCACCAACACCCGGAGTTCACTCAGACTCACGTCCATCGAGTCTGTGATGCCATCCAGCCATCTCATCCTCTGTCATCCCCTTCTCCTCCTACCCCCAATCCCTCCCAGCATCAGAGTCTTTTCCAATGAGTCAATTCTTCGCATGAGGTGGCCAAAGTACTGGAGTTTCAGCTTTAGCATTATTCCTTCCAAAGAACACCCAGGGTTGATCTCCTTCAGAATGGACTGGTTGGATCTCCTTGCAGTCCAAGGGACTCTCAAGAGTCTTCTCCAACACCACAGTTCAAAAGCATCAATTCTTCTATGCTCAGCCTTCTTCACAGTCCAACTCTCACATCCATACATGACTACTGGAAAAACCATAGCCTTGACTAGACGGACCTTAGTTGGCAAAGTAATGTCCCTGCTTTTGAATATGCTGTCTAGGTTGGCCATAACTTTTCTTCCAAGGATTAAGCGTCTTTTAATTTCATGGCTGTAGTCACCATCTGCAGTGATTTTGGAGCCCCAAAAAATAAAGTCTGATACTGTTTGCACTGTTTCTCCATCTATTTCCCATGAAGTGATGGGACCGTGATGCCATGATCTTTGTTTTCTAAATGTTGAGCTTAAAGCCAACTTTTTCACTCTCCTCTTTCACTTTCATCAAGAGGATTTTTAGTTCCTCTTCACTTTCTGCCATAAGGGTGGTGTCATCTGCATATCTGAGGTTATTGATATTTCTCCTGGCAATCTTGATTCCATCTTGTGTTTCTTCCAGTCCAGCGTTTCTGGGGGGAAGCTTATTCTGAACCCCTTCCATGTCTTAGTATAAGACTTGGGTTGTCATTAAAGTTTAGAATTTATGGTGATGACTTTGTTGTCATGTAGCTATAACACATGATATCTTATCTGCATATATTTTCAAAGTGTAGCCTTCTTTTTCTACCATTGATATTATTATAAATATAATCTTGTCACAGTCTTCATTTGTCTTATTTAAAAAAAAAAATATTCTAGCCTCATTGTTAGCCTAATCTCTTCCAGTTCCTTATTCACCTGAAAGTTTGGAATGAAAATGAACACTCTATTGACTATTATTCAGATTTCTTTTTTAAAAATGGATATTTAAGAACAGAAACTTTAAAATGACCATATAGCAGAGGAAGTTGAGCTTCTTGAAAAAGTATAAATTGTTTTGTTTGTCCTATTTCTATGTAAGCTCTGACCTGGATGGAAATGTGCAAACTCTCACCTGTGAAGAAATTCTCTTGTCCATCACACTGGTTGTTTCATTTATTCCAAAGTTTCCTCCAACCCCCAGTCCCCACCCCAGCCATGCAGAGCAGCGTGTAGTATCATGGTTCCTGGGCCAGGAATTGAACCCATGCCTCCTGCAATGAGAGTACATGTCTTAACCGCTGGACCACCAGGGAAGTTCCCCTCCCAACTCTTTGAGTGTCAGTTTTCCAGATCACAATAATCTTGAGGTCTTTTCCAATCTCAATAGTGAACATGGAAATATGCGCTGGTCCCTGAACAGGAAGACTCCTTATTTCTTGCTATCTCTTATCACTTATTAGAAAATATTCTCTAATAAACTGTTAGTGCTTAATGGAACTGAACTAGGACTCTGAATCCAACTTCAGCAGGGAACTGCTTCAAGGACCTTATGGCTAGACATTATCTCAGACCAATTGAATCAGAATTTTGTTTAGGGAGGGGAAGGTTTGGGAGTTAGATGAATGTATTAAAATTATCCAAGATACTCTGCTCAGAAAAAAATTGCTTCTCCCAGTATTATTACAAAAATTATTGTAGATTTTCTGCTGATAGTCTTGTAATTTGTTTCTAAATCTGGAATTGATCTTGACATAATTGTATAGGCTTACAATCTGACAGACTTCAGGATCTTTATTTTTTTCTAAATGGATAGTCAAGTATAAGTAGGTGAGTCAGTATAAGTAGGTGATTCTGATGTGAAGTTAGGGTTGAGAAGTAAATTCCCAATCCGTCCTTGACCATGCAGTCCATCTGATTTATTTTCCCTTCTGATTGTATTTGTTTATGTATTCAGTAAGCAATAAATGCACATCATGAATTATTTCCAGTCTATTCACAGGTACGCAGAGAGGAAGAAGTCTCCCTCCTCCCTTTCCCCTCCCCGCGCCACTTAGTTTTCCTTTACTTCCCAAAGCAATCACTCTTTGGTTTCTCAAATGTTCTCCTTCTGATTCCTTTTCAATGAGTCAGCTATATATCAATACTTCTTTTACCCATAGATCTTGGAGAGTGCCTGCAGCACCCTCTCGCTTGCTATTGGAGAATTTTCCAGGTCATTACTGTGAATTTCCAGTTATCCACTGCTTCTTCTACTTCTGTGATTTTTGTGTTCACTTTTAGTTACACCATTTCAGCCTTCAGTATTTCAGAAGAGACACCATTAGTCATGAAGGCCATGGGAGCTTCTCTACACTCCCCAACTTTCCTTAGCTCAACTGTGTAAGCCACATCAAATTTAAAATTATTTTCTGGATCTAAAAAATGAATGGCAAAGGAATAGGAAGACAACTGAAGTTATACTGAAAGATTTGGGTTTGATTTCTTTGGGAAATGCATTTTGTAAACGATGAAGTACTTAACAAAGTGGAGTTTTGTTATTGCGACTGCTGTTGGCCTCACCCTTATCGGATGCAAGATTCCAGGATACCAGAAGGGGTTAGGCATAACTATAGGAAGACTGACTTGCTCTAGGGATTGTAGCTGCTGACCACATTGTTAGATTAATCATTCATTCAGAAAAAGAGGAGCAGATTTTAGGCACAGAAAGGAAATGTAGAGAGTAAGATTAAAAAAGTAGCAGGTAGCTCAGCCCCCTCCCCGCCCCCCAAATTAGTTTCGTATTGTCCTTGACTTTTTTGACTTAAAAATGACTAATTAAGAGTGAACTTGAATCTGGCATTTTAAAAATCAGTCTTTCATAAGCAAGTGGCTCTCTAAAGATCTGGACAATGTAAATGTAAAAAATCAGTAGTTAGCCATAAGACAGAAAGTGGATGACGGCCCTCAAAATGTCTAATTAGGATAAATACGTGAAGGAAACACAGGTGGTCTTTAGTTTTGTTGTTTTAGAAAGTATTTGAGTTTTTGACATTTCTTTTCTTGTAATAGAATCAAGGCCTAAGTAACTGTTGGTGATTTTTCCAACTGGGAGAGAAGGTGTGTGTGACCTTGATTTACAAGCGATGACATGCCATATTTAGGTTTGTTTCAGTTGTAGGCAAACTTCATCTGAAAGACAGCAGATGGATATATTAATATTAAAATAATTGTATAGGTTTCATTAAGTGAGTTTTAAAAATTATTAAAGTGTTGTTGATTTATAATATTGTTAGTTTCAGATGTACAGCATAGTGATTCAGTATTTTTGCCTATTATATTTTGTTATAGGTTATTTTGAGATAAAGGGTATAAATTCCTATGTGATACAGTAAATCCTAATTGCTTATCCGTTTTTTATATAATTGATTGTATCTGTTCATCCCATACCGCTAATTTCCCCCTCCCAACTTCCTTTTTCCCTTGGGTAACTAGTTTGCTCTCTGACTGTGAGTCAAATTGGTGGAGCCACTATGGAAAGCAGTACGGAAGCACCTTTAAGAACTAAAAATAGAACTACCGTATGACCCAGCAATTCCACTCCTGGGTACGTATCTGGAAAAAATGAAAACGCTGCTTTGACAAGACACATGCACTCCCATGTTCTTAGCAGAACTGTTTGCAATAGCCATAAGGAGCCTGACCGCAGTGCAGGAGGCCCAGGATCGATCCCTGGGTGGGGAAGATCCCCTGGAGGAGGGAGTGGCTACCCAGTCCAGTATTCTTGCCTGGAGAATCCCATGGACAGAGGAGTCTGGTGGGCTACACTCTAGGGGGTCCCAAAGAGCCGGACACAACTGAGTGACTCACACACAAGATATGGATGTGCCTAAGTGCCCATCCACTGAAGATGTGGTATGTAATTATATAGTTTTTAAAGTCCGTGATTATCACTGAGATGGAACGTGACCATTTGAAGGTCCTTTAAAATGGACTGTTTGAATGTGGGGTCTGCTCTTGGGAGTTAATATCCAGAACTCTGCTGAGGGAAGATGTGCTGGGTGATTTTTACATCAGATTCAGTGGGGCAAGATGAATTCAGGTACTTGTATTAGGTTTGGATATACATTTTAAGTAGGATTGATGTGGCTGAGGAGTGGGCTGTACAAATGATTTATTTTCTCCAATAGATCCATTTGAAAAAAAAAAAAAAGTGTGCAGAAAAGCAATATATCATGAAGTGGATCAGCTAGTATAGCACTCCCTTCTTATTCTGCTTGAAGTAACGGGTCAAATACATATGATTTTTTTTTTTTTAATGACATGAGTCTAAGTGTTACACAGATAAATTTTCTCTTTTAAACACGCTAATGTCTTTTCATCTGCTTATTTATTATGACATGCGTTCACCTCTTGGTTATTAAATTTCCCTGTTGAAATGAAAACTGTCTCTTCATTTTAAAAGTGATTGCCAGAGAGACACCCCGGGCATGCTTATATTTCTCCTTTCGTATTTCTAAGTCAACCAACAAAAGAGTCATTATCCCAGATCCACAGATGTGAGGGTATCCAAGGCAGCATATTTGTGTCCCACTGTACGAGACTTTTGACTCTGATGTCTGGGTTCTAACTATGCTCATTTCCAGCTCCACTGAACAGCGCCAGGTGAGGTAGTTTTAATCAGGTGAGTGCATTCATTTCTTCTGGAAAGCCCGGAGCTGCTCTCTTTCCAGGCCCTAAGCCTGCTGCTGAGAGTGTCGAGTTTTGAAAACAGAGTTGGGGTTCAAACCGCTTTCAAGCTAATTGGTGTTGTATATTATCTTGTATATTCTATTTAATTAAAAACAAGTCTGTCTGTTCTTTTTGCTTCTCACTGCCCAGGGCTCACATCAGCGGTGTTCAGCGGTTTATTGTAGTCACCCCTGCCCCCCCTTAGTCTTCCAACAGCTATATCGCAGCCTCTGGGGAGCAGTTGTTATCAGAAATTCAACCTGTTCCCTTCCAGGGCTGGAGAGTTGCTGCCAGAATTTCATTTCATTTTTGTCCCATCTGCAGGTGTCAGAAGCTGGCTTCATACTTGACATGTAATGACATTTGGGGCATATTGTTTATTTCAATAGACATTAATGATGATTTTAAATCCTTTATTGCAGACCAGCTTTTCTACGTGCTATAGACCCCCCCATTACGGGCTGCTTGAGCACAGAAGTACCTCTGTTGAATTGAACCAATGCTAAAAGCTTTTTATCTCCTGTCTTCACAGTATATGATAGAATGCCATTCATAGTCTGGGCAGGATTCCTGATTGTGATGCCAACAAATAAACAAACCAAAAAAAGAAAATCAAGAAAAGGTGGGAATTCATAGAAACAAAAGCCGTCTCCCATTGCTATGTCATATCTCATCAATAGTATCGGTTTCTATATAAGACTACCATGATATATGTAGAGAACGAACTTGTTGCCAGGGGGTAAAGCAGGGGGTGGTGTAAATTGGGAGACTAGGATTGACATACACACATGACTACATATGAAATGGGCTTCCCAGGTGGTGTTAGTGGTAAAGAACCGACCTGCCAGTGGAGGAGATGTGGGTTCGATTCTTGTGTTGGGAAGATCCCCTGGAGAGGGAGATGGCAACCCACTCTAGTATTCTTGCCTGGGAAATTCCATGGACAGAGGAACCTGGTGGGTTAGAGTTCATGGGGTCACAAAGGTTTGGACACCTTGAAGCGACGTAGCATGCACGTATAAAAGAGAGAACTAATAAGAACCTTCTGGATGGCATAGGGAACTCGACTCAATACTCTCTAATGACCTATATGGGAAAATAATCTAAAAAAGAGAGGAGATATGTATAACTAAATCACTTTTCTGTGTACCTGAAACTAACACAACATTGTAAATCAACTATACTTTAATAAAAATTAAAGCAAACCAAATCTAACATATTAAATAGGGTTCTCACCAGCCGACTCTGGAATATTTGTCTTCCCTCTGTCTCTACAATGTCTTAAACGTTATGTCCAAAACTGTTGATACACATTGCTAGAATTTTCATGATTGAGTTGAGAAGGTGTTTGGAAGGGTGCCGGTGTACAGGTGTTAATATTTTCATATTTGGTTTCATGTGGACATAGCCTGAAAGCCTATGGGGTGGTGGATGGTCACTGACTTCTGCTAGGCATTGGGACTTTGAAAATGTGAACCCACTGTTTGGGTGCAATGGCAGAAGCTGCCAGAAGTCTTCAAGAATCATTTGTTAGTGGAAGAATCCACAGCTCTGCATGGTTCCCAAAATACAACCAAGAGTATCACAACAAACTGGCTCATTAGCACCTAGTTTTAAACTGCTGCACTTAAGCGACATCACTGCCTTACAGAGAGGGTGATACAAATCACGTGTGAGCTTCTGTGTAGCCAGAATTCTCCAGCATCACACGTCAGGCCAATTAAACAGCTGACTGGACTTCCTGCGGGGAGGAATCTCTTGCATCTCTGTGGCCGGGTAATGAAGGATCATTTCAGTAACTGTGTTTGTCATTCTCTCTCCCTTTTTTTGTTTCATAAGGAAAGAATTTGAAATTAAAGAACCTTGTGGAAGCTGTGCAGGTTTTATAAACACATATTTAATTTAATAGCTTTCACGATCCTGGTAAATAACTCACACACATCCTCTTGATAGGAGATTGAAGAATCAGCTCTGACCTCCTAGGAAACTTCTCATTAGAATCTACTGACACAGCGTCTTCTCTTACTCTTTCTTTCCCCTGTACTGATGCCCTTCTGGCTGTTGATAAAGGTAGTTGCCTATGTGATGCTGTTGCCTCGTGGATATCTCAAAGTAAGATGTGAACAGGGAACCCAGAATGAAATGGCTGTTAGCTCCATCCCATTGGAATACAGTTAGTCTGGAGTCTGAGAAGTTACAGCTCAAGAACAGATGAGCACATGTATTTGTGAAGATACCAGTTCCCCCTTAGGAAGCAGAAGGTGCTTCTTGTTTTCCACTTCCTCCCATAATAGCCTACAGTTTAGGATATAAGTGAGTGGAAAAGTCAAACCGATGTCCTATTAAATAGATCCATTCATATCGAGAGTTTTTTCTGGAGAGGCTGCTATTTCAGTACGTTGGAAGGGAGTGTGTATTTCTCTCATGCCTTAGTATAGAAAGGGTAGACCCCGGAGAGCTATAAAAATCAGCATTCTATAAAATGTCTGACAAGTCAAATGGGATACAGCTCAGAAATGATGTGTGACTCCTTTCTTTTGGAATTACTGGAGACTGACTCAAGTTAGAGCCTGGTCTCTGTGTCTTTCTTTGCAAGGATCTGGGCTCCATTGTGAAGGCTTACAGTGTCCCCTCTCCTACCCGCCAACCACCGTCTAAGGACTGTTTGCCACAAAGGGCTACTTTATCCACCATCTCCCTTTCTCCTCCAGTAAAATTTGTTTTCAGGAAAGGTTATGACATTAATCTGAGTATGTGTCAATGTTTTATTCTCTCAAAAACACAGTAAGTGTAGGTGAGAGAGCTGTGGCGTTTGGGTACCGGGCGTGGCTTCTGTGTACATTTGAAATGCCACAGGCTGAAATACAGTGTCCTCCTCCGCTCTGTACCAGGACAGAAGACTTGTCCCAGTTCTGCTAGCCTTGCCTGGAGAGTCCACTGTGGCATGGACCTCAAGACCTCACCTGTTAACTAGATTGGAAAGGGGAGAAGATAATTACTAGCATTGGGGAATACACAGGATTTAGGAAGGAAGACACTTTGGTGTCTTTACACTTCGGTATAAAGAAAGCTGAGTGCCGAAGAATTGCTGCTTTTGAACTGTGGTGTTGGAGAAGACTCTTGAGAGTCCCTTGGGTTGTAAGGAGATCGAACAAGTCAATCCTAAAGGAAATCAGTCCTGAATATTCATTGGAAGGACTGATGCGGAAGCTGAAACTCCAATACTTTGGCCACCTGATGTGAAGAACTGACTCACTGGTAAAGACCCTGATGCTGGGAAAGATTGAAGGTGGGAGGAGAAGGGGACGACAGAGGATGAGATGGTTGGATGGCATCAACAACTCGATGGACATGAGTTTGAGCAAGCTCCGGGAGTTGGTGATGGACAAGATGCTTCAGTCCATGGGGTCACAAAGAGTCGGACACGACTGAGCAACTGAACTGAACACTTTGGTGGCAAATACACGTCATATCCCCACTGAAGTGATTCATGGAACAAGTACAGCTCTTGTTTTTAGAGACTTTTAAATTATGTCTTCACAGCGGGAATTTGTTGTCATTTATCCATTTGTTATTTGGCAGCAGTGTTGTATGCAAACTAGTGTTGTAATTTATATGCTTCAATATTGATTGGATTATTCTTTTCTTATAAGCATGTATTTTTACAGCCAAAAATATGTATTTGTCAGATATATATATGTATACATGTGTGTATCCAAATAATTCCACCCTTCAGTTGTAGATTACTTTTGACTAAACATTTCTGTATCTTGTCATTTAGCTTTTAAATAGTGAGAAAAAAAACTTTAACTCAGCATTTATATACACACATGTGTATATGTATACACACACATATCTCCATGTATTCTGCAGTGGGCCTTTCTGAAAGACATTTTCACTGATGACCCATAAAAGACACAAGATAAAATCAGACTTTGAACAGGGTAATGTACCTTTTGCCTTCTTCATGTCCACTGATGGAAGACTTGTTCAACACTGACTTTCTGGCTGTTTTTACCTCTACAGAGGTTTTTTGCGTGTGGTTGACTGAGATTGTTGGAGCATAGAGACACCTACCCCTTATGCCCTCCGTGTCCCCAGCAGTTATAACAGACCTCACTGTGGCCTGTTTTTCGAGAGTGAATGGCTCAAGGTGACAGCTTCAGTTGGGCTGCTGATGGAACTCTATGGAAGCTGTAAGACAGAAGCATGTCTCATAGATAAGTGTCACACTGGTCTTGCTTAGAAATAAATCGGGGAGGACTAGGTTTCGTTGGGAGACCATTCTCTCAGCTACTCTTTGTCTTGCTGAGCAGAGGGTGTTTGAATCAGTCCTAATGTGAGAGGGGGTTTGACTCTTCTCTGAAGAATCGTCTTCTATTGGCAGTGATGGTCTAGAAACTTTGTTGCCCTGCCTAGTGGGAGACCATTCATTGGACCCCAGCACCCATGAATGGACGAATCCCCTCCATAATATACAGTGAAACATGATGACATGTTCCCATTAATGTTGTTTTTCTGTTGCCTTTAAATTTTAGGTACACAGAAAATTATTTGTTCATATTTAACTAAAATCACTGCCAGTTTTGTGTGCCTATAAATATGGATGTGGCTTGATGTCACTTGGAATAATAATAATTGGAAGACAAGCCCTGTCAATAAATTTATTGATTACACTTCCCTGTTGGCTCAGATGGTAAGGAATCTGCCTGCAATGCAGGACACCCAGATTCAATCCCTGGGTCAGAAAATTGAAGGAAATGGCAACCCTCTGCACTATTCTTACCTGGGAAATCCCATGGACAGAGGAGCTTGGTGGGCTACAGTCCATAGGGTCAAAAAGAGTTGGACTCAACTGAATGACTAAAACATACCTTACCTTTAAGTGCTTTATACAAATGATCTCATGTAGTTTTCATAACAACCACTAGAGGTACACAGCATTTTCTGTCTTTTGACATTTGGAAACTGGGATTGAGATGTAGTGATTTACTCAACCATCTCCAGTGACCATGCCCACTCATGTTCTAGGAAATTCAAGTGGCGAAGAGTACATGTGTCTTATTACAGGCTCTCCAACAAATACCCTACGAGGTGGACATATTTAAGCCACATGTTTTTGTGGCTTGCTTTGGATTACATGGTTACTACTTAAATGCTGGTCCTGGAATGCAGGTCTTGCCACCTTTCTTTCAATACTGACCTCCAGGACATCCCTGGCAGTCCGGTAGTTAAGACTCTGTGCTTCCACTGCGAGGGGCATGGGGAACTAAGATCCCACATGCTGAGCAGCGCAGTTTAAAAAAACAAAAAAAGGCTGACCTCCATCAAGTGAAAATGATGTTTTGCTTTTGAGAAGTGGCTGCAGTGTAACTAAGCCAGTGGGTTGCTGGCTTAGTCACTTTTGTGGCAGGAGGTAGTTCTATCTGCATGGGGAACTGTGCTTATAGTCCCGTTGATGATGCAAGAACATAGCAGGTGATTGTACTGAGCAGCGCACCTCCGCAGATTGTACTGAACCCTCCGCTCATACGCACAAGACCCGCTGTCACTGCTTGTGTGTCTTTAGGCAAGTTCACGGGCGCCGGGCTGGCCATGTCATGCCCTCTAGATGCCATGCTCCAGGCAGCCTCCTGACCCTCCCTCTGGACATTTCTCGTCTCTGAAATGTCCTCTCTCTTCCTGTCTGTCAGCTACTCCTACTCTTGATGATAGGGATCGACTCTTACACGTGAGCTGAAGTCTTCTTTCCTGATAAAACTAACTTTATTCCCATTAGAATGAAAACATATTTCTTTCCTTCTGTGGATTAATAGACCCATGGGCTTAGAAATTGACTCAGATTGTCATTGATGGGGTACAATACATAAGAAGGTGACAATTACTTGTGCTAACCCCAATTTAGGCAAGTAGCGATTGATCACCAGATTTGTGATGATGACAAATTTTTAATAGGTGTCGTATTTTGGAGACAAAGTCATTGGAAAATGTCTCCTGAAGGATGGAAAACTAGGTAGGCTCTTTTCCACAGAAGCATGCAGGGTGACTACTCTTGGCTTTAATTGAAACTAAAGAGCTCAAAGAAGCTGGCGTCAGTTAAGACATAAAATAGCAGTAAGGGTTTATAAACTGAAAGAAGTTAATAAAGAGGGTAGGAGCTCTGGGTGAGCTTGAGTGATTTCTTTCTGTTGTCCTTTTGTACGGATAATGAGGCAAGTGAGATAGTCAGTGACAAAGCGTACACTTTGAAAATGCAGAAGTCTATAGGACTGTAAGAAATAATTAATATAGTGTGTATATAATGAGGTAATTAATACAGTACCAGTGCCAATGTATAATTTTTAATTTTTTATTTACCTCATTAAAAAAAGGAACAAGGGAAAGTCATTTAATGATATATTTTATTTAACAGGAAGTATCCAAAATATTATCACTTCAACATGTAATCAGTCTTTTAGGATCACTCTAGTACTAAGTTTGGGGACTCTGGTGTGTCTTTTACATGTGCAACAAATTTCAGTTTTGTGTTTTTTTTAACAGTAGAAATTTGCCTGGAAAATCCCATGGACGGAGTCCCTGGTGGGCTGCAGTCCATGGGGTCATGGAGAGTCGGACACGACTGAGCGACTTCACTTTCACTTTTCACTTTCATGCATTGGAGAAGGAAATGGCAACCCACTCCAGTGTTCTTGCCTGGGGAATCCCAGGGATGGGGGATCCTGGTGGGCTACCGTCTATGGGGTCGCACAGAGTCGGACACGACTGAAGCGACTTGGCAGACTTCTGTAGTGTGTTTCAGTGTTCAGAAATTCCTTCAGTTATCTATTAAAATATCTTTGTGGATTTCCAGCTATTTTTTGTATCACACATAAATTTTTCATAGACACAGTTCTGTCACAGAGTAGGAATTTTTCTAGTTTTTTGTTTATATAATTTGGAACCTAGTTCGAAATGGCAAGAGCAGTACAATGAAGTTCTAAACACTCTTACTCAGATTTAATATTTGTTTGTTTTTTTATCCCATTTTTAACAAATTTCTATTTGGATTAACCATGTTTCCAGGGCTCAGTAACTCATGTGGTTACCATATTTGACCCAACAGATACAGGGTATCTGTCTAGAAATGAGATACAAACCCTGTGATTCTTGCGTGAGCTGCAAAATCTATAAAGCTGTAAAAGCCATAAACATTTTTACAAAATAGGCTTTCCTAGACTCCATTCATAGAGGCTTTGACTTGGTAAGCCTGTTAATGAAGCTCTGCAGGTGACTTTGGCAGTGACTTTCAGGGTCAGCTTCGCACACTAGCCTCCCCAGGGTGTCCTTAGGCCTCCTGCCTCTCTCCCGCTAACTGTTCTGCTTTTTAGGAAGGTAACTCAGCAGACAATAAACTTGTTTTTATATAAGCAAGGGATTAGCGTATTAGCTGCTGCAACTTAAACAGTGAGTTTCTAAGAGTGCTAACGTTTTCTCTCTGTGTAGCCCTTGGTTATGAGCTGGTGGTTGGTGGGGCTGATTGGGAGTTGGGGTGCACACCCTGCAGCATGTGGGATCTTAGTTCCTCGACCAGGGATCGAACTCGTGCTCTCTGAGTGGAAGCATGGAGTCTTAACCACTGTGCCGCCAGAGAAGTCGCGAGGGGCTATTTGTTTGGAGTGTGGGTGGTCGAGTACAGAGCTGAAACTGCCCCTCTTCCAGCAGAGCTGAGTGCTGGGGAAGTGGTCTTCCCTCTGTCTTCTGCCCTCTCGTATGTCCGTTATTTCTTAACTTGCTGCAGAGAAAGAGTCGGGAAAAAGGCAGACCTCTGGTGAGGTTCTGTTTCAGCCCCTGGCTAAATGCATTTTTCTCTTAGCTACCCTTTTAAGCTTCTTGGTGCTTCTGTTTATCCAGCCACAAATCGTGGGAAATGCTGATGTATATACCCTCGGAGACCCCCAGTTAAAACACTGCTGTGCTCAGTATGCCGTGTCACCTCAGGATTATGGTAAGCTACGGGAGTTAAGTAAGTGTTTATAGAAATTTGAACAAAGCTGTACTTGAGAAGGTCAAATTGACTCGCTCAAGGACAGCACTTTTTTCTCTAGGGCTCTGACTGCTGCCTGAGAACCAGTTGGCTTCCTCCTGTTGCCTGCTCTTCATGTCATCGGCTTCCTTTTCCTCTAGCCCTGCCCCTGCTCGCCACTTCAGAGAGATTCGGCGGGCTGTGTGTGTGAAGGCTTGCTTTCTAGGGACACTTCTGTGACCTGTTTTCTAACCCTCTCAGGGTTGGAAGAAACCTCAGAACCATTTGGCGAACCTCTAATATGATCTTTGCACATCTTTTTGTTTCTCCTGACGCTTAACCCTTTCATTTATTTTTTAGCTACCCCAAGAATGGGCATATCACCATCTCCTAAGGCAGTCCATTTCATGTCTAAACAGCTCATTTTCCCCTTTAATTTAAATGAAATGTTTATTTCTATAATTTCTACCCTTTGAATCTGAACAGGACAGCCCTTCAAGTACTTGAAAATAACGGTTTTGGCTACGGCTCTTTCACCGTCCACCAAATAGTTCACCTGCGTTTTTAGGCTAATTCAGAGTTCTTCCAAGTGTTCATCAGAAAACGTTCTAAATTTCTTTATTCTCCTCTGAATGGACTTCAGGGGGTGTATGTTAAGTGTGATACTTCAAATATAATCTGACCAACACAGATTTATAAAAGATGGATGAAATACAGAAAATAAAGGAGGAAATGAAAACCTATGTAAAGTTTTCTTTTCTCCTGTGCGTGATCGTAGGATTCACAATGTAGATTATAATCCTATGTTTTCCATGTCTTACATGCTTTATGAAGCCAAGTAGAACAGTGTGACCTTTCTTTTGCTCAATGTGCCTTCCTAGTATTACACTAGGAGACGTTTTCAGGTGGATATAATAAATAAACTACCCTATGATGGTCTTCTATAATCATCCATATGCTTGTGTTCTTAAGTTGAAGGCATCGTTCTCTTATTTGTATAGTGAGCATCCTTAAAACTATTAAAAAGTTGTATTTTTAACTTCAGAGTTTTGTTGCCACCACATAGCCATAGTGTTTGAAATTAAGCAGCAGGCAGATTTCGGCTGAATGGTGCAGGACCATTAGTGAGCTAGACCTCTGAGATGCATTCAGCTGCGTAGTGCTAACAGACTACTTAAGCCACATCATTGCCTGGCCTCTAGGGTGCGCGCCCAGTGGAAGACATTTATTTACAAAATTAAGAGCACAGCAAGTGAAAACCAAGGTTTTATTTAAGTCCATTTATTGACTCCTATTCTGCTACTATTTACTAAATTTCTCAGTGATGGAAGATGATGGGCAAGTGGATTCTTGCAATCACTTGGCTCCACTAAAAGTGGATACATCTTCCTTGATTTATTCCTTTTGCATTGACAAAGCAGCTTTTGCTAGAATTGGAGGTTATCCAGCTGTTGCTGGAGATAGTATGTAGAATTCAAGGTTTGTTTTTTGTTTTTTCCTTTTGAGTTCTTCTCTCAATTCTGCTTAATGAAATAAAACCTATAAAGAGAGGCTGGCATGCTTGGGATTCAGTGCCTGTTTTCACCTGTTTACCTAAGTCTCTTCTTGCTCTTCCAGTGAATATTCTCATACTGTAGGTGCACACATGCACGTGTGCACACACACACACACACACACACACACACACACATGTACATGCAGAGATGAACACAGATCTCCAAAAAAAACCGCACCTGTGATTATCTCTGATAGCATCCACCTAGTCAGAAAATAGAGTGAAAAGTCCAAGGATTCTTCAAACTGCCACTGTATTGTGTGTTAAATGCTATGTGCTGAAATGCTTTTATCATCAAAGAACTTCTCAACCTTTTTAGCAGGGTGGATGCCAAACAGAATTGGCTATCTTTGTCCACCGTCAACCTTGAGAGACAAAGGGATTTATACTGCTCTTTTACTGATTCATGTCAATGTATGGCGAAACCAATACAGTATTGTAAAGCAAAATAAAGTAAAAATAAAAATTTAAAAAAACTAAAATAAGAAAGAAAAAAAATTGTTTTATTCAAGTATAGTTAATTTCTAGTGTTGTGTTAATTTGTAAAGCAAAGTGATTCAGTTACATACACACACATACATACATACACACACACACACACACTTTTTTTTTCATATTCTTTTCCATTATGGCTTATCCCAGTATATTAAATATAGTTCCTGTGCTGTTTGGTAGGACTTTGCTTTTTATCTATATATGAACTGTTATATTTAATAGATTGCATCTGCTAATTCTAGACTCCCAATCCGTCCCGCACCCCCCTTGCCTCTTGGCATATGCTGCTCTTTGAAGAGTGGGTAGACATTTTAGATCCAACAGTGATGAAATGTGGGTGACCTAGGGAGGAATTGTTTATGACAGATGATTTCACTTAGCATCTTCCTGCAGCATAATTCTTCACTATGATTTCTTAACTCTTCCCCTTTCCTGTGCACTGACCACACTGGATTAATTCATTCTTGGTTCTCTTTGACAGTTTTGCCCTCCCTGATAACATCTCCAGTATGAAGTCAAATTGATCAAATCAGAGTTTTTTCTGGCATGTTCACAAGTCACATGCTTCTGAAGTACATTTGACTTTTCCTGCTAATTAAATTGTGAGACATTCTGTGCCAGGGCGACTTAGAGCTTTTGCATCTCAGTCTCGCGGATACCCTGGGTCTGGTGAGCGTATCATAGAATTGTAGTTTGCATTTTCAATAGCAAACTTTTTTTCCTCCCAAACTGTATCTTTTCTGGAAACCCAATATTTGGTATAGATAAATGAAATAGTTCGCAGGTGGGACTGAAGATGGATAGTCCACAATCCCAAGGCATGATATCCTGAGAAACTGGCTCATATGGTTTCTCTCTCATTCACTGACACAAGACTGAGAGACTCAAGGGTATGTCACAGCATATTTTTAATCCTGCTGCTTGCAGAATAATGGATGATGCTCCTTCCTGGCATGCTTGGACCCCATTAGGACACATTTTCTGTTGTGCAATGTGAGGAAACCATGCTGGTGTTCATAAACTTATGACTTCACTTCAGTGGCTTAGTCATGTCTGACTCTTTGTGAGCCCTGAACTGCAGCATGCCAGGCTTCCCTGTCCATCACCAGCTCCCGGGGCTTGCTCAAAGTCATGTCCATCAAGTTGGTGATGCCATCTAACCATCTCATCTTCTGTTGTCCCCTTCTCCTCCCACCTTCAAACTTTCCCAGCATCAGGGTTGTTTTCAGTGAGTCTGCTCTTCGCATCAGGTGGCCAAAGTATTGGAGCTTCAGCTTCAGCATCAGTCCTTCCAATGTATATTCAGGACTGATTTCCTTTAGGATTGACTGGTTTGATCTCCTTGCAGTCCAAGAGACTCTCAAGAGTCTTCTCCAACACCACAGTTCAAAAGCATCAGTTCTTCGCCCCTCAGCTTTCTTTATGGTCTAGCTCTCACATCCATACATGACTACTGGAAAAACCACAGCCTTGACTATGGTCAAACTATGACATGCACACATATGTAGACCACACACACACAAACACACAGTAAATTCTTGTTGGATATCCATGTACTTCATTAGATGCCTGAGGTCAGTTAACAGGTGTTTAAATCTTGATCATCAAGGACTCATCTATTAGAGTTTTCTGACAAGCTTAACTTGGGCAACACAAAAGAAAACAGAAATCTACAGTAGTGAGAAAGAGATGGTTCACTCATGGAAAACATTAACAATGCCAGAAACCAACACTCACTGGGGGAATGGTGGCTACATTTCTGACTATTCAAACTTTTTGTTAAAAGCTTTGATGCCTTCAAACCAGACGTAAATAATCATTGGAAAAGTAGGCAGTTTACAAAGGAATCTAATATGGTAATTGATTTGTCATTGAGAGAGTGGGAGGTGTTGCTAAGCTGGAGTAAATCTCTTTGCCCCAGTTTGCTAGTTAAATGGGAAATGTGGTAGCAATGAAAGTGAAATCTTTTGGCTATTTTATGCTTCATTTACATTTTATAAAACACACATCACAGTTGATTGTCAGCATGAATATGGACTGTGTTTTTCAAAAGCTATGTTTCCACGTTTTTTATTCCTTTCTTTGGTGATGCAAAACTGAGGTGTATTGGGAGTTAGTGGCATTAAGAAGTCAAAAAGTGGTGTGCTAGAGATTTTTAACTATAATTTTTCATAGAGATGGCAATAATCTGAGGCTATAAATTGAGCAGTTAATTGATTTTTCTCTATGTAACCTGTTCTTCTTAGATAAATATTTTAGCAGATAGTCAGTATTCTTGCCTGGAAAGTCCCAGGGACAGAAGAGCCTGGTGGGCTGCCATCTATGGGGTCGCACAGAGTCGGACACAACTGAAGCAATTTAGCAGCAGCAGCAGCAGAGTACCACTATCTTAGTATTTTATCTCTGTGGTAATGATCAAGGTGAATTTATTCTACTCAAATTGTTATTTACAATGTCAGTCTCAACATATTAGATCCTTATGCCAGGGCCTCTCTAAGGCATTGAACTTGAACCCTTCCTCAATTTAAATTATGATAATACTGTTGTTTTTATTATTTAATTTTGCAGCTTGAAAATATTCCTTGGGAAATGAGTTTCATAAGCTTATTCTACAAGTTGTAAAATAAAAATTTCCCATTTTGTCAGTGTTATCACAGTATAGTTTTTTTTTAAACAATAAACCATATCCATTTAAAGAGTACTCTTTTATGAGTTTTGATACCACCACAATCAAGTACAGAATGTTTCTGTCATCTCCAGATGTTTCTTGGTGTTTCTTTCTGGTCTATTCCTGTCCCAACCCTCGGCCTATGACAACTACTGAAATTTTTTTTTTTTTTCATTAGACAGCCTAATATTGAATTTGAATTTTAAAACTACCTTAAAAAATGTTGATACCCAGCTTTTTGCTGTTAGCAAATAATGGTAGAAAGAAAAATATAGTAAAAACAATATGCTATTTGGCTTTTCATTTGGAAAGTATACAGATTCCGTTAATACAGTAGATTGTTTATTAAAAACTTGAAAATAATACCTGAAAGCCTCTATTATGTCATCATTTAGAACTAACACACAAACTTTATGAGTTTATACCAAAGGATATTTTATGAATAAAGTACAAGGATACTGAACATCAGATAGTGAAAACAGTTTTGCACTATTTTGAGATGGTGGTACATAAGTTAAGTTTCACCCTACATTTTTATACTGCGTTTTGGTTTCCAAACTTAACACAATGTAATATTTAATTTAAAAGTAATTTCTAAATTGTGCTTTATCTCCAATAATAATAGATCTAATAAATTATTCTTAAAAGTGGCATGGCTTGCGTATATGTGTGTATGTTCAGTCATGTCTGAGTCTTTGTGACCGTATGGACGATAGCTCACCAGGCTCCTCTGTCCATGGACTTCTCCAGGCAAGAATACTGGAGTGGGTTACCATTTCCTCTTCCAGGGCATCGTCCAGATCCAGGGATTGAACTCACGTCTCCTACGTCTCCTGGATTAGTAGGTGGATTCTTTACCACGAAGCCACGAAGTGGCCTGGATCACTTGTTAAATCGAACAGCATAAATAATTTTCTGTGCAACTTATGATTAACTTTAAATACATAGAATATGAAAAAGAACTTTATAATATTTAAAAACATTGATTATAATTTAAACTGTCTTCTGTATTATGTCACAGAGGAATAATTAAGAGGATAGTTTCTGGAGTCAGGATGTCTAGCTTGGAATCCTGGATCTCTAATGTACCTGATGTATGACCTTGGGCAAATAACTTTTGGGCCCAGTACACTTATCTATAAAATAGGGAAAGTAATGCCAGTCTACATTATAGTGTTGTTGGGAGTATCAAACAAGTTTAGCCATGTAAAATGTCTGAAATAGGACCAGACACACAGAAGGACGTCTGTTACGATCATCCTTCCTGAAAATAGTTATTCTCCCAGTTTTGAAAATATTTTATTATGTCAGTTCAGTTCAGTTCAGTCGCTCAGTCGTGTCCGACTCTTTGCGACCCCATGAATCGCAGCACGCCAGGCCTCCCTGTCCATCACCACCTCTCGGAGTTCACTCAGACTCATGTCCATCGAGTCAGTGATGCCATCCAGCCGTCTCACCCTCTGTCGTCCTATTTCCTCCTGCCCCCAATCCCTCCCAGCATCAGGGTCTTTTCCAATGGGTCAACTCTTCGCATGAGGTGGCCAAAGTATTGGACTTTCAGCTTTAGCATCATTCCTTCCAAAGAACACCCAGGGCTGATCTCCTTCAGAATGGACTGGTTGGATCTCCTTGCAGTCCAAGGGACTCTCAAGAGTCTTCTCCAACACCACAGTTCAAAAGCATCAGTTCTTTGGCGCTCAGCCTTCTTCACAGTCCAACTCTCACATCCATATATGACCACTGGAAACACCGTAGCCTTGACTATACAAACCTTTGTTGGCAAAGTAATGTCTCTGCTTTTGAATATGCTATCTAGGTTGGTCATAACTTTTCTTCCAAGGAGTAAGTGTCTTTTAATTTCATGGCTGCAGTCACCATCTACAGTGATTTTGGAGACCCAAAAAAATAAAGTCTGACACTGTTTCCACTGTTTCCCCATCTATTTCCCATGAAGTGATGAGACCAGATGCCATGATCTTCGTTTTCTGAATGTTGAGCTTTAAGCCAACTTTTTCACTCTCTTTTTCACTTTCATCGAGAGGCTTTTTAGTTCCTCTTCACTTTCTGCCATAAGGGTGGTGTCATCTGCATATCTGAGGTTATTGATATTTCTCCCAGCAATCTTGATTCCATCTTGTGCTTCTTCCAGCCCAGCGTTTCTCATGATGTACTCTGCATAGAAGTTAAATAAGCTGGGTGACAATATACAGCCTTGACGTACTCCTTTTCCTCTTTGGAACCAGTCTGTTGTTCCATGTCCACTAACTGTTGCTTCTTGGCCTGCATACAGATTTCTCAAGAGGCAGGTTAGGTGGTCTGGTATTCCCATCTCTCTCAGAATCTTCCACAGTTTATTGTGATCCACACAGTCAAAGGCCTTGGCATAGTCAATAAAGCAGAAATATTATGTCATAGTTCTATAAATCAGAAAAGCTTGGGGAACACCCCACTGAAATATCTGTAATCCTTATTCTCTTAAATATATATGAACATATGTTTATACACAGACATAAATATGCTTATATGTACTCTGTGTGTGTCGATGTATGTATCTTTTGTTTTCGCTGGGCTGGGTCGTTGCTGCAGTGCTGAGGCTCTTTGTTGCAGCACGTGGACTTTCCCTAGTTGTGCCGTGGCTTCTCCAGTTGCAGTGCCTGGACTTCGTTGCCCCACAGAATGTGCAGTCTTAGTTCTCTGACCAGGGATTAAACCCATATCCCCTTGCACTGGAAGGCGGATTCTTAATCCCTGAACCTGCAGGGAATTCCCTCATTCTCTTTTCTTATGAAATATTTCCTCCCTTTCTGGCTTTATGGTACTGGCCAAGGTGCAGAAAAGGCCCTGTCTCTTTTTACTGTGCGATTTTATCCTGAACACTTCAAACTAGAATCTTTTGGGTTAGAGCATCCTGGAGTTAGTGCATAATTCTATGAAATCAATGTTGTCCACTTGGTAGTAGAAAAAAGGGAGGCATGTTTGATGATAGAAAGATGTGGGAAAGTGGGTCACTTGTCAGTTAAATAACAAACCATCTCTTATCACACTTGGATTGAAACCACATTGTGTATATTTTTCATATTTACATAAGAGTAGCAGTTTCTAATTTCTTGGTTCAATTTGCCAAACAGTTGGCTGTCCTGCCTGAGTACTTTTGATCTGCAATCACTTTCAAGAGCAAAGCAGCTTTGCCTAGTGCCAGGAACAATTAATTTCTCGAGACACTAATAAAGGATGTTTCACTTGGTTGCACGAGTTAAATAGTGAGTTTGTAGTCAAACAAAAAAACATATAAACAAACAGAACAGATACTCACAAATTATTTGATTTCTAGAAGTCAGTGCCCATGAGTTATATGTTGTTATATTCTTAAAAATTAATAGTGTTGGCATATATTAGGCACAGAAATTCTTATGTAATTAAATTGACTAGTTGATTTCCAAAGCAGATTTGGAAAGCTGAAATTTATCCTCATTGACAGTCTTTTTCCCATGAAGATTTAGATGATAAAAGTCTATTGGTATGCCAAATTTCTCTAAAAATAGCAATAATCAAATTGTAGAATGGGTAACCTAATGTAGTGGTGAGGGCTCATGATGAGATCATTCTACCTGGTCAATAATATTCACAGGCACCTTGGAATTTCCTGTTTTATCTCAAAATGGATATGCCCTTTCTTCATTTGTTAAGGATATAATATTGAGTCTTAAATTATTTATAATATTTTCCATATGGATTTTCTAAAATTTCTTTTTGGTTTATGATGTGGATAACATACAAGTAGAAAAAGTCACCAATTAACTCCTAAAGAAGGAAATAGTACTTTATACATGTTTAAGTGTGTAATTTTAATCAATCTCTCCCAGTAGAAACAGTCATAAAAATTAATTCTTTTGTGAAAGACTAGTATTAAAAATAGTTGTGTAATTGTGACATCTCCAGGGGGTGCATGTACTGTGTTTATGATTTCAAATGTCTTGGAGGCAGTGATTTCAGATTTAATATGAGGCTCCCCTGAAGATACCAGTTCCTTTTAGAGGATTTTTGTGTTTTCTAATTCTGTTTCCCTCATAGTACTGAAACATAGAAATGAATTTAATACCATTTTAGTGAAAATATAGCAAGTTCTACTAATAAGATTCTATGGTTAAATTTTGATTTTGAAAGCTATCAGTTGTTGCCTTAGAATTATTCCAAAATGAAAATATCTTTGGGGGAGATGTGGAAAATTAAAAGGAGTAGTTTTAAAATTATTTTAATTTTAAGCAAGAGCTGTGTAACAACAGAAATCATCTCTTTTTAACTTCTGAAATTAAAATGTGGAACAGTTACTTTTAGCTTTTTTTAATAATATTTTTTTTTTTTGAGAAGGAACTGTTTTCCCAGAAAGAAGATTACCATTTTTCTTTCTCGAGTGTCTTCTCCTCTTCCTCCTTGCATAATTGTGATTCTCTTGCTCTAAATCTTGGATGATTATCTGCTAGTAATCTACTATCATACTTCTGCATGTGGCTGTTCAGTTTTCCCCACACCTTTCAGTGAAGAGACTATCCCTCCATCATTGTACACTCTTGCCTTCTTTGTTGTAAAGTAATTGGTCACAGATGTGTGGGTTTATTTTATTATGGGAATCTCCTTTCCGTTTCATTGATTAATGTGTCTGCTTTTATGCTAATACCATACTATTTTGATAACTACAGCTTTGAAGTGTAGTTTAAGGTTAGGCTGCACGATGCCACCAACTTTGTTCTACTCTGGGCTTCTCTGGTATACCAGGCAGTAAAAAATCTGCCTGCAATGCAGGAGACTCAAATTTGATCCCTGGGTCAGGAGGACCCCCTGGAGAAGGGAGTGGCTACCCATTCTAGTATTCTTGCCTCAGTTCAGTTCAGTCGCTCAGTCGTTTCCAACTCTTTGCAACCCCATGAATCACAGCACGCCAGGCCTCCCTGTCCATCACCATCTCCTGGAGTTCACTCAGACTCACGTCCATCGAGTCCGTGATGCCATCCAGCCATCTCAACCTCGGTCGTCCCCTTCTCCTCCTGCCCCCAATCCCTCCCAGCATCAGAGTCTTTTCCAATGAGTCAGCTCTTCGCATGAGGTGGCCAAAGTACGGGAGCTTCAGCTTTAGCATTATTCCTTCCAAAGAAATCCCAGGATTGACCTCCTTCAGAATGGACTGGTTGGATCTCCTTGCAGTCCATGGGACTCTCAAGAGTCTTCTCCAACACCACAGTTCAAACGCATCAATTCTTCGGCACTCAGCCTTCTTCACAGTCCAACTCTCACATCCAACATGACCACAGGAAAAACCATAGCCTTGACTAGATGGACTTTAGTTGGCAAAGTAATGTCTCTGCTTTTGAATATGCTATCTAGGTTGGTCATAACTTTTCTTCCAAGGAGTAAGTGTCTTTTAATTTCATGGCTGCAGTCACCATCTGCAGTTTTTTTGGAGCCCAAAAAAATAAAGTCTGATACTGTTTCCACTGTTTCCCCATCTATTTCCCATGAAGTGATGGGACCGGATGCCATGATCTTTGTTTTCTGAATGTTGAGCTTTAGGCCAACTTTTTCACTCTCCTCTTTCACTTTCATCAAGAGGCTTTTTAGTTCCTCTTCACTTTCTGCCATAAGGGTGGTGTCATCTGCATTCTGAGGTGATTGATATTTCTCCTGGCAATCTTGATTCCATCTTGTGTTTCTTCCAGTCCAGTGTTTCTCATGATGTACTGTGCCTATAAGTTAAATAAGCAGGGTGACAATATGCAGCCTTGACGCACTCCTTTTCCTATTTGGAACTAGTCTGTTGTTCCATGTCCAGTTCTAACTGCTGCTTCCTGACCTGCACACAGATTTCTTAAGAGGCAGGTCAGGTGGTTTGGTATTCCCATCTCTTTCAGAATTTTCCAGTTTATTGTGATCCACACAGTCAAAGGCTTTGGCATAGTCAATAAAGCAGAAATAAATGTTTTTCTGGACCTCTCTTGCTCTCATGATCCAGCAGATGTTGGCAATTTGATCTCTGGTTCCTCTGCCTTTTCTAAAATCAGCTTGAACATCAGGAAGTTCATGGTTCACGTATTGGTGAAGCCTGGCTTGGAGAATTTTGAGTATTACTTCACTAGCGTGTGAGATGAGTGCAATTTTGTGGTAGTTGGAGCATTCTTTGGCATTGCCTTTCTTTGAGATTGGAATGAAAACTGACCTTTTCCAGTCCTGTGGCCACTGCTGATTTTACAATTTTGCTGGCATGTTGAGTGCAGCACTTTCACAGCATCATCTTTCAGGATTTGAAACAGCTCAACTGGAATTCCATCACCTCCACTAGCTTTGTTCGCAGTGATGCTTTCCAAGGCCCAGTTGACTTCACATTCCAGAATGTCTGGCTCTAGGTTAGTGATCACACCCTCATGATTATCTGGGTCGTGAAGATGTTTTTTGTACAGTTCTTCTGTGTATTCTTGCCACCTCTTCTTAATATCTTCTGCTTCTGTTTGGTCCAGCCTAGACAGCATATTAAAATGCTTGTCAGACATTACTCTGCTGACAAGCATCCATCTAATCAAAGCTTTGGTTGTCCAGTAGTCATGTATGGATATGAGAGTGGACCATAAAGAAGACTGAATGCTGAAGAATTGGTGGTTTTCAACTATGGTGTTGGAGAAGACTCTTGAGAGTCCCTTGAACAGTAAAGAGAGTCCATCCTAAAGGAAATCAGTCCTAAAGATTAACTGAAAGGACTGATGCTGAAACTCCAGTACTTTGGCCACCTGTTGCAAAGAGCCGACTCTTTGGAAGATACCCTGCTCTGGGAAAGATTGAAGGCAGGAGGATAAGGGGATGACAGAGGATGAGATGGTTGGATGGTGTCACTGACTTGATGGATGTGAATTTGAGCAAGCTCTGGGAGATAGTGATGGACAGGGAAGGCTGGCGTGCTACAGTCCATGGCGTTGCAAAAAGTCGGATACGACTGAGCGACTGAACTCCTATGAACATAGGGTTACATGTATATTTTCAAATTAGAATTTTCTCTGGATGCATGCCTGTGAGTGGAATTGCTGGATCTCATACTGGATCTTTTTTGTTTGTTTTTCAGCATTTTGAGGAGCCTCCATACTGTTTCCCATAGTCCCTGCAAGTGAAACTATTTTTAATTGCATGTTTAGTACCAATATTGAATGTTGTTCAATTCCCTACTATCATTTACTATAACAGACTTCATTAAAGACATCTCATTTTTCATGCTTCATTATTCTAAGTGACAAAGCATGCCCTCAAGGGATTAGGATGGATATTGCATATATAATTTTCATTATAAAAGTCTAAACATATGGCACAACTCTTAGGTATTTCCTAGAAAAATGTCACATTTTGCTGATATCAGTGGCTTCTTGATTTAATATATTACATATCTTCTCTAAAATTGAATAAATAGATGATACATCTGTAAGATATGGATGCAATAAAAAAAGTAATCCTTTTGATCTGTGGAGAATGATGAGTGAAGTTCTTATCTGGCAATAGATAGACAAAACAGGTACTCTTCCCGATATCTATCAATGTTAAGGGAAATAAAGCAACATTTATAGATGATTGCTGATAAATACTCATTAAATGCTATAGACCATGAAATGTGCTAATAGCTGTTTTAGGGTTAAATTGAATCAACATTCATATACCTGAATGGTATGTTATTAGCTTCCCGTAATGTCATTCAGTCTCCTCTCTTCTGAGCTACGCCTTGTAATGGTACCATTAGACAATATCAAAAGATCTTACAGGAAAGAGACCTGTAAGAAATTTCAAGTCTACTGTCAAGATGCTGTTATGATCTTTGTTCATGGGATTGTAGTGCCACTTCCGTGAGTTTCCTTGAGGAGAGATGGTTTACTGCTTTCTGAACTTTAATATCAGGAACAGTTGGATGTCTTCTGAGCAGTTGATTTTTTGTCTTGTAATGGATCCCTGGTTTGTAAACTGATTAGCTTTCTCTAATGGGAAGCCAAAATACTGCATTGTATGTTAACTAACTTGATATTACAGTTATATATGGCTCCTTTTAAGACCTTATTTCATGTTTCTCTACTTTCCCCCCTATTTCTTCAGATGTATGTTATCTTGGCATATTTTATTTTTTTTTAATTGAAGTATAGCAACATTTAAAAACTCATGTGAAAAAGAAAAGATTAAATGAAGTTAGTTTGTAGAGTGCCTTCACGATGCCTCAATAGTGCCCATGATTAGGAAAATCTTAAAATGTATCATTCAGACCGAGTCTGCATTGATGGTTAAATGGGGCACTATTAATAATCATTGTAGGACAGTCAGCGTGAAATCAGGTCTGTCGTAGGCAGAGATGTATGGTTACCTTGTATATAGGAAACCATAAACGCCTTTACACTGATGTGTGCTATCAAGGATCTCTCTGTACATGTTCATATATATATATGGATATGTGCACACGTGCTTAGCCGCTCAGTCGTATCCTACTCTTGTGACCCCATAGACTGTAGCCACCAGGCTCCTCCGTCCGTGGGATTCTCCAGGCAAGAATACTGGAGTGGGTTGCCATTTCCTACTCCAGGGGATCTTCCTGACCCAGAGATTGAACCCAGGTCTCCTGCATTTCAGTCAGACTCTTTACCGACTGAGCTACAAGGGAAGCCCATATATGTAAATATGTACATAGATAAACACATGCATATACATTTTTTTTTTTTTTTTTGCTGAGACTACTTAACATAAGACAGTCAAACCACCTTTACTGGGAGATTTGCTTTGATCCTGGTTTTCACATAATCTGACTTGGCAAAGTCTTTAGCAAGTAGGAAGATTTAAAGTACAAGGCTGAAATTTAGGTTAAGACTTTAGTTAATTAATGATCAAGAACATACAAGGTAGAGAATCAGAGCTAGAGAATTTGGGGTATCAGTTTCTCCAGGAGTAGGGAACATTTATCAGAAGCCCATTTACCAGAATTAGGGCATGAGGTTATACTCGAATGTCAGGAAATGCAGAGGTCTGGTCTGACTTTAGAGAAGGCAGAGCTAAGCTTGTATTTGGGACTTGAGAGAGCTCCGTTTAGGGAGTAAAGGGAGGCAGAAACTGGAAATCTGAGCTGGTGAATGAGACAGTTCAGTTCAGTCACTCAGTCGTGTCCAGCTCTTTGCGGCCCAATGAATCGCAGCACACCAGGCCTCCCTGTCCATCCTCATCTCTCAGAGTTCACTCAAACTCAGGTCCATCGAGTTGGTGATGCCATCCAACCACCTCATCCTCTGTCGTCCCCTTCTGCTCCTGCCCCCAATCCCTCCCAGCATCAGAGTCTTTTCCAATGAGTCAGCCCTTTGCATGAGGTGGCCAGAGTACTGGAGTTTCAGCTTCAGCGTCATTCCTTTCAAAGAACACCCAGGGCTGATCTCCTTTCGAATGGACTGGTTGGATCTCCTTGCAGTCAAAGGGACTCTCAAGAGTCTTCTCCAACACCACAGTTCAAAAGCATCAATTCTTCGGCGCTCAGCTTTCTTCACAGTCCCAACTCTCACATCCATACATGACCACAGGAAAAACCATAGCCTTGACTAGATGGACCTTTGTTGGCAATGCCTCTGCTTTTCAATGTGCTGTCTAGGTTGGTCATAACTTTTCTTCCAAGGAGTAAGCGTCTTTTAGCCTGGGTTCAAATATTGATTTTGCCAAGCTGAGTGACCACGGGCAAGTTAATTAAACCATCTGAGTCATCTTTCTAGATTGTATAATGTAGATAATAATACCTGCCTCACAAATTGCTTTAAAGATGTGAAAAGTACTTAAAATAGTGTCTGCTATCCAGTGGGATCTCAGTAAATAGTGATTGTCATCGTGTTCCAACACAGTGGCTATGTTCTCAGGCTGATCCATTATGTGCTATGATGAATAAAATAGCACGAGGGTAACCTTTTCTTAATTTGGAGGAAACCCAACGTGATTGGATTATTCTCAGTTGGCAGTTTCCCTGAGATCGATGTTTCCAGCCTTTGGTGTTTACTACTGCTTGTCTGCCAGTGGGCGGCAATAGATGACAAAATAAACGGATGAACAGTATCAGTATTTCATATTCTTCCCAAATCAAAACAGCCAAGTGTTTCACCGTTTGGGTGAGTTTAAGAACCCATGCCTGGTTTAGAACCCTGTGTCTGGAACATTAGTGCTGTTTGTTTTAACAGAAATCTCTTGGGCCCATGGAAAGGCAGCTTCCTCAATCCCTGGGCTTTATTTTTTGCTGCCTGAACTGGGATTGGTTGGACAGAAGTGTATCTGAGATCCCTGTCATTTCCAGGAAGGGCAGGCATCATTTGCCAGCTCTGGGAAGTCTTTTCCTAGGATAGTTTCCTAAAAAGCAAAAAAATAAAATTAAAAATAAAAAGTATAACTATGCTGAACTCCTCACTAATCAGAGTGTCAGCAGTCTTTTAGGCTGGCATAATTAAAGGTATTCAAAGGGAGGCAGGGGAATTATTTCCAGTTGGAAGAAGATAGATCCAGTTGTACGATGCAGGGATATAGAAGGTCACAAGGCAGATATCTGCAGCTGAAGAGTCTTTTCCTCCAGCTACTCACTAATTCTCACTGTTTTCGAACTATGGTTGTCCCCAAGTTCAACTCTGTCACTCTGATGACCTGTATTGCTGAGAAGTAGCAGCAGGCCCCAGGGGCCTCTAACGAACTCTCTCGTTTCTCTTGGAGAAATGTTTCTTCATAGGTAAGAAACTAAGCATCGCTGTCTGGGCTTATCTGAGATCCTAAAAGCCCTCTGAATGTGTGTTGATGGCCTCATTTTAAAGTCCCCAGTGCATCCTTGGAGCACATCACAGGGACATAAATCACTCTTAGAAAGTACATTCTTCCAAACTCTGTCAGCCCATGTCTCTCAGAAAATACATTCACTTTTGGCAGCTGTTTATAAAGCTTGGCTTTATGAAAAAATAATAGTAGTAAACGGGGAGCTAAAGATGTTTGTATTCTCTGTCTCTCTTTTTTTTAATTTATATTTTCAGCTGGTATCCAGGCAAACAGTCTCATGACTGCTTCCATTGGTGGCTTTCTGATGCATTCAAGGCTGTTGTTAAATTTGAATCACACTGGACGTAGAAGCCCTCTGGACGTAGAAGCCCTCTCAATCTCACCTCCTCCATGTAGCCTTCTGTGGGTGCTGTTTATTTATTTATGTATCTATCAAGATTTATTTGTTTTTCCGCTGTGGCGGTTCTTCATTGCTGCGTGTGGGCTTTCTCTAGTTGCAGCGGGCAGGGGCTACTCTTCATTGTGATGCGTGGGCTTCTTCCTGCAGTGACGACTCTTCTGGAACATAAGCTCTAGGGCGAGGGCTCAGTGGTTGTGGCACACAGGCTTAGTTGCCCTGCGGCACGTGGGATCTCCCCTGACTGGGAATCGAACCAGTGTCCCCTGCATTGCAAGCTAGATTCTCAACCATGGGCCCACCAGGGAATCCCCCTTGGCTACTCTTGCCCTGATTAAAGACAAGAAATATCAATGCTCATGGCGGTGCTTTGCAGGTTTAGTTGCCGTTGGCAGTTTTTGTCTTCGCTAAACCACTCGGCCATATAAAATGTTTGTCACAGATTAATTTGTATATGTTCTTTGATTAACGACTGCTGTGTTTGTCTTCCTAGTGTTCTTCATCCATGCGTTTTGTAATAAATTGTTCGGGGATTCATACATGGTGATCTTATCACTATGGCTACACGAGAAATGTTCGCAAATGAGGGCAAGGACCAGATTGTATCTGCTCCCTTAACTAATGTTTAGTAAGGGTCTGCTGCTTAGATGTTTTCTGAAAATGTTGCCTGGTAAAAGATGGCGGCTCTTCAGGGCACACAATTTCCTGTTGGTATAAATAACTTCCCACTCTCGGCCATGAGCATTTGGTTTTCTTGTGCAAGAAGATCTTTGTCTTATTAATAACTTTATTGAGGTATGATAAACAAGTAAACGGTTTCACATATTTAATGTGTACAAGTTGGGGATACGTATGTGCCTGTGAAACCATCACTGACATCAAGGCCATAGACGTAGCATTACCAGTAAATGTTTCCTGGCATTCCTTTATTATTACTTTTTGTGTGGGTCTTTGTAAAGATTACCCACTTGGAAAATTGTAAGTGTACAGTACAGTATTGTTAGCTCTAGGCACGATGCTGTGTAGTAGCCATGCCTAATTTATGGATCTTGTATAATTGTAACTCTGGGCCCTTTGCTCATCTTTCCATTTGCCCCTCCCCTCAGCAACTGGTTAAACTTTGCTTTTATGAGATTAACTATTTTAGATTTCATGACTATGTGAGATCATGCAATATTTTGTCTTTCTGTGTCTGGTACATTTCATATAACGTCCTCCAGGTTCATGTACGATGTTGCAAAAGGCAGGATTTCTTTCTTTTTTAAGGCTGGATGTTATATGTGCAGTGAATTTCTTTATCCATTCATCCTTCAGTGAACATGTAGGCTGATTATATATCTTTGTTGTGAATCACACAGCAGTGAATGTGGGATTATAGATGTTTCTATAGTAGCTGTGTCAATTTACATTCACACCAACAGTGTACAAGGGTTCACTTTTCCCCACATCTTGCCACACTTATTTTTTTACTTTTTAAAAATAGCCATCCTAACTGGTGTGAGGATGTGGGGTTTTTTTTGCATTTCTCTGATGATTAGTGGCATTGAGTACCCTTTTAAATACCTGTTGGCCATTTGTTTGTTCTCTTTAGAGAGGAAAGAAAATTGTTAGCCACTCAGTTGTGTCCAACCCTTTGTGACCCCATGGACTATAGCCCACCAGGCTCTTCTCTCCGTGGGATTTCCCAGGCAAGAATACTGGAGTGGGTTGCCATTTCCATCTCTAGGGGATCTTCCTCACCCAGGGATTGAACCCTCCTGCATTGGCAGGTGGATTTTTTTTTTTTCACCACTAGCACCACCTGGGGAGCCCTTGGTTATCAGAATCTTACGAAATCGTGACTAGTTTCAAGACAAAGCAAACATCTCAGTTGAACACCCTTAAATGAAAATGGCTTTGAATTTTAAAAAAAAAAAAAAAAACCAGAGTTTTGGTCCCATGTCTAAGGAGGTCTTCATATAACTTATTCATAGAAGAATATATTTAAATTTTCTTGCCTATCCATACTCTTAAATACTCAGAAATAGCTTATGCTCTTTAATAATAACTTATTTTGCTGATCAGAGATAAAGTGTTTGCAGTAGTTACCGTAGCTTTTAGATCATATGAGCCTGCATAATTCAAGGAATTAATTGTGTTTGTAAATTGAAACTCTGTTACACATTCAAACACACACACACTATGCTTAAGTATTTTAAAGTGTATTACAGGCTTCCCTAATGGCTCAGTGATAAAGAATTCACCTGTAATGCTGGTGACACAGGTTTGATCCCTGGGTAAGTGAAGATTCCCTGGAGAAGGAAATGGCAACACACTCTAGTATTCTTGCCTAGGAAATTCTATGGACAGAGTTGCCTGGTGGGCTACAGCCCAAAGGATTGCAAAGGGTCAAATACGATTGAATGATGAAGCACACTCAGACATCACAACACCGTTTTATAATTGGAGTCGTTAGTCTCAGAGGGGTCGAGCAGTTTGTCTTTGATTTAACAACTAGTAGTTGGTTTCATCCATCTCATCAGAACTGATTCAAATGTATTCTTTTTAATGGCTGAGTAATACTCCATTGTGTATATGTACCACAGCTTTCTTATCCGTTCATCTGCTGATGGACATCTAGGTTGTTTCCATGTCCTGGCTATTATAAACAGTGCTGCGATGAACATTGGGGTACATGTGTCTCTTTCAATTCTGGTTTCCTCAGTGTGTATGCCCAGCAGTGGGATTGCTGGGTCATAAGGCAGTTCTATTTGCAATTTTTTAAGGAATCTCCACACTGTTCTCCATAGTGGCTGTACTAGTTTGCATTCCCACCAACAGTGTAGGGGGGTTCCCTTTTCTCCACACCCTCTCCAGCATTTATTGCTTGCAGATTTTTGGATCACAGACATTCTGACTGGTGTGAAGTGGTACCTCGTTGTGGTTTTGATTTGCATTTCTGTAATAATGAGTGATGTTGAGCATCTTTTCATGTGTTTGTTAGCCATCCATATGTCTTCTTTGGAGAAATGTCTATTTGGTTCTTTGGCCAGAGAGATGTTATGGGGAGGGAGGTGGGAGGGGGGTTCATGTTTGGGAACGCATGTACACCCGTGGTAGATTCATGTCAATGTATGGCAAAACCAATACAGTATTGTAAAGTAAAATAAAGTAAAAATAAATATTAAAAAATAATAATAATAAAATTAAAAAAAAAAAAAAACAGCTAGTAGTTGGGAAAGGAGACCAATGACCCCATGGCTTTGGATTCCATATCCATACATATTAAGTTCCTTTGTATGTGTGAATTTTTTGTTGAGTTTATTTTTGTTTTGGGGGGGTTTTTTGGGTCCTTTTAAAAAATACTTATTTGGCTTTGCCAGGTCTTATTTGCCACACATGGGATGTGCAGTCTTTGGTGTGGTGTGTGAGTCTTTAGTTGCAGCATGTAGAATCTAGTTCCCTGACCAGAGATTGAACTCGGGCCCCCTGCATTGGGAGCATAGAGTCTTTAGCCCTTGGACTCCCAGGGAAGTCTGTATGTATCTTCTTCATGCCATACCATACATTGTGAACTGTTTCTTTCTCTGGGTGCTAAAGACCAAAGACTATTTATTTAACGAAGAACAATCTACTTCTTATTATCAAGGAGGAAATTCTAACAACGCTTGTAAAATATGTCCCTATGTATTTGCTTTCTTGGGGCACGTAGAGACCTTGGTATTCGTGAGTCACTTTGCTGTGTGTGGCAGTGAGGGGCAGTCTCTAGGGGAAGGACATGGAGGAGATTCAGCAGGGGTTGCCATCTCAACAGATTACTAAATTACCGCAGCCGCAGAAGCTGGCATGCTCAGACTGGAATGAATGGGGAAAAGGAAGATGAGATGGGAGCATAAAAGCTCACAGCCAGACGTCTTCTCGCTCCATCGTGACGCAGCTTGGTATCAGTGATGTCGGTGACTTTAGTTCTTCGGTGAGTCTCAAAATAGAGATTATGGATTCCACTGGAAATGTGGTAAATATCCAGTGCTAATCAAGAAAGAAAACACTGACTTGTGTCTGCTCCCGATCTTTGCCTGCTGATGGTAGTGTCTTCACACTAGAAAGTATTCTCTATTCTAACAAATTTTGGTTAAAAACTACACTTTTTAAAAATGAATTGGGGCTTTCTGATGTTATTCCCTTGAGGTTTGATAGTTGCCATGAAGTCAACACCTGGAATGTAATACAGAATTTGATTTGCATATGAAAGTCTATATGTAAATGTACCTGAAGGTGATATATTAGAAGTAGCTATTCATCTTTCATCATGGAGAGAGAAACTGGAGTTTTATGCCCTTTGTAGATTCTCTTAGAATAGAGATACAAGGAATTAAAGGAAGCATTTTAAATCAACTTTACTTCAGTAGAACTTTTTTTAAAGTTTTAATACAAGAAAAGAAAGGTCACATTCTTCACTGCTTCAAATATGGAAATTGATGGTATTAATTGTTGTATATATTTTTCCTTCCTCATCCTTTAAACACACATTTTATTGAAAAAAAAAAAGAAATTATTTGGCACAGCTTAATAAAATAATTTGTTATTATCTCTCATCCAGTGTTTAAAGGCATTTTAGAGGACTGTTTCTATTTTTTTTCAATTTTTTCTTTTTTTTTGAAGAACATGTATAAGCTATTAAACAATTGTTCCTAAGAGGTTTATGAGTACACACTCATAAACCCACTGGGGCTGATAATTATAGGAAGGGGAAGTCTTTTAACATTTCAATTTCTTTGGAACGAACATTTGAGGGGACCTCTTCCTACCCCATCACTGAATGTTCATCTTCTCGCCAGAAGGTGAATGAGTTAGGAAGCATCATTGAAAGAAGCATCAATTTCCCCGTTCTTCTTTCAGACCTGCTTAAGTACAGCTGTGTTCCAGGGCTTGCTTTTATGGTTAGCTTCATACCCTTCACATCGTCCGCTAATTCTTCCTACTGAACCAAGTGGTAAACTCTTGAAGGGACTTGGGTAATTTCAGTTTGGAAGCACATTCCATCTGAGATTACTCAGAACATTCAAAGAATGCTTACCCTCTGAAAACAATCAGTCTATTGTAGCAGATTTCCCCCCAGTCTCCGTAGAAGGGCCTGATTGATTTTCTTTTCCCCTCTCAAGTAACACACAGAATGAGCATTCTCCCCAATTCATTCATCTTCTGAAATCAAATTAGAAGAGGAAACTCTTTCCTTGAATAATCTCAGCCTTAAGAAGATCAGTGGCAACAGAAATTATAGAATTTGGGAGTATAGTGTATACATTTCTGACTTGGTCTAACCCTGAACCTAGGTCTCTGACTTTCAAATTTCTGTTCTATTGTAGGGTAGAAAATCTTTTCCTTTTTTCTTTTGTAGGTTCTTTGACTGGTCCAATGATGAAATTGATTTGAGAGATTAATAGAAGAAAACTTTGTATGTATGGGAGCTCACAGAAGTGTGAGACTCAAAGAAATGACCAAAGTGGGCAGCTGTTTTCAGGCATTTTTAGTCAAATAAACAGTAAATGTCTGAAGTATTGACATGAGAAAGAAGTGTGGCTTTGGAGTAGTAAATTAATAAGGAAGTAACAAAGTGTATTAATACAGAGTTCTCAGTCTTGAATTCCTTATTTCTGGTGATAAGGATGTTTCTCTACCTTCTCATATGGGAAGGGCACCTTTCACAGGGGAGATTTATTTCCAGCCTTCAGGGGGACAAAGGAGGGTCAGAGTGACCTTCTTGCATCAGCTGTTTCTTAAGTAACTTTAATTCGAAATAATCAGTATGCCAGAGTGGCGTATTTAGGATGGCCTGTCCTGAATCCCATCACCTTCAACTACAGCTTGCTTTCTCTGACTTTATCAGAAACCCAAGTGCCCAAAGTAACAGAAAACTCATAAAAATTATCCTTTTTGACTATAAAAAAAGAATAAGGAACTTGGTGATTTTTATGTCAAAGAACGGAGGGAGATACTATAACTAGAAGTCTCATGTATGCCTTTTAGCCCATTGTAACAATTGAGGTTACTGTTACTGCCCTCTGGTCTTGGTGTGCCCAGGGTTTTGTTTGTGCCCTGCAGGGCTGGAGTCTCTGTTTCCCAGTCCTGTGGAAGTCCTGTGATCAAGTCCTGCTGACCTTCGCGGCCAGATTCCCTGGGGATTCCTAGTTCCTTTGTCCGATTTCCACACTGGGAAGCCCAGAGGATTCTGAACCTTCACAACAGTGGGAGAACTTCTTTGGTCTTCTTATTCTCCAGTTTTGGGTCACCCATGTGATGGGCATGGGATTTGATTTGATTGTGATTGCGCCCCTCCTACCATCCTTGCTGCACCTGCTTCTTTGTCTTTGGACATGGGATATCTTTTCTTGGTGGGTTCCAGCATCCTCCTGCGAGAAGGCGACGGCACCCCATTCCAGTACTCTTGCCTGGAAAATCCCATGGGCGGAGGAGCCTGGTAGGCTGCAGTCCATGGGGTCTCTGAGTCGGACACGACTGAGCGACTTCACTTTCACGCATTGGAGAAGGAAATGGCAACCCACTCCAGTGTTCTTGCCTGGAGAATCCCAGGGATGGGGGAGCCTGGTGGGCTGCCGTCTATGGGGTTGCACAGAGTCGGACACGACTGAAGCCACTTAGCAGCAGCATCAGCAGCAGCTCACTTTTTAGTTTTAATTGGAGGATGATCGCTATACGGTGTTGTTTCTGCTGTGCAAAGAATGAGCTGTAAGTGTACATATATCCCCTCACTCTTGAGCCTCCCTCACCCCCACCCGCAGAGCCAAGCTTTCTGTGCCTTACAGTAGCTTCCACTAGCTAGCTGGTTTACACGTGGTAGGGTGTATATGTCGGTGTCAGTGTCCCAGTTCGTCCCACCCCCTCTTACCCATGTCCACATATCCATTCTTTACATCTGCATCTCTATTTCTGCCCTGAAAATAGGCTCATTGGTGCCATTTTTTTAGATTCCACATATAAGAGAAAAATAAATGTGATACATTAATGCATGCATCTGCTCACTTCTTAAAAATGTTCTTTAATTTCATTTTAGTTATGTATTCATTCATTTTTGGCTGCACTGGATCTTCGTTGCTGTGTGTGGCTTTTCTCCAGTTGCAGTGTGCAGACGTCTCATTGTGGTGGCTTCTCTTGTGGCAGAGCACCAGCTCTAAGGCACTCTGCCTTCAGGAGTTGTAGCGTGTGGACTCAGCAGTTGTGATGCACAGGCTTATTGCCCCGTGACGTGTGGGGTCTTCCCAGACCAGGGATCAAACTTGCGTCCCCTGCTTTGGCAGGTGGATTCTTAACCATTGGACCAGGAGGGAAGTCCGTCTGCTCACCTTCTACGTGTCCCAGTTGGCATGAGAAACTATGATGTCGCGCTAGCTATGGGTGATGTTTTCATCCTGGGGTAGCACTGTGTCATGTGGATTACATCTCACTGGACTCAGTGATGTGTACATCAGTCCTTGTCTATTTCTTCCACTGACTTCAGAGCGTAGCATCTCAGCTTTCTTTCCTTGTACCACCGTCCAGCCCTTCATAGGTCCACTATTCAACTGGCCTTCCCTCTGACCTCATTCACTCCCTGCCCTTCAGTAAGGATAATTCTTTTGAAGAGTCTGAATGGCTTTGTGGCAAGTATTGGAAAAATAGGCATTGTTAACAAATATGAGTATGTTCCAAAATGTGATAAAATTTTAAAAGCTGTTACTTGACATTGTTAGTGAAATAGGAATAGTGATAGATTTACATTCCTACTAAAATAATGCATGTAACATTTACTCCATAATAAATGTTATTCTGAGTCTCTTACACCTGTTAATTCATTCAGCTTAGAAATGAAGGCTATAAATCCTAGAAATCCAATAACAGTTTTGAGGGTTAGGTACTATTATGTAATTTCACTGTTTTTATTTTCAAGTTGAAGGAACTGAAGTTTGGAGATTAAGTATGATACTTTTACACACTTAGGAAACATCAATGCTGCGATTCAACCCTAAGTAGTCTGGCTCAGAAGTCCATGATCTTACCTGTTGGCCAGTAGTTTAAAGTGTGGTCCTCAGAGTATAGGAACATTAGTGTCACTTGAAAAGCTGCTAAATCAGAAACCTTTTGAATGGACCCCACTGGCAAACACTACTGGTTATTCTGATGCCTTATGTAAAGTCTTTCATTGACTGGTCTCTCTCATCTCATGATTGTTCGTACCTTGCTTTTTAACAGTAGCAACAAAAGTTTTAACATTCTGTAATCGAGAGTTAATTTTAGAAATTTGGAAAGTATTTAATTTTTTTTTAAGCTGAAATCTAAATGGTAATCATGATTGTAATTTGTGGTTTAGTAGCTAAGTCATTTCTGATTTTTTGACCCTATGGACTGTAGCTTGCCAGGCTCCTTTGTCCATGAAATTTCCCAGGCAAGAATATTGGAGTGGGTTGCCATTTCCTTCTCCAGGGGATCTTCCCGACCCAAAGGTTGAATCCTCATCTCCTGCTTTGGCAGATGGACTCTTTACCACTAATTTGCTTGTATTTATGTAGTACACCGTGAACATGTTTTTCAGTCATTGACAATTTGAAAACACCATTATAAGTGACTCCCTGCATTTTCAATGTGCAGAAATGTTACTTATGTTTTTTTGTTTTGATTCCTACATTTTTGAGAATTTTTTTTATTGACATATAGTTTACAGACCATATTACATTGTTTTTACACTAAAAAGAATCTACAACTCAAAAACAGATAAGCATTAGATTTTTGAGTAGCTAATTCATAAATTTGATGTGTTCATTTATTTCCTTTTTTAAAAAGATTTTTATTTTTACTTTATTTTACTTTACAATACTGTATTGGTTTTGCCATACATTGACATGAATCTACCACGGGTGTCCATGTGTTCCCAAACATGAACCCCCCTCCCACCTCCCTCCCCATAACATCTCTCTGGGTCATCCCCGTGCACCAGCCCCAAGCATGCTGTATCCTGCATCGGACATAGACTGGCGATTCGATTCTTACATGATAGTATACATGTTAGAATGCCATTCTCCCAAATCATCCCACCCTCTCCCTCTCCCTCTGAGTCCAAAAGTCCGCTATACACATCTGTGTCTTTTTGCTGTCTTGTATACAGGGTCATCATTGCCATCTTTCTAAATTCCATATATATGTGTTAGTATACTGTATTGGTGTTTTTCTTTCTGGCTTACTTCACTCTGTACAATCGGCTCCAGTTTCATCCATCTCATCAGAACTGATTCAAATGAATTCTTTTTAACGGCTGAGTAATACTCCATTGTGTATATGTACCACAGCTTTCTTATCCATTCCTCTGCTGATGGACATCTAGGTTGTTTCCATGTCCTGGCTATTATAAACAGTGCTGCGATGAACATTGGGGTACACGTGTCTCTTTCAGTTCTGGTTTCCTCGGTGTGTATGCCCAGCAGTGGGATTGCTGGGTCATAAGGCAGTTCTATTTGCAATTTTTTAAGGAATCTCCACACTGTTCTCCATAGTGGCTGTACTAGTTTGCATTCCCACCAACAGTGTAGGGGGGTTCCCTTTTCTCCACACCCTCTCCAGCATTTATTGCTTGCAGAGTTTTGGATCGCAGCCATTCTGATGGGTGTGAAGTGGTACCTCGTTGTGGTTTTGATACGCATTTCTCTAATAATGAGTGATGTTGAGCATCTTTTCATGTGTTTGTTAGCCATCCATATGTCTTCTTTGTAGAAATGTCTATTTAGTTCTTTGGCCCATGATGTGTTCATTTATTTCTTTAACCCCCATAGAATTTGTTTCATTTTGATATTAGATATAGAAGATCAAATTTTGAAAAGTTAAAAAAAAAAAACAGAAAAAAATAGTAATTACATTTATCCAGTGTCACTAATTGACATTCTTTTTTTTTTTTTAAATTCTATTATAAAAGTCCCTCCCAAAATACCTGGATCAACTCAATAAATATATGTGGAATTCATGAATGAATGAATGAGCCTCATTTCGACCTCTCTGAATTTCAGGCATTTCAGATGTTTAAAAAAAATTTTTTTAGCTGGATATAATTGTGTTAACAGTGTTGTTTTCTGCTGTGTAACAGAGTGAATCGGCTGTATGCTTACATATATCCTTTCCCCCTTGAACGTCACTCCCACCCCTCTACGTCATCACAGAGCACTGAACTGAGCGCCCTGTGCGATGCAGCAGCTTGCACTGTCTGTTTTACACATGGCGATGTATACATATCAGTGTTAGTCTCTGGATTGTTCCCCCCTCCCTTTCCTCCTCTGTGTCCACAAGTCCATTCTATACGTTCACATCTCTATTCGTGTCCTGAAGATAGGTTCATCAGTACCATTTTTTTAGAAGGAATTTCTTTTTCAATGAAGATTTCTATTTCTTGCCTCATTCCCTATCTTTGTAGAGTCTGAGGTCAGATATTTGTTATTGTTGTTGAGCTGCTCAGTCGTGTCCATCCTTAGCGATACAATGGACTAGCGGCACACTGGGATTCCCTGTCCTTCACCAGCTACCAGAGTTTGCTCGAACTCATGTCCATTGAGTTGGTGATGCCATCCAGCCATCTCATCCTCTGTTTTCCCCTTCTCCTCCTGCCTTCAGTCTTTTCCAACATCAGGATTTTTCTCCAGTCAGTCAGTTCTTCACATCAGGTGGCCAAAGAATTGGAGTTTCAGCTTCAGCATCAGTCCTTGCAATGAATATTCAGGACTGATTTCCTTTGGGATGGACTGGTTTCATCTTCTTGAAGTCCAAGGGACTCTGAAGAGTCTTCTCCAACACCACAGCTCAAGAGCTTCAATTCTTCAGCGTTCAGTCTTCTTTACGGTCCAGTTCTCACAGGAGTACTGGAAAAGCTATAGCTTTGACTACAAAGACCTTTGTCAGCAAAGTAATGTCCCAACTTTATAATACGCTAGGTTGGTCATAGCTTTTCTTTCAAGGAGCAAACTTCTTTTAATTTCATGGCTCAATCACCATCTGCAGTGATTTTGGAGCCCAAGAAGACAGTCTGTCACTGTTTGCATTGTTTCCACAACTATTTCCCATGAAGTGATGGGACCAGATGCCATGATCTTCATTTTCTGAATGTTGAGTTTCAAGCCAACTTTTTCACTCTCCTCCTTCACTTTCATCAAGAGGCTCTTTAGTTCCTCTTTGCTTTCTGCCATAAGGATGCTATCATCTGCATATCTGAGGTTATTGATATTGATATTGATATTTCTTGATTCCAGCTTGTGTTTCATCCAGCCCAGCATTTTGCATGATGTACCCTGCATATAAGTTAAATAAGCAGGGTGACAATATACAGCCTTGACGAACTCCATTCACAATTTCGAACCAGTCCATTGTTCCATGTCTGGTTCTAACTGTTGCTTATTGACCTGCAAACAGATTTCTCAGGAGGCAGGTCAGGAGGTCTGGTATTCCCATCTCTTTCAGAATTTTCCACAGTTTGTTGTGATCCACACAAAGGCTTCAGCGTAGTCAATAAAGCAGAAGGATACGTTTTTCTGTATTTCTCTTCCTTTTTCTATGATCCAGTGGATGTTGGCAATTTGATCTCTGGTTCCTCTGCCTTTTATAAATCCAGCTTGACCATCTGGAAATTCTTGGTTCATGTACTATTGAAGCCTGGCTTGGAGAATTTTGAGCATTACTTTGCTACCGGTGAGATGAGTACAGTTGTGAAGTATTTTCAGCATTGTTTGGCATTGCCTTTCTTTGGGAATGGAATGAAAACTGCCCTTTTCAGTCCTGTGGCCACTGCTGAATTTTCAAATTTGTTGCCATATTGAGTGCAGCACTTTAACAACATCATCTTTTAGGATTCGAAATAGCTCAGTTGGAAATTCTATCACCTCCACTAGCTTTGTTCATGCTTCCTAAGGCCCACTTGACTTTGCATTTCAGGATGTCTGGTTCTAGGTGAGTGATCACATCATCATGGTTATCTGGGTCATGAAGGTCTCTTTTGTACAGTTCTTCTGTGTATTCTTGCCACCTCTTCTTAATATCTTCTGCTTCTGTTAGGTCCATACCATTTCTGTCCTTAATTGTGCCCATCTTTGCATGAAATGTTCCCTTGGTATCTATAATTTTCTTGAAGAGATGTCTTGTCTTTTCCATTCTGTTGTATTCTTCGTTTTTCACATTGATCACTTAGGAAGGCTTTCTTATCTTCCCTTTCTGTTCTTTGGAACTCTGCATTCACATCTTCAGAGTTTTTCTCCTTTGCCTTTCGCTTCTGTTCTTTTCTCAGCTATTTGTAAGGCCTCCTCAGACAACCATTTTGCTTTTTTGCATTTCTTTTTCTTGGGGGTGGTTTTGATCACCACCTACTGTGTAATGTTATAAACCTCCATCCAAAGTTCTTCAGGCACTCTGTCTACCAGATCTAATCCCTTGAATCTATTTGTCACTTCCACTGTATAATTCTAAGGGATATGATTTAGGTCATCAGCTGGTAAAGAATCCTCCTGCAAAGCAGGAGACCCTGGGTTGATTCCTGGGTCAGGAAGATCTGCTAGAGAAGTGGTAGGCTACCCAGTCCAGTATTCTTGGGTTTCCTTGATGGCTCAACTGGTAAAGAAGTTCCCTGCAATGCAGGAGACCTGGGTTTACTCCCTGTGTTGGGAAGATCCCCTGGACAAAGGAACGACTACCCACTCCAGTATTCTGTTGGAGAATTTCATGTATATATGTATAGTCCACAGGATTGCGAAGAATTGGACACTACTGAGCAACTTTCACGTTCACTTTGAATGTCCTCATGGTTTTCCCTACTTTCTTCAATTTAAGTCTGAATTTTGCAGTAAGGATTTCATGATCTGAGCCACAGTCAGGTATTTGTTGATGACAAAATCATTTAACTTACGCAGAAAGCCCAATTAGTTCTTCATGTCTAACGCCTTCTTGTCCGAGACAGTGAATGAATAGTCCATTTTGGCTTGATCACTTCTTCCCTAACAGAATTGTCATTGTCTGTAAACTTTACCTTGAAGATAAATGGGAAATACTATTTGTGAACTATTCTACTGTGTATGCTTTCACAAGCATGAGTCTCTTTTATTTTTGCACAGAGATATGGAGGTTTCTGGGCTGGTATTGATAACACTTAGCATCATTACCATTACTTGCACCGTTATCATTGTTTCCATCATCCTCAGAGCTAAGAATGAACATTATGGTATGATTACTTTGTGTCAGCCAGGTCATTCTAAGTGCTGTGTAATAGCTCATTGAATTTATGCACACACACAGACACATACAGACATACTCTGTGAAGTAAATACTCTTATTTTCACAATAGCACAAGGTAGAGAAAATTGAGGTCATATAACAAACAAGTGGAATTGCTAAGTGTTTAGTAGATATAAGTATTTAAAAAATGCTTATCTCCAAACGTCCTAAATGCCTCCTAAACGCTTGATGAATTGATGAGCTTTCCTTTTCTGTATGAAAAATGTGGCAATCAGAGAGTTTAAGTGGTTTGCTCAAGGAGAGATCACTAGTTGTTTGGTAGAGAGCTTCAAGTTCAACCACGAAGTTCAGATTACAAAATTCTTATCAGCTATGTAAAAGAATGGGCCTATGAGAGCCCAAGTGTGACAGCTCAGGCTTTGGAACTGTGCTAGAATTCTTCTCTTGGGTTGAACAAAAGGTTCATTGAAGTTTTTTCATAAGATGTTACCAGAAAACCCACATGAACTTTTGGGTCAACCCAATAGTAACGTGTATTCTTCTTTGATCTTAAAGTCTTTCTAAGCTTGTAACCTCATGTGCAAAATGGAGAAAATACTGATGTCTTTCTGGAGATATTATAAGGTTTAAATAACATTTAAAGTGCTTGCAAATGTATCTTTTAGGCAATAATGCCCAATAAATGGGCAATTGCAGTTAAAACAGTAGATATTTTGGGTGAGCTGAGTTGTGGATACTGATATGGCAGGGAGAGAAAACTAATAAGAGTGTTAGTTAATCACTCCCTCTGCTCCATCTAGATGTGAGGTTTTTCAGAAAATCTAGTTCCAGGTCTTTTCTCTGCTTCTATAATTAGTCTTAAACCAGTTATAGGAGGATATCAGAAATACGGAAGAAATTCAACAGTATCCTACCAGGAAATAATACTCTTCTGTCTGTGAGTGTCTGAACTTTTTTTCTGTTTCAAAGTCCTGTCAGGTTTAAAGTGTTTTTCCAGCATTCTCCAAAATATCCTCCTCCTGCCTCTTCCCCTTTTGCTTGTTTCAGAAATTTTTAGCTGTAACAACAGCACATTTTGTTATCAGTGTAGCAAATTAGTTGAACCCAGGAAGGGTGTTGGAGGGGGAGGGAAGCTCTTCAGGAAGTTTCATCAGAAGTGCGGGTAACAATGTGAGTTTGCAGCTGGCATCTGAAGTGGGAGGCAGCCTTGGGGGACTGAGCTCTGACCTGTTGGATGCAGTGCTGTCGTGGAGTATGTAGTTTTCATATTGTAGGGCAGCCAGCCGGTGCTGGAGAATTGTTTGGTGGTGTGGGGAGACATCCACAGGCATCGGCTTGGTCCTGGAATCTTTTCTCTTTCTTCTCCACAAAGCTTTGTTAGACCGTCTTGACTCATGCTGATTTCTTTTTTATGAAATACCTTAGTCTGGCTATTCTTCTGTGTTTTTTCTGCAACTATTAACGACACATCTTTGTTGAGTTGTATTACACTAGACATGGTACCTCAGTTAAGATTTAAATTCCTCAAGGGCAGAAAATGCAAATGTAACCTGTATAGCACTTAGAAGCATCTGAATGCAGAGTTCCAGAGAATAGCAAGAAGAGATAAGAAAAGAAAACCTTCTTCAGCGATCAATGCAAAGAAACAGAGGAGAACAACAGAATGGGAAAGACTAGAGATCTCTTCAAGAAAATTAGAGATACCAAGGGAACATTTCATGCAAAGATGGGCTCGATAAAGGACAGAAATGGTATGGACCTAACAGAAGCAGAAGATATTAAGAAGAGGTGGCAAGAATACACAGAAGAACTATACAAAAAAGATCTTCACAACCCAGATAATCATGATGATGTGATCACTAATCTAGAGCTTGACATCTTGGAATGTGAAGTCAAGTGTGCCTTGGAAAGCATCGCTACGAACAAAGCTAGTGGAGGTGATGGAATTCCAGTGGAGCTATTTCAAATCCTGAAAGATGATGCTGTGAAAGTGCTGCACTCAATATGCCAGCAACTTTGGAAAGCTCAGCAGTGGCCACAGGACTGGAAAAGGTCAGTTTTCATTCCAATTCCAAAGAAAGGCAATGCAAAAGAATGCTCAGACTATCACACAATTGCACTCATCTCACATGCTAGTGAAGTAATGCTCAAAATTCTCCAAGTCAGGCTTCAGCAATACGTGAACCGTAAACTCCCTGATGTTCAAGCTGGTTTTAGAAAAGGCAGAGGAACCAGAGATCAAATTGCTGGATTCCAACATCCGCTGGATCATGGAAAAAGCAAGAGAGTTCCAGAAAAACATCTATTTCTGCTTTATTGACTATGTGAAAGCCTTTGACTGTGTGGATCACAATAAACTGTGGAAAATTCTGAAAGAGATGGGAATACCAGACAACCTGACCTGCCTCCTGAGAAATCTGTATGCAGATCAGGAAGCAACAGCTAGAACTGGACATGGAACAACAGACTGGTTCCAAATAGGGAAAGGAGTACGTCAAGGCTGTATATTGTCACCCTGCTTATTTAACTTCTATGCAGAGGACATCATGAAAAATGCTGGACTGGAAGAAACACAAGCTGGAATCAAGATTGCTGGGAGAAATATCAATAACCTCGATATGCAGATGATACCACCCTTTTGGCAGAAATTGAAGCCTCTTGGTGAAGGTGAAAGTGAAAGTGGAGAGTGAAAAAGTTGGCCTAAAGCTCAACATTCAGAAAACAAAGATCATGGCATCTGGTCCCATCACTTCATGGGAAATAGACGGGGAAACAGTGGAAACAGTGTCAGACTTTATTTTTTTGGGTCTCCAAAGTCGCTGTAGATGGTGACTGTAGCCATGAAATTAAAAGACGCTTACTCCTTGGAAGAAAAGTTATGACCAACCTAGACAGCATATTCAAAAGCAGGGACATTACTTTGCCATCTAAGGTCCGTCTAGTCAAGGCTATGGTTTTTCCAGTGGTCATGTATGGATGTGAGAGTTGGACTGTAAAGAAGGCTGAGAGCCAAAGAATTGATGCGTTTGAACTGTGGTGTTGGAGAAGACTGTTGAGAGTCCCTTGGACTGCAAGGAGATCCAACCAGTCCATTCTGAAGGAGATCAGCCCTGGGATTTCTTTGGAAGGAATGATGCTAAAGCTGAAACTCCAGTACTTCGGCCACCTCATGCGAAGAATTGACTCATTGGAAAAGACTCTGATGCTGGGAGAGATTGGGTGCAGGAGGAGAAGGGGACGACCGAGGATGAGATGGCTGGATGGCATCACTGACTCGATGGACGTGAGTCTGAGTGAACTCCGGGAGTTGGTGATGGACAGGGAGGCCTGGTGTGCTGCGATTCATGGGGTCGCAAATAGTCAGACACGACTGAGCAACTGAACTGAACTGAAGATAACTTGTAGATAAGTGCTCAATACATATGGATTGATAAAGTACACACTAGTGAACTCTGAGGGTGTGCTAAGAATGTCCTCCTTGTCACTTCTTTTTTTTTTTTTCAAGTCTTTATTGAATTTGTTATATCGCTTCTGTTTTCTGTTTTGGTTTTTTGGCTATAAGGCATGTGGGATCTTAGTTCCTTGACCAGAGATTGAACCCACACCTCCTGCATTGGAAGCCAAAGTCTTAACCACTGGTCCACCTGGGAAATCCCCTCCTTGGCACTTCTGATGACCATTTTGTACATGATGTGTGCCTTACCCAAAGTAGACTAGTGCTGTCCTCTACAAACAAAGAAAATAATCCACTATAAGACAGCTGGCCATATACTTAATCTGAGATTTCTTCTTCTGGGATTACTCTTAGAAATTTATACTATCAATTCCTATAACAACACCTCAGTTGGTTCTTTAGCTTAGAAATTAGAAAGGCAAAAATGCTTTTGAGTATGTCTAACGATAAAGTAATAATGCTCCTGATGCCTTATGAAACAGGTACTATTATTATCTACACTCTCTGCTGCTGTTCCTGCCAAGTCACTTCAGTCGTGTCTGACTCTGTGTGACCCCATAGATGGCAGCCCACCAGGCTCCCCCGTTCCTGGGATTCTCCAGGCAAGAACACTGGAGTGTGTTGCCATTTCCTTCTCCAGTGCATGAAAGTGAAAAGCGAAAGTGAAATCACTCAGTCGTGTCCGACTCTTAGCAACCCCATGGACTGCAGCCTACCAGGCTCCTCTGTCCATGGGATTTTCCAGGCAAGAGTACTGGAGTGGAGTGCCATTGCCTTCTCTGCTTATTACCAAATGTAGGTCACTATAAATCTGCACTTGGTGCTGGATCTCTCTGGATCCGTCCCTGAGTGTCCTGTGCCTGTAGTCTTTCTGATAACTGAGTTCTCTCTCCCAGTGCACCTGGCTCTGCACACTGGGATATTAGGAGAAGAAATCTGAAGTGTCTTTGAATAAGGGAAAGCCACTTCCTGCTTGGTAGCAAACCAAGCTTGGAGCTTTCTTTGTGAAGCCTCTCGCACCCCGTGATCCCTTCTTCCTTTATTCCCACTCTCAGGCAGTGAGCACTAGTTTAACGTATTTGTTTAATTCAAGAGTTATATAAGTTACTTCTCCCTGTGTGGTGAGCTGTTAATCAACAGGATGGTTATCTACCCAATTCAAAGTGCAATGTTCAAGGACTTTGCTGGTGGTCCAGTGGTTAAGACTTCTTCCAACTGAGGGGGTGTAGATTTAATCCCTGTTTGGGGAGCTGGGATGCTGCATGCTTTTGGGCCAAAAAAAAAACAAAACATGAAGGAATCTTGGAACAGATTCAATAAAGACTTTAAAAATGGTCCACGTTGGAAACCCTTTAAAAACAAAAACAAACAAAACTAAGTTCAGTGTTCAGTGCCTGGCACAGGAAGTGAAAAGTGAAAGTGAAAGTCACTCAGTCACATCTGACTCTTTGTGACCCGATGGACCATACAGTCCATGGAATTTTCCAGGCCTGAATACTGGAGTGGGTAACCTTTCCCTTCTCCAGGGGATCTTCCCAATCCAGGGATCTGACTCAGGTTTCCTGTATTGCCGGTAGATTCTTTACCAGTGAGCCTCAAGGGAAGACCAAGAATACTGGTGTGCATAGCCTATTCCTTCTCCAGCGGATCTTTCCCACCCAGGAATCGAACTGGATCTCCTACATTGCAGGTGGATTCTTTACCAACTGAACACAGAAAGAAAGAAAGTGAAGTCGCTCAGTCGTGTACAACTCTTTGTGACCCCATGGACTGTAGTCTGTCAGGCTTCTCCATCCATGGGATTTTCCAGGCAAGAATATTGGAGTGGGTTGCCATTTCCTTCCCCAGGAGATCTTCCTGACCCAGGGATTAAACCCGAGTCTCCCGCATTGTAAGCAGACGATTTACTATCTGAACCACCAGGGAAGTCCTGAGCACAGAGCAATCACTAAATATTTATGTAATTAATGTCTGAACCCATGCTGTAAGTTACAATGCCCTATACGTATTTACCTTAGTTGCTTCCAGTTTCAGTGTGTTTGTGTGTAGAAGAGATTTCTAATTTCCTTTATTAGCCAACATTTTCAAGCACCTAATGCACATGATACTATCCTAATTACCAACCAAAGTTAGATAAAAAGAGACATAGTAGTAGCTTTCTTTGACTTCTTTAGAATTTAAGGCTCAAAAAAAAAGGTGTCACTGATGAATCTCCATAAGATATGCAGACAAAGAAGGGCATTACATAGAAAAATAAATGGATATTACTGTCCATGAGCTGCAGGTATTTATTGTCCAAATGGACCTGTGTGAAAGGTTTGTAATGGAAAGATAACAGACTTAGGCCTCTTCAGATGGAGGCATTAGTATTCTGATCCAAGAGTTTCAGAGGCATTAGTTTACTTTGAATATTTTCATATCTTTTTACCACTGGGGCCTTTAATATTGGAACAAATTGATGTCTAGAGTCCAAAAAAAGCTGTTTAGTGTGTGATAGTGGAGAATTAAATAATGCATTTGTCCTGCGGGCTTCTGGCTCTTACACAAAATCAGAATACCCACAAGCCCCTTTTGTGAATCTGGATGTCTTCATTGGAAAGTGAGGAAATCTGTTTAATTACTGACCTGAAATGAATGTCATGAGGATGAAGTTGCATTTCTTTCTGTTTGAATTTCTGTTCCTGTCTCCAGCAGCATTTGCTGGTACTGAGATCTGTGAATTATCATCCCAGAATTTCAGAGTTCTTTTTGAATCATTACCAGTAGCATCCATTCTGTTGCATCCTATCTCCATCAAAATGGAGATTTAAGATTTGTAAAGCAAAAGGATTGTTTCTTGAGGGCCTTGAAAAATGGGAGCATGACAGAGGCAAAATTAACTTTCAAGTGCCTGGCATTGCCTGTGAAAGTTCCAGTTTCTGGCCACCCCCAGTCAGAGCAATCTACTTTTGTCTGATATAATAATCTGATAATTAGAATTTGCCGGATATATGGGGACCGTCTTGATGAAAGAGTCCTAAGGACAGTTAGGAGAAGAACAAATAAGAGAATAATTGTTTCTTTAATTGTCAAATTCTGTCGGAGAAACGGAGAAAAGAGAGGATCAATCCTCTGGCATTTTCTCAGTTAATTTCTTCTAATTGTGGTTGGCCTAGTTCTTTTTTTGTCTGTGTTCCCTCCTTGCAGGCCTCTTTGCTGCTTCGCATCTCATGGGGGTAGCATGTTGAGGACTCCACTTTCCAACGTGTGTTTCTAAAAGGCAGAGTAAGACATCTGGCACCCACCCACTCTCCAGCCTACCAGGACATTCCTCGTCCTTCTTTAGCTGCAGTGTAAAATTAACCTCCTGCCCACACTCAGTGCAAGGGGATGGCTTCGTTTTTTGTGAGCTGTCTTTCCTTTCCTCCCTTCCCCCTGCCGCTTCTTCTAATGGCAGAAAAGTACAGCATCAGAGAAGGGGATGAAAGCTTATGAATACTGAAACAATTTCCTTATAATTACATAGCGCATTTAATTGCACATGATATACTTGGATCATGGAGTCTTGGGTTTGTAACCTACAAAGTGGTCCACCCACTTGACAGACCATCTCTCTTTTGCCTCAGTTTTTCATGTAGAACAGGGGTGGAAAGGAGAGGCCATAAGCTTGCCATAGTTCTTTTTGAGCCATTGCAGCCTGAACAGGCAGGGTTCTAGATCTTAAAAGAGAATGCACTGAGGAACGCACAAGAGAATCACAAGGAGGAGCATTCTCTTCACCCACCTCAAAGATTCAGGTAAAGGGGCCAGAAGGTTGTTGTTCAGGTGCCCAGTTGTGTCCAACTCTTTGTGACCCCATGGACTGCAGCACGCCAGGCCTCCCTGTCCCTCACAATCTCCTGGAGTCTGCCCAAGTTCATGATCATTGCATCGGTAATGCTGTCCTCCAGCCATCTCATCCTCTGATGCCCCTTTCTCTTCTGCCCTCAATCTTTCCCAGCCTCAATGAGTCATCTCTTTACATCAGATAACCAAAACACTGGAGTTTCAGCTTCAACATCCGTCGTTCCAGTGAATATTCAGTGTTGATCTCCCTTCAGATTGACTGGTGTGATCTCCTTGCTGTCCAAGGGACTTTCAGGAGCCTTCTCCAGCACCACCATTCAAAGGCATCAATTCTTTGGTGTTCTGCCTTCTTTATGGTCCAGCTCTTGCAACTGTGCATGACCTTTGTCGGCAGAGTAATATCTCTGCTTTTCAACACACTGTCTAGGTTTACCATCGCTTTCCTGCCAAGAAGAAATTGTCTTCTGATTTCGTGGCTGCAGTCACAGTCTGCAGTGATTTTGGAGCCCAAGAAGAGGAAAGCTGTCACTACTTCCACCTTTTCCCCTTCTGTTTACCATGAAGTAATGGGGCCAGATGCCATGCTCTTAGGTTTTTACTGTTTAGTTTTAAGTCAGCTCTTTGACTTTCTTCCTTCACCATCATCAAGAGGCTCTTTAGTTCCTCTTCACCTTCTGCCATTAAAGTGGTATCATCCGCATATCTGAGGTTGTTGTTGTTTCTCCACCTATTTTGATTCCAGCTTTTAACTCATCCAGCCTGGCATTTCTCATGATGTGCTCAGCGTGTAGATTAAACAAACAGGGTGACAGCAGACAGCCCTGTCATACTCCTTTCTCCATCTTGAACCAATTAGTTGTTCTGTGCAGGGTTGTAACTGTTGCTTCTTGACCCACATACAGGTTTCTCAGGAGACAAGTAAGATGGTCTGGTATTCCCATCTCTCTTAAGAGCTTTCCACAGTTTGTCATGATCCATACAGTCAAAGGCTTTTGCATAGTCAATGAAACAAAATTTTTCTGAAATCCCCTTGCTTTTTCTATAATCCAGCAAATGTTGGCAATTTGATCTCTAGTTCCTCTTCCTTTTCTAAACCCAGCTTGGACATCTGGAAGTTCTTGGTTCACATAATCCTGAAGCCTAGAATGCAAGATTTTAAGCACAACCTTACAAGCATGGGAGATGAGTGCAATTGTTTAATGGTTAGCACAGTCTTTGGTGCTGCCCTTCTTGGGAATTGAGATGAGGATTGACCTTTTCCAGTCCTGTGGCCCCTGCTGGGTCTTCCAGATCTGCTGCTGACATAACAAATGCAGAACTTTGATGGCATCATCCTTTAGGGATTCGAATTGGCCTTCTGGAATTTCATCACAGAATATGCCACCCCCAAATATGCCACTTTGGTGTAAGGATTATTTTGAACTGAAAGCAGTTGAGAAAAAGCAAACCCAGGAAGAGTTCTGCCTTCCCCCTGTCTGGCTAAAGAAACAAAGCATCAGTTTCCCTGTGTGAAGAGTTCTGGCTCCCCTCTCCCAAACTAGTAGGAGAACTACCACCGTATTACTAGAGATGGAACCTCAGACCTAAGACAAGTCTGCACAGATTAGTTAAGTTATCATTATCGTCCACCAGCTTCCCTATAACTTACCTTTTCACAATTTACCACCTCTAGAAACTCAAACCCCTTTTCCGTCATCTAGTCACTTTAATACAATTTATCACCCTTTGTTTAGATGGTATATAAGCTCTCAAGACTGACACCTTTTTTCACTTCTTTTCTGTGAAGCCCCCATGCACATAAAAATTTAAAACATGAATAAGATTTGTTGATCTGTTCTCCTATTAAACTGGCTTTTTGTCAGTTTAATCCACCGATGCCAGTTTAGAATTTAAAAGTGTGTAGGGAAAGTTTTACCCTACCCTGGTGAAGAATCGTTTCTCATTTGGCAGCTACTCTTTTCTGACTCACAAAACCTTCTCTAGAGCTCATTTATAAGTCTGTGTCTCAAATGAAAAATATCCCAGATCATGGATTTCATTCTTTCATTCCACAAACATTTATTGAGCACATTTATTTAAAGCTTACTTCTTACTCTTATGTAGTTGACAAGGTAGCAGAGGCAAAATTTTAGGGTCCATGGAGACTTTAGATTTTCTCCAGTGAAAATTACTATAGAGATAAAAGGTCCCATGCATCAACCTTCTTTCTCTTTCCTTTCTTTTCTTTCTATCATCTTAGCTTATCCTGATATATATAATGTATTTTATAACGTAGTACTTTGGCCACCTCATGTGAAGAGTTGACTCATTGGAAAAGACTCTGACGCTGGGAGGGATTGGGGGCAGGAGGAGAAGGGGACAACAGAGGATGAGATGGCTGGATGGCATCACTGACTCGATGGACGCGAGTCTGAGTGAACTCCGGGATTTGGTGATGGACAGGGAGGCCTGGTGTGCTGCGATTCATGGAGTTGCAAAGAGTCGGACACGACTGAGCGACTAAACTGAACAAATGTTTGACCTTCCTAAGCATAATTTTATTCCATAAAATAAAGTTTTTACGTTAGAAATGGATAATCTAACATCATGTAAAAAATACAAGATGGCTTTTGAGAAACAAATGCGTAGAACAACCAGGCATTTAGAGACCAAATTTCCTAGCAGTTAAGGTAAATCCCCAATGGCCTGCACAATTCAGAGATATATATATTTTATTTTAAGAAAGATAATCTATTTGTCAAAATAGGCAAGCATATTTCTGATTCCATATTCTGGAAGGAATTTCATTTGAATATTACCTAGCATTGTAATTCAATGGATATTCTGTCCCTGCCTCACCTTATTTAGAAACTGGGTTATTAGACTGTTATTCTCTTAAGGTTGGTGGTTTTCAAACTTGAGTGTGTATCAAATACATGTGGAGGGCTTGTTCAACACAGATTGCTGGGTCCCATCCCAGGATTTTTTATTCTATAGGTCTAGGATGGAGCCAAGTATTAGCATTTCCAGGCGATGCTGAGGCCACTAGTTTAGGAAGCACAGTTGGAGATTCACTACTCAAGGACATAGGAAGTCAGCAATTACACAAGTTTGGGTGAAATTAGCTCCTGTTTTTGTGGATCCCTGCAGGGTTTAGGATTCAGTTACAGATCGTCACTTTTATCTAACACTTAGCATTGTCTTCTTAAAGCACTGTAAGAATGAAGGGGTCCTGCTGCTTCAGGGAACTTTCAGTCTGACTTGTGACAGCATCACTTTGCTTAAAAAGTACCAACACCAGTGAGCTTCCCAGGTGGCTCAAGAATCCACCTGCCAATGGGGGAGACATGAGTTCCATCCTTGGGTCAGAAAGATCCCCTATCGAAGGAAATAGCAACCCGCTCCAGTATTTTTGCCTGGAAAAATGCTGTGGATAGATTGGTGGGCTGCAGTCCTTGGGGTCACAAAGGGTTGGACACAGTTGAGTGACTGAGCATGCAAGCATCAAAACCGCTGTGCCAGGTGAGGCAGGACCTGACCACAGTGGGCTACTGGAAAAAGAGTTACTGCTGTAATTGACAGAGTAACTATAATTGCAATTAGAATTACTGCTGTAATTGTAGCTGTCAGAATATTTGCTAAGCATTGTTAAATTCAATAGTGCTTCGCTTCATTCCATAGAAATCTGGACTCTCGGGACTTCCCTGGTGGTCCACTGGTTAAGAATGAGCCTTGCAATGCAGGGCATGCGAGTTTGATCCCTGGTCAGGCAGCTAAGATCCTGCATCCCTTAGAGTAACTAAGCCTGTGAACCACAACTCATGCACTGCAATGAAAGACCCCACAATGCAGCAAATATCCCCATGACCCGGGTCTCTCGCATTGTAGACAGACGCTTTACCATCTGAGCCACCACGGAAGTTCTGCAACTAAGGCCCAGCGCACCCAAATAAACAGGAAATCTGGCCCTTAACGCTGCCGTCCTTAGTAATGTTCTCTGGCTTGTTGGGAAAGGACAGTGGGAGACAGTTATGGGGCGGGTATCAGACGACTCTCTGGGATTGTTGCACGATCACACCCACCAAACGTATCTCACTTTCAATGTCTTTAGCGCTTATAAACTGTAGTGCATAACATGCTGCCACCTGTTTTACTTGTAGTACCTTTAGACAAGGTCTGGGGTTATGGCTCAGAGTTATTAAAGTATGTTCTTGAACAAATTGTCTTACTTTCTCTGACTAGACCTCATTTTCCTCTTCTGTTAAGGGCATAAGAATGCCCACTCTTAATTAGGGTTGCTCAGAAGGCACTGGCACCCACTCCAGTCCTCTTGCCTGGAAAATCCCATGGATGGAGGAGCCTGGTGGGCTGCAGTCCATGGGGTCGCTAAGAGTTGGACACGACTGAGCGACTTCACTTTCACTTTCCTGCATTGGAAAAGGAAATGGCACCCCACTCCAGTGTTCTTGCCTGGAGAATCCCAGGGATGGGGGAGCCTGGTGGGCTGCCATCTATGGGGTCGCACAGAGTCGGACACGACTGAAGCGACTTAGGAGCAGCAGCAGCAGAAGATTAAATGGTATAGTTTGTAAAATGATTGGCAGGTAATAAACACTTAATTCTTCCCCTTTCTCTTTTCCTCATTTGCCTAATACATTTTTTTTTTTTTATGAATTGACATTTTCTGTTTGTAGTCATAAGGGAAAAGATTCTTGAGTCTTAAGATATTGCTATTTTATTCCAGCCTCAGACTGTGGAGGCTTTTCCAGTTTAAGAATTAGTAAACTTCAAATTCTGACTTCTGACCTCTTCCTCCTTTTTTGTTTTCTAAGTGTGTGTATGTGTGTGTGTGTGTGTGTGTGTGTGTGTGTGTGTGTGTGTGTGTGTGTGTACCATTTTTTAAAAGTCTTTATTGGATTTGTTACAGTATTGCTTCTATTTTGTGCTTTGGTCTTTTGGCTGTGAGGCATGTGAATCTTTGCTCCCGGACTAGGGATTGAACTTGTACCCCCTGCGTTGGAAGGTGAAATCTTAACCACTGGATTACCTCTTCCTTCCTTGTTTTTCCTTTTCTATCCCAACAGGCTGATAATGGCCAAGGTCTAAACTGTTGGTTCTTATCATTTAGCATTCCCACAGTAACAAGTTTGAATATACCTTCACAGTTGCGATAAGTACAGAGAGCTAATCAGGTTCTATTGGAGTGAGCATAAACATGTCCCCTTTAAATCAATCTTCCAAGCTGCTTGAAATATATGCATCCCTTGGGTTCAGGTGCTACCCGTAGGCAGGGGTATGGAACCTGATTCTAAGTAGGTGAATTGGAGAGGGGTTGGAATGATGTCTAGGGCCCAAATCTATGGGCAAGGGTCACGTCTGAGCGCAGTTCTCTACTGTTTTAATAAGTTTCTTGGATACTTACCTTTTGAGTCCCTTAGGAGCCCAGTGGGAAAAAAAACGAATGGACTTCAGAACACTGACTGGGTCTTGTCTGCTCTCTCACTCTCAGTGCTTAATCCAGTGTGTGCACAGTAGGGGCTCGGTCATTACTTTTGAAGGAGAGAGCTTATTAAAATAGCAACATCCTTGGAATTCCTGTACCACCCCGAGTCATCCAAGAATCTCATGAAAGAAAAATTGGCAAGCAGTTTTTCCAGAGACCTATTCAGATTGGCAGCAAAGCACAGAGCATCCAGTAAAGACCTTGTGAGGCTTTATTATTTGATGAGCTCTGTGGTGGACTGGGCATTGAGCTTCCTGGGGATTGCTAAAGCACATTGCTGCCTGCAAGGCAGCTGCAGGAGAGGGTGCTGGCTGGTACGGAACAGGAGGTCAGAGCAGGACCTTGGAGAGTCCCCAGTGCAACCCCTTCATGCATAGAAAAGGAAGCTCACTGACTTCCTGAGGAGACGGTTTCCTGGCACAGAAATGCCCACCAGTACCTTTCCCTACCTTGTAATGAACCCAGAAATGAGTTCTGTAATTGCGCACAAGTGATGTCAGGATATGTTCCGCAGTGAAGCACGCTAATGGTGGTTATCGACCTTGTCAGTTGCTTGCTGAGGAGGGCGCACCATGATTGGTAGTGGGGTAGTGCTGCTATTTCCTGAGGCTGCCTGCACTGACCGGTTGGTCATGGGATTTGGTCCCACTTCAGTCCAACATGGCATCTTTAATTAATAGTGTTTAGAGGAAAACAAACAAGAAAACAAGGCTGGCATGGAAAGCCCTCACTTTATGCCACTAAGGAAAACAATGATGCCCATTTTAAATAACAAGACACTTACAGATGGATAAAAACAGGTACAGCAGGAGCAGAGCCCAGGGGTGCTGGGGCTGACTCACCCAGGGTCAGAGGCATGCTCCCAAAGGAAAGAAGTAGGATGAGACAGAACGAGGAGCCTTTTTAAAATCGAGGTACCTAGTGCAAGAGCTTCCCTGGTGGCTCAGTGGTAAAGCATCCACCTGCCAATGCGGAGAGATGCAGGTTCAATCCCTGGGTTGGAAAGATCCCTGGAGAAGGAAATGGCAACCCACTCCAGTATTCTTGCCAGGAGAACCCCATGGCCAGAGGAGCCTGGCGGGCAGCAGTCCATGGATTCGGAAAGAGTTGGACACAACTTAGCAACTGAACAAGAGCAACCTAATGCAAGGTTCATACTTTATTGGGTTTTCCTGTTATATCTTATCCAAACAAGTAAAAGTTTCATCATCTAAGTTTAAAATCTTTTTTCCCTTCAGTTTTCTGTACTTCTTCCCTCCACCCAGCCCCCTCCTTTTGGCCTTTTCTTTCATGCATGTTGGGGGGAAAGATTTCAGAAAATCCGTAAGCATTGGCAGGCAGATTCTTTAGCGCTGGCCACCTGGGAAGCCCCCCATGAGTTGTTGAGTATCTCAATTGAAGTCATTGATTGATGTATTAATAATTCATTTTCATAGCTCTTTAGCAGAGTGGGACAATGAAATGAGAGATATCATTGGAGAGGTTAACTCATCTGATTTCACTGAGGCTAATTCATCTGGTTCCCTATGGATGACAACCTTTGGTTCCTTGTGTGGATGAGACCCTGTTCCCTTCATTCATTGAGGAGTCTTCGGGGGTCAGGCGAGGCTGGAGGGTTTCAAGCAGCAATGCTGAGCCTCGGATCAGAGAGGATAGTGGTGCCAATAACAGGAGAAGCAGGCTAATGACATTTCAGTCTTTAAATTCTTGGCCACATTTGTGTCTTATGCTGCAATGTTGTTGAAGTATAACTGCTTGTTGAACACACATTAATTCTGGAATCCATGGTGAATCCAATCACACAGAGCTGAGTTTGCCGGGCTTGCTATACAAGCCTTTTGACATTTGAGGGCAGATGTTCAAATCACAAAGCTGAAGGTCATGGCGTGTATTAGACAGGGAGGAATTAAGAAGATGCATGCCCTGACAATCTCTAGCAGAGTCTTTATAAACCTGTCACCATCACCAATGCATTATTTATCAGATTAGGTGAGGAAATGTTAGCTTTTTTGAAAACAGGTCTTAGTTATGGGGGTGGTTGGGGTCCACTTGTACTCACTGTCAAGTGGGAAAGCATCTTATTTCCATCCCAGACCCTTTCTGTTGCACTAATGAGCCTTCCTGTTTTGATATCTAACACGTTGTTGCAGATATTTTTAGCTTGATTTTATGCCATTGGACAGTCTTTCTGTAACTGACAAACATTTGCATGAACATAGCTCTCATTAGGTATTTTTAGGTCTGCCATGGCCTTTCGACAAGTGTAACTAAATGGGAGGGTTCTATCCTGTAAGGTTCAGCTCAGTAACTCATCAATATTGGCAGTGGTGTTGGCATCCAGTTAAGTATCAGCCAGCTCATCTGAGCAGGAGAGCTGGTCCCTGAATGGTGTGGAAGTTTGGAGTGAAGGGAGAAGAAGAATAAGCTCTATTTTACATCCACAAACTGTGCATTTACAAAACTTGGACTATCAAATTGCTTCTACTCCCAGAAAAGTTAGGAGATCCTTAATTGGGCAGTAAGACAACGAATCCTGGCTCTGCCACTTTCGGAGCAACAGAGGAGGGAACGTTCCCTTTTTCAAAATGTTCCTGAGGCTTACTTTCCCTAAAGGAGGTTATAATCTCCCCAGGGAGACTGACTTGACAGCTTGAGAGACACCAGATTCAAGATTCCTTGTGGAAATGTCGGTTAAAACAAACTCCCTATCGGGAAATAGTCCAGATGCTGCCGCATGCAATGCAAGGCCTGGACTTGTTAACTTGAAATTATACCAGGACCACAAAACCTCTGAAATACTCATGGCTTCATCAAATTACTCCAAATCCCCCAGGGTAGATAAAGTTTAAACCAAGGAAGTGCACTGGCTACAGCGCTACACCACAATGCCAATTAATTTTTATTCATTGATCTTTGAGGGTATGTTTCATTTATCACTCCTGCATTTTTCCTCGTCTTTGTTTAGCATGTGATGCAGAACCTTTTAAAGGTCTGCAAGCTTTTGAAACCTTTGCTCCCATGTTGGACACAATGTTCTTTTTTTTGTCTTATCGGTCTCTTAACTGGCTGTTTTTCTCTTCTTTCTTGCTCTGCTCTGTGCTTATGCCCTTCAGGCTGGCTTGGATCACCCTTCTCTCTTCTTCACATTTAGAAGGCTCATTTGTCCTCACCCGCCAGCAGCCACAGTGACTTTTCCAGACGTTGACCATCTGGTGCTCTATGTATTAGAAGGTGAAACAGGGAAGGTGGTCAGGATGAGTTTCACTGTTGGTTCCTGGGCAGATCTTTGCCTTATTACTGTTATTCCACATTTGCATTTAGGTGCCAGTAAGACAAGCAGATTGGATTTCTGTACATGGCGTTGCTGGATGTGACACTGTGTTTTGAGTGTGAGATGTGGTTCTAAGAACAAGACCCCCCCAGCAGAGGCTACTGAAAGGCCGACATGGTTGATGTGATGCGTTCACTACCTGGGTAGTGAGCAGAAAGTCCAAGTGCGGGGAGGCCTGGTGTGCTGCAGTCCATGGGGTCGATCTGCAAAGAGTTGGATACAAGTTGGCTACTCAACAACAACAACAACAACAACAAAATGCACTATATTCTTTGACAGGAGTGATGGTGGGCGAGTTGGGTAGAGCATGGACTTTGAATGGAGACTTGTTGGCAAATTCCATAAACCATTGTTTTTGTAGATGAGCTGGAGACTTTTAGTTGCAGAACTCCTAATTTCTGGGTTTATATTTCATGCTTCCACATTGCCTTACCTTCTGAATCTCCTGCTTCTGTGCTGTGTCCTAATAAAGAGGGATGACTGCTCAGGGTTTCATCTGGAAGGGTTCCATGAGCAGAAGCAAAACAGAGCTGAGTGAGGTGATTGACAAGCCTACCCATCACTTGGAGGAGGTGCCAGAACTCTAATATACAGGACCAGGAATGGATCCTAACACATAGAAATTCCATTCCTGGTGAAGAACATGTGCCCTTTGGACATTATTCACACGTATTGTTTAGCAATATAGGGACAAACAAGAGAACAGAAAGTTATGAGCAAATCTTGGAGAGATACAGTCACTACAAGGAATGAACAAATCCTGTTTCGTTGATCCTCAAGGCAGTCCCAGGGAGCAGGTTCTGGGAAGTATGTAACAACTTAAGGCCATAGTCATGGTTCTGTGATAAGAATTGAAATGAATTCTTGTTGCCATTTGTAGAAGACCATGACCACTATGAACCAGTATGACCAACTGAACAAACTAACAAACTTCCCAGCAAGCTAGACACAAACCTTCAGATGCTTGGAAGGGATTTTAGAGGTGCTTTAATCCATACCTTTCATAATAGATGAGGAAACAGACTTTCTGGTAGCTCATGATGTCTGGGTGAACGTTTTGGTGTTCTTAAACATGGCTTTAATGCTTAGAAAGATTATTTAAGGGCCATTTTCATTTTGAATAGTAATATTCAATTTATTAAAATTACCAATTCAAAAACAGAGTTCTTTCTTAAGCCTTTAAATTCGATTTACAAATCTCATTATTCTTTTACTAAATTCAGCAACTTTAGTAATTGCTTTGAAAGGGTTTCTTTTTTTTTTTTTACAGCCTAGTTAATGAAATCACTTAAATATTTTAAACTGCACTTATAAATTTAATATATTTGATTTTCTGTTTAAGTACTTAAATTGTCTAACAAATAAACTTCCCCACGTGCTTAAATAACACTTGGAAATCTCATAAAATTTTAAATATGGTAGATTTTAATTCTTTTGTGTGTTACAATACTACTTGTAACTTTAGAAAAATTTTCTTAGGAGTTACCAACTTAAATTTACAATTTTAAAAGTGATTCAGTTAGGTAGCATTTAAAGCTTAAAGATCGTAAAGATGATGTCTTGTATGTTCTACAGTGTTGAATTCTCAAGCAATACAAGTGGTGTATTTAAAATACAAATATGGCCATAATAATCTTAAATTTAACAAAAAAAAAGGGCTGAAAATGATATACTTCATTATTTTTGTACTTGATTCTGTATTTCCCTAGGAGTAAATGATTCTTTCAACCAGTAAGAGAAAGAACGCATCATACCAAGGTCAGCTGGTTCCCTATCTTAGCATAGGTGATGTATGGACTGAAAAGAATAGGATGGAAGAAGCAACTTGATTCTTGCCAGAGACATTGCTCTAATGATGAGTGCAATAAAGTAGTGATTCCAGAACATGAAAGAGATTCATTCTAACAGCTCAAATGTCAGGTAATTTTTTAAAAATTTGATCTCAGACAATTTTTTGGTCTCTTTTCTCAACCTGTGTAGCTAACACTGGTGGCTTTTTCTTTGTTGGTACTTAAGACATGGAATGTCTTTCCCCTCTGAAATACCGCACCCTTATGTAATACTTTGGACCGAATAGATGTTGGATCTGGATTCTTGACAAATGTTTCCTTCTTGGCAGAACTACAGCTTATATAGGTAGAGAGTAAAAGTATTTCCAGCTGGATTTACATCTGTCGTGGCATTGCCTGAATGTGTTTCCACAAACTGAAATCAAGTCCCATTTCTACCACAAAGCTTGCTGGGTCCTCTGTGCTTTTGATTGAGGAGTCCTGGAAATTTTTCTTCATTTGTGTATCTATCAGCCTTGAAAAGAAAAATTAGTTACAAGGAAGTACAAAGGCAAATCCTTGGAGGAGAAAATGGCAACCCACTCCAGTAATCTTGCTAGGAGAATCCTATGGACAGAGGAGCCTGGCAGGCTACAGTCGATGGAGTTGCAGAGAGTCGGACTTGGCTGAGCATCTGAGCACACAGCGCAAAGGGAAATACGATATGCAAATCTGGAAGGTGCCAAGGCCATTATGGAAATATAACTATTATAAAAAAATTGTTAGGTACCACTCTTTTTCACACTGGGTACTGATTATATGGTGCTTCCCTGGTGGTTCAGTGGTAAAGAATCTGCCTATCAGTGTAGGAGACATGATTTCAGTCTCTGACTCGGGAAGATCCTCTGGAGAAGGAAATGGCTTTCCACTCCAGTATTCTTGCCTGGAGAATCCCATGGATGGAGGAGCCTGGCGGGCTCCAGTCCATGCAGTCACAAAGAGTTGGACATGACTTAGGAACTAAACAACAACAACTGATTATATAACAAAGCAATACCTGCCGTGTTTCCTCTGAAGCCAGACCACCTGGCTTTGCCTCCTTCTCTGTTTCTCAAGAGTGTGTCAGTGATACCTGCTTCCAGTAACTCATCCAGAAAACAGTAACAAGACCGGCCTTAGAGGACTGTTGGGTGGGTTAAATGCGCTAGAATGGAGGCATTTCAAAGTCAGCCATGTTGTCTGGTTATTTATTTATTCTCAGCACCTGGAAGAGAGCCTGGATATTACATATGCTCTAAAAATTGTTTCACGAAATAAAGTGCTTCAGACAGAGACTCGAATATAGCAAATGTCCAATACATGTTGGCTCTTGCCTTTGATGACAACTTGCCCATAGTCACTTGCAGAGTTTTAATTTTGTACTGATGTATTCAGAAATTGTTGACTAATGTTTCCCATGATGGTAGTTTTGTACCGGTATTTACTTCTGATATTACTCTAACCCAGAGAAAAGCCTTGGGAAAGCTGAATGACTCCAGCACTGGGGTGCCCAGCTTATTTGTAATTTTCTGGTTTTGAAGGTCTTCTTTCTTATCTTCCTTAGCAGATGGGCACCTTTTATTTTGCCCTTTTTTTTTTTTTTTCTTAAGTGAGCTTGTCTTTACGTCCTCCTTGACTCTCAGCCTCTTCCCTGTGGGTTTTTTGTTTGTTTGTTCTGTTTTTGTTGTTGCTGTTGTTGTTTTCTGTGTGTACACCCTTTAAGTGGAGGCAGTCTTTAAAGGTCCACTTTTGACTGTTTATGTCCGTAATTCCCCTGCGTTCCTGGCTGATCTCCTCGACGCCTGTAGCTTTACGTAAGCCTCCCGTTATGCCTATCTCCGACCATCCCCTAAGTCAGAGACGCTCCGCCTGAGAAACATCTACTCTGTTCTCCAACTCTGACAAGAGAATAATATTTTTCTTACTATATAATAGTAAAAAATATAATAATATTTTTATTATCTCCCAGTTCCATTTGAAATTTGAATGATGTGGGACTCTTTCATTCTCCCCTCCAGAACTCAGAGTATATTCAAAACCTTGTCTGTTCCTTCACCCCATCAGTGTTAGTTGAGACCCATATCAGTAACCATGTGGGCTCTTTGATCCCCGTCTTTCTGGCCTCCCCAAGCTGGCAGGTACCTCCTTCTTCTTATGGTCTTCTTGCACTGCGATTACGTAAAATATTACCTTTCCTTCCCCCAGTTCCTAGCCTCTGGAACCTATGAATCTGTTAGGCTATGTGAACAGGGGGAATTAAGATTGCGAGTACAATTGAAGATGCTGATCAGCTGACCTTAAATTACGCTTAGGTTCCGGGCTGGCTCAGGTGTGCCCAGTGTAATCACAAGCGTCTTTATAAGTAGAAGAGGGAGGTGGAAGAGGGAGCTCCAGAGGGTGGCTATAGGAGGAGATCCAGGCGAATGGATGAGAGATGAGCTCCGTCCTGTGTTGCTGCTTTTGAAGATGGAGGAAGGGACCCTGAGCCAAGATGTGTGAGTAGCTTTTTGAATCTGGAAATGGCCAAGAAATAGACTCTGTGCTACAGCCACTGGGAAGTCAAGCTGCCTTGCCAGCCCTTTGCTTTTGTCTAGTGAGACCCATATCAGACTTCTTAGCTAGAGACCTGTAAGATAATAAGCGTGAGTTTTGAGCCATTGAGTTTGTAGTAATTGATTACAGCAACATCAGGGAACTAACACACCCACCTTAATGCTTTTACTCAAGTTGGTCATAATGTTGGGAATAAGCTGCTACTTCACATGGACTTACTGAAGTCTAATAAACACTTCAAGGCCTGGTATAAATCTCTCCTGCTCTAAAACTTTCCAGGTTCCCACAGTCAAAATTCAGCTCTCTAACCCTGCTTATTTAAAACTTTATGTCCTGTATCGGCACTTTCTCTCTTTTATTAGATATGTGTGTCTCCCTCTTTCAACATGGACTGTGGATATTCAGAAAATAAGACCCATATATTATTTATCTTTGAATCCCTCCTGTAAAAGCTTGACATTCAAGCCAGTGATTTTTGAATCAAATTGTAAAAATACAACACATTGGAAATGATGCTAAATATGAGTCCTAAATGCCTACAAGATGGAGATACTCTTAATAGAAATAGTCTTCATTATCCCATGAGATCATTTCTCTTTGACCCCTTTCAAAACCAGAATTTCAATCCTTTTTAGTTGAAAGTGAGAGTCAGAATTTCAGTCCTGTATTGACAGTCATAATATGGGGTTTTTAAAGAAGTTTTTGTAATGAGAATGTCATTGACCATTTTGACATACAAATATATGCACATACATTAAGAAAAAATCTTTTCCTAACAGAACTTCTGTAAACAGCATAATCACGTTGACAGGTTGTGTGTTCACAGGTTCTGTGTCTTACTGAGCGTAGTTGTAGTATGTACTGGTTTTCTGTGTTTTCTTTAGTGAGAGGTCATGAGAAATGTGGAAATTTCTTCCTTGCTCCCATCTAATTTCACTTTTTCAATTCGAATACAAATTACAGTCAAGGATGCTCTCTCCTAGAAACTCTTTGACAAGGGGTGAAATTCCAGGTTGTGTGAACATGTAGGGCTGTAATAAAATTAGCATGTGAAGCCACTGAGGGTGTCTTTCAAAGCTGCTTCTGACAAGCAACTTTTGAATTTGTGAGTTCAGAAATTCATATCCTCTCATCAGTTCTTCCTTCAGATGCTTTCCTTAAAAATTGCTCCTAACTCAAGTGCCAGTGGTCTTTCCATTAAGTAGTGGACGTCTGGTTTCTAGTCCCTGAGAACCCAGGTGAAGCTACCTGTTCTGTTCTTGACAGTACCCACTTGGTCATGGAACTGTGTTCTGCGAAGAAGAGAAAAACAGGTGGGGGCGGCAGATGGACACGTGGAGTTAGTTGGTTTCAAAGAGGGTGGATTGACCGCTTGAAAGCACAGGTTAAGCTGTGAAGGCAGGGTAGGCGGTAACTTACATCAGCTGAAACCCGTGAGATTGCTGGATTCAGCCCCTTAGGTGAGCAGTGTTAATATTCACTCATTTAGAGCCATTACCTTACATCTCAAAGCATCCCAGCTGTAATGACACTGTAACAGCCCTCACACCAGATTAAATATTTGTTAGAATAACCTTTCAGTGAAATTAAAAGACGCTTACTCCTTGGAAGAAAAGTTATGACCAACCTAGATGGCATATTCAAAAACAGAGACATTACTTTGCTAACTAAGGTCCGTCTAGTCAAGGCTATGGTTTTTCCAGTAGTCATGTATGGATGTGAGAGTTGGACTGTGAAGAAGGCTGAGTGCCAAAGAATTGATGCTTTTGAACTGTGGTGTTGGAGAAGACTCTTGAGAGTCCCTTGGACTGCAAGGAGACCCAACCAGTCCATTCTGAAGGGGATCAGCCCTGGGATTTCTTTGGAAGGACTGATGCTAAAGCTGAAGCTCCAGTACTTTGGCCATCTCATGCGAAGAGTTGACTCATTGCAAAAGACTCTGATGCTGGGAGGGATTGGGGGCAGGAGGAGAAGGGGATGACAGAGGATGAGATGTCTGGATGGCATCACGGACTCGATGGACGTGAGTCTGAGTGAACTCTGGGAGTTGGTGATGAACAGGGAGGCCTGGCGTGCTGCGATTCATGGGGTCACAAAGAGTCGGACACGACTGAGTGACTGAACTGAACCATCCAGATATTTAAAGAACTTCAGATAAGGGAGAAAATACATGCCCTTGAGTGTGGCATTTTGGGGCAAAGCTAAACCTTAACGGGCAGTCGTCGTTAGGAGGTAGAGTTCATTCACTATCTCAAAGCATTGTCTTACAACAAGAGCTGTGTAATCAGAGCAAGCTGCTGATAACCAGAGTCTTTCCCCTCAATGTGGAGTGATTCATTTTTAGCAAAATGTTGGGTGGCAAGTGGTATTTGGTGACATTTATTCTTTTTTTCCTACCAAATCTGAAATTCTGTGATGTAATCAAAAGGATTCACACACTGGATGAATTTGTATGCTTCTTTACAAGAAATCCAGAAATATGCCAACTTATTCCTTAAAGATAATAACACTAAATTGAAGTAGTATTAGAGCAGATCTTACCTGCTGTTGATTTTAATCCTCTGTTGCAAAATCAAGATGGCACATCCAACTCAACAGGTGATGAAACTAACTTAACCTGGAGGCTCAGGATCTGCCACTGCTAGAGTGGTGAATAATAACTGAGAACATGTGAAAATGAAGCCTCTGGTGATTGGAAATAGGCAGGTACTTCTGACCATCATCACCAGCTCTCACTGCCAGTCAGTTCTTCTCTTTATTTTGCCTGCTTTCTTTGGGAAGCCAAACTCAACCTTCAAAATGGATAAAATGACTCATTGTGGTAAATGTTGTGTTTCAGTGCTTTTTTTCTTGAAAAATGATTTTGGATTAATCTAATCCAAATATCCAAATAAAATAATAAATATCCAGTATAATCATATCCCAAAACTTGGATATTAAATGCTGAGTTCTCTTGCACAGCTTTGATCCCCATGTTGGAAATTCTGTTACTATCTTTGGCCTCTGTTTCCTAGACAGACTGTATTGATGGAAATCGAGATTCTCCAGCCTTTCAAGTTAATGTCACCATCCAGAATGGTTGCCAGCACTCACTGACTTCTCACCTGGCCAATGACAGCCAATCGCTCTGGGCCTTTTAATCTTGCAAAGTGACGAGAGTTCCATTTTGCCATCATTCCCAAAGAGCAATACAGAGTGACTCTGAACACCTCCCAGCGAAGTAGGTATAATTTCCAGGAGACAGTGCTGAAGACTTTTTAATTAGGATTCTTCCCTTCAGCATGCTGCAGTCACAGGTGGGCTAGAAGAAAAGTCAGGGTGTAGGAGTGCTTGGGAAATGGGAGAGCCCTTGTTAATTGGAGTTAGAAATGGGGAAAAGAAGAGGCCAAAGAAGCCTCTGCAGAGAGAGAAAATATGCGTGTCGTGTGCAACGTGGGAGTTGCAGAGGGTGGTAGCTGATAATATGAAATAATCTATTATTGCACCTTTCTCAGCAAGTTAAAAATGTTCCAGTGATGTGACAGGAGCTATTAGCTTCTTATGATCAAAAAGAAAACAAGTTTTATGAACAACATTCATTTTCAGACTGGTAAAAAAATCTTCTAATTATCAGGATGACATATAGGTTAAAGTCTGGAGCCAAATGGATTTGACTTAAAATGGGCAATTCATTTAGGCTCCATGAGGCTCATTTTCTTTATCTTTAAAGAGGGAATAATACTTGGCTAAGTGTATTATCTAGCAAGTTAGAATATATGAAATAATGCATAGAAAACACTTGGGCTAGAATCCATTTATAGGTCGTATTCAGTGGATATTAGTAAATAGTATTTTCAGGACCCAAGCTGAGGAACCTATAAGGTACCAAAAATACTGTCATCTTTTACTGCAACAGCCAATATTGACTGCATGTGTATTTTTTTGAGTGCGGAGGAGGGAACTATGCCAGCTTGATTTAATAACTCAGAATAATTCAACCTCAGATTACCTACTTGGTATCATTTCTATGCCTTAATTTCCCTACCATTCCAGGATCTTGATAGCATTCACTACTCCCTCATCTAGCAGAGAAGCCAGAAAGGTTAGATGGCATGAATCTGCCTAATACTTCCATTCAACCAAAAAAGGGCCTTTGAAGGAAGCTATAATGCATTTTCTCAGGAAGACCTGAATGCTCTATATCAGGTTCTCAGCTCAAAATCAGATCTCCCAACCCATTATTGCATTTATGCCCTACATACATCAGTTTCTGCACCTTAAGAAGAAGTCTCAAAATACGATGGGAGAGGTTTAGGAATATGGCAGAGGCATTTTCTGGGGGTGTGGAAATGAAGGAAAGAATGCTGAAACTTCTCGAATGCATGATGGCTGCCTAACTGCTCACCCATCCCTTCCTTGTCTTCTGGGTACCATTCATGAAGGAGGCTGTTATGAAGATCACTGGTCCTGGTAAATACATTTTAGATTTGATTTTAAACTGACTTCCCAGCAGAATATTAAGTAAAATCATGAACAAATAGTCAGCCAGGAGCTAAGGACAAAGAGTAAATATATATTACTAGTAATCAAGAAGCAAACATCTATTCTAATAGTTGCAATTAACTGAGACATATATTAATACAGGCCTGCTTAAAATAATGTGGAAATACCCCAGGTGTGCAGGATCTTGGCAAAGACTCCTCTTTAAACACGCCTTTATGCTGACGCATAATGTATCTATGCAATTCTTTTCCTAATACAGCAGGCATTTATTAGACATCTTTTCTTCTACTTATGGCACTTGGTTGGAGTGAGGAAAATCGATTGTGGATTCTCATTAAGGAGGTAATGGTTTGGCTGGGTAAGGAAGACATATAGTTTGTGTAAAGAATTAGCACGTGGTTGGTAGGGCATTGACTGGTGAAGCACAGCTTGGCAACTTTGAGACCCATTTCTCCACCCCATCCCTCAGGGCCTTATGTCTTCTGTGTGTCGTTAAAACGTGCCTTTATAGAGATGATCACACTTAAGTTTGCAGCCACTGTTTGAGTTCTCATTTTGAAACTTTTCTAAGTTAGTGTTTTGTAGTTATAAGATGGTTCAGTTCACACTGCAAGCTAACAGAGGTCCCAGCACTTGAACCTGAATTTCCCACTTCTAGGAGCATGGAGCCCAGCCCTTGATCACAGCAGTCAACTCAACCCCAACACTTCCTTCAGAGCTCTTGCTTGAAAAGGACTATTTGGTGGGTCTTTCTCTGCATCTAGAACTGATAATGTTTAGCAGCTAATACTCTTATCACCTCGCATTTATTTCAAACCTTCAATATCCAGGGAATGGCCATTCCAAGAGATTCCTTCAGTTAGCAAATCTTTCTTGACTTGTTTTATGCTGTAGATGATTTGATTAAAGTGTTTCACCAGAAATAGATAATTCTGGAATTAGACAAAGCATCTTCCTGCCATCCCCATCCCTGCAAATGGAAAGCATTGCATAAAATTCATTTTTTAGTTAAGCATTCAAGGAAGACTGTTATAATTAAAATGAATTGTAACCCCTTGCAACCTAGCATGAAAAACATTGGGGAGAACACTAGGTTTTTTTTTTTTTTTTAACTGTATTTAAGTTCCCTCTCTCTCTCTCTTTAGTCGCTAAGTCGTGTCCAACTCTTGCAACCCCATGGACTGTAGCCTGCCAGGCTCCTCTGTCCATGGGATTCTTCAGGCAAGAATACTAGAGTGGGCTGCCATTTCCTTTTCCAGGGGATCTTCCCGATCCAGGAATCAAACCCAGGTCTCCTGCATTGCAGGCAGATTCTATACGAACTGAGCTGTGAGGGAAGCCCCTTTTAAATTCCCTAGTGGACCTTAAAGCAATTCATACCAAAAGAAGCATAGTAAAAACACCCAACTGATGCTTTATCATATAGTGTCATATTACATCTTCCTGGTATATATCCTGGTTTCCTCCACTGTAATTAAGAATTAATATCCTGGGATCTAGGGATGTTATCTGAGATGCAGTACACAACCACTTTTTAATGTTTTACTTAATAAATTAAATGTATAATGGCGGACACATTTTTGCCTGTTGGCTTTGTTACAGTGTGGTTTGATTATTTAAAGATCCACAGAGTTATTAAAAGAAGCTGCCATTCCAGTAAGATATATTTATGCTTTATTATAGATCACTGCCCACAATTTAATGCCTGTATAAATTAAAACAGGCACACACTCAAGTGTTTGCTTTGTGATTCAGTATGGGATGGACAAGGAAAGCTGTTATTTTCATAGTCTGTGTCGTTAAGGAGTTAAGACAACAAGAGCAAAGTGTAAAGAGACCGTTAGACAGACCTCAAGTATGTAGTGTTTAAATGAAGTTTTCCACTTAAGCAGAAATTGGGAATGAGTCTACTATAAGGAAGACAAAGGGTCCTGAGATTTATGTAGTTGGACAAAAAGATCACTTCAAGGAATGCTTCACTATTCCCACAGGTCGGGAGAAACTTTATGAGGAAGCAGAGTGGGTGAAAAGGGCTTGGGAACGTAGTCAGAGAGAGAGTGCCAGCGCAGGAATGAGCAGTAGCAGCTTATGTCTTAAATTTTATTTTATTGGAGTATTGCTGCTGCTGGTGCTGCTGCTAAGTCGCTTCAGTCGTGTCCGACTCTATGCGACCCCATAGACGGCAGCCCACCAGGCTCCCCTGTCCCTGGGATTCCCCAGGCAAGAACACTGGAGTGGGTTGCCATTTCCTTCTCCAATGCATGAAAGTGAAAAGTGAAAGTGAAGTTGCTCAGTTGCGACCGACTCTTAGCGACCCGTGGAATGCAGCCCACCAGGCTCCTCCATCCATGGGATTATCCAGGCAAGAGTGCTGGAGTGGGGTGCCATTGCCTTCTCCATTACTGGAGTATAGTTGATTTATAGTGTGTTATTTTTTGATGTATAGCAAAGTGATTCATTTATATATTCACATACACACACATTCTTTTTCATTTGCTTGCCCAGTATGGTTTCTCAGAGGATATTGAATATAATTCCTTCTGCTGTAAAATAAGACCTTGTTGTTTATTCATTCTATATACAATAGTTGTACAACAGTAGTTTATTGCTTAATTTATTGAAGTATAGTTGACCTACAGTGTTGTAGTAATTTTTCCTGTACAGCAAAATAATTCAATTATAACATCAATATATTTTTTCATATTCTTTTCCATCACGGTTTATCACAGGCTATTGAACATAGTTCCCTGTGCTGTACGGTAGGATCTTGTTGTTTATCCATTGTATATGCAATAGTTGAGCAGCAGTAGTTCAGAACCTGTGCTAACAAGAGAGGGAGGGGTTTGGTTAGCATTAGACCAGGAAAACCGGAGAAGGCAATGGCACCCCACTCCAGTACTCTTGCCTGGAAAATCCTATGGACGGAGGAGCCTGGTAGGCTGCAGTCCATGGGGTCGCTAAGAGTTGGACACGACTGAGTGACTTCACTTTCACTTTTCACTTTCATGCATTGGAGAAGGCAATGGTAACCCACTCCAGTGTTCTTGCCTGGAGAATCCCAGGGACAGGGGAGCCTGATGGGCTGCCGTCTATGGGGTCGCACAGAGTCGGACACAACTGAAAAGACTTAGCAGCAGCAGCAGACCAGGAAAACAGTGCACAGATGAAGGAATCTGTCATTCCTGGAGATGAGTAGAATGGTGGGATTGGCAGTAAGTTGGTAAGTGGTCTTAAGCTGAGATGGAGTGGGAGGAAGCTAAAAAAACTATTAAAAAGTAAAAAAAAAAAAAAAAAACTTTGAGGAAAGTGTGAAGCTTTTGATCTGAGTACAGAATGCCCTGGTAAGCACCTTATGAACGATAACTTGCATTTTTAATGGAAACAAAGACACAGCCTGACAAGCATGATAGCATACTTATGGAAAGGGATGTAGGAAAGAGATCCTTCTGGGAAAATAAAAATAGAGCATGTGGTCTCCGTCACCATAAAGCCCCTTGGTAAATAATTGAGGGAGAAAATGTTCTTGGCTCAGAAACTGAATCAAGAATCCTCATGAAGCAAAAAATAGAAAAAGTGCCTTGCTTAAAGTAACAGAAGTATTTAGTTGCCAAGACGAATATAAACCCAAGTTTCCTCTCCCCCTGGATCCTTCCATGACACCAGGATGGAAGGTATTGCATAAAGGTAGAGTGTTGGAGGCCCTCTTGTCCATGTGGGTTCAGTGGCATGCGTGTGTGAGCAGCAAGCACAGATCATAGAGGTAAACCCGAGTTCTCATCCTATTGGGCTGACAGAGCGATGAACCAAGCACAGCAGGATGTGAAAATAATATTGAAGTTGTCCGTTGTAGAATGCGGTGTTTTGTTCAATGTGATCGCCCTGACAGTTGGTGACAGGGCCTCCAAGAAACAAGTGCACTGATGACCTCAGTGACAGGGAAAGCGTCACCCTCAACTGACAACCTGGGAGGAATAAGAGGGTGAAGCACCTGGAAATGGACCTATGGTGTTCATAAAGAAAAAGGAGATGAAAGGAAATGCCCAGCCAGAAATATGTCTTATAAACAGTGGAATGCAGATTGACTGTAAATGGTTAAATCCCGTGAAGACAGGGACTTTCGTAAGCTTTAGGCAATGCTGTATCTGCAAACTTTAGAACAGTACCCTGGTATATGGTGAGCATTCAATATTTGTTGAATGATTAGGTGGATGGATGGATGATGAGAAGATGAGTGGGAGCATATTCAGATTCCTTTTTTTTTCCCCAAACATTGACAGTAACAGGCACTCATCCAGAAGTTGAACGAGTTCCATTCACAAGCTCAGGAGCCCCATACCACTCTAAGAATGGCATGAAGGACATCTAAGCTTTTAAAGTCAGCATTCTTCACTAAAGACCCTGAATGGTGGAGAGTAGAAACCATCAAGATAATGATTAGATTCCATTTGCTTTAGAGTATTAAGAACCTCGGAGAAGGCAATGGCACCCCACTCTAGTACTCTTGCCTGGAAAATCCCATGGACGGAGGAGCCTGGTAGGCTGCTGCAAATTACTGACAGTATAAAAGTGGTGTTTTGGCTACTTGAGGGTGTGTGTGTGTCTACACATATTTAAACCTGAGGAGATATACATTCGGACACAGATTTGTGTCATCTGTTCATCAGAGACTTCCACTTGGACTTTGCCCCTTTATGTTCTCCTCATCCCTTTTCTGATGATTTACCACAGTTCACTTTACTTTTTTTCAATTATTTTTAACTCTTTATTTTATATGGGAATATAGCTATTTAACAATGTTGTGATAGTTTCAGGTGAACAGTGAAGGGATTCAGCCATACACATACACATTATCCATTCTCCCTCAAATTCCCCTCCCATCCAGCCTGCCGCATAAAATTGAGCAGAGTTCCCTGTGCACTACAGTAGTTCTTGCTGGTTGTCTATCTTAAATACAGCAGTGTGCAGTAGCAGTACATAACTGATCCTAACTATCCCTTCCCCCTATGCTTGCCCCCTGGCAACCTTAAGTTCATTCTCTAAGTCTTTGAGTTTATACAACCACAGTCCATTTTAAACCTGCCTGCATTCTTATCCTCAGTAGATGCATAAACAAGAATTTTTGATATTAGTTTGATTTGATTTTTTTAAATGATATTCGACGTACCCACCCACCCATCATCAGAACGCCAGAGGAGAGTGTTGTCTAGCTTCCAAAACAGATGACAGCTGTTGAGATGTGGGTTATGGGAATATGAGGAAAAGACCTTCTCAGATGTGACGTGTATGCTACCTTTACATACAGAGAATTTCTGCGGTCTTGGAGTCTGTACACATTGATTATTCCACATGCTTCCTCACTTCCACTGATCTCTCTTACAGTTAGGGCAAACCACGGAAATAGTTCTGGTTCCTAACAGGAATGTGATGCTTTACTTCCAGGTGAAGTTAATTAAAAGCCAGCACGGTGCCTGCTTCCTCTCTCTGCCTCAGCAACCTTGAAGGCCACATGTTGAGATGGTGGCCTCACAAGATGGCCGTATCTTGGGTCCCTGAGTCCTGGATGGAGAATCATCCCCATTGACCTGGTTTGGATCTTATGGAAGCAAGGAAAAGCCCTTCATTGTAGGAGGCCTATGAGATTTCATGGCTCATTGCAATGGCTAAGACATACTGTCCTGACTCATAAAGTTTTGTATAAGGCTTCAGTGAACTAAACTGCTTTATGGTGCTGGAAAGAAGGCCAACTAGAGGAGTGAATCATAAAAATCCCCATAGGTGGGTGGAGTTGATAATCTGAGCCTCAGTAGGTGAAGTCATTCATTCTGTAAATTAGTTAACACATGCTTGACCTGAGATGTATCAACACATTTTTAGAGACTGACAGAATTAACATTACCACCTGAAGTTGTAAGAGCTTAAAATTCATCAAGGGGTCATTATAAGACTTTTGATTGTCATTATCATTCACTTTCACTCCAATAGGGTTTTGTTTCAACCTTGTGCATATTATAAACACAAATTTATTACCGTAAAATTTTCCAAAATGATACATTGCAAAATTTTTGAGGGAAGAATTTTTTTTTAATATTATTTATTTGGCTGCACCAGATCTTAGTTGCAGCATGTGGGATCTAGTTCCCTGACCAGGGATTAAACTTGGGGCCCCCTGCTTTGGGAGCACAGAGTCTTAGCCACTGGGCCACCAGGGAAGTCCCGAGGGAAGAATTTTTCAGTGAATTTCATGCAGATACTTTCTGTAGTCCAAGCAGCATATTTACTGGTATCTCAGAAAATGATTATTCTTCAGAATATAGTTCTGATTTAGATGATATGAATATTAGACCAACAAAAAGGCAAAAAAAAAAGCCCTAGTGATTTTGATACAGAAAGTGGAAATGAATTGGTGCTGGAGAAGACTGTATAGGTGTGCCAGGTATAGCTATTGAATGTAATAACCTACCAAGTGTTAGTGAAATAACAATTTTTGGTTAGCCAAAATAAAAATGGCCCCTATAGTCATTAGTTTCTGCAAAAATCCCACAGTCAATAATGAGTTAAATCGTGGGGGATTAAATTGTAGAGAAGAAACAGACTGAGGTCTGTCCTCTGCTGTCACCACCTCCCACTGGAGGTTTAGGAGGCTGAATCTGGACTTCCAACATTTGAAGGAATAAAAGAATATCCAGGGGAAAAGGGTAGAGTGTGTGTGGCTTTGTTTGTTTTTGTTTCATTTTTCCCGTGCATTGACAAAAATGTTAAACATAGGAGTTTAACTCAGGCTGCCCTTGATGTTGACAGTGACCATCAAATAAAGCACCCCAATGAGACATTGGGCTTCCCTGGTGGCTCAGATGGTAAAGAATCTGCCCACAGTGCGGGAGACTCAAGCTCAATCTCTAGGTTGGGAAGATCCCCTGGAGAAGGGAAAGGCTACCCACTCCAGTATTCTTGCCCGGAGAGTCCCGTGGACAGAGGAGTCTGGCGGGCTGCAGTCCATGGGGTTGGACAGAGTCTGACACGACTGAGTTAACATTTTCACTTTCACATTGAAACACAAAAGCGTGACTCTGGGACGGCTGGGTTGCACATGTAAGTTTCTTCTAGGCCTGTCCCTTTTTGCTAGGTAGGTGCACACAGCAGTCACATGCAGGCCCAAAAGGTGACATAGAAGCAGTTACCACGGTCACCGAGCCTGGCCGCTGCCCTGTGCTGGCTCTGCACCAGGATTTGAACTCCCTGCTTGCCTGTGCATCTCTACTGTGAGTGTAGGACTTGGGCCTTCTAGAGAGCTGCAGGCTTGAGACTCTAGGTTTGAACAGTGACTCCCAAAAGACCCAACCATAGCCTGCTCCTGGCCCATCTGAACAGGTGGGGGGAAGATGAGGGGAGTGGGGCCCATTTGTCACCTTTTTCTGGGATTTTGTTTATTTATCTAGTCACTAAGTCATGCCAGACTCTTTGTAGCTCCATGGACTGTAGCCTGCCAGGCTCCTGTCCATGGAACGTTCCATGCAAGAATACTGGAGTGGGTTGCCATTTCCTTCTTGAGAGGATCTTCCCTGACTCTGGGATTGAACCCACATCTCCTGCATTGGCAGGTGGATACTTTACCACTGAGCCACCTGGGAAGCCCTCTTCCAGAACTGCTTGTCCTGAGAACCTTCTGACTGCTTTGTATTTTGTTTTGACAAGGGGGTTGGGACAAATTGATCTTGGTCCTGACTTCTTGTTCAAGTTTTTACAAATTGTGACATAGGACACTTTGCTTATGAGCAGACCCATCCTCACTTCTATTCTGAGTATAGGTAGGGAGTTTGCACCCATGTTATGCTTGGAGAGGGATCCTTTCTTTCAGCTGTGGAGCATGTGTTGAGCCCTAGTTGGCAAGTTCTAGCACCATCCTTTTCAACTTCTGTTTGTAGAGTGCCCATTGAATGCTTGACCTAAAATAAACGTGGTTGCTGGAGTGAAAAGTGTTTGAGGGCAGTGCTTTTTCATCAGTGACTCTATTATTGGACAATATCTTATACACAGAAACCTCAACTGTCTCTTGTATTTGCTGTAAGGTGGTAATGCTGTGAGACCTGCAGTCATCAGACCTTCAGGCTGATCCTTGCTGTTAAATTAGGATTGGTGCTAGTGGAATCACTTTTTAACTAGCCTCTGAATGTAGTTGTTCAGTAGCTAAGTCGTGTCTGACTCCGTGCAGCCCCATGGACTACAGCACCCGGGCTTCTCTGTCCTTCACTGTCTCCTAGAGCTTGCTCAAACTCAGGTCCATTGAGTCGGTGATGCCATCCAAACATCTCATCTTCTGTTGCCCCCTTCTCCTCCTGCGCTCAATCTTTCTCAGCATCAGGATCTTTTCCAGTGAGTCGGCTCTTCACATCAGTTGGCCAAAATTATTGACACTTCAGCTTCAGTCCTTCCAGTGAATATTCAACATTGATTTCCTTTAGGATTGACTGGTTTGATCTCTTTTCTGTCCAAGGGCCTCTCAAGAGTCTTCTCCAGCACCGCAATTCAAAAGCCTCTGGATGACTCTGCTGCAGATGCAAGTTTTGAAAACCAGTGAGTTGGGCCATGGTCTTTGGCAGGTATACTAGAGTCACAGAATCCCTACCTCCAGGAAGCAATTCCTGATCTCTAGTCCCGGGTCCACTGCGACATCAGCTAGACACTTCACCTCTCTTGGTATTTATTTGTTCATCTGGCCACTTGCCTGGAAACTCCCATGGATGGAGGAGCCTGGTGGGCTGCAGTCCATGGGGTTGCTGAGAGTTGGACATGACTGAGTGACTTCACTTTCACTTTTCACTTTCACGCATTGGAGAAGGAAATGGCAATCCACTCCAGTGTTCTTGCCTGGAGAATCCCAGGGACGGGGGAGCCTGGTGGGCTGCTGTCTGTGGGGTGGCACAGAGTCAGACATGACTGAAGCGACTTAGCAGCAGCATCAGCAGCTATAAAGGTGTCCTGCTAAACACTTGCAGAATTTTCTTCCACCTCTAAAATTGTATGACTGTCTGATCTTTCATTCATATCAATATTCTCCCAGAGCTGTAACTTGAATGTGTGAAGTCAGATGGGAGAAAAGGTATCTCCTGTGACTGCGAACTTGGACACTCTCTGTCCTTAACTTGGAACCTTGTCACAAGGCCTCAGAGCAGTGTCTGTCCTCAGCACCACCGCTGATAAATGTCTGTCTTCCCTTAGTTTATTCTCCAGGTTAGCTTTCCTTTCTGTTTTCTCCTGACCTGCGGTCTGCAAGACCTCTTGTTGTAGGTGAGCCTCAAGTGAAATTCGCACCTTTTCCTGAAAGTTAACACAGCTCCCATCCATAGAAGTTCTTTCCTGTTTATTTTTCTCCGCAAAACTCTGGCTAGAAAAATAAGTGAAGGATTATACATATGTATCTTTTCATTTCTTTCAGGCTTCATAGCCCAGGGTCTGGATGCTTTGATCAGCTATTCTGGCATTAATATTGATTTCTATTCTGCTCTTTTTTGTTATTAGTTTTCATCCCTTACTGCTAGAATTCAGCCTGTCTTTCCACTGTCTGCATTTCATTCCTTCTGTGATCTTTCTAGCAGGGCATTCATTTAAACGTTCAGCCACATCTACTGCACTGACCAGATGCAGCCCTTTTGTGGGTCCTAGTTTACCTAAAGTGCTGCAAGACACTCCTAATCTTTTAAGATAATTTTCTTTGAACTTTGAAATTTGCCTAAAGAAATTTGTCTGCTTTTGTGATTCATTTCACTTAATTTTGAACTTCTCTGAGGGCCTGATTGTAATGTGTTGAAATCTTAGGATGTAGCTTTTTTCTCTTTCTCTTTGATTAGTTTTGAGTTTCCTTCTCACTCTGCATGATAATTATTTTTAGTGTATATATTGCTTCTGTAAGCTGACATTCATCATTATTTTATCTTCTCTCTTGTCCTTTTTCCTCTTTCTCGTCCATTACATAGCATTTGGGTATTTACCTGGATAATTTCAAAGTCAGTATTACATCATTGAAAATCAGCTTCTTTTCTCTTCACAAGATGATTTTATGATACCCATTGTTTAAAGATGCTGCTGCTAATGATAATGCTTTCTGCTCAGAAAGAATTATTCTTGAAATTGAGTATGGAGAAAATTTGAATGGAGCATTTCTGACATCCAATCAAAGATAATCATGGGTGGCTATTAAGCAACAGGGGAAGAAAAAATAATAATGAAAACAAAAAACTAGATTTATTCAGAGCCTCATGGACCGGAAACTTAACATCATGTTATTCTTCAACACTTTTTACCAAGAATCCATTAATGAACACTCAGTGGTAACATCTGGATACACAGTGCAACTGATAAAAATCATATATTACTATATCTTGACTGTTTGATCACACAGATAGAAGTAGTTAACCATTTTTATTTTCTGTTTATTTTTGTCCTCAAAACCAACAGTTTAAGTAGGAAGATAATCTCTGAACATGATCATTGATAAATGAAAGTAAATATTCATACGGAATTTTGAATTTCATGCCGACATCACTAATGAAGATGGATAAAAGGGTTTATTAAATCCATGGATGATTTCATTTTAAGAAGGCCCTGGATGCAAATCTCATAATTCATGCACTTACCAATGTTCTTCCTTGCTGTGGCTGTTAGATAATAACATCTTAGGGCAATAGTCAGAATCTCAGGTTTGGATTTTTGGCCTTATAATAATCAACACAGATGGGTTCACCACTTCAAAAGTTTTTGAATTTTTATTGAGCTGTGACAGAAACAAAGTGGGCTGCCGTGAGGAAGCCAACACAGGGGCCTTAGTTTAAATGTTGATATACAGACTTGGTTTAGTTGTCAACAAAGAACAATCTGTAACCAGATTAACATTCCATATGTTAGAGGCACACATAGGAAAGCCCCCTTCCCTTCAGCATCTTCTAGAGAAAGTGACTTGTTGGGATAAAATTGTTGCAACCTTGTACTTTAATATTCTGATACAAATAGGTAAGCACACTTCGCCCTCAACATCTGTTCTCACTAGATTCTTATTTCAAAGGCCTGCATTTCTTAACCTTCACTACTTGCTGCTGTTATTTGTCCATAAGGGAACCACATTTCAAGCAGACAACCATGCTCGGCTTACAGGCATGTGTCTGTGAAAGGAGAAGTCAACATTGAGTTCTCATATTTAGTTAGGGTTTTTTATTTTCAATGTTTTTGCTGAAGCTGATGATATTGTGTTTGATAACGTTAAACATTCTATGCATTTTGATCAAGTGTGAATGATGTATCCAAGGAAGCAAAAAGTCAAGTACAACAGTTTTGTAACCTGCTTTTAATGAGATCATTAGGGAGTTAAGGCTCTATTGGTTGAGTTACACGGCCGTCGTCCCTCTTAGCTACTGAGTTTATTTAAATTACATTTCAAACTAGTCATTGTAGAAGAGCGTTTTGGAAAATGAGTGAAATAAAGGGCAAGTCTTTCAAGAATATGATATCTGTTTAGATTGGGAGGTTTAGAGAAATGGTGTTTGTCTCTGGACCTCAGAAAGAGGAATGTTGTTGCTAGGAATATCTTCAGTACTGGACTGCTGCATTTTCTTTCAAGTCCAGACTGCTCTTAGAGGCTTTGAAAAGCTTTGTTTGTACCTTCTGATTTTGAGGATACAAACACACAAACCAGGTAAGCCTGCTTTGCCCAAAACCGGGGGCAGAAAGTCACCTGGCATTTCTAATAAATGATTTGTTAGTCTTTGAGAGGCTTTGATTTTTGATGAGGGTATTCTCTTTTGTTAGAGAAGGAACACAAAGGAGTTGAAATCAGCTGATGGCTGGAGCCAAAGTGTCACTGTTATGACAGTGCAGGCTTCCATTACCAGTGTGTGCATTAACTTTGTAGGGAATCCATCCCTCTTTCCTCTGGGAGGCAGTAGCTGTTGACTCACCTGTTCCACGCTGTTTTCTAAGAGTGATCCCTGACCAACTGGTACTGTCTCTTCCGTGCTGCTCACTGACTCAGCTGAGCCTGAGTCTTTTGCAGCCCCACAGCCTGTGGCCCACCAGGCTCCTTTGTCCATGGGATTTCCCAGGCAAGAATACTGGAGTGGGTTGCCATGTCCTTCTCCAGGGGAATCTTCTCGACCCAGGGATCTATCCTGGGTCTCTTGCTTGGCAGGCAGTTCTTTACTTGGGAAGCCCTAAGTTATCAATTACATGCTAAGTCTATTCAAGATCATTTCAGTTTCCAATATTATATTTTATTTCAACAAAGAATTAGTGATTTAAATATAGTGTTGAACACACGATCTTTATAGACAGAGGATTTCTTTCTTTTTGCTCTTAAAGGTATGTGATTGCACTATCAAAACAATGTTTTTCTGAAAAATAGGGAAACTAACATTATAGCAAGACACATTTTGTCACTTAGCAAATTCTACTAAGTTAAGAAAGAAAATTGAAACTAAACAAAGCAACCCTGTGGCATTTTGGAATACATGGAAGAAGAAAGGATTTCTGTTCAAGTTTTCAATGAGATTAAGAACTGAAACTAGATTTTGAAAATTGTTTAGGCATTACAGGGATCTGATCCTTGTTCTTGGGTGTTCCCTAGGAAACGTCAGGAAGTTTCTTGATAAAGAGAAAGAGAAAAATCTTTTCATCGTTCAGATCTTTCAATTTAGATTGGTGTGGTAAAAGATCATCATTAAACAAAATTTATTGGCAGCCTCTAATGTTCAGGGACCTGTTGTAGAATGCTGGAATACATTGGTGATTAAGTAAATACAGGTCTCTGATCCTAGAGGGCTTACATTCTAGCAGGGGCAAGGCAGAAAACATATAATAAACCTCATAACTAAGTGAATTACAGAGAAGGACAGAGGTGATAAGTGCTATTTAAAACAAAAAAAAGTACAGGGGGCAAGATAAAGGAGATGAGAAGAGGCTGCTATTTGCTTTGAGTAGGTAGGGTGGTCCTTGTTGAGAAGATAATGTTTGAAGCTAAAAGGGAAAGTCAGCAAGGTGGTGATTAAATGAGAAGACTCCAGGAAAAAGGGAAAGCCCAGTTAGAGTCTCTACAGTGGGAGAAGCAGGTGGGGTTAAAGGAGGGTTCAAGTAGGGGGAGTATATGGGAAAGAGGAGCTCGTTTGAAGGTTTTGAACAAAATATGAAATAATGCAACTTACCTTTTCAAACCATTACTCTGGCTTCCATCAAGACTGTCAGTGCCCAAAGGAGAAAGCAATGGGATTAGTTATGAGGCCATTACAGTGATTTGTTTAAGCAAGAAATTATGATTGCTTTGATCAGGGTGGGAACAGTGGATATGCTAAGAAACGGGTCCAATTTGGCTATTCCTTAAAGGGAGAGCCCACAGGATTTCCTGATAATTGGATTTGAGATGTGAGAAAGCAGTCTACCAACAGTGACTCAAGACAGCTTTTTTAAATTTCATTTTTATTTTAGATTGGAATATAACTGATTAACAGTCTCATGTTTCAGGTGCACAGCAGAGTGATTCAGTTTTATACACACACACACCCATTCTTTTCCAGATTCTTTCCTCATATTGGTCATTGCAGAATGTTGAGTAGAGTTTCCTGTGCTATACAGTAGGTCCTTGTTGATTATCTGTTTATATGTGTGTATATCATTAATCCCAAATTCCTGATTTGTATCCCCCCGCCACCATTTTCCCCTTTGGTAACCATATATTTGATACAAACTTGCGCTTGTGAGACTGTTTCTGCTTTGTAGAGAAGTTCATTTGCATCAGGTTGGATGGAGAATCGTTGCATCATGTTGCTTCAGTGGGCAGAGGATTCGGTTGTGGATGTTTATAAGGTGACAGCTAGACTCCCAGATGGAGAAATGCCATGTAGGGTAGTGGAGTTATGTCAAAACGCGTGTCATTTTGGTGAACGGAGAGCACGGGAAGTTAATAAGAGCTGCGACAAAGTTTCTTTGCTGATTCTGTGGATGAAATCATCTTTGTTGAAGCCAACTGACTTTATTTGCTTTTTAGCATGTAAAGCTGTGTGCATATTTTATCAGGCAAACATATCCTACCAGAAAGGGGAATTGACCTTTAACGCTGAATAAAGTGCTCACAGCCCATTTGACTGGCAGAGGATTAGGGAGCAGAAGGCAGGGAGTAATGTCATTTGTATTATCGGTGCTGAGACACTGTGTGTGTGTGTGTGTGTGTGTGTGCACATATCATGCCTTCATACTGTTAACACCACAATTTGTGTAATGAAAAACAACCATGAAAACAAATATTAAAATCCCCATCTTATACAGTAGATTTGTACTAGCCCTTCAACACCCACACACTTCACACTTTTCTGCATAATATGATATTAGATTCTAGAATAAATACTCTTCCGTGCCTGTATATTCTTGTCTATCTCTGAATTCAAGTATAAGTACGGAATAGCTTTTTGAAAAGTGTAATATTGAAAAAGAGTTAAAACAATGGATTTTCATCACCTCCTCAAAAACAACAAAAATGATTTCATTTAAAAAATGCTTTCTAATTATCCTCCATATATATGTAATAATCGGGCTTTATGCTGATATGGATAGAATTTTGTTTGTGGGTTTTTAAAATTTGCTAGTCTTTTTGTTTGGTTGGGTTTTGGTTTGGTTTTAAATATCCCATTCCAACACCCTCCAATTTCCAAGATAACCAGTGTTAACAATCTGGTTGGTGTTTAGCCCATCACACATGTATGTATGGTGTTGGATAAATGTAAGAAAAGTAGGTCAAAAGAATTTCCTGAAAATTTGGATTTGAGGTGTAGGACAAATGTGAAGGTAGGTAGAGTGTTTACATAATTTGTGGTCCTTTTAAGATCACGCTATCTAAATTTCTCTAGCTCCACTGAATAGTGAATTTCTCTCCATGCCAGAGATACAGATGTAATCGTTGTTTTTAATACCTAGTGTTCCATATTATTCATTGTTTTAATTGTTCCTCTATGGATGGACAGTCAAGATTTTTTTTTTGTTTGTTTTCTTCTCTTTTGGTACTGACTGTAGTGTTTATAAAGCAGTTTATGCCTTATCTGGCACAAAGTCAGCACACTAAAAATGTTAGCTGTTTTTATTGACCAATTTGCCATAGCAAGTGGTGGAGCTGCTGCAGTTTGAACAGATTACCATTTATGAAGACTGTGTTGTAACACTGTTACTATACCTCCCCTCCTGCGCCTTCTCTTTCCTTCTTTGTAACAGCTGTAACTGTTTCGGAGATCTTAGCTGAGCCCTGGGATTTCTTTGGAAGGAATGATGCTGAAGCTGAAACTCCAGTACTTTGGCCACCTCATGCGAAGAGTTGACTCATTGGAAAAGACTCTGATGCTGGGAGGGATTAGGGGCAGGAGGAGAAGGGGATGGCAGAGGATGAGATGGCTGGTTGGCATCACCGACTCGATGGACGTGAGTCTGAGTGAACTCCGGGAGTTGGTGATGGACAGGGAGGCCTGGCGTGCTGCGATTCATGGGGTCGCAGAGAGTCAGACACGACTGAGCAACTGAACTGAACTGAAGCTCACCCTTGAGTTGAAGACCAGTGACTCACCCTGAGACAGGGAAGGGCATAGGGTGCAACCTTTAAAATGAAACAGCCTGAGGACATGCCATAAACTGCTTAGAACCAAATAGGTCCCAGATGGCTGCCAAGACAGTTTCGGGGCTGGCCATGAAGGTCAAAAGTGGGTGGTGACCTAATTCCTGTAAATCCCCACCCCTTTCCTAGAATAACTGGAATACTCCTCCCACTCATTAGCCTGTGAAGTTACCCACCCTTACAGACACTGACAGTCCCAAACCCTGGGGCCCCTCTTGCCTCCTGAGATGGCCCACCCTCTGTCTGTGGCGTGTGTTTCCTCCCTGATAACCCTTCTTTCACTTCGCTGTGACTCGCTCTTGAATTCTTTCCTGCGGGAACCCAAGAACCCTCACTTGGCAGCTATCCCAGGGACTGAGACGTGAGCTGGGACGTGACTGTCCTCTCATGCCCCACTCTCCTTCCTGCAGCAACCGTATGGTGGATATTCCACAGTATTCACAGTACATCTGTGATTTCAAGACCAGACTTGAGCGTTTCCTTCAAAACTAGTTCTCCACGTTTTAAAAGATTTGATTGCTATTTCCAATATATGTCTACTCATTTGTGCCTAGAACTTGCTCATTCTCCTGTACCTTTTGACCTCTTTACCTTCACCTTCACATCCAGTTTATCTCAAGAATAGGTGGATTAGATTCCTTCCATGTCCCTCAAATCTTTTATTTCCCCCATTCCTCGCTTTTAGCATCCTAGTTAAAACGTATGATTTCAAACTTAATTCCATGCTTTTGTCTTTATCCCATCAAATATATCCTGTCCATATGCCAAATTAAATGGTTAGAGTATGCTTTATATATGTCACTGTGTCTAAAATAAGCCAAAATGCATCCTTTAACTACAGATTAAAAGATAACTGAGTCCTGGCATTTTAGGAGGAAGCAGCATTAGTTCAAGACATCTTCTCTCTAGCATATCAGGTGGCAAGGATCTTTGAGCTACAATTTGAATAATACACCTCTGAAAAAAATCTGTAATTTTTAGATAATTCAGATTATGAGCATATTCTTTCTCAACTTGAATTGATAATGCCTTTCATTGCTTTCCACACTTACTTTCCCCGGAAGTTTGCCTTTTGAAGTTCCAGAATAAATCTAATTTCTCTAAAATGTAAATTTCAACTCCATAAAGAACACTGCCACATTGCCGTCTCATTCCCAGATGAAACTGCTGATTTGTATGCTGCTAGTATAATAGTCTTTCTAGTTTACCAGCTCTGGGCATGCTAAAAATTATCTTGAAGTATGGACCTTAGACTTGAAAATAGTTGTCTACATGAGGCCTGAGGAAGAATCTATTAATTTACCAGGATTTTTTTTTTAATCTACTTTGTGCAAATTCAGTGCTATGTGTTGGTTAATGAAAGAGAAATTAACCTTAGGAAAGTTAGAGACCACAGATAAAATTTACATCTAAAAATGAATGATTTACAAAGTGACCAAGAGATCCAGTTTTTTTAAGGCTGCCACCAATACTACAAGAATTAGGAAAGAGAGGCTGCTCATCCGGAATCTTCGATCTTGGTGGACAGGCCTTAAAATCTGATTCGTGAGTTGACAGCACAGGATGATTCAGATCTCTAAGCACTTAGAAATAATTAGCTTCCAAAGGACCTGCCCTAAGTTCAGAAAGACATCTCACCTCCAAACCACTAAAGCTCTGAAGGTGGCCAAATTAGGAGCATTTCTTTACCTGCCAAGTTTACCTGCCATAAACGGATTAAGATATTCAATCATTATACATCCCTAGTCATTAGCAGGTGTGTGTGTGTGTGTGTGTGTGTGTGTGTGTGTGTGTGTGTCTCTGTCTGTCTGTCTGTCTGCCTGTCTCAGAGGTCACTAACAGTCTAGTCTTCCTGAAGCCTAGATTGGATTGGGTCACTCGAGAGGGGGGATTTGTTGACAAACTTTGGCTTGAAAGGTGGAAACGGATCCAAGAACTAGAGTGTGTTAATTTGTTTACCTCTACCTCTTAATTGGGCTTCTCTGCTGGCTCAGAGGTTAAAGTGTCTGCCTGGAATGCGGGAGACCCGGGTTCAATCCCTGGGTTGGGAAGGTCCCCTGGAGAAAGAAATGGCAACCCACTCCAGTACTCTTGCCTGGAGAATCCCATGGAGGGAGGAGCCTGGTAGACTACAGTCCATGGGGTCAAAGAGTCGGACAGGACTGAGCGACTTCACTTTCACTTCACCTCTTAACAGCAATATGGTTCTTCTTCAGTGTTGAACTCCCTACTAACAGTGTGACCCAAGAATGTTTATCCCTCTGTTAATTGTAATGAGTAAATTGGCACAAAGAAAAATCAAGAGGTTTTTTTTGCTCTATTTTATTATTATTTTTTTAGCCTACTTTCAATCTCCATGGATCCTAGGAGATATTGATTCATAAGCACCATTCAGAGGAGCAGTGGTTAAATCAATACATTAGCCTAGGATGAGTCTCAGGAACAGATTAAAAACATTGTAATTAATTTTGTCTTTAGGCAGTCACTTACTCTGGTTTTCTGACACCAGAGGCTCAGAGTGTGGTTAACACAGGGCAGCTGGAGTTGGGATTCTAGGCAGGAAACTGGTGCTGCATCCAAATGCTGGGAGGCGGGGAGGGGCTTGTGAACCAGCCAATCGATCACTGCCTCCAGAGACCTGGCTTCAATTTACAATATAATCTTATCTAGATAATGACCCTTAAGGGGAAGCTGAGTTCCTTTATCTCTGCCTGTAATGAATTAAGCATATTTATATTCAATCACCAAGACATCAGTGTCAAGCTCCTTGTCAAAAGCCTGTTAAGAGGAAAGGACGGGGGATAACAATAAAGGAAAAACCCTGCAACCCCATGGAACTGCTCAGCTCTTGTCAAACCTTCCCATTGAGCTAAAACTTGATGCTACTACAACTCACTGCCTGGGCTTCCACTGGGGCAGCCTGACCAGCTCCTAAAGCCAGAGTCTCCAGTTAGCCACATTTTCTCTCTTCTTCACGCTACCCCAGTCTATCAGTAAGCTTTATCACTTATGCTCTAAAAGCTGTTTCTGTTGCCTTTTTTGTTTGTTCATCCTTGTCACTGATTTCCTGGGCTGGGCGCCATCTATTCCTTCCTGTCATTGAAGCCGCTTCTTGCTTTGCTGTTCTCACCTGCACACCACTGAGGGTCATTCCTCACCCAGTAGAAAAGTGATCTGCTTAAAAGATCAGTGGGGTTGGGTCATTCTTCTGTGATGGTTTCTCCTGACTTTACAGTGAAAGGAATACCCTGTCTCTCAGCTGCCTGCATGATTTGGCTCCTTGTTTTTCAGTTGCTAAGTTGTATCTGTATTTGCGACCCCGCAGACTGCAGCATGCCAGGCTTCCATGTCCTTCAGTATCTCCAAGAGTTTGCTCAAACTCACGTCCATTGAATCAGTGATGCCATCCAATCATCTCATCCTCTGTCACCCCCTTCTCCTGCCCTCAATCTTTCCCAGCATCAGGGTCTTTTCCATTGAGTCAGCTCTTCACATCAGGTGGCCAAAGTATTGGAGCTTCAGCTTCATCAATTCTTCCAATGAGTATTCAGGATTGATTTCCTTTAGGATGGACTGGTTGGATCCCCTTGCTATCCAAGGGACTTTAGGGTACTAAAATGGCTTCTTCTTGAGTCGCTCTTCTTCTCTGTGTATCATTCTAGTTTTTTGTTGCTTTGAAAACACTTTACCTCTCTCTCTCTCCAGTCTTAGGACCATTTCCTCTGCTTCAAATTTTTTTCCCTCCACTGTGTGTAACAGTCTCCTTCTCTTTCAGATCTCGGTTGAAAGATCATCTGTTCAGAGAGGCAGTCTTGACCATCCTATTCAAAATAGGTCCTCCCAGCAGTCTTTACAGGCTTTGCATCTCTCTATCTAGTTTTCTTCACACTATTCATTACAAACTAATTATTTGTGTACTTTTGGTCTTTCTCCCAAAACAGAATGTGTATGTGTGTGTAATTCATGAAATCCAGGACCAAGTCAGTCTTAATTATTGCTTTCCCAAGAAAATAAATGCTTATTGATACTTTTCGGTGCTCTTGTCTGCAGGTGGAGCCAGAGAGAAGAATGAATGTAACAGTACCTCCCGTGAGAAGGCAGGGCAGTTCTGTTTCCTGCCAGTGACTCTATAGCAGAATCCTAGTACAGCTTCTTATCTGGATGCATGTGCCCCATTTTGGACCATAGTCTGTTTCATGATATATGGTGCTGGTAAAGGCATGAATTGGGCAAGTATCATTCTAGAGATCTTAAAGGTTCTCCTTGACTTAATTGACATGGAGTTCAGTATCACAGGTGTCACTCGTGGCTCAGACAGTAAAGACTCTGCCTGCAGTGCTAGGAGACCCGGGTTTGACCCCTGAGTCAGGAGGAGCCCCTGGAGAAGGAAATGGCAACCCACTGCAGTACTCTTGGCCTGGAAAATTCCACAGAGGAGCCTGTTGGGCTACAGACCAGGGTGTCGCCAAGAGTCAGGAAAGACTGAGCAACTAACACTTTAACGTTACAGGAAAAAGAGCTAAAGTGTATCAAGTATATCTCATGTGCCTACCAGGATGCTAAGCACTTTGCACCCCTTGCTTAATACTTAAAACAACCCTTTGAGTACTGTTGACAATTCAGTCAATGTTGGTATAGCTGGCAGAACCTGGGTTATAAACTAGGTAGTCAGGCTCTAATTCTCAATATTTTAACAACACTCATAAATGTATTTGCCTTAAAGAGTCTCCTCTCTTAAATTGTTCTGTTTTTACTGAAGCAAAGATGGTATGATTGCAGCACTCTTAAGTCACCCACATACTACTTCATATAATTTCGTTGGATCACTCTTGATCACTCTTTGGTACAGCAGGAAAAATCCACAGATTCATGAGACAAACCCTGAAAAGCTAAATGCACATAAAACAGTAGGTGGGAGGGCAGTGACATAATAAAGACTGATACTCTGTCTTTCGCCTTAAAGTTCATTCTGGTACTGATGACCATAACCAATAAAAATTTCCCTATATCCCTAGGACTGAGCCAATATCTGTTTCTAGAATACCTTCACGGTAGCCTTTTGAGAGATGACAAATTGACTAGAATAACTTCCTCTTAAATACATTAATATTCTCAAAATTTAGAGAGTTGAGAAACCATCTGGTTTATCATATTCTTACTGGGGATTACACACTAACTTGATGTGAAAAGTATCTCATTTAATTTCTGTAACATAAGCCAAGCAATTATTACTCCATTATGTGGTGATATAACCTGATGCATAGAAAGCTTTAAGTAAATTTATATTTTAGATCCTGCATTAATGGCCAGTGTGTTGACCTACTCTCTCTGCTGGTTTTTGTGGTACCACCCACCCAAATAGCTCTAATCTCCTGAGTAACATGCACAGTACAGGCATTGAAAAGAAAGTCTTTGAGTTCAAACTGTGCTTGTCAATCTTGGTTCCCCCTTTTACCTAGCAAGAAGTACCTGAGTACAGTCTTGATTTTGCTATAGTTTGGTTTTCTCATCTATAAAGTGGTGATAATCAGAATTTAAGAGTTGTTCCAAGAGTCAGATGAAATAGTAAATGTCAAACCATGGCAGACACAGGGGAGATGCTCAAATGATGGTTGTTCGCCACGGTCCTCATTGTTGGCACCGATATCTTAGGTATAAGCTGCACATGACCTGTCCTCAGCTCTGGCGTCACCATGGTGCTGATTTCATCCGGTGGATTTCATCCATTCGTGCAGCTTGGAGGTTGCTCACGGGGCTAGCTGACTCTTTCTTAATGCTTTAAATGTCATACTTCTTTTTTTTTTTCCCCCATTTTTTTTCTAGGCAGTAATTTACCTTTGACAGTGATGGATTATTATTCAGCTTTGATTCATAGCTGCGTTGCCATATAAGGAGAGAGTGGCATATCAATGAGGAGAGGTGCTGTTTTAAATATGGGAAATATTTTCACTAATTTCCTAATTAGCATGAACAGAGAGAAAAGCCATTTGCTCAGCTCTGTGAGGGGGCACGTTCTAATTCCTGTTATGCATATGTAAGACTGAATTCCCTCTCCTGTAGTGATTCATTCAGTGCATGCTGTCTCATGGGATTCATCCCCCAAACACGCACCCAGGTGTGCCGAGTGGGGACAAGGAGCCAGAAGGCTCCATCCTGGTTCTGATGCTGAGTCGGAATGAGACCCGAGGAGACATCAGATATCTCACTCTGAGCTTCTCCTTCTGGTAAATGTGAGCATGATCTTTGACCTTTCCTACTCCAAGGGAAACTTACAAGGATTAGAATCCAAAAAGAACCCAGAGTTGAGGTCCAACAATAAATGAGCATTCACTTGGTTTTGTTCTAATCATCATCATTGATGGGTTTGTTCCATGAAATCAAAACCAGTGGTAAGTCAGAATACCTGTGTTTTGCCACCAAGGGATCAGGAAAAGATATGTGATTGAATAATGTCTGTCTTTAAGAAGAAAAAAGAAATAAAGGGTGAAATGAGTACCTACTTCAGTGAATTTAGTATCATTATCATCCATATGAAAGTATCATGCCTTTCCAATATGTAGCTCAGGGAGGTTTCCAGAGATATTTGAAGAGGCTACCCTGAGTGTTAGGCTTCCCTCATAGCTCAGTTGATTAAAAAAAAAAAAAAAAAAATCTGCCTACAATGCAGGTGACCAGGGTTTGATTCCTGAGTTGGGTATACCCCTGGAGAAGGAAATGGTAATCCACTTCACTATGCTTGCCTGGAGAATCCTGTGGACAGAGAAACCTGGCAGGCTCCAGTCCATGGGGTCCCAAGAGTTGGACACGACTTAGCTACTAAACCACCACCACTCTGAGTGTTAGCATTGTAGAGATGGAAAAAGTCTTACCTTACCATGCACCCTTTGAACAGTTAAGGAAATGCAGGCTGGAAGATGTGAAGGGAACTTCTCCGAGTCGTAGAACTGAGTCTTAATGCCAGCCAAGATGCTTGCAGAAAATAATGATAGAACCCCAGGCCATATTATCTTAACTCTAAGATTCAGTGGATGGTTTTTTCATGCTCAGTTCCTGAGAAATTTTAGCCCAGTTACTCTTTGAAGGTAGAGGATATCAGTCTTTGGAACCTTTTCATTACTGCCCATTTCGTTATGGATCACAACACTCTACCTGACACATATGCCTTACAAAATTGAAATGATGCTTGGTGTCATGGATGATTTTGTGGTAACATGACTTAGACCATGGTGCCCAGATATTTAATTCAACGTAATTCCGAGTGTTTCTGTGAAGTTGTTTTTGATTAATGAGATTAACATTTAAATTCATAACTTTTAGTAAAGGAGATTACCGTCCATAAAGTAGGTAGACCTCATTCAATAAGTTGAAGGTCTTCATAGAAAAAAAACCACTAATCTCCTCTGAGCAAGAATGAATTCTGCTAGCAAACTGCTTTTGAACCCCAACTGCAGTCTGTCCCTGGGTTTTCAGTTCGCTGTTCATCCTTGCAGATCTGGGAGAACTACCAGAGAACAGATATATATCCTGTTGATTCCATTTCTCTCCTGAACCCTGATTAATATAGATTTTGATCCTGGGGAGTTAGGGTTATTCCATACTAAGTGCCTAGGAATGTGGAAGTGTCTTTGGAACTGGGTGATTGGTTGAGGCTGGAAGAGTTTTTGGAGCACATATTAACACAGAAGAAGCCTAGACTGCTTTGGAGAGTCTCTTGGTAGAAATAAGAACATCAAAGAAAAGGATGACTCAAGTGGTGATTCGTCACTTTCATGAGTCAGGACTCAGATAGAAATGAGGTGCATGCTATGGGAGGAAAGGCAGTCCTGGTTATAAAAATGCAAAGAACTTCGCCTGAGTGGTGTTCCAGCATTTTGTGGAAGGTAGAATTTGTAAGTGATGTTGGAAATTACTTGAGGAAATTTCTAATCACAGCATTGAAGGCCTGACTTGGTTTCTCCCCCATTTAGGATGAAATGCCAGTAGATAAAGTAAAGCATTGGTGAGCAAAAAGAAACCAGGACTTGGATACTTGTAAAACTCTCAGTGTATCCATCTTGGAAAAAAAAAAAAAATGAGAACACATTTTCTGGAGATAACAGCAAGGGGATGGCTGAGTAGTCATTTGATAAAGAGATTACAGTGTGACTCATGGGTCCAGTTAATATGTTGGCAGAAGACAGAAATAGAAATGGGGTTGCACCAGCAGAAATACACCCAGCTTGGGCTACTGGGGGGATAGCTCTGGGATAGAATGAAGGAAGACAGATTTCTGAGCCTTTAGAGAGTGAACAATACAGGTGTCTAGCTATGGCCATGCCTTGTCCTTCAAGAAATGGGAAAGACAGATGACCCCCAAGGTGATTCAGAGATTGGCAGAGGTGACTCTGCCACTGTGAGCACAGGCCCAAGCAGTGAGGCTGTTTCCTCCTTGATTTCAGAAGGCAGGGCTACCTCCTATGTTTCCGTAGATCAACACTGCCAACCCAGCGCACCCGGAAGGTGGGACCACCATCCTCGGGGACCTAGACCTAAAAGAATCAAACCAAAGAGAGTTAGTCTCAAGCCTTAAAAATCAAATGGAATTTGCCCTGGTAGCCTTTCAGACTTGCTGGTGACCCTGGGTGGGTTGGTTGGCTTGTTTTCCCTCTTTTTCTGATTCTCCATTTTGAAAAGGAAATGTCTGTCTACTGCCATCTCACCATTGTATTCAAAAAACAGATGATGAAGGAAAGTTGCATGTCTCAAAATAGCCTCGAGTTAAAACTCCCCTCCAGGTCCTCCCCACCATTCTATGCAAAACAAAGAACTCTCTCACCCAAAGAAAAGAAAATGGACATTGAGGTTGATTGAGACCAGCTCCCAGCCAGTCCAGCCTCTGGCTGATCTCCAGAATTCCTTGCCCCAGCCATTTAAGAAATAACTACTCCCAGCAACCTTGGAGAAGAACAGGCCCCCTTAAGACAGTAGATGTCCACATATATGCCTGTATATACTTACTCTTTCCTTGGGTTAGTGCAGCAGCTCACTAATCTGACTGCTGCCCCTCCTCGCCTCATTAAAGGTGATCTGTTCCTGTAAATTGCTGGTCTCCTTCTTTTTCTGAACCTCGCCTTCTCTAACTCCCTTATCCTAGAGATACTGTGTCTGGTTTCAAAGGTTCATAGCTGTAAGTAATTTTATCTCACAACGAATTAAAGCTCAAGTTTTTCCCACATTTGATTTAGATGAACAAGTGAAAGTGAAAGTCGTTCAGTTGTGTCTGACTCTTTTCTTACAGTCAGTGGAATTCTATACAGTCCGTGGAATTCTCCAGAGTAGAATACTGGAGTGGGTAGCCTTTCCCTTCTCCAGGGGATCTTCCCAACCCAGGGATCGAACCTAGGTCTCCTGTATTGCAGGCGGATTCTTTACCAGCTGAGCCACAAGGGAAGTCCAAGAATACTGGAGTGGGTAGCCGCTCCCTTCTTCAGCGGATCTTCCTGATCCGGGAATTGAACCAGGGTCTCCTGCACTCCTGGTAGATTCTTTACCAACTTAAAAACTATCAGAGAAGCTCTTAGATGAGATTAGACACTTGACTATGATGCTGACATGGTTTAAAACTTCGGGAGCTGTTAAGATGGGGGTGAATTTTTGCACATGAAAACGTGAAGTTTGGAGGGCAGAGTGTTCTGTTCTGAGTACCTCAGAATGTAACTATAATCGGAGACAGGACCTTTAGAAAGTGTGAAAGTGTTAATTGCTCAGTAATGTCCAATTCTTGGCAACCCCATGGACTGTAGCCACCAGGCTCCTCTGTCCATGGGATTCTCCAGGCAAGAACACTGGAGTGGGTTGCCATTTCCTCCTCCAGGGGATATGATTGACCCAGGGATCGAACCCACATCTCTCACATCGCAGGCAGATTATTTACCACCTGAGCCAGAAGGTTAAGTTAGAATAAGGCCATTAGAATAGGCCCGGATCCTATCTGAATAATGACCGAATAAGAACAGGAAGTTTGATGGACAGCAGACACCAGGGATGAGCAGTACAGAGAAAAGACCGTGGAATGAAACGGTGAGAAGGTGGCCATGTGTGAGCCAAGGAGAGAGGTCTCAGGAGAAAGCAGTCCTGTTGACACCTTGTTATGAGTCTGGTATTTTGTTATGGCAACCCTGGGAAACTAATACATTCAAAACTTTCCAATTCTCTTACTCTGGACTGTTCACTTAGTAGACTCAGTTCGATCTGTCACATCTGCTTCGACAAACATGATGCTTTGAGTTACTGCAGAAGTTGAATGTTGTGATCCAGGGTATTCCATCTACTCTGGAATCATGAGGTATTGTCTGAGGTGTGTGCATGAAAGATTTATGCTCACTTGAAATCACAACCGGGGCTTCCCAGGTGGATCCCAGGTGGATCACTGCAGCAATCTGCCTGCAATGTGGGAGACCCAGCTTCGATCCCTGAATCGACAAGATCCCCTGGAGAAGGAAACGGCAACCCATTCCCAGTGTTCTTGCCTGGGAAGTCCCACAGACAGGCTACAGTCCGTGGGGTCACAGAGTTGTATAAGACTAAATAACAGCAAAATTACATCCAGCTTTGATTTTATTTGTATGTTTGTCGTTGTTGTTGAAGATCATCTTTGAGTTTTTACAGTAGTAAATACTGCCCATTTAAAAGAGAGAGATCACTATTCACACATAGGTTGACTTCACTTAAATATAACCCTAGGGGAAAGGATCCATTATAAGGATATTATAGCATATTATAATATGTTTTCTTAAAATTGTGAGTTGGTTGTTACTATAACCAGAGATTTTTGTTTTATTTAGCAATTTTATTTTCTTTCTTTGGATGGCCATCAGAAACGGGAGCATAGAAATGTGGTATTCGTTTGCCTTATTAAGGGTTTTAGAGGCTTATGGAAGAGAAATATGTAGATAACCAAAGCTTCCTTTGTACCAAAACTGGAACTCTGGGTGATCTTGGATAGAAATATCTTTAAAGCACATTATATGAATCCTTAGCTTGGTATGTTAGAGAATCGCCCTGCCTTAGATGTTGTGGGTGATTTGGGGTTTCATTATGAACATTATTCTACTGGTCTCTGAAAGTGAAGCGGATGTTCAGAAGATATTAAAAGGTTTGGCGCTGCTTGTCATTTCATTAAATGGCTTCATGTGGCTCTCTATACCTTGAGTTCTTAGGAATAGTTTTATCACATTTTTTTAAACAGAATTTTTAAACTATTTTCAGCTGTTTCTCTTCTTTTCCATTCACTTACCTAAAGTATTCCTTTCTGCCATTCTTGATTATTTTTAAAAATCACTGTGTGCTTAAATAATTGACTACAGTTTGTAAAGTAAGCACGTGTAGGCTAAGATGATAGATTAATTTTTAGTGCATAAATTTTATAGCATTAGTATTAGTTATAAGGTTATCAGTGCTTTCCATTTGCTTGTTTCATTGAGATGAGGCTGCTGAGAGAACTTTAGGTAAAGTATTTTCATAGTAAGTATCATCAAACAAGGACATCTTTCCAAAAAGTGTCTCTTTATGATGTTTGAAGCCTTTGTGGAAGTGAAATATAGATGCTCTGTTTTGAGAAGGTATGATCATTTATTTAACATGTGTAATTTTTCAAAATAAACATGAACTGCATTAGGGAGATACTATTAAGAACATTAATATAACAGACTTGACTTTAAACCATGGGCTTATGGTTGATAAATTGTTTTACTTGCCATAAACAAGAGATTCATTATTTAAAGATACCTCAACTCTAGATCATTCCATCACCGTGTTCTTCCATTTTAATTTTTAAAAGCTAGATGTTTTATATGTTTATTTCCATAAAATAAGGAACTCCGACATTATCATCCTTGCTCGCTAGTCACACAACATACTCAAATGTACTCCAAGAAAAAGACAGCACTTAAGGGATTATTTTCCTAGAAGAGTAATTCCACATCTCAGTTATTTCTGTTTTCCACCCTCACGATGTGGTATTTGGGGCATAATAAAATTGTTACAGAACTCAGGGTCAAAAGCCAGTAATTGAGAGGCAAATGTTGGTAGAAAGGAAAGATGCTTTATTCAGAAAAACCAGCAACCTGGGGAGAAGGTGGACCCTTGTCCAGAGACCAACTCTGAAAATTCTGCTAAGCCAGGATAATTTTGAAAGGGAAAATGAGCTCAGTTGATGATCAAGGTAGAAGGTCAGTTGCTTTGTTATTTTCCCACTGTGTGCAGACTGCCGGCTTCTCATCTTTCTTTGGACGCTGTCTTGCCTGCATAAATTAACCAGGGGGAAACTGAGGGTAGAGAGGCAGTCGTTCTTTAACTACTTAATTCTTCATTTTTACTCCTTCTAATACAGGAAAGGATCAACAGGTTAGGCAAGGCATTGTGTATATCCCACAAAACAAAAAAAAATAAGGAGGTTAAATGACACCTAGTGGTGATGGACAGGGAGGCCTGGCGTGCTGTGATTCATGGGGTCACAAAGCATCTGATACAACTGAGCGACTGAACTGAAGTGGTCTCATTGCTGTGATTAAGACTTAAGGGGAGCAGCTTACATAAAGTTACTATGTGACATATGTATCCTTTGGCTTGATTTCTTCCCTCCCCTCAGCCTAGCATATGTTTCTAGTATTTAAATTTCTTTTTCTTATTTATTCTACTCTCAAACCTTTATTTGCAGACACTAACTGTGTATTACTGTCACTAGCTTCTGTGGGAATGCTTATTAATCAGATCTTCTGTTCCTTCCCTTCCTATTTTAAAAACCCATTTCCCTTATCACTCTTGTAACCGTGTAAGGGGACAAGATGCCTACAACTTCCTTTTGGTGGCTGGCTTCGCATGAAGCAAGTACTTGGTAAACAATAATTAAAGAATCACAAATATTTGGTTAGCTATTTTTCTTTATTTTCCATTTTTCCGGAATGCTGCATTCTTCTTTTTTTTTGCTTTCTTTCTAGATTCTAAATATAAGTCTAAACTTTCTTGCCTTTGTTAAAGAATGAACTTCAAGTTTAGGTCAAATGAAACATTGTTATGCTACTATTCTGCTTCAGAGCTTCTTAATGTTCATCTCTTAACTATGAGAAGATGTAAATTAGAAGAAATAACTTTATCAGGGTGCAAAAGGTGGGTAATAAAAAGGGACTGCTATCATTTTCATCCTTATTCAAGAAAAAGCTCGTGTTGGCTGTCAGTGGTTAAGAATTTAGGATATTTAGGATTGCAGAAGCTGTCACATCCATGATGATGCTGAAAATTTCTTCTGATCTCCACTTTAATTTCACTAACAATTAAGTTTCGCTTCAACAAAGCCTGTGACCAAAAAACAAAACACCCACACAAAATAATAGTTCACTTGCTGGTTAAGCATATGGTCCTAGACTTGAAAACAGGAATCCTGTTATGTGATCCATTTCACTAAAGGGGAGTGTCTAGGTTGTGTATGTTAAGTAATGTTGGGTTGTGTGTGTTACGAAATGTTGCGTCTCAGTGGCTCTAGAAGCCAAATGCTTTAAAACTCACTAGAATTTCCTTACGTTGTTGATCCTATGTTCACAATGACTGAATTTGCTTTCCCAGTTGACAAATAATTTCACGGTATCTGTAGGTTGTTTGAATCAAAAAACACAAGAAGACAAACCAACAGAATTCCAACCCCACAAATGGCATTAAAACAAAAAGAATTTTTGGTGTTATTAATAGGAAAGAGATTAATACTGAGATTTTGTTTTTTTTTAAGAATTAAACAAATTTCTGGGCTTCCCTGGTGGCTTAGCAGTAAATTATCTGCCTGCAATGCCTGAGATGCTGGAGACACAGGTTTGATCTCTGGATCTGAAAGATCCCTTGGAGGAGGAACTGGCAACCCACTCCAATATTGCTGCCTGAAGAATCCCATGGACAGAGGAGCCCAGCAGCCGACAGTCCAAGAGGTCACAAAGAGTGGGACATGACTGAGCAACTAAACAGCACTGAAGGGAATATTCAGTTACATTAAATTTGGTTTGTAGAGCAACTTCACTTTCACTTTCATGCATTGGAGAAGGAAATGGCAACCCACTCCAGTGTTCTTGCTTGGAGAATCCCAGGGACGGGGGAGCCTGGTGGGCTGCCGTCTGTGGGGTCGCACAGAGTCGGACACAACTGAAGCGACTTAGCAGCAGCAGCAGTATTCTTCAGAAGGGTGGTTTGAAGCAGACTTTGTTTTTTTTTTTTTTTTTAATTTAATGTATTTCTTTTTGTCCACACTGTGTGGTTTATGGGATCTTAATTGCCTGACCATGGATTGAACCTGTGCCCTCGACAGTGAAACTGTGGAGTCTTAACCATTGGACCGCCAGGGAATTCCCTACACTTTCTTTAATTGATAAGCTTTCTACAATAATTCTATGAATAAGAGACTTGCCTTTCTAAGTTTTTCTAGACTATACCAAGAAAAACGTTGCTGAAACTGATAGTGAATTTCTTCTTAAGCAAAAGGAACATCCATGAAAATATTTAGAAATTAGCTTGACTTTAATTTTGTTTTCTAATAACTAACATTTGAATACATTGAAAGATGATTTAAGTCATTTATTACTTGTAGGTGGATCCCTTTCATAAAATGGATGCCAAGAGTCTAGTTCTCAAAATTACCTTCTCACTTTCCTTATCTTCTCTGTTTGTTCTAAATGTGCAAAGTGCCCCTTTAGTTGGTTTTCCCTTTCCTGAACTCTAAAGAAATATACAAACTACATTCTCTATGAGATTATTTGTATTTAGTATTATAAAGTTACATATAAAATTACGCAGTTTCTAATGATAAAAATCTAAATCTTTGGCATCTCTTCAGAACAACTCTGAAAACTTGAGTTCAGTATGTTTCTAAAGAAAATGAAATGATGTATTAAACATGCTATTGTACTCCAACAACACTTTCAGTTCAGTCGCTCAGTCGTGTCCAACTCTTTGCAACCCCATGAATCGCAGCATGCCAGGCCTCCCTGTCCATCACCAACTCCCGAAGTTCACCCAAACTCATGTCCATTGAGTCAGTGATGCCATCCAGCCATCTCATCCTCTGTTGTCCCCTTCTCCTTCTGCCCCCAATTCCTCCCAGCATCAGAGTCTTTTCCAGTGAGTCAGCTCTTCGCATGAGGTGGCCAAAGTACTGGAGCTTCAGCTTTAGCATCATTCCTTCCAAAGAAATCCCAGGACTGATCTCCTTTAGAATGGACTGGTTGGATCTCCTTGCAGTCCAAGGGACTCTCAAGAGTCTTCTCTAACACCACAGTTCAAAAGCATCAATTCTTCGGAGCTCAGCTTTCTTCACAGTCCAACTCTCACATCCATACATGACTACTGGAAAAACCATAGTCTTGACTAGATGGACCTTTGTTGGCAAAGTAATGTCTCTGCTTTTAATATGCTATCTAGGTTGGTCATAACTTTCCTTCCAAGGAGTAAGCGTCTTTTAATCTCATGGCTGCAATCACCATCTGCAGTGATTTTGGAGCCCCAAAGAATAAAGTGTGACACTGTTTCCACTGTTTCCCCATCTATTTCCCATGAAGTGATGGGACCAGATGCCATGATCTTCGTTTTCTGAATGTTGAGTTTTAAGCCAGCTTTTTCACTCTCTTCTTTCATTTTCATCACGAGGCTTTTTAGTTCCTCTTCACTTTCAGCCATAAGGGTGGTGTCATCTGCATATCTGAGGTGATTGATATTTCTCCCGGCAATCTTGATTCCAACTTGTGCTTCTTCCAGCCCAGCATTTCTCATGATGTACTCTGCATATAAGTTAAATAAGCCGGGTGACAATATACAGCCTTGACGGACTGCTTTTCCTATTTGGAACCAGTCTGTTGTTCCATGTCCAGTTCTACCTGTTGCTTCCTGACCTGCATACAGATTTCTCAAGAGGCAGGTCAGGTGATCTGGTATTCCCATCTCTTTCAGAATTTTCCACAGTTTATTGTGACCCACACAGTCAAAGGCTTTGGCATAGTCAAGAAAGCAGAAGTTGATTTTTTTCTGGAACTCTCTTGCTTTTTCAGTGATCCAGCAGATGTTGGCAATTTGATCTCTGGTTCCTCTGTCTTTTCTAAAACCAGCTTGAACATCTGGAAGTTCACGGTTCATGTATTGCTGAAGCCTTGCTTGGAGAATTTTAAGCATTACTTTACTAGCATGAGAGATGAGGGCAATTGTGCGGTAGTTTGAACATTCTTTGGCATTGCCTTTCTTTGGGATTGGAATGAAAACTTACGTTATAATAATTTTTTGACATGATAGATGTATTTACCTAATGTCTAAGTATGATATTTTTCCTAAGCTCCTAGAAGATTTACTTATACTGTAATATTTTGGTTACTGTTCATAAAATCCTATGAGAGGGCCAAGTATTATTATGTGCATTTTTCAGCAAGAAAATCTGTCATCTCTGGAAAGAATTGATTTGCTAAGAATTACAGATAGTGACCATGAAAAACAAAGACATTCTCCATTCACTATTTGCTATTGCAACCATTGGTACACACCGGAAGAATTCTAATTTTTAAAGTGTGAGCCTCATGGAAGTTGTGTCAAGTGTTTGGAATATTTTATTCTGATGTACTTGTCCAGAATAATTCTAACAGATCAGAATTTTGTCCCCATCTCCAACATCAAAATTATCGGTTAAATTTTTGTGATCTTGCTGCTGCTAAGTCCCTTCAGTCATGTCCAATTCTGTGCGACCCCATAGACGGCAGCCCACCCTGCTCCGCCATCCCTGGGATTCTCCAGGCAAGAACACTGGAGTGGGTTGCCATTTCCTTCTCCAGTGCATGAAAGTGAAAAGTGAAAGTGAGGTCGCTCAGCCGTGCCCGACTGTTTGCGACCCCATGGACTGCAGCCCCCCAGGCTCCCCGGTCCATGGGATTTTCCAGGCAAGAATACTGGAGTGGGGTCCAGTACTCTTTTTTAATAAAGGGACTTTCCATTGTCCTGTTTTCACTGTACTTTTCAGCAATTTTCTTTTTAAAGTTTCGGACAGAAGAATCTTAGGACTTAGTTTCTCTCTTGGAAAGACCATTTCATATGTGTTTCTCTGTCTGGTCTCCTGGTTTTGTATTAGGGAGTGGTATTCAAGGAATGGGCCCAATGAGGCTCAGAGTTGTGCCCAGAGGATAAAAAGAGGGACTGAGTTAGGACTAGATGCCTGACAGCTCACCTTATTGCCAAGTGATGGTTGGGAGCTCATTTTTAATCACAGGAAAGAGACTGGCTGAGGACTCGGGCCATGCTGCAGGTGCTGTCAGCCAGAAGCTCCTGGAGAAGTCGGTGTATGGAGAGATAAGGAAAGGATGTCAAAACATTTTTTTCCTAGCAGAATTTTGGAGGAGTGTGAACATTTCTATTTGGCTGGCGGAGGCTCATTGTATTAAGTAGGAGAAAAGTCTTGATTTAGAGACAAGCTTGAAAGTAATTTCTGCCTGATATTTAGGGAGGTGGCACTTGGCCATGCCTGCATCCGGCTGCTCCTCTCTGGGCCTTTGGGACCACCTAGCTTGTTCATTTCAGTCCTCAGTTTACCTGGGTTCAGTGGAGATCAGGAAACTAGATTATTTCACAGGTGTGTTAAGGATGGTGTGTGTATGAACATGTTAATTGAAATGCCAAAAGTAATGGTGGCCATCTTCTCCTCTTTGTCTCATCGAGAAAGGGATTTCTTATTCATTAATAAAGTTGATATTAGCTATTACTATCAGAAGCTATTCTTTGACCAATTATTTACATTCAGGTACCAGTCTAGGTGCTAAAGTTACAGTGGCGACTGCATGGGCAAAAACATGTGTACTCCCTGCTCTCAAGCAAACTCCACGAGTAGAAAACAGGGCAGATATTAACCCAAATCATCACAGCTGTGGATGTTTAATTACAAAATGGAATTGGTTTTCTTTTTTGTTCTGTAATTTCTAAATGTATTTTATATTGAAATATAGTTGATTTCAAGTTTTATATTAGTTCCAGGTGTATTGCAAAGTGATTTAGTTATACATACATATATGCATGTTTTTTTCAGATTCTTTTCCCGTATAGATCCTTATAGAGTATTGAGTTCCCTGTGCTATACAGCAGGTTCTTATTATCTATTTTATATAAAGTAGTGTGTATATGCGGAGAAGGCGATGGCACCCCTCTCCAGTACTCTTGCCTGGAAAATCCGTGGACAGAGGAGCCTGGTAGGCTGCAGTCCATGGGGTCGCTAAGAGTCGGACACGACTGAGCAACTTCACTTTCACTTTTTACTTTCATGCGTTGGAGAAGGAAATAGCAACCCACTCCAGTGTTCTTGCCTGGAGACTCCCAGGGATGGCGGAGCCTGGTGGGCTGCCGTCTGTAGGGTCACACAGAGTCGGACACAATTGAAGCGACTTAGCAGCAGCAGCAGTGTGTATATGCTAATCTCAGACTCTTAGTTTATCCCTTCCTATCCCTTTGGTAACCGTAAGTTTCTTTTCTATGTCTGTGAGTCTATTTCTGTTTTGTAAATAAGTTTATTTGTATCGTTTTTTAAATTGCACATATAAGTGATACCATTCATTTGTCTTTTTCTTTCTGGCTTACTTAGTATCATAGTCTCTAGGCTTATCCAGGTTGCTGCAGATGGCATTATTTCATTCTTTTTTTCAGTTCAGTTCAGTTGCTCAGCCCTGTCCGACTGTTTGTGACCCTATGAATTGCAGCATGCCAGGCTTCCCTGTCTATCACCAACTCCCGGAGTTCACTCAAACTCATGTCCATCGAGTCAGTGATGCCATCCAGCCATCTCATCCTCGGTCGTCCCCTTCTCCTCCTGCCCCCAGTCCCTCTTAGCATCAGTCTTTTCCAGTGAGTCAACTCTTCGCATGAAGTCGCCAAAGTACTGGAGTTAGCATTGTTTTTAATGGCTGAGTAATGTGGAATTAGTTTTCTGAAGACAGAATGTATGGTTCTATAAGGGCAGTGAGTGAAGTGGCTCAGTTGTGTCTGACTCTTTGTGACCCCATGGATTGTAGCCTGCCAGGCTCCTCCATCCATGGGATTTTCCAGTAGCCAGTGATTAATTCCCCTCAAGCTGATTCTTCGATTGCTACCCAGAGGGAGAGTTAGAATGGAGCAGATGAAGGAGGGGTGGAAGAACATAGCAGAAAGAAGCATGTCGCTGACCCAGGAGGATGGAGGGAGGAAAAGACTGGCGTGAAAGGCTGGAGAGGGTTCAGATGGCCAGTCACGCTGGGTCCTTCAGGTCATTCAAGGCACATGATCTTTGTCTAAGGACTTTGGATGTCCGCAAGGGGTTTCTAAACAGAAAAGATCCTTCTTGCCAAAGTGTGAAGAACAGTTTGATGTGGGTGTCAGAACTAAAGGGAGACACTGGTGGAAAAGTCTGTGGCAGTAGTTGGGGGAAAGATGATGCTTATTTAGATTAGAGCACTGTAGTCAGACATGAATGTATTGAGAAATATTTTGGTAGTCTGATGAGTGGAATAGGTTGAAAATGGAGGTGAGAGAGAAAAGGAGGGGAAGTCAAACATAATTCCTACCTATATAAGTTTAAAAAACTTTTATGGAGATACAAATTACATGTCAGAAAACTGATCCATTTTTAAGCATACAACTCAAAGTTTAGTCTGTTTTTAGAGTTGCACTGCCAACGTCACAGCTTGATTCTAAAATACTTCCATCACCGGAAAAAGAAACTTCATGCCCATTTATAGTCACTCGTCATCCCTATCTCTGGCCCTAGGCAACAGCTAATCTGTGTAGATTTGCCTTTTGTGGGCATTTTGTAAGAGTGGAATCATACAATCTGTGTTCTTTTTGTCTAGCTTCTGTCACTCACCAAACTGTTTGAACTGCATTCAGCTTGTAGCTTACCTATGCAATTAGAAACCTGGTCAGACCTTTCTTTTAGGGCAGCACCAGAGAAGAGGCAGGGTTGGCAGTGAGGAGGAAGAGAGCATGAGTTAGGTTTTGGACATATCAAGTGTCAGATGCCTTTTTGGTAATTAAAGCTCTGAGCATGGATAAAAAACACACAAGGAAAAATATGACTTGGACAGGACCTCAGGGTATTCCAGCCTTTTCATAATCAATCCAGGGATGAATTTGCAGGAAATCAAGGAGAAGGGAGTTGTTAAATGTGTCAAATGATATAAATTTGTCAATTAAGCAGAGATTGAAAGTTTTCCTTGGCGCTGTCATTGTGAAAACCATTGGTGATGTTGGTGGGATCTGTGTTGGTTGAATGTAGATTATGTAGGTTGAAGACTGAGTTGCGAGGAATAATGAATGTAGGTCACTCTTTTGTGAAGGAGGAGAAATGTAGTGGAGCGTAGATCTGTATACTGTTGCAACTAACACGACAGAGATGTCATCACAGCTAAATATTAACCAGAAGCATCAGTACAGGAAAACTGAAAGGCTATATGTTATAGAAAAGAAAAGCAAACATGATAGGTGAGCATCCTGGAAAAGCAGGAGGAATTGGATCAGACGCACACTTGCAGGAAGAAGAAGATGGACCACCTCCAGTAGGAAGAAAATGGAGAGAGATGGGGACAGATTGATGTTTTACTTTAGGACTTGTGTTTCAGCCCTGTTGGCACATCTCTGTTGCTGTGGCTGAATTGTTTACTTTAAGGCAACTGGCTGGATTTAGTCATTATTTGTGACCACAAAGCCATGGTTGAGTGCATACAGAGGATCCACAAACCCAGCTTCATTAGCTTGAAACCCACAGTCATTTTAGAAAGTGTGTGAATCACTCATGACAACAACCAAAAGTTGTTGATTGACTATTACTCTTCAGAGAATCTGCTCTTTGACCAATTATTTACATTCAGGTACCAGTCTGGGTGCTCAAGATACAGTGGTGACCACAAGGAGGAAAGTATAAGTCAGCCCTACTCTCATGCAAATTCCATGGGTGGAAAAGGAGGAATGGGGTGTTAACCCAAATCATCAAAGAGGCGGATGTTTAACTACAGAATGGGAATAGGTTTCCTTTTGTTGTAGCTGTTTTCTTTGTTTTCGTAATTTAGTTGGCAAAATTTCAGTTTTTACGAACTTTCCCTATGTATTCTCTTTGCTTTCATCCCTGTTCTCCTCTTTTTTCCCTGGATAAATCCTGTTCCCACCTCCGCGCCCTGACACACACGCGCACGCACACACGCGCGCGTGCGCGCACACACACACACACACGCTTTCAAGCATTCAGCAGTTTTTTGAGACTTCTTGCTGGGAAATAGGAATTCAACCAGCTTAGTCTAAAGCAGGATGTGAGTAACACTGCGTAAGCACCTCAGTCGTTTGAATCAGCATTAGGTTCCTTCAAATCCCTTTACTTTAATCACGACAATTGATCTACAAACCAAGTTGAAGGAAGAGCTTGGGGATTGGTTCAAACCGATAGCTTCGGTAAATGAAATGTTTCTCCAGCCCGCACACCGCAGGTCCAATTATGAGGAAGGCAGGATTCCTTTTCCTTCACTACTGTCCTTCCACCACTTGCAAGTCTGCATATTAGCATACAGTTCAGACCAGAGGCCTGATAAGCACCTGCCTTACGTCTATCATTGAACTGGGAAGGATTCTCAGTTTTTGTTATCCTTTGTGAAAACTGCGTATTAGCCTTGCTCTCCGTTAATTCACCCTCATGGAAGGTTGCCTCTTTGATTTATCATAACTTAACTGACCAAAATGACAAATCACCCCACTAAACAAACCACACGTGATTCAGTGACCTCAGTGAGCTTAGTGATTGGGAAAACTTTTCTGTTCTCTAGGGTGAAGACTTTTAAACCATTGTTGTAAATATGTTTCAATTGCATCTGTTCTGGTGTCATCTAGCCAGAGGAAGCAATTTTTCAGGAGCCCATTTCATCTCCCTTGAAATTTTTGGTCTTCACGTTGAAAAGCTTTTGAGATGAGTAGCTTGGAGGGAGAAATGAGAGCAAGCAGAAGCTACAGGAGTGAAGGAGCCGTTTATAAACAGCGTGTTGAAGGCCTCCTCTCGTTCCCAAGCAGCAGGGCGTTATTAATATGTAACAGTTAATACCCTATATTGCTTCTCAGCAATGACTCATTGTGGAAATATTGCATGATTTTGAAAAAAAAATGCAAATCATGGCAACACAAACATCTCATTTTCTCATCCTCCTGCTCCCACTCCATGTTTCATAAATGTCCATGCTGGAAATCCAGAACATCGGATATTCTAACTGAATCTTTGTGCAAGTGAAAATATCAAATTGAGAAGGTGTGTAAATATTGTCTTGCCCCATTCAAACCCAAGATGACATTAAACAAGAGACACAGGTTAGCACTTCCCTTTTCATTGTACATCCAGTTGGTTGAATCCATGGGTGAGGACCCTGCAAATACAGAGGGATGACTCTGGGACTTGAGCATCTCCAAATTTTGGTGTTCATAGTCGGTCCAGGAATCTGTGCCCTACAGATTGCAAGAGTGCATGCGTGCTGAGGTTCTTTAGTCGTGTCCAAATCTTTGTGACCCTATGGATCATAGTCTGCCAGGCTCCTCTGTTTATGGGATTCTCCAGGCAAGAATACTAGAGCGGGTTGCCATGCCCTCCTCCAGGGGATCTTCTCGACCCATGGATCAAATCCATTTCTCTTACGTCGCCTGCATTGGCAGACAGGTTCTTTACTACTGGTACCACCTGGGACGCCCGCAGATCCCAAGGGATGACTCTAATTGATTGCATGTTTTGATGGCATTAAGCTATGTATTCTAATATTAGGTTTCAGAGATACTTGTTTTTATCTCTTGTTGATTTATGTGAGGCTTGTAAGATGTGAGATGTTTCTATTAACCCCCTTATATTTCTAGTCTAGCTATGTATACATGAACTTAACTGTTTCCTCTTCTGTGAAGCCATATTTGATATCTCTTTCCTGAACTTCCCATCATTATACTCACCAAATCGTACTCACTGAAGGTTTCCAACTTGCCTACTAGGCTAAGAGCATCTTGAGGTCTTGTGGTATCCTCATGCTTAGCCAAAAACAGACAAAGAAAACCCGTATGCATATACCATGGCTGCTCAGTAAAGGATGGGTGATTGACTGAATGCATGCATGTGAAAATTAAATGATTGGGCCAAATCATTTTGAAATTGACCAGATATTGTCTGTTGGGGAGTGAATATGGGTAAATATGACCTTTCAAAAATAGATAAAAATAAAACCAGGAACTCTGTAATAGGGGCTCATATAACTGTTATAAAGTAGGTGGTAGGATCAAAGCAGTAGAGAGAGAAATTCCTTTAGGCGTTCTAGGCTGCTCTGGGTGCTTTACCATAAGCTTGATATCAGGGGCTGTGTCTCACGTGTGCACTGGTGCTTAGCACATTACTTGCTACTTGGTTGTTATTGTTCAGTTGACGAGTTGTGTCCGATTCTTTGCCACACCATAGACTGCAGCACACCAGGCCTCCCTGTGCCTCACAATCTCCTGGAGTTGGCCCAAGTTCATGTCCATTGACTCAGCGATGCCATCCAACCATCTCATCCTCTGTCACCCTCTTTTTCTGCTTTCAATCTTTCCCAGCATCAGGGTCTTTTCCAGTGAGTTAGCTGTTCACATCAGGTGGACAAAGTATTGGAGTTTCAGCATCAGTCCTTCCAAAGAGTATTCAGGGTTGATTTCCTTTTGGATTGACTGGTTTGATCTCCTTGCAGTCCAAGGGACTCTCAAGAGTCTTCTCCAGCACCACAGTTTGAAAGCATCATTTCTTTGGTGCTCTGCCTTCTTTACAGTTCAACTCGCACGCCCGTACATGACTACTGGAAAAGACCATAGCCTTTACTATATGGACCTTTGTCAGCAAAGTGATGTCTTTGCTTTTTATTTTATTTTTTAAATTTTTTTAAATTTTACTTTACAATACTGTATTGGTTTTGCCATACATCAACATGAATCCACCACAGGTGTACACGTGTTCCCAATCCTGAACCCCTCTCCCACCTCCCTTCCCATACCATCTCTCTGGGTCATCCCAGTGCACCGGCCTCAAGCATCCTGTATCCTGCATTGAACCTAGACTGGCGATTCATTTCTTACATGGTATTATACATGTTTCAATGCCATTCTCCCAAATCATCCCACCCTCTCCCTCTCCCAGAGTCCAAAAGACTGTTCTATACATCTGTGCTTTTTAATATGCTGTCTAGATTTGTCATAGTTTTTCTTCCAGGAAGCAAGCACCTTCTAATTTCATGGCTGCAGTCACTGTCCACAGAGAGTGAAAAAGCTGGCTTAAAACTCAATATTAAAAACAAACTAAGATCATGGTATTCAGTTCCATCACTTCATGGCAAATAGAAGGCAAAAAGGTAGAAGCAATGACGCATTTCCTTTTCTTAGGGTCTAAGATCACTGCTATATGGTAGGCGCTCAATAAAAGTGATGTCTGATCGCTGGAAGCAGCCAGGCAGTCTGACATGAAAGTGCTCTATGGAAAAGTTTACAGGGATCACAAAACGTGATTGCCCAAGGCAGTCAAAATAAGTCCATCTATGTAGAGGGGCTTACTGTCAGGAATAAATTCTAAGGACTTCATCGCTTCTGGGCGCTGTCTGATGAAGACTAAAAGCAAAAGTGCCCTCCCTGGCTAGCCTGCAGCCTGCTTGGCCCCAAGATGTTGCTTTTGTGCTGATGGGTGCTTTCATTAAGTGTCTATACAAGGGATCTTAAGAAGAGGAGAGCTCTCAAAGGCAGATCACAACAGGCTGAATCCCAGGTAGAGGCACCGAGTGTGGTGTGGGAGAGAAAAACGAACTCCTTTTAGGAGGGAACCTCTCAAGTTATCCAGAAATCTGTCTTGATTTTTGAAGTTTCTGTGCAAGGGCAGATGGAAGACAAAAAAGAAGGTGAAAAGAAACATTTAAAGTCACCTCTCTCCTAATTCAGAATTAAATCATTTGGATTAAATTACCCCCATTCTTCCCATCATTAGAGTCTATTTCATGAACATAGGCTATTCTCCTGAGCTTTATAGACTTCCTGGTATTTTACCTATGAGCAAATAGCATCTTGTACTTTATTTGATGTCTTAACAAAGAAAAGCCTTGTGTTTGAGGGACTGATTCATGCTTATTGAATGTGATTTCCTTTCTTAACCTCAGCATTAAATAAGTGTGGGAGACGTGATGATCTGTGATAACTCACATTCTGACTGTTTTGTAAATATATACATAGATAAAATATGGGTTTAAATACAAAAGAGACTGCAGTGGAATAATGCTTTCTTCTCAGCCGGTGAGAGACAGCTACTACTGGTGTTTTATGAGTGTATTAATCCTCATTGGTAGATATAAATGCACTGGTCTCCCATAGCCAATTATAAATGTTTTATGGGAAGTTCCCACTTTCAGTTTCTGCAGAGCCTACTGAGGTAAAGATATCATGGCCTAGTTTACCTGAGACACATAAAGAAGTAGTTAAATAAAGAGAGTCCCAGAGTGGAGGTGAACTTGGAGATAAGGATGGCCCATAAACTTATCATTCCTACAAGCCAAAGTCATTTTTATTCTTTTTATTTTTTTTAGCTTCACTGCACTGCATGTGGGATCTTAGTTCCCTCTCTGGGGATTGAACCCGTGCCCCCTGGAGTGGGAGCATGGAGTCCTCATCCCTGGACAGCCAATGTGCACTCAGTCACTAAGTCATGTGCGACTCTTTTTTGACCCCATGGACTGTAGCCCATCAGGCTCCTCTGTCCATGGGATTTCCCAGGCAAGAATACTGGAGTGGGTTGCCATCTCCTTCTCCAGGGGATCTTGCAGTCCCAAGGATTGAACCTGAGTCTCCTTCATTGACAGGTAGATTCTTTACCACTGAGCCCCTTGGGAGGCCCTCTGGACCACCAGGGAAGTCGCCAAAGTTCTTTTTTGAAGTACAGAGACCTTGTCCTGTTCAGATCTAAGCAGAATTGTTACATGTTCATGTGAGCAGGAACACATTTCAGGGCTGGTCTTACCAGCCTGGATGAAAGGGAAAATCCCCTGAGCATCAGTGCTCCTTATATGTAATAACTAGTCCTCTTATACATATATGGTTGACCTTCACACAATGTGAGGGGTAGGGGAGTCCGCTCAGCGCATGGTCAAAAATCTGCATATAACACGGTTGGCCATTGGCATCCGCAGATTCAAATGACCACAGATTGTGTGGATTGGTAGTATCTACCATTGAAAAATATCTGCATGTAAGTGGACCCTCGCAGTTCAAACCCCTACTGTTCAAGGGTCGGCTTTGAAAAAAATGAAAGTGTTAGTCACTCAGTCATGTCCAACTCTTTTCAATGCCATGGACTGTAGCCCGCCAGACTTTACTGTTCATAGAATTCGCCAGACAAGAATACTGTAGTGGCTTGCTATTATCTTCTCTAGGGGATTTTCCCAACCCCAAAGATTGAAACTGGGTCTCCTGCACTCTATAATGTAGATACCTATATTTTCATGTTTTTTTTTTAAATTAAACTTTTAATTTTGTATTGGGTTATAGCCAATTAACAAACATTTTTGTGATAGTTTCAGGTGAACAGTGAAGGGATTCAGCCATACATATAAACATAGCCATTCTCTCCCAAACTCTTCTCCCTTCATGTTTTTTTTTTTTTTTTTCTTTAACAGATTAGGAAACTGCTTAACCTCCTTCTCAAAGTGGATCTGTAGGCCATGAGCATCAGTATTACTTTGGAATTCGTAGATAGAGAAAATGCCACAGTTTTCCCCAATCAGAACCTGCATTTTCAGTACATCCTCCCAGATGGTACTAGTGGTAAAGAACCTGCCTGCAATGCAGAAGAATCAGAAGACCCATGTTCCATCCCTGGGTGGGGAAGATCCCCTGGAGGAGGGCATGGCAACCCACTCTAGTATTCTTGCCTGGAGAATCCCATGGACAGAGGAACCTGGTGAGCTACAGTGCATAGGGTCACCAAGAGTCAGATACGACTGAAGTGACCTAGCTTGTAGTACTCAGGTGATTTGCAGCAGTGCCCAGATTCACACAGATGAATAACATGGCAAAGCCAGGACTCACACAGAGCTAGAACTGGCCTCAGAGTCTGCCCTTTGGTGAAGTGACCTGCCCAAGATCAGAGCCGGCAGATCTCAAAGGTAGAATTTGATCTCTGCTCAAGAATTGGTGTATTTCACTCTCTGTTAGAGCTGCATTCTTTGATGGAGAAATTAAGAGTAATGAGCAGCATAAGTTTTTGTTAATTAGAATGCTTAAAGGCTGTGCTGGAAGTTTTCTTAATAGGCAGGGAGTTGGAATGTTAATTCCCACGCCCACCCGTGGTGTGCCTCCCTCTGAATCATCATTGCAGAAGAGTGTATATTAAAAATGCTTTCTTGTCTAATGCTATCTTGAGATCTAAGGAAAAAGGACAGTGAAAAGAACATTAAATATAGCTACCTGTCATGCATGCGAGCTGTGTGCCCGGCAGAGTGTTCATCAGCATGGAACATTTATAATTTAAATTCAAGAAGCAAAACCATAAAGTAGGAAATATATTATCTCCTGTGATTTTTGACACATGAAACGTTTGCCATGTTCGGCTGATCTTAATTAGCTTTAATTCTTGAAGGATGAATGAGACACAGATAGAGAACAAAGATCTGAGGGTCTCCCAGATTGGGGGAGGTGTAAGGTAAAGTTCAGAAGGAGGTTGTGTCACATGTTCACAGGACTTTCTGGCTGGAAGGAAGCAATGATTATTGATAAATTCTCACTTTTTTTCTGGTGTTACAGCTGTTTGTTAGCTTCTGGCATTAACTGTCGGTTAAAGGGCGTTGACTCTGAACCCAGATACCTAGGTTAAATCCTAGGTTAGCCGTAATCAGCTATGGGACCTTGGGCAACACATAATCTTTCTGTTTCTACCTTTGTTATATGGCAAACTAGCAGTAAGTTATTCTTACTTAGTCACTAAGTCATGTCTGACTTTTTGTGACCCCGTGGCTTGTAGCCCACCAGGCTCCTCTGTCTGCGGGATTTCCAGGCAAGAGTACTGTAGTGGGTTGCCATTTCTTTCTCTAGTAGATCTTCCCAACTCAGAGATCAAACCCATCTCCTGCTTTGACAGGCAGATTCTTTACCACCGAGCCAACAGGGAAGCCCAAGGTAGCATTATAAGGGTGGTTAAAAGAGCTGATATATGTCCTTGGTTGGGTGTTGCCATCACAAGGGGTCTAGCAATGCTAGCTAGCTCTTAGTTTTCAAGTCACTTTGGGGATACCAAGAAGTATTAGATAAGAGTTGCTATAAAACTGTAGCGCTGAGGACTTACGAATGGATGAAGAAATCCCAAAGTGGAATGAGTTGAGTGAAAGAGAACAAAGGAAGAGAAGATAAGGCAGTTTGTCTCAGGCTTAAGTATCATAGGAAAGTCTTAGATGCCATTCAGACCCTCTCTTCTGCTGGCTCCTTTGATTGCGTCATTCTGAAAGAGTCTCTGATTTTAGTGTGGATCAGCATCACCTGGGGAATGGTTTAAGATGTGTACCGCTGAACTCCGCCTCTCCTATGTTGATGTGTTAAATCCGCTGTGGGAGTCAGACATGTAAATTCTGTTAATCCCTCTTGCAGTCATGGTGGTTCTGGGATGGCTTTTCCTCCCTCACAGTAAACCTCTGCCTCACCATTCAGGAACCTGTTTCCACCATCAGTGCCCTCTGCTAATAGAGGAACAGCTGAGCCATACTTGCATAGGAACTGAGAGAGAAGAGCCATTGTTCTAGACTCGGTAAGGATGGGATTATATGAACTTATTCAGGATCCAGTAAGTGGGGAATGATGGATAAGGATGTCAGAAAATTTAGAAGACAAAAAAATTAAAAAAAAAAAAATCCTAGTACAATTGAATGGCCAGAAGCTGTTCTGCTACTCTGGATTAAAGAAACTAAATCAAGTTTTCAAAAAGTAATTTCAAATCAATTTAAAAGTTGAGAGTCTGAGTTGAGAGTTGAGCGTCTGAGTCGCGTGCAGCATTGGGAGTTCTAGACAGAGGAAAACCAGCTTTGAGAGTCAGGGTAGGTCACAGCTCCTTAGTGACAGTTTGGTGATAGCAGTATAGACCATCGAGAAACCATTGGGAGGACTGTGGTGAGGGTCAGTGTGAAAAATTGACTCAGGACCTGAGGACCTGAGAGGAAGCAACTACAGTGGTGAGGAGATTCCAGATACTGTCAGAAGCATATGAAATACATCATTATCATTGCAAAATGGCCAGCATATTTAAGTTCCTCCAACTGTGCATTAGAGACCGTCTAGATGACTTTATTTTTAAAGCTAAGCATATTATCCCCATAACAGATAGTGTGTGTAAGTAAGGAAAGATTTTTGCACAGTGCTTGGCTCTGACCCAGATTGCCTGTGCTCAAATGCCCCCTTTTCTACTTCCGACTGGATGAATTGAGCAGGTTATAACACCTCTCTGTGCTGTTTCCTAATAACCTGCAAAGACTGCTGTGATAGTCGAGTAAGCTTATATGCTGCCATGTTTCAAATAATCCTTGACTTTAAGACATTTCTTGATGTTCGCTGTTGCCCTAGCTTTCATGTAATATGCATTCTGCCATCTCCAAGTGGTAGGAAAAAGCCCTGAATTGGATGATCTAAACTATAAGAACATTTATTAGATGCAACTTAAATGATTAATTCAGATAAGCAGTGAGGATGTCAGAAAACCAGGTACTTTGGAACATTAGACTTCATTAATCCTCAGTGGCATCACTGACTCGATGGACACGAGTCTGAGTGAACTCTGGGAGTTGGTGATGGACAGGGAGGCCTGGCGTGCTGCGATTCATGGGGTCGCAGAGAGTCAGACACGACTGAGCTACTGAACTGAACTGAATCCTCAGTGATTTGCCTGTTTACTCATGCTGGCTGCACTCACGGTAACAAGATAGTTAAAGGTGTTCCAGCCATCACATCCAGACACACCATCATGTACGAGAAGAAAGATCCTTCCTTCCTGAGTGTATCTTTCTAAGCCCCCTAGCGTATTGTCATTCACGTCTTAATGGTCACAGTTGTTTTCCGTGCTGATTACTGGTAAGGCCAATACAGTTGGAAGTATCTTGACTGGCATAAGAAATTACAGAGTCTTGCAAAGGAGATTACTAGATGGGGTTCCTCTTCAAAAAGAAGCAGCAGCTCCTAAGCAGTGGTATCCAAAAAAAAAAGTTTGTCTGGTGCCACACAGAAAGTCATGGGCTAGGTTTCGATTCAAAAGCTCACAAAGTAAAGATTGAAACGTACAACACAATTCAGAAATCTGTTTGCTTTGGGTCTGGTTCCCATCTTTTGAGGCATCTGGGAGTGCCAGTGAGGTCGTTGCAGGGGATACGATGACGGGGGAGTTCAGAACAGGGCAGCTTTGGTCCAGCACAGACTAATGACTCTATACTCATCCAGGGTCTGAGATGGAAGGGACCTGTGGGTCCTGAGTGGGACAGGTATGCCTTTGGGGGTCAGCGCTGTTGGAAGAGGGCTCCCAACCTTCAGGAGTAAATGAGAGGTGCCATTACTGGTGCCATTAGCGGCAGTCTGTCCTGGACTGTGTAATTAAGAATGGCTTTGTGGACAAGGTGCCAGAGGGCAGTGACAGTACAGTCTAGCAGATGGAGAAATTGTCCTGGGTTTCCGTGATTGATAAAAGACAAATCAACAAGGAAAAAACATAGAAACCTTGCTTTTGGAACTGAGTAGGTCACAAGGACTTTGATGCAAAAATGTTGGAGCTGAAGTCAGAAGCCCTTGTTCTGACGCTCACTGGTTCTGAGATGGCAAATGGGGCACTTAGATTCTCTTAGTAAAATGAACTTCAGAATGACATCTCCCAGGACTATTTTTGGAAAAGGAAATGGGAACCCACTCCAGTATTCTTGTTTGAAGAATCCCATGGACAGAGGAGCCTGGTGGGCTACAGTCCACGGGGTCGCAAAGAGTTAGGCACGACTGAGCATGCCCACACATAGGGCTGTTACAAGGAACCGATGGGTTAACACGTGGGAATGCTTTGAGAACTCGAAACTTCGAGCTGGTAACTTCTTGACACCCTGATGCTCTTTCCTCACCATGTGGACTTCAGTGCATTCATGATACAGTGACTTTGGAGGGTCTTTTGTTCCACTTAAAGTTAATGCTTATTTTCAGATGCAGCTGGGAAGAAAAGTTGAAACTCTGACCTAGGTCTGGATCATTTCTATTTTTTTAATTATCCTCATCTGCATAGGGCCTGACATCCTGACTTGATGAGAGAGCGCCAGGAGTTTCCTAATAAGAAAGATTATATTTCTTTTCAGAGACCAGTCAGTGAGTGACAAAGACAGGGCGAGTTTATACCAAGCCACTGCCTCTGAGTGTTCTCCGTAATTACTAAACGGGCAAGTCAAGAGGGAGCCCTCCAAAAAGACAAACGGTGCATTTTTTTGAAGTCTCTCTGGGAAGGAGGAACTGGCTCCGTGTCTCTTCCAACATCCTCTCAAAACAGAGGATTTCAGAGCAGAAAACAAATTCTGATGGATGGCCAGGTGGCCCCAGGGCAGGGGCTTTGCCTCTCAGAATGGCAGCAAAGCACTAAGCCCCTAATTACACACACTGGTGATAAGCTTAGGCAGAGCAGAGAGGGAAGACGTTGGAGAATAAAGATGTAGGACTTCGTCTGCAGTCCTGCAGTGAACTGGAGGTAGCTGGCGGAATTCTGTTGCCTTCGGAAAATAAAATTCAGCAATGTGCATGTCTCAGATTTGATTCTTGTAAGTATATTTTTAACACATAAACATAGCCTGAATTAATCACAGCTAACGTCTGATGAATACAGGATTAGTTCTTTTCTGATTCTCTCTACCACTCCTTAAGGTAGATATTATCAACTCCATTTTTCTAAAAGATTTTTTTTCTGACATGGACTATTTTTAACGTGTTTATAGAATTTGTCTTATGCTTTATGTTTTGGCTTTGTGGCCTCAAGGCATGTGGGATTATACCTCCCCAACCAGGGATCGAACCCGCACCCACCTGCATTAGAAAACAAAGTCTTAACCACTGGACCAGCAGAGAAGTTCCCTAAACTCTTATTTTAATACATTAGGAGGCTGTGATGGCTCAAGATGGCTAAGGGACTAAAATCATGCAAGTTCAGGTGTCTCTGATGACACGTTCTTTCCTGCCAGTTAATACTGTGTCATTGGGTAAAACCCTATGCACAGAAATTATGTAGACACAAGGAAGCTGTACAGGACGGAATGTGGGGCATGAGGGGGTAATCTATATCCCGGGGGTGGGGGGGACACCGCTTCATTTCCTGAGGGTTGATCAAGGGAAAAAAGACTTCGTATTGTGTCAAAGTAGCAGGGAGAAGGCGATGGCACCCCACTCCAGTACTCTTGCCTGGAAAATCCCATGGACGGAGGAGCCTGGTGGGCTGCAGTCCACGGGGTCGCTAAGAGTTGGACCCCACTGAGCGACTTCCCTTTCACTTTTCACTTTCATGCATTGGAGAAGGAAATGGCAACCCACTCCAGTGTTCTTGCCTGGAGAATCCCAGGGATGGGGGAGCCTGGTGGGCTGCCATCTATGGGGTCGCACGGAGTCTGACTCAACTTAGCAGTGGCAGCAGCAGCAGCAGCAGGAATAAGGGCAAGTGGCCTGGCTGCAGCCCTTCATGGGAAACAGGGTGATGCACCAGGGCCAGGAAGTGGGCACAGAAGCCCAGGAAAGGCTCCAGACAAGTTGGGCCCTGATGCTAGAGACGGAACACAGGGCCTAATATAGACCCCATGTAAAGATCTTGAGCTGGTCTAGCTTGTTAGGGGCATTAAGAATTCTTTATTTTATTTAAAAAAAAATTGTATTTGTATATAGTTGATTTGCTTCCAGGTTGCCCAGTGATAAAGAATCCACATGCCAAGGCGGGAGACACGGGTTCAATTCCTGGGTCAGGAAGATCCCCTGGAGATGGGAATTGCAACCCACTCCAGTATTCTTGCCTGGAGAATCCCATGGACAGTTGAACCTGGTAGGCTACAGTCCATAGGGTCACAAAGAGTTGGGATACAACTGAGAACACACACAGTTGATTTGCAGAGTTGTGTCAGTTTCAGTTACCCAGTACAGTGATTCAGCTGTACATATACATGTGTTCATTCTTTTTCAGATTCTTTCCTCATGGAAGTTATCACAGACATATTCATAGAGCTGCCTGTGCTCTATGGCAGATCCTTGTTGGTTATCTGTTATATATGAAGAGGAGTGTTTTTGTAAGTGAATCCCAAGCTCCTGATTTATCCTCTGCCCCATGTTTCCCCTGTGGTAAGCATAAGCTTGCTTTCAGTATTTGTAGGTCTATTTTATAAACACATATGTGTCATCTTTTAAAAAATGGTTAGATTCCATGTATGAGTGATATCATGGTGTTTGTCTTTCTGTTGTACTTATTTCACTTAGTGTGAATGGATGGAATCTCTATGTCCATCCGTGTTGCTGCTCATGGCATTACTTCAGTCTTTCTTACAGCTGAGTAGTATTCCGTTGAGGCAAATCTGGTTCTTGGGGACAGTGGGCATAGCACATGCTGGATTTCTTGTATTCTTCCCCTTTCTCATCAGCTCCTAAGTTAAAATAGGGGTCATTGGTTGTGTACTTGCTTGTGTGCACACCTGTGACCAGCGGGCCCCTCCTGGCTTTGACTTGTTTATGGAAAATAAAGCTTCAGTGTTGAGCTTGTGACAAACAGCCTCTTAAAACTTCTGCACTATGAGGTTGCCCAGGACCCAAGAAAGAGATTATTCAACACCACCATAGCCTCACTAGTGAACTCAAATGCAGACAGCTTGCCCAGCATCTCGGCTTGGCAAGATATGTCAGGTTTACAGTCTATAAATTGGAATCTGGCTCCTTTCTTTTTTTCAGGAAGTAATTTTTGCACATTTTCTGGGTCTGTGTGGTTCATACAGTTCCTTGCAGAGTTCCTGCTAATGATCATACCTGCTCTCTGCTCTTACCACATCAAGAACTTACCAGGAAAATTGATGTATACCAAGGATGACCCTCATGCAGCAATGTCTGGTATTTCTGTAATGTCACACTTAAATTATTCATTCACTCTTGACAGGGACAAATGCACAGTGAAATTTACTAATTGGGACTAATTGATAGAAAGGCCAATTATACAGCAACATCTCCATTTGCTGGAATCCAACTAGCAAGACCCCAGTTCATCAGTTGTTGGGTTTTCATGTCTAGGAGAATTCTCAACTCTTAGGGAAATCAAGCTTTCAGGGACACTTCCTCTCCAAAGTGACTGCTAGATTATTCCTTAGGGTCAGTATACAAGTAGCACTACTTTGACTGAACGCTGACCTTTCTTGGTAGCCAGGCTTCCTGAGATGCCAAGAAAATAGAGATGAGTTGTATAATTCTAAGTGTCATGCTGCTGCTGTTGCTGCTAAGTCACTTCAGTCATGTCCGACTCTGCGCAACCCCATAGATGGCAGCGCACCAGGCTCCCCCGTCCCAAGAACACTGGAGTGGGTTGCCATTTCCTTCTCCAGTGCATGAAAGTGAAAAGTGAAAGTGAAGTCACTCAGTCGTGTCCGACTCAACGACCCCATGGACTGCAGCCTACCGGGCTCCTCTGTCCATGGGATTCTCCAGGCAAGAGTACTGGAGTGGGGTGCCATTGCCTTCTCCACTAACTGTCACAACTTCTGCCTAATTCTCAGGAGTCCAGGACCAGTATACAGAATGATGTTCATAACAATAGCAAAAACGACCCTGATTCCAATATCCTGAACACAATAATAAGCCTTTTATATGGTTTAAATTTTAATTTTGACATCCATCCTAGGAAGAAAGTTCTAAGGTTACCCTTATTTTATATATAAGAAAATGGAGGTTTAGGGGTTAAATAAATTACTGAAGGTCTCACAGGAGTAAGTGATACGGGGGTATCTGAATCCAGGCTCTCTGATTGGCAAAGCTCATTCACTTAACCACTTCCAGAATCTTCTGGGCCCCTGACCCTTAGAGAAGGAGATTAGCTTGAGAGGCCAAGATTGCCTCCTTATGAGGTGTGCATTGGCAGAAGATGGACAATGTGTTGATTGGGATGTTGATTTGGGAGTTCAGTGTGTTGATTTGTGAGTTCAAACATCCAAACGACGTTGAGGTAATTATATTTAAATTTTATATTTAAAGTTTATTCCAACTCAGAGATGCTATCATTCTAACCAGAAAACAAACCTGACTAAAACGTCTCACCCCGTTATAGTCTCAGCTAATCGACGCGCTAGGGGAAGACAAGTTACAAACCTAAAGTACGAATTAAAAAGGAAGACATTTGATAGCTTTCTCGTTTCATATGTGCATGCGCGCATGCTCAGTCATGTCTGACTCTTTGCAACCCCATGGACTGTAGCCCACCAGTGTCCTCTGTCCATGGGATTTCCCAGGCAAAAATACTGGAGTGGGTTGCCATGTCCTCCTCCAGGGGATCTTCCCAACCCAGGGATTGGACCCGCAAGTCTCCTGCATCGACAGGTGGATTCTTTTACCACTGAGGCACCTGGGAAGCCCTACAGTCAAGCAAATAGTGTTGAATTCTCTGGATAGATTACAAGTGGACATACTTGGCCCTCATGTAGAATGGAGGCTTCTGAAGAAGTGCTTGAAAAATAGGATTTTTAAACTAGTTTCAACAGTTTCTTCTCCCCATATAATATACATTTAAAAATTTTACCTGGGAAGCTCTCCTGTTAGAGGTGTTTTTAACTAGTATTATTTCTAACTAGTTCAGTTGCTCAGTCATGTCCTACTCTTTGCTTCCCCATAGACTGCAGCATGCCAGGCTTCCCTGTCCATCACCAACGCCCAGAGCTTCCTCAAACTCATGTCCATTGAGTCAGTGATGCCATCCAACCATCTCATCCTCTGTCAGCCCCTTTTCCTGCCTTCAGTTTCTAACTAGGGCGTGTATTAAGAACACACTACTATAAAATGTGTGTGCCTGTTAAATTACTGACTGTGAGAGTGGATTGTGGATGTGTTTGTACTGGACCTCAGTTCACCATGCATTCTGAGGACCCATTACTCTAACACATACACTCACAAAGGAAATATGGATAAGGCAAGGAAATCTGTCTCTCCACTTACAAGAATACTGAAAGAGTAATAAGGCCTGCAGCAGTCACTTCATTAGTTATCTGGCTGCATTCTCCTTAGTTCTCCAAAAGTTTTGCCATTATCTATTTTAAAAACTAATTGAATTTACTAAGAAGAAGTTAAATTACATTTCTTCCCTTGCAATTTATGAGGTAAGATTCTTATAGTCTGACCAAGAGCAATGTCTTGAACTTTAGAGGATATTGCAATCTTGAGGAAAAACACTGGCAAGGAAATCATTGTAGTTTCGTTCTTACCGTGACTCATTTAAGGTGAGAACTCTCAACTTCATTCTACCCTTTCTCTTCTCTCTCACCAGCCTGGATGATTAAGAACTACTCTTGTTTCTTAGTACCTACTTTCCCCTGTATTTCCTTTTATCATTAAAAGTAGAGCAGCTTGGGACTTCCCTGGTGGTTCAGTGGTTAAAACATTGCCTTGTAAGTGGTGTGGCTTTGATCCCTGGTTGGGGAGCTACAATCTTACATGTCTCAGGGTCAAAAAAACAAGATAAAACAGAAGCAATATTGTAACAAATTCAATCAAGACTTAAAAAAAAATAGTCCACATGAAAAAATCTTATACTATAACTGAGAAAGACACATGTAGCCCAGTATTCATGCTGCGAAGTCGCTTCAGTCGTGTCCAACTCTGTGTGACCCCATAGACAGCAGCCCACGAGGCTCCCCTGTCCCTGGGATTCTCCAGGCAAGGATAGTGGAATGGCTTGCCATTTCCTTCTCCAATTCATGAAAGTAAAAAGTCAAAGTGAAGTTGCTCAGTCGTGTCCAACTCTTAGCAACCCCATGGACTGCAGCCCACCAGGCTCCTCCGTCCATGGGATTTTCCAGGCAAGAGTACTGGAGTGGGGTGCCAGCACTATTTACGGTAGCTTGAACATGGAGGCAACCTAGATAACCATTGACAGATGAATGGATAAAGAGGTGGCACGTATATACAATGGAATATCACTTGATGATAAAAAAGGACAAATTTGAGTCAGTTCTACTGAGGTGGATGAACCTAGAGCCTGTTACAACAGAGTGAAGTAAATCAGAAAGAGAAAAACAAATTGCATATGTTAACTTATATATATGGAATCTAGAAAAAATGGTATTGATGAATCTATTTGCAGGGAAGGAAAGGAGATGCAGATATAGGGAACAGACTTGTGCGCACACTGGGGGAGGGGAGAGTGGGATGAATGGAGAAAGTAGCATCGACATATATAAACTATCACGTGTTGAATAGATAACTGATGAGAAATTGCTATATGACACAGGGAGCCTCGCCAGGCACTCTGTGATCTAGAGGGTTGGGATGGGGGGAGGGGAGAGAGGCTCAACAGGGAGGTGATACATGTATAATTATGGCTGATTTGTGTTGTTGTACTGCAGAAAACATCACAACATTATAAAACAATTTTCCTTCAATTAAAAATAAATTTTAAAAAGTCTTCAAAACGAAATAGAACCGCTTTCTGTAGCAGTTTGGAAATCATCCTTAGCATCTTTAAGATCTGCTTTCATGCCTTAAGAAAAATAACATGTAAGGTTCACAGCCTCACTGAGCCAGGGTCTCGTCTGGTGTTTGAGATTTGCCAGTGACCTGGAAATAGGTCCTTGTGTACCTGACATTCTAGCAGAGAAATAGGAAATAGACAATATGCTTTATAAATAAGAAAAAAGGTCTATAAACTTGAAAGGTGAAAGTACTATGGAAAAAGAAGCAGCAGGTTGGGGCATGGAAAATCGAGAATGAAGGACACAGGTTGTCGTCTTGAACAGAGCTCTCCAGGTTGGCCTCAGAGAAAAGGTGACATCTGAGCTGATAATACAGAAAGTGAGGGGATGCCCCTGGTGGTCCAGTGGTTAAGACTTCGCCTTCCAATGCAGAGGATGCAAGTTTGATCCCTGGTCAGGGAACTAAGACGTCACATGCTGTGGGGCACCCTGCAACCACTGAGCCCATGTATACAACTAGAGAGCCCATGTGCAACCCCATGTACCACAGTGATGGAGCCAAATAAGTAAATATCAAAAATAACTTAAAACACAATCATCTTTTTTTTTTTTTTTTAAGAAAAGGGATACCATGACTCCAAAGGTTTGTCATCGCCCTTAGATTCAGACTCAAAGTCCAGGGGCCTACAAGGTCCTCGTGTGTGCTATCTCCTCTCTCTTCCTTATTCTCATCTCGCTGCCCTTTGCCTTCTGCCTTCCCCCCATGCACACCTCTCTCCACGTCTGCTTCCTCTGGTTCCTCTAGTATTAAAGTCATGTTCCCACCTCAGGACCTTTACACTTGATATTCCCTGAGCTTTTGAACTGTGGTGCTGGAGAAGACTCTTGAGAGTCCCTTGGACTGCAAGGAGATCCAACCAGTCCATCCTAAAGGAGATCAGTCCTGAATATTCATTGGAAGGACTGATGCTGAAGCTGAAACTCTTAATATTTTGGCCATCTGATGCAAAGAACTGACTCATTAGAAAAGACCCTGATGCTGGGAAAGATTGAAGGTGGGAGGAGAAGGGGACAACAGAGGATGAGATGGTTGGATGGCATCACTGACTCAATGGACGTGAGTTTGGGTGGACTCTGGCAGTTGGTGATGCACAGGGAGGCCTGGCATGCTGCAGTCCATGGGGTCGCAAAGAGCTAGACATGACTGAGCGACTGAACTGGACTGATGCCCTGTGCTAGAAATGTCCTTGCCTAAATATGCACATGAGGTGCTTCCCTGCCTCTTTTGCCCTTTCCCTCCCTAAGCCCTTTTAGCCACTACATGACCATCAGTTGTAACTCCCTCTCACCCAACAACTGATTTGCTGCTTTATTTCTTCCTATGGAATTTTATCGTCATCTAACACACTATGTATTTTTAAATATGTCATGCATGTGGGGACTTCCCTGGTGGTTCAGTGACTAAGACTTTGGCTTCCAACGCAGGGAACGTGGGTTTGATTCCTGGTTGGGCAGTTAAGATCCCACATGTCTCACGACCAAAAAACACAAGCATAAATCAGAAGCAATGTTGTAACAGATTCCATCAGAAATTTAAAAATGGTCCACATCAAAAATTATTTAAAGAAAATGTGTATATTGTCTTTCTCTCCCCGGCCTCAAGAATATCAGTTACTTGAAGGGGAGGGATTTTATCTCCTGATGATGACTGAATATTTCGCTCCCAGCATGGTGTCTGGCACAGAGAAGGCACTGAATAAGTGGTCCCGGACTGACTGACTGGTGTGTCTATGATGGTGGCTTGCCTGTTAAATAGTTTTCTTTTTTTTTTTTTTGATACCTCTGAAAAGAGTTTGCTATTTAAAACTAAATAATGCATACAACTGATCATTGTTTACCTCATTTGTTTAACATTTTTAAGCATGGCAGAAATACACTTCATTGATGGATTGTGTAACATTCCCCTTCAGTGAATTGGAATCTATTGGTTATCATTATAAACATAGGCCGCTTAAGAAAGTTATTGGTGAAAATTGCGTGGGGGCAGGAAGAGCCTCCAAAGTAAACACAGTATTCTGAATTAATTTGTTTGATGTTTGTTCAGTATGGTGTTTCAGTGGAACCTTCATTCCCCACCTATCCTAAAACTGGTTCCATTATGCGTCTTAGCAGCCAGGTAACCTAAGAAGTGTTAGCCCCACATAGGAAAGAATGGTTGGACATGTGCAGAGTTGAGCACCCAGAGTGCTCGTATGCATTCCTCTCTCCATCACAATGTGCTGTAAATGCTTTTAGCTTTTCCCCTTGTCATCACATACCCGTCCGCCAAGCTCTTACATAGTTAGGAAGTGAGCAAATAGAGCTTTCGAGAGCTTTGAGAAGAAACGTTATCAGAATGCCAGAGTGATCCATCTCTGCATCACAGAGCAGATGGAAGTCGTTTCAGCGAAGCAAGAAGAGTCAAGCCCGACATCCACTCCAGGCTGGCTTGTGTACAGCATCCTAATCTGAGCAGATAAGCGCCTGTCTTCAGGAATCAAGTTGTAGCAGAAAATGATCTTTGAGTCCTTGCATCCTGACCTGGGAGATGGCTACTAACCAAGTACCGCTTTCAACTTGCCTTTATTTTGTTTGAACGTTGCATTTCTTGGGCTTTAAAAGTCTGAAAATATTTTCTCCTTCCTTAGTGGCCATTCAAACACAAAGTGGAATCAACATTTTAACATTCAGATGAGCCAGAGTTCGTTTACAGTTCGAGATTGGGACTGCACTGCTTTTGTGTGATAATATTGGAAATTTATTTCCACAAGTTATTGCACATTCATTCCTGAAGTTTTCATTGCAGAAAATTGCCAGAAGGAATGGATTTTGTCTTCTTGAGCTGGCAGAACAATTTTCCACCTGTCGCCCAAATATTTGATGAGAAGGATTATGTTACCGGCTCAGAAGTTTATACTGTGGATCCTTCGGAAGTGAGAGGGTCTAATGAAACCACTGCCCTGATATCAGGTCTAGCTTGCTAAAGTGTCCATGAAGCTGTGGATGGATTTCTGATGGCTAGGGCAATTTCTGAAAGACTGGCTTCAGTGATATATACGCCTCACACATATACAACACAGAGTTCTCAACTTGCCACAAATGAGGTTTTTCATCTTTTTCACTATAACAGTATTCTTGTATTCAGCAAAATTCTTGTGTGGCCTTGCCAGAGATTTGAACTAATTGCCTCATGTTATTGTTGTTCATCTTCCTGTTAAATGGAACCAAAAAGAAGCACCAGTCCATGGGTATAGATGAAATTGTCATTTGATTTCAGGTTCGAGTAATTTATTGTCTCCAATGAGTTTTACATTGCTCTGTTGCTGGTGAAGTATACTCAGCACAGGACAATCAACAAAAACAGATTTCAACATTCCATGCATAATGGCAGCAACCTTTTAAACTGTCAAAATAAATATAAAACTGTTTTTCCCTTGTTTCTTCAAACGCTTTATGGACTTCATAAGTAATAATAATATTGCTGCTGTCAGGTGAAGTTTTCTGGAGCATAGATTTTATTGTTCCATATCAGGACTCCTCAGTTGCCTCAGAGGAAAGGCTAGAATTCTTGAGCTGGCATTCCTGTGGCTGGATAATGAGGTTCTGACTTAGCTATTTTAGCTTATTTTCCACTTCCCCATGTACCTTCCAAGCCAGTGACAGTGGACCATTCTTCCTTGTATGTTCTTTGTAGATTTCTTAATCCCGATACTTTTGTTTGTGGTGTTTCTCATCTTTCTTATTTATCAAACTCAAGTTTTACCTACCCATCATGACCTCACTCAAATTCTTCTCTCCTCCAAAAGCCTTTGTGAAACACGCAGCTGGAAATACTACCTTCTGAACTCAGACCTCCTTTTCATACATGTTGTTTCTAAAGCCTTTCCATTTGTTTATTTCCATCAGTCACATACAAATCTTGAAGAAGATTTCATCATTAAGAGCATTTTGTTGCATTGTCATTAATGTGACTATAATAGCCTTGCTCCAAACAGTATTAGGTATTTCTCTTCTGAAAATCTGCTCCACTTTGTACTAGATGTTGGTACAGTTGACACTTGAACAAACAAAGCTTCGAGCTGTGTGTGTTCCACTTACCCAGATTGTTTTGATATTAAATACTGCAGTGTCTGAATTGGCAGCTGCAGAAATGCAGACGTGGCACAGATATTTCTATGGCGGGCAGTAATACTTCTACATGGATTTTTGCTTTCACAGAGCATGGGTACATGTAGCCTGCATGCTATTCAGGGTTCAACCATACCCCCCACAGCTCATTAGTGTCAACTCGCTCATTGGTCATTTGGCGTCAGGTCACCACTAATAGAGCTTCAGCAATCTGCAAAAAGCCACTGTGTTGATCATAATCTTTCCCATACGATGTTTTCAACTGATGGGAACAACAGCATTCACACCAGGAGCACCGAAGACAGAACTGAAAAGCTGATCAGCTCTCTGCCTCACTCCTTCTCTGCTGCCCTCCCAAAGGTACCTGCCCAGACCTTCCCCCTCTGACGCAGCCCCTGAGCTGCTGCTTTGCCCTCAGGTCACAGGAAACCTTTGCTTTGTGCATCCCAGGAAGCGCTGTGCCATCCTGGGTCAGTGGTCGTGTGCAAGCTTATCAGGTACCCCAGGTAGGATGTGCTGTGTCGTTTAGTGTTAATTTTACTTAAAAATATTGGCTCAGCTGGTGAAGAATCTGCCTGCAATGCAGGAGACCTGGGTTCGATCCCTGAGTTGGGAAGATCCCCTGGAGATGGGAAAAGCTACCCACTCCAGTATTCTGGCCTAGAGAATTCCATGGACTGTATGTTCATGGGGTCACAAAGAGTCAGACCTGACTGAGTGACTTTTTCACTTAAAAATATGAAGTCATCATTTTTTGCTTAGTTTTTTAATGAGTTACATTATAAAGTGAAATTCAAAATCTGGCTGACTTTTAAGAGGCAGTAGGTACCAGAGAGATGACTTGTTTGTGGTCATGCTGTTCTTTTTCACCAATACTTCCCTAAGAAATCTACATGCATTCTCCGCTGCCAGCAGGATGATTTCAGGATAATAATTTAAATCTTTGATGTCATCTAGCCTTTTTGTTGTTCATTCACTCAATTGTGTCTGACTCTCTGCAACCCCATGGACTGCAGCACGCCAGGCTTCGTGGTCCTCCGCTATCTCCAGGAGTTTGCTCAGACTCATGTCCATTGAGTCAATGATGCCATCCAGCCATCTCATTCTCTGTCGCCCCCTTCCCCTCTTGCTGTCTATCTTTCCCAGCATCAGGGGCCTTTTTGTAGTTGATAGGTTTTTGTCCCCTTCTCTTTGCCTCATTTTCTAAAATTTCCCCTTACTTTTCTTCTCCCCAAACCATTTCTGCCCCAGCTTCAGAAACGTGCCTGCCTTTATCATCTCTGGTTGAGGCAGCTAGAAGGCTTATTACACGTTTAGACTGCCATGTGGTCAAGAGAACTGGGGATCCAGATGTATGGGTGAGAGAGAGTGGAAAGGGCAGGACCTGGTTCTTGCTGGTGGCAGGGCAGATCTTAACATGAGGGACAATTCAATACAGGCAGTCTTTCTGTTTCCAGTCTCTTTTAAAGAGAGGAAGGTGAGGCTTGCTTGTGTGTAGTCTTGTGCTTCTCCAGGGCTGGAAAGACTGAAGAGCAGGGTTGCCTGGGCTTTAACCCAGGGTCCTAGGACACTGCCGACTTCTAGAGCGATTGGGGACCTGCACTATTCTCAACAGTTCACACAGCATAATGAGAAGTGTACATTTACTCCCAATCTATTTTTCTGATTCAAGCTGTATCTTTTGAAATCCAGTAGAATTATATTGGTAATCATGGATGAATCAAAAACTCTGACTATTGTTGTCCCTGAGAATTTTTTAAAAATACTGAGAAAATGAACACCCAGGTGTTTCTTAATTATTATTTATTACTAATCATAAGGGTATTATTTTCCAATCGGCCTGATAGATTTTTAACTAGAGAAATAAGTAGTACAGATAAAATTAAAGTTAAATTAAAATTAAAGCTTCTTCCAAACCCCTTTGCATCTTCTTTCCCTTCACCATCTTCCCAAAGAGCAGCTTCTGTCTGTAAGTTAGTAGCTTCCTATTTTATTTTCATATTTTAACATACATTTATATACTTGTGGGTACATAATTTTCACTGCATTGCTTTATGACTGTAATTTATAAAAGTTTACAAAAATGAAATCCTACAGAATTTATCCTTCTGTAACATATTTCTTTTTCCTTCTCATGTAACATAACTTGAGACTTATCTCTTGGTAGATATTCATGGTCGTTCCTTACTACAAGATAGTAGTCTGTTCCTTGAACACGCCTTATATGATTAGTTCTACTCTTATTATCTATATTGATTTTATTTTTTTTCTAGGCAGCATCTAGAACATACTTATGTGTGCTTATTTGGGCTCATGTCCTGATAGAAATTTCTGTACGTCTTTTTTAAAATTATTTACTTGGCTGCATTGGGTCTTAATTGCAGCATGAAGGGTATCTGTTTTTGTCAGGCATACTCTCTAGTTGTGGCACATGGGCTTAGTTGCCCCACAGCAGGTGGGATCTTAGTTTCCTGAACAGTAACAAACCCACGTCCCTGCAGTGCAAGGCAGATTCTTAACCACTGGAACATCAGGGAAGTCACTACGTCTTTAATTACTAAAAAGCAGTGGGAGAAATTATTTCACAAATGTCATTGGCTAGGCAGAATCCTTTTGACCGTGAACTCCAAAGGAAGAACTAGTCAAAGGAATTGGATGCCATTGATGTAATGCACCTCTCTGCCCATGAATAGGGCTAAATTTAAGTCATCTTAGAAATTTTCTCTACACCTTTTGAAAAATTACCAGAGTAGGAGTCCATGGATCCCTTTGGTGGTTTCATATTTTAGTTTCTCAGAGCACTAAGGTTCAGAAATTTTTCATAGCATTTGACCTAAATTCCTACTTCTATCATTGAAGCCCCCATTGCCTCTCAGTTTCTCCAGAAGTACTGAAGGCCAGGGACTTACCTCCACTCTTACAATAGCCCTTTCTTTCCTGGTAGGGTATTTGAAGTTCTTTTTTCCCTTAGCCCAGAGTGTGGTCTCTTTAAATCCTCCTCCTTCGATTTCTTCCTCTAGATCATCTGTGTAGTTCTATTCTAGGCTTTTTGAAATTTATCCATATCTTTAGTTTTATAACCTGTGTGTGTGTGCGTGCTGAGTTGCTCAGCTGTGTCCTCTTCTTTGCGACCCCGTGGACTGTAGCCTGCCAGGCTCCTCTATCCATGAGATTCCCTAGGCAAGAATACTAGAGTGGGTTGCCATGCCCATTTTCAGGGGATCTTCCCAACCCAGAGATCAAAATCATGGCTCCTGAATCACAGGTAGAGTCCTTACCACTGAGCCACTGGGGAAGCCTCTAGTTTTATAGCGCTCAAAGCTAAAAAGAAAAATCTTATGATGCTCTTGAGGAAGACTGACAGGATCACCTCATAACTTTTAATATGTGACTCTCTGTGTTTATACTTATGTATACATACATATGTGTTATCTCTTATTTGGAAAATGATCTCTATTGTGTTCCTCTGCTTAGCAAGATTTACATGTTTACAACACACATCTATATACACTCACATACAATGATAGTACTTCATGGCTAGATTATATTTAGCATGTGGTCTTTTAGGTTGACCAGTTATGCCTTTTGATATGTTGCACAAAGCCATATATTTTACTATGTAGGCATTTGTTTAGTTGATTAAAAAAAAAAAAAACAAGAGAGTGACTAGAGCATGCCAGTGGATATGTAAAGAAAGTTCATAGCAGGATTGTTTTCACTAGTAAAGAAAAACAAAATAAAATGGCCATTAACAGAAAAACGGATAAGTAAATCATGTTATCTTCACACCATGGAATAGTGAAATGTGGGAATTGCAACCACATATATTGGCAATGATGAATTTTAAAAACAGTGTTGAGGCACTTCCCTGATAGTACATTGGATTGGAATCCACCTGCCAGTGCAGGGGACACAGGTTCGATCCCTGGTCCGGGAAGATTCCATATGGCTCAGAGGAACTAAGCCTGTGAGCCACAACTACTGAAGCTTATGTGCTGCAGCTGCTGAAGCTCAGGCACTAGGAAAGAGCCTGTGCTCCACAACAAGAAAAGTCACCGCAGTGAGAAGCTCTTGCTCTGCGAGGAAGAGTGTCCCCTGCTCACTGCAACTAGAGAAAGCCCAGGCACAGGAACAAAGACCCAGTGCAGCCTAAAATAAATAAATTTAAAAAAAAAAAAAAAACTGGTGAGGGGGGGAAAGCAATAAGAATAGTAAGAATGGCCAATAAACATATGAAAACAGGCCCATTGCATGAGCTATTATGCAAATACAAATAATAATCATGAGATAACTACTTCATAATAACACTAGGATCAGTTCAGTTCAGTCCTGTTCGACTCTTTGTGACCCCATGGACTGCAGCATGCCAGGCCTCCTTATCCATCACCAACTCCTGGAGTTTACTCTCAAGCTCATGTCCATTGAGTCAGTGATGCCATCCAACCATCTCATCCTCTGTCGTCCCCTTCTCCTCCCGCCTTCAATCTTTCCCAGCATCAGGGTCTTTTCCAATGAGTCAGTTCTTTGCATCAGGTGGGCAAAGTATTGGAGTTTCAGCTTCAACATCAGTCCTTCCAATGAACATTCAAGACTGATTTCCTTTAGGATGAACTGGTTAGATCTCCTTGCAGTCCAAGGGACTCTCAAGAGTCTTCTCCAGCACCACAGTTCAAAAGCATCAATTCTTCAGCTTAGCTTTCTTCACAGTCCAACTCTCACATCCGTACATGACCACTAGAAAAACCATAGGCTTGACTAGACGGACCTTTGTTGGCACTAGGGTGGCTGTATTCAAAAAAGGATAATAACAAAGCTGTATTCAATAAAAAAAGATACGGGGACTTCCCTGGTGGTCCAGTGGTTAAGACTTAGCCTTACAGTGCTCAGGGTTTGAGTTGATCCATGGCCAGGGAGTTAAGAGCCCATATGGCTCATGGCCCAAATACAAAAGCATAATGTGCTCAGTCACTTTAGTCATGTCTGACTCTCTGCGACCCTGTGGACCATGGCCCTCCAGGTCTTCTGTCCATGGGATTCTCCAGGCAAGAATATGCAATATTGTAACATTCAATAAAAACTTAAAAAATAGTCCCCATGAAATAATCTCTAAAAATAATCTAAAAAAAAACACAAAGATATTAAGAGGATATGTATGGAGAAATTTTCATCTCTAAACATTATTGGCAGAAATCTATAGCCAGGGTAGAAAAGAGTTGTTCCAAGAGTTAAGTATAGGGTAATCATACAACCCACCAGTTTGACTCATAGATAAACCTGAAAGAAATGAAAACATATGTCTGTGCAACATGTTGTTTATAAATGTCTATAGCAATGTTACTGATAGTAGTGAATAGGTCCCAGATATCCATCAACTGCTGAATAAACTACTGTTCATCCGTACAATGGAACGTTCCTTAATAAAAAGGAAGCCGAGAAATATGCTGCATGGATGCACTTTCAGAAAAATACAAATGATGGCATGTTGTGTGTGATTCAATTTCTATAAAATGTCCAGAATGGGCAGATTGACAGAGACAGATTAATGATTGTCGGGGGTTAGGGTGGAGGGAAGAGGAGTAACTGTTCATGGGTACAAGATGTCTTTGGTGGGGTGATAGAAATACACTGAACTTAGTTTGTAGTGATAGTTACCCAAATCTGGGGATTTACTAAGGCACACTGGCTTCCCTGGTAGCTCAGCTGATAAAGAATTCACCTGCAATGCAGGAGAACTCAGTTCGATTACTGAGTTGGGAAGATCCCACGGAGAGTGGCTCAGATGGTTAAGAATTTGCCTGCGATGTGGGAAACCTGAATTTGATCCCCAGATTGGGAAGATCCTCTGGAGGTGAGCATGGAAACCCATTCCAATAATCTTGCCTGGAGAATCCCCACTCCACTATTCTTGCCTGGAGAATTTTGGGAGAATCCCCAAAAAATGACAGTGTGCAGTGGTGGTCGTCAGCCCCTGGATTTCAGACAAGGAATCATATCAGAATTACAGACACATGGTGTTGGGAGTATTCTGTTTTCTTATGTTGGATAGCATGTTCCTTTTACTATCATCTTCCTTTCTGATGTTTCCATATATTGTTTTTAGTCAGTGTCTATTATTGAAATCTTTATATGCACCGAGTACTTTATAGTAAAATTCTGAGTGCATCCTTTTCTGCCTTAAAAGGAGCTAATGTAAAGTGACCTATGTTTATACTGTTGCTGTACCCTAAGACTAAAAGGGTGGGGCTGAGGGTGACCATTCCATCACCCGCCCCCCAACCCCCGCCCCCAAAAGGTGGCCCATTGCTTAGCCAGCACATTTATGAGCTTTTGGGTTATAGAAATCTGAGTTGTTTTGTGTTATAAAGTGGAGGTGCAAGTTTTTTTTTCCCCTAAAAGTCAGTTCTGTCATTTTGTTTTTTAAGAAGGACTGGGCAGAGGAGGAATAGGCAAGGGTGAGAAGTGAGAGAAAAAAACAAAACTACATGGAGGAGTAGAGAATATTTTTATGAAAATGATGATCTGATACTCAGTTTAACTTATGTTTTCCTGAAATTGAAATTTACATGCCATCCAGCTCCAGGGACATTGATATAATCCTGTTGTTAACAAAGACTTTGTATAAGTAAACTTCATTGAGCACATAATGTTTTGGTTATTTTTTTATTGAAATATACTTTACACATCACATACATTAATTTCAGTTGTACAACCTAACAATATTTGTATATATAAAATGATCATAAATCTGATTAATACCCATCACCATCATAGATAGATATTTTTTCTTATGATGAGGACTTTTCAGATTTCCTCTCAGCAATTTTCAAGTATGCTGTAAATGTCATTAACTACAGTCACCACGTGGTACGTTACTTCCTCAGTGTTTATTTTATAACTGTCCCTTTTGATCCCCTTCTTCCATTTCACTCATCTTTTACCTCCTGGCTCTGGCAAACGCCAGTGTATTCTCTATATTGATGAGCTCACTTTTTTGTTCATCTGCGTGGACGTTTTAGTTTCAACATACAAGGGAAATCCTAGAATATTTCTATGTGTCTGACTCTTTTTTCCACTTACCATAATACCCTTAAGTTTCAGCCATGTTGTCATAAATAGCAATATGCCCTTCTTTATGTTAGCTGAGTAATATTCTATGTATACATGTTACATACACATCATGTTTTCTTTATCCATCTGTCCATCGTTAGCCAGTTAGGCTGTTTCCATATATTGGCTATTTTAAAACAGCACTTCAATGAAAAGCATATCTTTTTGAGTTAGTTTTTTTTTTTTTTCCTCTTCAGGTAAATGGGCAAATATTGCTGGATCTATTTTAAATTTTTGAGGAATCTCCATACTGTTTTCCACAGTGGTTGCACCGATTTATATTCCCACCAACAGCGCATGAAGTTTCCCTTTTGTTTGCATCCTCAACAACACTTTTTATTTCTTGTCTTTATGCTAATAGCCATTCTAACAGGTGTGAGGCGCTGGCTTATTGCAGTGTTGATTTGCGTTTCTCTGACGATTAGTGATGCTGAGCACCTTGTCATGTTCCTGTTGGCCATCTGTGCCTTCTTTGGAAAAACATCTATTCAAGTCCTCTGTCCGTTCTTAAATAGGATTTACTTTTTGGTATTGAGTTGTATGAGTTCTTTGTACATACTGAATATTAGCCCCTTATCAGATACATGTTTTGTAAGTATTTTCTCCCACTTGATATGTTCCATTTTCATCTTGTGGATGGTTTCCTTTGCTATGCAGATTTGTTTTTCTTTTTAAAGAAATCAATGGAAAAAGCCATGTTTTAGGACTAGTGATTGTGTCGCAAGAGGAAAGGCATCACTGATTTAAAGAGACACCTGATAAACTAATTTAGAGAAGAAGACAAAAGCTAAGAAAATGCTGTCTTCCAAGTTCTAGGATAGGTTCCATATAGAGAATAGGAACAATTTATCCTGATGTTATGATTTCCAACCCCATCAGTCAGTTCAGTTCAGTCGCTCAGTCGTGTCCGACTCTTTGCGACCCCATGAATCGCAGCACGCCAGGCCTCCCTGTCCATCACCAACTCCCGGAGTTCACTCAGACTCACGTCCATTGAGTTGGTGATGCCATCCAGCCACCTCATCCTCTGTCATCCCCTTCTCCTCCTGCCCCCAATCCCTCCCAGCATGAGAGTCTTTTCCAGTGAGTCAACTCTTCGCATGAGGTGGCCAAAGTACTGGAGTTTCAGTGTCCAACCCCATAAATGCACTTAATTTGGTTGGTGAGAATCTCATTTGAAATCCTTTCTGAATCTTAAAAAAATAGTATATCTCTGGGGTACAAGATTATTTTTCCATCTGAAGCATCCCTTTTGACTTCTTATATATGTCTCTGTTTTTATATGCTTACTTTTCAAAATTATAAAAGTTAAGTGGCATTTTTAGTTGCTGCTCTAAAGTTATTACACATGAATCTAAATTGGATCTCATCAGCACCTTAATGAACAAACTCCTTATATCCTAGTCTTAATCAAAATGTTTTTAAGAATTAGAGCAATGATCAGCCATCAGGCTCCATGTGCTTTGCTCAGATATTAAATTTCAGATCCCCCAAGGACCAATTCACATGGCTGTTGGAGTAGCCCAAGTCTTAAATGAATGCCCCATGTTCCCCATCCCCTGAAACACTGTACACAACACTCCCCACTAATCCTAGTATCCTCGTCTAGTATCTTCTGATTCTAATAATTATCATTTAATAATGCTTATTTCACTCTGAGTCTATTTTTAGAATAAATTCTGTGACAATGCTTTAGCTAACTGGCACGGTACTTGGATACCTAAAATCAGATTCAAAGAATAACTTTTCTCATCAGTTTTGCAGCCACTTGGCAATAATAATCTGATCCAAACTCAATTCTAGTAGTCTTTGATGAGCTCTCACATGGAGCCAAATCTAAATTCCTTCAAAGAGGGATGTTTCGCTTGCCCTCTCTGATCAGTGGAGCCCTCACTGACCTCCAAGAGCTTTCTAAGATGATTACAATGAGTGCTGCGATTGCAACCAATTCTTGAAATGCCTTGGGATATTTTTACCCTACGCACTGTTTATGCAGAGAGGAAGTTTCATCTAAAATAGTTCAAGGCAACTTTCGGTTTAAATGTCAATTTTTTTTTTTCATGTGAATCTCCGTATTCTGTGGTAGAAAGAACTCTGTTTATTAAGACAGTTCCCTAATCTTGACTCTACCATTATCTAGGTTAGTGAATTTAGGCAAATTACACAGATCCCATGAATGGCACTTTGTCTCTAAAATGTAAGTTAAAATGGATGATTTCTAGAATGTCTTCTAGCATTAACATGCAATGTTTCCAAAGAAAGGTTTAAGACACTCTGCCCCTTTCTCCTTTTTTCTATAATAGACACCCCAACTATTCATCTAAGGGGCTTCCCAGGTGGCGCTAGTGGTAAGGAACCTGCCTCCTAATGCAGGAGACACAAGAGACATGGGTTCCATCCCTGGGTTGGGAAGATCCCCTGGAGGAGGGCATAGCAACCTGCTCTAGCATTCTTGCCTGGAAAATCCCATGGACAGAGGAGCCTGGCAGGCTACAGTCCATGGGACTTCAACGAGTCGAACATGACCGAGTGAATGAGCACGTTCATCTAAAGTCCTTTTTTAAAAAAAAAAAAAAAAACACTTTAGTTTGTATTGGAGCATAGCCAATTAACAAGGTTAGTTTCAGGTGAACAGCGAAGGGACTCAGCCGTAGATACACACACATGTATTCATTCTTTTTCTTAAGGGCCTTTTTTCAAAACACAATTTGATGACTTTTACCTTTGCTTTAAATCCTTGCTTATAGAAACTTGGTTGAGTGGATTTACCAAGTAATGATTATTTGACATCTACCAGCTTAATATAGTAAAGTATATCAAACAGGTCTAGGAACCGTTCCTTCTTCATCTACTTTTGTGATTCAAGGCCTACTTTTACTTATTACAATGGCATCATTGTTCTGGCTGATTTTAGAACATTAATTCTCAATCAACAAAGCAAGTAGGAAGAAGTATATCATATCTGTATCAGTAGGTGATTATGTATCAATAGATACTTTGCAAGAAATGACAGAAATGCTTATTTATTTGAAGGATCCCATGGATAAGATGAAGTTGGAGTATCAGAGCCACTTAAAATCCCTTTTGAAACTCTCTAACTTGTTTTAATTGGGCAGAAAGGCAGTGTGTTACTTCCGAAGTATTTAGTCGTAGTAAAATCCAGTTCAGCTACTAAAAAAGAAAATCTTCTTTTCTCTCCCTACCCTAGAGTGGTCATAAAGAGTCTACAAAAATGGTCTTACTTTGTGTGTGTCCCAAATATACCTGGCATAATTATGTCCCTATTTGGCTCATTAAACATTACATTCTTCTGTGAGTCGCTGCGTGACAGTGCCCCAACCGTGAAACAGTGGCCTGTGAAACAAAGGGGAGAAAGCACAATTTTATTCTAATAGTTTTACCTTTAAGTGTGTTGTTGGCAATCGAGAAGGCTGCTTTGCCGCATAATTAATCTCACCGAAGTCTAGTCTTTTCCACTTATTAATAGAAAACCTGTCATCTGCATTTGTGGCAAGCCCAGACCTTCATCCAGACCCAGGGCCCACATTTATCTTGAGGGTTTGCGTTGTTGCCTGCAGTCATAGGGAAAGGAGTACATTCTTCAGAAAGTGGCTCCTTGAGACCTTGGACACTGGCATTATAATAAGAGTGGGAACTTGCCTCATCAATCTTGCCTGGTTCTGTGAAACACACACATGGCCTCAGGAGCGTTTAGTACTTTGAAAGCCAAGTAGATGTCTCGCTAGAGGAATATTCCACCAGAGTTGTTGAGGTTGTCATAGCTGTTTAATTTGGGATTTGTGTAGGGTAGGTTAGGGACCTCAGACAGGGTGAAGTAGAAGATGAGTGAGTTATTTTGGTTCTTTTGGAAAATTAGTAATCTCTGAAAGATTATCTCCAGGAATTTTAAATGTTGAGAGATGAAGAATTTGTTTTTTCATATATAGAAAGTATTTCTATACTTTCTACCATGCAAGAAATGAAAATTAACCAGCAGAGAGAAATGCTTATCTTAAATATGTTGATATTTTTTGGAGTACTCAGTTGTCCCTTCCCCCATTTTTTTTCCCCCGTGAATGCTCAGGTTACTCCAATAAGTGTTTGCTTATCAATATAACTCACCTTTCAACACCCACCATGACTGCCTCAGTTGGAGCCACGTGGCCAGTCACACTGGCTTTCTTCCTGACTCAGTCCCGTTCTGAGTGAGTAACTGATTACTTTTATTCATCATCGGTCAGAAGTTTGTGTGCCTTCATTTCTGTGTTCATCACAGTTTATTATGGGGTTTCTCTCTTGTAATGGAACGTCACTTGGAAAAATGAAAGAAACACCTTGTAAGCTGCACCCTGAGAGATTGGGTAGTAAACAATTGTAGGCTCCTTGGTTAATTTTTTTCTCTTTGTTACAGACAGAAACTTTGAGGGGCTTCTCCTTTGCCTTTATTTTAAGGACCTCCAGAGTTATCCTGTTGTCTTGCTGCTGCTGCTACTAAGTCGCTTCAGTCGTGTCCGACTCTGTGACCCCACAGATGGCAGCCCACCAGTTTCCCCCATCCCTGGGATTTTCCAGGCAAGAATACTGGAGTGGGTTGCCATTTCCTCCTCCAATGCGTGAAAGTGAAGTCACTCAGTCGGGTCTGACTCTTAGTGACCCCGTGGACTGCAGCCCACCAGGCTCCTCCATCCATGGGATTTTCCAGGCAAGAGGACTGGAGTGGGGTGCCATTGCCTTCTCCTTGCTGGTGGTGCTATATAGGGCAGATGACCGTGGTGGTGATGTTTTGATTTGAACTCTAGTCCTGTATGGTGACAGTCACTGTACTTCAGGGGCTCCTACCCAAAAGATGGACAACATCCAGTCATGTTTCCTGGACCTCTGGAATCAAGGAGTCATTTTTAGAGTTGATTTTATCATCCATTTGGTGGAAAGAATCATTTTCATGTAGGTGTCATGAGGCCATGTTCCCCACCCCCTTAAACATTGTACAGAACCCCTACAAATCTAAGTAACCTTCTGTACTGCTAATTCTAAAAATTAACATTTAAAAATGTTTATTTTACCCTGAGACTCACAGTCAGATTTACTTGTTGCATTTTGCATCCTAGGCATTATGTGTTAGTGATGAAATGGTAAGATAGCACTTACCTAGGCTTTTTCTTCTTCCCCCCAATGAAATATCATCCAATTTTTTCCAATTGTAGTGCCGTCCTTGTCAGCTTCCTCCAGCATTGCTGTGCTTTTTGTGCATCGTACTGTCAACTTGAAGCACGGTCTTAACTCCAAACTTTAATGTCTTGACATTGTTGTTTTCAGATGTAGGTTCTAAGTTTGCTTTATTTCTATTTTGCAGTTACATTAAATCCTAATTCTAATCAGCTGTAAACACTTTTGGCCTTCTGATTGATAGCCTTTGTGTTGACAGTTCCAGATGATTCTAGAATTTAATTGCGGTATAGTTGATTTACAATGTCTTGTTAATTTCTGCTGTTTAGCAAAGCGATTCTGTTACAGACATGCATACACGCTTTTTCATTTTCTTTTCAATTATGGTTTGTCACAAAGCACCTAATGTAGTTCCCTGTGCGCCACAGTAGTTCTTGGTTATCCACTCTCTATATACTAGTCTGGATCTGCTAATCCCAGACACTCACTTTCTCTCTCCTCTATCTCTTCTCCCTCTTGGCAGCCGAAGTCTGCTCTCTCTCTGCAAGTCTGTTTCTGTTTTGTAGATAAGCTCATTTGTGTCACATTTTAGATTCCACATGTAAATGATACTGTATGGTATTTGTCTTCTTCTCTGACATGTTTTACTTTGTGTGATAAGCTCCAGTTCTATCCATATTGCTGCAAATGGCACTACTTTATTTTTTTTGATGGCTGAATAGTATTCCGTGGAAGGACTGATGTTGAAGCTGAAACTCTAATACTTTGGCACCTGATGCAAAGAGCTGACTCATTTGAAAAGACCCTGATGCTGGGAAAGATTGAAGTCAGGAGGAGAAGGGGATGATAGAGGATGAGGTGGTTAGATGGCATCACCAACTCAATGGACATGAATTTGAGTGAACTCCGGGAGTTGGTGATGGACAGGGAGGCCTGGCGTGCTGCGGTTCATGGGGTCACAAAGAGTTGGACATGACTGAGTGACTGAACTGAACTGAAGTATTCCTTGTATATATGTTTGATGGTTTTCGATTTGCCTGAAAATTCATTCTAAATAAGTGTGAGTCACCTCATTTAGGTACATCTGATGACTTAGGTATACCTAATACTATATCTGAAAATTATATAGTCCCATTTTTTCATTGAAAATACCAAAAAATCTTTCCTATGACTTTGTAGTGCTATCGTTTCTCTAATTTAGAATTTGAAATGGTCACATGTTGAGCTGTGTGTACCTAGAAGAAAACTGTTGATAAGCTTGTTTTAACAAAATAAGGCTACAAAAAAGATTGAGAGAATGTACTGTTATTGGCCAGGGTTCTTGGCCTTCCTTAATCAAATACAAACTGTTAAGAGGCCAGACAAAAAATTTAGGTGTGGCGTTATTTGCAGCAGAGGGGAGTGAAGACAAAGGCCAGGTTCCCTCGTCGCTGGTTCTCTGTACGGCGCGAGGGTCAGGGTGCGTCCAGGGGTCAGGCCTGAGGAGTGAGTGGCTTAGGTATGCCCACCCCTCAGTGGTGCTGATTGCAGGGGGCATGCATAGCACCTGCCTTTGCTCCCAACACCCTGCTTTTGCTTCTAGATCTTCATTAGTGGTAATTGGGTTTTTGGTCTTTCTGTGTCTTCTGTAGTACCTGCCCATGAAGGAAGTGTAAATGCCACGGTTTCAATCCCTGGGTCGGGAAGATCCCCTGGAGGAGGGCATGGCAACCCACTCCAGTATACTTGCCTAGAGAATCCCATGGACAGAGGAGCCTGGAGGGCTACAGTTCATAGAGTCTCAGAGTCTGACACGGCTAAAGTGACAGCAAGCACAGCAGCATGCCCGTCTCTAGTGTGCCCCACGTGTACATGCATAGTTATCTTTAATCCCATGTGGTTTCCTTGTATGTTGTTGCTAGAGGAGTTACTTAGGTCCCAGCCTGTCTCGATGATATCAACATCTATTCTATCAACAGTTTCTTCCTTCCTAACCTCCCTAACAAGGACATGGTGTTGATCTCTGGTTGCCCACATCTTTGCCCTATGTAAGTCACCTCTAAATGTTGGGGAAGGTCTCATTCCTTCTGGAGCATGTGGATCCATTTAATCGATGGTGTTAACATCTGGCCCCAAAGTACCAACTCTAGGGTTGCTTGTTTCTTGTAGTTTCAAAATCTTTTCCATAGTAGCGTGGGTCATTACTGCTCTCCTCACCCAGACCCTGGGTACCAACAACATTAAGTGCTTGCTATAAGCTATAGGTGCCTGCAAGCCATCCATCTGTTGATGACAAATAGCAAACAGGAATAGCCTAATGATATTCACATGATTGATTCATATTCATTTATACATGGAGGAGGATGCTGAGACAGCTAAATAATTAAATCACATAATGCAATTAAACTTACTCTATTCAAGTGCTCTTTTTCTCCAATTCTTCTTGCTGACAGTATGCATTCTAGGCTTCAGCCCAGTGCAGTTAAGCTGATTAGGTAATACTAAGCTGCTCAAACATGTAGTAAGCTTTTTTGTTGTTGCCTTTTTTTTTTTTTTTTTTTTGGCGTGAAATTCTTTATACCAAACACCTGATTCTCAAGGTATAACTTCAGGTCTTTAAATGACATCCATAAAGGTTTTGTTCGAACGCATTCCAGCAGCCAAGAGTGACCTTAATCCTCTAAGAACACCCAGGCTCCCAGAACTGGCTACTGGCTTTCGATCTTAGATATTTCTTTGCAAAGCAAACACATGTAAAACTTTCAAGCATTTCTTGAAATGCTGTTGAGTAGATTGGGCTCTTGCTCTAACAGTTTCTTCCTCACAAAGAAGATAATCTACAGGATGAAAATCTACTTCTTCATCCTTTGCCCATCCATCCATCCCTCAGTTTATATCCAATAATTAGACTAATATGCTAACAACTTATATTGTACATTGATTGCCTCATATATGCCTTATAATACCCTAAGCAACTCACATTTCTCTACTTGAATGTACACAGTAGGCTTGTAATACTATATTATTCACTTTCTACAAGAAATGATATGAAGGATAACGTAGATTAGATATCTGGCCTAAGATCATATAATTCATTATTTAAAAAACCTGGATTTGAGTCTAGCTCTAACCTCCAAAGTCCACATCAGTTTTCTTGCATCAAGCTGCCCCTCGATAAGAGATATCAAAAGGAACAGTATATTGTGCTTCCCATACAGCTTGGTACAAATCTGTTTCTGACAGTGTTGAACAGCTTGTCTAAGGAGGATGAAAAAAAGTAAGCCTCTTCTATTGTACACGTTCCACCTCCCAATCAGATAACTGTCACATCAAATCAGGACACAGCTTCTGTTGTTGGTCTCTATTGCCATTGGCGTATTGTCAGTCTTTGCTGAATCCCAGATCCCAGCAGGCTCAACTAAATCTGCGTATTAGGTAAAATAACAAAGGAATTAAAGGCTTTTACATGAGCATCAAAATTTCATCCTCCTATCAATGTCTTAGGTGTTTTTCCAGAAGGACTTTGTTGTGCAACGAAGGTCATTTCATTAAGCAAAGAAAGCCAAATCCTGTTGCGTTTCTTTATGAATCTTCTGCATAAAATACTGATTTTTTAGAAAAGATGTCAGTGTTTTCCTTAGTAAGACCTTTTTTTTGTGTGTGTGGAGCTAGCCATTCCTATGAAAATGTTGTTGTCTTTGGAATAGTGAAACTGATCTCTTGACTGCTGTTATTCCAAATTGGAGATGAATGAAGAAATTAATGTATTGGAGGAAATAACAGAAAAAGTCAGGTGTTGTTAGTATTATTAAGGACTTTAAACAATAGAATCTATAAATTGTTTAGAATCAAGTTGTTTTAGAGATTATACAGCTATACTCTTAAAAATCTAAAACAAAATAAAAATGGTAAAAATAAATGACTATACAATTCATAAAAAGTAAATGAAGATAGTTGGATATTCTTTAATATTTACCTTGACTAGTAATCAGAAAGCATGTTTTAAACAATATTTTATGCATCTGTTAACAAATGTCCCCCAAATATGTTTTGGTGATGAGGATAACGAAAATTGGTAAACTCCTCTTATGCTGTTGGTTATGTCCATTTGCATGGTCCTTTAGAAAATAAATTTAGTCACACATGATAGGCACTTAGTACATTTTTATTGCAAAGATCACGGTCATAAAATTTTATCACATTTTCATTTATCTATATACTTATTTACCCTTTTGCTTCATAGATCTTCAAGTCGAGGAAGGGGCAATGATATATAGAAATAACTGTATGTTAGTACAGATCATTCGGTAAGGACAAGGAAAAGGGGGCCCAGAATCAGACTTTTTGTGGTTCCAGAAGGTCTTCTATGTTCAGTATCAACTGAGTTAAACCTGAAGGATAAGAATAGGCTATAAGGGAAGTAGTGGGATAGTACTGAGGGCAGAAGGAAAACATGGGTGTGTTTCCAGGTGAAGAGCAGTTGACCCTTGAAAGAACTGAGAGAGATTTCCTCTGGCCTCCGGGAGGTGAAGTGATTGGTCACAAAGCTAGAGATGTTAAGTGTGGACCAGATCATGAAAAGTCTTGCTCAAAAGCCATATCTGAAAATAGGACTCTTAGCCAAAGGATTGACAGGTTTTAAGACAGAATATCATGTTTGAATTTGCGTTTGACAGAGTTCATTCTGCTTATAGAATAGATGTCAGGAGGGCAAATAAGAATGATGATGAAGACAGGACCAGTTGTCATGATTGAGGGGAGTGATGGTGGTGACTAGCTTAGTAGGAATAGAGATATAGGGCTAGTAGTGAATTTAGGAGACAAAACCTGTAGGGCCTAGTGATGAATTGGCTGTTGGGACGAGCAAAGGAAAAGTAAGTCATGTCCGGGTTCTAGCTTAGGGAACTCAGTGAATGTTAGGGTCTTTTTTGTTTTTGTTTTTGTTTTTTAGGGCAACTGAGCCAAATAGTGGATGTGAGGGTCTAAGCCATATGTTCTGTTTTAGGCATAAGGAGTCAGTGGGATCTATGGGAAATTGAGGTGAATACAGAGAGAGGCAGGTTACTATACAGGTTTGAAGCTACAGAGAGAGAACTCTGCTAGCAATATAAATTCATGTGTAATCAGGATACAGATGGTATAGATGAAATATCAGTGCTATAAATCTAACATTTAGAAATAACTAAATGGGGACTTCCCTAGCAGTCCAATGGTTGAGATTTAGCTTTGCAGTGCTGGGAATGTGGGTTCGATCACTGGCCAGGGGACTAAGATCCCACATGCCATGTGGTGTGGCCAAAAATAATAAAAAATAGAAGAAAATTCAATTGTATTACTTAAAAAGCAATAATGAAATGTTAAATAGTGAAGAAGTTAGCAAAAACAAAACTGATATATTTACTCTTAATGATTAAGAATTGGCCTAATGAAGAATTAATAATACCAAGACAAAATGAGATAACAGCTTGAAATATATGTGAAATATATATGGGTATGTATGTGTATATACACACATGCACACACCCTATTCACAGAAAGCCAAAATATTAAATATATATTTGAAAAAGAAAGATCTGAAAATGAAATATACCAAATTATTAATAGTATTAGTTTTGGGGAACTTGGTAACAATGGATGATGATGTCTTCTTAAAATACACATATTATTTGTACTTTTCTATAATTTGCATTTTATCAACATAGTAAGCCATGATTTTCAATACAAAATACATCATAAAATGTTAAAGATTTTTTTGCATTGTATTTGAGTTTGCTAAAAGATTTGCCAGTTACAGTGTCCTCATAAAAGAGATTTAACAAGATTGTTTCCTCGGTAGACTTTCTCAATAGACAGGAATACAGAATGTAGTTATAAATTTAATCTTTTGTGGCCCACCCAAACAAAAGCAGCATAGTATAATGGGGAAAATACTCTTTTAGAAGTCAATAGAGAGGTTTCCACAGAATCTGCTCCTTGGAGTTCTTTAGTAAGTTGTTTAACCTCTGAGGGCCTCGATTATTTGTAGGATAAGAGAGTTGGCCCAGATTTTATCTAAGGTGAACTCCCACTCTATTTTGCCTGAGTCCAGGTCACATAGGAAAAAAAAAATTATATCAAACAGTGTTCCAGTCAAATCAGCCCTTATTTATTCAGATATGTGACTAAGTGATCACAGTCTAAGTTGTGTTTTTTTCCCTAATGTGACCTGACATCTAATGGAAGTGTATTTATTTCAAAGGGAATTTAGTGTCTGTTCCTTATCTTTTTGTTTCTTTTTGTCCTCCAAAGATTGAAAGTCCCTGCCATATTCATGAGCAGAACATAAAGCACCAGGCACTTCCTGAGAGGTAATTTTCCAAGAATGAAAAATATGAGAATGGTGTTGGGTCGTTTGCTTTTCTGTCATTCAATGTTGTATTAAAACAACCGTTTTTCCATACCTATGAATGGCTTCACTCTTGAAAACTGTCAGTTACAAATGAAAAGTGATAGCACTCTGAAAGCAAAACCATTCCCAGATCGCACTAGTTTTTCACATGAATTTGAAGTCTAATCAGTGGCCCACATTCATACATAAACGTATCTATTGTGGGGTGAAAAATTAAGAAATGATCTTTAAGCTTTATCTCAAACCTGGTTTTCAATAAAATATTACCCTTTTATGTTTACATTTTAGGATTTTTATCAACCTGTCAATCAAATTCTTTCCATTTTTTCCCCCAGGGACATATTTACCATTTATATCTGCCGTGATTCATGAATTTCAGCATACTAGGAGTTAGACACCATGAAGTAAAATCTAGAAGTTGCCATCGTATAGTTTTTTGAGACTTCCATATCCTTGCACTAGAACAGTGCGTATGTGTGTTTCCTGATTCTAAGTATTTATTTAAGAATGCATTTAAAAATACTGAAAAAGCAAAACACTTAATAAAAATTTAAATCATCAGTAACCCCATCACACATTGAAATCCACTGGGCTAAATTTGGCCTCATTTTAGAGTCTCTTTGGACAGACTGTTATTATGGGAACAGGTGTCTCATGCTGAATCTGATTGCACATTGCTGGTTTCCATTAAGGGACAAGGCGCCATCAGAACTCGTGTGAAATCTCTGGCTTCATCCCAATTTCAGAAGTCAGTTTTGCAGATGACTCAAGCAGGAGCTTAAAATAGTGGATGATTTAAAAACCAAACCAAAACAACAACAACAACAAAAAACTTCCCCTGTGGCCTTGGGAGAACTGTCATTTGTGTTAATGTGGCTGGAAATGAAAACAGCTCCTTCCTCAGTCCTGGAACAAGCATGGTTTCTTCCTCACGGAAAGCATACACATGGAATGACTTTAAAGTGGCCTTAGGGCTCATGCAATAAACTGAGACAGCTGTCTTTCTTTGATATGGTGATTATTCTGGGTCTGCATCTCAGAAAACTTAATGAAAGGCACATAGAAGTAAGAGATGTTGGAGCCAAGTTGATCCAGTAGTTTAGTACCAATGTCAAAGTCAACTCCATAAACTGTGAATGGTAAGGAACACGATGTTTTGTTCTACCTAACTCATCAGTGCCCATTCTGTGTGCTCATGGCACACATATGCACTCACCATGCCCTCAGCTGGAACACCTTCCCCATAGGTTGCCCATTTCAACTCCTACATCAAACTATGCTGAAATGTAATCTTCCCCACAATGGCTGTCGCAGACTTTCCTAAGGAAAGTTGGACTTTCTCTCCTCTGTGCCTTGTGACATTTTGTATATACTTCCAGGCTACTTTTGGCATACTTGTCATTGTTCAGTAATTATTTGTCTCTAATTCAATGAGAGACAGATAATACTTAGGCCACCTGATGCAAAGAGCCGACTCATTGAAAAAGACTTTGATGCTGGGAAAGATTGAGGGCAGGAGGATAAGGGGACAACAGAGGATGAGATGGTTGGATGGCATCATTGACTCAACAGACTTGAGTTTGAGCAAACTCTGGGAGCTAGAGAAGGGCAGGGAAGGCTGTTGTGCTGCAGTCCATGGGGTCGCAAAGAGTCAGACATGACTGAACGACTGAACAACAACAAATTCAATCAGGGAGCTCCTTGGGAAAATTAGTCAATTTCTTAGTTATCTTTGGACTCAATGTCCAATACCTAGAACACTGCCTAACCTGAGTAAGGATGTACCCGTATGTCAGTTTAATAAAATGATTGAATATATTAAGGCAAATTGTGGTAGTCTGGGGAATGATGAATGTGCTTTCACAACCTCTACTGAAATCTGAAGTTTCTTGTGTGAGGAACTGAGAAGGATTTTTCAGATTTCTTTGAATACATTGTCAGTGTTGTTTACCATCTACTCTGCAGAATTTAAAATCTGCTCAATGGAATAATGTCTTAGACCATGTAGAAGAATGACACAAGTGAGGTGAACTATGCAAATGAGATGATATAAAACATTTCCATTTTTATTAGAGGCTGGGAAGAAGGCAGATCATTTCTGAGTTTAAAAAAAGAAAACTTTTATTGGAGCCTAGAGAAAGAGTCTGTTTCATAAATTGCATTAAATATTTGGTATGTAAAATTCCGGCTGTTGTTCTGCATTAAATGGATACATTGCACCCCTTACCTAATTAAGAAACCATATGGAGACAAGACACATTTACATAAACAAAAGCAGAGAAGCCAGCTCTATTGGGTTGTCTCCAATTATGTAACTTGGTTTCCAAGGTATGGATTTGTTCTCTGACTTAAATATTGCCATGGACCAAATAGTTTCCAGACATTGAATGGAATTTAAAGAGCTAGTTCTAAGGTGCCTTGACTTCATTTAAATATTGCAGTGAAAGGGACCCTGCAATACTATGCAGTTTCCTACGTTTAATAACTGCTTGCCTGTTAAAGCCAGTAGTTTTGGAATCTGCCCAACAGGAAATCCATTGTATATTATTACGTAGCTTTGCAGGATAACCATGTGCCTGGCGTATGGTTTAACCGTTTACTACATGTTTGTTGAATAAATAAATGCCTCAGTGTGTTTTCAGAGTTGGTGGCCTAACACAATTGCTCTAGCATACATATGGGTAGCAAACAGTCAAGAAATGGTATAAACAACAGTTTGTATCATGACGAGCACTGGGATGAAAATAATAACCATCACAGAACTGAAACACGAATATTGGGGTAATAAGTTTGGAGTGGAAATCTAAATCATAGTTATAATGCTTTCTCTTTTGTTTGATGGTGTTTATCCAGACAATGATACTGATGGCAGTCAGTGGTGGCAAATTAAATGTATGTAACGATTTACTACTTACTGTATTTTATCCCATATATCATCTCACTGTACCATCACAGAGTACCCATTTTATGGATGAGAAAAAATGGAACCTCAGAATTAAGTTCTTCACCTAAGGTCACAAAGTTAAATCAGACTTTAAATCAGGTTACTTGATTCTGAAAGGTCTTTTGTTTTGCCAGATTTAGTCTTTGCTTTATGGCAGAGTTATTGGTGGAACTTGCAAACACAAATGCATGTTTTGTTGCAGCGAGAAGTGTTCTTTGGAGATAGAAGAGAAAACAATGAAATGTATTTCAAAATACTCTTGGGGAAAAGGTATGAAAATAATTTAGAATTTCTCAGAATATGTTAAAACTCATCTTCGTTTGTACTCTAATCCCATGAAATGCCAGCACCCTTCACTGAGAGTCCAGGGGTTTATGAATCCCAATTTGGAATGACTGTTCCTCTACTGTGCCCAGTCCTATTACAGATTTCACATTTCAAACAGTCCAACATTGGCAGTTTTACCTGGCTAAATATGATAAAATGAAAGAAGACCTGGTTCCAGTCCCTTAATTTTTACTGACGTTCACTGCATCTTGGTAGAGCCCTTGTATCCTAATTGGAGTTTTAGTCGTTAAATATTCCTGCTTAAAAGAGGGGAAACTGTTTCTAAAGGAAACATTGCAAAACCCTTCTCATTATTTTATTCTCAGCCATGCTTGTTCTCTGCCTGCTTTGTCTGTTCCTGACTTGAGTGAAGATGCCTAGTCAGTTGACTATAATTAGTCGAGTCCTTGCTGTGCTGGTCTCTCAGATATTTTCTGGAGACCTTTGCTGGGTGTGTCCATAACACACTCATACAGAACTGAAATCACAGTCCAGCCAAAGGGATCAGTGAGTGACCTTTAAGATGAATGTTGCACTTAATTTAAGTAGGTGAGGAAGCACACAGATCCTTTAGCTTCTCATATTTTGGTTTTTTGAGCTGTGTAACATTGACTGCCCTGGTGGCTCAGATGGTCTGGTAGACCGTCCATGCGGTCGCAAAGAGTCAGACATGACTGAGCGAGTTCACTTTCACTTCATCTTTGCCATAGTGCTCGGCGAAGGCAGTGGCACCCCACTCCAGTACTCTTGCCTGGAAAATCCCATGGACGGAGGAGCCTGGTGGGCTGCAGTCCATGGGATCGTGAAGATTCGGACACAACTGAGCCACTTCACTTTCACTTTTCACTTTCATGCATTGGAGAAGGAAATGGCAACCCACTCCGGTGTTCTTGCCTGGAGAATCCCAGGGATGGCGGAGCCTGGTGGGCTGCTGTCTGTGGGGTCGCACAGAGTCGGACACGACTGAAGCGACTTAGCAGCAACAGCAGCAGCAGCAACAGCAGCAGCAGGCACTCACTAAATGACCCTATCTGACTTCTAAGGGTCCATTCACTTGAACTGAAATGGAATTGTAAGGCGTTTGAGTCAGATTTGCATTCAAATTCAGTCCCCGCTTACTAGCAACATAACTTTAGATAAGACACATATTTGAAGCATTTTCTCAAATGCAGAAAGTGGTACTCAACAACCTGCCACTTAGGGAGATGTTGTAACATTTAAATGACTTAATCCATGTAGAAGGCTTATTACCATAACCTATAACCATTCAATACATGGCAACTCTTATTTTTACTCTCTGCTAACGTAGTTCCCTGGTGGCTCAGATGGTAGAGGATCTTCCTGCAATGTAAGATACACAGGTTCGATCCCTGGGTTGGTAAGATCGTGACCACTTGGGAATGGCTACCCACTCCAGTATTCTTGCCTGAAGAATACCATAGACAAGAGTACCCTGGCAGGCTGCAGTTCGTGGGATCACAAAGAGTTGGACACAACTGAGCAACTAACAACAACAACACAAACCTAGTTTCCATGTTTTGTTTTGTTTTTAGCTTCCCCAAATACTTAACACCGTGAGCATTGGGATTTGATAGAGTGAAGCTTCACACTCTGGCTTTAAAGCAGATCTTGAGTATCACTGAGTGTTTCCTGCAGAAGCAACAGGAAAAAGCTGACAGATTCTTTGGAGGTGAATGCCTCCTGATGTGTGTTCAGCCTCTGTGTTGTCGGAGCTGGTTGTCTGTGACTTCTGCAGTTTTCCCTTCTGCTCTTCCTCATTTACAACAGGAACAAAAGATAGGTTGATGCTGGCCACATGCATTCTTTCTATCAGGAAAGTAATAGCTTTCTCAGAGACGTCTGTTTATGACTCATTGGCCGTCGATGGGCGTCACGTGGCCCTTCCCACCTGGGAAGAAGTAAACTCAGTCTGTGACTTTTCATTCCTCTACCAAGTGGGAGAAGGCAGTTGGAGGTCATCATCAGCATTTGTCACACCGAGTTTAAAAGTACAATCTAAGTTATAAAGCAGTGGTCAGTGTACGGAGATTCCAAGTAAGTTTACCTTGAAGTCTAAAATACCCATGCAGTCTTCCATATTGATCATTTATTAAAGTAAGCCACCCCTTCCCCGCCACTCGCCTCCAGGCCTAGGATTTGTCAGTTCAGTTCGGTCGCTCAGTCGTGTCTGACTCGTTGCGACCCCATGGACTGCAGCATGCCAGGCCTCCCTATAAATCACCAACTCCCAGAGTTTACTCAAGCTCATGCCCATTGAGTCAGTGATGCCATCCAACCATCTCATTCTCTCTCATCCCCTTCTCCTCCCACCTTCAGTCTTTCCCAGCTTCAGGGTCTTTTCCAATGAGTCAGCTCTTTGCATCAGGTGGCCAAAGTATTGGAGTTTCAGCTTCAGCAACAGTCCTTCCAATGAATATTCAGGACTGATTTCCTTTAGGATGGACTGGTTTGATCTCCTTGCAGTCCAAGGGACTCTCAAGAGTCTTCTCCAACAACAGAGTTCAAAAACATCAATTCTACAGATTTGTCAGTAACTTTTGTTTAATGTTACTTAAGTGTAGTTGATTTATGCTGTTGTGTCCATTTCTGTTGTATAGCAATGTGTTTCAGTTTAACATATAGATACACATACATTCTTCTTCATATTCTTTTCTAGTATTTCATGTTCTTTTCTATGATGGTTGTCAGCAACTTCTAGGTCCCAGCTTGGAACTTCTCTTGGCAACTTCCTAGTCCATTGGGTTAAGAAGGGGGTGTCTTCCAGGGGAGCAGCCTTCACTTTATGAGGGGAGCATCTGAAGGGCAGGGCACTGTTGCACCAGGAATTCAAGCCTGAGCCTAGGGAGGGTCTTCAGGAGGGGAAGCCAGAGATAATCAGTGTGAGAGAAACACCACCCCCAACACTTCACTATGCATACTAAAGCAAAGCAGGGGCCCAAAAGGAAAATAGGTAACTCTTCCACATGCCTGGTAAATAGCTTCAGTGTGTTCAACACTTTGTGACCATTCTCCAGGCAAGAATACTGGAGTGGGTTGCCATGCCCTTCTTCAGGGGATCTTCCCGCCCCAGGAATTGACCCTGCAGTCTCTCAAGTTTCCTGCATTCGCAGGCAGATTTTTTTTTTTAACCACTAGCACCCTTCTGTTTTCACTTTCTTCATTTCTTTATCAGAAGGATGCAAAGAAATGGTAATATATATACAAATGTATACCTATAACCTCTCACCTTTCCACTCTTACCAACATAAATTGACTTTCGTCGTTGTTGCTTTTTTTTTTTCTTGGAACCTGGCCTTTTCCCTAAATATGCATATTTATGTGGCTTCAATAATGGTTAAAATAGAATGTTACATTCAGCCTTTTTTTTTCCTCCTCTGAACATTGAGATTGATTGATTCTTTTAATTTCTTTTCCTTTTTTTTTTTAAATAGTGAAGTTTAGTTAATGTTGTGTTAGTTTCAAGTGTACAGCAGGGTGATTCAGGTATACGTGTGTGTGTGTGTGTGTGTGTGTGCGCACATACATATTACTGCCCTGTACCAAGATTCTTTGCCATTCCAGGTTAGCTGTTTAAAGGTATTAAACATATTTCCGTGCTGTTCTGTAGGTCTTACTGTTGGCCTATTTTTTATACAGTAGTGTATATCCGTTAGTCCTAAACTCCTAGTTTATACCCTGCCATATCCCCTTTGGGAACCATAACTTTGTTACCTCTGTCTGAGAGTCTATTTCTATTTTATAATTAAGACTGACTGATTCTTAATGGATGTCCTCGGAACAGCCAGGACACTCGAAGCAGATTTTCCCGTTCCACTCTTCTGCTCTCTGAAGACTGAACTATTTTATCAAAAGGCGCTTTATTAAAGTAGTAGGAAGCTCTCCTAACTGCTTTCAGATCTCTGTGTTTTGGGGCTCAGCTGGTTAAAGTTCGATTTATCTTATATTCCAGTCATTTTACTTAGGCTGGTTTAATATTGTCTGTTTCCTTAGAAACTGTTTTCTGTGACCACTTACCCCATTTCAGTAGTTTTCTTCTCACATTTATGCATTGTTATTGATACTAACTAAACAACAGCATTTAATGCACACCTGTGTTCACTCGGGCTACCCATTTGGGGCTTTGTCTTTGTTCATTGGGTGACCCTTTTCTGTAACAGTGAATTACTTTGGACAAAACTCAAAACCCCTGATGAGAGTGTGAACTGTTTGATGCCCATATAAAATCTTTTAATACCTTTGTCATTTCCTCTAATGCATGGATTTACAAAAGCCTGAGGAGACTTGGTATTTATTGAAGATGGAAATTGCCTTGAGCAGTCAGTAACAAAATGAATTAATATGTGACATATTTTGTGAAGCCCATTGTAAATATAATTTAAAACATTACAAAAAAAAAAAAAAAACACTTCTCAGATTCTCTCCTGAAACCTTTCTTTTTCATTTGATAGATACATATTTTATTTTTTGAAGGAGTTTATCAAACTTGTATGGCTTAAACTGTTTGCTCTCATTATCTGTGATATTGGCTTTAATGATGGATTTTTCATCTTGTGAGTTAACTTTTCTATTAATATGAGTTAACTTTTCTATTACAAATGTATTTGAAAACTTATAAATCTCAAGCTCTTTAATATGTGAGCACCCCCCCCTTGATTTGATACATTTAATGAAAAAAACAGTTTAGAGAATCAAGCTGTTGTGTTTAATTTATTTCAGTGGTATAGTACTTATGTATTCCTGTTGGTAAACAGTCTTTCCCATAACTCACTATCTTTTGTTTCTTTTTTCTTTACACAAACAAAAAATTATAGGTAGTCCTTCCTCCTATGTCCTTTTGTCTTTGATGATACCCCCTACAGGCTCTTTGAAAGGACATTCCACCTAATGTTGTGAGTTTTGTTTCCCCTTGACAGTGCTTAGTCATTTAGCTTACTGACTTCAGTGTACACAAATGTCTGTGTTTGTTAAGAATTACAATGATGGCACCCAAAAAGCCAGGTTAGGACACAGATACCTCCTGGCCTCCAGACTCTCCCCTGATGACCTGGATTTTCTTCTGCTGGTTTCATTGGGTCACTTTTTCCAGCTGGTCGTAGAGACTGGTTTGCTTTGAATGAGAGAAACCCTCTCTGGGGCAGCGTTGATCTTGGTATTGAAGATCAATACCAATACTTGGTATTTGCTTACTTTGTTCTTTTTCCAGAATTCCATGAGAAGGCACAAAATAGGGTTCTTCTTGGTTATGCTCCACATTGCTCATACTTATGTCTTTCTTCCCTTGGCTGTGTGCTAGTTTCCTGGGGCTCAGGTCCTTGCTAAATAGATTAAAATGGCAATGGAGCTAAGTCTTGGCTCCTGCTTTTTCCTTTTCATATTATTTCTCTCCAGTCATCACTTCCCTATACTTGGGGAGACATATTTATTTCTTCACTTTGAGCAAATGTAACTGTAGGTCTTAAACTATAGCTTGTTAGTGATTTGCTTTGGTTCCTAGCCTTCAAAATGAAGTCAACTTTGGGCAGAAATGTTGGGGCAGGGAATGATGGTCTAAGACAAGCAGAAGAGATGCACATGCCCTTGAGAAGGTTTGGTAAGTTTGGAAAAGAAACTATATCTGAGTTTGAACACCAGTCTCCAAGGTTCATAGGTAAAGAAAGTGGACAGTTGCCAATCCTTTGGACATACCTTATGACTGACCATTCTCCACCAACATCACCATTATTCATACTCATGTGTGGGAGAACCAGATCTTTTCCCTCCATTATTTCAGCATTTTGAGGCACCTGGGGACCCTCATTGAATACTTTGAGGTAACCACTCAACAGGCTGAATCTCAAGATTCAGCCACAGGTATCTCTCAGTTCACTCAACAAAAATATAAAGATGAAAAGCTGTAGTTAGAGGAGGTCTCCTATTCATTACCTTCACATGTCTAAGAACCCTGAATGTGTGTTCGGCTAAAGGTACCCTATCACGCTAATTCAATCTCTAGACACTAATTCATCTGTATAGGCCTTGAAGGCCTGCTGATTAGGATGCAGAGTTTTCCAGTAGAGATTCTTAGAGCCAGTGGTGTTTTTTGCCCTGATGTAGGTGCTGCCAGTGTAGACTGTTCTAACACCTTCTTCCATTTCACAGGAACTGACAATGGTGAAGTCCTCCCTGATTCCATCCCATCAGCTCCTGGAACGCTGCCTCATTTCATAGAGGAGCCAGACGATGCTTATATCATCAAGAGCAACCCCATTGCACTGAGGTGCAAAGCAAGGCCAGCCATGCAGATATTCTTCAAATGCAATGGCGAGTGGGTCCATCAGAATGAGCATGTCTCTGAGGAGAGTCTGGATGAGAGTTCAGGTAAGAATGGGAAGCAATCGGAAGAATCTATGGTAGCTTCTCAGATTTTTATGTCAATCTGACTGGGGATACCTGTGTTAAATCAGACACCTTATTTGAGTGAAGTCATATTAACAGTATCCCAGGAATATAAGAGGGGGTCGTGTCTTGAAATGACTCCACAGCTTTCCTGCTAGTCTACTCCAGTACGGTAGACAAGCATTTTTTATTTTCCTGCTCTATATCACATTAAGACCTAATTTTGTATAAAAGTTAATATTCTCCCTGGAAATAAAATCAGGCGGTCACTGTTTTCATTTTCTGAATTCTGAATATTTTTTTTTTCATGACATAAATCTTTCAAGAAGCACCCTTTTAAGCAGTCTAAATTCAGTTTCTCTAATCTTTCTTCTTGGATATTATTCTTGTATGCTTCATTCTCTACAGCTGATGGTTTCTGAGTCGTCTGAGTTCTTTTGATTACTGTGTAATGATAAAGAAGTTCACATTAGAAGACCAGATTTGAATAGCATCTCCTGTATAAAAGAATTTCAGAACCATCTTTATTAGCTGGCTGATTTGTCTGGTGAGGAGTGATGATGAGAATGGTGATCATATTAGCTAATATTTATTGAGCACTTACTATTTAACCAGACCTTATCTAAGCTTCTGATGCACATTATTCTACTGTCTCCTCAACAGCCCTCTGGGATAAATAATGCTGTCATTGCCTTCTTATAAATAAGGGAACGGAGGCTCAAAGAGATTAAGTAAACTGTGGGCTTGTGCTGGATATCTAATAAGATCATTTGACTCAAAACTTTCAAAATGTATTACTTTTATATTTTAGCAGATAATAGAAACAGTATATGCTTTTGAACTTTGGCTTCTCAGACTAACAGAAAATTTAGCCTTATCCTAAACCCAATTTGATGTTACTCTATATTATTGATTTTTATTAGTTCTAAACTTACTAGATGTCAGATTTTAAATAAATAAAGTCATGAATAATTAGGAAGTTGTGTCAGCTTAATTTATTAACTATATACCAGTCCTGTTTAGTACATTAGGCTAAGTCTTTCAGAGTATTCCAGGAAGGGAAGGAAGCAAACTCTGATCTAAACCTTCATACCTACTAATAGGTTTATGACCAGTATAAGTGCAAATGAAGTTTTGATAAATGTCTAAAGAGAGGTAGATGGTGCTAGGGAGGATTTTAAGAAATCATGTCTAACTGGGACTCTCCAGAGAAGGCAATGGTACCCCACTCCAGTACTCTTGCCTGGAGAATCCCATGGACAGAGGAGCCTGGTAGGCACCAGTCCATGGGGTCGCTAAGAGTCAAGCACAACTGAGCGACTTCACTTTCGCTTTTCACTTTCATGCATTGGAGAAGGAAATGGCAACCCACTCCAGTATTCTTGCCTGGAGAATCCCAGGGACAGAGGAGCCTAGTGGGCTGCCGTCTATGGGGTTGCACAGAGCTGGACACGACTGAAGTGACTTAGCAGCAGCAGCAACTGGGACTCTTAGGAAAGGTGTGGAAGCAACAGTATTTGAAAGGAGCATTGAATATGTGGTTCTGTTAAGCATAATTGATGCTACACTCTACGGAAGAGAGAGGGGTCTCTTTGGTCAACATTAGCAAATGAAAGAAAGCTGAGTGTGTGTTCTACTTAGCTTGGTTTGGTTGAAATATAAAATTGATACAGGAGATAGCAGTTGATAGCTGGAAAACAGCTCAATCAGTGGCATGAAAGACCTCAAATATCAGCAAGAAGTCCTTTACTCAATTTTATGGATATTTTGTTAATGGTAGGAATTGATTATATTGACATAAGGGAATGCAATCGCTTTGAAACTATACTTCAGAAGATGAATCTGGAACAAGCCTTCGGGATGGTAAGGAGAAGCAGGAATGGAGAAGTTAAGAGACTTGAGTAATTCAGCTGAGAAAGCAAGGTCTGCTTCTTGAGGAATGGCCACAGAAATAAGAACTAGATAGCTGATGTGAAAAGCAATGGCACAAATCAGACTTAATAGCTGAATGAGTGAACAAATGGAGAAATAAAAACGAGTCTCTTAACAGAAGGAAAAGGGTTATGCCATTAATATTAGTAATCACATTAGCAAGGAGAAGAGTCTGAGATCATTGAACAAACTACACGTGAAATACTTATGGGATAATGAAGAGAGATAGATCTGGAACTAAGGTCGTCATCATAAAGAGTGAAGCCATGGAGATGGAGGGGTTGTCAAGAGAGAATGGGCAATATGACAAGAAAATGGAGCTAGAGACGCAGACACACCTCCTGAGGAGTCCGAAGAGGGACATCGCACCCAACAAAGAAGTAAGCAGGGTATGCTGTGTTCCAAAGCAGAGGGGGAGTCATTCCATAAAGATCTTCAGATGTTACTCTGTCTCTGCCTAGGAACAATGAAGGAGGCAAAGAACTGAACATATACATCAACAGTGCTAACGATTATGCAGTTCTGAGCTAATTTGGGTTTGTAGCATAAATGCATCCAAAGGTAGAGAATCACAATTCCCTAATCATTCCACTTTGGAATTAGAAGGAGGAAGAAAACAGAAGTGCTTGTTTTAGATACACTATTCTTCAGACCAAAAGCATGCTTAGAATTCTAGTTTCTAAATGTGAGACTGGGAAGGGATCTCAGTGGTAAACATAACAGCTCTGTTTTGTTTATTAAAATAAAAGGTTCCAAGAAATGCAAGTAGTTCATGGCATAGCTATTGCTAGAACCCAGATCTCCTGATCTTCACTATGGATATATTTCCTTGATACTATAAAGGACTGTACAGATTCCTATGGTCTCCTTCCCAATCAAAATATTGACAAATTTCCTTACTGACATCGGGATGGGTTTCATCACCTGTCTCAGCATTTTCTACCATCAATCTGTTTAATGTTTAATTTCCCAAGTATAATCCTTATCGCTATTCCACTGGAGTTTGGCCGTTCCTTACCATCTCAGCCATCTCTCCAAGGGCGAATCCCTTATTCTATGTTGTGTTCCCAGCACTGATAGAAGTTTGTAATAATTAAAGGTACAGAGACATTTCCAGGATTCCAGGTATAGTTTCCTTCTTAAAGGAAGGGTTTGGCAAAAATCAAAAACAATGAAGAGCATAAATTGAATCTTCGTATTGGAAAAGTTTTTGCTTCTGTGTTCCAAAGATTGGGATCATGGAGAGACCTAGGTGAATAAATCTGGTGTTAAGAGAGTTTGAGTCACAAACAGTAGCAATCTCATTTACCTTTGCATGAAGACTTCCAAGAAAACTCTTGATATCTGGGGAGAGAGCAACAAGGCGAACAGCATTGACCACAGGACAAAAGCCTACAGAACAATGTGAAACATGAAACGTATATGTCTCTTAAGCTCAGCTAGTCCAACTGGAGAGGAACTCAGATACTAGTGGCTCCATAGGGTTGTGTGTTTTTTCCTCAGACATTTCTGTCCTAGATTTTGCCAGTACTGAAATGAAAATATCAGAAAACCTTTGGGTAAACTGCTCCAAATAAAAGATAGGAAGAACATTGAAAAATGGTCAGCTATTATTTTATACTACTGCTAGAAAATCCTATATCCATTCTCATTTAAAAATCTCTTGATAAATATTGCAGGCCCATTTAACACTCTACCCTCTTGTAATTTCACAACATGCAGTTTTGTTATTGCTTCCTCCTTTTAATTCCTTTCTCATTGCTAGGCAACTCCATGTCTTGAAGACAGCGGCGTTGATTACATTCTCTGCCTCCATGTAAAAGTCTCTGCCTTTGCTTCCTTAAAAAAAAAATAATTAAAAAAGACCAATAAAAGTCACAAATTTCAAAGGAACTGGGAAGAACAAAAAAATCATAAATGACAAAATCTGAAGAGATTATACACTGATTTTAAAAAACAAGCTGTTGAGAAAGAACTTTAATTTTAACAACTACCTTTTGAAAAGAATTTAATAAGCACAACCTTTTCTTCCAAGTTATTTTGATTGAATCAATAGAAATGTCTCTCCCTAAAACTGTTTTTTTCTTCTGTGTGCTTAATGAAAATCGCTGTCTACTGCACACTGCAATTATGTTTCCTAAGCTCTGTATTCATAGTGGAAAAGTGGACACTGGAGCAAGATGAGTAGAAATATTAGACCCCAAACTAATGCATAAGTGCAATTAAGGTTGGAAACAAAATGGCCCTCAGGTATTGAAAAACAGATGCATTACCCCTCCCCTGGGTTTCTTCATTGTGGAGCTGGAGAATGGGAATTGGCTACCTTACAGCCTTAATGGCTTTTGATGGGGTCTGAAAAATAGTTCCTGCCAGTCCAGGGGGAGTGAATGCCTCTAGGAGACCAAGAGCAGTAGGACCACATTTGACCAGGGGTAGACTGACGCGACTTAGCAGCAGCAGCAGAGAATTATCCATGCTGTTAAGAAGTTGAAAAGTATCTGCTTCAATATCTTTGGCCAACACGGTCTCCATTTTTAAATCCCAGAGAACTTTGATATCCTTTTTACTTACAGGTTTTCTTTCTTCACCGAACTAATGGGAAGGGCACAGGACCTGGGAGTGTTGGGAGTCCACACAGAATCTTTTGTGTTTGCAAATTGGAAGCAATAAGTCCTTTCAGTTGTTAAAGGCTGCAAACTGCCTTTGATCTTTTCTGGTAATTTGGCCCCGTCATCTAACAGTTCAAATAAGAAGAAAAAGGATTGTGTGTTTTCATGCAATTTAGCTTGGAAAACCCAGAGCAAGAGTTCTTTCCTGCAGAAAGCACAATTTATTTGACATGAGTTACTGTGTTTGCCCAGACATGGCTATACCCTTAGTAATGTACACTTTTAGTTCTCTGCACAAGCCAAGCAATCCCCTTTCATTTGTTCTGCCTCATTTCATTTGGAAATATGAGAAGTCTTCTTCCTTTATTTTTCTTCAGCTAATATCTGGAGTTGAGAGGCAATCCCAATTCAGGCATCATGCCCCTGAGAAAAGGGTGGATTGTTCCAATAACCCAGAAATTAAGAGTTTTAGTATAATAAGCAAGTACGTGTGCACACACACATACAGAGAGAAAAACAATAACCAGGAAAACTCATCCTTGGCAATCAGAATAATGTAGCCTGTGGGAAGCTTGAGTTATCAATAAGCTTAGCTACTTCTTTATTGTTCAATAAAAACGGAGTTCCCTTAACAAGCCTCCCTGGCTGTTATTCTGCCTTGGAGATATCGAACTCTAATGAGTGAAATAATGTGTATTTCAATGCATTATGCGAAAAGTCTCAACTCCAGTAAACTAATATTTTTCTTCTTAAAGAATATCATTTCAGGGATTTCACTGTGAGACTTCCTTCTGAAAGAACTGGAGTCACTCTCTGGGGAGAAGAGGTTAATGGATTGTGTTGAGAAAAGGGAGAAGAATAGAAATAAAAATGTATTAAATCTTTAAAATTTATATCTAAGAACTTTGCTATGCTGGTGATGGGGATTTGGATATAGTATCTTCCAGAAAACCATTAATTTGAAGTTACCTTCAGTGTTCACAAATCACCAGGATACATTTGGGAAGCATATATTTGAGACCACGAAACACAGAAAAATCCATCTCTCAACTGTTCCATTGCCAGTTTGTTGGTTTAAAACTCATGTTTATAGAAACATTCTTCCACCCCACCCAGGTTTTATCTTGTTCATTACTCTGCTTCTCAGAGAGGACTGACCTATTCTAAAAAGGTGTTCAGGAAAATATTATGAATTCCTTCCCAAAATTTGTGACAGCACATGCATGTCTTGTGTGTCTAATTTAAACCTGTCCTACCAAAAAAAGAAAAAAAGCTGTTTAATATCATTTCATTCATAGCAGAGACAGAAGGCAGCCAACCATCTTATATAATTTAACGGCAAATCATGATATCGGCCTGATATTTGTTCTAAACCCTAAATTCCTAATCAGTGTCTTTGGACGTTTGTAGCCTTTTCTGTTCATACAGCATTTAGAAGTGTGTTTCTTTATGTGCTGCTGCTGCTAAGTCGCTTCAGCCATGTCTGACTCTGTGCGACCCCATGGATGGCAGCCCACCAGGCTCCCCCGTCCCTGGGATTCTCCAAGCAAGAACACTGGAGTGGGTTGCCATTTCCTTCTCCAATGCATGAAAGTGAAAGTGAAGTTGATCAGTCATGTCCAACTCTTCGTGACCCCATGGACTGCAGCCCACCAGGCTCCTCCGTCCATGGGATTTTCCAGGCAAGAGTACTGGAGTGGGCTGCCATTGCCTTCTCCTTTCTTTATGTGCAGTGGGACTTATAAAGATATTTTAAAAACTGAGGACAGTCCTGTGGTTAAGAGTGTTAATATTTGTGCAATATGACACCTACCATTTTTGAGATCTGTTTATCCATTTATAGACTTTCTTAAGGTCTGTATGTTGCTTAGTATCCTTTCACTTCAGCTTTGCCTTGTATAAAATGGCAGTTATAATTGTATCTACTCTGGGAACTAAAGTTGGGGTGGTAGAACCTAATGTGTGTGCCATACTTAGCTCGGGGTCTGGTATTTAGTGAATTCTCAATCGAGGCTAGCCTTCAAAATGATAAATATACAACTGCTAAATCGGTGTGTTATTTTATCTTTTCAGTTATAAAACATTTCATTGTGTTTTACAGTGTTACCGATGTATACATAGGCAGCAGTAGTAGTTTCTATGCTTCTAAAAATAAATGGAAAATTATGAACTTGTACAGTTCCAAAAAGTGCTAGTGTGGTGGTGTTCATTCACTAAGTCGTGTCTGACTCTTTGTGACCCCGTGAATTGCAGCACGTGAGGCTTCCCTGTCCTTAACCATCTCCCAGAGCTTGCTCAAACTCAAGCCCATTGAGTCAGTGATGCCATCCAACCATCTCATCCTCTGCCGCCCCCTTCTCCTGTCCTCAATCTTTCCCAGCGTCTGTATTATTAATAGGTAAAGAGTTGTCTTTCGTGGGATGACATCTTATTTGCCTAGGATTCACTGCGTTGATTTACATATTGTCTTGGTGATTTGCAGAGCCCCTGCTATCATCGAGGGAGATAGAATTGGTGGGATGATCTCAGGATAATTTACTACCAGGAAGTTGTTGTAGTGTCTGCAGGAATGAAAAGCCATTGACTGGCGCAACAGGGTTGAAAATCATGGGTGGGTTACCCACAAGCTGTGAGTGAGGTCTGAGTAAGTCATTCACGGGTCTTGTCCTCTAAATAATGCTCCCTTCCCTACTCCTGCTTCTTAAATTTCCCTTCTGTCTGTTATCAGACCACGCTATCGAGTTAATTTACTTTCCTCTGCCAGACACCTCTGTGATGATTAATTCTAATCTCCAGTGAGGATGAAACTGGAGAGCTTGGGTGTATTCTTAGTTTCTGTACTTAAGACTGAACTTGCCATACTTCTGAGGGATATGTGGAGTGGTTATTATCCAGGGGAAACTAAAAAGTGTTCATTAGGCATAGTGCACTTTCAAAGGAGGATGGGTTTTGTTTTTTTTTTTATCAAAATACATTTTAATCTTGTTGCTAGGATAAAGTGGCAAAAGACATTTAGCCCTAATTAAGCATCTGCCAGTAAAATGAAATATGGATCTACCTTTCAATTAGCTCCATTTAATTTGCTACTTTCAGTATAGCATGTTGGCCTGAAGACGTGTAAGCTCCCTTAAGAAATGGAAGCACAGTTCCATCTAAAGGCTTCTTTGCATCTCAAAGTTTTAAATCTTCAAATATGGGTCAGATTCATGTGTCTTTACTAGAGCCTTGCCCTAGACCCTGAGCTAAATACTGGGCCTTCAGGTTGTAGGTAGAATGGTGCCCACCCTAGAAGCTTTTGGTGATGCTATCGAGAGGTTAGAAGCCCATCTTGTGTGATCTTTGGCAACCTGTGCTTCTCCTGTTGTAGAATTTGTCACACTCCAATGTTGGGGCAGGGTGAAGTGTCTCCTGCTTTATCCACAAGCTCCTTGCGAACAGGAATCTTCATCATTTGCTTTGTCACGGTATCTTCAGCGCCTGGCAAAGTGGCAAACACATCTGAGGCCTCAGTACAATGTTTTAAAAATAATGTATGTTGTCAACTGTGTCTTTGATCTGTTTCTTATGACATGGGACCTGCAGCTAAATAATAGGACCAGTAATAGCATAGTTTTAGGATGATGGATATGATGACATTAATAAAAGTAAAGAGACATACACATGATACAATGATTAGTCAAGAATAATATGTTCTTCAAAATTTGGGGAAACTTACTGTTTGAGTCTACTTTCTAGGCTCTAAACCTTGGCTTCTTGTTGTTGTTCCATCACCAATCATGTCCAGTTCTGTGCAACCCCATGGATTACAGCATATCCTCCTTCCCGCTCCTTCACTATCTCCTGGAGTGTGCTCAAATTCGTGTCTGTTGAGTTGGCAATGGCATCTAACCATCTCTTTCTCTATCGCCCCCTTCTCCTCCTGCCCTCAATCTTTCAGGGATCAAGGTGTTTTCCAAAGAGTTGGCTCTCTGAATCAGGCGGTCAAAGTATTGGAATTTCAGCATCAATCCTTCCAATGAATATTCAGGGTTGATTTCCTTTAGAATTGACTAGTCTGACCTCCTTGGGACTCTCAAGAGTCTTCTCCAACACCACAATTTGAAAGCATTCTTTGGTGCTCAGCTTTCTTTATGGTCCAGCTCTCACATCTGTACATGATTACTGGAAAAATCATAGCTTCTGCTTTCGTCGGCAGAATGATATCTCTTTTTAAATTTTAATTAATCTTTGCTGTCTAGGTTTGTCACAGCTTTCCTTCAAAGGAGCAAACATCTTTTAATTTTATGGCTGCAGTCACTGTCCCCCATGATTTTGGAGCCAAACAAAATCTGTCGCTGCTTCCACTTTTTTCCCCATTTGCCATGAAGTGGTGGTACTAGGTACTAGATTCCATAATCTTATTTTTTCTAGTGTTGAGTTTCAAGCCAGCTTCTTCACTCTCCTCTACTGCCTGGACTAGTAAGAGACAAATGGAAAATGGCCCCTCTTATGCATGGTGGATTCACTTCTTCAAACAGAATGGGCTGTTTTCCATCTTCATAGTAGACAGTGGAATGAGATTGGGCTGTGTCAGAGCCAAGTACACGCATCAGAGGGACTGAGGGATCAAAGGAGATGCTGGTCTGTTAAAGGAAGTTCTTGAATAAAAGGTGGTTGCTTCTCGTGGGGAGTTTGATTTTTTTTTTTCTCTTGCCCCAAATTGAGCAAGATCCCATACTACTCGTGAAGCTGTATTAGAATAGTTCTTTGGAGCTTTATCTGTGCAAGCTAACTCAATAGAATCATTCTCTGGGTTAATTCCCAATCATGAAACTGCTCAGTGTAGAAAGCCAGGCCTGGAATAGGCATGGCACTGAGCTAGAACAGTCTAGGGAAATGGGCACAGAGATTAGGGTGGAAACAGTTCACCACAATCCAACCACTAGCCTCTTAACTACTTTTGTGTGGTTTGAAAATATTACAGGAGGAAGAGGGATTCTCCTTTTTTCCCTTGAATCTAGTTAGTTAGTTATCTGAGTATCCTGCTACAGAGAACTTTCAAAGACTGAACATCCAGTTGTGCTGATGTGTTTAGCCTCAGAGAACCGTGTGAAACCCTCCCCATGCACCCATCCCCAGGTGCATCTGAGAACTGGTTGGCAGGAAAAACCATGGCAGGATGGTATTGATGGCCTTCCTGGAAGTCTGATGATAATCAGAAGATGAAAGGCAAGGGGACAGCTATTAGGTACTGGCTGCAGCTGGCATGGTGCTGAACGTTAAGTACTACTCTAGAACCCTTTTGTAAAGAACAAGTTAGGACTTAAGCTAGAGCCCTTTTGTTAATACTCTGTATCATCCTAGGGAAAAACTCAAATGGGCTTTTTGGTCAACCCGATAATTTTCAGCCTTTTTCTCTCTGTTCCCTCATTTCCTCTATATCTCTCTTCTCTGAACAGTGAAGCATATACTTCAATTAGTTTGAAAATTCCCTAACTTTTATTCTCCCAACAGGATTAGACCTGCTAAGAGTAACTAGTGTTTCCTATCTGATAAATAAGGGGATTATAGCAATAACTGCTGTCAGCATTTTTCTCATTTAAACAAATAAAGGTGACAAATGATGAAGTTCTGTGCGGCTCTGTTGTGTTTAGTACATGCGGAGCAATTACTCATCCGCTGCCAACATTCGTCTCTCTACAACTAAACCATCCGCAGCGTAGAAAGCTTATTAGCATTTCAGTTCCATAGTCATATTTTTATCTTCTGTAAGACTCTCCTCCATAACAAAGGCTGATGGTTATAATTTGCACAATAATTTAAAGGGTTGGACTTTTCCGTGCCTATTAGAGTTGCACAAGTTATCAGGTACCATGCTCGTCTTATTTATGACATGCCAGCTTCCATTTGCCTGGGATTTTTGTTCCCCTGTAGCACTTCCTCTGAACAAGTTAGCTGCCATCTCTTGAGATGGAGAAGTAGATGCTGATTCTACAACAGCATTGGAGGAACTTCAGTGCGGGGGCCTGGGGGGGTGGGTAAAGGAGTCCTGAAATAGAGCTGTTTTAAGTGAATGTTTCTCAGACATGATTTCTCATGTATATGTGTAAATTCACACATTTATACATGTATGCATATACATTTATTAGTGCATGTACACATTGCGCTCAGTCATGTCTGATTCTTTGTGACCCCATGGACTGTGTACCGCTAAGCTCCTCTGTCCATGGGATTTCCCAGACAAGAATACTGCAGTGGGTTGCCATTTCCTCCTCCAGGGGATTTTCTGGACCCGGGGATCAAACCCTCATCTCTTATGTCTCCTGCATCGGCAGATGGATTCTTTACCTTTGCGCCACCTGTGTGCGTGCTGTGCTTAGTTGCTCAGTCCTGTCTGACTCTGTGCAGCCCCATGGACTGTCAGGCTCCTCTGTCCATGGGGATTCTCCAGGCAAGAATACTGAAATGGGTTGCCGCTGTCTCCTCCAGGCGATCTTCCCAAGCCAGAAATCAAACCCAGGTCTCCCTCATCAGAGGCAGATTCTTTACCATCTGAGCCACCAGGGAAGCCCACACCACCTGGGAAGCACTTTATTAATGCATACACACACACACACACACACACACACACACACAATATCACTCAAAGAACAATAGTGAAGGTTTATGAGAGTGTATATACTCTTCCCTGGTGGTTCAGACGGTAAAGTGTCTGCCTATAATGCACGAGACCCGGGTTCAGTACCTGGGTTGGGAAGATCTCCTGGAGAAGGCAATGGCAACCCACTCCAGAATTCTTGCCTGGAAAATCCTATGTATGGAGGAGCCTGATAGGCTATAGTCCATGGGGTCGCAGAGTCAGACACAACTGAGCAACTTCACTTCACTTCACTTCATGAGAGTATACACTATTTAATATTTTATTTTTATGAAATGTTTTTTGTTATGCTGAAGAAAAGTATAATGGAGACAAACTGCAATTTCCCAAGGGTTTTCCTGGAGGGTATAGTTGACAAGGCTAAATATTTCATGTTAGAAGAAAAAGGCCTGGTATGGAGAGCACACGATACTTTGTGGGAGAGGGGAGGTTACCTAATTCACTTGTGGCCTTCTTTTTTAATTTGAATACAGTTGTTTTACAGTGTTGTTAGTTTCTGCTGTATGATAAGTGAGTCAGCCCTAAGTAGACATGTATCCCCTCTCTCTTGGGCCTCCTGCCCTTCAAAGGTCCTCGTAGAGTTCCCACGTGTGAACGTGAAGGTGCTACTCTCTTGATTCAGACCACCCTCCCCTCACCCGCTGTGTTCACACATCCATTCTATATATCTCTGTCTCTATTCCTGCTTTGAATTGGGTTCATTGGTACCATTTTTTCTAGGTTTCATATATATGCATTCATATACAGTTATTTGTTTTTCTCTTTCTGACTTACTTCACTCTATAGGACGGACTCTAGGTCCATCCATGTCTGCACACATAACTCTCTTTCATTCCTTTTACTGGCTGAGTAATATTCCACTGTATGTTTGCACCACATCTTTATCCATTCATCTGGCATCAGACATTTACATTGTTCCCACGTCCTAACCGTTATAAACAGTCCTGCAGTGAACGCTGGGGGTACATGTGTCCTTTTGAATTATAGGTTCCTCAGGGTATTTCCCTACTTGTGCCAGTAGGATTGCTAACTCATATGGTAGTTTTATTTTTAGTTTTCCTACAGGGGATGGTTTCACAAAGCTAAAGACCTCATGTTAGGAAAAAAGAAAAAAGCCTAAGCCAGAGAGATGCTATAGTATTTTTTTGGGGGGAGGGGGTGGTGCATAGATTGCGAAGTTACTTATAGCTTTTAAAGAAGCCTTGACACCCCGATGCTACCTTCCAAAGCATACTGTGTTTGGAAATAGTTGGTTGATAGTCATTCTACTTCTCCAAACCCACCGGGGAGCCTCTTTGAAGGACTTGAAACCAAGGCACTGTAATGCTGAAATCATGACTTCAGCATTCCCCTTTCAGCTTTGGTTAGTCTGAATGAGAGGTTGCAAGCCTTCTTGACATGTATGGGGTGAGATCAATTATGACCTTCACTGTGGGGGTCTGTGGCCGACTGTCTGCTTTCCAAAGCAAATGTATAGCTGTCCATGTGTAGTAACTGGTTTTCAAGGTTTAGTATTTGATTTTCTGACATCTCAGGGTCTCGCTGATCTTCAAGGGAATGTCTTACCGAGGGATAGCTCATTCCTAGAGATACAAACGACTCACCTGTAAGCATGTCCTTCATAATCAAACCAACAGATACAGAGCTTTACCCCCAATATCCCTTTTATTAAACTCTTATTCTCCTGCCCTAACCTGGGATCAGGTACCAGACAAGTAGCAACATCCATTCTCTCCCAGAGTCCACTAACAGGAAGCAAACTCACCAACTCTAAATCTTTTTACCTTGCCTCTCCAGTTCTTCCCAAGGAAACTGCAATAAAGTCTCTTACCCCTGTCTCCCAATCCCTCTGCCTCCTGACAGACCCTGGTGCTTCCCCGTGTAGCCCTGGGTGATGTGCCTCCTGTTTCTAGGGATCTGTGAGTGTAAACTTAACTCTGTGTCTTGAGTGTCTTCCTCTGTCTCATTAAAACAGGCCCCAGATACCCTTTAAGCACCACAATGCCTAGGTTAACTCATAGCATGTTTTAAGGTTTGGATAGGAAATTGTCTGCTTTATAAACATGACCTTGAACCATTTTGAGATGGTGTTTATCTTCATTTGCAACCTAGAGGAAGCTGATGGGTTTAGACATTCTTAAAAGATAGAGAAACTAAAAATAAGTGTGTATGTAATACACACACACACATATATATTTATGTGTGTGTGTGTGTGTGTGTGTTTGTGTATATATATGTGTATATACTTTGGGCTTCGCAGGTAACACAGTGGTAAGGAATCTGCCTGCCAGTCCAGGAGACACAAGAGACACAGGTTCATCAGTGGGTTGTGAAGATCCCCTGGAGAAGGGAATGGTAACTCATTCCAGTATTCTTGCCTGGGAAATCCCATGGACAGAGAAGCCTGGCGGGCTAAAGTCTGTGGTGTTGCAAAGAGTCAGACATGACTAAGCACACCACACAATGATGATACATAATTTCTGTATGTGTGTATTTCTCTCTCTCTCTCTCTCTCTCTTTACATATATATATATACATACATACATGTATATATATATATGTAGGCCTTCCCTGGTAGCTCAGTTGGTAAAAAATCCAGACATTTCTCCAAAGAAGACATACAGATGGCTAACAAACACATGAAAAGATGCTCAACATCACTCATTATCAGAGAAATGCAAATCAAAACCACAATGAGGTACAATTTCATGCCAGTCAGAATGGTTGCTATCCAAAAGTCTATAAGCAATAAATGCTGGAGAGGGTGTAGAGAAAAGGGAACCCTCTTACACTGTTGGTGGGAATGCAAACTAGTCCAGAGGAGAACAGTTTGGAGAGTCCTTCAAAAACTGGAAAGAGAACTGCCTTATGACCCAGCAGTCCCACTGCTGGGCATATACACCGAGGAAACCAAAATTGAAAGAGACACGTGTACCCCAATGTTCATCGCAGCACTGTTTATGATAGCCAGGACATGGAAGCAACCTAGATGTCCATCAGCTGATGAATGGATAAGAAAGCTGTAGTATATATACACAATGGAATATTACTAAGCCATTAAAAAGAATACATTTGACAGTTCTAATGAGGTGGATGACTGGAGCCGATTATACAGAGTGAAGTAAGCCAGAAAGAAAAACACCGATACAGTATACTAATGCATATATATGGAATTTATTTTTTACTGAAAATCTTTTAATGTAAATTTATTTATTTTAATTGGTTAATTGGTTTAATTAATAGGTTAATTACTTTACAATATTGTATTGGTTTTGCCATACATCAACATGAATTCGCCACAGGTATACACGTGGTCCCCATCCTGAACCCCCATATATATGGAATTTAGAAGGTAACGATAACCCTGTATGTAGGACAGCAAAAGAGACACAGATGTACAGAACAGTCTTTTGGACTCTGTGGGAGAGGGCGACGGTGGGATGATACGGGAGAATGGCATTGAAACATATAATATCATATGTGAAATGAATCACCAGTCCAGGTTTGATGCATGATACAGGATGCTTGGGGCTGGTGCACTGGGATGACCCAGAGGGATTAGATGGGCAGGGAGGTGGGAGGGGGTTCAGCATGGGGAACATATGTACACCCGGGGCAGATTCATGTCAATGTGTGGCAGAACCAATTTGATATTGTAAAGTAAAATACATTAATTAATTAATTTTTAAAAAAGAATCCGCCTGCAATGCAGAAGACTCCAGTTCAATTCCTGGGTCGGAAAGATCCACTGGAGAAGGGATAAGGTACCCACTCCAGTATTCTTGGGCTTCCCTTGTGGCTCAGCTGGTAAAGAATCTGACTAAAATGCGGGAGACCTGGTTATATAAATTCCTTTTTAGCATGAACAGATTTTTGATTTATTGAATGCTTCTTCAGTGAGAGCTGATTGCCAAATGTCTTCTCTCTAAGTCTCCTCACTTGATGACAGGGAAAGTCAGGCATATCAATTACCCCACCTCACACCTGGATACACGGATTTAACGACAGAATGATCTCTGTTCATTTCCAAGGCAAACCATTCAGTATTACGGTAATCCAAGCCTATGCCCCAACCAGTAACACTGAAGAAGCTGAAGTTGAATGGTTCTATGAAGACCTACAAGACCTTTTAGAACTAACACCCAAAAAAGATGTCTTTTCATTATAGGGGACTGGAATGCAAAAGTAGGAAGTCAAGAAACACCTGGAGTAACAGGCAAATTTGGCCTTGGAGTATGGAATGAAGCAGGGCAAAGGCTAATAGAGTTTTGCCAAGAGAACACACTGGTCATAGCAAACACCCTCTTCCAACAACACAAGAGAAGACTCTACACATGGACATCACCAGATAGATGGTCAACACCGAAATCATATTGATTATATTCTTTGCAGCCGAAGATGCAGAAGCTCTATGCAGTCAACAAAAACAAGACCGGGAGCTGACTGTGGCTCAGATCATGAGCTCCTTATTGCCAAATTCAGACTTAAATTGAAGAAAGTGGGGAAAACCACTAGACTATTCAGGTATGACCTAAATCAAATCCCTTGTGATTATACAGTGGAAGTGAGAAATAGATTTAAGGGACTAGATCTGATAGATTGCCTCATGAACTATGGATGGAGGTTCCTGACATTATACAGGAGACAGGGATCAAGACCATCCCCATGGAAAAGAAATGCCAAAAAAGCTATATGGCTGTCTGGGGAGGCCATACAAATAGCTGTGAAAAGAAGAGAAGCAAAAAGCAAAGGAGAAAAGGAAAGATATACTCATCTGAATGCAGAGTTCCAAAGAATAGCAAGGAGAGATAAGAAAGCCTTCCTCAGAGATCAGTGCAAAGAAACAGAGGAAAACAACAGAATGGGAAAGACTAGAGATGTCCTCAAGAAAATTAGAGATACCAAGGGAACATTTCATGCAAAGATGGGCTCGATAAAGGACAGAAATGGTCTGGACCTAACAGAAGCAGAAGATATTAAGAAGAGGTGGCAAGAATACACAGAACTGTACAAAAAAGATCTTCACGACCAAGATAATCATGGTGGTGTGATCACTCACCTAGAGTCAGACATCCTGGAATGTGAAGTCAAGTGGGCCTTAGAAAGCATCATAACGAACAAAGCTAGTGGAGGTGATGGCATCCCAGTGGAGCTATTTCAAATCCTGAAAGATGATGCTGTGAAAGTGCTGCACTCAATATGCCAGCAAATTTGGAAAACTCAGCAGTGGCCACAGGACTGGAAAAGGTCAGTTTTCATTCCAATCTCAAAGGCAATGCCAAAGAATGCTCAAACTACCACACAATTACACTCATCTCACATGCTAGCAAAGTAATGCTTAAAATTCTCCAAGCAAGGCTTCAGCAATACATGAACCGTAAACTTCCAGATGTTCAAGCTGGTTTTAGAAAAGGCAAAGGAACCAGAGATCAAATTCCAACATCTGCTGGATCATGGAAAAGGCAAGAGAATTCCAGAAAAACATCTATTTCTGCTTTCTTGACTATGCCAAAGCCTTTGACTGTGTGGATCACAATAAACTGTGGAAAATTGTGAAAGAGATGGGAATACCAGGCCACCTGACCTGCCTCTTGAGAAACTTGTATGTAGGTCAGGAAGCAACAGTTAGAACTGGACATGGAACAACAGACTGGTTCCAAATAGGAAAAGGAGTACGTCGAGGCTATATATTGTCACCCGGCTTATTTAGCTTATATGCAGAGTACATCATGAGAAACGCTGGACTGGAAGAAGCACAAGTTGGAATCAAGATTGCTGGGAGAAATATCAAGAACCTCAGATATGCAGATGACACCACCCTTATGGCAGAAAGTGAAGAGGAACTAAAAAGCCTCTTGATGAAAATGAAAGAGGAGAGTGAAAAAGTTGGCTAAAAGCTCAACATTCAGAAAACAAAGATCATGGCATCTGGTCCCATCACTTCATGGGAAATAGATGGGGAAACAGTGGAAACAGTGTCAGACTTTATTTTTGGGGGCTCCAAAATCACTGCAGATGGTGACTGCAGCCATGAAATTAAAAGACACTTACTCCTTAGAAGGAAAGTTATGACCAACCTAGATAGCATATTAAAAGCAGAGACACTACTTTGCCAACAAAGGTCCATCTAGTCAAGGCTATGGTTTTTCCTGTGGTCATGTATGGATGTGAGAGTTGGACTGTGAAGAAAGCTGAGGGCTGAAGAATTGATGCTTTTGAACTGTGGTGTTGGAGAAGACTCTTGAGAGTCCCTTGGACTGCAAGGAGATCCAACCCATACATTCTAAAGGAGGTCAGTCCTGGGTGTTCTTTGGAAGGAATGATGCTAAAGCTGAAGCTCCAGTACTTTGGCCACCTCATGTGAAGAGTTGACTCATTGGAAGACTCTGATGCTGGGAGAGATTGGGGGCAGGAGATGAAGGGGACGACAGAGGATGAGATGGCTGGATGGCATCACCGACTCGATGGACATGAGTTTGAGTGAACTCCGGGAGTTGGTGATGGACAGAGAGGCCGGGCATGCTGCGATTCATGACGTCAAAAAGGGTCGGACACGACTGAACTGAACTGCAAGTGTTGTTGGAGTACAATAGCATGTTTAATACATCATTTCATTTTCTTTAGAAACATACTGAACTCAAGTCTTCAGAGTTGTTCTGAAGAGATGCCAAAGATTTAGATTCTTTATCACTAGAAACCGCATTATTTTATATATAACTTTATAATACTAAATACAAATAATCTCATTGAGAATGTAGTTTGTATATTTCTTTAGAGTTCAGGAAAGGGAAAACCAACTAAAGGGGCGCTTTGCACATTTAGAGCAAACAGAGAAGATAAGGAAAGTGAGAAGCCAATTTTGAGAACTAGACTCTTGGCATCCATTTTATGAAAGGGACCCACCTACAAGTAATAAATGACTTAAATCATCTTTCAATGTATTCAAATGTTAGTTGTTAGAAAACAAAGTAAAATCAAGCTAATTTCTAAATATTTTCATGGATGTTCCTTTTGCTTAAGAAAAAGTTCGCTATCAGTTTCAGTAACTTTTTTCTTGGTATAGTCTAGAAAAACTTAGAAAGGCAAGTCTCTTATTCATAGAAATATTGTAGAAAGCTTATCAGTTGGTGGTGGACAGGGAGGCCTGGCGTGCTGCGATTCATGGGGTCGCAAAGAGTCGGACACGACTGAGTGAATGGACTGAACTAAACTCTTCCATTGCACAGCTCAAAGTAGAACCTCCATCATTTGCCTTAAATCACAACCAGGAAATATAAAACAAGTCCTCTTCTCTGCAGCCTTGTTCATTATTTTTGTTTATTCAGCCTAACTTTCAAATCCCCAGTACGAACGGCAGACTCCAGTATGCTTTCTGCCCTCACAGACTCCTCTGTAATCTTACTTGCTCTCTCATTCTCTTCACCTGCTAGCTCTGCCTTTTCCTTGCCCTGGTCTGTTCATTCCCACTTCTTTTATTTAAGTGCAAATTAAAGAAAAGCAGTGGCAGCAGTAACAATCGAAATCCCTCTAAAGCTTCTTTCCTGTTCGATGTAGGAGATGGCTTTCTGGACTTAAATCTCTGATAAGGTAAAAGGTGTGCTTCTGTGCCCTGTGCAAACAAAATGTGAATGATCAACTGTCCTCAAGATGATTTTCTATGTATGGTACCTCCCAGAAACTCAAAAAGTCTCACTCAAATTGTGTACATGCTGATTGATGGGACCCTAAAGTGCTCTCATCACACACTATAAATAACATGTCATTGGTTGAGTGGAAGGCAGAGTTTCCCCAGACTGACTAGTTCACCTCCATTCTTGTTCTTTAAATCCTACCAGCACCCAGGGAATAATGAAATTCCACCTCCTCCACCAAGGGTCTCTGGCTCCTTTAGACTAACTGTTGTCAGGGTTCTGTCCCCTGAATTTCTTTTGAACATAAAGGAAAAAGCCTAGCTATGCACCCAAAGTTTCTTGAAATATACCATGCATCAGTCTTATTTCCATAATTAAATGTAAGTACCTGAAATACGAGGACCAAGCTGAATTTATTGTGTGTGGATCACAATAAACTGTGGAAAATTCTGAGAGAGATGGGAATACCAGACCACCTAACTTGCCTCTTGAGGAATCTGTATGCAGGTCAGGAAGCAACAGTTAGAACTGGACATGGAACAACAGACTGGTTCCAAATAGGAAAAGGAGTACGTCAAGGCTGTATATTGTCACCCGGCTTATTTAACTTATATGCAGAGTACATCATGAGAAATGCTGGTCTGGAGGAAACACAAGCTGGAATCAAGATTGCCAGGAGAAATATCAATAACCTCAGATATGCAGATGACACCACCCTTATGGCAGAAAGTGAAGAGGAACTAAAAAGCCTCTTGAAGAAAGTGAAAGAAGAGAGCAAAAAAGTTGGCTTAAAGCTCAACATTCAGAAAATGAAGATCATGGCATCTGGTCCCATCACTTCATGGGAAATAGATGGGGAAACAGTAGAAACAGTGTCAGACTTTATTTTTGGGGGCTCCAAAATCACTGCAGATGGTGACTGCAGCCATGAAATTAAAAGACGCTTACTCCTTGGAAGAAAAGTTATGACCAACCTAGATAGAATATTCAAAAGCAGAGACATTCCTTTACCGACTAAGGTCCATCTAGTCAAGGCTATGGTTTTTCCTGTGGTCATGTATGGATGTGAGAGTTGGACTGTGAAGAAGGCTGAGCACCGAAGAATTGATGCTTTTGAACTGTGGTGTTGGAGAAGACTCTTGAGAGTCCCTTGGACTGCAAGGAGATCCAACCAGTCCATTCTGAAGGAGATCAGCCCTGGGATTTCTTTGGAAGGAATGATGCTAAAGCTGAAGCTCCAGTACTTTGGCCACCTCATGTGAAGAGTTGACTCATTGGAAAAGACTCTGATGCTGGGAGAGATTGGGGGCAGGAGGAGAAGGGGACAACAGAGGATGAGATGGCTGGATGGCATCACGGACTCAATGGACATGAGTCTGAGTGAACTCCGGGAGATGGTGATGGACAGGGAGGCCTTGCGTGCTGCGATTCATGGGGTCGCAAAGAGTCTGGCATGACTGAGCGACTGAACTGAACTGATCTGAGCTGAATTTGAGTGAGGGGCCTGTGCAGAGTCCCGGTTTGGGTCAAATCCTGGATCTTCCGTTTACAGACTGTGATTGCAGACAAATGACTCTTAGGTCCGTTCTCTGGTCTGCAGCATGAGGCTGCAGCAGCCTCAGCTCTGTCAGTGCACTGCGGAAACATAAACAGTGAACAGATGAAAGGCTTGTAGTGATGCTGGGCACTTAGGTGGGATGCAGTGAGCTTTTTTTTTTTTTTCCTCCCATGCAGCCTATACCAGGGCAGAGCATAGGCTTTCCACATGCTGCTGGCTGTGGAGAGCATGCTGACTCTAAAGGCTGCTCTCCTGCTCATAATGGTTTACCTGATGCTAGTGAAGAAGGTGTCCTTTTCCCCTAAGCACTTCATGCAAGGAGGCTGTCTTCTCCCCCAAAAAGAAAGGCTGATAGTCCTTGGATAGAGGTTTGGAAGAAATTCACACTCCCCAATAAGATGCACCAGGCAAACGTTTTGACTATTAGATGGAGAATACAAAGATACAGTAATGAAAAAAATGACAAGGTCAAGGTCTTAGTTTATCCCTTTTCCTAAATGTAGTCTTCACCCCTTTTCCTATAAAAGCGTCTCTTTTTATTTGCCTCCTCATTGCATTGCACCAAGAACCTTGCTTCCTGGGTTCTCAAGCATTCAAGATCAACTTATTTCAGCTTGTCTGCATCCCTTGTGCTGTCTGGAGTTTCTGGCTTTTCCTTAGTTTCCTGGACTCTTCACCATGCATAACGTCTGTCCCCTCCTGATTCTACGCTGCATGGCTACAGTGACCGTCTCCTGCCATACCCAGAGGTGGGGGCATTTAGGACCGCCTGGAACTGTGTTCTGGGGCTGGCTTGTTGAGGTCTCTTTTGAATCCCAGCAATTAATTCCGGGCTACATTCTTCATGGTAGATTTTACATCAAGAAAGAGCGGAAAGGGGAGAATAACTTGGGAGAGTGGGATTGATATTTGCATACTCCTGTATATAAAATAGGTAACTAGTCAGAACCTACTATATAGTACAGGGAACTCTGTTCAATACTCTGTAATGACCTATGTGGGAATAGAATCTAAAAACGAGTGGATGTATGTATATGTATAACTGATTCAGTTTGCTGTGCTCCTGAAACTAACACAACATTGTAAGTCCACCATACGCTATTAAAAAAATAATAATAATGTTTATAAGAGCTGGGGAAAAAAAAGAAAGCATGGTGTCAAGGGAGTGTGAAAACGATTCTATTGTATGGGATCCGCATTGGTTAATATTTTTACACTTGTTCTTTCAGCCTACTCAGCTGTTGGAATTTAATTAGCAGTAATATATTATTGTCAAAGTAATTAAAACCTCGCCTTGATTAAAAGCAGAATGGTTTTAATTAACAGGAAGAGGTTGGGCTGGCCTTAACTTTCTCTGTGAGGAATACACCGGCCTCAGTGGACTGGCTCTGTCTCCTCTGCAGGCTTGAAGGTCCGGGAGGTGTTTATCAACGTCACCAGGCAGCAGGTGGAGGACTTCCACGGGCCCGAGGACTACTGGTGCCAGTGTGTGGCGTGGAGCCACCTGGGGACCTCCAAGAGCAGGAAGGCCTCCGTGCGCATCGCCTGTGAGTATATTCAGGGTGACCCTCCTGTCCTGTAGCAGCACAGAGTAGCCTTTCATAGAGGGGCTTAGGACAGGCCAGCTGCTTCTACAGTGGGGAAATGAGGGGACGGCAAGAAACCATCAGAATTCTTTCCACCTCTAATCAGTCCTCTCTTTTAAAATTGTGTTTTTAATGTTTGAGAATTCCCTCTGGAAGACAATCAGCAAATGAGCTGGGCTCAGAGATTCTGCCTAGGTTGTCAAAATGCAGGTGCCTCCACAATACCAGGAGAAATGGTTTCCACCCAAAAAAAGAAAAGAGAAAAACCCACGCAAATGGATTCTGCTCTTCATCATCAGTGACACAGTTCAGGGGGCATTGATGGGAAATGTTGAGCAGTGACTGTTTACTGTACTTTGCCAGCAAATCTGCAAAAATAAGACATTAAAGATTAAGGGAGTTTTATGGCCTCCTGTTAAACCTCTTTCCTCTGAATCTTAAAACATGGAAATGGGTTTTAAAACTGCATTTGTTTGACCCAAGTAGGACTGACAAAAAGGCTCTTGAGGAAAAAAAAAAAAAAAAGAAAGATTGCCTTTCAGAAGAGCCTAACGCTTCTTCATCACGTTTTAGCATCAGTGTTTTTATCATCTCAAACATTTTAGAAACACACAACTTCCTCTCTCTTCCTTAAATGTCTTCATCCCTTCCACCCCAATGAGTCCGCATGATATCTCCTGTGCCAAGGAGTGTAAAAGCCCACGCCACAGCCCCTCGAAAGAGGAGGCCAGAGATGGTTACTGTTGTTGTTATTGTATTAATACCTTTTCGAATGCTGCTTTTGAGAGTGCCGTGAAGAATATAGGTCAAGGGCCATTTATCTGAGGACTCAAGGAGTTCTTCGTAACAAATGTGGATGGTTTGGGTCTTGAGAATAAGAATAAATTGTGCATTGCAGAGACATTTCTGTTTCTGGGGAAATGAAATCTCCCTCTCAGCACAGGCCCATCACCTTCACTGTCCTCACACTTTGGGAAGCTCTCGGCTGCGTGTTGACTGGGCCCTTGGAGACCGAGGAGGAGGTCATCTTGTAAGCTGTGCTCTTTGGTGTAAGAGCTGTGGGAGACGTTTTCCCTGTACCTGTGGTTGTTGCAGCCCACAAATAACTTTATGACTGGTCAGCTGAGACAGGGAGTGTTTGATTTTATTCTTCCTTAAGACGCCCAGCTCTGCGCTCCTAGTTTGGTCTCGGTCAGCCTCACCAAGGTATTTGACCCTAGTCAGGATGAAGCAGATTATCCTTTAGGGCCCAAAGAGAGGAGAAGCAAAACCGCGTAGGGAATCTCAACACAGGTTCCCGCCATTTCCTTTGTCTTTTCCATATCACCTGCCCCCTTCTTTTACTACTGCCTCTTGAGCCCCACGTGTATGATATCCTGTATAATAGCATCTCATGAATCTGTCCATCTCCAAACTCTGTCACCTCCATACTTGCTCATTCATTCCTGGCAATTACATGCCTGCTAGAAACCTCCAAAGGTTCCCCCCCTCCTTAGAAAATTTGGCAGAGAATGGCTCAAACCCATCTTTTGTTAACTTCCACAACCTTTGTATACACTGTACTCCGTCCTTCTAAGCACATGAACCTTCTGCGCATCACCCTCACTTCTCAGACATGGGCCTTTGCTCCGAGCATTTCCTGTTTCAAGAATGTGTATCCTGGTGGCTGAGAACCCAGATACTGGGGTCCTGTTGGTTTCCAGTTACTAAATCCACTGCTTAGTGTTGCGATGGGGGCCAATTGATTCGTCTCTCTGCATCTCATGTTATGATAAAAGGGTGCTGACTTTGTAGAGTTGTTACAAGAGTTAGAGGTATTGATAACTATAGTGTCTAAAATCATACCTCACACAGAGTTAACTCTTATCAATCATCAGTTATTATGACAGATTTGATCCTCTGTATCTCCAGCATCATCAGCCAGTGTGTTAATACTTAAACTAATTGAACTGAGTTACATTTCTGGTGCCTTAGTAATTTTTTTGTGGGTTATGGCTATGTAGACTCTAAAACTTCATTTGAGGCCACCCCAAAGTATCCAGTTCTCGAAAGTGGGATAGGATTTAAGAATGTTTAAAAAATGGAAAACACTTTTCTTTTCACTGCCTACATTTTAGAGTCAGCTGATACTTTTGGGATAATAATCTTGCAAATCTCTCTAGGGATTAAAAAATCATTTGGTCATTCTTGTACAGGATATGCACACATGACTATAATAAAGATGTGATTTTTAGTAAAAAAGAAAATCTTTAAAGCCCATGTTATGCAGTTAGCTTAATATAATCTCTAATATTTAAACATATTTTTAATCTCTTCCTATGTAGCAAGTGACAGATTCTTTCATTTATTTGAAATTATTTATGCAAGTCAAGACATGATTTATCATTAAATATTGCATTTGACTTGGGAACCAGTGTACGTTAAAATGTAAATGAAACTTAACTATGTTTAATGGCATCAAAAGTGGAGGGAAAAACTGCCTTTAGGACCTTGCTTAGAATTCTTTTGATTTACTTGCAGAAGGGTTAAAAAAAATTTAAAAAGACAGTTCTTATTTTTTTTATAACTTTCATGTTTTGTTGAAATAAGGGATTTCTGCCTGCTATTTGCAAGCATTTCCCAGCAAATAACATATTGCACATGAGGATAGTTTTTATTCCCAATAAATGAAAAACCAAATTTGATATAATTGTCACTATATTTCTTCTTTTTTAAGATTGGTTTTTAAAGTGCTAAAGGCCTCTTCATGTGCTCAATAAAGATTTTGATATATGAATGTAGCTTATGAATTTGATGACAATTGTCTTGAGGGGACTTTGCAAAATTAGGATCATTTTTGTATGATTGATTAAACGATTGCAGTTCAACATCAGAGCTTCTTATACTTCCTGCATTTAACCAATGTTCCATTAAAAATTTAGCAGTTTCAAAACTGCAGTGGGCAAAACCTTCGTGGCATCTGAGCCATTCACCTGAGAGATGCCTTGTCATGATCGTGTTAGCTTATCTCTACAAAAACACCAGGAAGCTTGCTGGCATGCTATCACTTAGAGATCATCTGATTTTCAAGGGAAAAAATACAGGCACTATTATTTTATTCCTGTCCCTTATATTTTCTTTGAAATGGTCCCACCTGGGAATCAGTTAACTATGCAGATTTCTGGCTTCTAACCCAGACCTGAGGAAGGACTAGGGAAGCTGTGTTTATATGAGGTTATCCAAGTGATTCTATGATTGTATAACCTTGGGACAGTGTACCCAGGAACAGGGCTTCTCAAACTTTCAACATGCATGCAAATCAGCTGATTTCCTGTTAAAATGTAGATGATTCAGTTAAGACGATTCAGTATGTCCAGACCTTGCCATTTCTATGCCATTCTCTATGTCCAGAGATTCTGCCATTTCTAAGAGTTCCCAGATCATGCCGATATTGCCAGTTGGTCTGTGGACCCTACTTTGGGTGGGAAGACCCTAAAACCTAGAACACCTTAGGAAGCACTGTTTAGGAAGTAGTTGGCACTTAATAACTGAGAAAATGATATTCAGTAAAAGGTTAGATGGCATGACCACAGGTCTTCCAGCAGATAGATAGAAGACATGGAACCAGATCTTAAATCATCCATTCATCCTTCTGAGTGTTCTTGCTACTAAGCCCAGTTGATTGCATTCTTCTGTTAAACGGGAATTTGAGAACCATCATACAGAAAAACAAGTTCATGTGCGTTGAAGTGTTTCCTTGAGGGAAGCAGTGATTGCTTTCTGTCTCTGTTTCTGAATAATTGAGTTCTTCCATATGGTCAAATTTTATACACACAAACACAGGTATATATCATACATACACACACCTGTATATAATATATATGTGTATATATATACGCACGTGGGCTTATCTGTGGCTCAGTTATAAACAATCTGCCAACCATGCTGGAGACGCAGGTTCAATCCTTAGGTCAGGAAGATCCCCTGGAGAAGGAAATGGCAATCCACTCCAGTATTTTTGCCTGGGAAATCCTGTGGGCAGAGGAGCCTGGCAGCCTACAATCCATGGGGCCATGAAGAGTCCAACATGACTGAGCAGTTTAATAACAATAGATGCACACATGTAATCTATATGTAGGTTTCCCTGGTGGCTCAGATGGCAAAGAATCTGCCTAGAGTGCAAGAGACCCAGGTTTGATCCCTGGGTCAGGAAGACAACCCATGCCAGTATTCTTGCCTAGAGAATTCCATGGACAGAGGAGCCTGGTGGGCTACAGTCCATGGAGTTTCGAAGAGTCAGACACAACTGAACAACTAACACACACACACACACAATACATATATATAATATATATATTTATACTTTATATATATTATATATAAATGCATTTTTATATATGTATATGTATATATAGTTACGTAAAATCATGAGCTATTCCTTAAGTGGCCAAAAAGATTGGTACAGATTTTGTTTTAGTAGCTGAAGTGCCCATCGTATTAAACCATTGCATTTTCCTTCATTATTCCACCCCATGCCAGAGAGATGCTGGCTGCCCATCCAGCCGCCTAGGGCTGGAAGTAGCTGAAGCTCCATCTCAAAGTGTTTTTCTAAAGGTAAATAAATAAATAGAACCCAGCCACATTCTCCCCACCAAGTTGGCAGAGGTCCGTCTGCAGGGAGCATCTCCCACAGGCCTCCTCTCGTTTGTCTGACTCAGTCGAGCTGGAGGTAGTCGGACCGCGGCGGCGTCTGTTACCTCTGCTGCTGGATGATTGTCAAAACGAGGAATATTCAATTATTCATAGTTGTTTATTTTCATGGGGGAACATTTGGCTGCTTAGCCGTTGCTCTTCCTCCCCGTTCCTCTTCTTCATCTGCTTACAACATGTTTGGCGTCTGTCATTAACCCTTTGGTCAGGCAAACTCGTCTTGACACCCGAAACTTCTTCTGCCGTATGGGAATTGGGGGTTGAGAGAAACATTGGCCTGTTCCAGTCACATAGCAAGTTGGCAGCTTGAGATAAACTGAAGCAGGAACCCACTGTTGATTATTTTTTAAAAGAGGAATCTATAAAATATGGATCCTGAATATAACTTTAATAGCTTATTGGAGACACTCTTCCTAAAATATCTATGCAGTTGTGCCAAGAATGAGTGAAAAACTTAGAGAATCTCTTTTAAAAGCTATGAAACTCCCTACCTCATTTCACAGCTCCATAGCAAGAACAGTATTAGTTTTTATTTGCTTTGGTGGGAGAGGGTGTAATCTTCTTAAAAAAAAAATATTTTTTTTCACATATTTAGTTTTGGTTAGGCTGGGTCTTCATTGCTGCACATGGGCTTTCTCTAGTTTCAGCAAAAAGGGGCTACTCTTGTTGCAGGGCGTGGTCTCAAGGGTGCACAGGCTTCAGTAGGTGAGGTTCGCGGGCTCAGTAGTTGTGGCACATGGCCTTGGTTACCCAATGGCATGGGGGATCTTCCTGGACCAGGAATCAAACCCGTGTTCCCTGCATTGGCAGACAGATTCTTAACCACTGGACTGCCAAGGAGGTCCAAGACGGTGATTTTCAAAACTTAGAGGAGATACCCAGTTAAACCTGTTAGGAATCTTGGCTTCATGGCTTTGATGAAAATTTCACATGCTAAAAGCTGTCCATAACCCTCTCTTGATGGCAAAATTAAATATAAAACAAGCATCTTCATGTTTATCTGGTGCTTAGAGTACCTAGCTAAGGAAGGGGATGGACATTGAAATGCAGCCTGCACCCCACCAGACAGGAATACACCCCAGAATGTGATTGCAACCACATGAGTGAAGGGGATGGGTTTCCTTGTGGCCGTTTTATAGCCGAGACCATGTTCTCATAGGTGTCCAATTTACACCAAAGTGCTCCCGTAGGCTTGTGGCAGCAGAACTGTGTGCAAAATTTGTGGTGCTGAGTGCAAAATGAAAATGTGGGCCCCTCATTCAAAAATCAAGAGTTTCAAGCCATCAGTATTAGAGCAATAAATCAACCATTCTGTTTCACACCCATGAAATAGCCACGATGACAGTAATGGTGATGACTCAGGAAATCACTTTGTATGTGTAATGGTTTTATAAAAAGGGACTAATTGGCCTAAAGGCTAGGGACACATTCCAATTGGCTCCATATGGAACTGGAGACAAGATTATTCTGTTTTTCCTCCAAAGCCAGAGGCCACATCACAGGAGCTAAGTTTTAAGATAGCATATTTGGGATCAAGCCAGCAACTAGAAATGTGCATATACCGGAGCATTCTTCCTGGACTACATTCTCCTGCAAACTGTACATAAGCAAGCGAGGGCTGTATGTCTGCTGGTGGTGATAGTGGCAAAAGAAATTACTGCATTGGGTGAGCAGGTGACTAATAGGGGTTTCTTTTAGAAAATGTATTGTGACATAATTCAGACTTTCAAGAAAGTTGCAGTGTAGTACAAAAAAATCCCATTAAGCTCTTTCCTCACCACCTTCAAATGTTATCATTTGACCATACTGGCTTTGAGATCATGCCTTTCTGTGTTTATCAGTGGATGTATTTGTAATTAGACAGTGATGGTTTGTATTTTGACTTACGATTAAGTTGCAAACATGATGCTCACTTTACCCTAAATACATTTCCCCTAAATGCTTTAAATACTGTATGTTTGTAAGAAAACACATTTTCTGACATGACTGTAGTATATTTATCAAGAAATTCACATTGATACAGTTCTATTGTCCAGTCTAAAGACCTTATTCATCTTTTATCAGTTGTTCTGGGAAGTCCTTTATAACAATAACAAAAATCTTAGATCATGGCTTTCATTCAGTTGCAAGGTCTCTTTAGCCTTCTTTAATCCAAATAATTGCATTGTCTTCCTTTGTTGTTCATTACACTGAATTTTTTCAAGTGTAAAGGTCAGTCATTTTGTGTAGTGTTCCTCAAATTGAACTTGTAAAAAAGAAATAGCAGTCACCTCGAAAGGACTTTGGCAGGTCAAATCTGGGACAATTTGCGTCTCAAAAGAGATCATAGTAAAGGTTATAACTTATTAAATAAGAATCCATGAATCTACACTGATATATTTTTAAAAGAATATAAAAATAAATGGAAGGAGACAACTCTCTTTTATAATAGAATAAATGAATAAATGTAGAAGGAATGATGGAAATGGAAAATCATTGAGCACCTGTCATACAACTAATTGATTTAGACAAGTGTCATGGATGTTGAAATCAGTGGCTGAAAATTTTAGGAGTAAAAGAGTGTTTATAGAATTGAACATGAAAGTATTTCTCCACAAGTCACTGACTAATTACAAGGAGGGAGTTAGTAAGTTAGCAGTAGGGAATCCCACCATACACCACCTTAAACAAGTGGTCACAGTTGACATCACCAGCAGTGGGACAAATCCATGAATCACTCCTGATGAGTTAGACTGAGGAGATTGCATCATTTGAGTGATAGTCCTTCCATACATAGCTCATCTGTATTTAACCCTAGGGAAGCATTGGACAAGGCTAAATTGAGGACTGTTTTACATAAATGGTCATTTTTAACTACAGATATCTTGAAATTCTAGCCTGGTGTAGGAATGTTGATGGGGTATCCTGGGGATATAAGATACTACAAGATAAACTTGGTCCATCTGTCTGAAATATCAGTTGTATTTCCCTTCAGATCAGTAAAATATAAACATGAACACAAATATGGAAAAAATTTTCTTGAATTGTGGAGATGCAACTAGAAACCTCAAAGCCCTTTTGGGCATGCCACATCTTTTTAGGCTCTATCCCTAAATGCCTTGGGGATGTGACTTTATTCTCCTCTGCCAGGAGGGGCGTTTAGTAGAAACTGTGAGTAACACTGAATTGTAAGATTGTGATTCTATGAGTAGAGTTGGGTGATTTCTATGGAATTGTAAACTGTGCTACGTTTGCTTAATGTGTACATAACTGAGTACATCGACCTTAAAGATGGGAACTTCTGGATAGCAGTGTGTGACTTCATAGCATTTCCTACTGTGGACGATGAAAAAAAAAAATCCCCCAACCAAATAACATTCCTTCATGTCATTGATTGCCAAGTATTATTTTACTGAGAAATAGGGCCACCACCTTTTTTTAGAAAATCACAATTCAGTCTGCCATTCTGGCAAAATAAACCTTAAAATTCCTAGAAAATGGCCATTTCTCTAAAAGGCCATTTCTCATAGAGGTTTAAGATGAAGAGGATATAGATTTTGCTTCAATTCAGCTCTTATTTTCTCCACTGAAGAAACCTTCTGACAGATAGTCTGAACAGATAATAAGCAAACAAAAGAAAACCAAAAAAACCCACAAAACAAAAACACGACTTATCTTTGTCCCTCTCTGAGGACTTTTGGAGCCTCATTGTTAAATTAGTTTAGTATCCTTCTACCAGGATAAGTAAGGACAAAGATGTGCATTCTAGAGTTTGGTTGAGTGTCAAAAAAAAAGCTAACCAAGGTGTGAACATGCTGGATAGCCATGAATAATTGTCACTTTTGCTCGAAAGCACCACAATAAATTAAATTCCATTCCTTTGAAGAGTTTATACTCTAGTATGGTGAATAGCATAGACTTATACACAAGTCTTTTCAAGGGAGTGTGGCTAGAGTAAGCGCAGTGTGTTTTTGGAGCTCACCCAAAGGATAATTTACTAATCCTCAAGTCCTGTGGTGTATTTTCTGGGCTAATTCCTTAGGAAGGAGGAGGGTTGAGTTGAAGATCCTATGATCAGGTGAAGGAGAGAGCTTGAGTTGTAAGTCCAGAAGATTGGACCAGAGTGGAAACTGCATGGAATTATGTGGGAAAACAAGGAGTTGGGGCTCCCAGAAGAGGTAGGCAGGTCGGACTGTGGAGGATGTTTGGATCCTCTGCTAAAGTTTAGTCATCCATGTGGTCTGGGGCCACTGCAATGTCATAATCAGGCAGTAATATGGTCATACCTTCGAACCCCTGCCCCACCTTGTTGTTCAGCCACAGAGATTTAAAGGGGAGCAAGGCTCAAGACATAGCTTGCGCTAAGCTATGGGACTGCTGATGGGGCTTGACTTTGCTGGATGGAAAATTGGAGATTCCAGGAACATGAAATGACCATGTGGCTACTTGCATGCAGTGGTGAGGAGAAGTGAAGTAGACCTTCTGGAATTAACCCCAGGTTTGGGGCTTTCTAGACTTGGGGTTAAAGTGACTGAATGCATGGTGTTTTCCTGAAGTGAGATCATGAACAGAGTAGAAGAAACTAGTATGGAGAACAAGATGCTGAGTTTGGTTTTTGATCAAGTTATGTGGGAACTACAGAGATATTACTTTGCCAACAAAGGTCTGTCTAGTCAAGGCTATGGTTTTTCCTGTGGTCATGTATGGATGTGAGAGTTGGACTGTGAAGAAAGCTGAGCTCCGAAGAATTGATGCTTTTGAACTGTGGTGTTGGAGAAGACTCTTGAGAGTCCCTTGGACTGCAAGGAGATCCAACCAGTCCATTTTGAAGGAGATCAGCCCTGGGATTTCTTTGGAGGGAATGATGCTGAAGCTGAAACTCCAGTACTTTGGCCACCTCATGCAAAGAGTTGACTCACTGGAAAAGACCCTGATGCTGGGAGGGATTGGGGGCAGGAGGAGAAGGGGACGACAGAGGATGAGATGGCCGGATGGCATCACCGACTCAATGGACGTGAGTCTGAGTGAACTCCGGGAGTTGGTGATGGACAGGGAGGCCTGGCGTGCTGCGATTCAAGGGGTTGCAAAGAGTTGAACACAACTGAGTGACCAAACTGAACTGAACTGATAATAGTACTATAATACTTCAGTATTCTCTTATTTCCATTTTTTATTTCTAATATTTCAAAAGTATCTAATGATCATCTAAACTATAACCAGTAGCCACACAGTTATACCAGCACATGAATTTGGGTGAACTCCAGGAGTTGGTGATGGACAGGGAGGCCTGGTATGCTGCGATTCATGGGGTCGCAAAGAGTCGGACATGACTGAGCAACTGAACTGAACCCATGGAATATATACACACTGAATATAACCATGGAATATAGGATGAACCAGTCCGTTTGAAAGGAAATCAGTCCTGAATATTCATTGGAAGGACTGATGCTGAAGCTGAAACTCCAATACTTTGGCCACCTAATGTGAAGAACTGACTCATTGAAAAATACCTTGACGCTGGGAAAGATTGAAGGCAGAAAGATTGAGGAGAAATGATGACATAGGATGAGATGGTTGGATGGCATCACCAACACAATGGACATGAGTTTCAGTAGGCTCCAGGAGGTGGTGATGGACAGGGAAGCCTGGTGTGCTGTAGTCTGTGGGGTTGCAAAGAGTCGGAGTGACTGAACGGAACTGAACCCGTGGAATGCTCAATGAACTGTCTTTATCAAGCAGTTTGGGTTATGAGCCTGAAGCCCAGGGATCAGCCGCAAACATTAGAATTTGGCAAGTAGTTGGTCTTTAGGGTAGTAATGACCTTGTCCAGCAGAAAGATCGGAGGAGCAGGTTTATATCTGAAATACTTAAGATGGTGTGACTTGGGCTTCCCTAGTAGTCTAGTGGTAAAGAAGTTGCCTTTCAGTGAAAAGGGTGTGGGTTCGATCCCTGGTCGGGGAGCTAAGATGCCATGTGCCTTGCAGCCAAAGAGCCAAAACATAAAACAGAAGCAATATTGTAACCAATTCAGTACGGACTTTAAAAAATAGCCCACATCAAAATAAAACCGTCTTATATGATGTTGACTAAGAAAGATGCACAACCTAAAAGTTGAGTTATGTTTTCTTTGGCAGGAACTTTTTAGGACTTTAAGCCCAGGGCACAGCATCACAGATAATGCTCAGAAAACTATTCTGAGGAGACAAGGAGAGAAGCCAGGATATATAAAATTTTTGCAACAAAATACCAGGTAATCAGAATATCAAAGGATTCAGTTCAGTTCAGTTGCTCAGTTGTGTCTGAATCATTGCAACCCCACAGACTGCAGCACGCCAGGGCTCCCTGTCCATTACCAACTCCCGGAGTTCATTCAAACTCATGTCCATCGAGTCGGTGATGCCATCCAGCCATCTCATCCTCTGTCGTCCCCTTCTCCTCCTGCTCCCAATCCCTCCCAGCATCAGGGTCTTTTCCAGTGAGTCAACTCTTCGCATGAGGTGGCCAAAGTATTGGAGTTTCAGCTTCAGCATCAGTCCTTCCAATGAACACCCAGGACTGATCTCCTTTAGAATGGACTGGTTGGATCTCCTTGCAGTCCGAGGGACTCTCAAGAGTCTTCTCCAACACCACAGTTCAAAAGCATCAATTCTTCTGTGCTCAGCTTTCTTTATAGTCCAACTCTCACATCCATACATAGCTACTGGAAAAACCATAGCCTTGACTAGATGGACCTTAGTCGGCAAAGTAATGTCTCTGCTTTTGAATATGCTGTCTAGGTTGTTCATAACTTTCCTTCCAAGGAGTAAGCGTCTTTTAATTTCATGGCTGCAATCACCATCTGCAGTGATTTTGGAGCCCCCAAAAGATACAGTCAGCCATTGTTTCCACTGTTTCCCCATTTGCCATGAAGTGATGGGACCAGATGCCATGATTTTGGGATTATTGTTAACCAAAAGAAAACCTCAGGGAGGTAGAAGGAAGGTTCTAGAGGAAGGGGTAAATTATGGCTGACTCATGTTGATATATGGCAGAAACCAATGCAATATTGTAAGTAATTAGCCTCTAATTGAAAATTAAAAAAAAAAAAAAAAGAAATCCCAGTATTTCAAGTTAAGGAATTTAGTGCTTTTCTCTGTATGAAAAGTGAAAATGTTAGTTTCTTAGTTGTGTCCAACTCTTTGCCACCCCACAGACTGTAGCCCACCAGGCTCCTCTGTCCATGGGATTCCCCAGACAAAAATACTGAAGTGGGTAGCCATTCCCCTCTCCAGGGGATCTTCCTGACCTATGGATCGAACCCAGGTCTCCTGCATTGCAGACGGATTCTCTTCCGTTTGAGCCAGGAGGGAAGCCCTTTCTGTGTATGGGAAGATAGAAGAGTCTGGGGTCATTGAAACCATTCCTTTGATATGCTCCTCAGCTCTCTGGGGCCAGTGTCCTGTGCTTTCTCATCCAGAGATTCCTCAGGTGCACTGCCGGGGGTGGCTGCCGTGGTTGCTGCAAGATGGGCTTGGCATTGGCAGCCCTTCGTTTCCATCCTGAATGCCCTCAGAGCTCACCATGCAGGCGGCTGTGGTGTGTGGTTTGGTGGCTGTAACACCCTTTGTTTACTGATAGGCAGGCGGTATTTTAGTTCTCGGTGGTTTCCCACAGTACACATTTTCCATCCTCCTCCCCAAATCCCCAAGTGCTGGGGAAGAGAAAGAACGGTGGACCATGGGTAGAATTCTGTACGTGGTTAAGGAGTGAACAGAGGGGAGCCAGAGAGGAAACAGAGAAGGAAAAAAATTACGAGGCACTGAGAAATCCAAGAGTGGAGATTTTTCTTTTTTTTTTTTTAAATTATGAAAATATGATTGCACATTTACAGGAGACTTGGGAAATTACAGACCAAAACTGCACATAGTTCCATTATATATTACAGTTATTTTTAAGTAGATAAATTAAAAATTTTAGTTCGAGTTTCAGTATCAAAGGAAGAGTGGAGATGTTGATGAAGGAAGAAATGGCTCATGGAGTCAGTGTGATCACCAGATTAAAGTAAGACATAGGAGGGGTCAGTTTATTTGCTTCCATTGACCCAAGACAAAGCAGTGTTATGAGGGTGACAGGAGATGCTCCTAGGCCCAGGAATCAGTGGAAGATGAGAAAATGCAGATGGTATGGATGCCCCTGTCCAAAATTTTGACTTCAGATGAAAAATCTAGAGCACTAGCTGGGGTTAACCATTTGATGGGTCCTAATACAAGCATGACATTTAGACAAGCTCATTTTAAAAAGGTCACAAGAGCTGGGTTTGAGTTCTGGCATCAACTACCCAGCTTTGTCCTCTAGTCGAGTGTCTCCTAAAACTTGCAGCCTACAAGGAGAAGCGTACAGGGAGATCTTAAAAATAATAATAATAATAATAAGGTTACTGGGCTTTGTTCAAGATCTGTTGAATCATAACGTCTAGGAGTAGGGTCCAGGAATGCTTTTATGATTTTGCTGTCTTCCCACTGTCCACAAGTCAAGTTTTCTTTGCAGATTCCTCCTCCTCTTCCCATTTCTAAGTATGGTAATACCCTTAAGTCTCTCCTTTGTCCACAGGTTTTCCCTAGGTGAAATCTCTCACTCCATAGCACCAATACTATCTGTCTGTTGTTTACACTTAGTTGCATCTGATTCTTATGCAACCCCAGGATAGTAGCCCACCAGGCTCCTCTATCCATGGGATTTCCCAGACAAGAATAATGGAATGGGCCACCATTTCCTTCTCTAGGAGATCTTCCCCACTCAGGGATCAAACCCACATCTCCTGCATTGCAGGGAGATTCTTTACCAGCTGAGCCACCACACAGTTGAGTGTCTGTTGATACATTGGTTTTCCTCGGCCCTGACCTTGCATCTCATCTTCTGATGACTTTGTTCAGTGCCTCCCTGATACATTCACTCAAATATCTAGTCGGCATCTCAACATAATATGTCCCAGAGAAAACTCTCTTGGTTTTCACCCCATCAGCACTACTGCAAACCTGTGTTTCTCCCCAAATTTTCCAGTTCAGTAATGGTGCCTCAGGGCTCATGGCAAGACCTGGGTGTCATCCTTGACTCTTCCGTTTCCTTCAGTCACATCCCATCCAGCAACAAGTCCCACCCCATCTGTGTCCACAGCACATCCTGAATTTGCCCACTTCCCCACTTCTGGTTCTTTACTGCGATAATCTCGCTGCTTACTTTCTTGCCGTACTAAAAGCCATTCTCCACACAGCAGCCAGAAATATTACTTAAACAACAAAACATACAAGTCATATCATGTTCTTCCCTTGGCTGAACTCTCCCATTGGATTTCCAAGTTCCATGATACTGGCCCCATGGGAATAGCTAGCCTCCTCTTATCTTGCCTTGCCCCAAAATGCTCTCCTTCCCTGCATCAGCCCTGGTGACTTCTTTTATTACTCAAGTACCCCTAGTTGTCACTACTTCAGAGCCACTGTCATTCCATTTTCCTGGCAAGAGTGCTCCAGACCTCTGAGTAGTTAGTTCTTATTGTGAGCTTTAGTTCTGTCTGCATTATTGGTTAGTCTCTCTGTAAGACTTAATGTGAAATATAGAGCTTACTACCAACAAAGTGAACAGCATCTGGCTGGAGCGATCTCTTGGATCCTTCCTATTCGGGCAAGATTTATTTAAGGTCAGGCAAAACGCCACTCTCATTTCTTCCACTCACTTGGCCTGAGTAGAAAGCATAGTGCTAGCTAGTTAGTGGCTTATTGCAGCATTTACAGGCTTAAGACACACGGCCACATCTTGTCCTGATCGACCTTCCAGGCCTCAGGGAGAACTAGGGAAAAGGGAGAATCAAAATGCTAAAAATGCAGGATAAAAAATGTATTTCTTCTTGCTGCTAGGTTGGCGTTTTCTTTTTTATTTCTTCCTTCGTTTTTGCCCCCTGCGTCTCCATCTCTCGGTAGTACTAGTACTGAATTACAATGAGATGGTGAGTATTGAAAGCATTAGGTTCTTTCTAAGTCATGTCATCTTAAACTCTGCTAATTCACAGCCTTCTCATTTCTGGGGGAGGGCTAGGAGGGCACCCAGGAAAGTCAGGAAAAATTCTTCTGTTGTGTGTTGTTCTTAAAACTCTGTCCCATCGACCTTGGAGTTTGTTTGGTGTTCATGCGCTCATCAGGATGCTGGGCTGAAGATAAGCTCTAGTGCTGCTTGTAGGGGACGAGAGTTTTAGGCAGCACTACAGCTGGTGAATCCTGTCTATAGAAGGACAGGGAGTGCCACTTTGCTATCTACTTCTTGAGAACTGAGCAGACGAGTCTAGTCAATGGCCCCCATTGCTTTTTTCTCCATCAAAAGCACTTTTGTTCAAGACTTGTGGTTACCAAAGGGAAGCAGGTGGGGGAAAGATGGTTTGGAAGATTGCAGTTAGCAGATTCAAACCATTATATATAGGATAAACAACAAGGTCTTACTATATAGCACAGGCAACTATATTCAATACCCTGTGATATACCATAATGGAAAAGAATTTCTTTAAGTGTATATATATACACACACACATATATATATATGTATGTATCTGTAACTGAAACACGTTGCTGTCTAGCAGAAATTAACATGACATTGTAAATCAACCATGCTTCAATTTTTTTAAAAAGCACTTGTTTCAGTGGCTATTCCTGCATTCACCTAAAGCTCAGTTTTCCCATTAGAACCGCCAGGAGAACAATAGTATTCTCAAACAGAAAGAAGGTGGAACTTACCAGTGTTTTGTCCCCATAGGGATCAGCAGAACATGATGTAAAGATACAGAATGTGAGGTATTAACTTTGTTTTAATTTGATTTAATACCTTGAAAACAAAGAAGCAGAGAATTCCTGTTTTCACCTGATAACTTTTGTTCAGATGTGCTATTTAGGTCTTGCTTCGGCTGTCCTTTGGGTATTGACATAGCCCAAATCAATATAATCAATGCACAGAAGCCACCTTTTATGGAACCTGGAGATAAAGCAAACCTCTGACATTTTCCACAGGGATAATTGCCTTGTGGAGTCCCCACCTAGAGTCCTGCTAAGAGAAGTGGTGCTGAAGCCTTCTTAAGCGTAGATGGCTACGCTGCGTAGCACTTAAGTCCACTGCCGTGTCCCCTGGACCAGGAATGCACACCTGGGCAGGCTAGCTGCTGTGAGTAGACTCAGAATGAGAGACTTACTCAAGAAGGGTAAAGTGATTGTGTACTTGTGGATTCTGGCTCTTCTGAATTTGACTTGATCCTCAAAGAGAATCGGGAGTTGATAGAGGCACCAGAAAGGGAACGATAACAGGTAACGAAGCAGGCAGTAGTGATCCTGAGATGCCAGAAAGTGAAGTGAAAGTGGAAACCGTTCAGTCGTGTCTGACTCTTTGTGACCCTATGGACTGTAGCCCGCCAGACTCCTCTGTCCATGGGGTTCTTGTCCGAAGGCAAGAATACTGGAATGGGTTGTCCTCCCTTCTCCAGGGGATCTTCTGACTCATGGATTGAACCCAAGCCTTCTGCATTGCAAGTGAATTCTTTACCATCTGAGCCACCTGGGAAGCCAAGACATGAGTAAATACAATTAACAGATAAGCAGAGGCCATTAAGATAGAACAGAGGGACTTCCCTGGTGGTCCAGTGATTAAGAATCTGCCTTACGATGCAGGGGACTCGGGTTCAATGCCTGGTCAGGGAACTAAGATCCCATATGCTGCAGGGCAACTCTGCCCGCGTGCCGAAACTGCTGAGCCTGTGCACTGCAACAGAAGGACCTGCATGATGCAACCAAGACCAGATGCAGCTAAAAACAAATTAATATTAAAAAGAATGAAAAGCAGTTGGTTAGGAGGGACACAACATCTGTGCTAAAAGGAGTATGAAATAACCCTGTTAACAGAATTGCACTGACTCTCTTTACCTCCTTGCTTGGCCCTATTCCAGTCTGTTTATCTGCTTACTTTGTGATCCGTATTCTGTCCTCCGAGCCTGGTGTGCGGTCTTTCTTGGTTTCCAGGGAGTCTTGGACTCAACACTGAGTCTTCCTCATATTCAGTTAATCCTCAAATTGTGATGGAATCTGAATGGATGTTTGTGTGTCCTTGTAAACAAAAGAAGCCAAATACAATGGAATGCGTTGAGTTGGGAATGGCTCGATAGAGAGCAGGTTAAATTAGTACTCAAAGCGTTTTGTGAAACTGCAGCTGTTTCTTCTCACCATAATGTGTCCCTGCTGCAGGATGCTGCCTTCCAACACCACTGTTGCCTGACAAACTATGCTACTTGTTGTGAAAGGGATAATGACACACCGTGCTGGTTATGAAACGATTTATTGACAACGGCAATTTAACAGCAGAGGAATTGCAGAGCACAGGGGAGCTAACGGAGCCCCAGTGTTGTTCTGTGGCTCAGAAAAGCAGTCTTGAGTAGCCTCTGCACAACAGGACCCCTGGCATTATCCAAACCCCTTGATGTCCCAATAAACAGACCCTGTGCATTACACAGCACCAAGGTAGGATCAGAGGGAACGTGGAAAGGTTCACACAATCCAGCTTTCATCTAAGCTGTCCCTCCTTCCCTCTTGCTGCCAGATTTACTCAGCAATAGTTAAGGTTGTGGGCTTTCCTGGTGGCTCGGTGGTAAAGAATCCTGCCTGCCAATGTTGGAGACGCAGGTTCAGTCCCTGAGTCAGGAAGATCCTCTGGAGAAGAAAATGGCAACCGACTCAAGTGTTCTCGCCTGGGAAATCCCATGGACAGAGGAGCCTGGAGGAGCTATCGTCCATGGGTTCCAAATGTGTTGTATGTGACTTAGCGACCAAACAATAAGTTAAGGCAACACTTTTCCGAAATCTTAGGACAGAGAAATCTACATGTGGAACTGTCCTTGAGGGCTGGCTGTCCTTCACAAAGGCTGCAACGTCAGAACTGGACAATTCACAGCCAGGGCATGAAATGACAGCGAGAAGCCGCTTGGCATCAGCATGGATTATTGTGTCAAGGATGGACAGAATTCATAGATGTAAGTAAGCCAGAGAGTTTAAGCCAGGTTGGCAAGAGAAGCATCTGTAAATGTACCAAAATACAAGGAGATTATCACCAAAGAAAGAAATGACCTGACAGGAAGCCTTTTCTGTGCTTCCTTTGGGACCTGGAGTTAGGAACTGACTTCTCAGGTCATAACCGTCAGGGGCTGGAGTATTGAGGGCACCAAGCCTTGACTTTCCTTTTGCTGGCATCCATCTGTTCTGCATGTAAACCGGCCCTTTTTTTACAACAAAGGATCTGTATTTGGCTAAGTTACAAATTCCTTTTATGTATGACAAATGTGGTTTGTTGTCCCTTTAGTAAAATATGGGTGGGAAAGATGTGATGCTGATTGGAATGCCAGTGTATCCGGGCACTAATGGGACTTTGTACCACCCTCCTGCAATCTTAACAAATGACTATGACTATTAAAAAAAAAAAAAAAAACTATGATTTTTCACTGGCTGATTTGGTCTGAATGAGTAAATTATTTTTATTTCATTGCATTAACTGCCAGAACATTGAATGAGCCGATAACTCCCTGGTGTTTCTGAGCCGCAAAGAACTATTATTCGGAATTGAATTTTTATTGATTTTTCCCTGCTACAGTGACTTTTCCAACATAGGAGCATGAAAGGAAAATGAGAAAAAGGCCAAACAGGGCAGAAGGTGAGGAAAGGGAGGCGGCTGCTTCCCGTGGCCTGGCCCCAGATGCACCACTTATTGGCAAGTACTGCTGCCTGGTTGATCTCACGGCTGACTGTATGATTTACAGGTTAGCCAAATACCTGCTCCGTCACCTCTTGCTCCTCTTCCCTGCTCTGATTCCAGTCGCTGTGTGCCTTGTTGGCATTCTGCTGAGGGACTGAACAGGAGACAGGGTGAACGGGCAGCAGAAGCAGAGTGATGCTCCAGATTGATCAGCACTGATGTTTGCTAGTATCCTTCACACGAGCTATGAAGATGAGAATGAACAAGCATTGCTTTAACAGCATTGCAGTACATTTATCTACTGGAGACGTATGTGGTATATTAGTATATAGTAATCATTAAATGAGTTGACATGGAAGCTCACTGATCGATTTATCCATTCAGCAAATATTTATTTAGTGACCACTGTATACCCTCCCAGGTACTGAAGGGAGGCAATGAACCAGACAGATGAAAGCTCTTTTTATCTGCAGAGATTTCCATAAGTAAAATCACATTAGGATGACTATCTCAGCATGTACTAAAGACTGAAAAATATAGTCCTTCTTGCTTCCTTCTTTAATAGATGTCGTAGGAGTGAAACTTGGTAAAATAAAATGAAACAAAATGTACTTCTTCCCTGGCTTCTGATTCAGTTTGGTCTAGTTTAAAGAATCTTTTGTCAACTTGTAGGAGAGAGGGGCTTTTTTTGGACATTATCTTTTTTTTCTGGCTGTAAAAGAAATCCACATTCATCACAGAAAATTTTAGAAAATGCAGAAACAGATGAAGAGTATAATGAATATTCCCATAATTATCCAGTAGCAAATCTTTGAAATGCTGAGTGATTTCTCTTTAGGGCTTTTCCTATGACATATATAGTAATCCCATACCAGTTGCTATTTAAACATTTTTAAATCTTTAATCTTGATGTGTGTGTGTGTGTGTCTGCAGCTTGGTTCAGTTCCCTTCTACAAAATAATGGGAAAATTATTATTTTTTCTTTCCATAGATGATGTGAGTATCAGTGAGATCAGAAGGTAGAAACCTATTTATATTCTACCCTCTCAATATATTATAGATCGAAGACCAGGTCTAATAGAAGAGTGTCCTTATGGGATGTGCTAACTTCTGGGGAGAGAGGTAGCTACGCAGGCATTTTGCAGAGACTTGCAAGAAAGAAACCAGAGAGCATGTATATGTAAAACAATGTTTTAAGCCAGTAAAAGCCTGATGGAAATAGTAAATGAGGTATAGTGTGTCTGGTGGAGGCTTGTGAGATGCTCTGCCTCTTCCTACCCATACCTTTCTTTGAAAAACTTTGCTCTAATGATTAAGGTATGTCCTACTGTAATACAGTTTTATGGAACTTTCTACTTCTCTATTTCAACGCTCATCCCTGTACGTCTTGAGTGCATGCTAAGTTGCTTCAGTCATGTCTGAATCTTTGCGACCCTACAGACTGTAGCTCACCAGGCTCCTCTGTCCATGGGATTCTCCAGGCAAGAATACTGGAGTGGGTTGCCATTTCCTTCTCCAGGGGATCTTCCTGACCTAGGGATCAAACCTGCGGCTCCTGCATTGCAGGCGGAATCTTTATTACAGAGCCATGAGGCTTGTTTAGTATCTATCCTCCCTGCTGGAGTGTATGCTGTAGGAAGGCTGGAATGGTCTGCGTCAAGTTCAGTAATGTCCCCCTACCGCCTGGCATAGTGTCTGTCCATGACCAACAGTGGGAGTGAATTCTGAATGAGGCTGTTACACATTTATGGAAAACCTGAAGGCAAATTAAGAGAAGGGCTACCCACCGAAACAAGTTTCTAAAGCAAATGTACCTACTTTGATTTGAATATAAATGCATTCTATAAAAAGATAATTTTTACATTTGGAGGAATACCATCCTTATATATTAAAAAATAGATAAAAGAGATCATTCACTGAATACCATTTTATCTTACTTAGTAATTTATTCAAACGTTTACTTGTAATTTAAAATGTCCTTTGAGCATTTTTTTTAAAGTTGGCATAGTATTACATTATATGAATGCACAAAAAGATATTAACCATTCCCATATGATTAAATATTTAGATTATTAGCAGTCATTCAGCATTGGAAATGATGATTTGAAGAATATCACTATGCTACATTTTTCTATATAGCTCTTTAATAGTTTTCTTAGAAAATTTTAGTAGTAGAATTACTGAATCATATAAATGAACTCTTTTTAATAATAGCTCTACTGAGATTTAATCCATGTGACTTGGCAATTAATTCATCTATTTAAAGCATTCCATTTGATAGTGTTTAGTTTGCTCTCAGAATTGTGTGATCATCATTGTTGTTTAGTTGCTAAGTAGTGTCCAATTTTTGTCACTCTGCAGACTATAGCCCACCAGGCTCCTCTGTCAGTGGGTTTTCCAAGCAAGAATACTGGAGTGGGTTGCCATTTTTATCTCCAAGGGATCTTCCTAGACCAGGGATTGAACCCACATCTCCTGCATTGGCAGGCGGATTCTTTACCACTGAGCCACCAGGGATGCCCTGTGCGATTATTACCAGAGTCCAGCTGAGAATACTTATCACATCATAAAACAGAAGCATTCCCAGCCCTTCCCCCCACCTCCCCTGCAGCCCTAATTAAATGCTTATCAACTTTCTCACTACATGTATTTACCTATTTTGGACATTTTTTCATTTAATAAATGGAATCATACAATATACGGTCTTTTCTAACTCATTTTTTTCATTTAGCATTGTGTTTTCAAGATTCCTCTACATTGTAGCATGTACCCATCCTTTGTTTATTTTTATTGCCAAATAGTATTTGGTTTTATGAATATACCAGTATTAATTTATTAGATAGTGAACTCCTGAATTAACTTGTAAGGACATTTGGTACGTATTATAGGTTTCATGTTTAGCCATTTTCATTTCTCTTAGCAATGTTTACGGAGAAGGCAGTGGCACCCCACTCCAGTACTCTTGCCTAGAAAATCCCATGGACGGAGGAGACTGGTAGGCTGCAGTCCAGGGGGTCGCAAAGAGTCGGACACGACTGAGCGCCTTCACTTTCACTTTTCACTTTCACGCATTGGAGAAGGAAATGGCAACCCAATCCAGTGTTCTTGCCTGGAGAATCCCAGAGATGGGGAAGCCTGGTGGGCTGCCATCTGTCGGGTCGCACAGAATCAGACACGACTGAAGCAACTTAGCAGCAGAAGCAGAAATGTTTAAGCCTATTCAGTTCTCTCAGTTAGTCAGTCAGTTCAGTCGCTCAGTCATGTCCGACTCTGTAACCCCATGGACTTCAGCACGCCAGGCTTCCCTGTCCATCACCAACTCCCGGAGCTTGCTCAAACTCATGTCCATCAAGTTGGTGATGCTATCCACTCATCTCATCCTCCATTATCCACTTCTCCTGCCTTCAATCTTTCCCAGCATCAGGGTCTTTTCCTGTGAGTGAGTTCTTCGCATCAGGGGGCCAAAGTGTTGGAAGTTTCAGCTTCAGCATCAGTCTTTCCAGTGAACATTCAGGACTGAATTCCTTTAGGATGGACTGGTTGGATCTTCTTGCAGACCGAGGGAATCTCAAGAGTCTTTTCCAACACCACAGTTCTAAAGCATCAATAATTCTTCAGCATTCAGCTTTCTTTAGTGTCCAACTCTCACATCCATATATGACTACTTGAAAAACCATAGCCTTGACTAGACAGACCTTTGTTGGCCAAGTAATGTCTCTGCTGTTTAATATGCTGTCTAGGTTGATCATGACTTTCCTTCCAAGGAGTAAGCGTCTTTTAATTTCATGGCCGCAGTCACCATCTGCAGTGATTTTGGAGTCCAAAATATAAAGTCTGTCATTGTTCCCATTGTTTCCCCATCTGTTTACCATGAAGTGATGGGACTAGATGCCATGATCTTAGTTTTCTGAATGTTGAGTTTTAAGCCAACTTTTTCGCTTTCCTCTTTCACTTTCAAGAGGCTCTTTTCATTCAGTTCTCTATACTCTTTCTAAAACTGGAAACTATCCTTTAAAACAAAGAAACAAACAAAACAGGCTGTTTGGAAGAGTAAAGAGACATACTGACGCTTTTAACATTAGTATTTCAGTAACAATTAGTGACATTGACACTTCTAAATATCTTTTATTAGTCATTTGTGTCCTTTTGTAAGTTATGTTTTCATGCCCCTTTGACATTTTATTTTAGGGTATTTATCCTTCTCACTTTGTTCCAAAAGTGCCCTTTATAATAAATTAAGACTGTTAAACCTCTGCCTATAATTTTTCTTATAGTGTTTTAGATAAAAACATTTTTCAGTTTTGACAAAACAGTATCTGCTGATCATTTCCTAAGGTGGTATTCCTCCAATTTTGGGTTTAGAAAAGGCTTTCCTAACTTAAGATCCAATAAGTGTTTTATTACTGCTGTGGCTTTGTAGATAATATTTTTATTAAGATGGGATTTATTTTGATATGAAATAAGACATAGATCTCACCTTATCTTTTTATCCAAACAGCCATTCTAATTTGTACATTGTATATCAGTATGAGGATCTTCCCTGGTGGTTCAGGCAGTAAAGCATCTGCCTACAATGCGGGAGACCTAGGTCCAATCCCTGGGTGGGGAAGATCTCCTGGAGAAGGAAATGGCAACCCACTCCAGTATTCTTGCCTGGAAAATCCCATGGACGGAGGAACATGGTTAGGCTACAGTCCATGGTGTCACAAAGAGTCGGACACGACTGAGCGACTTCACTCACTCACTCACTCACTCATATCAGTATAAGTATATAGTATTTAGTATATATCATATGCTAACATGTTTTTATTTGAGTGCCTTTGAAAAGTGTAGTTTATGAACAGTTTGTATATTGATTAATGACAAGACCTTTTAATAATCATGGCTTTATAATAGGATATAATAATAGATGTGACCTTAATTAAGTCCTGTTGGTGATGGACAGGGAGGCCTGGCATGCTGTGATTTATGGGGTCGCAAAGAGTCAGACACGACTGAGCCACTGAACTGAACTGAACTGATGCACCCAGTGCACTTAGAAGGATTTTGCACATATTAGCATTTAATTCAGACCCAACTATATGTAATAGAAATTAGTATGTTCATTTTCCAGATGAGGAATCTGAGGCAAAGAGAAATAAAGATACTTATCAAGTCAAGGTGCTAATAAGTGGCAGACCAACAATTCAACCAGATACAGGCATACCTCATTTCAGTGTGCTTTGCTTTATTGAAGGCATGAAAACAGGATTAATATTGTGCATCTCCTTTAGAACTCTTGGATGACCACATACATTGTCAATGAAATCTCAACAATGAGCTTAAAATAGTCAGCACATCAGGTTTTAGGCAGATGAGTTATTATCCAGGCTTTGTTGTTCTGTTATAGAACTTAGGCAGAGTAAATTTAGCATCCTTCTTTAGGGCCATTGGATTTTCAGAACGGTAAATAAATGCTGGCTTCAGCTGAAAGTCATCAGCTGCATTAGCTAGCCCTAACAAGGGTTGATATTGGCCATTCTGATAGAAGTGAGGTGGATTTGATTTTTGCATTTCTCTGGTTAGTGATGTTGAACACCTTGTCATGTACCCACTGGCCATTTGTACATCTTCTTTGGAAAAATATCTGTTTGGGTCCTTTGCTCACTTTTTATTTGGATTGGATTATTTTGTTTTTACTATTGAGTTGAATGAGTTCCTTATATATTTTGGATATAATACCCTATCAAATATATAGTTTGAAAATATTTTCTCTCATTCCTCAGGTTGCCTTTCATGTTGATCGTTTCTTTTGCTGCACATAGTCTGTTAATTTTATATAGTCATTGTTGTTGCTTGTGATTTTGTTGGCATATACAAAAATGTTGTTAAGGAGTTTTTTTTTTCCCCTTTGTTTTCCTATAGGAGTTTCACAGTTTCAGGTTTTTATGTGTAAGTCTTTGATCCATTTCAAGTTAACTTGTGTGTGTGATATAAGGGAAGGGTTCTCTTGCACATTTCATTCTTTTTTATTTGCATATATCCAAATTTTCCTGCACCACTAGGGAAGAGACTGTCTTTTTCCCATTTGGTACATTTGTATCTCGTTTCAAACATTAGTTAGCCATATATATGAAGGTTTATTTCTGGACTCTCGATTCTATTTCATTCATCTATTTCCCTGCTTTTATACCCATACCATACTGTTTTGATGACTGTTGCTTTGTGGTGTAGTATGAAATCAGGAAATGTCATGCCTCCAGCTTTGTTCTTTTTTCTCAAGATTGTTTTGGCTCTTAAGTGTCTCTTGTGATCCCATGCTAAATTTAGAATTTCTTCTCTTTTCCCATGAAAATGACAGTGGGATTTTGATAGGGATTGCATTGAATCTAAGATGGCTTTGGATAAAAGACGTTTTTAACAATGTTAACTCTTTATGAAAATTTTAGTTACTTCTGTTTATTTATTGTAAAATACTTGTAAAATTATTTTTTACAGTTTTAGAAATTTCGTTAAAAATTTCAACTATAATATACCTAGAACAGTTTTTCTTTTCCGAATTATTTTGCCTTGTATCCAGTGAGCTCTTTTGCAAACTTGTTTTTTCTCAACTCAGAGAAAACTGAATTTTATCATTATTAATTTAATTATCATTTATTTTCTTTACACTTACTGTCTCCTTCTAAACTATTGTGTTTAAATTGTATTTCTCTAACTCAACATTTTTTTGTTGTTGTTTATTTCATCCTGTTTCTGGGAAACTCATTTATCATTTTGTCGGTTCCTCCTAGCTCACGTGTTCAACTTACGTTTATTGATACTAAGAACCTTTCCTGTATCAGAAGGCTCTGGGACTATAAGAACGAACACTGCTGCTGCTAAGTCACTTCAGTCGTGTCCAACTCTGTGCGACCCCAGAGACGGCAGCCCACCAGGCTCCCCCGTCCCTGGGATTCTCCAGGCAAGAACACTGGAGTGGGTTGCCATTTCCTTCTCCAATGCATGAAAATGAAAAGTGAAAGGGAAGTCGCTCAGTCATGTCCGACTCCTAGCGACCCCATGGACTGCAGCCCACCAGGCTTTTCCGTCCCTGGGATTTTGCAGGCAAGAGTACTGGAGTGGGGTGCCATCGAATATCTCAGACATAAAGCCCATACTCATTGAACTGATGATCGAATGAGGAAAACAGAGATAGAATATGTAATTATTAGAGTTCTTCTGGAGAACATTTTTTAAACTAGGATCTGCTGGATACTAAGCTACTGCCCTCTCTAAAATGAATGGTTTGTATTTTGTGAAGCTAGGGCTAGGACTCCCTTGCCAGAACCTAGCTCCTTGAAGGTTTCACCAATAGGGGGCGCCAGAGAAGACTGCAGAGTGAAAGAGGAAGGGAAGGCTACTTCTCTCTGTTCATTTTCTGTCAACATCATCCCAGCAGAATTTCTATATAGAAGTGGCAGCAGCTTCTTGCTTCCCAGTTAAAGTAATTCCAGATCCAGCTTTTTTATCTGCTGCACCCCATCCCTGCCTCTCCTCCAAGAGATGCCAGCACCACCAGCCCTTCTTCTGAGGTCTTGGTCTTAAGTCCTGGGTCCCTCTTGCAAGCTCCTGAGGTGCCAGCATGCTGTGCCCTCTCCTTGGAGAGCAGAGCCCTCTCTAAGCTTCAAAGTTCTCTAACCTCAGTGTCTTCCTTTGGTTCCCTCACCCCCCATCCCTGGGATGGGAACAGCTCCTAGGAGTTCCCCTTTTGCCTATTTAGCCCTTCAATTTTTATATGAATATTTTCTGTGTGCTCCTGTTTCTTGCCTGGATCCTGCCAAATCTGTCTTCTGTTTTACTAGTTCGATTTTCAGCCATCTTCAGTGTGCTGTTTACTGTCTCCATGACATATATTTCTAATTCAGCAGTTTTGTTTTGTTTTTCATGCATAGTGGCAGTTTTCTTGATCTCAGATGTTATCCTATTTATAAATCCCTACTGTAGATTCTCAGTTACTATTTCCTTTTGATTTTAAATAACTTAAATTAGAAGTTCTCCGAAAATGCCTCTTGTTTCCAGTCTTAGAGGAAACCATTTCAATTCTATGGTTTATCTCCTTCATTTATAGTGTAATTCTTTTTTACAAGACTGGGGATGCTTTTCCTACTGTTAGAACTGACAGTTTTCTCTGTGAATCTTTCAAGCCTTGGAACTTGCATAGGTGATCAAAGTATCTAGTTTGCCAGTTCAGAAGTTGTCAGGAATTCCCTGGTGGTCCAGTGGTTAGGACTCTACTTCTTTCACTGCCAGGGGCCTGGGTTCAGTCCCTGATCGGGAACTAAGATCCTGCAAGCTGCCTGGCAGGGTCAAGACAAATACAGAATCAAAAACAAACAAGCAAAAACCCTAAGCAAGTAAACAAACAGCAAAACTAGATTGAGTGACTTATGATGCGACTCATAGATGGAGCTGAAATCATTTACCTCTATGTCTAAGAATTTATTTCTATAATTTTTGGTATATTTAGTAGCTCTCTGGAATCTGTCTGGTATGTTTGTCCTCTTTGGGAATGAAAAATACCAGAGTTCCCTGCCACCAGGGTTAGGCACAAGCCAGAACTCTGACACGTGGCTTTCTTACTTGGTGTGATACCTGGTGCGTGATGGGCTGCCTTTGATGAGTTGGCGCCATGCCTGTGACACCACAGTTGTTGCCTGACCCTCTGTCTTCTGCCTTGATTTGTCCTGTCTCCGCATTTAGAAGTGGATATATACTTCTTGTTGGAGAACTTCAGCAGTGATTACCAGTGTCAATTGGAAAGATCAGGACGTCACGTGGGTCCTTTCTTCAATCTGATCCTGACTGTAAGAGATCAAGAAGAAATTTCTCCTGGCTTCTTGCTTATAGACAATACCCTTTTCTATATGCCAGTGTCAATACAGGGTTTTCCTTCCTTTTTTTTTTTTTTTTTTTTTAAGATTTATTTAACTGGCTGCTCCAGGTCTCTGTTGCAGCACGTGAAATCTTTCAGTTGTGGGACATGGGATCTAGTTCCCTGACCAGGGATTGAACCCGGGACCCCCTGCTTTGGGAGCACCGAGTCTTAGCCACTGGACCACCAGAGAAATCCTCAGGGTTTTCCTTTCTTTATATTTGCTTAGCTAGTTCCTTAAGCAGGTGGGAGTGTGGAGGAAAAGCAACTTCTAGTTTCTTCTCATTCGCTGATGTGTGGAAATACCCAAAAACTCTGCATTTTGTTCCCATTTCCATTTCTAGTGAGCAAAGAAAGGAAATAGAAGACAAAATAGAAATAGTATAAGACAAAATAGAAATTCCCACTCTCTGTTTTCTGTGCTTCATTGGGTTGAATGCAGATTATTTGGTGTTGTCAAAACTGCAATCATTGTGTAGCAGCAATGGGTAAGACTTCCTTTTCGAAAACAAAGCAATCAAAGAAAAGGAAAAAGTACCAAACAAACCGAACAGAATTATGCACAAAAATACCACCGTTTCTTTCCATTAGCAAACCGACGTGTCATGTGAGAGTCCCCCACGCTCTGCAACAGGCTCATTTCAATACAGAGTCATCTCTCTTATCTGTGGTTTCAGTTACCCACAGTCAACCTTAGTCTGAAAATATTAAATGGAAAATTTCAGAAATAAACAATTCATAAGTTTTAAGTCACATGCTCTTCCGAGTAGCATGATGCAATCTCCTGCCATCCAGCTGCATCCTGCACAGGAAGTGAATCATCTCTTCGTCCAGTGTGTCCTGCGCGTTAATCTTAGTAGCCGTCTTGGTTATCGGATCAGCTGTCCTGGTATGACAGTACTTGTGTTTTAAAAGAAGTAACCCTTGTTTTAATTAATAATGGACCCGAAGCATAAGGATAGTGATACTGGAAATTCAGGCACACCAAAGAAATGCTGAAAAATGCTTTCTTTAAGTGAAAAAGTGAAAGTTCTTAATAAGGACTTAGTAAGGGAAGAAAAATTATATGCTGAGCTTAAGATCTATGGTAAGCATGAATCTTCTCTCCGTGAAATGATGAAGGAAAAAGAAATCCTTGTTCATTTTACTGTTTCCCCTCAAACTAAAAACATTACAGCCACCACACTGAAGTGCTTAGTTAAGATGGAAAAGTGCTAAATTTGTCCAGTAAGGTATGAACTGAAGATATTTTGAGAGAGACTATATTCATGGAATATTTATTACAGTATACTGTTATAATTGTTCTATTTTAGTCTTAGTATGTTGATCTCTTACTGTGTCTGCTTTATAAATTGAACTTTATCATAGGGATGTATGCATAGGAAAAAAAAACAAGATATATAGGATTTAGTACTGTCTGTGGTTTCAGGCACCCACTGGGTTCTTGGAATGTATCCTCCATGAATAAGGGGCTTTACTATAGTCCTAATGAGTAAACTAGTCATAAGGAAAGCGGATTTTTTTAAAATTTATTTATTGATTTGTTTGGCTGCATCAGGCCTGAGTTGTGGCACATAGGATCTTCTTTGCATTCTGTGAGATCTTTTGTTTTGGTGTGCAGGCTTAGTAGTTGTAGCCCGCCTGCTTAGTTATCCCATGGCATGTGAGATCTTAGTTCCCCAACTAGGGAGTGAACCCACATTCTCTGCATTGCAGCACAGATTCTAAGCCACTGGACCACCAGGGACGTTCCTGGAAAGGGGATTTTTGAGCAAAGGAGACTTTGTGGTCCAACTGTGCAGGAAATGTGAGATTTTTCATTCTGGGGTTTATTCACATCCCCATCCCTCATAGTTTTGTTATCAATTATGTAAACTTCCTCAAACTTGGAATCAGAAATTCTGAATCATAAAGGCTGTGGCAATTTGCACATCTGCCGTGGCAATTTACAGATCTCTAATAGAAGGAAGCTTGGCTTTACAGTTTGGGAGGACAGCAGAGAAACGGGAACATAGATCCTGCCACCTGTCTACAGTGAGTCCTTGTAAGGACTCACATACACTTGGCTTCACATACACTCACGATGATCTCCAGACAGACAGCCCTGCTGAAAAAAGACATCAGTCGCCTCTGGGAAGGAAAACATTAAGAGTAAAATTCCAAAGAAAGTGAATACATGGCTTGCTGGGCTTGTTATTCATGGCGTGTTTCTGACTTGCAAAAAGCAAGTTTAATGTATTTATACCATCTATACAGATGTAACTGATTCTGAAGCTCTGCTCTTTACACAGAACATATTTCATGTTAGTGTAAGCACTAAAGAAAATTAAATCAATAAATCCACAGCCTGTAATTTGAGATCCTCAGTTGAAGAAAAATACATTGTCTGGGAGGGAGGGGCAGGTCTTGAGGAAGGCTTGTCAAACTGTCTTCACTCCACTGTCCCAGGCTTTCAAATGACAGCAGAAATAAGCTTGTGAGGTTCAATTATCAAAGTGTTGCTATGACACCTCCAAAAGAAGTAGAGGCCAGCCCCCACTCTTGCTAATGAAGCATATGCTTAAGTGGAAAGCCATGCAAATGATACTCTTTCTCTCTTTCTCAACTGTCCCCGTGTGTGTCCTTTCCCCTGAAAAAGATTTGCTGGTGAGTACTCAGAGACTAATGTCTGGACACGTGGTAAATTCTTCCCCATCCCTGGCGTTGATATTCTCTGTGACCACTGGCAAGCCAATTAACCCCTCCAAGTGTCACCCTTCTACGTGCAAAAGGTTAATGGTGCAGCTTGTTTGCAAAGAGCCTGGAGTCTTCCATGAAAGGCACTACATGGATGCCCAGCGTTGTTGTTGGACTGGAGGGCGTTGTGATTTTTTAATTATATGTTTGATTGGATAGGTTATAGATTTTGTTGTGGTTGAATGTTGCCTCTTCTCCCTGGTTACAAAAAAAAGACTAATAGCTAATCACACTCTATTACCATCTTCTAGAGCTCCCTAGAGGGCGAAGGGAATGCAGAGGTTACAGATTAATAATGCATTCTTTAGTTAATAAAATCACGTGCACCTCAGATGCATAATAGCTGTGGATGGCAATTTATTAGACCAAGTGTTTTATCAGATGCTAAGTAGATAATGCTCGCAAAGACTCATGAAGTAATGAGTTTTTCTTTCCTGCTCTCCTAGTAAATCTTCTATCCATCACATCAGTAGAGAATATTAGGGATAGTTTGGTTAAGGCTTATTTGTAATGTGTTTGAATATTCAGGAAAAGGATTCTTAGATTCTGGAACTCCTGAAACCAGGGGTGTGTGTGTGTGTGTGTGTGTGTGTGTGTGTGTGTGTGTGTGTCTAGATTGTGACATTAAGCTCACTGTTTTATCATCTTTGGAGCAAATGTGGATCTTCCTGGCCCCAGAGCAAAGTATCTTGTCTTTCCCATTCTTTGCAGATTTACGGAAAAACTTTGAGCAAGACCCACAGGGAAGGGAGGTACCCATCGAAGGCATGATTGTGCTACACTGCCGGCCGCCTGAGGGAGTTCCTGCTGCAGAGGTAAGACCAGGCCAGTTCCCAAGGCGGGGGACTGAGTCCTATGTGCTCACAGGAGACATAAGCCAGCCTGGCCAGGCCTTCTTGCTGCCTGGACCCAACCGCTAAAGATGGTGAAGCGACTGATGGGAATAAGCTGGAAGAGGAAATTGTCTCACCTCTAATTTCTTAAGCTCTCGCCAGCCAGTTTGGGTGGAAACTGTTGCGTGCCCTTCCTCCTGGGGACCTCGGTGATGCCGGTGCCTGCTCTGTGGCCTCATCCGTCACCCTGGGCACTCTGCTTTGTACATTGGTTTCTAGATCCATCTAACAGGCAAAGTCACATGAAAACAGTGTAGAAAGAAGGTGGTCGGGCTCCATTGCTGAGTTTCACGGGTGTTTGCACTTATCCTTCATTTGCTTACGAAACAGACAACCCTGGAGTGTTTGTTATGTTTTAGGCACTGCGCTGGCATGGGGGACACACAAAGTGTTGGAGGTCACAAATCTCTGAACTGTTATCTGTTGTTCACAATGAGGTGGTAGGAATCCAGAGTAGTCATAGTTTTTGCTCCTTGCTGGTTTTCCAGAAGCTTCTGTCATACACTTAGACTATAATTGTCATTAATAACACACTGTGCTGGTGGGGATGGTGTTCTTTCAGTCACTGTTAAAAGAGGTTCTGATAGACTCGTAATATGGGTATTAAGATAATATTGTGGGGTCTATTCAGAAGTACAAAGATTGCTTGGTAAAGTCCTGTTTTGGGGTTGGCCGAAAACTTTATTCGGGTTTTCCTGTATAAGCTGATGGAAAAGCCTGAACAAATGTTTTAGCCAACCCAGAACGTATGCAAACATAGGTCTGAGTCCAACAGGAGAGAGGCCAGCTGTGACTCTTCTCTGAGCAGCTAGGGGAAGGTCCTGAGAGTCGTGGTTTCTTCACTAAGAGGTAGAGATATTAAAACAATGGAAAACTTTGTTGTGCATTGCTGTGGGATTTTGCAATTGGAAGGACAGAAGAGTAAAAAGTACCAAGGGGAACCAAAAACAGACAGACTTGCTGATCCAGACAAGAAGCCTGCAGGGTGGATTCTATTCAAAGCTCCCAAACTTCCCTGAAATGAAGTAAACGGACTTGAAAATTAAAATGAACTCTCCATGCGTGATGCGAAATGATGAGAAAGGAAAATTCTTATTTTTAGATTTGTATTTAATGTGAAGCAAACAGATATTTGATCTCCTTTGGCTGCCGCCTTGTTCTGTACAGAGAGTGCCCTGGATTTCCGAGGCGGGGAACAGGTGGCTGGGTGTTATGGGGCCGGGTGAATGTCGGTATCATTGAGGACACCCTACGTGTTCCTGGGGGACTCACTCAGGTACCAGCCTTTCGCTATAATCACACCATCTCTCATAACCAGGCTTTCTGCCAGGCCTGGGCTGGGTCACTGTGTCAACTCTGAAGCACCAGAGAGCAGTGAAGATGGGCAGAAGGTCATGGTTTTATTATCTGTTCTGTGGGAACCGAACATTCTCTAGATGTCTAAAAATCAATTTTTACACCTAGAAGAGAGCTTAGATATTTACTTGGCACGGCCTTTCCATTTTAGGAGCAAGAAAACTGATACTCAGATCAATGACCCACCAAAGGTCTTACACCCATTTAAGTCATAACACTGTTCAATCTTCCCAAAGTTCCTCGGAACACTCAGAGAAAAGGCCACTTTCATGCCTTATGTGGTCCAGGATCATCAGGCCTGCTCTTACCTCTGACCTCATCTGTTGTTCAGTTTCGGGCCCTGCTGTAGCCACATTAGCCTCCTCACTCTTCAACAGCTGCACCAGCCATGCGCCTGCCTCAGGACCTTTGCACATGCTGACCCCTCTGCTGGAACACTCTTCCCCAGTTATTCCATTGTTTCTTCCCTTCCTTCAGGGCTTGCTTAGATACCTCCTGCTCAGTGAGGCCTGTTCAGGGCACTCTGATGACAATGTTGGTTCCTTACCCTACATGTATACTTTCAAGCCTCTGTCTCTGCATTTATTAACTCCTTAGCTCTTAGCACAACCATACTGTATTTATTCAACTTATTTTCTATTAAAATTTAAGCTCCACAAGGAGACTTTTGTTTGTTTGGCCATGCTACACAGAATGTGGGATCTTAGTTACCTGGCCATGTTAGCACAGAGTCTTAAAATCACTGGACCTCCATGGAAGTCCCATATTTATTTTTGTATCGCTTTATCCCCAGAACAGAAAAGAGTGCTTCTCACATCCAGGTGTCTAATAAATATCTGTTGAATATGAATGAAAAGTAGTTCCCTGCCTTTATTCCTGAATATTGGAGGTAGTCCTGGGACTCAGCCCAGACAAAACTGTGAAATCCACTGGACTCTTGTTTTTGTCTTTTCTCCTGAGTGTTAGAAAATGGGTATACGTCCTTCTTCATTTAGTCTTTGAAGACACAATGGAAATAAAGAACAGAGAAGAGAAAGATAAGCAATGTGTAACCTGGTAGGGTAAGAGCCAAAAGGGAAAATGTGCCTTGATATATAAACGTGTCCATGAGTTTGTACACGTGCACACACATATTGAAGTATCTTCCCAGAGAGCTCAGGGATTTAGGAATTAAAAGGACTCCAAGGCTCTTTGGGGCCATGGTTGGGAGGGAAGATCCCTGTTGGAGGAAGAATTAGCCTCCAGGAAGCAAGCAGCATTCCTAGCTGGTCAACTGTTGGGTTGGCCAAAAGGTTCATTCAGATTGTCCATACCATTGTATGGAAAAACCCAAATGAATCTTTTGGCCAACTCAATCCTTGGGAAAGGCTGAACTTGGGTTGAATTTGGAATCAGCTCTTGAAACATCCCTCCACCTTTCTTGCCCCAACACTGTCCTTGAAAGGAAATGAGTTGTCCCTATTGGCTCAATTCCTTTTTCCATCTTTACGTCTCTTTTGTTTATTTGTTATTGGAGTATAGGGCTTCCCAGGAGGCTCAGTGGTAAAGATTCTGCCTGCCAATGCAGGAGATGCGGGTTTGATCTCTGGATAGGGAAGATCCCCTGAAACAGAGAATGGCAACTCACTCCAGTATTCTTGTCTGGAGAATCCCATGGACAGAGGAGCCTGGCGGGCTATAGTCCATGCGGTTGCAAAGAGCAGGACACAACTGAGTGTGCATGAATAGTGGCTTTACGATGTTGTGTTATTTTCTGCTGCAGCTGCTGCTAAGTCACTTCAGTCGTGTCCGACTCTGTGTGACCCCATAGACGGCAGCCCACCAGGCTCCCCTGTCCCTGGGATTCTCCAGGCAAGAACACTGGAGTGGGTTGCCATTTCCTTCTCCAATGCATGAAAGTGAAAAGTGAAAGGGAAGTCGCTCAGTCGTGTCCGACTCTTCGCGACCCCATGGACGGCAGCCTACCAGGCTCCTCCACCCTTGGGATTTTCCAGGCAAGAGTCCTGGACTGGGGTGTCATTGCCTTCTCCAGTATTACTTTCTGGTATATCACAAATACCTGTTGAGCTATATGGTAGCGCAGATGGTAAAGAATCTGCCTACAATGCAGGAAACCTGGGTTTGATCCCTGGGTTGGAAAGATCCCCTGGAGAAGTGCCTGGGAACCCACTCTAGTATTCTTGCCTGGAGAATTCCCACAAACAGAGGAGCCTGGCAGGCTACATTCCATGGGGTCACAAAGAGTTGGACACAACTGGGCAACTAAGCACACGTGTGTGTTTGTGTGTGTGTATTTATATATATATCCCCATTCTCTTGGGCCTCCCTCCTCTCCCATCCCTCCCCACCCCATTCTGATGTGATTTTCAGCTATAACCACAGGAGCAGAACCCTATGTGAAAAACTTCCAGTAGTCAGACACCCTGATGGCAGTGAAAACAGTATTTGGGAGAGTTCTTGACCAGGGGAAGAAGGAACACAATAAATACAGACTTCTCAGTAAGAAAGTATATTTTCTTTTCTGGTGCCTCCCCTCTCGCCAGATTTCTGCACTGGTAGGTATTTGCTTCCTGGATTAGTTTCCTGGGGCAGCTGTGACAAATGACTACATACTGGGACTTAAAACCGTCAGACTGAATTCTCTCTCAGTTCTGGAGGCTAGAAGTCTGATAGGGTGCAGGCAGGGTTAGTTTTCCTGGGGGCTCTGGAAAATGAGCTTGTCTCTTAGATTCTGGTGGTTTCTGACGATCCTTGCTGCCCTTGGGGTGTAGATACATCACTACAGACTCTGCCTCCATCTTCACAGGGGTATTATTCTCTCCGTATCTTTTTTTTATCACTTTCTTTTTTAATATTTATTTATTTGACTGTACAGAGTCTTAGATGCAGCATCAGGACCTCTAATCTTGGTGGTGGTGTAGGAGATCTTCTGGGATCTTCAGTTGTGTCCTGCAAACCCTGAGGTGGGGCATGTGGAATCTAGTTCAACACTGAGGATCACACCCGGGCCCCCTGCGTTGGGAGCATGGAGTCTTAGCCACTGGACCACCAGGGAAGTCTCTCTCTCTCTCTATCTTGATATGTCTGAATTTTGGCTCTTACAAGAACATGAATCATTGGATGAGGGTCAGCCTCAATCCAGTAATGCCTTGTGTTAATCTTCTTGGTCACAGTGTGTCTGCAATGACCCTATTTCCAAATAAGGTCACATGTACAGGTTATGTGTGGGCTTGAAATTTGGAAAGGGGGCCACTTTTGAACTCAGTTCACTTTCCACTCCCCCTTGACATATTAATAATCTTTTATTTTTAAGCACACAGACATCATTAGAAATAAATTTCAGAGCCAGGCTGGCTGAAAGAGGGCCATTTCAAGGAACAGCTGTGACTGTAGGATGGTTTAAAACAGAAATTCTGAGCTGAAGAGGGGAAGCTTTGTTTCCTACCTTTTGTATTATGGATGAATATGGAGAATGTTTCAGCTGCACTGTGGGTTAATGGCTGGTGTGGGGCCTTAACAAGCTTTTATAGCATCTTAAGGTGGGAAAGCATCTGGGTTCCAAACACGTGTTACTTTGAAATTTCACTTATTTATGAGATGGATACTACCTATGTCTGTGCACTGATATTTACAGCTCTTTAGTTTCAGAATAGCTTACACACTAGTTATCTCCACCAACATTTGTGTTTTTGTTGAAGGGCAGGTCGATCTAGAGGAGAAAGCTGTGAGAGAGACGGATACAGATAGGGAAAGAAGGTGAAAATGTTCATACCTTCTGTGGTCAGGGTCTTTTGGAGGGGCATGTCTGCCAGTGCCTGTCATGGGGTCTTCAGATTGCAAGGTATTTTTGTGCTTACTGACCTCTTAGTCATGCGAGTATCCTAATGTTAATGACTCTTCAGAATGACAGTAACTGGAAACTGCTTGGAAAGTGATCAGTTATGTAATCGTCACTGTGAAATATCATCAGTCAAAGTTACCTTCTCTGAGCAGGGATGTTCCACGCGCTCCACTGCACCCTGGTTCCCGTCCTGCCCACCTCCTGTGGGGTCCCAGAGGTCATCACTAGAAGGAGTTGTGACTGGTGGGGTCCAGTCACAACTGGTGACTGATCCAGTCAGAACTAGTAGCTGATGTACCAGCTGGTTTTGTCCTGCAGTGGAATAGGAGGTCTCCTACTTGGCACATTGAAAGGAACCTTGGGAGGACATCTTATTTTCACAAGACACCTCTGTCTTCTCTCTGTAAGATAGAACATACTTGGCATCTAACTCTATCTAGATGACCAGACAAGGTGCTTTGCATAAGAATAAAAAGAGTGCCTCTGTGTGCCAGGCACTGTGTTAAGTAATCTTTTCTGTTTTTAATTTAATTTGCAGAAGATTGCTATGAGATGCTAGAAAGCTCTTGGTATTTTCATGTCCATCTTATAGGAACTTGTCCAAGCTTTCAGATCATGGAGTCAATCAAACTTAAAGGTTAGACTTTTCCTCTCTTTGGTAGTTGGTGTTTCTTTTTAGTGAGATGATAGGATTGGTTAGCTTCTGCAAAGGCTTTCTGGAAGCTTGGGACCCATAGACCAGCAATAACATATCTTCTTATTTTGCTGCCTGACAGTCTGCCCTGAGAAATAGTTTTTTTCATTGAAATCTCTTCCAGCTGATATGCTAATCCAAAAGGTGTTGTAATTGCTGTGTTTCGTTGTTTGAAATAGATCATCTGGCGATAAAACTTACGAACACAGAGGGAATAGAGGCTCTGGGAGTAGGGCAGTCCTGGAGCCCCTATCCTCCCAGGGACCAGGAGCCTAGGTTAGATGTAATCTTAGGAAACAGGAAGTACTGAATGTCTTCAGTTACAGAGAGGATGCCTTGGAGGGGAAGGAAAGGGGGCATATGAAGAGGAGAGAATACAAGTAGTCTCCACCCTTATTACAACTTTCCCCACATTTGGCCATGACCCCGAAAGACATCATTGTCATAATGGGCCCCAGGTTATATCCTCATAAGTGGGTAATGATGTCTGTATCACCGGGTTCTCTCTCCTGGGATATAGTCGTGGAGTCTGGAAATGGTAGAGAACTGAAAATTCTTAGTGTGGCATAATGGAGGGAAAGTAACAAGTTTGGAGTCAAACTGCAGTCCGATCCTGACTGGCACCTCCTAACACTAGGACCTATGGCAAATACTGGCCACCCGGAACCTCAGAGGCCTCATCTGAAAACAGGAACAACACATTTCCTGTTGGATTGCTCCAAAGAAGAAGAAAACCCAAGAATATGCAAGGCATCTAGCACAGTTTCTAATGCTAAATAAATAGTAGAGAGGATCGTGGCTTCAGTTCTTCCTTCTCATGTTCTTCTGTTTTAAAGCATCGTGAACTTTGCTTCTCAGAGGAAGATGTAGGGTTCTATTGCAGTTGAGGATGCAGATTGAAATTGAAAACCTTTGCGGTTTGTAGCACACTTTCAGCCCCATGAAGAAGGATGCTGCTTGGACCACCCCTCCTTTCCCCAGGCAGTCCATGAGCTCTTCCTCCAAGCCTGTGCCTTTTTCTTGCCTTTCAAGTTCGTCAGAGGATGAAGCACCAGAATGCTTCCTGTCTTCCTCTCTTGTTATCTAATGCGTATAATCTCTGATGGGCTTCCCTGGTGGCTCAGTGGTAAAGAATCTGCCTATGAATGCAGCAGATAAGGTTTCCATCCCTGGGTCAGGAAGACCCCTGGAGAAGGAAATGGCAGCGCACTCCAGTATTCTTGCCTGGGGAAACCCATCGACAGAGGAGCCTGGCAGGCTGCAGTCCATGGAGTCACAAAAGAGTTGGACAGGACTTAGCATCTGAGCACACACGATCTAGTGCATGGAGGAAATAAATGGCTATTTTGGTTATTTACAGAAGCTGGTAACTATCTGAGGTTTTACCGTATCCCCTGGGGAGTCTTATGAATGGCATTCAGTTTAGTTCCATCACTCAGTCGTGTCTGACTCTGTGCGACCCCATGGACTGCAGCATGCGAGGCTTCCCTGTCTATCACAAACTCCCAGAGCTTACTCAAACTCATGTCCATTGAGTCGGGGATTCCATCCAAGCATCTCATCCTCTGTGGTCCTCTTCCCCTCCCACCTTCAATCTTTCCCAGCATCAGGGTCTTTTCAGTGAGTCAGTTCTTCGCATCAGGTGGTCAAAGTATTATACTTTCAGCTTCAGCATCAGTTCTTTCAATGAATATTCAGGACTGATTTCCTTTAGGATGGACTGGTTGGATCTCCTTGCAGTCCAGGGGACTCTCAAGAGTCATCTCCAACACCACAATTCAGAAAGCATCAATTCTTCAGCACTCAGCTTTCTTTATTGTCCAATTCTCACATCCATACATGACTACTGGAAAAACCACAGCCTTGACTAGATGGACCTTTGTTGGCAAAGTAACGTCTCTGCTTCTTAATAAGCTCTCTAGGTTAGTCATAGCTTTTCTTCCAAGGAGCAAGCGTCTTTTAATTTCATGGCTGCAGTCACCATCTGCCGCGATTTTGGAGCCCCCCAAATAAATTCTCTTACTGTTCCCATTGTTTCCTCATCTATTTGCCATTAAGTGATGGGACTGGATGCCATGATCTTCATTTTCTGAATGTTGAGTTTCAAGACAACTTATTCACTCTCCTCTTCTACTTTCAACAAGAGGCTGTTTAGGTCTTTGCTTTCTGAGAAGTGTGGTGTCATCCACATATCTGTGTATCTGAGAAATATTGATATGTCTCCTGGCAATCTTGATTCCAGCTTGTGGCTTATCCAGCCCAGCATTTTGCATGATGTACTCTGAATATAAGTTAAATAAGCAGAATTACAGTATACAGCCTTGACATACCCCTTTCCCAATCTGGAACCAGTCTGTTGTTCCATGTCCGGTTCTAATTGTTGTTTCTTTATCTGGATACAGATTTCTCAGGAGGCAGGTCAGGTGGTCAGATAGTCCCATCTCTTTTAAGAATTTTCCAGTTTGTTGCGATTCACACAGTCAAAGGCTTTGGCATAGTCAATAAAGCAGAAGTAGAAGTAAATGTCTGAAACTCTCTTGCTTTTTAATGATCCAAGGGATGTTGGCAATCTGATCTCTGGTTCCTTTGCCTTTTGTAAATCCAACTTGAACATCTGGAATTTCATAGTTCACATACTGTTGAAGCCTGGCTTGGAGAATTTTGAGCATTACTAGCGTGTGAGATGACTGCATTTGTGGGGTAGTTTGAGCATTCTTTGGCATTGCCTTTCTTTGAGACTGGAATGAAAACGGACCTTTTCCAGTCCTGTGGCCACTGCTGAGTTTTCCAAATTTGCTAGCATATTGAGTGCAGCACTTTCACAGCATCATCTTTCAGGATTTGAAATAGCTCAACTGGAATTCCATCACCTCTACTAGCTTTGTTCATAGTGATGCTTCCTAAGGCCCACTTGACTTCACATTCCAGGATGTCTGGCTCTAGGTGAGTGATCACACCATTGTGGCTATCTGGGTCATGATGATCTTTTTTATATAATTCTTCTGTGTATTGTTGCTACCTTTTCTTAATATCTTATGCTTCTGTTAGGTCCATACCATTTCTGTCCTTTATTGTACCTGTCCTTACATGAAATATTCCCTTGGTATCTCTAATTTTCTTGAAGAGATCTCTAGTCTTTCCTATTCTGTTGTTTTCCTCTCTTTGTTTCCCCTGATCACTGAGGAAGGCTTTCTCATCTCTCTAGCTATTCTTTGGAATTCTGCATTCAGATGGGTATATCTTTCCTTTTCTCCTTTGCCCTTAGCTTCTCTTCTTTTCTCAGCTTTTTGTGAGGCCTCCTGAGGCAACCATTTTGCCTTTTTGCATTTCTTTTTCTTGGGATGGTCTTGATCACTGCTTCCTGTACAATGTCACAAACCTCTGTCCATAGTTCTTCAGACACTCTGTCTATCAGATCTAATCCCTTGAATCTATTTGTCACTTCCACTGTATAATCAGAAGGGATTTTATTTACCCTTCTGAATAAACCATTGATAAACCACTGAATGGTCTAGTGGTTTTCCCTGCTTTCTTTAAGTCTGAATTTGGCAATAAGGAGTTCATGATCTAAGCCACAGTCAGCTCCTGGTCTTGTTTTTGCTAACTGTATAGAGCTTCTCTATCTTTGACTGCAAAGAATATAATCAATCTGATTTTGATATTGACCATCTGGTGATGTCCATGTGTAGAGTTTTCTCTTGTTTTGTTGGAAGAGGGTATTTACTATGACCAGTGTGTTCTCTTGGCAAAATTCTGTTAGCCTTTGCCCTGCTTCATTTTGTAATCCAAGGCCAAGTCAATTTGCCTGTTACTCTATGTATCTCTTGATTTCCTACTTTTGCATTCCAGTCCCCTATAATGAAAAGGGCCATCTTTTTTGGATGTTAGTTCTTCAAGGTCTTCATAGAACCATTCAACTTCAGCTTCTGCAGCACTATTGGTTGGGGAACTATGAAACTATGAGCCATGCCTTGCGGGGCCACCCAAGATGGACAGGTCATGGTGGAGAGTTCTGACAACATGGGCCACTGGAGAAGGAAATGGCAAACCACTTCAGTATTCTTGCCTTGAGAACCTCATGAACCGTATGAAAAGGCAAAAATATAGGACACTGAAAGATAAACTTCTCAGGTTGGTAGGTGCCCAGTATGCTACTGGAGAGCAGTGGAGAAAAAACTCCAGGAAGAATGAACAGACAGAGCCAAAGCAAAAACCACACACAGTTGTGGATGCGACTGGTGACGGTAGTAAAGTCTGATGCTGTAAAGAACAACATTGCATAGAAACCGGGAATGTCAGGTCCATGAATCAAGTTAAATTGGAAGTGGTCAAACAGGAGATGGCAAGAGTGAACATCAACATTTTAGGAATCAGTGAACTAAAATGGGTGGAAATGGGTGAATTTAACTCAGATGACCATTTTATCTACTACTGTAAGAATCCCTTAGAAGAAATGGAGTTGCCCTCATAGTCAACAAAAGAGTCTGAAATGCAATACTTGGATGCATTCTCAAAAATGACAGAATGATCTCTGTTCGTTTCCAAGACAAACCATTCAGTATCACAGTAATCCAAGTCTGTGCCCCAACCAGTAATGAATGGCATTATTGTTACTAAAAACACTTGGGTATATAAACTTTTTTTATCACCCAAAGTCCATAGTTTACATTAGGGTTCATTCTTAGTGTTTTACATTCTGTGGGCTTGGACAAATTAATAATGAGACATATCCATCACTGGGCTTCCCAGATGGTGCTAGTGGTAAAGAACCCACTTGACAATGCAAAAGACAGGAGACGTGGGCTGGATCGCTGGGTCAGGCAGATCCTCTGGAGGAGGGCATGTCAACCCCCTCCAGTATGCTTGCCGGGAGAATTCCCATGGACAGAGGATTCTGGCAGGTGCAGTCCATAGGGTCACAAAGGGCTGGACAGGGCTGAAGTGAGTTAGCACACATGTACGCATGTATTCACCATTATCGTATCACACAGAGTCTTTTCTCTGCCCTAAAAATTGTCTGTGCTCTGTCTGTTCATCCCTCCCTCCCCACAATGTCTGGAAACCTCTGATTTTTTTTTTTAACTGTCTACATGGCTTTTCCTTTTCCGGAATGTCATATAGTTGAAACCATATAGCATGTAGCCTTTTCAAATTGGTGCCTTTCACATAGTAATATGTGTTTGAGCTTCCTCCATGTCTTTTCATGACTTAATAGCTTATTGCTTTTGTAGCATTGGATAATATTCCATTGTTTGAATGAACCCGGTTTATTTATTCATTCACCTACTGAAGGACATCAAGGTTGCTTCCAAGATTTGGTAATTCTGAATAAAGCTGATATAAATATCCACGTTGGGGTTTTGTGTGGCCGTAAATTTTTAGCTTATTTGAGTAAATAACAAGGAGTACTGTTGCTGGATCGTGTGCTAAGAGTGTGTTCAGTTTTGTAGGAAGCTTCCAAACAAAAATATGTAATGCTTCATGAATTTTTGCATCACCGTTGCACAGGGTCATGCTAATCTTCTCTGAATCATTCCACATTTAGTATGTGTGCTCGCATGCTAAGTCCCTTCAGTCGTGTCTGATGTTACACAGCGCTGTGGACTGTTCCCTGCCAGACTTCTCTGTCCATGGGGATTCCCCAGGCAAGAATCCTGAAGTGGGTTGTTTTGCCCTCCTCCAGGGGATTTGCCTGATACAGGGATCGAACTCGCATCTCTTAGGCCTCTTGCATTGGCAGGTGAGTTCTTTACCACTAGCGCTACCTCCAAAGCAAGCCTGATATATAAACTTGAAAGTACTCACCAGGCAGCAGACATAGGTTTAAATGAAATAATTAGTTGTATGCTTTTCTGAAAATACCTGGAATGTGAACAGATGATAATTCAGCCTTTTCTAAACGCCATGAGCTCATCCCATTGTGAGATGTATTAGAATGCATTTGTCACTACAGTTGCTTTTAACCTCAACCTTGGGGCAGTTCTAACTAAAGATGGCCACTTTTTAGTGTTTGACACTGCTGTTTAGCTAAAACCAATTTGCTCTTTTCAAAACAATTCGTTATCCCACACTGCACTTTTTTATACTCCCCAATTAAATGCAAAATCTATCTTTCATAAAAGTTAGAAATTATGTCCAATGAAAATCCGACATTTTAATGGTTTTCCACAGATTAAAATTGTAGAGTTCTCAATAAACCCTGATTTACTGATGTTGGTTGTAAAATGGTTATTGCTGTTAATAAAGCCTGTAAATCTTAACAGGTTATATTTGCCTTGGACAATAAAACTTGCCATAAAGGCTTAGTGTCTAAGGCTAATTCTGTACACATCAAGGTAAACAACCTCCTCAAAATAATTCAATGTCTGAGAATTAAAAGCCAAAGGCAAGCAACTAACAGATTGTAGCCTTGAGCCACTGCATGCTGAGCAATCTTATTGTTTTTATGTCACTGAGGAATCAAGATGGTGCTAGAATTAGAAAGGTGAAGGTCAAGGGGCCATGTCTTGGCTATTACAAATAGTGCTGCTATGAATATAAGGATGCTTGTATGTTTGGCATTATAGCTTTCTCCAGATAAATTGGCATGAGTGAGATTGCTGGATCGTATGGCCCTCTATTTAGTTTTGGTGAACCTCCATGCTGTTTTACGTAGGGAATGGATTACATATGCACAATGGACTACTACTCAGCCATAAAAAAGAGGGAAATAATGCCATTGGCAGCAACTTAGATGGACCTAGAGATGATCATACTAAGTGAAGATGTGATATCTCTTATATGTGGAATCTAAAATATGACACAAATGGATTTTATCTACAAAACAGAAACAGACTCACAGAGCGAAGAGATCTGTAGTTGCTGTGGGGGAGGGGAGGATTGGGAGCTTGGGGATTATAGATGCAAACTGTTACATTTAGAATGGATAAACAGCTGCTGCATAGTACAGGAAACTATGTTCAGTGTCCTGTGATAAACTATAATGGGAAAGAACAAGAAAAAAGAATACGTGTGTGTATGTGTATAACTGAATCACTTTGCTATAAAGCAGAAATCAATTATACTTCCAATTTAAAAAAAAGGTCAAGGGCTTTAGTCAATGAAGTGTAGCTTGGAGAAGGTCCCCTTCTCTCTGTTGACTGATGAGTAAGTAGGTTGACATGCTTGTGTAACAAGATGAGGTCCCAGGAACAGAATGAAAGAATGAAAGTATGTCAGAGTCACACCTGTGTTCGAAAACAAATCACTGGTGAGGGCTGGGGCAGGAGGGTGGATTTAGGGAAAGTGTTAGTTACTCAGTCGTGTCCGACTCTTTGTGACCCCATGGACTGTGGCCCACCAGGCTCCTCTGTCCATGGAATTCTCCAGGCAAGAATACTGGAGTGGGTTGCCATCTCCTTCTCTAGGTGCAGTTAGGGAAAGGAGATCATTTTTTCCTTCCAGATGCCCATATGGAAGTCAAAGGTTTTTAAAGAAGCTCTGTTAAACTTGGTGAATATTTGTCCTACTTTCTTATGTTCAGGGAATTTCTTTTAAAGTCTCACCTCCCTAAGGTGAAAGCTGCAAAGCTTACTTTCTAGTCTTTGTGGCTAGGCCCACTCATCAGGTGTGCTCACCCAAGGTGGGATGGAGTGTTGAGCAACATGATGAGGTACTGGTATGGACATCCATCTCTGGAGAGGGTGGCGGCGGAGGTGCTGCCGCAGAACTGGCGAGTCCTATGGCTGGGAGCCATGTCAATGTCATGGGTTTAGAACTGCGAGGACGCTGCCACATGACTCTCCATTTCCCTATGATGTGGTTGCTTATTGTTCCGTTTGACTGCCTGTTATGAATCTTCCTGGTGGCTTAGACGGTAAAGCGTCTGTCTGCAATGCGGGAGACCTGGGTTCAATCCCTGAGTCGGGAAGATCCTCTGGAGAAGGAAATGGCAATCCACTCCAGTACTATTGCCTGGAAAATCCCATGGACAGAGGAGCCTGGTAGGCTACAGTCCATGGGGTCACAAAGAGTCGGGCATGACTGAGCGACTTCACTTTCACTTTCACTATGTATCTTTGACTTTACTGGAGATTCTAGGCAATTCTGTGTGTGTGTGTGTAAGTCACTTCAGCTGTGTCTGACTCTTTGGGACCACATAGACTGTAGCCTGCCAGACTGCTCTGTCCGTGGGGATTCTCCAGGCAAGAATACTGCAGTGAGTTGCCATGCCTACCTCATGTGTCTGTTGCACAGTGGTAAGCGCGTTTGGCTTTTAACCTAAAGGTTGGTGGTTCGAGCCCACCCTGGGACATTTCCTAACCTTTGGGGCTTCCCTTGTGGCTCAGCTGGTAAAGAATCTGCCTGCAATGCAGGAGACCTGGGTTTGATCCCTGGCTTGGGAAGATGTCCTGGAGAAGGGAAAGGCTACCCACTCCAATTTTCTGGCCTGGAGAATTCCATGGACTATATATAGTCCACGGGGTCACAAAGAATCAGACACAACTGAGCGACTTTCACTTCACTCCCCTTCTTCCAGAGAATCTGCCCGACCCAGGGATTGAACCTGCATTCTCTTAGATATCTTGCATTGGCAGGCAGAGTCTTTAAAACTAGCACCACCTGGGAAGCCCTGGAAGAACTTTATTAGAGATATAATCTTTAATAAAATCCTTTTCTACCTAAACAAGTCAGAGCAGAGTTGGTTGCTTGCAGTAAAGAATCGTGAGGGTGACTCTGTGTGTGCCCTGTCTTACTACTTGAAGGATGCCTTTGATGAGTACCTAAAAGTGTCCCCTAGAACCAAGCAAGTCACTATGAGCTAAAGGCTCTTTGAGGGCTGTTGATCTCTTTTTGTTTATCTGTAAAATAAGGAATGGGGCTGGAAACTCCTACGGCCCCTTTTGTATCTCCGATTATTCCTGTTGTATAAATAATAGAATCAGCGTACTATCAGATGTGTTTTAATAACTCTGTTAGACTGGTGCAGACAGTTTTTAAGTCAGAAGCCCTTTTCCCTTCTCCCCTGTGAGGATATTCTTAATGAAAGGTTCATTTATTTCAAATTTGTTCATTGCCATAAAACCCAGGAGAGAATCTTATGACATTGAACTGTTTCGTACAAGAATCACTAGACTATTGTGTTTAACCTCAATCAAACAGACTAGGAAATGAGGATTTTATTTTTAAAAAGATTCTTAATAATCCACTGGAGAAACATTGAGATGCCCAAGTTCTGAAGCGGTGGACCTTAGGTATAAATAATTAATTTGGTGCAACCAAAGCAGAGAGAGAATGTCTAATAGTCCAGATAAACTTTGCTTTGAGGAGACTGACAATGAAGACCTTTGCAGAAAGCGACATTTGATTAGAATGTATAATATTGTAATAGAAACCTAGTGGGCTCTTAGAAAAGGGAATGTTGAATTGGTTAAATACTAGTAATTAAGTGCCAGTAAATTACTTCTCTAAAAACATTCCTGTAAAAAGAAATTTGCTATCGTAAGAGAGATGGGAAAATGAGGTTAATATAAGTTATTTAAAAAGTGAATGTCTGCAGCCCGAAAACCCTCATCATTAATACAGGTCCCTAAATCAATCTTATTAATGGACTGACTTTTACCACGTCCTTATCTGAGAAGCTCTGGTTCCTCACTGAGGAAGTAAAGAAGCCATCTAAAGCTCCTGATTTGTATTTATTTCCTTTTTTTTTTTTTTCTTGTTCTTTATTCCTGGAGGGGGTGAAATATGGAAGATGGAATTACATTTCTCAAAGCCAAGGGTAGAGAAAGTGATGGAGTGGCAAAGGCAGTGTCTTGACTCTTCCTTTTTTTTTCCTGCATTCTTCTAGGTCAGCCCTACAGGCTCGACTTCCTTTCTTTTTGCTACTTTCTGGCTGTATTATTTACAGCCCCATCTCTTTGTTCCCCCATTTTTCTTTGTCTGGAAGGTCCTTGACATCCCCCATCTATCTGCCCTTTACACAGTCTGGGAGAAGCTTTTTTAACCCAGCCAAGTCGAACTTGCTCCTGGCCATCCCAGGTGACACTGACTTTGCTTTCTTAGAAATATCTACTTTAATCAGTGTGGCCTGGGCAAGTTAAGGGCCGCAGTTTCTCCTTTCCTCTAAACACTTTTAATTTTTTAATATTTATTGGCATATTGTTGATTTACAATGTTGACACGTTTCAGGTATATAGCCAGGTGAATCAGTTATACACATATCCACTCTTTTTTAGGTTCTTTTCCAACACAGGTCATTGCATAGCGTTGAGTAGAGTTCCCTGTACTACACAGCAGGTTCTTATTAGCTGTCTGTTTTGTGTATAGTAGTGTGTATGTTTATAGCATAACGCTATGAACGTTTTTTTGGTTTCTCTTTCTTGCCCTACTTCTTGTATTAACTTCTTATGACCTTATGTCATATTTCCTTGAGCTAACTCCCTTCAGGATGGGAAATGCAAATGATGCTTTTCAGGATCCTTTTATACCCTACCCCTCCCACCCTCATCCTCCCCATCCCTTTCACAACCCCCCTCCTACTCCCCTCACTCGTACCTTAGCAGATAACACTTGGCTTCTGGCAATAGTCTGGAAGCCTCTGTGACTTAGTGGATGAATATCCACACGACTGCTTTTTGGCATGCATACGTGCGTGCTAAGTCGCTTCAGTCATGTTAGACTCTTTCCACTCAATGTGCTATAGCCCACCAGGCTTCTCTGTCTATGGGATTTCCCAGGCAAGAATACTGGAGTCGGTTGCCATGCCCTCCTCTAGGGGATCTTCCCGACCCAGGGATCAAACTTGTGTCTACTAAGGCTCCTGTGCTGCAGGCAAATTCTTTACAGCTGATCCACTGGGGAAGCCCACTCTCTGATATACATGATAATAAACGCTTAAATTCAAACGATCACTTTCAAATTTACAAAGATTTTTCACATATATTGACTCATTTGATCCTTAAAGCTACTATCTGTGAGAAGGCAAATACAGGAATATCTCTGTTTTATGGAATCGTTGATTCTGTGGATAATTTCATGGAGAAACTACTCCATCGCCAAGATTCATTGTATATGCACTCAATGCCGGGTACTCATCACTGAATCCTTCCAGCAACTTTCTGGTGACAGTTACATGCCAGTGTTATAAATAAAGAAACCGAGGCACAGAATGATTAAGCAGCTCACTGAGTGATTAAGCCACTCATTGAATCCAAAAAGCCTGGATTCGGAGGCTGTTCTCTTAAACTCAACCTGATGAAGCTTCTTTATATGTTGGATGTTGTATGCTGAGCATGAGCCGAGTAAGATAAGAAGCCTGTCGTTTTCTCACCTGCCATCTTATTTCATGCATGTGCTACTAAGAGTGTGAAAGCAAGATTATGACATAAGTTAACCTGTCTGTGTGTGCACACATGCCAGCCTTCTGCTTTTGCTTTTTCTCCATTTCTGTTTTTTTTTAAATTTATTTCACTGAAGTATAGTTGATTTACAACGTTGTGTTACTTTCTGCTGTACAGCATGGTGGTTTCATGTATATACATATATGTGTACCATATGGGCTTCCCTGCTGGCTCCGAGGTTAAAGCGTCTGCTTGCAATGCAGGAGACCTGGGTTCGATCCCTGGGTCGGGAAGATCCCCTGGAGAAGGAAATGTCACTCCACTCCAGAATTCTTGCCTGGAGAATCCCATGGACGGAGGAGCCTGGTGGGCTACAGTCCACGGGGTCGCAAAGAGTTGAACACGACCGAGTGACTTCACTTCACTTCAGATGATGTCTCTTAGACGTGTAATCTAAAACATGACACGGATGAACTTATCTATGAAACAGACTCACAGACATGAAGGACAGACTTGCGGTTGCCAAGAGGAAGGCGGTGAGGGAGGGATAGAGCGGGGGTTTGAGAAGAGCAGGTGCAGAAGTATTATATTTAGGGAATAAGCCTCAAGGTCCTGTTGTATAGCACAGGGATATCCTTCAATATCCTGTGATAAACCACAATGGAAAAGAATATGAAAAAGAATATATCTATGGTACATATGCATGTACATACATGAAACCGCCATCCTGTACAGCAGAAAGTAACACAACATTGTAAATCAACTATATTTAAATGAAACAAATTTTTAAAAAGACCAGAAATGAGTTTTTTCATAGATAAGTTCATCCATGTCGTGTTTTAGATTACACGTCTAAGTGACATCATATGGTTTCCACCATTTCTTTACTCTTGGCTATGATTCCATGGCTGGGTCTTACTATTCCCTGACTGCAGTGAAACTCCATCATTCAGTGGCCTTGAAATCTGCCCTGTTTTCAAGTTCCAGGAGTGCACTGGCAGAGTTGCTCAGTGCCGGTATCCACTTTGAATAAACTTTGATTGAATGGAGAAGCAGTTGGCGTCCTCCTCCCTCTCTTCCCCTCTTTCTTTTTTTTTCCCTGGTGGATTGCATCCTTTCTCCTTTCAGAATTTTCAGAGTCTGCTTAAGGTTTCTCAAATTGGGAGAAGAAGCAAATGGATCAAGAGGGAAGGCAATTTGGAGGGAAACAGGAGAACGTCAGTAGTTAATCAATCAATAGTAAACTCTGAGAGGAAAGCACATACACAAAGAAAATGCGTGATTTCTGAGTTAACAGAATGAAGGTGTGGAGCGATTTCTCTATCCTTCGCCTTCTTATGCAGTTGAGCAGCCATAAACAGTCTTTATATCTTGAATTATGCAGAAGTAAAAGCAGTTTGGGAGGCTTCCCCATAAAGAGCTGCGGTTCTGTAATTCAGCAGTAATGCTCCACGGGCATGAATCAAGAGCTCAGTCCCCATCCTGCTGAGACAGCATGGATTTTAATGCTTCTCTGAAGCACGCCACACGCCATCCTGACTCGCTTAGCCAATGTAGGCTGCCTTTGTATTTTAGGCAGAACTTTTTCAAACGTCAAACAGAAACCACCAACCGTAGCCATCACAGCTTCTCCTGGAACTCTTTCGCCATGATTCCCAAATCCTAATTGTCATCTGGTCTCTTGGAGAAGAGACCCGAGGGGTCTCTTTCTTTAGAGAAATGCCACCATCTCTAATACCTTTTGTTTGCTTTTTGTATTAATTTTTAATTGGCATAAAGTGGCTTTACAATGTTGTGTTAGTTTCTTGCCATACAGCGAAGTAAGTCAGTTATATGTATACATATATCCTCTCATTTTTATTATTTATTTATTTTTTTTTAATTAAAGGCAAACAGAGTGCATTGGAGGACCCGGAGCGGCGGGAACCCCACCCCAGAGCATCCCCAACCTGGGCGCGCAGAGGAGCCGCTTGCTCCGGAGCCCGGCGCGCGCGCTCGGGGCCGGGCCGGCGCCGCACGCGCACGCGCACGCGTACCCGCAGCCGCTCCCCCGCCCGCTCAATCCTCTCATTTTTAGATTTCCTTCCCAGCTGAGTCACCACAGAACATGAGGTAGAGTTCCCTGTGCTCTACAGCCTGTTCTCAGTTGTTGTTGCTGTTTAGTCACTGAGATGTGTCCACCTCTTTTGTGACCCCATGGGCTACGGTAGCCCACCAGGCTCCTCTGTCCATGCAGTTCTCCAGGCAAGAATACTGAAGTGGTTCGCCTTTCCCTTCTCCAGGGGATCTTCCCAACCCAGGGATCGAACTTGGATCTCTTGCATTGGCAGGCAGATTCTTTACCATTGAGCCATCGAGGACCCTCCTGTTCTCATTAATTATTTGTTTTATACGTGTGTGTTAGCTGCTCAGTCGTGTCCAGCTCTTTGCGACCCCATGGACAGCAGCCTGCCAGGCTCCTCTGTCCATGGGATGCTCCAGGCAAGAATACTAGAGTGGTCTGCCATGCCCTTCTCTGAGGTTTTATACATAGTGATATATATATATATATATGTCAGTCCCAATCTCCCAGTCATCCCACCCCTCCACATGATTTTTGTTTTTAGTTAACTGTGGGCAACGGAAAAAGTACACGAGTGCCCTGTGTGGCTTTTCACACAACTACTAGTCAGATAGAACCTGCCCGTTTCTCCTTCATGGGGTACTTACAGACCCACAGAATAAGCACCTGCCTGCAGGTACTATGGAGATAGGCCCGGCTGATCTTACAACAGTTTCACTTCAGATCCGCAGTCTGCGTTTGCTGCAGGAATCCTCGATGGCCTCTTTCATCGCCCTGTGTAGCTCTCACGCTTCTCCACTCTCTTAAACGTTAAGGAGCCGTGATCTTCCCACAGAGCTGTCTTAGGATCAGCACAGTCAGTACACTGAGCGCGAGAGCGACTTCATGAAACTCCCTGAGCCTCGGCTGGTGCAAGTCGTGGTGGCTTCCGCACCACAGATGACAGGCCCGCCGCCCCAGCTTAGCACAGCTCACATTAGCACATAACTCCGATACACTTGGCTTTGTCAGTTAAGCCTCCAAGAAAAAAAAACATCCAGCGTTCAAAGCCGAGCAGCTCATCATCCCCTGCCACGGTGAATTTTGATTTAAATGTAGTCGAGTCTCTCTTGGCTCTGGCTTAACTGAATTGGAACTGTTCTTTTAATTGTTGACTCAGTCTTGCCTTACAGATCTGGCTGTCAGTCCTCCATTAGAGTCTCTTCCTTGATGTGCTTATTCATCGTGCACGAGGATGCGCATCCTCCGTGGACACCAGCACCAGCCCTTGCTAGTCACACGTGATGGTTTAAATGTTGATTTCTGTGTGCAGGAAGTGCCACATAGGTGATTCAAGGGCTAGCTCCATAGTAGCCTTTGGAGATCACCTTTGCAGCGACAGCGTCCCCTTGATTATAAGGGCTTCCCTAGTGACTCAGATGGTAAAGAATCTGCCTGCAATGCAGGAGACCCAGGTTTGATCCCTGGGTGGAGATTCCCTGGAGAAGGGAATGGCTCTCCAGGTGGCACTAGTGGTAAAGAGCCCGCCTGCCAATGCAGGAGGCATAAGAGACACGGGTTCTGTCCCTGGATTGGCAAGATCCCCAGGAAGAGGGCATGGCAGCCCACTCCAGTATTCTTGCCTGGAGAATTCCAGGGACACAGGATCCTGGTGGGCTACAGTCCTTGGGGTCACAAAGAGTCGGACACAACTGAGCAGTTTATACTTTCCCTGTGGGAGGTAGCTGTGGCATGTCATGGCAAGGGAATGAAAGAGCAGGTCTGTCTAGTACCACACCAGTTTGACAGGAGCAGTCACTGGTACATCAGTTCTAGATGAGCCTATCAGTTTGATCTTTCCTTGTCATCTATGTAGTATTTGAAGTATTAATTACCTTAGTTACAATATCTGTGTATGTTTAGAAGGAGTAAAGTATTACGTGGTAGTGAACTTCCTACATTTGCTTGGGAAAATGTCTCCTTGATAGGCAGAGAAGTCACATTCTCATTTTTAATTATTCAAATATGATAATAGGTGATAGGAGTTGGTACTATAGAGGAGTGATGGTAATGACTGATCAAGAGAAAAGATAACAGAGAGAGCTCATGGGAAGAAAAGCCCTCAAGGGAAATGGAAGCTGACAAGCGCTAGATGACATTTATCTGTCATTTCACTCAATGCCATGATCCTTCAAGATGCAAAATCCCCAAGAACGACCGTGGCTCTTAGTTACCATATACTGAGGACCACAGGCCAGGCCCTCTGCTAGGCACTCGCCATCTGTCATCCTGTTTCATTCTCACAGCTGAGTTAGGCACTGTTGTTATTCTCATTTTATAGATGTCAAAATTGAAGCTGACGTTAAGTAGCTTTCCTGAAATTTCTCTGACAGTGAGGGGCCAAGTTCTCTTTGATTTCAAAGCCCAGATCTTGAGACAGCCATATAGTTCTTGTTTTTTTATCACGCGTCGTATGCTTGGTAAGTGAGGGAGTAGTGAGTCCAGCAGGGATGTATCCCATTCCAACATTGCATCCTCTGTTCCATCACAGGAGCCTCCAATGAGTGCCGGGTCAGCTCTGTTGGACCTGACATCAGAGTGTGATTTAAAGACAACTTATGGGCAGTCTCTTGCTTGGTCTAATAAGCTTACATCTCTTACTAGTTCAGTAGATGGCTTCTTTGCCTCAAGGAATGAGACCCAGTCTATATTGCTAACAAGCCCAAGCAGCCATCAAATGAAAGGAATATATAAATAACTATCTCAAGCAGAGTATGCGGCCTATTATAATGTAACAGTGTTAAAACAGAAGGGACATGATTATTTCTGTTGGCCAGAGTGATCACCCAAGAGTATGCCAAGTATAATTCCCGTAGAGGTTTTGAAGGATGAATAAGAGGTCACCATGGTGGAAAGTTACACAGAGTACTCAGGGTATAGGATCAGCTTGGTTAAAAGCAGGCACATGTCAAACACGTGGTTGGCCAGGAAGTACAGTGAGTTTTGTTTGAGAAAGCCTAAAGTACATAGGAGAGCCTCAATGGAATGGAGACTCATGGAAAGCCTGGTTGGCCATCTGAAAAATGTTGACTTTTTTCCTTAAGTTTTTTTAAAAAGTCTATTGAAGTATAGTTGATTTACAATATTGGATTAGTTTCAGACCTACAGCAAAATGATTTGGTCGTACATATTTATGTATATGTCTGTATTTTCCCCATCCTTTTGCATTTTACTTTATTACAAGATACTGAGTATCGTTCCCTGTGTTATGCAGTAAATCCTTGTCGTTTAGAGAAACTTTGACTCTTGCTCAGTGGTGACTGGGAGCCAGTGAAGGATTTGAATCAGAAGTAAGATGCTAGATTTATGTGCCTGTTTTTTCAGTGTCCTGCTATATTTAGTTCAAGAACCCAATCGTTAGACAGCAACAGGGAAGCACATAGGAAGTCATGAGTGTATGTATTTTTCCGTCATCATTCGAAGTGACCTTTCTAAAAAGCTATTGATTTGTTAATTAATAACTTCAGACTTGCAGAAACGTCCCAAAAGTAAGACCCAGAAATCCACAGAGGAGCCTGCTTTCAATAACGCTCTGCCAAGTGCTGGGAGCACCATGCCTCCACTGTCTGGGCAAGAGCAGGCCTGTCTTTCCAAGCCCTCTCGGCATTTCTGCTGCAGGGATCGCTTGGAGCTGGTGGGGGGAAGCGTTCACGATGTAGACATCTGTGGTCACCGGCCTTGATGCTGAAGCCTTTGGAGCACGATGGCTGTGACTCACTCCATTCACTCTGCCCAGCTCACCTCTTGGGCGCCCTTCTCCCCTCTGCTCAGAACAAAAGTAGCAGCAGAAGAGAGAGGTCAGGCAGCCTTGGGCCCTTCAATGCCCTGCACCAGGCCTTCACCTCTGCATTCAGTGAGGACTTCCCGAACGACGTGACAGCACCTTTGAAGGTCTCCTTTGCCTCCTTTGTACCTTGCTCCTCACTTTCCTTGAAACGACCTGAGTCCTGCTGTTTCCCAGAGGCTCTGAGTCCATTAGAAGCAGGCATGAAGCTCGGGATTGTCAGGCTTCCCCAGTCGTGAGAGTGCTTCATGAAAGCCTGGGTTCTGGGCTGACAAAGGACAGTGGAGTGTTGTTATTGTTTCCGCGAGGCTGGAGCTTTTCATCCAGACAGCGTAGGTATCCTCTCAAAGGCTCTTGGGTACCGCGGCTCTGGAGAGAGCTTTTGTTTTCTTCCGCTCACCTCTGCGACCAGCTCATCATGTGAAGTGAGCCTCTCCTTGCACCCTCCCCCGACCCTTTTCTCAGTTGGTATCTGCTTTTACCCTGTACGCACTTGTTCCATGGGCCTCAGTCAGGTAAGCTCCCTGATGCTATTCCAGCTCCCCTGATCTGCGTTCAAAGTGCCACAGCTATTCTTCCTTTCATTTGCTTGCTTTCAAGTCTGAAATTTTGCTCACATTCACTTCTGTACCTGGACCTAGTCATGCTCTGATTATGAGCTTTTCATCCCTGAGTTTTCCAGTTTCTCTTGCCTTCCTGGCTTCCAGGAGCAACTCCGTACCCCTGAAGAAACTGAGGGCAGCTTCCATCAAAGCTAATCTCCTTCCCTTTTGTGATACTTGGGTGGTCATTACTGAGGCTCCAAAGGGCACAAGACAGAGCTGGGATCTTAACCTCAACACAGTGGACATCTGTGGCTGGGTCTGCCTTTGCTGTGATGGTCTGTCCTGCTCCATGTAGGATGTTTATAGCAACCTGTTAGGTGATATTAGCACCTCACACCTCATTTTGTGACATCCAAAAATGTCTCCAGACATTGCCAAATTTGCCTGGTTGAGATTCCCTGATCAGTGTGTTGGTTCTAGTTTCAGTTCAGTTCAGTCGCTCAGTTGTGTCCATCTCTTTGTGACCCCATGGACTGCACCATGCCAGGCTTCCCTGTCCATCACCAACTCCCGGAGTTTACTCAAACCTCATGTCCATTGAGTCAGTGATGCCATCCAACCATCTTATCCTCTGTTGTCCCCTTCTCCTCCCGCCTTCAATCTTTCCCAGCATCAGGGTCTTTTCCAGTGAGTCAGTTCTTCACATCAGGTGGCCAAAGTATTGGAGTTTCAGCTTCAACATCAGTCCTTCCAATGAATATTCAGGACTAATTTCCTTTAGGATGGACTGGTTGGATCTCTTTGCATCTCACGAAGATGCTACTCACAGTGTCTAAGAGAGTGGCTGCCCCAAATTGGGTGCTCAAAGTTTTTTTCTGACTTGAGCCCAGCATCAACAGATAGTTGTTAACATATGCCCACTGACCTGGGATCATACAGTAGGTAGAGGAAACCGTGGCATATTCATCTCTTTATAGCCAGCCCTAAGCTGAGTACCTGGCATAGACTAGACACTCAAAAAGCATATCTTGAAGCCGTGTTTAAAGGAAAAGAGGAAGCAAAAAGTTCCAACAGAAATGACTGTTAGGTTCTGCAGATTCATCAGGGAGTTCTGTGTGTTGGGTGGGTGTGCTCTGAGCTGGGAAGGATGTGATGAAGCATATAAGAAGAGCTGGATAAAGAGGAAACCAGTGTGAGCGGCATGGTGAGTCAGGCAGCCGGAAGTTCTGTTCTCCAAAGAGACTGTCCTTATCCACACTCTGTTATTGTCTCAAGTAGCCCAAGTTACCCCACATGAAAAAAGTTAAAGCCACATTGCACAGGCCTTGAACCTATGGATCAAAAATGCAAGTCACGGATTAATTACACGTGGCCACGACCCTGCTGGGGAAATCACCTCTAAGTAGGATGATGGTACAATGTATTCCTGAAGGTTGCCTCAGTCTCTGCTAGGGCAAATCCAAGATGGACATACTTATCCCATAGCTTCACTGGACATGACTGTACAGGAAATGTGACATGTTAAATGCGGGAGGGGGCCCGGGTTTCAGACCCCCTTCTCAGCCTCATAATTAGGAAAGCTAAAATCCATTGTTTTGTTTTAATGACATCATTGTCTTTTCTACTTGAAAGGCAAGGGGCTGGGGAAAAGCAATCTTTGGGGGACTCTTAAAATCTACGGGAGGCATTATTCACTAAATCACTACATTTAAAAGCATGGATCTTGGAATAAAGCATAAGTCAGATAAGAGTTGAGTCCAAGCATCTCCTTTTATTAGCTGTTTGATCTTGGCCTAATTCTGGGAGTTTTCTGAACTTCCTGGTTTTCATGGCAAAATGGGATAATAAGACCTCATAGAGATGCTGTGAAGCCTCATTCACCTGAGATCACATCATTATAACATTTACCTGAGTTCCTGGCACTTAGCACAATAAATGTTATAACTAATAGTGGTTGTGTTTAGATGATAAGCTCCATTCACATTTTACTGCTCTATTTTACTATGTCTCCATAGTGTATGACTGGGGAGCCGGCTCTGCCTCTGTGGTGGTCTCACCTTGTGAATACGCTATTGACGTGAAGCTGTGTTGAAGTTTGCATCTGCTTTTATGGGATCCACAATTATGTGATCCCATTTCATCCCCATCCCAATTAACCTCTTCTCATCATAGTCCCTACTAGGCTAATGCATATTTTCCAAGTGGCTGTGATCTCCCTCAGTTTTCAGGATGCAGAGACTGTGGGAATCATGTGTTCTCAGTGACGAATTCATTTATTTTTCAAAGCAAAACAGTGAAGCATGTGAACAACTTGATTCTGTCATTGGAAGTGCTCTGTACCAGTCAAGGTGGGAGATCAGGATCAATATGACGAATGGATCTGAGCTCCAAGTGGTAGAATCAGCAAAGAGGATAAATTACCACCTCCCTCCTGCCTCTCGGATGGTAATTTCTTCTCACTGTCTCATCTGTGATGGCCAACGTTGTGTTTGCCACAGCGGCTATCAGACCAATCACAAACCACACCTGGGGAGCATTTGGTCAATACATCCAGTGTTTCAAGTTCGGAGTCATTTTATGTTTGTTTGTTCCCCTTATTACTTTCTCTGGCTGAGTAAAATCTCTATTACTTTGGACTCAGGAACAGAGAATGGACTGTGAACACCCGAGGCATGCATTTTATTTTATTTTTTTTTTGTGATGACTTCATTATTCCCTTATGCCTGAGTTTTTCCCAAAATTTTGTGTTGTTTTTTTTCCCCTTTTTCTTTCTTCATCATCATCTTCTTTGGCTTGCCCATTTGTGGAGTCCAGCTGCATGGAAGTGACCTGATGCCAGGGTTTGGCCTCTGTTCATCAGAACAGCAAAGGACTCCCAGACTTCTGGATTTCATAGACAATATTAATCCCCTCCCCTCTCTGTGAGAGAATGAGCTGAGTGTTGGTGGCTTTTTATTTTTTTCCAGGAAAGGATGTTAAGACATAAGAACCTTTTTCTTTTTTTCTTTTTTGGCTGCACTACACAGCATGTGGGATCATAGTTCCTTGACCAGGGATCAGACCCCCAGCCCCCTGCATTGGAAGAGTGGAGTTTTAACCACTGGACCACTGGGAAAGTCCCAAGAGCTATCTTCTATAACTATTATTTCATTTAGAAAAAGGAATTTCACAGCAACATACAATCACAGAACTATACATTTTATTTTTTTCACTGAAATATTTACAGTATTGTGTTAATTTCTAGTATACAGGAAAGCGATTTGTATATATACACACACACTCACACACACACATAGACACACATGTTCTTTTCCATTATGACTTATTATAGGGTATTGAATATAGTGTTCTGTGCTATACAGTAGGTCCTTGGTTTTTATTTCATATCTACTAGTGAAGTCGCTCAGTCGTGTCTGACTCTTTGCGACCCCATGGACTGTAGCCCACCAGGCTCCTCCCTCCATGGGATTCTCCAGGCAAGAGTACTGGAGTGGGTTGCCATTTCCTTCTCCAGGGGATCTTCCAAGCCCAGGGATTGAACCCAAGTCTCCAGCATTCCAGGCAGATGCTTTAACCTCTGAGCCACCAGGGAACCCCATATATATTAGTAGTAGCTTCTATCTGTTAATCTCAAATGCCTAATTTATCCCTTTCCCACCCACTTTCCCCTTGGGTAACCTTAAATTGTTTCTTCTGTGTCTGGGGACCAATTTGTGTTTTGTATATAACTTCATTCATGTCATATTTTTTAGATGCCGCATGTGAGCAATGTTATAGTGGTTTAGTCGCTCAGTCCTGTCCAGCTCTTTGCGACCCATGGACTGTAGCCTTCCAGGCTCCTCCTCCCTTGGGAATTTTTCCAGGCAAGAGCACTGGAGTGGGTTGCCATTTCCCTCTGCAGGGAATCTTCCCAACCCAGGAACTGAACCCAGGTCTCCTGCACTGCGGGCAGATTCTTTACTGACTGAGCTACCAGGGAATCCAGTATGATTTTCGTTTGTCTTTGACTGACGTTACTTAGTGTGATCATCTCTCTGTCCATCCATGTTGCTGCAAGTGGCATTATTTCATCCAGAATTACACATTTTAAATAAACTTAGCTTTACAGACCAATTTTTTAAATTAATCTATTTATTTTAATTGGAGTCTAATTACTTTACAATATTGTAGTGGTTTTTAGCTTACATTGACATGAATCAGCCATGGGTGTACATGTGTCCCCCATCCTGAACCCCCCTCCCTCCTCCCTCCCCATCCCACCCCTCAGGGTCTTCTCAGGGCACCGGCCCTGAGCACCCTGTCTCATGCATTGAACCTGGACTGGCAATCTGTTTCACATATGATAATATACATGTTTCAATGCTATTCTCTCAAATCATCCCACCCTTGCCTTCTCCCACAGAGTCCAAAAGTCTGTTCTTTATCTCTGTGTCTCTTTTGCTGACTTGCATATTATCTCATCATTACGATCTTTCTAAATTCCTTATATATGCATTAATATAGTACATTGGTGTTTTTCTTTCTGACTTACTTCACTCTGTATAATAGGCTCTAGTTTCCTCCACCTCATTACAAACCAATTTCTATTGTTTTCATTTGTCCTCTGTAAGACTAAAAGTCAAATAGCCCTTGCATTTTGTGAATGAGTGGTGCATGGCGCCTGTCACCTTCCTGCAGGCAGCAATGGTAGATTAGAATTAAGACTACTGCTCAAGGCTAGCTATAATGGAAGGAGCAATTAAAAAACTCTTTAGTTCTTTAATCAATTCCTCTGCATTATTCTTATTTTCAGGAATGCCTTTCTTCACATTGTGTCCGTGTTTTTGCTATGAAATCAGTACTGCCTGGAAGAGAAATGAGCTTACATGTCCATTAGAAGATACAGTAGTGATCATAGCATCCGAGTCTGTGTAGATATTTACTGGAACATGAAGAAAGAGCCAGACCCCGTGTTCCCCACAGGTTCTCCATGAACAGACGTGATGGGCCTTGAAAATTGATGTCATATATCGTCCTCCACAACGTGCATGACCCATGAGGATGGTTTTAGTTTTGTGTTTGATTTGCACCTTTGTGCACAAAAGGCCAGAGCTCTGGAATCAGCAGCTGGGAGTTCAGACCCTGCTTCTATCAATCCCTGGCTGTATGGTCTTATACACCTTCTTCCTCCTAAACTCATTTTCTCGCTTACAAAAAGAAGTGTTGCCAATGCCCACCTCTGAAGAGTCCTGTGATGTAAATGAAAGGATGGAGTTAACAATGATAGGAACACTGCTTGGCACATAACCTTTGGGGGATATAAAGGCACTTCCTTATTCTTTTTTCATTGCAACTCCCTTTTAAAGGGAATACCTAAGCAGGGCATTTCAATACCATTCTCTGCTAGCTCAGATGGTATAGAGTCAGCCTGCAGTGCAGGAAACCCAGGTTTGATCCCTGGGTCAGGAAGATCCCCTGGAGAAGGAAATGGCAAGCCACTCTAGTACTCTTGCCTAGAGAATTCCATGGACAGAGGAGCCTGGCAGGCTGCAATCATGGGGTTGCAAAGAGTTAGACACAACTGAGCAACTAAAACCATTCTGTCGCTCTTAATTAACTAATCGCTATGATTCCTCCCTCTCTTCCACCAGCCAGCTGTTTTGAGTCATGTTCTATATATGTATTTGCCTACACACTCCTCCTCGTTATTCTTTAAAATAGGGCCCTTTTCAATTACAGGAATGTTAATTATTATTTTTCACCCTTAATTATTGTAATCGGCTACAGAGTTACTCTGAGTGTGTGTGTGTGTGTGTTTTAACCCAGTAGTCTGTGAACTTCAGCAGTCTCTCCTAGCCTTTTATCTGTTTGCAACAACAGAGTTTCATTTCCAGCCCTGACAGGGCATTCCGCAGTGATAGGCTATACAGCTGCTTTCCTGAGAAGCATAAACTTCCCTTGATTTTTGAGTGTTCTGCAGAGGTTGGTACAGTATTATAAAACATCTTTAAAACTCTATCACTTGGAAAAAAAAATGTTAGAAGTGTGCCTTACAGGTTCTCTTTTATCAAATGTTTAACATAGGGTCTGGCACTTTGATGGGCTCCCTTCGACGTTCTCATGGATATCTACATAAACCCTGATGGTTTATTTACTACTGTAGCTTTTAATGGAAATGTAAAATAATTTCTCTTCTGGGCAGTACCGAGTTTCATTGCAAACCCATCCACCAAATGTGAAATCCACATAAAACTCCAAGTTGTACGTATTGCCATAGCTGGGACTCGTTGCTGCCTGTTGTTGATGGGCTGGTGTATTTACGGTTCTTGTACACATACTGTAAAATGTAACGTGGCAGGATTGCCGTATTGTAATAAAACAGCATGGTGCTCAAGGAAGGAGAAAAAGGGCTGGTGAATTACAGCCATCATTGTACCTTGTCTCCCATTATTGAAAATGGAGTATGATTATTAAATGGGTGCAGTGTGCATTTTACACACTTAGTGATATATCTTGCTTTTTATGTGTGCCTGGAACATCAATATTTGCTTTACTTTTAGGGAACATTAGTTACAAATACAATAAGTGTGTTTCATTTTTCACTGAAGACATATTGGCTTCAGTTCTCAAGGCAGAGTGTGCAATCTCTGTCCCGGAGATTATTGATCTAGAAACTCTGTTGAAAGTAAGCAAGACTGGTTTTTGTAATAAGCAAGCGCGGGTGTTGCTCCTGCTCACTGAGACACATGAAGGTGGAGTGAGTAGCAATAAATAAGAGTTTAATTAAATTGCTCCTTGGCAGATAGTGGGACTATTTCTCAGCTTTGGTTTGGAACGTGTGGGGTCTCTTTTTCCTTTTGATGTATATCTGATTTCTCATCAGTGCTCATGGGAACTGTGAACTGACCCTGTGTCCCATTGTGTCTGCCAAATACCATATGGATTTTTCTCCCTTGGGCTACACACCCGTGGTGGATTCCTGTCAATGTATGGCAAAACCACTACAATACTGTAAAGTAATCAGCCTCCAATTAAATAAATTTATGTTAAAAATAAATAAATGTAAACAAAGAATTAAAAGTCTCCATGTACAAGAAAGTGTCGAGGTACTCTCAGAGTATCTTATAAATGCTAAAATAATCATAATGTATTAGAAGCCCATAAAAGATCCATATGTGCTTTGTGTAGGACTTCGTTTCAGATTGTAATTACAACTGAAAGATTAAAGTATACCCTCCCCTTAGAATTTAATTCTCTGATGAGCTATATGCATAGACGTGACTGTGGTGCTTGGTAAACCATGGAAACTGTGCTCCTAAGCTAGAAATGAATGAACAAGATTAATTACATTCTGTACGGTATTGCGTTGATAGCAGGGCACACGTAGCCTTCAGCTCATTTGGATTCAAAGCTGTATGAAAGGTATGAGTGCTTGAACATGATTAAAGTCGAGCTTGCACAGTACAGTTTCCACTTGCTGTCTTGCTGTTACTCTCCCTGGAGCACAGGCTGGGAATATGTATCTTGCGGATGTTCTCGGTGCCCCTCACAAAGGAGATGCTTCATTATTTCTCTGTACGAATTCAAACATACTCTGGATAACAGGATCAGGCAAACCTACGTGTCCATGTAAGGACCAAATCTATTTATGAAACTGCCTTGCTGGTTTGTAATTGCTTGTGTTTTCTCCCAGACATCGAATTTGTTGGTCCTGAAGATTAATTCGTTTAGTAAAACTCTAGACTGGCTCTGAGCACGCTGGGAAGCAGTGCTCATAACCAAGTCTGCGTTAGCTCTACTAGTCTGTAGAAACTGAAGCCCCATGCCCACAGACCCCTCAATACCCATCAATTGATATTATAGTAAGAAGTGGTTAAAAGGCAGCAACTTCATTTATCTTTCTAAATCAAGTACAGATGTAAATAAAGTGTATTTAGGGATTTTTTTTCTCTTTATTTTTTTTATTGAAGTATAGTTGATTTGCAGTGTATTGCTTTTTAAGTGCGGAGAAGGCAATGGCACCCCACTCCAGTACTCTTGCCTGGAAAATCCCATGGACGGAGGAGCCTGGTAGGCTGCAGTCCATGGGGTAGCTAGGAGTCGGACACGACTGAGTGACTTCCCTTTCCCTTTCCACTTTCATGCATTGGAGAAGGAAATGGCAACCCACTCCCGTGTTCTTGCCTGGAGAATCCCAGGGACGGAGGAGCCTGGTGGGCTGCCATCTATGGGGTCGCACAGAGTCGGACACGACTGACGTGACTCAGCAGCAGCAGCAGCTTTTCAAGTGTACAGTAGAGTGGTTCAGTTATGCATATAATGCAGCTATTCTTTTTCAGGTTCTTTTTAATAAGCTTTTATATTAGAGTATATCAATTGACAACGTGATCATTTCAGGTGGACAGCAAAGGGACTCAGCCATACATATGCATGTGTCTGTTCCCTCCCAAACTCCCCTCCCATCCAGCCTACCACATGACATTGAGCAGAGTTCCCTGTGCTATACAGAAGGTCCTTGTTGATGAGCTATTGATATTTTATATATAGTAGTATGTATATGTCAATCCCAAGCTCCTAATTTCTAACCTCCCTCTCCCCCTTGTACAGTCCTTTTTTTTTTTTTTCATTTGACCTTGCTGCACAACTTTTGGGATCTTAGTTTCCTGACCAGGACCTTAGTACCCATGGCAGTGAGAGTACAAAGTCCTAACCACTGGACTGCCAGGGAAATCTCCAGGAATTTAAAAAAGTAAAACAGAAGCAAAGTTAAGAAAAGTTTATCATAGAGTCCATCATATCAACCTCTTCCCCAGTGTTTCTTATCAGTTTTATGCACACCCTCTAGAGTAAAGCCCAATGACCTTTAAGGTAGAGTGATGAGTTCCAAAAAATAACATTCAGACATGATTACCTGGTTTAATTAATCTAGTAATTTCTGCCCTATTTGTTTGATTCATCATCTTATGATGACAGAGGAGCTGGGCGGGGGAAGATGCATAGCACACTCAGGGCACCTTTATTAGATTAATTTGTCACCATTCCCTTCATAGAAAGGCATACAGCCTTTTCCCTGGTGAATAATTTATAGTCTGTGGGTCTTCTGTATAAGAAGGCAGCCATCTTTACTGAGCAAAATCTAGCCCTCCTGTTGTTGTAGAAGGTAACCCAGGATCTTAAAATAGTCATCATGGCAAGAAATTCCAAATGCCATTCTCCAGCTGATAACACTGTATTCAAAAATTAAGGGGGGGTGGGTGGTTCTTTTTTCTCTGGTTTTGTACTTACTGCAGTGTCTTTTGTTGTTGTAGGAAGAAAGGTGTGAGTTTGGTGTCCAGGTGACAGACAATACTGCATTTCATAGACTTTAAGACACCATCAGTTGTAAGCAGAACCATCACTTGATATGCCACTAAAAAAGGCCACTTTTTAATCATAGTAAGTTATCATTTATAAACATAACCAGATTTCCAAGATGTCAGTGTGCGAAGTGTGCGTGCTATAAATATATATGTGTATGTACATATATATAGTTTTTAGCTGTGCTAGGTCTCCATTGCTGCATGCAGGCTTTCTCTAGTTGCAGTGAGTGAGGGCTGCTCTCTAGTTGGAATGTGCAGGCTTTTCACTACAGTGGCTTCTCTTGTTGTGGAGGACAGGCTCTAGGTGAACAGATCGGTAGCTGCAGCTCGAAGGCTCTAAAGCACAGACTCGGTAGTTGTGGTGCCCAGGCTTAGTTGTCCCATGGCATGTGAAGTCTTCCTGGACCAGCGATCGAACCCTTGCTCCCGGCATTGGCAGGTGGATTTTTTACCACTGGACCACCAGGGAAGACCTGCATGTGTATCTTAGAATCGGAGAAATATTTCTGTCCTCCTTTCTTTCCTTTTCCCTAATATTGTGCTTTAGAAACTTTACAACTCAGCAAACAATTGTCTTCTTTAAAAACGCTCAGAACTTAATGTTTTCAGAAATGGATTAGGCATCAGATGACTAGGTCCTATATAACCTAGGGTGATCGGTTTTATGGGTTCACACAGAAGTGAGGTTTATGAGGGGGAAAGAGAACAAGCTTGGTATCACAAGCGCTATGAGGAGCTGGCTTACTGCTGTATCACAGTATGAGACTCATTCCTGATGATTTAATAATTAGAGGTTTCTCACCAGGTGGCCCCTTCTAGAAAATAGCAGTGTATAGTGTCACAGAATTAGCGATTGTTAAATCTGGAGAGAATCGCAATGCTAATCTAGACTTGTCCAACCCCTGTTTATACAGATGAGGAAATCAACCTCAGAATTCAAACATGGTCAGATTCCAGACTGGGGCCACTGCTTTTCTGTGGATATTCATTCTTGTGGGTTTGCTTGCTGCAGAGATAGGCAGAAGATCCAGGGTATAGTTGACATCCAAAGCTTCTATCCATTTGCCTTTTGTGTTTGCTATTTTTCTTTTAAACTCCTAGTACTGTTTCTACAAAAAGCCTATTTTTCCCTTAAATAATGATGGTCATATTTTCTGTTTTTTTGAATCAAAGAGTGGATAAGTGCTTACATATGGGCACTTTAAAATCACTCTGTCATCTTATAATTAGGAAGGGGTATGCTTTAGTTTCTTGAAAAGACAATGAAAGCATTAGTAGCTCATTCATATGTGACTCTGTAGCCTGTCAGGCTCCTCTTCCATGGGATTTTCCAGGCAAGAATACTGGAGTGGGTTGTCATTACCTTCTCCAGGGGATCTTCCTGATCCAGGGATTGAACCCGGGTCTCCCGCATTGTGGGCAGATTCTTTACCACTGAGCCACCAGGGAAGCCCTCGTTTCACGAAAGCACGTACAGATTTTTTAGCACACAACTATTATTTCTTCCAAGTCATGAAAGTGTTGAGATCATTATAAATGAGGTCATCTATATGATATGTAGATCCTTTTATAATTTGGGGATCATCACTAGATTTTTATTTTCCTAGCCATTTTTATTTCCGTTTCTTATTGGATTATTTGAATCCTTTCTTACCTGGCAACTTTCTTGAAATTTTACCTTGGAGAAAATAAACTCGGGAAGATAGTGAAGGACGGGAACCCTGGCGTCCATGGGATCGCAAAGAGTCAGACACGACTGAGCAACTGAACAACAGTAAATAGATACTTACATGTGGAAAAGGCTTTAATTTTGTCCTTTATTTTCTGGATTGAATTTGATGAATCCAATGAAATAAATGTAATGTATTGCCTCCATGACAGCAGATGAACTCCGGATGTTTTATACTGAACTTTACTTACTGGAAAGGTTGTTAAGAGATTGGAATTAGTGGTAAAGCAATTTCAGCAACTTGGAGCATCTACAGACACTCTTGCATTCATTGATCCGTACTCTCCCCCCACCCCGCTTGCAATTACTTTGATCAGTATATGATCAGAGATGGATAGGCCCTCATTTAAATCTGAGCAGTCCTGATCTCATAAAATAAGGCTAACTCAGGGATAGTTTACTCTTTTTCTGACACCATCTAAGTCACCCAGACTGGTTATACAAGGAGCAGAAGAAAACCCAAAGCTAAGTCTTATCCACTCCTAAGAAGCAACAGGTTTCTTTGTCATCAAGCCAGGAATATTATGGCAGCTAAGTGCATTGAGAATGGTCTGGCTCTCTATAGGGACCACCTTGCAAACTCAGAATTTCTCAAAATTTTAGGACTGTACCATCTGATCCAGTTTTTCTCTTTCATTTTGTGATTCTTAGGGGGAGAGGGGGAAAGGCTAGTTGAATCGTCACCATCTTCCCCATCTAATTCTGTTAACTGGTTTAAAGTGCTACCAAAGATATGATTCAGAGCCAGTTTACAAGGGGAAAAAAAAAAATCTGCCAAACGCTGCCAACTTCATCCCTAATTTAAGCCAGGCATCTCCCAAGAGCATCATTTTGGGTCTCAGGGATTTAAGACAGCACCTGGATATCTCTGTGCTCAGCAGTCCTCTTTTGTGAATGACAGCGGTTTCTCTGGATGGTGGGTCGCTATTCTCTGCTTTGTGAAAATGAAGCCTATTTGAGCTGGAAGGAAGGAGCCTAGGAAATAGTTTGACTGACTGCCTCACCTCAGGGAAGGTGAAATGAGATCCAGACATGCAGAGAGGACCGGTGATTGACTCAAAGTCACGCCGCTGGTTGGTTTCATGGCAGCCGCTCCACACAGCTCTCCTGACTCCGTTGAGTCTTCATTCATTTGCACCACACATCGCTGGATGGCTGCACCATCCACTGTTGGAAAGTTGTTGACCCTGTTCCTGCAGCTCAGTAGGTGTGCAGCCTCATTCATCTTTGTCACCCCAGCACATGTGTGGACTAGGGGAATTCGAGTTTCCTGAAGCAGAAAAGTGCCCCACATGTTCACATCTATGGCCAGTAGTCTGAACAGGGCAGATGGAGAAGAACTTACTCTGATTCTGCTTAGATCTCTTATTCACTATACTTTACCTCCCTGAGACTCAGTTTCTTCACCTCTCAGTTCAGTCCAGGTCAGTCACTCAGTCGTGTCTGACTCTTTGCGAGCCCATGAATTGAAGCACACCAGGCCTCCCTGTCCATCCCCAACTCCCAGAGTTCACTCAAACTCATGTCCATTGAGTCAGTGACGCCATCCAGCCATCTCATCCTCTGTTGTCCCCTTTTCCTCCTGCCCCTAATCCCTCCCAGCATCAGGGTCTTTTCCAGTGAGTCAGCTCTTCGCATGAGGTGGCCAAAGTATTGGAGCTTCAGCTTCAGCATCAGTCCTTCCAGTGAACACCCAGGGCTGATCTCCTTTAGAATGGACTGGTTGGATCTCCTTGCAGTCCAAGGGACTTGCAAGAATCTTCTCCAACACCACAGTTCAAACGCATGAATTCTTCGGCACTCAGCTTTCTTCACAGTCCAACTCTCACATCCATACATGACCACAGGAAAAACCATAGCCTTGACTAGACGGACCTTTGTTGGCAAAGTAATATCTCTGCTTTTGAATATGCTATCTAGGTTGGTCATAACTTTTCTTCCAAGGAGTAAGCGTCTTTTAATTTCACAGCTGCAGTCACCATCTGCAGTGATTTTGGAGCCCAAAAAAACAAAGTCTGACACTGTTTCCACTGTTTCCCCATCTAGAACTGGACATGGAACAACAGACTGGCTCCAAATAGGAAAAGGAGTAGATCAAGGCTGTATGTTGTCACCCTGCTTATTTAACTTATATGCAGAGTACATCATGAGAAACGCTGGGCTGGAAGAAGCACAAGTTGGAATCAAGATTGCTGGGAGAAATATCAATAACCTCAGATATGCAGATGACACTACCCTTATGGCAGAAAGTGAAGAAGAACCAAAAAGCCTCTTGATGAAAGTGAAAGAGGAGAGTGAAAAAGTCGGCATAAAGCTCAACATTCAGAAAACTAAGATCATGGCATCTGGTCCCATCTTCACCTGTAGTAGGAGGATATTGACGACGATCACCTTTACATCTGACCTTATAAGATGATGTACAGGGATTAGGTAATAGTTGTGACAGTTTTGAGATCTATAGCCCCTCATTCTTGTACTTTTTTCTGAGCATGTTTTAACCTGACTAACTTCTTTTGCTATTTAATATGATTTTAAATTAACCAGAAAAAGAATTTTTCTGTGTTATTTATCCAATTCTCCAAGGACAAGATGAGTTCCTAACTCGGGTCCAGGTAGGCATTTGCACTCAACACGTGTCTAAGGTCAGCCACTATTCCCAGGTGGTGCTGGTGGTAAAGACCCTGCCTGCCAATGCAGGAGCCATAGAGATGTGGATGTAATCCCTAGGTGGAGAAGGTCCCCTGGAGGAGGGCATGGCAAGCCACCCCAGTATTCTTGCCTGGAGAATCCCATTGACAGAGGAGCCTGATGGGTTACAGTCCAGAGGGTCACAAAGAGTTGGACACGACTGAAGAGACTTTGCATGCACTTTTCCATCAGGCTAATAGACCCTGGCCACTCTTCCCAGGCTCAAGCACAGAAATCAACTGCATTGCCACAGAGCAGTCAGGATCTCCTTGCTCTTAAAACCAAGACCCAGTTATCACCAGACTACTGACTCTGAGATGAAACCAGCAGTAAATCTGTAACCCTGCCCTGGATCTGCATTCATCGTGGACAGAGAAGTTTTCTGTTTCTCCTATTTGCAGTGAAATTCAGTCTCTTTTCCACTAATGCTTTCTTAAGATGTAAGGAATGCCTGCATCTTTTGGGAAACTAGTTTCTAACATGGTGTTGATCCCCTCCATAACTTGGAGCTAAGAGACCGGCTATTTCATTTTGTCCACTTTATGGAATGACGTAGAAATCTTTTCCTTCTGACCTCAGGGGTTATGAAGGCTGAGTGTCGTTTGACTTCAGATCCATTTGGTTGTCCTTTGGTCCAGGTGACCTTTCTCTGAGGAGATCAGAGGACCAGCCGGCCATCCTGGTCCCTGTCACATTCAGAGATAGGAGACGTGAAATTCTTCTCTGAAGGTCACATCCCTGAAGCCAGGGCTTGCTCCTGTTTGCTGTCTGGTCCACTGCAGGACAGCATACAAGGTCAATCCAAGGTCACACTGCAAGTTTATGCCGGGGTCCTCAGATTCATGGTGGGCGCCCTGTCCCTCTCATGTGTGACCACCTTTGGGCCAGAAGGGCTCACATAGGTGTAGGCTGACTCACCCTCTCCCCCCAAGTGTGTGGGTCCTCACTTGTTTCAGGAGCCCTCCCAATTCTCAGCCACAGACTGGGATTCTTTTAGAACCCCTTTTCCTGTCCAAAATGTGCCGTTGACATCCCACATCTCTACAAACTGCCTGTTGATGGACTCTCACCCCCTTTGTTTGCACTCTAGCTTTTATTTTTTTATATGCAGTTTTTAAAGGTTGCTTTCCATTTGTAGCTATGACAAAGTATTGTCTAGATCCCCCATGCTGTACAGTATATCACTGAGCCTGTCTTACACCCAGTAGTTGGGCCTTCCACTCCCCCATCCCTTGCCCCCACCCCCCACCCTGACTAGTCTGCTTCTGTTTGTTGTATCCACTAATTTGCTGTGTATGTTAGACTCCACATGTAAGTGATGCTGTACAGTATTTGTCTTTCTCTAATTTCATTTAGCAACATGCCCTCCAAGTCCACTCATATTGCTGCAGATGGCAAAGTTCTGTTTTATGGCTGAACCGTATTCCATGGTATATGTGTGTGTATATATATCACATCCTCTTTATCCATAGGGTAAAGTCAGCCTACACCTATGTGAGCCCTTCTGGCCCAAAGGTGGTCACACATGAGAGGGACAGGGCGCCCACCATGTAGGTAGGCACTTAGGTCACTTCCATATCTTGGTATTGCAAATTATGCTGCTGTGAACATAGGGGAGCATGTATCATTTCAAAGTAGTGTTTTGGGGTTTTTAGAATATATACATTCAAGGGTGGAATTGTGGGGTTGTATGGTGATTTCCAAGTGGGAAACTATTTTTGGTGTTTTGAGAGAGCTCCATGCTATTTCTCACGGAGGCTGCACCAAAGGACTCTAGCTCTAATAATCAGCTCCTTCCTTGCAGAAGAGAGGTTGTTTCTCATCTACCAACTTGCAATTCAGATAGCCTGGGTCCCAGTTAATTTTCACCAAGTCAGTGTGACTGAGGTCTCCTCTGTAGGGTTCTCCACCTCCCTTCAACAGTGCCATTTACTCTAAAGCCTGGAGCCCTGTCTCCTGCAATATTCTGTGACATTCTCTGCTCCCCTGGGGATATGACTCAGTGTGCAAAAAGTTGGAATCACAATTCCAGTGTTTAGATAAGTCAGTAGTGTAGCCTTGTTAATGTTGTTCAGTCACTATGTCATGCCCGATTCTTTGCAACCCCGTGGACTGCAGCATGCCAGGCTTTATATGCTTGTTAACTGGCTGCCAGGTTTAAAATCTAAATCCTTCCTTGTTGGTGGTCCCCTGTGTCCCACCATTTTCTGCTTTACAATTTTTTTTTTCTAAACCACAATCAGTAATTTTGGGTCTACCTTATTCAACTTGCACCTTCTGGTCCAATACCCGAGCGATTTATTTTACCCTCTTTTTGTTTCTTGAGATGAATAATTATTTTCTGTTTTGATCCCAAATCCCAGGGATGGGGGAGCCTGGTGGCTGCCGTCTATGGGGTCACACAGAGTCAGACACGACTGAAGTGACTTAGCAGCAGCAGCAGTAGCTTTTAAAATATCTAGTCTAAAATGACTAGACCTGCGTTTTGTGGTGTTCAGTACATATTTGTCGCATGGAGGTCCATAGCAGTGAGTCCAGGCAGCGATGTGTGTCATAGAGTTAGGCATGAGGCAGGGTCACTTACCCATGGGTGGGAATCCTTGAAAACGGTCAGGTGGAAGGTAGATTCTTTACAAGAAGCCAGACCAAACCCTGGTGGTTGGTCCAAACCAGTTATCCCCTGGAATGTACAGAGAACACAGGTTTAGTAATTAAGAAACAAACGAAAAACTAGCATGTTATTTGAACTCTGCCGCTCATTCATTGACTTGTGTGGTCTTCAGGTTTCTGGAATATCAGCCCAGATAATATGTGTCTCCCTATGTTATTGACATTTTAAAATCAAGATTATTTGGAAAATGGTTTATAAACTCATGCATGCATGCTAAGTTGCTTCGGTTGTGTCTAACTCTCTGTGACTGTAGTCTGCCAGGCTCCTCTATCCATGGAATTTTCCAGGCAAGAATACTGGAGCAGGTTGCCATTTCCTTCTGCAGGGGATATTCCCAACTCAGGGAACAAGCCTGCGTCTCCTGGGCCTCCTGCATTGACAGGCAAATTCTTTGCCACCCTAAACTCATATATGAGATTAAAACAAAACAAATCAGCCATTTTATTTATGTTGTGATTTTAAGCATTTTTCCAGAATCACAGAGAATTTCCGTTCAACCAAGGCCTGTAAGCATGGTGTTTATTTTCCCCAAGAACCGAAAAATTTGCGTATTTTTACTTCTGTGTTAAACTGTAAACTAAATGAGGCAACACACAAAGGACTAGCAAAGGTTACAGCGCAGAGACTCTGCAAAACACATCCCTGCTGATGGGGACGCTGAAGTGAGAGAGACCGCCATCCCCAGGTCCTCTGGCGCGGGCTAGGGAGCTCCTGGGAGAGCTGTGTGAAGTCATTTCCGAGGCCTTGAGTGACCTGAATGGATCTATTTGAGAGAATAAAGAGCGTTAGAAGAATAATACTGAGTTCCAGGGTATGTGAAAGTGAAAGTGAAGTTGCTCAGTTGTGTCTGACTCTTTGCGACCCGTGGACTGTAGCCCACCAAGCTCCTCCGTCCATGGGATTCTCCAGGCAAGAATCCTGGAGTGGGTTGCCATTTCCTTCTCTAGGGTATATAGAGACAAGTTATTTCGTTTTGAAAGGTTACACATACTGATTCAGGAGAAAAAAAAAACAAACGGTTGATATGATAGCATACATTGATTTTGAAGTGACTTCTGTGCAGTTATATAGTAAAGGGAAAATTCTCATATTCCACCCCCCACCATGGGTTTTTTTCACGCTAAGTCTCTTCAGTCATGTCTGACTCTTTGCGAACCCAAGGACTGTAGCCCACCAGGCTCCTGTGTCCATGGGATTTTCCAGGCAGGAATATTGGAGGGGGTTGCCATTTCTTTCTCTAAGGATCCTCCCAACCCAGGGATTGAACTTGCATCTCCTGCATTGGCAAGCAGGTTATTAACCGCCTGGGAAGATTTCTGCAGAGTTGTACAAAACAGGTACAGGCTTCTTAGAAGCGTCCGATAGGACTTTATTTTTGAACCGCTATCCTTTGGCACCAGAATCTACATCCCGCTGTGGGGAGTGTATACCACCTCATTCTCTTCGTCCTCCAAACTCTCCCCTCCTTCCCTCAGTCCCAGGGTATCACATTGCTAGTATTTACGCATAGGTGTGTCCTTTGGGTTCCCAAGAGGCAGCTACAGAGTGATGCTTCAGCTGCTATCACCTACCACATCCATACACAACAAAATATTATGACTTTGAAAGGGATGCACGTGTCATCTGAACTCATGAAGTGTGTGGCTTCCACTTTACCTGTCAGTCATCCCCAGGGTCTACCCCGGTACCCAGAAACCCCCTCCAGCACTGTGGCGGTTCAGCTCGTAATGAAGTCAAGCAGAAGTTATAATAAGTCACTGCCTTGCCTGCTTGGAAAACACGATAATGCTCCTCAGTTGTAAGAAATCATTTTAACAACAGTGACTGGTGGCAGTTCATTGATGAAGGCTCTGTGAAGCCTGCTATATGCACGTGATGCATGTAGAAAAGGGTTCTTCTGTGTGGCATTTATTTATTTGTAATTTATACCCTGCCGACTTTCACAAAAGAATTTGAGCTGGCTGACAATAAAAGACACATATACAAGAAGATTGTTATGTGTGTAGAAAGGGGAAATCCAAAAATCATATGGAGAGGAGAGACAACAAGAGTTACACTTGTCGGGTTTTCTTCCTCATCAAGCGATAGAAGGAGATTATGGTCTCAGCCTTCCCTCTCTCCAGCTCACTGAAGTGCCCTGAAGAGGACACATGCAATTCCGTGCTCAGAGAAATAAACCCAGTAAAATTATTTTGGGGGACATAGCGGAGGAAATTATGAAAGAAAGTAGAAGTCTTCGATAAGCAAAACCTACATAGTGACTATATTTTTCCTAATCACTTGGAGTTCTGATACCTGCTGCCCAATTCTTTATTACGCTTGCCTGGGATTATGCAGGACCTGTTGATCTGCAGTCATTTGTGTGGATCGATTTCATGGAGTAGGAGACGGGAAGCAGAGTCTCCCAATAGGTTTTATATCTACAGGTAATAGTTTTTAGTAACTAATCTGTCTCAAAGGAAATGGTAGATGACCTAAAATTAACCAAGTAAACGATACATTCGTGTGTGTGTGTGTGTGTGATTTGATGTCACCTTTTATTTCTTTAATTTTTAATTTTATATTGAAATATAGTTAAGTTACAGTATTAATCTCAGGTTTACGGCAAAATGATTCAGGTATACTTATATTTATATCCATTTTTTTTCGTATTCTTTTCCCTTCTAGGTTATTTTAGAATAATAAGTAGAGTCCCTGTGCTAAACAGTTGGTCTTTGTTTATTTTATATTTATTAGTGTGTATGTGTTAATCCCAAACTCGTAATTTAACCGCCAAACACATCTTTTCTCTTTGGTAACCATGAGTTTGTTTTCTAAGTCTGTGGGTCTCTTTCTGTTTTGTAAATAAGTTCGTTGATATCAAGGATGCATTCATTTGATTGAGGCTGGGTTTCCTGAACCTCAGCACTGTTGACATTTGGGTCCCAATAATGTTTGTCACTGGGGGGATTGTAGGAAGGTGAGTAGCATCCCTGGGCTCCACCCACTCAGTGTCAGTAGAAACCTCCTCCCACCTCAGTTAAGCCAATCAGCAATGACTCCAGACGTTGGCAAATGTCTCCCCTTGATTGGTGGAAAAATTGCCCCGAGAACATCGGTTTAGGTAAAGACACGTACAGAGACTGTCTCATAGAGCAGGAAACACTGCAGAATCCCTCCTTGGCTCTCTCATTCCCAGTGAGGGATTCCCACAGTCAAGGGAAGTACCTGGTGTTTCCAACAAGCCCCTAAAAGGATGTTCTTTAATCCTATTCTCATGAGATATTTGTGTATCTTGCCCATCCAAACATTTTAGAGACCCTGACTGCACTCCTGCTAATTCGGCAGATGCAAATAACGCCAGTACCGTTGCAGACAACCCAGGCTACATTCCTGGGTGTTTACTCTGAAAGTCAATAAATCACAAGTCATCTTCACCGGCTCTGTTCCCTAATGGGAGCAGTTCTACATGTCTGCCTGAGGTCTGTTCCTGCACTCATTCTGACTTCCTGTGGGGAAAATGCTAGTAAATGCTCTCCCATTCAACCAATAAGGAAGAAATGTTTGAAACACAGAAAGTTGGTTTTTTAATTGGATCATGCCCAAGTGTATCACAAATGAATTGCTTAGTTTTCTAAGGAAAGGGCCAATCACTAGCTTCCTAACATGGTTCCTAATGTGTAGCACATGTTTTAAGCTATTTTTTAAAGTTACTTACTTTTTGGCTGCGCTGGGTCTTCATTGCAGTGGGGGTTTCTCTAACTGCGTTGAGTAGGGGCTACTCGTTGGCTGTGGTGCCCAGACGTCTCATTGTTGTGGCTTGTCTTGTTGCAGAGCACACACTTTAGACGTGTGGGCTCAGCTGTTGTGGCACATGGATTTATCCCCGAGTCATACGTAATCTCTTCAGCCTAGGCATCGAACTCCTGTCCCCTGCATTGGCAGGCTGATTTTTAACCAGTGAACCTCCAGCGAAGTCCGGGTACTTTGTTTTAATATCAAGTCCTTAAACAGAATTGTACTCTGAAAGAGTTTACCTGTTTTGTCTTATTTGCTATAAACAAACTTTTTCTTCTTGATTGAGTCACAAATGTATTCTAGCTCAACTGAGGTTCAACTGTCACACCAAACTTTGTCTTATTTGGATGTCACATGGAGGTCAAGTTTCCCAGGTGCACAGAATAAATGAGTTTTTATGTCTTTCTGCCTCACTTTGCATCTAAAATCCCCAAAGCGCTTTGTGGAATAGTGCTTATATCTTTATAATAATCTGTAAAATTGAGAGGGAGCTGGTGATAATGAGCCCATTGTAGAGATGAATGTGGCCAGTGGGATTAGGGTTCCCATTTTCAGAGTCCTAATTGGTTTGGGAGAGTCAGGATTGAACTGTACCAGTGCATTGAACCCTGATAATGAAATAAAAACATGGTGATCATAGCTTAATAGAAGAATTCAGCCTCCTCTGTTGGCATTGGTGTCTCTTGGAGCTAATTGGAATTTTTCACGAGTTTAAGTCAAAGGGGTGGGGGCCAATGGTGTGCTCCATCTCCCAGGCGAGAGCTTTTTCACTCTTGCCTGGTAATGAGGATGCTTTCGAGAGACACTCACCCTTGATACTATTTAAGAGTTGCTTTTTGAACTGAGTTTTGCTGACCTGTACTTTATTCTGCATGCATCAACCAACCAATATACAATAACCAACATACAACATGGTGGACCAAGTTCCTTCATTATGTTTCTGATTTGGGACCAGCCGTCATTCGTGGCCTTCCCCCTCTACGGTGTCTCTGAGACCGTGCTCTCTGAGTCTTATAAAGGACGGGAAGGAAAAATTGAAAAATCTTGTAGTACATCCTTACGCAGTTTTTCTTCATATTTTTTTATTCCAAGAACTACATGTGTACCAATTTGAGGTGTTTCACACTTCTCTCATGTTCTAAAAAAAAAAGACAATTATTTGCTTTTTAATCCGCAACAGTGAAGGAAGATATTTCACCTACATTTCTGCACGTATTTTTGTTGTGAGAGCAAATACTTTTTCCATAGTAATTAAACCATAAGGCAGACTAGCATCAATGCTCAGCTTTGAAAAAGATTCTAATGGGAATCAGCTAAAATAGGTGCAGTGTCTGCATGAGAAGGCCAGTTTGGGTACAGAAAGAGATTCCTGAGTAAGGCTTCAGTGCTTGCAAATGGTATCCAGCATGTAGTAGATACTTAATTTGACAGATGATAACTGCAAGAATGGACTGTGTCCTCTGTATCTTGATTTTGTTATGGCTTGTTGTTTGTCCTCTAAGAAGGAAAGGATGAAAGTTTAATGTAATGTACTTGAGACTAGCCTCAGTCACAGCATCATGAGGAAGTGAAGAGTACTGAAATGAACATTCGTTTTTTAAAAAAATTATTGAATATAGTTATTTACAATGATACATTAATTTCTGCTAGGGCAACAAAGTGATTCAGTTATGCACACACACACACACATATATATATATACTTTTTTATATTATTTTCCATTATGGTTTATCACAAGATATTGAATATAGTTCCCTGTGCTATATAGTATGACCTTATTGTTTATCCATCTTATATATAATAGTTTACATGCCCTGATACCAAATTCCAGACCAGTCCCTTCCCCATAGCACTCCTTTTGGCAACCACAAGTCTGGTCTCTTACGTCTGTGAGTTTGTAGAATGAACATGCTTAATATGGAAATGTATTGTAGTTAAAAAAGAGTAAAAGCATTCAAGGGTATGTAAGTTACACCTGCTGCTGCTGCTGCTAAGTCTCTTCAGTCGTGTCTGACTCTTAGCGACCCCATGGACGGCAGCCTACCAGGCTCCTCCGTCCATGGGATTTTCCAGGCAAGAGTACTGGAGTGGGGTGCCATTGCCTTCTCCGAAGTTACACCTACTTTGGTTTATTTCATTTTTTCCTACTAACATTTGTTAAGTCCTCTATAGGTCAGATTCAGGAAGAATGCTGTCGATATCATAATAAAGACAGCCTTCTCACTTTGAATTGCATACCCAAAGCAAACTTCCAAATGTAAGGGGACAATAAAAATGTGCAAACACGCACTGGATCCAGCATAAGAGAGAGTGGTGAATGGAACTCAGAGAATGATGGTGAATGAAATCCCGGGACCATCACTAAGGAAATGATCTGTGCAGCAGGCCCAGAGGCAAGTAACCCTGGTTGGCACTGAGGGATGGGGAGATCCAGAAAGAGTGTCTCAGAGAAGAAAATGAAATTGTTGCTTACTTTTAGGAAGGAGGAAAATTTCCCTCCACCCTTCTAGCTTCTTATGGCTGGTTGAAGAATTAAATTGACATGAGACAGATTAACAGGGAAAAAAACAAATTTCATTGTGTAAATCTGGAAGCCTCACATACATAAGAGGTTCAGAGACAGAAGCCTAAAATGAGGTCTGTATACCGTCCCGAGCTAAGGAGTGGACTAGAAGCCTGGGGATTCCAAGGACGGGAGAGTCATTCATAGGACGAGGATAAGAAGAACAGATGTTTAAAAATTGAATGTTTGCCCTGCCATGAAGATGGAACCACTTAGATAAAATCTATCTCTGCTGATAACTGTTCTCTGGGAAAAATCTCCAATTTAAAATCTTCCAGGTAGTTAAGGCAGGGAGGTGATTTCTCTTGAACCCATAGGGTCTCTCTTGCCTTTAGCTCAAAATAATCCTTATGCAAAAGAATGACATTTAGAGGAGGCTTGTTCTGAACCTTTACATCACCTAATTCATTTGTACATATTGAAAGGTTTACAGTTCTTCGGAAACTGAATTTGGAAGAAAAATTGCCTGCATCAAAAATTAATGGAATTATTAACTCCTGGGGGAGGAAAGTGTCAGGAAAGAAAAGTAATCACAGCAAATTAAGTAACTTAAGTGCAAGCAGTGCTAAATATTTCCAATACTGTAAACCTTGAATGTTAATTTAATCAAATGTGTAATATATTTATTATATTGGTAAGCTGGTGATTGAGAAATGTTTTGCTGAGGGATAGTATCATACTAAATCCTCATCTTCAACAGCAACAAATAATTACTATAATCTATTTAAGACGGATAGCAACAAGGGCCTAGGGTATAGCACAGGCAACTCTACTCAGTGTTGTGTGGCAGCCAGGATGGGAGGGGAGTTTGGAGGAGAATGGATGCATGTATATATATGACTGAGTCCCTTCACTGTTCACCTGAAACTGTGATACATTGTTAATTGGGTATACCCCAATACAAAATAAAAAGTTTAAAAACCCAATTAGTAGTCAGAAAAGCACACTCTTTTTACCTAGTGATACAAATACTAGAAAATAAAACACAAATTTAGAGAGGAGTTGGGGAGGGAAACCAGCCTGTCATAGAAAATCTTTTGACTTTGAAAATTGTGTGCATGGTGCATTTTCTTCTTTTGAAAATTATGTAAGATATTGCATACAGTTCATAAAAGTCAAAATAATTTAAAAATTGAAAATAGTGCTGTACCGATTATATAAGCCTAGTTCTCACTTACAATGTAATTCCTATTTTGTACATAATGAGGTTAAACAAGCTAGGCCAAATATTTTCCAGCTCTCAAAGTTCCTTGGTTACACGAAATTGAGGATTCATTCACTCCCTGGCTTTTAATTTTTGTATCCTGATCTAATTATGATCTCTGCACTCAGGATTGTGGAGTAAATCACATAGCCCTTCTCGAATTCATGTGCCTAAAAGAAAGTAACTGGAAATTAACAAGTGGTCAGACTACTTTTGCTCTGTGAGTAGCTTAAATTCAGATTCTGGACTTTGGTCTTTGGAGGATTAGGTAAATCTGTCATGAGTGACTCTACATGAACAAGAAGGCCTGGTTTTAAAAATGTTAGACATCTTAGGTTATCACAGACCTGCCTGAAGAAGGATGACTTAGTGGGATTCAGTACTCAAAGATGAAACTAAAGTACTGCTCATTCCAAATAATTATGTCTTCCAAAATCTATAATCCCTGGAAGTTCAGATGTTTTCACGCTTCTTGTTCTTAACTGTCGTGTCTCTTACCTTCTTTCTTTCTTTTTTTTTTTTTTTCCTTTCAGGGTAAAAGTCTTTTTATTAGAAGTTTTATTTTTAAGTGTTTATTTTAATGATCTATGAATATTTCCTATTTCATAGAATTACGAATTTGAAAATATGTCCAAATCTCTCTTTATGAGTAAAGGAATACTTTCTATAGATATTTTTAAGTTTTTTCCTGTTAGTTGTCTTTAATCCTTTATACCTAACTCTTTGAATGCCCCCCTCCTTCTGCTCGTTCTTTCTCTAATAATTCTCAGAACTGTAACTTTAACCCCCTGGATCTTGTCTTTCTTTGGGCTTCTTTTTATGTGTGTAAGATGGCCTTTTTGAGATATGAAAATGGATTAGATTTGGGGCCAATCTAAGCCTGGAGCTATAAGTTATTTAATATAGACATTCACAAAGTATAGGTTAGGGTTTAGAAAGTTTTTCAAAGAGACAAATCTCTCACACTTCTAGGGGGAAATATATATATATATATATATATATATATATATATATATATATATATACATGCATATAATTGACATAGATATCTGTAGTATATCTATATGACTATGACTATATGACATACGGTATCTGTATGACTAATGAGCGGAATTTTTTATATTCACCTCTTCCTCTGATATGAAAGCAAACTCTATTAAGCAATATTTTATGGCTGCTAAGGTATTCTAATCATTCTCTTCCTTTTCAGTTTTAGATAGAAGGATTGTGGCAGTATGACATATTTTATAACTGGGGGTGGGGTAAGGTGGGGAGAGGGAGAGAGAATACAACATTAGGAAGTCAGAGGTCACTGGAATGGAGGCCTGATCAGATCTTTGCCAGCTGTTTCAAGTCAGTGGCCTGAAAGTGAAAAGCGAAAGTGTTTGTTGCTCAGTCATGTCCAAGTCTTTGCGACCCTGTGGACTGTAGCCCGCCAGGCTCCTCTGTCCATGGAATTCCCCAGGTAAGAATACTGAAGTCGGTAGCCATTCCCTTCTCCAGGGGATCTTCCCAACCCAGGGACTGAATGTGGGTCTCCCATATTGCAGGCAGATCCTTCACCATTTGAGCCACCAGGGAAGCCTAATCTGATCTTCACCAGCTATTTAAGTCAGTGGCCTGCAGGGGCGTAATCATGTCTTGCTTTGTGAGAACACACAGAACCTTCATTTTAAAAGAAAGGCTAGCCTTCCTTCCAGATGGTCATATACTATCATTTGCAGTGGCTTGTGGCAGTATAACACATTTTGTATTATTTCATAGAAAGGAAAGAAGTTAGGGCTCAAATTCTTAGGGTTTATTCACATAGCCTGTGCAAAAATAGTACTATTTCAAGGTTTCTTGTGAAAATTGGGATGACTTCTAAGGAGACAGGCCTTGAAAACAATATTGTTTATCTGAAACTCTAGTTTAACAGATCTCAATTCCAAATGCTTTCTAAGATTTTTATAACGTAAATATAAAAGTACAGGCACAATCTCCTCGGGAACTTACTTCTCCAGACCCTTTTCTGGGTACATAAGGTGGCATCATTTCACATTTTAATACCTTGAAAATCCTCTCAACTCCTGCAAGGCCCATGGTCAAAGCAAGGAGCTGGGACATCTCTATAAAGCCCAATCCCAGTAGTTTATATTTTCTGCCTGAGATTTTTTTTTTTTTTTAACATTTTAAAACATTTTATTTTTTTATTGGGATATAATTGCTTTACAATGTTGTGTTTCTGCTGTACAGTGAGGTGAATCAGTTCTGTGTATACACGCATCCCCTCTCTCTTGGACCTCCCTCCCTCACATGGCCCCCACCCCCACCCCCAGGTCATCCCAGAGCACTGAACTAGCGCTCCCTGTGTATAGCAACCCCCCACTAGCTATTTTATTCACGGTGGTATATGGTAGTGGATATATGTCGATCTTACTCTCTCAATTCGTTCCACCTTCTCCTTCCCTCTCTGTGTCCATGTTTACGTCTGCATCTCTCTTGCCCTGGAAATACGGTCAATTGTAGAGACATGGACAGACTGAAAGTCTGTCATACAAGTCAGAAAGAGAATAAATACCATATATTAATATATATATGTGGAATATAGAAAAACGGTACAGATGTCTGAGGCTCTTAACTTTTCCCTGACTCACTGGCCGTAGAATAACTTTTCTGGGTGAGACTCAGCTGACTACCCCTGGAGTTGATTTTCCTCTCGCAGAGCCATAGCAATGGCAGATCTTAATGTGATTGCTGTTCCGTTGCTCAGTCACATCCAAGTCTCTGTGACCTCATGAACTGCAGCACGGCAGGCTTCCTTGTCATTCAGTTTCTCCTAAAGTTTGCTCAGACTTATGTCCATTGAGTTGATGGTGCCATCCAACCATGCCATCCTCTGTTACCTGCTTATCCTCCTGCCCTCAATCTTTCCCAGCATCAGGGTCTTTTTCAATGGTTGGCTCTTCACATCAGGTGGCTAAAGTATTGGAACCGCAGTATCAGTCCTTCCAATGAATATTTAGGGTTCATTTCCTTTAGAATTGACTGGTTGGATCTCCTTGCAGTCCAAAGGACTCTCAGGAATCTTCTCCAGCACCACAGTTCAAAAGCATCAGTTCTGCAGCACTCAGCCTTCTTTATGGTCCAGCTCTCATATCCATACATGACTACTGGAAAAACCATAACTTTGACTATGCACAGCTTTGTTCAGTTCAGTTCAGTCGCTCAGTTGTGTCTGACTCTGCGACCCCATGAATCGCAGCACGCCAGGCCTCCCTGTCCATCACCAACTCCCGGAGTTCACTCAGACTCGCATCCATCGAGTCAGTGATGCCATCCAACCATCTCATCTTCTGTCGTCCCCTTGTCCTCCTGCCCCCAATCCCTCCCAGCATCAGAGTCTCTTCCAATGAGTCAACTCTTCGCATGAGGTGGCCAAAGTACTGGAGTTTCAGCTTTAGCATCATTCCTTCCAAAGAAATCCCAGGGTTGAGAGCTTTGTTAGCAAAGTGATGTCTCTGCTTTTTAATATGTTGTCTAGATTTGTCATAGCTTTTCTTCCAAGGAGAAAGGAGTCTTTTAATTTTAAAGAAAGTTAAAGTTTAAAGACACTTAATATAATAGGCTCCCAGTAATATAGCAAGAATTAACAGCGGTGCTGCAGCTTCGTCTCATATCATGACTATTAAGTACGTAACTTTCTTACATACCTGGATGTTACCAAAAGCAATGTTAGAACGCAGGTCCTGGGATCAAGATTTTATTTTCTTGTATCTTCACTTTTTGTACAGATTTTACTGATAGTAATAGATCATATTCATAGTTCTCATATAAGAAAGCAATAGAAACAACATAAGATACTATATTTTTAGAGACTTTTTCTTCTTTCTCCCTTACCCCACTTCTTTCCATGGGCAAAGCATAATTGTCCACCTAGCTTGACACTTAGGCTTCAACCATTGAGCCTGTATTTTCTTTGATAAATCAAGTGGCCCTGGCTAATAGTGTTCCTCTGGACTCAACCAAGTCCAAGTCAGTTCAGTCTACCCATCAAATCTGTTAAGAGAGGAGTTATATCAACAGATTGCTTTCCTAGCTGGGTTCCTGGCTACTCTCAAAGCATTTGCTAAATTTAATTAGTATGTATTCCACAGATTACTAGAAATTACTGGTTTTTGGCAGGTACAGATTTAATTTTAATGAGGCCTAAAGCACCTAGAAGACATCTTAATGATGAACTAAGCTCACAGAAGATATATCTTTGCATAATTACAAATGACTTTCCCCACTATTTTTAGTTACGAGGAATATTTTTTTTTTTCTCTTTGCCCTGTCCAATTCCAAATCTGGTAAAATATATGTCCTTTGTCAACATAGTTTAACACCCAGGTTCAGTATCTCTGGTTGAGAAAGGTGCTAGCAAGGCATCCTTAATGGAAGAGATGCTTTGCTTCTGGGCATCGTGCTAATCCTTGTCTATGGAAAAGTGTGAACTTTTACGTCTCCCTAATCCAGGGCTTCTCAAGCTCAGCACTGTTGACATTTGGGGTCAGATCAGTCTGCTGGTTGGGGAGGACAGTTCTCTGTGAACTCCTAGTAGGATGTCTAATGGCGTCCCTGACTTCTGTCCAATAGATGGCACTGGTACTTCCCTTCGGCTTTGACAACTAAAAATGTCTCCACACATCAAGTCCCTTGGTGAGGGTGGGGGAAAATTGTCAGCTGAAGAAACACTGTCCTGATTCTATCCTTTTCTCTTGACTTTTTGTCACAATTCCCATCTCTGTTTTAAAAGCCCTACAGTTGAGACTTTTGAAGCAGAGCGGTCCTTAAATGACTTCAGAATCACTGAATGGCTCCTATGGGTCTAAAAATATTTTGAAATGCTGATGGGCCAGGAAGGAGACTGAGGATATGAATGAAATCTGGAGAGGCTGTTGGTTTTTTTTTTTTCCATTTTAATTTAGCTGTAGCAGCAAAATTGAAATACGATAAGGACTAAAGCCCTGGTCTTTATCAGGCTAATAATATCCTGAGCCCTTCATCATTTCCCCTGTAATACCTACAGAAACATGGAGGGGGGATGATAAAGCTATCCCAGGTGTTGGGCCATCTGCTGTGTTTGTCCTAGCCACTGAAAGATTCTCTCCTACCCACAGCTCCATGATGCACATTTCAAAGCAGAAATTGTACCAGAGGCATTTGTAATCACTAACAAATTATCACAAATCCAAATTCTGCTGGGTTGAAACTGAGGTTTGTATAGCATCAAGGGTTTTGACCTCCTGATACTTTTCAGTAAGAATAGGAACCAAGGATCGAGATATAAATGGTTAACAGAGAAAGGGCGATGGGCATTTCTGTTGGGTCTGTCGTAGACACGTCTGTGTTCGTATTCTGAGCACTGAAAGAAAACTCTTATTTCTCATCAGCATCTTTGATGTCAGTCATCCATCCACAGGAAACCAAGAAATTCGTCTTCACCTAGCTGTATTGATTTATGCTGATCTTACATCTTCTTTCTCCCTTGCTCCACCTCCCTAGTTATTTTTAAGACCTTGAGAATTAAAGCTGATTAAAGGCTTCAGAAGGGAAAGCATCACATCACCCTCAGCTCCTGGGCCCACAATCTAGATCCCTTTCGAGCGTTTTTAAAGCTCTCTGGGCTAATTTCTCAGACTGAAAATGACTCATTGAGCAGACTGTGAGCTCATGCTGTAACCCACACTCATCTGGTCTACCTGCTACCAGCCTATTTCTTCCCTTCACTGATGGAGACCACCTAAGCTTCTAGTTCAAGAAAGGATAGCATTTTCTCGCTTCCTGTGAAAGTTCTTCTTGAATCATGTTAAAGGGTTATGGTTAATTACATTTGTGCCCAGCTAGCAGAAATGCATGCAAACCGCAAGACTCCATGAACCCACTTTACAACATTTCTCCATCAAAAGAAATAGATTTAAGTGAATTTTCACTCATTTCCAGTACGGTCCCTCTTCTTTTGAGTCTGTACAATCTAAGAGAGGTGAAATCACTCTAGAGTCAGAGGTTCTACACCTGTCATTTCCCTTGACATAGACACCCATCAAGCAGAGAGACTTGGAATAGTAACGTGTGGAATTCTGGACATTGATACTTTTTGGAATAGCTGATATAAACATCATAAAAGGTCCATTTCGTGGATCTGTTTGAACAACTTAATAATCCGAGTAGACAGTCAAAATGACCTTGCAGGGTAGTTACAATATCCCCTAACTGTGTTTAATGCCTCCCATGTGTGATATGATAAGAGTTCTCTCCCACACACACACACACAAATAGTGTGTGCCCCAGCTCTTATTTGTATATACATCTGATTTTACTTTCTTAATACAAATATCTCTTCCAGACACCTTGGAACCCTTGCACAAGCTTCCCTAAGCTAGCTGTAGAGAGGAATTTCCTCTGGGTGGGTGACAGAGCCCTGATTTGGGCTTAATTTACTGTTTTGGAGGAAGCTGAAGCAGCAGCTTGGTCTCCCTAATTAATCAATTATTGAATCCATTGGGCATGCTTTGTGTGCTGTGAAAAAGATGCATGCATGCTGCCTGGTTTGCAGTTTCAGCCTCCAGGTGACCCTTTAACAACAATGAATGAAAGTGGAGGAATAAACACATGCAAATCATAAGATTTGTTGAAAAGTGAAAGTTACTTAGTCGTGTACGACTCTTTGTGATCCTGTGGACTGTAGCCCACCAGGCTCGTCCATGGAATTCTCCAGGCAAGAATACTGGAGTGGGTTGCCATTTCCTTCTCCAGGGGATCTTCCCCACCCAGGGCTTGAACCCAGGTCTCCTGCATTGCAGGCAGAACCAGGAAACCCATGTGCAATATTTCTCTATCAAAAAAATAGGTGAATCCTCACTGGCTTTTAGTATTCCTACTCCTCTTTCAGAATATGTCATCTAAAGGGACTGTTTTTCCTGGACAAAAAACCTGCAATCTTACTTCCTTGCAGGAGTATTAAGTGAGACTCTGAACTAGGACATCTCCAAGTAGCTATGAGTGTTCTTCAGAAAATCCATAGTGACCAGGAGACAAATGGCATTATTCTCTAAACTTTTATTTTCATTTCTGCCCTCCTAGACTCTTGCTGGTTAAGGTCAAGACAGATGAGATATTGGTAAGACCCAGCTCCCTGTTGTCTTTAGCCCACTGGTTCTTGATAAAGAGTGAGGACTGTGTTCTTCCAGGACTTGAATTCCTTAAAAGCATTTTACATTTTAGAGTTTTATTTTAGAAATATCTGTATATGTGTGTATGTATTTCCTTGGTTCAGGCATTTCCAGATTAAATTAATAGTATCTTCTCTCTTGAGTTCAGGAGAGACTGTTGACCCAGGTAATGTAAATGACATGAGAACAGGTAGGAAGAAATAATTACAGTAATATTAAGTAAAGTTTTTATTTAAGGCAGGCATTGGCTTACAATTTAGCAAATTTAATACTTTCTGAGCATTTACTGTGTGTCAGATATCATGCTGGGTTTGGAAAAGGTAGATGAAACAAAATCTATACTTTAAATTCTCAGATGACTAGGGGATAAATGAAGTTTAGTAATAGTTTGAATCAAGAAAGACTCTGGGATAAAGCACAGACAACACTGGAAAGTGGCCAGGAGCCAATTAAAATCAGCTCATCATTGTCTCTGTTTTCTCCTGATGTCCTCGTTAGTTTGGACACTATTACTAATACCCTGCTTCAACCCAGTCACTTAAATAATCGGGGTTGTAAAACTGTGGACACTCTGTCATAAATGATATACGTCAGTAATACATTGGGTGGAGGGCTGGAATTAAATGATGGCATTTTTAAAATACTAATACTTCCAAATGTACATAAACATCTGCTGCTGCTGCAAGAATGGGTACATATGTACATATAAATGAGTTTGTGTATCTGTCATAAGAAATAGCATAGACCCCAAAATTAAAACAGTGGTTATCATTGAACAATGGGATCATTGATGATGATTACTTATCCTTTACTTTTTACATTTTTAATAAGAAACATGTTACCAGTGAAAAAGAGTAGCGTGAATTTTAAAGCAGTAACTCTGACTTAATAAATATATTTAACATAACAATATAAATGTGTATTTGCTCAGGTAAAAATGGAACATTGCCATTGATGTACTGTATTTTTCTAACATTTGAGACACAGTGCTTGCTTCTAGTTAGTATTCATCCAGCCCTGCCATCTAAATGTAACACATTTGTTAACCAATAATTGTATTTCTTCAAACATAGATGTAGCGTTGAGTTCAAACACTTATTCCCAGTGCAAATAGGGAGATGATTCATTAGCAGATCTTAATGATGTTTCTATCTATCTGACTTCACCTGCATCTTCTAAACAAACAAAAAAGGTACCCTTTGAAAGTAACTGTTTATCAAGAGAAAGTGTCTCTATCTGTGCCCTCCTGGTTAGCTGTAACTCTGAACATAATCACACGTCGACTCTATTGCTTTGATACACTGTGCAGAAATAATCAAGTTGCTGGGGTAATCAAAAATAAAACCACACAGGCCAGCAGTGGAAAGTAATTTATTTATTGAGACCATGGTACATTTATCAAGATGCTTCATTATCATTAAAAATCCTGGTTTTGAGCTACTGTGGTGTGTGAGAGAGAGAGAGAGTGTGTGTTTGTGCACATTCAACGATGTGCCTTTAGGAACCTCCAATATTATACAGGTATTTCATTTTGTCCTAAATTTTATTCAGTGTTTTTAGTGCTTAATCTCCATGTTAAGGGGAAGGAGACCTGCAAGGAGAAGTCTGCTGTTTGCTATGATTATTGTCTGGATCCTAATCTTTGAAATGAGTGCTGTAGAGACAACTGCCCTCTTTGTAGATTACATATAAAATAGAATCGCCACATTCTTATCTACGGTTTTGACCTAGCTTATCTATTGGCAGTGTGCCAGCACTTCCTGGTTAAGTAGAAGTTAAGGCCAAGTCGAAATACATATAGACAATTGGTGTGGACTTCTTATTATCTTTTACTCTAGATTCAAGAAATCTGCTTACCTAAGCACGGTAGAGAGCAAGGTTTTGTGTTTCTCTGCATCTTTACTTCCCAAGTTAGCAGGATAAAGTAATATCCCAAACACAACTCAGGGAATTTGCCGTTCTTATTCCCACTAACTATAGTCAAGGGATCCAGAGTTTCTGCATTAGTCAGGTCATTTATTCTTTACCAGAAAATAATTGAAATCAGCTGATACACATGTTCTCCATCACTTTGGAATGTATTACATACACCTTCTGAACCATTTGGAGTCTCTTCTACCAACAATGTAAGACACATCTCCAGAAAGGAAAGAATGAGTAGGTATTCCAAGTTTTTTTTAAGTACCAAATAATTCCAATTAATACAAAAAGGAATCAACAGCTCTTCTTTATAGACTGTGATCTTCCATTAGCCATTTGATCGCATCTTTAAAGTACGAAATTATTTTGTAGTGATGTTGGCTAAATCTAGAACTTGATTTTAGGATTGTTAACTGTCTTTAACAAGTGGGACATGGATACCTGTTCCCACAGTGTCCCCATGGGTCTAAATTCTAAAGGGAAATTAAAGATCCTCAGCTCCTTCTAAAAAGTCATTAGTGAGAGGAGTTGCAGAGAGCAAGAATTAAGATAACTTTGGGCAATATGCAAATCAGGCTCTGATAATGTAAAATTATGTCATTGACGAATTGAGTTCATTATATTTTGGCATGATGTTGTGCCAAGGAAATCTACTGAACAAGGTGAATGATGCCTCTCTAGCTAATGCTGTAGATTACAATCTAAACCTTACAGCATGCGTGTAAAGTATAAGTGACTCTGTTAGGTTTTCGTGAGGCAACGCAATGTCAAGAATTATCAGACAGGGATGACTTTGCATTCTTGTCACACACTAAGTTCTAGCTGATCTTTGAGATTATGTTGTTTGATAAAGAGCAAAGGAAAGGGATCTTGTCATAGTTCATAATCACATTTAGACATCAGATTTTTAGAATTGTTGGATGAGACTATTTCTGGAATGGGGACAAGTTCTCATTATAGAACTATCGTGATGAACTGGGAAAAGAAGTTGCAAACTTTCAACTCAGACCATGAAGACTGAGTTTAAATAAAGCAACCATTGAACCCAGATCTTAATATTAATTCCATAGCATCAGGAAATCGCAGTATAGACTAGTTAATGATTACGACTCAAGATTGCCGGGAGAAATATCAATAACCTCAGATATGCAGATGACACCACCCTTATGGCAGAAAGCAAAGAAGAACTAAAGAGCCTCTTAATGAAAGTGAAAGAGGAGAGTGAAAAAGTTGGCTTAAAGCTCAGCATTCAGAAAACAAAGATCATGGCATCTGGTCCCATCACTTCATGGCAAATTGATGTGGAAACAGTGTCAGACTCTATGTTGGGGGGCTCCAAAATCACTGCAGATGGTGATTGCAGCCATGAAATTAAAAGACGCTTACTCCTTGGAAGGAAAGTTATGACCAACCTAGATAGCATATTCAAAAGTGGAGACATTACTTTCTCAACAAAGGTCCATCTAGTCAAAGCTATGGTTTTTCCAGTGGTCATGTATGGATATGAGAGTTGGACCATAAAGAAAGCTGAGCACTGAAGAATTGATGCTTTTGAACTGTGGTGTTGGAGAAGACTCTTGAGAGACCCTTGGACTGCAAGGAGATCCAACCAGTTCATCCTAAAGGAGATCAGTCCTGAATATTCATTGGAAGGACTGATGCTGAAGCTGAAACTTCAATACTTTAGCCACCTGATGTGAAGAACTGACTCATTGGCAAAGACCCTGATGCTGGGAAAGATTGAAGGCAGAAAGATTGAGAAGGGGATGACAGGATGAGTTGGTTGGATGGAATCACCAACTCGATGGACATCAATTTGAGTAAACTCTGGGAGTTGGTGATGGTGGACAAGGAGGCCTGGCATGCAGCAGTCCATGGGGTTGCAAAGAGTCAGACATGACTGAGTGACTGAACTTACTCTAGAAAAAACATCATATATTAACACATATATATGGAGTCTAGAAAAATGGTCCTGATTAACCTATTTGCAGCGCAGCAGTGGAGACAAAGACATAGAGAACAGGCTTGTGGACGCAGTGAGGGAGGAGAGGATGGCTATGAATGGAGGAAGTCGTATGGAAAGATACATTGCCATTCGTAAAACAGATAGCCAATAGGAATTTGCTGTGTGATTCAGGGAGCTCAAACCAGTGCTCTTGTGACCCTCTAGAGGGATGGGAAGGGGTGGGAAGTGGGAGGGAGTTGGGTCGTATGAATACCTATGGCTGATTCTTGTTGATGTATGGCAGAAACCAACACAGTATTGATAAGTAGTTATCCTCCAGTTAAAAAAAAATAAAAAAGACTCTGGCTTCTGCTCTGTTACTGATTTGATGCGAACCTCATGGTCACTTAGCCCCTCTGACTGTCTTCTCTCTGAGGGAATGTTAACTTACCGTGGGTGTCAGAGGCCTCCATTACCTTTGATGAAGCAGTTTCTGATACGATAGATTATTGACAGCAGGAGTATTTTTATTCTTCATTAATAATCATGATGCTAGATTACAAAGAGAAGAGACACCGTGGAAAAAAGACGGCTCTGTTTTGATGCAGTACTGGAGGCTGGCAGTTGCAGCAAAGAAGCCAGAAAGCTAGAATCTGCATTGCTTAATACTCATCATGAACATCTTTGCAAATCATGATTTTCAATGAGGATGAAATGCCTTGTCAAAATATAGCTTTTTAAGGGACTTTCCCGGTGGTCTGATGATTAAGAATCTGCCTTCTAATGCAGGAGACATAGGTTTGATTCCCTGGTTGAGGAATTAAGATCCCACATGCTGCAGGGCAATTAGAGAGGCCCACACACCGCAACCACGGCCTAGTGCAGCCAAAAAGAAAAATAAGTTTAAAAAAAAATCTGTTCCTTTAAATTTCTTCAAGGTCTTATATTCTCAGCCTGTCGGGTCTTTGGCTCTGTGGTCATATGACAGGTCTGCTCATAGAACCTCGCTTCACTGTTGGGGAGAGTGGGATACTCCTGTGGTCTAGCCTCTGTTGTACTGTTCAACACAGTCAGCATCATTTAGAGGGTGGCCCTAGGAAGGGGGTAAAAATACACCGTCTTTGTGTTTCTGGTATCTGTGTATGAGCTGGGCCAATCCAGGTAGGATTTTCCATAGAAACAGTGTATGGGGCCAGGACCTCCAGTTGCCAGGCCAGAACCGGAAGGTTGTGTGTCAGTATCAGGGGCCAACTAAGAGAAGCATGGCTGGAGGGACTCAGGGTTAGAAGCGAAGGGTCAGCATACAAGATGCGCAAAGGACAGCAAGTGTGATGGAAGCAGGCAGTGGAGAGAAAGTGACACAAACACAGTCAAGGGCACTCCCCTGGTGGTGCAGGGGGTAAGATTTGCCTTCCAGTACAATGGTACCCCACTCCAGTCCTCTTGCCTGGAGAATCCCATGGACAGAGGAGCCTGGAAGGCTGCAGTCCATGGGGTCGCTGAGTCGGGCACGACAGCGACTTCACTTTCCCTTTTCACTTTCATGCATTAGAGAAGGAAATGGCAACCCAGTCCAGTGTTCTTGCCTGGAGAATCCGAGGGACGGGGGAGCCTGGTGGGCTGCCGTCTATGGGGTTGCACAGAGTCGGACACGACTGAAGCGACTTAGCAGTAGCAACAGGGTGCAGGTTTGATCTCTGGTCAGGGAGCTGAGATCCCACCTGCCACAAAGCCGGAAAACCCAAACCATAAAACAGAGGCAATATTGTAACAAATTCAATACAGACTTTAAAAATGGTCCACATCAAAAAAATCAATTTTTTTTTTTTTTAAAGAAAACATGGTCAAGAACAGAGCTGGGAGCTAGGTTTGGAGAGGCTGAGACCAGACAGTTTGAGAAATCAAGTTCTAGTTATGTGGCATGAATCAGGATTGCTTTACTTGGGAAATATAAAAGAGTATATATCACTTGTTTTAGCTTATTGTTATTGTTCAGTCACTAAATTGTGTATGACTCTTTGTGAACCCATGGACTACAGTGCACCAGGCTTCCCTGTCCTTCACGATCTCCCAGAGTTTGCTCAAACTCGTGTCCATTGAGTCAGTGATGCTTTCCAACCATCTCATTCTCAGTCGTCCCCTTCTCCTCTTACCCTCAATCTTTCCCAGCATTAGAGTCTTTTCCATTGAGTTGACTCTTTGCATCAGGTGGCCAAAGTACTGGAGCTTCAGCTTCAGCATCCATCCTTCCAGGGAAAGTTTTTGCTTAAATAAGAAAAAAAAATTCTTATTCCTAAACAGCTTCAAAAAATGAAACCCTACTTGGCAGACCACTCACCCTTTCTCTACCCACCAAAGATTAATTATATTTTGATATTTGGGCCACTCATTCCTTTCCTTTTCTTCTTTTCTGTTTTACCAAGAAGAGACATACATAAATGATATGTTATTTAGTTTTTTCTAGTTTTGAATTTTGCATAAGTGAAATAGTACTCTTCTACATCTTATTCGATGTCATTTTAAATGACTGAGATGCACCCAAGTTGATGTGTATGATTCTGGTTCATTCATTCTCACTGCCGTATATGGTTTTCCTGTATGAATATGTCACAGTTTATTTAGTCATTCTCCTACTTAAGAAGCTTTGGACTGTATCCAGGTTTTAGATACATGCAAACAATGTTTTTATCCCCACTCCTGACAGGCTTCCTGTGCAGATGTGCTGGAGTTTCTCTAGGGTACAGATGTAAGAATAAGCTGGCTAATACAACTTGTGCATACCCAACTTTGCCAGGCAATGCCAAGTTATTTTTAAGAGTGATTATATAAAAGTAAACTCTCACCAGCTACCCCTGATCCTTACGGCCCCACATACTCAATGCCACCTCGTACTTTCAAAGGTTCGATGCTTTGCCACTAAGGAAGAAGGTAAACAGGTCTTTTATAAAAGTTAAATGTGCTTGGATTTACTTAAAAAGTCAGTTGGTTTAAGAAAGCTTGCTATAAAGTAAACCATTTCCATTGCTCCTCAGTGTTGATGACTTATAACCATTTTGGATTTCTTTTTGCTTTTTCCATTCATGTTTCCATTCCTATGTCTTGATTTCTCATGTGGAGATAATACTGTATTACTCATAGAAAAGGAGGATTTAGCTTTCTCTTCTCTTTTGATCTTTATTAAGTACTTTCCAGTCCCTTTCTTCTCAATATAGTTACACGGTACTTTCTGTTAAATCATCTTCTGATAATTTATATGAGTTGCTGTTGCTGTTTGTGAAGCAGTCATGTCCAGCTCTTTTGTGACCCCAAGGACTGTAACTTGCCTGGCTCCTCTGTCCATGGGATTTCCCAGGCAAGAATACTGGGGTGAGTAGCCATTCCCTTCTCCAGATGATCTTCCTGACCCCGGAATCAAACCAGTGTCTCCTGCTTGGCAGGTGGATTCTTTACCATTGAGCCACCTAGGAAGCCCACAATTGATATGAGCCGATAAAAGCTATTTGCAGTTGTTCAAGTTATTATAACATGATTACTTTTATTATTCATTATTATGTTTTCCCTGGAGAGTAATTGCTAGATTTTTGTGTCATTTTCTTAGTTTTCTACATGGTTTATCAGCTCTTCACGACCCCCAGCAAATCTTTTCCACGTATGAAAATTTTCTTTTTATATATGCAAGTATATTAGGTATTGAATGTTCAGCAAATGTTATCAACTTGAAGAAATCTTTCCTCTAGTCTTATCTGCTTTTAAATGATCTCTCTCTGGACTACACTGGATCTTTTTTTTTTTTTTTTTATGTGGATGATTTTAAAAGTCTTCATTGAATTTGACACAATATTGCTTCTGTTTTCTATGTTTTGGTTTTTTGGCCATGAGGCATGTGGGATCTTGGCTCCTCAACCAGGAATTTAAGCCACACTGCCTTCACTGAATCTTAACCACTAGATGGCCAAGGAAGTCCCTAGGCTGTATTCTTGATATCTTTTATGACCCTAAATTGAATTTCGTCATTGACTGTTTTTTTTTTTTTTAAGATCTTCTTATTGTCTTTCTTCATTGTCACCATATGTGAGGATTTATTTTTATTTATCCCGTTAAGGATCCATTGAATTTCTTGAGTATGAGGGTTGGTATTATATATTAATTTAATAAATTTTGAGCTATTATTTTCTCAATGTTATCACTCGAATATTTTATGTTTTGCCTGTTAGAACTTAGATTAGAGCTATATTAGGCCAATGCTTCTCAAATTTAGCTTACAAAAAAGTCATCTGAATAACTTGTGGAACAAATTCCTGCCACATGGTGAGTTTACATTGTGTCTTGAGAATGTGCAGGAAAGGATGCTGTTAGTCTGTGGGCCACACTTGGAATCAGCTCTGGTAGAATCTCTCATTCTCTTTTCCCATGCCTCTTGACCACTTGATCATATATGCCATGTTTTTCTCTCTCAGTGCTACTTTGCTTGCCATTTCTGGATATGCATGTGACAGTTTTACAGAGTTTTTCTCCAACTATGTCACATTTTATATTTTGAGTTTTATTCATTTGTTTTCAACTTGAATATTTTTGAGCTCCATAAATTCCATTTGTTACTATTTCAGTATTTTCTGATCAATTTTAATAGACTCGTTTTATTTGAGTAGATTGGGACTATTTTACATCCTGTACCTGTTAATTTACATAGCATCCTTCTTGAAAATCTGATCATTCTTGTTATTATTTCTACAGATTCATTTATAAGACTCGTTTGCTCATGTGCTCAGAAATATATATATTTTTATCACCATGTGCGTTTCAAGCTTGGGATTTCATCATTTTTTGTGACGTGTTGGAGAGACTCCTGAGAGTCCCTTGGACTGCAAGGAGATCCAACCAATCCATTCTGAAGGATATCAGCCCTGGGATTTCTTTGGAAGGAATGATGCTAAAGCTGAAACTCCAATACTTTGGTCACCTCATGCGAAGAGTTGACTCATTGGAAAAGACTCTGATGCTGGGAGGGATTGGGGGCAGGAGGAGAAGGGGACGACAGAGGATGAGATGGCTGGATGGCATCACGGACTCGATGGACGTGAGTCTGAGTGAACTCCGGGAGTTGGTGATGGACAGGGAGGCCTGACGTGCTGCGATTCATGGGGTCGCAAAGAGTCGGACACGACTGAGCGACTGAACTGAACTGAACTGAACTGAACTGATTCTTAGAATAGTGCTTCCCTGGTGACTCAAACGGTAAAGAATCTACCTGTAATGCGGGAGACCTGGGTTCAATCTCTGGGTCAGGAAGATCCCCTGGAGAAGGAAATGGCAACCCACTCCAGTATTCTTGCCTGGAGAATTCCATGGACAGAGGAGCCTGGTGGGCCTCAGTCCCTGGGGTTGCAGAGTCAGACACAGCTATGCAAATAACACACACATGCTTAGAATATGTTTCTCTAGATAGGATTTGGAAATTGTCTCTGCCAGCTACTTTAAGACAGTGATTAGTTGATTAAATTTTTTTTTCTTGAGATTTTTCTTCTATGTATCCTCACCTCACTCTTTGGAAAATGAACTTTGGGTGAAGACCTCTCAAGAGACTTTTTTATCCCTGTTTCCACTCAATGTCAATTCTAAGAAAGGCCAAGTTTTCTGTGGACACGCTTTTTCCTAGTGTATCTTCTCTGAGATGTTGCCGTCTGTTGGTACCTTTGTGCTGGGTCTCTGATGACCTCCCATTCAGATGTCAGGCCTTTTGCCTGTCCTGTGTTTGTATTTCATTACCCAATGGATTGGCATGTGTTGGAAAATACCCTCTCCTAGCTCACTTATCCAGAAAACATCTTGAGATGTCTGGCTTCTAATTTTTACTTACTTTATCACCAGCCTAGACATGCTTTTAAAGAGCTTTTCCCCCCTCCACATGCTACTAAGCATCTTAGTTATTCTACGCTAGTAAGAATGTCTCTGCACATCTGTTCTGCCTTGTTTACAGAAAGCCGATTTCCAACTTTTTTTGTGGGGGAGTGGGGGAGGGCTTGGTATACCTTTCCATGATGTGAATGGCTAACTTAACAGATGCCAGAAGTTGCAGACTGATTGTGTAATTTCAAGTAACTTGCATCACTCCTTTTCCCCTGGGTTTCTCAGATCACACGGGAATTGAGCTAGAACAATTCTTCGTCTCTAAAATCCTGTGACTTGCTGGTGGTGAAAATGATGTACAAAATCTGCTTCCTAATGTCCTAGCACATTCAGCAGAAACTAGTGGCCACATATACTATGCTTGCTTATGAAACTCATGTCTTCAGTTTTTCTTTTTCTAATAAGAAAAGCAGTAATAAAATTAGAAATGTTTCTTCCAGCTACTCCATCTAATCCTTTTCTAAGAGTTCATTGGCTCATCAGTTGTTTCACACAGATCCTAAAAATGTTCAAACTACCATGCTTTCCATAATTAAGTTTTTCGTATTCATCTGGTTTTAGCCAATTATCACATGGATATCAGCCAAAAAAATATTGTCATCTTCTCTTATTGAGATGAAAGTCTTCTGGTTACGTACCAAGTATTCAGATGCGTTGTTTTCTCAGTTGGTGATACTGGGTGAGTGCCCATTTCCTTCGGGTATTTAATTGGTATCTAAGGAGTCATACATAGAAATAATGGACTTTACAACTCTCTCTAACTCCTTGTGTATTCCAGCTGCTCTCTTGAAAAGACATTGATCATTTCTGCACTTATTCAGGAGAAGAAGCCTTGTGGTCATCATTTTAATAATGACTACTTCATAATAAACACAACTAGACATCATGGATCCCCAGAAATCGATTTTATTCCTTTTAAGAAGTTTCTAATTTTGTTGAGGAGACAGAATTTATGAAACTGTAATTATTAATAATAGATAGGCAGTTTGGGATGGACATGTACACTCTGCTGTATTCAAAGTGGATAACCATCATCACAGACCTACTGTATAGAACAGGGAGCTCTGCTCAATGTCATGTGGCAGACTGAATGGGAGGTGTGTTTTGGGGAGAATGGATACATGTATATGTATGGCTGAGGCTCTTCACTGTTCACCTGAAAGTTTCACAACATTGTTGATTGACTATACATCCCATAAAAAATAAAAGGTTTTAAAAATTTTTTTGTGAAAGAAGATAGACGATGCAAAACCCCAGTTTAGGATATAGGACAGAAAGTGGTCTAGAAATGTTGAGAAGGAAGGTAAAATAGTCTGATACAGATAAATAAGCCATTATGAGGGAAAATGGTCCCTCTTGATATGTCGTATAAACAAGAAAAGAAAGGGTGCCAACAGTCAGATTATAATAAACAGCTATAACATGCAGGCTTTTGTCTAGAATTCATAGATTTCACTAGATGTAACTTTATATTTTAAATTAGAATAGTTAAAGATGGAGCCAAGTTTAATTATGTATTTCTATAAAATGCTCCCAACATTAGTCGTATGTTTGTATAAAATGCTGTCTGAATTTGTGGTGGAATAATACTCATCTTGGGTACTATTGATATTAACTCCTGCAGGGTTCAGCAGAAAGAACAGTTACTGTTTTAAGTTGATTTAAGGAGACCCGTGCATCAGCCTCCCCACTGAGTCACCTTTTTATTTCCTTGATAGAGCGAGGATCTGTCTCATAGTCACTCCTGACCATCTGCCTCTCAGCTGATGTTGGGGTGCCGTGAATCCTGCTCCCCACTCACTTCTGTTCCTTGCTTTGCTCCTGGCCTCCTGAACCCATCACAGTACAGTCAACTTCAGGGCAGAGGATGTGCATTTAGCAGGGCACACCTGATTTCTGTCTCCAACCTTTACTCCTCCCAGTATCAGCAGACTAAGCTATAACGTATGTCAAAGTTTACTGAGACATTAAAAATTAATGCAAAGGGAATTCTATCCTAGAAAGCTAAAGATTGAATACACTAGATGAAATACAGTGTTCCTCCTCTTCTAAGGGAAAAGCATGGAGTTAAACACATCACAGGGTTTCCCTTCTGGGATATACCCCAGTTCCTCTTTCCTTATTGTCCTTCCTTCCTCTCCATCAGTTCAGTTCAGTTGCTCAGTCATGTCCGACTCTGCGACCTCATGGACTGCAGCACGCCAAGCTTCCCTGTCCATCATCAACTCTCGGAGCTTGCTCAAACTCATGTCCATCAAATCGGTGATGTCATCCAACCATCTCATCCTCTGTCATCCCCTTCTCCTCCTGCCTTCCATCTTTCTGAGCATCTGGGTCTTTTCCAATGAGTCAGTTCTTCGTGTCAAGTGGCCAAAGTCTTGGAGCTTGAGCTTCAGCATCAGTCCTTCCAATGAATATTCAGGCTAATTTCCTTTAGGATTGACTGACTGGATCTCCTTTCAGTCTAAGGGACTCTCAAGAGTCTTCTCCAACACCACAGTTCAAAAGCATCAATTCTTTGGCACTCAGCTTTCTTTATTGTCCAACTCTCACATCCATACATGACCACTGGAAAAACCATGGCTTTGACTAGATGGACCTTTGTCAGCAGGGTAATGTCTCTGCTTTTTAATATGCTATTTAGGTTGGTCATAACATTTCTTCCAAGGAACAATCGTCTTTTAATTTCATTGCAGTGATTTTGGAGCCCCCCAAAAATAAAGTCTGTTTCCATTGTTTCCCCAGCTATTTGCCATGAAGTGATAGGGATGCCATGATCTTAGTTTTCTGAATGTTGAGTTTTAAGCCAACTTTTTCAGTCTCCTCTTTCATTTTCATTAAGAGGCTCTTCAGTTCCTCTTCACTTTCTGCTATGAGAGTGTCATCTGCATATCTGAGGTTTTTGCTATTTCTCCCAGCAAGCTTGATTCCAGCTTGTGCTTCATCCAGCCCGACATTTTGCATGATATACTCTGCATAGAAGTTAAATAAGCAGGGTGACAATATACAGCCTTGACATACTCCTTTCCCAATGTGAAACCAGTCCATTGTTCCATGTCTGGTTCTAACTATTGCTTATTGGCCTGCATACAGATTTCTCAGGGGGCAGGTAAGGTGGTCTGGGATTCCCATCTCTTAAAGAATTTACCACGGTTTGTTGTGATCCACCCAGTCAGCAAAGGCTTTGGCATAGTCAGTAAAGCAGAAAAGATGTGTTTCTGGAACTCTCTTGCTTTTTCGATGATCCAGCAGATGTTGGCAATTTGATCTCTGGTTCCTCTGTCCTTTCTGAAGTTGTCAGTTCACATACTGTTGGAGCCTCGCTTGGAGAATTTTGAGAATTACTTTGCTAGCCAGCGAGATGAGTGCAATTGTGCAGTAGTTTGAACATTCTTTGGTATTGCCTTTCTTTGGGATTATCAAGTCAGACCATAGAGAGACTCAACTTCTTGAACTTCCATAATGCAAACGTTAACCATCTTTGGGGATCTCCACCCGAGAGCTTCACCACTGTAAGCTTGAGTCTTAGTCAGAGTCTGCTTCCTTCCCTTTGCTGTGCAGTCCCAGGGACATCAAGAACAGTGCACTTCCTGAAGTCTGAATTCTTCCCTCTGGACTCCACACTGGGAAGCTGCACAGCTCAGAATGGATTTGGTGTCAAAGTTTATCAATTTTTATTAAGAGTAAAGTGTACATATACCTCCTCATGCTTCCTAGCTTCTAACAGTTTTTAAATAATAAAACAAACAGCCATATACACGAACACACAAAATGCTCCCCCCATTCTCCTTAGGTAGATTAGTCTAGAAGCTCATTCAGCACTGTACCATGCTACTGTATGTAATTTTTATTGAAGTATAGTTGGTTTACAATGCTATGTCATTTCAGGTATACAGCAAAGTGATTATATATATTGGAGAAGGAAATGGCAACCCACTCTATTATTCTTGCCTGTAGAATCCCATGGACAGAGGAGCCTGGCAGGCTACAGTCCATGGAGTTGCCAGAGTTGCACACGTTGTAGTGAAGCATAGTTGATTTACAATGTTGTGTCCGTTTCAGGTGTACCACAGAGTAGTGTGTTGATGTTGAGTCACTAAGTTGTGTCCGACTCTTTGTGACCTCATGGACCCCAGCATGCCAGGCTCCTCAGTCCTCCACTGTCCCCCAGAGTTTTCCCAAATTCATGTCCATTGGTTCGGTGATGCTATCTAACCATCTCATCCACTGCCGCCACCTTCTCTTTTTGCCTTCAGTCTTTCCCAGCATCAGGATCTTTTCCAAAGAGTCGACTCTACACACATACACACACACACACACACACACACACACACACACGTATACACACATATATATAATTGTTTATATACTCGTTTCCATTATATGTTACTATAAAATATTGAGTATCATTCCCCATGTTATACATGTATATTTTTTCTTTTTGTTTCTGATTCTTTTTCATTGTAGTTTATTACAAAATATTGAATATAGTTCCCCGTGCTATGGAGTAGGATCTTGTTGTTTTTTATTTTATGTATGGTAGTGTGCATCTGTCCGGCTTCCCTGGTGGCTCAAATGTTAAAGAATCCACCTACATTGCAGGAGACTCAGGTTTGATCCCTGGATCGGGAAGAACCCCTGGAAAAGGGAATGGCTACCCACTCCAGTATCCTTGCCTGGAGAATTCCATGGACAGAGGTGTCTGGCAGGCTAGAGTCCATGGCGTTGCAAAGAGTCAGACATGATTAAGCAACTAACACACACACACACAGTGTATCTGTTAATCCCATTCTCCCAATTCATTCCTACCCTTCTTTTCCCTTTTGGTAACAGTAAGACATGCTTTTTATGTCCATGTTTATTTCTGTTTGTAAGTTCATGTGTACTGTTTTTAGATTCCATATGTAAGTGATACCATTATCATATTTGCCTTTCTCTGTCTGGCTTACTACACTTAGTATGATCAACTCTAGGTCCATCCATGTCCATGCTGCTGCAATTAGCTTTATTCCATTCTTTTTTATGATTGAGTAATATTCCATCATGACTGTATGTATACCATAGATGAGACCATATATTTTTAAAAAAAGAATCAGTTGCTCTTTCATGCCCATTCTCTGTCTACACAAAGATCTGGCTGAAAGTTTGAAATTCCTGGGAACTTTGTATTGATTGTGTGTACCTTAGGTCAGATTAGATTTGCAGGTACAGTAGGTACTTAAACTAATTTCCATATGCAATGAGCAGCAGTATAAAGGTTTATATTCCTTATCGAAGAAACCCAAAGGGCTAAGTAATAGTTATACATTGTAATTCTTGACTATTTCTAGAATTTTGCCTGTAATTCGGATTATTTTTTATAGTACTTTAAAATTAGTAGGACTTCTATAAATTTGACATCAAGAGGGGGAAATTTTCATCTTTCAAGAATTATTAAATCAACCAGGCAGTCTTTTATGACTTCATAAGTAAAATGGAAATTTAAATGATCTTGGAAAGCCAGGCATCAAGCCAAGAGAGGCTGGAAATAAAATGCTCTGTAATCTGTTACTGTCAAAGATATATGACTACATACATGTGACATAGGAAGACATCTCAACATTCTGTGTGAGTTAGCAAATGTGTTTGTTTTTTTTTTTTTCAATATCTTCCTAATCTTTAATAATCCCTGGTGGCTAAGTGGTAAAAAATCTGCTTGCCAATTCAGGAGACATGGTTTTGATCCCTGGTCAGGAAGATCCCCTGGAGAAAGGCAACCCACTCCAGTATTCTTGCCTAAGAAATCTATGGACAGAGGAGCCTGGCAGGCTACAGTCCATGCGGTTGCAAAAAGTCAGACATGACTTTAGCAGCTAAACAACAATAACAATCTTTAATATAATTTACATCTTCTAAAGTTGACTTTATTTTTTTTTTTTGTAACTGAAGCATGATCTGGCCTTAATAGATTAAGTATTTTTTTAGGGTTAAAAATATTAACAACTTCATTTTGTCTGTCCAGGAAGTTATTATTTTTTTAACTTTTTAAAATGTTTTAAATGATAATTAGAAGAATATTACATCCATCTTTATAAAGGTATTTTATAAGTGATGTCTGTTCACCATAGGCATGTCAGCATATACATAGCAATGTTTAGAAAAATCAGTTTATTGGGGATTAAAATTAGGGTCTTTTTTCCCCCAAAATGTATTGCCTCATCTTTGAAGCTAGGGAATATATCTTTTACACTTTCCCATCCTGTTGAACATTGGACCAAGTACAGGGCACACAGTAGATGCTCTATAAATAGATATGTTGATGGCCTGAGAGTACCCAGATGTTACATGATGTTATAAAAAAGGAATATCTGATGTGATTAGTTGGGGGAAAAATTAGGAAGTGACCTTTTGGAAATATTCAGGAGCAAAATAGTTTTTAAATGTCTGATTGCACAGAAAAATAGAAGTCAGCGTGATAGCTCATGTGACAGCAAAACCAGGCTGAATCAACCATAGAATAAAAGTGGAGTGCAAGGTGGCATTCTCTGAATGGCTAAGATTATGCAGTGCATTTTTATCACACTTTGTTGCTGTTTTTCTTTCTCGGGTCTTAGGAGCAGAAGTAGAAGCTGATTTATGAGTTGAGAGTCAGTGCCGAGTGTCAGATTTCTATAATGAGATTATATATTAAATCTAATGAAGGGAAAATATGCTTACCCAAACCAAATGACAACACCATGATTAAACGACTCCAATCCCGCGGTAGATTTGTTTAGACGATGCAGCAGGTAAAGTGACCTCCTCTTCTGCTAGGTTTGTGATCAATGCTGTGAAATGAAGATATATGTCCTTTATTATTCTGATGACATAACAATATCATAGAAGCAAACAGGAACAAGACGGAAGTAGGAAGCCGAGAGATGTGTTGTGGGTATTGGGAAGGTTTGGGTAGATTAATCACCTACGTTCTGTTTGATGGCGATTGCTGACTTCCGCAAAGTTGTTTGGTTATGAGCCTCTGTTTACTCCGTCTACATTTAATTCATGGAGTTCATGGTACATTTCTGTAAACGTGTGTGTACTTGAATGCCTGCATACCCATATACATATCCATTCAGAGAAACTGGAGCTCATGCTTTATCTTGAAGGAGATGGTAATTACACGGGGTATTGTCTTCACCGAAACTACAGGTTCAACAAGAGTAGTTATAGCTTCTGCATGGTATCTCCACATTGCTGGAGCGATGGAAGAGGGTTGGGAAAGGTCTTAGTAGTAACTGGATTTTAATTTTTTTTAATTTATTTTTTGGCCACACCATGTGTCATTTGGAATCTTATTAATTTCCTGACCAGGGATCGAACTTATACCCGCTGCATTGGAAGTGCAAAGTCTTAACCACTGGACCACCAGAAAAGTCCCCTAAGTGGACTTTTAAAGGGTCAATATTTGAAAACTTTAGTAAATCTAAGCTCTAATTACTCAACCACCACCACTTAAAAGAAAAAAAAATTATTCTTAGAAAAAAAATAAATGGTGTTAGCGTAGAAGTCAGCCCTGTGGAAAGTAACTTTCATGAATAAAGAAAACCATTTACGTGGAATGATTTAAATAAGATTTCATTTCACAAAACATCCATCTATTTTCAGCTTCCCTCCATTTTCTCATTCTTGCCTGTAATTTCGCTATTAGAGAGTTATTTCTTAGATTAAACTTTTTGTTCTTATTAAAATGCAAATATCTGAGGCTATGACATTTATGTACTTTCCAAATAATTAGTGTTCAATTTGGGATTAAGATATACACTCTATATGGGGAACGGTACTCAGTATCTTATACTAATAATAATGTATGCTAAGTCACTTCAGCCGTGTCCGACTCTGTGCAACCCCATAGACGGCAGCCCACCAGGCTTCCCCATCCCTGGGATTCTCCAAGCAAGAACACTGGAGTAGGTTGGCATTTCCTTCTCCAATGTGTGAAAGTGAAAAGTGAAAGTGAAGTCACTCAGTCGTGTCCAACTCCTAGTGACCCCATGGGCTGCAGCCTACCAGGCTCCTCCGTCCATGGGATTTTCTAGGCAAGAGTACTGGAGTGGCTTGCCATTGCCTTCTCCGAATAATAATGTATAATGGAAAATAATTCTATATACATTATACTTATATATATATATATATACACACACACACACATACACACATATATATATGGCTTCCTAGGTGGCACTAGTGGTAAAGAACCCACCTGCCCATGCAGGAGACATAAGAGACATGGATTCAATTCCTGGGGCAGGATAATCCCCTGGAGGAGGACGTGGCAGCCCACTCCAATATTCTTGCCTGGAGAATCCCATGGACAGAGGAGCCTGCCGAGCTGCAGTCCGTGGGTTGCAAAGAGTTAAACACAACGAAAGAGACCTAGGGAGCACATGTGCATGCACACACACACACATGCACACCACACACGTATTTTTTATATATATAAAACTGAGTCACTTTGGTGTACACCTGAAGCTAACCCAACACTGTAAATCAACTATACCTCAATAAAATTTTTAAAATAATTATTTTCAGAGCCTATCGCTGTGGGCAGAACATGAGAGAAATGGATCAACTGAAGAGCATAAAAAGAGAGAAAGGGTGAAACATGAATCTAGAAGAAAAGGTTTTATCTATATTATACTTTTGCCTTGAGCCGACTATGTGAAAGAAAGTTAGCCTGATGAATGTAGTTTTCTCTTGGAAACTTCCTCCACTCATGTTCAGTTGCTCCACTGCAGTTTTCTTCTTAAATATTCATGCATTGGAGGCCTGTGATCTGTAACCGAGACATCATGGTATTTAGCATGGCCACATGCAGACATTTTTAAGAGCAACTCCATTAAAGATCGCTTCTCTGGGAGCATTCTGAGCTCCCTGGTGGTGGTTATCACCCAGCGTTTAGCTTTGATCCCTGTAATGTATGCAGAGCCAAAGACACCCTTCATCACTCTGCTTCTGTTGGGAGTTGGTTTATGTCATAAAACAGGGGAAATGGGCAAGAAGAAAGCAGAGTTGCATATATACAGTAATGGACTGAGATAACATAACACTGTGAGATTAGACGATTCGGGAGGAGAGTGGGAATAGATGGATTCTGTCTCTCCACGGTTGTCTATTTACAATAAATTCTGGCTAACAACAAATTCTGCTGCCTACTGCCTAGCTCTGCTGGTTCTCATTTCTCTTATTCCATGAACTGAGTTTGGACCACGCCACCATTCCCTTCCCTTACACAAGTCCAGGCCTAAGCTGTGTATTTAGGAGTCCCAGTCACTTGGGAAGGGCCATTGGTAAGTAAGGACGGCTTGTAAATCCTCTGCCGTTCTTCTCCGGTTAACTACAGCAAGGCATGGCGTTCTGCACATAGAGTCGCCTGAGACAAGAAATGTTTATGAGAATCATTGGTGTAGAGAAGAGCTTGTTTGAATGGTCCTGGCATATTGGACCTGTTGCTCATTTCTAATGGTTGAAATACTGATACCTTCTTTGATGAGATTAGAGAAAACACAGAATCTTGAATCTAAATTTTGGGTTAGGCTTGCCAGTTCTAATGTCATTTTCTTTGCATCTGCTTTACTTTTAAATTTATTTTTTTTAATATTCTAGTTTAATTTTTTATTGAATATAGTTGACTTACAAGGTTCTATTAATTTCTGCACCCGGAGACTAACATGCTAAGTAAAGTAAATAAAAGAGAAAGACAAATACCATATCCTATCACTTATATGTGGAATCTAAAATATGACAGAGATGAACCCATCTATGAAACAGAAACGGAATCACAGACATAAAAAAGAGATTGAGAGAAAGGAAGAAACTGGTAGTTGCTGTGGTAGGCGGGGATGGAGTGAGAGCTTGGGGTTAGCAGATGCGAGCTTTTATATGTAGCTTATTTTTTTAATTGACGTATGGTTGATTTACAGTGTTTTGTTGGTTTTAGGTATACCGGAAGGTGACTCAGTTATGTATGCATATATGTCTATTTTTTCAGATTCTTTTTCCTTACAGGTTATTACATAATGTTGAGCATAGTTCATTGTCCCATATAGTAGGTCATTATTGGTTATCTATTTCATATGCAGTAGTGTGTATCTGTTAATCTCAAATACCTAACATTGCTGTTCTAGGTTAATATTTAATTTCCGTGTTTCTGGTTTAAAATCCCCAGGGAGGATTTGTGGCCAGGAAGGGAAGGCTAGGGGGTGGGCCCTGATTGGCCAAGTATAAGAGAAAGAAACCGTCTAAAGAGAGGACCTCCTTGTGTGACATTTGTATCTGCAATGACTAGCCTTTCTTCCTGCCTTTATACTGCTTTTGACTAAATGCTCAGGACCCTTACCCCCACTTCTAGGTTGATCTTTGTGTCAGGTTCTAGAAAGTCTCACAGACGCCCAATAGTCACATGAAAATATACTCAGCATCACTAATTATTAGAGAAATGCAAATCAAAACTGCAATGAAGTACCATCTCACACTGGTCAGAATAATCCATGCTGGAGAAAGGTGGGGGAAAGGGAACCCTCCCGCCCTGTTGGCAGACCCATGATTTGATATGCTCACTATGGAAAGCGGTATGGAGGCTTCTCAGAAATCTAAAAATAGAGCCATCATATGACCCAGCAGTCCTACTCCTGGACATACATAAAATGTGAATTCAAAAAGACACACGCCCCCTATGGTCATAGTATCTTTATTCACCATAGCCAAGACAAGAAAACAGCCTTAATGTCCGTTGACAGATGAATGGATAAAGAATACGTGGTGGATAAAGAACACATACACAATGGAACATAACTCAGCCATAAAAAAGAATGAAATAAGGCCACTTGCAGCAACATAGATACAACTGGTAGTTGCCAAGGGGGCCCAAGAGATTATCATATAAGTCAGAAAGAGAAAAACAAATGCAATATGATATCATTTCTTTGTAAAGTTTAAAATATAACACAAATGAACCCATCTGTGAAACAGAAACAAAATCATGGACGTGCAGGACAAGCTGGTGGGTTGCCAAGGGGGGCAGGGGGTGAGGGAGGGATGGAGTGGGTGGTTGGGATTAGCAGGTGTGAGCTTTTGTATAGAGAGTGGATAAACAACAAGATCCCACACTGTAGAGCACGGGCAGCTATATTCAATATCCTGTGATAAACCATACTGGAAAAGGAAAAAAGAACTAGAAGCAGATCTCTGCCCTGTTGGGGAAATCTGAGGAGCCCTGGCCAGTCCACGAGACACACAGGGCGCTTTCTGCCCATCAGCCCAGAGTGGAGCTTAACTCCACCTCCCTGTTCCTGTCTTACCACCGTGACTACTGGCCTACAACCACCCTCAGTCCCAAGGGGCATACAAATAATTTCATAAGCAAACGATCAAAGCAATATCTGTATTTTGTTGATGATTTTTCTCGTTCTAGTAGGTTCTGTTCTGGGACGCCTGAATGTCCCCCACCAATGAAACCTGATGCTATCCTACCCAAGGGGGAGGGGCGTTCACTCATTTCCAGTTGCAGGTACTTTCTTTCTGCTTTCCCCGTTTTCCCTGTGCTGAGGACCTAGCATTATTCTGCCAGCATTATCTTCTCCTAGGGAAAAGGACAATGGGCTGCGGAACACATTCTCTGCTGCCAGGCCTGAGGATTCTCATAAACGTGTATCAATTCCAGCACTTTGTCTCTGTATGAACTGCCTAAGAGGCGTGTTTTCTTGTATTGGTTGGTTTTAGCAGAGCCAAAAGGAGACAAAACCCTAGCTTAGGGGGGAAAAAAAACAACCTGTGCCCTGAAGTTTACACTGAGTTAAGTGAACTCTGGCTCTGTAATAAGATGTGTTCCAGCAGCCCCATCTGTAGACTAGCCAGACGGAGTTAAGGCAGGGCCTGTGCTTTACTGAAGCTGTGGTAGTTCATAGAGCAGACGATGCCCCCTGGTGATGCTGCAGTTGATGGGGATGCCAAGGTCGATGGGGGTAGCGGATGTATGTGAGGATGGGAGAGGGAACAGCTCCACCCCGCCTGTGATTTGTGTAAGAAATACGAGCTGGTAAGACAGGAGTCTTGCTTTAAAGCAAAATAAATACTTCCAGGGGAAAGGAAAGGGTCGTATCGCTCCAGGATCCTGAGGTGGGGAATGGACAGACATGCAAAACCCAGAGCCGGTCACACCAAGCCCGCTCTCCATAAATCTGTCACACCCCTGCTCACATTTTCACACAAGCACATCCAAGCTAAAAATGAGCCTCTCTGAAAAGGAAAAGAAATCATCAACGGTCAATCTGCAGTTACAGGTTTGCTGGAAGGGGAGAGACTATTACCATGCATTTCCTTTAGGGTGTCATTATGGGGATTTACTTATTACCAACCAGCGTGTATAGATACATCAATGAATAAATGGACTTGAGCTACTAGATGTGTGCCGATTCGGAGCTCAGGGGGGGCAGGAAAAACAGCTGACACACTCCTCATCTTTAGACAGCCCAGATCCCAGCAGAAAATGATCTTTTTAGCACCTCCTGGCCAAACCCTCACCGTTCTGTCCTTTTTCCAACTCATTGTAGTCTAAAGACAGATGCAGTCAGCTTGCATTATTGCCGGTCTTAAACACTAGACAGATTGACACTATTGATTGCAGTGGTAGCTATAGCATATTTGATGGTTTGGGCCATTTGGCCTAAAGGTACAATAAAATGAGAATTCATGACAAGCTAAAAATCCACAGGCAAATGAGAAAGGCAGCCCTTTAAGGAATCTCATCTGTTAGTCTGTCTAGTGATGCTGGCATGTCACCTCACTCAGATGAGGAGGGTGGTGTGTAGGAATGAGGGCGATTTTTGTAGATGTTGGGGAGAGACAGAAAGACAGAGACAGGGAGAGAGAGGATGTTTTCACACTGGAGGAAAGAATTTGATGATAATTATTCTCAAACAGAATAGCCTCATTTCTGTCTCAGGTACTATGCACTTTGTAAGGTGAGTAAAAGAGGTTATTGTTTTATTCAGCTGTGTCTGAGAAGTAGTGGGTTGAAAAATAAAGGGTAAAGACCCTTCCCTGGTGGCTCGGAGGTTAAAGCGTCTGCCTGCAATGCAGGAGACCTGGGTTCGATCATTGGGTCGGGAAGATCCCCTGGAGAAGGAAAGGGCAACCCACTCCAGTATTCTTGCCTGGAGAATCCTGTGGATGGAGGAGCCTGGTGGGCTACAGTCCACGGGGTCACAAAGAGTCGGACACGACTGAGCGACTTCACACACACACAAAGAACCTTCTACCAATTTGTATTTTTTAAAACAAGATGTTGATTTATAAACGGAAAAGAACAGGCTCTAAGAAAACGACATGTGACTATCAGCCAGCTGCTGACCTTTTTTTATATGAAGCTGGTTCCAGTTTTATCTTGCACTCGGAGATTGATGGATTGTTTTCTTCAAGCGTGCTGATATTCTGGATGCAGTGTTATCTTCACTCAAGAATTGTAGGTATTTTATAGTTCTGACCTATTAAATGATCACCACCAAACTTAAGTCTGCAAGCAAACCTTATTTTCATTGATGAGGACTCTACAGTACCTAGTATAAAAATGTACTTTATCCTCAAACCAGAGACACTGGTGGTTGCGTGTTTTGAGGATGTCTGTTTCGCTGGGTGAGTCTAGTTGCTTAAGTCAATGATCAGTTCTTGAAAGCATCCCGCAGCACCTTATGGATAACATGTACAAAACAGGTATTTGAATTTGAAACTGTGGGGCCCCTTGTCTTAGTTAAGGGTACCAGTTGCCCAAGCTGGGAACTTGTGAGTTACGCATGTTTCTTCCATTCCTTCATTCACCCTTCCTCTCATTTTTCAAATATTACTGCTTATCAATTCTATCCATTCTGATTTATGTCTTCTCTCTCTTTACTTCACTGCCTTATTCATCATTTCTCATCATTTCCCCCCTTCGTGGAGTAATGACTTTCTATCTTTCTATCTTACTGGAGTAATGACTTTCTAATCCCCAGTGTCACCAGACACCGTCCATGTGGATGCAGGAATGATTTTTCTTCAGCAAAATTCCTTTAGTTAAAATCCATCACTCAGCCGTAAAAAAGAAGGAAATAATGCCATTCACAGTAATATAGATGGATGTAAAGATGATCATAGTAAATGAAGCAAAGACAAATATCATATGGTATCACTCATATGTGGAATGGAATTTTTAACAAAGGATACAAATGAATTTATTTCAAAACAGAAACAGACTTACAGATAATAAAAAAAACAAAAACCTTATAGTTACCAAAGGGAAAGCATGGCAGTAGTGGGAAGGGTTAAATCAGGAGGTTGGGATGAACATATATACACTATTATATGCAAGATAGGTAACCAGCAAGGACCTATAGCATAGGAAACTAACTCTACTCAGCATTCTGTGATAACCTATAAGAGAAAAGAATCTGAAAAAGAATGAGTATATGTATGTGTATAACTGAATCACTTCATACCTGAAAAGACAGCATTGCAAAGCAGCCATATTCCAATAAAATTAAAAATTAAAGGCAAAAATTGGGGAAAAAATGTCCGTCAGTGTCAACTTAGTGCCTTCAGGGTTGAAACCAAACTCTGACTGGCATGCAGAACCCACGTGCAAGCTGCCGGTGTACTGATCTCATCTTTTTGAACTGTTGACTCTGCCTTGTAAGTGAAACCACGTGAAATGATGTGTTTCTAGAATCGGCTACCAGTCCGTGCTGTCAGTGTTGAGTCGTGTCCAGCTCTTTGTGACCCCATGGACTGTATGTAGCCTGCAAGGCTCCTCTGCCCATGGAATTTTCCAGGCAAGAATACTGGAGTGGGGTGTCATTTCCTCCTCCAGGGGATCTTCCCAACCCAGGGGTTGAACCCGCATCTCCTGCATTGGCAGGAGTACCACTTAGGAAGCCCCAGGATCTGCTACCACATTACATTAATGTATTGCTTTACTCTTCCACAAAAATCCTTCCATTCAGATTCATGTTTAGCCTCCCCAAATCCCCGTGAGGTAGAGAAAAGAAGATACTGTTCTCTCTCATTTTACAGAAGAATAGGGCATTAACTCTATGCTGACATAATAATAAGTACTATGCAGAAGTGATTCTTAAAAATTCTTATGTAGATTATAGAATTTTGAATTATAGGTGGAGAAAGTACAATGTAAGCTTTTACCATCCAGCAGACTACTGGTCTTCTGCAGCTAACATTCAGCTGATTTTTTAAAAACTTATTTTATTGAAGTAAGGCGATGGCACCGCACTCCAGTACTCTAGCCTGGAAAATCCCATGGACGGAGGAGCTTGGTGGGCTGCAGTCATGGGGTCGCGAAGAGTCGGACATGACTGATCGACTACTTTCACTTTTCACTTTCATGCATTGGAGAAGGAAATGGCAACCCACTCCAGTGTTCTTGCCTGGAGAATCCCAGGGACGGGGGAGCCTGGTCGGCTGCCATCTATGGGGTTGCACAGAGTCGGACACTACTGAAGCGACTTAGTAGCAGCAGTAGCATAGTTGATTTACAGTGTTGAGTTAATTGCTGTTATATAGCAATGTGATTCAGTTATGTGTGTGTGTGTATATATATATATATATATATATATACATTTTTTCATTTTCTTTTCCATAATGGCTTATCACAGAATACTGAACAGTATTCCTTGTGCTATACAGTAGGACCTTGTTGGTTTATCCATTCTGTGTATAATAGTGTCATCTGCTAATCCCACTCCATCCCTCCACTTCCCTCCTCCCCCTTGACAACCACAAGCCTGTACTCTGTGTCTATGAGTCTGTTTTTGTTTCATAAATACGTTCATTTGTGCCATATTTTAGATTCCCCATATAAGTGATATATGATATTTGTCTTTCTCTGTCTGACTTCACTTAGTATGATAATCTCTATGTCCATCCATGTTATTGTAAAAGGCATTATGTTATTCTTTTTTATGGCTGAGTAATATTCCATTGTGAGTTTCCCAGGTGGCACTAGTGATAAAGAACCCATCTGCCAATGCAGGAGACATAAGAAACCAGGGTTCAATCCCTGGGTTGAGAAGATCCCCTGGAGGAGAGCATGGCAACCCCCTCTAGTATTGTTGCCTAGAGAATCTCATGGACAGAGCAGCCTGGCAGGCTACAGTCCATAGGGTTGCAAAGAGTTGGACACAACTGAAGTGACTTAGCATGCAGTACTCCATTGTAGACAGGTACTATATGTGCTTTTTATCCATTTATCTGTTGATGGACATTTTGGTTGTTTCCGTGTCTTGGCTGTTGTACATAGTGCTGTTGTGAATATAGAGGTGCATGTATCTTTTTGAATTATAGAGTTGTCTGGATGTATGCTCAGGAGTGAGATTGCTGTATCATATGGCAACTATTTCTAGCTTTTTGAGGACCCTCCCTACTGTTTTTCATAGTGACTGTACCAATTTACAGCTGATTTTTAATGGGGTATATACCCATTTAAGATACACATATGTGCATTTATTTTTTCCAAAATAATCAAATATTTAATTATCAAGAAAATGTACTTTTTATCTTTTGACAGTTTTGATCATGACTTTCCTTTGTTGATTGTGTTAAGATAATTGACTCTCCAAGTGTTCTGAAATGAACCTAAAATCACCACCTCTTTCCCAACAACAGTTTATGGTACACTAAGGCTTGCAGGGTAATTTAAATTTTTTATAAATATATGTCTACAAAGCAGTGAGTAATATGGAAAAGTGGATTTGTTAAGGCAAATAAACTGCTAAATACACTATATACAGGCATTGTAAAGTGATAGAACCATGAAGGGCAGAAGCAGAGTGAACTGCAGACTAATCTCTGCATTGTGCAGGAAACAAGTGTCTCCCCTAGTGATATTAATGGAATATTGTAAGCTCATTTCAGGACCAAAATTTAAATTAAAAAGGGAGGAGGAGGTTATGGAGTAAAAGCTGTTGAAAAATCTCATTTTCAGCAAGTTTGAAAAAAAGTCATGAAGCAATTTAGTTTATTTTTTAAACATTCCCTGTAGTGTTGTGAAGCCCAAACAGCAGTTTTGAGCTAGTTCATAAAAACCAGAATGCAAAGACAAGGAGGAGAAACCAAATAGAAAACAAATAGGAAACTGTCCAATTTAATTGACCAGGCTGATTAGAATGAGAAACATAAACACCCTCCCCAAATGAGAAAATGTTAGATGTACAAAGTCACTTATTTTTAGATTCCCCTTAGAATGTTTGTAATCCATGCAACTATTTATGTTATTTAAAAAATAAAAACAAGTGAAAAACTCAATTCTTTTAATGAAGTTGTATAGTCAACTGAAGTTAAGTATGACATGTGAAAGTAATATAATTTCATTTAAATGTCCCTCCATGAATTTAGAGCTTCAGATTTTAACACAGTGACTCATTATCCATGATCTGCACAGTGTAAGATTATGCAGAAGTCATGAAGTTGTCTAAAACAGCTAGGTAAGGATAGCTGTGAAGATAAAATACGACATGGGACAGTCACTTAGTCTTCTAGCCATCTAGAAACAGATTGTTTTTCTTGTTAATGTATTAGTTTTTGGAAAAGAAAGATGCCATTTAAGACAATTTGTTTCATATCTTAGAGACTAAGAGTATTAGAAACCTTTTGGGAACATATATTTGTTTGTTCAATGAAAATAGCTTTCTCTTGCTTGAAAACACAATCTAGATGGTAAAAAAAATAGGGTAAACTAGTTACGATAAAGTAACAAGCAACCTGGAAATCTCAGTGCCTTTAAAGCAACAAAGATGTGTTTATCACTAATATTACATGTCCATCACATGTCAGCTGGACATTAATTAATATTTATTTAATATTTATATATTTATGGACACTGTTACTGCAGTTCCAAGGTTGATGGAATAGCCATTCTCCAAAAACTTGTGAGCTGTTATGGCAGAGGTAGAAAGAGAAAAGACAAGAGTGTCTTAATGCAGGAAATTAAATACTCGGGCCTGAAACCGAGAAGTCACTTCCACTAACAATGCATTGGCCAGAACTAGTCAGATTAACCCAACAAACCAAAAAGAAATCAGGAAGTACAGCCGTCCTTTTAAAGGAGATGGCCAGATATATTTGGGAAGTAGCTCATACTGAAAATTAAATCAATCTAGGAATCTCTAAAGAAAACCTTGATCACTGAAAATTCTACTACCCCAACAACAGTTGGTGAACTGCCTTCCAGAGAGTTATGTGTCTTTGACTATAGAGATAATACAAATATGGTTTTATGATCTACTTTTAACAATAATATATCATGGAGATATTTTCCATTTTATTAAGAAATTCATCATTCTTTTTGATGGTTGCATAGTATTCTACCAAGTAAATGTGCATAATTGATGTTAATGAAAATTTAGGTTGTTTATAGTTTCTTCATTATATGCAAGGCTGAAATTAACATCTTAGCACACTATCTCTGGATTTTTAGTGATAATTATTCAATTGCATGCATGCTCAGTCACTCAGTCATGTCCAACTTTTTGTGACCCTTTGGACCGTAGTCTACCAAGTTCCTCTGTCCATGGGATTTTCAGACAGGAATTCTAGAGTAGGTTGCCATTTCCTCCCCCAGGGCATCATCCTGACCCAGGGATCAAACCCATGTGTTCTGCATTGCAGGCGAATTCTTTACCTGCTGAGCCATTCAGGAAGCCCTTTTCAGTTGCAACCAGTGGGAATTTACATTAGATGATATCAGTATTTTCAGGTTAGGTAAAAATTATAACATTGTCCTGCAAAAGGGATATACTAATTTTACTAATTTATTCTATAACCTAATGTCACTGAAAACATCTATTTCTTTACACTTTTTTACATCTGTTTGCCAATGTAATAGGCTAATATCTCACTTTCATATTTATTATTTGTTGTTGTTCAGTCGCTAAGTCACGTCTGACTTTACAACCGCACAAACTGCAGCACGCCGGGCTTTCCTGTCCTTCACTAACTCCCAGAGTTTGCTCAAACTCATGTCAATGGCTGGAGATGCCCTGCACCTATCTCATTCTTTGTTGTCTCCTTCTGCTCTTGCCCTCAGTCCTTCCCAACATCAGGGTCTTTTCCAATGAGTCAGCTCTTCACATCAGATGTCCAGAGTATTAGAGCTTCAGCATCAGTCCTTCCAATGAATATTCAGGGTTGATTTACTTTAGGATTGAGGGATTTGATCTCCTTGCTGTCCACGGGACTCTCAAGAGTCTTCTCCAGCACCACAGTTTGAAAGCACCAATTCTTTGGCACTCAGCCTTCTTTAAGATCCAGTTCTCACATCTGTACATGACTACTGGAAAAACATTATATCTTTGACTATATGGACCTTTGTCAGCAAAGTGATGTCTCTGCTTTTTAATGCATTGTCTAAGTTTGTCATAGCTTTTCTTCCAAGAGGTAAACATGTTTTAATTTTCTGGCTACATTTACCATCCACAGTTATTTTAGAACCTAAGAAAATAAAATCTGTCACCGTTTCCACTTTTTCCTTCATCTATTTGTAATGAAGTAATGGGAGCAGATGCCATGATATTAGTTTTTGAGGTTGGGTTTTAAACCAGCCTTTTCACTCTTCTCTTTCACTCTCATCAAGAGGCCCTTTACTTCCTCTTCACTTTCTGCCATTAGAGTACTGTCATCTGCATGTCTGAGGTTGTTGATATTTCTCCCTTATTAGAACAGTTGAAAAACTTCATATATTAGCTATTTGTATTTTTCTCCTCTCAGTAATCTACTTGAGTACTTACCTCATTTTCTGTTGGAATGCTTGTTTCCCACTGATTTTAGCATGATCTTTGTATATTAAAAATCAGACTGCTTATTCATTCATTACATTCTGGTAGAACATACTAACCAGCTTGTATTTTTATTGGGTTGGCATCACACTGTACAAAAGTTGCAAAATGTATTTAGTATCTCCCTTGATCTTAGGATAATAATATTTTGCCATGTATTACAAACATTTTTCATATTTATCCTGTGTATGACATTTTTTGGTATATAGAACTTCTACATTTTAGTAGTCAATCTTTATGGTTTCAGCTCTTGTACAATGCAAAAATCCTTTTCCACTCTAAAATTACAAAAATATTATCCCATGCTTTCTTATGGTATTTCTGTGGCTGTACTTACTGTGCTTTTAACATTTTATATGCCTGAAGTATGTTTTGCTGTAAGGAGTCAGTCAGAGATACCACTTTATTTTTCAAGTGGCCCACTGACTTTGGAGAAGTTTCAGTGAATATCATGGAAAATGAACAGAGGAGGACACTGTAGGTTTCTTCTTATTATTTGCATTTCAAGTAACAAAGAGTGGAGTCCTTTAATTAGCATGCTCTAGAAGGAACTTCATGTTGATACGGAGCCTGGGTCTTGACTTATACTTGCCTTTTACTCCAGTGGTAATTTTTAAGTTCTTAAATATTTTTCTTTCTTGACTTCCATGACACGTACTGGTTTCTCTCCTGCCTCAACGTCAGCAGTGTGTTTCTGCAGCTTCTTTTTTCCTCTCCTGCTACTTTTCTTCAGCATTTATCTTAAACTCTTTTATCCCCTATCTCACTTCCTGCATGTTTTATATATACCTATTACCTTGGATACAAACTGTTCTAAGACTGTGGAATAAATATGCCCCAAAAGGTGTTGACTATGTAAGTGTGGCACTGAACAGAGATCTGGGTTGAATGTTTATTTCAATGCCTTACGTACATCATGTGACTGTGATTGAAAGTTGCTCAGTCATGTTTGACACTTTGCAACCCCATGGAATAGTCCATGAAATTCTCCAGGCCAGTAGAGTGGGTAGCCATTCCTTTCTCCAGGAGATCTTCCCAACCCAGGGATCGAGCCCAGGTCTCCCACATTGCAGGCAGATTCTTTACCAGCTGAGCCACCAGCTGAGAATATGACTAAAGACATCATTGAGTTAATTATTCGAGTACTTAGCCTGTTTTTCCATTGCCATCCATATTTGGTTTTTCTTTCTCTTTTGCTCTTTTGATTTCAGACTACTCTTTTTATATCAGGCGCTAAGGGGAGGTTCAGTCAGCCAATATCAGTGCAGCATCTGAAAATGTCCTTTTCACTGGGCATTCTCTCTGTCCCTTATATAAGTCAGATATATGTGTGCCAAATTTTGATTGCCCTCTCTTTAAACCGTAGTCAGTCAGTTCAATTGCTCAGTTGTGTCCGACTCTTTTCGACCCATGGACTGCAGCACACCAGGCTTTCCTGTCCTTCACTATCTCCCGGAGTTTACCCAAGTTCATGTCCACTGAATTGGTGATGCCATCCAACCATCTCATCCTATGCCACCCCCTTCTCCTCCCACCTTCAATCTTTCCAAGCATCAGGGTCTTTTCCAATGAGTCAGTTCTTTGTATCAGGTGGGCAAAGTATTGGAGTTTCAGCTTCAGCATCAGTCCTTATGATGAATATTCAGCACTGATTTCCTTTAGGATGGACTGGTTGGATCTCCTTGCAGTCCAAGGGACTCTCAAGAGTCTTCTCCAATAGCACAGTTCAAAAGCATCAATTCTTCTATGCTCAGCTTTCTTCACAGTCCAACTCTCACATCCATACATGACCACTGGAAAAACCATAGCTTTGACTAGATGGGCCTTTGTTGGTTGGCAAAGTAATGTCTCTGTTTTCTAATATGCTGTCTAGGTTAAATCTTAAATCAACCACAAATTTCTATTCATTCCATGTTACCATTTAACTTATTGTTAAGACCCTTTATTGTACAGACATACCTCATTTTATTGAGCTTCACCTAATTGCAGATAATGGGTTGTGGGTTTTTTTGCAAATTGAATGTTAGTGGCAATCCTGTTGGTCATATAATGGTTATTGTTTTTTAGTAATAAAATATCTTTTAACTAAGCTGTGTATATTGTTTTCTTGGACATAATGCTGTTGCACACTGAACAGTCCATAGTATAATGTTAACTTTTAGATTCACTGGGAAACCAAAAAACTTGTGTGACTCACTTTATTGTGAAATTTGCTTTATTGAGGTGGTCTGCAGCCAAACCCACAGTATCTCCAAGGTATGCTTGTATACCCATTATAACTTTCCAGTTCATCCCATCCCAGCCTCTCCTCAGGGTTCTGGTCGCAGCCACATAGTGATCTTTCTGCTCCTTGCTTTCCCTGCCCACCCCCACCCCCCGCCCCGATCCCACATATTCTGTACATCATATCAGTTCAGTTCAGTCACTCAGTCATGTCTGACTCTTTGTGACCCTGTGGACTGCAGCACACCAGGTTTCCCTGTCCATCACCATCTCCCAGAGCTTACTCAAACTCATGTCCATCGAGTCGGAGATGCCATCCAACCATCTCATCCTCTGTCGTCCCCTTCTCCTCCTGCCTTCAATCTTTCCCAGCATCAGGGTCATTTCCAATCAGTCAGCTCTTCACATCAGAAGGGCAAAGTATTGGTACATCATATCAAGTCTTCTTTTTAAATTCAATTTACTTTTAATGGTGCTGTTATGTCACCTGCCATCGAATCTTTTTCGGTGAACCCCTATCTTCAGATGGTGAGATTCAGATATTTTAGGTCAGTCGGGTAAGGAAATCTATCCTTTTGTAACTTCTGCATGAAAAAAATTGAAAGCTAATTCCATCTGTTGAGCTTGAAAAGCACCTATGAAACTTACAAAGGTAGGTGCAAAGTAGATGGCCAAGTATGAGACTATAGGTTGGGTCTCTGAACTGAACATAATTTGGGAATGTTCCTGGGGCCCCAGGAAGTATATGCTTCATGTTTGGATAGAGAAGAAGGCAACGAAAAAGAGCACAAGTGGCCAGAGGACTGCAAAGAGAGAACAGGTGGAAGAGACAATCCAAAAATGACTCCTCCTACCCCTGAAGGACAAGGAAGAATACAAAACAGTTTGCACTAAGTGTAGCAATATGGGGAACATCAGTGAAATCAGCAAGAGTCATTTCAGTGAGTTGATGGGGTGGAAGTCAGACTGAAACGTAATGATGAGGGGTGACTAATTGCTAAAAACTTCAAGAGAGATTCCTGTGAAGCAAAGAAAGGAAGCATATTGTTTGCTTACTTAAGGTGGCAGAATCTTGAGCATGGTCAAATATTTCATTCAGTTCTTTCCTGCTGGTATTTTCTTAACTGTAAAGACATAGTTAACAATGTCCACTTTACCAAGTGGTTTAAGATGTGAAAGAACCTAAAATAGCATCTGACTCATAGCAGACCATCAGTATAAATATGTTAATCTCTCTTATCTCTTATCTTCTCTTCTTCCCCTGTTTCAGTTCCACTGGGCCTTATTGTTGTATGCAAAGTAAAATCCAATGCAGTTAGTTACAATATAAATCCTTCATCTTTCTTACTAAGTTGCCATCTCCTGAGTATCTCTTTTTCTTTTTTAAAGTACAGTTGATTTACAATGTTGCGTTAGTTTCAGGTGTACTGGAAAGTGACTCACTTATGCATATATAATCTTTTCAGATTCTTTTCCATTACAGGTTATTGCAAGATACTGAATATAATTCCCTGTGCTATACAGTGGGCTTCCCAGGTAGCTCAGATGGTAAAGTGTCTGCCTGCAGTGCAGGAGACCCGGGTTCGATCCGTGGGTCAGGAAGATCCCCTAGAGAAGGAAACAGAAACCCACTCCAGTACTCTTGGCTGGAGAATTCCATGCACAGAGGAGCCTGGTGTGCTCCAGTCCATGGGACTGCAAAGAGTTGGTCCTTGTTGTTTAATTTATATATAGTAGTGCATATCTGTTAATCCCCCAAAGTGAAAGTGTTAGTTGTTCAGTTGTGTCCGACGCTTTGCAACCCCATGGACTGTAGCCCACCAGGCTCCTCTGTCCATGGAATTCTATAGGCAAGAATACAGGAGTGGGTGGCCTCCCTTTTCCAGGGGATCCTCCCAACCCAAGGTTCAAACCCCTGCATTGGCAGGTAGATTCTTTAGCCCTGAGTCACCAGAGAAGCCCAAAAGCAGGGGTAGGAAGGGGTAAATTAAGAGTTTGGTATTAGCATGGGCTTTCTCAGTGACACAGATAGTAAGGCATCTGCCTGCAATGCAGGAGACCCGGTACATTCCCTGAGTCAGGAAGATTCCCTGGAAAAGGGAATGGCAACCCAGTCCAGTATTTTTGCCTGGGAAATCCCACAGACAGAGGAGCCTGTTGGGCTGCAGTCTATGGGGTCACAAGAGTTGGATGTGACTTAGCAACTAAACAGCCACAAGCCCTCCCTTTTACCCTTGGTTACTACAGCTTGTTTTTCTATGTCTGAATGTTCTCTTCTACAAATAGTTCGTTCTCTTTTACAAATAATTCATTTTTTTTCTTTTTTTTTTTTTTAGATTTTACAAATAAGTGATACCATATGATGTTTTTATCTGACCGACTTCACTTAGTATAATAATCTCTAGATCTGTTCATGTTGCCGCACATGGCATTATTTCATTCTTTTTTATAGCTGAGTAATATTCCTCTTTCACGTCTGTTTTCCTAGCTGCTGGGCACATTGTATTGTATACAAGTATAATCTTAATTCATTACGTTGAACTGCCTTTTCAGCACAAACATTTGGAGAATAAATTCATTGCTTTCTATACAAAATATATTTGACTCTCCTGCCCTCTTTCCAGGTTGGCAATGGTTAACCAGGCAGCTGCTGCTGCTGCTGCTGCTGAGTCGCGTCAGTCATGTCTGACTCTTCGCGACCCCATGGACTGCAGCCTACCAGGCTCCTCTGCCCATGGGATTTTCCAGGCAAGAATACTGGAGTGGGGTGCCATTGCCTTCTCCAACCAGGCAGCAGGTTCTATTAATAACAGAAAAGCAACATGAAAACAATAGGAATGGCAGTGGGGTTACGTTTGCAAAAGAAGGGCATTACATTTGGGCACAAAGAACTTTTGTTTGAAGCAGGTAATGACAGGCTTACTCACTGTTTTATTCCTAATCAATATTTTGGAGAGCACACAAGAGCTGATGTTAATCACTGTCTACAATGGGAAAGCACTGTCTGAACCACTGATCTAGAGAAATTATCCATACAAGACTTCAGAGTTTGAATTTGGCTATTTTGCACTTGAGTTATTATACTGAGCATGACTTTTTCTTGGTACCGCGTGTATTTTTTTCTCTTTCACGGTGGCTTTGTGTCTGTCAGGTAAAAGGAGACTTAGATGGAGTGTACAGTCATCAAAGGGATGAAAGATGAATAAGCAGAGAGCTTTTTTTTTTTTTTTTTTAAGCACCATTAACTCAGTGGCATCTACCTGGGCCGTAGATGCACTTAGCTGATTTCATTTTGATAATGCTGTAAGCTGGGCTCTGATAATTGCCTTCTGTAATTGGAACAAATTTATGATTATGCTAATTCATTCTCAGCCACCCAATATATGGAAGCTCAGCTCATCCATATCTGTCCCTGCATTTCCTTTGTAGATCATTACATGATTAGCCTTTCAATGTGGCTGATGGAAATATTTTTATTCTGAACAGATCTGGTTTCTCCAGTGGTCTGTGTCTGTTTGTGTCAGTGACCTGTGTATGCATTTCCAAACTGTATGCAACTCTGATACCAGCTTTTAAAACCAGTTATGATGTGAACGCTTTGAGTCTTTAATGCTTTAATCCTTACGAAGATGACTATTTTCTCAGCACTTGAGTATACAGTACCTGGTAGTAAGGAACAGAAAAGGGGAACTGTTAATTAACATCCCCTCACCACCACTTTAAAACCTGATGTACATACCAGAAATTGGTATGGAAGGAAATGTGAATGCAGAGACTGTTTTGAGTCTCTCTGAAAGCCAACTCTTTGTTGGTTTTTTTTTTTCTTTTTTTTTATGGCTGTTTTGAGTCTTTGTTGCTGCGTGCGAACTTTCCTTAGTTGTGGCGCGTGTTCAGGCACACGTGCTTCTCATTGTGGTGGCTTTTCTTGTTGCAGACCATGGGCTGTAGGCAAGGAGGTTTTCAGTAGTTGTGGTGGCACACGCGACATGTGGGATCTTCCCAGACCAGGAATCCAACCTGTGTCCCCTGCATTGGCAGGCAGATTCCTAACCACTGGACCACCAGGAGAGTTCCTGAAGGCCAACTCTTTGTAATCTTGTTAAAGAGTTCTTCCCATCCTAAAATAATCCTTTAAAATGAACAGGCAAATGATACTATGTTATAGGTCACTCATTCAGATAGCCAATGCAGTTTTCAAAGCTTAAGAAGCTTTGGAAGCATCTCCAAGGTATTGCTGTATCAAAGGTTCAAAACCAGAATTCCTTTTCCCCTAGCAGGTGAGAGAGAGCAAATGTAGAATTAGCAATGAACAAGATCCATTCCACGAAGGAGAGCATAGCTGAAGCGCTAATGGTAGCGCACACCTCCTTTATGAATCATCTTTTGATTGCACATCTCTTCCCATTCTCATTTTTATGCTTCATCTGTTCAGTGTTGTCTTTTCCCTCTGATCATCATTCCTGTAAATGCTTTACATTAATGTAAACATGTCTCATTTCTCACTCATGACAGTGTTACAGTTTCAATAAACAGTTGATCAGGGTGTTTACTTTCCCAGAGACCATTTACCTGTCAAAATGAATTTTTAAAAAAATAACATGAGGCTGCACTTGACTTTCATAACTGAAACGGGGAAGTTAAAGGACAACACTGCTCTGACTAGAGACATAGAGCGTCAGAACCTAACATTCTCTCATCAGAATTCAGGCTTCTACAGAGGAGCTCTTGTCTGTCGTTTCATTCAGCATCCGTGAGGGCGAGTCTGTCTTCGATCATTAGGTTTCTCTCACTTCACAATTAAGCTGGATTTCTACTTCCTTTTGCGATGCATAATCAGATAAGTGGAGCTAAATGGCAGAAAGTGCAGAGTAGGAGGCTTTAAAGTCAATCTATCCAGCCTGGAAAGAAAAGGAAGACAAAAAGGGGAAACACGAGAGCACGGTTATAAAGAACTTGAAGGAAATAGTCTCGAGGAGAGAGGAGAGGACAGGTGACATCTAATCTGAAAGCAGCAAAAGGAGTGATGGCCTAAACTGAGATGAGAAGGTAATTGGCTCCGTTCTGAGGAGAGGCGTGTCACCTATGGTAAGAGTTAAGTCCCAGTTAAGACTTCCTTTAGAATGCCAAGCCAGATCATGGGGAATGTTAAGGAGCCAGCCTTCACGTCATCAGCAAGACAAGAAAATGGCTGATGTTTTGTGGCAGGAAGCTGCTTTGAAAGCTACAACTTCTAGGTGAACCATTTTCCAAGTTTGTTGCTTTAGGTGAATCCTGTAGTCTGTAAAATGGGAAGAATAAGATATTTTCTGCCTGCCTTGGAACTGTCATGAGGATCAAATGAGATAAAGTATTGGCTAGCAGTGTTTGCTTTTGAGCATAAAGACAGTGACCATCACCTCTTTGAGTTCCTTTGTCTTCTCTTCATGGTCCCAAGATGGCTGCCTTAGCTTCACAGTTGGATCCGTGCCCAACCAAATAAAAGACCTGAAACACCTATCCCTTTTCTTAGGAAAGCTATTTGCTAAATATTATAAGTTAATTTCCTAATTATTTATTTCCTGTAAGTCACCCAACATTGGCCTTCTGAAGTATTTTCAGACTGCAGGCTATTATCACAAAGATTTCAGGGACTATTTTCATGCATTTCTGCCCATTGCCCCAAAGCAAAACCAAGCACCAGATAACTGGGAGAGGACTACCCTAAGTTCTGAATAGCTATATAGGGACAAATATTAAGTTTGAAGAAGTTTTATATGTTAAAATAGTGCTGGCTACATTCTGAACATCTTGACATGTTAATATAACCAGAATGTGTGCATTCAAATAAGAGCTGGCCTTTAAATCAACCGTCTGGGAGACAATATATGTATTTAACAGTGTTGCTTTTGTCAAGATATTTTTGGCATAGCCCTGTCCTTAGGGATGATCATAAAATCCCCAAATATGTTTTCAAAATTATCTTCAGTGGTGTCAATCCACTGTATTTCAATGTAATTTTGCAAATAGCATGGGATCATTCCACTCAAATATGGAAAATAAGATGGATAACTAAACACAGTGATTAAAAGCAAGATTTGAAGTCAAAACTTAGATTTAAATTCTGGTTCTACCATTAAAAAAATTATATATATATATATATATGTGTGTGTATATATATATATATTTGGGCAAAGTACTTAACATCCTTGTTATTTGCAAAATGGAGATGGTAAAATTGGTGTCCACCTCATAGACACATTTTAAGAGTGAAATTAATGAACTTACGTACAGGGTTTAAAAGAGTATTTGGCGTGTGTGTGTGTGAAGTTGCTTCAGTCATGTCTGACTCTTTGTGACCCCATGGACTGTACCCCACCAGGCTCATCTGTCTATGGAATTCTCTAGGCAAAATTACTGGAGTGGGTTGCCATGCCCTCCTCCAGGGGCTCTTCCCAACCCAGGAATCAAACCCATATCTGTTTATGTCTCTTGTATTGGCAGGCAAGTTCTTTAACACTTGTATCACCTGGGAAGCCCACTTGGAACAGAATATACAAGAAATGCTAGGTCTCATTGTTTTAGACTGGGAAATAGTCATTTGATCAAAATTCATGATGTGACTTGATGAGAAATGTAGTGGTTGGACCAGTATGCTAGGTGTGGAAGTCAAGGCCTCCCCCAGGGTCCTCTGGAACCCTTCTTTATCTCTGCCTGGCCCCCTCCTCTCCACCCCTGTGTCCTTGGGTGCCATATCCCGTTTACCCCCACCTGCAACTGGAATACATGGCTCCAGCCTTCTCATTTTCTCACAAAAATCCAATCATGCTTGTTATTTGGTAAGATGGCAACTTACCAAAAAGTTTGGGAGGTTATATAGGGAATGCCCACACTGCGAATGACTTGTGACTTTCCAGTGTTTCCCTGGCTGGACCTCTCACAGCCACTAGTGAGCTGTCTGTCAGACAAGGTTGCCTTCCTAAGCCATCCTTAGTTGTAGTGGGGAGAAAAACCATTTATTACTCTTACATAACTCATACCTTGAGCAAATACATGAAATTCAATATGAGACCCTATGGAGCCATTATGAAATATTAGTGGTTCCCAGAATATATTTAAGAACAACTACGCTCAAAATGTCTCTTTCCATTTCATATCTAGACTCCATTCTGGGATTTAAAGCAAAAAATAATACCCCTTTCTTGGCCCAATCCCTGAAATGCAGTTTGAAGTTGTATGTGTGTATATATAATCACACCAGTCTCTAAACTTGCATATATGTTAATTCAGACCAAAAGCTTTATTCAACAGATGCTATTGAATATCCTCAAAATAAGGTGGTATGCAAGTTATAGGAAGATTTAAAATATTGTTTTTTTTCTTAAGGAACTTACCACTTAAGATGACCCCTAGCCAACAAGTAGATGAATTGAGAAGCTTCTAAAATCAGAAATCTGAGATTACATCTTTAAGAACAGCTCAATTTTACATTTCCTCTAGCAAATCTCAAGAGGACTGGAATTGGGGGGATAAGAACACTTGGCAAAAGTGAACGTGTTCATTGTTCAGTTGTATCCAACTCTTTGCAACCCCATAGACTCTAACCCACCAGGCTCCTCTGTGCATAGAGTTCTCCCAGCAAGAATTCCAGAGTGGGTAAGCTATTCCCTTCTCCAGGGAATCTTCCCAGCAGAGGGATCAAACCTGGGTCTCCTGCATTGTAGGCGGATTCTTTTACTATCTGAGCCACCAGGGAAGTTGAGGGGATAAGAACACTTGGTAGATGATACCAACTCATAGCCCTCATTGGCATTTTCTATGGGATGTGAAGGAAGAGAGAGTTCCAGGATGATACTATCTAGGATTCAAAGGACAACAGGCTTGGGATCCTGCATGGGAAGAGAGCTAGCCTGTTAAAGTGCTTTCTCTTTCTAGTCTAGATTTTACACTTTTAGATGATTAATAACAGCACTCACCTTCTCCTGCTCTTATGGAATATTAAGAACAAGAACAGGAGCATTACAATCTGGCATGCTTTCTGATGGAAATAAACCTTTAGGTGTAAAGTTTATCTGTATAAATATACAGGATATCTGACAAAAGGTCAGAAGAGGCGAAATGTCAAGACTCATGCAAACATTTTCAAATGTGACCCAGCTCTCAGATAAGCTGATCACCCATGAAGCATCGATCCATCCCTCTTCCAAAGGAGGCAGCCTCCCCATTCAATTACACTATGCTGCCTATTGTTGCAGAAATTTATAGGGTTGTCAGTTACATCCCTTCTCTCCCCAGTTAACCAGAATGACGGATCAGAAACTCACTGTCTGGCATGAAATCTTAAGTGTCTTTGAAGGTCTATTTATCCAGATTTGTTTATAAACTAGAAAAATTTACAAACTGCAGGCCATCTGCACATCACACTATGTTAATGAACTCGTGTGTCCTGCAAATCCATAAGCTCATTACCTCTAAATAACTGGTTTCTTCACACACTCCTAACTGGGATTATCCATCTAAGCTAAATAAGAAGAAAAAAAATTTTTTTTCTCTGAAGATGTGAATGCCTTGCACCTTCCAGAATGTTAAGTCTTTCTGTCAAAGAGCTGATCTGTTAGCATGAGATCATTTGGATCAGTGATTTAAAAAAAAAAAATGTCCATTAGCCTCAGGGTGGTCAATGTATTGATTCCATACAGCTAATTTGAAAATGTGTATTGCTTTTGTTAAGAGCTTAATTAGGGCTTTGTTGGCAACTGCTTACAAAATAATTTCTGAATTTAATACTCATGCCCTTATGATACTTGTAGAATACTGTATTTAAGTTCAAAAATTCTTAGATGCTTGGCAATCATTTCTATGAGAAAGCATTGACAGTGGCCCATGATACATATGAACCAGAGCATTCTTGAATGATGGGGGAAGCCGACTCACTGAGAGGAATTAAATTCAGTGAAGTCTTCATTGCGGTGGCGCTCCCAAGAGGTCAGACAGCTCTTATGTTATGGTATCTGGAAACAAGAGAATGAATAGTGAATTTCCATGCAGTTTATGGATGTGTTTTGTTTGATCCTCGCAATATACTTTGTAATGTGTGAGTCATTATGTTAGAATTAAGAAATAGTCCATTAAAATACACAGCCCTGGCTTCTCAAGCAAGATGGAAGATCTGGTTACGTGGATAGCAAGGAGATCAGACCAGTCAATCTTAAAGGAAATTGACCCTGAAGACTCATCGGAAGGACTGATGCTGAAGCTCCAATATTTTGACCACCTGATGTGAAGAGCTGGCTCATGGGAAAAGACCTGATGCTGGGAAAGATTTAAAGCAAGAGAAGAGGGCAACAGAGGGTGAAATGGTTGGATGGCATCACCAACTCAGTGGACATGAACTTGGGCAGGCTCTAGGAGATGGCTGAGGGACCGGGAGGCCTGGCGTGCTGTAGTCCGTGGGGTTGCAAAGAGTCAGACACAGCTTAGCAACTGAACAACTGGTTACACTGGTCACCGTAGTCTGAACCGCACAAGTCTTGGAATCTGCGTTTTGTCACCAGCAGCACCGGGTCCCCATACATCCTGACACTGAAGCTATGTACTGCATAAATGTGAAGATCGCTGTGATGCATTGAAAGCAAAAAAGATTTTAAAGCAAAAATGAGTTCACAGTCATTTTTCATTGCACTATCATTGTTAATTTTTTAAAATACTCATGTCTCTATCTAAAGTGGGAAAAAAACAAAAGGAGACAGAAAAATGATAACATGCTTTAAGAAAAATGAGAGTGAGCTCATCTCTTCGAGGGAATGAGGAATAGGCCCTTGTCTTTAATATGCAAACAACGTGCATGGATGTCTTGCACCCAGCGCCTCTTCAGTAATTTATGTTACTTCCCTGGCCCCCAGGAACATTCGAGTTTGCAACTGCTGCTGTAGGAAATGCTTTTTTTTTTCTATTATCTTATTTATTAAACTATTCTGCATTAGGAGCACTTAGCTCATCAAAAATGTTTTAACATTTCTCTAAGTGACAAAAGCATAAATCCAAGAGCAATTCGTCACTTTTATAAGCCCAGAAAATACCAGACTGATTTTCTCATAAAGATCCTGCCATCAGTTAAATGGATAAACGATTAGTGTACGAATAAAAAACAGCCCTGCAGTTAGTGGCAGTAACGTGCCCATTGTTTGTAGACATAATTGGATTGATGGACCTCAGTCATGACACTGTAAACACCAATTATGCCGGAATGTATATATCCTAAGGTACCTCATTTGTCCTATATATATTTTTTGGTTTTCAAGCTGTGTTCTGGGGAAACGAAGTAGCAGACCATTGTAAATGTTCACAGTACATGTGGGTGGATGAGGGTAGATTGTATGGCAAGGGTCAACTTATAATTTATGGTACAGGTGTGCTGAACATCTCCATGCGGTCTGACTTTTTTAATTTATTATTATTATTATTATTTTTTTGTCATGCTGGGGTTTTCATTGCCGTGTGCAGACCTTCTCTGGTTGTGGCGGGCAGGGGCTACTCTTTACTTGCTGTGCATGGGTGGCTGTACTTACTGCGGCAGCTTCTCTTGTTGCAGAACGCAGGCTCTAGGCATGCAGGCTCTGCATAAACACACGCATATTGTTTCTCAGATTCTTTTCCCACATAGGTTATTATTATACAATATAGAGTATAGTCCCCTGTGATATACAGGTTTGATTCTTTTTTTAAGTCCCCAGTCATGTCTGACTCTTTGTGACCCCATGAACTATTTATTATATATAGACAGATAGAAAGATACAGATATATATAGCATGTGTGTATCTGTTATTCCCAAACTCCTAATTTGTCCATTCCCCCCTTTCCCCTTTGGTAACCCTGTTTGTTTTCTATGTCTGTGAGTCTATTTCTGTTTTGTATATAAAGTTCATTTGTATCTTTTTTTTTTAATTTCTACATGTAAGTGATATCATAAGATAGATAGATATATGATCATATATCATATACCATATGATCAGATAAGCTTTAATTGGAGGAAGCAATCTATGGCTAAATATAAATTTGAATACTACTGTGCTAAGTAAGTAAAAGACTTTTATAAGCTAATGGAGTTGTTTTTCAGATTAATAAAGACCTTTTCCTTTATGTGCCACAGTTAACCACCAGGAAGAAAAAAAAAAAACAGCTGCCCCAAGTCTTTTTCCAAAACCTCCGCAGCATATTTCCTTTTCTTCCAATCATTTTTGAAGAATATGTATGCTTGGGATTTCTTTTTTTGTTGTTTTTACAAATTTATGATTGCACTAAACACACAGTTTTGTAGTTTGACTCTTTCATGCATTATGAGCACTTTTAGTATTTTCACTAGTTGAAATCATGACCTTTAGTGCTATGTAATATTAAACTGAATTATTGAATCATTTATTTAAATAGAGCTCTGCCGTACTTTTTTTCCTCTTTCTTTCTTTTCTGCAACTAAAAATAGTTTATTGTGTTTAAATCCTTGTTTGTAGCCCCAGTAATCTTCTTTGGCGAATTCTTGAGATCACAATTACAAGAACAAAAGGTTTACTATCTTTAAGCCTGTTAGGTGGAGATAATATTAGGAAGAAAATTAAAGCAGTACTCAGGGAGTGGAGGGGACTTTGCTATATTAGAGAAGGGTTGTCAGGCAAGACCTCTCTAAGGAGGCAGAATTTGATTAGAGACCTGAATGAAAGGTGGGGTTGAGCCTTAGGGACACTCGCAGGCGAGGCCTTCCGGGCAGAGGAAGCAGCAGGTGTTAAGGCTCTGAGGTAGGAACTTGCTTTGAGTTTTCTAGAACAGGAAGGAGGCCAGTAGGGCTGGAGTAGAGTGCACAGAGGTTACTTGGGGAATCTAAGGTGGGAAATTAACTAGGGGGCAGACCAAGAAGGACTTTCTTAGCCACAGTAAGGATGTGCAGTTTTGTTCTTAGTGGAGTTCAAAGCTGTAGAACGATTTGGACCCAGAAAAGGATATGACCTATTCCCTCCGTGGAGAATCCACTATGGAGGCAGGAATGGAAGCACCAGACAGACCACAGTTAAGAGGCTATTAGTGTCTTCCAGAAAGGAGGTAATCATAGAGCAGCAATAGCAGAAATGCCTGGTACTCTGTAAGTTCAATTAAAGAAATACCGTGTGTGTGTGTGTCCCTGTGTACATTCGTGTCATTTTCATCTTCGTTCTTTGGGTAGGAATCATGTCATTATATTGTTGTTCTCCTTTTTTTAGTGGTATAGAATATTTACTGAGTTGTTTAATTAGTGTGTGTTTCTTCTGTCTTATTTTGGATGACATTTTATCATCAGCTGATACGAGAGCATGAGTGATTCAGATCATAACCCTCAGATCCTCAGATTATTACCATTTTATACACCAAATCTGTGGCAAATATTTTCCTCATGTGTTGACCACTTCATTTTGTGCGTGAGGTATTTTATATAAGTTTTTAATTTGGAACCAGACCTCTGGTAATGATTGTGGTTTTAATTTCCTCTGGGCCCAGATTTGCTTTGGAAAGCTTTCTTTGATTTCCAGGTGCTGGGCCTACTTTGGTTTCTGTTTCGAGGGCCACTGTCCCCAGGGTCATTTCCTCACTAGAAATGATTTACTTATGGACCATGGCCAGACTTTCCCAACTTCCTGACCAGCTGTTTGCAGGGGGAAGGATGGAAAAAGAAGATGACTTAAGGTGGAGACAGGAGGGAAGGGCTTTGTAGGCGCTAGAAATGGAAAGGGTTGGAAATTAATGATCAGAAAACCAAACAGTTTGCACTCAGAATTTCTGGACCAGGAGGAGAGTGGAGTGCAACCAGAGTTCCCCAGACCCACTTTAAGCTGACCGATTTGTTCTCTCCAGTGACACAGCAGTGATGGTGGTTTAAAAAACCCAATCCAGTTGGCTTAACAAAAATAAATGTTTTATCACAGATATTGCCGACAACTCTTACTTTCTGGTGGCAATGTGGATTTACTTCTTTTCTTATAAATTTATTTCTTTGGATGTTCTGGGTCTTAGTTGCGGCATGTGGGATCTTTTTAGCCACGTGATGTGGGATCTTCCCTGACCAGGGATTGAACCCAGGCCCCCTGTGTTAGGGGCACAGAGTCTTAGCCACTGGACCACCAGGGAAGTCCCTAGATTTACTTGTTTCCATCTTAACCATTAACTGTAAGGTCCGTGAAAGAAAAGGTTATGCTGGTTTTGTTTATGTCACTTTATTCAACTCTCAGGATGACCTCTGATGTTCAGTAAATGTTAGAATATTTATACTTGAATGAATGAATGGCTGGAACATATGCAGTGTTACTGGGGAGTGGAGGATATTTTGTAATGGACTGGTGGTCAGGTTGTTTTAAAATTGGCTCCACTGCCCTGCTTCGTTAAACAGAGCAGTGCTTTTGGACATCATTAGTTTTTATACCCAAGGCTGGCACATGGTGATGCCATGAGGAGCCGCTGCGGTTGAAGCTAGCTTGCCTCCTTACTTCATGGTCCTGCACCATGTTGCTTTTTCAGCTCTTGTACATGTTTTAAAGCAGTTCTCAGATCTCTTTTGGCTATTTTGGCATCATTTTCTTTTCTAAAACTCCTCCTCATCTAGGACTGATTTTGGATTGACTGATGACTTTTGGTATTCTATATGCTCATTCTTGGGATGGTTCTTGGGATAAATATTAAAGTATCAGTATAGGTTTTCTTCTGGTAAATAAATCCCTTTTAATGGGAGCCAAAAATATTTATTAAACCAAATTGCTAACAGGTGTCACTTGATTATTGGCAATAAATTATAATTGTTTACATTTAAAGATGAAATGAGACATCTTCTAAAGCCAACTTTCAATTATCTGTGTTAGCAGTGGGCAGGGTACATGAAAAGAACCCGGATGCACGTACTTACGTGTGAGGTCTTTTTGGTGTAGTGACTGCTTTCTTGGTTAAATTACAGTTTTGATGTGTCTGTTAAATTCCTGTGTATAACATATAATGAAAACTAGAGCTAAATGGTTCTTGTCAAACAGGAGCTGTGTATGGTGCTACCAAGATGGCACAAGAGAGTGGAGATGTTGTTTAGATGTAGAAGCAGAAGGCAGCATGGGGAAGGCAGGCAGCTGGATTGGGGAAGCCTGGTCTGCTTGATGAATTAGGGGATGTAGGGACGGTGTGCCCCAGCTTCTGGGAAGATGAAGATCCAGGGAGCAGAAGGTCCCATATGTGGCTTCCTCAAGTGTCCAGGGAAAGAGTACTTTCGGCTAAGGATAAGTTTAAGGTGGAACTGGAAAGAGAGAAATAGACACTCTAGGAGCAAGCTAGAGGAAACAAACCAGAGATGGGACTAGTCTATACTCAGAGGATGTGAAAAGTGAGGTCCTTTGGAAGGGAGGCTGGGGCTTAAATGAGTCAGGTATCTGATCTGACCTAAACATCTGTTAAATCACTAAAGGAGTAACATAAATGATCACCAAATAAACATATCCCTGAAACCGGGGAACACTGAGATCTGAGTTTCATTTCTGTGTTTCTGATTACCCAAATCTATGTTGTTGTTGCTTAAATACAAACAATATGAGCTTCAAACCTTGTCTGACAACATAATACCCACTCTGCACAGAGTCCAAGCTCTACCTATATGTGTTGCTTTTTCTGATCTCCATTTTGGGCCAGTTATTGGAGTATCATCATCATCAGAGTTGTAACCTGATGGAATATAATGAAATGACCTAATTACAGTCTTTTATTGCATTTTTAGAAAATAGGTCAAAGTCAATAGGATGCTTATATTCTTTTCCCACCTCCAGTTTATTAACTGGAGTATTCATGTCCTGAATATACCAAATGAATGAAAAGGATGGTGTATGGAATAAAGATTAAAAAGATAGCATTCGTGTTGCCGTTCTGTGTGTTACGTACATCTCTCTCCCATATGCTCTAACCACTCATTTTCCGATTCCAGAAAAGTGTGTGTGTGTTTGTGTGTGTGTGTGTGTTTAATGACTTGTAAACATTCCTGACTTCCGTTAGGTGGAATGGCTGAAAAATGAGGAGCCCATAGACTCTGAACAAGATGAGCACATCGACACCAGGGCGGACCACAACCTCATCATCCGGCAGGCGCGGCTCTCAGACTCCGGGAATTACACTTGCATGGCGGCCAACATCGTAGCCAAGAGGAGGAGCCTGTCAGCCACAGTGGTGGTTTATGGTAAGACCAGCCCAAAGGCCCGGAGTGGATAGAGAGGATAGAAAGCAGAGGGGTAGAGGGAGGTGCATTTCCTTAGAACTTTCTGTGTCTAGCACTGAAAGGACTCCGGCGGGTTTCTATTACAGCGCCATCTTCTGCCTCAGCCCATTGGTAGGTGACGCCTATAGCTGTGAATGTATTTGCTCTTTCATCCAAGATTAGACTTCCAGGGGACAGTGAGTGACATTGTCAATCTATTTTCAAAAGAATTTTAAAAGACCTTTTTTTGCCTCCATTGTGTTTACATTTGAAAAGAATCAGAGCAACTTCCGCTTCCCATCTTCCCAAACCCAACATCCACCCCATCCTCCCCAGACTTGGCTATTCGCAGTTCCTCTTCTGGCATATGAAATCCACCAAAAACAAACATGGCTATTTGCTGAATAGCTCAGGTAATGGATAAGTGAAATTCCCAGCTATTGAAGTAAGCACTCCCTTCCATAATAGAAGAGCCCTGGGATTGACGTTTGAAGCACTGAAAGTTAATAGAAATTCAGATGCTGGTATTTTCTTCTTCTCTGGAATTGCAAGTGCTGTAGAGATATGTTGATGACTTCTTCCTCTGGTTCATCATTTCCTTGCAAAGCAGATTCTCTGTGTCCCTCCTATGGTCTACAGAAGCGTAGACTGGGAGGTGCAGACTAGATCAGCCCCACGGTTGCCACATAGTGGGGCAGCCGGTGAGGGTCCCACCAGTTTCTTGGTCCCTGGATGCCCAACTCACAACACTTGGCAAGTGGCTTGCACATAGTAGGCAATCAGTAAAAACCTCTTTCCTTTCTTTTTTTTTTTTTTTCTTCTCCCCTCCCCATTTTTCTCTCTCAGTGAATGGAGGCTGGTCTTCCTGGACAGAGTGGTCAGCCTGCAATGTTCCCTGTGGGAGAGGATGGCAGAAACGTTCCCGGACCTGCACCAACCCAGCTCCTCTCAATGGTGGAGCCTTTTGTGAGGGAATGTCAGTGCAGAAAATAACCTGCACTGCTCTCTGTCCTGGTGAGATATGCATAGATTTCCTTTCCCCTTCTCATCCACCACCATGATTGAGCTGGTGTGACACGTTCAGTAGAACCTACCTTCCCAAAGTCAGCATCTTCCAAGTTCTTAAAAGGAGGCTTTGTCCAGAGTACTGACACGAAACTCATTGTAATAGCAAGAACATGGATGAAATACCTCTATGTGGGGGCATAGTTTTTCTCTTCTTACTCAGATTACCCTAGACACGCAACATCAGTAAGCCAAATGTTTTTATGTATTTGTATACTACCAGTGTTTGATTGGGCTAAGCCATGCCCTTCTCTCCTTGGGTTCTCCCATTGTGTAGCATTCATCTGTATAATAAGGTGTAGTGAATTGCCTTTGAACACAAAACAGGTACCAAATACTTGACCTTTTATCATCAGTCACCATTCAACTAACCTCATCAGGTTTACCTTTGCATTTAAGACAATGCAATTGGCAGAGATTGCATCACAGCCATTTCTAGTCTTCATTTGGGGTATGATTGCCTTCCTTTCTGAATAGAGGTTTCATTTACCAAATATGGCTTTTGCAAGTTCTTTTGCTCATCTTACTGAATGTAACCGAGTTTATACAATGAGAAATAGATGAGCCAGAAGATGACTTTCTGAATGGGAAGCATATCCTCCCACTGAGAAATAAATGGATCCTGGGTCTCACACGCATGATCCAACATTAAGTCCAAGGACATGGGACCAGAGTCTTGTGTCTTTAAAATTGAAAATCTCATGCCACTCAAAGCTAAGGCGAGGCTTTTGCCGGTTGCCTGTGCTTGGAGTTTCATTTTGAATTTGTATTCAGTGCACATTTATTGAGTGCTTACTATGTGCAGGTACTGTGCAAGACACATTTACACAAGCAGTGTCCTTTAGTTTTGTGCTGTGAATTTTATGATTCCCCAGTTGACAGAAATAGTAAAGTCAGGCGAAGTGCTCGATTAGGGTGGCTCAGCCAAAATGTTGACAGAACCAACACAAGGACTCAGATATTTTGCTTCAAATTTAGTATTTTTATTTTACCCTCTACTGGGCTTCCCAGGTGGTTCAGTGGTAAATGATCTGCCTGCCGATGCAGAAGACACAGGTTCAATCCCTGGATCAAGAAGATCCCCTGGAGAAGGAAAGGGCAACCCACTCCAGTATTCTTGCCTGGGAAATCTCACGGACAGAGGAGCCTGGTGGACTAGAGTCCGTGGGGTCACAAAGAGTCAGACACGACTGAACAGCTGAGTACGCACATGCTGTTGACTAGGTGCTCTAGATTAAAAATGGCAATATCTTCAATAACCCACATAAGCACGGTTGGCCTATTCCTAGGAGGTAGTGAAACAATTGCTTCCAACAGCTGCCATAATCTCTAGGGTTGTTTTTTAGTGGAATTAAGTTCAGTTTGTTCTTTTCTACATAGAGCAGCAATCTATGACCCAAGAAATTCTATTTATGTAAGTCTTGGTATCTTGGGGCTTGGCTGACCTGTTTTAGTTTAATACTATCAATATATATGGGTTTAACTTTTTTATTATTGAGGGGCTTTTAGGACTTAAAGAGCATTTATTCTACTTTCTGTTCTAAACTATCAACCCACAAGGAAGTAGTGATTACCAGTGGTTCTTGCACAGAGTGTATCTGTCCATCTAAGATGCACTTGGGCATAAAAGATGGGGAAAGAATGGATAATGACATGATTAGCTAACCTGAGGGCACGGGTAATTCACATGTTTGCCCAAATTCAGTAACTGGTCTCATCCTGCAACAGCAAGAGAATTACACCACTGCTGTTGTTCGCCTGTCTCCTTAGGTAAGAAACCATGGAGAGAAGATAAACAGATACAGTATTTTCTTTCTGTGGTGGTGGTGATTTCTTGAAAATCCACCTCTAAGAACCACAGTGGCCTTGGAGTGAGTCTCCTGACAGCTGTCAGATGCAGTCTAACGATGGCTCCTTCTGTTTCCCTTTGAAGTGGACGGGAGCTGGGAAGTGTGGAGTGAGTGGTCGGTCTGCAGCCCAGAGTGTGAGCATCTGCGGATCCGAGAATGCACAGCCCCTGCCCCGAGAAACGGGGGCAAATTCTGTGAAGGTCTAAGCCAGGAATCCGAGAACTGCACAGACGGCCTTTGCATCCTAGGTAAGACCTTACAGTACACATGTTCTGTGTCTGTCCATCATAGGAAAAGATGCTGTGATAATGCCAGGATCATTGATTCAGTGAAACCAGTTCCCAGAAAACAAAATCCCCCAGAGCAAAAAGAAAGTGGGTGGAAAGTGTCAAAGAACAGACAAATAGGTCACTTTAAACATTGTTACCACTGTCAGTTCCACCCACGCGTATATTTACTGTGAAGGTAACTAGATATGGTTGGGAGAGAAATGATGTAGGCAAACGTGTTAGACTTTGGGGCTTAGCAGTTCTTTTCTTATAGGGGCCAATGTTTTTAGGTTTGGTGAAATTCCGATCTGGATCATCGTAGGCTTGTATTTCTCCCAAGAATTTTACCAGACTCTAAAGCATTTCATAATCCTCAGAGACCACGGGACATGCAGTGTGACCAAGGGACATGCGTTGTGACTGTTACCTTACAGATGGGGGGAAATACGGCACTGAGGAGGTGGCTGGGTTTGTCTCAAATTGGTCTGGCATGGCCCAAAATAGAATGCCCATTTCAGAACTTCCAAGCCTTTGTGTTATTCCTGAGGTTATGTTATAACTTCTTCAAGTGACTGTCTGCCTGGGTATGAAACCATGGGAGGATTAAATAGAACCACACAGAGGTGAGTTTTAATTTGGTGGTGTCCCTTACTAGCTTTGTGATCTAGGGGAAGTCACTCAACTGCTTAACTTCTATGAATTGTACCAAAAGTACCCAAAAAGTGCCTATTTTTTGGTTATCTTCTGGGCCCAGTATTAAAAGAATATATTTTGAATATTTCATGGCACAGAATAGGTGCTCGATAAATAGCAATCCCTTCTCCGCTTGCCCATTCAGATGTGCTAAAGGGTATATTGATTTTTCTTAGATCCTTCAAAAACAGGAGATTCGAGGCATACCTATTCTTTAGAAATAGGTTGCCTTCTAGGATGATATCCAGCAAAAAATAATGTAGTTCAATAATTTGTCATCTTTTCAAGAATATGTGTCGCTTTTTATTTAGGAAGATTATAGTATGAAGGAGGCATCTAAGTTGTATTTATTTTTCTGTGTCAATATGACTAGCTATGCTTGAAAGCAAGCCTCTACAAACAGTTATATTTTCAAAATAAGTTGAAATGGTTAATGAATTAGTTTAAAATGATGAGTACATTGAAACAAGCGCTACCTCATAGCCCCATAATTCCTTTACTTGCTCAGTTCAAGTTCTGAGTAATCTGCATATGTCAGATACAGTACAAAGGTCTGTAATTAAAGAGAATCAAATCTCGGGCTTCCCTGGTGGCTAGTAAAGAGTAGTAAATAGTAAAGACAGTAAAGAATCTGCCTACAATGCAGAAGACCTGGGTTCAGTTCCTGGGTCAGGACCATCCCCTGGGGAAGGGAATGACTACTCCTTATCGTATTCTTGCCTGGAGAATCCCATGGACAGAGGAGCCTGGCAGGCTGCAGTCCATAGGGTCGCAAAGATTCAGAGAAGACTAAGCGACTAACACTTTCACTTTTCACCCACCAGTCTCAATAGTGAGAGGGCCTTGCTCTCTAGTAAATATACCATCACAATCAAGATAGACAACATTGCCTTTCATCCCCAAAGTATGCTTGCACTCTTTTGCAGTCATTTCTTTTCCCCTACCCCTAAGCACCACTTTTCTGCTTTCTTTCAGTTGTCATAATGCGTTTGACATTCCTTCATTCTGCTGCACCTATCGGTAATTAACTTTTTAGTTTTGTTAAGTAGCGTTCCACTTTATGGATCTACCACAATGTCCTTATCCTTTCACCAGATGATAGGCGTAGAGTTGCTTCCATCTGGGGGCTCCTATGAACAAAGCTGTTATGAACCCTTGTGTACAGACCTTGTGTGGACATGTATTTTCATTTCTTTTGGGTAAATACCTAGAAATGGGATTAGTGGTCCATATCATAATTAGGTATTTAATGGTATAAGAAACTTTCTGAAATAACTGTAATTGTTTAAATTTTTACCACTAGGATGTAACTTGCTGGTTGTTCCACATCTTTGCCAGCACTTATTATTGGTTGTTTTAAATTAAGTCATTCTAACGAGTATGTAGATTTTTTTTTTATGGTAACTTGCACTTCCATAATGGCTAATGATATTGAGCAAATTTTCACTTGTTAATTAGTCATTCATCTGTGTTTGCTGATGAAATGTCTATTCCATTCTTTTCAAATACAAGGAGACAACACAAACTGATTAGCAAGAGGTTTAAGGAAATGTGTTTCTGGCTACCTACCCTTGACCACCACCAGATATATTTGAACTGTACCTTTAAGTTGTGACTATTTCTTGACATGTTTCTTAACATTGATTAGGACTATAGTTAAGACAATAATCTCATATATCTTCTAAAAAGCCCTTGACGGTATAATGTGTGGCTACTGGTTATAGTTTAGATGATCATTAGATACTTTTGAAATATTAGAAATAAAAAATAGAAATAAGGGAATACTGATTGAAGTATTATAGTACTATTACCAGTTCAGTTCAGTTGCTCAGTTGTGTCCAACTCTGTGCGACCCCATGAATGGCAGCACACCAGGCCTCCCTGTTCATCACCAACTCCCGGAGTTCACTCAAACTCATGTCCATCGAGTCGGTGATGCCATCCAGCCATCTCATCCTCTGTTGTCCCCTTCTCCTCCCACCCCCAGTCCCTCCCAGCATTAGAGTCTTTTCCAGTGAGTCAACTCTTCACATGAGGTGGCCAAAGTACTGGAGTTTCAGCTTTAGCATCATTCCTTCCAATGAACACCCAGGACTGATCTCCTTCACAATGGACTGGTTGGATCTCCTTGCAGTCCAAGGGACTCTCAAGAGTCTTCTCCAACACCACAGTTCAAAAGCATCAATTCTTCGGTGCTCAGCTTTCTTCACAGTCCAACTCTCACATCCATACATGACGACAGGAAAAACCATAGCCTTGACTAGACGGACCTTAGTCTGCAAAGTAATGTCTCTGCTTTTGAATATGCTATCTATTATAGGACATAGTAATAACCTTCCCTGCCTGCCTGCTCAGTTGCTTCAGCGGTGTCCAACTCTTTGCAATCCCATGGACTGCAGCCCACCAGGCTCCTGTCCTAGAATCCAGTCCAGGGGATTCTCCAGGCAAGAATACTGGAGAGGGTTCCATGCCTCCCTCCAGGGGATCTTCCCAACCCAGGAATCAAACCTGTGTCTCTTAGGTCTCCTGTATCAGCAGGTGGGTTCTTTACCACTAGCACCATCTAAAAACCACCAGTTAGACTTGAGCTTAGGGAAAATTTTATAAATGTCAAGCTTCAACCTTATTGACTGAAATTTACAGTTACTGATTGAAGACGCACAATGGTTAGCTCCAAATGTGAGAAAAAATTATCAAATATGTGAATATTTATTTGTACTTATATTGTTAGTTGAATAAGAGGATACTGACCAGTCCAGATCCCAGTTTTAAAATCTGAGATATTGTATTCATCAGGGTTCTCCAGAGAAACAGAACCGATAGGATCCATATAGAAGATTCAGGATATATGCATACATAAATAAAAATATTCATTATAAGAAACTGGCTCATATTATTATAGAACCTGGCAAATCCAGAGTCTGTAGAACCAATGTCCCAGTTCAGAAATTGTCAGGCAGGAGTCTCTCTTACTTGGGAAGGATTAGGCATTCAAATAATTAGATGTGTCCCACACACAGTGTGGAGGGCAATTTGCTTTTTTTCAGCCTGCCTATTGCAACATTGATCTCATCTGAAAACACCCTCACAGACTAATGTTTGACCAAATATTTGGGTACCTGATGGCCTGGTCAGGTTGATACGTGAAATTAACCATCCCAGATGCATATGTACTTGTGAAATCCCAAAGCCTAGCTCCTTCCTTAAAGCCAATCAAGCCAAGGTTCAGGCAGTTACTTTGTTACTGAATGAAACCTTCCTATGAACCTTGGCCATGTGTGGTTAAAGTCTCACATGTGCAATTTAGTGAGTATTCTGTTTCCATTTTCCAGTAGTGGAAAGAAAATGAGTAGAATAGTGAGCTTTAGAATATGTTCAGCACTGGAGGTTGAGAGCTCTGTTAAATCCCCTCATGAGTTTAAAACGCTATGTAAGCCTTTTCTTTCTGTTCAATCTCTTCGTTCCCCTATTCCCTTTTCTACTTAAGAATGGGTTTGTCTAGCATTCTTTGCCTCTGTCGTATACATATTAAGATGTCTGTCAAACATGATCAGAGACTCTTGATGGTTACAATGACTAAGCTTTTTGATGGAAAAATTGAAGCCTGTGAAATCATAGATGTGAATGAGATGTATTTATACATCAGTGGGAAAGGAGTGTGTTTCTAAGAGCCCAACACTGGGATACAGTCTGCCCTTTAAAACACAGAGTGGGTCCCATGTCAGCAAAGATGAAGCGCATTTGACTGTGTCTGCAGGAATCAATGAACAGCAGTCTAGTTAGATGGTGCCAACATTACTCTGTGCTTCTGGTTGGTACTCTGCTGAAGTGCTCTTGGTGAAACTAGCTGTGCTCTCGGGATGGAGATCCAATGAAGGCTGGGTTTGATTAAAATAGCATTTGGCAACAGCTTTATGGAGCAGTCACTTTGTGAAAGATCTGGGTCATGTTCCAATTGGGGAATTTCCTTCATTTGATTTTTTTTCCCCCCTTTATGCCAGACACAACCCTGAAGCAAGTCCTCAATTCCCCAACTTCTCTTGGCAGTTTCACAGTGACATTGCTTGGCTCTTGGATGACCTACAATTCTTTAATTTTTACTTAGCTCTCAACAAAGCATCCGGATTTCCTTTATTGTCCCTGAGGGCTCCATTTTTCCTAGAGATGGAGCTGCCAGCTCTGAACGATCGCTTTAATACAGGGGTATGATTGTTGCTTGGTCAGTTGTGACTGAAGCACAGGACCTTAGTGTTACGCTAGCACAGATGGCCACACCTAAATGCTCCCAACAAGGAAATAAATGCCCCAGGACTGGTGAGGTTAGGCAATTGATGCCAATAGCAGTGAGTGCGAGGTTCCAAATTGCAAGCATAAACTATAAACATCCAGTGCCTTTATGCTGGAACTGTTCTTTTCCAGGAAGATAATTATGTAGAATGCCTGTCGAGAGATGGGAACTTGTGGATCCATGTTTTCTAAGCTTTAACCTCAGAATCAGGTAGCTTCCCAACTGCTGTCCTTTACACTTACTGAACTTAGCTGCTTCTGTGCCTGGAGGATCACTGATATGTACATGTAAATGACATGTGCATTCCTCATTGGCAGGAACAGTAGGGTGAACATGGTGGGGTGTTTAGTTTGAATCTGAGAAGTAAGGGGAACCTGTTCCCCACACTTTTTATTCCAGCAGATAGAAAACTAAAGGCTTTGCCTTCAGAAGTTTAAGTGAATTCGCTTCAGACAGGATTAGTGCCCCGATGGGCAATGATGATGAACCCAGAGAAATGCCACAGGGGCCTGAAAGAAAAGCTTCGTGGCTGAGCTACCTGATGGCTAATCCGTCCTTGTCAGGATGTGAGATAGGTCAGTTCAACATTGATAGTTCAGAAACAGAAAGAGCAGTTATACGATGCTTTGTTTTCATTTCTGATGGTACTGGCTGATAAGAAAAGTTGGAGTTAACGGTTTGGAAACCTCATCAAGGATAAAGACATCCCATACAATAGCAGGTTCAAATAAACATCCCCAAGCTGCATCTCCAATCTAACCACATTGTCTGTTGAGCTATCTACTTACATGACCTAAAAGGAGCACCTGAAAAGGTGAACCTGTAATCACATCAAACGAAAGGTTGCCTTGGTAAGCATTTTCCCTTGGAACATTCTAAACCTCATTGCTATCCATTACAGTAATTACCTGGGTTCCTTCCCTGTATTTTCTAGGGCACTGAATAAGAAAATGTTCATTCCAGAGTTGGCTGAGTGCATCTGAAACAACTCTTCGTTTTTGCTGGTGGTTTACCAAATGTCTGCTTTGTATATGGGATTATAACAGATGGATGTCCCTTTATAAAAACAAAATCCACACATCCTCCCTTTGGGCAAAGAGTCAAGACTCACAAAGGACTCATTCTTCAACTTTTGTTGGATAAGTTCATGTTTCAGGGCCCACTGCACCACACAACTGCCTGATTGTAGTATCGTAAAATTGTAGCATCACAAAAAAAATAAAACTGGCGTCGATGAGATAACATACTAGCACCGTGCATGAAGTCGTCATATAGTTTCCTGCTGCTTGCTAATTCTCCCAAGGAGTTTTAATATTAAAAACCCATTCCCACTCCATTTATAGTATATAGTAGGTATCCCTTTTTACATAAAGATCTCTCCTAGAAATACCCAATAACTGCCTCTCTGCATAACAAACTATTGATTAATTCAGAGTTGCCTTTATGTATACTGCATAGAAGATGCAGATATAATATTGCACACCCGCAGGAGTAATAAGAATGTAGATTTGGACACATATGGTATGATTAGCAGCTTAGCCACAGCCTTCCCCCCGTGCCCCAGTAAAATCTCTCCCACGATGAGACCCAGTAAGAAGACCAGTGAATATGAGAGACTGAAGTGGCTTATAACTGAAGGTTCCCATGTGCTTAATTAAAAAAAGAAAATAGAGATAGCTTAATACTCACGTGTCTTAGTGAAGGCATTTTTGAAAAATTCTACAAGGCTAAAACTGTTCCATTTGCGCCTCATGATAAGTGGCCCTGAACTCAGGTACCACATCCTAAGTGGAACTGAGCATAAAAAAAGGCAAAAGAATGAACTGTATACAACAAATCACTGTAAAATGTCTCTCCTTTGTTATCCACCCCCTGTGGATTTTCTCCATTCATGCCTTGTTAACAAGATAATAAAGACATCTGATTGTCTTTTTGAGCATAATCCACCTTCCAAATAAGGACTGATCTTCATCCGTTGGCCAATGATTGATATGTATTTAGTAAACTATTAAAAAAAAAAAAAAACCTGGCCTCAGGTGTAGGAAAAGAACTTATGATTACCAATGGTGAAAGTGGAAGAGGGATGAATTGGGAGTTTGAGATTAACATATACACACTACTGTATATAAAATAGATAAGTAACATGACCTACTGTATAGCACAGAGAAATACAGTCAATAGTTTGTAATTACCTATAAGGGAAAGAACCTGAAGAATATGTATATATATGTATAGATAGATAGATTCAATCAATTTACCTGAAACTAACAAAACATTGTAAATCAACTATACTTCAATTGAAAAAAAAAAAAAAAACATTGGCCTTTCTTATCAATCCGTTCTAAAACAAGTACTGAAGATGCATTTCGTATGCAGGAAATGTTCATTCTGTCATTACCTTACCTTTATTCCTTCATAAACCTGTGCCACACATAGAGTCATAACAAAGTAACCTACTTAAGAACTTTCTCAGCTAATACGAATCAGCGCAATTGGTCCGTTTCTTTCTTCTACTTTTTCCTATTCCTATCAACCACCCCCCCCACAAACATATTTTAATATGAACTTTTACACTGTGCTTACATTCTTTGAATGCGTTTGGACAGGAAGTACTTTGTCATGTGACAGAAACATTTCTAGAAGATTGTTTATTTGACACATCTTGTTAACTTTGTTCGTTTTATGGAAGGAATTGAAATAAAACACTTCCACTGTAAATAGGAAGGACTTTTGAATTAAATTTGGGCAGCTGGAGAGCAGGATACATTACCTCCAAGATCGCATTACTCAGAGAGGGTATACACATCACCAGGAAAACTCAATAGACAAACGAGAAGGGATCCCCATGACAGTCTGTGAAATGGAGGCAGAAAACCCAATAGAAAGCTTAAAGAGATTTCTTCAGGAAATGAAATTTTAGCCACCGTCGGTGGGAATACAAATTCATGACAAAGAAAAAAGAAATATTTGGTAGGTGGCATCCCCAGGAAGCGCAGAGAAGGCACTGGCTCTGAACTGAGGATGTGAGCCGGTCCAGAGGTTGAGTTGCCATGAGGGCTGGCCTGGGTGGGCCTGGGTTGAGCTGGCATTGAGCGCAAAGACTGCACGGACTTCAGTGTCCTCTGTGGTTCTGAGTTGAGATGTTCTCTTTGTAAAATGTGAAAAATGAACACGAACCTAGAATTGAAAGAAGTGAGGGAGCTGAGCCTACAGGATTTGAACATTCATCCTGTAGATAACAATCAGGTCCAAGAACCTGGGCTCTGGGGTCAGACTGCTTAAGTTTGAATTTTGGTTGCTAGGCTCTGAGAAAATTTCTTCATTTCTCTACGCCTAAATATACTCATCTAGAAAATAAAAGTTATAATAATGCCTGTTGGGACTTCCCTGGCAGTCCATTGGTTGGCACTCTGAGTCTCCAATGCAGGGGGCACAGGTTTGATCCTTGGTAAGAGAACTAAGGTCCCACATGCCCCATGGTTCAGCCAAATAAATAAATAATAAAACCTTCCTTTAAGAATAAAAAGTATTAGTGCTTATTACAAAGAGTTCTTTTGAGGAGGAAATGACTTAATCCATGCAAAGTATTGGATATCTACAGTAAGCATTCCATTTGTGTAAATAATGTGTGTGTGTTCTCATTATTATTCTAGTAATGGGATTCTTCCTGTTGCAGAAAAAGAGTATGTTTTCCATTTTCTCCAGAAGTATTGACAAATGACACTGTAGATATTTTGTTAAATTCTCTCCTAATACGTCTGACTAATATTTCTTTGTAGCAACTAGTTCTGAGTGGTAATTTGAGACGTACTGTAGGGAAACAGCTTACAAGAACCCTAACAACGTGGCATCAAACCAAAGGGTCAGCATCCTTTCCGAGAAACATCTCATGAGCACTGGGTTGGCCAAAAGATTGGTGGAGCCTTTTGGCCAACCCAATAGCTGAATGAACAGCTCTTGATTTTCCAGTCTTCCTTGGCAGGTGGGGTTTAGTTCTAAGGAGGAGACAGACCAGGTGATCTATGAGGTCCTGAGTCCTAAATTCTGTGATTCTAATTAAAAATAACTCAAGGTGAATGCCCAGGAGAAAGGCCTCGATGATCCCCAAGTGAGAAATCATTCCACATTATACTGACAGTTTCCCTCGTGTTATGAAATAGAGGTGTCTTAACAACTGTGTTAGAAAGTAAATTTTTATAAAGCAGATTCTAAGTTGCCAACATACGCTTAAAATTCCTTCCTCATTGGGGAAAAATAAATCCACGATACACACTACTGGACTTTACAGCAGTCTATGGATTCCAGGGTTATCCTCCTGCTGCCAGCCATTCTGGATCAGTGAGATTTGTTACCAGTCAGCATTCCCCTTGTTCCGTATCCCCCCATCCCCAAATTAGCAGTTTTGCCCTGTTGTTTTTTCTTTTTTTTAATATCAAGTAGAGGGACTTCCCTGGCAGTCCAGTGGTTAAGCATTGGCCTTCCAGTGCAGGGGGGTAACATGGTTCCATCTCTGTCGGGAAGGTAAGATCCCACAAGCCTCGTGGCCAAAAAAAAAAAAGCATAAAACAGATTTGCAATATTGTAGCAAATTCAATAAAGACTTTAACAATGGTCAAGATAAAAAGAACCCTTTTAAAAACTTCATTAAAATATATATATAGATCATATTTTTCAGTAACTAATGCTATCCAGAGTCCCTTATGATCAGGAAGTTTCCAAAATTTAGGCTTCTGTCCTATCAAACAAACACTCTCCACTTTCATTAGTTCTGTGTATTCCAGACCCTACCTCTCTCTGCAGTATATTTATTTAATCAGGGCTCAACAAAACCCTAGCTAAGAAATATTAGTCTGGACTAGAGAAAGATTTAATATCTGCGATCATAGAGTGGACCAACCATAAAAGAAATGGCAAGAACCCAATCAGGGAAGTGATTTAAAACAGAGTAATCTACTCTTGTAGAGAATTCAGTGCCCTCTGGGGTGTGCGGAGCAAAGTGAATTCATATAGACAGAGGAAACGTCTTTGTTTTGATCCTAACTTTCCTCCTTAAAGTGACAAATTAAATCCATATGTGTCTTCAAGAGCATTGAGACGTGTGATCCAGAAAATGACAGTGGCCTGAACATTACCAGGATGCTTTATCATTAACCCTGGCCTTTCCTTCATCCTGAGAAGAGCCCTGGGCCTACCCCCTAACCCCTAGCCCTAACCCTAGTGTGAAGGGTTAGCATGCAGTGGAATAGAAAATTACCATGATCATTTAGAAAGGGCCAAATGATCATGGGGGTAGCAAAAAGGGCTCTGCACTGGGAGTCAGGAGTCCCAGGTCTTACTTGTTTTGTTAAGTAGTTGTGGCTTTGACAGATCTCTCTCCATCCCCTGACTTGTGTCCATAACTATCAAACGGATGTGGGGCAGGGGGTGGGGGTGGATTTTGAGCTAGGTGATCTCTAAGATTGATTTCAATATGAAAACTTGATTCTAATTTTCCACCTTAAATGTAGCTTTCCTGTACATGTGTGTGTATCTATATGTAAATGAATTTCACCTTGTATACATGTGTATGTATTTTATACATCTGTATGTATAAGATGATAAATACCACTGGCGGGTCAGTGCTGTCAGATATTTGCTTTTTACTGGTCTTGAGGAGATGGTCTAGTTCAGTCGCACCTAAGATTAGCCATTTGGATGATGAATATGCAGGGTGATGAGGGGACATCTTTTAGATCTGAAACCAAGGTAACCCCTCTCCTATCCACAGCAAAGTGGATAGCCAACTGACAGCCTCTTCTAGGAACAGAGTCATCAAAGCAGGTCCCTAGCATCTACACCATTCTCTTCAGTGAGAAGCTACACTGTCCTAGGAAATGCTGCAGAAATTGGGAAATTTGGAGACCCTGACTTTGTAACGCTTGTAACTGAAAGTCCATACAAGGCTCAGTAGCACTCATCCATTCAATAAATATTTATTGAGTACCTACCATATTCCCTGGTGGCTCAGATGGTAAAGAATCTTCCTGTAATGCATGAGACCTGAGTTCAATCCCCGTGTGAGGAAAATCCCCAGGAGGAGGGAATGGCAACCCACTCCACTGCTCTTGCCTGGAGAATCCCATGGACAGAGGAGCCTAGTGGGCTACAGTCCATGGGGTTGCAAGGGGTCAGACACAACTGAGCAAATAACACTTTCACTTTCACCATATTCCGTTTACTGGTCCAGGCACTGGGATGGAAATTGATGGAAAATACAGACTCTAGGTGCAAGTAACTTAGAGTGTGGGCTTCCCAGGTGACTCAGTGGTAGAGATTCCACCTACCAACGCAGGAGACACAGGATGTGGGTTCAATCCCTGGGTTGGGAAGATCCCTTGGGGGAGGAAATGGCAACCTTCTCCAATATTCTTACATGGAAAATCCCATGGACAGAGGAGCCTGTTGGGCTACAGTCCATAGGGTTGCAAAGAGTCGGACACAACTGAGCATGCATGCAACTCAGAGTGTCATGGCAGGAACATGTATGGCTGGCAGAAGGATGAGGAAGCTTGAAAGTGAAAGTGACAGTCTCTCAGTCACGTCCAACTCTTTGGGACCCCATGGACTGTACAGTCCATTGAATTCCCTAGGCCAGAATACTGGAGTGGGTAGCCTTTCCCTTTTACAGGGGATCTTCCCAACCCAGGGATCGAACCCAGGTCTCCCGCATTGCGGGCAGATTCTTTACCAGCTGAGCCACAAGGAAAGCTCTGAAAGAGCTTAGAATAAATCACTAGTCAAAGATTCTCAATTCACAATTTCTTTTCCAGCTTTTTTTTTTTTCCTAAGCTAAGACTGATGGCCTACGTATCAGTTGCTAAGTATTTCTTTAGCAATTAGTGAATAGTCATCATAATAAACACCCTCCCGAATCTTACCACCCACCCCTAGTCCATTGCCTACACTGACCTCCCTGTGACCCAGCAACTAAAGGGACCAACCCAGACACACCGTGACCCTATGTCAGGGCTGGTGCATGTTCTGATAGGATGCTTTCAAATGATTTTTTAAATAATTTGAATATTATTCTTGCCTTACGGAAAATGGTCACCATGAGATTAATCAATAATTTATTTCCTTAAGCTTGAGTTACATACTCTGAACATTTTTGTTTAGTTTTCAGTGAATGCGTGTGTGTGTGTACACATGCATATTTTTCTGTTGTGGATGGAAGCGAGGGAATCAAAGCAAAACAATTTATAGTTTGAAGAAAGGATTTTAATATGCAGCTTCCCTTGGAGCAGTGTTCAGAACATCGCACTTTATCACTTTGAGGCCAACTGCTGATAAGAAGGTGTTAGACACGTGCTTAAACGTCTTTGCAGTGACCCCAAAGCATGTTGTACTCTGTATAGCCAGCACAAAAACACATTAACTCACACAGAATCAGTGGGAATGGATAGGACTTTATAACAGAGGTGGTAGGAAATTTAGAAACTGAAATGATTTAGTTCAAAAATGAAATATGCAAATACTCCTTGGAAGTACGGTCATTATGGATACTTATTTGTCTGAGTTTAGGAAATACAAAAGACATTCCTTAAAGAGATGTCAAATTTGAAAAAAGAAAGAGGGAGGAAGACAGTCACTCATCCATATGAATCTTGTGCTTCAGCTGAGGGGCGATTCTGGAAGGTCTTTGTCATCAGAAGTCACATCCATGAACTGTTTCTTACTCAACTGACTTCCCCAAATTAATATGAGGAGATCTTGAACAGTTCTTTGGTGGAAAACATCAATAGAACTGATGTTCACTCATTCATGTACATCTCAAATCGTACAGGGTTTTATTCAGGTGAGGGTTTTTGCCGTTCCAGTCCTGGACTTTCTCTAATTACCCAGCTATCTCTGAGGAAGCCAGCAATTCCTCTAACAAGACATAACCACCTGGGACACCCTGTGAGGACTCTCTCAAAACCTCTTATTCTCTATACTTGTCCTACCTGGCTGGATGTGCTCAGAATGCACTTTATAAATTTTTATTTTATATTGGAGTAGATTTGGTTAACAATGTCATATTAGTTTCAGGTGTACAGCAAAGTGATCTGGTTTTATATACCCATGTATCTTTTCTTTTCCAGATTCTTTTCCCATAGGGAGGGATAAATTGAGAGGTTGGGATTGACATATACACACTGCTATTTGTAAGATAGATAAGCCAAAGGACCTACTGTATAGCACAGGGAACTCTGCTCAAGAGTTCATTTTAAAAGGGGCAGCAGATCTAATGATGGTCTGTACAGGCTGGAGAGCGGGAAGAAGCAAGAATTGAACTAACTGAAGCAACACATGGGGTAAATACGGTCCCCAAAGAGTTCTTTCTGAGCAGAACCTTTAAAAGAGAAAAACACGGTGCGGAAATTAAGAAGTGAAAAGAGCAAAAAGAGAGACGTGCTGTGCTTTACACTTTTGTAATTTTGCTGTGTCTCCCAGCACGGGAAGGGTTTCAGGGTGTTTACAAGAACTGGTGATGTGTTCCTACGTGTCCTAGAGCCGTAGTGAACTTCCAGCATCCACAGGAGAATAGAATCTCTGCTTGTCATCTTCAGGGTCTGCCTGACACCCTCAATCGTGGTGATATTGCCAATGCAGAGCAGACCTCTTGTTTATCCAATTATCTGCCGGTGCTAATAACAAAGCAGGTCCACCAGATCCTGGGATTTCCTGCAACTTCAGAGAGCATTCATAAAGCATAACACTGCTTCTTAATTAATGTCTTTGAGGGAGACAGAAAGCATGTGGAAATGAAGCACAGTGATAATAACTTCTTTTCTTCCAATCAGTAAATAATCAAGCAAATAGCATGGTAAAAATTTTTCCAGAATTCAAATATGAATATATTCAAACACATTAGCAATTAGCATTTGCTGTATTGCTTTGGGCTTCCCAGATGGCGCTGGGGGTAAAGAACCTGCCTAACAATGCAGGAAACGCAAGAGACTTGGGTTCAAACCCTGGGTCGGGAAGATCCCCTGGAGGAAGGCATGGCAACCCACTCCAGTGCTCTTGCTTAGAGAATCCCATGGAGAGAGGAGCCTAGCGGGCTACAGTCCATGGGGTGCCAAAGAGTCGAACACGACTGAGGTGACTTAGCATGCATACATGCATATTGCTTTATCATATACCTGTCCCTCTACCAACCCATCTTATTTTTGATACATTTCAAAATAGATTGTAGACATCGGTACACTTCACTCTTAAAAACTTCTGCAAGCATACAGTTGATTAGAGTTCAATATTTGTTTCAGATTCTTTTTAACTTTTTATTTTACATTGGAGTATAGCTGATTAACAATGCTGTGATAGTTTCAGGTGGACGGCAAAGGGACTCAGCCATATAGATACTTGGATTTGTTCTCTCACAAGCTATTTTCCAACCAGGCTGCCACACAACATTGAGCAGAGTTCCCGTGCTATACAGTAGGGCCTTATTGGTTATCCGTTTTAAATATAACGGTGTGTACATGGCCACGCCTAACTATCCCTCCCCTCCACCTATCCCCCCTGGAAACCAGAATTTTGTTCTCTAAGTCTGTGAGTCTGTTTCTGTTTTGTAAATAAGTTCATTTGTATCATTTTTTGTAGATTCTGCATAGAAGCAATGTCACATGATATTTGTCTTTCTCTGACTTACTTCACTTGGTATGATAATCTCTAGGCCCATCCCTGTTGCTGCATATGGCATTTTTTCATTCATTTAAATATGATTTTCCTGATCAGAATCCAAACTAATGGTGATGACAAAAGTATAAAATCAGATGAACACTTATAAAGTACTATATTTTGAAAAACCTGTGCTTTGTATATTAGTGATATTGAGTAAGATAAACTGTCTAGAAAAGGGAGAGATGCCTTTGAACAGAGTAGTAATCACCAAAGATTTCATGAAGAGAGCAGGAACTGACCTATGCACTGGAGAGAGGACACGTTTCTGTAGGAGGTTTGGAGGGAGGAGGGCGTCCAGAGGAAACAGCTTGGACAGAAGCACTGAGAGTTCATGGATTGATCAGACAAGAACATGGATTTTTTTTTTGAGGTGCAGTGGTAACTGAGGCATATTTGGTGGGGTGGGACCAGTTAATAGAAAACCATAAAGGCGGGCAGATAAATTGGCCACAATTCGGAGGCAATGTAGAGTCATGGTAGATTCTTGCTTAATGATGCTAGAAAACTATTCCAGCAAATGAACTAGCCAGAGAGAATGGGCAGAGAAGACTGACTCTTCCACAGACTTTAGAATTGGCTCTAAATAATTTGTGATTACAAAGATTGGAGGGTCAATTAAAATAAAATTGAATTCAAGACATATGTTGGGGAGAGGGGTGGTGAAAAAGGCTCCAAAGCCTTCATCGATCCACATGGTCCATGAAGAGGGAAATAATAAAAGTGGTCTTTGAAGATGAAAACACGGGGCATGTCTGGTTTAGTGAAAAGAATGGTGATCATGAGCTCTAATGACATGTGCAACTGTTGCCCTGAGGAGAGAGCTATGCAAGGTCTCTCCTGGTGGGTATTTGGTCCACACAGAGTGGCTTTGATGGCTGAATCTCAAGAAATGTGTATGGTATGCAAACCCCATGGGAGCCGATTTCAAATAATCACAAGGCACAGGTTTTGAGGGCAGCCCCTTGCCCAGCCTGTGGGTTCAGAGTGAACACTCCATCCGCACTGTCATCTTGCAACATCTCCATAGCGTAGTGGTCTGAAACCCACTCTACACACATGGCATCTCTCCTTAGTCTTGCTTGCTCGGATCTGCAGGATGTGGGCTGCCATCGCTGGCCATGTTTGTTCCCTGGCAGAGAAAGGATAAGGCTGGATGTGGGTGGATAGGTACGTGGGAAGGTAGCAATGCAACCATAAATAGCTTGTAAGAACAATGGATACCGTGGAAATGCGTTGGGAGCATCCTGTATAACAAAGGAAGCCAAAAATTGAAGGTGGGAAAGAAATGAATCGCCACCAAAAATAAAGAGGTAGATTGTTCTCTCTCCCTCTCTCTGCCTCTGTGTCTCTTTCTCCCCTTCCCTTCCTTTCTCTTATGTATAAATATACATATACACCTCTACACACGTATACTCTCAGCACACATGCAGTGAGACACAAAGCAATATTTGCAATACAGCACTGAGACAAAAGCAGACTGCAGAACAGTATATAACAGAGATGTTATGGGGAGGGAGGTGGGAGGGGGGTTCATGTTTGGGAACACATGTAAGAATTAAAGATTTTAAAATTAAAAAATAAAAATTAAAAAAAAATAAAAATAAATTAAAAAAAAAAAAGACAGTTCCATGTCTTTGAGGGTAAAAATGATCAAGTACTGTCGATCAATTTCATGTAGTTTTGTGCTAATATATGTAGAAGCATCTACATGTGCGTATCATCTTACACATATAAAATCACAAGGGAAAAAAGAGCTTAGACTTTTATATATCATTTAGCATAATGGTGATTATCTCTTGGTGGTGGAATTAGGCAGGGTTTTCTTGCGCTTATCTATTTTTTTTTGATACAATAACTGCAGTAACTATAAATTTAAAAATGAGTTTAAAAGAAAGCATAACAATTTAAAACGCTATTAAGAAACACTTTTTTGCATCTTTAGCTTTTGCATCTTTAGCAAAATCATTAGAAGACTGAGTTATAATTCCTTATTATCAATTTCCGTTTACCCAGAAGATACTCTTGGTGTATATGTTAGACCCTGTGAAAACTGGTAGGATTTCCCCAAACCACAGATCAGCTGCCACTGGCTCAGAATTACATTTTTCTGCCTCTAAGATCCTTCTGGACCCATCTGTACACTCCAGCTGCCCCAGAGCCTCTTAAAGAGGCAGAGAGCAACCAAAGTTGAGTACACAGAGCCCCAGATTTGTTATTAGGAAGTGGGGGTGCCCTCAGTAATCACAAATACACAAATCCCAATTAATTAGAAGTTCTTGGAGGATGGCCCAGGCATGGGTATTAAAAAACAAAAACAAAAACCTCCCAGATAATTGTAATGTGCAGCCCATGTGAAGAACCACGGCTTTCATAGATTAATTTACTAAAGGGGTCATTTGAACCATGGCCTTGGAGAGAGGTGAAATTAAAACAGGATTTGGTTGACCAAGGCCAGTAGCTGCGTGGCCCTGAGCCTTGTGAGAAAATGATTATGCAAACAGAATGAAAGGACATGAACCATGAGGTGGGCTGTTCTCGCACAGCACCATGAGGTCTGGGGGCGGGTAGGGGGGAGCCCTCTCTGGAGCTCACAGTAGAACAATCTCTAATCAGACATTTCAAGCTAGGAAAAGGGTCTCTGAGAGCAGCTTGCTGACGAGATACTGGCATTTCGCAAAAGTACAGCAAAACCCAATTTTGATGCCAATGCCAGGGGACTAAAGCCCTTGTGGGCATCAGTGACTTCCAGCCTTTCCCATGAGAAGATGCAGGCAAACACACGTGCCAGATCTTAGCACTGTCACCAATGATAGAGAAGCAGCCATTTGAACACTTTTGACTCTTATTTCTGAAATTCATTTTATGTGGATTTCTATGGAATGTCTTTGGTAGTTATTCTAAAGATTTATAGGGGTGGCAGCTAGGCCACCCATGTGGGTGGTCTTCTCGTCCCTGTCCTTCTTATGTATCAGAGTAAAGTTGCAACTTGCCTTTGGTGCCAGCAAGCAGAGGCCAGGAGTCAGCACACATTCCTTTTGTTTTGGGGGGTTTGGGGTGTTTTGGCTGCGCCAGGTCTTAGTTTTGGCATATAGGGTCTTTGTTGCAGCATGCGGAATCTTCAATTGGAGCATGTTGGATCTGAGTTCCCTGACTGGGGGCTGAAGCTGGGATCCCTGCATTGGGAGCGCAGAGTCTTAACCACGGGACCACCAGGGAAGTCGTTAGGCACATGTTTCTTGACTCCAGTTCAACTACCCCTGAAATTCACTAGAGTTTCTGACTTAGAGCTGTGCCTGGTTTCCATGCAGCAGCACGTGGGTCACTTTTGTCCTCTGAACGAGTATGATGATGATATTCATAACGTGTGACAGTTACAGTATTACTTATCAACTGCTATTTATCAATGCTAAGCGTGTGCTAGCCCTCTGCTTCACGGCTTCCGGGTTCTGTTCAAACCCTGGAACCAATCTTTAAGAATCTTACTGCTCCCACTTTACTGTGGGGAACATTGAGGTCACAGAGATATATGAAGAAAACCTGAGACTTCTGATCTCGAGTCTGCATGAATCCCACTGCCAACGATGACAACCCCAGAGCTGGAGGTGGCAAGGTCAGAGGACAAAATGCTTCCTCTTCTGCTCTGTGCATCCATGTGGTCCTCTGTCCAGGGTCCTTAGCCTTGGAATTTTCATCCCCAACCACTCTTCTCATTTTTCAGAACTGTACCAGGTAGAACCACCCTGTTTTTGTTTGTTTTTACAGCTATATTCAATGTATTTTTCCAAGGAGTAGTTATACATCTAACCTGTTTTTAATCGATTTTCATTTTGCTACCCGGCATAATCTTCATTCCTGTGGTTTAGAGGGAAGAAAATACTGTTAAGCTCAGCCAGAGCTCTGAACAGCTGTTCTGCATGTCTCTTTGTGTGGTCCTAGCAATGCCTCACTTTCAGATGTTTCAGCCTTGGCCTGCCAGCAGGGCTATGCCCATGCCAAATGCTTTCCAGATAGCGTGCAATAAGCAAAAACTGAAGTCAGGTTAAAACCACCAAAGTCGTTTTGTTCTGATTCTTGAGTGCATTAGCATCTGGACCTTGGGAGTTTCCACCTGCTCTCAGGAAAACTAATATGGTATTGAATCTGTGCAGTCAGGGAAATGCAAGCTTTGGGCTTAAAGAAACCTGACTGTGTAAGAATCTGATCATATCAATTTGAACAAATTATCTTTTGTGAGGATTTTTTTTTCAAGATTTTTTTGAATGGGCCATTTTTTTAAAGTCTTTATTGAATTTGTGACGATAATGGTTTCTGTTTTATGTTTTGGGTTTTTTTGGCCACGAGGCATGTGGGATTTTAGCTCTCTAACCAGGAATCAAACCCACACCCTCTGCCCTGGGAGATGAAGTCCCAACCACTGGACTACCAGAGAAGATCCAGGATTTCTTTTTTAAAAAAGATTGGCCAGAAATCACCCTTAGTCGGTGAACTTTCCCCTTACTGTAAAAAAAGAAAAAAAGATGGTCCATTTGCAGAAGTATGATTTACACACAACTTTTAAAAGCTACTTCCATCACAAAACAGATGGCAAAATATACAAGAGTTGTATCTGAAACACATGGCAAGGGTTTTCTGTCAAAATCAGTCTTTAGGGCAGGAGCAGGTTAGGGTAAGAGATATTCCTGCTCTCTGAAGGATTTGGAGCCTAGTTATGACTGTCTGCCTGGGAGGGGTTAAGATGCAGTCAGCCAGATAATATTTACGAAGTTCTCAGATGTGTAGTGTGTGAGATTTGATTCCGTTCAAAACATAATCCAGAATGACATTGTCTCACCCCGCTTGACTTGCCTTCAGGCTAACAGGAGAAGGAGAAAACCCAGGGTGACCTTTCAAGGTCCCCTACGTTATGGCAGTCTCTGAATGTTAGCAACAGCCCCTGTGCTTGCCATCTGATGGTGTTCCATCGACACCCTGAGAAGGCACCAATGAGAGGGGTGACGCACCCTGCAGATCCTCTGGAACTTAACATATAGTCTGAAGTGTAGTCTTCCCGGGTTTCTGCCTGGTGGTAGAGTCATGTTGGCCTGGGATGGGACCAAGGGCAGGGCAGTGGTCAGTTGGAGGGACTGTGGTGTAAGGCAGACAGAGTCCCAGGCACCATGTCTCCAAGTGATTTGCAAGATGACTGCAGAATTATTTAGTGATGGGAGATGGCAGGAAGATGGTGGATGAAGGGATGTGAAAAGAATATATGGATAAATAAAAGGATAAATATGTCTAGCTCACTTTAGAAAAGATTGAGTGTCTCTTCTCTGTATCCATCTCAGCTGACCACTGCCCTGTTCAATACCAGCATCAGAAGGACACCTTTCCGTTAAGATCATCCGCCTTTTAACAGATAATTGAGATCTGAAACAAAACATAATTTCTTAAAAACAACCCTTCAACACACTGACTATACTACATCTATACCCAACAAGAACAGGAAAAAAAAAAAACCAAAAACACAGAGTTTGGAACTATTTACCCAAGCCATGATAACTGCAAACCAATGCAGGATGCCTTTAAATATTTATTCATGATTCATTTTTCTACCATCATATGTAGTGAAATAGCATTCCTTACCTGAACAGACTTCTGGCTGGATATAAAACAGGGCAGGCTGCAAGCTCTCTGCTCTCATCGTGCTGATAAGAATCTGGCAAATGCAGCAGACAGAAACTCTAGTAAGCCTGAGGGAATTTTATTTTAAAAGAATGAAGCAATCATCCTAGAAAAAATACTGCCAAAGAGAAAAAAATTTTTGTAAATTAGAATGAAAAGGAAAAATAGAAACAACATAATCCATAGTGTCTGCAGAAAGAAAGAGTTTCCTTTATAGAGGTAGACGTGAAGGGATATAGAATATATATCTGCTCCGTGTGAATTTATTAAATGCAACTTTCTTTTTTTTTTCTCTTTCTTTCTTTTAGATAAAAAACCTCTTCATGAAATAAAACCCCAAAGTAAGTTATTTTTCCTCTTGCGGATATCATTTGTTCTCATATTTGCTGCTTTACTGTTATATTTGTTTAGGAGCCAAACAGAATTGCAGTTCCTACGAAAGATCCAGGGCTCTTGGGGGGAGGTTTCTTCTTATTGGGTTTGGAGTCACATATCAGAGGTTAAAATGGAAAAGAAATATGCACACCCCACCCCTCCTTCAGATTAAATCTCTGCTTTGATTCCGTCCGCGGGTAGCTGTCCATTTCTCTACAGATGTCATCTAGGACTCTTATTTCTGGGATTTATCTCATTAAAATTTATAAATATTTGTCAGTACAGGCTTTCACAAGAGCAACCTTGGGCAGTAGCCTGATTACAGAACTTTCCATCTAGGAGTGGGAGGGGGCACCTGAGAGATGAACCCTGAAATCCATGGCAACTGGTTAGATAAGCGCCACAGTGAAATGGCCAGGAATTGAACCTAATGGGGGGTGGGGGGGGAGGGTGGATGCTGGCTGGAGCTCCCAGTCTACTGGCTGGAGCTCCCAGTCTACTGGCTTGCTTCCTGGTGAGGACTTTTCCTTCCCTGCATCTTGGGCATCCACCAGATTTGGGGAAGGAGCGCAGCTGGGATGATTGGCAGCTCCACGTTCAGCCTCATGGTGCTCAGACCTGGCTGAACTTGGGGGCCACCTGGAAGCCTTTTATAAATCCCAGTTCCTGGGCTGTCACCCCAGGGAAATTCTATGAGAAGAGGAGATTTAGAACCCAGGAATACTCAGTTTTAAAAGCTCCCTAGGGGATTTCATTGTGAAGCTCGGATTGAGAACCAGCATCTTAGAAAAATATTCTCAAAACTTAGATAAGCAACCACATGCATCAGAATCTTGGGATATGGTGGAAGCTGGTTAAATATGACCCTGCAAAAGAATAAAATAAATTAATCTGAATCCCTGGTACAGGGGCAGGGAGAACTCTTGAGAATCTACATTTTAATATGTTCCCCCAGTGACTCTCAGAAATATGTAAAGTATATCAGGGTGTCATAGAGACGTCAAAGTCCACATGGAAGGGCATCAGCAGTGTAGCTCTTAGCAATAGGAGAGTTTGGTTTGTAAAGCTTGTGAAAGATGTTCTTAACTAGTATCTCCCATTTTAGTCTCAACTGAACGGCTTTTGATCTTTTAAATCCTCGGGTATTAAAATTCAAATAGCTTGGGAGACTTAACAGCTTTTATTAGCCACCTTCTTTGAAAGAATGAAGGCCCTGTGAAGATAGACAGAAATTGGTATCTGGGGAACAAGGGTCAGGAGGCATGAGAGAAAAAGATACAGTGAAGCTGTGATGTTCCTATTTCAGATGTTGCTTCAGGCAGGCTTGAGATAGAAGGGTGCCGTGACTTCCAGAGTCGGAGAACTTGGCCAAACAACAGAAACAAGCTTTCTTAATTTGTTTGCCCTGCCGTCTGCTGCCCATAAAGTCATTATTGGGAGTTAACGGCTTTTAAGTCATGCATGGTGGATTTGGAACTCCATAGGAAGATAGACGCTGGGGAACCCTAATTGTGTATTGTGTGTGTGTGAGTGCATGCGCACATGCGGAGAGAGGGAGAAGGAGCGGGTAGATGAATGTCTGGTCAAGACCTCAGGGTTTCCCTGGAGGAAGTGGAGCCCCTCACCAACGCCTCTTGATCATAGAGCACCCCACCCCCGCATCCCCTGGTCCTCATGTTAAGCACAATCAAAATTATCGGTAGCCATGTGGCAGCCAATATGTGTGTGTGTTTAAAGATATTTTTATTTTATTTATTTTTTGGCTGGGCTGGGTCTTCTCCAGTTGCCCGTGAGCGGAGACTACTTTCTAGTTATCGTGAGTGGGCTTCTCATTGCTGTGGCTTCTCTTGTTGTGGAGCAAGGGCTGTACGGCGAAAGGGCTTCAGTCGTTACGGCTCCCGGGCTCTCGCGCACAGGCTCAGCAGTTGCCATGCACAGGCTGAGTTGCCCCACGGCTTATGGGCCCTTCCCAGACCAGGGATCGAACCTGTGGCTCCTGCACTGGCCGGTGGCTTCTTTACCACTGAGCCACCAGGGAGCCCTGCATGTGTATTTTTTTAAAATGAATTTCACACTTAGTTTGTGAGCCCAGTGCTGTTCTAATTTGGTTACATCTGTACATCCAGCCATAAAACCCCCAGTGGCTATTTCTGGTCCTCGGGGACTTCCTGAATGAGTTTTTGCTTGGGGTTCTCACTCCTGTACACCGTGCTTAATTGGTGGATACTGCTGCAGACTCGCTTAAACTGTTTTAATTTGTGATTTTCTAAAAATAAAACCTTAACAGAATCAATGTGATTGCAGAAGGCTCCCAGAGGCATCCGATCAGGGTTCTGGAGGCTGCATGGTTAGGAGTGCACCATCCAGAGGCAGGCTGCAGTTTTGTTCAGTGAAAGCGGGGCTTCGTGGAAGACTCCATGAATCATCACTGATGCAAAATCAAAGTCAATTATGAAGATAATTGAGAAACAACCTTTCTCTGTATATAGCCGTGCACGTGATCCTCTGCAAGGTGGCGCGGGTGGAAGCCATCTCTCAGAGCCTCCCGCACAGATCCGTGTGAGGCGGGCTGAGGAACCGGCTTTGAGTCGTGGGGAGGTGTGAAAAGAAAGTGAAGTCTGAAGGTATCTGTTGGCAAATCATAATGACAAACTGGGGGAAATCTGTGCTCGGCATCGCTCATGAAAGCACTTATTGTAAATGAGATAATTTAATCAATTACGTTTCCTAATGTACTAAACCGAATGTTTCATTTTCTGCTTCTGCACATCTTAAATTATCTTCAGGTGCTTTATGAGATTTAATCATAGTTAATAGAAACTTCATTACCATCAAATGTGCTTTCAATAAATGTTGTGTAACAATGTCAGGAAGTGCAGTAAAATATAGTAGGTTCTGAATGGCAAACACGCACCCCCGGAGTCAGGCTGAAAAATGGTCGCGTGCATACAGTGAGACTCCCAGAGGCTTGAGAATGAGGCTTTGCTAAGAGGCTCCCCAAGGAGCGACTGGTTCAGCAGGTTCACCTTAGGGATGAAAAGGAGTCAAGTACCCCCTAGAAAATCGCTCAGAATGTATTCTTTCTCCATCTCCTTCCCAGGTATTTTGGTAACTAATAGAAACACACACTAAGCCCAAATCCCATTGCCTGGTCTAGAGTCAGTTACCTCCAGGATTTCGCCAGTTGAATGTCTCCCAGTTACCCAGATCTCAGCTTTTTCAAACCTGAATGTGTCCTTGTGTCTTTAATCCAGGCCTCCTCCCATCTTCTCTCATTCAGTGAATGCTATGCCTTCAACTCGGTAGGGTCCCACACTTGCACAGCCTCCTACACTGCTGTCTTTTTCCTCTCCTTTCTCCAGCTCAGTACTCAGTGAATCATCACCATCTAACCATTCTGCCACACAGATAGATCAGGTTCACCAACTCACTCCATTTTCCCTCTTCCATACCCCTCCCTCCATTCGGCATCTTTTTATTGAGTATCCCCCATGGGCGTGGACATGTTCTAGGTGACAGATACTGAGCCTGCCAGATACAGTTTCTGCTCCCATGAAGCCTGCAGATCTAGTGAGGGAGGTGGGAAAGAAAAACAGAAAATTATATATAGAGGGCTGGGTGCCGTGGAGGTGGTGACAAGTGTCATTAAGAGAAATAAAGCAGAAGAGGCTCAGGTAGGGATGGAGGGAATGTTGTTTTTTTGTGTAAGCTGTTCAGAGAAGCTCTCTGCAGTAAAATCACCTTTAAGAAGACACCTGAAGAAAAGCAAGGGAACAAACATTCTCCCTGGTGGCTCAGATGATAAAGCGTCTGTCTGCAATGCAGAAGACCTGGGTTCGATCCCTGGGTTGGGAAGATCCCCTGGAGAAGGAAGTGGCAGCCCACTCCAGTATTCTTGCCTGGAAAATCCCATGGATGGCAGAGCCTGGTAGGCTACTGTCCAAGGGGTTGCAAAGAGTCGGACACGACTGAGCAATTTCATCTGGGAGGAGAACATCCAGGGCAAAGGAAGAGTGGGATGCCACGGCTGTGTGATGGGAGGCTGCTGAGGTATCCAAGGAACAATTAGGCTAGGTATCTGAGCAGAGTGGCAATGGGAAGAGGCATAATAGCTCAGGTCAAAGAAGTAGGGCATGGGGGAAAAGTACCAAGTTTATCATAGGCCGTGGTAACAACTTTGACCTTTACTGTGAGTGAGATGGAAAGCTATTGAAGGTGTTTATTCCTAGTAACATGACCTAATATTTTCAAAGATAAACTACCCACTGCAGGGAATGTAAACATACAGGGAGCCAGAGCAGAAACAAGATCTGTTACAATGATCTAGGCTATTACAATATAACTTTTATAATAAGCTAGATTCAAGATGAGTGTGGCTTGGGCCAGATAGAGAGCATTGGAAATTGTAGAAAAGGTCCATAATCTGGATATCTTTGGGAGGCAGAGTCAAAAGGAGTTGCTAATGCATTAGATAGAATATGAGAGAAAGAAAAGCATCAGAGATGATTCCAAAATTTGAGCTATGCAACCTGAAGGATAGGCTGGCTATTACTGATCTGGGGCAAACTTGGTTTAGCTTATCTGGAGGGAGACTCAAGAGTTCAGTGTTATAAATGCTACATTTAAGATACTTCTTAAACAGGCAGTCGAATATATGAGTCTGGAGGTCAGAGGAGAATCCTGGCAGTGACATAAATCTGGGGCTTGTCAGTGTCCAGATGATATTTAAAGCCAATAGGTTGAATGAGATCCCTGGATAATGAGTGCGAACAGAGAACATATCTGAGGCTGCAGCCCTGAAAGACATCCACACTGAGATATAGGGCAGGTCAGAAGTTACTGCACAGGAGACAGGAAAACAGCCAGCGTAGTGAGAGAAAAGCCAAGTGAAAGGAAAACGGTGTCCAAGACAAAAACTGAATATTCAGGACACCTTTCTTCCTAACCAGGACTTCTACCATTGCTTCCTGTATCTGGAGTTGGCTGATGTCAGTTCATCTGATCTATTGAAAAAAAAAACCATCAGTTCTGGTCACATCACTTCCATGTCTAAACCTTTGCAAAAGCTGATCATTATTTTTAAGATGAAGTACAAGGTATCTACTGTCTATGGGATCTGGTCTCAGATGGCATTGTTTAGTCGTATCCGCTTCTCTCAAGCTGCTTAATCATTAGGTATTTCCCTTTCTACCCTATATTCTTCCACCAACCAAAGCTTCTTAGTTTTCTGAACACCCTGGGCCCATTTGGGCATATAGTTCTTTATATGTTGTTATGTCTACCAGAAAACTTTCCCTCCACCTAATCTTACCCTGTTGAATGAATCCTTCCTTCAGGCTTCAGCTTGGGTCTTGCCTCTGCAAAGCCCCTAAAGTCTGAGTTAGTTACACCTCTAATTGGCTGATTGTCAAGCAGTTTCCCTATCTCTATCCCGTATGTTCATTGCGTTTATCCCAGGCTGAATTCCCTCTCTGATAGACATCCTTCCGATCATCTGGTAGACAGTATAGGGTCACCCTTATGCTTGTGGCATTTACCTCCATCCCCACGTGGCACAGTGGTAAAGAACTTGCCTGCCGGTGCAGGAGATGCAAGAGACATGGTTTCAGTCCCTGGGTCGGGAAGATCCCCCTGGAGGAGGGCATGGCAACCCACTCAAGTAATCTTGCCTGGAAGATCCCATGAACAAAGGAGCCTGTTGGGCCATAGTCCCTGGAGTCACAGAAGAGTCAGACACGACTTAGCAACTGAGCACACACGCAATAGTATGTATTAGATGTTCAATTCATATTTGTTATTATGGTCTTACATCTTCCCGCTAACTCCTCACTGAGCCTTTTATTGTTAAGGTGAAAATAAAGACTTTGCTTTTATGTATTTATTTTAACTCATTCATGTAGTAGATATTTATTGCACAGTTATTCTGTATAAATAGTGTTGGCCCCATGAAGCGTGAAGGAAACAATAAGAAATGTTTCTTCCCTACAACTTCAGTACAAAGTAGAAGATGACAAATGATTTGAGAAGAGGGGAAGTAAGGAGGCAGTTTTTAATAATCATCTATTTGATGCCTGGTGCTAGGTGAAAGTCCAAACGGGAAGTTTTCCAGAATTATTTCTATCAAAGAATGACCCCAGTGTGTCCTTGTGTGTTAGTTGCTCAGTCGTGTCTGACTCTTTGAGACTCCATGAATTGTAGCCCACCAGGCTGCTCTGTCCATGGAATTCTCCAGGCAGGAATACTGAAGTGGGTTGCCGTTTCCTTCTCCAATGTGTCCGTATAGTCTAGACATTAGGTGTTTCTCGTCGCCTTACTGACACTTAATCCATTCTACATCTTTTCCCCCAAGTACACTGCTTTCATCTATAGTGGAATAATGTGGATTCTGGGAATACACATTCTTGGGTTAGAGAACTCCTCAAAAGATGCAGAGTCCATACTGGCACGTTGGACATTCTTTTTCATGCTGTATAGACTTGAATGGCACCTTGAACACATAGAACTATCTGCAGCCTTGAGCCATGAACCATGCAGGCATGCTCACTCACTCAGTCGCGTCTAACTCTTCATCACCCTATAGACTATAGCCTGCCAGGCTCCTCTGTCCATGGGATTTTCCAGGCAAGAATACTGGAGCAGGTTGCCATTTTCTCCTCCAGGGAATCTTCCTGACCCAGGATCAAACCCACGTCTCCTGTGGCTCCTGCACTGGCAGGCAGATTCTTTACCACTGAGCCACCTGGGAAGCCCACATTGAACCATCAGTTCAGTTCAGTCGCTCAGTCGTGTCTGACTCTTTGTGACCCCATGAATCACAGCACGCCAGGCCTCCCTGTCCATCACCAACTCCCGGAGTTCACTCAGACTCATGTCCATCGAGTCAGTGATGCCATCCAGCCATCCCATCCTCTGTCACCCCCTTCTCCTCCTGCCCCCAATCCCTCCTAGCATCAGGGTGTTTTCCAATGAGTCAACTCTTCACGTGAGGTGGCCAAAGTATTGGAGTTTCAGCTTCAGCATTAGTCCTTCCAATGAACACCCAGGACTGATCTCCTTTAGAATGGACTGGTTGGATCTCCTTGCAGTCCAAGGGACTTTCAAGAATCTTTTCCAACACCACAGTTCAAACGCATCAATTCTTCGGCTCTCAGCTTTCTTCACAGTCCAACTCACATCCATACATGACCACAGGAAAAACCATAGCCTTGACTAGGCGGACCTTTGTTGGGAAACTAATGTCTCTGCTTTTGAATATGCTATCTAGGTTGGTCATAACTTTCCTTCCAAGGAGTAAGCGTCTTTTAATTTCATGGCTGCAATCACCATCTGCAGTGATTTTGGAGCCCCCCAAAATAAAGGCAGCCACTGTTTCCACTGTTTCCCCATCTATTTCTCATGAAGTGATGCCAGGATCTTAGTTTTCTGAATGCTGAGCTTTGATATCTTTAAATTCTCAGCAGACTTCTAGGTCTTTAAGCTAACATTAGGTGACTGGCATCAATGCTAATCTTCTACCCATGCTTTACAGGATAATTTTTTTTCTATTTAACCCATCATTTTTCTTCATCTCCTACTGATCATTTTCCATTACATAAATATAGCATTTTCCGCAAATTGCATGACTTGTTTGTCCTTCAGAATCATTCCTACTGTGAATCAGTTCAACCTGAGCATATGTGCAACATTTGTAATTTTCTTACTGCTTGCAGTCTTTTTATTATCTAATTTCTATCCCATCATAAGTGTATGCCTTTTCTTATGACCATTTTTAAGAACATCGTTGACCTTATTGGACATGATGAAGTTTCCTTCATTAAATACCTTGGAACTAAGCACAGCCACAGTGAATAAGTGATAGAATATAATGTTCTTCAACATCAGAATAACTCAGGGTACTTGCTAAAAATGTGAATTCACAGGTCCCATCTCCCCACGTATTACTATATTCAAAGTTAGAACTTCTTATATCGTGAATTCCCAGAGTAGAAAATGAAAGTGAAGTCATTTTCTCAAGGGCTGGATTTCAAATCCTGCTTTTTGACTCTCTTTCTCATTTTACCTTGGTCTTCCTGATGGGGAAAAAGACAGTTCTTTTGCAATCCAAAGGTAGAATTACCAGATAAAATAGAGAACCCTTGGTTACATTTGAATTTCACATCAGCAGTGAATACATTTTTGACATAAGCATGTCCCAAATATGGCATGAGAAATACTTCTACTCAAGTTATACATTCTTGATCAGAAATTCAAATTTTACTGTATCATATTTGTAGTTGCTTAATCTGGAAACTTTACTGAAAAGAATAAAACACATCTGAATGTGCGTTCTCAAGAAACATTTTATTAAATAGATTATCTGTACTGTCAATCTTGGGAGAATGGCTAAAAATAAAACAAATATTGGAGGAGGGAGCCTTTCAGAAAAAGCAAAACGTCTGAACAGCAACAACAAAAAAAGAAGTCCACTGAAGTACAAAGTCTATTTGAAGAAAATGAATCTGGGCAGTCATCACTGTACTTTGTAGATACTGCTTTTTTTTTTTTTTTTAATTTAACAAGTTGGGATTTGTGGCAGCTCTGCATTGTCAGAGGATGGCTACCAATTTTTTGGCAATAAAGTATTTTCTAGTTAAGGTATAGCCATTGTTTCATTTAGATAAATACTATTGCACACTTAACAGACTATAGTATAGTATAAACATAACTTCTATATGCACCAGAAAACCAAGCAAGCTGTGCCTGTCTGCATTATGAGAGTTGCTCTTTGCAGTGGTCTGAAACTGAACCCATAATATCTTTGAGTTAGATCTATAATCGGATTCACCTAAAAAGTAGGGTCCATGTTGCTGTTCAGTTGCTTCCAGTGAACCAGTGAGGTTGCTCTGTCGTGTCTGACTCTTTGAGACCCCATGGACTGCAGCAAGCCAGGCTTCCCTGTCCTTCACTGTCTTCAGAGCTTGCTCAAACTCATGTCCATTGAGTCGGTGATGCCATCCAACCATCTCATCCTCTGTCACCCTGTTCTCCTCCTGCCTTCAATCTTTCCCAGCATCAGGGTCTTTCCCAGTGAGATGGCTGTTCACATCAGGTGGCAAAAATAATGGAGCTTCCAGATCAGTCCTTCCAATAAATATCTAGGGTTGATTTCCTTTAAGATTGACTGGTTTGACCTCCTTGCTGTCCAAGGGACTCTCAAGAGTCTTCTCCAGCACCATAGTTTGAAAGCACCAATTTTTTGGCGCTCAGCCTTCTTTATGGTTCAGCTCTCACATCCATACATGACTACTAGAAGAACCATAGGTTTGACTATACAGACCTTTGTCAACCAAGTAATGTCTTTGCTTTTTAACACACTGCCTAGATTTGTCATAACTTTCCTTCCAAGGAGCAGGAGTCTTTTAATTTCATGGCTGCCATCACCATCCACAGTGATTTTGGAGTCCAAGAAGATCTATCACTGTTTCCATTGTTTCCCCATGTAGTCATCATCAAGTGATGGGACCGGATGCCATGATCTTTGCTTTTTGAACGTTGAATTTTAAGCCAGCTTTTTCACTCTTCTCTTTCACCTTCATCAAGAGGCTCTTTAGTTCCTCTTCGCTTTCTGCCGTGAGGGAGGTGTCATCTGTGTATCTGAGGTTATTGATATTTCTCCCTGCAATCTTGATTCCAGCTTGTGCGTTATCCTGCCTTGCATTTCACATAATGTACTCTGTATAGAAGTTAAATAAGCAGTGTGACAATATGCAGCCTTGGCATACTCCTTTCCCAGTTTGAACCAGTCCATTCTTCCATGTCCAGTTCTGACTGTTGCTTCTTGACTGGCATAGGTTTCTCAGGAAGCAGGTAAGGTGGCCTGGTATTCCCATCTCTAAGAATTTCCCACCTCTAAGAATTTCCCACAGTTGGTTGTGATCCACACAATCAAAGGCTTTAGTACAGCCAATGAAGCAGAAGTTGGAGGGTCCATATAGAGGAGAAATGAGCAAAAACAGTTAAAACTTAGGATGGGGCAGAGCAGAAAGTATCTTGAGCCGAAAGGGAAACCCCTATTAGAGTGAACTCGATGCCTACTCAAGAGTCATTGATAGGTTTTGAAGTGGCAGGACCAGAACTGTGTTTGGGGAGAGTAAGCCACACGTATAACAGTTCAGAATGAGTAAAGACTGGGGCCTAGGTTCCAGGCTAGGTGAGGCTGTGCCATGTGGGTGCCTGCTATCAAAACTGAGATGTGAGAGGCACTGGGGATGTTTCAGTAAGCTGTGTGAGTCATTTGGGGAAGGGGTCGATGGGCAGAAAAGGAAAGGTGACTCTTCAGGCTCAAGCCTGATCTCTGATGATGTCATTACTAGAAAAGGGGAATTCAAGAAAACACTTGAAGAGATAAGAATGGTGACCTTGTAAAACAGATGACAAATTTGAGATGTTAGCACAATGCACAGTGGTGCGGTGGTTTTATCCATTGAGCAGGAGGATGATGACTTCAGACAGACGAGGCAGGAGATCCTGATTTACGACTGTTGGGCATCAAAGTAGTAGTTAGCACTGTCTGATGGAGTGGTTGTGAACAGTCTTCAGGAGGAAACAGGGGTTTGGGCAAAAGTCAGAATTTAATAGCATAAAAGAGCAATGAAATGTATAGAAACAGTGAACAAGGTAAATCATGATAGAGCCTGGCAGTGGGCTGAGCCCATGTAAAAAGAAGTAAAGCATGTCTGTACGTTCTGATAGGAATGATCTACAAGATATTGTACACAATGGGAGGAAAAAAGCAATGTAGTAAAGGAAATCATATGGAAATATAATAATGATTATATAACTTTTAGAGTAAGGATAGTAAAAAAAAAAATGGAAATTTACAATTTTTTTCCTGAAAGATCCCAAATACACTATCAACAGTGGTTACTTTTATTTATTTTTTTTAATTTTGTGTATTTTTTTTATTGAGTATAATTCATTTACAATGTTATGTTAGTTTCAGGTGCACAGCAAAGTGATTCACATATATATATATATATATATATGTCTGTCTTTTGTTTTTCAGATTCTTTTCCCTTATAGGTTATTACAAAATATTGAGTATAGTTCCCTGTGCTAAACCATAGGTCCTTGTTGGTTATCTATTTTATATATAGTACTGTGTATCTGTTAATCCCAAATGCCTAATTTATCTCATCCCCTCCCTTTTCCCCTTTCATAACCATAAGTTTGTTTTCTGTGTCTACGGGTCTATTTTTTATATACATTCATTTGTATCATGCTTTATTCCACATGTAGGCAATATCATATATGTTGGCTTACTTGAAGCCATATCTGTCTGGCTTAGTTGAAGGATGAATTTTTTTCTTGGTGTAGTGTAACGTTTTATAGTTCCTAAAGTACTTCCTCATCCTGTGTGTGTTTTCTATTTATTCTTTTATTTCAACAGGGATAGAGGTTAACTGATTAGGGAAATTATGATCAAGAAAGGTTTAATGTTTTAAAAATGCCTTTTATAATTCTTTTCAACAAAGAGCTTAGCATTTCATGGATATGAAAAAAGACTGCCTCTTTCAGAGATCTATCAGGGAGTAAGTCAGGAGAAGGATTGGGGTAGAGGTGATTAGGGAGACCAGGCCGTGTTTGGAGGCAGAAGGCAAGGCGCAGGTGTGGAGGCAAAGTTGAAAGATGCGAGACCGAAAGGGAATAATGAATGAGGCCAGGTCCCTGCAGAGGCAGGAGAGGGCGGATCAGAGCCGGCCTGACACAGAGGAGCAGCAGCTGTTCAGGGAACAGGGAAAGGAAAGCACAGGACGGAGCAGAGGAATTTTGAGTTGCAGGAGAGAGTGTGTGTGTGTGCTGGAGGGAAGGGGACTCACATGGAAAAGCGGGCAGTGAGATCACCTCTGTGATGAAAAAAGTAAACGAAGTTCAGAGTAACTGTGTTGATGAAAAGTCGTTCTTGGTCATGGGACATGAATACAATAACTGTTAGGCTGCAAAGAAGGCCCAGGTGGGTTTGCAGAGCACTGGGTTATTGATGATACCCACCAGTCTAGTTGGTGGGTTCGTCCAGCAGGGATAGTCGAGCCAGTGCAGGGAGGAGAGGTGAGGAGGCCATCCTGTGATGGTTAGACCACTGGGGAGTGAAGACAGATGGGTGTCCAAACCCTACCTTTGCCATTTTCTCATGAAGAAGCCTCTACCCTATCTGAACCTGTGCCGTCATCTGTAAAAGAAGAAATAGAATACTTCTACGGCAAATAGATTTGATCGTGAGCCTGAGAATATGATCACACCTGCAGTTCTCAGGGAAGCAGGCACAAGCTTAGTGCTCCATTACTGGGTTACCCTTGCCATCAAGAGGTTTCGTTAGTGAAATTTTCAGCCTCCGTACAGTAAGTCCCCCACATATGAACGAGTTCTGTTCCAAGAGTACGTCCGTAAGTCCACTCTTTTTGTAAGTCTGAGAAAGTTAGCCTAGGTACCCAGCTAATACAATCGGCTATATAATACTCTACTGTAATAGGCTTATAATACTTTTCACACAAATAGTACATAAAAAACAAGCACAAAAAATAGAGAACTTTTTAAAAAAATCTTACAGTATAGTACCTTAGAAAGTACTGTTACAGTAATACAGTACAATAGCTAGCAAACGGGGCACATTTGCATCTTTGAAATTTCACATCTGGAAGGCTCATATGTAAGGGACTTACTGTACGCTGGTGCTGAATTACATCTCGGAGACAGGGTTTTGGGTGAAATAGAAAGAAAACGCTTTATTGCTTTGTCAGGCAAAGGGGGCCACAGTGGGCTAATGCCTTCAAGTCTGCATGCCCTGCCCTGGAGAGGGGAGTGAGGAGTTAAGTATAGTCATGGTTCACAGAGGACGTGATCAGCTCATGGACATTCTTCTGATTGGTGGTGAGGTGAGAAGGAAACAGCATCATCAGCTTGATGGTTCCAACTGGTCTTGGACCTGTGTTCTTGTGGTCAGCAGTTTTCATCTGGTGGAGGCCTGCTTCCTGCACGTCAAGTGTTTATATGTACCTGTTAGGGAAAATGTAGTTCAGCGATTCTGCCAGGTGGCAAATTGAGAGTCTAAGTAGTTTTCAGTTGCCCAGCCCAGCAGCCATTTTTTGTATCTTCACGTTTCCCAGTCATTAATGTCTTCACGTTTCCCAGTCGTTAACTTCTGAATCAGCCTCTTACTGCAGAAGACAAGGACATGGGGGCTTGTGCGCGGTTTCAGTATCAGGCAGTGTGACCAGGGCAGAGGTTCACAGCTGGACAGGCAATGAGCCGGAGTCAAGCTGCCTTGGATTGAATCCCAGCTCTGCTACTTAACCGTCACGAGGCTTTGGGCAAGACAAGTGATTTTCTGGCCTCAGTTTCGATATTTAAATTGGCACCTTTTTACAAGTTTGTTGGAAGGATTAAAATGAGTTAATCCGTGTAAATAAAAGACTAGGACAGTGCCTGAAGAATGTGCTGCTGTCCTTGTTAATGACAACAAGGAGCTTTTGGAGGGTGGCAAGGTGGAAAAACCGAGATGCTGACTGGCGACAGGATTGTGAGATTCCAGGCAATGCAAGTATCATCAGAACTGCTCACCGTTGACCAGAGCTGACCACTTTAAAGTTATTTTCTGATGCTTTTTTCAGGGAATGTGGTTTCTCATGACAAGTATGAACAGTTCAAACAAGAACTTCTGTTACGTGCTAGCGTGCAGTTAAATGTTTTGGCACACCCCTCCGTGTTTACAGCCCTGTCTGTACCTCTGGGCCAGGATGAGGAGGGGTTGGCCTAGAGACTGCTGCTTCCTGGGAGTCCAGTGGAGCAGCTAATTCTTCTGTCTTCCATTCATTTTCTCTCTCCCAGCCTTCTCTTTGTGAAGCTCTGTTGTGTGAATTCCTTGGTAATTCACTGCCTTATATACATCAAGTCAAGTTGCTGAGTTTTTTTTCCTCCTAAAACAAGAGCAGTGGTCATTCTACAGTATCCAATAAGATAAAAAGAGAATGTGTTTTTCTTGACTTTTTCTTTTATATTGCTGCGTAGTTGATTAACGACACTGTGACAGTTTCAGGTGTACAGAAAGTGACTCAGTTATCCATATGCATGTATCTGTTCTTTTCAAATTCTTTCCTCATGTCGGTTGTTAACATGACATTGAGCAGTTTGCCGTGCTGCACGCTAGATCTTTGTTGGCCCGTTTCAAATCTAGCCACATGTGCATGCCAGTCCCAAATTCTCTAACTGTATGTTTTGAAAGGCATTTTGTTGTGCTCCTTTATTCAGTTTGTGTAGCTATCTAATCCTATAAAATAGATTCTAATCTGATACTTAAACTCATAATGTGGGAATTGAGCTAAATGTCCATGAATAAGTGGCATTAATATGTCTTCCAAATGAGAGTCCTGTAAAGAGAGGAAGGCAAACTAAATACACAGCCCTTAAATTTAGTCCTTGGGCTACATAAGTCACTATGAATGACTAGGTATGATTATAATTTATAAGGACAGGAGCTTGTGAATACCTAGTCCTTGAACTCTGGAGTTCTAAAGGACTTTGAAAAGTCACTTAGCCTTTCTCACCAGCTTTGACCAAAAATATAATAACTGCAGACTGTTGTCAAGTCATGCTGGTTTTGAGAAACTCTAAAGGAGATTTCACAAGCTTCCTCAGAAATGCAGCACAGTTGTTTTTTCTTTAACAACCCTCCTTGTAGAAAAGGTCATTTTAATATCTAACAGAGTCCCAATTGCTATAATAAAAGGCCGGGTCCTCCTTTTCAGCCCTTGTTAGAGTGGGTGACGAGCTGGTTACTGGCTTCATCATAAATGTAGGTTCATTGGGCACCTACTGTGAGCTTCTTTTTAGAACCACGCTTTATGCATTAAGGATCCCCACAAGCCACTTTATAGTTCTCTTTTCTCCAGGCCAAATGAACCCATAAACATTTCCTTTCCAGGGTCCTAGTTTCCAACTACTAATCTTTGCAGCCTTTCTCTGTAGATATTTCACACTCCTTCCAGCAATGAACAGATCCCTCTGTAGTTTCTGACTAATTTGCAATATAAGATATTTCCCCATCGTTTATATTTTTGCTTTTATACCACATGTTGCGTCCTTCTGAACTTGGCCTAAAGCTTTCACAGTGCTTAGAGAGAGGAAACAGGGGTGGAAACCCAGGAAAGACATCAATCACACATTGATATGTATAACAGAAATCGGGGGGTGGGGGGGGGGGGAAACACCCTATGCCCACAAAGGCAGAATAGCCTGATCAAAGCTTTTTGTTCAGAATGAGTTGGAGAAAACAAACCAGCCCCAGATGCAAGAGTGAGCAGACAGATGTAAATATGTGTGTGTATCTGTAAGGAAAAGGAGGTCTCTGTGGCAGGGGATCTACAGTCTCCCTCAGGCTAGTCTGAGTCCAGGGAGTAATCAACAAATAGTTGCACAGGATGACTCACACATTTCCGGGGGAAATGACAGAGAAGTGCTTGGGCCGAACGTCAAGCAGGTAGGATGCCTTGGCATTCAGGTCATTAACCATCAAAAGATCCAAAAAGAGTTCTAGGAACCCTAAGTGATGTCAGAGTTTAGAGGACCAGGGGTTGGCAGGGTTGGTGGACTAGCCAAGGCACAGTCCAGCTGGCTTAGAGGAGGGGGCCCTGCACCGATAGATGGGTAGACAGAGGTGGGTAGGGCCTAGAAGGATGGGGGATATATGACAAAGACCCGTCCTTATAATCTGAAAGGGGCACAGGGCCTTTGGCTAGCAGGTGGAAGCAGGGACTGCTGATGTTCTTCCAATGAGAGCTGAGTGTGAGCACACATACACACGTGGAGTGGTTCTGCTGTGGCACCCCTCCAAGTGCCCGTGTGCTCCCAGACACAGACATCAAGCCTAAGCCTCAGGTTCTCCTGGGGCCGGTCCTAGACACACATGAAAAGAGAATCAATTACATTTGTAAGACACAGGAATCCTTACAGGGAAACCTACTCTACTGTCCTGGAGAAAAAAGATTAGCAAATGGTGCAGGAGGGGGGAAAAAAAGAATAAGATGAAATGAAAGCAGGTAAATAGAGAAGAGAAAAAGAGGAAGAAGAAGGAAGTAGATGACCCAGCTTTAGAAGACTGAGCTCTAAGGATGACTGATGAGGCCTTGAGGACTCGTGTCTGCCTCTGTCGCTGCACTTGGATACCAGGGTCCCATCACAGCCTTGTCTTTTAGACAAGAAACAACAGAGAATATGGACCATGCGTTAATTCACCCATATGTCTTCATTTCCACTGAGCGGTTGACCTGCCACAAGTGTATGTTGAATGGGATCATTAGATGTAGAAACCAAATTCCCAGGACAGATTGTTCTTGTAAAAATGAATCCCATGGACTTCTGAATCTAGGTCAAACTGTCCCACCAGGTGCTAGGGTGAGCCTCCTAGGGAAGCAGTGATCCCTGTATGAGTCTCTCTCCCTTCTTTCCCTATCCTAGCCCCAAAGTCCCCATATTCATGTCTAAAAATTCTATAATTCAGTATTAAGAGGTTATTCAGAGGTTCTGCACATATTCCTGGAAGAGCAAGCACAATGAGCTATATTTGACGTTGATACCTTCATCTAAAGGCAGAGAGTCCTTTCCTAAAACAGAACTTGTATCTTGAGAACGGAGAATTCCGGTTACCTGGGTAGCAAGAGGGTGGACGCCAGAAACACCAAGATAGGAATCCAGGGGAACAAAGCCAGCTTGTTCTTTCTACTGAGTTTTGTGTCAGGATTTCACGTCCAGTGATATCCATTTTCAGCAGAAGTACTTTTATGCTGGTCATCCTCTGGCTTCTGGTCCTTCCTATTTTAGTACCTGGGAAGCTAAAGATGTCTTTGCGTCTGCTTTGCCAGCTCAGTGACAGGGCAGCTGCATTCAGGACACTGCCAGGCTCTTTCTCTAGTTGCCGAGCAGGTGTACTCTCCCCAGATAGACCTTTTAAGATGATGGTGCCATCTGTGAGCAGCGCCCAAGGACCTGGAGGAAAGAAGGGGGAAGGCTCACTGGGTTCAGTCCAGTTCTCTCCCTGCTCCTGGTACCCTGGCTTGCCACACCTGTTGTGTTTTGCGTCTTCTCTCTTCTCTAATGATTCCCTCCAAGAAACTTAATTGAGTAGAGGGAGGGTGAGACTGAAAGGGGTGATGACTCCCCTTCTTTCTCCCCGTGTGACCCAGGTGGACACTGGAACTTTGGCAGTGGCATCAGTCTTCACCCTGTGGTTCTGGGGGGCTGGGGAAGACCACCACTGATACCCCACCATCCCTAGCCCTCCCCCATTTGGACCACCATGAAGTGGAACTAAAGCCTAGATCACAGTGTTTCTCAACACCTCCCAGGTTGCTGTTAGGAAAAGCATCTGATCACCCTCTGACCTTTCCGATACTGTTCTTGAGATGACTGTTTTTCTCCCCCGTGAATTATTTTTCTGTGTTGGCCGCCCTATTACTGAACTGGTTCTGCTTGATTTCCTTGTTCCTGCTTTCATTTGGCGGCACCTTATTTTATAGTCCACTAACTTTGTTGAAAATAAATTTAGTCGTGTGGTTAGTCTTCCTCACTTGATAACATAAGTACCATATTAGGGTGCGGTGAGCACAGCCTAAGTGCTGTGCAATTACAAGGTAAATATATGATGGGTTTATTTCATCTGCTAAACCCAGCAGGGGTGACAGAGTAATTACTTTTGGACCTGTTTAGTATGCCTACCACATAATCTGTAAGGAGATCAGTTATGTAGTGAATACTTGCCACCTTCCATTGTTAACACACTTCAAGACTTACATGTTCTTGGGTAGATGTCATGTGGAATTGCACTAGCCATTCTGAGGCTCCTCGGGAATCAACCATACCCCGAGGACCTCTAGCCAAAGGGTTGGAAAGCAGTGTTATCTTGGGGGGTGGGGAGACACCCACCATCTAAATTTCAAACTAACGCTTTTATTTTTGCTTTGCCCATGCATTCAATAGGATGGAGTAGGAGAGGTATGGGAGAAACAGCATGTGCCCTCTTAGAGACCAGTCCTCGTCCACAGAAACAAACTTCTAGAGTCAAGCATTCAGTTGGTGCCAGGAAACATTTACCATGGACATGAGTGCCTGGGACCAAGTGCTTTTCATATCTCACAGCAGAAAGTCGCTCATAATGATCGTAAATACCCTGATGCCTGTCAGCATTCTGATGAACTGAGTGACGTGGGCCAAAGCTCAAGTTCATACTCCTGAGCTCTGGTCTCTTGACTCATAGACCATGCGTTACCTTTTCACCTGAGAATGCTCTCTGTGAATGCATGCGCCCAGGCCATAGACAAGCAGAGCGGTTCACCCATATTTTGTCATTGTACGTGGGTCTCATGTCTTCCAACAAAAATAAAATATATATATATATTAAAAAAAAACTTTGCAGGGCAATAAGACTTCCTAAAACAAGCAAATTAAGCAGTTGCCTGTTTTTCCTTGAAAACTCTTATATCCTTTGCAAAATTGCTTCTGTTGCAGACTCCATTATGTGGTAAGCTACCTTAATGCAGTTAAGTTATTTAACTCACATCCCTTTGATTTATACAAGGTCTTCTGATTATTGTTGGAGAGTCCAACTCGTGACTAGCCACATCTGTCATTTTGCCTGATCCGTAGCTCCAAAAATTCCGGTAGTATTTCATTCTGTGTCCTGGGGTGGCTCTTTGACGTCGTTCCCATGTTGGCCATTGAGGATTGCTTTTGTGTCTTTCAGGCATCGAGAATGCCAGTGACATCGCTTTGTACTCAGGCTTGGGTGCCGCGGTTGTGGCCGTTGCAGTCCTGGTTATCGGCATCACCCTGTACAGACGCAGCCAGAGTGACTATGGTGTGGACGTCATCGACTCTTCTGCATTGACAGGTGGCTTCCAGACCTTCAACTTCAAAACAGTCCGTCAAGGTCAGCAGCGTAGGGCCCCCAACAGCGTGTCCTCAGGGCCGTAGACGACACTCATGCAGGACCCTCATGCTCTTTGGTCCTGTGTGAGGGTGGCTCTTGGCACTGGGAGCTGCTCCAGAATTGTCTTCACACCTTAGGATGCCAGGTTTGATGGAGGAGTCTGTCTGAGTTCTTGGCTGCCATGAGGACCAATGAGTCTCAATTTACTATTTTTGTTTAGTCACTCAATCATGTCTCTTTTGCCACCCTGCAGACTGTACCCCACCAGGCTCCTCTGTCCATGAGATTTCCCAGGCCAGAATACAGGAGTGGGTTAACATTTCCTTCTCTAGGGGATCTTTCCAACCCAGGGATTGAACCTGAGTCTCCTGCACTGCAGGCAAATGCTTTACCACTGAGTCACCAGGGAAGCTGCTCAGTTTACCATTACCCACATTTCAAATATGGCGTGTCCATCTTTGATATGTAGTCAGAGTCTCAGGTCACCCAGCTTTCTATTTTAACCAGCCTGCTTTGGGAATGTATGTTTAGTTAACTAAAATATTGATTATTCAAAGCTACGAACCAATGACTCTATCAGGCATATTTATTACACTATTTATTAGATGGAGTTGTTTTATTCAGTGGAGTTATTTCTGTTTTAAATAAGTAAAAGGATTTTAGAGGATGTATGATGGGCTAGTTAACCAGAGGAGAAATGAAATTCTCAGCCTAAATGACTCTCCGCCTTTGCCACCTTGAAGCAGTCTTCTGTTGTAGGGGAAGGAAATTTCATCATGTCAAACAATAGCAGCATTTCATTTTTAAAACAGAAGAGTCGTTTGATTTTCTTCTACCAACTAACTCTGTTCCTGATTGGGAGTTGGACGTGAGACATAAATGGCTTTTATTTTAGAAAAAATGGAACTGTCTTATTTCCATAGATGAAGTTTTCTACTTTGACCCTTGTGGTCAATATTGTCACTTTCATTTCTGTTTATTGCTTAAAGTACTTGTCCTACAGTACAGGACAAGAACTCTTACTGCTTGGCAGTGGTGGAGTAGGGACAGGATGGTGCAGTGGAAACCCAAGCAGGCTAGAATGGGGAGATGGTGGGAGATACAAGCAACTTGACTGCTTACCACTCACTTCTGACACCTTGTGGCTCAGATGGTAAAGAATCTACCTTCTATGTGGGGGACCCAGTTTCGATCCCTGGATTGGGAAGATCCCCTGGAGAAGGGCACAGCAACCCACTCCAGTATTCTTGGCTGGGGAATCTCATGGACAGAGGAGCCTGGGGGGGCTACAGTGAATGGGATCCCAAGAGTCAGATATGACTGAGCAACTAACACTTTCACGTTCTGGCACCTTGGCTTCTGGTCTAAGTCTGGTTGATCTCAGATAAAAACATGTCACCTCAATGACCTAAGCTTATGTGACTTAGTACATGTGACTTATTTTGGCTGTGCTGGGTTGTCACTGCAGTGTGCAGACTTTTCTTCTAGTTGTGGCAAGTGGGGGCTATTCTCAAGTTGCAGTGCCCAAGCTTCTCACTGCGGTGGCTTCTCTTGTGGCAGAGCATGGGCTCTAGGGTCTTCCAGCTTCAGTAACTGCAGCGCCCGGGCTCTAGAGCACAGACAGTAGTTACGGCGCACAGGCCTAATTGTTCTAAAACATGTGGGATTTTCCCAGACCAGGGATCAGACTGGTGTCTCCTGCATTGGCAGGCAGATTCTTTACCACTGAGCCACCAGGGAAGTTCCAGTATATATGATTTAATTAGAAGTACATGCAATGAACTGGTGGCTCAGACGGTAAAGCATCTCCCTGCAGTGCAGGAGACCCAGTTTCGATCCCTGGGTTGGGAAGATCCCCTGGAGAAGGAAATGGCAACCCTCTCCAGTACTCTTGCCTGGAAAATTCCATGGACTAAGGAGACTGGTAGGCTACAGTCCATGGTGTCGCAAATAGTCAGACACAACTGAGCGGCTTCACTTCACTTCACCCAATGAACTAGTCTTGCAACTGTGTAAGAAACTAAAACTATATCTCCATCAAATCATAAGATATCACTGTCTCAGACCTTACCAGTTAAAAACAGAATACACAGTAGTATGGGTGGCAGCTTTGTGTGTAAATTCAGAGGCTCTGAAGTCAGATTTGAATCCAAAATTGCTGTAAAACCTAGTAAATCAATTATTCTGTCTGTCTCAATTTTTACAGCTGTAAAATGGACATACTAACATCTATCTCGGGGGGCCTTGTGAGGGTGAAACCACCTGGAATAACATGGCTTATAATACCTTGGTTTAAGTAAGGTACTCAGTCAGTGTAGCAAGCATCCTTCTAGAAGCTGGCTGTCTCCTCATACCTTGACAGAGAACACCAGTGAGTTCCACAGAGCAGCAGGCGGTGGGTGAGAGGGGCGGTTCCCTGATCTGAACATCTGGGGAAGGCTGACTTGGATAGGCTGAGACATCTCATTACCATGAGGCATCTCAGAATGTAGGAATCTTATACTGTGAATCTCTCAGAGAGTATGTAGCCTTTCCAAATTTATTTTTACCATTTTCTTTGACCAAGAACTCACAAAACTAGTGATACCAACAGAAGCCCCTTATCCAAATTCTGCTCTCCCCTGTATTCACGGTGAGGCTCTGCCTTACATGGATGCTCTTGTCTTCATGACATCCCTTCTTGAGCAAATATGATTGGAGAGCCAGCAGGGTGAACAGTGAGACTTAATAGAATGTCATACATAGAGTAGACCAGGGCCTTGAAAAGGACATCCAAAGAGAAACTTGCGGTCGCTGGGGGATTATCTTCAATCAGACTTAAATCAAGTTGGCCACCAACTTTATATGTGTATATGTGTGTGTGTGTGTGTATTTTTCACGTAAATACATATATGCAAACATACACATATGTGTGTGTGTATAGTGATAGGCAATTGAGACTTAAGTCTAACTCTAAGAAATGTTTTTGCTTCTTGACTTGACAATAAGATAGCAGGGTCTTCTAACAGTACCCAGAAATTAAACGTTAGAAGGTGAGGGCTTGAGAGAAAACAGCCCTGAGACCAAGAGAGATGCTTTTTCAGGTACCAATGGAAACCCCTGCTCCAAACTTTTCAGATGTGAGATGGTTCTTCCACCCTGCTTCTTGCTTCATAACCCAGAGTAAGGCTGGTATCTGTAGAGTTCAGTGCAGTTCTGTTATAAAGCTCAGCTCCTTATAATATAAAAAGATCCTCAAACATGGAAAAATGCCTCATCAAGGTGCTTTTACATCTATAAGGTATTTCATCTCATTTTGAACCTGCTCCTCTGTGATTTGGGATTCTTAGAGCGTCAGAACAAAGAGGTGAGGAAAGTCAGGGTTATAGATTTCCTGCTGGTGTTGTTACAAATTATGAAAATGGAAAAACAATAGAAGCTAATAGGATATGGTCTGAAATTGCAACATTTTCCAAAATATCACATGTGGAACATTTTTGTCAGGCCCCAAAGGAAAATGGTTTAATGTGTTTTGGGTTTCAATTTGAGATGTCACATTGATGGACTGATATGGGCAGGAAGTTTGGAACTGAGGGTTATTTTGTTATTTACTAATAAATGAGATTACTTCATCACAAGAAAATATCACAGCATTTCTTTTTAATATTTGGGCATAGAAAAAAAAATGGTTATGTCCCAGCCGATGAGAAAGTCCAATTTCTCATGTTTTTCTAAGGATTGTTTTTCTCCATTTGTTTTGAGTCAGAAAGAAGCCATTCTCAGCTGCTCCCCTTGTGGAAGCTGGGATCCTCTGTGCCTCTCAGAGTGACATTCATGTTATTAGAATGAATTGGCTGCTCAGACATGGAGCGGCTCGTGAAGCCCCCTGACCCTTTTGCTCTGAGGACACAACATTTTCTCCCCCAGAAACTGCCCAGAATTGCACGGGAGACGTGCTGGCACCCACGCCACCTCGGTTATAAACACCACCACCTCGTCACCATGCTGTGTCATCTCTTTGCCATTTAAACTGAACAGATGTTATTTTTGCTCCAAACTGGATTGCAAAACATCTTTCTTTCCTATTTTTTTAGAAGCTCCTCTTTGCCAATTAAAATAATCCCGTAAACAATCATACCTGAGTAAGTTGCCTGGTGGAGTGCCAGAAATACTTGTTTTGAAAAGATAGCACATAAAGAACTCGAGAAAAGGATGAGTTAGATCGGCAGCATTCAGGAAATATTGACTGCAAAAGCCAGAGCTCCTGCTTCCGAGGCTCTGGACACTACTGATCAGCCTGTTAGAGATACCTAAGATGCCCAGGGTGGGTCTGAGGGGTCAGCCGTGACCTGGGCAGCTGGGGAGCATGCGCTGCGTAGTTTGTAGAAGCAGATGTGAACTATGATGCTTTTCAGCTTCTGAGTGACAGATCTATCTTCTCTGCCCAGGTAACTCCCTGCTCTTGAACCCCTCCATGCAGCCAGACCTCACAGTGAGCCGAACGTACAGTGGGCCCATCTGTCTCCAGGACCCCCTGGACAAGGAGCTCATGACGGAGTCCTCACTCTTTAACCCTTTGTCGGACATCAAAGTCAAAGTGCAGAGCTCGTTCATGGTCTCCCTGGGAGTGTCCGAGCGAGCCGAGTACCACGGCAAGAATCATTCCGGGACTTTCCCCCACGGAAACAACCGCAGCTTCACGACAGTGCATGCCAGAAATAAGACGCCCTACATCCAGAACCTGTCATCACTCCCTACACGGACCGAGCTGAGGACCACGGGTGTCTTTGGCCATTTGGGAGGACGCTTAGTAATGCCAAATACAGGTGGGTGGTAAGTGTGCGTTTGTGTATCTTCTAGCGTTTGTTTGAACATATTATATTTACATGATGATGTCCCGTAAGGTCCATTTTTAAGATGTTGACTCTTCCAGTGTCAGAGTGAACACCACCATAGCTCCGGAAGTTGGCTTGATTTACACAGCAAACCAGAAGCAGCGCTGACATTACACTCTGCCATCTGCATCTTAGCATGGACCGTACACTCCATCAGATGCCCTGTTAGGGCCGACAGCTATGCTGGCTCAGAAGGTTCGGGTGGTCCCTAGAGTTTAAGTCCCTTGAAATATATTTCCTAGAACATGTTCAGGAAGCACTGAAAACATTCTTTCATATGACTGCCAAATACCGTGTTTATAGTGAAGCATGGTTTACAAACAAGTTGATAGATGAGTGAAATGACCCTCAAAACTTCCTCAGTAACTGACGTAATGAATACAGTCAGCATCCATCACCCTTGCTATCATGTTGCTTTATGATGAGCAGTGATGAGGGTTCCTTTGGGGTTGCTCTTTTGAATTCAAGCTCGGATCCTTGGCTATGTAGTTCTCAAGAGTGCTTAAGAGTGTTTTTTTCCTTTTGGTTGGAAGACTTTCGTGTTGTTTTGACGTGTACAGCCCAGATAACTTTGACTCAACCTATGCATTAGTCTTTAGAGTTGCCATCTAAGATGTGGGATGGAGGAAGAGAGCAATGCCCAGCACCACCCACCCACCCCCCACCCCACTCCCCACCCAGTATCTGAGCAACAAGATTTAGGGAGTGCTCTAACTCGTCACTGTGGCTGAGAGCAAAGGGAAAAGACCAGATCTGCCATCGTTGTTAAAGATCTGGATAGCACTGAGCTGGGACCAGCAGGGCCTTAGCAGATTTCTCTGTAGGGTAGAACAAACCCATCTAAAATATTAAGCATTTTATCTTGTACAGTGAATTCTGTAGTTGGACTAGTCAGATGCTACTGTTCTACTGCCTGACCTTCTAAATAGATTAGTGACTTGTGCCTGCCGTTTGTTCCAAGTTGATGATTGGTTTTCCTATATCCTTTGCTTCATTAAAAACTTAATTTCAGGGAAATGGCCCTCCAATGCAGACCCAATAATGATGTTGAATTCTAAATTTCCAGCGCTCTAAATCTTCCCCGATGAGTAGGACGTGGTTAGAATCTTTTTTTACGTATGTATGATGCCCTCCCCCTGGTGAGATATGACGGATAGGAGGTCCATGTGTAGGGAGCAGGTGGCCGTATTTACCAGGTACCCTTCTTGTTTACTTCCATGGTGGCTCAGACATTGAGGAGTCTGCCTGCGATGTGGGAGACCCGGGTTCTATCCCTGGATTGGGAAGATCCCCTGGAGAAGGAAATGGTTACCCACGCCATTATTAGTGCCTGGAAAAATCCCATGGATGGAGGAGACTGGCAGGCTACAGTCCATGGGGTCGCGAAGAGTCGCACACGACCGAGTGGCTTCACTTCTTGTTTAGTTGCTGAGTCATGTCTGACTCTTTCGTGACACCTTAGAAAAAGAATCTGTAATTGAAAACGTGGAATCTAGAAAAGGAAAAGATGCAGAACCTGCCCTTTTGAAAAGTATGTACATACATCAAAATTATGAATTTGCGTGTTGAGGTTCTGTACTTTTATTTCCACTTTCTTACCTAGTGGTTGGCACTTAGGTGGCTCTCAATAGTTACTGGTTGAATAGATTGGTCCCATCCTCATCTGTGTGTGTGTAGGGAGTACCAGGATCCATCCATTTATCACCTGTATTTGTTTAATATTCATCATAGAATGTGAAATGAAATCATGATGATAGGCTTTTGCCTTGCTTCCCTTCTGACTTGAGAAGCATTTAGGTTGACAACCCAAAGTTCCAGTAGCGTTATCTAGGATTCCCAAACAACTCTGTGAAGGGGCGTTTTCAGAGCTCTGCACGAGAAGCCCTAGACCAGACTGAAGCTGTTCACTGGGAATGAATTTGAGAAAAAATAAGTGCAGGGAATTGAAACATATGCTCTGTTATTTGCAGAACATAAATGTAAAATATGCCCTGGGGAGCTAAAGTATAAAGAAGAGAGGCTGAGAAATTAAATTGTTCTCATGCTATCCATCCCAAATTATTGTGGGGTGCCTGGCTGTGGTTTGTGAGAAAGGTTGGCTGCAGTCCCCACACTCCAAAAATCATTTATTATGCAAAATAGGAGCCAAAAAACTCAGGTGGTTCTGTTGCCCTATCAAAAGGCTCTCAGGATAGGTGGAGGTTGGGGGAGAGTCTATCCTTTAATCAGAAATAACTTGTGAATGACTTGTTGAAAATGGATACATCTTTAGGGGACCACAAGTGTGAAGAGTTCCTACAGAGCCATCATTCTTCATAAACTATAACTTGCCACCAGCACCATCAGCTCCCATGACCTTTGCCTCTGGTGTTCGACTATCTTCAGTTCCCACATACACTTTAGATAATTAAGTGAGGGAGGGAAGTACATTTAAAGGATCATCATACAACTTCTGATTGAAGGAAAGACGGGATCGTTTAAAGCTCCAGTGATCCTACACATTCAGGTTGAATTTCGGTGTATTATGAATAATATTTCAATCTAGACACAAGGAATTAAGCTGACTTGAAAGGAATGCAATATGATCTACTCTGCAAACAACCCTTTCTCAAAAGTCCACACACATATTTATTTGATTCGATTTGGGAGCTGACTGTCAGGCCCTGATAATCTGCAGAAAACTGCATGTCTCAAAACCTGGCTGTTTTTTTGTTTTTTCCTTTCCTTTTTACTGACAGTTTTCAATCCTATTTGTTCATTCATATATTCATGATTTATTTTCGGAGAGCTTACTCTCTGCCAGGCATTGGGCCACATGTTACAGATGCAATAAACCATTAGTGCTTTTTTTTTTTTTTTTAAACACACTGGATGATTTTATTTGAAGATTTAGAAAAGACAAACTAATCAACATGTCAGAAAGCAAATAAATGATCGTCTGGGTTGGTGATCAACCTGACTACCAAAGGGTGCAAGGGGGCTTTTTGTGATAGTGGAAATGTTCTATCTTGATTGTGATGGTAATGTGAGTGTATACACTTGCCCCAAAACTCATTAATTTGTATAACTTAACTTAAGTGTGTGAATTATACCTCAATCGGGGAATAGAGAAAAATGTGAAATGGGAGCACAGCGGAGCTCTTTTGGGTTAATTGCTCAGATGGCATTATTTCTTGACAGTGACACTCTGTGCTCTATCTCTAAATAAAGTCTAAATATCTCTTATCATCGTAGTCTAAAAGAGGCAACAGAGAGAAAGTGTGATGTCAAACTAGCAATACAGAATGTAGGGTTGTGTATTCGGTTTGACGTTGGCACACACTGAATATCACATGTATAATTTCTGCTCCCCAGCAGGGAAGGATGTAATGGAGCCCACTTCATTTGGCAGCTACATTTAAGGAAGGATGGGCAATTAAAGGAGAGGACTGATCAGAGGCCACTGAGTATGGCAATTACTGTTCTCCTACTGTTGACATTAGGGTCCGGAATATAAATAGATACCCTAGCTGAAAAGCTGTGAGCAAGATTTAAATGGGCCTCATTTTTAGTGAAAGATACTGATGATACCTAGCATGTTACTGAATAATTTCCATAAATGTGAACCACACAACTTGTTTTGCCATGAGTCTTCCATTCCTCGATTCTATAGCAGTGAACAGGAACACAGAAGGATATCAGTAAAGTCTGCCATCTCTAGATGTAATTTTAGCAGCAGCCGCCTGAAAGCTTCCTGTGTAATTACATTAGCTCTAATGAAAGGAGAAAAGGTGAGTGCTGCATTATTCAAAGGATACCCTGAGATTTTACTTCGTCAAGATGTTAACTGTGTCTCTATTTCATTTCATTTTATAAGCAAGAAGCTACATTAAAGAGACTCTCTGCCCTCTCTAGACTCTTCCCTTCTGGCCAAAGTGAAATAGTAACTTCCTAGCATTCAGGAGAAAAGAGAGGAATTTCCCAGTGTGGTATGAGGTGCTTTCCTATGCCCACCCAACCTTCGTTACATGATGTTACTGAAGTAAGGCTCCTGAGTTTTCTTTCAATTTGACATTGATAGGAATATGGCTAAGTTACCTTTAATCTTTTCTAGCATCTGTTTGGAAATACGGAGCCAAATAGTAGCTACACAGCATCTTAAGTTCCTAAGCTTATCCACAAGTTTTCCCTCCTTCAGTTCTCTTGACAAAACACACTCCTCCATCAGTCACCTCCCTAAACTGACTTTAAGAGGCACCCTTTAGAAGACAGCTACACACCAGGCTCTAGCAAAAATGTTAAATGTCTCACTTATCATCCTAAATACCTTTTCAGGAAATGAGTGGATAGAAACAAAGCAGAGAAATACCTTTTAAATTCTAGAGCTGACTAACTGATACACGAAGAATCGATGCTGTTGAACTGTGATGTTGGAGAAGACTCGAGAGTCCCTTGGACTGCAAGGAGATCCAACCAGTCCATCCTAAAGGAGACCAGTCCTGGGTGTTCATAAGAAGGACTGATGCTGAGGCTGAAACTCCAATACTTTGGCCACCTGATATGAAGAGCTGACTCATTGGAAAAGACCCTGATGCTGGGAGGGATTAGGTGCAGGAGGAGAAGGGGATGACTGACAGAGGATGAGATGGCTGGATGGCATCACCGACTCGATGCACATGAGTTTGGGTGAACTCCGGAAGTTGGTGATGGACAGGGAGGCCTGGCGTGATGCGATTCATAGGGGCGCAAAGAGTCGGACACAACTGAGTGAACTGAACTGAAACACTGAAATTCTTAGTCTCAGATACGTATGATAGTGAAGGGTGTCAGGATACCTAATCTTATAAGAGACTTTTTTACAATGCCAGGAAGGCTTTAAATTTTGAAATTTCTATTTAGTGACATATAGTTGACTTACAGTGTTCGTGTTCTGCTGAACAGCAAAGTGATTGCATCGTGTGTGTAGATATATGTATACACACACACATTCTTTTTCATTATGGCTTAGCCCAGCATATTGAATGTAGTTCCCTGTCCTATATAGTATGACCTTGTTATTTATTCATTCCATATATAATAGGTTGCATTTGTTAATCCCAAATCATCCTTCCCTGCCTCATTCCCCCTTAGCAACCACAAGTCTGTTCTCTGTGTCTGTAAGTCTGTTTGCTGTTTGCCATGTATTAGTTTCCACATTGGAGAAGGCAGTGGCGCCTGACTCCAGTACTCTTGCCTGGAAAATCCCATGGACAGAGGAGCCTGGTGGGCTGCAGTCCTTGGGGTCGCTAAGAATCGGACATGACTGAGCGACTTCACTTTCACTTTGCACTTTCATGCTTTGGAGAAGGAAATGGCAATCCACTCCAGTGTTCTTGCCTGGAGAATCCCAGGGGCGAGGGAGCCTGGTGGGCTGCCGTCTATGGGGTCACACGGAGTCAGACACAACTGAAGTGACTTAGCAGCAGCAGCTTCCACATATAAGTGGTATCATATGTTTCTCTTTCTCTCACTTTTCTTGGTCATCTCTAGGTCTATACATATTGCTGCAAATGCCACTATTTCATTTTTTGTGGCTGAGTAATATTCCAGGGTGTATACACATATACACACACACCCACATCTTCTTTACCCGTTCATCTATTGATGGGCACTTGTTGTTTCCATGCCTTGGCTGTTGTAAATAGTGCTGCTGAGAACATAGGAATGCAGGTATCTTTTTGAATTATAATTTTCTCTGGACATGTGCCCAGGAGTGAGATTGCTAGATTTTATGATAACTCTTTTTAGTTTTCTGAGGCACCTCCATACTAGTGTCCATAATAGCTGTACCGATTTACATTAGGATGACTTTAAGTAAAAATCTGAATATACGCTTGAAAGATATACCCTTTTATATGTCACTGAAGGAAACAATATCTTGTTATTATTTTGTACTTTGTGAAACTCCTATAAATTGCTGTGAGGTGGTCCATCTTTGAGAGCATCTGTAAGTTATTCAGCTGAGGTGCTTCTGGATAACTGGAGAATCTACAAATAACTTCTTGGCTTTTTCTGTTTCAGGGGTGAGTTTACTGATACCACACGGTGCCATCCCAGAGGAGAATTCCTGGGAAATTTACATGTCTATCAACCAAGGTGAACCCAGGTAAGAGACAGAGAAGAATGGCACATTAATAAGATCTTAAGTATGAAAATGGAACTTCTGCAGAAAATCTGAAGTTATTAAGATAATGTGACATAGAGCTATGTGGGTGAGAGTGTAAGCTCCTTGGACTGTAAAGAGGAAAAAAGCAATTGCAAACCTGTTGGCTTTCCGTTTGTAGACTGCTACCCCAAGTCACCGACATCTAGATAGCAGACACCAAAATCAGTGTCTCAGTAGCTGTGCTGCGCCAAGTCACTTGAATCGTGTCCAACTCTTTCGTGTCCCCATGAACTGCAGTCCGTCAGGCTCCTCTGTCCATGGGATTCTCCAGGCAAGAATACTGGAGTGGGTTGCTCTTCCCTCCTCCCAGGGGGATCTTCCCGACCCATGGATCTAACCTGTGTCTCTAAAGTCTCCTGCACTGGCAGGCAGGTTCTTTACCAATAGCACCACTATCAGTAGGGTCTCTCCACAAAGAGTCACTGTCTCACAGAACCCTCCTCTCAAAAGAAAAATATATCCTCCTGGGGGTACTCTTTGGTTTTACACATTATGAAAAATGCAGAGAATAACTGCCTGTGACCTTTTAGCATCAGCAGAACACCTGCCCTATAGCCAAGAGACAATTTCTTAAGCAATTTTTCTCAAAGAAAAAAATAGTCTACACTTTAGTAGCTTTCAGATCTGACAAATTTCAGCAGCATTAAATTCAGTTACATGAACAAATACAAATCTTGCCTCATACGTTTTTAATGAAAGTAGCTGCTTATTTTCCTAGTGCAACTATGGTGTTTGCAGAAATGTTGCCTCCTCCACATGAGATAAACCAAACTCCTCTTTAGAAAGCAATTTCTCTTATCAGCTAGATCTATATACCTCTGGCATTTTCAGTCATAACATCTTGGTTAGTTTAGAATAGATTTTGTTGTTAGCAAAAAAAAAAAAATACACACACACATGAAAGAAAAACAGAGAAACAGATGGTTTGAACAGACTTTGATAGCTATCTCCATAATAGGATTTGTTAGTATCCAGTGGTTTTCACTTTCTGCTCTATGGGATTTGAGAAAAATGGAAGAAAAGGCTCTGCTAGTTGGCTCTTGGGGAGGAATTGCTGGTAAGCCATGCTATGCTGGGTTTTTGTATTACTTGCTCAGTTCTGTAGACTGATGTCCTTTAATTGGGCACCTGAAAACATTCCAGTGTTGAAGTATCTGCACTTGGCAAAAGGGAAACCAAGAAGCAGAAGTTTTATTCAAAAATCTCAACTAAGCAGACCTAAGAACTATTCTCTGGAATAGTCGCCTTGTTTTTGGATGGATTTATTGAAGCAACTCTACCTGTTCAAAACTGAGGTCATGGTCAATTACACATAAGCTACTAAATGCATCATCCTTCAAAAATCAGGTTTGAGGCGGAATCCAGGCAACCTTGCCTGAAAATCCTGGCCTCTTGCAAACCCTCCTCCACTCTGCATCCTGTTCCCTTTGTGGTAATGAGTCCACAGAGCCTGTGTTCAGCTCTTTCTTCGCAAACCCATCCCTACTTTCTTCTACCACATTATTTGAGAACCAGCCCAGGAGCCTTTCACAAATTCAAAGGCACCTAATGCACAACTCACCTCAATCCTCACCTCTTAGACCCTTCTTCTTAGGAGGGCAGTGCTAGATTGTGTTCAAAGACATCAAACATGCAAGGAATTAAATAAAAAGGCTCCAAAATAGGAGAACTAGCTCTTGGGACATCCTGAAGTGGAAAAAATACATAAAAATTTGCCGGAGCCCAGAGGCTTTGAAAGATGAACTTGGCCTCCTGGGATCACACCCTGCTAAGCTTTGCAAGTTTCAGGTTTATCAGTTTGGTTTATTCACCTGTAGCTAAGGTGTAAGTTCATTGATGCCTTTCAGGAAGATGGACAGAAATAGAAACAACGTCCGAAACGTCCCATCTATGAGGTGAGCGTGTAACAGAGGATGGGGTAAAATTTTAGGAAGCATACATTTGCATTTGCCAAAACCTTCCCAGCTGTTCCTGCCTCTCAAGGAAATGACTGGTCATTAAACGGCAGCCCACTTACCTTCCTTGGCTGTTCTTGCTCCTTTTTAAGGAGCTACATACTGAAAAAAAAAAAAAAAAAAAAAAAACACTGAAAATAGTAAATGCCTTTTACTCTTTTTTTAAAGCTCAGGTACATTTTTTCCATTCTTGCTAGGGGGCTACTCAGATCTGAGTTCTGCTTTTAATCCTGTGATTAATCAGGAGACCGCTGATGTACCTATTTAGTCTTTTCTCTGTAAGATCACTTGAAAACCTGTTTTCATCTTATGGCATCTCTCATTCTGAACTCGAGCTCAGATTGAGACCCATTTCCGCAAAGTTCTTAAAGTTGGAACACCACTGCTCTGACTTTTAGCTCAGAGGTGTGAGCGTTGGATTTTTCTGACTGCCCGTCACTCCATACACAGCAAATGACAGTGGGATCTTCCCAACACCATCTTGATTCTGTGTTTAAAGGCTGTTCCCTTCTCCTATTGATGAGACAATTCTGTTACTCTTTCCTGAGTTATATCCCTGGTGTCGAAGAGTGATGACTTAGTGGAACTGTAACGGATAGCACAGATGCAAATTCTTTAGCAGATGCCCAGGGATATAGCTGTGCGGAGTGAACCACAGACTCACAACAAACCCCTATATTCAAATAGGCTCAGATAGATACACTTAACATTTTGGAAAGTTTCAAGTAAGGTGGTTCTTTGTCTGAAATGAATGTGCTCTGTCTCTCTTAGAACATCCTACTTGCATACCTGGGAAATTTCCAAGAGAAGATTGTATTGAATTAGCCAAAAATTTCACTCAGATGTTCCAGAAAATCCAAACAATTTTTCCGACCAACCCAATACTTTCTGTTAGGTAGAATGATGTCACTTTCCCTCCTCAGTGTCCCTGCTTTGTCTATACTCTCAGACTTGAACCACCATCCTACTGAAGCTTTTCTAACCTGTTCTATCAGTCTGGACCTTTGGTTGGTCATAATGCTGCACAAATAAACTCTGCTGACTTTGTGCGCATATAGGTACACATTAAATAGTTTGCTAGCAGGAGACCTTGCATCCTCGGAAAAGTAATTACTCACCTCTGTCTCAGTATAACTTGCAAGGTGTTCTTACATGCGTTTAAGTCATTTAATCTCCCCAGTAACAAAAAAGAGAGGGTTTTGTACAGATTTTGTGATGAGAAAAAAGATCTAAAAAATGAAGTTTCCTAGAAAGGAAGCTGCTTCGCAAGGATGTATTACTTACCAGCTGAGCTGGGATTTGACTTCAGGATATCTGACTCCAATTCCATGGCTCATGGACTAAAGGATGCCACCTCTCCTTGACATCAGAGACTTTAACAGCTTTCTGATCCTGCATTACAAGGCTTAGCCCCTGGAATTGCTCTGTAAGAGAAGCAGACAGGATCAAGTTGAACATTCCTTAGACATCTACGGTGGTAAATTGCTCCTGTTACATTATAGCTGAGGGAAGAAAGGCTGGAAACAGGTGTACATCAGTGCTGAAACTTAGCGGACATGATGTTCAGAGGCTTTTGAGCTCAGTGGCTAAGAGTGTGAGCTCAGGCATCCGAGCCCTGGGTTCAGACTCACTGCTTTTATTCATGAGACCACGGGTAAATTAATGAAACTCTTTGACTCTGGGTATAGAGTGGGTACTTCACCTATTAGGGATATTTATAGGATTGTATGATATATACAATGATACTACAATCTTAAAGATGATAAAATAAATCCTAATTATACATTGTATTTGATAAAGTATTTTACCTATTAATACTTTAGATAGGTATATGTCCTTTAATCTTCTCATCCATCCTGTATGGTAAACAATATTTATTCTTCTAATTTTGTAGATTTGAAAATTAAGACCAAGAAAACATAGTACATTTGCCTCAGGTGTCAGTGGGACTGGGCACCAAAAGTTTTTGAGTATTAATGTATTTTTAGACTGTGTCCCACTTTAAGGCATATTATTCTTGAGTCTGGTAAGACATGTTTTATGAGACACGGGGCTTATTCCTAAGGATGGAAATGAAACATACAGAAGAAACATGAAATATACAGAGAGGGGTCCAGATTTGGGGAAGACAATGGTAACGTGATAATTCAATGTGGAATTATGGTGCAATAGAGAATTTCACAGAGAGCAGTGGGAAAATGGAGGAGACCTTAAGTCTATTCTATGGATGGATTTATAGAGAGGGTAGAAGGGAAGGTGGATAAAAGATCAGTAGAACTTAGCCAGACAAAGAACAGTATAAAAATTATAAAACCCAGTGATTTCTAGCTCCAAGATATACATTTTCCATTATTTCTATACAGTAGAAAGTAGGAAGGAGGGTGGTTAAGAGTAAATAAATCCAGGCTTTATTATTAATATTCAGGTATAGTGGCTTTACAGTGTTACTTTCTGCTGTATGACGAAATGAATCATTCATATGTATACAACTTCTGGGCCCTCCCTCCATCCCCCGTCCCACCCCTCTAGGTCATCCGAGGGCACCAGGCTGAGCTCCCTGACCCCAGCTATTTTATACAGAGTCGTGTAGCTCTGTCAGGCCTAATCTCCCAGTTCATTCCGCACCTCTTCCCCTCCTGCCAGGCTCCACGCATCCCTTCTCTACCTCTGTGTCTCTATTCCTGCCCTGCAAATAGTTCACCATTCTTTCTAAATTCCACATGTATGTGTAAATGTATGATACTTGTCTTTCTGTGTCTGACTGACTTCACTCTGTATAGCAGTCTCTAGGTCCATCCAACATCTCTGTAGAGGACCCAGTTGGGTTGCTTTTCATGGCTGAGTAATAGTCTGTTAGGTACCTCATCTTCTTTATCCATTTCTCTTTCAGTGGATATCTAGGTTGCTTCCAAATCCTAGCCCTGGTAAATCATGCTGAAATGAACACTGGGGTGCATGTCTTTGTGAATTATGGTTTTCTCAGGGTATATGCTGGAGAAGGAAATGACAACCCGCTCCAGTATTCTTGCCTGGAGAATCCCCTGGACAGAAGAGTCTGGAAGGCTATAGTCAATGGGGTCACAAGAATGGACGTGACTTAGTGACTAAACCACCACCACAAGGTATATGTCCAGTAGTGGGATTGCTGGGTCATATGGTAGTTCCATTGTTTTCTAAGGAACCGCCATACTGTTCAGGTGTACGGCCAAGTAAGTCAGTTTTTTTTTTTTTCAGATTCTTTTCTATTATAGGTTACAAGGTATTGAATATTATTCCATGTGCTGTATAATAAATCCTTGTCATTTATCTATTAATCCCAAGTTCCTAATTAATCTCTTCCCCTGACTTTCCCTTTTGGTAACCATAAGTTTGTTTTCTATGTCTGTGAGTCTGTTTCACAGATCATTTGCATTATTTTAGATTGCACATATAAGTAATATAATATTTTTATCTGACTTAACTTCCCTTGCTCAGTCTCTTATGGAGTCACTGTTCCTTTCTCCTGGGTCCTGGTACACACAAGGTTTTGTTTGTGCCCTCCAAGAGTCTGTTTTTCCAGACTTTCCTGTGGAAGTTCTATAATCAAATCCCTGCTGCTGCTGCTGCTGCTAAGTCACTTCAGTTACGTCCAACTCTGTGCGACCCCATAGACAGCAGCCCACCAGGCTCCCCCATCCCTGGGATTCTCCAGGCAAGAACACTGGAGTGAGTTGCCATTTCCTTCTCCATTGCATGAAAGTGAAAAGTGAAAGGGAAGTCGCTCAGTTGTGTCCGACTTCACGACCCCACGGACTGGAGCCTACCAGGCTCCTCCATCCATGGGATTTTCCAGGCAAGAGTACTGGAGTGGGTTGCTGTTGTCTTCTCTGATAATCAAATCCCACTGGCCTTCAAAGTCAAATTCCCTGGGGGTTCTCAGTCCCTTTGCTGGATCCTCGGGTGGGGAAATCTGTTGTGGGCCCTAGAACTTTTGCAACAGTGTGAGAACTTCTTTGGTCTAATCCTCCTCCAGTTTTGTGGGTTGTCTGCTCTGTGGCTATAGTGGAGCTAATGGTGATGTCCTCCAAGAGGACTTAAACCACACGCTGCACCTCCTAGGACTGCTGCAGCCAGAGCCCCCACAGCAGACTCTGAAACACTCGCAGGCAAGTCTGGCTCAGTCTCTTTTGGGGTCACTGCTCCTTTTCCTGGGTCCTGGTGCGCACAAGGTTTTGTTTGCCCCCTTCAGGCATTTCTGGTGGGCATGAGATTTGATTTTAAACACGACTGCACCTATCCTACCATCTTGATAGGGCTTCTCCTTTCCCTTTGGACTTGGGATATCTCTTTTTGGTGGGATCCAACATTCTCCTTTTGATGGTTGTTCAGCAGCTAGTTGCAATTTTGGTCTTCTCACAGGAGAAGATGAGTGCACATCCTACTCTGTCATCTTCCCTTAGTATGATCATCTCTAGGTCCATCCATGTTACAGATGGTAAGATTTCATTCCTTTTTGTGGCTGAGTAACATTCCATTGAGTCTTCCCTGGTGGCTCAGATGGTAAAGCATCTGCCTGCAATGCGGGAGACCTGGGTTTGATCCCTGGGTCGGGGAAGATCTCCTGGAGAAGGAAATGGCAACCCACTCCAGTACTCTTGCCTGGAGAATATATGTGCCACATACTGTCTCTCCGTCTGTCTGTTGGTGGACACTTAAGTTGCTTCTGTGTCTTGGCTACTGTACATAGTGCTGTGAGGAACACTTGGGAGCAGGTATCAAATCTTGTCTCCCCTGCCCTGCTTTAAAGTCACTTTGATGCCAAAATATTGCCTTAAGCAGCCTCCTTCCAATTCTGCCCCAGGCCTAGGCACAGACAGAAGGATTAGGTTTTATGCCTGCTTCACTCACAAAATAGAGAATGCTTTCTGATGTCACAGGAGCTAGAGTAGCCTCACAGAAAGGCAATGGCATGAACTTGGATCTGCCAGAAGTATTTGCAGGTGAGAGGCCCTTGGGATTCTCCTAACACAAGGGTCTTTAAGCAGCTAAGTCAGTGCCGAACACAGCCACCTTTATCAAATAGGCTGCTTTGGAGTGCAGGAAACCAGCAATGATCACTTTTAACAAGCTTGTCTCTTTTCCCAAATTTTTTTTAATTCAAAAGAATTGGGGTCTTCTCTTTCTAACATTTTTTCAGGAGCTTTTTATTTTGGGGGGGTGGATTTTTCATCTTCTCGAAGAAAGTTTTGATAACTTTTATTAAATAAGGGTGTTTAATAGAACTACCCTATGGCCCAGCAATCTCACTCCTAGGCATATATCTAGAGAAAACCATAATTCGAAAAGATTCATGCCCCTTAATGTTCACTGCAGCACAACTTACAATAGCCAAGAAATGGAAGCAGCCTAGAGGTCCATCAGCAGAGGGTTTGATAAAGAATAGTTGGTGCCTATATACAATGAAATGGAATATATACTCAGCTATTAAAAAAATGAAATAATGCCATTTACTGCATCATGGATGGACCCAAGATGATCGTATTCAGTGAAGTCAGACCAATATATAAACCCACTTACATGTGGCAGCAACAAAAAGGTACAAATGAACTTATTCATAAAACAGAAATAGAGTCAAAGATGTAGAAAACAAACTTACGGTTACTGGGGGCAAGGAGAGGAGGCTAAAGTGGGAGATTTGGATTGACATAGACACTACTGTATATAAAATAGATAACTGATAAGGACTTACTGTAGAACAAGCAGGGAACTCTACTCAGTACTTTATAATGACCTATAGGGGAAAAGAATCTCAAGAATGGATATAGTGTATGTGTAAATGATTCACTTTGCTGTACACCTGAAACTAATACAACATTGTAAATCAACTATACTCCAGTCAGTTCTTTTTTAAAACATAAAAGGTTTTTAAATAAAAGTATTTTAGAAAATCCGTTATTTCAGAGCTTTCCCCACATATATACATCAAATGATGTAGCACAGTCATCTCATTACCCTATCCCAGCTCGTATTTTGCACCCCTCCCCATCCCGTGGGCTTCCCTGTGGCTCAGCTGGTAAAGAATCCACCTGCAGTGTGGAGATCTGGGTTGGGAAGATCCCCTGCAGAGGGGAAAGGCTACCCTCTCCAGTATTCTGGCCTGGAGAATTCCGGGGACTATATAGTCTATGGGATCGCAAAGAGTTGGACATAACTGAGCAACTTTCACCTTCACTTTTTTCCCCGCCCCATGGTTGGCAAGTAGAGAAATGGACCAGAGCATTAGTATATGGAGCTTTCTTCTGAGAAGTAATAAAATAAAATCAAAGGCAAACATTCATTTCGTTTTTCCAATTACACTGTCGTGTGGATATTCCGGACCAAATGCTTAGACTAGAGTTGGAAATGTAAATACTCTTCCTGAAGAATTTACAAAAGGATACATATTTGGAATCAGGGTTCAACCCAGATGGAATATTTTCTCTCAGATGGTATGGTCTTCCCACTGGTACCTCTTGGGGTGAGGATTAGGAAGGCAGATAATGATGGTATTAGGAAATATTAACTTTGGGTGGGGGATGCCTTTATAATGGTGCAATAGCTTTGATAGCAAAACATGAAATAAGACCAAATGTAAGACGGGGAAGAAAGTGGGTCTGGATGGAATAAAGCAGACAATTCCTTTTCTAGTAATAACTCACAATTCAGCACTGCAGTGTAGCTGCTTCTGCAGAATGGCTTCATGTAGCTTTTCTTCCAGAGTTGCCAGAACAACACACACAAAAACAAAATCATAAACAACGACTTGATCACATTGCAAGCCTAATAGAGGATACAAGCATTCAGAAATGTCCTTAGGCTGTTTGGGAGGACGTCATTTCTAGAAGACTGAAAAGAAAACACAGATATGTATGGCCATTTAACTTGTAAAAGTGGTGCTAATGAAATGAATCTGTTTCTAGTAAACTACTCTTTATGTCAAAGCAGACATTTGAAGCCATTTTAAAACCACTCATCCAAGTGAAATATGAAACTGCCTACACTTTTCCTGGGCCATCTGATTTCACAGAAGCTAAGAAACCCCTATCATCAGACTATTGCAATTAGTGTAGTGGTCCCAGTCAAAACCTTACCTCTTGAGTGCAAGGTAAGAGCACCTGTCTTTGGCTCTACCCTAACACCAGGTGACTGGTTAGGACATTACTGCAGGGAGAAGGTGTCAGTCACTCAGTCGTGTCTGACTCTCTGCAACCCCATAGACTGTAGCCCACCAGGCTGCTCTGTCCATGGGGATTCTCCAGGCAAAATACTGGAGTGGGTTAAAATGCCTGTCTCCAGGGGATCTTCCCAATCCAGGGATCAATCCCAGATCTCCCACATTGCAGGTGGATTCTTTACCATCTGACCCACCAAGGAAGCCCTTGAACACTAGAACCTTCTGTTTCTGCAAATATCCATGAGTGTGTATACAGGTGTGTGCATGGGTACTGGGCGGGGGAGTGTGGAATTTTGAATCCGATCTAATATTATAGTTTTTAAATGAACAAAAATCAGCCCCCAAAACAGTTTTAATAATTCAATTTCCTGAAAAGTTATAGAATTAAACTTAAATATCTTCAAGTTACCCTGCTACCATGGACAGTTCCATTGAGCACAACTGTCAGAATGACTGCTAGGAAAACCAGAACCACTTAATACCACAATAGATGAAACCCAGTAACTCAAATGAATGATATTTTGCTACATGTGATGACAGAGACACACAAATTTAACCAGGAGTGAAGGGATGAACCTTGTGTAAAGGCTCAGGGTAGGTTCCAGAGAGGAAGTGACAACTGACTTAAAAACTAAGTAAGAGGCATTCCAGGGAATAGAATGTGCAACGGCACAGGGGTATAAACAGCATCACTTATTTTGGAGCTAAGAAAATCAGAACAAAATAAGGAAAGTAGAGTGATAAGGAATGAGGCTGAGAAAATAAAGATTTGACCATGTACAATATTGTTTGTTGACATGTACCTGGTGGGTAGGGATGGATGAGGCTTACTCACACTTGGTACGTATTATCTCCTGCTTCATCTCCATCGCCACTGCCCACATTCAAGTCTTTATTATTCCAGTATCCTTCTGAGTACAGTAAAAAGATGCCTCATTTTGCCCAGTGCAGATATTAATAGTCCTCCTTTTCACACTCAGAATCTCTCAATTTGGACAATAAATGATAGTCACTCTACTTTTGAGTGTCCTTGTCTCTAGTTGTGAACATTTGAAATCCTTTCTCTAATCCCCACGTTGCTCCCAATGGGGAGTTTTGAGAGAGAGAGAGAGACTTGGGGAAGAGAACTCAGCAAGATCTGGCGTGTGTGCATGGGTTAATGTGGAGTGAGAGAGATGAAGGACTTGAAAATAATTCACACAATTCTGGCTTGGGAACTGACGATTAATTAGAAGAGAGAGGTTTGCCAGCTGAAGTCACCTGAGAGTTTGTGATAACGGTTGCTCTGGGAGTGACTCTGGATTTTTTTCTGGAACAAATACAGCTCTTTCCCTTATAAGAAAAGAGGTAGGAAGAAAACTGATTACAGAATAAATAAATAAAATACAAAAATTATATGTATATTCACACACACAAAAAAGGTAACTAATGAATTGAAATCCCATGTCACTTGTTTGGGCTTCCCTGGTGGCTCAGCAATAAAGAATCTGCTTGCAATGCAGAAAACACAGGAGAGGTGGGTTCGATCCCCGGGTCGGGAAGATCCCGTGGAGAAGGGAATGGCAACCCACTCCAGTATTCTTGCCTGGAGAATGCCATGGTCAGAGGAGTCTGACAGGCTGCAGTCTATGGGGTCACAGAGTCGAACATGACTGAAGTGACTTAGCATGCATGCCTGCACATCACTCATTTGGTTGGAGCATGGAACAACAATGCTACTCCCAGCAAAGTATTGCGATACCAGATGCAGACTGGGTCTGCGTGCCTCATGCACAGCGGAATCTTCTGCCTGCCTTTGTTTTCTTTCCTTCCTAGCTAGGTAAGAATCTGCCAACCCTGAAGTAAATGAACGCCGTACATAACATGTCAGGGAAGTAGCACAGACTTAGGCATTAACACTGCATCAAAGGATCCAGAAGCCCTGCGTTCCAGTCCCCTTTGCCACATCCAGCCTGGGCAGCTTTGAGCTAGTCATTTTCTTTCTCTAAACCTCAATCTGTAAATTTTGTGTATTATTAACTGAATTCCAGGATTTGGATGAGGCCAGTAGAGTGACTTTAAATACGACAAGTCCTGTGCAAATTACATGCTACATTTTGTCTATCCATTTTTTTCTTAATTAAAAAGATGGAAAAGCACATGGAATTTGCTTGAGCTCCGTCTCAGTGATATTTCTGCAAAGTCGCTTCAGTCGTATCTGACTCTGTGCGACCCCATAGACAGCAGCCCACCAGGCTCCGCCGTCCCTGGGATTCTCCAGGCAATAATATTGGAGTGGGTTGCCAGTTCCTTCTCCAATGCATGAAAGTAAAAGGGAAAAGTCAAGTCCTTCCCTTTTAACTGCTAATGCATTCCAAGCCTCAGAGAAAGTTCAGTTCAAGTGACATCAAACACAGTAAGTGTTCACTCTAAAATCAAGAGCCTTGTCTTAAAGAAGACTCGAGTTGCCATATGATCCACAGTCATACTCCTAGGCGTATGCCCAGGTGAAACTGTAATTCCATATGATACGTTCACCCCTGTGTTCATAGCAGCACAACTTTCAATGGCCAGGACGTGGAAGCATCCTAAATGTCCAACAACAGAGGTAGGGATAAACAAAATGTGGTACACACAAACAGTGGAATATTACTCAGTCATATAAGGTAACAAAATAATGCCATTAGCAGCAACATGGATGCAACTAGCAATTATACTAAGGGGAGTCAGACAGAAAGACAAATACCATATGGTATCAATTATATGTAGCATCAAAAATATGGCACAAATGTACCGATCTGCCAAACAAACAGACTCGCAGAAAACAGACTTGTGGTTGCCAAGGCAGAGGGGTGTAGAGAGGGGAAGGATTGGGACTTTGGGAGTGGTAGATTAACTATGATGTAGAGGATGGATAAACAACAAGGGCTTACTGTATAGCACAGGGAACTATATTCAATCTTCTGGTATAAACTCATGGAAGAGAATCTAAAAAAATAAATGGTAAATAAAAATTAAAAAGCCTTGTGATGAAAGACACCCTGCATCAATTCTCTCATCTGCGTCTGTTTCTGATAACACTCTGGCCTCTTGATTGATACTGTAAAGGTATACTCTGTGGGTCCAAACAAGGGGTTCTGGGTGGGCTGGCGTTTAGATGAGGAGATCAGTGTCCAGTCAAGCTGGGGCAGGTGGTTATGCCAACTTGAGTAGGCTTTGTCCCTGTCCACTCTGCCAGGCTTTCCTTGCTGGAGGGTGATGGATATAAATGAATGACACTATTTTGTTTACTGGTTAGTCATGGATTTGAATTTGGTTTGCTGCTTTGAGTTTTCAACATTTCTATTGGAATAATCACACTGATGGTATCTAGCTATCCCTTTGAGGAGATGTGGCGTAAATGAACTCTGGTGTCTAGCTATCCCTTTGAGGAGATGTGGCGTTAATGAACTCTGTAACAGCCATAGGGACCCATTGAGGAGGGCAGGTGCTCCAAAATAACAGAGTTGCCACCTGTGCTCCGGAGAGGGGAGTAAATTGCTACCACTTGGGAAGCACAATTCCTCCAGGCTACAGGGCCATGTAGTGCCATAAAAGGGGCTCTTTATCAAATGGTACTTTAATGGCTTAGAAGGGTTAATGCACCTTGAGCTGAAGTCTTTTCTGCAGTGAAATCACAATGGTTTCTTCACAGAGTCATTTAGGTTAGAATATAATGCCATTAACCCCCAAAATGAGGTGGAGAAGAGAAAAATCGTGAAAGTGGGAAAGAAAAGGGGGGTTCTCACATTGTCATCCAATGATTGCTCTTTTTGGAAAAGAGAACTTCCCCGTACCATGCTCCTTGCCCATCCCCTCCACCTCACATCCCCTTGGTCCACACACAAACTGCATGCATGAAAATTGCCATCATTTTAATCAAAGTGCATTCGAAGCCCACAGGAGCTCACAATGTGAAGTGATTAGAGTGGTCCAGAGGAGTCTTTTAATTAAAGATACCATTGACAAGATAACAATGGTCTGTGAATGTGGTTAATGGGTCTGAATGGAAGGGGCACCTTAATTCAGGAAGAGGAAAGTCACCGGTTTGTGAGTTTGATTGTGCATTGTAAAGGAACAGCACATACTGTAATTATTTTTATTTGTATGTGCCGTCTCTTTTATTGCTCATGCTGGAAGTAGAAATAACCTATCCTATTAAGATATTTAATATATATCACACTTTCCATTTCACTTGGTTATAGCTTAATAAATATGCCAGGAGAAGATGCCAACCCACCCTGGGGCTGCCCTCGTGCTTACTAAAGCAAGCCCTTTGAAAACCGGCATGATCAACCGCCTCCCTCCCTTGGTTACAGTCTTTAAGACAAACCATAACAGCTTCCTAGGACCCCATAAAGTTAGAGGCAGACAGGGAGCTTCACTCTGCACGTGAATTTCAGCTGAAGCATGAAGATAACCCAAAGGTCAGCCGAACCCCTCAAAGATTGTGCAGTGTGCGGGAGACGACAGTGGGTCAGAAGGCAGCAGCAGAGGGGTCTTGAGGTCCTAAATTTAAAGTGGACAAACCGTGAAAAGCCCAGTGGTAGACAGAAGAATGGCACCCCAAAGACATCCATACCGTCACCCTGGCACCTTACATGGCGAAGACCTGGCAGATGGGATGAAAGGTTAAGGACACTGAGAAAGAGACCATCTGGATTATGCAGGTCAGCCCACAGAAGGATCCTTCTAAGAGGAGACAGGAATGTCTATCAGATAATGAGATTTGAGGATGTTACAGATCTCACCGATGGAAGAAGGGGTTTCCACCCAATGAATGCCAGCGACCTCTAGAAGCTGGGAGAGGCCAGGAAACAGATTCTTCTTCAGAACCTCGAGCAGGAATACTGCCCCGCTGACACCTTCATTTTAGCTCCCTGGGACTTCTGTCTACATAACTGTAACACAAATGTATGTTGTTTTGATCCAGTAAGTCTATGAAGGGTTAGTGGCTCAGTCATGTCCCACTCTGCGACTCCAGGGACTGGAGTCCACCAGGCTCCTCTATCCATGGAATTCTCTAGGCGAGAATGCTGGAGTGGGTATCTATTCTCTTCTCCAGGGAATCTTTCTGACCCAGGGATAGAACCCGGGTCTCCTGCATTGCAAGCAAATTCTTTACCATCTGAGCCACCAGGGAAGGTAAGATCCAGTAAGCCTATGGAACAGCAATGATAGGAGACCAACACAAGCATCTGTTGTGGCCACACTACACTCCTCCAAGTGCCGTTTTCCTTTCTCCAGCGTCTGTGAATACCATCTTAGCAATTCCAACATTACACCTTCGAGGTTCAGGTTTTGGAGACCACGTCCCAGAGAACATGTCTCTTCTACTGCTGGTACCCCCATCCAACACCACAGGACTCCCACCACTAACAGGGGATTCCGATCCCAGCTCTGTCACAAGGAGGTGTGACTTCAGCCCTGTCCCTCCACCCCGTGCCACACTCTTCTGTCTCCTTAATGGTGTTGACCTGATCACTCCTGTGTCCCTGCCCTGCCCCCACCCAAATGAAGTGCTTCTTTGACACAGGATTTGGGTTCCTCCAGAGAAAGCCGTTTTCCCCATCCAGAAAGGCAATGAGTAAACAACTTAGCAGATAATAAAACCTGTCCCAGCACCATACCACCTAGATCCACTCTTCTCCCCTCTCTCTGGTTCACTGTAAAGCACTCTCCCTAAGCCATCATTATTCCGCTTCTCCTAGTAAACAAAGCTAAACGCCGACGCTGCATGAAAGATGAGGTTTAAATTGTGTCTAGGAGCTGGTGATTTACACATGATTTGTGATTCCTTTAGTATATTAATTGGTAAACACCCAATGAATGTGTGTGTAAACTAAAGCCGCCGAACATATGCAGACAGTTGAATCTCTCAGTGGGGTGTTGCTCACATTTCAGCAAAGTCAAATCCTCATTCCAGCCTGTGTGTAACTGCCCCCCCAACCCCAAATCCCACGTGCCAACTCCCCACCCATGATCCTATTTCAGATAATACCAAGTGGGTGACACTGATCTTTAAGCCTTTTAATAGTAAAGCCACATGCTTTCATCCTCTGTAAACGGTGCCGGTTGCTTGTTGTAATCCACTGTTCTAACTGCTCCTCTTCTGCCCCAACTAATGGTGTAGAATAGTGTGAAGAGCTTGTAACATTATTTCCAGTGACTGCTCATCAACACCCCAGCCGGGCAGCCTTCTGTATTAATACATGTACTATTTAGAGAAAGGCGATGTAGGAGCTGACCCTGTGTATTCGCATTTTTCAACAGTAGTGGTGGTTGGTGGTGGCTTAGTCACTAAGTTGTGTCTGACTCTTGTGACCCCATGGACTATAGCCTGCCAGGCTCCTCTGTCCTTGGGATTCTCCAGGCAAGAATACTGGAGTGGGTTGCCATGCCCTTCTCCAGGGGATCTTCCCACTGCAATTGAACCCGGGTCTCCCGCACTGCAGGCAGACTTACCGTCTGAGCCACCAGGGAAGCCCACTGGAGCTGAGTCCCCCAGGAGACCTAGTCACGCTGTTGGGGTTGCCTGATGTGCCATGCTGACTTTCTAAAGGGCCTGTCTCTCTGGGATATCCTGAGATGGTGTTTCCTACTGATCTCAAAGGTTTGGTCAGAGCTGTGTGGTGACACACGCATCAGACTCGAGTAAGATGAGAAATCATAAACCTCAAACCGTGATTTTTATCCACAGCAACGTTAGCACTGTTGGTCAGTACGAGGATTTCAGGGAAAAGAGAAAAAGAAAATAACCGTTAAAATGCTGTATCATCTCAGGTGGAAAAGTGTAGGAGGCTGGAGCCAGCTAAGTATAGCTTTCATCTATCGGCTTTTTATGTCTGTTCCATTAAAATATGATTTAATTATGGATCGACCCAGGGTCTAGCATAGTAAAACTATCATTACCTTCCTATGTGCATTCCTGAGTGATGCTCTGGGGAAAGGTGATCAGAAACCTACATTCATCTGTAACGTAGACCATAGGAGGAGAGGAGAGAGTGATGATTACCAAGCACAGCGTGGCAGACGACAACAACAGTCAAAACCGCGTCTTTAAAAATGGAGCTGAGTGTTTTGTTTGAAGAGTGGCACACTGCAAGCCTAGAATCGGGTCAAAAGATGTTGAGAACAAAAGCCAAATGTGTCCGGATGCAGCTCCAGACCTGCCATGGGCATGCCACCTTGCAGCTGACCTTCACCGTGACCTTCTGTTGACCTTCGTGGGCAGATGGTACTGCAGAATGTGAGTCCCCATGTGGCAAGGTCTGGACCACAACCTTGCCACCACCAAGTTCAGAACCACCATCACATTCTATGCAGTTGTCATCGACCCTAGTGATTTCATTGTAGGGATTCTGAACCTGAGCCCCTCTTCATTAGTATCTTTTTGTTTGCTTTTGACAGAATTTCACATTTAAGGAAAAGCTGCAAGAATAGTACAGGTGACTCCTGAACATGGCTTTGAGCTGGATGGGTTCACTTTTCAATAGTCAATAACTACAAGCTGTGTGTGGTTGGATCCACAGGTGTGGAGCCGCAGATACGGAGAACCACGGAAGCTGGAGGACAGCCACAAGATAGGCAGGGGTTTTTGGCTTAGCAGAGTGTTGGTGCCCGTACACTCCCACGTGGTCAAGGGTCCTCTGGATAGAGTTCCCAACCTTCCCTCGCCCGGATTCACGAACGTTAACACTTTAGTGTGTGTTCTGTGCTCTGCTGTTCCTCTCTCCGTGTGTGTAAACACTGGGTTAGCCAAAAAGTTTCTTCCAATTTTTCCATGTTAGAGGCAAACTTTTGGCCAACCCAGCACACACACACACACAGTTTTTGACCATTGTGAATAAGATATTCCTTTGCCCCCAGATACTTCATTGTGTATATCCTAGACACAAATTGTTACATGACCAAAGCAAATTATCAAAATCGGGAAGTTAACATAGATACAATACTATTATTTACTTCATAGACTTTATTCATATATCACCTGTTATCCAAATAATGTCCTTTATGGCAATAAAAATTCAGGTCCATTCACTACGTTCTGTTATCATGCACTTTTTTGGTCCCTCTTAATCTAGTACAGTTCCTAATCTTGCTAGTTCATTATGTGGATGGTTTTCAAGAGTCAGATCAACTAGTTTGCGAATATCCCTCAAGTTGGGCTGATATTTGACTAATAAATTCTTATGATTAGTGTCAGTGTAAGTATTATTGGCAGGAATATTACAGAAGTGATGCTTGAGTTCCTTTTGCTTTTTCATATCAAGAAGTATGTTCTGAAAATTAATTGCTTTACTGGCAAGATTAACTGAGAACTTGGGTTAAATGGTGTCTACCAAGGTTCTCAAGTATAAAGTCATGTCAGTCCTTTGTAACTAATACGTACCTTGTGGAAAGATACTTTGAAGCCATGCAAGTAGTCTGTTATTCTTCAACCTTTCACCAGAGCATACAGCATTATCCTATTCATAATCCTTAACTGAGTCAATTATTAATTATGGTCAGTTGTCAAATGATGACTTTCTACACTTATTAGTTGGCTTCTTATTGTATGGACTTCCTGGTGGCTCAGGTGGTAACGAATCTGCCTGCAGTGCAGGTCTGGGTTCAATCCCTGTGTTGGGAAGAATCCCCTGGAGAAGGGAATGGCTTCCCACTCAGGTATTCTAGCCTGGAGAATTCCATAGACAGAGGAGCCTGGCGGGCTATGACTGAGCAACTAACACAACATGGTTTTTTGCTACTGTATAGAAGAGTTTTTCCCTTCCCATTCATTCATTCATTTATATCTGTATCTTTCCTGGTTCCTTATTTTATTCAATGGGTTATCATCCTTTACTACCATTATTCACTTTGATGCTCAAAATGTTCCATACTTGGTCACTGGAAACCACTGGTTCCTATGCTTTCTTCATAAATATTGTGAGCGCTTGTGGCCTATAATGGGCACTGGGCAGGGGTACAACAATAAAATAAAAATAATTAATAGTACAGTGCATTGGAAGGCAATGAGTATAAAATAAAAGAAAGATCAGCTCGCTTTCAGGGTAAGAATGTTGCAGTGACATTGCTCAGGCATGACTGGGGAAATGCCTTGTTAGTTACTGAAGGAAAGGGAGCAAAGGTCTGTGGGGCATGAGAGAGCTAGTTGTGGGGACATCTGAAGGAAGATTCCAGAGCAGGAGAAATAGCTCCACTTCCGTAAGTGGGGGGAAGAGGGCAAGATGTTGGCATTTTGAGTGGGGTTCCTCTGACTGCTGAGTTCAGCAGTGACCGTGATGGAAACACGAAAGCACTGCCAAGGTGCCTTCAGTTCCCATAGCTCGCATCCCAGTTCCCATAGCACTTCCAGTGTCTTCAGTTCCCATAGTACTCATCCTAAGGCATTGGAAATCCCCTTAAAGCACACATGTTGAGATAAGGGCAATCTATTGAATAAATTTTGGAGTAGGAAACAGCAACCCACGTCAGTATTCTTGCCAGGAAAGTCCAATGGACATAGGAGCCTGGTGGTCTACAGTCCATGGGGTTGCAAAGCGTCGGACACAACTGAGCATGCACACATGCATACGTTGAATGAAGCCGCCATCTGAAAGCACAGTTGCTGTAAGAATAAGACTCATAAAAAGGCAGGAGAAATGGGAGTTGAGGATTGAGAGGCAGAACCCTCACGCGTGGAGCACATACTAGGTGCTTTTTTGGCTTTACTTCTTTTAACTCCAGAACAGTCTTAGAGTATATTCTTTTTTTTTTCCTTTTTGGCCACACTGCACATCATGCAGGATCTTAAGTTCTCTGACCAGGGATCGAACCCACAACCTTTGCCTCAGAAGCACAGTCTTAACCACTGAACTCCCAGGGGAGTCCTCGAGTAGATGTTACGTGTTGTGAGAGGCAAGTGAGGCTCCACAGGGCTTTCCCTTCTACCACCCTGTCTGGTTTTCTTGACCCAATAAAGGTCAGTGGAGGGATGTGGTGTCAGAGACGGTGCCATGAAGCACATAGAAAGGACACGATAAAGTTCCTTTCCCCAACTTCTGTATTCTCTGCGGCTCCTCTGCTACTCTCGGTTCTCTCGCTGGTAACTCACCCGGGTTAGCCATGTGGGGCTTTCTGTCTTGCCAGACTCCCAGAGAAGAGGCCCCGTGCCCTTTACTAGCACCCTCTCCTGCCATGTGTATTTATTTGCTGTTTGGGGACATCAAAGCTAAAGAGATGGCAGAATTTTCCCCAGAACTCTCAGCTGCACCGCCAGAGCAGAAATTTGAATTCACAACCATGTTTCCATACAGTTGATCATTAAAGCCACCTGCTTATACAGACCTGGCTCTTAAATTATGGATCTTTTTATATCAGCATTCATAAACATGTACAGCATATATATGGAGAAGAGGCAGGGGCTGGTAACAAAATGAAAAAATTAAATAGCAAACATCTCATGCAACCAGACTTTTCATACACTAGTGTGTGTGTTGCACAGAGAGGCTGTTCATATTATGGTCCAGAAAATCACTGCTGTTATTAGTTCCCAGTTACTGGTAGCTCACAGCAATTTTAGAAGAATGTGTTGCCCTTTTTTTAACCCCTAGCAAGAGCATGAATACTTCCTTGGTGTATGTACTACTAGATTGGCCGAAAAGTTCATGGGGTTTCCCATAACATCTTATGGAAGAACCCAAACAGACTTTGCTGAACTCAATATGATGTGGGCAAACTTAAATGCCATCTACACCTGCCTTGCAAATCTTTGGTTTTGCCCAGTTATGAGCTTCTTCCCTCAGCCCTGTTGCGCCCAGACGTCCTAGGTCTGTATCCATGACTCTGCTTGGATGACATTTTTTTCCTGCATCTTCGTTTGGGACAGAGGACCAGCCATCTCCTAGCACCAACAGAGAAACACAGTGCGTCTGGCCACAGGGCTCAGGAGCTCCAGAAATCAGAAATCTGGGGTGACTTTGCCTCCATCTCTTTGGCTGACTGCTCTGTGATCTTATGTTGTTAATACCTGTGCACACAGGTGTGTGGAGCACTTTAATTACTATTTGTAAATCTCCCTGATTGCCCCAGATAGAAGGTGGCAGAAAAGGGCAAATCATTATTAATCACAGGGGGGAAAAAAACAGAGCGATTAAGTTTTGTTCCTTCCCCAGAGACAGACCTACACACACGGACACTGTTTTCACAGTAGGAGGATTAGACAAAAGTCTTTATTTCCTTTGCGCTTCTGGAAATGTCCAATGTCTGCTTAATGCGAAGTGCCATCCCAGGTCCCACCCAGGTTTCTACGTGCACCCTCTCCAACTCCTAATGCTGTTTTAAGTTATTACCGAAAGGCGCCTTCTATTCACGAGTGTGAGAGTTCATCTAATGAGCTGCTTTCAGTTCATTTGGCATTAAATAATTCCCCCAATTCCCATATGTTTGAACAATATGTTCAACAAGGGGGAATGCTTGTCTGAAAGCTATTAAAGTTCTTTGAGGAGCTTGTCCTCCGTCACTCATATGCACGCTAGCTATCCCTGTCTGTGAGGATGCAGGCAGCAATTACCCGGAAAACGTTCTAATGGCCGCTGGCAGGCATCCACGTGCAGACTGCCGCCTCGTGCTGGCTAGAGCCCTTACTGGAAATTCGCATTCAAGTCAAATCAAGAGTAGAGCATTCTAGGCTGTTCACAGAATATTCATGATTACTAATACCTGACTTTCCAGACCCACCCACCTCCCCCCAACTTGGCCTGCCCTACTTAGAGACATAAATGTATAAAAGGTATATTTTCCGTTTTGCCTATGCTTTGCCTGGAAGGGAAGAGCTGATGACTTTGGTTGCCTACGAGGAAGGCTGACTTTGGGGAAGGCAGCTTCCTGGGGAGGGAGGAAGACCCTGTGATGATGCTCAGGTCTGCTGTAGGTACAAGAGATGGAGATGCTCCTCCTTGCTTATCTGCCTTGACTTTTGTTGCAGCAGCAAATTATAGATAATGAGCTACAGGGTGACTGTGACTGACCAGAGAGGGAAGCAAGCAGTGTCAACAAAAGCAATTCAGAAATGAACATGTTAGATGTGCTCGTGGAAAACCTGGTTGTTAATACAAGACCCAAGAAAAGGTAGTATCTTTTAGTACTAACTTCATCCTGCTCTTTTGAAATCAGGGATGACATTCTTAAAGGCCCTTCCTCGGTAAGATGAGAGAAAGCTTAGGCAATAATACCAATCCTAGCTCTCATATCACATTGTTCATCTGAGAATCCTGAATTGCTTTACAGACTATATTCTGAATCAGGATATTTCTTACAAGCGAAAATACTGGGGAAAAAAATCAACTAGCTTTTTCTAAAACACATAGCAGTTAGGGGAAATGGGTAGACTTCTGGGTTCTCATTGATTGCTGTCCTATAACCCACCCCATCTTACTGTTTAGGGACAGAGATTAAAAACAAAAGCCACAAAAACGGAACAGGGAGGCATCCAGTCAGGTGGTATTTCCTTTTAGTCAAATTTCTTTGATCTGTTCCATGGCTCTGCCTTTTTGTTGTAAATTATTCACAATACAGGAAGATCTGAACACCAGGTTTAGGTAGAATGATTTTAAATTTATAGCTAAAATAGGAAAATATGAAAGATACATATTTATGTATTTGATTATATAGTTTATAACTGTCTACTGTGCCATCACTATAAAACTTGTGTATTTGCACATTGGCAGAAAATAAAATGTTTTTGAAACCAGAAGAGACATTCAATCCATATTCATTTGAAGTATTGCTTTGTTTACAAAAGTAATTTATTTTGTTGCTGACTAGCATTAAACGTATTTGTAGGAGGAGTTGTTGGGATTACCAGATTGGTCATTTCTATGACAGTTTTGGCTTTGGTCATTGATAATATCATCAACAAGAATAAGGATTCAGCAGCTGGTGTGTGACATGCCAGCCAGGTCTTTTCTTTCTTCTGTTCTGCCCTGTCTTTGTGAAGAAGCATTTGTCATTTTGTTTTTCAAAATCTAGATATGAACTCTAGGATCACCCTTAGTCTGTATGCTTGAGTGATTCAAGATAGATGTCTGTAGTCCTGACCAGGTGCCCTCCAGGAGGTGGTGTTCCCCAGGAGGGTGTCCCAGGAAGGGTTTTGCTAATAACCCGTGTAACTAAATTCTCATCCAGGTATCCCCCCACTCCTTTACATGTTTCTCTCTTTTATTCTTTCCCAATCGTACAGCCTCCAGTCGGATGGATCCGAGGTGCTCCTGAGCCCAGAAGTCACCTGTGGTCCCCCTGACATGATCGTCACCACTCCCTTCGCCCTGACCATCCCACACTGTGCAGACGTCAGCTCTGAGCACTGGAACATCCATTTAAAGAAGAGGACCCAGCAGGGCAAGTGGGAGGTGAGACCCAAGAGCCTTCCTTAAAAACAAACAACAACAACAACAAAACGGCTTTAGGGAGTTTGGAATGGACATGTCTACACTGCTATATTTAAAATGGATGCCCAGCAAGGACCTACTCTATAGCTCAGGGAACTCTGCTCAGTGTTATATGGCAGCCTGGATGGGAGGGGAGTCTGGGAGAGAATGGATACGTGTATGTGTATGGCTGAGTCCCTTCACTGTCCACCTAAAACTATCACAATATTGTTAATCAGCTATACTCCACTATAAAAAGCTTAAAAAGAAAAACACGCAGGGTTTAGTTTCCACCTGTGGAATGGAATTCACTTTACCTTCTCTTCACACAAGTCAGCTGTGAAACTGTGAGCATTTGCTTGTTTTTCAGGGGGTTGGTGGCCAGTATTTACAACAGCCTCAAGGTGTTGGCTTGGAGAAGGCAATGGCAGCCCACTCCAGTACTCTTGCCTGGAAAATCCCATGGACGGAGGAGCCTGGAAGGCTGCGGTCCATGGGGTCGCTGAGGGTCAGACATGACAGAGCGACTTCACTTTCACGTTTCACTTTCATGCATTGGAGAAGGACATGGCAACCCACTCCAGTGTTCTTGCCTGGAGAATCCCAGGGACGGGGGAGCCTGGTGGGCTGCCGTCTATGGGGTCGCACAGAGTCGGACACGACTGGGGCGACTCAGCAGCAGCAAGGTGCTGGCTGGTTGTGTGTGTGTCACGTGTGTCGTAATGGGGAAAAGCAGCCAGAGAGGATGTGAAGCTTTTTCCTGTGATTTAGAATACAGCTGTCATCACCCTCACAAGCATGTTCCCCTGTGCACCTGCCCTTCGTGCATGAGACTGCGACTCCTGCCTTGGTTCCCAGGCCATTTCCCTGTCCCAACTGACTTTCCCTGTGGCCTCTGTGGGAATTAGGGAAGAGGCCCAGGGTAAGCCAGCTGTGTCCACAAAAGGAATCACTATCTGTTTTTGCCAAAATAGGGATTGTAACAAATTTATATGGAAGTATTCAGGAACAGAGTAGCTGCTAGGTAGATGTGGCTGAATGAATTCATGCGTTAAAAATCATTTTGTCTTTCCCTGTGTATGTGAACGCATGTAAGAAACAGCACAAAAAAAAAAAAGAAAGAAACAGCATAAGGAGAGAAGAACAGAGACACACTGAGAATCCACAAGGAAAAAGTAAGGACAAGAGAGCCGGTCATAGCAAAGAAAGATTGCAGGGGGCTGGCTATTTTAAGTGAAACCTGATTTATCTGTCTGTTGGGGATTCCTTTGATGTCTGTCTGGGGTCAGTTTGCCTGAAAGCAGATGAATTATCCTGTTGGAACACAATGACCTGTTCCAGCTAGCCCTGGGATCTTACCTCCCAGGAGATGCTTCAGGAGAAGGAAGTAAAAGGAAAATCATGTTTCTTGAGGAGAAGAAAATTCCCAGTCGCTTCAGTGGATTACAGTTACCCTGCCCAGCTCTGTCTTAAAACTCTTCTTTGTTGAAAATGCATTCTGCTATTTATTCAGTTGTGATACAACCGCAGGGTAATTTCCAGGGATGTGAGGTTCCATAGGTTTTATAAAGGGGCTGGATTTGGGACGCTTTTTCATTACATCTTGCTTTGCCTTGATTTTTGCCACATTAGTTTTTCTTCCCAGCACTTCCTCACAGTCATTTACATCCAGACGGTGTTAGATTTACCCTCTATCAAATTGGTCACACATACCTTAGCAGGGAGGGTGAAATACTCTGATACAGCTTATTCAAACCATTCATTGGATGGTCCCTCATGCATGATTTTGATGGAGTGAAAAGAAGATAAAATATTTGAAAGAAAATAAACATTACCTTGAGGATATTGGAAGAGGTTTTCAGAAATAGACCTTTATAAAAAAGCATAAAAGTTTGCTCATTGATGTTAAGGTTCAAGGGTGTTTTTGTTTCGTTTTTTAATTTGGCCTTGGACAAATTAACCGAAAATTGTAGAGCTTTGAAAGTGATGTTTGTTATAACCTACTAAATCGAATTCCTACTCTGCACTGAATATAGCTGTTCCTTCAGCTCCTGATGTCAGCAGTTATTTTGATAAAAGAAAAACATTTAACACCAAGGAAATGAGTTCAATAAAAATATTCTGAAAAAAAGATGTTATGTCCTTGCAAAGTGACTGTTAAATCACATTGTGTTTCCCAAGCTGAGAGAACTCAAGACGCCTTTTCCCAACAGGAAGTGATGTCGGTGGAGGATGAATCCACATCCTGCTACTGCCTGTTGGACCCTTTCGCATGTCACGTGCTCCTAGACAGCTTTGGGACGTACGCCCTCACCGGGGAACCCATCACAGACTGTGCCGTGAAGCAGCTCAAGGTGGCAGTTTTTGGCTGCTTGTCCTGTAACTCTCTGGACTACAACTTGAGGGTCTACTGTGTGGACAACACCCCTTGGGCATTTCAGGTCAGCCTTTTCTCTAGTTCCTCTTGTGGTGTCAGGAGAACGTGGGGTTTCCTAAAGATCGGTGTCAATAGAGAATCTGATTGCGGAGGGCAATTCTGGACAATGAACCCACATCACTGGCTCAATGGGGATACCTGTCTCGAAACAGGAACTGTGTGTGCCCATTGATGTGCTGAAGGTACAATGAGGTACTTGGCACTCAAGAAAAGAGGAGGGGTAAACTAACAGACAATATGGTGTGCTAAATGAGAAAACTGACTAGAAGGGTACGCATAATTCAGGAAGCAGAGGCCCAGTTGCAAGAGAGAAGTCTTTAAGGATCCTTTGGGAACCCTTCTTGGAGGAATGAGATCTGAGACCTAAAGAGGAAGGGATGCCATGTCCAGAGAGGAGAATGGCATGAACCACAGGAACAAGTTATTTGATGTGCAGCTGAGCAGTGAGACGAGTGGTTGGGTCACCTGAAGGTCATAGTTCAGGGACAACAATTATAAATCATCCCTCTCAGTAGGTAGTCCCATGACATCCTGAACACACAGTCTGTTTTTAGGTTTATTAGGGCAGAGATGGTTCCTTTCCATTTTTGCTCCTTTTAATCACATATGATCCTTTTTGAATTAGCATCTCTCAAAGAGTACAGGTTTATTAATAGTAGCAAAAATAATGCAGAAGTGCCTGTGTAAGCTCTGCCTGTATATAAATAGCATAGCTCTCCTGATGCACCTCATCCCAGTCCCAGCTATTCCCGTTCTGAATCGTTAAGCCCATTATGCTTTTCCACAGTAACTACCTTTTAAGAGACTGAGCTGGAAATCTCATGCTTACCAATGGAAGAGAGAAGATGACTTGAATCCTGAACATAAGCCAGTAAAGGTGACGCAGCACCAGCTTATGTGCCCACATTCTCCCTGTCTCTTAAGTAGCAGAGGCCATTATAAAGGGCGTGCTTCAGTATCTGACTGTTCACAAGAGAGCTTTCTCATGAGGGGTGCCTTTTAGTCAAGAACATCAGTGTAAGCAGTTAAACCTCAACCTATGAATGACATCTTAAACTCTTCCTCTGCTTTTTAGACCCTATAATAAGAGGATTTCTCCAAGATAAAAATACCTAACGGACAATGAATAATCAAAAATCAACTGACGTATGATATCACTTATATGTGTAATCTAAAAGCATGACACAAATGACTTCATCAACGAAAGAAACAGACAAGGAAAACAGGCTTAAAGCTGAAAGGGAGGCAGCAGGGGAGAGATTAGGAGTTTGGGATTAGCAGACACACACTATTGTATAGAGGATGGATAAACAACAAGGTCTGCCTATATGGCACAGGAAACTGTATTCCATATCCTGTGATACACCACAGTAGAAAGTGAAAGTGATAAACCACAGTAGAAAGTGAAAGTGAAAATCACTCAGTCGTGTCCGACTCTTGGCGACCCCATTGACTATACAGTCCATGGAATTCTCCAGGCCGGAATACTGGAGTGGGGAGCCTTTCCCTTCTCCAGGGGATCTTCCCAACTCTGGGATCAATCCCAGGTCTCCCACATTGCAGGCGGATTCTTTACTAGCTGAGCCACCAGGGAAGCCCAAGAATACTGGTGTAGGTAGCCTAAAACCACAATAGGGAAGACTATAAAAAAGAATGCATCTATGCATATATCTGAAGAACTATGCAGGACAGCAGAAATGAAGCCAACATTGTGAATCAACTACACTTCAAACAGGAAATTAGCTGAGGTGACTACCACCACTGAATAGTTAGTTGTAAAATGCGCCATCACACTATTTGGGTGTTTAGTAACTCAGGCAGATTTTGAAATCTCAGTAAACATGGAGGACTGGGGTGGATTTCCAATCTCCTGTGTCATATGGGTAACCCACTGCTAATTAGGGTTGCCCTGAGGATCTGTTCATCACAACCACCTTGGAATTAAGACCTCATAACCAGTTTGGATTTTGCTTTGAATAACACTCTCACTGCTAATGTATATACCAGCAAGTTAGACATTTGCCCAAGGAATTTCTAAATGACTTGCAGATAATGTATTTTCATTCCTACTGATTGCTACCAGATTCTAGAATAGCTCAGCTGTTCACAGATGAATTGCCGTGGGAATCATGAAAATGAAGCTCAAACCACAGCTTTTCAAACCGTTATCCATTCCTGTGGGTAGCAGATCCTTTTTAATCAATGCTTGAAAAACTGGCATGCTCCTGCTAATTGAATATAAATGTCTTTATTTCATTGAGAGGGACTTCCTAAAATTCTTTAGTTTTGCTGTAGAGAAATGTTTTCCAGTGGAGATACCTCTGGCCTGTTTGTCGGAATCTATTTACCTCCAGTGATTCCTTCTCTCTCCTATTATGTCAAATAAACCTGATTGTAGAGTTGAGTTGGGTTGTACTTGTTATTGACAGGATGTTTGTGACAGCTGTCATGAGCAGCAAAGGCCATGCTTTTCCCCTGGGGTTCTGAGAGATCACCAGGCTTGGCTGAATAACTTTTCTGGCCTGAATCTGGAAAGATTAAAACATAACTCGTAGCTTTTCTAAACACAACCATTCACTGCCTGGTCTTAGTCTCTGAGTTTTGTGCAAGAAAGGAATCTTGCTTTATGGGTGTTTATCTTGCTAAGTGAACATGTTCACAACCTTCTCCCTGAGTTCATTTAAACTGCCTTCATATCCCAAATCATTTATGTCATATTTTTCATGGCTTCATGTGTGGTATTTAGTTAGAGGGAAATATATAATTACAAAGCCATTAAAATAATTCCACTTGAAGAAAGCCATAGCAACAGTCTAAAAGACTTCACACATTATTATTAGCTCCCCCCAACTTTAGTGGTGTGAGCTGAGCATCTTGTATGCAATGATGAGTCACCTGCTATAACTCTAATAGAAGCCTAACTTCTTAGTCAAAATTCACAGGTAGTTTTTTCATTAAGCATTTCTGCAGAAATTGCCTACCCTGGAATTTGCCTCAGTTATCACTGTAATGAACATGTTTGTCATGATTTGGAAAGGGAGGCCAGCGTGGCTCTGACACTTTCTGTCTTTATTGTAGTGCATCTTTCATAGCTCAAAGAAGTGAAAAAATCTGAGCCCGGCCAGAACTGGGCTTGTAACCAAGAAGGAAGCCTAGTTAAAAGGGCATGGTTGCATTTTCATGTCCCTTCCATCTCCCTGGGAAACTCTTGTTACTGTTCAGTTACTAAGTCTTGTCCAATTCTTTGCAGCCTCATGGACTGCAGCACGCCAGGCTTCCCTGTCCTTCACTATCTCCTGGAGTTTGCTCAGACTCATGTGCATTGAGTCAGTGATGCCATCAATTATGTCCCCCAATTATGTAAATGCTCACCCTCTCACTGGAAATCCTTGGAAGAAGGGCAGCTTCTAGACCCAACTCTCCTGTCTTTGTAGAACTAGGTGGGTACCTGGCCAGATAGTGGCCCCACCAAAAAGAAAAAATAGAGGATTTTAATCAAACACACACTCTTCATTTTCAGCCAGGCCTCCTTCTCTTCTGGGCTTCCCCGGTAGCTCAGTGGTAAAGAATCTGCCTGCCAGTGCAGGAGACAGGGGTTCAATCTGGGTTGGGAAAATCCCCTGGAGGAGGAAATGGCAACCACTCCAGTATTCCTGCCTGAGAAATGCCATGAACCAAGGAGCCCAGCGACAGTCTATGGGGTCGCAAGGAGTCAGACATGACTTAGCAACTAAGCAACAACGACAGCCTTCTCCTCTGCCCCCTGCAAGGCTGCTATGCTTGCTTCCCATTTGCTCTGAGGATATTTCATCCGAATCCTTGTAGCAATTTCTTTGAATGACAAAAACAAAATACCTCATGCACCTTGGTAAGACATAATTAATTTAGTTTCAGATATTTGAAGATACGTTAAATCTAAAACCATCTCTATAGAAAATGAAATCAGGTCAGATAAGCTTTATTAAAAAATAATAATAAATGCCATCTGCCCGAAGGTGAGAAAGGGACCAATGACTTCCTGCTCCTGTGTTTCTGTAATAATTAGAGCTGCGATTTTATGTTTGTGTGTTTGACATTGCTGCTTTTGATGAATTCAAACCAGAGGTTGCAGAATGGTGATTTATTTTCAAAACTGTAATATGCTAACACTTAAATTTCTGTTATCGTGTTTATGTTACGTTCTCTCTCCCCACACACACAAGTTCAAGCAAACCTTGACAGAGGAAAAGCAGGAATTAAGCACTTGCCATATCTTAGGGGGGAAAAAAATAAAAAGAAAAAACCGTTGCTTCCAGCACTCCTCTGCAGTACCCCCTTGGTCCTCATTACTTACTTGGCATTAATGTGGATTTAGAATCTAATTTCAAAGGATTTCCTCCAGATATAGTTCTTGTGTTTATCAATAATGCAACCTTGGGAAATATTGTTCACGTACAGCATTTAAAGGAAAACACCACGGCGACATCATTTCTGTATGTGTATGTGTGTGCTTAAGTTCAAACAGTTTTGTCTCATAAATATGTAAATTCAGCCTGCCTGCTTTAGTATCCCTGAAGCACACCTGAATGTTGCTGCCTGTCTCATTAAATCAACATAAACGGCTCAGTGAGACACACAGCACAAGTTTCTCCTGGCCACAGCTCCCAGCCCTGGATGACTAGCAACCCCCAATGTGACATGATGGAATAGAGGAGATAGAAAAACCGCCGGCCACAGCCTGTAGGTACATTTCATATACAAGCAACCGGCCAGACCCTACTTTCTAATTTAATTAACACAGGTGTCAATTTAACAGTAAATCCCCAGAGATTTAACAAAAAATCCTTGTCATATAGGAGGCAGAAAGAATCAGATGGATATCAGACTCCACTCTTGGGGTGATTCTTCCATGTGAATGACTCAGAAGTAGCTCAATACAGCTGTTAGTGCCACTGATTCATCTCAAACCTGGCTGGATATGAGCATCATCTGAGAAGCATTTAAAAACACAGATGTCTAGGCCCAGCCCCCAAGCAAAACACAATCGGTTAAAGGGGTGCAACGGGGAGTTATGGGTTAAATGCAATTTCTCCTATTTGGAGAGAGTTTTAAAGTTTCTACTCTGAAGCCAGTTATGCCTTTACAGATACATCAACACGGTGATTAGTTCATTATTGGGTTTCTTTGTTTTAATAATTGTTTTGTTACACAATAGCTTATAATTGCTTAATATTTTATACAAGATTACAAGACGCTTAATTGTATGTAGTTGGTTCATATGGGGGGTTCAATATGTGGAGATTAAAGTAAGCAAGCTAAAAAACAAAAGCAAACATAAATCATGGTTGTATTTAAATAGGGGCCCTAAAGGAGAAATCTTTAAGGGGTATCATTTTACTCAGTGATAATTATAAATAGATATCTATTTTAAATGGGTTGCCATGAGGCGCTAGGGGTAGATAATCCACCTGCCAATGAAGGAGGTGGAAGAGATGAAAGTTCGATCCCTGGGGGTTGGGAAGATCCCCTGGAGAAGGAAATGGTAACCCACTCAAGTATTCTTGCCTGGAGAATTCCGTGCACAGAGAAGCCAGGTGGGCTACAGTCCGTGGGGCCAGAAACAGTCAGGCATGACTGAGCAACTAAGCCCATCCATTTAAAAAATGCTTAATATCCTCCATTCTGCATCTCAGGAATGGCTTAGATAGTATAAATAACCCTAGGGCAGAAACAGATTGACTTAGGTCATCTTTACATGTGTCTCACACCAATGAAAAATTACTTATGGGACAGTGTTAATAACCGTCTGACCTTCACATGACTCTTAAAAAACCAAGTATAGTATAGGAAAATGCAGGGAAATCTCACAGAAAAAAATACTAGACCGTATAACCAACAAGGACCTCCTGTATAACACAGAGAACTCTGCTCAATGTTGAGTGGCAGCCTGGATGGGAGAGGAGTTTGGGGGAGAGCGGATGTGTATGTGTATAGCTGAGTCCCTTTGCCATCCGCTATCACAACGTTGTTAATTGGCTATATTCCAATATAAAATAAAAATTTAAAATACTCGACCATGAGCAAGTATCATATACAGTGGTTCTGTCACTAACCCGTGTGACTGTAGGCAAGTCACTTTCTTCAGGGTGCATCTCCATGTTTTCCTCTGTAAATAATCAAGTTTTAAATCACTAAGCACCTTAAATTCCCTTCACGTGGGATAATGCTACGTTGTTTGTAAATATTAAAATAACCTAGCTCTACACCAAGTAATGCATGACCTTGAACAAGGCACTTCATCTCCTGACCTTGGTTTATTTCTGTGTACTTTCAGGCATTAAAGAACAGGGTGCACCTCAGAGCGCCTAGCCAAATATATCAGTACTTTGACAAGTCAACACTGCTGTTACTTCATGGCTTTAATATGATTTGAATAAGCAAACTTCATATTTGCCCCCTGATTCTAATCTTGCACTAGAATGGCAAAGAAAGAAGTTAGTCTGTTACCATGCTAATGATTTTGTTTGGCTGTAAATAAGCCCAAGTGAAAAACTGAAGCTTAAGTGACTTGCCGAAGACTACACAGAAATGGGATTAGACACCTGTGCCTTCCATTTTTGGTTTACAAGATGAATGCTCTCTTGAGTATATGTACCCTCCAGAAGATTCCCATGCTCCTTTAAACCCAATGACATTAAACAAAAATACAAGTCCTTAGCATGGTAAGGGAGAATTCATGACTTGGCTCCTACCTTGTATTTCCCATCATCTCCAGCCACACTTTCCACCGTAATCTTCTATCCCAGCGTGCCTTTGTGGAGAGTCCACTCAGTGTCTGGAATACTCTCCCTCCCTTTCCCATGAGTAGCCCCTGTATTTACTTCTAGGTTCAGTTCAAATGTCACTTCTCTGTTAATTTCCTGAGTCATTCCCTGGCCTCTCTGCCCATCTGGGTTAGGCACCTTCTCTCTTGCCTTAACCTTTGGGAATATACATATCTGTAGTACTCAGATACTATCTTATACTCATATGCTCACTGTTCTAACCCTCTCTCTAGACTATGAGCTCCTTGGTGTTTCATTTCTGTTCACCCAGTGCCCAGCTCAGGCATCACTGCTGGACATTCAGTAAATCTCCAGAGAGGGGACAGAGACCAGCATCTGTAAAGCCCTCAAGTCAGCATCTGGTATTAATTCTGTTTCCCCCAACCCTGCCTCTTTCCTTGCACTGTTTGCAGCCCCCATTAGACACTGGCCACCCTGCTATTATGTCTAACACTTAGACGCACAACATAATGAATTACCTAGTACTGCCCGGTCCAGGGTAGTAATTGTCAACCACATGTGCATATCTACACTTAAATTAATTAAAATCAAACATTTAGTTCCTTAGTCACTCTAACCACTCTGGCTAGTGGATACCATATTAGAACACACAGATGTGAACCTTTTCCATCACTGCAGAAAGTTCAGTGCTGACTTAGGGCCCCAAGCACACCCCTCCCACCCCAGGAGAGCTGGAGAAGATGACACTGGAATGGGCCAATTTAGTCCTGAGAAAAGACACTGGCCACCTATTAATAATTTATGTGTACATGAAGGATAAGAGCTGGAAAGCTGCTTCTTAGAAACATTTTTATTAATGTTAAATCTATACACAGACAAGAGATGGGAAAGATAACTTCTGAAGATGTTTTCACTCGCTGATAATTGAAATTTAAGTTTTATTGTATTTATAAGCCTAGCTGCCTTGCTTCTTACAATCTTTTTTAGACTCTGGGAAGATTATAGGCCATAATTAAAGGATTTCAGTTTTCCTATTTAGCCTAGCTCTGTAAGGAAATTTTAAGTCAATTAATGGTGATTTTTAAAATGAGGATTTAGGAAAATCTCTTATCTCCAGAAACGCTGAGAACCTCACCTCCCCTGCCCCACAGTAGTTTAACATTTTGTACAGTTCTTATCTGTTCTTCACTTGTCTTATCGATAGGATTCTAAACACCACAAATTTGGAACCAATTAAATGGTTTTCTTAGAATGTATGTGAATTGTGTTTATATGAGATATAATTATAAAGATTTCTCAGTAAAAGATAAAGGAATATTTGTCTCAGGAATTTGATTTTTTTTTCTTCTGAGATGAAGCTGACTTGACTACTTATTTTTTCTCAGCTTTGTGGCATAACTTCCATGAATGTTGCTACAAATAAACATGATACATGCACTCTGCATTTATTTTGAACTAAAGGAAAATACTCTGATGCTGGGAGGGATTGGGGGCAGGAGGAGAAGGGGACGACAGAGGATGAGATGGCTGGATGGCATCACTGACTCGATGGACGTGAGTCTGAGTGAACTCCGGGAGTTGGTGATGGACAGGGAGGCCTGGCGTGCTGAGATTCATGGGGTCACAAAGAGTCGGACACGACTGAGCGACTGAACTGAACTGAAAGGATACATACTGGTTGATGCCTGTGTTGGGTAGCAAGAGAACCATAGTGGAGAGGGGCTGTGTCTCCCTTTCTCATGAAATAACATGCTGGGTCAGGTTAAGTACAAATACATCCCTTGATTATGGTGACAGCAAGATGAAATTCACACAATGGTGGAAACTCAACAGTTATTACAGTTTGCGTGGGGCAAAGGAGGTCTTCTAGTTTTAAAGACAGTGTATATAAAAGCCTCAACAATACAATAATGAAGAACAATTGTTTCTTTGTGACCAGATCCTTATTTCTCAGCAGCCTGTAGCCCTTAGCCCTGACCTTGCAAGGATAGAAGGGTTTAAAAGTAGTGTGTGTCCATCATGCTGTTGCCTATTTCTGGGAGACACCTGGGAGGGAGCATACCTATCTATGGAAGGAAAATGTGGAGGAAATTGTGTGCTTTATTGCTGCGCCTCTTTTCTTTTTCTTTTCCTGTAGGAAGTGGTTTCAGATGAAAGGCATCAAGGTGGACAACTCCTGGAAGAACCAAAGTTGCTGCATTTCAAAGGGAATACTTTCAGTCTTCAGATCTCTGTCCTTGATATCCCCCCATTCCTCTGGAGAATTAAACCATTCACTGCATGCCAGGTACTGGCCAAGTGGCTTTCCAATAGGAATAGATTTGCTTTAACCAGCAGGCATATCTCACACCCTAGTAAGGGTACTCCTGACTTACCTCCTCCTTTAAAACTATGGATTTCATTTCAAAACTGTCACAGATGTGTAACTGTTTGGACCACACCCAGGGAAACCTATTGTCATAAATCCATCTATTCCTAACAAGTGGGGGAAAAGGTGCTTGCATGTCAGGTAATACGATATTTATCCTCTCTCCTGTTTAAATCACCACTCAGAATAGGTTGAAGAAGGTCATCTAACAACTTAGAGCAAGATTTCTTTGTGGATTTGTTTTAATTCATATCAGTTCATTATGAGACAGTTTTTTTAAGTCCTGTTCACCTATAGAATGAACTGGATATTAGGGAGAAACCTTTTAAGGGTGATCATTTTGAGTTGTAGAGAGCTCTGGCCAGCCAGGTGGGATCAAGAGATTTTGTCCTAAATAGATGAAATGCTTGCTGTCAAATGAATTGAGCAAGATGGGAAGAAGAAATCACAAATTGAGAAACAAAGAAATAGTAATGCCTCTTAGAATATTTTTATGTAAAAATATTTATGTGTCATCACTCATATACCTCATTATTAGAGACTTAAAAAAATTTCAGGATGACTTAAGAGTCTCTTTGGATCGTGTTAAGGAATTTTTGAATAGTTGCTTAGCATGAAAAGATATCAACTTGTGACCTTGTCACTGAATTCAATGAAAATTTTCCGTGATAAGCATTGTTATCAGAAGCAGCCAACTGGTCTACCATTGTTTCTTAAGCCAGAGTCATCTGGGCTTCAAGAGACAGGACGTTTCCTTAACTCTGGAGCTTCTGAGAGACTGATACTGATCTGGACTCACAGGAGGCTTTCACGCTTCTCTGTTCTGCCCATCAGCATAACTTGTAGAGCCCTGTGGGTTTTTTAACCTATCTTTACAGCATTCATTAAAAAAAAAAGAAAACATGCACAAGATATACCAGCTTGTCAGAATGGAAATCAGTCAAATCTCAAAGAGAAAAACCTTGGCCATTCCATGAGAGTTAGATGAAAGTTGCACCATCTCTGCTTTCTACTTCTGATGTTCAGAATTTTCTAATCAAATAAGGCCATATTTTTCTGTTTACTTTTCAGACCTGTTATTACCTCAGGAGCTGCCCCTCTATGTATAGTTTTAGTGCATTCAAAATAAGTATCTCTCTCAGGGCCCTGAACAATTTTTTTGGATATTTAACATATTTTCTTATGGAGAGAGGTTTTCTATGAATAAATGTATTATTTATGATGTTCTAGACCTAGATGTCTCTGTTTCCCAGAAAGCAGTATTCAAAGTTTGCAGTCCAAATTGAACTTCAGGGCATTGTTAAAACAACTCCTGATAGTCATGCAAATTCCTCTGTCTTAATCTTTATTTACGGGCATTGCTTCCCTGGATCTAATGCAAGTGACTCAGCCCAAAGTAACTATGAAGTTTAATGCTTGCAGATAAAAAAAGAAATCAGATAAATAATTATAACCTCTCAGGAGCACTTAAACAACACTTCCAACACCAGGGATTCAGTGAAAGCCTCAGGTAGAAAAGACTTGGAGGAGGGCAATGCCTGCTCACCCTGGAGGATGCAACAGGGCCAGCCAAAGCCAAAGGGCGCTGGCTGGCAAGGAAACACAACCAGCTTCACTGTCAGGGTGGGTTGGATTGCATAGAGGTTGTGAACATGTATAAATATTTGACTTCTGTAATTGAGCTTAATTTGAAAGAGTCGTGGAAAGCTGAAAAACAATTTAATTTTCTCTGCATCAGGCAGCTTGCCACCGAGGTTTCATTTCCACTTCATTTTTCTTTCCCACAAATGGCTTTCTGCTCTATTCTTCCTTTCTTCTCGCCACCCTATCACCAGTTTCTTTACTCCTGTGATCACTGAACTCCCCCAGTATTTGTGACTACATATTGTGCTTGGCATAATGGCCAGGTTGTGTCTGCTCCAGGCATCAGATGCATACACTTTGGGGAGGCTTTGCGTTCAGCCTGCTTGAACCTCATGGAGAGCATCACGTGTGCTGACAAACTGGGCGAGGACAATAGAGAATGGCTTTTGATTTGGCTTAGTGGACAGGAGCTCACAGAGCTCTACTGCAGAGAAAGAAAACCCCACTACTGCTGACATCACTTATAGGTCTCTCCTTCACCTGGTAAATGTCCCCATCATCTTCCAAGTCAGTGGATAGGAGGGTTAGAGTTATTGGTATGCCTGGTATCCCTGTCTTCTTATTCCTGTCTCCCTTTCTTTAACTTCAAAACAGCCATCTAGGAATCGACATTTTCCAATTGGTACCCAAAGCTGACTCTCTAAGAAACCTTTTTTTTTTCCCCATCTGGGCAAGGTGGAATTTCCCAGGCAGGGTGGCATCCAGTGCATAAAATGTTAATAACTGCCCTATGAGACACCAACCGAGAAAAATTCTTAGAATGATGTGAGGTTCGGATTAGGTTTAGAGCTACATGATGAGAGCCTACGTATAGGAGGGCCAACTAGATTTTAAATCTTGCTGGTTTCAATTCTGGAGGATGACAGTTTATGAAATGCTAGGGTAGAAACCTTATTGCTTATGAAACAAGGTAGGATGGATGAAAGGGAGGGGCACGTGAGGTTACAGGAGTTCTTAGGAGACCTGGTTACCATAGCACCCACTAACCTTGATTCAAAGAAAGAAAGTGACCCACAATGCTGGTCCTTCCAAAATAAACAGTTATGCCTAAGACTCTACCACAACAAGTGAGATACACTGTTGTCCCCTTAGAAGACTCAACCACCCTCCTCGGCATGGAAATAACTCTGCTCCCAGCAGGCTCCTGGGACCTGAGAGCTCCTGAATCATCGTATCCTCTCTTCCTTGCAGACTGTGGGGGTAGAGAAGCTGTAAAATATTATAAAGCTGAATCTAATAAAATATTCATTTATTTTTTAAATCCTACAGAACACCAAGCCAGGCTGTCACCTCCGCAGGATGAAAGCAGCTGTCTTACAGCATGCTGTGTGTCTTGGAGAACCCAGTGTCTGTCTCCTGCTAGGATACGATTTACATTCTCTCCATCTGCTAGGAAACTAATTATAATGGGACTCAAAAAGAAAACATTTCCGGAATTCTTTAAACACACATAACTTTGCTACACTTTGTCCTCTAGTATTACTTTCCCCAGAATTCCTCTCAGCTCAGTGAGCATCTTGGTGTTTTGTTTTGTGTTTTTTTTTTTTTGGAGGGGGGAGAATAAATGAAAGCAAAGATGATTGCCCTGGAAACACACTAACCACAGTGCTTTTATTATTTTTAAATGTTTTGTTGAGCACCGTTGGCAGCTGCTACTCAAGTCAACAACAAAAATATTCTTTTGACACAGTCTTAAAATCAGATTTTTTTAATGTTTTGATGGTGTGCAGTAGAATGGAAAGAAAAGCAAGAGGCATTTTTGTTTTGTTTGTTTGCCAATTCTCATGTCTTTCTACAAGAAAAGATTATGTCTGCACTGGGTCCTTCCAGTGTTCTCAGGAGAAGATACACAAAATTTAGCAAGCGACACAACAGAAGATACTTTTCAACACATCATCAGCGCCATCCATTTTTTCTTTTTTTTAACAAAGATAGTGTTACCAAAGATTCAAAGCCACCGCAGGAAATGTAGGTTTGTTGAAGAGCTGGACCTTGAATTCAGCTCTATCTCGTTCTGAAGTCCGAACATTTATATTACACTGTAATGGTTCAATTTCAGTTTTAGAAAACAGAGACCTCTGTAGTTAGCATAGTTAGGCAAAAGCACCTTATTTAGGCGAAAGCGTCAATGAACCATGGAGCCCTCTGTTATGCTTATTTTCACTGAAGAAGGGAATGAGACTGAGTATAAAAATGTAACATATATTCACCACCATGCATTAAATAGATAGCCAGTGGGAAGCTGCAACTGAACTCCAATGAATTTTTAAAATGCACTGATCTGGAGACGAGAGCATTTCAGGGCTAGAAGATTGAGGCTGGACAGAAGCCCTTGAAGGCCTGGCAGGGGGCTGTGTTGACGACGGCAGGCATCCTGGGGCCATTCTTGTCCCCCAGGCAAAGGGATCGTGTGATGAAAGCAGAGTTTCCAGGTGATGTGGTGACATCAGTGATTCCACTCGTGATTACAGGCTCTTCCCTAAAAAATACCAGTCAACTGCTTTCTGCTTCCATCCCAGTCAAGCCCCAGCCCTCTCATTAATTCTGTGTAGTAGAGACGGAGATGGGAGGCTTGGTGAGCGGGCTACTCCAGTTAGCTATGATGAGACCAGAGAAGGGGCTCACACATGGAAACAGAAAGATTATAGAAGGACAGTGAGAGAGATGGTGATAATCCGTTCATAAGAGGTAGACTTGGGACTGCCCAGGTGGTCCAGTGGTCAAGACTCCACACTCCCAAGGCAGGGGACCTGGGTTCGATTCCTGGTCAGGGAATATTCCACATGCTGTATGGTGTCTCCCCCCACCCCCCCCAAAATGGTAGACTTGTTTGAGAAAGGAAAGGCCAACTGAAATTATTTGTGCTGATTGGGGTATAATGTCAGTGATGGCTGTTAATAAAATAAAAACCGGAGATGTAGCTGCTAGAGTCCTCCAGAGAAATGGCAACTGGGCGTATATGAGCAGATGAGGATTTCAAGAACTCAATCAATGGAGAGAGAAGAGCTGAAGGCTGAGATAAGAAGTAAGAGTTACCCTGGTTTGCTGAACCAGGACGCAGCAGGAGTCAGATTAGACAGCAAGGAGAAATGGCGGACCGTGTATAGTATAGAAGTATCTGGTATAGAATTTGGTCCAGCTGGACAGTCATTTTTGAGTGTTTTAGGGAATGACTTCCTCTCAAGTTTGCTGGGAGGCCCACCAATCAGGCTTCCCTGGTGGCTCAGAGGGTAAAGGGTCTGCCTGCAATGCAGGAGACCTGGGTTCAATCCCTGTGTTGGGAAGATCCCCAGAGAAGCAAATGGCAACCCACTCCAGTACTCTTGCCTGGAAAATCCCATGGACAGAGAAAGCCTGGTAGGCTACAGTCCATGGGGTCGCAAAGATTTGAACACACACTGAGCGACTTCACTTTCACCACCAATCAGCAGTGCTCTCTGTTGCTAGGAGGGAAAGAGAAGAGCTCATAATTAGGTCTCTGTTTAGGAAGAAAGTGGGAAAGAGGTACCATTCACTGGTTCTGTGCTGCTGTCTTGCTGGTATATGAGCAAGCTGTGCCCCAGCCATGGGTTTCCTTGGTGACCGTTAGCTTCATGCTTCTCCCAGCATTTGCCCTACAACAGCCTCTCTGTGGGAAAACACTAGTGAACCTTCTGGCATACCCAGCTCATCTCAATTTCTCAAAAGACTACTTCCAACCCACTGGTATTTCAGTGGAGAATGGTTTGGGTCAAGAAAAAAATATTTTAATCAAGGGATTGATGTGCTTATAAAACCTTTGGAAAACCTGGGAGAGCCAAAGTCAGAGAAAGCCTCCAGAGATACAAGGAAATCAGCAAGTTCCATGATTTTGGGAAACCACCACAACCCTGAAGCAGACAGTTCTCAGAAGCCCCTGCAAACCTGCAGAACCCTTGAGGTTTGCTTGCTAGTACCAGAGGAACAGAAACCATGTCTGCTCCTTCCCTTCCTTCCAAATTTAAAACAAGGTACCTCTCATTGGCAGAATGGAAATGTGAACTCCTTGCTGGCGAGGGCCGTGAAATGTAGTTTTCAGACTTCTAGTTCTCTCTGTGTAGGGAGAACTGAGGATGGGAGAGAGTTGCCTTCTTCCTAATGGCCCACATTCTGCACAGGGATAAAGTCAGCTGCAGCGTCAACATATAGACCTTTGAGTCCTTAGTCCATTGCCTTTCCCTTGCTTCAAGTTTAAGAACAAACAATTGAAACAACACACCTGCATCCCTTGCTGGGATGTGTGGCAGGGGTTAATGCCTGATTTCTTTCTCTCATATTTCCCAAAACTGGCTTCCTATACTCAAGTCTTCAACCATCTAAACTCCATCTCTCCCTGCTGATCCCCCCTAGCAAGTACCCAGAAATCAGGATCTTTGAGACTTCCTACAGAGAAAAAAGAAGAAACTTGAAAGTGTATAGCTTGAAGCTCAGGGATAACCAGGGAACTCTTGGTTCCTTAAAGTGGGTAAATTGAATTCTAAACATGGCTTGTAGTCTTGTAACTCCTGCTGACACCATCACCAGTCACATTTCAGAGAATCAAAGCTCCAGACTTGATCCATCTTTTTCCACCTTTCAGCATCAATATTGGAGAAAATTGTGTGTGTAGTGACAGGTAAAAGAGCAAATTAATGAGTCAAGGGAAAGAGAAAGAAGTGAGATGCAGTTTACTATAGGCTGGGAATACGAGGTCATTGCCAAGGACCACAGCCTGATTCCAGCAGGAGGGAAAGACTTTCTGGTAGACGGAAGAATATCAGTGACTGACTGACCTTCGCTTCACATTAATATAAACCCACATTCCCGAGACAGTTGGTGGCCAGCACTGGCTGGTCATGGGGAAAGGAGGAATATAGGTCTTATAACTTCCCCCCACCCTCATTTAGTGAAATGGCTTTTGCCACGCGATTGTAAGTCCCTGTGAAGTGGAGACCAGACCTAAGTTCTTACTCTTCCTTTATTGTTTACCTAGTACAGTGTCTGGTTACTAAAAGGCATTGTACATATAACTGTAGAGTGGATGAAGTGAATGAATGAGGAATTGACAAGATAGATTGTTCTGGGCTAACCTGTTGTGTTTGTGTCTCTGGTGTGTGTGTGTGTGTCTGTGATCCTATAGTAGGTGTCTTTTTCTGGTGTGTGAGTGAGTGTGTGTGTGTGTGTGATCCTGCAGTAGGTATAATTTTTATGCTGGATATATAGCAATATTATGCTTATACAGTTCAGCATGAGGCTATGGTATGGGGATAAGTTCTGGCCAGTCACTTCTTCATAATTTTCATGTACATGAGATGATAACATCCTACCCTGGGCTTAGGTAGCAAAGAGTAGGCTTCTACTAGGAATCCTCCCATAGGAGCCGTCTAAAGAATCTTTTGTCGTGGAAAAACATGGTGATTAACTTTTGATGGTCTTCTTTCTCATTGTGTGTGTCACCAAGTGAAATCTGAGCTCTTGCAGCGTGGTTTTGGAATTCGAATGTTATCAATTGGAATTGACATTAATTACTTTTGTGCTGCCTGGCATATGCTAGGACATTATTTCTACAACAGTTCCACCAGAGTCGCTCAGGCAATTATCTCTGCTGCCATCCCCATCATCATGATCATCCTAATTATTGTGATTAGGTCTGTCCTGCGCCCCGCTCCTCTCAGCCGGGCTCTGCACACCCCAGCCCTCTCTTCTCCCCTCTGTCCCCCACAGGAAGTCCCATTCTCCCGCGTGTGGTGCAGTAACCGGCAGCCCCTGCACTGTGCCTTCTCCCTGGAGCGCTACACGCCCACCACCACCCAGCTGTCCTGCAAAATCTGCATCCGGCAGCTCAAAGGCCATGAACAGATCCTCCAAGTGCAGACGTCAATCCTCGAGGTGAGTCCTTGGTCTCCAGGTCACTTGACCTGTTTCTAAAGCCCATTATATACCTATCTTAGTTGTGCTATATGTATACCATGAAAGAGATTCAAAATGCACTCACTCTTTTAATCCTCACTACTGATAAGGGAAAATCAACTTTTTCGCAAGCTGAAGAATTGAACTGGACCTAGAAACATAACCCATTAGAGCATAGGCTCTGCGAAGGGGCCTTTGGGGAAGGAACTGGTCCAGGGCTTTTTATACACAAAACCACAAGCAATTGAACAGTTCATGGTAGACCTGGAATCAGCTGAGATTCATTATTGAATTGAGACACATACCATAAGAAAACACAAGGTCACCATTGGGCTGCTTTTCTGCCAGTTCTGATGAGTTTCTGGAAGTCAGTTTCCCCGTCTGTTATTACATTTTCAAGGCTTTGTTTCCTTACTGTCTTATAATTTTTTGATACCTCCAGGATCAGGGTTCTACACATCCCCATTTCCATGAAGCCCAGATTTCATCAGTACAATAAGAGACAGGATGGATAATAATCTCACTCTCCAAAGTAAGGGCATAGTGCAAAAAGGGATAAGACCTTGTTCAGGGTCACATGACTACTCAAGGGCAGGGTTAGAATGGGAATCAGAGGAGAAGTCACTCGGGAACTTGTGCGCTGCCATGGCTTTGATTGGCCCTAAGCCACTGAATGACTCCATGGCTCTGAGCTTCAGCTGATTGAGTAGACTATGGCCTTCCCTCCTGAATGGGTATTTCAGCAGGGGAGAGTAGTTGAGGAGCGGAATCGGGAGCTGATGACACCTTATTTGGCAATTTCAAGGTAATCCCTGGCTAGTTTAGAAAAACACACACTGTTTTGTTCATCTTAGAACATGTACATGTATATACACATATGGGCTTCCCTGGTGGCTGTGTTAGAGTCCACCTGCCAATGCAGGAAATGCAGGCTTGATTCCTGGGCCAGAAAGAGCCCCTGGAGAAAGGAAATGGCAACCCGCTCCAGGATTCTTGCCTGGGAAACCCCATGGACAGAGGAGCCTGGTGGGCTACAGTCCAGGGGATTGCAGAGTCAGACAGGACTTAGTGACTAAACATCAACATATATACATACATACACATAACTTTTGTGTCTCCATATGTAAATAAGACATATTCATCTGTTCACACTTAGCAGAAGGTTTAACACCTTTTGTATCTGTACCAATTTCAGGTTTTGATTTTTCTCAAAACATGTAGTCTGCATAGCATCACCACTTCTCTCCATTCTCACTGCATTTCATTATTTATGCAAAATGAGCGTTGCTAATTCCCCCAAATAGTTTCCTCTGAAGTGCGATGGCTTTCCAAAGGAGTGTGCCTCAAAACTGATAGCTGTTTTAACTGACATGTTTCTACCATATCTGCATTCGTTATTGCCAATTAGCACTATGCTCTAAGGTAGTCCTCGTGGGGAAGGTAGATGCAGAAACCTCAGGCGAGATATATTTAGAGTCTCTTTTTTGAACGGTCATGGCATTTTTAACACAATACATTTCAAACCAAAACACAAATCGTATGGGAGTTAGTTCTAAAATAAAAAGCAACTCTGAGAAGAGCTGCATTTCAGAATGAAGAGTGAAAGCCAGGACGTAAAGGTGCCACTGATGAAAATTTCCATAAATATCTGTTAACAGGTCAACAAAAGAATTCCAGGTTTAAAAGGTGTTTTACTTTCTAAGGCATCCAGATACTGAAAATCAGTTTCAGCTATTACAAGATGTTTGTGTAAAAGAAATGTAATAAGGTTGATACTACATCCTGGTACCTTTGCATCTTGCTTAAATAAACTCTAAAAGTTCATGGAGAGAAAATGAGCTAATAAAATTAATCTTCTTGACTCTCCCATTCTGATGCTTCGCAAAGTTTACAGGTACTTTGGAAAGCCTTAAAGAACATGACATCACCATCTTTCTTGATAAAAGGAGGCAAAAGTATAAGAATAATATTTAGATATTCAGTGTTGGACTACAGCTATCTGATTTGTAGGCTGCTCCACTTTAGAAGCTTTATTAACTTGTTTAGAAGCTTCTCCTATGAGAATCATTTCATTAATAATTTTAAGTGTCCCTGCTGAATTTTGGCCCAGTTCATCCGCATTTCTTTCTATCAAACTATTTCTTAGGCAGATCTCACTGACCATCATTTTCAATGATAGAAGAAAATTAATTTTTAAAAGCCACTATATCTCAGGTCCTATTTCATATGCTTTCATGTATAATGGTCAGAATTCTGTAGGTTAGTGTTATATCGTCACAATTTTAAACAATCTCAAGGACGTCAAATTCTTATCCAAGATCATAGAGTGAACCAGATGAGTAGCCAGACTTCCCAGCTGAGACACTTGACCTTAAGATCAAAGTCTGGCTTTCTATTCAGTACTACATCCGGATCCCAATCAAGGGGGTTTAATTTCTTAGTCCTAACCATAGGTCTTGTCCATAATACAAGCCCCCTCTTTTAAGGGCTTAGGCAATAGTGACAAATAATGCAACATCAGCATTCTTCCCTAAGTCTAAGTAGATGAAAATTAGAAGGTTCTTTCCTCAAGACTGAAGAAGAATGAGATGCACCTGTTTGTTTGTTGGGCTGGAATTAAGTATTCATTCTGCTGATCTTCAGGAACAGAATTGATTCCCTACATAGAGGTCTGTTTGCAAAAGGATGTCTTGACTGGATGATCACTCAAGGTCCTTCCAACCCTGGGACTGTCTCATCGCTGGGAAAACACACATCTGGTGGTATATCTGGGATTAAAAAACATCTTCTCCCTAAAAATGATTTGGTTTTTATGGTAGACAGTTCAAAGTAAATGAAGATAAAGTTCTGAGAAAGTTGGGAATACTTGGAGTGAGGCAGGATATATTCAAGACATGGGTCTATATCAATCAGTGAGGCAACAATAATAGATAAATTGTTAAAATGCATCATATTTCATGGTCACTACACTAATGCAGAAAGATTCTGTTAGGTGGCTTTGATAAGTTAGTAATAGGCCATCATTGATTAATATATTAATAGAAGTAAAACTTTGAAGCTTCCAACAGATGTGTTTGAAATATGTACTTAAATATCCACCCCCCCAAAAAAAAACTCCCACATATCTAGGCTCAGAGCTCCTCCTTCCTACCCTAATTTACAATAGAACCATGAGAGATAAAAGATACATATGTGTGTGTGTGTGTGTATAAACATTGATTTTAAATTAATTAATGCAGTGAGCGTCTTCATTTGAAGACATTTGGTTCCTTCTGCTCGGCCCCACATCCATCATGTCCCTTCATGCCTCTTATCTAAATGGCTTTCCAAACATAATCATTCATATCACTCAAATTTAAAAAGTATTTCAGTGATTAAGGTAATATATCTTTTCTGTTCTTTAGAGTGGCCATTATTATGTCAGTCTTTAGAAGCAGGTTGGTTCTCTTTAAATTAACCCAACTAAATCGCCTAATGATGATCACTAATTGATACTCTATAAAGCAACAGTATTGCCAGTCTTAAAACTGGTGTGTGTTGTGCGTGCTTAGTCAATCAGTTGTGTCTGACTCTTTGCAACCCCATGGACTGTAGCCCACCAGGCTCCTCTGTCCATGGGGATTCTCCAGGCAAGAATACTGGAGTGGGTCTCCATGCCCTCCTCCAGGGGATCTTCTTGACCAAGGGATCAAACCCAGGTTTCCCACATTGCGGGTGGATTCTTTACCGTCTGAGCCACCAGGGAAGCCCCGTGGACTGAAGCGAAATAATTTTGCTAATATTGAAGAGAAGGGAAGAATCCCCAAGTCATTTATTTCCTCGTTCCTTATTAATATAACAATATTAAAGAATCTATCTTTTGGTAGGAACAACTTAAAATGGGAATCTTGCATGTTAAAATTTTCCCTTCAAGCAATGCTCTTATCTTTCTTCCAAAAGTGGTGGGGGATGCTTTGTCTGTTACAAAGTCGACAGAATATTTGGAATTCCTCCCTGATTTACAGCTCCTGCATTAACCAGGTAGCAGCAGCTTATCTCTTATGTGCAGAGCATGAAAATCTACTGTTCTCTGCATATTTAATTTAAACCATCAGAAGATGCAGCCACTGGATTCTTCTTAGTTGGCCCAGATGTCTTTTAGAATGCATCATAAATGTTACGTAAAGTGTCATCTGTACACTTGGGAAATATTTACATTTCAAAACTTTGAGGGACGGGGGGACCCGTTTATTAAAGTGTACTAAGCAGAAAAAAGTACTTATTTTTAGAAGTCTCATGTAATATTTTATTCACTCTCAAATCATACCACTCTGTCCATTTTTTTCCTGAAGACTTTATGTATTGAGGTGGTCTTTCTTCTGCCAACAGGAAAGACAGAGCTTGTTGAATTGGTCCAATCATAGATGCCATGAGGGCATCTGTCTCTTGTCATGTTTTGGCATGGATATCGCATTCCATTGGCAAGCCACCTTTTCACATGTTATCACTCTTCAGTGCCATTTTTACAACGACAACTACCATATTATCTCATATAGAATTCCTTTCATTCTCCCTGTGGTTTTTACTATTCATTTTAAGGACATTTTCCTGCCTTAAGTCAGGAAATATTTAAAGAAACTATTCCCACTTGATTTGCATTATTAAAAGCTAAAAGAAATTTTACATACCATGATAAAAAATGGTATATCTTGCAACCTATTTTATGCAGTAAGAAGTCTGAGGTAGTTTATTTTATAAACATCTTAAATATCGGAAAGGAACTGGCTACTCTGCCAGAAATAAGCACTTATCCGGTCAATTTCCATTCATTCAACAGCTACCCATCCTTCAAGGTCAACTCAAATGAAGTCCTCTTACTCTTTTTTTTTTAATCTTTATTTTTTAAATCCTTTTTTTTTTTTTAACTTAAACATCCTATTTTATATTGGAGTATAGCCAAATTAACAATGTTGTGATAATTTCAGATGAACAGCAAAGGGACTCAGCCATACATAGCCATGTATCCATTCTCCCCTAAACTCCCCTCCCATCCAGGCTGCCACATCACATTGAGCAGAGTTCCCTGTGCTCTACAGGAGGTCCTTGTTGGTTATCCATTTTAAATATAGCAGTGTGTACATGTCCATCCCAAACTCCCTAACTATCTCTTCCCCCCATTCTTTCCCCTGCTGCTGCTAAGTTGCTTCAGTCGTGTCCGACTCTGTGCGACCCCATAGACACCAGCCCACCAGGCTCCCCCATCCCTGAGATTCTCCAGGCAAGAACACTGAAGTGGGTTGCCATTTCCTTCTCCAGTGCATGAAAGTGAAAAGTGAAAGTGAAGTCGCTCAGTCATGTCTGACTCTTAGCGACCCCATAGACTGCAGCCTACCAGGATCCTCCATCCGTGGGATTTTCCAGACAAGAGTACTGGAGTGGGTCGCCATTGCCTTCTCCGATTCTTCCCCCTAGCAACCATAAATTCGTTCTCTGAGTCTCTTTTCTTTTCTGTAAATAAGTTCCTGAAGTCCTACTTTTAATTCTTGAAGTAAATGCTAATATCACTCAGCATTTTTCCGAACCACTCTGCCCTGTGGGTTCTTGGTAGCTATTATGATGCAGGGTTGTGTAGTGAAGTAAGTCCTGGTAAAGGTGTTAGGGTGTCAGAATTCTAGTTTCAGCTCTAGTAACATCTATCTGGGTGACTTCTACCAAAGTTTATAACCTCTGTGGAGTCTATTTTAAAAATGCTAGAGACTGTTTAGGAGCCTGGGAGAAGTCCAGTAGTACCCAAGGTCACTGAGCTAGAAAATGGAAACTTGTACTCCAAAGCAAGACCTTTTTGACTCTGAAAACCACACTTTTTCTGTTTATGCTAACTCAAAAACTGGAAGAATTTGGATGAGCATTGTTCTATAATGGTCCAGGGATTAAAACTCAAACAAGTAGAATTTGTTGAATCTGATAACATGTATTTTTAATTTCCAAGAACAAGATATAGTATGTCGCATTTCTCAGATGTAGTTGACCATGGGACTGCTTTTTCTTGGAACATCTTCTGAGATGCTCTGTGGGAATGCTGGGTTAAGGCACTGGATTCCAAAACACAGCCCCCCAAAGGTCACTGTCCTAAATGTTTACAGAAAAACCATATATATATATATATATATAATTCTTTAATAAGACCTTTGCATGAACAAGTTTCCTCAGTTAACAGATTTTTGAAGATATAAAACTCACCAAGCCTGAAGTCATATAGCTGTGTGAGCCTGGACACTAGCAGAGAAGTGCTACTGTGGCTGTGATGTCCACAGTAGGAAGATGTGTAAGTTTCAGAAAAAGCATCAGGCGAAGGTCACGGGGCAGTTCAGGAAGGGCATGAAAGGTCAGCACAAGTTGACAAGTTCCTAATGCAAAGGAGAGTTTCTTGGGGTTTAAACAGAAGTTAAAAGACACTTACTCCTTGGAAGAAAAGTTATGACCAACCTAGATACTATGTTCAAAAGCAGAGACATTACTTTGCCGACTAAGGTCCGTCTAGTCAAGGCTATGGTTTTTCCTGTGGTCATGTATGGATGTGAGAGTTGGACTGTGAAGAAGGCTGAGCTCTGAAGAATTGATGCTTTTGAACTGTGGTGTTGGAGAAGACTCTTGAGAGTCCCTTGGACTGCAAGGAGATCCAACCAGTCCATTCTGAAGGAGATCAGCCCTGGGATTTCTTTGGAAGGAATGATGCTAAAGCTGAAACTCCAGTACTTTGGCCACCTCATGCCAAGAGTTGACTCACTGGAAAAGACTCCGATGCTGGGAGGGATTGGGGCTGGGAGGAGAAGGGGACGAAAGAGGATGAGATGGCTGGAAGGCATCACTGACTCAATGGACGTGAGTCTGAGTGAACTCCGGGGGTTGGTGATGGACAGGGAGGCCTGGCGTGCTGCGGTTCATGGGGTCGCAAAGAGTCGGACACGACTGAGCGACTGAACTGAACTAGTCCCTTAACCCAACCTCAGATTTGTGTTTTAATTTCCCTTTGTATTGGTTTTCTTTTGTTGCATAACAAATTACCACACATTTATCAGAAAAAAACACCCATTTATTGCCCCAGCTTTTTTGTAGGGCAGAAGTCTAGGCATGGCCTAACTGGTTTCTCTGATCAGGATCTCACAAGGCTGAGGTCAAGGTGGTGGTGGGAACATATTCTCATCTAGAGCTCAGAGGGTTTTTTCTATGTTTATTAGGGTTGTTGACAAATTCAGGTCCTTTGGGCTGTAGGACTGAAGTCCCCTTTTTCTTACTGGCTGTTAGACAGGGTTCACTCACAGCTCCTAGGGAACACTCTCAGGTCCTAGCCACATATCCCCAGCCCCAGCTCCCAACCATAGGCAGTTCACAGCATGGCTGTTTGCTTTCTTCCAAGCCACCAGGAGAGATACTTGCAGATAAGAGCTGTATCTTTTCTCTCTTAAGGGCTACTTGATTAGGTCAAGTCCACTCAGCAAAATCTCTTAGTCAATTCATAATCAACTGATTGGGGATGTTAGTCATATCTGAAGAATTCCTGTTGCCTTATAATCCATCATAATCATAGGAGTGATTCAAAATACTCTTCAGGCCTTAAAATTATGTGAGTCCATATGAAACTTTCAGCAACTGTTCCAACGTGATGGATAGATGTGTAATTTCACATTGGATATGATGAACTAACTGCCATGATGCACTGAAATAACAAATCCTCACTGGACAGCTCTAAGTCAGAAGAGTGGGCATTCCAGCAAGCAGCTCTCCAGCCTGGACCACTCCACCAGCTAATGCACATCTCATCACTGACTCATGGCTGCCTCCTATTTTACCAAAGCAATTTCATTCTGAAACAAGACCAAAATATTTACTATAGAATCACATGTTAGGATTGGGAGAAACACAAACTTGAAAATGATCAACATACAATCAGTTCCCCCTTGTAGCTTTCCTGACATGTGGCTTCCCAGCCAGCTCCTATGATCAGCCCATTCTCTGATCAGCTCTGACTTTCAGAAGGTCTCCTTACAATGAAGTGAAATCTGTCACCGGGTACCTTCTTCCGACTGATTCTAGATTTTTTTTTCTTGCATTGAGAATATTTTTAAAAATCTAATGATATTCTCAGCTGAGACCTCCTTGGATATAGGAAGCTGAAGGTTGTGACTCCCCTGAGTGGAAGAGCCTGCTGTAAATCTCCAGTTGACAATTTACTAAGCTACTAGAGACGTTATTTACTATGTTAGAAGAGAGAGAGCTTGTCCATGTATTTCATAGACTCCATCACGGGCAAGCATTTTTTGCATATGTGTTAACACTGCTTTTCTCAAAATAGCAAGAGTGTTGATTAGCAATGCTGCTACTTAGCTCTGATCCTGTGTTCTTTGTTTTGTTTATAGAGTGAAAGAGAGACCATCACTTTCTTTGCACAAGAGGACAGCACTTTTCCTGCACAGACTGGCCCCAAAGCCTTCAAAATCCCCTACTCCATCAGACAGCGGATTTGTGCTACGTTTGACACCCCCAATGCCAAAGGCAAGGACTGGCAGATGTTAGCACAGAAAAACAGCATCAACAGGTAACTGGGGGCAACTGCTAAAAGAGGATTTTACTAAACGAACTTGAAAAATAGAATGGGTTGGGTAGATCCATGTAGTTTCCAGGCCCTGATATCTGCATGGATTCCTCTGGCCATATTTCATGTGACGTTTGGCCAAGGAAGTGGGAGAAGAGCAAAAATATGACAAGTGTGTGTGACCTTTCCTGCCACCACACTCCACCTTTGGGGATGTCACGGGAAAGTCTTACTTTGGTCCTGATCCCATCTACAAGTTTGCTAACTGGGCTGCCGTAATGGGGGTTTAGACTGTGTCATCTTGGTACTGGTGAGGGAGCTCAGAGTCTTGAAACCAAGAAGCAAGTTTCTCACACCTCCTCTCCCTACTAGGGTAACCTTAAGCATTATTTAACCCCTAGTAAGGATATGCTCAGGCTTTCCTGGAGGCCCAGTGGTAAAGAATCTGCCTGCCAATGCAGGAGACCTGAGTTCAGTCACTGGGGTCAGGAAGATCTCCTGGAGAAGGAAATGGCAATCCACTCCAGTATTCTTGTCTGGGAAATCCCATGGACAGAGGAACCTGGCAGGCTGCGTCCATGGATTGCAAAAGAGTCAGGCATGACTTAGCAACTAAGCAATAACAAAGGATATGCTCAGCCTGAAGAACTGGGTGCCTGAATACAAAAAAGGAAGTTTGAGATGATACTTCCCAGGTCTGAAGGCAGAGGGATTTAAAATAGGCAAAAGATTACGTGGGCCCCACCTGTGAGTCTGCTGCTTAAACCAGCCATTAGTTGTTACTGGGCTAATGTTGTGGTTGAGTTGAAAGTAAACTAGAGAGATTCATTAAGGGACTGTCTTTGAGGAGAAAAAGCAGGGGTGAGTCTATTCAGAGCAGCACTGATGAGGAGGCAGCGTTGGGCTCAGCTTGAGGAATGGCAGGGAAAAGGCACTGACGAATCGCATACCCTGTCGCCTTACCCACCTCGCACGCCCAGAATGAAAAGAGAACAAGTTTTGCCAGCGCCACTTGCTTTCCCTTCCCTTTGTGTCCCTCCCCCACTCCACTCTGGAGACAAAGCCTTATTTTTCTTACTGTTTGGCCTACTCTGTCATTTCCATTTTTTGTTCTCTGTTTTTACAGACATCTTACCTGCCTCTCTCTTCTCTGCAAGGCAGGTAGATGTCTGCCAAGAAAGGATAGAGGGCCATTCCCTGTTTCAAAGGGATCCAGAATCCAAGAATGCAGGGGCCAACTAGAGAGCAGTCAGAGAGGAAAATCAAGAGAAAACGGAATTGACAGAGACAGGCCTGAGAAGAACACATTCTTGAAAAGGCAGATATTGAAAATGAGAGAATACAAAAATGTATGCGTGTACAGGAGGGAAAAAATTAGGTTGAATTTTTCCCAGCAGCTTTGATAAAGGGTGAGATGTGTCATGTATAACTCATGAACACCGTGACTATGACAGTTTCACTTTCTGATCAGTGTGGGGACAAGAATGAAAAACTTACCCAGAGAATAGAATATGGTCTTAAAAAAAAAAAAAATGAACTTTGGGCAGGCACTCAAAAGCTCTGTACAGCAATCCTGGTTCTACAGCTCATATAAGTCTGCCCCCGACACATCACTGACCACCCCTATAATACTTTTTCTACAGATGCAATTCATAGTATTCAAACTACATTAACTCTCTAATCCATTCTGGCAATAAGAGTTTATGATTTTTAATTTACCATTTACAAGAAAATAATTGCCACAAAATATGAACATGCCCATGGATGCTGTCATTAATTTGCTAAATGAGCGTGTGCATGTCCCTGCCTTGTTCATTTTTTTTCTCTACTTAAGAGTAAACACATGAGAACTACAAGGACTGCCTCCAAAGTCATCAATTTCAGACCTTATACAGCAGGGAAAATGCATCTCAAACTGGGAGACTTAACGTGGACATCCTTTTCTGTCTCGGCTATAATGAGCAGTAACAGCTACACAGGGGCACGCTGTCCCCTCTAATGTCAGGTCAAAACACAAGAACATTTGGTGTGCCAGTTTGTTTTTGTTTGCTTCTGTTTCGCCTTGAAAACCCTTTCTCTAGGAAAGCCGAAATGTCCTTAACATCCAAAATTCAAATAACCTACTCTGGAAAGTTTCTACCATAGTTTCAAGAAAATCTCCATTTTCAGTCAATTTTAGTAAGTAAATGTTAGTCACTCAGTCATGTCCAACTCTTTGCAACCCCACAGAAGATATAACACACCAGGCTCCTGTCTCCATAGAATTCTCTAGGCAGGAATACTGGAGTGGGTTGCCATTTCCTTCTCCAGGGGATCTTCCCTACCCAGGGATCAAAACCAGGTCTTCTGCATTGCAGGTGGATTCTTTACCACCATCTGAGCCTCCAGGGAAGCCTGAATATATATATGAAAGTGCGTGTGTGTATATCTATATATATGTGTGTGTGTGTATATGTATATATGTGTACATGTGTATACAAATATGCACACATGTATATACACATGTATACATACACACATATATATCTTCTCCAGCATGGGAAGAAACATGTAACAGGTGAAGGATATTTTCAGATGTAATTTGTTAAAACTTCTTGTTGCATAATCTGAAATCACTGATCTTGCTCTCTTAGGGTTACAAATAATAGAGTCCTTATTACATTACATAATCATCAGTTGCTAGTGTGATCATTAATGTGTGTTAAAACACAGAAATCTGACATTGTCGACAGGCCAATATCATTGGGTAAGAAAGCTGTTCTGTAGCTTAAGATTTCATCAACCCTGGTATCACAAAAGATCATCCCAAGAGTCACTCTTCTGTTAGGGAATTCACCTACCTCTGTCTTGTGACAGCATCTTTACCTGACTCTCCCCTTCCTTTCAATTTCCAAAAGTGAAAAGTTAGTACAGCAACAGCCCTCAAACCATAAAGGAAGCATTTCAAACGGAGTGGAGAGAAACAGTGGCTGTTTTCATGTTGCCAGTGAAAACATTCTCCTCCTTTTGGTAAATGCAAATGTCACTGATGATAATTTGCCTTTTTTTCAAACAAGTGCCTACTTAGATCTGAATCGGAAAGAAGATACATGAACGAGTAAGTTAAAGGCTTAGACTGTGAGACATGTCGGGGGGTTGGGGCGGGGGGCATGCTGTAAGGCAACACAGGTGGCCTTGCAACTTGCCTGGCATATGGATCACGATAAATAAGCCACACAGCCCAGCAAAGAATGTCATAGTTAACAGCTGCAATTACAGATTCTGTGAGCAAACTGTTACTCAGAGTCCATACTTACTGCATTTTCAGAGCCGAGATTGCACTTTTATTCTACAAATCCAGCTGCAATAATTCTCCACTTAAGTGCTCTTGGCCACAGCTGATTGGTAGGTGGGTGGGACTAATAAAGAATTGATCACATAGGAGTAGAGGGTAGGGACCTTTGCTGAGAACTAAACTAAGTAATATCAGAAACTAACTGCTTCAGCTAGAAGTACTCACCCATATTTAAATTTCCATAGCATTTTGTATTTGTATGATACTTTTAAAAATTACAGTTAGATATACCTAGATAGTACTTTCTGCTGCTGCTGCTACTGCTAAGTCACTTCAGTCGTGTTCAACTCTGTGTGACCCCATAGACGGCAGCCAACCAGGCTCCACCATCCCTGGGATTCTCCAGGCAAGAACACTGGAATGGGTTGCCATTTCCTTCTCTAATGCATGAAAGTGAAAAGTGAAAGTGAAGTCGCTCAGTCATGCCGACTCTTAGCGACCCCATGGACTGCAGCCTACCAGGCTCCTCCGTCCATGGGATTTTCCAGGCAAGAATGCTGGAGTGGGTTGCCATTGCCTTCTCCATCGTACTTTCTACTTCTGGGAGAATCAAGAAATTTGCCCTGAATGAATGACACGATCTTTCTCTTTGGATAGTATGCTGTGCTGTGCTTGGTCGTTCAGTCACGTCTGACTCTTTGCAACCCCATGGACTGTAACCCACCAGGCTCCTCTGTCCGTGAGGATTTTCCAGGCAAGAATGCTGGAGTGGGTTGCCATGCATTTCTCCAGGGAATTTTCCCAACCCAGGAATTGAACCAGGGTCTCCTGCACTGCAGGCAGGTTCTTTACCAGCTGAGCTACCAGGGAAGCCCTTGGATAGTATACTTGACCTTAAAATCTTGCCTAATAGAATTGATATGAATAAGCATCAAAGGATTTTGAAAGTTGGTCTCAAAAGAGAATTTGGCTATTATTATGGAAGATTCCTGTCTTTCCCCTCAGTAGCTGAAATTCTACTATTAGGTCATTCTTCTTTAAGACTTCATGATGATCATATTCCAGAAATCCTTGTGAAAACACAGCAGCGTGACCAAGTTGCTATGGGAACAGATGCTGGATAAAGTGCATGAGATACAAAAGGGTGAGGAGAAGGGAAGCAGCCAGAATGGAAGAAAGGATTCCAAGATGAAATGGAGTAGATAAATTACACTTTATTAAGAGTTTCTCATAATAGTATACTTCTTTGAAGTACTGCTGGAGAAAGGTATTAGTCATCGGTCAGCTGTGTGTTCAGTTGTACTTTGGATGTTAATGTTTTTAGATGATGGTGTAGAAACTGCAAGCAAATGACATGTCTCAAGCCTCATGGCTGATCAGTGGTGCTATGATAACTTGTTTTTCCACCAGATCTTTTAACCGGACCTCTAATGAGAAGCAGAATCTTCTCACGTTGAGGTCACATCCTTTTATTCCCTCTACCCACCCTGTTAATTGGATGCACAGGAGCAGTGAAATGGCCAGAGGGCAGTGGGGAAGGACAGAGGAATGTCACAAGACAGCTTATTAATCTATCTCTGAATAACTTGAGAATTCACTAAAAGTGGAACAGGCCCAGTGCCAGCTTTCTTTGGGGGGTAAAGGAAAGAGGAGGAGAAAAGAGAAAGTGATTACAAAATATATACAGAATGCCTGCTTCACAGCGGACTACCAAGTATGGTCACTCAAGGACCCGTGAGACTTTATTTTCACTCTTCTGTGGGGATTTGCTAGGATTACACCAAATGAAACTGTCTGGGTTTTGCAGGCTAGCGGTTAGAAAACACATCCTTAACCTTTAAATAATAAAGACAGTGCGAGGCTGCCATTTCAAAAAAAAAAAAGCAATCCTCATAACTCTAAGGTAAATTAATACATGGGAAGATAGAATTCATGACGCAGGTCCTTGGAGGCAAAGTATAATAAACCTCAAATCACATTTTCTGGTTCTGGCCCAATAGACCTTTGCCGAGTTTGCCGAGTCTAAATTTGAAGAGCCCTCAGTGTGAAGCCAGAGAGACCCAACACAGCCAAGTGGTGGGTGTTCAGGCTTCATCCCAGTTAAGGTAATGACTCATGAAACTGCCTACTAATACGAATCTGAAAACAGCCTGGGGCCAGTTTAGCCATGAACAAACCATATATACAGTTTGTAAGTGGCAGGTTTTTCTCCTAAAGGCAGTATGCGAGAGAAGCTGTTTTTGCCCCTCCCAGAGAACCAACGGAGAAGGCAACGGCACCCCACTCCAGATTTTCCAGCCGGGAAAATCCCATGGACGGAGGAGCCTGATAGGCTGCAGTCGATGGGGTCGCAAAGAATCGGACACAACTGAGCAACTTCACTTTCACTTTTATGCATTGGAGAAGGAAATGGCAACCCACTCCAGTGTTCTTGCCTGGAGGATCCCAGGGATGGGGTCTCACAGAGTCAGACACGACTGAAGCGACTTAGCAGCAGCAGCAGAGAACCAAAGTGGTGCTCCCACTCTAAGCTGCAGGAGTGGTGACAGGGGCGTTCTATTCCTTTTATGCAAGGGGTGAGTTTGCACTGGTCTTTGAAGGACTAAGTTTCCCTTCTTTCTTTAGTCAGTAAGTCATGTCTGACTCTTTTGTAACACCAGGGACTATGGCCCACCAGGCTCCCCTGTTCATGGGTCCTTCTAGGCAATAATACTGGAGTGGGTTGCCATTCCCTTCTCCAGGGGATCTTCCCGACCCAGGGATTGAACCCACGTCGCCTGCATTGGCAGGTGGGTTCTGTACCATTGAGCCACCAGGGAAGCCCTATCCCTTAAGTTAATGTAATTTTCAGAAAAGATGGACATGCCCAAGCCCCTTTATAGTGGAAATCATTCTCTTCGTGGGTTCATCTCAAGCAGTAGTACAAATGCTTACAAAGTCAGAATCCCTGGATTTGACTGTCTTCATAATTGGAGAAAATGAAATTATGGGGAGGATTTCACTAATTCATTAAATAATCCTTTAATAAAGTACTTAACTATTTCTTTTCTGTATGTGTGAAGATTTATTTAAACACATTGAGTATTTTTCAAATGGAAAAGTGTCACTGTTTCTCCCTTTCCCCCTGCAGGATTAATACCATGGTCTTTTATCTTGGAACAAATAGTGGTCTTTCTCCTCTATCCTCAGGATTCTTGAAAATATCTCAGTGTTATTGAAGAAGAACGTTAAATGAGACGTATTTTTCCATGCTATATCCCCATTCAAAGAAATTTGAGATTTGCTTTTGCAGTTTTCACTGCCATTCACTGCCAAATATGAGAAATTGTCAGAGGCTTATAATGAATGAAGCTGGAGAGCTGAAAACAGAGTCTACAACTGGCTTTATTCCTTTTGGCAGCTCACTGGGGGTCCTGAAGGCTCCAAGGCTTAAATCCATTTTCTAAAGAAGGAAGAATCCTTGCTAGTCCCTTTCAGGAGCCAGATAATGGAATAAGCAAAAGGAAGAACTATTAATATTTATTGCCAGATTAATTGGCCCCAGATAATTAATGCACCACCCTTAGGGCACAACAGAGTGGAACTCAGCATGTTTTCAACTGCCTTTATGTTTTCCTCTTGGGTTCCCCACACCAGCTTCCTTTCATGTGAAGGCACGGGGATAGAGGGGGGCATTGGGGGGGGGGTGGAGAGGCAGAGGTGATATGATGATGAGCATCTTTTGCCTATTCTTTAGGAAGTGAATCAGACTTGGTTTATCGTAAAAGCTGCTCTGCTGTTTGAGTGGCCAGTGAGGATGAAATCTGGGGATGAAAGCTTGATGAATTGAGCAAATGCTTATGCTGTGTCCAATTACTGTTATTCAGTATAAATGGTTTCTCTCTTCTATTTGCATTTAAAGAACCATATGGAGATTGTTTTTGGTCACATAAGAGGTTTTCATTAAATGAGACAATTAGGATGATAGCAGGGATATTAATATTTTTTTTCATTATGACTATGTTTCAATTCCCTGTTTGCTACTATACAGTAGGATTACACACCATTCTCATAATGATGTCTCCCAATTTATTATAGGCAGCTTAACTTAGTTTTCACTTTGTATGCTGCCAAACTATTCAGAAAGAAGCTATTTTTTAGAAAAAGTGGACATAGGTATAAATGGCAATGGTTTATAGAATATAAACAAATTTGTTGCCTCAGTGTTACAGGTGCAAGTGGTTCCCTGCTACTTGGAAGTGTTGAGTGACCCCCTAAATTCTGCATGAAAGTATTGCAGAAAGTATTGTGATAAGGCATCTTCCGTGCTAAAAGATGTGAGGCTGCAGCTCAGATGTGGTCCCCTGCTAGATTCATTCATTCTCACCATTAGTTACGAAGAAGAGCTTGCAGCTTTCAAATAGGCATATCAACCCCCTGGTAGCAAGGCTCTTGAGCCACTGAAATAGAGGCTTTGTTATCTGGAATTCAGAATGAAAGGCAGTCCCTTATAGGTCACACATAGTCAAGATAGAACTAAGATGCTAAGACAGGCAGACTCCAGCTTTAAGGACACACGTGCCCTGGGTAGCTCTTTCTGCCTGTATGTCCCCAGGGCTCACACAGGGCCTCAGACCTGCGCCTCCTCCATTACTGTTATCTGATCTTTCTGTTAACTGACTGAGGATTTAGATGTTACTATTCCCTAAGATGTTTGTATTTGAATACTTCTTTCAAGTACTAAAGAAAGGCTGGTATCTTTCGCTTCACACCTAGACACTTTGCCTTTTCATAAAACGAGCCCTGGGTTGCAACAGTAAATGGCAGAGTTTTATCATTAGATCCTCAGTTCTCTCCTCCTCTCTGTACCCAAAAATGGGAACAGGAAGCACAGTAATTATTTCCAAAAATTCTCAAATCTAACCTAATTTCCAACTAACATGGTCATTAGTCTGAGGCTGCATTTTGAAAACTGAGATTGTATATTAAAATTTGGTGGTTGACCCATATACACCATTATAAGCTGGCCTGTGTCTAACTAGTGAAATTGCTAACGATTTATGTTCTCAATTCTGCCCTGGCTTCCACATAAAGAATGGAATTTTAATTGGGGATGAGGGACAACAGGGTAAGGAAGACTCAGGAAGATGAAATTAACCATAGTAATAAAACATCTCCTCAGGAGCTCAGGTGAATAGAAAGCTTGTAGGGGCAACAAAACAAAATTAAATAAACTATTACTACTTAATGAATGTACATGGATAAATCTATCTAGGTGTCTTAGCATGTACTTTTTATGGTTTATCTGGCTTCTTTCAGTGAGCCTTCCAAAGGAAAAGATGAGGTCATTGAGTCTACAGGATTTAGAACAAAAGAATTGAAGACAAAGGGTGATTCTAAAGTAAATTCCTAAGATTTAGAGTAGATAATCTTATCTATACAGTATGCAGGGCTTCCCTGATAGCTCATTCGGTTAAGAATCCACCTGCAATGCAGGAGACCCAGGATTCCTGAATCAGGAAGATCCACTCAGAAGGGATAGACTACCCACTCCAGTATTCTTGGGCTTCCCTTGTGGCTCAGCTGGTAAAGAATCTACCTGCAATGCGGGGGACCTGGGTTCGATCCCTGGGTTGGAAAGATCCCCTGGAGAAGGCAAAGGGTGCCCACTCCAGTATTCTGGCCTGGAGAATTCCATGGACTACATAGTCCATGGGTTGCAAAGAGTCAGATATGACTGAACAACTTTCACTTTCACACAATATGCAGCATCTTTCAGTTCAGTTCAGTCGCTCAGTCGTGTCCGACTCTTTGCGACCCCATGAATCGCAGCACACCAGGCTTCCCTGTCCATCACCATCTCCCGGAGTTCACTCAGACTCACGTCCATCGAGTCAGTGATGCCATCCAGCCATCTCATCCTCTGTCGTCCCCTTCTTCTCCTGCCCCTAACCCCTCCCAGCATCAGAGTCTTTTCCAATGAGTCAACTCTTCACATGAGGTGGCCAAAGTACTGGAGCTTCAGCTTTAGCATCATTCCTTCCAAAGAAATCCCAGGGTTGATCTCCTTCAGAATGGACTGGTTGGATCTCCTTGCAGTCCAAAGGACCCTCAATAGTCTTCTCCAACACCACAGTTCAAAAGTATCAGTTCTTCGGCGCTCAGCCTTCTTCACAGTCCAGCTCTCACATCCATACATGACCACAGGAAAAACCATAGCCTTGACTAGACGGACCTTAGTTGGCAAAGTAATGTCTCTGCTTTTGAATATACTATCTAGGTTGGTCATAACTTTTCTTCCAAGGACTAAGCGTCTTTTAATTTCATGGCTGCTATTTTTCAGAATTATCTTAGTCGATCAGAATTTGAAAAGCCTATGACAAAAGATTCACTGCATGAAAAAGTAACAATTTGAAGCATCTAAGACCAGCATAATAAACACTGACTTCTAAACATTTTTCAAAGAGAAAGGAAAAAATTGTTTTGTTGGAGTCATCCACCTGAATTTCAAGATGTCTGTTTTTGCCAAATGTTCCTTTTTCATTTCCAAAAAAAAGAAAAACAAAGACACTCAGGAAATCAACTATTGCTATGAATTCTATTTTCTAGTATTAGCAGCATTTCCTGAATCATGTTTGCATTTACCTGCCAGTGTTCAAATGTACCAGCATTATTATGAAGAGAAATGGGTCACACAGATTGGGAACAAAATAATTTCAAAAGGGAAGTAGGAAGATAACCAAATGGATATATGGTATACCCATTTTCAAAAATATCATAAAACATTTGCACACATGTAAGTAGTAAAGTGGGGTTTCCCTAGTGGCTCAGATGGTAAAGAATTTGCCTGCAATGCAGGAGAACTGAGTTCCATCCCTGGGTCGGGATTATCCCCTGGAGAAGGAGATGGCAACCCACTCCAGTATTCTTGCCTGGGAAATCCCATGGACAGAGGAGCCTGGTGGACTATAATCCATGGGGTCGTGAAGAGTTGGACACAACTGAGCAACAAACACTTAAGCAGTAAAATAATCCAGCTATCTTTGAGAAATAGTCTGTATGTCCCCAGTCTTTTTGGCACCAGAGACCAGTTTCATGGAAGATCATTTTTCCATGGATTGGGGACAGGAGGCAGGGGATGGTTTCAGGGAAATTCAAGTGCATTACATTTATTGTGCGCTTTATTTCTATTATTATTGCATCAGCTCCATCTCAGATCATCGGGCATCAAATCTCAGAGGTTAGGGCCTCCTGGCCTATAGCTGTAGCACTCTAGGGTCTTTTGTCTATTAATTATCCTGGGGTAGACAGGTAAGTATAGTTTAATAGGATGTCTGTTTATCCCAAAGCTGACTGAATCATTTTTAATAAGGCTGATATGCTGCTACATGTATCTACTATAATTAAGTGGAATTTGAGATTTGTGTGTATTGCCGAGTGTACTTGTATAAATTGAGAGCGTCAATCTGAAACATGCTTTGGGGAGCACATTTAACTTGCTACAATATGTTCAGAGATCCGTGCCAAGGGAGAGTTCTATTTCTGCCTCTTTGATCATTTAGCTTCCTGTAGCCCTGGGTGCCTAGTCTGCACATGGGGGCATGTGCAGGGCTTCTAAGAACCCAGGGCCTGACAAGACTCATCCTGCAGCCTTGCTGTTCTTCCTCCAGGCAGGTGTGCTTGTAACAGCTTCGCACCACAGCAGCATCTATGAATATTCTGAATGGTTTGTTGGGACAAGGATTAATCCCAACCTCCAAAACATATTTTCTTCTGCCTCTCCTAAAGTTTTGTTTTTACATTTCATGCCCAGATCATCTTCTCATGTCAAACGTCAAAGCTCCCCCAGCAGTTACAAAGGATAAAGATCTCAGAGTGGTTGGAACAGGGCATGTAGCTCAGGGACCTCAGCAACTTCAACCGTCAAGGGCTTATTTTCAGCACCAGATGAATAGTCAGTTTCATCTTCTCTCAAATGGCTACTACATCTGGAAGTCTAGTTTGAGTTAAAAGACAAAACATGGGACGTCATCGGCACCATGACCTACAGGCCAAATCTGGCCCAACACCTGCTTTTCTAGCCCCAGAGCTAGAATGGTTTCAGGAGAATATGCAAGAATGATATGGTGTGATATGTGAAAACTGTGACATTCAAATTTCAGTGTCTCTATAAATATTAATTGGAACACAGTCACACCCTTTCACTTACACACTGCCAATGGCTACTTTCCCACTGCCATGGCAAAGTTGAGTAGCTGTTGTAGAGACCAGATGTGGTCCCTACGTTAAAAATATTTCCTCTGTGGGCCTTTAAAGAAATAGTTTGTCACCCATGGTGTAGAATAATGGGTAGCTGTGGGGTTAATAGGATCACGAGGATTCCAGTCACTCCCCCAGACCTGAGTCCATTATTCATCAGTAGCAAATACAAAATATAAACCCTCAATAATATGAGAAATTTGTACTTCTTTTTGTGGTGCTTGCCAGCATTTGTCTTCCTTTGAAATGACATTGGAGAGCATACAGAATTATTTCCCCCATGTCACAAATGTGTGTCAGTCGCCATTATTCTCAAATTACATAGATACAAATTAGTACACAGCCCACCTAGAATCCAGTCACACCTCTCAGTTTTTGCCTCTTTTTCAGCTATTTCTCCAGTTTGTAATCTGCTTGAACACTGGGTGGGATGTGCCCATTTATGTATAGACCTGGAGATATAGCGCCTTTCCCCACAAACAGCTCCCTACAGGTAGGAGGAAGTGGCAGCATTCAAAGCAATGTTTTGAGTAAAAGGAACCAGGATCCCTTCAACTACAGAAACAATATTTGCTTTGCTATTTCTAGTAGTGTAGAAATAACTATACTGGATTCCAGGGCCACCTATGAGGGGAGGGCAGTGGGAGCAAGAAGGAAGGAAAGAGAAGATAAAAGGAAAAGCAAGTAGAATTATTTTTTAGCCTGGGCTTCTCCCTCTCTCAAACTAAGATTCAGATGTATTGGAAAGTGTCTGTCGTACCCTGATATTTATGCTATTTGGCAACCAACTAGCTTTAAGTAGTCTCTTCAGACTTTTGAACAAAATAGAACTTTATTCACTCAAAATTACTGTTCATGCATTGCTTATAAATAATGAGCCCTTAAAAACTTGTCTCCTCTTTCAACTGCTCTTGGCTCTAGGAGTCTACTTTGTGATTACATGCTGAGTCTGATGATCGAAAGTCATACCACCTTCAAGACAGGCAAATCTTTGTTGACTTTGGGAAATCTTTTCAATTCATCAGAATTCTACCATGACATTTCTATCCCTGCTGTAAAAGTACCTCTGAAAACCTGTGACCTTTAATCCTCTGTGTGGTCTCAGTCTTCATCGTAGCAAAGTTATTGTCCAAAAGGTTATCATTTGTTTTCACTGAAAATCTCGTATCATCTGAAACAAGCTCCAAGCAATCAATTACTCAGTCGATAGATATTGAATAAATACCTGTCACAGTATTACGATCAGTGTTGTTGCAGAATCAGAAAATGATTAGCTATGGCCCTTCCAAGTGTCTGCAATCACAGTGAGAAGGCAGAGCTCACAAACATGGAATATATACATATGCATATGCATGTATACATATATATATATATGAATTTTACTCACATGAAAATGTAAGCAGAAGCATAAAGAGAAAAATAATAAGTCATGTTGAGCAAAGAGATGAGAATTGTCTATAAGATGTTACTGAAAAACCTGAATGAACCTTCTGGCCAACCCAGCACAATCCGGGCCTTATAAGAGTGTAGGATGTTCATAAACAGAGGGGAAAGAGGGAAAGTGGGCATTTCCTAGCAACAGAATTCACTGGATGAAGGCAAGGAGAAAAGCATTACCTCAGTCAGCGTTAATGGCTCAAAGGAAAAAAAGAATATGGAGGGAAAATACATATATAGCCATAGCTAGGATGAGGCCAGACCAAGGCAGGCAGTGAAAACAGATAGATACCTGATGACTGAAGAACAAACAGGAGATATTAGAGAGTTTGGAGCTCTAACGAGCTGGAAGGCGTTTGCTGCGATTCAACTGTAAATTCAATAGAGCATAAATAATGAAGCTGCTGAGTTTGTCAGAAAGAGAAGACTCAAAAATAAATGTCCTAGTGTGAGAGATTAGAAGAATAGCTGTAGTTACTGGGATGCTTTTTTGCTTTTTTGATTCCTTTTTTAATGGGTAGAATATTTGTTACTAGAATGGGGGCCAGTAGGAGGCGTGGAGATTATACTGACTCCTGATGCACTGAGTCTGTGGAGGAAGACTGATACCTAATTGGAGCAGTCCCTCGGTCATTTAGAAATGTTTCACTAGCTCACATTAACCTAGAAGACAGGAGGTGCCGATTTAGACACTGTCCACTGGAGTTGATAACTAGTCCATTTGGTACATGAGCCCGAGGAATCACAGATAAAATCTTGACAGCCCGTATAATCACTGTGGGAGGCATAAAGAAGTGTCGGATATTTTGGAAAAAAATAATAGGAGTTATATCATCACATAAGTTAGTGGAACAGAGCTTTTTAAGAGGGTGTTCAAGAGAGAAACACGCTCACACACACACACACAACTCAAGGAAGGTGAGGACCAAGAAGACACTTACAGGATAAGAAGGTAATTGGAAGCCCTCCAAAGCACAGTTTCAGTTGAGTGATCTGATGCAAACTAGACCATCCCCAGGTCTACTTTAATGGAGCTCTTTAGTAAAATAATAGCTCTTACAGTTCATTTCTAATTCCCTTATAACGATTGTATATGTTTCTTTATTTCTGTTTATTTTTGCCTTGTCATTTTGTTTCTTCAATTCTGTCTAGGAATTTGTCTTATTTTGCTACACAAAGTAGCCCGTCTGCTGTCATTTTGAACCTGTGGGAAGCTCGTCATCAGCACGATGGTGACCTTGACTCCCTGGCCTGTGCCCTTGAAGAGATTGGAAGGACACACACGAAACTCTCGAACATCGCGGAATCCCAGCTTGATGAAGCCGACTTCAACTACAGCAGGCAAAACGGACTCTAGCCCACTTCCTCTCCTGAGAGAGTGACGGCCAGCTTTGGGACATTTGCTTTCAATGGGAAAGAAAGAGGCAGCTTTCTGCCCAGTGGCACTGGGGAGTTCAGCCTTCATTTATAATCAGTCAACATCCCCGATTGAAGACACTGAATTTGATATAAGTAAAATATCTTGGTAGGGAAAAGTACTAGCTCTCTTAAACATAAGGCGGTTCTACAGTCTCCTCTGAATCCATACTTGGGTTCACACTTGAGGGACTGCTTAGATTTGGAGTGACAAGGATAAAGTGAGATAACTGTGGGGAAAGATGAGCTGTAACAAAGCTGGGAAGCAGAGATTAAATCAGTGCATGTTTTGAAACAGATTTTTAATGATGCACCCCCAAAGGACCGGCTGATGCTGGTACCAGACTGTCAAGAGTTTTCTAACCAACTGGCATGGGAGATGTTGGCAATCAGAGTAAACTGGCTTTTAGAAGTGAAGCAGGGTTGCCAACTCATTTGTAGACTTCAACAGTGTCAAGAAGGGCATTTAGAATTTTGAATCTGAGTACACCACACCAGCACCAATTCCCTATCTATCCCAGCCACTCAATAGGTCGAGAGGTAAGAGAGACCACACGCTCGTCTTGCAGCATACCTACCCCACCTTCATTTTCTCCAAGGACAAATCTATCCACATTCTTTCTTCCCCTTACACTAGGGGAGAAGTTTCAAGGAACATAGACTTTTCAGTATGGGAATTTATTTTTTCTAGCTTAACGCAACAGAACCATCTCTAATTCTCAGCCAAGCCACTCAAGTTGCAAGTTATTAGAACACAGCTTATGCACAGATTTAGAGACGAGAGAGGTCAAGTCAGATCCAAGGAAACATGAATGCAGATGCCACAGGCCTCGAGCTGTCATTCTAGGGTGCAGGCGTTGATTTAGTTCCCCAGCATGGTGGTTATGAAGGGATGAGGGGTTTCAGGGTCCTTTACAAATCCAGTTCTTGAATTTTCCAGCCTTTTGGTACTGTGTTCATACAAAATCTCTCCATAGAGACTATAGATCATCCTCGTTTTGCCTCTTAAGTAATTAGCAAATGGTCTTTGCTCCAAATGTTATCCAACTACATAGACATGAGGAATACTGCTACCAATGTCTCAAACTACACACATTGTTCAGAGAGCCTTCACCCTCCAATAATTCAACCTTCTTGAGTATGTTTTCTTTAAGGACCATTAACATAGTGTACTATGGTTGAAATGAAAGGCAACAATATGGTGGAGAATTGAAATCCACAGATAATACATGATCCCCATCTTAACACTTCACTCCATCTTTTATCCTGTTTAATTATTTTTGACAACATGTCCTGGTAGACTAAAGATGAACAGATTTGCTCCTGTTCATTTAGTGGATGTTTTCATTAGCTGTCCAGAATCAGGAGAGCCAAAGTCAAGGACCTAGATTAACCCACTACCTAGCCATTGACTCCATTAGAATAAAAATAGGGAATGGGGGAGATAGGAAATACTTGGCAGTAGAGATGCAGCCAATTTTTTAAACAACATAGATCCCATGTTTAAAAAAATGAATCTCCACCTAAGTGAAAAACGCCCAAAAGTAAGGTGAATTTACAATACCCTGGGTAAGGCTTTGAAGAACTCTTTAATGTGTTGGCCATTTTCTCTAATGAATGTGTGGTACAAAGGTCCCTTGTATTTGATCGAAGGCTTTGCTACATGAAATTCAAAAGCATCTTGCTTTTCTCAGGAACCAAAGGTATATTACATAGAACAAGTCCTCCTAGAACTGTTGAACATATTTTCAAAATACCACACCTCCATCAGGAAAACACTTTTTTGCTAGTGTACTCAAGTTGTTTATTCCTTCTAGGAGCAAAACAGAGAAAGTGCAAAAGTGTAAATCATTTGCTACCCCTGATATGATTTGAGATAGAAGTGGAAACTGATGGTCAGTCTCCCAAAATAAACCTGAGGGTTGATTGGCATGGTGGTATACAGAAAGAATCTGCACTAAACTGCTGAATGCAAACTTAAACACAGTGTAGGGCTTATATTGTTATCCACCTTGGATGATTTTTGTTTTAAATATCCTACCCATTTTTCCTCTTCTTTTCTAATTGGCCTTTTAATTGTTTCATCTATTCTATGAATCCACACAGATCTTTTTTAGATTTTTGATACATTTTTTATATGTATTTTTTTTAGTTTATTTTTTTAATTTTAAAATCTTTAATTCTTACATGTGTTCCCAAACATGAACCCCCCTCCTACCTCCCTCCCCATAACATCTCTGTGGGTCATCCCCATGCACCAGCCCTAAGCATGCTGTATCCTGCGTCAGACATAGACTGGCGATTCAATTCTTACATGATAGTATACATGTTAGAATGCCATTTTTTATATTTTAAAACAGATGGAAAATGTCAATGTTTTCCCTAGAATCTATCTAGATTGTTTTAAGAAAAGAATTTATTATCAATTCTTGTCTAGAATTTCCTCCATTTTCTTTTTTTTTTTTTTTTTTTGGCCTGAATTTTATAAATAAATGTGATAAAGGAAGCAAAAAAAACATAATTCACCTCAAATTTCAGCCCAAAGTTCAAATCCACCTTTCAATCCATTGTTTCCTCTTTACATTTCTCATTTCTTCCAGGATCCCATGTAGGATTTCTACAGGTTTTCTACAGTAGGAGATTCTGTGGCCATTGCAGGTCAGGATTGCACACTATTTTATAGTAGAATTCCAAAGAGAACCCATATTGTTGAGATTTACAGACCAAGATGTGTTTGTGTGTGGCAGAAGAGGATGAAACTGCACATCAGATAGACTTAGCTGGTGCTTGAACTTGTGGTTATTCACTGCAACCTAAACCCTGGTTTGATTTTAATACTTTCCTATCATCTTGCCTTTTTTGAAAGGAATTCACTCAGTCTAAGCACTTACACTCAAAAGTCTTATTGTCCTAGAGCAAAATGAAACAATAAAGGTGGTCTTTCATACTTGGTAGGTGACTTAAAAATTTTTACAGGATAGCCCACTTAATGCCAAATCTTTCAATGCTCTATAAGTCTAATAGCCCAGCTTTAAACATGACTTAAAAGGAGCCACCAAAACGCTGCATTTCCCAGCTTCACCAGACTGCAGCCCCATAAAGGTAATTTACAGTTTTTAGAGCATTGCTTGTGCAGTCTTCCAGGCTTACATTAAAAATCCTTTAAGCCAAAAGGAAGCTCACTCTATGGATTTAAATGCAAACTTCCTTTACCGGTGCAGGAAGTCTCATAAAACTCAGATGTACTCCCACAAAAATTTTATTGGCCTTTTTGTATGAGATGAATAGGAATTGACAGTTGTTCTCTTGAAAGAGGGGAACTTCTCTCTTTTCTATTATTTTTATTTCCAACTACAAGTGTTCTCCTTTGCCACAGTCCCTGTTATTTTCTTTTCAGTTGACTTTGAGAGAAGTTATGAAGTCAACTCACTAAACAGGGTTCTCTATGGATTAAAAGTTCTGGATGTATTATAACAGTTTCCCTTGATAGAAATTCTCAACATCGGGATTGATAAGAGAATATTAAAAAGAATAGAACTGGTTGAAGATGGTATTGTCCACTTTGCAAACATCTGACCAATCTATCTGTGAATTTCAAAATGTTGCAGAATCTTTTGATATGCTTTGGGTTTTCTTTTTTCGCCATCTTCCCTTCGATTTCTTAATCCCCCTGTAAAGGTGTTGAGTCAGATGTGTTAAAGGTGAAGTTCTCTCAGAGGGTCTTTGTTCCAGATCCGTGAAGGTCACAGGAACTATGAAGGAGCTGAGAAACGGCTTTTCTGGCCCACTGTGTGGCCCATTTTCATTAATTTTCCTCATGAAACATTGCAGAGTTCTGAATCCTTGGTAACTCCCATTGACTGGACCAGAGGTGACACCCACAGCAATGGGAGAACAAAATATTGTCCTACAGATAGTGACACATTCTATGATCCCTTGGTGTTAGTTGCCATAGTGCTGTATTTACAACAATTGATGCTTTAGCCAAACGCTGAATGGCCACTGTTTCTGCCGTTTCCACTGTTTTGTGTGCATAGAACTTTCCTGAACTACAAGCAAAAATGTATTTTGTCAAATGTCACAAAGTGAAAATGTTACTAATCTTAGGTGTGTTGCATATTTTGTGTTTTTACTTTCCAAACTTCTCTCAAAAGCTGCAGTTATAAAGCTGTTTGGCTGTGTTGACAGCATGTGGTGTTTTTGCAAAAGCAGTTCTAGGAGAGCCAGTGTCTGCCATGGACTCCTCACATCCCCAGTTCCAGGCTTGTCAACAAAACCGAGAAAGCGATTCGTGTGCTGTTTTTTTTTTTTTTTTTTTCCCAAGAAAGAAAAGGGGATGGAAATCAGACCTGGCTGTTAGTCACTAGTGTGTAGTACTGTGATCTGAAGTAGGAAATTTAACTCACATAGAATAATTGTGGTTTTTGAAGCAGCTACTTTGATTTTTCCTTTTGCTGTGAAGATCATGGATTTGGAATGTCCTCACAAGGTGGGCCTAAGACAGTGACACTGAACCCCGTGTCTTGGAACCCACCCTCCATCTGAACCCAAAGATTAAAAAGGCAGTAAGCTTCATGTTTAGGCCAGAGATGCAAAAGTTCCTCCCCCATCCCTAATATTGAGTTTGGCAAGGGGTACTTTTTTTTTTCCCCAAAAAAAGTTAAATGAGAAACTATATCACTAAATTGGATAATGTAGTTCTTCGCATGAATGGAAATGTGTGTTAAATCATTTTATGAAAGGCATGATAATAATGAAAATGTCCTTTGGCTTCAAATTGTGCTCACCTGCCAAAAGTATTTCCCTATCTGAAGCATTATTTACATCCAAATTCCTAAATTGGACAAATTATATAATCCCATTAAAATTGGATATAGAGAGTAGGTAAAAACATGACTGTGGTTCTGTTGAATCATGAAAAGGAAAGGTGGTATTTGAGAATTTGTGGACAGAATATCATGCCTTCTGACCCCATTACTGAAACAGATATTACAACCAGAAATAGATCTAATAATTCTAGTATTCCTCCATTAGCAGCTCTGATGATACTTAAAGGGAAGTCACCTCTTACCAGGAGACTTCCATTTAAGCCTCAGAGGGTGACTAAAATATTTCAATCGGAAACACCTTTCAAGGTCTGTCCTAAATTATGTTGACCACTCTCATTCAAAACTTCTGTGAAAGAAGGTGGGAAACACTCCATCTGTGGAAATTTTCCAGTCAGGAAAACAGTTTCCTCCTTTTCTAAACTGGAATAAAGACCAACTTAATATTTCCCATTCTTCAGAACCGTATCTGATTGGTGCATGCAATCCAGTAAGTCTCAACCTAGAAATATTGCAAATATAAGCAGTAAGAGGAAAACTGACTAATTCTTCCTGACTCAAACTGAAAAAACAAAAAGGGAAAAATATATATATAAGTAATGGTTTACCTCCACTTCTGTATGGAAGAATTTTTAAAACAGATTTCATTATGTTCTGTTTATTTTGGGAAAGTGTGTGTGCGTGTATGTGTGTGTGTGTCGGGGTGGGGAGGGTGGTTCTTTCAGATGACTCATATCTCAAACCCATTCCACTCTCAACATTCATTTGATGTGTTCAAAGCCGGAAAAAAAAAAAAAAAGCAGAACTGAATACTTAATTTGACATGAAGCTGAAGGAGTGAACAAGCCAGAGGAGAGAGTTTGAATAAAGCATGGCCTTGGCTTCATACCACACTTTTTGTGCCTTGTATTATCAGTGTAAATTCTGAATGTTGTACAGTAAATACTTGGATGGACTTCTTAGAAAAGGCTGCACTGGCTTCTTTTTCAGCACATGTACATATCTATAAATATATATACATATATATTTGGTAATGCCAAACAGCTGTGTTATATTGTATTGAACAAAAATGGACGGTTTGGATGTTTTATGTAGAGTTTGCAAAAAACTGGATGGTTACAGACTTTTCAAGATAAATGTACAGACATAAATTCCTGCATATCAGTTATTTATGAATAAAGAGTCTTTTATTGACATTTTAGGATACTCCATGAGTGGAACTCTGAACTCTCAATGAGAATCCCTTCTACACACTTCCTGACACATCCATGCTGGGGCTGGAATGCCTTCCATATCAAGGACAATTTCCAGTATATTGAACCTAATTAATATGTTGAACCTAATGTCTCCTGTCGTCAAGAAGATAAAATGAGGCACATGGAAGCAAAGATGAGATGATCTGTTTGAGATGCTCTCCTAAATATTTCTAGACCACATCAACACACACACATCACCACCCTTGGGATTTTATACAGTCTTAAGATACCTGCCACACCCTAACTGGGATACCATTTCCATTATTCCTCAAAATGCTTACATTATTTTTACAGACACTAGAGAATGTTCTGCCTCTCCATGGGAAAACGTTAAGAACATAAGTAATGTTGTACACTTCAAATACATCTTGACTGACTGAATCTGTTTTGAATGGTTTTTAACACATTATTGACCGGGAGATTTTTGCAGAAACTCATGCCTGTGGCTGGCGATTTGTTATATATGTGAATATTGAAATGTCTCCAGTCAATAATGTTCAGGTAACAAAAGATGTATTATTATGCCTCTGCTCAATAAGCTGTTAAAATGCTGAAAGTTCCCAAGAATTTAATAACTACTTACAACTGGTCGGAGCCTTTTTCAACAGTATGATTTACTGGAAGATGGTTTCCAATCTACTTCAATGAGTTGGTTGTCAATGAAAAGGTCAAAAATTGGCTTAAACCAGTGCTTTCTAAAACTTGGTTCTTTAAACCATTTCACAGATAACAGGTTTTGTCCCAAAATTAAGTTGGAAATTTATAGAATAAAATGTTCTCTAGATTTCTGAAAACCTTTATGTGTACAATGGATCTAGTGTGTATGACAGCTCTGAGAGGAGTATAGGTAACATCTCAACTTTTGGGGGGTCTTATGGGTCTAACAGGAATGGGTGTGAATAGTCACCAAGTGGCTGTGAGTTGTTTCAGCTATCCTTTCTGACCACTTTATGGTGGACAGCACTTTAAAGCTAATTAAAATGTTTTTAAGTTACTGGTGGAATGATAGTTGATTCTAATTAACTTAATCTAGGTAAATTAGTATGATTAGGTACTAATTGTTTCAGTTCTTCCTAATTGCTTAGTGGTTTCAATCGTGTCCGACTCTTTGTGACCTCAAGAACTGTAGACCACCAGGCTCCTCTGTCCATGGGATTTTCCCAGCAGGAATACTGGAGTGTGTTGCTATGCCCTCCTCCACAGGATCCCTGACCCAGGGATCAAACCCATACCTCCTTCATCCCCTGCATTGCAGGCAGAATTTGTTTCCTGCTGAGCCACCAGGGAAACCCATGATTAGGTAGAACCAGCAACAATTTCAGAATTATTTGAAATCATTACAGCAAATAAATCCAGCTTGGGTTGGTCGGAACAAATTTTAACTAGATAAAGGCTGTGTGGACTGACGCAAAGGTCCATATATAACTAGCTCGTTCTGATGGGAACTTAATAGATCAATTTGAACTGCTATAAATAAAATTTTAATAATTTATAAAAATTGTTAAAAAATTATTTTGAGTAGTTTTATAAAATTCTAAACTCTTCAAAATAATTATTTTTTTATGTTTTATCTAGTTAAGAACCAATTCTGAGTGGATTAAGCTACTTTGGGCTAATCTAGGTATATTCTGTGTAGCCAACATTTGTTAGTTCAGACTTATTCTGATAGGTATTACTCATTCATTTAAAAGGCTTATTTAGCATTTACTCAATAATAACAGAGTCTGGGCTCAAATTCTCCCTTTACCATTTAGCATTGATTTAGCCTGGAGAATTTCATGGACAGAGGAGCCTGGCAGGTTACAGTCCATGGGACTGCAGAGTCAGACAGGACTGAGTGACTTGCACTCAGTCACTCACTCAGGCAAGACACTTAATGGGCTTCCCCAGTGGCTTAGAGGAGCCGCAGTTTCAATCCCTGGCTCAGAAAGATCCCTTGGAGGAGGGCACAGCAATTCACCCCAGTAATCTTGCCTGAATAATCCCATGGACAGAGGAGCTGGGTGGCCTATAGTCCATAGGGTTGCAAAGAATCAGACACAACTGAAGTCACTTAGCACACATGCACACAAGACGTTTCATATTTCTGCTTTATTTCTAATACAGGGATGATCATAGAAACTTAAGAGTCTTTCCAGTGTCTGAGGATTAAATGAAAAAAAAAAAAAAATACAGGTAAAGCCCTTAGCGCGTTACATAGTACTTAGTAAGCAACAGTGAGTGTTAGCTTTTGTCTTACTTTAGAGAGGCTGTATGGAGAGCCATCAAAATGTGTATAAGATGAGCAAAGGCCGGGGAGTAATTGGAGTCTGCCATTCTCTGGATGTATGACCTTGGCCACGAAACTACCTTTGAAAGGAGATAATCATATCAAACTCTCTGGACACAAAGTAAATGTTCTAGAAATAGTGTAATGCCTGAACACACCTCCAGCTGTCTCTGGTTCTGAACAGAGATGTTCTAGAACAGTGGTCCCCAACCCCTGGGCCATGGACTGTTAGGAAACAGGCCGTACAGCAGAAGGTGAGCAGCAGGCAAGTGATCAAAGCTCCCTCTGCCGCTCGCCATCTCTGGCGTTGCAACCTGAACCATCTCTCCCCCTCCACTCTCCGTCTGTGGAAAAACTGTCTTCCACGAAACTGGTCCATGGTGCCAAAAAGGTTGGGGACCACTGTTTTAGAGTGTTCATTTTACAGTTGTCCCTCACTATGGGAGTGATTCCAGAACCCCCAAAGACATCAGTCGAACCCTACAGATGCTCAAGAGGCATACAGAAGACGGCACGATACGTGCGTGTAACCTAGGCCCACTCTGCTGTATACTTTTTTAAACAGTTCAAAGTCTTTATTGAATTTGTGACAATACTGCTTCTGTTTCATGATTTGGTTTTTTGGCCTCAGAGCATGTGGGATCTCAGCTCCCCGACCAGGGATGAAACCTGTACCCCACGCACAGAAAGGTGAAGTCTTAACCACTGGACCACAGGGGACGTCCCTTCTCCTGTGTACTCTAAGTCCTCTTTAGCTTACTCATAGCTAATAGAGTTGATTCTTGAACAATATGGGTTTGTACTCTGCAGGCCCCCCTTAATACATGGATTTTTTTTTCAGTAGTAAATACTACAGTGCTAGAGGATCCATGGTTGAACCCTCAAATGCAGAGGGACCATGTATGCAGAAGACTGGCTATAAGTTATATATATGTGGATTTTTCAACTGAGTTCCTAAGCCCTTCATTATGCCAGGGTCAACTGCACAGTATAAATGTGTTATGTAAATAGTTGCTGGTGTGCAGCAAATTCAAATTGTTTTTTTGGAGCTTTATGGAATTTTACAACATTTTCCATCTTTGACGGACTGAATTCACAGATAGGGCACCCACAGTACACAGTACACCCACAGTACACAGTACACCAACTGTGGAAACACAGTAAAGTTCCAGGGCCAAAGGTGTACTCGACTTCAGTGTCTTTCTGATACCTGAAAACTATTAAAAAAAAAAAAAAGTCTTATTTCCCATGAAATAAGGAAAAAGAAATTTGCTTTCAAATATAAAAGGTTAATGCTTAATACAGGCTTTAAAAATACTAAGTTCCCATTTTCTACACACATAGAATGGTTTGAGGAGTGAATGAGGCAAATGATGCGGCAAGTACTTATTAAAAAGGTAACTATCAGGAAGACAAATAACACTTTGTTTAAAATGACAATGATCTGGCATAGAACAGGTGCCTTCAGTGAGGTGATTCATTTTCTGATTTTCAGACAATGGCTTTAAAACATGACAGTGTTCACAATTTTAACATCACAGAGCTGCCTGGGCACATCACCTGTCTGTGCCAGACCCTCTCTGCTACAAGTCAGGCATTCATTAATAAGACTGACTCATCCCTTCAGGAAGCTCACACTCTTAATAATCCAGAATCCCAGGAGTCACAGGAGACATGGGTTGTATCTTTGGGTCAGGAAGATCCCCTGGAGAAGGAAATGGCAACTCACTCAGTATTCTTGCCTGAAAACTCCCAGAGAGAGGAGTCTGGTGGGTCCAAAGGGTCACAAACAGACAAGACAGGCTGAGCAAATAAACCAAACAAACCTGATAAACCAGAAGATTACCATATCATCAAACAGGAGCTTTGAAGGCAGACTGCTAAGAGGGGGTGGGGGGGTAGACCAGGTGTGTGTGTGAGGGAACATTACCCGGCCAAGTTGCCACTGGGCTAAGATTTAAAGACAGTTTATTATTAACCTTTTGTAAAAACCCCATAATCTGTGGCTTAAAATAACCATTTCTTATTAGAAGTTTATGGGTCAGCTGGGGGGTTCCACTGATCTGATCCTGGCTTGGCTGACCTTAGCTAGACTCATCCATGTATGTGCAGGTACTGGGGAGGTTAGCTGGGCCAGTTCTTACAGACAAGGCTCTTAAACTCTGCTCCACATGCTTCATGGTCTAGTAGGTTAGGCTGGTTATGTTATCATGATAAAGGCAGAGGAAGAGAAGCATGTCAAGTCTTTTGAGACCCAGTCTTGCAACACCACCATTTTTTTAAAATATTCTAATGGCCAACGTAACTCACAAGACCAGCCCATTCCAGAGATAAGGAAATAAAATCCACCTCTTGAGGAGAATCACTGCAAAATCACAATGCAAAGAATGTGGATACAGAAAGGGATAGAGAATTTCAGTGGTAGTTTCAGTTTCTCCATCAGAGGTAAGAATTTATCAGCCAAAAAATAAAGGAGGGATACAATACCCAAGACATGGAAGCAAACTAGACGTCCATCAATAGCGGAATAGATCAAGATGTGGTTCCGTTCAGTTCAGTCGCTCAGTTGTGTCCGACTCTGCGACCCCATGAATCGCACACAGCAGGTCTCCCTGTCCATCACCAACTCCCGGAGTTCACTCAGACCCACGACCATCGAGTCAGTGATGCCATCCAGCCATCTCTCACACACACAATGGATTATTACTCAGCCATTAAAAAAAAAAAAGAATGAAATAAAGCATTTGTAGCAACATGGATGGACCTAGAGATTCTCATAGTAACTAAGCCAGCCAAAGGACAAATATGATATCACTGGAATAAGTGGAATTTAAAAAAATCCAAATGAACTTGTTTACAAAACAGACTCACATAGAAAACAAACTTATGGTTACCAAATGGGAAAAGTGTGTGTTGGGGCACAGGGGGGTTAAATCAGAAGGTGGGAATTAATATACACACACTGCTATATATAGATAATCAATAAGGACCTACTGTATATAGAAAATAGATAATAAGGACTTACTCTATAGCACAGGGAACTATACTCAATATTTTGTAATAACCTATAAGGAAAAAGAAACTGATATATGTATATATCTGAATCATTGTGCTATACACCTGAAACTAAACACAATATTGTAAGTTGACTATACTTCAATACAAAATTTTTTTTAAATGCAGGAGGGAGAACATTCACAGAAGAAGGTTAGCACTGATTAATATATTAATAAGTATGTCATTAAGGAGAGGTGGCCATACTGTTTTTCATGCCTCGAGGACCACTGGATTTTCTACAATAGGATTTTCCAAACTTCTATGTTTTTAGGTACTGACCCTATGGTTAGCCATGTTTGGGAAACACTGAGTTAATCACATTTAGAAGGTTCCTTACTGCGAGTCCTCTCGAAGGTTTTTGCATAATAATAGTAATCAACACTTTCTGAATAGTTTAATGTGCTAGGCACTTTACATGGAATCAAACATTTAATCCCCTAACAACCAATGGTTTTGTTCACTCTTTTTGTAAGCAGGGAACTTCAAGAACGAAGGTGTGCTAATATGCATTTTTAATCACTCAACCAGTTTTCATCGGCACCATTTTCCAAATATCTATTACTACTAATTCCCATTTAATGAGCATGTAGTAACATCTTGCAGTTCACAATTTGGGATTCACTTTTCTAAAGAAATTTAAGAAATAAATTGGTTCCTCCATTTTAAATTAATTTAGTCCAGATTAACATTTCTTTCTCATCTACTAACCTATTTCTTAAAAGCACTTTGCAAAATCTCTAATCTCCAAGCCCATGACAACCTTTTTAACATTTTCATTCTTGCCTGTGAATGTTTAATTTAATCACATTCCACTGCTGCTGCTAAGTCGCTTCAGTCATGTCCGACTCTGTGCGACCCTATAGGCGGCGACCCACCAGGCTCCCCAGTATCTGGGATTCTCTAGGCAAGAACACTGGAGTGGGTTGCCATTTCCTTCTTCAATGCATAAAAGTGAAAAGTGAAGGTAAAGTTGCTGAGTCGTGTCCGACCCTCAGCGACCCCATGGACTACAGCCTTCCTGGCTCCTCCATCCATGGGATTTTCCAGGCAAGAGTACTGGAGTGGGTTGCCATTGCTATAACTAATTAAAAATACACCCTTAAAACTGATGGGAATGAGTTATTTTGTTCAATCTTACAAAGACCACTTTTAAAAGCTGCTCCAGCATCTTTACAATTAAGTGATCTGTATCAAATAACCTTGCTGTTTTTAAGCTCAGAGAAAAATTCAATCTATCCTTCCTTTCAAAAAGGTAAGTGTTGGGACCTTGCTGGTGGTACAGTGGTTAAACATCCACCTGCCAATGCAGGGGCCAGGGGTTCGATCCCTGGTCCCGGAAGGTCCCGCATGCCACAAGGCAACCGACCCCAGGCTGAGCCCGCTTGCCCTAGAGCCTCGTACTCTGCAATAAGAGAAGCCCTCTTGCCACAAGTAGAGTAGCCACCATTCACTGCAACTAGGGAAAGCCCATATTCAGCAGAGACCCAACTTAGCCAAAATATAAATAATTTTTTAAGAAGGTAAGTGTTGGGTATTCAGCCATAGATGAGATGCTGTGAGGTTAGATGGAAAGAGCCCAGAGTAGATTGAGAAGAAAGTGCACAACGTTGTAAATTAACTACATGTGCTCAGTTGCTTCAGTTGTGTCTGACTCTGTGCGACCCTATGGACTGTAGCCCATCGGGCTCCTCTGTCCCTGGGGTTCTCCAAGGCAAGAATACTGGAGTAGGCTGCCATGCCCTCCTCTGGGGGACCTTGCCGACCCAGGGATCGAACCTGCAACATCTCCTGCAACACAGGCAGATTCTTTTTCATTGAGCCACTCAGGAAGCCTGAATCAACTATATTTCAATTAAAAAAAAAAACACTCTAAGGAAAGTTCTAATCGTAGCTCTCAGGCCTACCAGTGGGGTATCAGACAATTCATTTTACTTTTTGAGTCTCAATTTTCCCGTAAAGTCAGCATCATGAATATCCTATCCCACTTTCCATATTTGTCTACAATAGGGATCCAAAGAAACATTACATCTAAAAAATAACTTTCTGTTCTAGTAAATGCTCTGTAAGTATTTTAACCAAATGAGAACTGTACACTTACAACAATAAAGGATCTGAAATTAATTTTTTAGACCAAATTATTGTTAGACATGCAGGTAAAAAAGTATAAGTGACCTATACTTCTTCCTTCATCTTTGCTGAGACCTAGGGTTAAATAATTTGGTTAAATTGCCCAGAAAAACAGAGATGGTCTCTTCTCCTAGCATCATAACTCTCAAAATCCAAGTACTTTGGGAGAGATCATCAATATGAGTATGTTTTTGACTACATCATAAATGAAAAATTATATAAAATACTAATATCAACTATACATTTATTATCCCTGAAAGAGGTTAATACTTCTCTTCTTTTATGGGCCCACATTATCGTTTCTTTTTATCATCCTTTACAATCTTGGCAAAAAAAGGAATACAACTTACCATTTAATTGTGCGTTCTACTGGCTCACAGCTTTACCCAAATGTTGAGTATATTTAAAATATTTTTTGATTGCCCACTATCAGGGAAACACCTGTCAACTACACATTGGCATTTGCCATCTACCTCTAGAAGAATTAAATCATGTGCTGCTGCTGATTTTCAACACCCCCTGAAAGGAGTTCAGGGTGGAGAGCAGAAATGAGGCTCTCTGTGCTCTGGGAAAAACTGGCAGAACAGGTCTTCAGATAATTAGACATTTTTGTGAGCCAATTCTTGTTTCTCCTTATATCTAGAAAAGCACCAAAATCCTTCATGGTGACATCTGCACCTCATGACTAGCAGGAACCTTCTGCAAAAAAAAAAAAAAAAAAAAAAAAGGGTGCTTGATTGTCTGTGTTCCCTCCACCAAATCCTCTTGTACACCAAGCATCTCCTACCTCTTGGGCTTCCCCGGTGGCTCAGACGGTAAAGAATCTGCCTTCGATGAAGGAGACTTGGGTTCGATCCCTAGGTTGGGAAGATCACCAGTATTCTGGCCTGGAGAATTCCATGCACAGAGGAGCCTGGGGCTTCCCTCACAACTCAGTCAGTAAAGAATCTACCTGCAGTTCAAGAGACCCGGGTTTGATTCCTGGGTCGGGAAGATCCCTGGGAGAAGGAAATGGCAACCCACTCCAGTATTCTTGTCTGGAGAATCTCAAGAGGAGCCTGGCAGGATGGTGTCACAAGAGTCAGACATGACTTAGCAACTAAACCATCACTACCCCTACATCACACCCATACTCCACCACCACACCATCAGTGGCCTGCACGGTAGTTCCCATTTTGCCCCCAAATAAATCTTAACTCACAACTCTGAAGTTGTGCTTTTTTTTTTTTTTCCCTCAAGTCTGCACACTATATTAGGCAGTGGAATACAACAATAATTTCAAACAAAAGTAACCCACTCTTCCAGAGATTTCATTCTTCTGGCAGGGGATATGGAGGCAAAGAATAAAAACTAAGTATAGAATAAGTTAGACACGGGAGACAGGAATGGGATTTCTGGCGGTGTGATTGAGTTGTATTTTAAGTAAGGTTGTCAGGCAAGGTCTACTGAGGTGACTTTTGACTGAAGAGCTGAAGGAGATGACGAGTGATTCGAGATCATCCCTGAAAGAAGAGGACTAGAGATAAGGGAAAGGTCCATTCCAAAGTCTTGAGGTGGAAGTACTCTGGTCTATTCAGGGAACAGCAAGGAGGTCGCTGGGGCTGGAGCACTAAGAAAGGAGGAGATAAGCTCAGAGAAGAAACTGGGTGAGGATGGATCAAATATTATCTTAGAAGGTCCAGACTTGTAGTCATGTGACTTGAGAAGATACTTGAGGAATTCAAGAAGTACCGGCATGGATCACATTGGTGGCTTGAAAATATGCAAGCCATACTGAGAATAGCTGCTAGGCAATTAGCACTTAGCAGTGGTGGGTAGAGATGACTGTGGGTTGGTTCAAAATGGTTGCAGTAGGGGTGATGAGAAGTGTTTGGATTATGGATATATTCTGAAGGTACAGCTGGCAGGATTTGCTTATATATTGGATGACTGTTGGAAAAAGAAGAAAGAAATGACCAAGGTTTTGTTCTGAGCAACCATGTTAAAATGTACATTTTTGTTGCTTAGTCACTAAGTTGTGTCCAACTCTTTGCAACCCCACCAGGCTCCTCTTTCCATGGGACTTCCCAGGTGAGAATACAAGTGGGTTGCCATTTCCATCTCCAAGGGATCTTCCCAACCCAGGGATCAAAACTATATCTCCGGCATTGGAGGTAGATTCTTTACCACTGAGCCACTAGGGAAGCCCTAAAATGTACATAGGGACATTTTAATATAAAAGTTTATAGGCAGTGAGTTTGAAACCAGGGTGCAACTTAAATTTGTTTTCTTGATCTAGGCAATTTAGCAGTATTTTCTAAAGCATAAGGCCTCTGAAGTAGAAATAGAGGGCTTATTAAAAACAGTTTTCTGAGTCTTACACCTCAGATTTTCACAATCAGACTAGAATGAGTACTAGAGATTAATAATCATACTGATCTTGCATTTCCATAACCTTATCCTGAGATCTTTAGGAGCCATAACATCTAAAAGTCACTGCATTAAAACAAATAGTCCGTGGGCTCCTAGAAAGACTTACTCTACATTTCACTACAAAGAAAGGACCAGTTATTTTGGCAATGAAGGACAGAAAATGATTGGCAGGCCTGTATCCCTTCTTTGTCACCAGCATCAATAACACAAGATCTGAAGCCACTAGGGAAAAATAGAAGTTGTGTGGTTTCTCCTATCTCCATCCTTGTCTAAATCTAAGCAGTTGCCAATCCTGAATTTGTTTGAGGATTGTTTTTCATAGTTATAAAGCGGTAAGCCTGTGGTGGGAAGGGGGTAAAAAAAAAAAAGTCTGTTTCAATGTGTGAGGCTTCATTCATCACTGACATGCACAATTCCGTTCCTTTTCTTTCTCTCTCATTTTTCCTTCCATTTTCAATATAATTAGACTCAGGAGGACTTGAGATTTGTCTTCAGATATTTGAAAGTCTGTCATATGGAAGAGGGATTAGACTTGTTCTATCTGGTCCCAAGTGGTAGAAACAGGATAATTTCTGCAGAAAATACAGGGTGACTTTCTTCTGGGGGGAAGAGGTATTCCTTATAGTGAGCATAATTTTCATAGAGCTGTTCAAATTGGGATGACTTTAAGATTTTTTTTTATTTTTAAAGTCTTTATTGAATTTGTTACAATACTGCTTCTGCTCTAGGCCTTGGCTTCTTGACCACGAGGCATGTGGTATCCTATCTCCCCTGATCAGGATCAAACTGGTACCCCTTGCATCAGACCACCAGGGAAGTCCCTTGGGATGAGATTTTAAAGCATTTTCATCTCTCATTAGAACATTCAAATAGCGTCATGCTCTCTTTGTTGACGCTTTTTTTGGCTTTGGGTAAGTCCTTACCTCCCATGGCACCACTCAGATTTTTTTCCCTGTTTTCCTTTAGATCAGATTTTTGACTCCTCCCATTAATCAGGTCTTCTTTCTCTGATTTAAGGATGAGCAAACCATCCTGGTTAATCTGAGCGTAAACACTAGGTTTCATCGGCTACAAGGTCTTTGCTGAAAGTAATCAACTCTGCCACCACAGCAGGAAAGCAGACAAAGACGGTTTAAACAGGTGAGTGTGGCGGTGTTGCAATAAAACTATTTATGGACACGAAACTTGATTTTCATATAATTATGTGTCACAACCACGTAAAAATGTAAAAACTATTCTTACTATTCTTGTGCTCAATATCACTAATTATTAGAGAAATGCAAATCAAGACTACAGTGAGGTACCACCTCACTTGGGTCAAAATGGCCATCTTTAGAAGTCTACAAATAACAAATGCTGATAGGGATATGGAGAAAAGGGAACCTGTGCGGTTGGTGGGAATGTAAACTAGTGCAGCCACTATGGAAATCAGCAGGGAGATTCCTCAAAAATCTAAAACTAGGGCTGCCATATGACCCAGCAATCCCACATCTGGGCATATATGAGGGGAAAAAAAAACACTAATTCAAAAAGATACATGCCCCTCTACATTCATAGCAACACTGTTCACAACAGCCAAGACATGGCAGGAAACTTAATGTTCATCGGGAGATGAATGGATGAAGAACACGTGGCCCGTATACACAGCGGACTGCTACTCAGTCATAGCAAACGTAATAAAGCCATTTGCCACACATGGATGGACCTAGATCATCATAGGAGTCAGACAGAGAAAGACAAACACCATAGGGTATCACTTATATGTGGGATCTAAAACAGGACACAATTAAAAGTTATCTACAAAACAGAAACAGACTCAGACATGGCAACAGACTTCTGGTTGACAGGGAGCAAGGGGGCAGGAGAAGGATGGATTTGGAGTTAGCAGATACAAACTGTTATATATAGAATGGATGAATAAGGTCCTACTATATTGGGAACTATATTCAGTACCTGTGATAAACCATAATGGAAAAGAACATGGAAAAATATGTGTACATATATATATAATTGAATCACATTACTATACAGCAGAAATTGTAATTATTTAATTATAAAGCTAGTACTTCAATAAAAATGTTTATTGTACTTCAATAAAATAAATGTTTAAATCTTAGAAAATGAAAATAAAAACTATTCTTAGTTCACAAATTATACATAAACAGGTAGCCAGCTGGATTTGACCCAAGGGCTACAATTTACACCTGCTGCCTTCGCTTCTCGTTATAGACCCTTAGGAGGGACAACGTGTCCAAAGGACACAATCGGATGCATTAAGATCTGAAAGGAGAACCTGCATGTTAAGAATCTGCCAAGAGCTGGGGGATGGTAGTGGTCCTTGTGCTAACTCAGAAATCTTTATATGTCCATGTTTCTATCTAAGTGGATGATTTTTAAAGAGGTTTCATCTGAAGACATGATAGATGTGTATGCTTTGAACACAAAACGTGGAATAAAAGTCAGAAACTCTAGTAGGGAACTAAGAAACAGAACTAAATCTGTTAACAAAACTTTGAGACTGATCACACCTCTACAGTGGTAACGGGTCTACATTTGTCAGGGAGAGCGCTTTCGGGCTAAACTGCACTGTAGTCTCACTCATAATAAAGTTTGACTGCTCAGACACGACATTATTGTCTTGTAAAACCAGAGCATCTCCTGTTATTACCCATTTCAGGCTTAAAGTATAATAGATGACAATAAAGACTCTTTATAAGTTTAAAGATTATTTCCCAGCCCATTTGGTAACACTTAATACCATCAAAGTCTCCAAAAGGGAGGAACAAAGAATTTCAATAATGCTTACAAGATTTCCTCAAAGGGAGGTTCTGGTGACAGCTTTTCATTTTGGAGCAACTGGTAGAGAATTCTAAGGTAGTTATCTCCACGTTTACTGGTTTCAATGAGTGAGGCCTTATCTATCACTGACATGTACCAATTTCCTTCTTTTTCTTTCTATTCTTTTTTTTTTTTTTCACTTTCAATATAATTAGGCTCAAGGGGACTTGATATTTGTCTTCAAATATTTGAAAGTCTGTCAAATGGAAGAGTGATTAGATTTGTTCTGCTTGGTCCCAAGCGGTAGAAATAGCACCAATTCTGCAGAAAATCCAGGGAGAGTTTATGTTTTTATTCCTTACAGGAAGCATAATTTTTACAGAGATGGTTAAAACTGTGATGAACTCAGAATCTCAAGTCACTGAAGGTGTTGATCTAGAAGCTAGACTACTACTTGGAAGGGGTTTTGTAAAAAGAACCCAGATAGTTTGAACTACTGGGTCCAAGATTCAGTCAGTGAATTGTTGGCCTTCATATAATAGCAGCTGCATTATTTGACTACTGAATATTGTAAACTACTGTACTGAAATCTATATACTTTAATACTCACAATGACAATTTCAATACTATTTAGTATTTAAACTTTACAGATGATGATACCAAAATCTAAGAGGCCAAGTAGCTTGCCCTAAATTACACAGCTAGTAAATAAACTGCAGATCTGAACCCAGATTCACTTGACACCAAGGCCCAGGCTCTTAAAACTACGCTGCTTCTTTGCAGTGGAGGAATGCAATGAGCTTTAAGGACTTGATATGTACTACATGGTGACTTTTAAAACTGACAAAAGTAAAGGATACAGAATATACGCATAGCTGCCTTACAGCTGTTAGAATGAGTACATCAAAATATATACATCACAAAAATATGTTGAGTGAAAAAAATTGTATGGAACACACAGTATATGACACTGTTCACACACACTTTCAAACAAGCAAAACAAAACTGCAAATTACTTAGGCAGATATACATGGACATTAAGATATAAACATGGATGAGAATAAGTTATACCAAATGAACCTCCTCTGAAGAGTGAGGAAAAAGACTGAAATTGAAGAATGGTGAGAGGCTAACTATCTCTCTGTGATATTTTGGTTCTTCATAAATAAGATAGGGAGAGAAAGAGAAATCCAAAGCAAAGATGATATGATAAGACTTTTCAAAAGTGTGGAATGTGTTATTTTCTATACTTTATCAACACTTGAAAATTTTTATTTAAATATGTATATATATGACAAAATTAAAGCAGAAAATCTTCTATGTATCTCACTAGATACCTATTACTCTGCATCTCTGCTATCCTCAATGCCTAAAACATGATAGCAAAGGAATTTATAGGCCATCAACCCACAAAGAGGAAGAACAAAAGACCGAAGAGCAGAAAGTGTTAATCTAGGTAGAGAAGAAGTCTGGTAATTGAAGTAGTCTGAGAAACAACTCTAGAAATATTTGTAGTTTCAACCTAATGGTTGAGAAACTATCAAATTTCAGATAAAATAAATTAGATGAGAAAATACAGATACATAAGGAATTAAAATTGGAAATTAGTATCCAAAGAAAAAGCAATTCCAGAGAAAGCAGATGAAACACTAAAAGAGAACCATAAAGGTATGAAGGGAAAAAAAAATGGCAGACCAGGAAATAAATGGAGAAGATGTATGAATCACTCTGAGATTTGACAACACTTCATAGAGGTTCTTAGATTTTCCAAGACAAAGTAAAAAAAGACAAAAGAACGTTGGAAAGGAATTCGTTGGCCAGGTCCACCGTGGAGGAAATGATCTGACCTTTACAACCTGGAATTTTATGCTTAGACAAGCTATCAAACTAGAGGATACTCAATTTTTTAAAAAGTAAATAGAAGACAAAGACATTTCAGACAGAAGAGTTCTCAAAACTTCCCATTCTTAGGGAAATCCGGGGAAATATGCACATTAAAAATAAGAAAACTAGAAAAAGTAAAGTCTAAAATCTAGAAATGAAGCTCTAAAGAGAGGCAAAAATCCCGGTTGATGAAAGTTACAGGATGACTTCTGTGCTTCAGTCACATAAGAAAGAATAAAATAGGAATAAACCTACCTAAAAAGGCAAAGACCTGAATTCTGAAAATTGTAAAACACTGATGAAAGAAACTGAAGATGACACAGACAGACACATTATGTTCTTGGACTGGAAAAATCTATATCGTTACAGTGACCATACTCAAGTTCAACTACATATTCATTGCAATCCCTGTGAAAATACCAATGGCATCTTTCACAGAACTAGATCAAATAATTCTAAAATTTGAAATGGAAACACAAGAGACCCTGAATTGCCAAAGCAATCTTGATAAAGAATAACAAAGCTGAAGGTATCATGCTCCCTGACTTCATGTGAGTGCATGTTAAGTTGCTTCAGTAGCGTGTGACTCTTTGAGACCGTAATGGACTGTAGCCCATAGGGCTACTCTGTCCATGGCATTCTCCAGGCAAGAGTAGGGAACTGGGTTGCCATGCCCTCCTCTAGGGGTTCTTCCTGACTCAGGGATTGAACCCACGTCTCTGGCATCTCCAGCACTGGCAGGTGGGTTCTTTACCACTAGTTTAGTTCAGTTCAGTCACTCAGTCGTGTCCGACTCTTTGTGACCCCATAAATTGCAGCACGCCAGGCCTCCCTGTCCATCACCATCTCCCGGAGTTCACTCAGACTCACGTTCATCGAGTTAGTGATGCCATCCAGCCATCTCATCCTCTGTCATCCCCTTCTCCTTCTGCCCCCAATCCCTCCCAGCATCAGAGTCTTCTCCAACGAGTCAACTCTTCACATGAGGTAGCCAAAGTACTGGAGTTTCAGCTTTAGCATCATTCCTTCCAAAGAAATCCCAGGGCTGATCTCCTTCAGAATGGACTGGTTGGATCTCCTTGCAGTCCAAGGGACTCTCAGGAGTCTGCTTTTACCACTAGAGCCACCACTAAAAAGCTACAGTAATCAAAAAAGTGCCTGGTGGCTCAGATTTTAAAGATCTGCCTGCAATGCAAGAGACCCAGGTTCGATCCCTGGGTTGGGAAGATCTCCTGGAGAAGGGAATGGCAATCCACTCCAGTATTCTTGCCTGGAAAATCCCATGGACAGAGGGGCCTGGTGGGCTACAGTCCCTGGGGTTGCAGAGAGTCAGACACAACTGAGTGACTAACACTTTCAATCAAAACAATATAGTAGTGGCATAAAAAAAAGACACACATCAATGGAACAGATGAGAGCCTAGAAATAAACCCGTGTACTTATCAGTAAATCTACTATTACTACTGTGGGCAAGAGACCCTTAGAAGAAACGGAGTAGCCTTCATAGTCAACAAGAGAGTCCAAAATGCAGTACTTGTGTGCAATCTCAAAAACAGAATGATCTGTTCATTTCCAAGGCAAACAATTCAATATTACAGTACTCCAAGTCTATGCCCCAACCACAAATCCCAAAGAAGCTGAATAGTTACATGAGAACCTACAAGACCTTTTAGAACTAACACACACACACACACACACACACACACACACACACACACACACTCCTTTTCATCAAAGGGGAATGGTATGCCAAAGTAGGAAGTCAGGAGACACCTAGAGTAACAGGCAAGCTTGACCTTGGAGTACAAAATTAAGCAGTGTGAAGGCTAACAGAGATTTGCCAAGAGAATGCACTGGTCATAGCAAACACCCTTTTCCAACAACACAAGAGATGACTCACACATGGACATCACCAGATGGTCAATACCAAAATCAGGTTGATTATATTCTTTGCTTCTGAAGACAGAGAATATACAGTTAGCAAAAACTAGGCTGGGAACTGACTGTGGCTCAGATCATTAACTCCTTATTGCCAAATTCAAACTGACACTGAAGAAAGTAGGGAAAACTACTAGACCATTCAGATATGACCTAAATCAAATCCCTTATGATCCTACAGTGGACGTGACAAATAGATTCAAGGCATTAAATGTGACAGACAGTGCCTACAGATCTATGAACAGAGGTTCATGGCATCGTACAGGAGGCAGTGATCAAAATCATCCCTAAGAAAAAGAAATTCAGAAAGGCAAAATGGCTGTCTGAGGAGGCCTTACAAATAGCTGAGAAAAGGAGAGAAGCAAAAGGCAAGGGCGAAAAGAAAAGATAAACCCATTCGAATGCAGAGTTCCAAAGAACAGCAAGGAGAGATAAGAAAGCCTTCCTCAGCAATCAATGCAAAGAAATAGAAAAAAAAAAAAAAATAGAATGGGAAAGACTAGAGATCTCTTCAAGAAAATTAGAGATACCAAGGGAACATTTCATGCAAAGATGGGCACAATTAACGACAGAAACTGTATTGGACCTAAAAGAAGCAGAAGGTATTAAGAAGAGGTAGCAGGAAACACAGAAGAACTATACAAAAAGGATCTTCATGATCCAGATAATCATGATGGGGTGATCACTCACCTAGAGCCAGCTATCCTGGAATGTGAAGTCAAGTGGGCCTTAGGAAGCATCACTATGAACAAAGCTAGTACAGGTGAAATAGCTCAGCTGGAATTCCATCAAATACTAAAAGATGATGCTATTAAAGTGCTGCACTCAATATGCCAGCAAATTTGGAAAACTCAGCAGTGGCCACAGGGCCGGAAAAGATCAGTTTTCATTCCAAATCCAAAGAAGGGCAATGCCAAAGAACGTTCAGACTACCATACAATTAAACTCATTTCACACGCTAGCAAAGAAATACTCAAAATTCTCCAAGCTAGATTTCAACAATACATGAACCATGAACTTCCAGATGTTCATGCTGGAATTATAAAAGGCAGAGGAAGCAGAGAACAAATTGCCAACATCCACTGGATCATTGAAAAAGCAAGAGTTCCAGAAAAACATCTAATTCTGCTTCATTGACTGCACTAAAATCTTTGACGTGTGTATCACAACAAACTGTGGAAAATTAAAGAGATGGAATACCAGACCACCTGACCTGCCTCCTGAGAAATCTGTATGCAGGTCAGAAAGCAGCAGTTGGAACTGGTCATGGAACAACGGACTGGTTCCAAATTGGAAAAGGAATAGTTCAAGGCTGTATATTGTCAACCTGCTTATTCAAGTTACATACAGAATGCATCATGTGAAATGCTGGACTTGATGAAAGAATCAAGATTGCCGGGAGAAATATCAATAACCTCAGATATGCAGATGATACCACCCTTATGGCAGAAAATGAAGAGGAACTAAAGAGCCTTTGATGAAAGTGAAAGAGGAGAGTGAAAAAGTTGGCTTAAAACTCAACATTCAGAAAACGAAGATCATGGCATCCGGTCCCATCACTTCATTGCAAGTAGATGGGAAACAGTGGAAACAGTGACAGACTTTATTTCCTTTGACTCCAGAATCACTGCAGATGGTGACTGCAGCCAGGAAATTAAAAAGACGCTTGCTTCTTGGAAGAAAAGCTATGACCAACCTATACAGCATATTAAAAAGCAGAGACATTATTTTGCGGACAAATATCAGTCTAGTCAAAGCTATGGTTTTTCCAGTAGTCATGTATGGGTGTGGGAGTTGTGTCATAAAGAAAGCTGAGTGCTGTAGAATTGATGCTTTTGAACTGTGATGTTGGAGAAGATTCTTGAGAGTCCCTTGGACTGCAAGGAGATCAAACCTGTCAAAGGAAATCAAAAGGAAATCAACTCCAAATATTCATTGGAAGGACTGATGCTGAAGCTGAAACTCCAATACTTTGGCCACCTGATGCAAAGAACTGACTCATTCAAAAAGATCCTGATGCTGGGAAAGATTGAAGGTGGGAGATGGGGACAACAGAGGATGAGATGGTTGGATGGCATCACCAACTCAATGGACACGAGTTTGAGCAAGCTGCTAGAGTTCAGACACAACTGGGCGACTGAACTGAATCTACAACAAAGGCAAGAATATACAATGAAGAAGAGTTTCTTCAAGTGGTACTGGGAAAACTGGACAGCTACATGGAAAAGAATAACTTCCTCTAATACAACATACAAAAACCAAAAGATCTAAATGTAAGACAAGGAATCCTTAATATTCCTAGAAGAAAAAATAGGCAGAACACTCTCTGACATAAACTATAGCAATATTTTTTAGGATCTGTATCTAACACCAAGGAAACAAAAGCAAAAATAAATGCATGGAATCTAATTTACTTCAAAGCTTTTGCACAGCAAAGAAATCAACAACACAAAAAGACAATCCACTGAATGAGAAAATATTTAAGTGATATGACTGATAAGGGGTTAATATCGAAATATATAAACAACTACAATTCAGTATCTAAAAACAACCTGATTAGAACATGGACAAGAGAGCTGAATGGACATTTTTTCCGTAGAAGACACATGAAAAGATGCTCAACATTGCTAGCTCGAGAAATGCAAATCAAAACCACAATATCACCTCCTACCTGTCAGAAGGTTATCAAAAAGAACAAATAACTAAGGTTGGTAAGAATGTGGAGAAAAAAGGAACTCTTGTACACTGTTGGTGGGAACGTACATTGATCAGACCGCTATGGAAAACAGTATGGAAATTCCAAAAAAACCAAAACCACTATATCATTGAGCAATTCCACCACTGGATATATATCCAAATAAGACAAAAGTACTGATTAAAACAGATACATGCATGTAATATTCACAACATTTTAATAGCTAAGATATATATGGAAGCAACCTATATATAGTGCACATCTACAGATGAATGGATAAAAACATGATATATATGTATATGTATATACACACATATTCATACACAATGGAATGTTACTCAGCCATAAAAACTAATGCAGTTTTGCCATTTGCAACAACATGAATGGACCTGGAGAATATTATGTTAAGCGAAGTAAGTCAGAGAAAGCTAAATGCTGTATGTTATTACTGATATGTGGAATCTAAAAAATAAAACAAATGAATGATTATAGCAAAACAGAAAGACTTACAGATACAGAGAACAAACAAACCAGTGGTTAGCAGTGGGAAAGGGAAGGGGGAAGGGGCACGATGGGGGTAGAAGATAATTCAGTTCAGTCGCTCAGCCGTGTCCGACTCTTTGCAACCCCATGAATCGCAGCACGCCAGGCCTCCCTGTCCATCACCATCTCCCGGAGTTCACTCAGACTCACATCCATTGAGTCAGGGATGCCATCCAGCCATCTCATCCTCTGTCGTCCCCTTCTCCTCCTGCCCCCAATCCCTCCCAGCATCAGAGTCTTTTCCAATGAGTCAACTCTTCACATGAGGTGGCCAAAGTACTGGAGTTTCAGCTTCAGCATCATTCCTTCCAAAGAAATTCCAGGGCTGATCTCCTTTAGAATGGACTGGTTGGATCTCTTGAGAAATAAACCACTGTGTATAAAATAGGTTACAAGGATAAACTATACAAGGCAGGGAAGATAGTATTTTATATGCAACTTTAAATGGAGTACCATGTATAAGTATTTTGAATCAGTATGTTGTACACTTGAAACTAATATCACACTGGAAGTCAACTATATCCCAATTAAAAAAAAAAATGGAGCAGGAGTTCTGTGAGTTCCAGAAGCAATAACTACAGTCAGAAGACAAAACAGATGAAAACACCTAATATATCTGAGTGTATTTAGGGGATATCATCAAATATGTTAGAGACTGAGGGATAAATTGGTGACTGATACAGAGATAACTAAGCAAAATTACATTGTGATAATGAAGGGATCTCAAGAAGGACTTACTCTCCAAGAAAGTAAATGTGACTGAGGTACTAACACTGCTCTGTTATGAATGTTTCATAGTCTTAATAATATAAACATATAATACAGATCTAACAAAAAATATGATATAAGTAACTCTAAGAAGAGGATAATTATAGACAGAATGGTTTATGAGTGAATGATTGCATGCTGTGTGCATATCATTTTGTATGTGTGAGAGCAGGTGTGTTAAGTAGTTAAGAGAACTAGCTTCTCATCCTTCCCACTAGGTATCAAATGGAAAACATAAAACTTTTTAAAAACTCAAGAAAGAATAGTATAAAAATAGTATTTGCAAATACAGAAGCAAATATAAAAGAACAGCTTAAAAAATTGAAAGAGGTTTCCTCAGGGGAGCAAGAATTACGCATGAATAAGGATGGAAAAGAAAACTTATTTTTCAGTAAACGTTTAGAAGTACCATTTAACATTTTAAAATGTATATTTTTATTTTATTGTGTAAATAAAGAGGAGAAAAATGAAGAATTAATACTCAACTAGACAATGAGACATTTTCATCGAAAGACAAAAGATTTACATGGCAAAGACCATTCATGGTAGCAGGAAAGATGAGTGCCTAACTGAAGTAGAATGCCTGCAGTGTGTATTTGTTCTGTTTAAACCAAAGAAGGCGGGGGGAGGGGGAGCTTTCCAATCGTGTCAATATATTCAACAATCTTGATTGAGCAGAGCAGAAACCAACATGCAACCAAAGAGTAAATGTGTGATCATCTTTGCTCTGAAGTTTTATAAGTTTCTCCCACCACACTATGCCAAGCACACTTTTAGAGATGCAATTAAAATGAGACTTATCCCCAACCTACATGATGTTCTTAGGATTTGTTACATGCATTCAAAAACATTCTATCATGTTTTACTTTTTATCAGTGTACTCTAGATTTGGAGTGTATTTCCCTTCTTTTTCTTTAACTTTTAATTTGGGAGGCAATGACCACATTAATGACCTAATACCTACCATTTGCTTCAAGGTAAAAGGATCTGTCAATATTGTTTTAGTTGTAACCTTCCTCTAGTGCAATGACTTTATTTTAAAGTCATCTCCCTAGTAAAATCATTTCTCATGGCATATATGCTCATTTCTCTGTACCTTTTTTGGACAAACAGAAGATTCTATCCAAATCAAATCAATAATGCAATATTACTTCCAGCTGTGGGAGCTGAGATAGGTCAGGGTTGGAGCAGCAGTAGAAAAATACATTCCCTAAACTCACATGGAGCTATAAACCAGAAACAACAATGAAGTATCCCATCACACAAACAGCCCTCTGTTCCTAATTATTTTTAAAATGTATTTCAAGACCCAGAAGGTGAATGCTCTGGTGGTTGAATCAAGATAAAAGGAGCTATGCAAGAAATTAAGATCATACAACAAAAAACACCTATATTCTTCCCACTTGTGCTAGGTCCTCTGAAATACAGAGAAGAGATTAAGATATGGTTCTTGCCCTCAGGTAGAATGCAGTCCAGCTGGAGAGACACAAGGAGCACATGTGAAATGCAGAGAAAGGATCTGGAAACTCTTACAAATGAATAATAGGTAACTGAACTCAAAGGCAGAGGACAAGTGTTACACAGGGCTCAGAGAAAGGGAATAAGGAGAAAGAGGATTCATAGAAAAAGTGGCTTTGTGCGAGGCTTTGAGGAGGGGTAGGAATTTGGGCCAGTGACTGGAAGAGGTTTGAATCCTTTGTAGTTTAGAAACTGGAAACAACACATTGGGTTGGGGCAGGGGTGGGGAAGGGAGAGCTTGGGGAAACCAGGAACGAGGTCAAAGCGGAGTGTATCGTGGTTTACTTTTTGTCAATTTACTCTGGATTTGAATTGTATTTCCCTTCCTTTTCTTTAACTTTTAATTTGGGAAATGATGACAACATTAATGATCTAATACCCACCAGCTGCTGCAGGTGAAAGCATTTGTCAATGTTTTAGTTTTAACTTTTCTTTAGTACAACAGTGATATTTTTAAAGTCATCTCCCTAGTAAAATCAGTGCTCACTGCAGACACTCTCATTTCTCTGTATCCACACAGAGTTGGTTCCAGGGCCTCCCAGGTATATGAAAATCCACAAACATTCAAGTTTCATAGTTGGCCCTCTGTATCTATGGATTCCTCACCTGTGAATTCAACCAACCATGGGCGAAATTTTCCATTCGTGGTTGGTGAAATTCATGGATTCGAAGCCCACAGATATGGAGGACCAACTACATATTTACTGAAAAAAAAAAAAAATCCAAGTATGAGTGGACCCACACAGTTCAAATCTGTGTTGTTCAAGGAACAAAACTGTATAGGCTTGAGTGCATCATTGAATGGTTCATCTAGGAGAAGCTGGGAGTCAGAAAGTGATCAGCCATTCATTTTAAACCAAATAGGTGGAAACTGGGCTTCCCACGTGGCACTAGTGATAAAGAAACTGCCTGCCAATGAAGGAGACATAAGAGAGGTTCAATTCCTGGGTCAGGAAGATTCCCTGGAGGGGGAAATGGTAACTCACTCCAGTATTCTTGCCTGGAGAATCCCAAGGACAGAGGAGCCTGGTGGGCTATAGTCCATAGGATCACTAAGATTCAGGCATGACTGAAGTGACAGCACGCATTAAGATGGAAACTACAGTTTGGGAATGTCAATTCTTCAAAAATCAAGCGATTTCCATCAGCAACATGTGCACTATTTCCTCTGGGGATCTTGGAGGATTATTCTGTAGAAGCTAGATCTTTGAGACCTTTCCAGGCATCAGTGAGCCATCATGACATCTCCTAGATTCCAATCACTGCTCACCTTCACAGAAAACTGGAAGAAATCTCACTCCTGATAGAAGTAAATCATAGACTGTGTTAATCTGGGATTAATCTGAAAAGCTGAGTAAAGAGAGGAAAGATGGATCTTCCTCTGAACCATTTCAATCCCCTTATTCTTTGATTCTGTGCGTGGTTTTCCTTTAATATTTATTTCTGTGGCTGAGCAGGGTCTTAGTTGCAGCCCGAGATCTTCACTGCAGCCTACAGGATCTAGTTCTCTGACCAGGGATCGAACCCAGGGCCCCCTGCATTGGGAGCTCAAAGTCCTAACCACTGGACCACCAGCAAAGTTCTGTGCTGTTGTTTAAAACATCTATACACTTAGTTAAAAGTGGGTGATAGCTAAATAGGGGGAAAACAAAGACACGTTTATACTAATCTGCTTGTGAAAGTGAAAGTTGCTCAGTAGTGTCTGACTCTTCCCGACCCCATGGACCATAGAGTCCATGAAATTCTCCAGGCCAGAATACTGGAGTGGGCAGCCTTTCCCTCAACCAGGGGATCTTCCTAACCCAGGGATTGAACCCAGGTCTCCCACATTGCAGGTGGATTCTTCACCAGCTGAGCCACCAGGGAAGCCCTAGTCTATAAATAATATAGGTTCAGACTTTTGCCCTCTGTCACATCCAATTTTAGGATATTTGAAAAGACAGCTTTTACAAGATACTTGCGAACATCACTCAAGTGGTAAAATGGTTTCGTGGAACTCTCCTGATGGCTGGAAAGAAGGGGCTCTAGAGAGGCACCCCACCCTGTCCTCTCTTTATTAACTGGTTAAGAGGACCGTGACCCTATGGAACTCTTGCCTGGAGGTCACGGTTTGTTTCAATTTCTCTCAACTACCCAGTTTCTCAAAATGCCTCTCAGGGTATCTCAGGTGGCTTCATTCCTATATTTGCTCAGCTAAGGTTAATGTTCTAATTTAGGTATGAGCCTTAGGCACCTATTTATATTTTCAGTTCTGCTTAAGTAGAGACACTAAGTGTTAATAGGTTTCAGGCAAGAAGGAGGAGAGGGGTAGGGGAGAAAAGAAATGGAGTTTGGGAGTGAAAGTCGCTCAATTATGTCGACTATTTGCGACCCCACAAACTTATATACAGTCCATGGAATCCTCCAGGCCGGAATACTGGAGTGGGCAGCTTTTCCCTTCTCCAGGGGATCTTCCCAACCCAAGTCTCCTGCATTGCGGGCAGATTCTTTAGCAGCTGAGCCATCAGGAAGCCCTAGGATTAGCAGGTGCAAACTATTATATATAGACTGGACGAACAACAAGGTCCTATTGTAGAGTGCAGGGAACCATATTCAATATTCTATGATAAACCATACTGAAAATATGAGAGACAATATATGTAACAGTCAATTTTCTGTACAGAAGAAACCTCCACAACATGGTAAATCAACTGCACTTCAGCAAATCCTTCTCTAACGTTTCAGGCGAAAACTCATACCTAAAAGGGGAAGTTGTATACATGGAGTTCCTTTTAATGTGAATCTGGAAATTCTTATATGATGAAGATGACCATTTTAATGACTAAATTCAGTAGTGCTAAAAGAAACCCAGGGTAGTAGGGGAACAAAGTGGTTTTCCAAGGAATTTAAAACTGACAGCCACACGGTAGGCAAAAATCCAGCAGCACGAGCAATCAAAGCAAGAGTGATCGACACAGAAGAAACCCAATATTAAGTGAACGAAGATAACTCACAAAACACTGCACAAAATACACCATATACAAAGTGCTGCAGCACCCGATAAGGAGGGATATTCAACTGTGACAGCAATTCCAGTGTGTGGGTGTTTCGCCACTCCACCAAGCAATTCTCTGATAACCAGCTGAGAGTCCGACTATTTACCTCAAGTCTGAACCCACAGTTTAAGGACTCATTCCTACAAGACCCCCACCCCAACCCCCATTCCCTGCAACCCCACAGATACTTCAGATGCCAACCATAAACCCCAACTATCACCTGGGGTTCTGACAAACTGGCTGTAGTTGAGTGATTCCCAGGACCCCCTCCTTGAAGTTTATTAAGTTGCTAGAACAATTCACACAACTTAGAGAAATATTCTGCATACCTTATCTTTGTTATAAAGAGGAACAGTCGAATGGAAGCGATACGCATGGCAAGGTGTGGAGTAGGTGTGCAGGACTCCCGTGCTGTCTGAGTTGACCCTCCTCCCCCAGTCTCCAAGTTGGCCTCAAGATGGAGGCTCTTGTTTGGGGGTTTTTTTATGGATGCTTTATTACATAGTCATGATTGATGACGTCATTGGCCAACAGTGATTGAACTGCAATTTTCTGTTGATGGGCAGGCTGTGTTCCCAGGTGGAAGGAATGACGCTGAAGCTGAAGCTCCAATATTTAGGTCACCTGATGTGAAGAGCCAGCTCATTGGAAAAGTCCCTGATGCTAGGAAAGATTGAGGGCAGAAGGAGAACAGGGCATCAGAGGATGAAATGACTGGCTGGCATCACTGATGAAATGGACGTGAACTTGGGCAAACTTCGGGAGACGGTGAGGGACAGGGAGGCCTGGCGTGCTACAGTCCACAGGGTTGCAAAGAGTCAGACACGACTGGGCATCTGAGCAATGTCAACAAGGACTGAGTATTAATAATATACTTTTGAAAAGATCTGAAAACACCTGGGCTACTGAGCGCAGCTGCAAGCATTGATACTAGGATGATATAGACAAAAATAATACACTTTATGGAAAGTCTACTGTATCTCAGATACTATGAAAATCATTTAGGGACATCATTAGAGGATCTGCGACAACCAAATAATACATACAGAAGTTAATTTCTGTTTACTAGAAGAAATGTAGTATACATATAACACATGATAATTTTAAAAAGGAACTCTACAGACCTCATAAAACAGAATCATTTACAGAGTATATTGTGTTTGGATTTCTCTGTCTTCAGGAAAATGTCATTCTTCTGTTCCAGATGGTTGATGATGCCTGAAATCTGATTTTCTGATAAGAGAGGCATTACACCATTGTTTTTATGATTAATACTGATGCTTAATGAGTTGAATTATAATGAGGTGAATTTCTTGGGTATCTTCAGTGTTAAGTTTTATTTTATATTGTGACAGTTTCGGTCTATCAGGCTGTCTGTCTCCATCTGCCTATTTTATTTCAACCTGTGTTGTCAGAGATTTTAACAACTTGAAAACTGTCCAAGTAGTTCTGGAAAAAAAAAAAAAAAAAGCAGGTTACAAATCCCTATTCCAGGGCTGCAGTGCACACACAATTGAAAGAACAGGAAGGAGATTCCTCACCATGCTGATACCATTAATAGCGTCTTCTCTGGGTGGTGGGGTTCTAGTGATCTGTATACACTTCCTGATACTCTCCAATATTTTCCAAAAGGTTTACAGTAAATATTCATTATTACTCACTCTTGAGCCTGTTATCAAAATTCTGTTTTTCATCTGGTGCTCAAACTATCGCACAATTGCAGTCATCTCACACCCTAGTAAAGTAATGCTTAAAATTCTCGAAGCCAGGTTTCAGTAATATGTGAACCGTGAACTTCCAGATGTTCAAGCTGGTTTTAGAAAAGGCAGAGGAACCAGAGATCAAATTGCCAACATCTGCTGGATCATCGAAAAAGCAAGAGAGTTCCAGAAAAACATCTATTTCTGCTTTAGTGACTATGCCAAAGCCTTTGTGTGGATCACAATAAACTGTGGGAAATTCTGAAAGAGATGGGAATACCAGACCACCTGACCTGCCTCTTGAGAAATCTGTATGCAGGTCAGAAGCAACAGTTAGAACTGGACATGGAACAATAGACTGTTCCAAATAGGAAAAGGAGTACGTCAAGGCTGTATATTGTCACCCTACTTATTTAACTTATATGCAGAGTACATCGTGAGAAACACTGGGCTGGAGGAAGCACAAGCTGGAATCAAGATTGCCGAGAGAAATATCAATAACCTCAGATATGCAGATGACACCACCCTTATGGCAGAAAGTGAAGAAGAACTAAAGAGCCTCTTGATGAAAGTGAAACAGGAGAGTGAAAAAGTTGTCTTAAAGCTCAACTTTCAGAAAACTAAGATCATAGCATCTGGTCCTATCACCTCATGGCAAATAGATGGGGAAACAATGAAAACAGTGGCTGACTTTATTTTGGGGGGCTCTAAAATCACTGCAGATGGTGATTGCACCCATGAAATTAAAAGACGCCTACTCCTTGGAAGGAAAGTTATGACAAACCTAGACAGCATATTAAAAAGCAGAGACATTGCTTTACCAACAAAGGTTCATCTAGTCAAGGCTATGGTTTTTCCAGTGGTCATGTATGGATGTGAGAGTTGGACTATAAATAAAGCTGAGTGCCAAAGAATTGATGCTTTTGAACTGTGGTGTTGGAGAAGACTCTTGAGAATCCCTTGGACTGCAAGGAAATCCAACCAGTCCATCCTAAAGATCAGTCCTGGGTGTTCATTGGAAGGACTGATGCTGAAGCTGAAACTCCAATACTTTGGCCACCTGATGTGAAGAGCTGACTCATTGGAAAAGACCCTGATGCTGGGAAAGATTGAGGGCAGGAGGAGAAGGGGACAGCAGAGGATGAGATGGTTGGATGGCATCACCAACTCAATGGACATGGATTTGGGTGGACTCCAGGAGTTGGTGATAGACAGGGAGTCCTGGTGTACTGCTGTTCATGGGATCACAAGAGTCAGACACGACTGAGCGACTGAACTGAACCGAACTGAACCATCAAGAATATCTTCAAGTTAGCACCCACTGGTTACATTGAGTCTCTGAAATGTGGCTTTCACAAGGACCACACAGCAGTTGCTCCACAGCATGTGAGATGTTAGTTGCCTGACCAGGGATTGAGCCTGCAGTGAATTCTTAACCACTGGACCAGCAGGGAAATCCTCTACCATAGAATTCTTTGCTTTTTGAAGCACCAACCAAAGGAGAGAGCATTAGTCAGGTTTGAGACAGTAACAGTCATGGCACCTCATTCCCTGAAAGGCACAATAAAATGGATTTTGACTTTAAAGGCCACAATTATTAGTCTCATCTCTCTTTGAAGATTTATCTTCATGGTTGAATGTTGCATGCACACAGGTACACAAATGCAAAACAAATACAGTCATACATGCACACACAAACATACCCCCACATGCAGAGAGCCACGCAGAAGAGAGTTTAAATAAACAAAGGCTCTTGATTTTGGTTGTTAAGTAAGAACTCATTCTGTATCCTGTCTTTCTCCTCCTATGGCAGTGTTGTTTCCAGTAGTGACGAAACAGAATGAAAAACCTGAAAGTCTAACATGAAATTGGTTTTGCTTTCCTGGCATCCACATAGGTTGGTACCTTTAAACACATAAAACAGGGTTGGAACTGCAAGTGAAGAGCAACAACTTGTATTTTCTTTGGTGGCATTTTTTTGTTGTTGCTAAATTTGACAAATTTGAGAATACAGCATTTCCATGGTTGATATTGATGTGATCATTAGATTAAGGTTTAATATTGCACAGCTGACTTGACCACATTTTCCCTTGTTCAGCTTGTTCAGCTTGGATCTTGCTTTGCCTCTAGGTATTCTCCTCATCTAGTAATGGTTCCAGCTGGACACAGCTCAATCTAAGATATGTAAGAATGTGGACTTAAGAAAACAATAACCCGCACCCCTAAAAATGGGCTCCCTGGTGGCCTGCAATACAGGAGATCTGTGTTCTATCCCTGGGTCTGGAAGATCCCCCCACCCCCGGAGAAGGAAACGGCAACCCATTCCAGTATTCTTGCCTGGAGAATTCCATGGACAGAGGAGCCTGGGGCCTGGCTGGCTACAGTCTATGGGGTTGCAAAGAGTCGGACACTACTGAGCAACTAACATACATCCATGCCCCTCAGAATAACCCAATACATGATTTGCTGGAATCAAAGAACAAATGGGTAAGAATGTAAATCCTCGGACTTCCTTGGCAGTCCAGTGGCTAAGACTCCATGCTCCCGATACAGAGGGCCTAGGTTTGATCCCTGGTCAGTGAACAGTTAAGACCCAGCACATCCAAGTAAATTAAAAAAAAAAAAAAAAAAAAAACAGAATATAAACCCTACAACTGAGATTCAGTATAGTATAGACAGTTATGAGAAATTCAATAGAACCTGATAGAAATCAGATAGCAGGGAGGAACTACAGGGCTTGGAGGAGAAAACATCAACATAAAGAAGGAATGAGCCTGGCCCAATAATAGGGAACACAGCTTGGAGGGAAGAGTATTTCTGAGTACACTACATTAGAAAGCATCTCAATTCAGGCCCTTGAAGGTGACTCCGCTCCCTTGGAAGGAGAGGTCTATGTGTTGAACCTCTGATTGCACCCTTTGTGGATGCTGGCAAGCACCTGGGCTGGAAGATCCTCTACTGCCATAATCATTTCCCTACATCTTGAGTAAAAAATGATGGTGCTAGAAAAGAAAGAAGTTGCTTATGTAAACCAGAAGGAGGTGAACTTCAGATGTACAGCAAAAAGAGGTAAAAATTCCAACCAGTAAACAGATCACCACAGAAAGCCAGAGGTCTGTGAAAAGGATGTGTGAAAGAGGAATGGGAGGATGGAAAGCCAGAAGATTGACATCACCCATTTTGAGCTGGTGTAGGTGGTGTCAGGCTTCCCCGGTGGCTCAGTGGCAAAGAATCGACCTGCCGATGCAGGAGATACAGGTTTGATCCCTGGGTGGGGAAGGTCCCCTGGAGAAGGAAATGACAACCCACTTCAGTATTCTTGCCTGGGGAATCCAATGGACAGAGGAGCCTGGCGGGCTACAGTCCATGGCGTTGCCAAGAGTGGGACACGACTTACTGACTCAACAAGAAGGTGGTGTCACCTGGGCCAAGTACTAAATCATAGTCGACTGATGAGAAGAGCCAAGGTATAGTCCAGTGCCCAAATAAATGTGAAACAAATTCCATATCCTATTTACAACTTTGTCTTTGAACACCTGGAGAAATACAACAAACAGCTACTCAGCAGAAGGAGATTATCAATATTATGAATATAGGGTCTGATGACTACGGGATTCTGATTTAGGACTAATAAGCTGGTGAGCTTAGGGGGCATTAAAAAGTTTTACATATTATACCTACACACAAACAAATAAATTTGTTACATAAATATCATTTACAGTAAAAGCTACACAACTTTATATATGAGCCTCATCTAAAACGAAGGTGAAGGGTTGATCTACAACTGAAAGAAAAACCATAGAAACTTGAGAAATGATAATTAATATGTGCACACAAAAATCAAATATATTACCTTTCTTTGACGAATATGTTTAAGAGGAAATCAAATGCATGTACAATGGAAAATGGCAGTGATACTTATTCTCTGATAGCTTTCATATTGTATGATTTTTTAAAAAAGATTTATTTATTTGTATTTATTTATTTTGACTGCCCTGAGTCTTAGCTGTGGCATGCAGGATCTAGTTCCCTGACCAGGGATAGTACCCAAGGCCCCCTGCATTGGAAGCGCAGAGTCTTAGCCACTGGCCCACCAGGGAAGTCCCATATCAAGGTTTCCAGAGTTAATACTGAAATGGAGAATCTTGTCAAGGCCCCCTCTCCTTGTGACTCCCCTGAGGCCAGATTGGCTTTGGGCCTCTTTGGCAAAGAGTTCCTGCTGTACGCTGCTAGAGAAATGGTGTTATTTCCATTTCAATGAAGTGAATACAAAGAGCAGACAAACACTGAAAGCCTCCAGTTCGTTAGCTTCCTATCACTTTTGGGTCACATGCTTGAACTCTGGGGTCCCCTCCCACTCGCAGTCTTGAGATCTGAGGCCTGCTAATTGTTCCCCCGGGGCTGGGTTCAGGTGACAACGCCACCCAGAACCAGCAAGAGCCAGGCATCCTTGTCTTCTGCATCTCCTCTTTGTGTTAATAATTGGGTGCATCTTGAGGAAAGCTGGAAACCCTGGTGACAGCTACCCCCTTCCCTTTTGGTGAGATAACCAGCTCATTAAATCTAAATGTGAAAGGCATTTTATTCTGAAGAGTCACATCCAAAGATTTACTCGCCCATTTTTCACCTGACTTCCCCCTCCTGCTTATGCCTTTGTATTCACGAATGGCCTTTCTCGAAGTTATATAATCCTGTCACGGGTATAAAAATATCACTCGGAGGCTGCTCGTTGGGGCTAAATCACTCAGCCCTTACCGATGACAGGGCGAGTGTCTGAGCCACACCAGAGGCAGGACAGCTGTCCCCTCTCTCTCCAGTGTCACTGGGCTAAGGAACGCTGAGGTTTTAATAAGATCATAAAGCAGAGTGACAGGGACCTGCAGGATAGGTAGATTTCATTAGCATTCAGAATGCCTGGGATAATAAACTAGAGCAATTGAGCAGAAATGGGCAATTTGATCATTCAACATTTTTCAACACCAGCCCAAGCCGCTGGACCTGGAGAGGTTCCGCTGACTTCTCTGCAGGCGAGCCCACTGGTGACGCACAGGTGAACGCACAGCCATCGTTTCTTCCCACCCACACTCTGGGCATGAGAGCGTTGATGGCGACTTACGGGCTTGGTGAGTGTAAATTGATGATCAGGAAGAGGAAGTCTTCATATATCTTGCAGTGGAGGCAGCCGCCTTTGGCTGGCTGACTTTCTTTTACGGCAAAGGGCCAATGGTGATTGAAGGAGCCCTGGTGCAACGAAAGGAACCCGCAACACGCAGTACTCTCTCTGTGCACGTGGTTTTTCTGTGGAAACTTTAATCCAGGGTGAGACTAGCCTTTAATGAAGTTATTCTCACTAATGTGCCGAGGAACAACTTTTCCAGAACTGTCATCAAACCAAATATCATCAAAACAAACATTATTTTAATAATATAAAAACATAATATATAAAATTTATATTGTATGAATTCAAACCTTGTATATAAATTGATGAGATAGGACACTATCATAAGCAATCATGGAACTTTATATTTAATAAGACACCAAGTCATTTGAACTACTATACTGTTTTTTTGTCTTTGCTTTTTTGTTTGGTTTTAGCTCTGTTTTGTTTTTTATTTTGAATGCCCTGGGTCTTCCTTGCTTTCTCTAGTTGTAGCATGCAGACATCTCTTGTTGAAACACTCAGACATACTTGCCCCACAGCATGTGGGATTTTAGTTCCCTGACCAGGGATCAAACCCAGATCCCTGCATTGGAAGGTAGATTCTTAACTCCTGGATCACCAGGGAAGTCCTGAACCACTATACAGTTTTTACTACTCATTCGTGCTTGTTTTTTGAACTGATAGTCCAATAAAAATAATTATAAATTGAAACTGCTTCTTAATAAGGTGAATGAAGACGTTATCAGAGCTGATAAATGGAGAATGGCTTACTTAGATATTTATCCAGGTGTTTTTGAGGAAGTTTGATGTTGTATTCAGAGCCACATCACAGCCTTAGGAGCATCTGACTGACCAAGTTGTGTTTTGAGATCTTACTGTCTTTCTACTTTACTATATCTTGCAGCAAAACCATGTATTGGACATCATGTTGGTTCTGCTTTTGAACAGAATGCCCTTCAGTTTTCTTGGCTTGTTATCTCATTTATGTTAGATACTTGGCCTCACACCTTGTTTCATGGAGGGATCTCATGTGTGTGCGCACATGCTTGCGTGCTCAGTCATGTTCTCGTGTGTGTGCACATGCTTGCGTGCTCAGTCATGTTCTCATGTGTGTGTGCGTACATGCTTGCATGCTCAGTCAGGTTCTTGTGTGTGTGTGTGCACATGCTTGTGTGCTCAGTCATGTTCTCATGTGTGTGTGTGCACACATGCTTGTATGCTCAGTCATGTTCTCATGTGTGTGTGCGCACACATGCTTACATGCTCAGTCATGTTCTCGTGTGTGCACACATGCTTGCGTGCTCAGTCATGTTCTCATGTGTGTGTGTGCACACATGCTTGTATGCTCAGTCATGTTCTCATGTGTGTGTGCGCACACATGCTTACATGCTCAGTCATGTTCTCGTGTGTGCACACATGCTTGCGTGCTCAGTCATGTTCTCATGTGTGTGTGCACATGCTTGTGTGCTCAGTCATGCTTTCGTGTGTGTGTGTGTGCAGACATGCTTGCATGCTCAGTCATGTTCTCCTTTGTGTGTGTGTGCGCACATGCTTGCATGCTCAGTCAAGCTCTCGTGTGTGTGCGCGGACATGCTTGTGTGCTCATTCATGTTCTCGTGTGTGTGCGCACATGCTTGCGTGCTCAGTCATGTTCTCGTGTGTGCGTGCGCACATGCTTGCGTGCTCAGTCATGCTCTCATGTGTGTGTGCACAGACATGCTTGTGTGCTCAGTCATATTCTCATGTGTGTGTGCACATGCTTGCGTGCTCAGTCATGTTCTCGTGTGTGCGTGTGCACATGCTTGCGTGCTCAGTCATGCTCTCATGTGTGTGTGCGCACACATGCTTGTGTGCTCAGTCATGTTCTCGTGTGTGTGTGTGCACATGCTTGCATGCTCAGTCATGTCCAACTCTGTGACACCATGGATTGCAACCTGCCAGGCTCCTCTGTCCATGAGATTCTCTAGGCAAGAAGATTGGAGTGAGTTGCCATTTCCTCCTCCAGGGATCTTCCCAACTCAGGGATCAAACCCACATCTCCTGTGTCTCCTGCTTTGGCAAGTGGATGCTTTACCACTGAGCCACCTGAGAAGCCTGAGGGAGCTCATATTTTCAGCTTAAATAGTTTAAAAAATCCCAAATATTCACTGCTGAAATTGATTCTGATATCATAACTTTAAAAACTTATCAGTTAAACCATAGAGACTTTATGTATTGATGTATACTGGGGGATTGTCATCATCCTTCAGTGTCTTTTGGGGTAAGGCATGAATATATATTTGTATATAGGGATGTATATACACACATACACACACACACATATACATATGTAACCTAGCCTTGCTCCAGTGGATCTTCCTGACCCAGGAATTGAACCAGGGTCTCCTGCGCTGCAGGTGGATTCTTTACCAACTTGCCTTCTCTGGAACTATCAGAGAACCCCATTAATACATAAACATACATATATATGCATTTACACACAAATTGATTTCACCTTTCATGTAGCTTAACTGAGAAACTACCCACTCATCCAATGACCATGTCAACACATTTTGGAACCACTCTTCACAGATGTCTTAATAGTCATACTATTAAAATGAGCATTATTACTGTAAGTTAGAAAGTTTTCAATTGCAAACAAATATTTGTTTTCTATTTTTTTCCTTCTCTCCTTATTTCTTTTCTTTAATTCTGCTTCCTTTCACTTTCAGTTCTTCAGTCAACAGCCTCAAGAACTCACAGAATGTATGTATTGGAGTAAAAAGAATACCAAAAGAGACTCAAGAAGAACCTAAGAAATGAGGGCTGGGGAGTGGCAGACCATGAGAGTCCTGGGGTTGTGAAATGAAGAAACTGACAGGGCAACTGATGGGCTCTGAAATTCAGATTCAAGTTCAAGTTCAGATTCTATTTGGAATATTCACAGCAGTTTGATTCTTGACTAGCTTGACCTCTGAACAATAGTTGACTTATCTATAAAGTAGGGTTAAAAATTTAGTGATATTAGGGGATTATTATGAGGATGAATTGTGGGTGAAGCTCTGAAAGTGGCTAGACCCGGTACTTTGTGACAATCTAAGGGGTAGGATCAATTCTTCAGTTTGGAGAAGACCCTTTAGAGTCCCTTGGACTGCAAGGAGATCCAACCAGTCCATCCTAAAGGAGATCAGTCCTGGGTGTTCATTGGAAGGACTGATGCTGAAGCTGAAACTCCAATACTTTGGCCACCTCATGCGAAGAGGTGACTCATTGGAAAAGACCCTGATGCTGGGCGGGATTAGGGGCAGAAGGAGAAGGGGACAACAGAGGATGAGATGGCTGGATGGCATCACTGACTCAATGCACATGAGTTTGGGTAAACTCCAGGAGTTGCTGATGGACAGGGAGGCCTGGTGTGCTGCAGTCCATGGGGTCGCAAAGAGTCGGACATGACTGAGTGACTGAACTAACTAACTAACTAACTAACTAAGGGGTGCATGGAGTGGGGAATGGGAGGGAGGTTCAAGAGGGAGGGAACATATGTATGCCTATGGCTGATTCATGTTAATGTATGGCAGAAACCAATAAAACATTGTACACCAATTATCCTCCAATTGAAAAATAAAATAAATAAAAGTGGCCAGGGTGCAGTGCTTAGATCTGCTTTCTCTTCTTTCTACCGTAAGTCACCTCGTGGTCTTGGATAGGCTCAAGACTTCAAATATCATCCATACACCAACAACTCCCAGTTTATCTCTCTAATACAGGACTCACCCTGAGCTTCAGATCTGTATACTGAGCTACTAGACATTTCATGGGTATTCCAGGAGCATGTACAATTTAACGTATCGCAAGTTGAGTGTTTTATCTTTATCCTCATCAACCTCTTTTCTCTCGTGGTCAACCTCATTTGGGACAAGTCTACTATCCCATTCCTCAGGCCAACATTCTTGGAGGCATCTTGGATTCCTCACTTTCCCTCAGACAGATCCAACTCATCTGTAATCATGTGGGGTCTAACTTCAAAATAATTCCAGAACCCCATTACTTCTTAGTATCTCCTCTGCTAACCATCAACTTGTTATGGTTGACATTTATAGAATACTCCCCCAAACAATAGAAAATGCTTTTCCATTGCTCCTGAAGCATTTACCAAAGTAGACCATATATTGGGACATAAAACACATCTCAACCATCATTAACTCATGCCTAAGGCACTAGCCAGCTTCCCTTCACCCCTTCTGACCCACTGTCTGCCACACCTTCTGTCGTGCTACCCTGAAGGCAAATTGGTGGGGTTGATCAGTGGTCAACAAACCTTGCATATTAAGGGCTGGGTGGTAAATGTTTAAGGCTTTGCAGGCTGCAGTCATGCTGTGAAAACAGTTGTAGATATTAAGAAGAAGAATGTGCATGGCTGTGTTTCAATAAAACTTCCTTTATGAAAACCAGTGCTAGGCCAGATTGGGACAATGCTTGGACATAACAGGGATTCCCTTTGGACTACAACAATGGATTCCACTGGGTTTGGAAACATTGGCAAGAAATGAGAGGGAATGAAGAGAAGGTTAGCATCTGTGTTCTGCAGTCACCTGCAGGGTCATATTATCCTGGCTACATCCCTCCGTCTAAGGCTCAGCTGACATCAAGCATCTCTCTCCAGACACCACTCTCTGTCTCTGGATCCTTCGGACAACTTTCTCCCTCATCCCTTCAAGCCAAGGGTGGCAACAAAAAATGCTCGGTCCCTTGTGGTCTCCCCACATCCAGCCCATTGTTCTATAATAGTCCCTTTACTAATCTGTTCAAATAACCCACATCACTGTGCCATGGTGTTCTCTGGGACCCGGCTGCTACATGTAGATTAGAGCAGTAGCCCTATGTGCCCCCTGCCTCCCTCTCTCAGTCCACTTTAAGCAGAGCAGCTACAGTGATCCTGCTAAGTCAGGCAGCATCTGCCCCTGTCATTCAACCTCCAGAGGCTCCCACGCCCTCAGAGTCAACACCAGAACCCTGCAGTGGTCTGCGGGTTCTGTAGAGACATGGCCTCTGGTACCCATTCTCTTTCCCCTCACTTCCTTCCATCCTCCCCTCACTCTGTCCCAGGCTCCTGACTTCATGGACACTGCAACCCATCAGGCTTACTCCTGCCACAGGCCCCTTGCACTGGCTGTGCCTCCAGTCAGATATTCTCCCAAATATCCGGAGGGTTCCCTCCCTCACCCCTTGGCTTACTCCTTCACCTTTGCTCCAAACCAAGTGAGACTCCCACTTAAGACTATTCTTCCTTTACTCCCAAGCCTGCTTTCCCAGCAATTTTATCTTACAGAACACCAGGTTCTGACTTAACTATATAACTTACTATCACTTATTATCTCTCTCCCCATTATACTCAAGCCCCAGGAGGGCAGGGATTTTAGTCTCTGGATACCTACAACAACATAGACATTCAGTGCATGCTTGTTGAATGAATACTGGTTATTTGTAAAAAGCATTTTGGATTTAACGGTTGGCGAACCTGGTCTGGAATCCAATTTTTGCTTCATTTTTCCATCATTCCTTTCTCCCTCCCCTCAACCCCCCTACTTACTTCTTCTATTCTTTCTCTGATATCCCTTGAAAAAAAATGTTTGTTTTTATAATTGCACAGAAAAATTAAGAGAAATCTGCATGTAACAAAATCAAATACAGTTCTCACCTCCTCAAACTTTCCATACTGGTCTCAATATCCAAGGTTCCTTTCCAACTGTTATTGATATGCGAATACAACCTTAAAATCATGACCATAACACAGGTATTATTTATATGTTTCACCATTTGGCTTAATTTTTCCAAAATGAAACTGGCTCTCCTCTCTCCTGTAACTACTATGCTTCTTGAAAATTAAATGAACAGCACATATAATATGAAAAGAAAAATAAGAGATATTAAAACCTCACCAGCTGAGATATCACCGCCAGCATTTTGATGGTCACCCTTCTGTGTATATCGTTATGCATTTGTGTGTGTGTGTGTGTGTGTGTATGTCTGTGTCTGTGTTAATGTTGCTCAGTCAAGTCTCACTCTTTGCAATCCTATGGACTGGAGCCTCCAGGCTCCTCTGTCCTTGGGATTCTCCAGGCAAGAATAATAAAGTGGGTTGCCATGCCCTCCTCCAGGGGATCTTCCTGACCCAGGGATCGAACCCAATTCTCCCGTATTGCAGGCAAATTCTTTGCCATCTGAGCCACCAGGGAAGCCCAAGAATACTGGAATGGGTAGCCTATCCCTTCTCCAGGAGAAACCTCCTGACCCAGGGATTGAACCAGGATTTCCTGCATTGTAGGCGAATTCCTTACCAGCTGAGCTACCCGGGAAGCCCACTGGAGTGGGTCTCCCGCATTGCAGGCAGATTCTTTATTGTCTTAGCCACCAGGGAAGCCCATGTGTGTGTAATATAATAAACACATATTCTATCATTTTTTACAGAAAGAGGATGGCATGATAAATGTTATTGTCGTTACTGAATCTATTTTTAAAATATAAATAAAAATGTGACTTCTCTAAGCAGGGGATTAATATATAAATTATACTCATATATTATATAATATGTAATATCAGGGTATTAATATATATTATATATAAAATATATAATACCAGGGTTCAGTTCAGTTCAGTTCAGTCGCTCAGTCATGACCGACTCTTTGCGACCCCATGAATCGCAGCATGCCAGGCCTCCCTGTTCATCACCATCTCCCGGAGTTCACTCAGACTCACGTCCATCGAGTCCATGATGCCATCCAGCCATCTCATCCTCTGTCAACCCCTTCTCCTCCTGCTCCCAATCCCTCCCAGCATCCGAGTCTTTTCCAATGAGTCAACTCTTGGCATGAGGTGGCCAAAGTACTGGAGTTTCAGCTTTAGCATCATTCCTTCCAAAGAAATCCCGGGATTGATCTCCTTCAGAATGGACTGGTTGGATCTCCTTGCAGTCCAAGGGACTCTCAAGAGTTTTCTCCAACATCACAGTTCAAAAGCATCAATTCTTCGGCGCTCAGCCTTCTTCACAGTCCAACTCTCACATCCGTACATGACCACGGGAAAAACCATAGCCTTGACTAGACGGACCTTAGTCAGCAAAGTAATGTCTCTGCTTTTGAATATGCTGTCTAGGTTGGTCATAACTTTTCTTCCAAGGAGTAAGCATCTTTTAATTTCATGTCTGCAATCACCATCTGCAGTGATTCTGGAGCCCAAAAAAATAAAGTCTGACACTGTTTCCACTATTTCCTCACTATTTCCCATGAAGTGATGGGACCGGATGCCATGATCTTCATTTTCTGAATGTTGAGCTTTAGGCCAACATTTTCCGCTCTCCTCTTTCACTTTCATCAAGAGGCTTTTTAGTTCCTCTTCACTTTCTGCCATAAGTGTGGTGTCATCTGCATATCTGGGGTTATTGATATTTCTCCCGGAATCTTGATTCCAGCTTGTGTTTCTTCTAGTCCAGCGTTTCTCATGATGTACTCTGCATAGAAGTTAAAGAAGCAGGGTGACAATATACAGCCTTGACGTACTCCTTTTCCTATTTGGAACCAGTCTGTTATATAATAAACATATATTAATATATATTAAACATAATATATATATTATATATTAAAATATATAATACCAGGGTATTAATATATATATTAAACATGTGTATATATTAAACATTAAACATATATATATTAAACATATAAATATATATATATTTAACATCCTATTAAGCAGGGGATTAATATATAAATTATACTCCTATATATATAATATGTAATATCAGGGTATTAATATATATTATATATAAAATATATAATACCAGGGTATTAATATATATATATATTAAACATGTGCGTGCTAAGTCACTTCAATTGTGTTCTACTGCTTGTGACCTTATGGACTGTAGCCTGCCAGTCTCCTCTGTCCAGGGATTCTCCAGGCAAGAATACTGGAGTGGGTTGCCATGCCGTCCTCCAGGGGATCTTCCCGACCCAGGGCCCGAACCCACGTCTCTTATGTATCCTGCATTGGCAGGCAGGTTCTTTACCAATAGTGCCACCTGGGAAGCCCCATATTATATATGTATGCTGGTGTATAATATAAGAGTTTACACATAACATTCTTCAGTTCGCTTCATTTTCAAGTTGAGATTCCAGTGTTCTTTTTTCCAAAATGAAGAATTACAATCTCTCTCAAACTTGAGTATTATCAACCTATTTTAGAGTAAAAATAAAATTATTGCAAATCCTGAGTACTGACTTTAGTGATTTTGTTAAAATGTGACTTAATATATACTAATGTATAACTTAATAGGTTTCTTATGTTTATGATTTTCATGTAAAACCAAAGAAAGTTGATAAATTAAATATAGAAACAACACTGTAAAATCAATAATATTCAAATTAATAACATTAATTTAATATGATTCATGGTGCTGTTTTGATGAAACTAAATTGCTAACATTTGGTTTAATGATTGAATGATATAGCCTCAAGTTGGAGCCTAAATTTAACTTCTCTCAGTGTTTTTACTTCAATAATACAAAATGTTCATTTGTAATTGTGTTTTACAAATGAGTATTAATACCTTTAAGGCATTGTTGGCTAGCTCAAGTTAATCAGACCACATACTTAATCAAAACTGCCACCAATCAATTCATGATTGCAAATTTTAATGGAATTTCATTCTGTAGAGTTGTCTTATTCAATTACAGATCCCGATAATCTTAGCATTGCTGTGTTATTGAAATCTACTTTCAAAGAGTCAATGTTTGCAAGGATCAGACACAGAAATAGTCACCATTTCATTTTCACTACTACCTTACTGATACTGTACTGGTATACACAGAAGGGCATTTCTGCACGATGTTTGCTGACCATTTGCCTGTGGTCTGGACAGCTTTGGTACAGCTTTGGGTGTGTGATTTTGTAAGGCTTGAGATGGCTGCATTTGTTACTCGTTTTCCTATTTAAATCAAAGTAAAATACTGATTTGTAAGTTGTTCCCTGACACTAGTTGGTTATCACTTGGCAGGAATAGGCTCACAAACTCAGCTTTGAAGTTACATGGCAATGTTTGGTTCGAAGATGGTCAACACAATGATAGAAAGTGGTATGTTTCATCACATAGATGATCACTATAACTAAGGGCTTCCCTGGTGGCTCAGTGGTAAAGTATCTGCTAACTAAACCCCAACTTAACGAACTTTATTAAACATCTCACTGACCTGAGGGAATAGGTTCTGCATCTTAGATTAGAAAACACATATATAAGGAGGTGTTAGAGTCTGCATGGGTTTCCCTGGTGGCTCAGACAGTACAGAATCTGCCTGCAACACAGGAGACCCAGGTCTGATCCCTGGGACAGGAAGATCCCCTGGAGAAGGGAATGGCTACCTGCTCCAGTATTCTTGCCTGGAGAATTCCATGGACAGAAAAGCCCAGTGGGCTACAGTCCATGGGGTTGCAAAGAGTCGGACACAACTGAGTGACTAACACTTTCTAGAGCTTACATAGTTCTGGTTCAAACAATAGTTTCACAGGCTCTGCAAACACGGGTCATTTACTCAACCTTTCTGAACCTCTTTTTTCTTATTTGTAAAATGATGATCATTCTCACTGTTCATGGGAGAAAATCTGCACTGTGGAGTTTATGGTGAGAACTTAATGAATTGAAACAGACCAAGTCCCTGGCCAGATCTAAGTGCTATGAAATTCTTAGTTGCTTTTACAAGCAGTGCATGGCGCAGCCTCTCACCCCAGGGACAAAGCCTCAACAGTTAGGTTTACCAAGTTCCTAAATCACTGCACTGAGTGGGCAATTATAAACTTAAGCACCAGCCAGATATTAAGACCCAATTTCACAACCACAACATTATATAACTTTCCAACAAGCAAGGGGATAATCTTTTTGCATAGGACCAGTCCCTGATCTAATAAAAGCATTTCTCTTCTCTAAGGTTAAGAGCCACACTCAGTCCAGAGACAGCAGGCCAGTTAAATACGCATTCAAATGAGCTGCAACTCTCTTAAGGAGCAGTATTCAGGGCAAAGGGGGATACAAGGCAATTAAAAAACTTTTGTGGATGATTAAGTGTTCACACACATGCTGTGTGTGAACAGCAGCTTTCCATATCCGAAGGTAGTAAAAATAAGGACTAGGGTTGATTGGGATGGCTAATATATACACACACGCAGACATCTAAAGAGATTTTTCAATTAAAAAAAAATTTATTGGAGTATAGTTGCTTTCCAGTGTTGTGTTAGTTTCTGCTGTACAGCAGGGTGAATCAGCTCTCTGTATATATGTATCCCCTCTTTTCTGGATTTCCTTCCCATTTAGGTCACCATTGAACATTGAGTCAGAGAAGGCAATGGCACCCCACTCTAGTACTCTTGCCTGGAAAATCCCATGGGCAGAGGAGCCTGGTGGGCTGCAGTCCATGGGGTCGCTAGGAGTTGGACATGACTGAGTGACTTCACTTTCACTTTTCACTTTCATGCATTGGAGAATGAAATGGCAACCCACTCCAGTGTTCTTGCCTGGAAAATCCCAGGGGCGGGGGAGTCTGGTGGGCTGCTGTCTTTGGGGTCACAGAGTTGGACACAACTGAAACGACTCAGCAGCAGCAGCAGAGCACTGAGTAGAACCCTCTGTGCTATACAACAGGCTCTCATCAGTTATATATTTCACACATGGTAATGTATATATGTCATCCCCAACCTCTCAATTCATCCCACCCCCTCCTTGGTGTCCATTCATTTGTTCTTTACGTCTGTGTCTCTATTTCGCTTTGCAAATAGGTTCATCTGTACCATTTTTCTAGATTCCACATATATGTATTAATAAATGATATTTTTCTCTTTCTAACTTACTTCATTCTACATGATACATATCAATATGCACAATGGAATAGCAGACATAAAAAGGAATGAAATTGTGCCATTTACAGGAATGTGGATGGACCTAGACAGTTATAAAAAGATTCTTTTAAAGCATTCAGTAGGTATTTATTCAGACCCATATTTTTAAAAAATCCCAAGTGCTTGGAACTCCCTGGAGGAGACAGTAACATGGGAGGAAGAAACATGCATAGACACGTCAGTAAAATACAATAGGAGATGTGCTGCTGCTGCTGCTGCTAAGTCGCTTCAGTCATGTTCGACTCTGTGCGACCCCATAGACGGCAGCCTACCAGTTTCCCCCATCCCAGGGATTCTCCAGGCAAGAACACGGCCATTTCCTTCTCCAATGCATGAAACTGAAAAGTGAAAGTGAAGTCGCTCAGTCGTGTCCGACTCTTAGCAACCCCATGAACTGCAGCCTACCAGGCTCCTCCGTCCACGGGATTTTCCAGGCAAGAGTCCTGGAGTGGGGTGCCATTGCCTTCTCCAGAAGATGTGTTAGCTTATGGATATTTACTAAATGCTGTGGAGGGGTTGAGACTTAAAATACATTTAAATTTGTTTATTTATTTTTGGCAGCACTGGGTCTCCATTCATGCGCGAGGGCGTTCTCTAGTTGCGCTGAGTGGGGGCCCTTCTCCAGTGGCGGTGCCCCAGCTTTGCATTGCAGTGGCTTCTCTTGTTGCAGAGCACAGGCTGTAGGGCATGTGGGCTTCAGTACTTGTGGTACATGGGCTTAGTCGCTCTGTGGCATGTGGAATCTTCCAGCAGCAGGGATCAACCTGTGTCCCCATCGTTGGCAGTCATTCTTAACCATTGGGCCATCAGGGAAGTAGCTTAAAATGCATCTTGATAGACGAAGCAGGTTCTCTTTCATTTTAATTTTTTTCCCCTGTATACTTTGGGAAATATACTGCATTTACTGCCTTCCTGGAGCACTTGTATTTTCTCTAGGGTCACAAATAAGGTGGATAATTGCTTTATGTTCAAGTCCTTCTAATCATCCAGTAACATTTCCATGGGGGCCAGGGGATGGTAAATCAAAGAGCGATAGCGGCCTGGATGTAACAAGGAGCTCAGAGAGCACCCGCTCTCTTTCCTACAAGTCACCTGCAAGTTCACTTTTGTCTTAGAACATATATTTCCTGAGTCAGTGCAGGGAATGAGCCAGCTTTAAAAAAGCCCTGAGTTGGTGGATTAAAGAAAAAAAAAAAATAGAAGGAGGGTGAGAGAGCTGAATATAAATTGCCAGGGGAAGCTGGAAACCAAGAACTGACACTGACTATGTTATCCGTGTAGTAACAGGGCCTTGTAAGCCTGGCACCAACTGCCAGCAGCGTGCTGTAAGCCAGGGATTAAATCCAGTGCCAGGGCAAAGAAGTATTCCTTTTTCTCCCCACTGGAGCTCTGGCCACCTACAGTCCTTGTTTCCATTATCTCTGCTTCCATGGAGCCACCTGGCCACTGCCAAGCTCTTCTCAGCTGAATGTCGATGACTGTATATTCAAAGTCCTCTGCGTGTCTCACTCTCCCTCAGTGTTCCCCCCACTGGGCTGTGCGGGGCTGTGGAGCTTTATAAACCTTCTTTTCAACAGCTGGCAGCTACAAATTAACTTTTTGACTTCATTAGGCTAATATGCTGAATTATCCCCAATTTGGAGCACCTGATGCCCTGCTCACCACTTCCTTGTCCCCCACCCGCCTCCAACCACCTCCTCTCATCAATCAGGGCCTGAGGAGCAGGCAAGCAGCACGTGAAGCAGCCGGCAGGCTCGGTCAGAGCCCTGAGTGTGTTTGTCCAGCCCTGCAGGACCACGGAGGGCTTGGACTGTTCTGACCAACACAGCAATCAGGGCTGGTGTGAATGCAAGATGCCACCACAGTCATGAGAGGAGTGAACGTGATCGGAGAGCTCAATCACCCTCTGTCTGTGGACCACCTGCCTCTCCTCCGCCAGCAGTTTCCACCCTGGACAGTCTGGTGGAGAGCTGCCTTTGGGTACCACTGCCTTTGATTTTCTCCAGCATTTCTGGGAAATCAGACTAAGTGAGATAGCATCACTTTCAACCCCTCCTCATTTCCCCATCAACCAGAAGACCAAAAGCTGTCACTTCACTTACACAATCAGTGAGAAATAAAAAAGGAAAACAAAACAAAAGAAAACAATCCCCCTACTGCCATATTTTATTATCTTTGTTTTTTTTTTTTTTTTTTTTGCTGAACCACATGGCATAATGTGATCTTAGTTCCCTGACCAGGGATTGAACCCATGTCCGCACACTGGAAACACAGGGTTTTAACCACTGGGCCACCAGGGAAGTCCTTTATCATCTTTTTTGAATCACACCTGATAGGGGCTCCCTTCCAGCTAGATTTCCTTAAAGCCCCCAAATAGTTCAACACAATCTATAAAGTTGAACAAACATCTTCCCACTGTCCTGTCAGGCTCAAGTACTAATTTTATTCCCAGAGAGTTTTCCCCAGAGGGCACTGAAGGAAAACCAGCACAAACACAACTCTTAAAAAATCTCTTTCAGATCTGTGGTGCCTGCTTCCCGCAGCTTCAGTGGATAAAGTTCTTTTTATCCCGTGGTTCTCCTGGAATCTCCCCTCCCTAAAAGCCTGGAGATCAGGCTGGGGAGACAGGAGAGACAGATAAACAGGATTTGCAGAAACAAAAATGGCTTAAATCTTATAAGGGAGTTACACTTTGTAAAAGCAATTCAAGCACTTTGTACTTGGAATGATAGTGGAAATTGTTTCTTAGAGATAGAGTTGGAGAATGTGAACATCCATGCCAGAACCTTCAATAGGGTATTTCTTGATTTTGTCCCCCATAGGGTTTGTTTTCTGTAAGCTTTTATTTTTATAGTTCGTAGTTCTGGCAGCCATATGTCCTTATTTTCCTAGGACAATGCTTGTTCACACCTGTTATCCTGATATAATTTGGTAAAATGCTTTCTTCTATTTTCAAATATATTCTAATCAAATCATACTAAGCGAAGTAAGTGAGAAAGACAAATACCATATGATACCACTTATAGGTAGAGTCTAAAATATGACACAAATAAACTTATCTGTGAAACAGAAAAGACTCACAAACATAGAGAACAGACTTGTAATTGCCAAGGGGTAGGGGAAATGGGGGAGGGCTGGATAGGGAGTTTGCAGTTAGCAGATGCAAACTATTATCTATAGAGTGGATAAACACCAAGGTCCTACTGTATAGCTCAGGAAGAAGGACCTGCTGAACAGCACAGGGAACTCTGCTCAGCGTTATGTGGCAGCCTGGTTGGGAGAGGAGCTTGGGGGAGAATGGATACATGCATATGTATGGCTTTGGCTGAGAGGCTTCGCTCTTCACCTGAAACTATCACATTGTTAATTGACTATATTCCAAAATGAAATAAAAAGAATAAAAAAAGAATCAAGATAGAAATTAAGACTCTGTTTATATGATGAGTGATTTTTGTTGAGATATATATGTATATGTATATATTAGCTACTGCCTTGCTGACAAATGATATGTTACTGACTTGCAGAATTTTAAGATTTACCGAATTATCTTTTATTTCCACTTCAGAAAAAAAGATAACAGAAATTAAAAATAAGTTACTATTTCCATTAAAAACAAAAACAAAAAGGAACACAGAAAAAAATCTATGTATATATACATATATATTTCTGTGTGTGTATGTGTGTGTGTGTATAATGAATCACTTTGCTGTACATCAGAAACTCACACATTGTAAATCAACTATACTTCAATAAAATGAAAAATCCAGCTAAAATTAACACAACATTGTAAGTCAACTATAGTTGAATAAAATACATTTTAATATATTCTGATCAGGACAATGAGTTACAAGGTCATCCTATTTGCTGTGAACTCTCCAATGACTATATGTTCAATCCTTCAACCTCAAAACAATAGGCATTTCAAGTACCCTATCTTTTCTGTTACCTTTTCCCCACATTTGGAGCAAAAAGTGATGGAGAAGTTCTGTGTTCAAAAGAGTATACGATTTGGAATGATACAGGTTTGGGTTTTAATTCCCTTGCTGACTCTTACTCTAACCTTGGGCCAGTTAATTTAACTCTTCCTGTTCCTCGCTGTCTTCTAAAACAAAGGAGCTAATTAGAACTATCTTAAAAGATGATTGAAAGGATAACATAAAGAAACTTTGAGTGGATGCTAGCATGGTGACTGGCAGTGGCATCTGGAGGAGGCTGCAAGAACTACGGCAGTAGACCAGCCGCAGTTGCGCTAGTCACAGGTGGGGCAGTGTCAGAGTAGTGGAGAAACAGCCCTGGATTTGTGTTCAGCTCTTCCTCTGGAACAAAAGAGCTCTGTAACCTTGGACAAGCAAGCCAATTTCCTCCCCTGAGTTTAGGTCTTACCTAAATTGCAATTTCTTCTAATTGTAAAATGAAATTATGCTTATGAACAACTTTATAGACAATAAGTTGATAGGGACCGTAATCATTCTCTGGAGGCTCTATCAGTCCTTTTTGGGAGAGGATTCCTACATGTTCTGAGGTGTTTGATGTTATAGTTTAAGGAATGGAGGTGCTCTAGATAGAATGCAGGATGAGGGTCCTGTTTTCTGAAGCTCCAGTGTCTGCCAGGAGCAAACTGTGAGCTCGAGTTAACGGGTGAAGGTATACACAGGTAAACCAGTTGTCCGTGGAGGAAAGAGCTTCCTAACAATCCAAGTGGTTGAAGATAAATGTCGACCCTATGTGGCTAACACAATGATTTATTCAAGAGCCCCCTTCTCTTATTTTCTCCTAACAGACTCCTGATTTTAAGGTAGAAGAAGCCCCCTATCCTAGCGGAAGCAACCCCGTTCCCTAGTCCTGGGAATGAACCAAGTTTGGTCTAAGTCAAGCATGGCAATCCCATTCCCTGGTGTCAGTGATCATCCGAGGTATGGGCTCAAAGTCCAGTTCTGGCCAAGGAGACTTAGAGTGTGGTGTGGGAGACTGGATGGGGGAGGGGAACTTAACTTCCACCATAAAAAACAGACCCTTCCCAGAAGTATGTCTTTCCTAGTTCCTATGTCCTGCCTTGACTTCACTGTGGAAAGTGTTTGGTAGCTGTCATGCAGTCAAGAGAGGACATACATGAGTCTGAGTAGCCAGAATGGCAAAGACAATTCCATTGTCCCTAGTGAACTACTGATCAACCTAGGAGTGTCTTCCACTCATATACTTAAAGGAGATCGTATAGTATGTAAATTGCTTATTCCACTCTTAGATCTATGGACAGAAACATTCCCAAGTGACATATCTCCATAAGTTGGAATTAGATCAATGAACCCAAAGACCATTTTTTTTGCTGTTGTTGTCGTTAAGTCATGTCTGACTTATTTTGCGACCCATGGACTGTAGCCTGCCAGGCTCCTCTATCCATGGGATTTCCCAGCCAAGAATACTCCAGGGGATCTTCCCGACCCAGGTATCAAACATGTCTCCTGCATTACAGGCAGATTTTTTTTTTTTTTTAACCACTGAACCACTTGGAAAGCTCAAAGACTATTTTAGAGTTTCTTTTTTTCAGTGTTTTCTTTCAATGTCTTTTGTGATTAATAGTTTGACTAAATATCATGCTTGGGTCATCCAAAGAAGAAAAAATATTAGCTGTAGATGGGTCTCATATCTTTGTGTATTTCTCTTATTTGCAAGAATAAATGTGAAAATTATGGGTGAGCAAAAGTATGTTGTTCTCTAAAAGGAAGGGATTTTTAGACTCTCAATCAGTGCATGCATAAAATCCTGCTGTGATTAAGCCATGAAATGTAACTCACTCTATTGGTCTGAACATTTCTAATTTGTATTTTTGGATTCTGGCATCCTTTACGTCTCCAGATCATATGATATGCTTATAAAAACTAAAAGTTAAAAATAATAAAAATATGATTTGAAAAACCACACTGGGCTTCCCTGTCAGAAGTGGTTCCATTTTTATCTGTCAGGATTAATATCTCTCACATACCAGCTCATTAAAAAAAGTAACCTTGGAACACAGTGTCAGGTGGAGAATTTTTTTTTTAAGATGTGCTGGAAATTATGCAGCCATAAAGAGCATTTCCACTAATTATCTTGGCACTCACGTTATGCTGACCGGTTTGTCACCAAGTTGGGGGTGGCAGAGTAGAGAACCCCTTCCAGGCTGTCTCATGCATTGCCTTGCTGCGTTTTCTCTCCAACTCATTTTCGTGATGCTCATATTTATGCAAAAGAGGGTAATGAGGTAGCCAAAGGTTATAGGGGGTGCAAAGGGCTTTGGGATGATGAGAGTATTGGAAACTAGGAAGGCTAGCCTCAGGCCATCTGAAATTGAAATCTGGGGTTAAATTAATAACTCAAACTGAGCCCACGCCATTTTATAGTAAGTCTGTCTCCTCTAGAGTTGAAACTATGTAGTTTGGCATTAAAGGATCTCCAGACATAACACCAAAAAATGTTTGAGGCTATTCCACTGCAAGTAGCACCTCTTGGTAGGGGGCAAAAAATATGGGGTTGGTGAGATGCCCACTATTCAAACTTGCCCTAGAATGTATTTGCATATTTCAGTCCATAGAATGTGTGTGCCTAAGTGTTGTCTTAAGGATTAATAATTGATCTTGCACATATTTGTATGTGCAAAGAGGCATTTGTTCTATAGTTATATCCTCATAACTCCCTGGAAAGTCAGTGTCAGCTGGGGTCTAAGAAAGCTCAGGAGCAGAGCAAGATGCTAATTGGACTTGTGACTGAATTTTCCTTTTACTTTATTTCTCTGTATTTTGGGACCAGGAACATTGAGATAACCTCCCAAAGTCAAGTTAAAGATATGGTTGACTCTTTATCTGTATTTTTCAGTGTGGGTGTGTTAAAGGAATGCTCCTAGGGGGAAAAATGTCAAAGAACAGTGAGAATGATACCTGGGAGACATAACAGATTTGCCCCTTGTAAACACTAGTCTGTAACTGTTGTGTAGACCAAAAGACGATGAGATAGGTTAGCCTGGAAAGAGAAAACAGAATCCTGCATTTCTCCCATGCCATGCTTGCTTTGATGGACAGGAAAGCTTGGCATGCTGCAGTCCATGGGTCGCAAAAAGCAGGACAGGACTGAGTGGCTGAACTGACTAAGTGATGCTTGCTTTTCCAGGATTGCATGATGTGCTTGATTATGTCTCAGACTACATATAACCTCTTAATAGGATTAAGAGAAGGACCCTGAATTGATTAGAAGAATTAAAAGTTGCTCTATCATAGCCAGCAAAGATTCTTTGAATTTTAGAAAGTCATGGCTAAAACACGACTGACTGGAGGTGGCACTAGGGATAAAAGTGGTGATTTAGCAACACTTGCAATTTAAAGTACTCAAAATTGGACAAATCAAAGGATTCGTTTGTAGAAATGAAGAAGACAGGATTTAAGTGATCTTTTTTCACGCCCTACAGAAGGTACTCCAAAACCCTGGTTCAGTGATGCAGGGCGCAGTGCATTTTCACTTCCCAGCAGAGCCTTGTGAGTTGGGATATGAAGTCAGTGAACGAAACGGTCTCTGAGTTTAGTCCCAGCTGTTGTTGACGGTGCCATCTGATCATCTGTGATGATGGACCATGGATAATGGCCTGCTGATGATGTAGAGATTGTGAGGTGTACTTTCTCAGCAGAAGTACTTGTGATTTCCTTCCTTCCAAGAACTTGTCTCTAGTCTGGAAGTAGCATAGAGTGAAAAACAAGAACTTTTGCTCTCCCTTAGCACAACCAAGATGAATAAAGGAGTTAAGGGGGAAAAAAAGAATCTCCTTTATTTAAATTTTTTTTAAAAAATGTAGCTTTTTGTGAGAGGCTCCTTTCCTGCTTGTTCTCCAATAAGGTAATCAGAAGCTGCAGGGCAGGCTTGCTGAGACTTGTAACCACTGCCCCTACAATTTGGCCCTGATTTCTCCTCCAATTTGATTTTCCACAACTCAAACCCTGAGCCAAACTGAACTGCATTTTTCCTTCCACAAATGCCCACTGTCGTGCTCTCCAATCCCCTGACAGCTTTCCCTTTCTCTAATGTTCAGGTTTACCATCAGGAGATGATCTGGTCTCCAAGTTCCCAGGGGGAAAACCACAGGTGCCACACCTCAACTTACTGCTGGTGAAACCTCAGAACCTTATGCCCAGGCTCACCTTCTTTAGCTTTTCTGTTTCTGTTTGTTTGTTTGTTTGTTTTTTAATTTAGGGTCATTCACCTTCTTCAGACAGCAAACCCTTCTATGTTTTATGAGACATTATCCTATAGTTGCTTGCTCTTTTGTTTGTATCTTAACTTGATCCTCTAGATTCTTGCTATCAGGATTAGAACCACTTGCATTTCATCCATTATAAAATATTCCCTCTCTCTATCTCACTCTCCTGGTAAGCAGAACATTTCTCTTATGTGCAATATTGCGTACCTTTACAATTATAGGTGGAGAATAGGCTTCCCAGGTGGCACTAATGGTACAGAAACCACCAGCCAATGCCAGAGACACAGGAGACGGGGATTTGATACCTGGGAGGATCCCCTGGAGGAGAAAATGGCAACCCACTCCAGTAAGCATTCTTGCTTGGAGAATCCCATGGACCGAGGAGCCTGGCAGGCTATAGTTCTTAGGGTCACAAAGAATCAGACACGACTGAAGCAAGTTAGTATGCAATCATTATAAACTTGTTATACAATGTTTTTTTTTTCTTTTAGTAAAAGTCTTACAGAACAAGAACTGAGTTTATTTAACTCATTGCTGAATATCTAGTGCCTAGCACTAGGTTGTAGGGAGTACTCATGAAGGGAGGTATTCAATATTTTTTATTGAAGTTCATTTATAATGTAGTAATTTGTGCTGTAGAGCAAAGTGTTTCAGTTATACATATATATGTGTATATATATACACACATTATTTTTCATTTTCCTTTCCATTACCATTCATCACAGGATACTGAATAAAGTTCCCTGTGCTACACAGTAGGATCTTGTGTACCCATCCTATATATAATAGTTTGCATGTGCTAACCCTTAAATCCCAGTTCTTCCCTCCATGCACCCACTTCCTTCTTGGCAACTACAAATCTGTTCTCTACGTCTGTGAGGCTATTTTTCTGTTTTGTGGATGAGTTCATTTGTGTCATATTTTAGATTCCACATATAAGTGATAGGATATGGTATTTGTCTTTTTCACTTAGTTCACTTAGCATGATAATTTCCAGGTCCACCCATGTTGCTGTAAATAGCATTATTGCATTCCTTTTTAGGACTGAGTAGTATTCTATTGTATATATCAACCAGAAAACTTAAAAAAAAATGGAAATGTTTAAAAATGGAAATCAATACATAGCTATCTAGCAAACACATGAAAAGATGTACAGCATCACTCATGTTAGAGCACACTAGTCAGAATGACTGTCATCAAAAAATCTACAATGAATGCTGGATAGGGTGTAGAGAAAAGGAAACCCTCTTGCATTGCTGGTGGAAATGTAAATTGATACAGCCACTATGGAAGACGGTATGGAGATTCCTTAAAAAACTAGGAATAAAACCACCATATGACCCAGCAATCCCACTCCTACGCATATACCCTGAGGAAATCAAAACTGAAAAAGCACATGTACCCCAGTGTTCGTTGCAGCACTATTTATAATAGCTATAACGTGGAAGCAACCTAGATATCCATCGACACATGAATGGATAAAGCAGCTGTGGTACATATATACAATAGAATACTACTCAGCCATGAAAAGGAATACACTTGAGTCAGTTCTAATGAGGTGAATGAACCTAGAGGCTATCATACAAAGTGAAGTAAGTCAGAAAGAGAAATATAAATATTGTATACTGACACATATATATGGAATATCAAAAGATGGCACTGAAGAACTTATTTTCAGGGCAGCAGTGGAGAAACAGATGCAGAAAGCAGACCTAAGGACATGGGGGGAGGGGAGGATGGAGAGGGTGAGATGTATGGTGAGAGGAGCATGGAAACTTAGAATACCATACGTAAAGTAGATAGCCAGTGGGAATTTGCTGTGTGATGCAGGGAACTCAAACAAGGCCTCTGTGACAAGCTAGAAGGGTGGGATGGGAAGGGAGATGGAGGGGAGTTTTGGGAGGGAGGGGACATGGGTGTACCTGTGGCTGATTCTTGTTGATATACGACAGAAAACCACAAAATTCCTTCAAATTATCCTTCAATTAAAAAAATTAAGTGGCAAAATAAAAAACCCACATAGCTATCAATAAATTACCTTAAATGTTAATGGACTAAATGCTCCAATCAAAAGACACAAGAGTGGCAGATTGGATTTAAAAAAAGAAAACAGGAACCTTCAATAATTTTTTGATGACTGATTATTAAGAATAATATTTGCATATTATGAGGGCTTGCCTGATGGCTCCCACAGTAAAGCGTCTGCCCACAATGCGGGAGACCCAGGTTCGATTCCTGGGTTGGGAAAGTCCCCTGGAGAAGGAAATGGCAATCCACTCCAGCGCTCTTGCCTGGAAAATCCCATGGACGGAGGAGCCTGCTAGGCTACAGTACATGGGGTTGCAAAGAGTCAAACACGACTGAGCGACTTCACTTGCATATTATGAATGAATGAATGAAAGTTTGAATAATGTTCTTCCTTTGGCTCTTTGTTTCTATCATTCCTTCTTTATAATCAGAAAGCCCTTTCCAGCCTCCTCCTTTTCTTATCCGAATCAGTTGGATGATATCATCAGCTGATATTCAAATGAACTGTATCATATCACTCACCTTCTCCCACACCAGAAGACTCCTCAGTGTCTCCAAGTGAAAATAATTGCTCCCTCCTCAGAGCTCTCATCATTAGAAACTTTTGGTGTCTTACACTCTAGTAACTCGAGTGTGTCTCTTCTCCAGGAAAATGCTGAGTCTTTATTGAGGATTGTTCAAGGAGAATAATACAGGAGTCCTCTACAAGAACACGGCTTTCTACAGGGAAAGGGCTCAAGAAGTGCCAAGCTAATCCAATCACTCATTTGTTCATTCACTTAACTATTTATTGAACCTCCACTAAGGCCCAGGAAGCTCTTCTAGGAATAAAATGGTGTACAAGACACAGTCTCTGTCTTTACAAAACCTACAGTAAATGACACAGAAGAATTAACCAGCAATCATGTTAGGGTGAGAGGTATTCTGGTAACGTGGAGTAAAGGGGAACCTATAGCAGGCTTGCTGAATTCAGGAAGGGCTTCTTAGACAAAGTGGGTACTCAAGCGGAGTCCCAAAGATGACTGTGGCTCATATCATCAGCATCTCACAGCAAAATTCAGGCTTAAACTAGAGAAAGTGGGGCAAACCACTAGGCCAGCCAGGTACAACTTCAATCAAATCTCCTAAGAATATACAGTGGAGGTGACAAATAGATTCAAGGCATTAGATCTAGTACACAGAGTGCCTGAAGAACTATGGACAGAGGTCTGGGGCACTGAACAGGAGGTAGCAAACAAAACCATCCCAAAGCAACAAGGCAAAGGGGTTGTCTGAGGAGGCTTTACAAATAGCTGAAGAAAGAAGAGAAGCTGAAGCTCCAATACTTTGGCTACCTGATGTGAACAGCTGACTCACTGGAAAAGACGCTGATGCTGGGAAAGACTGAAGACAGAAGATGAGAGCAACAGAGGATGAGACGGTTGGATGGCATCATCAGTGCAGTGAACATGAACTTGGGCAAACTCCGGGAGGTGGTGAGGGGCAAGGAAGCCTGGCATTCTGCAGTCCACGGGGTTGTGATGAGTAGGACATGACCAGGCAACTCAACAACAACAACAAAGATGAGTAGAAATTAACGTAGGCTAAGAAAGCAGAGGAAAAGCTTGTAAAAATGCTCAGAGTTGATCCAGAGAATAGCAGCCTCGGGGAACAGAAAGGGTTAGGTGTGGTGGAGAGTAACTGGCAGGTGGAGGGGAGACCAGAGCTAGATTAAAGGCAAAGTGGGGAACTTCCCTGGTAGTCCAGTGTGTTACACTCCATGGCCCCAGTGCAGGGGCCTGGGCTCGAATCCTGGTCAGAGAACTAGATCCCACACCCCACAACTAAAGATCCTGTGTATCGCAACTAAAGCCTGGCACAGCCAAATAAATAAGTAAATATTAAAAAAAAATAAAGGCAGAGGGAAACCACTGAATTGGAGAATTACAAGACTGGATTTGTATTTTAGAAAGCTCTGTTTTATAGATAAGTTCATTCGTACCATATTTTTTAGGTTGCTCATATAAGCAATATCAGGTAATATTTGTCTATGTCTGACTTATTTCACTTAGTATGATAATCTCGAGGTCCATCCATGTTGCCACAAATAGAAATAGACTCCCATACATAAAAGACAAACTTATGGTTACCAAAGGGGAAAGGTGGGAGGCAGGGATACATTGGACGTTTGGGACTGATATATACACAGTAACATATTTAAACTATATAACAAAGAAGGGCCTACTGTATAGCACAGGGTACACTGCTCAATATTCTGTAACAATCTAAATGGGAAAAGAGTTTGAAAAGAATAGATACAGGTAAAAATAAAGTCAATTAGACCATTTAAAAAAAAGGAAGTTCCCTCTGGCTAGAAAAATGAAAGCACAAATAAATGAAAATAAAAGAGGACTTCCATGTAGAATGTGAAAGTTAAACTCCCTCACCTTGCATTTCTCCCTCTGTGTATATATTTCCTGAGATTTACCATTTGTCCCCAGGGTAAAGTGTATTGAGAATCTTGTCCTTTGGTCAATTTTTTTCTATGAGACTTTAATAGTCTTCTCAGGTTGTTTAGAATTAATGAGGCAAATGTCCTCAATCAAGAAGCAATTTAAGAACATGCTGCTAATTTCAATGAGTTCTGTAAATGAACTAATTTAATACCAGTTGACCTTTTTATTTAGGGAGAATGATTTGTGGCTGTATTTTCCTGATTTGTGCCTATAAGCCTTGGCAGTCTGAATGAGCATTTTGAGCCCAGGGGTAAACATTAATCATGGTACAAGGATGGTATATTTTCAAGTGGAGCATGGAACATTCACTTTAGTGAGTGGAGGCTTGTATTTTAAAAGGAAGGTCTTGACTGCTTTTATTAAAATAGAAAGCTTTAATAAAATAAGGAATACTATGTAACTGTCTCTGGATATCCTCAGGCGTTTGGTTCCAGGGCCCCTGTGGACACCAAAATCCATGGGATGCTCAAGCCTCTTATACAAAATAGCATAGGGTTTGCACATAGCCTATGCACACCCTGTCATGTTTTAAATCATCTGTAGATTACTTATAATGTCTCATACAATGCAAATGCTGTGTAAATAGTTACCAGCATGTGGCAAATTCAAGTTTTGCTTTTTGGAACTTTCTGGATTCATCCTCCTCTGCCTCCCCCCTCCCCCCCACCAAGTACTTTTGATCCCAGGTTTGGTTGAATCCACTGTACTTCTTTGGTGATAATGAACAGGTAGACAAATGCTAAATCAGAATATGAGATTTTAAACATATCCTAGAGATTTTGCTACCTTATCTTAAAAAAAATTTTTTTAACCTTTTTAGAGCTGGGATGGTACCGATTTCTTTTTTAATTCATTAGCATAAATGAAAATCTCACTTCCTGAATAAGACTCATGCACACTGATTGATACTTTAAGGACCCTGTCATTTCTTCTGTCTTTTACCACTTTGCCTAGCAAAGAGCCAACGGTTCTGTAGAATTTTCTCTAAGATTAAGCTATCAGTAGGAATGTGTCTTTTACTGATGAGTTTTGTATGAAGGGCTTTGCCTTAAGCCAGCAAATCTGCAGATCTATAAGCAATGAGAATATTTGACAATACCATCATACCAATAAAAGGAGAAAATATTATTTCTGCCGCTGAAGCAGTTCCCATTTAATGGGAAGTATTGTTATAAGTGTGGTTTAGTGCTGTCGAATTCAGGCTGAATCAGCAGCTTTCAAGCCCCTGATAGACTCAGTCTCTTGCGAGGGGAAGCACAACTGAACTGAAAAAATCAGGATGAGGTAGAATTTCTTTGAAAAGAGGTAAAAAGCACTAGCCATAACGAAAAGAGTTAATAAAATGACTACGTTAACATTATGAACTCCCATTCTTAAAAGGATACCATCAATAGAGCCAAAAACAAGACTTGGCAAAATAGAATATTGGAAAGGGGAACAAGATGGTGGAGGAGTGGGTGGACGTGGAGTACATCTCTCTCAAAGTATACATCAGGAATACACCTTCAGACACAGAAGTGCATGCAGAACACCAGGGCAGGAGAACAGACAGGATATCTGACCAGTGGAAAAGAATATATAGACCCACGCAAAACTCGGTAGGCCTAGGAACTAGAGGGAAAAACAGGAGTGTTCGCAGGACTGGACCTGCTCTCAGCAGGTGCGGGAACTGAACCAAGGGTCCACTCCCCACAGGAGGGCAATTGTCTGAGTCAGAGGAGAAACATTCAAGGCTGAGAGTAAAACAGCTGATCTGTGTCAGCCTAAAAGAATGAGCATCAGACAGTTCTTGCCACAGCCATACATATCCTGGACCGGGATGCAGGTCCTCTGGAAGGCGCAGCAGCTGGGAGCTGGAAATTAGGGATTGTGGAGCAATCCCAGGGAAAGGACTGCTGTTGATTGTGGAGAGATGGATCGAGGGGATGTGAGGAAGGAGACTGTGATGAGAAATGCCTGTGGAGGAAAGCCAGGCAGCCATGGAAGCAAGGCAATACTGCTGAGTCACGCGTAGGGGCTGGAGCCATCACCATAGCCTCTCTCCCCACACACCAGCATCTGCAGCTGAACAATAGAGAGGCTGATCCATCAAAGGCCTGACGCACTGAACTACAGAGTACCCCACTCAGGGTGCCCCTGTAAGTGCCCGACTCACTGATCTACAGAGTAGACCCCAGGCAAGGGAGCCCTCTAAGCGCCTAAAAGGCAGAGCTACAGAGAAAGCCAAAGAGGCCTTCTGATCCCCAGCTACAAGAGGCTCGAAAAAAGACTCAGATAGGGCCATAACTCCTGCGGCAGAGGCAGTCCATGTCCCTGCACACTTTGCGCCGCTGCAAGCCAAGCAGCTGCACCACACTCACGTTCAATTGTCACTGGGGCAGAGCTGCCACAGGCAAAAAAATATCTTGCATCTATGCACGCAAGGTTACTTCGATTGTGTCCAACTGTTTCCGATCCTGTAACCTGTGGCCTGCCAGGCTTCTCTGCCAGGGGGGTTCTCCAGGCAAGAATACTGGAGTGTACTGGCCAATACTGGTTGCCATACCCTTCTAGAGCACTATATTTCCTGCTGCCCTAGCTGCCAACTCTCCTGAGTACCTGGTGCTGCCAGAGCCCCTGCAACCCAAGCAGCTGCACCACCTCCACACCTGGCCCTCACTGGGGCAGACCCAAGTCCTCCAGGGCAGCCTCAGGAGCAAACCCCGGTGGACGACCCACATGCAGAGGTGGAAATAAAACCACAATTGAAACCCAGGAGCTGTGTAGCTAAGGAAGACCCAAAACCTTTCCACCAACTGTACAAGCTGCAGATTAAATCCACACGATCAACTAGGCAGACTGTGTCTATGGAATATATAAAAGGACATTGAGAAGTCACAAAAGAAAACACACTAGTTCTGACAGCTGTGGACATTGGGGGCAAGAACACACAGGAGTAGGACCAGATTAGAATCTGAGCTGCCCCCACAGCAGGTCCACAGACCAGCACAGTGTTATAGGGCATCCTAGGGAGGCGAGGTGGACTGTGACTCCCAGGGAGGAAAAGGACTTTGACAGCAGTGACTCAAGAAAAACATTTATTATTCTCACATTTTCACTTGCTCTGTAGATTCTTTTGGATTTCTTTTTTCTTTTTCTTTATCCCCTTTGTTGTAGTTGTCAGTTTTATTGGCACTATGAAATCTAATTGAGCTTCTGAAGCTTTTTTTTCCCCTCAGTCACACTTTTTATTGTTGTTACAAACCTCTGCCTCTACATTGGGCTTTTGCAGTTCTTTGGAATTTTCCTTTTTTTTCCTCTTTTTTTATGTATTTATTTTTAACCTATTATTATGTTTTCTACATTTATTCCTTTGTTTGCTTTTCCTTCTATTCTTTTCCCCTTGCAGTTAATCTTTAAAGTATATAATATACACATATATGTATATGTGTATATTCCATTTTTTAAATTAAGTTTTTGCCTGATTTTGTAACTGCCATTTGTCTGGGGTTCAACTTTGGTTTCTTGTTTTTGAGTATTTGTTTTAATCTCACTTAATGCCATAACAAACCACTTGTGGAATCTTCATTCCTGATCAGAGATCAAGACCTGAGCCTTTGGAGTGGAGCACTGACTCCAAGACCCTGCACTACCAGAGAACTAACCCTAGGGAGTATCAAATAGTGAGAACTCACACAAAGGATACCACTCAAACACAGCACCCAGCATCACCCAAATTCCAGTAGCACCCTGTGCAGGACTCCTCATCTAAACAACAAACAAAACAAAAATACAAAACCAATCATCAGTAGACAGGATTACCACCTCACTCAGCCTTGCCCATCAGAGGAAAAACAAGGAAACAAACAAACAAAAACTCAGCACAAATCTCACCCTATACTAAGATTACACAAACCACTGGACCAACCTTAGGAGCCCAGAAACCAAAAGGAAGAAAGAATTCAACCTTGAAGCCTTGGAAAAGGAGACCTCAAACACAATAAGTCAAAGAAAAAAAAAAAAAAAGAAAAGGCAGAGAAATGCTACACAAATGAAAGAACAAACTAGAGATGCAGAAGACCAAATAAATGAAGAAGAAATAGGCAAACTATCTGAAAAAGAATTCAGAATAAGGATAGTAAGTGATCAAAAACCTTGAAAACAAATGGAGAAAATGCAAGAATCAATTAACAAAGCCCTAGAAGAATTAAAGAATAAACATTCAGAGACAAACAAGACAATTACTGAAATTAAAAATACTCTGGAAGGAATCAATAGCAGAATTTCTGAAGCAGAAGAACCAATCAGTGAGCTGGAAGATAAAATGGTGGAAATAACTTCTGAAGAGCACAATAAAGTAAAAAGAATGAAAAGAACTGAGGATAGTCTCAGAGACCTCTGGGACAATATCAAATGCACAAACATTTGAATTATATGGGTCCCTGAAGAAGAGAAAAAGAAAGGGTATGAGAAACTTTTTGAAGAGATTTTAGTTGGAAATTATGCCAGCATGGAAAAGGAAATAGTCAATCAAGTCCAAGAGGCACAAAGAGTCCCATACAGGACAAGCCCAAGGAGAAACATGCCAAGCCACATAAAATCAAACTAACAAAGACTAAACACAAGGAAAGAATATTAAAGCAGAAAGGGAAAAGCAAAAACAAACAAGGGAAACCCCATACATTTAACAGCTGATCATTCAGCAGAAACTCTGCAGGCCAGAAGGGAATGGCAGGATATATTTAAAGTACTGAAAGGGAAAAGTCTGTAACCAAGATTACAATACCTGACAAGGATTTCATTAAAAACTGATGGATAAATTAAAACTTTTCAGACAAGCAAAAGTTAAGAGAATTCAGTACCACTAAGCCAGCTTTGCAACAAATGTTAAAAAGACTTATATAGCCTAGAAATACAAGAGAAGGAAAAAGATCTACAAAATCAACTCCAAACAATTAAGAAAATGGCAACAGAAACATACATATCAATAACTACTTTAAAAGTAAATGGATTAAATGCTTCAACCAAAAGACACAGACTTCCTGAATGGATACAAATATAAGACACATGTATATGCTGTCTACAAGAAACTCACATCAGACCTCAAGACACATACAGATTGAAAGTGAGAAGACGGAAAAATATATTCCATGCAAATAGGAAGCAAAAGAAAGCTGGAGTAGCAATCCTCATATCAGACAAAATAGACCTTAAAATAAAGAAGATTACAAGAGATAAGGAAGGAAACCACACAATGATCAGGGGATCAGTCCAAGAGGAAGACATAACAACTGTAAATATCTATGCACCCATCATAGGAGCACCTCAATACATAAGACAAACACGGACAGACATAAAAGGAGAAATTGACAGTAACACAATAACAGTAGGAGACTTTAACACCCCATTCACACCAATGGACAGATCATCAAAACAGAAAATAAGGAAACACAAGTCTTAAATGATACATTAGATTAAATGGATATCATTGATATCTTCAGGACATTCCATTCAAATGCAGAAGAACACACCTTCTTCTCAAGTGCACATGGAACATTCACCAGGATAGACTACATCGTGGGTCAAAAATGAAGACTCAGTAAATTTAAGAAAATTTAAATTGTATGAAGCATCTTCTCCAACCACAGTACTATGAGACTAGATATCATTTACAAGGAAAGAAAAAAAACTGTAAGAAACACAAACACATGAATTTTAAACAATACATTTCTAAATAACCGACAGGTTACTGAAGAAGTCAAAAGGGAAATCAAAAAATTTCTGGAAACAAATGACAATGAACACACAACTCAAAACCTATGGGATGTAGCAAAAGCAATTCTAAGAGGGAAGTTTATAGCAACACAATCCTACCTCAAGAAACAAGAAAAACATCGAGGGGATAACCTAACTTTATACCTAAAACAACTGGTAAAAGAAGAGCAGTGAAACCCCAAAATTAGTAGAAGGAAAGAAATCATAAAGATTCAAGCAAAAATAAATGAAAAAGAAATGGAAGAAACCATAGTAAAGATTAATAAAATTAAAAGCTGGTTCTTTGAGAAGATAAAATTGACAAATCTTTGGCCAGACTTCTCAAGAAAAAAAGAGAGAAGAATGAAATCAACAAAATTATAAGTGAAAAAGGAGAGATTACAACAGATAATGCAGAAATTCAAAGGATTATAAGAAATTATTATGAACAACTATATTGCAATAAAATGGATAACCTGGAAGAAATGGACAGATTCTTATAAAAGGTCAATCTTCCAACACTGAACCAGGAAGAAATACAAATTATGAACAACCCAAATACAAGCACTGAAATTGAAGCTGTGATAAAAAAATCTCCCAAAAAACAAAAGCCCAGAACCAGATGGCATCACAGGAGCATTCTACCAAACATTAAGAGAAGAGCTAATGCCTGTCCTTTTAAAACTCTTTTTAAAAATTGCAGAGGAAGGAACAATGCCAAACTCATTCTACGAGGCCACCATTACCCTGATACCAAAATCAGACAAAGATAACTCACAAAAAAGAAGACTACAGGCCAATATCACTGATGAACATAGATGCAACAATCCTTAACAAAATTTTAGCAAACAGAATGCAGCAACACATCAAAAAGCTCATACACCATGATCAAGTTTGGTTTATGCCAGGGATGCAAGGATTCTTCAATATACTCAAATCAATCAATGTGATACACCATATCAACAAATTGAAGGATAAAAGCCGTATGATCATCTCAATAGATGCAGAAAAAGCCTTTAACAAAATACAGCACCCATTTATGATTGCTGCTGCTGCTGCTAAGTCGCCTCAGTCATGTCCGACTCTGTGCGATCCCATAGATGGCTGGCCACCAGGCTCCACCATCCCTGGGATTCTCCAGGCAAGGACACTGGAGTGGGTTGCCATTTCCTTCTCCAATGCTTGAAAGTGAAAAGTGAAAGTGAAGTCACTCAGTCGTGTCCTACTCTTTGCGATCCTATGGACTGCAGCCTACCAGGCTCCTCCATCCATGGAATTTTCCAGGCAAGAGTACTGGAGTGGGTTGCCATTGCCTTCTCCACCATTTATGATTAAAACTCTTCAAAAAATGAGCATAGAAGGAACCTGTTCAGTTCAGTTAAATCGCTCAGTCGTGTCCGACTCTTTGCGACCCCATGAATCGCAGCACGCCAGGCCTCCCTGTCCATCACCAAATCCCAGAGTTCACTCAAACTCACTTCCATCAATAAGTGATGCCATCCAGCCATCTCATCCTCTGTCGTCCCCTTCACCTCCTGCCCCCAATTCTTCCTAGCATCAGAGTCTTTTCCGATGAGTCAACTCTTTGCAAGAGGTGGCCAAAGTACTGGAGTTTCAGCTTTAGCTGAACTCCTTCCAAAGAACACCCTACCTCAATGTAATAATGGCCATATATAAGGAGTACATCAAGGCTGTATATTGTCATCCTGCTTATCTAACTTATATGCAGAGTACATCAGGAGAAACACTGGGCTGGAAGAAGCACAAGCTGGAATCAAGATTGCCAGGAGAAATGTCAGTAACCTCAGATATGCAGATGACACCACCCTTATGGCAGAAAGTGAAGAGGAACCAAAAAGCCTCCTGATGAAAGTGAAAGAGGAGAGTGAAAAAGTTGGTTTAAATGTTAGCTTTCTCAACATTCAGAAAACTAAGATCATGGCATCTGGTCCCATCACTTCATGGGAAATAGATGAGGAAACAGTGGAAACAGTGCCAGACTTTATTTTGGGGGGCTCCAAAATCACTGTGGATGCTGACTGCAGCCATGAAATTAAAAGACGCTTACTCCTTGGAAGAAAAGTTATGACCAACCTAGATAGCATATTCAAAAGCAGAGACGTGACTTTCCCAACTAAGGTCCGTCTAGTCAAGTCTATGGTTTTTCCAGTGGTCATGTATGGATGTGAGAGTTGGACTGTGAAGAAAGCTGAGCCCGGAGAATTGATGCTTTTGAACTGCGGTGTTGGAGAAGACTCTTAAGAGTCATTAGCACTGCAAGGATATCCAAATAGTCCATTCTAAAGGCAGAGTACATCATGGAAACTCTGGACTGGAAGAAACACAAGCTGGAATCAAGATTGCCAGGAGAAATATCAATCACCTCAGATATGCAGATGACACCACCCTTATGGCAGAAAGTGAAGAGGAACTAAAAAGCCTCTTGATGAAAGTGAAAGTGGAGAGTGAAAACATTGGCTTAAAGCTCAACATTCAGAAAATGAAGATCATGGCATCTGGTCCCATCACTTCATGGGAAATAGATGGGGAAACAGTGGAAACAGTGTCAGACTTTATTTTTTTGGGCTCCAGAATCACTGCAGATGGTGACTGCAGCCATGAAATTAAAAGACACTTACTCCTTGGAAGAAAAGTTATGACTAACCTAGATAGCATATTCAAAAGCAGAGACATTACTTTGCTGAGTAAGGTCCATCTATTCAAGGCTATGGTTTTTCCAGTGGTCATGTATGGATGTGAGAGTTGGACTGTGAAGAAGGCTGAGCACCACAGAATTGACGTTTTTGAACTGTGGTGTTGGAGAAGACTCTTGAGAGTCCCTTGGACTGCAAGGAGATCCAACCAGTCCATTCTGAAGGAGATCAGCCCTAGGTGTTCCTTGGAAGGAATGATGCTAAAGCTGAAACTCCAGTACTTTGGCCACCTCACGCGAAGAGTTGACTCATTGGAAAAGACCCTGATGCTGGGAAGGATTGGGGGCAGGAGGAGAAGGGGACGACAGAGGACGAGATGGCTGGATGGCATCACTGTCTCGATGGACGTGAGTCTGCGTGAACTCCGGGAGTTGGTGATGGACAGGGAGGCCTGGCGTGCTGCGATTCATGGGGTCGCAAAGAGTCAGTCATGACTGAGCGACTGAAATGAACTGAACTGAACTGAACTGATGGCAAACAATATTCTCAATGGTGAAAAAATGAAAGTATGCCCCCTAAGATCAGGAACAATACAAGGGTGTCCACTTTCAGCACTATTGTTCAACATAGTTCTCGAAGTCCTAGCTACAGCAAACGGAAAAGAAAAAGAAATAAAAGAATCCAGATTGGAAATGAAGAAGTAAATTCTCATTGTTTGCAGATGACACTGTACATAGGAAACCCTAAAGATAGTATCAGAAAATTACTAGACCTAATAAGTGAATTTAGCAAAGTTACAGGATACAAAATTAAGACACAGAAATCACTTGCATTTCTATATACTATCAATGAAAAATCAGGAAGAGAGATTAAGGAATCAATCCCATTCACCGTTGCAACAAAAGAATTAAATATCTAGGAATAAACTTACCTAAGGAGACAAAAGAACTGTACACAGAAAATTATAAGACACCAATGAAAGAAATCAAAGACAATATAAAGAAATGGAGAGATACTCCATGTTCCTGGGTAGGAAGAATCAATATTATGAAATTAACTATACTACCAAATGCAATCTACAGATTCAATGCAATCCCTATCAAATTACCAATGACATTTTTCACAGAACTAGAACAAAAATTTCACAATTCATATGGAAACACAAAAGACCCCGAATAGTCAAAGCAGTCTTGTGAAAGAAGTCTTGTGAAGAAAGCTGGAGGAATCAACCTTCCTGACTTCAGATTATACTACAAAGCTACAGTCATCAAGACAGTAAGGTACTTGCCCAAAAACAGAAATATAGATCAATGGAACAAGATAGAAAGTACAGAAATAAACCAATGCACCTATGGGTAACTTATTTTTGACAAAGGTGGCAAGAATATACAATGGAACAAAGAGAGCCTCTTCAGTAGATGGTGCTGGGAAAACTGGACAGCTACATGTAAAAGAATGAAATTAGAACACTTCCTAACACCATCCACAAAGATAAATTCAAAATGGATTAAAACCAAAATGTAAGACCAGAAACTATAAAACTCTTAGAGAAAAACAAGCAGAACACTCGATGACATAAAGTAAGATCCTCTATGACCCACCTCCTTAAGTAATGGAAATAAAAACAAAAGTAAATAAGTGGGACCTGATTAAACCTAAAAGCTTTTGCATAGCAAAGGAAACTATCAGCAAGGTGAAAAGACAGCCCTCAGAATGGGAGAAAATAATAGCAAATGAAACAACTGACAAAGGATTAATTTCCAAAATATACAAGCAGCTCATACATCTCAATACCAGAAAAACAAACAACCCAATCAAAAAGTGGGAAAAAGATCTAAACAGACATTTCTCCAAAGAAGACATACAGATGACTAACAAACACATGAAAAGATGCTCAACATCACTCATTATTAGAGAAATGCAGATCAAAGCTACAATGAGATATCACCTCACAACAGTCAGTCTGACCATCATCAAAAAGTCTACAAACAATAAGTGCTGGAGAGGGTGTGGAGAAAAGGGAATGCTCTTGCACTGTTGGTGGGAATGTAAACTGATACAGCCACTATGGAAGACAGTATGGAGAGTCCTTAAAAAAGTAGGAATAAAACCATCATATGACATAGCAATCTCACTCATAGGCATATACCTTGAGGAAACCAAAATTTAAAAAGACACATGCGTAGTCGCTTCCGCAGCACATATACTAAAATTGGAACAATGCAGAGAAGATTAGCATGGCCCCTGCGCAAGGATGACATGCAAATTCATGAAGCATTCCATATTTTAAAAATAAATAAATAAAATAAAAAGACACATGCATCCCATTGTTCATTGCAGCACTATTTACAATAGCTGAATCATGGAAGCAACCATAGATGTCCATCAACAGATGAACGGATAAAGAAGTTGTGGTACATATACACAATGGAATATTACTCAGCCATGAAAAGGAACAGCTTTGAGTCAGTTCTATCATGAGGTGGATGAACCCAGAACCTATTATACAGAGTTAAGCAAGTCAGAAAGATAAAGATAAACATCATAAGATAAAGAAAAACATCATATTCTAATGCATACATTCAGAATCGAGAAAAATGGTTCTGAAGAATTACTTACAGGGCAGCAGTGGAGAAACAGACATAGAGAATAGACTTATTGACATGGGGAGAGGGGAGGAGAGGGTGAGATGTATGGAGAGAGTAACAGGGAAACTTACATTGCCATATGTAAAATAGATAGCCAATGGGAATCTGCTATATGGCTCAGGAAACTCAAACAGGGGCACTGTATCAACCTAGAGGGGTGGGATGGAGAGGGAGATGGGAGGGAAGTTCAAAAGGAAGGGGATATATGTATACCTATGGCTGCTTCATGTTGAGGTTTGACAGAAAACAACAAAATTCTGTAAAGCAATTATCCTTCAACTAAAAAAAAAAAAAGAATTTTGGCTGCACCCATAACTACCAAAGGGCTTGTGTCAAGAATAAAAACAGAACTTCTGCCATATTGTAGAAAAAAATGGCCAAAAAGTTTGAGTAAGCATTTTGGGAAAGAGAAAAATCCAGTAGTCAGTAATATTTGAGAAGGAGTTCATATCCCTGAGCCATCAAGGCAATGCAAATTAAACTATAGGATGTCATTATGCCCACCAGATTGGCACAAACTAACAAACTGAACAATACTATCTTGTTTGGCCCAAACCAAGAGAAACAGGAACTCATGCTGCTGGTAGGAGTACAACTGTTAAAACAGCATTGAAAACCAACTTGGCATCACCTAGGAAAGCTGAAGATACATGTAGCTAGTGACTCAGGATTTCCACCCCAAAGTGAGAAAGTCATGCACGTAGATTTGCTCATATGTTGCTTCAGTTACAAAATCTGGAAGAGAGCTGGGTTTTGTTTCGTTTGGATGTGAGAGAGTCTGGAGCAAATGTAGGGTGGAGAATTAGGGAGGGAATAAACGGACTTGTGCACAAAGAGATAGAAAGGGAGGAGAGAGTGAAGGAAAGAAGACAGGAAAGATGGAGAGAAGGAAGGAAGGATGAACAGGAGGAGACAGGAGGGGTGCGTAGGAAGGGACCTTGTCTGTGAGGCTCTTTGCAAAATGAACTCTCCTTGAAGAAATGGAAAAATGTTATTTTGATGCTCTGCAAACCAGATAATATTCTTTTATTTTTATGAGATACTACCTGGACTAAAGAAATCATTTCTTAAATTAGATGCTGTGGTCTTTTTTTTTTTTAATTGAAGCGTAGTTGATTTACAGTGTTTCACATGTTCAGAAAAATGATTCATTTATGTATATTTTTTCAGATTCTTTTCCATTATAGGTTATTACAAGATATTGGATAGAGTTCCCTGTGCTATACTGTAGGTCCTTGTTGTTTATCTATTTTATATATAGTAATGTGTATCTCAAATAGTCAATCTAATCACACGGACCACAGCCTGGTCTAACTCAATGAAACTAAGCCATGTCCTGTGGGGCCACCCAAGACAGGTGGGTCATGGTGGAGAGGTCTGACAGAATGTGGTTCACTGGAGAAGGGAATGGCAAGCCACTTCAGTATTCTTGCCTTGAGAACCCCATGAACAGTATGAAAAGGAAAATGATAGGATACTGAAAAAGGAACTCCCCAGGTCGGTAGTTGCCCAATATGCTACTGGAGAAATAACTCCAGAAAGAATGAAGGGATGGAGCCAAATCAAAAACAACACCCAGCTGTGGATGTGACTGGTGATAGAAGCAAGGTCTGATTGTAAAGAGCAATATTGCATAGGAACCTGGAATGTCAAGTCCGTGAATCAAGGCAAATTGGAAGTGGTCAAATAAGAGATGGCAAGGGTGAAGATTGACATTCTAGGAATCAGCGAACTAAAATGGACAGGAATGGGTGAATTTAACTCAGATGACCACGATATCTACTACTGTGGGCAGGAATCCCTTAGAAGAAATGGAGTTCCTTTTGTTGACCATCATGGTCAACAAAAGAGTCCGAAATGCAGTACTTGGATGCAATCTCAAAAATAACAGAATGATCTCTGTTCATTTCCAAGGCAAACCATTCAATATCACAGTAATCCAAGTCTATGCTCCAACCAATAATGCTGAAGAAGCTGAAGTTGAATGGTTCTATGAAAACCTACAAGACCTTTTAGAACTAACACCCCAAAAAGATGTCCTTTTCATTATAGGGGACTGCAATGCAAAAGTAGGAAGTCAAGAAAAACCTGGGGTAACAGGGAAATTTGGCCTTGGAATGTGGAATGAAGCAGGGCAAAGGCTAATGGAGTTTTGCCAAGAGAACGCAATGGTCATAGCAAATACCCTTTTCCAACAACACAAGAGAAGACTTGCCAAATTCAGACTTAAATTGAAGAAAGTAGGGAAAACCACTAGACCATTCAGGTATGACCTAAATCAGATCCCTTATGATTATACAGTAGAAGTGAGAAATAGATTTAAAGGACTAAATCTGATAGATAGAGTGCCTGATGAACTATGGACAGAGGTTCATGACATTGTATAGGAAATAGGGATCAAGACCACCCCCATGAGAAAGAAATGCAAAAAAGCAAAATGGCTGTCTGGAGAGGCCTTACAAATAGCTGTGAAAAGAAGAGAAGTGAAAAAGCAAAGGAGAAAAGGAAAGATACAAGCATCTGAATGCAGAGTTCCAAAGAATAGCAAAGAGAGAGAAGAAAGCCTTCCTCAGCAATCAGTGCAAAGAAATAGAGGAAAACAAGAGAATGGGAAAGACTAGAGATCTCTTCAAGAAAATTAGAGATACCAAGGGAATATTCCATGCAAAGATGGGCTCGATAAAGGACAGAAATGGTCTGGACCTAACAGAAGCAGAAGATATTAAGAAGAGGTGGCAAGAATACACAGAAGAACTGTACAAAAAAGATCTTCACAACCCAGATAATCATGATGGTGTGATCACTCACCTAGAGCCAAACATCCTGGAATGTGAAGTCAAGTGGGCCTTAGAAAGCATCACTACAAACAAAGCTAGTGGAGGTGATGGAATTCCAGTTGAGCTATTTGAAATCCTGAAAGATGATGCTATGAAAGTGCTGCACTCAATATGCCAGCAAATTTGGAAAACTCAGCAGTGGCCACAGGACTGGAAAAGGTCAGTTTTCATTCCAATCCCTAAGAAAGGCAATGCCAAATAATGCTCAAACTACCACACAAATTGCACTCATCTTACATGCTAGTAAAGTAATGCTCAAAATTCTCCAAGCCCGGCTTCAGCAATACATGAACCGTGAACTTCCAGATGTTCAAGCTGGTTTGAGAAAAGGCAGAGGAATTGCCAGCATCTGCTGGATCATCAAAAAAGCAAGAGAGTTCCAGAAAAACATCTATTTTTGCCTTATTGACTATGCCAAAGCCTTTGACTGTGTGGATCACAAGAAACTGTGAAAAATTATGAAAGAGATGGGAATACTAGATCACCTGACCTGCCTCTTGAGAAACCTGTATACAGGTCAGGAAGCAACAGTTAGAACTGGACATGGAACAACAGACTGTTTCCAAATAGGAAAGGGGGTCCATCAAGACTGTTTATTGTCACCCTACTTATTTAACTTATATGCAGAGTCATCATGAGAAATGCTAGGCTGGAGGAAGCACAAGCTGGAATCAGGTTTGCCAGGAGAAATATCAATAACCTCAGATATGCAGATGACACCACCCTTATGGCAGAAAGTGAAGAGAAACTGAAAAGCCTCTTGATGAAAGTGAAAGAGGAGAGTGAAAAAGTTGGCTTAAAGCTCAACATTCAGAAAACGAAGATCATGGCATCTGGTCCAAACACTTCAAGAGAAATAGATGTGGAAACAGTGGAAATAGTGTCAGACTTTATTCTTTTGGGCTCTAAAATCACTGCAGATGGTGATTGCAGCCATGAAATTAAAAGACGCTTACTCCTTGGAAGGAAAGTTATGACCAACCTAGATAGCATATTAAAAAGCAGAGACATTACTTTGCCAACAAAGGTCCGTCTAGTCAAGGCTATGGTTTTTCCTGTGGTCATGTATGGATGTGAGAGTTGGACTGTGAAGAAAGCTGAGAGCCGAAGAATTGATGCTTTTGAACTGTGGTGTTGGAGAAGACTCTTGAGAGTCCCTTGGACTGCAAGGAGATCCAACCAGTCCATTCTGAAGGAGATCAATCCTGGGTGTTTTTTGGAAGGACTGATGTGAAAGCCGAAACTGCAATACGTTGGCCACCTCATGCGAAGAGTTGACTCATTGGAAAAGACTCTGATGCTGGGAAGGATTAGGGGCAGGAGGAGAAGGGGATGACAGAGGATGAGATGGCTGGATGGCATCACTGACTCAAAGGCCATGAGTTTGAGTGAATTCCAGGAGTTGGTGATGGACATGGAGGCCTGGCGTGCTGTGATTCACAGGGTCGCAAAGAGTCGGACACGACTGAGCGACTGAACGGAACTGAACTGAATGTGTATCTCTCAATTCAAATTCCCAGTTTATCTCTCTCCCACCCTCCCCCCTTTGGTAACCATAAGTGTTTTTTTGTTTGTTTGTTTGTTTTTGTTTTTGTCTGTGATTCTGTTTTGTGAATAAGATCATTTTTCAGGAGGCTTCCTAAATGGCACAGTGGTAAAGAATCCACTTGCCAGTGCAGGAAATGAAAGAGACATGGGTTTGATCCCTGGGTCAGGAAGATCCCCTGCGTTGGAAATGACAACCCACTCCAGTATTTGTGCCTGGAAAACTCCATGCATGGGGGAGCCAGTGCACTACAGTTCATAGGGTCACAAAAGAGTCAGACTCGACTGTGACACAGAGCACACACCCACTCACGCACCATTGTTTTAGATTCCACATATAATATGCTGTGACCTTATAAGCTAATGTTGCCCCAAATCTGGGAAAGAATAGATGGAACCCTCATCCATCTTGGATTATAGGAAAAGAAAAGCCATTATTTATTTAACACCTAGGGTCTCTGCATGGTACAAAATCCTCTCCATGTAAAAATCTGATTTAATCACCATATTATATAAATTCTTAATACAACTTCAAATTTAACTCTAAACCTAAACTCTGTAAACTATTATCCTTATTTTACAAAAACATACAGTTATGAAAGGCAAGTTGTCCAGGACTATAAAATTTGTAGGAGATAGAGCTGGAATTCAAACTCAGGTTCATGGTTCCTAAATAAAATATCCAAGTGCACACAGACTTTCTGCCTTTGAGCTAGAGGCTAAGGCCTATGTTAAAGAGAAACTGAGCGGAAACCCTTTAAAATCCAGCACTGTGCCCTCCCACCCCCACTCCCCCAAAATCAGGAAAATGTCTTTTCCTGTTTGTTTCTCTTGAAAGTAATCTCTCTTAGGCTTTACCACCCCTCTCCTCTCTTCTGTTTCGTGATTTCAGGGGAAATGCCATGGAGAATAAGGAAAATGAAGAAGCACCTCGTTTTGCCCTGTCTCCCTTTTCTGTGGGTTTTCCTTTCATTCTACTACCTTCTCAGGTGGTTCTCCAGGCGGGGCAGAAACACAGGAGGAATGCATCACTGTCAAGGTGCGACCCTTACCTTCAGCCACTGAGGTTACTTACTCAAAGGCAAAGGCTTCCCAGGTGGCGCTAGTGGTAACGAACCCACCTGCCAACGCACAAGATATGAAACATGCTGGCTCAACCCTTGGATCAGGAACAACCCCTGGAGGAGGGCATGGCAGCCCACTCCAGTATTCTTGCCTAGAGAATCCCACGGACAGAGGAGCCTGGTGGGCTACAGTCCATGAGGTCACAAGGAGTGGGACACTACATGAGCACACATGCGTGTATATCTATACCTCCTAAATATGTATAAACATCTCTCTCCTGCATGTATATAAAGATATACATCCTAGATAGATATACCCTTATCATATATATATTTGTATATATGTATCTATATCTATGTACTGTTAGAGCCCCAGAATCTTCTTCACTTATACCCGTGACTTCTGGGTTGGCTTTTCCAATTTTATTAGTTTCTTCTTGGTCCTACATGCACTTTACACACTGTATAACCACGACAAACCCTATATTTGGCCACAGTTCTCTGAAGCCAGGCTGGAACCCATAGCCCCTGGTGGGGGATGACTTCTGTCTCTGTCAGTTGATGAAATCCTATCCTCACCTGTGTCAAACATCCAGAAGAAGAAAAAATTTTTTTTCTTGCTTTAATGTAAAAAAAAATCACCGAGTTCATTGGATGCACCGAATTGGCTCTTTTACCCATATTCTGTCATCCGAACTCATTCAAAATCCTGCGCTGGGTCTTAGCAAGGCAGAGATACAGGAAAGACAATGTTTTCTGCACTCAGAAGGGGAGGCGACTAAGGCATTTTTGACACTAGGTTAAGCAGATGAACACAGGAAGGAAGATCTTTGCACGCCAAAGGTCAACTTTGGGAAAGATGAAAAATTTACATACTGAGCACCATTTTAATGGCCTCCAAGTTTTTTTCTTTTCCTTCTGGCAATTCATCCATCTTTAAAGTAACACACATCACTCCAACTAAAAGCAGTAATGGTCGTCAATGAGAGAAAGTTGGTAGCAACATCTTTTTTTTTTTGGCCACAATGCACAGTGTGAAGTGAAAGTCAAATTGTTAATCACTCAGTCCCGTCTGACTCTTTGTGACCCCAAGGACTGTAGCTCACCTGGCTCCTCGGTCCATGAGTTTCTCCAGGCAAGAATTCTGGAGAGGGTTGCCATTTCCTTCTCCAGGAGATCTTCCTGACCCTGGGATTGAACCTGGGTCTCCTGCATTTCAGGCAGATTCTTTACTGTCTGAGTCACCAGGGAAGCCCACTGCACAGCATGCAGGATCTTAATTCCCTGAGCAGGGAATAAAACACATGTCCCCTGCATTGGAAACACAGAGTCTTAACCACTGGATGGCCAGAAAGTTCCCATTCATTTGTGTTTTGTTTTGTTTTGTTTTCTTGCAACATAATATTAAGTACTTGATACAGCCATGGAAAATGAAAATACCAGTGAAATCTAATGCATGCCCTTTATCAAGAAGTCTGTACCACGTGGGTTATCTGAAGATGTGATTTACTTCCTCAGTAGCATGAATGGAAACTTTTCAAGATAATCCATCTGGCCCCTCTGTCTTAATAAGCTCCAATTTTTCTCCTACTCAGCAGGAGAAATATCTCAGCTCCTTGCACTCACCTATCCTAAGCAAAGTGTCACAAGCGCATGTAGCCCAGAGTTCACAACATATAGAGCAAAAGGCAAAGGAGAGCATAGGCAGATAAAAACGAAAAGTATGAAACCTGCTTTGTTCTAGGATCTTCAGGCTTGAGGCCTGACACTGAACTTTCTTTGAGTGGTGATTTCAAAAAGAAGATGGAAAATATTGGTGACTTTATTATTTTAACCCATATTTAAAGTTAAGATTTCCAAGGTTCAGGTGATTTTTATTCCCTCAAATTCTTTTTTTTTTCCCCCTTTTCCTGACTACTTCTAGCCCTGAACTTGATCTCTACATGGCTCCTTGGTCTACATTAGCCAGATAGAAAGAGTAATATCCCGTTTTTTATTTCCGAAGGAAATTGTTATGACTATCAATGATTTAATAGAATTACATCGATAAACTAATACACTGAACTCTTTATGAAAAAAACAAAACTTTACATGCAGTCTTTGCTTTCCTATAGATTTAAATGTGGATGATACGCTTATCTAGAAATGCTTACAACACACTTATATTTAGTATTTATTGTAGCATCCTCTCCTTTCTTTTTAAAACATGGGGGATAAACTAAGTGAACACTTGGCTGTGGAAGGCCACCTGGTGTCAATGGAGAGTAACTACGGGCTTATGTGGAAGTTCAGGAAATGTGCTTCCCACCTCACTGAACTTCTTGGTGTGTGTTTTGCAAAAGGCTCTACATATCGAGACAACTCTGTTCAGCCTGTCTTTGCTTATCTCTGCAAACTGGAGGCAGTGATAGTACCCTTTTGGTGTTTTTTCCCCATTATATTATGCTAACATTTTTATAGGATTTAAATTGCTTTCAGAATGCTCACTATGGATATATCTGATGATTAGAGATTTTATCAGAAGTTCTGACTCAGAAGACTCTAGTAAGTTGTTCCATTCCCCCCCTCCCCACGCCCTTGAGTTCTTCCCTTCTGTTCCACCTTGTGCAACTCAGAAATGTCTTGACCTCTTCCAACTCCTTTTGCAAAAATGTAAGGCCTCGGTGCTTTAAAAAGAACAAAGTGTCTGCTTTTTCCAGTGATGAAGCGAGTATCCTAATGCAGTACTTGTGGGAGATAAGTCACAGGCGCCAATATCATAGTTATTTTTCATATTTTAATATGGTCAATATGGTAGACATACAACAGAGAAAAGAAAGTCACCCTTCAACCTTGGTAAAAAGATTTAAAAATAAAAATTTCAGAAATGGTAATGGTAGAACTTACCATATTCTGTTGTTCAAAGTGGGGGCAAATGGACTCATTCGGTTGCTCTCACCATCTCAATTGTTTGCTTAGAAACCCAAAAGGACTCACTCTGGATAGATTTCCATACAGAAATAACTCAGAATTTAAATGGACCTGAAATTAACCTTGTTCCCTTTGTCTGTTTCCTTCTCTTGTGTGGTATAATGGATGATGTGGTCAATGAGTCATTCGGTTTTGGGAAATAACTTTTGTCACCTAAAGTATTCTTTTCAGTGCTTTATGGTTCTTGATGATGAACAGTGAAAGGGTCTTGGAGATGCCTAGTTAGAAGGCACTGGGTTTGAGGGCATCCCTCTTCTGTTCTTTGTCCTCCCGTGGAGGGTTCTAGAAACTTGAGTGGGTCCATTTCTGTGAATACTCTAAGATACTTTAAACTTTCAATACACGTTTTAGGGACAGACAACATTCATGAGAATCAAGGGCCTGACCTCTCCCTTTTTGGGTGATCTCATATTTCTAAATGCCTCAGATGAATCAGAAGAGAAAATGGGAAGTGAGAAAATGATAAAAAAAATATTTTTTTTAAAAAATTGTGTCTACTCTCTAATGGCTGATGCTGCTAGAAGTGAAGCATTTTGCTTTGAAAATGGATGGGATGCTTTCTGCCTTGCTGGAATGTCAGGAAGCGTAATTCATTAGTGGTTTGAAAAGTGCTTTGAGCTAATGGAATAAAAGGCACTGACAAAAATTCAGACTAATATTATTAAAAATGAAAAATTGCAACAGAGAAACAGATTTCCCCCAGAACACAGACATCAATATCGCATCTACTATTACCCAGACAACCAGTTTGAGAAGGGAAAAACTCCACTCATCTGGACATTTCATCCACACGTCTTGACCAATTTGACTGATATTATTTTCCTACTGAATTGTATAAATTCAGCTATTCTCTGAGAGCCTAGATTCTAGCTCCTATTTAGGGAGCAAAAATACAATAGTATTCTTAGGTATTTCAACTGAGTATTAAAATCTATACATATTATTTGGTGTACATCCTCATTTACACTACTTGTTTTTGTTTTCCTTCAGTGATGCTTCGTTAACATTTAAGGTCCCATATATTCCCTGCATCTTTCCCCATACAACTCTGGAAAATCATATTTCAAGTCAATGCCTATCCTCATCTTTAGAGATTGTTGCCTTTGTTATACTGCCACAGTAATTAAGATGGGACATTCTGAAGTAAATCTAATGGATGGCAAGCATTTGTGCAGGTTTCTGAGAATATGAGGCATCTTATGGCTTTGTTCACATTTAGTTTTCCCATAGTAATGTTGGACTGGGAATTAATGAACACAATTAGGGCTCTCTTTTGATATGGCAAACCTTTGAAACTCTTCATTATTGTGTTAACAGAACCTTGCTAATTTTCTCCTAAATGAATGCATTCCTGTTGCGATGTAGATTATATTTTATAATGCAATTCATTAGGTTTTTACTTTTTTCGCTTTGTTTGTTGATTTCAGTTTCTTTGTTCATGGTATCATTCAGGTGAGTAATAATCTAGAAAAAAACTTTCAATACTCTTTTTTTAGGGAAGGAGTATAATTTATCTTAATGATAATTGTTTACCACCACATCTTTCTTTTAATGTATCATTCAAATGCAAAGACCAAACAAATTAGTAGGTATTTTTAAATGCACCTTCTTAGGTCCTTTTGAAGTAGTAAAGATGGTCCTAAGGCTTTCCTTCCTTTGAAACTTTGTGTCCTCTGTCAAGACTTTGAACATAACTCATATTTTGTCATTACTTTGTAATGCAATGGAAACTGCCGGCAGCAACCAGAGAAAGTGAACATTAGGGAACAGAGACATATATTATGTTGATGCTTCTAGCCTAATTACTAAATAACTCTACATGGGGAACGGAAGGGAGCATAGGTTAAGTGTTTGCCTTTTAATAAATTTTAAACTTAGTGAACTACTCCAAGCTTTAATGCAAAAGAAGAGTTGGCTCATGCTAATTCACAAATATGTATGTTAACAGTATTATTTGATTATATTTCTCGGCTGCAGAGAGAGGGGACCTCTTTCTCATTAATAGCACTGAAAATCAGAATTGGAGTGAACTCAGAAAATGAATGACGGCTTATCTTTTCCTTTCTAAGGTGATGCATGAAATTTAACCCTTGAAAGAGATATTTCCTTTGCTCTCATCTCACTCTACATTTTTTTTTTTTCCACATAGCTCAGTAGGCTTGTGTGATCTTAGTTTCCCAGCTAGGGATCAAACCTGTGTCCCCTGCATCAGAAGTGTGGGGTCTTAACCATTGGAACACCAGGAAAGTCCCTTCACTCTTGAATTTTTAAAAAATTCTGTTATTTACTCATTGGTCATTTTCATTCCTTCCTTATTTCTTCTCTAACTTTGTCTTCCTTCCTCTCTCCCTCCCATCTTTTCTTCTTGGGTGAGGAAAAATAAAATACAACCAAATTTTCTGCCAGATGAGAACCACATAAATGCAGAAGGTCAAAACTACGAAATTCAGACCTTGACAATGCTTTGCAAGGCTTTCAAACAGCTCAGTTTTGTGTGTATATGTGAGTGTCCATCCATTTTAAACAGCTTTAATGTCTCAGGATCTCTTTTGCCTAATCAAATTGGAGTTCGGTCTAATAGAAAAGTCCGCAGAGGATTAAGTTTAATGCACTATAATAGGTAACTGAGATTTTGTTAGTGCACATTTTATAAATGTGACTCTTAGTAAGGACCCAGAAAATTAGGTTTACAAGCATCTTGGATTGTTTCTGATGGCCTTTTTGCATCCTTCCTTTTATGTGGTGATCTCCAAAGAGACCATATGAATGTTGGAAATACCAAGTGAAGAGTCAGAGAAAGGAGGAAGTGAGAGAGACCTTGAAGCCTGGTGTTTGGAAACCATTGTTTCAAGAGGCTGATGGTGAGATTAAATTGAATTGATTTACACAACAATTGGATACAGGGTACCAAGTAAAATGTCAAATGCAAAGGAAGAATTACAAAATCTGTAAGCGCAATAATTATGCAAAAGAGTAGTAATGGTTTTCACAGCAAGGGGCTAAGTGTGTCTGACTTTAGCTTATTTACCTCTGTGGCAGAACAGACATTAAGGACCAGGAAGGAAGCCTGTCTCCTCATATTGTATTTGAGGACCTAAGAACCCTGCTACTGCCAGTGAGGAAAGAAGCCAACAGGCTTATGGAAATGCATACAATGACGACCCCAATGTGCTTAGAGTGTTACACTTTTCAGAGTACTTCCATATTTTTAATTAATGTCCCCAATTATTCTGAAATGCTGGTGATACTGGTATCCCATTTTAAGAGATGAGAATACTAACATCTAGCAAAATCACTGAAACAAGGGCAATTTTCATCCATTTCACTAACACAACTGGGTAACTAGTTATCTTCCTCAACCTACATTCACTTACTGCTTATAAATTTGAAGTTTATGCCTCAGGCAATGGTAACCACTGTTGATTTCAGAGTAGAGAAATGAGATCAGAATTGTTTAGGGAAATATCCACAGTGGGTGTGTAACAGAGGAAGTGGGGTGGTCCCCGGGAAGGACGGGAGGTTGAACTAGTGGGATATTGGATGAAGAGAAAAGAATGGTTTTGACGTTAAATGAGAAATCTCAAAAGTGCTGGAGAAGAACCTGCTTGGAACATGGAAGGGCTTGGCCCTGGGAACTGTAGGGTGAACTCCCTCAACGGTGGCAGAAATAAGTTGGTTGGTTTTACAGGCATCTTCATTTTTCAAACTCATTTTTCATAAGTTTGGAGAGTAATTACATGAGTTATTGCCATGATGGAATCTGAACTCTTTTCCTCCAGAAACAAATCATCCTGGCGATGGAATAACTACTTTACTAAAGTCTATTTTTTACTAATTTGAAGTCTGTGATCACTTGAAGAGGGTCTGCTCGTTAGAAATTTCTGTACCATCTGTAGAAAATAATTACCCCTTAGGCAAATTACTAATAAAGACAGGCCAGCATTGTCTACTAAAAGTATCTCAAGGAAATTAATTGTTTTCACATATTCTGAAGCCACTAGAACATCAGTCACTGGCATATTATTAATTTAAAAAATAAAGAATTTTCATTAATATTACAACTACAGTATTTCACAGCTTCCCACTAGAAATAGTTTAATTGTATGTTATTTTTGCTCTTCAGTTGCTGAGTTGTGTACGACTCTGTGACCCCATGGATTGCAGCTTGCCAGGCTCCTCTGTCTTTCACTATCTCCTGGAGTTGGCTCAAATTCATGTCCACTGAGTTGGTGATGCCATCTAATCATCTCATCATCTGCCACCCCTTCCTCCTTTTGCCTTCAATCTTTTCCAGCATCAGGGTCTTTTTCAATGAGTCAGCTCTTTGCCTCAGGTGGGCAAAGTACTTGTGTGTCAGCTTCAGCAACAGTCCTTTCAATGAATATTCAAGGTTGATTTCCTTTAGGACTGATTTGATCTTGCAGTCCAAGGAATTCTCAAGAGTCTTCTCCAGCACCATAACTGGAAAGCATCAATTCTTTGGCATTCAGTCTTCTTTATGGTCCAAAAAATAATCTATTAATTATATAACACATTATGTATGTGTGCTTGAAAAAATGTGAACGTTTCTGTATTCTGGATATTTCACTTCTGCCTAATTATTCTAAATTAATGTTAAGAATGTTTAGAGTTTACTGACTTCAAGGCTGTATATTGTCACCATGCTTATTTAACTTATATGTAGAGTACATCATGAGAAACGCTGGGCTGGAAGAAGTACAAGCTGGAATCAAGATTGCCAGGAGATGTATCAATAACCTCAGATATGCAAATGACACCACCCTTATGGAAGAAAGTGAAGAAGAACTAAAGAGCCTCTTGATGAAAGTGAAAGAGGAGAGTGAAAAAGTTGGCTTAATAAAGCTCAACATTCAGAAAACGAAGATTATGGCATCCGGTCCCATCACTTCAATGGCAAATAGATGGGGAAACAGTGGAAACAGTGGCTGACTTTATTTTTGGGGGCTCCAAAATCACTGCAGATGGTGATTGCACCCATGAAATTAAAAGACGTTTATTCATTGGAAGGAACGTTATGACCAACCTAGACAGCATATTAAAGCAGAGACATTACTTTTCCAACAAAGGTCCATCGAGTCAAGGCTATGGTTTTTCCTGTGGTCATGTATGGATGTGAGAGTTGGACTGTAAAGAAAGCTGAGCACCGAAGAATTGATGCTTTTGAACTGTGGTGTTGGAGAAGACTCTTGAGAGTTCCTTGGACTGCAAGGAGATCCAACCAGTCCATTCTGAAGGAGATCAACCCTGGGTATTCATTGGAAGGACTGATGCTGAAGCTGAAACTCCAATACTTTGGCCACCTGAGGGGGAGAGTTGACTCATTTGAAAAGACCCCGAAGCTGGGAAATATTGAGGGCAGGAGGAGAAGGGGACGACTGAGGATGAGATGGTTGGATGGCATCACTGACTCGATGGACGTGCATTTGGGTGGACTCTGGGAGCTGGTGATGGACAGGGAAGCCTGGCATGCTGCGGTTCATGGGGTCGCAAAGAGTCGGACATGACTGAGTGACTGAACCGACTGAACTGACTGACTGACATTACAAATCTAGAAATCAAATCCATAAAATATTTTTATTTTTCCTAGCTTTCCACACACTCAATGAGTCCTATGTTTAAACAAAGTTAAGCAAGTTTAAACAAGTTCAGACTAGTTCCAAAAAGTTTACACTGACTCTAAATTTGTTTAGATGTGTTTTATATTATGGGATGATATGGAAAGAAAGTAAAGCAAGCTGTTGATTTTCAAGGTTGTTGAATTAATTTAAGCATAGCTAATTCTGCTCCCCAAATAAAAGGGCATTCCTCTTCAATCTAAGGCCTTGTGATTTGATCCACCATGAGACTGGGTCATAATCATAGACCAGAGGGGCTCAGCAGCCAATCACCATGACCTCACTCATCCAGTATTTTGGCCACCTCATGTGAAGAGTTGACTCATTGGAAAAGATTCTGATGCTGGGAGGGATTGGGGGCAGGAGGAGAAGGCGACGACAGAGGATGAGATGGCTAGATGGCATCACTGACTCAATGGATGTGAGTCTGGGTGAACTCTAGGAGTTGGTGATGGACCGGAAGCCTGGTGTGCTGTGATTCATGGGGTCGCAAAGAGTCGGACACGACTGAGCAACTGAACTGAACTGAACTGAATTCTGCTCCCCAAATAAAAGGGCATTCCTCTTCAATTCTAAGGCCTTGTGATTTGATCTACCGTGAGACCGGGTCATAATCATAGACCAGAGGGGCTCAGCAGCCAGTCACCCGGACCTCACTCATTTATGAATGACTTCCTCCTGAATTTCTGTTTGTATCGATGTGAAATTAAGTTGAAACAAACATCAAACACCTTTCTGTTTGGTGATGCTGCCAGGGTACAGGGGCTAATTCTATACATATGTTAAAGAAAGGAGCTTGAAAGCCACTCTTTCTTCCAGTGACTCCCAAGGTTGTGGCCCTAAATCACTTTGCCCATTATATACACACTCTTAATTGAACTATCTCTGATCTCTGCTAGTTGTATTGAAGACTTGATGCAACTGGTTTCTGTTATAACAATTTGGTTGCAGGAGGGGTGGGCCATTCTAGATTAAAATAATCAATTCACTTTATTCTTCATATGCATACCAGCTTTTTGATGAAATGTCATTCTTATACAGTAGAAATATCTAACATCTGCTTTCTAAGACACTGGAGAATGGCTTTATTTTCTCATGTGTGTATTTTAGGCTTTGTTTTTTGGTCTGATCCTGACAACCTACTGCACATATGACCATGTGAACATTCACATTTGATGCCTGTTGTTCCTTGGAGAGTTAAAAATGGGATTATCCATTCCTTTGGCTTAGCTTTTGCCTTATTTTAATTGCACCCAGGAATTTCTATGAAACCAAGTCATGTTGTCAGCAGTGGCCTCCCCATCGAACTTTGCCTTGTCAAAATAATTTTATCATTCATAAATATTTCAGTGAAAACCAAAGATGGCTCATAAATGATTGATTTTGTAGAGTTCACTGACCTTTCCTGTGAAGCCTTTTATTATAATTAGAATAACCCATTCTAAATTTGACCATTAATTGTTAATAATGGGCTGACTAAAACCTAGGTTTCTTTAAAACATGAGGAATTAAACAGGTAGTTATAATGATGTATTGAAATGTACTCTGATTTCTAGTTAAATCAGGCAAGCTTTGCAATTGGAAGTCTTCTATACTATCTAGAGGGATCCAGAAGCAACAAGGTAAAGAACACTTTAGAGGCTGAAAATGAACATGGATGGGTTATTTATATGTTCAATCTAACCATTTCTTTGTTGAAATATGGCATTATTATTTTAGGTAGACATATAAAAATGATTATTACTTAACTGAAGACTACATGGCCTGAGAATTGAAACATTCTGGTATTAGACATATTGGGTCATGGATATAGGGCTAAATTAGATTTTAAGGAGTCTTAAAATAGATAATAAGGACCTACAGGGAACTCTACTCAATACTCTGTAATGACCTACAAGAGAAAAGAATTTTAAAAAGAGTAGAGATATATATATACACTGAATCACTTTCCTGTATAGCAGAATCTAACACAACATTGTAAATCAACTATACTCCAATAAAATTTTTTCAAAAAAGAAGACGGTTTTCTTGCTTTCATCATCATAAGAAAAGTAGATTTTAAAAATGACTTTTTTTCAGACTTTCCAAATTCTCTAAAAAAGCACATATTGCTTTTATGAAAACGAAAATTAAAAATAAAAGAAAGCAAAAACAGAAAACAATTCCACCAGCCATAGTTTCCATTTTAAAGTGCATATTTCCTTTTCAGTTTTTTTTAATACTTAATTTTTTTTTTTACAATATATTCATGGCAACAAGTATTTGAGGTACATTATTACTATGTGCTATGCTTTGAGAATAAAATAGACTAGTAAGAGACAAAGGCCGTGTTTTGCAGAAACTTACAGTATAACTAGGAAGACCAGTCATTCATTGCCTTACAGAAGCAAAAAGGGTTCCATAAATTCTGAATGGAAAGTAGAGACAATACTCTCATTGGAAGAGCTTGAAGAAGATAAAGATGCTTGACTGTGGTAGTTAGGAGACCCTTGATGGAAACACTAGGTGCCCACCAACTGGGGTTTCCTAGGTTAATACAATGAACTGCAAGTTGGGTACCTAATACATCACAGGGCCCTCGAATACTACCATAAGAGAAATGATTTCCTCTACAGCAAATGCTCTCTATGTCCCCACACATCCCCTGTTCTCACCATTTCCATGCAGACTGGATGACTTCCGAGGGTTAGTTTATAATGGTGGTAACTTATCACTAATTAATAGCACCCTCTTAATAGGATTTGTCCTTCCCCTCTCTCTCCTCCCTGTAACTTTAAGATTTTTCCTGGAATAACCTCCCAACTTAAACAACTTCTACTTGAATCTCTGACTACAGCTTAGCTCTGGGGAACCCAAACAAAGACAACAATTTTACCAGCTTCCTGTGCTGTGCTTAGTCACTCAGTTGTGTCCAACTCTTTGTGACCCCATGGACTATAGCCTGCCAGGCTCCTCTGTCCATGGGGATTCTCCAAGCAAGAATACTGGAGTGGGTTGCCATGCCTTCCTCCAGGGGATTTTTCCCAACCCAGAGATAGAACCCAGGTCTCCTGCATTGCAGGCAGATTCTTTACCATCTGAGTGACCAGGGGAGCCCTTGAATACTGGAATGGGTAGCCCATCCCTTCTCCAGGGGATCTTCCTGACCCAGGAATTGAACCAGGGTCTCCTGCATTGCAGGTGGATTCTTTCCCAACTTAGCTACCAGGCTCCTAAAACTTACTGCAGAAAATTCTAAAGATGTGGTACGAGACCATTCAGTAATGTTCCTGTCTGCTAAGTAAGCTGTCAGGATTGAAGGCATGTTCAGTTCAGTTCAGTTCAGTTCAGTTCAGTTCAGTTCAGTTCAGTCGCTCAGTCGTGTCCGACTCTTTGCGATCCCATAAATTGCAGCACGCCAGGCCTCCCTGTTCATCACCATCTCCCGGAGTTCACTCAGACTCACATCCATCGAGTCCATGATGCCATCTAGCCATCTCATCCTCGGTCGTCCCGTTCTCCTCCTGCCCCCAATCCCTCCCAGCATCAGAGTCTTTTCCAATGAGTCAACTCTTCGCATGAGGTGGCACGTTAGAGGTCGTCTAATTCAATATCCTTTGAGCAGATGCTGTTGGTACCCTGCCTGCATCTCCTTGGCTCACTCTAGAGGCAGTTTTCTTATGCTCAGATGATTTCCTGCTGCTGTCTGGTGGAAGCATGATTGGTCCATGTGGGATAAGACTAAGTGTCCCAGGAGCAAGTGGCAAGCAATAAAGGATGGGTATTGATGAATAAACACCCTGGTGAAAAATTCTGAAAAGTGACCATCTCAGAAGGTCTCTAGCAGGAGAGAGACCTTTAAAATTGTTTTTAATGCCATTTTTTATTCTTTGTTCCCCCTGTTTTATGACCATACTATGCAGCATGCATGATCTTAGTTTCCCAACCAACCTGCCCTTTGCAGTGGAAGCATGGCGTCTTAACAACTGGACCACCAGGGAAGTCCTTCTCCAGCAGATTTTGTTGCTAATTTTCTACAGAGTTAACTCACAACTATTGGTTAGCATGCTTTTTATTTACTGAGTCTCACTTTTTCACTGTTCACTGTGCTTCTTCGAGCCATAGCACTAATAAACTACTTGTATTCAAACCCTCAGTCAGGGTGTGCACTGGAGGAGCTCAAACCTGGATACCTATTATTATAGAAAATAGGAAACTGGTCATATAACTAAGTAACAAAAAAACAAACAACTCAATCAAAAAATGGGCTGAAGACTTTAATAGACATTTCTCCAAAGAAGAAATACAAATGGACAATAAGCACATGAAAAGATGGTCAACACTGCTAAGTATTAGAGAAATGCAGATCATAGCTACAACGAGGTTACACCTCAGACAGGTCAGAATGGCCATCATTGGAAAGTCTACAACGAGCAAATTCTGGAGAGGGTGTGGAGAAAAGGGAACCCTCTCAGAATGTTGGTGGAAATGTAAGTTGGAGCAGACACTACGGAAAACAGTATGGAGGTTCCTCAAAAATCTAAAACAAGAATTGCCACATGACCCAGCAATCCCATGCCTGGGCACATATCTGGAAAAAAAAACCACTAATTGCAAAAGATTTACAGTAGCCAAGACATGGAAGAAACCTACATGTCCATTGACATGTGAATGGATGAAGGCAACGTGGTACATAAAAACAATGGAACACTACTCATCCATAAAAAGGCGTGAAAGAATGCCATTTACAGCAACATGGATGGACCCAAGATGATTACACTAACTGAAGCCAAAAAGAGAAAGACAAATACCAAATATCGCATGGTACCACCTATATGTGGAATCTAAAACATGACACAGATGAATGTATCTATGAAACAAACGTAATTACGGACAGAGGGAACAGACTGGTCATTGCTAAGGAGGAGGGGTTTGGGAAAAGGATGGAGTGGGAGGTTGGAATTAGCAGATGCAAAGTGTTATACATAGAATGGATAAACAACAAGGTCTAACCATGGAGCACAGAGAACTACATTTAACATCCTATGATAAACCATATGCAAAAGAATATTAAAAATGTATGTATGTATAGGTATAACTGAATTACTTTGCAGTACAGCAGAAAATAACACATTGCAAATCAACTGTACTTCAATAAAAAATATTAAAACTTAAAAAAGGAAACTGAGACCAAGAAACTAAAAGTCACTTGCATACAGGTCTATGAAGTTTGTTTGAACGTGAAAGGGAAAGTCACTCAGTCATGTCAGACCCTTTGTGACTCCATGGACTGTATAGTCCACGGAACTCTCTAGGCCAGAATACTGGAGTGGGTAGCCTTTCCCTTCTCCAGGGGATCTTCCCAACCTAGGGATCAAACGATTATGGTACAAATGCAGTTTCTATCATGCTTTCCTATTTATGTAACACTTGAATTTAAGCATGCATATATATATTAAAATAATAGTCCATGTCATAAAAGAATCACAACTTACTTAACTATTGCATAATGTTGGGCATTTGAGTTCAAGCATCTATTGAAGGAATCATGGAAACTCACTGAGGAAAAAGAATTATTTTTTCAGAGACTCTCCTGATTCTACCTGAACTTGTGATATTTTTGATTGCATTTATAAATGTCAGCGTCCACCCTCCTCTGTTTGTATTTATGAATACCAGATGGGCTCTTTTTGAATGATAGCACAGTAAACTAATGGCAACCCATTAAGGTCATTAAGGGAAGATGGTGTGGAATTTATGATCGGTGGGCTGTCATTTATGCAACCAACTAGGATCCATAAACTACAAGACAATCTGACAAGGATTTGATTTCTGATCTGAATGAATGCATAGGAACCCCTACATCTGGAGACACTCAGTGTTTTCCAAGCTCTTTTCCAATGCTGTCCATTTTTTGTCCCATCGATTATCGTTTTCACTGCATTATTCAGGGGTAAAATTAATTGCTAACTGCTAGGTTTCCTGAGCACAGTCAGTTAATGCATAAGCTTGTTTACTGTGTGCCAGATGGTCCCACAGTTACCTGGGGATGGACGGATATTGATAAAACAGAGTCTTTGGTACAAACTGATGCCCCCAAATAGTTTTATATGATGGACACTTAAAGCTGGGGGACTTGGAAAAAGACAAGCTTTCCAAGTAGCTGCAGATTCTTCCTGTCTTTGAAAAATAATCAGCCTTGTAAATGTCTTCTTCTGTAACCCCAAAGCTCTGCATAACAAAGGATAGATCTCTTGGATATCTTTAAAGTGGGTCCTATTCTCATGCTGCTATTAAGATGAAGGATGAGGGGTAAAGGGATGGTGCAAGGAAGTTTGCAATGTGAGGAAGGGTCAGAAAATGGCAAATGAACCCTTAAGATATATGTTCTTAGCCCTAGAAATTTTGAAACCTTTGTGTTAGAACACTCAGAGAATGCTTGTTCTTCTGAACCCACTTCCCCTGGAATTGATAACTACTGAAGGTGCTTTTCCTCATTAAGGCTGGGGCATCTCCACTCTTCATCAGATGTAGTGGCTGAGAGGCACTCTCTTGGCAGGACTGTCAGAGTGACATCCATCCAGACGTTGCCAGTTGTGCTGCCCAGGGGTGTTGTGTTGGTCCAGAAGCTGTCACCTGAACGCTGTGCTTCCGCTGCTCCAGGTGGACTCGCCATTGCAGAACCATTTTGAAGAGCTGGGGATTGATTTTTTTTTATTTCAGGGGAAAAAAAAGGAGGTGGAATGAAGTTGCTCTTCCTGCAAGTGGCTGGATAGGAAATGGTCTGTGAGTTAGCCCTGAACTCTATTAAAATCGGCAAATACCACCTTGAGGATGTTAGGTTTCTCCTTGACATTAAAGCCTCCGAAGCTCAAGAAAACATCCAAGTATGGAAGCCTGTTTCCTGGGAGGGGAACATATGAAACTCTTGTAAACCGTTAACACGTGTGAGAAATTAGATAATTACAATCACATGAGCACTGTAGCAAGCTACTTGGGGGATAGGAAGAGAAGCAGAGGCATTTGGCAAGTTCATAGTGAACTCTTGAGTAGCAGTGGGTGGGTGGGTGGGGGGTGTTGCCTACACCTGGGGGAGGAGGCACTAACAGGGTGGGGTAAGGGGAGGGGGCCCCCAAGGGCATGCTTTACTTCCTGCATAATACTGCCTTTACAGGGATGATTCTTTCTGCATCACCAACAGGGCACTGTTCAGTGTCTTGCAAATTACAGATGTGTCTATGAATATTGATGAAGAATGATGAAGCAGGTATAAAATGTTACAGGGTCTCTGGAGAAATTCAAAGAGCCATTTCTTGATCAGATTAGGAAATACAATGCCCGTTAACATTACCACTTTGGAATTACCTCGTAGACAAAACATTAGCATTTAGTTCCAGTTTAAGTTATATTTCTGCCTTTAGAATTTGAATAAACCTGTACAGTTTAGGGAAGAGAAGAAAATTTGTCATCTTTCAGCCACCCAATAAGGCAAAGGTGATAGGTGTACCTTACAACATCCTAACAGTTTTCATAATAGTTCTGCTGAACTCAACACTGGAAATCTATCCATCTATATTCAAAGGATTGATGGCAGAGCATTAATTTCATCAATACAAGCCCAACGGTTTAAAAAAAGGGTTGGATTAAATGTTGCACGGGGCTTGTCAGTTCTGACACTTGACAGCCTAATGAAATACAAACAAAAGGAATGGTTCTCTCTTTCTTTTCTGTCTCTCTCTTGCTTGTTTTTCCTTCTCTTACTCCCCTTCCCCCTCCTTCCTTCTCTCATCTTTTCTCCCTCCCTCCCTTCTGAGGCCAGGTTGGTGGAAATGAAAGCTTGCTTTATTTTGGATGCTGGCATCAGCGAGGGAAGAGGGGAGAGGAGCACGGATGCCTGTCCAAAGCCCAACTGCCCCCCCTGTGACAGTCGGGGGGCAAGAGCTTTTACAGGTGGAGGAAGGGGGTTACATGCAGAAACAGCAGTCAGCTCTGACAGTCATCTCGACTGAAATTGGTCGCCAGTGATCTGACCAGCATCATTGTGATTGTTTTAAGTACAATTAATCTTCAGAGTCAGTCTGTTCCCATTTCCTTGAGGTCAGTTCTCAGAATTGTGACAGCTTATATCATGGCTACAGTTGGGTCATCATGCAGTTAAATTCTCCACCTGGTGGGGGTTTCAGAATCTACAAAGCAGCTCACAGGATATGCTCAGAATATTCCCTAGGGTCCCTGAGAAAGAACTAAAGGTCCTTGACTTTGCTTAATGACTGCATTATTCTTATTTGGAATCTTTGACTGTTTTCCTTTGCTTCTGCATGTTCCCACTTCTCTGATTAAACTTACTCATTGGTTAAATTTTTCCACAGACAAAAGGTAGGCAGAGGACATGGAGGGCAAGAACCAAAGGTTCTTCTTTCTTTTCCTTCCTTCCTTCTGATGACAAGTTGCACCTTTTCATGACACACAAGCTTTCCTTTCAGTTGAATGATTTTTCCTGCTTCCTCATACATACAAGTTCTTTCTGAAGGAAGATGGCGGACAGAGGATTTGTGTGATAATCAGATATGACTACTTAGAAAAACTGACTACTCTTTTCTTCTGAGTTCAGTCATACATGTAAGTATTGTACCTAACTTGGTATTGCTTCAGTGTTATCTTTAAGAAAAAACTTCATTCCAGAAAAAAAAATCCACTGAGAAAAATCAGTCTGCTGGGTCCACAGATTTGACTGGAAAACAAAAATAAACCTTGACGCTTAGGAAGGAAGGTGCTGTTCTCCAAGTTTGACTAATGAGAGTTGAACCGGATAAACAGTGTTTATTGCTTTGTGGTTTTTATTGCATTTCAGGATCCCTGAAAATCAGCAGTTCTGTCTGTTGCAGCTTTGGTTGCAGAGAAGTCCAATTAGTACAAGCTATACACGATAACCCCAGGCTCCTTTCCACACTATTCTCTGCGATTTTAGAGAGGCTGGCAATTCACAATTTGAAGTTTCTCCAATCAGGTGCTTCCCCCAAATGTGCCACAGTTTTAAGCTTCATATGAATGATCTAATTTAAGTACAGGGCAAAACAGTAGAATCTGAGACAAATTTATATAAAACTAAGTCAGTAGATTTTATAGCCTCTGAGAGCTTCTGTTTCTTTTTCTTTAAAAAAAATTTAGTACATGGTTGCTGTTCTTGAACTTGGAGAAGTAGATTCTTGCTCTTCAGTGTTATACTTACTTCAACTAAATAACTGTCAGAGGTGTGTTAGTTGTAATGTTGAGGAACCTTAGCTCAGGTAATCACAAACCATGTCCTGATGATTACCTTTTTCCTGATGAGCTGGACACAGACTATAAAGGCAGCCTTGTGGATACTAGGAGAAAAGTTCTGGCCTTGAGATTCAAGAATGAAGCACATTTCAGCCCTTCAATTGGTCCAAAATCAGAAGATAAATATGCTGATGGAGAGTTCAATCTTTGGATTATGAGGTTTAAAAAATTACCTGCCATTTTAATAGCACTCATCTATAGCACAAGTATTTAATTTTGATACCAATGGTGAAAAATGCAAAATAAGGTTTATAAAGATATCTAGGAGTCAGTAATTCCTTAGACAGAAGAAAGTTCAAGTTTAGCAACATTGAAAAGCTTGAACCAAGTAACAAGGACTGGTTGTGAATAGAGCTCACGTCTCCAGCAGCCAGTTGTTTAATTCTAGGAAGCTTAGAGAGGCAAAAAAGGAGAAATGAATTATCTTCCTAAGAGCTATTAATATATTGTTAAAAACTATTCTCCCACTAGAAGAAATTTCATGTTATGCCATTGTTAGTTTCCTTGAGCTCTGGAATTCTGTTACAATGTTTAAGATCCTAAGTCTTAAATATATTTATTAATGATATATTTTTAGGGGGGAAAGGGGAGATAGTATTATTGAATATGCTGCTTGGAACTTTAAAAATAACAAATGAAATCTGATAGCAGTACCTTAGCATTAGCATCCCCAGGATCTTACAGATGAGGAGAAACCAAGGCTCACAAAGCTTCCATGTGGCAGAGCTAAGATGTGCAGCCCTGATATCATTCCATTCCACTGCAGGAAGAGAGCTAACTGACCATCCAAGATACTGAGGGGAGAACCATCTCTGTAGCTTCATTGCTCTAATGGTTGTGTTGAGAGTGAAAAAGATGAGGATGTGCTCCGCAGCCAATGAAGGAAGGACAAACAGACTCAGAGGACAGACATTCCTTGGCAAGCTGTGAAACTACTAAAGATTCAAGACATCTGTCCAGGACTCTCTAAGGCAGACAAAGAGATGATTAAATAACCAGGTGGATGCTTAGGCCAGTCTCTGGGATAGCAGACCACAACTGGGCTGAATTGTGGGTACCAGCTGGGACATCAAACCCTCCCAATATGTTTCCACTCCCCCCACATGGCTGTTTTAGTCCTTTAGCTCTGGAAGGCTAGAAGCCAGAAAGAAATGTAAAAATGCATCCCTGGAGTATGTTAAATGTGTTCAGAAGAAAGCAAGGAGCTTGGATAGAGCCGAGGCCTCTGAGCATTTCCATGGGCGACAGTAGACAGACTAGAAAGATCTAAGGAAGTGGAAGCAAAAGGATTTCAGATACAAACCAACTTCCTACTGTGCTCCTTGTTAAATTGTGTAGAGAACAAAATAATGTGTTTGGACATTTTAACTTTCCCAGTCCATTTACTATGTGTCGTGGAAATGTCTTTTCAGATTTCTGGTCTGAAGGGACTGAACAAATAAACACACACCATCTTATTACCATAATAAAAATTCTCTAAGTATGAGAAATAATGAAAACAGTGAGGTCTATCAACCTTTCCTAGGCTGACTTGAGAAACTCTGTGAAAGGTCTAAATATCTGTGGTATGTGACCGTCTTCCTCTGTTGCCTTAGAAAAGTAAGGAGAGGAAAGGAGATGTGCTGCTATCGTGTTACAGATCGCGTGTGACATGGAGAATGCGGTACCGCAACACAGCCATTAAGCACTGGGGTCAGAGGCAAGATTCATATATTCTGCAAAATGGCTTAGTTCAGTCATTCAGAGTCAACACATTCCCTTAAGACACAGAGCAGTTGGCAGATGAAGGAGGCTCTTTGCTGCTGTCTTTGCCTGTAGCACTCACGGTAATCTTGTCAACATGGTGAGTGTGACAAATTGCATCTGCTTATTTTTGCTGTTTTCTAGAGGTGGGAGAAGAGATTTAACTCGAGATCCATCCTCACATTTTTGCTCCACCTGCCAGCCCTTGCTGTAGTTCTTAGATCAGGATACTCATAGAAGGTCTCGAGCATCGCAAAACGTGCTGGGCAGAGAAATCAGTTGTCTTGGAAGAAAGCACTGGTGAAAAACAAACACACTAGCAAACAAAATACAAAGAGAGACTCCTTCAGATGGGCAAAGCAACTTGTTTTGGAGTTTCCTTCTTTATATCACCCTTTGCTTTCAGTGTGTATGTGCCCACAAATGGGGCGTGTGTGTGTGTGAGAGAGAGAGACAGGCTGTGTGTGCGTGAAATGTTAGCATTAAAAAATTGGGCAAAGCAACTTGTTTTGGAGTTTCTTTCTTTATATCACCCTTTGCTTTCAGTGTGTATGTGTGCACAAATGGGGCGTGTGTGTGTGTGTGTGTGAGAGAGAGAGAGACAGGCTGTGTGTGCGTGAAATGTTAGCATTAAAAAATTAACTCCTCCCTGACCCCCTGCTAAGACCTCCAGTCAATTTTAAATATCATACTGCTTCCCTCAAAATCACAGCTAGCTTCTGGCTCCCAAATTTGAAGATAGATATGAAGGGAAGGAGAGCTGGGTCAGAAAGAAGGCAGGAGGTAGGAACATTTTAATCTGTCAGCAGGAAGTTTTTGAAAAAAATTCTAGAGTAAGAAATGAAAAATCTTGTGGGAAAGGAAACAGCCACAGTAAAAGGTAGGAATAGGTATTTCCAACAGGGACATATCCAAGAAGAAGGGGGTGGGAATTTAGGGGCATTCAAGTGCCTTCCTGTATTTTGATGCAAACAGCCGACTCATTGGCAAAGACCCTGATGCTGGAGAAGATTGAGAGCAGAAGGAGAAGGGGACGACAGAGGATGAGATGGCTGGGTGGCATCACCGATGCAATGGACATGAACTTGGGCAAACTCCGGGAGATGGTGAGGGACAGAGAAACCTGGTACGCTGCAGCCGTGAGGTCGCCAAGAGTCGGACACAACTGGCTGACTGGACACCAGTGCCTTCCCGACCGAAAAGCTGCCTACTGGCCTTTGCCAGAAAGAAACTGGAGGAAATCTGTGTGAAAGCTCTGAACTGTTTTGACTGTACGTGTGGACATCTGAGGGAGAGACAAGCTCGTAAGTAATGGTGAGTTATGACAGCAATTCAAGTGTGTGTGTGTCTGAATGCCCATGTGAGTCTGCGTGAGTGAAAGTGAGAAAGAGAAAGAGAAAACAACCTAAAAAGATACAAAGAGAGGGTAAGAGAATAGAAGGTCGAAAATGGACATTGCAGAATGCCTGTGGTCTGGAGATGCATGATGTGAAAATATTCCCTGGGTACCAACTGATGATTTTCCTTCTCAACCCTTTAGCAATGCAGATGGTCTTTGACTTTGACTTAAAATTTTCACCATTATGATGACATGAAAGCGATAGGAATTCAGTAGAAAGTATACTTGGGGTTTTGATCCTTTTTTGGGTGAGCCTTGTGCAGTACAATCCTCTCTGGTGTTTCTAGGCAGGGCCGCCTCAGCTCCCAGGAAGGCCACTGGGAGTTGATCACGAGGGTGAGCAACTGACACACACACAACCATTCTGCACCCACAGAGCCCCTCTGTTTTTTCACTTTCAGTACAGTATTCAATCGATTAAATGAGATACCCAAGACTTCACTATAAAACGAGGTTTGTGTTCAATGCTTTTGCCCAACTCTGGGCTAGCGGAAGTGTTCTGTGCACGTTTAAGGTAGGCTAGGTCAAGCTATGATGTTCAATAAGTTAGTCGTATCAGATGTATTTTTGGCTTAACAGTATTTTCAACTTGCAATGGGTTTATTGGATTGTAAAGTGACAGTCACTCAGTCGTGTCTGACACTTTGTGACCCCATGGACTGTAGCCCACTCTGTCCGTGGAATTCTCCAGGCAATGAAGTGGGTTGCCATTTCCTTCTCCAGGGGAATCTTCCCAACCCAGGGATCGAACCCAGGTCTCCCACATTGCAGGCAGACTCTTAAGCAACTGAGCCACCAGAGAAGCCTTCCTCTGCCCATGGGTTTCTCCAGGCAAGACTACTGGAGTGGGTTGCCATTACTTTCTCCAGGGAATCTTCCCAACCCAGGGATCGAATCCAGGTCTCTCTCATTGCCGGTAAATTCTTTGCCAACTGAGCCGCCAGGGAAACACCATACTTCATTGTAAACCGAGGAAGATCATGTGATCTGCAGTTCTCAATCCCAGCAGGCGTTAGAATCAAGTGGAGGGTTTGCTTAAACACAGATTGCTGGCCTACTTCCCCTGTTCCCGGAGCTTCTGACTCAGGCGGCCTGCGGTGAAGCCGGGAGTTCGCATTTCTATCAGGTTCACAGGGAAGGCCGATTCTGCACGCTGATCTAACCCCAGTGCAGCAGCATTCTACGGTATGTCTTTATTTTCTCTCACAGTTTATAGATGAGGAAACAGCAGCCTCCATACAACAAGCAGATCCAGGCATTGTGACTTCAATTCCAGGCTACACAATACAAATCAAAGTGGTGTTTAGAAAGCAGATCTTTCTCGAGATTGGCCCTCGTTGGCCTGTCAATCATTTACAGCTAACCAGAACTTGGGTCAAATGTATTTCAGTCCAGAGACACCGTCATCCCAGGATGTGATGAACAGATCTTTCATACTGATGTTTTTCACTATGCATAGCTGTCTTAAGCATGCTGAGAAGCTTGTTATACTGCCAGTTTTTCTCACATTTTAATAATTTAAAATCTCAGCTTTTTCTTATTTTAAAAATATAGTTTGTGCATGTAGAAAATAAAATAATTGTGTAATGAAGAAAATAACAACTTTTAGTTTTCTTTCCTGGAAATAATCATGGTCAATGTTTTAAAGATTTTGAGGTTAAGTTTTTAATAGAGTTGTATAAGCTTTTTTCTTTCCTTGAGTCTTTTTTTTTAAAGCAGATTTATTGATTCATATATTCAGAGGAATATAGAATTCATATACCATATAATTCACCCATTTAAAATGTACAATTCAATGGCTTTTCATGTAGTCACAAAGCTGTGGAAGTATCACCACAATTAATTTGGGAACATTTTCATCACCCTAAAAGAAACAGTCACTCCCGCCCCCTCTCCCCTCCCACCCAATCCTCCAGGCATGGAAACTACTAATATGCTTTCTGTCTCCATGGATTTGCCTGTTCTGGTTAACTGGAATCATATGATACTTGTTCTTGTGACTGCCTTCTTTCATTTAACCTATGTTTTTTCAAGGTTCATCTATGTTATAAACACATATCGGTACTTCAGTACTAATTACTGTTGAATAATATTACATTGTATGGATATACTATGTTTATCTATCCATCAGTGGACTATTTGGGTTATTTTCACCTCTTGAATACTGTGACTAATGCTTTGACACTTGTGTACAAGTTTCTGTGTGGATGTATGTTTTCTATTTTCTTGTGTGTGTGTGTGTATAAGAGAGAGAGAGCAAGCGAGGAGTGAAATTCCTGTAGTACACAGTTACTCTGTTTTTAACTTTCTCAGAAGCTGTCAAACAATTTTCAAAGCTGCACCATTTTACATCATTAAGAGCAATGTATGAGGGTTTTAATTTCTCCCCATCTTTGCCAACACTTGTAATCAGACTTTTTAACTGGACACATCCTTGCGCCTGTGAAGTAGTATCATAAGGTGGTTTTGCTTTTCATGTCCTTAATAACTAATGATGTTAAGTATCAGTTCATATGCTAGTTGATGACTTGTGGAGCTTCTTGGGGAAATGTCCATTCAGATCCCTTGCCTCTTTTAAAATTTGTTTCTGCATCATTTTGTGAATAAATTGTAGAAGTTCTTTATCTATTCTGGATATAATTCCTTTATCAGATAAATGATTTGCAAGTATTCATTCCCATTTTATGGGCTTTTTACTATCTTGAAAGTTGTCTCCACTTCCTTTGAAGCACAAATGATTTTTTTCTTTTGATGAAGTTCAGATAATTTTCTTCTTTTTTCACTTGAGCTTTTAGATTCACATCTAAGAAGGTTTTGCCTAATCTATGATCATGAAAACTGACTCCTATATTTCCTTTTTAAAGTTTAAAAGTTTTAGCTCTCATATTTTGGTGTATGATACATTTTGAGTTAGCATTTGCTTATGATGTAAGAAAAGGGCCCAACTTCATTCTTTATTCTTTTGTATATGAATATCCAGTTGACCCAGCACACGTTCAAAAAACTATTCCTTTCCTCACTTACTTGTGTATAATGCTTCTATCATACATTTATATACCTGGAATTTTTCAGGACATTTCTCTATGGCTTTAGGTATATTCCCCAATCTATTTTAAATGACAAGTTATTATCCTTTGGTAAATGTATCTTCCTACCTGCACACAGGAATTAATTTAGGAAACTGCCTGGCCTGAACTAGATGTCCTATACTGACCATGTGACTTCATATCTCTTGATCATACCTAATTCACTGAGGTGTTGGGGTTACAGGGAGGTATCCACTCTACAAGTTCAGAATCCTTGGAAAGATGGAATCAGGAAGAGGCAGATGTTAGCTTTTTAGTATTGATAAGGAGATTGGAAAACATGACTCAAGAACATTGGTCAAATAGTTTTGTAACATTCTCTCATCTTTGTCCAAAATCTAGATCTTGGGGAAGGCAACCTGCATGAAATATTGGTTCAATAAAGCAAGACGTTTCACAGATCCAGAGTGGAAAGCAAAGGGGAGAGCCACCTGGTTCTTACTGTCCCACCTGAGAAATAGGAACGAGTGACCATCACCCCCACAGGAAAATACAGCCAGAGCAAAGAAACCAGGACTGTAACTCAGGGCACTCTTTTTCACACTTTAGCCTGCATTAGAATCCGCTGGGGGGATGGCTACATTCATTTATTGTTTTCATTTTGAAATAATTTTAGACAAAGAACAGTAGCAAAAACAGTTTCCCTATACTCTCCACCTGTGCTCGCTTCGGCAGCACATATACTAAAATTGGAAGGAAACAGAGAAGATTAGCATGGCCCCTGTGCAAGGATGACACGCAAATTTGTGAAGCGTTCCATATTTTTGCTGGGAGGGATTGGGGGCAGGAGGAGAAGGGGACGACTGAGGATGAGATGGCTGGATGGCATCACGGACTCGATGGACGTGAGTCTGAGTGAACTCTGGGAGATGGTGATGGACAGGGAGGCCTGGCGTGCTGCGATTCATGGGATCGCAAAGAGTCGGACAGGACTGAGCGACTGAACTGAACTGAACTAGTCATCCCTAGAAAATGAAAGTGAAGTTGCTCAGTCGTGTCCGACTTTTTGCGACCCCGTGGACTGTAGCCCACCAGGCTCCTCCCTCCATGGGATTCTCCAGGGAAGAGTACTGCAGTACGTTGCCATTTCCTTCTCTAGGGGATCTTCCCAACCCAGGGATCGAACACGCGTCTCCCACATTTCAGGCAGACGCTTTAACCTCTGAGCCACCAGGGAAGCAACTCATCCCTAAGCAGAGCACAATTATCAACACCAAGAAACTACACTGACACAGTCATATTGCCAACCTATAGACCTTATTCAAATCTCACCAGTTTTCCCAGTTATAGTCCTTCCTTCCCCTCACCCCTCACCCCCCATTCCAAGGATATAATTCAATGTCTCACATTTTTATTTAATTGGAGCATCTGCCTGCAATGTGGGAGACCTGGGTTCAATCCTTGGGTTGGGAAGATCCCCTGGAGAAGGAAATGGCAAGCCACTCCAGTATTCTTGCCTGGAGAATCCCATGCACGGGGAAGCCTGGTGGGCTACAGTCCACAAGGTCGCAAAGAGTCGGACACGACTGAGCGACTTCACTTTCACTTTCTTTCACTTTCACTTTCTTTCACTTTCACTTAGTACCCTCCAACTCTGTGAGAGTCCATTCATTTCTTTCAAAGAGTACTGTTCAGATATTTTATTGAATGTCCCTAACTTGCAAATACAGATAGTTTTACTTGTTAACCCCCTTCCTTATGCCCCTGATTGGTTTCTCTAGTCTAATTGAATAGGCTAATATCTCAAATACAATTTGAATAACAGCAAAAGTAGCCTCCTTGACTTGCTTCTGAATCTAGTGGAAATGCCTCTAGTGTTTGCCCATTAAGTAAGATAGTGGCTTTAGGATGAGTTACACATACTTTATGATTTTATGAAAGTAGCCTTCAATTTCTATTTTATTGAATGTTTTTATTTTGGGTGGGTATCAAATTTTGTAAAAGGCTTCAGCATATAAAAAAATATAATTGTTTCCTTAGATATATTAATAAATGATGTCAATGGATTTTCTAATAATAAACCTAAACTGCATTCCTGGAATACATTCCACTTGGTGATACTGTACTACATTCTCATGGTGATACTGAATCTGTTTGCTAACATTTTACCCGAGTAAAATTTACTAGTTTGTCCTTAATATTCATAAGTGATATTGGTCTTTTTCTTTTATACTGTTTTATAGGTTTTCTTTTTTGCTATTTTATACTGCTTTATAGTTATAGATGTCAATATTATCACTGCTTCATAAGAATAACTAGAAAGTTTTTCTTGACTTAGAAGGCTCTTGAACTAAAGAACCCTGGAACGATCTGTCACTGGAAAGAAGGAAGAAAGTAAAACAGGGTAGGATCCTACCAGGGAGAGAAGTTAACTATATGATCTAGAGATTATCATTCTTAGTGAAGTAAGTCAGAAAGAGAAAGACAAGTACTGTATGATATTACTTATATGTGGAATCTAAAATATGATACAAATCAATGTATCTATGAATCAAAAAGAGATACAGAGAACAGGCTTGTGATTTTACCCAAGGCGGAGAGGGGGTAGCAGAGGGAAGGAATTGGAGTTAGCAAACGCAAACTGTTACATATAGGATGGATTAAACAAAAAGATCATACTGAACAGCATAAGAACTATATTCAACATTCTATGACAAACCATAATGGAAAAGAATATGAAAAAGAATACACACATGCACACATACCTGAGTCACTTTGCTGTACAGAAAAATCAACACAACATTGGAAATCAACTATACTTCAATAAAATTAAACAAAACAAATCATCTTTCTACAGATGTTTAGATAGCAAACAGTCTTAGAAGACAGTTTCTAGAACCCTCTGGAGCAAAGGCAGGTTTGATTAAAGCTTAAGATGGTAGAGCAAGCATTTTCCTCCAGAACAACAGGAAATACAATTACACCCATTGTAGGAGATTGGGTTCCTAAAGCTCTGCAATCCATGGTCTATGAAGAGAACCATGCTCCTCTTTTTAGCACCTGGTAGCGATAAAGCCTTAAGTAACTACAGATCTCTTCAAGAAAATTAGAGATACCAAGGAACATTTCAAGCAAAGATGGGCTCAATAAAGGACAGAAATGGTATGGACCTAACAGAAGCAGAAGATATTAAGAAGAGGTGGCAAGAATACACAGAAGAACTGTACAAAAAAGAGCTTCATGACCCAGATAATCACGATGGTGTGATCACTCACCTAGAGCCAGACATTCTGGAATGTGAAGTCAAGTGGGCCTTAGAAAGCATCACTATGAACAAAGCTAGTGGAGGTGATGGAATTCCAGTGGAGCTATTTCAAATCCTGAAAGCTGATGCTGTGAAAATGCTGCACTCAATATGCCAGCAAATGTGGAAAACTCAGCAGTGGCCACAGGACTGGAAAAGGTCAGTTTTCATTCCAATCCCAAAGAAAGGCAATGCCAAAGAATGCTCAAACTACCGCACAATTGCACTCATCTCACATGCTAGTAAAGTAATGCTCAAAATTCTCCAAGCCAGGCTTCAGCAATACGTGAACCGTGAACTTCCTGATGTTCAAGCTGGTTTGAGAAAAGGCAGAGGAACCAGAGATCAAACTGCAAACATCCTCTGGATCAGGGAAAAAGCAAGAGAGTTCCAGAAAAACATCTCTATTTGCTTTATTGACTATGCCAAAGCCTTTGACTGAGTGGATCACAATAAACTGTGGAAAATTCTGAAAGAGATGGGAATACCAGACCAACTGACCTGCCTCTTGAGAAACCTGTATACAGGTCAGGAATCAACAGTTAGAACTGGACATGGAACAACAGACTGGTTCCAAATAGGAAAAGGAGTACGTCAAAGCTGTATATCGTCACCCTGCTTATTTAACTTATATGCAGAGTACATCTTGAGAAACACTGAGCTGGAAGAAGCAGAAGCTGGAATCAAGATCGCCGGGAGAAACATGAATTACCTCACATATGCAGATGACACCACTCTTATGGCAGAAAGTGAAGAGGAACTAAAAAGCCTCTTGATGAAAGTGAAAGAGGAGAGTGAAAAAGTTGGCTTAAAGTTCAACATTCAGAAAACGAAGATCATGGCATCTGGTCCTATCACTTCATGGGAAATAGATGGGGAAACAGTAGAAACAGTGTCAGACTTTATTTTTTTGGGCTCCAAAATCACTGCAGATGGTGGTTGCAGCCATGAAATTAAAAGATGCTTACTCCTTGGAAGGAAAGTTATAACCAACATAGATAGCATATTAAAAAGCAGAGACATTACTTTACCAACAAAGGTCCATCTAGTCAAGGCTATGGTTTTCCAGTGGTCATGTATGGATGTGAGTGTTGGACTGTGAAGAAAGCTGAGTGCCAAAGAACTGATGCTTTTGAACTGTGGTGTTGGAGAAGACTCTTGAGAGTCCCTTGGACTGCAAAGAGATCCAAGCAGTCCATTGTAAAGGAGACCAGTCCTGGGTGTTCATTGGAAAGATTGATGCTGAGGCTGAAATTCCAATAATTTGGCCACCTCATGCGAAGAGTTGACTCATTGGAAAAGACCCTGATGCTGGGAGGGATTAGAGGCAGGAGGAAAAGGGGACGACAGAGGTTGAGATGGCTAGATGGCATCACCGAGTTGATGCACATATGTTCAGGTGAACTCTGGGAGTTGGTGAAGGACAGGGAGGCCTGGCGTGCTGCAATTCATAGGGTCGCAAAGAGTCGGACACGACTGAGCGACTGAACTGATCTGAACTGAACTAGAACAAATTCTATTACTCTGACTAGTGCTATTACTTTGAATAACAAACCATCCTTTTTCTCTGATTAGTGATTTCTTGTCTTCTGCTAACAACCATGAAGGCAGCAAGCTAGCTTATTTTTAAACTTGCAAGTAAAGTAAAATTTCAGACTGTTCATACTTATAGAGAGGTGCATGTATAAAACTGTGACATTTAGAGCCACTACCATCATAACCCAAGCATTTTGCCAGCATATGAGCTGATTCACTTGGAAGGAGGGGTGAGCATGTAATACTTGAGATGGATGAAAGGCAACAGCAGGACCATCTTCTGGCTCAGCCCTTCTTGCAGCCTATTGCACAAACCTTAGATCCACTTCAAAATGATGTTAAAGGTCTCAGTTTTTTTTAACAGGAGGACTTAGCAGGTTTAAGGGCATTCAGCCTCCTCAGGGAGATTCTCCTGAGCGACAGGGTGAGACAAAACCCTATGGAACACCATGGATAAGGCAGTGAAGGATACGTTGGGTCTTGCTGCCCCAGAATGAGTTTTAATGCAGAAGAAAGTGAGCATTCTTCCATCAGAGAATGAGAAACTGCCCCACCCCCCACAAAGTTCAGACACATTATTGTAATTAGCCCCATTGCCCTCAGTTCAGTTCAGTCGCTCAGTCGTGTCCGACTCTTTGCGACCCCATGAATCGCAGCACGCCAGGCCTCCCTGTCCATCACCAACTCCTGGAGTTCACTCAGACTCACGTCCATCGAGTCAGTGATGCCATCCAGCCATCTCATCCTCTGTCGTCCCCTTTTCCTCCTGCCCCCAATCCCTCCCAGCATCACAGTCTTTTCCAATGAGTCAAGTCTTCACATGAGGTGGCCAAAGTACTGGAGTTTCAGCTTTAGCATCATTCCTTCCAAAGAAATCCCAGGGCTGATCTCCTTCAGAATGGACTGGTTGGATCTCCTTGCAGTCCAAGGAACTCTCAGGAGTCTTCTCCAATACCACAGTTCAAAAGCATCAATTCTTTGGCGCTCAGCCTTCTTCACAGTCCAACTCTCACATCCATACATGACCACTGGAAAAACCATAGCATTGACTAGATGGACCTTAGTCGGGAAAGTCACGTCTCTGCTTTTGAATATGCTGTCTAGGTTGGTGATAACTTTTCTTCCAAGGAGTAAGTGTCTTCTAAAAAGTGCTTTTAATCCTTGTGCTAGAATCAGACAAGAATTTACGAAGTGTCATTATGTCATTGGGGCAGCAAATGCTCTGAATTAACGTGGACTCCTTAACAAAATGTGCTACTAGGGTATTGAGCAGATCAGTAGAATAAAATTAAAAAGCCAGAAATAAACCTTTCCATTTATGGTCAATTGCTTTTCACGAGGAATACTGAGACAGTTTAAAGAAAGAAAGCATAGTCTTTTTACAAAGTGCCGAAACTGATATCCATATGTAAGCGAATGGAATCAGATCCTTTCCTTATACACAAACAAAACTTAACTCAAAGTAGGTCACTATCTAGAATTTTGAAACTTTTAGAAGAAATCACAGTAGGCAAAGACTTCTTAAAAAAAAAAATCCTGTATTTATTTGGTTGCACTGGGTCTTAGCTAAAGCACTCAGAATCTTTAGTTGCAGCATGTGGGATCTAGTTCCTTGATCAGAAATCAAACCCAGGCCCCTTGCATTGGGAGCTAAGGGTCTTAGCCCCTGGACTACCAGGGAAGTCCCAAAGACTTCTTTAATGTGAGACAAGAAAAGAAGATTGGACTCCATCGAAATTAAAATCTTTTGAATATCAAAGGACATCAAGAAAATGAAAGAACAACTCATAGGATGAGGTAAAATATTTGTAAATCAAATGCTTGATAAGGGATTTGCATCTAGAATATACAAGTAATGTCTGAACCTCAATAATAAGAGGACAAGCACTTCAGTTACGAAGGATATAAATGGACATTTCTCCAAAGAAGATATAGAATCACATAAATAACCCCATGAAATAATGATCAATATCATCAGTCATTTGGAAAATGCAAATTAGAACCACAATGAGATATGATTTCACACTCACTAGGACAAGTATAACCAAAAAGTCACATAACAACAAGAATTTGGTAAAAATAGAGAAATTAGGACCCTCATGAGCTTCCCTGGTGGCTCAGATGGTAAAGAATCTGCCTGCAATTCAAAAGACCCAGGTTTGATACTTGGGTTGGGAGGATCCCCTAGAGAACATAATGGCTACCCACTCCAGCATTCTTGCCTGGAGAATGCCATGGACAAAGGAGCCTGGCAGGCTATGGTCCATGGGGTCACATAGAATCAGACATGACTGAGTGACCAACACTTTCACATTGTTGATGGGCTTGTATTTTTACCTGATTTGAAAATGGATTGGTTGCCCCTTTAAGAATTAAACATTAAATTACCATATGACCCAACAGTTCCACACCTAGTTACCCAATATTTAACCCAAGAAAATTGAAAACATATGTCTGCACAAAAACTACTACACAGATGTCAAGAGTAGCCTTATTTATAATAGTTAAACAGTAGAAAGACCTGAAATGTCCATTAGCTAATGAAAGGATAAACAAACTATGGTATTAACAGAATGGAACATTCAGTGATAAAGAGGAATGGAGTGTGGAGACAAGACAAGGTATAACATAGATGAATCTTGTCAAGGAAGGAATGGAATAAGGAATTGGGAGTCTTGCTAACAAGTGTACAGTTTCCCTTTGGGGTGATGGAAATGTTCTGGAGTTAGATGGTAGTGATGGATGCACAACACTGCAATTACACTAAAAACCACTGAATCATACATTTTAAAATGGTGAATTTTATGATGTGTGAATTATATCTTGATAATAAAAAAAATTTTGTGCAAAAAAATACATGGCTGAAGCTTGAAATCATTATGCTAAGTGAAAGATGCCAGACACAAAAGGCCACATATTGTACAATTGCTTATATGAAATGTCCCAAACTGTCAAATCCATAAAAACAAAAAGTAGGAGGGTGGTTGGCAGTGCTGGTGCGGATGGTGGTAAATGGGTAGTGACTGCTAATGAGTGCTTTTAGGGGTAAAAAAAAGTTTTAAAATTGATTGTGTTGATGGCTGCATAACTCTATGACAATAAGAAAAACCACTGAATTGTATACTTTAAAAAGATAAATTTTATGGCATGTGAATTATATCTCAATAAAAGTGCTATAAAAAGGACAACAATTTTACCTACTTAAGAAGCAGAAAGTTATGCAGAACCCATAAATAATGAAACAATTTAATAAATCTTTATAGCCTATATTTTTTAAAAAGGTGCTATAATATTGTGCGAGTCAAGGCCAAGTCCACAAAAAACTGTAAACCTTGTGGTCCCAGGCAAACAATAAGTGCCTATGTTTGCTGAGTCAGAGAATTCCCAAAACTGAAATAGACAGGCTTTGAATAGATGAAAATATATTAGAATTTAATTTGGTTGAGACACAGAAGGCACTATATTGCTCAAAACTGAAAGTAAACATATCTTGTGGTTGGTGCCACCTGATTCCCCCCTCCTTTGCTATTCCAACTTCCATTGCTTTAAGAAGATGGTCAAAGATAGGATGGATGTCTCCCTGTCCCCAAAGACTATCAAAGGTCATATATACCAGAATAAGCATGCTGGGAAACTTCTGGGAGGAAAGGGACTTAAACTTATGATTCTTTTGGCATCCAAGTCTCCATCCTACACAATCTTGTGAGGGGAGGGCCACCTGAATTCCACCCATGGGTCTTACTGGGGAAGGAAAGGCAACATGACCTTGTGGGTAGGGGCTTGGGTAGATCCCATGTACTGAGGTTGTTTCTACACCTTATGTAAAGGAAGAGTCGATGCATTAATGCTTTAAATTCTCTGGCATGTAAATATAATACATGATTATTCTGATCAGAAATTTTCACATGTCAAGAAGTAACCATGCCTTTGGGGTCCTTAATTCTGAAGACCACTTTCAACTACAAGTCCCTATGATTTAGGATTTTTACCAATTAGAACCTCTGACAAAGGGAGCTAGCCTCTACCTGGAAGTGTTCATTGGGATTTTAGATTTCCTATCTCCCATTTGTAAAGCAGCTATTAGCTTGCTCTTGGGCTTTTCTCAACACTGAGCCCTGAACTCATGGAGGATTTGATAGAGCCTATTGCCTGGTATTTCTATTTTGGAGTGGATTAATTTCTACTTTTTGACTGACAAGATGGGAGGGGCCCAATAAGATGCTTTCCAATTGGAAAGGGCATATTCAACAATGAAGAGGGCCTGGCTCCAGCAGTATCTCAGTTTTCTGACAAAGTGATCACTGTAGAATCTGACTGCAACCATGAAATTAAAAGATGCTACTCCTTGGAAGGAAAGTTATGACCAACATAGACAGCATATTAAAAAGCAGAGATATTACTTTGCCAGCAAAGGTCTGTCTAGTCAAGGCTATGGTTTTTCCAGTAGTCATGTATGGATGTGAGAGTTGGATTATAAAGAAAGCTGAGTGCCAAAGAATTGATGCTTTTGAACTGTGATGTTGGAGAAGACTCTTGAGAGTCCCTTGGACTGCAAGGAGATCCAACCAGTCCATCCAAAAGGAAATCAATCCTGAGTGTTCATTGGAAGGACTGATGTTGAAGCTGAAACTCCATATTTTGGCCACCTGATGCGAAGAGCTGACTCATTTGAAAAGACCCTGATGTTGGGAAATATTGAAGGCAGGAGGAGAAGGGGATGACAGAGGATGAGATGATTGGGTGGCATCACCAACTCAATGGACATGAGTTTGGGTAAACTCTAGGAGTTGGAGATGGACAGGGAGGCCTGGTGTGCTGTGGTCCATGGGATCTCAAATAGTTGGACACTACTGAGCTGAAATGAACTGAGTCCACTTTGGGGGAACTTCATCCTAAACTCCAGCCTGTGGCAGAGTCACTGGCTCAATGGAACTCTTGATTTCCAGAGGTTCTCCTGGATGCTGGGACCTGGTTATCATACAGTTTGGCCAGACTGCTGTTTGATGACATGCACTGTGCTGCTGAGTCAGCTATGTAGCTGCGAAAATGGATGTGGTTGTGCCAATCAGCAGACGGATTGTTCTCATAGCTCTGGCCAAAACCAGCCTTCCTGAACTTTGTTTTATTTTTTACTGATTCTTGAGCTGCTGCTGATAGTCTGGCTGTTTGGTCTGTCAGAAAACCAAAGGCAAGCAGATTAAAGACACACTTTGGGGCAAATTAAAGGTACATTTTGAAGCAGATTAAAGGCACTTTGGGAGTTGCTGATTGAACCATCTGTGTCACTCACAAAGATGTCCACGGTAAGGTCTGTTTTCTGATAAGACCAACTGTAATCTAGGGGCTCATGGAGCCTGAACTCCACAGATCCACACATCTGCCTGGGTCCATCATCATACCATATGCAGTCACACACCAGCCTCCAGAGACTGGGCACCAAGGACTTTATGCTCTGATGCTGGTGGCCATGTTGTATGCCAGTCCAATCAGCCAACTCTGGCCATATTAGGTGGACTTTAAAAACTATTAGACTGGTGGCAAAAGTAATTGATTTTTGCATTGTTGAAATTTGCCATTTGGTATTGTAATACATACTTAAATAAATGTGGTCATGTTATACATCATTATAATGTGCAATTTCTTGGTTTGTGTTTTCTACTAATGAATTGTTGCTTGTTGTTTATTTTATATGCATTTTAGACTATGGCTATGATGTTAGACAAAAAGTAAATTTGAGTGATTTTTCATTCGAGTTCAAAATGGATCACAAAGCAGCAGAGACAACTTAAAACATCAACGATGCATTTGGCCTAGGAACTGCTGGTGAATGAACAGTGCAGTGGTGGTTCAAAAATTTATGCAAGGGAGATGAAAATCTTGAAGATGAGAAGTGTAATTGGCCAGCCACTGGAAGTTGACAATGACCCACTGAGAACATCATTGAAATTGATCTTCTTAAAACTATACAAGAAGTTTCCCAAGAACTCAGTATCCATCAGTATATGGTGGTTTGGCATTTGAAGCAAATTGGAAACATGAGAAAGCTCAATAAGTGGGTGACTCATAAGTTGACCACAAATTTAAAAAAAGTTTTTTTGAAGTGTTGTCTTCTCTTATTCTATGCAACAAGGAACCATTTCTCAATTGGATTGTGACATGAGACAAAAAGTGGATTTTAAATGACAACCAGTGACAACCAAACTCAGTGACTAGACTGAGAAGAAGCTCCAAAGCACTTCCCAAAGCCAAACTTGCACCCAGAAAATAACTGTTATGGTCCTTGTTTGATAGTCTGTTGCCAGTCTGATCCACTACAGCTTCGTGAATCCCAGTGAAAATATTCCATCTGAGAAGTATGCTCAGCAAATCGATGAGATGCTCCAAAACCACAGCACCTGCAGCTGGCACTGGTCAGAAAGGGCCCAGTTCTTCTCTGCAACTACACATGACTGCGTGTTCCACAACCAACACTTCAAAAGTTAAATGAATTAGGCTACAAAGCTTTGCCTCATCTGCCACATTCATCTGACCACCAACTACCACTTCTTCAAGCATCTTGACAACTTTTGCAGGGAAAACACTTTCAACCAGCAGGAGGCAGAAAATGCTTTCCAAGAGTTCATTGAATCCCAAAGCATGGATTTTTTTTTGTTTTTTTTTGCTACAGGAATAAACCAACTTATTTCTCATTGGCAAAAATATGTTGATTGTAACGATTCCTACTTTGATTAATAAAGATATTTTTGAGCCTAGTTATAAAGATTTAAATTTCAGGGTCTGGAACCACTATTACTTTTGCATCAACCAACTGTGCCATGTTTTCAGCTTTCCAGATCATTCTCAGACTGAAAATGTGGTGCAGTGTTCCACACTGTATTGCAACAACCACTCAACAGTGGTACAGAAAGGATATTTGATGGACTTCCCATATTCCTTCTTATACATATCCACCTGCTAGTATCCAGCATGGCATGGCTCCTCAAAACTTGCCTGAAAGAGTTCTGACTCTATCTCCTGAATCTACTCTACACTTTAGTGCGGCAGTTTGGTCCTTGAATGAGGTCTCCCCAGAGAGAGATCATCTTCTCTTAACTGCTTCCTATCCTTAAGATGAAAGGCGTAGAAAATAATGCAGACCAGTTCTGTAAATCTGGAATTCCTCCCTGTTCTTTATAAATTAGTTTTTGGCTGTACTGGGTCTCTGTTGCTACGCACAGGTTTTCTCTAGTTGCAGTGAGCGGGGGTGACTCTTCACTGCAATGTGCGGGCTTGTCACTGTGGTAGCTTCTCTTGTTGTGGAGTGTGGGCTCTAGGGCACCTGGGCTCAGTAGTTGTGGCAATGATCACACTCATGCCCCCTGCATTGGCAGGCACGTTCTTAACCAGTGAGCTGCCAGGGAGGTCCCCCCTGTGACTATTTTTGGGCATGACATTTTTCATTTTTCTAATGACAGCCCCAGGTCAGCCCCGTTGGCACACACGCTGAATGACAGACCAGCCTAAAGGGGTCTCAGGAGACTGGAACTTAATTCCGGCTCAGGTTTTGGAGTCTCTTGTTTGACTGACAGGGTTTAAGAGCTTTACAGATAATGAATTATCTCCTGATTGGCTGTACTGCTTGCAGAATCCCTAATGGAGGCCCATTTGGGCCAAAATTTGCGGCATAATGAGTCTCTATGAGATTTATAAAAATTCACTTTTCCCTCTTGCACTCGACTCTCCCAGTAAGTTCTGAGTGCAAATGGGGACCAGTCCACATTTGTGGCCGTGGAATGAGAACAACAATCGCCGGGGGAGGGAACACATTAGATCCTGGGGGATATGGTAGCTCTCAGACATTAATGATCTGTCTTCCAGAGTTACCTTTGGAGATTTTCTCCAAAAAATGCCCTGTTGCATCTCTCCCAAGTGATTGCAAGTACCTCAAATTTAACCCAGTGTTGGGTCTACCATTCCTGACCAGTCCTAACCATGATTAGATCATATCCCCTCTTGACCCAGAGGAGGAAATGGCAACGTACTCCACTATTCTTGCCTAGAAAATCCCATGGACCAAGGAGCCTGGTGGGCTACAGTCCATGGGGTTACAAAGAGTCAGACATGACTGAGCAACTAACACTTTCTTTTTCTTTCCTGTTAACCTGCTGACAAATAACAGAGGATGGGCCCAGTGTCTACCTGTCGTCACCTTCCCTGATCTCTTCCCTACCCCATTCTTGGTCATTCTGCGAGGCAGGCAAATACAACCCGGTGTATGGTGTGATAAACATGACAGATTGGATGAACTGTACTTTGGAAGCCCTAGACAATTATTCAAACTGAGCTGGAAAACCTAAGATCGTCCATCTGACGAGGAGGCCATACTAAAGGCTCTGCCAACCTCTGCCATGGATGATGTGGGTTCTCCTTGGCAGGCCCTAACAATTATAAATTCTTTCAAGCGGTACTGTGTGTGCCTTCATGGCTGCATTGTGAGAAAGCCTGACATTCATTAACTTGTCTCTCTCTAAAAATATGGTGACTTGTGCTTTATAGATGTTCATAAGACATCCTCAAGTATTTAAGGAAATACCAGCAATAAATCACGTAGCCCTCACACGATTACAATATGTCTCTGAAATAAAGCTACTCTTAGTTATTGGTGGGGGAGACGTCTTGGATGCAAAACAGTCATTGTTTATGCTCACTCTGTAGACACTGATCCGTATAACGTAGAGTCATCCATATGACAGGTGCCATGCAGTTAGAAACATTGGTAAGAAATCTGTCTCTCACACAGGCTGATGTCATCAATGATGCAAACTTTACTCTGGAAAGCAATCAATTAGCTCCAGTTCACTGGCCACTAGTGTTCCTTCTTATGCGCCAAGGCACAGAGTCTGGGCAAATGTTAATACATCCTGCTGTGACTGGATGTCTCAAGTGACCTTCTAAAGTAGACCCTGATGGCTTATGTGGTGGGTTCAGCTGCCTGGGTCTGGGATCCTGGGAGGAATAGTTGAGATTAGTACCACAGGTTGACATTATCCTGCTTAGAGATCTCTTCATAGTAGATTTTATTAAATGCTATATGTTGCAAACTGAACGGACTTTGTTCCAGCCACTGTTGGTCAGATTAATCAGAGTAGCTCTGGCAGGGGATACTAACAGCCAAATTCACCAGAAGCAGGGATGGCATAGAAATGAGGGGTGGACATTGTTGGGAAACAATTCTCCATGGGTCGCTTACATTTCTGCATAATTTCAGAAGCAAGCCTTTAAATCTAGACTTGCACAGCTAACATTCTTGAAAGGCAAAGAGGTTGCATTTCCCTCTCCAGCAAAGGACAGACTGACTTCCAGTCTTGGAAGACAGTGATAGTGTCTGTCTCTGGAGCAAAGGGTGTGTGTGCCTGGTTCCTGATCATTATCGGAGACTCCAATGCCCTAAGCTCAAAGTTCCTCTTTTGGAATGGGACCTGCTGAGTGTGAATGGTTCATTTGGCCCTCTTCTTGGCCCTGTGTGAGAGAACCAGCATCGATGCTAAAATGCTAATATTCTGATACTTGCTGTTGCTGTGAGTAGTAAATGTCCATTGCCTTTGACACAAGTCTTAGGTTTTCTATCAGCAAATCCATGAAAATATGGCAGGCTAACTTGTTAGCTTGCAAGTAATGTTTCATAGTTCTTGATACTGTTTGGAGGAGCTACATGGCAGAGCTGGAAATAGCACACTGAGGACTGATGACACTAAAGGTGCTGAGACCTCGGCAGGTATTCCTCTTGCTGGGGTGGAAGCAACACAAATTTGGAGGGGGCAATGTAGAGCAAAGCGAAAGAGCAAACAGGAAGTCCACTGTGCACGTGGGGCTGGCACCAAAGAGACTGGCCTTAGGTGACAGTTGGGGGAGCTTTATGAAGATCATGAGGCCAGAAAGGTTTGAAGAAAGCCATGTGTTAAGGTGCATTCGTCTGTTAGCATTTTGTAAAATGGACTGTGAATCAATGAAACAAACTCATTTCAATATATTGAATGTATTGAATACTTACCAGGTGCAAAAAGCCACTACACTGAGCTCTACAAACAATGTAGAGACGACTGAGAGGAGACATACGAGGCGGCTTATAACTTGGGTGCGGAATGTTTTGTATCAGATCATACTGTGAGTGCAGAAAAAGTAAGTTAAATAAATTGTATAAATGCTATAAAAATAAAGAGGTGCAAGTAATAAGGGATTAGAAATTTTGGAGGAGGGGAAGTTGTGTGTGTGCATGGTTTTCCCACGGCTCCATCTGTGTTGAGTTCTGCATCTCTGGTTAGTCTGTATGTTTCATGTCCAATGAAAAGTTCCTGGAGAAGCCTCTATCTGAAGGAAGGTCATTGTGGGGACCTTGAGAGAGCATTCATTATGGGATCTAAAGACTGCCAAACCTTCATGGCGCTGGCTAGGATTTACCTAATTTAGGTTTTAGAGTTGGGACCGCTCATCATTCATTGAGCTAAATACTACAGGAGATGGTGGACTGAAGGGGAAAAGGAGGCATACCAAGAAAAGCATCCTTCATCTTCTGTGTAGGGATCTCCTTATGTGCTTATTTATAGACACGGAGAGACCAAAGCCTACATCCCTGCTTCCACCTCTACCATTACTCATAGCAACACGAAGGTATCTCAGAACAGTCCTGTCACTAGCACACACTGTGATGCTTTCTCTCAAGCATCTGTGCACATAGACTGTGCAAACTCAGCCCAGGATACAGTGATTCTTTAAAAGGTTTATACTTTTGAATAAAACACTTGAAGAGGGAGCTTTCTCTGCTGGAAAATTTTAAACACACAATTTATAGCTTTACTCCAGCAATAAACTCCTCTGGGACCACTTAAGGGTGGTTGTAAGGATTAACCAGAGTTGATATATGTGAAAAACACTTGGTAAACAGTAAAATAGTAGACACATTTATGAATATATTTATTTATTCATTCTAAGTCTTGGTCCAGAGAGAAGTTAAGGCCTATTATTTATGTTTCTATTCATAGTGGGTCATCTACCTTTTGGATAGGAGCAAATTAACTGAGATACTATTTTTAAAACACTTATTCTGCTCTATTATATTTCTCCAGAGTTCCTTGCTGGAAAACTCCTTTCTTCAGAGGACAGATGTGCCTCTGGGAAGACTAAACAAGAATATATATATGTAAATATATATATATATATATATATGTATATATGTTCACTTTCCCTCTGATAAGCCACTTCTGTATTAGAAAATTTGAAAAAGAAAGCTGGAAAATATGAAAATTACCCTTGTAGATGGTCATTGTTGACATTATTATACATATTACAAATCATTTTTCTAAAGATCATACTTCCTATTTGAGAGTCTAAAAGGTTTTCTTTTCCAGTTAACAATATATTGTGATATTTTCTCATGCTTATAATATTCCTCAGAATCATCACTTTTAATTATAAATGTTCGCATAGTGGTCCATTTGGAGACAGCATCATTAATTTGCTTAACTATTGTTTTTTGCTTAGGTAGTGTGAGAATTTTCTCTTAATGAGTTAAAGATACACCATGGACTTCCCAGGTGGTGCTGTGGTAAAGTATCCACCTGCCAGTACAGGAAATGCAAGAGATATAGGCTTGATCCTTGGGTCTGGAAGACCCCCTGGAGAAGGGAAGGGCTACCCACTCCATTATTCTTGCCTGGAGAACCCGTGGACAGAGGAGCCTGGTGGGTTACAGTCCATGGGGTCGCAAAGAGTTGGACATGACTGAAGTGATTTAGCATGCACACACACATACACCATGTAATACAGCCATCCGACTCCTTAGATATTTACCCAAGATAAGTGAAACATCTCTCCATACAAAGACTTACATCTGTCAAATATTCATAGCAGCTTTAGTAATACTCCAAACTGAAAATAACCCAAATGTCCATCAACAGGTGAATGAATACACAAACTGTGGTGTATACATACACTGAGATACTACTTAGCAACAAAAAGGAAAGAAATACTGGGATATACAAGAACATGAATGAATCTCAAAATCACTGTGTGGACTGAAAGAATCCACACGCAAAATAATATATGCCATATGATTCCCTTTACGTAAAATTCTATAAAATACCCTAGAGTGACAGCAGTGGCTTAAGGACAAGAACAAAGGGAGGGATGGATTTCCAAGGGGCATGAGAGAACTTTCAGAGGTGATGGAAATATTCAGTGTCCTGATTTATCTGATTGATTCGCACGTGAAAACATGAAAATTCATTTAGCTGCACACTTTAAGTATGTACTGTTCAGTGTACATTGATGCGATATTGCGATAAAGTAATTTAAAAACTCTACAGTTTGGAACATAGCAAACGGACATGTGGATACAAGGCAGAGAGAGGAGGATGGGACGAGTTGAGAGACTAGGATTGGCATATATACACTACCGTGTGTGAAATAGCTAGTGGGTAGGAGCCTGCTGTATAGCACAGGGACCTCAATTCAGTGCTCTGTGATGACCTAGAGGGGTGGGATGGGTGGCGCTGGGAGGGAGGTTAAAGAAGGCGGGGTGTGTGTATACATATAGCTGATTCAGGTTGTTGGACAGCAGAAACTGACACATTGTAAAGCAATTATACTTCAAAAAAAAAAAAAAACCCTCCACAATTTGTTATGAACACAGAATGTTGACATGCGATGACCAACAGAATTCATAAATTGACTTTTACACACCTGCTTCCTTTAACATGTTCTTAAAGGCTATTTTCCTGGGGAAAAATGATAAGAACTTTTTAGGGAGTTGGGCACACACTGCATAGACGCCCTTCCAATGATCTTACTGTCTACAATCCTACTAGGGTCTAAATGTGTGCCTGTTTTCTGACAACTGGCAAGCTACTTTTCATTTGAGCATCCCTTATACCAGTATAAACTTACTTAGTAGCCTACACAGTTCTTTTCTGTGAAAATCAGTACCAGCTCTCCCGCCTTGTAGACAGACGCTTTACCGTCTAAGCCACTAGGGAGGTCCTAAAATTAGTAGATAGAGCACAACTAATTCATCCCCAAATTAGACAAGTGTCTGCTTCTAGAAATTAGAGCTTATGGGACTGAAGAGAAGAGAAAGGATTCATATGTAGAGCTATCTATTATTCATCATTGGTCAGCTCCTACCCAACACAATCTTCTTCGAGTTCTCTAAACCATTATCTGACACAAGCTGGCTGGTCTCATGTGGAGGTCAGGAACTTGAACTAATCCACACAGCACAGGAAGTTGGCCATGGAGATTGAGAGGGCTCACGCAGGGTCTCATTGTTAAGATGGCTCATTATCTTGACCTCACAAACAAAGAATAAAATCACAGTGATCCTTGAGACTGACCAAACTGCCCAAACAACATTCTGCTTTCTCCCTGGTGCCTACCTTCTCAAAGGTATGAGGCCATCAGATTCCAGACCTCCGGCTATGTGACCACAGGACTCAACTACAGGCTAAAAATTAATCCTCCCTTCAGAGAATTTTCTTTGGTGGGGTATAAGAAAGATGCTGTCAGAAAGGGAGGACCCTGGTGCCAGTCACCCTCTCTTTTCCCTCGAATACATTTCCCTTTTTTTTGTCTGACTGCCTGGCTCACTCTCTTTCTCTCTGCACTTGCTTTACAGAGATCAGGACAAGAATCTCATTTGTGCTCGATCATATAATGAAACCAAGAATCAGAGTCTGGGGTAAGGACCCAGCTGTCAGTCCCCACCTTACTCTCCCTACTGCTGATCTCAGAAACATCGACACATGGGAAAAGGGAAAGTGAAGTTGCTAAGTCATGTCTGACTCTTGGCGACCCCATGGACTGTAGCCCACCAGGCTCCTCTGTCCATGGGATTCTCCAGGCAAGAATACTGGAGTCGGTTGCCATTTCCTTCTCCAGGGGATCTTCCCAACCCAGGGATCGAACGAACCTGGGTCTCCAGCATTGTAGGTAGACGCTTTACTATTTGAGTCACCAGGGAAGTCCTTGCTACATGGGAGGAACACTGAAATACCAATATCCTGTGGCAGCAACTCTTTTTTTTTTTGTTCCTGCAGAAAATATTTGTTACAAATATTAGTCTACATGCTTTAGTGAAGGGAGCACAGGCGTTTGAGCTGACTTGGATGTGGGATAAGTTACATCATTTGATTTGATTTTAAGTAAAATTTGTCTTGCAAGGTTGTTGGGAGTAGAAATTAGAATATATATATATAAATTTACAGAAAATAAATTTATGTATAAATTTATACATATAATAAATCTATGTGCATGCATGCATGCAAAGTTGCTTCAGTCATGTCTGACTCTTTGCAACCCTATGGACTGTAGCCCACCAGGTATCTCTGTCCATGAGATTCTCCAGGCAAGAATACTGGAGTGGATTACCATGCCCTCCTCCAGAGGATCTTCCCAACCTAGGGATTGAACCGGTGTCTCTTATGTCTCCTGTATTGGCAGGAGGGTTCTTTACCACTAGTGCCACCTGGAAAGCCCAAATATATGTGTATATATACATATAATATATTGCATGTATATAATAAACATTCATTTTGTATGTATATAATAAACATATATGTGTATATTTATATATATTATGTATATAAATTTACCACACTGCTTAGCCCAAGTACAATGATAAATATTAGCTTCCTTCCCTGTTTCTAGCCGCATGAAAGCTTTTAAGTTACAAATGGTTGTTCAAACTCCTACTACTGCTGCAACTTCCTCCAACTGCTACTTGGGGCCCCTGGATCAGATATCCTCAATATGAGGATTAAGAGAATATGTTGCCTCCCCAATTTAGGGACAACGCCCCTTGCCAGCTCAGAAGCAGTTATGGAACAAAAACGACACCCCTTTTTCCTAGGCAACATAATTCTCCTAAAAGAAAAGGGGGGAATGAAAGGGTAACAGGCAGGAGGGCCAGGGGTCTCCAAATGGAGGAAATAGCGTGCAAGTGTCAAGACAGGTTAAAGCGTCTGCCTCCAATGCGGGAGACCCGGGTTCGATCTCTGGGTCGGGAAGATCCCCTGGAGAAGGAAATGGTAACCCATTCCGGTATTCTTGCCTGGAGAATCCCATGGATGGAGAAGCCTGGTAGGCTACAGTCCACGGGGTCACAAAGAGTCGGACACGACTGAGCAACTTGACTTGACTTGACTTCACTTCACTTCACTTCCCTGTTTAAAACAAAGTGAACGGGTATATGTCCCCTTACCCAAAACAGATTGTTGCTGTCCTAATACTCTAATCTGTGGCTGGAAGGAAAATACAACATCTATACAAATGTCTTATAAACTTTAGAGTGCTGTGTCTATCTAAAATGCCATCCTTAGGGTTCCTTTGGCATCCTCTAATACCTAGATCAAGGTTACCTCCCTGGAAAATAACAGAAAGTCCGTAATAGTTAATCAATAAAGAGTTAAGAGAGCAAGTACTCAAAACACTTCCATGGATGCCAGGATGCCAAACTACTCTTTGTTTGTTTTTAATAATAAAGAAAAGTGCTGTGCTGACTATGTCCACCAGATAATTACCTTAAGGGTGCCAGTGCCGGCTGTTGGCAGTGGTTTAGTCATTGAGAACATCCTGGAATGGAGCCAGGCAATTTTATATAAGGAAGGAAGGTTGTTGGATACAATACATTCACAAAAGCAGTGACGGCTACGGTTGCTAACAAATGGGAGACTTCAAGAAAACCAGGCTTGAATAAAAGCATTTTCTTACCCTTGATAACAAGGTCTATGTTGATAGCCACTGTGAAGTTGGAACAGCTGACCTGCTGTTAGCAAAATGCTTACATGGACTGCAAGGCTGGGAAGAAAACCAGAGAGCCTGTTTTCCTAAAAGGGCGATGAGCATGCCGACATGCACTCTCCAAACCTTCTGACAGCCTGGGAAATCTCCGAAGTTACCTTGTATTTTTGGAAAGTGAGAGGCAAAAAAAAAAAAAAAAAAAAAAAAAAAATCCTGGGAAGTCATCCAAGTTTTAAAAACATCTTTTCTCTCTGTGGTCCTCCTGCTGTGATTTCAACTCTTTGCAGAGAAGGACAATCAATAGTTATTTTTAGATATTTAACACACCATGAGATTGGTAATTAACCAAGGCGATGTTCCTGAGAACAGTTTGCTTCTATATATGAAGGTAATATTTGCATAAGGGTTTTTCTCCCCTACAGCAAATGTTTGTTAGCTCATTGAAGACTTTAATTCCTGCCACCCACGTACAAAGGTCATGATTATCTATCTTGCTGTAAATTGTTTTCCTTCCTTTTACCCAAACCCAAATAGCAGAATGAAAGGGAAGGGATCAGAAATCTTCAGCAAATAGAGTGGCTAAGAGAAGGTGTCTGAAAGCACCAGATCATTGTCTTCCTCTTTCAAAAAAAAAGAAAAATAAGGTAAACATAAAAAATAAAAAAATACATAGAGGGAAAAAGACAATAGTTGGTAAGGCACTTCTGGGCTTCCCTGGTGGCTCAGAGCATAAAGCATCTGCCCACAACGCAGGAGACCTGGGTTTGATCCCTGGGTCAGGAAGATCCCCTGGAGAAGGAAAAGGCAACCCACTCCGGTACTCTTGCCTGGAAAATCCCATGGACAGAGAAGCCTGCTGGCTACAGTCCAAAGGGTGGCAAAGAGTCAGACAAGACCGAGCCACTTCACTTTCAAGGCATTTCTATTAGCAGATAAAAGAAAGGTCAGAATGTTATGGGCCACTGTGTTTTTGAACAATACAAAAGAAGGAACACTCAATCAAGAAAATTGCACTTAAGGACTTCCCTGGTGGCTTAGACGGTAAAGCGTCTGCCCGCAATGCAGGAGACCTGGGTTCCATCCCTAGGTCAGGAAGATTCCCTGGAGAAGGAAATGGCAACCCATTCCAGTACTCTTGCCTAGAAAAATCCCATGGATGGAGGAGCCTGGTGCAGGGTACTGTCCATGGGTTCACAAAGAGTTGGATAATGACTGAGCAACTTCACTTTCTTTCTTTCTGTTCTAAATAAGCATACAGGAAATAACAAAGATGATTACCCTATGTTTAATAAGCAGCAAACTGACTCCTTGTCTCCATCCTCTTTGAAAATACAGTTTTTTAAATTAGAGGGTTTTTTCCCATTGAATGTGGGAGGCAGGCTCTCTGCAGTTCTCCACGTTCTCTGCCGGAGCTACGTCATTTTCTTATAATTGCAAGACGTGCCTTAGAGGAATGAAGAGATGCCAGGACATTAGCACATTGTGAACATCTGACCTCTGATTTGAGGAAATGATGAAAAATTAATGGGTGCAGATGTGCCCATCCGGCAGTGGACAGATGCTCTCTTTACACACCATTTAGAATTCCCCGGTGTGTTTGACTACATGATGATGAATACAGCAGCTAACTGAGATGAAGATCAGCAAGAGTGTTAGGAAAACAAAAGTTTATGCTAGAGGATGGTCACGTTGTTGCCCACCAACTGGCCCCGATGTAACCAAAGCATCCTGCTGGGAGGGAGATGGTTTCATTTGGGGGCAAATGGCCACTCACACTGCCTCTAACATTGTGACTAACAGCCTGGTCTCTGTGCTTTTATATGTCCAGCCAGAGTCCAGTACAGGTGAGAGTCATGTAGTTATGTATTTAATTTGGTGACCTCTGGCTTCATACCATTGACATGTATCAAATACTTTTTTATCATAAGACTAGGCTATATTTCTGGTACTACCTGCATTTTTTTCAGAAGATATAAGATACAAATACTAAGTAATGTATTTTTTCCAATAAACATGACTGAAAATATATTTTTCTTGTATAATCTTTACAAATGAATTTATGTGAAAACAACTTCCAGGCAGAAAAATGTCTTCTGTGAAATTTGTATCCATTTATTTAAAGCCAAACTAGGGTATCATGTGAGAGTTGGACTATAAAGAAAGCTGAGCGCCAAAGAATTGATGCTTTTGAACTGTGGTGTTGGAGAAGACTCTTGAGAGTCCCTTGGACTGGAAGGAGATCAAACCAGTTCCATCCTAAAGGAAATCAGTCCTGAATATTCATTGAAAGGACTGATGCTGAAGCTGAAACTCTAATACTTTGGCTACCTGACGTGAACAACTGACTCATTGGAAAAGATCCTGATGCTGGGGAAGGTTGAAGATTGGAGGGGAAGGGGACAACAGAGGATGAAAGATGGTTGGGTGACATCACCCATGCTATGGACATGAGTTTGATTAGGCTCTGAGTATGGGCAAGGAGGCCTGGCGTACTGCAGTCCACAGGGTCACAGAGTGAGACATGACCAAGCAACCGAACCAAACTGAACTGAGGGTATCAGAATAAGGTGTGGCAGTGTAAATATTTTTTTCTGAAATATAATTGACATACAGTATTATTCCCCAGTGGCTCAGTGGTAAAGAACCCACCTGCAATGCAGGAGATGCAGGTTTGATCCCTGGGTTGGAAAGATCCCCTGCAGGAGGAAATGGCAACCTACTCCGGTATTCTTGCATAGAGAATCTCATGGACAGAGGAGCCAGGTGGGTTACAGCCCATGGAGTCACAAAGAGTCAAACATGACTAAGAGGCTGAGCACGCATGAACATTATTATTGAGTTTCAGGTGTACGGCATAATGATTTGACATTTGTGTGCTTTATGAAATGATCACCATTTCTAGTAACCAGCTGTCCCTGTATTAAGTTCTTACAATACTAGTAATCATACATTAAAAAATAATTATTTATTTGGTTGCACTGGGTCTTAGTTGTGGCACACAAACTCTTAGTTGCAGCTTGTGGGATCTAGTTCCCTGACCAGGGATCGAACCTGGGCTTCCTGCATTGGGAGTTGGAGTCTCGGCCGCTGGACTGCCAGGGAAATACCTGATCACCCATCTTACCGCTGCATTATATCCTCGTGGCTGATTTGTTTTGTAACTGGAACTGTGCACTTCAATCTCCTTCACCTGTTATCACCCCCTTCCCAACTTCCTCCCCTCTGGCAACCACTTGTTCGTTCTCTGTATCTATAAGTCATTTTTGTTTTATAAATTGAAAATCTTTATTATTCAATAAGTATTTGGTGACTACATATCACAGGCCACAGAATGTACCAAGGAGAATATTAGTTATACATAATGTGCAACACCTCACACATACTGCATAATATAATATATAGTAATATAGTTAAGTATTCGGAGAAGGCAATGGCACCCCACTCCAGTACTCTTGCCTGGAAAATCCCATGGACGGAGGAGCCTGGTAGGCTGCAGTCCATGGGGTTGCTGGGAGTTGGACACGACTGAGCAACTTCACTTTCGCTTTTCACTTTCATGGATTGGGGAAGGAAATGGCAACCCACTCCAGTGTTCTTGTCTGGAGAATCCCAGGGATGGGGGAGCCTGGTGGGCTGCCGTCTATGGGGTCACACAGAGTCAGACACGACTGAAGTGACTTAGCAGCAGCAGCAGTTAAGTATTATTATTAAATAATTTATTTTTATTTTTGGATGTGTTGGGTCTTAGCTGCAACTTCCTGGTGTGTGCACGGTGGGGTTGGCTTAGTCGCCCTGCAGCATGTGGGATCTTAGTTCCCTGACCAGGGGTTTAACCTGCATCTCCTGCTTTGGAAGGCAGATTCTTAACCACTGGACTACCAGGAAAATTCCATGTATTATTATCTAAACTTGGATTTTGGTGTATTTCATATATAGTTATATGTATGTATGGTGTTTGTATATCATCTGGATTGTCATAAATTCTGTTATGTAGAAGAATTTACGTTGTTATACGTGAAGTGTTCTGAAAGTGGATTTGGATAATAATCACAATAGAATCTCAGAAAGACGGAGGAAAATATTGTCTGAAACAAGAGTGACTTCATGGTAGAGTATAGATAGAGAGATACAGGATTAAAAAGGGTCTGAGAAATGAGCTTTGGTCTAAGTGGAGACACAGCTCTGTATGTGAAGCAAGCTCTATGATTAAGACTAGCCTCAGGGCCATTTGGAGGTCAGGGGAACATAGTATCTTAGGCAAGAAGAGGCCACTGGACTTTTGAACAGTGACATGAAATGATGAAGCAGGTCTTAGGGAATCACTTCCCCAACTCAAACTTCAATCTGTTAGTATCACTGTCGTTTAGTAACTAAGTCATGTCTGACTCTTTTGCAATCCCATGGACTGTAGCCCACCAGGCTTCTCTGTCCATGGGATTCTCCAGGCAAGAATACCGGAGTGGGCTGCCATTTCCTTCTCCAGGGGCTCTTCCCCACCAGGGGCTGAAAGCACATGTCCTGCACTGGCAGGAGGATTCTTCACCACTGAGCCACCAGGGAAGCCTGTTAGTATCATACATCCCCCTCCTTTGGATTCCCTTTCCACTTAGGTCATCACAGAGCATTGAACAGGGTTCCCTGTGCTATAAAAGAGGGGGTATGTCTCTGTGTATAGCTGATTCACTTTGCGGTAGAGCAGAAACTAACGTAACATGCTAAAACAACTATACTCCAATAAAAATTAATGAAAAAAAATCTTAGTGTCGTATCAAAGGAGGCACACAGCCTAAATGAAGCATAGAGAACAGTGCTGTTACAGGTGGCCCTGAATATAATCTGCATCCTTGGATTAGGCAGTGATTTGAGTCCATCTCCAAGTTGCTGAGCTTTGAGTTTGGATCAAAAATTCTACTACGTTCCCCAAATGGAGCACTCACACGGTAAGATGGGGTACTTGAGATGTCTCAAAAGAGGTCACTTGAGCAAAACCAAAGCTAGGAAAATAGTAACAAAATCTAAAGTTTAAATAAATATTTGAAGAAGTCTTGTTACTGAGATAATAGTGGTTTTTAGGTCCCCTACTAAAACTGGTAAACCCAGATAGACGTTTAAATTAAGCAATGAGGAAATTGGATCAAAGTAAAAACGTCACGACTAAAGACACTTAGAGCCCTAGAATAGTATAAAATGATATTTGGAATCTGCTTCCTTTAAAATAGAACAGACATCCTTCCACAAGAAAGATTTATGAGCCAAACTATTTAAAGAAAGAGAATTAGAATGAATTGAAGGGGACTTCCTTGGGAGTCCAGTAGCTAAAACTCTGCCCTCTTAATACAGGGGTTTGATCCCTGGTCAGGGAACTAGATACCACACGCTACAACTAAGACCCAGCACAGTCAAATACATAAAAATAAAAATACATAAAAATAAAGTATTTTAAAATCGATTAGAATGAATTAAAGATATCTGGAGATGCCTTTCAGAAATGAGATTCTTAAGACACAAAGGAACCAAGGGCTCCGGGAAAATCCATAATATAGTTACTTCTTGCATTTCTTCCCTGATCACACAGTCTAAACTTTTCTCTCCCACCATTCCTCAATATTCTATAAAATCTCCTTTATTTCTTTTATAGTTCTTAAATGCTAATCTGAAATCAACTGGTTTGTTTGGTTTAGTTAGTATAGAACTTCTTCCCCCATAAGAATGTAGTAGAGAACAAACATATGGTTGCTAGGGGTAAGGAAGCGGGTAAGGGAGAGTTAGGTAGTTTGGGATAGCCATGTACACCCCGCTGTCTTTAAAATGGATAACCAACAAGGACCTACTCATTGTACAGCACAGGAAACTTGGCTCAATATTATGTGGCAGCCTGGATGCGAGGGAAATTTGGGGGAGGATACATGTCTATATATGGCGAAGTCCTTATGCTGTACACCTGAAACTATCACAGCATTGTTAATTGGCTATACTTCAAAACAAAATGACGTTTAAAAACAAGAATGTATGATCCATGAGGGCAGAGACCTGGCTATTACCTCCCCAGCACACAATGCCTTGTTTCATATATAGCAGGTGCTCGATAAATATTTGTGGAAAATCGAGTTACATATATAGTTGCTAAAGTGATGGGGCAAATGAGGCAGGGTGAGATAAGAAAATAGGATCCTCTCTCTCTTAGCACCTGAACTATTTACTTCAGAAAAGCCTCTCTGGAATTGCTTCAATTTTCCGCCTTTTGTAATGAGTTGGAGGGCAGAGTGGCAGCAAAAGCTCCTCTGATTGAAAACTCAGGCTCCGTGCAGCCTTAGCCCTTTCCTGGGTTTCTTGAAGATCGTTAGGTACCTCCTGGCCTGATCCCTTTTGCTTGAGGACTCGGCCGCCTTTCCTGAAATTATTATTTTTTTCTCTTCTATTATGCTTGTCCGATGTGGCACTTATACTTTAATGCCTAATAGATAAAATGGTCTCAGTCAGCCTGTACTTCTCATGCCTGGAGAAAGTTTTACTGCTTCATAAAATCCTATAATGCCCCAGTGTTTAAAAAAGATCTATCACTCTATCGGTGGGTCTTTATGGGCTCTGTGTACAGTTTTTTGCAATGCAAGTTTGGTTCCTGAAGCAAAAAGGGGACAGAGATAAACGGATTTATGTGCGCTAATGAATGTCAAGAATTTGGCTCAATTTTATACTGAGGCGGTGTTAAATAGTGAAAGCAAAGTGTAGAAAACTCACATGCAATTGCATTAAGCATTATGAAGGAATGGTAATGTAAGATTTTCCCTTAGTAAGTGGCTACAGTGAGAGGATTTTTTTTTTTTTTTTTTTTACTGGTTTGGGCTATAGAGTCTTGATGGTTGCTGTTTCCATTTTTTCCCTTCTGACAGATGCTCAGAGGCCTAATGCCTGTCCAGTGTTGCTGGTGGACAGGGGACATTGGACACAATGTGTCTCTGCCACCCATTCTGCAGCAGCAATCTCTGTGTGGTCTGTAAAGTCTTTGAAAGGCATCTTTATTAAGGTGTAAGCTGGAGGAGGATTGGTCCCATTTCAGGCACAAAATATATCTCCTGAATCTGTTGTTTGAGGGCTGCCTTAGTCACAAGTTGCCTGGTCTCTGTCAAGCGGATACTTGGGTGTGTGATCACGCACATGGACACTTGGCACTGGGGCTCTGTCTGTCCCTGTGCAGGTGACTAGAGACACCTGGAGGAAATGCGTGTCAACCAGGGTGCTGGGAACCCTTAAGCTGCTTCCTTGCTCTGCTGGGCTGCTGAGTCACTTCTGGCTGTGTCATGGGTGCAGGCACTCAGTCATTCCCCATCATTCCAGCATCTGCAGGCAGAAGATGAACTCAGCCATCACCTGCCCTTTGGCCTGGTGGTGGGAGTGACCTGATTCCCTGTCGGTGGATACTTGGGACAAGGAGGCTTGTAACTCCCCTTCCTAGCCGTCTACCAAATAGCTACTTCTCTCCTTGTCACTCTATCATGGGGCACTGAACCTGTGCTCAGAAACTCTCAGAGAGTAAATGAGCATCTGATTCTACACAGATGAACAGTGTGTGTGTGTGTGTGTGTGTGTTGGTTTCAGAAAGCATTTACTAAATGATTTGTTTATGCTGGACACTTTGATAACAACTATGGTACAAAGCACATAGCAAGAGTAACTGGAAATGGGACCTGATGCAGGGGTACTTGGCTGATTTAAATAATGTAAACAGATTAACATGGAAAGTTGACAAACAGGAAGCAGACAGTTCCCCCACAGATATGTCCGTTAAATCTAATCCACTGCACAAACTTTCTGCATCTCCGCTGCTGGACAAGCAGATACTGAGCAAATGCACATAGCGTGCCTACTTCTTGTCCTACCCAGGATAGAGGATCAAAAGCACAAAGCATAAAACACAAAAGGCTGCCACCAAAGAGTTTATTTTTTATCTTCAAATATGTGATCTTAAAAAGGAAAGCAAAGGAATGATCTGTTAGTGTTGAGATGGTCAGAAGCACCCCTCCCATCCCATTTCAACAACTTAAAAGGGCAGGTGATAATAGTATGCATAAAAATACGTCAAAAGATTGGACAACCTGGAAGAAATGGACACATTTCTAGGAACAGAAAAATTTCCAAGATGGAATCATGAAGAAATAGACAATCTGAATAAACTGATCAGTAGTACAGAAAATAGATTCATAAGAAAAACTAACTCCCAGCAGATGAAAGTCCAGGCGGATACAACTTCACAGAGGGATTCTACCAAACATATAGAGTATGGCTAATAGCATATTGAAAACTAGAGATATTACCTTGCCAACAAAGGTCCGTCTAGTCAAGGCTATGGTTATTCCTGTGGTCATGTATGGATGTAAGAGTTGGACTGTGAAGAAGGCTGAGCATAGAAGAATTGATGCTTTTGAACTGTGGTGTTGGAGAAGACTCTTGAGAGTCCCTTGGACTGCAAGGAGACCCAACCAGTCCATCCTAAATGAGATCAGTCCTGGGTGTTCATTGGAAGGACTGATGTTGAAGCTGAAACTGCAATACTTTGGCCACCTCATGCGAAGAGTTGACTCATTGGAAAAGACTCTGATGCTGGGAGGGATTGGGGGCAGGAGGAGAAGGGGACGACCGAGGATGAGATGGCTGGATGGCATCACCGACTCGATAGACATGAGTTTGAGTGAACTCCGGGAGTTGGTGATGGACAGGGAGGCCTGGCGTGCTGCGATTCATGGGGTCGCAAAGAGTTGGACACAACTGAGTGACTGAACTGAACTGAATACCTATCCTTCTCAAACTACTCCAAAAAAATGAAGAGAATGGAAATTCTCAAATTCATTCTGAGTCCACCATTACTGATACCAAACCAACAACAACAAAAAAGATTATTATATGCCAACACCTCTGATAAATTTATATGCAGAAATCCTCAATAAAATATTAGACAAATGAATTTAATGATATGTAAAGAAACGTCATTCTCCATGATAAATTGGGATTTATTACAGCGAGGCAAGGATAGTTCAATATTTGGAAACCAATCAATATGATACACCACATTAATGAAAGGAAGGATTAAAATCACATGACCATTTTAATAGACACAGAAAAAACACGTGATAATATTCAAAACCTGGGCTTCCTTGTTGGCTCAGATGGTAAAGAATCTGCCTGCAATGCAGGACACCTGAGTTAATGCCTGGGTTGGGAAGATCCCCTGGAGGAGGGCATGGCAGCCCACTTCAGTATTCTTGTCTGGAGAATCCCCATGGACAGAGGAGCCTGGCAGGCTACAGTCCATGGGGTTGCAAAGAGCTGGACGTGACTGTCAATATCTACTCATGATAAAAATGCTAATCAAAGTGGGTGTAGAGGGAACATATTTCAACAAAAGAAAGGCCATCTATCACAAACTCACAGTTAATGTCATTCTCTAATGCCATATACAAAAACAAAATGAATTGATTACCTAAATGTAAGGTTGAATATGATAAAGCTTCTCAAGGAAAACAAAGGAAGAACACCCTTTGACATAAATCTCAGTAATGTTTTTGGATCCATCCCCTAAAGTAAAGGAAATAAAAGCAACAATAAACAAATGGGACCTAATTAAACGTAAAATCACTTTCACAGCAAAGGAAACCATTGACAAAATGAAAAGAAAACCTGCTGAATGGGAGAAGATATTTGCAAATGATATGACCCTTATGTGGTTAAAGTCCAACGTATGTAAACAACTCATGAGGGATATTCCTGGTGGTCCAGAGGTTAAGAATCCACCTGACAATGCAGGGGACTCACGTTTGATTTGTGGTCCCGGAAGATTCCACATGTTGTGGGGCAACTAACCCGTGGGCCACAAATACTGAGCCTGCACTCCAAATTCCATGCTTCACAACAAGAAAGCCACTGCAATGAGACATCCATGCCCTGAAACTAGAGAATACTCCCTGCTCACAACTAGAGAAATCCTGTGCCCATCAACGAAGACCCAGCGCAGCAACACACACATACATACAAAACCCAACTCATGCAGCTCAATGTCAAAATAACAATAACACAAACAAGCACAGCCTGATTTAAAAATCGGCAGAAGAACTAAATAGACGTTTTTTCCCCCAAAGAGTAAATGCAGATAGCTAACAGGCACAGAAAAGATGTTCAACACAGCTAATCATCAGGAAAATGCAAATATAAACCACAATGAGATTTCACAGCCCACCTGTCAGAATGGCTATCACCAAAAAGAACACACATATCAAATGTTGACAAGGATACAGAGAAAATAGAACCCTCCTACATGGTTGGTGGGGATGTAAATTGGTGCAGCCACTCTGGAAAACAGTATAGAGGGGTTCTCAAAATTCTAAAAACATCAATTCCACTCCTGGCTATATATCTGAAAGAAACAAAACCACTATTTGAAAAGATATGTGCACCCCAATGTTGACAGCGGCATTATTTACCATAACCAAGACAGGGAGGCAACCCAAGTGTCCAGCAACAGGTGAATGGATAAAGAGTGTGGTATATATATACAATGTGGTATTCCGGTCAGTTCAGTTCAGTCGCTCAGTCGTGTCCAACTCTTTGCAACCCCATGAATCGGAGCACGCCAGGCCTCCCTGTCCATCACCAACTCCTGGAGTTCACTCAGACTCATGTCCATCGAGTCAGTGATGCCATCCAGCCATCTCATTCTTGGTCATCCCCTTCTCCTCCTGCCCTCAATCCCTCCCAGCATCAGAGTCTTTTCCAATGAGTCAACTCTTCACATTAGGTGGCCAAAGTACTGGAGTTTCAGCTTTAGCATCATTCCTTCCAAAGAAATCCCAGGACTGATCTCCTTCAGAATGGATTGGTTGGGTCTCCTTGCAGTCCAAGGGACTCGCAAGAGTCTTCTCCAACACCACAGTTCAAAAGCATCAATTCTTCTATGCTCAGCCTTCTTCACAGTCCAACTCTCACATCCATACATGACCACAGGAAAAACCATAGCCTTGACTAGACGGACCTTAGTCGGCAAAGTAATGTCTCTGCTTTTGAATATGCTATCTAGGTTGGTCATAACTTTCCTTCCAAGGAGTATGCGTCTTTTAATTTCATGGCTGCAATCACCATCTGCAGTGATTTTGGAGCCCCAAAAAATAAAGTCTGACACTGTTTCCACTGTTTCCCCAGTATTACTCATCCATAAAAAAGAATGAAATTCTTCCCTTTGCAACAATATGGATGGACCTAAAGGATGTTATGCTTAGTGAAATAAGTCAGACAGCAAAAGACAAATTCCTTATGTTATCACTTGTATGTGGAATCTAAATGTATGTATATAATACATACATGAATGGATGTATGTATATACATATATAAATCCATATATACAAATGAATGTATATAACAAGACAACACAGAAACAGACTCAAATATAGATACCCTACTGGTGGTTACCAGCGGAGAGAGGGAAGGACTGAATAGGTGTAGGGGATTAATGGGTAGAAATTAATATTTACAAAATAAATAAGCAACAAGATATATTGTACAGATAACAGGTAATGTATCTGTGTGGTTTATTTATTTTATGTGAAGTCATTTGTTTCATTATCATCTTGATGTAAGAAGTGATACTTTGCTAAAGTAGTCTTTGTCACTTTGAAAAGATATTTAAAAATTTTTAGGTAATGAGTGAGTACAGACCTTTAAGACTGAGAATATCCTTACACATCTAAGTATGATGTCATGGAAGATGATTTTCTCTCCACACTGAGCCTGATGCAACTGTCAAAGATGTGATCTTAGTTGGACGAACCATAGAAAGAATCAGGGTTGATGTTTACTGTTTTTTAAACATTTTTTTTCAGCACCATTTTAATAACTGTGAACTTGATCATAATCTCTCAAGTGGCAAAAGGATTAACTTGTTATGAGTAAAATTTGTCACCCTGCTTATTTAACTTATATGCAGAGTACATCATGAGAAATGTTGGGCTGGAGGAAGCACAAGCTGGAATCAAGATTGCCGGGAGAAATATCAATAACCTCAGATATGCAGATGACACCACCCTTATGGCAGAAAGTGAAGAACTAAAGAGCCTCTTGATGAAAGTGAAAGAGGAGAGTGAAAAAGTTGGTTTAACTCAACTGTCAGAAAACTAAGATCATGGCATCCGGTCCCATCACTTCATGGCAAATAGATGGGGAAACAGTGGAAACAGTGGCTGACTTTATTTTGGGGGGGCTCCAAAATCACCACAGATGGTGATTGCAGCCATGAAATTAAAAGACGCTTAGTCCTTGGAAGGAAAATTATGACCAACATGGGCAGCATGTTCAAAAGCAGAGACATTACTTTGCCGACTAAGGTCCGTCTAGTCAAGGTTATGGTTTTTCCAGTGGTCTTGTATGGATGTGATAGTTGGACTATAAAGAAAGCTGAGCACTGAAGAATTGATGCTTTTGAACTGCGGAGTTGGAGAAGACTCTTGAGAGTCCCTTGGACTGCAAGGAGATCCAACCCAGTCCATCCTAAATGAGATCAGTCCTGGGTGTTCATTGAAAGGACTGAAGCTGAAACTGAAACTCCAATACTTTGGCCACCCGATGCGAAGAGCTGACTCATTGGAAAAGACCCTGATGCTGGGAAAGATTGAGGGCAGGAGGAGAAGGGGATGACAGAGGATGACATGGTTGGATGGCATCACCGACTCAATGGACATGGGTTTGGGTGAACTCTGGGAGTTGGTGATGGACAGGGAGGCCTGGCGTGCTGTGGTTCACAGGGTCGCAAAGAGTCGGACACGACTGAGTGACTGAACTGAACCATCAAAATATACTAAAGCTCCATCTTGTTGAGCAAAACCATATTGGTTACAGTAATTCATCTGGTTAGTTCTTCAAATATGCTTCTAAATTTCCTAGAAATAAACATGTGCTGTGTGCTGTGCTTAGTCAGTCAGCCACGTCTGACACACCTGCTACGTCTACACAGATGCTAGAGACTTAGAGCTAAATAAGTCAGGACCCCTTTAGACATGTAGAATCTTAAATCTAGAGAAAATGCTCAGAACTGGTTTTTCTTATGTTGCCACTTAGTGAGCCTTCTGATTTTCTCTAAAGAGATATGGAAGTACAGAGTTGATGTCACAGGCTCTTGAGGCAATTTTATTAAATTCCTCATCTCTAGCTCCTAGTCTTCACTTCATGAAATGCATCTACCACCACCTTAGGAATTCTTTCCAGTCAAAAGACCTGAGTTGCCATAGTTGCTGTAAAAGCATGTTGGTTGCCATAGTTGCTGTAAAAGCATGTTGGTTGAACTGTATTCTTGTCTGGAGTGAGGTGGGTAGGAGAGTTTGGGATTCAGGAAGTGGACAGGATAAGAAGAGTTCTCTGCAAGGGAAGGAAGGAAGGAAAGAAGGCAGGCAGGGAGGGAGTGAGGAGGGGGCAGATAAGATAGACATTCTGTACACTGCACAGATTTTGGGGGCTGGCAATGTTTAATGAGAACAACCTTCAGAACTTTTTGGCAAAAGTCACTGTAGATGATAATCATAAAATTGAATATCTGTTTAAATTAGAAAAGTAATCTAACGTCAAGAACAAGATATACTAACAATGTTGGGACAGTTAAATTAGCATCTAAAATGTTGTGACAAACAGTGTAAGATCTCAGTAACATATGGAATCTTTTAAAACTAAAAAATCCCAAACCAAGCTCATAGATATAGACAACAGATTGGTGATCGCCAGGGGCAGGGGGCTTCAGGTGGGCAAATGGGTGAAGGGGGGCAAGAGGTATAAATTTCCAGCTATAACATAAATAAGCGGACAATGTAAGTACCGCATGGTTGTTGTTTAGCCACTAAGGTGTATCCAGCTCTTTGAGGCGCCGTTAACTGCAACATGGCAGCATGGTGGCTGTATTATTGAATATTTAAAAGTTACCGAGAGTAGATTTTAATATCTCATCATAAGAAAAAAATTTTTTCGTAACTATGTTTGGTGACAAATGTTAACTAGACTTACTGTGGTGATTATGTCACGATGCATGCAGATATCAAATTATTATGGTGGACACCTGAAATTAACGTAATTCAATTATGCTTTCACTGAAAAAACAAATGACTAGTGTAAATAACATAAAATAAAATGTTGTGAATGCATTTCCTAGTTTAAAATATGGTAGCAGGAAATGTATATTTACAGTTGAGACTAACTTACCTAAAAGGGAGTTCTGTGAGGTGTCTGGTAAAAACTAGCTATCCTGAATTTCATCTAAGATTCAGGTAGTCTCAGAATAATATATGTTGGAATTTAGTAAAATGAACTAGACCTTTAAAATTAGGTATGATATGATAAATAGTAAAATTATCATTAACACAAGAGAAAAATGGTTAATGGGGAAGTGACAGAGATAGGACTGTTGATTAACCATTCCTAGGATCTCTGTGCTAGTTCCGGTACATAAATTATTGAAACAATAGCTCAGAATCCGCTTTGTTTCCTAGGGCTGTACTAAACTTAGCCAGGAGAGGAAAAAGGATAATTTTGGCAGGTAGCACTCTACCAATAGCTTGGAAGGAGACTGGAGAGACCTAGAGTCTATTTTCTCAGAGAAGGCAATGGCACCCCACTCCAGTACTCTTGCCTGGCAAATCCCATGGATGGAGGAGCCTGGTGGGCTGTAGTCCATGGGGTCACTGAGGGTCGGACACGACTGAGCAACTTCACTTTCACTTTTCACTTTCATGCATTGGAGAAGGAAATGGGAACCCACTCCAGTGTTCTTGCCTGGAGAATTCCAGGGATGGGAGAGCCTGGTGGGCTGCCATCTCTGGGGTCACACAGAGTCAGACACGACTCAAGTGACTTAGCAGCAGCAACAGAGTCTATTTTCTAAATAGACTGAATGAAAGGGCGTTCATACTGTTACCTCTAAGAGTAATTCCTAGAGCCACTACCTGCTCTAAAATTCTGAGTGGAAATAGCTGATGTTATCTTTTTTTTTTTTTTTAACACTGAAGAAGTGCACTTTCCTAAAATAAATAGGTGGTTGGGGAAAGAAATACTTACTGCCAGTTAGGTGCCTTTTGCATTCCACCTGCTGCCATGTGGACATGCAAGATTTACTCACAGATGCTGAAAATTATTTCTTGAGAACCAGTTTAAAGTTCAGGTATAGCTGGCTTAGAAAAGTCAGTTTGGTGTCAGGTATGTCTCAGGAGGAGGAAATGTTGACCTATTTTACATGTACTCTATTTTGTTTCAGAAGAAGGGTGGGGATGGATTCTATGCAATCTGAGAATCGGGGGGGGGGGGTCCTATTTTGATGTAAAGTCAGAATCTCTCTTATTCCTCCCCCCCACTTCCTGGACCACACCAGAAGAAAAGTGCTGACAGCCGGCACAGGGGTATGAACGCCTAGGCTTTTGATTTAGAGGGACCTCCACAGGTTCAAAACTCCAAACTAAGTGCTAATGCAGGAATGACTTGGAGTGATTTGCTTAACTGACTAAGGTCTCTGCTTGCATGTCTCTGAATGAAGTTCATAGTCTCAATCTCTTAGGAATATTGCAAAGATGAAATGAAATAGTGTATGTGAAAGAAAGCTAATGACAAACCTACTTAGTGCATTAAAACGCGGAGACACTACTTTGTCAACTAAGGTCCATACAGTCAAAGCTATGATTTTTCTAGTAGTCATGTATGGATGTGAGTTGGACCATAAAGAAGGCTGAGTGCTGAAGAACTGATGCTTTTGAACTGTGGTATTGGAGAAGACTCTTGAGAGTCTCTTGGACTGTAAAGAGATCAAACCAGTCAATCCTAAATGAAATCAGTCCTGAATATTCATTGGAAGGACTAACTCTAAAGCTGAAGCTCCAATATTTTGACCATCTGATGCACAGAACCAACCCATTGGAAAAATCTTGATACTGGGAAAGATTGAAGGCAGGAGGAGAAGGGGGAGGCAGAGGATGAGATGGTTTAATAGTATCACCAACTCAATGGACATGAGTTTGAACAAACTCTGGGAGATAGTGAAGGACAGGGAAGCTTGGTGTGCTGCAGTCCATGGGGTCTCAAAGAGTCGAATACAATTTAGCAACTGAACAAATGCGGCACCCTGGGATAAATGACTCACTCACTAAGGAAATATTTAATAAATGAAATCTTCCATATCTTATTTTCCAATGTGAAAAAATATTAATTGCCTGGAGGATTTTTTTAAACAGATTGATGAATTGCTTTTGGTCTTGTGTGAGGTTTATCACAAGGAGAAACCAATTTAAACACATATTTTCTTACATACAACTGTTTGTACCACAAACGACTTCATGAAAAGAACAGGGATGTCAACGGGACCTAGAGGACACTTTCATCAGCTTTGTCACTAAAAGTACCAGGGACACAGTCTGTCTCACTCTGCAGGGGCCCAGAGTCAGGCCCCAAAACACCCAACAAGTGCCAGTGCTGGTTGAAGGGGTTCAATCAACATTAATCTTTGAATATTACTTACAGAGTTTATGAGGAATAGAATGTGATTAACCACACAAAAAGAAAAAAAAAAACCAACAACCCCATTTCTCAACTGAAGGGGAAAATTCCTTTGAGCATAAACAGATTGCACTATTTATACATGAAATATTTTCTGCATCTATAAAGTTACCATGCTCAAGTATTCTAATTAATTGTGGTAGTTGCCAGGGAAACCAAACTAACTCAATGATAGGTCTGCAGGAAGGTGCTGTGTATTTGTGACTATGAAGCAGGTACTTCCTGTGCTAAAACTGAGCAGATGCTTTAAGATTTTAAATGTTCTAGAGAACACAGTGTTATCTGGATGGATTTCCTTAAACAACATCTTGATTTCCTTTCTTTATAACAACTTGGTTTGATACATGGACTAACTATAAGTGTGATAGATTAAGAAGTAGTATTTAGGAACACGGTCCCTTGAAAAATCCCATGAACAGAGGAGGCTGGCGGACTCCATGTCTGTGGGATTGCAAAAGAGTCAGCCATGACTTGGCGACTAAACAAAAACAAGTGATTGGGTTAGGAGGCTGTGATTCCCACTGAAAGAGTCTTAATTCTATATACAGTTTGTGTTTGGCTACCTTATTATGAGAAGTAAGAGGGAAGCAGCTGGCAGTGAGAACATCATTTTAAAAATCCCATAAAATCAATAAATTTAGCTAAGTGACTGTTAGAGGAAATTGTGGGAAATTGATGGCATTTGGCTAGAGGACAAAGGATTGCCCACATTTTTCCTATTAACAACCTGTTTTCCTATGAAGGTACTGAAAAGATGTATATACAAAGAGCTAGGGGCAAATGAAATAAATAGAAGGTGAGGAGGCAAGTTTAATCAGGTTTGAGAAAGTTTCTAACATGCCGTACTCATTAAGTCAAGTTTCTACAATTACTTAAATCTATTGTTTTATTTTTGTAACTCAGATGCCTCTTGTATTTCTTCACTGAAGTAGTGCATTATTGAATCTACAATTAGAGCTTAAAAGTCTACAATTATGTAATTATTGTCCAAAAACAGTATAATCTTATTTCCCTTGTAGACAATAGGTAATGCTTTCCTGATACCCAGCCTGACCATCCACCCATCCATCCCATCTATGCACTTCTTCAGTTAAAAATTACTTATTGAGTTCCTACTCTGTGCTCAGATCGATCAGTATATAATAATGAATACAATTTCTACCCTTAGTAAGACAAATCATGAGCTGATAATCATAGAATCAAATGTTTAATAAATTACAACTTTGTGAACTCTTTAAAAAGCTTGCCAGGAGCTCCAAGTTCAATCTATTTTCTATCTTCTTAAAAAAAAATCCAGCCTATGGGTAAATTGCCACTTTTATCATTAGTTTCATGATCTATAGTAACATCCCTTGCTTTAAAGTCCACTTTTTTATACTATTGATCTGCTCTAGTTATTTTTTACTGTTATAATATCTCTCTGTGTATATATATGTGTGTGTGTGTGTATATATATATATTAAATTTAAGGTATATCTCTGATCAGTAGCATGTGATTAAATGTATTTAAAAAATCTAGCCTGGTAATAGTAGGCTTTAAATTGGAAAGTTTGTTCCATTTAAATTTATTGTAATTACTGATGTATTTGGCTTTAAACCTACTATTTTGTGTTTTCTTTTATCTCACCCATTCCTTTCTTCTCTCTCTCCCATCTTTCTTGGATCAATTATTATTATTATTTAATTTTTTATTGAGGATAGTTATTGTTTAATTTTTCTACTTTATTAGTTTGCAAGTTATATATTTTTAAATTTTTCATCTTCTGTTTTTTTAGGGATGACAAAACACATTCATGGTATTTTAAATCTGGTATAAACTGGAATATTAAACAACTCCTAGATAATGCAGGGACCTAAGAATCCTTACTTCTCTTTGCTCTTCGTACCTTTTGTGCCATTTTGTCATATTTATATTTCACCTATTTTCCACCCCAGAAGACTCACTTCAGATAATTAGTATTTATGCATATTCATTCACATATCTATTAACACTCTTCCAGTTGCTCTTCATTTTTCCAGCAATTTTTCCGTTTTCATTTAGGACTGTTTTCGTCTGACCTAAAGTACTCAATTTAATAGTTCTTTTCATGCAAGTCTACCAGTAAAAAACACTTGGTTCTCGTTTTTCAAAAACATTTTATTTTATTTTTTTTGGTATTCATTCTTGAAGTATACTTTTCCTGAATATAGGCTTCTGTGTTGGTAGTTGTAATTTCCTCCATCCTTTTAAAAATACTCCTTTCCATTGCCTTACTTCTTTAAAGGCTATATCTTTTTCACTTTGCTGCTTAGAAAAATTTCCTTTGTTTTCTTTTGTCCTCAGGAGGAGTTTAATCATACTGTGGTTGGGTATGGCTTTTTAAAACTAAAACACTTGGGGAGAGTAAAGCACTTTTTGCTTCAGTGGTCTGATTTTTTAAAATCAGTTTTGAAAAAAAATTTGGTTGATAAATTGCTTTCTCCCTGCTTTCCTCTATGACTACACATATATCATAATTTTTCATTTTGTCCAAAGTGTCTTACATTCTTTGCTGCTTTTTCCTAGGCAATGCGCCTGTTCTCTCAAGTTCACTCTTCTGATGTGTTTAATCTATTTTAAACACATAAGTTCTACATTTTAATTTTTTTCAGATGTAGAATTTCTATGACTCCTTTTATAGATTCCAGTTTTCTGGTGAAATTCTTCTATTATCCTGAAACTATTAATAACAACTATTTTATATCTCATACCTGATAACTATAATACCTGGATCACCTAAGAATCTGCTTGTATTAAATATTTCTTGTCCTTGTTTTCAGTCATTTGGCATTTACTTTGGGCACATCTAATAATTTTTGACTGAATCCCAGATATCATTATGAAAAATTGTGTAAATGTCTTGAGACTCTGGGTTTGGCTGTCCTTCTCCTGAGAAGAGTTACTTTTGTTTTGGGACAGGTAGCTTGAATTTGGGACTGTGCTTTTTCAAGTTAAGATTTTAGAATCTGTGATACTGGGTCTGTTTGGTTGCTCTTCCTCCTAGGATGTAGACTTTCTGGGTCTTAACTAGCAGTCTGTGATGTTTACCAGGGCTCATACAACTGATGTGAAGAGCTGACTCATTGGAAATTACCCCTGATGCTGGGAAAGATTGAAGGCTGGAGGAGAAGGGGATGACAGAGGGTGAGATGGTTGGATGGCATCACCAACTCAATGGACATGAGTTTGAGCAAGCTCCAGGAGATGGTGAAGGACAGAGAAGCCTGGCATGCTGCAGTTTATGGGGTTGCAAAGAGTTGAATGTAACTGGACAACATACAACTTAGTATACAACTTGTGATGTTTACCAAGACTCATACAACTTGGGCTTCCAAGGTGGCTCAGTGATAAAGAATCCACCTGCCAGTGCAGGAGCTGCAAGAGACCTGGGTTCAATCCCTGGGTCAAGAAGATCCCCTGGAGTAGGAAATGGCAACCCACTCCTGTATTCATGCCTGGAAAATTCCCTGGATGGAGGGACCTGGCAGGTTACAAGCCCGTGGGGTCACAAAGAGAGATATGGCTGAGCACACATGCACTCATACACTTGGTGGGCTCTGAAGTATGTTTTTGTTATTCTATTTCTGTTAAGTTTCCTAACCTCTTAACTGTTGCTATTTGTTGCTATTTCCTTAGCTTCTTTGTCTTTTTGTCCCGGATCCTTAATAAGTGCCTGAAGGAAAAATATCTTTCCCTGGAAACCCATGTCTTCAGGTCCTGACTGCCATGGTAATGCCATAATCCCTTCAAACACAACTTTAAATTTTTTCCTAGCTTTTCTAGTTTTTATTAGACATGCAGTTGGTTTGCAACAAATGCCTCCACCCCCAGAAGGGGGAGTGCTTTATCATATTATTTTCCTAACTTGCCACATTTATTTAAGCTTCACTGACAGGTCAGGATCATATGCATCTTTTTTTTCCCTAATGTTTTCACTTTCAAGAGAAGCCACAGCCTAGTATGTTTTTTTGGTTTCATCAAGATTCATCATTCATTAATCTGTTGGTAAAAACATTTTTGTCTTTATTCAGCATCTACTAAGGTAACTTTTTGATCATCTCCAGAGTGAGCTAGGTCCCTGAACTGAAAAATAATTTTGGTTCTAGCTTTTACATGAACATCTCAAGTAATTTAATGATTATTTTTCTCTTGACAGTTTAAGCTACCTTTGTGCTGGAGCATGTTAATTATATTTCTGCTCTCATATAAGTAAATCATTGCAGACTTACTTCTTGGCAAAACTTGAATCTACCTACTTGCAAGACAGTTAACTATGGTGCAGCTGCTTCACCTGAAAAATAAATTATTTGCTCACTAGGGAAAATTTTTTTTAAATGAGTTTTAGCTACTTCTGCAGAGCTTGACTCTCTGGATCTTCCAGAAGAGTTTCTCTGGTGAATTATTTTAAAGGAAGAGAAATAAAAATGAATCCTAGACACTGTTGGTATGCTGGGAGACAGTGGAGTCCCTACGAGATGCTCCTTATTTCAGGAGCAGTGTCCAGAGAGGAGGCTGCTCTGTGCTGTTTGAACAGGCTGGCTTGTCAGCACATCTCACAGTGCCACCGACGGCACCAAGGACCAGAAAATGGAACTGCAACTATCAGGCATCGAGCTGTGTTTTAACATTTAGTTATAAAGGCCATGTCATGCCCTCAGAGATGAAGCAGGAATATTAGGCCTGACATTTTGAATTTCACATGCAAATTGGAAAATCCAACCTAAACTAAGAAAGGACAATGCAAGTAAATGGACTAAGTTCAGGATTCTGAAATAGCTCCTGGGTTAGGCTAATCAAGTTTCCCAAAGGCTCCTGTTTAACTCTCTTGCTGGTGTAATCAAAGAAAAATTTCAAATAATACATCTGAATAATACCCGAAGAGAACTACCTGAGTATCTTATTTCATAGAGATTAGTAATAAGATGTATCCAGGTGATACAAGTCAATATTATGCCACAGTAATGTAGTTTGTTTCACAACTAGATTATAACACAGATTTCAAAAAAATATTAATGGTGTTCAAAACTTCCCAATAATGGTAGCCATATCGAATAGATTTATATTTTCCAAAGCTCTTAAGTTAGCCTATCTTCACCCATTTTCCAAAGTAGTTAGTTGGCTTGCCCCAAAGCAAATTTTGAGGACGTAATTGGGGCTGGAACCTGTCTGATTTTCATTTCACTGATTTTGCTCCCATTTCCACGCATTGTATGCCACCTACAAAATAGTTATGATGAGAAACAGAGAGAACACATAGTTCTGTTGAAATAGGAACCTATTCTTTTTTATTATTCTAAATATTTAAAAAATCTAGTTAATACAATTCCAGCAGTGATCTTTTTTGTACCAGATTTGAATCAATTAATATGTATAACAGACTGGTTCCAAATAGGAGAAGGAGTACGTCAAGGCTGTATATTGTCACCTTGCTTATTTAACTTGTATGCAGAGTACATCATGAGAAACGCTGGACTGGAAGAAACACAAGCTGGAATCAAGATTGCTGGGAGAAATATCAATAACCTCAGATATGCAGATGACGCCACCCTTATGGCAGAAAGTGAAGAGGAGCTAAAAAGCCTCTTGATGAAAGTGAAAGAGGAGAGTGAAAAAGTTGGCTTAAAGCTCAACATTCAGAAAACGAAGATCATGGCATCCGGTCCCATCACTTCATGGGAAATAGATGGGGAAACAGTGGAAACAGTGCCAGACTTTATTTTGGGGGGCTCCAAAATCACTGCAGATGGTGATTGCAGCCATGAAATTAAAAGACGCTTACTCCTTGGAAGAAAAGTTATGACCAACCTAGATAGCATATTAAAAAGCAGAGACATTACTTTGCCAACAAAGATCTGTCTAGTCAAGGCTATGGTTTTTCCAGTAGTCATGTATGGATGTGAGAGTTGGACTATGAAGAAGGCTGAGTGCTGAAGAATTGATGCTTTTGAAATGTGGTGTTGGAGAAGACTCCTGAGAGTCCCTTGGACTCAAGGAGATCCAACCAGTCCATTCTGAAGGAGATCAGCCCTGGGATTTCTTTGGAGGGAATGATGCTGAAGCTGAAACTCCAATACTTTGGCCACCTCATGCAAAGAGTTGACTCATTGGAAAAGACTCTGACGCTGGGAGGGACTGGGGGCAGGAGGAGAAGGGGACGACCGAGGATGAGATGGCTGGATGGCATCACTGACTCGATGGATGTGAGTCTGAGTGAACTCCAGTAGTGGTGATGAACAGGGAGGCCTGGCGTGCTGTGATTCATGGGGTCGCAAAGAGTCAGATACAACTGAGTGACTGAACTGAACTGAAGCAAAAACAGTTTATACTGCTCTAGTTAAGAACACAGCTACCCATGTGTGACCCTGGGAAAAATAGGTGTCCTAATGAAACACATCAGGACCGTTTAGTCCTTTCTTGCCATGTCCTCCACCCTCCTTTTGTCTGTGGAAAAGCTTTAGCCAAAGGATACATTTCATCAGAGAAGTGAAATTATACGAAAGCAAAGGAAAACAGTCAAACAGGACAAAACAGTAAGAGTTTAGCCAGTGAGCAAAGTCAAGGGCCTTTAGCCCTTTCTGAAGGGCTATAGAACATATTCCGAGCCATGTCCTGTGAGCTGTCTTATAGATACTGAAGCCCCCCCCCACCAGGTGGAAGAAGTTAACTGCATGATGGCCAGATTGTAGCCATGCATGAGTCCATTCTTTTTCCTTTAATAAGCACAGGTGTGTGTACACCTGTAAGAACTGGCTGAGAATGCATAGCTTTCACAGTGGGCCTTAGGCCCTAGAAACGTACTATATTCACAGTATTCAAAAACACACACTTGAAGTTCCTTTCCTTAAACGCCTTTTAGCCATTAAAGCTCTTGAATGGATCCTCTGTGCCTCAAATAGAGTCTAACTTCCACAGCACAGTCTGCATCTGCCTGCCCCCATCTTCTCCCTTCTTGCAGTTTCTAGATTCTTCACGCCCTCTTCACATCTGGCCCTAAATCTTGAGAACTCTCTTCTCTTGACCTTTGCCTGCCTAATTCTTTTCATTCTCCTGGCTTGCCGTGGTTGCCACTTCCTCTAAGAAACATTTTCTATGCCCCAGATATCAGTGAGATTCACCTCCTAGGTTTTCAAGCACCCAATATTTACTTTATCAAAGGCATCACAATGGGCATTGGAATTGCCTATTTGTTGGTCGTTATTATCTGCTATTCTCTATGCATGCGGTGTGTAGGATCTGTGTCTGTCTTGCTCCTCATTTTATTTTAGGCATTTAGCACCCAGCCTGGTATATAGCAGACACTCCATATATCTGAAGAATGAATGAATAAAAAATCATTCTGACTCTCTGAGAAAGGCCTTCCATGGGCAAAGACCTTCACAAGGACAAATATCACACTGATTTATTATCTAATACATACAACCATTTTCTGTACATAATCTCTCAGTTAATCTCTTTTTACGGAAAAAAAAAAAAAAAACTAAGAAAACAGCAAATATCTTGTGATAGATTGTTTTCTCGGCCGAGATTTCTGTGGTCCCTTTTGAGGATATTGCCCTAGTGAACTCACTCATGGTCATGTGAAATGGGAACAGAAATGGCAAGTATGACTTTGGTGTAGTAGCTTCAAAGCAATGCATGGTGGCTTGCCATGTCATTGCTCACTGATATGTTTCAAAAAGAAGTTTCTTTTAACTGAAACCTCAGATACTGTGGAACAAACCCCAGCTAAATTGAACAGGGTGAGAAATAGAAATGTTTGTCATTTTAAACCACTGAGATTAACACACTGAATAGCATCCTGTAGTCTACCCTGACTGCTGGAGATCCATTCAGCTGAGTTCAAATGATGGGGAGTTTAGTGAAAAGATTCAACAGGGAATTTCAGGCACATCGTAGATTAGAACCAAGAACACTCAGGTTTCATTGGAACAAGACACTAAAATGCCAGAAACTGGAGCTAATTTGTTTATATCTTCGAAGCAGCTTCAATTTTCTACTTCCCAAAGCTTACCTACTATTTTTTCTTCCTCCCTCAATAAATTCTATATAAGTAGCAGTCATAAATTTGACCCAAAGGAAGACGATCCCAGGCCCTTGTTTCTATATGATCTTCCAGCTTGGGACCCACTACCAACTGCCAGCTCTCTCTGAGTCTCTTGGTCTATGTTATTGAGAGAGAGATTTATGATTTTAGTGAATCTTTTTGAACCAGGAGGCTTCCCTGGTGGCTCAGAGGTTAAAGTGTCTGCCTGCAATGCGGGAGACCTGGGTTTGATCCCTGGGTCAGGAAGATCTCCTGGAGAAGGAGATGGCAACCCACTCCAGTATTCTTGCCTGGAGAATCCCATGGACGGAGGAGCCTGGTGGGCTACAGTCCACGGGGTCACAAAGAGTCAGACATGACCAAGTGACTTCATTTCACTTTTACTTTTGAACCAGGTTAAAAGTCAGAAGTTGCTGGCTGGTCAGTATTATTGGTCACTAGTCTAAAGTTAATAAACTTTAGACACTTTAATACAACTTTCAGTTATGTGTCTGTGTGAGTGTGCTAGGGAGGGTGGTTGTAGTTCAGTAAGAAGCCATGTGCTACAAAACATAGCTATTTGGGACAGCAAAGACTGTGACTGGGTTCTGTGTCTTAAAAAGTATATAGGAAGAAGAGATATCTTAAAATATGTCAATCTGCCATGTTGGTTTTTTGAGGAAAGTAGTATTATTTCTATTATTAGTATTATAACATTTCAGATTATAAAACTAAGATCAGGTAGGTAATTTGGCTTAAATTGTACACTAATAAGTAAATGGCAGAGTAGATTTAAATTTTAAATTTTGGTATGTTTAGCTGACCCCAAATTTCATGCTTTGCAATATAGTAAATCACCTCAAAGATTGGAACTGTCTGCATCAGTGAAACAAGAATGAATAGCTTTATTGTGAAAATGAAATAAAAATTATTTAAAGCTATAAAAAATGGGGTTTCTTTTGAGGGGAAGAATGAATAATTGGTATACACCATGGGGGAGAAAAGGTTTCACAGTTCCCAAAATGTTTTATTCCCGACCTATTTTTTCCAATATTTCATTGTAAAAAGTTTAAATATGCAGAACTTGGAGTAAATAGCCACATATCCACCTAGCTCTTAAAACTGAAATCAGCATGTACACACCACTATATTTAAAATGGATAACCGACAAGAATCTACTGTGTAGCACAGGGAACTCTGCTCAGTGTTATGTGGCAGCCTGGACGGGCGGAGAGTTTCGGGAAGAAAAGAGATACATGTATATGCATAGTTGAGTCCCTTTGCTGTCCACCTGAATCTATCACAACATTCTTAATCAGTTACTCCAATATAGAATAAAAAAGGAAAAGTTTTATTTTGCTATATTCTTGCCTTATCATATATTTATGCAGCCATCCATCAAGCTATCTTATTTTTGATGCACTTCCAATTGAGTCGCTTGGCACCCTATCTTCAAAGACTTCATTAGTGTGTTGGAGTTTGGCAAATATATTCTTAAAAGTCCTTGCTACTCAAAGTATGTCCCATGGCCACCCGTAGCACTGGTGCCGCCTGAGACCTTGTTAGAAATGCGGACTCTTAGCACCTTCTCTAGATCTGCTGAACCATAATCTGCGTTTCACTAAGATCCAGGTGATTTGTGTGTGCAGTCAATGTTGAAAGAGACTGATACACATGACTCCCATGAACAACGAGGGTTGAGAAGTACTAAAAAGTAGTTTCATTACATGTTTCTTCCACTTACCACCACGATGGTCTCAATTTGAATCTTGGGGTTTTTAAATCTCTGGTGTGGGGAGAACACTTCTTTTAGTGGAAGGGTCAGATGCAATCATTAATGGAGCAGAGCCTAGACATAGGGTACCTGTCTGCAGGAACAGACACAGCAGTGGCATCCAATTTGATACCTCCCAATAGTGTCCTATTGTTACTTGGTTTTGTAGATAACAATGGAGAAAATAATCTAGGTAAGATCTAAAGAGAGCAAACAGATGGAACAGGTTTTTGAAGTCAGTTAGATACAAACCTATTAAAGGCCTGGAAGGTTTGAAGTAGGGGTCAGGGCTGCAGGGAGAAAAGCAGTTTGGAGGCTCAAAAGAAGTGAGAAATGATAAAGAGAAGTGAGAAAGAACAATTTCTTAATCATTTATAGTTAAAGATTTACTGGGATCGGGAAGGACGATATGGTAGGGTCACGGATTCAGAGAGGCCAAGAATTCATTAAAAGGGTAAAAAGGGACTGAGTAGATTGGCAGTGAGTTTACTGAAAATTAGTAAACATTAGAGTCGGACACGACTGAAACGACTTAGCAGCAGCAGCAGTCATTACACTGAACATAAGTTCTTTGCTGATAAAAAATAACAGCATAGAGAAAAAAATTTATACATTCATAAAGAAGGGGTAAAAGTGGCATGCTCCAGTCATGAGCGAAGACAGAAAGAGATCACACAACCCGAGAGCTCAGGACAGAAAGAAGAGCTACCCTGCAGAGTAATGGAATTCAGAAGCAAAACAAAACAGCCTTCTCTGTATTTCCATGGCAAACTATGCATCTCCGGATTACCAGAAAGTACCACCACATTCAACAGCCTCAAACAAAATCCCTAGAGATCTCTAGTCCTACTACTCAATTACTGTGTTATGCCAGCATCCTCGATGTCTAAAAAACTCTTATTTCAGCCTCCCTCCAGAAGTCAGCCAGCATCCTTCCAGTGACTATACTATTGCCCAACCTCCAGGTGGAGTCACCTGTTCCCCTTTCGGTGTGAGTATGTGTCTGTATGTCTCTTTAAGTTCCCTAAAGTAAACGTGGCTTCCCAGGCAGCTCAGTGGTAAAGAATCTACCTGCCAAGCAGGAGACACATGTTTGATCCCTGGGTCAGGAAGATCCCCTGGAGAAGGAAATGACAAGTCACTCTGGTATTCTCGCCTGGAAATTTTCATGGACAGAGGAGCCTGGCATGGGGTTGCAAAGAATCAGACATGACTTCATGACTAAACAGCAAAGTAAAGGCACAGTGAAGAAAGGAGAAGTGTTTCGTAGGTAGAAAGTCCCAATACAACAGGACAAAAGGTTAAGACCGTTTACAATACACTCTCAACATCAGGAGTGATGCCAAACTTTGTTTCCTGTTCCATCTTCTTAGGGGTATTGTATATTGGTATGGTTATGATGTCCTAAATGAATTGAGCACTTTCTCAAAAGTGTCACCTGATAAACGCATTCTCCACCAGATGTTTCTCATCAGCAGTTATGGATGCTATTTTTAGCCAGGGCTGTTAGTTTTATCTTTCCAAGTAGGACTGTTGCCTCAGCTCCTTTTATTTTACTTTGCTTCCATTTTTTTTAAGGCTCATTTCAAAAAAATTTCTAAAGAAGCTTTCAGCAAATTTCAATGCTCTTTCTTCCTAGTCACCTAAATAGAACAGGCCAGAGAATGTAGCCTTTAGACGTCCTCTTAAAGGTTAGTACTTGATTTGCTGAAAACAATCTCAACTATAGTGATTTAAAGTAAAATAATCCAAATAATTCAAGGATTGACTATTTTTATTTTAAAAGGGAACAAACAAGTGATCTACAGGCAAAAGTCTGAAATACAAAGTTTCTGATGGAGATGAAATTTACCTTCCATAGCAAAGGTGTGCTAACTCCAAAGAATAGTTTTGTTCTATCCCCTCCCATAAAATATTGTAAGTGACAGAGGGTGACAGCAGGTGTGCAGGACATTTTCCATTTTCCTTTCCAGATTCACTTTCCAACATTCTGTGCTTGAGCCCAGGCTGTTCAGGGCTGGAGGAAGAGCCTTCCTGGCCCACAACCTGCAGCTGGGTTTGGCCGATGAAAGGCCTCAGCAGGATACATGAGGCAATAGGAGGCAAGTTCTGGGTATTTATCTTCCAGGCTCCTTTCCTACTGGGTCTCCTCTGATTGGCTGCATCCCAAATGAAGTCCACAACTGCCGGGCAGATTTGTCTTTTCAAACAATGTTTATTTATCTATTTATTGCCTGCACTAGGTCTTCGTTGCTAGCACAGGGGCTTTCTCTAGTTGCGGAGAGCGGGGGGCTCCTCTCTAGTTTTGCTGTGTGGGCTTCTTATTGTGGGGCCTTCTCTTATTGGTGAACATAGGCTCGCGGCCACCCAGACTTCAGTAGCTGCACTGCATGGGCTCAGCAGTGGTGGTGCATGGGCTTAGGTGCCCCACAGCATGCGGGATCTTCCTAGGCGGCCAGGGATTGAAAGAACCCATGTCCTCTGCATTAGCAGGCAGATTCTTCACTACTGGACAGCCAGGGAAGCCCCTCCCCACCCCCAAATTGGTCTTACAAGTTCCCTCTTCTTATTCCTGCACCTGATTCCTGCCCTTGCTCTGTGAGGTGTAGACACCGCATTGTCTTTGGCCCTTGGGTATTTCATCATCCTTATTGTTCCCTTCCATTTTGTAAATACCTCCTTCTTTAAACTTACCTAAATTTCCCCATTTGAATTTTCCACATGCTTCCTGCTGGTGCCCTGACTGATACTAACAAAGTGGACCTTAGTTATACTAATTCATTCATTCACTTACTCATTCATCTAATCCTTTATTGATTTATTTATTCAACACATACGGAGTATGTACTCTGGGCTCTGTGCACTACGCTAGTGTCTTAGGGAAATAAACATTGTGCAAAAAAACCCCAGCAGGTTATCTCCACCCTGATGGAGCTTAGGTCTATTCAGGGGAGACAGACACTATCTGAAAGAAGCAACTGAATTAGGATATGTTAGGAAGTGGAAAGTGTTATGAAGATTTATGGAGGGAAAAGAGTAGGAAGTGTGTGTGTGGGAAGGGACAGGGTGTGATTTTAGATCATGCGGTTAGGGAAGGTTTCACTGAGAAGGTGGCATTTGGTTAAAAATTTAGGAGAAGAGAAAAAAAAAAAGTAGACATTTGAGGGAAGCATTCTAGGCTGAGGGAATTGCAGCTGCAAAGGCCTGAAGGCAGGGAATTCATGGATGTTTGAGTACAGTGTGGCTGGAATAAAATGAGAGAGCAGGAGCATCCTGGGAGATGAGTTCAGGGAGAGGAGGGGAGGTCAGAAGGCACAGGGCAGATAAACCAGAAGAGGAACTGGCCTCCATTGGAGTAAGTCAGGGAGCCTTTGGAAATTACTGAGCAGAAGAATGATATCTGAAGCTTGTTTTAAGATGATTATTCTGGAACTTGTACTGAGAACAGGTGTTAAAGGAGTGAGTGTGGAATCAGGGAAACCAATGAGGATACTGTTGCAATAACTAAGTGGAGAGGTTTTGGTAGCTTGGAGTAGGGAGGGAGCAGAGGAGAGAAGAAGTGGTCAGCTTCTGCATACACCCTGAAAAAAACAACCAATAGATTTACTGATTGGATACTGCGTGTTGTCCAGGCTGAACATCTGCATCTCCCTAAAACTCATATTTTGAAATCCTAACCCCAATGTAATGGTGTTGGTAGGTGATTAAGTATGGAGGGTGGAGGCTTCATGAACGGGATTAGTGCCCTTATACCAGACACCCCTGAGAGCTCCCTGACCCCTTCTACCATATAAGGACACAGGCAGAAGATGGACATCTGTCAACCAGGAAGCATGCTCTCGCCAGACACCGAATCTACCATGATCTCAAAATTCTTAGTGACCAGAACTATAAGAAATAAATTTCTGTTGTTTATAAGCCATTCAATCTATGGTCATTTCTTACAAGCAACCAGACTGAACTAAGACAGTGGATAAGCGAGTGCATTCCAGAATAACCCCGGGGGTTTTAGATGAAGAAAACAGGAGAGAGGGCAGTGGTTAATGGAGGCAGAGGAGACCGTAGAAGGAGAAGAGTTGGGAATGAAGAACTGGATTTCAAGTTTGGGCCTAGTAAGCTTGAAACGTCTATTAGACATTCATGTGCAAAATTTGCAAAGGTAATCGGATATACGTCTGGAATCCAGAGGAAATTCCCAGGTAGAAAGTATAGATATGGCTGTCATTAGCTTTTACATGGTTTGGGGGACCATACAAGTGAATTTATCCGAGGAATTCTCAATAGAGAAGTCTAAACAATGAATTTTGGGGTACTCCAACAGCAAGATATTATGAAGATGGGGAGGAATTGGTAGTAGAGACTGAGAAAGAGAGTCTAGTGAACTAAAAGGAAAACTGGATACTATGAAATCTTAGAAACCAAGAGAACACAGTGTTTCAAGAAAGAGAGTGCTTAACTGTGTCAATTGTTTCTTACATTACAAGACAAACAATGAGAATTGTCTATTGGGTTTAGTAACATGGGAGTCATTGAAATGAGCTCCAGACTACAATGTGTGAGCCTATTGCCAGTACAGATTCTTGCTCTTCTGCTAGTATTGACAATCTAAGAGACTATACTGTGAACCACCTGTGGGGGGGAACTATACATGATCTCTAGTAGTTGAGGGCGAACTCTGGCTGATAACAACAAAGCTGAAGCTCTCACTCCTACAGTTTCAAGGAGCTAAATCCTGCCAACAATCTCAGTGTAGCCTGGAAGCTGATTCTTCTCCAGTCAAGCCAGGGGTGAGCTAACCTTTACCAGAAAGGCATGGGTCATGTCTGCAGTCCCAGAATGTCGAGAGAAATCTAGACATTCAAAATTTTCAAATGCCCATATGTTCCCATTTCATCTCAGAGTCACATTACTTACCAATCAAGGCCTTAACCTTGGCATAATAGACTTGCCAGGTTTCAGAATTAAATCTTATATGATACTCCACTACCAATTTAGTCCTGGACCTGATCTTTAGCTTTCTTTTTTCTCTTGCTGCAGCAGATGAGCTTTGCATGCTGCCAAAGCAGCTTTCACTGTTTGCCTTAAATTGATGATTTATTACCCTTGGCCTTTCATTATCTTTCTACCATGCTTAACAACCTCCAGTAACAGCTCTTCAATTCTATATTCTTATAATTAGTATTTCCTATAGCTCTGAAGGCTTGAGACACTGTGTCTTTCCGGGTATTCTTTTCCATGGGTATACCCCGTCAAAGGCAGTATAACCATCTTAGCATGGCAACATGCTCAGGACCCGTCATAATTCCATTTCCCACTGTGATGCTGTCCTTCATGCCAACTTGGAGACTGATGCTGCAATTCCAAAAGCTGACTGTAGAATCTGCCCTCTAGGGTCACTTATCATACTGTCTGTTTACATTTCCTTCTCTGCTAAGCTGACTCTGAGATAAAGATGTGTGCTGGTGTTTTCCGTGGTCGCATTGGAGGCAAGGGGAGCAGGGCAAAAGGGGAAGTTGTGCAAAGCATTTATAACAGAGCAGAGTCCTTAGCTAATCTCACTGGGACAACAGAGTTGGGATGGCCATTCAGAGATGTCGCTGACTGAGGCAAAAAAAAAAAATCCTGGATCTTTGCACCCCTACATCAGTCAGTCATTGGAGGTAAAACCCTGGTGAAGTGAAGTTGCTCAGTTATGTCCGACTCTTTGTGACCCCATGGACTGTAGCCCACTAGGCTCCTCAGTCCATGGAATTTTCCAGGCAAGATTATTGGAGTGGGTTGCCATTTCCTTCTTCAGCGGATCTTCCCAACCCAGGGATCGAACCTGGGTCTCCTGCACGGCAGGCAGACGCTTTACCCCTGGGGAAAAGGTATAATCTTGGTCAAGTCAGCTCTCTCTGGTAGAGGGCAATTCCTGTGAGGAACAACTCAACTGTGAGCCAAGAATAGCCAGCCACATTAGCAGCTAGGCAACCAGATGCTTGTGCCCTGAAGCAGCGATCTGGACACGGCACTAGAGCAGAAAAAGGTGATGCTGGAGAGTGAGGTAGCTCAGAGAGACCACGGAATTCAGACAGGTGATGAGGTGGTATATCAGAGGATCATAGATCCTAATGATGTCTGTGGATTGTTGGAGTCAACGAACAGAAGTAACAGACTACAGTAACAGGAGATGGCATTGGGAGTGTGGGATGATTGTAATTGAGATTTTGAAAAGCTTCATGCTCAGAACCTTACACGACCATTTATTCTAAAGATTGAGTCACTCAATCAGAAAGTCTGCTCATATATCAAACTACTTGCCAAATGAAAGCTTACCTATATATACCAGTGTACAGTACTATTAGAATTGTGTGCATTTAAACATGCCCACATATACAATCTTAAGAGTGTGGAAGGTTACAATCATCTTTGCTCCAGTTCTGGTGACAAATTACATTGAAAACTTTGGTGATCACTAGTTTGGCAGTTTTCAAATTATCTCAGCGGAAATAAATGGTGTTTTTCCATCAAAAGCAACTATCACTGTTTTTCCCCAAATCTAGTTAAAAAATGGATATTAAACCACAAGTAACCAAATATTCTTATTTGTCTATACGACAAAAGCCAATTCTCTTACTTCCTGGTCTCTGAAACTCTATCACAATTGAAATGTAGAGTTTCCTTGGCAAGGAAAGTTTTTTTTTTTTTTTAATTGAAGTTAGGCTGATTTGCAATGTACTAATTTCAGGTGTACAGCAAAGTGATTCAGATGCACACACATAAATGTAGACTTTTATAAAAGCAAAAATAAACAAATGGGATCTAATTAAAATTAAAAGCTTTTGCACAACAAAGGAAAATATAAGCAAGGTGAAAAGACAGCCTTCTGAATGGGAGAAAATAATAGCAAATGAAGCAACTGACAAACAACTAATCTCAAAAATATACAAGCAACTTATGCAACTCAATTCCAGAAAAATAAACAACCCAATCAAAAAATGGGCCAAAGAACTAAATAGACATTTCTCCAAAGAAGACATACAGATGGCTAACAAACACATGAAAAGATGCTCAACATCACTCATTATTAGAGAAATGCAAATCAAAACCACAATGAGGTACCACTTCACACCAGTCGGAATGTCTGCGGTCCAAAAATCTGCAATCAATAAATGCTGGAGAGGGTGTGGAGAAAAGGGAACTCTCCTACACTGTTGGTGGGAATGCCAACTAGTACAACCACTATGGAAAAGAGTGTGGAGATTCCTTAAAAAATTGCAAATAGAACTGCCATATGACCCAGCAATCCTACTGCTGGGCATACCCACTGAGGAAACCAGAATTGAAAGAGACACATGTACCCCAATGTTCATCGCAGCACTGTTTATAATAGCCAGGACATGGAAACAACCTAGATGTCCATCAGCAGATGAGTGGATCTGAAAGCTGTGGTACATATATACAATGGAGTATTACTCAGCTGTTAAAAAGAATACATTTGAATCAGTTCTGATGAGATGGATGAAACTGGAGCCGATTATACAGAGTGAAGTAAGCCAGAAAGAAAAACACCAATACAGTATACTAACACATATATATGGAATTTAGAAAAATGGCAATGATGACCCTGTATGCAAAACAGCAAAAAAGACACAGATGTGTATAGCGGACTTTTGAACTCAGAGGGAGAGGGAGAGGGTGGGATGATTTGGGAGAATGGCATTACACGTATACTATCATGTAAGAATCGAATCACCAGTCTATGTCCAATGCAGGATACAGCATGCTTGGGACTGGTGCACGGGGATGACCCAGAGGGATGTTGTGGGGAGGGAGGTGGGGGGGGGGGTTCATGTTTGGGATCGCATGTACAGCCGTGGTGGATTCATGTCAATGTATGGCAAAACCAATACAGTATTGTAAAGTAAAATAAAGTAAAAATAAAAAGTTAAAAACAAAAAACAAACAAAAAGAATGTAGACTTTTTCAGATTCTTTTCAGAAATATAGATATGTATAGTATGTATACATACACACACACATACTTCTTCACATTCTTTTATAGGTTATTACAAAACATTGGATATAGTTCTGTGTGCTATATAGTAGGTCCTTGTTGGTTATATTTTTTATATATAGACGTGTGTATAGTTAATCCCAAACTCCTAATTTATCCTCTCTCTGTCTCCTTTGGTAACCATAAGTTTAATTTCTATGTCTGTGGGTCTGTTTCTGTTTTTTCTTTTATTTAATATTAAGCTCATTTGTAATATTTTTTTAGATTTGACATGTAAACAGTATCATATATTTTGTCTTTCTCTGTCTAGCTTAATTTACTCAGTATTATAATCTCTAGGATCATGGCAAGGAAAGCTTTGCACAAGAAATAGAAGTTTGTAGACTTCACATGCCAAAGAAAAGTCTGCAGACTTTTAAATTCCAATTAGAATATGCTTCATTGGGAACTTCAATTTTTCATCCATTCCCAGCAGAAACTCACCATCCTCCACTAAATTTTGAAGGCTGCCGGAGTAATTCAGGATGAAATGGCTACCAGCATACAGACATGAGGCAATGATGTGAACTTAATCAAAATTAGAGATTGAAAAGGATATTTGAACTATTCCTTCCTGCTGCTGCTGCTGCTAAGTCACGTCAGTTGTGTCCGACTCTGTGTGACCCCAGAGATGGCTGCCCACCAGGCTCCCCCATCCCTGGGATTCTCCAGGTAAGAACACTGGAGTGGGTTGCCATTTTCTTCTCCAATGCATGAAAGTGAAAAGTGAAAGTGAAGTAGCTCAGTCGTGTCCAACTCTTAGCGACCCCATGGACTGCAGCCCACCAGGCTCCTCTGTCCATGGGATTTTCCAGGCAAGAGTACTGGAGTGGGGTGCCATTGCCTTATCTGATTCCTTCCTGAGGGGTAGATATTTCCGACAGCCCAATAAACTTTTATTTAAAAAATTCTACCTCTGATTCTATGACTGTACTTACACATGCAGGCATTAATTGTATATGAACAACTCTATTCTGGATAAAACCAGGTAACCAGCAGTCCCCAACCTTTTTGGCACCAGGGACCGTTTTTATGGAAGACAGGTTTTCCATGGATGGGGGGATGGTTGGGGCATGATTCAAGAGCATTGCATTTATTGGATACTTGAATACTATTATTATACCAGCACCACCTCAGATCATTAGGCATTAGATCCGAGAGGTTAGGGGGGACCCCTGACTTGACTCCCACTGCTTGACTTTTTTCAGAGCACCATGAATGCTTTCCCTTAATATTCATGATTGATTTTTCCATTTGTGTTGAGAAAGTACTGTGTATACTAAAGCCAAGGCCCCAAATGGCATGAACAGGAAGGGCAGATAATCTCACAAATGTGTGTAGAATACTGAGTAGACAAGAGGGATAAAAAGAGAAAGAATTGATAGAAACACAAAGTCAAGAGTGAGAAAATAGAACAAATTAATGATTTGACATCTATTTTATCATCTACTTTTCTGAAAACGCTGTTCACATTCCTGTTTGCTTTTTTTTTTTCATTCTAATCTGACTCTTTCTTTCAGAGTTTTTGAGAGTACTCGACAGAAGATGGTTGGGTGGTTGGGACCAGTATGAATATTCAATCAGATCACTCTTGGGCAGCCTTCAGGATTATCTTTGCTCCTTCTCTCCAGCACAGTTGATAGAATGTTCGAAGGCTATTCAGTAATTTGAATGGAATCTGACTAAACCAGCATAGGAAAGATATTTTTCATGAAAAAAACTGATGCACAATGGACAAAAAGAAACTATAAACCGATCTTGCTTTCATGGAAGAAAGATAAACTTACATATAGTTAGGAAGCTATAAAATCCTAATGAATATTTCCTGTAGCTCCTCCAGAGAGGCCAGGATTGGGAAAAGGGTGAAACTGCATCATTCTAGTTATTGAAAAACTTCAAAAGGAAATACATTACATTATTGACACAATACTTGATAATATTAGTGGTGGATACATGGATTTCCATGTCTATCTTGGAATACATGTATATTATTCCATGTATATTATAATCTTCCTTTTTCTTTATGTTTGCAGTATTTCATAGTAAAATACTGTAGAAGAAACTTGGGGGAAAATTATAATATTAAAGTTGAACTGTATGAAATTTGTCTTCAATTGTGTTTGCCCCAGGAAAATAGCAATTTCCTATGGTTCAAGATAATAGGATAGACACTTGAAATAGCTTCTTCCTAAAACCACTCATGGAACATATTTTTTTTTGAAATTTAGTATTTTAGTTAGTGTGGCCCAAAGAAGGAAAACATGCTTACAAGGTACAGTTCAGTTCAGCTGCTCAGTTGTGTCCGACTCTTTGCAACCCCATGAATTGCAGCACGCCAGGCCTCCCTGTCCATCACCAACTCCCGGAGTTTACCCAAGCTCATGTCCATCGGGTTGGTGATGCCATCCAGCCATCTCATCCTCGGTCGTCCCCTTCTCCTCCTGCCCCCAATCCCTCCCAGCATTAGGGTCTTTTCCAGTGAGTCAACTCTTCACATGAGGTGGCCAAAGTATTGGAGTTTCAGCTTCAGCATCAGTCCTTCCAATGAACACCCAGGACTGGGCTCCTTTAGGATGGACTGGTTGGATCTCCTTGCAGTCCAAGGGACTCTCAAGAGTCTTCTCCAACACCAAAGTTCAAAAGCATCAGTTCTTTGGCACTCAGCTTTCTTCACAGTCCAACTCTCACATCCATACATGAATACTGGAAAAACCATAGCCTTGACTAGATGGACCTTTGTTGGCAAAGTAATGTCTCTGCTTTTTAATATGCTATCTAGGTTTGTCATAACTTTCCTTCCAAGGAGTAAGCGTCTTTTAATTTCATGGCTGCAGTTACCATCTGCAGGGATTTTGGAGCCCAAAAATATAAAATCTGGCACTGTTTCCACTGTTTCCCCATCTATTTCCCATGAAGTGATGGGACCAGATGCCATGATCTTCGTTGTCTGAATGTTGAACTTTAAGCCAACTTTTTCACTCTCCACTTTCACTTTCATCAAGAGGCTTTTTAGTTTCTCTTCACTTTCTATCATAAGGGTGGTGTCATCAGCATCTGAGGTGATTGATATTTCTCCCGGCAATCTTGATTCCAGCTTGTGCTTCCTCCAGCCCAGCGTTTTTCATGATGTACTCTGCATAGAAGTTAAATAAGCAGGGTGACAATATACAGCCTTGACGTACTCCTTTTCCTATTTGGAACCAGTCTGTTGTTCCATGTCCAGTTCTAACTGTTGTTTCCTGACCTGCATACAGGTTTCTCAAGAGGCAGGTCAGGTGGTCTGGTATTCCCATCTCTTTCAGAATTTTCCACAGTTTATTGTGATCCACACAAGGCTCAGTAATAGATAATTATTTCAGAAATAGAGTTTCTTTAGAGTCAATGTTTATTTTGTAACCAGTGATGTTACTAGTGCATCCATATTACAGAAAATCTCATAAAATGTTAATTCTATTCCTGAACATCAATGTAAAATATCAATGTAAAACAAGAAGTGTGGCTTTAATATGATTGCTTTCTTGGGTAAAATTAGGAATTTTTAGGCTATTCTAAACAGAGCAAATGAAAATTATTTGAAGTGTATGAGAAATTGAATGTTGGATTTCTAAACGTCCCAATTTTCTGAACTTGTCACTATGCCGCCTTACATAGCAAGAGAAATTTTGCAGATATGACTAAGGATCTTGAGATGAGGCAATTAGTTGGATTTTCTGGATGAGTCCAAGGTAATCACAAGGGTCTTAATAAGAGGGAGGCAGGAGGGTCAGAGTCAGAGACACCTTTTGGGTGGAAGCAGAGAGAGAAAAGGAGATGTGATGATGAAAGCAGCTGTCAGAGTGATGTGGACCCATGAGATTCTTGAATCTGGAAACGGCAAGGATATAGATTCTCCTCTAGAATCGCCAGAAAGAACACATTCCTGCTGACCCATTTTAGGTTTCTGGCCTCCAAAACTGTAAGAAAATAAATTTGTATTGTTTTAAACCACTAGACTTGTGACAACATGTTATAGTGGCAAGAGAGAATTAATGCAAAGCAATTTTTAAAAGGAAGAATTTCTGGGTTTCCCTGGTGGCTCAGTGGTAAAGAATCTGCCTGCCAATGCAGGAGACACAGGTTTGGTCCCTGGTCCAAGAGGAGGCCACATGCTGTGCAGCAATTAAGCCCATGCACCACTGCTGAGGCTGTGCTCTAGAGTCCGGGAACCACAAGTGCTGAAGACTGTGAGCCCTAGAGCCTGTGCTCTGCCCCGAGAGAAGCCACTGCAGGGAGAAGCCCGGGTACCACAGCCAGGGAGTGGCCCCCCGTTTGCTGCTACCAGAGAAAAGCCCATGCACCAATGGAGACCCAACATGCCAGAAACAAACAGATACATTTATTTTAAAAGAGGAAGAAAGATAAACTTACATACAGTTAGGAAGCTTACCTTTTTAGTTTTCATGCGTTCAGTGGCATATGCACATATTAAAAATATTTCTGTTAGATTCATTTCTGGAAGTTTAGGTTTAAAGTTATCTCAAAGGCCTTTTGAATTAACAAAACTTTCAGTGCTTGTAGCAACCGACTCCAGTATTCTTGCCTGAAAAATATCCCATGGACAGAGGAACCTGGCAGGCTACTGTCCATGGGGTTCCAAAGAGTTGGACATAACTGAGCACTTGTTTTTTTTTTTTTTTTTTCCCAGTGCTTGAATTGAATTTCTTCATCCTTATATACTGCTGAGGATAGCAAATCCAAATATTTGGGTGAGTTTGCTCAGATGTATGAAAAATATTTTTCTCTCTATGGGTTTCTCCCATTGATCTTAGTTTAACCTTTTGATTCTACACTAAATAAGGCCAATATCTATCTTACAGTTTATTTCACTAAAATGTTGGAAGATAACTATTGGGCCCTTCTTCTCTGTAACATCACAAAAATACTTTGATTTACTGGCTCAACAATCATTTCCCCCAGTGTTATTTAGTTATTGGAGTGCATCATATTCAAGAATTTCTCAGTTTCTGAAAACAAATCATGATTGTTCCAAACTTGTCTTGGGTTGCTTTATTCTCCTGTACCACAGATTATTCGTAGGTAGTTATCTAGGCCCGTTCTAACAATGGCACAATATAGGGTACTTCTATTTTGCTCAGTTAAAAAAAATTAAAGCAAAAGAAGAGAAAGTCACCTTTTTGATTTGGACATCAGATCGAAAAGAGGTAACATAGCAGCCATCTTGCAACTTTGAGGGGCCAAACCACAGAATAAAAGGCAGAAATTTGAGGAGAATGGAGCAGAATGATAGAATGAATTTAGGCTTTTGATAATATCATTTAAGAACTGAACTGATATTAAAGCACCAACTTCTAGACTTCTTGGTTTAGGAGATAATAAAACATCATATCATTGTTTTAGTCAGCCTGGTTTGCTATTAAAAATTATCACAGACAGGGTGGCTCAACTCTAAAAACCCATTGTCACATAGTTCTGGAGGCTAGAAGTATGAAACTGGGGGGCCAGCAAGGTTTGGCTCTGGTGAGGTTGCTCTTCCTAGTTTGCAGATGACACCTCTCACTGTGTCTGTAATGTGGTGAAGAGAGAGCAAGTGAGCTCTGGTCTCTTTCTTTTCTTACAAGGACACCAATTCCATCATGAAGCCTCCATCCTTATGACCTCATCCAAATCTGATTACTTCCCAGAGGCCCAACCCCAAGGACCATCACACTTGGGAAAGGTGGGGGGCGGGGAGTGGTTAGGACTCCAACATATGAATTTGGGGGATACAAATATTCAGTCTGTGACAATTCTTACTCTGATACTTTCAGGCAACAGAACCCTAACTCTGACATTTCTACTCCAGTTCCTTCGATACTCTCTATTTAAATTGGGTGCAAAACTTTTCATAGCCTTGGTTAATGTACACTGTTTCTCTTGCATGTATCTATATCTCTTTTCAAGAGTGAGGGAAGGGGCAGAGGCCTTGGTCCAGGTTTAGCCGACAAGACAGAAAGTGAGATTATGTTATCAGTAATTTTAGGTTTTATGGTTTTATTACGGCTTCCCAGTGGCACTAGTGGTAAAGAATCCACCTGCCGATGCAGGAGACATAGGAGTCTCAGGTTTGATCCCTGCATTGGGAAGATCCCCTGGAGGAGGAAATGGCAACCCACTCCAGTATTCTTGCCTGCAGAATTCCATGGACAGAGGAGCCCGGGGGGCAGCAGTCTCTGGGACCGCACAGAGTCGGGCAAGCCTGAGTGACGGAGCATGCACACATCGTTCTACTAGATTATGATTTCACAGTTTCTTCAGAAGCCTCAGCCTTTTGTTGACTCCAAATGAGTCCAGTGATTCTCTAGCATTTGCTAATCTATGTCTCATCTGTGATTAATTATGCAGTTGACTTTAGGGACCCAAGTAGATGATCTTAGTCCTGTTTATTTTAGGCCTTTTGGGTCTTTTGAAGATTTTCTATTGGGTTATAGTATTCTTGAATTTTTATTTAAATTATTCCAAATTTACAAACTCCTAGCCAGTCTCAGATGATCCACAGATGTATTGAATGTCGTTGTTGTTGTTTTTTTTTTTAATCAACTCATTGTAGAAGACAGAGGTTGGTGTGATTCCACATGAATTTCCCTAAAGTCCATAAAGGCTCAGTCATCCAATTGTTTACTAATGTCAATAGCTGCTCAAGAATCCCTTTTAGACTGTGATTCCCTTTAAAGCAGGGACCAGGACTCATTCATCTTTTCCAGGTACTGGGGATGCAGAGAGTCTGGTTCTCAGTAGGAATCCACAGGATATTTGATGAACTGGTCCTCCGCTCTTGCCTGCCTATTAGCAGAGCCTGCGAAGACTTTATAATATATCGGTGCCTCACCTTACTCCAGCAGAATCAGATAGTTTAAGTGTTAGGCCCGGCTACTGATAATTTCACAAAGCTCCTCAGGTAACTACAATGTATTCTTATTTTTCCAAACCACTGACATATTGAATCATTATTCTGTGACTCCGACTCAAATTCTTTTACTATGTCTGTGAATTTATCATATGCTAAGTATACTTTTTGTAATTTTTTTTCCTCCATCACATTTTGTTTTGATTTATAACGCATGTAACTATCTGCCTGTCTTCTTAGATGGTAAATTACTTAGGATCTCAGACCCTAGTTTGCTTTCTGTTACAAAGAGTACAGTATCTTTCATGTAGTAGCTATTCAATAGAGGCTTAAATAGAATGAAAGAATAATGTTTACGAACAAATATTGGAAGTGATTTGCCTGTTCTTGGAAGAGGTCGCTGAATGCTGTGCTGGTTTTATTTTGTTTTCAGTGACAATACGCTCCTTTTGGAATTTATTTCCTTGGTGGTTTTTTAGATGGCCTTCTATTAGAGTTTTTTGTTTTGTTTTTGGCATGTTTGTTAGCTTGTGTCTGCAGGCTCTTGTTAAAATAATGGGGAGAGAGCAGAAACCAGCGCGTATTTGGCAGAGGTATTTTGAAGATAGAAAATTTCACCACACATCTGTCATAGGCATGTTTGGTGTTCATGTAGCGGATATTTGATGTAAGGATCAAGATTATGCACTTGCTGTGAAACCTTCTTGGCCACGGAAATTGTGAATATCAGGGTATCTGAAGGCATACAGGAAAGTAAGAAATGCTACAGGAATGTGTCAGAATGCTACAGTGACTTAGAATCGGGCAAATCCAGACAGAAATTTTTTCAGTAATTGAGTCATACATACTTGATACCCTCATTGCTTTCTCTATTTTGTTTTTACTGACTCAAGCATCTGATTATTATGCTTAGATGCTCTTGGATAACCTGACCACGAAATAGGGAGTAAGAAACCTCTACATAATAGTATTTCTGACAATCACTTGAAATTTACCCTCATGTAGGAACCAAAGAAGTTTTCTATATAAAGGGCTTGCTTTGCGTCTATTAAAGAATATGATGTCATCAAGCTTGATTTCCTGGATTCATGCACTGAGAGATTTTATATTTTACCTTAAAAGACCAGAACAATAATGTTGAAATCTCTCTTATCCTAATTTTCCTGATTAAAATTAAGGAATTCAACTAGGTGAGTGACTTTCCAGGGTCATATACCTCCTTAAAACCACTGTTAGAGTTGAATCTGGGTTTTTATGCTTTCTTTCCATCCACATGATTCGGTTGCTTTAGAAAAGAGAACAGATGTTAAAAGGACATATATAATGCTCTGTTAGTTTATGAAATCCTCTTACAATGCTGTACTGAATATCTATATTTTACTACTTTCCCAGATTTGACATTTGATTAACTTTTGAAATTATTGAAAATATCCTTATCCCCAGCATGAAAAATTATATCATACAGTCACTCACATGGACAAGACTCTGTTTCTTTGATTGCTGGGGATTCTATCAAAATTAAGTGGTAGTGGTTTTTTGAATGGCATGCTTTGGGGTCATAGAGTCACGGCAACCTTTGTTTTTCATAAGGTTCACAGACAGAATAAACAGCAAAACAAATTTTTTAAAATCACTATCAGATGATATTTGAGCTTTAATCAATCATAATAAGAAAAGTTGTAATTATTTAGTACAAAGCACATATGTTGGCTGAAAGTTTCATGCCTCTTCCAAATGATATAACAGAAATGAAACAGTGAAAATCTGATTTGAACCAAAGTTATGTTTATCTTGGAGGCAGCATGATTCATTAGAAAGACTAAGAAACTTGAAGCCAAACTGGGCTTCAGGAATCCAATCTGAATACTGTCACTTTCCAGCTATGTGACTTTGGAATAATTTCCTAACTTTTACAAGATCACTTACCTCATCTGCTAGATGAGAATAATGCTGTCAGGGTTATATTTAACATTAAAAGAATATATGTAAAAATACTATGCATGTAGAAGTCACATGTTTCCCCAGAGAGAGTTGAGAGATTCATATTGATTATAAACAACTTCCAGGAAAACAGCTAACATCAGGTTCTGATAAGATCTATGCAGTTTCCATGAATGTCTTACATTCAGCGGGCCCAAGAATTAATTTGCTCAGCAAAACAGTGGTTTCTTCATGCCCAATCAAAAGTTGAAAGAATGAGCTGTCTAATTGCAACCTTATCTTTTGCCCTTGCTCATCTTATGTCATAGTAAGGCTTGCTGCCACAACAAACATCTGTGACTGAGAAAGGCAGGGAAAGCATTGGCTAATGCTTTCTAAAGCTTAGTCCTCTTTCCATGAACCTATGTTGACTTAAAACGTATTTTATTTTTAAGAAAGTAGAGGAGAAAACACCTTAAGAATCACTGACATTTCCACAGCGACACCTAACTCAAGCAATATATTCTCTAATATATTCCACCACTACTTATGATGGAGTTACTTAAGTAATCTGAAAATGCACCAAGAGGGAATATCTGAATTTCCTAAGTGTTGGCTCAGTATATGAGAAAGTGAAGCGTTGGTCATTCAGTCGTGTCCAACTCTTTGTGACCCTGTGGACTGCAACCCACCAGGCTCCTCTGTCCATGAATTTCCAGGCAAGAACACTGGAGTGGGTTGCCATTTTCTTCTCCAGAGGATCTTCCTGATCCAAGAATCAAACCAGTGTCTCCTGCATTGGCAAGCAGATTCTTTACCATCTGAGCCACACAGACAGTGACCCTAGAGCCATCTATGCTGGTGAAGAGAGACAGGACTCTAGGAAAGTTCAAGCCGCGGACAAAACTTAAAGTTGTATATGCAGTAGAAGAAAACCTCATCTTCCTTTTCTGAACTACTTTTTTTACTATGAAAAATAAAGTAAATATAAAGGCCACATGCCAAAGATTTCTGCTTCTGCCAAGATGGAGCCACAGGAACCAGGTTTACCCTCCTGCCTGAGTCATTCAGGAAATGAACAAAAATATGTGATGAGATGAACATTACAGTTACCTGAGATCATTGCTTGGAAAATGTTTCCAGGCCAAGGTGCTGTAGGAAGAATACAGATGGAGCCTGGGAAAATCCCTGAGTTGAGGAAAGAGATCTGCTAGTCTGGAAAGACCAAAGAAACTGGGGTCCACAGGACAGAGTTTCACAGAGGTAAAAATTGCACAGGAAATAATTTCAAAGAGCTGCAAAGGGTTCATCTCAAGTATTCAGTGGAATACTAATAAAAATTTGTTTGACAAAACTACTTAAGTTTGGGGAAATTCGACCCACCTGGAATGATTAGAAATAATAGAATCTCAAACAGAACCAGAAATAATGCTTACTTTCAGAAGCCAGTTTGGAAAACATCTTCATAATCCCCGAGGCAGTGAGGAAAATACACAAGAGTCTAGCCTCAGTCATGGAGCATAAATTGCCCTATACTAAGCACTGCTCTTAGCCTTATAAATCTTAAAATCAAGACTGAAAGCATCACACCAATTCCAAGGATATTAAATGCATTTTAGAACAAAGCTTTAAAATATTTGTAGAAATGCAAAAACATTCAGCACATAAAATATATGATGTCTGGCTTCTGATAAAAATTCAAGGCATGCAAAGAAGCAGGAAAACATAAAGAGATAAAAATCAAAATCAACCCCATGCAAACACAAATGTTAGAATTAACAAAACAGAACATTAAAAGAGCCATTATAATTTTATTCCATATGTTCAAACAGTTCAGTAGAGTCATGGAAAATACATTTAAGTCCTATAATGGATTTCTAAAGACTGAAAACTTCAATGCATAAGATAAAAAATATGTAAGATAGGATTAATGGCCAATTAGACATCACAGAAGGAAATATTAGTAAATACATAGTGATAGAATATATTAACATTGAAACACAGAAAAGAGAATTATAAAATAAAAAATAAACAGAGCATCCGTTAGCTGTGAGACGACTTCAAGCAGCCTAAGAGGCAGGTAATGAAAGCTCCCTAAAGAGAGACAGGTGGGTTGGTGGATAAGCAAAGAAGAAATAATTGAATAATGAATAACATTTTCTAAATTTTATAAAAGCTATAGACTTACAAATCCAAGAAGCTTAAGTAATGCCCAGATAAGAAACAAGAAAAAACTATATCCGGACTATTAATAGCAAAAACCAGTGAGGTAGAAAAATTATAAAACAAATAAAAGATGTTACATGCAAAGTAATAAAGATATTCACTTGCAAACAGTGTGAGACAACAGCGAATTAATAAATCCCATATCTGGTAAGGGATTAAAATCCACAATATATAAAGAATTCATACAACGCAATAACAAAAATCCCCAAACTGATTTTTTAAAAATGGGCAAGTACCTGAATAACCATTTTCCCTAAGAAGACATAACGATGGTCAACAGACATGAAAAGGTGCTCAACATCTAATCATGAGGGAAATGCAAATAAAACTACCATGAGATATTACCTCACACCTATTAGAGTGGCCTCTTTCAAAAAGTCAGGAACGAAAAAGAGTTGGTGAGGATGTGGAAAAAAGTGAACTGTTATACACCGGTGATGGGAATGTAAATTGGTGCAGCAATAATGAAAAACAGTACGGAAGTTCCTCAAAAGATTAAAAATATAATTACCACATGATCTAGGAGTCTCACTCTTGGGTATATATCAAAATGAAATGAAATCAGTATATTGGAGAGATGTCTGCACTCCCATGTTCATTGAAGGATTATTCACATAACCAAGATATGAAAGCAACCTGTCTGTCAATGGATGAATGGATAAAGCAGATGTGGTATATATACACAGTGAAATATTATTCAGCCAGGAGAAATAAGGACATCCTACCATTTGCAGCCATGTGGATGATCTTGACGGCATTACGTAAGTGAAATAATCCAGACACAGGATGACAAATACTGCATGGTATCACTTATATATGTTTAAAAAGTCAAACTCATAGAAGCAGAGTCGAAGAGTAATTGCAGGAGGTTGGGGCAGGAGTGGTTCGGAGAGGTTGGTAAAAGGATACAAACGCTCAGCTATGATATGAACAAGGTCTGAGGATCCAATGCAAAGAATGGTGACTATAAATGATAACATTGTATTGAATAAAGGAAACTTGCTAAGAGAGTAGAACTTAAATGTTCTCACCAAAAAACAAATGAAAAAATATGAGGTGCTCAATGTGCTAATTAATCAGATGGAAGGAATCCTTTCCCAGTATATATGTATGTCAAGTCACCATGATGTACACTTTAAATATCTTACAATTTTATATGTCAGTCCCTGGGATTTCTTTGGAAGGAATGATGCTAAAGCTGAAACTCCAGTACTTTGGTCACCTCATGTGAAGAGTTGACTCATTGGAAAAGACTCTGATGCTGGGAGGGATTGGGGACAGGAGGAGAAGGGGACGACTGGGGATGAGATGGCTGGATGGCATCACCGACTCGATGGATGTGAGTTTGAGTGAACTCCGGGAGGTGGTGATGGACAGGGAGGCCTGGCATGCTGCGATTCATGGGGTTGCAAAGAGTTGGACACGAGAGAACTGAAACCTCAATAAAGCTGAAATTAATAGCATATACTATAAACCATATAAAATAACTAAAAATGATTTATAATAAGACAACAATGGAGATAAAATGAAAAAAAAAATAATCCAAAGGAGATAGGAACAAAAGGAAAAAGGGAAACAAAGAACAGAGGGGATAAGCAGAAAACAAATAGCAAGATACTAGTTTTAAACTCATGCGTAAAATCACTTTAAACATAAGTGGTCAAATTAAAGGGCAGAGATTATCACATAGAATTTAAAAATGCAAGATCCAACTCCATGCTGTCTAGAAGGAATGTACTTCAAATATAAAGACACAAATAACAATAAAGGATAGAAAAAATATTAACCATTTCAGTTCAGTCGCTCAGTCGTGTCTGACTCTTTGCAACCCCATGAATCGCAGCATGCCAGGCCTCCCTGTTCATCACCAACTCCCGGAGTTCACTCAAACTCATGTCCATCAAGTCGGTGATGCCATCCGGCCATCTCATCCTCTGTCATCCCCTTCTCCTCCTGCCCCCAATCCTTCCCAGCATCAGGGTTTTTTTCCAGTGAGTCAACTCTTCACATGAAGTGGCCAAAGTATTGGAGTTTCGGCTTCAGCATCAGTCCTTCCAATGAACACCCAGGACTGATCTCCTTTAGGATGGACTGGCTGGATCTCCTTGCAGTCCAAGGGGACTCTCAACAATCTTCTCCAACACCACAGTTCAAAAGCATCAATTCTTTGGCACTCAACTTTCTTCACAGTCCAACTCTCACATCCATACATGAATACTGGAAAAACCATAGCCTTGACTAGATGGACCTTTGTTGGCAAAGTAATGTCTCTTCTTTTCAATATGCTATCTAGGTTGGTCTTATGTTTCCTTCCAAGGAGTAAGCGTCTTAATTTCATGGCTGCATTCACCATCTGCAGTGATTCTGGAGCCCAAAAAGATAAAGCCTGACACTGTTTCCACTGTTTCCCCATCTATTTCCCATGAAGCAATGAAACCAGATGCCATGATCTTCGTTTTCTGAATGTTGAGCTTTAAGACAACTTTTTCACTCTCCTCTTTCACTTTCATCAAGAGGCTTTTTAGTTCCTCTTTACTTTCTGCCATAAGGGTGGTGTCATCTGCATATCTGAGGTTATTGATATTTCTCCTGGCAATCTTGATTCCAGCTTGTGCTTCTTTCAGCCCAGCGTTTTTCATGATGTACTCTGCATAGAAGTTAAATAAGCAGGGTGACAATATACAGCCTTGACATACTCCTTTTCCTATTTGGAACCAGTCTGTTGTTCCATGTCAGTTCTAACTGTTGCTTCTTGACCTGCATATAGGCTTCTTAAGAGGCAGGTCAGGTGGTCTGGTATTCCCATCTCTTTCAGAATTTCCCACAGTTAATTGTGATCCACACAGTCAAAGGCTTTACCATTTAAATAGTAATAAAAAAAACTGGAGTGGCCACACTAATACAAAACAAGAAGATTTCAGAGCATAAAATACTTCCAAGAACAAAGTTTATTTCATAATAATAAAGATGTCAATTCTCAAGAAGATATAGTGTTACATGTTTATTCATTGAATAAGTTAGCTCCAAAATATGTAAAGCAAAACCTAACACACCCTTAAGGAGAAAGAGAAAAATTCACAATTACAGCAGGAGATTTTAATACCTCTCCTGATAATTTATCAACCAAGTAGACAAAAAAAAAAAAAAAAATCCATAGAGATGTAGATCTGAACAACTCCATCCACAACTTCATCACATCAGCATATATTTTTCAAGTGTCCAGAAAACATTTATCAAAGTAAACCATAAGCTGGTCAATAAAACAAATCTAAACAAATTTAAAATAATTCAGGTCAAACAAATTACGCACTTTTATCAAAACAGAGTTAAACCACAAATCACAAAAGAAAACTTCTGGACTCTAAAATTCATATGGAACTGCAAAAGATTTAGAGTTGCCAGAATAACTTTAAGAGAAAATAAAGGTAGAAAACTAAAACTGTATGATTTTAAGATTTATTATAAGCCTATGGTAATCATTAAAAAGTGATATTGGTATAAAGATAGGCACATAACCATAGAACAGAATAGACATTTGAAAAATAGACCCATACATATATGGATAGCTAATTTTCAACAAGTTTAAGTGTTAGTTGAAGGAAAGTTACAGGGCTCAAAATAGCCTGGAGTTAAAACTTCCCTCCAGGTCCTCCCCACCATTCTATGCAAAACAAAGAACTCTCTCACCCGAAGAAAAAAGTGGGCTGATTTCTCCCAGCTCCCAGCCGGTCCAGCCCCTGGCTGATTTTCTTATATACTTACTCTTTCCTTGGGTTAGTGCCGCAGCTCACTAATCTGACTGCTGCCCCTTCGTGCCTCATTGAAGGTGATCTGTTCCTGTAAAGCGCTGGTCTCCCTCTGTTTCTGAACCTCGCCTTTCCTAACTCCCTTACCTTACATTAGTCACTCAGTCATGTCCGACTCTTTGCGACCCCATGGACTGTAGCCCACCAGACTCCTCTGTCCATGGGGTCCTCCAGACAAAATATTGAGAGTGGGTTGCCATTTCCTTCCTCACAGGATCTTCCCAACCCTGGATTTGGACCTGTGTCTCCCGCATTCCAGGCAGATTCTTTACCATCTGAGCCACCAGAGAAGGCAGACAAATAATCCAGCAGAGAAACTGTTTTCAACACACAATGCTGACCCTACTGATATCTATATGAAAGGAGAAAAGAAAGAAAGAAAGATAATGGAGAACACTGAATCATACCTCACATCGTGTACAAAAAAGTAACTAAAAATGAATCATAAATCTAGGTATAATACCTAAATGACAGAATTTTTAGAAGAAAACAGAGGAAAATTTTTATGACCTAGGGCTAGGCAAATATTTTTCAGATATGATACCAAAGCCTGATTCATAAAATAATAAGTTTATATAATGGATTGCTTACATACAATTTATAAATTTGACTGTTTATATACAGGGCTTCCCTGGTGGCAGTAAAGTATCTGCCTTCAATGCAGGAGACCTAGGTCAATCCCTGGGTCAGGAAGATCCCCTGGAAATGGATATGGCTACCCACTCCAGTATTCTTGCCTGGAGAAGTCCATGGACAGAGGAGCCTGGTGGGCTATATAGTCCATGGGTTGCAAAGAGTCGGACACAACTGAGCGACTAACACTTTATACTATACTTTTTATGCTGAAGTGCATCAAAATTTAAAGCTTCTGCACTGTGAAAGTCATTGTTTAGAGAATGCAAAGGCAAGCCACAAACTGGGAGAAATATTTGCAAACCACATATGATGAAGGACCTGTAATCAAAATATAATGCATAAAGAACTCTTAAAACTTAATAACATAAACCTGATTATAGAATAGGGGAAAGATATGAACAAATGTTTCAAAGACCACATAGAGCTGGCAAGTAATCTTATGAAAACTTACTAGTGTTTGGGGAAATGCAAATTAGAACCACAGTGATATTTCACTCCTAGAATGGCTTAAAAGCATAGACTGGCTATAGAAAATGCTGGCAATAATGTGGGAGGGTTAGAATTACTATGCATCACTGGCGGTAATGTGAAACAGGATAGCCACTTTGGAAAAGTTAGGTATTTTCTTCAGAAAGGTAGACATATACTTATCATTAATTCAGCCATTCCACTCCTAATTATTTCCCTAAGACAAATGAAAGTACATGTTCACAGCAACTTTATTTGTAATAGACAAAAAACCTGGACATTATTCTGATGTTCATCAACATGTAACTGGATAAACTGTAGTATCTATATATAATGAAATGATAAATGATAAAAAAAGACCTACTGATAACCACAAAACGTGGATGAGTCTCAAAAGTAATTATGCTGAAAGAAGCCAAAGAATATATATAGTATTATTCTATTTATATAAAATTCTAGAAAATTTGAACTAATCTATAGCGATTGCCATCCTCCCATGTTTGCTTGGGGGAAAGCAAGACAGGAAGGGGTAAAGGGAAAGGAAACTTTGTATGGTGGTGGGTATATGTTCATTATCTTGATGTGATCATTATTTCAGGGATTTATACAAAGGTCAAAATTGACCAAATTGTATACTTTAAACATTTGCAGTTCATCTCCAATTAAGCAAGCAAACAAACACAATTAGAAACAACCCACTACGCTACACATGCTCCTTTAACCAAAGAACAAATGCCTGCGCACTACAACAGCATCATCAAGTTTATTTCTGCAGTTATGTTTCTATAGCTATCGCTAGAGAAAGCACATAGACGCTCACAACGGTTTCATATGTTTCATTAAATCTTCAAAATAGATCAATGAGATTCTGAACACCTAGTTTCCAACTCCTTCCCCTATCCTAAATCCCACAAATGTATACAAAATTTGGAAATAAAATATTCCTCTGAGGTGTATCTTTAATTAGCACACAATCAAAGAAAGGTGTGCAAAATCTCCACTCAGGGTCAAGAATGTTTCTAGGTAGAAACATTTGATTGCACTTGAAATGGCAACCTGATTGAATTTCCTAAGGAAAGAATATACCAATTGTGAAGGGATTTGCCACCAACAATAGAAACCTAGGTAAAGGAGCAGTTTTCAGGCCTCCTTTGTCCACGACCACTAAACAGTATCCAGCCCAAGAACTTGACCAATCCAATTCTGAGGGCAACTATATCCTTGGGATGAGGCTAGGTTCATGGATCTAAGTGTATGCACTTAAATATCTAGACTTTAGATAATTAAATATTCTGTATCTTCAGAAAGCACCCTTGGAATAATAATCCAGCTTCTGAAAGACTCTGCCTTCCAGGAGACAGTGGGTAGATCAGAGAATCCCAGTGCCCCGTGGTAGTTATAGTTTCAACTTCAAGGAAACACAGGTTTCAGAAGTTACACCCTCGTCTCTGTGAGCATGGCTAATATGCAGCTTCTCTGGGAAGGCTGTCCTTCTGTCCTTCTCTTTGTCACTGAGCCTGCAAGATGGAGATGGAGAAGGAGGCTTTGTAATATTCATCATGATAATGCAAGTTCGTGGGGACCTGGCTGCAGCTGTCAATTTTCTATGAAAACTTTGATTATATTCCCATTTTCGGATTTCTCCAATTAGGTATTGTTATTAGCCATTTCATAGATGAAAAAACTGAAGCTCAGCGATGTTATTTCTCTTCTTCAAGTTCACCCGGTAGTAAAGGAAGAAGCTTAGGCTCCTACTCAGGACTTCTGACCTTGACTGCAAACTCCCCTTGTTGTTTCCTGCTAATAAAATTTGGTTACTGTTAAGAGATTTAACTTTGTGATACCTGTAGGTGCTGGTAGCAGCCCTGGGGTGGGGGAGCTGATGGTCAGGTGATGGAGGTGGAACAGAGAGGAACCATTTCTTAAAAGGTATCTACAAAACGCACAAAGGCACTAATGTGTTACACTGCCAGCCTAAACCCTGCCTTTCTGATAGCAAGAGCATCCATTGCCAAGATCAAGTTCATAGCATTTATTGACTTGTTCAAACTCTGTGGGTCTCTGCTTTGACTCAGGAATAATGTGTATGCATGTGTGTGCTCCATCTGTTTCATGAATGCAAATAGGCATGACTAGGTGAGTGTTCGTGGTTCTCTTTAGACATGGTTGGTAATTGGAAATGATTCTGCTTCAGCATCAGATGCTGAGCTGGGATCTGATTGGGAATGAGTCCATGCTTCACCGCAGGATAAACCTCAAGGGCTGGGATTATCAGCCTTAGTTTAGCAGCGAGCTCCATTACAGTTCATTATACGTGACCGGATGTTTCAGGGGACCCAGAGGGCCCTGCCAACACATTCAGGATATATCAGCCTGAGTGGCTTATATGTAAAAAGAGAGGAGTGAGGCAATTTTCCCCCCACTGGGCAAAAGTTGAGGTGATTAAAGTTGACGGAGCTAATCTGTTGTTGGGATCAGTATGACAGTTGGTTATTTCTGCATATTTAAGGATGACAGCCTCACCTCAGACTGTCTACTTCCCAAATGGAAGCATCAGCATTTACCTGTCTTGCTTAGTAAAATGCAGTGCACAGATCTACCGTCGACCCGCAGTCCAAGGGGGAGGTGAAGGGGCTGGTATTTCATAAGGAATGAGAACTAGAATGTTAAGGCCTTCAGTAAAAAGAAAACAACTCTCAAAATAATTGGTGACAAATGGTACAGATCAATTTATTTGCAACACAGAAACAGAGACACAGACACAGAGAGCAAACACATGGATACCAAGGGGGCAACGGGGAGGTGAGATGGATTGGCAGGGTGGGACTGACATACACACACTGCTATGTATAAAACAGATAACTAATGAGAGCCAGCTATGGAGGAGCCTGGTGGGCTGCAGTCCGTGGGGTCGCTAAGTCAGACATGACTGAGCAACTTCACTTTCACTTTTCACTTTCATGCATTGGAGAAGGAAATGGCAACCCACTCCAGTGTTCTTGCCTGGAGGATCTCAGGGGCATGGGGAGCCTGGTGGGCTGCCACCTATGGGGTCACAAAGAGTCGGACACGACTGAAGTGACTTCGCAATAGCAATAAAAGGAGAAGGCGATGGCAACCCACTCCAGTACTCTTGCCTGGCAAATTCCATGGGCAGAGGAGCCTGGTGGGCTGTAGTCCATGGGGTCGCTAGGAGTCAGACACGACTGAGCGACTTCATTTTCACTTTTTATGCATTGGAGAAGGAAATGGCAACCCACTCCAATATTCTTGCCTGGAGGATCCCAGGGACAGGGGAGCCTGGTGGGCTGCCATCTATGGGGTTGCACAGAGTTGGACATGACTGAAGCAACTTAGCAGCAGCAAAAAAAAAATTTGGTCTTTATTATGTAATTAGGGTCCAAATTCCTTGAGGGCAAGAATTGCATTCTTTTTTTTTTTTTAGTTTTGTGCCACAGAAGAGTAACTGGCATATAGTAGGTACTCAAAAAATATTTATAGTATTTCACTGAATCATGATTTCTAAAAGAAAGCCAAATCACAATTTAGAGTTGTAAGAATTTTGTTCCATTGATTTGTTTCAGTATTTCCTGATTCAATCCCACCCCCCTGTGATTCATTACCCTCAGGGTTGATTTACAATGGAAAGCTTGTTCTGGGTGGCTCTGTCTACTTATGCACATTTATTTGTAATATATTTTATTTATATAAATCTATATATTAATTCATATTTATTTATATTGCATTTTTAATATAAAGTATAAATGAAGCAGTGCCAATCAAAAAGGAAGTCTGTCTTAGGAGGATATTATGGTGGAAATAATTTCTAGTTTCTCAAGAAGCCTAGCAGAGTATGCAACAATTACATGTGAGCTGAATTAGTTTTAATTTTACTTATTTAGCTTTTGGCTGTGCTGGGTTTTCACTGCTGCACAGGCTTTCCTCTGGTTGCAGGAAGCAGGGGCTACTCTCTAGTTGTGGTGTATGGGCTTCTAACTGTGGTGGCTCAGCTGGTAAAGCATCCTCCTGCAATGCGGGAGACCTGGGTTTGATCCCTAGGTTGGGAAGATCCCCCGGGGAAGGGAATGACAACCCACTCCAGCATTCTGGCCTGGAGAATTCCACGGACTGTATAGTCCATGGGGTCACAAAGAGGAGGACACGACTGAGCCCCTTTCACTTGCACTCTTGCTGCAGAGCAGAGGCTCCCGCATGCACAGCCTTCAGTAGTCGTAGCACATGGGCTTAGCAGTTGCGACCCTCGGGCTCTAGAGCACAGGCTCAGTGGCTGTGGCGCGTGGGTTTTGCCTGTGGCACGTGGGATCTTCTCAGATCAGGGATGGAACCCATGTCTCCTGCACTGGCAGGTGGATTGTAATCCACCGAGTCACGAGGGAAGGCCTGAACTTGTTCTAAATATTTAAGACCATACTGCTGGGTCTCCAGACTTTGGCTTTATTTCAAAATTCTGTAAAATATACAAATAAAATAAAGTGTCCTAGCCTTAATGATTTGGCTTAGATTTTGTACATATCTATTAGTTTTTTATAGATTTATTATTATTATATTTTATGCCATTTTTTACAACATTTTGGTATCACAGTTAATTTGATAATTTAACAATTCTTACAAGGTGAGTTATTTTACTTGAGCATTTATCTTCTCATATTTTTATATTCTTGAACTGATTATAACTATTATATGTTATATAAATACATTACACTATAATTATGTTGAATCTATGTGACTATATCATTTTGTCATAAAGTATTTACAAATTAAGTCACTTGTGATATCTTAAATAATGATATTATTTGTGATATATGTGCACAAGTGTATGTAATACATAAGTATATTCAACTTTAACAATTTAATCTGTAAGAACTAATGACATGGGCATTGTTATAAAACTTTGAATATGGGATTTCATTGACAAAGAATACTTAACTAAAATTAAAGTATATGGAAAAACTATAACATTTGCCTGATACTTCAGAGATAGAGAAGGCTAGTTCATTTTTGATTCTGTGCTGATAGTAGCTAATAGCTTTGAGTCTAGGATTGAATTGTTGAAAAGTGAAAGGAATGTATCAGGTGTTTCAACACACATATTTTCACCTGTAAGCAACACAAATTTCTGAAAAAGGCAAGTCGTAACTTGTCTTCAAATTAATTCATCCATCAATACATTTATCAATGCCAACTATGTATTCAATAGAATTCATTATGGTAGGCAGAAAGGAAAACACAAAAATAAATGGCATATTACCTGTCCTTACAGAGCTAATAGTTAATTTGGGGAAAAGAAGTTCAAGTACGTACTTTTTTGTTCTGTTTTACACTACCACGTAGAATGTGTTGATGGCTATAATTAAGGTTAAAACACAAACCTTAACTCAAGAGACTTATGGTATAGTAGTAAAGACAAAGCAAGCATATAAACATATTTAGTGATGGAGTATGGCATTTATTATTAAAAAGATCTAAATAAAGTGCTATGGAATTTGAAAAGTGAACATGTGTAATATCAGTGGTTTCATTGACCAGGTGGCCTTTCAAATAAAGTTTGACAGACATGAAATACCAACAGCTTTCTAGTTACATTCAATTTGTGTAAGACACCTAGGAGAGTTTGACAGTCTATCAATTTCTGTTAATAATTATAATTCCAGATAGCTCAGGGGAGAAGTCATGACAGAATGTGCTATGGGTGTCTGTGTGTGAGACGTGGAGAAATGTGACATTATAGGATATTGATAGACGAGGTCTACTTTTTTCGAGCAAAGACTCGAACATGACTGAGCGTGCACACACACACACACATAGACTCCACATGTCTACAATCACACTCTTGATCCCCCCTTTAGTCCTGGCGGTGGTGGTTCAGTAGTTAAGTCATGTTGATTCTTCGTGACCCCATGGACTATAGCCCGCCAGGCTCCTCTGTCCATGGGATTTTCCAGGCAAGAATACTGGAGTGGGTTGCCTTTTTGCTAAGTATCTTCTTTCTGGTATATTGTAATTTTTTTCTTTGGCTGGGGAGGACCAGCCAAAATGGGCTGTACTGAAGAAAAATAAAATTTACAGGGCCAAGATAGTCAGAAAAAAGGCACAGAGCCTCCAGTCTCTCACCATGTCATGAAGAGGTGAGCTAAATGCCAGAGCGTAGTGGGTCTCAGTAGAGAGAACATACGCCTGACAATTCCTCTCTTTATACGGTGGACATGAAGGAACTGTCTTGTCAGTGGGGGCTACACAAGCTGTGGAGCAATAGGCCATTTGGATTTGGGGTGCCATTGGTTCTCAGGAGTTGTCTAGGATGGTCAGCTGCCCAAGGAATGTTACCGACACCAGTCTCATGAGAACCTTGTTTGAGTGCAGCCCCCTATTTTCTAAGAGAAGGGGGAGCCCTCAGCCCCAGCTAGCTCATTCCCCATGCAACCCTCAGACATGTCCAACTCTTTTGTGACCCCATCGACTACAGCTGCCAGGCTCCTTTGTCCATGGAACTCTCCAGGCAAGAATACTGGAGTGAGTTGTCATTCCCTTCTCCAGGAGATCTTCCCAACCCAGGGATTGAACCTGAGTTTCCTGCATTGCAGGCAAATACCTTACTGTCTGAGCTACACCAGAGAAGCCCTCCAGACAACCCAGAATGAACTATTACGGTCATAATCTGACAGTTCTGCTCATTTTGTGCAGGGGCTACTGCAGTGGCCTAGACTGGGTGTTGGCAAACTTTTTCTGCAAAGGGCCAAATAGAAAAGAATTTTGGCTTTGTTAAGCTGTATGGTTTCTGTCACAACTAAATAATTCTGCTCTTAAAGCAGCCAAAGACAGTATGTAGACAGTATGTAAACAAATGAGTGTATCTGTGTTCAATGAAACTGCATTTACAAAATTAGGAGGTGGGCCAGGTTTAGCCCATGGGCTGGAGTTCTCTGATCTATGCTCCAGGAAGAGATTATGCCTTTTTGTGTCCTTGAAGTTTGGTGCGGTCACATGACATTGCTTTGGTCAATGGGGTATGAGAAGAAATGACATGCGCCACTTCCAACTTTAAGTATTTAAGAGCTATTGTAAAATTTATTGCATTCCTTTCCATCTTACCAAAGAAATCCCTGTTTCAGATGGTGGAGGAGTCATCAAGTTAGTTTCCTGTGTGAATATGTCATGGAACAGAGCTGCTATTTCACCGGGAATGGCCATGTGGTGTAAACGAGAACTGAATCAATCTTTTAATTTTTTGGAGATGCACTTCACATACCATAAAATTAATTCAGTGGTTTTTAGTAGATTCAGGGTTGTGTAACAGTCACCACAATACACTGTCAGAACATTTTCAATACCTGCAAACAAACTCCATATACATCAGCAGTTATTTCCTGTTTCCACTTGCCTGAATCCCTACCTCCAACTCCAGGTGACCAATAACCTATTTTCTATCTTAGACCTCTGTTCCCTACATCATTAATAAATGGAAAATGCTTGTTTTTGAAGCATAACTCACCTGATAGGTTCATTGGTCTTCTTCTAGTGTTATCTTTATAAATGGCACCCATCACCACAAAAATCAGAAACAGAGAAGTTACTCATGATACTACTTAACCTCATTCCCCAGTCCAGCTAAAGTATAGCTCCTATGAACTGTATTTTCTGGATATTTCTTGAATTTGTCTATTTCTCTCCCTCTCCACTGCTACCACTACAGTTCAAGATACTGCCTTCACTTTCTTGTACTTTTGCTAGTGTTTTAAAATTCGTGACAGATATTAAACTTCAGGATTTAGAATGAGAAATCAAGATTCTTGGGAATTCTTTGGGAATCTTGAACTCAAAAATTACTCTTTATTTTTCATAACAATTTATGTGTTTTTTGGTAAGGAGGGTGTAATGATATATTTTAGTAATGTTTGCATCTACTTAAAAGTAATGAATGGTTATAATAAAGCATGCATCATTGTTCTTTGATCGGACTGTACTAAAAGTTTCAGAGATTTCCTACAAAAAGTAATAATAAATGCATGCTTTATCATTTTTATAAATGTCACAACATATTGTGACAAGATCCTACATTTCGATAATACATAAAATTGATCTGTTTGATAAAAGACATTTAGTAACAGAAAACATTAAATAAAGGGAATATTGTTACAAATTAAATGCCAAATAAAAATCATTTAGAAGTTGAAATATGAAATAATTAAGTTATTCTTAAAGTGAAATTTAAAAGTAACAAAAGCATTAATTTACCTACTAGCCTAGATATTTGTCTCATGACAAATATTGCAGATGTAGAAAATTTTCTTACATTGTTCACTGGTAGTCAAACATTTAAGAGTTTTCTCAGAAGAATTTTAAGGTGGGTATTGAGGTACATGTTACTTTATATGACCTAATTTTCTTTAATCAACATTCTGTTGCTTGCTCCAGTTTTGGTTTTGCCATGAAATCCATATTGGTTTTGCTAGTTCAGATTGTAGATTAGTTTCTAATTTTGTACTGAAGTACCTACAACAATATCCTCTTCTCTTTATATAGGCTCTGTTAACGTCCTTACGCTGAACTGTAACCCACAGTAAACTTCAAACACTAGAAAACACTAGTGAATAATTTATTGCAAAGTGTTAAAATAACATGACTTTAGACCTCCTAGTAAGCTTAATACTACTACTTGGAATCATGTGTCAAAATTGCCAAGTTAAGGATTTTGCATCAGAATCTTGTTATTTTTTCAGAACATCAAACATAGGATTTGCACGAAGTATACTATATGAGTAAATGTATTAACTGTTTCTATTTGTAAGAACAACTCCCTCTTCTCAGCATACAGGGCCACAGATACATGTTTGCAATGTGACCAGAGCTACAAGCCAAGAACGGTGGATTAGGTCTTGACCACGTCTCTCCTGTCTTCCTGACTCAGCTCCTTCCACTCTTGCCTGTCCCTGCCACCATTTCCTGCGCTGGCTTTATCACTTGATGTCAGTGCATTTCTTCAACCCAGCAGTCCCTAGGTGGATCATGGAGCTTTAATTCTATCAGTAGGATTATGTTACTTTTTCCTGTTTTTCTGAACTCTTGACTGATTATTCTTGGGATTCAGAAAATACAAATGTCCTGAGAAATTCCCATATGGACATCCTAACTCTTACAGTAGTCTCTCTGTATCCTTTCTACCTCACCTTTCATCCTTTATCATATCAGATTTTCTAAAAACACAAACCTGGTGGGGGCATTCTCATCCTGAAATGTCTTTAGTGGCTTCTCCATTGCTCTTAGGCTAAAAAAAACCCATACCCTTCAAATGGTCTGAATGGCACCTGCAACCCTCTCTGGGCTCTTCTTACACATTCTTTGTTTCACCATCTGTGTTACACTTGAACTACCAAGGGCTCCTTTTAAATCTGTGCTCTTCCCTTAGCGGGACTTCTGCGTGTACTGTTTCCTGCATCTGAAAATCCTTCTCCGTACTCATCCTTCTGATCTCAGTTCAAACGACATTTCTTTAAGTTTTCTCTACCTCAAGTTATGTCTGGTTTCTTTGTTCAGTGTTCTCTAACTTCTTTCCTACAAAACACTTGGCTCAATTTATAATTAATTCTGCAATCTGTGTGCGGTTATCTGTCAAAGAGCATGCATAGAACATAGAAGGCACTCAGAAGCATATGTTGAATGAATGCTGAATGAGTAAAATCATGGTTCAGGAAGAAGCAGGACAGTATATGTAAACTTTATAGTCTCTGGTGGATCATAGTTTTTTAAAAAAGGTGCCCATAATCACAGTATAATGGAATAGCAGTTATATGCCAAGCACTATGTTAATTTCTGGAATACAAGAGTGGACAAACCGACAACAAAAATCCCCATCCCATTGGAGCTTATGCATTCTCACGGGAGGAAACAAGGAGCAGAACGAGTACGGACACATAATGTGCTAGACGGTGGCAGATACTATGGAGCAAAAGAAATGATGCAGGCGGACCATTCTCAGGGCGTGGGATTACACAGCTATAACGGATGTCAAGTAAAGCCTCACTGAAGCTGACAAGTGTGCGAAGACCTGACAAAGAAGGACATAAATAACCAACTATACTTCAAGAAAAGTTAAAATAAAAATAGAAAGGGACAAAGAGAGTGAAAGGACTATTAAATTCTGTGATTTCACAGCCAGTCACGTGCTGGAGTGTCAGGAGAGCATGGGTACTCAGTAAGGGAGGCTCACTGGATGGGGGACTGTTCAGTTCAGCTGAGTGGCTCAATCGTATCCAACTCTGCGACCCCATGGACTGCAGCACGTCAGGCTTCCCTGTCCATCACCAACTCCCGGAGTTTACTCAAACTCATGTCCATCGCGTTGGTGCTGCCATCCAACCATCTCATCCTCTGTCGTCCCTTTCTCCTCCCGCCTTCAATCTTTCTCAGCATCAGGGTCTTTTCCAATGTGTCGGTTCTTTGCATCAGGTGGCCAAAGTGTTGGAGTTTCAGTTTCAGCATCTGTCCTTCCAGTGAAGTTTCAGGACTGATTTCCTTTAGGATGGACTGGTTGGATCTCCTTGCAGTCCAAGGGACTCTCAAGAGTCTTCTCCAACACCACAATTCAAAAGCATCAATTCTTTGGCGCTCAGCTTTCTTTATAGTCCCCAACTCACATCCATACATGACTACTGGAAAAACCATAGCTTTGACTAGATGGACCTTTGTTGGCAAAGTAATGTCTCTGCTTTTTAATATGCTGTCTAGGTTGGGCAGCAGGTTTATGGAGAAGGGTCATTCCACAGTAAATATATCTTGTTGCTGTTCAGTTGCTCAGTTATACCTGACTCTTTGAGACTCCATGGACTGCAGCATGCCAGGCTTCCCTGTGCTTCACTATCTCCTGGAGTTTGCTCAAATTCATGTCCATTGAGTAGATGATGGCATCCGACCATCTCATCCTCTGTTGCCCTCTTCTCCTCCTGCTCTCAATCTTTCCCAGCAACAGGGTCCTTTCCAATTGGCCATTAGAACTACTAGGGATGACAATTAACAGTTACATATGCAGCCTACCTTCGATCTACAATTACCCCATTTGGTTTGTGTTACTTACCCTCATTTTAAGGAGAAGGAAAGTCAAACATAACATTTTAGTAACTGATCAAATTCATTCGGGAGCAGCGGGGGTGGGGTGGGGTGGGGGGGACAGAGTTGGTTATAGACTTTAGGAAAGGCTTACACTTTTTCTTTCAGAGCTGATTTTTTTCTAAAAAGAATAATATTAAAAGGATAAAACTGTAAACTTGATGCTTGACAACTGAATAAGCACAGAAATTTAGGGATATATAAACATTTCTTGTGGAACAGTCACTGAAAATATGTTGCCAGTGCAAGGCCAGCTTTGGCTGGCAGGAAAACAACAGTACAAGTCATTTAGAAAAGGGTACAGTACCATCAATGCCTTTCTGATATTTAACACTTATTTGACTCCTTCAGGAGAATAGAGCAGTGAGAGAGCTTAGAGTGAATGAAAATGTTTTATTCACAAGCAAATGAAATGTCTTGGGCTTAAAGCCAAAAAAAAAAAAAAAAATGTGTTGAATTTTTTCAGATGCCTAAAATTAACTTGCTCCATTTTCTTTCCACCCCCTGTACTCTTCGTCATCTACAAAATGAAAGCTTTTGACCAAATAATCTCTGTTTCTTTCCAGCTCTTAAATTTCATGACTCTATTCAATTTGTTAGGTAAGGGGGAAAAAGAGAGACTGTAAATTTAGTAGAAAAATTCTATCTCATCCAAAAGATAAAATAACATGCCCTTGACTTAGTAATTCTTCACATAAAATAGCTTCCTCATTGTACTTTATCCTTAACATATCAGTGAAAGAGATTAAAAAAAAATTCATTTCAAGCCTGATAGAGGTGGAAGGATCATAACTAACAAAGATAACACATTTACTCTCAGAATTCTAATCCCAGATTGGAAGAATTCTCAAACATATTTTATTTTTTTTTCAAACATATTTTAAAATTAAGAACCAATGAAAATTTCTATATAATGAAAATAATCAAAATTCATCATCTTGAATGATTATTTAATTTGGATATTCTAGTAGTAAGTTTAATGTGTAAATGGCTATTTGTGTTGCAGAATTAAGAGAGTGATAATGTCAAAACTATAAGTACATTTCAGAAACATTTTGAGTAGAGGTTTAAAATCATGTAAATATTTTAATAACAATAGGTACTAGTATCTAGGGGCTTCCCTGGTGGCTCAGATGGTAAGGAGTCCGCCAGAAATGCAGGGGACCTGGGTTCAATCCCTGGGTTGGAAAGATCCCCTGGAGAAGGGAAAGGCTACCCACTCCAGTATTCTGGCCTGGAAAATTCTATGGCCTGTATAGTCCATGGGGTCCCAAAGAGTTGGATATGACTGAGCGACTTTCACTTCACTTGGGAAGATCCCCTGGAGTAGAGCATGGCAACCCACTCCAGTATTCTTGCTTGGAAAATCCCCATGGACAGAGAAGCCTGGCGAGCTACAGTCTATGGGGTCACAAAGAGTCAGACATGACTGAGTGACTAAGCGTGCACACACACACACGTACTAGTATCTGGATATGAAAAGACAAAGACAAGCTCATCATGTGACATGCGGGGCCTTGGGGTCTCTCAATTCTTGAGTTGGTCAAAATATCTTATCCTTTACAGGAGGTAATATAACCCTATTAAGCTACAAAAATTTGAGAGAGGTATGTTCATAGGACTCCATTACTAAAGCAAAGTTAAGTGTGTTATTGATAATATCATCAGGTTAATCAAGAATTATTAGTAATAAGAAAATAGGTACTTTTAACATTCTGATACCACTGAAAACAGATGTATCAGATGCTGCTTCAACAATACAAAATGATTTTAATGTGACAAGTTTTAAAATCTAATTTCACTACATTGCATAAATCAGTTAAGTTCTTTGGGACTTAATTTCTTTATTTGTAAAAGAAGCTTGGGTTGGATGAATCCTTTTGGAGCATGAGAGCACATGATAAAAGTAAATGTTTATTGGACATTAACTGTGTGTCAGGAATTTTTCTAAGTTCATTTACATATGTAAATTCATCTAGTTTGGGAAAAAAAACAGTATGAAATCTTTACTATTGTCAACTTGGTTTTATAGAGTCAATAGTAGAGTTTCATTCATTTGCTTAAGATATGATATCTACTGACCTGAAGTCAGGTCATCTGGCACCAAAGTTCATAGTCTTAACCACAGTGCAATACTGCTGGTTTTTCAAATAGCATGTGCTACTAGGCTCTCGCCTCTCTTACTTGAGAACATTATCGTTAGTGGGCAGAATAATCTCTTCCTAAAAAAGTATCTAATTCCTACTCCCTGAAACGATTGGAAATGTTAGCTAATGTTTAGGTTAGGATTTTTAAATGGGCAGATTATCCTGGGTTATCTAGGTGAGCCAATGCAAACTTAAGGGTTTTTACAAGAGGGAAGCAAGAGTGTCAGAGTCAGTAAAAGGGGAGGCCCAACAACTGTCATTACTAGAAGCCCAGGAATGCAGGCTGGGTAGCCTTTAGAAGCTGGAAGAAGGAACAGATTCTCCCCCTGGAGTCTCCAGGACGAATGCAGTACTGTCAACATCTTGATTTTTAGTTCTCTGAGACTCATTTCAGGCTCTGACGTATGAACTGTGATATAATAGGAGTGTGCTATTTTAAGACACTAAACCTGTGGTAATTTGTCATAGCAGCAATAGGCAACTGATACAATACCATGGTGAGTTTCTGTTGATGGTCAGTGTGCTTCTCAGGTATGGTGAGTGGCATAAACACCATAAACCCATGGACTAGACAATCTCTAAGGTCTGCTTAGTTCTAAGATTATATACATGTGTATGAGACATGTGTAGAAGTCCCTGTCTTAACAGTTAGCCTTTAAAGAATATACAATGAGAAAAGGACAGTCTCTTCATCCAGTGGTGCTGGGAAAGTTGGACAGTCAACATAAATCAATGAAGTTAGAATACACCCTGGTAGAGAATCCACTGGCAATGCAGGAGACCCAGGTTCTATCCCTGCATCAGGAAGATCCCCTGGAGAAGGAAATGGCAACCCACTCCAGTAATCTTGCCTGAAAAATTCCATGGACAGAGAAGCTTTGCAGGCTTCTTAAGTCATACATGACTGAGCCACTAACACTTTCACATCATACACAAAAATAAACTCAACGTGGCTTAAAGATTTAAACACAAGACATGAGACCATAAAACTAGAAGAGATCACAGGCAAAACATTCTCTGACGTAACTTGTACCAATGGTTTGTTAGGTGAGTCTTCCAAGGCTATAGAAATAAAAATAAAAACAAATGGGACCTAATCAAACTTATAGGCTTTTACATAACAAAGGAAATCATAAGCAAAATGAAAAGCCTACAGAATGGGAGAAGTATTTGCAAATGATGTGACTGACAAGGGCTAAATTTCCAAAATATTCAAGTAGCTCATACAACTGAACAAGAAAAAAACCAAACAACCCAATTGAAAAATGGGCAGAAGACCTAGCAAACATTGCTCCAAAGAAGAAATACAGATGACCAATCGGCACACGAAAAGATACTCACCATTGCTAATGATTAGAGAAATGCCAATCAAAATTACAATGAAGTACCAGTTTACACCAGTCAGAATGCCCATCATTAAAAAGTCTACAAAAAACAAATGCTCGAGAGGGTGTGGAGAAAAGGGAACCCTCCTACACTGTTTGTGGGAATGTAAACTGGTACAGTCACTATATAAAACAGTATGGAGGCTACTCAGAAGACTAAAAATAAGGTTACCATACTATCCAGCAACCCTACTCCTGAGCATATATCCAGACAAAAATATAGTTCAGAAAGATACATATACCCCTATGTTCATAACAGCATTATTCCCAATAGCCAAGATATGGAAAGAACCTAAATGTCCACCAGTAGATAGATGGATAAAGGAGATGTGATATATATAAACAATGGAATACTACTCAGCCACAAAAAAGCATGAAACAGTGTCCTCTGCAGCAACATGGCTGCAACTGGAGAGTATCATGCTAAGTGAAGTAGGTCAGAAAGAGAAAGACAAACACTGCATGACACCGCCTACGTGTGTGTGTGTCACTCAGTCATGTCCAACTCTTGGTGACCCCATGGACTACTGCCTGCCAGGCTCTTCCATCCAAGGAATTCTCCAGGCAAGAATATTGGAGTTGACAGCCATTCCATTCTCCAGGGGATCTTCTTGAGCCTGGAACTGAACCCGGGCCTCCCGGATTGCAGGCAGATTCTTTACCATCTGAGTCCAGGGAAGCCCCAATACCACTTACCTGTGAAATCTAAAATATGACACAAATTACCCTATCTAGAAACAGAAACAGAGTCGTGGACATAGAGAAACAGATCTGTGGCTGCCAAGGGGAAGACGGTTGGGGGAGGGATGGGTGGGGCTTGGGGTTAGTAGATGTAAGCCATCGTGTACAGTGATTGCCTTCCCTGATGGCTAGGCAGGTAAAGAATCCACCTGGAGTGCAGGAGACAAGGTCCTACTGTACTGCACAGGGAACTATAGTCAATGTCCTGAGATAAACTATAATGGAAAAGAATATTTTAAAATGAATATATATATATATATAACTGAATCATTTTGCTGTATAGCAGGCATTAACACAACATTGTAAATCAACTATATTTCAATTAAAAAACACCCCCCAAAACAACTCCCATCCAAAAAAACAGTAAGCTGTTAAGATGGTGCTTTAGTAATGACTTTGATAAAGATAGTAGTAACAGATTCCAACTCTATGTGTGGGTCAATACCAGGAACTTAGAGTAAAATCAAAGTGATATATAGGTTCAATATTTTTCATATCGCTTCATATATTCACCCAAATTATTTAAAACACTAAATTAATAAATGTTTCTACATAAAGTAACATATTAATGTGTTTCTTTAATTAATTTCTTTATGGGAAAAAGAAATATCTAGTTGAGTTTATTTATGAATAAACTCAATAAAAAAGCTTAATGAACTCTGAATTAGAATCAGATGATTAAATGACAGTCCTAATTCAACATATGAGTGCAGTCAAGAAATCTTTTGCTCTTGTTTTATATACTAACTTTTTTACTCCAAGAGGAGTTAGTCACAAGCTGTAATATTCATAACTCAGTATTTAGACGTTTTGTGTGTGGGAGTATATAAATCTAAGAAGACTGATTGCAACTAGAGCAGCCATATTGGCATCACAGGTAAGGTGAGAGGGATGAAGATGAGCTGATTAAGATCGTTTCAATCTATCCCAATCCTAAGCAAAATCTGAGTCATGCTATTATAAGAAGATTCATTTTAAAACAGAGGATTATGTAAAATTCACAGAAGGAAAATCTATGTGCATAATTCTTCATATAATCATTTGATGAACCTAACATTCCAAAATATCAGAAAATTCAGAGCTGCTCTGAAGACAATATTTAGCTGACACAACTAATTTTGATATTGTTCTATACTCAGGGTACATAGGAAAGGATTTTTCTCAGTTACCTTCAGGGATATCAGAAGCAGGTTCTGAAATGAACTAATTGGCGAACATTTTAAGAGGCACTTGCTCAGGAGCATATAAATTACAGTGTTTTATAATGCCTTACACAACACTGAAATAATTCAGAGCATCATGGCAAGAAGCTAAATCTCAGTGGAGCTTTAAAAAAATTTTTTTTAACATCTAAGGATTTTCAGTCCACGCAGAAAAGTGGATTCTGTTTCCTAAAGAGAATATAATAAGTATGTGAATATCAGAACAGAGTTGCTTGTGTAAGCTCAGCTGGTTTTACCTGGAAGTTATTACTGAATAAATTGAAAATGATTGTATGCATTTTACAAAAACATTGTGTTGTCCTGATGTACCATCTTCCATCAGCTGTGCAGGGTTAGGGAGGTCATCTGGGTTCACAGTTGTTTCCAAAACAGATTTATAAAGTACATGTTGCATAATTACAAAGGGGGCAGAAGAATGGTTCAGAAAGAGGAAAGAATATGGGTTCTCAACGATCTATTTACACAGAAATGACACAAATATATGAGCAAGATGGAGAAAAATAGAACACACAAACAACTACACAGTGATGTAACATGGGCTATGACCAGGAGTGCCGAGGAAAGTAAAAATGAGGAAGGTCAATGCAAGTTTCAATCAGTGAGGAAAGGCTCCTGGAGGAGACTAGTCTTGATCAAGGAAGGGCAGTTAACTCAGGACTTAGATGCTCTGAGACAATCAGACAGGAGCATTCCATGAAGATAAGGATGAAGAAAATAGTGGACAGTTCATTTATTTGTAAAAACAACAACAACAACAACAACACACACACACGGAATGATGCCTATGTGGCAAAAGCTAATAATACAGTAAATAAAGCAACAACAAAAAATCACTTCCCTTGTAGTTCACACCCCACAAAAATAAGTAAAACAAATGGTTTGTTAGATAAGTGCTATGGAAAAAATAAAGCAGAAGAGATGACTTGGGACTCTGGTGAAGTCACAGTTAGGATAGGTGTCACTTAGACTGATATTTGAGTAAGATCTGAAGGAGGTGAGAGAGTAAATCTTATGGCGAATCTAAGCACAGAGTACTGAGGCAGGGGAGTCAGGCTCTGGTGTAAAACTCTGCCTGGCATGTGGGAGCAAGATTTGGCAGGGTATGTGGCTGAAGCAAAATGACAAAAGGGAGAACTCTAGCAGGTGAGATAGACTGGTGTAGGCTCCTGGGGTCATTTTAAGGCGTTTGGCTTTTACTCTGTGCGAGATGAGATAAGGAGTTATTGGAGGGTTAAAATGCAAGAATGGTATGAACTTGTTTCTGTTTGACAGTATTTCTCTGGATGATGTGCAGAGAACAGACTTCAGAGGGCAGGAGTGGAGGGAAACCACAGCTGTGTGGTTCGAGGACCTAGGAGACAGCAAGGGGTGGCTTGGGCCACGGCAGTAGTTGTGAAGTTTATAAAAAGTGGTCAGATTCTGAATGTAGTTTGTAGGCTGTTCTTGTGGTTCAGTCACGAAGTCGTGTCTGCCTCTGTGAGACCCCAAGAACTGTAGCATGGCAGGCTTGCAGCACACCCACATCTTGCCAACAGATTAAGAATGTAGGAAGGAGGAGGAAGGAAATGAGGGAAGGAGAGGGAGAGAGAATATGAATGAGAACAAGCTCTGAGCAACCAGAAGGATAGAGCTGCCATGAAATGGGGAAGATTGGGAAAAGAGTACATTTGAGGTAGAAGATCCCATGTTCTGTTTAGCGCCAGTTGAGTAGATGATCCTTGTCAGATACTGAATGCAGATGGGTTGTGTATGAGCCTAGAGTTGAGGAGGAATTGCTTGAGGGGTTTGCATGTTGTATTTCAAGACTTGGAGTTGCATGTTTCTAAAGCACGGAGTGGATTAAAAAAAAAAAAAAAAAAGAGCTACAAAGCAAGAACTCTAGGGCTCCAGTGTTATGAGGTTGGAGAGATGAAGAGGAAGGGAATAGGAAAGAAGAAAAGCAGGAGAGTGTTATGTCCTGCACGGCCAAAGAAGAAACTGAAGGAGTAAGGAGAGCAATCCACTATGCCCAAGGTCACTGAAAGGTTAAGTAAGATAAAGACTGAGATTTGTTCATTAGATTCAGCTATGTAGAGCTTACTGGTAGCTGAAAGCCTTGGCAAATTCTGATTATGTTAATGTAGTCATCACTTTCTTATGCCATGTCTCCCTAGGGGTACAATATAGTTTCAGTATCAATTATAAAACAGTTTCCAGCTTCTGGTGGGTTAAAGTTATGACGAGCAATTCTTTGGTGTATTCTCCTTCAAAATACGGGGCTTAATACCCTTCCTCTTGAGTGGGGGGGTTACACTTAATGACTTGTTTCTTGCCTACGTGACAGAAGTGAAGGCCTGTGATATATTTAGGATGTTAAATACTGTGGCTTCCTCCTGGGCTTCACTGCAATCTCATGAGATACCATGAGTGAGAATCACATAGCTAATTCCATTCCTGAATTTACCATTCACAGAAACTGTGGAATAATGAGTGTTTATTACGATTTGGGATAACATGTTATGGTGAAATAGATAACAAACACAGATTTTAGTACCTGGACGTGAGCTGCAATCATAAATGCCCCAAAATGTGAAGTAACTTTGCAACTAAGTCCAGAAGCTAGAAAAAACTTTGAAGAGAATGTTCATGAAAGCTTTATGTACCTTAACCAGACAGTTGTAGAAGTTGAGACTGTCAAAGAGGCTCAAAGGAAAGCAAGAACTATCTTTTTAGAAACTGAAAGGAAGGGATCCTTGTTAAGTAGTGTCAGAGAGGTTAGCAACACTGTCACCAACAATAACACGGAAAGTAGAAAATGACTTAATGAATTGACTGAACAAGCGAAAGTAATTTCTAGAGGGAATACTGAAGGTGCTATTTGCTTTCTTTCTACTTAGAGTAAAATGTGAGAGGAGAGACATAAATTTATGCAAGGTCTGCCAAACCAAAAGAAGCTAGGGTTTTGGCTTAAAAACTTCCTAGCCTCTCCAGATGGTGAGAGATACTAAAATGAAGAAATAGCTTCTGCACGAATATGAAACCAAGGACTCTGCCAGGTCTGATGTTGAAGCTGAGGATGTGGCTATAAAATCTCTTATTAAGATTTCAGGAGGATCAGTGGTGCTGCCTCAGAATACCATTTAGTCAGAAAAAAGGGCCCTCTGCAGACCCGTATATCTGATAACTCCCCTCAATCAAATAATATGACTTCTAAGAACCTTAAGGGCTTTGTCCCTCAGCAGAAGCCCTAGATAGAGAAGAGTTTATCTCAATTTGTAGGTGTAGATTTATCTAATGAATTGGAGCCCAAAAACATTCACAGGAGACCCACAGATTTTAAAGAATTACATCAGCAGAAATATTGTCAGCTTAGACTGCAACAGAGATAGTGCTAAATAAAAAGAGATCTTGGAACACCTCCCCACCCCCTAATTCAACTGACAGGAATCAGACTTAGAAAGCTACTCAGCTACAAACACATGCTGCCTTTTATTAAAAAGGAAAGACGACTTAGATGGCAAAAACAATACTTCTCTATGACTCCTGGGGCCAAGAACCATGGAGAATTATTCCCAGGCTTTGAGTCCCAATGAAGAAATTGCTAACCTCTGTTAGACTGGATTTCAGAATGGTATGGACCAGTGACTCCTGGGTATCTTCCATGTCTCTAGGGGTTATCCTGTGTCTATCCCACAATTGAGTATAGGGCAAAGGGTGGTGCAGTGGTAAAGAATCCACCTGCCAATGCAGGAAATGCAAGAGATGTGGGTTTGATCCCTGGGTTGGGAAGACCCCCGGAGTAGGAAATGGCAACCTGCTCCAGTATTCTTGCCTGGAAAATCCCATGAACAGAGGAACCTATGGTTCATGGGGTCACAAAGCATCAGACACAGCTGAATGACTGAGCCCAAGGGGAAAGAGTAACAACTTGTTTCTTTAGATTGCAGGCCTCTAGTCAAAAGGAACTGTACTCAAAGATCTATACTTACAGCATGGTATCTGTGAACCTGCCTTTGTGCCTCAATCTCATTTCTATGACACCATCTTGGATTTTAAGCTAACACTCCATTGGGGTCCTTGGGAGGGGATTGGTAAATGTATTCTCCACGTGGGACAAATAATATACAAGTCATGGCCAAAGTACAAAGAGTGGTGGTTTTAAAACACATCTATAGATTCTTAATATGCTTCTCTTTAAGATGTAGAGCTTAATACTCTTCCCTCTTGAGTGTGGCTGGACTTAGTGACTCATTTCTAATGAATCGAGTTAGGTGTGAGTGACAGAGCATGACTTCCATGATGAGGACACTGCTGGGCATACACACCGAGGAAACCAGAATTGAAAGAGACGCATGTACCCCAATGTTCATCGCAGCACTGTTTATAATAGCCAGGACATGGAAACAACCTAGATGTCCATCAGCAGATGAATGGATAAGAAAGCTGTGGTACATATACACAATGGAGTATTACTCAGCTATTAAAAAGAATACATTTGAATCAGTTCTGTTGAGATGGATGAAACTGGAGCCGATTATACAGAGTGAAGTAAGCCAGAAAGAAAAACACCAATACAGTATACTAACACATATATATGGAATTTAGAAAAATGGCAATGATGACCCTGTATGCAAGACAGCAAAAAAGACACAGATGTGTATAGTGGACTTTTGGACTCAGAGGGAGAGGGAGAGGGTGGGATGATTTGGGAGAATGGCATTGAAACATGTATACTATATGTAAGAATCAAATCACCAGTCTATGTCTGATGCAGGATACAGCATGCTTGGGGCTGGTGCATGGGGATGACCCAGAGGGATGTTGAGGGGAGGGAGGTGGGAGGGGGGTTCATGTTTGGGATCGCATGTACACCCGTGGTGGATTCATGTCAATGTATGGCAAAACCAATACAGTATTGTAAAGTAAAATAAAGTAAAAAAAAAAAAAAAAAGGCATTGTGGCTTTCTCCGTTTTCTCTCTCTTGGATTGCTTGCCTGGGGAAAGGCAACTGCCATACAGAAGGATGCTCAAGCAGCTTTATGAAGTGAGAACTGAGGCCTCCGGGCAAATATCACTGAGTGAGCTTGGAAGCAGGTCACCCAGCTCTAGTCAAGATTTCAGATGGCTGGAGCCCCAAGGGACATTTCCATTTCCATCTCATGAGAGACCTTGAGCCAGAACCACTCAAATTCACGATGCACAGAAACTGTGGAATAATAAATGTTTGCTGTTTTATGTCACAAAGTTTTAGGGCAAATACACAGCAACAGATAACCAAGATGAGACTCATTACACTCTAGAAGGATTCCTGGAAATTTGACCTCTGAATTCTGCTTTAGGGGGATCTGAGTGTGTGGGAGGGGACAGAGCAGGATTACTGGGCTCATGAATGAAACTGTTTCTTATTTTTTCATCTGGCTTTCCTCTCATGGTTGCAGGAGGCCTCATTCTCTGCCATTCCCCCCCATATGCTGCTATCATAGTCATTATTCTATTTTATTCCAGTACTCATCACACTGAGAAGGAGAAAGTATCTCCCTTCCCACCTGTGTTATAGTCTGTCACTAAAGCCATAAAAGAGAATTTTTTAATGTATTTAATTTCTAGCCTGGGCTCTAAGGATGTTACTTTTACTTGCCCTGCTTTTGGTTTCAGCCCCTTCTTTCCTAGGAAGCTGCTAACAGCTTGTTCCTGAAGGGTGAGGCTGGAACAGTCTGAGAGACAACATACCCTAAAGAATTCATATCCTCTTTACCCTCTGCTTACAGACCACTGACCAAGTCAGGTGCCTGTGTATCATCTCCCTCTGAATATTCCAGTTAAGTGTGTGTTATCCACAAGCTTAATACATGTACAACAATATGACTATGATGGGAAAGAGGTTTAAGAACTTAATAAATGGATAGTGTGATATGATGTAAAATATCTTACCAGATGACTACTTTGTAAGGTTCGTAAAGTTTAGGATTGCCATAAATGGTTATTTATAAGGATATAAAATGTATTTCTTCACTAGGAACTGTCCTGAAGGGACCAGTCGGCTGACAGGCACTCGGAGTTGCATAGACAGCTGTTTAATACAATCTCTGAGCCGTGAGAGCAAAATGACAACCTCAGATCTCCTTGGCAAAATGACCGACGAGAACTGCTCCCACATATGTTGTTTAACTTTGAGCCACTTGACTCTGCCACGCTGACCACCAAGGGTTATGTGCTGGGATGAAATTCTGCCACGAGAAATCACCTGAAAAGTCTACTCAGTAGGGCTGCTCTATCTAGACAATGATAGTATTTTCTAAGAGAAGATCAAATTTTATCAGTTACATCTGAGAGGATGTAGAAGATTGTAATATGCTAAAAGATAGGTACAGATTCGGAAAGAGTGGAAAGAGGAATGTTGGATTCTTTAGACAAGCACTTGGGTACCGCAGAGTGAAAGCAGAATATGGAGTTGGGCAAAAATGATTGTTAGACTCTGTGGGGATCCTGGGGCCCCAGGGGTGTCTGAAAATCCTGAGTCTCTCTGAGACCCTATTGCACCACCAGTGAGACTGGTTACCCTCCTTTTTTAACTTCTGTTGTGAATTTACACTACATTCCTTCCACTAGAGAGAGCCTGATTATTTGATTCTTTTCATTAGGGGTCCCCCAGCCTCTGGGATCTAATGCCTGATGATCTGAGGTAGAGCTGATGGGATAATAATTGAAATAAATTGCCCAATAAGTGTAATGCACTTGAATCACCCTGAAATCATCCCCTCAACCCTCGGTTCAGAAAAAAATGTCTCCTATGAAACTGATCCCTAGAGCCAAAAGAGATGGGAATTGCTGCTTTAGAGGACATTTACCAGACACAGCAGTCTGAGTTTTTAGGGCCAGCTGTTAACCTCTTTGAGCTTCCCAGGTGGCTCAGTGGTAAAGAATCTACCCACCAAGCAAGAGATGTGAAGCCAATCCCTGGGTTGGAATGTTCCCCTAGAGAAGAAATGACAACCCACTCCAGTATTCTTGTCTGGGAAATCCCATGGACAGAGGAGCCTGGCAGGCTACACAGTACATGGGGTCACAAAGAGTCAGATGCAACTGACACACACATGAACAAAGGATTGTCTTCCCATGAGCTTCTTCACATCAACACAAAAATGACCTCTGACTGTCCAATCCTCTGCCTCCACATCCAAATAACACTAAGGGTTGCCCTTTATTAACTGAGGCATTGTCTGTAATACATACTGTTTCCAGTCTTTATACTGACCTGGGAGTTTCACTCCCTGCGTCAACAAATATTTACTTTAGGATTTATGATTCCCATTTTAAAATGAGGAACTTGAACCTCAAAATGTTGAAGACTAACCCACGATCACACAGGTAATCGTTGTCAGAACTGGGATTCAAATCGAGCACTCTCTGGCTTCAAAGTTTCATCCACCCATCCAATAGTTTCCAAACCTGGCTAATAAATACTGAACAACCAGTGGATGTCAGTCACTGGTCAGGACACTTCAGACTTAGCAGTGAGCAAAAGAGACAAAAGCAATCTATGTCCTAAGAGATGGGAACAAGTAAAATGGTTAACTGAAAGTGAAAAAGTGAAGTCGCTCAGTTGTGTCTGACTCTTTGCTACCCCATGAACTATAGCCTACCAGGCTCCTCCATTCATGGGATTTTCCAGGCAAGAGTACTGAAGTGGGTTGCCATTTCCTTCTCCTCCTTAATTGATGGGCTTCAAAAACAAAGATCCCCAGGTGTTAGCCCCCCAAAAATCACACTTTTATAGGTTAGGAGGTAGAGCTTCAGTGTATATATTTTTAACATGAATCCCAGACCACATTTTGGTACTTAGTCTTGACTGCATTCCACAAGAGAACACTGATTCCTTCTAACCATGTTAGTTATTTATTTTGGTTATTCTAGTCAAGTCTTTAATATTCAAGAATATTAAGATGTATTCTTGAATATATCTTACATAGTGTCTTCTTAAAGGTAAATTTTAGGAGAACTGATGGGATTTTCTTTAAACCAGAGATTAACTTTGGGTAGTGCAATGTTTGCCAACTGATTATAGGGATCCTATAATGCATATATTTCTAAAAGTCTGATTAGGACTGGAGAGAGATTTAGAGAGTGGTATGAATCCACTAGCAAAGAAAGCACTGATTTTACAGGTATAATCACAGGGCTTTTAAAAAAATTATTTTTAAAACAAAAATGTATCTCTCTTGAAGTTATTGATGATTACTTTAGAAGCTTGAGGGGTTTTTCCCAACTTTATTTTTATTAATTTATATTACGGTACAATTGCTTTAAAATGTTGTGTTGGCTTTTACTGTGTAGCAAAATAAATCAGTCATGCATATACATAGATCTCCTGCCTTTTGGATTTCCCTTCCATTGAGGACACCACCATGCATTAAGTAGAGTTCCTTGTGCTTGCAGTGTGTTCCCATAACTGTCAGTTTTACGCATAGTATCAATAGTATATATGTGTCAATCCCAATCTCAATTTTTCACACTCTACCCGAGAAGTTTGCCTCTTACAGATGCAGTACCTAAACAAAAACTAACGAAATTCGGAGGCCTGACCCTGGAAATTCTGTCTCTAGAGAAGGCAGCAGCAGAGAAGGCATGAGACAGAGGGAGAATGGCCTGAATCCTTCAACCAGGGTGGAAGGCATGTGGGAGGGGGGCAGGCAGGACAAGTGGGAACATTTGTTCCAGGCCTCAAGATACTGACACATGCTTTGATTTCATACGGGAAGGATGGGGAGGTATTTCATTCCAAGCAGGGAAGGAGGAAATAGGCAATTAGAACAATGTCTGGTCTGGGGAGAGGAAGAGCAACTGCCAAATTAATTCATTTGCTCAGGGAACAAGGGGCTGCTGGTGAGTCACCAGCCCTAAGAAGGGCTCCCTTTGTGGTCAAGAGATAATTGTAAAGCCCAACATTGACAGCATGAGGCTTTAAAGATGATTTCACCCATCCTTTCAAATTGTTCTTTAAACTTCTGCATCTCCAGCCTTCCCTGAGGGGCCTGATGTTATGGGAAGTGAGCTTAGCCTGTTCTAACCATGGCCTGCCTATGAGGTGTAGCATCGCCACGCTCAAATTAGGTTAGGGCCATGGAGGGAACATTCTCAAACCCAGATACTAAAAGACAAGCTGTATTTCTCACTGTTTCCCTCTCCTTCAGCCAGGACTCCAGAGCACATGTTGAATAATCACCATGCAAGAAATTACCAGCATGAGTCAGCCTTATTACAGATGAACAGTTCATCGCTAATGTATTTAACTCAAGCTCTTGTTCTAATGAATTAGCTGCACTTAAGTGGCCTCTTGCAGCTGAGAACTTGTTTGGGGATAACAGCTCAGATGCAAATCCCATCTGTAAACACCCCTTTAAAACATTTAATACTGTGCAACATTTGAATCAAGGATTCTTTCCAGATCTATTGTCAGAACATCTTAAAAGAAATGTAAACATCTTGTGATTAAAAAAAAAAATTCCAGCAATACGCAATGCATGCAGATGACCATTAGGGAAAAGTAAAAACAAATGTAGAAGGCCCTATAATTGAGATCTCTTTTCCCCTTGTGGCTGTGAATGTATATTTCCGTGAATGTTATTTCAGGGCAGTTTAACTATTTTACCAGAGAAAATTTCAGCTGATGACTATATCGACAAGGCACAGAATCCTACTGTGGATCAGCTGTAAATCCGGTGAAGTCAAACAACCATTATTTGATTTATCCACAGTTTTAAGAAAGAAGATACACATGTCTAAAGTGATTCTTGGGAGTTAATATCATAAGTGCCATAAGGTCATCTAACCTGCAGTTCATCATGCAATGATTTGAATAGCATTTGGGAGCCTCATGTCACTTCAGTGAGGAAGAGTCTATAAATAAACACTGCTTAAAGTCCTTTGCCGATGAGCTAACAATGTCAGTGATACCTAGAGAGCCTGAGTTTCTCTAAGAACCCATAGCAACTTCCTTAGTCAGTGACCATAGACAAAGTTCTCACTTGCAGTATTCAGGTTTGAAGAGGGCTAAGCCAGGCTATACTGACCTTGAGCGTGAGAAGGACTCATTGTCAATGACTCTGAAGTTTTAATAAGACACGGAAACAGAGATGCTATTCAAAGTTGGCCAAGACCTTAACAGAACATTGCACCAATTTAGTGTCTGGAAATTGGATGGAGTCCAGAGGCAAAAACAAGAGCGATGATTAGATGTTAGGGAAAATAATAGTTCCTAGAAAAGCCTGAAGTCCAAAAAGATTGGGATTTTTTTCTTCTTTTTTTATTCTTAAGGAGTTGGGAGCTGAAAAGTTTTTTTAAAAAATCATCTTCTGTTTTATGAAAAAATATTGTAAAGGTAGATTGAGAAGTTGTACATGGATATGGTATACAATATACAGGAGTTTAGACAGAGTGTAAGGAAAATGTATTCTCTGATTTGAAAGGTTTTCAAATGCCTTATTGCTGAGGGTGGTAAGGATGCCCTTTCCCCCCCGAGTGCTTGAGAATCGGTGGTCTCAGAGGCAGGACTGGCACTCCCTGGGTCACCTCCACAGTTAACTTTTGGCCTCTTTCAGTCTTGGGATAATTTCCTCCAGATACTTGTTCACGGTTCTTACCGGACTCTTAGGGCTTCTCTCGTGGCTCAGATGGGAAAGAATCTGCCTGCAACGCAGGAGACCCTGGTTCAATCCCTGGGATGGGAAGATTCCCTGAAGAAGGGAATGGCAACTCACTCCAGTATTCTTGCCTGGGAAATCCCATGGACAGAGGAGGCTGATGGGCTACTGTCCATGGGATCACAAAATCTTGGACATTACTGAGTGACTAACATAAGACTGTTACTGATTATAATTTTTCTCTATTCTGGCATAAGGGAATATTAATTTTACTAATTTTCAACTGCTTATCTAGTCAGGTTTAAAATATTTGATGGAGCTTTATAAAGTATATCTTCCCTGGTGGCTTTGAGGTTAAAGTATCTGCCTCCAATGCGGGAGACCTGGGTTCAATCCCTGGGTTGGGAAGATCCCCTGGAGAAGGAAATGGTAACCCACTCCCGTATTCTTGCCTGGAGAATCCCATGTACGGAGAAGCCTGGTAGGCTACAGTCCATGGGATCGCAAAGAGTCGGACATGACTGAGCGACTTCACTTACTCACTTACTTATAAAATATGGAGTCTGAAATCTATTTTGTTCAGTGCAAAACATAAATTTATAAACAACGAGCTCCCTCATTTTATATACTGCAGACAAGTAACAGAAGTATCTTTAACTTACTGGCCAACTACATTCCCTTTCTGACTATTCTTGCTAAGGAGATGGCTGCAGACTGTAAAAGTATTAGTGATTAATTCTGCGTATCCTACCTAATTGAATTCTCACATAGGTAAAGGTCTTTTGACAAAACCATTATATACTGTAATTAGTCAAATAGCTTTATACATGGAGAATGAAAGAGATTAATGTATCTCTTTGGCTGAATGAAAGATGTGTCTAGATCACTGTGAATAAAGGATATATATGAACTTATAAAACAGTTTTTGAATGAATGAATGGATTGTGTTTCAAAGGTAGTATCTTAAATATACAAATTACTCTCAAATTATGTACTGGTGAAAAGTTCATACTGGCCATTGTCCTGATATCTGTCTTTTCCCAGGTAGATCATTTTGAGTTCAGTAAAGATATTTTTCTCCATCTTAAATTGATAATCAGCTCCACCTTCCCTCTATCCATAACCATGAGCCATAGCAGTCAAGAATATACACCTACCATCAAAAAATCACTGCATAGCCACAGCTCGAGTGATTCCATAAATAATAAATCTAAGGCTCCCACCGTATCTCCTGTACCTTATTGAATCATTGCACACTTTAAACTGCTCCGTGGTGTGTTTAACAAATCTTTCACCATGTCCCAAAGTATTACTCATCATTTAGTCTGAAACACTTAGCAATTTCATAAAGTTTTGCATTCTGGCTCTAATGTGAGCCTTTAGAACAGAACTGAAATGTTAAATGTGTTTTATGTAAGTAGAAATGATGGGAATTCATACATAACTAAACGTTTTTACACTTCTTTCCATTTCACCATTAATGCTTTCCTCCTGCACGGCCATTAATTTTTGTTGTAGCCAACAGATTTTAAGCCTCTTCCTGCTCACTTGTAATGGAGCCCACAGACACGACAGAAAATAGAAGGTTTTAGACAGGCCTATTGGGTGTCCCAAAATGGCTGAATGTTACTGTGAATCATTTTGCTGGGGCAAGACTCATTATGAAAGACATTGCAGGGTCACGGCCTGCTCCTAGGCAGGCTCTCCCTTGCTGGTTCGAAGAGGGTAAATGGCAGACACCATCATGAACTCAGGGTCTATCAAGCAGCCATGAAGCTTATTCTCTCCTCTCCTTCCTTTGTTTCCCTTTCTACCCCTTTCTTCTCATTCTCAGTATCCTCAACAAACTTCATTTAGCCTTTTACCCCACCCGCTCCTTGCCCAGCTTCCTTTCCTGAAAGGCTGTCAGCAAATCCAGTCCCTCTGACTGGACACACCTGCTCCCTTTCTTTCTCCACAGCAAACACGCTGGCTCAAGAGGAGAAGTGATGAGAATTATGACCGAGATGAGTTCCATTGCTCTATAGCCATCTACAAAACAGCTTGCTTCTGGCACCAGAGTCTTAACTTAGCATTTAGTGTTTGTGAATACAAGCTTAAGGCAAAAAGAAATGTTTGAAAGCTTAAAAAAAAAAAAAAAAAAACACCTTAGGGGACTTCCCTGGTGGTCCAGTGACTAAGACTCCACACTCCCAATGCAGGGGGCAGAGTTAGAGCTCAGGCTCCAGAACTATTAACAGACTTTGCATGCTGCAAACAAGACTTCTCCTGCCACAACTAAAGATCCTGCATGCCACATAAATATTTTTCAAAACAAATAAAAATAGAATCTTAAATTAGGTTTCAAAAACCACGTTAGCCTCTTAACATAATATACTAAATGTGGTACATTACCAATATTTTCTATTGCTGTGAAACAACTTATGTTTCTCTGTTTCCACCGGTAAGGAGTCTGGGTCTCCCATCCCCTGCTCAGGATGCCACAGGGCTACAATCAAGGGCTCAGTCAAGGCCCGCATCCTACAAGCGGCTTGAGGCCTCTTCTTAGCGCTATGGTGATTAGCAGAAGTCACGTCCTCTTGTTTGCAGGAAGATGGTCCTTACCTGCTAAATTAGGTTATGGTCACACCCCCTGCCTCTCTCATTGGCTGATCGGAAAGTCATCACGAGGCTTCTGGCTTCTCAATGGCCAGCACGAGACCATTCCCCTGGCTTCTTTCGCACCTGATGTTTAGAGCCTCGTTTAATGGCTCACCCAGAATAATCTTCTTCTTAATTAACTTGAAGTCAACTAATTAGGGGTGTTTATCTGTAAAATCCCTCATCTGTGCCATATGACTTAACGGAATCACCAGAGTGATATCCCAACACCTTTGTGTGTTTTTACTGTTTTTGGTTGGAAGAAATTTTAGTTTCCAACCACACTCAAGCGAAGGGTTGTCTCCCGGGAAAAGAGGGAGAGTAAGTGAAATTAGCATACAAAGGGAAAAAAGTAGATATTTGTGATCAAGACACCGATGTTTTACTTATTTGAAATATAGCCAAGGAAATACGAGAGAACATGAATGCTGTAATTTTCACGAGTAGCTTTAAAAGCCATTATGTCATGTGCGTAGCTGTTCCTTTTCTTCTCCCTTACGACAGCTGTGTCTTACGTGAGGGTTGCTTTTCCGGCCTGGGGCTTGGAATGAGGAAAACTAGGAGAGATGTAGCCAAGTGCACTGAACATTACTGTGAGTAAAAGAAAACCTGTGTTGAGATTTTGCTGTTTGTCATAGCATCCTCTAATGAAACCTGACTTACATACTCCCTGCGTGTCTTAACTGTGATGCTTTCTTTTTCTGAGACTCTGTTCTTATCATTCTTTGTGTCCTTATTTCATACATATTATTTGAGATTTAGTTTAGAAAGTTTTCGATGGCCTCCCACACTGGGAGAAAAGCTTCTATAGGCCTTGAAGCCCAAGTGTATGCCTTGACTGTAAAACTTACCACGTGATATGAAAATTGTCAGGTATGCCAAGATAGGAAGGATGGTTTGAATCTTCACAGTATGCTTACACACATTGCTGATCAACTGGCCTGCCTTCTTGGCAGAAAGCAGCGGCTGGGCCTGTGATGGGTCTATGTTCCCCTGGACCCTCCTACAGCTGCTTAGACTCCGGGCCAGGTGTGTGTGTGTGACAATGTCTGTGTGTGCATGTGTGTGTCTCCACAACCTGCTTAACTTCTGTCCTTTCTTACAAAAGCAGGCAAATCACCACTTTTGATTGTTAGATGGGCAGTTTATTATACTTTGGAACACATGAGAGATTTATGTTACTGTCCCCCAATACACATTGACATTACAAGATTATTCCTTATGAAACTTTCTAGGAAGCATCTCTCCTGGATTTAAATTCAGGTCATTGACTGGATTCTTAGATTTAAATTCAATTAATTCCTCTCTTGGATTTAAATTCAAAGATTTGCATGCAACTCTTTTAAAATTTATCTGTTGTTTATTACCACATTCTCATATATGAACTTTTTGTGGAGGTGAATAGAAGGAATTGAGCTTAGAGTTTGTTGTTATTGTACAGTTGCTAAGTGATGTCCAACTCTTTATGACCCCATGGACTACAGCACACCAGGCTCCACTGTCCTTCACTCTCTCCTGCAGTTTGCTCAGATTCATGTCCATTGAGTCGGTGATGCTATCTAACCATCTCATCCTCTGCTGCCCCCTTCTGCTTTTGCCTTCAATCTTTCCCAGCATCAGGGTCTTTTCCAATCAGTCAGCTCTTCACATCAAAGTACTGGAGCTTCAGGTTTAGCAACAGTCCTTCCAATGAGTATTTAGTGTTGATTTCCTTTAGGATGGACTGATTTGATCTTCTTGCAGTCCAAAGGACTCTCAAGAGTTTTCTCCAAGTACCACAATTCAAAAGCATCAATTCTTTCGTACTCAGCCTTCTTTAAGGTCCAGTTCTCACAAACCACATAAATGACAATATGTAAAATACTTTGACACAAGCAAAGTGATGGGTGATTTGCATTTCCCTACACTTTGGTACACCTCTTGAGGAGAGGATGATGCTTTTGTTATTCATTACTGTGTTCTGAAAGCACACAGTACTGTTCATTGTTCATTGCTTTGCACATGATAGATAATCAATAAATCTTTGGCATACTCAGTTTATTTCTAGTGTAGTATATCTTACAGTCTCTGTTTGTCTTTATCTGCTTCTTGTTCATTTTTTGCCTCCCACAAATAGAAGGAAAGGTCCATGAAGAAAGAAAGCTTACCTGACTTGTTTATAGCTATATCATTTTTTTTTAAGATATTTTGATGTGGATCATTTTAAAAGTCTTTATTGAAATTGTTACAATATTGCTTCTGGTTTATGTTTTGGTTTTTTGGCTTCAAGGCAAGTAGGATTTTTAACTCCCTGACCAGGGACTGAACCTGTACCCGCTGCATTGGAAGGTGACGTCTTAACCCCTGGACCACGGCTGAAGTCCCCAGATATTTATTAAATGAATAAATAGCATGTGTAAAATATCTGGCATTTAGTAGATGCTCAAGAAGGCAATGGCACCCCACTCCCAATACTCTTGCCTGGAAAATCCCATGGACGGAGGAGCCTGGTAGGCTGCAGTCTATGGGGTCGCTGAAAGTAGGGCACAACTGAGTGACTTCACTTTCACTTTTCACTTTCATGCATTGGAGAAGGAAATGGCAACCCACTCCAGTATTCTTGCCTGGAGAATCCCAGGGATGGGGGAGCCTGGTGGACTGCCGTCTATGGGGTCGCACAGAGTTGGACACGACTGAAGTGACTTAGCAGCAGCAGCAGCAAGAATTTAAAAATACATTGTTTGGATATGGGCTAGTTTGAAATGAAAGAAATTCAATTTCCCTTCAAATCAGCTTCTCTTCCCATGTATAGAGAAGAAAGTTCTATGCAAGAAAAATATATTTCAGGAGTTGAGAAGCATCCTTCAGAAAAGTTGCATAGATATAGCTATTTCTCTGGCTTTTTACAAAATCTAATGCAGCAAGAAAAAATGTCTTGCTGAATGACACAAAGCATTATCCAAAGCACAGGGGGTGTCTTAGAAGCTAGGTTTAGACATACCATAATATGATTACATTGTTTTGAAGTTTCATTACTTTTTCATCTGAATGAATATGAAACCTAGAATATTAATACAATGAAGACTGGCAGTTGATGACCCTGCAGAGGCTGCTCCAAGTTGCTGATCAAACATGGACGGTGGTACCTTCAAATCTCAGAGTCATTTGTAGGTGTCTTGTCTGTAATCAGGATTTGCGAGTGATGGTGCATGAGCTATTCTCTGGTCATTGTTATTCAACACCATCACCTACCCTTGTCTGGGATCTTAAATGGGCTGTCTCATCTATCAAACCTCTCCCATCCTATCCCCGCAGTATCTGAGATCAACAAAGCATGTAAAATCAGCACTTCACCCAGTCCTTGAGAGGGTGCTGCTTCTGACACGTGAGCCTTCTTCTTTTCCCCACCAAGCTACAGCCCATTCTGCATTTGACTTTTACAAATACCTTCCCCCAGATATAATGAGGCCCCCCGGGGTTGAAAGGTGAACAGGGTTCTGAGTGATGCCATTTCCTTTTCTGATGCCTTCGTGCCTGAGTGCCATGTGGAAGGTTTAATACCAACTCTATTCCTCTGATGCATATGACAATATAATATCCTCTAATTGCATCTGTTATGTCTTTGTACAAGGAGGAAAAATATTCTTTATGGCGGGACTACAAAATTACACACATTACAGCTGAATATTCAGGTATTAAAATGGGTTTTCCTGCTTGTTAGGGAAAAGAAGAAGCTGGAAATTGTTTTTATTTTTATTTTGCATTTCATGTACCATGGGCCTGACAGAGCTGCATTGGGTCATTTTACAGGTGTTTTAAAATACATGTATATTTCATAGGAATGCCTCCGGATGATGATGCAAATGTTTCTTTAGGTAAACAAGAAGTAAATCCAAGTTATATCATTTTTTAAGAGCTCTTAAGGAGAAAATTAAAGGGTGGTTGATTGCCTTTTTCTAAAACAAAGTCCATTTTGCTTTCTATTGCTTTTATTCTTTCAGAATTGACCAACTGACCAATCCAGATAGTATTTAGTTAAGTGCATGTTCTATGTATATGAAACTCTCTGGCTGCTTGTGTGTCCAAATGTGACCATTTGGATGAACAAGCCCACGTAAGGTCAAGTCCACACATTCTTTTCTTTTCCCAAATAAGGTGCCTAACATTTTGCATCTGATTATACCGAAACAATCTATTAACTTGTATCTCTGAATAAACACACAAATGCACACATAAATAATAACTTAGAAAAAGTTGCTTTCTCACTAGCTTTGTTATTGTGTTTACTCTCAGTCTTTAGATCTACACAGAAACAAAATGCTTGAGAAGCAATACAGTTCTACTTGTTTGTATCTTCTTGGTCCTGACAGTGCTTATCAGTAACAGTGTATGGAGCTCTGAATAGATTTCTCTTGGGCTTGAGATGAAGCCTTAGGATGTAACTAAGTGACAGAAGAGAATGTCAAATGTAACAAAATTTTTGTTGTTGTTTAGCTGATAAGTTACCTGCGACTCTTTTTGACCCCATGGACTGTAGCCCACCAGGCTCCTTGCATGGAATTCTCCAGACAAGAATACTGGAGGGGGTTGCCATGCCATCCTGCATGTGATCTTCCTCAACCAGGGATCAAACCAGGGTCTCTTGTGTCTCTTGCATTGGCAGGCAGATTCTTTCCCCGTGAGTCACCTGGGAAGCCCAAAGGGAAGGATAATAGCCCTTTTTTAAAGATGAAGAAACTGAAGCCATGAAGTTCATCCTATAAGCACTTACTTTGATTAGGGTAAATGAAGCAATCTGTGTTAATAGACTGCCTACATCCAAGTAGCTTAACAAATAAAACGTTCACACTCACGCAGAGTTCACTGGACGTGTCTGCCATCAGGGAGAGGTATTCCACGTGGCCCTGTGGGGACCCAGCATCCTTCCGTCATGTGGTTGCACCCTTCTCCAGGTGATCTGCATTGCGTCTCCATTCGGCCAGTAGATAGGGAAAGAGAAAGTTCATTTTTATGGGCCAGGCATGGAAATGACAAATATCACTTCAACTCACATTCCATGATTCTGTGGGCCAGTGCTTAGTAATATGGCCACTTTAAACAGCAAAGGAATATGGTAAATGTAGTCTATTTTGTGCCCAAGAGGAAAATGAGGCCAGTTTCAGCAAGCACACGGCAGTTTCTGCCACAATCAGTTGCGAATCACAGAGCATGCCACCATTCATGTGCTCTTTACATTGGACTATTCACTCTTGACACTAATCACTCCTTGCCCCTATTTTAGATTTAGTTTGTTCAGTTCCTCAGCATAGGGAACATCCCGCAAAGAGAGGGCGTGTTCATAAATTCCATTTATTTCATCATCCACCAGGTCACTCAAAAAGTCACAGCTTCTCTCTAGAGGAGTTCAGGAACAGCCAGATAACAGAGAAGCAAAAAATGAGCTTTGACCGTATCTGGGAATTTGAGTTCTGATAGGGACACCTCGATGCCAGAGTTCGTCATTCCTCTATTAGGTTTTGTGATAATAATTTAATACAAACTCTAGTAAGGTGTTTTGCCCAGTTCTGTGATTTTTGTAGATAGGAGCTCTAGCAGGTGAAGGGAAAAAAGCCCCTCCACCCCCCACCTTTTGCTATTTTAATCCCAATACTAACTTGCTGCCAGGAAAGTTCAGAGAACCCACAAAGGGCGCCCTGGAGCATCTGGGTCACTGTGTTTCTCACTTCCCTTGGGGTTCTGTGTTCCCTGCAGTTCCCCCACACTGGAGTCTTTCCTCCTTATGGTCACTCACCTGCTTTCCAATTTCAGGTCTTATGCAGGTGTGTGTAATTTTACCCAAGGTTTTCTCCAAACAGAATCTGCTCCTAATTTGTGACTTGGCCAACTTTGTGTTTCCTTTTCACTGGCTTTTTTTTTTTTTTTAACTTTAGTTTGCTTTACAATACTGTATTGGTTTAGCCATACATTGACATGAATCAGCCATGGGTGTACATGATTTCCCAATCCAGAACCCCCCTCCCACCCCATATCATCTCTCTGGATCATCCCCGTGCACCAGCCCCAAGCATCTTGTATCCTGTATCGAACATAGACTGGCAATTCGTTTCTTACCTGATAGTATACATGTTTCAATGACATTCTCCCAAATCATCCCACCCTCTCCCGCAGAGTCTAAAAGTCCATTCTATACATCTGTGTCTCTTTTGCTGTCTTGCATAGAGGGTTATCATTACCACCTTTCTAAATTCCATATATATGTGTTAGTATACTATATTGGTGTTTTTCTTTTTGGCTTACTTCACTCTGTATAATCGGCTCCAGTTTCATCCACCTCATTAGAACTGATTCAAATGCGTTCTTTTTAATGGCTGAGTAATACTCCATTGTATATATGTACCACAGCTTTCTTATCCATTCATCTGCTGATGGACATCTAGGTTGTTTCCATGTCCTGGCTATTATAAACATTGCTGCGATGAACATTGGGGTACACGTGTCTCTTTGAATTCTGGTTTCCTCGGTGGGTATGCCTAGCAGTGGGATTGCTGGGTCATAAGGCAGTTCTATTTGCAACTTTTTAGGAATCTCCACACTGTTCTCCACAGTGGCTGTACTAGTTTGCATTCCCACCAACAGTGTAAGAGGGTTCCCTTTTCTCCACACCCTCTCCAGCATTTATTGCTTGTAGACTTTTGGATCGCTGCCATTCTGACTGGTGTGAAGTGGTACCTCATTGTGGTTTTGATTTGCATTTCTCTGATAATGAGTGATGTTGAGCATCTTTTCATGTGTTTGTTAGCCATCCATGTGTCTTCTTTGGAGAAATGTCTATTTAGTTCTTTGGCCCATTTTTTGATTGGGTCGTTTATTTTTCTGGAATTGAGCTGCATAAGTTGCTTGTAGAACCCTGGGACTCAAAGAATGAAAGTAGGGTATTCAGATGAGGAACAGGGTAGCAAGCCACAGGGACAGAGTTCACATGTATATTTTAGGCATTTTTCAGAAGGGAACCATCTTGTTTTTACCATTGGTGAGGACCATTTCAATTTCCACTCACTTTGGGCATCTGGGCAAGTGATTATCTGCAGTCAGGTAAGATTTAAGGAATCCGGCCTTTTCTCTCTCTCTCTCTTTTTGCTGCAGAGCCATGAGCCCTGCTCTCGTGGTAATTTCCTGATATAAAGGTAAAGGAGGAGAGAAATTTCCCCCAGTCACCGTGTGCAAAGCAAAGGAAGTCTCCATCTGCTCCTGGAACTCTGCTTTTTATGGAGTCTGTCAGGCTGCTTCAGTTTTGATGGACTTAAATGATAACATTCTTCCTTTTTTATTATTATTATAAACAACAATATGCTCAAATCTTTCTCATTATTTTTTCATAAGGTCTAGGACTTAGTCTTATTGCCGCAGCCTCTGATGTTAAAATAACATTTACCCTGAAGCTTTCATCATACTTTCAGAGCATCTCTATTTTTTAACCCATCACCAGTGCCATCTCCTCTGGCTCGCCGTGTTGAGGCTGGAGCAAGAAAATTATCAGTACTTACAGGTGGGGTGCAGTCTTAGCATCTACCCTCTCACCCCAAATTAGGAAGAATGGACTGCTGGACACTGGGAGCTAAAGAAGCAACCTTGACACCTTGACACTTAAAGTGATGCTTTTTCTGCTTGCTGTTAATTTCTAATGGGCTAGGGACAGATTTGTGAAGTAGAGAAGATTCATCTTTGATTTTTTGGTCTTCGTCCTCAGCGTGTTAAGGGGCCCCTAGGCCGTCTTTGTGTTGTTCACACTTCTCCCTACAATCCATTTCTCAGTTCCTTCAAACTCAGCCTGTCCTCTCCCTGAAGCATCAGTTTTCATCCATTCAGTGGCCTATATTGATCCCTCACTGTAAGCCAGGCAGGCTTTTTTGTACTTGAGATATAAAGATATGATCTCTATCACCCCTAAATTTCAAGACTTGGAAGTCTAGGAAGAGGAAGAGTAAACTTTGCAAGGATTTTGTGCAAGGCATCAAAAATTAACTTCAAGGTTTGAGGAGAACACAGAAGCTGGTACAAATGCTTGGTAGCCTGGAGCCGGCATCCCAGAGTGCAGATGACTGAGCCAGGCACTTAAAGGTGAATCAGAAAAGTTGAAAGGACTGCCTGGATGAGGGAGTAGCGTATGTACACAAAGAAGATGAGATACTCAGGGGGAAAATCTAAGACTCTGTTTTCTAATGACCCCCACTCAACCCGGAATACATGTTCTTCACTAGACTGGTGGGTTTTAATATTACTTTATAGCCCTGACCTACCTGAGCGATATGACGGCTGTCTTTGGTGAAAGCAACTCTGAGACTCATAGCATATCAGAGGACTTGCATCTCTGCAGGGAGACAAATCAAGGGCTAAGGTTCAGAAAAATCTTCAACAGTGATTTTGAGAGACTCTGGTTAAGACTCATGGGCACAGATGCTCCCAGGCCAGGGAGAAGAGTCTATCATCTTTCCTTGGTAAGTTGATAATTAAAAAAAAACAAAACAAAACAACTTGTAATAAAATAGAAATTAAAGTGTCAAAACAATAAAGAAAGAGAAATATTTTCAAAAGGTAAAGGAATAGGGCTAGGTAGTTTTCATGGAGTATTTAAAACACACCCTTATAGGGCTTTCTCTGGGGGTCCATTGGTTAAGAATCTGCCTGCCAGTGGAGGGGACGTGAGTTCGATCCCTGGCCTGGGAAGATTCCACATGCCTCAGGGCAACTAAGCTGGTGGCCAGTTTTTGAGCCTGTGCTCTGGAGCGCCCGAGCCACAGCTGCTGAGGCCTGTGCTCCACAGAGCGTGTGCTCTGCAGCAAGATAAGTCATCACAGTGAGAAGCCTGTCCGCCCCAACTAGAGCACAGCCCCCTGTGCAGCAACAAAGACACAGTGCAGCCAAAACTAAATAAACAAGTCAGTAAAATGCACTCGTATAGACTTACTGTATAGCACAGGGAACTATATTTCACATTTTGCAATAACCTATAAGGGAAAAGAATCTGAAAAAGAATATATATGTACATATAATTCAGATATATACATATACATATCTGATATATCAGATATATATCAGATCAGATCAGATCAGATCAGTCACTCAGTCATGTCCAACTCTTTGCGACTCCATGAACCGCAGCACGCCAGGCCTCCCTGTCTATCACCAACTCCCAGAGTCCACCCAAAGTCATGTCCATTGAGTCAGCGATGCCATCCAGCCAGCTCATTCTCTGTCACCCCCTTCTCCTCCTGCCCCCAATCCCTCCCAGCATCAGAGTCTTTTCCAATGAGTCAACTCTTTGCATGAAGTGGCCAAAGTATTGGAGTTTCAGCTTCAACATCAGTCCTTCCAATGAACACCCAGGACTGATCTCCTTTAGAATGGACTGGTTGGATCTCCTTGCAGTCCAAGGGACTCTCCAACCCCACAGTTCAAAAGCATCAATCCTTTGGTGCTCAGCTTTTTTCACAGCCCCTCTCACATCCATACATGGCCACTGGAAAAACCATAGCCTTGACTAGACAGACCTTTGTTGACAAAGTAATTTCTCTGCTTTTGAATATGCTATCTAGGTTGGTCATAACTTCCCTTCCAAGGAGTAAGCATCTTTTAATTTCATGGCTGCAATCACCATCTGCAGTGATTTTGGAGCCCCCCAAAATAAAGTCTGACACTGTTTCCACTGTTTCCGCATCTATTTCCCATGAAGTGATGGGACCAGATAGCATGATCTTCGTTTTCTGAATGTTGAGCTTTAAGCCAAATTTTTCACTCTCCTCTTTCACTTTCATCAAGAGACTTTTTAGTTCCTCTTCGCTTTCTGCCATAAGGGTGGTATTATACATATATGTATATGAGGTATATACATATAATTCAGATATAACTCAGAGGAAAAATCTGAAACTCTTCTTTTCTAACAAGAATCACTTTGCGGTATACCCAAAACTAACACAACATTGTAAATCAACTATGAGTCAATAAAATAAAATACACTCTTATAAATAAATAATGCCTCTATTGGCAGTCCCTATAAAGATTTATTTATTTAGAGATCTGTCTCCTAAATTCAGTTTTGGAGAGCACCCTTAAGAAACTATAGTATAAACAGTTGGGGATTAGAAATATTTTAAGGTAAACATTATTTCCTAATAAACTAACAGATAAAGCGGAACGTTTATACCAAAGGATTTAGCTTGGTATCAGTCTCAATTGGCATGAAGGTTTTTCTCTTATTTGCTTCAAATCTGTATTTTAAAAGATGATGCCTTCCCCAGGAGATTCATTACCATATGGAAGAGCTGGAGCAGAGGGAGCAGTCAGAGTGGGATAGATAAAGATGTTCCAAAATATGAAGGTCTCTGGAACAGGCCATTTTATGTTGTCTCGTGGTGCGATGAGTGTAGGAGCTACAAAGTGGTCAGATAGTAAATTTAGAGCCAATAAAAAGGAAACACTTCACAGGGCACGTCGGAGCTTGCTTGTGAGAATCGCTGACATGGAAGGTCAAGGATTTAAATACTGGAGTTGGATTTATACTATAGCTGACTGTTTTTACGGCCAACACAACATTTATTGGTATGCTAAGATAAAGTTAATCAAGTCTTGTGCTTCAAGGTGGGGAAGTAATGATTACCTCTTGAGAGTTCGGAATGAAGCTCTCCCAGAACCCTTCAGCGTACACACTCGCACAATCATTTAGTTTTCTCTCCTTGCTGGAAGCTATTTGAAGTTCAGGAATATTTGATGAACCTGTGGGCTTTAAAGAAAAGACAGTCATTACTCTGAAGCTGTCACATTCTCTGGGGTGCACTGACCAAGCATTTTTCATCCTTAATTCTCACAAGGCAGAACTTAAACCTTAATTCTATACCTATATCTTTGCATAGTCAATGGCCAATATCCTAAACTCTCTGGCTCCTTTAAAATTCTTCTTTAAAATTAGGCTGTCCTACATTTTAGAGGTAGATGGATGGTTGCATTAGGCTAAGGCTTGTCATCTGTTTTCTTGAGATATATCCTCTAATCCAGTTCTCAGTGATCCATGACCATTTTATCTTTTTATTGTTTAAAAATAGCTTTGATCAAATGATACTTTAATTTAAAAAAATTTTTTTTGGCAGGTCCACCTGGTATGTGGGATCTTAGTTTCCTGACCAGGGTTTGACCCTGTGCCCCCTCCACTGGAAGCCTGAACTCTCAACCACTGGAAGGCCAGAGAAGTCCCCAAGACCATTTTGGATGATAGCGTTGGTACTCTGTCAAGCTGACAGTCTGAAACACTGATAGCTCAGGATTTGGGGAAGGCACAAGAATTTATGGTTTGGATTTTCATAAAGACATAAAAAGGTCTCCTCGCATGGCTAATTGCTGGTAATTTTGAGCCCTGTGTTTCACACTTCAGGGTGTGACCTGGATTAGAAATGGTTGAAAGTTGAAGGCTAGAGAGGAGGAAGGTAGACACTAATGAGTAGATTCATGTTATGGAAAAAATTACCAGGGTTCAAATCCAGGCTTTGTCACTTGGTCTCCATGTGAACTCGACCAGTGATTCTTACTTTGATCTTAGCATCTTTCTTTATGAAGTGGGGATATTAAACTTTAATTTGGATTCTTGTATATAGGTTAGATTTAACACGCAGTCTTCGGTTGTGACCATTTTGTCCCCCATGGAGGATTTGATGATGTTTGGATGTGTTTTTGGTGATCACTACAAAGGACAAGGTAGGCAGATGCTGCTGGTATCTAATGGTTGATACTGGCATCAGCACGGGATGATTCTAAACATCCCACAGTGCTCAGGGAAGCCTCCCATCCAACCCCCATGAAGAATTATCAAGACCAAAACATCGCTATTGCTGAGGTGGAGAAACTGTGGACTTAATTTTTGTAAAGCAAGTAGAGTCATATCTGGCAGAAACAAAGGCTGGGAACTATAAATAGCCTGAATTGTGTACCTCAAGATTTACATATTGGAGCCCTAGCCCCCGGTACTCAGAAACAATTGTACAGGAACTCCCCTATATCTGAATGAGTTCTGTTCTGAGAGTGTAAGTCCAATTTTTTCATAAGTCCAACAAAGTTAGCCAAAGTACCCAGCTGGCTAACACAATTGGCTATATGCTGCTGTTTCTATGTTTGGTTCTGGACATCCTCAGCTTGAAACAAAGATACTGCACTACAGGACTCTATACACTACTGTACAGGAAAGTGCACAGAAGCACAGCCGCTGATAGAGGATGCACACACGTGACACGTGAACTAACTCACGTGATTGGACATGCAACTGCACGGACCCATGTTTGAAAGCTTGCAACTTGAAGTTTTGTATGCAGGGGACTTACTGTATTTGGAGAGAAGGTGTTTTAAATGGTGATTAAGTTAAAATAAGGTCTTTAAATTGAGCCTTACTCCAACATGACATGATTAGTGCACAGAGAGGGAGCAGGAGCACTTTCTCACAAGGATCATGTGTGGACACAGTGAGAAGGTAACTGTCTGCAGTCCGTGGAGAGGGGCCTTGGAAGAAACCAAACCTGCTAACACCCAGATCTTGGGCTTCTAGCCTCCAGAACTGAAAGACAGTAGATTTCTGTGGTTTATCCACATGTTCTGTGATATTTTGTTATGGAATCCTGGCAGAATAATACACTAACAGCTATTGTTATCCTTATTATTAAAAAGTAAGTTATTTGATTTGGAAAAAAAAATGTACCACGAAACTCAGGACTCGAATACCAGCTCCATGTTGTTATTTAATAATAGCATGTAGCCTCTTTAGAAAAACAGTCACTTGAGGTGGTTAAAGCAAATTTAGAATCGAAAATGCTCAGCTCATGAATGTGACAAAGTTAGCAGGAATCGTCCCAGATGACTCAGTAGGTAAAGAATTTGCCTGCAATGTAGCAGACTGCCTGAAATGCAGGAGACCCAGGTTCAATCCCTGAGTCAGGAAGATATCCTGGAGAAGGAAATGACAACCCACTCCAGTATTCTTGCCTGGGAAATCCCATGGACAGAGGAGCCTGGCAGGTACAGTCATTGGGGTCACAAAGAGTCAGACATGGCTGAATGATTAAACCACTGCCACAGAAGTAAGACTTGGCCTAAGCAGAGTTCATAATGCTCTTTGAGGATTGATTTCTATTACTTAGCCCAAACTGACCAGCATCTGATGCCATGAACCTTGTAGGTATCTGCTGTTGTCATGGATCCCTGAGTGAGATCTGTACAGGTTGCAGAGACAGCAAGTGAATCTTCTAATGAAAACCTGATTTTCTGGTCCCAAGTGCTATATTAGACCCCAATCTGGAGCCAAACCTGGGCATCTGCTGGGCATGAGGATCCTTTGTGCCTTGTTCTTCATGCTCTTCATGATCTTGTCCCCCAGCTCACACTTTCATTTGGAATATTAAGGTCTTACTGCTATGATGATAAAAGCCAGAAAAGGCGCCAAGGCAAGAGTGTTTCTCCCCAAGCCTGGGGCAGAAGTTGCCCAACCAATGTTTCCCTAAACATCCCCATCAGGCCTTCTCTTGACTTGTTCCTTCCAAAGGGGAGTTAATCTCAGACATCAGGGAGAAGAGGGGAGGATGTCACTAACAATTAGTGACCATTAGCTGATGTTTTTATGGGTATGAAGCATGGCTGCTGTCACATGTGCTTGTACTCAATTAGAAGGAAATGGTAATTACAGAATCCACAGTTCAAGAGGAGAACATAAACCATGTACTGGGAGTGAGATGCTAGAGACAGTGAGCAGAGATCATTAAGGGTGGTACAGAGGCTAACCAAATGGAAATTTATTAGAATTAGGAAAGGGCATGCCTTTTGGAAGATACATGGAGTGCTCACATTTTCGTGAAAGCCTGACTCTGAAGAGTTTTGAAAAGATTGCATTTGATTCTGGCAAGCAGAGCCCAGCAAGGCAGGCTGGTTGAATTGTAGCCCTGGAAGTCCCCTCCTCCATGTGTCTGAAGGCCATGGGTCAGAATGTAGGAACAGTTCATATCCAAAGTTGCTTACAACTCTTAACACTCTTAGGTCATTAGTGGAGAAATTGAGGTCTAGACAATAAAGTGATGTGCCAACTTCAGTTAGTTGTGCCAGGGGCCTCAGGATTCAAGTGTTCTGACTTCCAGGACACTCTACCATGTGCAAGGCATTCACTCAAGGCAGAGTCAAGATATGAGGAAGCACTACAATTGCACATCGATTCTAGAATATTCACTATCTCTTTGTTCTCATCCTCCTAATTATATCAACTTGTCTTTTGGACCTTTCACTGCCATCACCTCTGGACTTTGCTATATTCATGAAGCTTAGATAGTAGCCAAGAAATATGTTCAGTATGAAATAAATTCATAGTATAGAAGACTATTTAGGTTTTACTTAAGACTACAGTGTTTAGTTTCAGTTTTTACCAACTCTAGCAACTCTCAAATTTCCTTTTAAATAAGAGAACACTGGAATAAATTGTGTGGTTGCACCAATACAGTTAATGAGATTTTGAAAAGAGACGAGGGAAGAAAGATATTGGAATTTGAGAACAGAATTTAACAGAATTTGTTAATTGTGAAAACTGAAAAAAACATATATCAAATAGGAATACAAAAAGTAAAGATTTGAGGTTCTACAAATATTGGACCAACTCAGAGTAGGTTTGTTTATTATGTATGATCTTGGGCAAGCTACTTAGTCTCTTTAAATTTTGTTGTTGTTTTCTTCCCACCTCTAAAATGGTATTTAATTTACTGAGTCCTTGTAAAAATTGGCGACAATGTACGCAAGGTACCCTGTGTGTCGTGTGTAGTACTGAGCAGCGAGGTAGCTTGACAACAATGCCTCTCTATAGCCACGGCCTTTGGGAGGTGAATTTGCCATGGTCCTCCAGGGCTTCCCTGGTGGCTCAGTTGGTAAAGAGTCTACATCCAATGCAAGAGCCTCAGGTTTGATTTCTGGGTGGAGAAGATCCCTTGGAGAAGAGTGTGGCAACCCGCTCCAATATTCTTGCCTGGAGAACTCCATGGACAGAGGAGCCTGGTGGCCTAGAGACCACGGGGTCACAAAGAGTTGGACATGACTGATTGAGTTACACTTTTCACTTTGCTGTGGTCCTATCAAACCATGAGTTTAATTCTCTACATGGTGAGTTGAGGCTCTGCCTGTGATTTGCTTTAGGTAGGCAGTTATCACAGCAGTTCTGAATCAACGTCCCTGTTTGCTTCCTTGGACTCTTGCAACCACTCGTAAACATGCCTGGGCTAGCCTTCTGGAAGACAACAGACACATAATTCAGTCCCCAGCATCGCTCCATCCAATAGCCAGGCAAACCCAGTAGCCGCACTGCCTAGCTGACAAGCGTTCGATTGCACAGGGAGGCCAACCAGAAGACCAGGAGATGAAAGGGTTTGCATTTTCAAGCCGTGGGCCTGTGAACTAATAGAGGAGTGTTGTTTTAAACCACTGTGTTTTGGGATGATCTATCAGACAGCAATAATGACCTAATACAAAGTTGTATTTTTCTTAGAGTGTTGAAATGATTACGGACATTATCAGCTCCAGATAGCGTAAGGAGATCTTCAGAAATTTCTTTTTCAGAATATAGAAGCACTTTACAAAATTTTTAAATTTGTCTCTGAAAGTATTGCTGTTCTTTAGTTACTAAGTCTTGTCGAAATTTTTTGTGACCCCATGGACTATAGCCAGGCTTCTCTGTTCATGGGATTTCCCAGGCAAGAATATTGGAATGGGGTGCCATTTCCTTCTCCATCTGAAAGTATTATTTTTGTCCAAAATGTCAGATGGTAGCATCAATAAATAACTATAGCAAGGAGCAGATATTAATGATGGGAATATAGACTGGTAACACACGGTCATTTCTTGCAGAAGTTGCTCTTTAAAAAGAAAGTTAAGGAAGGAAGGACTTGAAAGAGCAGAGGAATTATTGGAGAATGATTTGATGATAGCCTACAGTTAGCAGATATTACTTACTTACTCATATCCTCTCTAACCACTCCCCCCACGCTCCATACACACACACACACACACACCACAGAATCACTCTCCTTGTAACAGCTTTTCCAAGGGCAGTAGGTAGATCACAGAACCCTTTACCCTCCTTTTCAGAAAACACTATTAGCCTCAGGCCACCCATTGTCCCCAACTGTTTTCTGTTTATTTCTGGTGTCAGAAACAAGCCCATGTATCCCACCCGACAGTGGCCTCTGCATCTTCAGATGCATTCTGACAGGGTACAGCTTGGCCCCTATCTCAGACTGAGGCTCCAGGAGGAAGCTGTGCTGGGTCCCCAAGCCAGATGTCTGCCTAATGGGCAAACAGGGCAGGGTTTGCAAACAGACAGATATGGAGACTCCTGAAAGCAGTCTGCTTTGGCTCTTACTGGGAAACCAGGGTCCAGACTTCACAGAAGATTGAAAAATCAGGTCACATGTGATGGGAACTTGAACAGAAGCAACTGTTGCTTTTTAAAATCTCTGTTTATAGATGTATTTTTTTTTTTCCTGTAGAAATATCTGTCAAGAGCAGCAGGCAAGAGGAAGTTTGGCAGACAAGAAAGTTTCTTATTTCTTTTCAGCAAATTGTTCTTGGATACATCTTTGGCTGAATGATGGACCAAAAGCACCTGCCAGTTTCACCTTAGGTTTTGACAAATAAATTGAGTTATGAAAGCAGCCTGGGATTGTAGATTATCTCAAACTCAAATCCAAGTAATCCATATAGGAAGAACAAAGAGAAAATTCTAGCTATTCTACATAGTTATGAAGATTTCACAAAAGTTAAATTATATTTACTATGAAGGGGCAAAAGATCAGAGAAATGGAGCATTTTAGGTATTTAACATGCCTTAAATAGCCAAGCATTTTACAGATTAATAAACTGAAATTCATATATTTGAAGCTGCCAAGCAAGTACTTTCCCCAAAAAAAGCAGATCAAGTTAGAGATCTGGGGATGCACAAAGTTACTTGTGCAAATTAGAACCCAGCAGATTAATTTCTCAAGTATTTTCTTAGAGAAATTAGCAAATCCAATTTCTGAGCTGTAGAAATTACGTCTCAGTTTTCTGCCCTCACCAACTTTTCATTTCTAGCAACAGTGCCTGAATATTCTGAATATTCACTGTCTAAATAATAGTCTATTTATTGCAGAAACCAACCCTCCACTCCATAAACTAAATTCTACCTGTGTGTTTGTACTTGTGTCTCACTAGTCACTGCCCTCAGGCTCCAACATCAGAATTCTTATTAGGGAGATTAATTCACCTGTGACTTTCAATACCATCAGTTCCTTCAGTGCCACACAAAGCTAGGCATGGCAGCTTCCTTCTAAGCCCATGGAATGGCTGGTAACTGGGCTCTTTCCCAGAACTGATCTTCCCAGGGGTCTGTCAGATCCTGTGTAATCTAGCCTTGGCCAATGTCTGCAACCTTCCTCCTCCCCACTAACAGGAGCACCTCCTGGTCTTGTTTCCTTTTCTGGGGTCCAGGAAGCTCCAGATTCAGGGCCTTGGCACTTGCCGTTTCTGCTACCTAGAATGCTCTTCCCCACCTGCATCAGGGGACTGGCTTCTTCTCATTCTTCACATGTCAGCTTGTAAATCTCCTCCTCAGAGTGACTCTCACAGACGGCCCTATTTAAATTTTTCCTGCCTAATATCTTCTACCATTAACAAACTGTTATTTTACCATGGAGCCCTGACACAGCCGGTTCTCAAGTGGTAATGAGCTTGCCCTCCAGAACATACTTGGTGATGTCTGGCGACAGTTTTCCTTGGGAGGGGAAGGCTTCCTACTGGCATCTAGTGGGTGGAGGCCAGGGATGCTGCTAAACATTTCACAATGCACAGAACAGCTCCACAACAAAGCCATCAATACCAGTAGCAGTGCCAATAATGAGAAACCCTGGCGTCGGAGCAGGTAACTGACAGGAGGTGACTGCAGGTTGACCTGCGAGCTGGATCTGGGCAATCAGAGGTCCCTTGGCTCCTCCCTGTCCTTGAAATTTACCATCTGCCCTCCCTTCCCACAGTGGGAGCCATTTTTTAGGAGGCAGTCATCAAAGACCAACGTGTTGTGGGTCCGTCCGCATGGTGGACATGACTGAACAGCGCTGCTGCTGCTGCTGCTGCTGCTAAGTCGCTTCAGTCCTGTCCAACTCTGTGCAACTCCATAGACGGCAGCCCACCAGGCTCCCCCATCCCTGGGATTCTCCAGGCAAGAACAGTGCTAAAGCCTCTAAAGATACTTAAAAGACTCTGGCCAGAGGGTTCGGAAATCTGTCTGCTGCTGCTGTTAAGTCGCTTCAGTCGTGTCCGACTCTGTGCGATCCCATAGACCACAGCCCACCAGGCTCCCCCGTACCTGGGATTCTCCAGGCAAGAACACTGGAGTGGGTTGCCATTTCCTTCTCCAATGTATGAAAGTGAAAAGTGAAAGTCAGGTCACTCAGTCCTATCCAACTCTTAGCGACCCCACAGACTGCAGCCTACCAGGCTCCTCCGTCCATGGGATTTTCCAGGCAAGAGGACTGGAGTGGGGTACCACTGCCTTCTCCAGGAAATTTGTCTGGCGGTACCCAAACAAGCCACATATGTAAGTTCACTTGCTGAGTAAACCTGCTGCCCACCTATCCGAGAGGCTGCTTCTTTCATCGGTCTCTCCCTGCTCCTGTTCTGGGGACCAAATTCAGATTTCACGGGGAAGGTTCCTAGGAGGTTGGGGGCCCAGCAGTTTATGCGCCAGCCAGGAGACGGAAGAAATGGGCTTTGGGAAAGAGGCATTCATGGAGGGAAATCCCAGGTTGATCATGCCCTCTTTGCGGACAGGGATGACCCCTTGTGAGATGTCTGTGGTTCAACAGGTGATTTGGGGGACGCCCTGAGGATGCAGGCTGCTTGAATGTGCTTATTTGAGGGATGGCCCTGTGCACTGTGACACAGAGGAGACCGTGGCAGGTCGTTAATAAGTATTTGTTGCAGGAAAGTACGGCCCAGTCATGTTTAAGGACAATGGCTGACAGCCTTTTCAGGCAAAACTAGGAAAAGACCATAGAGAAAAGATAGATTGTAAATTTAGCAGAAGGCAGTTTTGTATGGCATTAGTGAAACAGTTCTTATTAAAATCAAGAGATTTCCTCATGGTTTGATATATAATCTGTTCTGGGTCAGGAGAAGACCTGCGAACAAAGTGTTAAGCAGATCAGTACTAATTCAAGAGACAGATTACCCAAGATGGTTCAGTGCCCAGTGCCAGTTTCCCTGGTGATGGTGGTGGTGTAGTTGCTAAGTCGTGTCCAGCTCTTGTGACCCCATGGACTGGAGTAGGTTGCTCTTTCCTTCCCCAGGGGACCTTCTCAACCCACAGATTTTTTACTGTTGAGCCACCAGTGTACCTGGAGTGCTCACTAAACACAGAAAAGGAACTACAACATGACTGCTTGCAGTTGTAGCATCTAAACTTTTTGATCATGGACCCCTGTGAATACAGTTTTTTGAATATGCACCCTGATAAATATATACATATTTATTCATAAATTATATGCATGTGCATATAATATAGGCATTAATGTATGTGTTAATAAGATACCTAGATTCACTCAACTTGGAATTCATTAGAAAGCACAGCTAATGACATCCATTGGTAGTGGATATAAATCCATACTTTAAAGGCTTTTCTTAATAATTTCTAAAAAATGTTTGGAAATTTTTGGGAGCCCTCATTACATTTGATTGTTTTCCCCTTGTAAAATTTACAAAGAGAATATGCAAAAAAGATAGACTGTTAACTCCATCAATTTTTGTTGTTCTTTATACTTGCAGAATACTTTTATATTTTTAGTCATCAGTGTTTTCATTCAGGAATATGTTAAGCAAGTTGTATATACTTTTTTAAGAACAGGGAATTAAAAAAATGTTTTGCTTTTATTTGGCTGCTTTGGGATCTGAGTTGCAGCACGCAGGTTATTCATTGTGGTGCATGGACTTAGTGGCCATGTGGCACGTGGGATCTTAAGTTTTGTGACCCACGTCCCTGTATTGGAAGGCAGTTTCTTAACTACTGGACCACGAGGGAAGTTCCTCCAGTTGTATATTTTTAAGGGATGAAAGTGAAAGTTGTTCAGTCGTGTCCGACTCTTTGCGACCCCATAGACTATTATAGAGTCCATGGAATTCTCCAGGCCAGAATACTGGAGTGGGTAGCCATTCCCTTCTCCAGGGGATCTTCCCAACCCAGGGATTGAACCCAAGGCTCTTGCATTGTAGGCGGATTCTTTATCAGCTGAGCCACCAGGGAAGCCCAAGAATACTGAAGTGGGTAGCCTATCCCTTCTCCAGTGGATCTTCCCAAGCCAGGCATCGAACCAGGGTCTCCTGCATTGCAGGCGGATTCTTTACCAGCTCAGCCACCAGGGAAGCCCTTTCAAGGCATAGTTTAGTTAAAACTACACAATATCGTGCATAAATCCACATGTAGTAAATTAAGTGGACAAATGTAAACTGCACAGTATTGTAAAGTGCACAATATCGTGACATTAAAAGCAAAGGGAATGCCATTGTTGAACCATCTACATGACAGGCTCCTCCTCCTCTTTCTCCTGGGCACTTCATACACCATCTGATCCCTTTGAAAGCATGAAAAAAGTGAGAATGAGCTAATGTGATTCTCTACATAATTTTTTTCCTTTCCCCAGATAAAAAAATGTTAAGGGAAGTTCTCATATTTTCTTCCCATACTCCAGGTGATCATCTTCCACAGTGGAGCTGTGCACGCTTTCTTTGGACCTCATTGACTTAGAGGACAAGAAATACAACTGCTGTGTCCTTTGACCAAGAGTGGAGCAAGCAGACCCGAGAAGGCATGGTCTTGCGTTTGTGTGGAATGCCTTACCCCGTCTTCTTTCAGCTCTGGGTAAGGAAACTGATCTGTTTGTTTCTGAGACTGCAAACTGGCCCCAAAGGAGCTCAATTAATACTCTTTATAGGAATGAATTACATAAATGACCACATAGTCTCACCAATGGAGGAAAAGAAGCAAAACTATCTCACTTGGGGGTAGTAAACCTAGTATGATGATCATTGGGTGTAACATACAAGCACTGGGGTCTGTGGTCAGTGACTTTTGAGGCTCAGGAAGTAATACACATCCCCTGAAAAGAAACGTACAGATCATGTAGAAAGAAACAAAGAAGCCCCACAGCTACTCTTCTGCTTTGATATATTTATGCCTACTCATCTCTGCTCAAATATATATGGCTTCCATAAATCTAATAAACCCACTCACACAGGAAATGAGGGAAAAAAATTGAAAAGTATTATTAATGCCTTTACGAACCGAGAGAACTATGATATAGCAGAATAACAGCAAGCAATAAATTATACATTAAATAGCCTTGTTATTTCGAGTAAATTCTGGCCCCACAATATTTTTAGTTTTAGAATTATTTAACTGTCTTCTTAAGATATAACAGTGAACCAATAACTAAGTTCTCGCTCTTCTTCAGGGTACATAAACCAATCAATATTCAAGCCTCGCTTCTGAGTTTAACACTCTTGGGAAAAATGGGCCAGGGGCCTGGCACACTTATTTGGGGTGGACAGGTTCAGGGCCAGAAAAACTGAGAACTGAGTGCATGCTAAGATACTTCAGTCATATCTGATTGCTTGCAACTCTGGGGACCATAGCCCACCAGGCTCTTCTGTCCATGGGCTTCTCCAGGCAAGAATACTAGAGTGGGTTGCCATGCCCTCCTCCAGAGGGTCTTCCCGACTCAGGGATCAAACCTGTATCTCTTACACGCATTGGCAGGCGTGTTCTGGTCCACTAGCGCCACCTGGGAAGCCGGAGCACTAAGTATCAAGTCATAAATGGAACCTCTATGATTAGCATAATCATCACATTCTTCTTATTCACACAGTACCTTAGATTCTGACTTTTTTTTAGGAAGGCTCTCCAAAAATGCAGCACAATTGTGCAACTGTCAAGATGGATTAGAAAGTCTTCACTCTATCACCAGTCATATCTGTCTTAGAGGAAATAACTTGTCCTAGGGCAGCACTGGAGAAGGAGAATGATGTAGTTGGTGGTACTTCACCTTTGCCACTGCTATCCTCAAGTAAGGTCCTTTTCCTTGATGTGAGAACCTGGTGTAAAGAGTACTCAGTAGACAGGCCAGTGTTGATGAGGTTGGAGGGATCAGATAAGCCATCCCCTCTTTCCTCACTCATTCAAGGCCATTGGCGCATTATGTAAACTGTTAAATACATCTGCATTTGAAGTACCAGAGTAATGCTCCCCCCCCATCCTTTGTTTAAAAGAATTTCTGCTCTTTGCTCAGATCTCACAATCAAGAACTCCTTTATATATTTTAAGACAGAATTTCCTTGCCAATAGAGGTCCTACTATCTGAAGGCCCTACAGTGGTGCACATTCAGGGGCTGCTGCTAAACTGTCATCCTGGCAGAGGAATTACTATTTAGAACCAGAACAGACCTGTCATGGAACTGGTTATGTCCCTCCAGCACCTTACTTATGTATAGGAATTGTTCACAATGTATGTGTGTTGTGCAGCCTCATGGGAAATGATCAGTCCAGTTGGTAACACCTGTGTTGTGCACAAAAGACTCACACTTTTGATCAATGAAGTATCCACAGATGCTCTGAAATTCTGTACTCAGTAGGTGATTCCTCATGTCCTCTCCAAATAGAATTTGTCAAACACAAGATCATTAAAATATATAAAAGATTTGATTCAGTGAACAACCACCTGGAGGAATCCGAATGTGTGTTTGGGAGGTGGGCGAGAGTGGGGAGACAGTCAGGTAGAAATTCTCAAATATAAGAAAATGACAGCAATTTCTGTCTTAACCTCTTCAGCTCTGGTTGCTAAGTTACCATGGCATACCACTGTGCGTGCTTTTCAGTTTTTGGTTTTGGGCCTGACAGTTTGATTAATTCTCTGGAGTGTAAAATCTGCACAGTGAATATTTAAAAATTACACATGCATGCACACACACACCCACCCACTCACCCAGCACCCCATTATTGCTTGTGATTTATAAAAATCTGTTTTATAATTAAATTGACATATGTAGGTGGAAACCTGAAATGACGCTTCATTTTGGGGAGAGAAAATTCTCTAATGTGTGATGTTTCTTGAGTTTTTTTCTTCAACTGTACCACCCAGTTCACGCTTCCCAAATAGCAGGCATTTTTTTTTTCTCTTTTAATGTGCATTTAACCCTTCACTTCATTCCTAAGAAAAATGGAAAAATAAGACAAGTGTTATTTAAGAGTTGCCATTGCTTTTCCTTCTTCTGTGTGTCTTACTTGCTATGTGATTGAGTTCAAAGGTGTCCATAAATATTACTGTAAGCTGATGGACTAGTGGGCTGTGGGTTGTCAGACATAGTTATAAGAAGACATGTCAGTGTCAGCTAGCTAGACCAGTGGTGGTTCAAAATCCCAGGCATTGCATTAATGACAGTGCAATATAGTTCAGTGTGAAAACTTTTTTTAAACAGTTATACCAAAAATGGCTTCCAAGCCAGGCTCTTGTCCAGTTCCTCAGCATTTTGTTGTAGGGATTCTATCCTCAAGATATAATGCCTTTCTCTCTCAGTCTGTGTATCACCCAATTTTTAGAGTTTTGAAGCAAAAGTGACAACGTAAGATCCTTATCACTAAAACACAGTGAGTCTTCATAAAACCGATGTGAGGATTCATAGCAGCAGGTGTACAATAAGTGAGTATATGCATGTGAAGCTATTCCAGACGCTGAACAAAACTGACCTTTTATGAGCACTGCTGTGTTCATACCCAAATGGGCGCCTGACCTCGAGAGTGGCTAGAAAGTCAGAATCTCAGACTCTGCCAATCAGGTAGTCAGGAGAAAATTTGATTGGTTTAACCTTTGACATTATTATACTTTTTTTTTTTTTTTTTACGGAGGAGAATTGGGACTTAGTTGCTCTTCTGATCAAGAATGAGCTGGTAATAGCTGGAATTGTTTTATTAACTAGAAACTCCCCTGTGCCCATTCTTCTTCTTCAGTCTTCCTGCTACAGTTGCTCAAGCAAGATCCTTGGAGGCATCCCTTATTGTATCTGTACTCAGTATCCCATCTCCAAATGATAAGCCATATTGAGTCTACATCTGAAATGTATTTCAAATGTGTTCCCTTCCTTTCGTTTGTTTGTTTGTTTTGGCTATGCTACCAGGCATGTGGGATCTTAGCTCCCTGACCAGGGATGGAACCTGCACCCCTCACCTTGGAAGTGCAGAGTCTTAACCATTGGACTGAAATGTGTCCCCTTCTGGGTGGAGATTGTAATCATGAAAATGGTCTTATTGCTTCCAGTCTTTTTCTACATCTTCTCCATTTCCTATTCCAGAATCAGGTTTTTAAAATGTATCACATTATTCCCCACTTAAAATATCAGGTAACTCTCAAAAATCCTTCAATGGCTTTAGAATTTATCCCACATTCTTTACCTTCAAAATCTGTATGTACTAGTTTATGCCAGAACCTCTCCAAATCTCATGTGATGATTCCGTCCACAGTATCCTCTAATCACTCTCCTTATTTCTGCTCTTGGTGCTTCCCACTTACAAGTCTGCCCAGAACACAGACTGTCATCCTTATACAACTTTACAAAACTGGCCACTTCTCATTGTCCTCAACTCAAAGGAAAAGGAGTCTGCCGCTGCCTTATTTAAAGTACTCCCTTTTGCATTGATTGCCTTGGCTCACTCTTCATCGTAACATAAGTTTTTAATAAGTATTTCATTATCTGTTTATTTCCTGTTTACTGGCTTTCTTCTCATTAGACTATATGTTCTGTGAGAGCAAGGAGTATGCTTGTTTTATCCACCTGTATATCTCCAGTGCCTACCTCAGAGTAAGGGAAATAACATTTGTGGAACAAGTGAATGAATGAATGTTGTTACAGATAAAGATATGGAAAAACACTGGGGAGGGGAAAGGGACGTGAAGTGACAGGAATCAGCTTGCAACAAGAGCTTAGTCGAACAGTGATCTTCTCTTTTATATCTTCTGCTAAGGCAACACTTGATCACTTATGATTGTGGATACAGGCCCATTTCTCTAGGAAGAAGACATATTACTAGTGCAAATAGAATCCGTACAAATAGATGCATTTGCTTGACTTGGCCTCTTACACCACTATGTGCAGCAAAGTTAAGAATTTGTCTCAAATAACTTCCCTGTAAATGGTAAATAGATGGTAAATAGTCTGCCTGCAATGCAGGAGACCCAGGTTCAATCTCTAGGCCGGGAAGATCCTCTGGGGAAAGAAATGGCCACTCACTCCAGTATTCTTGCATGGAATATCCCATGGATGGAGAAGCCCGGCAGGGTGTTGCAAGGAGTCGGACACAACTGAGCGACTAACACTACACTACATTGTAGTTGTTAAGTTGCTAAGTCATGTCTGAATCTTTGCAGCCTCATGACCTGCAGCACTCCAGGCTTCCCTGTCCTTCATTGTCTCCCAGAGTTTGCTCAGACTCATGTCCATTGAGTCAGTGATGCCATCCCAACATCTCATCTTCTGTCATCCCCTTTTCCTCTTGCCCTCAATCTTTCCCAGCATCAACATCATCTTGCCTTCAATCTTTCCCAGCAGTGAGTCGGCTCTTCACATCAGGAGGCCAGAGTATTGGAGCTTCAGCTTCAGCAGCAGTCCTTCTGTTATCATTGAGGAAAAAAGTGCATGTTTTCAACAGTACAGACTAATTGTCTGGTCCTAGACACTAGGATTGGAGAAGGCGGCACCCCACTCCAGTCCTCTTGCCTGGAAAATCCCATGGACAGAGGAGCCTGGTAGGCTACAGTCCACGGGGTCCCTAGGAGTCGGACACTACTGAGCAACTTCACTTTCACTTTTCACTTTCATGCATTGGAGAAGGAAATGGCAACCCACTCCAGTGTTCTTTCCTGGAGAATCCCAGGGATGGCAGAGCCTGGTGAGCTGCTGTCTATGGGGTTGCACAGAGTCGGACATGACTGAAGCAACTTAGCAGCAGCAGCAGACCCTAGGCTATGCCATAATTAATGGGGAATTTCCATGCATCACAGGTCAGATGAAGTCCTAAGGCAGGATGATGAACCACGTGGAGAAAAAGTTGTTCGAGTGTTCAATCCATCACATCCTTGTGTACCTGCACCTCAGGGAAGAGTGGTCTTCCATTTTCAAAAGGAATAAAAAACCAACTTCTGTTGAGCAGGGATGGTCCTCGTCTTTTGCAATTATTCTGCCAAACACTTTTCTATATGAGACATAATTTGTGTCTGTGATGGGAAGGGCATGATGTGTTACACGTTACGTTTCAAGTTTTTAAGGCTGCAGGTTGCAGAATGATATTCAGAGAGCTGAATTTTTTCACTTATCATTTTTGATAAGTGAAGAACCACAGACTGCTTCAAATTGTACAGATTAAACTCTGTTCCTAGTAGAAAGGTAATCAAGCCAAATAGAAAAGACTGTTCAGTCCAGCCACTCTAAATGAAAGGCTGAATAACACATTGGCAATTGGGTCTTATTTAGCTTTCCTGCTTGTGGTTTGAGAGGAGGAGTCAGAAAGCCATGAATAATGAGAACCAACCACAATGTACTCTCTGGCCTGGGTGAATGGATTTGTCTTTCCTCAAGAAGGATGGAAGCAATGAAGAAACAGAAGAAGGAAAACAAACAAGATGAAGTCCGTAAAAATCATTTGCAATACAAATGAGAATTTAAGCTGCAGACAAAAACATACTTCCAAAAATTATTCATCATTGGATACAAAAGTAAATTTCATTAAGTAGGTGGTTTATATGCTCAAGAATATTCATAAAAAGAGACTCCAAAATGAGAGATGAGAGTTGACAGAAAATAATAACAGAACACTGGAATTTAACAGATGTTGATTGAGATGCAGGGAATTGGTGGAGAGGGTGCAGGAAGAGTAAGAAAATGCTGCTTTTCTAATATTTACAGACAGGAAGCAATAAATTATGTTCTGTGTTACACCAGTGAGTTGAGAAAGTATATGATTCTTGATATCTGAGAGTACATACTCTTAAAATATGACATATATCTCCTAACTTATTAGGAAAATAGTAGAAGCAAATAAAAAGTATTTATTAAATACCATATAATAAACAAAAGGAAGCATAAAAACTAAAAGCATAAGAAATATTTAGGATATTTCGCCTTTTAGAGGCCAAAGGCTCATATTAGTTAAAACAACCAAAACACAGCATTTTTATAGTTTTTATAAGAAGTACAACTATAAGAGAATTTCAGTTAGTTAAAAATTGGGACAAAGATATATCAGTGAGTTGAGAAAGTATATGATTCTTGATATCTGAGAGTACATACTCTTAAAATATGACATATATCTCCTAACTTATTAGAAAAATAGTAGAAGCAAAATAACTCCAGAACTGCTGGATATAATCAAAATAGAATCAATTCCAAAAGCAGTGTGGACAAAGAAGCTGATTTTATTTTGATGTAAAATTCCCTAATGAAGATATAACAATTCTAAATCTTGATATGCCAAATAAGGTAGAATGTAAATATATCCAATAAATGCCTTTAAATATGCAAGGAACAGTCAATATAAGTATAGTAGTGAGGGATTTTTAACACATCTTTTAGTTTTTGAGAGATCATTTAGAGAAAAAGAATAAATGAGAATAATTATTTCCTATTTCTTAATATGTTTGGCATTGTGCCAGGTTTTAATGATGCAATCGTGAAAAAGAAATACAGTCTTTGCACTTTGGAGTGTATACAGAAAACCTTATTCATAAAGATGCATGTATATTGAGAAATATATATTGAGAATGTGTATTAAGTATACATGTATATACTTCTATCTTCTGGAGAATATATTACCTTATAAATTATTCATGGAAAATTATTTAAAATGAAGATACATGAGAAAAAGAACTTTTCAGTTAATACATAGGTAAGATTCTATCACTATCATATTCTAAAAATAGAAATTGAGTACAAAAAATTAAAGAGACAAAGCTTTACTGACTGGAAAAAAATCAAATTTCCTAAATAACTAAAGTATGATCATTGCAACCTCAGATTGTTTAGGAATTAAGGACAAGAAGAGCTTTATATTTGTATGATCATGAATAGTATATGGTCAAAGCTATACTCAGGGATATATACATATTCTGAAACATCTATCAAAAATGCATTAGTTAGGACTTCCTTGGTGTTCATTGGTTAAGAATCCACTTACCGGTGCAAGGGACATGAGTTCAATTCCTGTTCCTGGAAGATTCCATCTGCCTCAGGGCACCTAAGCCCGTGTGCCACAGCTATCAAAACTTGCATTCTGGAGCCTGAGAGCCATAACTCCTGAAGCCCACACCCCCCAGCTGCTGAAGCCCACCCACCCTAGAGCCCGTGCTGCACCGCAAGAGAGGCCACCACAATGAGACGCCTGTGCACCCCAACTAGAGAGTAGCCCGCACTTGCTCCAACTGGATGAAGTCTGCATGCAGCAGCGAAGGCCCAGTGCAGCCAAAAAACGAGCAAACAAACAAAATTTTAACATGAATTAGTCAATCATTTTATTCTTAATACTAGAAAGATACGAAGAAAATATACCAGAGAATTAAAAGTTAAAAGTCGATATTAGCGTGCCACATCTTTTTCCAAGTCCTCTGTCAATGGGCATTTAGGTGGCTTTCGTGTCTTGGCTGTTGTAAACAGTGCTGCAGTGAACACTGGGGTGCATGTATCTTTTTGAATTATGGTTTTCTCTGGTTATATGCCCAGGAGGGGGATTGCTGAATCACATGGTAGTCCCCTATTTAGTTTTTTAAGAAAGCCATTTGCAGGGCAGGAATAGAGATGCAGATGCAGAGAATGGGCCTGTGGATATGGGGGGTGGTGGGATGAACTGAGAAACTGGGATTAATGTATGTGCATTTCATGCCTAAACAGATACCTAGTGGGATCCTGCTGTATAGCGCAGGGACTTCAGCTTGGCGCTCCGGGGTAACCTAGGTGGGTGGGATGGAAGAAATGGAATGGGAGGTCTAAGAGGGAGGGGATTGTATGTATACTTATAACCGATTCACTCCGTTTACAGTGTGAGGCAACGTTGTAAAGCAACTATACTCCCCCACCACCCCCCCACTCCGCAAAAAAACCCTCCTTGTTCTCCATAATGGTTACACCAATTTACATTCCTACCAACAGTGTAAGGTTCCCTTTTCTCCACATCCTTTCCAGCATTTATTATCTGCAGATTTTTTTGATGGCCCTTCTGACCTTGTGAGGTGATACCTCATTAAAGTTTTTATTTGCATTTCTCTAGTAATTAGTGATGTTGAACATATTCTCATGTGCCTGTTAGCCATCTGTGTGTCTTTGGAGAAATGTCTATTTAGATCTTCCATCCATTTTCTGATTGGGTTGTTTGTTTTATTTTGATATTGAGCTGCATGAGCTATTTACATATTTTGGAGATTAATCCCTTCTTGGTGGCATTGTCTGCAAAATTTTTTTTCCCATGCTGTGGGTTATCTTTTAGTTTTGTTTATGGTTTCCTTTGCTCTGAAAAAGTTTGTAACTTTAATTTAGTCCCATTTGTTTATTTTGCTTTTATTTTCATTACTTCAGGGAGTGAATCAAAATAGATATTGCTGTGGTTTATATAAAAAAATATTCTGTATAGGTTTTCCTCTAGAAAGTTTTGTAGTATCCATTCTTACATTTACGTCTTAATCCATTTTGAGTTTTATTTTGTGTATGGTGTTAGGGAGAAGATGTGGTACATATATATAATGGAATATGACTCAGCCATAAATAGAACAAAGTAGTGCCTTTTGCAGCAACAAGGATGGACCTAGAGAGTATCATACAAATGAATTATGTCAGAGAAAGACAAATACCATATGACATCATTTACATGTGGAATCTCATAAAAATGATACAAATGAGTTTATTTACAAAACAGAAACCAACCCACACATCTCAAAATCAAATTTATGGTTACCAAAGGGGGAAACGTGGGGGGAATTGATAAATTATTAGTGATAAATAGATAACTAATAAAGACCTACTGTATACCACAGGGAAATTTACCCAATATTCTGTAATAACCCATATGGGAAAAGAATCTGAAAAAGAATGGATATATATATATATAAGTATATATATATACACACACACACACACACATATACTTATGCATATATATAATTGATTCACTTGGCTATACACCTGAAACTAACACAACATTGTAAGTCAACTATACTCCAATAAAATTTAAAAATAATTCAGTCAAGGCTCTCTCTGCCCCAGCTCCCCACAAAGATATTCAGTTTAGTCTCTGAGTCGTGTCTGACTCTTTGCGACCCCAAGGACTGTAGCACGCCAAGCTTCCCTGTCCATTACCAACTCCTGGAGCTTGCTCCAACTCATGTCCACCAAATTAGTGATGACATCCAACCATCTCGTCCTCTGTCATCCCCTTCCCCTCCTGCCTTCAATCTTTTCTTACATCAGAGTCTTTTCCAATGAGTCAGTTCTTCACATCAAGTGGCCAAAGTATTGGAGCTTCAGCTTCAGCATCAGTCCTTCCAATGAATATTCAGTACTGATTTCCTTTAGGACTGACTGGTTGGATCTCCTTGCAGTCCAAGGGACTCTCAAGTGTCTTCTCCAACACCACAGTTCAAAAGCATCAGTTCTTTAGCACTCAGCTTTCTGTATGGTCCAACTCTCACATCCATACATGACTACTGGAAAAAAACCATAGCTTTGACAAGACGGACCTTTGTCAACAAAGTAATACCTCTGCTTTTTAATATGCTGTCTAGGTCTGTCATAGCTTTTCTTCCAAGGATCAAGCATCTTTTAATTTCATGGATGCAATCACCATCTGCAGTGATTTTGGAGCCCCCTAAAATAAAGATAATCACGATGGTGTGATCACTCATCTAGAGCCAGACATCCTGGAATGTGAAGTCAAGTGGGCCTTAGAAAGCATCACTATGAACAAAGCTAGTGGAGGTGATGGAATTCCAGCGGAGCTATTTCAAATCCTGAAAGATGATTCTGTGAAAGTGCTGCACTCAATATGCCAGCAAGTTTGGAAAACTCATCAGTGGCCACAGGACTGGAAAAGGTCAGTTTTCATTGTAATCTCAAAGAAAGGCAATGCCAAAGAATGCTCCAACTACTGCACAATTGCACTCATCTCACACACTAATAAAGTAATGCTCAAAATTCTCCAAGCCAGGCTTCAGCAATACGTAAACTGTGAAGTTCCTGATGTTCAAGCTGGTTTGAGAAAAGGCAGAGGAACCAGAGATCAAATTGCCAACATCCGCTGGATCATGGAAAAAGCAAGAGAGTTCCAGAAAAACATCTATTTCTGCTTTATTGACTATGCCAAAGCCTTTGACTATGTGGATCACAATAAACTGTGGAAAATTCTGAAAGAGATGGGAATACCAGACCACCTGACCTGCCTCTTGAGAAATCTGTATGCAGGTCAGGAAGCAACAGTTAGAACTGGACATGGAACAACAGACTGGTTCCAAATAGGAAAAGGAGTCCGTCAAGGCTGTATATTTTCACCCTGCTTATTTAACTTCTATCCAGAGTACATCATGAGAAACGCTAGACTGGAAGAAACACAAGCTGGAATCAAGATTGCCAGGAGAAATATCAATAACCTCAGATATGCAGATGACACCACCCTTACGGCAGAAAGTGAAGAGGAGCTAAAAAGCTTGTTGATCAAAGTGAAAGGGGAGAGTGAAAAAGTTGGCTTAAAGCTCAACATTCAGAAAACGAAGATCATGGCATCTGGTCCCATCACTTCATGGGAAATAGATGGAGAAACAGTGGAAACAGTGTCAGACTTTATTTTTGGGGGCTCCAAAATCACTGCAGATGGTGACTGCAGCCATGAAATTAAAAGACGCTTACTCCTTGGAAGGAAAGTTATGACCAACCTAGATAGTATATTCAAAAGCAGAGACATTACTTTGCCGACTAAGGTCCGTCTAGTCAAGGCTATGGTTTTTCCTGTGGTCATGTATGGATGTGAGAGTTGGACTGTGAAGAAGGCTGAGCACCGAAGAATTGTTGCTTTTGAACTGTGGTGTTGGAGAAGACTCTTGAGAGTCCCTTGGACTGCAAGGAGATCAACCAGTCCATTCTGAAGGAGATCAGCCCTGGGATTTCTTTGGAAGGAATGATGCTAAAGCTGAAACTCCAGTACTTTGGCCACCTCATGTGAAGAGCTGACTCATTGGAGAAGACTCTGATGCTGGGAGGGACTGGGGGCAGGAGGAGAAGGGGACGACAAAGGATGAGATGGCTGGATGGCATCACTGACTCGATGGACGTGAGTCTGAGTGAAGTCCGGGAGTTGGTGATGGACAGGGAGGCCTGGCGTGCTGCAATTCATGGGGTCGCAAAAAGTTGGACATGACTGAGCGACTGAACTGAACTGAAAATAAAGTCTGTCACTGTTTCCATTGTTTCCCCATCTATTTGCCATGAAGTGATGGGACCGAATGCCATGATCTTAGTATTTTGAATGTTGTGTTTTAAGCCAGTCTTTTCACTCTCCTCTTTCATTTTCTTCAAGAGGGTCTTTATTTCCTCTTTGCTTTCTGCCATAAGGGTGGTATCATCTGCATATCTGAGGTTATTGATATTTCTCCTGCAATCTTGATTCCAGCTTGTGCTTCATCCAGCCTGGGATTTCACTTGATGTACTCTGCATATAAATTAAATAAGCAGGGTGACAATATACAGCTTTGATGTACTCCTTTCCCAATTTGGAAACAGTCTGTTGTTCCATATCCTGTTCTAACTGTTGCTTCCTTACCTGCATATAGTTTTCTCAGGAGGCATGTAAGGTAGTCTGGTATTCCCATCTCTTTAAGAATTTTCCACAGTTTGTTGTGATCCACACAGACGAAGGCTTTGGTATAGTCAAAAAAGCAAATGTATTAGTGAATTAAAAAACAAAGGATAATAATGATATATAATAACAAATAATAAAAACTTATAGGAATAAATATGTGCTCAGTTGCTCAGTGAGACCTGACTCTTAAGCCCATGGACTATAGCCCATCAGGATCCTCTGTCCATGGAAGTTTCCAGGCAAGGATACTGGAGTGGGTAGTCATTTCCTACTCTAGAGGATCTTCTTGACCTGGGGACTGAACATGAGTCTCTTATGAGTCCTGCATTGGCAGGAAGATTCTTTACCACTGTACCACCTGAGAAGCTCCAGGTATATACCTAAGGCATATGCCAAAACTATATAAGGAAATATAGATGAATATCTGTGTAAAATATTGTTACACAAATATCAAGGAATAACTTTTTATATATTACTTAGAAATAAATTTGACAATTCATATACAATATCTGTATGAATAAAACTACAAAGTAACCATAAACTGTGATATGTATAAATGACGAGACATGTTTCTGAAAGGGAAAACTGATACTGGAAAAATACCACTTCTTACCATATTATTCTGTACTTTTTTAAAAAATGAAAAGTTCCAACAGGTTTTTTTTTTTTTTCTTGGCCAGGGTTGGGGGTGTTCAGGAACTATTGGAGTTATGATTTTTTTAATTGGGGTATGGGAGCTTGCCGTGTGTTTCTGCTGTGCAAGTGAATCAGCTGTATTTACATAGATATCCCCTCCCTCTTGGGTCTCCTCCCACACATCTAGGTCATCACAGAACACTGAGTTGAGCTCCCTGCGCTATTTATCTGCTTTCCACTAGCTATCTATGTTGGAGAAGGAAATGGCACCCACTCCAGTATTCTTGCCTGGAGAATCCCAGGGACGGGGAAGCCTGGTCGGCTGCTGTCTATGGGGTCGCACAGAGTCGGACACGACTGAAGCGACTTGGCAGCAGCAGCAGCAGCTATGTATGTTACGCACAGTAGTGTATAAATGTCAGTCCCAGTTTCCCAATTCATACCATCCTCCTTCCCCGCTTGGTGTCCATACATTTATTCTCTATGTCTGTGTCTCTATTTCTGCTTTGCAAATAGGTTCCTCTGCACCACTTTTCTAGATTCCACATATATGTGTTAATAGACAATTTTTGTTTTTCTCTTGCTGACTAACTTCACTCTGTGTGACAGACTCTAGATTCATGCAGGCCTCAACAAATGGCCCCGGTTTGTTCCTCCTTGTGGCTGAGTAATATTGGTTGTATGTATGTACCACATCTTCCTATCCATTCATCTGTCGAGGGCCATCTAGGTTGCTTCCACGTCCTGGCTGTTGTAAATAGTGCTGCAGGGAACACTGGGGTGCATGTGTCTGTCTGCATTTGGTTTTCTCAGGGTATAGGCCCAGTAGTGGGATGGCTGGTCATATGGTAGCTCTAATTTTAGTTTTTAAGAAACCTCCATACTCTTCTGCATATTGGCTGTTTCAATTTACAGTACTACCAACAGTGCAAGAGGGTTCCCACTTCTTTACATCCTCTCCAGCATTTATTATTTGTGGATTTTTTATGATGGCCATTCTGACCCATGTGCTGCTGCTGCTAAGTCATGTCCAACTCTGTGCGGCCCCATAGACGGCAGCCCACCAGGCTCCCCTGTCCCTGGGATTCTCCAGGCAAGAACACTGGAGTGGATTGCCATTTCCTTCTCCAATGATGAAAGTGAAAAGTGAAAGCGAAGCCGCTCAGTCGTGTCCGACTCACAGAGACCCCAGGGACTGCAGCACCAGGCTCCTCCGTCCAGGGGATTTTCCAAGCAAGAACACTGGAGTGGATTGCCATTTCCTTCTCCAATGATGAAAGTGAAAAGTGAAAGCGAAGCCGCTCAGTCGTGTCCGACTCACAGAGACCCCAGGGACTGCAGCACCAGGCTCCTCCGTCCAGGGGATTTTCCAAGCAAGAGTCCTGGAGTGGGGTGCCATTGCCTTCTCCGTGTGAGGTGATTATAAACCCAGTATTGACTGATGTGTGCATTGCTGGGGTCTTTGGCTGGAGTACACTGATACCTACAACCATAATAAAAAAATGGTGCTTTTGTTCTTAGATCTAGGAACAAACTGATGAGAAGAGTGTACTATAATATCATTTAAATTTTTTTCTGTTTGTAGGTGTCAGTGTCCTCCAGCCAAAGATCCACCAATGCCCACGTCAGTCCACACTGGGCTTATAAGCCACTGAATCATGGGAGATTGCATATCATGGGGGACATGGAAGAGGGGAGTCAGAAAGAGGGTTTTGTAAAGGACCTGTTATTAGATTGGGGCTTTGATTAGGTGGTTTGTGGGAAGGTCTGAGAAAAAGGAGGTTTGTTGTGAATTGAATGCTATCAGAAAATGGGGACAGCTCTATAACTGAGTATCTTTGCAAATCTTAGCTAGAAGGAGGGTAGGCGAGAGACAGAGAAAAGCTGTGACCGTAAAGAGAAAAAAGCAGCATTCACTTATAGTAGCCAGGAGAGGGGGATGCTCAGTATTTCGTGGATGTTTTGGTGACAGTGAGTCCGTTTAGACCATATAATAGTGTTCTTCTTTTGACTCTTTTTTATCATTGTCTCACAGCAACTTGGTCTGAAGTTGCTGTTCTGTAAGATTATTTATGTCCAGCAGGAGAATGGCATAGCCCAGCTTTGAGTGACAGGTTTACTTGTAAAAACTCTCAGGCCTCCTTGTAATTGTCAGGTCAGTTTCTGGATCTCAGAGGCTGCTTTGTCTCACTGTCTTATGTGCATGCATGCTAAGTTACTTCAGTTGTGTCCGACTCTTTGTGACCCTATAGACTGTAGCCCACCAGGCTCCTCTGTCCACAGGATTCTCCAGGCAAGAATATTGGAGTAGGCTGCCATGCCCTCCTCCAGGGGATCTTCCCAAATCAGGGATCAGACCTGCACCTCTTTTGTATCGTGCATTTGCATGTACAGTTTCTTTTCCACTAGCACCACCTGGGAAACCTATTTCACTATCTTATTTGGATTTAATAGAAACATCTTATTTTTCCTATTTTAAAACTAGTTTTAAAGATTTTCTTGTTTTTCTTTTTTCCTCCTGACTTCTACTCGAAGCTATGTAACTTGTTTCTACTCCTAGTGGTTACTGTTAAAGATTTTTAAACAAATTTTAAAATTTCCCCTAATTCTAGTTAGCCGATATCTCTATCCTTTTGTAGAATGGCATGTTAGCTTCGGAATTTTTTAACTCTGACATACTTCCATTCCCTATGCTACTGCTTCTAGTTTAGTTTCATCTCATTTTTAAACAACAAATGGCATCATTAATAGTATTGTAAGTAGGCAGTCCATATTTAAATTCTACTAACATGGTGGCTTGGTAGTAAAGAATCTGCCTGCAATGCAGGAGACCCAGGTTCAGTCCCTGGGTTGGGAAGATCCCCTGGAGGAGGGCATGGCAACCCACTCCAGTATGCTTGCCTGGAGAACCCATGGACAGAGGATCCTGGCAGGCTGCAGTCCATAGGGTTGCACAGAGTCAGACACGACAGAAATGATTAAGAAACAGCAGCAGCATGCAAACCAAACCAAACCAAACCAAACCAAAAACATGTTAAAAATTTTTTTTCACATTTACTTTTTATATCCCCCTGCTTTTTTCCTGATTCCATTTTCTTTCCTGTTAAATGGAATAGATTTTCAAAGTTCTTTTACTGTTTTTTGTAATCTATAGATTATCTCAGTTTTTTTATTTGTCAGAAAATATTTTTACTTTGTTCTCCACTCTTGTACAAAATTTCAGATTGAAAGCAACTTTGTTTTCTTGGCAAAATATTTCTTGGAGATAGTGTTCTATTGGCTTTGAGAGTCTATTGGTGCTGATGTGAAGTCTGCTGTGAAGAAAAAGTCACATCATTTGGTTGAAATTAACAATTTTTTGAAATTGTTGATAATTTATTATTCCTTTCTATGAGTGTTTTAACATCTGTAAACCCTACAGGTTTTATAATATGCTAGCAAACCTGGTGACATCCTCTTGATTGCTCATTTACTTGTTCACCAAATATTTACTGAAAGCATATTATTTGCCAGGCAGTATTTCTATGTGCTTTGATTGTTGTTATTGTTCAGTGTGACTCTTGGACTACAGCATGCCAGGCTCCCCTGTCCTTCACTATCTCCTGGAGTTTGCTCAGATTCATGTATTGACTTGGTGATGCTATCTAACCATCTCATCCTCTCCTGCCCCCTCCTCCTTTTTCCTTCAATCTTTCCCTGAATCAGGGTCTTTTCCAGTGAGTCGTTTCCTCACATCAGGTGGCCAAAGTATTGGAATTTCAGCTTCAGCATTAGTCCTTCCAATGAATATTCAGGATTGATTTTCATTTAGGGTTGACTAGTTTGATCTCCTTGCAGTCCAAGGGACTGTCAAGAGTCTCTTCCAGCACCACAATTCAAAAGCATCAATTCTTAAGCACTCAGCCTTCTTTATGGTCAAACTCACATCTGTACATGACTACTGGAAAAACCATAGCTTTGATGATACAGACCTTTGTCGGCAGAGTGATGTCTTTGCTTTTTAATATAGAGTCTCGGTTTGTCATAGCACTTTGACTACATACTAACAAGTATCTTATGCATAAGATATTGTATATGAAACAGGTTAGCCGAAGAGACTTTTCCTTGTCTAGTTGTTTGGTCTCAAAAAGCTGAGAATAATAGCTGTCAAATAACCTATGCGAGAAATACTAAAGGTTTGGAAGACTGTTTCATGACTACTAGCTTATTAATTATCTCCAGCTTTTATAAAATAAGGCTATTAATTCATTGGAAGATTGGAGATAGGCAAAGAGCATATCCTTAGAGAGTTGTCAGAGCTCTTAAGGTCATGGAAGGGGAGCTCACGAAAAGCTCTCAGAGAAATCAACTTCTGTCCCCTGAAATCTGAGGGATTCAGAGAATAATGGCTCCAAAAGTTTTAAAAATTAGCAACTAGATGATATAAACTTACTGCATGGTGAGAAGACAGAGGCTACAAGGCAAGTAAGCTGAACTTTTCCTGACAGTAGGGGCAAGGAAGTGTAGTGTCTGTGGGCCATTTGGGAGATCATTGAAAGAAGCTGTACTCTAACCCTGAAAGGCAGTATTTTCTCCTTTCTTGTACCTTGGCATAGTTTAGTGAAGGTCTAAGGACTTGCTGCTGGTCCCAAGCAGTTCCTGGCCAAAATGAAGTAATAGTGCCTCAATTTGCCTTCTTTCCTGAAACAACAAAGAACAGGCAAAATATATAGTTTTTGAAGCACAAAATATCACATAATAAAGGGCTATGATCCCTGAGAATTGAGGAAACAAATGAAATGAGCCTTATAATGATCCCTACTGACTGCCTGGAGACAGGCTGTGTGCGGATAGGGGAGGCCCAGGAGGTGGCTCTCCATTTCTCTGGCTCAATGAGAGAAAACAGGAGCCCACAGAGGGTGAGGAGGCAGAGTTTACAGGGCAGAGGAGCAGAGAGGAGAAAAAATCAGAGAGAACAAGTTTGGAGATCTACCTGGTCTTCAGTTGAGATCTGATCATTTCATGCATGTCAGAAGGTATTTAAGATCAGTGAAACAAATGCCACCAAGTTTAGAGGAAGTAGTCCCCATGACTCAGTCAGGGCCAGGAATAGTTTCATTTGCACCAAAGTGGAAAGCTGCATGTGTGTGCTAAATTGCTTCAGTTGTGTCCAACTCTGGGTGACTCTGAGAACTGTAGACGCCCATGGCGCCTTTGTCCATGGGAATTCTCCAGGCAAGAAGCTGGAGTGTGTTGCCATGCCCTCCTTTAGGGAGAGGGTCTTCCCTTGGAGGAAAACTTCATGGTTCATGGGTCATAAATAGAGTACTCAGAAGGGTCTTTCCTAAGCAGTGGTGCAAAATTTAGTTCTAGAACCCACTCAAATCAAACTGTTTTAGTTTAAATACATCTCTGAATAAAGCTTAAATTATTTATAGTAAAATAAATATGTCTAGTACTCAGTAAGGCAAGACTTACAAAGTCTGATATTGAATAATAAATTAACAGGCATGAAAACAAACAGAAAAATATGACACGATTAAAGTAAAAATTGTTCCATCAAAACAGATCTAGAAATCATGTTGATATAATTAATACAAAGGGACATCAAAGCAATTATTGTAATTGTCTTCTGTATTTTTAAGAAGCTCTACTTTCAAGTTTCTGCTTTAAGTATGTTTAAGAATTACAAAAATCAAATCAAACTTTTGGAGATGGAAGTGATAATATATGAGATTAAGAATATGCTCAATCAAGAGAATCAGAAGACAAGCCATACACTGGGAGAAAGTATTTGCTAAAGACATAAAGGATTGTTATCTATAATATACAAAAACCTCTTAAAACTCAAATGGACAAATGACCTTAGCAGGTACCTCACCAAAGAAGATATACATTATGTATCATTAGTAAATTGCCATTTTAACAGCAATGAGGTTATGTACACACCTATTAGAATCATCAAAATCCAAAACACTGGCAACACAATATTGCTCATGAGGCTGTGGTACAATGGAAACTCTCATTCAGTGTTTCTGGGAATGCAGAATAGCACAGCCAGTTTGGAAGACAGTTTGACAGTTTCTTACAAAACTCAACCTACTTTTACCATATGATCCAGCAATAAATGTAAAATTTAAAAACCTCTGTTAAATTTTCTTTATGAGGTATTAGAAATAAATGGATATTTGGTATTCCTATAGTTTTGTGTTCTACAATAAAAAGAATTCAGGTAAATTTGATGCTGCATGATTACCATGAAAAAATTAAAATGTATGGAGCTTTTATACTTTTTATTTGTTGCATTATTGATTATATTCCTATTTGACTAGAAATGATGGGAGCTAAATTCCCTGCTTGTAATTTTGCATGTCAGATGATTGAAAGAATTTTTATACAGATGAGCTTCTAGCTACATATTTGCAAATCTTGTTTTTCCTTCGCTACTCACAGATTTCTGTGCCAGGTGTTGTAAGACACTTTCATATTGTGATACAGCCTCTATTTTTGCATCTTAATGCCACAGTGATGGTTGAGTCAGCACACTGGCCAGAAATAGAATCCCTAAAGCCATTTTTTAATGGAATAAATAACAGTAAATTAACTTTACTGAGAAATACTTATAAACAGCTTAAATAAATCCTACTAAACCTAATGAATGCCCAGTTACTCCATTTTACTCCATTCTAAGAGAAAATATGATAGAGGGGAAGTTGCAGTGGAAAGAGACATTTTTCTTACTTTTGCAAATTTACAAACACAAGTGACCTTGTGCATAGATTTCTTGGGCTCCTGCCAGGGTCTTGAAAGGAGCTCATACAAGCGAGGTTCCCTGCAGTATGAGATCCATGAGTGCATAGTAAATCCATTTTTGCTATCTCTCTTCTGTCTGAACTAGCACTGTGGTTAGGGCCCTCTACATCTTGACACCTGTTGAGTAAAGGACAGTTCATCTTCAGCAAGAGGTAAAATGCTTTTCTTGAGTAGAAACCCAAAATAACTTTTGAGTTGCTTAGCTTCTCAAGTCAATTATTTTCAAGCTATTGCAACATACTCAACATGGAACAAAGATAGGATTTAAGATGTAAGGAACTGAATTAAGATACCTTTCTTTTGTTTTCTAGCATGTGGCTACTTGGAGAACCCAATAGGTCTCCTTGAAGGAAGACCTTACCTTATATATGATCTTCACAAAGATGATTCATTGATCATCTCACTAGCATATGAGCAATTTTGACTTGAGATAAGAAGTATGATTAACCAAAGACAGAAAAAATTCACGATAGAAAAAAAAGAAATGATTTTCATGACAATTACTATCATTTTTTGAGCATTTATTAAAAGCAAGGCAGTTTATTTAACGATACTGTGTATGATATCAGTTTGAGTCTCTGTAGGAAAGAGATGGCATGCTCACATAGGGTAACTCAGGAGAGTTTAATAAAGGAATGATTTAGGTGAGGATATGTTTAAGAGAAACTAATGAAAAATGGTCTGGGACTGCAAATCTTGGAGAGCTATTAGCATACCTAGACTTGAAGGGGCTTAAAGTGTGAGTGGAGTTGAAGCTATAGCTGGTCCTGTAGGAGAAGGCTACCTGAGAAGAGTGATGGAATTCACTGGAGGAATGCAATTGCTAGCCAGACTGTAATCTGGCAGCGAGGATGCTGGGGAATGAATTTCCCAACCACACTCTTCTCCTGCCCTGTGATCTATTGCTTGTCCCATTTGAATTAATTGAAGGCCAGATAGCAAGACAGCTGTTTGCATAGCTCTGTCTTTTAGGACACAGAACAGAGTCTGTCAAAAGTTGTAGAGTGGGTCTGGAAGGGCAAATGAATATCAACAAACGTACTAGGCTGAAGTATATGAAACTGCCACTGTTTGACAGTGTGGAACCTGTAACAACAGTTTATGTAGATTAGTCTGCTATTAATGCCATTTGGGCTTCCCTGGTGGCTCAGCTGGTAAAGAGTCTGCCTGCAATCTGGGAGACCTGGGTTTGATCCCTGGGTTGGGAAGATCCCCTAGAGAAGAGAAGAGCTACCCACTCCAGTATTCTGGCCTAAAGGATTCCACGGACTGTATAGTCTATGGGGTCGCAAAGAGTCAGACACGACTGAGTGACTTTCACGTTAATAACTTTAAGCTTCACAACACACTTGCAAAATTTGTATTGTGAGCCTCAATGTCTAGGGACAAAACTGAGGCTCAGAGACACTGAGTTTGAGATAAGAGGAAATTTCCAAAGAAGAAATTCTCAAATATTATCGAAAATGTTTCAGTATTGAAAATGTTAGGTGACATCTATACTGTCACCTAACTTATTTATTTTGTTTATAAAGAATAGAAATTTCAGAGCTCTTTTCCAAGTATTATGCAACTTAAAATTCACACACACAAAAAAACAGTATGGTAATGTCTCAAAAAATTAAATATACAATTGTTATAAAATTCAGCAAACCCATTCTGGATATATCAGAAAAGGTGAAAACAGGAACTTGAATAGGTATTTGTGCACTCATGCTCTCAGCAACCTAATTCACAATAGCCAAAAGGTGGACTCCAGCTAAGTGTCTGTGAACAGATGAATGGGTGAATAAAATAGAATGTATAATATACAATGGAATATTATTCAAACTTTAAAAGGAAGGAAATTTTGACACATCCTATAGCATGGCTGAGCCTTGCCAACACTAGCTAAGTGAAACAAGCCCAGTCACAAAAGGAAAAATATTATATGATACCTCTTTTATGAGGTTCCTAGAGTAGTCTAATTTGTTCAAATAGAGTAGAACAGTGGTTTCTAGGGGCTGGGCTGGGGGACAGTGGGGAGTTATTGTTTTTGAGGACAGAGTTTGAGTTTGGGAAGATGAAAAGTTTCTGGAGATGGATGGTGCCGACGGTTGCACAACAGTGTGAATGTGCTTATTGCCACATATCTGTACAATTAAAAAAAGTTAACATGGTCAATTTTATTGCTTTTCTACCACAATAAAATATACTTTAAAAATCACAAAAGTCTGGTCAAATTTATAGGACAGTTAGTATTGTTAATAGCATCTAAATATATGAAAATGCCAAGACACAGAGAAGTTAAATATCTTGTACAGTATTATATAATTAATGAATCTAGGAACTCAGATTCAACCCCATGAAAGGTCTTATGATCAAAAATCTACTTTCTTTTCTAGAAATAAACAGACCATTTACAAACTCACTCCAGGGCCCGGGCTAGTCCCAGGCTTATCATTTCTAAGGTCACAGAATAAGACAGCTGTTGGTTTGGTGAAGAAAATCAAATCCATTTCTATGAATAAATAATGTGTTTGTCCAGAAGTTGTTAATTGGTAAAATCTGTAATTCTCAAAGGTAACTATTAATGATCTGATGCATAATATTTGATTCTCATTAAACTGTGCTGTTATTTTGGGGTTTGATCTTCACAGTGTTTGTTCTCAGGGTTGAGGTCTGCAGTTTTGGATGTCTCATCCATCACTGCCAAAAGTACAGAAACATCGAGGAATTTCCTGGTGGTTTTTTTTTGTTGTTGTTGTTGTCATTGTTCCTGCTTTTCAACTTTATTTCCTGTTTAAACAGTGGGTGGGATTTAATAAATAAATATGTTTGTTGTATGTGTCTGTGTGGGTGAGTGGGTATGGAGAGAGAGAGAGAAAGGAAAAAAAGAGGAAGTGTGAGTAATTGGGTCAATTTTGGTTTGAGAGTTACCTTATGAAAGCATAAGCTTTTTACTGGTGGCTCAGTGATAAAGAATCCATCTGCCAATGCAGGAGATGGGGTTCAGTCCCTGGGTCGTGAAGATCCACTGGAGAAGGGAATGGCAACTCACTCCAGTTTTCTTGTCTGGGAAATCCCATGGACAGAGGAGCCTGGCAGAACTGTAGTCAATGGAGTCTCAAAGACACGACTCAGCCACTAAACACAACAAAGTTTGAGAAACACTGACGAGCAAGTTTTCAGCAAGAAAGATTAAAAAAAAAAAAGATTATGTTAATACTTCAATATTGAAGGAATAGAATTTTGATTTTAACTGTAAATTAACATGTCATTAATAAAAAATGAGCTAGATGGTATAGGCTGAATGACTGGGTGAATCTTTACCTTTCAGATACCTGTGTGGAAAACCTCATTTAACAAAGGACACAGCAGAACACAATCTAAGGCAAAGTATTCTTGTTGAAATAAAGAACTATTCTTGTTACGGATCGAGTTTGTACATCTATTCCCAAAATTACCAGACACTTTTCTTAAATGCAGACATTAACTTGTATATAAACTAATTCTGATATTGTCCAATCTGATTAGGCAAAATAGACAAAAAAGGAAATCAGATCAAGACAAATCAGCAATATGGAATCATAGGGAGTGGCTATCAATGAAGACTATGGCCTTATCACTTTTAAGTAATAAATCATCTTTATATTTAGAGTTCTTATAGGGTCTTAGCCTTAAGTTCCTTAGGTTCTGTGGGGGTAGAATAGGACCCAGAGATCGGGACGATCCAAGGACTGAATCTTGATTTTATTCAAATTCAGAATTTTGATGTGGATCCTACCGTTACTCTTAAGGTCAGAGACTTGGTTATTTTCTCTTTCTTACCTAAATAGACAATAATATTTGGAAGGAAAGAAAGAACAGGGGTTTAACTCTAAAGCTGAAAGATTTGTTGGTGTGAGAAGGGAAAATCTAGGCAGGTCAAGATAATGCAGAGCAATAAATAGATACAAGCAAATAAGCTGTGTCATATATAGAGATTTAGAACACATACTGGGGAAATTAAGGTTCAGGGACAGAATCCAGTCACTGGCATTCAAGAGTCCAAAGCACCAATTTTATCACCAATTTTAAGTGAGGAACATGGCAAGAATTTGGTTTTGGGGAACCTTATTATCCAAAACAAAAAGACTTGATAGTGAGACTGACCTTGAGGTTGAACTAGTGAATTATTGCCACACTTGAGTGATTCTTGCAAGTTCCTCATTGGGGGTGAAGATTAGTCCCAGGATTCAAGTGGAAGCTGGCTCTCCTGGCAGGACTCCAGGAAGCCCACTGAGGTTAGAAGTGGAGGGCTGAGTGGAAACCACAAAGTCCAGAGCAGAAGAGGAGCCCATTCTCAGGTGATCTAAGTAGGCTGTGGCTTGGTTTATGATTTTTTAATTTCCAAACGTCCAAGTGTGAATTTGGGCCTTTTCAGAGTGCTTATTTTGGATTTTAGCTGCCATAGTGGAGGGAGTTTTCAGCTTTCGGGAGCCATCTTCGAAGACTGGAGGACACATTTGTCTAGGGCAAAAATGAATAAATAAATAAATAAAGGATAAACATCTGTTGGTATTAATTTTTAAAACTGAAAATATCTGGATGCCTATTTCCTTGAGTGACTCTTAATTTTCCCTGGCTTCTCTGAAGTACTTAGTTCTACCCCAAATGCCTCATCTCACATCTTCCAGCTTGGCTCTATGTGTTTCAACAGTTCACATAAGCCACTGAACTTGTGGTTATTTATCCAGATCTGGTATTTGGAAGTTTGCTCACAAGTCCCTTTCACTGAAATCTTCTTTTCTGGGCACTGATTTGGGCTGAAAGTGAACATTGACTCTTGGATCAGAGATGCCAGGCTGAGTCTGATAAAAGATTTACTGCAGAGTGTTTGGAATCACTGAGCTTTGTTATGGAATTATTATAGCCTTTCCCACTGGGATGCAGTGATTTATAACCTACGGATAGACAAAAGTGTTTAACTCTGTTCCCATTAATTGATTGAACAATTTGCTTTCTGCTTTGTGCTCACACCTGCTCTTGATCAAAGCTGGTTCCTATTCTGCTCTTGGCTATTGCGTGATGCTGTATTAATGGTTTATTGGTTCCACTGTGCCTATAACACGGCAGTTTATGATGTTTAATAAAATGACAAGTCTAAATAGTCTCTTGGCTTTGGATTGTCTTTTTAGCAAATTAGTATCATGATGTGGGTTTTCTTTGTACTTCAGAATTGCCAGTTTCTGCAAAAGTCTGCCACACAACACTTTAAATATTTTAAAAGATTCCTGCAATATATGAGAGGAACACCTCTCTTATAACAAGTATTTTCTTGATAGTTGGTATTGTTAGCCAATTGCTTCTGTCAGCTATGGGACACCAGTAGGAGGAGCCTCTTGGGAGGGAGGATCTGGATGAATGAAGACAATTTTCAGCATGCTTTGTATCTCCTTCTCCTTGAAATCACATATTTTTGAGAGAATGAAGGGTGCCTAAGAAGTACACTGGGGAAGGTGGTGACTTCTTTCTGAAACAGGGGAGGTCAGAAAACCTGTGATGTATCCAGAAAAATGGAAGTCCCATGATGGCTGAGTTAGGTTGACCTGTTTGATGTGGAGACCTTGGTGAGTTGGAATATCTTCTCTCAGTGTTATTTATTAGAGCTGCAAGTGAGGTAGGAATGCCCACTTATTGAATGTGTACTCTTTGCACTATGCTATTCCACCTCCAGTAATGAAAATGAAAGTCACTCAGTAGTGTCTCTTTGCAACCCCCTGGACTGTAGCCATGGCTACAGGCTCCTCTGTCCATGGAATTCTCCAGCCAGAATACTGCAGTGGGTAGCTGTTCCCTTCTCCAGGGGATCTTTCTGACCTAGAGATCGAACCCAGGTCTCCTGCATTGCGGGCAGATTCGTTACTGTCTGAGCTACCAGCGAATAACAAACCTTTGGTAATAGCAAACCTTATTACAGTCTTTCTACAGACCATGTGCCATGCTAAGAATTCACAGCATGAGTTCTAGAGTCAGGATACTTGGGGAAGGTTCCAACTCAACAAATCTGAGATAGGCTAAGCCTCAGATTTTTCTGTAAATTGGGTAAAATATTATCTAGTCTATGTTTCAAGATTTAAATGAGCTAAAGTTAGTAAAGCCCTTACTTCGCATGTGTGTGTAAGTTGGTTCAGTCATGTCCAACTCTGAGATCCTATGGACTATAGCCTGCCAAGCTCCTTTGTTCATGGGATTCTCCAGGCAGGAATAACTGGAGTGGATTGCTATGCCCTCCTCCAGGGGATCTTTCCCACCCAGGGATCAAACCCACTTCTCTTATGTCTCTTGTGTTGGCAGGTGCTGTTTCTTTACCACTAGCGTCACCTGGGTATTAAATGAGCTAAAGTTAGGCTCTTGGCATAGTACTTGGCATTTAATAAACACTCTACACATATTAGTAGTTATTATTATCATAATAATATTAAGTTATACTTATTTTAACTCTGTTTTACAGTTAAAAGGCACAGTAGCTGGTATATAGAAGGAAGGAAATGGAAGAAATGAACTTATAGCTGTGGTAGTTTTCCTTGACAGTGTCAGTTTAGTATATTGCCTTGTTTTTAGTTAAATGCTCGACAAATGGTAGTAATTGTCATGAAAAGGACTTTTTTGCAACTGCTATTTTTCTCTGCCCAAGGTTCATAAGAGGTCAGTCAGCCAGGTTATGTGACCAAAGATTACAATCCCAACCTCAGTTGAAAGCTCTGGAAACGTGGGCTTGCAGGAGCGAGCAAGGAGGCAAGGTCATCACCACTGGAAAAACAAACCATGCAAAACACAGACTCTGCTAATGAAAACGATGCTCGCCTACAAAGCGCTTCATGATTTTTAATTGTAAGCATGAAATGTCAAAACAAACAAGCCCAAAATAAGAATGAAAAATGTCAAGCACATGATTTTCCTCCTTCCTGGAGTGTTCTTATTCTCCAAATGCCTGGCTCTTCTTTATCCTCAACTTAAATGTCACTTCATCAAAGTGGTCTTATCTGACTTTCTTTTCAAAGTCACCTCCCCTTTGGAGGGCCTCGGCTCATCCACGTGGTGTCTTTGGCCAAACTGGCAAAAAGAAGTCCTTCCTTAAGGCTGTTTACTTACATTGTGAGAAAATGATCTTAATACACCAGTTCACTTGAAAAAGACATTTTACTGCCATCTGCCGGGAAATTTTTGCAGTAAATATACAAATTTGCTCTGGCCTGACACCGATGGTTCCTCCTAAGTTTGTGTTGTGTAAAAACCATACACAATATTCCTACAACCCTGTATCCTTTATAACAACATCAATTACATTTCTGTAATTCACAGTATATGTTACAGTCTGAAATTATTTGCAGTTTATTTATGTCTCATTTCTCCACTAATTTAAAAGCTCCAGGAAGGCATGGACCTTGTCTGTCTTACTCTCTGCTCTATCATCAGTACACAAAATAGTGCCTATTTTGTTGGTGCTCAAAATATGTTTGTTAAGTGAACATGATTAGATGAATGCTTATATCTATTTAATCTATTAGTCCAGTTTATCTATTCATATAGCTTAATGCAGCATATAGTATGATGTGTGTGTGTGTGTGTGTATGTGTGTGCGCACGCATTCAGTTATGTCTGACTCTTTGTGACCCCATGGACTGTAGCCCACCAGTCTCCTCTGTCCATGGGATTTCCCTGGCAAGAACACTGGAGCGGGTTGTCATTTACTTCTCCAGGGGATCTTCCCAACTCAGGGACTGAACTCCTGTCTCTTGCTTTGGCAGGCAGATTTTTTATCATTGTGCCACCTGGGAAGCCATATAGCATGAAATCTGATTTAAATTTTAGTTAGCTGTAGAAGTACAAAACATGTTGTCTTGAATACAGTAGAAAAATTAATATCTATGCATTGACTGAAATTGAAAACCTTGTTCTAGGATTTGCAAGGATTATAAATCACATAAAACAAGGATTTTGCCATCATAAAATTAAAATCTAATGTGAATGATCACAACAGTAACTTAATTCTCTTTGGTTTTAGGATAACAAAAAGGATATTGGAGGTAAATAAAAGAGTAGTTTTGAAGTCTTGCTTTGATGGGGGTATGAAGACAAGAGTTACAAGGGTTTTGAGCCAGTGCTTTGGCCACAGACAGGCCTTCTCACCTTTTTTGGTCTTAGTTTACGCTTTTATAAAATACTAGTATGAGAATACTCAGCATGTTTTAGATTAAATGTCAAAACAGCATCCACATGTTACCCTGAGTTGAAAATCCTGTTCAAGGTGATCACTGTAAGCTTCCTTAGACCATAAGAGTCTATGAATATGATACCTTGTTGTGACTCAGTTTTTGTATTTGCTTTTTTTGTATCCATTAAAGGGAAGTGATATGGCATGTTTTTCTCTATCTTGTTATGAGTTTGGTAGATATACGTGATGACATGCTAGTGCATGCTAAGCAGTCTTGAGCTTCTCTGGCTAATTTAACTAACAGTAATTTCCAGAGTCATGATCTGTTGACTGTGTCAAATAAGAGTGTTGCCCTCCTATTTCTTGTGACATTAATGAAATAATCAACCTATACTTGTGCAAGTAAAATAAGCTTGTAAATTTGTAATTTGAAACATGAATAGTTACACTGCTGCTGCTGCTGCTAAGTCGCTTCAGTCGTGTCGACTCTGTGTAACCCCATAGACGGCCTCCCACCAGGCTCCTCCATCCCTGGGATTCTCCAGGCAGGAACACTGTAGTAGATTGCCATTTCCTTCTCCAATGCATGAAAGTGCAAAGTGAAAGTGAAGTCGCTCAGTTGTGTCTGACTTTTAGCAACCCCATGGACTGCAGCCCACCAGGCAAGAGTACTGGAGTGGAGTGCCATTGCCTTCTCTGTAATGCAGTTAATTGGTTATGTATATGATGCCACCAAAAAGAGATGTCCTTTTCATCACAGGGGACTAGAATGCAAAAGTCGGAAGTCAAGAGATAGAAGAATAACAGGCAGGTTTGGCCTTGGAGTACAAAATGAAGCAGGGCAAAGGCTAACAGAGTCTTGTTAAGAGAACACGCTGGTCATAGCAAACACCCTCTTCCAACAGCACAGGACATCAAGGACATCATGTGTACATGGACATCACCAAGCGGTCAATAGCAAAGTCAGATTTATTATATTTGCAGCCAAAGATGAAGAAGCTATGTACAGTGAGCAAAGACAAGACTTGGAGCTGACTGTGGCTCAGATCATGAACTCCTTATTGCGAAACTCAGACTTAAATTGAAGAAAGTAGGGGAAAACCACTGGGCCATTCAGGTATGACCTAAATTAAACCCCTTATGATTATACAGTAGAGGTGACAAATAGATTCAAGGGGTTAGATCTGATAGACAGAGTGCCTGAAAACCTATGGATGGAAGTTCATAACATTGTACAGGAGGTGGTGGCAAAAATCATCCCAAAGAAAAAGAAATGCAAAAAGGCAAAGTGGTTGTCTGAGGAGACTTTTCAAATAGCTGAGAAAAGAAGAGAAGTGAAAAGCAAGGGAGAAAGGTAAAGATATACCCATCTAAATTCAGAGTTCCAAAAAATATCAGGGAGAGATAAGAAAGCCTTCTTAAGTGAACAATACAAAGAAATAGAGGAAAACAATAGAAAGGGAAAGACTAGAGATCTATTCAAGAAAATTGAAAATATCAAAGGAACATTTCATGCAAGGATGGGTACTATACAGGACAGAAGTGGTAAGGACCTAATAGAAGCTAAAGAGATTAACAGGCGGCAAGATACATAGAACTATTTAAAAAAACAGATCTTGATGACCTGCATAACCATGATGGTGTGATCACTCACCTAGAGCTGGATATCCTGGAGTGTGAGGTCAAGAGGACCTTAGGAAGCATTATTACGAACAAAGCTAGTGGAGGTGATGGGAATTCTAGCTGAGTTTTTACAAGCCTAAAAGATGATGCTGTCAAAGTGCTGCACTCAATATGTCAGCAAATTTGGAAAACTCAGTAGTGGTCACAGGTCTGGAAAAGATCAACTTTCATTCCAATCCCAAAGAAGGGCAATGCCAAAGAATGTTCAAACTACCATAGTGGCACTCATTTTGTGTGCTAGTAAGGTTATGCTCAAAATCCTTCAAACCAGGTGTCAGCAGTATGTGAACTGAGAAATTCAAATATACAAGCTGGGTTTCAAAGAGGCAGAGGACCCAAAGATCAAATTGCAACATTTGTTGGATCAAAGAGAAAGTGAAGAAATTTCAGGAAAAAAATCTACTTCTGCTTCATTGACTATGCTAAAGCCTTTGACTTTCCACATCAAACTATGAAAAATTCTTAAAGAGATGGGAATACCAGAATACCTTACCTGTCTTTTGAGAATCCTATATGCGGGTCAAGAGGCAACAGTTAGAACCAGACATGGAACAACAGACTGTTTCCAAATTAGGAAAGGAGTACATCAAGGCTGTATATTGTCACCATGCTTGTTTAACTTTTATGCAGAGTACATGATGTGAAATGCTGGGCTGGTTGAAGCACAAGCTGGAATCAAGAATGTGGGAGAAATATCAGCAACCTCAGATATACCATTCTAATTGCAGAAAGCGAAGAGGAAATAAAGAGCCTCTTGATGAAAGTAAAAGAGGAGAGTAAAAAGGCTGCCTTAAAACTCAACATTAAGAAAACTAAGATCATGGCATCTGGTTCCATCACTTCATGGCAAGTAGATGGGGAAATAATGGAAACAGTGACAGACTATTTTCTTGGGCTCCAAAATCACTGCAGATAGTGACTGCAGCCATGATAAAGGAGCACTGTGACCAACCTAGACAGCAGATTAAAAAGCAGAGGCATTGCTTTTCTGATAAAGGTCTGTCTAGTCAAGGCTACGGTTTTTCCAGTAGTCATGTATAGATGTGAGAGTTGGACTATAAAGAAAGCTGAGCACCAAAGAATTGATGCTTTTGAACTGTGGTGTTGGAGAAGACTCTTGAGAGTCCTTTGGACTGCAAGGAGATCCAACCAGTCCATCCTAAAGGAAATCAGCCCTGAATATTCATTGGAAGGACTGATGCTGAAGCTGAGGCTCCAATACTTTGGCCACCTGACGTGAAGAACTGACTCCTTGGAAAAGACCCTGATTCTGGGAAAGAATGAAGACAGAAGGAGAAGGGAATGACAGAGGGTGACATGGTTGGATGTCATCACCGACTAGATGGACATGAGTTTGAGTGATCTCTGAAAGCTGGTGATGGACAGGGAGGGCTGGCATGTTCTCTTTGTTCCCCATGCAGTTCATGGGGTCACAAAGAGTCAGACACAACTCAGAGACAGGTGAACTGAACTTAACCATAGGTTCAAAACTCCAAACTTAGTGCTAATGTGGGAATGACCCAGAGTGACTTGCTTAACTGACTAAGGCCTCGGCTTGCATGTCTCTAAAAGGGACAGCAGAGGATGAGAAGGTTAGATAGCATCACTGACTCAATGAACATGAATTGGAGCAAACTTTGAGAGATATTGGAGAACAGAGGAACCTGGCATGCTGCAGTCCATGGAGTCCAAAAGAGTCAGGCACAACCTAGCAACTGAACAACAGCAAAAATCATAGAAGAACTGAAAAGACAAAAACTGGCAGGAAGGCCATTCAGAAGGACACAAGGTTGGGGAGAAGGAGAAGGTGTCATTATTGAAGCCAGGAAGCGGGAGGTTCCAGCAGTAGCCACAACCACGAGGAGTAATTTAAGCAGAAGTTAGAACAATGAAAGAAACGAAGCTCCTTTTATTTTCCCAGCTCTATAGAGATATAATTTACATATAACATTGCGTTAGGATAGGTGTAATGTGATGATTTGATACCCTACAAAACCACCGTAGGGTTAGTTAACACCTCCATCACATCATATAATTGCCATTTTAAAAATGGTGAGAACATTTAGATTTGCTCTCTTAGAAAGTTTCAAATGCTAATACAGTATTATTAAGTATAGGCACCAGGTTGTATATTAGATTCCTAGAACTTTTTCATCTTTTAACTGGAAGTTTGTACCCTTTGGCAAATATCTCCTCCTTTCTCCCAATCTCTAGCCCTTGGAAATCACCATTCTACTATATGTTTCTACGAATTCACCTTTTATAGCTTCCACATATAAGTGAGGTCATACAGTATTTGTTTTTCAGTGTTTGACTTCCTTCAGTTAGTGTAATGCCCTCAAATTTCATTAATAATTTCACAAATGGCAAAATTTCCTTGTTTCTTTGGCTGATTATTACATTTTTATATGGTATCTCTCTATATCTATACAGATATAAAGATAAAGGTATAGGTATATATCACATCTTCTTTATCCATTCTTCTTTTTCCACTTACCTAGATTATTTCCATGGAGAAGGTGATGGCACCCCACTCCAATACTCTTGCCTGGAAAATCCCATGGATGGAGGAGCCTGGTAGTTTGCAGTCCATGGGGTCGCGAAGAGTCGGACACGACTGAGCGACTTCACTTTCACTTTTCACTATCATGCACTGGAGAAAGAAACGGCAACCCACTCCAGTGTTCTTGCCATATGCTGGCTATTGTGAATAATGCTGCAATAAACCTGGGAATGTAGATATCTTTTGAAATTCTGATTTCATTAGCTTTGGATAAATACCCATTATGTGGTAGTTCTATTTAAAAAAAATTTTTTTTCCCCCTGAGGAACCTCCATACTGTTTTCCATAGTAGCGGCACCAGTTTACATTCCCACCCACAGTGCAGAAGGTTGGCATTTCTCCATATCCTCACCAGCACTTGTTATGCTTCCTTTATTTTTTGGTAAAAAAAGGAATTTTCTCTGTGTTTTCCTCTAGGAGTTTTATCGTTTCAGGTCTTATGTTTAAGTTTTCAATCCATTTACAGTTAGTTTATGTGCATGGCATAAAAGAAAAGTCCAGTTTGAAGCTTCTGCATATGATAATCCATTTTTTGCAATACCATTTATTAAAAAGACTGTCTTTTCCACATTTGGTATTCTTGGCTCCCTTGTCATATATTATAGGAGCATATATATGAGGGTTTGTTTCTGGGCTGTGGCTTTTATTCCATTGGACTATGTGTCTGTTTTTATGCCAGTACCAAACTGTTTTGATTACTGCAGCTTTGCAATATACCTTGAAATCAGGAAGTGTGATACCTTAGCTTTTTCTATGTTCCAGGGTTGTTTTGGCTATTCAGTACAGTTCAGTTCAGTTACTCAGTTGTGTTTGACTCTTTGCGACCCCATGAATCGCAGCACGCCAGGCCTCCCTGTCCATCACCAACTCCCAGAGTTCACTCAGACTCATGTCCATCGAGTCTGTGATGCCATCCAGCCATCTCATCCTCTGTTGTCCCCTTCTCCTCCTGCCTCCAATCCCTCCCAGCATCACAGTCTTTTCCAATGAGTCAACTCTTCCCATGAGGTGGCCAAAGTACTGGAGTTTCAGCTTTAGCATCATTCCTTCCAAAGAAATCCCAGGGCTGATCTCCTTCAGAATGGACTGGTTGGATCTCCTTGCAGTCCAAGGGACTCACAAGAGTCTTCTCCAACACCACAGTTCAAAAGCATCAATTCTTTGGCGCTCAGCCTTCTTCACAGTCCAACTCTCACAGCCATACATGACCACTGGAAAAACCATAGCCTTGACTAGACAGACCTTTGTTGGCAAAGAAATGTCTCTGCTTTTCAATATGCTCTCTAGGTTGGTCATAACTTTCCTTCCAAGGAGTAAGCGTCTTTTAATTTCATGGCTGCAGTCACCATCTGCAGTGATTTTGGAGCCCCCCAAAATAAAGTCTGACACTGTCTCCACTGTTTCCCCATCTATTTCCCATGAAGTGATGGGACCGGATGCCATGATCTTCATTTTCTGAATGTTGAGCTTTAAGCCAACTTTTTCACTCTCCTCTTTCACTTTCATCAAGAGGCTTTTTAGTTCCTCTTCCCTTTCTGCCATAAGCGTGGTGTCATCTGCATATCTAAGGTGATTGATATTTCTCCCAGCAATCTTGATTCCAGCTTGTGCTTCTTCCAGTCCAGCGTTTCTCATGATGTACGCTGCATATAAGTTAAATAAGCAGGGTGACAATATACAGCCTTGACGTACTCCTTTTCCTATTTGGAACCAGTCTGTTGTTCCATGTCCAGTTCTAACTGTTGCTTTCTGACCTGTATATAGGTTTCTCAAGAGGCAGGTCAGGTGGTCTGGTATTCCCATCTCTTTCAGAATTTTCCACAGTTTATTGTGATCCACACAGTCAAAGGCTTTGGCATAGTCAATAAAGCAGAAATAGATGTTTTTCTGGAACTCTCTTGCTTTTTCCATGATCCAGCGGATGTTGGCAATTTGATCTCTGGTTTCTCTGCCTTTTCTAAAACCAGCTTGAACATCAGGAAGTTCACGGTTCATGTATTGCTGAAGCCTGGCTTGGAGAATTTTGAGCATTACTTTACTAGCATGTGAGATGAGTGCAATTGTGTGGTAGTTTGAGCATTCTTTGGCATTGCCTTTCTTTGGGATTGGAATGAAAACTGACCTTTTCCAGTCCTGTGGCCACTGCTGAGTTTTCCACATTTGCTGGCATGTTGAGTGCAACACTTTCACAGCATCATCTTTCAGGATTTGAAATAGCTCCACTGGAATTCCATCACCTCCACTAGCTTTGTTCGTAGTAATGCTTTCTAAGGCCCACTTGACTTCACATTCCAGGATGTCTGGCTCTAGGTGAGAGATCACACCATCATGATTATCTGGGTCGTGAAGCACTTTTTTGTACAGTTCTTCTGTGTATTCTTGCCACCTCTTCTTAATATCTTCTGCTTCTGTTAGGTCTATACCATTTCTGTCCTTTATTGAGCCCATCTTTGCATGAAATATTCCCTTGGTATCTCTAAGTTTTTTTTTTTTTTTGGCTATTCAGGGGGTTCCAAACACATTTTAGGATTTTTTTTCTATTTCTGTAAAAAATGTCATTTGAATTTTGATAAGGATTGCATTGAATCCATATATGGATTTTTTAGTGTGGGCATTTTAACAACTTAATTCTTCCAATCCATGATCACAGAATATATTTCCATATATTTGTGTTTCTTCAGTTTCTTTTATCAAAGTCTTGCAGTGTTCAAATCCACCTTCACCTCCTTGGTTACATTTATTCTTGGTTAAATGTATTCTTTTTATACTATTTTATTAATTTATCTTCCTGATAGTTTATTATTAGTGTGTAGAAATGCAGCTGAGTTTTATATATTGATTTTTATCCACCCAGCTGGGGAAGCTAGACACTGAATAGATGTTCTCTGACTTTCCTCCACAGGAGGTATCACTAGGAGGACTGTCTTGGTCCTGAACCCTGCTGCCTTGAGGCAGAGGTTATGCAGTTGAAGTCCAGCTGTTCCTTTTACCCTCTTCCTTGAATCCAAGTTTGGGTTTTATTTTTGCTTCAGCAGCATGCTGGAATAAATCTCCTGGACTCCAGGACTCCCATAAAGGATTTTTTTTTAAAATCCATGGGTGACTATTTAAATTAGTGTTCTTGGAGACTCGTAGCTGCGGCTGTGAGGGGCTAGAGCGAGTTCATGGGCCAGTTCAGGGTCCTCAGCTGGAGCTGAGGTCTCTGTGCCTTTTACCTGATGTATGAGTGGGTGAGATTCTTCCTGGATCCATAGACATAACCTACTGGGTCACACAAGGCCCCACAAAGGCACTTTTGTCCATGGATGGAGTCCAGCTGTTGAGAGAAGACCACCATGAAGGATGTTTTATTCAGTCATCTTGCTGATGCCACTTGCAGCTGCACCTATAGATGCTGCTTGAAGGGGAAAGAGGTCGAGGGGACCTGGTATTCTCTTCTTACCCTGCTTCAGTCTTTTACCAGGACCTCCTGCTGACAAAAAACAGCTGGAAATAGGCTTTCTGCATTTTTTATGCAATACAGGGTAAAGCAGAGGAGGCACATAAAATGGATTTGAGGGCAAATAGCTCTGGGATAGCCATAAATATCTCTCATCATTATTGATAAAGAAACATCCCAGCATGTAGGAAATTCATAAAGAATGAACTTTGTCTCAAATACTGCAAAGTATGTTTCTCCAGTTTATCATTTAATTGTGATTACACTTAACACCAAAGCTAATAATCAAAATAGATAAACCTTTATACATGATCCATTTTGACTCTTAACTGTGATCAATATTACTGAATCTTTACACTTTCAACTTAGTCAATTTCTACTTCCCAATCACTGAGAATGTTAAAAATATGAAATTGATCATGTTATAGTTGGTTTATACCATCATATAGCCTGGGTATAAATTGCAACTAGTGCTAAGCCTCTGAACGATAAGAGAAAAAGTCAAAATAACCTTGAAAATACTAAGACAGAGTTTAATGACAAAAAAAATACAATTCTGAGATAATCACAAAAAATGAGGCTAGAATGAGAGGCATTCTAACAACAAAATGATATTGTGATGGGGGAGGGAAGTTGAAATCACCTGATCTAGAAGGAAATTGAAGCAAAAACAATGTGTCATTTTATGGATTATCATCTCTTTGAATATAAAGTGAAAATGAGAATCGAAACAAACACCCTTGGAATACTACCTTCCCTTGGCTTTGTCTTCAACAGGTGAAAGTTTACTTAATTTTCAGGGTCTGTTTCAATACTATCCTCCTCTGGGATTTCTTTCTTCCAACTTCCAGTTGAATATTCAATTCAGTTCAGTCTCTCAGTTGTGTCCGACTCTTTGCAACCCCATGAACTGCAGCACGCCAGGCCTCTCTGTCCATCACCAGCTCCCGGAATCCACCCAAACCATGTCCATTGAGTCGGTGATTATTCTTTAGTAATTTATTTGTGTATATCACATAACATTTATTATATCAGACCTTTTAATAATTCTATTATTATGGGTTCATTATCTTGTATATTGTAAGCCACAGAGTAGAGATTTTAATCACTTCATTTTGATATTCACCATAGCACTTGTACAGTATGTTTTCCATAAATTTTTGATTGTCTATTTGACTACAAAGTTATTTATTCATTTCATAAGTATTTAAACATTTACAAATACTCACAACACTCAGTACTCTATTACATAGAGTTTTAGAATGACTTTTAGCTTAAAGTTCTTGAGTCACTTAGTGTGCATAGATTGTTTTATTTAACTTTTAATTTAAAAATACATGCAGGGAAGAGTCCATATTATGTGCATTCAGTTTTTAAAAAAATTATGGTAGATTTTGAATTTTGTGAGTTTTTCTTCCTTCATTTATCTAGATGATCCTATGATTATCTCATTTTTTCTGTTAATGCAGTAACTTAAATAGATTACTTTTTGAACTTTAAAGCAAACTTGAACTAGAATACACAAGTTGGCCATGGTATATTGTCTTTTAAAGATATATTTATACATCAGTGGTTTTAATTTAAATTTCTAGTATTTGTTAATGATTTTTGCATCCATAATTATGTGAGATACTGATTTGTACTTTTTCTTTTGTGTAATATTCTTCTAAAATTTTTAGAAACAACATTATGTTAGCCTTATTAATAGAGGCAGAGTATTCACTCTTTTTTACTTTTTCTGGAAGAGTTTGTACAATTTGGTATAATTTATTCCTTAAATGTTTGGAAGAATTCACCAGAGAAGCAATTGTCACAACTCCAGAATTTAGCAAGTGTTTCAGAGGGAAAACTGATCAGGCATTTTTGTTCCTTCTAATTCCCCAATTTAGACCACAACACAATCTCTCCAAAATTGTACTGATTTTTCATTCCTCCCAAAGAGTGACTTAGCAAGTGCTATCGCCAGGGAGAAATATGAACAGGTCACCTTGGAAATAGTCCATCCCTCAGAGTTTTAGATCCTTGTCACTTTCACAGCTCTGTGATCCCCTGAAATGTGGGGTTTGGTAATGTTCATGACTTTTTCTGGTTATCATTGTATAAGTGCCGGCCTGCCAGGATGTACTGGAGTCTACCTATATGTGTAAGTATGGGCTTCCTTACTTTTTCAGACAGATGATAGTTTTTCACTTGTCTGGAGAATAGACTTTGGAAAGCTCAAAAGAGCTTTTAAATGTTTATGAATCTTTTTAATGTTTATGAATGTCACTCACTCATTGTTTGTTTTTATTCACAAAATAGTACCTGCTGACTTTAGCTATGAGATAGTCATTGTGGTCTTACAAATTCCCAAACTGGGTTGGAATAAGAATTGCTTTTGGTCCTGTTTAAAACACATTAAAGGGCCTCAGTTCTGGAAATTCTCTCAATGATTGGGTCAGAGCCTAGGAATCTGTAATTTTAATATACTTTCCAGGCAATTCTGATTTAGTCCATACACAAAGACATTTGGAAACCACTGAACTGGGAAAGAAGTGATTAAAAAGTAATGTTCTGAGTCACTATTTTTATGATGGAATGCAGGAAATTTCATGGACTGTGAATAGGGGGGAGATCAATTTTCAGTTCCCACTCCTAGTAGGTATGGAAATATAGATCTCTAGAAGAAGCTCAAAACCTTTTCCCAACATCACAGTACATAAAAGAAAGTAACAGTTGATGAAAAATTGCAATGGTCCAAACTAAAAATTCTGATTCTGCAGGTAGAGCAGTGTCTTTCACCTGAGACTGTAGTAAGTTGTCCTGGAGGCTGAAACCTATTTCTAGGATTATTTAGGAACAACCAAGAACTCTGGGTGATTAGTTAATAAGGACCCTGAAATAAGATGCAAAAACTTCCGAGCAGAGAAAGTTATGTGAGACAAGAACAATGAATGTCACACAGAAGTGCCCACCCTGGACCAAAACTGCTTTTGTAGCCCTTTTTAGGGAAAAGGGATGAGAATTTGATGTTAAAACCTTGTTTCTTGTAAGTAATTATAAAGTAGAAATCTGTTTATATGAATTCTCATTTCAGAATAAACAATAGGTTATTTTATACAGTAGGTTATTTTGAACACAAATCATTGTGTTGTCTTTTAATAGTTACAGATCTTTTTAAAGTATTATGAGTAGTACACCTACTTGGTGATGCGCCCTGCCTATTGAGATCAGGAATTTGGCACTGAGAAATGGAAAGGGGGTAAGGGTTCTTTAAATGAAGCCAGTCTATATGTGTCATACTTTAGGTCACACTCCAGATCTGCAGTCCCCTATTCAAAGAGCTCAGGTATATGACTGATATATGACATAACAAGTATGACTTTGAATTTATACCAAGACACTGAGTACATAAAAGTAAGTGCCCCATTTTTTTGGTTGAAGGGAATTGAGCCAAGGAAACTCCAGCAAGATAATCTTTAATGCATTTTAAAGGTTAAGCATGAGTAACATAGGTGGGTAAATGTGCATAAAGGACTTTGGGCATGGGAAACGATATAACTGAGTAGAACATGTCCCCATATAATAATGAGATGTGCTCTGAAGAAGCTTGGTAGCCACTGGGACAGACATACTGGGTATTAGTTAAAGTACATATGGGGAATGGGGTTGGACAGTTCAAGAGATACTTGATTTCAAGTATCATTTTATTCTTTTAAAGAATTTTTTTAAATTGCTAGCTCTAACTTTATTTATTTATTTAAGATGTCTTTATTTGGCCATGCCACACAGCATGTGGGATCTTAGTTCCCTGACCAAGGATTGAACCTGTACCCTCTGCAGTGGAAGCACAGTCTTAAGCAATGGACCTCCAGGGAAGTTCCTCAAGTGACATTTAAACAAGGCTAATAAGTTTGGTATATGTACCACAGCTTTCTTATCCATTCATCTGCTGATGGACATCTAGGTTGTTTCCATGTCCTGGCTATTATAAACAGTGCTGCAATAAACATTGGGGTACACATGTCTCTTTCAATTCTGGTTTCCTCGGTGTGTATACCCAGCAGTGGGATTGCTGGGACTTTATTCTGAAGGTGAATTATAGTCATTGAAAGACTTTAAACAAAAAAGGTAGCATGAACAATAGATCATTTGGGCAGTGTGCAATATGGTTTAGGAAAGGGAGATCCTAAAATCAGAATAAAAATCAATTATTTTTCCAAGACCACAATTATGAGTAAGCAGAGGAAGACACGGATTTGTAGAAACATAGTGAAGACATAATTTATAAAAGTGAACTTTTGAGAATGGCCCTCTGTTCTGATTTCATTAGCATTATGGTAGAAATAACCAAGATGGAAACTACATGAGGAAAAATGTATTTGTAGGAAAAAAAATAAACTTAGATATAGACAAGATGATGTGAGTTGTTGGAAATGGGGACCTGATTCCTGGAGATGGAGCAGCCGTCTTGGACTACAGCACGGTCCTGTGAATGGGGTCCTGCTGGCAGAGCCTAGATCCAGGAAGCCTGTGTCCCCAAAGACTTCATGAGGCAACTCTGCCATACTGTCCCTGAACTGTCCATGTTAAGACTGTATCTTGAGTAAGAAATACATTTCTGTATGATTTATGCCTTTTAATGCTATGATATGGTGCTACTTATTGAACCTAAGCCTTACCAATGATGTGAGCTCATTGGTGAATTTTGTTCATGTACATTTCATGAAATAACAAGGCTTAACTCCATTGTTCTACATCATGCAGTAAGTGGTATATGATTAAGTAATGTAATGTAGTAGGTGATGTCTACCCTTTCAAGAAATTCAATGGTAAGACCATGATACAGCTTCTTTAAACTGTGAAGTCATTTCAAATGAAGCCTCAGTAGTACAATAACAAGGCAAATTGCTTATGATTAAGCATTTTGAGAAAAGTAGGAGGCAAAATTGCGTATACTACATGAATACAGGAACATGAAATTACCCTAGCCAGTGGCACTGGGGAAGAACTAAAAGAATACATCAGCCCATTAAAATGGTGTTTTGTGAAGAAAGGGACTAGTTGTGGTGTTTCTTTTCTTCATAGTATTTTATGCCAGACTTTATTTGATAGAATTATTTTTATTTAAAATGGAATAGCTGTTGAAGGCATTGGGAGAGAGAACATTAAAAAAGACACAAAATAAAGGTTTTCTAATAAAGAGATAATAAAAATTTCTAACAAAGAAAAAGACTAGCTGACAATTGAGGCATGAATGTTTAGTGCCACCGACCTACATATAGTAGCATCGTCTCCAGGATTATTCTGCAGCCCTCATGTAGCAACAGAGAAATTAGGAGGCTGGAATGCCAAGACCCAAGGTTTTGGGGAAGAGAGTAGACGAGGAAAGGGATGAGGAAGTTGTGACTGAGAGGATGGACCTTTGGTATTTGACCAGGAAAGGAGGGTAGGGAAGCAGGTAGACTGTTTTTACTTCCTGGGGACTCCAGCCCCTCCAAGGAGGCCAAGATCAGGTTTAATGTGGGTGAAGAAAGCAAGAGCTGAAAGGATTGACATGATAAGAGGGTGCATGCATGCTCAGTCACTCAGTTGTGTCTGACTCTTCTGCGACCCCATGGCCAGGCTCCTCTGTCCATGAGATTTTCCAGAAAAGAATACTGGAGTGGGTTGTCATTTTCTCCTCCAAGGGATCTTCTTGACCCAGGGATCGAACCTGTGTCTCCTGCATCAGCAGGCAGATTCTTTACCACTAAGCCACCTGGGAAGCCCTTGATACAAGGGCAGGTATTCGGATTTAAGGTCTTAAAGGTAATACAGGTGATTACACTTTGCAGTTATGACTTTGGACCAGGCTACTGCAGTGGAGTGCTGTGTTCAGGTCCGTGGAGATCTGTGAAGGTCATTAACTCAGTAGTTAGTCATAATGTTTCAATAAGACTTACCAGTTATTTAAGTTGTAATTGTAAAAAAAATTAAATTTAAATTGATTTAGTTTCTTCAAATTAAATTATTGATTGAAATGGAAAAAGAACCTGCAATTATGAAAAGTCTTTAAAAAATAAAGCTGAGAAAGTGTTTCCAAGAGGAAATACAAGATGCACAACAAAGAAGATGTGAAAATTCCACTTCAGAAATTTCATTTATACCCTTGATCAGCCTAATTTCACTTCTGAAATTTCCTAGCAACTGCAATTTTGTAAGTATTATAAATGAAATTTATTTCTCTCGTAAACTGTGAAATTCTTGACTTCACAGACTTTGTTTTTGTACTGCACAGTGTTTGGCACATTATGGGAATCCATGTGTTCTTTTATATGACTCTTTTTCTCCTGTTGTTGTTTAGTCGGTGAGTCATGTCTGACTCTTTTGTGCCCCATGGACTGTCACCCACCAAGTTCCTATGTCCATGAGATTGTCCAGGCAAAAAATACTACAGTGGGTTGCCACTTCCTTCTCCAAAGGCTCTTCCCAACCCAGGGATTGAACCCACGTCTCCTGTATTGGCAGGCAGATACTTTCCCACTGACCCATTACCCTTACTGCTAGGAAGCCTTTTTTTTTTTTTTCCTGACATGATGCTAAAGATCTATATACTTATAGCTGGTAGCATGAGAGTCAGCCATTCAAAACAAATGTTCTTAGATTTCCAATCATGGAATTTTTTTTAAGCGTGAATAGAGTGCTCACTACTTGGGTATTGAAAGGGCACACTGACAATAGGTGGAGTATTAAATGGTTCTATATGTTCCTTTCAAGCTTATAGATTCTATGAGTCTTAACAATTAGTTGTTTATTTCTTTTCATGTATTAATATGGTCATGGATCCCATCTCTTTTCACTGTACATTATAGAGCTGGAAAACTTACCAATTACCAGTAGTACATCTTATAACACAATTACAGAACCTCAGGGTTCAAAGAGAAATTAAATATCAACTCATCCAAGAGCCCATCTGTTGGAAAACCTTCTGGTTACCCAAGAGAGAATTCAGACACAAGACAGAGAAAGAAAACTACCTTTCAGTTCCCTCATTATCTATCTTCCTTACAAATGACTCTTTTTTATCCATTCCTGTGTTTGTAAGGCATTGAAACATAAAGTGAAGTCACTTAGTCGTATCTGGCCCTTTGCGACCCCATGGACCGTAGCCTACCAGGTTGCTCTGTCCATGGGATTTTCCAGGCAAGTATACTGGAGTGGCTTGCCATTTTCTTCTCTAGGAGATCTTCCCAACCCAGGGATTGAACCCAGGTCCCCCACATTGTAGGCAGACATTTTACTGTCTGAGCCACCAAGGAAGTCTTGAAACATAAAGCAGTTCACAAACAGAGATAACAATGGTAATACTGCTTATTGGAGAGAGTAGTTTTAGATGCGTTCATAGTGGACATCCTGTTGCTGTTTAGTTGGTAAGTCGTGTCCAATTCTTTTGCAGCCCCACGGACTGTAGCACCACTGACTCAGTGGACATGAATTTGAGCAAACTCGAGGAGATAGCAGAAGACAGAGAAGCCTGGCATGCTACAATCCATGGGGTAACAAAGAGTTGGACATGGCTTAGCAACTGAACAGCATCATCAACAAGGACTGTAGGACATCCTGTTATTCACCCCTAATTGAACTGCATCCCCTCTAGAAGGAAAGGCTTTGCCTGTTGAAGGCAGAGTCTAAAGTTATAAGTTCATCCCATGGTGGCAAACACACCAAAATACATTGTCTTTGCAGGAAGGGTGAAGTTAGTATGCCCTTGGTCTTCTAAATACACCTGTTACATAAGTGACTCCTCTTCTTTGAAGGTGGTGGAAAAAGCTCTTGTCATATCTTCTCTTGTGGAGAGTAGAGTAGAAATCTCTTTCATCTGCAAGTACCATTCTCTCTTTGCACAACCCCTAATGTCCAATATGGTTCTAAGTAACAGAGATGTTCACAAGATCACCCTCTTTGCTAAAGATTTCTAATGGTTTCCCCTTTTCCCTCCTTTGTTCCCCATTTTGTATGGCTCTGCTCTACATGCCAACAGAAATAGTTGATCTGTATTTTGGGTAGTGTGTTTCATCCTTCCTAAATAAGGTGTTGAATTGTACCTTTGAAGATCTTCCAAAAGATTTGTAAGACTCTGAAGTCTTACAAAAGACTGTTAGGTGAGGCACTTAGGAGGAAGTGATTCATAATAAGTGTACTCAGCTCACACATCAAGACAGAGAGTTGTATTGCAGAGTCAACCCCACCAGGTCTTTTGACCACTGACCTAGCTTAGCTGTGATACATTATTATGAACATACTTTTTATCAAATATGCTTTTTTTTTTTTTACCACAAACAAGAGATATTCTGTTTGGGAATTTGGGTTCCTACAGCCCATTAATAAAACCTCATCTCATCAGTGATCACCAGGTTCATCACACTTGCTTCATGTAGCTCGAAATCCCTAAATCTGAGGTTATACACTCAAATACCTATAGAGGCCAGGTAAACAGTGTAAACGAGCAAAGTAGAAAGGTGTAGTTTGTGAGAAAATAGTGGGTAGTGTGGCAAATAGAAAGTACAAGCCCCAATTTAAACACACAACTGCTCTTCCACATTAAAAGTTTGTCATGATTTTACATGGTAAACTAGCTGCCTTTCTGTCTTGCAATTTTTAAAAGGAAGCTGAGAAACTCAGACTTCTCTCTGTGAAGTCCTTTGGATGTGAGGTATTTATATGTACACACATAGCTGATTCACTTTGCTGTGCAGCAGAAACTAACACAACATTGTAAAGCAACTATACCCCAATGAGGGGAAAAAAGTTGATACTGAAAATAAAATAACTACAAAAAAACTAATGTCAAATAAAAAACAATGTATACCACTAGTACAACACACTAGTGCACTAGTACAACACAAAACCAAACTAAAACCACAAACACTCAGACTGGATATGGCCCATAAGCTACACCCTTACAGCTGTGCTTCTGTGTTAAATCATTTGCTATTGACCCACCCACTCTTCTTCATAATAGATGGGGTCTATGCATGCCACCTCCCTGCGGGTCTACTCTGCTTGCCCCCCATGTTGTAGCCCCTGCCTCGTTACTGGAACTGTACTCTCAGAGGGAAGTTGAGAATACACAGTTTCATAATGTGAGCCACGGGAAGTCATTTTCAGACTTGCTTCTTTTTCGCTGGGCCTGGCACCATCAGAGTGGGAAGGATTCAGGTTGGTTTTGGGAGTTCCATGATTTAGTGAGCAAATCGTGAGTAAGCGTCTGACAAACGGAGCTCCTAATTCTGTCTCTGTCGTTTCCTAGCAGCGCGCACTTATTCAAGTCCTGCAGCCCTGCAGGATTTTCATTTTCTCATGTGCAAAGAGGAGATACTAATAAAGGAGTGTTATAAGGATTGAACGGGATAGTTTATAAGAAAGTACCAAGAACACCATTAAGTTTATTGAAACATGGGACCTTATTGTGATTGATGCTTTTAATATTTAAATCTGAACTTGCCTTGGATTTCTTTTGTTTTATTGAAATTGTTTCTTTTTCTTATAGAATGGAATTAACAAAAGGTTTATAGAAAAAAAGGGAATAATCTCAAAGCAGGGCTAGGATTTAATGGAATATATTGATCTGATACAATATTGTCCTCAATATTTCATCCTTAGAACAGATGTTTACTGAGTGCCTACTACAGGCCAGACCTTGTTCTGGGCACTGGGTGTACAGGGATGAACGAATAGGAAGGGGCCTGCCCTTATGGAACTTCAATTTCTAGTTAGGGAGACTAGCATGAAGACTTAAGCAAATAAAAACACAGTTGGATCTAGTATAAGTGGTTTAGGGTAAAATAAAGCAGGATATGGAAATAGAAAGTGACAACAGGAGAAAGAGGAGCTCTTTTAAATTTCATGGTCAGGGAAAGCCTCTCAGAGCAAGAGACAGTTGAGCAGAGATGTCACTGAATTGCAGGAGGAGCCATGCGAGTGTCTGGGGAAAACGTATTCCTGGCAGAGGAAGTGACAGATTCAGGTCATCAAAGGCAGGGATAAGCTTGGTGTATTCAGTGAGCAGAAGAAGAGACACCGGTGTTAACAAAGTGAGGGAAGAGCAGGACGTAGGCGTTCAAGCGAGAGCTGGGAAGGGTGGATTTCGTGCAGAACCCTGTGGATCCCAGGATGGATAACAGTAGAGTCTGTGGATTTTGTTCTGAACGGTATTAAGTTTGAACTGGAGTGAGATCACCTTTTGTTGCTGAAGTGAAGGAGAATTGATTTTAGCAGACAGGAGTCTAGGGGGAATGCAGTCTAGGAGAGAAGGGATGCTGGCTATACCTGGAGTTGCAGCAGGGGGCGCAGAGGAAAGCAGTAAGATTCAGAGTATGTAGTGAAGGGGGAACCAAGAGCCCTCGCTGGTGGGTTCTGTGTGAGTGTAAGGAAAGGGGAAGTGTCCCTGGTGAGTCCCAGGTGTGGGCCTGACTTACTCATTGTTGCTGTTTAATAATGAGATGGCAGTGACTAGAGGAAAAGCAGGTAGGATGGAGATGAGGGGTGAAACTATATAAAAGTCTGTTTCAGATGTGCTGTGTTAAATGTGAGATTGCTAGGAAGCAACCAGGTGGGGAGGTATCAAGTAGGACGCTGATGTTTGCATGAGGGGCTGAGGGGTCAAGTGCGGGCTGGTGATGTAGATGACATTTAGAGTGACAGGACTGGAAAGCATTATATAGGGAGATTTCTCAGAGGAGAGCAAAGAGACAAAGGGCATGGCATCATGAGGCGGTCAGGAAGACGAGGAAGACCCAGCAAAAGAGACAGGAGAGGAGCAGCCGTGTGGGAGGAAAACAAATGAAGAGGTCGGCTGTCGTAGAAGCAAAAAGATAAGTAAGGAGCAATCAAATATGCCTGCTGCTTCTCCCGGGTGAAGTAAGATAGAGCTGGAGAATTAATGCTACTTGGGCAGAGCGGAGGTGGTGAGAGCCCTTCAAAGAGGGGTTTTCACTAAGTGCTGGGCCATGTCCTGTGGGGAGAAAGATGGTGACTGTGACTCTACACCACTCGTTGCCAGCTTTTTTTTTCCCCCACTGTAAATAGAAGCACAGAAATAGGCAGTACTCAGGAGGTTAAGTGGGGTCCATGGTTAGTTTCTATATTATAGAGAGTGAAAAAAGTTAGCCAGGACAGGAAACTAAGTCAAGGATATGATGAAATCGGGGAGCAAGAATTCTGACAAATTTTAGAACACATGTGTCACAGTTTCACAAGTTTCAAAGGTGTTTTGAATCTGACTGTGTGGATAAGCAAGGTGACCTATCCTGAAATACACCTAAATGGACCGTTTGAGTGCTTCCTTCTCGATCAGGCGTCTGTCTGCATGAGGATCAGTCATCTGAGGTTTCTTTAAGTCTTTCCTTGTTTCTGAATTTAGAGGAAAAGAATTTGGTCCTTCACCACTAAGCATGATGTTACCTGTGGTTTTTTGTAGGTGGCCTTTTTCAGGTTCTATCAACTAGCTCCCTCATAGATTTTTATCTTGAGGATGTGTTGGATTTTGTTAAATGCTTTTCATTCACTTATTGTGATAATTGTATGCTGCTTAATTCTACTCTTTAAATTTTAATATGGAGAATATGTCAATTGATTTTTCAAATGTTAAAGCAATCTTGCATTCCTGAAATAAACCCCATTTGGACATAAACGTGTTATCTTTTTAATGTCTGCATTTGATTTGCTTAAATTTTGTTAAGCATTTTTTACTTTGTGTTTATGAAAGCTATTGGTAGGCAGTTTTGTTTTTTCTTATAATTAGAAACTATTTTTCCTTTAAATTTTTTCTCAAAACTTTTATGTAGAACTAGTATTACCTATTCCTTAAACATTTGAGAGAATTCCTAAGTGAATCTATTTGGGTCTGGAGTTTAGTATATGAGAAAAATTTTAAGCAATTTGTTTGACAGCTATAGAGTTATTGAAATTATTCATTTCTTCTTCAGTCAACTGTTCTAGTTTATAGCTTTCCAGGCATTTGCTATTTCACCTAAATTGTCAGAATAACTGGCATATTATTTTTTATCATATTCTCTTCAGTTCAGTCGTGTCTGACACTTTGAGACCCTGTGAATCACGGCATGCCAGGTCTCCCTGTCCATCACTAACTCCGGAAGTTTACCCAAACTCATGTCCATTGAGTCAGTGATGCCATCCAGCCATCTCATCCTCCGTTGTCTTCTTCTTCTCCTGCCCGCAATCCCTCCCAGCATCAGGGTCTTTTCCAATGAGTCAACTCTTCACATGAGGTGGCCAAAGTACTGGAGTTTCAGCTTCAGCATCATTCCTTCCAATGAACACCCAGGGCTGATTTCCTTTAGAATGGACTGGTTGGATCTCCTTGCAGTCCAAGAGACTCTCAAGAGTCTTCTCCAACACCACAGTTCAAAAGCATCAATTCTTCAGCGCTCAGCTTTCTTCACAGTCCAACTCTCACATTCATACATGACCACTGGAAAAACCATAGCCTTGACTAGATGGACCTTTGTTGGCAAAGTAGTCTCTGCTCTTTATTATGCTATCTAGGTTGGTCATAACTTCCCTTCCAAGGAGTAAGCATCTTTTAATTTCATGGCTGCAGTCACCATCTGCATTGACTTTGGAGCCCCCCAAAATAAAGTCTGACACTGTTTCCACTGTTTCGCTATCTATTTACCATTCTCTTAGTATCCTCTAAATATCTGAAGACTATGTAGTAATGTCAGCTTTCTCATTACAGATATTGACAACTTGTATCTTTTCTTTTTTCTGATCAATTTGGCTCGAAGTTTATTATTTTTATTGACCTTCTTACAGAACCAGCTTTTAGTTTCATACTTTTTCTCTAATATTCGGCTGTATTCTGTTGCACTGGTTTTTGTTCAGACCTTAATTATTTCCTTTCTTCTGCTTTCTTTAGGTTTAATTTGCTCTTTTCAGTATTTTTATAATTGTGGAGGCTGAGACCTTAGGTTGAAGCATTTCTTCTTTCCTGAAACAGCTGTTCAGTTCAGTCCAGTTGCTTAGTCGTGTCTAACTCTTTGCGACCCAATGGACTGCAGCATGCCAGGCTTCCCTGTCCATCACCAGCTCCCAGAGCTTACTCAGACTCATGTCCATTGAGTCAGTGATGCCATCCAACCATCTCATCCTCTGTCGTCCCCTTCTCCTCCCACGTTCAATCTTTCCCAACATCAGGGTCTTTTCTAAGAAGTCAGCTCTTTGCAAGTGGCCAAAGTATTGGAGTTTTGACTTCACCATCAGACCTTCCAATGAATATTCAGGACTGATTTCCTTTAGGATGGACTGGTTGGATCTCCTTGCAGTCCAAGGGACTCTTAAGAGTCTTCTCAAGCACCACAGTTTAAAAGCATCAATTCTTTGGCACCCAGCTTTCTTTATAGTACAAATCTCACATCCATATGTGACTACTGAGAAAACCATAGCTTTGACTAGACAGAACTTTGTTGGCAAAGTAATGTCTCTGCTTTTTAATATGCTGTCTATGTTGGTCATAACTTTTCTCCCAAGGAGGAAGCATCTTTTAATTTCATGGCTGCAGTCACCATCTGCAGTGATTTTGGAGCCCAAGAAAATAAAGTCTCTCACTGTTTCTATTGTTTCCCCATCTGTTTGCCATGAAGTGATGGGACCGGATGCCATGATCTTAGTTTTCTGAATGTTGAGCTTTAAGCCAACTTTTTCACTCTCCTCTTTCATTTTCATCAAGGGGTTCTTTAGTTCTTCTTCACTTTCTGCCATAAAGTTGTTGTCATCTACATATCTGAGGTTATTGATATTTCTCCCACCAATCTTGATTCCAAGTTTTGTTTCATCCAGCCTGGCATTTCACAAAGTACATGATGTAGTTTGCATGTAAGTAAAATAAGCAGGGTGACAATATAAAGCCTTGACGTATTCCTTTCCAGATTTGGAACCACTCTGTTGTTCCATATCCAGTTTTGACTGCTACTTCTTGAGCTGCATACAGATTTCTCAGGAGGCAGGTCAGGTGGTCTGGTATTCCCACCTTTTCCAGAATTTTCCACAGTTTGCTGTGATCCACACAGTCAAAGGCTTTGGCATAGTCAATAAAGCAGAAGTAGATGTTTTTCTGGAACTCTCTGGCTTTTTCTGTGATCTAGTGGATGTAGGCAATTTGATCTCTGGTTCCTCTGGCTTTTCTAAGTCCAGCTTGACGTTCTCAGTTCATGTACTGTTGAAGCCTGGCTTGGACAGTTTTGAGCATTACTTTGCTAGCGTGTGAGATGAGTGCAATTGTGTGGTAGTTTGAACATTCGTTGGCATTGCCTTTCTTTGGGATTGTAATGAAAACTGATTTTTCCTGTCCTGTGGCCACTGCTGAGTTTCCAAATTTGCTGGCATATTGCATGCAGCACTTTCACAGCATCATCTTTTAGGATATGAAATAGCTCAACTGGAATTCCATCACATCCACTAGCTTTGTTCGTAGTGATGCTTCCTAAGGCCCACTTGACTTCACATTCCAAGATGTCTGGCTCTAGGTGAGTGATCACACCATCATGGTTATCTGGGTCATGAAGATCTTTTTTGTATAATTCTGTATATTCTTGCCACCTCTTCTTTATATCTTCTTCTGTTAGGTCCATGCCATTTCTGTCCTTTATTTTGCCCATCTTTGCATGAAATGTTGCCTTGGATCTCTAATTTTCTTGAAGAGATCTCTAGTCTTTCCCATTCTATTATTTTCCTTTATTTATTTATTTATTTTTGCATTGATCACTGAGGGAGGCTTTCTTATCTCTCCTTGCTATTTGTACTCTGCATTCAAATGGGTATATCTTTCTTTTCTTAGACTTTAGCTTCTTTTCACAGCTATTTGTAAGGCCTCCTCAGACAACCATTTTGCCTTTTTGCATTTCTTTTGTTGGGGATGGTTTTGATCACTGCCTCCTGTTTGATGTCACAACCCTCTGTCCGTAGTTCTTCAGACACTCTATCAGATCTTATTCCTTGAATCTATTTGTCACATCCACTGTACGTAAGGGATTTGATTTAGGTCATACCTGAATGCTTAGTGGTTTTCCCTACTCTCTTCAATTTAGGTATCAATAAGCTTCCCTGGTGGCTCAGAGGTTAAAGCGTCTGCCTCCAATGCGGGAGACCTGGGTTCAATCCCTGGGTCGGGAAGATCCCCTGGAGAAGGAAATGGTAACCCACTCCAGTATTCTTGCCTGGAGAAACCCATGGATGGAGAAGCCTGGTAGGCTACTGTCCACGGGGTTGCAAGAGTCGGACACGACTGAGAGACTACACCTTCCAAGGAGTTCATGATCTGAGCCGCAGTCAGCTCCCAGTCTTGTTTTTGCTGATTGTATAGAGCTTCTCCATCTTCTGCTGTAAAGAAGAATGGAAAGAAAATTATAATCAATATAATCAATCTGATTTCAGTATTGACCATCTGGTGATGTCCATGTGTAGAGTCTTCTCTTGTGTTGTTGGAAGAGGGTGTTTGCTATAACCTATGGATTTTCTTGGCAAAATTCTGTTGGCCTTTGCCCTACTTCATTTTGTACTCCAAGGCCAAATTTGCTTGTTATTCCAGGTACCTCTTGAATTCTTACTTTTGTATTCCAGTCCCTTATAATGAAAAGGACATTTTTTGGGGGGGTGTCAATTCTAGAAGGTTGTTAGGTCTTCATAGAACCATTCAACTTCAGCTTCTTCAGCATTACTGGTTGGAGCATATTGCTTTGGAAATGAACAGAGATAATTCAGTCATTTTTAAGATTGCATCCAAGTACTGCATTTCCCACCCTTTGTTTACAATGATGGCTAATCCATTTCTTCAAAGGGATTCTTGCCCACAGTAGTAGATATCATGGTCATCTGTATTAAATTCACCAATTCCAGTTCCTTTTAGTTCACTGATCCCTAAAATGTCTATGTTCATTCTTGCCATCTCCTGTTTGAGCACTTTCAGTTTGCTTTGATTCATGGACCTACCATGCCAGGTTCCTATGCAATATTGCTCTTTATAGCATCATAATTTACTTCCATCACCAGTTACATCCACAAATGGGTGTTGTTTTTGCTTTGGCTCCGTCTCTTCATTCTTTCTGGAGTTATTTCTCCACTGATCCCCCATAGCATATGGGGTGCTATGGAGAGTTCATCTTTCAGTGTCCTATCTCTTTTCCTTTCCATACTGTTCATGGGGTTCTCAAGGCAAGAGTACTGAAGTGGTTTGCCATTCTCTTCTCCAGTGGACCACGTTTTGTCAAAACTGTCCACCATGACCTGCCCATCTTGGGTGGCCCTACATGGAATGGCTTATGGTTTCATTGAGTTAAACAAGGCTGTGGTCCATGTGATCAGTTTGGTTAGTTTTCTGTGATTGTGGTTTTCATTCTGTCTGCCCTCTGATAGATAAGGATAAGAGGCTTATGGAAGCTTCCTGAGGAGAGAGACTGACTGAGGGGGAAGCTGGGTCTTGTTCTGATGGGCGGGGCCATGCTCAGTAAATCTTTAATCTAATTTTCTGTTGATGGATGGGGCTGTGTTCCCTCCCTGTCGTTTGACCATACTATGTCAAACAACAGTTTGAGGCCAAACTATGGTAGAGGTAATGAAGATAATGGTGACCTCCTACAAAAGGTCCCATGCACTGCAGCACTGAGTGCCCCCGACCCTTCAGCAGGCCACTGTGAACCCACTCACGTGCAAGTCTTGGTCAATGTCTTGTGGGGTCACTGCTCCTTTCTCCTGGGTCCCAGTGTGCACAAGGTTCTGTTTGTGCCCTCCAAGAGTCTGTTTCCCCAGTCCTGTGTAAGTTTTGGCGGCTCTGTGGTGGGGTTAATGGTGACCTCCTTTAAGAGGGCTTATGCCATACCCAGGTCTGCCGCACCCAGAGGTCATGCCCTTGTGGCAGGTCACTGCTGAAGTGTACATTTGCAGGAGACGCTCAAACACAGTTCTGGCTGTCTTTGTGGGGTCTCTGGGTCCTGGTGCTCACAAGGTTTGTTTGAGCCCTCTGAGCATCTCTGGTGGATAAGGGGTTTGATTCTAAACACATATTTGCCCTTCCTACTGTCTTGCTGGGGCTTCTCCTTTGCCATTGGAAACAGCTGTAAAGCTATCAATTTCCCCCTAAGTACTGTTTTGTATGAACCTCACAGATTTTGATATATTGTGCTATCATTTTGACTCAGGGACAGATACTTTCTAGTTCCTCTACTGAATCCTTGTTTGATTAACAGACAACCCATTTTCCACATATTTGTGAATTTTTCAGGTAACTTTCTGTTATTTATTTTATTTATTTCTGATTTAATTCCATTTTGGTTTGCTCCATTTTGTAAGGAAGTTACCCCAGGATGTGCTCTGTGTCTTTCTTTTGTCCCTGCAGATCTGTTCTCTGCTCTCCACTTTGATTTCTTCCTTAGGAGGCTTCCTGTAGGGTCGCAACTATGGGCTCTCTTTTGCATGTGTCTTTACTGTGAGGAGCCCGAGGGAAGGTGCGGCATCTGTAGGCAGGGTGCTGACTCCTACACTACTCTCTGTGCGTTCATGTGTGTGCAGTCACTCAGTTGTGTCTGACTGTTTGCGACCCCCATGGACTGTAGCCCCCCAGGCTCCTCTGTATTTGAGATTTACCTGGCAAGCATACTGGAGGGGGTTGCCATTTCCTACTCCAGGGGATCTTCCTGATCCAGAGATCAATTCCGAGTCTTCTGTGTCTCCTGCATTGGCAGGTGGATTGGGTGGCTCAGTTGGTAAAGAATCTGCCTGCAGTGCAGGATACCCAGGTTGGATTCCTGGATTCAAAAGATGTCCTGGAGAAGGGAATGGCAATCCACTCCAGTATTCTTGCCTGGAGAATCCCATGGACTCTAGCCTGCCAGGCTCCTCTGTCCATGGGATTCTCCAGGCAAGAATACTGGAGTGGGTTGCTGTGCCCTCTTCTCCTTACAGGGGCCCTAATCCTAGATGCTCCCCTTGAAGAAAGATCAGCCAAGATGCACCAAAAAGCTTCCTCTTCTTCTGACTTATGATGATTGCTCTGCATTCTTGCCTTTTAGGACTACTCAAGGAATAAACACTACAATTAGTAATCTCTGAATACTGCACTATCCCTTAGGGGTTGTAAATATCCCCTTTACTAAATTTCCTCAAATGACTCATTTAATGTACCATTTGCTTTCTCCAGGACCTTGACTGTTACAGAGAAGGTAGAAGAGATGTTCTCAAGAAGCTAGTAGGGGAAACAAGCCATATTGTGAATTGTCTTTAATGTATCTGTAAGTGTCAAATGAGTGAGTGATATTACTGGCTACAGGCATTCCAACATGGGAAAAAGAATTCCAAATAATAAGCCCATTCTAAGTTCCTGTCTGAGTTTGGAATACTTTTTTTTTTTTTTCTGTAGCAAGCAAAGTTCTAATTTAAATTGTGAACTAAGAAATTTTCCACAATATTGTAGACTTCAGCGAGGCAGTTTAAACATAGGGTGTATTTGAAAAGGCACATGCTAAACTGGATTATTCTCTAATTATTTCATATATATGCTTTTTTTCTCTACATCTGTATATTTTCTGAAAAGACTTACAATAGCACTGTATGACTCATTCCTTCCATCAAATAATGAATAAGATTATTGGGAAAACCAGCCACTTAAATTAGTGCTAGGGTAAGATGCTTTGGCTCTGATTCTAGGGAAAGAGATCAAAATTTTCCTGAGAGGTTGGATGGGAACAAAGAGAAATTACAATTACAGCTGACATAAAGAGTCAGGTAGTTGAGCAGTGATATCAGCCTTATATTTGAGAGGACAGTTTTAGGCATCCGATAAGAAAGATAGTGTTTAGCCAATGGCAGAGAAGATTGGTAATATATTGGGAAATAGAGGGCAGCATGAATGAAAAGAATTAAGGTAATATATTGTGAGAAAAGAAATACTTTTTGAGTACTTATTACTACTGAGTACTGTCCAAGAGGCCTTGAAGTGACCCTTAAATAAATATCAGCAAAGTAGGTGAAGGAATGGTTAAGTGGATGCTTCCATAGACAACATGTAAATTTCTACACAGCAGCATTTATGGGCTGAAATAAATTAATGTGCTCAGGCTCCCAGATGTTGAGACTACAGAGGGTTAAGGTTCAAGGGTGAAGAAGAAAACACATGTGAGTGATACATGTGGTTTTTGTTTTTGTTTTTTTTTTGAAAATGCACTGAAATGCGGACCCAAGCAAATAAGTCCTGATTTTGTTAACCATTATGAAGTAAAAGCAGACCAAAACATATGAATACTTTGGGTAAGCTAATACTTTTCAATCCTTTAAAACTTAGTTGACTTTTTTTTTTTTTGGAGAAGAAAAGGTGAGTACTGTGAGGGGAGTGGCCTAGAAAGAGGATGGGTGGAGTTAGACTTAGCTTTCCCTTTTTGTATCATGAAGTTCACCTTTGGTCTCATATTGCATCTCCCTCTCAACCATCCAAAAGCTTCCAGTTAATCAGCCTCATCCTTCCTGAAAGGGAATTAAGGACTATCTGTTGTTATCCAGGCATGTCCCTTAGAGATCTTAATATAGACCCCTTATACACTCAGAGTCATTTAAAAAAGAAAGACTTCCAAGTGCCTGTTATTGATGAAGATAAGTCTGAGAGCTTTGAAATACTACTTTAATAAAAACCATTGATTATATAAATTAAACCACTTTCTACTTACACTGTAACAATTTTTCTAGTTCCATTTTAATAATAATCTCTCTTTTCACATTGATCTGCTATGCTACTTGTATGATCTTTCAAAATTACATGTGTGTTGGTCTTCTTATGGGTTTTCTATTCTTAACATTTGTGAATTTGTTTACTTTTGGTCTAATACACTCTTGTCTTAACTATTGAAGTTTCATCATAAATCCTAATATATGCTGAGATATACTCTCTCATGGCTGTCTTTAGACATGCCTTGATTACTGTTGACTTTTTATACTCCCATAGAAGTTTAAAACTCAGCCTCATCCAAGTCTGGTTGTCTTTGATTGGAGTTGCATTGAGTCTATAAGCAATTTGGGATGAATTGACTTCTTTGTATGTTTCTATAACAAACATGATGTCTACAAGTCTTTCTTGCATGTTTCTCAGTGGAATTTTAATTTATTTGTTAATAGTTTTTTTTTTTTTTTTAATTATTTGGCTGTACCAGGTATTAGTTGTAGCATGCAGGATCTAGTTCCCTGACCAAGGATGGAACTTGAGCCCTCTGCATTAGGAGCACAGGGTCTTAGCCTCTGGACCACCTCAGTGGAATTTTGTGATTATTTTTAGCTCTTGGACCTTATACATCTTTGGTTAGATTTATTCCTAAATATTTTACAGTGTTACTTGCTATGTTAATATCTTTATTTAAAAAAATACATTTTCTTATTATTTGTTACTATATATAAATACAGGGGCTTTCCAGGTGGCGCTAGTGGAAAAGAACCTGCCTGCCAATGCAGGAGACATAAGAGACAGGTTTGATCCCTGGGTCAGGAAGATCCCTTGCAGAAGGGCACGGCAACCCATTCCAGTATTCTTGTCTGGAGAATCCCGTGGACAGAGGAACCTGGCAGGTTACAGTCCATAGAGTCACAGAGAGTTGGACACAACTGAAGCAACTTACCATGCAGGACACAGAAATACAATAGAATTTTTTATTTTGCACTTTTAAAACTATTCAATTCTCTTATTATAATAATTATATTTCTGTATATTTCATAATATATTTTTATAATAATTCTCTTGATTCTTTAGGATTTTCCATGTGAACGATCATGTTGTCTGCAAATAAGAACGGTTTTTTTCCTTCCTCTCCAACCTAGTCTTATACCTTACTTTTCTGATATTATTCCACTGGCTAGGAAATTGAATATCTGTTTCTCACCATACAAAACTAACAACCTCAGATACATTGAAGACTCAAATATTAAGTGGTAAAATTTTCTTAGGTAATAGAGGTGATATAGGGGTATTTTATTCCAAAGGATATCAAAACTACTAACCATAAAGGAAAAGACAGATCAATTTTAAAATGAGAACTTCTGGTAATCGAAAGATAGCTTGATGAAAGTGTAAAAAAAAAAAAAAAGGATATAATAGGAAAAGATTATACTGTCATACACACAATTGACAAAAGAGAGTCAGTACCTCCTTAGTGGATAAAGTGAAAGTCAAAGTGAAGTTGCTCAGTCCTGTCTGACGCTTTGCGACCCCATGGACTGTAGCCTGCTAGGCTCCTCCAACCATGGGATTTTCCGGGCAAGAATACTGGAGTGGGTTGCCATTTCCTTTTCTAGGGGATCTTCCCAACCCAGGGATTGAACCCTGGTCCCCTGCACTGCAGGCAGATTCTTTACCATCTGAGCCAGCAAGGAAGCCCTTAGTTGATAAAGAGCTTCTACAATACAATATAAAAATGGGAAAATAATCATTTCACAGAAAAAAAGATATTCATGACCAGTAACCATATTCAGTGATAATCAGCTTCATCAGTGATGAGGGAAATGCAAAATAAGACCATAATGACATAACACTTCATTGATTAAAATTTTACATGTCTAAAGATACCAAGTATTGAGTATGCAGATCAATAAGATTGCCTGTAAGCTGCTGATAGGAGTGTAAATTGGTATAACATATTGGGAAATTAAGGTATTGTCTTGGAAACCTGAACACTTACATATCTTAATAAATGAGCAATTCAATTTTCTGGTGTATACCCAAGAGAAATAGTTGCACAAGATCAATATAAGATATAAATAAAAACTTTCACATCATCATAGTTCATAATAGTAAAAATCTGAGAGCAGCCTTCAAAGCTATAGTAATTAAATCATAGCATACTCAAGCAATGAATTACAGGGCAGAGAACTGAATCAGGGGCTTCCCAGGTGGTGCTAGTGGTAAAGAACCTGCCTGTCAATGCAGGAGACATAAGAGATGCGGGTTCGATCTCTGCATTGGGAAGATCCCCTGGGGAAGGGCATGGCAATCCACTCCAGTATTCTTGCCTGGAGAATCACATGGACAGAGGAGCCTGGCAGGCCATAGTCCATAGGGATGAAAAGAGTTAGACATGACTGAAATGACTTAGCACGCACACATGTATTGAATCAACCCCATGTATTAACTGAGATATGAATGAATCTTACTACATGAATGGAAATGAAAAATACCATATCCCAAAATATTGTACTCAGCCTAATATTCTACAAAATTCAAAAACAAGTGAAACTAAGTAATACATTGTTTAAGCATACATATGTATTTCTAAAACTATTCTATTTCTGCTTTATTGACTATGCCAAAGCCTTTGACTGTGTGGATAACAATAAACTGGAAAATTCTGAAAGAGATGGGAATACCAGACCACCTAACCTGCCTCTTGAGAAATCTGTATGCAGGTCAGGAAGCAACAGTTAGAACTGGACATGGAACAACAGACTGGTTCCAAATAGGAAAAGGAGTATGTCAAGGCTGTATATTGTCACCCTGCTTATTTAACTTATATGCAGAATACATCATGAGAAACGCTGGGTTGGAAGAAACACAAGCTGGAATCAAGATTGCTGGGAGAAATATCAATAACCTCAGATATGCAGATGACACTACCCTTATGGCAGAAAGTGAAGAGGAGCTAAAAAGGCTCTTGATGAAAGTGAAAGAGGAGAGTGAAAAAGTTGGCTTAAAGCTCAACATTCAGAAAACGAAGATCATGGCATCTGGTCCCATCACTTCATGGGAAATAGATGGGGAAACAGTAGAAACAGTGTCAGACTTTATTTTTGGGGGCTCCAAAATCACTGCAGATGGTGATTGCAGCCATGAAATTAAAAGACGCTTACTCCTTGCAAGAAAAGTTATGACCAATCTACACAGTATATTCAAAAGCAGAGACATTACTTTGCCGACTAAGGTCTGTCTAGTCAAGGCTATGGTTTTTCCAATAGTCATGTATGGATGTGAGAGTTGGACTGTGAAGAAGGCTGAGCACCAAAGAATTGATGCTTTTGAACTGTGGTGTTGGAGAAGACTCTTGAGAGTCCCTTGGACTGCAAGGAGATCCAACCAGTCCATTCTGAAGGAGATCAACCCTGGGATTTCTTTGGAAGGAATGATGCTAAAGCTGAAACTCCAGTACTTTGGCCATCTCATGCGAAGAGTTGACTCATTGGAAAAGACTGTGATGCTGGGAGGGATTGGGGGCAGGAGGAGAAGGGGACGACCAAGGATGAGATGGCTGGATGGCATCACGGACTCGATGGACGTGAGTCTGAGTGAACTCCAGGAGATGGTGATGGACAGGGAGGCCGGGCGTGCTGCGAATCATGGGGTTGCAAAGAGTCGACTGAGCGACTGAACTGAACTGATTAAATATTAAAGGGAATTATTAGTACAAAAGTTGGGATTATATTTGAGGTAGAAGGAGAGGCAGGAGAACAGGATTGGGGGGAGCATATAGATAAAAGCTATTGTCAGAGTTTTACTATATTGGGTTGCACGGGACACTCTTGAATGTTTTTTTTACTGAAATTCATAAATGAAATAAATAAATTAATGTCAAGTGTGGGTCACTGAAGATTATCCTGACCTGAGGATTATAATTAATCTAATTCTGCACACATGAGGTTCTTTTAAATCATATACAACAGGAACACTTATGAGCTGCACTTAATTACTGTTCACAACCTCTAAGGGAGAAGAGTGTAAGGATAAGAAGGGAAGCACTTTAGTAAAAATGAACTGTTGCCCAGATAAATACACTCTTTCCCAAGAAAACTGTAGATTGTGTTTTTCTTCATCACTGTTACATAGAGATTAACCAAAATTATCTACTTCCTATTTAGGGGATCACAGAATTTGATATTAATATGGACCGTAGACTTCATCCAACTCTGATGATTAAAAAGATTCTGATTTTTTAAAAATAGCTGCTTGAATTATGTGACCTCTTCTTTTAACCTAGCTATTATAATGTTCTTTTCTTAGACTCATCTTCTCTCTGTTTTTTCAGAGTTTTAGTCTTATGGCAATATATAATTTACAGTTCCACTTAAGAATGTGATGATACTACCTTATGGCTTCCCTGATTACTTTTATTAGTAAGGCTCTAGTGTGTATATTTTCCTGGTTAACGTATAAGCCTCAACCCCTTTTTTTTCTGAAGCATCTGTCAAGGGCCCTAGGACAGGGGTTCCCAACCTCAGGGATCTAACATCATAATCTGAGGTGAAGCTGAAGTAATAATAGAAATTAAGTACACAGAAAATGTAATGCGTCGCAAAACCATCCCCTCCACCCTGGTCTGTGGAAAAATTGCCTTCCATGAAACTGTTCCCTGGTGCCAAAAAGGTTGGGGATGGTCGCCCTAAAGCACTTGTCAAAATCACATTGGTGGGTAGGGGAAGGGAAGGGGTAGGGGAGAGGCGTAACCGAGAGAGTAAGGGGTGTTGAGGTGGAAAGTTATGAACGAAAAAACTGAAGCAGGGAGAAAACGGTTGCCTTGAATCACTCAGTTGATTCATCGATTAATTCAAAAGAATATTGTGGTGACTGGAAATGGGCTAGCCAGAGCCCATTTCTCCAGGATTTGGGCAAAATGCACTTCCTATTTCATCCTACTGCTCTTTATCAGGTACTTGAGCCCAGAGACGGAGCCAGCTTTTTTTTTTTTTTCCTGTTTTATTTATAGCTAGAAGTTAAAATTTCTAATGCCTCCCCTCTTTATACCTGAGATTCCACTCCACAGGAGAGATGTCGGGTCACTTCTGACAGAGTTGATAAGGACTTCTGCTCACCACACGAAAGACCAGTACGTCGGGAGGCAAGTTCCCGGGGCAGGAATAACGGCTTTAATCAGAGAGCCATCAGCCTGAGAGGTCAGGGGACTAATGCCTCAAAGAATCAGCTTCCCCAGTCAGAATTCTGGTTCCTTTTATACAGAGGATGAGGAAGGGGCGGGCAACCACTGTGATGCTGACCAACCATTGGTCGAGCCTATTGCTAATGGCCCCGCCCTAACGGCCACCCCAGTGGCCCTGCCTTAATTGCTGCACCTGAACGGTTCCTGTGGCAGCCCCGCCCCTAGGCCAAAGTCTCTTCACAGCAAGAAAGGAGGTGCTGTCTGGCCTCTTGTTGCCAACGGACACCAGAAGGATTATTACCGGGTGCTATACTCGGGGTACTCACGGAGCTCTCGGAGCCACCAGCATCACTACCAGTGTTGAAAGGAGAGGGCTGTGGCAGGTGAAATATGGGGTAGAGGTGATAGACCGAGGACAGAACTGTTGTGAAATTGTGTAGACAGAACACAATTTTTTTTTTTTTAATCTCCCCCTCCAAACCTTCTTATTTTTTTTTTTTCCCAAAAAGCAGTTTTGTCTCGAGAAAATCCTCTGTCCGTGGAATTCTCCAGGCAAGAATACTGGAGTGGGTTGCCATTCTCTTCTCCAGGGGATCTTCCCAACCCAGGGATGGAACCCTGGTCTCCTGCATTACAAGCGGATTCTTTACCGTCTGAGCCACCAGGGAAGCCCCGAGAAAAACCCCAGTGCTCCACATTTGTGACAAAATGATCTCCTAGGACAAATCCCAGGAAAAAACGGTGAGATCCAGAACTCCTACCACCAGTCGAGTTTTCTGAAATATAAACAGTTTATCAGATGTAATGTATTTAGAAGAAAAATGCAATTGTTTTCAGAACTTAATTCCAAAAGACTGAAAGAAGCCAAAGTCTGAGCAGAAAACAATGTCTGCTGACAGCCACCAGATCAGGTCAGGAGTGGGCTGTGGGGACAAGAGACCCCTTTCCCCAGGAGTTGATGGTGGTGGCCCTTTCTTTTCCCAAGCTGCCCACCCACACCACTGTGGGTTCCTGGTCAGTCAGGAAGCACTCTCCCAAGAATCCGCAACTGTTACCAGTGTGCTCCCTCCTCCCAGCACCCTCCCCACCTCTAGTGCCGCCAGCTTCACGAGGAGCCTAGTCCTTCCCCTTTAGCCTAAGATGCATCTAAGAAACAGATTACCTAGAATGTTTAATCTTATCATGTAGTCCCTGGAACTTGTTTTCTTTGAACTGTGTCTGAACCGTTGGTTTCTTTGCAGTCTGCCTTTTAATTAGACTCCTACTGTATCTATGAAAGTCCTCCCCAGACTGACTAATCAAGTGCGCCAGGAAACTGAAATTCCATCATAAAACAGTTACTAATGTGCGAGAGTGGGAGGGGGGGATGATTCAATTGCTGTTTTATTACCCAAATTGACAAAGATCGGTGATGGAGAGTGTGCTCACTGGAGTCGCGTGGCAACACGCTCGTCTAATTAATGAAGTGACAGCCTTATGCTGTGAAGTAGCAAAAGGACTTGACAAGACTCATGGCTTTTCTCATTGACTCGAACAGCTGGAATGGTGTTTCCTAACGTTTTCACAAGATTTGGCAGTAATATATTACCCTTGTCACTCTTGAAGAGGAGCAAGGGGCGATTAAATTTTTTCCTCACTGTCATGTATCCCAACAGGAAGACAGAGATGAGTGCTAACCACCCCACCCCACCTGCCCCCACCATCTACCTACCAATGCCCACCCCACCCACCATTCACACTACCGTCAGATATCTCCACTGTCAATCTTGCCTTTTTTGGTATCTTTTCTGGCAGAAAGATGGAGAAATCAACAGGGAACTACATTAATTTTTCCAGGGAGAAAAAGAAATAAAAACATAAGGCCCTGATGCACAGTTTGCTAATGATTCTGAATTCATAAACCGATGGGATCGAAAACAGAAAACTGGGACTTACTGTGAATTAATCACATATGAATAATATTGATGAATATTTTCAGTGACTAAGGACTGTGTCTTTATCAGAAGAAAATGCATGTGATTTAATCTTTTTCAGGTTTTTGTTTTTTTTTTAGTATCTGTTGCCTGGCTACTTCTGTTGTTTGGCCAAATATTTGGGCCTCCGTGTGTTTGATTCTGCTCAGATAAGCAAAGGGGACCAGATGGATTTGAGAACCGTGTCTCTCTTGAGTCTGGAGAGTCCTCTGGAGATCAGATGAAAAACAGCCTGCTCATTTGTGCAATTGCAAAGTTCCAGAAAAACAGGTCACATGGTACTACAAAGGCAGTCATACTTCTGATATTTCATCTGTTTAATTCTTTTCATATTTCCCCTCCAAATATCCTCTTAAAAAGGGGAGGGGAGCTGTCTTTCTCTTATATGTTTCCTTGCTTGACATGGGTAAGTCCAGATTCAGGTCTAAAGCAGATCTAATCGCAAGGTTACGTGTGTGAAGTTTAGTCCTGAATACTAACATTTTGGGGGAAGGTAAATGATTATAAATGTAAATTTCAGCTCCCGGTGGAGCTACTTGGTTGGGAAGGATTTCTGGGGTTGGCACAGCTCAGTGGTAATTATCGAGACTTGAACATAGTTTTTGTTTCAAGGGGAAAGACGTTTGGCAGCAGATCCCGCAGTCTCTAAAAGGCCACATCGTTTTTTTCCCAGGGATGCCAAAACCTCTAATTTCCATACTTAAAATGTTAATGGTCTTTGCTCACCCATATCCTGGTGCCCACTGGCTTTGTGGAACAGGTATGGCTTTTTCTGGATTGCTCTCATCACGGGAAACCACAGAGCCTTCAACCTGGCAGGATTTCCCTGGGTGCCAGTATATCATTTAGGCCAGTCCATGTCGGACGGCTTTCAAATCTCCACAGCCAAACTCATGTTTCACTTGAAGGGATAAAACAGAGTTATTCAAGCAAATGATATCTAAGCTTTTTGTACAATTCACGGAAAAGATTCTTCACCTTTTTTTCTTGAGGAGCAACAAAAACAGTATATTTAATCATCTGATATGTGCCAAGTGTTATGCTAACCAATGCAGAGAGATCCTGAACTGAAAGACACAGCTCTTGACTTTTAAAGGTGTGAGATTCCTTTGGATAATAATACACGTTCAAAACCAGCAGGGTGTGATCCCAAGGCTCTACCAGAGCTATCAAAATTGTGTGTGTGAATACACACACATACACACACACACACACATATATATAATTCTCTCAGAGAGAATTATAGTGCATTCATTCTTTCAACAAACACTGCTGGTATCAAAGGGAAAAGGGGAGGAGGGATAAATTAAGAGTTTTGGGTTAATACACTACTATGTAAAATTTTAAAAATCTGTAAAATACCATATAGAAAATAGGGGGCTTCCCAGGTGGCTCAGTGGTAAAGAATAGCCTGCTAATGCAGGAGACTCAGGAGACACGGGCTCAGTTCTGGATTGGGAAGAATCCCCTGGAGAAAGAAATGGCAACCCACTCCAGTATTATTGCCTGGGAAATCCCGTGGACAGAGGAGCCTGGCAGACTACAGTCCATGGATTCACAAAAGAGTCAGACATGACTTAGTGACTAAAACAACAAGAAGAAAGATGACTGATATACTGTCTTCATCCGCACGGGGCACACAGACCATGCAGAAAACATTAAACACACAGATCAGTTTTTAGCAAATATTTATTGAGTAATTATTATCAGCCAGGCCCTATGCTGTGTGATAGAGATGGAAGACTATGACGCTTATTATGGATCTTGCCTTTTATGGAATTTGCAGTCATGCACTCATTTCTAAGAACAATTAAGAATGTTAAGTACACAGGTAAAATGTAAAATCAACTATGTTCAAGTCTTAGTTTTTCAATGTACTACCAATAAATCTAGACAAGTTTATTTTTTTTTCTCTTTAACATTTTTAATGTGGACCATTTTTGAAGTCTTTATTGAATTTGCTTCAGCATTACTTCTGTTTTATGCTCTGGTTTTTTGGCCTTCAGGCATGTGGGCTCTTAACTCCCTGACCAGGGGTTGAATGTATAACCTCTTCATTGGAAGGTGAAGTCTTAACCACTGGACCACCAGGGAAGTCCCCTAGACACATTTCTAAACCCCTCTAAGCCTTGCTTTCTTCTTCTAGGAAATAGGAGTAACAGTACATACCACATACAATTTGTAGTGATTAAAATAAGGAAAACAAGTATTGCACTTAATTTCAGTGTCTTCAATATCACAGATGTTCAATTAATAGTGGTTATTTGTGGATATAAATGGGTTTTTTTTAAAGGCAAGTGACGGTAGTATGTAGGTGGGGCAGCCAAGCCAGATGAGGGGTACAGATGACCTGAACTGCATGTGAAGGATGAGCGGAATTAGGGACTCCCTGGGTGGTCCAGTGGTTAAGACTCTGTGCATCCACTAGAGCGTCTACAAGTTCAATCCCTGTTCAGGAAACTAAGATCCCATTTCCCTCACACCATGTAGCACAACCAAAAAAAAAAAAAAGGAGGAGTTAAGGGGAGAAGGAGCAGTTATGCAAAAGCACAGAGGTCTGAGGAAGCAGCATGTTGCCCTAGGCCTAGAGGATAGAGTGCCAAGGGTGGGGGGGAGTAGCGGTAAAGAATTAGGCTGAATACGAAAGCCAAGATCTGACCATGAGGCCCGAGAGTGTCTTAGTAAGAGGAATGAATTTGTATATTGAAGACAATGAGAAATCACTGGATAGTAATTAGAGGAACATTTTTCGAAAGAAAAGGTGCTTGAACTAAACATTGATTGACATGTAGGATTCAAACTGATGGAAACAAAGGCTTGGGACACAGGGAGGGGAGAAGCAGGAATACAGACCTCAGGAGTATAAGTGAGCTTAACACTTAGAGGACTCGTTCAGCTGCCAGGTGCTTCCGAGCAAACTTAGGAGACTGTTGTCTTAACTGATGATTCCAGAAGGGGTTTAGGGTTAGGGCAACTAACAGTATGGCTGGCATAAATCCTAGTATATTACCTTCTTTAGATTGTTTATAGTCACATGGCTCGCTACCTTTAGGTTCTTTTTCTTATTTTTGGAAATAGAGAATATGATCCCTTTCTCATGATTATCATATAGAGATGTTCCATATTTGCCCTTAGAGTCACTGATGAATGTTTTATATGTTACAGTGAGCATGTCTTTTTGACAACTCCTGCCCAGCACTGAGTATAGATACAGTGTTTCCTAAACTCAAAATCTATCACATGATTTGGTTTTGCAGGCTGGAGATCAGTGTGGATGGTCCAACCATACATCCCTTGACGATGTGTGTATGTTTCCACAGGGTGTCACTGTCTGGGTAAGACATGGATGGACTCAGCTGCTCCTGACTTGATTCTTCAAAACCACCATCTCTGCACTGGAACAGTTTCCCTTGTAATTTACTCCAAAAGTAAGTCAGTTCTAAAAGAACTTTGAAACTATCATTATTACAGTTGATTTGGTTTATTTCATGGCGAGTTGTCTCTCTAAAGAATGTTATATACCTTAAAAAATGATTCTGCTTTCCATTTGGTTCCTTTTCCTATTTGACTTAGTCTCTATTTTTTGTAATAATGGTGAGATCTTAGATATGAATTGTTAGCATGATGTTGGCAAGGATGTCAGGATGTCAAAGTTTACGTTTTTCGAGTTTCATTTAATCCAGCTCTTTTAACCTCACTTCCTGCAATGGCCATTCAAGGCGTTCTCCAGTTCCTGAGCTGTGCCTGTGTTCCCCACAAGGATCTGCTTGCTGCTTGTTGCTTTATTTTTCTAATCACCCAGGCAGGATCCACCTTTTGCTGCTGTGTGAAGACAATCACCTCTCAGTTACTATCTTCCATCTTCTGAATAATCTTTGACCTCCAGCTCTTTGTCTTTGCGGGTTATGACTTAGTGGATTCCAAGAGGGAGAAGACATACATGTGTTTGTTCAATTTAGCTTTTTAAAGTAGAAGGGTGTGATTGTTTTAAAGATTTATAGATGTTTGGATTTAAAATTGCTGATTATGAGTAAAGATAGTTTGAGACTGGTACACTGTGTTTAAACTTTTAAAACCTGGAGGTGAAGAAAATGTGAACATCTGAGTGAGATGTGCTAGGAATGTGCTGTCTATGGTTTGGAAGGCATAATCGAAATTTATCTTCAGAACAGTCTCTTTGTTCTGGGATAGAATCATCTTGGTTATATTTCTTGTTCATACTATGTTTCATTGTGTTGTGTTTAGCGTTACTCTAAGGGGTTTGAAGCAAACAAAAAAGCAAATGCTTTTATTCATTTATTTGTTTATTCCCAACTCAATGATTCATTCATCTGTTGATTTACTTACACAACAAATACTTACTGAGCCCTCATTCAGTGCCTTGCCTGAATTGTAGGGAGGGAGGCCAGCATCAGAGCTGTGTGCTTGTTATCATGTTTCATAATGTGAAAAGCTGTGTCAAGAGGTTGGAGGGTGAGGAGAGCTGTGAAACAGTGGTTCTCCGCCAAGTCTGGTATCCCAACCAGGAAGCATCAGCCGCAGCCTCCAGCATCTGGAGGTTTGTTGGAATTGCCAGTACTTAGGGCCCACCCCAGACACACTGCATCTGAGGCTGTGTGGCTGAACACAGCAGCTTGGCTCAACTTCATGTGAGTTTCATGTGATTTCAGTGCATACTAACATGTAAGAACCACTATTCTAAAAAAGAAAAATAGCTTTAATTTAAAAAAGGTCAGTTTCGATATGTGAACCAGGAAGTAAAGCTGTGTAATATTCTGGGTCCACAAAAAGGGGAGAGGAGATGGTGAAAATGAGCTCCGAGACATTGGGAATTTCAAAAGTCTATTAAAAAAAAATCTATCCTCTATTCAGACTTGATTTTTCTATTTAAATAGGGATATGCTACTATGTTTCTGTTGAAGGTTTCTGGGATTGTTTTTCAGTTCATTTTATTGTGCTTTGGCACCCATTTGCTGGTTGGATATGGTAATCAGATCCTTATTTTATGGTATTTATGTTAAAACTATAGGTACCTCTGATGATGGAGCCAAGAGATCAGCTATGAAGGTTGTCCCATCACTGTCCATCTTGCCGATGTCGTGCTCATGGACAATACTACTCTCAGTGCCACTCAGATATTCTGCTAACATTCATCTTGTAGCTTTTACTTTTCTGGGGTTGTGAGTGTCAGTTAATAAGAGCTGGGTTGTCTTAGTGATCCTAGGATTTTGCTACTTTCGACAATGGTTGAACGTGGATGAATATTGAATATACCTCCACTGTTCTCTTCCTTGGGTCATTTCCCCGCCCCACCCTCCCCCCAGAAGGCTTCTTCTAAGCTCATGTATGTAGATACCTAGGGAATTTGTCCTCAGTCTCTTCATTCATATGCAGTTATGCCTCTGTGTTTAGGTTACAGCTGTCACTCTGTTACAGACATCACTCCATTGGGTTTAATTGTGTGCAGCGACAGCTACTATAGTTGATGGTGTTCCTTCCTCTGGTGTCTGGGCAGGCAACATGGCATAAGGCAGAGAGTCCTGGACTTAGTGTCAGACCTTCATCTAACATCTCCTGATTCCTGCAAAGCCACGTGGCCTAGGAAAAAATGTCCATCTCCCGTTGCCATATTTGCAAAATTTTGTCATCTTATCTCTAAGAATGTTCCCTTTCTAACACCCTATGATTCTAGGTACACAGGTCACAAGCTGTATAAAAACGTTACTTGGGCTTTTTAGCCATGAATATCATATGTATTGGAGAATCAGAAGTATCAGTGGGTTTGGAGTATTGGGAGGATGTTAATGTGGGAGATTTAATGTCTATTCTTTACCCCTCCAAATCCCAGAAGCTTCTGTCGATATCCGTTTCCTAGAAACAACAGGAGCCATCAGGGTCTCACTGTAAGCTCACTGTTATGTGGGTGGGTTTGGGTTGCTCTGTTGTCGCTTCTCTATGGCAAATTCAAATACATCTTCAACCATTAAGATTTTTGTGATCAGAACAACTCTTTCATTTCCTTTCTCGAATTCTTCAAATGCAAACCACTTCCCATCACTTATGGCTGTAACCATATTCTTAAAAAATATTGATTATGTGTGTAGAGGTCTTATGTTGCTTATTATACGGGAGATCCGGTCCTAGGAACTGAGCCTTGTTCATGTGGGAGACTGCGTTCAGCATGGTGTCTGACATATATGAAGTACATTTATGGAAGTTTCGCTTAATTAATAAATGTCTGAGTGTCATGTGGACAGTGGTCTGTAGGCTGGTCCCAGTCCATGAAATTTTTGTTGCCAGTCCACGATGAGAGAAGTATAAAATTTAAGAATAAATGATAGAAACATTTATAATAATTTGACATTGCTGTACCAGCAAAATATGTGATCAATACACTTATTTCACTGAATAGAGCTCACAATGTATTTTGTATTTGACCTTTTATCCTACAAAGTTGATAAAATCACTTATCTTCTCTAGTTTCTTTTTGGTAGATTCATTGGAATTCTTTGTACTCAGTCATGTCATTGGCAAATAAAGAAAGTTTTATTTCTTCCGTTTCAATCTGTGTGTCTTTTGTGTTTCTTTCTCTTTTCACTAAGACCTCAAGGATAATGTTGAATAGAACCGATGATAAGATGGAATATTCTTGCCTCAGTCTCCATCTAGAGAGAAAGCATTCAACCTTTCACCAGTAATTATGTTAGGTATGGCTTTTACCATAGATGTCCATAATCAGATTGAGGACATTTCCTCCTATTCCAGGTTTACTGAGAAATATTATTGTGAATGGATATTGAATTTTGTCCAATGCTTTTCCTTGAAATCATCATGTGGTTGTTCTTTTTTGATCATCAACATAATGAGTTGCTTGACTGGTTTTCAAATATCAAAAAACAACTTTGCCTTCCTGGGCTCAGCCCTGGATGGCTATGATGCAGATATTTCTGGATTAGATTTGCCAAAGTATGTCATGAATTTTTGCATCTATGTTTGTGTGGGATATTGGTTTGTAGTTTCTCTTATTGTATATCTTTGACTTTTTTTGAAATTGGGGTACGTTGTGCCTCATAAAATCAGTTGGGGAGTGTTTATTTTCTTCTGTGTTCTGGAAGAGTTTTTGTGTAATTGGCACTATTTTTTTTTCCTTAAATGTTAAATAAAATTTAGAGTCTGGAGTTTTCTTTGTGGAATTTTTCAGCTTATGATTTTAGCTTTTAAGACTAAGAATAAGACTATTCATATTTCTTATTTCATGAACTTTGGCAGTTTGTGATTTTTAAAAGACGCTTGCTCCTTGGAAGAAAAGTTATGACCAACCTAGACATCATGTTAAAAAGCAGAGACATTACTTTGCCAACAAAGGTCTGTCTAGTCAAAGCTATGGTTTTTCTAGTAGTCATGTATGGATGTGAGAGTTGGACTATAAAGAAAGCTGAGGTGGCTCTGTGGCATTACTGACTCAATGGACATGAGTTTGAGTAAACTCCAGGAGTTGGTGATAGGGAGGCCTGGCATGCTGCAGTCCATGGAGTTGCAAAGGGTCAGACAAGACTGAATGACTGAACTGTGCCGAACTGAACTGATTTTTCAGAGTTTTTCAGTTCAGTTCAGTTCAGTCACTCAGGCATGTCTGACTCTTTGCAACCCCATGGCCTGCAGCATGCCAGGCTTCCCTATCCATTGACATCTGACAGAGCTTGCTCAGACTCATGTCCATTGAGTTGGTGATGCCATCCAACCATCTCATTCTCCGTCCTTTTCTCCTCCAACACTCATCATTGATTGTGTCTCTTTTTTCATAAAGTTATTATCAGACACGACTGAGTGACTTCACTTTCACTTACTATATTTTATAAAATATATTTTGAATATTTTGAGGATCTTATTGATGGTCTCTCTTGCATACTTAATTTTGATTATTCACCTTTTCCCTTTTTTCTTGGTTTGTCTGGCTCTTGTTTTCAGTTTCTTAAAAAAAACAACCTATGGTTTAACTGATATCATTATTGTCCCTGTGTTTCCTAGTTCATTGATTTCTAGTATTATCTTTCTTATTTCCTTTTTCTGCTGTCTTATTTTCTGTACCTCTGTTTATTTTTAGTGGTTGCTCTAGTGTTTGCAATGTATATCTTGAATTTATCACAGTCTATTTTCAAGTAAAATTATGTCACTTCATGTATAATCAAAAACCTTAAAATTATGAACTTCTGTGTGCTCTATGTTTTAATATGAACGTGTATAAATCCCATGATCTACTGTTATTTTCATGTAAGCGATCAGTTACCTTTCAAAGAGATTTATTAAAGTTTTGAGAATTTTATTTTTATATTAACCTATACTTCTGGAACTCTGTTTCTTTGAGTAGATACAAATTTATATCTAATATTGTTTTCCTTTCATCTGAAGAAATTTCTGTATCATTTCTTTCAGTGTAGGCTTACAAACTGTCCCTGGGCATAAGCTGGGTCAATCATAGAACTCACTTCTCTTCATTTTACTTTTTTCAGAGGTCAGCTTCTGTCCTGCCTCTTTTCCAGTGTCTAAGATCTCAAAATGTATTTCATGTGTTTTTCCAACCTTCCAGTTGTTGAAGACCAAAGAATAAATATCATTCCTGTCACCTCCCTGTAGCCTGAAGAGGAATTTCTGAATAGAGTATAGATCAAAAAGAATCTGTGATAGATGGGGAAAATGAAACAAGCAACATCTCAACAGAAACTGGACCTTCCCTGTAGAGGAACATTGTTCAATAAAACTTTCTGAGTTGATGGAAATGTTCTGTATGCGTGTGTGTGTGAGTCGCTCAGTCGTGTCTGACTCTTTGCAACCCCATGGACTGTAGCCCACCAGACTCCTCTGTCCATGGAGTTCTCCAGGCAAGAGTACCGGAGTGGGGTGCCACTCCCTTCTCCAGGGGATCCTCTCATTCTCCATCTGCATTATTCTCTACTGTGGCCATCAGCAAACATGGGACTCTTTCAAGGCTGAGCACTTGAAATGTGTAAGAAATGTGCAAGTACTTAAAGTATATAAGAAAATTACATAGTAAAAACTTAATGGCCTTTCTTTTGGACAATTCATGTCTAGAACCTTTAGAAAAATGTTAACAAAACTGGAACAGGAAGAATGTCAGCAAAGGAGAATAAAGCTTGATTGAGTCAGGAGGTAGAAATGTGTATCTTTTTAGGTGAAAGAGAGTTGAGTGATGTGTGCTTAAGGCTTGTGCTTCAGAAGAAGATAGATAGGAAAATCAGAGAAGATACAATGAAATAATATAGTAAGTGTTAAATTAATGCTTCAAAAAGCACTTTGGATGGGTGTACCTGTCATTGCTGCTAATATTATTTCCCTAGCGATCTGAAATTCCCTGGTGGTCCAGCGGTTAGGACTCTGTGCTTTCAGTGCCACAGGCCTAGGTTCAATCCCTGTTCTGGAAACTAGGATCCCGCAAGCCATGCAGCATGGCCAAAAAAGAAAGAAAGAAAGAAAGAAAGAAAGAAAGAAAGAAAGAAAGAAAGAAAGAAAAAGGAAGGAAGGAAGGAAGGAAGGAAGGAAGGAAGGAAGGAAGAAAGAAAGAAAAGAAACCACTTTAGAACTCTGAGAAATATAATGAGGTGTGGTTAAATTGTAGGAAGGAAGGAAGAAAGGAAGAAAGGAAGAAAGAAAGAAAGAAAGAAAGAAAGAAAGAAAGAAAGAAAGAAAGAAAAGAAACCACTTTAGAACTCTGAGAAATATAATGAGGTGTGGTTAAATTGTAGGAAGGAAGGAAGAAAGGAAGAAAGGAAGAAAGAAAGAAAGAAAGAAAGAAAGAAAGAAAGAAAGAAAGAAAGAAAGAAAGAAAGAAAGAAAGAAAGAAAAGAAACCACTTTAGAACTCTGAGAAATATAATGAGGTGTGGTTAAATTGTGGATGATTACACATTTCTACTTTATTCTTTCAGTATTTTTCAAATGCTTTCCATGAATGCTTTCCACTTCATCATAATAAAACCACAGTAATTTTTATAAATAAGGCCTTATAAATAAATAACTCCACCAGGTAGTAAAAAGTGGTGACACTGAAGAAGTGCTTACGATTCTGGTGAGAGGTTAGGAAGCTTAGAAAGAAAATTTTTAAATAAAATATAAGAACCCTAAAAAAAAAATATTATTTCCCTAGTGATTGAAAGTCAAGGTGAGCAGTTGTGTAACAAGTATGACAAATGAGTTAGGGACATGTGTCTCAGTTCAAGCTTTCCCTGCCACTTGGCACTGTGGGGATTTCTGACCCATGTGAGGACAGTTTATGATGTCTGTACTGTGCCCCAAGGTATGTAAGGAGGTAGCAACTAAATTAATCAAGGCTATCACCTCTTCCAGGATGTTGAGAAACCTGGCATTTTTCTGATGGGGAGCATAGGAGACAAGGAGTAGCTGCTATCGTCTTTCACAAGTATCTGTTGTCCAGAGTGATCATCCATAATGGCATCAGTTTTTGGATGTTCTATTCCTGAAGTTCAAATATTGAGAGACCGACTTGTCAGAAACTGTCTTGCGTGCAAGTTTCATGATAACTGATGGCCTGTGCACGTGGAAAATATATGAGAGTCCTCCCAGTACGGTGGACATGTCTGTAGTGCACGCATGAGTAGTCAGTCACGTCTCTCTTGGTGACCTCATGGACTGCAGCAGGCTCCTCTGTCCCTGGGATTTTCTAGACAAGCATATTCGAGTGTCTGTAGTGACTTCAGGCTAAATCAGAGCCGAGGGGTCTGTTTTTCCCTTTGGATGCTGAATTACATTTGAGCGTCTGTATGGAGGTTTGATTTCGAGGTTATCATTTCAAGAAGGCCTCTTCATGATTGACCTGTTTTTATGGGCCAAACCATTAAAGAAAATAAGAGATAAATTGCATTGTTTTCCATCTGTGTCTACAGGGCAGCATATATAATTCGCTGGAAGATACATAAACACACAAACTTCTATTAGTCATTGTCAGGCTATCTAAGAGCTTTCCTTGCTTGTACCTAGTCCACCATTTGTTTTAATCAGAAATATGGTGTGCTTGTGGTTTTCTTTGAAAAGTGCTTATCTTTAGCACATAATAAGCCAGCCTGTAGACATCAGTTACTGGATTGTAAGAGCACATTAGAGATTCTAAAGTGACTCAGGTAGGTCACAGAGATACCAGGAGTAGGATAAAATACCACAGTGAGTTCATCCACAGAAAGAATATGAAAAAAAAAAAAATCACATGAAACATCTTAAACAAGAAAGCTGGGAAAGTAGATTGGGCAGAACTGACTGCTACAGAGTAGAGGACTGTGCTTGGAAGTGGAAGATGGTATCTTTCCCAAGTTTTGGGGGAAGCCCAGTGACAAGAGCATGAGCTCAACTTGGATGCTCGGTCACTTCAGTCCTGTCTGGGCCTTTGTAACCCTATGGACTGTAGCCCGCCAGGCTGCTCTGTCCATGGGGTTCTCCAGGCAAGAATACTGGAATGGGTTGCCATGCCCTGCTCCTGGGGATCTTCCCACCCAACAATTGGACCTGCATCTCTTACTTCTCCTGCATTGTCAGGTGGATTCTTTACCTCTGCCCCTCCTGGGAAGCCCCTGTGACCTCAGACAGAGGGTCAATTCCTAGCTCTAATTCCCAGGTTACTGGTTCTGGTACCTTGGGCTGGCATCTGGCACAGAGAAGCAATACTTCCTACGTGTAACAGTTTTGTAAAAATCATGAGAGTTAGAGAACCATACTCAATATTTTGTGATAACCTATAAGGGAAAACATTATGAAAAAAATAGATATATATGAATGAATAATTGAATTACTTTGCCGTACACATGAAGCTAACAAAACATTGAAAATCAACTAAACTTCAATTTTAAAATAATAGTAGAAACCCAGTTTTTTTTTTTTAATCGCTTGAGTTAAAGTTTGTGTAAACATGAGCCTGAACATTCAGGTTAGTGTTTGGATATGTCTTATGGGGTAGTCCTGCCGCAGGACAGTGTGTGTGTGTGTGTGTGTGTGTGTGTGTTTGTGTGTGTGTGTTTGTGTGTGTGTGTGCACGTATGTGCGTGCCAGGTCTTAGTTGCAACATGGCATACGGGAGTTAGTTCCCTGACCAGGAATCAAACCTGGGCCCCGTGCCTTGGGAGTGTGGACTCTCAGCCATTGAACCACCAGGGAGGTCCCAGACCTTTCTGACTGAAGGTAGACACAAAGAGTTGGACACAACTGAGTGACTTTCACTTTCACTGGGCTTCCCTTGTGGCTCAGCTGGTAAAGAATCCTCCTGCAATATGGGAGACCTGGGTTTGATACCTGGGTTGGGAAGATCGCCTGGAGAAAGGAAAGGCTACCCACTGCAGTACTCTGGCCTGGAGAATTCCATGGACTACAGTCCATGGGGTCACAAAGAGTTGGACATGACTGAGTGACTTTCACTTTCACTTTCTTTCGGAACCTTGGTGACAGGATTGGGGCAGGGCAATGATAACACATTCCAAGGCAAGGGAAAGGCTTAGATGACTATTTTTGTTTAAGGACACTACGGGAGTATTGGAAGACAGGTATGATTTCAGGACTATTCATTGTCTATCTGTTTCTGAGCCTTAGGAGCCTTCGAGACCTGTTTCTGAGCCTTAGTAGATGGACTGCAATGAACAAAGGAAAGCCTAGTTTCACTAGATAAATTCTGAGAGGAGAGGGCCTGCTTTGTTGTGACTAAGTATTGTCCTTGTGCCAATGAACGGTATTTTCTCCTTCTAGATTTCTCCTGGAGGGTGATGTGATGTAAAACAAACAAACAAACAAACAAACATACCAGCTTGATTCATAAGGCACACCAATCCTTATGCAGAGACACCAGAAAGATATCATGTTGTGCTGGCTTCACAGTCTGCATCATATTAGCTAAGCTAGTGGTCATAAAAGAACGTTTTCTGTACCTAAGGGAGAGGGAATTCCCTGGCAGGTCAGTGGTTAAGACTCCGCATTTCCCCTGCAGGGAGCACAGGTTTGATCCCTGGTCAGGGAAACTAAGATCCTGTATGCCACACGGTGCGGCCAGGGGAAAAAAAAAAAAAAAGAAAAAAACTAAAGAGAAGAGGAAAATGACGGCCATCACAACTGCGAAGATGTTCATATAGTAGAGTGAGATAGTCCTAAGGATGTCCAGAATTGCTTTAGGGTGTGGGAATTTTGAGGGCACCTGGGTTTACCATTATGGAGGGAAAGGGCGCTTACTTTCCCCAGGTTTTAGACCTAGATTGGTGAAGCCTGAAGAATGCGAGGACTCAATAATTGTAATCTCTTTTCTCTTCTTCCTGGAGACCCTTATACACTGGCAGCAAAGACAAAGATTTCTTTGCTCTAATTCCTGTTCTACTGCTTCAGTTGCCCAGCATCCTCCCACCAAGATGTCCCCTCAAGAAATTTTAAGTAGTTCCTCCCATCTGAGAAGTTGCCAGATTGAAACACATTAGTGAGGCACGGCAGCTGAGGAAGTCTGGTGAGGACAGTAAAGTGGAGTTGGGAGTCTTTTGAGTCTTTTTTCTGCTTCTGTCTCTACCTAATTATATGGCCTCTAGCAAGTTGTTTAATCTTTCAGCGCTCGATTTTCCTGTTTGTAAAAGAGAGTGCTACATGACCTGCAAACTCCTTTCTCCTTCTGACTTTCTGGGAGTTGCTCCACCTTTTAAATTCTCTGATGGAGGGTCAGGGGTCCCTCAGTAAGTGTCAGAAGAAGCTGCTGTGAAGGTTGTAGCGGTCCCAGGAAGCTACTTAGACTGTATGGAAAATAGATGGGATGCCGGAGTGCTCAGTGGGTACTAAGGCCACCTGTTTGAAATTCAGTGTTCTTCAGGGGTACTGGGAAGAGACAAGACAAAATGTGGGCTAAGATGCAATGGTGAAATCTCTCCCCAGCTTCATTTCTTTCAGATTTATCTGAGTTGGGACTGGGGCTCATCCCTAGAAATTTACCTCCTACTGTCAGGCAAAGCAAGCAATGATGATGTGTTTTACTTTTGTGCATAGTAGATGGTTAGTGTTCCTACAGAATAGTAATAATTACCATTTACTGAGTGCTTGTCTAGTGTTTACCTAAAATAAATAGACTGCCTGTAAAATTGGGTTTACTTGGGAGCAGTAAAGAATTAGAGATTGATGGCTGCAACCTTGGGGAGCCACATGCAAATCCTTGCACAACAAGGGAAGGAGAACCTTTTAATAGAGGGGGAAGGGAAGTTGGAGGGGATGGCTACAATAAATACAGAGTCCCTGGTTGTCAGTGGCTGAGTCCTTGCCTGGAAAGAGATGTCTTTCCTTTTCCTGTCTAGCTCAGCTCTCTTTGTAGGGCCTGTGAGCTCTCCCTTCTGGTCCTCCAGCTCTGTTTAACTGAGGTTTCTGTTAACAATAAGTCTCCTACAGACAACCCTGCAAGTTGTGAACTTTCAAAGATGTGAACACATTATAAACCTATTACAGTATGATACTCTATAGCTGTTATTTGGGTACTTAGACCAACTTCGTTAGACTTACAAACAAATTGGACTAATGATTGTGCTCGTGGAATGAAACTCATTTGTATGTAAGGGACTTAGTGCATTAATTTTTTTATACTAAATTAGTCATAAGTCCAAAATGACTATTACCTTCATTTTTCTTATTTAGTTCTCATATACCCTGTGAAGTCAGGTTCATTTTATAAATGGTGAAACCATAGTTCAGGGATGTTTGCTGCCAACATTCACATAAGTGGCATAGAGCCAGGGTTTGAATCTGTATCTGTTTTGACCCTCAATGCTGGGCTTTTCTGTCGATTCCGTTAAGGCTGTGTCTGTGTAGCTCACAGGCTGACAAGCCTCTCAGTGCAAAACATATCCACGTCTTTGGGCAGTTTAATGGTAAATGAATTAATCAAAAATAATTAAACATCTCAAGCATATTAAATACAAAATAACTAGGACATGGTTGGCTCTCCACATGAATTCCTCCTGATGAAGCACTTTCTGCTGTGACAGAAATAAAATAAGGTCTCTTGGTAATTTGAAGCATCTATAGCAAGTAATTCTACATTTATATGGTCTTTTTTAAAAAGAATTATATTTTAATTTTTAAGGTGCCATTTTCATATCTGTGCTGTAACCAATAATTATTTTAGGAAGGGGGCAGCTGGGGGGATTTCAGTAGCAGCACAAATAATTCTTTAATGCAACAGCTGCAAGGCTTAAATCAACCCTGTACCTGTCAGAGGGAAGCTAGTCTGTAGCTATGCCTCCTGCTGCAGGGTCATTGGTTTGAGTCTAGTCAAAGTTGATCATGGCGGGAGGTCACCTTCACTTGATAGCTCTTTGGTGGCCTCCATAAATGAGATAGTGGACTTTATGCAATTTCCTCCTGGGCAATCACCCAGGACTAATTCTGAAGGCTCTCACCACAAATGGGAGGACCTATCCGGGTGTAGACACTTATCATTGTGTCCTTTCAAGGTCTAGACTGGCTAATTCTGATAGTGATTAGTATTGTTATTATTATTATATAGCCCCCAGAGGCACCCAGTGCAATACCCGCTTAGATAAAAAGCACATTAGCATTAGTTGCTGTTGGTCATGATGGCTAGAGGTGAGCATGGGAATGAGCTTGAGGTTCACTGCTCCTCCACCCATTTCCTACCACACTTCAAAGTCCATCCCAGGTCCCATCCTATCTCAAAGCTATTTAGGACCAGCAGCCCATGATGCCCTGGGAATTCCAGTTGTCTCTGCTGTCTTTCAGAGAAGGCAATGGCACTCCACTCCAGTACTCTTGCCTGGAAAATCCTATGGATGGAGGAGCCTGGTAGGCTGCAGTCCATGAGGTCGCTAAGAGTCAGATACGACTGAGTGAATTCCCTTTCACTTTTCACTTTCATGCACTGGAGAAGGAAATGGCAACCCACTCCAGCGCTCTTGCCTGGAGAATCCCAGGGACGGGGGAGCCTGGTGGGCTGCCGTCTATGGGGTCACACAGAGTCGGACACGACTGAAGTGACTTAGCAGCAGCAGCAGCTGCTGTCTGTGGATATCTTATGGCTCATTCATGACTTCAAATTATTATACACTCTCATTTTGGATGCTCCAGTAGGAAACAGCAGTTAGGACATTAAAATCTTTTATAGGTTCGTTTACTCATAAACCCTGGCTTAACTTAAGCCTTCCAATATCCTAATTTGCACAACTGTGTTCCTCCAAGGAATCCTTCCTTGAGACCTTTTTTTAACGTATCAAGTCCTGAAGTCGCATACAGCAGCCACACCCCCACCTGCATCCTTACTCCTAGCATATGTGAAACATCATATACGAGCTGGGTATGCATTCTCTCAGTCTGCCTCCTTAATTATCCTACTCTGCTTACACCTTAAAATTATTATGTTCCTTTGAGAATTAGGTGGAACAATGATTAATTAACTAAATAGCTTAATATTTAAATCTGTAATCTCCTAAATCTCCTGAAAGGTCATATAGTGAAAGTTATGGTTTTTCCAGTAGTCATGTACAGATCTGAGAGTTGGACTATAAAGAAGGCTGAGCACCAAAAAATTGATACTGTCCAATTGTGGTGCTAGAGAAGACTTTTGAGAGTCCTTGGACTGCAAGGAGATCAAATAAGTCTATCCTAAGGAAATCAATCCTGAGTATTCATTGGAAGAACTGATGATGAAGCTGAAGCTCTAATATTTTGACCACCTGATGCGAAGAGCTGACTCATTAGGAAAAACCTTGATGCTGGGAAAGATTGAAGCAAAAGGAGAAGGGGGCAGCAGCGGATGTGATGGTTAGATAGCATAACTGATTCAATGGCTGTGAATTTGAGCAAATTCCTGGAGAGAGTGAAGGACAGGGAAGCCTAGTGTGCTGCAGTCCATGGGGTCACGAAGAGTGAGACACAACTTAGCAACTCAGCAACAACAAATCTCCTGAACACTTTCTCATCATGGCTCTCTTTAATCTTTTAATCCTGAATACATGTTTTCTTTTAATTATTATGACTTCAGTTGTTCCTGTGTTTCAGTCTTGTTGTCTCAGATATGAATCTCTGTCTCTGTGTCTGTAATGATATCCTGTTTTACCTGAACTAAAAACTGCTCCTGCTTAAGTATTTATCCCACAGGTGAAATAATATGTACTTGTACCACAGAGCTGGGCATAGCCTATGGAGTCGATAGGCAAGAGAAGAAGTTATAGTAACACAGCCATGGAAGAGTTGATGGTGCTTACTTTATAAATATATGTGGAATCCACTGAATAAATGAATGCTGTAGCAGCACCTCTGTGAGTAATTCCCTCCACTTCTTCCCATTTGGTACACTCAGCCCTGAGGGAATCCAGACCACTGAGAACTCTGACCTCATGAGCTCACTGAAGGGGATAAAACCTCCTGATTCAACTGGCTGGTCCTAGACTTGGCTCCCACCTGTGTACCAATTACTTTAGTGATGCAAACAGAAGTTCTTAGGTGCTTGCATGGTAGGCCTGAATTTCTCTCTCTGCACCTGGCTATAAGAAATGCTGCATTGTTTAATTTTTCTAAATCAAATTAGTTCTGAGTTTATGAATTTTGGAGACAGGTAGCTTAGGTGAGTGTCTTTCAACTGAAGAAATGCTCTCTAGCCTTTCTTGTGGTCAGCTCTGATATGCACACATCTCGAGGCCACATGATCGATGCACCATATGCAGACGTGTTATGCTGCCAGCTTCAGTGTGGGATCTTGATGTAGTTCAGGTCTTTAGCATCTGGAATCCAGCCTCAGAAGACATACCAGGCAGGTCCAGGGTGCGATGAGGGAATTGGCCAAAACTCTGTTTCCTTCCACTTCTCAGGTCGTGCAGTGGTGAATAATCTGTCTACCAGTTCAGAAGACACAAGAGACATGGGTTCGTGCCCTGGGTCAGGAAGATCCCTTAGAGAAGGAAATGGCAACTCACTCCCATGTTCTTGTCTGAGAAATCCCATGGACAGTGGAACCTAGCAGGCTTCAGTCCATGGGTCTAAAATAGCCAGGCACAACTGAGCATGCATGCACAACTACTGTTTCCTTCCTCGACTTTACATACTTCATCCTTCTCTGAACCAGGACACTTCCAAAGGTAAACGGGAGCATGAATAAAACACACCAGGAAAAGAGGCATAAACCAGGGTGTATGACTGCCCTATGTGAGGTCTTCCTAAATGAATATTTAGAAACATAATGTTGATTTCTTTATCTTGGAGGTGACGATAGGGAAGATGTTGCCATTGGTTGGATCTTTCCATCAACTCATCCGATTACATATGTGTGCCCTGGATCAAAAAACCAGTCCTCTTTCTGGGAACGTTATTCTCCCTGGAAATGCATGTGAACAGAGAGGGGAAATGGCAGCACTCCTGATCAGCAAGATGCACCAAAACTACTTTCAAGGATGTTGGTATAAAGGCTCTGAGAAGAGATTACTAAGAAGCAAAATGGCCAGAGGCCTGAAAGGCCAATTTACCCTGCCTAGAGGCTGTCATTGCCCTTCGCTTCCTGCTATGCGTGGAGAGTCGGTGGCCCCTGCATCGGGCAGTGAAGCTGCTGCATGAATACAAGTCTAGATGCAGCTCAGGTGAGATGCTCTTGGACTCGGAGCTTCCCGGGGCAGGAAATGCAGAAGGCCTCTCTTCCCAAAAGCCATCAAGGGAGAGTTGCAGGCACTCAAAGCTTTCACTTTAACAGAAAAAGCCTCCCATCTCAGGAGCTTAAAACCATCTCCAAGGTGAACCCAGGAAGGTGTTAGAAGTGTAGCTATTATTATAGCAATTTGTTCCCTACAAACAGCAGCCCCCAGGTGCACAAACCTGAGTAGTTAACTTGCCTTTTTTCTCCTAGATTATTTTTTTTCCCCTGAATTCCCCATGGTGTCACCTCTGGGAGGGCAGAACAGCCTTTTCCTGTCGTCCTGTCATCCTGTAAACAGCCCAACATCCACTGGTTGCTGCAGGAGCCCAGTCTCTCCCCAGTGGACAGTTAGACGATTTGAGTGCAGAGAATGTCAGTCTTTAATCGAAAGAAATTAAAGAGAAACCTAATTATCCTACAAAGAGAATGTAAGAAAAAGTCAGCACCCACCATACTCTTCCACAGGTTGATAGAGAACAATTTCTCTTAAAAAAAAAATAATTTATTCAAGTTTAGTTGATTTACAATGTTGTGCTAATTTCTGCTGTACAGCAAAGTGATCCAGTTATACATGTATCTATTTCATAGTCTGTTCCATTATGGTTGATCACAGGATATTGAATATAGTTCCTTATGTTATACCGTAGGACCTTATTGTTTATCCGTTTTATATATAACAGCAGATACAAACTATCTGCTAACTCAAAAGTCCCCACCCAACCCTCCCACAACACCCTCTCCCCCTTGTCAACCACAAGTCTGTTTACAGAACTGGATCATTCTGGTGACACTTTTAAGGTGAAGAATTGGTTCAGATGCTTCTGCAAATCTAGAATATTTTCATTTTCTCAGTTCAGTTCAGTTCAGTCGCTCAGTCGTGTCCGACTCTTTGCGACCCCATGAACTGCAGCACGTCAGTCCTCCCTGTCCATCACCAACCCCCGGAGTTCACTCAGACTCACATCCATCGAGTCAGTGGTGCCACCCAGCCATCTCATCCTTTGTTGTCCCCTTCTCCTCCTGCCCCCAATCCCTCCCAGCCTCAGAGTCTTCTCCAATGAGTCAACTCTTCGCATGAGGTGGCCAAAGTACTGGAGTTTCAGCTTTAGCATCAGTCCTTCCAAAGAAATCCCAGGGCTGATCTCCTTCAGAACGGACTGGTTGGATCTCCTTGCAGTCCAAGGGACTCTCAAGAGTCTTCTCCAACACCACAGTTCAAAAGCATCAATTCTTTGGCGCTCAGCCTTCTTCACAGTCCAACTCTCACATCCATACATGACCACAGGAAAAACCATAGCCTTGACTGGATGGACCTTAGTCGTCAAAGTAATGTCTGCTTTTGAATATGCTATCTAGGTTGGTCATAACTTTTCTTCCAAGGAGTAAGCGTCTTTTAATTTCATGGCTGCAGTCACCATCTGCAGTTATTCATTTTTTAGGGCTCTGAAAATATGTCTATTTCTTTTGTTTACAGGCTGAAAAAAAATCAGATATTCTCCTATATTGCCTGAGAGATGGAAAATATATTTTCTTTTTGCTTTTAATATCCAAAGTAAAAGTTAGTCACTTAGTCGTGTCCAACTCTTTGTGACCCCATGGACTTTAGCCCACCAAGCTCCTCTGTCCATGGAATTCTCCAGGCAAGAATACTGGAATGGGTTGCCATTTCCTTCTCCAAGGGATCTTCTCGACCCAGGGATCAAACCCAGGTCTCCTGCATTGCAGGCTGACTCTTTACCATCTGAGCCACCAGGGAAGGCACTTTTAATATCCAGGCCTCCAAAAAATATTCTCAGATTCTTATTTGGGGCTCCCTTTTATTTTCTCCTCATCCCCAACAGAGGAGACACAGGCATGTTAGGAGGAAAATTTTACTTCATCATAATTAAATATATTCAAGAGGAATTTTCCATATTTCAAGGAAAGAATGTTAAATATGAGCTCAGGGAGGGTGTTGGTAGTGCTGGGTTTTATTTCCCTAGCCTGTAACAAGGTGTATGAAAAATATTGATTTGTTCCTGAGAGATGCTGGAGACCTTAATTAAAGTTGTTTAAGTACTTTGGAATCTTTTGATAGAAAGAAGCATATGAAAGTGCAATGCGCTTTCATTTAACGTGAACTTTTCAGAAACCAGAAGGAAGCCTTCCCACACCCCACCCCATTTGAAAACAATATGCCAGCGAAGATATCTTTTCAATATCCAGGTCTATTTGGTTGTGATAAATATAGTCTCTGACCTTTAACAGATGTAAAAGGGAAAACAGAGAAATTGGACATGCTGTGATGGCTATTGCCTGTTTTGCAGAGCCTCTCAGCATATTGATCGGCTGGGAGATGCTTCCAAGAGCTGGTCTATGACTTAGAAATCCACCACATTGGGGGACGAGAGTGTGGGCTTCTAAGACAGTGCATAAGATAAGTCAAAGGGAACCACGACTGCACAACTTCGCTTTGTGACAAAAGGCCAGCAGGAAGCTTTGGCCGAGTTTTGGCAGGGGGCAGACAATTTCCTCTCTGTGGTTTTTCACACAGTACAAAGCACATGTATCCTCCCTCATAACAGGCTCAGGAGGGACATTCTTAGCTGATGCCTCCAGGAGCGTGTTGATCTTCTGCTAAGAAAGTCAGTATGGAATTCGACTGACAAGACCTTGACTTCTTTCCATCACCCTGTCAAGGATTTGATGGATGCACTTTCTCCTCTTTCGCTTCCCAGAGTTCTTTCGCTGGCATGTGTCTGCTTAATGAAGTCGTTGAAGCATTGTCTCCTAACCTTCACCCATGGGAGATCTGGACACATTTCCATACTCATTGAAAAATTCCTTTCTTGCAAGTCAGGCCCTGATGATGACTTCTGGATTGGGTTATAGTAGAAAGCTGTGCTTGGAGTTTTTGCAAGGGGCTTGGCAGGTGGCGCTAAGTGGTAAGAACCTGCCTGCCAATGCGGGAGACCTAAGAGTCATGTTTGATCCCTGGGTTGGGAGGATTCCCTGGAGAAGGACATGGCAGCCTGCTCCAGTATTCTTGCCTGGAGAATCCCGTGGACAGAGGAGCCTGGAGGGCTATGGTTCATAGGGTCGCAAAGAGTCAGACACGGCTGAAGCGACTTGGCACACATAGCACACAGCCTGCTTCCTATAAGACTCCTCGTGTGATCACAGCATGAGCTTTGTGCTTTCAGGGGAAGGTGGAGTAGGGGCTCTAGCAGGGAAGAGGAAGATTTACGAGTGCTTCATGACCTTGAGTTCCCCTGAGGAGGGCTGTAGTAATACAGTCACACACTGGACTGAAGGTAGAATAAGGGAAGTGAATTCTATCATTCTTGGGCGACCTCCCCTTCTTCCTTGGTTTATCTCCTAATGAAGGGAAACTTCAGCTGCAGACTCAACCACCCCATTTGTCGTTTTTGAGGCAATCTCATTACACTTCAATTTCCTGTATGGTGGGATTGGCTCAGTTCATGGCATTTTAAACTGGCCTTGACCGCCTTCATGAACTTGTTGGGCATTGCAACTGTAATCAGTCAGGTTTGTCACTTTTACTATAATTCTGGCCTTACCCTCATTGTGGAATTTCAGCTGGGGCTTTTAGAATTTGAATCTGGGCTTTTCCCACTGAGAGGGATTTGGTTATTCCTCTAGCCTCAGTTGGAGTAGGTAATGGCATCCCCTTCCAGTATTCTTGCCTGGAGAATCCCACAGACAGAGAAGCCTGGTGGGCTACAGTCTGTGGGGCCACAAAGAGTCGGACATGACTGAGCAACTGAGCACACTAGGCTTAGTGCCTCTGGGTATCTCTCATGAGTATTTTGTGCCCACTTTTGCTCATGGAACCCCGAATGCACCTCCAATCCTGAACTAACCTCCCAGTGGGCCATCTGGGCAATCCCCTGTTGAAAGGAACTTTTGTGGACAGGTGAGATTTGGGGTTCCTGGGGTTCTGATAGATTCTGGGCACTTAAGTGCTCATTCAATACATTTTCTTCTTACTTTCTGCCATGATTGTTGAGATCATGCGACGACTAGCATTTCAGTTCCCTAAGCTGCAGGCACCTAGAGTTCTGGATTTTTGTCAGCCTGCTTCCTACAGGAATAGATTCTTCTAATCCTTTTTCTTTCCGAAGCTGAGTGGTTTCTGATTTAATTTAGTGTTCTTGTACTTTTTCTACTGCTGGAGAGTATTGCATATTCTACACATATCACAACTTGCCTTTCCATTGGTGTGTTTCTGATTTTGTTCTATTAAGAACCTCTCCATACATGTATTTTTGTGCACTATTTCAGTAGAATACACACCTGGAGTCATAGGGTATGGCTAGTGTGACAGATAACTGCCACATGGCCTTCTTAACAGGCTACAATCAGTAAAGATGCCAAAGAAACTATCAGAGAATCTGAAAGACACTTGCTGTTTCATCACTTGCAGTGCTTTTCTTCTATGTGAGGTTAAGCTGCTTCCTTTGAATTCTGCAGATCTTAACTGAAACGTGACCTCCCCAAGGCACGTTTCCTGATCCCCACCTCTCCTCCATCACTCTCTTTCATGTCAACATGCCTTACTTTCCCCACAGGAGTATTAATACACTGGACTTGAAATGGTCTAACTAGGTTACTTATTTTTATGTGCATAGTTTCCTCTCTTTCTATCCATTAGGAAGCATACTTCCTTAAGAGAAGAATTCTGCCCTGTATCCTCAGCACCTCGATAGTGGCTGGCACATAGGAGGTGCTCAGAAAATAGCTGAAGAATGACTCGTTTCTCCATGCCCTTCCTGACATGAGTTTTATTTCTTTACAAACATGTTAAGAGCATTTACTGTTGACTAGGTACTGTTTCACGCACATTACGCATACTAACTAATTTAATGGCCATGACAACCTTGTGAAGTAGTTACGATCTCCATTATACAAATGAGAAAATAGACCGGGAGAGGCTAAGTAATTTGTGCAGGACTTGGAGGCTAATCAACTATGAAGCTGGAATTCAGACTCAGGCAGAACCACTCTGGTGTCTCCGCATGTGGCATTATACTGTCCTGCCGGTTTGCTTGGAGAAACGTGGTATCTCGTTGTTTTATTTTTAATTTTCCTGCTTACTGTTAATGCTGAAGCTCATTTCATGTCTTTACGAACCATTTATAAATCCCTTCTTTGTGAACTGGCTGTTTTTGGTGTGTGCTGTTTGTTGATATTATTATTATTTTTTTTAACTTCCTTTTCCCTCTCCCTCACTCCATCCCTCCCTTCTTCCCATTGTTATCCTTATTATATAGGGAAAAGAAACTTTAGAATAATTCTATTTATTAAATATATATATAAGTATATATATATTTCAAGTGTACCACATGATAATTTGGCATATATATATGTGATTATTATAATGTTTATCAATATATGATCACCTCACATAATTACCACATTTTGGTGATTAGTGTACCTGAAATCTGCTCTCCTAATACAGTATTTGTTTTTCCCTTTCTGGCTTATTTCACTTAGCATGGTATCTTTTTTTTAAAAATTAATGATTTAAGTGGAGGTTAATTACTTTACAGCATTGTGGTGGTTTTTGCCATACATGAACATGAATCAGCCATGGGTGCACAAATGTCCCCCGTCCTGAACCCTGCTCCCACCATCCTCCCCACCCCATCCTTCTGGGTTGTCCCAGAGCACCCGCTTTGAGTGCTCTGCTTCATGCATCAAACTTGGACATGTCATCTATTTCCCATGATAATATACATGCTTCAGTGCTATTCTCTCAAATCATCCCACCCTCACCTTCTCCCACAGAGTCCAAAAGTCTGTTCTTTACATCTGTGTCTCTTTGGGTGTCTTGCGTATAGGGTCATTGTTACCATCTTTCTAAATTCCATAGGTATGAGTTAATATACTATACTGGTGTTTCTCTTCCTGCCTTACTTCACTCTGTGTAATAAACTTCAGTTTCATCCACCTCATTAGAGAGGACTCAAACATGTTCTTTTTTATAGCTGAGTGATGTTCCTTTGTGTCTGTGTGTACAACTTCCTTATCCATTTGTCTGCCGATGGACAGCTAGGCTGCTTCCATGATGTGGTAGCACAGTGTCTTTCCATTCATCTATGTTGTCACAAGTGGCAAGAGCTCCTTCTTTCTCAGGACTGAATAACATTCCATGTGTATTCTTCTTTATGCATTCTTGCCCCCACAGACACTTGAGTTGTTTCTCTATCTTTCTAGTACATAGGAATGAATATGTGGGTTGACTTTGACTCTGATAGGCAAAATAAATAAACATAAATTTGGGGGCAGGTTCTGCCAGCAAATGTGCTCAGTCCTGATGGTGTAATCTTAAACGAGATATTTGTTGCTATTAATGCCATAATTAAATTTCATTTTTATAGGATTGTTCTATTTTAAACCACAGTTAATAAGTAAATAAACCAATTATTATCTCTTTGGATTTAAAATCTATGAACTAAAGTATTAGGCTTACTTTGAGCTAAAAAAAGAAAACAAACAAAGTCAGGAACTTTCAGATGAGCCAACAGGATTTTATTTGTATGCAGTCTGGTAATTTGATTTTCAAGACAAAGACGCCAGATATTTGGAGAAAAAAGTAGGCAATTATCAGTAGTAAAAATACATACAAACATTTCTATTATTATATACTGTAGGGCAAATATATCTGCACATTTGATTTATCTTGAATTTCATCCACTTATACTTATGCATACCTGTTTATTGAGTATAGCCTGCTTAGCATGTGCTATGGATATGCCCAGAATACAAAAATATGTAAATGTTTAGAGTATATGAATTTCAGTTCACAAATCCAGATGGATAAGAAATTGAACACTTCTAATTTTCTTTGAATCAATTTAATATCTGGCTTGGGTCCTGTTCCTGATGTATTGATAAGAAATTCAAGGTTAGTATTCCTGGGATTTCCCTCATCCTGATCCCATGGGTCACACCATATGCAATTTGAAAACATCTGTAATGAAGGGATGCTGGAGGGAGCCTCCAATTATTAGGTATCTGTGTGGTGAGATATATCTCTTCCCTGTTTGCATGGTCCTGTTAAGTTCTTACCCCCATGCATGGGAGGCAAGAATCTTATGAGGCTGGAGACACTGGAGCCTAAGTGGTTGTCTTGGACTTTGCTGCCAGCCCTCTCTGGGGACCCCGGTCCCACAGCTCTGTAAGCCACAGACTTCTGTCCCTCTTCTGTATAGTCCAGGGGAACACCTTAGTCTGGAGAAGTATCTCTTTGCCTCTTGCTTCTTCTTACATACCCTGCTGCTGCTGCCGCTAAGTTGCTTCAGTCATGTCTGACTCTGTGTGACCCCATAGACGGCAGCCCACCAGGCTCCCCCATCTCTGGGATTCTCCAGGCAAGAACAGTGGAGTGGGTTGCCATTTCCTTCTCCAGTGCATGAAAGTGAAAAGTGAAGCCCGTCCCATTTCCTTGCTGCAAACTATAAGGTATTCTCTAGGTTTAGGCTATTGAAAAGAAAAGTGAAGACGTAGGGTACCTCTGTTTTTGGCCCAGCCACACCTCCCTCGGGGCAATGATAAGGATCCCTTCTTTACTACCTGTGGCCCTAGTTGAGATCAGCACAGTATTTCAGGGACTGTTGTAATTACTTTCTCTCTGGTCCCATTTCATTCTCTCTCTTCTTGTCCTCTAAGCCTAACCATCTCATCTATAGCTGCAAAATTACTCTTCCCAAAGATTATCTTTGACTTTGTGATCTCTGGTTCCAAAATCTTTCCTATTTTCCAATTAATAATACAATGAAGTCCTTACAAATATTTGAAATCTCCCATGTAACCCTTACATGCCTGTTAAAATTAAAATGTTCCTTCCCATGTGTTTCCTTTATGTCCCTTATGCTCCAGCCAACTGGAAAACAACTTAACGTATATGCCTTCCCCTTTTCTATCTTGGTTTTAAGTGTTCCTTTTGCAAGAAAGGCCCTTTTCCTTTCATGCTGCTTTCCTTTTTTAATTTAATTAAAAAAAACTGAACTATAGTTGATTTATAATATTGTGTTAGTTTCAGGTATACAGAAAAGTGATTCATATATATATATATATACATATATATGAATTGCTCTCTCTCTGTATATATATGAATCGCTCAGTTGTGTCCGACTCTTTGTGACGCCATGCACTGTAGCTCACCAAGCTCCTCTGTCCCTAGAATTCTCCAGGCCATTCCCTTCTCCAGAGGATCTTCTCAACCCAGGGATTGAACCTGGGTCTCCTGCATTGAAGGCATATTCTTTACTGCCTGAGCCACAGGGAAGCCCACATCCTTCTTTAATGAAGTGGAAAAACTTCTCCAACCACTAGCTTGTGAGCAACTATGATTTGTTTTATAAATGAGATATTTGGGGTAGATCTGAGCAGAAGCAAAATGATAAAGAAAATCACTATTGTCAATTAAAATATTTGTCTGTTTAAACATGTGTTTTGTCTATTGGTGCTGTCTCTAACAGGGACAGTTTACCTATTCATAAAAGGAAACCTAGTCCCAAATCATTTAGATAAATAGTACTTCTGTAAGCATTGTGCTCACGTAGCCTCTGATGGGGCTTCCTGGGTAGCTCAGCTGGTAAAAAATCTGCCTGCAATGCTGGAGATCCCAGTTCGATTCCTGGGTCAGGAAGTTCCTCTGGACAAAGGGATAAGCTACCCACTCCAGTTTTCATGGACTTCCCTGGTAGCTCAGATGGTAAACAATCCACCTGCAATGCGGAAGACCTGGGTTTGATCCCTGGACTGGGAAGATCCCTTGGAGGAGGCATGGCAACTGACTCCAGCATTATTGTCTGGAGAATCCCTGTGGACAGAGGAGCTTTTGGCGGTCCTTCTATGGTTGCAAAGAGTTGGACAAGACTGAGTGGCTAAGCACAGCACAGAACAGCCTCCCATGGAAAGCCTTGAAAACACATTTTTAGAAATTTCTCCTTTCTCCCATGGGGCTGTGAAGTGCACTGAGATTTAAATTTTCTTTCATTCTGTCATTTTCAAAATAAAAATTTTTTTTTTCCCCTACTGAAGAATAAACTGTTCAAATGCTTTTGGATGACCTGGATTCTAATAGTCTTCACAGGTCATTAGTGTATCTGACTGAATTAAATATTGAATGTGTCAATCCTTTTATATTGTCCCTTCTATCAATAATTTATAACTCTCCTGCCCTGTCTGGAAGGGCTAACGGAATTGGAGAGACTTAAGTAAAGAATGGTCCAGTAATACACTGTTGCTTCCCAGTCTTCTCTTTGTCTAAATGCTACATTGATTGTAGCACTTGAAGTGTTGCCACATTTAGCAATACAGGCTTCACATGACTTGATATTTAACTTGCAGGAAAAGAGCCCAGCTCTTTCTCTCTCTCCTTTCCTTCTTGTGTGTTAACTGAAATAGCAAGTGTCATAACCAACTTGTCTGTTTGCTTTCAGCCCATTGTTTTGGGAAGAATGGGGAGAAAACTGACTAGCATTCAGAAACGGCAGTCAAGAAAACCACCCATATTTTTTTCTTCTTATATATCAACTTGTTTAATCAGAGCATTTGTACTTTGATGTATTATTATTATTTCTCTCTATGGGAATTGATTTGTAATGTTACCTAATCAGTGTGGTTCCAATTTTAATCTTGGAGCTGGGTAATAAATATAAGACATTAATTTCCATAAACCATATATATTTGAAGGCTTCATTTACATAGTGAGCAATTTAGGCCTATAAATTCTAATGTATTTCTATTCCTTTTGGGTTACTGTTTGCATAACCTTTTTATAGCTCTGGCAAACCATAATGCTGCTCAATGCTGACAAATCTCTTGCTGTTGTCCGTTGCATAAAAATGTGTTGTAAGTAACTCTGTAACACTCCCTCTATAATTTTTCTTCTTTCTTTCTCACTCTCCATTGAGGATAATTCCCTTTTAAGGAGCTGAAAAATTCCATTTCTTTTCCCTACCAATTTCAGCATCTCATTTGGCAGTTTTCTGTACTCTAGTGTATGGTTCTGATAGAGCTGGTAGTAGTATAACTCCATTTATACCAGGCAGGACAATTCAGCTGTAAGAAAGGTGCAGGCTCAGCAGCTGTAATTGACACAACCTTTTTCTGTAAGAGATTAGGAGCATGGGACTGGATGTAATTGAGAATTTGTTGTTCAGTGGCCAAGTTCTGTCTGACTCTTTGAGACCCTGTGGACTGCAACACTCCAGGCTTCCCTGTCCTCCAGTATCTTCCGGAGTTTGCTCAAATTCAAGTCCACTGAGTCAGTGATGCTATCTAACCATCTCATCCTCTGCTACCCTCTTCTCCTTTTGCTTCAGTCTTTCCCAGCATCAGGTTCTTTTCCAATAACTTGGTTCTTCATATCAGGTGGCCGAAAGTACTAGAACATGTAAACTGAGTTTCTCAAGGTGATGTTAGGATGGATTAAAGATGTTAAAATGGAACATCTCATTTCAGTGGAAAAAAAGAGATAGAGAGATTTAATGCATAGAAAACAGAATAAACTTCTCACCATTCATCTTCCACGTTTCTACATTCTTACAGTTTCAAATACTTAGATTTTTTTTTTTTTGCTTTTTATAGACAACTGCCTTGAGCCTACTCTCACTCTAGTTTTTAGTGCACTTTCATGCCCATTATCATGTATGATATTTACAATATTTCCATAAGGTGTTGCTGTATTCATTCCTTATGGATCAGGAATTTGGGGACCAGAGATTCTTAGTATTGTATTGTTATTGTCATGATGAAAGTACTTATCGGGTTTATCTGGGGTATAGGAAGCACTGAAATATAAACCTGTTCATGCACAGTCATTAAGATATTAACACCTTTTAATAAGAGCACAGTCAATGTTTCTCTGGCTCCCCAGGCCTTTTGAACCTGTGGGAAGATGAATTACAGCAAGACAGAAGTGCGCTGGCTCTGGCCCCGACTGTCCCCTCCTGTGATTCTCCTGAATTTAGTCCAGGTGGGTAGTGAACCAGAGTCATTAGCTGCTGTTTCACAAACAAGGTGAAATAAATCAGGGGTCTCAGCTCAGTCCTACAAAAACAAGAGTCAGTTTCACCCTTCCTACCTCTGTTAGGCAGTCTCAGTGGTCAAAGATTAATTGGTACAAGAGAAGAGTGTTTATTCCTCTCCCTCAAGTCAGACGGGTGCTGAAGAGGAGGCCGGCTCCATGTTGTAGCTCAGAGCAGAGGTTGCAGAGCTCAGGTGAAAACAGAGCTTTACGATGAGGATGCTGAGCGTCGGTTCTGCTCCGGGTACCAGCTTACCTTACTGCAGTGTTTCTCTGCAAGGACTGTGGGAAGGGTGGGGGAGAGTCAGGCACACCCCCTGGGTTTCAGTCTTTGCTGCTCTGCTGGCCAGCAGTGGGAGCTAGGGTGTGTTGCTTTAACTCTTGGAGCCTCAGCATGGAGAATTATTGGGTATATGCGTGTATTAATGTTCTGCTGTATAACACAGTGCCACCAATTTAACACCCATTTTTTACCCTCCAGTTTCTGTAGATCAGAAATCCAGGCACTGAGGGGTTGGCCTCTCTGCTAAGGGTTTCACAGGACTGTGTTGGCCAAGGACTACAGTTTTCATCTGGCACTCAAGATCTTCTTCAAAGCTCACAGGCTATGGACAGAATTTATTTCCTTACAGAGGTAGCAATGAGGTCCTCCTTTTCCTGCTAGCTTTTGGGCAGGAACTGTCCTCAGCAACTGGAAGCTGCCTGAAGTTCCTTGCCATGCGGTCCCCATGGGCAGTTCACGAGAGGGGTGTTTGCAGTTTTCCAGGCCAGATGGATCACACCTCTCTGATTTCCTCTTCTGCTACCAGCCAGAGAAAAGTCTCTGCTCTTACATTGGTCCTTGCGTTTAGGTCTCGCCCACCTGGATAACTGAAATTCACCTTACTCCCGGCAAATACTTTCAGTAAATGGTGATTCCTCTGTAAAATGAGTTGAAGATTTGATATTTTAAAGGATTTGATGATTCTAGTAACTTTCATGCATTTGTCTCCATTAAAAGAAAAATCCTATGTGAATTTCAGTTCTTTTATCAGCCACAATGCCTAGCTTACCACCAAGCACATATGTGCTTGGTAAAGACTTGTTTAAATGATATGGGCTATGGAGAAGTAAATCATCCTTTCACACTAAAAATTCACTTTCACATTTTGAAGTCTGTAGTCTGTGATTCAAGATTCTCTCCGGGCATTCATATCCATCCTCAGAGTTTTAACCACTATTCATTCAATAACAACTCACACATTTGAATTTATAAGCCAGGCCACTGGCAGTTCTTAGACCTCTATTTATAACTGCATGCTGGTCCTTTCAACTTGTGTGTTACACAAACATCCCCAAATTAAACATGTACCAATGGAATGGCACCACACCCACCCTGTAGCCAAAATAATTTCCTTCTTTCACAACTTCTATCTCAACGAATGTATCATATTCTCCTTGAGCTCCAAAGTCAGAAACATTAGAATCATTCGTGTTAAGAGTCCCTTCCCTCTTAGTCCCTGTATGCAGCTGGTCAAATTATGGCAATTCTGCCTCCTGACCGTTAATGATTCCCTTGCCGTCTGCACCCTGGCCCTCATCATGTCCTGCCTGGGCTACAGCGATGGTGTGCTTCTAACCAGGTTTCCTGTTCTCAGGTTCCCCAGTCCATTCCACAGACGAGTGTCAAGCTGTGTTTCAAAAGCACACGTCTGATGCTGCTGCTCGCCAGCTTTCAGTGACTGTCAACTGACGCCATGAAAAAGGTCTGGCCACCCAGCTTCTGCCTCCACTACCTAGCTCTACATGAATCTCCACAGGTGATCTTTTAAACATATTTTTGAGGCATAATTCACATATGATAAAACACATAGATACTGCATCATTTTTGATGAGTTTAGATAAATATATGTATTTGTGAAACTACCATCCAAGTAAAATATAAAACCCCAGCCTCTCTTTTTCAAACATAAATCGTAGTATGTTACTCTTCATAACTGTCAAAACCTTTCCAGCACAGAACGGATTTCAGTTTCGCTTCTCACCTAGATCATTACATAGGAGGGACCTGCCCACTTCTCCAGCCTTTCCTCCCACCACCCAGTCCTTCCCTCACACCTCATGCCTTGTGGTCTTTCCTTGTTGTCCCAAGTATCCCAGCCTCATCCCTGCCTCTACTTAGAGCATTCCTATGGCTTTCCTCTCACTTCGGGTCTCTTAAAGACTACTTCCTCATTAAACCCTTGTGCTTTGTGCTTTGGAGAGTTCCCTTGATTACCCTGTTTAAAACAGCAGTCATACCTCCATGCTTTCTCTTACAGGTGTCACCATCTGACACAATTTTTTACATTTTTGTATGTGTTTGCACTATAATGTGGAGACTGGATGTCCTGTTTACTGCCATATTTTCAATATTTGAAGTGTTGTCTGAGACTAGGTCTCAACTGATATTTATGAACGGAGGGGATGAAACCTAAACTTTATAGCCTCACATAAAGCATGATCTTTCATGATCTGGCCTTTGCTTTATTTTTTACTTACATTTTCCACTTGCCTTCACTCTCTAGCTTTCAGTCAGTTTCAACTACCTCCAGTTCCCTAAAGCAACCGGATTTCCTTTCACCACTGAGCACATAGTCTCAGTGTTCTTAGAATGTCTGCTTCCTTTGTTTACCTTTCAACCGTTGGTCCTGTGAGTGAAAAACGCTGCCTACCATATCAATAAACAGAGGCTGTTGCAGCCATCAGACCATCACATCACAGCCACCCCAACTGTGCACCCTGAAGAGACTGGGGATGAGATAGCACCGAACACTTGGCCTGAATGGCCGAGGTGCATATCAGAGGGATGGTTTCAGTGAGCCCAGACTCTTGCATCTTCCCATACTTAGAAAAGCACTAAATGCCTTAACCTGATGTGTCTGATTTTCATTAATTAACAGTAACTTCTGGTGTTCTGAATACCTGGTCTTTGTTGCAAAATATCCTTTATATTATCCTGCCTCCTCCTTTACCTCTTAGGAGCAGTCCCTCAGAACTCTCCGAGAGGCTGTTTCCTGGGCTTGAAGCTCAGGAAAGTCTGCCAAATAAAACACAATCCTCAACTTTTAGGTTGTGCAATTTTTTCCCATTGACAGCCCCTTCTCAGCTTGAGTTTCTTCCTCTGAGTGTCGTGTTGACTCCTCAACACACTTAGGTCTCCCTGCTCCAGTTTTCTCTTTCAAATACTGTTCTTAAAATAGCTCCTAGAGTGTCCAGTAAACAGACATTCATACTTCAGCAGTGTTTTTCTGCTAGTACCTTAGCTCTTTTAGGATACTGATGTCTTTTCATCTTTGTAAGCTTAACCAGCTTACTGTACAATTTGAACTCAACTGAGTTTGTTAAAAGGAGATAGAAAACAAAAGAGGTAGGTAGGAAGAGAAAAAGAAAGGAAAACAAAATAGATATTTAGATCATGAAATGTGAAGATGTGAATTCAGTCCCTCAACTGCAGAGTCCAGGGTCTTAGGAAAATAATCTAGAGTTAATTCTTCCTATTTTCAGTTATGAAATCTAGGCCTTATTTACATTTAGGATTTCTGAATTCTTCTTACTTCTAGCATACACGTGTGTGTGTGTGTGTGTGTGTGTGTGTGTGTGTGTGTTTGTGGCTCTGTTTCTGAAGCTGAAGAAGATTGTACAGAAGATTTATCAAGTAGTGTTTTGCATGTAAACCCACAGCACCTTTGCAGGTGCACTCAGTTGTGTCCAGCTCCTAGTGATCCCATGGACTGTCGCCTGCCCGTCTTCTCTGTCAACAGGATTTTCCAGGCAAAGATACTGGAGTGGGTTGACGTTTCCTCCTCCAGTGGATCTTCTTGACCGAGGGGTCAAGCTGCATCTCCTGCATTGGCAGGTTGATTCTTTACCACAGAGCACCTGGGAAGCCCCTAGCAAAGAGTATCACACATCTGAGTGATGTTCAGTATACACGTAACCAGTTCTCTAATGCTTTTGTAAATGTGGGCAACACATTCACAACAGAGTCCAATGCAAAGACAATCTTTTTATATAGGACACCCAATAAAACCTTGATTTTTCCTCATTTCAGTTTAACAAGTTCCTCCCTTGACCAGTCTTTTCCTCTTGAAATTAAACAGACCAAGAAGAGTAGAGATAAAGCTTTAGGGATGGTTGTATTAATCATGTATTTCTGTTTTGTGTACTTTATAATGCTTTGACATCTTGGTACCTTGCTGGCTGCGGAGAGATTTTCCCTCTCAGAGGTACCTAATTCCAGGAGAGAAGATGATTCTTAGGTCAGCACAACTTTCAAATGCAAACCAACCAATTGAAAGCCCACACAGCCTACCACACAGCCCTACCACCTCCTTCATTTAACTCTCATGTACCTAGTCAGTACTTCCTGCCGTAAATCACCCCAGGACTGGGTGCCAGGTACCTGGACACCACCTCTGTAGCCCAGAGCCTGCTGAAATAATTTGAACTGTCCAGTCATAAACGTACTCAGACTTGCCTATCTGGTCCATTCCTTTCCAGGAAGTAAGGCTCTGGCCACACTTTGTCCTTCTTCTGCCTCCTAACCAACCAGTGGGCCTTCCCCACGCAGAGCTACATAATATGGCATGTCTCCTTCCCTTGGGAATTGTGAGTACCGAAGCCTCTTACAATGGCATTGACCTCTCTGTGTCATCACCTCTAGAGAGTCTCTGTAAATTAATTTAGGACACAGTGAGCACAATGGTGCAATGTAGATGAAACAAGAGCTAGTAATGAATCCTTTTACAGTTTGATTAATTCTAATTATCAGTACTCTGCATTCCCCTTCCTCTAAGAATTGCCTGTTATAATAATCACACCAGAAAAATCAAGAATTGCCCACAGTATCAATCACACTAGAATGCAAGGAGCTGTGAGGAAAAGAAATGGAAGATCCCTGGGAAACACATGATCACACCGTTCTCTGGAACAGCACTTCAAACAATCCATTTCACTTGTTCTCAGCCATCAGAGTTGTTTTCCTGAATCATAAAATTCCCATTATGAAATAAACCCTGACATCAACTTGATTAGTGTGATCATAAATCTTAACAGCAGCATGCATGCTTTCAACTGCAGTTTTTTAGGCCACAATTATGGATTCTATTATTTCCCCTACCTACTGCAGTAATTAGATATTATTTCAATGAACAGCCAATTGTTGGCAGTATATTTTAATGCATGTAAAATAATCATTGGTTTAAAGGCACTGAAACAAGGTTTTTGAGAGCTCCGTGGAAATATATATTAAATAGTACTTTTATCGATTAATTTTGGATTAAATTAAAATGGAACCAAATTATCCACAGTCTTTGCTTATAGAGTTTATATATATTCCCTTTTATATATGACTTTCTTTGAACCTTTACACATATTGGCACATCTATATATAGATCATTAGTTATTTTATTTGGATATTTTTCAAAGGGAGCTTTGTAATAAAACTTTTCTTTGGACATTTATATAAATGATACTTTTAATTTATGTAAATTTATATTTTAATGCAAATTTACATAAATTAAAATAGCCCTGATGCTAAATGGGCTCCTGCTGCAGGATGCTTTATGTACTTCAGTGCAGAAATGGAGGTTTGGAATTGAGGCTCTGTAACTGGGTTGGTCATATTTCTGAAGGTAAAGGAGCTTCCAACAGATGACCAGACACAGTATCAGTTCTCAGAATTTCCATTCACAATGAAACCCACTTCCAGGAGGTCGACTTTGCCCCTGAGTTTGGATTTCAGCTTTAGCATTATTGTGAGCAAGGGCTTCCCAGGTGGCTCAGCAGTAAAAAATCTGCCTGCAGTGCAGGAGACGTGGGTTCTATCCCTGGGTCGAGAAGATCCCCTGGAGGAGGAAATGGCAACCCATCCCAGTATTCTTGCCTGGGAAATCCCATGGACATAGGAGCCTGGTGGGCTACAGTCCAGAAGGTGACAAACAGTCAGACATGACTGTGGAGCTAAACAACAGCATGAGCAGTTGTGAGCAAACTTGGGTCCATTACTTGACCTTTGTTATCCTTAGCTTTATCATCTGTAAAGAGAGATTAAAATGAATGATCCCCAAAGTCTTTTCACCTGCTGACCTAAGAAACATAAGGAATTAAGGGACTATATAACATAAACATCCAGACTGTACATATATAGAAAGATAGAGAAGGTAACTGTATTACTTACTGCCTTCTTAAGACATATTCATTCACTAATAGTTTACTAACAAACTAAGTTTTTAGTATATATTAGATCTGAAAGAAACATAAGATGGGCTCTTTGCTTCAAGGATGACCTCTATCTACTTCCCCATCTGAGGGTCATGAAAGAAATTCTAGTTTAGTCTTTGTTGTGGCCAAATTATTTGCTTTAAATTCTGGCTCAGCAGCCAACATACAAAAAGAAATTATTGAATAGCCAATTCATGTTGGTGATATTAGAAAATTTGTTAATTCAAGTTAGAATTACCTTTCAGTTTTTATTGTTCAACTTAATTTCCTTGGAAAAATGGTCATGAAAACAAATTTTAAAATTTTAAAATTTGTTTTTGTGTAGAATTGTTTTTTTATGATAGATATGACTAAAAAACTGAATGGAATTCCAAGCTAAATGATCAAAACATTTATTGAAGTTTTAAAAGCAGATTGGGTTTTCAGTGGTCTGAAAGATTGTGAAATGATTCTCATAGAGGCTATTAATACAAATCAAATAATCATACTAACATGATAATAAGTGATAACAATAATAATACAGAACCAGGCTCCTCAATGACAGGCATACCACAATCCTAAATCAGTTAAAGATATAACCGTCTAAAAATGAATAGGACTAGGAAGAAAAACCATCTTATTTATGGACCACAAACACAGAACCTCAGAAACTCCATTGTCTCTCTCTGAGAAGATATATCCCTGAGTGAGTCTCTTAAATGATTAAAAATCAAAATTGAAATAACACGACACCAAGCTCTTTGTTTGTCCTTCTTCTCTCACTTTCCTTGACTGTTTATACACACACACAACCTAAAGCAAGGCACAGATAAAGCAGAGAGTGGTTCATTGCTGCACATTAACAGATGACGGAGGCCTGCAGCAGAACGTCCAGTGGAGGAAATCTAAGCTCACTAACTAAATATTCAATGTGCTCCCAAATCCTGATCATCAGGAAAAGAGCTAGAATAGCAAACGTACAAGCAGGCTCAATTAACCCTAATTAGTTCAGAGTCAGGCTACAAAAGACTTAATTAGCAGTTATTAGGTGCCGCTCAGAAGAGGAGCATAAATAATGGTTGGTAGCAAGCTGTGTTTAAGAGTCTCCTGGCTGAGTGACACCAAAAAGAAAAAAAAAAAAAGCAAAAGCATGTTCCTCCATTGAAAATTAATATGAGTCTTGACTTAAATTTCATTTATTCGGAGTGGATTGTTGATGTAGCGATTTTTTTTCTGGACAACTCAGATGCTTCAGGAGAGGAGTTTGAAAGTTGAATTCTAATGGTGTGATGGTTATTCTCTACCACACAGAGATGAGCATCTGCTTAGGGGATGGTGAGTGACTAATAGGTTCAGAGGAATAGATCAGTCTTTGGAGGGTCTTACATTAAGGAGGTCCAGCAAGGAATGGTTGATGTGCAGAAAGGACTGAGTTATAAGGGGCATAAAGATGAGCTGGAGACTGGGGCCAGCTCTGATTGGTCCAAGCCTGAGTTCGAGCTGTACATCAAATGGGTCCAGAACAAAGCCTCTTTTCTCTTTTCCTGTGCCATCTATGCACCAATATGTAGCTCACAGGAGCTAGAAGTTACAGACCCGCTTGACTTCAGAGTAAAATAATTTTCATCAAAAAGACATAATGTCCAGATTAAGACAAGAAGCAGAGACAAGGGAATATGATATACCTTCTCCAGCAGTTTTGCTCACTCTTGTTCTTTCTCTCTCTGACACTTTTATGGATTAATATGACCCTCAGAGAGGTAGAAAATTTTAGTGTTCCTCTTAAGTTTTATAGTATCCTGCACAAAATATGGGCTTGGCATGAATGGAGTCAGGAATTAGTTTTAGAACACTCAGTTGTCTTATGTTTCATCGCATATTTGATTATCTGTATTTAGGTCAGTTCAGTTCAGTTGCTCAGTCGTGTCTGACTCTTTGCAACACCATGGACTGCAGCATGCCAGGCTTCCCTATCCCTCACCAACTCCCAGAGCTTGCTCAGACTCATGTCCTTTGAGCCAGTGATGCCATCCAACCATCTCATCCTCTGTCATCTCCTTCTCCTCCTGCCTTCAATCTTTCCCAGCATCAGGGTCTTTTCCAATGAGTCAGTTCTTCACATCAGGTGGCCAAAGTATTGGAGCTTCAACTTCAGCATCAGTCCTTCCAATGGATATTCAGGATTGATTTCCTTTAGGATGGACTGGTTGGATCTCCTTGCAGTCCAAGGGACTCTCAAGAATCTTCTCTAACACCACAGTTTAAAAGCATCAATTCTTTGGTGTTCAGCTTTCTTTATGGTCCAACTCCATCCATACATGACTACTAGAAAAGACCATAGCTTTGCCTAGATGGACCTTTGTTAGCAAAGTAATGTCTCTGCTTTTTAATATGCTGTCTGGGTTGATCATAGCTAATTTTCTAATTTCATGGCTGCAATTACCATCTGCAGTGAGTTTGGAGCCCAAGAAAATAAAGTCTTTCACTGTTTCCATTGTTTCACCATCTGTTTGCCATGAAGTGATGGGACCAGATGCCATGATCTTAGTTTTCTGAATGTTGAGCTTTAAGCCAAATTTTTCACTCTCCTCCTTCACTTTCAACAAGAGGCTCTTTAGTTCTTCTTTGCTTTCTGCCATAAGGGTGGTGTCATCTGCGTATCTGAAGTTACTGATATTTCTCCCGGCAATATTGATTCTAGCTTGTGCTTCCTCCAGCCCAGCATTTCTCATGATGTACTCGGCATATAAGTTAAATAAGCAGGGTGACAATATATAGCCTTGACGTACTCCTTTCCCAATTTGGAACCAGTTGTTGTTCCATGTCCGGCTCTAACTGTTGCTTCTTGACCTGCATTTCTAAGGAGGCCGGTCAGGTTGTCTGGTATTCTCATCTTTTAAAGAATTTTCCACAGTTTGTTGTGATCTACACCATTAAAGACTTTGGTGTAATCAATAAAACAGAAGTAGATGTTCTTCCAGAATTCTCTTGCTTTTTCTGTGATCCAATGGATGTAGGCAATTTGATCTCTGGTTCCTCTGCCTTTTCTAAATCCAGCTTGAACATCTGGAAGTTCACAGCTCACGTACTGTTGAAGCCTTGCCTGGATAATTTTGAGCATTACTTTGCTAGTTAAATCTGTATTTAACATAAGTATAAATGTTATCACTCATAAAACTCTTGAAGCCTGGTCATATATGATTTCATAGACCAGTACTGTTTGTAGGTGGATGTAAATACAGCAAACCTGTCTTTTAAGAGGCTACTTTAACCAACCAGCCAATCATGTAATAACTAACTTCCTCTGGAAAAGTAATGCCAAATGACCACTTAGGCAGAATAGAGGTGTATTTGATTTCTATTGCTGTGCAACAAACTAGCACAAAGTTAGCATCTTAAAGCAATATCCATTTATTGGCTCATAGTAGTAATGGTCAGAGGAGGACTTGACTAGACTGTCAGAAGGTCAAAATCAAGATCAGTCTGAGCTTTGGTCTGGAGACTGTGGGAAGGAATCCTTTTCTGAGACCGTCCAGGTTGTTTTCATAATCCAATTGGCTTGTGGTTGTAGGTCTGGGATCCTAATTCCTTTCCTGGTTGTTAGGTGAAGGCTTCTCTCTGTTCCCAGAACCCCCCGCACCACAGCCCCTACATTCATTCCTACAAGTCCTGCTTTATCTTCGATGCAGCAATGATACACCAAGTCCTTCTCCAACTTTGAATATCTGAATTCTCCTTCTGCTCCCAACTGGAGAAAACTCATTGCTTTTACAAGTCCTATGTGATTTAGTGTTGGACACACTCAAATAACCCCTCTTTAGAGTATGCTCAGTAACCTTGATTATCTCTCAGAATCCCTCTTGTCATGTAGCATAACGTAATCCCAGGTACCATATGGCACAGGTTTATAGTTTTAGAGATTAGAGCTCAACCTTCTCTGCATCTACAACCTAGGACCCTCCTGGGGACAGAGGGTGGCAGTGGTCACTGGGCAGGAATAGGAGAGGGAGGTTACCAGGGTGACCAACAGCCTGAGGTGGGAGAGTGGGTAGCTGGGGTGTCTAAGTCCATATCCTGGAGACCCAGGGGGCAATGGAGGAAACATTACACATGGGCTGGGACTCCAAGCCTCTGGCACATTCTTCACTGTCCACTGGACCTTACAGAAAAGAGATTGAAAGATAAGATTAGGAAGAATTTAAGATGGCAACTGGAAAATAATCAACCCCATTTGGGGTTGCCTATCTTGAGTGTGAGAGCCTGTGAGACTGATCACATACTCATGAAGCTAGCTCTGAAAACAGACACTGTGTACATATTTGCTATTATTATTATTGTTTTTTACTGATAGTGATTTTGTGGACATTAGACACTTAGTAAGTCATGTATGGATGTGAGAGTTGGACTGTGAAGAAGGCTGAGCGCCAAAGAATTGATGCTTTTTAACTGTGGTGTTGGAGAAGACTCTTGAGAGTCCCTTGGACTGCAAGGAGATCCAACCAGTCCATTCTGAAGGAGATTGACCCTGGGATTTCTTTGGAAGGAATGATGCTAAAACTGAAACTCCAGTACATTGGCCACCTCATGCGAAGAGTTGACTCATTGGAAAAGACTCTGATGCTGGGAGGGATTGGGGGCAGGAGGAGAAGGGGACGACAGAGGATGAGATGGCTGGATGGCATCACGGAGTCGATGGACGTGAGTCTGAGTGAACTCTGGGAGATGGTGATGAACAGGGAGGCCTGGCGTGCTGCGATTCATGGGGTCGCAAAGAGTTGGACACGAATGAGCGACTGAACTGAACTGAACTGAAGACAAAATACTCAGTTGCTTCAAAATACTTGTCTTAATTTTTACAAAAGGATTTAAGTCAGTACTGATACAGAGGCATCTTGTGCTCAGTGAGGCTGCTCCAAAGGACTTTCTTTAAGGACTTCACCTCTTGTTGTTGTTTAGTTGCTAAGTCGTGTCTGACTCTTTGCGACCCCATGGACTGAAGCCTGCCCGGCTCCTCTGTTCATGGTCTCTAAACCATTGACTGAAAGTAATTCTTCTCATGGCAGAGATGATAGTGACATTTCACAGGGAATATGCACAACTCCTTTCTTTTCTTTTCTTTTTTTTTTCAGCTTTATTTTCTCTTGTTCTGCATATTGTAACTCCCAAGCTAGAAATCTGACTTGTTTTACAGTCACTGAAATTAATTAAAAATAAATAAACTTGAACATTCACTTTAAGTATTTCCTTGTTTCTTTTTTTTAAGCTTATGAGAAAATTCAAGTCAAAGTCCATTCTACAGAATAACAGAATAAGTTATGAAAATTTCAAAGTTTTGCCTTTTTTTCTTCTTTTGCTATCAGAACTACAATAGATAGTAAAAGCTTAATCCCAAGGAAACTAATAAAGTGAACTGTTCATGCAATTACATATTATATTTCTGTTATGTACAATTCTCTTAAGGGCCTGATGCTCCATGATTGACTGATCTATGAAGCCAGAGTCATGTCTGGTTTTGAGCTTTAAGTATTCAACCACCTCCAAATTTTTGACAAGGTTGTTTAAAGACTGATGTGATTGAATCATAAGACCACTCAAAATCTACAACATATGCTTTGTTCTGCGTGGGGAAAAAAAATCCCATCATCCATAAAAAGAGGAAGGGAAAATATAACAAATTCTTTAAGAGTGGTGAGCCGAGCCAAAAATGATACATACTGGAGAGAGATGAATCTGGGCTCTTGACTAATATAAAAAGGAGAATCAAAGTGCAGCAGTGACAGCAGACAGTGGGTCTAATTATCTCCAGAGGGGGGCATTAGGATTTCGGACTCCAGCTGTCAAGCAGCTGTAAACTTCTCCAGGCTAGCATTTGAATTTTCAGAGTAAAACATCAGACCTCAGTTGCATCAAGAGACTTACAGGGTCAATGCAGAGCCAAGCCAATCCTAACTCTTCAGATGCTGGGGGACTTGCTTAAACAAATCTGCTCACCTTTCCAGATGCATGGCTCTGCCATAAAACTTGAAATACTTGTAGTGATACCTTTGAGACTTCCAGACAGTTAGTGGGTTCTGATCCTAATATTTGTGAGATAGTTGAGCAACAAATTTTAACTTAATTATAGTAATGTTTATAGAGCACTTTATAGGGGGAAGGCCTTATGCCATGGGGACAGTATTGTTTGTGGTCAACGGCTGGACTTTTTCATTTGTGTAACCTGAAATACATAGGCTAATCTCTCTAAGTAAGGAGGTTCTCATGTGTATCCTGGCAAGAATAATTATATAGACCGTGGTTGTCTCTTTTTCTGCTTCCCTGGAAGCAGACCCCCAAATGTGGACTGAGAAAAAGTAGTTGACTTGCAAGGTGATCCCAGACACACTGGTTAGGGAATAAGGTAGGGAAAGGAAAGAGAAAGTAAGCAATGAAAAACAGACTAGAAAGTAAGTCATCACTGTGATGCCTGGAGCAGCAGCTGATTCTCAAAGCATGGTTCAAGGTCGGCTAGAATCACTCGAACACTGGTTAGAAATGTGGATTCTCAGGTCCCACTCCAGACCTACTGAATTAGAAACCATGCAGCCTGGTCGAATAAACCCTGCAGGGAATTTTGTGGCCTCCCTCAAGTCTAAAAAGTGATGAACTAGGGAGCATGGGCAAAACACTTGGCTCAGAGTGATGCCATGGCCGGTGGAAGGCAGCTGGGCTATTGATACACCAACACCCTAAGTCATGATGGAGGGTCAGAGAGAGGGTGTTAGAAATAAGCCATAATTCCCCAGCACTTTCTCCCATGGTGTCCTTGGGAAGAATGGACTCCAGAGTAAGCTCTTGGCAAAGAGATGCTGGCCCTGGCAGCTAAAAGTCCCAGGAACCTTGCAATTCCTAGACCCAAAGACACATGGATAGGGCACCAACAGCTACTGTGGTGTCTGAAGGATTGAGATAATATGCTAAAGGGCGTACTGCAGGGTCTATCACATAATCCATTATATATGCAAACCTAAGGGTGGTGCACAGATTAACAAGCTGTAATCCTTGCCCTCAGAGAGCAGAGCATTTCTGAAGAGAGCTAGGATGTAGACTCATAAGAAGAATCTAAGGCAGATGCAATAGATGCCACAGGTGACAGAATTGTAGGAGGGAGAGAGAAAATCTGATTTGAAGAAGAAGAAAGGTGTTCATGAATCAGTGGCATCTGAGCAAATCTGATTTGAAGAAGAAAGGTGTTCATGAATCAGTGGCATCTGAGATGTGAGGGGTAGGCTCCTGGACTTGCTGAGATGAAACAAGAGGGGTGATCGAACTGTGGAGGACTCAGGTCACTGTATCAACTGCCAATGGGAGGCAAGTGCCTCTTGTATCTGGATGCCTGAGCTGCACATATTCATTTACCAGATGGAAGTAATTTCTGTAGGCTAACAATTTGAAATGTAAGGGTGCTAAGGTTATTATTTCTTTACCATTCACATCTCCAACTAATGATTTTCTGGGAAAGAATTAAGGCTAACTGGTTTGAAAAAAAACATAAACAGATATTTCAAGCAACTGCACAGATGTGTGGCTTCACTGGGACTCGTATGGAAATGAGAAAGTGCTGACTTAATTTTTTCATTAGCATTGTTACTACTATAAAGTGAAAGTGAAAGTGAAGTCGCTCAGTCGTGTCTGACTCTTTGCGACCCCATGGACACTAGGCTCCTCTGTCCATGGGATTTTCTAGGCAAGAGTACTGGAGTGGGTTGCCTTTTCCTTCTCCAGGGAACTTCCCAACCCAGGGATCGAACCCAGGTCTCCTGCACTGTAGACAGACGCTTTACAGTCTGAGCCACCAGGGAAGTCATAACATAACTTTAATAGTCTCAGGCAGAACTGTCAATAATTACTGTGAGAATTTTGTACATATACATTAAAACATCAGTTCTGAAGAGGAGGGTGGAGTGGAGAGAGGAAATAAATTGAGTAGAATGAATATAGAATTCCATATTTTTGAGAATTTTTAAACTGGGATCCCATTTCTCACAGCAAAATACATCCGTTTCTCTGCTACACTCCTTCCTTGGTGTCCACTTCTTCTAAAGCCACTGCTGTAGACTGAATGTTTGTGCCCCCCCAATCCCCGTTCCTATGTTGAAGCTCTAGTCCTCAGTGTGAAGGTATTTGGAACTGTAGGAAGTAGTTGGGTCATGACGATGGAGCCCTCATAAATGGGATTAGCGCCCTTGTAGGAGGAGACATGAGAGAGACGATATCTCTGTGTCACCTGGCAGCAAATCAGGAAGAGGATGCTCACCAGGCACCAAATCTACTGGCACCTTAGTCTTGGACCTCACAGCATCCAAGACTGTGAGAAGTAAATGTCTCTGTTTAAGCCACCCAGTCTGTAGTGTTTTGCTATAGCAGCTCAAGCAGACTAAGGCAGCTTTCAATCCCCGAGGTGTCAGTTCCCGATCAAATGTCCTGCATTTCATCGCATCCCTGGTGCCTTCCTCTCCTTCCCATCAACAGGCTCAGTGGAGAATGGTCTACAATTATCCAGATATTTGGAGTGTCCTTCCTTATAATAAAGGGGACTTTTGTTCTTACTTTCTTTTTTCCCGAGTTCTTGAGGATATTTGTGAAAATAAGCCTAGAAGGGAGGAGAGAGGGATTAGTAATGAGGTGCTTATGTGAAGGGGAGTAGAAGAAGCTTAAAGTATTTAAAGAGTGAAGAAGGAGACTGCCCTTCTAGCTGGGCTCTCCTCTTTTTCTCATTATATTTTCTAGGTCTACTTGGAAAGCAGTGTATGAGTGTGTGTGTGTCTGTGTGTGTGTGTGAGTGAGTCACTCACAGTATGAAATCTATTAGTAGAACTTGCTGAGATAGTTGAAGACTCCCTGAGAGGTTCCCTGTTTCAGAGTTTTATGTGTTAAAGTGTTGATATTTAGTGGTGGTGAATCTCCTGGTGTGGTTTAGTGATATCTGTGGTATGGAGAGCAAAAATCTGTGCTGTGTTCCTTTTTAGCTGATGGACTTGCAGCACCATGTGAACCAAAGTCTCCAAATAATGGACAGATAAACATTCTTATTCAGATAAACAAGATAAACGTTTTTCTATAGACTGAGAAGCAAAGTTCTGGAAATAATTTAGAAGGCGTCACAAAACATCTTCTCCATTAGTTTAAAGTTAAACATTATGGTAAGACTTTAAGCATGTAAATAAATGTCAAGTGCTTGACTCACTGGTCACCTCTTATGCTGATTCAATACTTTATGAAGGTTTATACTTATACGTGACTTTGTTCATTGTTTCCCCAGCGTTTTCCTTTAAGGGAAGACTTCACCACAGATAAAACGCTGGGGTGTTGAGTTGCTGTTGTTGTTTGTCGCTCAGTCATGTCTGACTCTTTGTGACCCCATGAACTGTAGCCAGCCAGGCTCCTCTGTCCATGGACTTCTCCAGGCCAGAATACTGGAGTGGGTTCATTTCAGTTCAGTCACACAGTCATTCCCGACTCTTTACAACCCCATGGACTGCAGCACACCAAGCTTCCCCATCCATCACCAACTCCTGGAGCTTGCTGAAACTCATGTCCATCGAGTCGGTGATGCCATCCAACCATCTCATCCTCTGTCATCCCCTTCTCCTCCCACCTTCAATTTCCCAGCATCAGGGTCTTTTCAAATGAGTCAGTTCTTCACATCAGGTGGCCAAAGTATTGAATTTTCAGCTTCAGCATCAGTTCAGTTCAGTCGCTCAGTCATGTATGACTCTTTGTGACCCCATGAATTGCAAGCCTCCCTGTCCATCACCAACTCCTGGAGTTTACTCAAACTCATGTCCATCTAGTCGGTGGTACCATCCAGCCATCTCATCCTCGGTCATCCCCTTCTCCTCCTGCCCCCAATCCCTCCTGGCATCAGATTCTTTTCCAATGAGTCAACTCTTCACCTGAGGTGGCCAAAGTATTGGAGCTTCAGCTTCAGCATCAGTCCTTCCAGTGAATATTCAGGACTGATTTCCTTAAGGATGGACTGGTTGGATCTCCTTGCAGTCCACGGGACTCTCAAGAGTCTTCTCCAACACCACAGTTCAAAAGCATCAATTCTTTGGCACCCAGCTTTCTTTATAGGCCAACTCTCACATCCATACATGACTACTGGAAAAGCCATAGCTTTGACTAGATGGACCTTTGCTGGCAAAGTAATGTCTCTGCTTTTTAATAAGCTATCTAGGTTGGTCATAGACAACCAAGGTCTTGGGCTACCAAGAACAGCCATGTAGCAAGAACAGTTGTGTTCCCAGTGGTCTGTTCTGCAGGCAAACCCAGCAGATCTCGTCTCCAAATTCTTGGTTTTCTTCCAAGGAGCAAGCATCTTTTAATTCATGGCTACAGTCACCATCTGCAATGATTTTGGAGCCCCCCAAAATAAAGTCCGTCACTGTTTCCCCATCTATTTGCCATTAAGTAATGGGTCCAGATGCCATGATCTTAGTATTTCCAAGAATACTGGAGTGGGTAGCCATTCCTTTCTCCAGGGGATCTTCCTGATCCAGTAACTGAACCTGCACATCCTGCATTGGGAGGCAGTTCTTTACCGCTGAGCCAGTGGGGAAGCCTGTGGTATTGAGTATCTGTTACTTAAGTCAAGCCAAAAGGTGAGCTGAGAGTAGTGGGTCTGGCAGTGATCACAGTTCTATCATGGATTTTAAATCAGAGCTTGTTTGCAAAGAAGTCAGTCCATTGTATAAACGAATAGAATTGGAGAATAGAGTGTAGACTGTAGCAGACAAATCAGAGATCGAGGATAAAACAATTCAAATGTATCAACTGTGCTGTATGTATCTCAGTCTGGAAAACAAAATAAGGTATCTTTCCAGCCATGCAATTATCCCATTCCTTCATTTTGATAAATATCTCTTAAACAATTTCTAATATATTAATCCAGGTATTATCAGGGATACAAAAGGAAGTTAAAAAAATGACCTTTTCTGGAGGTCACCAAAATAGCAGCATTGGAGACACCAACCTTTTCCCCCTCAATGAGGATCAGCAATTAGATAGCTATCCATGAACAAAAACAGCCCTGGGAGTGCTCTGGACTCCGCTTAAGAGATTTTGCCAGCACAATGGATCAAAAACCTGAGACTAACTATGCAAGGAGAGAAGGTGACAGCTTCATTTTGTTTGCATCATCCCCACCCCCTGTTCCAACCTCAAGTCAGCATTGCTTAGCTCCAAAATGGAACTTCTCAGCTACAAAGAGTTCATCTCGCCGGGAGAGGAACATTGAGAAGAGCCACGTGCTTTCCCAGCCTTTTGAGGCTCTGAACTAAGGTCCTGATTTGGCTTCACCTTGACCAGGCTGTGAAGCTGAGACGTTACAGAGGTGCAGGAGCAGGGAAGAACGCCTGGGCTACCAAGAACAGCCATGTAGCAAGAGCAATTGCGTTCCCAGTGGTCTGTTCTGCAGGCAAACCCAGCAGATTTTGTCTCCAAAGCAACTAAAAGGCCAGTACAGCCTCCTTGGAGCCCCTGCTGTTTTCACCAGCTTGCGCTCCATGGGTATCCACGGTCACTAATGCCAGCTCACTCCCACGTCTGCCAGAACTCAGGAACGATAGCCAGCTCAGCCGTCCGTGGCTGCTGAATACAGGACACTAGCCTAGACCCCTGCAGCTGTCCCCACTGCCGTGCACATGCTCAGGGATGAGCTCCAGCTGTGCACAGGCACGGAACCAGCCTCCGCTGCTGCACGCGTGCCAGGGGAGACTGCGTAGCCATGGAAGAGCCCGTCCACTGTGGAGCCTCTGCATGTGGCTTGGATCAGACCCTGTCTTCTGTCACTGGCCCGCACCACTGGGCTCACCTACAGCCAGCCTCTCCAGCTGTGCTGGTGCCTGCCCCCAGCCTGCCCCCTGTCATCACAGGCGCATGGCAGTGTGCATGCCAAAGGAGAGACTGTGCAGCTACAGGAGAGCAGGCTGACAGTCGGGGCTCCCAGAGCTGCCAGTGAGCCTGTGGTTGGTCACAGTCCTTCCTGGCTGCCCTGGCCCGTGCCTGTCTGTAGTGTGTGCAGCCAGCCCCTGCCACTCCATAGGCACCTGCAACTGGCCCCCACTGCCGAGTGTGTTCACACTGCTGGCTCCAGCCACCTCTGCTGCCTGCCCTGGTCTCTAGCAGGTGGACCTGAGGGTGCCCCTGAGGAGCCCATCAGCCCTTGCAACCACTGCTGCCCTCCCTCCCCATCTTGGTACTTACCAAGGACCACACAGTTGTTGATGCTATGAACCACAACAGCCTGAGTGGAAGAGACATCATGCCCCCCGACCCCCACCCAGAGCCACTACCTGCCTCCACAATAAGTGCCCTGTACCACTAGACTCAGGGTCCCAGTAAGCTCCAGTGTGTCCCCAACCTCGAGTGAAAGCCTTCGCTTACTGCAGTTAATCTGTAAAGTCTGGAAGAAATATCTGCCTCGCCAAATGCACAAATACCTTTTCAAGGCTAAAGAAATCATGAAGAATTTACTATATTCCTTTACCAAGGGAATATGGTAAATCTCCAGGTACTGGGCCCAAGGAAATGGAGATCCAAGAATTTCTTGACAAAGAATTCTCAATAATTGCTCAGAGAGCTTCAGGAGAACACAGAGAAACTTCTTAACAGTAATGAGAAAACCTTGAGATAAAAATGAGAAGCTCAACAAAGATACAGAAAACATTAAAAAAAAAAAAACCAAAGATGATTGTTTTTGGAGTCAGAGAATACAACTGAACTAAAAAATTCAATAGAAATTTTTAATAGCAGATTTGTCCAAACAGAAGAGAAGGGTACAAGTGAGAAAACAGAGCAACTGAAATTAATCAGAAAAGCAAAAGGAATGAAGAGGAATGAAGAAAGCCCATGGGACTGGTGGAATGACATCAAGAGAAAGTGATGTGTGCACACTGGAGTCCCAGAAGGACAAGAAAGGGGAAAGGAGACAGAAAGCTTATTTAAGGAATGAAAACGTCTCAAACCTGGGGATATATTTGGAAGTCTAACTTAATAAAACTAGTAGATACCAAAAAATTTCAATCCAAAATGAACTTTTCCAAGATCCACTAAAACGAAGCTTTCTAAAACAAAGAATTTTAAAAGTGGCAAGAAAAAGAGGAGATTCTCAAACCACTAAAGTGGGTTTGTACAGATCAGTACAGATCTTGTGGTCCAGCAAAGAACAGGATGATAAATTCAAAGTGATGAAGGAAAGAAAATGCCAACCGAGAACACTTCATCCAACAACAAAAATGCTGCCTTTCAGAAATAAAGGTGAAATAAAGACTTTTCCTAACAAATGTAGCCTGAGGAGTTTACCACCACTAAGGCTGCCTTATGGCAGAAAGTGAAGAGGAACTAAAGAGCCTCTTGATGAAAGTGAAAGTGGAGGGTGAAAAAGCTGGCTTAAAGCTCAACATTCAGAAAATGAAGATCATGGCATCCGGTCCCATCACTTCATGGCAAATAGATGGGGAAACAGTGGAAATGGTGTCAGACTTTATTTTTTGGGGCTCCAAAATCACTGCAGATGGTGACTGCAGCCATGAAATTAAAAGATGCTTACTCCTTGGAAGAAAAGTTATGACCAACCTAGATAGCACATTCAAAAGCAGAGACATTACTTTGCCGACTAAGTTCTGTCTAGTCAAGGCTATGGTTTTTCCTGTGGTCATGTATGGATGTGAGAGTTGGACTGTGAAGAAGGCTGAGCACTGAAGAATTGGTGTTTTTGAACTGTGGTGTTGGAGAAGACTCTTGTGAGTCCCTTGGACTGCAAGGAGATCCAACCAGTCCATTCTGAAGGAGATCAGCCCTGGGATTTCTTTGGAAGGAATGATGCTGAAGCTGAAGCTCCAGTACTTTGGCCACCTCATGCGAAGAGTTGACTCATTGGAAAAGACTCTGATGCTGGGAGGGATTGGGGGCAGGAGGAGAAGGGGACGACCGAGGATGAAATGGCTGGATGGCATCACGGACTTGATGGACGTGAGTCTGAGTGACATCCGGGAGTTGGTGATGGACAGGGAGGCCTGGCGTGCTGCGATTCATGGGGTTGCGAAGAGTCGGACACAACTGAGCGACTAAACTGAACTGAAAGCTGCCTTATAAGAAATGCTGAAAGAATTCTTTAAGCTGAAATGAAAGGATGCTAATTAGTAACATGAAAACATATGAAAATATACAACACACTAGTAAAGTTAATCATACGGTCAGATTCAGACTTGGTAACAAATAGTGCTGAAATAGGGTTGTCTGTTAACTACTTAACTGTAGTATAAAGGTTAAAGACAAAATACTAAAAACAGGTATACTACAATAATTTGTTAATGGATACACAATTTCAATAAAATATGTAAATTGTGACATGAGAAACATAGAAAAGGAGTAAAAGGGTAGTTTTTGCGTACAAAGTTGAATCATCAGTGTAAATAGTGTGTTATGTTTAGTGTTTTATGTAAGCCTCACAGTAACCACAAAGCAAACACCTACAATAGATTCGCAAATAATACAGAATGGGAACAAAAGGATAGCATTATGGAAAATAAGAAAAGCAATAGTAATCAAAATAATATGGTCCTGGCATAAAAACAAACAGACCGATTGGATACACTTGAGAGTTCAGACATAACCCTAACATACAGTCAGTGAATGTTTGACAGTGGAACTTAGTATACTTAATGAGGAAATGACAGTTCCTTCCATAGATAGTACTGAGAAAACTGAATAAGCCCTCAACAAGGAAATTTGACACCTACTTTACACCACTCACAAAAACTAACTCAAAATAGATTAAAGACTTAAACATAAGAACTGAACATGGAAAATTTCAAGATGAAAACATGTGGCTACATCTCCTTTATATCAGTCTTGGCAGCAACTATTTTCAATACTGCACCAAAAGTACAGGTAGCAAAAGTAAAAATTAATCACCAGAACTATACCAAACTAAAAGCTTCTCACAGTGGGAAAAAAAAAGAAAATACACAAAATAAAAAGGCAACCTATAGAATGAGGGAGATGTTTTCAAATTGAAATCATTTATCTGATGAGGAGTTAATATTCAAAATATGTAAAGAATTAATACAATTCAGTAGCAAAAAAATAATCAATCTGATTGAAAAATGGTCAGAGGCACTAACTAGACATTTGTCTAAAGAAGACATACAAATAGACAATAGGTATGTGAAAATGTGGTGGAAATCACTAAATATCAGTAAAGTGATGCAAGTCTAAACCATGAGATATCACCTCCTACCTGTCATGATGGCTGTTATCAACAAGGTAAAAGATAGCAAGTGTTAGCAAAACTGGAGAAAAGGAAACCTGTGCATTCAGGGCACTGTTGGTGGGATGCAGGTTGGTGCAGCCCCTATAGAAGAGTGTCGAGGCTTCTCAGGGTATTAAAACTATATCCACCACATGATCCAGCAAGTCCACTTCCAGGTATAGTCAAAGCCATTGGAATCAGGACCTTGATGCGATATATGTACTTTCTATAGGTACATGTATATCTATCTCTATCAGCCTATCGTGGAATTACTATCCAGCCATGAGAAAGGAAGGAAATTCTGTCATTTATAACAACACGGATGGACTTAGAAGAAATTATGGTAAGTGAAATAAGTCAAACAGAGAAAGATGTATTCTGTATTATGTCTGTTATACAGAAATCTAAAATAATAACTGAAGTCATAGAGGGAGTGGTTACCAAGGGCTGGGTGTTGGGGGAAGTGGGGACATATTGATTAAAGGGCACACAATTCTAGTTATAAACTGAAAGAGTTCTGGGAATCTAATGTATAACATGGTGATTATATTTATTAATATATTATTATATACTTAAAAATGCTAAAAGAGGAGATTTAGTGTTATTACTACACACACACACTGTAATTACATGACATGATAGGTGTGTCATGTCACATCTAACCATGTTACATAGCTAACGTTATGGTGGTAATCATTTTCCTATATTTAAGTGTATCATATCAACATGTTGTGAGCCTTAGCCTTACACAATGTTACTTGTCAATGATATCTCTATAATGCTTGAAAAAAAAAAAAAGAAATGATCTTTGCCTATAAGGCTTCCCTGGTGGCTCAAACAGTGACATGTCTGCCTGCAATGTGGAAGACCTGGGTTCAATCCCTGGGTTGGGAAGATCACCTGGAGAAGGAAATGGCACCCCACTCCAGTACTCTTGTCTGGAAAATCCCATGGACAGAGGACCCTGGTAGGCTACAGCCCGTGGGGTCACAAGGAGCTGGACACGACTGAGGGACTTCACTTTCACTTTTGCCTATGAGTACATTGTGATGTAGCTGTGTATAGAATAAAGCTAGCATATATTTGGTTTGGTTCAGTTCAGTCACTTAGTCCTGTCTGAATCTTTGCGACCCCATGGACTGCAGCACGCTAGGCCTCCCTGTCCATCACCAATTCCTGGAGTTTACTGAAACTCATGTCCATTGAGTCGGTGATACCATCCAACTATCTCATCCTCTGTTGTCCCCTTCTCCTCCTGCCCCCAATCCCTCCCACCATCAGGGTCTTTTCAAATGAGTCAGCTCTTTGCATCAGGTGGCCAAAGTATTGGAATTTCAGCTTCAGCATCAGTCCTTCTAATGAATATTCAGGACTGATTTCCTTTAGAATGGACTGGTTGGATCTCCATGCAGTCCAAGGGACTCTCAAGAGTCTTCTCCAACACCACAGGACAAAAGCATCAATTCTTTGGCACTCATCTTTCTTTATAGTCCAACTCTCACATCCATCCATGACTACTGGAAAAACCATAGCTTTGACTAGATGAACTTTTGTTGGCAAAGTAATGTCTCTGCTTTTTAATATGCTAACTAGGTTGGTCATAACTTTTCTTCCAAGGAGTAAGTGTCTTTTGATTTCATGGCTGCAATCACCATCTGCAGTGATTTTGGAGCCCCCCAAAATAAAGTCTGACACTGTTTCCACTGTTTCTCCATCTATCTGCCATGAAGTGATTGGGACTGGATGCCGTGATCTTTGTTTTCTGAATGTTGAGCTTTAAGCCAACTTTTTCACTCTCCTCTTTCACTTTCATCAAGAGGCTCTTTAGTTCTTCTACACTTTCTGACATAAGGGTGGTGTCATCTGCATATCTGAGGTTATTGATATTTCTCTGAGCAATCTTGATTTCAGCTTGTGCTTAATTCAGCCTAGTGTTTTTCATGATGTACTCTGCCTATAAGTTAAATAAGCATGGTGACAATATACAGCCTTGACATACTCCTTTTCCTATATGGAATCAGTCTGTTGTTCAATATATACTATGTGATAAATTGTAAGTCGTATATATAAAGATATGCATTTAGTCAACTATGTATTGGAGAAGGATAGAGGTGGAGAAGAAAAAAAATTAATTGTAAAATAAAAATTGTTCAGAGTCAGGAATTTGACAAATGTTAAGCTAAATAACATCAGTCAGGTGGGCTTATGGAGTATCTCGGGGAAAGTCCCAGTGTGAATGGTGGAATGTGTGTGTATCTAGTTCCCTGAAGAGGCTGATTCACATGATACAAGTCTTCACAGCTTGCTGGAAGCAGTAACAGTCAACATTTAGTCACTTTTCTTAGGTTGTATTAGAAACTGATCTACTTAATGTACAGTGTAACTCAAGTTATAAAATTTTAAACAGGATACAAATTTTATCCTTTTTTTTCCTTTCATGGATACTCATGAAAATATTCCTTGTACTGTTAATGAAATTTCTAACTCCACTGAAAAATGCAATATGCCACATTGCCTTCTATGCAAATTTAGTTTTTATACTCATAATAAGAGCACGTACAGTCCACATTTAAGCAACAGTAATGTGTTACTAAAGCTAAGAAAAGGAAATGAATTATATGCAGATCATACCCATCTCCCTTAGCCAATTGTATTACATTTAGGTGCCATGACATAGTTTCAGCATATGCAACACTTTTAAACCCTGACCTACTGTTACAGTTAGTGCTTGCTATGTAACAAACTACCTCGAGATGCAGTGACTTAGAACAACAGTGCATTATTGTTGCTCACTGTTTTGTGAGTGGCTGTGCTCATGTAGACTCTTCTTTTCTGAGGTCATTCATATGGTTGCAGTCAGATGGCAGATGTGTCCCAGCTGAAGGCTCATTAAGCTGGATGTCCGTGATACTTTCCCCTCCCAAGTCTTGTGCCCCATCTGGAAGGCCCAGGACAGTTAGGGGTTGACTGGACATTTCTATCTATCCATAGAGACTCTCCATTTGACTAGCTACTTTGGATTCCCTTATAGCACAAAGGTCTCAGTATAGACTCCTTAGGTGGTGGCTGGTTTTCCCTTGAATACATATTTCAAGAAACCAGGGCAGAAACTCCATTCCTAAATGATTCAGTTTCAAAATTATATACATTGTATATATTGCTGTTTCAAATCCTGAAAGATGATGCTGTGAAAGTGCTGCACTCAATATGCCAGCAAATGTGGAAAACTCAGCAGTGGCCACAGGACTGGAAAAGGTCAGTTTTCATTATAATCTCAAAGAAAGGCAATGCCAAAGAATGCTCAAACTACCGCACAATTGCACTCATCTCACATGCTAGTAAAGTAATGCTCAAAATTCTCCAAGCCAGGCTTCAGCAATACGTGAACCGTGAACTCCCTGATGTTCAAGCTGGTTTTAGAAAAGGCAAAGGAACCAGAGATTAAATTGCCAACATCCGCTGGATCATGGAAAAAGCAAGAGAGTTCCAGAAAAACATCTATTTCTGCTTTATTGACTATGCCAAAGCCTTTGACTGTGTGGATCACAAGAAACTGTGGAGAATTCTGAGAGAGATGGGAATACCAGACCACCTGACCTGCCTCTTGAGAAATCTGTATGCAGGTCAGGAAGCAACAGTTAGAACTGGACATGGAACAACAGACTGGTTCCAAATAGGAAAAGGAGTACATCAAGGCTATATATTGTCACCCTGCTTATTTAACTGATATGCAGAGCACATCATGAGAAACGCTGGACTGGAAGAAGCACAAGCTGGAATCAAGATTGCCGGGAGAAATATCAATAACCTCAGATATGCAGATGACATGATAGTTATGGCAGAAAGTGAAGAGGAACTAAAAAGGCTCTTGATGAAAGTGAAAGAGGAGAGTGAAAAAGTTGGCTTAAAGCTCAACATTCAGAAAACAAAGATCATGGCATCCGGTCCCATCACTTCATGGCAAATAGATGGGGAAACAGTGGAGACAGTGTCAGACTTTATTTTGGGGGGCTCCAAAATCACTGCAGATGGTGATTGCAGCCATGACATTACAAGACACTTACTCCTTGGAAGAAACGTTATGACCAACCTAGATAGCATATTCAAAAGGAGAGACATTACTTTGCCGACTAAGGTCCATCTAGTCAAGGCTATGGTTTTTCCTGTGGTCATGTATGGATGTGAGAGTTGGACTGTGAAGAAGGCTGAGCACCGAAGAATTGATGCTTTTGAACTGTGGTGTTGGAGAAGACTCTTGAGAGTCCCTTGGACTGCAAGGAGATCCAACCAGTCCATTCGGATGGAGATCAACCCTGGGATTTCTTTGGAAGGAATGATGCTAAAGCTGAAGCTCCAGTACTTTGGCCACCTCATTCGAAGAGTTGACTCATTTGAAAAGACCCTGATGGTAGGAGGGATTGGGGGCAGGAGGAGAAGGGGATGACCTAGGATGAGATGGCTGGATGGCATCATGGACTCGATGGACGTGAGTCCGAGTGAACTCTGGGAGATGGTGATGGATAGGGAGGCCTGGTGTGCTGTGATTCATGGGGTCGCAAAGAGTCAGACATGACTGAGTGACTGAACTGAACTGAACTGAATGCATATATGTGGACTCTAGAAAAATGGGATAGATGATCTTATTTGAAAAACAGCAATAGAGACACAGACATAGGGAACAAACATGTGGATACCAAGGGGAGCAGGGGTTGGAGGGATGAACTGGGAGGTGGGGTTTGACACATATACATTATTGAGGTTGTGTATAAAACGGATGACTAATGAGAACTTACTGTGCAGCACAGGGCACTATACTAGGGACTCTGTAGAGTTGTAATAGGCTCTCTGCAGTGACTTAAATGGGAAGGAAACCCCCCAAAAAGGGAATATATATATACATATAGCTGATTCACTTTGCTGTGCAGCAGGAACTGACACAGCAGTGTAAAGCAACTATACTCCAATAAAGAAAATGAAGATGAAAAAGTGAAAAACAAAAAACTTAAAGATTAACCAAAAATCACTGTACACAGAAGGTCTGGGAAGCATGGTTCACTGGAGAATCCATCTTTGAAGACAAATGACCATATTGCTAATGTATATGTTATGGAAGTATGATGATATCCAGCTTTGATAGACTCTTTGTTGTTACCCAAATATTTAATCAGCAAGTATTACAAATCCACTTTCAGAAATGTCCCTAGAATAATCACTGAAAATCTGCTCCAGAATTTATAGCAGTTTAATAAATGATTTCGTTAATGATTATTAACTGCCTGCAATGTGCCAGAGCCTGTGCTGGATGCTGATGGCTCCTAGATAGGTGGGGTAGACACATGAGGACATTGGGGCTCAGAAAGCATGAAGGGAAGTAGGATTCTCTTCCTAAAGCAGCAGAGTCAGGCACTCATACAAGTGCAGGGGCCCTGGGAACACTTGCTGAGGTAGGAAAGAAGACAGACAGGAGCAAAACAATATATTAGACTGATTTTATAAATAAGATTTAAGGTCTCTGCTATAATGTGCTCTGAAGATTGACCTTGGATATTTGAGAGATGGGTCTGTAATGTGTAATAAAAAAAATCCTTTATAGTGTCTCTTAAAATACACCTCAACCAAAAACACATTGAGTGAGTATCATGCTGCATGGCAATGGTTCTTAAGTTTTAGAGAAACTCACATCAATTGGAAGGGTGTTGAAAACCTGATGCTCGTCCCATCCACCGAGTTTCTGTTTCAGAAGGTCTTTCCATCTAATTCTCAGACCATATGGATGATGCTTTTAAGTGGATCACACTTGAAAGAGAATCACTGCTGGGTGGTTATCCACATATAGAGCAGTGGTTAAAAGCATAGATGTCGACTCATAGAAAAGACACAGTGATGCATCTTAAACATGTTGCCTAATCTTTCTGGCTTGATTTACCTGGTTTTAGAAGGAAGATACTTAATCGTAGCTACCTCTTTGGGTTGTTGTGGAGAAGAAATGGTATATAGAAAGAGTTCAGTAAATGTTAATCACCCTAATAATTATAATTATAGAAGAGATATGCCCTATTCTCATATATCTTACCCGAGGCGTTGTGTGATTGTGCAATGGTGCACCTGTTTGCTCTGCAATCATCTTCCAGACTATATAACTGATAACTGTGAGCTTTGTGCCTTTCCTGCCTCCTTTGGCAAAGAAGAAATAACAGAACTTTCTGATTATCTGTTTTCTTCCTTATACAGTACATAAAATCTAACAACTAAAATTTTAAAAATAATCTACAGACTCAAAAATAAATCTCACTGTTTTCAAGTTAAACTCCTCCTGGGATTGGTATTAAAGGGGAATTAGGTTTGCATTAGTTGAGCTTTGCAGGATGCCCAGATAATGCCTCAGCAATCAAAATGTAATTATAAAATAGGAGAGTTTCAAATGCAAATATTTTTTCTTTTCAGTGTGAACTATAATAGTCAAGCATGTGGTTGTATTAAGGTGCAGATAATAGATTAAGTTCAAGATCTTATCAAGCTGTGTGGTCAAACAGAGAGCAATAGTCAACAACAGCAATCCAATAATAAATAAAATGTATTTCCTTGACTATCAATAAATGTCATAACTCTTGCTTCTCCAGTGAAATGGTCTCCCTTTTGAGGCTGCTGGGGGTGCATAGGATGGAAATATGTCTTCCTGCCCTTGTTTTTCTTGTGTAATTACTTTATTCATGGGCTCCCACTCCATTCGTTTCTGTGCTTCAGTTTACTTATCCAAACTGGATTTACATTTTTCAATATATTGTTTGTAGAACACTAGTCAGATGCTCAGTACAAAAAGTTGTCAAAAAACTTCTAGAAGCATGTTAAGCTCTATCTTCTTCTTCAAGAGTCAAGACCCATTTTAGCACTAGAAAAACTCTGAGAATCCCTATTCTAAAAAGGAAAATCCATTTTCCAGCTATAATAGACCATGGATATTTCATAGCAGCTGAATATCTGAAAGATATAATTCTTTGGTTTCCCCTACAGTTTCCCCCACAGCCAGTCTCTCCCATCAGGAAGCTTTCATAAGCCTCTTATCCTTCTCCATCAGAGGGGCAGACAGAATGAAAACCACAATCAAAGAAAACTAACTAAACTAATCACATGGACCACAGCCTTGTCTAAACTCAGTGAAACTATGAGCCATGCCATGTAGGGCCACGCAAGACAGACAGGTCATGGTGGAGAATTGACACAGAACGTGGTCCACTGGAGAAGAGAATGGTAAACTACTTCAGTATTCTTGCCATTAGGACCCCTGTGAATAGTATGATAAGGCAAAAAGATAGGACACTGAAAGATGAACTCCCCAAGTCGGTAGGCACCCAATATGATACTGGAGATCAGTGGAGAAATAACTCCAGAAAAAATGAAGAGACGGAACCAAAGCAAAAACAACACCCAGTTGTGGATGTGACTGGTGATGGAAGTAAGGTACGATGCCATAAAGAGCAATATTGCATAGGAACCTGGAATATTAGGTCCATTAATCAAGGTAAATTGGAAGTGGTCAACAGGAGATGGCAAGAGTGAACATAGACATTTTAGGGATCAGTGAAGTAAAATGGACTGGAATGGGTGAATTTAATTCAGATGACCATTATATGTATTACTGTGGACAAGAATTCCTTAGAAGAAATGGAGTAGCCCTCACAGTCAACAAAAAAGTACAAAATGCAGTACTTGGGTGCAATCTCAAAAATGACAGAATGATCTCTTCATTTCCAAGGCAAACCATTTAGTGTCACAATAATACAAGTCTGTGTCCCAAGCACTAATGCTGAAGAAGATGAAGTTAAACAGTTCTATGAAGCCCTACAAGAACTTCTAGAACTAATATCAAAAAAAGATGTCCTTTTCATCATAGGGGACTGGAATGCAAAAGTAGGAAATCAAGTAATACCTGGAGTAACAGGCAAGTTTGGCCTTGGGGTACAAAATGAAGCAGGGCAAAGGCTAACAGAATTTTGCCAAAAGAACGCACTGGTCATAGCAAACACCCTCTTCCAACAACACAAGAGATGAGTCTACACCTGGACATCACCTGATGGTCAATACCAAAATCCGATTGATAGTATTCTTTGAAGCTGAAGATGGAGAAGCTCTATACAGTCAGCAAAAACAAGACTGGGAACTGACTGTTGCTCAGATCACGAACTCCTTATTGCCAAATTCAGACTTAAACTGAAGAAAGTAGGGAAGACCACTAGACCATTCAGGTATGACCTAAATCAAAACCCTTACAATTATACAGTGGAAGTGACAAATAGATTCAAGGGATTTGATCTGATAGACACAGTGCCTGAAGAAATATGGAAGGAGTTTCATGACATTGTACAGGAAGCGGTTATCAAGACCATCCCCAAGAAAAAGGAATTTAAAAAGGCAAAATGGTTGTCTGAGAAGGCCTTACAAATAGCTGAGAAAAGAAGAGAAGCAGAAGGCAAAAAAGAAAAGGAAAGATATACCCATTTGAATGCAAATTTCAAAAGAATAGAAAGGAGAGATAACAAAGCCTTCCTCAGTGATCAATGCAAAGAAATAGAGGAAAACAATAGAGTGGGAAAGACTAGAGATCTCTTCAAGAAAATTAGAGATTAGGGAAAGTTTCATGCAAAAATGGGCACAATGAAGGCCAGAAATAGTATGGATCTAATAGATGGTGAAACGCCAATGTTTTGGCCACCTGATGTGAAGAGCTGACTCATTTGGAAAGACCATGATGGCTGGGAAAAATTGAGGGCAGGAGGAGAAGGGGATGACATCACCGACTCAATGGACATGGGTTTGGGTAGACTCTAGGAGTTGGTGATGGACAGGAAGGCCTGGCATGCTGCGGTTCATGGAGTCACAAAGAGTAGGACAAGAATGAGCGACTGAACTGAACTGACTGAACAGAAGCAGACGATATTAAGAAGAGGTGGCAAGAATACACAGAAAAACTATACAGAAAAGATCTTCATGACCCAGTTAACCACGATGTTGTGATCACTCATCTAGAACCAGACATCCTGGAATGCGAAGTCAAGTGGGCCTTATGAAGTATCACTATGAACAAAGATAGTGGAGGTGATGGAATTCCATTCGAGCCATTTCAAATCTTAAAGATGATGCTATTAAAGTGTTGCACACTATTTGCCAGCAAATTTGGAAAACTCAACAGTTGCCACAGGACCAGAAAAGGTCAGTTTTTATTCTTATTCCAAATAAAGGCAATGCCAAAGAATGTTCAAACTATTACACAATTGCATTCATCTCACATGCTAGCAAAGTAATGCTCAAAATTTTCCAAGCGAGGCTTCAACAGTGCATGAACAGTGAACTTCCAGATGTTCAAGCTGGATTTAGAAAAGGCAGAGGAACCAGAGATCAAATTGCCAACATCCGCTGGATCATCGAAAAAGCAAGAGAGTTCCAGAAAAGACATCTACTTCTGCTTTATTGACTATGCCAAAGCCTTGACTGTGGATCACAACAAACTGGAAAATTCTTAAAGAGATGGGAATACCAGGCCACCTTACGTGCCTCTTGAGAAATCTGTATGCAGGTCAAGAAGCAACAGTTAGAACCAAACATGGAACTATGGACTTGTTCCAAATTGGGAAAGGAGTATGTCAAGGTTGTTATTGTCATCCTGTTTGTTTAGCTTATATGCAGAGTACATCATGCAAAATGCTGGGCTGGATGAAGCACAAGCTGGAGAAAGACTGCCAGGAGAAATATCAATAACCTCAGATATACAGATGACATTACCCTTAAGGCAGAAAGTGAAGAGGAACAAGAGTCTTGATGAAAATGAAAGAGGAGAGTGAAAAAGATGGCTTAAAACTCAATATTCAAAAATGATATGGTCCCATTGTTTCACGGCAAATAGATGGGGAAACAGTAATAGACTTTCTTTTCTTGGGCTCCAAAATCACTGCAGATGGTGACTGCAGCCATGAAATTAAAAGATCTTTGCTTCTTGAAAGAAGAGCTGTGGCCAACCTAGACAGCATATTAAGAAGCAGAGATATTACATTGCCAACAAAGTTCCTTCTAGTCAAAGCTATGGTTTTTCTAGTAGTCAAGTGTGGATGTGAGAGTTGGACTGTAAAGAAAGCTGAGCACTGAAGAAGTGATGCTTTTGAACTGTGGTGTTGGAGAAGACTCTTGAGAGTCCCTTGGACTCTAACAAACCAGTTAGTCCTGATGGAAATCAGTCCTAAATATTCCTCCTTTTGGAGGACTGATGTTGAAGCTGAAACTCCAATACTTTGGCCACCTGATTCGAAGAACTGACACCTTGGAAAAGACCCTGATGCTGGAAAAGATGGAAGGAAGGAGGAGAAGGGGATAACAGAGGATGAGATGGTTGAATGGCATCACCAACTCAATGGACATGAGTTTGAGCAAACTCCAGGTGTTGGTGATGGACAGGGAAGCTTGGTGTGCTGTAGTGCATGGAGTCACAAATAATTGCACATGACTGAGCAGCTGTACTGAACTGACTGATAATTCTTCTGGTAACCTATGCCAAGCTATAATTGTCTCACACTTAGTGGATAGTAAATTCATAAACTGTCAATCAGCGATACTTTATGTAGCAAAACTATTCTTCAGACATATGTGGAAATAAGGCATTCATAGATAAACAACAACTGGGAGACATCTATAGGTACCTGTCCTATAAAAGTGTCCTTCATGCTGAAAGGAAATGACACTCAATGTGAAATCAAATACACAAGAAAGAATGAAGAGTAGAGTAATTTAAATTTTGGGTAAATAAAAATTACTCTGACCATGTATTTCTGTTTTCGCTTGATTTCTTAGAAATACCCATCAGATTGTTTAAAGCAATGATTATAAGGTTATTATGGTGTTCAGTTGTAGATGCAGTAACATGACAATAATAGCACAAAGAGGGGAACGGAGCTGTACTTTAGAAGAATAAGGTCAGTAAAATCTGAAGTGCATACTGATATATTGAGATGAGAAGGTGGGGTAAGTGGGGAGAAGTTGGCCAGAGGATGCAAATTTGCAGTTATGTAGGCACTCATTTCACACGCTAGTAAAGCAATGCTCAAAATTCTCCAAGCCAGGCTTCAGCAATACATGAACCATGAACTCCCTGATGTTCAAGCTGGTTTTAGAAAAGGCAGAGGAACCAGAGGTCAAATTGCCAACATCCGCTGGATCATGGAAAAAGCAAGAGAGTTCCAGAAAAACATCTATTTCTGCTTTATTGACTATGCCAAAGCCTTTGACTGTGTGGATCACAAGAAACTGTGGAAAAGTCTGAAAGAGATGGGAATACCAGACCGCCTGACCTGCCTCTTGAGAAACTATATGCAGGTCAGGTAGCAACAGTTAGAACTGGACATGGAACAACAGACTGGTTCCAAATAGGAAAAGGAGTATGTCAAGGCTGTATACTGTCACCCTGCTTATTTAACTTCTATGCAGAATACATCCTGAGAAACACTGGGCTGGAAGAAGCACAGGCTGGACTCAAGACTGCCGGGAGAAATATCAATAACCTCAGATATGCAGATGACACCACCCTTATGGCAGAAAGTGAAGAGGACCTAAAAAGCCTCTTGATGAAAGTGAAAGAGGAGAGGGGAAAGTTGTCTTAAAGCTCAACATTCAGAAAACGAAGATCATGGCATCTGGTCCCATCACTTCATGGGAAATAGATGGGGAAACAGTGGAAACAGTGTCAGACTTTATATTTTGGGGCTCCAAAATCACTGCAGATGGTGACTGCAGCCATGAAATTAAAAGATGCTTATTCCTTGGAAGAAAAGTTATGACCAACCTAGATAGCATATTCAAAAGCAGAGACATTACTTTGCCGACTAAAGTCCGTCTAGTCAAGGCTATGGTTTTTCCTGTGGTCATGTATGGATGTGAGAGTTGGACTGTGAAGAAGGCTGAGCACCAAAGAATTGATGCTTTTGAACTGTGGTGTTGGAGAAGACTCTTGAGAGTCCCTTGGACTGCAAGGAGATCCAACCAGTCCATTCTGAAGGAGATCAGCCCTGGGATTTCTTTGGAAGGAATGATGCTAGAGCTGAAGCTCCAGTACTTTGGCCACCTCATGCGAAGACTTGACTCATTGGAAAAGACTCTGATGCTGGGAGGGACTGGAGGCAGGAGGAGAAGGGGACGACAGAGGATGAGATGGCTGGATGGCATCACCGACTCAATGGGCGTGAGTCTGAGTGAGCTCCGGGAGTTGGTGATGGACAGGGAGGCCTGGGGTGCTGTGATACATGGGATAGCAAAGAGTCGGACACGACTGAGCGACTGAACTGAACTGAACTGAGGGTGAATACGTCTAGAGATCTGACATGTAGTAATGTTCAGTAGAGTACAGTAAGTCCCCTACATATGAACCTTCAAGTTGAGAACTTTCAAAGATTCCAAAGCGTGTTTGCATGTCCAGTCACATATGTTAGTTCGTGTCTGGTGTACATTGTCACACGTGTGCGTCCTCTGCAAGCAGCTGTGCTTTTGTGTGCTTTACTGTACCTACTGTGCGAGGACAGGATCCTCCACCTCTCCCCGCCTCTCACTCCTCCAGTCAGTAGCACGTCTTGCCTGTTCACTTGATGTCAGCCCCTGTTTGCCAGCTGTTGTGTTCTATGACTGTACTTTTCTAGGTACTGTACTGTAAGATTAAAAATGTTTTCTTTATTTTTTGTTTGTTTTTAATGTATTATTTGTGTGCAAAGTATTATAAACCTATTACAGTACAGTACTGCATAGCCAATTGTGTTAGTTGAGAACATAGGCTAACTTTGTTGGACTTATGAATGAACTGGACTTAAAAACACACTCTCGAAATGGAACCCTTGGTATGTATGAGACTTATTATAGAATATTACATCGCATCCTGGAAATTTGCTAAGAGAGTAGATCTCAGGTGCCCTCAGGGTACACACAAAAGTTGTACCTGTACAAAGGTGGATATATTACTTAGCTTGACTATAGTAATCATTGTCTTATTTATATAGATATAAATATATATATATATACACACATCATACTGTATACCTTAAACATATACAATTTTTATTTTTAAAGAAGATACGTGTTGTGATGTCTAGTATAAGCCACTTTGAAAGTTAAATTTAAAAATTTAGAATAAAATTTCAACAGTTATTGAATGGTTTATGAAAAAAATATTGGTTTAACAAAAAAAAGCGCTGGTAAAGAGAAAAAAATACATGAAACATACAGAAAACAAGTTGCAAAATGACAGCCGTATATCCAATAATGTCAATAATTATATTAAGTATGAATGCACTAAAGACTTTAATTAAACATACAAATGATCAGTCTAGAAAAGAAAAGATTTAATGATACTTACTTACAAGATTTAATGATACTTACTATATGCCTGAATCTACGACAATATTGTAAACCAACTATACTTCAATAAAAAAAGACTTAATGATAATTTTCTGTACAATAGACCTAGTTTAGATTCAGAGGTATAGACAGGTTGGAATTTAAGAAAGGAACAAAATGTACCATACAAACAGTAACTGGAAGAGACCTGAACTGCCTACATTTAATAAATAATAGAAAAATCTAAAAATAAATAAATAAATGAAAATCTATATTTAGAAAATACTAGAAAGTATTTTTGCAAACATGTAAACATATTATTGAAAATCTAGATATCCTTTTAAAATGTACAAGGAGACACAGTATATTTTTAATATTTATATATGAGGCTGTGGAAGTAAAAATGTTTGAAGCCTGTTCTTCTACACAAATTTTGGCATTTAAATTAATTTTCATGGAGTTCTGACTTAACCAAAATCATATACTTTTCGCAAAGTCAATATTAAAAGCTGTATTCTATTTTTCAGTCCTGAATTTCTTGCCTATTTTGAAGAACAACCATAGGAAAATAGATTCTGGAGCATCATTTAGAAAAGTCTAATTAAAAAAAAAAAAAACAGTTCAAATTCCAACAACAAAAAATTCTAATTCCAGCTCTTTTCTGTTGTGTGACCCTGTAGAGAGTTCTCAACTTCTCTGTGCCTAAATGACTCTGAAATGGGGATAATAAGGGTATATATCTCTTAGGGATTTCCTAAGTTAATACATGCAGAAGATTTAGAATAATACCTGCTACAAGGAAATCACTCTACAAATGTGAGTTATTTTTATTCAGGGTTTTGGCCTGTTCCAGTAAATGTGCTGGAGATAAATCATTATCACAGCTGCCAGCACATTTCCACAACGCTGGCACAGATTTTAGAGCTCCTGACTCAGACGTTGAATCTACATCTGGACCTCAAGCCATTTTAGCAGTCAGCATTAGAGAGACTGAGTTGCAAAGAGATAGCGGTGAAGGGAAAACCTTGCTAACAAGATAATAAGTGCTGAACTCAGCAGGTTTGTGTGTTACTGCTGATGAAGGAGAGACAGTGCAAAATGTGAGACGTGGGACCCTCCGAAGAAAGTTGGTTATCATGTGTATAATTTATTGCTTGCTGGAAGGCTAGAAGCAGAACCCTGGGTCAGCAGGATGGCCAAGTGGCAACTCACTGACCTTAGACACTCATAAAGAACACCTTTCTTTTCTAGCCCTCTGCTCCCCACTTCCCTTCGTGAGCTCCGTGTGCCTGGTTCCCCCTCCCTGAGATACAAGCAATGTTCTCTTACCCTGTGCCTTTGTTCACAGGGGTCAGTTTTTTCTGGAATATATCCCTCCTTCTTGGTCCTTTTCCTTTCTCAACTTTGCCACCTGCTTCATTCAACTGAGAACTGATTATGTCCTGAAAACTGGGATGAGCACTGAGGATACAAATTCATGCAGTTTTAGAATCAAGTGTGAGTGAGGGCTCTTATCACACTTTATTATGGTTGTGTACAGTCAGCGTTGGCACAGGTGTTCTGGGAGTGCAGATAGGGTATCTTACCTAGCCTGGGGACGACCAGCAGCCACCACTTTAATGGTTTAGTGAATTGTAGTCAACTGTATAGATACAGAGAAGAAACAAAAGGCAAGAAACACATGGATAGATCAGAAGGGAGAGGGTGCTTGCTCCGTAAGGCTGAAGAATAGGGCACACGGTGGGGAAGTGAAGAAGAGTGAAGCTGGGAATGTAGAAAATGCTCAGACAAAGAACGAGCTTGGAATGATGAATGACTTGCTGAGGACTTGGACTTCACTGTGGCCATGATGGGGAGAGCCCTTCAAGTAGTATTGTGCTTTTTAGACAGGTTTGCATTTTTTCAGAAAGAGAGCATTGATGGAAGTATGAAGCCTGGATGGATTTTTAAAAGTGTGGACAAGAATGGAGTCATCCATCTATTTAGGGGACTATTGAAAAACATCAATAAGAAGGAGATGAGGACCTACACTAAGTCACTGACGGTGAGAAAGAGCAAAAGGATCTATCTGAAAGACTCTTGGAGAGAAATCAATCAGTGTTGCTTCAGATCTAATTGGATATGTAACGTGAGGTAAAACAGAGATACAGGGTGACACTCAGATTTTTGACTTTGGGACCACTTTCCTGAGAGGGTATATAGGAAGTGAGGTAAGGGGGTAAGACTATATTTGAACATATGCCCTTTAGATTCAGTTATTCATGGGTTTAAAAATATTTCCAGAGAAGCTGCTTCCTGGGTGCCAAAGGCACTAGATATATAGCAGTGAGCAAAACAAACATTAATTCCTGCCCTTATACCTAGAAGGTAACTGTGAACAGCCCAGGAGCTGACTGAATTGGTGCTGGAGCTTAGATGAAAGATTTGGTCTAGAAATGTTGATCCAAAGGAAAGCAGCTTATAGCTAAACTATCACTTAAGTTCCTGTACTTTAAAAGAATCTTAGTGCATAAAGAAAAAGATGGTTTAGCAGAAGAATTTATGCAAATGTGGGTCATAAATATAATCATCAAAAAGACTGATGCCAATATATGTTGTGTAAGTGGATATAAAGCATTTGAATTCAGGAGGGGATAATGTACCTCTGTACCTAAAGAAGACTCTGTACCACATTCTAAATGGGATGTAGGACATTTGCAGAAGAGTGACAGCGACGGGGAACAATCTCAAATGATATCTAATGAGGAATGATTGCATCAGATGGAGATGGTTACCCTGGAGAAAGTGATCACAATTGTCTTCATAGAGTTAATTCTGTTAGAACTCCAAGGGGGATAACTAGTATCAATGGGAGGACATTATAGGGAGAAAATCAATCATAGGATTTGGAAACTGGCAACTCCCAGGATCTTCAGGGTGAGTCAGCAAGCCAGAGAACCAGAAGAACTGAGGGTCTAGTTCCAGTCTGGTAGCCAGCGGGTTCAAAACCCAGGGAGAGCTGATCTTTCAATTCAAGCAAAGGCAAGAAAAATGCTGATGTCCTAATCTGAAGGCCATCAGACAGAAAAGGTACTTCTCTTGCTTACAGGAGGATTTCCCATTCTGTTCTATTCAGGACTTCAGCTAATTGGATGTTGTCCACCCACATTAGAAAGACCATCTGCGTTACTCAGTTTCCCCCTTTAAATCTACTGGAAATACCGAGAATAGTAATAGAACAAATAACTGGGCACACCGTGACCCAATCAGGATAACACATAAAACTAATCATTACAAGTGAGAATTGTTTCTACCTGGGGATTGGCTAACCTCCATCTCAGAGTAGACACCTGGTCAGGATTTTTAGTCCCACTAAACAAGTGTACTTTTGGATGTTTATTCAAAGCTTCGTTCAAACAAGCTTCACATTCTTGAAAATTAAAAAAAAAAAATCGCTCCACGCTCATCAGTCCCTTTGTTCTCAAAGCGCGAAGCCCAGATAGCTATGTGCTGGTCAAGGTTAGCAGTGGCTCGCTGCCTTTCACAATCACTTGTCTAACCCACTTCCCAAACCAAGAACATCAGCAAAAGCCAAGTCCTCCTCTCATCAGTTCAGAATTCTGTTTGCCGTTTTTGCCTTTCCTATTGTTTCTCCTCAAGGACCAGACTCGGCAAACTTAAGAGAAAGGAGAACGAGAGCACTTCAAATGTATTTTTAATTAGAGGACTTTTATCTGATCCAACACACTGTAAAACTCCAAGCTCTGACGGTGCCCTAGTTCCCATTTAATCTTCATTTCTCCGTCTCTCGTCAGCTGTGTGTGCAGATGCTAAAATCGTGTTTGTTTACCACGGGGCCGGGAAGATTTATGGTTGGGTGCCTGTTGGGCTGCCTTCCCTGCTCTCTTGGCATGGCTCCTGAGCTTCACAGCACGGGGGACTCTTAAACTCGCTTAATGGGGGAGTTGGTCCCACATGTTCCCTGTAGTTGTCATCTGGTGATTTTTCAGCTTATGCTTTGGTTGAAGTTAAGGTAATTACAAAGTTATTATTTGTCATTTTCATTGTCTTAGGGGTCAGAAAGACATCTGTCGAAAGTTAGCATCATCTGTCATTTACGGCAGCCTGTGGTCAGCACCTGAGTGAACGTGAAAAATGAGGGACGGAAATTGGTGCAGTGTCTATGGAGAACAGAGAGGAGGTTCCTTAGGAAAAAAATGTTACCCTATGATCCTGCAGTTCCACTTCTGGGCATATATCTGGAGAAGATTCTAACTTGCAAAAGTACATGCATCTCAGGGTTCATGATAGCACTGTTTACGATAGCCGAGACATGGAAGCAACCTAAGTGTCCACTGACAGATGAATGGGTAAAGAAGAAGTGGTACATGTATACAGTGGAATATTGCTCAGCCACAAAAATGAATGAAATAATGCCATTTACAGCAACATAGATGGACCCAAAGATTATCATTCTAAGTGAAATAAGTCAAAGAATGACAAATTCCACGTGATATCACTTATATTTGGGATCTTAAGAAAATACAAATTAGTTTATTTATGAAACAGAAATGGATTTACAGACACAGAAAACAAACTTATGGTTTACCAAAGTAGATAGCTAGAGGTGAGAGAGGTGTTCCCCTCCCCGCCCCCAGTGGCTAGTGGTAATAAAAGTGTGGCAAACCCATAAAAAATGAGGGAAGGAGCTGGGTGTCTATGCAGGATAGCTCTGTATGTGTGTGTGTGTGTGTGTGTGTGTGCACATGCATGTGCACAAGTATGCACACATACAAAAAACCCGACCTCACTGTGAAGTTTCACGAAGCCTGTGCCTCCTTGCAGCACTCGCAGTGATGAACTAGAAGGGAACATGGGATGCTGTTGCTCAGGGTAGTCCCAGGGTTTTCAAGATGCTAAAGTGGAGAAAAGTAACGGAGTCAAATGAAATATTCAGAATCCTTTCTGCTGTGCTATTTTATTCCCTAACATGCTGCACTTAATTTTCTTTGCAAAATCAAAATGAGATGCTGTATTACCTATCCAGTGAAGAAAAATGTGGTATATACGATCAGTGCTGGCATTTTGAACCCACTGATACTTTAATGTTTATAAATCCAAAGACTTAGGTTGATTTTTCAGTTCAGAGTTAGAGAACTTCTTTAGGAAAGTTCAGATGGGAGTATTTTAGACATTTGGGGTCATGTGATCTCTATCTCCTAGACTCATCACTGGAGTTATGTCTGACTCTTTGCAACCCACTGGACTGTAGCCCACCAGTGTCTTCTGTCCATGGGATTCTCCAAGCAAGCATACTGGAATGGGTTACCACTTCCTCCTCCAGGGGATCTGCCCAACCCAGGGACTGAACCCGAGTCTCTTGCATCTCCTGTACTGGCAGGCAGGTTCTTTACCACTAGTGCCACCTGGGAAGCCCTTAATAAGTTTAGGGCATCTTATTCTCTTCTTGAACTTCCCTGGTGTCTCAGATGGTAAAGCATCTGTCTACAATGCGGGAGACCCGGGTTCCATTCCTGGGTCGGGAAGATCCCCTGGAGAAGGAAATGGCAATCCACTCCAGGACTATTGCCTGGAAAATCCCATGGACAGAGGAGCCTGGTGGGCTGCAGTCCATGGGGTCGCAAAGAGTCAAACACGACTGAGCGACTTCACTTCACTTCATTCTCTTCTTATATAGGGTTTCCCAGGTGACGTAGTTGTAAAGAACCCACCTGCCAATGCAGGAGACACAAGAGACATAGGTTTGATCCCTGTGTCAGGAAGATCCCCTGGAGGAGGAAATGGCAACATGCTCCAGTATTGCTACCTGGAAAATTCCATGGACAATGGAGCATGGCAGGCTCCAGTCCATAGAGCCTCAAAGAGTATGCGAGACACACACACACATACACACACACACTCTCTCTCTCGCTCACTCGCTCTCTCTCGCCTTTTATGCAGTTGTTCTACCAAAGAAGTTCTTAAAAAGAATAGGAAAACAGAACCAATCTGAACTTTCATAAGGAAATTAAACTAAAATCAAAGAGGCTTACTTGGATGTTTAAAAGTATGGGGAAGAATTAAGAAGTGTTAAAGTTTGCCAAAATTCAAGAATAAATTAAGTAAGGCCCACTTTTAGTGTATGGGTTTTTTTTTTTTTCCACTGAGAAATTAATTCTGAGAAACTTTCTCTTCCTCTAAGGGTAGAAAGCAGGGAGTTTGAGAGACTTATAGTAAGATGCAGTGTTCACTACCTGAACACCAGCCTTACATGTACATCAGGTCCAACCAGGCTTTTCAGGTATATGGTTGAAGGCTTATGCAGGCTAGTTGGAAGAGTTCCTTTCATGTGCTAATATATATCTGCTACTTTCTAAACACAGCTACTCATTTTAAAGGTTGTGGAGAGACTAAAAATGGTTGTGAAAGTAATCGCAATCCTTGTCCATTTGAAATAGGGGATAAATTGCTTCAGATAGGGTATACATTGATGCAATTTACATGAATCAGGAAAAAGATGAAATATGTCTATTTGGGCATCTAAAAAGCTCTGTGAAGCTATTGCCTTTAATATTGATTAACTTTAGTAGTAACCTAAAATGACAAAAATGTAATGACTTACTATTATAAGTCTTAGCTATATCTGTTTTCTTTCAGATAGTGTTCCAGTAAATTATATACATAGATATGAGTTAATATATATGAGTTATATACATGCAAGTGTTAATATAAATGTAAGTAAAAATATGGTTATTCTAACTGCTAAGTGAGAGACTTTTGCTGCATTTAGCATTTGATACAAGCAATTGATGGCTGCAAGACCAATAGTTGGTATAAACATCATACATTTGTGTTAATTTCATAAAATTAAAAATAATAAAATGTAGAAAGTCCTGACATTTTAGAATATGAACAATGTATATGAATTTCAAGGGTGTGTTAAATACTTTTTCATGTAATAAATTAGAATAATAAAATTACTTTTAAAGTTGTATATTTAAATTATAGTTTGAAATAGTGGCAGATTTTATTTTATTGGACTCCAGAATCACTGTGGACAGTGACTGAAGCCATGAAATTAAAAGACGTTTGCTGCTTGGAAAAAAATCTATGACAAAACTAAACAGAGTTTTAAAAAGCAGAGATACACTTTGCCAACAAAGGTCCATCTAGTCAAAGCTATGGTTTCTCCAGTAGTCATGTACGGATGTGAGAGTTGGGCTATAAAGAAAACTGAACACCAAAGACTTGATGCTTTTGAACTGTGGTGTTGGAGAAGACTCTTGAGAGTCGCTTGGACTGCAAGGAGATCCAACCAGTCCATCCTAAAGGAAGTCAGTCTTGAATATTCATTAGATGGACTGATGCTGAAGCTGAAGCTCCAATACTTAGGCCACCTGATGTGAAGAGCCAGCTCATTGGAAAAGTCCCTGATGCTGGAAAAGATTCAGTACAGGAGGAGAAGGGGGCAGCAGAAGATGAGATCTTTGGACGGCATCACCAACTCAATGGACATGAGTTTGAGCAAACTCTGGGAAATGGTGAAGGACAGGGAACCCTGGCATGCTGCAGTCCATGGGGTCACTAGGAGTCAGACATGACTGAGTAACTGAACAACAGCAACTTCATTTTAGGAGAAAAATAATACTCAAGTGGTTTAGGCCTTCTTCGCTATTGAGAATGATCAAGATGATCAACAAGTGTAAACATTCAAGAAAATGGTAAGTCAGAGCTATTCTCACTTCTTCCCTTACGAGCTAAACAGGGAGGAAGTCTTCATGGAGTCATGGGCAAAGTTGTTAGTTTACAGAGTTAAGGTTTGTTAGTTGTTAGTAAATGACGACTTACTGGTTACAAGTTGTTAGTTAACTAACAACTTGTTAATAACTAACGACTTGCTAGTTACAAGTCATTAGTAACAAAGTTAGTTACAAGTTGTTAGTTTACAAATATTTAATGATTATTAAAAAGCTTTTCTAACACAGAAGTTGCATTGTTGACCCATTTCAGTGTAAATACTTTATTTGAAACAATTATCAGTGAAAACTCCTAAAGCCCATTAGTTTATGGATTGACAATTAATTTGATAAATAATGATTATTTTCTTAATGCCCATTGTGTACACTGTATTGTACTAAGAGCTGTTAGAGGTCAGCAGTAAAATTTATGTTCGGATACCATTTTATCAATAGGATCTGGGCCTTATTGATCTTTGCATCTCCCATAATGGTGGAACAGTCTTAGGAAATAACTAGCAATAGTTATCAGCATTACTATTTATTGAATGCATGGAATCTACTGGGAACACATCATGTATAGATAAAAAAGAAATATGCCTAAGGTGCAATATTAAAATGATCTACAGACTCTGAAAATATAAATTGGGCTATATGACATATAGTGTATAATAAGATAACAGGAGATGGGTATCATGCTTATGCTCTGGTACCAAAGAACATGGTCAAAGTTTTTGATAATGCTTTATGTACTAAATTGTGAGCCTCACAAAGACCGTAGGAAAAATATGCTGCATATTTCCCCCAAAAGGAACAATATACACTACTCTTTAAAAATTTTATAGCGGATTTCAAATGTCCAGCCTAAAGGGCCATTTTTGCCCTTCATAGGTCTGTGTACAAGTATATACATTCTGGATTTGCGTGGCTTTAAGGGCACGTGTCTAAAAGGGGTGTGACAAACTAGTGGGGGTCTTGAAGTGATAAGCTGTGTGCACAGATATATCACACAGTGGATTTTCTGAGCATGAAAGATACAACTGATACTCTGTGTGTAATCTAAACCTCACTCTTCTTGGGGAAATGACCCTACGTTTACCCCTTTGTCATTATTAAGATAACTATTTCCCTTGCTTTCATTTTCTTTTTCATGGAAGGCTTCAAAAGCCCACATAAATAAAGATGTGTGTAACTGCAGACACTTGGAATGTCTAGACCACAAGAAGCCAGGTCATATTCTTTCATTTATATCCTCATGAAGGCTGCATGTCCTGAAATATGAAGAGCAGGCAGAGTTGTGTCAGTGGCAAGATTAGTGACTCAGATATGAAGATACTGGTGTTCCAGTGTTAGTTTTGCAGCTAGTCACCTTTGGACATTGAGAAAATCCCTTAAATTCTCTGAGCTTCAGTTATGTAATTGAGAAAATTAAATTTTTGCTAGTCTCATATCGTGGTTTCTAATACCAATCTCCAATGAAAGGAGCCAGTGCTACTGAGAAAAACTTCGATATCAGGACTGAGGTAGGAAATAGTGCCAGAAAGTCAGAAAGACCTAAAAAGGTGATATGCCACAGAAGTCAACTGGAAACACTCCCAGTGACCAAAAGTAGAGCAATTAGAGCCACAAAATATATAATACGGTATAGGACTATGACTCAAAGCGTAACCCAAAGGTTATACTGTCCATAAATTTGTATGATATAAATGAATAATTGAATAAATAAATTGGGAATAAAAAACAAATCATGCATATAGAAGAATTCTAAATGATTTGTATGAATTCTCCACCCTCAAGGAGGTGAGACCTAACTCCTCACCCCTTATATGCAGGATACACTTTGTAACTTGCTTCCAAAGATTACACTATGAAAAGTGGAATATAAACGTAACTTTCGAGTGGAGAAACATTCCAGACACTACTAGTTATGATCAAGGTTAAGATTATTATGGATGAGTCATGTGGGTACCCTTGATATGATGTGATGTGAGGGCACTTTACCTTGTCGTCTTCCAAAATCTCTTGAGAGAAACCCAAATTGAGAGACATACTACAAAACGCCTTAGCCAGTATTCCTCGAAACTATCAGGGTCATGAAAAAGGAGAAACTGTCATAATCAAGAAGAGCACGAGGCAGCATAAATAAGGATAATGTGGTATATTAAGTGGGATCTTGGGACAGAAGAAGGAGGTTGGGGAAACATTAATGCAATTAAAAGAAAAAAAGGAGCTTAGTGAAGAAATGAGTATTGGTTCATTATTTGTGAAAATGGACTATAGTAAGATGTTAGCAATAGGGTAAGGTTAAGTGCAGGGTATAGGGGAACTCTGTAGACTATTATTGAATCTTTTCTGTAAATACAACACTATCTAAAATAAAACACTGTATTTACATGGAGAAATGACATGGTCGTATTCGGTGCTATGTAATAGGTTTCTGTTGTTCTATGACTATAACGCCTGGGGTTGAAGTATTGTTTCTTTTGTCAGTTTGGGCCAGGAGAAACCTGCCTGTAGTAGCTTAGTTTATTATAGAGGGTACTGAGCCCTCCTTCTGTCCCTTTCTACCCATACCTACTTTCCTAGCTCCCAACACAGAATTCTCAATACATGTTGATAACATGGAAATAGAAGATCGTGACTTTCTCTTCCCTGATAAACAAGTAGAAAGAAATCCTTATTCAGGAATGAAAACCAGCCGTTTTTTTTTTTTTTTTTGAAGTAGTCTTTTAATTCATAAGAAATCCAAAAACAAACAAGTGCAAAATTTAAAAATAAATATGCATACACTCAAGGAGATCCAACCAGTCCATCCTAAAGGAAATCAATCCTGAATGTTCATTGGAAGGACTGATGTTGAAGCTGAAACTCCAATATTTTGGCCGCTTGATGTGAAGAGCTGACTCATTTGAAAAGACCCTGATGCTGGGAAAGATTGAAGGCAGTAGGAGAAGGGGACAACAGAGGATGAAATTGTTGGATGACGTCACTGACTTAATGGACATGAGTTTGGGTAAAGTTCGGGAGTTGGTGATGGACAGGGAGGCCTGGCGTGCCACAGTCCCTGGGGTCACAAAGAGTCGGACACGACTGAGTGACTGAACTGAACTGAGCTAATACGCCCACATATATGTCTATTAAAATCTTTGCATGACAATAGGTGCTTATCAATACTCTATAATTCTTACTAATTTGCAGTGTCAAAAATTGAGCAAATTTATTCATCATTGTTGCCCATACCTTGGCACTTAAGTAGCTAAGCCCAGAAAACTGTCCTTTGTAAGCTGTAAATTTTCTGCAGGTCCTGGTGCCAGGGTTATTTACTTTAAGGGTTAAATGAGGCTATGTCTGTGGTCTCAGGAAGGAATCAGCCTGCTTCCTTAAAGGCAAAAATTCAAGAAGGGCAAAGGGCTTTTTAGACACCTTCAAGAAAACTCAGATAACAAATTAAAAATGATATAGTATGAATCTCCCTTTACGTTCCCAAATGATTATGGGGATTTTAGAGGCAATATATTTATAATATTTTTCATATTTTTTCCTTTTTTTTGGGGGGGCCATATCACATGGCCGTGGTATCTTAGTTCCCAGACCAGGGATTGAACCTGACCCCTGCAGTGAAAGTACCAAGTCCTAACAACTGGACCACTAGGAAATTCCCTAGAAGTATAACTTTGACCTTGGAAATATGTTAGCATTTTTGACTCTATGGTGGCTTTGCTTCATGATGTTCCATTGTGCTGTCTTTCCCCACCATCTTTATCCACATGGGTCTCTACTCTGTCTAGTCAAGACATTATTAGTCAAACCCCCTCTTCTCTCTTGAAGTGTTGTGTGGATGAGTGAGGAACCATCAGGAGCCTTGCGAGAGATATGATCTTTTTAAATGCAAGGATAAGCTGAGCACTGAAGAACTGATGTTTTGAACTGTGGTGTTGGAGATTACTCTGGAGAGTCCCTTGGGCAGCAAGGAGCTCAAACCAGTCCATCCTAAAGGAAATCAGTCCTGAATGTTCATTGGAAGGACTGATGCTGAAGCTGAAACTCCAATACTTTGGCCACCTGATGCAAGGAACTAACTCGGTGGAAAAGACCCTGATCCTGGGAAAAATTGAAGGCAGGAGGAGAAGGGGATGACAGAGGATGAGATGGTTGGATGGCATCACTGACTTGAAGGACATGAGTTTGAGTAAGCTCCAGGAGTTGGTGATGTACAGGGAAGCCTGGCATGCTGCAGTCCATGGGGTCACAAAGAGTCAGACATGACTGAGTGACTGAACTGAACTGAACTGAACTGATATTGTTAAAGTCATCACCACCTGGTTGGCAAAAGGCAAAATCTCAGAGCAGCAACCATATTTGGCAGACCTGTCAGAGAAATTGAGGTATTACTTCCAGTGAAGCAGGCGCTTGATTTAACTATGAAATGAGAGCAAGAAAAGGAGGAAAAAGGGAAGCATTTCCCAACTGATTTTGAAAGCAATACTATATTATGTTGGAAAGATAAAAACGATGTTTAAGGTACATATTCTATTATTTGATTACTCTTTCTATCCTGAGATTTCCTGTAATCAAATTTTTTGTTTGTTTTGAGTTAATACTTTTCTTTGGCAAATTTGTTAAATCATATTAAACTGATGCAGAATTGCTGGCAAATGGAATAATTTTAGCTCTAATTTACTTCATATTACCTTATGTTTTGGCTTTGCTTTAAAACATTTATATATATGTTTGTTAAATGGTACCAAAAGCTCCAAACTATTTAAAAGAATAAACTTTTTTAAGAAGTATAAAATGCTTTTGAAACTTCTATTACTAATCTTAATTTCAGTTTGTTGCTGTGAATTATTTAAACTTCAGAGATTTTCACTTTGGCCCTCTCATCTAAACTGTTGTATGTTGTAACACATAATAAAATTGGATCAATTTGAAAATACCCTAAAAGTCAACCCTTTAAATTCTTCAAACTCACCTTGTCCCAAAGTATTTGTATCTGCTTGTTTTGCATGCGTGTGTGTATCTGATTGTTTTGTGCGCTAATGACTTATCCAGAAAAGTTTTACTTCAACTGAGACTTTTAAAGGATGGAGTTTTCATCCTTTTTCCTGCTTGAGAACCCATCCTGCCTGAGGTCCTCACTTGATTTCCACAAACTGTATGTGTTAGTCAAAGAAAGTGTTAAAGCAACAGCTGGGTTTCTAAAGATGAAGCCTTGAGGGATCGTAACAATAGAAAGAAGATCTTAGTGATCACCTGTCTCTTCACTTTAGGCTTCCCCGGTGGCTCAGACGGTAAAGAATCCACCTGCAACACGGGAGACCTGGGTTTGATCCCTGGGTTGGGAAGATCCCCTGGAGGAGGGCATGTCCACCCATTGTAGTATTCTTGCCTGGAGAAGCTTCATGGACAGAGGAGTCTGGCGGGCTGCAGTCCACGGGGTTGAAAAGAGCTGGACACAACTGAGCAACTTAGCACGCACACCTCTTCATTTTACTGGCTAGAAAAGTGAGGCTCAAAAAACCCCCAAAGCAAAAAGACTTCTCCAGCAAGTCTACTGGAAGCAGTCAGGCCAGTCGGCACCCAGGTTTCCCCAAAACACACCTCGTGTGCTGTCGGTGCATCTCACAAACCCTGTGTGTGGGGGCCGTCCCCAGGGTCTTCCTTAGCGTTCAGGCTCATCACACTGGGCCACTGTTTATAGGCTCCCTGTCAAGGGAAGGTCTCTCTCAGAAAATAAGACCTCTCTCTGGAGCCTCTTATAATTTGATATGCATGTTCACAGCAGCATCATTTTTAATAGCCAAAATACAACATTTAGAAACAGCACAAATGTCTGTAAATGGCCAAACTGATAAACTGTGGTACGTCCATGCAAAAGAATGTGACTGAGTCATAAAAAGGAACAAAGGACTAGTACATGCTCTAACATGGATGAACTTTGGAAACAATTAGGTGTAAGACGTCAGAAAAGATATGATTCCATTTATACGAAATGTGCGGGATAGGGAAGTCCATAGAGACAGAATGGAGTCTCTCTATTTTCTTTTTAGTTAATTTCTATTGGAGTATAGATTCTTTACACTGCTGTGTCAGTTTCTGCTGTACAACAAAGTGAATCAGCAATGTGTGTATATATATATATATACAGTCCTCCCTGGTGGCTCAGAGGGTAAAGCATCTGCCTGCAATGCAGGAGACCTGGGTTCAATCCCTGGGTCGGGAAGATCCCCTGGAGAAGGAAATAGCAACCCACTCCAGTATTCTTGCCTGGAGAATCTCATGGACGGAGGAGCCTGGTGGGCTACAGTCCACGGGGTTGCAAAGAGTCGGACATGACTGAGTGACTTCACTCAGTCATATATACAATATTCCCTCACTTTTTGATTCCCTTCCCATTTAGGTCCCCGCAAAGCACTGAGTAGAGTTCCACGTGCTGTACAGTAGGTTCTCGTTTGCTGTCTATTTTGTATTGATATATAGTATCGATAGTGAATATATATTTCAATCCCAATCTCCTGGTTCATCCCCACCCCTTTTCTTCCTTAGTGTCCACACATTTGTTGTCTCTGGAGTCTTTGAATGGAGTAAGAAGTTCTGTTATTTAATATTAGGAAACTCAAATGAATTTGAGTTCATTTAAGTTGACCTCCCAACCTGGAGGAGATCTTGCAAAGTCTTAAGTGTGGTTTCTGCCCCCCCAGGCATTTGTATGGAGCTGCTCTCATGGGACTACTTCAGTTTTTAGCAAAACCCTTTCATCTTCAAGGGAGGAGCCGAAACAGGAGAGAAATCTTCAAAGCACATGCCTATCAGACCGTTGTGTTCAATTATGTCCTGTCCTCACTTGGCCCGTTGAAAGAAATAGGTCAGAAAATATGGAGTTCAAAATCTGCCTCTCTTACTTTGTGAGACACGAAAGACTGAAGCCTCACTGCTCTCTTTGCTCCATTTTACCTTTAAGGAGACTAAGGTCCAGTTGAGGTCACTTTTATACATCTCTGCAGTTGTGAGGAAAGTTTCTCTTTACTTTTTACTTTACTTTAAAAAGATGAGTTTTTAATCTCTGAGATTAGACTATAAGAAATATTGGTGTCTTAGAAAAACTTATTTTTAAAGGATATCATCAAACTGCTCTAATTGAGACTACATTGATCATTAAAATCTGGGTTTTAAAAACAAAGAATCTACGGATATAGGGGTGTTCTCTTATGGCTGTGTCCCCAGATGTGATTTGCTCAAATTACTCAGAGAACCTCTATCTTCTTTTGTTAATTCTCCATGTGTTGCCCTCCCAGAGCAGAGAGCTTGATCAAAGAGGATGGGGCTTTTCTTTATGGAGAAAAACTATATGTAGTTAGGAATATAAATGCAGTTTCAATTCCCTTCTAAAGCCTGCCCATCAGCAGCAAAATGTCATTTATTGAAGTTCATAGGAAGCAAATTAGAGCTGAGAACTTTTGAGATCTATAGTAATATATTCAGTTCTTGTTTACATGTGGTAAACTTAGAAGACTTTGATAACCAATAGGAGATAATTCTATTAGAAGCATAATGCTAATTTTGTACCAGCATATTTTATCCAGCAACTTTTGTCTTTCTTTCCCATAGGCGGCATTTCCTGGAGTTACTCCAATACTGCCAAGTATCCTCTCCTCAAGCATCATGCAACTTTATGCCCAGGGTACCAACTACCTTCCCAGCTGTTTAGCAATACAGTGTTTTATAGTAGTTGTGAGAGTGTACCCTGTGATCCTGTGTGCATGCTGAACGGGCATCTTTATCACATTTTAAGTGGAATAAAGATTAGAGAATGTTGATTTGCATAGCAGGATGACTCCCAGAAAAAGCAGCAAAATATACCCGTCATTGGTATGAATCTTAAGCTTATCGACTATGAATATCAGACCCTTACCTTAACTTAGTAAAGGCATCATCATTGGCATTGATGTTAATAGCACAGGGTTAAAGAAAAATTAAATCTTGACCATCACTGTAACCATAAGTGTACGCCCACATATTCCTGTAGGGAGAATAACATTTTGGAAATACTTTATCAGTTAGCAATTCATGCTTTTCTTTCTTCTGTTGTATGTCCTCACCATTAAAGCTAGATCATGAAGGCTATGGTCCCAGGGAAATAAATAAATATTTTTTAAAGGGCTACCATTACAGAAAATGAAAATATGACAGAACTAGAGGTCTGGGCACAGCAAGGGGGAGATAGAGCTTTTTGGTGAAGGGGGAAATGGGGAAAGACAGCGCAAGAAGTAAGCAGACAGAGGAGTTCTCTGACTTCCCTCTGAGATCAAAATTCCTCTGGAGAAAAGAGGGTAGAACATCCAGGTTGTCCTGAGAGAGGCCCCATGGATGATTGTACTTCTGTCTCTTCAGGGTATGTGGAAGAGAAAGTAAGATGAAATCAATCATGTTCTATAAAGAAAGGGTTATCATCATCGTCATTGATCTACATTCTTATATTTATGTGAGTTTAAACTCCCTACCTTCCTACAGTTAATAAAGACAAGAGAAAAAAAAAAACATAGCTAATGGCTTTAGGCTAATGTCTCATTTAGGTATTAGCAACAACTCTTTAGTTCATTTCATAGACAATTTAAAAAATACGTATCCATTTTCCTCCTTAAAAACTATTCAGGTACTTACAAATGAAGGAGATATGGCAGATTAATAAACAACAAAACTGAAACTTTTAACTTCATGATACGATATTTTTAGTTACTTTTCTCTTTATCTTGTGGAAGTGTTTGTGAAGTGCTTGCCGTCTTTCAAAGTTCTAATGAACATGTGAACTGAAAGCTAAGTATATATATATATAAGTACTTTAAAATGAATATACCTCTTATGGAGAGAAGCCAAGGGAGGGAGTCCACAAGGGGATGTCTTTAGAGCCCGAGACTCTGCCGAAGGGGGAGGCTGACATTTTGTTGATGCTTTGATGTCTGTTCATCACCTGGTTGACTTGGCACTACCCCACATTGGGGAAGGAGTAGCCAGGAGGTGGTGGGGGGAGGCTTGGGGAAACATGGGGGCTCTGGTGGGTGATGGGGCAGGCACTGGCAAGTGGGAGGGTATAAGAGAGTTCAGACACCCCTCAGCAAGTCACTGGTCTCATCACTTCATCCGCCTGCTAGAGGGGTGGGGAGGGATACTTTGAATCAGTTATGACAATAATGGTTTTTTAAAAGAGAAGTATGATTATATTATAACCAAACATAATTGGAGGTTATGAAATCAGCCTCTATTTTCTCGAAGAAAACCTTTTATTCTTCAAGAAGCGGGGTGAGAGGTCAGCAGAGGAGAGTTGAGAGCAATTAGTGGAAAAACAAACCATTTCCTTGTTTCATGAACTGAATCCCATTGCTATTTGAAAGCTGCTGTACTTATTGACAAGGTTAAACCTTTGTCCGTGAGTCTTTGTTCACTGTTAATTGACTAAGAAAAAACATGCTTTCATAGGAGTGTCCATTAAACTCCAACCCAACTCATGCTTCATTTTATATTCCTCTTAGTGGGAGCTGAAATTAGGAAGGTTTCCTGGGAAGCCATACAAAAACCTAAACTCAAACCAGAATAAAAATTTCACCATCAAATTCTAAGTGATAGCTTCAACTGGATGTTCTGTCCATGTAGCTGTGCAACAGACTAGCCCTGTAATAATTCTCTCAGGCAGTGGACATAAAAAAGGAAACAAAACAAAACAAAACAAACACCCTCTATAATTTAATTTCCTCCTGCCTCTCGCCCTTTCCTGTGCTCAATGAATAAGTGAATTAAGTATACAAAAATCCTCATCACAGTTTCCTCCCCGCCCTCTGAACACAGATTTGGCTACTCTCAGAAATAATTGCCTTCTTCCTTTTACATGCATCAATAAACCAAGCTGCTGTGAACTGACATTGGTGAGAGAGGAGGAAAACTTAAGGTTCAGAGGTTTAAAAAAAAAGAGCAATGAAATGTCGCTGCTTATATAAGCTTTAAAGAGACATTACCTGAGCTGCATATTTGGCAAGCTAGTCTTAGCAAGAAGGGCTTTGCAAACTGAACCTATTATGATGTATTGTAACTTCCCAGACCAAGAACATTGGCCCCTGACTGATATTCTTTGATGTCTGAAGGACTTTGCTTAAAGGCTGCAGCCTAAGAGTGACCGTTCAGGTGCAGAAAGGAGAGACTCTTTGGCTTGTCAAGGGCGTTGATCATCAAGGCTTTTTTCCTGTTTCAGTGTGGATGCCGTAGAAACATTCAGTTAATTCTAGGGGAAATTCAGCTACTTTTTAGTCCAGATAAATATGACCTTAATGTTTTCACTCAGAAGAAATAAAGGAAGGAAGAAGGAAGGAAAGAGCACTGGCTTAACATCCAGTATGTCCTTGGCAAAACCGAATAAAGGACTTTTCAAAACTCCATCACCCTTCTATGCTCTTTTGGTTTAACTCAGATCAGTAAGTGTTAGGAGGTGTGTTAGCTGCTAAGAGGAACAAAATAAGGAACATGGAGCATAGGGTGTAATTGCTGTTTCTATTCAGATACGAGGCGACCCGAAGAGTGACTGGACAGAAAATACTGACGTCCAAAGATGAATTCTAGATGGACCTCATGTGAATTGGGAAGAGGACTGATTTCAAAAGCTTTCAGTATTAGATCCAGGAACAGAAAAAAAAAAAAAAAAACATTAGTGGAAAAAAGGCAAAATTAAGGTAAAACATGAAAGTGAAAGTCGCTCAGTTGTGTCTGACCCTTTGCTACCCCATGGACTATACAGTCCATGGAATTCTCAGGCCAGAATATTTGGAGTGGGGAGCCTCTCCCTTCTCCAGGGGACCTTCCCATCCCAGGGATGGAACCCAGGTCTTGCACATAGCAGGCGGATTCTTCACCAGCTGAGCCACAAGGGAAAACCTGGGGCTTAGTTAGTGCATTAGAGGTGTTCTTCAGTCGTGTGCCCAACTCTTTGCGACCCCATGGACTGCAGCATGCCAGGCTTCCCGGTCCTTCACTATTTACCGCATTAGTGTTTGGTCTGCAGTTTTGACAATTGTACCACAGGGATGTAGGGGGGAGGCTGTACAGGGACTCTCTATACTATCTTTGCGACTTTCCTACAAATCTAAAATTATCACCAGTAAAATGTTTATTCCAAGTATTCCAAATAAATACCCCATGAAAAAAATAAAAGCCTCCAGACATGGTTCTACAGTCTCCTTCCATGTTGAAGCTCCAGGCGCTCTGAAATCCTGTCTTGAAATGATGATGCTTAGGGATCTGTTGCATGTGTGTGTTAGTCGCTCAGTCGTGTCCGACTCCTTGTGACCAGGCTTCTCTGTCCATGGGATTCTCCAGGCAAGAATACTGGAGTGGGTTACCATTTCCTTCTCCAGGAAGGGATCTGTTAGATCCTTAAGTGAGTGGGCTAGGCAGAAAGCCTTGACCTTTTATTTTGCTTGAAAATGAGAGAAGGAAATCCATGTCAGTCTAATGATGTGCATCAGAAGCCTGCCTCCTGCAGTGGGGATGGCTAGAGACTAGATTGTTTGTCAGTGGAGACTTTGTCCCTGGGACTGGATCCTGAGACCATCATCTTCCAGCTGGTGCGGCAGAGATACTGGAAAGATGGAATTCTGGGAGCCAGCCTGCTGGAGTTCTAGGGGCAGGGGAGCCTTTGGGTTTGGACACTAAGGAGACCAGGGCAGGTCGCCCAAAGAGGCTTTCAGAACATACACACCGAGGAAACCAGAATTGAAAGAGACACATGTACCCCAATGTTCATCGCAGCACTGTTTATAATAGCCAGGACTTGGAAACAACCTAGATGTCCATCAACAGATGAATGGATAAGAAAGCTGTGGTACATATACACAATGGAGTATTACTCAGCTGTTAAAAAGAATTCATTTGAACCAGTTCTGATGAGATGGATGAAACTGGAGCCGATTATACAGAGTGAAGTAAGCCAGAAAGAAAAACACCAATACAGTATACTAACACATATATATGGAATTTAGAAAGATGGCAATGATGACCCTGTATGCAAGACAGGAAAAAAGATACAGCTGTGTATAACGGACTTTTGGACTCAGAGGGAGAGGGAGAGGGTGGGATGATTTGGGAGAATGGCATTCTATCATGTATACTATCATGTAAGAATTGAATCGCCAGTCTATGTCTGACACAGGATACAGCATGCTTGGGGCTGGTGCATGGGGATGACCCACAGAGATGTTATGGGGAGGGAGGTGGGAGGGGGGTTCATGTTTGGGAACACATGTAAGAATTAAAGATTTTAAAATTAAAAAAAAAATGTGAAAAAAAATTAAAGCAAATAAAGGTGACAAGTGGAAAAAAAAAAAAGAATAAAGTGAAAGTGAAAGTCACTCAGTCATGTCCGACTCTTTGTGACCCCATGAACTGTACAGTCCATGGAATGCTCCAGACCAGAATACAGAAGTGGCTAGCCTTTCAAGAGATGCCTGGAGTAACAGGCAAATTTGCCCTTGGAGTACAAAACGAAGCAGAGCAAAGGCTGACAGAGTTTTGCCAAAATGCACTGGTCATAGCAAACACCCTCTTCCAACAACACAAGACTCTACCTGGACATAGCCCGATGGTCAGTACCGACATCAGATTGATTATATTCTTTGCAGCCAAAGATGGAGAAGCTCTATAGAGTCAGCAAAAATAAGTCCAGGAACTGACTGTGGCTCAGATCATGAACTCCTTATTGCCAAATTCAGACTTAAATATTAAGAAAGTAGGGAAAACCACTCAACCATTCAAGTATGACCTAAATCAAATCCCTTCTGATTATACAGTGGAAGTGGCAAATAGATTCAAGGGATTAGATCTGATCGATAAGAGTGCCTGAAAAACTATGGACAGTGGTTCAGAACACTGTACAGGAGGCAGTGATCAAGACCATCCTCAAGAAAAAGTAATGCAAAAAGGCAAAATGGTTGTCTGAGGAGGCCTTACAAATAGCTGAGACAAGAAGAGAAGCTAAAGGCAAAGGAGAAAAGAAAAGATATGCTCATTTGAATGCAGAGTAGCAAATAGCAAGGATAAGATAAGAAAGCCTTCCTCAGTGGTCAATGTAAAGAAATAGAGGAAAACAACAGAATGGGAAAGACTAGAGACCTCTTCAAGAAAATTAGAAATACCAAGGGACTATTTCATGCAAAAATGGGCAAAATAGAGGCCAGAAATAGTATGGACCAAACAAAAGCAGAAGATATTAAGAAGAGGTGGTAAGAATACACAGAAGAACTATACAAAAAAGTTCTTCATGACCCAGATAACCACAATGGTGTGATCACTCACCTAGAGCCAGACATCCTTTAATGTAAAGTCAAGAGAGCCTTATGAAACATCAATATGAACAAAGATAGTGGAGGTGATGGAATTCCAGTTGAGCTATTTCTAATATGAAAAGATGATGCTGTGAAAGTGCTATATTCAGTATGCCAGCAAGTTTAGAAAACTAAGCAGTAGCCACAGGACTGGAAATGGTCAGTTTTCATTCCAATTCCAAATAAAGGCAATGCCAAAGAATGTTCAAACTACTGCACAATTGCACTCATCTAACATTCTAGCAAAGTGAAGCTCAAAATTCTCCAAGCTAGGCTTCAACAGCATGTGAACCGTGAACTTCCAGATGTTCAAGCTGGATTTAGAAAAGGCAGAGGAACTGGAGATCAAATTGCCAACATCCATTGGATCATCAAAAAAGCAAGAGAGTTCCACAAAAACATCTACGTCTGCTTTATTGGCTACGCCAAAGCCTTTGACTGTGTGGATCACAACAATCTGTGGAAAACTCTCCAAGAGATGGGAATACCAGACCACAAGACCTGCCTCCTGAGAAATTTGTATGCAGGACAAGAAGCAGCAATTAGAACTAGACATGGAACAGAAGAATGGTTCCAAATCAGGAAAGGAGTACGTCAAGGCTGTATATTATCACTCTGCTTATTTAACTTATATGCAGAGCACATCACGAGAAATGCCAGGCTGGATGAAGCACAAGCTGGAATCAAGATTGCCAGGAGAAATATCAATAACCTCAGATATGCAGATGACACCACCCTTATGGAAGAAAAGAAGAACAAAAGAGCCTCCTGATGAAAGTGAAGGAGGAGAGTGAAAAAGTTGGCTTGAAATTCAAAATTCAGAAAACGAAGATCATGGCATCTGGTCCCATCACTTCATGGGAAATAGATGGGGAAACAATGGAAACAGTGAGAGACCTTATTTTGGGGGGCTCCAAAATCACTTCAGATGGTGACTGCCACCATGAAATTAAAAGACTTGCTCCTTGGAAGGAACACTATGATCAACCTAGACAGCATATTAAAAAGCAGAGATATTACTTTGCCAAGGAAGGTCCATCTAGTTAAATCTATGGTTTTGCCAGTAGTCATGTATGGATGTGAGAGTTGGACTGTGAAGAAAGCTGAGCACTGAAGAATTGATGCTTTTGAACTGTGATGTTGGAGAAGACTCTTGAGAGTCCCTTGGACTGCAAGGAGATCCAACCAGTCCATCCTAAAGGAGATCAGTCCTGAATATTCCCTGGAAGGACTGATGCTGAAGCTGAAACTCCAATACTTTGCCTATCTGATGCAAAGAACTGACTCACTAGAAAAGACCCTGATGCTGGGAAAGATTGAAGGTGGGAGGAAAGGGGACGACAGAGGATGAGATGGTTGGATGGCAACACTGACTCAAAGGATATGAGTTTGAGTAAGCTCTGTGAGTTGATGATGGACAGGGAAGCCTGGCGTGCTGCAGTCCATTGGGGTTTCAAAGAGTCGGACACAACTGAGTAACTGAACTGAACTGAGCTGAACTACCCCTTCCCTTCTCCAGGGTATCTTCCCAACCAAGGGATCAAACCCAGGTCTCCAGTATTGCAGGTGGATTCTTTACCAGCTGAGCCAGTTTTCAGAATAAGAACTAGTTAAACAAGCTCTGCTCCCTGTGGTGGACGTGACCTCCTCAATGTCACCCACCTGCCATCCAGATGCTGAGACAGGCCAGCCTCCAGAGCAAGGCTTGCATTGTCTGGAGATAGAATGGACGATTACCCACACAAAGTGACCTGGGGAAAGGCATAAGGCCAGGCGGTTCAGAAGCACTGTTCTCTGAAAGCTGAAAAGGACTTGTAATTCTCATTACTCACTCTATTTAGTTAAGATAGATTCTAGAAAGCATCTTTTAAAATGCTGCCTCAATTGAACAGTATGTCAGCAAACACACCATCTATGTCCCATTAATAAGGCAAGATTAAGAAAGACAAAGAATCTCAAACCACTTTGCCTTCAGGGGGACTAGGAAAGGGAAAAACCTGAAGCAAGAGCATTCATGGCCTCGCTACCTTTCCCGAGTCCTACTTCTTCACTCCCTCTGACCTCAGGACATACCCAGCTCTCTTCCACTGCCAGTTTGGGATTAAGAACAGAGACTATTTGTGGTAAGGTCTAGCAGCAGAAAATTCCTGTGTGAGGTCTAAGTGTGTGATGCCAAATGAGACAGTGAGGATGGGCTCAGACCTCTGCATCCCTCTTTCCAAAAATGGATCTTATTTTTTTTGCGTGGCACTTTTCTCTCCAACTACCACACAGACAAGAAACAGTAACAGAGTACAATGAGACTTGGAGTCTAATTCAGGGTGGATGTCGTTGTTTTCTTCCTGAGTCGTCCTCACCGTCTGTCAGGGAAGGAAAGACCTTCAACTTCAAGACAGGGTCTGAAAGTGGTTAATTAGAATACATGTATGTCTAATTAAAAATGAGAATGGCTCCTAATTATCGATTTCATTAGCGTTAATTTTATTTCAAGTGGATAACCATAGATTATTGAATAGATTAAAGTGCATCTTAAGGTCAATTCATAAAGATATTTTTTTTCTTGCACAAAAGCACAGAGAAGACTCACTATTAAGGACCCAAGCTATTCAGGGCTCCCATTTAAAGTTAAAATATCCTACCTGCATGAAATAAATGTAAAATCCCAATACCTTTCCCAAGGGCAGAATATTGATATTTTCCTCTCTTAGAAAGACATGCTCCCCTCGGGAGTGCTTTACAAATGTTACCTAAATTAGCTAGCTTCATAATGAAGCTGACAGTCAGCATTGATCACCCTGAACAGTTACTATAAGTAGCAATGACAATTTTGATCTTCTCCTATAGTTTTCCCATGGAGTGACAGCATTGCCCTCTACCTCAAATGTGAAAATACCAATAAATAATCAACCAGCTATCAACAGCCTTCCAAAAAGAAAAGGGATAAAACTGGTCTCAATTTCGATCTAGCTAGTAGTTATGATGATATGTATTATATGTAAAAAGTCACTGTGTGGTAAATTAAGTTGTATGTGGCTTAATATAACTGTGTTATATTTTACAAATGTGAAGGCCCAGTAAGAATGTAAGAGCACAAGGGGTGCAGAGAAACTAGAGCATTTTTTTAAGAGTTTAAATTTAAATATGTCCATCTTGTTTACTGAATTTCAAAATACTGATATATTGATTTCTTTTACTTTATATAATAACTATTGGTGGAACATGTGAATTCCATAGGTTCCTGAAATATGAATATGTTCTCTGCTTTATCTTTAGCCCTTCATTTGATAATTTTTCCTGAATCTTTGACATTGTGTTCCTTTACTACCCTGTATATTCACCAGTTATATCATATATCACACTATGTTGCAATAACTGAAATTGTTCTATATCTCTTCAACTAGACTACAAAAGAAGGGATGATGGATTTTTTTTTGCTCTGATATCTAGCACAAGGCCTGGAATGTAAGGAATGCTTGGTTTTCATAACTGTTTTAAAAAATTAGTTTTATGAAGGTAGAATTTACATATCATTAAAAGATCACCAATTTTAAGAGTTCAGTTCAGTTCAGTCACTCAGTTATGTCCGACTCTTTGCAACCCCATGGACTGCCGCAAGCCAGGCTTCCCTGTCCTTCACCTGGAGGTTTACTCAAAACTCCCGGAGTAAACTCCTGGAGTTTACTCAAACTCATGTCCATAGAGTTGGTGATGCCATCCAACCATCTCATCCTCTTTCATCCCCTTCTCCTCCTGCCTTAAATCTTTCTCAGCATCAGGGTCTTTTCCAATGAGTTGGCTCTTCACATCAGGTCGCCAAAGTATTGGAGCTTTAGCTTCAGCATCAGCCTTCCAGTGAATATTCAGGACTGATCTCCTTTAGGATGGACGGTTTTGATCTCCTTGCCATCCAGAGGACTCTCAAAAGTCTTCTCCAACACCACAGTTCAAAAGCATCAATTCATTTGCGCTCAGCCTTCACAGTCCAACTCTCACATCCATACATGACCACAGGAAAAACCATACCCTTGACTAGACAGACCTTAGTCGGCAAAGTAATGTCTCTGCTTTTGAATATGCTATCTAGGTTGGTCATAACTTTTCTTCCAAGGAGTAAGCGTCTTTTAATTTCATGGCTGCAGTCACCATCTGCAGTGATTTTGGAGCCCCCAAAAATAAAGTCTGACACTGTTTCCACTGCTTCCCCATCTATTTGCCATGAAGTGATGGGACCGGCTGCCATGATCTTCGTTTTCTGAATGTTGAGCTCTAAGCCAACTCTTTCACTTTCCACTTTCACTTTCATCAAGAGGCTTTTTAGTTCCTCTTCACTTTCTGCAATAAGGGTGGTATCATCTGCATATCTGAGGTTATTGATATTTCTCCCGGCAATCTTGATTCCAGCTTGTGCTTCTTCCAGCCCAGCATTTCTCATGAAACTTCTCTGCATAGAAGTTAAATAAGCAGGGTGACAATACACAGCCTTGACCTTTTCCTATCTGAAATAATGGTGTAGCACTTTACAAATAGTGTAAGAATCTCTAAATAGAATGTCCTTTCCCACTTCTGTGCTTTGTGCTATTGTCCTGCATTTTATGTTTTTTAAACTTACAACAGTACATTTCAATTATACCTGCCCAAAGCAGACAGTTTTCTTTTAAAAATATTTTAAAATGAGAAAAATGTATGTTTATGCAGCTCATTTCTATTACTGGCATTCTGCATTGCTTTGTGTATATGATTCCATCTGAAAAACTTCCTTAACATTTCATGTAGAGGAACTCTATTAATAATGACATTTCTAAGCATTATGTGACTGAAAGTATTTAATTTTCTTTTTTTTTAGTATCTTCTGATGGGGTGATACTATATGTGATTTTTTAATTAATTTTTTTTCTTTTCTATTTATTTAAGTATAGTTGGTTAACAAAGGGAAGGATAAATTAGGCACTTGGGGTTAACATATACACACTATTATATTGTTATAATTATAGTTATAGTTTTATCCATTATATAAAATGAATAAACACCAAGGATATAGTACAGGAAACTATATTCAATATCTTATAATAACATAACAGGAAAGAATGTGAAAAAAATATGTAAATTTCATATATGTATTTATCACTTTGCTGTATGCCTGAAACTAATACAACATTGTAAATCAACTCAAAATGTTTCATTTTCATCTTCAAAAAACATATTCCCTAGATATAAAGCTCTAGGTTGACAGGTTTATTTTTCCTTAAAAAATATTCTTAAATTTCCTCCATTTCCCTCGGCTTAAATAATTTCTTATGGGCAGTGCATCATTATTCTTACTTCTTAAACTCTATGTACCTGTGTGCTAAGTCGCTTGAGTCGTGTCCAGCTCTTTGTGGCCCTATGGACTGTAGCCACCAGGCTCCTCTGTCCATGGATTCTCCAGGCAAAAATACTGGAGTGGGTTGCCATGCCCTCCTCCAGGGGATCTTCCCGACCCGGGGATCAAACCTGTAGCTCCTATGGCACCTGCAGTGCTGAGCCACTGGGGAAGCCCATCTTAAACTTTATACATAATATATATTTTCTCCTCTGGTTTTAACATTTCTCTTTTTATTCCTGGCTTTGACAATTTCATTATGATATGCTCTGATGTTGTTTTCTGTATGTTTAGTCCTCATGGAATTTATGGAGTTTTTTGGATCTGTGAATTTATGGGGTTTTTTAAAAATCAAATTTGGAATATTTTTAACATTTATTTCTGTGCATATCTTTATCCATCTCCCCCCCTCCAGAAATCATATTACACATAGGTTAAATGTTTCGGCATTGTCCCACAGTCATTGATGCCTTTTCATTATTTAGCACTATTTTCTTTTCCTTCTCTGTTCCATTTTGTACAGTTTCTATTGCTATGTCTTCAGGTTTACCCATCTTTTCTTCTGTATTATTGAATCTGTCATAAAATACATCAAGTATATGATCTGCTATTAATCCTACTCAGTGTGTTTTTCACTTCGAATATTGTGTTTCCCATCTCCAGAAGTTTAATTTGGGCCTTTCTGTTTTGTATCATTTATGTCTGTCCCAATCATATTCACATGTTCTATTCTTGAACATGTTCAGCATATTTATGATAGCTTTTAATATCTGCATCTACTAAATTTATTACCTGTCATTTCTAAATCAGTTTATATTGATTGATTTTTCTACTGAATCATATTTTCCTACTTATTAGAACACCTAATAATTTTATGTTGGTTGTCAGTGTGATATTGTGATTCATAAGAATATATATTTATATATATTTCTCATATAAATTGTGGTCTTTGTCCACAATTTCTGACTCATAGCTCCCAGAACACTTGGAATTTCCTGAGTGACAAGAGCAATTGGAGCAGCTTTTTAAAAAATAATATTTGGTCCTTTGTTCTCAGTTCCTTAAAAAACTTCAGAGTCATAAATGTGAAATGTGTTACTTGTCACTCATAAGAAGATCCTTTCCACCATAACTGGGTTTATGTTGATGGGCTGACTTTTGGAAAGCACCTAAGGATGGGGACTGGTTGCCAGGGAAACCAACCTTAACTAGAGGGATGGAATATTTCTCTTCCCCCTGATCTCCAGGGAGAGGAGATGGGCTAGAGGATGAATCAGTCACCAGTGACTAATGATTTGATTAACCATGCTAACGTAATGTAGCCTCCATAGAGGCCCAGAGCACTTCCAGTTTAGGGAAGCAGGGTGCTTCCACATGCTGCCACGCAAGGACCCAAGCTCCACACTGACAGAAGTTCCTTTGGAACCTCTCCCAATGTGTCTTTTTCATCTGGCTGTTAACTTAGATCCTTTGTAATAAACCAGTAATCCAGGGAGTAAAGGGCTTCCTAGGTAGCTCAGCGGTAAAGAATCTGCTTGCCAAGGCAGGAGATGCCAGAGACTCAGGTTTGTTCCCTGGGAAGATCTGGAGTAGGGAATGGCAACCCATTCTAGTATTCCTGCCTGGAGAATTTCATGGACAGAGGCACCTGGTGGGCGACTGTAGTCCATGGGGTCGCAAAGAGTCAGACATGACTGAGTGACTGCATAGCCATGCACTAGTCAGTAAACACGTTTCTGGAGTTCTGTGAGCAACTCTAATAAGTTAATTGAACCTGAGGAGGAAGTCTTGAAAACCTCTGATTTACGACCAGTAGATCAGAAGCACAGGTAACAACCTGGGCTTGCAGTAGACTTCCGTGGGACCGAGTCCTTTACCTGTGGAATTTGATGTTATCACTGGGAAGATTGTGTCAGAACTGAGTTGAGTTGTAGGACACACAACTGGTGTTTGGAGACGTGCTCGTCGTGTGGAATACTCTTCCCCTCCCAACCCCCATACCAACATACTCCATTATTAAAATGGATAGAAGATACAAAAAAAATCATGGTTATTTCATGTGAAAATTATGTAAATTTAAGGGAAATAGCAAGAAGTTGAACAGTGGAATCAGTATTCAAGAATATCCTATTGCAATAAAAATAAGAAGTGGAAATTATACCAGTTAATATCAATGCCAGCATTAGGCTCAATTAAATTAATTGTTCAGATGCAAATGGAAAGGGAAGTGAGGCATGGGAGTTCTGGTTTAATAGCAGTTTGTGCAAAAATGTCTCAGGGCTCTTGATAATTTTAGAAAGTTCTGTGCAGGGTGACTTATCAAGGAGATTATTTTTTTAAATGTGGTCTTCAAGAAAAGACCTTCATAGAAATGTGTATCCAGATTAAAGAAGTTATGACTATCACTGTGTAATTCTCTACTGCTTTGTGTAGAATCCACTTTTATAAATATGTTCTGTTACCTATAAGTGGGGGCATTGATAAGCTAAATGTTCCTGGAAGAGGAAAATCATGGTGTACAAAAATCAGCTCATATAGTGATTTTTTCCAACCACCTTGAAGTGATGCAGAAATTAAAGTTTTAGCATCTCACATGGTCTGGTTTCCATCTCTTTCGCTGAAATAGTAGCTGGGTTCTGTTTCATGCTCTCCACATCCTGATTTTCCTTCACTTCAAGTCATTACGAATTTGAGATCATTTATACGTTCATAGATAATTTCGTCTAGAAATTACTGATCAGAAGAACTTGAAAAGAGAAAGTGAGACAATGGTGTATAAAGAAATCTTTTAGTTTTAACTGACAAAAACCCAGTTCAAACAAACATTGACAAAATGAAAATGAAGTAACCGTCATTGTATGTATCAGATGACTCTATATTCTTAGGATAGGCGGAGGAGCCTGGTAGGCTGCAGTCCATGGGGTCACGACACGACTGAGCAACTTCACTTTCACTTTCATGCATTGGAGAAGGAAATGGCAACCCACTCCAGTGTTCTTGCCTGGAGAATCCCAGGGATGGAGGAGCCTGGTGGGCTGCCGTCTCTGGGGTCGCACAGAGTCGGCCACGACTGAAGCGACTTAGCAGCAGCAGCAGCAGTGATTCCCTTCAAATTGACCTATAGACTCAACACAATCCCTATCAAAATTCCAGCAATTTTTTTGGATAGAAATTGTAGCTTCATGTACATGTATATGTATATACATGTATACACATACACACAAACATGAAATGAACTTAGATTCACCACAAACAAAAATCAATTAAAATGGGTCATACACCTACATATGAAAGGTACACTATGAGATTTTTAGGCAAAAACAAAGGAGAAAATATCTGACACTTTGGATTAGGCAAGGATTTTTTGAATGTGACGTTATAAGCACCATCCAAAGTAAACAGTTGATAGGCTGGACTTCATCAAAATAAAAATCTCTTGCCTTTCAAAAGAGGCCGTTATGATAATGGAAAAACAAACCTCAAAGTCTAAGAAAACATTTGCAAATTATGTATCTAATAAAGGACTTCTGTTTAGAATCTGTAGTGTACTCTTACTGCAATCCAGTATGAGACCAACAGCCCAATTAAAAATATGGGCAAAGTTTTTAAATAGACACTTCTCCAAAGAGATACATGAATGATTAATAAGCATAAGAAAAAGAAACTCAGCATCATTCCTCACTAGGGAAATGCTAATTAAAACCATGCTAAAGTACCCCTACATGTGTTCCCAACAGAATGGCTGTAATAAAGTTTGACATCAAGCACAGTTTAGGTTGTGGCCAAACATTGTTGACAGAGATGTCAAATAATAGACTCACTTTGGAAACAGTTTGTTTCTTAAACATTGAAACATAAATTCACAGCACAACCTAACAATTCTCCTCCAAGTCCTACCCAAGAGAAATTAACTGAAAACCTGGACTTCCCTAGTGGTCTGGCAGTAAAGAATCTGCCTGCCAATACAGGGGACACAGGTTGAATCCCTGGTCTTGGAAGACCCCGCATGGCGCAGGGCAGCTTAGCCTCTACACCACAATTATTGAAACGCACTCTAGAGCTGGTGTTCCACAGTGAGACAAGCCATCACTTGCTGCAACTAGAGAAAACCTGTGTGCCGCAACATTCAACGCAGCCAAAAATGCATACATAAATAAATAAAATAAGTGAAAACTTGTCCATGCAAAGATTTCTGTGTAAACTCTCTTAGCAGTATTGCTTGTAGTACTCTGAACTGGAAACTATCCAAATGTTTATTACCAGGTGAAAGAATAAACAAAATTTGATACATTCATAGGTGCATACATGCTATCTTGCATGAGTCTTGTCCAACTCTGTGCAACCCTATGGACTATAGTAGAATATTATTTAGCAATTAAAATAGCAAACTATTGATACTTGTCTCTACATGAAAGAACCCGAAGAACATTATAGTGATTCAAATAAGCCAGACTCAAAAGACTAGAGATTGTAAGATTCTACTTGTATAATCTTTATAACAAAAAAGTCAAACTATAGAGACAGAAAACAGATCAGGGATTGTTTGGCACTTACACAGGAATGAAGATTGACTTTCAGTCATCACAAGAAACCTTTATCGGAGTGATAGAAATAGTCTAAATTAAGTAACATTGATGGTTGCATAGCTCTAAAAATTTACCAAAGATTATTGGATTATATATTTAAAATGGGTATGTCTTATGATATGTAGCTTACACCTCAATAAAATTGTGAAAATTACAATGAACAGGAGAGGTGATCCGTCAAACACAAGTGGAGCATGGATACAACTAGTTTCCTGGAAACCGACAGTAACCCTTGACTTAAATACCACGAATCAGTCTGTCTCAACCTCTGTGTCTCTGTGTGTGTGCTTGTGTATATTTGATTTATAATCACTTATCTTCATGTCAGGAAGCACAGATTGTTGGCTTACATTTAAAAGCATCTTTAGTGGAGAGGGGTTGAAACTAACCCTCTCTTTGGTTAAAAATTCCAGGAAAGAACACTGATTTTTAAAAATTGAAGTATAGTTGATTTATAGTGTGGTAATTTCTGCTCTACAGCAAAGTGATTCAGTTGTACATATGTATACATTCTTTTTTATACTCTTTTCCATTATGTTTTGTCACAGTATATTGAATATAGTTCCCTGTGCTGTATAGTAGGACCTTGCTGTCTGTCCATTCTGCATGTAACACTTTGCATCTACTAACCGCAAGCTCCCAGTCCATTCCTCTCACTCCCCCTTGGCAACCATAGGGCTGTTCTTTGTCTGTGAGGCTGTTTCTGTTTCGTGGTGGTGGTGGTTGAGTCACTCAGTTCTGCTTGACTCTTTGCAACTCCATGGACAGTAGTCCACCAGGTTCCTCTGTCCATGGAATTTCCCAGGCAAGAATACCAGAGTCCTTTCCTTCTCCAGTTTCTGTTTCATAGGCATATTCATTTGTGTCATGTTTTAGATTCCACATACAAATGATATCATATGATATTTGTCTTTCTTGTTGTCCTACCTCAGTATGATAATCTGTAGGTCAGCTCATGTTGATGCAAATGGCATTGTTTCATTCCTTTTGACGGCTGAGTAGAGCACTGATTATCTTGGTTTGGTTTCCAGTGCTCCTTTGCAGTCAATAATCAATGGCATTTAGAAGATCAGGCTCTCTCTGCTTTATTGCTCATAATTACACACACAACATACACATGTGAAATTTCTTCATCTGTTTGATCTTAGTTAATCCTTAGGATAATTCCATGATGTAGATGTCAATATTTCCATTTCACAGATAGGGATATTGACATGTAGAGATGTTAAAATATGTCATGAAAGTCATATGGCTAAAATGTTGGTGCTAGAATTTGAACCAAGCACGTCAAACCTTTCTTCCTTTTCCTAAATAACACCTCTTCTTTGATCATTTCCTATCCTAAGAATCTGAGTGCTGCATGACTCCTATATCTTATATGTATTAGATTGCCTTTAATTTTTCTAGATAAAACATTATTGTGTGAACCCCTCTTAAACACATTCACCTCTGAAATCTGAATAAGTGGATATTCTCTCGCAAATCCAGGGTTTTCATTATCACATTTTATGTGTTAGCTCCTTTTTGCTCCACACCACTGGTTCTCTGCTTTTCTGCAGGCATTTTAATGTCTAATTTTCAACAGTTTCCCTCAAAATGAAAATCACTATTGGTATGGTAAGCATTTGGAGTTTTATTATTGATTTATGCCTTGGGTGAAGAGGTTAATTAAATGTGAATTTTAAGCCAACAACATGATTAGGAGAGTGAAGCAACTGGAATTCATGAATACTCCCAGAGCCATTAAAACTATTTAAAATGAACAATCACTGAAGAGGGGAGTGGAGGTGGGTGGGAAGATGGGCCAGCCCTCTGTTACTTGTGACAGGATTAATGAAATTCTGAAGAATAACACAATCTTTTCAAGGCTTTTTATTTTGCATTTATATTGATATTAGCATGGAATAGAATACATTCCTAGTAAACCACTCTTCCGTATTCTCTTTGTTTCTTTTATTTCAAATTGCATCATAGAGCCTGAGCTCACCAAATCAACAGACCATACTAGAAGAAAGGGGAGGCGGTTTATGGGTTACCGACTCTTAGAGGGTTCTCAGGAAGACTTGTAAAGCTTGACAGGGAGATACAGATTCAGCATCTTCATTCTTCCTGCCTTTCAAGGAGACTTTTAGAAGTCACAGTTTAAAAACATGAATCAAAAGTGGATCTTATCTCAAAAAATTGCAGTATTTGCTGTTGGGAAATAAAGAATCCGGATTTGTTTTAAACTACATTATAATTTCCCTAAATTCAAATAATGGTGGTTTTATATGCCTTTTGTATCTGAATCTCCCTCTAAATTTCAGGTGTGTAGGGAACAGTCAGTCCATTCTGGTTAATGATGAATAGTGTTCTATGACCCTAGGAGGTTTCAAAAATTGGATGGCAGAGTTACATAAACACAGTTGTTGACATAAACAACATAGGTAAAATTTTTAAATTGAGTTCTTATTAAGAAAACTGAAGAATTACAAAAGACAGGATACATATATATTGAATAATTACATGGTTATAGCAAAGGCATCTATTTTAGAAACAAAGCAAATTGCTTATGACACTTTAGTGCTGTTGCAAAAATATATTCTAAACATTGTAATAATATTTGTTGCTGTTGTTGTATAGTCACCAAGTCATGTCTGACCCTTTTGCGACGTCATAGACTATAGCCCACCAGACTCCTCACCCATGGGATTTTCCAGGCAATAATACTAGGGTCAGTTTCCTTTCCTTCTCCAGGGGATCTTCCTGACCAAGGGATTGAACCTGTGTCTGCTGCACTGGAGGTGGGTTCTTTACCACTGCGCCACTAGGGAAGTGCCATAATAGTATTTATTACATTTTAGTTTGTCATTGGCATAGCCCTGTTTGGACTTCTCTGGTGGCTTATGTGGTAAAGAATCTGCCTACAATGCAGGAGACCTGGCTTTGATCCCTGGGTCGGGAAGATCCCCTGGGGGAAGAGAGTGGCTACCCACTTCAGTATTCTTGCCTGGAGAATTCCATGTTCAAAGCAGCCTGGTGGGCTACAGTCCATGGGGTCTCAAAGAGTCGGACACAACTGAGTGACTAACCCTGTTAACAAATGTATCAGTAGCTGTAATGCAGGTTGGAGAAATGGTGCAGCATGCTGAATGGTGCAGGAGCACTTCAGAATCAATCTTAGAGTGCTGAAGAAAGCTATTGTCACTGTTTTCATCCTGGCAAATACCTACTGTGCTGAGATAACAGAAAATATATAGACACATATACTGGCTTGCAATCAAAGGCTCAGCAAAATGGAAGTTAAAAATCAGCCTAGGAATCAGATCTTTCAGATGAAAAGGATTAAAAATCCTGACAAACACTCAACAAATCTCCAGATAAGGCTGAAGAAGGGAAGATGGAAACACTTCCTGGTTAGAGACTGTAATGCCATACACTGAAGCATTGCAGAGGGTCATGTATTGCATTTGTGCAGGGAGATAGTAACAGCTGGGCTCTGGACAATAAAGTGCTGACTTTTGTCTTAAAGGCTGAAGCTGATCAAGACATTGGCGGTAACGTCCGAGTCAAGGCTGCCTGCTTCAGAGTAATGTGGGACTCTATGGAAGCTGGGAATCGTTTTTCTGTCTGGAGGGGTACACTGGTGGAACTTAGTAGTTCTCAGGATCATGAGAATGATAACAGGGCCTGGAGCTCCCTTTCATGTTTTCCTCTATTCCACTGTGTCTACAGGGAAGGTTTCACAGGGAAGGTCATTGCTTCTGCTGTGATCCCAGCTTTGCTTCTGGCCGTTTATGTTACTTGGCTCCAGGTGGCCAGTCTGAGCTATACCCAAGGCCCACTGTCTGCACAGGCTTCCCTGGTGGCTCAGTGGTAAAGAATCAACCTGCCAATGCAGGAGACTAAGGTTCGATCCCTTGGTCAGGAAGATCCACTGGAGAAGGAAATGGAAGCCAACTCCAGTATTCTTGCCTGAAAAGACCCCCATGGAGAGAGGAGCCTGGTAGTCTATAGTCCCTGGGGTCGCCAAGGAGTTGTGACTTAGTGACTAAACAACAGCAACAGTCTGCAGCTCCTACAGGTTGCAGGCAGCAGACATAACCTTAGAGGAGGGTTTCTTAGCCTCAATACCATTGACATTTGGGGCCAGATGATTCTTTGTTTTGAGGGGGGCTGTCCTTGAGTGTTGTAGGATGTCTACCATCGTCACTGGCCTCTACCCATTACACTCCGCTAGCACCTCAAATTATAACAAAAAGAGTGTCTTCACACATTTCTGAGTGTCCTCTGGAGGGACACGAATGGCTTGCCTTGTCTGAGAACCTCGGCTTTAAAGGTTTCTGCCTTTAATACGCAGGCCTTGGGAATTCAGCTCTCAGTCTCGATTGCACACTTACCAAGACCATAAAGGACAATTGAGGATGAGAGAAGATTCTAATGCAGAAAACATTTCAGCTGATGGCAAGATGGAGCTGTTCTTAGAGTCTCTAAAGGGGTCCTCTCCAGCTGATCACAGGGCAGCCTGCTTGCACAGCTTGAGGACTGCCTTGTCGTCACAGGGCTCCCCACCACCAACAAGTATGTTTGAGTGTTTTTCTGTTTCTGACAGACTAGTCTCAGTGGGGTCAGGATCTGAGAAAACTCCCTAGGTTATGTCACAAATCTTTCCTTTCCCCCCAGGCTCTGATTCACTTGAGGGAAGTTGACCATCTGAATATGCTCCCTTCTGGGGAAACACTACACTCTACCCATGCATGTGGGCTTGTTCTGTGTCCTTAACAGAAACTTGCTTCAGAACATAAAAGCACAAAACTATACATCAAGCAGCAAGTGGGCAGCTTTTCCCTATCTCTTCCTTCTGAATGAGATAAATAAGTGGTAACTGAAAAATTTGTGACATTTGCCAAAAATTTTCCCAATAGAGCAGTTAAATTACAGGGTGACCAAGGTCCACGTGGGACAAAGGATGGGACTTTGAGAAGAGAGATTTCTTGTCAGTAGATGGAAGACGATTCTGATGTTTGGAGTCACTCAAGGTGCAATTGGAGGCAATGTTTCAAATCCCTTTGGATATTTCAACCAGAAGCTGAAAAGTATTGTCAAGGAAAACCCGTGATTGTTCAAATGATCCTTTGGTTATATGACTCTGTGGACACTGAAAGATAATGCAAACATCACAGAGTCCAACAAGTCAAAATTTCAAGACCTTATCCTCAAAAATGCCCTACTTTTTTTTGATTCAACTGAGTAGCAGATGCTACTTGAATGTTATTCAGATTCATTAACAAGTGTGAAGAGACTGATTAGTGCCTTATTCTGGTATGTGTGTGTGTGTGTGTATGTGTGTATGTGAGACAGAGTGAGAGAGAGAGAGAGAGAGAGAGAGAGAGAGAGAGAATGAAGTACATTCAGCAGGGGTAATTAACCAGTTTGGAATCATGATTAATTTAAAAAACAATATTAGAATTACTATGAAAGTTGCTCAGTTGTGTCAGACTCTTGGTGACCCCTATACAGTCCGTGGAATTCTCCAGGCTGGAATACTGGAGTGGGTAGCCAATTCCCTTCTCCAGGGGATCTTCCCAACCCAGGGATCGAACCCAGTTCTCCCACATTGCAGGCAGATTCTTTACCAGGGAAGCTAGAGCCACCAGGGAAGCTAGAATTGCCACAGTGAGCTTATAGAAATGGTCAGATCACAAAAATCCATGGCTATACAAAAAGAAGGATGTGCTTTAGTTTGGATAACAGTAAAGCACATTTAACATCTTTCACCGACTGTCCTCCCCTCCAGGAAGGCTCCTGCGCCCCACCAGTCAGGCCTCGGAGGATAGCATCCCTTCCGTCTGCCAGCAGGCTGCAGAGAGCAAAAGAAGAAGAACTGAGTCACTAAGTCATGCCTGACTCTTGTGACCCCATGGACTGTAGCCCGCCAGGTTCTGTCCGTGGGATTCTCCAGGCTAGAATACTGGAGTGGGTTGCCATTCCCTTCTCCAAGAGAGAGCAAAGGTGAGCCCTTAAGTCACCTGCTTAGTGCACACATCTCTTGCTTTAAATCCATTAAGGAGGCTGTGAGGGTGAAAGATTTGAGTAAAGGAGAAGGGAAGTTGTGGCGGGGAGCAGGCAGCTCAGAGCTTATAATGAAGGAGAGAGAGATACAGAAGACGAGGAAAGACAGCAATAGGATTTCATTTATATTTGGCTTAGTTCTTGTCTTAAGTTAATAGCCAAGAAGTAGAAGCGATTACTACATTATTTTTCCAGCTTTTCCTCCTGCCTCACCTCGGGCTCCTCTTTCTTCAACTCTAACCCCAGGAATGAGCTTGGCTTACTGGAGCTCTGTCTGCAAATCTTGACAACAAGGCACCATGCGAATCAGCAATAAAATGTTACTTTCTCCCCTTGCCCTGGGAGTTGTGTGAGTGGGTGGTTGGAAGTCACAAAGAGTGGCTGCCTGAATGGTCTGCTACCTATAGAATGCTATTGATACTTGTTTTCTGCACTAGTGGGAAACAACGTTTTTGGTTTTTTTTTTTTTGGTTTTGTTGATTTCTCAGCCTGTAAATATTTATCTATTGAAAGTTTAGATTTAGAAAGAGTGAACCTCCCTCCCCAAATAGCTGCTTGCAAGATGACTGGCAAGAAGCACAGAAACTTCTCACAGCAGATTAATAATCAGAAATTTGAAAGCCTTGAGAGGAAAAACGAAGATGCAGAATTATTTTTGTGTCCTTCTTTTTATCTACACTATACCTTGGAACTCTTCATTTTGCCACTGATTCACAGCACCAAACAAAGAGATAAGATTGTGCTTATACATAGTTTCGGAGAGCCCAGTTGAATGGTTCAGGCTCCAAACTCCATCTGTGTGCCTGAGTTACTGAATTCTTTGCAATGGATTTCTGCCTCAACAAACAACTAGATAATTGCTAAATGTCTCTAGATTTTTGGCTCATAAACAAACATGAATTTACTGAATTGGATTAACTAAAGTCAGAGGAAATAGCAGACAGTTGGCTTAAAAGGTGCTATGGATAAAGAAAAGGCTGATTTGAAAGGTCTCTGGACTAAAGAAAATTTTTTATCCTTAGGCCCATAAGAAAAGTGAGGCTGGTCCTGAGGAAATATAATTTGCTTAATAATTATCAAGAGTAAACTTGCATTAGCTTAGCCTGCAGTGACTGGGAGAGTTTATATTTCAGGTAAGGGCTGCATCTCCTGTGAAGGTCTGATCCTCTGGCAAAGGCCTGGAACCCTTCCGAGCCATCACCAGCAACTCTGGTCATTCATTCAAACTATGTTACTGAATAGCCACACATTTTTGATTCTGATTTTTAAATTTTTAGCAGAGCTTGTGAGAAGGTGTTTTGAAAATTCTCAGATATGATTGTCCTGAATGATTTTTCTCATTTCTAAATAAAGTTACCCTCAAAAAATGAAATCTAAATTTGGTAACTAAGGTGGGAATACAAGCTACTTTTGGCCCGGGTTTACCAAGAAGTAATAAGATCCATTGTTTCAGCCTGGAAGCAGTAGATGAAACTAGATATTCCCTTGACCCAATTAGTTTCAAATTACTAGGGAGCAAGAATTGTATTATTGCATTTTTCATATATTTTTATTTTCCCCCAACTTTGTGACTGAGACCTAGAAGGTGTTCAGTAAATATGTCATAAATTAATTTCATCATGGCTCTAAAGGAAATTCTAAAGAGGCATTCTAAAAATATTCTTTAAAAATTTAAGGATTGGTGTCAATAGTGGAATAAATTTAAGGCTATACAAACTTATATAAAACTTTTATGTACATTGTCTGTACATATAAAAGAAACTTTATAATTTCACTTATCTGCTAAGCCAGTCTTCATTTTTTGGTCACATCTTCTATGATATATTTTAATAATAGAAACAAATACATTCTTTGGTATATTTAATCAGCTCCTTGGGAATCAGCAGCTCAAAACTGAATTCAAACTTGAGTCCTGTCACTCACTAGTTGTAGAAACTTGGCCATGTTACTTACCCTTCCCAAATCTCAGTTTTCTCATCCATAAAAAGGAGATATTAAATACTCTTTGGAATTAAGTTAAAGGAGGTAATATATATATTTTTATAAAAATCATCAAATACAGGTCTCAACATTTAGTAATAACCACATGAATCTTAGTTCCTTATCTTCAGTTCAGTTCAGTTCAGTCGCTCAGTCGTGTTCAACTCTTTGCAACCCCATGAACCGCAGCACGCCAGGCCTCCCTGTCCATCACCAACTCCCGGAGTCTACCCAAACCCATGTCCATTGAATTGGTGATGCCATCCAACCATCTCATCCTCTGTCGTCCCCTTCTCCTCCTGCTCTCAATCTTTCCCAGCATCAGGGTCTTTTCCAATGAGTCAGATCTTTGCATCAGGTGGTCAAAGTATTGGAGTTTCAGCTTCAGCATCAGTCCTTCCAATGAACACCCAGGACTGGTCTCCTTTAGGATGGACTGGTTGGATCTCCTTGCAGTCCAAGGGACTCTCAAGAGTCTTCTCCAATACCACAGTTCAAAAGCATCAATTCTTCGGCGCTCAGCTTGGGCAGACAGACTGAAACTACAATCACAGACAACTAGCCAGTTTGATCACACAGACCACAGCCTTGTCTAACTGAATGAAACTAAGCCATGCCGTGTGGGGCCACCCAAGACGGGCGGGTCATGGTGGAGAGGTCTGACAGAATGTGGTCCACTGGAGAAGGGAATGGCAAACCACTTCAGTATTCTTGCCTTGAGAACCCCATGAACAGTATGAAAAGGCAAAAAGATGGGACACTGAAAGATGAACTCCCCAGGTTGGTAGGTGCCCAATATGCTACTAGAGATCAGTGGAGAAATAACTCCAGAAGGAATGAAGGGATGGAGCCAAAGCTCCTTATCTTACTTCATATCAAAATGCATTTTATAGACATGCCATTTTATTTCTGTGAAAACTGGTTATTAGAACAAATTCATCTCATCTCTTTATTATAACAGAACTACTGCTCCTTCTAACTGAAAGCCAAGTTACTATGTGCAGTTAGCAAAGTTACTGTATGCAGCTGAAAGTAGTAAAACTGTATTTGCCTTGCAAATAGCCAGAGTTTTGGCTTTTGTATGCATTTTAGTTTGGCCTCTATATGCCTAATATTTTCTGTGTAATTTCATGTCATTTGTTGCTACCATATTTTACTATGTAATTTATTCACCCTTAATGCTTCACAATTGAGGAGGTTTTCTAAAATTAGAATGGAAACTCTCTGAGGTCTTCTCTTTGCTTGGTCAGTATCTTATTCATGAGCCACTCCATGAAACATGACAGGATAATAATTCTGGCAGCAGCTGGCAATGCAGAGATAGAACGCTGAGCTGAGCTCTGCAGTTTAAAATGTATATCCTGAGTTGTCAAGGTTGTTAGATTTAAAGTGTTTGACTTTGGAAAGAATTTGGACAGAATTTGATAGACAACTACTAACCCAGGCCTGGAACTCAATTCACCTCTGAAATGAGAAAGGTCCTGCTTCTTTTCTGGTCCCTCCCCCAGCCCCTCTTCCTCAATCTCTTTCCTCCACATGGTTCAAGGAACAATCACCCTGTGGACAGAAGGTGCATTGAGAATGTGTGCAGGGTGAGCTGACTCAGGAGAAATGCCCCCCCTCTTCAGTGGAGGGGCACCTTCTATTGCATTTCAAGCTGGACTAGAAATCAATATGTCATTATAAACATATATGGTGCAGGGAGAGACAGGAAGTGGATTCATACCCAGGATAAAGTAATTTGGAAGCATTAGTTACTTTGAAATGTGCCGCACACCGAGGAGACTTGAACATTTCACAGTGGATTTCTTTGCCTCAATCAATGTCCTTTTTTTCCCTCACTTGAAGCAGTTTTATAGACAAGCATGGTTACTTGCCTGGGAAAAGTTCAAATTCCAGTAACATTTTCTGACTGCTTGTCTAGTGCCCACCCTCTAATTGTGTACTTTTAACTGCAACCCGCATCATTTGCCTTGGGGAGAAACTTCTTGGTAAATTAAAAAAGGGGAAAAAAAGGAAATGTATGCTTCAGAGCATCCTGCAAGCAATGGTGTTTTGCACTCAATAGTTTTTCAGTAGCATAACTATCTGGAGAGTAAACCCTTTGATAATGTTCCTGTTCCTCCCTCCAAAAAAAAAAAAAAAATGCAATAAGTTAGTATGACAAGCATGCAATGATGCATTAAATTGAGAAAGGGGCCAGAGCAGGATTTATAAAATTCTCCTATAGTTTTTCATACTCCTCAGCCTTTTATAGATCTCCCTCAAAATATTTTTTCTCTTTCTATTAAACCCCTTTGAACCATCCCAACCCAACTCAACTCCCAAGCTTCCTTTTGGGACATAGCTATCTTGCTCCCTGTTCCCATGTAGAAAAGTCTTTTTTTTTTTTTTTTCCCTCTCCAAGATTTCTCCAATCTTTCACCTTCAGACCTGCCCCGAGTTTAATGAACTGTGTTTTGATAACTGCATGGCTATTCTGAACCTCTTTTAAAAGTGCTTTGGTTTCTTTTCCAAGAATGAGGATACACTGGAACTGATGCAGCTTCACCCTCTCCTTTGACTAAGGACTGGCGGTTTAGTCTTTGGAATGTGAATGGAGTCCAGCCAACTGGTCAATGTGGAGGTGGAATATATAACCCTGGCCTCGTTAACAGATTTCAACTAATTGATTGACCTGGTCTTAATCCAAGTTGGCTCCATTCTACATTCTACTCCAAGTCCCACTTTTAATATATTTTTAAGGACTTAGTGGGTGATTATATTTAGGTACTTTATGGAAAATATATACTAAGAAGAAATGCAGATATTTGTTGAAACTGCTTTTAAATGATATGCATTAAGAATGCTTGTTGAAACACTGCCAACCTAAGGTTACCAGTCCTTTGGCCTGAATAGTGAAACGAACATTAAAAATATGAATCTGTGTATTAAAGTTTAGCTTGAGCTCATACTTTCCAAACCTTTATCCTTGTTAGTTGGTACAGTTGCTTGCTATCTCAATTCTGTCAAATATGAGAAAGAGACTTTGGTTATCCAGATAGATCTTATACTAAATGCTATGTTATTTTGTTTGCCTATTTTTACCAACTTTCAAGTCCATATATTTTTAAGAATTTCACTGCTTAGCAAAAAAAATGTCAGAGACAAATACGGTGTAATATCACTTATATGTAGGATCTAAAAAATAAAACAAACTAGAGGCTATAACAAAGAAAGAAACAAGACTGATGGATCTGGAAAACAAAGTAGTGTTTACCAGTGGGGAGAAAGAAGAGGAGAGGGACAAGACAGGAGCAGGGGATTAAGAAGTAAAATCCATCCATGTGAAAGTCACTCAGTTGTGTCAGACTTTTTGTGACCCCATGGACTATTTAGTCCGCGGAATTCTCCAGGCCAGAATCCTGGAGTGGGTAGCCACTTCCCTCCTCCAGGGGATCTTCCCAACCCAGGAATCAAACCCAGGTCTCCTGTGTTACAGGCAGATTCTACACCAGCTGAGCTAGCAGGGAAGCCCCGAAGCAGTAAAATACTATGTCTAAAATAAGTTACAAGGAGATACTATACAGCACAGGGATTATAGCCAAAATTTTATAGCAACTATAAATGGAGTCTAACCTTTAAAAATTGTGAGTCACTGTGTTATAACACCTGAAACATATGAATTATAAATCAATTCTACCTTAATAAAAATGAAAATGACTACTTAGCAGATTTCCAAAGATTGGTTTTTAACTTCAGCTTACTCTTGCCTCTTTATACTCACTCATTCATTCATTCATTATTTATTGGATAATTGCAATGTGGATGAAAACAGGCTAAGAATTGTGTGAAGACCTAGTGTTTCCACCAGACTGAGATATATGCAAATAACTGTAGCAGAATATGAGCCATCTCACCATAAAGGCATGGAGGACTGTGAACACTCATTTATGAAAGAAAGGAAACTAGTTGAGCAAGAATGACTCCATGGAGTGGGCTGCCTTGCCCATAATGTAAACAAAAAGAGTTGAGGCCTACCCAAAAGGAAGGAAAAGGAGGGAAACTATGCGAATACGTCAAAGAGCGGAAGTCTCTGGTGTGAATGGGATCCACTGGTTTGGTTGCAGAACAGTACAGAGAGAAGCGATCCGAGATAAAACTAAAAATGAGCACATGATTAATGAGTCTTCAAAGTCAGGTGAGATTTTCTTTAGGTGGTAATAAAGAACAATTAAAAAATTTGAAATTATTGGCTTTATTTGCTTTTTTTTACCAAGAAAGTAATCTATATTGGGGTCAAAACAAAACCTAGACTCTGTTAGCCTCAAAAAGGCTCTTAAATCAGTTGAGGTCAAAAGTAAAGAGGTTCTGAATGAAGTAGTACAGGAAGGAAGAACAAATTAATACGGGGTGTAATTGAAATTGCGAAGACAGCATAGACAGCTTTCAGAGGGATAGGGTTCAAAAACGAGACAAGCTTCATATTGTTTCTAGTGCAGCACAGAGGAAAAACAGAAATATGTCGAAGAAAATTAGTTTAAATGTTCTCTCATTCACACAATTCTCCAGAAGAGGTCTGTTCTTGGATCATTCAAATGTATTAAATTGCTTTCAAGTCAAAGGCCATTGACTCTGAAGTCTGATTGCTTCCATATGAAAACTGACCATCCACTGGAGCAAGAGATGTCCACCTGGTCCCCAGGGCAAACTTTGATAAAGGTCAGTCAGAGGCACTCATGTTTTCAGCTTCACAGCAACGATCAGTGTTGGCTTATGGGCTTTACAGAGCTGGATATTTTATAAATCACATTTATCCACGAACTCTATATACAAGTCATGTATTTGATGACAGCCTCAGCCTTCAAGAAACTCACTGACCGGTGAGAAGAGGGAGACCCTCTCTCCTCCACTTCATTTTATTTTACTTCCTTGCTACCTAATCAATCCCTAATCCTTTACAATCTGATTTTCATCCTCAGTCTTTAGCTAAAACACCTACTTTAAGTTATGTCAATATAGTCACTACATTGAGTATCTTCTACTGGATTCTCATTCCTGTCCCTCCAATCTGTGGTATTTGAAATTACTAATCACCTTCCTGGCCTCACATGTACTTTCTCCCTGACTCACCACCTTCTGCCAGCATTTTAAGTGCAGACAGACGCAGAACAAGCACACACTTCTTTTTTTGTTTTACTCTTTCATTTATCTCTGTGGTATTTTACTAGCTTTTCTGATGAGTATTTTCCGCTCCCGTTCTTTCTCTGGCCTTCCAGAGAAATCTAGTTTTCTGCCAGATTTTTTTTCAGTCTTTTTGTCTCTTTTAAAGTGGTCTTTTCTTTGTTGACTTCATCTACCCTTACATCCTTATGCCTAGTTTTATTGAGATATAATTGTCATATAACATTTTGTAAGTTTTAGGTGTATAATATGGTGATTTGATACATGTATATATTGTAAAATTATTACTACCAGAAGGTTAGTTAACAAATCTATCAATGCACATAATTACCCTGTTTTCGTTGCTGTTTTTGTGGTGAGAACAAAGAGCTAATCTTTGTGTTTAAGCTAATCTGTGTGTTTAGGAGCTAATCTCATAGCAACTTCCAAGTATACAATGCAGTATTGTTAACTGTAGTCACCAGATTCAATTATTAACATCTTACACAAACAAAGGAACACTCAGAGTTCTTGGCAATAGTAAGTGATGAGTGAATGACTGTGAGAGGAAAAGTTGAGAGAATAGGCAAGACCAGACCCTGGGAGAACCGTCAGAGTGAAAATGCAGACTATATCCTGCAGGCAAAGGAGGCCAATTAGAACTTTTTCAACAGAGTGATGACAGCCTTACATCTGTTTCTTATAGAAGGACCACACTGTAGCATAGTGGAGAGTATTCAAAGCCAGGATGACGAATGGTCTCCAATTGACCATTCATTGGCACTGTGTTGAGGAGGATTCTGAGGCTATATTCAGGCTAAGCTGGAAGAAGGTCATAATGATGTACCCAGGTATGGCTGTTATTCCAGGGAAAACTTCCCCAAAAAAGTCTCCTTATCATTGCATGACTTCCTATATATGTATGCATGTATCTGACTTCTCCATTCAATGTCTATGGAATGTAAGGTGTATTGAGGACTTACTGGAAGTGGAAGTCTGGGGAAGATTCAGCTTCCAAGAGAAATAAGATTTTTCTCCATTGTTAAAAGTGACTGTGGCTGTCAAGGGCACTGTGGTGGAGAAAAGCGGATGATGTGTTCTGTATTTGCCATCAAAGAGCTGGGGAGTGAAGCCCCACCAGCAGAACGATGGGAGAAGCAGTTAGGAGGCTGCTGCTGAAACCCAAAATGGAAATGATGAGGTTCTGCATTAAGTGCATGTCAGCAGGACTGGAGAGAAGAGGAGGATTTGGATGGCATTAAGGATGTCGTTGAAATCACTGACAGAACCATGGGATCACAGTCATTTCCTTGGTAGATGGGAGAAGAGCCCATTAGGAAAACTGAGAAGGAGGGTTCTACCTAGAGACCTGAGAAAAAGAGACCGTGGTATCCCCAGAGGCCAAGACCAGTTCAGGAAGAATTAAAAACAAACAACAACAACAACAACAACAAACCACATTGCAGAGAGGTGAGGTGGGAAGTGACTGAAAGTTGTCCATCGAATTTAGCTGCCAGGATGATTGACGCTGAAAAGGGTGCTTTCAGTCTATAAGCCGGAGAGGAAGCCGCATTAAGTGTTTTATTTCCTCACCTCCCACTCACCCTTTTCAAGAAGCTAAGCTGTAAAAGCGTGGAAAGTGAAGACAAGCACACTTCAGGTCATATCCCCTTTTTGTGGTGTTTTTGAGGGGGGAAAGGTTTGAGCATGTTTCTAAAGTAGAGACATAGGTGGCGGGGGTGGGGAATAGAAGGAGAAAAGTGCCTGAACTCGGAGAGAAGTGATAGAATCTTGGAAAGGGAATTTGGGGTGAATAATGTTGCCTGTCACATCGGTAAACAACAGATGTGGTGGCCTTTACCATCAGTCACTGCAGCCACCTGCCCTGTACTCTGCACCCTGGGAGGATTCAGGACGGAGACAAGCAGGATGCTGGCCCTCGATAGTTAAGGTACACATCAAAGGAGTGCTTTCAATGAGCCCAGATGCTCGAATCTTCCCATACATGGAAAAGTGCTAAATTCATTACCTTGACATATCTGGTTTTTCTTTAACAAACAGTCGTTTTGTGATATTCCAACTATCTGGGTTTTGTCCCCAAACCTCCCATGTATCTTGACTCCTCCCTTACCTTTTTGGAGCAATCCCGCAGAGCTTTCTGAGAGGCTGCCTCCTGGGCTTAAGTCCTTAGCAAGTGCACTGAATAGAACGCGATTCTCAACTTTTAGGTTGTGCTTTTCCCCAGTTGACAAAGAAAGGAAATGGGAAAGTGGGTATGGATGCAGATTCACCTGCAGACGTTGGGAGGGAAGATGAGGGAATTCATATATTGTCGATTCATCTTGTTTGGTCAGCTAGGTTCATTTCCTGAGGCAGAGATGGGGCACAGGACGTCAGAACAATCATGATATTTGTACCGAGTGTTATGGTGAATTACGGGCAGGTGACTAGCAACAAGCGAAAGATCATCTGAGAATTTCTGAAACTGAACTGTGTTTCTCAAATGAAATTCTTCCTTAGTAGTTCTCTTAGTATAAAAAGCCCTGTATCTGGCTGTTTGGGACAATGCTAGAAAGAGAAGTCTGGTTCTTGGGCTTGTTGCCTCTGTGGGGATGGATGTGGGATGAAACCTGGGGCATCGGGTGAGCTGATTATTTCTCAGTGAATCCCTGAAGCTAGTCTTGGGAAAGAGTCCATGATGTTGGTTCTTCCAGCTTTACGTAATTCTTACAGCTCATCTAACTCTTCTACCAGATCCCTGTAGAGCCTCCTTAGGAGGTGTCCTCCACTGGCTGAGTGGCATCCAATCTGCATGACCAGCTTGGACCTGCTACCTCATTCTGTGAGGCTATATTTTTTCCTAGGTGCCTCTGGACTAAAAGCTTCAGTCTTTAGGTTGATCCTGTGCTCATTGACCACGCACATTTTTCCCCAGGAAAAAATCCATGAGTTTCCTCATAAACTGATTAATAACAGTGAGCAACTCTCCCCCCAGGACAGAAAGCCTATAGGCTATTTCTGATAACTGACTCGGCATGGTCTGTTTTAGCCGTGATGAGACAGCCTGCTTGACACTATAAGCAGTCGAACCACAGCTGTGGTTTACAGATACCAAATGGCAGGGTGGTACCAGTGATTGTAAAGTTTGTGTTTGATAGCCTCGAAGAGTCACACCTGGGAATCGATGATGACTTTTTTTCTCTTATGGAATGGGGCTGGTTGATTCTTTAAGGTATAAGTCCCAAAGGGTTGGCATTTTAATTGTACTCACACACACACACATGCATATATGTGTGTGTATAAACTCATGCAATAAATAAAATTTTGGAAAACTTATTAGCTCTTGCCTTCAGAGGTAAGGGAACCAGATTTAGGCTGATATGAGAGGGTGGTCTAAGCTGTATCAATACTGTCAGGATCACACTGGCCACTTTCTATTCAATGGTTTATGAATGTCTTATGTTGCTAAATTTGGTTTGATGAAGACCTGACTCAGTGTAGATCCTCATGCTGTTATCAATGATTATGAAATTCCCAATATCCTGAAAATCAAAAGTGGTTTTATAAATATGGACAAATTCATTTGTTGGCCAAATTTGGCTTTAGTAATCCTGAAACGTGATGCTGTGAAAGTGCTGCACTCAATATGCCAGCAAATTTGGAAAACTCAGCAGTGGCCACAGGACTGGAAAAGGTCAGTTTTCATTCCAATCCCAAAGAAAGGCAATGCCAAAGAATGCTCAAACTACCACACAATTGCACTCATCTCACATGCTAGTAAAGTAATGCTCAAAATTCTCCAAGCCAGGCTTTAGCAATATGTGAACCAAGAACTTCCTGATGTTCAAGCTGGTTTTAGAAAAGGCAGAGGAACCAGAGATCAAATTGCCAACATCTGCTGGATCACGGAAAAAGCAAGAGTTCCAGAAAAACATCTATTTCTGCTTTATTGACTATGCCAAAGCCTTTGACTGTGTGGATCACAAGAAACTGCGGAAAATTCTGAGAGAGATGGGAATACCAGACCACCTGACCTGCCTCTTGAGAAATCTGTATGCAGGTCAGGAAGCAACAGTTAGAACTGGACATGGAAGAACAGACTGGTTCCAAATAGGAAAGGGAGTACGTCAAGGCTGTATATTGTCACCCTGCTTATTTAACTTCTATGCAGAGTACGTCATGAGAAACGCTGGCCTGGAAGAAACACAAGCTGGAATCAGGATTGCTGGGAGAAATATCAATAACCTCAGATATGCAGATGACACCACCCTTACGGCAGAAAGTGAAGAGGAACTAAAAAGCCTCTTGATGAAAGTGAAAGAGGAGAGTGAAAAAGTTGGCTTAAAGCTCAACATTCAGAAAATGAAGATCATGGCATCCGGTCCCATCACTTCATGGCAAATAGATGGGGAAACAGTGGAAACAGTGTCAGACTTTATTTTGTTGGGCTCCAAAATCACTGCGGATGGTGATTGCAGCCATGAAATTAAAAAATGCTTACTCCTTGGAAGGAAAGTTATGACCAACCTAGATAGCATATTCAAAAGCAGAGACATTACTTTGCCAGCTAAGGTCCATCTAGTCAAGGCTATGGTTTTTCCAGTGGTCATGTATGGATGTGAGAGTTGGACTGTGAAGAAGGCTGACCACCAAAGAATTGATGCTTTTGAACTGTGGTGTTGGAGAAGACTCTTGAGAGTCCCTTGGACTGCAAGGAGATCCAACCAGTCCATTCTGAAGGAGATCAACCCTGGGATTTCTTTGGAAGGAATGATGCTAAAGCTGAAACTCCAGTACTTTGGCCACCTCATGCCAAGAGTTGACTCATTGGAAAAGACTCTGATGCTGGGAGGGATTGGGGGCAGGAGGAGAAGGGGACGACAGAGGATGAGATGGCTGGATGGCATCACTGACTCAATGGACGTGAGTCTGAGTGAACTCCGGGCGTTGGTGATGGACAGGGAGGCCTGGCGTGCTGTGATTCATGGGGTCGCAAAGAGTTGGACACGACTGAGCGACTGAACTGAACTGAACTGAGATGTGATTTTATCAAGCTTTGATTTTCTCACCTAGTGAGTTTTCCTGCAGAAATACTGGTGTTGTGGTCACAGGGTGCTCTATTCCCATACCCTGATCACCGACTTCTGCATTGTGTGTGCATGTGTGCCCACCCAGTCACTGAGTCGTGTCCGACTATTTGAGACCTCATGGACTGTAGTCTACCAGGCTCACTGTCCGTGGGATTTCCCAAGCAAGAATACTGGAGTGGGTTGCCATTTTCTTCTCCCAGGGATCTTCCCGATCCAGCGATGGAACCCGAGTCTACTGTGTCTTCCTGCATTGACAGGTTGATTCTTTACCGCTGTGCCACTTGGGAAGCCCTCTGTGTTATATGTACTGTGTAACTTATGAAATATGAGAAATTCTGGATAGTAAGATACTTTCATCCCCAAGGATTTCAGATCAGGTATTGAGAGGCAATACTTACGTCTATCCTGTCATAATGGGACTGCTATGGAGAAGGAAATGGCAACCCACTCCAATGTTCTTGCCTGGAGAATCCCAGGGATGGCGGAGCCTAGTGGGCTGCCATCTATGGGGTCGCACAGAATTGGACATGACTGAAGCAACTCGATGGACATGGGTTTGGGTGAACTCCAGGAGTTGGTGATGGACAGGAAGGCCTGGCCTGCTGCAATTCATGGGGTCGCAAAGAGTCAGACACGACTGAGTGACTGAACTGAACTGAAGCGAAGCGACTTAGCAGCAGCAGCAGCATTGCCCACATACTTAGTGACATTTTGACGGTCTTTTCACCTTTATTTCCTGTAACTCAGTGATTTGCAACAGTTGCACATTGGAATCACCTGGAGAACTTTAAAAACTACTGAAGTCTGTCTCCTACTCTGAGACATTCTGATTTAATTAAGGTGACTGAACTGAACTGAACTGATGACCTTGATGTCGGCATTAAAAACTGTTCAGGTGATTCCAGTGTGCAGTGAAGTTTGGCTCCTAGTGCTGAGTTATTTCTGAGGACATGAATGTCAGTGGAGCAAGGCCTGGACGTCCTATGATGCTTCGTGACACTTGAGTTAAACTGGACTGAGTAGACACAATTTGTGTTAAAGCTCCAGAAGGTGTTTTGCTGTGTGATGGGTTTTATTTTCATTTAGTGGTTCAAATGATAAAGAATTCACCTGCAATGCAGGAGATCTGAATTTGATCCCTGGGTTGGGAAGATCCCCTGAAGAAGGGAATGGCTACCCACTCCAGTATTCTTGCCTGGAGAATCCCATGGACAGAGGAACCTGGCGGGCTACAGTCCATGGTGTTGCAAAGAGTTGGACACAACTGAGTGACTGACACTTTTACTTTCTTTGGTACTGGAGTCACAACATCATCATATTATATCACTGTAGCACAAAGACCCATGGTTTTCCAACCTCAGTATACATTGGATACTAGTGTTGTTTGAAAAAACTAGTATGATAGAGTTACTTACACAGAGCCTCCAAATAATCTTCTGACAACCAACTGATATTTAATTATGTAACAACTGATTTTTGTCCTCAAAATTAAATGATCAAAAAAAAAATTAAATGATCATTATGAAAGGACCACATTTTAAAAAATGTTTCCCCATTAGTGTCCTGGCTATTTACCAACAAAGAATATATTCTTTTCTAATATATCCTAAGGCCATCTGCACTCATTCTGGGTTGTGAGCCCTTACCAATAAGAAAAAAGAAATAAATGGAAGAATTTCCAGAAAATATGGGGGTTAGTTGGATTTCCAGTTGGTTCTTGAGTATTTCTCTGATTTATTCACTTGTACAAATTTAATGATTTTAGAGTTATTAAGTTATGTTACCTATGCCAACTTTATAAGGATAAGGGTAGATTTATTTGATTAAAAGAAGTATCTAGAACAGACTGGGCTTCATGGATGAAAAGAACTACATTTGCAGGGTTAAAAATAGGAATATAAAAGCACACAGATTTTACATTGTGAGAATGGAGAATATTTTAAATGTTTTTCAACTGATGCAGAAGGCAAATTCTCCTCGTTGGTGATTGAGTTATAATGTCACAAATTCACTTCTGTCTAGCGAAAATAAGTTTTTATTGTTAAAGAAGGCAAATGAATTAATGATAAGCTTTGTCAGCAGGGAGCCCGTGGCAGTCATTTTCCCCCAAGGGAAAAATGACTAAATAGTGTACATTTACTATTTGTCACAACTTCAAAGAAAACAACTAGCTTTCACCACTGACTATGCTAGTTCTGTTACCGAGAGCTTCAAAACCAGAATTTGTTTTTATAGGCAGGTGCTGTTTTTCTCAGTATTTTGCATTGCTAGCTATCCAAATAGCAATTAAGGCCCAGCCAGCTTCAGAACTTGTGAAGCCAAACAGTGAGAATCACTCCTTTAGTAAGTCAGCATTCTTCAAGAGGTGTTTTTTTTTTTAAAAAAAGCTTGTTTTGCTTACCTGCCAACTGGAATTCTGACTGCCATTGTCAACTGGAGACAACCAAGAAAGAGAAAATCTTCTACTAAGGAGGATCTTTTATTGCGGATATCATCATAAGTAGGCAAGGATTATTTAAGAATGACCTGTTCATCCTGTGGAGTGAATGATTAATTATAAAGCAAACTAAAGGATAAACATATATTTACAGCTGCAAATGGTATGCTTGTGTTTCCAGTGTTAGTATATCCAATCCTGCCTCACTTAGAGAGAAATGGAATTTATGCTCTGGGGATATTTGGACACTCCTTTGTTTTATTTATGTATGTTTATAATTTTTAAAGATGAAGTATAGTTGATTTACAATGTTGTGTTAATTTCTTCTGTACAGCAATGTGATTGAGTTACACATACATCGACATTCTTTTTAAGATTCCTTTCCATTATGGCTTATGCCAGAATACTGAATATAGTTTCCTGTGCTATGCTGCGGGGCCCTGTTGTGTTTGAGCCTCCTTTGTTTAAAATCATCCTCACCTCCTTGGGCTCTCTGCTGGTTCTCCTCTGTGCCCTAAACTTGCCTGTGCTGAAATAATCATTTCCTTGTATGGAGGCTTCTGGACTATTTTCACAGAGGTCTTTCTCTGCAGTTACTCCTACTGCACACAACATCAACTACTTCTGTTTCTACAGCTACTGCTGTTTCTAATGATCCAGGCAATGCTGGTAGCTGAAGCGTTTTCCTCCATGTGCCCAGTCTGCTATCCTGGGGATGACTTCTTTCTGCCCATCGTGTGCTATACTTCTAAGGGCTTGTCCATCACGCCCCACTGCCCCGCCCCCACCACCCCCATCCCATCTGCCATGGGCTGGACTACAATGGCCTGCAAACATTATTACTTCTCACATCACTGAGGGAGATGTGTGAGGCAGGGGTAGGGGAAGATTGGAAGCTGCTTGTCTCTGTTGGATATTTTTTGGTAAGGCTGTCTTACTGTCCACAGTATAGCACTCTCAAATATAAACCCACCCTCCATGTTTCTCCACGCTGGCACATGACAAACCCAATAGAATAAAATCTTAGCAGTTCAAGGCTTGAGATTTGTTTAAATAAAAATTTCACTCTGCCTCTGAGTGAGGAAGAATAGTACAGAGAATAGATGCTGAAGATGGAAAAACCTCAGTATCCAGGTGTGATTATGCAGTGGTGGTGATGCACTCCCACTGCCATTCATTCAGGAAATCTTGAGAACGTCTCTATTCGGACCGGTTCCTGGGAGTTAAAGGTGACCACGATTCTCTCCCTGTGTCCCCTCAGAGGTCCATACTCGAATTTGATCACAGCTCACATTGCAGTGGTATGCCTTCTTGTGGCTCAGTGGTGAAGAATCCACCTTCCGATGCAGGAGACAAAGGAGTCTCAGGTTCAATCCCTGGGCTGGGAAGATCCCTTGGGGGAGGAAATGGAACCCGCTCCAGTATTCTTGCCTGGAAAATCTCATGAACAGAGAAGGCTGATGGGCTATAGTCCATGGGGTTGCAAAGAGTTGGACACGACTGAGCAACTGACCACACCCGAAAGCATGCATTCTTGTGTTCAGTTCAGTTTAGTTCATTCCAGTCGCTCAGTCGTGTCCAACTTTTTGCAAGCCCATGGACTGCAGCATACCAGGCTTCTCTGTCCATCACCAACTCCTGGAGCTTGCTCAAACTCATGTCCTTCGAGTCAGTGATGCCATCCAACTATTTCATCCTCTGCTATCCCCTTCTCCTCCTGCCTTCAATCTTTCCCAGCATCAGGGTCTTTTCCCAAGGAGTCAGTTCTTTGCATCAGGTGGCCAAAGTATTGGAGTTTTAGCTTCAGCCCCAGTCCTTCCAATGAATATTCAGGACTGATTTCCTTTAGGAATGACTAGTTTAATCTCTTTGCAGTCCAAGGGACTCTCAAGAGTCTTCTCCAACACCACAGTTCAAAAGCATCAATTCTTCAGTGCTCAGCTTTCTTTATCGTCCAGCTCTCACATCCATACATGACTACTGGAAAAAGCGTTACTTTGACTAGATGGACCTTTGTTAGTAAAGTAATGTCTCTGTTTTTTAATATGCTGTCTAGGTTGGTCATGACTTTTCTTCCAAGGAGTAAGCATCTTTTAATTTCATGGGAGCAGCCACCATCTGCAGTGATTTTGGAGCCCCTCAAAATAAAGTCTTTCACTGTTTCCATTGTTTCCCTACCTATTTGCCATGAAGTGATGGGACTGGATGCCATGATCTTAGCTTTCTGAATGTTGCGTTTTAAGCCAGCTTTTTCACTCTCCTCTTTCACTTTCATCAAGTGAAAGTGATTCTAATTCTTCGCTTTCTGCCATAAGGGTGATGTCATCTGCGAATCTGAGGTTATTTATATTTCTCCCGGCAATCTTGATTCCAGCTTGTGCTTCATCCAGCCTGGCATTTGGCATGATGTACTCTGCATATAAGTTAAATAAGCAGGGTGGCAATATACAGCCTTGACGTAATCATTTAGCCTTCTTGTGTAGTCGTATCAAATTCTCTTCTCTGGAGAGTATCATAATCAAGGGTGTCTATCACCTGGCCATGATGCAGCTTCCTGGAACATAAAACTCCCATGTATTTAATGGGGTTACCATTTCCAAAATATTGGGCCGCAGGTCCCAGGAAAAAAATGACACCGAATCATTCATCCAAGGGAAATTGGTTTCCTCTATTTCTTTGGGAGCCATTTTTAATAAAAAAGAAATCTGACCAGGCAGGTGATTTGGCAGTACTGTTTGTCTTAAAAGCAATCAAAGGAAATAGAGAAAACATGAGAAACATTGTATAAACCCCAATGCAGTGCGTGGTGGTCACATAATAGATGCTGAGTTAAACTGGGCTGAGTGGAAACCTGAGTGGAGCTGTGTTCACTGCAGAGAGCTCTCACATAGTAAGCAGAGCAGGTTTGATAATAAGTATTTCCTTCTAGATGTTCTTGATCATATTGAGCTGTTTACTCACACCCTCCTGAACATTTAAACCTTTCTGGCTAGATTATATAGTTGTAAGACCAGATCCATGAATGGTCAGTGTTATTACGTATGTTTGTAACAGTATTTCACTCCATGTCTTACCAGTCTGTGGAACCATCCAAGAGAGATCTTGGCAATAGAACTAGAAATTGCTAATAAAAGATAGGAATGCTGATGTCCAGGATCATTATAACCCAAGATCTCACTGCAGGCTTTCCTCAGAGCTGGGGGAAATGTATGTGTGAAATAGACTTTGCAGTGGTGTCTGTTTGATTCTAATTCTTGTCAGCTACATAATAATGCCCTCAATTCTGAATATTGTACAATAAAAGGCAGGAAAAATGAAAATGGAGGTTTTTATTTTACCTTGAGTTTTGTGTAATCTGAACAGTGGTAACTCTAAAACAAAGCATGTCCTTGGGATTTAATGACTAGATAGGCTTAATAGAGGATAAATAGACCAGATAATGATAAATACACCAGGATTGTAATAGATTAAATATTATCCTATAAAATTAGGAAATATCAAGCATTTATGTTCAGAACTGTGTGTCTGACAGGAAGCTGATTCAACACATTAACTAATACATTACTGAAAACTTTATAGCAGGATGGGGATTACTATGATTGTGGTGGAGTCAAAATACCTAATTAATTAATCCCTATTTATAGAGCAGCACAGGTCTTAACCAGGAATGCCTTTTCCACCTCATCTCTTTCTACTATTCTACTCCACCAGGAGTTAAACAAAAGTTCTTAAAAAAGTTCAAACTTCTTTCACCAATCGGGAGGTCAGAAGCACAGAATCCCTGTTCCCTGCTCCTCTGTTAGTTTTCTAGGGTGGTTGTAACAAGATACTGCAGCCTACGTGCTCAAACAACATAGCATTTTTTCTCCCCCAGTCCTGGAGGTCAGAAGTCTGAGGTCAAGGTAACATCAGTTGGGCTGGCTGTCTTCTGGGGGCTGTGACGGGAATCTGCTCCATGCCTCCTTCCAGCTTCCGGTGATTTTCTGGGAATCTTTGGAGTTCCTTGCCTTGCAGACACATTACCCTGACCTCTGCCTTCTGTTGACTTGGTCTTCTCTCTGTGTCTGTCACTGTCCACACTGATCATTTTTATAAGGACACCAGTCGTATTCTGAACATAAATGCAGACACCACTGCAAAGTGGGGTTCAGACCCCACTAATGACCTAATTTAATGTTATTTGTAAAAGCCCTATTCAATAAATAAAAAAAAAAAAAGATCACATTCTGAGATACTAGGCTTAGAATTTCAACACATTTTACTGGTTAGAACAAAGTTTAACCCATAACACCATGATTCCACCAAACCGGGTCTCCTATGTGATCTGACTGATGTTAAGTCATAGGCAGAGTATCAGTGTAAATCGCTAGATCCTCTGGATTTCTGGGGAAATGGGGATTTGGTGACGGTATATGCTTTCTCCTTTGCTCTCATCAGGTAAGACCATCCCCAGAAGATGTGGTGACCAGGACCAAGCAGTAGCTGATCTTTTTCCTAGATGGTGCTTATACATGTATGTGGGCATACACAAAACCCTCCACACACACACATCTAAGGAATCTGTGTAAAAATAAATATTGAAAGCAAACTGGATGGGGAATATGTGTATACCTGTGGCAGATTCATGTTGATGTAAGGCAAAACCAATACAATATTGTAAAGTAATTAACCTCCAATTAAAATAAATAAATTTATATTAAAAAAATAAATTACATTGTGTATTTAGAAAAAAAAAAAAAGAAATAGAAGGAGTGACATTCTATAGGGTAGTAAGTTGCCACTCGTCAATGGGCGGATCCGTCCTGAACCCTATATACACTATGTTTCCTCTATACAGGAATGTATACTATGCATCCCTGTGATAAAGTTTAATGTATAAATCAAGCACAGTAAGAGATTAACAATGGTAAGTATAAGAGAGCAGTTATACCAATATACTGTAATAAACATTAGGTGAATGTTTAGGTCTCTTTCTTAGAATATCTTATGGTACAGAGTTGATGCATTTTCCGTCCTCATTAAGCACTTACAGACACTGGGGCCGGAGCTTTTTCAGTGTGAGATGCAGCAGCAAAGCTATCCTGACTTATTCCCTTTTCACAATTTCATGGACAGAAGATTTGTTCTTACCATAGAGCTTGGTAACAGTACTTTTTTTCTTTCAAGAAATTTACAACTTCTCTTTGGCATATCTGCATTGACAGCATCACTATTCTTGCACTTTGGGGCCATTGTGATGTACAATAAGGGTTCCTTGAATGCAACACTGTGAGATCTGATAACCAGGATGGGTACTAAGCAAGTATTGAGCTGGAAAAAGGGATGAGTCACATCCTGGGTGAGACAAAGTGAGATGGTGTGAGATTTCTTCACTTTACTCAGAATGGCATGCCATTTAAAACTCATGGATTTTTTTTTTTTTTTAATTTCTGGAACTTTCCACTTGATATCTTTGGACTACACTTGGTGGTGGGGAAAAGGAAATCAGGGCAAAAGGGGAACTATTGTATAAAAAAAGAAAAATTCCTTGCCAGGAGGGCCTAGTTATTGTGTAAGTTATATGTATACAGGCAAGTCTCATTTTATTGTGCTTCACAGATTTTTTTTTTTTAACAGATTGAAGGCTTGTGGAGACTTTTCTCATTTAGTGTCACTGTGTCACATTATATTTCCAACTTTATTATTATGTTGGTCATGATGACCTGTGATCAGTGATCTTTGATGTTACTATGATGACTCACAGAAAGCTCAGAAGATGGTTAGCATAGTTGAACAATAAAATATTTTAAAATTAAGGTATGCACATTGTTTTCTTTTGAACTGTGGTATTGGAGAAGACTCTTGAGAGTCCCTTGGACTGCAAGAAGATCCAATCAGTCCATCCTAAAGGAGATCAGTCCTGGGTGTTCATGAACTCCAATATTTTGGCCACTTGATGCAAAGAGCTGACTCATTGGAAAAGACCGTGATGCTGGGAAAGATTGAGGGCAGGAGGAGAAGGGGACGACAGAGGATGAGATGGTTAGATGGCATCATTGACTCAATGGACATGGGTCTGGGTGGACTCCAGGAGTTGGTGATGGAAGGGAGGCCTGGCATGCTGCGGTCATGGGGTCACAGAGTCAGACATGAAAGAGTGACTGAACTGAACTGACATTGGTTTTTGGACATAATGCTGTTGTACACTTAATAGACAGTGTATTTTATGTACGCTGAGAAACCGAAACAGTTGTGTGAATCGATTTATTGCCATATTTACTCTATTTCTGTGGCCTGGAGCCAAACCCATGATACTTCCAAGGTCTGCTTATAGCTGAAAGCCTGTGTCTTTTTGTACCCAAGCCGATAGATTCATCTTCTTCTCCTCCATGGACTTTCTAGCCCTCATGATCTAGCCCAGGGTGCATCTTGAGAAAACCTCCAGTTTATTGGACCCACAAGGTAATTACTTGTGGTTATGACATGCTTCTTCAAGTTGACAGTTTGGGGCAAGGTGCATCAATGCCTACAGCTCTGATGCAGCGAGAAAGGTGGAAAGAACAGCAGAGCAAACACTCAATCATTTTTGCTGATTTGGTTTTCTTTCAAGTTCCAATAGAAAAAATCTTTAAGGATACCAAAAATCTACTAATAAGCCGCCTATGTACCAATGGCAAGGAGTGTAATATGCATGGAAATTAAGTTTTTCCTGAGGTGGAAACTACATTTTCAAAAAAGACCTGGTAATCCTTTGTAAGCAATGATCATGAGCTATGTTTTCAAAAGGTATGTTCTTTGAGATAGTTTTGCCCACGTTGTACACACAGAGGGAAGAAGCTCTTGAAGGTGTATTTTGCTGTCTTCACTCTGGTTTGCAACAAGCCCTGCAGTCCTTGCCAGGAGGTGGGCTTCCTCTGCATGGTTCCTGCTTTGGCTTAGCTACATCCTCATCTCTTACAAGGCTGCTGTTGAAAATGGCTGAACCTGAGGAGACACCTGGTGGAGACGGGAAGCATTCTTCTCTCATACTTTATACTTACTCCTTATTTTCCGGAATATTTCAGGTGATATGAGCTCAAGGTAATGTCACAGAATCTTTGTATTTTCTTCTTAGCAGTCTAGAGATGTGAAGCAAGTGTACAAGAAGTGAAAAAGAGGCTACATGAATTTAACCTCCTTATAGTATAGCTTAGATGTTATGAGTTTATTTTTTATTTATTCACTCACCTGCTTATTCATAGGTGCATTAGGGAAGCAGAGGTCTTGGTCCTACGGGAAGTTCTTATATTGAGCTGTGGAGGCAGAACATAGAGTCATCAATAGCAAGGATTGAAGATCTAATCGCAGGGGACTGAGACCACATGCAAATGCGAAGTGCAGTGGAGCAGAGAAGAGGTGACTAGGAAAGACCTCATAAGTGGATGCAGTCGTAGAAGTGGGGTGTTAAACAAGTAGAAGATTTGACAACAGGGTCCAACTGTGTAGCACAGAAAACTACACTCAGTATCCTGTGATAAACCATAATGGTAAAGAACATGGAAAACAACATATATATAGTATATCTATATTGTATATTATATATATGTATATATATTATATATGTATACATATATATTTATGGGGGGGTGTGTGAAACACTTTGTTGTATACCAGAGATGAACACATCATTGTAAGTCAGCCACATTTCAGTAACATCTTTTAAGAAGTAGAAGATTTGGTTGAACAGAGAGGGAGAAGTTGCCATTAGGCTGAGGGTAGATTTCTCTAAAGATAAGATGCATGAATGGCAGATGGGAAGGACTCTGACTTGTCTGTAGCAGAGAATAAGTTAGGAAATAATGAGAAATAAATCAGACTAGCTTGGCAAGGCATAGCTTACTTAAAGATAGTTTCTTTTGTGTGTGTGTGTGCTCTTTATTTTTTATTATTATTATTTTTTTTTTACTTTACAATACTGTATTGGTTTTGCCATACATTGACATAAATCCGCCACGGGTGCACATGAGTTCCCAATCCTGAACCCCCCTTCCACCACCCTCCCCATATCATCTCTCTGGGTCATCCCAGTGCACCCGCCCCAAATCCTGTATCCTGTATCGAACCTAGACTGGCAATTTGTTTCTTACATGATAGTTTCTTAGCCTCATAAATGAAAAACCTTCTAGCCTCACATGGTACATGCAGTAGGCAATCTGACATAATGGAACGTCAGTGGTTTGGAGTCAAGACCTTTTGAGGCTGAGACATAGAATTGGCATACCATTGCTTCCCTCTTGTTCGGTTGGCAAGTAATAAAGACAAAGTAGGACTCAAGGGGTGTAAATAATCTCCACTCCTTAGGAAAAAAAAAAATCTTTTGCCTACTCTGCTTGCTCTGCTCGGCGTGTGGGATCTTAGTCCCCCAACCAGGGATTGACCCTGTGCTCCCTGCATTGGAAGCACAGAGTCTTAACCACCAGATCACTGGGGAAGTCCCATTCTCTACTCTGTTAGAGCAACATGAAGTCATGTGTCAAAGTGGATTGCTGAGAAATGGTGAGAAATGTAGCTGATAATGCAACGTGCCACAAGTAATCCCGTTAAATTCCCAGCCATACTGTCCTCATCTCTAAAGTAGAGTGACAGTGTCTGTCCCTTCACCTCAAGATGAATACAGTAATTCATATATGTATAAATGTTTATTCAGCAATAAAGCATGATACGATGTAAAGGACAATTATTTTGCCCCTGATTCTATTCTTTCCCTCTAACAAGAACAGAAAATCCTTTCAGCAGCCACCTTTCCCCCAGCCTCCAGTGGCATCCTTTCACTCTGGCCTGAGCTCTGTGTAGAATGTCTTCCCAGTAAGTGCTTCCTGAAGAAATGTGGGACGAAAGATTCTGCAGTGACTTCGGATGTATCCAGAAGAATGATTAGAAAAATGAAAGTCTTGCAAGTTGCTGGTGCTTTCTTCCTAGATGTTCAGGTGATGCAGGAGATATGTTATCCACTAGAAAAGCTCTCTTGAACGCTTCTCTCCCTGGAGCGACAGTGTTCTTCCACTGCCCACCTCCACAGATTCTCATCCCTTCTCCTTTATGCTAAAGTGGCAGTAGGTATGACTGTGGGCTTGGGTTCCCGGTGTGGACCAGAGGAAGCAGACAAACTAGGACTGACGTTGAATGTTCCTCTTTGTAGCATTAAGCTCTAGTTAAAAGTGAGTTAACGTCCCAGACACATTCAGAATGTTGTTCAGAGTTATTCATGCACATGTTCAGAGTTATTAATTCATTCAAAACATATTGACTCTCGAGGGCAAAAAGTATAGAACTCAGCATTATTTAGGATATAAGATAATATGTTACTTTCACATTTGAGCAGCTTCAACTCCAGGGCATGAAAGATCTTCCTTAGGAAAGCAGGTTAGGAGATGTCAGTGGCATTCAGTCATCTGGATTAATTCAAGAGGGGAGGATGAGTTTCCCTGATTGTCTGCAGCAAGGCGTAATTCATAAATGACTGAGTTTAATCAAGGTCGGCTTTGAAAGGAACTTGGGCTGTTCCAGATAGCGATTGGCTATATCAGTGGGGACAGTGGTGAAGGGAACCGAGTTTCACATATCTGCTATGAATTCCAGCTCCTAACTTCACAGCTAATTCTCCAATTTTGAGGGTAGAGATTTACACTGGGAGAGCCATGAATATTAATATAATCTGAGATTTGAAAGATGAAAGATGTGACTAAGCTTATTCAGAATTGAAGTCTGTTTAAAACCCAGGCCGCATGGAAGAGGGCGGGCACTGAGAATAAAGAAGAAAGAGCAACCAGAAAGAGTCACATTTTGCCCCTTTCTGCGGTTCTTTTCCACCCCTAGTGGCCAAATATGAAGGCATGTCCACGTTAAGTTAAGCTTCAGAATGGTGTTTGGTGTAAAATTGAGCTAAATTCCTTTAAAGGTACGGGCACTATGCAGGGGTCTTGATTGGATTAAAATACAAACTTTTGGAAATGAATCTATTTGGAATCCTTCATATGTATGTGATTTTTCTCTCTCCCAAATTCCCCCTTTTTTTTTTTTTCTTTGCAAGGCAATGCTTTGCAGCTCCTTTTTCCAAGATAGGGGAAAAAAAAAAAAAATCAGTGATTACTGACAATGGTCCAGCACTCAAAAACAACTCAGAAATAGCAAGTGTGTGTGTGACAGAAGAGGACAGTGCATGTGGTGATAGAAGGGGCTACCGTCTCAGGCTTCCTCAGGGCAGTTACGGGGATCAGTGCAGACAGCACTATTGGAAAAGGTGAGGCACCAGTTCCACCAAGAATTATGAAGACCCTGGAACTTGTCTTCAGTTGACTTGCCTCCACTCACTCTGTGTGGCCAGATATGATGTCTCCCTCATCTTTAGGCACCGAGTGGATCTCCTTGACTCTTACTGCAGCATGGGGGCAGGATCAGCCAGCTAAGAGAAGAGGCAGTCACAGCAGGCGCCTGACGTGGAGTTCTTCCAGTGTGAGTGGCTAGAAGCTTTCGTTTTATAGCAAACAGCAAAAAATAAAAGTCTATACTTGGAAGTCAGATGGCTGTTTTATTATTTTAACTATCTTGAAATATGCTTGACAGACAAAGTTGTATGTATTTGACGTATACAACTTGTTGAGTTTGGGGATAAATATGCATGCATGAAATTATCATTACAGTCTATGCCATAAACATATTCATCACCTTCAAAAGTATCCTTCCACCTTTCATAAATTCTTCTGATTTGTGCATGTGTGATAAGAGCACTTAATATAAGATTTACCTTCTTAGCAAACTTTTAAGTATTCAATATGGTACTATTAACTGTAGCATCTATGCTGTATAGTAGGTCTCTAGGATTAGTTCACCTTGCATAATTGAAACTCTGTAGCTGTGATTTATCTCTCCAAGGGATAATGGAAGACAGAGGATCCTGGCGTGCTGCAGTCCATGGGGTTGCAAAGGCAACATCAACAAGCTGTGATTTATAATCCAGGCTTCCTAGCACGGCCTTAGGCCGGTGAGACTGTCAGTTCTTGAGGTAAAATTCTCCTGGTTATGTAACAGGTATCTTATGAATTGATATCAAAGAATAACAATGTGTCATTTTAGCCACATCAGCGGTGTGGTTACATAGAGGTATACATTGGAGAATGCTCTAGGTCTGGTGGAGATTAGAGGATCACTGAGGTTAAGCTGCCTAAGGAAAATTAGGAGGAATTCTCTGGCAAATCCAGGAAAAGCTGTGGGAAGAGTAAACTACGATGGCTATGGGGAGAGGATCAGAGAGGTGACTTTGCAAAGAAAAAAAAGGAGGAATTATGGTTTCCCCAGTGTCTTTAATGTGAGGGAAATGAGAAGAACACGGGAGACAAAGGTAACACAGAGGATGGGGACATGGTGGCGCATAAGGCAGATTTGTGGACACGGAGTTGGGGGAAGGAGAGCGTGCAGTGACCTGGGAGAGTGGCGCTGATACACACCCCCTGCCATGTGTGAGACAGCCAGCTAGCGAGGAGCTTCTAGTATAGCCCAGGGAGCCCAGCTTGGCGCTCTGTGATGGCCTGGATGAGTGGGATGCAGGTGATACGTGTATACTTATTCATGATTTATGTTTTTGTACAGCGGGAATGAACACAGCATTGTAATTATACTCCAATTAAAAAATAAAAAAAAATTCCTTACTAATAAAAAACCAATAATTCCATACCACTGTGGATGTATTTTCCATCGTCACTGAAGTATTTTCCAAACAGATACACGCTGGGGTCATAAATTGGTTAAAACTCTGGATAGACCCAGTGAAGTATATCCTGGAGACCTTTGTTCCACCTCGTCTTCCCTGGCTCTCTGAAGTCAGCTGCATTTCCTCGTGGCTTTCTTTTTGTGCTCCCACCATGGCTGCCGGCAGCTTTAGACTGCCACACCTCCTCACTTACATGAGCCTTTCATCTCAGAGTTCTCAGTGATTTCCTCCAGGTTCGTCTTAAGGAGACAGGCCTAGGCCCACTCCTGAACCGATCACTGGACCAAGTGGGTGAAGGCTTTGGATAGCTTCAGTTAGGTGTGTTTTTCTCACATGCATCAACTGATGGGAGAACTGGTTTCCATGTGATCATGTGCACCAACAAAGGGGAAGCTTTAGGGAAGCTGGGAAGTGTATGGATGCCAGGAAAGCAACAAGAAATTGCCTGTTGAAATATGATTGATTTACAAACTAGTTGAGTTACAAGCATGCAAGCTTTGGTGACCATCAAAACATCTACTCTATACTTTTTCCCCCTGTTTGCCCTGAGTATGGGATCACATGGCGATTTATCCCACACTGGGTTGAGGAGAAGGTAAAGAGGTGGCATAGTCAGTCAGTCTGACCCCTCATTTCTGCTCTGTACTCTCTGGCTGATTCTCAATAATCTGGATATTGAACTTACAAATACTACCCTTGTCTTCATCTCTGTGTTCATAGTGCTTGGCACCAAATAGACTGTCATTCAACAAATGTTTGCAAATTTGAGATGACTGTCTGGCTGTACTAGACACACTGACTTTGATGTTTGAGTTTAATTTTCCTGTTTCCTAGATCATTCTCACCTGGATAACTAAAGCCCTGCCCAGACACTCTGTGCCCAGACTCTCCTATCTTCCGAATCTCACATAAGCCCTGGTTCCTGCTTCCAGGTCTCCCCACTTCTCTTTCCATCCACGGCCACCAGCCTCAGTGCGGTCTATATCAGGGTTCCTCCATGAGCATCCTAGGACTGCTGACTCTAGGAGTGGACGTGGTGCAGAGGGTGGATCAATTGCGTTTCTGGAGAGGGACTGAGGAAGGAAGAAATGTTTGATTTAAAGAATCTTGATCAGTAGTTGGAAATCGCGGACCAGAAAAATTAACGAGATAAAATGAAAAGTAAAAATAAGAAGTGTGTGGTGTAGGTCTGGACATTTCTCCCATCTAACTTCTAAATTCTATCCTCAGTGTTAGGGATGGCTTCTAGGAAAGCATTCAACATTTGCTCGATGAAATAGATGGGGTTATTAAATTGGTGGTTTAATTCAACAAAAGCAAGGTGGTCCAGGTGCAAGCGGTTAGTTAAGACACAGAGCTTGAATGTTCCACTCAGAAAACAGATCCAGACACTGGTCCCCAGAGACCAGACACCATATACAATGGGGGTAGACTACAGGAAGCAATCTGAAGGAGCAGAGACGGGCAGATTGGATTGTGAGGTGGAACTTGGGACAAAAGATAGAAGAAACTGTGATAAGAGTATGACCATAGAAATATCAAGATATCTTATATATTCCTTAGATATCGGTTTTTCCACAACAGAGTGTCAAAACCAAAGAAACAAACTACTTCTTTCATCAGTGAGGTTTAGAAATGAGAGCCCTGGGTACCCTGTGAGGACGGTCTCCACTCATTACAGAGAGGTTTGGGGCTGGATGCTCATTGCAGACGACTAGGATGGGGCAGACTAGGATGGCCCGAATCACACTTTTAGTTCAGCCCAGTCACCCATTCAGACAGTAACCATGACTCCCAGGGACTCAGCAGGGCGCTTTCTCGGACTGCACAGTGTCCCCAGTGCTGCCCTCACCCACTGCCCCCTCCACTGCCCCTTCCCTGTGTTGTTTTGTGCGCCATGAATCAGAGAACCAAGTTCTACATCTTGAGCTGCTCAGGATGCTGCCGCTGTTTCCCATTCTCCTTCCAGATTCTCCCTCTTCTCCAGCCTGTAGGCAAAGGCCAAAGGGCGACATCAAAAGCAGCAGCATCTCTGCTGTCTGACCACTTCTCAGTCTCTGGCTTTTCTTGGACTTTTCACAACAGTTTGGATCCCACCTCATTGCTTCTTTAGAATTTTGTCTGTAGAGCTGCTATGCATTTGGATGGAGCTCGGTCCTTGGAACACACAGGGATTGAAACCACATCCAAAGGCACTGGCAATCAGAGTCCTCATTTTTCAGTCCATTCCAAAAGCCTCTGCATTTCCTACTGACTCAGATGTTTATTTACCAACCCCCCACCCCACATTTCCATATTTCTTCACAACTGTGCTCTGCTGTCCCACCACTCATGGTTCTGGATCTTCTTTTTTTTTGGGGGGGGGTCTCTTTTTTGAGGCATGTACCTCCTCCCTTACCATCACGGTCACCCACATTATTGTCTAGATGAGAATGACCAAATCCAGGGAGATTAAGTGATTTTCTAGGGTCACACGACTGGTAAGTGGCAGAGTCTGATGAAGCCTCTTAATGCTAATTGTTCATACAAACTAAAAGGACAGCTACTGTTGCAATAATCACTTAAATCCAGCACATATTGATTACTTCAAACAATACTCAAAATAACTTTCAAATCCACAACTTGGCACTGTGCAGGAGACTGGTAGATATTTGTCACAGTGATACAAAACAAGAGAGGGTTGATGATCTATTATCTTGAGCATTTGCCTTTCAGGGAAATTGTCAAGAAGTCAGAAAATTACATAAACATTATGAGAATGTGACTCAAAGTATTTTCCCTTAAACTTAATAATGAGACAATCAATTAGGCATCTCTGGATTCTCATTTGTTTTCTTGCTTCAAGGACAAAGTGAATAATACATCTTCAGGGAAATGTTCTCTATTAGGCGTGATTGACAAAAGTTTCCCTGTTAATGAGCTGGTCCCAGTATAAACATGTTCCGACATAAAGAAATGAATGTTAGTGAAAGGAGAGTCTCCTTTCCTGACCATCTTAACTATATGACAAATGTTAAGAAAATGTTTTCTGATCCTGAATTTAGTATTTGGAAGTTCAGACCCTCCTAATTTTTATTCCAGGAATGATAGTCACCTGCAAACTTGTAAGATATCTTATTGGAGAGATCAGAAAGTGATCTCTTCAAACTGAATTAGTTTTATTCACATTCAATACTGGAAAAATGGTTTAGATGAAGTAATGGCCCTGGATAATTATGACATTTCACTCTACGCTGATTCCATCACATTTTTCAGATAAGGGCTTATCTTTGGAAGCTTATCAGAATCACTTGAATCTTTTTTCCCCCTTCACTTGGGACTTTAAGTGTTCTCAGTGGATTGCACAATGCTGTTAATTAGCCAATTTTTAGTGATTCTTAAAGTTGTGACTTGAAAGATTACCATCTTTCAAGTAATGCTAGCATAATACTGCCATGAGTTTAACAGAAGAAAAATTAAGTCAAAACACTTTACTATGGCTTTTTCTAGAATACTGTTTTTTTTCCCCCTCTTTGGCAAGGCTTTTCAAGTCCTTCACTTCAAGCTGATCTTGGTAATTAAAAGAATGATTTTTTAAAAACCTCTCAAAAAGGGATTCTGCATAATAAAATTCATTAAAATGCAATATTCACAAAATAAGATGTTTTATCATAACTATATGGAGAGGAAAATGGGAAGGAAATTAGGTGCTTCCTCCATATCCATTGCCCATGTGTTTACTGCAGTTTAATTGTGTAACTGAGAACTAGACACATTAACAAGCAGTTACTAGTTAGAGCTATTAACAAGTAGGGCTATTAGCTCAGTTTCTCTTTAGAGCCTTGAGAAAGGGAGGGAAGAATGAAAGTAGGAAGGAAGAAAATTCCTACTTGCTAAGTTGTCCACCAGAATAGCAGCCATTTCATTCTCATGAAAGTGCCTGGAAGACTCGGCCATTGACATGATACAGTACAAACCCCTCTATCTCAGAAATAAGGATCGTATCTAAGCATAGAAGAGGCCGTTGTAATCAAGCAAATGGGGTGGTCATTCGCATAACTCACTGGGAATTATGGAAATGCAGCAACTGGATAACTAATGAACTATCCCCCAGGCTGGGCTGTTGTCATGGATACACAACCAAAGTGAGCCTAGCAGTAAGCCTGGTGGGAAACAGCCCTGGCTAAGCCAGGCTGCTGAAGCCCAAGTGCCACGTGTCTGTAACCAGCCCTGGGCATGGGTCAGACAGATGAGAAATTCTCACTGTGACCTATTTCAGAAAAACCCTGGACAAAAGTAATTGTGAGAGGAAGGAGGAATTAAGAATAGTTGTTATGTGCATTCCAAGATATCTGATTTATTAAAAAAATGTTACAGGATAGATGGCAAGTTATGTAATGTAGTAATGTAAACCAAACGCTTTCAGACCAACGATCATTTCTCCTAGTTAATATTAGCAATATTTTTTAAGAAACAGAGTACTGCTTCAGTCTGAAAATGCCATTTGGATTCAAAAGAGAACCATTTAATCATGTCCTGGCTTGTAACATATCTTAAGTACTTTGCCTTAATAAATGAGATTTTTGTTTTGTCATTTAATATTTTTTTGCTATTGATAGCTTGCCTTTCCAAATCAGCTAATATCATCTAAAGGATGAGAGATTCCATATGATCCTGCTTTTACCCACAGTCCATTTAATTATCCTACTTTAGAGGCTTAGTGGATATTTTCTGACTTATTTGGGTTTAACTGCATGGGGCATTTTGGACATCTCTGTACAGTAGATTTCCCCTTTCAAGCACACACTTCTGATCTTCCTCTTGTCTCAGCCGCCTTCAGGCTGAGGACCCGCCGGCTTCCCACCACTCACTGCTGTATGACTCGGGCCTGGTTCAGACCCTCACCTTGTGACTTGGTACCTGCTGCCTGTTCACGAATTTGCTGACAGTAATACCAACTCTGAGTCACCTGTTTTTCTTCCACTCTCTGGATTCCTCCAAGGAACATTCCTTCCTTTGGAATGGCTGTCTGGTTTTAAAGGTTTCTCAAATCAGGTTCACCTGCTGGGGGAATTTACCTGTTTCTGCCCCTTGTATGGTGCCAGGGTCTGATTGAAGAACTGGCCTCACCCACACAGGCCTCCATCTGTTGGAAGTCATAGGGCCTGGCTTCACCTAGTACCACGGAGAAAATAAATGGCTTATCCACTCATTCGTGAAAAGGGGGTAGGGTAGGATGAACATCTTTATAAGGGGGAATCATTTCTAAACTGCCTGCATTCCTGGGTACCCATTGATGCCCCTGCCATGAGGAGACATCAAGAGTTTACTGCACAAGGCAGTTGAAGCTACTTTCAGGTGATCGGGTGGATCTGGGATTAACTCCATCCCCTTGGAAAACTTCGTCCAAACCAGCCCAAATGTTCTCAGTTCACATGAAATGCTGCTTTTTGCAATACGGTGATATTTAAGAGCAGGCTTTAAAATGCTCCATTTCATCTTAATTATTAACTGGTTGCCTCAAGGCATGTGATAGAAACCCATTCTGTAAAAATATCATTGATAAAGTATTTCCAGATAAAGTTTTTCTTCATTAGAATCTCTGGGTGCACTCATGTATGTTGTGTGTTGGGGGAGCTTCCAAAGACATGAACAAATTATTGAGTTAGGTTATCATGGTATCTGGTAAGGCATCAGTTTAAAAACAGTAAGAAGTAGTCACTGCACTTACTCTTTATTTTTGGTAAATGTTTATATCTTTCACTGGAAAAGTGCTGAGGGACTGGATCTTGGGATGTACAGACACCAGTTAGCAAGTCCTTATTACCCATGAAATGAATGGAAACTCCTTAGTGGCACTTGGCTGTCCCTCCATCTCCAGCCTCAAAGACTTCTCAGTCTCATTCACGGCCATCCTCTTGCCCGCACTCCACGTTTTACATTTCTGAGCTTCTTGAGGTTCTTAGAAAGCCGCCTTTTAGCACATGTTTGCCTTCATGTGGGTGGTTTTGCTTTTTCTCAGATTTTTCTTGTCATAACTTGCAGATATTTACCCTCAATACTTAGCACACAGTTCTCCTTCTCTCTGAAATCTTCTTTTCACAACTCAGATCTGGTTGGTTAAGTGGAGAGCAAGAAGCACTCGCTCTGAACCTGGCATGTACACTAGCTGTGTGGACCCAGGCAGGCCACCTAACCTCCTCAGGTCTCCATCCTCAGTATCATGATCATTTACGTCATTCAGAGGACAGTCACGGGGAGATACTAAGATGGCCAAGAGCTCAGAAAGATCTCAGAGTCTGCAATTTATTGATTATAAGTTCACCCAACATGAGCTTTCCTTGTGGCTCAGATGGTAAAGAATCTGCCTACAATGAAGGAGACCCAGGTTTGCTATCTGGGTCTGGAAGATCCCCTGGAGGAGGGAATGGCAAACCACTCCATTATTCTTGCCTGGAGAATCACACGGACAGAGGAGCGTGGCGGGCTATATAGTCAATGGGATTACAAAGAGTCAGACATGACTGAGCGACTAACACTTTCATCCAAGATCCTTCTTCTTCTTCTTTTTTTTTTTTTTACATTTAGAACCACATACCTCTGTGGGCCCTGGGATGCAATTCACTTCTTAAACCACGAGGAATTACTCCCACAGAATCCTCCCTCTTGAAAGTGAACATTCACAAGGCTTGAGGGAGCACAGACCCCAGAGACTGGAGAAGAAGCTTATGTCTTATGTCCCTGACCAGGGAGAATAGGAATTTGGCAAGAGCAGAATAGAAAGATGACAGATTTGGAGCAGTGAGCAGGAGTGCTGAGTGCCCATGGGGAATACGCAGTGGCATATTGCCTGTGTACACTTTCCGAAGCAGTCGCTGCCAGCCCGGGCAGATAAAGCCTATTTATTGAAGAGCATTGTGTCAATTTCCCTAAAGCCCCGTCAGAAAGGGCAGTGTTGCTCTGAGTCCACGTAAAGCTATCAACTCGGGGAGAATGGTGGTCTGCAAGCCTTAATCCACGTTCTTTTTAGAACATGGAAAGACAAAACACAAAAGAGTCTTGCAGAATAACCTCTGGTAAAACGTGACTGAATTCTGCATTGAGTAACTGAATGTGGGGTTTCTTATTGCAAGTTGGATGGATGCTGGGTACCTGGGAACAAGGCTAGAGGAAAAGATGTGAGAGGTAACATTTTGTGATTAGGCAAACCTCTGTATTCAGCTTGGCAGGAGGTAATATTAAAACGGCTTGTGAATTTTACAAAGCATGCTGTAATGTTTTTCATTAACATTCCCTTTAGCTTTAATGGTAGGTAATAACTGCTGACAGATGACAGCCATGGTGGGTGCCTGCTAGTACAGCTTTTCCGTAGAAGACCGAATAAATGTGAGAACCCATTCCACTTGAAGAGGATACCTGGGGAGAATCAAATTGGTGGGCAAAACATGAACTCTAGAAGCTTGTCGTTCACTGCTCTCTTATATTTTGCTGTGAAGATCGTAGGTTTTAGTAAATCAATGAAATAGGTTTCTGGGAATGGCACTCTTTCAGTCCCTTAGACTGCAAGATCAAACCAGTCAATCCTAAAGGAAACGAGTCCTGAATATTCACTGGAAGGATTGATGCTGAAGCTGAAGCTCCAGTACTCTGCCCATTGGAAAAGACCCTGATGCTGGAAAAGAGTGAGGGCAAGAAAAGGGGATGACAGAGAATGAGATGGTTGGATGGCATGACTGACTCAATGGACATGAGTTTGAGCAAACTCTGGGAGATAGTGAAGGACAGGGAAGCCTGGTTTGCTGCAGTTCATGGGAATGAGAAGTGTTGAACACGACTTAGTAACTGAACACTCTTTCAATAATTGTGACATCCCTGTGATTACTAGGGACAAAGGGAAGACAGAGACCCTGACTTGCAGCATCTCTTAAAGCATTTTGACATCATGGACCATGCTGGCATCTTTAGAGCAGGAAAACTGACTGCTCAACCAGTTCCAGTGAATATTGCACAAACATCAGTATCACCCACATCCTTTTCTATTAGTCTTATTATGGAAGATATTAGTCTTATTGTTCTTCCAGGTCATTTCTTTCCTCTGCCATCACGGTAAACAAGGGCCCCTAGAAAGCAAGAGCCAGAAACCAAGAACCTTGCCCGCCTTGCTTTCCACCTGGTGACCAGCAGAGTCGATGGCCTGTTAGTGACGCTTTGTCGATATCAGTTGGCTGAAAGAATATCCGATAGTCAACAATGTGGTCCTCTACGTAGATAGACATGGGGAAGCAAGTCTGGAGAGATCTTCCTCTCAATTTGAAGGTGTTTGACTTAGTTCTTCCATCCAGTGATGAAGTTTTTATTTTTTAAAATTTTTTTCAATGTTGATCATTTTTAAAGTCTTTATCAAATTTGTGGCAATATTGTATCTGTTTTTTGTTTTGCTGTTTTCCCAAAAGACATGTGGGATCTTCACTCCCTAACCAGGGATAGAACCCTCACCCCCAGCATTGGAAGGTGACTTCTTAACCACTGGACCCCCAGGAAGGTTCCCATTGATGAGGCCTTTTTTTTTTCTCTCTTCTAGCCTGTTAGATCCATACTTTCACAGGAGATAATTCTCAGAATCATATGTGTCCTTCCCAAATTCATTTCCATATGTTCAATAAGCTGACCCAAGCATATAGAAAAACCTACACGAAGATTTTGAAAGTGCTTGTGTTTGGGGAAAATGTTTTGAGATACCCACTAAAGAAATATGTGCCCTTGACAATTTCCACACATTTCTAGCCATTTGGCTCTTTCACATCCTATTTGAGAACAATGTCTTTTAACTTCCTGGAATATAATAAAAACAAAGGAAACAGCAACGATATTTTGATTTAAAATGAAAAATTTGTATCAGGCAAAGAAGATCTATTGGATGAATGTGTATCTGGAAATAAAGTAAAATTTGGGAAATCCAGTAGCCTTAGTAAGTAGATATTATTTGGTTTGAGTTGGAGTGTATAGGTTCAGTTCAGTTCAGTTCAGTCGCTCAGTCGTGTCCAACTTTCTGCAACCCCATGAACCGCACCATGCCAGGCCCCCCTGTCCATCACCAACTCCCAGAGTTCACTCAGACTCACGTCCATTGAGTCCGTGATGCCATCCAGCCATCTCATCCTCTGTCATCCCCTTCTCCTCCAGCCCCCAATCCCTCCAGCATCAGAGTCTTTTCCAGTGAGTCAACTCTTCTCATGAGGTGGCCAGAGTACTGGAGTTTCAGCTTTAGCATCATTCCTTCCAAAGAAATCCCAGGGCTGATCTCCTTCAGAATGGACTGAGGATCTCCTTGCAGTCCAAGGGCCTCTCAAGAGTCTTCTCCAACACCACAGTTCAAAAGCATCAGTTCTTCGGCCCTCAGCTTTCTTCACAGTCCAACTCTCACATCCATACATGACTACTGGAAAAACCATAGCCTTGACTAGACGGACCGTAGTCGGCAAAGTAATGTCTCTGCTTTTGAATATGCTATCTAGGTTGATCATAGCTTTCCTTCCAAGGAATAAGCGTCTTGTAATGTCATGGCTGCAGACACCATCTGCAGTAATTTTGGAGCCCAAAAAAATAAAGTCTGACACCGTTTCCACTGTTTCCCCATCTATTTCCCATGAAGTAATGGGACTGGATGCCATGATCTTCGTTTTCTGAATGTTGAGCTTTAAGCCAACTTTTTCACTCTTCTCTTTCACTTTCATCAAGAGGCTTTTTAGTTCCTCTTCACTTTCTGCCATAAGGGTGGTGTCATCTGCATATCTGAGGTTATTGATATTTCTCCCGGCAATCTTGATTCCAGCTTGTGTTTCTTCCAGCGTTTCTCATGATGTATTCTGCATAGAAGTTAAATAAGCAGGGTGACAATAGACAGCCTTGATGTACTCCTTTTCCTATTTGGAACCAGTCTGTTGTTCCATGTCCAGTTCTAACTGTTGCTTCCTGACCTGCATACAGATTTCTCAAGAGGCAGGTCAGGTGGTCTGGTATTCCCATCTCTCTCAGAATTTTCCACTGTTTATTGTGATCCACACACTTAAAAGCTTTGGCATAGTCAATGAAGCAGAAATAGATGTTTTTCTGGAACTCTCTTGCTTTTTCCATGATCCAGCAGATGTTGGCAATTTGATCTCTGGTTCCTCTGCCTTTTCTCAAACCAGCTTGAACATCAGGAAGTTCACTGTTCATGTATTGTTGAAGCCTGGCTTGGAGAATTTTGAGCATTACTTTGCTAGTGTGTGAGATGAGTGCAATTGTGTGGTTGTCTGCACATTCTCTGGCATTGCCTTTCTTTGGGATTGGAATGAAAACTGACCTTTTCCAGTCCTGTGGCCACTGCTGAGTTTTCCACATTTGCTGGCATATTGAGTGCAACACTTTCACAGCATCATCTTTCAGGATTTGAAATAGCTCCACTGGAATTCCATCACCTCCACTAGCTTTGTTCATAGTGATGCTTTCTAAGGCCCAGTTGACTTCACATTCCAGGATGTCTGGCTCTAGATGAGTGATCACACCATTGTGATTATCCGGGTCGTGAAGCTCTTTTTTGTACAGTTCTTCTGTGTATTCTTGCCACCTCTTCTTAATATCTTCTGCTTCTGTTAGGTCCATACCATTTCTGTCCTTTATCAAGCCTGTCTTTGCATGAAATGTTCCCTTGATATCTCTAATTTTCTTGAAGAGATCTCTAGTCTTTCCCATTCTGTTGTTTTCCTCTATTTCTTTGCATTGATCACTGAAGAAGGCTTTCTTATCTCTTCCTTTACCAAACTTTAAAACTGTTGCAGCACTCTGAGTTTCAATTATGGATCAGACATTGGTTAATTTCAAGCCATAAGTGTGATCAGAACAAGAGTAACTGATCCATCTTCCCAGTTTACTTATCTTTGGTTTGGGAGCAAGAAGTAAACCGTCTGAAACTCAACATCAGCAGATGGGCTGGGCAAGGAGTGGGCAGGACAGAATTCATCCTCCAGGTTCCTGGGCCAGTTTATCTTTGCAGAGGCCCGGACTGAATATATGGTGCTGCCAGCCTGGGTCTCCCAGTGAGAGATATAATTTTCATATTCTGAAACCATGTTATTTTTCATTGTAAAAATTTGACAACAGACAGAATGTACCAGGGCCCTGAGACAAATGAAGGAAAATCATGTCTATGTACCTGATAGGTGACATCAGCCACAGACAGCAAAATGACTCCATATGTAGCTCCCCTCTGTCTCCTCGAAATTCAGTCCTAATGGTTTGTGCTTTTTGGAGCAGCTCTTCAAATCAGAAGGAATAGGAAATAATCGACTGAGCATCCTCTGTTTTTCCTCTTCTGTTTTTTGCCTTTGTTACAACTAGGCTGACTTTTATTTTCCAGTTGTGATAATAATGGAAAAAGCAGGAAATGATCCCTCAGACTGGAGACAAGCTGGGAATAAACTGAGGCCCCAAACTTTGCGATTCTTCCCTCTACTGGCCAGCCTCGTAGAAAATGATTCTGATGAGAAGCATTAAGAAAGAAGGAGGTGGCTAGTGGTAAAAAGCACAGCCTTCTATGACATGTAATGGATACTTGATCCGAAGCAGGGCTCCTTACACTGTATTGTGCGAAAGAATCATCCAGGGTGTTGTAAAAATGCAGACTCCGATTCAACAGCTCTTGGGTAGGGGCCCAAGAATCTATGGTGCATAGTTCAGTTCAGTTCAGTTGCTCAGTTGTGTCCAACTCTTTGTGACCCCATGAATCTCAGCACGCCAGGCCTCCCTGTTCATCACCATCTCCCGGAGTTCACTCAGACTCATGTCCATCGAGTCCGTGATGCCATCCAGCCATCTCATCCTAGGTCATCCCCTTCTCCTCCTGCCCCCAATCCCTCCCAGCATCAGAGTTTTTTCCAATGAGTCAACTCTTCACATGAGGTGGCCAAAGTACTGGAGTTTCAGCTTCAGCATCATTCCTTCCAAAGAAATCCCGGGGCTGATCTCCTTCAGAATGGACTGGTTGGATCTCCTTGCAGTCCAAGGGACTCTCAAGAGTCTTCTCTAACACCACAGTTCAAAAGCATCAATTCTTTGGTGCTCAGCCTTCTTCACAGTCCAACTCTCACATCCATACATGACCGCTGGAAAAACCATAGCCTTGACTAGACGGAACTTAGTCGGCACAGGCATCCTTTAATTATTAAGGGTCTAGAGACTCCTTAAGTCACTTATTTGTGACTGAGTTAGTGACTTAAACTATGGAAACATCAAGTTTATTTATTTCTCAATTGGGGTTAATACTATTAGTAGCATGCATAACTATCTCATAAGAATATTGTAAGACATGAAGTAAGATCCATATGTTTAGTTTACATGTATATATGTATATGTGTGTGTATATATATACACACACACACAGATACAGATCATACATTGTGGTGCTTCATATAAGTAGATTATTGATTCATCACCAGTCCACATGTATTCCTTTTAAAAATATTTTTTAATTTGGCTGCATGAGGTCTTAATTGCAGCTTATGAGCTTCTCTAGTTTTGGTGCACAGGCTTAGCTGGCCCATGGGATGTGGTAACTTAGTTCTCCCACCAGCATTCTAACCCATGTCCCCTGCATTGGGAGGCAGATTCTTAACCACTGGACCACCAGGGAAGTCACAACATATAATCTTTATTACTGCCATTATTATGACAGAATGAATGGTAACCCTTTTCCACTGCTAAGCTTTTGTGATTTCTTTTTCTCTGTAAAACAGCCTCTACTATTCACATTCATAAGATTTCACCTGATTGAAAAATCCAGGAGGAGAGGGAGGGGTAAATAAGAGCCAGTGGGCACAAATAGACTTGTCCCGGCCACGAAGGCCATTGCCCTTCATGGGGGGAATCTCAAAATGCGAGACTCTTGGGAAATCTTCACCTCAGTACTTTTCAGATTGCCATTTGATTGTTACTGCAAAGGAATGACTAGATAAGAAAGTCAGGAGATTTTAAAACTAGTTTGAAAGCAAAAGAAAGTGCAACAAAGCAGCGCTCTCTTGGGAGAAGGGTGTAATGAACTGAGATTTGTGCTTCCATGTGGCACGTGTGCACGCACGCACACACACACACACACACACACACACGGTCAAGAACATAAACTTTAAAAAGGAGTATGTTTCTGAACAGCTAGCTTCAAGCCAAAACTGATAGTGAGTCACTGTTTTTAGAAATGGTCTCATTGCAGACTTGGCTCATCCTATGAGTAGAGGAAGTTATTTGTCCTTATACTCAAAAGGAAGCCAGAGGTAGTATACAATTTAAGAGAAAATATTTTTCCTCTAAGTGTGCTTCTTTCTGTAGAGCTTTATATAGGAAACTGTGACTAACTGTGTGGTCTGTTGCAATTAACCAGGGCAGGGCATGGGCCAGCCTGGCTGTCACCAGCTGGATGGCACCAGAATATAACTTTGTGATACACAGCCTTTTGAAGGGAACAAAAGGTGAGAAGGTGTTTTACTTGTAGTTGAGAGGAACAGATTCTAGCTAATTTTCTAAAAAAGGAGGATCCATAGGAAACACAAGATAGGATATGTGAGATTGAAAGGGGGCCCCAGAATCAAGCTTCAAAGAGATAAGAACAAAGCGGCTTCAGGTGGTCTACTAGCAGTAGCTTGAGTAAGCACCAAGATTTCCATCCTTCCTCTGAGAAATCAGTCCCTAATGAAAGTGTGATGAGCCACATCTTGAGTGAAGGAGCCTTGAGAGGGAGTTTTGGACAAGAAGTCTTGAAGAACCACCCTCACGTCCATAGCAGGAGGGCATGCTCCAGATTTAATACTACAGGAGTTGTTAGGTGGTGCTGATGAAAACGAAGATCATGGCATCACTTCATGGGAAATAGATGGGGAAACAGTGGGAACAGTGGCTGACTTTATATTTTTGGGCTCCAAAATCACTGCAGATGGTGATTGCAGCCATGAAATTAAAAGACGCTTACTCCTTGGAAGAAAAGTTATGACCAACCTAGATAGCATATTCAAAAGCAGAGACATTACTTTTCCAACAAAGATCCATCTAGTCAAGGCTATGGTTATTCCTGTGGTCATGTATGGATGTGAGAGTTGGACTGTGAAGAAGGCTGAGCGCTGAAGAATTGATGCTTTTGAACTGTGGTGTTGGAGAAGACTCTTGAGAGTCTCTTGGACTGCAAGGAGATCCAACCAGTCCATTCTGAAGGAGATCAGCCCCGGGATTTCTTTGGAAGGAATGATGCTGAAGCTGAAACTCCAGTACTTTGGCCACCTGATGCGAAGAGTTGACTCATTGGAAAAGACTCTGATGCTGGAGGGATTGGGGGCAGGAGGAGAAGGGGACGACAGAGGATGAGATGGCTGGATGGCATCACGGACTTGATGGAAGTGAGTCTGAGTGAACTCCGGGAGTTGGTGATGGACAAGGAGGCCTAGTGTGCTGCGATTCATGGGGTCGCAAAGAGTCGGACACGACTGAGCAACTAAACTGAACTGAACTGAACTGATGACCAACAAAACAATGCAAACAAACAAAATGCCGTTAAAGGGGGAAAGTCCAGAAGACAAATTGTAACTTATTCCCTGCAAACCCCCATGTTGACTTTGTCTAGACCCCATGGTGGTATCTGATTTCTCTCTATGTAGACCAGAAGGTGGGTGATTTAAGTCTTTAGGATGGTGGCTTGGATACTTGGCCATGGCATAGAGACGGGCAGTCTTCTCTGAATGATTGTAGAACACAAATCTTGGTGACACCTGCTAGAAGTGGTCTCTATACACGTGCTGGGTCAGAATTGGTTTGGCACTCTGGAGTTGAAAACAACAAAAAGCTAAAACAAAACAAAACAAACAAAAAAAACCTACATGGATTCAGTAAAACTGGGAGTCAAGATAAGAAGCTTAATTACTGATAGATAAAAAATAATGTTAAAGTAGAAGGAGGTGGGACTTCCCTGGTGGTCCAGTGGCTAAGACTCCATGCTTCCAGTGCAGGGGGCATGGATTTGATCCCTGCTTGGGGAACTAAGATCCTTCATGCTACATGGCATGGTCAAAAAAAAAAAAAAAATGTAGAATGGGGGGATGGGAAATGGGAGGGCAGCTCCCTGATTAACTTTGTGTCCAGTTCAAATGGTATGTTTGATCTTGAACTTTAAGACAAGTGTCAGAGGAATATACACACAGAACATGCTAATCTTCCCAATGACCAAAGATTCGTATGGACCCAAGCTCAAGAGCCATATTAGGACTTTACTTCAGGGTGATAAATTAAAGAAAGTAATTCAGGATCAATAGCAACTTGTGGAGATCAAGGACATCAAGGTTATCTAGGAGAAGAGGAGAGGTGGCAAAGGGTACCATCTTTTCTAATCACAGAACAAACCATCATGGCAGATCCATGTCCAATTTTGACTATCACTTTTCTTAAGAAAAATGTGACTCTTAAATCAGAAATCTCTGCGCAGTGGTCACATGAAAATTCTGCTCTGGTAAAGGGTTTTGTTTCTATATGGACTTGATAATATTCAAGGGCCAGTACTTCAGTTGCATTACAGGGATGACCAGCCCCTATGGAAGAGCTGAAACAAAGCTACACAAACCATCAGGCATCCACGAAGAGAATCAGGTTCTGAAATCACGGTCACCCGTCCAAGTTTCTGACTTGGTCTCTGATTTCTTGAGACTGGGCACCTGGTGTAGGGATTCAGTAAAGGCTGCAGTGTTGTAGGCATGTGTTTGTCGATCTTTTCTGCCCCTTCTTCTTCTAATCAAATGTGTTTAGCATCTCCCTGAAAGCCTTTTATCTAAGCAAGCAGGACGTAGAGTTGAAAGAAATTTCTTATTTTCAGTTTCAAGGAGACAAAATGCGTTTCCTTCAATTATCAGTTCTTTAAGAAAACTTCAATACTATTGGAAGCTGGGCAAGCACCGATAATAAAACAAACTTAGGCATAAACTTGAATGTGAGCAGACAAGAGGAGAGGCCAGCAAAGTTCCACAAACAATGGTAAGCTTTATACACTGTCATTCAGGAGAATATATTTGGAGATGTAGTGAACAAGTTTGAAACCCTAAGGAATGACCTTAGCCTATAAATCTGTGTCATGTTTTAGGATAAAAGCTTTAAGAATGGGGATTCTCCTGAATCCATGTGACTATAGAACTAAATGGAAGCCACCTGTGTCAACCTGACAACTGTTACTCAGAAAGATTAGGCTCTAAAGCAATACAAAATTTCACTGTTTGTTTCAAGGAATTTCTACAAATCAATTTATGGGAGCAAACAGTTTTCTCATGTGGGTAAATAACTCTTCTATCAGGATAAATAAATTGTTCTCTTGGACACACAGCTCACTTATCCAACAAAGAGTTTCCTTATCGAGATTGGCTTTAAGACTATCACCTCAAGGTGTCTGTTCACCAATCTTAAAGCATCATGTAAAGAAAAAGAAAAAAAAAAAAAGTGAAGCCAACCAGCTGCTTGCCTTGAATGACACCCTTCAAATGTCTTCCCCTGAACCGCCTCTTCTAAGACACTGCTTAGGAGCTGCCTGGGCTGTATCTTCCCTGACTGCAGTGGGCCAGATCAACTCAGGTTTGCTTCATCAGTGTGTTTCCTGGTGTTCTTTGGGGAGTCCAGAGTTGACTCGTTCCCTGTTCCTCCACGCGCTGCTTACTGACACCATCTTGGGAGACTTCTCTCCTCTGCAGAGAATCTCCGAGACAGCTAGACGAGGTAAAAGACCACGTATAATGAACTGAGGATGGACTGGGGTGGCCTCATCCTGTTAGTCTTGTCAGCTCTCTTTGTGAAGAAAATCTGTCTCAAAGCAGAGAGAGAGAGAGAGAGAGAGAGAGAGAGATGGTTTCCTCAATTTATTTCAAGGCAACTCAGACAAGTAATCCATTTAAATAATACAGGGACTTTACATAGAATAGAAATTTCTGTCTCTCCCCCCTCCCTTTTTTTGTTTAATAATTGACAGGAAAAGCCAAAGAAGCCCAGCACATTAGATTGCTAAACACTTAACCATGCCTACTGTAAATTCAGAGAGCCCAACCTGCCTGTTGGGCCAGCATGTCAGCGGAAGCTGTCAGTGCTACCCTGGGCCCAGAGAGGACTGTGATCTCTGAGCCTGACACAAGCTTGAGGAACAGGCGTTCCTGTTTCTGACACAGAAGTGAAAGCCAAGCACTGGAATAACTAAATTAGCTCATTCTGACACTATTGTTTTCAAGAGCTGTGACCGTCATTGACATTTCCATGGCATTTAAAGGCACTCCACAAATACCTTATAAATACTACCTAATGCAAAGCCTGACCTTCCCCTTAAAATACAGCTACTTATGAGATTTATTTGCTTCTGCTCCACATTTTCGTTTTCTTTTGTGCTGTCCATGGATGGTTATTTATTTATACCACCTCTACTTCCACCAAAATGATTTGAGGCCGCTTACAATAGAAGTGAAAATAAAATGAGGCCAGATTGTGCATCCCATTAAGAGTAAAATACAGGTTGCCTATACTTTTCATAAAATTGTTAGCGTTATTTACTGCTTCTTATCCCTCCAGTTCAGTGTGCTCAGCACTTAATTGCAAAGCTTCCTTCTAAGAACATTCTGCAGGGTTGGAGGAAATCCTGAATCCAAATTTCCAAATCCAAGGAAGCAAAACTTTTTTCCCTTCACCTGTCGATTTTCAGAGAACTTTGGTTCCATTGACAGTATCAGACTGTTAATGACCTTGATTCAAAATGTGCATATCACACACACACACACACACACACACACACACACACACACATCCAATCAACAGATCCATCCAATTTGCTTCTCCCCTATTTCCACTTGGAAAAGATCATTTAAATTACAGTGTGGCAGACTTTTCTGGAAAGGACCAGAGAGTAAATATTTTTGGTTTTGCAGGCCATGTGGTCTCTGTTGCAACTACTCAACTCTGCTGTTGTAATGTAAAATTAGCCATAGAAAATACGTAGTGAATGGACATGACTGTTCCAATAAAACTTTACTTGCAAAAACAGGTTGGGGGCTGGCTTTGATTGATTGATCATAGTATACTGACTCTTTTTCTAATGCTTTCCATTACTCCAGTCTAGGTCTAGAGTAAAAAGTCAAGAAATGAGCAATAAGTATTTAAAGTGAACAGAAGACAGTTATTGGCTCTATCGCTATTATTACCTTTCTTTCCCTGTTTTGTTTTTTCTGTTTGGTTGGTTGGTTTGTTTTTTGCTAGACTGTATTACAACTATCCCTGTGTAATGGCATGAATAGTAGCCCCAAAGAGCTGTCCCTGCTAATCCATGGAACCTGTGAGTGTAATCTTGTTTGGAAAAAGGGCTTAAGTTAAGGGTGTTGATACAGGGATATCATCCTGGAAGATCTGGATAGACTCTAAGCTCCATCACAAGTGGCCTTAAAAGAGAGAAGCAGGACTTCCCTGGTGGTCCAGTGGTTCAGATTCCACGCTCCCAGTGGAAGAGGCATGAATTTGATCCCTGGTCGGCATCCCACATGTCCTCACTGTATGGCCTAAAAGAATTTTTAAAAAATTAAAGAGAGAAGCAGAGGGAGATTAGACATACACACATAGGAGATGGTGATGCAAAGGTGGAGGCAGAAATTGGAGTGATGTGGCTGTAAGCCAAGGAATGCCAGTAACTAGAAGAGGAAGGAACAGATTTCCACTGATCCTCCAGAGAAAGGGCAGCACTGTGAAAGGGATTCCGTCCAGTGAAGCATGGTAAGACCTGGCCTCCCAGGCCGTGAGAGAATCAACTTCCATTGTTCTTAGCTATCCAATTTGTGGTGATGTATTATAACATCCGTAGAAATGTAATAATGTACCTATATCTCCTTTCTCTGGACTGGAAAATTATTCTCTTTCTGTTCACTCAGCCCTTATCTTTAAAATGCTTATTTGACCTACCAGTGTATAATTATAACCAACATTTCTATTTTCTACTGAAATCATACAGGGAAATAAAAACACTTTAATTTCAAACATGCCATTTCCAGTTCCAAGCCACTGTTATCCATTATTTCTATTCTCTAAATTTATTCTTAATACTACAATAGTATTATTTTCTTTTTTGCAATTAATGATTATTTACCTGCTGCTGCTGCTAAGTCGCTTCAGTCGTGTCTGACTCTGTGCGACCCCATAGACGGCAGCCCACCAGTCTTCCCCGTCCCTGGGATTCTCCAGGCAAGAACACTGGAGTGGGTTGCCATTTCCTTCTCCAGTGCCTGAAAGTGAAAATTGAAAGTGAAGTCGCTACATCAGTATATTTACCAATTTTACCAACTTATTTGTTTATTATTAGTTCTAGTTAAGCTTTGGGATTTAATTTTCTTTTTACTACATGCATTCTTTAGAAGATTATTTAATGAAAGTCTATAGAGGAAAATTCTCTTACTCTTTGTTTTATAGAAAGAAAAAGGCAGTTTTAAATTTGTCTTTATGGTGCTGCATGCTAAGTCACTTCAGTCATGTCCAACTCTTTGTGACCTCATGGACTCTGTAGCCTGTCAGGCTCCTCTGTCCATGGGATTCTCCAGGCAAGAATACTAGAGTGGGTTGCCATTTCCTTCTCCAATGGATCTTCCCAACCCAGGGATTGAACTCACATCTCTTATGTCTCCTGCATTGGCAGGCAGGTTCTTTACCACTAGCACCATCTGGGAAAGCCCCAGATGACAGCATATTAAAACGCAGAGACATCACTTTGCCAACAAAAGTTGTAGAATCAAAGCTATGTTTTTTTCCAGTCATGTACGGATGTGAGACTTGGACCACAAGGAAAACTGAGTGCTGAAGAATTGATGCTTTTGAACTGTGGTGCTGGAGAGACTCTTGAGAGTCCCTTGGACTTCAAGGAGATTAAACCAGTCCATCCTAAAGGAAATCAGTCCGAATATTCACTGGAAGGACTGATGCTGAAGCTGAAGCTCCAATCCTTTGGCCCCTGATGCCAAGAACAGACTCATTGGAAAAGACCTTGAAGCTGGGAAAGACTGAGGGCAAGAGGACAAGGGGGCAGCAGAGGATAAGATGCCTGGATGGCATCACTGACTCAAAGCACATATGTTTGAGCAAACTCAGAGATGGTGGACAGGGAAGCCTGGCGTGCTGCAGTCCATGGGGTCTCCAAGAGTTGAACATGACTTAATTACTCAACAACAAATGATAGTTGAGCTGTATATAGACAATTGCAATATTATATTTCTATATAGAGAATTATTTCTTCTAGCACATTAAAGATACCATTTCATTATCTTCTTAGTTTTACTGTGCTGGGAAGAGATCTGCTGCTAGTCAAATGTGTTCTTCTTTAGTAGATAATCAGCTTTTCCCGTTTGGTTGCTTTTATGACCTTTTTTTTTTTTTTGGAGAATGCAATGGCAACCTATTCCAGTATTCTTGCCTGGAAAATCCCATGGACGGAGGAGCCTGGTAGGCTACAGTCCATGCGGTTGCCAAGAGTCGGACATGACTGAGCGACTTCACTTTCACTTTGCACTTTCATGCACTGGTAAAGGAAATGGCAACCCACTCCAGTATTCTTGCCTGGAGAATCCCGTGGACAGAGGAGCCTTTGGGTTGCTGTCCATAGAGTCGCACAGAGTCAGACACGACTGAAGCGACTTAGCATGTATGCATGCATGTCCTTTTTTATTTTCTTTGCTCTTCTACAGGGTTTTTGACTCAAATTCTTGAGTTTTATCATCTGAAATTTTATGTGTATCTTCCATTCTTGAAAATTTTCAATTTTTATTTCTTGAAATATTGCATTTCCTTCATTTTCTCTCTTTTTCAAATGTCCAAAATCTTAAAGATGTATGTGCAACATCCTCATTTTATCCTTCATGTCTCTTAATCTCAGTTTTCTATTTTTAATTTATTTTCCCTCTGGGCTGAGTTATCGGCAATTTCCTCATTCTTCCCCACTTCTGGCTAGCTAATACTCTGTCAAATCTTTTTAAAATTCATCTGGAGAAGGAAATGGCAACCCACTCCAGTCCTCTTGCCTGGAGAATTCCATGGACTGAGGAGCCTGGTAGGTTACAGTCCATGGGGTCGCAAAGAGTTGGGCACGACTGAGTGGCTTCACTTTCACTTTCATTGAGTCATTACTTTTATTTTCTTTATTGGTTTTCTTTTCTTCTTTTGAAAGTCTCCCCTTTTTTTCCATAATGTCCTGTTTCGATTGTGATTTTAAATTTTTTCTCCTTGCCCTTTAATATTTTAAAATAAACTTATAGTCTCCTCTAGGTTGCTCTAGTATACCTTGTGATTTTTATGTGTCAAGTCACAGGCAAGGTAGGACGTTTCCTCAAGAAAATATAATGTCTTATTATGAGCTCATATTCAGTGGGAGTTGACTTTTTGTGGAGGATCTGTGCACTGTGACTTTTTAGATTTCCAAGTGGAGTGCTGTGGCTTGAGTTTCTACTGCAGAGCAGCAATTTGCTGTTCTGAATTCAGTTTATATCTTAATTTGTCAGATTGGGATACCTGTAGCATGAGGGGTATTAATTAAGGTTTCACATCTGTTCATGCTGCAGTGTTGGGGTTTTTTCATGAGAAATTTTTCTTACCTCTGAGAGGTCCTGGGAAATGGTATGTTTCCTTATCGTCCATAGCAGTGAGTGGAGTTTTTCTACCCCCTTGTCTTTGAGATGAGTCTTCAAGAGACTTCAGTTGGTGCATTGTTCTCAGTTCCGGCTTTCTGCCTCGTGCAGTCTCCAAGGAAAGCGCTGTTTTTCCTAGATGGATGTTAAATCAGAACTAAAGTGCTCAGGTCTAAAGCTAGGTCTATTACCCTCTAGATCACCGCTGAATCAGCCTGTAAAATACTGCCTTGGTTATGAATTCTCTATTTTTGAGAAAGTGATTTTTGCCATCTTTAAAACCTGACTGTATATGCTTCTGATTTTTTACAGATCCAGGATAACTATGTGTTTGGACCTATTCTGGAGGTCCATGTTAATTTAAGTCTTCCATATTGCTAAAGATGTTTCTAAGAGAAAAGAAACATTAAAGAAGCCAAGAACTAAAGAAGGTCTCTCCGCTAATGTTCAAACACAAGCTGTGAATCACAGGAAAGATAAGGATAAGGTCAGGCTTCTTGGCCTGAATTCCATATCTTTGGTGGTAAGAGTGTCCTTCTACTTCGAAATACAGAATGCATGAGAGATTTCTTTCCTATCTTCAGGGAGACAGGAAGGAGGGTCAAAATATCCCTCTTGTGTGGGCCATTTCTTAAATAACTTTAATTCAAAATAACCTATATGCCCTTGTGGCATCTTTTGGGCACAGTATCATATTGTATGGGAGCAGTGGGCCTGAGGTGGACCTCTGAACCAGTTGAGCTGGGTCTGCTTCCCAGCTCTGCTGTGAAACTAGCCTTGAAGGATCTTTTCATCTCTGCAGACCCACTGCTGCCCCCTTCTGGTGAGAGAAATGGACAATCTCTAAAACTGAGACCGACCTGTACATTGTTTGCTAGATGTGTGTAGTTTTCAAAAATGTGTTTGATGTAAAGACACAGAAGTTCTCAAACTGCAAAATCAAATTATAGTGACTGAGTTTTTATGCTAAAAAAAGAGCCAATGGAAATAAAAGTCATTGATTTGGACCTTCAGGTCTATTAGTTTGCATGATGTAGAACCCAGATTTTTCCAAATGATGCATCCATCTCCTGCTGAGCTTGATGAGAATATCCTGGTAGTATTCCACAGCTGTGCACTAGAATCCCAGTTCCCCTTGCCTCCGAATCATGAGAGTCTGACGCTGTTAACTAACCTGCTGCAGACTCTATTGAAAAATAGACTCTTTTTTTGATTTTTGTAATTTTACTCATTTGTAAGAGCAGAAGCCAGTCACCATTCAAAGTTTTCAGCTTGCAGTCTCCTAAAGAGAAGCTTTACTTAGTTTGAAATTTTGAGGTTGGCAGAGATTAATTATAATTTTTCTTTCCTTATGCAAGTCTATCAAAGTCTTAATACAACAACAGATCCCCATCTTAGATCATTATTCGTGAAACCCTATGGATTATGGTGAGGGGGGAATCTCTTTTTGTTTATTAATATAGGAGAAATAATGACAAACTTTCAACAGCATTCCAAAGGCATGATTAAATACTCTTAAGAATGTGAACCGAGGTTATTTCTATCATCTTTGAAGAGGTGCAAAGGAAAGAAATAAGAAGACTTGAAGCTTGGAAGAAAACTGAAGATCAGATGCAAAATCGATCAGGGTGGAGGGACCAGAGGACCTGGCTGGGGTGGATTTGATACTTTAAAGTCATTTTTTAGGTTGTGCTTAACAGCTTCTCGGAATGTTCAAGACAGACCTGAAGAGACAAGAGACAAACTGTTTCATGATTATACGTTTATGTTTGTGAATGTGTCCTACATGTATATCTTCTCTCTTCCTTTATCTTTTCCATGCTATTTTACCATTTAACATCTTCCTGTGCAAACTATTTGCTTCTCTTTCTTGATTCATTTTCTTCAAATTACCCTTTCATTTTTCTGTTTTTGTCCTCATAGTCTACCAGCCACATTATAGAATAGAAACTATATTTGAAAGCATTAAGTTAATAAACCTTCACTTTGCCATTTTATAATATGGGTTAATATTTTATAATATGTATGTCAAATGGTAGAAATTTAGTAGCTAGCTTATATGTTTTTTTTTTATTCTTTGTCAGTGACCCTACATAAAATAGTTTCCTATTTCTGTAAGAGAATTCATCTAGAATTCCATCCTTGCTAAGAAAATATCTTTCATGATCACTGGGCCTATATTTAATAGATTGTAAAATAGGAAGAAACATAAATAAATTTTGTTGTTCGCATGTCCTGCTGTATGGCTGATATTTGTTTTCATAAACTCCTGCAACACTTGAAACTCTTTCACCAAAAAATGTATTGTGGAGAACTGAGGGAGATTGGGAGATTCTCCAGAATTTCTTGAAGACTGAGTTCATGGTACTATGCAGTGTTAGAGCTGGAAGTAAGTTTAAAGCTCATCTAGTCTACAGAGCCTTTCAATCAGGGGGCAGCCCTTCCTCCAGTCTTGCATTTAAAGTTACACCCAGAGAGATCAGTGTGTTGCTTGTCAAATATCACAGAGTACTAGTTGGTACCGTTGTTGGAGCCTAAGCTTAAAACTGTTGAATTCCTTGAATGGGGATTGTTTCTATAACAGAGATCTTGGAATTCTCAGATTTGTATTTCAGATATATAATTATAAATTGATTGATTCAAAATATTTTTATTTTATTAACCATTTTTTTTTACTAAAATTAATAATTGTCATGTACACACAAGAAGATAAGCATAGTAAGAAATGAATAATGAGGGAGAGGAATAAGAGGTACAAACTATTAGATATAAAATAAGCTATAAGGATGTATCATATAACATGGGTAATAAAGCAAATATTTTATATTAACTATAAATGGAGGATGATCTTTAAAAATTGTGAATCACATTATTCTGTAACTTATTGTAGAGCAACTGCACTTCAATTTTAAAAAAAGAAATGAATAATACAACAAATGTAACATCCAGATAAAAAATGAAACTTGCCAACAACACTTCCCACTCTGTGATACAGCTATCTTAAATTTTCTATAACACATCATATATATTTATATAGAGAAAATGTGTACTATACATAAAATATTTATTTAAAATTACTATAAATATATAGAAAATATATCAAATGTTACATATATAAATACATAAACTGCATATGAACACATCCTTAACATAGTTAATGTAATAGTTACAGCTAATAGAAGAGTCTTACAAATTTTTAAACTTTATACAAATAGTATTTACTTGTATTCTTCTGGGACTTGCTTTTTTCATTCCTTTTTATATTCTTCAGATTTAACTATTGAAATGCACACATGCTTATGTATGTGTTTCTAGCTCCTTATGTGTGTGCTAAATAATATCACCTTATATAGATATTTGACTGTTTGTTTGTTCATCCTCTGGTTTGTGGACATCTGGCTTGTCTCCAGTTTTTTGCTACTGTCTCCTGGTGAACAACTGCAAGTTGTAGAGCTAGCAGTTAAGTTTTCGTCTTATGGAGTGTGTGTGTGTTCATATTGTTTTCCTACAAGTGTATGAGTCTTTATTTTTTTATTATTTTACAACTTTGCCAAGAATTTGTGTTGTCAAATTTAAAAGCTCATGTTAGACTTGTAAATGATGCTTTCTTTGTTGTGACGCTTTAGTTTTTATTTCTCTGATTACTAGCAAAGTTTAAGTGGCCGTCCTAATATTCTTTAGCTGATAAGGAGTAGAGCTAAGATTCCAGCCCATGTCTGACTGGTTCTAAATGTTTATGTTCTTTCCTTCTTAACTGTATTATCTATTATTCATCTTGATGATGTACAATACATTAAGCCTAAAATACTTTAGAAGTTATTAAGCATTGAATAATAAATATTCAGTACACATACATGCTTTGTGTACATGCATGCACGAAGTTGGGGACAGGAGACAAAAATATGAGTTGATTTTATGTAAATTAGATTTATATCCAGGGGAAGAATTATCTCACAGCAATTAGGGGATCTGAAATGTGGCCTATATTACTCCATTACTGCTGCTGCTGCTGCTAAGTCGCTGTAGTCGTGTCCGACTCTGTGTGACCCCATAGACGGCAGCCCACTAGGCTCCCCTGTCCCTGGGATTCTCCAGGCAAGAACACTGGAGTGGGTTGCCATTTCCTTCTCCAATTCATGACAGTGAAAAGTGAAATGAAGTTGCTCAGTCGTGTCCGACTCTTCGCGACCCCATGGACTGCAGCCCACCAGGCTCCTCCATCCATGGGATTTGCCAGGCAAGAGGACTGGAGTGGGGTGCCATCGCCTTCTCCATTACTAGTAGGGTAAGAAGTAATGGGTATTTATACTGTACTCATATTCCTTAAGTTGGTCTGTTTTCCTAGCTGATAGATCTCCTAGAGAAACAAGTGTCTAGTTCCAAGATCTCAGTTCTTTTCTCTTTACTATTATATCTTTAATAAAATAATGAACTGTATAAAATTGGTACAGTAAATAGATACTTATGTAAGGAGATTTCAGTTCAGTCGCTCAGTCACGTCCATCTCTTTTGCAGCACCATGGACTGCAGTATGCCAGGCCTCCCTGTCGATCACCAACTCCCAGAGTTTACTCAAACTCATGTCCATTGAGTCGGTGATGCCATCCAGTCATTTCATCCTCTGTCATCGCCTTCCCCTCCTGCCTTCAATTTCTCCCAGCATCAGAGTCTTTTCAGATGAATCAGATCTTCACATCAGGTGGCCAAAGTATTGGAGTTTCAGCTTCAGCATCAGTCTTTCTAATGAATATTCAGAACTGATATCCTTTAGGATGGACTGATGGGATCTCTTTGAAGTCCAAGGGACTCTCGAGAGTCTTGTCCGATACCACAGTTCAAAAGCATCAATTCTTCGGTGTTCAGCTTTCTTTATACTGTATCTTATATTCATTTATTTGAAAATGATGGCCATTCACAAGTTGTTCATACATATGAATATGCTTCATATCTTGGTATGATACTCTATATCCTAACAGAATATAGGGGGAAATGTAAAACTGGTTAGGGGCAATCTCATGCGTCCTGAGTTCCTATATTGGGCAGGGCTCTCCAAGCAACAGAGCCCATAGGATCAATATAGATACAGATATATAAAGGTATAGATATAAAGATGGGAGATAGATGATAGGTATAGCGATAGATAGTTCTGCAGATAGATAAGGAATTGGCTCATGTGATTATAGAGACTGAAATGTCCCAAGATCTGCATTCAAATGCTTGAGGATCAGTAGAGCTCAGGGTGTGAGTTTGAGTCTGAAGGCAGAAAAATACTGATGTCCCCATTCAAAGCTCATCAGGCAAAGAGAACAAATTCTCTCTTTGCTCAGCCTTCTGTACTTTTCAGACTTGCCACAGATGGGATGAGGCCCCCTACATGGGGAAGGGCAGTCTGCGTTACTCAGCCTTTTGATCCAGTTTTTAGTCTCATCCAGAATCACCCTCACAGACACACCCTGCATAGTGTTTAATCAGATATCTCGGCACTTTGTGGTCCAATCCAGCTGACACATAAAGTTAACCATTATGGTCCTTTTTATAAGGAAAAGTGTCATGGTTTGGGTAGCACAGATTTTTAATATGTGGAAGAGAAGTGAAGATAGTAGATACATGTGGAGATTCTTAGGTTCAACTTCCTGGGTTAAGCCTGACTCTGTCATTACTGTCCATATGATCTTGAGTGACTCATCTAAATGCTCTTACTTTATCTGTGAAGCTGATGTGATAATAGGGATGGCTTCATGGGGTTGCACCAATTAAGGTAGTTTATTCTTATAAAAGTCTTGAAAGAGAGCCTGCCACATTCTATTTGTTGTTGTTAAGTTGCTTAGTTGTGTCCGTGTCTTTGCAACCCCATGGACTGCAGCACACCAGGCGTCCCTGTCCTTCACTCTTGGACAAACTCTTACTCAAACTCATGTCCATTGAGTTGGTGATGCCATGCAGCCACCTCATCCTCTGTTGCCCCGTCTCCTCCTGTCTTCAATCTTTCCCAATATCAGCGTCTTTTCCAATGAGTGGGCTCTTTGCCTCAGGGAACCACAGTATTGGAGCTTCAGCTTTAGCATCATTCCTTCCAATGAATATTCAGGGTTCTAAATGCTTGACATTTAAATGCCGCATTCTAAATGCTTGACAAACCTTAGTTATTTCTATTATTTATGCCCAAAGCTAGGGAACAAGACATTTTTCCTTCTAGCCAGTAATGTTGGCATCTAGAAGCATATTTTAGATGAGAATAAGGCTGAGCAGTAAGGGTGTCAATAAGCACTGTCGTTATCTGCCTCCACGAGAAGATGTAAACATATGTAGAGGAGGAAGATGGTGACAAGGAGCACAAGGGATCCAAATTTTTAAAAGCAAATTTATTAAAAATTACCTGTAGTGATCTTGTGTCCTGGCCACATTCCTTTAAAGCGCCTTAAAACATCATTACATATTTATCCTCAGAATGTGCCATGGAGTGGGTGTTTATGTGTGCTGGAGAATGACATAAAACTGTGTTTACTCTGAAAGCCAATTTAGACTAATAGGAGAGGTTGATTTAAATTAGCAAAAAAATCTAAGCTATAGACTACTTTTAGCAGCATTCATTTACATTAAGTTTATTTAACTGACTTCACATATTTGAAAGTGATGAAGTATAGCTTAGTAAATAGCCCTCAGGGACCAGCTTTAAAGACTAGATAAGAACATTTTATTTTTACATAATTTGCTGTATATTTCAACTGTAATTAAGGTAGGTGCATAAATAGTGTTTGATTTCTTAAACATATTAAAAATCCTTCCAAAAATTTCCACCACGTTGTTAAGTAGGTTTTGCTGAGTAAAGGTAAACGCAATGCTGATCGTTAGCAGAATTGTCGCAAATACTGAATCGAGCTTGAGTTAGTGAGATGAAAATCTATTCGTATAGTCCTTTTCCTCAGGCCCTACCATGTCCTGAACACTTGAAACCTGAGATGAAATTCAGAGTCTCTATAGCTGCCTTAACGTTCAAATTTCTGGACTTCCACAATTACACATTTTGGGGAAAATGTGCATATAATTTGTATGGGAGAGGTTATTAATTCTTTAACCATCTAGAAGGTCAGTTATGAGACAGCCAGAATCCAAGACCGTAGATCTAAGCATCCCATTTTCATTTCTTTGGAAATTCCCAAAGCAGTGGCACCAGATGAGTAGGAAGGAAATAAACATCAAGCATTGTGTACTGTGTGAGGCAATGTAAGTATCACACCATTTCTCTGATATTGTCACTATTATCAGCTCCATTTAACTGATCAGAAGATTGAGTGTCTGAGCTGCTATTAACAGCTAGTATGTCCTGAACACAGGATTTGAATTTCAATCTGCCTGACTCCACAGCCCTCTGGGCTGCATGATTCCATATCCATACTAGGTCAGTTTCCATCAGCTGCTGCGTCCTTCATGAGTGCATCCTGCAAATCTTGTCTGATAAATCCCAAGCCCCATTGTTATGGACTGATGTTACTGATCCACCTCATATATTGGAGCCTCAGCCCCTAATGTGATGATATTTGGAGGGACAGCATTTTCCATTTTCATGAAGTCATGGAGGCGGGGTCCTTGTGATGGGATTAGTATCCTATCACAGATTAGTCACTCTCTGGCCATGGAAGGCTAGAGTGGGAAGATAGTCATTTGAAAGCCAGGAAGAAAGCTTCACTAGGAAGCGAGTATGCTAGCACCTTGGTCGTGAACTTCTAACCTCCAGGAATTGTGATAAATCAATGTCTGTTGTGGTACTTTGTTATAGCAGCTGGAGCTAGGTGATATATTCATTCTCCCAGAAATAGTTCCTATTGTTATCAAATAATCAGTTAGAAATGTAATTCTCGTACTATTATAGACTGAAAGTGAAAGTTCCTCAGTTGTGTTTGACTCTTTGCGATCCCATGGACTCCATGGAATTCTCCAAACCAGAATACTGGGGTGGGTAGCCTTTCCCTTCTCCAGGGGATCTTCCCGACCCAGGAATTGAACCAAGGTCTCCTGCATTGCAGGCGGATTCTTTACCAACTGAGCTACCAGGGACTGAACATGTATCAGAGATTTCATCCAATTATCCAACAATGATAAGCTATTGCTTCTGCTAAGTTGCTTCGGTCATGTCTGACTCTGTGCGACCCCATAGACGGGAGCCCACCAGGCTCCCCCGTCCCTGGGATTCTCCAGGCAAGAACACTGGAGTGGGTTGCCATTTCCTTCTCCAATGCATGACAGTGAAAAGTGAAAGTGAAGTCGCTCAGTTTTGTCCAACTCTTCGCGACCCCATGGACTGCAGCCTACCAGGCTCCTCCATCCATGGGATTTGCCAGGCAAGAGTACTGGAGTGGGGTGCCATCGCTGTTAACCTGTTTTAAAGAGCATTTTGAGAAACAGGATATATAGTCCACTAGATAAGGCATTTTAAAATAAATATGCTGAATTAGAGACACAGTTGGTTAAAATAAAGTGGTTAAAGTCCTGTGGCACAATAAAATCTGATGGGTAGCATCTCTTCCAGACAGAAATCTATGAGTTAACATGTAACTTCATGAAGTCTGAGCTCCCAGTAGTAAATAGCGAAGTCAAACAGGCGCATTCCCTGAAATAATTGTATAATCCATGTTAAACGACATCCCAGTGGGACATTGAAAAGACATGCCAGCCACCTTTTTGCTTTAGTCCCAAGTTAAAGAATTTTCCTCCTAAAGTTCTGTTGCTATTTACTCCCCCGGCACCAGCTTACCTTATCATAAGATTTATGACGGCTTATATCACAGTTTACCTTTGTCATCTCATTCTGTTTTAACTTCAACCTCTTCGAAGGTGGGGGCAATGTCTCTCTTCTCTTCATGGTAGATCCAGCACTTGGGTAGCACAGGGCACAGTGCCTGTGATAGAACAAATGCTCGATGCATTTTCACTGAATAAATAAATGAATTTGAATTAGGTTTCATGTGTTCATGAGTGGGCTGCTCAGGGGGTTTTCTGATGGACAGAAATCCCAGTGGCAGCAGAGGCATCAACCTTTGCTGTCAGCAGCAGTGACACTTTTCCTAAAACCCTGACATCCAACATTCCAAATTCCTATAGGCCGTTCTCCTGGGTTCACCTCATTTCTTAGGTATCAGCTTCCTTATATCTAGGACGAAAGCCTCAGGTCCCTTGGCAGCTGGGAAGTTCAGTTTCATCCTCTTAATGTCACTTCCATAGGACTTTTCACAGCAGAGCTTGTAAGACTTTTTGAGTGCTACTTTCTCAGGAAATTTATGCAACAACTCTGAGGACAGGATGAAAGGAACAAGCCTCATTCTGAGAATGAGTTCCTTCCTGATGTTTCCTCTTGCTGTGCCCCAAGACAAGGCTGTTACTCCAGGATGATGTATCCTACTTCCTAGGTTCCAGAGGCTCAGCTTTTCTTGCCCTGTCTCATGAGTAGAACTTGCTGTTGTCATTGGTCTACTGATGCTCCATAGGGCATCAGTGGTAAGCACAGCCCTCAAGAGGATGCTCCTATCAGAATCACCAGGGGCAAGGATGAGCTTTGCAACTGTCTAGGCAAGCACAGATCTCCATTTATTCCAGGAGAGAACTTACCATCTAGCAATATTTAAACTCTTGGAACATGAACTTCAAAACACTGTCTTGGTCCGATCTTTCCTGCTGGTTCCTTAGTCTCTGGTTTTCCCTCTTTCCTTCTCCCATTAAAGTGTTTTCTGCTGTGTCTTCCATTCTTCTTTGGGGGCTAAAAATGTCTATGTCTTGAAATTCCAAAATCACACGTTTCTATTTTAAGAAGAGACACTATTTATCTGCTAAGACTTAATGTAAGCCAAGCAGGCAACTGCAGGGTTGGGATTTTAGGCACTGAGTAATAAGCTCATGGTGTTAAAACTCATTTTTGTCACAGATTTCTCTTGCTACCCATAGGATGGCTTTGTCATCCTAAACCATGCCTACCTCCTAACACTCAGTGCCATGAAAGATTTAATTAGTGTAAAACATTTGCAGCCTTCCAGTCATACTCTGCTAGGCGATCATCCTTACGGAAAAGATAGTACCATGAAATGTATTCCTTTAGAAGTCAGTATGATAAACGTCCAGCTCTTTCTTCATTTGCACATTGATGTTTTGGATGATATTTTCTGAGGGCTGAACTCTAAGATCTAATTTTGAGGATCTTAGGCCTTTCTGGTTTCCTGAAAAATATATACCACAGGACTTTTTTTTTCTCTTTCCTTTTGCCTCCCTTGAAGTCATCAGGAATTTTGTAGAGTTTTCCATTGTCTCACTTAAGTAATTTTTCTTTTTTGGCTGCACACAAGGCATGTGGAATATTAGTTCACAGACCAAGGATCAAGCCCATGCCTCCTGCAATGGAAGGGCAGAGCCTAACCACTGGACCACCAGGGAAGTCCCTCACATTAGTCATTCTTCACTGGTCAGGTGTACTTAGTATATTATAGCATTACAGTCAAGTGTTTTATGGCAACACTGGTAAAATTGTCTAAAATATTCTCTAATCTTCAGCATCAGCATTTTTTCATTACTTCATCATAAATTAATTTTACATAGACAACTAAATGAACTAACAATCTATAAGGCATAAAGCTTGACACAATATTAATAAAAACTGTGCAAAGTATTTTTATGCCTTGAGAAATTGATCTTTAAAAAAAAATAGAAAGCCAGTGGAGTATTTGTTAAATGATGAAGCATTTAAAGAAGGTTGTTATACATGTATCTAATAGGACTAGCCTAGATACCAACTGGATCTTTAGTACTGTCTATTTGAAACTTGGAAATAAATCTGCCAAAAGTTAATATTTTTAAATTATGGGAGATAGTGTTTAGAGGGTGTGTATTTTACCAATTTGTATTGTTCTGTGTGCTTGAAAGCTTCATAATTAAAAGTGAATCGCCAGTCTATGTCTGACACAGGATACAGCATGCTTGGGGCTGGGGCATGGGGATGACCCACAGAGATGTTATGGGGAGGGAGGTGGGAGGGGGTTTCATGTTTGGGAACACATGTAAGAATTAAAGATTTTAAAATTTAATAAAAAAAAAAAGAGAATGGAAAAAGAAAAAAAATAAATAAACATGTAGCAAGTTTTCTTATTAAAAAAATAAATAAATAAAAAAAATAAAAGTGAATCAAGTTGAAGTGTCACTTGTATAACAGAAGCCAGTTTTGGTGAACAAACATCCTTACACAAATTTTATGTGTGTGTAAAGGGGAAACAGTGGAAACAGTGTCAGACTTTATTTTTTGGGCTCCAAAATCACTGCAGATGGTGATTGTAGCCATGAAATTAAAAGACGCTTACTCCTTGGAAGAAAAGTTATGACCAACCTAGATAGCACATTGAAAAGCAGAGACATTACTTTGCCAACAAAGGTCCGTCTAGTCAAGGCTATGGTTTTTCCTGTGGTCATGTATGGATGTGAGAGTTGGACTGTGAAGAAGGCTGAGCACTGAAGAATTGATGCTTTTGAACTGTGGTGTTGGAGAAGACTCTTGAGAGTCCCTTGAACTGCAAGGAGAACCAACCAGTCTATTCTAAAGGAGATCAGCCCTGGGATTTCTTTGGAGGGAATGATGCTGAAGCTGAAACTCCAGTACTTTGGCCACCTCATGTGAAGAGTTGACTCATTGGAAAAGACTCTGATGCTGGGAGGGATTGGGGGCAGGAGGAGAAGGGGACGACAGAGGATGAGATGGCTGGATGGCATCACGGACTCGATGGACGTAAGTCTGAGTGAACTCCGGGAGTTGGTGATGGATAGGGGGGCCTGGCATGCTGCAATTCATGGGGTCACAAGGAGTCGGACACGACTGAGCGACTGACCTGAACTGAATACATGGAAGGCTGTGGAAAGGCACACTTCTGATCATTAACCCCCTGGGGTGGGAGAGAAGAGCGTAGATGAGAGGAGAAAGAAAAAATTTCATAATTTATACATATTTGCATATGTTGAGTACATTGTTCCACTGGTTACAAATTAAATGCCTAGGTTTAGTAATTAAAGAATTTAATGAAGACAGTTTGATGATAAATGAGTAGATGGTATGAAGAAGTAATTCACAACAGAACCAATATGGATAACATAATATTGGAAAAGAATGTTAATCCTCATAGTTGAAAAATTCATATTGAAATAAGAATAAATTGCATCCCATCACCCCCAACTGATTGGAGAAATTAAAAAAGGACATGGGGAAAAAGACATCACCAATAAGAACATAAATTGGCCTAACCTTTCCTGTCTAGAAATATATATATACAAATAGTTTAAGGAAAACATTTAATAAGTCTTTAAAATGATTTATTAGGAAATTAGTCATCATGTGTGCAATATAAAGAAAAATGGAAGCAATCTTAATGTCTATTAATAGAAAATAAAAAAACCAAATCATTGCATCTAAGCAAAAATTTGATATGTAGCTATTAAAAATTACAATGAAAATAAAAATGTGTTTATTTATGAAAAAGAATGACAGTGTTACATTACCAAGTGGAAAAATAAGCCTAAAAATATTGGCTTGCAGAACTCTACTTTGTAAAAATATTAAATCAATAAGTATGAGTGCTTACATTAATAAAAATTCTTAACAAAAAGCTAACTCTTAAATGTGTGCTAAATATTATATTTAGCTTAGTCTATTTTGCATGTTCTCCAGGTTCTTCACAATGAGAATAATATATTTCTTTTATTATTGGAAAGTTTAGTAAGTCCATGGTTCAATGAGAAATACGAATATCTATCCAGAGTAAAGCAGACATAATTAGAGATCAATCAATTCATTATTATTGATATGAAAGATTAATTGGAAGACAATTTTAAAAGCTTGGGGTAGGGAAATATAGAAAGTATGAGAGAAATGTAATCAAATATGCAGTGATTTTGGAGCCCAAGAAAATAAAGTCTGTCACTGTTTCCCCATCTTTTTGCTATGAGGTGATGGAACAGGATGCCATGATCTTAGTTTTTTGAATGTTGAGTTTTAAGCCAGCTTTTCACTCTCCTTCTTTCGGCTTCATCAAGAGGCTCTTTATTTCCTCTTCACTTTCTGCCATAAAGGTGATTGTCATCTGCATATCTGTGTAGATATTTTTCCCGGCAGTCTTGATTCCAGCTTGTACTTCATCCAGCCCGGCATTTTGCATCATGTACCCTGCATGTAAGTTAAATAAGCAGGTTGACAATATACAGCCTTGATGCACTCCTTTCCAATATTGAACCAATCTTTTCTTTGATGTCCGATTCTAACTGTTGCTTCTTGACCTGCATACAGGTTTCTCAGGAGGCAGGTAAGGTGGTCTAGTATTTCCATCTGTTTAAGAATTTTCCACAGTTTGTTTTGATCCACACAGTCAAAGGGTTTAGTATGGTCAATGAAGCAGAAGTAGATATTTTTCTGGAATTCCCTTCTTTCTCTATGATCCAATAGATATTGGCAATTTGGTTTCTGGTTTCCCTGCCTTTTCTAAATCCAGGTTGTATATCTGGAAGTTCTTGGTTCATGTACTGTTAAAGCCTAACTTGAAGGATTTTGAGCATTACCTTGCTAGCATATGAAATGAGCGCAATTGTGTGGTAGCTTGAACATTCTTTGACATTGCCTTTCTTTGGGATTGGAATGAAAACTGACCTTTTCCACTGCTGATTTCCCTATTTGCTGGTATATTGAGTGCAGCCCTTTAATAGCATCATCTTTTAGGAAATGAAATAGCTCAGCTGGAATTCCATAACCTCCACTGGCTTGTTCCATATTAATGGAAATGTGTGTACATACACATTACATGCATATATATATATATATACACACATATACACATATATATATATATACACTATACCTGTGGATAGCAATAAGCACATCTAACCCCTAAATCTGATATTATTTAAATATCATTTTTCCAATAAAAACAGAACCAGTGCTCCTTGGAGAGTTGGATGATTCCAGATCTTGAACAAGGAGCATGCAAAATGAGCTTATATAATCCTCTTGTGCAAAAAAGTAAGGAAGTGCTTAAAAAATAATTGATAGATGTCAACAGGACATTGAAATAGGCCTGAAGAGACTCTCAGTGGACAAATGAGGGCAGTTTAAGCATCAAAATAAAGGATCATAATAGATAACATATTGATTAAGATAAATGGGCCTTAGGAAGCATCACTACAAACAAAGCTAGTGGAGGTGATGGAATTCCAGTTGAGCTATTTCAAATTCTAAAAGATGATGCTTTGAAAGTGCTACACTCAGTATGCCAGCAAATTTGGAAAACTCAGCAGTGGCCACAGGACTAGAAAAGGTCAGTTTTCTCTCCAATCCCAAGGAAAGGCAATGCTAAAGAATGCTCAAACTACCGGATAATTGCACTCATCTCACATGCTCGTAAATTATAGCTCAAAATTCTCGAGGCCAGGCTTCAACAGTATGTGAACGGTGAACTTCCAGATATTCAAGCTGGATTTATAAAAGGCAGGGGAACCAGAGATCAAATTGCCAACATCTGCTGGATCGTGGAAAAAGCAAGAGAGTTCCAGAAAAACATCTACTTCTGCTTTATTGACTATGCCAAAACCTTTGACTCTGTGGATCATCACCAACTGTGGAAAATTCTTTAAGAGACAGGAATACCAGACCACCTGGCCTGCCTCTTGAGAAATCTGTGTGCAGGTCAGGAAGCAACAGTTAGAACTGGAAATGGAACAAATGACTGGTTCCAAAGAAGGAAAGGAGTTTGTCAAGGCTGTATATTGTCACCCTGCTTATTTGGCTTATAAGGTAAAATTTTGAAAAAGTAGAAGAAGAATGGCAAAAGATTTACTCAATTGGAGGAAAATGATGAGAGATAATAATCAGTGACAGCTTTCGGCTCAATCATATGCTATCAAGGGCTGTGATGCTAGTTAACTCTGTAAGATTAGAAAGGATGTGGAGTGCAGGTGCCCAGAATGGGAAAGTGAAACGTAGGAAGATATAGGATTTTTAAAGTTCAGTATCTCATTTCACTCTTCACTTTAGCTTTTTATACAATAAGAAATTATTGCTCCCAATGGAATGATAGATTTATACTTTACCCCCAGTGCTTCAGCAAACACTTAATCTTTACTTCTGCTCTCTCAGCTAGCTTTATTCTTTCAAGAAATAGAAAAGCCCATAATGTACATAAGTCCGATCTGGACCTCCCTCCCAGGAAATTGTGGAGGCCAGTTAAGAAAGAAGTTCCTTAAAATTATAGAACCAAATCAGCTGGGCAGGTTGCTCTGTTTGTTTCCATGGGAACGAGTGAGCCCTTCTTCCTGACCACTTTTCCTCATTTCTACTTCCCAGGCGCACACACTCACTAATGAATTTCACACTGGGTACTTTTCCTGAACAAGGTAATATTTCTTCACAAAAAGAGCTCCTGGAGCTTCCTTACATTTCTTGAAGCCAGTCATATTAATGAGTCATAGATCACCCGTGCCAATTAGACAGGAGGATTCAGCTACACTTTCCACTAGCATCCTGATGCATTCATTTTAATGAGGACTTGAGGTTGTTACACACTCACTGAAGACTCACTTAGTAGGTAACGTCAGGGTCCAACCTCCACAGTCCTTCATGAATCCCCAACTTAGAGATGACAACAGTCCGGACAGTCTGGATTCAAACCATTAATTAGGGATTCTCTCAGGCAAAATAAATGGCCGTTAATGCCATTAAAAATGTGAATTCTCAAAACTCAGGCAGAATTCCATGTGCACCCACAGGGTCAGGCTTAAGCGAAGGTGGGTAAGGGGGGCAGTGGTACCCTGACAGCACTGGGAATTTATTGAACATTCTCTATGTGTCAGAAACTCTTCCTGAGAAAAGGAGCTTCTTTTCCTAAATCTATCTTTCTTTCCTGCCACAGTCATAATTTCAGTGCCTAAGTTTTTATGGGAAGATCCTGTAAATGTCAAATCAAAGTTATGGCTCCCAGACCTAACACATCTGTGTGTAATTGTTTGGTTTCTATTTGATGTGATTATAGAGAGGAAGTCAAAAGGCCAGAGAGTTAAAGCTGCTGTCAATACTGAATTAGGGTTGCACACCTCACATAGATTAATGTATAGCATGATTTCTAGAAAACTCTGAAGCTCCTGCACACACATACCATTTCAATAAAATACAGACTTCATCTGTACCACCTGGCGGCTCGTTCCCATTGCCATTTTCAGTATACAGAGGTGGAGCACACCCTCCACCTCACCTCTCTTCTGACCTGACTTTGAACTTGGATTTCATCTGTGTCTTACTGTAAACGTCTCAACCACACTTTGTAATACAAGCATGGGATTACCCGAAGAGTTTCAAGGAGATGCTAAAATCTACTAGAAATCCATGTTAGCAGAGACCTGGAGCTTTTGGCAATACATACAAATATCAAATCATTATGTTGTTTACCTAAAACTAATATAATGTTATATGTCGATTATATCTCAATTAAAAAATTAAAAAAATAAAAAAATTTACTCTTCTTTCCTTGCCCACATTCTTTCATTTAGTGTTTTAGGCTTCTTAGACACCATAATATTCTGGATATGTATGGATGTGTTTATTTGCATAATGTACAGAAATGGCCTATTTTCCATAGTGAGTAAAAAGAATTCTAAATCTTAATATGTGCAATTATGTCGTCTGCAAATGTGACAGTTCTGGATCCTTAGCACATTGCAAGACCAAGTTGTGACATTGTAATCATAATGGCCATAGTTATTCTAATTAGTACTTTTATTTGTGATTTGTTTCCAGCAGAAACTATCCCAGGAGAACTTTAGTTAGTACGCTTGACTCTTGTTCACGTGGACTGAGGGGCTGATTTATCACAGACTTGTGATCTACAAGCTCCAGTGGAGAGGTTGAGGAAAAGAACGGGAAGGGAGTAAGAGAGAAAGGAAGGGACAGAGAGAGGGAGACATAGAGGATGGGACAGGGAAGCAAGGGATGAGGAAAGAAGTGGAGGAGGGAGAGAGGAAGGGGGCAGGGGAGGAAGGGAAGAAGAAATCAAAGAAAGAGGAGAAGTGTTGGCGGAAAGTGAGAAGGAATGCCGAAAGCTTAATACTGATCATTCATAGGAGCTTTTCATAAACAACTTACCTTCTCCAGCTACATTTAGATATCTGGATAATTATGTTGTAAAATGTTTCAAAACCAACCACAGGTGGTCCAATGTAATTTTAAGTATTAGCATCTCGGACTCCTGTAATAAGACGTCGCTACCTCTCCAGTACTGTACGTATTAGATGCCAACTCAGTGGTCGAGTTGTACCAACCAGACCAAGAGTGGGAATCCCTCGCCCATGCACACTGGTGCATTGGAGTGGTGCTAGTTGCTATGAATCTGCAGAGGTTCCTTGTGTGGCCCTCTGAGGTTGGACAAAAACAGCGAGCATCAAAAAATGTCACGGTCTTACTTACATCTTCACATTTTCTGTTAATATTCCATCGCTATGAAAAGGGAAGATGGTATCAACAATATGTAATTTTCACCTTGAAAAATAAATTGGTCTCAGTAGCTCCCTGCCATCTGTCTACCATATGTGGAGGCTTTCTAATAAAAGAAAATCTCTCCTCTCACAATTATTCTTTGTTAACTTATTTTCTTTTATATAAAAGTATTTTTATGACTATAGAATTAATACATATTTGGAGGTCAAAAATCTTGAAAATTATAAACAAGAAAATGAACACTGTCCATAATCCCAGCACTCAGTCAATTTTAAAAGTTGTATGTAATAATATACCCCAGGAATTTTAAGAAAAAAGTTATTGGGAAATATTAATTACCTATGTCTGGATTAATGATAAATGATTTAATCATTAATGATGAATTCATTTATGATTAAATGATAATTAAAAAGATAAAAATGGACACTTGTTTACTTTTGAACAATATAGGTACTTGATGACTCAGATCAATATAAGCACTTACCCATATAAAATAGTTTTATTGATGTATAATAGACACCCAGAAAAGAGTGCTAATCATAGGTGTTTAGCTTTATGTATTTTTCATGAAATGAGCCTAAGTGTGTGTACTGATCAAGAATTAAAAGAGCCCCAGAATATAGATACTTCTGTTCCTATCTTCCTCCAGTCATGACCCTCACCTACTATTCTGACTTCTAATATCAGAAATTACTTTTGTGGGACTTCCTTGGGGATCCAGTTGTTAAGATTCTATGCTTCCACTATGGGGAAAGTGGGTTTGATTCCTGGTTTGGGAAGTTTGAACACTGCCAAAAAAGAAAATACAACTTATTTAAAAAAAAGAAAGAAAGAAATTAAGTTTGTTTTCAGTTCAGTTCCATTCAGTCACTCAGTCGTGTCTAACTCTTTGTGACCCCATGAATCGCAGCACGCCAGGCCTCCTTGTCCATCACCAACTCCCAGAGTTCACTCAAACTCACGAGTCAGTGATACCATCCAGCCATCTCATCCTTTGTTGTCCGCTTCTCCTCCTGCCCCCAATCCCTCCCAGCACCACAGTCTTTTCCAATGAGTCAACTCTTTGCGTGGCCTAATACTGGAGTTTCAGCTTTAGCATCATTCCTTCCAAAGAACACCCAGGACTGATCTCCTTTAGGATGGACTGGTTGGATCTCCTTGCAGTCCAAGGGACTCTCAAGGGTCTTCTCCAACACCACAGCTTAAATAGGACATCATGTAAATGAAATCATATAGTTTCTTCTTTGGAGTCTGGCTTTATTCCACTGGCATTATAATTACAAGATATCCATTGCTTTCTTCTATGTGTGTTTTTTTGTGTGTATTAAGATATTATACATAACTTTAGTTCCAATATTATTAATGTTTTATAATAATTTATTTAAAAAAATAATTTTGAAGTTGCTTGAGCTGACCCATAAGAAACAGTGAGCTGTTAATTTAGAAATCAAGTATTAAGATCTTCAAGGGTGCCCTTCCCTGATAAAGGCAAATGTAATGCACTCAGCTTTGTGTTTTTTGGTCTTCCTTGCTTTGGTCTTATTGCTACAAACTTTGTTTATCTCTTTAAATTACAGTGGAGAGAAGAGTTATTTTTAACATTAAGTCCTTGTCAAGAGTTCAGTGGAGACAGGAGAGTAATAAAAAAGTCCATCCTATATCATCATATTTTAGGGTCAGAAGAGAACTTAGGCATTAAGTCTAACCTCTCTGGGCTAGAGGCTTAGACACAGTAAATAACTTACTGATGTCGTGCAGCTAGTTATTGGCAAAAGCCTTGCCCAGTATTCTCTGTAATACGCCTTGATATATCACAGTTTTAGTTTGGGTAGATTGTGGAACACTTGCTAAGAAAAATATAACAGCCTTACATTTGGCAGTTTCTCTACACTTCTTATTTAGCTTAATGGTCATCTTTCTTCCACTCTGTATGAAAGGATGAGTGGTCCAAGGCTGAATTAAATTTTATAGAATCATGCCATGTTGAACTGTAAGGTCACAGTTTTTATATAACTCAGCACATTTTTCAGATGAGGAAAATGAGACTCAAAGGTTAAATTCTAGCTGAGCAAATCTGGCACTAGAAACCGGATGTTTTTGTTCCTCTTTCAGGATTTTTCTTTTCATGCTAGTCATTACTCATCTATTAGGGTTGGAAGCAAATTCCAGGTTACTCACTTCCTCTTAGCTACTGTTCTTGGCACATGATGGAGTTTCCTCTAGGTAGAGGTTACTCCCCTTCTCACTGGTTTCAGGACCCCAGCCTTGAGCTCAAGCTGTATATATACTACTTCTCAGCAAGATTAGACACTTATGGTAAGCTGAAGGTGGCAAACTTATCAGGAGCTTGCTTAACGGAGGTATTTCTGGGACACGATTCAGGGAATACACACATGTCTAAGGGGGAAGAGTTTTAGAGAATAGAACAAATTCTGTCAAAGACACTTTCCCTACAGCATCAGGCTCCAAAGACATAGTCTGCTAATCTGTAAAGCAGGGTATCCAACAGTAGCCCAAGGAGTCTTCTCAAGAACTCAACGAGCTGGGCAAGCACAAGCCATGCTCATCCCCTGTCTTTCTTACTAGCTTCCTACTATAGAAGTCGAGGATGCCAGGTATGCTTGCCCTCTTTCTCAGAGATAGCATTTGAAGTCTAGCTATAATTTCTTTTTTTTTAAAATTTATTTATTTTAATTAGAGGTTAATTACTTCACAATATTGTATTGGTTTTGCCATACATCAACATGAATCCACCACAGATGTACACGTGTTCCCCATCCTGAACCCCCCTCCCACCTTCCTCCCCATACCATCCCCCTGGGTCATCCCAGTGCAGCCCAGAGCATCCTGTATCATGCATCGAACTTGGACTGGCAATTCATTTCATATATGATATTATACATGTTTCAATGCCATTCTCCCGAATCAACCCACCCTCTCCCTCTCCCTCTCCCACAGAGTCCAAAAGACTGTTCTATGCATCTGTGTCTCTTTTGCTATCTCGCATACAGGGTTATCATTACCATCTTTCTAAATTCCATATATATGGTTAGTATACTGTATTGGTGTTTTTCTTTCTGGCTTACTTCACTCTGTATAATAGGCTCCAGTTTCATCCACCTCATTAGAATTGATTCAAATATATTCTTTTTAATGGCTGAGTAATACTCCATTGTGTATATGTACCACAGCTTTCTTATCCATTCATCTGCTGATGGACACCTAGGTTGCTTCAATGTCCTGGGTATACTTTCTTTTATAAAAAGAAAAGTGTATCTGAGGAGTGACCAGCCGTATGCCTTTCTTCTTCTTGAGATGCATTAAGGTATAATTTAGATGGGTGCAGAATGCAGGGCATGCAGTATTCATTTTGCTTACTTTAAAGTTATTCATGATTATTCCTGATTAACATCATATGATAATGTGAAACTTGGTGCTCGCACAGCTGTGTTGTGACCAACAGAGAAGACACCATCTCCTGGCTGAAGAAGAGCTAAAGGATAGAATGAGCCAGACTTCGCCCTAAGGACTCTAGTAAATGTCTGTATTATTTACTTTATTATTTGTTGATTGCTCTGCTATTTCACGGAGAAGGCAATGGCAGCCCACTCCAGTGCTCTTGCCTGGAGCATCCCGTGGACGGAGGAGCCTGGTGGGCTGCAGTTCATGGGGTTGCAAAGAGTCGGACGTGACTGAGCGACTTCACCTTCACCTTCACCTGCTACTTCAGCTGATACCGCACTGCCTTATTCTTACTGAAGTGTGTTGACTAAGGCCTTCCCTGGCGGCTCAGCTGGTAAAGAATCTGCAATGTAGGAGACCTGGATTCGATCCCTGGGTTGGGAAGATCCCTGGAGAAGGGAATGGTGACAGGAAGTAGAGAAGAACCCTTCTTTTGGTGCAGAGCATCACTGCAGTGACTTGAGGGTTCCAGGTGACACTTGGAAAGACTCTGGATCTGTGAGTTGGGAGGTAGTACCCTTAGGGCTGATGTAGCTCAGTTCTGGTGGATGATGCATACAGTGGGAGTGGAAGGTGCCCTTAAGAATTTAAAATGAGACATCATCCAGGGATCCTAGGGCAGGGCAGGACCAATATTACAGAATGAATGTTTAAGCACTCCTGTAGACTGAAAGACTTCCAGAAATAACTGAATAAAATCGAGACGAGCACCAGGTGTCCTTCACAGGCAAGCAAAAGCTACAGCCATTGAAACATGTGGTTCATCTTGTAAGACCTGGAAAAATTCAGGTTGTACAATTACTTTTGGTGATTTACTTGTTTTGCAGTTAACCAACTGTAATATAGAATAGGTCACTTGGAAATTTTGCTTTGACTCTAGAAGTTCTTCAGTTCAGTTCAGTTGCTCAGTCATGTCCACCTCTTTGCGACCCCATGGACTGCAGCACGCCAGGCTTCCCTGTCCATAATATATGCTTTTCATGACTTTTAATTTAAAATTCCTCATTTTAATTTTTTAAATTATTTATTTGTTTGGCTGCACCGGGTCTTAAGTGTGGCATGCAGAATCTTTGATCTTCATTTGGGCATGAAGGATTTTCAAACTGCAGCATGCAGGCTCCTTCAGTTGCAGCAGGAATCTAGTTGTGTGCCCAGGGATTGAACCAGGGACCCCTGCACCAGGAGCACAGAGTCTTAGCCACTGGACCACCAGGGAAGCCTCTAAATTCCTCATTTCAGAAATAACAAAACAAGGTCAGAGGATTGGATTAGTTTGTCTCTAAATTTCTTTGGGCTATAATATTCTCTATCAATGCAGTTCTGCCCCAGTGTAAATGAGTTACCCCCTCACTTGGGCCACCCACAGGGGAACCAAGGCATCCTAAACAGCAAGAGACAAAGACTTGACAGTTTAGCTTAGAATCATCCTGACAAATCACGCTCCTGGTTGAATAGAACTTTAGAATTGAACAGAGTTTCTTTTCCCTAAACACACATTGAAATGGCTAATCAGCAAAATAAACGGGTTTTACCAAATGTTCAGAGATTGTAAATTGTAGTTAGCACTCATCAACAAATTAAAGCATTTCTGTGGGACCTTCCTCCCAGCATCTTTTCTCCCTTTGGCAAAGATAAATTTTTGCAATGAGGTTTCTCTGATGCTTTACATTTATTATGCATCTTTTTGTAGGGGTTAATTTCAGCAGGTTGATGATGAGGTCATTATTTATAAGATGGTGACTCCAGTCCCAACAGAAGCATCTGTAGGAAATTTGGCTAATGGTAGACTAGCGCAGGCTGAAACAGAATCCAGTTTTTCATTTAAAAATCAAAAGAAATAATAGCCTGTCAGTCATACCAGATTCAGTAGTTAAATTTGAGGACTTATTCAATGGTGTACCAGTAAGAAATATGGTCAAATTCAATTCTATTTGTAAATGTACTGATAGTTTTGTTTTAAAAAGCAAGATACTATGCTAATCCCTACAGGGGCTACTGAAACTGAGTTAAACATTGTTTAAGTTCCTCAAAAGTATATAGTGTGCTGGTGGTATGTGTGTGTGTGTGTGTGTGTGTGTGTGTAAAACACAGAAAAACAACCACACAAAGTTATATCTTTAAATAAAGATGAAGAAACAAGGTCCTTGAAAAATGAGAGAATTTATCAACTGTTGAGGAAATCCAAATGGCTTTGTTGGTTATGTCTTCTTGCAATGGGGTTTTAAACCACTTGCAGGATTTAAATGATCAGACATGTTAGAAAATCCCATATATGGAATTCTTAATTGCATTCGCTGAGATGTGAACACAGCAGTGTGTGGACAAGGCCAGGGGAGTGCACATATCAATGTATCTGGACCTGTAAAGTTAAGCTGGAGCCATAATATTGATTTTTACGGTAGGTAATGTGAGATAAATTCAGAATGCAGCAGAACTGTTCTGTTCACATACCATTCCACTGGCACTTGAATCTATCATAGCTAGTTTCTTTTGTTTCCAAATCACCCCACATCTTCTAACATTTCTTGTGATAAGGCAAATAAGTGTTTATTAAGGTATTTGTTAAGAAATTAAACTTAACTATGGTCATTTCTATGACTTGGTTAATTGCTAGAGATTCACAAAATCTAGGTGTTTCATACACCTAATCTGATGGTACTATTAGCAGTCAGAGAACATAATCATGAAATTTTTGAAACAAAGAATTGGTAGCTCATGAATTAAAGTAAACATATTTATAATTAATGTTTCTCAGTCAGTGATCAGTTGCCTTCAAATCCATCCATCATTTGTCACCATATACTCTTAAAATAGTCTTTGATTATAATTGTGATTTCAAAATGGAGTAGGGAAAACACAGGGGAGTTGTCTCCTCTTATAAAACTTTTTAAATGATGGTAAAAAGTTTTAAGCAAATACATATTCGTGGTCAAACATAGAAAGGGGGATTTAAGAGCAAAAGAAACTCTGAGGAAGCCCATGAGACTGGCTAGAGATGGAATTGGATTGAAGAATCACTGGAGGCTAATAACTAAAGATGGAGGTGTCTTTAGGAAAGTTTCATAAAGTTCAGAATAGCGTGTTCTAATAAGAAAAAAATAATTCTAAGTGAACTGAATGGCAGGCAAAAGTGATACTAAGAACATAGATACACAAATGTGACAGTCTTAATTGTATCACTTGGTTAAATAAATGATTTACTTTTACAATCTAGGACAAAGATTGTAAATTGGATCAGCATTGGAAGTAAGGTAGAGACTAGAGGTGGACGTATAGACATTAATTAAAACAAATTTTCTAGGAAAATTTCAATGGAAGTAGTTGTGCTGTATTAAAAATACTTTTTAGAGCAATAGAAATAAAATGTTTTAAAACAGTATAGAAAAATAATGGAATAAAAGAAATCTAATATATCCAATAAAAGGCAGAAGAAAGAAAAAAAGAGGATGCATAATAAGTAAAGTCTTAAGAAACAACAAAGATAATTAGTTCAGAAATATTAGTAATCACAGTAACTGTGACTAATTTAAGCTAATCTACTGAAATTCTTGGTTGGCAAAGCAATCCAAATCCTGCCATTGTTTACTTTATAAAAGACACTAGATAATTAATTAAGAAAAACATGTAAATACTCATTTAGACTCATGCCAGACATAATTCCAATCCTCACAACAATGCCAGGAAGTATACTTATTTTTATTTTACAGACAGGGAAATTAGGGCACAGAGGGGTTAGTCACCTTACTTAAAGCTCACCCAGGTAGTAAGTGGCAGAGCCAGGTTTTGAACTAAGACAAAGACAAATTCTGGCTTCAGAATCTTACCTTCAATTTTTTAAATAGTATTATGGTAAAATTAATAAAAATTAATCATGTGCAGTAATGTTATCAGGGAAGACAAGCTTAAGGTGAAAATCTTAAAAGAGGAAAAATAAAAATCTTCCTGTAAACATAACTTATCAATAGGATATAATATTAATAGTTATGAAGCAAGTATGCCTTTTGCAACATTTCTTTGAAATGTATAAAGGAAAATCAATGCAATGACAAGAAGATGGAGTCTCACAATTAAACTGTATGACTCTAAAACACTTCTGTCACAAATGAACATATCAAACAGAAATAGAAAATGAGGTATATTGGGCTAGGGTATGCTTTTTATGTTAGAGTTTATTATTGTCAAAATATGCACTGCATTCCCTTTTAGCTCTTCCCTGTGAGGAGCACCCTAATGAAAGTTTAATTCTTCCTACATCATTGATACCAAGCAGGGCTACACAGTGTATCCTCTGGCTTAAGCAATATGAACGCAAGTGACATGATCCACTTCTAGGCACAAGCTTTAAGCAGCATCATGTGTACCAGCATCTCTGTGGTTCCCTCTGCCAGAGCACCAAGAGTGTGTGAGAGGCCGTGCTCCTTTATCCTGGGTCCTAGAGCAAAATCTAAAGCCCACCATGGGTTATATCACATAAACAAAAAGTCATTGTTGCTATGAGCCATCACAGTTATGAGGTTGTTTTGACGGTATAAATTGGCTGCAGTTGATTGATGGAACATTATACTAACAAATAATCCTCAAATCTCAAGGCTTAAAAAAGAAAGGCTATTTTTCACAGAATCTCCGTGCCCTAGTGACTCCGCAGGGGAGCCCTGCTCTGTGGAGTCAGATTTCAGGGATCCGGCTGGGAGAGGCTGCACCTTCTTCTCATGCTGCCATCTCAAAGCGGATCTCCAGAGACAGCAGCCACAGAGCACAGCACAGGAAATTGCGCCCCTGGCTGTTCCTTGCTTCCGCGAGGAGTCACACATGCCATTTCCACTCACATTCTGTCCTCTCAAGCAAGTAACAGAGCCATGGCTGAGTCAAAGGAGGCAGGGACATAGAAACTTTCAGCGTACCAAGGAGGAGTGGAGACTTAGGTATATTGGTGGTTATACCGATACTGATACGATGTCTACCAACCTTGACAAGGATAGAACACATATTTTCAGGAACACATGGAATATTTGAAAAACTTGAACACATCTTGGGAATAAAGGGAATCTCAACAAATTCTAAATATTATATCACATAGACTACATATCATAAATATAATTAGAATTCATCCACAAAAGATATCCTAAAATTTTCATTATTTAAAATATTTAAAACCCTATTTTACATGATTTAAGTATTGAGCAGTAAACAGAAATTAACAAATACTTGGAACTGGACAAGGAATGTAAAATTGTAGAATAAGCAATACTCTAAAGAAAATGCATACCATTCAATGATTTTTTAATGAAAGGGGTAAATAAATATGTAATAACCTTTAGTTTGCAAAAGCTTATTGAAACAAACTCAAAGAAAGAAAATTGTAAATGTAAAAGCAAAAGTTAAGCAAATAGCAATGAGACTATATCAGTAGAAACAGCTATTTAAAAAAAAAAAGACAAATACTTGAAAATTATTCACAAGAAGAACAAAGGAAAACAACAGCAAAAATAGAAACATGGCTATACGCAAACAGCAAATATTGAAATATGTAAGAATATTAGACTCTACTTTCACTAATTGGTATAGTCAGTCTTTTTATTCTTAGATCATGTCTTTCAGATAAATTTAAATGGTAGTGAAAGATCTACCTTTCAAAAGGCACCAAACATTCATAATTTACAGAAGAATTCTGCATAATAACATCAAAGAACAGAGGAACAGATAATTCCAAGTTTTACAATTATTCAAAAATATAAAAGGATGGATTACTACCCAACTCATTTTACAAGCTAGATAACCCTGATTCTAAAACAAGAAAGAAAATTAAAATGTAGGCCAGAGTAGGTTAAAATTTATTACAGACAATATAATTATCTACCTTGAAACTTCAAAAGAACTGACACATATTAGGTAATATGTGGACTGATACATAATCAACACACAAAAACCAATAGGTTGGTATATTCCTGCAACAACTAATTCAAAATAGTAGAAAAGAAATTATACTCACTGAAGCTACAAAAATAACACAGTATGCTGAAATTAACAAAATGTGTTTTGTCTTTATTCCTTATGGAGAAATATTAAATTTACTGAAGGAGTTCGGTTCAGTTCAGTTCAGTTCAGTGGCTCAGTCGTGTCTGACTCTTTGCGACCCCATGAATCACAGCCACCAGGCCTCCCTGTCCATCACCATCTCCCACTCAGACTCACATCCATCGAGTCCGTGATGCCATCCAGCCATCTCATCCTCTGTCATCCCCTTCTCCTCCTGCCCCCAATTCCTCCCAGCATCAGAGTCTTTTCCAATGAGTCAACTCTTCTCATGAGGTGGCCAAAGTACTGGAGCTTCAGCTTTAGCATCATTCCCTCCAAAGAAATCCCAGGGCTGATCTCCTTCAGAATGGACTGGTTGGATCTCTTTGCAGTCCAAGGGACTCTCAAGAGTCTTCTCCAACACCACAGTTCAAAAGCATCAATTCTTCAGTGCTCAGCCTTCTTCACAGTCCAACTCACATCCATACATGACCACTGGAAAAACCATAGCCTTGACTAGATGGACCTTGGTCAGCAAAGTAATGTCTCTGCTTTTGAATATACTGTCTAGATTGGTCATAACTTTTCTTCCAAGGAGTTAGATATTAATAAAAGGAGGGTGAAAATCATAGTTCAATATTCAATATTATGATAAAAGTGGCACTTCAGATCAGTGGGGAAAAAATTATTCAATAAATGTTCCTAAGAAAATTTAAAATGCTATAAAAATAGACTCATAAATCACACCATTAAAACAATAAATTTCATAAAGATTAAGGACATAAACATAAAAAGGAAACAATTCTAAAGATTCGAAAGAAAAGATAGAAAACTATATGCCTCTGTATACAGAAGGCCTAAAACAAGCCATAGAAAGGAAAAAGCACACAAGAAAAGCAAATATTTTGTGATTAGAGGCAGACTTCTTTTGATGCTAATGATTATTAAATTTTAATACTGTGCTTACTTGCACTCTTTCAAGGGCCACAAAAGTGAAAATGAAAGTTGCTCAGTCATGTCCAACTCTTTGTGACCCCACGGACTGCAGCACGCCAGGCCTCCCTGTCCATCACCAACTCCCGGACTTTACTCAAACTCATGTCCATTGAGTCAGTGATGCCATCCAACCATCTCATCCTCTGTCATCCGCTTCTCCTCCAGCCTTCAATCTTTTATTAAGACAAGGGCCTTAAATATGCTCAAATGGTCTTATATTTATTGTGAATATACACTGACATGATATTTTCGCTTCACCTGGTTTAGATCAGAGGTGGACAAATCCAACCCACTGTCTTCACAAATAAAACTTAGTAGAACACAACCATATTCATTCTTTTTCCCGTTATGTATGGATGCTTGCTGCTACAATGACAGTTGAATAGCTGTGATAAGGATCTCATGGTCCTTAAACCCCAGAACATTTACTCTGTGACTCTTTGTAAAGTAAGTTTGCCAATCTTGGTTTTCTATCGTCATCTCCCTCTGCTTGAACTTTCTCTCTGTTACTTTTGCTTCTGTGTCAGGAGGCACTGGATTGGCCAGGAACAATTTTGGGGGTTTGGCTAAAGAAGTATTGGGGCTTCCCTGGTGGCTCAGATGGTAAAGAATCTGCCTGCAGTGTAGGAGACACGGGTTTGATCCCTGGGTCGGGAAGATCCCCTCGAGAAGGAAATGGCAACCCACTCCAGTATTCTTGCCTGGAGAATCCCACGGACAGAGGAGCCTGGTGGGCTACAGTCCATGGGGTCGCAAAGGATTGGATACCGCTAAGGAACTAACACTCCTACACAGTTAAAGTAAGTGAGGGAATATACCCAATTTAGATTTAGTTGTATATATTAAATGGCAACCCACTCCAGTGTTCTTGCCTGGAGAATCCCAGGGACGGGGAAACCTGGTGGGCTGCTGTCTATGGGGCTGCACAGAGTCGGACACAACTGAAGTGACTTAGCAGCAGCAGCAGCAGCATATATTTAGGTGATTTACAATAAATTGTGTGGGTGAAAGTAAAACATCCTTGAAATTAAGGAGTAAGCAGCTATGTATTTTTTCCTATATGCTATATTTATTTATTAATTCTTCCACATAGAAGATAGAAAAAATTTATAGAAGATTTGCTTTTACTCAACAGTTAGTCAAAAATGGAAGTTCTCTCCTATTGGAAATGTACTTATTAATGCAGTATTACACTTATGAATACAACACACATTTCAAAAAATTTTCCCTTGGGAAATTCAGTGATGTAAAATTTTATCACTATTCCTGTGCTCATAGAGCACCTAAAATTTGTAACAATGCTGCAAACATTTGAGTACATTTGTGGGTCAAGTTTTATATATCTCCATTTTAATAATAATAATAAAAGATAAATGGTAATCAAACTATAGAAATAACTATATTAACTTTTATCCTCTCTATAGAAAGTTTTACAAAATCTTTGATACATGACAAAATCATCAGAAGTTTGGGATACTTATAGTATTCATCATCTGTTCTATATTTGTAGTCTCTTATAATTTCTTTTCTCATCTAAAATATTACTTTCACATTTTAAATTAATTTTATAATTGTTCTTCTATTTAATGAGGATTTTGGAAATTGTAAACCTTTTTGACTCCAAAATCATGGATCTACCTCTCATATGTGAAAAGAAAAATTCCGTAGACTAGGTTAAAAGATAAATGGCAAACTTAAAAAATGCATTGCAACATATATTACAGAATTAACATCAAGGTATTCAGACAAATTTACACAACAAAACAAACACATTTTAAAAAGCTTTCAAAACAGGAAGAAAAAGAATAATTGCTTTATCATTTTTGGCATTGCAAACAAAAGAACGGACCCAAACTGGGTTAAACAATGAGAAGTTCAACGTACATTCTCCTATGATCCAATTTTACTGGACTCTGACTACTTTTCTTCTCATTTTTCATGATCCCAGACCTTGAGTTGGCTTTTCTCATGGGTTCAGTGATTGCCAAGAGTATCTGGGGTGACCCGATTCTTTACTCAACCTGTCTTTACACAAAAGTCCTGAGCTTTGTACTGACTAAAATATCCATGAATTAATCCTCTTGGCACAGGAGACTACCAGATACTGATTGGTTTAAATCTGTGTCACCGGAATCAATTATTGTCACCAGAGGGATGGAATTGGTTTAACTGGCTTCTGTTAAGCCCCTTGGATAGTTAATTCTGTCTAAACTGCTTTACAAGTGTGGAAAGAGTGACATGAATATTAGTGAGATTATTTCAACACATTGGATAATTTACAAAGAATAAAAACAGGTAAGTCCCCCAAAAGAGGTACACATAGGCAGTAAACTTCAGCAGAAAGCTGGGTGATGGGCACATAGTAATTTATGATACTATTCTATTCAGATTGGTAACTGTTTGAACATTTCCAACAATACTACTTAAAAATTTCCTACCAGAATTGTGGATTTGTATATTTTTCCTTTATCTTTCAATTTTTGTTTTACATATGTGATGTTATGGAATTAAATAAATATTTAGAACTGTGATGCCTTTAAGATAAATTGAAGTTTTTATGATTATACTATGAATTGCTTTTCTCTAATAATGATTTTAAAGTCTATTTTGTCAAATATTAATATATTTCACATTTTTCCTTTCTGGCTAGTATTTACTTGGTGTTTATTTTCCATCATTTGAGTTTAAATTACCTGCATTCATATGCTTTAATTCTCTTATAAATAATATAAAATTTGACACGATTTTAATAAACTTGGTCTTTTACTTAGTGAATTTAGTCAATTTACAGTTATTGTTGCAAAGAACCATTCCCTTACATCCAAAGGTCGCCTGGCAATGAGATAGGCCTTGGTGTTTATAGGAGCTGGCCTGGACTCACAGCTGGTTACAGTGTCCTCCTGTGAAACATAAACAGTTTCAGAGAACATGAACTTCATATAAGGTCTAGATGTGGCCCTGATGGAAAAGACAAAAGCAAGAACTCTATTAATCACATTGCAGATCAAACAAAAGCATTGTCCAAACCAGAAAAAAACAAACAAACAAACCAGTAATTCTCTTGTCTGATTAACACTAGTAACTCCTGCTTCTGTACTAATTACGGATTTAGCCCCATTTCATTTCTCCTGCCTCTTAGATACAATTCATTAAGATGCATATTCATAGAGTTTTCCTGCTTCCTAACAATATTCAGTCCTGAGCAAATCAAATCCTTAAATCCTCCCCCAGACACTCAGCATGACCAAATCTTATTATAACTTCTAAAATTTCTTGAGCTATGCTGTGATCTCCCATGGTACACCTATAGTCAAAGATGGTTGGGTTTATTGCCTCATTGTTACAGGAAGATAGCCTACCCTCTTTGACTATAGGTGCCTCTCTGATGGGTTTCCCAGGTGGTGCTAGTGGTAAAGAAACTGCCTGCCAGTGAAATATGATATTGAAATAATACCAAATTTGGGTGCTGGGTGTGCTGATTGCTATGTGCAGGTATGCGTGTGTGTGTGCTAAATTGATTCAGTCATGCCTGATTCTTTGTTTAGAATCTCTTCCTCTCTACACACAAAGTAGGCATTATTATAATAATTCAGTCCATTTGTGTTGAGTTGTGTCTAGATGTTTATCATTGCCTTTGTTCACTGTTCATTTATTAAATATAGACCTTCTACTTGGGTTCATCTGTTTAAAGCACATCCTTTTACTTTGGCATGTGTTTCATAATTGTTATTTCATATTTCCTCATGAAAGATGTTTTACTTAGTACTTAGGGACTATAGATTGACTTTCCTTTCTGTCATATTGTCTGAAGGCTAAAAGGGAGCTAGAAGAGAGTTGACGGATGTTCTTCAGGGTGTTAGATAATTGGTCTTTTTTTTTTTCCAGAATTTTTTTTTTTTTTTTTTTTTTTAGGATTTTCTGAATATCTTTGGTACTTTTCAGCTTCACTTTAATGTGTCAAGGTTTGAATTTCTTTTTATTCACCTGGCTTGAAATACACCAGACTTTTTGAAAGACATCAGCATTTAGATCTAAGACACTAACATTTAGATCTCAATTCTGGTGTTTTTCCAACAGTCTGGAAAATTTCAAGCGTTTTATCTTTAGATATTCCTTCTCCCTTTTGTTATCTTCCTGTGAACTATGATACAAGCATTTTAGAATTTCTGTTGCTTTTTTTTTGGTCTCAGTCTCCCTTCATATTTTCAGTCTATTGACTGTACTTTGGATTTCTCCTCCACCTCCACCATCCAAAGCATTTGTTATTTTGCACATACCACCCCTTATTTCTGCTGGGTCCTCTTCATGATGACGTTCATCCTGACCTGTTTTATGATTTATCACTGTAAAATGCCGTTTTACTTGGAACTCTGTTCTAAGCCTGAATGAACTTTGAGTTCCTCCAAGGAGAATTTGCATCTATTTCTGCCAAACACCTATCATCATTACCAACTGAGACCACTTTAAACAAAGTTCTATATTTGAAGTTTTTCAAATCATAACGGTAACCATGGGACTTTCCTGGTGGCTCAGTGGTAAAGTATCCACCTGCAATGTAGGATCCTTGAGTCTGAAGAGCCCATGGAGAAGGAAATGGCAACCCACCGCAGTATTCTTGTCTGGAGAATCCCATGGACAGAGGAGCCTGATGGGTTACAGGCCATGAGGTTGCAAAAGTGTCAGACACAACTTAGCAACTAAACAACAACAATGACAATGCTAACCATAGATTCAGACTGCAGGTCTCTGTGAGGCTTAGCATATACACTTGACTCCTCAGGGCTTATTTCTAATCTCTCTATCCAGCACTAAAGAACCCAAATGGCAGCTGAAACTTTCTGTCTCTTTTTGTATGAGGCTATATTATTTTTTGTGTGCTAAAGTTGAGGATAGGGCTCTTTGCTTTCCTAGCTTTATTCATGAATTTTTCTATTGAATTTCCTACCTATGTTGGAACCAAAAAAATCATCCAAAGTATGTTGACATTGGCTTACCTCCCAGGATTCTGTGGATTTCTTATTTTGTGTCAACTCAATAATACTTAATTTATCTGTAAGTTTAGCTATTTTAAGTAGACAGTCCCTTCAGTATACCTAATCTGTCATACTGCTAGATTCGGAAACCCACTTAATGTATTTAAGTTTCCTCATTTAATCCATAAAGGACCAAATTACATGATGTGTGTAAAAGATGGCCTCTCAGCATTAAGCTATGATGAGGATTCTTGGGTAGGTAACAACAAACGTCTTACTGAGAAGTCCACGATGGCCCCTATCTAACTATAATCTCTGGACTGTAGTATCAGGGGCTTCCCTGATAGCTGAGTTGGTAAAGAATCCTCCTGAAATGCAGGAGACCCCAGTTCAATTCCTGGGTTAGGAAGATCTCCTGGAGAAGGGATAGGCTATCCAACTCCAGTATTCTTGGGCTTGCTTTGTGGTTCAGCTGGTAAAGAATCAGCCTGCCATGCGGGAGACCCAGGTTCGATCCCTGGGTTGGGAAGATCCCCTGGAGAAGGGAAAGGCTACTCACTCCAGTATTCTGACCTGGAAAATTCCATGGACTGTCTTAGACAATGTTGGTTGATACTCTGCCAAAACATTCTATTGACAAAAAATTGGGGACATTCTTCCTGCATTTTCCCCCTCAGAGAGAATTATCCATATTAACACAGGGAACATACTGAGGATCTTATAATGAGAGCCCTCAATGAAGTTTGTTTAAGCAAGTATTTTCAACTACATTTTGTCAAAGAGGGCTTCTTGTAAAGAATCCGCCTGCAATGTGGGAGACCTGGGTTTGATCTCTGGATTGTGAAGATCCCTTGGAGAAGGGAAAGGCTACCCACTCCAGTATTCTGGCCTGGAAAATTTCATGGACTGTTATAGTCCATGAGGTTGTAAACAGTCGGACATGACTGAGTGACTTTCACCTTCACTTTATTAAAGAACCTATTTTTTATTGAAGAGCAGTGTTATCCATAGAACACAGTTTGGGAAATGCTGGTACAGGGGAATGTAATCATTAATTTGTTTCAAGAAACAAATATAGTTTCTTTACATGAAGGGGCATGTCATGTATGGGAAAATCATGAAAGAAAAGGTGCTAAGGTACATGGGAAAGTTCAGTGGAACAGGAGAGGGATTACTGTTCTGTAATGTTTAAAAATGTAGAGCTATTTAGCCACATTGCCTCTGTGGTGACCTAGGAGATCACATTGAAAAGTTCAGAAATAACTTCCATCCAGAGGGAAAGAAAGGCAAACATACAAATGGAAAAAAAGTCAAAGAAATTTGGACTGGTGGATTTGCTTTGTATGATCGAATGTTTCTTTATCTCTTTGTGCAGTGATTAAGAGTTTGAATGATAAATGTAGAAGACATGGTTTTTGGTTCTGGCTCCATCTCTCATCTTACCCTCTGTCTACTTACTTCATTTCCACAACCATCAAATAAGCTGATACTTCCCTGTCTAGTCTGCATTTCAGCTTCTGTGATAATCCAAGGAGATGTATATTCATTACTGCACCCCAGGGCTAACTAGGGTCCTTAATTTGAATTAATCCACACAGGGACAATTCATCAAGAAGCACCCATGACCTTTTACATAAGAATGTAAAGAAGTACATTGTGGGAGGGAAGAAGGGATATAGCTGGCAGGTGTCAACAACTCCTTCCATGCCATTTCTTCTAGGGAGTAAGAGCTTCCATGAGTGTATGGTGGGTAGGAACCCCTGAGAAGTGAGGGATTATGGAGAAGTGACAGAAAATTAGAGGCTAGGGAAAGCTCCCCTTGAGGAGAGGGATGAGTGTGAGGCAGGTCCCAAGAATAAAAATATTGGCACGACTCCTCATCTCAGCACTAAAATGCCCTTCAAAGTGAAAAGGTACATAGACAGTGTAGGGGGTAAGATGACAGTAACCCTTATGCTGAGTATCTTCAAGAGACATTTGGGCTAGAGATTGAGGACATTTGTGGCCAACGGGAAGCAAACTCCAGGTTGAACCAAAAGTAAGTTCTTATCCAGTCCCTGGGAGTCAAGAAAGTCCAAATCATGGAAACCGAATAGCAAATTTCTGACCGTGTGGAAAATTCATTTTTGAAAATAGTTGTAGCCATTTACAACCCTGCGTATTTTTCTGGAGTGTAACTCATACCCTCTACAGCAGTTGTAAACAAATCTGGGTCAGTTATGACAAAAGTTAGACTGAAAGAACGGGCTTCCCACGTGGCTCAGTGGTAGAGAATCTGCCTGCCACTGCAGGAGATACAGGAGACATGTGTTTGATCCCTGGATTGGGAAGATCCCCTGGAGAAGGGAATGGCTATCCACTCCAGTATTTTTGCCTGGAAAATTCCATGGACAGAGGAGTCTGGCGGGTTATAGTCCATAGGGTTGCAGAGTCGGACATGACCGAGCACACACACAGAGACTGAAAGAACACTCCAACAGCAACAGGAGCCAAAAGATGATAGGACTTTACCTTCTGATAAGTTATAAACCTGCTATTCACCTGTTATGTAAAACTGCATTTCTCCTTTTAGCTTTTTCCCCTTCCTTTTTAGTTTTTTTCTACAAGCTCACCGCTGTCTAACATTACATACAATTCACTAATTCAGTTTGCTTCTTATTTATTTTCCCCAACTGGAGTGTAAGCTACCCAAGGGCAGAGATCTTTGTCTATTTTTTCCATTAGTTTTTCCCCAGTGCCTGGAAGATTGTCTGGATTGTCTGATATTTGGCAGGATTTGACATTTGATGAATAAAAAAAACATTTTATAGGAACATAACTTCACAGTGTGTGAGACAAGGGAGCATTTGGCTTTGTTCTCCAGATAAATAAAACGGCCAAGCTGGTTTTAGGCACAAGCAGTATATATACAACTCTTATATCAATTTAGGTGAATATAACAAAATTCCTCAGAGATATAAAAACCCAGGCAAACAGAAGCAACACCTTTCCGCTTTTCTCCTTTGCACTGCACACTGTTAACACAGTAAATCTCCTGTAGCTCAGATTTCATGAAAAAGTGAGAAAGAAGGGCAGACAATCCAAACAAACTGAGCAAATAGAAACGACCTGGCCAACTTTTATTTTCATCTACTATATGTCAAACTAAATTGGGCTCTGTGTATTGTTTTAATTAAAAAAATAAACCTCTTGAGTACAAATGAGAATGAAAAATGTAATCACTGGCTAACCTGTAAATTACTTCAAATAGTGTTTCTGGAACCTTAACACTGATGGCATATTCTGTTTGTTAATAGTCCCCTATTTCATAGAAAATTACTCTTTGACATTTGCTTAATTTGCCACACTGTGCACATTGACTTATTTAGATTGAATGGTGTGGGGTAGAATATGAACTTTGAGCTTTTTCCAATTACATTCCTAATATTCCTTTTTTTGGCAAGTTATGTTCTTAAGAAAATGAAGCTTTTTTCCCCCAACATTCTTTTCTATAAGACGCACACACACACACAGATTTGGATAATATGCTTTTCTACAAATTTTATATTCACAGGTAATTAAATACTGTAAGATTTTAGTTTAGTTTTAGATTTTTATTCTTAGCCATTTCCTGAAAACAATTTTTTATGAAAAAACATTATGGCATCCTCTTAATTGGTCCTACTTTCATGAAAAATTTTAAACCAACAACTTTGAATTGTAGACTCTTTAAAAGTCAAGTAATTGAAGAGTTATTCTACATTTTATCCTCACTGAGTGCTGATGAGGAAGATGAGGCTGTAGCAGTCTTTGGGAGGGAAAAAAGCCCTCAAATCAAGGTTTTAAAAAATTCAAAAGTAAAATAATTACAAAATAACTGCCATATGCCTGACAAGTTATGCAGCTTAATAAAATTAACTAGCATTAAAGATCTCTCACCATCTGGGATTACTGTGCTCACAAGATATCTGGTAAATACTATCCATGCTATGCAGTAGTCAATCCATATTTGCTCTTTAGTATTTGGTTTCTAGTTCATTGGTCCTAGTTAATCAGTAGATCTTAGAAAATAGATAACATGTTTCATTAGAAAGACTAGAGTGATCGAACAAAATATGTTTATCACCTAAACTTATATATGCAAATTCGTTCTGAAGCCAGTTTTTTCAATTTGTCACCATTATTTATTACTGTCTTTATTCAGAGTTAAGTAGTATCTTGCGATTAATAACCCCATTAATACTGTTTGTCAAAGGCTTTGGTGTAGTCAATAAAGCTGAAGTAGATGTTTTTCTGGAACTCTCTTGCTTTTCTGATGATCCAACAGATGTTGGTAATTTGAATTCTGGTTCCTCTGCCTTTTCTAAATCCAGCTTGAACACTGGGAAGTTCACAGTTCACATATGTTGAAGCCTGGCTTGGAGAATTTTGAGCATTACTTTACTAGCATGTGAGATGAGTGCAATTGTGCAGTAATTTGAACATTCTTTGGCATTGCCTTTCTTTGGGATTGGAATGAAAACTGACCTTTTCCAGTCCTGTGGCCACTGCTGAGTTTTCCACATTTGCTGGCGTGTTGAGTGCAGCACTTTCACAGCATCATCTTTTAGGATTTGAAATAACTCATCTAGAATTCCATCATCTCCACTAGCTTTGTTTACAGTGATGCTGCCTAAGGCCCACGTGACTTTGCATTCCACAATGTCTGGCTCTAGGTGAGTGATCACACCATTGTGGTTATCTGGGTCGTGAAGATCTTTTCTGTGTAGTTCTTCTGTATATTCTTGTCACTTCTTAATATCTTCTACTTCTGTTAGGTCCATATCATTTCTGTCCTTTATTGTGCCCATTTTTGCATGAAATGTTCCCCTGGTATCTCTCATTTTCTTGAAGAGATATCTAGTATTTCCCATTCTATTGTTTCCCTTTATTTCTTTGCATTAATCACTGAGGAAGGCTTTCTTATCTCTCCTTGCTATTCTTCGGAACTCTGCATTCAGATAGGTATATCTTTCTTTACTCCTTTGCCTTTCACTTCTCTTCTGTTCTCATGTGTTTGGAAGGTCTCCTCAGACAGTCATTTGCCTTTTTGCATTTCTTTTTCTTGGAGATGGTTTTGATCACCGCCTCCTATACAATGTCACAAAGAACACTGGTTCTAGTTAATCAGTAGATCCATCCAGAGTTCTTCAGGTACTCTGTCTATTGGATATAATTGCTTGAATCTATTTGTCACTTCCATTGTATAATGGTAAGGGATTTGATTTAGCTCATACCTGAATGGTTGAGTGGTTTTCCCTACTTTCATCAGTTTAAGTCTGAATTTGACAATAAGGAGTTCATGATCTGAGTCACAGTCAGGTCCCGGTCTTGTTTTTGTTGACTGTATAGAGCTTCTCCATCTTCGGCTACAAAGAATATAATCATTCTGATTTCAGTATTGACCATCTGGTGATGTCCATGTGTAGAGTTTTCTCTTGTGTTGTTGGAAGAGGGTGTTTGCTATGACCAGTACATTCTTATGGCAAAACTCTGTTAATCTTTGTCCTGCTTCATTTTGTACTCTACTTTATTGACTATGCCAAAGCCTTTGACAGTGTGGATCACAACAAACTGTGGAAAATTCTTCAAGAGATGGGAATACCAGACCACCTGAAGTACCTCCTGAGAAATCTGTATGCAGGTCAAGAAGCAACAGTTAGAACTGGACATGGAACAGCAGACTGGTTCCAAACTGGGAAAGGAGTCTGTGAAGGCTGTATATTGTCATCCTGCTTATTTAACTTATATGCAGAGTGCATCATGTGAAACGCCAGGCTATCTGAAGCACAAGCTGGAATCAAGGTTGCCAGGAGAAATATCAATAACCTCAGATATGCAGATGGCATCACCCTTATGGCAGAAAATAAAGAAGAACAAAAGTGAAAGAGGAGAGTGAAAAGTTGGGTTAAAACTCAACATTCAGAAAACTAAGATCATGGCATCCAGTCCCATCACCTCATGGCAAATATATGAGGAAACAATGGAAACAGTGAAAGACTTTATTTTAGGGTCTCCAAAATCACTGCAGATGGTGACTGCAGCCGTGAAATTAAAAGACGCTTGCTCCTTGGAAGAAAAGCTATGACCAACCTAGATAGCATATGAAAAAGCAGAGATACTACTTTGCCAAAAAAGGTCCATCTATTCAAAGCTATGGTTTTTCCTGTAATCATGTATGGATGTGAGTGTTGGGCTATAAAGAAAGCTGGGCACCAAAGAATTGATGCCTTTGATCTGTGGTTGGAGAAGACTCTTGAGATTCCCTTGGACTGCAAAGAGATCAAACCATTCAATCCTAAAAGAAATCAGTCCTGCATATTTATTGGGAAGACTGATGCTGAAGTTGAAACTCCAATTCTTTGGCCTCCTGATGCGAAGCACTGACTCATTTGAAAAGGCTCTGATGCTGGGAAAGATTGAAGGCAGAAGGAGTAGGGGATGACAGAGGGTGAGATAGTCGGATGGCATCACTGACTCGATCAGCATGAGTCTGAGCAAGCTCCAGTAGTTGGTGATGGATAGCAAAGCCTAGAATGCTGCAGTCCATGGGGTCACAAAGAGTCAGACACAACTTAGCGACTGAACTGAACTGAACTGAATACTGTTTGTACTAAAATTAATCCAGGCAGAAGAGGGAGTAGGATATGCCTCTAGTAGATTGAAAGATTCAATGTTTTTCTCAAATATTACTTAAAGCAATAAATTCCAAATTACACCTAATAAAATTAGCTACACTTTAATGAAAAGTGTGTGGAAAGACACTTGGTTGAGAAATTACCAAATTCTGAGAACTTAAATCTGATAAATTTGTTTTGAACAGAGAAATGAAAAAGTCAATTTACACGGAATAAAACAGATAGGAGTGATATCTAGAAATATTAATTGCATGGTAAGTGTACACTTTACTTCCATAAGAAATAGAAGATTGACTAAATTGCAGTCATCTTTGAAATCCAGCTTGTAGCTGCTTTGCAATAAAATATTTTATATTGCTTTGCTAAACACTAATACCAATAGTGTTTGACTTGAGAAGTTAGGACCTGCTGTACTGTGACATGATGGCTGATCGTCATCATTTTGGTGTCGTCCCTCTAGCCTGTTAGGGCTGGGGGCTTACTCATCAACTAGTTAATTGATACCAATGCCAGGAACCCACAGGCCAAGCATCCAGTCACATGGGGATCCAGTCATGCCCATCAGTGGGCCAGCTTTAGCTGAATCCCCTTCTGAACAGTCAGCCAGTTGTCCTCAGACCCAGCACTGCCCCCCAGTGGGTCCAGAACCTGGCCCTGCTCATCAGGAGGTCAACACCAGCCTCTAACCCTCTGTTTCCTATAACCAGCTTGCCTGGGACTAGGCCCTGCCTACCACTGGCCTGTACCAGCTTCAGGATCTCCTGGGTCCCAAAGCCAACTTCCTTGAGACACCCCAGTCCGTACTCAGTGACGCCAGAACCAGGCATTGCCCACAAGTAGGTTGGTACCAGCCCTGGGATTCTATAAGCCCTGTCGCCAGCCACCCCAGTACTACCCAGCCCACTCGTGGGAGAGTACCAGCCCCAGGACTTCCCAGGCCAAAGATTCAGCGATGCCAGGAGCCAGTCCCACTCACCAATGGCCAGCAGCTTCTGCACGCAGCAGGACCTGATAACCAGACAGGCTGAAAACCAGCCCCACCTACCAGTGTGCCCAATGTTGTCAGCCCTGCCACAACAGGAAGGCCCATGTAGCCCCTAGTGGGGAAGCCCCTGAGCATACAGCTCTAGTGAACAGAGGGGAGTGTGCTGCTGGGCCCTATAGGAAAACTCTTGTATAAGGCCACTTCTCCAAGATGATGAAATGTAGACAGCCTGCATAGAAGTAAAAACAGGAGAGAGATTTAGGCAAAATAAGGTGACAAAAGAATGTGTTCTCAATGAAGGAACATGGTAAATTCCAGAGGAAGAACTAAGCAAAGGGGAGATAATCAATCTATTGATAAACATTTCAAAGTAATGATCATAAAGAAGCTCATGAACTTGGGAAATGAATGGATGAACAGAGTGAGAAGATTAACAAGGAGTTAGAAACTACAGTTGTGTTGAAGAATACAGTAACTGAAATAAAAAATACACTTGATCAATAGTACATTAGATGATAAGAAGAATGGGTCAGCAAACTGAAAGATAGACTAGTGGAAATCACTCAAGCTGAACAGAAAAGAGAAAAAAAAGAATTTAGAAAAATGAAAACATTTTAAGAGACATCTAGAACAACCTCAAGCATACTACCATTCACATTATTGGATTCTAGAAGAACAGAGAACAACTCAGTTAAAAAATGGTAAAGAACCTGAAATAGACATTTTCCCAAGGAAAACATACAGATGGCAGGCAGACACTTGAAAAAAATGTTCAACATCACTAATCATTAGGGAAATACAAATCAAAATCACAATGATTGTCACCTCCCATCTGTCAGAATGGCTAGTATCATTAGATAACAAATAACAAGTGTTGGTGAGGATGTAGAGAAGAGGGAACCTTCATGCACTGGGGTTGGTGATCCAAACTGGTGCAGTTTGGAGATTCCTCAAAAAAAAAAAAAAAAAGATACATATAATCTAGCAAGTCCACTTTTGGATATTTTTCTGAAGAAAACAAAACACTAATTTGAAAAAATACATGCACCCCTAGTTTGTGCCAGAACATTTATAGTAGCCAAGATATGGAGGCAGCCTTATGAATAGATAAGGAAGATGTGATGTAAGCACACAATGAGCTATTACTCAGACATAAAATGAATGAAATATCAACATCTGTGACAACGTGGCTAGATCTACAGGGTATTATGCTAAATGAAATAAGTCAGACAGTAAAGTACAAATACATGATTTCACTTACATGTGGAATCTGAAAAACAAAACAGATGAGAAAACACAACAACAGAAAGAGTCGTAGATGCAGAGGACAAGCAGGAGAAGCAGCTGGGTGAGGCGGGAGGGGGCGAGTGAAATCGGTGGGAGGGACTAACTTCCAGGTACAATGCGCAGTAACTTGAATCTGTCATCGCTGCGATCCAAATGAATGAAAACCATACCATTAAATTAACAGACAGGCTTCTTTTGTTTTCAATACACTTTTGTAAAGTGTATTTTATGCTATGTATGATACTTCCATTTATTCATAAAATTAAATGTACAGATTTGTATATTTTATTTTTCCAAACCCAAGGATCAGATAAGTAGAAAAGAATAGTTAATTGTTTCTCAAGAAATGTTGGGGGCGGGGGGGCGAGCAAAATAATTATGATTAAAAAAAACACCTGAATTTGGGTAACATGACCTTCTGGAAAATATCATCAACTTTGTAGCACAGGTTGTTGTCCAGTCGCTAAGTCATGTCTGATTTTCTTGTACCCCATGGACTATAGCCCGTCAGGCTCCTCTCTCCCTGAGATTTCTCAGGCAAGAATACTGAAATGGGTTGCCATTTCCTTCTCCATTGAATCTTTCTGACCCAGGAATCGAACTGTGTCTCCTGCATTGACAGATGGATTCATTACCACTGAGCTACCTGGGAAGCCCAACTTTGTAGTTATATGAGACAAAAATGGAGAGGTTTCATGCTTGAAACAGCTAATTTTGTGTAATGATAAACCACACATACACATATATTTATTAAAGAATTACATTGGGGCTGGAGACTTCTCACATCTTGACAAAAACTGGGTGCATCCAAATGGGGAAGAACAGAGGAATTATGTGAAGGATCTCAGACCTATCTTTGCTCTGCCTGTATCTCCTGATTGTATCCTTGGAAATTATTATTTAAGTTTGAGACTGAGTAAAATCTCTGATTCTTTTCAGTTCGACAATGTGACTATTGTGTTATCTTGAGATTTAAGCCAAAGGAAGACTCTCTACAAGTGGAGTTTTAGGTACTAAGATTCCTTCTTAGAGCCATGGCAAGTATGTAATCCAATTGAATGTCAGCTTTTCTACATACTTGGAATATGGTTCTGGTCTCTATTAAGACCAGGAAATATCTGTAAGTGTTTCTGAATATGAATTACTTTCATCAGAGTTCCAAGATGAGAAGTGAATGGAAGGACATAAGAAGAGAAATAAAGTGAAAATGATGGCTTTAATAAGGAAAAAGAAAAAAAAAAGAAAAGGAAAATGAAAGGAAAACAATGAGGAGGGGAAGAAAAATAATGGGAAGAGTGTGCTATGTTGGAAAATAGTAAGACCTTCTGTCTAATTGCTGTAGGTGCTGTTTGACCCTAGCTCAAAGGTTGCTTGCTGCTGACTTAGAGCAGAGGAACCGAATGCCAACCTGCCAAGCTTCTCATGAGCCATCAAGTTGAAGCCAACTGATGTAAAGAAAATAGGCTTACTCAAGGAGAAAGCATGACATTATTTCAAATGTTGGGAAATAAACTGCCTTGAACTAATGTGAGTAACAGCAATAAATAAAGATGGATAGAAATGAATATTGCATTTGGTTCTGGTCACCAGACTTACACAAGGATAAAAACAGACCTGAGGAGAATAATCAGAAGATTCAATCCTATGTCAGGTCAAGACCCAGTAGATATTTTAGAGATTTACCAGGGGGAAAATATATGAATGGTTTTTGTTAGAAAAAAACTTGTGCTGTGAATACAGTGGAAACGTAATGGTGAAAAGGTAAGAAAAACAGATTTTCTTTGCAAATGGGAAAGTGTTTTGACAAAAAATAACATATAAGAATATAGTGAAAACAAGTATACTACCCAAAGCAATTTATAGATTCAATACAATCCCTATCAAGCTACCAACGGTATTTTTCACAGAGCTAGAACAAATAATTTCACAATTTGTATGGAAATACAAAAAACCTGGAATAGCCAAAGCAAACTTGAGAAAGAAGAATGGAACTGGAGGAATCAACCTGCCTGACTTCAGGCTCTACTACAAAGCCACAGTCATCAAGACAGTATGGTACTGGCACAAAGACAGAAATATGAATCAGTGGAACAAAATAGAAAGCCCAGAGATAAATCCACGCACCTATGGACACCTTACCTTGACAAAGCAGGCAAGAATATACAGTGGATTAAAGACAATCTCTTTAACAAGTGGTGCTGGGAAAACTGGTTAACCACTTGTAAAAGAATGAAACTAGAACACTTTCTAACACCATACACAAAAGTAAACTCAAAATGGATTAAACATCTAAATGTAAGACCAGAAACTATAAAACTCCTAGAGGAGAACATAGGCAAAACACTCTCCGACATAAATCACAGAAGGATCCTCTATGACTCATCTCCCAGAATACTGGAAATAAAAACAAAAATAAACAAATGGGACCTAATTAAACTTAAAAGCTTCTTACAACAAAGGAAACTATATGCAACATGAAAAGACAGCTTTCAGAATGGAAGAAAATAATAGCAAATGAAGCAACTGACAAACAACTAATCTCAAAAATATACAGCAACTTATGCAGCTCAATTTCCAGAAAAATAAACGACCCAATAAAAAAAATGGGCCAAAGAACTAAATAGACATTTCTCTAAAGAAGACATACAGATGGCTAACAAACACATGAAAAGATGCTCAACATCACTCATTATCAGAGAAATGCAAATCAAAACCACAATGAGGTACCATTTCACACCAGTCAGAATGGCTGTGATCCAAAAGTCTACAAGCAATAAATGCTGGAGAGGGTTTGGAGAAAAGGGAACCCGCTTACACTGTTGGTGGGAATGCAAACTAGTACAGCCACTATGGAGAACAGTGTGGAGATTCCTTAAAAAACTGGAAATAGAACTGCCATATGACCCAGCAGTCCCACTGCTGGGCATACACACCGAGGAAACCAGAATTGAAAGAGACACATGTACCCCAATGTTCATTGCAGCACTGTTTATAATAGCCAGGACAGGGAAGCAACCTAGATGTCCATCAGCAGATGAATGGATAAGAAAGCTGTGGTACATATACACAATGGAGTACTACTCAGCCATTAAAAAGAATATATTTGAATCAATTCTAATGAGGTGGATGAAGCTGGAGCCTATTATACAGAGTGAAGTAAGCCAGAAAGAAAAGCACCAATACTGTATACTAACCATATATATGGAATTTAGAAAGATGGTAACGATAACCCTGTATGCGAGACAGCAAAAGAAACACAGATGTATAGAACAGTCTTTGGGGCTCTGTGGGAGAGGGAGAGGGTGGGATGATTTGGGAGAATGGCACTGAAACATGTATAATATCATCTATGAAATGAATCGTCAGTCCAGGTTTGATGCAGGATACAGGATACTGGGGGCTGGTGCACGAGGACAACCCAGAGGGAAGGTACGGGGAGGGAGGTGGGAGAGGGGTTCAGGATGGGGAACACGTGTATACCCGTGGTGGATTCATGTTGATGTAGGGCAAAACCAATACAAAATTGTAAAGTAATTAGCCTCCAATTAAAATAAATAAATTTATATATATATAAAAGAATCTAATGGAAAATCTTGGCGGGGGTGATTTCTTTGACATTTTATGTCTCAGCAGAGATGTTACAGATTAAGTATCAGAAAGATGAGGTAATATAATACATGTTGTTTACTTCTAATTCATAATATCTATTATTTTATGACACACATCGGGTGTGTTATGTTCTCGGATGGTTCCAGTTTCAACATAACATGAAGCTTTTACCACGGTCAGCGTGGCCTCTAAGGTCTTCCTCCTGTTATCCTTTGACATGTGTCCTACTACTCTTTATCATTCACTCTGATCCAGTCCTGTAAAGCTTATTACATTTTTTAAGAAATGCCTGCTTTCTCACCTTCTGTTCCCTTTTCCTGGGACATTGTGTCCCTGGGTATCCAAATTCACATGGCTCACTTCCTGACTTCAGTGAAGTCTCTGCTCAAATGCCATTTCCCAGGAAAGGTTTCCATGACCCTGCTACCTAAAATAGCACTTTGTTCTCTCCCATCTTATTCTGTGTTACTGTTTTTATGGATGTTTTCACCACCTTATATTAGTATTTATTTACTTTCTCCCACCACCTAGAATGTAAGCTCTATAACAGAAGGGACTATGGTTCGATTACCACTTTATTTCCAGAGCCTAGAATAATAACCTCATACACACTATCAGATCAATAACTGTACCATGTTTGGCATTTTCAAAAGAGTACCTCTGAGCTACCTCTGAGTTTGATTTAAAAAAGGGTGATTATGTGTGCGTGTATGAGCACACATGCATTGCCTATGTTTGTCTAAACCTCCAGTATCCACTTCACGTTTGATGTGTTTAGTCCACCAACGAGACACGTGTTGGAGACAGAGGAAACAGACTCTAGTGGCACAGATATCTTTGTCCTCCTTCTGAAACTTATGCTTCAGAAAAAAAGATAAAAAATTATGAACATTTCAAATGAATATAATTTATGCTAGGCTCACTTCAAGAAAGAAAAGAGAACACAAATGTCAGTGATGAGTCTTGAATGATTCATGTAAACTTTTCTTGGAAGAATTTACATTGATGAAACTTTTAAAAGCCCAAGGGCTAGACTAGAACTAAACATAGCCTAGAGACTCATTAAATATCTCGCACTGCTTATCATCTAGCTAAATTTTGTCTAGTGTATGTTTGCACTGTTTGGAAAATGATGAAGGGAACCTGCTTTTACAAGTTTCCATTTTATAGAAGGAGAAATGAAGGCTAAGTGGCTTGTCCATCTCCAAATATCAAACTAAACCAGAGCATGGCCACCGCCCCCCATTCCCCTTTCCTTGTAAACTGCACATGTACAATTCTAAACTATAGAAGCTGCAGCAACTTGAATATATTTAGAGATGCTTTCACGTGAATGCTTCCTTTTCCACATGTGGCAAGCTCAAACTAGTAGCTTTATAATCTGGAAACCCTAGAAAGCAGAAGCTTCAGAACAAGCTGTTATCACTTTGATAGCAGCTGAAGACCCAGTGTATGTCAGCCTTCTCTGAGAACAACTACTTGTCAAAACAGCCTTAAAAATACAAAGGCAAGAGAAGTTCACACCAGAAATAGAGAAGGCATTCCCAGGCCTCTTATCAGGATGACTCACTTTCAAGAAAGATGGCTAAAAATCAAGAAAGTGGAGGCACAGATACTTCCAGCATCCTGCCATGTGTTCTCGTCCTTTGAAGAAGAAAGTAGGAGAGATCTATAGAAGGATGGATAGATAGATAGATAGATAGATACAGAGGAAAGAAGAGAGGGATGACGCAGGGAGGGAGGAGGAGAGGGAGGAAGGAGATTGTCCCCACAAAGAGCTTTTCTAAGAGTGCTTCCCTGTGACTTCTATCTGCACTTCACCAACCATGGTTGTGTCACATGAGCACTTCCTGTTTCAATGGACAGTCGCTCCTTGTGCGCGTGTTTCTTTTCTCTTTGCTTTTAAGCTGACTTTGTGCCATCCTAGATAAGATTAAAATTCTGTTAAGAAAAAGGGAAGAGAATTCATATTAGGAGAACTACTAGCATTAGTTGTTTCTGCCACAAGGACAAGATCTAAATTCTCACAAGTCCGATTTTTATTTTACAAAGGAAGAAGGAAAATGTCTCTTTTTTTGGGAAAACGATAAATATTCCAGGCGGTTATGTGTGTTTGTGAATCACTGTAATTTCAGCTTCAGTGTTCAGTTGAGTGGCAGGACTCAACTCTCTGTGTTTCACCAAACTATGTTTCTCTTGATTCCTTTCCCCAATAAAACATCTGGCTCTATACTAGAATTTTCATTAAAAGAGCACAAGGAGCTTCAACATAATTCATCTCTAAGTCTTTTTCCGGCAAGACCTTGTATAAAACCATCTTCCCTTTAATAGGAATCTGATACTCTTTTTTTTTTCTGGCATAAAAGTTACATTCATCTAGTATAATGGTTTGTTTTTCAAGAGAGGTTCTTTTTGCCAACAAAATGAGAAAGAACGTGGGGAGGATGGATGTTATATTGTTACGGGATGATATATTATTATTTTCAAAGCTCTTGAGGAGAGAGACTCAACCTTGTCAGCCTTGATTTATGTTTGTTCATTCTGTGATTCAATTGGAAGGTCAGGTGAGCTTTACTGAAATGTTTTGTTATGTACTTTTTCTTTTACTGAGTGGAATGAAAAGCATTCAATACCCCTGACCTCACTCCCCATTTCCATTGTTAAAAGCTGAGCTTTTATTGATTGGATGCTGCAGATTTCTATGACTAAAAAGTTATTTAGTCAGTCATGTCCAACTCTTTGTGACCCCAGGGGCCACAGCCCGCCAGGCTCTTCTGTCCATGGGATTCTCCAGCAAGAATATTGGAATGGGTTATCATGCCCTCCTCCAGGAGATCTTTCCAACCTAAGAATCGAACTGGGGTCTCCTGCCTTGCAGGTGGATTCTTTATGTACCTAACTCAAAATAACCTTTCCAGAGGTCCTTGAGGTTATTTTATTAAAGGGGAGATTAGGGTATATGTTTGGAAAAGTTTTAAACCTCACTTATAGAGTAGCTTAAGTTGTGAACTAAACTCCCCAGTATTTTCTTTTTTGTAAACATTTTTCCACATGAATCACAACATTGATTTAACAGAAAATATAGAAGCATATCCTACTTGGGAATGTAAAAATAAGTCCTGCAATGTAACTGGATTATTTCAGTGTCACTTGCATTTTTAAAGGTGTGGAGCAGTAAACAAAAGATGTAATTTTTTTTTAAGTCCACAAAGGGTTTCTAATACATATGGGAAGAAAGCATATGACAACAATATTGCTAAGTAGTACAAAAAAAAGATGAAATTGTTGAAAAATGGTGTTGGAACAATAGTTTAGTTATAAAGAAAAATAAAAACTAGATAGTAATTTATACAAAAGATAGTTCCATAAGCATTGATCATTTGTTTGATAATGTTCAAGGCAGTGGAATCTTCTTAATCAGAACATTCAACTAAGTACAATTAAGTGTAAAATTAATACATTCGATGGCATAAAATGTCTGTTTTTTTTCCCTTAAGTGTGTGTGTGTGTACATGTATGTGTGTCTATATTACATTCCCTTATTGTAAGGCTTGTAAGACCTTATTGTAAGGTTTTTACTTTCTTTGTAGTCTTTTTTTAATGAACAAGAGTTCTGAATTTTAATAAGTTAAATTATCAAATTTATGCTTTATGTCCAGTTCTTTTATATCCTATTTGAAAGTTTTTTTGCTTACTCAAAGGCTATGAGGGTAACATTCTTTGTTATTTTGTAGAATCTTTTATCATTTTACATTAGATCTATGATTTACCTTGAATAAAAGTGTGATTAATCACTTCCATGATTATCCAATTGATCTAATAAATTTTACTGGAAAGATTATTCTTTGTTCATCACATTTACACATCACATGGTTACATATTAAGGGATAATGTATATGTGGGTCTATTCTAGGCTTTCACTCTATTTCCTTTATCTGTTTAATTAAGATACCAACACTACATTATAATTTTCTTACTTTATTGCTCTGCCTTTAGAACTTCTGGTATAATATTGAATAGAAATGGTGATAGCATGACTGCTTGTTTCATTCCTAACTTCAGTAGAAATGTTTCAATATTTCATAATTAAGTGTATTTAAAAAATTTATATAAATGAAAATTTTAATCAGATTAAGAAAGTTTCAAACTTTGTGTCATCTTTAAAATTATTTTGGATATTTTTGGACCATTATACTTTCACATACATTTTAGAATTAGCTTGTTGATTTTTACTAAAAAAACAAATTAGGATGTTGAAGCAATTGTTTTGAAACTTTAGGTCAAAGTAGAGAGAATTCAGATCTTTACCATATTGAGTCTTCTTATCCATGAGCATGGTATTACCCTTCATTTATTTAAAGTTTATTTCAATCATATATATCTGTGTATATATAGAGAGATGGATATATAAGAAGAAATCAGTCTTGAGTATTCATTGGAAAGACAGATACTAAAGCTAAGGCTCCAATACTTTGGCCACCTGATGTGAATAACTGACTGATTGGAAAAGACCCTGATGCTGCGAAAGATTGAAGGCAGGATGAGAAGGGGATGACAAAGGATGAGATGGTTGGATGGCATCACCAACTCAATAGACTTGAGTTTCAGTAAGCTCCAGGAGCTGGTGATGGATAGGAAAGCCTGACATGCTGCAGTCCATGGGATTGCAGAGTTGGACACAAATGAGTGACTGAATTGAACTGAACTAAGTTTAGTGTTATGTGAAAGAATCTGGTTTATATTTTATTATATTTATTTCTGAAAGAGAACTTTTAGAGTATTATTTCCTTGAGAGTTATAAGTTATGTTTTACTTTTCTAAAATCTTTACTGAATACCTGTGTTCCCAAAGGAGGTTCTCTACTTTGGCTGGTGGTAAAACTCTGGAGATTCTCAGGTATGCGTAAGCCCGGGGAAATTGTTTGACTGATGCAGTTCCCAGTAATTTGCTTTTCCTAATATTGATATTTGCCTGGATTCTTGGAGTTTTCCCCCAGAGAAAAGAGATTGCATTCAACAAATGACACAAGGTGTCTCTTTTATAGATTTGTGAAGCTCTTTCTCTGCTTAGGTCCCTCCTCTGTGAAACTCTGAATGGCAAATTCTAGCTTTTTGAGCCTTCCTGAATTCATTACCTGTCTCTTCTAGTCAATGACATCCCTGAACTCTTGAGTCCTCCTTCCTTCTTCACAGGCCAGGGACTGATTTCAAGAAAAAAGACAGGGCCATTGTAAGGCGTGCTTCATTGTTTCCATTGTTTTTCAAATCATAGGCCTTTGCTGCTATTATTCAGTGTCTGAAAAGTTTTTCGCATTTTTTTCTCCAATTTTCAAGTTGTTTAAGACTTTAAATACTATGCTGTAGTGGTCACACTTCATGATCAGAAATAGGGATCTTTTGTCTACATGGTTTTTATTCTTGGTTTTCATGCATTTGGTCCACTCTCTTGCTACCTCTGTAAACATTTTATTTGGCACTGGTTATTGTGTATAAAAATATTGAGGCTCCGTAGTGTTTTGTTTCTCTAAAGAAGATTTGATGACTTGGTCACTAAAAGTAAAGGCAAATTATAACCAATATTTTCGCTTATTATAAAATCAATTATATCATATCTATAAAATGGAATATTATAGAACTTTTACAATATAAAATAGATCTGTATGTGCCAATATGTGTGACCTCATGGATTGTAGCCCACCAGGCTCCTCTGTCCATGCAATTCTCCAGGCAAGAATACTAGAGGGGGTTGCCATTCCTTTCTCCAAAAGATATTTATAACATATTGTATTAATTTGTTAGGGCTGCCATAACAAAGTACAACAGACTGGATGATTTTGTTGTTGTTCAGTCGCTAAGTTGTGTACAACTCTTTGTGACCCCATGGACTGCAGCATGACAGGCTTTCCTGTCCTTCACCATCTCCTGGAGTTTGCTCAGAACTCATGTCCATTGAATCAGTGATGCCATCCAACTGTTTCATCCTCTGTCAACCCCTTCTCCTCCTGCCCTCAATCTTTCCCAGCACCAGGATCTTTTCCAATGAGTTGACTCGTCACATCAAGGGGCCAAAGTATTGGAACTTTGGCTGATTTCCTTTAGGATTGACTGGCTTGATCTCCTTGCTGCCCAAGGGACTCTCAAGAGTCTTCTCCAGCACTTTTATAGTAATAAAAGAAGGTATAAGTTTACAAATGCTCTCATTTTACTGATAAGTAAATCAAGGGCCAAATTCACCCAGGGCTACTCAATTTATTTTTTGAGATGGACCATTTTTAGTCTTTATTGAATTTGTTACAATATTGCTTCTGTTTTATGTTTTGGTTTCTTTGGCCATGAGGCATGTGGAATCTTTGCTCCCCAACCAGGGATTGAACTCACACCCCCTGCATTGAAAGGTGAAGTCTTAACCACTGGACTTCCAGGGAAGTCCTGCGTACAAGTTTTATAACCACTGAATCAGTGATATTTTTATTCTTGTCAGGTAGTCATTCTGCTTAATGTGGTAATAGGCTGTATAGATCTTAGCTTTCCATTTCACTAGTTATGTAAGAATCTATTATGGTTATCTGAATCACATGATAACCGTTTAGAGTATGCTATACCAAGAATTTAGTTATGTTTAGATTTCATTGATTTTCAACATAATTATTTTCTGTTTTCAGATATAAGTTTAATAGGGCTTATTTTAAGAGGAAGAGCCTTACAGTGCAGTAGGTAATTCTCTTCTGAATTTTCAGCTCATTCCCCAAGTGTCACATCGCCATCTTTCTTTGCTGTGGGTACCTTGGCAACTCTAGGCCTCCCTGACCTTTGAGTATCTCGGTAAAGCCCCTTGTTCATTCACCTTCCAACTTAATAACAGGTATAAATCTCAACACACTTCTTTTATTACCTGGTACTGCTTTCACCTTTGCCACTAATTGTCTTCCATGATCAGGCCTCCATTGACATCCCGGAATGGACCAGCCTCCATTCTGTCTCACCAGGTGATCCCCAGAAATATAAGTGAGGCTTCCTGACCCTTCACATGGTGTTTTCTCTGTTGAACAGAGTTGAGAAAATGCAGTTGCGGATACCGCTGTCCTGTGAGAGGCTCTGTAATTCACTGTGAGCAGTCAAATGTCACTTCATTACGAGGATCTCCACTTTAAACACTTTTCTTTGGCTAGAATTGGACAGGACCTGATGTGGCAGAAGGAGCAGCAGGGTTTCAAAGAACTCTGCATTTCGGTGGCCTGGACAATTTGTTCTGAAACTGCACATGGTTTTGAATTTATTCTCTTTTAAGTGACTCTCTCATCTGGTTCTGTGAAGATGGAAGACTCAATTAAGAGACCACGGTGTGGCAGTCAGAACCAGGTCCTTTATGCTGCTCAATGTGGTGGGGAGAAAAGACTCCCCAGAACAAAATGTACCATGGCTGTTTCACTTGACCTTTCTTTACTGACTGGGCTCAAAGTTTGTTTCTTTTCCTTTTTTCGTTAAAGGAGGAAACATAAAAGGCATTAAATGGCTTAGTTGTTTCCTTTTAAGCACAGGGATTGTGGAGGGAAGAGGTCATTATGCCAAGGGCAGTCAGAAAACCATTACCCTGTCTATTATACCCCTAGGAGGTTGCCAGAGGTTTGTCTTTTCTTCACTACATTGCTCCATCCCCTCTCACCCAAACTCACTGGCCTTAATCTGGTTTTACCAGCAGAGGTAAAAAAAAAAAAAATTGAGAAATCGACCTGATGTCCTCTGTTAAATAAGTCTATGTACAGATCTCCAAAGTGGAGAATGCAAATCCTAAGTGTGTAAGATGACCATTTGGGATGCGGAAATAAAATACTAAGACTTCTACTTATGTTCATTTTCACCTAAAAATAAGAACAAAATCAATCTTCAGACTAATTAGTTTATGAGTTGACATCTGTGCCCTCTTACCACATTTCCAATAAGGAGAGCAGATGTCTGGAGGGATAGGTGAGAGAAAGTGGTAGGATTCAAGGCGGCAATCTTTCTGGTCCATTTGTGTTTAGCTATTGTGTTAGCACAGTGTATATACGTGTGAAGTGAAGTGTTAGTGAAGTGTTAGTTGCTCAGTTGTGTCCAACTCTTTGCAACCCCGTGAACTACAGCCCACCAGGCTGCTCTGTCCATGAAATTCTCCAAGCAAGAATATTGGAGTGGCTTACCATTCCCTTCTCCAGGGCATCTTTTCTACCCAGGGATTGAACCTGGGTCTCCTGCACTGCAGACAGATTCTCTACAATCTGAGCCACCAAGGAAGCCCAAATATGTGTGGATACCTTCTTTTTTGATTGCATTACCCAAATTTAACGAGCCTAGTCATCACGGGTGGCTTAATACAATTTCTGCAAATTATAGACAGAGAAAATATGGAACAAAAATGCAACATGAGAAAATGGCAAGAAAATCAAGGAGTTAGCACTTTTAACCTTAGAATGAGCTTTTTATCATCTATATTAAAAATTAAAGGCAAAAATGAAATAATTATGTCTACCACCTTCAGTCAGATTTCTGCTAGTTTAAGATGCCATCAATAATATATTCATGAGAACACTATGGGTTTTGTCCTATTAATTAACTTATTAGACAATTAAAGATTTTTTTAATTCAATTAATTTTATTCTTTTATTTAAATTCTTCTTCTTACTTTTTTGGCTGCACCTTGTGACATATGAGATCTTAGTTCCTTGAACCAGGAATTGAACCCGCACCCCGTGCATTGGAAAGTGGAGCCTTAACCACTAGACTGCCGGAGAAGCCCCTATCCTTCTAAATGTTTCATTTTCAGTAGATTTTTATAGTATGCACCATAGTAGCACAGTAGTACATGTACATGATGTATATAAAAAAAATAGTCATACAGCTGTTGGGGCCACATTTCGAACATTAATTGGTAGAGCCTGTCATCAAAACAGTGTAGAGACCACTGGTGAGATATGTGCTTCCTTCTGACCAGAGGAAGAAAATCATTGTTTTGAGCCAAGGAAAAGCCTTTCTAATCATCATTGGAGCAAAAGACATGCCATGTGCTGTGGGTCATGCATATTTGGATGAGCAAGAGGAGAAGACAACTCAGGGAGAGCTGAAGGTCTTCCCAAAGTTGTTTTGGGATCATACTTGAGCACTCAAATTTTTCAAGGACTAGGACATTTCATCTAGGTCCATAGAGGCTACATTACAAATATACACAGGATTACAAATATCCTAGATAAGGTCTAAAAATGGTCTCATATCCATTACCTCCATCCCCATTCCCACCTTGGCCCCAGCAAAAAAACAAGGAGAAAACTCCATCCACATCACACCCATTCATAGTACATCAGACCAAAGCTTCATTCAAGGAGGGAGAATGCCGCTCACAGCCTCCATCTTCCATAGATGAGGAAACTCTTTCTCAAGAAGGAGGTGATGCTTTGCTTTTTGGTTAATTGCGTGTCTCACAACTCATGGTTAACTTTGTGATGCTGTGGATTTCTACTAAGAGATATTGAGGAGGGCCAGCTCCCTTGGAAACGCTAGCAAACTTCATATGAGCAGATAACTCTCATTAGCAAATACTTCCTATAGTTCTCCAAGACAGGACTACAGAAGGTGAGGCCTCATTCTTTCTGTTCTGCCGCCCACAGCTTTGGGTCAACATACTGATTGCCCTTTCCTGAGGTTTCTGTAACATCAGGCTTCCATAAGGCTGCTCTGGAGCTTCCTGAGTTTTGTTATATTTCTCTATCACAAAATGGTCAAAGACTTTAGTTCTGACAGCTACTTGTATGTTCATGAATAAAAATCTACTGCACTTCAAGATTTCAGTTTTATAGCCTCTGCCTGGATTGTACTTACTTCAGTTCAGTTCAGTTAAGGTCAGTCGCTCAGTTGTGTCCGACTCTTTGCAACCCCATGAATCGTAGCACGCCAGGCCTCCCTGTCTATCACCAACACCCAGAGTTCACCCAAACTCATGTCCCTTGAGTCAGTGATGCCATCCAGCCATCTCATCCTCTGTCATCCCCTTCTCCTCCTGCCCCCAATCCCTCCCAGCATCAGAGTCTCTTCCAATGAGTCAACTCTTTGCATGAGGTGGCCAAAGTATTGGGAGCTTCAGCTTTAGCATCATTGCTTCCAAAGAACACCCAGGACTGATCTCCTTTAGAATGGACTGGTTGGATCTCCTTGCATTCCAAGGGACTCTCAAGAGTCTTCTCCAACACCACAGTTCAAAAGCATCAATTCTTTGGCACTCAGCTTTCTTCACAGTCCAACTCTCACATTCATACACGACCACTGGAAAAACCATAGCCTTGACTAGATGGACCTTTGTTGGCAAAGTAATATCTCTGCTTTTGAATATGCTATCAAGTTTGGTCATAACTTTCCTTCCAAGGAGTAAGCATCTTTTAATTTCATGGCTGCAGTCACCATCTGCAGTGATTTTGGAGCCCCCCAAAATAGAGTCTGACACTGTTTCCACTGTTTCCCCATCTATTTGCCATGAAGTGATGGGACCAGATGCCATGATCTTTGTTTTCTGAATGTTGAGCTTTAAGCCAACTTTTTCACTCTCCACTTTCACTTTCATCAAGAGGCTTTTTAGTTCCTCTTCACTTTCTGCCATAAGGGTAGTGTCATCTGTATATCTGAGGTTATTGGTATTTCTCCCAGCAATCTTGATTCCAGCTTGTGCTTCTTCCAGCCCAGCGTTTCTTGCAATGTACTCTGCATATAAGTTAAATAAGCAGGGTGACAATATACAGCCTTGACGCACTCCTTTTCTTATTTGGAACCAGTCTGTTGTTCCATGTCCAGTTCTAACTGTTGCTTCCTGACCTGCATATAGGTTTCTCAAGAGGCAGGTCAGGTGGTCTGGTATTCCCATCTTTTTGAGAATTTTCCACAACTTATTGTGATCCACACAGTCAAAGGCTTTGGCATAGTCAATGAAGCAGAAATAGATGTTTTTCTGGAACTCTTTTGCTTTTTCCATGATCCAGCAGATATTGGCAATTTGATCTCTGGTTCCTCTGCCTTTTCTAAAACCAGCTTGAACATGTACTTACTTAGGTGGAATGAAATCAAGCATGACTATATTTAAAAAACAAAACAGTGTGACTTTCTTTTTATGTATTTAAGCTACACTATTCACATTCTTCTAAGAAAAAGAAAGCACACATATGTGAATGGGAAGTAGAGTTCTTCTGAAACTAAACATGTTTCATGAGAACTAGTTTAAGTTACTTTTAATCCCTACAACTGGCATGAATATTTTTCCGGGTCAGGAAGCAAGAGATGGTATTGGTCCATTTATGTTTTGTCTAAAATACGGGATCAAGAAAGCCATGAACAATCTACTTGTAAAACTAGCTACTCAAACTAACCTTTGGGAGAACTTTTATGTCCTTGAGCTGCTATTTTCTGCAAGCAGGTTAGCAAGATTCACTCAGATTTATTGTTATTAAAATTCTTCCTCATCACTACCAGCATCATTATCACCCCCAGATGGACATAGCACTTTCCTTTCCAGATGCTTAAGTTGCTTTACTTATATTACTGTAGTCATTTTAAAATATGCTTAAAATATCAACCCACACACTTATTCGCACAACACCTCCCAATGGAGAAAAAGGAAAAATAAAATTATTTAAATTGGCATTTCCCCCATAGTCTCTGGTCAGAGATGCCAATAGCCATTCCAAAGCCGCAGCACTTCATTTATTCTTATAGTATTCCAGTGAAATAAGGATATTCATTATTCATCTAATAAGAAATGAAACAGAGGTGCAAAATATAAAAAGGATTTGTCCAGGGACACATTCTGAGTTAGCAACATTGCACATAAGTTAGCTAAAGCCTTCTGATCTTTGCATCCATCTTCTTCATGCTCAAATATGCAAATTCAATGACACAGATTTTATTGAGATGTGCTCTAAGTCAGAGGCTTTGAACTCCTGCAGATATGATGACCACACACCTCAGGTATGGTAAATAGGGCAAGCACACACGTGTATGGGTCACTGAGTCTATATGGAAAGAAAACAGAGTTTAGAAGTGGAAGTGGATCTGAAACTCTTGTCTCAAGATAGTTCTTAGTAGCTCAAAGATCTGGGTAACTTTTAAAATTTCTTTGGTATTGAGGTTCTTCATCCAGAATAAGAGAGTAACATTACCAAGTATTAAATGAGATTGGCACTTGAACACAGATTACAGTTGATGTTTTTGTTACTGTTGTTACTATTACTATTATTATTTTAACAATACTGAGCCCTTTTATTTGGGAATGCGAAGACTCTTAAGACTTTTTAAAAATAAAAAGTACATATATTTAAGATGTACAACATGGTGTTTTGATATCAATATACACAGTGAAATGATTACTGCTGTCAAGCTAATTACCATATCCATCTTCTCACATACTTGCCATTTTAGTTTTTTCCAAGATCTATTCTTTTAGCAGTTTTTCAGTGTACAATGCAGTATTGTTAACTACACTCATCCTGCTGTACATTAGATCTCAAGAGCTTAATCATCTAATATAACTGACCTTTTGTACCCTCTGACGAACACCTTCCAATGCCCTCCACCTCCCCACCACTGGTAACCACTGTTCTATTCTCTATGTCTATGTATTTAGTATTTTTAAATAACATATGTAAGTGAAATTATCCATTTTTTATTTTCTGTAATTTTGGGATGGGGGGGACCTGACATTCCCTGGGGCTGATGCATCATAATGATGGTCCTCAGATTCATCTCCCAGCTTCTCACAGACAGCATATTAGCAAATAGAGTTGGAGAATGGAAAAATGATAATTATTATAAAAATAAACAATGGGTTTATTTCACTTAACATGATGTCCTCTGGGTTCATTCATGTTGTTAGAAGTGACAGGACCTCTTCTTTTCAAAGCCAAGTAATATTCCTTTGTATACACTGCAATTTCTTTATCTGTTCATCCACAGCCAGATATTTTGGTTATTGCTGGATCTTGGCTTTTGTGAGCAATTCTGGAGTGCAAAGACTCTTGAATATCTGTTGGGATATTGGGAGGTCTTGGTAAGTCCTGTGTGAATGATCTGTTTACCACCTGGTTCTACACATCTTCCTTCCTCAGCTTGGACTCAGCTCTCAAATCTGGATTCAGCTCCAACCCAGACCCTAGTTACCCACAGTCAGCAGGACTTTGGTGAACGCTAGAAGGTCAGTTGCATCAAGCCCAACTCTTCCTGTCTGTGAATGCTTTTCTGTAGTAAGCTCTTTTTTGTAACTAACCCCTTGCCTTGAGACCGGATCTCGATCTGGAAATACACCTAGCTTCCATGTTTGCCCTTTTCACTGACACAGTCACCAGTGTGCCACAAACACAGGACTCAGAGCCTTGCTAATCAGTTTTCATAATTCTAAAGTCTGCTTCACACCCGAGTCCACGGTTGGCCCCTGATCCCTGCTGGGGTGCTCCTTTCAGTGAAACCTGCATGTCCCCTGCCTAAGACTCCCTAAGGGCTCCTCTGTAATTAAGGGGCAGCTTCATCTGCTGGCTTACAAGTATCTGCCCAGCATCAGAACCTCATGACTGTCACCAGATCTTCTGAAAAGAGCAAGCACCTGTCTGCATGTGCTTCCATGGAGCATATGGAATCCTGACCCACTGATGCTTAATGCACACTGGTCAGCATGTCGAAGTGTCAGATCCCCCCCATCCTGCTCACCTCTGGCTTAACTTTTCTTAAGACCACTTCTTCCATCTAAGGAGATTCTAGATTCCAATAGGGAGGGAAATTCGTTGGAAATTTTGTATCCAAACCAGATTTATGGCCAACATTGGTATCTTGGAAAATCAAGATTATATTGACTATCAATGGGAGATTGACACTGAAAAGGAGGCACCAGAGGGAAGTCTGAGTGACGTTCTGGAAGAGCTAAACTTGATCATGGGCATGTGGATTGGGTTGGCTACGTGATAGCCTAAGCTCCCAGTAAGCCCAGTACTTCAGGTCACTCTATACCAGTTCTCTGAGACACCACCTTCTTCCTTCTCTTTCGCCCTTGATAAGATGATACCTCTTTAGTCACAGTTCTGTTGCCTCAGCAGCATCACCAGTTAATTGGTGGATCAAATTTAACTTTCAGTTCAGTTCAGTTCAGTTCAGTTCAGTCACTCAGTCATGTCTGACTCTTTGCGACCCCGTGAATTGCAGCACGCCAGGCCTCCCTGTCCATCACCAACTCCCGGAGTTCACTCAAACTCATGTCCATCAAGTCAGTGATGCCATCCAGCCATCTCATCCTCTGTTGTCCCCTTCTCCTCCTGCCCCCAATCCCTCCCAGCATCAGGGTCTTTTCCAATGAGTCAACTCTTCGCGTGAGGTGGCCAAAGTACTCGAGTTTCAGCTTTAGCATCAGTCCTTCCAAAGAACACCCAGGACTGATCTCCTTTAGAATGGACTGGTTGAATCTCCTTGCAGTCCAAGGAACTCTCAAGAGTCTTCTCCAACACCACAGTTCAATTGCCACAATTTAAAACACATTATGAATTTTCATAATGGTTTTATTTAGGAAAAAACAGGTAGACTTTTTCAGTGTAAACTGTATCCCTTTTTTTAAATCCTGGATCTGGAATAAATTGCTTTGTTGTATTTCATACTCCATTTTGCTAGGATGAATGCTTAGAAATAAATTCATAGCAAAAACAAGAAATGGTTCCAAGAGTGAACAGCATCAAAACATGTAACAAGAAGCTCCCTGACCCTCCACCATACCAATGACAAGAGTGAAGGGGGAACCACTGCACTCTGGTAGGGCTGACAAGTCCCTGGTCTCCCGACACCCTGACTCTTACCACCGCTGCTTATCTTGTGACCATCAAGATGATTATCATTTCATCCTTTACCTCTTTTGACATCATCTCTCATCTCTTGCTGCTAAAATATGGGACGGAAGCAATCCCCCACTTACTGATCCCACTCAGATCTTTCCTGTCATCTTTCCAGCCTTTATTTCATCAATGACACTTATTATCATTCTTTGAACTTGAAACATTATGGATTTCAATGCAATAGAGGTCTGCTAGGCTGGCCATTGAAGCCAAATCAAATCTAGCAACATGTGAGAAAAGTTATACACCAATAGTAAATAAACTTTATTCTGGAAATGCAAGCTTGGCTTAATATATGAAAATCAAACAGTTTAGTAGACTAAATTAATAAACTAATGGACAAAAATCACATAATCAACTCAGAAATAAAAAGCACTTGACAAAAATTCAACACTCATGCATGAGAAAAGAACTCAATCAAATAAGTATAGAACTGAAGTTCATCTACTTATAAAGGTCATCTACTAAAAACTAAAATAAAAGCATAAGACAAAACCAGTGAACTTCGTATTTAAGGACTGAATGTTTGCCCTCAATTTGTATATCATCTTTGTAAATATACCTATTTAAATACTTTTTCAAGTTTTAAGTGAATTTTTTTCTCTTATTATTGAGTTGTAAGAATATATATTGCAGATACAGGTCCCCTATCAGACATAAAATTTTCGGGTATTTTCTCCTATGCTATCAGTTGATGGTTGATTTCAGGTCTAGGGCAGAAAAACTACAAAGAACATCTTAAGGCCCAAATAAAGCAAGTAAGTTCTCAAAGACTAAGATGAGCACATACAAAAAACATAGGATCTGGCTTGGATAAACTGCCATGGGACAGTTCTGGGACAGTTTATATAACTCTATAAAATAAAATAAGTAACAAATCTTTAAATAAAAGAAATCAGTGGAATAGTAGTGATATAAAGAAAAGGCGAGTGAGAGAGGAAAAATAAAACAAACCAGTTCAGTTCAGTTGCTCAATTGTGTCCAACTCTTTCTGACCCCAGGGACTATGGCACGCCAGGCTTCCCTGTCCATCACCAACTCCTGGAGATTGCTCAAACTCTTGTCTATTGAGTCAGTGATGCCATCCAACCATTTCAGCCTCCGTCGTCCCCTTCTCCTCTCACCTTCAATCTTTCCCAGCATCAGGGTCTTTTCTAATGAGTCAGTTCTTCGCATCAGTTGGCCAAAGTATTGGAGTTTCAGCTTCAACATCAGTCCTTCCAATGAATATTCAGGGCTAATTTCCTGATACCTTGTGTTCCATTAGAACATGACTGTTTCCCTCACAGTCAGTGTCTTCCAAGAGGAAGCTTCCATAAGCCTCTTATCCTTCTCCATCAGAGGGCAGATAGAATGAAAACCACAGTCACAGAAAACTAATCAAATGGATCACATGGACCACAGCTTTGTCTAACTTAATGAAACTATGAGCCATGCCATGTAGGGCCACCCAAGACAGACAGGTCATGGTGGAAAGTTCTGACAAAACGTGGTCCACTGGAGAAGGGAATGGTAAACCACTTCATTATTCTTGCCTTGAGAACCCCATGAACAGTATGAAAAGGCAAAAAAGCAAGTTTATCTGTTCCCAGTAAATATAAGTATCACATTATCAACTTACTTTTAAATTTAGGACTAAGAGGGAAAGAACTAAGCATTTAGCCTTCCTATTTAGGAAATATCTAGTTAATGGAGGAAATCTTCTTTTCTGTAGAAGATGGCTAGAGTACAAGTGCATAAATCATAAAATAAATATATTTTTAAAAATCACTATTTTACAACCCACATAGAGATAATTGATTCAGGCAAGAATGCCTAAACTTGATTTAAAGATTGTTGAATAATACCTTGGATGCAAGGGTATTAATTACCCCCACAGACTATTTGCTAGTTGTAAATTAATAAAACTTGACCTCACAGTGAAGAGTTCTAGCTTTCATCAACAAAGCTGAGCGTTATAAATAGTGAGGCAATCTAGTACGGTGTGTCTTCTAATGTAATGCTTTATGAAGTTCACAGGATAACTTGTGAATAATTCCTGTCAAAAAAAAAAAAATGTTTAACCTGAATCCAAGCTTTCAGATCTAATTTTTAATGAATAGTAGATTCGAGAGCTGGATAAACAGGTTAAGTACAATCAAAAGTAAACAATTAAATCCAAAAAAGAATGTGATGTATTTTGTAAATAAACTGACCTATTCTCCTCAAAAAAGTCAATGTCAGGAGAGAGAAATAGGAGGACTAGTATAGAATAAAACGAATTGAAGAGATACAGCAACAAAATGCAATCGCGAGACCTTGACTGGATCTTGTTCAAACAAAGAACAAAAACAGCTGAAGGCTAAGGTGGCGGTAGTGGTGAAGAACCCGCCTGCCAGTGCAAGAGATGTGAGAGGTGGGTTTGATTCCTGAGTCGGAAGATCCCCTAGAGCAGGAAATGGCAACCCACTCCAGTATTCTTGCCTGGAGAATCCCGCGGACAGAGGAGCCTGGCGGGCTACAGTCCAGGGGCCGCGGAGGGTCGGACAAGACTGCAGCAACCTAGCATAGCATGCGCAGGATAATGACAGAATGATCATGTGTGAAAATACACTTATTTGTAGGAGTCTCATGTTGAAATATCCCCAAGTGTCGTATCTGGAGATTGCCTTAAACCTTCAGCAAACACACTAACACAGAGAGCTAAACAACTGTGAAATATGAACATTTGTTGCGTCTGTGTTGTGAGTATGTGGGTTTTATAGGGCCATTCTTTCAACTTTTACCATGTTTATGCCCTCATCATAAAAAACTGGAAAAATAGCATCTTTTTCAGGCTTTGATTTTTAAAATACTTTATTCAGTTTTACTGATAGGTGTAAAACTTAACCTCATTAAGAAACATGATATTAAAATGCATTAAATGTCAATGCTTAATGTTTCTAGTAAACTTTCTGTTTAACTTTAGATAAATAATTGCTAAATTAATATTTATATTTTGGGGGACATAGTATTAATCTAAATTATTGTGTCTGTTAAAATAAGAACTACTGAATAATAAATACCTCTAGATAGTGGTATTCCGTGTAATTTTATTTCCTACTTGCTGCATTTTCTAATTATTTAATAATAACAGTAGTTAATTAGTTAACCTTGATTAAATATTTGTTTTGTTAGGCACCATGCTAAGGTCTTGATATACAGTTTCTTATTTATTCCTTACAAAAACATTGAAACGTCTAAGAAAGGTAGGAGTGAATGAAAAGGAGATTAAACTAAGTGGAATTAAAAAAAATTGATTTTGAGTCACCATTGTTACTATTCAAGAGAAATGTATTCTAGCATACATAACAGGGTTTTCATATATGACCAAAAATTTAGCTGAGGGTGGAGCCAGAAGGTTCCCTCATAAAATATAGGGACTGTAGTGTGTGCAATAGTGTTCTTTCTTTCTCACCTTAGCATAGCCCATATTTGTAGCAGCAGAGAAAGTAGGTAGGTAGGTTGCTCCAAAAGTGGATTTGGCAGGACAAATGCAATAATGGGAATAAGAAAACGTGAATTTGATCACGCTGACAAAAGAATTGTGATTAAAGTATCAAAGCACACAATGCAGCGAGGAAATGAATCCTCAGTCGGGGGGTGCAGGTCAAGGGCTGAGGGTTATGTGTCCACAGGAGCCGTGCACAACAAAGCGGTCATTTCTGTTCAGGCAGGACGCTAACTGAAGTCAGAATCTGCTTATCAGGACGTTCTCAAATGCACAAACAACCCGCTGCAGACAAGCAGACTTTTGAAGTGACACAGTATTTACACTCTTGGACTTATCCACTTAGAAAAAGAGTCCTTTGTGTGGGAAAGGATTGGAAAACCTAGAGGGCTAAAGTCTTCTGAAGATGTGTGAGAAGCTCGGGAGACGAAGATTTGATGTGACTCTGCCCTAGAATACAGAAATGCATCTGGTTTCCAGATGGATCTAAGCTGGGAAACCAGAAACAGTAGATCATAAACACAGGACTCATGACATTTGTGAGATAAAAAACATCTCAAATCCTAGGCATAGACAGTGTATTTATTACCATCTTCTTTCCTTTATTTATTCTTAAACATTAGAGATAAAACTTCCAATAAACAGGTCAATGTGTCATATTTTTAAGGAGGCAGCAAAGAAGAAATTTTTCTTTAACTTTTAGGGGAAGAATCTGGAGAAACAAGAATCAAGGAAGGGCTTCTTTTGTTTTGTTTCTGTTTTTGTTTTTTGATTACTAGAAGTTAACACTCATCATTTCCTACAGATACAAAACTAAAGAAATAGAAAGCCATGAATTGTTCCTTAGGATGAGGACTCATGGATATGCTCTCTTAACAACTTTGTGTAACATACAGCAATGTTAAATACAATACATAATACAATATTATACATATTGTACATAATACAATACATAATATTGTACATAATACAATGTTATGTTGTACCTTATATCCCTAGTATTTATTTTTCCAGTAACTGGAAGCTTGTAATCTTTTGATTGCCTTCCAATCCTCCTCCCTCACCCCTCATCTCTGGTAAAACCACAGATTTGATCTCCTCTCTTTTTCTATGAGTTTGTTTGCTTGTCTGTTTTTGAAATATAATTGACCTTCAACCCTGTGTTAGTTCCTGGTGCGCCACATGGTGATTCAATATTTCTATACATTTCAAAATGATCGCCAAGATAAATCCGGTTACCAGTTGTCACCATACAAAGCTGGCTATTAACTAAATTCCCCACGCCGTACATTTTATACACATGACTCATTTATTTTGTAGCTGAAAGTTTGTACCCTTCTCTTCTCCCCTTACTACCCTCCCCTCTGGCAACCACTTGTTTGTTTTATGTATCTGTGACTCTGTTTTTTGTTTAGCTGTTTGTTTTTCTTTTTATATTGCACATGTAAGTGAAATCATATAGTATTTTTCTTTATTTAGCAGACTTTTTTCACGAAGTATAATATTCTCTATCCATCCATGTTGTAGCAAATGGCAAAATTCTGTTATTTTTATGGCTGAATAATATTTCTGCCTTATTGTTTATGCCAAAGCCTTTGACTGTGTGAATCACAATAAACTGTGGAAAATTCTGAAAGAGATAGGAACACCAGACCACCTGAACTGCATCTTGAGAAACCTATATGCAGGTCAGGAAGCAACAGTTAGAACTGGACATGGAACAACAGACTGGTTCCAAATAGGAAAAGGAGTACCTCAAGGCTGTATATTGTTACCCTGCTTATCTAACTTATGTCCAGAGTACATCATGCGGAGAAGGCAATGGCACCCCACTCCAGTGTCCTTGCTTGGCAAATCCCAGAGATGGGGGAGCCTGGTGGGCTGCCGTCTATGAGGTCGCACAGAGTCGGACATGACTGAAGCAACTTAGCAGCAGCAGCAGCAGCAGCAGCAGCAGATGACATCATGAGAAATGCTGGGCTGGAAGAAGTACAAGCTGGAATCAAGATTGCCAGGAGAAATATCAATAACCTCAGATATACAGATGACACCACCCTTATGGCAGAAAGTGAAGAGGAACTAAAAAGCCTTTTGATGAAAGTGAAAGAGGAGAGTGAAAAAGTTGGCTTGAAACTCAACATTCAGAAAACAAAGATCATGGCATCCGGTCCCATCACTTCATGGGAAATAGATGGGGAAACAGTGGAAATAGTGGCAGACTTTATTTTGGAGGGCTCCAAAATCACCGAAGATGGTGATTGTAGCTGTGAAATTAAAAGGCGCTAAAAGTTATGACCAACCTAGATAGCACATTCAAAAGCAGAGACATTACTTTGCCAACAAAGGTCCATCTAGTCAAGGCTATGGTTTTTCCAGTGATCATGTATGGATGTGAGAGTTGGACTGTGAAGAAAGCTGAGCGCCAAAAAATTGATGCTTTGAAACTGTGGTGTTGGAGAAGACTCTTGAGAGTCCCTTGGACTGCAAGGAGATCCAACCAGTCTATTCTAAAGGAGATCAGCCCTGGGTGTTCATTGGAAGGACTGATGCTAAAGTTGAAGCTCCAATACTTTGGCTACCTGATGCGGAGAGCTGACTCATTTGAAAAGACCCTGATGCTAGGAAAGATTGAAAGCAGGAGGAGAAGGGAACAACAGAGGATGAGATGGTTGGATGGCATCACCAACTCAGTGGACATTAGTTTGAGCAAGCTATGAGAGTTGGTGCTAGGGAAGCCTGGCATGCAGCAGTCCATGGGGTCGCAAAGAGGTGCACATGACAGAGTGACTGAACTGAACTGATATCTTTACAAGTTAATGTCTTTGTTCTCTTTGGATAAATACCCAGCAATGAAGTTGCTAGATGGTATGGCGGTAGCTCAGTGTAAAGAATCCTCTTGCCAATATAGGAGACGTGGGTTTGATCCCTGGATTGGGAAGATCCCCTGGAGAAGGAAATTGCACCCCACTCCAGTATTCTTTCCTGGGAGATCTCATGGACAGAGAAGACATGGGGTCGAAAAAGAATAGGACACGTCTTAGAAGACAACTGTGCTCAGTCGTATTTGTGATCCTTTTCATGACTCTTTTGCGAGCCCACCAGGCTCCTCTGTCCATGGGATTTCCCAGGCAAGAATATTGGAGAGGGTGAACGTTTCCTTCTCCAGCATATCTTCCCAACCCAGGGATCAAACCTGCATTTCTTGCATGTTCTCCATTGGCAGGCAAATTCATTTCCACTGTGCCACCGGTGGAGCCCAAACTGGATGGTATTATAGTGCTATTTTAAAATTTTTCAGGGACCTCCATACTGTTCCCATAGTGGTTGAATCAATTTACATTCCCACCATTGTGCCTGAGGGTTCCCTTTTCTTCACATCCTCACCAACATTTGTTACTTGCTGTCTTTTTGATAATATCCATTCAGACATATGTGAGATGATATCTCATTGTGGTTTTGATTTGCATTTCCCTGATGACTGGTGATGTTGAGCATCTTTCCATGTGCCTGTTGGCCTTCCATATGTATTCTGTTTAAAAAAGGGTCTATTCAGATCTTCTGCCCATTTTCAATAAGGTTGTTTGTTTTTTTAATATTAAGATGTATGAGTTCTTTGTGTATTTTTGATATGAGCTCCTTATGCAATGCATTGTTTGCAGATATCTTCTCCATTCAGTCGGTGGCCTTTTCATGTTGTTGATAAGCTGTTTCATTCAAGTAGCCCATTTGTTTCTTTTTGCTTTTTGTTTTCCTTGCTTCCAGAGACATATCCAAAAAAATCGTGCTAAGATGGCTGTCAGAAAATTTTTCTACCTATGTTTTCTTCTAGGAGTTTTACAGTTTTAGGTTTTACATGTAAGTCTTTAACACATTTTGAGCTTATTTTTTGCATATGGTAAAAGAAAGTAGTCCATTTTATTCTTTTGCGTGTAGCTGTCCAGTTCACTCAACACTATTTACTGAAGGGACTACCTTTTCAGGCAGGACTGCTGGAGGGGGTAGCCTTTCCCTTCTCCAGGGGGTCTTCCTAACCCAGAGATCAAATCCAGGTCTCCAGCATTGCAGGTGGATTCTTTACCAGCTGAGCCACAAGGGAAGCTCAAGGATACTGGGGTGGGTAGCCTATCCCTTCTCTAGCGGATCTTCCCGACCCAGCAATCGAACTGGAGTCTCCTGCATTCCAGGCAGATTCTTTACCAACTGAGCTATCAAGGAAGTCTTTAAAAAAAAAAAAAAAAGAAGAAGACAAATCAGCTCCTGCATGGGGAAGGCAAGGCAGAGGAGTGAAGGCATGACATTTGGTGATTAAGAAGCCAATAGAGCGTTATTGCTTTCCCACTCATGTTAGCCACACATGGTGTTAGTTCAGCTGCCTCTGTTTATGACTTCTGTGAAAATAGCAGCTCTCCTCTTCTCTGTCCCCCTTCTCTAACTGAAGATCAGATTAAGTATAACTGATTGATGACTATATACTTTAAAACATGATGCCTTGCATTGGGTAAGGTGCTATAAGGAATGTCAAAGAGGCGCAAAGTATGATGCCTTCTCAAAGATCACTTACAAATTAGATGCCAAGGGAAGATTTACACTTGGGAACCAAATAATGAAGAGCTGCTGTGAACAGACATTTGAGTGTAAGTATAAACTGATAAACAATGGAGGAGACAGTCATTGAAATTGATGAAAGTTTAATAAAGTCTTCAAGTGCATTTTGAATGAAGCACCAGATTGATTGGTAGATGTTGGGAACAGTTACTGCTTTAGGAAATTGTAACTTGATTAATTTGCCTCTGATGGTGGGGGTGGGGGCCAGGGAGGAGAATATTTATAAATTGAACAGTCATAGCTGGGTACAATTAAAGTTTTTAAATATTTACTAAATACCTAAGTGTGGTGGCTCAGATGGTAAAGAAACTGCCTGCAGTATAGGAGACCTCGGTTTTCATCCCTGGGTCAGGAAGATCCCCTGGAGAAGTGAATGGCAACCCACTCCAGTATTCTTGCTTGGAGAATTTCATAAACAGAGGAGCCTGGCTGCTACTCTAGTCTATGGGGTTGTAAAAAGTTAGATATGACTGAGCAACTAACACTTAAAAGTACAAAATACTTTATTGGGTATAAAGACAGAAGGAGAATTACTTTCAGTAGAAGACATTTAATACTATTGCTAGAAATATGATTGGATAATCAAAGCTAGATGTGACCAAGGTGATTTTTAATCAGTGTAAAGGAATATTAAAGATTCCATATACTCTACAAAAAAAAAACCAGATAAATATCTAGTGTTTTATAAACTAAAAGATGAAAAGACTGAAATTGTGCCATATTCGCAATTCCATTGATGTTCTTCATTAGCTGTCGTTAAACTTCTTTGCCTTCATCTTCTTAGTAATAAGCTGGAAGAACAGGTCATATTTGTTATTTGAGTACATGCATCTGTCCACTTCCCTTCTTAGGGCTGCTTTAACTGCACTATGAAGTTATAGCTACTGCAGCATCGTCATCAAAAAAAAAAAAAGTTCAGGCTTTATGGAGTGGATCTCACCTAAGTATACAATCAGTAAATACATTTTTGGACACCAAAGAAACTTTTCCAAATTCTATGCAGGCTGGATGTCACTGTCTTGCTGCCAACAGCAAGGGTCACCAAGCACTCCCATCACTCTAGAGGAGCAGAGGGGAAGCCAGAGTAGAAAAGTCAGAGAGAGAGAGAGTTGGGGGAAAGTGGGGGAGAGAGAGAGAGATGGGGTGCAGGAAGGAGAGAGAAGAGAAGCCACTCCAGAGACTCCAAACCTCTAAGACCAACCAAGTCAGGAAAGACACTTCCCTTCATCATACCTGCCACCAGCACCCACCCCCGCCACGGCCTGAGGAGAAGACATTGGAAGGCATCACAAAATCAAACCTGTGACTGTTTATCCTGCATTTTATAAATGTCTGTGTTCATGTCAACTGCTGAGGACAGCGCATGCCTTTTGTACTGTGGTACAGCCTCAGGTTTTATTAACTGAACTTCATGGCACTACTAAGGTCATCAAGTAAAAGGCTCTTTCCAGTTTATTTAGAAGTAGATTTTTCTACCAACAACTTCAGTGAGCAAAGCCTCCTTATAGAACATGCCTGGGCAAAGTTTATAGCTGTCTGGGTCCTTTCATTTAACAGCTTTTGCTGTTGTTTAGTCACTAAGTTGTGTCCCACTCTTTGTGACCCCATGGACTGCAGCGTGCTAGGCTCCACTGTCCTTCCCTATCTCCTGGAGTTTGCGGAAATTCATGTCCATTGAGTTGGTAATGCTATCTGACCATCTCATCCTCTGCCACCCCCTGCTTTTGTCTTCAATCTTTCTCAGCAACATGGTCTTTTCCAATGAGTCACCAATTATAAACAGCTATTTGAAGGCAATTAACTGAGATATTTGTGGAAGCGGAGCATACAACGAACCGCTGATCTTCCCTGTATTAATTATCTATTGTGGACCGTATTGCTCCAAAACTTAGCAGTTTAAAACAAATTTTCTCACACAGTTTCTAAGAGTAAGAAACCCAGGAGCAGTTTATCTGAGTCATTCCAATTTAGGGCCTTCTGGGTCAAATTGTTGCCAGGGTTGCAGTCGCCTAGAGGGACTGAAGAATCAGGCTCTAGCTCACTCAGATGGCTGGCAGCAGGTGGTTCAGTTCTTTGCCACCCAGACCTCTCCATAGGGCTGCCCAGTCCAGGGCAGTGAGAGAGAAGGAGAGAGAAGAGGGGTCAGGAGCGGAGGGGAAGGTAAGCCTATGTCAGAAGCCAGGCTTTGATGACCTCATGTTGGAAATGACATGCCAAGCCTTCACTTCTGTATTCTGTTGGCCACAGAGACCAGCCCTGGTGCACGGTGGAAGGGACTGCGCAGGGTGCGAACCCGAGGCAGTGGGGGTTACTGAGAGCCATCCCGCAGGCTTCTCGCCACTTTACCTTATGGCTCTGATGTAGTTGTGGATATAGGCCATAGAAAAGTAAACACATAAATGACAATAAATAGTTACAGACTTAGGAAAGAGACCTAGGGTGAGGGTGGAGGAGCTATGCACACCATGTGAGTAACCAGACGCCTGCCGTTACATGGCTTCCCAGGTGGCGCAGTGGTGAAGAATCCACCTGCCAATGCAGGAGATGCAGGTTCGATCCCGGGGTCAGGAAGATCCCCTGGAGAAGGAAATGGCAACTCACTCCAGTGTTCTTGCTGTAAGAATTCCATAGACAGAGGAGCCTGGCTGGGCTATAGTCCTTGAGGTCGCAAAGAATCAGACACGACTGAGCACGTACACAGACACATGTATGTGACATTAACTCCTTGAGACTAATGTGAAGTCAAATAGAGTTAGAAATGTAGGCATGGTTCTTCTAAGAGTGGAGTATGGATCCTGTGTATGTTCCAGCAAATGTAAAGACATCTGACAGCCTGGCTGAACCCACCTACCAAGCCAAAAAGAGACAGTGAGTTTTTTCTTCTTTTTTTTCAGAAAAGTGCACTTACAAGGTTTTAATCTTACAATGTATATATATCTATATATACATATATATAAATACATATACATATAATGGCTGTATAAGGAGGCCTTACAAATAGCTGTGAAAAGAAGAGAAGTGAAAAGCAAAGGAGACAAGTAAAGATATTCCCATTTGAATGCAGAGTTCCAAAGAATAGCAAGGAGAGAAAAGAAAGCCTTCCTCAGCAATCAGTGCAAAAAAATAAAGGAAAACAACAGAATGGGAAAGACTAGAGACCTCTTCAAGAAAATTAGAGATACCAAGGGAACATTTCATGTAAAGATGTGCTCAATAAAGGACAGAAATGGTATGGACCTAACAGAAGCAGAAGATATTAAGAAGAGGTGGCAAGAATATACAGAAGAACTGTACAAAAAAGAGCTTCACGACCAAGATAATCATGATGGTGTGATCACTCACCTAGAGCCAGACATCCTGGAATGTGAAGTCAAGTGGGCCTTAGAAAGCATCACTAATGAACAAAGCTAGTGGAGGTGATGGAATTCCAGTGCAGCTATTTCAAATCCTGAAAGATGCTGTGAAAGTGCTTTACTGAATATGCCAGCAAATTTGGAAAACTCAGCAGTGGCCACAGAATTGGAAAAGGTCAGTTTTCATTCCAATCCCAAAGAAAGGCCATGCAAAAGAATGCTCAAACTACCACACAACTGCACTCATCTCACATGCTAGTAAAGTAATGGTCAAAATTCTCCAAGCCAGGCTTCAGCAATACATGAATCATGAACTTCCAGATGTTCAACCTGGTTTTAGGAAAGGCAGAGGAATCAGAGATCAAATTGCCAACATCCATTGGATCATCAAAAAAGCAAGAGAGTTCCAGAAAAACATCTAAATTTCTGCTTTCTTGACTATGCCAAAGCCTTTAACTGTGTGAATCACAATAAACTGGAAAAGTCTGAAAGGGATGGGAATAGCAGACCACCTGACCTGCCTCTTGAGAAATCTGTATGTAGGTCAGGAAGCAACAGTTAGAACTGGACATGGAACAACAGACTGGTTCCAAATAGGAAAAGGAGTACGTCGAGGCTGTATATTGTCACCCTCATTATTTAACTTTTATGCAGAGTACATCATGAGAAACGCTGGGCTGGAAGAAGCACAAGCTGGGATCAAGATTGCCAGGAGAAATATCAATACCCTCAGACATGCAGATGACACCACCCTTATGGCAGAAAGGGAAGAGGAACTAAAAAGGCTCTTGATGAAAGTGAAAGAGGAGAGTGAAAAAGTTGGCTTAAAGCTCAACATTCAGAAAAGAAAGATCATGGCATCTGGTCCCATCACTTCAGGGCAAATAGATGGGGAAACAGTAGAAACAGTGTCAGACTTTATTTTGGGGGGCTCCAAAATCACTACAGATGGTGATTGCAGCCATGAAATTAAAAGACGTTTACTTCTTGGAAGGAAAGTTATGACCAACCTAGATAGCATATTAAAAAGCAGAGACATTACTTTGCCAACAAAGGTCTGTCTAGTCAAGGCTATGGTTTTTCCAATGGTCATGTATGAATGTGAGAGTTGGACTGTGAAGAAGGTTGAGCACCGAAGAATTGATGCTTTTGAATTGTGGTGCTGGAGAAGACTCTTGCGAGTCCCTTGGACTGCAAGGAGATCCAACCAGTCCATCCTAAAGGAGACCAGTCCTGGGTGTTCATTGGAAGGAATGATGCTAAAGCTGAAACTCCAGTACTTTGGCCACCTCATGCGAAGAGTTGACTCATTGAAAAAAACCCTGATGCTGGGAGGGATTGGGGGCTGGTGGAGAGGAGGATGATAGAGGCTGAGATGGCTGGATGGCATCAGCAACTCGATGGACATGAGTTTGAGTGAACTCCGGGAGTTGGTGATGGACAGGGAGGCCTGGCGTGCTGCAGTTCATGGGGTTGCAAAGAGTCAGACACGACTGAGCAACTGAACTGAACTGATATATAAATATATATATATATATACACATATATCTATACATATTTTATTTTAATTGGAAGATAATTTCTTTGCAATATTGTGTTGGTTTCTCCTGTACAATATGAATCAGTCATAACTATATGTGTGTGTGTGTGTGTGTGTGTGTGTGTGTGTATAAATATATCCCCTCCCTCTTGAACCTTCCTCCCAACTCCTCCTCTCCCAATGCTCTAGATCATCACAGAACATTAGTCTGGGCTTCCTGTGTTACAGAGCAGCTTCCTGCTAGCTATCTGTTTTATACGTGGTAGTGTATATATGTCAACACTACTTTCTCAGTTTGCCCCACACTCTCCTTTCCTGCTATGTCCACAAGTTTGTTCTTTATGTCTGCATCTCCATTTCTGCCCTGCAGAAAAGTTTATCAGTATAATGTTTCTAGGTTCCATATATATGTATGAATATATGATATTTGTTTTTCTTTCTGACATACTTCATTCTGTATAACAGGCTCTAGGTTCACCCATCTCACTACAACAGACTCAAATTCGTTCATTTTTATGGCTGAGTAATATTCCATTGTATATATGTACCACAACTTCTTTGTCCATTTATCTGTTGATGGACATCTAGGTTGCTTGCATGTCCTGGCTGTTGTTTATAGTGCTGCAATGAACACTGGTGTGCATGTGGCTCTTTGAATTGTGGCTTTCTCAGGGTATGTGCCCAGCAGTGGGATTCCTAGGTTATGGCAGTTTTATTCCTAGTGTTTTAAGGAATCCCCATACTGTTCTCTGTAGTGGCTGTATCAGTTTACTTTCCCACCAACAGTGCAAAAGGGTTCCCGTTTCTCCACATTCTCGCCAACATTTATTGTTTACAGATTTTTTTGTTGATGGTCATTCTGATTCATGTGAGGTAATACTTCATTGTGGTTTTGATTTAAGAGTGAGCTTTTGAAACCAACTGAGTCACAAGTACACGGCGATTGGACTAGAGATTTCCCTGCTTTTAGTAATTATGGTTCTGTATCTCTAACGCCCCAGGTTGGGATCCCAGAATGAGCTTCCAGAGGGAAAAATCTAGAGAAAAAAATTGCAAAGCCTTGTCATGATTCTAACACATTTAGAAATGAAGATATGGACAGATCACAATTTATGACTCCCTCCACGCCCTCTCCATACCAATCAGGGATGGGTCAATAATGCATCCCTCCAGAAGACAAATGCTGCTTCTCCTTGCTTAAAAAATGTTTTTAATTTAATCACCTCTCTTGCTGGCTCTGCTTCAGGCCTCCTAATCGACGAAAACACTCTCCCCACACTGAGTTAAACCTGACGCCGGTGCTTGCCAGATCTGCTGACTGCTCTCTCGAAAGAAGCAAACGCTCTCTGCAGCACTCAGAGAAACATCAGTCAGCCTGTCATTGGCATATTGTTTTCCATTTGTAAGAAATGGAAATTGAAAAGGCTGGTCATGTTTAGAAAGACTAATGTGGCCCAGGTTGCCACCTTCGGGTTCGTTATTTAAAAGATGTTCTGAGCCCACCTCCTGTCCAGCGCTTATAACAGATCTGAAGGACGGGTACCAATCATTTGAGTATAGATAGCGTGCTTTGCCCATAGACAAGAGTGCCCTTTATCCTGATGAATAAATAGTTCCCGATTAACTGTACTGTGCAAATACAATGACCAATAGAATGTGAAAATGGAAACCTTGGGAGTTTCAGCCAACCAGCAATGTGCGGTACCTTTCAGAGGGCAGAGGGGAAAAGCTCATCCACGCTTTCTATCATCACCAACTGCTTCCTGCCAGGTTGGGAGAGCCCAGTCCTTCTGTCATTCTCTCAATGCCTCTTGTGCTTGTGTATTTAATGACTTCTTCGCAGTCACATCACAGGCACGTACACATGCACACACATGGGATGGCTCCAGCTAACTCTGACCTTGTTTTTTACTTTTTAAAAATTATTTATCTATTTATTTTGGCTGCATTGGGTCTTGAGAAGACTCTTGAGGGTCCCTTGGACCGCAAAGAGATCCAACCAGTCCATTCTGAAGGAGATCAGCCCTGGGATTTCTTTGGAAGGAATGATGCTAAAGCTGAAACTCCAGTACTTTGGCCACCTCATGCGAAGAGTTGACTCATTGGAAAAGACTCTGATGCTGGGAGGGATTGGGGGCAGGAGGAGAAGGGGACGACCCAGGATGAGACGGCTGGATGGCATCACGGACTTGATGGACGTGAGTCTGAGTGAACTCTGGGAGATGGTGATGGACAGGGAGGCCTGGCGTGCTGTGGTTCATGGGGTTGCAAAGAGTCGGACACGACTGAGCGACTGAACTGAACTGAACTGAACTGAACTGAACTATGGGGCTACTTTCTGGTTGTGGTGCATGGGCTTCTCACTGCAGTGGTTTTTCCGACTGTGGAGCACAGGCTCTCCAGCGCGTGGGTTTCAGCAGTTGGGCTCAGTAATTGTGGCTCCCGGGCCCTGGGGTACAGGCTCAGTAGTTGTGGTATATGGGCCCAGCCACTCTGTGGCATGTGGGATCTTCCCGGACCAGGGATCGAACCTCTGACCCCTGCATTGGCCGGCAGACTCTCAACCACTGGACCATCAGGAAAGTCCTGACCTTTTAAACTAAGCAGAAACTCAGTCTTTAACAATGTTCGTGAACACCACGTGCTCAGGTCCTTCTTGTAACAGATGTGGCCCAAACTTCCTGTTCAGAGTTCAAGTTAATTGCACCCAGTAGCTGTTTTTGCAACACATAAATGCAGCCTCAGAAATTAAGGTTGTTCGTAACTGAAAATGACCACCAGTGTCTAAGGTTCCTGTGGTCATGGCGATGGCACCAAACATGACATTGGAACCATGAAATGTTTAGCTTACTGAATCCTTTAAATAATTAAGGCTCAGTTTCTGGAGACTACTACTTAATTCAGGTTCATCCCAGTTCTTTAGTTATCCTGAGGAACTTTGTATTACAAGGCTACCATATATTCACACAGCTTAGGTGTAGATTTAACCATCAAAACAAGGTACCCCGTTATTCAATATTTAAACACTGTGTTTTCTGCATTTTCTATTAGAAAGGTTTTCTTTCCTCTCAGGGCCATAGTCCATGCATTTGAAGTTTCTTTTCAGTGAAAAGTAGTGTACTTTTTCATTCCACAAAGTCAAAGCTGGGTTGTTCCTGTGTCATCAAACTCACTGAAGCAGCTGAGTTATTATACTGGTGAAATTAATTACTGAAATGAAGACATGCTTTGTTCTGCATTAAAAAGGGAGATAAAAGCCTGAACAATTAAAAATGGTTTTCTGTTACAGCTAATATGCACTATGGATTCTAACATTATTAGTTGAATTTGGAAAATTATTTTTTATATTATGAAGGCCTTATTTTAATACATTTATTCATTCATTCAAACATATTGAGTGTCTTCTGGGTGCCAACCTTTGTGAAGAAAAATGAAATACAAATATAAATAAAACATAGGTCCTGTCATTTGAAAGCCCTCTTCTTACCAGATCTGTGTAATCCCCTGGCCCTGGGGTATCTGCATAGTATTAAATGGACCTTCTGTGGTGCTTTCTCCCAAAACTTGATGTTTTTCTGAGAAGTATGTTATACTCATACATTCTCTATTTTGCCGTGGCTGCGGTCCAAAATTCTTTATAAAGTTTAATTTTACTTCATTGAAATGTTCCTCCTGGCATTTAAGGTGCTATAATGAGCGTACATCTATTTATTTAAACCAGAGCCAACTGCTTTGTTTTCATTGTTGCTGTTTGTTTCGTAGCTCTGGTGCATTTCTGTTAGCATTAGTAGGAACAGGTTCTCTTTAAAAATAAATTGTAAAAACATCCCCTTTCAATTATATTTAAGACAAGAGAGAAAATTGATGGCCTATAGTACAGGGCAATACACCTAATAAATATCAGCTTGTTGGACGCTTTATTCCATTTTCTATACATTGATTCTCAGCTTGGAACTCCCCCTAATGACAATAGTCTCTAGTAAGTAAACTTTCATATACTAAGAAACGAGGCAGCAGTGGTTTTCATGGAAAGTTAAATATGTCTCACTTTGTTTCAGGATGGCATTTTTAACGAGGAGTAATTGCTTGGAAATGAATAGGATAGAAAATATCAGCTCAAAAGATGAAATGTAAAGAAGTCTCATAGTGATATAGATCTGATGTGTTTACCTTCCGTTAGGCTCTTTCTGGTTCCCTTCTTAAAGTCCAAGCCTGAGGCTAACCCAATCACAGTATCAGGATGCCATATGCTTCCTTCTGTCTTTCCAATTATCATCACCCTCTCAGTTCAACTGGCGAAGAACTCAGGTGTTTTGTGAAAAACTTAACACAGAATGCATCAGTAGGAATAAGTCCAATTCTTTCACAGCAGGCTTGGAATGCATAGCCAAACTCAAGTCTCTCTGGTCTCATAAAGCTATCAAAATATTTGCTCTCTCCTCTTCTCTTCCCCTTCAATAATTTTAACTGATTTTTTTTTTTTCTGTTTTCCTTCTCTCCCTTGCTTTATAAAATTAATCCACAAGACTTTAAGGTTCTTTAAAACTTATAGCATCTTTGCAGAAAACACCTATGATTTGAACAATAATTTACATATTCAAAGCATATTGGTGTGACCTAGCTTATTGGCTGTTGTTTATACATTTAGTCATTCATCAGTTAGGTTGTGAACTAGTACTGAGCTACCAGTAGTAGGAGAGTTAATATTTGGGTGACTCCCACAGCAGGGCAGTGAGTATCTTTAGTGATCAGGTCTCGGTTTCCAGATGGCAATTTCATCTAAAATAATCTAGGGCTTCTTGGAGAAATAACTGATTCTAGGCACAATTTCAAGAAAAGGTCTGGGCATCTTTCTGTTGTTCCAGAAAGCAAGGAGGTCTCCAAAAGTTGTTGAATTGTATCAAGGGAACACAGCAGCTCATCTGAAGGGCTCACTGTGGTTATATAGAGGATAACTTGACAATTAAAAAAACTCACACCATCAGTACTGAATTATAATGCCTTTGTTGTCATCATCAACTACTTAAGGACTTAGCAATTAGGGAAGAAAAAAGATGAATAAATGTTCTCCATTGTAGAAAAGTGCCAGATAATCATGGCAGAAGGCATTATAGAATTAGGAAATCACCAGTTTTAAACTTCCAACTTAATAAATTCATTTATATAAGAACCATTTATGGAAGTTGTAGCCATAATGCATAGTAGTGTGGAGAAAACACGCATTTGTACAATCTCGAGGTGTCACTCTCCAGATTATTTACTAATTCATGGAAAATTAGATCTTCATGGTAGAGTGATGACAGCCCACTGGAACCGCTAAGTGACCAGACTTAGCATTACTAATAGTGGTGATGTGATGTAATAAAAACACGAGCCATAACAGATGATGTTTTCTTATTGACATTTTTTAACCTGAATCTAATGATTAAAAATCACTAATACATGGGCCACCTTGCAAGACAACTGATCAGGTCTTTTCATAAAACTCAGTGTCTAAAACATATATGTTTATTGAAGATGGTGTGGTGGTGGGGTGGGAATTGGTGGTAAAACTTTATTGGAAATCAGATTTGGGGATGAAAGTGATTGTACTGGCCAGAAAAAGGACCCCTCAAAGAAATCCATGTCCTAATTTCCCAAACCTGTTAGTAGGGAAGCAGGAATTAAGGTGTCCACTTCATCCACAGGATTCTTAAGAGGAACAGGAGGCATCCGGCTGTGATGGAATGCTCTGTATCTTAGTTGATTTACAAAGTTGTGTTAGTTTCTGCTATAAGCTAAGCTAAGCTAAGTCACTTCAGTCGTATCCGACTCTGTGCGACCCCATAGACGGCAGCCCACCAGGCTCCCCCGTCCCTGGGATTCTCCAGGCAAGAACACTGGAGTGGGTTGCCATTTCCTTCTCCATGAAAATATTCCATAAATGAATTTCAGCAACTCTTAAACATTCCACAAAATTTTCTAAGAACCTGTGAGAGTATAATACCTGGCAATCCTCTCTAAAACAGAAATTCACCTATTTGTTACCTTACTGCTGATGATCTGAAATGTACATGGTCTCTAAAAAATAACAGTACTGAATAAAACCGAAAGGATCATGGCAGAGTAAATCAGTTATACATATATCCACTCTGTTTTAGATTCTTTTCCCATATAGGTCCTTAACAGAGCACTGGATAAAGTTCCCTGTGCTTTACAGTAGGTTCTTATTAGTTATCTTTTATATATAGTAGTATGTATGTGTCAATATCAGTCTCCTAATTTCACCCCCTCCACCCCCTTTCCTCCTTCGTAACCATAAGATTGTTTTCTATGTCTGTGACTCAATCTCTGTTTTGTAAACAAGTTCATTTGTACCATGTTTTAGATTCCACATGTAAGCAGTATCATATGATATCTGTCTTGGTCTGACTTATTTCACTCGGTGTGACAAGCTCTAGGTACATCCGTGTTGCTGCAAGTGGCGTTATCTTGTTCCTTTTTATGGCTAATATTCCATGGTATCTATGTACCACATTTTCTTTACCCATGGAATGATCTGTGTCTCGAAGGTATCAGTGTCATCCTCTGGTGGGGATATTGCACTAGAATTTTGCGTGATGTTGCCATTGGGGGAAGCTGAGGAGCCGTGTGTCATTCCTTAGAACCCCATGCGAGTCCACACTTATCTCAAAATAAAAAGTTCTGTAATAAAAAAGCAGAGGGATTGTGTCAAAGTGATGTGATGTAAGAAAGGCCATTGCTTTCTTTGAAGATGAAAGAGGGGAAAAGCCAAGGAATATGGGCACCTCTTGAACTGAAAAGGATTTAAAAAATGGATGTTCCCTTAGAGTCATCAGAAAGGAACCCAGCCCCACTAACATCTTAATTTTAAAGAGTGAAACCCATTTTGGACTTCTGACCTCTGGATTATGGGGCAATAAATTTGTGTTTTTGGGACACTTAAGCTTGTGTTAATTTGTTACAACAGTTACAGGGACCATACCTATAAAGGTCATTCTAGGCACAATTGAGTAAAACTGAATTTCTATGTTTAATGATATTATGGAATGATTGTTAATTTTATTAGATGTGTTAATATTGTGATTTTATTGGAAAGTGGATTTATTCTGGAGCATATATGATGGATATTGAAGAGTAAATGACCATGAGGTTTACAGTCTTTCTTAAAGTAGATCTCAAAAAAAAAAAAAAGAAAAAAATCCACACAGACATGCACAGAGATAGAGACAGTGAGAGAATGAGAGAGAAAAAAATCAAATGTGGTAAAATACTAACAATTAGCAATTCCAGGTGAAGCATATGCATATTTTTATCTTACAGTCCATTGAACTTCTCACTGGGGTGTGAAATTTTTCAAAATAAAACATTGGAAGAAAAAATATTTGAGTTATCCTAGAAAATGTATAACCTGAATTTTTTTCTCTTTCTTGATTCTTGCCAATTAAGAATGAAGAGTAGTAAATGATGAGGTGTCAAGATGCATGGTATTGAGCAGTGGTAGAGATTCATAGACAGAAGAGCATGGTGTGGCCCCCAGCGCTGATGAAGGTCTTTTGGAGGAGGAGAAGCACAAGCTGAATCTTGAAGAAGGAGTAGGGGGATGGAAAGGCACGTTCCATAAAAAAGCCCTGGGGTGAGCAGCACTGGAGAATGGAGGAACGAGAGAAGGGCAGACATGGGAGAGAGCGTGGTGGCATGGGCCACACCAGAATATGGAGGAAGAGTCAATGGAGTAGAGGTTATTCTCCAAACTAAGATAGCTTTGAGAGGAAAGGGCGGGGGAGGAAACAGACATAAACCACAATAGGACAAGGCCAACAAATTGTATGGTCATCCTTCCTGAAACAGATAGATCTAGAATGCCAGGCACTGCTAGTGCAGGAACAGAAATTATGTTTCCAAAGGGGAGCGGCAGAAGGAAAGGGGGAGATAACATTTACAAGGGAATTTAGGAAGATCCGTCAAGGAACATGGAGAGTGTAAAGCAGATTTGAAGGTGTCTTGATTACAGACACAGAAAGCAGTTAGGATGTTCTAGCAGTGGGTGCAAGGTGACAAGTGCCTTCCCTAGAGTGGCAGGAGTGAGAAGGAAAGGTCTTGAGAGTGATTTTTGTTTGTTCGTTTGCTTTAGTAAATACTCCAAGGATCCATCTTCCTCACTAGTTGACTCTGTGTGCTCATGTTTACTTTGCTGGCAGAGTGTTTGAGATTCTCACAGAGAAGGCAACATAACAAAGCAAACTTTTAAAACAAATATTTCAATTCTTAAAGATATATTTTTAAACTTTAAAAATATATCATGAAATGTCTTTTTAAGAAGCAGCTGCGTGTCTGAGCTGACAGGACCTTATTCTTAGGACATCAGTGTTTCTCTTTGACGATAAACTTTTAAGATTAGCAGTTTAAAACAACATTCAAGAAAAATAAACATCATGGCATCCAATGCCATCACCTCATAACAAACAGAAGGGGAATAGTGGAAACAGTGACAATATATTTTCTTGGGCTCCAAAATCACTGCACACAGTGACTGCAGCCACAAAATTAAAAGATGCTTGCTCCCTGGAAGAAAAGCTATGACCAACCTAGACAGCCTATTAAAAAGCAGAGACATTACTTTGCCAACAAAGGTTTATATAGTCAAAGCTTTGATTTTTCTAGTAGTCACATTTGGAGATGAATGTTGGACCATAAAGAAGGCCGAGCGCTGAAGAATTGATGCTTTTGAACTGTGGTGTTGGAGAAGACTCTTGAGAGTCCCTTGGACTGCAAGGAGATCCAACCAGTCCATCCTAAAGGAGATCAGTCCTGGGTGTTCATTGGAAAGACTGATGCTGAAGCTGAAACTCCAAAAACTTTGGCCACCTGATGCAAAGAGCCTACTCATTTGAAAAGACCCTGATGCTGGGAAAGATTGAGGGCAGGAGAAGAAGTGGGCAACAGAGGATGAGATGGCTGAATGACATCACTGCCTCAATGGACATGAGTTTGAGCAAACTCTGGGAAATCGTGAAGGGCAGGGAAGCCTAGCATGCTGCAGTCCATGGGGTCACAAAGAGTTGGACCTGACTTAGTGATTGAACAACAAACAGCAACAACCCTTTTAGAGGCAGTAGGGTATGTCTTAATTTATTTATACCCACTTAATATTTCTGTGTAGCTGCTAAGGACTCTCCTCTCTTCCAAGTCTTTGTGGTTTAAGATTTTCTAACTGAGGTCCTGTTGGCATAAATATTCCAGCATTTGTCTAAAAAAGACAACAAAGCCCAGGAAATGTGCCACCTAGGAGATCCCTTGGTGGTGTGGGGGTTAGGAGGGGGTGAATGTGTTGATAGAAAATCTTAGAGCTTTCAAAGAATTTGTAGCTCAAAAATATATGAACAAACACACACACACACACACACACACAAACACTAAAAATGAATCAAGGAAATGATTACCCTCTGAAGAAGGGAGGGTGACGATCCAACTTTCTTCTGCCTAACAAGGCTTCCTGTTAAATCACAGCCCGTGGGACTCCGTGTACTATCGGTGGGTGAGAATGTAAACTGGTGCAGACAATAGGGAGGTTCCTTTAAAAATGTAAAAATACAACTACCACATGATCCAGCAATCCCACTGCTGGGCATATATCCAGAAAAAACTAATTCAAAAAGATGCATGCCCACCAGTGTTCATAATGTTGTAGCCACGCGTTCCGGGAAACAAACTCACTCAGAAGGACAATGCAGATAGTGGAGTGCAGTTTATTGCACCGGCAGGCCCAAGGCAGAGTCTCCTCTTAGCCAAGGACCCTGACCAGTTTTTGTGAAAACCTTACATACCCTGCTCAAACCCACCTCCCCAAATTCCTTGAAACTAGTCTGGACAAGGTGAAAGAGATATGATCAAAGTTAGCCCATAAACAGTGGACATTTATCAATAGGACTGTGGTCATATCCCGATAAACATAATGGAATGTATGACTGTTCTGTTACAGAGATAATTAGCATATTCTTTTAGGCAACGAAGAGTCCAAGTACGAATCCTGAGGCTCTTTTATCCAGGGGGTCTGGTTTTCCATTGGTATGCCGCTTCTACAGACACTGGGTCCAAAGTTCAGAGTCCATTGGGAGGGTGCCCATGCATATAGCCTAATATTCACAAGATGGCCCAAGATGGAGTCCAGCTCTGTCTGTTTCCTCCTTCAATAACGGCACTGTGGTGAATATTTAGACCTGGGTTCAATCCCTGAGTTGGGAAGATCCCCCAGAGAAGGGAAAGGCTACCCACTCCAGCCTGGAGAATCCATGGAGCATATAATCCATGGGGTTGCAAAGTTGTGTCCAACTCAGCCACTTTCACTTACTCACTTAAAATATTCATTATACATTATTCTAATGTTGGTGGGGTGATAGTTCAGAATACTACCGTCTTGTTTTTATCCTTTTCCATTATGTTCCTTGTTCTTTCTGCTTTCAGCCAGTAAGAGTAGCCTTCATTTAATACCTCAGAGATGGGATGACAAACAGAAGACATAGGAAGAAAGGAATTGATGTCTGGCTTTTGATTTTCAGGAATTCACCCCTCTGGAGGAAAAGGCAGAGGACTTGAAAAAGAGAGTTGGGAAACCATCTGAGGAGGAATAGCTCAGTTCTCCTTCCATCATCTAGGTAAACAGTCCCTGGAGAGAGGTCAGAAAGGTCTTCGGAGAGGACAGTAGATGGGCTTATGAATTCTAGATGAAGGTAGAGGCAGCCCTCTTCCCCACACCTGGATGACCCTTGAGAGTGGAAGGTAGAATCCCCACTGTGTTTAAGAAATCAGAGGGAGAGTGAACTTTATCCAGCCCACTCTACCTGCTGAGCGCCCACCCTGTACCGGGCACTGTTCTAGGTACTGTATATACGTCTGCTCAGTCACTCAGTCGTGTCCGACCCCATGGTCTGTAGACCGCCGGGCTCCTCTGCCCATGGGATTTCCCAGGCAATGATACTAGAGTGGATTGCTATTTCCTTCTCCAGGGGATCTTCTGACCTAGAGATTGAACCTGGATCTCTCCTGCATTGCAGGCAGATTCCTTACTGTCTGAGCCACCACTATGTATATGGCAATAAAACAAAAGAGAGAGAGAGAAAAAAAAATCCTGCTGTTAGTTTAAGGGGCCTTAAACAACTACACAGGGTGTTCCTGTCTCCTTGCTTGGTTTAGGAACAAGATAATGACCTCAGTGATGGTCATAGAAATAGCTGATGGTATGTGGACCTTAATAAACTTTGCACCTGGAATAGCAATGAGCTCCACAGACAAAGACTTGAGGACATCTCTGCAGATGGCAGGTACCTAGATAAAGACCTCCAGAGGGAATGGACAACCTAGTACAGGGCAGCATACGTGAACCACTCCTCCCCCATCTTCTGCCCCCACCCCAAACAACCAGGTTTTTAAGAAAATCCTAGATGAACTGAAATCAGGTTTCTCCTATGTTAATAGAATGCGAGCTCAAATACAAGTTTAACTGAGTTATCAAAAAGTGAATGAAGCTCTGTTTCCTGACCTCCTGAATTAGCACCTGGACATTTTTAACTACTGAACATTTTTTTTTTTCCTTTACCAGAAGACTGTGTGGTCTCAGCTAAGATTGGGCTTGAATGATGGTACACAATTCATTCACTCATTCTTTCTTCACATTTATTGAGTTTAATTTTTGAGCTCTGGGACAGCAGCAATCAGTATCAGCTACATTTAGAGGGCAGGATTAATCATAGTGGGAGAGAGAAGAGTCAGACTCTTTTGAACATAGAAAGGAGTTGGTGACCAAATAGATACGTGAATGATGGCGACTGAGTATCGGTTAAGATGCCCTCTACTCTGGGTAATGGCAGAGAACAATTCAGGTGAGCAGGACCAGTTTTGGGAAGAGGTAAGATCATTCTGTGCTGCATGTACTGAGCTGGAGGTTTTGCAGTACCTCCAGGTGTAAGCACGCTTATTAGTCACTGGAAATGTGTGTGATAGGATTGGGTATCCTCTCCTTTTTCCAATAAATACCAATAAATGCTGAATTGGTCTTTCATATACAAAGCCCATACAATGAAAAGACACTGATCACTGCCAAATGTAAATAGCTCCCCAAAAGTCAAAATGCAGAGTTAATTAAAATAGTGAATCATTTTTAAACATTTTCTCTGCATCAGGAACTATGCTAGGAAATTATACATTACACTGCCAAGAACTGTAAATTCTTTCATTTTTTAAGCCCTCCCCATGTTGGACAAGGGGTGTTTTTAACATAAAAATGCATTGAAGTCGTACTGTGATAAGTGATAGACATTATCAAATGTGAAGTCTGTTTATCTGTTGATGCTACATTCCAAAGAATTAAGATCTACTGTCTGCTTAATTAAGATCCACTGTCTGCTTCCAGGATGGGACCATTAACAGGTCTCCCTGGCTGATTACAAAGCGTGCTGACTGGCTAGACCTGGAAGCTGGGGGAGGACAAAGAAATAGAAAGTGAAGAAAAGCAGGGAGAATATTTGGTCATGTATGGTCTGATCCAGAACATGCATGAAGTCATTTGTTCCATAATAAAAATCCTTGATATTTGGTCCTGTGCAAAGCAGTCAGTCCTAAAGGAGAAAGATGTTTAAAACTCAACATTAAAAAAAAAAAACCAAAAAACTAAGATCATGGCATCTGGTCCCATCACTTCATGGCAAATAGAAGGGGAAGAAATGGAAACAGTGACAGATTTTATTCTCTTGGACTCCAAAATCACTGTGGATGGTAACTGCAGCCATGAAATTAAAAGAAACTTGCTCCTTGGAAAGAAAACTATAACAAACCTAGACAGATAGTGTATTAAAAAGCAGAGATATCATTTTGCTGACAAAGGTGCTTATAGTCAAAACTTTGGTTTTTCTAGTAGTTATGTACAGATATGAGAGTTAGACAATAAAGAAGGCTGAGCACTGGAGAACTGATGTTTTTGAATTGTAGTGCTGGAGAAGACTCTTGAGTGTCCCTTGGACAGCAAGGAAATCAAATCAGTCAATCCTAAAGGAAATCAACCCTGAATTTTCATTGGAAGGACTGATGCTGAAGCTGAAGCTCCAATACTTTGACCACCTGATGCGAAGAGCTGACTCATTGGAAAAGACCCTGATTCTGGGGAAAATTGTAGCAAAAAAAGCAGGTGGCAGAAGATGAGATGGTTAGAAAGCATCACCAACTCAGTGAACATGAATTTGAGCAAACTCTGGGAGACAGTGGAGGGCAGAGAAGTGTGGCATGCTGCAGTTCAGGGGCTCACAAAAAGTTAGGCACAACTTTGCGTTAGCAAAAACCAAAACCATTTGGCATGGACCAAAATGCTCAGAGACAGTTTGAATAGGATCAGATTTTAAGGACCTTTTGGCATGAACCCAGTAGAACATGTACTGGGAAGAAAGTTTCAAGGATAGACTTGTAGAAAAGATTGACATTTAATGTTCAGGGAGAATGAGGAGATTGACTGAATGAGACTGAGTAAGTCCAAGGAGAAGCTGTATAACAAACAAACTGGAAGAGATGGTAAGCTCTCGCTAGACTGAATGTTCCTGCAGATCATTAACAAACCGCCCTATCCTTACAGTGGTGGCAAAATCCAGACTGTGATGCCTGAGGCAAGAATAAGTTGGTAAAATAAATTCAGATTGCTCTTTCAAGAATTTTAGCTGGGGGGGGGGACGAATCGAGACAGTAGCATTGACATATACTCACTACCATGTGTAAAACGGATAGCTAGTGGGCAGCTGCCGTATAGTACAGAGAGCTCAGCTAAGTGCTCTGTGATGACTGGGAGGGGTGGGATGTTGTGGGGAGGAGATATATGTATACATCGAGCTGATTTACTTAGTTGTACAGCAGAAACTAACACAACATTGTAAAGCAATTATACTCCAATTTAAAAAAATAAAATAAAAAGAACTTTAGCTGGGAAAGTATGAAGAGTAGATAGAATTATATTAATAGTTAGAAGGAAACAGGCATAAGGAAGGAAAATTACTGGTGTGGAAGAATATTGAACACGTTTAGAAGTCTAACTAAGGATGTAGATAGACATTCCCAATGCTGTCCCTACACATCCTGTGTCTTTAACTGAAATAGCAGCCTGTGCACTGGTCTCAGTCATGCGTGGGTTATTTTGGGAAGAAGAACCAGATCTAAGCATGTGATGGGTATTGGGGAAAGGGGAAAAAAAAGCAGAAACACAGGCATGCTTGGAACTAAGCAAATGTCAAATAGGGAAGCCTAGTCTTCTGAATTCTACTCAGGCGCTCTTGTTGTTAGTCAGTTTTCTCAGGCTCCAGGTTCCCTCCTGCTGAAATCACACTGCCCTGAGTCACCTCTCCCTCTCCTGGGGTGCATCCTGAGATAAACACATCTCCTTCAGTTGTCTTTTCTGTCTTCAATAAGTATATCCCTGTGCTTCTCTTGGAACTTTTCCTTCTGACCTTTGCTAGTGATAGTGTCACTAGTTAACTTACATATGGTACATCTGTTATGTGCCAGGGGCATCTAGAAGCTAGGAGACAGAGGGAAGCAGGCTGTGGTTGGATTTTCAAACGCATAAATCTAAGTAGAGCGAAGTCATATCAGAATCATCAAGGGGGCTATTTCAAAGCACACACGCTTCCCAAAGACTCTGATGGAACCTCCAAACGTTGTTATCTCCTTCCTTTTCCCTCGACACCTTCCAAGAATCAAGAGCCATTCAACACCATGAGCCGCTGCTGGTGGAAATGTTACAAATCCATCAATTATATTGTGCACACTGGTTGCAAAGGCATGGGGTACATATCAATGAACTACTATAACATAGGAAACTTAATTCAGACCAAGATGTTATTGCGTGATTTTTCATATGGAGTTCTCTTGGGAAGGCAGCAGATAAGCCACCAAGATTCTTTTAAATTAATTCTGAACTTTCTTAGTGCTATCTGGGATGGAAAAATCATAGGAAATGGCTAGTAAATGGGGTTGATGAGTTGTTTTAATTTGTATATTCAAGAAAATGTTACCTGGATATCTGGTGATTCAGCTTTTCTGGGGTAAACTAGTAAGTGCTAGACCAGAGGGAAAAGATTAATGAAATTAATTATCTGCTAGTACAAAAGTTGCTCTCGAAAGAGGCCCAGGGACTCAATAGAGTGCAGTGATTTTGTTCTTCTAGGGGAAAGGGTGTGGACTTATGAGAGTCATGAGGACCCTCAAGAGGCAGAATTAATGATTCTGGGGAGAGTCAGGGAGGCCTTCCTGGAGTAGGAGGTTTGATGTGAAAATGACTTTTTATGTTTCCACAGAAGTATTCAGTGCTTTAATGGAAAAGAGTGGTCAGGATTTGGAATGTGCGGCCCTGGGACAAGTTAGGAGGTATTTCATTCTTTGAAGTCTCTGAACTCCAGAAGCCCATCCGATGGGTGCTGCCCAGTCGGTGCCCAAGTCTACAGCCTGCCTGGCTGGGGGATACATGACACCTGGCAGAACTCTTCCTTTAGAGATAGATGCTTCCTAGAGACAGAATCAAGCTCTGATGAATTCCCCTATGCAGGGATTTGTGGATTTTGTATCTGCTCCCCACCTTTTCTTATTGAATTTGCTCCAGAGGAAATGTAGAACAAAAACTAAGAATAAGTCAAATTTTTTAAAATCTGTGACTACTACTGAAAAGCAAAAGTCTATGAGAAATAACCTTGATTCATAATACTATGCATACTAGGTGAATGGCTCCATAAAAAGCAGTATTTCAGATGGAGTGCTGGGCTAGGGTGACGTCACAGGCAGCACCAAGCAGGGTGGTGGGGACTGTTGGCCATGCCCTCCTTTTATGTTCATTGTGTCTTAACTGATGCAAATGGTCTCTGAGATGTGTGATGAGAACATATTCGTGAAGGTTCACAGTAAAAGGCTTTGCTTCTCCACTAGTCATGTTCTTTAATCAAAAAAGGAGTAAGTCCAATTGAAGCTGAGAGAAAACAGTTCTTGGAGAAGGATGTGGTAAATAGCACAACCATCTCCAAACAGAAGAGGAAAAAGGATGAACACTCTAGAATTACTTTTGGTAGGGAAGAGCAAACACCTCCGTTGAAATTCCCTGTTTCCCAGATGTCTCTAAATTACAAAAGTTAGAAATCTGCAAAATATAAGCACAGTCTTTCTCTAGGGATCTCTGTGCTTGTTAATACAGATCCACTGTTTTTCTCATCAATGCTTTGATTCGTAAGTCACACATTGCAAAGGCGCTGATCACTGCCAAAATTAAAGACTTCCAAATAATGTCAAAATGCAGACTGAATCATAATAGCTAACCATTTACTGAACATTTTCTCTGAGCCAGGGACTGTGCTAAAGAATGGTACTTTCTAGGGCTAGCTGATATATCATTTCACTTTTTAATCCTCACTAAAACCTCAAATGGCACTTATAATCCCCCTTTTATAGATGAGAAAACAGCAATACTGATTATTAAGCAATTTGCTTAGGGTTACATAATTATAAGGAAGACAGAACCAGAACGTACCCTCAAGCAGGTCAGTTGCCAGCTCCATGCTGGATGCCAGAGGGGATCCGGCCAGAGAAAAGTATTTCATTATTCGTTCAGTCACTTGCTTGATACCAAGTTCAATGCCGTCCTCCGGGTTTAGGAAAGGGCATGCGGTGTTGTGTAGGGGCATGGGCGCCTGAACACATGGTTCTGTCCTCTGACACTTTACGATCCATGTTGGATGCAAGGCATGCTTATGTTAATCAGAGAATAAGGAGCATTTTTAATTGATGTCATACAGTCATTACTGAGGAATTCATCCTCTTCTTCCACCCTGACCACCACCATCATGAGTCACAGAGTAATTTATGAAGTTATTCCTCTTCATCAATAGGCAGACCTCTGTTTCCTCTGTTTTGATCCTTTCAGCTCCATGTCTCCTCTGTAAGACTGGGTGACAGAAGCTGAAACTCACCTAAGCTTGCAGCCCTCTGTACCTTGCTGTGCAGTGATGGAATGGCACACACAATCAGTTGACCTATCCAGCTTCATGAGCAGGACTCTGTTACCACCAGCACGACCCCCTTTGGCCAACATATTGTTGCTTCTCTCTCTCAGCATGCATTAGTGCTGAGCTTGACCTCCTTATGAAAATCTGGAAGCATAAAAATAGCAAAGTATGCTCCCTGAATCCAGGCAGACTCAGAGCAGGAGGCCAGATGCAAGATAGTCACCTCAGGAAAGGAACGAGGTACACAGAACTATGAATTTGATGAAGGAGTTTCCAAGAAGAAAATAATTATCAGAAAGAACATAAAACCAATCTCTATTAATTGTTGACTCAATAAATCTGCCCACTTTGAATAAGGGAGGGGTCTAAGAGGAAGTAATTAGTCGCTCAGTCCATTGTGACCCTGTGGACTGCAGCCCACCAGGCTGCACTGTCCATGGGATTCTCCAGGCAAGGATAGTGGAGTGGGTTGCCATTTCCTTCTCCAGGGGATTTTCCAAACCCAGGGTTCGAACCGGGTCTCCTACACTGCAGGCAGATCCTTTCCTAACTGAGCTACAAGGTAATCCCTTGCAGCAGCATGGTTGGCTGTGCCCGGTGCACTGAGCGTGGACAGCTGCAACCGGTGCACTGAGCGCTGCAGAGAGGAGCTACCCCACGTCTGAGGTCAGAGGCAAAGCCGGGAGGACCCCACGCCCGAAGGGCAGTGGCCAAGAGGAGCTATCCCACATCTGAGGCCAGGGGCGGCAGCTGGGAGGAGCAACCCCACATCCAGGGAGCAGTGGTTGTGCGGGTGCAGAAGGGCCTAGAAGAGCTATCCCACATTGAAGGTCAGGAAGGGCAGCAGTGAGGAGATACCCTTCGTCCAAGGTAAGGAGGAACGGCTGCACTTTGCTGGGGCAGCCGTGAAGAGATACTCCATGCCCAAGGTAAGAGAAACCCAAGTAAGATGGTAGGTGTTGCAAGAGGGCATCAGAGGGCAGACACACTGAAACCATACTCACAGAAAACTAGTCATTCTAATCACACTAGGACCACAGCCTTGTCTAACTCAATGAAACTAAGCCATGCCTGTGGGGCAACCCAAGACGGGGGGTGGGGGGGCAACCCAAGACAGGGGGTGGGGGGGTGGCGAGGCTGGAGGGTGGGGGGATTGGGTATTGGTGGAGAGGTCTGACAGAATGTGGTCCATTGGAGAAGGGAATGGCAAACCACTTCAGTATTCTTGCCTTGAGAACCCCATGAACAGTATGAAAAGGCGAAATGATAGGATACTGAAAGAGGAACTCCCCAGGTCAGTAGGTGCCCAACACGCTACTGGAGATCAATGGAGAAATAACTCCAGAAAGAATGAAGGGTTGGAGCCAAAGCAAAAACAATACCTAGCTGTGGATGTGACTGGTGATAGAAGCAAAGTCCGATGCTTTAAAGAGCAATATTGCATAGGAACCTGGAATGTCAAGTCCGTGAATCAAGGCAAATTGGAAGTGGTCAAACAAGAGATGGCAAGAGTGAATGTCGACATTCTAGGAATCAGCGAACTAAAATGGACTGGAATGGATGAATTTAACTCAGATGACCATTATATCTACTACTGCGGGCAGGGATCCCTCAGAAGAAATGGAGTAGCCATCATGGTCAACAAAAGAGTCCGAAATGCAGTACTTGGATGCAATCTCAAAAACCACAGAATGATCTTTGTTCATTTCCAAGGCAAACCATTCAATATCACTGAAATCCAAGTCTATGCCCCAACCAGTAATGCTGAAGAAGCTGAAGTTGAACGGTTCTATGAAGATCTACAAGACCTTGTAGAACTAACACCCCAAAAAGATGTCCTTTTCATTATAGGGGACTGGAATGCAAAAGTAGGAAGTCAAGAAACACCTGGAGTAATAGGCAAATTTGGCCTTGGAATGCGGAATGAAGCAGGGCAAAGACTAATACAGTTTTGCCAAGAGAACGCACTGGTCATAGCAAACACCCTCTTCCAACAACACAAGAGAAGACTCTATACATGGACATCACCAGATGATCAACACTGAAATCAGATCGATTATATTCTTTGCAGCCAAAGATGGAGAAGCTCTATACAGTCAACAAAAACAAGACCAGGAGCTGACTGTGGCTCAGATCATGAACTCCTTATTACCAAATTCAGACTCAAATTGAAGAAAGTAGGGAAAACCACTAGACTATTCAGGTATGACCTAAATCAAATCCCTTATCATTATACAGTGGAAGTGAGAAATAGATTTAGGGGCCTAGATCTGATAGATAGAGTGTCTGATGAACTATGGAATGAGGTTTGTGACATTGTACAGGAGACAGGGATCAAGACCATCCCCATGGAAAAGAAATGCGAAAAAGCAAAATGGCTGTCTGGGGAGGCCTTACAAATAGCTGTGAAAAGAAGAGAGGTGAAAAACAAAGGAGAAAAGGAAAGATATATGCATCTGAATGCAAAGTTCCAAAGAATAGCAAGAAGAGATAGGAAACTCTTCTTCGGCGATCAATGCAAAGAAATAGAAGAAAAGAACAGAATGGGAAAGACTAGAGATTTCTTCAAGAAAATTAGAGATACCAAGGGAATATTTCATGCAAAGATGGACTCAATAAAGGGCAGAAATGGTATGGACCTCACAGAAGCAGAAGATATTAAGAAGAGGTGGCAAGAATACACAGAAGAACTGTACAAAAAAGATCTTCACGACCCAGATAATCACAATGGTGTGATCACTCATCTAGAGCCAGACATCCTGGAATGTAAAGTCAAGTGGGCCTTAAAAAGCATGACTACGAACAAAGCTAGTGGAGGTGATGGCATTCCAGTTGAGCTATTTCAAATCCTGAAAGATGATGCTGTCAAAGTGCTGCACTCAACATGCCAGCAAATTTGGAAAACTCAGCAGTGGCCACAGGACTGGAAAAGGTCAGTTTTCATTCCAATCCCTAAGAAAGGCAATGCCAAAGAATGCTCCAACTACCGCACAATTGCACTCATCTCACATGTTAGTAAAGTAATGCTCAAAATTCTCCAAGCCAGGCTTCAGCAATATGTGAACCGTGAACTTCCAAATGTTTAAGCTGGTTTTAGAAGAGGCAGAGGAACCAGAGATCAAATTGCCAACATCCGCTGGATCATGGAAAAAGCAAGTTAGTTCCAGAAAAACATCTATTTCTGCTTTCTTGACTATGCCGAAGCCATTGACTGTGTGGATCACAAGAAACTGTGGAAAATTCTGAAAGAGATGGGAATACCAGACCACCTGACCTGCCTCTTGAGAAATCTGTACGCAGGTGAGGAAGCAACAGTTAGAACTGGACATGGAACAACAGACTGGTTCCAAATAGGAAAAGGAGTACGTCAAGGCTGTATATTGTCACCCTGCTTATTTAACTTATATGCAGAGTACATCATGAGAAACACTGGACTGGAAGAAACACAAGCTGGACTCAAGATTGCCGGGAGAAATATCAAAAACCTCAGATATGCAGATGACACCACCCTTATGGCAGAAAGTGAAGAGGAACTAAAAAGGCTCTTGATGAAAGTGAAAGAGGAGAGTGAAAAAGTTGGCTTAAAGCTCAACATTCAGAAAACGAAGATCATGGCATCTGGTCCCATCACTTCATGGCAAATAGATGAGGAAACAGTGGAAACAGTGGCAGAGTTTATTTTTCTGGCTCCCAAATCACTGCAGACATGAAATTAAAAGATGCTTACTCCTTGGAAGAAAAGTTATGACCAACAGCATATTCAAAAGCAGAGAGACATTACTTTGCTGACTAAGGTCCATCTAGTCAAGACTATGGTTTTTCCAGTGGTCATGTATGGATGTGAGAGTTAGACTGTGAAGAAGGCTGAGTGCTGAAGAATTGATGCTTTTGAACTGTGGTGTTGGAGAAGACGCTTGAGAGTCCCTTGGAGTGCAAGGAGATCCAACCAGTCCATTCTGAAGGAGATCAGCCCTGGGATTTCTTTGGAAGGACTGATGCTAAAGCTGAAACTTTGGCCACCTCATGTGAAGAGTTGACTCATTGGAAAAGACTCTGATGCTGGGAGGGATTGGGGGCAGGAGGAGAAGGGGATGACAGAGGATGAGATGGCTGGATGGCATCACTGACTCGATGGACGTGAGTCTGAGTGAACTCTGGGAGTTGGTGATGGACAGGGAGGCCTGGCGTGCTGTGATTCATGGGGTTGTGAAGAGTCGGACGTTACTGAGTGACTGATTTGAACTGAACTAAGAGGAAAGAACCATGAATCAAACATGGATCTTTTTCCTCCAAGAGCTGTTAATTTGTAAGACACACTTGAGCATAGAAAACTACAAAATAAAACATTTCAATAAGGATATCTATATTAACAGTATAGGTTAGATATCATGGGACCTTAAAACCCAATTTAAATGCCATACATCCATGACTTGGAGGGGATTTCGCTATCACCTGAAAGATGGGTAGGATATTTTTACATTTGAATTACATTTTTATTATTTTCATTAATCTCTCATTTTTTGAAGGAGAACATTGTCTTTCTAACCTCAGTTGTGGCAAGAAGTTACTCCTTGCTGAAATACTAGTCCAGGAATTATTTTTCTTAAATTGAAGTATAGTTGATTTACAATGTTTCTTGTATACAGCAGTGATTCAGTTATACTTATGTAGCATATATTCTTTTCAGGATATTTTCCATTATAGGTTATTATAAGATATTGAATATAGGTCCCTGTGCTATGCAGTAGGTCCTTGTTGGTTATCTATTTTATATACAGTAACGCATATCTGTTAATCCCATACTCCTAATTCATGCTCCCTCTCTTTCCCCTTTGGTAACCATAAGTTTGTTTTCTCTGTCTATGGGTCTATTTCTATTCTATAAGTACATTCATTTGTGTCATTTGTTTAGATTCTACATATGAGTGATTATCACATGATATTTGTTGCAAGATGCATAGGATTTAGATATGAAAGATGCATAGGATTTAGATATGTGAACTTGTGGTGGAATGGCTGGAAGAATTAGCAAGAGCAAAGATAAAATAATCTGGCATGTGGAGGCAGAATTCCCTGTGATAAAGAGGACGCGATAACGGGGCCTCTTGGGAGATGCTCAAGTCTGAAATCCTGCCAGTCTGCCTCTGTGCCATATGTTAGCTCCCCTCTCCCTGCTGCCCTCATCTCAGTCTCAGCCGAAATTCTGATACGTCACTCCTGACTTCCACTCTCAGCTTCCTCGATAAGACTTGTTTCTGTTTATAACAATTTTGTAGCTCTTCAGACTTGAGAAAACCAAGACACTACACATTTCATTTGTTCAAGGTGGTGTCTGCTTTAAAGTATCATGAAGACATTAGCAATGATATGGGCAGAGGAAGGAGGAAGGATGATACAGGGCTTGTGTAGACAACCACACAACGAATCCCAAGGTATGAGGTCGTATGGTAACGAGGCCGTTGTCCAATGTCCAGTTAATCACTTAGTCCCAGAGGGCACAGCTCTGGATGAGCACCTCCGATGGACGCTCATGGTTCAGTCTCATCACTTCATAATGAGCAGTAGGGGGTCACCCCACAGTGGCATTTCCAGCTAATGGTTGGGCCATGTGACTTCAAATCCAAGACCACATGTTTATTAAGGCCACTCTGTCCTATCTGCACTCACGTCCCTCTCTCCTGCTGCCCACTTTGCTACTTGTTGCTGTTTGCCCCATACCTGAGTCTCCTTCCAAGCTTCCTCAGAAGATTAGAACGCAGCTCATTTTGTTTTAAGGGCCTTAATACCACTGGCTACCATGGAGGGACATATAATCAAATATGGGATATCATGAAGTCTTGGGAATTGTATAAAGCCCTTCAAGTCATGATCTCTAGTCTCTAGTTCTGAGTCCCTTGTTAAGAATATGAATCAGATGCCTGTTGTCTCCTTCTAATAAAGAGATGCTATCACCAATGCCTAACCTCCAGTCCCAAACCCAAGTTACAGGTTGTGAATAATTTTTGAAGAATTTCTTCCTGGACAAAACTATTAGTTGTCTTAAAATTAACTCAGAGTTGTGAACATGAGCCTAGCTGGGCTAATGCAAGTCATTCTGAGCACTTTGTTGGGTTTACTGGGAAGCTTCCCAGTGGGACTGCAAAATCAGCAAGACATAAACTTGGAGCTGTCTACTGTCATCTTTGCCACCAAGTTAAGAGGAGCCCACTGAAGAGGGAAATGAACATAAAAGAAAGTAGAGACAAGAGTTGGAAACCAGAGAGAAAAAAAGAGAACAAAATACAATATCCATTGAGCCCTTGAAAACACGCCTATAAACAGCCCATTTCTGAGTTTATCCATGGAAAATTCAGTTAAATTAGTCATGTCTTTTCTTCTTTATTATCACATTCACATTCATATTTATATTTATTTTGTTTTGCTTAAGTCAACTTGACTTGGATTTCTATTACTTACAAAAGAAATAATCCTGATGTAAATAACTATTGGATAATTTGCATTTCTTAAAGGCTTCAAGAGGGATGATCCGCATTAGAAAGATTCCATATTATGAAGAAATTTGGTCACTTTGGGACATTTCTTAACTCCTACATTAAACCGCATACTTCTGTGCTACCTAGCATCTTGGATAATAGCCTGTACAGAGTAGACTGTCAGTGTTTGCTTTGTTCCTGTGGTAACAATGAAGGAGCAGGCATTAGAGGCAATTAGCAGAAGCATCGTTTTTAGGTGGGAATGAACATAATGGCTGATATTGATAAGATGGAGACTAGTCTGTGTGCTTTGAAAATCTCATGCTGTGGAATGGTCAAAAATAAGTAAATAACATAATACTTTGCATTCACAAGCCCATCTCAGCTGGAGCCATTGATTCCTGTCATCTGCAGGTTCAGCAACCTTCCATTTCACAGCTGATCCGGCTGGGGCTAAGTACAAAGGCTCAGCTCAACTGGCTGGCAGAAAGGGAATTAGCCCTGTTTTCATCCAACCAGGTATCCAGATAACAGGAGTGATTGATTACTGGGCACAGGCTTACTGACCAAATACCAGCCTATTAAAAATTCCCCTCGATTTTCTGTTTCACACATTTTTTTTTTCACCCTGGTTTCCTCCTAGGACTATAGTCTTTCATTTGACTCTCCTTGAACCTCAATGTGCCTGGCTGCTTAGCCACTGCTGGTCCTGTCTTGTGAGAATTAGGACCCTGCTTTACACATATGCTCTGGCTCCTGTGAGTTCGGTGAGTTGGATCATTTCAGGAGGCAGATAGATATACTTGGTCTTTCTCTTTAGTAGTGGGCACAGGATGTTTTCCTGGATTGTCTTAGATACTAACTCTTGCTCGAACAAGATGCTAGTCATCATGTACCTTTGAGCACCGAGCACTAGACCTTGTTGCTGCTTTCCAGAGGTGGGGGCGTCTATCCTGCTTCCTGCATCCTGAGCAGCCCATCTCCTCCTGTCTTCTTTATTCCAGTTATTGAGCCCTGAGTACCTGATGTCTATTCTTCATTTATCATGGATGGGAGGCAAATAGGCTTCACTTTCACATAAGGTCAGATCAACAGAATGGGAATCATTTCAAAAGCTATATAGCATCTTTTTTATTTTAATGAGAAATTGGGAGCTATCTTATGTTCTTGAAGAGTATAGTAAATATAAAAGTGATAGATTTATCTTATTTACCTTGAACAAAACAATGAGAAACAATTCATTTGTTTTCCTTCCACTTCTTTTTCTTAGAGACTTGTCCCTTCACCACGAACTCAGAAAGGCATTTCTATAAAGGACAAAATATTGCCTCCACTTTTTCTTAGGTGATTGGACCAGGGGTAAAAAATCTGACCAGAGCCGAGTCTGTCTATTGTTTGACCAGCAGTTTGAAGTCAGGTAGCAGAGAGAGTGAATCAGTCATGTCAGTAGAATGGTTAGCAAGGTTTTCCTGTAAAGGGCCAGATAGTAGGCATTTTGTTTTTTGGCAGCAATCTGTTCTCTGTCACAGCTACTTAACTGTTATCATAGCATGCACGCAGCCATATATGCCATTAATATTAATATATAGGAATGGAATTGGCTATTATAATAAAGTTTCATTTATATAGAGAGGTGCCAGGCAGGATTTGGCCTGTGGGCTGTAGTTCACTGAGCAATGAGTTACATCATGGTGACTGTTTGAACAGAAAGATCAACTTGCATCAGTTTGGGGCCCTCCACCTGCTGACAGTTAATCAAAGGAAGCCTATAATCAGAAAGAAAATGATAGAGGAGCAGCTTGGTGCTTTAGAACAGAGAAGAAAGGCCATCAGAGCTCTGATAGATCATGTGGAGAGTCTTAGACCCAACTTTTCTGGTCCAAATCTTATGAGGCTATTATTATTTTCTCAACTTCTTTATCTATGATATTGCCTTTTGCTGTTATTTGCTAAAACCCCTTAAGTTAGTTCTCAGTTCAGTTCATTTCAGTCGCTCATTCATGTCTGATTCTTTGCGACCCCATGAACCGCAGCACGCCAGGCCTCCCTGTCCATCACCATCTCCCAGGGTCCACCCAAACCTATGTCCATTGTGTCGGTGATGCCATCCAACCATCTCATCCCCTGTCGTCCCTTTCTCTTCCTGCCTCCAATCCCTCCCAGCATCAGGGTCTTTTCAAATGAGTCAGCTCTCCACATCAGGTGGCCAAAGTACTGGAGTTTCAACATCAGCTCCTCCAATGAACACACAGGACTGATCTCCTTTAGGATGGACTGGTTGGATCTCCTTGCAGTCCAAGGGACTCTCAAGAGTCTTCTCCAACACCACAGTTCAAAAGCATCAATTCTTCGGCACTCAGCTTTCTTTATAGTCCAACTCTCACATCCATACACGGCTACTGGAAAAACCATAGCCTTGACTAGATGGACCTTTGTTGACAAAGTAATGTCTCTGCTTTTGAATATGCTATCTAGTTTGGTCATAACTTTCCTTCCAAGGAGTAAGCGTCTTTTAATTTCCTGGCTACAATCACCATCCACAGTGATTTTGGAGCCCAGAAAAATAAGGTCTGCCACTGTTTCCTCTGTTTCCCCATCTATTTGCCATGAAGTGATGGGACCAGATGCCATGATCTTCGTTTTCTGAATGTTGACTTTCAAGTCAACTTTTTCACTCTCTTCTTTCACTTTCATCAAGAGACTCTTTACTCTTCTTCACTTTCTGCCCTAAGGGTGGTGTCATCTGCATATCTGAGGTTATTGATATTTCTCGTGGCAATCTTGATTCCAGCTTCTGCTTCCTTCAGCCCAGTATTTCGCATGATGTACTCTGCATATAAGTTAAATAAGCAGGGTGACAATATATGGCTTTGACGTACTCCTTTGCCTATTTGGAACCAGTCTGTTCCATGTCCAGTTCTAACTGTTGCTTCCTGACCTGTATACAGGTTTCTCAAGAGTCAGGTCAGGTGCTGGTATTCCCATCCCTTTCAGAATTTTCCACAGTTTATTGTGATCCACACAGTCAAAGGCTTTGGCATAGTTTTAGTAGCTTCATATTCCTATTGACCCCCAAACTCTGATAAGACAGGAATTCTACCATTTGGGTTTCTTGGTTTTGAACATCAGAACACCATCAGGTCTTTTAAGGCTACTTAGGATTCATTTTAATCAGATATGGTGGGACACATAGATGTGATAATGATTCTTAAGAAGGAGGACAAATTTTTACTTACAGGTTCCTAAAAACATCATGTCACATGGGACCCCACATAGGGAAGCACCATGGTGGGTCATAAGGCAAAGAAAGTGAAGAGAAAATGTAAACTAGAGCCTTGACTGTGGTTTTCATGAGACGGGATGGACAAGGCAGTGTACACAGGCTTAGGCTTGGTTTAAGTAATTTCAGTTGGCTTTGTGGCATTAGGGCTGTCTCTAGTCAACTGGTACCTAGTCGTGGAATGATTAGAACAGGGGCATAGGAGCCCAGAGTGCAAGGTGGTTGTTCCTATGAGCTCTGGATTGGCTGGTTTGCATATGAAAGTTGCACTCACAGATGTTCCCTGGGAGGCACAATCTCTACAGGGTCATCGAGTCCTTAAGATGTCCAGCATCAAACAAAGGAACTAGATAATATGGCTATTACATCTGGATAACTTAAAAAAGAAACCTGCTGAAAGGTTATTGGGTACCACACAGAGAAGATGGGAAGCAAACCTGCCAAAATGTTATTGGGTACCACGCAGAACAGATAGGAAGCGTGAAAGATTAGGCTGGAAAATGGGCAGGATTCCAGAGAGGCTAGGCAACTGAAAATATGGCTAAGGCCTCATCCCAGGTCAGCCTGGTCAGGAAGCAGTGCTGGGCCTTCCATGGTGTCATCTTCACTCCACATTGGCCCTGCCACTACTGATCACTTCCTCCACACTGCTCAACTCTGCTTTGTCTGCTGAAAATTGCCTTTAATTACTCCTGGGTCTTTTTGTTGCTCCTTCAAGAATCAGATTCCCTGGGAGGGCCATACTTTTATCCAGACTCAGGTCACGTGCCTATGCTCTAGCTTCCAAGGGGCCAAAAAGAGATACGGATGCTCAGTTTTTCAAACAACTCTAGTGAAAGGCCAGACTTTGCCTCTTATTGTTACCAAATGCAAGTTTGCGTGCCTGAAGCCAGTGAGGTCAAATAATACTGAAATGTTGGAGTTTGAAGAAAAGAAAGGTTTATTGCAGATCCCCACAAGGAGAGTGGGTGGCCCATGTCTCAGAAAACCTTGAACTCCCTGAAGGGTTGCAGCAAAGCATTTTTAAAGGCAATGTGAAGGAGAGGTGTGGCTGGGTGCTGCAAACCTCTTGGTGTCAGAATCCTTTGTTCTTGCTGCTGTCCACTTTGGTCAGGCCATGATGCTCCGATAAACCTCCAACAAGAAAAATGCTGTTCTCTGGTCTGCAACTTTTGATCTCTGTATGAATTGAAAAGTGTTATACCCTTAAAGGTCAGAGCTTTGAGAATGGGCTCTCCTGTATGTTTCAGGCTAATAGGCAACATTCTTAACCTGAAGCAAAAGCAATGGAACACAAAGGTTAAAGAAACGGATCCAATATGGAGTCACATTTGGTCTTCCTTATTATATTATTACGTTGGTAGTTTCTATAAACAAGAGGGTTTCTCATTTTGGGAAAGGGAATAGGGAAGTAGAGGAAAGTCAATGTGTATAACAGCTGGTCAGAGTGGATGGAAGTAGGAAGGGACTGGAATTTAGATAAATAGCCAGGAAGTTGTATCTGTATCTATGTGAAATGTCTATATCTGTATCTATACCTACCGCTATAGCTATGCCTGTATCTCCAAGCGAGGGGAGTGTTGAGCGCAATGGCAATGGAACTAGAAAGGCAGGAGGTGATTCTAGACCTTGTGCAGAATATTCACAGAGTAGGATGATGGGGGCAGCGAAGAAATAAATAAAGGAAGACTCAGAGATCTATCTGAGACTTTGATCTAAAGAAAAATTGCATTGTTAACAGAAGTGGGCTGAGTTTTCTCCATCACAGGATATCGAAGTGACAATAGCCAGGGAAGAGTAGAAAGGCAGCCCCAGAGCTAAGGTGATAAATGGGGCAAAGAAAGGGGAGGCTTGTGTCATCTAAATGGTCACGATAATGGATTCACAGAGGAGGGGGAAGCTGTGAAGTGAGGCATATAGAATTTGGAGAGGAGTCAGGAGGTCCTAGGGCATTGCAGACTGGGCTTTTGTACAAACCTAGTGAGCTCCTAAAAAAGAGGGAGAGGGGCTGGGGAATTAAATTAGGAATAGTAAGAGGTGTGAATGGGGAATCAAGAGTGAAGTGGGGAAAAAACAGAGAGCTTGAAGGTAGTACTACAGTCTCCAGTTTCAGGAAGTTTTAGGATCCAGTTCAGAAAAAGGGTCTGAGAGATTCAGCATGGCTAATCATATCTGCGCAAATGAGGCAGTGGTGTCCAGAACTCACACAAGACGTGTGGCAGAGGATTTCCCCAAACTGCTCATCCCGCCTCCCCCCATTTATCCTGTCTCCCTTCATCCCACTTCAGCTTTGACTGATGGCTAATTTAGACCTGCAAAGTGAGACTGTTAGTCACTCAGTCGGATCGGATTCTCTGCAACCCCATGGACTGTAGCCCACCAGGCTCCTCTGTCCGTGGGATTCTCCAGGCAAGAATATTGGAGTGGGTCACCATATAAACTTGCAAAAGCCCCTCACAGTTCAGGAGAAGTTGATTCATTGACTTGTGTCTTCTTTGTTCCTCTCCTTTCTTTATTGCAAGGACTCAGTAAAGTCAGGGTAGAGAGAAGCTCATGTTTTGGCTGGAAAACTAGAGCAAGGGGCTGTGTCAGGTCTTCAGGCTCAGCTCACCCAGGGAAGAGCAGCCAGGCCAAAGAGACAGCGGAACTATAAGTGTCTTCTGCTGAAAGCAGCTGTGTTTATTTATCTTTATTATAGATTACTTATTAATGTATGTATCTATTGCATTTCACATCTGGTAGGATTTCCCATTTTCCTAGGTCTGGTACTCAGTTCTTATAATGAGAAAAACATGAAGGATGAATGCTGAGTTGATTTAGGAGGAAAAACATTAGATATAAACCCTCCCTTTAAAAAAAAAAACTATTAAGATCTTGATTTATTGCAAACGTCAAAATATACCTAAGGCTTAGAGTTCCTCTCTCTCTCCTTCCTCCACTTCTAATTCTAATCAAACATGGAGGAAAATCAATAATGAACAAGTTTTATCCTTTGAGCTGCTGGAACCTGCTGAGGTCTATGTATCAGCACAAAGTACACACACACACACACACACACACACACACACACACACACACTCAGACACCTGCGCAACTCTCTCTAGCCAATTCTAGGTTCTGAAATATTTAGCTCCTCCGAGACTTAATTGTTGCTGGTCTGTTTCTTCTCCTTCCTCCCCTCCCTTAACCCTGGGTCCCAAATCCCATTCATCTTCAGCGCCACCCCCCGCCCCGCCAACAGAGTCTGATTAAATCCCACGGCAGACCCCTTCCATTCTGGCTGAGCCACTCGGAGTCAGAGGAAGCAGATGAGATGATGCAAAAGCCGAAGGAGCCTCGCGAGGCAGCTGAGCACCCAATGTGGGGAGATGGTCCTGACAAGATTGATGGGCCCTGTATCACAGCTGAAAGGCTGGAGGTGGTAAAACGGGGGCGCTGGCAGTAATTTATGGGAGCTTGCTATGACAGACTTCTCGATTGAGGATGAAAAATATGCCGTTAAAACAAAACCAAGCTCTCCGGAATGTTGTAAGCAACAGGGCTCTCCGCACAGCCCCAGCACCAAGCGGATTCCTCATCCTCGGGAAGTGGGGTGACACAGGCCCCGCTGGAAGGACCCTGCCCTATTCGTCCAGGGAAACACTGGCAGCGCAGTGATGCGGAGAAGAACCGGCCATGAGAAGCAGCTGGATGTCCCGTCCCCTCTCCTCCCCACCCCCGGAGGCCCCCCCCCCCCACCCCCGGAGCCCTCGCAGAGAGGCTCTGGACCTTGCAGCAGCATCACACACAGATAAGGATGCTCCTGGTATGATGCAGTTCCACGGGGTACCGGTTGTGCCCTGGGCTGCCGCGTGGATAAAACTGACCACAACCTGTGGATAATTTCAGGGCCTCGCTAGGGTTCTCGTTGCCTTTCTCGTAACCCACTTGGGCTCACCTCCTCTTGTTTTAAAGCAGCTTTGACACAGGGTCGGATCCCGATAGCTTGAATTTGAAAGAATTAATTGAAAAGCAAATTAAATTTACAATGAAATCTTTCTGAAAGCTCTAAAGGAGGGTCTCTTTCATAAACCACAGACACTTAAACTATTCTCTCCCCACTTAGCCATGTCTCACATAAGGTGCAGGTGACACCTGCTTTACTCCCCAAATACTAAAATCTGTCCCCAAATCCTAGACCAAACTGCTCCTATTATCATTCTTCATCCATTCACATATCCTTCCTCTCCTTCACCTACTAAAATTTTTCCCTGCTATGGTTCTTTTTTGTTTCCAGATTAAATCCAAGTAGTTACTCCACTCTTTAACCATTCTTTCTCCAAATTATATACTTTCCGTTCATTTTGAAGCAAAGAAACAGTCAATGGACTAAGGGGAAATCCTATTTATGGATACCAAGGGGAGGCGGAGTGATCAACAACAGACTTCCCTTGGGTTCAGGAAGGGTCTAGAGAAGGGGTTCAGATTTAAGGGGGCCATAAGGATGAGAGGCACTGCTGCTGCTGCTACTAAGTCGCTTCTGTCGTGTCCGACTCTGTGCGACCCCATAGACGGCAGCCCACCAGGCTTCCCCATCCCTGGGATTCTCCAGGCAAGATCACTGGAGTGGGTTGCCATTTCCTTCTCCAATGCATGAAAGTGAAAAGTGAAAGTGAAGTCATTCAGTCGTGTCCGACTCCTAGCGACCCCATGGACTGCAGCCTACCAGGCTCCTCCGTCCCTGGGATTTGCCAGGCAAGAGTACGGGAGTGGGGTGCCATTGCCTTCTCCGGAGAGGCACTGAGTAACCACAAATTAACATTTCGCTCCTGTCTTGGAGGAACACAAGAGATGCCTTACTGTGGGGGGTTGTTGTTGTTTAGTCGCTCAGTTGTGTCTGTCTTGTGACCCCATGGACTGTAGCAGGGCCTGGCTCCTCTGTCCATGGGATTTTCCAGGCAAGAATATTGGAATGGATTGCCATTTCCTGCTTCAAGGGATCTTCCCCACCCAGGGATGGAACCTGTGTCTCCTGCATTGGCAGGCGGGTTCTTTACAGCTGAGCCACCTGGGAAGCTCTTTATGGGGGTTACCTTGAATCTATCTATTCTGACTCATTTGTAAGTTTAAGGTAAATAATTTGCCACATGCAGTGCTTGATAAATGCCAAGCGCTTGCTGCTCTGCCTTCTAAGTCTTGCTTGGACCCCACTGGGCAGGAAATCGGCTGCCGCGCCCAGGGTCTGTGGGATACGCCCTGCGCCGGATTCTGCACCGCACTGAGCTTTCCTGCCCCGGGGCTTCCTTTCCCCTTCTCTGAGCCCGGCTTTGATCTCTGCTTTCCAGACAGCTCTGGCCTCTGGCAGGAGGATAGATGAGGGGAGAAACCCACGCTGCAATGCAAACGTGGGAAGAAGGTTTTTATAATAAACCTGAGATGAAAGAGGCGCATCCTGCTTTATTTGGCTTCAAACTGCTCGGCTGCCAAGCAAAAGATGGTGCCCGCACGCCTCCCCTCCACGCAGGCTCTCTCTTCAGGGCCCTGGGGCCTCCTGCACATCTCTCTTCCTTTTCTAGCTTCCTCATCACATGTCCTTGTCCCCGCCCCCTGCCCCCACCCTCCAGATGCCTAAAATGATGCGCGAAGCTTCCAGAGGACCCGCAATTCCTTGTGCTTTTTACTCACTGGCCTTTAACCGGGAGCTAGCACGGATGGAGGGAGTCCAGGTCCAGGGAAATTCCTTAGGAGAGATATCGCTAAAGCAATGGCTCCTCAGCCCCTGGACGACAGCCCTGGCCGTTCAGTGTGTGTGGTGCGTGCACTTTATTCCTGGCAGTTTGTAAGGTGCTGCTCTGCGGAGCTGTGTCCCCGTCTGTGCTTTCTGGTGGAAGAAGCATGAGTTTCAGTTCAGGAGCTCAGGTTTCCCAGAATTGTATGGATTTGTTTTAAACAGCAGTCTTCTCACTCATGTCGTGGACTCCAGTTTTTGGCTTAACATTTGTGTCCTTTCCCCCAAATTAGTATGTTGAAACCCAAACACTCAAGGTGATGGTACTAGGAGCTGAGGCCTTTGGGCAGTAACGAGGTTCACACCAGGCGGTGAGGGTGTAGCCCACAGCTGGGATTGGTGTTCTGAGAAGATGAAAAGAAGCCAGAGCTTGCTTGCTCTGCCTTGTGAGAACTCAGCAAGAAGACCACGATGGTCTGCACTCCAGGACAAGAGCTGTCACCAGGAGCCACATCAGCCCACACCTTGATCTTGGGCTTCTCTACCTCCAGAACTGTGAGAAGCAAACGTCTGTTGTTTAACACATCTGCCTGAAAGGTCGGCCAAGGTCGGGCATGTTGAGGCATGCCCGGCGTGTTGAGGCATGCCCCGGAAAAGTGCCGCAGACAAGTCCCGGAGGCGGGCCAACAACCAAGCCGTCCAATCAGGTGCCGACACGGAGCCCTTGGACACCAATCACCGCCGAGCCCGCGCTTTCTTCCTTATATGGGAGCCTGGCCCTGACTATAAAACCCTTCCCCACCCCTCATACCTCGCAGACTCCCTTCGCTTCCTTGCTCACCCGCCCCCGGGAGTTCTGCCTGAGAGCGACCGCCCAATAAAGGCCCTGATCAATGGTCCATAGGGGTGGCTCTTTCTTCCCGCGGCATTTCTTACACTGCCCAGTTTAGGGTATTTTGTTTTAGCAGCAAGAGCAGACTAAGACAGGTCCCATAGCTCCTGTGTTCGAATAGCAGCTTGGTGGCTTGCGGTGTGACTTTGGACAAGTAATTCAAGTTCTCTGTGAGTTGGTTCCCTCAGCTATAAAATGGGACTCACAGGGTTGTTGCAAGGAATGAATTACTTTATTTAAAACGTTGAGGGCCATGCCTGGAACATAAAAGTGTGATGTTGTTGTTATTATCACTCCTGGAGAATGACCAATGAAAGACATATCTTTTTAAAATTTTTTAAAATTAATTTTTATTGAGGTATGGGTGCTTTACAATGTTGTATTTAGTTTCGATTGTACAGCAGAGTGAATCAGTTATACATATACATGTATCCGCTCTGTTTTAGGTTTCCTTTCCATTTAGTCACCAAGGAGCATGAAGTCTATTGTTCTATACAGTAGGTTCTCATTAGTTGTATGTTTTATATGTAGTAGTGTGTATATGTCAATTGCAGTCTCCCAGTTCATCCTACCAGCCCTCCCCCTCTTGGTAACCATAGTTTGTCTTCTACATCTGTGTCTATATTTCTGCTTTGCAAGTAGGTTCATCTGTACCATTTTTCTAGATTTCACATATAAGCAATATTGCATGATATTTGTCTTTCTTTTCTGACTTTGTGTGACAATCTCTAGGTTCATCCATGGTGTTGCAAATGACATTATTTTGTTCCTTTTTATGGCTGACTAATATTGCACTTCCCTGGTGGCTCAGAGGGTAAAGTGTCTGTCTACAATGCAGGAGACCCGGGTTCGATCCCTGGGTTGGGAAGATCCACTGGAGAAGGAAATGGCAATCCACTCCAGTACTATTGCCTGGAAAATCCCATGAACAGAGGAGCCTGGTAGGCTACAGTCCATGGGGTCGCAAAGAGTCGGACACGACTGAGCAACTTCACTTAACATTGCACTGTATATGTACCACATTTTCCTCTGTCCTTGGACATTTAGGTTGCTTCCATGTCCTTATTGTAAACAGTGCTGCAGTGAACCCAGGGTTGTGTGCATCCTTTCAAATCATGGTTTTCTCTGCCTGTGTACCCAGGAGTGAGATTGCTGGGTAATATGAGAACTCTATTTTAGTTCTTTGAGGAGCCTCCACACTGTTCTCCATCATGGCTGTACCAATTTACATTCCCAACAGTAGGGTAGGAGGGTTCCCTTTTTCCACACCCTCTCTAGCATTTATTGTTTGCAGATTTTTTGATGATGGCCATTCTGACTGGTGCAGGTAACACTTCATTGTGCTTTTGATTTGCATTTTTCTGTTACTTAGTGATATTGAGCATCTTTTCATGTGTTTTTTGACCATCCATATATCTTCTTTGGAAAAATGTCAATTTAAGTCTGGAGCCCATTTCTTGTTTTTTTTTTAATTGATCTGCATAAGTTGTTTATATGTTTTAGAGATTAATCCCTTGTCAGTTGCTTCATTTGCAAATATCTTCTCCCATTCTGGGAATTTTCTTTTTGTTTTGTTTTTGATTTTCTTTGCTGTGAAAAGCCTTTTAAGTTTAACTAAATCCTTTTTGTTTTGGTTTTTCTTTTCATTACTCTAGGTGGTGGGTTGAAGCACCTAGGCACTGGGGTAGAGGGACAGCTGCTCTACCTGGGATATGTGGACATGTCTGTCGCCCCGGCACCCTTGGACCCTCCAGTTCTGGTGAGTCTACTGGGTTCTCTCCACACAGCAGACTTGGAAATTCTTGGCAAAACTTTTTGTGTCCATGCACCTGGATTCTTCCTGCAGTTATTTCTCCCTTGGGCCTCACATGATACCTGGCAGGGTGGCCAAAAAAAGAGGATGATAATCTCAAATCCCTCTAGTCTAGGCTATAAGACTTTTGGAAACATCGTTAGTGAGAAAGCTTATGTTTTTGTCTGCTTTCCCTGCCACATTCCTCCTTGAGATTAGAAGAGGAGGGGCTATTGACTAAAGATGGAGAAGAAAAGGGGAGGGGGGTAACAAGGGAGAAACAAAGCAAATTAATAGCTTGAAGTATTGAACAAAGCCACACGTGTGTGTATCAGGATGATTGCTGAGGGTTCTGGCAGTGGACCAAATGACTCAGGATGTCTGCTGGCAGGGCAAGGATTCTACCATTTAAACAAACCTTTCACTCAAAAAGGTGCGCAGAAATTTTGAACTGATACTTAAGAAAATATACAGATGACAAGCACTTGAAAAGATGCAGACATCATTAATTATTAGAGGAAAGCAAGTTAACATCAAATAGCTATCACTGCCCACCTTTTAAAATGGCTGAAATTAAAAAAGAATGTTTATACTAAATACTGGCAAGATGTGTAGGAATTGGAGTTCTCATACATTATTGTACTGGTGGGAATGTAAAATGGTACAACAACTTTGAAAAAGAATTATTTCTGAAAAAATTAAACACATACCTACCATATGATTCAGCCATTGCACTCCTATGTATTTTCTCAAGAGAAAAGAAATCATATGTCCATAGACAGACTTATACACAAATATTCACAGCAGCTTTGTTAGTAATTGTTCAAAACTGGAAACCCAAATGTTCATTAAGAGGTGAATGGATGAACAAACCATGGTATATTCATACAGCTGATACTATTAATACTCAACCATAAAATTGAGCTGTTTGACATGTACTTCAATATGAATAAATCTAGAAATAATTATGCACAATGAAAGAAGCCAGACATTGTATGATTCTGTTTGTGTGAAATATCCTCAGAAGACAGATTTATAGGTAGAAAATTGAGTGTTGGTCTGGGGCTGGAGATGACAATGGAGATTGATTGCAAACAGACTTGAGGGAATTTGGGAAGTTACTGGAAATGTTTTAAAACTGGATTTTGGTGATGGATGCACAACATTAAAATAAAACAACAAAAATCCCATATTAAAATAAATAAATAAATAAATAAACAAACCTTTCTCATGGTAGATGTTGAAACCAAAATTTTGTGATCAAATGTCTAAAGGCTTACATATGTAATCATACATTTCTGTCTTCTTCCTAAAGGAAACTGAGAGAAAGAGAAGCGAGGTCCCACCCAAAACACCAGCCCCCATAATTTGAATGCTGGTGAAACCTTGAAGTGCTGTAGGCAGCAGAGGCTGGGAGAAGAGGTGTATTTGGGGTCAGTGAGGGCCAGGTTGAGAGAGTCAGAGCAGTACAGAGAGGGACAAGTGTTAAGGCAATAACATCCCCATTTCAGAGAACTCTCAGAGATTCCTCTTAGAGGGGATGAGCTGGGGTCTGCCATTAGGCAAATTAAAACATTTGACTTAAAGAAAAGCTCTTTCAAAACAACTTTTTATTGAAGGATAATTGACTTACAATGCTGTGTTAATTTCTGATATACAACAAAGTGATTCCGTTTCTCTTTCAAATTCTTTTCCTTTATGGTTTATATCAGGATACCAAGTATAGTTCCTGTGCCATACAGTAGGACCTTGTTTATTCATCCTGTGTATACTGTTTGCATCTGCTAATCCCGAACTCCCGGGCTTCCCAGATGGCTCAGTGGTAAAGAATCCACCTGCCAAGCAGGAGACATTCGATCCCTGGGTCAGGAAGATCCCCTGGAGGAGGAAATGGCAACCCACTCCAGTATTCTTGCCTGAGAAATCCCATGGACAGAGGATCCTGGCAGGCTACAGTCCTTGGGGTCACCAAGAGTTGGACACAACAAATCCCAAAGCCCACATCATCCCTCCCTCACTCCCTCTCCCTTGGCAACAAGTCGGTTCTGTTTGTGAGTCTGTTTCTGTTTCATAGATAAGTTCATTTGTGTTTTGTTTTAGATTCCCATACAAGTTGTATCATGATATTTGCCTTTCTCTGTCTGACTTACTTCACTTAGTATGATAATCTCTAAGTCCATCCAGGTAGCTGCAAAGAGCATTGTTTGATTCCTTTTTATTACTAATATTCATAGTTCTCTTTATGAGTAACATGAGTGCTACTGACATGTGCCTCCTAGGGAAGGAAATTTTAAGTTTTTCTTGAAATCAAAGATGTGTGTAAGATAAACTTAAAATTTGCTTCTCTAGAAGGTATAAGTTCGGAGAAGGCAATGGCACCCCACTCCAGTACTCTTGCCTGGAAAATCCCATGGATGGAGGATCCTGGTAGGCTGCAGTCCATGGGGTTGCCAAGAGTTGGGCACGACCGAGCGACTTCATTTTCACTTTTCACTTTCATGCATTGGAGAAGGAAATGGCAAGCCACTCCAGTGATCTTGCCTGGAGAATCCCAGGGACAGGGGAGCCTGGTGGGCTGCCATCTATGGGGTCGCACAGAGTCGGACACGACTGAAGCAACTTAGCAGAAGGTATAAGTTAGTAGCACTCATTTGACAATTGAAGTTATATTCTCTAAAAACATGATAGCCAATTAGAATACCGGTTAAAATCATTTAAGTTCATAGTCTTTCCAGATAAGTGGGATTTCACTGATTCTTATTTTTTCTAGTTCTTCCCCTTCTTCCTTTTATCACTGACCTTGGTACGATAAATACTTCTTCTAACTAGTACTGTTTGAATATATTCGGTCTCTTGGACAAAAGTCATGAAGCTGAAAAACTATATCTGACCGCCCGGGCCTGAGTTCTGCAACCATGCTGACTTCTGTCCCTTTGCTGAAGGAGAAACTGTCAAAACAACGTGGTATGTGGGCAGTGGCAGCAGCTGAATTCACTTGAAAGGAGTTTAAACTCTGTTGTAATATTGGGATTTGTATGTTGTGGGAGTTGGAAGATACATGACCACTATCCTCTCTCATTGTTTTCTTTTTCCATCACTGAGCTTTCGTTCATAGTGAGTCTCAAGAATTCTGCTTCTTCCACTTATTCCAGGGCTGTTAGGATATAAGACTATTTGGCGGTAGAGAGTTAAGCTTGAAGGATGAGAGGGTTTGAAGTTGGGCCTTAGATGGAAATTATACCATGTAAATATGTATGCTTAAGGTAACCTCTGCTCTCTGTACTCTCTCTAGAGTCCTTATGAGTTTCCAGTTCACCACACAATTCACACACACTTTCAGAAAAGGCTTTGATGTGTTATTTGCATCTTAGTGTGAATTTAAGCTATTGGGGCAACTTTCCCATGAATTTTCAGCCTGATCCCCAAATGAAGAGAGAGTAGCTAAGACTCCAGTTAAGGGAATTTCAGATACAAGTGAGTGGAAATTTTATAATAAAAGGGTCTGAATAAGATACACACTCAGTTATTCACTCACTCATTAGGAACTTAAAAAATGACACCTAGACACTAACATGGAGTCAGACGTTTGATTGCCACACTGGTCTCCTGAAAAGATCTGCAGTGAAAGTCTCAAACCTCCCTTATCAGTCTGATATGCATCTTAAGAATTATACTTTTTTAATTTTTGTATTTTTTTATTTCACTACAGTTCCCTTTTTAATCAGGGTATGATTAGGGTTGATTTTGTGCTGTCTGTATTTGCCTTATACAATCAATGTAATTTTGATGTTTGCCTTGTTTTTAGTGAACTGATGATGCAGATTTTAGTGAAAATAGGTCTGATCCTCAGTGGTACTTCCAGCTCCTGGAGTCTGTAGTGGGAGGCCTTATGATTTCCGCTGGGATTTTCAATTACCTATTGAATCTGAGCAGTGGTTGGTACTTTATTTCTCCTGGCAGAACAGGGACCCCCAGAATAGACAAAATTACTGAATGAGCACCCTCAGGACACATTAGAAGATATTTGCATTTTATATTAATGCCTCCCACTGCTTATTCTGGGATATGAGTTGTTATTTTAATAGGTACACAAGGAGCTTGGAAGGGATCAGAAGTACACTGGAATGGAATGTGGAACTTGAACTATAAAATCATGAAGACAGAGACATAGAAGGCTGCATGAGGATGGAGGCAGAAGCTGCAAGCTGAGGAAAGTCAGGAACTGCCAGAAGCTAGAAGAGGTGAGGTAGGATGCTGTCCTGGTCACACCTTGTTTTTTGCACGTCCAGCCTCTGGAAATATGAAAATAAGTGTCTGTTGTTTTAAGCCTCCTATTTAGTGGTGCTTTGTGACAGCAGCTCTCGGAAGCTAATACACCTGGTATTACCAGAAGCCCTTCAACAAAAGGTCTTCAGTGGAAAACTACACTGCATAAAGTATCATCCAGGGGAGCTTTTTGGGCAGGTGACAAGATGCACAGTAAAGCATACAGCTTTAGAAGGACACATCAGAACGCACCAACTCAGATCTTCCTGTGCTCACCTGTCTCCAGCAACTTGTTCTAAGACAGTTGACATTGCAGTGACCAGCCAACTTCATGTGAGGACAATCCCGAGGGTCTCCCCTTTTACTTCTTGCCGAGAGGCTCGATTGTTGCTGAGGCTTGAAATGTCAAGGGACTAAGTGTTCACCATATACTACCTGGAAGTATAGGTGAAGTAAAACACCAAGGGGCCAACCTTTGCCCAAAGAGATAAACACTCTTTGCGACCCCATGGCCTACAGCCTGCCAGGCTCCTCTGTCCATGAAATTCTCCAGGCCAGACTACTGGAGTGGGTAACCATTCCCTTCTCCAGGAATCTTCCCAACCCAGGGATCATACCAGATCTCCCTCACTGCAGGCAAATTCTTTACCAACTGAGCCACCAGGGAAGCCCAAGAGAGATAAAGAAGAGCACACATATTCAGCCTTTCCCCCCACCCCAAAGCAGACTCTCCTGAGATACAGAGTTCGTTCAGCCTCTCAGCAAAAGATCGCACTGGAATTCAATGATTGGATGATACTGATATCATGCAGAGGTCAGCTTGGTATTACACCTTCACGTTGCTTTCCTTCCTGACTTAATCTCCTAAATCCTCACTCTTCCTCCCCTGGATTGAGTCTCCTGATGAAGCAATAGAAAGACCTTTGCCTCAGATCCTGCTTTCGGAAGAACCCAAGTGGACCAGTTGATCTAAATCTCTGCAAATGTATTAATCAAAATGCTTTCAGTTACAAGCGGGAAAAAACACAACTGAAAATATCTTAGGACATTTATAATCTTACACACTAAGAAGAGTGGGCTTCAGTCTTGTGTCATCCAGGTATGAAAATACTGTGGGTTCTGCTTACTTTTGCCTCTTGGCTTCCTTTTTACAAATAGTCTCAGAGACACATTCCTCCAGCTTAAAATTCTCAGCAGATACAGGGATTTCTTTTTTGAAAGCCTCTACATTCATCCAGAGAGGCATGTATATTCATCGTGAGGCAGGTACTATCCCTGGGAACAGACACTTTTGGTAGGAAATCAACCCTATAATTATCATTCTCTCCGGGAATTTGTGAAATGGGGCAGGGAATGTCCTGTAAAGGAAATATGGGTGTAGAAGAGGCAAAAGCCAGTGATTACATGGAAAAAGTTGTCTTTACAATTACGGGGTTCAGGTTGCACCCATAGATCATAAACTCTCTGTTTTCCAAGACTCTAGAGCTGAAGATAATCAATTATTTCCTAAACCACACATTTTTTCCTAAACACCATCTTTTTATTGCTTTTACTATATGAGGCATCCTAAAATCTTCCTAGTCAAATTGTGGTCCAGAGACCAGTACCGTGGGCATCACCTGGGAGCTTGTTAGAAATGCCCAATCTCAGACCTCCTGTCAGGCTCACTTAATCCAAATCTGCATTTTAACAAGATCCCCCATTGATTTGTACGCAGATTAAAATTTGAGAAACAGTGTCCAAATGTCCTGTGTGAAGACAGACTGAATCCCTGACACATAAGATGGGAAAGGAGCCATTAGGTCTGACAAGGTTTAACATGGGAATGATAAATTTGTCTGTGGGATAAGATACTGTCATATTTCTTTAATTAATCCCAAAGCTGATGGTCAAATAAGTTATTCATTTCTTAGAAAAGCATCTGGCATTTTCCAAAGAAGAATTTATTTACACAGCCAAGATTATAAATCCCACACCTACACTCTTTCACAGACATCATATGGTAGCATGATTTTTTTTTTTTTAATGTGCAAAATATAAAGGCAGATCCTACAAAGTAAAACTATGGTTACTCATTGTGTTGACCAGTAGGTGCTGAAGGGAATGGCGGCCCAGTGGTAGACTATCGGCCTGCCAGTGCAGAAGACACGAGAGACACGTGTTCGATCTCTCAGTTGGGAAGATCCCCTGGAGAGGGAGATGGCGAGCCACTCCAGTATTCTTGCCTGGGAGATTCCAAGGACAGGGGAACCTGGCAGACTAGAGTCCGTGGGGTCACAGAGAGTCAGACATGACCCAGCCACTGAACACAGCACAGCACACCATGCAAACTAGCCAAGACATTTGCCTGAAACATTATTTCCATACAGTTTGGAAGTTATAGGAAGGTGTGTGTTGAAGCACCACCTGTAAGTCTTGTAATGTGTTCTTTGTGGAAATACTATTCTCACAAAACTGTGTTCATGGCAACAAAGTCAAAGTCCACAGAAAAACTACCACCTTTAGCAAGGAAATATTATCCCTCTCTTTGATGTCAGAGGAAAATGCACATGGGTCAGCGAAGGGTTATATGGCTGGAGAAGTATGAAATGCTGAAACTTGGGCATTAACATTCAAAGGCAATAATGGGAATCCACATTTCATATTATCATCTGTCTTTATATTGTCTTTCATAGTCATCCACCGTATTTGAATCTAGCTCACAACACATCATGAGACAGAAATACATTTCCTTTGCAGGTGACAACTTTTTCAAGTCATTACTTGAACATGCTAGTGCCTGGGGTTTAAGAGAACCCTGTGAGAAATCAGAGCCAATCGTATAGTTGTTGTAGTGGGTTGACTGGTGACCCCCCATCTCTGCCCCACCCCCCAAAAAAGATAGGTCTATCTGGAACCTATGAATGACATCTTATTTAGAAAAAAGGATCTTTGCAGATGCAATTAAGTAATTAACTTAAGGATCTTCAGATGAGATCATCTTGGCTTAGAGCAGATCCTAAGTCCAGTGACCTTACAGGAGAAAAAAAGAAAACACAAACAACGGAGAAGAAATACAAGTGAAGATGAACGCATGTTGGAAATACGCTGCCACAGCCAAGAAACACCAGCAGCCTCCACAAGCTGGAAAAGGCAACTTCGGATTCTCTCCCAGAACATCCAGAGGGAGAGCATTCCTGCCAATATTCCATTTCAAGCTTTTAGCCTCCAGAAATATGAGAATAAATTTTGTTGTCTTAAGCCACCCAGTTTGTGGTAGTTTATTATGACAGTCCTAGGAAACAGACACCCTCACTTCAGGTACTCTGTCTTTCTTCTAACTGTTCTTCTAATCTTATAAAATACGCTTTTATAGATGGGCTTTGAATATATCAGCTGCAAGCCACCCAAGGTTTTCTTTGCCTGGTGATGGAGATGGGGAGGCTTGTTGCTGGGAAGAGATACTAATGAGTGGCCATATATAAGGCATGAAGTTTAAATCACTTTTCCAGGATACACGATACTTCATCCATATGCACTCTGTAAGTTTGCTTGTGACCAAGGCATGGGCAATAGAGGGAATGAAGGTGGCCACAGAAATAGGTATATATAGCATTAAACTAGGCTCAGAGCTTTGTTTTCACCCTGATCCATTTCAAAGTGAATCAGCCAGAGATCACAATTTTTATTTTAGTCAGTTGGTGTTAAATCCCTGTCAGGCTTATTCCTAGAAGTGCATCAGGGTACAAACAATTCATTCTGTGGTTCGGAGTAAAGAGAGACTTGAGTCTGGCAGAGGACAAGTAAGTGGGAAGCTGTTATGAATTGAGGAGAAAACTACATATGTGGTTATTCTCAGGAAAATAACTGACAGTCATAAGCCAAGCTCAATGCAGGGAAGCACTCAGAAAACTCAGTCTAGTTCTGGACTTGGCATTTGGGGCAGTTACTGCAGGTGCAGAGATTATTAGGATGTGCAGATACATATCCCAATTGTCTGATAGTTTGTTTCAACTGTTGTGATGGAAAAGAGCGGGGGCGGTGGGGAGGAGTGTTACCCTTCTCCATTTCCTCTCATACCTGCTAATGGGCATTCCCTTTGCTTACCCCTGAAATATAGACACCAGATTGCAAAACCAGAATCAGATCCCAGTTAGCTCCCTGAGAACCATGATCATTTGCTTTAAAACCTGTAAGCACCAACGAAAGTCAGTGAAGCCCTCAACAACAAATGCAGAAGGCAAACTTCACTGGGAGACCCCAGGAGAGACAGTAATCCACCATTACACATCAAATCCTGCACTGGCTCCATCCTTAAATCTGTGACGGCCTCAAATCTGTGTGTCTTTAAAAGAAAGGTCATTGATATACCCATTGAGTGTGAAACAGGAGACAGTGCATTAGGAAAATCCCTGCGTGTCTGCATGTGGAAACAAGTGAGAGGGAGCCAGGGGGAGAGTGAGGACCAACGATCTCAGACTGAACTTGGGTGAAAGAAATCTCCCAACAGAGGGTGTTGTAAACCCATCAGGAAGAGTTCTCCAGAGTTCAGTCCCCAAAGGAAAATTCTCACTTGATTTTGTAGCTGTTGGCAGTTAGAAGAACTGTGGAGAGTTGAACAATGGCCTTTCAGAAGATACCCGCATCAAATGCCAGGAACCTGTAATGATATATAGGGCACATGATGTGATTAAGTTGTAGATCTAGAGAGGATGAGCTATGTGGATTATCTCTGTGTATGTATTCATGTGTGCTCAGTTATATCCAGCTCTCTGTGACCCCATGGACTGTACCCCACCAGGCTCCTCTGTCCATGGGATTTTCCAGGCAAGAATACTGGAGTGGATTGTCATTTCCTCTTCCAGGTGATCGTCCTGACCCAGAGACTGAATCTGTGTCTCCAGCAACTCCTGCACTGGCACACAGATTCTTTACCACTGAGCCACCTGGGGAACCTCAGTTCAGTTCAGTTGCTCCGTCATGTCCGACTCTTTGCGACCCCATGGACAGTAGCACACCAGGCCTCCCTGTCCATCACCAGCTCCCAGAGTTTACTCAAACTCATGTCCATTGAGTCGGTGATGCCATCCAACCATCTCATCCTCTGTCGTCCCCTTCTCCTCCTGCCTTCAATCTTTCCCAGCATCAGGGTCTTTTCAAATGAGTCAGCTCTTCACATGAGGTGGCCAAAGTACTGGAGCTTCAGCTTTAACATCAGTCCCTCCAATGACTATTGAGGACTGATCTCCTTCAGGATGGACTGGTTAGATCTCCTTGTAGTTCAAGGAACTCTCAAGAGTCTTCTCCAACACCACAGTTTGAAAGCATCAATTCTTCGGCTCTCAGCTTTCTTTATAGTCCAACTCTCACACCCATGCACGACTACTGGAAAAACCATAGCCTTGACCAGATGGACCTTTGTTAACAAAGTAATGTCTCTGCTTTTTAATATACTATCTAGGTTGGTCATAACTTTCCTTCCAAGGAGTAAGTGTTTTTTAATTTCATGGCTGCAGTCACCATCTGCAGTGATTTTGGAGCCCAGAAAAATAAAGTCTGCCACTGTTTCCACTGTTTCCCATGAAATGATGGGACCTGCTGGGGCCTAAATGCAATAACATGTATCTTCATAAGATACATGAGGAATTTTCAGGGAGGCAGAGAAGAAGGCAAACATAAAGATGGAGAGATGTGGCCACAAGCCGAGGAACCCCAATAGCCACAGGAACCTGGAAGAGGCAAGAGAGGAATCGCCCCTAAAGCCGCTGGAGGGAGCACAACTCTGTTACCACCTTGCTTTCAGACTTCTGGCCTCCAGACCTGTGAAAGAATGCTTTTTTTTTTTTTTTTGGTTTTAAGCTGACCAGTTTGTGTCATTTGTGATGGCTGCCCTAGGAAACTAAAACAAAAACTAACATCCACAATCCTTGAGGGCCAATTGACTGCCCTTCCATTCACACCCTGAGGAACAGATATTTGTCTAAAGCATTTTAGATTAAGTAATAATAACATCCTAGGCTTTGAAGAATCATTTATCAGAGCTAATATATTTTTAGGTTTCACCAACATAATTTTCCCCCCAAGAACTATAAGTCTAGGTTTCTATTAGGAAGAAAAATGTTGATGGTAACAGATTTTTGATCCTGACTTGTGTATGGTATTTACACAAGGTATTAAGTTCTGTATTATTTACTGTCATTTCAAACACAGAGACAAATGTCAGAAGAGAAGATAGAGACCAATATGAATTCCTTATGAAGAAAAGAAGTGACAGAGAAAGAATGAGAGAGAAAGAAAATGGCACTCACATATCAGGAATAGAGTTTAGATCTGTGGTCGATGCCTTATGAAGCTTGTGAACTGTAAATAACAACTTCATCATTCCCACCCAGGAAATACAGTTCTCCTGGGGGAAGTACTGAGGGACAGCAACAGCCATTAGTGTAGAATCAGCTATGATTTACCTCTGATATTACCCACATAGCAATCTGCACTAAGCAAAAGGCTTCTTTTCCAACAGCCCCAAAGGATGTTCAGAGGTCAAAACTGGAGTTTTCTAAGATCAAAGTTGTTGGAGGAAAAAGTTCCACAAAAGCAGTAAGTTCTTCATACCTCTACAGATTTCAAGAATAAAATTAAACTTTACATTCCATGATAGGAGTAATTTGAAAATCACCATCTTGTGCCTCAGATTGATTTAAACAAACTGGCTCCATTGCCCTGGAAGCTTCCTCAAATTGTTCAGTGGGACGAAATATATAATAGGCTGGAAGCCAGGATGGGCTGTTATGTGCAGGCGAGAACTTGAGCAATCTACTCGCAATGATAAGACAGCCACACTCATATGCTTGGGCTCCTGTTATAAACAGTAGGTGTGAAGCCGTGTTCCTAAAAAGGAATCAAAAGTAGGTTGAAAATAATATAGCACTCCTTGGCTTTCTTTTTTTATGTTTGTATTGAAATATAGTTGATTTACAGTGTGGTATTAGTGATTCAGTTATTGTTCTATTGTTCAGTCGCTAAATCACATTCAACTCTTTGTGATCCCATGAACTGCAGCACGCCAGGTTCCCTGCCCTTCACTGGACCCAAAAGTTTGCTCAGATTCATGTCCATTGAGTCAGTGATGCCATCCATCCATCTCATCCTGTCACCCACTTCTCCTCCTGCCCTAAATCTTCCCCAGCATCAGAGTCTTTTCATATATATATATACTCTTTTATAAGTTGTTATAAGTTATAAGTTTAATAAGATATTATAAGATATTGGGTATAGTTCCCTGTGTTATATAGTAGGTCCTTGTTGATAATCTATCTTATATATGAAAAGTCAAAGTGTTGCTCAGTCGTGTCCGACTCTTTGCAACCCCATGGACTGTAGCCTGCCAGGCTCCTCCGTCCATGGGATTCTCCAGGCAAGAATACTGGAGTGGGTTGGCCTTCTCCAGCGGATCTTCCTGACCTAGAGACTGAACCCAGGTCTCCTGCGTTGCACGCAGATTCTCTACCATGAGCCACCATACAGTAGTGTTTATATTTCAATCCCAAACTCCTAATTTATCCCTCCTCGCCTTTCCCCTTCAGCAGCCAGAAGTTTGTTTTCTATACCTATGAGTCTGCTTCTGTTTTGTAAATAAGGTCATTTGTATCAATATTTTAGATTCCACTCAATACATAAGTGAGATCGTATATTTGTTTTTCTCTGTCTGGCTTACTTCACTTAGTATGATAATCTCTAGGTCTATCCATGTTTCTGCAAATGGCATTATTTCATTCTTTTCATGGCTAAGTAATACATACATACACACACACACACACACACACAAACGCACACACACACATCATATCTTTATCCATTCATCTATTGACGGACATTTAGGTTGCTGGCTTTCTTTTAAGTCAGTCTTTGATCCAGATTTTCTGGAAATCTGTGTTTATGTGGGTTAACAATGAGAGTGCTAACTATAAGGAAGAATGTATTTTCTCAGCCTACTGATAATGATAATAAATAGTATCTCTATTAGGTGACTTTGGGGACTAATGTATATTTAGTTTTTACTCTGTTTACAAGGTTGAGCTTCTGTCTATTCATAATCTGGAGAAATTCACATAACCAGTGTGAAGAGAGCTCTTGATATGTCATGTACTTGGCTATTTTTAAATACATATATTATGGCCTTTAACTCTCGAAACATTTGGTGAATCAGCTGTCAGCATCCCTGTTTTACATGTGAGTGATCTAAACTTCAACATGTAATTCAGAAATTTTAAGTGAGAGAACCAAGGTTTACAATCTAGAAATACATACCTCATCAATGGTTTATACCAAATGGCTTCTATCATCCATTTTAACGTTGCAAACATATTTTTAAGACCAGGTGAGAACAAACATCAAAATGGTTCTAACCATATAACATAATAGGAGGTCTTACACACCCATATTATTACTCTTTAAAAAACCCATAATAAGTCCTCTGTGAAGACAGATATAGTTGCTACCCTGACATTAATAGTCTGTGTTTGGTTGTAATATATGTTCCAATTGTCTGTTCCCCTTCCTATAAGAGGATATCAGATTCCCTCCAATTGTCACATAACTTGTAATATCGCTCTGTGTTAGAAACGTAGTTCTCCAGTCTATGGACTTTCTGTAGCCAATGACATTTGAGTAGAAGTTTTAAGAGTGATATCCTACCGCCAATACTCATACTCTTTCCCTTGTCAGGAAAGGAATGGTTCAGATAGGAACTTCTGCCTTCTCCCAGATCTTGAAGTGAGAAGGCCCATTAGGCAAATGACCAAAATAGGAAGAACACATGGGATCCAGGAAAATGGGAAATCCGGTTCAAAGAGAAGCAGATGAAACAACGAGCATAATTACACAGAGAAATGTCAAGATGACAGCTGTATGTCAATTACATAAGGGCATATAAGAAAACTCCAGGAGAGATTTCTTCAAAAATATGAAACTGATAGGATACCTAAAATGTTGAACATGTATAAAGCTTTACTACTAGATGAGAGGCTCAGGATCATTTTTAATTAAAAAAAAAAAAAGGAAGCTAAGCAAAAGGGTGGGAAAAGATAATTATTAACTCTAGGAAAGGAAAACATGGTGTGAAGGAAAAGAAAATTAATCATGGTTCAGCTATAGAGAATGTTTACCCAGTCATAATGCAAACACTGAATACTGTACCCAGAATTATAATACAAGTGTATTGGGAAAATGTGTGACCTGGAAGGTTATTTTGTATTTATGTACTTGGGGTGAGGAGGTGGTAAAAGAGAGCTAATCTTTCATAGAGGGGAGTTAATGGATAATATCTATAGCCAAAAAATTAAGCCGGAATATATACATGTTTTCTAGAGATGTGTAAGTAAATTCAGAGAACATCAGTTGAAGAGTTGAAAGTTGCTGCTTTAGGGGGATTGACAAAAGGGGAAGGCAGAATACAGTTTTTTGTAACAAACCTTGTAGAAAGAAACTAGGTAGAATCCTTGAAATGCACGCATGTATAATTTGATGTAAAATAAACACTATTTAAATAAATATCCATTTTCAAGTGAGAGGGGTATAATTTAGAAGTTGGTATCAAGTAGTTCAGGAAAAAGCAGAAATGTTCCCCTGCCTGGTTGTATTTTTCTAAGTTAAAAATCACATTTTCAGACCTGCAAGTTACCTGCTAATTTCTACCTTTCATTTGATCTCAAGCCTCAGTGTTAAGTTTCTGGACGTTTTCTTCCTTAGTTTTTTCAGAGAAGAGCAAAAAATGTCTACAGTGAAAATCCAAAGCAGAAGCAAGTAAACAGAAAAATCTCACAAATCAGACTGAAAATACAGCATCTATTAGCCTCCTGAGGCTCTGTATCAAAACACAGAATCTTGGAACCTGATCGGATTTGGAAATCCAGAACCCCTGATGTTTCTTCTCTTTCTTTAGTTTCTTTTTTCTCATTGCTTCTCGTGTGCTGCCAACCAGCAGGGGCCGGGAAGCTGGTACGTCCCTCCTGCCCAGATATTCACTCCATTGCTGGGGTGCATACTGAATGACCAATTAAAAATCAGCATTCTCGGAATTATTTCTGACTCCCGGGAGCAGGGTTCCCTCTGGAGTTGGCATGAGTGTGTATGAATGTGCAAGGGAGCTTGCTGAAATGCAGCTGACAGGATTTGCGTCAGACCTTTGTGTGTCTATGCCTGTATCAACCTCTTGTTAAAATACTTCTTTGAAAAGCCAGTCCTCAGTTACCAAGCCTTGCAAATCCCCCAGAGAAAGATTATCACTTAGATAAGCGGCAGTATGTTAAATGACTCCATCTGCAAATAGATTAAACACACACACACACACATACATACACACATCAACCAGAACAACAAATCCACACAGAATAAGAAAACTTCACATCTTCTTCCAGTGACTTATAAGGTTGTCTTAAAATAAGGGTTTTCAAAAAAGACACAATGGAAGAGACCGGGAGTAAGAAATTCTTGCTCAGTCACCCTTATGAAAAGTCTGTAGACTGAAATGGAAAATCTATATTATAATCTCCTTTATGAAAATGGCTCCATCTATAAAGTAAGTGTTCTATTATTCCTTTTTAATTTCTAGCACTTCTTCTCTTAGAGAACATCCGACATGAAAAACTTCTGTAATTAGATTTCACAGAAACATGAGATAATAAGTTTCGAGCTGGTAGGAAGCTCTGGGATAATTTAAAACATAAGGGATGAACCTCTGCAATGAAGAGATGATAAGGCAGAAGCTCTGAGAAAGCAGGTTCATGTGGCTGGTTAGTTAAGGCTTCCTGATTTCTAGTCCACTCATGTGGCTGATAATGTAAAAAACGTTCAGAATGAAAGGCCATTTGATGGTGTTGGACTGTGCCTCTCAAACCTGCACACCTGGTGGTTGCCCAGATATGAGATGAATAAAAAGCCTGGAAACTGACAGAAACGGGAGAATCTTACACATCTGGGGCAAAAGGTCACCATGTACAGGAGATGGCAGATAGGACACGGCAGCGTTCTTCTCCACTTGGGGGAAAAAGCTGGCTACTGTTTACATGGGAATTGACATGAGGGTGCCTCATCAGTTACCAGGGAAACCAGAAGCTGGGACAGGGAGCAAGCATGTAGGTAGTTACTAATTATGCCCTAAAATTAAGAGGAAGCAGGGACTAGCCAAGCAGGGCATGTACAGAGAGCAAGAGAGCAGCCATCTTGAATGGCCTGGCCATACAGGCAGAAATAGGATGAATGCCAGAAAGCAGAATGACCTCCAGTTTTCAGATAGCAATTATTATTTTTTTTTTAACCTTGAGTACAGGTAACATTTATAAATAAAGAGGGGATTAGGTGTCAAGAATCTATGCTTTTGAATTGTGATGCTGTTGAAGACTCTTGAGAATCCCTTGGACTACAAGGAGATCAAACCAGTCGATCCTAAAGGAAATCAACTCTGAATATTTGTTGGAAGGATTGATGCTGAAGCTGAAGCTCCAATACTTTGGCCCCCTGATGCAAAGAGCCGACTCATTGAAAAGACCCTGATGCTGGGAAAGACTGAAGGCAAAAGGAGAATAGGGCAACAGAGGATGAGATGGTTAGTGGACATGAATTTGAGCAAACCCTGGAAATAGTGGAGGACAGGCCAACCTGGTGTGCTGCAGTCCATGGGGTCTCAGAGGCCTGGACTCGACTTAGTGACTGAACAACATCAACGGTGTAAAAAGTCTGCAGACTCTGCCCAAAGAGAGAGCCAAGCTTCTGCCCACGTTTGCCTTATATTGAAAAGCGCTACTTACAGGACCTTTGTTGACTGTTCTTTGAAGCTAGCAAGAAAAGAGGTGAGGGGAAAACTTGAACACATAACCTGAATTGAATCACGGATCCGCTGACACACATCCAGCCCAAGGGTCCCTCACTTGCAGCTCTTCTTAGGTAACTGCCCAGTAGCGAAACTGAAAGAAATATAAAGGAAGCTTATTCCTAGAGACCATTTTCCTGGCTTTCAAGGCCTTTTTTCCAACGATTTTCCTCTTTTTCTCACCCATCTTATTAAGTGAAATATGATGAAAGTTTAGGAATTTAAAATCCACAAGTATCTTTACAACTGAGCAAAATAATCTTGGAGCATGGATTGTGTTCTGGGTAGGGACACACATTCACGTTCAAACAGTTATCCATTAAACCTATATGAGTCACCAATCTCTTCCCATCCTTTTCTGTTTGACTCCATTTTATAATCTCAGATTCATCTCATAGCCCCTTTCTTGGCAAATTACTGCAATGCATTCACTTCTGAGGAACCTCAGTAATTACAGTATCTATATTTCCAGAGAGCATAGCCCCAGTGAGTGCACTGAGAAAATCAGCTGGATCCAGGCAGAGGCCACCTATGATGATTGTCCTGTGGCTGGAACTAGTTTCATGAGCTGCCAATGTCCAAAGCTATTTATAAGAACATAATGGAGGAAGTATCATCTCAAAACCACACTAGCCAGGAAACAAATTCTAGGAAAACCAGCTATGTTGAGATAGGATAAAAACTGAAAAAAAAAAAAAGAGAGAGAGAGAAAGAAAGCATCTAATAGGTTTGCTTCTCTTTTGTGCCAGCTGTTCTCCCTGGAGAATCCCCTGTGCCAACATAGTCTGCAGGAATGTTCCCTAGGCTTCTCTTACTGGGTTAGTCAAAAAGGAAAGCCTGGGCACCACTGCCAGTGCTTGCCACCCATTTGTCAACACAGCGTCCTATGAACAAAGAGGGTATGAGATATGAAGGTCATCTTCAACCTTTGCCCAAAGGGAGAGTGAGATTGCACTCCTCTTCTATTCTGCTTGGAAGTCTCTTTCTCTCTCGGTTCCTTTGTACCTTGGAGACCTGCAGTCCTTCTGCCTTGGAGTCTCTCACCATTCATCCACTTTAGACAAAAATCTATTGTTTATACCAACCATCAAGCCCAGTGACTTTTGTAGTTCGCAAATGCTTACCTGAATTAGGTTTATTTGTCCTGGGATGCAACTCTGCTTCCATCACTCAACTGAGCCTTCAATTCAGGGTCAGTACATTCTGCAAAGAGATGAAACACACACAGTTCCTGGAAGGTGACCCCATGCTTCTGTACCGTTGCTCTTTACCAGTGTTCTTTATTACATTCCCCTCAGGAGGAGCACTGGGTCCCGTCAATGATCACAAACCCCTCCAGCCACACTGGAGTTGTAGTTACATGTCCTCGTCACCAGGTAGTTATGTCTCTAAAAATAGTATAATCATTAACATCTCCCCAACTTAATTACAGTTCAATTCCCAGGTAATCTATTACATTGGACACATACTCAAATCCAAAGTGATTTCTATGGTAGACTTAGGTCAAGGTCCTCCTCTCAATGTCCTTTTCTCCTCCTTTTCTTTAACACGACAGGTGACACTTTTCCATGCGCTTAGTCTCTCAGTCGTGTCCGACTCTTTGCCACCCCTGCCAGGCTCCACTGTCCATGGGATTCTCCAGGCAAGAATACTGGAGTGGGTTGCCATGCCCTCCTCCAGGCGGTCTTCCCAACCCAGGGATCGAACCCAGGCCTTCCACTTTCAGGTAGCTTCTTTACTGTCTGAGCCATCCCCATTCATGTTTATTTCAAAAATGTTAGTTCTCTGGAAAGATGTAGATAGATGCATAAACCAAAGTCCATGCGTCCTTTCTTACTGAATCACAACCCTTCACCTAATCTTATATCTTGGTCACTCACTTCCCTGCTTCCTTGGACAGTTAATGATAGAGGAGGATAGGCAGGGTGCTTTTAATAAGTCAGGAATGGGCTTTATTTAAAACTCTGATCCACGCCTTTGCATTTTGGGGTCTTTTGAATAAAAATAGGTAGCCTAATTTGCACACTCTTTGAATGCTTTCTCCCTGTGTGTCTCAGCTCTTCCTTGGCATTCTGCTGAACACGCACCTTGGGAAGAATTCCAGGCTTCCTTGGCATGATTTTGATGAATAGGAACCTGTGAGGCTTAATAAGAGGCACCAAAACGGACAGGCACCTAAGGGGAGAAGCAGGTCTGTGTTGATGGATGTCTTTCCCAGGGGACTTGGGGCCCTGCTGAGATGCAGTTTTTTTTTTTTTTTTTCAGCAAGTGGTAAAATGGAAAGATAATTCAACACAGCACATGCAAGGCAGAATGTGCAGTGTATTTTCTCAGCAGAAGGAATCAGATAAGCAGCTGCTTCATGGGGTGCCGAGGGGACAAACAGCAGAGAAGAAATGAAGCAGCCCAGAAAAGTCTGCATGGACTGGAAACACAAAAATCACCCTCATTGAATCAAGTGATGGTTCAAAGCGAGCTTATCTACTCATTGATTATTGTACTAAACTAGGGGGTTTCCGTTTATTCTGTTTAAAAAAAAATCAGAGCTTTCCTAATCTTTATGATCAGAGAAAGCAAAAGCTGCAAGATACTATAACAGCTGTTTTTTTAAAAATAATTTTATTTATTTATTTGTTTTCATTTATTTTTGGCTGTGCTGCATCTTCACTGCTGGGCAGGCTTTTTTCTCTAGTTGCAGTGAGCAGGGGCTATTCTGTCCTTAATGGAGGATAAAATTTAAATGCAGGAAGCATTCAATCAAAAGCTATATTCATGTCAAGTAGCATTAGAACCCATAGGCATCAACTTTATTTTCCTGAGTTCAAGAACTTTGATAATCATAAGCTAAAAGAAAGTGAGAATTTTTAGGAAGACAGAGCCAAAGGAAGATTATTGAAGTTGTTGCCTTTTTTTCTTTTTTTTTTTTGGTATTATTTGTTTCTTGGGAGATTGACCACATTCATAAACAGAGAGAATTGGGCCAGTAAGAAGGGGAGATGGAACATGAAGGGGAGAGAGCGCAGCTGATACAGCCAGGTCTGGGAAGTTAGAACTCCCAGACATGATGAAAGGGGCCATCAGGCTTGCAGAGAAGCAGGGGCACCCCTTAGTGAAACATAAGGGAACTCGTATGAAAGGGGTCCTGACAGATGAACTAACGGTGAATACTGAGAAAAGCTGAAAGAGTTACTCCTGATATAATTTCACCCTATCCTTGCCTGCGTAGTTATCTGCTGAAACAAAGAACGGTAGAAATAGGAAACGTAGGAAGAAGAGAAAGAATTTTTAAAAGCCTTGTGATCAAGAGAAGAAAAATTGACTAGGAAGAAGGAAAACAGTTACTGAGTTGTGTCCTGTGGTTCTCAAACTTGGCACGTGTCAGAATCATGCAGAATGTGTGTGAAAACTCTTTGACGGATCCACCCCCAAGAGATTCTATAGAGCAGTGCTAGGATTTCTAAGTGCTCCCAGCTGATACTGATGCTGACATTCTAGGAACCACATTTTGAGAACCACTGTTGTTTTTTTTTTTTAAGACGGGAGTATGAAAAGAAAGTATTTAAGCCCAAAAAATTTCTCTGCAGAGTTCTTTATAAGGATGTAACTTTAGTAGATTAATTTAGAGGGCAAAACTTCATATTTATGTTTTGTTTTACATGTTTTCAGGATTCCATGCCTTTGTTCAGGCTCTTTCCTTGGTCTGGGATGCCCTTTCCTCTGTAACTGATTTTGAGTCTATGCATCCTTCGTAGACCTCCTCAAGTTTACCTTTCCAGGAAATAGTTTTTCCGCATCTCTCTTTGGAATTATCTAAGCGCTCACCTCATGTGAAGAGTTGACTCATTGGAAAAGACTCTGATGCTGGGAGGGATTGGGGGCAGGAGAAGGGGACGACAGAGGATGAGATGGCTGGATGGCATCACTGACTCGATGGACGTGAGTTTGAGTGAACTCCGGGAGTTGGTGATGGACAGGGAGGCCTGGCGTGCTGCGATTCATGGGGTCGCAAAGAGTCAAACACGACTGAGCGACTGAACTGAACTGAAACGAACTGAGCCACTGCTTTTTATGAGGTCTTCCCTGGTGGCTCAGACAGTAGGGAATCCACCTGCAATGCCGGAGACTTGGATTTGATCCCTGGGTCAGGAAGATCCCCTGGAGGAGGGCATGGCAACCCACTCCAGTTTTCTTGCCTGGAGAAACCCCATGAACAGAGGAGCCTGGAGGGCCACAGTCCATAGGAGTGCAAAGAATCTGACCTGACTGAGTGACTAAGCACAGCACAGCTTTTTATGAGTACATCATATAATTTACGTGCATCCAAATGTCATTTGGTGAAATATTTATTGCTTGGCCAGATGTCTGGATCTCCAGACCCCTAAACTGTAAGCTCTTGGAGGACAGAAATTATTCTATCTTTCCCCCTTTCTTGCAATTTTAAGCACAATGTCTGAAAGAGAGTTGCCCAGTATTATTCCTGAGACTGAAAAATAGGGTTGCTCCCCTAAAGACTCTGGAATACCCAGCAGCATAGGCGGGGAACATTAAATCAGAGAACATCAGAACACACTGTTGCTTTAAATGATTTGCCTTTTCCCCCTTGACAGCAGCTCTTATTAAAATAACATTAGCTAAAAATATTTCTGTGCCAAAAGTAATTATGATAATGTTTCTCTGCGTTTATATAGTTCATTTTATTCTAAAAAATGCATAGTACACAGACCTCAGCTTAGGAGAAAAGAAAAGCACTGAACTGGACTTGAACTTCTCATTCTATCATGGGGCAGCCTTTCTGTCTCATACCATATCCCTAAGCCCATTAGCTCTGCTGCTGTCTGAGTATGGGCTCCAACATTCTTTGAGGGCCTCACAGAACCTACTTGGGCATGGATTCTAAAGAGAAATTTCAACTAGTCCCCCTCAAAGGATTAAATGTTATTGTTCCTCACTGAATTCTCTCATCTTGAACAGGTGATTAAGATCTTAATGGGCTCATACAGTTTTCCAGGCCCTTCCAACCAATTATGGTACTGAAGAAATTGCCAAAAGGGGGAAAAGAAAGAAAGAGAACAATGGGAAGCTGGAGGAGAATTCTTGTAAGAATTCCGCAAGCCTTTCTCAGGGTGATAGGGTGTATTTGTTAGGAGGCTTGTCAGAAAGCTCTTACAATTTTTTACACCTTAGGTGTTTGGTACCCAGGAGGACTCTTCAGCTTTCTTCCCATCAGTCTTGTTTGTCTGTTTCCAGAAACCAAGAGGATGCACAATGCACGCTGAGGCACACACCCACATGCATACATCCTTACTTTTCAGGACTGTGAAAAAAAACAAAGAATAGCTCTGATCTCTGTCCACAGTTCCTGGAACGGAGCTTCAAAACCCCTTAGAATTTCCAGAATGCTAGGAGTATCTTCATTATTCTAATGATGACACGTGGTGGTCTCTAGATAGTTTCAGGATGGAAGCTGGTCACCAGAAAGACCAACCGCTTGTTTAGAGGGTTGGAACTTTGGGACAACCTTACCTCCAGGTAAGGAGAGCCATTAATAAAAATTGAGTTCAACCACACAGTCAATGATTTAATCCATCATGACTGCATAATGAAATCCCAATAAAATCTCCGGACACTGAAGCTCAGTGGAGCTTCCTGACTGGTGAATATGCTGATGTGTTGGGAGGGTGACATGCCCTTGATTCCACAGGGAGAGGACATAGATGGTAACAATTCAGATTCTAATTCCAAAATGTGTTTTTTTCTGCTCTAAGCAGTTCTGCTGCACCAGCTGTGTTGTGTCAGTTGCTCAGTCATGTCTGACTCTGCGACCCCATGGATTCCTCTGACCATGGAATTCTCCAGGCAAGAATACTGGAATGGGAAGCCATTCCCTTTTCCAGGGTATCTTCCCAACTCAGGGATCAAATCTGGCCCTTCCTCATTGCACGCAGATTTTTACTGTCTGAGCCACCAGGGAAGCCCCATGCCAGCTGTGTGCTTCAATTCAACTCAATTCTGACTCTATCTAAAAATAACATCAGATTCCATAGGTTAAGGACACGGTCCCACAAGACTTCCCTCCACTTCTAATGCTAATTGAAAGCAAATTCAGATGGTTACACGTGCTTCTGACCAACTGACTATAAAGCACAGTGTTCCATGACTCCCTCCTCCAGTGCAACTTGGTAAAACAGCTCATAGAACTCAAGAAAATGTTTCAACTGCTAGATGACCAGCTTCTGATAAAAGGATCTTATCAGCTAGAAGAGTTGCATAAGGCAAGGTCCGTGGGAAGGGGCACAGAACGTCCATGTTGCCTCCAGGAACACCACTCTCGCCACTTCTTCACACGTCCACCAATCCAAAAGACCTTCAAATCTCATCCTTTTAAGGTTTCACAGTGACTTTATTACACTGTCAAGGCCAAATTATGGCCTTTGGTGATTGATTCAACCTCCAGTCCCTCTCCGCTACCCACAAGTCAGGGCCGAGACTGGATATTCCTACACCCTAACCACGTGGGTGGTTCTCCTGGCCACCAACCTTCATCCTTAGGTCCTTTCCAGTTATTAATATAATGGAAGACACCTTTATTGTTGTTCTCATTTCAGCAGTTTCAGTGGTTTTAGGGGCTCTGTGCTAGCAACAATATGAGGACCAAACATATATGTAGTAAAAACATATATGTATATATATATATTTTAATATTTCTATTTATTTATTTGGCTGTGCTGGGTCTTAGTTGTGGCATGTGGGATCTAGTTCTTCTACCAGGGTTCAAACCTGAGCTCCCTGCATTGATAGCCCAGAGTCTTAGTTACCGGACCTCCAAAGAAAAGAAGTGAAAGTGAAGAAAGTGAAGTCACTCAGTTGTGTCCGACTCTTTGCGACTCCATGGACCGGACCTCTGGCAAAGTCCCAAATAGACATTTCTTGTTATAAATTACAACATCACAAAAGATCTGTGTCCTGGACCCTCCCAGACCGCACCTACTATGTATCATTTATAATAAAACTGTAATAGTAAAGTATAGTGCTTTTATAAGTTCTGTGAGTCATTCTAGAGAAATATCAAACCTGAGGTGGCTGTGAACCTTTGAGTTGATATCCAGTCGATCAGAAGGACTAGGGGCCTGGGAGCTCCACTTGTGGTTGTCATCTGAAGTGAGGACAGTCTTCTGGAGGACAAAGCTCTTAACTAGTGGGTCTGCACTGACTCTGAGTGATTGATATTGGGAGTGGGTTGTAGTACACTCCGGCTGGAGTTGAAAGGGAACAGTGATACAGATAGATCAGGCCGACTTCTCCCACAAGCTCCCTCTCATCTCTTCAGCAGAGGACAGAGCTGTTGCTATGACATTCTTATGGGAACGATGCCCAGGGGGTCCTGTCCATCCATTTAGTGACACACAGCCCAGAACAGCTAGAGTTGAATGAAATCAGGATAACGTCCAGCTTGCTATAAATCACACTGTTTATAAAATATCAGACAATTCTTGGAGAGCCTGTCTCCTGCTCATTTTGCTGTAATTACAGATTCTAGAGACCCAATCATGCATTGCCAAATATTAATGAAGGTATAGAGAAATGAGCAGAAATTAGCATTTTAAACAAGCTCTTGAGTTGATTCTTAGATGCCCTAAAATTTGAAAGACCTCTCTGTATATCTGAGAGTCTCAGCAAGGCTGCCAGGTAAAAATAGAACGCTTACTTCTGTGAAATACGGAGCCCTTGGACTGTGTGATAGTGTTTTCCCTGCTTGGTCTGGGTCTTGGTTTTTAACTTAGAAATATTGGCAAAGGAAATTTACTTTCAATTGTACAAAATAAATATTTATCTGACTATCAGATTGTTTTCCATGGAACAGCAGCCTGTATTTAGTGAAGTCTGGGGCTTTGGGTTAGTCTTTGCTGGGTGTTTCAGTTTGTAAGAATCTTTGCATGCAGGCTTGGGTCAAGGAGCCAAATGGGTAACAGTTTAAAGCTGCAACCTCAATGAACCATAAGATATATACTTCAAAGAACCTTAAGTCACAGGATAGAATACATGGATCTCTGCATAGCTTTAATTTAGAGCTTTGATTTTTAGAAATTTCAAATGCAGGGAAAGAGTGGTATAGAAGTAAAGTAACTAGTCATTTATGAAAAACATCTTGAAACTGTAACATTTGATGGAAGTGAGGGAGAAGTATCTCAATTCACAGGCACTGGAAAAAGATATCAGGAAAGAGAAGAGACAAAAAGGAAGCAGATGGAGGAATAGGACAAATGAAAAAAAAAGAGTAACTTCAGGTATTTTCACAAATGTGTCCAGGGCCAGCCTGGCTATGGGACACAGATCCAGATGACTTGGTAAAATTAAATGAGATGAAAGGGTCTAAGAGAGAAGATTATGAGAACCACTAGGAAAACAAACAGTCACATAGATACCCCTGTGGGATGCATCGATAAGTGGAGAAAGGTCAACGTTTCAACTCAAATGGGGGGTTAGGAGCTGGGGGCTCTATCTCCGAGATTCAAGTCCACAACAGACTTCAGAAGAGAAATAGGGAATCAAAAAGTCTCTATATTTGATTTCAAAAAGTGTTCACGTTTCTAAAGGTCAAAGTTTAGTTTGATTTAGGTACGCTTGTGATCTAAAACAAAGCCCATTTAGAATTTTTAATCTAAAAAACTATAAAATTGAGCAAAATAATTATGAATCCAAAGTTGGCCAACAGAATATATGTGCAGATCTATCTGTAAGTCATATCCTGACTTACAGAATTGTCCTTGTAACATGTCTGAGATCTTTATAGAATATATAATATATAAAGAGATACTAAAATTATATACATACGTATGTATATATACACATATACACATGTATTAAAACATATACATATATATACAAAATTATATACATGTGTGTGTATGTGTATATATATATATATATAGCATTCTAAGTGGTACTGCTTAGATAGAGACACTGATGTAGAGAACAAACACATGGAAACCAAGGGGGAAGGGGAGTAGGATGAACTGAAAGATTGGAATTGATATGTATCTTTATACACTGCTATGTATAAAACAGATAACTAATGAGAGCCAACTGTATAGCTCAGGAAACTCTACTCACTGCCCTGTGCTGACCTAAATTGGAAGAAAATCCAAAAAAGAAGGGATATATGTATACCTATTTCACTTTGTTGGGCAGGAGAAACTAACACAATATTGTAAAGCAACTATACTCCAATTAAAATAAAGAATAGAATAAATGGTGCTGCTTACTGTAGAGATACTGAGCAGGTGACGTGATGCGAATTCCCAGGGTGATGCATACTGGCTTCTAAAAGTTTCTGGTATAGCCCCATGTGATTCTTCTACAGGTTTTCCTACACCAGACAACTTTAAAAATACTGTAATATTTAAAGAGGATGATGTTATGTTTTGAGATTGGGCAAAGTAGAGAAATAAAGCTGTGTCTCGAAGATTTGGAAGATGTTTAACATAATTTAGGTATTTGAGGGGAGAGGACTCTAAAGCAAAACCAAGTTGTTGAAGATAAAACCGGTATCTAAAATATTTAACATCTGTATCTGTTCTCTTATTCCTGATTATCAGTGCTGTAAGTGCATAGACACCTATATTGACCCTAGTTCTACCTAGAGTTTCCCATCACAAACATCCCCATGCCAGGCTAACACATTGTAATTATATATACCATCTTCTTCAGGGCATACAAAAAATACCAATATGGAAGAAAGAGCATGAGCTTAGACTAAATCAGATCTCAAAATATGAGAGTTGCAGCTGGCTTAAAACTCAATATTCAGAAAACTAAGGTCACAGCATCTGGTCCCATCACATCATGGGAAATAGATGGGGAAACAGTGAAAACAGATAGACTTTGTTTTCTTGGGCTCCAAAATCACTGTGGACAGTGACTACAGCCTTGAAATTAAAAGACGATTGCTCCTTGGAAGAAAAGCTATGACAAAGTTAGCGTATTAAAAAAACAGAGATATTAATTTTCCAACGAAGGTCCATCTAGTCAAAGCTATCGTTTTTCCAGTAGTCGTGTATGGATGTGAGAGTTGGGCCATAAAGAAGACTGAACATCGAAGAATTGATGCTTTTGAATTGTGGTGTTGGAGAAGACTCTTGAGAGTCCCTTGGGCTGCAAAGAGATCAAACCAGTCACTCTTAAGGGAAATCAATCCCAAATATTCATTGGAAGGACTGATGCTAAAGCTGAAGCTCCAGTACTTTGACCACCTGATGCAAAGAGCCAGCTCATTGGAAAAGACACTGATGCTGGGAAAGATAGAAGGCAGGAGGAGAAGGGGATGACAGAGGATGAGATGGTTGGATGGCATCACTGACTCAATGGACATGAGTTTGAGCAACTTCCGGAAGATGGAGAAGGACAGGGAAGCCTAGCATGTTGCAGTTCATAGGGTTGCAAAGAGTTGGATACAACTGCGCGACTGGACAATAGGCTTGAAACTAAACATCTGAGAAAGGCAACATTCTAAAGGAAAATTACAAGCCGGTTAGGCAAGAAGTGCCAGAGAATCAGTACCCTGCTCTCTCCCTGGCAGCCCTGAACCAAAGGCTCTCAGCTTTCTCATCTGTCCCTTTGAAAAACTAAAGGAATATGTTTTGCACTGATTTCTGGAAGATAGCTGGCTTTATAAAGCACACTTTTGGTTTCCTTCTCTTTCCTGATTCACTGAGCACTCTCTTAATAGTGTTTCCTGAGATCACGTCCCGCATAAATGATTGTATTTTAATTTTTTTTTAGACTCTTTTTAGGGCAAACAAACTAATACAGCAAGTTTGAGCTGGAAGGATACTTTACCTTGATAAATAAAGCAAGACAAAAAAGAACAAAAACATCCTGAAAACACACACACACACACACACACACACACACACAGCAAACATCCACCTCAGTGGTGAAATATTGAACTTATCTTCTGTACTGTCCAAAACAAGTCAAATGCATTCTCTGTTATACCTTCAGATCAGCATCATATGAAAGGTCCTAGTTAAATTCAGCAAGGCAAAAGGAATAAGTAAAAGGTAAAAGAATTGTAATAAGTTGAATGGAAGACAACTTGTCATTATTTGCAGATAACATGGTTTCGGGAAAAAGGAAATTATTTGAATTGTTGTAAGATATATATATATATATATATATATATATATATATAGTCGATTGTAAAGGCAGTACTCAGGAAAAAAAAAAAAAGAAAGTCTATGATGATAATTCATCCACAATGGAACACAGAAGCCAATTGATAGAACTCCTAATGGCTAAAGATGGAACAATTTTAGCAACAATATAAAGTAGTACTAGATTACAGCACAAAATTTAAATTAAATATTCAAGAGTCCCTGCTTAGATAAATAAGTGAATAAATAAATGTGGGAGAAGACAGTCTTATGTGCAGAAGAATTCCTATTAATTTGTGTGGATATCTGGCCCTCAAGAAGGTGGAACATGACTCATTCCTTACTCCTTAGGCAGGGGTGGGGCCTTCTTTCTAAAGCTTACAGTATGGTGAGGGGAAAGAGAATAAACTCTACAGTGGTGAAATCTGACAAACACTACCTCAGTCAGGCCACCAGGGTCAACTTCTGCGCTATGAATTCTTAAATTGCAGTACAGTTGACTTACAGTATTATATTAGTTTCAGGTGTACAACATGGTGATTCAATATATTTATAGATTACATACCTATACTATTGTACCCTTGATAAGATGAAACAAAAATGACATACTGCTTCTGTGGTCTTCCTCTCAAAAAACCATAATCATCAGAAAAATATCAGACAAGTCCCAAAAGACGCTCTTAAAAAATCCTAACCAGTGCTCTTCAAAATTGTCCAGGTCATCAAGTCAAGCAATCTTTTAAAAACTGAGCCAGTTGAAGCCTAAGAAGAGGTGATGCCAAGATGCAATATGAAGTCCTGTTGGGATCCTGGAACAGACAAAGAAATTAGGTAAGAAATAAGGAAATTTGAATAAAATATAACTTGAGTTAATATTATGCCAATATAGGTTCAGTATATACAACAAATGCATTATACTAATATAAAAATTTAAAAATATGGGAAACTGGATATAGAATGTACGGAAACTTTTTGTACTATCTTACAAAGTTTTCTATAACTCTAAATCTCCTAAAAAATTAAATGTATTTTTAAAAGGATAAGAAATCAATTACAATTTGGCACATGCTCAAAAACATTTATTAAAGGTTGTTATTAAAAGATAGCTTTCATATTGGCTTCAAACAAAAGTAAAGTACCGAGGAAATAATCAAGCCATACATGTAAAAAATTTGTTTGGAGAAAATTCTATTGAAGAAAATGTTTTCAGAGACTTAAATAAATAGGAACCACACCACACACAGAGTCTGTAAATTAACAAGGAAAAGACACTATTTTAACGATATAAATTCTCACCAAATTGCTCTAGTGATGTGATTCAGCTCTAGTCAAAATACCAACAGACTTTGGGGAATTTAACAAGCTTATTTTAAAATTTATGGGGAAGATCAAAGGTGTAAGAATAGTGAGACATTGCTTAAGAAGTGCAAAGTAATTGGATTTGGCTTCCCAGATATCAAATATTACCATAAACTGTAAAAATTAAGACAACACAATACTGTCACAAAAATGGAAGAGCTGGAAAATTAGAGGAGAATCCAGGAGCACGACCGCACATTTATGGAAATGAGGTTTATAATGCCTTAAGCAAATATCAGCTCTAGCTGGGTTAAATATTAAATGCAAAAGGCAAAACTATAAACCTTTGAGCAAAATGCTTTCATTACTTAAGATTAAGGAAGATTGCCTGTGTGTACAAAGAATGAAGGGAAGGATTGACAAATATGAGTATATTGAAATTTAGAATTTCAGTTCATCAAAAGTCCACATAAATAGGTGAAATCCCTATGTAAGCTAGTAGAATTATTTTTAATAGATTAAATTTGAAATGCTTAATGTCCAAAATATATAAAGAGACCTACAAACTGATAAGAAAAAGGTAAATTACCCAATAGAAGAATATGGCAAAAATAAAAAATGGATAGGCGATTCACAGAAAAAAATGCAAATAAAATACATAAAAAGATACTCAACCTTATCAATTCACAATAAGACACCATTTTATCCCGATCATATTAGGAAAGACTGAAGTATAATGATGTCATGTGTTGGTGAGGATGTAGGGGAAGATGGATAATTGTACAGTGTTATTCAGAATAAATTGTAGTAGAAATTGCTCCGTCATCTTAGGAGAACAATATGGTATTATCTCACAGACCAACAATGTAAAGCTTATGGTGTTGTGACCTTCTCAGATATACCCTGGGAGATGTGTATAATGTATTCTTGTCAGCACTCCTTATAATAGAGGAAGAAAGAAAGGAAAGAAGGAAAAAAGAGGGAAAGAAAGGAAAGGAGGAAGGAAGGAAGGGTGGGAAGGAAAAAACACATGCCAACATTCATCACAAGTAGAAACGATATTTATCCCTCTCCCTCCACTTTCTCTGTTGGTAATTGAGTTTGTTTTCTATTTCTGTGAGATTGTTTCTATTATGTAAATAAGTTGATTTGTATCATTTTTTAAGATTCCACACACAAGTGATGTCATATGTTGTTTATCTTTCCCTGACTTACTTTACTAAGTATGATCATTTCAAGGTTCATCCATGTTGCTACTAATGGAATTATTTCATTTTTTAATAACTAAATAATATTCTATTGTAAGTCAACTATAGTTAAATTTTTTAAAAGTATGGCAGAGACAATATGGAATTTTATACAACAGTGAAAAGAAATTAAACACAGCTTTATTCAGTGTTATAGATGAGTCTTTGTTATGATGTCAAGCAAAGAGAGCAAGTAAGATAAAAAGGGTCCCATTCAACTGACTTAAAAGTACAAAGCATGTATATCTAAACAGTGAATTACTTAGGACTATGAAACCATAAAGAAACTCTCTAAGGTTAGAAAGGGGGGATAGGGATGAAAAGTCACTCAGGGAAGTTTAAGATAATATTTTATTTATAAATCTGGGTCATGAATATTTGGGTACTCACTTATACAGGTGTTCTGTACTCCTTACAGATATTTCTAAAATATTCTTTTGTATCTAAAACATATCTAAAAGTTTTTAAAAGAAAAAATTTAAACATAGATTGAACAGTTCAAACTTTGGAGCCATAGTTCCTTGGGCTCTATTTCCAGTAGTCTCATTCACTGGCTGAAACTCTGAGTGACCCATTAATCTAATCTAAGCTTCAGAGCCTCATCCTTAAATATTGGACAGATAATAAAATCATCACTTTACTACAGAACCTTCATGGAAAGGGTTAAAATGCCATTGCACACTGCCTACTAACTACTAGACATTCAGTAGATGGTAGGTTGTGTTAACTGAAAAAAAAAAAAAAGTACACAACATGAGAGTTGTGAGTTAAGTTTTATTTGGGGCAAAACGAGCACTATAGCCTGGGAGACAGCCCATCACATAGCTCTGAGAAACTGCTCCGAAGAGGTGGAAGGGGAAGGTCAGTATGTATGTGATTTTGGTGAAAGGGATTCATGCACTCAGACACACATTTCAGCAGAAGGTTGCGCTAGTCCCAAGGAGCAGATGTCTGTGTTAATAATTTTAGTGCTTTTCTGTGTATGAGAAGATACAAGAAACCAGGTTCATAAAATCTCCTCCTGAAAATAATTAATTATCTGAGGGCCTGTTCTGCTGGTTTTTCCCGGAACACAGAGTGCCTCATTCCTGATATCCACGCTGAACTCCTTCCAGGGGGTGTTGAAAGTCAGCGCCTGCAGTGGTCAGTGACTTCATTCTTGTATTGGATGGTGAGTCACAATTTTTAGTTTGCAGTTGTCTTAATGTTTACCCATTCATTCATTCATTTTTAATTCATTCAAGTGTTAAAGAATGAAAATTAAGTTAATCAGCTAATAATGGTCACTCAATTTAGAAAGATAAACCATCATCTTCCCTTCAGGTAAACAGTGTAGTTGATTCAGGTTTTCTGGAGATAATACTACTAATACTACAATCTCATTAACAACTTTAGTAAGAAAGTAAGGTCAGGGATTGGGAAGAGAAATTTGCTGTCTAGTCCGTTTTGGTAAAACTGAAGCTACACATAAACACAACTTGGAGAAACCAGCCTAGCATCATGGAAAACACAGATGCTTTGCGAATACCCACACTTGAGCTCACTCCCCAGCTAGGCCTGTTGCTTAAATATAACCCTGGGCAGATGATGAAAATATCTCTAGGCTTCATTTATTCATATAAAATATGGGGATAATATTCCTTTCATTGCAGATTTGTGGTAAGAAGTAGAGATAATATATGCACAGTGCCCAGGGGTATAGCCGATACATAGGAGCTCAGCAAGGGTGGGGGTTGGTCATTCTTCTCCATAAACAGTGATACAGTTCGTAGATTTTTAAAGTAACTTATAAATATTTCATTTTTCTATGGCGCACAATCTTGTATATGTGTTTTAAATTATAGTGTAGAAGCATAGTTTAGTGTAGTGGGGTGATTAGAAACACAGACGCTACTGTCAGATGGCCTAGGTTTAGATTTTGACTCTACCAATTATGAGCTATGTGACTTTGGGAAGATCCTTAAGGTCTTCATGTTTCTTCATCATTCAACTAGAAACAAATAGATGGAGATAATTCCTATGGAATGATTAGTGCCTATATACATTGTTCAGTAAATGTTACTTATATTATTATTAATAATATTGCCATTATTAACATTATTTGGTTGCTTTTCCCTTCTGTGAAACTCCAAAAGTACTGCTGGGTATTGATTTTATTTCTGTTTTAATCAAAGTGAATTCATGATCCTTTTTCATTTGCATAACTTCTTAACACTTTTGTCCAAGAAGAAACCCTTAAAACAGTCATCAAAACCAGAGTTTCAGAAGTCTAACCTATAAAAGTTAGCCAAGAATTTAAGGATCTTGGGACTTATTTTGGTTCCATCATGGGCAAATTCCTTCTCCTTTCCAGTGCTTTAATTTTCACATCAGTATGTGGAAATAATTTTTTTTTTCCTCATTTCTCCTATAGAAATTCTAAAAAAGAGTCTCTTTTTCCCCTTCATTTTGGTTGAAACAAGCTTACAGAGTGCCTGGGTGTTCAGAACTTTGTGATAAAGGGTCAGACCAAGTTAGTCTGTGACCACCAAAAGCTGCTTGGTAACAAAAGTAGAAAACCTTAAGTCACCTTCAAATATCCACTTCACAAATAACCTTTGGATAGGATGTGGCTATTGATCAAACTCTGTGTGAATGTATAATACCATCACTTCAGTGCAAGTTGGGTTCTAAAATAACCGTATTTATTTCCCAGAAACTTTTCTCTGAATTACAACTATGCAGTCTATTTCAAAAAGTTGTCTTTTAAACAAAGACAAAGAAGAAAAGGCCGAAACACTCAAACTAATTTTCACCAGCAATTGAGGATAGTGAAATTGCTGTTCAGACACCCGTACCTACAGCAGACGAGACAGACAGGACTCTAGAATGTCCCATTTTGACTCCAGGGGATCACCAGGGGATGCTCTGTTGCCATGACTACAGAGGCCCCGTGGGATCAAAGTTCGCCATTCTCCCTTCATGGGTGCCTTTTCCTAAGAGCCTGCACAAAGACCAGTGGTCATAGTCTCTACTTCTAAGCATGTGTCTGTATCCAGCCCACATCTGAACAAATAACTTTGTTTTCCTTTCTCCTTTATTATTTTATTCTTTCTTATTTTCTTTTCAGCGGTGCTAGAGAGTTGAGATTCGCCCCCCCCCCATTTTCTCACACAATTCCTCCTCCATAGATAACAAAGTCCAAATCCCTAGCTGTTGTAATTATTAGCATATTCCTAGAGAAAATTGCTACAGTCTACATTAAAAGACTCCCTGCAGAAATTTACACAGTAGGTATCCAATTTCTCTTTAAATAAAAGGCACTCAGAACAGTGAGGGGTTTAAAACAAGAGAAGAAATGGGGAACAAACAGAGCTTTAAGGAACCGCAGGGAGATTTGCAGTGGTCAAGAGCAGAGTCTGGCTGAATTATTTGGATAATTAGTCTTCGTTAGCAAATTGGAGAAAATTGCAATGCCACCCAGAGATGTTATCATGTGCCCACAGACTGGCGGGATTAAGGAGCAGATCTGACCCAGTTCCAAAAGGTTTGGCTTTCCATTCTGAATATTCTGTAGTGGAAAATAAATTCTAAGCCCTATGAGCTCTTTTTGAACTGTTTCCAAGGCTTATTAACATGTGCATTTAATCAGGGTGGTCCTTTATATCATTATGATCCTCTCAGTATAAGAGGAGAATCTTTAAGGAGCTCTCTGGGGATCAGGAAACTTTCAAGATGAAAGCAAGGAAACAAAATGGAAATGGAAGATTTGACTGTGATATTCCTTCCTCAAGATGATGGAAACCATGAAAGCTAGGTTTTCTCTTTTATGTTCCAGAAACCCTCTCAAGGAACTTAACTGGCATCAATAAAAGGAACTTAAATCTAAATTTATACTTAAAACTGCATCAATCTTGAAGAAAGCCCCGACTCTTGATGTTCATCTGGGAAAGGCCCTTTCTTATTTTCTAGATTTCTAAGCACTTGTGTAAAAGTCCCTTGTGAAGGACAGTGGCATGCGTTCCATGGACGGTTCCACGGAACAGTTCCGAGTAGATCCAGATGCCACTGCTTCTTTAGGAAATGTACAAAGAAGCCCTTTCCGAAGAAGAAGACAGTAGGAAAGGAAAATTAATAAAGTTGGTTCGAAGGATTAGGTTAGTTTATATTTTCTGAGAAGCATATTCATTTTGCAAAAGAGATTTAAAAGTTTTTCATGTTGCCTTATGCGGAGCCTGGTGGGCTGCAGTCCATGGGGTCGCTGAGGGTCGGACACGACTGAGCGACTTCACTTTCACTTTTCACTTTCATGCATTGGAGAAGGAAATGGCAACCCACTCCAGTGTTCTTGCCTGGAGAATCCCAGGGACGGGGGAGCCTGGTGGGCTGCCGTCTATGGGGTCGCACAGAGTTGGACACAACTGAAGAGACTTAGCAGCAGCAGCAGCATGCAGTGCCAGACTTGTCACGTGTCCCACATCACGTGTATGCTTGTGTGCACGTACACAGCAGTGACCTTGGGGAGGAAGAACCATGGACCCATTGCCATCATCTGAAAGCTGGCTTCAGCTATCTCAGGGTCTTGCTGCTTTGAAACTGGTACCACCACTAAATTATAAGGACAATTGCGTAAAGCAGAGGAATTGAGTAAAAAGGTTGCACCTTGTTCTTCCAGTGTTACGCTACATGGAGGTACTGTTTGCAAGGCACATGCAAGGATCACTTATTCTTGGGGAATATACTTGGTTTGAATCATTGTTTATTGTTGAATGAAAAATTAATAAAATATGTGAAAAGTGAAAGTGTTGGTCGCTCAGTTGTGTCTGACTCTTTGCAACCCTATGGACTGTCTCCCATCAGGCCCTTCTGTCCATGGAATTCTCTGGGCAAGTATACTGCAATGGGTTGCCATGCCCTCCTCCAGGGGATCTTCTCAACCCAGGGATCAAACTCAGGTCTCCTGAATTGTAGGCAGATTCTTTATCGTCTGAGCCACCTGGGAAGTCCAATAAAATTTGTGGTAACTTGTACATTTGGGCCCAGTAAAAATGTAATTGGTTTCTGTCAGGTAGAAAATATAACTCCTAGGCCGGTTTGCTTGTGGGACATCAGTCAGGCTCACATTTAATTCATCACTTTTGTTCTATCATTGCTTCAAAATGTTTGTAAACCTCCATACGCTCTTTAAATCAGCCTTTGCCTTATTACTGGTATCCTTGTTCATAAGTAAGCTGAATAAAGTTCTTGAAACAGACCCATATACATTTGTATGAGAGCCATACCTTTAAGATTTTGGAAATTATGCTTTGAATTTTAAAAAGCCCCTGATGGCCTGAAGCCCAGTCATAGGAAGCTGAAGACAAATCAGGTAAATTCTTGAATTTACAAAGATTGTGGCTAAAAATACCTGTGGTGATCTTGTTAGATAAACTTCTTTTTTCTTCTCCCTTAAAAAAAAAAAAAGTACACTTTCATGAATCATTTTTCTGTCTCATTCATAAAGAGAAATGTCATGTCCCAGACCTCTTTGTTTCTCTCTCCCAAAGACACCAACAGAATTGAATTAAAGGGCATCAGGCCTCATTAAAGGAAGAGATCTGGAGGGAATTGATCTTGGTTGGATAAGCAACCTAGGAATGTAAAATTCTCTGAAGCCCAGAAAAAAAGCTGAATTCTAAAAATATAAAATAACCATACCAATCAAAATTAAACTGGACGAAAGAGTAAGTTAGTCCATCATTCCAGTTGGAAAGGCTCGGGGGGTGTGCGCATGCTTTCCTTAAGTCTCTTCTGCTACCTAAAGGGCATTAGAGGTAGAATGTGTGGATCAGAAAAGTGTCAAGGAGAACACAAAGATGACAAGCTATTATTAGAGTCTTTTCTGAGGGCAGCACTGTTTGAATGTCTCAGAACATTAAGGTAAATGCAATAGTCACTTGAGAGAAAGCGCACCTAAGTACGGTTGGCATGTGACTTCTCTGGCTGTCAAAATTTGGCAGTGTTAGAAAGCACTTTCATCTCCAGGAGAACGACACAGAGACGAAAGCTAAACATTTTAACTGACAATGAGTCATTTTTTCCATGTGAAACTCTTCAGCTAAGACCCAAAATGTGAACAACCATTTTTTCCCTTCCTACTCACAGTGAGATATTATCTCCTAGAAGAACATTTGGGGGGAGGTCATCGATAAAGGTTTTGGCAGCTCTTCCCACGGATGACCTGCTAGGATTATTATTTCTTTTTAATGTTGTTCTTTTTATTGCTTTTGTATTTTTGGCTGTGCTGGGTCTTTGATGCTGCACATAGGCTTTCTCTAGTTGTGGTGAGTAGGGGCTACTCTTTGTGGTGATGCACAGGCTTGTCTTTGTGGGGGCTTTCTTTTGCTGTGGAGCTTGGGCTCTAGGGAACGCAGGCTCAGTAGTTATGGCACACGGGCTTGGTCGCTCTCCAGCATATGAGATCTTCCTAGACTGGGGACCTAACTGGTGTCCCCTGCATTGGTAGGCAGATTCTTAACCACTGGACCAGCAGGAAAGTTTGCCATTAGGATTATTTAAGGGCCTTAAACCCCCTCCTTACGGAAGCCTCCCTGCATACTTAGAGCATCAGAATTTTCACAGATAGGGCCTGCCTAAACTTCTCTATTGTTTAACTTTCTTGGGCAATTCTTACACACAGCTAACATTAAAGAATCTCTGAATGGACTGCTAAGCCGTTAACTGGCTGTTTGAATTTATATTTGTTGCAGTACTTAAAAAAAAATTAAGATACAATTTATAAACTTGGGAAATAAATGTATCTTATTGTTATCAAGGTGCCCATGATCATATGCCCTCTCCCTCAGTAGAGAAGTATGGCAGTAACGGGGTTTTAAAGCAGAGAAATGTCTTTGTGACACATACAACGGTGAGGGGTTTTTCTTCATCTTTTCTGAAGATAACGAGTTCTCTGGTCAGGCAATGGGATTGGGTGACCTCTGAAGCCCTGTGTGATTGTTAAGGAAGAGAACATGGGATCTTCACTGGGATGATATATCCAGGGAAGTTTGACCATGTCTTCATCCCTCGTGTTTAGAAAATTTTCTAGCACAATGGACAGACGTGTGAATAAACAAAAACTGATGAATTCAAATGAACTATTGCATGTGTTCTGCTAATCTTTAAGATTCTTTTCCATTAGGAGCTATCGCAAGATATTGAGTATAGTTCCCTGTGATATACAGTAGGTCTCTGTTATTTACGTTACATATAGCAGCGTGTATCCATTCATCCCAAACTCCTGATTTATCCCTCTGTCCCGCTATCCCCTTTGGTAACTCATTTTGTTTTTTATGACTGTGAGTCTATAAGGAAGTTCATTTGTATCATTTTTAGAGCACACATGGAAGTGATATCATCTGATATTTGTCTTTGTCTGACATGCTTTACTTAGTATGATAATCTCTAGGTCCATCCATGTTGTGGCAAATGACATTATTTCATTCTTTTTTTTTTATGCCTGAGTAGTATTCCACTGGGGCTTCCCAGGTAGATCAGCTGGTAAAGAATCCACCCTCAGTGCAGGAGACCCCGCTTTGATTCCTGGGTCAGGAAGTTCCCCTGGAGAAGGGATAGGCTCCCCACTCCAGTATTCTTGGGCTTCCCTGGTGGCTCAGATGGTAAAGAATCTGCCTGCAAAGTGGGAGACCTGGATTCGATTCCTGACTTGGGAAGATGCCCTGGAGGAGGGCATGGCAACCCACTCCAGTATTCTTGCCTTAGAGAATTCCCATGCACAGAGGAGCCTAGTGGGCTACAGTCCATAGACTTGAAAAGAGTCAGACATGGCTGAGCAACTCAGCACAGCATAGCACAGTATTCCATCATATATATATATATATATATATATATATATATATATATATATATATATATATATACCACTCCTTCTTTGTCCACTCATTTGTCAATGAACATTCAAGTTGTTTCCACATCTTGGCTATTGTAAATAGTGTGCTGTGAACACTGGGGTGCATATATCTTTTCAAATTAGAGTTTTCTCTGGATATATGCCCAGGAAGGGAATTGCAGGATCATGCTGTGGTTCTATTTTTAGTTTTTGTTTTTTTTTTTTAAGGAGCCTCCATGTTGTTCTCCATAGTGGCCCTACACCAATTTCCATTACCACCAACAGCATTTGGTAATTTACATTACCACCCACTCCAGCATGTATTTAATTTGAATGCACTGTTATTCTGATTCTTTCTCCTTTCACTTCATTGGACTTTCTCTTCTCTGGGCTCAGACAAAACATTTTTCAATAAGAAAGAAAAAGACTAGTATTTCTCTGAGAAATGAGATATTATTACATGCTCAAACTTCATCCTCAGTTTGCCCTACATCCGAAAATCTGCTTATGCATTTCCACATCCTGTTCTTTTCATTTATTCTACATGTCTATTGATTCTGCAGAGACAAGAAGAAAGAATCTGAAAGGAAATTAAGAGTTAACTCTAGGGACTTCCCTTGTGGTCCAGTGGTTAAGACACTGTGTTTCCACTGCAGTGGTTTGATCCTTGGTAGAGGAACTAGGAACCCTCATGTCATGCAGTGTGGATAAAAATAGAAAAAAAAAAAAAAGACTCCAAGTAGGAAAAAAATGGCAAGTTTTATACTATGGTGTACCTTATCAAGTCCAAGCAAGGAAGGAAAACACAAGACTTATAATGAGTGACTGGAAGGCTCTCGTCATTAGGGAGACTAGAGATTCTAAACCAGAGAAATAAGACTTTGAGACTATAGAATTCATTAGCAACTAAAGGATGAAAGAAATCCCCATTGCCAGCAGGTTAGAAGTGAATTAAGAGATGTGCTAGGGGACTTTGAGGTAGTTTCAGACCCCTTATTGCCACTATACAAGTCTCCATATTAGCAGGCTTTGGGGAAACAGAACAGATCTCGCGGTTGTTTAGAACAGGCAAGCTCTGTGCCTCCCATACTCAGGGCTCCTCCATCCTCTCCAGGAATGGGTGCATTGGGACTTTTGTCTCTTGTTCTCAAAGAAAACTTCTTCTTGGATAAAATAGATAGAATTGGCTGGAGCCATATAAATGCAAAATTCAATTTAGATGCATAAGCAGATAACAGGGAATGAAGAGAGAAGGAATGGAAGAGAGGAAAGGTAAACTTTCTTTTGGGTCAAGAAACAGTCTGGATTTCTACACTTGAGGGACCTGGTGTCTCCTGAGGATGAAATCTATAAGTACCATTACTTCCTGCTCTGCAAACATCCTCTGATTTTCTGTAATAGCCTATCATCAATAACATGAGTGTTTTATTTGAGATTCTTTGGTGAAAATACCAGATATCAAAGTGAATTCTGAGACAGACTGCACTGTAGAACTGGGATGTCAGCGATGGCACAGGACAGCCCCATGACTGCAGCTCTTCACCAGCATGCAGGTACTGGAAGGGTCAGCAGAAGACAGGCTTGGGGAAGAGGGTATTTGGAGATAACTGGTGGTTATTGCTTCCCACTTAGCCCCCATCTCCAGGGTTAGGAAGATCCCTCTCCTGCACTTCATTCAGCAGAGAAGTGATTGACCGAAACCTCTCAGAGAGCTTAATATGAGTCTCTGCAGTCAGTGACATCTGGGTGCTGCCAGGAAATCTAAAAGGCTAGCCCTGGCTCTTGTCTCAACCCTCCGTTCCAGCTCTACTGGAAAGCAGCAGCTGGTGGGTGTCAGAGGAGGTGAGGGAGGAAGAGAAAAGATTATATTTCTGCCTTCTTTTCCAGGCTACAGACTTTCTGCCTGAGACAGACCCTGACTAGGGGAGGAGGGAAGAAGTCCCATCCAGAAGTCCTGGATGGGTTGAATTATTGGTTTTTCTATCAGAGTGAAAGGCCTAATTTCCAAAGCAACCAAAGCCAGTTTTTACACTGAGAAACTCTATGGTTTGAGAATGTGAATGTCAGACTTTGTATTTCCTGGACAACAACAGAAAGATTTTACATCACACATTTTGGCGGGGTGGGGGCTGCCCTTTTGGCTAAATTAAAATGAACATTAAAAGACTAATTAAATTTACTTTGTGATTTCATACTACGAGCATGGCTTATTTAATGTATATTTCCAAATATGTGTTCTATCTAAGGATCTGAGCTGTTTATGGCAGTGGGTTGTAGGGATGTGGGTTGGGGGTGGAATAATGCAAAGATAAATTCAAAATAGCTTAAAGTCTAATTCAATATAATTTACACAGGTTTGAGCTCTGTCCTGATTTATAGACAGTTCTATTACTAAAGTAACCTGAGGTAAAGTAGCCTAAGGTTCCCTCCCCCCAAGATTTCTAAGGAATACTATTATGATGAAAACTCAAATATCAACAGATCTAGTTCCCACCACCTATATAAGATCAAACCTCCCACAAAATTTCCTCATGTCTAGGATTTCTGAGAACCTCATTTTTTTTTCCTACTCTGCCCTTCTTGGTGACTTTGGTTGCTCAAGAAGCCACCTGAGATCAGCGTCTCACAGATGGTGTTGCCATGGCCCTCCAAAATGCCAGAGCCTCTGTACCTGATAATTCTCTGAGTAATTCAGTGAGGCTAGAAAATAGGTGTGTTCAGGATAGAAGAGGGAGATGATGAAGCAGGTGAAAGTTAATCCTAAAAGACTCAAGACCTTAAAATTTCTTTCAACTACCTCTTGTAAACATGGAAATGACACATATGCCACCCAGAAATGTGTCCTGGAGCAGCACGGAAAGGATTCTAGGTCTGATGGAGGATGAAAGGGAGAGTGGTAGTCCCTCAGTCACGTCTGACTCTGCGACCCGAGGCTCTTTGCCCACCAGGCTCCTCTGTCCGTGGAATTCTCCAGGCAAGAATACTGGAGTGGGTAGCCCTGTCCTCCTCCAGGGGATCTTCCTGGCCCAGGGATCAAACCCGGGTCTCTTGCATTGGCAGGAAGATTCTTTACCATCTGAGCCACTGGAGAGGATAGATCCCTTTATATATAAGTTCTCCAAGGATAGTTTCCAAGGCAAAAAGTGTGAATCTGGAATTCTCTGAGTTCCCCTTCCAGAGTAGACCTCCCTCTGAGGTGATCTAGTCGAATCCTTTCCTGTCACCCATCAGGAAATTGAAATCTGATAAGGTGAAGTGGCCAATTCAAGGTCTAGGTAGTGACAGAAGAGAAATAGAACCCTAGTTTCTTTAATGTCCAGCCTGGTGTTGTCCTTCCCACAGCAATGTATTTCTTTAAGTTTAGAAATCACAAGAAGATAAATTTTGGCCAAAACATTTCTTCTGGGGCAGATTAGAATTTTAAAATACCAGTAGAAAATAAGCAGTTTCATTTAAAATTTTAAAAAAAGAAATAACTAGAGGACATGCAAATTAAATAAGAAAGGAAATAAATTCAGACCCATGAATTTGCCTAGATGAGGCAGTTGAGTGGCGGAGATACTGAATAATCTCCTCCGAACTGAGAAGGGACTGGTAAGACTGAAAAATGAGGCAGGTAACTGCATAAAGTGCAGTTATTGTGGGGAACCTACAGGCAGGATGGGGTCGGGGGAGAAGACAGTCCAGAGGCATTCAAGGCTGTGCTCTGCCCGCTTAAAGGGGTACAGAGGACTTAAAGGGGCCAAAGCTAAAAACAGATCATGACTACCAGCTAAGAGAAAGATTAGCACTGAAGGGAACACGGTTTTCTTTGCCCTGAGAGTCTCCTGACCATTAACCATACGTATCAGCAAAAGGCCCTCTTTCAGTTCCTGTGTCAGAAGAAGGCAAGGATAAAAGGTGATAGGGAAATTTCCTAGCCTGGGCATGTTCCTTGTGAGTAGACTAAAGCTCAGTCATTCAGAGAGAGGAGTGGGTAGGGCATCTTGGCTGGGGGTAAGATGGAGTTGACAGTGCAGAGTCAGTGTGGTTCAGTCATGGAGCAGTTATTAGTAAGCTCTTCATTATGGGGACTTAGACTCAGCCAGGCAGCAGCTTCAACAAAGGGAAAATTGATCTGGAAACCGAAATCTGAGAATTATAGAAAAAGTTAGAATTAACTCACTTTGTTCCAAAATCCCTTTCTGTAATAATAAGGTTCTAAGCAATATAGCTATTTTGATGCTGATAGAGCTATCAAATATATTGAAATGCCATGTCCTCCTAGAAAAACATATCCATGACAATATTTGCAAGAATCCATGTTTGGCCAATTCAAGGTCTAGTTGGTGATAGAAGAGAAATTGTTCCCACCCATAAGAAGAGAATACTTGTCCCCACCCATTCCTGAAATGTTTATATCATAATTTGAGGCATGTGTTTCCATGGCACTCTGCATGGAAAAAGGACTTCACAGTTGAGATTGAGGTGAAAGACTTTAGTGGGGAGGTTAGCGTAGAAAAAAATCTTCCCACCGATAAAGGGAGAAGAAAAAGAAAAAAAAAAAAGAAAGAAAAAACATCTGCCATAGCCTTGGCTCTTGGTGGAAAATAACTATAAAAATGAATAGCATCCCCTTGATAGTTCATGACCATTGGCCAAATAATTTGCAGAGAAATATGAGAATAGAAAGTTGAAGCAACATGGATGAACCTAGAGATTGTCACACTGAGTGAAGTCAAGTCAGACAGAGAAAGACAAATATCATATGATTACCACTTATTTGTGGAGTCTTTAAAAGATGGTACAAATAAACTTATTTACAAAACAGAAATAGAGTCACAGATGTAAAAAACAAAATTTTATGGTTCCTGGGGGAAAATGGTGGAAGGGATAAATTGGGAGATTGGGATTGACATATATACACGACTGTATATAAAATGCCTTTGCTGGCGGCTCAGCTGTAAAGAATCTACCTGCCAGTGTAGGGGACAGATTCAATCCCTGGGTCAGGAAGATCCCCTGGAGAAGGAAATGGCAATGCACTCCCGTATTCTTGCTGTATAGCACAGGGAACTTAATACTGTGTAATTACCTATGTGGGAAAAGGATCTAAGAATGGGTGGATGTATGTACAACTGATTCACTTTGCTGTACAGCAGAAACTAACACAACATTGTAAATCAACTATACTCCTATATATATATATATATATATATATATATATATATATATATATATATATTTTTTTTTAAAGTTGCAGTGAGCTGTAGGGCAAGTGGACAAGTGTAACCTTAACTCTCATACATCCTCTACACTGCAGCTCCTGTCTAGGAACCTCTGTTTCTGATTTGATTTCCAACACATGTGGTCCCCACTGTTAACCTAGGCAGTTCACTTAAAACCCAACAGATCATTGATTAAAATGATCTTGAGCTCTGAAATCCCCTTTTCTATCATTTCTTCCTAGTAGTCCGAATTTTGCCTTCTAAGTCTAAGGCCACTAAAGCTAAACCATCTTCCATATTTAATTGTAAACACTTGGAGGCTGTGATTATATGATTTCTAGGTGTACGTCTCTGATTCCTTGGCTGTATCTTCCTTCTTATGGAAAGCAGAGACTCATATAGGCTTCAGTTAAAAACTTGTGAATAGTTTTTAAAAAGCAAATGATGGGGAGGAGATGGGTTTATATGAGTGCCACATTTGTTTCTTCACCAAAATAATGGGAAATGTCACTTTTTATGTAATGGGAGGGGTGAGCTATCCTTCTAAAGACGGAGAAATCTTCAAAAGCAAACTCTGGATGTCTCTTTTTTTCTTTCCACCCAGGAAACCCAGCAGCGTTTGGCACATCTGGATGGAGCACTCAATTTAGGAGCACATGCAGATTTTCGGCAATTCAGGAACCAGGGGCATTTTTCATTTTTGTTTTCCCTGTTATTTATTTTCTTCACCTCAGGTTTTTGAAAACCAGAAACAGATGGACTAATCCAAGCTCCTCAGAGCAGACGGCGTCCCAAGCTCCCTGCGTTGAGGAACGGAGCTCCCCTGCAGAGAGCTGCAGCCGTGGAATAATTGACTCCAGCTCTGCCGTGGAAAGAACCCCCTGAGAACTTTAAACCATTAGCCTTTCCACTGGCCCCATGGTCAACAACTGGTGGGAAGATGTGTCCTCGTCTGATCCTTGGGGTCACAAGCATCACCCAGCTGCCAGACGCTGGGTATCATGGTAAGAAGCCAAGCCCACAGACGTATGCAAAAATGGTCAGGAGAGGCAGAATGGATGGGCTTGATAAATGAATACTTTGGCCTCAGTCATTTGGGGGAAAATTAGAAATGAAGGAAAATGTTGGACGGAGGAACAATGTGTGGAGGATAAAACTTATTTTAATACAGTCTTGCCTCCCTACGGCTCTGTCTTTACATCCTGTTTTTGCTCTTTCCTTCCCTCCAATAATAACCCAATTAAAACAAAGCTGATTTTACACAAAGGAATAATGGTCCATACGTAAAATCCCATTACTTCCCTCTTACATGATGCCATTGTTAAAGAAGAATTGGATGAAACACAGAAATCAGTTTGCCGGTGGGTATGGGGAGGTGGTTTTGCCAAAAGTGCTGAAAGGCTCTGCTGTCACACTGCACAGGCAGCATCCTGTTTTTCCAGTTTAGCAGAGGTGATGTTAGTGTCGTCTCTTTTATAAGATAAAATAAAGCACAGGGAAATGAATGGTGTATCTAAACACTGGACAGAGATAAAGCTGGATTATAGAATCTTTAGACTCTGGGTTCCCAGCTCAAATCTTGGACAAATATCTTATGGCTGTTATCAACAAGAGATTTATGTTCAATTGTGAATAACAAGAATCATACACAAAACAATATCAAAAAGCAGCTTAAGACAACTAGGGATTTTATTTCTCCCACAAAGTCAGGTGGGGGTTTGCTAGCAAGTACCAGATCAACAAATCATTACGACTTAGTTAGATGTGAGGTTCCTGAAATTCTACTCACCTTTTTTATAGACACTTGATGACTACATAGTCGCTGCTCCAAACGTACCTGGTTCCAGGTATGAAGGAAGGAACAGTAAGGATCACGAGGACACTGCAAGTTCGGGCTGCTCCTTCAAGCTGTGTCTGAGGTCCTATCTTATGATTTCTGCTCACATCCCTGGAACCAGAACTGTGTCCCTTGGCCATGACCAGTTTCCATGGAGGCTGAGAAATTATTTTTTAAAAATCAGGCTCAGTGGCTCAGGCGTGTCCAATTCTTTCCCATGGACTGTCCATGGACTGCAGCTCTCCAGGCTCCTCTGTCCATGGGATTTCCCAGACAAGAATGCTGGAGTGGGTTGCCATTTCCTACTCCAATCCCCTCCCCAAAACTGTGGGTTTAGTGGTTATGTGGCATTATTAGGGGAAGAACTGAGCACCAGAAAGAACGTAACAGGCACTAACACCATGGGTAAGGCAGAGCCATTGGCAGGAAAAGTGGTGATTCATGTCATAGGACCCAAACTCTGGTAAACGTTATAGGATTCTTTAGGTCGATGATGCCATATTTTTGTTTATTTCTTTCTAGGTGCAAGATTAAACACACGGTTAGAGAAGAAACCGTTTTCTCATATAAACTAGACTATGCTTTCTTACTTAACAACATAAATGAAGAGGAAGAAAGAGAAGGAGGAGGAGGAAAGGGGAGGAGGAGGGGAAGATGGACGGGGAGGAGGGGGAGGAGAAGAGGCAGGGAAGGAAGGAAGACTTTGCTGAGGTGCACTTCCCTTTCAGGACCTGCTGGGGTGATTCAGTATCTACTGCATCTCTAGCTGGTGGAGAGCCTGCTTCCCCGCGCTGAGTTCCAGAGCCCAGTCTTTATCATCTGAAACTATTCCTGAGACCTTCCAGGAACATCCAGCTGAACCGGTGGTACCTGCCTCTCAAGACACAGGAGAGAAGCTGGACCTCTTCCTCGCTGTCAAGAGAAACAGGTAGACCTGGCAGATGAGGCTTTGAGAGGAGATGCTGCGAACCCTGATGAGGCAAGGTAAAGCGGGGGTGGGGGGGTGAGCTGTCTTAGGATGGGTTATTCGCCAAGAGACCTGAGGCACTGGGGAGCATGGAAGTGAGAAGTATTCCTAGGAAAAAATGGATGAGGAGGTGGAAAAAGGGACCAGAAAGAGAAGGAGGCATCCCAAGGGAGAAATATCAACCAAAGTCCCCCACGGAGCCTGGCTCAACCCTGCAGGGACGCTCCGGGGTCAGCGGAGGTCACATCTCAGGATCGTCCTGATCAGGCCCTGGGGCACCCAGAAGAGTCACTGATGCAAGGCTGCCCTCTGGGGAACACACATTCCAGGCACTTTGCCTCCGAGATGTGCCAGTGGGTTTTGGCAGGTGACAAAAAGATGCAGATACTACTCTATTTGAGGACTGAAAGCACGTAGAGAATCTGTGTGCACCAGAAGGGTAAAAGTGGAGGCAGTAAGGTCTTCTTGTTTACTGAGTAGAGTGGTAAGATCTCTGCCTCCCACACAATATATTATAGCACTGTGAACAAATGACCCATCTCCTAAGTTAAAGGATTTGGTACATTTTTGTTTCTTCTGAAAATCTTGGTGGAGGCAGCCAGGACTTTATGATAAAAGGGCCTGAAGACTTCCACCCAGGAAAATGAGCATGGTTCCTAGATAAAGCCCCCACTGCTTTCTGTAACTGCAGAGAGGCCCCTGTTGAGAGGGAGTACCCTGTCCGAGTCTGTAAGCCTAAGTGTCTTGATTCCCATGCCACTCCGTCCATTAGCAAAGGACAGACTCTAGCAGGACAAAAACGTCAATACATCTGCTTATAATTAAGTGCGTTCCTGAGACTATATTTATTTTTATCCCAGGTAGCCTTTATTTATTTATTTTTCCTTCCACACTGTTATACTCCTTCGTCAGATCTTCTGTTTACCAAAACCTATGTTGATGCTATCTCAAGCGGTTTCCTTAACCAGGTTAGAAAGGCTGATACAAGAGTGGATAAGAGTATCTTTGCTGGAAGGATTCAGGAAATTTCTTTCTTGTTCCTTAAAACAACCTCCCATCCTGCACCAGGGAATTTAAAGCTCAGTGGCTCAGCAGGCACTAAACAGCAAGTGAGATGGTGGTCCCCGCTGCCGCCCTGGGATTCTGTATGAAAGAATCTGTGTCCCGCAGCGTCAAGAGCATCCCATACCCTCTGGGATCAGTAACAAGAATACCGAATACACAGATTTGCAGCAGCTATGATCTTTTTTATGTTTCTTCCATAAGAGTCCATTTCTGAGCTGACTGTTTAGCAGAGCCATTTGGCACCTATGACAGAAGAGCCAGGAACTGTCTGTTGATACTAAGACTGAATGGTCTTGGTTAATTTATTTCAATAACCAACAATATGAAAATGAGAGAGAGGGTAGAATCCCCTGTTGGAGGATGGCATGTGACTGTTTCATGATGCCTTACAGTGGCTATCCTGCTGAGAGGAGCATGGCGTTGGCAATGGCTGTGGTATTGACACAGTCCGAGTCCTTCTGATTCATCAGTAGTGTATGTTATAATGGTCACCAGCTGATAAGGGCTTCTCATACTCAGAGATAAGACATCTTAGGATTCCTATGCATATCTTTGCATAGGAATCTTCATCACATGAGGTAAAGAGGGGTTGCTGCCAAGTCGCTTCAGTCGTGTCCGACTCTGTGCGACCCCATAGACGGCAGCCCACCAGGCTCCCTCGTCCCTGGGATTCTCCAGGCAAGAACACTGGAGTGGGTTGCCATTTCCTTCTCCAGTGCATGAAAGTGAAAAGTGAAAGTGAAGTTGCTCAGTCACGTCCGACTTAACGACCCCATGGACTGCAGCCCACCAGGCTCCTCCGTCCATGGGATTTTCCAGGCAAGAGTACTGGAGTGGGGTGCCATTGCCTTCTCCAAAAGAGGGGTTAGGAAACATATTTATATCAATATCATTTTTCCCATATATAATGCGCCTAGGTAAAATGGAGCTTCTCTTTGATTGGGTAGCTCTTCCTGTATTTTGATCTTGATAAAAATCAGGCAACTGTCATTGTGTTGTGTGTGTGTGTGTGTGTGTGTGTATGCACACGCACATGTGTGCTCAGTCGTGTCCAACTCTTTATGCCCCCTGGACTGTAGTCCACCAGGCTCCTCTATTCATGGAATTTTCCAGGCAAAAATACTGGAGCAGGTTGCCATTTCTTACTCCAGGGGATCTTCCTGACCCAGGGGTTGAACCCATGTCTCTTGGGTCTCCTGCCTTGGCCAGTGAATTCTTTACCACTGTGCCACCTGAGAAACAACGGTCAATATAGTGTTGAACTAATGAAAAATATTGTAATTACAAATAAGCCTAATTCTTTCTAGTATCTTCTCTGATGAGGTGAGAAAGCAAAACATAGGGGCACCCAGAGTTCTTTGAGGAAGTGATAGTTTACATGCAAAAGGTGTTTTGATGGTGGTGTTATTCATTTAGGACCTAGATTTGGGAAAAGCAATATAAAAATGAGTTGCCAGAAGACAATCAGTATTGCTTCCAGAAGTGGTCATATGTTGTAAGAAATGACCATTATGTTGTTTAATTTATTAACCAGAGAGATAATGTTTTGTAAATCTAGAAGAAATTACCCCATCAGTTATAAGGAACTTGAAGTTTTTTGGAAATGAGAAACTTTTATTTTAAAAATGATTCAGAAACTATTTTGGTATTGAGTTTAGCAGTTTCTTAACAGTTTAAACATTTTCTTACCTTAAGACCTGGAATCCTGTTCCTAGAAAAATAAGAATATATGTTCACCAGAAGATTTGCATGTAAATATCCCTAGCAATTTTATTTGAAATAGCACCCCCCAAATCTAAATGCCATCAACAGGTGAATGGATACAGAAATACTGTAAAATGAAATACTACCACTACTTAGTGACATAAAAAATATACTGGTACACTCAAGAAGGTAAATGAATCTCGAAATCTTTCTGCTGTGCAACAGAAGCCAGACATAAAAGGCTGTGTATTATATAAACCCAAGGATATGAACCTATAAAGAAGATCAAAGAAACTTATAGTGATGGAGTCAGTTATCAATTACTCCAATTGATATCAATTACTCCAATTGATCCAAGATCCAGTACGGTGGGGAGAATTACTACAAAGGGGCCCAAGAAACCTTTGGGGAGGGTGGAGATGTGCTACTTTTGAATGTGATTGTGGCTATACAAATATATGCACTGACCAAAATTCATCAAACCACTTCAAATGGGTCCTTTTTAAAAATGCAATTATACTTTGATAAGATTGATTAAAAAAACCCTGAGTCTGATAAAATTCATCAAAAAGATACATGCATTGAAAGGAACAAAAAGTTATAAGTAAAATTTAAAAAAAATTTTTAAAGACACAAGCGTAATACAGGATATACAGGAGGAGGTTCCTCTCGGCAGATCATGCAGAAGTTTTATTACCAAGTGTTAACATCAGGCTGATGACACCAAGATTAATTTTCCATTGGTTTATCATTTATAACCTTTTTTCTTGTTTAATAACATCAATAGGCCTTTACACAAATATATATTTAGGTGACAAATTTAAAGCCTTTAACTTTAGCTTCCAGATGTATTAACCTCATCAGAGAATGACTTTACCACATTGAACTCATCGTCTTAATTGGAGTTTTACAAAGGTCAAATTTGTTGTTTATAGATAAGGATATTTCATCAGAGAGGTGACATTTACAGTTTTACCTCATGCAAGTAGAGGAAACAATCCCAGATGATTCACAGCATTGTCTGAAGTTCACAGAAAACAATCTTTAAAAAGACATTATAAATTCACTTAGTTAAATATATACGAGTAGATTCTCATAAGCTTAAATAGTGTGGAGACAATAATATTCTATCTCACTCCCTTGGAAATTTAGAATATGTAAAATAAAATAGCTTTCCATAAAATGTAAGTTTAATACTAATCTTACATAAGTGTTAAAATTTATATTTTATACCTCATTGTGGTAAAATGTGAGAAGACATGATACTAAATTTTTAAACTCACATTATCAAACCTATCTTTTTTATCAAAGGATTTACCTTGATTAATATGTATATTACATAAACCAATACCGTATAATAAATCTGCTTTTATTTACCATTTATCAAATGTATATCAGAATCTTTTATTAGTGCATTTTTATGACTGTTTGTTGCTAGCTGATGTCTTCTGCATTTCTTTGTTTCTTATCTAGCAATCTGCCATTGCCAGCAGAGCTTGATTTTTTACGAGCTGGTAGAGAAGTTTTTCTTAAAAGGCCAGCACATTTAAAGCATTAAAAGTTTGATTTCTTTTCATAAACAGCACAATAAATGCCAGTTGTTGTTTAAAGAAATTAAAAGAGAACTAAAAAAAAAAATAGTTTGACTTCTTCCTTCTCCCTTTTAATCTCCTCCAGAGTTAGACAAAGGAATATCACAGATGTGCTTAGAAAGTACTTCAAATTACACATTCAGAGAATCTTACACAAAAGTTGAGAAAGTTTGGTATGTCCTTTCTCGATAGAGAGCAAGCTTTTTTGCCTGGGAACCAAGTTACTAAGGTTAGGATTTCAGAGTTTATCCTTCGAAGGTGTTGCTCCTGATACTTTTCGAGGGAAAAACAAGAACAGGCCTGATTATACAGAACTCTTTGACTTCTCAGAAGTTAGGGGTTCATTAAGGAGAGGTCTGTGGGCCCCAGACAGGCCAGGTTAATTCCATCTGTGTCCCCACTCCATCACGCCTCCAGGTGTGTTTACACAACTGAAATGAAAGCCACGCCAGCCCTCTACCCTCCAAGCCAGCCAAACTCTTCCAGTTTCCATAAATATTTGCATCTGCTTTCTCCGTTTTAATGGTAAATATGTGTGTTTGTCTTCGATATTCACAGTGTGGAAGTTGGACAGATTCCCATGGTCAAGGAAGGTCCAAGCATGCCCCCTTAAAATAATCTGACCACGAATGGAAAGGGGCTGTAATTATAAAGAGATCATTCACTGTCATTTTTTTCCCTCTGTCAAGAGGGCTTTCGTACCTATAGACACACAAATGGAAGGCCGACAGCATCATGAAAGCCAGCCACTATGCCAAAGCCAATATAATGGGGATTGTATGCAAGCTGCCCCTTTAGGGAAGATGAACCCAGACAAGCAGTTTGAGGACTCTGTGTTGCCCCACTTCCCTTCACCTTCCCAAGAAAAGATCAATAAAGTATCATTTGGCACTGGCTAATTTTTTCAACCCATCAGGTTGAAACTGGCCTGTCGTTTTATAAATGAGCTGCTCCCTTGACCCTACTGTGAGAAACAGAGGGAGGCTTGAGTCAATGGGAATTGAGTGAAATCCTGCAGACACACAACTCTTCGCACTTCACGCTGGTGGAAAGAAGCCAGATGGCCATTAATTAGTGACAGAAATAATTTAGATCAGTCACGAATCAGAAATAAACCAGGCAGCCGCGCAGTTGTGAACCAGAAATAATCTAGAAACAGACTCAGCAAGATTCTGCCATGACTGCCCATGGCGACTCTCAGAGCCAAAAAGAGCAGGCCTAATGAAGATGCTTGTGAAGTCCATGTACCGAGTGCGGTGTTTTCCTGACTCCAACAGCTGAATCCTCATGCAAAGAAAACTGTTAACAGGTGTCGAAACTAAAACCCTATGCCAATTTTGGTTACTGAGTAAGGTCCCCTACTCTTACCCCATAATAAAGAATAGTACAAGGCAGTACATGTGCTTTCAGAACCTCCAGGCCTCCAGAATAAAGATGGTGAGCTGCATCTTTTGTTGAAATCCCTTTAATAAATTTAAAAAATAGGCATAAGCAGGAAGCAGGGCTCTTAGATAAGCTACCATTCTGGCTTCACTGTAACCAACTGAGAGGCCTTAGTAACTGCTTAGTAACCTAGTAACTGCTGTTGTGCCAAGGGGTTCCTTCCCTTATCGATCCATCTCAGAGTGCAGGGTTTTCAGAACGAGGAATCTCTTCCAGCCACGCTAAGGGGCAGCCTCTTTGTCAAACAGGGTTAGGCTGCTAAAGACGATATGTCAGTTCTACTTTTTTCATGATTATTTATTCAAGTGTTTTTGTCACGGGGCTTCCCAGGTGGCTTACTGGTGAGGAATCTGCCTGCCAATGCAGGAGACACAAGCTTGATCCCTGGAGGAGGGAATGGCAACCCACTCCAGTATCCTCGCCTAGGAAATCCTATGGACAGAGGAGCCCAGCAGGCTACAGTGGATGAAGTGGAAAAGAGTCGTGCATGACCTAGAAACTAAACAGCAACAACATGTTTGCTATTGGCAAAAGGTGTTTAAAATGCTCTTAAAACTGGTCATAAAATATTGTTATGTCTATAAATTTTCCCACAAATCAAGGATGGTGTGTATTTTTTTTTTTTCAAAGAAAAAGGGAAAAATAAAACCATAATTCTTTCTCCTTCTTTTTCGATCTGCACGCCTCCTCCAGTGTACTCCTGGAAGGGAGGGTGTACCGAGGGGGCGGGCAGTGAGAGTGCTCTCCTATAGCCGGCCATCCAGGACATTTATTCCATGGTGTCATCAGGTTTAAAACCACCTGGTTCCTGGTTGGTCTGTGCTGGAAGGGTTAACACACAGGGAAAGCAGAGTTAACAAGGGACTGGCCATAAATGGCTCCAGCTGTGTATAATTAACTGTAATACTGCAGAGTAAATGACTTTTATTGGCAACCATGTCATAACTTCATTAAAAGTCCTATTTACAGCCCTATCATATGAAATGAGTCCTCCTGTATTCTGGAATTTAATGAGCATTCATTTTCACCTTGTTCAATTATCTTCCACCAGACCCCCCACCCCACCCCTCCCCCAGCTCTCCCCCTCCCATCCCTTCCTCTCCCTGGTGTGGAAAGCATGAAGCCAAAGACAATAGGAAAGTAATTAGCACCTGGCAGAAGGCCCCTCTTCCAGGGAGCATTTCCCCAACCACAATAAAATCTGTTTCTCCTTGTTTTCCATTATAAATAGGTAACTTCTTTACACAAAAACATTAAGTCACGGTCATAAAAACATCAACTTGATATGATGGAAAACTTCCACAGGTTGGGCCTCCTCTGCAAAGCAGTCACGTCTGCAGCCATCAGGACCAGAGTCCAAATGCACACAGTGAATCGTGATCACAGAGAAGAAAGTGAAGCTAACAGTTGGTGTAACCAAACACAGGTTTGGTCGTTTGCTGCTCAACAGCCGATAAATCAGGGGGCAAGCTTTGGCAGAAGAAATGTGTTTTATGCGGAAGAGCTGGCAATCTGGGGAAAAGGTGGACTCACATCCAGAGACCAATTCCAAGGATTCTTTCTGCTCAGATGCGACAATTTTTTAAGGGAAAAAAAGGAGTAAAAATCTCGGTGAATTAAGGCAGGAGGTCAGATTCTTCTTCATCATTGTTCCATTGAATGCAGGTCTGCTGACTTTTCCTATCTTCTTCCTTGGGGTGCTGTCTTGCCCCCGTGTTCAGCCTGAGCCTGTGGGGTCCACCTGTAAATTTACTAACGGGAAACAAGGGGTAGAGAGTCAGTCATTCTTTAACTACTTAATTCTTCATTCTTATTTCTCCTAATCTAGGAAAGGAATCAACAAGTGAGGTAAGGTGTTGTGTATATTTAGAAAAGCAGCAATCAGGAGCTAAGTTAATGTTGCCTAATCCCATCTTTATGCTTAAGTCTAAGGAAAACGGTGGCGAACAAACAGAAAGAGGGCAAAGGAGCTGCTTACCTTAGTTTTGAATCAAACCTTTCTCACAATAACTCTCGTCGTCTGGAAGTACCTATCTCACTTATCGGGAGAATATCTAATTAAGTTTCTCTTTTTTCCAACTCTGCCGCTACTTGCCTTCCCTTCCCTTCTCTTTTTATTTTCTCCACTTAAGTTGCAAAGAGAATATCTTGTCCAGTGCATCAAGTGATCCAGGAACTCAATCTCATGATCTCTAATTCAGCTATCATTCCATCTCACACGTCCCCTTAGGGTTTTTGAATGGTGAATGTGGAAGCACCTTATCAAGAGTGGGTTTTCTTTGTTGACGTTCCGATTGATGTTCTCTGTGATTCAGAGTGAAAATAGAAGGTCCCTGTGCATATTAGGAAGAATATGGTCTGGAGACCCAGGCAGAATTTTATTTTTTTGGCAGGGGTGGGAGGAGACATTTTTATTAAAAAAATTTTTTTCCTATTGTTATTGAGTATAATTGACAGGTAACATTGTGTGTAGGTTTAAGGTGTACAATGTGTTGATTTGATACTTCTATAAGTTGCAAAATCATTACCACCTTTGTACTGGATACTGCCTCCATCTCTTGATCTAGTTACCATCTCTTTTTTGTGGTGAGACCATTTATGATTTTCTCTGTTAGCAACAGCCAAGTATATTACCTATACAATATTATTAGCTATAATCACCAGCTGTACCTTATATCCCTAAACTTGTTCATCTTAAAATTGAGACTCTGTACCCTTCGGCCAATATGTCCCCATCTTCCCCACCCCAACTCCTGGTAATCACTACTCTTTGTTTCTCTGTTTAGATTCTGTGCATAACTGATATCGTACAGTATTTGTCATTCTCCATCTGACTTACTTCACTAAGCATAATGCCCTCAAGGCCCATCCAAAATCTTGTAAATGGCAGGATTTCCTTCATTCTCATGGCTGAAAAAGTATTAGAATTATATACATATATAATTATGTATCTCACATCTTCTTTAACCATTCATATATTGATGGACACGTAGATTGTTTCTATACCTTAGCTACTGTGAATAATGGGCAGACCTATATTTTAATCCATAACATCCAGCTATATAACTTTGGAAAATCCAGCTCAACCTTCCTGAAGATCATTTTCAAATAGTAGGATCAATGACCGTCTTTTTAATGGGGCTTGTTCAGTTCAGTTCAGTCGCTCAGTCGTGTCCGACTCTTTGCGACCCAACGAATCGCAGCACGCCAGGCCTCCCTGTCCATCACCAACTCCTGGAGTTCACTCAGACTCACGATCATCAAGTCAGTGAGGCCACCCAGCCATCTTGTCCTCTGTCGTCCCCTTCTCCTCCTTCCCCCAATCCCTCCCAGCATCAGAGTCTTTTCCAGTGAGTCAACTCTTCCCAGGAGGTGGCCAAAGTACTGGAGTTTCAGCTTTAGCATCATTCCTTCCAAAGAACACCCAGGACTGATGTCCTTTAGGATGGATTGGTTGGATCTCCTTGCAGTCCAAGGGACTCACAAGAGTCTTCTCCAACACCACAGTTCAAAAGCATCAATTCTTCAGTGCTCAGCTTTCTTCACAGTCCAACTCTCATACCCATGCATGACCACAGGAAAAACCATAGCCTTGACTAGACAGACCTTTGTTGGCAAAGTAATGTCTCTGCTTTTCAATATGCTTTCTAGATTGGTCATAACTTTCCTTCCAAGGAGTAAGTGTCTTTTGATTTCATGGCTGCAGTCACCATCTGCAGTGATTTTGGAGCCCAAAAAAATAAAGTCTGCCACTGTTTCCACTGTTTCCCCATCTATTTGCCATGAAGTGATGGGACCAGATGCCATGATCTTTGTTTTCTGAATGTTGAGCTTTAAGCCAACTTTTTCACTCTCCTCTTTCACTTTCCTCAAGAGGCTTTTTAGTTCCTCTTCCCTTTCTGCCATAAGGGTGGTGTCATCTGCATATCTGAGGTTATTGATATTTCTCCCAGCAATCTTGATTCCAGCTTGTGCTTCTTCCAGCCCAGCGTTTCTCATGATGTACTCTGCATAGAAGTTAAATAAGCAGGGTGACAATATACAGCCTTGATGTACTCCTTTTCCTATTTGGAACCAGTCTAAGAGGTAAATAAGCAGGGTGACAATATACAGCCTTGACATACTCCTTTTCCTATTTGGAACCAGTCTAATGGGGCCTGTTATTATTAGATAAACTAATACCTCTGATATTATGTCTAAAAGAGAAGGCATTCAATGAAAGTTTTTTCCACCCTTACTCCCTCATCTCCCATTCCTTCCTTTCTTTCCAGAAGTTTATAATTTCTCTGTACTCTATTAGCTTGGTGCAAAAGTAATTGTGGTTTTGGACTGTGAATTTTAAATTATAGCAAGGCTCAAACATATCTTTATTAACTGAAATAGAAAGTTACAATCAAAACATTTTTTCCAATGAGAAATGTTTGTTCCTGTAGCATAAATATCCATGCTTCAGGATTCCACAAACACTTAGAAAACATTTTCTGCCTCTTGCTGGTTGTGGAAGTGTTTTCCTGGCAAAAAGTTGTCAAGATGCTTGAAGAAGTGGTAGTCAGTTGGTGAGAGGTCAGGTGAATATGGCAAAACTTTGTAGCTCAATTTGTTCAACTTTTTAAGCATTGATTGTGAGATGTGTGGTCAAGCTTTGTCATTGAGAAGAATTGGGCCCTTTCTGTTGACCAATGCTGGCTGCAGGCTTTGCAGTTCTTGGAGTACCGTATTGATTTGCTGAGCATACTTCTCAGGTGTAATGGTTTCACTGGGATTCAGAAAGCTGTAGTGGATCAGACGGGCAGCAGACCACCAAACAATGACCATGACCTTTTGTTGGTGCAAGTTTGGCTTTGGGAAGTACTTTGGAGCTTCTTCTTGGTCCAACCACTGAGCTGGTTGTCGCCAGTTGTCTTATAAAATGCGCTTTTCATCACATGTCATAATCCAGCCAAGAAATGGTTTGTTGTTGTTGCATAGAATAAGAGCAGACAACACTTCAAAATAACCATTTTTTTGATTTGTGGCCAGCTCATGAGGCACCCACTTAATCGAGCCTTTTCATCTTTCCTATTTGCTTCAAGTGCCAAACAGCTGTAGAGTGGTCAAGGTTGAACAACTTCTCATGTAGTTTTACGAGGATCAGCTTTGATGATTGCTTTCAGTTGGTTGTTGTCAACTTCTAGAGCAGCGTTTTTTATTTATTTTATCTCATTGGAGGAAAATATACAAGATAATACAAACTGTTACTAAGAATCATATAACAAATTCCAGTGTACTTCCTAATCAGAATTAATAAATGTTAACATTTCATATTTGTGTGCTGAGCATTTTCAAAAAGTAAAATTCACCACTTCTGATGGCCAGCTACCGCACTCCTCATCTTCAAGGCTCTCGTCTCCTCTGCAAAACTTCTTGAACCACCACCTCACTGTACTTTTGTTAGCAGTTCCTGAGCCAAATGTGTTGTTGATGTCAGGAGTTATGTCTGCTGCTTTATGTCCCATTTTGAGCTCAAATAAGAAATCACTCAAATTTGCTTTTTGTCTAACATCATTTCCATAGTCTGAAATAAATATAAACTAAACAGCAAGTAATATCATTAGCAAAGAAACATGAAGTGAGAAAGGCACATTAAAATGATGTACAACATAACCACATCTATTTAGAATGTATTCCAGTGTCAAATTTCAACAATGCAGAAACCACACGTACTTTTGTACCAACCTAATATTTTAGCTAAGATAGAACATTTGGCGTTAATATTTGGGGCTCCAGATGATCTGAGGGCAATGTTGACAAAGGATGCTTATTGGTTGGCGAGCCAGAGTTTGTGAAATAGGCCTGTCCTACCATAAAATGATGAAAGGTGACTGACCCCAAACTCAGTGGGGAAGGCAGTGAGAAAAATGATAGCCATGGCTGGCACTGAACATGAAGTCATCTCCCCTCACCAGAGCCCTGTGGGATAACAGCCTGAGCAGGGCTGATGGAGAGGGGAAGTGCCCAAGAACCATTCAGGCACAGCCTACACTTACATTTGTGAATGTAAAATGCCCTTGGAAGCTGGCACCGTTTGAAATGCAGTAATGCCAACCCGCCAGGGGATTCATTCCACTGCCAACCACGCCATCTTTAGCAAATTCCACTGCACACAGGTGCTGCCCCCTTGGCTCCCCCTGCTTTACCTGATTTTAGGCTGACCCTTTATGATTAGCACCTTGGGCTGGTGGTATTGCTTAGGAACACTGTTTCCATCATTCATTTGGGGATTTAATAAAGCTTAGAAACACTGTGAGCAGGAGCAACATCTAATGCAATTCTTTTTTTTTCATTTTCAAATTAAGAATCAAGATTTTTGTGGGGGTTGTGAAATCCTTCAACTGGGTTGCAACCAGCATTTATATACTTTTTAATGGAATAGAATAAAGCACACTAGAAAAGAAAATAAAATACACCAATAAAGTATGCATGTGTGCATGCCAAGTTGCTTCAGTCGTATCCGGCTCTTTGTGAACCTATGGACCAGAGCCTGCCAGGCTCGTCTGTCCATGGAATTCTCCAGGCAAGAATACTGAACTGGGTTGCTGTGCCCTCCTCCAGGGGATCTTCCTGACCCAGGGATAGAACCTGTGACTCTTATGTCTCCTACATTGGCAAGGGCGGGTTCTTTACCTCTAGTGCCACCTGAGAAGCCCGAAGGAAAGTATAGATTTATAAAAATTTTATGTATATAATATACATGCGTGGGTGTGTGTAACGCTGTAAGATATTGTCCAGTGTTTGAAAATCACAGACGCAGTGATCATCACCAAGGCTTAAGTTCTGGGGCAAATCGCCTTGTCCGGCCGTGTTCCTGCTTTATTGCAGTCTGCTCTTCAAAATGCTATTTACCCTCATCTCCCTTATCAGCAAATGAGCCCAGTAGCACACACAAAAAGCAATCAGAATCCAAGAAGATAGACACCATGGGAGAGGGAGGTCTATTTTAAATGAATCAAGGAACTTTTTGTCTCATTGCTGCCCAGGTGGGTTCCCATAGTTCATCAGCCCCAACCCCTTTCCATATAAACTAGCAATCATTGGACTTAACAAATCCAATAAAAATCTCAGATACACAAATTTGCATTTAGATGCAATGAGCTACAGTGTATACCTAACAAGATAATTAAGCCCAAGATTGCAGGGTGGCGTTTAATTGCTCTTTACCAAGTGTTCCTGGGTAACTCATTCCAAATATTTTGAAATGAGGGGGCTCAGAAGAGGTCCCCAGGGAATATCACCAGATACCTTCTGGCTCAAGGTCTAGTTCAAGTAAAGAGAGCAAAAGGGGGTATTGCTGAGGAAAAGGGAAGACTTCAGGGATATTCCCAGGTGCCTCTTGAGAGGCGTGATTGCCTGTGGGCCCCTGTTGCAGGCTGGCACCTTGTTAAGTATTGTGTGCTTTTCCCAGTATTTTTGATCTATGGTATATTTCTTGTTCTCTGACTTCCCCTGGCCCCGATTCCAGAGTCTGAATTTTAGTTGTGAGGCAATTACATACAGTGTGCACGCTCTATTTAAAACCCGTGTCAGGGAAGAGGAAAGGAAAGATGCAGAAAAGCAACGAGTGATGGCAGGCCCCTGCTGAACACTAGATCTTTATACACCCAACCGGCCACACTCTCGAAGCCGGCAATTAGATCGCACACGAAAACCGCAGGACGCCCTTGCACATGTCCAGACAGATGGCTGGCCGGCAGAGGCATCTGCTCTGGTTTCAGGCAGGGCAGGGGGTGGCCTGAGAGAATGCCCTCTAGAATCTGGGACAGGTTTTGGAGGCCTTCAGCCTTTTACACTGTGGAGTGGTCACCTCCCTCAAATGCATGTCTTTTATCTCTTTCTTGACTTACCGACTTTCAAGTATCAACTTCTTGGGGGAAAAAAAAAAAAAAGAGAAGAACGCATATATAAACAGGTGTTGTTTTTTTTTTTTCCCTCACATGGTGTTAGTCACTTGGTAATATCTGACTCTTTGCAACCCCATGGACTGTAGCCTCTATTTATGGAATTTTTTAGGCAAGGATATTGAAGTGGGTAAGCCATTCCTTTCTCCAGGGGATCTTCCTAACCCAGGGATCAAACCTGGGTCTCCTGCAGTGTGGGCAGATTCTTTGCCATTTGAGCCACCAGGGAAGTTCCTTTTATTCACACAGTTTTGTTTTGTTTTTTTTCGAGAGGCATAAAGAGAACAAGAAAATACACAGCTGAGGACTTAAAGGATGCGCTGGGAGGGAAAGAATAAAACAAGACCCCAGACTCGAAAGCCTTCTTAAATTGTGTCCCACTGCTTGCTTCTTCCTTCACTTATTTTGCCACTTATTGAAAACTCAGGAGAATGGCCAAGTGTTTGGATGTGAGAAGCACAGTAATTAAACAACATATGATCACTGTTACAGCTGACGTATCTTTTCTTCTCTCTTCAAAGAACAGAGGGAAATACTAAAATAGAAAGGTCTAGCTTCGCTTCTTGACCAGACGCTACACAATTAGTCACTAGGTTATTGGGGCCAGATTCCCTGTTCCATCCCTCCCCCTGGCTTCACCCTGTAATGATAATCTGTTAGTTCGCCAGCCACAGATACTTCAACACTCTTTCAGTTGAGAGTCCGGCATCTCTTTCCTCTCACCAGGAACCTTGTCAGGCTTGACAAGCAGGCTTGACTGCTTACACCACTGCAGTCTTTTAGGAGTGTTACAATCTGACTGCCAAGACTAAGTCACAAAAGGAAATCCAATCTCTGTCTAGTTGGCTTGGAAAATGCACACTTGGAACCCTGAACTGCAAGGAAACAACTGCAATCATCCTGAGGACACAAGGAAGGAAAGCCAAGTTAGGACAGACTTTAATTTTTCATCCCGGCCCTTGGATATCCAGGCAAGGCACCAGATGTGTGAATAAAGAAACCGTCAGGTGATTCCAGACACAGCATCACCCCTAGCCATCAGGTTGTCTTTGCTCAATTTCCAGATGCCCTGGGAGCAGAGATTAAGTCATTGACAGTGTTGAACTTCACTGAGCCTGGAGTTCCAGGCAGTGCTCCAGAAGGCAGTGCTCACTGAGAAAGCCTCTCACACTTGTTATGGCAGGAAACAGCTAACTGGAAAGGACCACCTGCCCTCACAGTTTCCAAGATAAGACCCACTCCATCCTTCCTCATGACTCCCATGTAGCTCATGAATGATTCCCCTGTTTACCCTTTTGTAAAGCACCAGATCCCCCTGTATTTTCTCTATGATTGCCCTCATTAGTGAATATTCTCTCTGTTGCAAAAGCCAGAACAAAACCATATCCTTAATTTTCAGGTGTATTGTTTCCATGCCATCCACACTGAGCCCCTTCCAAATGCTTAACGCTCAGAGTCCGTGAGAAAACGAAATAGGTATTGTTTTAAATTTTGAAGTAGGTTTTTTTCCTCCAACAAAATAACCAGAAGAAATTTTATAGCCATCTCTTTTTATGCTTTAAAGTTAGAAATTTCAACAATTTATATGTAGAAGCTAGTCTTCTACTTATGTTACCACATGTACTTAGGGATGTTTTCCATCTACAGGATTATGACTTCATTCAATCTGGGAAGGATTTTCTCTAGCATATTTTAAATTATTGCTTCTGTTGACTTGTCCTCTTTCTCAGAAACATCAATTATCTCTATGTTAGATCATCATTCTTTCTCTTCCATATATATCATCAGGATTTCATTTTTATCTCTTTTCTCTTTCAATAAATTCTGAAATGTTTTCAAGTTTGCCCTCCATAACACTGATTTAATTTCTGTTAGATTCAAATATGATCTTTTGCACTGATATTAAATCTGTGATTATAATTTTATATTTTTTAAAAAATTATCTTTTTATTTTACTTTTTAATGTGTTGTTTTCATATTAAACATTAACCTTCTATTTTACTCTTTTATCTCTAATCTCTTAGTATATAGAGCCTAGCCATTTTCTTTCAAATTTTTGAGTACAAAGTAATATATTTTAAAATTTATTTTCTGCTCTGCCTTAAAATATAAGGTATACATATTCTTTTTCTCTACTTTGATATTTGATATACTTTGAATGCTTTGTTTTCCTTTTTTTTTTCATGTCGCAGATTTTTTACTGATTTCATTTTGTCTTCTTCCCCTGATTTCCACATCACTGAATGAGTAAACAAATCTATCCCTGTTGTGGTTTGTCTCTCTAGTTGCTGTTAGAATTATCTTCTGACATATAAAGCTGTAGGTTTTAAAGACACACACATTCCTAACCATGCTTCTTGCATTTCGTTGTCTCTTATTTAAACTCAGTTTGCATACATACAGCAGGATCATCTGATCTTAGTACGTAATATTCTAATTTGTGGAAAGGAGTTTATTTCTGGATAATTCTGAGTTCAATCTGCATTTACTTCATATTGCTTTCATTCTGCCTTCTAACTGGCAGAAAGAGCAGATAACCAACAGTAGTTCACAACATGCACCCTTCTGGGGCTCATTCTAGTTCTCTATTTTCTGTGAAAAGGACAATTCAGTAAGTACAAGACCTATCTCAATCTACTCTCCGATTTACCCGTCACCAAGGATTGCAGTTTTCGTGGGAATGTTTATATTGTAGTGCTTCAGAAAGGGCTTTTCAGATGGCTCAGGGGTAAAGAGTCTGCCTGCCAGTACTGGAGATGCAAGAGACCTGGGTTTGATCCCTGGGTCAGGAAGATCCCTTGGAGGAGAAATGAAAAGATTTTTCCATATTCTTGCCTGAAAAAATCCCATGAACAGAGGGGCCTGGCAGGCTACAGTCCATGGGGTGGAAGAGAGTTGGAGACAACTGAGCAGCTGGGCACACACACACACACTGCTTCAGAAAAGGATTTCTAAGCTGACCCTGTGAGATGCAGACCTCTGTTTTTCATTCACAGTTTGGCTATTGACCTTACCTGGTGAGCTGGTCGTTTTGTACACTGATCTTCACATTTCACAACATAGGTGTAGGCAGTGCCTACAGCTTGATAGGTCTGTCTTCCATTTTATTTAGTAGTATGAGAGTTTGTGGCATAAACTATTCGAAGTAGTTTAGGAGCCTTTAAACAGAGGCAAAAGGAAAATTGGTGATTATTTGCTACTGTTTTCAAGCAAAGTCACTTAGGATTATCCTCCTGTAGCCTTCTGATTAATGCGCATCTCAGCAGCATTTTCTCAGTGGGCTTGTGAAAGTTCAGTTCCTTCTCTGAACATCAGATCCTTCAGTCAATGGAGCCCAAGAGTAGGAGCACAGAATTCTTCACTGTTTGGTTCCATGTAAAGGGTAATGTTCACTTGATGCAAAAAAAAAAAAGAAAAAAAACAGAGTTCCATTTTTATTCCCATAGCCCCGGGGCCCCACTCCCATAGGCACAGCTGTTTGCAGCGTGAGTGCTCTTTAGCTGACATTTATGGTGCTTACACAGATAGCGATAAGGAAAGAAAGGGGAAAAAAACAAAGAGCTTGACCTCTACAAGTTTCGGCGTGGATTACAAATTAAGTGTCATGTTATCTAGTGCCCAATTTTCAGGGTGTTTGGACCCTGGGTCCCCAGCATCAAAATTACCTTAAAGCTTGTTAGGAATGCAAAATCCTGGCCCCTCTCCAGACCTTCCAGAGCAGAATCTGCAATTTTAATACAGTCCTTGGGTGATTCACATTCAAGAGTGAGAAGCAAGCTCTGTTCCGTTTAGTGTTCTGCCTGACAAGTTCTAGAGAAAAAACTCTGAATTCTCTGAGTTTGCCCAGCTGTTCTGTCCACACATGACCATGGGCAGGGTGGGTGGGTGTTCATCCTCTTGGATGGCCTTCCATTCTTGCTTTTCAAGGACTTTAATCAATCATTATTGGTTACTCCTAAAGAAACAATAATTAGCTCTCAGCTCTCATTGACAGGACTTAAGTGGTACTAAGTTTACATTCTAGAGAGAGGATCCAACAGTAATCCCAATAAGAATGTCAATATCCTATCAAGACCTTTGTTGTTTAGTCGCTGAGTCCTGTCTGACTCTTTTGTGACCCCGTGGACTGTTACCCACCAGGCTCCTCTGTCCATAGGATTTCACAGGCAAGAATACTTGAGTGGGTTGCCATTTCCTTCTCCAGGGGATCTTCCCAACCCAGGGACTGAGCCCAAGTCTCCTGCTTGGCAGGCAGATTCTTTACCACTGAGTCACTTGAGAAGCATCAGGTCCTTTGATACCAAGTAAATAAAAGTTTGAGCATTCTTTGGCATTGCCTTTCTTTGGAATTGGAATGAAAACTGACCTTTTCCAGCAGAGTCAGACACGACTGAGTGACTGAACTGAACTGAACTGAACTGAACTGAAACAGAAGTTTTGTTTCTATCAACTCGGTGAATACATGGAGGGCCCTGCTAAATTCTCTTGTTCTAACCAGGTTTACTTGCTGAAGGAAATGTTGACTGGGAAAAAAGAACACAGAACCTAAAAGTTGAGGATTAAGTTTTATGTACTGAACGAAACTGACGACTTAAGCCCACGATGCAGCCTTTCAGGTAGCTCTGAGGGACTATTCCAAAGAAGTAGGGGAGGAGCCAGGATATATGGGAGTTTTGTGACAAAGACCAAGGTAGTTGGATCTTGAAAATGTTACTGTTAATTAAAGAAAACCAGACACCTCGGTAAACTTAGTGCTTTTCTATATCTGGGAAGAGACGGGAGTCTGGGCCCCTTTGATGCGCACCTCAGATATCCAGGGCCGGTATCCTGTGCTCTCTAGCGCGAGTCTCCTCAGGGTCCATCCGCGGGGGTGGCGGATGGCTTGATGGTGGGCAGCCTGTTTCTAGCCTGAGTTCCCTCAGGGTTCACTGTCACTGCGGAGGCTGTAATGGGATGGCTTAATGGCCGCAACATCTTTTGTTTACTGATGTGGCAGGCAACGGTGTTTTTTTTTTTTTTTTTCCTTTTAACTGACCAAATGCAACCTAGTACTTCAGACTGTGTTCATAGGCAAGGCAGCTTCCTTAAATTCTAACCTAGATGTGTGGTAGGCTTCTAGCAAGGGAAGGATGCTCTGTGGATACCTGTCTCAAGGAAGGAGTTGTCGGAGGGGTTTTGCTGAATGGGTCTAGTGTATGAAGTATAGAAAGGTCCTCACTGGGTTCTACTTCCTGAGAAAAAAATCAGGTTACTTCATGGGCTGTGTTTAAAACAAACAATAAAAAAAAAGAAGAAGAAGAAGAAGAGGGCTTCCCTGGTGGCTCAGTGGTGAAGAATCTGCCTGGCAGTGCAGAAGACATGGGTTCCAACCCTGATCCAGGAAGATCCCACATGCCTCAGAGCCCCTAGGCCCTTGCACCACACCTACTGACCCCAGGATCTAGAGCCTGGGAGCCGCAACCACTGAAACCTGTGCACCTACAGCCTCAGTTCAGTTCAGTCGCTCAGTTGTGTCAGACTCTTTGTGACCCCATGAACCGCAGCATGCCAGGCCTCCCTGTCCACCACCAGCTCTCGGAGTTCACTCAAACCCATATCCATCCAGTCGGTGATGCCATTCAGCCATCTCATCCTCAGTCATCCCCTTCTCCTCCTGCCCCCAATCCCTCTCAGCATCAGTCTTTTCCGATGAGTCAACTCTTCGCATGAAGTGGCCAAAGTATTGGAGTTTCAGCTTCAGCATCAGTCCTTCCAAAGAACACCTAGAGCCTATGCTCCCCGCAAAAGAGAAACCACTGCAATGCATCCCACAACTGGAGAGCAGCCCCCTGCTCACTGCAACTAGAGACAAATCCATGAGGCAGTGAAAACCCAGCATAGCCAAAAGTGAAGAAATGAATCAATAACAATAATAAGAAAAAGAGAAGAACACAATATGTCACAGATTCGCAAAGCCAATTTATCAAAAGTTAGTTTTTTCCTCATTAAAACATGACAATTCCTAGTGATTTCATTCACAGCATTGAACGTAAGATTTGATGTATATATATATTTTAAAAAATCTATTCAACCTCAACTCTTAAGAATATGCCCATTATGTTGCCTGACACATATGTACTTCAAATCTCCATCTACACTTTAAAGCCTTTGATTGCCAAGTCCTCAGTGCCAGGTGTTGTTTGAGAAGTCCTCTTCCTTTCTCAGATTCTGTCCTGTGTTACGTCCTCCATGTTCATCCACCCAAGGCCACTCGGTGAAAACCAAGCCTTCCAAATTGATTTCACTCTGTCACCTCGCTCACATCAGCCTGCCCTCAGCTGTCTGGTTACCAAAGGAATTAACAAGTCAGTGAAATAACAAGGTTTCCACATTTTGGCTGACTTTTCAGACAAGTCACTTGAAAGAAGAAGCCCCATGCTTTTCTTCCTAAGTCAACTTGGTTTCCTGTCCCTGGCTGAACTCCACACGGAATAATTTCAACTGCTAGAGGTTAATTTTCCTGTAATCACCTCATTGTGATGGAGGGTTTTGGAAATTACAAAAATTAGATGCACTACTAATTGGCTTGTCTGGTTTTTGGAGCTGCTCCCTGGGTTATCATACAGGCAGAGGAAGCCAGATTAGATTCCCAAACCAACACTTACCAAGAAGACATTTAGATGCGAGGAAAGAAAATTGTTCCCCCAAAATCACACATGTGTATTATTTTCTTTCTTTTAATTGTCTTGGAGAAAGTACAGGAGAGATTCATTCCCTTCGCGCTGGGGCAGTGTGTCAACAAATACTTCTGTGCACTTGCCGTGCCCTCTTGTGAGCTGAGCCAACAAGAAATACAAAAAGATACACCATTTCCTAATCTGAAGGGTCTTCACTTAGGAGAAAATAGCAAATTGTGTAGCTGTACAATGAGGTTTGACATCTGCTCAGAGAGTACCTTCAGATGTGCAAAGGAAATCATCTCGATATTTTCTCCAAATCATCTGATTTTTGTGACAAACCCACTTTCAGTGGGTTAGTAGAGCCAACTTAAACTTGTTGGATAATAATACTGCAAGCTTTTCTGACCTGAAGAGTCCTCCTCCACCTTACACTTTTGTTCTCTTCAAAGTTCTCCTCTTAAGCCTCACTGGTGTGACAGTGGTTGTGGGTAACTCAGCCACTTAGAGCAGTTACTCAGGCTTTATATTTCACTGCCTCCTCCACCACTGCCAAATGGTATTGGATATAAGAAGGGGGCTTGGTGTATTGTATGGAGGTTTGGGTAAGAAGAGGGGTCCTGGATCTACCTGGCTTCCTCCAGATCGCCCCCAACCCCTGGGTGGTGTGGCCAGGCTGTTCTGCCTTCTGGTCTGGTGCCAGTAGGGCTGGGTGATTTCATCAGGTCTCCACAGTCAGCTGGACACATCACCACTGGCCGCTGCACAATGCTGTCCCTTTTCCCAAACCAAGCCTTTTGCAATCCACCACTGACCTCAACCTCTCTTCATGCCCGCTCAGAACACACAGGGCTTCGCTGTCACGTGTTTGCCATGATGAATCCATAGGGAGCCCCAAAAGTGATTTCAGTATCAGCTATTACCCAACTTCTGCTACCTCCATACCACTGCTCCCGCATTATACAGGTCGTGGCTCTGAGATAAAGACTTTTACTTTCCTAAGTCCATGGAAAACGCTAAGATATAGCCATGGTCATGAGTCAGCCTTGTTTTCCCCATTTTTTATGGATGTTGCTAAAGGTTCTCTTGCTCCTGGTTGAACTGATACAGAAACAAGGCCATTAGCATCTTCATTGGTTTCTCCTCATCACTCCTCTAATTGAAAGGGAGAGACTCAGAATTCCTACTTTATCAAAGTCAGATCCTTCTACTTTGAGAAATAAACCATGTTCCCACCATTGTTGGCCAAAGGGCTTGTCCCCGCTGTACTATGAAATCACCTTGTGGTTGGATCCTTTGGGTTTGGTTCATGGTTTACTCAATGGGAGGTCACCTATTAGCCTGAAGTTTAGAATTTTAACTTGCTGCAGAATCCAACCTGGATATAAGCAGTTAAAGATAAAATCTTTCTCTTTGTATGATGAAGGGGTTAAGAGTGCATAATCTGAAGCAACACCCTTGAATTTGGATCTTCGCTCTGTCACTTCACTAGACTTGTCCCCTTGAATAAGTTATGTAATGTCTTCTTTTTCATCAGGGAAAGAAAACAAAGCGATATTACTACATCACAGGGTTGCTGTGCAGGTTATATAATTGCTTAACTGCTTATATGTAGTAAGCCATATAAAAATATTGAATATTATGTGAATTTCTCTTGGAACAATTCTAATGGATGTTGTCTGGAGAGCAGGAAGGACAGTGAGTTTGTCAGGAGAATGGGGAATTGGTGGGGAGGTCCGTATTATTAAACGTGGGAGATAATTGCAAAAATATATTATCTCTCTTTTACTTACAAGAAAAAGTTAAAGGACAATACAAAGTGATGTGTAATTAAGCACTAAATTTTATTCTGTATGCTGTATGCACCACAGTATTCAGATAAAGGAAAGATGAGATGAATTTTAGTGGCAGTCTTCTGGGGAGTTTTTATGGAGCTCTAGGAAATGGAAGGATCGATAGGCTTTGGGTGAATAGATGGGACGTGCAGAGCTTGGAAGACATAAATGGAAGGATTTTTATCCTTATGGGTGATGTGGAGCCAGGTGGGCTTTGTTATTGTCTTTGGTGAATTCCTGATTTTATTCCTTGGAAATGATTCAAAGGGATGAAAGGGACTGGATTAACCACTTCTCCTTGCCTGGCAGTAAGACAGAGTTGAGGCTGTGATGACTTGACTGTGTGACACCTGGGAGGCTATCTGGGTGGGTTAAGGGTTACCTGTGATAATTCTCCTGTAATCTGATTCTGTGAAGATGAAGAACTTTAGAGGACTTTTCTTCCATTTTTAGAAGGAATAATAGGAAGGGTCTGGTGTGCCCGGAACAGCTCCACTGCCCAGCAGTCTGTGAAGGTGAAGTTTTCTTTTTCCTTTGCTCTCTTGCCTTATCTTTACCTTTCTCCAGGACCAGATGCTGACCCTGAAGACTTTCTCTTTTGCCCTTAAGCTTCCCTCAGGCTTCTCTTTGTCCTTCGGCAGGCTCAAGTTCAGAATGAATTTTAAGTGATGTTCTAGGAAGAAACAAGTTACAGCAAGAATATTTCGTAGCCCCCTTTTTGACTTTAAACTCTCTCAGACCATCAGGAACAGGACCTTGTTGCATCAAGTCTAGGACTGAACAACATTTCTCTTTAAAAAGAAAAAAAAAAAAGAAAAAAAAAGAAAAAGTAGCTTTACTAAGATTAATCCAATGCCCTTGGACAATTGTTCTGACTTCTTGGAAAAGGCAATCGGGGAGAGAATTATAATGTAATCACCTTGAATATAGTTATTTCTTCTATTTACAGCCGTACAAAAATTTTATGCTAGACTGAGTGACTCTCTTACCATTAGGGCAGAGCCTAAAAATCAAGGGTACAACTCTACCTAGAATTTCAGCAATTGCACTGGGCTGTAGAATACTGGTGGTGGGGCTATGGGGTGGGGTGGTGGTTTAGTTGCTAAGTCATGTCAACTCTGTGACCCCATGGACTCCAGCCCACCAGGCTCCTCAGTCCATGGGATTTCCCAGGCAAGAATACTGGAGTCGGTTGCCATTTCCTCTTCTAGGGGCTCTTTCCCAACCAGGGATTGAACCTGAGTCTCCTGCATTGCAGGTGGATTCTTTACTGGTGAACGACCAGGACAGACTTAGGAATGACAATCTGTATTTGGGTGCAAATGAGTGTTACTATTTATACACTTGTCTCCCTAAAAATCCTCTCTAAAATTCTTATTTTTCAGAGGAGGAAAAAAATCCATGGCATAATGAAGTTTATCAGCAGGAATTCTAATCTCATCTTAGAATTCTATAGAATCTGTCATTGAAAATGCAGACTCCCTCAAATCTCAGCAAGTGTCCTGAGAACTGCCAGAGGAGCACCACTTATTAGACAGATTTTAATTTGTGCAAATCCATTAACAAAAATCTCTAATTTAAAAAAAAAATCAATAGATGGTGGTGACATTAACCAGGAAAATCTAATAGGGGACCATTAAAATTTTTTTCCTATTCAATTAACTTGAATACAACATGATGGACTCAACAGATACTTTAATTAGATGCATATGAAAAGAAATTTTGCAAAATGAAGCAGACTCTCTATTTGCAGCTGATATGAGGAAAACTGCAGTAAAAGATATGTTCGAATCCCTCATGACTGGGGATTTCCTTGAGGGGGACATGAATTCTTAGACAACATCCTTACAAATCAGCCCTTCCCCAAGAAGTTGTCCTTTGTCAAGCAATACTACACAGTGCTGCCTGCTTCCTTCTTAATTCTTTTTTCTGGGTTAGGTATTCTAGAAAGCATAAAAGGTAAGTTTCAAGGGACTGTTTACCAAACTCACTATTCCAGGCTCCTCACAGTAAAAATAGCCCAAAATAAATGGCTCTAATTTACAGGGTGAGCATGTGTCCAAGATTGTCCTGGACAGTCTCAATTTATGCCGGTTTCAGTGGCATCATTATTAATAGCCCTTCTTTTTGCTCTAAATAGTGTCTTGGTTCAGACAATAAATTATACAGTCATCCGACTAATTTATCAACCATCTCCACACTCTGTTTCATACTATTAAGCTACCCTTTTCAACTTTTGGTCAGAAATGCAGGATCTCCCTGCTCATAAGAGGCTAAAATTTGGGAAATTGAAGAGTTCGCATTATTGCCTCTGCAAGCATCAAGCGAATAGACATTTGTCACCTCTCTCGTTTGGTCATCTTTTTTCCCCCTGGCCTCCCACCTCTCACTTCTCTTCCAGCGCTTTTACATTTAGGATGAGCCTGATAATCTTGTGAGATGAGCTTAACATAATTCCCACTACAGAGGTTCTCACGTCCAAGATGATTCTGCCCTCTTTCACTTAAAGAATTTTCCTCCTCATCTAAACTAATTTACTAATTGCTACATGATACATATGCTTGATCGAGAAGGTGATATATAAAATCTTGCAAAGCCTTTATGGTAGCCAAACTCCTAGCTGGGTCTCACACATCCCTGCTTCCTAATATTTACACCCTTCTTATACCAGGATTGGGTTTTGCAGCCAGTAAATGATGGTTTGTCATTCTAAGATTAGATACTAAAGAATTACTGTTTCAATTTTGTGGGTTCCATTCCTTACATGATCTCCTTCTCTTTTTCAGATTACTGACTTTGAGGGACAAGCAATAAACAACACTGGAACAAGCCTGCCTGGCAAGAAGCTGAACTCTCAACCACAGGCAGGTAAGTGAGCTTGAAAGTAGATTATCCAGTTCCAGTTGAGCTTATAATCTTGGTCAACAGCTCTACTGAAATTCATTGAGAAACCTTGAGGCTTGACAACCCAGATTCCTAACCTTCAGGAACTGTGCGAGGTAAAAAAATATCTGCTGTTTTTTACTTATTTATTTATCTTTGACTGTGCTGGGTCTTTGTTACTGTCTGGGCTTTCCTCTAGTTGCTGTGAGCAGGGGCTACTCTCATTGTGGTGCACAGGCTTCTCATTTCGGTGGCTTCTCTTGTTGTGCGGCACAGGCTGTAGGGTGCCTGGGCTTCAGGAGTTGCGGTTCCTAAGCTGTAGAGCGTGACTCAGTATTTGTGGTGCAGGGCTTTAGTTCGGGTCAGTCACTCAGTCGTGTCCAACTCTTTGTGACCCCATGAATCACAGCATGCCAGGCCTCCCTGTCCATCACCAACTCCTGGAGTTCACTCAGACGCACGTCCATCGAGTCAGTGATGCCATCCAGCCATCTCATCCTCTGTCATCCCCTTCTCCTCCTTCCCCCAATCCCTCCCAGCATCAGAGTCTTTTCCAATGAGTCAACTCTTGGCATGAGGTGGCCAAAGTCCTGGAGTTTCAGCTTTAGCATCATTCCTTCCAAAGGAATCCCAGGGCTGATCTCCTTCAGAATGGACTGGTTGGATCTCCTTGCAGCCCAAGGGACACTCAAGACTCTTCTCCAACACCACAGTTCAAAAGCATCAATTCTTCAGTGCTCAGCCTGCTTCACAGTCCAACTCTCACATCCATACCTTACCAATGGAAAAACCATAGCCTTCACTAGACGGACCTTACTCCGCAAAGTAATGTCTCTGCTTTTGAATATGCTATCTAGGTTGGTCATAACTTTTCTTCCAAGGAGTAAGCGTCTTTTAATTTCATGGCTGCAATCACCATCTGCAGTGAGTTTGGAGCCCCCAGAAATAAAGTCTGACACTGTTTCCATTGTTTCTCCATCTATTTCCCATGAAGTGATGGGACTGGATGCCATGATCTTCATTTTCTGAATGTTGAGCTTTAAGCCAACTTTTTCACTCTCCTCTTTCACTTTCATCAAGAGGCTTTTTAGTTCCTCTTCACTTTCTGCCATAAGGGTGGTGTCATCTGCATATCTGAGGTTATTGATATTTCTCCTGGCAATCTTGATTCCAGCTTGTGTTTCTTCCAGTCCAGCATTTCTCATGATGTACTCTGCATAGAAGTTAAATAAGCAGGGTGACAATATACAGCCTTGATGTACTCCTTTTCCTTTTTGGAGCCAGTCTGTTGTTCCACATTCAGTTCTTACCCCACAGTATTCAGGATCTTCCCAGATCAGGGATTGAACCCATGTCTCTTGCACTGGCAGGCTGATTCTTTACCACTGAGACTCAAAGGAAGCCCTATTCATTTTTTGAAAGTGGAAGGTTTGGGGGTAATTTGTTATGCAGCAGTAGCTGACTGATACATTTTAAATCCCTGCCTGCTGACAGAATGTAGTCTAAAAAGATTACTACAGCTCTCAAACAGTTAGTAGCAGGAGCTATGAAATAAATGGAGATTATAAGGATGTAACCCATCTACCTATTCATGCAACGAGTATTTATTGATCACCTACAGTTAGTATTATATTAGACACTCTACTAGGTGCTAAGGACACCAGAATGAGCTGAGGAGAATGCTTGAATTCGTGAAGTCTGGAGTTATAGTAAAATCTGGAAAAGACAGGAAAACTGTTAATTAATTTCTGAGTACATGCCTATTCTGAAAGACAAGTATGTGAAAGTGGATATAAGGACCTGAAGTGTCAACTCGATGCTGAACATTCAAAGCTTTATTGCTACTACTTAGTTTATGCATACAAGTATACACCACCCCAAAATCAAATAATTGTACTCATTTGAAAGGAAATCAGGTCCTAATTAGTAAATTTAGAAATAGTTTTCCTCTAGTTTGGAGAGTAACTGAAATAAAATAAATTTTAATCACTTAGAGAAATTTGAGTATTGATATACTATAAAATGATTGGTTTCAGTTGGACAGTAAGCATATGGTGATAAATTTTGTCTGGTGTTCATTTACATGTGGGCTTAACCAAAAAGAAGAGTGATGATGGGGTAATCTCTGAGGGAAACCAGCCCTGAAATTTTGGTTTAATTTCCTGATTTGATCATAAAAATGGGAGCCATGGCTGTTTGATCTTAAATTCTAGGTCCAACACTGACTTCTTCAGTGGTCTGAAAGAAGCAATTTACTGCTTCATATTTCTATTAGCATACATTAAATAGAGATAATAGTGCTTGGATAGCTATATCAGGAAGATTTCAAAAATAAATCACATAGTGTTGGATAAGACTTAGGCAAGAGAGAGTTATTACGTGAGTGAGAATTTGTCTTTGCATTCCCTGTGCTGTGTCATCATAGTTTTAAGCAAATTCCTGGCTGTGACTGTGTGATCCACATTCAGTGAGTTGCATTCCCCCCCTCCACGTTCAGAGTGGGGTTGATTTTCTGGTAACGGAGACAGGACAGTGCTTCCTGCAACACCATGGATGTCTTTCCTCTGCCCACTAACCAAGAATCAAAGCCAACAAAACCAAAGTAATCACCATTCTTTTCCACTTTCCTTCTCTCCCCAAAGCTTAAACTAATAATAATAACCATTTAAAAGCTTTCTCATGGGAAACTTGGGCATGACTGGAAGGGAAATCAATTGTTCTTAGGACAGCTATTATTGTAAGAATTAATCACCGCTATTTGCAATTACTGTACCTTACAATTATCACTAATATTTATGCTGCTTTGACGGCTGCTAGAGACTGCATTGCTGTAGCTGCTCTTAGCCCAGAACAGAGAGAAAAAGTGGAAAAATAAATGAAACCAGAAGGTGGAGATGACAGGTTGAGGGGCTCCGATTCTCCTGCTGTCAGGCCAAGATGTATGAAACAGCCACTGCCTGCTTATGTCACAGCAACAACCCACTCAGTGCTGGGAGTTTTCCTTTGAAAGAAAAGAACTCAAATGGGTTTGAGAGGATACAAATTAGAATTATTCTCAGCCTTAAAAATCTTACCTTCTTCTGAGCCTGCATAGCTCAGTTCTCTTGAAGCATATGATTTTTTATCATGCACAAAATCAACCTTCCATTCCATAGATGCAGCCCAGCAGCTGGACGCCCCAGGGTGACTCCCTGGCTGGGCTGGAGACAGAGGTTTGGCTGTCATATTGGAGGGGAATGTTTCAGATTTTAGGCATTTGATTTCACTAAGCAATAAAAAAGAACCAGTCTTTTTCTCATATATTTATCCAACATTTATTTATAAGTTAAATATGTTTAAAATTCCTTATGCTTTTACTTTCCTGAATAACTTCAGACTTTACAAAAATTTGAAGAAATTGTATACAAATGTTTGGATCACCTTCACTCAGATTCTCCCAAATCACAGTTCAATTACCCAAATCAGAAAATTAAAATGGAAACAATAGTTTGAGCTAACCTACAAACCTGCAAACGTCACTAATTTTCCATTAATATCCTTTGTTTCCAGTCCAGGATCTAATCTAGAATACCACACTGTATGCCGTTGTCCTTAGTGTACCTTAATCTGGGATAATCCAAGGTTTTTTTTTTTTTTTTTTTTTTACCTTTAATGCCTGCATGCTAAGTTGCTTCAGTCATATCTGACTCTTTGCAATCCTGTGGATCATAGCCTACCAGGATCCTCTGTCCATGGGATTCTCCAGGCAAGACTACTCTGATGTTTTTGAAAAGTAGTGTCTGATTATTTCTGAAATGTCTCTCAATTTGATTTTCCTTAAGATTTCCTTATGATTAAGTTTGGGTTATGCATTTTGGGGGCAAAAATATCACAGATATAAAGTGGTAGTCTTCATAGGACATCCTATCAGGAAGCACATGATATTACTTGGGAATTCTTTTCTAACTTAACTTTTAATTTTAAGGTAATTGTACGTTCACATGCAATTGAAAAAATAATACAGATAATCTCTATAGAGCCTTTACCTAGTGTGTCTTCCAGTGTGAACAGCTTCCAAAATCAGACTTCCCTGGCAATCCAGTGGTTAGGACTCCAAGCTGTCAATGCAAGAGGTGTGGGTTTGATCCCTAGTCAGGGAACTAAGATCCCACATACCGTGAGGCCAAGAACAATGAATAAAATAAAATAATTTAAACCCCCACAGAGTCATAGTACGATGTCACCACCAGAATGTTGACGTTCACACTCTCAAGATACAGAACATTTCCAACAGCAGGATCCTTCGTTTTGTTCTTCTGTAGCTACATACGCTTTCCTTCTTCATCACCCTCTTCTTAACCCACAGCAGGCACTGTTATGTTTGCCATTTTCCTAACTTTGTCATTTCAAGAATGTCTTGTAAATGGAATGTAAACTTTGGGGATTGGCTTTTTTTCACTCTGCATAATTCTCTGGACTCTGATCCAGGTGGTTGTGTATGTCAATAGCTTGTTGCTTTTTATTGTTGAGTAGTATTTCATGGTATGGATGTATTGCAGTTTATTCACTTGTTGAAGGATATTTGGATTACTTCATTTGGGGGATATTAAAAATAAAGCTGTCATAAACATTTCCATATAGGTTTCCATGTGAACGTAAGTTTTCATGTCTCTGGGATGATGAATGCCCAGTAATGCAGCTCTGTATTGTTATTATAGTTGCATGTTTAGGTTTCTTAAGAAATTGCCAAGCTGTTTTCTAAAGCAGCGGTATCATTTTATATTCTGCACAGTGATCCAGTTTTTCTGCATACTCACCAGCATTTAGTATTTTCAGTATTTTTATTTTACCCATTCTAATAAGTATGTAGTAATATCTTCTTGTGGTTTTAAATTGAATTTTGCTCATGGCTAATAATGTTTAGCAACTTTTCTTACACTTATTTGCCTCTTTGCTGAAATGCCTGCTCATGTCTTTTGCCCATGTTCTAATAAGATCGTTTGCTTTTTGTGGTTGTTATTTTGGAGATCTTTACATATTCTAAATACCACCTATTGCTGGATATTTGGTGTGCAAGTATGTTGTCCTAGACTATGGCTTGTATTTCTATCCTCTTAATGGGCTGTTTTGCAGAGGAAAAGTTTTAACTTTTGATGAAGCCCAATTATCAATTTTTTTGTTTTACAGACTGTGCTTTTTGGGTCAAATCTAAGAATTATTTGCGTAATGATAGCTCCTGAAGAGTCTATCATATTTCCCCCCAAACTTTAGAATTTTGTGGGTTTTTTAAATTATTATTTTTCTTGAAGGATAATTGCTTGATAGAATTGTGCTGTTTTCTGTCAAACCTCAACATGAAGCAGCCATAGGTATACATATCTCCCCTTTTGAACTTCTCTCCCATCTCCCTCTCCATCCCACCCCTCTAGGTTGATACAGAGCCCCTGTTTGAGTGTCCTGAGCCTCTTTCCATACATCTCACCCTCTCCTGCCCTCTCCTCGGGTCCATATATTCTCTATGTCTGTTTCTCCATTGCTGCCCTGTAAATAAATTCTTCAGTACCATCCTTCTAGATTCTGTATATATGCGTTAGAATACGGTATTTATCCGAGTTTTGTGGATTTTATTCAAGTCCGAAATCTGTTTCGGGTTCATCTTTGTCTACAGTGTGAGATTTAGGTGGTATTTCTTTTTCCCTTTTTTTTGGCCCAGAAACTCTGCCTTTCCCCTGCACCGCTTGCTGAAAAGTTTATCTTTCCTCCATTGAGTTGCTTTTGCACCTTTGTTGAAAGTAAGCTAGGCACTTTTGTCTAGGACTGTTTCTGAGCGCTCCGATTCATTCCATCATGCTGTGTGTCTCTCCCTTCACCAGCATCCATAGTCCTGATCACTGTGTTACACTGAAGACTGGCTCTTAACTTCACTGTTAACTTGATCGTTATTCATATTCTTGGTGCAGCAATGTATGATGGTGTTTAAGAGGCCAGGTCCTTAGCCAGACAGAAGTAGGTTCCACTCTTTTATTGGGTATGTGACCTTGAGCAAGGTAACTTAGACCTAGATGCCTGATCCTGAAGTGGAAGTAATAATTGTGGAAATAATAATTGTGGCTGTGTCATTGGTTTGTAAGGATTTACTATAATAATGTATGTAAAGCACATAACACAGTATCTGACACATAATTAGTGTTTGATTAATTTTTGCCTTCATTGATCTATAGATATCAATAACAACTCTTGGAATGAGAGAGTATTCCAATTCCAGAGTTTTTAAGATATGTGCAGGCGCTGCTCTGTATATACGTCACACTCAAAGAAGCATGCACTTTGGTGAAATTCAGCATAGATGGTAATCAGTTTCATTTAAATATATATATAATTAATTCACTTTCTAAAAATGACTTTTAAAAATATATTTGTCTGGCATTTTGGAGACATGGTGCCAGCCTCTACCATCCAGACCACATGGGTTTTATGGCATTCTCTCCTGATCTAGAGCACATATCAAACAGCTAAACGCAATGGTGGTAGCCAGCCCTTCATAGACTCCATTCCTGGAGGAGACACAGCATGCCTTCAGTTTTGAAAATCTCGCTACATTGGGTCATCAGTGCATTTTTATGTTTTGGATCACAGAACCGGCCCCTCCCTGGACCTCGCAGAGGTAATTTACAGAAGAAGCTCTTCACGGGAGATGATCTGCACTTCCTGCCACTTTCAAATGGCTCTTTTCTACAGAGGGTTAATTTTAAGGGGGATAAACACAGCTAAAACGCTTCTATTTTATAATGAGATTTTTCAGCTCAATGCAAACCTTGTTGTTATTGATTTTTCTTCAAAGATATTAATTTATCACCAGCTTAATTCTGTGTGGAGATTTCTCAGTTATAATATTTCTCCTTCTTTACCTACTGGAGAATTTTGAGACTAGATGAAACATGTATTTCCTGTCCCTCCTTCATTTCTCCTAACCCTGTTTCCCTCCTCCTTCTGCTTGGCTGACCCTAAGAAAGGTTTTGGAGTCTTTTCTTTAGACCTCATGGAACTTATCCTTTATTAATACCCCTTGGCCATCCAACAACTTCAAGGTGATGGAGTACAGGAATGGCATTAATTATTTAGGATTGAATAACTAACCAGAACAGAACAAGCTACTTCCCTACACCTTTCCACTCTCTGTAGAAGCAATGGGGAATTGCCCGAGCCAAGCAAAATGGGGCAAGGACACCAACCAGAAAGGCAGAGATGTATCAACAAGTCAGAGCAATGAGGTCAGCTGGGTTTTCTGATTCCTCTTTTCCTCCCAAAGAAAATGAAGAACTGTTCGTAACATTAGACATGAGTAATAAAGAATCATCAAGATGACTAGTTCTGTGCTTTCTTATGTAGATGAGAAAACTGAGGCTCAAAGAGGTAAAATAATTGGCTTGAGGTCACACAGGGACCTGATGGATGGTTCCAGGCTCTTTTGCAGGACCAAATAGAGTCATTTTGGAGAGACAATTTAAAGGAAGTATCACATGTTTTGAAACTAAGATTTTTTCACATAGGTTTATCCTGGTATGTTTTCCATTGATACTTAGCCACATCAGAGAGAAGGAAATGTGTAAAGCCACTTAAAAACAAACGTTTCTGCAAGATTCTCATTAAGACAGCAACCATCTCCTTCTTCACTCCAAGGCACATGTGACACGATTAACCTGCCTCCTGGATCTGCAGGACTCCTCAAGCCCACACTGTGTCCCACCTTGTCCCCTCCTGCACTTGATGAATGAAGCATATGTCTTTGCCAATCTGCTGGACTCTTTTTATACTGATTCAAACAATGTTTAGTTTATTCTCCTACAAATCTCCCCAACTAGATTAAAGTGCATTGCCAATAGGAACTACATGTCTTAACTCTTTCTACCCCAACAGTTCCCCTTTTATTGTTCATGCCATAACCGATGCTCAGTAATGAGTGTTACTTGCGTGACTGTTTCTGCCAGTCATCCTGAATTACATTGAATGTAGAAAAACCAACCCTTGGCCAAGGAACCTTCCGTTGTAGAAACCGATGAAGTCTTATTGTGCATAAGGGTCCTCCTGAGAAACTTTGCATCCCCTCTAGTATTAAACAGTTATTTCTAGATTTAAGAAATTCTTCTGGGTTTACATTTGTGCCTTTCTATCTCAAGAGACTTGTAAGCCTGTGGATAAAGATGTAACTGCTATTCTTTCATCAATTTCTGAAAACTTCCATTTCCTATTAGAAAAGGCAGGTAATGTAAGGGCAACTGAGTCATTGAACAGCTTCATGCCAGGGGACAATCTGTATTCTGATAGTGTAGGAAATCCTATAATGCATTAAAGTGTTTCCAGTAAGGCTTAATGAATACATCACAGTTAAAAATAATTCAGTCTGTCCTGATGATTGATTTTAACCACAAGATCGAGACTAACAGCTAAGTCCCTTTTCTCTGCCTCCCAAACATTTTCCATGCAATGAAGATTAATTCCTTTTATTGTGTTGATAAAATAATAATAGAGTCATAAAACATAACAGAACAAAAGTGAGTTGACAAAGTATGTGTTTGATTAATTGCCTTGGCAGATTATAGGTGCTGACTGAAATGTTTTTACTTTTCAATATTCATCTTTCAATGTTTCAACGTGTATTGCAAAATATATACATTTACCAACCCCCAACTCTATGAACAAAAACTGAGGCACAAAGTGCATGTACCTGAAATACTTAAAGACTGAAAATCCTAATATCTGTGTAGAATCTTTAGGTTATGGAAGGCTAATTGGGTTGACTCTTCAGCAAGGACAGGAGGATAATTAATCATATAATGCAACCTAGCTTCAAGGCCTTTGAGCTCTCTCTTTTTAAGGCATTCCTGGCTTCTCTCTGGCAAAACAGAAGGTGCAAGCTGCTCAGAGTAAATACAGGAAACATTCTCAGTGGCACCTGCCCCTGCACTTTTTACGCTCTGGTCTCAACTGAGCTGGGCTTTGTTGTGGGGTCGTATCAGGTTCTTCTGGGTCAGAAGATGAGAGAGACATTCAAGAGCTGACTACTAATTGTATATTCAGTATGCTGAGGCAACGTCAATCAGAGTTCAAGATTTTCAGAACCTTTTTGCTTTCTCTGTTCTAATTTTAAACTATATTATTTTTCCTATCTATCTAAATTTTTATGAAATATTTACTTATCTATGACTGTGTCAGGCCCTAGTTGTGGCAGGTGGGATCTTCACTGTGACAGGAGGATCTTTTGTTGCAGAGCTGGAGGGCTTTGCTCTAGTTGCCGCACTCAGGCTCAGTTGCCCAGTGGCGTGTGGGATCTTAGTTCAGTGACCAGGGATCGAACCTGCATCCCCTGCATTAGAAGCAAAATCTTAACCACTGGACCACCAGGGAAGTCCCCTATCTGTCTGAATTTATTCACTGTTTATTCATTTATCCTTCTTATTTATCTACCACATGATAGAACCTGGAATACAGCAATTAACATGAGACACATATTTGCTGTCCTTCAAGAAGGGATAGCCTATCCAGAGAAAAAGACATTAAACATGTAATTTCCGTAAACCATGATGGGTGTTGGGAGAGTGAAGGCACAGGGCACAGTAGGACCGTACAACAGAGATGTGTAGGGCCAACCTCTTCCAGCAGGTGGAGGAAGACAGAGCATCTGTAGTTTGAGGAGTTTAAGCTAAAATTCAAAACTGTAGGAGTGAACACGGCAACGTGGTGTTATTTGATGGTGGGTGAATGGTGCGGCAGTCATCTTCTACTCCTCCCTTGTTCAAAAATCCTAACAATGAGAGTTCTTCTTTTAGTAATTCATGAGTAGCTTGTATGAAACAAGCCATCCCACAGAAGGCAGTTGGAAGCTTTGGACAAAATACATAAAACAACTGTGTAAAATCTCTGAGGAGAAGCCAAAGGTAGGAAGAAACCTGAGGAGATTCAACCTTGAAGGATGGGGATCTCGCTGGGAGAGGTCCTTGGTTTCACAGATGGTACCCAGAGAACACAGCAAGCTGGGCAGTTGGAAATCATGCACCGTGGTCACCTGAATGGGAAGCACGTCCAAAAGGGAGGGGTCACACGAGTACATATGACTGACTCACTTTGCCATACAGTGGAAACTAACGCAACCTTGTAAAGCAACTGCGTGTGTGTACTAGCCGCTCAGTTATGCCCAGCTTTTTGCAGCCCCATGGACTGTAGCCCAGCAGGCTCTTCCACAGGCAAGAATGCTGGAGTGCATGGCCATTCCCTTCTCCAGGGGGTCTTCCTGACCCTGGGACAGAACCCAAGTCTCCTGGATTGTGGGCAGATTCTTTACCATCTGAGCCACTGGGCAGTGAAAGCAACTATACTCCAATAAAAATCAATCTTAAAAACATAAATTTAAAAAAAAATCAAGCAGAAAACCTCAGTCTCAGAGCTGGCTAGAATTAGAGAGGGGAAGTCCCTCATGTAATCCTGTAAGCTATAGAGAGATTGTCCTTATTCTGCTTATAACAGCTCCTTAAAACCTTGGATGATCCCTGAACTGCACATGTCCTGGGGAGATGACAGATTCTCAGAAGAAAGCAAAAGATTTTCAGCTGTAAAATCTAAATAAGAGATGTAAACTGCTTCTAATGTGGGAGATGTAAAGTTTAGTGTCTATGTCCTGTCAATTTCTGAAATCTCAGAAAGACCTGCTTTAGTTGGAAGTTTAAGCTTTTTGGAGCCCTGTTACTCTGAAGACCAAGTCTAAGGCTTGTCACAGCTTTCTCTGCCCTGCCTTTGTGGGAGATGAGATATTCTTTGTATGTTTCCAGCGAGGCCCTCTGATTATCACCCATAGTTAGGATACTAAACATAGCTCTTTGCTGTAGCCATTGTTAGCTGGCTTTTCAGTTGCTGAAAACTGAAAACATCTCAACAGATGAGGGAGGGAAAAAAGGTGGGCTGGGTGTTGTAGGCAGAAGAAATATCTATGATACAGCCCAAATGCCAGAGAACACACATTTTTTGAGTAACTTGTTATATCTTTTGAATCACTAAAGAAACAAGTCTAGTACTGGAGAAATATACATCGTATGGGATAGAGAAGAAAGAAAGCCATAGACGTTAGCAGGGGTGAAGCCATGGAGAGCCTCTCAACTTCATCATGCAGGTGATTCTATCTCAAGGGCAAGGGAAAGTGATCACCAGGTTTCTAGTACAAAAGTGATATAGTAAGACTCTTCTTTTGAAAGGGCTCTCCAGCTCCACTAAGAGGCCGAGGTAAGATAGAGGGAGCCCTTTGGGGAGGTAATTGCTGTAATCCTGGTGAAAAGGGGCTTGGGGCAGAGTGGCAGCAGTGGGATGGAAAACAGTGAGCAGAATTAGAGGTGTTTAGAGGTCAGAACCAATTACGCCAATTATAGACCAATTCAATGAGAAATTGCTTGAAATTGGAAATGATTTCCCAGATCCTGGCTTGGGCAGCATGTCCTTGGGCATACCTGAAACTGTGACCCAGAAGCATGGTATAGACAGTGGGCTCTGCATTTCCTTCCTAACTTTGGTACTTCCTAGCTGGATGCCTTTTACCAATTCTCACCATTCTGTACTTCTGTTTTCAAACCTGTAAACTGTGGTTAAGTATCTACCCTTAGAAGCTAGTGTGAAGAATGAATGAATTAATACAGGTGACATGCTTGTCCACAGTAACGCCTCAATAAATGCTGATACTAGCCTTATTAATATTGGAAACCTCACACGGGTTGTATTGTTCCTGCTGCTTCTTTGCTTTTTCAACCTTGTCAGTTTTGGGGTTTCATTCCCAATGCAATAGTCTATTCTGACTTGTTATACTGGCTACTTTCATGACTTGCTTTGGCATTTTTGATGCCCTGGCCAGCCTGGATTAATTCCCTCACACATAACAGTGGAGGAGCAAGTCATATTTAGGAAAGGAACTCCCTGGTGAGGGCTGTTTAAAGTGATATGTATCGAAAATACTGTGTCCTCAGATAGAACAGGCTGATCCAACGGTTGAACACTGACATCTAGGGCCAATGGCATCAGCCTCCCCATCCTTAGGCAGCTGTGGAATTCCAAGCCGCAGCCTACAGCTTCACATTTGTGCATCCTCATTCTTATCTGTACGACCCCTAACCTTTCACCCTTCCTTGCCTTCCCAAGCTCTTCCACTGCACCTTCTGTAATTAGGAATTTTTATGAAGTTACCAGATAACATTCTCAAAATGCGTTCCCTACCTGTTGCTTTCTTACCTTTGGTCTAACTGAAACTGACTTGTCCCAACAGCATCATTCCATCTGCCGCATCTGTGGATTGCTTTTTATTCCCTAAGACCTACATACCTCAAGGTGTAGGATTGTAGTATGACCCCCTTGCTTTCTGATAGAGGCTTCCAAATGGCTTTTCCTACATTCTCCTCCCAAATCCATGACTGTACCTGTTCTCAGATGTCACCATCTCATCCCGTCTTCTCGCTTTCATCGACAGATCTCCGAGTCACCCTCCTTCCTTGATTTAGAATTTCAGTGTCTTGTTCACTGGCTTCCTAACAACCACGCTTCCAGTGTTAATTCTCAAAGACTAAACTATGTGTAGACGCTCTCTTGTTTCTTGATCTTAATAGTGTTAAATGTTCTTCTACCCTCATCTAAGAAACCCACTCCTAGAGCAGTCATTAATGACTACATTCTATGAAAATATTGATTTAAAAGTCAATCTTGTCCCATCCTTCCAACTCATGCACTCTAGTCCTCCACTCCAGGGATTTTATGCTCTCAGTGAGCTCTTCCATCTATTGATCCCTCCACACTTTTATGTTCCATCACTCTCTTTATCTTCTGCTCTTTCTTCTGTACTCAGTCTAGAATTCTTAGTGAACACCTTAACTCTCTAAGCCCGCCCCCTCAGACCCTCATATTCTGTTCCCTTCAATTCCACTTGTCTCACAAAACTTTATCCTCATTTAAATCCTTACATGTGTTTATTTTATACACTCACATGGTGGCTTACGGTGAAGGATTCGAGATCTTGAAGCAGATTTAGCTTCAGGCCCAGGGACCACGCCCAGGCACCCAAGAGTTTTTGTGTAGCAGAGTTTTATTAAAGTGAAAAGGGACATAGAAAGCTTCTGACACAGACATTGGAAGGGGGACGGAGAGTGCCCCCATTCCTCTGCCTGTGGGATTCTCCAGACAAGAATATTGGAGTGGGTTGCTGTCTTAGCAAGGGAGTTATATACTTTTTAAGTTAGTTATTATGATAAATTAAAAGTGTCTCAAAGTTGTAAAGATCTTACTAGACCCACTCCCATAATTTACATTTTAAGATAACAGGATTAGCCAGAAGGTTTTCAGGAAGGAGAAACTGTCCTCAAGCAGGATACATTGTTGTTATATAATTCTTGCTGCTGCCAAGTCTCTTCAGTCTTGTCCAACTCTGTGCGACCCCATAGACGGCAGCCCACCAGGTTCCCCAGTCCCTGGGATTCTCCAGGCAAGAACACGGGAGTGGGTTGCCATTTCCTTCTCCAATGCATGAGAGTGAAAAGTGAAAGTGACGTCGCTCAGTCATGTCCCACTCTTAGCGACCCCATGGACTGCAGCCTACCAGGCTCCTCCGTCCATGGGATTTTCCAGGCAAGAGTACTGGGGTGGATTGCCATTGCCTTCTCCAATATAATCCTTAGTATAGAGTTTAAACTGAGTTTGTTGTGTAATCATCAGTTCTGGGCTTAAAGAAAACACGTTTTATGTGACTAAGACTAAGGAATGTACACAAAGAAAAAAAAAAGATGTTTGTCCTTTCTTTCTCTTTGAGAATTCCAGACCCCTTTTTCCTCCCTGGTGACCCCCAGCTTCTTATCAACCTGCCTAGGGATTGATTCTCTCACACATTGTTCACTGAAATCTGCCAGAGTTAAAAAAATGACAGGACCATTGCGTCTGGACCGCAAATTTCTGATTACGATGCTGAAACAGGGACTCACCATCACATTGCCTCACTTTTCTGGTTACATTCATTCTCCACACTCTCAGGTCATTATTTTGTGCATTCTTCTCCCCAAGTCTCCCCTTCCTCTCCACATACCCCATTCTCTCTGCTGGTAAGCTCACCATAGACTTGGTAGAGGAATTACATCAACGGATGAGAGTTATCTCACCTTTTCACCATTTCCGCTGGAGATGTTTCAAGGAAAGGAGTGCACTTGCTAATGTTTTAGACAATCGATTTCACCTAAACTCTGGTTTTTATCCCCAGGATGTCTTATTAAGGGCTTCATTCCTAAAATCACCCTCTTTTCTTCTGCATCAGATTCTCCTCCTTTATTGGATTCCAACAAATGCCCAAACCTACCCTGATTGCATCTATCCACGGTGCGTTGGCAACTTAGTTACTCAGTCTGCAAGTCCAGAGTCCTTTCTCCTCATCATCTTCTACAGGTAATTCATCAGTGAGTCCCAAGTGCCATAAGGTGAACTTTGAAATGCATTCTGAATCTGACATCATTTCACGATCTCCAGTGTCATGCTCCTAATTCAGAAGCCGTTATCTCCGGCGTGAATGAGTACCGCAGCCTCCTCTCAGGTCCTCCTGCTTCTGTTCCTGCTGCCTCAGGTCCATTTGCCATGACATCCTCAGGTCCATTTTAAGAATAACTCAGATCACATCTCTTCACTGCTACGAACCCTTCAAAAGCCTCCAATTATTCAAAAACAGCGACAGAAAAACCTTTCTCTTGTATAGCCGATTAACACCGTTGTGATGGTTTCAGGTGCACAGCAAAGCGACTCAGCCATACATATACAGGCATCCATTCTCCCCCAAACTCCCCTCTCATCCAGGCTGCCACACTGCACTGAGCAGACTGTGTCCATGTCGACCCTAAACTCACTATCTCTTCCCCTCTCCCCACTGGTAACCATAAGTTTGTCAGACTCACAGACTTAGAGAAAAACCTTTTCATTACGGTCCGTGAACTTCCACTCTTGTGTTCTCCAGTCCTGTCTGCTTCCAATACCCCTTTTGCTGATCAGCTGCACGAACCTCCTTTCCGTCTCTCTCGCATGCCGTTCCAAGGACTTTGCATTTGTTCTTTCCTCTGCTCATTATTCTGATCTCAAATCTAAATATCACCTGCTCAAAGAGGCCTCTCCCGGCAAATCCAGCCGAAAACCACTCACCCACTCGCGTGTCTACGTCACTGTTACTCTTGCCTTCTGTCTTCTGCATATAGCTTCTTTGTTCACAGCATTCTCTTAGGTGCATTATCTCCCTCCATCTCTGTCACAGACAGCACAGACACCTGCCCAAGTTCCTTAAAGCAGGACATCTCTCCCTCTCTTTCTCTGTCCCTGCATTTCCCTCGCTGCTGAATTGCTCTTCCCAGGTAGCGCTGGTGGTAAAGAACCCACCTGCCAATGCAGGAAACCAAGAGATGCCGGTTCCATCCCTGGCTCAGAAAGCTCCCCTGGAGGAGGAAATGGCAACCCACTCCAGTGTTCTTGTCTGGAGAATCCCACGGGCAGAGGAACCTGGTGGGCTACAGGGTTGCATAGGTTTGCAAAAAATCGGACACAGCTGAAGCAACTTAGCACACACACACGCAATTAATATTTGACACATATTGCTTGTGATCAGCAGACATTTGTTGATTGACTGAATGATGACTGATTGCTATTGAAGCTTTACTGTTAAAAATCTGTATTACTGAGACCCTGTATCCCTACTTGAGAAATTAGGAAGAGGACTAAAACTAAATATGTTCCTTTCATAGAGGAACAGATCAACTCTGTAATTAAGCAGATGGAATAAACAAGCCCTGTGGAGGAAATACCAGCTAGACGGAAGCCAGAGAGATATAGAGCAGGATATTTGAGATTTTACTCAATATATCATTCTGTCTGCTTTTTCACTTAGTGTTGTAATTTCTCACATTACTAATATTCTTTATAAACATGATATTCATCGGTTGCATTATATTCAATTTTCTGTAGAGGACCCATAATTAATTTAACTATTTTATTGCTCATTGACATTTACTCTACTTTTTTTTCTTTTATAAATAAACATGCTTATGCATCAGGTTTTTTCCCAATATTTCAAATTATTTCCTTAGTAAGAACTCTTGCTGCTGCTGCTGCTGCTAAGTCGCTTCAGTCGTGTCCGACTCTGTATGACCCCACAGACGGCAGCCCACCAGGCTCCTCTGTCCCTGGGATTCTCCAGGCAAGGACACTGGATTGGGTTGCTGTTTCCTTCTCCAATGTATGAAAGTGAAAAGCGAAAGTGAAGTTGCTCAGTCATGTCTGACTTAGCGACCCCATGGACTGCAGCCCACCAGGCTCCTCTGTCCATGGGATTTTCCAGCCAGGAGTACTGGAGTGGGGTGCCATTGCCTTCTCCGAGTAAGAACTCTTAGGACAAAAAATAACTTAAAAGGATAAATGTATTAAATGTTACCAAGATGCAATACTAAATAACTTCCTAAGATATTTGTGTAACTTGTATTCACATAGTCTATCAAATTAAGAATTTCATGCATCCATGCTAAGTCTCTTCAGTTGTGTCCGACTCTTTGTGATCCTATGTACTGTAGCCTGCCAGGCTCCTCTGTCCATGGGATTTTCCAGGCAAGAATACTGGAGTGGGTTGCCATGCCCTCCTTCAGGGGATCTTCCTGACCTAGGGATCGAACCTGCCTCTCCTGCAGCTTCTACACTGCAGGCAGATTCTACATTACAGGCAGATTCTACATTGCAGGCAGATTCTACATTGCAGGCAGATTCTTTACCGCTGATCTGCTGGGGAAGTCCAACCATTTCATAGCCCCCTCCATCCTTAATAATAAATTAATAAATAAATAATAAATTAATACCATTTATTTTACTGTTTGTTCACTCATAGGTCCTAAAGTTAATCTCAGTATTTTCACGTGCATTTCTGTGATTACTAGAGAGTCATAAATATGTCAGATATTTCCATTACCTCATTTATACTTTGTACATTTCTATATTATATATTTTTTCTTCTTAGTGACAGTCTCAGTTTTTGCCTCAGTTTTTCTGTATTAAGTGTAAAGCAACTACCTATTATATTTGCTTTGAATATTTATTGTATCTACAGGTTTTAGAAGAACATTTGACTTAATGTCAGCAACAGTAGAGGTTCTGAAGGCAAAGGCAAATCCTCTCTAAAGTATAGTAGAAAAGTGCCTTCCTCTGGAGAATAGAATGTGCTAGAAGTTGGCCCAGGTGGAATAACTAAGGATATGTCTGAATAGAGTTCAAGTGGGACAAGAAGGATTCAGGATTTTACAGGATCAAGAGGAAGTAACATTCAGTCAAGCAAACTTCCCAGACAGAGTGCTAATTTTCCTACAAAAACAAGATCAGTCATGGCTGAGAGACGAGGCACAGAGCGTGGAGCAGAGTAATTTGTCTCTTCTGAGTTAGGGATTAGAGCAACTCTGACATCTTAGACACTTTCTCTTCCAGCCTATAGTCTTTAACCTCAAACATCTCTCCTCTGAAGCCATCATATTAAGGACATTTAAAAAGGTTTTTCATGTAATACCTGGAGAGAAGTTGGGCAGGGAGGGGGGCAGTGGGGGGGGAACAGATGCTTAAGAGAACAGAACTGAATTCTGAGACTTCTGTGAAGCTGGGGAATTAAGAAAATAGCCCCAGAGAGCATTTTGGCTGTAGGAGAGAAAAGAGCAACAGCTTCAGGAACACTAAGTTAGCATGAGACTGCAGGTACCAGGAAGCAGCCCAACCATGGACCAGTTTAGAGCTCGCCTTCCCTGGGGGCATTGAGTAACTATGTTAACAGCCAAAGCAAAGTCTCCAAAGCTCAAACACCTGGGATGAGGAAAAGCTGTATTTTTCTTATGAAATCATGCTTTTTGGCACTTGTGCAGCTCCTCAGCGAATCCAGGCCAGCTGTGCACCCCAGGAACTGGCGCAGACCCAGGGACTTGTGCCTACAGGGCGTACCACGGCTCTCCACTTGAGCTAAGCACCTTGAAATGGCCCCGACTGGGAAGGTCCTTATTAACGCCGTGACCATGCCATGAAACTGTTCTCCCTTAATTTGATCTGAGATTTATTGCGTTAAGCCCTTTAAACAATTTCCTGAAATACGTTGCCACAACAGTGTCTTTCTTTCCTATTGGGTCTTAGAGTCAATTGTCATTCACCAATGGGAATGAGAAAGGAGCCTTTCTTATCTCTCCTTTCTTATTTATTGAGTTCCCTCAGGCTTTTCAGTGTTAACCCAACAGAAGCTGCCTTGCTCTTAGTAATGCTGTTCCTGAAATATCATGGAAATTGGCTTTAGGATGCAATGCATGAAAAGGCCAAAAGGAAAAACTTACTTTTGTTATCCCAAAATGAAAGCAGTTCATAAAAAGAATTTTTCTTTTTGGTTTGCATGAACAATTTTCTCTTCTCAAAGTCTATTTTTCACAAAGGTCTTAAATTTTCGAGCTATTTGTCTTCCTGGCTGCCTGCGTCATTCTTCCTCCCGAGTAGAATGTCCTGACCCCTTTTTCTTGCCCATGCCAGTCTCAGCCATCTCAACTCCCACCCTGAGTGTTTTCAGCATCAACACAGTGCTCTGCAGTGGTCACTGTCCTTTCCTTCAGTATCACAGGAGGCATCTGAGTGTCATTTATTCACCCATTCATTTATTATCCTATTCAACAAACTAATCAGAACCTCTGTTGTAAGCCAGATGCCAGGAAGATACAAAGGCTTATTCACTTGCTCACACTGTCCTAGGCATGGACTCCAGTAATATTTCTTGTTCCTAATATTTTTAACCTTTTATGCAGTTTTAAAGAATCTATCAATTTCATCTGGATTTCAAATTCATTACTTATGATAATTCATAATACATTAAAAAAATCTATAGAGTTATGGTCTCTTTTGACACTTCTGTTCTGTAGTTAGCTACTTCCACCTTCTCATTCCCCAATTTATTTATTTGCATATCCAAAGACGCTTACTCTTTGGAAGAAAAGTTATGACCAACCTAATTAGCATATTCAAGATCAGAGACATTACTTTGCTGACTAAGGTCCATCTGGTCAAAGCTATGGTTTTTCCTGTGGTCATGTATGGATGTGAGACTTGGACTGTGAAGAAGGCTGAGCGCCAAAGAATTGATGCTTTTGAACTGTGGTGTTGGAGAAGATTCTTGAGAGTCCCTTGGACTGCAAGGAGATCCAACCAGTCCATTCTGAAGGAGATCAGCCCTGGGATTTCTTTGGAAGGAATGATGCTAAAGCTGAAACTCCAGTACTTTGGCCACCTCATGTGAAGAGTTGACTCATTGGAAAAGACTCTGATGCTGGGAGGGATTGGGGGCAGGAGGAGAAGGGGACGACCGAGGATGAGATGGCTGGATGGCATCACTGACTCAATGGATGTAAGTCTGAGTGAACTCCGGGAGTTGGTGATGGACAGGGAGGCCTGGCGTGCTGTGATTCATGGGGTCGCAAAGAGTTGGACAGGACTGTGCGACTGAACTGAACTGAACTGACTCTGTAGTTTTGGTTTTGTTTGTTTGTTTTGGTTTACCTTGGCAGAAGTTTGTTTTAACAGTCTCTTGGAAAAATCAGCTTTTTGTTAATCTTTGTATATTTATGTTAATATTCAAATATTATCTAAATTTCATTGAATATTCTCTTATGTTGATTATTTTCATGTTTCTTACTCTTCATACCTTTGGATTTGATTTTTTTCTGCCTAAGTTCCTGAACTGTGTGCTAAGTTCATTTATCTTCCATCTTTCTTCTTTCTTGATAAATTTATGTAAAACTCTGCATTTCTCTTTAAGCACTGATTTAGCTATGCTGTATACATTTGTCTTTAATCCATGAATTATCATTTATTCTGAATATATCTTAGATTTTGTTAATATTTCTTTTATTAACCTGAGAAATAACTCAGTAATTATTTAGTTTCCAAACATAATGGATTTTACAAGAATGATGCTTTTTTATATTGTATTTCTTTGAAATTTCTTGAAGATGTCCTTTATGTCAATATGAGTCCAATTTTTGAGGGGAAGGTCAATGTTTGTGTATACTTAAAAATACTATCTTCATTAAGTGTGGATTATTATTTATTAATATTCATTTGGTTTTCAAAATCACTGCTTTTCCTCCCTGTTTAATCACCCAATTTCTAAAAGAGGTGTAAAAATTCTCAGTAGCAGTTATTTATATCTCTTAACATGCCATCCAGTTAATCATTAATACGTGCAGAGGCTATATTGTAAAGTGCTTATTGTATATAAAGCTGTTGTAGAACACAGAGTATAAAAACATAGCGTCCTCTTTGAACATTATCCTGGTTTTATCTTAAAGGCTATTTAATCAGATCCTATGAAAAATCTATTGATTTTCTTTGTTTTTGTTTGAGATATCACTTGATATCCCTTCCTTTTTAACTGTTTTCCTCTTATGTAAGTATGTCTCCAGTCAGCAGATTTTTTTGTTTAGTTTTTAATTAAATCTTAGTCTTTGCTTTTTAATTGATATATCTAGTCTGTTTACAATTACTGTTGTTATTTTTATAATAGAATATTGTTCTGTCATGATTTCCTATTTTTCATTGATTCTCTTTTTTTATTATTATTATTTCCTGGGTCAAATGAAAAATGAATTCAGGCTTAAGTCAAAAGAATTTTTACTAGAAAAGACTATGGCAATAAGGGGAGAAGGACAGTGCAATAAAGAGAGTTCCCAGGTTGTAAGATCTGCTAGCATCTTAAAGGCTAGGCAGAGAGGAATCTTCTTTTATAGAGAATAGTTAAGCAAGCCTATAAAGAACCAGGCATGGGAGAGGGGAGTGGGATGAACAGTTGAGCAGGAAAATTTCAGCTGATACTTTGGAAGGACCATTTAGAAGGAGTGCGTCTTGTAGCCACATTGTGATCCTGGAAGGGAGATTTTCATTTGTCCTGTGTGCTTTGCACAATGACACTGTGTCCTTATATTAATTAGGTGATTTTTAAAGTATTTTTCCTTGTTAAGAACATATTCATTGGTATATTGATTATGGTTTGAAAACCAATTATCTGCTTTTCAAACTGCTTTATATCCAAACTTATTCAATTCCCCTTATTCTATTCTCTTCCTCAAAGTCACAATCTTCAAATTGAGGGAAATTAAAATTACTCATAGCTTATCCAAACCCAGGATTCTTCCAGGGGAATTCTTAAGGCCAGTAGTGTATCCTGTGTCTCCTCATCTGGATATGGTGATCTCCACTGCGGGCTAGTATCCTGTGTCTCCTCGTCTGGATATGGTGATCTCCGCTGCGGGCTAGTATCCTGTGTCTCCTCACCTGGGTAGGGTGATCTCCACTGCGGGCTAGTATCCTGTGTCTCCTCATCTGGGTATGGTGATCTCCACAGCGGGCTACAGTCCATGGGGCTGCAAGGAATCAGACGTGACCGAGGGGCTGGAGAGCGACAGCACTCAGCACTGCCAAAGTGTCCAGCCTCTCTTGTTTCTTCAAAGTCTCCTGGTATCCGCACTGCTGGCACAGTCACCTGTCTCCAGAGCAAGTCAGAGAACATCCCTTCCTTACTTATAATCAGTGCATCCCCTATTGATCCTTGCAGATATTTCTCCAAACTTCTCTTCCCTACCATACTTAACTGCAGTAACTACAGCTGTAGTTACTTGCTGCCCTCTCCCTTCATCACTTGCTGCATTGAATACTTTTCTACTCCTCAGACATGGATAAAGACCAAGAGGGCTTTTATACATGCTCTGGCTCTTCTCTTTCCCTATCCATTATGATGCAATTAAAAAAAAAACACATAGATGTTGGATAAATCACAACTGAATTCTAATCCCAGCTCTGCCAATTGCAGGTTATATAATTGCTTGCAAATTACTCAGTGTAATTGACCTTTAATTTCTTCATCTATCAAATGAAAATAAAAAAACTTAATTGAATGTCTGAGAAGATCAAATCAATTAATAGATATAAATCATTTATTATTATGGTTACCCTACTAAGTACTCAATCAATATTTGTTTAATCAGATCACACCGTAGAGAGCAATAATTCCTGATAATCACTTCATCAACATCTACCTGTTTGCTGTTATTCCAAGCAATACAATCTATTCATCAATAATTTACTGTTTTGTTGAATTATTGAGCTTTCCAAACACATGACCTATATCAGCACTGTATGTACATAAATACATATATATATTATATCCTTTCATATTTTTTAGAGAGCATTAATAAAAAAGAAGGTAATTAACATCTGTTAAGTGTTTATATAATTATCCCCATCTGCACTGCTCCCTAGACTCTGTTTCTCAGCCTCCATTCTCTATGAATTTAGTTCTGGACATTATTTGAGATAAACTATTTTGTTCACTAAATACATCCATGGAAGTCATAAAACAAGGTTTTAAATTATACCACTTTAAATGTGCACCTTGTAGAGAAGAAGAGAGACTAACTTTGATAGCATTTCACTCCAGGACCCTGTGTCTTGGTGAGCAGTCATTTTTAAAGAACCTAAATATTTCCCAAACTGCTCGCCACATCCACTGTTTATCCATTCTGCAAATAATTGCTGGCCCTGGGAATAGAAATGATTGACACAACCACCTTGATTACTAGACCTCTTTAGGCTCACAGTCTGGCATTGAAGGTACATGTTGAACAGTTAATTTCAACAAAGTATGGGAGATGTTGGGAGAAAGTGTGTCCCAGGTCAGGGGGAACACAGAGCAGAGCATCCACCTGAAAAAGACAGCATTTGGGATTTAAGCCCCTATTGGTGCTATTTCCTGAGACACTCCCCCAGAAAATTGCATGTTTATTGCAGTTAAACTACGCCAAATCCTAAAAAAGGAAAGATGATTTTTTAAAACAAATCTCTTAATCATTTAAAAACATCATCTCCACCATCTAATTCTCCCTCAAACTCCTGGTAATTACAGCACATTTTCTCCCTCAATTGTCCACGAAAAATTCCTTTTGTAGGTCATCACTGTTCTATTTTTAGACCAGGATTTTTTTTTTTATTAACAAATGAGCCAAAACAAAAGCCTGCTATAGCTTAGGTCCTAGAGAAGATACTTTCTGCCTGGTCCAAGCTGTTGTCAGCAAAAAGTCAAATCTACCTGAAAAAGGCAGGCTGCTTTGGAGATGGCAGCCGTGATGGAAGGAATAGAAGTGATTAAAGTAGAAACAGAGTCCATGTCCAAGGAGTCAAGGGAACAGAATTACCCACAGAATGGGCAGTTGAAAGAATGATTGGTCCCCAATGACTGCAGCCATGCAAATTCAGATATAAATTTATGTATATTAAATAGTTAACATATTAAATATTATATATGTAGGTATATAAAGTGTGTTATGGGAATTATGAAAGCCTAATGGGACAAAAGATTTATTTTCATATAAAGGTGATAGGGAAAACCTTATGGACAAGGCATATTTGACCTATACATAAAAGTTATGAAAAAATTTTAATGATGTCAGAAAGGAAGATACAGAACATAGAACTGTTTCGATCTTCCTGGTCCATTCCAGCTTGAGCAGAGACTACTGACGTTTTCTTTAGCTGAGATAAACATAGAAAGAAAAATTTAGTTGTAAAGCCATTCAAGTAAGGGGCAAGATTCTCTGAATCTTTCAAAAGAATTTGATTCACCTTCTATCCTGATTCCTTCCAGAGAATATTCATTTGGTCTAGAGCTAACAAGTATTAATTTGGGAACTGAAACTCTTTCTATGTTGAAATGAGTTCTTCGTAGGATTGAGGACTTGGAATCTGCCCTGAAATCAATCCCATACACATGAGCAGGTGTCTCCTTCGTGTATATGTCTCTGTGTGTTTTCATGCATCATTAGAGAAGACCCGATACACAATACTCTCCAGTCTCTTTAGCATCCTGGATGGAGCAAGACCAAAGCAGCTTATAACCAGAAGGGACCGATGTCCTCTGCTTGAACCTACCTGTCAGTAAACCTGTTGGCACAGTGCTGAGGACAGTGTTAAGCCCAAGAGGACATCATACATTTCTACACTTGTTGCTCTCCTGGAAGCAGATACCAACTAGAGCTACCAGGTTCTACTGGTCCTTTACCAACAGTGTCAGCAGGCCTGCCTGAAAAAACAGTTTTTTAAATGGGGATATATTTTCTAGAATATCTAAGATCTGCAATTTTATTTTTAAACCAAACTTAAGCCAATATGGCTAAAAGAGACCTGAGAATTTAAAGAGTCCCATTATATATGTACAAACACATGATATTTCATACAGTAATCTTTCAGTAGCATGTCTTAGAGCAACTATGAAAAAATAAGTTGAATTTATTGACAATAAATTAATAAATGAAAACCCAAAGGTAGAACCCAGAGCATAATTGTTCCAAATTATTGAAGTGATGAGCAAGAGGGCTGAATAATCTGGAGACTTGGTCTCCTCGGAATGGCAGATGCAGTCTTGCTTTTTAATGTTTTGGAATGGATGATAAGTGTAATGCATTTAACTCACCCAAAATACTTATTGAAGCATTGTCTTGCACACTGAGAATACAGCTGAGAAAAAAAAAAAAAAAAACACAGAAATTCTCTGCCCTCATGAAACTTACATTCAAGTGTGAAGCCATCAGCAGTAAATAACACAGGCCAGTAAAAAGTAGGTCAGATGGTGATGAAAGCTACAAAGATAGGATAGGGTGGTGCAGGGGTAAAGACTCCTCCTGCGATGCAGGAAACCCAGACTTGTGCAGGTTCGATCCCTGGATAGGGAAGATCCTGTGGAGAAGGAAATGGCAACCAACTGCAGTATTCTTACCTGGAAAACCCCATAGACAGAGGAGCCTTGTGGGCTACAGCCCATGGGATCACAAAGAGTCAGACATGACAATAACTCAGAGGCGGAGGTGGGTGGTTATTTCATGTAGGGTTGTCAGGTCAGGCATTACTGATTTAATGACACACGAGCTGAAAGCTGCAGGAACCAAGCAATGAAATCAACTTACAGTTGATACTCGAACAAATGGAGGTGCCAATGTCCACAACCCACATATAACATTACAGTTGTTCCTCCTTCTGCACAAAGGGGCTCATGCAATCCAAACCCATGTTGTTCAAAGGCCAGTCGTATTATCTGTAAGGAGAGAACGCTTGTTAGAGGACACAGCACAGTCAAACATTCCGAAGTAAGGATATACTTGCCAGGTTTAAGAAGCATCAAGGAGCCTAGTGAGGCCAGAAAGAATGACTGACAAGGAGAGATGAAGGAGGTGAGATGAATACGGTTGCAGGTGAGGCAGTTTCCCTGGGCCCCTACAGACATGGTAAAGTTTAGCTTTTATGCTGAGTGGGATGCGGGGGAAGTCTCAGGGTTTAGAGTAAGGAAGGACATGGTCCTACCTGAGTTTTGAAAAGACAACTGCGCCTGATACATTAAGAACAGACTGTGGGGGAGGAACAGGTATTGGGAAGGGCAGAGGCAGGGGGATCCATAAGAAAGCCATTGCAATAACACAAATGGAAGATGATGGTTTCAGGCAGAGAATGGAGGAGAAATGCAAGCATTAACCAGATTCTGTACCTATTTGATGACAAGGCTTTGCTTATCATATTGCATGTCAGTTACGATAAAAAAAAAAGAGGAGTCCAGGATGGTTCTGCCTTAAAGATGAATTTGCCACTAGCTGAGATGCCAAAGACTGGGAGAAGAGCATCTTTGGAGAAAAGGAAATCACGAACTTTGATGGGAGATGTGTCAAGTGTGAGGTACCTGTTCCAATATCAGAATATATATGTTGGGTAGCAAGGACAGAAACATTAAAAATTAGAAGTAGAGTTCATAGCCAGAGGTGTAACTTTGCAAGAGGATGGCATTTAAAGCTCTGAGACCAGATAAATCATCAAAGAAATGGTGTTACAAAGAAAGGAAGAGTGGCCAGAAGAAAAGGAAGAACTCGTCAAGTTGAGAAAGATGCTCACAGAGTATTTCTGAGCACAGTAGAACCTGTGCAGTCAAAGTCTTTCTGTTTAAATAACATATTTGTTATTCCCAGTAGATACTCCTGATGCCAATGACTCCTGGATGATCTATTCACTCAGGACAGATTCTTAAGCATCTACTGTGTACCATGCTTCTTATTCCTCCACCAAAACAGAAATCTGCAGATTCTTTAAGACTGTTGGACAAAGATGGGGTAATGCACATAGGTAAAGATTCATGCTTATCGAAGTTGAGTCTTTTAATGGCTCAATCTTTTTTAAAAGCCATATTTATTTAAGTTTATTTATTTTGGGCTGCACTGGGTCTTCCTCACTGTGTGTGGGCTTTCTCTAGGTGTGGAGAGTGGGGGGGCTACTCTCTAGTTGTGGCTCATGGGCTTCTCACTGGGGTGGCTTCTCTTGTTGTGGAGCACAGCCTGTAGGCACACGGGCTTCAGTAGTTGCAGCACACACGCTCAGTACTTGTGTGCATGGGCTTTAGTTGCCCTGAGGCAAATGGGATCTTCCCCAACCAGGGACTGAACCAGTGTCCCCTGCGTGGCAAGGTAGATTCTTAATCACTGGACCCCCAGGGAAGCCCCTGGTTCAATCTTCATACTAGGTTAATTTACAATAGTTAGTTTGTTGAGGGGGGGTGGGGAGAATATGACCACACTTCAGAAAGCAAAGCGCAAAGCCCAAATAATAGGATAAGGAGGAAGGCATGGGTGGGTAAATAAAGATTAATCTCCAAGAACCAAGATCCTGCCTCTCCATTCCTCCAGCAATGTGCTGTGGCAGCCTGATTTTCTTTAGACTCTGGAAACACTAATAGAATAAATTATTTCTATTCATTATTGTAATTATAAATTCATGACTTTAATTTCGAAGTCATCTTTTTTCTACCCTCTGCTCCAGTGACATCTGAGTGCTATTGATTGTAAATGTCAAATTAAGTTTCTAGGCATATTTTCCTTGTGTTGGGATCAATACATAACTTGAAGAGGTCCTTTGATAGGGCCATTGAAAGTTATTCCTTACCCATGTGACATTTTGGCTGTTTTCCCTCCTGAATATTTTAGTTTGCTATTGACAGCTTTCACTTCCTAAATGTTTACAGGGAAATATGATCCTTCCTTCTTTGTAAACCTGAACTTCCTAACTAACAAAAAATGATATGGGATCTTGAATCACATGTGTATTAATTTAACTTTGGGTTTATGAAAACCCAGATTAAAAAAAAAAAACTGATTAAGATGCCCCAACTGTGTTAATTATTCATTGAATTTTTTTTACCAAAGTATTCTTAGGTTTTTCACTTTTCAATAATTTAATGTAGAATTCCTTCAGCCATTGGAAAATGCTTTATTTACAGTTTTGCAAGGACTCAGGTTTTACAGATGGAAGTTTTTCTTAAAAAAAAACAACTTTATGTCATAAAGTCATAAAGTTTAAGGAATTTAGAAAAATATATTTGCTTAAAATATTACTTTCATATTTAATCCCTTCATTCATTCATTTACTCGTTCGATCGTTTATCTGTTAATTGATGCAACCAGTGCTGTGGAAAACATGTAGTTTCTTCAAAAACTTCAATATAGATCTACCCTATGATTCAGCAGTCTTGCTTCTGGGTATATATCCCAAGAAGATACAATCATTACTAGAAGAGATACTGGCACTTCCACATTCTCTTCAACATTATTCACAATAGTTGATATAGGAAAACAATCTAAGAACCCACTGATAGATTAGTGAATATACATATATATATATATACACACACACACACAGACACATATATGAGTAAGAAATGGCAACCCACTCCAGTGTTCTTGCCTGAAACATTCCATGGAGAGAGGAGCCTGGTGGGGTAGAGTCCGTGGGGTTGCAAAGAGTTGGACATGACTGAGTATATATAGAGATAGAGATAGATAGATCACAAAGGGAAATTATTCAGTTTCAAAAAAAAGAAGAAAATCCTGCCACGTGCAACAGCATTGATGAACCTGGAGGACATTCAGTTCAGTTCGGTTCAGTCGCTCAGTCGTGTCCGACTCTTTGCGACCCCATGAATCACAGGACGCCAGGCCTCCCTGTCCATTATGCCAAGTGAAATAAGCCAGACACAGAAAGACAGGAAGGATGACTTCATTTATATATCAAATTTAAAATAAAAACAGATTTGTAGTAATAGAGAGTAGAGTAGTGGTTACCCGTGGGTGAGGTATGGAAGCAAAGGGGATATTTTAAAGAAAGAAAGTAGAACGGTGAGTGCTAGGTAGCTTTGGTTCCCTCCGTGGGCACTGTTGGGGCTTCCCAGATGCTGCAGTGGTTAAGAATCTGCCTGCCAATTCAGGAGATGCGAGAGTTGAAAGTTCAGTCCCTGGATAAAGAAGACCCATTGGAGTAGGAAATGGAAACCCACTCCAGTATTTTGCCTGGAAAATCCCATGGACAGAGGAGCCTGTTGAGCTACGGTCCACAGGATCGCAAAGGATCAGACAGGACTGAGCGCGCACGCGCGCACACACACACACAGGCGCTGTTTGGCACCATGGTGTGTGGGGCTTGCTCTCGGTGACACTCAGGGAGAGACACACAACAAACCAGAGGCTGAAGCAAATAAGTTGGTGGAAACCATTGAGGATAACAACTGGTACTGCTTGAAGGAAAAAAGGGAAGACACCGCCTTCATTATCATATGCTCCTTGCCTTTTCTCCCCACCCACCAGAATCTTCTCTCTTCTCATAGTGTTTTGGGTTGCTCCTCCCAGGGAGTCAGTGGACAGGAAGGGTATGTTTGAGCAAATGCTTGTCAAAAATCTGTGTGGATGAAAAATAAACGGGTTCTAATAAATAGCCCTGGCTTGTGTTCTCACCGAAAAACAAAGGTACAAAAATCAGGCCTAGTATGCCTTTTGCTAAAATGGGACATTACAGTTTTTAAAGACTTCAGATAATTCTAAATTAAATTCACACAGCAATTTTTTTTCAGGTAGAAGAGGCAGAATAATGTAACACAACAAAAATGGAACTGGATTCAAAAAAGAGATAGAGGGTGTATCCTAGCTGACTACATATTAGGTATGGGGCCTTAAGCCCTAGACATATGAATGCTTTTAAATCTTATTGTCTTCATCTGTAAAATAGGGATTAAAAAGATCTTTCCCTTGTAGAGTAAGAATTAAATAAGAGACCACCAAACTCCATAAAAATGTTGACCATGTATTCATTCAAAATATTGATGGACCATCTACTGTATACCAAGCAGTGTTCTTGGCCCCAAGATGCAACAGTTAATAATAAAGTGAAAACCTGTTTACTTCTGGGTTTTTTTTTTATATCTGTGTGTAGGTGTGTTTGTAGATAAATAAATAAAATGTAACTTTGGCCACCTCATGCGAAGAGTTGACTCATTGGAAAAGATCCTAATGCTGGGAAGTATTGGGGGCAGGAGGAGAAGGCGACGACAGAGAATAAGATGGCTGGATGGCATCACCGACTTGATGAACTTGGGTTTGGGTAGCCTCTGGGAGTTGGTGATGGACAGGGAGGCCTGGTGTGCTGCAATTCATGGGGTTGCAAAGAGTCGGACACGACTGAGCGACTGAACTGAACTGACAGTATATAGTATGTCAGATGTGTTAAGTATGGAGAAAAATATGTCAAGAAAGACAGAGGAAGAGAGCGGGGAAGAAAGAGGAGCAGTGGTTCCAAGTCAGATGATTTAAGCCTGCGAGGACTTGTGGACAGTTACCAAACCTTCGGCCTTAACTCTGAGAGGGCAGATATATGAGCAGAGGAGTTACCTGATGGCATGTGTAGATTAATTCACTTTCCCCCATTTTGCTGGTTAGAGAATTGAGTCCTGGGGAAGTTGAGGAAATGTCCAAGGATTAGGATTGAGTTAACCCAAAGCTGAAATAAAGAAACTTTCTTCCTCTCATTGAGAAGAAATAAACAGGGAAAGGTCTGTTCACTTTTGTGTGAATTCCAGTCAGGCAAGTAGACGGTATAACAATGCTTCAGAAACCAAGACCCTTCAGAAGGCATATGCCAACACCACGTGGGCACCCATCTATGAGAACTACACTCCAGTGAGAAGAAAACAGCCAAAGAGTTGGTTCTGCCCTCATCTAGTTCAATCACACTACCGCATACCTCTCAAACCATCAATCTAGCCACTAACAGCGTCTCACTCTCCTGTGCAATTCTGTATTATGGAAGCAGTGAGCTATTTCTTAGTACTCAAAGCCTAGTTTCAAATAGTTGTAACTATAGCTCCTGACACCCGTCAAGGAAGGCATTTCTAAAGTGGCCATCAAAAATACATATTCATTTATTTATTGAGAATGTAAAAGCAATCCCTTCCTTCTACCTGTGGGGAACATCATTTTTCCTATTGCAATGTGTTCATAAAAGAGCAATATTTGTGCCGAAAACTCAAGTGAAACAAATGTCCTTCTTGATGGGAAGTGTCCACACTAATTTGGAGCTGTAAAATAAGAGTCTGAAATTCACATTTCTGTGATATGACATTTGCAACTTCTACATAATTTAACTTGTGTTGAGCTACATGAAAGGACTCAGTGGATGGCACTGCATGATAAAATACTAGGCTGATGCTGAGAAATTTCCACCATACCTTTTCAAAGGTGCTTATTTCTGGAGTGTGCTGTTAGGTATCTTCTCATCCTTCTTGCTTTGAAATGTCACCCTTGTTCCATCAAAGGCTCCTGTCTGCGTGTCTGACTCGCTTTGCAAATGTCTGGCAGAAAATTGTCAGAGCAAGCTACAAAGGGAGACGCCTTTTGTCTTGAAGTGGAGAAGATGGTGAGTTTTGGATGACACCGATCTGCTGAACAAATGCTAGGCGAGTTCCCCAGCTCTTTGAAAAGGCATGAAGATAATGCCAGAGGGTTGAACAGTTTTCCAGCCTTACTGTCTTCGTGTACTTCTCTTCACTCTCCCCGTCTCGAGCGACTCCAGACAAGCTCTCTAGAACTTGCCAGGACGCTGACAGCTTGTGCTCAAGACTTCCTGATACTGTACCAGACAAAAGAGCCCTGCCAATGAGGGAGAGTTCCAGCACGAATAGACTCCGATCTTTAACACAATCATCTGGAGTTTAGTTTGCAGCCTTTGAAGAGAAGGCTCTAAGTTGGCAAACCCAACAGCCAGGATGGAAAAATCAAAAGCGCCTCAGTGCTCTCAATGCCTCTCTCGTGAATTCTGCGGAAGCACCAAGCAGCACCACAGAAGTGAAGGTTGCCAGCCTTTCAGGAGCAGCACAGAATCTCCGTCTCGGAAGCAAGTGACCTACGGCACTGACCTACTTGTTCTAGGCTTTGGACACCTATGACCTCCCTGCTGAGTGATTGCACTTTCGACGTAGAATGGCGCAGCTCAACTCACGGTTTAGAAAACTGCTTCTCCACATTAGTAAGAAAATGACGCTTCAAGAAGTACAAGGAGGACTTGACAGTTTCTGGTTCTGAAAGGAGAGAGCTTGTAAGTCACTACTGCTTCCTAACAAGTAAAAATCTAAAGGGATTAAAAAAAAATCAACAACTCTTCTTGGATCCACAGAGAGAGCGGGAACACAGGGCAAAACGCTGTCCCCCAAGACTGGAGACAGGCAAATACGGAATATCACAACTCCCTGAAGCAGAGATTCCCTGCAGAAACCACCAAAGTGTTTCCATGGCCAGAAAACGTGAACTGCAATAGCTGAATTCCCAGAGGCTCAGTGTGGACAACTCTGAGAATGAAAAATTCCAGGGGGATGCAGTCGTAGGGAAGAGCCTCACAACACCATGAAATTTATCTCCAGCCTTGACCAGATTCCTATAGTCAATATCCAGGAAAAAAGCCCCCTATGATTCTGAAATATGCCACAGCGCTCTGTTCTCAATGGCACCCCACTCCAGTACTCTTGCCTGGAAAATCCCATGGACGGAGGAGCCTGGTAGGCTGCAGTCCATGCGGTCGCTGGGAGTCAGACAGGACTGAGCAATTTCACTTTCACTTTTCACTTTCATGCACTGGAGAAAGAAATGGCAACCCACTCCAGTGTTCTTGCCTGGAGAATCCCAGGGACGGGGGAGCCTGGTGGGCTGCCGTCTATGGGGTCGCACAGAGTCGGACACGAGCAGCAGCAGTACACTTTTTTTTTTAATTTTTATTTTTTAGATGTGCAGCATGTGGGATCTTAGTTTCCCAAGCAGGGGTCAAGCCTGTGTCCCCTGCATTGGAAGCACAGAGTCTTAACCACTAGAACACCAGGAAATCCCTGTTCTTCTTAATAAGACCTGTCCTTGGGAAGTTAGGCAATCACAGTCAAACTAATGGGGGTATGATTTGAGCTTAACTGATCTGGGGAAGGGAAATAACCACCGCCAGCCTGTTCTAGGCTTCCACGTGGGAGAAGGGAATTACCAAACTCTAACCCATGCTAACCATCCTGCCCCACACAGCGGGGAGAAAAAACACCCGAGAAACACTTATGAAGCTCCCAGGCTGGAAGCACAGACTCACTTAGAGATGGAGCCCTAATCACAGGCCCAGAGAACACCTCCCCTCCCCCATACCCCGCCACCACATTAATAAAGACCTATTAACAGCAATTCATTTACCATTTACCTGATACATCATGTCCAGCACTCAAAATAAATAAATAATTAATTAAAATGACAAAGTATCCCAAAGGGCAAAAACCACCACTTGAAGAGACAGAACAAGCAGAAGAACCAGACATGGAGTAGATGCTGGAATTACCAGGCCAGGGCTTTAAAACAACTGTGATTACTGTGCTGAGGGCTCTCATGGATAAAGCAGACAGCATACAAGAACATATGGGCAATGCAGGCAGAGAGATGGAAATCTTAAGGAAAACTTCTGTGTATCTGTTTTACTTTCCAGAGCCATGGAATCTAAAAAAGAGATGAAGCAACTCTGAGCAATGCTGTTCTTTCCTAAATGTGGCAGAGCCTAGTTTTTCACTGCAGAGCAGAATATTGGTCTCTGTTCATTCATTCAAAAGATATTATGGAGCGTTTGTAACATGCTCTGCACTGTGTTTGGAAGCTGTGCAAGAGAAACTATGACCCTACATGGGAAGGGCTCATAGTGTCATGAGGGCTAGCCTACCATGGTGTTTATGTTGGCTGACGTCAAAATGTCATGGTCCCAGAGTGAGGAGTGATATTGGGATTAAATTCCAAGGGGAGGTGACATTTGAGCAAGATTTTATCAAGTAGGATTTTATCAATAAGGTAGCTTTGCCTCTGTCTGTTTAGGGGTAGCAACATCTGTGTCCTGGGGAAGAGAGAAAGAGGGCAGTCCTGGGGGACAATTCCAAGCCAAAAAAAAAAGAGCAGGTGAAAAAATGAAGTACTTGGAGTGAAGACTGACATTCCATTGTGACGCCAGAGATCAAGATAGAGGAGAAACACTCGCTGGGACTGAAAGCAGTGTCTGCATTTCTACAAACCAGCAAGATGTTTTGAATCCAGTTGTGTGGCATGATTTCCCTGAGAGTCAGAAGTGACTTTTGGCCTCAACCTTCACCAGCTCCTCCGAGATCTCTGCAAACATTCAGGGAAATATGCAAATGTGGCATTTCCAATTCAGTATAAAGAGCGCTGTCGTGGCTCTCAGGGAATGGAATTCCCATCAGAACATTACCATTCCGCAGAGAGGTATTGCTCTGTTGCTTATGGCTGAAGATGAGTCATTTTCTTGGTGTCTTCCATCCTCACCATTAAGCACATAATGAGAGAAAGAGAGAGGGGCATAGAATTTTCTCTGTGTTACCAATGCTTCAATACATGAGAGCAAAACAGATGAGTCAATTTGAATATGTAGTTTTCCTTTCTACCTGTCTCAGAAAAGTGATTGTTTCTAGAAGCTGACAACAGCTCTGACATACACAAAATAAGAGCTTTCTTGTCCTATTTTATGTATGAATCCAAGCATAATCCTCTGGGTTTGTCTGGGAGGCTAAGTCAAATATTACAAGGGACCTTTAGATTATGAACAGAGTCAGAAATGAGTACAACACAAACATATTAAAGGGAGGCAATTAAATGCAAACAAACACTATTGCCGTTTTCTCCTAAGGAAATATAATTAGATTGCCAAGTAGATTGCTTTTGGATTATTTGGATTAAGTGCTGCATTCTTGAAAGCTTAGTGATTTTCTGGCATTTCATTCCCTTGGAAACTGTGAGCTTCCACTGTTACAAGCGATGCAGATTCTCTCATATGCTTTGGGCATTTTTCGACTGTGTTTCTAAGACAGAATCACAGCATTTGTAAAAGGACATCGGCGAGCATGAAGAGCAAGGATTAAGGTCAAAGAGTTCCGGCTGATTGGGAAAACGGGCAAGTGGCATCATTACTGCAGCCTCAAAATACACACAGAGAGCCCCACAGATCAAAGAGAACAAACATTCATTCTTGCTTGTAAAGTGACTTTGAGTATTTAATAAGCTGTGCGACAACGCTAAACAGCCTCTGCAATAGTTACCTCAAGACCTCACCCTTCAGTCTCATTTTTGGCCACTTTCCAAGCCCAGGAGACCTTGGAAAATAACCTTTATTTACCATGTTTTTAGCTTCATACTGAGTTGAAAGTCACCTCCCAAAAGGAAACCCTCCTGAGATTTCACCTGTGTCTTATTAATAAAGTTTTCCATTTACAGGAAGAAAATCAGGCAGCTAAATAAGGAAGAGATGCAGCCACAGGAAGAGATGAAAAAGGAGAAGTCCAGGAAGATGCCAGAGCTAAAGCTTTATTAGAAAAGCAAAAATGAGCGGCTGTCGATTTTCCGGCTGAACTACCCAAATCCCCCAGAGAGTTGGAGCCTCAGTTACAACACAGACTTGATGGAGTCAAGAGTCACCTGTCAAATACATGGACATACAGCCATCAACTGGGTGCAGACATCCTGACTTAACTGCTCTGATTTAAGCTGAAAGTGTTCTTTTAAAACTCTGAGTCTTCTGGGACTGATTGCTGTAACTGACATGCCCTGGGAGAGCAAGCAGTCTGTCTTCTTAACAAAGTTGGTCCTTAGCAAAATGATGACATGGGCAAGTTGAGATTGTCTTCCTATCCACTTCCCTTATAAGTTGGCCACCAGGCTCAGGCATCCATTGATCTTTTTTTAAGGGCCCAGGGAAGTCTGTCCAACACAGACTGAACTGATGAGATCTGAACTGACTGGTTAGCATCCTGAACATCCAGCACCCACTTCCTCTTCTGCTTTATTTTTCCAAGCTTTGTTCACTAAGTGAATGTAATGGATTTGTTGAATAGAATCACACCAATTGCTTTTCATGTGAATTTGTAAACCCTGGTGGTATATTGGCACTTTTATTACATGATTTCCAAAAGCTTACCTTAATCTCCACATGGGGTTTTCAGAATTGTGGCAAAACAGTCTGATGAGTTGGAGAAGGAATGGCAACCCACTCCAGTGTTCTTGTCTGGAGAATCCCAGGGACGGGGGAGCCTGATGGGCTGCAGTCTATAGGGTCACACAGAGTCGGACACGACTGAAGTGACTTAGCAGCAGTAGCAGCAGTCTGATAAGTGAGCTATTAGTGGTAAGACGATGCTGTTTTGATACCCATCTCTGATCACCAGAATGAAGTGTTGGGAGCTGTCTGAATACAGTTTTGAACTGTACCAGACAAGAGGACAGCCTAAGGTAGAGCTTTATACCAGGGGCAGCAGATGTTGGCAGTAAACAGAGAGATAGTGAACATTTTAGGCTTTGAAGGCTGCATGGTACCTGTAAGTACCCAACTCTGCCATTGTAGTGGGAAACTGCCATTAATTATACATAATACATGAAAGTGGCTGCATTCCAAGAAAACATTTTTTACAAAAACAAGCAATGGTCCGTATGAATCCACAATCTATAGTTTGCCAATCTCTGTTTTATACAAATCAAAGAAAGACATCCATTACCCATCTGCCCCAGCTGAGAGAGATTCAACATCCAGACACTTGGGAGAAAATAACAAAATTATTTTTGAAGCAAGAGACTCTTTGTATGTACATGTGTATATACATATATGTGCAAATTTAGAATATACATATGCATGTATACATACATGAAAGTGACATACACCTTATATACAAAACTCTTTATAATCTTTCCATCTATGATGGATTTGTGCTTTCAGCTTAGCTAAGCCAGAACCATGTTTCCCAGAACCCCCACCTTTGTATATTTCTGGGTAAGCATAGGTCACAAGTGACATTTTGCAGGAAGTTAGGGAGAAGGCAGGCTTGGAGAAGCAGCCACTTTTTTACACACTCAAGGTCGGTGTGGGGCATTAGGTGCGGGGGTGCAGTCCCCGCATGCTGCTGCTGATCTTCTGGGTCACCTTGTTGACATGAGACCAGGGCTAAGCCTCCAGGTTCCCCAGCACCTGCCAGACCGTCTCCTTCAGTTGTTCCAAATCCTGGCCAGGTTCGTGTGCAGCTCTGTGGAGAAGGACCCCGGCTCTTTCTGAAAATCACTTGCATCAGTGAAGCTGGGGACTCGGAGGCAGGGAGAGGCAGACACAGTTTCCGCTTTGTCCTCAGAGGCTACGTCTCACCTTGGGGGTTCCTGTTTATCTCATTTTATCCATATTGCATCATCTGTCCTTCACAGTTGTCAGCCAGGCCCAGCCACAGATGTAGAGATAACTGCCTTATATGGACTCTTTAACCAGCTTCCACAATTTCATCAGGGCAGATTCTATCACCTACTTCTTATCAGTCCTAGTGATTCTGTCTTTCTCATCAAATTCTGATTCTTGTATCATCCCAAACTAAGAAATTTCCCATTCAGAGAAAGGAAACCCAAAAGTTAACATTAGAAAGTACTTTATTTTTAAATATCATAATAGTGATACTCATTTCTACTTTGTGAAGGTCGCAGGACTCCACTCGCCCCTGAAATTCTGTAAATGTTGGACTCTATAATGATGTTGACCTGTTTGTTCACATACGGCACAGACTCTGATTTTATTTTTTTCTCTTCTGGGACCAATGATTCACATTAGTGAGGAGGCTGATGGAAGCCCAGCATAGCAGCCTCTTGCCCCAAAACGAAGCAAAGCCATCTGGCCCTTAGAGGAATTGAACCCATATCATTGACCTCAATTAGCACCAGACTTTTAACCAATTGCAGAATTAAAAGCTGTAATTAATCCAATTGTCCTCTCTCGGGTTATTCCCAATTGCAATATTCTGTTCTTATTGACCTCCTAAAACCCAAATGTTCATACTCTTGAGCAAGCAACATTGAAGACATAATATAACAGTGTCGTCACTGTTACAACTTCAAGGACTGCAAGAGATCGTGTTTTCAACTGCCTCTGCTTGCCTTCCTGCTAAGTTGCTTCAGCCATGTCTGACTCTGTGTGACTCCATGGACCATAGCCTTTCAGGCCCCTCTGTCCATGGGATTCTCCAGGAAAGAATACTGGAGTTGGTTGGCATGCCCTCCTCTGGTGAATCTTCTTGATCCAGGGATCAAACCCAAGTCTTCTGTGGCTCCTGCACTGAAGGTGGATTCTTTACCACTAAACCACCGAAGAAGCCCTTCAATAGTCTCACTGTAACTCTATCTCCCCAAACCCATTCCACATTAGATAAGGAAAGGACTTCTCAAAGATGTGAAGTTACACACTCATTTAGTGAATGGGAATTCATGTCTATGACCTCTCCATGCTTTTTTGGTGAGAAGGAAAACGTCCCTTCAGTTACATTTTGCTTATGTTCAGGGAGTTAATTTTTTGGATTTGATGATAATTTTCAATATAAAGTATACTCATATATTTGAATCATTGGGCCAGTTTCATTGTTTCCTGTATTTTCTGTTGTTCTTAATTTCAACTTTGATAACTTAGAAGCTAGAGGGAACTGTTAAGACAGTTACTGTAGATAACAATCCTTTCAGCTACCTAATTGCTTCTGCTGCTGGTAATGGTTTGTCTCCTAGACTCAGGCCATTGACTGTGGATGATTCTCAACAAGTACCCCACACATCTGCTTCCTGATGGATCAGCTCATCTGTGTTTGTTTCTCCTTTCCTATAGACCAGCTCCGATAAGAACTACATCTTAATGGATAACGGTCACAGGAGAAAGATTGTTCGTTGTGTCTAAAGTTTCTTTTTCCATTTTAGCTCATGTAATGTTATACATCTCTATTAAAACCAGCAGTGCTTTTAGTTGAAAGCCGTCGCGGGATCCATTTATAGATATAGACAAATGAGTGCCAGTCTGAAGAGTGTATGGAATGATGTGTCAACTGCTGGGGTTTTATAAATGGATTGTAGTAAGGTTGGCTAAAAATGGCCCCCAAAGTTATCAGATTCTACATGGCCTTGAGATAGACATGTGGTGTTGAGAATATCCAGGACACATGTATGACTGAATCTGGGCTTCCCGGGCAGCACTAGTGGTAGAGAGCCTGCCTGCCAATGCAGGAGATGTGAGAGACACGGTTTCTATCCCTGGGTCAGGGATAATGACCCCGCCAGGAAAATGCCAAAACAGTCGCCTTTTAAAAACACCTGATGAAAGCAGAAATGCCAGCACTGGACACAGCTGGACAGCACTGGACAAGAGTCACACAGAGTTAGACATGACCGAGCAACAAGTCGTGCACGCACACATGACTGCATCCAGCTAAGTCTTTGAAACGAACTTTTAAGATTCTGATAATGAAGATCTACTGTCTGGAGATGAGATCCACTGTCTTGAGGAAGTAGATGGCAAGCCTCATAAGTAATTAAGCCAGCTATCTACTGAAAAAAAGATATTGGGTCCTGATTCCTGGAACCCGTAAATGTTACCTTATTGGAAAGCTGTAGTTAAGGATCTCAAAGCTGGGAAATCACCTTGGCTTAACTGTGTGGACCCTAAATACAATCACAAGCGTCCTTATAAGAGAGAGAAGCAGAGGAAGATTAGACACATGGAAGAGAAGTGCTGTGAAGATGGAAATGGAGACTGGAGTGATGCAACTACAGCTGAGAAAGGCTGGCAGCCACCAGAAACTGGAAGAGGTACACAATAGGTTCCCCTCCAGAGTCGCTGGAGGGTGCACGGTGCTGCCTGCGTCCTGGTTCCGGCCCAGTGATGCTGATCTCATCCTCTGGCCTCCAGAACTGTGAGACAATCCAGCCCTGTTGTTTTAAGCCACCTGGTTTAGGTGATTTGTTATAGCAGCCTCAAGAAATGAGTACACAAAGTTTGGCACAAGTTCGTAATTTTCTATAGGATTGATCACCCAGAGCCAATGGGAAGCTCCTCTGAATCTGGAACCCCAGAATACCAAGAGAGAAGGTTTGGTTTGGGGAGGCACTGATCGCTCCCCTTATGAAAACTGAGGCAGCATAGGGACATGCTTCCCAGGATCACGTACTTTAAATCCCAATGATGAGAATCTGGATGTTCATTTCAGATGAACATCAGATACTCAAGATAGAGACTCTTAAATCTCCCTAGCCCCAGGGTCTTTGCTCAGTAAAACCCTTCAATACCAGCCATTATTCTTACAGTGTGAATATGATTTCATGAAATTCTGGCTCAAAAGATGACAGAATAAGATATTTGTGCCCTCTCTTCTCAGGACTAGTCCACAAGTGAAAAGGATAAGAACAGGAATGCAATATTGCCATAAATTAGTTGATTTTTGCATATTAAGACAGGCAGGAGGTATCCCGTGGATGTGTGGGAAGAAGTCTAGACACCAGTGTGGAGCTCAGTTTTCTGAAGTAGGTACCATATGTTAAAGAGAAAACTCAACAATCTCATTCTGGGGAAAAATAGGCTGAAAGGTAGACGCTTCCATCTTTCATTTTTATCTCATTTCCCCACCGGGAAAGTGAGGGAAGTAGACTACACAAACAAGCCAGGTTTACAGCAGGCCGTTTGCAGGTAACCTGGAGTAGAGGGAAGAATATGAATTTGGAGCAGTCCTGCAGCTGCTGATATATGCTGGGCGGGAAAAGGCAAGATAAACATTTCACGGATAAAACTGTCCCTGAGGACTTCTGGAAATCAAGGAAAATTGTCGCTGTCCCAGAATGGGAGCCAAACTCCTCCACACCTGAAATACTTCATCTGGGAAGGAAAACACACCTCATTTATACATAAAATAATTAAGAAAATGATCCCAACACACAGTTAATCAAGGCAAATCTATACCATAAAGTATTGTGTAAGAGCAAAACAAAATTTAAAAATTATAAAAATAATATAGACAAAGTAGCAACTAAAAAAGTTGTAAAGGTGTCAAACTAAGATAAAGATAAGTGTCAGCGAGCATTCACTTCAGAGGATTTCCATATAAAAGTAGATTAAATACCATTAAAACTAATAACCATTGAATGATTAATAACCAAAAAAGTGATGAAACAATTGCCTTAAAAAAATTTTTTTTAATGCGGGCCATTTTTTAAAGCCTTTACTGAATTTCTTACAATATTGTTCCTGTTTCTTGCGTTGGTTTTTTTGGCCATGAGGCATGTGGGAATCTTAGTTCCTTGACCAGGGATTGAACTTGCACCCACTTCATTGGAAGATGAAGTCTTAACCACTGAAGAAGAGCCAGGAAAATGTCCTAATAATTGCCTTTTAAAAATACCTGATGAATTTTATTTTTTAATTTAAATTTATTTATTTTAATTGGAGGCTAATTACTTTATAATATCATTTAGGAAGAAAAAAAACCAAAACCTGATGAAAGCAGAAATGCCAGCATTCAGGGATATTTTGAGCAAAGAACAACTGTGAGAAGAAAAGTGAACTGGTAGAACTAGGGGAAGATATAAGAAAAATAAAACTGTCATAGAGAGAGAGGTCTCTTTGGAAGCTGGAGCAGAGACACTTTTTTAAATGCCGCGATTTAATGGAGACAGTAAATGTGAGACTCTGAGGGCGGTCTCCCTGAGACCAGGAGCAAGGCAAGAGGCCTGCTGTTGCTCTCGCTCAACATGATACTGCAAGTTTTACTTGCCACCATCCCAGGGGCGGAGGAGCCTGGCGGGCTGCAGTCCATGGGGTCGCTACGAGCTGGACACAACTGAGCGACTACACTTTCACTTTTCACTTTCATGCATTGGAGAAGGAAATGGCAACCCACTCCAGTGTCCTTGCCTGGAGAATCCCAGGGATGGGGGAGCCTGGTGGGCTGCCATCTATGGGGTCACACGGAGTCGGACAGGACCGAAGCCACTTAGCAGCAGCAACATAGGCAAGAGAAATAAATGAAAGGCATGCTGACTGGAAAGGAAAAATAAAACTGCTCCCATTGCCAAATGACATTATCATATAGAAAACTGAATGCTCCTAGAAATAATAGAATCAGCCATGTCACAGCGTACTAGACCAACATACAATAATCATATCTATGTACTGACAATTTACACAAGGAAACCTAAATTAAGATCATTAACACTGTTTGTAATCATGACAAGAAGCAACAGTTAGAACTGGACATGGAACAACAGACTGGTTCCAAACTGGGTAAGGAGTACGTCAAGGCTGTATATTGTCACCCTCATTATTTAACTTATATGCAGAGTACATCATGAGAAATGCCGGGCTGAATGAAGCACAAACTGGAATCAAGATTGCCGGGAGAAATATCAATAATCTCAGATACACAGATGACACCACCCTTATCATAGAAACTGAAGAAGAACTAAGGAGCCTCTTGGTGAAAGTGAAAGAGGAGAGTGAAAAAGTTGCTTTAAAACTCAACATTTAGAAAACTAAGATCATGGCATCTGATCCCATCACTTCATGGCCAGTAGATGGGGAAATAATGGAAACAGTGAGAGACTTTATTTTGGGGGGCTCCAAAATCACTGCAGATGATGACTGTAGCCATGAATTAAAAGACGCTTGCTCCTTGGAAGAAAAGTTATGACCAACCTAGATAGCATATTCAAAAGCAGAGACATTACTTTGCCAACAAAAGAGTTGGACTATAAAGAAAGCTGAGCACTGAAGAATTGATGCTTTTGAACTGTGGTGTTGGAGAAGACTCTTGAGAGTCCCTTGGAGTGCAAAGAGATCCAACCAGTCCATTCTGAAGGAGATCAGCCCTGGGATTTCTTTGGAAGGAGTGATGCGAAAGCTGAAACTCCAGTACTTTGGCCACCTCATGCAAAGGGTTGACTCATTGGAAAAGACTCTGATGCTGGGAAAGATTGAAGGCAGGAGGAGAAGGGGATGACAGAGGATGAGATGGTTGGACAGCATCACCGACGTGATGGACATGAGTTTGAGCAGGCTCTGGGAGTTGGTGATGGACAGGGAAGCCTGGCATGGTGCAATCCATGGGGTACACAGAGTATTGGACACAGCTAAGTGACTGAAATGAACTGAGCTGATAATCATGACAAAAAGTCAAATCACTTAGATACATACTGAGAAAATAGGTATAGAATCTGTATACTGGACGTTATAAAATTCTGATGAATGAAACCAAAGAAGAATTTTTAAAATATAGAGAGACATATCATTTGCATGGTTTGGAAGATTAAACAAAGGAAAGTCACCCAAATGTATCTTTCAGTTCAAAGTGATTCGTATCCAAGCCTCAGTAACGTGTTTGTAGAAATGGACAAGGAAAAAAAAAAAAAAAACAGAAAAGGAAGTGGAAAAAAATAGACAAGGAGAAACTATTTGCAAACCAGGTAGCTGACAAAGAACAAGTATCCAAACAACCAATCCTTTCAGAAAATGGACAAAAGATATGAAGGGACATTTCACCTAAAAGGATATACAGATGACAAATAAGCACATGAAAAGATGTTCAACATCATTAACTTGTAAATAAATGTAAATTAAAATAATATTAAGTGTAAATGCAAGTTAAAAAAGTTAAAACCCCAATGAGATATCCCTACACATTTGCAAGAATAGCTAAAAAAAAAATACTGATAATATGAAGTGCTAATACAAATGCATAGAGACTAAATCATTCAGACACTACTAGTGGAAGTGTAAAATAATTAGTCATTTTGGAAAACAGCTTAGCAATATCTTAAAATATTAAACGTGCAACTATCCTAAGACCCAACAGTTGCAGTTCTGGGTATTTCCGGCAGAGAGATGGAGACATTTCATGCAAAATCCTGGCCAGATGGAACAAGAGAGAGGTATCCTCACCAAGTGGCCTGGACTGGAAAGCCTTTTTGTCTTGGTGGGCAAATAATATTTCACTGGGCAGGCTGTCTTTTAGCAAATTCATGGAAAGAATTTAAATGCTCATATGTATAACGACTGGTTAAAAATGGACTACTATATAGTGGTTAAAATGATTGAGATAATTTCATATACCCTAATAAGTTCAGGAGTAACAGGTAAATTTGGCCTTTGAGTACAGAATGAAGCAGGCTAACAGAGTTCTGCAAAGAGAACGCACTGGTCATAGCACACACCCTCTTCCAACAACACAGGAGAAGACTCTACACATGGACGTCACCAGATGGTCAACACTGAAATCAGATTGATTATATCCTTTGCAGCCAAAGATGGAGAAGCTCTATACAGTCAGCAAAAATAAGACCGGGAGCTGACTGTGGCTCAGATCATGAACTCCGTATTGCCAAATTCAGACTTAAATTGAAGAAAGTAGGGACAACCACTAGACCATTCAGGTATGACCTAAATCAAAACCCTTATGACTATACAGTGGAAGTGAGAAATAGATTTAAGGGACTAGATCTGATAGAGTGCCTGATGAGCTATGGACGGAGGTTTGTGACATTGTACAGGAGACAGGGAGCAAGACCATCCCCAAGAAAAAGAAATGCAAAAAAGCAAAATGGCTGTCTGAGGAGGCCTTACAAATAGTTGTGAAAAGAAGAGAAGTGAAAAGCAAAGGAGAAAAAGAAAGATGTACCCCTTTGAATGCAGAGTTCCAAAGAATAACAAGAAGAGATAAATCCTTCCTCAGTAATCAATGCAAAGAAATAGAGGGAAACAATAGAATGGGAAAGACTAGATCTCTTCAAGAAAATTAGAGATACGAAGGGAACATTCATCCAAAGATGGGCTCAATAAAGGACAGAAATGGTATGGACCTCACAGAAGCAGAAGATATTAAGAAGAGGTGGCAAGAATACACAGAAGAACTGTACAAAAAAGATCTTCACGACCCAGATAAATCAAGAAGGTGTGATCACTCACACTCACCTAGAGCAGGACATCCTGGAATGTGAAGTCAGGTGGGCCTTAGAAAGCATCACTATTAACAAAGCTAGTGGAGGTGATGGAATTCCAGTTGAGCTATTTCAAATCCTAAAAGATGATGCTGTGAAAGTGCTGCACTCAATATGCCAGCAAATTTGGAAAACTCAGCAGTGGCCACAGGACTGGAAAAGGTCAGTTTTCATTCCAATCCCAAAGAAAGGTAATGCCAAAGAATGCTCGAACTACTGCACAATTGCACTCATCTCACATGCCAGTAAAGTAATGCTCAACATTCTCCAAGCCAGGCTTCAGCAATATATGAACCGTGAACTTCCAGATATTCAAGCTGGTTTTAGAAAAGGCAGAGGAACCAGAGATCAAATTGCCAACATCCTCTGGATCATCAAAAAAGTAAGAGAGTTCCAGAAAAACATCTATTTCTGCTTTATGGACTATGCCAAAGTGTTTGACTGTGTGGATCACAATAAACTGTGGAAAATTCTTCAAGAGATGGGAATACCAGATCACCTGACCAGCCTCTTGAGAAATCTGTATGCGGGTCAGGAAGCAACAGTTAGAACTGGACATGGAACAACAGACTGGTTCCAAATAGGAAAAGGAGTATGTCAAGGCTGTATATTGTCACCCTGCTTATTTAACTTCTATGCAGAGTACATCATGAGAAACGCTGGGCTGGAAGAAGCACAAGCTGGAATCAAGATTGCCAGGAAAAATATCAATAACCTCAGATATGCAGATGACACCACCCTTATGGCAGAAAATGAAGAGGAACTAAAGAGCCTCTTGATGAAAGTGAAAGAGGAGAGTGAAAAAGTTGGCTTAAAGCTCAACATTCAGAAAACGAAGATCATGGCATCTGGTCCCATCACTTCATGGGAAATAGATGGGGAAACAGGGGAAACAGTAGCAGATTTTATTTTGTTGGGCTCCAAAATCACTGCAGATGGTGACTGCAGCCATGAATTTAAAAGACGCTTGCTCCTTGGAAGAAAAGTTATGACCAACCTAGGTAGCATATTGAAAAGCAGAGATGTTACTTTGCCAACAAAGGTCCATCTAGTCAAGGCTATGGTTTTTCCAGTAGTCATGTATGGATGTGAGATTTGGACTGTGAAAAAGCTGAGTGCCGAAGAATTGATGCTTTTGAACTGTGGTGTTGGAGACGACTCTTGACAGTCCCTTGGACTGCAAGGAGATCCAACCAGTCCATCCTAAATGAGATCAGTCCTGTGTGTTCATTGGAGGAGCTGATGTTGAAGCTGAAACTCCAATACTTTGGCCAGCTGATGCGGACAGCTGACTCATTTGAAAAGACCCTGATGCTGGGAGGGACTGGATGCAGGAGGAGAAGGGGACGACAGAGGATGAGATGGCTGGATGGCATCACTGACACAATGGACATGGGTTTGGGTGGACTCTGGAAGTTGTTGATGGACAGGAAAGCCTGGCATGCTGTGGTTCATGGGGTAGCAAAGAGTCAGACATGACTGAGCGACTGAATTGAACTGAACTGAATAAGTTCTACTCCAGAATAAATTAAGTGATTAAAAAGTTAAAATCCATTTTTATGTTATCCTACATATCTGTTAAATCATGCAACATATCTGAATCATATATTTGTATATATATAAGTATGCATGCATACACATGCATCTATATGTATGTATATGTGTGTATAAGTAGATATTTCTTAAAAATTGTTCAGGAAGAAGGTATCAGTTCAGTTCAGTTCAGTCGCTCAGTTGTGTCTGACTCTTTGCGACCCCATGAACCACAGCATGCCAGGCCTCCCTGTCCATCACCAACTCCCAGAGTCCACCCAAACCCATGCATTTTAAATGCATTTCTGTCTTTTTACAACAGTTTAAGTTGGATTTTCTTTTACTTCTAATTGAGCATATTCTAATGATATACTCTGTAGTCTGAATTTAGTAATTGAGGAAACATACTACTCTCTATTTCTCTATATCCAATGGTACTATACATATTTGTTCCTAGTATAAGAGCATAATATGAAGAACAGAATTACATGGATTGACCTTAAGTATTATTTGCTCAGTCGTGTCCAACTCTTTGCAACCCCGTGTACAGTAGTCTGCCAGGCTCCTCTGTTCATGGAATTTTATAGGCAAGAATACTAGAGTGGGTTGCCATTCCCTTCTCCAGGGGATCTTCTCGCCCCAAAGTTTGAACCTGGGTCTGCTGCATTGGAGACAGATTCTTTACCATCTGAGCCACCAAGAAAGCCCAGTTGACCTTAATTCACCCTCTTAAATGAACTCTGGGGCTAGGTTTTGACCAATAATGTCAAATTCATTTTTTCTCCTAAATATAAGACCAGAGATTGTTTCACATATTTTATTTTAATATCTCCTCTTGAAGCCTCAGAAACCATATAAAAGGATTATCTCTAAACTATACTGTCTTTTATCCATAACATTTTGCATCTTTACATCAATATGTGGGCAGCATGCAATTAGAATTTTTAAGTGGGGCAAACTTTATCTAATCTACTATCCTCTATTTTTTATACTAGCAAAGTAAAATGACTTGCCCAGATAATAAGTTAGAGAGAAGAAGATCTAGACTCTTAAATTCAAGTTTAATATACTTTCCCTTGTACCATGTGGCCAAATATCTAAAAAAGTGTTACATGCTAAGTCACTTCAGTTGTTTCCAACTCTTTTGTGTCCCCGTGGACTGTAGCCTGCCAGGCTCCTCTGTCCATGGGATTCTCCAGGCAAAAATATTGGAATGGGTTGCCATGCTCTCCTCCAAGGAATCTTCCCAATCCAGGGATTGAACCCCCATGTCTCTTACATCTACTTGCATTGACAGGCAGGTTATTTACCACTAGCTAATGTGACCTGCCTCTTGAGAAACCTATATGCAGGTCAGGAAGCAACAGTTAGAACTGGACATGGAACAACAGACTGGTTCCAAATAGGAAAAGGAGTACGTCAAGGCTGTATATTGTCACCCTGCTTATTTAACTTATATGCAGAGTACATCATGAGAAACGCTGGGCTGGAAGAAGCACAAGCTGGAATCAAGATTGCCAGGAGAAATATCAATAACCTCAGATATGCAGATGACACCATCCTTATGGCAGAAAGTGAACAGGAACTGAAAAGCCTCTTCATGAAAGTGAAAGAGGAGAGCGAAAAAGTTGGCTTAAAGCTCAACATTCAGAAAACGAAGATCATGGCATCTGGCCCCAGCACTTCATGGGAAATAGATGGGGAAACAGTGGAAACAGTGTCAGACTTTATTTTGGGGGGCTCCAAAACCACTGCAGATGGTGATTGCAGCCATAAAATTAAAAGACGCTTACTCCTTGGAAGAAAAGTTATGACCAACCTAGATAGCATATTCAAAAGCAGAGACATTACTTTGCCAACAAAGGTCTGTCTAGTCAAGGCTATGGTTTTTCCTGTGATCATGTATGGATGTGAGAGTTGGACTGTGAAGAAAGCTGAGCACCAAAGAATTGATGCTTTTGAACTGTGGTGTTGGAGAAGACTCTTGAGAGCCCCTTCAAGAAGATCCAACCAGTCCATTCTGAAGATCAGCCCTGGGATTTCTTTGAAAGGAATGATGCTAAAGCTGAAACTCCAGTACTTTGGCCACCTCATGCAAAGAGTTGACTTATTGGAAAAGAGTCTGATGCTGGGAGGGATTGGGGGCAGGAGGAGAGGGGGACGACAGAGGATGAGATGGCTGGATGGCATCACTGACTCGATGGACATGAGTCTGAGTGAACTCCGGGAGTTGGTGATGGACAGGGAGGCCTGGCATGCTACGATTCATGGGGTCGCAAAGAGTCAGACACGACTGAGCGACTGAACTGAACTGAATGTGCTTTCAAAAGACAAGTAAGGATTCCACATCCATGAAACATTGATACATTTCAGTGACTCTTGTAAGTGGTCCAGATGACAATGTGTGGAATCTCCACTCTGACCTTAAAAACAAAAGCTGGGGGTTGTTCAAATCAACAACCAGCATATAGACATTGTTTAATGGATGAGAACAAATAGCCCATGTTCTCATTAAAGAGGTTTTTGTGATGGCTCCAGAGTATGCTCATAAATGTAATTTACTCTCTGGCTGTCAAGGCTCCTAACTAATTGTTCCCCGGTCCCTTGATTGTTTTGAATACATAGTGTTGACTGGCTTAAAATACCAGGTGATGCAATTGAGCAGCAATATAGAATTCATATCTTTCAGAATAGTCTTGTAAATCTGTGTAGTACATCATTTCCATCAAAAAGATAAAACAGCCCAGAGATGTGTCAGACTCAGAAATAAACACTTACAACCAGTCACGAGGAAAGAATAATAGAAATCCAAAAATTCTCAGCCAAAATAACCAGATGTTGTATCCTCCAGATTGTGTGGCTTTATTGTGAGTAAAGTTCCCTGCAATCTTTCAGATCACATGCCTGTGTATGCTGTTGCTATGCGGATAACCTGGAAATAGAATTGAGTTGGAATTCTAGCTCCATCACGGTGACCTTGGACATGTTACCTAGCCTCTTCTTCTGTACAGCGGAGTTAATAATAGTTTCTATTCCAGGTAGCTCAGACGGTAAAGCGTCTGCCTACAATGTGGAAGACCCAGGTTCAATCCCTGGGTCGAGAAGAGGCTCTGGAGAAGGAAGTGGCACCCCACTCCAATACTTTTGCCTGGAAAATCCCATGGACGGAGGAGCGTGGTAGGCTACAGTCCACGGGGTCGCAAAGAGTGGGACACGACTGAGCGACGTCACTCACTCACTCACTCATTCCAGGTAGTTAGTTTATTTGTGATCTGGCACTCACCAAGTCTGTCTGCAGTCAACAGGTGCTCAGTAAATGAATGTCAGCCAGGCACTCTGCTGGGGCAACATGGAGATGAGTCAGACACGGTCTTAGCCTTGCCGTGGGATGGAGGAGAAAAAAGATGAGATCAGTGCAATAAAAGAGTCACCCCTGGAGGAACTCCCTGGTGGTCCAGTAGTTAGGACTCTTGTGCTTTGACTGCAGGGGTGTGGGTTTGATCCCTTGTCAAGGAACTTGGATCCTGCAAGTTGCCTGGTGGGGGAAAGAAGAGTTGCACGTTAAGTTCTTTGAGGATTCAGAGTCATATTCAACCAGAAAGAATTGGAAATTTCTTCATGAAGAGAGAATGATTTGAGACAAGCTGGATAAAATTTTGAAAACCTGGAAATGCAGATATTGAATACACATATCTTTTGAACACATTGCAAAGTCCAGTTTGGTTAAAGTGAATAGTAGAGGAATGATGAGCCATCATATAAAAGCTAGGCTAGGACTGCATCAGTTCACCATTGTGAGGAATTTTGACTCCATTCTGTATGCAGTCAGCTACAGCTTAATGTATTGAACAAAGTAGGTCATGTGATTGCAACTTGTCTTTAGGAATATTAATTTAACCATGGTGCATGCATATGTAAGTTGGAAAGAAGAAACTGGCCCTAGTAATAGACATGCTGCAGGGGCTATGACTAGACTAAGCCCTGATGACACCAGACAAGATGCCTGCCCTCATAGTGCTGGCATTGTGGTGGATTTATTTGCATTATCTCTGTCATATATATATGTACACATATAATATAAATTAATAATATTTTCAGGTCATGATAGATAAAGCAGGTTAAAGAATGGAGTGTGATAAAGGTTAATATTATGTATAAAGTGACTAGGGATAAATAATGTGAGAAGGTGGATATTAAACAAAGACTAAAATAAAGTCTGATCCATATATATATATGTAAATTCTACTGGGGTCCCTAGAAGCATTCCTATGAATTCAAGGCTAGAAACCAAATAGCAGCAGGTTGTGAGTCGGTATCATTCTGGTGGTCCACCATTAACAAAAATGTAGATTGGATAAACTATATCTAATATAACCCACAGAGGTTTGTTAACTATTCCAGGGACGCTCTAAGGGGAGTAGCAGAATGGTTAGATGCTACCAGCAAAATGGCATGGGGAAATTGATTGGCCTTAGACATAACTCTGACAGAAAAGGGAGGGGTACACGTTATAATGGGCTTCCCAGGTGGTGCTCGTGGTAAAGAACCCACCTGCCAGTGCAGGAGATGTAAGAGAGGAGGGTAGGATCCCCAGGTTGGGAAGATTCCCTGGAGAAGGGCATGGCAACCCACTCCAATACTCTTGCCTAGAAATCCCATGGACAGAGGAGCCTGGTGGCTACAGTCCATAGAGTCGCAAAGAGTCAGACACGACGGAAGTGACTTAGCATGCAAAGTAAAGTCAGTCTTTCAGGCAGAAAAAAAATTTGCGTTGTTGGAAAAGGAGCAAGACAGCCAGAGTGGCCAGAAGGGAGTGAGGAGCACAGGAAGAAGCAGGAGGTGAAGTGCGAGAGCAAAGAGAAGGTTCTGTGAGGCTTTCTCAGATTTTTATCCTGAAAGATCAGTGGGGGTGTTTGGATTTCTCCTGCACTCTACCTTTCTTTGATTTTATTTTGTTCTCTCTCATTTTCGGAGCCATTGAGAGCAAGGTGGCCGTTAGCACAACTCCCTCTGGCATTCCATGTTTGACTCTTTAGTGAATAATTTGGACTTTTAAAAAATAATTTATTTACTTTTATTTCCCTGAGCTGGGTCTTTATTGCTCAGGTTTTCTCTAGTTGTGGTGAGAAGGGGCTTCTCCCTAGTCATGGTGCACATGTCGCTTTGCAGCATGTGGGACCTTGTCAGGTGTGGTCACGTGGCTAAGTTCTATCAAAGGAAGCTTGAGCAGAAGCAGTGTCTGCTGTCTGACACCTGGTCTGTCAAAGACTCTGCTCTTTCCCCATCTTCTGGATTGATGTAGACATGCACAGAAGCCACTTGCTCAAGAAGGAAGGAGGCTGGGTTTCTCAATAGCAACTGGGAAGGGAGTTACCCACTAACTGAGAACACCAGTTTTGAATCCAAAATGAAAGAGAAATGACCTTCTCTGTGTTAAACCGCTGAGGTTTAGAGCAGGTAGTGTTGCCCTGATACAGCTCTCTACTAATACGATAAGATAGAGATTATACATTTACGTACCGAAGCAACATCTTCCACAGCAGCAGATAGAGACATTCTCTCAATTAGAACGTCATTTGAGGGTCAAGGAAGACCCTGTTCAGCTGGTTCACCAATTCTCAGACTGCTACAGAATCAGTTCCAAATTCCCAGTGATCAGGTGACTAAAGTTCTTGTGGCTCATGTGGGCTATAGTTTCTACTTTGGTTTTCTTTTTCCTTCTCTATTTATTTGTCTGTGTCAGGTCTTAACTGTGGCATGTATGATCTAGTTCCCACACCAGGGACTGAAGCCAGGCTCCCAGTGGAATATGGCATCTTAGCCACTGGACCACCAGGGAAGTCCCTTTACTTTCATTTTGGAATGAGAGTAGCGAGCCCAGTTTCCCCTCCTGGAAGAACAGAATGGTTGCTAGCTGAACAAGAGGGACACGATCAAGTGGAACATAACACCTGTAAGCAGTGATCCAGGCAATGGCCCCCACCCTGCTATCATGTTGCCTTTGCACCTGGACTTTTCTCTTTCTTGCTAAATGCAAGCCAGGCCTCTTTTGGCAGGGCCGTGTGTGTGACCTGGTCCCACATTAGACTGTTTGGGTCATAGAATATTCTAGGTTTTCTGGTTGTGAGGTGTCTATATGTGTGGGGCACTGCAGTAAGTAATTTGCCTGCATCATCACAGGTAGTGCTCAAAACTGTCCTGTAACCAGTCCAATTATTGTAAACACAGCCCTACTACTGTTCCTGTCTTACAACGGAGGAAATGCTAAGTTCATTATTGGTGGCCAGCTTCTCAACTAGAGAGAAAAATAACCCAATTAAGGAAGGAAGGAAAGAATAGGTAGTATTCTCCTTGCTAGGCTGAGAAACATCCCAATGAACAAGAAACAAGGAGATACAGAAGGGAAGGAGACTTAAAGCAGTGATAAAGGAGACCTGCCTTTATCAGAAGAAAGATCACTTTATATTGTCACTGTTGCTGTTTTTTTTTTTTTTTAAGTTATCATATAACTTTACTGGTGGAGCATTTTGATTATAAGAGTGCTGAAAGTATTTATTTATTTTAATTGGAGGCTAATTACGTTACAATATTGTATTGGTTTTGCCATACATCAACATGATTTTTAATCTTAGATGTGGTTTGCTGGCCCATTTCCCTGGTTATGAGGAATCCGCTTATGCATGGCAGAATGTCCTTTGTGTATGAAGGGAAGAAGTCAGCTTTTCTCAACTGATCCAGAAGTCTACAATTCATTTCGTGGCATGCAGATAATGAATGACAGCATCTAGCTCATGTACCCTTGAATATGACTGGAACTGCCTTTCCAGGGGAAGACAAATTAAAATGCCCAGCTGCTAGCTTATATGGGCTTCCCTGGTGGCTCAATGGTAAAGAATTCACCTGCAATGCAGGAGATCTGGGTTTTATCCCTGGGTCGGGAAGATGCCCTGGAGAAGGAAATGGCAACCCACTCCAGTATTCTTGCCTGGAGAACCCCATGGACAGAGGACCCTGGTGGGCTACAGTCCATGGGCTCTCAGAATCGGACGCAACTTTGCAACTAAACACCAACACCAACACCACCAAGCTAGACTCTGTCTTATGACTCCAATATATCCTCTCCACAGGCACAACAGGATTGATCAGAGCCACTGTCCTCTAGCTTCACTCTTTTTTATGATGCAAAAGAGATGAAATACATGAGCAGAGGGGCTACATGAGTAGGTATTGTCCCCAGCCTACATCAAGGCTCCTCCTAGCTCCCCCTACCCCACAATTCATTGTTGGAATTGTAACTCCTCAAACTCAGTGCTCGACCAACAGCCCCTTCTACTTCCCATCTTTCTATTTTTAAATAAATATCCTGCATGAGGTAGCCTGAAAGTTTTCTGTTGTTGCAGATCTTGGGGCTCTTATTCAAACAACGCAGGAGGAACCAAGTGGTGCCTTAAAGTTCTTCGAGAAAGAATATTTGCTCTCATTCATGTGTGTATCAGTCTTTATTATCAATGGTAAGTCTCTTTATGTCACCATAGACCTTCCGAATGTTAGGAAATTATGTACTGTTAGAGGAGAAGACTCTTGCGAGTCCCTAGAACTGCAAGGAGATCCAACCAGTCCATCCTAAAGGAGATCAGTCCTGGGTGTTCATTGGAAGGACTGATGTTGAAGCTGAAACTCCAATACTTTGGCCACCTGATGCGAAGAGCTGACTCATTTGAAAAGACCCTGATGCTGGGAAAGATTGAGGGCAGGAGGAGAAGGGGACAACAGAGGATAAGATGGTTGGATGCCATCACAGACTCAATGGACATGGGTTTGGGTGGACTCCAGGAGTTGGTGATGGACAGGGAGGCCTGGCATGCTGCGGTTCATGGGGTTGCAAAGAGTCGGACACGACTGAGCGACTGAACTGAACTGAACTGATAGTCGTTGATTCGGTACATGTGCCTTGGCGAGGGCACACACCATGAGCTCCACCTGGGTAGCCTAGGTCATGTCTTTTAAAAGAATATTTTATGTATTTATTTGGCTGCAGTAGGTCTTAGTTGCAGCATGCATGATCTTGTTCCCTGACCAGGAATCAAACCTGGGTCTCCTGCATTGGGAGCATGGAACTTAGCCACTGGGCCACCAGGGAAGTCCTTTTTCTTTTCTTTTTCCTGTTTTATTTACTTACTTGGCTTTATCGGGTCTTAGTTGCAGCATACAAACTCTTAGTTGTGTCATGTTGAATCTAGTTCCCTGACTAGGGATCAATCAAAACTGTGTCTTTTCTTCTTTCTCCAAATTTTCATAAGAATTTCGAGGGAATTGAGAATGGTACGATCACCATCGTGAACAAGAAACTTACCACTTTATTTTGCAAGAGGGCTTAAAATGTGTGATATTTTTCAACATAAATTATGTTAGTGAATTCAAGACCTTTGTGGTGTTCCCTGATGGATGTTTTTGCCCTTTGGTCTGAGGCTATCTTAAAGCCTATTTAAGTAGGAAAATGGTCCACTATTACTCAAATACATGTTTCTCTTGGCCCAAATAATCTGGCCTCCTGTTGAAAACACTGTGAAAAAATCCAGACAGACTTCACATTCAATGATGGGAAGCATTCTCCTGAAAGACTCAGAAGCTCTCTTTCAGAGATGGGGTGAATCAAGGTTAATTTACATTTCTGAACCTATTGTCAGCATTGTTGTATGCTGACACAGTTGAGTTTCTAAGAAACAACCAAAATAATATGGCAACACACAAAGTTAATGCTATTAAAAGCCAGGAACGGTGATGATTAATTACCACCAAAGCTGAAAGAAAGAGGGAAGACACCAGAAATCATTTTAATTAATCACTCGGTTTAGAATTTTAAAAATTCCTTTAAGCTTTGTGAAAGGGAAGGATTGATAGAGAATCAAGGGTGTTTGCTATTCGAGAAATTGATAGCCAAATTTTTCCTCCCCCTAGAAGTGGTCTCTTCTCCTTGGAACTGCCGTAAAGCTCTCTGCGCTTTGGTCTCGTCTCCCCGGCACTTTATCATTTTCTACTTTGTGTCAGGCTCCTCTGTGTCCATGCCTTAGTTCTTCCATTCTAAATCAGTCCCTTGAGTCTTTTATTTGATATAAGGTCTCAGCTGTCTTTGTTTCGCCTTCATCTCCAGTCTACTTCTGCCATGAGCCTAGTCAGACGTAATGAATGAATGAGTAAATAAATAATCACAACTAGTTATGTTGATCATGCCACTTTCATCCATATATATATATATATATATATATATATATAGCAAAAGAAGGAGCTTATGGCAGCAATAATGAGCTAAGAAATAGCTAAAACTAGAAAATAGACTGACAGGTATCCTTAGGTTTATGCTTCTGGGTTTCTTTTATGCCAAGAGTTAGTTCTGTCTGGTCTGAGTGTATTGACCTGAGAGTTGATAAAAGTCTCGCTGGAGAGTAACAGTCATCATGTTAAACAGCTAACACATGCTTTTGTTTCGTAGCACCTGTGTCAAAGCATTCTGTGTGCATTTACAGCTTCTTCATAGTAATCCAATAAAGTGATATCACTGCTAATTTTACACCTGAGAAGACTGCCTCGTAGCAAGGTTGCATAACTTATTTAAGATCACACAGCTAGGTAGCAGATCCGAGAGTGGAATCCATCTCTGTCTGGCTCAAAGCTTCAACTTTTAACCATAATTCTCCTTTCTTTGGAAGTTTTTTTTTTTTTTTTCTGTCTGACGTTAGAACCCGGCTGCCTTACCATAGTAGAAAAGGAACAGTGATGTCCCGTTTTTTGAAGATTTATTTAAAGCAAAGTTTCTCAACCTTAGCAAAATTAGCATTTTTGCCTGCATAACACCTTGTTGTGGGGCTCTGTCTTGTGCCTTTTGGAACATTTAGCAGTATCCCAGTAGTACTCCTGCAGGCCCCCATCTCCATTTTTGGCAATTAAAAATGTTTCCAGTTGTTACCAAATCACTGCTGCTGAGAATCACTTGAAGAAAGAGGTCCTCCTTGTTAGCACAGCATGTCTCAATCACAACTCAGGTAAAATACTAAATAGAAATATACTGCAAGAGAAGAAACTTAGATGAAAACAGTTAATCTCAGCTGACTGGCCATTAGGGAGAATTTCCTGAGGTGTTTTCTTTGACATTCGTAACTTTCCGGGAAGTGCGTATCAGAACCTTGGACAGCAGTTAGAGCCGCTGAGGCAGTAACATAAATCTCTCAAGAGATCACCGAGGACCAGAAGCATTCCTCAGACATTTAGTACATGTGAAGCTAACTGCCAACATTTTTACCCTAACAAAATCCGGATAAAATGGTTTTTGAGAAGGCTTTTTCAGAGGAGTAATCAAAAAGGAGCTGAGGGGAAATATGTGGAAAAGTAGGGAGGTCACCCTAAATTTGCCATAGTAACAAGGCCAGGTGTTTTAATGGGTGGCTCACATGTGAATCTCAGTTTTGTTTTGTTTTTTAGTTAGTAATAGGGCAGCTCCCTTCCAAACCTCTCATCTGTCACCTCTACAAGAAATGGAGGCGTCATTCTTGGTCGTGGATAATTCGGCTATAGTTCCCAAGAAACTTGGGATATCAGTTTAGATAACTGATATCTACACAAAAGATGAATTAGCTGAATTCACTGAAGGACCTTTGCATTTCCAAAAGAGACAAAAGCTGAAAAATCAAGGATTTTTAAATGTTCTAATGGTAGAAACAGGAAACTACTGGGATTTTAGGCTTTGAGTTGGATGTATTGAAAGCAGTCTTTGTTTTTTCTTTTAAAGATTTTTTTTTTTTTTTTAGGGGGAGGTGGACCGTTTTTTAAGTCTTTATTGAATTTCTTAAAGCTCCCTGCCCAGGAATCAAACCTGCACCCTTAGCTTTGGAAGGAAAAGTCGTAACCACTGGACCACCAGTGATGTCCCTAAGGGCACTCTTCTGATTAGCTCCTTGGGGCTGTCCCCTTAGTCTTTCTGCTCACTAGAAGAAATTCCATGATAAAAAATGGAACTCTTAAGCTGACCCAAATTTTGATCAACAACTACAAGGGAACCCTGAAAAACACTAGCTGTAGAGCTCACTGTGAAGACCAAGTGGGAGGAAAGGCAGCCCTGTGTTCCCCTCATAAGTACTTGGTCACGTTATTGAAGAATGTTGGTTTTGAAACCTACTGTCATAATGAAACCATTTTGAAAATTATGTGGCAAAAGTCATAGCTTCTCCTTTTACAGCTCTGTGACTTCGGATATGCCACTCAGTTTCTTTGTACCTCAGTTTTCTCCTCTGTAAGATGAAGATTGCCACGTCTTCAACTGCGTGCTGCTAAGCCGCTTCAGTCGTATCTGACTCTGTGTGACCCCATGGACTATAGCCCGCCAGGCTCCTCTGTGCATGGGATTCTCCAGGCAAGAATGCTGGAGTGGGTTGCCATGCCCTCCTCTAGGGGGTCTTCCCAACCCAGGAATGGAACCCACGTCTCTTATGTCTGCCTGCTTGTCAGGTGGGTTCTTTAACACTAGCACCACCTGGGAATCCCTGTCTTCAGCTGAAGAGTTGCTAAAGGGCCGTGTGATGTATTTTTCCTCTTTTCCTTTCTGGGCTTTTCCGTGTTTGTCAGGAAGGGTATAAGCTATTTAAGGACATCATGTATGCTATTATTCCAGTATAAGGTGGTTTTTCACTCCCTTTCTGTGTATTCAATGCTGCCTTCATTCACCCAGTAGATTGATCAGTAGATTGATTTTTCTCTGCTGCCAGCCAGCAGTTACACACAGAAAGAGGTCCTGAATATTCCATCCACTTAGGGAAGCTCTTTCATACATTCTGTGCCACACAAATATCTGTTATTTTGTATTATTTATGCGGCTGTCATTTCTGTAAGATTTCATATAGCTTATTCTTTTGTCAGAACAGGGACGCCATTCAGATTTCATCTGCTGACACACTTGGGCATCCTTGGAGAAGCTGGGAGGCAATGTACGGAGCCATCCACATGGGGCTCAGCAGTTCCCTGGGCTTTCTCATTCTCCCATTTCCTGCCCTGCCTTCGCAAGTATCTACAGAGTCGCAACCAGGAGAGACAGAACAGAGCAGAGAAATACAGGAAGAAAAGGAACTGCTTATCAAGATATTATATTTGATTCCAAGGTGCCATTTAAATGGTGTTTGGCTGAATTCGTATTTTGCTATGGTCTTTGTTAGCTTCCAAATCTGGTATTTAGTTCTGTCCCAAGAGATGCGATGACAGCAGTAACATTTCTCAGTAACCGTCCAAGAGAAGCATGTGAGAAAAACTGCAGAACAAAGAGGCTTACGTGCGGTCTCCTTCAGTCCAAGTAACCTCTGAATTAGGAAATGATTCTAAGCGTGAGTTCTCTGAATTGGTAGGATTCTTTCTAAATGCCCGCAAGGGGCCAGCTTGGAAAACCAGCTGGGGGGAACTGAGTGTAGGGCTCCAGGCTCTCTGTACTCTCTTAAATCAGAGCAGCTCGGAGTTAATCTATTTTTAATATACTAGAATTATTCATGAGATTTTTAAGAAAACAGTTGTATTACTAAAAAGACACTTGAACACATTTGAAATAGTGCCTTCAAGGCTTTATGTGGAAACCTCCAATCCTTCCTTAGACTGGATGCACTGGTGTGTTTTTTTAAAATCTAGTGATTTAAATAGCGACAAAAATGGGAAGAATGTTCAGAGGAAAGAATTGCAGTGGTTGAAACTTGGATGGACCAGAACCAGAAAACTCATGAAAGCCAACAACTGCTTTGTCTTTTTCTTCACAGCCACACTCAGAAAAAGGAAAAAAAAAAAAAAATTGGTCCTCACTATCTTCACTTCCTCGTCTTCCATTCACAACTTAATCCAGTCTTGCCTGACTTCCATCCTCATCACTCCACCAAAGCCAGTGTGCTCAGAGCTCAATTGTATCTGACTCTTTGTGACCCCATGGACTGTAGCCTGCCAGACTCCTCTGTCCATGGAATTTCCGAGGTAAGAATACTGGAGTGGGTTGCCATTTCCTCTTCCAGGGGATCCTCCTGACCCAGAAATTGAACCTGCGTCTTCTGTGTCTCTTGCATTGGCAGGCAGCCTGGGAAGCCCCACTAAAACCGAAGCCCTCCTTGTAATTAAATGAAATAAGCATTTTCCAGTCTTTGTCTGTCTTGATGGTCTTCCCCAGTGGCTCAGTGGTAACGAATCCACCTGCAATGCAGAAGACATGAGTTCAATCCCTGGGTCAGGAAGATCTCTTGGAGGAAGAAGTGGCAACCCACTCCAGTATTCTTGCCTGGGAAATCCCATGGACAGAGGAGCCTGAGGGCTACAGTCTATAGGGTTACAAAGAGTCACACATGACTGAACATGCACACGTGCGTCTCTCTTGATATCTCAGCAGCATTTGATACCACTTCCTTCTTGAAACCATGCTGACCTATTAGACTCTAAGGTCTCAAATGCTCCTGGTTTTCCTTCTGCCCTTCACCTACCTTCTGTGACGATTCCTTGTTTTTCTCCCATCCCATCAGTGTTGTCCTAGTCTTCTTGTTCTTGTCTCTTGTCTCAATGTTCTGTCTTATTCAGTGAAATAGTTTACTTCTATGATTTCAATTGTGGTGCTAACGACTCATTTACATGTTTCTTGCTACCCTGGCTGGTAGACTCACAGGTCTTCATCTGTACTGCCCAGAGGCACCTCAATTGCAAAATGTCCAAAGTCTATTTTATCATCTTTCCTATGAACCTAGTTTCACATTTTTTTAGTGTCATCATCACTGCCACCCTCTGCATAGTTGCCCGGGCTTGTAACATGATCATCATCATTGCTTCCAGAATCTTCAGCTTCACCTTGCCTTTTCTCCTCCCTCATATATAATCAATATTGGGCATCATGTTGACTCCTAAGCATTTCTCATATCTTCCTGTTGCTTTTCTTCTCCACTTCAAGTTCTAAGTTTCACCCACCCTCATGGACCTACCACTCCAGATTCCTATGTAATACTATTCTTTACAGCATCGAACTTTACTTTCACCGCCAGACACATCCACAAATAAGCGTCGTTTCTGCTTAGGCCCATCTGCTTCATTCTTTGTGGAGCTATTAGTGATTTCCCTCTGCTCTTCCCCAGTAGCATAAGGAACACCTTTCAGCCTGGGGGGCTCATCTTCCAGTGTCATATATTTCTGCCTTTTCATACTGATCCTGGGATTTTCAAGGCAAGAATATTGGACTGGTTTGCCATTGCCTCCTCCAGCAATCACACTTTGTCAGAACTCTCCACTATGACCCGTCCATCTAGGTGGCCTGCATGGCATAGCCCATAGCTTCACTGAGTTACTCAAGCCCCTTTGCCATGACAGGGCTGTGATCCTTTAAGGGGAATTAGTGATATAAACCGGCACCATTTTTAGAAAATGTCTCCTCCAATTGATTGGAAAATAAAGATGCTAAAAAAAGCAGTGCTTAGATGAGTTCTAATGGGTCTTTGGGCACCTTTACATGTAAATGGCTCACTTGTAGAAATGATGGTGTGTGTTTGCATGTGTGTGTGCATGCTATCGAACCCAGGTCTCTCACATTGCAGGCAGATTCTTTACTAGCTGAACCACCAGGGAAGCCCTAGAATCTGACAAACCTTGGTTTATCCAGTTACCAAAGAAGGGAAGAAACACAAACACATCTTTTTTTTTTTTTTTTTTAAGTTACAAATCGGAATCTATTAACCTACCAACAAGGGAATATACAACAATGGAGAAATTTATTTATTCATCAGATAGAAAAAGAAATCAAGGGATTTTAAGTGTTGGAAAGTCAGAGTTAATGGGGGCTGTGGTAGTTAACTGTTAACTAGAATAGAATGAGTCCATGGATCCAGCATGATTAGTTGAAATAAGCCTCACTGCACACTTTTTGGACAATGTCCTCAGGTAGGTCCAGTAAGTGTTAGTTGCTCAGTTGTGTCTGCCTCTTTGTGACCCCATGGACTCTAACCTGTCAGGCTCCTCCGTCCATGGCATTCTCCAGGCAAGAATGCTGGAGTGGTTTGCCAGTCCCTGCTCCAGGGGATCTCCCTGACCCAGGGATTCTTCACCATCTGAGCCACCAGGGAAGTGTTTGTGTGTATGTAGGGTGGGGTGAGGGGCGGCAGAGAGGTGGCTGTGCATGTGGTCTGTGGGTGTATCGAAGGAGGGTGGCTGAGGTACAATCGCCACTTCTCCAAACCCTGCATTTTCTTACAAGTGGTGCCTTAGCAATCTTATTCTTTCACAGTGTGAGAAGGAAGGTCAGCTTTCTGAATTAATTTCATGAGATGAAGGGCAACTTGAAGAAAAGACAATGAAGCATATCACAGGAAATAAAATAATGTGTTTCTCTTTTTATTGGGATATAATTGCTTTACAATGTTGTGTTAGTTTCTGCTATACAACGGAGTGAATCAGCTATCTGTATACCTATATCTGCTCCCTCTTGGACCTCTCGTCCACCCCGGTATCCCAGCCCTCTAGGTCATCACACAGCACGGAGCTTAGCTCCCTGCGCTATGCAGCAGCTTCCCACTAACTGTCTCTTTTATCCCTGGTAGTGTGTTTATCTCAATCTCAATCTCCCAATTTGTCACTCCCTCCCCTGCCCGCACCCACATCCTTTCTCTATGTCTGCATCTCTATTCCTGACTTGGAAATAGGTTCCATTTTTTAGATGCCACATATATTCATCAATATACAATATTGAAACAAGATATTTCTTTGAAATAATATTTGTGCTAATTAAATCCATCCACTGGATTTCATCTTGTCTCTTCTTTGGGCAGTATTTTCCCTCAACATATTATATATGAAATATTAAAATCCCAGGTACGTTCAGAAGACTGTGATCCCTGCATTTGTTAAAATATCAATACAACAAGAACAGCTGGCTTGTTCCTCTCCCTGGGAAAAAAATAAAGTCTTCCTGAATATTCCTGGCAGATCTGTCATCTCTTCCTCAAGCCAAGTGACAAGTGAGTCATACAAGGGGGCTTCAAAAGGTTTTAACCATATTGCACAGCAGATGCTCTGAAACTATCATTCAGAGAGTCTACCCAGGACCTCTGTTGCCCCCTGAATCCCTTGAAGCAATTTATGGCCTACTCTTTCTTTGCATCAGTTATATTATGACTGCATTAGTCCAAAAGATGGACTAACCTCACCTCTACTTCAATTTCTCTGAATTCTCACCCCCCCACCCCACACACACGTACGTCACGTCTCACCATCATATACACGCGCTATGCTCTTTCATATGTTGTCTAAAGCAAGATTATTTTCAGAAATGTATTAGTGCCAAAACGACCAGTTTGATATATACTGAACTTTTACCTAATTCACTAGTCCTGGTATTTTCTGCTTTTGTGTCACCATAAATCCTCCAGTACCTTTCATTTTGGAGGATAATGATCTTTTTTCTCATTTCTGTTTCATCTTATTTCCCAATCAATCTCAGCTGAAAATTAACCTGCGTTAGCACTTTATATGATGCTCATCCTATATGAAATTCTATAGATTGTCCTTCGATCCACATTTTAGAAGTACTCAATAGTGTTCATTCTAGTGCTGCTTTCAATGAAATCTTATCTTTGACATACTGAGACTGCAAAATACTTTGCATTTATAGATCTCATTGAATTCATGACTGTTACCTACATGGCAACAAATCATGAAAATGAGAGTTGGAAAAGTCTTATTAAGATGGAGAGTCCATCCCCAGAGGCTATGTAAGAATTTTAACTTATAATTCAACATTTATTAAGCCCCCCAAAATGCACTAGGCTCTTTACAGAACAATGAACCAGACAAAGTCAAAGCCTGAGTTGTTTGCAATAAGGTAACATCATCTTGTCCATTTTTCTTTTTAAAGGACTCCAGAAATGGGACTTCAAATGTTTTCCACAAACAATGATTCTATGACTTGATACATTTTTCTGATGAGAAGTTTATTCCTGGTATCTAGCTTATGTACTCATCTGAAAAGAAGCTTAATTCACCTTATGTCAGGTAATAATGAGAATCAAAATGAACCGAGGACATGAACCCTGGAAGTAACTTAAGGGTTTTGTCCAATTTCTTCTCCTACCTTGAAGCAGGACAGAGGAAAACCAATACACAGAAAATGTTTATTTACATATTTCCTAAAAATGGAATGGCTGAGTAATTCCTTCATTCCTCCCGCTTTTGATAAAAACTACTTTTGTAAATATACCTGTCACTTAATACAGGACATTACACAGTGCTTGACACACAGTAAACATTCAATAAATTTTTGTTAAGTGAATGTATAAGACAGTTTTTTTCAATAACATGACTGTGGTATGCTTGGCTTATTTCTGTAGTTAAACTGAGAATATAGGAAAAATATACCAGTAATTTGAATATTGACCATGCTGTATAATGTCCACTGGTTCAAATACACAAATATATATATATGGCAAATAAATCTTGCAGATTCTTTAGGTTCACTAAAGAACCTTCAAGATATATAGATTCCCAAATCATAGAGTGTAAACTGACATTCACACCAGGAATTTTGTTTCCCATTCAAAAATTATTTTGACGAAAATATACCAATGTCTATTGGGTGAGAAATTTTAAACAAGGTCTCTGGGGAGGAGGGGTGGTGGGAATTGTCAAGCAAACTAATTTTATCTCTCTTTTTCTTTCATTGAGTTTATTGAACTGAGAAGTTACTGGTCTCAGATGCAGACATTATTTAAATAATCAAGCAGATGCTGTAGAAACTATATAGCCAGTGGATGAACTGGATATATTATTACATCTCATGACTATTTCAGTGCCAGGATCCATGTACTCAATGCAAATACCTCAGGCTGCAGTTTATAACCCATTCTGTCTCCTTGGCTTTGGAAATAGAGTGATGATTATACTTAACTCTAAGATATGTTTAAAATCCCATGATATTTGCCATATAGTAAGTGAGACACTGATCCTCAATTCCCCTGCCACAGGGGAAATGGACTCTAGTCAGTATTTCATTTCCCAAATGCTCTCAAGCCGTCACATCCTTTTGAACGCCTCCTTTACCCCATGCATGCATGCTAAGTCACTTCAGTTGTGTCCGACTCTTTGTGACCCCATTGACTGTAGCCCGCCAAGCTGTTCTGTCCATGGGATTTCCAGACAAGAGTACTGGAGTGGGTTGCCATGCCCTCCTCCAGGGGATCTTCCCGACCCAGAGTCTGAACCTGTGACTCTTACATCTCCTGCATTGGTAGGCAGGTTCTTTACCACTAGCACCACCTGGGAAGTCCCTCCTTTACTCTGTCCTCACTGTAACCCAGCAAGGGACACCTGGAGATGTATCACTAAAGTGTTTGCCTGAAAACAAAAAATATCTGTCCCAGAGCAAATCTAATATTCTTAAATCTATAAATCTATAGCCACTGGAGGTGAAGAAATGAAGTGGTGTGAAAATGTTTGCAATTTAAAGTACAAGATCTTCACTATCTAGATTCAGTGATGTCTGTGCTTAGTCACGCAGTCATGCCTGACTCTTTGCGACCCCATAATTGTAGCCTGCCAGGCTCCTCTGTTCGTGGGATTCTTCAGGCAGGAATACTGGAGCTGATTGCTATTCCCTTCTCAAGGGGAACTTCCCAACCCAGGTATCAAACCCAGGTTCGCTGCATTGCAGGCAGATTCTTTACGATTTGAGCCACCAGGGAAGCCCAGATTCAATGATAGGCAATTGCAAGAAAACTTCAATGTGATAGAAAGCTTGCTAGGAATTTAGCTGAGATAAACCTGTAATAGCTCTGATACGTAGTCACAGACACGTGGTCTTAGATCTTCTATGAACTAACCATGGCTTCAGAAACAGCACACCTGCCTTTTCTTAGTTTCAGTTCATTCGCTTGTAAAATGAAAAGATTGAACTAGATTATTTCCAGGGTCTTTGCTGCTAACAAATCCCATGTATTTTTTATGCCTTACGAATATTTTACAGATCTTGATATGAAATAAGGATATGAATTGACTCTTGATATCGTAACTATATCCAATAGAAATCTGCTATGACATTAAACATCCATAAGGTACATATGAGGAATGCCGTTCCCCACTGAGTATCGGCGTTTAATCCTTGTCACTTTGTCACGCCTCTGTAAGAAAGGCTTGGATGCCTTTACTCCAAACGGTGTACTAAAAGGTGTCACACGATCTACTGAACACTGGAGTTCCTTAGACTCCAGGTCTCACTGTAAAGTTTGTGCTTTATATATCACACCAGGATTAGTGTTAAGCAACAATTTAGAGTCTGGTCCTGTATTTCCAATTTCCACTGTTTCATTCCAGGAGGCCACCGAGGTTAAGTAATGATACCTAATATGCGTGAGCCTTTCCACTGTACCAAATACCGTTCAAAGAATTTTATCTGTTATGTCACTTAAATTTACAATAATCCCAAAGGGAAACAGAGGAGGACAAACAGAGAGAGAGGTCAAAGTCCCAGAAGTAAGGAGAGTTACGATTCGAATCCCTTTGTCTGATGTCAGAGCACGCCACCCTACACCCTACGCCTCTGGATTTGAAACTTCTCTGTAAGGAAGTAGAGAATTTGCTTACAAAGCTGTGTCGCTGCATCGTTATCTGCAAGGAGACCGTTTCTGACTGTAAGTCTCACTGGGTCTTACTTTCAGGTATCTCCAAATACAAGAGTGCTCTCATGCTTCAGGTGCTCAAAAGCACTTCCATCTGCCCGTTGCCCAGCTCCACTTTCTGTTTTGACTTCAGAACTTATGCCTAACCTGTTCCCATTCTGAATAGAGTCCGCGAAGGGTCCCTGAAAATTCTAATAGGTTTGTGTGTACCATTTCAGTAGTGAAGACAGCTTCAGTATCTTCAACAGCTGAGTATTTAATAAGTGATAGGGAAACTGGATATATGTAAACTGAATCATACTTTAGTTCATTGTAACATACAGAAACCAAGGAGTGTCTACATATGCGTGTGTATATATATAGAAGAGACTCTTTTTTAAAAAGTCTTTATTTGGCTGCACGGGGTCCTAGTTGTGGCAGGTGCTATCCTTAGATCTAGCATGCAAACTCTTAGCTGTGGCATGTGGGATCTAGTTCCCTGAAGAGGGATCGAACCCAGGCCCCCTGCTTTGAGAACACAGAGTCTTAACCACAGGATCACCAGGAAAGTGTCAAGAAGAGACTCTTTTTGTTTTCTTTTCATGTGTATCTGCAGTGGGTTCTCAATTTTTTTTCACATATCAAGTTGTAAAGGTTAACAGCAGAAAAATTGAATGTTTAGGAAAGATCAGTTCTTAGGTTTGCTTTCTAAGGAAAAGAGTCATTTCAAACCCTGCTGACACACCACTCTTTGGTAAGATTTGCATTTTATACTAAAGAGGTCTGAAGTATCATTTTCAGAGGGTGGAATTCATGGTGTCCTGTGACCTAGAAATGCTCAGCTGTTCATTTCTGCAGAAGGATTATGCTTCTGGCTGTGGCACAGTAAATAAATCCATCATACTTTTGTCAGAAAGTAGTATCCCAATTTATATTTCTTAACCCAAACAATCATACCACATCCACAGATTAAAAACTGACATGAAAGGAAACTAGTCACCGACTGGATTCAGCAAAGGCGCCCTTTCACCATCTTCAACCAGCCGGTTCATGAAATGTGGCCACTTTTCCCAGCCAGACTGTATATGTCAGGAGAACCTGAAAGTCCATTTGGCCCCTGAGAATATTTTCACCTCACACAGTGAAAAGGACAAGTGGCATTTACTCTTATTTCCTCCTTAATGTAATAAATACTAGCCACCTGTCTTGATCCTCCGAAATGATAAAAATCTGGGAATACCTAACTCCATGGCTTCACAGAACTGCTCACTGTAGTAGAAAGGCTCATATTTCCTCTTCTCTTTCAAACCTTTGCACACCATTACGTTCTCTGTGAGGCTTGCTCTGATTGGATCCTTTTAACCCACCCCGGAACTCTCTGTCTCTTCCCAGTTCATTCTTGTCAACAACAGTGCTATTAACATCTGATGTTCTGTATATTGTCTTGTTTTTCTCGTCTCCCCAGTGGATTCCCTAGGGGCAGACATTTGCTCACTGCTGTCCCTATAGTTCCTAGGACAGTGCTTTATCCGTAGTATGTGTGTGTATTTGTCATTCAGTCGTGTCCAACTCTTTGTGATCCCATGAACTGTAGCCCGCCAGGCTCCTCTGTCCATGGGATTCTCCAGGCAAGAATACTGGAGTTGGGTTGCCTTTTTCTTCTCCAAGATCCATAATAGATGCTCAGTAAGGATTTGCTGAACAAGTGAGGGAATGATAGCCCCAAATAAAGATTTGGAACACTTTTGGTATATCCTGTAATGTCCCAGATTTATATCTAAACATACTTTCTTATCAGGGAAACAGTCTAAAAAGGGATTTTTTTTTTTTTTCAAAGCAGTTACAAAATTGCTGATTGGAACATTTAGCATCTTTTTACAAAGATCTCAAAAGTCCAAAAATCTGGGAGTTTCACAATTTGTCTCCTAGTTTTAACCCACCATTGTCTCCAGCACTGACTTGGTTCAAACGACTAATATCTCAGATCCTCAGTCTCATGAGAATGCAAATGAAAATGCCTAAAGTAATGACACCTGATTTTGTTCCACACTCTGATATTCTGTGATTCTTAGGATAATTTCTTCTGTCTACCCCATGTTCTCGGCATTTCATGTGTATAGAACATGTACTGGTTGATAAATATAGATAAAATATAAAACCTACGTGTTCACTCAGTAGATATAGAAAATAAGAAATCTGGCACATTTATTATCCAGGTTTTTATATGTAAATTTATGTGAAAGTTATTCAAAAAGTCAAATGCTTCCTCACCATTACCTCCACCACTGACAGTTCTGAACTTGTGAATTACACCCTACATAAGCACAGCTCCACGATTCTTTTTTTTATCCAGATTACAAAGCCACTGAACTGTCTTTTCATCTTGGATGCTCTATTGAACATACTATACAATTTTTCAACACCATAATTTGATCTGAGAACATCTGCAAAAAATCTGTAACACATTTTTTCCCTTCTCAGCACTTGACTTATAAGCCTCTCCATATCAGGCATTATTCCATAGTTTCTGTGACATATTATTGGGCAAACCACTAGAAACACTTTTGAAGGACCAGAAAATGAGCCCAATTAACGACGTCATTAACAGAAGTCTTAATTACCTGCTCAATTTTTATATCAATCAGTTCTTTTAGAAATAAAGAGTCATGATAGTTCCCCTTTGTTATTTGAAATTCTTCTTCTATGAGGACTTCCCAGGCAGCACAGTAAAGAATCTGCCTGCAAGGCAGCAGACCCGGATTTGATCCTTGGGTCAGGAAGATCCCCTGGAGCTGAGAATGACTACCAACTCTTCCTGGAGAATCCCATGAACAGAGGAGCCTGGCCAGCTACAGTCCATGGGGTCACGAAGAGTTGGATACGGCTGAGCGAATAGCACTTTCACTTTCATGAAGAACTTGGGGACGCAGGCCTCTTCTATTTTTGGGCTTCCCTAGTGGCTCAGCGGTAAAGACTCTCTCTGCAATGCAGGAGATGCAAGTTCAATCCCTGGGTCAGGAAGATCCCCTGGAGAAAGAAATGACAACCCACTCCCATATTCTTGCCTGGAAAATCCCATGGACAGTGGAGCCTGGCAAGCTTCAGTCCATGGGGTCGCAAAGAGTTGAACACAACTTAGCAACTAAACAACAGCAACAATATATAATCAAGATTATCTCATGAGTCTATTATTTCCTCAAGCAATCCAAGTTCCCTGGCCAGAACTAACTACAAGGCTTTCCTGGAGTCGGTGTTTCACAGAGTGAGGAAGTTCAGCAAACGTTCCAATGTCCTCAGTCATGAAGGCCCACTCTGTGCTTTCTCTGGCTCCATTCATTTATTCTGTGCCTGCTGGTCTTCCAGGTTTCCTTTCCTCCTTTCCCTAGAAATTCAGCAAAAAATGCTGCCATATCTTTTCACTTGCCCTCCCCACTCTCTTCCCATCTTTATTACTTGTATCCTATTATTTATTTCTATCTTATTTTCTAGCTATCTGCAACTTTTCTCTATTCTTTCTATTCATCTTTGGAGGATTTTATTTATTTTCTGGGTCTGACAATCTGGGTAGCTTCAACAACAGAAATTTATTTTCTCTCAATCCTGGAGGCTAGAAATTTGAGACTAAGGTGTCAGTAAAAATGGTTGCTCCTGAGGCCTCTTTTCTTGGCTGTAAATGGCTGCCTTCTCCCTGTATCTTCAAAAGGTCTTCCCATTTTGTGAGTCTGTGTCTTAATCTAATATTCTTGTAAAAATTTAAGGTATATTGGATTAGGGCCCATCCATATGACCTCATTTTTCCTTAATCATCACTTTAAGTTCCCTATCTCCAAATACAGTTACATTCTGATGTACAAGAAACAATTCAGCCAATAACTGGTTCTCTCCTTTTTCTTTCTCTTTTATTATTCTGCTAATATTTTTCTATATTTTCATAGTTTATATTTTATCATTTGTATTTTTACTCTGCTCTCTGTTCTTCACATTCTTTTCATGCCTCATGGGCAATTATCCCTATTCATCTCCAGGGCCTCTCACCCCCTAGAATCCCAGCAAAAATGAACCATTGTAATTTTTGGTCTTGAGACTAAGGAAAGGAATTAGAAGTGTATGCTCAGTCTACCCTGAACCAGGTGCTGGGAGGTCTTTTCCAGCCAGCCTGCTGCCACAGTCAGGAACACTAAGGGAGGCAAAAGACCAGATTTGCTCTTGGTATTTGTTTCCATGAAGGACTCAATGTATATTATCATTTGTGTTCATTTCTGACTTGCTGATTCTTCACACTGAATAGCTGAGCAGACATACGTTTCTTCTTTCATTGCCAGCATCTTTGCAGGAGGAAACGCTGCAGAGCTCATCAGTTACCTGGTGAAGCCCTGCTCAGTGATAGTGTAGCCACAGAACCCTGGAGAAGCTCTCCCTGGTTTTCTTCCTCAGAGGTACGGGGAGACCTACCCTCAGTCCCGGATTAACCTTTTCCTCTCTGGGTGTCCACATCCATGCTCTTGCCCCCCAGTGATTATTGAATCTGAGCCTTCATTCTTTTCTCCCCTCCATGAGTACAAGAGAGGAGACTTTTCTGGTGGTTCAGTGGTTAAGATTTCACATTCCAGGGCAGGGGTGTGAGTTTGATCCCTGGTTGGGGAGTTAAGATCTCACATGCCTTATGGCCAAGAACCAAGACATAAAAGAGAAGCAATATTGTAACAAATTCAATAAAAAGTACTTTTAATTGATCACCAGAAAATAATAAAGAGTATGAGAGAGATGCTACCACTCTTGGGAGGTATCCTGCTGTGTTCAATCATAGTTTCCCACCTGGCAGAGAAAACACATGTGTAGGGCCATCTGCAAAGCAGGATCACCAGAAAGATGTTTGAAAAAGTCTTAAATTTAACAATGATGTTTCCTAATCAAAGTATTAAATGAGAACTCTTTGGAGGGAAAAAAAAGATTTTTTAAAAATTAAACTTAGTTTTCAATCTTGGTATTTTTGTTCCATAATTTTTAATTACATATCTGGGAAAAATGGGTACAACACGAGATGAGCAGTGCCGTTCTTTCTAACTATCTTAGCCCAGCTTGTTTTCTATTTAAAGTACAATCAGAACTGATTGCTTCTTCATTTTAAGAAGACAGGACATGGAAGCAACCTAAGTGTCCATCAACAGATGAATGGATAAAGAAGATGTGGTGCATATATACAGTAGAATATTACTCATCCATAAGGAGGGGTGCAGCTGGGTCACTTGTAGAGATGTGGATGGACCTAGAGTCTGCTATACAGAGTGAAGCAAATCAGATGGAGGAAAACAAATATTGTATATTAACACACATATGTGGAATCTAGAAAAGCGGTGCAAATGAACCTATCTTCAGGGAAGGAATAGAGACACAGATGTAAAGAACAGATGTGTGGACATGCGGAGGGTGGGAAGAGCTGCAAGACTGGGATTGATGTATATACATTTTGTTGTTGTTTCGTTGCTAAGTTGTGTCCTACTCTTTTATGACTCCGTGAACTGTAGCCTGCCAGACTTCTTTGTCCATGGATATTGGAGCATCCCAGGCTCCCTAGTGGAGAAGAGGAAGCTCGTACTGGCTCCTACTGACCTCTCACCCCACTCTCATCCTTATTACATCACTTACAAAAGCTCAGTGTAATGAGAGCCTAATGCTGATGCTGGTCCATGCAAACTGAAGGTGACTTTAGCTTAACTTCTCTTGCATAGCAATTTACACCTCGATTTTTGTGTTCGGGCTACAAAAATCAGAAAGTAAATACTAGAATAATTTAAGAATCAATGTTGCATTTACCAGGATTCCACTTTAAGTTTATCTGAATATTTTCCACCCAAATGAACTTTAAATGACTTGTATACAGTGTATGTCCCCATCTCTACAAGAACCACTTGAATAATTTGTCATTAATATGCACAGTCACAGAAATGTGTCCCATGAATGTAAATACACTCTCCACATTGTGTACCTACTTTTATATTTATTCTCTAAAATAAGCATCGATTGACTTAACTGAAGTGATGGGGACAATCTGTAGCAGAATACTGAGTGTGAAAATGTGCCGGAAAGGATGCCGAGGTGATGGAGCCAGTGCTGGGTATGTAGCCACCTGAGTGATGGGCATTCTGCGGAGTGAAGCCCACAGGATGGGGAGCATCTTGCTGTCTGAAGAGCTTGCAATGTGTGAAAGCGAATGTGTAACAGATGTAGGAGCACATGATTTGAACGAGTCTCCATTAGAACCTCCTGAGGTCTATAACTGATTCTTTGTTTTAGTTTTAAATCAGAGCAAAGCATGAACAATTTAATCAACTGTTCAAGGCAGAGCTTCCTTTTTGCCGCTGGATGTGTCACTTGCTGGAAAAAGGGCTGAGTGGCCAGAGCACCAGCTTGCTAACTTTCCTAGCAGAAAAGGAGGAAGAAGGCAGATGTATGAGTGGCCTCGGGGTCCAGTCTGCTGTAGGATGATGCCTTTGGCAACTGGTGGTGGGGCCTGATGCCTGTCCTCACGATGTGGTAGGAAATAGGAACAGGGCACTGGGGGCATTTTTCTCAATTATGTTGATTTTGCATATGTATATTTTGAGATCCAAAACAGCAGTGTATCTGACTTGCTTGTGTGTGTGTTTGCTAAGTCACTTCAGTCGTGTCTGACTCTTTGCGACCCTATGGACTATAGCCCACAAGGCTCTTCTGTCCATGGGATTCTCTAGACAAGAATACTGGAGTGGGTTGCCATGCCCTCCTCCAGGAGACTGCGCAGTTTGTGAATGGCATATCTGGGACTTTAATCTGGATCTCTGAATACTCTGCCTCTGTATGTTTGATATTAGGAGACAAAGTAGGGGATGAAGATAGTCAACTGAAAGCTGACAATATGAGGCTACAAAGTAATTCAGAGCTGAAAAATCTCTCTCCTTTTTTTTAATACTGATGTACTGACCTCCAAAAATGAGGTAGAAAGTGAGCCCTGATATCCAAGGGACCAATTACCATTAAGAAATCTGTTCTTCCCATCTGCTCCAAGCACTGTTCACACCCAGCTTCACATACTCACAGACCTTCAATCAATGGGAACATGCCGCTCATCTGTTAACAGTTATAAGCACAGGCAGAATTTCTAGGTCAGGAGGATCTAAGAGACCATCTATACGATCACAAAACCTTCCCTGCTATGGTTACTAAGCGTTAATGATGATTTCGAGTCTGTTCCAGAACTTGCAGTGGCAGAGCTAGCTATATCCTGTAGCAGTGTGATTTATCAAATGATGCTGTTTATATGGAAATTGGAGCTCAGCACTACAAAAATGCAATTACACCCTCACCTTGAAATCTGGGGGGACTATGTCATGCCAAGCAAAGAGAGTTGTAATCCAATATGGTAGCCTTGTGCCCTGCAAGTGATGGCATCTACCTGGATGAAGGGGGATTCCTGGTACAATAGCACCTTTGAATCCCAAACCAGGTATCAATGGGGCTGTCAGTGGTAACAGGAGAGAAGCAGGGCAGGTGTGCGAGGGAGGAAGTTCAGCTTTTTCCAAAGTACACAGACACAGTCAGTATAGGCTACTGGTGACCCTAGTGGCAATATCTATATGCTCCTAGACATTAAGCGAGAACTGAGAAGATAAAGCTGTAAGAGGGAACACTAACCAGTGTCCTGAAGCCCAGACGTGATTTCTCCAGTGTGGGAAGTAGGTCAACCCATCCTTTGGTCTTACACCATCATTGAGCTTCTGTCCTCAACAGAAGCAAAGGTTTGTGGACCCACTTCAAAATGAAAGGAAGACTCTAGCTGGACAACCTCAGAGGTGAAAGGGAAGATTGCATTGCTAAAGACACACACACATACACACACACACACATATATATACTGCCATGTGTAAAACAGATAGCTAGTGGAAAGCGTCTATATAGTACAGGGAGCCCAGCTCAGTGCTCCGTGATGACCAGGAGGGGTGGGATTGAGGGTGGGAGGGAAGGCTAAGGGGGAGGAGATATGTGTGTGTGTGTATATATATATATATATATCTGATTCACACTGTTGTACAGCTGAAACTAACATAGCATTATAAAGCAACTATACCCCAGTAAAAAAAATGCTAAAAAAAAAAAAAAAAAAAAGAATAAATAAAGGCATGCTCTTCTAGGGGAATTGGGAGCAATGTAGCTACATACTAGACTGCTTAAGCATCTCCAACCTGACTTCTCAACCTCATTTCTTGCCATTTAGACCCCTGTTTTGCCTTACTCAGCACTCCCCTTCATCAAATTGATGTCGTCTGTGTTCCAGCCACACAGTGCTTCTCACCATTGCACAAACATCAGGCTCTCTTCCTTCCCTCTGGGCTAAGCTCTTCCCTCCCATCAGTGTAGCTTCTCCCCTGGAGTTGATGTGATGGCCTCCCATCCACAATCCTGACCTAGCGCTACATGACGGTTACCCCACCGGGGACACACCCTCCCCCAAGCTGTTCCATTGTACTCAAGTCTCAAAGATGGGGACCATTTCTTCTTCTTTTTTCCTTTATCTTTCATTTTTATTTTTTGATCATGAAAAATGATAACACATTTACAGGAGACTTGGAAAGTACAGAAGATATAGTTCTACTATATATCATGGTTGTTTATTTTAAGTAGATAAATTAAGAATTTTAGTTAGAGTTTCAATATCAGTTCAGTTCAGTTCCATTGCTCAGTCATGTCTGACTCTTAGCGACCCCATGAACTGTAGCACACCAGGCCTCCCTGTCTATCACCAACTGCCTGAGTCTACCTAAACCCATGTCCATTGAGTCGGTGATGTCATCCAACCATCTCGTCCCCTTTTCCTCATGCCCTCAATCTTTCTCAGCATCAGGGTCTTTTCAAATGAGTCAGCTCTTTGCATCAGGTGACCAAAGTACTGGAGCTTCAGCTTCAATATCAGTCCTTTCAAAAACACCCAGGACTGATCTCCTTTAGGATGGACTGGGTGGATCTCCTTGTAGTCCAAGGGACTCTCAAGAGTCTTCTCCAGCACCACAGTTCAAAAGCATCAGTTCTTCAGCACTCAGCTTTCTTTATAGTCCAACTCTCACATCCATACACAACCACTGGAAAAACCATAGCCTTGACTAGATGGACCTTTGTTGGCAAAGTAATGTCTCTGCTTCTTAATATGCTATCTAGGTTGGTCATAACTTTCCTTCCAAGGAGTAAGTGTCTTTTAATTTCATGGCTGCAATCATCAAACTCTCAGAAATTAATAGAAGGAATGTACAAAGAAGTACAAGAATATAGTAGACCTGAAAAGCATATCAGCCAACATGACGTAATTAAGATTTATGCAATTTTCACACAACAGTAGGATACAAATTCTACTCAAGTTCCCATAGACTATAAACTAGGAGACACTGGAACATATCCAGAGATATAAGACCAGGTGCAGAAAGTTCATGGTCTAAAGGTATTGAAACCAGAGAGAGTCTGTTCTCTTATTACTGTGGAGTTATGTTAGAGATCAATATTGAAAGATATTTGAAAGCAACCCACATATTTTCAAGTGCAGTGTGACATTTGCCAAGAGAGATCTTTGACTTAGCCATTAAAGGCCTCAATAAAGTTAGAAGACTGAAAAGACATAGAGGGTGGTTGCAGAGAAGAAAGCATTTAAATGAGAAATTAATATCAAAGATACTTTAAAAAATGATGGGGACAATTTCTTATTTCTCTGGGTGTCCTTGATATTTAGAATGAACAATGAGTACCTTGTATCCATCTCCTCATCAGGGCTGTCCCACGTGATCTTTCACCAGACTCTACTTTTGTGCGGCTGCAATTTGCCTACATGATATGCTACTTGTTTTATTATCAAGTTATTGAAATACAAATCTAGAACTTCAGTTTTCTTATCTAAAATTGAGGCAAAGATATAAATATCTCATGGGTTTAGAAGATCAAATGAAATCTGTATGCACAAGACTTTGCAAGGTACCTGGTAAATTAGCAGGGGGTAGATGGTTATTGGTAAATTTATTCCATTCCCATGGTGCACATGCTTTTGAAGGGCCACACTTCTAAAACTAAATGAAGAAACTACTGATGTTAAATAAAATAACAATAAAAGTAAAATCACAGAACATGGATTTTGCTTTAAATGTGACCCACATCTATCACAGCAGATAGTTGTTTCTCTGACATTTTGGGGAACTCACTTTCAGTTCTCAAAGGCCATGAATGGCTTTCAAAGACTCAGCACCATTCATTCTAACTAGAAGTGAGGCATGTAGTGTGGGGTAAACAGCTAGTTTACTCCTGATCCAATTTCCACTGTAGCTTTCTTCTATAAGCTAAACATCTGCATCATAGAGGAAGCCTTCCCAGTGTGGAGTCTAAATATTTCATGTCATACTTAAAATCCATAGCTCTGAATCTCGTTGATATTGGGATCAGGCGATCATCATCCACATGAAATTCACTTTAATTTTAGATTGTAGGTCATGATTAAGCTTTTCTTTCACGAGGCACACTCATCTCCACTCCTGAGAGATCCCATTTGCATCACTTCTTTCAAGATCGTTTCAAAATACTTTCATTTGTTAATTTCTGGCTTTGTTGGGTCTTTGTTGCTGCTCAGCCTTTTCTCTGGTTCCGGTGAGCGGTAGCTTCTCTCCTTGCGGGCTTCAGTCCCTGTGGCACGTGGGCTCAGTAGTTGCAGCCCCCAGGCTCTAGAGCGCAGGCTCAGTAGTTGTGGCTCACGACTTAGTGGCTCTGCTGTATGTCGGATCTTCCCAGACCAGGATCGAACCCACTTCTCCTGCACTGGCAGGAAGAATCTTTACTACTGAGCCACCCAGGAAGCCCCTGCATTGTGTTTTTTAAACTCTACCTTACTTAATTTAAAATCACTCTACAGTTTATTAAAGGGACCCCAACTATGTTTTCTAGTTCACGAAAACCAGTATCATTGCCACATCCACATGTTTAAAGCTATCCAGATCCGCTGCCATTATTTGTCAGACTGAGCACTGTTGATTATCCACGGCAATTACTGGCTTAGAACTCCCTCCCCAGGTTCTAAATTTGAAATCACAGCCCCTCCAGCTGGCTGGCAGAGGCTGTTTCTGGAACCGAAGAAAGAAGGAGGGAGCAGTAGCCCGCGGTCTTTCCTCCGGGAGGCCTCCGAGGAGATGGATGAAATCACCGATAGTCTTTAACCAAATACCCAGGCTTACCCGACAGACAGCGCACAGCAACTCAGAGGGTCCAGGAGCAAGAGCGATGCATTTTAAACGTACTCCCAGCTGACTTTCTGTCAGTAACAAATGAGACTTGTCACTTTCTCCAAGCAGATTTAGTAAGGACATTACCGATGTTAATGATCTACGCTTGCTGCAGGAGGAAGGAGCCGGAAGCGGAGTTTGGTAGCGCCCAGGGGCTGCTCTCAGTTTCCTTTCATCTCTTTTCTTTTGGCTGCATGGTAGCAAAGGAGTTGCTTTCCCACAATCATTCTTCTCTCGAGTTTGGAAAATGTCAGATGGAATGAAAATCTGTTAATATATTCTGCTCCTCTGAAGACAGGCCAACACTTAGCCACGGTTTATACCTATGTCTGAGTTTGATTTAGGAAGTTCAAGGGAAATAACCTCTAAGAAGAGTGCATGTAAATGAAGAGCCTACTTTACAGGGTGCTGTTCTAGGTTGTCCATGGACAGGTAGTGTTTAAGGGGAGTGTGCTTTCAGCAAGATCCACACTCTCCTGGACTCTGCTTCCAGTAAATCCCATTTCTAAAGGAAGAAACTTGAAACTGAAGGACAAGCAGGATCCCAGGGTTACGGTGATGAACTGTCTACTCATAGAGTCTCCACCTTTAAGAAGGAAACTCCTTTCATTTATGCCGAATAAAGACTTTTCTCTAATGCATAGATCCAATACCAATGATAAGAACTCTTAGCTCTCTTGAAGCATTTTTAAAAACGTGTTCAGAAAGACAAACGGCAGCAAAACAAGATGTCTCTCCACTCCAATCACATCTCTGGAACTTGTAGTAGGTGCATAAGAGATCATGAAAGTCAATCCATCTTAACCTGCTAAGTTCCAGCAGTTATTTCAGTCACCCAACCAAAATTGGTGGAAAAAAAATAGTATTGATGGCTCAGGTTAAAACTGGTTGAAAATTTAAATTTGCCATATGCCCACAGAGACAACTAAGTATACAATAGGCTAAAATATTGCATTAGATTAAAGGACATAATGAGTTTCAAAGAGAAGACTCTAAGGCTGAGTATATTGATATTGGGTTCTTTTGTCAACCAACATCTTCTGAGTTTATCCATAGCTTCTCACTTAGTTTTGAAAATAAACAGCCCCTCCCACAACAGGAAGGTCTGGACCCAGCGATCCACAAATGAGTTTGCAGAAACCAAAACAAAAAATAATTCAGAAGGGAAATTTATTATGTGTTCTTGATACTGTGGGCTGTCCATTAACCGTTATGAGTCTTTGGTTTGTAGGACAAAACAGACCCGTGGTGAACAGAGTATGAATCAAAGGGGTAAACATTGCTGCAATCATTTTCCTGTAGACTTACAGAATCAGATTTGCTTTCAAGACCTGAGTTTGCAGCAGCCTGGTAACTGGAAAAACACCAAGACGGAGAAATCAAACCCACAAAAGCCCAAACAGGCAACACCAAGAAAGGCTTTCAGAAGGAGCTCTAGTTAATTCTCACTCTTTCTTTAGTCCAATCCAGTGCCTGCCTAGTACCAAGGTAGTGCGGGCTATGTGTTCATCTCTCACTGTAGGCTAACACCTTCTCTGCTTTGATTCTTTAGGCTTTGAAGTGTTTTACAGCACACAGGCACACAAAGTTGAATTTCTACAGGGCAGATTTTAGTGGGTTGTGGTTTTTTTTCGTTTGTTTTTTTTTTCTTTTTTTCCCCTCCTTTTCCTTCTTGCCTCTTTCTCATCTGTATTTGTTCAGCATGCATTTCGCCCCCGAACACATTTTCCTTCTTAGAGCTGTCATTCCTAACTAGCCTTTCTTAGTCAAGAGATAACTCAGTTCTGCGAGGCATCTCCCACTGGGAACCTTGCCTCTGTGAGAGCAGGTTTGAATTGCAGACTGGCTGCATTTTTGATGAGTCCTGAACATAATGTACTATCAACTGGGGATGGAGGAAGCCAGTGGCATTTGGACTGAGAGGCTCAAGGAATGTATTTTTCAGACACTGGAGTTTTCAACACTTGCATTGGATTTTGCCCCACAGGTAACCTACTTATTTATTCCTTTAATTTCCAGGTCTTTGTGGATTTAAGAAAGCCTGACTCCATAGCAGCAAGTGACAATGAAACCTTATAAAGTTCAGCTTAAATCCCCAAATGCAAAGAAAAATATAAATGGATGGCAATTCTGAATTCAATGAAACATGATTTATTTCAAACATGTACAACTGTGTTTAAAATCCAACAGTAAGCGAAGGATAAACATGAAGTAATGCATGTTGATGTATACGTTTGTCAACTTTTGCTGTGGCAGCAAGCAAACTCCAGGTCTCAGCAGTTTATAACCCAAAAAGTCTTTCTTACTCCTGGCTCTGGGAATTGAGTATTGTTCTGCTGGGTCCAACTGGACGTGGAGTGACTTGGCTCCACGTTACAGTTTGGGTTCAGGTCCACTCTACTTACTGGTCCTTTTTCTGGGAACCAGGCTCAAGGGGCAGCCACTGTCTAGGGTGCGCTGTTCTGCGACAGAGGGAGGAAATTCACGGGGATGAGCAAAACCATGGAATTCCTCTTAAATCCTTCACTTGGAACTGGCACACTGTCACAGCTGCCCACATTTCATTGTTCCATGCAAGTCAGATAACCCAACCCAAAGTAATGGAGCCTGGAGAGTATGCCCACGTATGTATATGTGGTCCTTGTCCCTGGTTCCAGGCACACAACTCCTCAAGCTCTTGGATTTTATTGGGGTTTTCAGTTTTCATGTGCTAATGAAGTGAATCATAGGGAAGAAGGTCCTAGGTAGCTTTAGGAGGAGGATGGGTCGCCAGAAAAACCAGCCATGTGAATGCAGCGTAAGGACTTTCAGCCCACCCTGCCCCCAGGGAGGGAGAAGAAAGGGAGGACAGTTGAGTTCATTCAAAGATGTCAGAAGGTTTAATCTCTTGTAAAACCTCTATAAAAACCCCTCTGATGGATTCAAGGAGCTTCAGGTTTGATGCAATGTTGATATGCTGGGGTGGTGTGCCTGGCGAAGGCACGGAAGCCCTGCACTCACTCTCCCCGCTTGCCCTGCAAACCCAGCTCTGCCATTTGGCTGCTCTTGAATTGCATCGTTTATTTATTTATTTTTTACTTCTTAGGTCAATCTTTTAAAAAATATTTTATTGGAGGATAGTTGATTTACTCTGTTGTGTTCATTTCAGATGTTCAGCAAAATGAATCGAGGTGCACAGATACATGGATCCACTCTTGTTTTTTTAAGATTCTTTTCCCATATAGGCTGCTACAGGGTTAAGAGTAGAGTTCCCTGTGCTATGCAGCAGGTTCTTATTAGTTATCTCTTTTACGTATAGCAGTGTGTCTGTGTCAATCCCAGTCTCGCAATTTATCCCTCTCCTGTCTTATCCCCTGGTAGTCATGTTTGTTTTCTATATCTTTGTCTCTACTTTTTATTTTATAAATAAGTTCTTCTGTACCCTTTTTTCCCCTTAGGTTCTACATATAAGGGGTATAATGTGATATGTGTCTTTCTGTGTCTGACTTCACTCAGTATGACAATCTCTAGGTCCATCCATGTTGCTGAAAATGGCATTGTTGTATTCTTTTTATGGCTGAGTAATATTCCACTGTGTGTATGTACCATATCTTCTTTACCATCCATATCTTGGCTATTATAAATAGTCTCACAATGAACACTGGGGTGCATGTGTCTTTTCAAATTATGGTTTTCTCTGGGTATATGCCCAGATTGCTGAGAAACATGGTAGTTCTATCTTTAGTTTTTAAGGAATTTCTGTATTGTTTTCCATAGTGGCTGTGCCAATTTACATTCCTTCCAACAGTGTAGAGGGGTTCCCTTTTCTCCACACCCCTACCAGCATTTACTGTTTATAGGGTTTTTTTGATCATGGCTATTCTGACTGGTATGAGGTCGGAATGCAGTTTTGATTTACATTTCTCTAATAATTAGTGATGTTGAGCATCTTTTCATATTCTTTTTGGCCAGCTGTATGTCTTCTTTGGTGAAATATATATTGATATCCACATAACATTGAGCAGAGTTCCCTGTCCTTGTTGGTTATCCGTTTTAAATATAGCAGCATATACATGTCTATCCCAAACTCCCTAACTATCCCTTCCCCTATCCTTCTACCCAGCAACCATAAGTTTGTTTTCTAAGGCTGTGAGTCTGTTTCTGTTTTGTAAATAAGCTTATTTGTATAATGTTTTTTTTTACAGTCCACATACAAGGATATACAATATTTATCTTTCTCTGTCTAACTTACTTCACTCAGTATGACAGTTTCTAAGTCCATCCATGTTGCTGCAAATGGCATTATTTCATTCTTTTAATGGTTGAGTAATGTTCCATTGTATATATGAACCACATCTTCTTTATTCATTCCTCTATCGATGGACACTTAGGTTGCTTCCATGTCTTGGTTATTGTAAGCAGTACTGCAGTGAGCATTGGGGTGCATTTACCATTTCCAACCATATTTTTTTCTGAATATATGCCCAAGAGGGGGATTGCAGGGTCATATAGTATCTTTTTTGATGGGGTTAGGACTCTGCACTGTGTATCCTTTCTAATAGGCCAGTAACATACGTGAAGTGGTTTTCTGAGTTCTGTGAATCATTCTAACAAATTGTTGAACCTGATCGAGGGGATTGTTGGAGCCCCTGAATTGGTAGTCAGCAGGCAGAAGTGTGAGTCACCTGGGGGCCCCATTTACAGCTGACATTGAAGTGGGGGCAGTTTTGTGGGACTGAGCCCTTACCCCATGGGACCTACACTAACTATGGGGGTTATTAGTGTCAGAACTGAACTGAATTGTTGTTCACTCAGGCATCATTGAAGTATTGGAGACTTAAAATGACATATTTACCATTAGAAACTACTATGCAGAAGGGTATTCTAATCCAGGGAAGCCAAGCTTAAGAAATGTATAATTACTCATGAACAAATAATACAGTTGACCACGGGGACTTTGGATCAGGTTTAAATGTATTAAAAATACTTAGTACTATTGAAGATCCTCAAATCCCAATTTCCCAGTCCACCGCCCACCTAGCTATAGCAAGCAAATCATCTCTTTTTTTCATAAAAATGTCAACATCACTCAGCATTAGCCAGAGGAGGTCTTCTGTTTCCAAGCAAACATTTCATATAAGTTGAAATAATAAAAGAGAAGAATTATGGGGATATATTCTGTGTCCCTAGTGAGGCTTCAGGTACTTGAAATAACATTCTTCATCTTATGTATTCCCTGGGCTGATTTATACAGTCTGGTGCATAGTGCAATGTACCTTTTGTTCACTGACATCTATAGATCTAGGTGACAGAAATTTTTTCACTCTTCTAATTATAAAGGCATCTACTTTAAAAGTATTTAAAAGAATTCCCTGAAGTATATCATGTATTTCTTTTCTCAGGCCCTGTACACATCTCTGCTTGTCTCCCACTGAAATTACAGGGGGGGGTGGGGAGACAAAGAAATTGAAAACAACACAAGTTTAATACAGTCCTGGCTGCTTCTTTTTCCTTAGCTCCTTGTGATACTCATGGCAGCTCTGTAAAGGAAGAGCCATCACCCCACACTGACCCCGCAGTTGTCCAGATAGAAATAACTAAGACTCAGACATAAGGGATTTGCCCACAGTGACTCATCTAGCCTGGAACAGAACCAGCATTCAAACTTAAAAGTGAAAGTGAGAGTCACTCAGTCGTGCCTGACTCTTTGTGACCCCATGGACTATACAGTCTATGGAATTCTCCAGGCCAGAACACTGGAGAATTTTGCCTTGAAACCATGCATAAAGGAGTGGGTAGCCTTTCCCTTTTCCAGGGAATCTTCTCAACCCAGGGATCAAACCCAGGTGTCCAGCATTGCAGGTGAATTCTTTACCAGCTGAGCCACCATGGAAGTCCAAGAATACTGAAGTGCATAGCCTATCCCTTCTCCAGAGGATCTTCCCAACCCAGGAATCAACCCCGGGGTCTCCTGCATTGCAGGAGGATTCTTTACCACTTGACCTATCAGGGAAGCCAGTCCTGTTCAACAGAAGGTTTTCTCCCTATTCAACTTTTTTCACAGTTAAGGTCCCAGACTTAAACTCATCTCAAGAAAAGACCAAAGTAATACAGTCACATATACCATGAAGTCTATCAAATGCATCTGGAGAAGGAAGAGGTAAAGTAGCACTATGTTAACCGAATAAAGGAAGCTGGCACTCAATATCGCTGATACTGTTCACAACTAAGTATGTTTGCTTCTTTTCCAGAACTTTCTTTGTATGTTACTATGCACTCTACAAATACACAAGTAACCACCAAAAATGGGTCAAAGATCTGAGCAGACAGTTCACCAAAGGTAAACAGATAGCAAATAAGCACATAAAAAGACACCTGACATTACTAGTCATGAGGGAAATGCAAATTAAAGGAACAAGGAGCTACTACAGCACACGACAGCACACATATTAGAGTGGTTGAAATGAAAAAAGAACAGACAATAACCAGCACTGACAGGTTTGTAGAGTAACTGGAACTTTTATGCACGGTTTCAAGCGAAATTCTATCGTTGAAATTGTATGACTACTCTGTAAAAGGGTTTAGCAGTTTTTTAAATGATAAGCAAACCATAGGACTCATATATTTGACTAGTAGCTATTACACAATAAAAATAAATGTATAAAAATATTTGTACACAGATGTTTATAGTAGCTGCATTTGTAACAACCAATAGTTGTACAGCTTAAATACCCATCAACAGTTGCATGTATAGAATTTGTTTATACATACAACGAAGTACTACTCAGTGATAAAAATGAATGGGCTCCACACAAACCACATGGATGAATACCAGAATATTTATGCTGAGTGAAATAAGCCAGATTTCCCCAGACAACTATATGATTGAATGTATGTGAAATTCTGGAAACTTCAAGTTGACCTGTGGGGATAGAAACAGATCAGTGGTTGGAAAGAGATAGAATGTGGAATATAGGAAGGAGGGATTGCCAAAGAGCATGAAAGAACTTTTGGAGTGATCCATGTTCTTTCATCTTGATCATGATGATGGTCTCAGGGGTGTATACATATGTCAAAACTTATTAACTTATACCCTTGAAGTATGTGCAGTGTATTGTATGTCAATTATACCATAAGAAAGCTTTTTTCTTTTAAAAAAAAGATTTTTTGGGGGGGGAGCCATTTTTAAAGTTGTTATTGAATTTGTTACCACATTGCTTCTGCTTTATGTTTTGGACTTTTGGCCACAAGGCATGTGAGATCTTAACCCAGGGATCGAACCCAAACCCCCTGCATTGGAAGGCAAAGTTTTAACTACCGGACTACCAGGGTAGCTCCAAGCTTTTTTGAAAAGTATGTAACATAGGCATATTGTGAAGAATAAGTGATTTCAGACTTGAAAACTTAGAACAGCATCTGACACATCATAGGCATTTAATGCATGCTAAGGTCTTACTCCTATTACTTGCATTGTTTCAAGAAGGGTGTTGCACAGTCATCACAGGCTTTAAGCAAAATCTGCAGTGATCTACTTTCTACTTTCTGTAGCAATTGCCTTTTTATGTTACTGCTCAACCACGGCAGCATTGACAAAGTCTAGGGTAAAGCCTTAACACTAACCCCGACCAAAGGACACTTTCTCATGTGTGCATTTAACCAATGTGAGAGTTGTTTTAGAAAAACACAGTCTCTTCAGTGTAAAGTTAAATTATTTCTGCTGAGAAAGGCTTTTGATCATTCCTAATGAGCCACAATAATTTAGCACGATTGAGCTCAATAACTTATCTCTGCCAAGCCCCTTCCCTTTCACCCACCCTGAATGCTGACTGGGACTCAGAAGTTTCTGAATATTTCACTGTTTCTTGGGGAACTGGAAGAGAAGCTAGCCCAACTCTCAGGATAAAGAGAATCCACGTGTTTTGTCAGTGGTGTAAATTGTCCAGGTATTAAAGAAGCGATTATTTTCTCTTCACTTCTTTATGCATGCACCATGGTGCTCTAACAACATTGCTGGGCAGTTCACATCATGGCATAGAGATTCCTGTTGAGGTCTTCCAAACCCTGTAAGAGGCGGCCTTGGAAATTTAATAATTTACCAGTTTGTCTTCAGGTTCAAGCTAAAGGTTGAAGCGTTTTTAGGTTCAAGCCATGGGCAAGTAAAGACATTTGTTGAAAGTGCTGGGAACTGGCCAGGAAAGTCACAAGCAAGGTGGCTGTAAGCTTAAGTGAGTATGTGCAGATGACTGCATTTGAGAGTTAGATTCAAGCTGAATAGTGAACTAAAACACAAAGAGGAAACTGAAATTCTACACAGGTTTTGCTTGAAGAACACCAGCGCCATCAGCATCATCAAGCTTTTTAAATGCACTGCCCTGATAACTTTCATCTTCACTATTTAACAACAAGATCTCTTGCCTTCAGCTTTTCCCTGGCTATCTTATGCATACTCTCTGAATCACAGCGGGGGGACAAAGCAGGGGAAAAAGTGAAATTTATATCATTTTTTTCTTTAGCAAATATGAGTTATATTGCTTTTTGCCACTTTCTTAGCAATTCTTTGTGTGGAAGTTAAAAGAGAAGGTCGAGTTCAGGTTGGATCAAATGTGATCCTTGTCCTCATATCTACACATAATCAAGCAAAATGCAAGTTTATTGCAGGCGGGGGAACTGTCTGGTTCATCATTGCATCCACAGAACCTAAAACACGTTGACTAATCGGGCACGGTGTGCTTTAAAGAGAAAAAGAGACAGAATTCTATTTTACATGCTGTGGAATTGTTATTCATTCATGTCTGTTTTAGAGATAGGAGAAATAAGATATAGACTATAACTGATTTTCCAAAGAACAAAAGGCTGGAAAGTCACAGAGCCAGTATTTTTATAAGTAAACCTTTTATTGAAATATTATAAGCATATGAAACACCCACCCATCATAAGTATCTGTCTGGGTGAATTCCACAAATTTAATATTTTATGTGATGATCATCCAGATCCAAAAATTAATAAAATACCTTCATCCAAGAACCTTCCTCAGAAAATATTTTCCTACCAATTAACCATTATTCTGACAACTAGTATCATAGATTACTTTTGCTTCCTTTTGAACTTCATATACACAGAATGAGATAGTATGAGTTTTTTGTTGTTGTTGTAACTAGCTTCCTTCACTCAACATCACATGTGTGAGATTCATACATGTTGTATGTGTGACAGTTGTTCACTCTGCTTGTTGTCTCACAGTCAAAATACACCACCATTTATTTATCTGTCTTACTGCTGATAGATATTTAGATTTTTTGCAGTTTGAGGCTATTACAAACAGTGCTACTATGGATATGTGTGGTGTGAATCTCCTGGGTATGGAACTAGAGGTGGAGATGTTGGATCCTACGGTACACACGTACTCTGCTTTAGTAGGCATTGCTAAACAGATTCCTAAAACGATTGTTCCAGTTTATAGTTCCCCTAGAAGTGAGAGTGTTAATTGTTCCACATTCTTGCCAACACTTAAAATGTTAATTTTAGCAATTATGGTAAGTATGCTACGGTACTTCTCTGTAGTTTAATTTGCATATACAGAATGACTTACGAAGTTGAGTGTCTTTGTTGTTGTTGTTGAGTTCCTAAGTTGCGTCTGACTCTTTGTGACCCCATGGACTGCAGCACGCCAGGCTTCCCTGTCCTTCACCATCTCCTAGAGTTTGCTCAGACTCATGTCCATTGAGTTGGTGATGCCATCCAACCATCTCATCCTCTGTCACCCACTTCTCCTCTTGCCCTCAATCTTTCCCAGCATCAGGGTCTTTTCCAATGAGTTGGTTCTTCGCATCAAGTGGCCAAAGGATTGGAGCTTCAGCTTCAGTATCAGTCCTTCCGATGAATATTCAGGATTGATTTCCTTTAGGATTGACTGGTTTGATCTCTTTGCTGTCCAAGGGACTCTCAAGAGTCTTCTCTAGCACCACAATTTGAAAGCATCAATTCTTCAGCGCTCAGCCTGCTTTATGATCCAACTCTCTCATCCTTAAATGACTACTGGAAAAACCAAAGCTTTGACTGTATGGGCCCTTTGTCAGCAAAATGAAGTCTCTGCTTTTTATTATGCTATTATGTTGTCTAGGTTTGTCACAGCTTGCCTTCCAAGGAGCAAGGGTCTTTTAATTCTGTGGCTGCAGTCACAGTCCGCAGTGATTTTGACACCCAAGAAAATACAGTCTGTCACTATTTCCCCCTTTTCCCCATCTATTTGCCATGAAGTGATGGGACTGGATGCCGTGATTTTCGTTTTTTTGAATTTGAGTTTTCAGCTAGCTTAATCACTCTTCTCTTTTACCCTCATCAAAGGGCTCTTTATTTCCTCTTCTCTTTTTGCCATTAGAGTGGTATCATCTACATATGTGAGGTACATATCTGAGGTTCCCCCAGCTTTATCCCAGCTTGTGATTCTTCCAGCCTGGCATTTCACATGATGTACTCTGTGTATAAGTTACATAAGCAGGGTGACAATATACAACCTTGATGCATTCCTTTCCCAATTTTGAATCAGTCCAAGTGTTTTTGGATATATTTGTTGGCCAAATGGTTAACTCTTTTGTGAGTCATCTCTTCAAGGCTATTGCCTGTTTTCTTCTATTGAACTTTCTTATGTATTTGTCTAGCATCTTTATATATCCCGGATGTTTATCTTTTGATGAAATTATGTATTTCAAATGTCTTATTATTTTTAAATATATATTTGACAGATAAAGTCTTAATTTTAATAGATTTTATTTTATAAATCAATTATTTTATGAATAATAATTTTGGTCCTATTTAAGAAAATTTTGCCTTCTCTATTCTATATTTGTTTCCTAATTCATTAATTTCTACTCTTATATTGACTGTTTCATTTTTTCTACTTTCTTTAGGTTTATCAAACTATCTTTTTCTTAACATTTTTTATTTTAAGTTTCAAGCAATTAATTTTAGCCTGTTAAAAATATAATTATAATATATACTATGAATTATACTCTAAGGAACATTTTTCTTTCCACAAGTTTTGGTATATTGTATTTTTTATTGTCATCCATACAACAGGATTTAAGCCCAGAATTTATCATTTTAATCCCAGAATTCTTTTGTCATACATAAATGAATGGTTCTCAAATTTGTGTGTGAAAAACGGATACCAAAAGCAATAAAATTGCCATTTTTAGTCTGCATATTCTGTGCCAGTAAATGGTCAAGGCTTTTCCTTATTTATGTTTTATATTCAATACTAACAATACCTTGGGGTATGCATTGTTATTTCCTCTCTACAAATGAAAAAGTGTGTTCAAGGAGGTTAAGGCATTGCATCCATCTCACTAACATGTAGTGCAACCAGGATTTGAAAGTAACTGCGATAGGCTTTGCTGCCTCTTAGGTCGATGTTCCTTTTCTTCCATGCTCTCCTATTCCATGCTACTTCTGAAACAGGAGGGAAGGGCTGTGTTTAGTTCCTCAGTCGTGTCTGACTCTTTGCAACTCCATGGACTGTAGCTGGCCAGGAACCTCCATCCATGGGGATTCTCCAGGCAAGAATACTGGAGTGGGTTGCCTTGTCCTCCTCCAGGGAATCTTTCCAACTCCGGGGATTAACCCAGGTCTCCTGCAGTGCAGGCGCAGGGAAGGGGGAAGGCCACTAACTTGGAAAGAAAGACAAAGCCTGAGGACATGACTTAAACTAATTAGAACCAAACAGGTCAAGATGGTGGATAAGTTGACTTCTACTACACCTTGAGCCTCAATATAAGCTCATCATAACTCAGCAGAGATAAATGCCACACCCACCAGCACCATGACAGCTTCAGGCCAACCATCAAAGGCCAAAAAGTGGGTGGTGGCCCAATTCCTGGAAATCTCCACCCCTTCCCTGAAAAGATTAGAATAATCTTCCCACTCATTAGCCTATGAAATTTTACCCAGCCCGTAAATACTAACCATGCCATATTTCAAGCCTGATCTCTCCTTCTAAGCTGGTCAGTCCACTGTCTGTGGAGTGTGTTTCTCTCTAAACAAATCCACTTCTGACCTATCAGTTTGTCTCTCGCTGAATTTCTTCTGTGATGAGACATCAAGAACTTCAGCCTCATTAAGTCCAGAGACCAAGTGTGATCTTAGTTGGAAGACTGAAGGTTTGGCTTGGCTCAAGTCCTGGCCACGTGGGTTTGAGTCACAGTCTGAGGTTCAGTTTCACTTCTACACATATACCATGCATTTACGTCACAGAATCTACAAATTATAGCTGAAATGAGCAAAGTATGCCAGACCCTTATATTTTGCAGGTAAGAAAACAGCTGTATGGCTTATCCAAGGCCATTTTGCCCAAGCTCCTCTATCCATGGAATTCTCCAGGTAAGAATACTGGAGTGGGTAACCATTCCCTTTTCCAGGGAATCTTTCCAACCAGGGATCAAACCTTGGTCTCCTGCAATGCAGGCAGACTCTTTACCATCTGAGCCAGTAGGAAAACTCATGAATGTTTGAGGTAGAACCGAATATAAGATTCCAGATTTCTGACTCAGTTCACATTTCAGGAACAGGCAACAGTGCTGCACCATCAATGATACATACATAACCAGACAGTTCACTTGATTGCAAGACTTGGGAGGTGAACTTGTCAACATTACTACAAAAAATGCAGAACTCAGCGGTGGCCACAGGACTGGAAAAGGTCAGTTTTCCTTCTAATCCCAAAGAAAGGCAATGACAGAGAATGTTCAAACGACCACACATTTGCACTCATCTCACTCACTAGCCAATTAATGCTCAAATTCTCCAAGCCAGGCTTCACCAGTACATGAACCATGAACGTCCAGGTGTTCAAGCTAGATTTAGAAAAGGCAGAGGAACAAGAGATCAAATTGCCAACATCTGCTGGATCATTGAAAAAGCAAGAGAGTAACAGAAAAACATCTACTTTTGCTTTATTGACTAAGCCAAAGCCTTTGACTGTGTAGATCAGAACAAACTGTGGAAAATTCTGAAAGAGATGAGAATACCCCACCACCTTACCTGCCTCCTGAGAAATCTGTTTGCAGATCAAGAAGCAATAGTTAGAACTGGACATGGAACAACAGACTGGTTCCATATAGGGAAATGGGTATGTCAAGGCTGTATACTGTTACCCTGCTTATTTAACTTATATGCAGAACACATCATGCAAAATGCCAGGTTGGATGAAGCACAAGCTGGAATCAAGATTGCTGGGAGATATATCAATAACCTCAGATATGCAGATGGTGACTGCAGCCATAAAACTAAAAGACACTTGCTCCTTGGGAAAAAAGCTATGACAAGCCTAGATAGCATATTAAAAAGCAGAGACATTACTTTGTCCACAAAGGTCCATCTAGTGAAAGCTGTGGTTTTCCAGTAGCCATGTATGGATGTGAGAGTTGGACTATAAAGAAAGCTGAGCACCAAAGAATTGATGCTTTTGAACTGTGGTGTTGGAGAAGACTCTTGAAAGTCCCCTTGTACTGCCAGGAGATCCAACCAGTCCATCCTAAAGGAAATCAGTCCTGAATATTCATTGGAATGACTGATGCTGAAGCTTAAACTCCAACACTCTGGCCACCTGATGTGAAGAACTGACTCATTGGAAAAGATCCTCTGATGCTGGGAAAGGTTGAAGGTGGAAGAAGGGGATGATAGAGGATGAGATGGTTGGATGGCATCAGAAGAAGGGATGACAGAGGATGAGATAGTTGGATGGTATCACTGACTGTATAGACATGAGTTTGAGCAATCTCTGAGAGGTGGTGACGGACAGGGAAGCTTGGCATGCTGCAGTCCATGGGGTGGCAAAGATTTGGACACAACTGAGTGACTTAACTGACTGACTGAGAGGTAAACTTGTCAATATTGCTGCAAAAAAATGCCAAACTGTGATACTCGTCCCCATTACCTGCTTAAAATATATTTTAGTAACTTCTTCAAAAGCTTTCTTATCTCTCACTGGTAGTCACTGAGGGGAATTAACATGGAGAGTATAGAATGAGAGCTCCCAGTTTTTGGCAGGAATACTTCCTGGATGTGCTCAAAACTGTTATCTGGGTTTAAACTTGACTTTGAGAAACAGAATTCAAGTATGTGGATTATACTCGGGTTGACTGATGAAATCCCATCTGCCAGTGTTTTGTGTGTATGTGTGTGTGTGTGTGTTGTGTCTCTTGGCCTCTGGCAGGATTAGCAGCTTACCCCCTACCCAACTCGCCAGGGAATTCTATTAAGGGTACCCAGCATTTTGATATGGGGTCTCTGTGGTCTGTGACAGGAAAGAGGAGATTGTGGCTGTATGATGTAACCTCTCTTCACTATCCAGACTCCTTTCCAGAGAGAATCTCTGTCAAATATTCTAAAGGCAGAGAGGAAGTCAGTGAGAGAAGCTATAAGCTGTAAAACTCTATTCTGAGAAGAGACATCATTCCAATGACTGCCTTGTAGTTTTTGCTGAGAGACAATAAATGGTACTTCTCTATGGTTAGGAGAAATGAGAAATCCTATTCCCATGGGAAAGAAAACTACATCTCCATGTATGACAAGTAGTTAACATTATGGATAGCATCTGCCTGAGCTCTTATCATGATGTAAATTTGTTTTCTATTCACTGGCTTGAAAAGTAACAAAATAACACTGAAATGTGAATGAAACACCAGCTACAAATTTTATTACAACTTCCATAGTAATCTGACTATGGGGGAAAAGTTTAGGTGAGAAAAGAAGCAGGCAGCAGTTAATCAACTCTCGTATTTGTACCCTATATTGGAAAGCCAATCTGTTTATTAGTAACAAGCCAAATGCTTCTTGGAATGAATACTTTTTTTTAAAGCTTTGCCAACATTATATAGTCAGAGTTTACGTAAAGTTCCTGAAGTGCTAACAAGTTCTAACTTGTTGACAAGATTGTTTATCATCTCTTTTGGATGAAAAATAAAATGAATTTTTGGCCACAAGGCTCATAAAAACTAACTTATGCCTGTTTTTTTTTCTCCCCCCGCCCCCCAGGTGTAGATGTACTAGTGGTGAGGTTCTGGATAAATCTACTTCAGATTTATTCTTTATATTAAACTGCTCAAAGACAGGACTCATATTTCTTACAAACCCAGTATAGCACATAAGTTTAGGTGAGTTTGAAGGTATGCATTGACAATAATATATGTACTGGGAACTTTCAAGACTTATGGGATAATAACAGAACTCCTTGAGGTGAACTCTAGCATTTCAAGTGGACATGGGAGACTTTATTAATTATCTTTTAATACTTTATATACATGATTTCCTCAAGGGTATGGCCTGACTTTTACAGAGTTGCTCATTTGTATCATTTGCAGCCCTATGGACTGTAGCCCACCAGGCTCCTCTGTCCATGGGATTCTCCAAGCAAGAATACTGGACTGGGTTGTCATTCCCTTCTCCAGAGGATCTTCCCAACCCAGGGATGGAACCTGAGTCTCCTGCAGATCTTGCATTGCAGGTGGATTCATTACTACTGAGTCACCAGGAAAGCCCCAATTCCTTCATATACGTCCATATATATAAATGAAAGGATTAAATAATACATGAGGAAATTGCATATATATTAGGGAATTATATCAAATACTGATTTTTTTGTCTCTCTGAGTGACAATGTTATATGAGAGTTTTATTTCTATCTTCATCCAGTACTTTCTTTTCCAAATTTTCTATAATAAATATTTATTTTTATAAAATATGGGCTTCCCCGGTAGCTCAGCTGGTAAAGAATCCACCTACAATGCAGGAGACCACGCTTCGATTTCTGGGTCAGGAAGATACCCTGGAGAAGGGATAAGTTACCCACTCCAGTATTCTTGGGCTTCCGTGGTGGCTCAGTTGGTAAAGAATCCGCCTGCAATGTGGGAGACCTGGGTTTGATCCCTGCATTGGGAAGATCCCCTGGAGAAGGGCATGGCAACCCACTCCAGTATTCCTGTTCAGAGAATCCCCATGGAAGAGGAGCCTGGTGGGCTACAGTCCATACGGTCACAAAGAGACATGACTGAACAATTAACTATATATTTCTTAACAAAGTCTTGAATTATTGAGTACCTGTATCTAATTTCTGATGGAGAAGGAAATGGAAACCCACTCCAGTATTCTTGCCTGGAGAATCCCATGGACAGAGGAACCTGCCAGGCTATGGTCCATGGGGTAACAAAGCCTTGGACGTGACTAAGTAACTAACAACAACAGCTAACTTCTGAAAGGGAAGAACTTGCACACAGTCTAATTACATTTTAATCAAGTCTTTCTACATATTCTACATAATCTCCTTAGTACTCCCTCTCAGTTAGCTAGTTTTATGCCTGTGTTCAGTCTAGGGTTTAAATATTTTTTAAAAATCTATTTCAGAAATTACATTTCTCATTTTCTACTTGTTCTTGTTTTATGCCTGCTTTTTTCCCCTCCCATTAATAGTTGCTATGCATTTAACTCCTAGATTATATGATTATTTTATAGCAGTTTTTCAGAATGTTTTATTTATTTAATATTATCTAAAGAACATTTATGTTCTGGTTATTGTGACTTTGCATTTTTTCTTAGTGTGAGTTGTGTGTTTGTGTTTGGAATTGTGGTTTGTGGCTTTCTGCCTTTTACTTTTCACCTATGGTCACTCCCTAGCTGACAGTATCTATCTTTGTTCAGTTTCTTCCAAGCTTCCAGCTCAGAACTTAGTCTTTCATTGGTGATCTCAAGACATCATAGGTCTTGTACTGAACCCATGGGTGACTGTTTTCAGATCTGGTCTTAAATCTATACCCATGTCCTTCCATCCTCTCTCTAGAGATGTTGCCTCATGGGACTGTCAGCAGCAGCATTTTCCAGTTTCCTTTTGCAAATGAGTTTGGGGAAAGGAACTTCACTTCCCTTATTCCTAGTTTCAATTGGTAATTTTGTGTTTTAAGTGTTACTTTTAAGTGTTTGGCTTCAGAGAGAGGCTTACTCCTGAAAATCATGTATTACTTTTAGAAAATAATAATAATAATATGATTTTGTTTCAAACACCATTGAATATGGTATGCATTGGCCAACAGGAGTGAAAATTGATTTTCAGGTAGTCTCAGTACAGAAGGATGATCTCAGGACCTCAAAAACAATTTCAGAGATGGAAGTGTACACAATTATCATAGGTTCAACTTCCTCATTTAAAAACAATGAAACTGAGACCTAGGGAAAATGAGTTGCTTCTCCAACATTTAAATCCCAAGCATGTGGGGAAAATGGGCAAAGTAAAATTTTATTCTTTATTCACCAAGGCAAAGCCTATCATAAGATTTAAGATGAGCTGTTCTCCCTCTTAGAAATGTCCCCCAAGGGCCAAAGGAAATTGTCTGCACTATAGAAGGCAGAAACAAAGAAATCAAATTGTTTCATCTACAAACTGCAAGGCTAGAGGAGCGAGGTCAATCAATATGTGTATTATTGCATTTAGTCCTGGCTGGAACACTATCACAGACAAGCCTTAATTTAGGTTTCTGCTTCTTCTACCTACAAAAGTCGGCCAGGTCCTCTGTGTGGAATTCTCGTTGGTAATAGTCTTCTCCCCTGCTGGAAAGTGTCAGCAGACCGTGTACGGACAAGGCTACTCACATCTATATATTGATTCCGATCCAAATGAGAACCCTCTTCAAGTGACAGGGTCAAATTAACTTAAAATACACACAGAGAGAGTGCAAAGCAACTGGAAAAAATATGAAGAAGGTCTTGCGAAACACTCTGCATTTCTGATCCATTTCACTAAGGAAAAGTGACTGATAGAAACAACAGAACTTTCCAAAAAATCAGTTTTACTTCATAAATTTAGATTTCTTCTCCAATCCAGCAACTAAATGTAATATTAAAATCTTAATGGTGCTTTCTGAGTTTGCATAACTTACATAAGTTTTTCTCCCTTAGACTGTGGGGATTAGTTACTGTTATAGCTACAGTGGGCTTCCCTGGTAGCTCAGCAGGTAAAGAATCACCTGCAATGCAAGAGACCGTGGTTTGATTCCTGGGTCAGGAAGGTCCCCTGGAAAAGGGATAGGCTACCCACTCTAGTATTCTTGGGCTTCCCTGGTGGCTCAGATGGTAAAGAATCCACCTGCAATGCAAGTGACCTAGATTCGATCCCTGGGTTGGGAAGATCCCCTGGAGGAGGGCATGGCAACCCACCCTAGTATTCTTGCCTGGAGAATCCCCATGGACAGAGGAGCCTGGTGGGCTACAGTCCGAGGAGTTGCAAAGAGTCAGACATGACTGAGCAACTAAGCACACGCAGCTTAGCTACAGTGGCCCCACTCGGATCTCCTCGTCAGGACCATCACCCAACCAGCAGCTGCAGGAGAGCACTAGCCCTGGTTGCTCACAGATGCCCACCTCTTGGGGCATTGCCCTTGACCTCAGGGAACTTCCACTCCTAAGAATTTGCTTCCTTCCCAGATATGGCCAGTGGTCACCTCCAGAGAGCGTCCATGCTATTGATCTGGCAAATGCATTATTTTTCCTATTAGAAAGGAGGTTCTGAAGCAGGTCTGGCTCAACTGGTGCTGACTGGCCACAAAATACATTTACATTGTCACATGTCATCCCTTCCACCCTCATTCCAAAAGGCCCTGGACTATCCGGCCTTTTCACAGAAGATTACATTGGCCCATCTTATTGACATAATGTTAATTCATCAAAGTGAGCCAAAACATGGCAATGACACTGGAAGTCTTGGTGAGAACGTGCTTCAGAAGATGGAAGATAAACCCTATGAACACTAAGGCCTCCTCTATTAGTCATGTTATTAGGGATCTAGCGGCTGGGTTATGGTAGGAAATTCTCTCCAAAGTAGAGCAGAGTTTGCCTCTAGGCCTCTGTCACTAAAGGGGAAGCTCGGAGCCTATTCGAGCTCTTCAGGATCTGAAGGCAGCATATCCCCGCTTGGGAATACTGCTCTTACCCACAATGAGAACTTTGTGGATCCACTATGAGCCAGGCCTGGATCAAGATTCCCTGTATTATGAGAACCCCATATATCCCACTTTAATGGGGGACAGGATAACCTTGTATCTCAGAATATCACTGTCAGCATGAACCTGATATTTAACAGTTCTTGAAAGGCCTATATACTATCTGTCTTTCCTTAGCGTACATTTACCCAGGAAAATCATGGTAGGTCCTTCTAGGGAGGGTTGGGAAATTCCTACATTTGTTCTTGCCAGAGAGTTGCAGAGTCATTCTTCATTTTGACTCACCTCTTCTTTGTTAAATGGATTCTGGGCCTGAGAACTGGCTCATGTCTGGAAACTAAGCAAGAATGCTGAACATTTGCTATCATATGGGCTTTCCTCAGCCTCCGGGTCATTTATTCTTCACTTATTGTTGTATGAAGTAAGTCTTGTTCTTGGTGGCTGCCTGTCTCTCTTGCCCCCAAGAATTCTGTATCCTGGTAACCGTTTCATAGCTCCCTGCAGACCAGGACTCTTAGCTACTGCTTGTATCTTGACACTCGTTACAATAACTTTGCCCACTTGACTTTACTCTGTTAAGTGCAGCCACCTTATATATCAGATCTTATATATAAGATCAGATCTTAACCCACTGATATCAAGGGGCCCAATTGTGTAACTTCGCCTGCTCTTCTTCCCTGGCCTTCAGAAGGCAGGTACCACTCAGCGTTCCCATGATACGTTTGCTCAGTTCTCCAGTGGATTCCTCATCTCATTGGCAACTGTAGTGTCCTTCAGGCCATCTAGAATGCAACCGGGCTTTCTCTAGCTTGCTCATCTCCCTGGGCATTTTGATCATGCCCTCCACTGTGTGCTGTGGAAGTTCTGGCATTTCATCTTCACTTAGTGTGGCCTTAGCTTTCTCCAAGCTTTCGGAAGCATCCCATCGGCATATCCCCTGTCAGGGACTGGCTTGGCCTGGTGTGTGTGCTGTGTGTCTCCCCTGTGCCAGGTTGCACAAGGGTGTGGGAGTAATCCTGCAGGCCGGTGACTCAAAGGGGACGTCCTGTCTCAGACGAGCCTCCCCCCAAAGTGGGGCAGAAGCGTGTGGGCACACTTGGCCCCTGGCTCACCTTTCCCTCCTCCTCTCCTGCCCAGCCCAGAACTACTTCGGACAATATGTATTTTCTTAATACCACACATTCTGAGAACTATTGGGAACATGAATACAATGTGAACTTAATGTTAGATGATATGAAGGAGATGTTTCAATATTTTGGTGCTGTAGTGGTATTGTGAATGATTGTTTCAGCAACGATGCTTATTTTTTTGAGCGGATACTAAAGAATTTAGGGTAAACTGTCAGAATATCTCTAGTTTTAAAAACCTGGAACAAAACAGATAAAAGAAAAACATTGACAAAGTATTAAATCTAGGTGATAGGTACATGGATGTTCACTACACTAAACTGTTATTGTACATGTTTAAATTTTTTTCATTATAAATTTTTTAATGAATTCAAAACACAATAAAATTCATAAAATTAAAAGAAATCTACCTTGCCATGTTAATGATATAAAATTATACATATGAGAGAATAAGTAAAGTACAACATAAGGTACATAGACGGTGCTCAGTAAATGCTACATAACATTATTCTCCACTGGGAATTCTCTGTTCTTGAGTAAGGACTCGTGTGTTCTCTTAGAATAAATAGTGTGATCCTCTGAAAGTAGCTTCACTTAACATTCATCTTTTTAGGGTAATGAAGGATAAATCCATGTTGCTTGCCCAACAAATACTATTAGCATGAATACAGAATATGTTAATACTATTGTAGCTTGAAGACAAATGATCAATAAAGCAGACACCTACAGTACCATCCCAGCTGTGAATTTCCTGCTGTTTGGGAAGCATCCATTAAGTGATGGTTATTAAAGGCTGACAGAGCAGCACATTTCTTGATTTTCTGTGCTCCAAAGAGTGTTCCAGTCCATGAAGATATGATTTCAGGAGGTGAAGGTGCATTTAGCGTATAAATAGCTTACAAGCAGAAAGTTGCGTGTTTTCTTACCACCCCATTAGGCTATTTTATAATTTTATATTCTATGAGCTATGAATTGATTTAAAAATTAATGAGATTATAGAATTTATTTGAAACCATTCTCTCACTTCAAAGGTGAGGAAACTAAAATTCAGGGAAACCTAAGGACTGTCCAGACCAGAAAATAAGACCCTCAGTTTTCAGTTCTGTGTCCTGATACACAAAATACACACAAAGCATGGTTTAAAAAAAAAGAAAGAAAGAAAGAAACTTTGGAAGGGACTTTAACATAATCTGGACATTACTGTCTATTATATTCTCAAATAATTTTGGTTCCATCAATACATATTTATTAATTATTTACCAAGTGACAAGTGATCAGGATACTACCAGAACTATGTTTCTTGCCCTCAGTGAGTTCCTAACCCGGGGGGGAAATTAAATGAACAACTGTATATAAGTCAGCTGAGAGCTGTGGCAACATCAGATAGAGAGGCGTGGATGATGCCAGAGCTGGCCCTGAGAGCAGACAGATGTCATGGGGCCAGTGGATCTAATCTGAGTCACAAAGACAATGAACAGGTGCTCCTCGGATGGAGTAAGAATGACAAGGGGCAGTGTGAGTAACGGCACAGAAACGTGAAAGGGCTTGGTGACTTTAGAGGGAAATGAAGCTTGGGGTGCAGACGGTGGGAGAGATAAAGTTACCAGGGGAGTGGTCCTCTGTTAAAAAAGTGTCTCCATATCAGAATCACCCGACAACTTTCAAAAAATACTGATGTCCAAGCCCTGGCTTCCGGACCACATGATACTTGGATATCCAAGGGCAGCTGCAGACATAGGTATTTGAAGAGTTCCCAGATGATTCTGCATGCAAGGTTGAATACAGTGAACTTAGGTGAGCCTTCTATGATAGGAAAAGTTTTAAGGTCAGTAGTTATCCGGGTCTTGCTAGTCTGATCTGGGGTCAGATCCTGACTATTAAGACTTTTATTTCTGAGCAAGTTCTCTTAGTTTAAAAGCAATAACTTTATCTGATGACTCAAAAACCTAGCTTTGGCTGCAAGTATTAGTTGCTGAAACACTCCTGAACTCTCTATAATGAATGGCAAAACCAACACAGTATTGTAAAGTAAAATAAAGTAAAAAAAGAAAAAAATTCAGAATCAGGGTAAGAAACTCAACTTAAAAGTTAAAAGACTCTATTTTCTCAAATTTAGGTCCCCACTAGAATATCTGCGGACACAAGTATCAAAGAAAACCCAGTATAGGATAATGTAAACTTTCTTGATTTGCCAAATTCTCATATTACAAGCCCAACCCAGAAGTTCTCCAGTGTTGTTTTAATTCAATCATTTAACTTTCAATTATTTTAAAACTATTTATTGCATATTTATGGTGTGCCAGGCACTGACCCAGGCTCTGCAGACAAGAGCGGTGAATAACTCACCCAGGTCTGTATCACAGAGCTTACATTCCATCAGAGGACTTCTTTCAGTTCACTTTAGTAGTTCTAATTCCATCCTCTAATTCTTTGACAGATATAAGCGACTCAGAACAAATTTTGGATTTGATTAAAATATGCAATCAGTTTTTTCATCCCTCTTCCTTTTGCCTTCTGCTCCTTTTCTTAGTAATCTCATAAAATACCACTGTCGTTATATGTCATTCCCGGTTCAAAGGTATCCAGCAGATCCCCATGGCTTATAGCAGTGAGTCTGTGGTCAATTTTTAACCTCCTCTCCCATTTCATAGGACTTCCTTTCATAGGACTTCCCTGGTGGATCAGATGGTAAAGCCTCTGCCTACAATGCAGGAGACCCGTGTTTGATCCCTGGGTTGGGAAGATCCCCTGGAGAAGGAAATGACGACCCACTCCAGTACTCTTGCCTGGAGAATCCCATGGATGGGGGAGCCTGGTGGGCTACAGTCCATGGGATCGCAAAGAGTTGGACACAGCTGAGTGACTTCACCTTCTTCCCATTTCATCCCTGTTTGAAGGACCACTGTTGTGTCATCTTCTATTTTTGAGATGAATAGGGCACATTCCCCTGGTGGATCAGATCGGAGAATGAAATACAAATTCCTAGTGACAACTTCAGCCACACCTGACCCTGCTACTCCCTGTTCAGCTTGATCAGCTTCTGATACAGGAGCATTAGTGGTCTCGGTGTTACTTGCGTATTTTCTACCTTCTTGCCTAGAATCTTTCTTCATTCTGCTTCTTCTCCCTTCAAGTCCCCAGTGCTTTTCGTATCTTCTGCTCTTCAGCAATTGCATTTTTTTGCTTTCTTGAAATATTTTTCATGTTATTATTTTCATCTCTATTTACTTCAATAGATCAACGGCCTCTTGAGGGATCAGGGCTGGATTTCTTAAATGTGTATATTATGCATAGTCCGTGAAAGTGGTGGGCACTCAGGCAGTACAGGATGAATACAAGAGCTCTGGGCTCAGAATCTGCAGACCTTAGTTTATCCAGTTACCAAAGAAGGGAAGAAAAATAAATTTATCTTTTTTCTAAGTTGCAAATCAAAGTCTATTAACTTACCAACAAGGGAAGATACAGCAATGAAGAAATTCATCTATTCATTGGTTAGAGAAAGAAATCAAGGGATTTTAAGTGTTCTAAAGTCAGAGTTAATGGTTCTGCTAGTTAATTGTTAACTGAAGACTAGTTTTATAGATAGAATAGAATGAGTCCATGGATCCAGCATGATTAGTTGAAATAAGCCTCATTGTTCACTTTTTTGGACAATGTCTTCAGTTAGGTCCAGTAATGTTAGTTGCTCAGTCGTGTCCAACTCTTTGTGACCCCATAGACTGTAGCCTGCCAGGCTCCTCTGTCCATGGAATTCTCCAGGCAAGAATACTGGAATGGGTAGACGTTTCCTTCTCCAGGGGATCTTTCCAACCCAGAGATAAAACTCATGTCCCCTGCATTGCACACAGATTTTTTGCCATCTGAGCCACCAGGGAGCCCAGTAAGGTCGAGTAAGGGTCTAGGATATTGAGATCACTCAAAGTTCACATCGTCTATCTGTGTCAGCTGTTTAGGGTCAGTTATTATGACACTCAGTAGTGAATGTGCTAACTAGGAACATACTACCTTAAGTAGAAATTTTCCTCTGTGATGATTTGTTTAAAAAATGTTTAATGTTTAACATGTATACATTGCCTAGCATGTCATGCAGACTTAATACAATTAATGCAACATTTTTCTTGAGTAATATTTGCTAACTGATTAATTTTTGCATTGGTCCCAAAAGACATGTCCTTGAATTTTTTTATCTTTGGGAAGAATTTGGAGAGTGAGGAGAACTAAATATATTGATTTTAACAAATATTACTAAGGGGTAATATATAATTCATTTGTAGTCAGTCAACACACTCCGTCTGAATTAAATTTTCTTTAAATTTATTGAGGTTGGATGTATGGCCCCAGTGTGGTTTCTTTTCTATGAAAATGGATTATATCCTGATCATTGATCATATTGAGTTTTTCTGTATTCATGCTAATTTTCTGTCCAATCATTTTATTATTAAGACAAGGGTCTTGATTTTTCCACATACAATTTGGTCTTTTGCCTATTTCTCCTTTCAGTTCTATTAAATTCTTTTAAAATTGACTATTTCTTTCAGGGCAGTTTTCATTTCACAGCAAAATTAAATAGAAAGTATAGAGATTTCCCATATGTTCCTTGTCCTGACACACGTATGGCTTCCCTCCTCATCCATATCCCCCACCAGAGTGGTACATTTTTTACAGTTGATGAACTTGCATTAACACATCAGTATAATCCAAAGTCCGTGGTTTACATATATATAATGCAAAAGTTTTAGTTGTACTTAGGAGGAATAGGGGAAATTGTTTAATTTATCTTCCAAGAAGCAGCAATCCCAATGCAGTATTTAAACAAATCAAAGAATATGCCAAGAAATCCATGTAAACAAAAGGTCAGAACTTTTAAATTAAAGACAGGATCAGCTTTACTGAATTTCCTCTTATTTCAGGCTCCAATATGAACCTCTGCAGCATTGTTATTGATATACTTTATATTTAAAATTTAAGATTTACCTTCATAGAGCAGACAAAACAACCAGTGGCTCCCATAAGAGAGAAATGTCTGACTCGAGTAGAGAAGGTCCTGAGTCAGCTGCTTAGGGCTGGGGAAGAGCGCCATACATGGGCAGGACTTGGGGCTCCTGAGTTTTTATCTCACCATCTTCAGTCTGTATTCCCCTGTGCCCCCCGCCAGGGTCACCTTGTGATGAGCATGACTGTGTCAAGTGAGGAGAAGAAATGACAGAAGAGCATGAAGGGGTCCTCTCTCGGCTGAGACAGCTCTTTTCAAGCAGCCTTTCCACAATTCTACACGTTTCCACATCCATCTTCCGGGTAAAGATTCATCCCTTTGCCATGCATGGCTAGCTGGTAAAGAAGGTTGGGAAGAGGGTCTTTTATTCTGGGCTGCAATGTGCTCAACTAAAAGTCAGAGGTTCCCCATTTAAAGAGGAGAAGACCAGATATTGGGGGGAACGGAATTAGCAATGTCTAACAAGCATTACTTCCATGTTAGATCCCAAAGAGCGAAGGAAGCTGAGCTAATTCTTATTTTATAATGCCATACATACTGATAAATAGTGATAATTTTCTTAGGAGGAAAATGCAAAGTCAAATGCATTAAGTGTGCTTCAAGAATTATAAGATACGTGCATGCTGAGAATTATTGGAAATTATCAACGCTGACAATTTCGCTCACCATCTCCCTAGGGCTGGTTGGGAAGTTCTGCTTTATCATTCTGGTTCATATGAATGGGTGTTATTTTAGATCCAAGGGGTAATTTGTCCCATTCCCTGAGAAAATATCTGTGGGGTTTTTTTTTTCCCCTTTACATCCAGCCCATTGCTCTGAATATTTAAGAGACAAATTCTCATCAGCTTCAGGATACTGTGGTTGATGTCAATATGGACTCATTCCCTGAGTCCAAATCTCCGAACTTCTCACTGCTGAGAGCTCTAGGGCAGTGGCTGGAAAGTTTTCTTGGACAACTGATCAACCAGAGCAGCATATCTATTCGAAGAAGAAACTTACATTGTAACAATTTTGAAGAAGGGTAATAGGTTTTGTTTTGCTTTCTTTGCATCACCCACCCCAGTGCAATATCAGGATGGAAGCTCTAAAACAAATGCTGAAAGGCACGATTTTATTAAATCTTCAAGGCAAAGCTCAATAAAGCCAGGCGTCTGCAATAGGAAAAGTTTTGTTTGAAAGCAAAAATGCATCAATCAATCCATCAATCACAGAAAAAATATAAAGCACCAGTAGAGTAAACTATACCATTTTAGTTCCATTGCTTGCATTTACCTGACTCATAGATTTTAATGTAACAGAGCTTTTGTGAAAGATAAATTCAGAGAACATTTCATTATACCTCAATTTGGGGGAACAAGGGCAGAAAGGGAAGAAATAACCTTTGAAAAGACTTTGTCAATGAGAAAATGCTATTCAGGTGATAGGATCTTAATGTCTCCAACAATGAGTGGTAGTCATGTGGTATCATCTCTCAAAGAGATAAAGATATTCCCTTAAGGTTACACATGAGGAATCCATCACAGTCAAGGCTTGAAGGGACCTACACCTTCTAACTACAGAAAACCATGCTACTGTCCAGGTCAGGGACACAGCAGGCACAAAATGAAGTGAGTGTCATACAGAGAGAAGTCAGTCAGAAAGAGAAAAACAAATATCGCATATTAACACTTGTACATGGAATCTAGAAAAATGGTCTAGACGATTGTGTGCACAAAGCAGAAATAGAGACACAGACACAGGAAACTTGTGTATGGACACCAAGGGGGAAAAGCAGGTGTGATGAATTGAGAGATTGGGATTGACCCATATTTAGTATTGATACTATGTATAAAGTAGATAACTGATGAGAGCACGCTTTATAGCCCAGGGAACTCTACTTTATGCACTGCTGTGACCTGAATGGGAAGGAAATCCCAAGGGGAGGGAGAATATATGTTTATGTATAGCTGATTCACGTTGCTGAACAGTGGAAACTAACAGAAGCCTGTTAAGCAACTATGCTCCAATAAAAAATAATTTCAAAAAAAAGTGAGGCAACGCTCGAGAAGAGCAGAGACGCAGGAGGGGCAGCTCCCCCGGTATCATCATATCACTGACACACACCCTGTCGTCCACCTGAGTGGCCAGTCCCTGTGTTTTCATCTCTTACCATGATTTTCTGAAATGTGATGTTCCTCTCATCACTGTTCATGGCTTTTCAATTCAAGCCACCATGAGATTCCAACCATCTCATCCTCTGTCGTCCCCTTCTCCTCCTGCCTTCAATCTTCCCCAGCGTCAGGGTCTTTTCCAGTGAGTCAGTTCTTTGTGTCAGGTGGCCAAAGTAATTCATTAATCACTTGCTAGTACTGAGTCGCTGTAATTAATTCTTATGAGAGATGTTAAATTTAACAAGAGAAACCAAGAAAGGAATCTCTTCATCCAAAAGCACTTGCTGGTGAATAAAATGTCTTGGAGAAAAGAGATAGGGCTGTTAGCACTTTGTCACCCTCCAGAGACTTCTGCCCGGATGAAGCTGCTTCCCCAGGGGAGGGGGCAGGAGTTCCCTGGCTGCCAACAGTTCCCTGGTTGTCCTTCTGACTTGAAGAAAAGCACGGGCCGTGGTCATATTTTTCCCTTGGAAGCTCTGCTAGATTCTCTAGGCACATGAAAGGTCAGGGGCTGAAGATGGGCAGAGGATGCTTTTATAATTAGGAGAAATATCTTTAGCTGAGGTGCTTCCCTGGTGGCGCAGTGGTAAAGAAGCTTCCTGCCAGTGCAGGAGACGCAGGTTTGATCCCTGGGTCAGGAAGATCCCCTGGAGAAGGAGATGCAACCTGCTCTAGTATTCTTGCCTGGAAAATCCCATGGACAGAGGACTCGAGTGGGCTACAGTCCCTGGGGTCACAAAAGAGTCGGACACAGCTTAGAGACTGAATAACAAGACAGCAATCTATGGATGTAACTTCAGCCTCCTGGATTCCAAGAGATGTTTTCTGTTTTCCACGTCATAATTCAAGACTGCGTGTGTGGGAAGAAAATTTATGTGCTACAGAAGATGCATGAAGTAAATTTTGAAATAGTAAAATAATATATATTCAATCACAACACTATAGATAATTCTGTTTAATAAATGGTTCTTTCCTATGTTTAATTTGGCCTAAGATTCCATCAGATATCTGTTACCTCATCATAAGATTTTAAACCAAAGAGACAAGTTCACTATGTTAAAAGGGAAAAATTCTTTCTCTTCAGATATATTAGCAAAAATGGGTTGGAATGTTGATCAAATAAAGCTTGACAGAATATAAATCTCTCTTAATAGGTCTTATCCTCTTTTGAAAAATGCAGCAGGGGAAAATGAAAATAGTCTCTGCACAAGCTTTGAATGGATTTAATCCTCCACATTGGTCTTCTGACTCGGCTGTGAAACAAAGGACCTGGAAGACCAAGGTAGGAGCTTAGATTCTTGCATAAAATGGGATTTGGGGTTTATTCAGAATATTGCCCAATCCGGAAGAAATCATAATCCAGAACACATGCCAAACTAGAAGCCAGTTCTGAGGTTTCCTGTCACCTGGCATTTAAAATAAAATTTTAAAAAATGTATTTGGCTGCACCAGGTCTTAGTTGCAGGATCTTTCATCTTTGTTGTGGTGTGTGGAAGCTTTTAGCTGTGGCATGCCTTTTGTCCAGACTCAGCATTCATTTGGGTTTTGATCAGATTTGCAGAGTAACCGAGCAGGCAGGACCGACACATCCAGTGTATACAGATTTTCTGTTCTTCAGAGCATGGGCAGCTCCTGTACACGTGTGCTAAGTTGCTTCAGTCAGGTCTGACCCTCTGCGATCCTCTGGACTGTAGCCCACAGGCTCCTCTGTCCATGGGATTCTCCAGGCAAGAATACTGGGGTGGGCTGCCATGCCCTCCTCCAGGGGCTCTTCCTGACCCAGGGTTCGAACCTGCGTCTCTTATGTCTCCTGCACTGGCAGGCGGGTTCTTCACCACTAGCACCTCCTGGGAAGTCCAAAGTGTTAATTGCTCAGTCGTGTCTGACTCTTTGTGACCCCATGGACTGTAGCCCACCAGGCTCCTCTGTCCATGGAATTCCCCAGGCAAGAATACTGGAGTGGGTTGCCATTCTCTTCTCTAGGGGATTTTTCCTACTCTACCCAGAGTGAATTCTTCTATTTTCTTGGTAGTGGGTTGAGTTCAGGGACTGAACTGAATGATTTTTTTTTTAATTGAAGAAATAATACTCAGAACTTGGAGATCACACTGTCTTTAATTAAGTTATAAGCATTTGTCATGCAGTGTCCCTTAATAATGACCAAATTAATTATTGTGTTTACATCTTCCTGAAGTTTCCTTAATTCTTTTTTCTAGCTTTATTAAGATATATTTGACATAATGACATTGTGTGCATTTAAGTTATACAACGGAGAAGGCAATGGCACCCCACTCCAGTACTCTTGCCTGGAAAATCCCATGGACGGAGGAGCCTGGTAGGCTGCAGTCCATGTGGTCGCTAAGAGTCGGGCACGACTGAGCGACTTCACTTTTGCTTTCAACTTTCATGCATTGGAGAAGGAAATGGCAACCCACTCCAGAGTTCTTGCCTGGAGAATCCCAGAGACAGAGGAGCCTAGTGGGCTGCTGTCTATAGGGTCACACAGAGTCGGACACAACTGAAGTGACTTAGCAGCAGCAGGAGCAGCAAGTTATACAAAGTGATGATTTGATACATGTATATATTGCCAAATGCTTACAACAATAAAGTTAGTTAACAAGGTTAGTTCACGTAATTACCATTTCTTCTTGTTTCCGTTATGTTACAGTGAGAACATTAAAGCTCTGCTCTCATAGCAACAGTCTGTGAAGCACTATTGTTATCGTATTGGTAGACAGAACACTATTGTTAGCTGATATTTTCATCTTATATCTGAAAGTTTGTGCCCTTTGACCCATATCTCCCCATTTCTCCAACACCTCAAGCTGTGGGGGTCACCATTCTACTGTCTGTTTTTGTAAGTTCAATGTTTTTAAGTTCCACATATAATTGAGATTATAACTTGATAAGAAGAGTTAGGGGCCTCCATTCATGGCAGAACAACAAACTCTAAGTTTAAAATATCAATACATACCACCTTTTCCCAGAAAAAAAAGAAGAATTTCCTTTCAGATATTCTTCACTTAAAGTTTAAAGTGAAGTAAATATTAAAAACAACAAAATTCATGTATCCTAAAATACAGAGTTTAACAAGTCAAGGATTCCATGGTATTGAATCATAGAAGTCATTAGAATAATCCAAACGCGATTCCTTTTTCAAATTTGAAACACTATTTCAGAAAGTTAGGCAACGTTTGAATCATTGTTTGGTTGAGACCCATGCCTGTGTGCTCGAGTGTTACTGAACCGGTATGATCCAATCACTTTAAGTATTTCTTCTCTTCCCAGAACTAGGCAGTTTGGGCTCAGTGAGGATTCATGAGAATTGCTCTGCCCATTAACCGTAGAAGAACAGAAGAGAGTTTGATAGCCTGAAGCTCAGAAAATCTTTAGAATTCACAACGGTGAGATATTTTAAGGTAGAAATCAACCATGTAGATTCCAATTCCAGATTCCTGAGAACAGAAGCAACAGAAGATGTCAGGTGCCAACTGATGAGCCCTTCCTTCCATGGGTTACCCAGCAGAGCAGGTGTTGAAAAGCAAGGACTGCCCTGAGTCAGAGAGGAAGGATGTCCTACACTTCATAAGTATGTGTTCAACGAGCGGCACTCTAAGTAACATGAGAAAGGCTGGAGATTTCTGGAGAAGACTTGGAATACTTCATGGCTAAACTGAGTCTGTGTGAGGTTATCAAGAGGTGTCACAGCAGAATCATTATAACATTGTGTCTATAATTAACAATACTACATTACACGCTTAAAAATTTGCCAAGAGGATAGAGCTCATGTTAAATGTTCTTACTACAATTTAAAAGAAATTGATAAACTTAATTTAAAAAGAAGTACAAGGAAATCTTAAAGTTTATTCAGTAGTTTTATTTCAGTAGTAATATTTATTTTATTCTGAAACTTTCTTGTGAAAATTGTATTATGCTACAAATAAATAGTCATTTCCGTATCATTTTTTATGTACCATGATTTCACTGTATGGGAAAAGAGACACAGATCTAAAGTTCAAGAAATTAAGTAACTCTTTTCTTATGTCATACTTGAAATGAAAATTGTATAGATAGATGCAAGATTTTTTTTTTTAAATTATGGCATTCATGAAAGGGCTGATGACCAGTGATATCCAAGTAAAATTGAGTACCACTTGTATCCAAAGTTTGCTTTCTCAAAACCATTCTCCACTAAAGGTGACAGTGTTCTTTTCTAAAACTGTCTCCAGATCTGCTAAGGCAAGGAAAAGGTATTGGGACATCTTTTTGTAACAGAAAACAAAAATGCATTCAAAGACTAATTGAATTCTGTCAAAAGGACCCAGGACCCAGTTGAAAGAGATTCTACTGTTCAAACTTGAAACAATGTGAGCAAAATAATAATGATAAATGTATTTCATTGTAGCATGTTGTGAACATACAATTTCAGCCCCCTGAAATACATGTGTGTGGGCTTACTCTCTCAGTTGTGTCCGGCTCTGCGACCCCATGGACTGCAGCCCTCCAGGCTCCTCTGTCCATGGGGATTCTCCAGCTGAGAATACTGGAGTGGGTTGTCATGCCTTTCTCCAGGGGATCTTCCCAAACCAGGAATCAAACCCAGGTCTCCCGCATTGCAGGCGGATTCTGTATCATCTGAGCCATCAGGGAACCCCATATATGTGTACGTATGTGTATGAAAAAGTGAAAGTTAGTCATTTAGTCTTGTGTCTGACTCTTTGTGACCCCATGGACTGAAGCCCACCAGGCTCGTCCATGGAATTCTCTAGGCAAGAATACTGGAGTGGGTTGCCGTTTCTTTCTCCAGGGGATCTTCCCAACACAGAGATCAAACCCAGGTCTCCTGTACTGCAGGCGGACTCTTTACCAGCTGAACCACCAGGGAAGTGTCTGTATGTATATACATATGTATATATAAAACATTGTGGATTGAAATTTGAAATTGAAATTACACACGTGAAAAAGACTTTCATTAGAAATGACAGTTATACTAACTTCTTACTTTAAAAGTAAATCAATAAGAAAGAATTAGTTAGGCATTTATACTTTTGTTTTTCTGACTATGAAATGTCACCAAATGGCCCTAATTGATGAGGAAACAATATCTCATTATAGAAGAGGATCAGCTAATGATTATAGATGAAATGACAGGGAGAAAAACACCGCCACTGACTAGCTCGAGTCAGGCAAGGATCACTGATGAATGCTAAAATCATTACGTGAAAAGCGCCTGTGCTGAAAATGCTGCCACTCAGGTTAAGCCCCACTTGTCAAAGGGGAAAATATCCCCTGAGAATGGAAAGATGGTTTGTCTCCACCATGAATAATGGGTCAGCTAGTCACTTTGTGTTTCTTGATGTGATGTAACATAAAGCACTCGACATCAGCAGCAACTTATTTTGTTAAAATTGTGATAAAATATACAAAACATAAACCTGTTTTAACCATTTCTAAGCACACCGTTCAGCGGCCTTAAGCACAGTCAATATTATTCTACAACCTTTACCATTATCAATCACTAGAACTTGTTTTCATTGTCCCACACTGAAACCTGGTACTCACTTCCCAGTCCTCTCCTCTGCAAGACCCTGGGAACAACCATACCACCCGCTGTTTTTAGTGAAGTTAAGTCAGACAGAGAAATAAAAATATCATATGTCACTAATATATGGAATCTAAAAAGATGATACAAAGTAGCATATTTGCATCATAGAAACAGATTCACAGACTTCAAAAACAAACCTGTGATTACCAAAGGGGAAACATGGAGGTTTATGGAAAAATTAGGAGTTTGGGACTGACATAGGCTGCTGCTGTTGCTAAGTCGCTTCAGTCATATCCGACTCTGAGAGACCCCATAGATGCCAACCCACCAGGCTCCGCCACACCTGGGATTCTCCAGGAAGAACTATTGTATATAAAATAACCAACAAAGCCTACCACAGAGCCGGAGAAGGAAATGGCAGCCCACTCCAATATTTTTGCCTGGAGAATCCCAGGGACAGAGGAGCCTGGTGGGCTACAGTCCATGAGGCTGCAAGAGTCAGACACGACTGAGTGACTAAACCACCACCGCCACCACCGTATAGCACAGGAAACTACTCAATATTCTGTAATAACCTATATGGGAAAAGAATCTGAAAAAGAATAGACATATATGTATATGTATAACTAGATCACTTTGATATACACCTGAAACTAACACAATATTTAAATCAACTATGCTCCAATATAAAATCAAATTCAATTAAAAAGAACTTGACTATTTAAGAAACTTCATATGTGTGGAATTATACAATATTTGCTTTTTTGTAGCTTGTTTATTTCACTTAGTACAATGTCATTAAATGCATTATCTATGTTATGATGTGTGTCAGAATTTCCTTCTTTTTTCAGGTTGAATAACATTGCATTTTATATATATATATATATATATATATATATATATATATATATATAAAACACTATATATATATAACACTATATTTTATTTATCCACTCATTTATTGATAAGCATTATTCCATCCCTAGAGGAGTCTGGTGGGCTAGAGTCCATGGGGTCGAGAAGAGTTGGACACGACTGAGCAACTCACTTTTACTTCCAAGGATGAGACTGCCAATCATGCTTTTTTTCATGTTGTTTTAGATATTCAGATATTTAGATATCCCTTTGTAAATTTTAGGATAGATTTTTCTGCATCTGTAATTTAGGAATTTGGGATTAACATATACAAAATACTATACATGAAATAATTAACAAGGACCTACTGGATTCTACTGTAAGAAACACTGTTGGGATATTTATAGAGGTTGCATTGACTCTGTAGATAGCTTTGAGTAGTATTGTCATCTTAGCAATACAAAGCCTTCCAATCCCTGAACAGAGAATGTCTTTCCATTTCTTTGGGGTTTCTTTGATTTCTTTCAGCAGTGGTTTGTAGCTTTCAATGTACAAGTCTTTTAACACTTTGCTTAAGTTTATTAAGTAGTTTATCCTTTGAAATGCTCATTAAAATGTAATTGTTCACGTAATTTCCTTTTTGGGTTATTCATCATTCTCATATAGAAATGCAAATGATTATTGCATGCTGACTTTGTAGTATCCAACTTCACTGAATTAGTCTATTGGTTCTAACGGGTTTTTAAAAACTCTTTAGTGTCTTCTACATATTAACTATTGAATACAAATATCAACTACTTATAAACATTTAATGCAATTATTAAATTATTTTAAGATACGATCTTTAATCTAGCTAAAGATTGTGTGATTGGTAAACTGAGATATTTTGCTTTTTCCTTTTCAATTTGAATAGCTTTATTTTCTTTATTTTTCTTACCCGGTTTCTCTGGCTAGGATGTCCAATCCTATGTTAAATACAAGTGGCAAAAGTGGGCCTTTTTGTCTTAGTCTTAATCCAAGAGGAAAAACTTTGCATCTTTCACATTAATTATGATACTAAGTATGCTGTTAGCTGTGAGTTTTTCATATATGACCTTATCATGTTAAGGTAGTTTCTTTGAATTCCTGGTTAGTTGAGTGACTTTATCATGAAAGTGTGTTGAATTTTTCCAAATGTTTAAATTTTGTCAAATGCAGGGTTTTGTGTTTTTTTTCTACATCAGTTTAAATAATGATTTTTTTTTTCTTTTCTGTTAATGTAGTGTTTTACATCAGTCAATTCTTGTATATTGAACCAATCATGCCTTCCAGGTATAAGCGTTTGTTAATCATGGGTATTTTTTTTTTAACATGGATTCAGATTGTTTGTATTTTAGGGGGAATATTTCCACCAATATTCATTAGCAGTATTGGTATGTATTATAGTTTTCTTTGCTTTGGATTCAGGATAATTCTGGCCTCATAGAATGAATTAGGAAGCATCCCTTCCCCTTCAACTTTTTGGAAAAATCTGAGATTCTGTCATTTTAAACGTTGGATAAAATTCACTAATGAAGTCATCTGACCCAGAACTATTTTTGTTGTTGGAGGGTTGTTTTTTTTTTTTTAATTACCAATAAAATTTCCATATTCTTTATGGGTCTATTGAGATTTTCTAATTCTTGATGATTTAGACTTAGTAGGTTGTATGCATCTAGGAACTTGTGCATTTCTTACAAGTTATCAAATTTGTTGGTATGCAATTCTTCATAGTAGTCCCTTATGATTATTTTTATATCTGTAAAGTCAGTAGTAATGTTCCCACTTTTGTTTCTGATTTTACTTCTTGGAGACTGTTCTCTCTCTCTCTTTTTTTTTTTTTGCTAAGTTAATCTAGCTAAAGATGATCAATTCTGTGATCTTTTTGAAGGAGAAACAAGGATCTTAGTTTCATTGATTTTCTCTATTGCCTTGCTGTTCTCTCTTTTACTTGCCTCTGCTCTAATCTTTATTATGTTCTTCCCTCTAGCTTTTAGTTTTCTTTTTTTTTCTTGCTCTTTAAGATATAAAGTTAGGCTGTTCATTTGTGACACTTGTCTTTTTTAATATAAGCACTTGGAACTATAAATTTCTCTCAGCTGAAAATGTCTGATTTTTAAAATATATACATGAATTTTGTTCTTAAATATTATACATATATCTGTGTATGTGTGATTATGATAGAATATGGCAAAATATTGACAGTTGTTTCATTTAGGTGGTGAGTATGTGGAGGGTGGTTATACTGTTCTCCTTGCTTTTAAATATGTTTAAAATTCTTAAAATTCAAGAGGTTGTCTAAGTTGAGTAGAGCAGGATTAAAGAGGGTTTCAGAAACCCCTCAGAAGAGCTTAGATGGTGGAAGTAGACAGGGAGCCGAGGTAGCGAAACAAATTTGACTGTGGTTCAAATACTCCCCACTTCCAATAGCCTCTCGTCACGCCTCCCTAGTCACACATGTGTTGGTGGTTATAAGCTAGGGAAGCATGAATCTGTAGACCTTAGATGAGGCAGATGTTTATCTCCCCAGTAGATTATTAGGAACTTGAATATACCAGCAATATTTTTTCTTCCTTTTGTCACTCCTTATAACACCTACAGAGGCTTCCCAGGTGGCTCAGTGGTAAAGAATCCGCCTAGGCTACAATAAATGGGATCGCAAAGACCTGGACATGACTGAGCACACACACACACACACACACACACACACACACACACACACACACAACACCTATACACACAGATACTGCAGTAATTCTAAGTCACCAAGAGACTCATGAGACCTGCAACAGGGAGATGATAGATTACAAAAAGTGCTGTAATCCTTCACTCCGACCTTTATCCATGCCTCTTTGCGATGTGACTTTACAGGACTTCCTGCAAGAGGCAGAACCGCTTCCTCAGTCTTTGCATCTGGGCTGTTCTTTCTTTGATTCAAGGACGTGGCAGGAATGTTGCTGTACTGGGTCTGAGCCTCCTTCTCCACACGCCCTGCATGCCTCTTTTCCCTCTCAAGATCCTCGCGACCCCTGTTGTGTCTCTCAGACACAGGCTAGCCTGCTGTGTATTAACAGGTACTTGCTATTGTCCCCAAAACCTCGGACCTGAGCTCCTCATTGATTGGAAGCTGACTATAGATGCATTACCTAACCAAGCGGAAAACAGAAGTGCTGATGCACAGAACCGTTAGCTAAATAAATGTTCATTGTTTTAAATTACTCTATTTGGGGTGGTGTTTGGCAGAGAGAAAGATAAGTGATGCAAGGAACAAGGGGGAGGAATAAGAAAAAGAAGAGGGAGAACTAGGCAGGAAGGAAGAAGAGAGGACCTGAACATATAGACACTTTTTTCATGGCAGTCCTGCATCCTGTATTATATTTAACCAGGGTTGCGGCTGCATTGGTAGCATTCAGCACAGTCCCCAAAGTTATGTTGCTTTCCTTCTGTTTTATCAAACTCAAGATTTGAAACACTCATACAGATGAGTGTGTGTGTGTGTGTTAATCACTCAGTCGTGTGTGTTAATCACTCCATCGTGTGTGTATGTGTGTTAGTCGCTCAGTCGTGTCCAACTCTTTACGACCCCCTGGACTGTAGCCCTCCAGGCCCCTCTGCCCATGGAATTCTCCAGGCAAGAATACTGGAGTGGGTGACCATTCCCTTCTCCAGGGGATCTTCCTGACCCAGGGATCAAACCCAGGTCTCCCACGTTGCAGGTAGATTCTTTACCATCTGAGCCCATTCTTACAGATAAAAGAACACATTACAATTCAGGAGAAATTCCTTCATTTGCCATCATTTCACATGCACAGAAGCAGCATCTAGCTTCTATCAAAGGGTAGGTACTCAGTCTCACTGAGCAACTTTTCATTTGATTAAGCCGACATATCTGAACACTATTGCTCCCCTGTGTGTGTTAGGACATTGATGCTTTACTTTTTAAGACTGTTGATGGAGGTGTGAGTGGGGTGATTTATTTTATTTTATTTTTTTGGTAAAGACTTTGATCAGGTTTCTGAAACCACAGAAATCCTGGACTGTAATCGGAAGCTTCTAATTTCTTTTTCTCCGTCCTCCTTACGTCTTTCCTCTGAGTATAAAAAATATGTATATCGGGAAATACATGTGGAATATTATCCAGTGAAAAAATACTTAGAAAAACCTGAAAAAATTGACTAATATCAAAATTTAGGCTACCCTGATAGCTCCATTGTTAAAGAATCTGCCTGCAATGCAGGAGATCGTGGTTCAATTCCTGAGTTGGGAAGATCCACTGGAGAAGGGAAAGGCTACCCACTTCAACATTCTTGGACTTCCCTTGTGGCTCAGCTGGTAATATTTAGAAAAAGGACTTAGAAAAACCTGAAAAAAAATTGATCAATATCAACATTTAGATAAGAAATATTTACTTGACCTACCATCAAATGTCAGTGTTCCATCTTGCTACTGTGAGAAGACCTCAAAAAATACCTATGGACAGAGGAGCTTAAAGGAAAAATAGAAGAGGTAAAATCAGAGAAATTTAAAACCCAGTAATCACTCAATTGCTTATCACCCTGCTGAGGGTTTTGAAAATGTACAAGAAGTCTGGGGAAACCAAGAGGCCAAAGTACTTATGTTATCAGAGGATAGTTTGGAGAAAACAGAGGAGACCTAGAACAGAGACCTTTGAGCTGCTATTGCTTCTGTAATTTTGACTTCAGCCATGTTTCTTTTAGATCTTGATCTGTTCATTCAATGGACTCGTCTAACACATCAAAATAAAATTACGAATAAAGGAAATCAGTCCTGAATACTCATTGGAAAGACTGATGTTGAGGTTGAACCTCCAGTGCTTTGGCCACCTGATGCGAAGAGCTGACTCGTTTGAAAAGACCCTGAAACTGGGAAAGATTGAAGGCGGGAGGAGAAGGGGATGACAGAGGATGAGATGGTTGGATGGCATCACCCACTCAATGGACATGAGTTTGAGTAAACTCCAGGAGTTGTGATGGACAGGGAGGCCTGGCATGCTGCAGTCCATTGGGTCGCAAAGAGTCAGACACTACTGAGCTACTGAACTGAATTGAATGCCAGTAAATTTAATTCAATGTATGAGTATTCCTAGACCTGCCAGGCAGTCAAGCTGCAGTAATCAATGGGCTCCCATGCACCTCCCATCTCACCCTCCCTCCCTCCAGGGTCAGAACAGCTGGAGGAAACCAATGGTTCCCAACACATGTACGCAACAGAATTACTCTAGACGTTTTAAACAAGATGAACATCTCTGAGGGCAGGAACCTGATCATCTAAATTCAGAAAACTCTTCCAGTTAGTTTCCCTGCAGCCATCAAGGTGCTGCTCCATGACCAGATTTTTGGAACCCACTGGACAATATGAAATTATGGGCAAGAGTCATAGGGTATTTGTAGAGCTTTTGGTGAATTGATTTCTATAACATTTGTCTGGGTTCTTCCACATAAATGCACCATATGAATGAGATTCTGAAGCACGAAGTACAAACAAAATCCTACAGAATGAAGTGGGCAGATGGAAAGTATAAAAAAAAAAAAACAAAACTGGAGACCAATGCCCTTTCTAAAAGTCATCCCCTATTCCAGCCATCTGGGAGTGAGGGTTCAGGTTTTGTTTTTCAAATATATCTAGAAATCTAGATATTTTAAAGTGAAATTTATCCATTTAAAAAGGTTAACAACTCATTTTTAAAAGTGTAAAAACACTGACCTTGGACCCTACTGGATATTTCTCTGGGCTTGAACAGGACAGCCCTATGAGCTACCTTAGGGTATCTGCAGATGGAGGTTGCCTTTGCAGGAGCTGACTTTGCAATAAGTGTTCTGGGACCTCCCAACCAGCACAACGGTTAGGACACCCCCTTTCACTGCCAAGTGCCTGGCTTTAATCCCAGGGAACTAAGATCCTGCGAGCTGTTTAGAGTGGCAAAAAAAAAAAAAAACTAAAAAATAAGGTATAATAAATGTCCTGAAGTATTGCAAGTATCAAAAGACTTAGACACAACAAGGAAATCACACTAGATTGAATAATGACTAATCTTCACAAAATATAATTTTTTCACCTTGGTATGCATTACTGTAATATGACCTCATCCTAAAGACAGGCTGATATGGGATTCCACAACACTGCTCTCCCCACGTATAACCTCAAGCATGAGCACTTATTTCCTTTCAGTGTCTATTTGCATGAGTTTATATACACAGAATGTTTTTTTGGCTTGAGGAAGTCACGTTATGCAGAGACATTGGGGATAAAAAGGTCTTGGAACAACGTCTTCCACACTCAGTGTTTCCTGAGCTGCGGGTTTTCAGTTCTCATGCAGAAGGGTGTTAAAAACCACAGGATAAAAGAGTTCTTTCCTCGAGAGATCTTGTGAGACTCTCAGCCCAAAGAGCACTCAGATGAGAACGTCAACACAGAGTCAGGAATATTGTCATTCTTTCTGTTGCTCCTCAGGTTATCCCATGGCTCCAGCCCTTGAAGGACTCAAAGACAACGCAGCTTCATTTGGCATCTCAAGAATGTGGTGGCTGTTAGTAGATTAGGTCAAGCATTCAGCATCCTTCGGAGGATGGCACTGGAAGTGACAAATGACCTATTTTGAGACACTTGGCAGCAGCCACTATCCACAAGGAGACCAGGGTTGACCTAAGCCAACTCATTCCTGTATATCAGTGAAACGACCCAGGGAATAGCCAGAAAATTTTATCCATGGCCACCATATACCTACCACTATCACCACTATGGCCCTACTAGAATGCATTACTCACCCTAATGGTACCTTTATTAAGGCTGACCTAGGCAATGGCACCCCACTCCAGTACTCTTGCCTGGAAAATCCAATGGGCAGAGGAGCCTGGTGGGCTGCAGTCCATGGGGTTGCTAAGAGTCAGACATGCCTGAGCGACTTCACTTTCACTTTTCACTTTCATGCATTGGAGAAGGAAATGGCAACCCACTCCAGTGTTCTTGCCTGGAGAATCGCAGGGACTGGGGAGCCTGGTGGGCTGCTGTCTATGGAGTCACACGGAGTCAGACACGACTGAAGTGACTTAGCAGCAGCAGCAGGTTAATCAGCTCTTCAGAGTTGTTAGGTTCTTTTGGGTGGATGTTGGTTGCCTCCAGTGATTAGTGATGGTTGGAGCCATTTATTTTTCTCTGCAATATCATTGCCAGATATTGTGCTTTAAAGAAAGCAAAAACTGTACCTAAGTGCCAGTGTTGATGCTACCAAAAGTGTCATCGATATTGCTGCAAATATTGCCACAAGTACCAATATTGATTGGTGAGCAGGTTTTAAGATATCTGAATAATGTGGTCTTGCAACTCAAGTGAAGCCCCACTCTCCACCCTTTCCACACTCTCCTCTCTACGTACTCAGCAAATCACTTGCACTAAAGGCTCATCCAGCCCCAACAAGTATTCTGATGGCGGAAACAGCTATGTTCCTAGTTTTATTAGAGCAAAGAATTCTCTATCAAGTGGGGAACTTGGGAATGAGTGGAGTTCAAAATCTAGGGTACTACTCAAAAACTATTAGCCTGCTGGGATTGTCAGAGTGTTAATCAAACAAGCATAGAATTTTTTTTCTGTTCAAATCTTTCTGCCTGACATATATTGACACTATTCATTTCTCCAATGACATAATTTAATATTCTTTATGTTAATTAATAAACCCTCTGGTGCCAAATCAGACTGATATGTGAGGCACTTACTGTAGTGGAATGTGAACTATACAGTAAGGTTTTCAGATTCTAACCAACCCACTCTGATATATTCTGAAAAGTACATTAGCAACTAACATACTTCACGTGCTAAGCAACCATTCCTGCACTCTAGATCAATGTTAATTTAGCTATGCACACACACCCCACACTGCGAAGTTGAAGCACTTCAAATAAATTTTAGAAAAGAGAGTAATATTCCAAGAAGCTCACTTTTCAGTGAATTCAGTTTACAGTGAAAGAATCCCTTAGGATTTACTGATCTTATCCTCTAATCCATCATCTAGGAGCAGCTGACTCCGTTCAAGTCAGTTGAGTGCTTCATGAAGACTCTGTGTTAACTAAGGGAAAACACCCAGCAAAACAGAGGTGTTGTGCATAGTATTGGAATTCACTCCACACCAACAACCAGAAATGGAACTCTTCCTTCCTGAAGCCACAGGTGCAGGATCCAAGAGATCAGAGTGAAAGGATCCCCTCTTAGTTTTACACACATAGTAACCATCTCACAAATTTCATCTTACGCAGTAGCACAATGAATTTATCAACAACCATGTTCTTGATCAGTATTCCCGTATCACAGACATTTCTTTTGGTTTAGTCAGTTGCTGGAAAAGCTCAGGGTAGCCAGGTATGTTACAGCTTCAGATTCAGTGGGACCATTCCTGAGTCTCTTCATGGAAGCACTATTCTGAAATGGTGAAATCTGGAAACCGTAGGAGCCTGCAATCTCGGTATTGGACAACAAAAGAGTGATAATTAATAGTAACAACACTTTCTTCCTGATGATAATTTGAATCTCATTTCACTATTTGGGGGATTTCTCACATTATGAGTAGAAGAGAAGCAGAGCCTAATTCCACCCCAAAAGCTCAGGCACTCCCTTTCAAACCCTCCCTGTAGTCAGCACATGGACACGTGATTGCACACCCAATACCGAGCAACCACTGGACCTTGAAGAAGGAACTGGTAAAGCAAAAAATCGAGGCAGGAGGAACTTCTACAAAAGTAGATGTGGGGCGTATCCATTTTCCAAGAGCACCAAAACCTGAAATGCCAGCAACAGCGTTCAGTTAAGTCCCTGACTGTCCTGGTGAATAGAGCTCATATGTGTTCCGAGTGAGTGAAAGTTGCTCAGTCGCGTCCGACCCTTTGTGACCACATGGACTATACGGTCCATGGAATTCTCCAGGCCAGAATACTGGAGTGGGTAGGCTTTCCCTTCTCCAGGGGATCTTCCCAACCCAGGGGTGGAGACCAGGCCTCCCGCATTGCAGGCAGATTCTTTGCCAGTGGAGCCACAAGGGAAACCCATATGTGTGTAACAAATGACAGCCGTCTTAGCACCTTGGAACCTTCCCTGGTGGCTCAGCTGGTAAAGAAACTGCCTGTAATACAGGAGACCCGGGTTTGATCCCTGGGTAGGGAAGATCCCCTGGAAAAGGAAATGGCAACCCACTCCAGTATTCTTGCCTGGAGAATTCCATGGACAGAGGAGCCTGGCAGGCTATAGTCCATGGGATCGCAAAGAGTCAGACGTGACTGAGAGACTAACACTTAGCACCTTAAAACAATGCAAATGTATTCTCTTTGCAGTTCTGTAGGTTAGACGTTTGGGATGACATGACTGATTTCCCCACTCTGGGTCTCATAAGGAAAAAACCATCAAGGTGGTGACCTGCCTGAGCTCTTATCTGGAGACTCTGAAAGAGAATCCATGTACAGGAATGGCTCTGCCATGCACTCTGCTGACCCTGCAGGTTTCTGCGTAGACCAAGCAGATGAAGGCCTGAAGCCCAGCTCTTCTGAGCCTGGGCAGGGTGCCCATGATCTTCCCAGAGCCAGAGAGCATGGGAGCATCGTAGGAAACTTCTGTGAGATCATCTTTCCCTGCACTTAATCTTCCTATAAGACATTTCCTAGGTAAGGATGAGGTATGGGACTTTCTTCCCTGCCCCTTCCCCCCATCAGAATAGAGTTAGAGGATATAAAACTGCTAAGCTGTAGCCTTGAATTGGCGTCTTAGTGGTGAGATAGTCCACAGTTTGCGTTATAGTCATCTGGATGCTTTTGCTTAGTGTCATCCTTTCTGGCATGGAGCGATGTCATCCTTTCTGGCATGGAGAGATGTCATCCTTTCTGGGATGAAGAGATGTCATTCTTTCTGGGAATCTGAGACGTTCCCACTCTGGTGTGTGGGACCAGAACCTTTGACTGCTCTTCCATCTTGCTATTTATGTAAGTAATAAACTGAGGCCCAGTGTTTGCTGAAATGCAGGTTGAAGCAGTTGGGTCTTGGTCTTACCCTTGCCTTGTCTTGCCTGTCATTGTTGATCCCCTTCTCAGGCTCATGCAAAGTGTTGGCAGAGTTCAGTTCTTTGCAGTAGCAGGCTGAGCTCCCCACATTCTGGCTAGCTGTCATACAGGACCCTCTCTCAGCTCCTTAAGGCCACCTACCCTTCTCATCATGTTTCTGGCTCCATCTTCAAACCATCAGTGGTGCAGAGTCTTACTCATGCTTGGAATTTGACTTCTCCCCCGCCACATCTCTCCTGCCTCTGGTCAGAAAAGCTATTTTAAGGCTTATATGATGAGACTGGACAAACCTGGATAAAACAGGGTAGCCTCTTAATTTTAGGGTCCATTATCTGAACTACATCTGCAAAGCCCTTTTTGCCACATAAAGTATTCTATTTATAGTTTCTGGGGATTGGGAAGTGGACTTCGTTGGGGCTCCATTTTGCCAATTATAATTGTCCGTGATGGTTTCCCAACAGACCAGATTTGTGTGTGGTTTTTGCTTTCTATTGCTTTGGCTCCAAGGACCACACGTTTACTGGTCCAGCATTCTCAGCTATGCAAGCTACTGTGAGTGGCTAATATTCTAATATAAATTCATTTTCTTTGTGTAAGGGTCATTTTCTGTTTCTTGCAACTAAAGCTGACTGATACACATGATTTTCAGCAGTATTAACAAATACCCGATGACATTTCCTAGGGTTTAAAATTCTTTTCCAAATTATTACAGCTCATAGTCTGGCACTGTTTAGTAGAATTAACAACTTATGCATTTTTTTTCTTTGTTGGACAGTTCCACCTCTGACTTCTGGTACCAGTGACTATAACTCTAGCTTATGAAATAATCCCTATATTCATGACTGACCATTATAAAAGAAAATGATTGAGGAAATAAGCACCCAAAGACTGACACCTTGCTTCTCACTCTCAGTGAGAATCATCCAACCTGCTCCTCATGCCTCCGTCTGAGCCCCAATCAAGATTGTTACACAAATTATACAAACATCATCTGGAGTTACAGAGAACCATCAATCCACTTCAGTTAATTTCTTGGGACTATAAGTAGAAATAAGCATTCCCCTACCTCTCCCTGGTGGATCAGATGGTGAAGACTCTGCTTGCATTGTAGGAGACCTGGCTTCAATCCCTGGGTTGGGAAGATCCTATGGAGAAGGGAATGGCTACCCACTCTAGTATTCTTGTCTGGAGAATTCCATGGACAGAGGAGCCTGGTAGGCTACAGTCCATGAGGTCTCAAAGACATGACTGAGTTCCTAACACTTTCACTTTTCCTCGAGGAGAGGATAAGAGATAATCCCACAATGCCCTGCTTCCCAAATTACTTAAGTACCATCTGTTTTCTCATCTCTTTACCGCTATCTCCACTGTCACCCTCTTCCTGTTTGGAACATCCCATCATCCAATACGTTCCCCACACCTTCCCACCCTTACAAAGCTTCTACAGTGCCCCTCGGATTTCCTGGAAAAAGTAAATCTTCTAACTCTTCATGGCTTTCAGTTCAGTTCAGTTCAATTGTTCATCTGTGTCCGACTCTTTGCAATGCCATGGACCGCAGCAAGTAAGGCCTCCCTGACTCCTGGACTTTATCCAAATTCATGTCCATTGAGTCTGTGATGCCATCCAACCATCTCATCCTCTGTTGTCCCCTTCTCTTCCTGCCTTCCATCTTTCCCAGCCTCATGACTTTACCTTTATTGAAAACCGTCTTTCTCCAAAGAACTCCATTTCTGCCAAGTGTTTTTTCAAGGGGAGGCCTTTTATGTCCCTCCCCTCCCCAGTACTGCAGGGCAGTGAGGCGGTGTGTTCTCCTTCTCCCTGCTGCTTCCACACCTCTCCTTGCTTTTCTCACGCCATCCCAGCCCCTCTGATACTCAGACCATCAGCGCAGACTAGAGGGGCCAGCCCGTCAGTTGCCGTCACCTGCAGACACCTTGCTGTTTCTCATTCCTTCACTGCAGACGTGCTTTCTGTGGACTCTGCTCCGACTCCATCTTCTTAGAGACGCTTTCTAGGACCAGCTCATCACAAGTCATTCTGTCTCCTCCCCACTCCTCTAACTCTTCACCACATTCATTTCCTTTGTAGCATTTATATTGTAAAACTGTTTATTAACGTATTTTTTCATTCCCTTGAAGTATATTTCTCTGGCTAGAATACATCAGAGTTTTTGTCTATTTATTTCACAGCTGTGTCCTCAATACCCAAAGCAGTATCTGACACCTTAAGTAAAATTGCCTACCTGAAATTGGGTTAAAATAGCTATACACGTACTTCATAGTTCTACCTTGCTGTTTTATCTAAGTAGCCAATTTTCCATACTATTCATAGAATAATAGGATTCCTTCTCACTCACATGCAGTGTTTTCTCTATTACTCATTACATCCTTACTTATGGTCTATTTTATGATTTTTTTCCCTCTGTCGCTTGGATGCATAGGCCTGATAGTTCTGGCAAATTGGTAAATTTTAATCACTAAGAACTGATAAATTTTGCAATAAATGAAGTGCTATATGCTTAGTCGCTTCAGTCATGCCCGATTCTTTGCAACCCCATGGACTGTATCTTGCAAGGCTCCTCTATCCATGGGATTCTTCAGGCAAGGATAATGGAGTGGGTTGCCATGCCCTCCTCCAGGGGACTTCCCGACCCAGGGATCAAACCAGTGCCCCCTGCCTTGCAGGCTGATTCTTTACCACTGAGCCCCCAAAGAAGCCTGCAGTAAATGATCGGGGCAAGTTATTACTTTTCCTCTTTTAAGCTTTTCATTGAAAATCTTTTCCAGATGAACAACAGAGTTCAGACTTGGGGGCATTTTCAACATAGGATGAAAGTGGAACAGATCACGAAGGGAGAAAGATCCTAAATTTGTTTATATAAAAATATGAACTTCTGTACTTGGAAAGCATCAGTCATGGGACTTTCCTGGTGGTCCAGTGGTTAAGACTTCATCTTGCAGTACAGGGGGTGCCTGGTGGGAAAGCTAAGATCTCACATACCCTGAAGCCCAAAATGCAAAATGGAAGACAGAAACAACATTGTAACATATTTAATAAAGATTTTTTAAATGGTCCACATCACAAAAACATTTTTTTTTAAAAATCAGTATCAAACTTGGGAGAAGCACCCTCATGCCGCTTAGCAGTATTTGGGGAAGGGTCTAACGGACACTGTGAGTCCTCCTGACATCAGGGCGTAGCACTTCCTTCACTCTTCTGGGAGGGAACAGCCCTACCTGCGGACAAGCTACCCAACTGCCGGCGAATGCTTCAAGAGGAAAGGGATGCTGCAACCTGCCTTGCATCGGAGGGCTCTGGGAGCCAGTCTGAAAGAGAGAACATGACGATTGGACACATTCCAGTGTGTCTGCAGATCTGAGAGGTAGACTGGACAGAAAGGGGAAAATTGTGTGAGCATGTCTGCTAAAAGAAAGTGTCAGAACTTTGAGATCAGTAGGAAGATGGCTTCTAAGAAAAGTCTGAAGTTGGCCTGGCCCCCACAGCACCACCTCCGCCCTTGGCACACTTGTGCTGTCTGAGAAGTTGTGTTGGAGAGTTGGGGAATCTCACTACCCTGGAGTGGGAAACCTCTTCCAAGGAGCAGCGTAAACATGTAGAGAAGCCCATCAGACTGACCAGAGAGAAGAGCCCCCACGTTGCTTCAGGAATATGGTGAAAAGCATCGGGCTGATTGTCAGGGACTTGGAGACAGAAGGAGCAGCCATCAAGAAAAGGCATGGATATCTGATCCTTATGTGAGTTCCTCCCCTTCCCTAACCAGGTTCCTAAAGAATAATGTGGTGAGGGGGACCCCAGAACTGCTTGAGACTCTGAACCTTAAGACTGGCAGAAAATTTGTCATCCGTGACAGGTGAGACCAAGACACCTATGGATTACCAACAGAAGAGACAAACACAGTAATTCTCACTAACGTGAAAAGTGTTCTCAACACTGAGACAAAGGACTGTCTTTCCCATGGGAAAAGAAGGTCAGTGAATACCAACAGATAATTTACTAGTGAACATAGGAAACCAGGATATGTCACTCCAAAAATATGCCTCTTTGACATAAAAATTATTTTGAACTGAAGGCAATTAAGAAACAGTAAACACAGAAAACACTCTCCTTTTTTCACCTGAAGGAAAATGACAAACTCTCGGTTCTGGAAATAGATTTGTGTTAGCATAGACATGGCACCAGTGGACTCTGCAAACAAACCTTTGTTAAGCCCTTATTTTCCTAGTTACTTCTTCACTGTTTACTACCTCTAGCCCAAACCCTTTGTCTTGTCAGTTCTTTGCAAATGTATCGATTCTTTGTCTAAAAGCCATAAAAGCTTCCTGCTCTGGTCCCTTCTTTTGGTCTTCATTCTCATGAGAAGACTCCCTTGTGCATGTAAAAATTCAATAAAAAGGGTCTGTTTTTCTCTGACTGTCTTTGTCAGTTTAATTTTCAGACCCAGCCAGGGACCCTAAGAAGGTTGAGGAAAAATATTTTTCTACCCTGCATGAAGAACCATGACTTACAAATGCATGTGCATAAACATTCCATTTAAAAATGAAAGAAGGAATGGAAATTAAAATGATAAGATACATGAAATTATCACCTGAACTGACATGCAGAAAATGTGAAACACAGCAATGTAGGTGGAAAAGAGAAGACCCGGGAGCTCAAGAGGGAATAAAAATGGTAAGAGCTTTCCAAGAAGAGACTCGACGATAAATATCAAACATCTAAAAAAAGGCTTGTTTTCTTTGACATAGTAATTTCACTTTTAAGACTCAATTCAAGGAAGTCACTAGAGCAGGGGACAAATATTTACAAAGATACTTATGGTAGCATTTTTATAATTAAAAACATTGAAAACCCGAATACCTAGAAAATGGCTAATTAATAGATTGCACATTACACAGTCTTTGAAACAATATTTTAGAGTAATTTCAGTGACATGGAAAATATTCACTATCTAACGTACAGTAGAAGGATAAAAATAGATGCATACCTGTATACAGTATGACTATATACAAGCCATAAAATCACTGAACTATAACTCAGATATCACCCAGGCCCCTGCAGTCATTTTCCAGATGAAGAAATGTAAGTTCAAACTGAGAAATTAAGGGACTTTCCTAGTGGTCCAGTGGTTAAGGCTCTGGCTTCTCCTGCAGTGGGCAAAGGTTCAATCCCTGGTCAAGGAACTAGGTTCCACATGCTGTGGGTCACAACCAGTTGAAAAAGAGGTTATGGTTCAAAGAGAATAAAAGGACTTTTTCAAAGTTACAGAGTTGGGAACGGACTGGACTGGAATTCTAGCCCTGGTCTTGGAAACTCCCCATTTGTAGCTCCTGGAGTTTGCTCACATACATTTCCTAACTTATGTCATGCATTTTTAGGAGTTTCCAGCCTCCTACCTGCATCAGCACATTACTGTCTTTTCATCTGCGTTACCCTTATCAACCTATTAGGACTCTCGTCCTTCAGACTGTTATCTCCAGATCCATATCTGACAGCATTCAGGGAATTCTTTTCTAACTGCTTTGCATCCTCTCTTCTCTAGATTCTTTTGTTCTTCTTATCTGGACCATATCATCAATACTTCAAGAAATACACATTCCAATGGGAAATGTCCCAAGGCCTTCTTAAATCCACAAATTTGAAAATACCACCGTTATCTATCATTCTCTCCATAAAATGTCATGAGATATAATGTAAAATTTTAAGTAAGCCCCATAGACAATGGCTGATTCTGTAAATTCAGTACTAATGCCTTTTATACAGATATTAAAATTAATCCTGGTGGAAGCAATTGCTGAGATATCACTGATTGCTTACCCTTGTCTCTCTGTAGAGTACATTATAGTTCTGAACTGAACTCACTATTTGAGTCCTTAATATTATTTTCTGGCTGAGAAACATAACGTTTGAGCACCTTAACTTTTATCCCAAACTTAGATGTTGACTTTCTCTCAAGGTCATTTTTCAAAAGATCTAAAAGTGTAGCTTTTTTGGTGTTGCTTTATTTTTAACTTTAATCATTAACTGTAGTGAATACACAGGGCCAGGCAGACAACAGAGTTGAGTCAAGATTTAGATACAGAGAATCTGTTAAGCTCACCTACCAAGAGACTCAGTATCCTAGCCCATCCTAGAACATGAAGTTCAAATTCATAAGGTCTGCAAAATTACTAATGAAGCTATATATTCCTAAATAGTAAAAATCTTAAATGTTATCCACAAAAGTCAAGAAGCCATTGCTTTATTGTCTTGTGGTTCTTGAGTCCCAGAAAGATACTTTATAGTCTTTATTATTATATATTTTATTCCATTTCCGTAGGTGGCACTAATGGTAAAGAATCCACCTGCCAGTGCAGGAGACACAGGAGACGTGGGTTCAATCCCTAAATGGTAACCCATTCCAGTATTCTTGCCTGGAGAATCTCATGGACAGAGGAGCCTGGCGGGCTACAGCCCGTAGGGTCGCAAAGAGTCTGAAGAGAATAAGCACACAGACACACACACACACACACACAGACACACACGCACACACACGCACACCTTATTCCATTTCCAAACAGCTTAAATAGAAGCCAGTGTCTTTGAGATCTAGCCATTCTCCAATATCTCCTATATAATAGTCCTAGACGACCCCCACTTCACTCAAGGATACTCTTTACCTTGTCGTTAAGATCATAGACCTGGTCAGGGATAGAAGCACTGACCTTTAGATCTCAAAGCATGTTTTTTTTTTTTTTTTTTTTCCTTTAAACTATGTCTCTTCTTAATTGCAGTGCTAGATTGTATATAAGAGAAATGAGATTTGCAGTTAAATTTCTAAACTAAAAAGATCCGTGGGGAGGGCATATGCGTTGACTTTGAAGCATCCCAGGTGATTCTCATATGCAGACGGACCCGAGGACCAAGCTTCCCAAGTGGTCTGAGTCCACTCACAATGTTTCTCCTCCCCTTCCCCCCTGCATGTATGTTCATTCTTGAATTTCATGACCTTTTCTCAACTGGAATGATTTTCTCTATTTCCTTCATCCTCTGAACTCTGCCTGCTCCTTATTACTGTCTCCTCCATGAAAAGTCATCTGGCCTCATGTCCCTCTTTCGGGCTGCACACCTGAGGTTCTAATTAAGCACTAAAAGCTTCTTCATAGCTTCCCTCTGCTTTTTGTGTGTCTGCCTTCTCTGCACAGCCATCTCCTCCACCAAACCCATCTTTTTGAAAGAGTGAACAGATTCTGCAAAATGCACTGGAGGAGCCAAAGAAGATCTATTAATCTCAGCTTACTGAGTTTTTTTTTTTTTTATCAAAATGAAACAAATATGCAAGAAGTAAATGCCTACTGCCAACCCTACCCTAAACAAGGATCATGTACCTTAAAAGTAATGATATGTAATTCCAGCTACACACTTCAAGTACTCAATGTCAGATGGTGTTTGATAGGTTATTTTTCCTGTTGCCCAGTGCATTTCAGTGTATCAGAGCTCTTTCCCTGTTATGAACAGTTTCCAGGGCTGAGACCTCAAGTCAAAGTACTTCCACGGGACCTGGGCCAGTCACCCAGAGTCCTCTCTTTCCTGTCTCCCAGGAGATGGTCACGCCGTTAAAGCATCACAGCATCTCACTGTGACTTCTCCTTAGAAGAGCTCTCCTCCGTGCTGCTGCAAAATGCTGCTAATTAGGTGTGAGGGCTGGCCTCATCCCTCAGCGCCCTCCCCTCTTTGCCTCCAACTCATGCCCACTTCTCTCCTCCTTAGTGTGAAGAGCTCCCCTAAGAAACAACAAGATCTCCCAATCAGAGCCCTGGAGGCAATCAGGATAGCTCTATAAGGCCATTAAAGAGCCTTCATTAGTGTCGAGTGCCCCTTTGTAATGAATCACGAGGGCTAAGAGGAGGAAGGAGGTTTAACCTCTTTGCAGGGAAGCAGCCTCAGAAGCCAAGGGTTTTATCTGCACCCGCCCTCCTCTCCAAGATAAAGGCAGCAGTCTGTACGTAACAGGCCAACTGTCAGGCAGCATTGCTGAACAGTGATTCAGAAGAGGACAAAGTTCCCTCAATCCTCTTGAGGCAGAGGAGGAGACAGTGATGTCGAGGAGGAAAAAAATTTCCTTCCATCCTCTTAGGGTCCCTGGCTTGGTCTGGAAACTGATCTGACCAAGACAGTCAGAGAAGAGCATACAAAGAGAACGAAAATTTCACACGCGGATGAAGGCGATCACCGAAGAATGCAAACAGAGGAAGTGACCAGATCGATCCAAAAGCTATTTTGTCCAAGAAATAGCAAATTTGTGAAGAATGGAAAAGACACAAAGGGGTTGGGCCAGGGGTGATTCATGGAGAAGAAATAACTAGAAAGATAAGGGTGATTTTAGCAAGGTTCACTTATAGAGCCTTTTTGGCCCTAAATTTCCTGTCTCTGGTGCTGAGTGTCTTTGTCCTGCCCTGCACAGAGAGGCAGGGGACCTTTTCACAAGGGGACCTTTATGACCTGTTTCAGGGAAGAAGGATGGCAAGGCAGTTAAAACAAAACAAAACAAAACAAAAACTGCTTCTTCCCATTAAAAGAAAAAAGAATTCCTTAAGATATTTAATATGCCAAGTTGCCATATTTTCGGGTGACCTGTCCTGAACCCCATCAATGACAACACTGATTCTGGAGTCAGCTAAAGCATGGACTGGGCTTTGAATCATCAGCACCGCTTGTTAGCTCAGAGACATGGGTTAAGTGTTGAATTTCTCTGGACTTCAAATCTTCCATCTCTAAAGTAGGGGGATTGATATCTACCAGGCACTGTTGTGATGATTTGGTGAGACCATCTACATAAAGTGTTTAATATGGAACCCTGACAGCTGGGATTATCGAGTGTCCAAACTGCCGTCACACTGAGGGCTTAATTCTTTAAATTCACAAGGTGCTTTTTCTCATAGCAGCTAACTTGACTCTCATGCAATCCATGAGATAGACATTTTCGAGGTAGGTATTGTATCTCCCAGGAGACTTTTCTCGCCCTAGCACTGGTAAGTGGCAAAGTCAAGACTCAAAGCCATCACTTGGGGTCCAGGGCACTGGCCCCTGGCCACGAAGGACCTCTGGATTCTCCAGAGGAAGAGTCAGCATCTGCAGAGGCTGTGATTCTCCTGTGACTAATGAATGATGTGTTGTGTTTGTTTTTATTCCACATGCTTGCTTCAGCCAGGCAGCATTGAAGCTGGGAAGTCCAGCTCTCAAATGCTGTCAGTTTGTTTAATGATTATTCTAGGAGCAGCTGATTTCTATTAGGAGGCAAGTGACAGATTGCCCATTAGATAGAAATGCATGTTTTTCAAAGTAGGGAGCCTCAGCCCTCAGGGAAGCTGACCTGGCTTGACCCAACCCCACACCCGATCACAAGGTTAACGATATGATTATCGGAGTGTGGATTGGCCAGGCTGGGGTACTAGATTCTGAGCATCCCTACTGCCAACTGCTGCCTCACTCCAGAACCAGGTGGGGGACTTAGGACGGGAAAGAATGGCAACCAATGTGTGGCAGGTTTAGAAAAAAAGTCTGGAAACCAAAAGGGCCCCCAGAAACTTTTTCTTCAGCTGCAGAAAGGATTAGGGAGGACTCGCAAAGCCAAGAAGAGTCCTGGGCCATCTTTCTTACCGCACTCCTGTCTTTCTAGGGGAGACTTGTTGAATTTCTTCTACCTTTCTCTGCTTTGGTTTGTTTTTGTTGTCGTTTATTCTAGTATCCCCAATGTTACTGTAACATCAGGAGGAGGGAAAGCATAGAGAACACAGAAACATCTATTTGATGAAATGATGTTTGGATGGATGGTTGAAACTAGTTCAAATGAAGAAGCTGAAAGAAAGCAAATTCGCTCAGTCATAACCAACTCTTTGTGACCCCATGGACTGTAGTCTGACAGACTCCTCTGGGGATTTCCCAGACAAGAATGCTGGAGTGGGTTGCCATTTCCTTCTCCAAGGGACCTTCCAGATCCAGGGATCGAACCCTGGTCTTGTGCATTGCAGGCAGACTCTTTACCAGGTGAGCCACCAGGGAGGCTCACTCATATTTTTTCTCTTTATGTACTTTGAATGTTTAGATTTTAATGGGATGAGAAGATACTGAACTCATTTCTTCTTAACCTTGAAAATACTGGTATCAGTAGTTTACAGCACACAGTGTGGCAGCCAAATTTGCATTCTAAAATAGGAAACAACTAGCAAATGTATTAAGGGTGCAATTACTTTGAATAATTAACAAAATCATTGTCAATCCCAAACTCCCAGACTATCCCTCCTTCCCATCCTTCCCCTCTGGCAAACCCTGGTGCTTTGTTTTGTATCATCTCATTAATGATTTTTATAAAGAAGTATTAGTCGCCCAGTCGTGTCCAGCTCTTTGTGACCCCATGGACTGTAGCCACTAGGCTCCTCTGTCCATGTGATTCTCAGGCAAGAATCCTGGAGTGGGCTGCCATTTCCTTCTCCAGGGGATCTTCCTGACCCAGGGATTGAACCCATTTTTCCTGCATTGCAGGCAGACTCTTTGGCAACTGTGCCACCAGGGAAGCCCAGAAATAAAGATTCCCCTATTTCTTAATTTCTTGGGGAGATCTGGATTATCTGTGGTTGAGATCACTCATAAAATAGTGTTTGCAGCAAGAAAGGTCCAAGCAGAAAAAAACATTTTAAGTGGAAATGCAGTAAAATAATTTACTATTTTGGTTCTTTCATTAGATTTATTAATCCAAGGATGGTGCCTCAGGGCAAGGATTAACTTTGCAAACCTAAATTCAGTTTGTCTGATTCCTGAAAATCCAAAGGGGAAAGGTCTCCAGAGCAACCCGATCCCAAACTCATGAGATTCCTGTGCAGGGTCCCAAACATCCCCTCTCTCCAGCTTCCTTGAGCTAAGCCAAGGCAGAACGGACAAATAAAGGAAGACACAGGCTTTGTTTCATCCACCATTTCTCAGGACTCCATTTCTTCCCCAACTCTGAGCAGAAAACTGCAAAGGTGTGATTTTAGAAGGGCTCATTCACCTGTGCCCCAAGGTGGAAAAAACAAACAAAACACACCCAAAACCCTAACCCTTTTTTAAAAAGTGGGGAGCAGGTAGTGGTGGGAGGGCCTTGAAGGCAAAAATTAGTCGCTGTTGCACCCTAATGGCAAGATTTCCAAAGAACTACCTTCGCTTTGGTGGTCTGCCTGCAATGCAGGAGACAAGGGTTTGCTCCCTGGATCAGGAAGATCCCCTGGAGAAGGGAATGGCAAACCACTGTGCTCCAGTATTCTTCCCTGGAGAATTCCATGGACAGAAGGTCACAAAGAGTCAGGGATGAGTGAGTGACTAACACACACACACACACACCTTTGCTTTGGTGAGTACGGTGGCCCCTGGTGTCCCCAGAAAGTTGGTTCTAGGACCACTCACACCAAAACCCCAGATGCTCAAGTCTCTTATATATAAAATGACACAGGATGGTTGGCCCTTCAAATCTGCCGAGTTTCACATCCACAGATATGGAGGGCTGACTGTTAAGTGCGGTGGCATCCGGCCCCAGCTCTTGGCACTAGTGGTTACAGACAGTGTAAGTGCGGAGGGTCCAGGGAGCTTGCTCAGCGATGGCTGCTCCATGGAATTGGGCTTTCTCAACCAGCAAATAATATGTTACCAGCAAATTGCTTTCTCCTTTCCCTGTCTCTCCTGGCCAGAAAGGTTGCGATCCATCATTCTTCTATAGCATTCTCCTGCTCCACCCCCCAAATAAGTTCATTGCTTCTTAGAAGTGAGATCAAAAGATGTTTTAAAATACTCAGGAGGCCCAAAGATCTTACCAAAGAAACTGCCCATTGGAGCTTGATGATGAATAAACCCTTGTAGGTTTATCTTCTTCCTTCCAAAATGCCATGCATTTGGATTGGGTGGGGGTGGGGGGGGGTGGGGATGATAACTTTGCTTTCATAAATTGAAGAATATATTCCTCTGCCTTGATCTCGTCATTTAAAAAAAAAAGAACTTCGGGATAAATAGATTTAATGCTCAATAATTCTTATACCTCAATGCTTATCTACATAGTTTTTGCATATTATATTTTAAAAAGCCCTTACTTCAAGGACATACTACAAGAAGAAAATAAGTGTATTAATGCAGCATTTACATTGAAACTCTATATCAAGGGCATTGCTTATAGAGGCAGTTTTTAGACAAATGCAATTAAAATCACAATGCTGATGAAAAAAGTCAGAAATACTAATAAAGAGGGCAACATTACCCTTTGATGAGAGAAATAATAGAGCTGGGCGAATAAGCCGAGCTCTGTTTTAGAAGATGTTAACCAGTCTCAGAGCATTTCATTTGCCTCATGCATGCTTGTTATTTGTTGGGGTTTTCTTTAAAAATAAGTAGATGAAAAGAAATTTGGTTTCTAGAAGTTATTTTTTATCTGTAGAGTTTTCATTTCTCTCCTGACATACTTGGAAAACTGTTGGATTGTTTCCCCAAAACTAACATGGAGCTAAAAATCCAGTCCTTTCATCTCCTGCTGAAACTCACAAGGAGACTGGGGTATTTGGAGAGGGGTGTGTGGATGAGTGCACCAATTCAGTGGGAGCTGATACAGAAATGATGGCTTTCATCTCCTCTGCTGTTGGCGACAATTCCGTTTTTCAATCTAATTTCCACGCTGGATATGATTTTACCTAGAAACTCGAACACACAGTTCACTGAAATTGGGATATTGGAAACACACTCACATAGTACCCAGAAGACTCATGCAACCAGCTGCTGGTACAATGCTTGGTTATCCACCTTACCTTGGCCATGGTAGACCAGTAGTTCTAAACAGGAGCAGGCGAGAGGAGGGACACAGCAATGGCTTTGTGATTCTTGCATTGGAACCCCAGCCGGAATCGTTGGTTGGAGCTGCCAACACAGGCCTCCCCATGGTTCCTCTCACACCACTCTTGCTGATGGGCATTAAGCATTCCAGTGAGGTCATCAGCTTCATGTTCAGCTGGCCTGATTGCTGGAGAGGCTGATTGCATTGTTCACTGTCCTGAAAAGATTTTTTTCAGACTCTCAAGAATTCATAGAGATTGTATTAAAAAAGAAACAAAACTCCAGAGTTATGAACTGTTTAATTTATCCTTCTATTCTTTCAAAAGGGACAGAGTCACAGAGGATAGAGAAAACCTCAACAGAAAATGGGTTTTTAGTCCATTTAGAAGCTCTGTGCTTTATAGAACTTGTCTCTGAGCTTCTGTTTTTCATTTCTCCTTTCTACTTCTTTTCTGGGACGAGTCTTTCATCTTCTTCAGTTCAACCGCTCAGTCGTGTCTGACTCTTTGTGACCCTATGGACTATATAGCACGGGCTTCCCTGTCCATCACCAACTCCCAGAGCTTGTTCAAACTCATGTCCATCAAGTCGGTGATGCCATCCAACCGACTCATCCTCTGTCATCCCCTTCTTCTCCTGCCTTCAGTCTTTCCCAGCATCAGGGTCTTTTCCAATGAATCAGCTCTTCGCATCAGGTGGCCAAAGTATTGTAGTTTCAGCTTCAGCATCAGTCCTTTCAATGAATAGTCAGGACTGATTTCCTTTAGGATTGACTGGTTGGATCTCCTTGCAGTCCAAGGGACTCTCAGAAGTCTTTTCCAGCATCACAGTTCAAAAGCATCAATTCTTCAGCGCTCAGCTTTCTTTATGGTCCAACTCTCCCAGCCATACATGACCACTGGAAAAACCATAGCTTTGACTAGACGGACCTTTGTCCGCATCTTTGTCCATCCTCTTAAACACAGCAAAACCAGAACCACCAACCAAAACCCTGCTTTTGTCTATTTCCTTATGAAATACTTCCATCTACTGGCCAAGCAGGTAAGGCTCATGGCTCAACACTTTTGTTCTACTTGCACTGGGATTTATGAAGACCACTCTCCAAAAGTCTAGTACAATAATCGGAAATACAAAATCAGAAATTTAAAGATCTTGTAGAAATTCTTTACTTTGAACCTAGCAGTTCACCCAAGTAAACCTACCTACCCCATGTATTTGACCCATGTTTACAGTTTGTAAATACCCCCAAATGAAGTATAAGTCTGCTGAGAAAGCAAATTAGTGAGAAGAGATGGGAGACCAGGCAGAGAGATAGGAAGAGATGGCCTCTCTCCCAAAACAGCATCTTTCTAATCAAATAGCCCAGGGTACAAGGTTCTGGACTTAGAGATGGAATCAGAGATTATGGCTTAGGTACGATTTCCTCTGTGAAGAAAAGTAATTCCTTGAGACCTGAAAAGAAATAAAATTGTGTTCCAAGTTAACTTATCAAAGGAGATACCCTTTCAATAAAAACGTCACTCAGAAATGACGCTTCTTACGTCTTGCTCATTTGTTTTTAATTTTGTACATTTTGTACCTGTGGCTCATTTGTTTTCTGCATCTGGAATTTTGTACCTCTTAATGTCCCTCGCCTATTTCTCATCTCCTTCACCACTTCCTCTTTATCCATTTGTCTACTGATGGGCACTTAGGTTGCTTCCATATTGTGGCTACCGTAAACAATACTGCAATGAACGTGCTTAAGCTTGTATGTACTTTTTTGATATAGTGTGTTTTCTTTGGATCAATACTGAGGAGCGGAATCGCTGGACCATATGGTAGTTCTATTTTCAGTTTTTTTGAGAAATCTCCATACAGTTTTCCATAATGACTGAACCCACCTGCATCCCCACCAACAGTGCATGAGGGTTTCTTTTTCTCCTTGCTACTTCTCTCTTTTTTTTTTTTTTTTGAAGATATTTTTTTGTGGACCATCTTTAAACTTTTTAATTGAATTTGTTACAACATTGCTTCTGTTTAGGTTTTTTGGCTCTGAGGCATGTTGGATCTTAGCTCCCCAACCAGGAATTGAAGCTGTACCCCCTGCATTGGAAGGTGAAGTCTTAACCACTGGACTGCCTGGGAGTGAAAGTGAAGTCGCTCAGTCGTGTCCGACTCTTCGAGACCTCATGGACTGTAGCCTTGTAGCCTATCAGGCTCTTCCGTCCATGGGATTTTCCAGGCAAGAGTGCTGGAGTGGATTGCCATTGCCTTCTCCAGGGGATCTTCCCAACCCAGGGATCGAACCCGGGTCTCCTGCATTGCAGGCAGAGGCTTTACCGTCTGAGCCCCCAGGGAAGCCCTGCTGGGAAGGACTGCCTGGGCAGTCCCTTGCAATTTCTTTTTGATGATAGCCATTCTGACAGGTGTGAGGTGATATCTCATTGTGGTTTTGACTTGCGTTTTCCTGATAATTAGTGATGTTGAGCATCTTTTCATGTGTCTGTTGGCCATCTGTAAGTCTTTTTTGGAAAAAAAATATCTATTCAGATTCTCTGCCCATTTTTAATTGGGCTGTTTGAGTTTCTTTGATATCGCATTATATGAGTTTCTTGTTCATTTTGAAAAAAGAATCCATATGGGAAATGAGGTCAGAGAGTGGAATATGGAAAGATGTTTACAATCTATTAGAGAACTAATCTGGGTTTACAGAATTAAAGATTCATAATGTGTCAGAGGGCTTCCCTGGTGGCTCAGAGGTTAAAGCATCTGCCTCCAATGCGGGAGACCCAGGTTTGATTCCTGGGTCGGCAAGATCCCCTGGAGAAGGAAATGGCAATCCACTCTAGTATTCTTGCCTGGAAAATCCCATGGACAGAGAAGCCTAGTAGGTTACAGTCCACAGGGTCTCAAAGAGTCGGACATGACTGAGCGACTTCACCAATGTGTCAAAGCTGGTAGAATCTCAAACACCAGAACAGACTCCTCACTTTACTGAGGCAATGGTTAGGATTGGAGGTGCATGAGAAGCCCATGGCAAGACTTCCACTTTAGAAGTAAACCCACAAATTCAACAAAAACAAAACTGGAAGTTTCTGTCTGGATTTTAAATACAAGTGCATTGTTTATAAAATATATAATTAAAAAGCCAATAATTCCTAAAAACATATGCTCACCAAAAATAGAATGGGCATTCTGTTGGGCTAAAATCCCTACCACAGTGGACCATCTTCTGTGCTCTGTCCACTTAGAATAAATGAGGAACACCAGAGAAAAGGAAAAAAGTGCAATGTCTTTTTTAAAGGGCGGGTTTCAATAGCTCAGAGATGTAAATAGAATATGGATTAAATCTTCCTCAAAAGAAAACTTTCCTTAAAATTGATTCATCTCCTATCTTGCCTATTCCATGCAAATTTACAGAGAGGAATTAAACCAAAAATGAAAATTGAAGAAGGTGAAAGGTAAAGATTTGGTGACTAAAATAGCTTCTCAGAAACATCTTGAGAGACAGTATAGCATTTCCAAAGTGATGGATGTATTAAGTCAACAAGAAGATGCCTATCTCAGAAATAGCTTCTTCTGTGGAGTGAGTATCCTGTGGAGCTGAAACCATCTTCAACTTTAGACCTGGTTTTGTCATTGACTAGCTGCCTAAACTGAGGCCTAATACGTCTTGACCAGTGTGTTTGACTGTTGCTGTGGATGTACCTGGGGGTATAAAATAAACCCCTGCTTGTCAAAGTGGAAGGGAGGGTTGAATCATTAACTGGGATGGATGCTTTTAGGCCCTTAAAAGATAATATTGCAATATTATTTGTTATTTTCAGAAGCATTAAAAGCATAGGCGCACACACACACACGTTCATGAGTGTTGCTCCGTACACTTAAAAAATGAAGTTCTTACTTTCTCAGATGCATGTTTCTTGAAAAGAGCAAATTTTTTAAATGAAACATTTATTCAATCTCATTATAAAGTATAATTTTTCCAGAATATTTGAGTGCCCAGAGGTAAATTACAGAGATGTGTACAAAGTGAAGCTATTTTTCTAATGAAATCACTGGCATGTTAAAAAATTCATCTGAACTGAAAAAAAAAGAAAAAGTTAATCAGTAGCAGAGTCTTCATTTCCTAAGTGCGATCTTAAAGGCATAGCAGTGGTAGGTCCCCCATGGACCACCCGGAAGTACCAGGTAGAGGGCAGGGTCAGCCTGGACGTGGCCACCCCCTCATTCCCGCCTGCAGACCTGACTCCCTGGACTCCGTTGTCTCACCCCTGCCCACTTGTCTCCACCCAGCATCTTGCCTGGACTGACCTCTTCTTTGGACCAGTGCTTTGTCTGCGTGGAAGCCAGGACCGTCCTTTTATGACAGGCATTCTCTCACTTAACTCTCTTCTTAAAAATCCTTCAACCGTATCCTCTTAAGATAAAGTTTTCATTTGATTTATTTATTTTTGGCTGATTTGGATCTTCGTTGCTGCATGCAGGCTTTCTCGAGTTGTGATGTGCGGGCTTCTCCTTGCGGTGGCTTCTCTTGTCGCGGAGTGTGGAGTCTAGGCACACGGGCCTCAGCAGTTACAGCCCGTGGGCTAGTAGCTGCGGTACACGGGCTGAGTTGCTCTGCAGCAGGGGTACTCTTTCCAGGCCAGGCGCTCAGCTCGTGTGCCCTGGGGTGGATTCTTAACCACTGGACCTCCATGAAAGTCCCAAGATGAAGTTTTTTGTACTTTTTTTTTAATCGAAAACTGGAAAACGAAGTTTCCCTCCTGACATCCCCAGCCTTCCCTTGGGCCTCTGCTTTCCAGCTAACCAGCCTGTGCAGAAGTGCCATTTCCCTTCCACCTCCACCTACGAGAGACCCCCAGCCTCACAGCGTTTGTCCAGCTCCCCCAAGCCCACAGAGGCTCTGGGCCTAGGTAGCTTCCCCCGTTTCAGACCCCAGCTTCAAACACAATCGGCATACTCAAGTCAGCCTCCTGAGCACATCTGGGGAGCCTCAGCTGGGTGAGGGCCCTCCTTCTACATACTTGACTTCTTCCCTAGACACGTGGCCAGTTTCTAATTGTAACTGTTTTCCTTTGATAGCTGGATCCCCTGGGAAGGGATGAACTAGTCTTTTTTATTCTCCATCGTGCTTCCAGTTCTTGGAATATAGTATCTGCTCAACGTGCGTGCTAGGAGGCACATACACACAGACACACACACCATGCCACTGGGTATACACACACACACCCCACTGCCATGTCCTGTGCATATACACACTCGGCTGATAGCACTTCTTTCAGAGGACAGGTAGTACTTTGACAATATTAAATGGCAAACGTCAGGAAGCGGAAAAATATCATTGGTGATGACAGCTTAACCAGACTAAGTCAACAAGGTGAATGAACTTCGACTTGGAAACTGTGATCTTATTTTCCACATATCTATAGGCATATAGTGTGAGCGTGTGATACGAACAAAATCCTTCCTCCTTTGGTCCCTTCCTTCCTTCTCCCCTCCCTCCCTCCTTTCCTTCCCCCTTCCCTTCCTTTCTTTATCTGTTTCCTCCTTTTCTTTAGAATCAATGTCATTCATAACAAGAACTCTACTAGCTAAGCGTACCTTTTCTTGTATTGTTTTGTGCTTTTCACAATACAATCCCACTACCTTATTGAGTTCTTAAAGATGCCATCAAGTCTGTATTATCTTAAAGTAAGACTGTTAAAAAGTAAGTGACGTGGAAGACCCCACATAGTAACTTAACAGAAGGACTGTGTTTGGAGCTCAGAGCTTTGGACTCCTAGAACAGAGTTCTTTATCATGCTGCCCTCTGCTAGCCAACGAGCTTAATGACAGCCTTTTGTGAAAATTGTAGGTAAACTGAAAGGAAGGAAATCTGCCCGTGGTAGCCTTTCTAGGAAAAGCTATCACTATCATTTGCCACAGGTAGCCGAGTCAAGGCGGGCCCCAAAGGACAGACAACAGCATGAAGAAGACTCATCTTCACAATAATTGGGGGAACTAGCCCCTCCGCCGGGCACTGACATTTTGCCCACTACTTGTGCACATCGAAAGGCATGACATTCCTTACACCTTTGAAAACACCAGAGGAAATAAAAGCTATTGCTCTCATTTTGAACTTTGCCTCTACCGGACCAAAGGGTTTGCTGACAGGGCAGGGATAAAAGCAAGCAAGGAGAGAGTCCCACAAAAGAAGAGATGGGGGGAACGGGTTCCTGAGCTCAAAAGCAATCAACCAGTGCTCCCCCTCACAAAGTTGCCTCCTGCAACTCCTGTACTCTGCCTTTCCGACTGAGAGGATATACAAAAATCCTGAAGTCCTCCTCTCATCCGTCCCTCTGAGGTTCCTGAGACTGTGGTATCGCTCAGGAGAAGAGTCAGCCTGTGGACTCACGCACGATTCGAGGTCATCTCAGTCAAAACAGAAGCTCTCTTAAAGTTGCTTGCACAAGCCAGATAGATGGCTCCTTGACCATGGCCACGAAGGATGCAGCTTTCTCAAGGTCATGGAGAAAGTCAGTAACAGCATCCCATCTACGTCCTGGACCTTCTGTTATTCATTCAGTTGCATCCTGTGAGTCGGCACCTCATTGGTTACTGGACCCCTTCACTGTTGCTGCATGAGGGGTTAGGACCCTGACACGCTGAACTCTAATTCCTGGAATCGTTACCATGTGATCATGACATCACAGAGGAGGCCACCGGACAGTTCTGTCTCAAGATGTTTCTAACCAAGACAAAGGATGATCTTGAGGAAGGCGCGGGGAAGTTATCTTGTACAACTGAGATCCAGGCGGTGTTTATTCTTTCCTCCATTGTAATCTTCTTCTGTGGATTCCTCATCTTATTCATATCCAGGTTCATCAGGAGGAGTTTTAAGAAATGGAAAAAGAGCAAGGGAATTTTCCTGGTCAGTTCCCCTGTTACAAAGATCAGAGACAGGTTTGGCTTGTGTTTGTGTTTGGAAGACCACAAAGGCATCTCCCAGCTTTCCTGGGCTAAGAGCTGTGGTGGAGTGACTTAGAAATGTGTCCACCCTGCTCGGGGGCAGGACGCCAGGCCGTCATTCCAAAGGGCACAGCTACACGGCCAGGCCTCCTCTCCCACCTCTGGGAGAAGCAATGTGGGTGATGCTGAATGTTAGCTCTGGAAACAGAGGTCACTGATTTGAAAAAACATCTACTAAGACTGAGTTTCTGGTGGCTCAGAAGGTAAAGAATCTGACTTCAATGCGGGAGAACTGGGTTCGGTCCCTGGGTTGGGAAGATTCCCCTGGAGGAAGGAATGGCTACTCACTCCAGTATTCTGGCTTGGAGAATTTCATGGACAGAGGAGCCTGGGGGGCTACAAGCCATGGGGTCGCAAAGGGTCGGACACAACTGAGCAACTAAGCTCGCACAGCACTCTGTCTATGCTTCTATTTCGAATTTTAAAATGACAGTCGTGTTAGGTACCACGAGGGAGGCAGAAGAGATACCAGGGTCAACCTCACTTTTCCGGATCGTTCGTGCAAGAGGTTCAGGTACTCAGAAGTGTACACTGCCTTTTATACACGTTAAAACAACTCAGGAAGCTGTACACACGCACCCATAGAAACCCATGCACACGTTGCACGTGTCATCCAGCCGCAAATGCAGAGACACTTTTTTATGCCCAAACAAGCTTTGCAAGGGTGGGGGCTGTTGAATAACAGCTGGAAAATGATAATGGTAAAGAGCCATGGTATCTTATCCAGGAAAAACTCTGCTTAAGAGACTGTTGCTGTTCTTCTTCAGTCACTAAGCCTTGTCCAACTCCTTGCAACCCCATGGAGCCCGCTAGGCTCCTCTGTCCATAGGGATTTTTCAAGCAAGTATACCAGGTTAGGTTGCCATTTCCTTCTCCAGTAATCCTCCCAACCCAGGGATCAAACCCTTGTCTCCTGCACTGGCAGGCGGATTCTTTGCCACGGAGCCATCAGGGAAGCTGGCTTAAAGGACTAGAAACACTCAAATGCTACATAATGGCTATTCCGGTACCAGTGGTTGAATGCTCTCAGTTATTTTTCCCCAGCTTCATTTCTCTCATTTCCAAAACAAAACACATTTCAACTGTGTTTTGCAATTAATCCTGAACAGTTCCTTGAAGCACTGACTCTTGATGCTAAACACTAACATAAAAGAATTTATAACTAGGTAATTTTTTCAGGGCATTGGCAATGTCATTACATGAAATTCAGGTATCTGCATTTGAGAAGTGTCCAATATGGAAGTTTATAGATTTTTTTTTTTTTTTTTGGCTAAATGAGCTTGCTGTGTGCTCAGTCACGTTCGACTCTTGGTGACCTTATGGACTTGCAGTCTACCCAGACTCCTCTGTCCATGGGTTTTCCTGGCAAGAATACTGGGGTGGGTTGCCATTTCCTCCTCAAGGGGATCTTCCCCGTCCAGAGATTGAACCTGAGTTTTGCCCGTCTCCTGCATTGCGGGCAGATTCTTTACCACTGAGTTCCCAGGGAAGCCCCAATGCTATTACTAATTATTTCTAGATTAAAGACAACAAGCAGTGGCATTACAACTGGAAAAAGAATCCTGGGGTTCTGACTGCTTAGTGATACTACTGGGATGCACAAATGGGTAGTGGATATAGTGAACCTGCCTTCTATCTTTAGTTAATTTTTTTTAGTGCACAACTGAACTGGTAGAATTATTTAGTCTCCTTAGATTTCTGCTTCCAGAAGTGTATGTTCTCCCCCGTTATATTCATTTTTCTGTGGTTTACAAAAATTTGAGAACCCATTTGTCCACAAACATTTGCTGTATTTTTCATGTCTTTCTTTTGATATGATTTATGTCTGCCTTCCAGTCCAGAGGTACCTTTCACTTCAGATAGGAAGAAGAAGTTGCAAAATGTTAATCAGTGGGGTCATAGCAACCAACAGACTGTGCGGTTCTTTTAAATCCTGAGGAGAGAGTTTGATAACAATTGAATGACTTCTTAATAATTTGTTAGATCTAATTGAATTGAGAGTGTTGTATTTTTCTCTAAGCCTTTGGGAATGTTGGCCTAATGCAAAAAATGCTACAAAGCTAGGTACTGCGGAAAGTTGTTTTAAAAAAATTATTTGGAGAGTCATAATTTTCTCCTTAAATGTGCATTTTAAAAGATTTACTACATTCATAAGTACGATTTTATTATATCTTAGGGCCAATTTGTTTTCCCACAGAAGGCACCTCGATTTTATAATGGAATTCAAATGAGTGTTCCATATTCATGCCATTGAATATCTTTAAAAAAAAAAAAATTGATGCCCAGACAACTTCCCAGGAATGCACAGGATGAGTCATAGGTATTAGAGGCAATCGTTGATGGAGATATGAACTCTATCAAATAGTCATTTAATGAGACTTCTTACCATTCATAAAATATAGATAGAGGAATTATATCATTTCAAGAGCCTGGCTCCACATGAAATGAGCTTTTCTAAAAGTCAGAGGTCTTAGTCTACATGGTGAGATCAATGCCCATTCACTTGTGTCTTTTTGTGGACTAGTTCAAGACTAACAGACCCAGAGGCGAATTCAGCCTCCAGTCTGTTTTCATTGTCCGCCCACGAGTATGTCATTTAATTTTGCTATACCTCAGTTTCCTTCAGTATAAAATGGATTCAATCAGACTTACTTTGTCTACCTCATAAGATTATTATAAATTTCAAATACAGTCATCCCTTGGTATCAGCAACAGGTTGGTTGCAGGACATCCCCCCCCATACCCAAATCTGAGGGTGCTCAAGGCCCTTATATAAAAGGGCATAGTACTTGCACATTCTTTGTGCATGTCTCCAGTACCCTTCAAATCATTTCTAGATGAGTTATAATAACACGTACAATGTAAATGCTGTGTAACTAGAGGCCAACACCCCACAAATTCAAGCTTTGTCTTCTGGGACTTTCTGGAATTGTTTTTCCAACTATTTTCCATCTGATGTTGGTTGAATCCGCAGAGGTGGAACCCAAAGATTGTATAATAAGTAAAGGCATTTTATAAACATGAGGAAGGATCATAGTTTCAACAGGACAGGATACCAGATAAGGAATTAAAATCAACATAAAATGGCTAAACATTTCCCTCTTCTTTCTTGCTAAAAAACAAAACAAAACAGATACTTAACTAACCACCTAGAAATCCACTTGTAATCTTTGTTCTTTGTCCATGTATCTTGATGGAAAAGTATACGACACTTATTCCCAGAGCAGAAAGAAGCTTGCTTCTCTCAACCCTGATCATTACGACAGAGTCAGTGTGAAGGATATGAGACAGACATGGCAAAGACTGGCGGGTTCAGAAAGAAACTACTGCGGAAGAGCAGTAAAATGCAAACCGAGTCAGATTCATCCTGTGAAACATGGAAGAGGGGACTTAAGGTTCCTGGGGTGGGACAAGGTGGAGAGGTTCTGGCTGATGTCACAGCAGGAGATGCCATCGACCACGCATGAAACCCATGACCTCCTCTGAGACCCACTCTCCATTTCTTTCTCTTGCTTCTAGGAATTTAATTCAGGTAACATGAGACGTAACCATTCAAGAAGTCTCACCTTCCAGGGCCACTTTCGTGATCGTATAGAAATGCTGCTCTCGGCACAGACTTTCGTGGGACAGGTATTGGTGAGTACGTTCCCAGTGGCCACTTGCTAAAAGACTTTAGCCACGACTGTGATGCATGGTCCACGCAAAGGCGTCTGCTGTTCCCTGGTAGCCTTTCCCAAAACATCACTACCTCCTAACGGCTGTCTCCCTACGTCTACGCTCTCCAACTTACGATTCTGCTTGCTTTTCCCTTTGGAGTGAAGAGAATCACTTGGCATTGTATTTTCTATTTATTGTCAGTCTATCCCCCAGAAGAAAAACTTGATTAGGGCAAAGATGGTGTGCATTCTGTTCTCCTTGCACGTAGATGGTTTGTTCTCTTTGTAATGTAGATGGATGCCGGGCATATAGCTGACGCTCAAATAATGTTGGTTTGTAGTGGATTCTCTGCTCTGTAAGGGACAGGTATTTCCCCCTCCTTTGATGCTAATAGCTTCCTTTCTTCAGTGTTGACATATATATACACTACCATATGTAACACATAGCTAGTGGGGAAGCTGCTGTCTAGCACAAAGGGTGCTCTGTGATGACCAGGACGGTGGGATGGAGGGGTGGCTGGGAGGGAGGCTGAAGAGGGAGGGGATGTATGTACGCTTATAGCTGATTAATGTTGTTGTACAGCAGAAACCAACACAACATTGTATAGCTATTATCGTCCAATTAAAAATAAATTTTAAAAAGCTAGTCTTTTTTTGCCTCTGACTATTTATCATTTACTTCTTGTTTTCATCCAGGTAAACTCTGATGCATTAAATTCAATCCAGGCATCATCTCATCAGGGAAATTTTACCTTATCTCCCTAGCTCTCTTGGTAAAGACTCTGCCTGCAGTGCAGGAGACCTGGGTTCAATCCCTGGGTCAGGAAAATCCCCTGGAGAAGGAAATGGCAACCCACTCCAGTATTCTTGCCTGGAAAATCCTATGGACAGAGGAGCTTGGTGGCTACAGTCCAGGAGTCGCAAAGAGTCAGACATGACTAAGTGACTAAATTGCAACCACCGTATTAAGCTAAGAGTCCCCATCTCTAGGTTTCTATCATTTCTACTGTTCTTAAAATTATCTGTGCGTAAGCCTGTCTCCCCCCACTGCTCCATGGGCTCCTTGAGAGAAAAAGACCATATTGCGGGGGGAAAGTTTATACCCCATTGTCTAGAAATAAAAGACGCCCTGTAAATGAATATCACCCTGATCATCATTTCAGTAGTATTGTTTGATGTGAAACATTCAAAATCAGAATCTGTAACGTGAGGGTGTGCTGCCATCGCGTGGTAACACGGTGGAAGGAGCTGTGTGGGAACCAACGACGACCGTCTTTTGTGATTCATACATCGTTCTTTTCTAGCAAACTCAATGTTACTTAATTCAGATCTAACTAGCTTTTAAAACTTAAAGTACACAAGTAAAATTGTGTCGATGAACTCTGCAGTGAATACTGAATCATCTGAGAATGTGCCTCTCTCTTATTTTTTTTCTCCTAGAGTTTTGGTCTCTTTTTTGAAATCCTTATCCCCAAGACCTGTTAGAGAAGGATTTTCTGGTTCTTTTTTAAACTTTTATCAGGGATTTGTTGGTTAGGCTCTTGTCAAGTGTTCAAATCATGTCAGATTATATGTGGACAATGTTGGGACTAAAGTAGTCAAGGTGACTGGCATGAGGCAAAAGAGAACTTAACACCGTCTACCGTATAAGCACTGCATATAGAGAGTGGGTGGGAAGGAATAAGTGTTGAGTACATGCCAATATATATTATTTAATGGTGGGAAAATTGTTCTTTTGATCTGACAGTTTATGATTAAATAGTTGGAACAATAGAAAGCAGAATAGTCTGGCACTGAAAGACAGAATTGAGAGTCTCTGTGAGGGTTCCAAGCAAGTGTGTATGAAAGGATGGGGTGGGGGGGGGGGGATGGCTCCTTCCTTCCACCCATCCTTCCTTCGTAATTTCCTTTCTTCCGTCTTTCCACAAATATTTGTTGTTTGCAACTACATGCAAAGCATATATTCTCGACATGGTGAAAAATGCAGGCAAGAGTCTTACACTGTGGGACTGAATCCTCGTGGAGGTAGAAGTGATAAATATGTACATAAACAGAAGGGATAAATACAGATGGTTATCAGTAAAAGAATGATGAGGGGTATGTTTGAGAATTTTGGTGCTTTTGGAGTTAGACCACATTAGATGCAGTAATCTGAGAGGAAATCTCTAAAAAGGTAAGATTTGAGCTGAGACCTGAAGAATCAGAAGAATAAAGAGATTAAAGAGCGGAAGGAACAAGTTTCCTGTTTGAGAGAAGAGACTTGTGGAAGGAGGGGTTCAAATTACTGCAAACGCCAAATGAGGTTCCTGTGTCAGAGGCCAGGAGGTAGGAGAACAGTGCGGTCTGAGTAGAGATGGGAGGGCCCTGCAATGCTTAGGTTGCTCAAATGGGAGGATTTATTCTGATGCAACAGGGAGTCATTGAGGAGTTTTTAAGAAGCATGGGTTGACACAGTATAATTATGTTTTTTTTTTTAATTAATTTTTTTAATTTAATTTTAAAATCTTTAATTCTTACATGTGTTCCCAAACATGAAACCCCCTCCCACCTCCCTCCCCATAACATCTCTGTGGGTCTTTGAAAGGATAAATAAAATTGACAAACCACTAGCCAGACTCATCAAGAAGCAAAGAGAGAAAAATCAAATCAATAAAATTAGAAATGAAAATGGAGAGATCACAACAGACAACACAGAAATCCAAAGGATCATAAGAGACTACTATCAGCAGTTGTATGCCAATAAAATGGACAACGTGGAAGAAATGGACAAATTCTTAGAAAAGTACAATTTTCCAAAACTGAACCAGGAAGAAATAGAAAATCTTAACAGACCCATCACAAGCACGGAAATTGAAACTGTAATCAGAAATCTTCCAGCAAACAAAAGCCCAGGTCCAGACAGCTTCACAGCTGAATTCTACCAAAAATTTCGAGAAGAGCTAACACCTATCCTACTCAAACTCTTCCAGAAAATTGCAGAGGAAGGTAAACTTCCAAACTCATTCTATGAGGCCACCATCACCCTAATACCAAAACCTGACAAAGATGTCACAAAAAAAGAAAACTACAGGCCAATATCACTGATGAACATAGATGCAAAAATCCTCAACAAAATTCTAGCAATCAGAATCCAACAACACATTAAAAAGATCATACACCATGACCAAGTGGGCTTTATCCCAGGGATGCAAGGATTCTTCAATATCCGCAAATCAATCAATGTAATTTACCACATTAACAAATTGAAAAATAAAAACCATATGATTATCTCAATAGATGCAGAGAAGGCCTTTGACAAAATTCAACATCCATTTATGATAAAAACTCTCCAGAAAGCAGGAATAGAAGGAACATACCTCAACATAATAAAAGCTATATATGACAAACCCACAGCAAACATTATCCTCAATGGTGAAAAATTGAAAGCATTTCCCCTAAAGTCAGGAACAAGACAAGGGTGTCCACTTTCACCGCTACTATTCAACATAGTTCTGGAAATTTTGGCCACAGCAATCAGAGCAGAAAAAGAAATAAAAGGAATCCAAATTGGAAAAGAAGAAGTAAAACTCTCACTGTTTGGAGATGACATGATCCTCTACATGGAAAACCCTAAAGACTCCACCAGAAAATTACTAGAGCTCATCAATGAATATAGTAAAGTTGCAGGATATAAAATCAACACCCAGAAATCCCTTGCATTCCTATACACTAATAATGAGAAAGTAGAAAAAGAAATTAAGGAAACAATTCCATTCACCATTGCAACGAAAAGAATAAAATACTTAGGAATATATCTACCCAAAGAAACTAAAGACCTATATATAGAAAACTATAAAACACTGATGAAGGAAATCAAAGAGGACACTAATGGAGAAATATACCATGTTCATGGGTCAGAAGAATCAATATAGTGAAAATGAGTATACTACCCAAAGCAATTTACAAATTCAATGCAATCCCTATCAAGCTACCAGACATATTTTTCACAGAACTAGAACAAATAATTTCAAGATTTGTATGGAAATACAAAAAACCTCGAATTGCCAAAGCAATCTTGAGAAAGAAGAATGGAACTGGAGGAATCAACTTGCCTGACTTCAGGCTCTACTACAAAGCCACAGTCATCAAAACAGTATGGTACTGGCACAAAGACAGACATATAGATCAATGGAACAAAATAGAAAGCCCAGAGATAAATCCACACACATATGGACACCTTATCTTTGACAAAGGAGGCAAGAATATACAATGGAGTAAAGACAATCTCTTTAACAAGTGGTGCTGGGAAGGTCAACCACTTGTAAAAGAATGAAACTAGATCACTTTCTAACACCACACACAAAAATATAATTATGTTTAGAAATTCAAGAGGCACTAAAGTTTGAAAATAAAGGAATTGTCAAAGGCAAACTAGTTTGTTTCATGATGTATGTGTGTGTGTGTGTCTGTGTTAATTGCTCAGTTGTGTCCAACTCTTTGCAATCCCATGGACTGTAACCAGCTAGGTTTCTCTGTCATATGTGAGAGTGTGTGTGTGTGTCGGTTCAACTCAGTCGCTCAGTCGTGTCTGACTCTTTGGACATGGACTGCAGCATGCCAGGCTTCCCTGTCCACCACCAACTCCCAGAGCCTACTCAAACTCATGGCCATCAAGTCGGTGATTCCATCCAACCATCTCATCCTCTGTCATCCCCTTCTCCTCCCACCTTCAATCTTTCCCAGCATCAGAGTCTTTTCAGATGAATCAGTTCTTCACATCAGGTGGCCAGAGTACTGAATTTTCAGCTTCAGCATCAGTCCTTCCAATGAACATTCAGGACTGATTTCCTTTAGGATGGACTGGGTGGATCTCCTGGCAGTCCAAGGGACTCTCAAGAGTCTTCTCCAACACCACAGTTCAAAAGCATCAATTCTTCAGTGCTCAGCTTTCTTTATAGTCTAACTTTCACATCCATACATGACTACTGGAAAAACCATAGCCTTGACTAGACGGACCTTTGTTGGCAAAGTAATGTTTCTGCTTTTTAATATGCTGTCTAGGTTGGTCATAGCTTATCTTCCAAGGAGCAAGTGTCTTTTAATTTCATGGCTGCAACCACCATCTGCAGTGAATTTGGAGCCCCCCAAAATAAAGATGTAAGTGTGTGTGTGTGTGTGTGTATAGTGTATAATTAATATCACAATTGATATCACTTTTATCCTTCTTTATTTCAATATCTTGTTTTCCTCCGTTTATTTTAATTTCTTCCCCCCACCCCCAGTCAGTTTTAATGAAAATCGTTCTATAGCACATGCTACCCCAGCCATTCAGGGTGAGAATTTTCTAATAAACCTTTTCTGAAACAAAAAACTGCTTCATTTCACACTATCCAAGGGTGTCCAACCCCAAGTTTGGGGATGAGTTGACTGGATGGGCCCTGAGTTTATTGGGAGAAATCCTCAAATCTTGACAGATGGCACCTCACAAAGGGCCAGCACAGTGAGTACTAGCTTCCAAAGAAAGAAGGATTGTTAAGGCAATGCAACGTCCTGTGCCTGACGCACAGTGAGGCCAAACAAACTGAAATGTTGGAGTATGGAGCAGACAAAGGTTTATTGCAGGGCCATGCAAGGAGACCAGTGGTTCGTGCCCTGAAAAGCCCAAACTCCCACTTTCAGCAGAGTATTTTTAAAACCCACTGGCTGATGATGAGATAGCAGGGTGGTGTCATGGGGTTAACATTATCAGTCCTTAGGCTCTGGCCTGGGGCCAGGTGCTCAAGGTCATTAAATAGTTAACATCTTCCATTTGCTGGGGGCTTCCCAGGTAGCTCAGCTAGTAAAGAGTCCGCCTGCAATGCAGGAGACCCCACTTGAATTGCTGGGTTGGGAAGTTCCCCTGAAGAAGGGATAGGCTACCCACTCCAGTATTCTTGCCTGGAGAATCCCCATGGATAGAGGTGCCTGGTGGGCTACAGTCCACGGGGTCGCAAAGAGTCGGACACAGCTGAGTGACTAAGCATATTTGTTGAAGAGGAGGAGGTTTTTTCCATTTGCAAAACAACTCAGGAAATGTGCATCAAATGCTATTATCTAGGTGCTTCAGAGAGGAGCTAAAGCAGGAGACATGGAGGAAAGCCTGCCCCACCCACGTGGCCCCATGGGGCCCTGCGAGGCTGTGGGGTCAAGGAATGATAACCAAGCTGCTCCACCTTGTGAAGCTTGGCCTTGAAAAGGATCATCCTTCAGTTCAGGTCAGTTCAGTTGCTCAGTCGTGTCCAACTCTTTGTGACCTCATGGACTGCTGCCATGGGTGGAGTTCCTCACGCTAGCTCCCTTGTTTGTGGCCTCCCGGCCGTGACAGGCACAGACTGCAGCACGCCAGGCTTCCCTGTCCATCACCAGCTCCCAGAGCCTACTCAAACTCATGGCCATCAAGTCGGTGATGCCACCCAACCATCTCATGCTCTGTCATCCCCTTCTCCTCCCATCTTCAATCTTTCCCAGCATCAGGGTCTTTTCCAATGAGTCAGTTCTTCACATAAGGTGGCCAGAGTATTGAATTTTCAGCTTCAGCATCAGTCCTTCTGATGAACATTCAGGACTGATTTCCTTTAGGATGGACTGGGTGGATCTCCTGGCAGTCCAGGGGACTCTCAACAGTCTTCTCCAAAGCTTTTGAACTTCTCCACAGTTTAAAAGCATCAATTCTTCGGCGCTCAGCTTTCTTTATAGTCCAACTTTCACATCCATACATGACCACTGGAAAAACCATAGCCTTGACTAGATGGACCTTTGTTGGCAAAGTAATGTCTCTGCTTTTTAATATGCTGTCTATGTTGGTCATAGCCTTTCTTCCACAGAGCAAGCGTCTTTTAATTTCATGGCTACAGTCACCATCTGCAGTGATTTTTGAAGCTGAAAAAAGTCTCTCACTGTTTCCATTGTTTTCCCATATATTTGCCATGAAATGGTGGGACCAGATGCCATGATCTTAGTTTTCTGAATGTTGAGCTTTAAGCCAACTTTTTCACTCTCCTCGTTCACTTTCATCAAGAGGCTCTTTAGTTTTTCTTCACCTTCTGCCATAAGGGTGGTGTCATCTGCACATCTGAGGTTATTGATATTTCTCCCTGCAATCTTGATTCCAGCTTGTGCTTCTTCCAGCTCAGCGTTTCTCATGATGTACTTTGCATAGAAGTTAAATAAGCAGGGTGACAATATACAGCCTTGACGTACTCCTTTTCCTATTTGGAACCAGTCTGTTGTTCCATGTCCAGTTCTAACTGTTGCTTCCTGACTTGCATATAGGTTTCTCAAGAGGCAGGTCAGGTGGTCTGGTATTCCCATCTCTTTCAGAATTTTCCACAGTTTCTTGTGATCCACACAGTCAAAAGCTTTGGCATAGTCAGTAAAGCAGAAATAAATGTTTTTCTGGAACTCTCTGCTTTTTTGATGATCCAGTGGATGTTGGCAATTTGATCTCTGGTTCCTCTGCCTTTTCTAAAACCAGCTTGAACATCTGGAAGTTCACAGTTCACGTATTCCACAGTTTGTTTCCTCCTAAATCATCATGGTGGTCAATTTCCTGATCACTGGGCTTATTTTCATCGCTGGAGCAGCTTGGATGAACTTGTTATTCCCATGCTCGCGCTCACATTGTCTCCCCAGTCACCTCTGCCAAGGGCCACCAGTCGTCTTGTCAACCTGGAGATCCCTGAATCGGGAACCTTGGCGGCCTCACCTGGCCAGGCACAGCCTAGAAGCCACAGCGCAGCACTGCGCATGCCCAGCGCGGCCCCACTGGGCCTGCGCGCCTGCACCCTGGCCAGTCATCTGGGCTGAGTGCTTTTCAGCAGGTTATTCAGTTGCGTTTCATTTATAAAAATTTTTTCCTCTGAACACGTCTTTGGTCACATTTCATAGGCCTTTGCAAGTGATGTTCTGGTTTTTAGAAATGCCTGATTCGTCTTTAAGTTGTTTAAGTTTTAATTTTGATTTACTGTTGGATTCGTAATCTATCGAGGCGTGCATGCTTTTGTTTCCTTGGGAATGGAAGACTCTCTTTTCTATTTTGGTGAAATTGATGGACCAAGAATATCACTGCCTTTATGATCTCTAGTTGATGAAATTTATGGGGAAATTCTTTGTTACCTAGTACATGGTCAATTTTTATTACTGTGTAATGAACTTTAGATTGGAGAAGGAAATGGCAACCCACTCCAGTGTTTTTGCCTGGAGAATCTCAGGGAGGGGGGAGCCTGGTGGGCTGCCGTCTGTGGGGTCGCACAGAGTCGGACACGACTGACGCGACTTAGCAGCAGCAGCAACAATGGACTTTTGAGAGAATGTGTATGGTTTGACATAAAGGCACTATAATGATGTTATATGTATTTTCCTACCCTTAATTAATTGCTGACTGCTTGGAAAGGGCGTGTCCAAATTTTTCATTCATGATTTTATAGTTTTATCAAATATCTTGCATTTCTATCAGATGTAGAGTTAGATATTTTATATAGCATCAATTGATGCATAGTTACCTATTGTATCTCCGTGGTCGATAGTGCGTTTTACTAATATGAAATATTCATTTTTGTCACATTGACTAGGTGTTTTTTGTCACATTGAGTCGGGGTTTTTTGTAGATTTTTTTACCCCTGGGATATTTTAGGATTAATATTAGCATGTAACATTGCTTTCTTTTTATTCATACTTGACTGAGATGTCTTTGCCCAGCTTCTTTCAGTCTTGATTTCTTATTTCCTCTTATGTGTCTCTTTAAATACCATGTAGCTGGATTTTTGTGTTTATTGATTTAAGAATACATTTATTTGTTAATTTACCAGGAGAATTTAATTATTTTCCTTTATGGTGATCTGTTTCATTGGTCTTTATAATATTTAGAGATTGAATTTACTGCATAATAAGCTATCTAAATATCTGTGGCTTAAGCAAACAAACGGGAGGTCTGTTAGTAAGGAAAGGGAGAGTGGGTATTGGATAAACAACTAGGACCTTTGTAACATATTTGTTCCTTATTGGGGAGGCAAAATGACATGGTGATTGAGAATTTTGAAAGATGTGAACTTAAAACATTGGCTTCTGCACTTCATCTTGAGCAAATTAATTTTTCCCAAACTGCACTTCTTTCATGTAATGTGAATAACCTTCCTTAAAATGCTGCAGGGAGTATTTTAAACCCTTCATGCAGTTCAGTTCAGTTGCTCAGTCTTGTCTGACTCTTTGCAACCCCATGGACTGCAGCACACCAGGCTTCCCTGTCCAGCACCAACTCCCGGAGTTTATCCAAACTCATTTCCATTGAGTTGGTGATATCATCCAACCATTTTATCCTCCTGCCTTTGATCTTTCCCAGCATCAAGGTCGTAGGTGTACTAAATACTGACAATTGGCTGATATCTACATTCCTTATTTGTTGAGGTGAGTGAAAGTTGCTCAGTCATATCCAATTCTGCGACCCCATGGACTATACAGTCCATGGAATTCTCTAGGCCAGAATGCTGGAGTTAGGTAGCCTATCCCTTCTCCAGTGGATGTTAGTGACCCAGGAATCAAACTGGGGTCTCCTGCACTGCAGGTGGATTCTTTACCAACTGGTCCTTATTTGTTGTTTTTTATTCATTTTATTTCTTTTGCATTTTGGGGGTAATATAAATGGCATTTATTTTAAAAGTCAAAGTTTTCCAAAACTTAATTAGAAGAGTAGTACTGTTTTTATAATTTTGCAAATGTCTTTTCTGTCTGGTCTAGTTCAAGACAGCTAGAATCTTAAATTTGTTTCTAGAGGCAGTATGTTGTTTTGAAACATACCAAGAAAACCCAGCTTCATGTAGGTCTGTAGTTAGAAAATAAAGGACCTCACAGATTTCCCTTTTGAAGGCTTTGGGATTCCTGGGGCAGAGTCCTCAGATCACACTCTGATAGTATGTGGCAGGGAGGTGCAGTGCTGTTTTGGACTAGAGAGGGCAGAGATCTTTACCTAGCTCTGGGCTCAGCCTCTGCCACCTTCCCCCAGAGGCCTGTGTTTGTGTGGCAGCATTAGCTTCTGGCCTGTGAGCTCTGAATCTATCAGCCCACAGCATCAAGGGAGCCATTGGCGCCTCTCCACCCTCCCAGGTGAAGTGACTTAGACTGCAGTGTTGCAACTGGCTTGGCCACGTTGTAAGCGGCCATGGAACAGCAAACAGACCCACTATTAGTATTCCCATGACAGATTTCTGGATTTCGGCTCTCTTTTCTGCTTATCTGTTTTGGATGTGGTTGTTGGTATAAACCCCCCTCAGTGTTAGTGACAAGCCTCTAACAGTTGGGCTGAATTAATTGTGGTTAAGTCAATACACAAGTGGCCTCGTGAGTGCTGAAATTGTTGTTGCTTCGTCAGTAAGTTGTGTCCAGCTCTTTTGCAACTCCGTGAACTGTAGCCCACCAGGCTCTTCTGTCCATGGGATTTCCCCGGCAAGAACATTGGAGTGGGTTGCCATTTCCTTCTTTGTCTTTTGCATCTTTTGACTTGGGTTTTTCCATTTTTAATAGAATATCATAAGCATTTCAGGAAATGAAGTTCAGAACAAACTCCCCACCTATATCTCTCTCTAGTCATACCTCTGCCTGTTTTCTAGCTGTATACTGCTCTCCCATGAGACTATTGGCACATTTTTCCTCCACACCACCCCTCTTTTTTTCCTGAAATTGTTGAAATAATCTGAACATTCAGTTCCAGATTGCCACTGTTTTTAGGGGTTTTGTTTTGTTTGGGGCTTTTAGCATTGTACAACTGGTTAGATTTCTTTCTTAATATTTTCTTTAGAGTTAAAAATTCCATTAATTTTACCTGTTTTATTAGGCATCACTTTTCTTATGTAACTTATTTTAACTTTCTATTTTTTTTTTCTTGAGTACTTGCCATATTCATTTGTGAGGGAAATTGTAGGTGTGTACTTTCTGAATTCTTGGATGTCCAAAAATTCTTTTTTGTTGCTCTCAGAAGTAAACTGTAATTTGGTTGGGTTTAGAATTCTTGGCTTATAATCTTTTTTCCTAAAATCTCTGAAAGTGCTGTTTCAAAGTGTTCTGGCTCCTTAAGGGTACTTGCTAGATACTATGTCCTTGTTTCTGGTCTCTGAATCCCCTCTCTCTCCTCTGCTTTGCTATGTGAGGCTAGTGCTCAGCAGCCACAGGTCGCTTGTCACCCTTGTGCTCTAGAGTGGGGGGAGGAACCCCTCCTTCTGTGTTTTGCGTCTGTTTTTTTCAGCCTCACTTCATCAGTTTTCTCACTCCAGCAGCCATGTTTGGTTTCCATTCCCAGTTTTTGCCAATGGTGCTGGAACCAAAGCTAACTAGCCAATCCAGGACGCCTCCGCCCAAGTCTGAAGCCCATCTCCAAAGGGCACCTCTTTTAAGATGCTCAATATTGAGAATCCTGACCTTTCTTTGTTGATCTCCTAGTACCTGGGGGTACAGCTTCTTGCAGTTACTGCCTGTGTTACCCCATGTTCCTCTGCCTTTCCAATCCTCCAGTACAGTTTCACAGATTTTTAGAATCTCACCAGGAACACTAATGGGAATTCTGAAATGTTTGATTATATATTCTGTGAGGCTTCCCTGTTGGCTCAGAGGTTAAAAGCGTCTGCCTGCCATGCGGGAGACCTGGGTTCAATCCCTGGGTTGGGAAGATCCCCTGGAGAAGAAAATAGCGACCCACTCCAGTACTCTTGCCTGGAGAGTCCCATGGATGAAGGAGCCTGGTGGGATACAGTCCACAGGGTCCCAAAGAGTCGGACACGACTGAGCGACTTCACTTTGACTCTTTCACCGGAAGTTATTTCATCTGCTTTGTCGGCCTGATCCTCCTGTTTTCTCATCCTTTCTGTGTAATTGTCAGTTTTCTGTTGTCTGCTCACTGTTGCAAAGGAAGATCTAGGGTTTGCGTAGCGCCCCTTGTCAACTGCGCTGGCGGCTGTTTGTATTCTGAAGACACCCATAACCATCCACCAGCTGAACAGGGGTTTTAAGTCCCACTGGGGCTTCCCGGGTGGTTCAGTGGTAAAGAATCTACCTGCCAGTGCAAGAGATGCAGGAGACATGGGTTCGATCCCTGGGTTGGGAAGATCCCTTGGAGAAGGAAATGGCAACCCTCTCCAGTATTCTTGCCTGAAAAACCCCATGGACAGAGGAGCCTGGTGGGCTACAGTCCTTGGGGTCTCAGAGAGTTGGACTGAGCATGCACACACCAGGTAGAAATCAAAGCCCAGATGGAGGGCTTCTACCTCTCCCAGCCAGCCAGCACTTCCAGACTTTGTTCCTTCAACCCAAGGGAAATTCCTAAGTCTTCTCAGAATATCTCCCATTTTTACCTGAACAGCCTTCACAAACTATTAGCTCCCAGAGCCTTATTCTGGTTTGGGACACATTTTCTTGTTTGTTACACATAATTTCTGGACCATCTTTTTTACATTTTTGCATTTACATACTTTTTACATTTTACATCCTTTTTACATGAAGTTGATGTTCTTCTTGCATAAAGCTAAAATTTCCCTCTTTTATTTATATTTTTGTTCATTTCTATGTCGTGGATTGCTGCAAATATATGGCCTTGCCACCATATTTCTGGAGATTTGTCAATACATGATTTACACATGAATAATCACTTATGGAATCTAGCCTTGGAGATTATATGTATTTACATGTAATTATATGTATGTATTTATATGTAATTATATGTATGTATTTATATGTAATTATATGTACAAGAAGAAAAAATATTTCATGAAAACTGTTAATAATGATTCATCTGCTGATATATGTATATTTTATATATATTCACCCCCAACATTTTTTCCTGAGCTTCAGACTACATTTGTAACCGAATATCTCCATGAGATGCACTAATGTAGTGATGTCTCCATCGATTCATGATTCAGATGTTAAAACAGAACTGACAGTAAGAGTTGAGACCCCAAGAAAAATAGATGTCAGTAACTCCCAGTAAGCTACAGCTTCTGCCACTTACAAAGCAGTTGAAAGAAAACCATTTGAAAGTCTTAGCATCTTGACCAATCCCATGTAAATCAGGGTAAACTGGAAATTGGAGGGAGCTCTTATTGTGGCGGGGTAGTGGTGGGGAGGCATGGGGCTTTCCTGTCCTGGCAAGTGAGAGACCACTTAGAAAGATCAGATTGCATTTCTTAGAACTTTGGGGACACACAAGCTGATGCCTGGTTCGTTGGTGAAGAGAGATGGCCACCCTGAAGATAATCTGTTCTTCTAGTGTTTCTTGGGGCAAAGGGTGCTCGAGCTGGTCCATGGGCCAGACATGGGTCACGGGGGAGACCCTTCTCGAACCTGTCCAAGTAGGCATCTGGAGGGAGGAGTCCCAGCAGAAAACAGGAGTAGGAGGTGTGAGCAGCCAGCGAGAGAAGATGCTTCCACTCAGCTCAGGAGAACCGCAGTGGGGACACTTAGCTATTAAATATTATCTACACGCCGCCAGTCTGCCCTCTCCCCTTGCACTTCTGATGTTTTCATTTGCTCTCCTTTCTTTTCTTAGCACACATCTTCTCACATATCACCTAAGGTACGTGTTAATTACTTCATTGTCCAGACCCTGAGCTCCACAGGGCAGGGATCTTTGAGTATATTTTGACGGATATATCCCAATCCCCAGAATGATTCTTGGGGCATGAGAGGTACGAAACAAATAGCTTTTGAATAGGAATAGAAATTAAATTGGGATCTCTACAGAGCAGTGAATCAACCCAGGAAAGCAAACTAACACCTCCCTTGCCTGGAGAGCCCAAGGGTGAGAGCCTAGAGATCTAACACCAGCCAGGTCCAACATTTCTGGCTATTACCTGACCTACCTCCCTTTCGATTCACTCCCTGACACTGACCTATGAATCTCAAGTCTCTAGAGGCCAGAGGCAGCCTAGTCACTAGGCCAGTAGGACTAAAAAATAAAAAAGGTTAACAGAGAAAAGACACTGACCACTTTTCAAATACAGGTAGCCTGTCCAAGGGGCACCTGAGTTGGAGGGGAGTGAAGCTTTAATTGTAAATAAAATTCTGAGTTTTACATTGGACTGAACATATTTCTTTTTAATGTTTGGAAACTAGAACTAACTGGTTATGTACAGTTGACCTGAAAAATCACAGAGGCTGCAAAAGATTTCATCCAAATGCACTGAAGATTCTAAATGGGTTGATTTCTCATTGCATTCCACAAATTCTTATTTTACAGACCAGATACATTGACAAGTTCAAGCACTCGTTTTTCTCTTCTGACTTTACAGGACATTCTCTCCTGTCAAGAGTCTGATCGCCCCTTAGAGGGGCAGGTTTGGGACTGTTTCTTCTCCACCATCACCAGCGACTCAAATTCAGAGTCCATATTCCATGGCCCTCATTTTCTAGCGTGTAATAAAGTGAATAACACGTATTAAGCACTTAATAAATGTTTGGTGAATGCCTGAGTGAACGATAGGACTTCCAGAGCTCAGAAAACCTTAGGAGCAGCAGAAAGGACCAATTGTTTATTCTGAAGTGTGTGAAAGTTAAAATTAAGGAAGTTATGGGAGGGTACAGGTTCATTTATTGATTATAGTAAAGGTTCAATCAGCTTTTGTTTAAATTTTTCATTTATTTAATTTTTTTATTGTTGTTAAATTCACATAACATAAAACATATGATCCTAACCATACTCAGCTGTAAAGCTCAGTGGCCCTAAGTATAGTCACATTGTTTAGCAACTCTCACCATCATCTGTCTCCCAAAATTTCACCTTCCTAAACTGAAACTCTGTCCCCATCAAACACTAACTCCCCATCCCTCTCTGCCCACCCCTCTCCCAGCACCTACCAATGTACTTTCTGACTCTTTGAATTCAACTTCTCCAGGCATCTCATACAGGTGGACTCAAACAGCATTTGTTGGAACCAATCCATTTTTCTTGAATGAACAAATGAATGTTTGAAAAAATGGCCACAGATATATAGGGAACCTGCATCTGGTGGCTCAGACGGTAAAGCGTCTGTCTACAATGCGGGAGACCCGGGTTCGCTCCCTGGGTCGAGAAGTTCCCTGGAGAAGGAAAAGGCAACCCACTCCAGTACTCTTGCTTAGAAAATCCCATGGACAGAGGAGCCTGGTGTGCATGGGGTCACAAAGAGTCGGACACGACTGAGCGACTTCACTATATAGGGAAGGGAAAAAGGGAAAACACAATTTTGGTGGTATGTTTATTCATCTATGTTCATGTTAACAAAATGGATCTGTACATTTCTCTCTCTCTCTTTTTTTTTTCCCAGGTTATCCTTGTCTTTGTCCTAAGCATCGGGTCTCTTATAATCTATTTCATCAACTCTACTGAGTGAGTAAATTTCCCCAGTCAGTCTTGTCTGCTTATATCAGTAGGCTGCCAGCTAATTTGGAATTTTCTCTCAGGAATAATGTTTAATATACTTTCACAGATACTCGCACACAGAAGCTCATAAAAAAGGATAAGTGTTTCGTTTCCCCCAGAAAGTACTAAACCCAGCTACACACACACACACACACACACACACACACACACACACACACACACAAATGTGTGCATTTCCTCTGTATCCTGTCGTTCTGCACTGCTAGGAGCTGGGGTGCTATGCATAAGACTGCTTTAGTTTCTGGGACTACAAACCTCTAGCTGTTACCCCTCCTTTGGACCCTCTATGTGGGCCACACAGCCTTTGGGCTCCTTAGGTGTTGAAGCAGAAGTTCGGTAGGCATTTCAGGGTTTCTCATAGATTTCAGACAAGTCTGGATGGTCTTGAGAAAGGAAAATGCTAGACCTCATCAGGAACATAGGAGCCCATATCCTGTGTTCTTCCCTGCAGGCATTCCTCTCACTTCTGCCACAGTCAGGACAGCTTCTGGGACACAACCCAACATAGTCTGAACTCCATGCTGATCCTCTGGGAACTATATTGGGTTCCAGCTAAAGTAAAGTGAGATTACAGGACCACATGAGTCAGGCAACTTCAGAGATCTTACAGAAACTAGTCATCTTTGCTTCATAAATTCCTTACTGATCTATTAGGAACGTTTTCTTGGAATTTGGTTCAGATCAGTTCATTTGACCTGGAGTAGCTCTCTCTGTCAGAAGTATACTGAAGCCGAAATGTCTTGGCTGGGTAGATGGTCTTGCAAACCATAAAAAGCCACATAACCCATGTGCCACTCAATCCCATTGATAAAATGGAAATGCAACCAACAAACTGTATGAAAAGAAGAGCAGGTAATTCTCCTTTCTTTCTCAGCTCCATTGACAGTGCAGTCGTTTTGTTCATGCATACCTGTGCTCCGAAGAGAAAAGTAATTTCCTTGAGATGTGCACATAAGAGTCTGGGTTGACCATTCATGGTAAATAAATAGAAAATTGCCCACCTCTTCTCTTTATTGTGTCCTCTGTAGTCACAGCTTTTAAAGTGTCCATCTTTATAAACTGTCCTTGTTTCTTTTCTAGCCCAGTAAGAAGCTGTTCTTCGTACCACGACAGAACCATCCCGATTGATCTGACCTTCAACGCTTTCTTTAGTTTCTATTTTGGGCTGAGAGTAAGTACCTATACGCATCGAATGTGGGAGTAAACAGAGGAGCTTGATGGGCACGTCCAGAAGAGATCTGTGTGATACAAGGAGATGCCTTCTTCAGACAATCTACCTAGGCTCTCAGGCTTTACAGCCAGAGGGTCTGGGTCCTGAATTGTCAAAAGTTATAATGAGACCCCAAAACTCTCTCCTGCACTTGAGCCTGTAAACCAGGCCAACAATTTCAGCCTAAGTGGAAAGGATTCCTTTAGAGAATATCATCGCCCTGTCACCCTGAATTTTTCTTGTTGGCATCCCACCTGCCACTGAGTAGAAGCAGCTAGTAATCACAAAATAGCAGAACCTGGGTAACAAGCTTCTGAAAATGTCGTCAGCTCCACTGATGGCTTATGTGCCATGTGACTCTATAAAATACTCTGTGCTTTTAATTTTGTTGCATTCCTATATTGAGTAGTTGTCTCATTCCACAAGCAATTTTTGAGGGCCCACCCTAGACCTAGATTTTAGATTTATCTATTCCATGTTTTAGAGAGATGTGTGTGTGTGTGTGTGTGTGTGTGTGTATATATATATATATATGTATGTACACACACACTCTCACATATGTGTATATATACATATATACATGCAAACATGTGTACAAACCACAATAGCCATCACAATCTTATTTTTATAGCAGATCCTCCCTTCTAGAAGTGATTCCTTTCTTAATCTAAATAGGGAAGTCCATAAACACAAGCCTTGGCCGGCTGAACTTGTAGACCTTTTCTATTGAAGACCATACATAAATATACATTATCTGCTGTGTGTGTGTTCAGTCAGTCATGTCTGACTCTTTGCGACCCCATGAATTGTAGCCCACCAGGCTCCACTGTCGGAATTTTCCAGGCAAGAATACTGGAGTGGGTTGCCATTTCCTCCTCCAGGGGATCTTCCTAACCTCAGGATCGAACTTGCATCTCTTGCCTCTTCTGCACTGACAGGCAGATTCTTTACCACTAAGTCAACTATTTAGTTATATAAATACATATGAGTGTATATGCATATATAAATATAAAATGTATGTATGTGATAGAATGAGGTCAGAGCTTCAGTTAATGAATGAAAAGTACCTGAAAAAAGCCACTTTTGTGTTCACGGTAAAATTTTTGAGGGTAACAGAATTTAGGGTCTTGTGCTTTTATTTCATAGTTTCTGGCAGCAGATGACAAGCTCAAATTCTGGTTGGAGATGAATTCGATTGTAGACATCTTTACCATCCCACCCACCTTTATTTCTTATTATTTGAAGAGTAACTGGCTGGGTAAGTGAATTGTGGGAATCAGAAGCAATTTCCAAAAAAAAAAAACCCCTCAACATTCATTCCTAAGTATTCTTTATTTACTTTGAAAGCCTGTGTGTACTCAGTTGCTCAGTCATGTCTGACTCTTTGCGACCATATGGACTGTAGCCCACCAGGCTCCTCTGTCCATGGGATTCTCCAGGCAAGAATACTGGAGTGGGTTGCCATACCCTCCTCCAGGGGCTCTCCCTGCCCCAGGGATCAAATCCTCATCTCTTGCATCTCCTACACTGGCAGGTGGATTCTTTACTACTGTGCCACCTAGGAAGCCCCCATTTTTAAAGCCTAATTGCCATTTAAAAAATTCCTCACCGTGTTTGTATGGTTTTGTAATATATTTTCAGAACCCATTTTTTTAAATCCCAGCCCCTAGTGATGGGCCTGATGTCATCTGATACCTAAGGTTTTTATTGTTTAGGGATTATCCGCTCCTGGAGGGAAAGGACCCCAGCATCCGCACCCACCTCGGCACCTTTGTGCTGGGATCCCACGTGACTGGGAGAAGTGAAAAGCCTCCCAGGTCTAAAACCTATAAATCCTCCTATCCAGACATGCAGTGACCTGTTAGAAATTTTTTAATTTAGTTACTTTGTCTTTAAGGTAGATGTATTGACAGTACATGAGCCTGCTGTGGCCTTTGTCAGTTTTTATGTAATCATATTACTTATTATCTACAAAAATATTCCTTACTGATGCTATTATCAGACCACATAAATGCAAACAGCATGCTAGCCCTGGGGAGCATATCACAGAGATTCTGCCGTCAGGAGTTTAAGTGGTTTACAGACCATTTGCTCTCCATTCTAAAAAAGAGTTAAACAGAGTAAAATGTGAGTTGTGCTTATTACATGCTTTGCAGTAATGATAATTCTCAGCAGCACTTTGAGGTGGGTATCATTATAATTCCCATTTTACAGATGAGGAGCCAGAGGAGCTAAGGGTGTTGCTTTAGATGACAATAGCCATTAAGTGAATCAGGATTTGAACTAGTCCTCATGGTCTTAAACTGATGACATTGTGATATATTTGAGCATTTCAGGGAGAGAGAGAACATGAAGAGTCTTAGGTGTAGGGTAGTTCAGACTGCAGCTTTCTTTTTTGATTGCTTTTAGGTTTAAGGTTCTTACGAGCATTGCGGCTGCTGGAACTCCCTCAAATCTTGCAAATTCTGCAAGCCATCAGCACCAGGTAAATGCCAGCCCTGCCCCAAGTATGCCTTACTCGTTTGGATTAGGAAATTCAAATGGTAACTGCACCTTCAACTCGGCTCATTTCCCATCAGAAACTTCAGCGCCAACATCATGAAATCCCTCACTCCCCAAGGTAGCATTCGCTTACTTTTCTCCCATTGCATTAACCTCACACACTGGCTGCAAGTTTGCAAATCATCTTAAAGAGTTTGCTTCTTCTTTGTTTCTTGGACCTGCAATGTGTCCATTTATTTAGGCTTTAACTCTTCCCCCTCCCCCCAAGTTTTTTTCTTAAGTCAAAGCAATTCAGACACAAAAGACTTTAAAATAATGACTGTTATAAGAGACAAAGATTACATAATGATCAAAGAGACACAGACTAGATAATGATCAAAGGTTCAGTCCAAGAAGATATGAGTTGTACACAGGTATGTACTCAACATAGGAGCACATCAATACTTAAGGCAAATGCTAACAGCCATAAAAGGGGAAATCAGCAGTAACACAATAATAGTGGGGAACTTTAACACCCCATTTATGCCAATGGACAGATCATCTAGATGGAAAGTTAATAAGAAAACACAAGCCTTGATTGATGCATTAGACCAGATAGACTTAATATTTATAGGGCATTCCATCTCAAAGCAGCAGAATACACTTTCTTCTCAAGTGCACACAGAACATTCTCCAGGGTAGATCACATCTTGGGTTACAAATCAAGCCTCAGTAAATTTAAGAAAATTGAAATCATATCCGGCATTTTTTCTGACCACAATGCTATGAGATTAGAAGTCAATTACAGGGGGAAAAAAAAAAACTATAAAAACCACAAACACATGAAGACTAAACAATATTTTACTAAATAAATAAGCAGTGGATCACCAAAGAAATCAGCCACTTTAATTCTACACATTCATTGTCATGAAACACACCACAGCTTTCTAGGAATGTAAGATAGTTTCTCCAAGCCTGAGAGCTGCCCATTAACAGCAATGAACTCATTCTTAGAGAAATAGAACCATTTAAATGTCTCCACAAAATTAAAATTACAGTTAAAAAAAAAAAAGAATCCAAGTATTGGGTTGGCCAAAAAGTTCATTTGGGTCTTTCTGTACCATCTTATAGAAAATTTCAAACAAACCTTTTGGCCAACCCAGAACCTTCAAGTGCCAGTCCTGTTAAAGCTGTAAGCATTTTGGTCTAACATTACGTACACACCATCTCCATGACCCTGCATTCTCACTAGAAGCATCATCAACTAGTTCTGGCCAGCTGGGTCTCCCTGCTAAGAGTTGATGCTTTATGGAGAAAGGGCTGTTTCTGTGGGACAGGCAGCCTTGCTGAGATCCCCAGAGATTTCAGCTAAACTCAGAGGCTTTCCTTAGGAGACAGGAGCTTGTTTGATCTTCTTCCTCCAAGGATCCTCTCGTGAGTTTAGCGATATGGAACTTCATTTCTGTAATCAACTTCCATTTCTTCATTTAATCCATTTCTTCATTAATCCATTTCTTCATTTCTGTGATCCACTCAAAATTTCATTTTGCAGGTCCGCTCTCTGGCTCCTTGGGCCTCTGCCTTTGGTCAATATAATATCAGGCTAGGGATCATCCCCCAGAATCAATCAAGGGTTGTGAATAAGAGTGTGTCACGGGGCTGTGCTTCTCCAGCTGTAAGGTGTATATGTGTAAGGAGAGGGGATCCAGGAATATTGCAGAGCAGAGATCAAGGCAGGGCCTGGGGCTCTGCATTTCCAGGATGCTCCCAGGGAAGGTGTATCATTGCTCCTGGTCCAGAACCAAGCTCTGAGGAGCAGCAGTTCAGAGGATGAGGTATTCGTATTGTTCTGGAGCCTGTCAGAGCCCAGCAACACTGTCTTTCTTCCCCTAGCAATTCAGTGAAGTTTTGCAAGCTATTATCCATCGTTCTGAGCACCTGGTTCACGGCTGCAGGATTCATTCACCTGGTGAGCCTCTCATCCAACCCCCTGATGTGGCTGGTGAGCATGCGTGTCTTTTCTGTGAAGAATGGAGGCAAACCTCCCGAGCTCCTGTCTCCATCATTGTGATCAGTGTGAGGTCTGTCTTTTTACCTCCTTTGGGTGGGTTTTCTCCACCCCGTATTTCTCACAAGCATGTATCTCCTACACTCACAGTATCGATGCATCTTCTCCAAGCTCTCAAAACCTGCTCTTAGAGAAGGATTTAATAAGCTTATTCATCTAAGGTATAAGCAATAGGTAAAATGTATCACTGTATCATAGGGTTTCCAGCAACTTGAAAAAGAATAAAGGATCAGAGAAATGAAGAAATAAAGACATAATAAATAATATTATAAATTATAATGAGTATTATAAATTATAAATCACATATTGTATACTTACATATAATAATATAAATAGTAATGTGTGTTTAGTCCCTCAGTCATTTCCGACTCTTTGTGACCCCGTGGGCTTAACTTTCCCCTATGGAACCAGCCAGGCTCTTCTGTCCATGGGATTCTCCAGGCAAGAATACTGGAGTAGGTTGCCATTTACTCCTCCAATAAGTAGTAATAAATGATATAAATATCATTATAAAAAATAAATAGATAAAGAAATACAGGGTCAGAGAGAATTTCGTATTTAGAAAAGCTGGAGGGTTGTGGGGGGAGCAGTTGCTGAGTTGCAAAGGGGAGTTTGGGGACTTTCTTGGTTCTCCTGGAGTCAATCTGAGTACACAGCTGCCTCCTTTGTCCACAAGAAAGATTAGCTCTCATCTCACGTAATCAGCAACATAATAAATGGATTTCAGCAATAGGAAAGAAACTCCTGGACTTAACTGCTCCAGGAAAGTTGAGGAGAGGTCATTAGAAAATGCTGAAGGTAAAGTGGGCTGCTAAAAGCTTGCAAAGGCCTTTGAGAAAAGCAAAGCAAAACAGAAAACAGAGCAGAAGTCTTTTCCACTTGAGCTCTTCTCTCAAAAATCCATTTCAAAATAACAAGAAAAAGGAAAAAATACGTCAACGAAAAGAAACTTAGCCATGTTCAGTTCATCAAGGAAACTGTCAAACACCAAATGTGTTTGGTGTTTCAAGAAACAAACTACAGTGCACAGAATAGGTAAGCAGGAAATATTTACTTTGTGGGGCTCCCCAGAAGGCGCTAGTGGCAAAGAACCCACCTGCCAGTGCAGGGGATGAGGAGAGGTGGGTTCGATCCCTGGTTCGGGAAGGTCCCCTGGAGAACAAATGGCAACACACTCCAGTATGCTTGTCTGAGAAATCCCACGGACAGAGGAGCCTGGTGGGCTACCGTCCATGGGGTCACAACGAGTTGGGCACAACTGAGCAGATTTATATATTTATATATATCTATATATTTACTTTATAGCAAGGGAGTTATATTCAATATCTTGTAATAACCTATAATAAAAATTTATCAGAAGAAGATCACTGAACCACTGCGATGTACACCTAAAATGAACTCAATATTATAAATCAACTGTACATCAATTAAAGAAGAAAGGGAATATGAAGGCTGCCACACCCTTCCTCCTCTTGCAGGCAGGACACGGTTTCCCTGAGAAATGTCTCAGTAGCAAAGGTAGATTCCTGCATCTAGAAGGTCAGCCCAAGAGCATGGGTCCACCCTGGGAGAAGCAGTCACCAGTCTCCCTGTAGAGACCTGTTGGCCCTCACAGAACAGAGGGCAAGAGGATGCTAAAGGAGAAATGGTAATAGGTGTTTGTTTTTGTTTGTTTTTTCTTTCAGTAGCAATTACCAGGCTGAATGGGGCCTGCAGGCCTGTTTATTGGCCCTAACATGTTTGCATTTTGTGTTTGCTATTTTTGTATTGGTTGCTAACCTTTTCATTTTTTTAATGTATTGATTTAATTGGAGGTTAATTACTTTACACTACTGTAGTGGTTTTTGCCATACACTGACATGAATCAGCCATGGGTGAACATGTGTTCCCCATCCTGAACCCCATTCCCACCTCCCTCCCCATCCCATCCCTCAGGGTCATCCCAGTGCACCAGCCCCGAGCACCCTGTCTCATGCATCAAACCTTGACTGGCGATCTGTTTCACATATGATAATATGCATGTTGCTAACCTTTTTAAAAGGAAGTCACATTAAAAACCCAGATTTCTGGGTTCTTTGCAAAAACACAAGTTTTTGGCAACCTGCTCTCTGAAGGCCACCATGGTCCTAGTTGATTAGCTACAGCCTGTACGTACCACAAAGCTTCCCAGATGATGCTAGTGGTAAAGAACCCACCTGCCAATATAGGAGGCCTAAGAGATGAGGGTTTGATCCCTGGGAAGGTCTCCTGGAGAAGGAAATGGCGATCCACTCCAGTATCCTTGCGAGGAGAGTCCCATGGACAGAAGAGCCTGGGGTCTCAAAGAGTTGGACATGACTGAAAAGGCAGTGCAAATGCCATTGCCTCACTTACTCTTTTTGTTTAATGTAAAAAAAAAAATCTGATAAACTTAGTTTCCTTAAAATGTGAAGACATGCGGAACTAAGATCCTGCGTGTGTGTGGCCAAAAAAAAAAAAAAAAAGGTGGAGACTAATCGGGAAAATCAGAGGAAACATTTATCAGAGTTTCTTTTTTTAATTGAAGTATAGTTTCCATACAATATTATATAATTTACAGGTGTACAATATAGTGATTCACAATTTTTAAAGATTATTTACCATTTACAGTCATATCCAACCCCAGGCTCCTCTGTCCATAGGATTCTCCAGGCAAGAATACTAGAGTGGGTTGCCATTTCCTTCTCCTGAAGATCTTCCCAGGAATCGAACCCATGTCTCTTATATCTCCTGCCTTGGCAGGTGGGTTCTTTACTGCTAGTGCCGCCTGCTAAGCCTTCAGTATAGTGATTCACAATTTTTAAAGATTATGCTCCATTTATGGTTTCTGTAAAGCATTGGCTACATCCCCCATTTTATACAGTGTATCCTTGCAGCTTATTTCAGAGTTACTTTTTAATCACTGAAAATATTTTTCCAGAGAGAGAGGAAAAATAATCTGGAAAGCTTATTTGCTCTTCCTTATACATCAGCATCCATGTGCATAAGCTCCCTGAAATGAAGTGCCTGTGTAACTGTGCATTTCTGCATGATGAGCCTGACCTGTTGTAAAATGAGAATGAATAATAAGTGCTCAGCCTGACAGCCTCCGAGTCCCATGGCTCCATGGTTGGATGAAGTACCCACCGGAAAGGAAAAGAGAGGTTGCCAGCCATTTTCTCCAGAGAGCATCCCTTCGTGGGTTCCAGTTACACGGTTCAAGTTACAGGGTTCAAGCCCCTCAGATCTGAGCAATAATCACAAGGAAGGGAAACATGACTTCACAATCATCACCCACAATCTGCAAAAATTTGGATGGGACACACGACTTCACAATCACTACCCACGATCTGCACACCCTTCACAGCAACCTGGGAATCATGTACTATTTCATTTGGATTGAATTAAGTGAAACAAATCCAGTGTTTTGCTTTTTCTTTATAAACTTTGCCTTGGAGTCAATTTACAGACCTTGCCTGAGTCTTCTTTCTTTGGACAGGTGGAAAACTCCGGTGATCCTTGGCTCAAAGGGAGAAATTCACAGAACATTTCATTCTTTGAGTCCATTTATTTGATCATGGCAACAATGTCGACTGTGGGTTTTGGAGATGTGGTACCCAAGACATCCCTAGGACGGATTTTCATCATAGTCTTCACCTTCGGGAGTTTGGTGAAAAATATTTCCTATATCTTTTGAATATCACTACATTACATATACCCAAAACATTTGGCTAATGGGGAGAAATAAAGTGATGTAGGTTTAAGAGCAAGTGTTGCATTGTTCAGAGCAGGTGTCAAGTGAAAATGAAGAGATAAATGAATCCCATGTTTTTCAGACTGCATCCTCTGGAGCCCAGGACGTAATTGCTTGATTGCCAGGGTTGAAGGTAGTAGACAAAGGAGAGCAGACCTCCCTAATTAGCCTCTACACTGATCTGAGCAACCGCATCTTCCTTCATCTTTTGCCCGTCAGATTAAAGTCTTTCTTCCAAGGAGGAAGGGGACTTGCTGGGTGTAGTGTTCTTTCCAGCTCAGATGAGTAAGCTCTCTCCACACCAACATTTTACTACAAATAAGGGAACATCTGTGCTTGGTTCAGGAGTGTGTCCAGGACAAAGGAAGCCTCCTTTTTCAGTGACTTTAATTTCAATTCTTTAAAGACCGTCCCAGAGTTCTCCATTCTACCTTTCTTTTTTTACCTTTGAGTATAACCGATTAATGGTGTTGTGACAGTTTTAGGTGGGCCACAGAGGGATTCAGCCATACATATACATGTACCCTTTCTCCCCCAAACTCCACCCCCATCCAGTCCAGTCTACTTTTCTGACATCCCGCTGTCCACGTAATTGTTACATCCCCTCGTTTCTATCATTTCCCCTTAGTGGGGTTCCACTCTGTCCCATGTGCTTTTTTTTTTCCCCCTCAAAGCCCCAAACAGGATCAAATGGAAGAGTCAGAAGGGCCGTTAGAAGTGATGGCAGGACCAAACGGATGGGGAGGTTGTCTTACTGCTTGTCTTTGCTTTCATCTTTTTGAAGGTTGAAATGCATTCTGTTGAATTTTCACCAAATCCAAAGCCTGAAGTAAAGGAAAAAATTTCTTTAAATTTTAAACTGTGTTTTTAAAAGCATGGTTCATAGTCATGTCTTTGTTATAAGAAAGAGTATTTTATGGACCTTCTTTCTCCTTTGTCATCTTGGAATTTTGGAGTATCCTTGGACATAGTGAGACCTAAGGTTTTATTTGCTGATCATTTCTAGGTACTGTTCGCCAACTACGTCCCCGAAATGGTGGAACTTCTAGCCAACAAGAGGAAATATACCAGTTCCTATGAAGTGGTCAAAGGGAAGAAGTAAGTAGCTTTAGGACATAATTTCTGCAGTTTGACATACTCTGCTGATCACTGTCTCTTTTTGAACACTATTGCCTGGCCTAGGTGGATATATGGGCAGGATCCTCACTCACTAAAAGAGGGCTGTGCTAGAGTAGATACCATGAGAAGATGATATTTGCCACTTGATTCATATATCTAGAGACACGTAAGAAAATTAAATCATTTAAACTTATTACAGATATGTTGTCATTCAGTGTCAAATGTTGATTGTGCCAGTATTTGCACATTCCTTATCATGACTGTTCTGTTAGTAACAAAACCATTACTAATGGTTTTATTCATTCTAATCATGTGGTTGACTCGTGACTGATTTTACATAGTGGGTCAAGTTAAAGTCATGATTTGAATTGAAAACAATTAATTCAATTCAGTTGTCTCAGCCCAAACTCCCCTAAAGCTTGTGGGGCTCATGACAGAAAGAGGTTTGCTTAAGTGAGGAGGAATTTCTTTTCTCCACTCCTTCATAGATTACCTGTTCTGTCCACGCCACAGCCATTTGCTACCAGGAGCAAAGTGGAGTCAGAGTTACTTTTACATGATTTCTCTGTGCATGTATGTTTCCTCCATTGCCATCATGGTTTTTCACACCTAAGAAGAAGGTCAAACCAGTCAATCCTAAAGGAAATCAACCTTGAATATTTATTGAAAGGACTGATGCTGAAGCTGAAACTCCAATACTTTGGCTACCTGACGTGAAGTGCTGACTCATTGGAAAAGACCCTGATGCTGGGAAAGATTGAAGGCAGGAAGAGAAGGGGGTGGCAGAGGATGAGATGGTTAGATAGCATCACTGACTGTATGGACATGAGTTTGAGCAAACTCTCGGAGAAAGTGAAGGACAGGGAAGCCTGACATGCTGCAGTCCATGAGGTCATGGAGAGTCGAACATGACTTAGTGACTGAACAAGAGCAAGATAATGAATTGGAAATCTTAAATTTGGAACAATTCTTACCTGCTGTTGAGGAAAGAGGCACAGTGGAGATGAGCTCCTATGGAATGGTGTCTTCACACAGTTGGATAAAAACCAAGATTGACTCAGGAGTAGGGAGAGAAAATAAAAAGCCAAGATGAATGAAAAACAAATATTGAAAACAATGAAATGAACTAAATAAGCCAAAATCTGACCTGGCCCATCTAAAGAAAGGGATAAAACATGCCAAGTCAGTCAGTGAGGTCTGAAAAATTTAAGTTTGAGGCTAAAATTAGACTTTCAGCTTTCTTACGTAACTAATAGGGGTGGAGGGGAATAGCTTCCGTATGTATACTAAGCCTAAGGAAACTGACAGCTCTTTTTCACTGTAAAGGTTACATGAATAGATTTGTGAGCCTCTCTGAGATGTCTCTCCACTGAACTCACTTTTTTTGTGAGCACTGGGTAATTTTAGCGGAGAAGGCGATGGCACCCCACTCCAGCTCTCTTGCTGGGAAAATCCCATGGATGGAGGAGCCTGGTGGGCTGCAGTTCATGGAGTTGCAAAGAGTCGGATATGACTAAGCAACTTCCCTTTCACTTTTCACTTTCATGCATTGGAGAAGGAAATGACAACCCACTCCAGTGCTCTTGCCTGGAGAATCCCAGGGACGGGGGAGCCTGGTGGGCTGCCGTCTATGGGGTCGCACAGAGTCAGACACGACTGAAGCGACTTAGCAGCAGCAGTGGCAGGGTAATTTTAGATACAGAAGATAAACCAAAATAACCTGGATTCTGGTGCTGCTCAACCATAGTATGTGACTGTGGGGAAATCAGTGAGTCTTGCCAATGATCAGTTGTTCGTCAGTGAAAAAAGACTACACTAGGCAATCAGGAGTTGAGTGGAAAATCAAGTGTAATGAACACACGTGCAAGTCCATCATAGGTTGTAAATAAGCAAGAAAAATCTAGCGGTTGCAATAGTTGTCCTCATATGCCTAAAAAGTTAGGTGCAATTCAAAGTGTAGAATCATTCCCTACAGAATCTGAGGCTGCTTTTGTATATTAGAGATATAGTCCTTGGTGTTTTTAAATTTAAAATCTTGGTGGAACATATACCAGCTTTATTTAAAACTAAATTTAAGCAAAGTTCAGTTCAGTTCAATCGCTCAGTCATGTCAGACTCTCTGCAACCCCACGGACCTGTCTATCACCAACTCCTGGAGTTTACTCAAATTCATGTCCATTGAGTCAGTGATGCCATCCAGCCATCTCATCCTCTGTCATCCCCTTCTCCTCCTGCCTTCAATCTTTCCCAGCATCAGGGTCTTTTCCAATGAGTCAGTTCTTCACATCAGGTGGCCAAAGTATTGGAGTTTCAGCTTCAACATCATTCCTTCCAATGAATATTCAGGACTGATTCCTTTAGGATGGACTGGTTGGATCTCCTTGCAGTCCAAGTGACTCTCAAGAGTCTCCCCCAACACCACAGTTCAAAAGCATCGTTTCTTTGGTGCTCAGCTTTGTAGTCCAACTCTCACATCCATACATGACCACTGGAAAAACCATGACTTTGACTAGACAGACCTTTGTTGGCAAAGTAATGTCTCTGCTTTTTGCATGCTGTCTAAGCTAAGAGTCCATCTCTAAATCTAGACTGGAAGATGCTACTGTTCCTGGGATGACCCACCACACCTTGCTGTCACTCTCTAGGTTCATCGTGGTGTGTGGAAACATCACTGTGGACAGTGTGATGGCTTTCCTGAGGAACTTTCTCCGCCACAAAGCAGGGGAGATCAACACTGAGATTGTTTTCCTGGGAGAGTAAGTATATCTGTATGGTCCATGAGCAGGGGATTCTTAAAATATGTACAAATATTTTTAATGGAAGAAAATTGCCCTTCCACCATTGATCTTTAAAAGTAGGAAGTAATTAATCAGCAAAAAGTAAAGACAAAGCAGTTCATGACCAGAATTAACCTATGAAAATATTATTCTGGACTATATCTTGCCGGATTTTTTTCTGTACAGGTTCTAATATTATTTAAGTGATTGAAAAAGACTGATGCTGCAAAAAGCTGAAGGCAAAAGGAGAAGGGAGCACCAGAGGATGAGGTGGTTAGATAGCATCACCAACTCAATGGACATGAATTTGAGCAAACTCCGGGAGAGAGTGGAGGACAGAGGAGCCTGGAGTGGTGCAGTCCGTGGGGTCACACAGAGTCAGAAGTAACTTAGTGACTAAATAACAACAACAATAACATGTATTATTATGTATAACCATAGTTTTGTGCACTAGTCAGGTGCAATTCGTGATTTTTATTCTGTCAGTTCTCAGAATTGCAGATGCAGAGTTCAGCTAGATGCAGAAGGCTTTGTCTGATGAGATGTGTTTGTTCTATGTGGTTTATCTCTTTATGACCAGAGTCCAAGTCAAATACTGTGTGAAACACTGGGAAGTGCCTCTTTAACACAAAAAGAGTCTTAAGTAGGCAAAATGGTTTCTAATTGTTGTGTATTTGCAATTTTGGTTCCTAATGAGGTTGAGCGATTTTTGTTGTTTTGACGATTTGCTGATTTTTTTGGAATTGTCTTCGTTTCTTTTATGTAAGGAGGGTTGTCTGTTACTTTACTGACTTTTAAGCACTTAGTATACTTTTATATTAGCTTCTTTGTGTCCTGTGTTGAACATTTCCCTCCCCTTTTGTCTTCTAATTTTTGTGTGTGCTTCTATCTTAATAAAGAAGCATTCAAGTTACACAGACTCCAATCTAGCAACTCTTTCCCTTTTGACTTCTTGCCTTTCTGATGTTCTTAGATCTGTCTGTTCTAAAATTAAGTTACTATTTCTTAACATTTTTAGGTTTTTATATTGAAATATTTTGTATTTAAGCTCTCTGGAATTGGCTTTGTGTAATGTGTAGGAAGGGCTCAGTGATTAAAAAAAAAAAAAATCTAGCTGCCAATACAGGAAATACAAGTGACATGATTCAATCCCTGGGTTGGAAAGACCCCATGGAGAAGGAAATGGCAACCTGCTCCAGTATTCTTGCCTGGTAAATCTGGGAGGCAGAAGAATCTGGTCTGCTACAGTCCAAGGGGTTGCAAAGATTCAGACACAGCTGAGCACACACACACGTGAATGTGTAGAGAGCTAACTTCTTTATTTTTCTAAATTGTCAATCCATTATCCAGACATCACTCACTAAAGTCAGGCAGCTATGAGATGACATTTTGGTCCTATCCACGATTGCATGTGGGGTCACCTCAGCCTTCTTCATGCCTTTCGTAGTTGAACACTGTACTCTTTATAGTATGACATCTTCAATCAACCATTACCTTGGGCTCTCGGTTACGAGATGACCGTTAAGCCTTCTGAATTCCTTTATGGTGCTGCAGATAGACAGCCAAGAGTTCTGCTTCAGAATCATTGTCATGCCTCTCTTTTCAGTAATTTTGCATTGCTAGGACCCTTTTTTAAAACATAGTGAACAAACAAAAGACCCAAGTGTTAAAACCAGTGATAAAAGGCTAATAATTGTAATCCAGTTGAGACAGAGAGGAAATCATTAAATGTATGGAAAGTTACATCTTTTACCCACTGCTGTATTTTCATAGAATAATGTAGGTTATTGTAGGTACTTGTCAAGATAATGATTGAAATGTCTTAAATGGCACAACCATTGGGAGTGGCTTGTCCAGACTTCTGTCAATTACATCTACATTCTGAAGACTCCCCTTCATAGCTCAGTTGGTAAAGAATCTGCCTGCAATGCGGGAGACCCTGGTTCAGTTCCTGGGTCGGGAAGATCTGCTGGAGAAGGGACAGGCTACCCACTCCAGTATTCTTGGGCTTTTCTTGTGGCTCAGCTGGTAAAGAATCTGCCTACAATGTGGGAGAGCTGGGTTCGATCCCTGAGTTGGGAAGATCCCCTGGAGAAGGGAATGGCTACCCACTCCAGTATTCTGGCAGAGTCAGACATGACTGAGCGACTTTCACTTCACTTTATGAAGACTCCAAAATTGATATCCCCACTGGACATTCTTTGTGGCTTCATAGTCACACAACTAGTGGCTTACTGGATATTTCCATCCCAGTGTTTCAAAGACCCCTCAAACTCAGCATTTTCAAAAGTAAATTCATGATCTCAAGTCCAGTTTTTCCACCTCACAAGGCAAATTAAAAATAAAACAAGAAAGAAAGCAAATAGCATTTATTATCTCAGCAAGTGGCATCTCATCAATACCAGTCCTTAAAACAGAAAACTAAACGTAGTCTTGGACATTCTTAAAACAGAAAACTAAGCATAGTCTTGGACATTCCTTTCTTCCTCAGACCCTGTGTACCTGCCCTAATTCTGTTTCTATCATTTCGTCTGCCCTGAAGGTGAAAGTGCTAGTTAATCAGTCACGTCCAACCCTTCGACCCACCAGGCTCCTCAATCACAGCCCCATTCGAAGTTCCTATCTTGTCTCTCTTGAACTTCTGTAAAGGCTACTTTATTGATCTGTTCTTTTTGCTCAGAAGCTCTCCTACTAGATGTGAATGATTTATTTTCATCCCCCAGCACTCAGAGTCCTTCTCTGGCCAAACTGTCTAAGTTAGCCTGTTGGAATCCTCCTATCTCATCACTCCATTTGTTTGCTTGAAAGTGATTATCACAGACTGTGATTCTGGTCGACTTTCCTTTGATGCCAAAGTTCACATTGCCTTTCCTGACTGTACATTCATACTGCCTCTCTCAGTGAATCCAGGCTGGCCTCTGACTCAACTTGATAAAGAGGATGTAGCAGAGGGAAAACAGTGGTAGGTGTTTTTTTTTTTTTTTTTTAATAACTACCAGAAATACCTCCCAGCTGTTTATACACATTCTCTTCCTCCCATCAAGAATGGAGTCTTCTCTTCTCCTTTCTCTTGATCTGAGCTGGACTTCTGACTCATTTTAACCTGTGAAATATATGTAAATGACCAAGCCAGTTAAAGAGCCAACCCATAAGAAGCCTGGGTGCTTCTGCACTCAGTATTTTGATGCTCTGGAGCACTACGTAAGAAGTTCCGCTGCTCTGAGGGGAATGAGGGCCATCCAGCTGCCAGCTCCTCCAGAAGTCCAGCTGAGGGAATGGACGCGTGTGTGTGTTGTGTGTGTGTGTGGGTGTTTGTGTGTGTGTGTGTATTTATTAGTTGCTCAGTTGTGTCCAACTCTTTGTGACCCCATGGGAATTCTCTGGGCAAGAATCCTGGAGTGGGTTGCCATTCCCTTCTCCAGAGGATCTTCCTGACCCAAGGATCAAACCCAGGTCATCTGCATTACAGGCAGATTCTCTATCATCTGAGCCACAGATTTCAGCTCTAATGGACATGTAAGTGACACTTTTTTTCAGAAATTCTTCCCACTAGGGTTCTCAGCTAAACACAGTCACATACTTGGCTCCAATGAAACCACATGGAGCAGAAGACTTACCCAGCTGAGCTCAGTCAAACATAAATATTGATTTGTTATTCTTTTTATTGAATGCATACATCCTATGCACTTTGCATATGTGCAATTTTTCACAATTAAATGAAAAAGTAAAAACTTCCTAGAACCAAAAAATGATATCAGTTGTAAGATTGGAAAGGTACCGTAATGCTGATCAGGATAAATGAAAACCGTGTACACACAGGCACATCATCATCACATGTAAAATCGTGTACACACAGGCACATCGTCATCACATGTAAAATCATGTACACACAGGCACATCGTCATCACACATAAAATCGTGTACACACAGGCACATTGTCATTACATGTAAAATCATGTACACACAGGCACATTGTCATCACATGTAAAATCATGTACACACAGGCACATCATCATCACACATAAAATCATGTACACACAGGCACATTGTCATTACATGTAAGAGACACCTAATTCAACAATCACTGGGGGGTGGAGCAGATCCATGTAGGAATCCAGAAGACAGTACTGCTCCAGAAGGCAACATATGAACATGCACATCAATACCAAAATGCTGTTGTTCAGTTGTTAAGTCGTGTTCGACTCTTTGCATCCCCACAAACTGCAGCACAGCAGGCTTCCTGTCCTTCACTATCTCCCTGAGTTTGCTCAAACTCATGTCCATGCACTGGTGCTGCTGTCTAACCATCTCACCCTCTGCTGCCCCCATTTCCTTTCGCCTTCAGTCTTCCCCAGCATCAAGGCCTTTTCCAACGAGTCAGCCCTTCACACCAGCTGACCATTATATTGGAACTTCAATGCTTACTACCAAATATTTAACCAACCCCTTACAGTTTTTTCCAGCCTTACTGCTCAGAGATAATTAAGCTCTTTTAGATTTAATATTTCTTTTAAGTTTAAATTTATGTTTTATCACTCTTTGGACTCCTTAGCTGTACACAGTATTTACTCATGACCTGATATTTTTCAGATGAACATTATTCAGTCCTCTACACCGCGTTGTCTCCTTCACTTTGTTCCAACAGAGTTATCTTCTAATTTGTAATTATAGCAGCAATGAGTATATCATTATGGCTAATAAATGTTGGTTTTATGATAACAGTACATTTCCTCAAATTTGTTTTTTTTTTTCAGTATGTAGTGGTCACCTCATTTTCATATGTGTATCATTAAATATTTTCTAATATCTATATCACATGTGTAGCAATAAATATTTTCTAATTTTTTCAAGATTAAATAATCTCATAAGAGTAAAAGTTAAGTGAAAAATTCCCAAGAGTTGTGCATAAGTCATTGGAGCATGGATAATAATTAAGTACCAGGTTTAAAACTCTTTATCCTAAATTATAACTCAGAAAATTACACAGAATTACAGTGTACATTAAAATGAATTATTGTGAAGCAAAATCCATGTAACCATCACCAAAATCAAGATATATTCCATTGCCAGCTTTCCAGCAAAACCCTCCCCAACTGTTGCCCCATCTTTAGCTCCTAGAGGTAATTATGATTTTGACTTGATGCCTTACATTTATTAATTCCTATCTCCTGACAATTTTCCTGTTTTTAAACTCACATAAATGGGATACAGATTGATTTACCTCAATATTGCATTTGTGAGATCCATCCTTGTTGCAGCTGGGTATAGCGGTACCTATTCATTTTCATTGCTGTGCGGTAAAGCATTCCATTATATGAATACACCACAATTTTTCTTAATCCGTTCTACTGTTGGTTGACATTTCTCCTCAATTTCGGCTATTATGAAGAATGTTGCTTTGAAAGTTCTTGTATATGTGCCCTGGTCCCCAGGAGTAAAATTGCAGGGTGCTAAATCTTCCTGTAATAGAACTGTCAGTTGTCCAGAATGTTTTTGCTGTCGTGTCTGCATTTCCACCAGCAGCCCTGAGCGTGTCTGTTGCCCTGTAGCCTTACTACCAGTTAAAGTGTAACTTCCCACCCTACCTGACACTTGGATACATCGTTTGAGCCATTCATTCTTCAGAATAGCCTTTTATAAGACAGTGTCTCATATTGTGGTTTTTCTTTTATTTATTTATTTATTTTAACCATTTATCATTTATCATTATTATTATTATTATTTTGCTTTACAATATTGTATTGGTTTTGGTTTTGCCATACATCAACATGTTGTGGTTTTTCATCTCATTTTTCCAGTTAGTAATGAGGTCAAGAATATATTCAAATGTATAAGCCATTTGTATTCCTTCTTATGAAATGACTGTTATCCTGACCTTTTTTAAAAAAAAATTGGAGTGTAGTTGATTGATAGCATTGTATTAGTTTTTGGTGTACAGCAAGGTGATTCAGTTATATGTATTTTTCCTGTGGTCATGTATGGATGTGAGAGTTGGACTGTGAAGAAGGCTGAGTACCGAAGAATTGATGCTTTTGAACTGTGGTGTTGGAGAAGACTCTTGAGAGTCCCTTGGACTGCAAGGAGATCCAAGCAATCTATTCTGAAGGAGATCAGCCCTGGGATTTCTTTGGAAGCAATGATGCTAAAGCTGAAACTCCAGTACTTTGGCCACCTCATGCGAAGAGTTGACTCATTGGAAAAGACTCTGATGCTGGGAGGGATTGGGGGAAGGAGGAGAAGGGGACGACAGAGGATGAGATGGCTGGATGGCATCACTGACTTGATGGACGCAGGTCTGAGTGAACTCTGGGAGTTGGTGATGGACAGGGAGGCCTGGCGTGCTGTGATTCATGGGGTCACAAAGAGTCGGACATGACTGAGCGACTGAACTGAACTGATACATATTCTTCTTCATACTGGTTTCCATTATGCTTTTTTCCCCCATTTTTATCCTGAATTAAATACAGATCTTTTATTTAAATGTAAAGACATCTTGATTTTGTTCTCATTCTTGAAAGATGATTTTATGGATATAGGGTTCTAAGCCAATATCTTTTGTCCTGAAGAACCATAAAGTATTATTCTGTTGATTTCCTGGTGTTGTTATTGCTGTTAAGAAGTCTGTTCAATGATCTTTAATGAATTATCTTCTTAAAAGATCATAGTGAAAGTGAAAGTTGCTCAGTTGTGACCGACTCTTTGCAACCCCATGGACTATAGCCTGTCAGGCTCCTTGGTCTGTGGAATTCTCCAGGCAAAAATACTGGAATGGGTAGCTTTTCCTTCTCCAGGGGATCTTCCCAACCCAGGGATCAAACCCAGGTCTCCTACACCGCAGGTGCATTCTTTACGATCTGAGCTACCAGTTGGAGTGGGTAGCCTATCCCTTCTCCAGGGGGTATTCCTGATGCAGGGATCAAATCGGGGTCTCCTGCATTGCAGGTAGATTCAAAAAAGATTTATGTAGTACTTAATATGAAAGTATGTTAAACTTTGACTATGATGTGTGTAGATTTGAATTTCTGATAATTTATTGTGCTTGGACATGAGTTTGAGTAAACTTCAGGAGTTGGTGATGGACAGGGAGGCCTGGCATGCTGCAGTCCATGGGGTTGCAAACAGTCAGACACGACTGAGTGACTGAACTGAACTGATTGTGCTTGGTATTCATGAATCTTTCTGAGTCTCTGGATCAGTGTTTTCCACCATTTTTGGAAGATTCTCAATTATTTCTTCAAATATTGCCCTTGTCACTATATTCTTCACCCTCCTTTCCTGGGGATTCAATTATAAGTGTATTAGTCCTTTTTCTTTAGTGTACCAAATATATTTCTTATCTTCTTTTTTATATTTCCCTTCTTTTTTGTATCCCAGTGTTACATTCTGGATAATTTATTCTGACCTACCTTCCAATTTAGTACTTCTCTCTTTGTGTTTAATCTGTTTACAAACACACTCACTGAGTTTTTCATTTCAGTTATCTTATTTTTTAGTTTTCTAGAGTTTATATTTGGTTCTGTTTCAGATATTCTGTTTTTAGATTCTTGTGTTCCCAGGCTTATCATTTGTTTCAATAAAATAAATATAATTATGTTGTAATTTGTGACTGGTAATTCAATGCCTAGAGTCTTTGTTGTTTTTTTTTTTTTTTCCCAGCTGACCTTAACATGGTGATAGCATGTTTCACATGTTTATTTTATTTATTATTGTTCAATCTTATAGGAATATTTTAAATTGATTTTATTGGCATATAGTTGCTTTACAATGCTGTGTTAGTTTCTGCTGCTGCTGCTGCTGCTGCTAAGTCACTTCAGTCGGGTCTGACTCTGCGCGACCCCAGAGACAGTAGCCCACCAGGTTCCCCCTTCCCTGGGATTCTCCAGGCAAGAACACTGGAGTGGGTTGCCATTTCCTTCTCCAACGCATGAAAGTGAAAAGTGAAAGTGAAGTCGCTCAGTCATGTCTGACTCCTAGCGACCCCATGGACTGCAGCCTACCAGGCTCCTCCATCCATGGGATTTGCCAGGCAAGAGGTGTTAGTTTCTAATTTACAGCAAAATGGATCAGCTATATATGTATGTATATCCCTTCCTTTTGGACTTCCTTCCCGTTCAGATCACCACAGTGCATTTAGTAGTAGTGTCCCCTGTGCCATATAGTATGTTCTTATCAGTTACCTATTTTATACATAGTATCAATAGTGTGTATTTGACAATATGTCTTTGGTTTTTATTGTCAGTTATTTGTACTGGATGTTACACACAGGATCTTGTTTTCTTTGTGTGCTTTCTTCTCATAGATTATGTGCTGACTCTCATCTTAAAAATATATATGTAGATAACTTGTGGCCTAGAAACATATTACATTCTTACAGAAAGGATATGTCTTTATTTCTTCCAAGAAAAATGGGGCACTTCTGCCTCAAGACCACATAAACCCAAATTCAAGGCTTGAGGGTTTTGTACCATGCAGGCGACAAACAAAGGATGGAAGTCCATCTGAAAACTAGTGTATCCAGCTTTACACTTCTGTGTCTCCATACTTCAGTTATGCCAGGTTAAAATTCGGAGGAGGTGTCACACTCTTCATTTTGTGCATGAGCAGAGCTGGGGTTTTCTTGGACACTTTGCTCTGTGATACCACCAGCTGACCTTTAGAATGATGATAGCATGTTTCACCTGTTTATTTTACTTATTTATTCTTTTTCAATCTTATAGGAATTTTTAAAATTAATTGTATTGGTGTATAGTTGTTTTACAATGTTGTGTTAGTTTCTACTTTACAGAAAAATGAATCAGCTAAATATGTTAGCTCATTTCGGTCCGTGCTTCTTCTGAACTACTCAGTGCTTTCAGGGGGAAAAAAAAAAAAGAAAAACAAAACCAGACTTAACCTCTAAGACCTTGATTTGTTCTCAGTTTTGGCCTGGTAATTATTCATGGTCTGGTTTTATCTCTTATGATTTATTAGGAGATGTTTCCATATTTCATCTAGTATTTTTATATATCCTTAGTAGAACACTGGCTGAAGTTACCTAATTTACTGTTCCTGGAAACAGAAGTTCCAGCTCTAGTGATATTTAAAATATGGAAATATGCAAAGCTCTCACTTGTCCACATATGTTTTAAGGGAACAAAGGAAGTTTTAGTCAAGAGGATTGATAATTCTCTTTTACTCAGAGAATTTCAAAATATTGCAGTTGGTAGTGGGCCAGATAATAAAAGTGTTATATAGTCTATCGTAAGGATTTGGCTTTAAGGAAGTTGCCTTTTCTCCAAGTCAGTTCTGAATTCTTGGTGATTTTGAGCAGAGGGATGACATGATCAGGTTTAGTTTTCTTTCTCGGTGTTGAGAAATTGGAATTGGATTTATCGTAATTCTTACAACAACCTTAGTAACTGACTTACACATAAGCACATTTTGGTTATTTATTTTTCTGATTAGTTCGTTTTAAAAATGTTTTAAGCCCCAGTTCATGAACTCACCACGCTTCCCAGGTGGCGCTAGTGGTAAAGAACTGCCCTGCCAATGCAGGAGACATAAGAGATGTGGGTTGAAGATCCCATGGAGGAGGGCATGGCAACTCACTCCAGTATTCTTGCCTGGAGAATCCCCATGAATAGAGAGGCCTGGCAGGCTACAGTCCATAGGGTTGCAAAGAGTTGCCACAACTGAAACGACTTAGCCCAGCACAGCATGTATGAAGTCACCATCAAGACAAAATTTAGGACACAATCTATATCTAACTATATGGTCTTTCCCACATTTCATCCTGCTCTCAGTTTTTGTCCATCATTGTTATCATTCTTTATCTCTCCTGTAGTTTTATTACATTTATATATACTCTTTAAAATGTTTAAATATATTTACTTTTGCAGAAGGAGAATCTCACCAATGAAATATTGTAGTACTTAGACTCTCCTTATTTTATATTTCTAAAATACACTCATATTTCAGAGTGTTGCTATAGTTAATTGGTGTTTGGAGAAGGGAATGGCTACCCACTCCAGTATTCTTGCCTGGAGAATTCCATGGACAGAGGAGGAGGAGCCTAGAGGGCTCTAGTCCATAGGGTTGAAAAAAATTGGACATGACTGAGCAACTAACACTTTTACTTTTTTTTTCATTGTTATGTGATTTCATTGACAGAGCGAACTTTATTTATGCACTCTTGGTGTGATTTGAGTTGTTTCTAGATTTTTCTGTTGGAAGTAGTTTTGTTATTAACATGGCCTGTATATGGCTCTTGGTGGACCTGTGCAAGAGTGTCTATGTGTGTGTGGGGAGGAGCAGTGGTGGCTTAATGGAATTAATAAATGTGAATGTTCATTTAAGGAGACAATACCATGTTTTGCCAAGTGTTTACACCATTTTTGAAGCTTATTGGCAATGTGTAAGGGACTTTGTGTATCTAAACATCTGTGCTTTTTTCTAACAGTTGACACGGTCATACTTTTTCATCTTTGCAATGCAATCAGTGTAAAATGGAATCTCATTGTGGTTTTGATTTACATGCCTCTTATCACGAAGAGTGTAGTTTCTCTTCATGTTCATTACCCATATGTATTTCATCTTTCTGTGAAGTGCCTATCCATGCATTTTGCCCATTTTCTTACTGGATTGTTGGTGGGGGTTTTTCTTACTTAATTTCTAGGAGAGCTTAAAATATTCTGATGCTATTTTCATCAGTGATGTGAACTGTAGCTATATTCTTCCAGTTTGTAACTTGTCTTTTCTCAGAGCATTAGATGTCTTTTGATATTCCAAAGGTTTTAATATTATAGTTCATATTTTCAACTATATTTAAAAACTTTTTAGGTTTTGCTTAGAATTTTTCCCTATCCCAGTACCTGTGGCAGATTCATGTTGATGTATGGCAAAACCAATACAATATTGTAAAGTAATTAACCTCCAATTAAAATAAATAAATTTATATTTAAAAAAATAAATAAAAATAAATAAAAGATTTTTTAAATATTTATTTTTATTTATTTATTTGGCTGTACCAGATCTTAGTTTGCAGCATTAGGGGTCTTTTTAGTTGCAGCATGTGAGCTCTTAGTTGCCACATATAGGATCTAGTTCCCTAACCAGGGATTAAACCCAGGCCTCCTGCATCAGGACCTCAGAGTTTTAGCCATTTGACCACCAAGGATGTCCCTTTAAATAAGATAATCAACTGCATTTCCTATAAAGAAGTTTTGATTTTTTTGTTTTAAATTCCTAATTCTACTGGAATTTGGTTTTTGTGTGACATGACACATGAATAAAATTTCATCTTTTTCCATAGACACCAATTTTATCAATTCTAGTTTTTTAATAAATCCTTTTCCCCTCACTGATCTGACATGCTGTCAGTATGAATAGATCTCCTCTGTTTTTGTTTTTTTAAAATCAGTTTATCTGTCACTGCATTAATACTATACTTTTTTAATTTCTAAGGTTCATAATTAATCCTTATATATCTTGGGGCAAGTTTTTCCTCCTTGCTTATCTTTATTCAATAATTGACAAGCTTTTCTTGGCCCTTTATCTTCCATATAATTTTTATAATCATTTTATCATGAACTATGAAAAACTGCAGAAATTGATGAGAATCTCATTGAACTTTTAATTCAAAATTTACTTCTTTGTGTTACAATTTCTAACTCTGACTTCTATTTCTAACTCTAACTCTTAGATAACTTATGGTTATCTATTTATGTAGTTCTCAAGTAGTGTTTCTTAATAATATTGCAAAATCTCCTAGCTTGCTGATGTTTATTATATATTATATAATTTTACATATTTATATTGCAATAAATGTATATGACATGTTTTATAGGTAATTAATATTTTCTGATACTATTGGAAACAGTGTCTTATTAATTGTATTTTCTAGTTGTTTGCTTTTGGTATAAAAAAGCAAATTGACTTTTGTATATTAATCTTCCATTCATCCATATTGCTAAATTAGAACATGTTATCACTTACATCTGAAATCTAAAAAAAAGTCACCCTTCCATAAACAAAGTGGAGAGATGGTTTGCCAAGGGTTGGGAATTGGGAGAAATAGGAAAAGATTTGGTAAAAGGGTACAGACTTTCAGTTTTAAGATGAATAAAGTCTGAGGATCTAACATAAAACATGGTGACCATAGTTGATAAAACTATTATATAACTGAAATTTGCTAAGAGAGTAGAATTTAAAATGTCGTCACCCCCACAAAAGGTAAATGTGTGAGGTGTGATGGATGTGTTAATTAACTCAGTGGGAGGAGTCTTTCACAGTATATACATCTATCAAATCATGTCAAACACTAAAGTGAAAAAGTGAAAGTTGCTCAGTTGTATCTGACTCTTTGCAACCCCACAGACTATACAGTCCATGGAATTCTCCAGGTCAAAATACTGGAGTGGGTACCCTTTCCCATCTTCGGGGGATCTTCCCAACCCAGAGATCGAACTCAGGTCTCCCACATTGCAGGCTGATTCACTAAATATTTTGCAATTTTAATTGTCAATTTAGCCTCAATAAAAATGAAAAATGTTCTAAAGTTGTTTGCAGAATTTATAAATATCAAACTTGATTATCATTTTCCCCTTTGCTCTGTCAATAATTGAGAGAGATGCATTGAGATATTTTATTGCAGTGGCAGATTCATCTATTTGTCTCTCCAGTTTTGTTAAAATGTTTACATATTCAGAAACTATTTTATTTAGTTGTTTTAAAATGCTATGTCTTTTTGAATAATTGAAATATTCTCATTTGATCCTGAACTTCCTTGTTCATAGTAATTCTTTTTGTGTGTGTGTTAATCCAATTTGTACCCTTTCACATCACTATGATTGATGTACCTGAGCTCCAGACCCATTCCTAGAATTAAGCTAATGGTATCAACATCACCTGAGCATGGGGATTAGTAATGGAAGATGTATATTTTCCAAGAGTATTAGGGTTTTTATTAAATGCACTAAATAATATAACAGTCTCTAAACTGAAGCCACTCTTCTTTTTCCATCTTTGGCATGGCATCCTTTGTCCAGGGTCCTTCCTTCGTTGGAATTGGAAACCATATTTAAGTGCCACATGGCCTATACAACCTTCATTTCTGGGTCTGCACTGAAGTGGGAGGATCTGAGGCGAGTTGCGGTAAGGTCTAGTTCTTTTCCTCCTTGTTGTTTCCCTGCTGCTGCTGCTGCTAAGTCGCTGCAGTCGTGTCCGACTCTGTGCGACCCCATAGACGGCAGCCCACCAGACTCCCCCATCCCTGGGATTCTCCAGGCAAGAACACTGGAGTGGGTTGCCATTTCCTTCTCCAATGCATGAAAGTGAAAAGTGAAAGTGAAGTCGCTCAGTTGTGTCCAACTCTTCGCGACCCCATGAGCTGCAGCCTACCAGGCTCCTCCACCCATGGGATTCTCCAGGCAAGAGTACTGGAGTGGGGCACCTAAGCTATAACAATTAAGATGATAGTGTATTGCTTTTCCCAAAAGTATTACTCCAGACTCTTAACTGGGGGAAATATGACCTCTTCAACTTGAAAAACTGATCATAGAGGAAATGTTAGCAATTGGCCTTCAATCCCTGACAAATACCAAGCCAACCTCACTGTTTACATACACTTACATTTTAATGTTTTATTTCACTGAAATCTCTGTTTACAACAGTTTTATTTTATTGTTCTAATAGATCTGGAAAAGTTGTGGATAGCAGAAGTGTGTTAGATCTTTCTATCCAAGTAGGATTCTTACCAGATGACAGATTTCTAGGAGTCTGTCAGCTTTCACCAACTTCTAAACACACTGATATGTCCTTTCATAGAAAGGGCATGAATGAAGACAGCAAAGATCCCATTTAGGCTGAGACTAAGACAGATACAAACCCTCCAGATATCTTTCATTTAAGGCCAAGGCCAGCATCCTTTCATGTTTTAGGTCTCACAGAATCATATATACCAAAAGCTTCAGTTTTTAAAGCAGAGATTTACAGACTCAACACAAAGAAGTGAAGCAAAAACTGACACAGGCAAAATAACCTTTCTCCTTCTTGCAGCTTGGGATAAGAACCTCTTCAGTATTATTATTATTATTATTATTATTTTGCTAAACTGAAAGGCAATTGCTTCAAAGGTCTTATTGCTCATGCAATTGCTTCAAAGGTCTTATTGCTCATCACTGCTCATAAATTGATGTTTTTGGATGATAGGAAAAAATATCATTATGCACTATTCCCATTTTAAAGCAATCTGCATCTGTGTCAGGGACCCTGATCCATCTAAGGTGCCTCTCTCAGGCATCCTTATCACCAGTCCTTCTCGAGTGCACTCTCTCTCTCATTGGAATTCTATGACACAACCATGAGCTGTCAAGGTGGCTCAGTGATAAAGAATCTACCTGCTATGCAGGAGATGTGCGATACGCAGGTTCAGTTCTGGGTTCGGGAAGATCCCTGGATTAGGGATCTTCTACTCCAGGGCCACCTACTCCACTATTCTGGCCTGGGAAGTTCCATGGACAGAGGAGCCTTGAGGGCTACCATCCATGGGGTTGCAAAGAGTCAAGACACAACTGGGTGACTGAGCATGCACCAGGTGGCAGAATCCTAAGAAAACCCCGAATGGGAACAGGCAAGCATTGCCCATGCAATTAACAAGGCAACTGCTGTTTCATCTTGAAGAATAGGTGGACTCTGCAGAAGCATGCCTGATCATAGCCAACCCTCTGTGCAGTGATTCACACGCTGAAGACTCTTCAAACATTATGAGGTAAGAAGCTGGCACTGTGTCTTATATGCTCAGATTCCGGTCTTCATTTTCTCTGCTTTAAAATAAAGCCCAGTACCTAGGACTAAACAGGTGTCATCTATCATAGCACAGTGGATTCATCATATTCCAGGTTTCTGCCTTATTTTTTGCCCCCAGAGACAGCAGATGTATGAAAAAAGGAAGTCAAAATAGAGTTTCCTGTATGTTGATGTGCTTTCTCGCTTACTTTCCTGGCGTTCTATGTGAATAACAGCTGTGTAAATTTAAAAAGCAAACATACAGATAACTGATAAACTATTCAGATAGCGCCTTTCTCACTAACATCACCTCAAAAATAAAGACAGCAAGTGTGATTTGTGAACCTTATTCAGAGACTTTGTTTACTGGGGTTTTTTCTAGGAGTCTTAGTGAAAGGTTGTGTGTGGTTCAGTAGGGTGCACTTTTGACTTTTGGCCATATTTTCAAGATGGCTATGGATAGTGTTACCATCCTGAACTGAACTATCCATGAGCAGGAGCTTAATTTGTGGTAACAGATTTAAATGATCATTGTGATGGCAATGCCATTGTACCTAACCCAGATAACCTGTTGGCCCTCAGAGCAAAATAAATGTATATAGCTGCAGGTGACTCTACAAAAAGCAAGGAACAGCTAAGAAAATTGCCCTATGCAGTAAATATGAGAAGGATCTTAGTTTCTTATTTTGTAAAAGTTGTTTTGAGAAAGTTGTGTTAAACAGTCTATGAGTTACTTCAACGATAGACAGCAATTTGGTCCCTTTTTTTTTTTTAATTAATGTGTTTGAGTTTGAAAGCTACAATGTATCCAAATTCCTCAAGAATTGGTCCCAGATGACCACAATCTCTTAATACCAAGAGGTGACCTTACCATAGATATAATTTGCTAAGTCACTAAAATCATAGTATTCTTCCACATGTATGCTAGTAAAGATCATAACAAAAAACTGTAATATGTGCTTTTCCTATACTTATGCACACATCAGTTTAACTTTGAATTGAATTATATTACAAAGATGTTAGACATGGCACATCACTAATGAGAATATTTGTTGTTTATGTAGGGTGCTCTCTATCAAGAACTATTACCCTAACACCAGGGTCATCATACAGATACTTCAGTCCCATAACAAGGTATTGCAACATTATAGCCTGTTCAGTCTCCTCCTATTTTGGTCTATAGACCTAGATGAACCTTCGCGCCTCCAAGTAATAAATGAACTTACTATTTTCTAGTGGGTCTACACACAAAAGGTTTTTGCCAGTTGTAGGTGAAATTGGGAATCTCATTAAGATTATTAATCACATAAAAATGTCAATTTGGCAAGAGTTATGTTTATATACTTTAAAAGCTGCCTGATGGTCTGGAATCCGGTCATCCTGAATTTAGATGCTGACTCAGATCCTTCCGTTCGGGTCACTGACAGGTCTTGACACAGCCTTAAATACTGAGAGCCACTAAAATAAGTAGGCAGGTTGGACAAAGGTTTGAGAGACAGCCAAGGGCTAGGGCAGGGTTGAACAATGAGATTCGTCTACTGCGCAAGTCCACTCATTCAGGACTAGGAGAGATGGCTGTTTTATCTGATGCACAGAAACCAACACAGAGAGTCAAATAAAAGGAAGAAACAGAGGACTATGTTTCAAAGAAAAGAACAAGATTAAACCTCAGGAAAAAAACTAATGAAAAGAAAAAAAATAAAATAAAAAGAATTTTTTAAAAAAGCTAATGAAAAGGAGAAATAAGGACACGCACAAGACTGAAAATGAGGGGATGTAAAAATATATTACATGCCAATGGGAAACAGAATAAATCTGAAGAAGCTGTACCTGTATCAGACAAGATAGACTTGAAAACAAAGACTCTAATCAGATTAAAAGAAGAGCATTACATATGATAAAGGGGTCAATCCAACAAGAAGATAGAACATTTGTAAATATTTATGACACCAACATAAGAGAACCTAAATTTATGAAGCAAATGTGAAGAAATCTAAAGGGAGGGACAGACAGCAATACTTTGTTTTGTTGAAGTACAGTTGATGTAAAATGTCATATTGGTTTCAGGTGTACAATATTCAATATTTGTATATGTTGTGAAATGATGTAGTAATTCAGTATTTTTATAGATTATACTCCATTTAAAGTTATTTCAGAATAATGGCTATATTTCACTCTGCCGTACAGCATATCTTTGTTGCTTATCTACTTTATACGTAGCAGTTGGTGTTAAGAGAATTCCCTGCCCCTGTCTTGTCATTCCCTCCCTTTACCCACTGATAGCCACTAGCTTGTTATTAGCTTGTTTTCTGTGTCCATGAGACTGTTTCTCTTACTTTCTACCCTGAAACAGGCCTTTCTGCCAAAGATCCCCAGCTGGAACTGGAACACTGGCGACAACATCATCTGCTTTGCTGAACTAACGCTTGGATTCATCGCCCAGGGCTGCTTGGTGCCAGGCTTGTGTACCTTCCTGACGTCTCTATTTGTTGAGCAAAACAAGAAGGTAACCTTGTAAACTGATGTTGAATCTTGGCTCTGTCCCCATGTCCTCCTAAATGTAAGAACAGATATAGAAAATAAAAATTTAGGAAAGCAAGAAGGCCCCAAGAAATGAGATTTGGCTTCTACTTAAGCTGAGAAGGGATTGAGAGGTCTGGATTGAAGTCCCAGGCACCACACTGACCTTAAAGAAGCTGTTTATCTGATTCTTCCCCAAGAATTATTATTGTTGTTTAGTCACTATGTCATGTCTGACTCTTTTTTTGCCACCTCATGGACTGTAGCCACCAGGCTCCTCTGTCCATGGGATTCTCCAGACAAGAATCCTGGAGTGGGTTGCCATTTCCTTACCCAGGGGATCTTCCTGACCCAGGTATCAAACCTGCGTCTCCTGCACTGACAGATGGATTCTTTGCTGCTGAGCCACTGGGGAAGCCCTTACCTAAAAATATTTACTTGCAAAATAGAAACCATAATTCTGCTTCCTGCTTGCACTCCATGATATTATGAAACTAAATGTATTCATAAATCTAGAAGCACATTGAGTTACTGAAGATAGAAATATAAAATAAATAAATAAATAAATATAAAATAAAACGTATTAGTGGAGATTTCATATAGTAACATATAAGTTAAATACAAAGTAATGGACAATAATAAATATTTTCATCAGGGAAATAATTATACAAACAATCATTAAAATTTAATTTTACAGATTACTTTGGGGCATTCTATGCAGTAATAATAGTAGCCACATGTTGAATGTCTACCGTGTGTCATTTTAAATACATGATGTTTCAGTCACAAAAAACTAAACAAACTGATCACACAGACCACAGCCTTGTCTAACTCAATGACACTATGAGGCATGCCATGTAGGGCCACCCAAGATGGACAGGTCATGGTGGAGAGTTCTGACAAAATGTGGTCCACTGGAGAAGGGAATGGCAAACCACTTCAGTATTCTTGCCTTGTGAACCCCACGAACAGTATGAAAAGGCAAAAAGATTGACGCTGAAAGATAAACGTCCCAAGTCGATTGGTGCCCAATATGCTACTGGAGAAGAGTGGAGAAATAACTCCAGAAAGAATGAAGAGATGGAGCCAAAGTGAAAACAATGCCCAGTTGTGGATGCAACTGGTGATGGAAGTAAAGTCCAATGCTGTAAAGAGCGATATTGCGTAGGAACCTGGAATGTTAGGTCCATGAATCAAGATAAATTGGAAGTGGTCAAACAGGAGATGGCAAGTGTGAAGATCAACAGGTTAGGAATCAGTGAACTAAAATGGACTGGAATGGGTGAATTTAATTCAGATTACCATAACATGTACTACTGTGGGCAAGAATTCCTTAGAAGAAATAGAGTAGACCTCATAGTCAACAAAAGACTCCAAAATGCAGTACTTAGGTGCAATCTCAAAAATGACTGAATTATCTCTGTTCATTTCCAAAGCAAACCATTCAATATCACAGTAATCAAACTCTATGCCCCAACCACTAGTGCCGAAGAAGCTGAAGTTGAACAGTTCTATGAAGACCTACAAGATCTTCTAGAACTAAAACCCCAAAAAGATGCCCTGTTCATTATAGGGGACTGGAATACAAATGTAGGAAGCCAAGAGACACCTGGAATAACAGGCAAGTTTGGCCTTGGAGTACAAAATGAAGCAGGGCAAAAGCTAACAGAATTTTGTCAAGAGAATGCACTGGTCATAGCAAACACCCTCTTCCAACAATGCAAGAGAAGACTCTCCACATGGACATCTCCAGATAGTCAATACCAAAATCAGATTGATAATATTCTTTGCAGCAAAGATGGAGAAGCCCTATACAGTCAGCAAAAACAAGACTAGGAGCTGACTGTGGCTCAGATCATGAACTTCTTATTGCCAAATTCAGAAATAAATTGAAGAAACTAGGGAAAACCACTAGACCATTTCGATATGACCTAAATCAAATCCCGTATGATTATACAGTGGAAGTGACAAATAGACTCAAGGGGTTAGATCTGATAGACAGAGAGCCTGAAGAACTATGGATGGAGGTTCATGACACTGTACAGGAGACAGTGATCAAGACCATCCCCAAGAAAAACAAATGCAAAAAGGCAAAATGCTTGTCTGAGGAGGCCTTACAAACACCTGGACAAAGAAGAGAAGTGAAAGGCAAAGAAGAAAAGGAAAGATAAACCCTGAATGCAGAGTTCCAAAGAATAGCCAGGAGAGATAAGAAAGCCTTCCTCAGTGGTCAGTGGAAAGAAATAGAGGAAAACAATAGAATGGAAAAGACTAGAGATCTCTTCAAAAAAAATTAGAGATACCAAGGGAATATTTCATGCAAAGATGGGCACAATAAAGGACAGAAAAAGTATGGACCTCACAGAAGCAGAAGATATTAAGAAGAGGTGGCAAGAATACATGAAGAACTATACAAAAAAAGATCTTCATGACCCAGATAACCATCATGGTGTGATCACTCACCTAGAGCCAGACATTCTAGAATATGAAGTCAAGTGAACCTTAGGCATCATCACAATGAACAAAGCTAGTGAAGGTGATGGAATTCCAGCTGAGCTGTTTCAAATCCTAAAAGAGAATGTTGTGAAAGGGCTGCACTCAATATATCAGCAAATTTGGAAAACTCAGCTGTGGTCACAGGACTGGAAAATGTTAGTTTTCATTCCAATCCCAAAGAAAGGCAATGCAAAAGAATGTTCAAACTACTGCACAATTGCACTCATCTCACATGCTAGCAAAGTAGTGCTCAAAATTCTCCAAGCTAGGCTTCAATAGTACATGAACCAAGAACTTCCAGATGTTCAAGCTGGATTTAGAAAAGGCAGAGGAACCAGAGACCAAATTGCCAACGTCCGTTGGATCATCAAAAAAGCAAGAGAGTTCCAGAAAAACAGCTATTTCTGCTTTATTGACTACACCAAAGCCTTTGACTGTGTGGATCACAAGAAATTGTGGAAAATTCTGAAAGAGATGGTAATACCAGACCACCTTACCTGCCTCTTGAGAAATCTGTATGTAGGTCAAAAAGCAACAGTTAGAACCAGACATGGAACAACAGACTTGTTACAAATTGGGAAAGGAGTATGTTAAGTGTCTATGTTGTCCCCCTGCTTATTTAACTTATATGCAGAGTACACCATGGGAAATGCCAAGCTGGATGAAGCACAAGCTGGAATCAAGATTGCCAGGAGACATATCAATAACCTCAGATATGCAGATGACACCACCCTTATGGCAGAAAGTGAAGAGGAACTAAAGAGCCTCTTGATGAGGTGAAAGAGAAGACTGAAAAAGCTGCCTTAAAACTCTACATTCAGAAAATGAAGACCATAGCATCTGATCCCATCACTTCATGGCAAATTGATGGGAAAACAGTGGAACCAGTGACAGACATTCTTTTCTTGGGCTCCAAAATGACTGCAGATGGTGACTGCAGCCATGAAATTAAAAGACACTTGCTTCTTGGAAGAAAGATATGACCAACCTAGACAGCACATTAAAAAGCAGAGACATTACTTTGCCCATCAGAGGTCCATCTAGTCAAAGCTATAGTTTTTCCAGTGGTCATGTATGGATGTGAGAGTTGAGCCTAAAGAAAGCTGAGCGCTATGGTGCTGAGAAGACTCTTGAAAGCCACTTGAACTGCAAGGAGATCCAACCAATCAATCCTAAAGGAAAGCAATCCTGAATGTTCATTGGAAGGACTGATGATGAAGCTAGAGCCTCAATACTTTGGCCACCTGATGCAAAGAACTGACTCATTGGAAAAGACATGATTCTGGGAAAGATTGAAGGCAGGAGGAGAAGGGTACAATAGAGGATAAGATGGCTGGATGACATCACCGAATCAATGGACATGAGTTTGAGTTCTGGGAGTTGGTGATGGACAGCGAGGCCTGGCGTGCTGCAGTCCAAAGGGTTGCAAAGAGTTGGACAGGACTAAGTGACTGAACTGAACTGAACTGATGTTTCTCTCAGTATTTCAAGGGAGTATCCCAGCTGTGGAAGCTAACTAGTTGACTGTATAATAAGTTAATGAGTAACAGACAGAAAATTGTCTGACTTACAGTCTTACTACTGTGCCCTGTGCCTCTGGCTATTGGAAGTCTACTCCCCGTCTCCTACATCAGGTCTTTTGATACCTTTGCTTGAGACAAATTAAGTGGCTCAATGGACTACCAGGATGAAATATGATAGCATATGCCATCCCCATGAAGCGCTTCCAGGAAAGATATTCTTAATGCTCAGCTGGGTCTGGAAAACTCAAAGTTTCTCCAGAGAGTGACCTTTCTCTCCATCTAATTATGCATCCACATTTGACTCTTCTTATGCTCAATTTTCTTTATGACTTCTCTTTGCATTTTATTTCCTTTTTTTAAATAAATTTAAAAAAAATTGGCATTCCTTTTCTGGTCCCTTCTCCAGTACAGTAAAGAAAAAGCAAAAGAAGTGAAAGATTCAAAAGGTACTCTGGCCAACAAAATGCTCACTGGAAACCACAGAATTCCTTCTGTGAATATAAGGAGATGAGGCTTCCCAGATGGCGCTAGTGGTAAAGAACCCGCCTGCCAATGCAGGAGACACAAGAGATGCGGGTTTGATCCCTGCATGGGAAGATCCCCTGGAGGAGGGCATGGCACCCACCCCAGTGTTCTTGCCTGGGGAATCTCACTGACAGAGGAGCCTGGTGGGCTACAGTCCATAAGGTTGCAAAGAGCCCAACACAACCGAAGCAACTTAACACAACACGCGCATATACAGAGAAGTAGAACTGGCTATCAGGCAGTGAGAGTGAGCCTTGGTGATGCTACAGCAAACAAGCTTTAACCTACCAACCTAGACAGCATATTGAAAAGCAGGGACATTACTTTGCCAACAAAGGTCCATCTAGTCAAGACTATGGTTTTTCCAGTGGTCATGTATGGATGTGAGAGTTGGACTGTGAAGAAGGCTGAGCACTGAAGAATTGATGCTTTTGAACTGTGGTGCTGGAGAAGACTCTTGAGATTCTCTTGGACTGCAAGGAGATCCAACCAGTCCATTCTAAAGGAGATCAGCCCTGGGTGTTCATTGGAAGAAATGATGCTAAAGCTGAAACTCCAGTACTTTGGCCACTTCATGTGAAGAGTTGACTCGTTGGGAAAAAACCCTGATGCTGGGAGGGACTTGGGGCAGGAGGAGAAGGGGACAACAGAGGATGAGATGGATGGATGGCATCACCGACTCAATGGATGTGAGTTTGAGTGAACTCTGGGAGATGGTGATGGACAGGGAGGCCTGGCGTGCTGCGATTCATGGGGTCACAAAGAGTCGGACACGACTGAGCGACTGAACTGAACTGAACTGAGTGGTCACTGTGTGTGACCCAGAAAGTGGCTGGTGAGGACATTGTCTTTGCCTGTGAGTTATATAAGCTTAGAAAAGCGAGAGTTAACTGCAATATCTGCTGTGGTGACTGTGATTTTACTCTCCATGTCTGGAGGAAATAGAGGGAGAACTCTACATGAAGACTTTGTTTCCTCCGTGGAAATACGGAAGGTACAGATGTACAACCTGCCCTGTTGTGGCTTTGTTTTCTGTCCTTGTTTGTTGTTGGTTTTTCCTGTGGTTTGTTTAAGTTGGAACCTCCTCAGTGATGATGGTCACCTGTCAATATTCATACAGTGGCTTCTTGAAGATAGGAATTAAGGGAGACTTAGGGTCATGATCATTTGTTGATCAGGGAGTTGAAGTCTGAAACCCCCTTTCAGGAATTCTAAACTGGTCAGAGTCAGGGCAAAATTTTTCCATGTTGTACTCGGCTCTGGTGCTTTCGATTCTGTAATTAATTAAATTAATTAACTAAAATTAATTCAATTAATTATTAACTTAAATTAATTAAACCTATTAACTTGGATTTAATGGTCAGGATGCCACTGTCTTATGGCCCACTTTGCTCGGATGAGGCATTTAAACTTTCTCTGACAGTTTCTGCATCTGCAAAATAAGACTTGCTAATCCCTGGTGGCTCAGAGGTTAAAGCGTCTGCCTGCAATGCAGGAGACCTGGGTGTGATCCCTGGGTTGAGAAGGTCCCCTGGAGAAGGAAATGGCAACCCACTCCAGTATTCTTGCCTGGCGAATCCCATGGATGGAAGAGCCTGGTGGGCTACAGTCCACAGGGTCGCAAAGAGTAGGAGGTGACTGAGCGACTTCACTTCATTTCAGTCTACTCATAGGCTTCCCAGGTGGCGCTAGCGGTGAAGAATCCATCTGCAATGCAGGAGACGTAAGAGATGTGGGTTCGATCCCTGGGTTGGGAAGATCACGGGGAGAAGGGAATGGCAACCCACTCCAGTATTTTTGCCTGGAGAATCCCATGGACAGAGGAGCCTGGTGGGCTGTAGTCCATGGGGTCGCCAAGACTTGGGCATGACTGAAGCAACTTAGCACACAATCTACTTGTGACCTGATTTTTCCCAGGTATTGAGTTAATATTTGTAAAACTTCTGAGCAGTCAGACTAGAAAGCCTTGGGTCAGTGCCACATATTCTGACTCTACTGATCTATATTGATTATATGGTGAGAAATTGAAGTCCGAGTAGCATTTCTGGTTGGTTCTAAGCACAGAGCATTGCCTTAAACTTAAACTTGGTTTAGATTTAATCCAACTGATTTACTTGAACTCGTTGAGTCTACTGTCCAAATCCCAAATCTGTCTTGTCTTCCTGTTTCTTTTTCTGATAAAAAAAAAAAAAGACTCAAGAAATCTTCATGTCTATGGTTATTATTTGGGCCATATGCTCAGCTGTGTCCAACTCTTTTGTGACCCCATGGACTGTAGCCCACCAGCCTCCTCTGTCTATGGGATTTTCCAGGCAAGAATACTGGAGTTGGTTGCCCTTTCTTCCACCAGGAGATATTCCCGACCCAGGGATCAAACCTGTGTCTCATGTCTCCTGCATTGCAGGCAGATTCTGTACCTGCCAAGCCATCAGAGTTTTACTTTCTTGCAAAAACTGGAACCTTTGGGTTGGCAGCACTAAGCCAGGTTCTGTAGTCAATGAGGACTTAAATCGTGGCCTGAACTGCCCAAGGAGGTGAGCCTTCCTCACTAAAGGATTTTAAGAAAGTGGGAGGGGACATCCTGGTGGTCCAGTGGTTAAGAATCCGTCTTCCAATGCAGGGGATGCAGGTTCAGTCCCTGGTCAGGGAACTAAGACGCCCCACGCTGGGCCTGCGCACTAAAACTAGAGACCTTCATGCACCCACTAGAGAGAGCTCGTGCACCACGGTGAAGACCCAGTGAAGCCAGTCATAATAGTAATTTTAAAAAAAGAAAATGGGAAAATACAGGAGAGCCTGCAGCTTGGGACTTGGATGAGGTATGCTAGAAAGAAATGGTCCTTTTTAGCAGGGCAGATTTTTTTGTTCATCTGTTTCTTTTTGTTTTTCTTCTTCCTAAACCACAAGATGGCCATCTGAGGCATGTTTCTGGGCTGGCCTTAACTCTCCAGCGCCAAGGTGTTTCACAGTTCCTAGAAATTCCAGGCTTCATCGGAGATTCTGGGCTTTAAGGGGCCTGTCCTGCTCAGAGCAGCGTGGTGGTGATTCTCATGGCTGCAGGGGGAAGAAGAAGAGGACGACGCAAATAGAGAAAAACAGCATCCCGGGGGTCTTGCACAGACGAGAACAGCATTTAGCTTTTTCTGAGAGACAGAGAAATCCTTCCATCATATCCCCCTTTGTCTAGAAACCTGTCGCTGTCCTTGATTTTTCATTGTCATGTCCAAGCATTGGGACAGCTTTTTGAGTTTATTTGAACCAAGAAGGGTTCTGATCCTGAGCAGAAGTCATCAACGTTTTCATCCTTGCAGTATATGATTAGTCAGTGACTAGGAAACTACCTGCTGAAATAACTAGAAGAAGAATTCATTTCTAGCAGGAAGCCTGACTACATCATGATGCTCCCTCTTGGTTATGGGAATCATTGAGATGTATGATGGACTTTAGTTCTTCCTTTGACATCTGTCCAGTTAATCATGAGGACAAAGCTCCTTTCTTTTCATTAAAAAAAATTTTTTATATGGACCATTTAAAAATCTTTACTGAGTTTTTTACACGGTTGCTTCTGTTGTTTATGTGTTGGTTTTTTTGGCCACAAGTCATGTGGGAACCCACACCGCCTGCATTGGGAGGAGAAGTCTGAACTCCTGCACCACCTGGGAAGTCCTGACAAATCTCCTTCCCGGGACCTGAATGCCAGTGGGGCCTGGTTTGGTACTAGTTTGGTACGGGGCAGAACACGCAGCTTGAACTAGTAGACCCTGAACTCCACGTCACCCTGCCTCCCATGGCCTGGCTGTGTGTTCCAGATCTGTCCTCACGAGCCCTGGCAGCAGCTTTTCTGCAACGGCCTGAAGAACAAAATCCTGACGCAACGTCTCTCCAATGACTTTGCTGGGATGAGCTTTCCTGACGCTTGCCGGTAAGTGAAGGGAAAACCTCTCCTTGGTTTCGTGCCACGCACCCTTTCCCCAGAGCTCACAGAGGGCTCGCTATAGGCTTGGTGGCAGGCCCCGAAGGCCTAAGGATGAGTAAGTCGGAGCGTCTGCCGCCTGGGCTGGGGGTTACAGTCCGTGCGGGACAGGTTCGTGGCTGTCCCAGTTGGCTCCCTGGCTGTGAGTTACTCCAGGGTGGACTCACTCTCCTCCAATGTCCAAATGTTCAGAGAACGTTTCGTGTTTGAGAGGCCCTCCCCCTGCCGAGGGGCCAGTGTCCCTCCAGGCGCAGAGCCCAGCACGACACCCGGCCCCCCATCACTGGAAGCCGGTGCTCGCTCTCCTGTCTCACCTCGCCCCTCCTCGTCTTCTCTCCAGGCTCTGCTTCACAAAGATGCACCTCCTGCTGATCGCCATCCAGCACAAGTCCGCCTGCTACGGCTACTGGTATCAGTGAGGCTTCGAATCTCTTCAGATTCTTTGAGGACACTCTTTAAAGATAATGATTTCGGCAGAGACACAGCCGTAACTAAGCTTGCAGCCCTGTGGTGAGAGCTGGCCTCTCAGGCACCTAGGCAGCTGTGGTGCATTTGATACTGTCTGTGAACACTGGGGTTTGAAACGTTGCCCAGTAGGTGGGCAAAGGCTTTGTCTCTGATGCCGTGGTCTTGTCCCAGTGTCTTTCACGATCAGGAGAGAGAGAGGACAAGATCACCTTCTCAGATCTGTTCCTCTTAACATATTCCCAGATCTTGTAAGGCTTGACCGTAGATCATGCAATGAAATAGAATTATTTGTGATCAAACCTTAAAAAGCCTTAGAAACTACTCTGAAAAATATGAAAAGAAAATGGGGATTTGACTGACTTACAGGGCCAAGTTTGCTGTTGCTCAGGTAGATGAAAGAAAGAAGTACCCTTATTAGACCATAAGCATTTCCTGAAAATGCATATAGGAGAATATAAGAAATATGAGAAGTGATCGTACAATAAAAAAAGAAAATCCAGGATCAACCACAATGATATAGAGATAAAACACGCTGGAAAACAAGAAAAAGTGGAGCTTAAGTGGAATGGGAAACAAGAAACATGGGGCTTGTATGTGTTTTTTTTTTTTTTTTTTTTAGTGAAAACTTCCTTTAATTCTGAATTAAATTAGAATCAATAGACTAGGTTCAGAATGTGGCTCTGATTCGCCAGATCAGTGGCCTTGGAGAAGTGTCCATCACCTGTAAAATGAGGAAGTCACGCAAATGAATTCCTAGGATCACTTCCAGCTCTAAGACTAACGTTACCAGGAACCTAGAATCATAGGAAACCCTTAAAATTTCAGTAATGTTGAACAATATCAGTATAAGTATCTGAAATGTTCAAAAGAAGGAATAATGTGTCATGTAGAGAGTGTAGAAGGTATCTGAGTGAAAGGACTCAGCAGGGTATGTCACAAAGCAAGTCCTTAATGAGAGTGAAGACTCGTATCCTCTGGCCACTACATTTTATTTAACAGTTCCACCATTCTCACGAAAATTTCAAAATCTAAACCAATGTCCGAGTTCCCTTTCTGCTGGAAATAGATGCTAGTGAAGAGGTTGGTGTCTTACTTCAGAGGGCAGGCAGTTTGAGTTTCAGAGCAGCCCAAAGCTTGATCAGGGTTTTTACATCTGATCAGGTTTTAACATCTTTGGCCTTCAATGACTGGGATTATACATCAGAATTATTTGCAAAGTTTTAAAGACAGAGAATTCAGAACCCCACTTCTGAAAAATAGACATAGAATTCAAAAACACCACTTATAAAACCCAAATCTTTGAATTGGTTTTGAATCTCCATAATACAGTCATTTTTGTTCACTGGCAGTCAGAAATGACTGGGCCAAATGCTCTTAATACCGTTTCCACATTTAACATCCCAGATTTCTATCAACTTTATTAGGGTGACTGTTAGGACACTGTGGACCAGAAACATGAGTGAGCAGCTAAGTTCCATGTATATTCAAGAAGTTCTGGTGCTATTTACTCCCTAGCAGACATCTACCCTCAATGAGAGAGACACCTGCTCTGACATAGATTTAACTCTGATTTCTCACCAGAGAGTCAGAGTTTCATCAAAAGAATAAAATCCTGATTTGGCAAAGATATTGGTAATAGCAGTCTTACATGATTGCTTGTTCCTGACCAACGCTGGTTTAAGCACTTCACTTACATGAACTCCTGAATCCTCACAACAATGCTGTAAGAAGGGTACAATTATTTGCTCCATTTTATGGAGGAGGAGCTAAGAAAGGGTAAATAGTTTTCCCAAGCCCGCACCACACCCGAGGGGCAAACGAGAATCTAAACTCAGTCTGGGCACTTATGTGATCGGAGCTCTTCTAGTCACCTAGCTGTGTTAAAGCCACCACAGTCACTTCACAGAATGAAATCAGGGAAACTCAATGCTGTGCTTTAGGCAAGTATATTGAAAAACTAGGGGGAAACCTGTATCTCCTCACTTTTTCTTTTCTTTTCTAACTGATGCGCTTGAGTTGACTCTAAGATGGGCAAAAGCCCTGGGTAATCCTCAGAGTCTGTCTTGGGGAATAATTTATCACCTGGTAAGTGGTAAAGCTGCATCACACCCCAGTTAGAGAATGTCCCGAGTCTGTTCCAGGGGCCAGCATTTTCTAACAGAGCAGCTTGTCGCGATTCATGAATACGGGGGCAAGTCTTCGGAAAAAGTTCACCTTTTCTTACAAATGCAACCAGAGAAGTTATCACAACTGTATCTTCATAACAAAGTATTCAATTTGAGTTCAGAGGACCCTGCCTTTAAAAAGAGACATATTAAGATACAACTTGAGCGTATACTTCTTGAGCAGTGGACATCAGCCCATGATATTGGAGTAGGGGAGGCACAATCCATGCTTTTCAGGCTTAAAAGCAATCATTCCGTGTATGTGTTAGTCAGTCAGCACTCAGAGAAAGCCCCACACAGGGTCTCATAGAATAATCTACTTGAACACAGCTATTCAGCATCTTTTACTCCCGGCATAGATCTGAAGAGCTTTTGTTGAGCAACCTCTTTTATTTTTGTAAGGCTCGAACACTGCACATTACTTTGGAATATCCTAACAGACTAAGCTTTGCCCAAACAAAGACTTGACCTCTTTCCATTGTGAATATAATAGGAAGGGTGTGTTTAAAGGAGGAAAGGAGAAGTTTGATCATGTACAAACAAAGTGAGGGAAGGCATAGGGTCATAAGACCTAACCATATTGGAGGTCTAAATTAAAGGAAATAAAAATTGGAAAGCCTGACAAACAGGGAGAATTTGAGGAATTTAGACAGTCACAATGGAGTAGCCCATCAAAAAATATTAAGGTTGAAATTTATAAGACAGTGTTTTCAAACAGCCAAACCATAATAAAACAAAATATTCAAGTAGTGAATATTTGAATAAATATTCAAAATATTCAAGTGGTGTAGAAACAGAAACAGTTCATGTGGTTCCTGCTTTCAAAAATCTTACAATTAAGATAGATGAAAGTGAAGTCGAAGACAAAAGTGAAGTCAAAGACTTGAGTCTAAAAACTGTCAGTCAGTCCAGTTGCTCAGTCGTGTCCGACTCTTCACGACCCCATGAATCGCAGCACACCAGGCCTCCCTGTCCATCATCAACTCCCGGGGTTCACTCAGGCTCATGTCCATCGAGTCAGTGATGCCATCCAGCCATCTCATCCTCAGTCATCCCCTTCTCCTCCTGCCCCCAATCCCTCCCAGCATCAGAGTCTTTTCCAATGAGTCAACTCTTCTCATGAGGTGGTCAAAGTATTGGAGTTTCAGCTTCAGCATCATTCCCTCCAAAGAACACCCAGGACTGATCTCCTTCAGAATGGACTGGTTGGATCTCCGTGCAGTCCAAGGGACTCTCAAGGGTCTTCTCCAACACCACAGTTCAAAAGCATCAATTCTTCGGTGCTCAGCCTTCTTCACAGTCCAACTCTCACATCCATACATGACCACTGGAAAAACCGTAGCCTTGACTAGATGGACCTTTGTTGGCAAAGTAATGTCTCCGCTTTTGAATATGCTATCTAGGTTGGTCATAACCCTCCTTCCAAGGAGTAAGCATCTTTTAATTTCATGGCTGCAATCACCATCTGCAGTGATTTTGGAGCCCCCCAAAATAAAGTCTGACACTGTTTCCACTATTTCCCCATCTATTTCCTATGAAGTGATGGGACCAGATGCCATGCTCTTAGTTTTCTGAATGTTGAGCTTTAAGCCAACTTTTTCACTCATTGTACTGGCCAATAAAAGGAACTCTTGAATCCAGCTATTAATAGTTAATCTGAAGGGCAAGAAGCCTAATGATGTACACCACTAGAATGACCATAAGACTAGCAACTGTGCGTCCTTGGCCTCTCTGGCTTTGGATATCTCAAATTAGCAAAGCTTCCTGCATCTGCATTGCTTTGACTATTTCTGATTCAAGGCATAGTCCAGGGAGTGTCTGCAGCTCAGGTACCGAGTTTTGACCTGGCTCCCTCTCAGGATGTTTGTCAGCAATCGATCAATTAAATGCAGTCAAATCCCCATTTTCTACTGTAAATTCCTGCAGTAAAAGGGGATTCAGTCCTATTAACTCTGCAACTTAGAGAACCCATTGGTAAAAACCGATATTGCCCCAGAATTTGGAGGGGGAAATTACTGTATTTTTATTTTCTGTTTCCAGCGGGCTGATGTTAAATCCACCTGCTCAAGTTAAGCTCCATAAGAACACGCTAGGGTTCTTTATCGCTGAATCTGCAAAGCATGTCAAAAGGTAAAAATTTTTTTATCACTTTATGAGGAGAAAGCCCTAAAGCAAATACAATTTAATGACAGACGGGCTGAGTCAGCCCCGTGCTGCTTCTGCGTGAAACCTCATGTAAGTCGTTCTTGATTTGCTTTTGTTGTCCAGAGCCTTCTTTTACTGTGCCATCTGTCACAGCGATGTGCAGACTCCCGAGCTAATTGAAAAATGTGAGTGCAAAAGCAAGACTCGACACGCGACAGGCAAGTGCGCTTTTTTGTCCTAGCCCAGCTTTGGGGGGTGTGGCCAAAGAAAGGGGAGGGGCTTCATCTCTTAAAAGACGAGATTCGCTTGAACTTGGCCAAGAAGAGACAGATACTTCCCCACTGGGCATCCCAGACCTGAGAATCTGTCTTTTAGAGCTGGAAGAAACCTCACTAGTTCTCGTTCTCTAGTACAACCCCTTCACAGGCTAGACAAAGGAGCTCTGGAAGAGATGCAGTAATTTTATCCAAGGTCACACAGCCAGCGGCAGGCACCTCCCAACTCAGTCCCAGGCACACGGGCGATGAGCCTGTTGACTTTTCTCCATGTATTTTCCCACCTTCAGTCTGAAAGTTCAGCCTCTATTTGACTGCTTGCTGGGCCGTAAGGGCGGCCCCTCATGACCATTTCTCTTGCTTTTTTTTTTAATTAAGATGTCTTTGACATGCAACTCTGCATACATTTAAGGTGTCCAACATTATCTGACTGACACATTTATATCACAATATACGACTGCCATCGTAGCATTAGCTAACACCTCTGTCACAGGGCACAGTTATCATTTCTTCTAGTGCTGGGAACAAAACCGTTCCCTGAGGACTCTGTTCCTCTGCGGATTGTCAAGAGTGTAAAAATTTCTCATTCTGACATAGGAATGAGAAAATGAAACTCTCTCCCTTTACTCAAATTGAACTGGATAGCTCCCCAGCAAACCCTTACCAGTTAATGGAAGGAAGAGTTAACCTCGAGAACGCACGATAATTCAGTCCCTTCTGGTTGAAAATTTAGTCTCTCTCAGGTACATCAAAGATGGTTTGGGTTAATTCCCAGTGTTTCAGCATTTAATTCAGAATTTGAATTTCCTGTCAGGACTCTTCTTCTCTCTAAGGTTCTTCTCTTCTCCCGAGTGGTAGTCTCGCTGAATGCAGGTGTAAACTTGCTTAGCCCCGTGGACAGGGGCATCCTTCCATGAGAGTCCCTACTGGTTCCTGAGCTCCGTAGCTGTCCTCTTCTGTGGCCTCTGCATCAGCAGTGAGTGGTTGCTGATGAGTTCCTCATCAGTTCCTCCTGGATTTAGGTCACCTTTGGTTGTTTGTTGCTGAGATCCATCATCTGTGCCATAGCTTTTAGACTTTTTTTTTTCCAGATAGAATTTTCTTTTAAAAAATTATCTTTTATTGAAGTATAGTTGATTTACCGTGTGGCGTTAGCTTCATGTGTATAGCGAAGTGATTCAAACACACACACACACATGTTTTCAGATTCTTTTCCCATATAGGCTATTACAGAGTGTTGAGTATAGTTTCCTGTGTTATACAGAAGGTTCTCATTTTATCTATTTCATATATGGTAGTTTGTGTATGTTACTTTCAAATTCCTAATTTATCTCTCTTCCCCTCCTTGCCCCTCTGGTTACCATTAGTTTGCTTTCTATGTCTGTGACTGTGTTTCAGTTTTGCAAATAACTTCATTTGCATCGCGTTTTTCCCCGCCCAGATTCTACCTATAAGTGAGATCATGTAATATTTGTCTTTCTCTGTCTGACTTACTTCACTTAGTGTGATAGCCTCTAGGTCCACCCATGTTGCTGCAAGCAGCATTATTCCATTCGTTTTTATGGCTGAGTATTATTCTATGGTATATATTTACCACCTCTTCTTTATACATCCTTCTGTCCATAGATATTTGGTTTGCTTCCATGCCTAGGCTTTTGTAAATAGTGCTGCTGTAAAGATTGGAGTATGGGTATCTCTTTGAATTATGGTTTTCTTTGGATATATGCCCAGGAGTGGGACTGATGGATCCTTAGTGTTTTAAGGAACCTCCGTACTGTTCTTCATGGTGGCTGCACCGATTTACATTCCCGCCAATAGAGTGGGAGGGTTTGCTTTTCTCCACACCCACTCCAGCATTTATTATTTGTAGACTTTGATGATGGCCATTCTGGCTGGTGTGCGGTGGTGCCTTACCGCAGTTTTTAGCCTCTGCTCTTGAGGTCTACAAAGCCCCCTTGTCCTAGTTGTGTCTGACTCTTTGTGACCCCACGGATGCCAGGCTTCCCTGTCCTTCACTATCTCCCAGAGTTTGCTCAAACTCATGTCCATTGAGTCGGTGATGCCATCCTGCCATCTCATCCTCTGCCGCCCACTTCTCCTTCTGCCCTTAATCTTTCCCAGCATCAGGGTCTTTTCCAATGAGCTGGCTCTTCGCATCAGGTGGCCAAAGTGTTGGAGCTTCAGCTTCAGCATCAGTCCTTCCAGTGAATCTTCAGGGTTGATTTCCTTTAGGATGGACTGGTTTGATCTCCTTTCAGCCCAAGGGACTCTCAAGAGTTTCCTCAGCACCACAATTCAAAAGCCTCAATTCTTCAGCTCTCAGCTTTCTATATGGACCAACTCTCACATCCATACATGACACAACCTTTCCCTATCCTCCTAGTTTTTTTATTCCTTATGTCCTTTTGGTCTCTTTACACTGTGGGATTTGTTATAATTTATTAAAATAAATTGCCTTCACTTGCTGCATGCCTGCTAGACAATTTCCAGAGACTTTAAATGGGCTTGTGTGTGTGTATTTTTATTTTCACTAGGTTACTGTTGTTTCATGGAGGAGCAGGCTCATGGATCTTTTCTGCTTTCCATTCCAACCTAAAGGCTCTATCTTAATCCTGTTTATTTTCTCTGACTTTTTGGATTTTTTTCCAGAAAATCTTAGACGGTATTGGGTATAGAAAGAAACTATTCCTGTGTTATTTCCTGAAATCTCTATTACCTGCAGAATTTGCAACTGAACGCTTAAGTCTAAAGAACAGTTAATCAAAAGGGCTTCAAGAGCCTGCTTGGGGTTCAAAAGTTAAACGCTGACTCTTTTGCCTTCTGTAACAATATGAATCATTCTTGAGGCAATGGTTGAGGCTGACTGAGTACAGAGATATCTGATTAAAGAGGTGTGAGTAAGAAAAAAAAATACATTGCATATCATCTCATTATAGTATCTTTATCCCGTATGAAAATTCAGCATGGTTTCATGAAGTAGACATATCCCTGTAAACACAATGTATGAATCAAACTTTTGCAAATCAGTTATCACATTCATATGCATGCAGTGATGCCAGTCATTTTGCAAAACAAAAAGTGTTTTATAAATTGAATAACTTCCCCTTTATTTAGCTGTTTTTAAGTGTATTTTATTATATTCTAAAGCAGGAAGTTAAGTGCTCTAGTATGAATTGGAGATATTTTGGTGTAAAAAAAAGGGTTATGCCTTCATATTTGTAGATATGCCAAATTTCATCCACTTCTATAACCTATCAACCCATTCCAGTACTCTTGCCTGGAAAATCCCACGGACGGAGGAGCTTGGTGCAGGCTACTGTCCATGGGGTCGCAAAGAGTCGGGCACGACTGAGCGACTTCACTTTCTATAACACGTAATTTATAGTATCTAGGGAATCAGTAAAGCTTTGAGTTTATAATCTAATGTTTAATCATCCCCAGAACCTTTCATTCTTCTCATAATAGGGTCATTTTTTTTCTTCCTGCTCCCTACTATTCCTCCATCACCACTTCTACTGCATCCAGGACAATTCTCATAAATCTGGTACCAAGATTCTTAAATAACAGGCAGTGAGTCAGCTAGCTGTTCTTACTTCGCTCTGCCAGACGGTGGCAGCAGAGTACCATTAAACACTCAGGGGCTGGCCGTTCAGGGGAGTGGACTTGAACGTGACTATGAATCTGGAAAATTACGTTCCGTTCAGTTCAGTTCAGTCGCTCAGTCGTGTCCGACTCTTTGCGACCCCACGAATCGCAGCACGCCAGGCCTCCCCGTCCATCACCAACTCCCGGAGTTCACTCAGGCTCACGTCCATCGAGTCAGTGATGCCATCCAGCCATCTCATCCTCGGTCATCCCCTTCTCCTCCTGCCCCCAATCCCTCCCAGCATCAGAGTCTTTTCCAATGAGTCAACTCTTTGCATGAGGTGGCCAAAGTACTGGAGTTTCAGCTTTAGCGTCATTCCTTCCAAAGAACACCCAGGACTGATCTCCTTTAGAATGGACTGGTTGGGTCTCCTTGCAGTCCAAGGGACTCTCAAGAGTCTTCTCCAACACCACAGTTCAAAAGCATCAATTCTTCGGCGCTCAGCCTTCTTCACAGTCCAACTATCACATCCATACATGACCACTGGAAAAACCGTAGCCTTGACTAGATGGCCCTTTGCTGGCAAAGTAATATCTCTGCTTTTTAATATACTATCTAGGTTGGTCATAACTTTCCTTCGAAGGAGTAAGCATCTTTTAATTTCATGGCTGAAATCACCATCTGCAGTGATTTTGGAACCCCAAAAAATCAAGTCTGACACTGTTTCCACTGTTTCCCCATCTATTTCCTATGAAGTGATGGGACCAGATGCCATAATCTTCGTTTTCTGAATGTTGAGCTTTAAGCCAACTTTTTCACTCTCCTTTCACTTTCAAGAGGCTTTTGAGTTCCTCTTCACTTTCTTCCATAAAGGTGGTGTCATCTGCATATCTGAGGTTATTGATATTTCTCCTGGCAATCTTGATGCCAGCTTGTGCTTCATCCCGCCCAGCGTTTCTCATGATGTGTTCTGCATATAAGTTAAATAAGCTCCAACCAAAATGTGCCAGAGAAGACATCACTGTAGAAGGGGACTACTAGGCCTCATATATTTAAAAATCATGATAATGTCTTGGAAATTTTCCCGGAGACTAAACTTTCTAAAAGGACTTAGGAATGTACCCATAGATGACAAAAGAGAAAATTTACTGACTTCAAGTTAGTACAGATTTCAGGTTGAATATTTTACATTTCAGAGTCAGATGAGGTATATGCCTGGTCCACTTCCATTGCAAAATTATCTCTTCATTGAGTTAATCAAGCTCACTCAGCCCCAACAACTTCTTCAAGCTCCTACGCATGTGTGTGTGCAAAGTCACTTCAGTAGTGTCCAAATGACTCTTTGTAACCTTGACCCCTTGGACTGTAGCCCACCAGTCTCCTCTGTCCAGGGGATTCTCCAGGCAAGAATACTGGAATGGGTTGCTATGTCCTCGTCCAGGTCATCTTCCCGACCCAGGGATCGAACCCACATCTCTTATGTTTCCTGCATGGGTACCCCCTAGGAAGGAAGCCCTTCCCCTTGCTGGACTCAATGAGAATTTAGAAAACTTGAATTCTGACCACATCTATGCCACCGATTGGCTGTGCTTCAGAAGAGACACATCACCTTTTGGGATCTGTGTCTTCCTTTCCAAACTCAGCTGTCTTCATCACCACTATGGCTGTTTCAGTTCTGATGTTCTGTTATTTATAATCCCTCCTCCATTTTTTTCTGAATAGAATCATACCAGAGGTCCTCCCCTTAAGTTCAAACGCCAACATTTGAGAGAAGCAGCAAGCTTGTGGTGGTTAAGAACGCTTGGGTCTGCATTGATCACTTCTTAGCTGTGTGACTCGAGGCAAATTGTTTAAGCTCTCAGCATGCTTTAGATTTCTGTAAATAATCTTTCGGTGATAATATTATATATCTCAGAGGGTTAAGTGAGAGCATTAGTACATAAAGAGTATACAAACTGAGGATATTAATATAGAAAGCACTAAGACCAGTTCCTGGCCAAGAGTAAGTACTACATGTAAGATAGGGGCTTCCCAGGTGGTGCTCGTGGTAAAGAATCCACCTGTCAATGCAGGAGACGTGGGTTCAGTCCTTGGGTCGGGAAGATCGCCTGGAGAAGGGAAAGGCGACCCACTCCAGTATTCTTGCCTGGAGAATCCCATGGGCAGAGGAGCCAGGTGGGCTACAGTCCAAACGGTCACAAAGAGTCAGATGGACTGAAGTGACAGCACACACGCGTGTGCACACACACACACATAGTAATAATCGAACCCAGGGGAACCCAAACACAGAACAAATCTCATTATTTTGCTCATCAATGAAATTCAGATGAAATAAGAATTGAAAGAGACATCCTGGTTCAGTTCAGTTCAGTTCAGTCTCTCAGTCGTGTCCAACTCTTTGTGACCCTATGAACTGCAGCATGCCAGGCCTCCCTGTCCATCATCAACTCCCAAAGTCCACCCAAACCCATGTCCATTGAGTCAGTGATGCCATCCAGCCATCTCATCCTCTGTCGTCCCCTTCTCCTCCTGCCCTCAATCTTTCCTAGCATCAGAGTCTTTTCAAATGAGTCAACTCTTCACATGAGGTGGCCAAAGTATTGGAGTTTCAGCTTCAGCATCAGTCCTTCCAGTGAATACCCAGGACTGATCTCCTTTAGGATGGACTGGTTAGATCTCCTTGCAGTCCAAGGGACTCTCAAGAGTCTTCTCCAACACCACAGTTCAAAAGCATCAATTCTTTGGTGCTCGTCTTTCTTCACAGTCCAACTCTCACATCCATACATGACCACTGGAAAAACCATACCCTTGACTAGACGGACCTTTGTTGGCAAAGTAATGTCTCTGCTTTTGAATATGCTGTCCAGGTTGGTCATAACTTTCCTTCCAAGGAGTAAGTGTCTTTTAATTTCATGGCTGCAATCACCATCTGCAGTGATTTTGGAGCCCCAAAAAATAAAGTCAGCCACTGTTTCCACTGTTTTCCCATCTATTTGCCATGAAGTGATGGGACCTGATGCCATGATCTTAGTTTTCTGGATGTTGAGCTTTAAGCCAACTTTTTCACTCTCCTCTCACTTTCATCAAGAGGTTCTTTAGTTCTTCACTTTCTGCCATAAGGGTGGTGTCATCTGCATATCTGAGGTTATTGATATTTCTCTGGGAAGTCTTGATTCCAGCTTGTGCTTCCTCCAGCCCAGCATTTCTCATGATGTAATCTGCATAGAAGTTAAATAAGCAGGGTGACAATATACAGCCTTGACATATTCCTTTTCCTATTTGGAACCAGTCTGTTGTTCCATGTCCAGTTCTAACTGTTGCTTCCTGACCTGCATACAGGTTTCTCATGAGGCAGGTCAGGTGCTCTGATATTCCCATCTCCTTCAGAATTTTCCGCAGTTTCTGTGATCCACACAGTCAATAAAGCAGAAATAGATGTTTTTCTGGAACTCTCTTGCTTTTTCAATGATACTTATTCAAACCCATTCCTTGATGTCTTTTGGATTCAGAGCATGAAGATTGTGGTAGGACCAGCCCTCAGAGCAAGAAGAATCCTATGTAATTAGATAAGTTACTGGGCAGAAACTTTCCCAACCCCAGCTATGCAGTTCACTGCCTGACATTTCAGCACTGAATTCTCTTAATACCTAATTTTTTGAACGGTAGTCCTCAACCAGGGCAGGGAAGGGCACACGGGGTTCTCTGGATGAGATAGGGTGGAGAGAGAGGGCCTTAGGAAAGTCGTGTCCAAACTCCCCGAATCGCCACCCCCTAGAGCTAATTTGTATTCCTCCTTAAAATATTAATGCTCGTGATGGAGTCACCAAAAAGGAGAGGGGAGTGATGAAGAGGAAACTGGAAAGAAGTTGTGAACGGAGCCAGGGACAGGTAGTGTGGAGTATGACTGTCGCTCAGTCGTATCTGATTCTGTGCAACCCCATAGACTATAGCCCGCCAGGCTCCTCTGTCCATGGAATTCTCCAGAAAAAGAATATGGGCGTGGGTTGCCATGCCCTTCTCCAGGGGTTCTTTCTGACCCAGGGATCGAACCCGGGTCTCCTGCATTGCAGACAGATTCTTTACACTTGAAGCCATCAGGGAAGCCCCAGGGACAGGCAGAAACGATGAGAAATGTTTTGAACAGGAGGCCCTAGCTTGAATTTATCCTACTTCATAGTTTTCTTTAGATTTGGCCTTGGGTCGCTTTTTTCATCTGCATCCCATACTAATTGACCTCTTTAAGAAGGGAGTCAGCCCAGCCAGTGCTCCCCGGGGATGAGCATTCCAAACCCCGAAGCCTGAGTTCTCACTTCTGTAATGAGTCAAGCAGCTCACCTCTCTAGCTTGGCTAAAAGTCGTCCGAGCTCTCCTGCAGCACCAATGGCCGTGGGTAGGAGAGAGCACAGGTGTTCCTAAGTGGCTCTTCATCTCTAAAGCAGGGTCAGGGATCATAAATCCATCCAATTCCAGTAAAATGGAAAACAAGCTGATAATGGGTCCATGCCTAGTACTCACTGAACCCACCTACCCTCCCCCCACCTTTTTTTAATACCTGGCACCCTTTGTCTGCTGAAGAGTGAGGCTCTGAGAAAGCAGAGGCTTCCCGAAAGTTCCATTGCTCTCCAGCCAGTTTCAGCTTGTTGCCTTTTACATTCCACAGCTCACTTTCTATCAGGAGCACTAAGCCGGCTAGCCTTTAAAGGCTGATGGTTGGTAAAACGCTAGTCCTCACTCAGATATTTCTTCAGAAGTTCCCTTCCTAAGCCATTTTCCCGCCCAGGGCAAAAGTAACCTCAGAATAAGGAAACATGAGTCAACCTCAAAACCCCATCAAAATTCCATATATAAAGTGAAGGCTTTCTGAGGATTACAGGCAGGAGCGATCTTATTCCAAACCTGGCTGTTAGCACACCTGTATGACGCAATTATTGCTGATTTAAGCCGACAGATCACATCTGCAAAGGATGTCCTTCTTCTTCCAAAGTGTGTTTTGACTCAGTTGATATTTTCTGTAGATTAAAATGGCTCAGAAGGAATTACATCAAAAGAAAAGGGATAGTAGAATATTTCTGTAGCTCGTTCTGTCTGCCATTGTCCCAAACCTGGTGAGGTGCGGGCTTAAAGGATTGTCCCAGAGGAACTCTGCATTCTGAGTAGTCTCAGCACAGAGAGAGTCTTAGATTTCCAGGAGGAAATGTGTATCTTTTCTCCACTTAGGGGGGTGGCCGCGGAGGAGTAGCCATGATGGTTCTCCTTTGACTTTGTCCATCTCCTTGATAACTTCTTCCCGGGCAATGTCCCCCTCTCCGATCATCTGGCAGTCAGGTTCAGGAAAGCAAATCATGCAGGATTTTTGAATAGTGAAAGAAACGCATTTAACTTCCAAAGCATTCTTCAGAATGCTACTTTTCATCACAGTACCAAGTGTCAGTTCTTACTGAGCAAGCATGGCTTCCTAGCCCAGCGCTTTGAAAGGATTCCTAGGTTAAATCTCTGCTCTGGAATAAGAGGGGCATGATGGAGTAACACCATGTGGGTGCAGGAAGGAGTCACGGCTCACATGTCAGGTTTTTGCTTTTTTCCACCTCCAAGCAGCTTCCTGTGGCTCATCTAAAGACTACGTGTCACCCGTCCGTGCGTTCATCCTCCTCAACCGCCCTTTGAAACCCCATTCTCATCCCCATTTTGCAGATGAGAAGGTGATCTGCTCTTGTGTTGTTTCCAGATGTGGAAATTCACACATGTTTTGCGACATATCCCGTGTTAAGATCAAGATCCTTCAAAGTTAAAATAAGAAAGGAAGCCTTGAAGGAAAAATGAAGTAAGAGGAGGCAGAATTGGAGGAAAATGAATTTCAGCCTGACCAGTATCTGGGGAGGGAGGAGGGGACTTGGCTGAGATATTTTCTTAGAGCCTGTAGTGACTCTAGGGGCAAAGAACCTGCCTGCCAATGCAGGAGATATAAAAGACACAGGTTCAATCCCTAGGTCGGAAGGATTCCCTGGAGGAGGGCATGGCAACCCACTCCAGTATTCTTGCCTGGAGAGTCCCATGGACAGAGGAGCCTGGCAGGATACAGTCCACAGGGTCGCAAAGGGTTGGACATGACTAAAGCAACTTAGCACGCACCTAGTGGCTGCAGACCGTGCTAGCAGCAGAAGGCTCCCCAGACGCTACACTCGGGTGAGATGGGAGGAGCAACGGATTACAAAGGTGCAGAATGCATAAGAAAGTACACAATGTGTACTTATTTTAAACAGACCATATGGTAGTAACACCTTCACAATCATTTCACCCGCTCTCTAACTCTGCAGAGGAAAATTAAAGAGCTCTCTACCAACCACCCTCTTAGAACTAGAATATAGCCTGAAATTTTCAGCCTCTCCATAGTCGAGGATGGAGAGCTGTCTCAGTCAATAGGTATAGTCCAGAATGAAGGGGTATTATGCCAACTCACCAGGATGGCTCTGCCATTGCAGGGACAACGGTCGTGGTGATGAGAGACAGCCAGGAGGAATGCTGCAGACCCCAGGACCCCTACTCAGAAGCACATATGAGCTTCTCTAGCGACTTGAGCGTTATTACCAAGTAAGCACCTCAGAGAACCCTAGTTCCCTATCAGTTTTTAAGAATCTCTGGGCAACAAAAATTTGACTTAAACAGGAATATTAGCTTTATCAGCTCCTATCCTGACTAACGCGATTGTTCCTCACCAACATGAATGCATCACAGCTTCTCCCAATATCACTTAGCTAAGCAAATATACCTGCCCCCGGGATTGTTCCAATCATTTTTACCAATGACAACCAAAGGTTGTGCACCCAGTTTTCACTCAGATCACCCCTACGTACTCTGGAAATGTGTGTCAGGGCAAGATTTCAGCTCTTTCATCAGTTTTTTTTTTCTTTTTTCTATTATTAATCCAACCCTTTATTTTGAGCAAATTGATGAGAGACAGAAATTGATGATGGTTTTTGGTTTTAGGTCTGCAAAATAGGGCCAATAAATTTTCTCTCCCCTACTCAAATTCCTACATCTCTTTAGTCCATGAAAACCCTGATTAAGCTGAATTCAGGGTTGTAGGTGAAGAGTGTGTGATCTGTTTAGTTACTTTTTAAATAGAGGGCTGATACAAACGTTCTATCACCCCCGAGTTTATTGTAAATAACTCTGTAGTGTATTGGCAATGTTTCAACTTAGTAGCTGTAATATACCAGGAAAATCTTTCACAACTGAGAATTGTCATCGGCTGTGAGTAAATATTACATTTTCTGCAGAGCATAGAAATTGTGCTGTGGCATTACACAGTGTTAAGGGCAAACACTGGTCCTAAGCTGTGTGATCTTGAGCAAGTTGCTTTACTTCTTGGTGTCTCAGTTCTGATTTAAGTGAGTATAGTAGTGATGAAGACCCTGAGCTTCTTTGTAATGACTGAGTGAGACGAGGTATTTAAAGCACTTTACTTGATTCCTGGCTGAGAGTAAGCATTCGTTAAATGTTCCATATTATTGTAATGATCAGTTCTTGTATCTGGGAAGGTGTATGAAATTGGACTGCTGTATACATGGTAGGTGCAGAGCCCTCCAAAGATGTAGATTTTGAAATAAATCCTTGATCTTATTTATAATCCAAGTCTTTCTTTTAATGCATGAGGAGTCTGGTTTCTGTTTACTGGAGGGTTCTGGATAGATGGGTCTGGTTAAGAGAGGTTTTGCTGTACCTGTCCAGCAGGTGAGGCAGGTGTCAGACGTCTGAGCCACAAAGGTGCCGTCTCTTGGTGGTGTGCTTTCTGAGAGGCATGTAACAGTCTAGAAATTACATTCTCTGTTCTTCTATTCTATGCTATTGCCTTCTATTCCAGGATTTTATGAAACCTAAGTGAGGTGATCTACATGAAAGGATTACAGACTTTTTGGAGGAAAGAGTCTATGGAATCTGAGGAATTTTGCCTTACTCACATTCACAAGCTAGCAGCGGCATTTGTAGACAGTTCTCTGTTTTTTTGGTCTCACCACATGGCTTGCAGGGTCTTAGTTCCCTGACCAGGGTTGGAGCTCAGGGCCATAGCAATGAAAGTGCAGAGTCCTAACCACTGGACTGCTGGGAACTCCCCCTTTCTCCTTTGAAATGGTTGGTAATGCACGATGCATTGAGCAGCTCTGTGCACTAAGTAGGCACTCTGCTAGGTGTGCTGTTCGATGCAGAAATCATGTTTCAGCCCCTGGGAAACCTAGTTGGGTATACCAGATGCATTCAGATAAATTAATCTGAGGCCAAATAAGGCAGCATCCCTTCCAGGGCTACACTGATGATTCTGGCAAGAGGTCAAGGAGGAAGAGGTCAGTGAGGGCTGGGTGGATCGTTCCAGAGTGTTTCCTGTAGGAAGTGGGGTGGGATTGGGAGAAAGATGACAGCATGGGATCTCAGTCCTGTGACACGGGCAAGTCGTGGGGAACACATGGAGCCCTCCGTGTCTGAGTAGCCTGACTAGAGGTGGGAATGTATGACGGAGGGAGGAACAATGTCTCGGATTTCTCAAGAACACACTCTTGGTTGTCGGTATTGCCCACGTGTGAATATATGCATGTACGTTACATTTGTGTGCGAAGTTGTTGCAAAAAACATCATTCCAATCTGAAGTGTTTTGTGACTGTAAAGACAACATATGTGACAACACATAAAATGCTCCACCGTGTTTATACTTCCATTTATTCTTTCCTGTGTCTTCCCTGTGATACGAGAGGATTGGCAAGTCGTGGATAATGAGACCCCGCAGAAAATCCAGTTTCAGCTATTGAGTTTCGCTGACTTTTCTCACCATTCTTTAACACAGCTGTAAGGACAGAATCATGGCCGTTTTCCCCATTGTCTTCAATTTCTTTATTATCTGTGATAAATAAGGAAATGGTGTAAAGCAGGCACCTAAAAGGAAAATTGTAACGAATCCTTAGAGAAATGCAAATCAGAACTACAATGAGATATCAGCTCACACCAGTCAGAATGGCCATCATCAGAAAATATACAAACAACCCTCCTCCACTGTTGGTGGCAATTCAAACTGGTACGACCACTATGGAAAACAGTATGGCGAGTCCTTCAAAAACTAAAAATAGGACAACCATAACACCTAGCAATCCCACTCCGGGGCAAAACCGTACTTCAAAGATACATGAGCCCCAGTGTTCATTGCGGCACTGTTTACACTAATCAGAACATGGAGATAACCTAAATGCGCATCAACAAAGGAATGGATTAAAAAAAGATGCAGTACATATATACAATGGAATATTACTCAGCCATGAAAAGAACAAAGCAATGCCATTTGCAGCAACATGGATGGACCTAGAGATCCCCAGGCACAGAAAGACGAGTACCATATGATGCCACTTATATGTGGGCTCTACAAAAAAAGGCTGCAGATGAACTTATTTACAAAACAGAAGTAGAGTCATGGATATAGAAAACAAACTTATGGTTACCAGGGGATAAGGGACGGGTATAAATTGGGACCGACATACATGCACTATATGTAAAATATATGTAAAATAGATAAGCTATAGGGAAAATTTTTTAAAAGGGAGTGGATATATGTGTGTGTGTGTATATATACACATATATATATGTAACTACTTGACTCGGTGGACACAAGTCTGAGTGAACTCCGGGAGTTGGTGATGGACAGGGAGGCCTGGCGTGCTGCGATCATGGGGTCGCAAAGAGTCAGACACAACTGAGCAACTGAACTGAACTTACTTTGCTGTATACCTGAAACTAACACATTATCAATCAACTATCCTCCATTAATGTCTTTTTTATTTTTAATTGGAGGATAATTGCTTTACAATGTAGTGTTGGTTTCTGCCATACATCAACATGAATCAGTCATAGGTGTACATATGTCCCCAATTTTTAAAAAAGGAGAATTGGTGCACATGGCCTGGTCCATCTGCAAACTGGACCCATCAGCCCTCTATATGACTAGGGGTTCCTGATTACGTCTAAAGCAAGTCAAGGATAGTGATAGTGTCCCATCCAGATTATCTCTAAAGAGGATACTTAATCATCTTCCACCTCTTAATTAAAAAGCAAGACAAATTCTCATGAATTACAGAGCTTAAGAAACTGATCAAAGCCACACTGCTGAATAGATGGTTGTATGCATGTCGATAGATAAATGCCATTTGTGGGTGAATTTTCTGTGATATTTCATCAAGGGAGTGATCAATTCAGTTGATTGAAATCCAGTGTTAATGGGATCAAGAATACATCTTACTCTCACTTAGGACTATAAAATAGAGTGGGTTTTGTTTTCTGGTTTTGGGGGGTTTGTTGTGGTTCTTCTTTTTGTAGGGCAAAGATAATTCCAACCAGCAAACTAGCAAACATATGTCCTGGGAAACAACCACCAGTGGTAAAATAGACTTGATGGGTTAATAGAGATGAGTAGGCATTATTGGGGAAATAATATAAAATGTGTGATAGGTGCAACTTGTAACCCATTTTTGATGTGTTGATAGTATTACATGCACATTTCCAAAACAGCATACAGTTATTTATAGGTTTGCTGACAGTGGGCTTGGTGTTTTTAAAGATGGAATCTTCAGACCACCAGTGGGTTTCCTGGTAAGTTCAGAAAATACTGTCTTCTATTCTTAGTCCCCGAGGCAGTTCAGACAGCCTTAACATACTCAAAAGTTATAGTTCAATATTTCATTGCATCCCTGGTGTCTTTCTTTCCCCACAGAAAAAGCAACAGCAAGCAGTATCATAAATAGCAGTTCAGATCTCAGGCTAGCATGCTAAAGTCTGTTTAATAGATGGTAGTTAAATATGGTTTGTTGAGCAAATAGACAAACACTAGTTGTGTTCTGTGTCCTTGCAGGCGGATTCTTTCCCAGCTAACGTACCAGGGAAACTGGCCTTAAACCCAAGGGGTCATGTGATTTGAGAAGGGGGAAGGTGAATATTTCCTCTTGTTCTTTCAGGGTGAAAAGATGAGACCTATGCACAATGCGGTGATAAATAGAAATGCATACCAATCTCTCTTGGACCTCCTTTACCTTCACTTCTGATTTCTGTCCCGTGGCCACCCCACTGGGGTGAGCTTGGGAGAGTTCTGTCCATTTTACTGTTGCTCATGACAACTATGATGTCTGTGCATGCTCAGTTGTGCCCAACTCTTTGCAAGCCCATGGACTATAGCCTGCCAGGCTCCTCTGTCCATGGCATTTCCTGGCAAGAATACTGAAGGAGGTTGCCATTTCCTCCTCCGGGGGATCTTCCTGACCAGGGATCAAACCCAATATTGACTATTCCCTGTCTCTATCAAAATCCACTTTTTCAGGAAAGCTGGCTTTGACTAGGTATTAGAAAACATTTGGATACAACTAACTCAGATTATGTTGTGACTGACCGATAGCAGAATAACCACACTAACTCTTTCAGTATTTTTAAAAGTTGGGTGTTTATAAACTCAAGTGGACACATAGCTAATCACTGAAACAAGGAGAGGTGGAAATTTTCAAGCAGTGTGTGATGGATCTGGGTCAGGAGAGGAGGCCAACTCTAATGAAAAGGTTTGTTTTCTTTGGGACGATGGCCCTTCCATAGAAGCCCTCCTTCTGGGTCTGCCACATTCAAATCTCACAGATGCTGGTGAAATCCAAATACGTTTCCACACAACTTTCCTTTCCATTTTGTCTCTGAGAAACCTGTGGCTAAGGGCCTATTAATGGTGTCAGCTTTGTCTTCATGCTCTCCATGTCTTTTTAGAGATATCAGAGGCCATGCATATTATTTTTTCTCTCTTTATCCAAATGTCCAGCCCAGCCTTAGCTCTTTAAGGCAAGTGTTCATTGCCCCATGGCAGGCTTGAGCCCTCCATCAATTTCCTCATCTGTAATGCAGAGATAACAATAGAACCGAATTGAAATGTTGTGAGGATTGTAGCAAAAATCGAGCAAGCGAAGGGTTCCTTTGCTGTGACTCTTCCCCTCCCCCTCCCACTTCCCTCTGCCTCCATTTCTCTGGCTGGTAGATTTTCATGCTTTTGCAACTAGTTTCTTTCTCCTTCAAGGGGAGAGGGCTTGAAGTTTAAGATCTTCCCAAATTTCATGCACTGTCTATGGCCCACCAGCCATAGACCATCAGCTCAGTGGAGCATGTCATCAGGGTTTCCAGTGAAGGACTGTGATGTGGTACTTCCCATCGGCATACTCACTTCGCTTTGCCCAAGTCTGTTGGTTGCTCACCATGTACTCTCCAGAACACTCTTTCCTTTGTGGTTCCAGCTTTTCCTTGGCTCTTTCCCAGGGTCTTCCAGCTAATCTCATGGCAGGTTCTGAGCAAATTATAGTCCATCGGGATGGCCAGTGCATACTCTGCCCGCCATGGCTCCTGGGATGTCTGTCCCTACAACTTTTCACCTTCAGGTACCATGCCCCCTACACACACACACACACACACACACACACACACAGATATTACGAAAGGAAGCTGGGCCCTTCCTCTCTTTCTAGTCTCAGCTCTTCACGTTTATTGAGTTCTGTGCTTCAGATGATCCAGACAGGAGAAATGTCACCTTTTAACCTCAGTGATGTCTGAATTCCTACTGAGGACCAGCTTTCAGGGTCTTTCCAGGGGAAGGAGCTTGGATATGAATCACCATATGTGGTTCTTCTCTCTCCACACCTTGTCTGATCTTTCTGCAAAGCTAACCAAGTGAGATTATCTGAGTAGGTACTTTTCTCCCTTTTGTCCATATTAAGCTTTTAAAATAACTTTCCCTCTAGACAGGCACAGACTTCTCTGTTTACATAAAATATGGCCCATTACTGGTAAATCAGAAGCATTCTTTGCTTCTTTCCTTCATACATGCTTATTGAGTATCGCCTTACTATAGGATTTCACATCGCCTTCTAAAAATCCACACCTGCTTAGTACTGTGTAACCAGCATTTAATCTCCCAGAATTATCTTTCTTCAGAGGCCAGGAAGCTCTTATGTTCCCAGTGCTCTGGTTTCCTGCCTTATGTTTTAGAACCTCTGAAGATGCCTTCCTCATTTCAATTGATATTCAATTGATACATAGGTATCACTAGCAGGGGTGTATTTTGGCCAGGAAGTTTAATAAGCAGCTTCATCAAGTCTCAATAAAAAGTTAAAAAAAAAACAGTGATATAAATATATCTGCGTTCAATTATAGGTGTAGATATTGGGGTAGGGATAAAGATAAACACAGACACATCTAGAAATGATATATTTAAGCAAATTAAAAGACGCTTGTTCCTTGGAAGAAAAGTTATGACCAATCTAGGCAGCATATTAAAAAGCAGAGAAATTACTTTGCCAACAAAGGTCCATCTAGTCATAGCTGTGGTTTTTCCCTAAGTATGGGTGTCAGAATTGGACTATAAAGAAAGCTGAGTGTCGAAGAATTGATGCTTTTGAACTGTGGTGTTGGAGAAGACTCTTGAGAGTCCCTTGGACTGCAAGGAGATGCAACCAGTCCTTCCTAAAGGAGATCAGTCCTGAATATTCATTGGAAGGACTGATGCTGAAGCTGAAAGTCCAATACTTTGGCCACCAGATATGAAGAACTGACTCATTTGAAAAGACCTTGATGGTGGGAAAGATTGAAGGCAGGAGGAGAAGGGAACGACAGAGGATGAGATGGTTGAATGGCATCACCGACTCAATGGAATGAGTTTGAGTAAGCTTCAGGAGTTGGTGATGGACAGGGAGGCCTGGTGTGCTGCAGTCCATGGGGTCACAAAGAGTCAGACACGACTGAGCGACTGAACTGAAATGAACTGAACTGAACTGAAGCATCATGAGCCTGAGTATCAAAGATAGATGAAAGAGCATTTCAGGAAATAAAAGAATAAGAATTTGAGAAGAATGAGTAGATTCATTCTTTTGGAATTTCCAAACAGTGCCTTTCTTGTTCTTGTCTCAGATCTATTGGCGAAAATCTGACTTCTTGAGAAGCAGTGTGCCAGACTCCAGCAAAGTACCATACAGACAAGTCTACTTTAACTGTGCTTTGTATATACTGCTTTTTTTTTCCTCTCTTTATTTTTATTTATTTGTTTTTACAAATTGAAGGCTGTGGCCACCTCGCACCAACATGGATTGGTGCTATTCTTCCAATAGCATTTGCTTACTTTGTATCTCATTTTGATAATTTTTGTAATAAGTTTTCTATTATTATTTTGTTGTAGTGACCTGTGATCAGTGGTCTTTGATGCTGCTATTGTAATTGGGGCACCATGAACCGCACCCGTATAAGACTGTGAACTTAATTGATAAATGTCTGTGTTCTGACTGTCCCACTGACCAGCTGTCCCCCCATCTCTCACCCTCTGCTCTGGCCTCCCTTTCCCTGAGACACAGCAATATTGAAATTAGGCCCATTAATAACCCTACAGTGGCCTGTAAGTGTTCAAGTGAAAGGAAGAGCCATCCATCTCTCGCCTGAAATCAAAACCCAGAAATTATTAAACTTAGTGAGGGAGACAGAGCCAGAGCCAGAGCCAAGCCTCTTGTACCGAATGTCAAGCTGAGAATGCAAAGGGAAAGTTCTGGAAAAAAATTAAAAGTGCTACCCTGGTGAACACACAGTTGATAAGAAAGTGAAACAGCCTTATTGCTGATATGGAGAAAGTTTTAGTGGTCTGGATAGAAAATTAAACTGGCTGCAGCATTCCTTTAAGCTAAAGCCTAATCCAGAATTCTCCTCCATTCTCTGAAGGCTGAGAGAGGTGAGGAACCTGCAGAAGAAGTTTGAAGCCAACAGAGTTTAGTTCATGAGGTTTAAGGAAAGAAGCCATCTCCATCACATCAAGTGCAAGGTGAAGCAGCAAATGATGATGCAGGAAGGGATCGATAAAATCTAGCCAAGATGACTCATGAGGATGAATGCATTAAACGGCAGATTTTCAGTGTGGATGAAATAGTTATATATTGTATATATAGGTATTGTATATATATAAAGGTGTTGTATATATATATATAAAGATGCCCTAGTGCTTTGATAGCTAGAGGGTTTCAAAGCTTCAAAGGACAGGCTGACTCTTGTTAGGGGCTAAGGCAGCTGGTGACTCTAAGTTGAAGCCAAATCTCATTGACTGTTCTGACAATCTTAGGGTCTTTTATATGAAAATTATGCTAAATCTACCCTCAGTGCTCCTTGAATGGAACAACAAAATCTAGACAACAGCACATCTCTTTACACAGGGTTTGCTGAGTATTTCCTCCATTGTGGAGACCTACTTCTTAGTAAAATATTTGTTTCAAAATATTTCTGCTCATTGACAATGCACCTGGGTCACCCAAGAGCTCTGATGGGCATATACAATAAGACTCATGTTGTCTTCATGCCTGCTCACACAACATCCACTCTGTAGCCCATGGATCAAGGAGTAATTCTGACTTTCAAGTCTTGTTATTTAGGAAGTACATTCTGTATGGCTGTCACTGCCATACGTAGTGATTCCTTTGACAGATCTGGGGAAAGTAAATTGAAAGCCTTCTGGAAAGAAATCACCCTTGTTAAAGCCATTCACAATTCATGGGAAGAAGCCAACATATCAACATGAACACAAGTTTGGAAGAAGGTGATTCCAGCCCTCATGGATGACGGTGAGGGGTTCCAGACTCTAGTGGAGGATCTAACTGCGGATGTGGTAGAAGGAGCAAGAGAAGTAGTTGGAAAAGGATCCTGAAGATGTAACTGAATTGCCGCAGTCCCATGATACGCTAGTATGAATGAGGAGTTGCTTCTTGTGGGTGAGCTAAGGAAGTGGTTTCTTGAGACGGAATCTACTCCTGGTAAAGATGGCTGAAAGGACCTTAGAATAGTAAGTAAACTTAGTTGATAAAGTAGCACCAGGGTTTGGGGGAACTGACTCCAATTTTGAAAGAAGTTCTGCCAGGAGGAAAATGCCATCAAACAGCATTGCCTGCTCCAGAGAAATGCTTCACTGTTGCTTCATTTTAAGAAATCACTATCATTCTAATCAATCTGCTGCCCTCGGCATCAAGGCAGGACCCTCTAGCAACAAAAGATTATAGCTCATTGGAGTTTCAGATGATGGTTAGAATTTTTTATCAATAAAATATTTTTAAATTAAGGGATGCACACCTTTTAGACATGATGCGATTGCACATTTAATAGATGACAGTAACATAACTTTTGTATCCCTGGGAAACCAAAAAATTAGCGTGGCTTGCTTTCTTGTGATACTTGCTTTATTATGGTAGTCTGAAACTGAACTGGAAAATATCCCTGAGGTCTGCCTGTATAGGAATAATTCATCAGATATGTATTGAATAAATGAGTTCTTTACGTTAACAAACAATATTTTATTCTTATTACTTAAAACTAGAAGATGAAATAGCTTCAGGCTTCATAAAAGTGTCAGAGTAATGCCTGGACAATTCAACATATTCCTTTCATTATTCTTGTCTTTCTCTCCCTGTCTGTTTGACTTAGAAGGCTGTAATCAAAGAGGGATAAAGGCCTTTTTTAAAACCTCTTTGTGAATATGTGGACAGGTTTTAAGAAAAATGAAGTCAAATTCTCCTAGGACTTATGGGTATGGAAATTTCCATTGATTTAGCTAGATGATAAGATGCGGAAGCAGTCCAAGACCCAGAATAAAAATACTAGGACAACTGATTCATTACCAAATGTATTTATTTATTTGAATTAAGTAATTGGTTTTTGCATGTTTTCATTCTTCTTATTTATAATCTTCTAAAAGGTAGGGATGAGACCTCATCATGTACAGCCATATATAAAAGAGCAGCTAACTCAACCAGACAGGGTGAAGACTGCGAGAGCCTTAGTCAGTGTTTTGTACAGCAAACTAACATACTATTGTAAAGCAATTATACTCCAATTTAAAAAGAAATTATTTGAGATTAGAAAAGCTATCCAGGGACTAAGGAGATGGCATCATTTCTAGGGAAAATGAAATGCAATTTGGGCAATTGCCTCAGACTTTTCATTCTGCGTTTTGGGCTCTCTGATGTCCACCATCACCTCTGCTCAGGGACTCAAAATCTCCAGCTACTCCCTGTTTTCATCAATATCTACTATTTGAACTATCCTTCAGAGTCTTTTCTTTTTTTTTTTTTGTTTCCAGCCTGTTCTCTAATGACATAAGAATATAAGAATTTCCAACCTATGTTAGACCTGTGCCTGGGTCTAACCCCAACCTTTTTGGCACCAGGGACCAGTTTTGTGGAAGACAATTTTTCCACAAATGGGGGTGGAGATGGTTTCAGGGTGATTCAAGTGCATCGCATTTAGAGTGCTCACGATAATCTGTGTTTGCAGCCACTCCCCAGGGCTAGCATCACCGCCTCAGCTGCCCCTGAGATCATTAGGCACTGGATTCTCATAAGGAGCACACGACCTAGATCCCTTGCTTACACAGTTCTCAGTAGGGTTCCTGCTCCTATGGGAATCGAATGCTACCGCTGAACTGCCAGGAGTTCAGGCAGTAACGCGAGGGATGGGGAGGCACTGTAAATACCGACGAAGCTTTGCTTGCTCAGCATGCTCACCTCCTGCTGTGCAGCCTGGTTTCCAACAGGCCACGCTACAGAGCCAGTCCATGGCCTGGGGGCTGGGGACCCCTGCTAAAGACCACACAGGCTTTGACTGTGAAACTCAAGAGCAGGGCCAAGATTGGCCTCAACTTAGCTTCAAGATATTATTGACTTTCATGTATTTATACCTTTTCATGCAAACTTGCCAATAGCAAGTAAACTTTTGAGTCTGTAGCAGCCCCAAGTAACTGGAAAAATACTTTCTTGCCAAAAGAGGATTCAGAGAAGACATCTTTAATAAGCTCCTCTTCTCCCCACCCCAGAACCCCTTCCTCTTTCCCTCCCACTTTCTTTCCTGTTCTATAACTGGCTGGTGAAGGCAGACTCGAGGCAGGCAAAACTTCAGAGTCACCAGGCAGCTTTATACCTTAGCAGCTGTCTTCAGCACATGCGCAGCTACTGGGACGATAAAACATTTCACATTGCTTCTACCCCACAACCAATTAGGTCAGCTGTAAATATTGGAATTGCTTGGTAAATGTGCTAGAAGATTGTGCTGACTTGTTAATATAAGTGAAAATGTAATTAGATTTATAACACTTTTTTTCCCCCAAAACCATAATTTACAACAACAACAGAAGAAAAAAAAAAAAAAACTTGCTTGCAACCTGCTGAAATATCATTATTAAAATGCACATGAAAAGTCAATTACGCCAGAGGGAGGTATTTAAGAGAAGTAAGTTTCCATACCCTAGGATTACACCATGGGGATTACATATTTCTTATTTATTTATTTTTTTTCCTTGAGATCTTGGCTGCTGCTAGATGAAAAGGAACAGATATTTTACTTATTTTCCTCTGAAATATTGCTGCAGATAGTGCTAAAAAGTGAACTAGATAACCCGGCTCCCTGGAAACCTACTCTATTCGCCTCAGAGCCCCAGGAAAAGCTGAGCAGTCACCATTCTTTTTTATTTACAAGCCCGTCTTTCTTTAAGCAATAGTCAAGTTCCTTAAAGCATGTAGACATCACAAATCTTTTCTAACTATTATTCTGTTTATTGCTCTAAATGAGTAGATTTTTTTATGTCATTTGATGGAAAATCCTTATGTCAAGATAAGAAATACCCCCTCCCTTTTATTCACTTTAAAACCTGAAGTTTCCTCTGCTTCTAGGGTTGTATTGAGAGTACAGTTCTTTCTCCAGATAAGATGTGACGGGGTTCACCACTGGGGTTGGCTGGGTCAGAGGACGCTGGCATCTGTGCCCTGAGCTGGACTTTCTCTGCTGCAGGAGCCTCCGTGGGTCAGGGAGGCTCTGCCCCTCTTCCCAAGACTGATTCTAGCACCATCACAGGCGGTTGCTCGGTCTCTGCTTTCTAGTTTGCTCTCCGTGAAACAGAGGTATTGTTACAGCTCATGCATGTTTAAGGTGCCAGTGGGGAAAAGATAGTTTAAAAAAAAATCGTAAAGTAATTTCTAAGTGTGAGAGGAGGTGCCATTTCCAGACTCAAACTTCTCCTAAAATGTTCAGTTTAGATAATGGAAGAAATTTTTAATGCACATCTTTTAGAATCGCTGATACATATATTGCGGATAAATTAATCTTTGGGGGAAGATTCTGGTGTTACTGCACAGGAATCAATGGGTAAAGTAAATCCCATACATATATATGTATACGGTTCACTTTACACACTCATAGTTTATACTCACCTGTAGACACATACATTGCAGATGTCCATGTTTACAGGAAGATCTAGGAAAGATTGAAGTGAAAAGGGACAAAGCACAGACTTTCATTTGAAGCAATCCATTGGTGAGGCTCTGTAATTGAAAGCAGTGCAAACGGTCTTCCAACATTAAAATGCTCTCAATTCCTATTTATGTATTAATGTGATCATCATGATTAATACCTGTATGTTTTCATTTTTTACGTGTAAAGAGCATATTAATATTACTAGTCCTTAAAATATTTCATAAAAACCATCTCCAAAATGATTAGCTAGATTTGCTTCTGAACTGAAATATTCTGTTAGATATTGCAATTAGCCAAGCCTGGTGCCTGGCCTTTATGCTGGGGGTAACTCCTCGTGGATCAGTGTTAGTAACCAGTTTTAGGAGACTTAGAGATGGCTCAGAGGTAAAGATAAGTGGAAAGCATTTGAGTGCGTGTGCACGTGCACACACTAGTTGCTCCATCATGTCCAACTCTTTGCAACCCCATGGACTGTAGCCCTGTAGCTCGCCAGGCTCCTCTGTCCATGGGATTCTCCAGGCAAGAATGCTGGAATGGGTAGCCATTGTCTTCTCCAAGGGATCTTCCCAACTGAGGGATCGAACCCAGGTCTCCTGCATTGCTGGCAGATTCTTTACCGCCTGAACCACCAGGGAAGCCCAGAAAGGATGTGTAGGGCCTGGTCAGTATCTGCTTGTCCAGTGAGCTCACTCCTCCTGGAACAGCTCTTGGTACTCTCCACTCAAAGCAGTTGATTTCCATCAGCATCCCTTAAGCTCATCCAGAAAGACATTCTGAGGGAAGCCAAAACAACAAAACGAAATGAAATCCGTGAAACTACTGGCAGAAGGTTCTGACCTCTCCATACGGACTCTGCGGGTTGTTTTGTTTTTGTTTTTAACAGTTAATTTGTAGGGAGGAAATGGTGAACATACTACAGAGTAAAACAGGCAGAAACCATCCCCGGTGAGTTTGCATTCATCTGCTTTCGAAGTTAAAGTTCTAGGTCAGATGACTAAATCTTCAGTTCAGTTCAGTCGCTCAGTCATGTCTGACTCTTTGTGATCCCATGGACCGCAGCATGCCAGGCTGCCCTGTCCATCACCAACTATCAGAGTTTACTCAAACTCATGTCCATTGAGTCAGTGATGCCATCTAACCATCTCATCCTCTGTTGTCCCCTTCTCTTCCCACCTTCAATCTTTCCCAGCATCAGGGTCTTTTCAAATGAGTCAGCTCTTCGCATCAGGTGGCCAAAGTATTGGACTTTCAGCTTCATCATCAGTCCTTTCAATGAACACTCAGGACTGACCTCCTTTAGGATGGACTGGTTGGATCTCCTTGCAGTCCAAGGGACTCTCAAAAGTCTGCTTCAACACCACAGTTCAAAAGCATCAATTCTTCAATGCTCAGCTTTCTTTATAGTCCAACTTTTAAGAGCTATTTAAGGAGTTTATTTATGTATAAGCCACACAAGTAAAGTATCTCTACCAACTAGATGGTTTTTCAAGGTCCACTTTCCTGCCTAGTACCTTTTTCTTTCCTGAGGGGAAGCAGTGTAAAGGAAGATTGTTATTAGCCACTGTCTCACCAGATGCTCTCATCTCCACCTCTAGGTCTGTGGGGCTGCCTCCTTTCCTTACTCCTTCTTTACTCTTCTTCAGTTTATGATTTCAGCCATTGAATCTTGTCGTAGTATTTTTCCAGGTGTATTGTTTTCCAAGCCAAGAAATAGCAGAGGAGTAGAGAAGGCAATGGCACCCCACTCCGGTACTCTTGCCTGGAAAATCCCATGGACGGAGGAGCCTGGTGGGCTGCAGTCCATGGGGTCGCGAAGAGTCGGACAAGACTGAGCGAGTCCACTTTCACTTTTCACTTTCACGCTTTGGAGAAGGAAATGGCAACCCACTCCAGTGCTCTCGCCTGGAGAGTCCCAGGGATGGGGGAGCCTGGTGGGCTGCCGTCTATGGGGTCGCACAGAGTCGGACAGGACTGAATTGACTTAGCAGCAACAGCAGCAGAGAAGAAAGAAAACTAATCCCCAAGGGAATGATGCATGGATATATCACTTGCAGGGGCAAGAGACAGCTTCGAAATGTCTCCTGACCCAGACCCATGATTTCTTAGCTCCCTTGGCTAACTTGTCTTCACTCTAAGCCTCATAGTGTGTGAGGTTAGGTGATGGGAGTGCTAATGTTGAAAGGAAGAGGAGGGAAGAGAACACATAGAGAAGTGGACAAAGTAGGTAGATTCTGGAACCAAGTCCCTATGCCAAGTTAGGGAATAAAATGACAAAATTACAGGGAATCCTCTCAACCCAGGGATCAGACCTGGGTCTCCTGCATTGCCGGCCGACTCTTTACCATCTGAGCCACCGGGGAAGCCCATAGATACATATGGATGGAGATACATAAAATACACATATAATAATATTATATATATATATATATACACACATATATATAATATGTATGATCCTATGGGGTACCCTGTGGATTAGCAAATACTTGTGGTGCCCATTAAACACACTAAATCTGTCTTCAAGGAGCATGTGAGTGAGAGGCAAGAAAAAAAATAGACATCAATTAATTGTAGAATGAACCAAATAAATCAACGCAATGCATATTTCCATCTAATATCTGGTGAGTGCCTTTAATGTGCATTGTGCCCTCAAGGATTCATTACTTAGAAAGTTGTGTTGCGGGGTGGGTCAAGCACTGTTATGGAGATCAGAGAATCAGTAAGATTAATAAGGAAGGCTTCCTGCAGGAGGTGGATCTGGAGCTGGGTTTGAAACACCAAATGCTTTAACAATTGGCACCCCTGCAACCCGCGTGAGAAATAATTAATACAAAGCACACTCGATGAAAGGAAAATGCAGCTTGGCTTTCCCTCCTGTGAAATTTACGTGGCCACTGGTAAACCATTAAGTCACTTTCTTAGGTGTGCTTGACAGGCCTCCTAGAGTGGGCATCGTAAAGATTGGTTTATAGCTCAGATAGCTGTTACATTTTAATAAGGCTCGGAAACTTAGATGTTATTCACTGCAGCTGCCAATCAAGTACCTGTGTCGAAGCAAGACAAACATAACAATAAATGCTAAGCACTCTGGTGTTCAGCAGCCTGGCAGGATGCACCGCAGGCTTTATGAATGTGTGAGAGCGAATATACAGAAGCTTGGGAAAAGGTCATTGGTATTTTTGGAGCAATAAATCAAACATGGAAAGATTTGCATTTTGGCTGTATAACATACAGGACTGGATTAGAGAGAGAGAATACTTTGAAGTAATATTTCTCTGCTGACTTGTTTTATTAGCTTCCTTTAAACATGTTACATTATTGCTTATAGAATTTCATTTACTCGGATTGGCAGCTTGATAAATACGTCTATTGGCGATGATTTGGATTGCTCTGGGCATTAATATTATTAAAACCTGTCACAAGGAAATGTCTGAAAGATGACTTACTGTAAAGATTACAGCATGAAATAAATCATCCAGTGGTATTTGTTACCATTTATGGCCTCTTGGAGCTGAGTCAATCCCTTTTTATGTTGCATTATTTTTCAAGTTTTTATAGCCTTACATTATATATTGCTGTCAGGAATGAACAGATGGGGTGTCGAACACGAGCTCTCTGAATAATTCCCACCCTCCAGTTATTTGTATGAAGGGCAAATGCAAAACTGTGCATTCTCCAGCAAAAAAAAAAAAAAAAAGGAAAGAGAGAGAAGAGAAGCTGCTGTTGAGGAAGAGGGATCCCTTTGTCAGATGGTTCAGGCCAATTCCACCAGCTGGTTGGAATCCCTGACTGGCAGTCACCCTGTTTGGGTTTCAAGCAAGAGATGAGGTGGCGGTATCTGGCTCCAGTGGAACAACAAATGCCGTCTTCAGAGGCATTTTATTTTCTCAGAGTGCCTCTTGCTGAGACAGCTCCCCATTTGGAGGTGAATGTATCATACTCTCTTCCTACAAAGCTGAGCAATTTGGGGGAGAAAAAGAACCTCAGAAAAAGCCAAGAGAACCAAAAAAAGATGCATTGAAAGGATTTGATATGTTTTTGAGTGAGTGATAGATGGGCAGGCATCCTGGGGGGTGGACATGGGGGTTCACAAAGGATTCTGCGCCATCTGAATTGTTGGGGGGGGGTCCTTGGAATCAATGTAGAGGAAGCCAAAGGAGCCCCATGGGGATTTCGAGGCCTCTCATGGACAAGGCTTCCCTGGTGGCTGAGCTGGTAAAGAATCAGTCTGTAATGCAAGAGACCTGGGTTCGATCCCTGGGTTGGGAAAATCCCCTGGAGAAGGGAACAGCTACCCATTCCAGTGTTCTTGCCTGGAGAATTCCATGGATAGGGGAGCCTGGCAGGCTATAGTCCACAGGGTCACGAAGAGTCGGACATGACTGAGCAATTAACGTTTTCTTTCATTTTCATGGACGAAGCAGAACAGAGTCTCCAAGACCTAGCACACTTTGCAGTAGATGTGCCCTGGGGAGCCCGTAGGTCCTCTCCCCCTCCTCTGAGGGGTCGGGCAGCTACTTAATGGTCATACAAGACCCCCTTCAGGGTCCTGAGCCTCCGCCACCACTGGAAGAGGGGAGAAAACTAACTCGCTAAAAAGCCCACCAGCTTTTTAAGAGGAAGCGTGTGTGAATTTCCTTCACTTAGCTTCCTACGCTTCACTCCATGCATTCTGAGAAGTTCTGTAAAGTGCTACCGTGCTGTAGAAAAGCAGTAGGCACAGAGTCTGAATGACTGGAACCCAGACTCACTGCTTCTGATCCGGGGACTTTGAGACACTTAATTTCGCATCATCCCAAATTGTGGATAGGATGTTTTTCCTGCTGACCTCACCATGTTGCTGCAAAAAGCCAAATCATACAATACACACACATGCACACTTTAAAGGTTATTCACTCCTACACCTGTCAGAAGTGGGTTTTCATGGATCAAAAGTTTTAACCACCATGTTGAAACCAGATTCTTGCCTTCCCTCCTATAAAGCTCTGTGTTTTCTCGAGTTTATCACCCTCTGGCTCATCTCCTCATCCCCATCATGTCAAACCTTCCCTCCACCACCTCTTAACATCGTCACCTTCCTGGGAGGGATTTGTAGACAAGCCATCAGAGCTTCCACAGCTGCTTGCAGAGACCAGACCCTTTCTTTCGTGCTGTGCCTCCGACTCCCTTGCCCCCCTTCTCTTCTTCTGTGTCATCTTCCCAAGGTCCTTCCATACAAGCTTCTGTCTGTTGATGTGTCATGTTTGCACGAGGATGCCATCTGGGTACACCCAGGCACACCTGAGACAGGCAGGATGGCGAGGACTGCTTCATTCTAGGCAGAGTTCACAGCTTCGCTGTCTTTCATTTCAGTTCTCTCTGTCCAGCAGCATAGAAACTTTTCTTCCCTTAATTCCGGGAGAGAGTACAAAAGGGTAACTTTCAGGCAGTTCAGGAGTTGATAAGGGCAGTCAGTCAGTTATGCAGAGTTGAATTTCTGTGTTCCTGCACACATCTCTCTCCCCTGCCCTGTTGCCCCATGGATCCCTGCAGACAGACACCTGCATCGACCCTGCCCTCACCCCGACCACGCAGGCGGTGCGGAACCTCCATCATCTAACTGATACGTAAACGTGTATCAGCTCTTGAATTGTACGTCCGTCTATAAAGTAGGCTTGTCTTTTTTCTTTCTTCCTTTCTCCCTCCTTCTCCCTCTCTTTCTATATCCCTCTCTTCTTCCTCCCTTATCTTCGAATTGTTATTTACTTTTGCTTCCCCAGAGATGTACTCAAAGTTCTCAGCCTCTTTTGGATAAGCATTGCGGTATCTCTGTTTCCATAGAGCAGCTCTCCTATCTCAGCTGAAGCCATGATTCTCCAAGCCAGACAGTGGCTTACCTTTCTTGTACTCTACAAACTAAATGTGGACCTGCCTTCCATGTTCTCTCACCCAGTCCCATGCTGAGAAAACCCTGATGCTCTCCGATTTCCTCATCAATCCAGGGCCTTCCATACATTAAAACAGACAAGCTTCGAACCTGGCTCTCTTATTCACTGGCAGCCACATATGTTCTCTAGGCTAAGTCCTCTATCAGTAAAACTAGATGAGATAAAACACGATCATCTAAAGCTCTTTTAAGATTTAAGTTATCTCTTGCTCCTGCTCCAGCTGCCATAGCTTGAAACATCCCCACAGTAAATGATTTCTTCTTGTGGTGCTTTGCTTTTTCTGATCAGAGAAAGGATCTCTTTCTCTGATCAATTCCAAGACAATGTACATGCGGCATTTGCAAATCTTTCTCCTCCTGGTTTTAGCTCTTGCTTAAAAAGTTATCTTAAATCAGCTAAAACCATCATGCCATTCATTAAACCATCTTGCAGGTATGTGTGTGTATGCATGCGTGTGCGCATACATATGTGTGCATATTGTGTTGAGTGTGGGATCAGGAAAAGATGCGGTATGACTCAGAGTGACCTGATGTAATAAAGCTTCATAGTAAGGTCTAATTACCACAACTCACCTCTTTATTATTAATTCCTCAGTCCTGGCACATGAAATAGCTTAATCATTTTCAGAATTTGCATGACTAATGGAGTGAGTTCTGATAGAATAAGGATAAGTTTCATAATTAGGTTTTGCTGGAAACTTGTGCAAACCAGTCTATGTATAATTTGGTCAGCTCTTGATTTTTAATGAGGGTACCGAGAGTGACTGAAGCCTCTGGCAGCCTTTGCTTCATGTTTTAATTACCCACAGTAATCCTGACAATTACATGCGTGTAATAAATCACATCATAATGACTCATAAAGAAAGTATATTTAATTATTGAAGAGGGAGTTGGAGTTCACCGATTAGACAGGTGGAGAGGGGGTGTGCCGAAATATGAGCCATATTTGAAAACTGAGCTGCCTGATTCTGTGACACGGAGGAATCAGCCTCTGAAACTGGCATTATGGAGAATAAGGAGAGGCGTCACCAAATTTTCAGTTTCAGCTTCAACATTTGAAGAGCTCTGAAGTCATCACTCCTGTCCTTACAATAGGAAAAAAAATTGAACAAACTGAAAATTAGAGACTTTTCTTCACCCATCAGAACACTGAGGTTACAGAGCAGATCGTCCTCTGCTTTCCTGAGGGAAGGGCCGCTGGAGCCATAAAGTGGCAGAAACATGTAAAGAGTAATTTTTATTAATTACTGGACGTTGAGTGGTGGAGAAGACTCTTGAGAGTCCCTTGAACTACAAGGAAATCAAACCAGTCAATCCTAAAGGAGATCAATCCTGAATATTCATTGGAAGGACTGATGCTGAAACTCCAATACTTTGGCCACCTAATGCTAAGAACTGACTCCTTAGAAAAGACCCTGATGCTGGAGAAGGGGACGACAGAGGATGAGATGGTTGGATGGCATCACCGACTTGATGGACATGAGTTTGAGCAAGCTCGGGGAGTTGGTGATGGACAGGGAAGCCTGGCGTGCTGCAGTCCATGGGGTCACAAAGAGTCGGACACAACTCAGTGACTGAAATGAACTGAACTGAACTGAGTGTGGCCTAGGTGAAGAGTGAGAAATTTGGGGGAGCTGGAGACTTAGAGGGACATCCACACTTTGGGGGATTTTCACCTATAGGAGCTCTATCAAATTCTCCCACAAAACAAACACTCAAAAATCCCCTCAGTAACTGGAAGAAGGAGGTGAAGGGTGACTATAGCAAAATACACCCAGAGGGTTCTCTGGAACAAAGTCCTACTCTCCCTGGGAAAAGAGTTCCCTAATGCTTTATCTAAAACCTAAGGGGATGGTGAGGGAATGGCATTTCTCCCACTCAGCCTTCTCTAGCCCTCCTCTCTCACCTGGGGGAAAACAGGTAGAGAAAATACACCCTTAACAATTACAGCCCCAAGATACAGGGCCACTGAAAAACTGAGATTTAATCACAAAATTACACAACCTTCCTTTCTCCCATACATTACTACTGTGAGGCTCCAGTATAACAACAGTGAATTATAGACAAAAGAGCTTCAATGTAGATGCTATTTAAGAAAGAGTTCTCTGAGAAATCCTAAGATGAGACAAAAGCACAGATGTTAAAGGAATTTGAATCCTTGGGAAACTACAGGTACAGCAGACATTAAACAGAGTGTAATTGCTAGCCAGAATATCATAAAATCTCATGCTACAGATCTGTTTGCCTTAGTTCCTATTATCTAATATGTCATATCCCATTGCAAAAAAAAAAAAGGCACGGTAAAAGGCAAGGGAAAAGTGTTATATGAAGAGATAGAGCAAGTGTTAGATAAGACTCATAGGTGTCATCAATTTGGAGTTAGTCAGGGATATAAAATGAGTATGATTACTATTTAAGGGCTCTAAATAAAAAAGGTAGGCAGTGCAGAAAAACAAGTGAGTGATGTTAGCAGAGGGTTGGCATCTCTAAGAAAGAATCAAAAACTAGAAAAACTAGAAAATAAAAATGCTGTAACGGAAACAAAAAATGTCTTTATAGCCTCACTCGTGGATTGGACAAAGCACAAGAAAGAATAAGTGTGCTTGAAGATATGTCATCAGAAATTCCCAAACCCATACCAAAGAGAAAAAGGATTTAAAGGAACTCAGAACTGTATTGAAGAAACATGGGAGAATTTCTCACAATGTGTAAATATATGCATTATTGGAATATAAAGAGAAGAGAGAAAGAAGGAAGCAGGAGAAATATTTGAAGTGAATATTGGCTGAAAATGTTCCAAAATTAATGACAACATATCACAGATACAGAAAGGTCAGAGCACACCAAGAATAATACATATTAAAATGTCTACAGCTATGCATATCATATTCAAACTGCTAAAAAAAAAAAAAAAAGACAAACCTCAAAAGAAAATTGTGAAAGAAGGATGAGGAGGAGAAAAAAAAAACAAAAACACTCTACCTCAAGAGAAACAAGGTTAAGAATTACAGTGGTCTTTTTGTCAGAAACTGTAAGGAAGAAGAGAGTGGACTGAAATATTTACAGTATTGAAAGAAAAAATATCACCTCAACCTAAAATTTTATACACAGTGAAGCTGTCCTTCAAAAGTGAAGGAAAACTAAACACTTTCTCAGACAGACAAAACCTAGGGAGTTTACATCACCAGAAGACCTCTCCTTCAAGAAAAATCAAGAAAGGTAAGAAAGTAAGAAGGCCTTTCAAAGAAGAAGAAAATTGATCTAGGTCAGAATCTCAGGTCTACATCAAGAAAAGAGCATTAGAGAAGGGATAATGCAATATTTTAATTTTTCTTATTCTTAAGCTAAAATATACGTGTTATTTCTTATTCTTTAGCTAAAATATACATGTTTACATTAGTAAAATTGTATCGGATGATTATAGCACATAAGTACTTGAAATGACAAATGATAATGTCATCGGAGATGGGAACGAGGAAGAGGGGATACTCCGTTACGAGCACCAGCACTAGGCAGAAAGCAGCACAGATTGGAAGATGGACTTGGCTTAGTTAAACATATATGTTGCCTATTTGAAGATAACTCCTATTCTTTTTTTGTATTATCTTTTTCTAATTTTTTATTGTGGTAAAAGTCACATAATAAAAAGCATACTGTCTTGGCCACATTTAACCATGTAGTTCAGGGGCTCTAAGTACAATCACCATTGTCCATCTCCTGAATTTTTCACCGTCTTAAACTGAAACTCCACCCATATTAAACACTAACTTCCTGTTTCCCCTGTACCTCTCCTCCCCTGCCCTGGCATCTACCAAGGTACTTTCTGAGTCTGTGAAATTGACTATTCTAGGTACCTCGTATAAGTGGAATCAAACAGTATTTCCACCTCATCTATACTGAAATGCACTTTTAAGGTGTAGGAGAAATCAAAAAAAAATTTTTTTTGGTAGAGTATGAGCGAGAGAAGAGATAAAATGGAATGTTATACAAATGCTCAAACTAGAGAAGGCAGAAAAGGCAGGGGAAGAATAAATGCAGAAAATAGCAAACAATTATAAAACATAGTAGACAATCTGATAGATCAATAATCACTTTTAATAAGTGGTAAAGAATCCACCCGCCAATGCAGGAGATGCTGGAGACATGGGATCAGTCCCTGGGTCCTGAAGAATGCCTGGAGGAGGAAATGGCAACCCACTCCAGTATTCTTGCCTGAAAAATCCCATAGACAAAAGAGCCCAGCAGGCTACAGTCGATGGGCTTGCAAAGAGACAGACATGACTGAGCAACTGAACCCAGCACACAAATAAAATAACTGAAAGACCAATACTGTCAGAGGATAAAGAAATAGAACCCAATTACATACTATCCATGAGAAACCCACTTTAAACATAAATATTTGCATAGGTTAAAAATGAAAAGATGGAGAAAGATAAACCACACTAACACTAATCATAAAGAAAGCTTGAGTAGCTATATTCATTTTAATCAAAGACGGTTCAAAACAAGGAAAATTGTCACAGATAAAGAGGGACTTACATAATGATGAAGAAGTCAAACCTTTAAGATAACAATCCTAAATGTTTACCTAAAAGTACATAAAGAGCATCAAAATACACAGAGCAAAAAATTGTTAAAGCTAATAAAAGGGGAAATAGATAAATCCACTCAAAATTGGAGACTTCATGACCCCCTTTTCAGTAATTGGTCAAATTAGCAGGAAATCATAAAGCATGTAGTTGATCTGAACATCATTATCAATCAACTTGTTTTAACTGACAGCAGTAGTATCACTACCAGCAGTAGTGATATGCACATTCTTAAGTGTGCAAAACAGGCGACATCCTGGGCTACAGAAAATACATTAACAAAAAAATGGCACAAATGAACTTATTTATGAAGCAGAAATAGAGTCACGGATGCAGAAAACAAATTTATGGTTAGTGGGGAGGTTGGGAGGGAGCAAACTGGGAGATTGGAATTGACATACATATGCTGCTGCTGCTGCTGCTGCTAAGTCACTTCAGTCGTGTCTGACTCTGTGCGACCCCACAGACAGCAGCCCACCAGGCTTCTCCATCCCTGGGATTCTCCAGGCAGAACACTGGAGTGGGTTGCCATTTCCTTCTCAAATGTATGAAAGTGAAAAGTGAAAGTGAAGTTGCTCAGTCGTGTCCAACTCTTCGTGACCCCATGGACTGCAGCCCACCAGGCTCCTCCGTCCATGCTACTATGTATAAAACGGGCTTCCCTAGTGGCTCAGTGGTAAAGAACCTGCCTACAACGCAGGAGACATGGCAGGAGCCGTGAGTGTGATCCCTGGGTCAGGAAGATCCCCTGGAGAAGGAAACGGCAACACTCTCCAACATTCTTGCCCGGAAAATCCCATGCACAGCCCGTGGAGTCTCAAAAGAATCGGATGTGACTTAGGAACTAGAAAACAAGCAATACATAAAACAGATAACTGGTAAGGACCTCCTACGGAGAAGGCAATGGCACCCCACTCCAGTACTCTTCCCTGGAAAATCCCATGGACGGAGGAGCCTGGTGGGCTGCAGCCCATGGGGTCGCCAAGAGTCGGACACGACTGAGCGACTTCACTTTCACTTTTCACTTTCATACATTGGAGAAGGAAATGGCAGCCCACTCCAGTGTTCTTGCCTGGAGAATCCCAGGGATGGGGGAGCCTGGTGGGCTGCCGTCTATGGGGTCGCACAGAGTCGGACATGGCTAAAGCAACTTAGCAGCAGCAAGGACCTCCTATACAGCACAAGGGAACTCTATTCAATGGTCTGTAATGATCTATACGGCAAAAGAATCTAAAAAAGAGTAGATGTATATGTACATGTCTAACAGATTAACTTTGCTGCACGGTACTAACACAGAATTATAAACCAAATATACTTCAATGAAAATTTAAAAATGAAAACAAATAAAAACATTGAAATCATAAAAAATATTTCTCAGAACACAGTGAAATTAAACTAACAGAAAGAAATTAGTAACGGAGAGCTGAAAAATTTCCCAAATGGGTAGAAATAACTTCTTTTTTTTTAATTTTTATTTTTACTTTATTTTACTTTACAATACTGTATTGGTTTTTGGCATACATTGACATGAATCCGCCACTTCTAAATAACACACAAGTAAAAGCTTTATAAAACAAATGTAGGGTATCAAAATAGGTGGGATAGAGCCTAAAGGGAAACTTATGACATTAAATGTATATATTAGAAAAGAGGAAGTAACTAAAACTAATAACCTAAGATTCTTTGAAAAGAGAATAGAGAAAGAAAAACTTTAATCCTAAAGCAAGCAGAAGAAAAGTAATAATAAAACTATAGGATAAATCAATAAAAATGAAAATAGGAAAACAAAAGAGAATCTGCTCTTCAAAAGACATGAAAATATAAGCCCCAGGTTGGGAGCAAATGTTTGCAAAATACATAACTGAACAAGAACTTGTATCCAAAATAAACAAAGAACTCGTAAAACTCAATGAGAAACAATTCAGTTAAAACATGGGTAGAATAACTGAAAAGACAGCTCACCAAAGAAAATATGCAGGTTGAAAGTAAGCACAGAGAATAGACGCTCAAGTCATTTATCCTGACAGAATTGCAAATTAAAATAATGAAGTACCAGCACCTACCTGTTCATTTAGCAAAAATTCAACAAAACTGACAATATCAAGGATGCATAGCAACAGGAATTCTCATTCATTGATGGTGGGAATGAAAAAAAAGTTCTTTGGAAGATGGTTTGTAGGTTTCTTATAAAATTAAACATCAGTTCAGTTCAGTTCAGTTCATTCCCAGTCATGTCCAACTCTTTGCGACCCCATGGACTGCAGCATGCCAGGCCTCCCTGAAGGATTAAGCAGGCTTACCATAAAATCTAGTAATTGGGATCTGAGATGTTTGCCCAACTTCTTTGAAAACTTCAGTCATTTCAGTTCAATCGCTCAATTGTGTCCAACTCTGCGACACCCCATGGACTGCAGGACACCAGGCTTCTCTGTCCATCACCAACTCCCCAAGCTTGCTCAAACTCATGTCCATCAAGTCAGTGATGCCATTCAACCATCTCATCCTCCGTTGTCCCCTTCTCCTCCCGCCTTCAATCTTTCCCAGCATCAGGGTCTTTTCTAATGAGTCAGTTCTTCACATTAGGTGGCCAAAGTATTGGAGTTTCAGCTTCAGCATCAGTCCTTCCCATGAATATTCAGGCCTGATTTCCTTTAAGATAGACTGGTTTGATCTCCTTGCAGTCCAAGGGATTCTCGATAGTCTTCTCCAGCACCACAGTTCAAATGCATCAATTCTTTGGCACCCAGCTTTCTTTATAGTCCAACTCTCACATCCATACATGACTACTTTTGGTAGGTGCCCAATATGCTACTGGAGATCAGTGGAGAAATAACTTCAGAAAGGATGAAGAGATGGAGCCAAAGCAGAAACAACGCCCAGTTGTGGATGTGACTGGTGATGGAAGTAAAGTCCGATGCTCTTAAGAACAATATTGTATAGGAACCTGAAATGTTAGGTCCATGAATCAAGGTAAATTGAAAGTGATCAAAAAGGAGATGGCAAGACATTTTAGGAATCAGTGAACCAAAATGGACCAGAATGGGTGAATTTAATTCAGATGACCATTACATCTACTACTGTGGGCAAGAATCCCTTAGAAGAAATGGTGTAGCCCTCATAGTCAACAAAAGAGTCTGAAATGCAGTACTTGGGTGCAGTCTCAAAAATGACAGAATGATCTCTGTTCGTTTCCAAGGTAAACCGTTCAATATCACAGTAATCCAAGTCTATGCCCCAACTACTAATGCCAAAGAAGCTGAAGTTAAACGGTTCTATGATGAAAACTTACCTCTCCACAAAAATGTGCATGTGAATCTTATAGCAGCTTATTCAGAATCACCAAAAAAAAAAAAAAAAAAAACCTACAAGCAACCAAGATGGCCTTTAATAGATGAATTGATAACAAACTGCTATATCCACAGAATTGAATTTTATTTAGCAATTTTAAAAACTGAACTATCAAGACACAAGAAGACATGAATAAATCTTAAATTTTGTCTGTTTCTAAGAAGTCAGCGTGAAAAAGCTACATATTGTATGATTCAAATTATATGACATTCTGGAAAAGGCCAGACTATAATGACAGTAAAAACAAAAGCCATTATCAACCCATCAAAACTCAGGCTAAATAGTTGCTTATAAACAAGATCAAATTTATGTCTCTTTTGAAACGTAGAGTTATATCCTGTTTGTTTGCTAATGAATTCATTATACTGCAGAAATGTGTGTGTGTTTTTTAAGGAATTTCCAATACTTTTGCCTTTCTCAATGTTGATATGAATGTTTGAATTGGAGAAGTTAACAATATTTGCTTGCTTTTAAGCCCTTTCATAGGATAGTATTCATACTGGTTACTTGCCACACATGAGAATCTGGTTTTCGGCTTCATAGGCTTTGATTTGCCCTCTGGGAAAAGATGTGTACCAACCAAGCAGTCATATATTACTTTACAATAAAACCACCTAAGAACCTAAATGCTCAGATTGGTGTGGCCAGCGCATCCCTCATTCACAGAGCAACGACAGGATCTTAATCAAGTTAACTAACTTCTCCTCAACTGAAAATTAAGTAATTGCAGAGTCGAGGTGAGGATTAGCATAATAAACATGAAGCGCCTAGGGTAGGGCTTTCCAGGAATGCTCATTCAATACATGGCCCCTATGATGAAAGAGAGCCTCATCTGCATGTGCCTGACCAACATGAACTTAGAGCAGAAGAGGTTGGTTGAAGGACCCTTAGGCTGATAACAGCCTGTTGCATTTACACATCAGGCTCAGAGCCATCTTCCCAACTTGTTGCCACAAGAGTCTGAGTCCAAGAAGAAGAGAAACTTTTCTTATGATAAGACAGAATATGTCAGACAGGTGATGGTGGTTACAGTTACTCATTTCCTAGATCAAAGGAAGATTTATTTAGAGAAGATTTTGTGAAAGTATTTATTAATTTCACTACTAAATCATAATCATATTAAACTTGCTATCCTGAACCTTTATTTCCCAAGGAACGGGGGAGCTCTAGATAACCCCTTGGTTTGTTCTCATGTGTATTGCATGATTTTATACTTTAAGATTCACCTATTTTTTCCCAGTTTGTGGGTGACAGGAACACATCTTGCTGTAATTACCATATATCTACAAGTAGATGGTGAATTTCCCTAAAATCATGGAAGGTGTAAACTATAAAGCAGTTGAATTTTGTTTCTGAATTTCTTGATAGTACGAGAGATGCCCTGGACTTACTGTAACTTTCTTAAACCAGTAACATGGCAACACAACTGGCCAAGTTTACAGACAATGGCTTTCATCAGCCACTCATTCTCTACTCAGTAAGTCAACAAATATTTACTGGGAATTCGGTGGATGTCCTCTTAATCATAATGTGCCAAACACTGTATTACATGCTGGATCACACACATGATCTGTGTTCTCATGCAACTCAAGCATATGGAAGTTCTCTGTAAGCCGTAGAGAGGAAATGTCAATAGTCTTTTATTTTCTGTCAATCTCTGTCATAGGAGATACTCGTAATGGTTGCAAGATATCTTCGACTTCAGTGAATCTAAAGTGTTGGAATGAATCATCCTGGATAACTTTTCCCAGAACTTACCTAAGCATCGTTACTGTTTACATAATTTTAGGTCGGAATGTTCCTAGGAGCATAGTAGGGACTTTTCCTGATTCTTTATGGAAGAATGTAATGACTGTAATTTAACCTCTGGATTATTCATTTATCATTATTAATGTCAGTGATTGGATGTATCATAGTACACTGTACAGTTATAGTTAATTGAATCGGAGGAGAATTTGACCCAGCAGGAAGACAAACAGAGTACCTCGCTTCGTCCCTTCTGTGACTACTTTGTTTTTTTAATGATTATTTATTGAAATAGAATTCACTTACTATACTTTTCACTGTTTGCAGCTCAGTACAGTGGTTTTTTTATAGTCACAGAATCGTGTAGCTGGCACATCGAAGTTTAGAACAGGTTCATCCCTCTGAAAAAAACCATTCAGCCCTTCCCACATCCTCTGAAATCACTAATACACTTTCTGTCTTTATGGATTTCCCCATTCTGAACATGTTGTAAAAATTGAATTAGGTAATATAAGACCTTTTGTATTTGACATCTTTTATTTAGCAGAATGTTTTTAGGTTTATCCATGTTGTAGCATGTCTAGTCTTTATTCCTTTTTAGGCCTGAATAATACTGCATTGTATATGCAATACTTTGGCTACGTGATGCGAAGAGCCAACTCGTTAGAAAAGACCCTGATGCTGGGAAAGATTGAAGGCAGGAGGAGAAGGGGATGACAGAGGGCGAGGTGGTTGGATGGCATCACCAACTCGGTGGATGTGAATTAGTCAGGAGTCAGAAACAACTGAGTGACTGAACAACAACAATATTCCATTGTATCAGCCCACTGCATTTTGTTTATCCATTCATTAGTTGATAAACATTTGAGTTGTTTATTTCCTTGGCCATTATTAATAATGCTGCAGTGGACATTCATGCGAAGGTGTTTGTATAGATACATTTTCAGTTCTCTTTGATATGTACCCAGGAGTAGGATTGTTAGGTTATGTGATAACTCTATGCATAGCATTTTGAAGAGCTGCCAAATTATTTTGCAATGCTGATACACCGTTGGTGATTATGCCAGCAATGCGTAAGGGCTCCAATGTCTTTACAATCTCTCTGATACTTGCTATTGTCTGTCTATTATTTTCTTTTATAGCCATCCTAGTGGGAGTGAAGTGGTACCTCACTGTAGTTTTTATTTGAATTTCCTTGAGGCTTAATGATGAGAATCTTTTTGTGTGCTTATTGGTCATTGATATGACTATCAAGCCTTTTACCCATTTTTAATTGGGTTGTTTTGTTGTTGAATTCTAAGAGTTATTTATTTTTCCTGACCAAGTTCTTTATCAGATATATATTGTTTGCAATATTTTATCATCTGTGCTCTGTATGCATGTTGGGGAATGCCTTCAACACCCGAGCAGTTCCCATCTCTTCCTTAGTCTGTGCTTCCTGCCTGTGCAGTCTCAAAGTCACCCAGATATGAGGGCTGAAGGACGTCTCAGGTGTTTCCTGGATAACATGTGCAGAGCTTTGCACGTGCGTGTGGTTGCTTGTCAGTTCCTAGAATGAATAAGTTCAAAGCCCCCACCCCCATGGACTTATGCTCCAGCTCTTCTGTTTAAGGATTTTGGTTAGCCTCTTGCTTGCCACACTGTTATCTTTGCCTCAAGTATCCACAGTTTTAAACAACTGCTGCTCATCATTTTTGGAAAATTTCCCAGGAGAACCAGTTATTCCCACTGAGGAAACTCGGAGTCAGGTCAAATAAAGGCAAGTCCTGTGATGGGGTGTCTCCAGGGAGCCGCAATAAGCTAAATGGTGACATTTTCTGTAAATAAGGCTTTGGGGGAAAGCTCAAATCCATTCTTATCCCTCCAGTGGTTGCTGAAATGCTGGTTTTCCTGCCCACTGTGATTGTGAGGCTTTTGGACTTCAAGGCTACCAGAGAGCTGGGGAGAGGGGATGGGAATAAGGCAAGTTACAATGCAACAAAACTTACCATTCTTATCAAGATCCTGTCATTTTTCTTGAAATGTACACTTCTCAGATTGCTTCAGGCATCTGGCTAATTTCCAGAGTTCTGAAAAAGTTGATTTTGAGAATTTTTATCAGTATTCTCATTGCTTTTACGGAAGAGCGGAGTTTTGAAGGTCCTTACTGCCATCTGGAAGTGCTCTTCTCCAAGGTTACTTTTTCTAGTTTAGTTTTTTTATTATCTTTCTATTAAAATTTCAGTGATCTCTTAAGTTGATATAAAACTATCTCTTTGCAGCAACTTCTCTCTTCAACTATAATTTGACACTTTTAATTTGCAAATCAAAAAAACCAGGCATATTAGAATTAAAGATAACACATGCAAAAATTTACCATTAAATGCCACATGGACTTTGTGATATTTTTAGTCTGTGCAAATGTTGTTTTAAAATGATGTCAGGGTGTGTTCTAGTCAGGGACTAGAAAATTATGGCCTGCAGGCTAAATCCCCAGCCTACCACTTGTTTTGTATAATGGCTTGCAATGGCAAAGCCGTTTGTTTAATTTGCAGTGACAGTATTTAATGGTGCTGACTGAATGAAATATGTATTGATGGTATCAGATTAGGCACTTATCACAATATTCCTATTCAAAAGCACTTGTTACAATTAGAAAATTTTTAAAGACTATCTCATCACAACAGAATTCGCAAACAAAGTTTATTTATAAATGGCTCATTTGGTAACCAAGCAAGGGAAGTCACTGATTGTGAGCCAATTATATTGTTTGATTGCAACAACCAACAAGTGTGTCACAGAAAATGAAATCATTTAATACCATTAATTTTTCAGCAATAATGGTTGTTTGAATAGTTGACCTTGGAAACTATATCAATAGCCATTAAAAAATAAGACATGATTTTGAGGGATTTCCCTTAGCTTATTATGAGTCAATAAATGTTACTGTTTAATTGTTGTTTATTAAAGAAACGAATACCAAATTTGAAGTAACTGAAAAACTGTCCCCTGTGAATAGTCTGCATGGCACAACGTCCATGTGAAAATATATTCAGAAAAGGTGAGAAAATACTGATTCAGTACAATCTAAAGTGGAATCTACTAAGATGTATTACAACTGATAGTGATATTGATAAAAATACATGTGGAGCAGAAATTCATGTTAGACAAATTTTCAAAACTTGTAAAATGCAAGGTGTGTACTGTGTATATTTATTATATTCATGAATATAATATATGTATTTTTTAATCAGCCGGTAGCATGTGGAAAATGTTTTAATTTATCCTGAGTTATTAGGTCAGTAGCGTCAGTAGTGAGCGTCATTGGCTCTTCCAGACTTCACCATTGCTAGTTCTGTGAATTTTTGTCAGAAACAGAAGCTGAATATCCTGACTTACACTATTGCAAAGCCATCTAAGAACTTAGTAGTGGTAAGGATTTATTGTCAGTTTTTGAACTCTGGGTCAAGACTGAAATTTTTCTGAATAAGAATTGTCCTTGATCACTTTTATTGATCTCTTCAGAATCTATCATTCACTGTTTTTCTTAAACTATCAAACATAAAACTAAAAGACCAAACAGCTTATATATGAAACTCGTTTCATGATAAAAGTCACTAAAATTACAATTATTGTTCTTTGAATCACATCTAATGTCATGCTCCCTTATACATTTCCCATGATGTCAGAAATTAAAACTAATGGTGCAATCACTATTTCCACACATATTTGCAGTGAATATATCTTCTGATCTCGTAGAACTTACTGCCAGTTCCAGTAGTAAGTTCATGTGTTTGTTTAGACCAACTTCTGTATTTTAAGTTCATTTAGCGGTGCAAGTAAGGGGTTTCTACCTATCTTTCAGTTGCAAGTGATTAATCTGCCAGATGATGACATGCTAAAGGCAGATATAGAAAGAAGGGTCTAATAATGTCTCCTAAGTGATGAATATTCTCAATTAGAATCATATGCTCATGGGGCAGTATCAGTATTTGGCAGTACCTATCTGTGTGAAAAAAACTTTTTTGAAGATGATAAATCTTTGAACTAAATCTTGTTAGCATTAGCATGTGAGCATTTGCAATTGATTTTGATGATAAGAACACTAATTTTGTTTGCCAGTTAATCAAAGTACTTTTGAAAATCTATTTCTTCTCATTATTTTTAGATCTATAATAGAAAATTCTATTTATTATGATTATTATTGGGGCTTTCCTGGTGGTTCAGACAGTAGAGAATCCTCCTGCAATACGGGAGACCTAGGTTCAGTCCCTGGGTTGGGAAGATCCCCTGGAGAAGGGAACAGCTCCCCACTCCAGTATTCTGGCCTGGAGAGTCCCCATGGACAGAAGAGCTGGTGGGCGACAGTCCATGGGATCACAAAGAGTTGGACATGACTGAGTGACTTTCACTTTATGATCATTATCATGAATATCATCAATGAGAAATTGTGAAAAATTATTTTCTGTCTTGCTGTATACCTACATAATATCAGTTTTGTCTCTTGGCCTGCAAAGCTGGCCCTTTACAGAAAAAAAAAAAATTGTTTTGATCCTGTTCTAGTTAGGTTGACCACTATTGCATCAGATGTTTGGAAATAATAGGCACAAATTAATTTCAGGATAATTTTGCAAAGACATTACTTTTCATTCCAAACTCTTACTAAAAGTTTTGTGTTTAGATTAATAGGGTGTTGAATAGCTTGGAAAAGTAGAAGTGAATAAAGAGTGTCATAACATGCAGTTGACTCCTCAGTTCAGCTCAGTTCAGTCGCTCAGTCATGTCTGACTCTCTGTGACCCCATGAACTGCAGCATGCCAGGCCTCCCTGTCCACCACCAACTCCAGGAGTCCACCCAAACTCATGTCCACTGAATCGGTGATACATACCATCCAACCATCTCATCCTCATCGCCTTCTCCTCCCGCCTTCAATCTTTCCCAGCATCAGGGTCTTTTCAAATGAGTCAGCTCTTTGCATCAGGTGGCCAAAGTATTGGAGTTTCAGCTTCAACATCAATGCGGAAGACCTGGGTTCAATCCCTGGGTTGGCAAGACCCCTGGAGAAGGGAAAGGCTACCCACTCCAGTATTCTGGCTTGGAGAATACAGTCCATGGTGTTGCAAAGAGTCAGACTCCTTAATTATATAGCCTCAATTTCCCACTGTGTGGGAATAAGATACAAGAATCAAAGAGTAAAAGTAATCATCAAGATATCTGAAATTTGGTGTGGTTTTGTTCCACTTTTGCTCTGGAATCCTGAGTAAAAGAGAACGGGCCCCTGGCAGATGACCAAATAGAAGAGGCTGAGAAGAATTCACAGGACATGTAGTTTATTTTCTCTTCTTTCATAGGGTGATGAGAGCTCATGCATAATTTAGAATCCTTTTCCATAGACATTTTGATATGGAACAGAAAGATGATAAGAAGGAATTTGCATTCTTGCAAAATAGTCCGGAAATGACTCACTGGCTAGTTAAATATCACTTGTGTTTGTGTTAAGTAGCCATATAATTCTTAACAGATGCCAGTTTACTCTAATTTGTAAAAGCCAAAGCTTCTTAGATGAAACCCTTGACAGTGCGTTACTTGGGGGCTTCCATTTGGTCTCCAGGGGCAGGGAAGAGGGGCATGCATGCACATCTCCCTGCTGGAGGACTCGTGATGGGCCACTGGGTGCTCTTGTCCCTGCTTTGAGACGTAGCAAGAAAGATGCAAGTTACAGCTCCCTTACTAGCATTCACCATGGTTCCATGGGACAGGAGGCATTTCAATGTGTGTACATTTGGTGGTGATTTTGTTTTTGATTTGTGTAACGAGGTATAGTTGATTTATGGGCTTCCCAGGTGGCACTAGTGGTCAAGAACCCGCCTGCCAATGCAGGAGACATAAGAGACATGGGTTCCATCCCTGGGTTGGGAAGATCCCCCAGGGAAGGGCATGGCAACCCACTCCAGCATTCTTGCCTGGAAAATCCCATGGACAGAGGATCCTGGCAGGCTACAGCCCACACGGTGACATAGAGTCGAGCACGACTGAAGCGACTTAGCACTCACGCACGCACGCAAAGTTGATTTACAACGTTGTGTTAGTTTCTGCTGTACAAGGAAGTGAATCAGCTTAGTGTATACATATATCGCTCCCTCATGAACCTCCCTGCCCCCCACCCCACCCCTCTAGATCCTCACGGAGCCCCGAGCTGAGCTCCTTATGCTTTTCAGCAGGCTCCTGCCAGCTATCTATTTTACAAATGGTAGTGTATATATGTCAATCTAATCTCCCAATTTTTCCCACCCCTGCTCTCTCCACACCATATCCACACATCTGTTCTCTGTTTCCAGAAAGTTTATATAATCCTTCCTGCCTCTTTCCCTTCCTCTCTCCTTCCTATAAATGACTGCACCCAAGTAGACAATATTGGGAAGGCAAACATGACTCCCCAAATTTTCCATCTGGACCTTAAGCAGTAGGGGTAAGTGATGGGGTATCCAGATGGTTTCCTGGTGCAGCAGGCCTCAGCCTCCAGAAATCCAGTGACAAGTGTCACCTGCATAGTCACACATAAGGAAAGTCAAGTGCTTGATGTGCTGCAGAAACTTAATTTCAAACTGTGCGTGCATTCTCAGTTACTAAGTCGTGTTCAACTCTTTGTGACCCCATGGACTCTAGCCCACCAGGTTCCTCTGTCCATGGGGTTTCCCAGGCAAGAATACTGGAGTGGGTTGCTATTTCCTCCTCCTCCAGGGATCTCCCCGCCTCAGTGATCGAACCTACTCCTCCTGAATTGGCAGGCAGATTCTTTACCACCGCACCACCTGAGAAGCCCCAATTTCAAGCTAGAGGTGAACAGAACAGAATCAACATTCTGCTCCTTTCCCCTAGTTCTCTCTCATCTTTAATGTAAAGACCTAACACCCAGGGGACATCTCAGTAACAATGCTGGAGACTGTCTTACCCCTCCCATCCTGGGACTCCTGTCTCCCACCAAAGAAACTGAACTCAGCTTTCATCACTAAAATCAGCCCAAGTTTAATCACTTTAATCACAGCCATTTCTCTCCCACCAGAGACCACTAATCCTAACTTTTCATCTCTAATCAAGGCAGACCACTTTTTAAAAATAGCCATTCTATAAAACACAACGCGGGAGGAGGGCTCCGCATCGCGATAGATGTCGAGTGGCCTCCGCCTCCATGCCGTCCCTTGCTTCCTAACAGGTCACAGGTGCTAAAGAAAAATGCTGTTGCACCTAGAATGCCTTTACTCCACAGGCTTCCCTCCAGAGATGGCTTCCAGATGTGGGGAAAAGTCTAAAGTCCGTGGCCCTCAACACATCATTAAGTCTTTCCAGGGTTTCCAAAAGTCTGTAATCACCAGCACACTAATAATTTGTCTCCATCTTGAACTTCAGCCTCAGGGATTTCAGAGAAACTAAGGAATGTAGATAAGAAGTTTTCGCAAATAACACCCTATTTCCAGAATTTGTGTCCCTTTCAGTTTAATACCCCTCACTCTCTGTCTCTTTCTTACACACACACACACACATACACACACACACACATTCAAGAATATGTGTACACTCACAACTGTAACATTCTGATGGATGCTGTTTTTTCCCAGTCCTAATTTCTTGAGGGGGGACTTATTATTAGTAGCTGTCAAGCCTCTTGCCCCACTGCATAAAGAAAGCATTTTTGTCACCCTAATCTGACCCAGGCTCAACCCTTTAAAACCTCAGAAAGTACATCAATATAATGAAAAAAAAACTACTTTTCAGATATTTCAGTGTCCTATTTCCCACTTGTATATCATCCCCGCCAAAACTAAATCTTTTGCCTGAAATATGCATTTGTTTCCTTTAACGTGTTTTTTCTTTTTTTTTTCTGTAATGTGTTTTCCTTTTAACATCAAAAGTATTCGAGTAACTGATTCCATCATTCAGTTCCTAGCCCACTGAACAGGGAAAATTGTATCCCAAACTGTCTGAGGGAGGAAAGTATTTTTCATTCCGATCTACTTCTGTGTTTACGGGGTCATTTGATATTTAGAACATGCTGGAAAGAGCACTTGAAAACACAACCTCATGCCGCAAAAATTAGCTAAGGAAATGGTTCCCGGGAGAGGTGAGGCTGTCCCAACCCCACCCCAACCCCGGGCTTCTCGCCCAGGGCAGTCTCCAGCCTTTATTAAAGGTATCCGCTGCTCTAGGTCATGCTTCATTTGTCCTCACGTTGTAGGAAATCCCAAATGCAATATCCATAAAATAAAAAGAGGTTTAAATGAGGGTCCTTTTGGGGAATGGGTGAGGAAGAAGGGAATTATCCTTTTTTATCTTCCTCCTCCATCTCCTGTCTGGTAACAATTTTCAGTTCTGAGATGCCTGCATGAATGCTTTCACAGAATATGCTCTGCAGAGAATCTGTCAGTTTACACTCATCAGAAATAAAGTAAAACTTAGCAGAGAGATGCTCGCATGTGAGCTCGGATGTGGGTTAATCTCATGGAAACACCCTCCCCTTCTTGCCTTCACCTGGGCCAGGGCCCTTCTGACCTCAGGTCTAACTTCTAAGGCAAGAGGATGGAAAGAAATGTCTTTGTGGAGATTTCACATGGTAAATATGGAAAATAGAGGCAGTGGATTTGGTCAACTCCATCTGGAAAGCAGCATTTACTAGCAAACAAAATGCCCTCCTCACGGCTGGCTTGGTTTACATCAGAACACAGTTTACATTCTCCTGAGTAGACTGAAATAAGACTATGCTGATGTCCTGACATTTAACACCTCTTCTCTTTTATAAAAATACCATTTTCAGACTTTTTTTTTTTTAAGTCATACCAACACTCTTTACCACCAAAGTTCATCATTCTTCAATGACTTTGTGAAGACTTTACATATGCCAGGAATTAGGAGACAGGAACCAGAGGGAAGTTGGAAGGTGTAATTGACTGGAACCTACTTGTCTTAAGACATTCAGGACTCCAGTCATCCCACTGTCCTTTCTTCAGTTGAATATCAGCCAGACTTATCTATATATAGGTAGAAGCGTGGAAAGTTTTCAGGGTTTCCCTGGTGGCTCAGTGATAAAGAATCCACCTGCCAGTGAAGGAGACTCGGGTTTGATCCTTGGGTCGGGAAGATTCCCTGGAGGAGGGCATGGCAACACACTCCGGTGTTCTTGCCTGGAAAATCCTATAGACAGAGGACCCTGGTGGGCTATAGCCCACGAGGTTGCGAAAGAGTTGGACACGGCTTGGCAACTAAACAACAACAGCGGCAATGTGGAAGCTTTTCTGGGCTTTCAAGCTTTCCAAGGCTTTATTCTTCCTTCCTCTCTGTCTATGAGCTTTTCAGATTAGCAGGGAAAGTATCCCCATTCTAGCTGTCAAGTGACCAGTATTAATACTTAAGCCTCTTGTCTGGGACACCAGAGCCTTAAGCCAACCAGAGTCCGTCACCCTAGCTGCCCCACAGTGGGTTTCTTTTCTTCTTATTATTACTTTTTATTGGAGTATAGTTGATTTATAATGTTTAGTTTCTGCTGTACAGCAAAGTGAATCAGTTATACATACACATGTATTCACTCTTTTTAAGATTGTATTCTCCTATATGGTGGCTTCCCATGTGGCGCTAGTGGTAAAGAATCCACCTGCCAATGCAGGAGACACAAGAGATGGGTTCTATGCCTGCATTGGGAAGAGCCCCTGGAGCAGGAAATAGTGCAGAGAATCTGACACAACTGAGCACACACACTTGCACACACTCTCATATAGGGTATCACAGAATATTGAGTAGCATTCCCTCCGCTATACAGTAGGTCCTTATTAGTTACCTGTTTAATATGTGAAAGTGTTAGTCGCTCAGTCGTGTCCGATTCTTTGCAACCTCATGAACTATATAGCCTGCCAGACTCCTCTGTCCACAGAATTCTGCAGGCATGAATACTGGAATGAGTAGCCATTCTCTTCTCCAGGGAATCTTCCCAACCCAGGAATCGAACCCAGATCTCCTGCATTGCAGGCAGATTCTTGACCCTCTGCATAGTAGTGTGTATATGTCAATCTCAATCTCCCAAATCGTCCCTCCCGCCTCCGTGTTTCTTATTCCTTCTCCTTCCCTAAGGTTCCCACATGAGAACCAAGAGGGCTTGGTGCTTTCTAGATAACCAGCCTGCTGTCAAAGTGTGTCACACCCCATGAGATTGTTGTGGCAGGTTTTCTCACTTACCCAGTAAAGGTTTCTCAGCAAGGAGATCCAGTCAAACTGGAGGCTGGGGGCAGCCCGGAGCCTGGTGCATGCTTTCCCCTTCTTGCTGAAAAGGATGCAACTCCTGAGGCCTTTCTATGAGGGAAGGTGGGATAGACGCTTCGCCTTCCTGAGTTCCTGTCACAGTTACTTGGTCTTTGAACTGTGGTGTTGGAGAAGACTCTTGAGAGTCCCTTGGACTGCAAGGAGATCCAACCAGTCCATTCTGAAGGAGATCAGCCCTGAGATTTCTTTGGAAGGAATGATACTAAAGCTGAAACTCCAGTACTTTGGCCACCTCATGTGAAGAGTTGGCTCATTGGAAAAGACTCTGATGCTGGGAGGGATTGGGGGCAGGAGGAGAAGGGGACGACAGAGGATGAGATGGCTGGGTGGCATCACGGACTCGATGGACGTGAGTCTGAGTGATGTCCAGGAGTTGGTGATGGACAGGAAGGCCTGGCGTGCTGCGATTTATGGGGTCGCAGAGTCAGACACGACTGAGTGACTGAACTGAACTGAAGGCTTCTCAGTGCTCCCAGGGGGCCCTTTTCTGCTTGCCTATACACAGGTTCCTATGTGAAAAGACTGCAAAATTTATCCATGTTTTTACACCTTAAGTTTCTCTCCAAGGTGAAAATAATGCTTTGAAATGAGTAAATGGCAACCGGGTGCAACCCAGAAAAATGAAATCATAATATGACCATAAAGGTTCATATTCTGAAGTTTGACTCTAGCATTTGTGTATGTGTGTGTGGTGTATGTATATGTGTGTAAGTTTGAGAGAGAGGCAGGGAAAAGCAGAGAGTAGGCAAAATGCCCTCACCTTCCCCTATTTAAATTTCCTCTCTCCCGGAACACAAAAGATGGTAGTCCGAATTGATGATAAGTGACTATTTCCGGGTTAAATATGAACTGCAAAGCCCTGTTGCTACGTCTGTGCTGAGTCCTTGGAGAGAAAGCAGCTGTAGCCCCCAAGATTCAAAATCCTCTGCAGCTCCAGAGGCATCTGGGACTGAAGATTGCCCCCTCCGTTTTCGGTGAGAACTTGAACACTGCTTTGAAGAAGCAGTAGCAGTGGATTTTCCCAAAGATTGAACCGAGAAGGGCACTGGAACTCCTGGACACAGGGACCCATCCTTCCTCTCCTCCCCAACAACATCCTTCCTCTCCTCCTCGGCCAAGGGACTTGTCCTTCTCCCTGTGCTAAGACTTGATGAAGCGTGTTATTTTTATTCAACTCAAGTCTTGAGCAAAAAAAATATATGGTTCTGCATCCAGGCCAGCAACCTCTCTTCTCAGAATTTACTAGCCACCTGTGGAGTTTTAGAGAGGTTTCAGATGGAAGCATCACAAGCCAGGGTTTCCTAACACATCCAAAAATGAGTCCTGCAAAAAAAAAACCAAAAAAGGAACTGTGGGTGCCTTTTGAACTTTCTAATAGATGTTGTGATCAGTGGAGGATCTCCTCTATTGGCGGATCATTTTCAAGAATAACCAGAGTCAAGAATGTGTGTTGGATGAAATATGGAAGCCGACTTACACTCTGGGAAACCATGCTTCCTGACTTGGCCCTGAAACCTCGCCCACCTTGTACATAGAGGTTTCCCTGCACGGCTGGATCTCTGTCACCTCAGGAGCCACCACTGGAAATCAAAGGTGCATGGTCCCTTTTTTCCTTTAAGTCAGGGGTCTCCATTCCCAGAATCTAAAGCCTGATGATCCGAGGTGGAGCTGATGTAATAATGTTCAAAATAAAATGCATAATAAATGTAATGCACTTGAATCATTCCCAAACCATCCCCCCACTCAGTCTATGGAAAAAATCGTCTTCCACAAAACCAGTCCAGGGTGCTAAAAAGATTGGGGACAGCTGCTAAGGGACAGGATTCATACAAGATAGGTTGCTGTGGCCCGGGCGGAGTAGCAGTTTTCTTCAAATGGTTCAGAGAGCAGAGAGGAAAGAGACTGCCTTCCTTAGCTGGGACAGGTCCAAGCTTGGGTTCACAAGACGTTTGCTTCATGAATATCAAAGCAGCCTGAAGCAAGGCAGTTGTTGGCAAAGAATGCAGGCAGCTTCCTTCCGGTACCGCTCCGCACACCCGGGGTGGGCAGCTGCCATGCTCTTCGCAGCCAGCACACTAAGCCCATCAGCTCTCCAAGGCGGAAGGCGAGACCTGATCCCAAGGACATGTCAAGGTTCAATGCCTCCTGGGGTCTCCCCATTGGAATTTGGTTCTCCCAGTTGGCTCAGACAAGAGGAAGCCAGTCTTGTGACCAAACCCCCACCCTCATCCCCAACAGGGACCTCTCAGGGGACTCCCACCTGGCTTCTTGCCAAGGTCTCTTACCCAGAAAGTGCCCTCACCCAAGAGGCTCCTCAGGTTGCTCCGATAACCTGGATGGTGCCGTGCGGCTACCTCTCCATCCAGCAGACCCAGCCTTTATGTTCCAGTGCTGGTTTACAAGTCCTCAGACTGCTGGTGCTCCACATTCTCATGCATGATTTATTCGTCTCTTTAGGGAAGTATATTTCTGCAAGGATCATGTCATTTGTGAGGCATATGGCAGGAGGGAGCTTTAGTTAAGGGGTGGTGAACTGAATTGCATCAGGTTTTGCTTTGGCGAAGACACCAGATGGATGCCTTTATGATGAAGCGGGTCTCCTCAGCCTTCTCTTTAATGCCTGTCTCCAACAGGTGTTTCCTCTAAGGCTTATCTGTTTTCCATAACGTCGGAATGAAGAAAGACGTTGTCTGTGACAGCTTGCGTACATAGATCATGCTTTTTATTATTATAGAAATGTGTATAGTGACTTATTTGATACTCTGAGTCAAGTTAAAATGTGCTTGGAAGGAGATCATCTTCCATTTGCCAAAAAGGCATTTCATTTCCAGACCAAGGACTCTTTATTCATTATGGGGGGTGCGCTTGGGAGAGGAAGAACTAGAGGAAGTGGCAAAAAAAAAAAAAAAGAGCTGAAGGAAGTGAGCAGAAGAGTAGGGCAGTTGTTGTAGACTTGAGCGCCGAGGGCCACCTCCCAAAGGTAACTTAGCTACGCTATATTAGCACCTGAGGCATAGTGTCAAGGAAGCTACACATGGCGGGGAAAAAAGATTCTATGAATGAGTAATACAGCCCGTTCTCCAAGTCCTGATAAAAATCAAAACCAGGTATGGGTCTTTGGTGTGTTCCCCTTAACTATCACCATGGTCCTGTTTAGCCATCACCGTTAAGAGTGTGCCTGTTTGGCTCTTAGGGTTCTGGGTTGGGGCTCATGACTTACGGATACTGAAACCACAAAAAGCCACGTTAATTTGAATGAATAAGGTAGCTCATTTTGGTCAAGCTGACTTTGAGGCTTATATTTCAACATCTTCTGGCTAGGTAGATGACTGGAATCACTAAGCTTGTAGGGAGATTAAATAGAGAGAAAAATTAAGAATTGCACCTAGTCCTTGGCTGATCTCATCAGCAATTAGCCTCTCTGCTTTTCCAAACCCTTCTGCCTCAAGCCTCCTACCTCAGCTTCTCTATCTGTCCTCTATTACTTTAGATCTGACATGTCAATCTAAGTTCCTTTTTCAGAAAAATTATGATTTTACATAGCAGTTTAGAAATTAACCTGGTCAAAGAGAGCAAAAATTGCTTGTTATTATGTTGGAGTCTGAGTCTTTGACCAGGTATCGAATAACAAGCTGTATTAATTCACAGAGAATACCCCTAACCCTTCAGCACAAAGAGAAACAGGTCATATTATTCCATGGATGAATAGCAAAATCTCACAGGAGAATGCTGTCTTAAGCTACTGGTTACCAGGGCTGAACCCATAGTATGCCATGGTACACTATGTTGGAAAAGGCAGAGTAACAGATGTGCTTAAATAAGTATAGGTAGTTAAGCAAATAGTAACATTTCTGTGGTCAAAAAAGTGTGAAACACTGAATTATACAAATTTCTTTTTTGCAAGACTTTTCAGAACCTTTCATATGCTAAGGTGTAGGGTAAATTTCAAAGAGGAGTTACTGTTCTCAAAATTTGCCTCCAGAAAACATTTCCTAGGGACTTCTCCAGTTGCTCACATTATGGAATATTTTGGAAAGGGTAATTGTGTTAGAATAGGGCTGACTAATACTGTGGTAGCAACCATGAAACCTTAGCGGCTTAGCACAACCCGTATTTCTTGTTCATGTTACATGTCCAGCATGGGCCAGGAAGGCAAGGAATCAGCTCCACATCATCACTCATATACTCAGGCTGGTCATCTCTGCAGCGGGTTAGGAGGAGGTATGGAGGCTCACCTGAGGACTTCTCCCTATGTCAGCCATCACCGCTCACACATCATTGGCCAGAACGAATCACGTGGCCTCACCTAACCTGTCCATCTGCTAAGGCAGGAAAGGAGAGTGGGAAATTGTGAATACCAGTAATCTCAACCTCATCAGTATATTCAAGTGTCAGGTTTACGGTCTGTTAGCTCTTTGACTTTTATCCGTGAACTAAGGGGTACAGTCTCTGAAACAGATAGAAATGCTCAGCAGATATTTGAAATGCTCCCCGATTCCTCAGTCCCATAAAGCTTGCAGGAGCCCTGTGACTCGTTCTGGCCAGTGAAATGTGAGATACAATGGCTGGTTGACTTGGGCCAAGGCAGTTAAATGCCTGAGCCTGACTCTCTCATCTCTTTCTCTTCTCTTGCCTTGATGACAAGCAGGACATGAGTTCCAGGGGGGCATGCCAATCAATTTAATATAGTAGATCCTCTTTCCCTTTAAGACGCTGAGTGACTGTATGGAGCAGAGACACCTGTTCATCTCAGCAAAATGAATAGTGCGTATGAGAAATAACCCGTGTTGGGTTAAGTCCTTGGGATTCTGAGGTTGTTTCTGCAGCCTGGGCCTGGATTCTCTCAACTTGAATAGTCCTTTCTAACCCAAACCTCTCAGTGATCCTTTTAGGGTGTCCCTTCTTCTCTCACAGGCACATATTCCTCAGGATGGGAGTGGAATTTTTCTAAGCCTCCTCCAGCCTTTTTGGTGATTGACTCTATGGCATGACAAGTGTTGTGGCTGACTGCAGTGTGGGGGTGATCACATGGAAGGGTTTGCCAAGACTTAGACCAAGGTTTGAGCAAGTTTTAGTCAAATGCAGGCCAGGGAGATGCAAGCTGTAAAAGATGCAGAATGCATTTAATGAGGAAGGATGTTTCAACCGAGACCCATCAGAAAAGATCTGGACAGGAGAGGAGAAGAAAACAGGCTAAGGAGAGAGATATACCACTCATGACTGGATCTCCTAACCCTTTAAGTTCTAGATTCAGGTGCACAAAACATCTCTCATGAGCTGTCCCAAACAGCAGTAGCATCAAAACAGTAACAAAATTAAGGGCAAAACTTAAGCAGACATAACTACCTTTAGAACACATCTAATCTAAGGTAAAAAGAGAGACTGGTATGTCACACACACACACACACACATGCACACAATTCTTGTTGGCTTTTGCCCAAAGTGTTTAATGCGCTTTCAGCTCTGAAGACATTGACCCCTTGCTGTTCTTCAGACATGAATCTTTATTCTGGAGTCTCACAGACCTAAGGTTGCTTTCCTTGTGTTATTCACTTTGGGCTCGAGGCTCAATGAGTTTGGTATTGGGCATTGTTAACCAGAGCCCCGAGTGTTCCCAGGCTAACTGTCCCTTCTCCACATTTAGGACTTTTTTCTGCGAAACGGAAGAGGAGGTCGACCGCCTTGATAGCAGCGGCATGTTTCACTGGTGCAGAGCCACCCCTTTGAACAAGATGATTCTGGTAGGTGACCTGCAGCCAAACCTCAGATGAAACTGAGCTCCTCTTAGGGTAGACGGTGTCCTCCTACTAATCATAAGCACCTGCCCTTTTTCTTTGTAAACTGTGCATTTTGAAGGAAAAATATAACCTCACGAGCCATCTAAATGTATGCAGGGTATCAGATGGGGCGTTTGACAACAACCTTGTGGGTAGTATGCCAGCATTTAAAACACTTTAGCTCAGATTCTTCAACCACTTTCTCCTTCCTTTAATAGTTCAGCTGAGTCAGTTATTCAGAATAATGTTCTCCTGAAACTTTGCTGTTTTCTAGTAAATCTGGTTAATTTACATGCACCAGGGGAACATACTATTTTCAAGAATTCTGCAGTCTTTCCTTTTTTTAAAGTAGATAAATGTTTCCTTAATTTATTGTTTTCAAAGTTGGGATTTTTTAATAGTATTTTTTCTTAAAGCTGGTTATACGTATACTGAATGTACTAGCCAAGGATGGAGCTCTGTAGTGCTTGGTCCCCCCACACCACACAGCATGAGTGAATCCGTATAGATGTAGAATTCTGTCCTTGACTCTGTCCTCCCAAGGAGACAAACTTAACTCAGTTCAGTGAAATGCCAGCAACCAAGATGCAAACACCTCAAATCCTTATCCCAGGCTCTGACACCCACTTTCTTTATCTCCATCTATTCTCAGAGTTGGAAACTCAAGTACAAAATCACTGGTTTACTTTCAAGGAGTAGCTGGTAAATTTGACTAACAAAAAGTTATTTTTTTAATTTAAAATAAGCTAATAAAGGTTTACTTACATGTTGTAAGAACCCTGTGTAATTTGTTCAGCTATGACTAATTGATAACTATGTATTTTTCTTGCTTTCCAAAAATAGTTTAGTTCACTTTTTTCTGTTACACACACGCACGCACACACGCGCGCAAATCTTGTGCTCAGTGCCAATGTCCTGACAAAATATGTTCCATTTCTTGTAAAAAGCATAATCAATCATTTGATCAGAAGCACAAAGTTGTCAGAGCTGTCATATCAACTGGAAAACTATTAGGACTGCTGAAGCTCATCATTTTAGAGAGTATGTCTTATTTTAAATGAAACAAACATCCGTTGAGCAGGAAGGCAAACATGTTTTCAGTGGGAGGGACATCTTTAGAAAGGTTGGGAGGTGACTGCAGATGGAAGCATTCAAGAGACCAAGAGATGGAAATAGCAGATGTTTCTTTATCCCCTGTTTAGTAAGTCCCCAGACAGCTTGCTCTGAGAGATGTCCCCTTATGGCACTCGATGTGAAATATAACCGAGTCTTCCGATGAATTTAGACAGGCTTCTAGTTTAAGAGGTTCTGAGAGTTTTGAAACTGTGACCATAGAAGAGACATGTACAGGTTGCAAGTTTCCCGCCAACTTTGAACTTGGTTTGCTTTGCAGAAAAGTCAAGCAGAAGTTGTCAATTTGTTACTTGGAGCAAATAGGGCACTCCCCACTTTCCTACCAAAGCCACCATCTTTCTCAGTGGGAAGACAGTTTTGTGCCACAGTTCCCTAGAGAAATTGCCTTGCTCAGTTCAGTTGCTCAGTCGTATCTGACTCTTTGCAACCCCATGAATCGCAGCACGCCAGGCCTCCCTGTCCATCACCAACTCCCGGAGTTTACTCAGACTCACATCCATCGAGTCAGTGACACCATCCATCCATCTCATCCTCTGTCGTCCCCTTCTCCTCCTGCCCCCAATCCCTCCCAGCATCAGAGTCTTTTCCAATGAGTCAACCCTTCACATGAGGCAGCCAAAGTACTGGGGTTTGAGCTTTAGCATCATTCCTTCCAAAGAAATCCCAGGGCTGATCTCCTTCAGAATGGACTGGCTGTACCCATTAATGCCCTGTGCCATGTATCTTGTTCCTAATTGCTTAGTTCTACTCAGAAGAGCAATTTCTGGACTTCAGAGCTGTTCCATTAAATACTATTAGAGGCGTCATTATTCAAGTTAAAACTAATCGGATTAGCCAGAGACAATTATTTAATGGATTTGGTTAAGATTCATATCACTTTCTAGAAAGGATCTCCAGACCAGTAGCTTCATGTCCCCTCATGGGACCATTCCCTTCAGAAAGAGTATTTCCCAGTCTATGCTAATAGAACAAACTCTAATTGTTGAGATATCAGATGTGACTTATCTATCCTGTTAAATTTCAGTAGCCCCTGTTTCACAGAAGCTTGTCCTTTAACCAGAGATGGACTGGCATAAGGATGAATGATACATCCCTTTGAAATATTTTGAGTCTTCATCTACTCAGGAATGTAGAACACTCTCAAGCAGGAAGGACTTGTCAATACATTTAGCAAGTTCTCTACCAGTTTCCAAGAGTCCTTCTCTGAAAATCTAGGAATTCAGTGTGATTCAGATTGGATTAAATAGTTATTGAAAACAGTTAAAGACAAGTGTACTGAAATTTCAACATATTATCCCATTTCCACAACAGAATTAACTTTTATTTTTAAATCATTTAAATGTAAAGAAATTGGGGGTTAGAGAGGCTAGCTTGTTTATGGTCATACATTAATAAAAACCAGAATACAAAATCAGTGCTTTTTCTACTCGTCCCAGCACCATGAGAGACGACATTGACTCATTCGCTGAAATCAGTCACAGAGACTTAAAATGTTTCTTTCAGAAATATTCCTTTAAAAAATATTCCTTTAAATAAAAGTGACACTTACCATGTTTAAAAGTCTCTGTGAATGTGGGAGAAACCTGATCTAAATATCCATCACATATATTGTTTTGTCTTCAGCTTAAAAGTATAGGGGAGATGCTGAAAATCAGCCATACTGATAAGATTCTGAGGACATAGTCAGATGACTGAGATGAAATAGAATGTTTGTAACCTTTTATTGTGTGTATTTTTCATGATAAATTTCCTCAACTCTGGAGTTCTCTTGAATCCATTCAATGTATCAGGTGGAACCACATGAAGTTGCCAATAGTCAACAGTTTTTGACCCAGAAGAAGGCAATTTCATATGGTTCAAACTAATATACATGTTTTCATATGTATAAAAATCCACTGAAATCTGCATCATACTGAACAACGTGGTGTAATTTTCAAGATTCACTAGAAAACATAAGTTGAACAACAGGATTGGAATATTTCAAGTTTTCAGGGAGTTACATGATAGCATGTGTGTGTGTGTTAGTTGCTCAGTCACGTCTGACTCTTTGCAACCCCGTAGACTGTAGCCAGCCAGGCTCCCGTGTCCATGGAATTCTCCAGATAAGAATACCGGAATGGGTTGCCATTCCCTTCTCTAGGGGATCTTCCCAACCCAGGGATCAAACTCAGATCTCCTGTATCACAGGCAGATTCTTTACCATCTGAGCTACCAGGGAAGCCCACCATAGCATATATGAGTCTAAAAACACGTAATGAAAATGAAAGCTATTTTCCCCATTTGGTTCAGTGGTTTCACAACTTGAGGAATGATACCAATCTGAGTTTTCACTGAGGCACTCCAAGCTAATATAAAACTGGAAAAAGTGAAATAAGCAGGAGCACCATGAAAAGATATAAAATATAATTGTCCATGTTTCATGTTATTAGGAGGATTTGCAGAATCTGATTACTGTTATGAAAGTGATAGTGTTAATATACCTGGAAGAGTTGGAATGTGGGGAAGGAGCCTTCTTTAAGGGACTGTCATCTTGTTTCTAAAAATGACCAGAATCTGGCCTGCTTATGCTTAGAAACGAACTGACAAGGCAAAATACGAGTTTCGGAACCACATTGTAGCATGTGTCTTTGGAGATGCCCACTCGACACTGATGGGACTTCGGAACTTTGTAATGCCATTGAGAGCTAGCAACTATACCCGTCAGGAGCTGAAAGACATTGTGTTCATTGGGTCTCTGGATTACCTGCAGAGAGAATGGCGATTTATCCGGAATTTTCCCCAGATATACATTCTGCCTGTAAGTGTCACAGTAAGGAATAGTGAATGGTTATAATGATAATAATAACATTGTATTATTATGTATTTTATATATATATTATTATAATACTTGTTAGGATTAATAATAATAATAATAATACATCAATAATGTATTATACAGTATTTTATACAATTATACAGTGCTTACTGGTATCAGAAATGATTTGAAGCAGGTTGCACATACTAATTCACTTAACCCTCCAAATAACCCCATAGTATAGATTTTAAAGATGCTGAACTGTAAGCACAGAGAAAGGAAGTTACCTGTCCAAGTTTACATGGTGGATAAGTAGCTGGACTAGGATTTAAATTGACATATTTTCATGTTTATATTAATGACCATGTGTGTGGCCTTTATGTAAAGAGTTTCTCTGCACTTCTGAATCTGATTCTGACCTAGTGTGCACACCTGAGCTGATCCTAGCCAGCCTTTCTAGGCTGTGCTCTAACTTTCTCATTGTTTCTGCACACTCGTCTTTTATGGACCACATAATGCCATGAGGTCCTTGATAGATGTATGAAAAGGAGGAATTCTGAGAAATGGGTCCGTTAGGCACCTGTGGTACTGAGGATTGTAATTGTCTTTGCTCTGAACCAACATAGATCTGTATCTCATTATAGGCCAGCATTTTCCTGGATTAAAATATACATAGGCAGTGTGAGATGCACCAAAGCATTTGATTTTTCAAGAAACGCTATCAATATATCAGAAATATTCTTTAAAAGCAGTTGTCTCAGGAAGCAAGTTGTATTGCTTTTAAAAGAGTCACCACAAAATTCCCTGTACCACCTCAGTCTGTAGAAAGGGAGGAAAGAAAATGACCAGAAGTCTCCAGATTCAGCTGGTGTCAGGAATCACCAGTAACTGCATCTGAGCCACCTGATGGTGGGACCAGCTCTCTCCCTATTTCTCCACCAAAGGAGCAACTGCCACTTTACTAATTAATCCAGGTTCCAGGTGGGGCCACCTACAAGCACAATTGTGAGGATGCAGAGGTGACCTTTAGATCTTTAGATGTGATGTTTTCCTCACCACTGTTATCCTTAGCTGTTGTTCAGTAGCTCAGGTGTGACTGACTCTTTGCGACCCCATGGACTGCAGCATGCCGGGCTTCCCTGTCCTTCATTATCTCCAGGCATTTGCTCAAATTCATGTCCATTGAATTGACAATGCCTTCCAACCACCTCATCCTCTGTCGCCCCCTTCTCCTCCCACTCGAGTCATCTAGGTGACTTGATGCAAGCTTTGGTTCAGAAGCTTGCAGCATCCCCAGTGCCCCAGCGCCGTCTGAGAAGTGTCCTCTCACCCGATTTTCTCTCCTTAGGGATCTGCGCTCTATTCTGTAGACCTCCATGCGGTCAACATAGAGGAGTGTTCCATGTGTGCTGTCTTATCCTCCTCCTGTAAGTCACCCAGTAGCCCGACTTTGGTGGACACAGAGCCCATCATGGCCACGCTCAACATCGGATACCTGAGAATTAGCTGCTCGGCCCAGACACCCTCAGGGCCACGTAAGGACCACACCCCGATAGAAAGGGGCTGGAGAGGATAGGATGAGCAAAGAGTCAACTCCTCTCTAATAAATGCTCATGATGGGGAGGAGGAGAAATGGAGCCAGATGGCCTGGAAAATCCCTTCCAGCTCTGAGAATTCTGTACTAGGATTAGTGGTTAGTGGACAGTTCAGTCCTGGGGAACCCTAGTCCAGTGAAAAGTGATGTCCATCTCCTAACTGGAATGTGCCTAACACTGTTTTCTCATATTAAGGAAAATCATGGAGTCATAAGTGCTGTTTATTGTTGTGAATCTATTAGTGAACATAGCCATTGGTATTTCATTATTGTTAATAACAAGTATTATTGTTGCCAGTTAGTTCTTGCTGGAGCTAGTAGATGTTCAAGTTACTATTCTTAGTTTTGTGCTTGGAGAGAATGAAGCCTAACTCTCTTTCAGTCTTCAAAATACTTTCACTACATGAATTTTTAGAAGATTAGCACTAAAGTCCTTTTCAATTTCTATAAACTAAAAGTGTCACATTTCAGCTTCAGGTTGGGAAGAGATGGTGAGAAGTGGGGAAGTTGCTTCAGGATGGGGTTTGCGTCTCTTCCTCCCTTGTACTCCTCTCAGCACAATTAGGGTCCTTCTGTAGATGCCTGAAGTGAAAGTTGTTCAGCTGTGTCCAACTCTTTGTGACCCCTTGGACTGTACAGTCCATGGAATTCTCCAGGCCAGAATACTGGAGTGGGTAGCCTTTCCCTTCTTCAGGGGATCTTCCCAACCCAGGGATCGAACCCAGGTCTCCCGCATTGCAGGCGGATTTTTACCAGCTGAGCTACCAGGGAAGCACCTGGGAAGCACCTATGGATGCGTAACACACACTTATTAAATCAAAGTAAGTGAGCCAGTAGGTGGACTCTGAGGAGTTTCCGTGCACCTCACTTGCCCAAAATGTGCTTCAGCTATATTCCTGTGGCAGACTTGTGGCTGTCCTTCTCCCCAAATTGGGAAAAGGCTTAGCTATCAGTCCATTTCTAAAAATTGATGACTAGCCACTTAACTTAATATGAAAATATTATTGGTGAATAATTTTCAGTATTTAGAACAGATTCTCAATTCATGAAGTGAACACAACCCTTGGTTGGAGATGCCTCCCAACCCCAGATCCACCTGTTTCCCTTGGGGATGTGGATGCTTCGTATTAAGATAGGGCACTGCATCCTCCAACCACGTGGCTTGCTGACCACAGCTGTCCTACTTCACATGGAGCTTGAAGAGGGCAGACAGTCCAGGCTTCACAAAGCTTTCACGGTCATGACAGTGGATGGACATGTTCACGAGTGAAATCAGGAAACCAAAAGACCACTCTCTGACTCCTAGTACTGTTGCTAGGAAAGAAAATTGAGGGCTCTTGGGACAAAGGAATAAATGAATAATCTCGTCAAGTCTTTGGTGGATGAATTAAGCCAGCTACTGCATGGACCTGCACTACACAGCCAAACACCACTCAACCTAAACCAGAGTTTCAGGGGTTTTTGTTAAGTGGAACTAACAGCAAAGCAGTTCCTGAATATCAGTTACATTGAAAATCCTCGCTAAGAAAATGTGAGCCATACCTTTGCTGAGCGAATCTGTAGATGCATAAAAATGACATTGTGTTCTGAACATCAGTCCTTAGCAATTAGGGTACTCAGATTTACACAAAATTTGTATGGTGTGTGTGTGTGTGTGTGTGTGTGTGTGTGTGTGTTTATCGTGCTTTCAACTTTCTCAAAGTGGACAGAGAAGTATTCACTCTGAAGGCAATGTCATCAATATACAGATGAAAATGCTCACTCAGTAACAGCTGGGGGTGGACTGTCATAAGCCACCTAGCTAATCATCGGGTGACTTGTCCTTCTATTATTTTTTAATCTTACATCCTATACAGGCTAAACCATATAGAAACCTATGATTTTACTTCTAGATTCTTTTATTATGTATCTAGGGATTCTTATCCTCTCATTTATGCATTTATTCATTCAACAAGAATATATTCACTTTGTACGTGTCACACACTCTGCTGCAGGCTAGGTTACCCTTAAAGGAGCACATGATGGGTTTAGTAGAGAGAGAGAGAAAGAGAGAGAGAAAAGAGGGGAAGAGGGTTGGAAGGGAGAAAGAGATGATGAAGGGATGTCAGAGTGTTTGAATCATCATGAAGTATGAGTAGGTGCTCTCCCCAATGACAAAAGGGACAGTTTAGAGAAAAGTATATTGGGTAGACCTTGCATATTTCCTTGCGTGGTTGTCAATACACCCATTGTGTGATAAGGAAATAGAGGTCTGGACAGGCTCTCCTGTGCTACCTAAGAGAGGTAGCCAGCAGTAAACTCACATTGTGCACACATGGGGATAGCCAAAGACTGTCACTCAGAAACCTCATCAGTTGTTCTGGCATCACAGGAATCTCCCTGGAGTTTGCGTAGAGAAATTCCCAACCCTCAGAGAAGCCTGATCAGTTCTCTTAACCATTATTCCCATTTCATACTAATACTCCCCTTGCACCAAACCAAGCAGGTGGCGATGGGAATTATCACCTCCAAGAACTGAGAGTATAAACGATCGTGAAATTCTACAATTTCACAATTGTAGAAGGGAGGGAGATGAAAGGAGGGAGAAAAGCTCTTCCACGCTGAGCACCAACATGCGTCTAGCATCCTGGCAATTTTCTTCTCCTTTCTCTAAGACAGTGGTTCCCAACCAGGGGCAGTTTTACCCCCATAGGTCAGCTGACAATGTCTGGAGACAGTTTTGGTTATCATGACTTGGGGGGTGGTGCTGTTGGCATCTAGTGGGTAAGGGTCAGAGATGCTGCTAAAATCCTGCAGTGCACAAGTGCGAAATGGCGATAGGATCAAGACTGAGAACTCTTGCTCCGGACGTGTCTGCTGAGCCTTTTGTGGCATCAGCGGGCGTTTCCATGTCTTCATGATCGTGCCAAAGTCACACAGAAACCCTATCTAGGACCAGCAATGCTGTTGCATCCAGTGGCCCCCGAGGGACTTTGGACATGGAAGGACAGAGAGACTGAAGACTTGCTAAAGGATGACATCATGGAAAGCTTTAGATTTTTCAGCTGATGCTCTAATTACTGCCCTGTCATGTCACAAGAACAGGTTGGCAAACCTAGGTACTGAACTAAATAATCTGTGGCATAATCTAAACATATAACGGTAATTAAGTCTGACAACTTAATATGCTACTGAAATTTAAACGTACAGCAGTAATCTACAATTAAGCAATCTTTTGTAATAGCACCCTGCCAGCCTGGAAGATTTCAGGTATAATACTGTATACTACTAGGTGGCAAAAATATTGACATTAGCAGAATGTACCCAGGCTGTCATCAGATACATATTCAAGTTACCATTCACAGTAACCATTACTTTACAAGGAAGGATGGAGTTCAGGCAGAAACTGTTTCTGTGCCCCAGCTGGTGTCAGAGAAGATACTTACACAGTTATGCCAGCTGATGTGGACATGTCTCTATCCAAGAAGAACATGTGCCTCTGAAAGTCGGGATTTTCCAAACCCTTTTAGAGGGAATTGGAATCAGAAAGTGGAATTTGAAGGAGGATTTCCCCTTTGAGGGAAACTGATCTCAGTGTTTTGTTGAAAATGCCAACCCAACCTGGTATATTTTAACAGGACTACAAAGAAGCCCTGAAAAGAACATGGGCTTTGAAATAAGTACTAATTGGTATGTAAGAACCCATGCATCCTTTGCAAGCCATATAATCTTGGGCAAAGTATATAAACCTTGAGTCAGTTTCCTTGTCTTCAAAGGTGATCTCACGCAACATAATTTATTCCATGTCACCATTCGATGTCATCATTCTTAGTTCCTTGCCGTTTCTACTGTTCACAGCAGCCAGAGGGATTTTTTGTAAGTATTTATTGGATAATGTCAGTTTCCTCCTTTCAGTCCTATAATGGCGACCCATAACAATTATAGGAAAACCATAGAGGGTCTTGCAGGCCAGTAAGGAGCTTGAACTTCCTCCTCGTTCAGCCTGTTTATACGGGCTCTTTCCTGCCTTTAGTCCCTTCTGGTTGGATATCTTTTGCTCATCACTCAGGATGGCATTTCAATGTCAGAGAAACCTCTTCACACCCTAAGTAAGGCCACCTCCCTTGTCAGTCCTGAAAACTTAGGTTTTTTCATACTGCTCTTCACTATCTGAACATATCTTGTTTATTTGCGACACGTAGTAATTGGGGAAAGGACTGTTCACAGTTCTAATCTGGAGCTGATACTCCTTAAAGAATCGTAGACAGAGGACAGGTAAGAAGGAGATGAGGGTGGAAAGAAGGAAGGAAGAGAGGGAGGGAAGAAGGAAGGAAGGAAGGGACATAAAGCAGATAAAACACCTCGTATGGCTCTGAAAATCAAATAGAATCTCAGTTCCCCCAAGCCTCTCTGCATTATGACAATCCCAGAAATTTAGGAAAAAGAGTGGAGTGTATTCAGATCCCATCAGCAATAAGATTTCCCAGTGAGTTTGGATATCTGATCTCTAGCCATCACGCAAACCCTCCTCTTTAATAGCTGTGTGGATGAGGTTTGCCCCAGGCCTTCTGTTTCCTCGCAGAAAGCTAAAGGGGTTTGCTGAAGTCCTAAGGCCATTTGCTTCTGGTTCTAACTTCTGCGTTGCCCCCGGCCCCGTGTTGCTTCTGTGTTCACCCTAAATCTACTCAGCATTTTGGTGGCAATCAAAAATGTCCTCAGCTCTACTCTGCATTCACCAGGAGTGGCCCTTTTACTGACTTTCTGGGGGAGGTGGGAGAAACGGTAAGCCCTGCAGAGCTTAGCATTCCATCTGGGAACAAAACCGCCCTCTGGATTTCCCCTTTTCCCGACCCCGTCTCAGTGGCCAGCGTCCCCGTGACCATGCCTCGGTCTGTTTCACAGACTGTCTTACCAAACCAAATTTGTTCATCTCGCTCTCCCACCCCACTATTTCCCTGGCTTGGGAAACAAAAGATTCTCCACATATGTCACCTTCTTCCAACGCAACAGAGAATCTTGATGACAAATAGACTGTTAAGTTTCACAATAATTTTTCCCTCTTACAAGCATAGTGTTCTCAGTAAAGTTCAAGAAAGGTAACAAGCATTTTTTTGCTTGTTTAGGCTGCACTGGGTGTTAGTTGGGGCACACGGCCCTTGAGATCTTTAGTTTCGGAATGTGAGATCTAGTTCTCTGACCAGGGATTGAACCTGGATCCCTGCATTGGGAGCCCAGAGTCATAGCCACTGGACCACCAGGGAAGTCCCTAAGCAGCAGTTTTAAAGCAGAACTCCTGATGAGAGCATCGTGTATTTGTTTTGCTTGGTTGTGTTTCTTTGCTTTTAATCAGGATCCTAGATTCCTATTTCTCTCTTCCGTTTTCTTTCTATACCTTTTTTGAGGGTTTAACTTGGCGACCAAGACTCTGGTGTCATTCTTGTTTTCAAAACTCCTCATTTGTCAACACGAGCTGAGGCTGTGTTCCGGGCCGGGGCTGGGCACCGACTCTCTTTGGCATTCGAGGCTTGTGGACAGAGAGGAAGGGCCTCGTCTCCTAAGGTAGGAACTGAAAGCAAAGTATGGAGGCTCCTGTGACCTCCAGTCCCAGTCTTTAAGGCATTCCCGAGACGTTACGGATTGGGAAGACCAACCAGACCTGGAAGGCAGGCAGTCTTGCTGAAGAAGAAAGAGGATGTGGGCAGAGCCTCAGGCCAGGAGGACCCCAAAGAGGCAGAAGCATCAGGAGCCAGAAGCCCCCCAGTGGCCATGTATCCCCAAGAGCTCCTGGGGAGGCATTCTTTCTTATTCACAGTTTCCTGAAAGTTCTACAAGCAAACGGATGTGGTTTGAGGCACTGCCTGCCTGAGCCATCACCCAGGACCCCACACGTTGCAGAACAATCGTATTTAAACTTTGTTTGCCAATAAACAACTATGGGGAGAGCGCCACCTGTTTTTGCAATTTACCTGGAAGGTCATTTAGGACGGGGGTCCCCAACCTCTGAGCCACAGACCGGTCACCCCCGTCAGATCAGCGGTGGCTTTAGATTAGGCATAAAGTGTGCGATAAATATAATGCACTTGAATCATCCCAAAACCATCCCATGGAAAAATTGTCTTCAATGAAACTGATCCCTGGTGCCAAAAAAAATTGAGGACTGCTGATTTAGGAAACACACACACACACACAACTAAACTGGAAAGCAGAGGGTGAGACTTTCTTTTTTTTTTTCTTCTAATTATAGAAAAAGATTTGGGATTTGGGCGTGAGGGTCGGTTTGCTAAGATAAAGCACCAAGAGCCACGGTGCGTTCCCCCATCCTTGTCTGTGTCACCAACCACTGCGTTTACGTTTATCGACCCCTTCCCTCCCTGTTGTCTGTTCTGCAGAGTTTGCCCAGTACTTCAGTAGCAATCCCAGGAAATCAAAGTGCCGAAGGATCCCCATTCTCACTGAACTGAGTAAGTTGTGTTTCAAGGGGAGAATTCAAGGGAGAAGTCTTTGCCTGTGTGCTCGATGTCCCAGGGTTGCCTTTAGGATCCACCGTCAAAGGACTGAGGACCCAGAAGGAGGCCCAGAGACCATTCTGTGTTTGAAGGACGTTATATTAGGCTTTTATTCGATTGGCGATGTTGACGTCATCCAGCAGAGCCTGTCGTGTGTGTGTGGGGGGGGGGGTGTTGGGCGGGGGCAGTTGGGGCAGAAGTGGCTCCTGCCTTCCCCACTCCTGCAGTTTCCAGCAGAAGGGGACCAGCTCTTGGCTCAGCCTCATTCAGAAGGAACCCCCCAGGGGAGGGGACATTGATTTGAAAACTGCAAGAAAGGCTTTCCCTGAACCAGCTTCTCTGCCCATCAGTCTTCTTCCTCTCCTGTGGTGACCCCAGGGTAGGCGCTGGGGTGAGGCCAGTGAGGCCGGGGTGCAGACTTTAGGAAGAGGCTTGCTCCTGAGTTCCCTGTGTCTTCTTGATCCCAGCCCTGAGCAGTGCTCTTATGAAACAGAAGTGCTCCATAGCAGAAATAACAGACCAGGATGTTACCTCTCACCAACACCTTATGGAAAACGAATGTATATGGAACCTCCCCAGATGTGAGCAGCCCCAGGGGCAGCAAGAAAGGCAGGGGGTGCCCGAGGACACTGGGGGGTGTTTGTGAGGCACTCGGGGAGACCCTGGGTTTAGTACTGGTAATAGTTGGTGAGCAAAGGGGAGGTTACAGAAGAGGGGGCAGTACCTTTAACATAGGTTGGATCAGCTCAAAGTCAATCTCTAAAGTTGGCCCTGGGCATGAGATTTGACTTGATTCAAGGATGTAACAAATGTTTTAGTGGGAATGTTATGATTCAGCATATGTAAGCCGAATGAAACTTTAACCAAACAGATGAACAGACCTCAGAGTTTCAGAAACGAAGCAGGTGAACATAGAGAGGAACCAGTGGGTGACACTACTCTTGTGGTTTGGGAGTGGCTGTGCATAGGGAGGCGGGCAACAGTCCCCGTGCCCCGGAGCCCTGGCCCTTCAAATCCAGGTTGGACGATCTCAGAGCCCTTGAGCCTGACTCTTCCCTGCCCGTCTGTCTGTAACTACCCTAAAACTGTTGGCTACAGTTCTCATTTTTGTTTTATTTTTGTTCCCTTTTAAGCCGTCTGTCACCCTGATGTGTATATACCCTAAGTTTCATATAAGTTAGAGTGGTTGGGAGGGGACCAGCGAGCTTCTCACTGGCCCCAGAAATGCATCTGGTCACTCTCCAGGGACATACAGCTTTGTTCAACTAAACACTTTCACGCACCTGGCAGCACCTGTCAAATTAGCCGAACAATTCTCCTGCCAGTTCACTCAGTTTCTGTTCTTTGGCTGCAAGGAAGGATCACAGCGACATAAGAGCTTCAGATATGAGAGCCAGCCTTTCAGTACAGAGTGCACAATGCAGGAAACAGACTGGGAACACTGAAGCCACTGGTTTAGGATGACACAGCAAGAACTGGACAAGGGCTCCTGGTGTGTGTGTGTGTGTGTGTGTGTGTGTGTATGTGTTGAGGGTTGGCAGTTCAAGAGGAAGAAAGTATGTGTGCATAGGAAATTTGGGTTGATATTAGTCATACCTCCCTCTTCTTTTATAAATATACATAGTTCTTGGAAGAAAATTGTTCCCTAATACCAGAAGTCTATTGCTTCCCCCAAACTTGACTAAGGAATAATTTTAAGAATGAAGAACCAATCCAAGCTCAGTAAAGAGTGTGCTCTGAGTTGCATATCCAATAGATTTGTTTGGATCAGTAATAAGACAATCAAGCACTTTGAAGGATCGAAAACATCTTGCAACTTGCAAGCTATAATAACAGGTTAATCTGCCCAGTTTACGGAAGACACAAGACCATCCAGGATCCACCATGAATTGCTTTGTTGGAGAGGAACCCTGAGCTTTGGGAACCAGAATCTTTTATAATGGGCAGTGAGCGTGCCTTCCCTTGGCTCTGGTAGGAGACATTATCACTGTCTGCCAATGCTGTCCTCTACACTAAAACAGTTTTGAAGCCATAGTCTTGGAACGAAGATAGCCAGTGCCTCTGCTATCTTAGAAATGAACGATTGCATTGAGCACAGAGGTTGCCTACAGGGGTCTGAGCTATAGCTTGGGGCCAGCACAGATTTGCTAATGGATAATCCACCCGCTGCCACCCTGGTCTGGTTAGGATGATTCTCAAAGCCCTTGCTACTCAAAGTGTAGTCCACGAATCAGCCGTAGCAGCAGCATCTGGAAGCTTGTTGGACACACGGATGCTCAGGCCCACCTTAGACCCCGTGGATCAGAAAATGTGTCATAACAGGATCCCCAGTTAGTTCACTTTGCACATTCAGTTTCGGAAGCCCCTGATTAACTCATTCTAGGCCCACATGACTCTAAGAACCTAAGTAAATACCAAGCCATCTGTGAGACAGTATATGGAGAAAAAGACAATAACAGGGGCGAGCAGATGTTCTATTTATGTCTTTTATCCCTGTGTGATTATTGAAAGTGTTCCCCACCTTCCCCGCAAAGTGTCCTGGCTTGAAAGACAAATTATACAGAGTGACTTTCAGGACACATGCTTGGAGAAACTGGTCCTAAGATCCAAGAATAGCTCCTTGATGATGAAGGTACCCAAGAGGATATCCCATCTTCAGGGGATGAAGATACTTAGAAAGAAAAAAGAAAAAGGACTAAAATTGAGGCAGGTCCCACCTTGACCCCATAGTGGCATCTGTCCCTTTGAACAATGGTTCCCCCCTCCCTCCACCCTCCCGCACTTGGTCAGTCTGCTCTGAAAGTCCTGTGTTCCTAAACTTGTCTGCCTGCCTTTCCCTTTTGCCTTTTTTCTTGCAGAAAATCCTTCCAACATCCACTTTATTGAACAGCTCAGTGGGATGGAAGGGAACTTCTCCGAAACGAACCTGCATCTGAGCACCTCCTTTGCCACAGGCACCGTCTTTTCTGGCAGCTTCCTGGATTCCCTCCTGGCCACGGTGAGTGCCACGAAGCCCAGGAGCCCGCACGACCAGCCCCTTGCCTAGGGCAGAGCACGTGGGGGTCCAGGGATGATGCTAACTGAAGCCTAGCAATTCTGCATTCTCTGATTTTCCAGAAACACTTGACATTATTTTGCCTTTTCTCCTAACTGTGTGGCAAGGGAAGCTTACATTTTTAAGATTAGAAACTTAAAGCTCTTGGAGCCAAGACACTCGATACCAGGGGAAACGTGCACATCAACAGCATAGAACCCACCTTGTAGCCTGTGTTAGTCGCTCAGTCGTGTCTGACTCTTTGCGACCCCGTGGACTGTAGCCCCCAGACTCTTCTGTCCATGGGATTCTCCAGGCAAGAATACTGGAGTGGGTAGCCTTTCCCTTCTCCAGGGGATCTTCCTAACCCAGGGATCAAACCCTGGTCTCCCGCTTTGCAGGCAGACTCTTTACCATCTCAGCCACCAGGGAACCCACCTTAGGAACAGTCATAACGTCATCCCTCAGGCTTTTCCTTGGGCCCAAGATCTCTGCTAAATGCCTTACCCACATTATCTGTTTAATTCGCCCATCAACCCAATTAGGAGGATACAATTCATAGCCTTCTTTTTATTTATTTATCTATTTTTGGCTGTGCTGGGACTTCATTGCTGGGCATGGGCTTTCTCGAGTTGTGGTGAGCAGGGGCCTCTCTTCATTGTGGTGCACAGCCCTGGGGTGTGCAGGCTCAGCAGTTGTGGCCCACGGGCTTAGTTGCCCCGTGGCATGCGAGGTCTCAGTTCCCCGACCAGGAATCAAACCTGTGTCCCCGGCATTGTCAGGCAAGTTCTTAACCACTGGACCACCAGGGAAGTCCCATTAGCCTTGTTTCCTAGATTAGGAATCTGAAGCCTAAAGGGGTAACTAAGGTGCCAAAGGTTACTGCACTCACACATGACAAATCCCTAAGGTTCCAGAGTTAGATCTTGCAACCAGATCCACTGCCACTCTAGAGGTCTCTGTGATGATGAGTGTGCTTTCAGTACACTGAGGTGAAGTTGTGCTTGGAGGAATCTGCCTCCTGGGGTGCTCCGGAGCCCCCATAGGATGGACAGGGAGGAGGGGACCAGGGTGCTCCAGCTCCCAATGTCTCCCCATCACTTTCCCCCAATCAGAACAGCTCTACTCTCAGCTGGATCCTGTTTGAGGCTTCTGCATACAGCTTGATTAGAAGAAGGATTTCAGTTGTTAAGAAGACTTTAGAAACTACTACTTAGAAGTTAGAGAATCTTCCCAACAGAGAGGCCAAAAATTAGAGACCCAGATTCCTGTTCCCCTATGTTGCGAGTCATGTCTCCAGGTCCCAGTTGGGAGTCTTGTCTGCCACTCAGCTGCATGTCTATTTCGTCCCATCATTTCCCTCCCCAAGGAGCATCTTCTAGACTGGGCTCTTCCAGCCTGCTGTCCAGCTTGATGCACCAAGAGCTCGGTTTCCTGTGGCAGCAGAGGTTATAATTAGAATCAAAACATGTGTTTCCCTGGTGCCCTCCTCTGCAGAGGGTGGGGCTACCGACAGGTGTGTTTAGGACAGGCTGCCTTGGATGAAGGGGGCTGACACCTCTGCAGCTTCTGGAGCAGGGTGAGTACCTCCTTGACTCCAGTCTAGGTGACCTCTATTTCCTCCCCCTCCTCACAAGTCCTCTGAAAACTGCTCTGTGCTAAATCACCAGTGAGAAACACAAGGAGAAGAAACTCACAGGTCCTGGGAGAGAGCTGAGCCTGAATAAAGTGGTGGGAACTTGTCCCTCCTTGGAAGCACTAAAGTTCTGTTTGAGATTTTCATGTACTTCCCCCTTCTATCCCCTGATACACCTGTCTTTTTTTTTTCTTTTGATAAAAAATAGTGGATTTTCCCTCAAATATTCTGATTCAGCCAACACAGTATCTTTAGGTATCCCCTGGAATATTACTGTAAAAACTTGGCCCAGCTGGAGAAACACACCTATAATGTGTAAGTGAGATTTGCTTTTAATCCTCTATAGATTATAGAGGATTTTGCCAACAAAGGACCATCTAGTCAAGGCTATGGTTTTTCTAGCAGTCATGTATGGATGTGAGAGTTGGACTGTGAAGAAAGCTGAGAGCTGAAGAATTGATGTTTTGAACTGTGGTGTTGGAGAAGACTCTTGAGAGTCCCTTGGACTGCAAGGAGATCCAACCAGTCCATTCTGAAGGAGATCAGCCCTGGGTATTCTTTGGAAGGAATGATGCTAAAGCTGAAACTCCAGTACTTTGGCCACCTCCTGGGAAGAGTTGACTCATTGGAAAAGACTCTGATGCTGGGAGGGATTGTGGGCAGGAGGAGAAGGGGATGACAGAGGATGAGATGGCTGGATGGCATCACCGACTCGATGCACATGAGTTTGGGTGAACTCCGGGAGTTGGTGATGGACAGGGAGGCCTGACATGCTGCAATTCATGGGGTCACAAAGAGTTGGACACAACTGAGCGACTGAACTGAACTGAACGATAAATCCTTTATAGTTCGATGCTATAAAGATTAATATCTGGAGGGGGCCCTGATGGCTAATGCAGGGGACACGGATTTGATCCCTGATCCAGTAAGATACCACGTGTCATGGAAAAACTAAGCCCGTGTGCCACAGCTACTGAGCCTGAGCACAAGAGTCCGTGCTCCCCGAAAAGAAGCATCACAGTGAGAAGCCCACGTGCCACCTCCAGAGTAGCCCGCTTGCAGCAGTGAGGACGCAGCACAGCCAAAAATAAATACAAATATTTAAAAAATAAAGTATAAGAAACTCTAGGGGTGGGGCACCCAGACCACCCCACACACATACATGGGAGCAGAACTTTATAATAATAGAATTTCAGAACTAGACATGAAAGAGGGAGCATTTTCCTTTACTTATAAGAAGATAAGGACAGTAACAGAAGTTACCTGGTTTCTCGAGTTCACTCAGTTTTCCTCCCATATAGCCTCATTCTCAGAAGTATTACTCAAAAAATGTTGGTCTTCAGGCCTTTTGAGAAACTCTCAGAAGAAAAAGCAGCAAGTAGCTAGGCTGCTAGGATCTGTGTTGTTAAGGAGTGTTAATCCTGGGTTATGAGCGAGACCTCAAGCTTCATTGTAGTTCAAAGTTAAAACCCTTTTCTACAACATTTTCTAGCATTGGAAGTCCAAATTCTAGTAAATCTTATTATATTAGAGACATTCTCCAAGTTTAGAAGCCCTAAACTATTTCAAGCACATTTCAACTTGAGAAAGTAAAAAAAAAAAAAAAAAAAAAATGAAGGGAGAAAAGGAAGGAGGAAAGAAAAAAAAAAGAGAGAGAGACCCATAGGGTAGTGCTATGAAACCCTGAATAATAAGGATATTAGATGAGCTCGCAGAGTAAGGGTGACATGTAAATCCCATTATTTCCCCCAATATAGAATTGCAAGCCTTTTGATGTCAACACTGAAGAAATGATATATTCAAAAGCTAAGCCTCTCTCCATTAAATATGTAAAGTACTTTTCCGCAGAGCCATGGACACCAGGATAACCCTAGAAGTTACACCTTTTTCTTTAATCAGTAGAGAATTATCCTAACAGCATTATGTGTGATCATTCTGCACCACGGCCCCTTGTTCTTAAACGGATTGTGGCCCAGCCTGGATTTACAACCTCTGCAACCCTCCTGGATTTCAGGGAGCCAGATCCTTAAGCATCCTTCTGGGTGGTCACAGGACACAACAGAAAGGAATGTCACTTAGGGAATCTTTGCAGTCTGGACATGAAGATGGAGAAAGCATTTGAAGTCATCTGTAATCTGAAAAATATTATAGAAATTCTTTTTATTTTCTCTTAATTGGCTTAGATTATATTCTTTCCCAGTTTACCTTCTCCAGTGGTCTCTACATTTTCCTAGCAATACACATTTACTTGTTAAAAATCAGCTGCCAATTGCACTCAATATTCTTACAGCTGTTTTTGCACTCAATTTTTAAAATTATTTGCAATAATTAATTATTTGCAACCATCTTTGCACTCAGTATTTTTACACCTGCTTGGTCCAATGCATTCCTGAGAACATGAGTATTGAGTAGATAATCTCTTTCTGAAAGACCACTTCATTTAAGGCAGCATTGCTCCCTCCCAGTGTGGTTTGAGGACCACTGGTGTCTTTGGAAATTCTGATAGAGTAGATCAGGGGTCTTGGAAATCTACTGTCACAAATATCACTCCAGGTGATCTAGGTACATGAGAACCAATGTCAGAGATAACAGAATTCAGTGTGTGTGCTGTGTATCTCATTTAATCCCACAAATAGTGCTCAAAAATGGGCATTATTATGTCAGCTTTAAGATCATAAAACTGTGGCTAAGAGAACGCATGACTTGTCCAAAGGTATTCTGCTAGAACACACCAGCCCAAGATTCAAACCTGGAAGTGTTCCCTGCAAACAGTTAGCTCTCAAATGCAGAAGAATAAAAGCCAGTGACCATGGGATTGCAAAGCAAGGAAAATTTCACTCTGATAAGGAGGCCAGTGAAGAGTCTGCCAGTTTCATAGAGGAAAGATGAAGCCGATGTTCCAAAGCAAGGGCATGAAGGAGTAAGTGTGTAGCTTGAGTGGCTGCAGAGAGACCAGTGTGCCCTGGAGGGACGTCAGATCTTGTGAATCTTTGAATGCCACAAAAATGAGTCTGAATTCAGTTTTCCAGCAGAGGTCTGACAGTGAAAGTCCAAATTTGGGTTTCTAGACAATCTTTCTGCAAGCATTTTGAGTGATGGATCACAAATGAGAAGACGACTCGTAAAGAGGCCCCTCTCACAACCCAGGCTTCAGGAGGCAAATCCCTGAATTTGGACAGAGAAAGTCAATGGTAAAATTTCTCAATAGTGATTAAGTCATTCCTATTGTTCATAATGAAAACAAAAGTGCTGATTTTTACATAAGTGCTATATAGCCACGTAAATTATTTCTACTGGAGTGAAAGTCCAATTTAACTAAGACAAAGGTAGGAAATTCAAAACTTTACATAGAGAACAATAGATTTGAGAAAACTTCATGGGCAGTTATTAAATGATGTTTCCATGTATGTCACTGCCTAGTCAACACGCTATGTAGGAATCCTTTGGAAAAGAAGCTTAAGAAAATGGCTATGCTTCTTTTGACTCAAGCTAGTTTCAAATTAAGCTGACCCACACATCAATCTCTGGCTTCATTTTGATGTCAAATATTCTAAAATTCCATTAATTTACTCAACACATACAGTTTTTGAAGTGTTCTATAACAGCTATGAGAGATAATACCTGTCTTCACATAGGTCAGAATCAAAAGGAATGTAAGTAGAGCTACCCTACATCCAGAAGATTCAAGAATAGACAATAATAATATCTATAGTCCCCTAAGGAAATGCTGAAGCTGAAGCTCCAGTACTTTGGCCACCTGATGAAAAGAGCCGACTCATTGGAAAAGACCCTGACGCTTGGAAAGACTGAGGGCAAGAGGAGAAGGGGACATTAGAAGATGAGATGCTTAGATAACATCACTGACTCAATGGACATGAATCTGAGCAAACTCTGGAAGATAGTCAAGGACAGAGGAGCTTGGCATGCTGTAGTCCATGGTGTCCAAAAGAGTCAGACACGACTTAGCAACTAAACAACCACCAAGGAAAATGTATTAATGTCTCATTAAATGCATATTTCTAAATACATGTTGATATTATTAAGGTATCTATGGCCTGCTATTCTCCTCTGATCATTTTGGAAGTGGGGACTACCATGGTGTCAGCATCATTTGCCCATTAATTTCTTTTGCTATAGCACTCCCTCAGGAGCGGGAATAGGGTCAGGGTTATTTTCTCTGCACTTTGCTTAACCCAGCAGCATACCCAAACCACCAGCTTTTTGTTGATTTTAATAAGGATAATGATGGGACTTCCCTAGTGGTCCAGTGGTTAAGACTTCACCTTCCAATGCAGGTGGTCCAGAATCAATCCCTGGGTGGAGAGTGAAGAAGATCCTACATGCCTCGAGGCCAAAACACAACACATAAAATAGAAGCAATATTGTAACAAATTCAATAAAGACTTTGCAATTGATCCATGTCAAAAAAAAATCTTAAAAAAAAATTAATGATAATGAGAGACAGAGCTTTGAACCATCAGATCCGTTTCAGACAGCCATACCCACTAATTCCCTCCTCTCTCACCTCCACGGCCTGCAGAGCAGCTCTTCTGACTTTGTACGTGTCTCCTCCTTGCTCTCCAGGCTTTCTACAACTACCATGTTGTAGAATTACTTCAGATGCTAGTGACAGGAGGGATGAATTTTCAGCTGGAACAGCATCTGGATAAAGAAAAACTATTTGAGCTGAAAACCGGCGACTCTACGATTTTATCTGGAAAGATGCGGTGTAAGCTGGGGCTGCTCTCCTTAAACCAGACCATCCTGTCAGACATTGAAGTGAGTCAGATCTTCTTTTATAAAAAAAAAATTGGAGAATAATGACTTTACAATATTGTGATGGTTTTTGCCCTGCATTGACATGAATCAGCCACAGGTATACATGTGTTGCCCCCATTCTGAACCCTCCTCCCACCTTCCACCTCCCACCCCATCCTATCCTTCTGGGTTGTCCCAGAGCACTGGCTTTGGGTGCCCAGCTTCATGCAGTGGACTCGCACTGGTCATGTATTTTACATATGGTAATGAACATGTTTCAACGCTGTTCTTTCAAATCATCCCACCCTCACCTCTCCCGTTGAGTTCCAAATTCTGTCATTTACATCTGTATCTCCTTTCCTGCCCTGTATGTGGGATCGTTGGCACCATCTTTCCAAATTCCATACATATGTGTTAATATACAGTGTTGGCCTTTCTCTTTCTGATTTGCTTCACTCTGTATAATCGGTTCCAGGTTCATCCACCTCATTTGAACTGACTCAAATGCATTCATTGTTATAGCTCAGGAATATTCCATTGCGTATGTGTACCACAACTTCGTTATCCATTCATCTACCAATGGGCATCTAGGTTGCTTCCATGTCCTGGCTATTGTAAATAGTGCTGCAGTGATCACTGGGGTACATCTGTCTCTTTCATTTCTGGTCTCCTCGGAATGTATGCCCAGCAGTGGGATTGCTGGGTCATGTGGCCATTCTATTCCCAGTTTTTAAGGCGTCTCCACACTCTTCTCCAAAGTGACTATACAGCTCTTCTTTCTCATAATAGTTTCCCATGTCCTTACCTCCCTGAGTTTTGGAAAGGATCCAACCTGTCTGCATTCCTAGACAGCTTATAGTGTATAAATAATAACAATGATAACAAAAATTAATGTAACATAGTCATAGTTATTCCCAGTTTACAGGGCATTTTCACATGTTATATTTATCTTGAGATAGATCAGGTAGTTGATATGATCCTCATCTTCCAGGTAAAAAATAAAGTGCCCTGGAAGCATCCGAGGGGTTCAACCACTTTGTCCTTTGACAAGGTTACTAATGATAAGTATAATGATTAATATTCACTGAGCATTTGCTTAGGCCTGTCTGCTTTTTTTTATTCACTTAATCTATCCAAGGATTTACAAGGTAGGTATCATTATTTAATTCCATCGAACAGATCAAGAAGCTGAGGTACTTACCTGAGACCATATTGTCTACCAGTGGCCAAGCAGGGTCCCTCTAAGGCACTCTGACCGAGGGCCTGCCCACTCTCCCTACACTTTAGCTATTAAAGAAATTGGATCATGTCATCTGAAATCAGGCAGAAGGACTCCGTGTTCGGGTCTAAGAATCTTATTGAGCCAGCCAGTGAAAAATGCCTAAGTTTTCTCGGTCCTCAGAACTAGCAAACAGTGGATTACAGCAAAGAAAAGATAATTCTGGAAAATTCCAATGAGGCATCTGGCATTTGGTGATCTGAGTCAAGTCCAGCCCTGCAAAGAGAAGTCCACTTGTCAGTGTGGCGCTCCTGGGTCTGATGTTGAGTGGCGTGGCCTCGGCTCCCCAGTGTCACTGTCAAAGTCTGGCCTTTACAGGGACATGAGCAGAACCCCTTCTTCACAAACCTCCAGCCTCTGTGCCTGCCGTGTCTCGGCAGGTACCACCAAGAAGGGTGAACCCCACGCCCCGTGCCTCTGACTGCCCAGTGCACACAGCATTCCAAAGCTCCATCCATGGTCCAGTCCTTCAAATCTCTGTGGTCCTGGGTTCCTTGTCTAAGGCTGACTTGTGAGTGATTCTAAGCGCAGGACAGCTGCCGCTGGCCACGTCCTGTTGGAACCAGAGGTGGCAGTGGAATGGTAAGCCCCTTCTTCTGCACTGATGTGTGGGCGTCGCTCTGTTCTCTACCCTGAGGAATCACAGACCTAAACAGACTGTTCTTTTTCGAATTCCCTGGATCCACTTGCTGCTGCTTTGGAAACCTGAGGTCCACTTGTAGTGCCTTGTTGGCAGTGACCTGAGAGCAGGGTCAAAAGAAGACTGCTCTCTGGAGGTCACTTAACATCCCAGCTCATTGCATGCCTTGAATACAGCATTTCCAACCTGGCGCTCATTGTTCCTTGTTAGTCATTACCAAAACATATCAGTATTGATAAAAGCGAGCATAACACTTCACGACACCCCATGCATCAGAGGCTCTTCAAAGACCACAGTGAAACAGTTGCTGGTATGAGATGCTCAAGACTAATGGTAAACCTGGTTTCCTGGCCACTTACCACCACAAAGGTACTAGGAGGTGGCTCTCGGGTCTTCCAAGCTTCTATTGGGAGGAAAGGCAGATGACAACTCCAGTGCTTGCTGTGGCTTAATTTTAAGTGCCACTGGGCATATGTTTTCCTCTTTTCTCTCCTCAGCCAAGAAGGACTTTTGGACAAATATTCTGTGGCTCATTAAATAATTTTGGAGTCCTGTGCCTCGGCTTATACCGCATGATAGATAAAGAAGAGCGAAATCCAGAGCACAAAAGGGAAGTATGCTGGTGCAAAAGGTGCCGGGCCCTCATCCAACCATACGGGCCAAAGCGACTTCATTCAGGGATGAAAGGGGTGGTCAGAGCTCAAGGCCCCTAGTTGCAATGAAGGGTGTGGGGACAAAGATATGTAGGATCATTATAAATAATAGGAACGAACCCTGATGATTGGGATCCAGTTAGTACTGGCCATGTGAGGAGAATGGGATCTTTATCCCCAGTGAAGTTTGAGACGTACATCCAGATTTTAAGTCCGAGTTATTTTGCAAATTACCCCTGACCCATGGCTGTGCAACTTTTAAAGCTGAAAGCCGCTGTCCACATTGGAAAGATCTACTTGTTCACTGCTGGGCTCACTGGGTAAATGTTTATTGAGTGCCTCTTCTAGCCACTGTGCTTGGTCCATCTAAGTCATGGGAGTGATATGTAGAGATTTCAGTTTAAAGAAAGATCAGTGTGACAGCAGGAGGGAAGACAGAGAAAATATGTGTGGAGGGAGGAGGAAAAAAAAAAAGGATGGTGCCATTTGTAGACAGCATAGCGATGGACTTCCAAGCTGAGAGTCTCATGGTGGGAGTGGGCAGGACTTGGTAGAGAAGGAGAAATTAAAAATACCAGAGTGGAAATGGACTGTATCAGGAGAAAGGGGAAGGAAGTCGAATCACTCCAAGCGGAGCTGTGGTGAATACAAAGAAAGACGATTTCTCTGCTCAAAGGAGAAGAGAAGGGAAAGAAAGGATGCCAAGGTCAACCTGGCTGCAGACGAAGGCTGAGCTTCTGGGAATGTTTACATAACACAACACAGGATTTCTCAGCAACAGATGGCTAAGCCCCTGCTGAGAGAAGAGAGAGAGGGGAAAGTTCACAGGGAGTAGAAAAAGAGGCAGAAGTTACAGTAATCGCTGCAAAGGATGGAAGAAGGAGTTTATGGTGGATTCGTAGAAGCAAAACTACAAAAGGACAGGGGGATGGGAAATCCTGATGAAATTCAAGATCAATGGTCCTCAGAGTAAGGAAACAGGAGAGAGAAAGAGTGATGGGAAGTTGTGGGCAGAGAGTGACTGATTGAAGTGTAAGATTGTAGCCGGCAGGATACGTCAGGAAGTCATAGCATCAGTATGTGGCTGGGAAAGTGGTTAGGAGATAAAGATCGCTGGGGACTGGAAGTCAAAGAAATTGGTCTGCCTGTTGGAGCCGTAAATCATGCAGGCGCTGCCGACACATCAGGTGACAGCGGCCCTGAAGTTGGAGAGAAAACGCATCCCACGTGCCAAAGGCTGAAATAAGCATGGAGCTCTGTGGATGACACTGATGAGTCAAGAGGGAGGGTGGTATGGCTGTAGAGCGTTGACCACAAAGATGGCAGAGGAGAATGATGCTCAGGAGATGGCACTGGGAAGCATGAATGATGCTGACATCTCCTCCCTCCATCTCTGTCTGTCTGTCTATGTCTGGGCTCCATCTGCTTCCCCACAACACCTCTGGAAATGCTGTGGACTGTGGCGATTGGGAGAATAGGCAAGCCCATAGCCTAGAGTTAGAAAAGGCATTAGAAAATGACTAGCCCAAACCATGGTCCTACCCCACTCCCATTAAAATGATGGGAAGAGCAGGACCCAGAAGGGAGACAGCATGTCCAAGATCAAAGATGGTTGGTTTCAGAGGCAAGGATGAAAATACCAGTCTCCCAGTTACTAGTCCAGGGCCTCTCCTATTGCACCACACCAAAGATTTTTTTTTTTTAATTATTAATCAGAAACCAAATAAAGCAAGGCAAAACAAATTTTCCTTTTCTGTCCCCCAGCAAAGTGACTTTCCTATTTTGGTCACTGCCTGCACCCACACTGTCCCAGCTGCAGTGGTACAGAATTCATGTTTGGCTTTTCTTACAGGTTTGTGATTATCCGGCCAGAAAATGAGTTCAGCCTGCTGCCCTCGGATCTTGTGTTCTGCGCCATCCCTTTCAGCACCTGTTGTTACAAAAAGGATAGTAAAGCTTCACCTCCATGTGAGATTATAAATATAAAGCCACAAAAAGAAGAGACGGTCCCAGATGTAAGTCCTGACCAAACACTTCTGGTTGACCAGGCCAGGGAGAGTGTATCACAATTGCCCTGTAGGCCAGTCCCAGGCCTAATCCCTTCTACTGATTCTAAGCAATCAAAATTGACTCTGGGCAGTAAACGTTCATCTCATCACTATTGCACATACCCAGGTGAAACTGTGGAAGAAAATGGAAAAGAAAGCATGGAGGAAACCACAGTGGAAGATACCTATGACTTTCACCATTAGACTAGACTGGTCACTATTCCCCAGGGGCCCCTGGCTCACTCTTTACACAGCATCTCCAGAGGTGGTGACTTTGATCACAGAAGATAACCATGGAAGTCTGCCATTGTGTGCCAGCTGCGCAGTGGAGGGTAGACCAGCAAGCCCACACTGTTTAGGAAGAGACAAAAGTTGGATCTAATCCCACTGGGCCTGGTGTGATAAATAAAGAAATAGATGATAAATGCCTCTGTAAGGGAAGTGCATCGCTGTGTCTCTTAGGCAGGAAACATGATGGTTAGAGCTATGTCAAAGACGTTCTTCAGTACTTGACTGGGTTTCCTCCAGACAGGGGATACGAGTCATCAAGATAAAAGTGAGAAGGACTTAGACATCAGAGACAAGACATAAAGAGCCCCAAATCAAGCATCTTACATTCTTTATCTTCAAACAAGCAACTAGTGAACTAGGATATTATCATCTTCTCTTTTTCCCTCATGCTTTTTGTCTCCTCATCTCTTTCGGTAGGAGATGAGAGCGGCCACTTGGAGAGATACTTGTTTGAACTGGAAAGCAATTTGTGTATACTGAAAGCCTAGGCATAGCCTGGCACAAAAATGAATATTAGAGTATCCTCAAATGGGGCACCTGGGTGAAGTCAGGTAGCTTGAAATATATAACCCTCCAGATTCTCTTACTGAAGAACAAAGACAGCTCATGAGAGGTAATAAAACATTTCCCCATGTTCCAAGAGGAACCAGTCCACTTCCTTGTAAACTGCATCTTTAGGTCATTTTGCCTGGGTATTACTCTGTCAACAGAGACAAAAGTTCAGCACATCCAGGAAGTGTTTACTCCCAATTGGTGAGCTTCCCAGGTGGCACTAGTGTTAAAGAACCCACCTGCCAGTGCAGATAGTCATAAGAGATGTGAGTGCAGTCCCTGGGTTGGGAAGACCCCCTGGAGGAGGGCATAGCAACCCACTCCAGTATTCTTGGCTGGAGAATCCCATGGACAGAGGAGCCTGTCACCCAACTATGGCCCATAGGGTCACAAAGAGTCAGACATGACTGAAGGGAATTGGCACACACGCACGGTGAGCCTTGTAAACAGTGCCTTCTTGTGTTATAGATACAATATAGGGAGAAAGGAGGAGGAAAGAGAATAATAAACCATGTTTCTCTTAAATGGTTTTACCTAATGTTTATGATATCCTTGACATTTTTCACAATATCCTTGTCGATTTGGTATCACTACCTCCATTTGACAAAGGAAGAAACTATGTCACAGAGTTCCCAGAAAGGATACCCAGTTAAATTTTAATTTCAGATAAACAACAAACTTTAGCATGAGTGTATCCAAATTACTGAATTGAGCACGTAAGTGATCGAATCCATATTTAAACCTAGTTAATTCAACCCCAGCACCTATAAACATGTGCCTCTAAGAACACAAGTAGAGAAAATGAAACAAAATATTCATCTATGAAAAAAAAAGTTGTATTGGGAAAGCTTCATTTGTAATGTAATTAATATATGTAGGAAAAAAAGAGTGATTGTAAGAACAGTTGTCAGAAACCAAGGGTCTTTTTAAAATATTTTCAAATTTAGCTAAGTCGTCTTCATCATTCTCTTTTTACAGATTGACTTTCTTTGTTTTTCTGTATACATGGAAACATGTATTTCCTTGCAATTCCAAAGTTACAGCTAGACTTGTAGGTACATCAGAGATTTAACTGGCCTGTATCAGATCTTGATTTCTAAAAGAAAGTACGAAGAGGGCTCAGCTTTGGCTTCTCCATCCCAGATACCAGTGGATGAGGAACAGGGTACCTCTGAGTGCAGGACTTGTCCTCAGGGAAGGGAGGCTAGTTTATGACCTAGGAAGAGGTGCCACCAAATATCTACTGAAAAGACAGTCCTATTTCTTTGCCACATTTCCCTGAGCCATTTTATCCATATATCAGTTTCAGTAGAAACAAAATATTCCTAGGAAGGGATGGACAAGCCCTATGCATATTCAAATGCACAGACTCATAGTTTGTATGTATATTTTCTAATCTAAAGTTAGCCTCTGGACCTTCAGAGTAAAAGCTTAGCCCTCAAATGGTCTCACTTTCAATGTAGCAGAGAAATTTGAATGAAAAGTTCTTTACTTGCCAGCATTTTAGGGAAATGCGTACCAAAAGTACAGCTAAAGAAATATTGTGGTATATGCAACCATTGCCAGTATGTGAGCATTTCTGTTGCCAGTCTTGAAAAATAAAGTTGGCAGAGGGCCTCCTAGACTTATGTGCCAAGTGACACCATAACTCAGAACCAAACCCTTTACCTAGAGATATAATGTACCCTTTACATTTTAATACAAGTCATAACACCAGATCCTTTGGTAATATGGCAGATACTTAATTCATAATGATTATTCAATTCTTATCAATTGAAGAACTGACATGAAGACAAGATAAAATGTACAATGAATTTAACAGTATGTGACTCAGTGGTTTTTATGATTTTTTTAAAAGACATTGACCTTTCTGAAATTGTATAAAAGCTACAGTCTTCCTCCCCAGAGGAAATTAAGAGACGTATGTATTACATAAAAGACATCATATAAATGGGAGGGAGGTCATAAATGGGATGGGTCACCTTACAGTTTCTCCGTCATCTTCCCAGACCCCTGATATAGACCTTCAATAACCAGTGGAGTGATCACCAGAAAGGACATCGGAGTCAGGAGACCAGAGTACTTGTTTCGGGTATTTTGAGAAATAGCAAAAATCCCGCCTAGCCAATGGGTGATTCGCGTAAGCCTAGAGAAACACTGGAGCAACATTTAAAGGACTAAGAAGGAAGACAACCAGGTTACCCTGAAGAAGCTGGAAGGCAGTGTGTGATGATCTCTTTAGGATTTGATGTTCAAAATGTGGTCCCCAGACCAGCAACATCTACAGTATCTGAAGGTCATCCCAGACCTGTTGAATCTGATTCTGATTTTAACAAGATGTGTAAGTGATCCATACATTTAACTTTAAGAAGCAGGGCTTTCAAGGAGCATATAAGTGTTTATGTATATACGTGCAACATAGATATATGTAATATATATCTGTAATATAAATTGCACACCCACATAAACACCTACATATACACATATGCATACACATATAAGCACACACACATGGTGACTTCTGGCAAAGGAAAAGATCTGGAGGTTTGGATTTTAATGAAAACTATGCCCCACAACTTTAGCTCTTTGGCGTGTTCATTCCTATTTAAGACCTACAATACATTCCAAACATCTCTAATTAGTTATAAAATCTTTAAGCTGAGTACCTTTCAAACCATAAAGGAGTTAAGGGAGGTTAAAGTTCAGTCAAGTTGGTGAATATTTTCCTGGAGGAATAATAAACAACTTCTGCTGCAAGGCGTGGGTTGTTCCTTCCAGGTCAGTAAAACAAAGAGCCCAACCTCTCAAAGCCATCTGTGTGGGTTCCTAGACTGGCATGCTTAGGGATCACGGGCAAGAGAGGAGAGGAGGCGAGAGAGAGGGAGGAGAAGCCCTCACACTAATGAGGTTTGAAAGGATACAGGATGGGTCCAGCGCTGCCTGCTGAGAAGAAAGGAACCTAGCAGCTGATGCTAAGTTCAGACTAAACTAATCGCAAGTCCCCTGGGGACATCACAAGGTAAACCTGATCGTCTCTGTCATTTACAATCAGGCAGACTGCTCCTGTAATTTTACTGGGGTGCCAATTAACAGACCCCTGAAGCTCGAGGCGGCGGGGCGGGGGGTGGGGGGTGGGGAGGGAAACGTCCCAGGCCTCCTCTGGTGTTTGAAAAGGCAAAACCAGGCAGCCTTTTCGCTGCTGTCTTCTGATTATTACCTCTGTGAAGGCGGGGGCGGGGGATGATTTCATCCAGGCATACAGGGCAGGCTGGCTCAGCTCAGGTGAGTGGCTGGAGTCAGGCTTTTCTCTCTGCCTTCACTTCCTCTGTTCTCCAGCAACCTCTGGGAGCCTCTGCAGAGCCCAGCAAGCCTTGTTTCTTTCTTTCCTGAGATATGAAAGTACTGATCAGCTTTCCCTCTTCCTCATCTTCAGGAAAATATCTTTGCCACATTTCATCTTGCAGGAAACCCGGGAAAGGCCATCATGCATCAAGAAGGCAGCCAAGAAGGACCACTGGCCTCTGAAATGTATCCCTTGGCCGCCATCCTTCCTGACACCAGTCTTTCTTGCCTTCCTGACATGGCCAGGCTTTTTCACTAGTCATCTACATCACTGCTTCATTCCCGCTGCTCTGATTCACTCCTTAAGCCACCCCAGGCTCTGGTTGCAACCCCCATGATTCTGCTAAAAAGACTGTAAGATCATCAGTTCCTTTGAAGTCACTGAGAGTTCAAAGGTTGAGAAGAGTATTAAGTACTGTCCCACTTGCAGCCTGGGTGGCATTCAGCACAGCTGATCCTCCCAACCCCTGTCCTGTTCAGAAACATTCTCTTCTCTCGAGTTGCGTGATACAACGATCTTTTAATCGTCCGTTCACTTTCCTGACTACATATCCTCAACACCCCCTTCAACTAGCCTTTTATACAATGCGATTAGGTATTAGCATCACTCAAAGCTTGACTGTGGACTTTTTTCACTCTCAGGGATCAGTGAATGATCCACATAATTAAACCGGAGAGCATCTTACCTGAAATTTGAGGACAGGGACTACTTACCTGTAGCCATTATTTCTATGCAAGAACGTGGGCCCAGATGGCCACAATTTTTTTTTTTTAATTTTAAGAGAAATTGAGAATTCTGATTTTTACATAAAATATGATGCTGTTAAACATGTTTCTCATAGTCATGAGAGAGTAACTATAGCAGATGAACCCCTACTCCAAGGAAAATGTTTAAAATTGGTTAAAAAAATTTTTTTAAATACCTGTTTCAAGTCATCATAGAGCCACACAATCAGTAAGGACTTCAAAGGCTAAGATTCAAGAGAAAAGAAAAGCACTGAGGTGAGTTCAGCATTCTCTGATGTTTTTCCCTCAGGGCATTTGCCAATTACTAAGTGAGACTAAGCAAGAGATCAGGTTGGAATTCAAGGTTAAGGGCATTCAGCAGTCTCATGGGGCTGGACAGGGAAAAAAAATGGAGGTGAGGTTTATCCAGGCAGGCGGGAATTGAAGGGACTAAGTTTTAGAGTAAAGAGAATGGAAACAATGAGTGTGCTGCTTTTTTCCTTGAGGATATTATTTATTACTAATATTTCCAACATAAGAGGCTCAGCAAACAAAAGAAAAGGCCAATGAAGAATCTAAAAGACAAGCAGAGCTCTGGCCAGTTTCAAAGTGCTGACGGGGTGAAGTCGGCGTCCAAGGCTGGATGAGGGCGATGGGCCCAGTGTTCTCAGCTGAGACTCTTGAATGCTTTTCCTTAGGGATTCAACTTCAAACTAGAAGTAGACCAGTCCTCACAAAGCCTGAAGTCAGCTCTGCTGCTGCTGCTGCTGCTGCTAAGTCGCTTCGGTCATGTCTGACTCTGTGCGACCCCATAGATGGCAGCCCACTAGGCTCCCCTGTCTCTGGGATTCTCCAGGCAAGAGTACTGAAGTGGGTTGCCATTTCCTTAATGCCTCCCATTCCTAGACTGTATCAAGGGGACCAACCCCTACTCTAAGTAACTTACTGAGTTAAAAAGTCAATAGATTGTCTCTGCTGGAAGTTAGCAGGATTCAGAGTGTCTACACTTTTTTATGTACAGAATCCAACATTCAATAAAAATAACTGGAGTCAGTCTCATCTCTGCCTTGTTTGATGCTTTTCTTGAGCAAGATAAATGAGCCTCCAGACAGACCAGCAAGCCTTGCTGCCTTCAGGTTTCTGAGATGCATCATTGTCCACAGTATCTTTTATTTCTTTTTTGCCTTCAATAAATAGTAAATAATTACCATTTACTGAAGCTAAGATGCTTCAGTCATGTCTGACTCTTTTGTAACCCGATAGACTGTAGCCCGCCAGGCTCCTCTGTCCATGGGATCCTCCAGCCAAGATTACTGGAGTGGGTCACCATGCCCTGTTTCAGGGGATCTTCCTAACCTGGGGATCGAACCAGAGTCTTCTGTGAAGGCGGATTGCAGGCAGATTTCTTTATTGCTGAGCCACTGGGGGCGGGGGGGTCCCAGGAATGATAGCAGAGAGATTCAAATGACCTCACATCAACAGGAAAGAAATAGATAATGGAGACGAGTCACAGATGATCTAGATATACTACGAAAGATACAGACTTTAAAGCAACTGTAACAGACACGTCAAGAGGCTGGATGCCACTTCCCATAGGACACCGGTGGCGGAACTGAGGGATAATGTTATTCTGACACAGGGAAGGAGGGATTTCTGCCTGCTTGCTAACCTCCCAGACAGTCTGGGAGGCTGGTGCAACAGTGATCCCAAAGGAGGGAGGCTTAAGAGGGAGGGGATATATACACAGTCATGACTGATTCTGTATGACGGAAACACCATCACAACATTGTAAAACAATTATTCTCCAATTTAAAAACATTTTTTTCAAAAGGTTGCTGGGGTGCTTTGGGGCCTGGAGCAGCAGGACAAAGTGGAGCAGTACCACAGAAGAGAGGTCTGGAGAGAGGCTTCTGTGAACTGAGGACGCTATCCAGTTCTAGTTGGACGGCAAGCCATGCGGGGTACCACATGGGCTGGAACCAGCTCCAAAATGCACTGAATGAAGTCACAGACATCGCGAGGGCCCTGGCCAAGATCAGCAAGGACTGGAGAGGGAGGGAATAGCCACACCATCAGTCGACAGCATCGAGGATGTGAAGGATGGGGACTTCCCTAGTGGTCTATCGGTCAAAGAACCCTCCTTCCAGGGCAGGGGACACAGCTTTGAGCCTTGATTGGGAAATTAAGATCCCGTGTGCTGTGAAGCAACTACTGAGCCCCCATGCTCTAGAGCCCAGGCTCCAACGCAAGAGACGCCATCGCAATGCAGAAGAGCTTGTGACATACTAGAGAAGCCCTGCACTCTGCAGTGAGACGCAGCACAGCCGAACAAAAGTATGGATGAAAGATGCAACCGTGCAGCACAGACAGCTCACTGCGGCTGTGGATAACCTCAAGAATATCTTCCTGGGGCCCCAGATTGTGAGGGGTCCCTGGACTTCATTAAGCAAGGGGTGCTCCTGCAGGCCCCCCGGAACCTGAGGGACCTGAAACAGGGGTGCCCCTGGGAAGGGCTAATGCATAAGCACCACCACGTGGACATGACCCTCATCCATAGCTCCTTCGGGAGAAAACAGGGGATCTCAGTTGAGCTGGCCAAGCAGCTGTGGATGATGCTACAAAAGTCCCTGGCCACCGTCCCTGTGACCCCCTTTTCCTGGTCTCTGTTGTCAGGATCTGGCAAGGAAAGAAAAATTGGTGCATATTTGACCAAAAAATTTTGCAAACTAGCTTTGTTCTTCCTAGAAGGTCCAAGAATTGGAAGGAGGAAATGTTTGCAAAGAGCCGACTCATTGGCAAAGACCTTGATGCTGAGAAAGATTGAAGGCAGGAGAAGAAGGAGGTGACAGAGGAGATGGTTGGATAGCATCACTGACTCAATGATCACGAATTTAAGCAAACCCTGGGAGATAGTGAAGGACAGGGGAGCCTGGTGTGCTGCAGTCCACGGGGCCACAAAGTCAGACATGACTGAACAGCAACAATGTTTGCTCTCTCGGACAGAATCAAGGCTGCTAGAATTGAGGGCACATAGGCAGACCACAGGTAATCCAACAAGGAGTGGTCCATCTCCCACCTGGAAGTCCTATGGAAGCATGTCTTGGATGACCTCATTGCAGCCAAAGACCCCATGATTGAGTGCTTTCCTCCCCATTATGAGATTTTCAGAAACCTCCTCAATCACCAAGCTCTGAGAACCTGGATACAAATCTCGTGGGAAGATCTAGAAGCGAAAGAAATGATGAGCCTGTTTGACGTGGGTCTTGAACACCAACACAAGCACAGAGATGGTGTGGAACATGGAGCTGGTCCCAGAAATTGACGTCAGTGCCCTAGAGGTTATACTTACTTCAGATGTGGTGTCTGAACTGCTCCGTAGGTGCATGTCAGCTCCCACTTCAAACACCGTTGTCTGGCTGTGGAAATCACTAGATGCAGACACTAAAGATGACATGAAAGGGACTGAGCCCAGAGCTGACCCACGTGGGAATGCTCCCTGCCATCATCTTCTAGATTTTCCAACAGATTCTTTAAGTTGTTACTCAGATAAGTGAAGAGTTTAAAATAAAGGTACTAGTTAGTGTTTTCAGTAAATGAATTCTTTAAAAAAAATGTTTTATCGTGGTAAAAGTCACACAATATAAAATGTACTATTTTAACCATATTTAACTGTATGGTTCAGGAGACTAAAGTACTTTTACATTGTGAAGCTCTCGTGGTCATCCATTTCCTGAATCTTCCACCTTCCTGAACTGAGACTCTGTCCCCATTAAACACTAACTCCCCACCCCCCTGCCCCAGCCCCTGGCATCTACCAATGTACTTTCTGACTCTGTGAATTTGACTCTTATAGAGATGAAACTCAGTTGTAGATAGAACATCTGAAATACTGGCAATACCCACACTGTTATGGGTTATGTTATGTTCAGGATATGACAGCAATCGTCACAACTGCCAGACCTTTATGCAACCCTGGGTCAGTTTAAAGAGGAAGTATTTTAAAAATGAAATGGAGGCTATTCTCTCAAATCATCCCACCCTCATCTTCTCCCACAGAGTCCAAAATTCTGTTCTTTACATTTGTGTCTCTTTTGCTGCCATGAATATATTCCCATCTTTCTAGCATTGAAACACGCATATTACCATGGGTAAAATAGATGACCAGTCCAAGTTTGATGCATGAAGCAGGGGACTCAAAGCTGGTACACTGTGACAACTCAGAGGGATGGGGTAGGGACGGAGGTGGGAGGGGGGTTCAGGATGGGGGGCCCCACGTGCACCCGTGGCTGATTGATGTCGATGTATGGCAAAACCCACAGTATTGTAATTATCCTCTAATTAAAATAAATTAACTTAAAAAAATGAAATGGAAGAGTGAACCAAATATGGATGGGGTATTAGACAACATTGTTGCAAGGAGGCTGCAGCAGTTACCTGGAGGAGGTCTTCTGGGATCTGGAGCAACACCTAGGTGAGCCGATGGCAAAGAAGTGGCTGTTAGGCTCAAATACTGTAGCCATCATCTGTGTTACCATAGAAGCATATTTCAATGATGTTGCCAAAATTCAAAACCATATAGAAAGAGGGTGACAGCAAGTGGGGGTGGGGTCCCTAATCGGCCACCACGCAGAAGCATGTCTCATCCTGGAGCACCAAGGAGCACAAACAGGGTGCCAAGAAGACCATCAGGGAGGCTGAACAGCTCCACTTCCTGTTCTGGAAGTCTCCAGATTCGGTAAAGATGCAGGTGGGGACAGTATCATTACTGCCACCCTTGCAGAAGTCATTAAATTAGCAAACCCTCTGTGCTCTGCCTGGAAGTTTCAACTTTGATCAGCAAATACCCAGGCATCAAGGATGACTGCACTGGCACACTGCTGGCCACCCAAGGGGACACCTACCAGGACATGGTGTCAACCATCATTGAGGCTCTGGAACAGGGCCTGATGGCAGGAAATCCAAGCTATGTGCCCATCTTCAAGGGAATCACAGCTCTCAGTCTGAATGTGGTATGACTTCTCAAGTAGCCCTATGGTTTCCAGTTTTGTGTACCTCATTCTGCACGCAACCACCCCACCTCCACCCTAAGAAATGTGCTAAAGCGAAAGAGACTCTGGTGGTTCTCAGTGGGTGTTTCAGGTCCTTGTGCTTGTATGCTGTGGGGTCTATCTGATGTCTACAAGGTGTCCGAACACACGGCTTTTTGAAGAACAAGTTCCCTACTGCCTGTGGTTCCTCCAGCTCTCTCATTTCAGTGTAAACATCCTTTGAGAGTCAGGACTCTGCTGGAAAATGCCTTACGGTTGAAAGTTTATCACGGTGGAAAAGACTTGTAGAGAGGGAAGAGGCCCTGTCTTCCTTCCCTGGGGGGTCTCCACCCTGCTGCTTAATAAAAGAGTTGAAACTTCTCCATAGGCCTGAAAACAAACAGGAGAAATTTACCAGAGAATGACAATCTATCAAAAAAGTATTTTAAAAGTACAAGAAATAAAATTATAAATATCAGAGTTGGGTTAACAGCTGTTTGAGTGGAGAGAAAGGTAAAATTAGTGAATTGGAAAATAGGTTAGCAGAAAAAAAAAAGTGCAGAGTAAATCCTGGAAAAGAAAAACATCCATAAATGTGTTTAGGAGACATATGAGACATGGAAATAAGGTGCAAAAATGTACTTAAAGTCCAAGAAAAATAGGAGAGAGAGAAAGCGTGAGCATGTGGGACAGAGAAAAACATTTGAGGAAATCTTAAACTGAAGACATCAACACATATATTTAAGTCTCTGTGAACCCCAACCATGTCTAATGAAAAAAATTCCTAAACACCTCATAGTAAAAAAATCTTCAAATTAAACTAAGTTAGAATATTTTAAAGGCATCTGGAGTTGTTGTTGTTGTTTTTTTTTGAAGTCACATTATATCCAAAAAAGTTACAAGATTGAAGGTTGACTTTTCTACAGAAACAATGAAGCAGGGAAACAGCACATTTAAAGTTCTAAAAATAAGAAAGCTAAAGATCTATCATTTTATGCCCAGAATGATAATTTATAGACAAATGCAAAATATAAAAATTATCAGACAGACAGAAAGTGAAAGAATTTATCACCTTCAGACTAATATTTTAAAAGAAGTGCTAAAAGGAATTATTTAGACAAAAGGAAAAGATTCATAAATGGAAATGCAGTAAATAATGAAGAGCAGAAAAATGTAAATATATAGATAAATGCAAGTTAACATTGTTTTTTTTAAACAATCAGTTCAGTTCAGTTGCTCAGTCGTGTCTGCCTTTTTGCGACCCCATGAACCGCAGCACACGAGGCCTCCGTGTCCATCACCAACTACCGGAGTCCACTCAAACCCATGTCCATTGAGATGGTGATGCCATCCAACCATCACATCCTCTATTGTCCCCTTCTCCTCTTGCCCTCAATCTTTCCCAGCATCAGGGTCTTTTCAAATGAGTCAGCTCTTCGTATCAGGTGGCCAAAGTACTGGAGTTTCAGCTTCAACATCAGTCCTTCCAATGAACACCCAGGACTGATCTCCTTTAGGATGGACTGGTTGGATCTCCTTGCATAGTAATATCAGAGAGAGATAAATGGAATTTAAGATAGCTAACATTTGTGTCTTGCTGGAAATTGATAGAAAACAGTGGTGAAAATACTACTTTTCAGTAACTTTATTGTGAGAGATGCACATCATAATTTCTTGGATAAATACTAAGAGAATAATATAAAGTGCATAATGAACGAGAAAAGAGCAAAATGGAAAAAAAACTTTGATTAATCAAAAAGAGGAGAAGCATGTAAAAAAAAATTTAAGGCCAATAACAATCAACTAATAAAATAGTGGCTGCACCAATTTACATTCTTTTGTGGTTTCAACAAATTTCAGAATTGTTTGCTCAATTTCTGTGGGAAATGCCCTTTGAATTCTAACAGGGAACAAATATAGTCCAACAAAGAAAAGTCCAGGATAAGATGGCTTCACTATCGAATTCCAAACATTTAAAATGTACGTAAGGCCACCCCTTCTCAGTCACTTCCAAAGAGAGGCAGCTAGCGATGCCTCAAAGCACGTTTCCTCTGCAGGGTGTATTTGCTCTGCAGTGAGAGGGCCTCCCCAGAACACCCATTGATTCTAATGACGGAAGCAAAAGTCCTAGCTGATTTTGGCTGGAAAGCAAATAACTCTGGCCCAAAGCAGTGCTATGCAGGGCCCAAGTGAAAGTGTGACTTGGGGGCAGGGTCGATGGATGCCAATCAACTATTCTTGAATTTCCAAACTATCTGACATTTGAGGAGCTACATTTTGAAGGAGTTAGGTAGGAAAAGGCCCTCTTGGTGTATACACTGGTATCCTTATGAAGGGCTTCCCTGGCAGAGATTGTGGCTCAGTGGCTTCCATTATCAGTGGATGCTGTCTGTAGGGAGGGAACATAATACAGTTTATTCCATAACACTGTTTATTTGCTTCTGGAGTTCTTATATGATTCCTCTTTCTATGCCCTTTCTTTTACCTTTCTTAAAATGTGGCTTAAGGTAATCTATTACAGAAGCAAGGAAATTATATTTCCTGTTTCTACTACCTGCATCTCCTCTGGGACATGCCAGGTTGTCGGTCTCTCCATGGTGACTGAGCAGGGCTGGAATTAGATCAGACTACCTTGCCTGGAGAATCCCAGGGACGGGGGAGCCTGGTGGGCTGCCGTCTATGGGGTCACACAGAGTCGGACACGACTGAAGTGACTTAGCAGCAGCAGCAGCAGCAGCAGTGCCTTTGCATCCAGTGGAGGACCCAGCTCCTGAGCCTCCCTGTATCTGGCTGTCTTCTACCCTAGCAGGGACTGCTCCATTATTTTGAACAGAAAAGGTCACCTTGATAGTTGAACAATTCTTCTGAGTGGTCAGTTGATTTTACACAGGGATTTTCTCCTGTGTTTGGTGTTTGGATTTGCTATCACTAGAGAGGCTACATATGAGGACATCAGCTGACTAAGTTGATTTTCCAAAATTTTTACAGGGACAGAGGGTGGTAGGGGTTTTGGGTGTAGGGAAGGACGGTTCAGGAGGTGAAGCAAGAGATGGGGAGGGACAAGGAGAGGCAGATGATGCTTCACTCACTTGCAGGCTGCTCACCTCCTGCTGTGTGGCTGGGCTCCCAACAGGCCATGGACCCAGTCTCCAGGGATTGGGGACCCCTGACTTAAGGCAATGACTATTTACCAACCATCATGGAAGTCTGGGGGAGTTCGATTTTTAGATCACGCTATGTGTACACAGGATCTTAGTTCCCTGACCAGAGATCAAACTTGTGGTCCCTTACACAGGAAGCTCAAAATCTTAACTACTGGACCATCAGGGAAGCCCCTTAAGGGAACTATCTTAACGATATATCAAACAGCATTGCCATACAAATGCTCATATGGCTGTTACACTTCCTATTACTAGAGCCCAGGGACAGGGCCTCCCTCTGCCCAGAATCCAGACAATTTGAGGATAATGACAAACAGGGGAATTCTGAAATAGCTGGAAAAAGCCTCACTCCTTAAATGAAATTTAGTCACCTGAGCAGTCACACCAGAGGCAATCAATAAACTTTTCAGAATGAATTAATAGCCAGAAATGGATGCTTTTGCTTCATCATTTACCTACTAGAGGCATCCGGCCACAGTGTCATCAGTTTGTCCTGCTTCACAGGTCAGAAACTCTTAGATTCGCGGGCTGGTACACAAAGAAGGACAGCAGTGCCTAGGGAGTGGCTAGACAACAAGAAAGGAGGGGGACTGGGAGGGCTGTGAGTTGAGAGGGGAAGTGGAGATTTGATTCTGAAGAGAAAAATCCTTACTGGGTCAAGGCCGCTTTTGCATAATTCTATTATCACCAGGAAGAAGAGAAATAATCATATTAGGTGAGTGCTGCACCGCTCGACGTGGCTTGTCTTACCTTACTTTTGAAGTCAGACAGGTTTAATTGCTTTGTGTGAGTGAGTTGTTCAGAAGGCACCCAATCAATAAGGCAGGTACTGCCAGAGCGAAGCGGGGGAAGTTTTTGATGTTGACAATGACATACAATCTTGTGCAGAAAGGAGTAATCCATTCAGTCACAGTTATGGGGGGAAAAAGTTATCTGTGTGTTGCTGTGGGGAGCGGAGGCAGTGTCACCTGGGAGGGTGGGCTCCAGGCAGGCTGGGCACAGGGCATCAGTGTGCTGGCAGCTCAGCCCAAGAGCAGGCTTCAGGCAGGCTGGGCACAGAGCAAGGGCTGTGCTTTCTGGAGCCTCCTGGTCTTCTGTGCAGAGTAGTGGGCCTCCACACCTGCACAGGAGGCTGTCAGCATCAACTCCACCGCATCTTCTGCTTACAGAGCCCAAGCATCTCGTCAATTTGTGTTTCAGTTTCTGTGAAGTCCAGCGCAGTCCCCAGTAAGGCTCTGCTCATCCACTGCTCAGCTGACTCCAGGTGAAGCTTGCCAGAAAGTTCCCCTACAATGGACCATAGGTAGTCAGGGAATTGTTTTTTTTTTTTGTCTGTTTTTTTTTTTTTTAGCCTAGATCTCACTGTAGAAATACTCAGTATGAGGAAAGAGAACCAAAGTTGTGATAGTCAATTGCAAATGTCTTCCAAACTCAGGTGAAGGTTGCTTGAAACTGGCCCTAGTGGTAGTATTTGCACCACAGAACCCAGTACACTATACAATTAAGGGGTTTGTTTATTTTGTGAGAGTTGGTTGTTAAGCACCTACCAGCACAATCCTGGGTGAGGGCAGAGGGCAGAAATAGGAGCCTAGAATTTGACATCCTTAATTAACCCTCTATTCCCACTCTCCTAAGCAGCTGCTCACATGGCTCAACTGAATCTCTCCTCTATACCCTGACGAGCACCGCAGGTCATAACTCACTGCAGAATATTTCACGTGTGCTTTTGTCTTCAATCAGATTCATATTTTGGAAAGGTGACCCTGGCCACAGTGTGTTGGATAGACTGAAAGGGTATAAAATCAGAGATCCTATCAAAGGCAAAGACATCAGATAGTAATATAATTGCTTTTATCCAAATAAAAGATGAGACCTGAATTAAGGCATGATAAGTGGAAAGAGAGGACAGACCTAACGGATGCTCAAGAAATAGAACTGGCAGGATTTATTGATTGATGGGGTGTCAGGGTGAGAAAAAGATAAGAGTAGATGATAACATCCAAGTTTTTTATAATTCTGCCATTCCTCAACACAGAAGGAACAGCAGATTTTGGTGGGAACTTGATGACTTTGGAGCCAGCTGAGAAGCCTAAGAAGCAGGTAGATGGAACTAGCTCTCAGAGGAGAAGAGTTAACTTGAATACATTTTGAAAGGAAGAACGCGGTGGTAAGTGACAGCAGGTAATAAGAAGGTATCACCCAGAGATGCTGTGGAATGATAAGAGTCCAAGGAAGACACGGTCATAGAAAACAACAGGAAAAGGCACTTGAAGAGAATCAAGACTCCACAGATGACAGAAGAATGCTGGTCACTGAAACAGTAGAGTTCTAGGAAGAAGCAAAGTGAGACAAGTCATAGAATTGAACAGCCATTTAAATAACATTCCAGGCCATCACAATATTGTAAAGGAATAATTCTCTAATTTAATTAATTAAAAAATAAAACATCAGGCCCATGATCAGAAAAGATGAAGTCAAACGTAGACTTGCAGACATTTGAAGAACAAGTGAGCAAAAAGTAGAAATAACAGAAAACAAGCAAAGAAGGAATTCTAGGCTTGGAAGGTAGGGAGAGTCATTCCCAATTAGACTGTAGACAACACACGTGGTAAAAAACTATTTGCTTTTCCTAACCTAACCACTAAGTAGCTAGTACAATGCAGGGTCAAGGGAGGACTTTATTTCTAAGATGGACTACAGACTGGGTCATAACTGAATGCTATGCAGAAGGGACCAATGGGGACAAAGTTGGCAACTTGGGAGAGAGAAAGAAAACAGAGATGCAGTAAGGTCTAGATCAGGGTCCCGTAACCTCTGGGATCCAATGCTTGATGATCTGATGTAATAAAAATAGTAATAGAAATAAATGTAATGCATCTGAATCATCCCCAAACCGCCCCCCCCCCCCGACCCTCAGGCAATGGAAAATTGTCTTTCACAAAATGGGCCCCTGGTGCAAAAAAAGTTGGGGACTGCTGGCAGAGTCAGTCAAGAGCCTAGATCTTAAAGAGGGAATGGCCTTAATACAAGAAATGATATCTCTTTCTGTAAGACCAGAAATATGGATATGCGAATACATGCAAATATAAATAGCTTCTGGATGCTGGAAACTGAGGGAGCTTATGCCTCATTTTCTCTTAAAGTTCCAAAAAGTTAAGGAGAGTGGCAGGTTTTTGAAATAAGCATCACGAGGAAGGGGGCATAACACTCTACTCTAAGGATACATTATCGTTTAATGCTCTAATGCACAGACATAAATTTATTGTTTGGTGTATGTATAAGGCCCCCTTTAGCATCTGTACTGTCATAGATATAATAGCACATCTTACCGAGAATTACTATTACTCATTTGTATACCCACTTTTCTATCTAGAAATAAACTTCAGTTCAGTTCAGTTCAGTTCAGTTCAGTCGCTCAGTCATGTCCGACTCTTTGTGACCCCATGAATCACAGCACACCAGGCCTCCCTGTCCATCACCAACTTCCAGAGTTCATTCAAACTCATGTGCATCAAGTCAGTGATGCCATCCAGCCATCTCATCTTCTGTCGTCCCCTTCTCCTCCTGCCCCCAATCCCTCCCAGCATCAGAGTCTTTTCCAATGAGTCAACTCTTTGCATGAGGTGGCCAAAGTATTGGAGTTTCAGCTTCAGCATCAGTCCTTCCAATGAACACCCAGGACTGATCTCCTTTAGGATGAACTGGTTGGATCTCCTTACAGTCCAAGGGACTCTCAAGAGTCTTCTCCAACACCGCAGTTTAAAAGCATCAATTCTTCGGCGCTCAGCTTTCTTCACAGTCCAACTCTCACAACCATACATGACTACTGGAAAAACCATAGCCTGGACTAGACGGACCTTTGTTGGCAAACTAATATCTCTGCTTTTTAATATGCTGTCTAGGTTGGTCATAACTTTCCTTCCAAGGAGTAAGCATCTTTTAATTTCATGGCTGTAGTCACCATCTGCAGTAATTTTGGAGCCCAAAAAGTAAAGTCTGGCACTGTTTCCACTGTTTCCGCATCTATTTCCCATGAAGTGATGGGACCAGATGCCATGATCTTCGTTTTCTGGATGTTGAGCTTTAAGCCAACTTTTTCACTCTCCTCTTTCACTTTCATCAAGAGGCTTTTTAGTTCCTCTTCACTTTCTGCCATAAGGGTGGTGTCATCTGCATATCTGAGGTGATTGATATTTTTCCTGGCAATCTTGATTCCAGCTTGTGCTTCTTCCAGTCCAGTGTTTCTCATGATGTACTCTGCATAGAAGTTAAATAAGCAGGGTGACAATATACAACCTTGACGTACTCCCTTTCCTATTTGGAACCAGTTTGTTGTTCCATGTCCAGTTCTAACTGTTGCTTCCTGGCCTGCATACAGATTTCTCAAGAGGCAGGTCAGGTGGTCTGGTATTCCCATCTCTTTCAGAATTTTCCACAGTTTATTGTGAACCACACAGTCAAAGGCTTTGGCATTGTCAAGAAAGCAGAAATAGATGTTTTTCTGGAACTCTCTTGCTTTTTCCATGATCCAGCGGATGTTGACAATTTGATCTCTGGTCCCTCTGCCTTTCCTAAAACCAGCTTGAACATCAGGAAGTTCACAGTTCACATATTGCTGAAGCCTGGCTTGGAGAATTTTGAGCATTACTTTACTAGCGTGTGAGATGAGTGCAATTGTGCAGTAGTTTGGGCATTCTTTGGCATTGCCTTTCTTTGGGATTGGAATGAAAACTCACCTTTTCCACTGCTGAGTTTTCCAAATTCGCTGGCATATTGAGTGCAGCACTTTCACAGCATCATCTTTCAGGATTTGAAATAGCTCAACTGGAATTCCATTACCTCCACTAGCTTTGTTCATAGTGATGCTTTCTAAGGCCCACTTGACTTCGCATTCCAGGATGTCTGGCTCTCAGTGAGTGATCACGCCATCGTGATTATCTTGATCGTGAAGCTCTTTTTTGTACAATTCTGTGTATTCTTGCCACCTCTTCTTCATATCTTCTGCTTCTGTTAGGTCCATACCATTTCTCTCCTTTATCGAGCCTGTCTTTGCATGAAGTGTTCCCTTGGTATCTCTAATTTTCTTGAAGAGATCTCTAGTCTTTCCCATTCTGTTATGAAATAAACTTAGAGTTTAAGAAAAGGCTTCTAGCCCAGTGGATTGCCTGAAATCTACTGGGTGATTAACAAATATTTGCTGAGTGATTGACTAAATGAGCAGATGTTGCATTAGTCCAGCCTCCCCAACTCAGCTGTAGACTGCATCGTGTCTTAAAGTTGGTAAGTGTCCTCAAAATGAACTGGGCATCTTAGAAACCAAAGTGTTGTAGTAAAAGATCAAGAAATGCATTCTCAGAGAGAAGCTTCAAAGGAGGGAGGAGTGGAATACAAAAGCAGCCCCTGCTAGGGACCTCCCTAGTGGTCCAGTGGCTAAGACTCCACACTCACAATGCAAGGGAACTGGGTTCAATTCCTGGTCAGGGAACTAGATCCTGCATGCTGCAGCTAAGACCTGGTGCAGTTAAATCAAAAATACACTTTTAAAAGGTACAGCTTTTTTTCCTGTCTGACATCTTAGTGAGGCGACAGTGGTAGCAGCTGCTCTCCCAATTTCACTCTGCCACCCGAGGAGGACAAGAAGAAGAAAGATGCCAGAAAGTCAGTCAAGCAAGACAAAGTTCCAGTGAACAAATCTCGGAGCAAGCCTAAACAGAAGTGTTCCAGAGGCAAAGGTGGAAACGAGCTCAATAACCTAGTCTTCTTTGACAAAGCAACCTATGACACCCTGAAAAGAAGTTCCCAACTATAAGCTTGTAACTCCAGCTGTTGTCTCTGAGAGACTGAGAAACCGTAGTTCCCTGGCCAGGGCAGCCCTTCAGGAACTCCTTAGTAAAGAACTTAGTACACTGCTTTCAAAGCACAGAGCTCAAGTAATTTATTCCAGAAACACCAAGGGTGGATATGCCACAGCTGCCGGTGAAGATGCAGGAACCCAGTCCACCAACTGCATTTGGCGAAATAAAACTATATGAAATCAAAACAAACAAATCACTCAACCTGTAGCAGAAAATACAACGATCTTCCCCCTCCCAACAGTTCAGTTATGGATTTTTTTTTTTTCAAGTTTTAGGGAACGTATCCTTTGAGCATCCAGAAGCGTTGGGGTTTCTGTTTCTTAGTGGAATCAGCAGGTGACATGCCAGGGTTATCAGCATCCCTCGCCCAACCTGTTGGCTGGCTTCTTGAACCATTATCCCCACAATCTATAGAGACTGAGGCCCAGAGGAGGTAACCAGTTAGTGTCAGATGTGTCCCTGGGTCGTAGGTTTCCCAGTTCGAGGCCTGGGCTTCCTATTGCCAGCTGTCTGTGCTGACAGACAGAAAAATCCCTCAGGCAGGTTGTAAGAGGCGGTCTCTCTCTGCCCTGCTCTGAGTGTCCCACAGCAAATGCTAGTGACAGGGAAACGTCTTAATACAGCATGTTGTTTAGCATAATTGATGTGCAGATGCGGCGGCGGGAGAAACAAGCCCAGTTAATTGGTCTCTCAACCTACATTAGCTTTTGCATCTCAGCCAATTAGGCAGGGGCCAGAGGGCCCTGTGCGTGGCCATTAGATCCTGCCATGCAGGGCCTGGAAAGGTGCTGGCAGTCAGGTTCAGATGACTCCGATGCGCGCTATGTGCAGCTGCACTGAGGCCAAGCCATCTGTCCATTCAAGAACAGGAGACCTTAAACTACCAGCCCGGAAGGTGAAAAGCAAGGAAGGGGATATTTAGGAGAGGAAAATCTGGGCTCTCTCATGGGCTGGAGGCATCTTCTAAGCGTCTGGATTTGAAGGGTATAAAACTAATACTAGTCCTACAGCCATCTTCCTAATGAACCCAGAGCCCGGCTCTGTTCTCTGAGCTTCAGCATATTTAGAAATGCCCAGGACACAAAGGAAGGGCGTGTTCCAAGGAGACACTATAAGATCGCTGCTCAAAGTGAGGTCCTCAGATCAGCATCAAGACCACCGTCTGGTTGGAGGGTCAGGAAGGCAGATCCCAGGTGCACTCCTGACCAGCTGAATCAGAATCTGCATTTTAATTATTTATTTATTCATTTGGCTGTGTGGGGTCTTAGTTGTGGCACTCCAGGTCTTTGTTAGATTACGTGCAATCTTCATTGCAGTGCATGGACTTTCTCATGGTGTGCAGGCTTCTCAGTTGCTCCATGGCAAGTGGGGTCCCCAACTGGGGATCAGACTCACATCCCCTGCATTGCAAGGTGGGTTCTTAACCACTGGGTCATCAGGGAATCCCAGAACCTGCAGTTTACCGAGATTCCTAGGCGTTCCATGTGCCCGTGAAAGTCTGAGAAGAAGCACTCCAGGTCAGGGGGCAGCAAATACATTTTATCAGAACTCAGCATGTCCATTTGCTGATCTCTTAATTCGGTGGCCTTCTCGCTACAGTCATGGGGTTGAGAAGTTGTGATGGAGATCTTGTGACCTGCATGCCTGAAATAAAGAGTTGGCTCTTTATGAAGAGTTGGCCCACCTCTGTTCTGGGTAGAAAATCTCTGCCAATTCATGTGGTCAACATTCCTGTTAGTCCTCAGAGGGCAGGTGAGTGGCAGGTGTTAAATTTACTGTATAAACATTGTCACGGGCATTAGGGACAGTGGAGAAAATGTCAGATGATTTCAATTCAGGTGCTGAGGCATTTGTAAGGTTACATAGACACCAGCAAAAGTTGGCCAACATTGAACTTTCTGCTACTTTGAATCAGATGGTTTGAAGGATCCTTTCTCTCCCTCGTATACAGAGTATAAAGAAAAAATGACAATCTTGCAGTCTTAATCAAGCAGTCATTGAATTTCTATATCTCTGTTGCATCCTTGAAAGCATGTTCATGGTGACTGAGAAAGATTCCCTTTTTTCTAAATATACTAAGAGGTTACATTGATTTTATGTCAATTTGGGGAGGTAATTTTATACAGGATGAATTTTGCAAAGAGACTACATTCTCCCCCAGTTGAATTTCACCAGGGTGAAATATGAAAACAGGTGTGACTGTTCTGCTTTATATATGGCAAAGGGCTTGTTGAAAATATGCATTCCTTGGTGCACAGCATAAAGAGCTTATGCAAAGTCTCCACGAAGACTGTAGTGGCTCATGGTAAGGAAGAGGCCTGCTCAAGCAACATTTCTGAAATTGCTGAGACAGTTTGATAAAAAGATCCTGGCCTGGAGCTTCTAGACTTGTGCTTGCAAGCATATTTAAAAAAAAAAAAAAAAAGCACCTCCCTGGTTTTGGAAACCTTTGGAGTTTTCCAAGCTAGTGCTTCCCAAGTCAGTCTGTCCTTCTATCTCTGTATCTCTCTCTGCCTCTGTCTCTCTCTCTCTCACACACACACACATGCACCATCAACAAAAGCCAGGCTGCAGAGACTCCAGACGCATGCATCAATCATAATTGTACTAGTGCCAGCAGTCATGTAACTGCTTAAAGACCTCAACAGCCTTCTGGCACTTAAAGGGGGGAAAAAAATCATCTAATTAATCACAGGTGAAACAGCTTGGACTGTCTCCAAAAGACCCTGAATTTACTGCCAAGCTTTGATGCTAATTTTCTTTCTAAGTAACCCCCTGAAGAAATTTACGATTAGGTAATTAAAGTAATGAATAAAGAGATACTTAGGTAAAGGGGAAAGAGGAGAGGGAAAAGTCCATATTTCCATCCTGTAATAAACACATCTGGGCATGCACCATTTGAAGACCCTAACTTAAAGGTCCCCAAGAGGCTTTCTCTTGAAGAATATTGTAAAAATCAATATTTGAAAGACCAAAATGAAGCATACAAATGAAGTTGGAGCAGGTCACTTGGTAGAGTCTGTAAGACAAAGAAGGAAATCTGCCTTCTACCAGATATTTGTTCTTGACTCTTTTTTTTAAGGCCACAGCTTGTGTCCTATTGGGAGGTCAGTGCTGGTTTCTCCCTGTGAGCTGATTGGCTAGCATCACAGGTTGGAGGTTAGCCAATTCCCCATCTCCCTGCTGTGATAGATCCTAGTTTTCTAAGTTTAATTGGCTGGAAGGAAATTGCTCCCATCTCTGGTCAGGAAGCGTTCAGGGGAAGGCCTTGAATTTTCGCATCCCGGACCTGATCCTTCCCTCTGTCTCTAATGCTCAATACTGGAACATTCCAGGAATGGGAGCTTTAGTTAATTGGCTGCTTTGGGTTTCAGAGTTAAACAGTAATACCCCTCATTTAAAGGAATCAGAGTTTCTGCTAGCCTCCAAAGTGCCTAGAGCTTCAATCCTCCCTGGAAGAATTTGTTAGCAAGTCTTGTTCATCTTAGGAAAAATACTACGATAAGCATAATGCTTTTTAAAAAATAATTCAGAATTGTGACTTTTTGAATGGAAAGCTCTTTGCTCTGATTCATATCTTATACCTTCAAGATAGTTTATATGTGTTTTTTTTGCAGGTCAGATCAGAACAGGTCTCTTTTTCATTTCCTTACTGAGTCCAGCAGAGGGTGGGTACTATTTTCAGACTGTTACTTACTTGCATCACAGCGTTATATTAACAAGGTATTCAGAAATAGAAAAACAAATACTGTATGTGAACGCATATATGCAGGCTTCCCTGGCAGCTGAGTCAGTAACGAATCTGCTTGTAATTCTGGAGATGTAGATTCGATTCCTGGGTCACGAAGATCCCCTGGAGAAGGAAAGAGCAACCCACTCTAGTTCTTGCCTGAAGAATCACATGGACAGAGCTGCCGGGTGGGCTACAGTCCATGGGGTCACAGAGACTTGGACGTGACTTAGCGACTAACCCACCACGTGTGGGATCTGGAAAACTTGGTATAGAAGATCTTCGTTACAAAGCATAAATAGAGACACAGATGCACAGAATGAAAGTATGGAGAGCAAAGGAGGAAGGAGTAGACGGAATAAATTGGGAGATTGGATTGACATATACACACTGCTGACACTGTGGATAAAATAGATAACTAATGAGAACTTACATTATAGCACAGGAAACTCAGTGCTCTGTGGTGACCTAAATGGGAAGGAAATCCAAAAGAGGGTGGATATGTATGGCTGATTCACCTTGCTGTACAGTAAAAACTAACCCAACATTGTAAAGCAACTATACTCCAGCAAAAATTCTTAAAAGAGAAGATATGTATAATGGCTACCCACTCCAGTATTCCTGCCTGGGAAATCCCATGGACCGGAGGAGCCAGACAGACTACAGTCCATGGGGTCGTAAGAGTTGGACATGACTTAGAGACTAAACCAGTAGTAGTTGTGGGCTTCCCTGGTGTAATCTCGATGATGTGATCACTAATCTAGAGCCAGACATCCTGGAATGCGAAGTCAAGTGGGCCTTAGGAAGCATCACTATGAACAAAGCTAGTGGAGGTGATGGCATTCCAGTTGAGCTATTTCAAATCCTGAAAGATGATGCTGTGAAAGTGCTGCACTCAATATGCCAACAAATTTGGAAAACTCAGCAGTGGCCACAGGACTGGGAAAGGTCAGTTTTCATTCCAATCCCAAAGAAAGGCAATGCCAAAGAATGCTCAAACTACTGCACAATTGCACTCATCTCACATGCTACTAAAGTAATGCTCAAAATTCTCCAAGCCAGGCTTCAGGAATACGTGAACCATGAACTCCCGGATGTTCAAGCTGGTTTTAGAAAAGGCAGAGGAACCAGAGATCAAATTGCCAACATCCGCTGGATCAGGGAAAAAGCAAGAGAGTTCCAGAAAAACATCTACTTCTGCTTTATTGACTATGCCAAAGCCTTTGACTGTGTGGTTCACAATAAACTGTGGAAAATTCTGAGAGAGATGGGAATACCAGACCACCTGACCTGCCTCTTGAGAAATCTGTATGCAGGCCAGGAAGCAACAGTTAGAACTGGACATGGAACAACAGACTGGTTCCAAATAGGAAAAGGAGTACATCAAGGCTGTATATTGTCACCTTGCTTATTTAACTTCTATGCAGAGTACATCATGAGAAACCCTGGACTGGAAGAAGCACAAGCTGGAATCAAGATTGCCAGGAGAAATATCAATCACCTTAGATATGCAGATGACACCACCCTTATGGCAGAAAGTGAAGAGGAACTAAAAAGCCTCTTGATGAAAGTGAAAGAGGAGAGTGAAAAAGTTGGCTTAAAGCTCAACATCCAGAAAATGAAGATCATGGCATCTGGTCCCATCATTCCATGGGAAATAGATGGGGAAACAGTGGAAACAGTGTCAGGTTTTACTTTTGGGGGCTCCAAAATCACTGCAGATGGTGATTGCAGCCATGAAATTAAAAGACGCTTACTACTTAGAAGAAAGGTTATGACCAACCTAGATAGTATATTCAAAAGCAGAGACATTACTTTGCCAGCTAAGGTCCGTCTAGTCAAGGGTATGGTTTTTCCTGTGGTCATGTATGGATGTGAGAGTTGGACTGTGAAAAAGGCTGAGCACTGAAGAATTGATGCTTTGGAACTGTGGTGTTGGAGAAGACTCTTGAGAGTCCCTTGGACTGCAAGGAGATCCAACCAGTCCATTCTGAAGAAGATCAGCCCTGGGATTTCTTTGGAAGGAATGATGCTAAAGCTGAAACTCCAATACTTTGGCCACCTCATGCCTAGAGTTGACTCATTGAAAAAGACTCTGATGCTGGGAGGGATTGGGGGCAGGAGAAGAAGGGGACGACAGAGGATGAGATGGCTGGATGGCATCACTGACTCAATGGACGCGAGTTTGAATGAACTCTGGGAGTCGGTGATGGACAGGGAGGCCTGGTGTGCTGCAATTCATGGGGTCGCAAAGAGTCGGACACGACTGAGCAACTCAACTGAACTGAACTGGTGGCTCAGTTGGTAAAGAATCCGTTTGCATTGTGGGAGACTGGGGTTTGATCCCTGGGTTGGAAAGATACTCACTCCAGTAGTCTTTCTTGCCTGGAGAATCCCCGTGGACAGAGGAGCCTCGCAGGCTTCAGTCCACGGGGTCATAAGAGTAGGACGCAACTGAGCAACTAAGCACAGCCCACAGATCATACTGACTCAAAGATATACCCTGGAAATTTAATTTTTCACTAAGTTAGTGTTTGACTTCATGTATCTACTTTTGTTCCCTCCTGCAAGTGGAGGGGTGAAAATAATAGTCAGAATTTTGATGTCGGAGGTTAGAGATTTCATCCTCTTGAGTTCATTTCAGAGCTGAGGGGAGTGAGGCTCAGGGAGGTAAAATGATTTAGGAAAGATGCACAGGTACCAAGAAAGTAATTAAGATCATAGACTCCAAAGCAAGATACATCTGCACTGGTAAACTGCTCTGCTACTTACCAGCTGCGGACCTTAAGAAACAACTTGCCTTCTGACAGTTTTCCTCTGATTTACAAAATGAACATAATGATATTCTTGAGTCTGAGTAAAGGTTAAAAACGCTAATATAGGTAAGATAATTAGCACCATGCAAACACTAGAAAATAGCTTTTATGAGTTTTATTTATTGATTTTTAATTATCACACAGTTCATTGTAGTTTTATTTTTATGGAATGGATTATTTTCCATTATACACAATTCCTTACTGCCTTCCAAGGGAGGTAGGCTCACCCCCAGGGTGGCCTTTGGTTGCTTGGGCCAGATGGGGGCAGTCAGTGTTTCTATGTAGAGGAGCTGAACCACAGCTAAACTGCTCTGTGTAATGAAATGTCACCCATTTAAGAGGCCTCTAAGTCAGACCTTCATCTTCTTCCTAGCCAACCCAGAATGATACAAGACTTGAATCTCATTCCTTGTTGAGAAGTGAAAGATCTTTTTCCCCAGAGAAAGCAGTGTCAGGATGTGTGAATCCCAGAAGAGAGGTACAGGGTGGATGGGGGGCCATTCAGCAATTTTGGTTCCTTCCTGGGTCCTCCTGAATCAGCCAGGGTTGAAGGTCCTCATTTACTCAGCCTTCCATCACCCCCACCTACTCCCCACTCCTAGAGGCCTGCGGGCTTAGTTCTCCTCTGAGCCTGTACTGAGGGAGTAGGAGAATCCTGCCAAATAGGAATTAAAAATGACAAAACAGCTGATTAGATCTGAGGTGACAAGAATGAGAAATAAAAGCCATTAGAGCCCATTTGCAACGTGCCCTCGGCAAGTCAAGTTTCAAGGTGTTCCTGCGAAGGTTATTAATGGCATGACAGTGTTTTTCGTGCAGGCATCTGATACGTGAAATCACACCAGTGTACACGCACTGTATTCTAGATGCTAAGAGGGGCCTGCCCTCATTTATTTAGCCTCACAGACTTAAAGAGACACCCTACCTTGGCTGTCAGGGTGAGAGCGGGTGTCAATACCTACTCAGTGCTAGAAAAAACAGATGCCCACAGTAAATAGCGTTTCTTCTACAGCCAGCGTCGGTCGGCCCATTGGCCAAGCCTGCTCTGCTGCCTGATTCTTGTATGGCCGGTGAGCAGAATGACTCTTTTATTTTGTTTTTATTTGTAATTGGTTAACTTTGGGCTCTTCATGGCTGCTTGTGGGCTTTCTCTAGTCCCAGTGCTTGGCCTTCTCATTACAGCGGCTTCTCTTGTTGCAGAGCACAGGCTCTGGAGCGTGGGCTCAGTAGCTGCCGTGCACACGGGCTTAGTTGCCCCTCTGCAGGTGGGATCTTCAGGGATCAACCAGTGCTCCTTGCATTAGCAGGTGGATTCTTAACCACTAGACCACCAGGGAAGTCCCTTATATTTAAAAAAAAAATTTTTTTTAATCAAAACATATTAGGACATATGGAAAGTTTATGACCTTCAACTACCAATGCCCATAAATAAAGTTTTATGGGAATATGGTAAGGCTCATTTGTTGCCACATAATCTATGGTTGTTTTGTGCTACAACAGAGACTGGGTGGCCCAAACACCTAAATTATTTAATATCTAGACCTTTTCAGGAGAAGTTTGCTAATACCTATTCTCTAGGATTTCTTCAATCAAACTGCCTTCCTTTGTAAAAAGAAGGCACAACTTAGCAGAATACCGTAAGGGTTTTCTGTAGAACAATATAGCCTGGTTTTAGAGTCATAGCATGAAAATCAATTATTCCGTCTTTCCCAAGGACAATCGCTGAACCCCAAGAGCAGCAAGTTCCAGGTTTCATGACAGGTCACTGGAGTTGAGGTCCAGAAGGCCCCCTGTGGCCATCCAAACACACAGAAAAGCAGCAGTTCTAAAAGGCAATGGCAGCTTCCTATTCTTTCAGAAATCATCACAGGGGATTGATCAGAAATCTCTCTGCACTTTGGCACCCTCATATTTTACCTTTATCCATAAGAGATAAGTGAGAGCCCAGGAAAGACTTAATCCTCAATATTTTCATATCCGCTGCTGCACCATCTGGCGTCCCTATCTCATTCCTAGATCTAGACATTTTGCCAAGGTTTCTCCATGATTTCCTTTCTTTCTCGAAAATGGTTGTGGTTCTCAACCTTCATTGGTAGTTGTGTCCAAGAGATATGCTGTCCTAGGGTCTCAGATTGCTTCCAAAGTCTTTTTCCAATCAGTATTTTTTTAATGCACCATTTATTTTTTATGAGGGCCATTTTAAAAGTTTTTATTTAACTTGTTACATTATTGCTTCTATTTTTCACTTCTATTTTATGTTTTGTTTTTCTTTTTGCATCGAGGCAAGAGTTGGACACGACTGAGCGACTGAACTGAACTGAACTGATGTGGGATCTTAGCTCTCCGACCAGGGGTTGAAGCCACACTGCTGGCATCAGAAGGTGACGTCTTAACCACGGGACCACCAGCAGAGTCCTTCCAATCAGTTTTTATAAGTGAGGGCAGTTGCACTGATCTGAAATGGAAAATAGTGTGGCTGTGGTTTGGAGGCCAGGACAGAGGGTGCTGGTCCAGGAGACTTGGACACCATGTCCCCCGAGGATCAGTCATGAAAGCCTTCACTCAAAGACATGTTCAGAAAAGCTGTTAGGTATCAATGACCGGCAGGCTCATCATAGAACAGATGCGCGGCAGGACCCATGGAAAAAGGACAAGCCAAAGGCCTCTGAGGAGGGCACAGCCCCTGGGCAACTTAATGGAAAAGGGGCAAATGGAATGGAGTGGAAGAGTGGGGCTGGAGGATGCTAATCAGAGAGGGGAATTCTGGGAATTTTTACAATGGAAAAAAAAAATCCTTTAAAACTGAGTTATTTAATACCTTCCTGAAATGAATTGGTGGCAGAACAAGACTTTTGACTTCCTAACTGAATGCTCTTTTATTAAAGTGAAGAGTAGACAAAGAACCTTTAGCCAGTGTCTCAAGAGCTTGAGGGAGAGGATTTTGTCATTCAGTTCAGTTCAGTTCAGTCGCTCAGTCGTGTCCGACTCTTTGTGACCCCATGAATCGCAGCACACCAGGCCTCCCTGTCCATCACTAACTCCCGGAGTTCACCCAAACTCATGTGCATCGAGTCGGTGATGCCATCCATCTCATCCATCTCATCCTCTGTCATCCCCTTTTCCTCCTGCCCTCAATCCCTCCCAGCATCAGGGTCTTTTCCAATGAGTTAACTCTTTGCATGAAGTGGCCAAAGTATTGGAGTTTCAGCCTCAGCATCAGTCCTTCCAATGAACACCCAGGACTGATCTCCTTTAGGATGGACTGGTTGGATCTCCTTGCAGTCCAAGGGGCTTACAAGAGTCTTCTCCAACACCACAGTTCAAAAGCATCAATTCTTTGGTGCTCAGCTTTCTTTATAGTCCAACTCTCACATCCATACATGATCCTTGGAAAAAACATAGCCTTGACTAGACGGACCTTTGTTGGCAGACTAATATCTCTGCTTTTTAATATGCTATCTAGGTTGGTCATAACTCTCCTTCCAAGGAGTAAACATCTTTTAATTTCATGGCTGCAGTCACCATCTGCAGTGATTTTGGAGCCCAGAAAAATAAAGTCTGATGCTGTTTCCACTGTTTCCCCATCTATTTCCCATGAAGTGATGGGGCCAGATGCCATGATCTCAGTTTTCTGAATTGTCATTATGTTCTTTATTTTTAGCCGTGTTGGGTTTCCATTGCTATTTGAACTTTTCTCTGGTTGTCAAGAGCGGCAGCTATTCTCTAGCTGTAGTACAGGGGCTTCTCATTGCACTGGCTTCTCTCGTTGCAAAGCACGGGCTCTAGGGCACGCAGACTTCAGTAAAGCTGCACGTGGGCTCAGTAGCTGCAGCTCCCAGGCTCTAGAGCACAGGTAAATAGTTGTGGCGACACTGGATTAGTTGCTCTGTGCGTGTGGGATCTTCCCAGATGAGAGATCAAACCTGAATCACCTGCATTGGCAGGCAGACTCTTTATACCACTGGGCCACCAGGGAAGCTGGCCATTAGCTTTTTAGAACACAGAATGCTTCTCCAGGAGTAGCCATGTTTTTGGTGAGGTGGAAGCACGACCAGGAGAAGGATTTTGCACCCTGCTCTTTTATCAGAAGAGATACAATAGGCACAATCTCACTCCCGGACTAATGGAATCACAGCAGCTTCAATGTTTAGCGCTGCTCTGCAGGATAAAGTATCTCTGGTTTACACTATGGGATGTGGGCCAAGAGCCACCCAAGGGAGTCCTGAGCCAGAGGCAGGAGATGGATCCTGGAATAGCTTTTTCCCCCCTTTCATTTCCAGAAGTTCTTTCTCCTAGGTCGTCGTGGTGTTTTTTTCTCCTTTCCATGGTGCAGAATCTCTTCCTGATGGCTTTTAAGGTTTCTTTCCATCTCACTTGGAAAAAAAAAATCTATTTTGTTTTTCCCATATACAGAGATGGGAAGAAAAGTATAGAGTTCATTGAAATGACTTCAATGGCCTTTTTTTTTTCTTTTCTCTAAATTTTTTTATTTCAAAATGCATTGTATGGCTACGATGGTACCTGAGTTATAAGCAGGTACTGTCACATCCAACGGGATGGAAATTATGAAATGCTCGAGTTATGGTCTTGTCAAACAGCAGGTTGTAGAGGAAGCTGGCAGAAATGGTGTCTGAAAGCGGGGACTGTAACCTAGTACCCAACTCGCAAATAGTATCATCATCACCTCTGAGCATCACAGGGAAACAGGCCCTCTAAGAAAGAGGCTTCATTTCAAGAAGGGCCCCCTGGACCTCACCTCTGTGGGGTTGCCAGTAGGTAAACCTTTGGAGGCAGAAATTTTACAGGGATGGGTCCCTGCCTTGGGATTTCTGCACAGCCCTGCATGTGCCGTCAATTCCCATCCTCTGAAAAATGCTAGGACTCTGCATGTCAGTGGGTTATGGCCTGTGCTTCAGGGTAAATCTCCCAGTAATTGAGACCCCTGCCAGCCCTCTCACCTGGTCATCCCGCTAATAGAAGGGCAGCTTCACCAGAGACTCAGCAGTGAGCATGTATTTCTGCTCACTGCCTCCCAAATAGCCCAAATGAATCTTCCAAAAGGCTCGAGACCACCTCGAGCAGAGAAAATATCCGCAGAGAAATGAAGGCAAGAACAACTGCTCTATGCAGGCATCAATGTCTACTGCTATACAGAGAAGGCAGCTACCCTTTCTCCATCACGTGGCCTGGAATACAGAAGTGTTCTATAGGGTGACTACCCTCCAGGAAAAAGAGAAAACACTAATTGGCAGTATGCAATTGTTACCATTAAAAGTCTCTTGAACTCGCAGCAAATGTGTTTCCATTGAGACTCAGAGGAGGCAGAGGAAGCTGAGAGTTTCACGTGAGGAGTGTCAGCGTGTTTGAACTCACCCATCTCCCCTGCTCTCTCCTGCCAGTCACAGGGAGCCTGAAACCCTTCTGACACTCACCGCGAAGACGATGACAGACACTCCCCCGAAGACTCACCAGCCGCCTGCAAGCACATCGTTCTCCCTGTCAACCTGCTCTCGCAAGGTAATCCACAGCCAGCTGCAATTGGCTTCATTTGTTAGTGTTCACAAGCATGAGCTGCAATTGGCTTCATTTGTTAGTGTTCACAAGCATGAGGCGGAAGCTCTTTATCTCGCGAAAACCAAGAATGGGTTCCTAAAATCAGGGACCTATCATCAGGTCTGAGATCTGAATGCGCCACCTCCGGCTGGTGACAGAGACCGGCTTGTCCCTCCCTGAGCACCTGCTTCTTCCCACCTCAAATGTCCCATCTCCGGGAAGTGCAGTCACAGAGGTGTGTTTGGGATCCAGAACACAAATGCTTTATTTTCTGGTCCGGTTTTCTCTCCATTACTACAGGCTGTCTCCTTGCAGAGCGAGGGAACCCAGGGGCTGTGCCTTTAGAAGCACTTGGACACATGGCCTCAGGCAGAAGTGGCCTCTCTGTCATCCTTGTCCCCACGCACCTTTGTAACAAGCTGGTAACCTAGTGAGCAAACAGTTTCCTGAGTTCTATGAGCTGCTCTAACAAATTGTTGAACCCAAGGAGTGGGCATCCTCTTATTTATAGCCAGTCAAGAAGCCCTGGCTTCCCACGTGGCTTAGCTGGTAAAGAATCGCCTGCAATGTGGGAGACCTGGGTTCGATTCCTGGGTTGAGAAGATCCCCTGAAGAAGGGAAAGGCTGCCTACTCTAGTATTCTGGCCTGGAGAATTCCATGGACTGTATAGTCCATGGGGTCACAAAGAGTCAGACATGATTAAGCGACTTTCACATTAACTTTTCAGTCAGAAGCCCAGGTGCAACCTGGGTTTGCAATTGGCATCAGAAGAAGTGGAGGGTGGTCTTGTGGCACTGAGCTCTTTACCCATGGAATCTCCAGGTAGAATCTCAGGTCAGAACTGAGACGAATTTTAGGATGCCCAGTTGGTGTCCCCAGAATTGCTTGGTAGTACGTGGAGGGAGGACTTGCTCCCACACATTGGAATTGGATCCAGAACCCAAAATGGCAGCCCTAGAGAACTAATACAGGGAAGCTGAGCCCAAGCTGTTTCAATCCTAACCATCTAGGTTCATGGTTTACAACTTTGAGGATCACACACCCCTCTGAGAAAATGCTGAAAGCTAGGGATTCTGAAAAATATGCAAACACACAAAAGTTTGCAAACTATTCATAGCCTCAAGGATCTACCTATGGGTTCTTAGCATCCTATGGCCCCTGAAAGCTTGGACTTGATCTTTCAATAGGCAGGAAGACAAGCAGAATGAAATCCTTGGGTGGGAATAAGACATTTCTGTAGAAGTCAGCCCTTAGCAAGAGTTAACATCTGGAAACGATGCCATTCTCACTTTAACTCACATTCCCTGAAATTGACTTCAGTCCCTTGTTGCAAGAAAAACAAATTGATCCTTGGATTTTTTTTTTTCCTAATTGGATTTAAAAAATTTATTGGTGTATAACTGCTTTAGAGAGTGAAGTAAGTCAGAAAGAGAAAAACAAATATCATATATTAATACATATATGTGAAATCTAGAAAAATAGTACAGATGATCCTTGGATTTTTACAAAATATCTTTGCACAGCTAAAGACTAACCCCGCCCAGAGCATTTTCATTACTTTTCTGGCTTTGCTTGAAAATATGAATAAATGAGCTGAAGCTTAATATGCTATGATTTGCAGGGAAATGTCCCTTTTCTGCCCAGATCTAAAGGATGAAAGCATTTGGCCATGTCACAGAAGTGAAGGCATGTGCTATGTGATTGGCTGAGGGAGAGAGTGACCGAGGTTCTGGTTTTAAAGACTCAGGGGTGGACTAGAAAACTCTTAAGATTTATCACGTTTTCCCTCAGTCTTTCCACCTGGCTAGCCCTCTTCTTGGTCTAGCACTTAGTATCACCCCCCCCCCCCAACCCAGGGCTCCCGGTTCTCAGCTCTCCTTCACATTCTCCTTCTTGAATCCCCGCCTCCACTTCCCCATCCTGTAAAATCAGCAGGCTGAAAAGATCTCAACGGTCCCTTCCGACTAAAAAAAAAACTCTATGATTTTATGATTCTCTGAATCCCAGTGCTGCGGTAGCTCTAATTTCAGGCTTGTCTTGAATTCTTGGCTTTGCTTCACAGAGCAGGAGAATAGCTGATGCTGCAAAACGCATCCGAGAGAGGAGCGCCCCAGAGACCAGAGCAGGGCGAACGCAGGCACAGCCCATGCCTAGCGCAGCAGCCTGACCAGGCGGAGGAGGAGGGCGCGGGCTGTGTCTGCGGACTGTAAAAAGCTTTGCTCGGCAATTTGGTTACGCTGATAATTGCAGGGCAGGGAAGCTGAGAGGGAGATGGTGGTGAAGGTTGTGGTTAAGAGCACTGTTCGAGGGGTGTCTCCCTGGTTTGATTCTCTTGGACAATCCGGGGAGCTGGCAGAGAACCAGGGATAATCCTTCAAGGGAGCAAGTCGGCTTCCTTACCTACCTCATTTTAGGAGATGATTCATGTGTCCTGCGCACAGTGCTGTTTTTTGTTTTGATTGTGTGTGTGTGTGTGTGTGTGTGTGTGTGTGTGTGTGTGTACAGCCCTGGCAAGTAGCTGCCCTTGACATGAGATGAAAAGTCATTGATTGACTTACCCTGCCACTTAAGGGATCATGTGTTCTTAGACAGTTCTATCAGACAGAAGGGTAAGTAACGCATAATTTAAAGAACTTCTGTAAGAACTGCATGACATAAAATGGAGGTTGTCGTATACTAATCCAGTGAAATAAGGCACAGCAGAAGCACTAGCGCTATAGACAAAAGAACTGTTTTATTAATGAGATCTAGGGACTTCCCTGGGGATCCAGTAGTTGAGAATCTGAGCTTCCTCTCAGGGAGAGCATGTTAGATCCCTGTTTGGGGGACTAAGATCCTGATGCTGTGCTGTTCAGCAAAACAAGACAAACCAACCAACCAACCCCTCCAAAAAATGATCTAGATTTGCACTTGGCACTTAATGAGACCTGATAGCCAGCTCTCCTTAACTCGTGCCTTCCCTAACTTTAAAGCAGTGTAAAATTGCCTTTGTAATCACAATTACAGGGTGAGTTGGGATGGTAGTAATAACGATAATCGTTTTCTTTCAAAAGAGAAAGGAACCACGTTCTCCAAAAACCTGTTTATTCTTGATTCTGAAGACTTTTCTCCTTGATGGTCTCTCCCATGGAGTTTGCTGGGTAAACAAGTTCTGGTCACAATAGTTGCTAATGACATTTTCAAACGTTAATGTTCTGAACCAGACCTCATAGCAGATTTTTAAATCACTTAGTGAAGAATCACTCACCCTGGGCCACCAAGGAGTGATTTGCCTTCTTTTAATGTTTTCAGTGGACATCGAAACGATGGGGAAGCTAACTGGTTGGTCTTTCATGAGGTTGCCACGAGAACAAGTCCAAGTGTAGCACAGGTGAAAATATTATGTGTCTCAGTTCAGTTCAGTTCAGTTCAGTCACTCAGTCGTGTCCGACTCTTTGCAACCCCATTAATCGCAGCACACCAGGCCTCCCTGTCCATCACCAGCTCCCGGAGTTCACTCAGACTCACGTCCATTGAGTCCGTGATGCCATCCAGCTATCTCATCCTCTGCCGTCCCCTTCTCCTCCTGCCCCCAATCCCTCCCAACATCAGAGTTTTTTCCAATGAGTCAACTCATATATAAATACATGTTGCAGAGATACAATGGATAGCTTCAGGTGATGGAATTATGAATGATTTCTGGCATCTTTTCATCATGGTTTTTCCCCTAGGTTTTCTTCAATGAGTCTATATTTTTCTTTTGAATGCTAAAATAAAGAATAAAATTGTCCCTAACAATCATTGAGTTAGTGCAGCATTTTCATGCAACCATAATCTTTTCTCTCAGTTACAATTATGGCTCTTTTCACTCAAAGGCTCCAGTGGCCCTTTAATACAAAGGAGGGTCTTTCCCTGAGACATCCATTTCCTTAAATACACCTGGGAGAAGCCAGCCTGAAGTGTGTTAAAAGATAACTGAGGCAAATCAAAAGATGTTGAGTTTATTTGAGCAAGTCAATTTGAGTCAGGCAGCACCAAACCAGAAGTCATTAGGAGTGCTCCAGGAACAGGGGCTAGGGGAAAGATTTTATAAGAAAGTCGCAGAAGCAAAACAAGGAAATTGTTGGATTGGCTGTAGCTTAAGCATTTGCCTTATTTGGAAGAAACACGTTGGATGTTTGTGATTGCCTGTCCTTGGGCTTTGAGTTCTTAACCTTGAGACATTTCAGGCTAAGTTTTGATTAGCTTACTGGGTTTCTAAAGACATGAAAGGCATCTCAGGCTAATGGCCTCTTTGTTTAATTAAACAGGTGGATTAGTTAATGTCCAGAGCCTTGTGGGATGACAATGTGAGTGTCAAGAAATGCCCAGGAGCTTTAGAAGTGCCTTGGAGAATGAGGTGCCAAGGAACATTGAACATAACCTATGGTCGTTTGTGGTAAGCTACAAAAATCTTTCTTGGGGTCGATCTCTCCAGAATACTGGAGTAAAGAGACGCAACTGTCTTCAAGGAGTGAGAGGGTGAGTAGGGTTTAAAAAAAAAAAAAAAAAGCATGTGGTACTCTCACTGCTACAGACAATTCCAAGGTTTGGGTGAAGGTCATGAGGAAGCCTGATGTTCTTTGGAAAGAACCTGCAATAATGTAAGGGCAAAGCATGTTCACCTTCCCCATTAAGATAAAAATTAAGACCCCAGAACAAGAAACATGCAAACAAACTGAGAAATACACATCTGATCCAAAAACTTGGCTTCCAATGCCTAATTTCTTCACTTGCCCCTAATAGGCAGGGAGAAACTAAACACCTCACCTCCTGGGTGGCTAAGGGCTTTTTCTTTCATTCTACACTTTCAACTGATTTTATTTATTCTTTGGGTTAAGAAAAGAGAGAGAAATAGAAAAAGGAAAAGGTCTGTGACCGTGTGCAGATCTCCTCTAGGGGGAACAGGGGCCCTGACTGTTAGCAGAGGAGTTGTGTGTGTGTCCAATTCTACCTGAAAGCCAGACCTGTTTTCTGCTCCCTTGTGGCAGACACATGAGTGATTTATTGCTTCTAATGTCTCTTAGCTTGTAATAAAGTTTTCAGCAACTCTTTGTAGCTGCTGCAACCTCTGCCCCTACAAACATTCACATACACACACACACAGACACACACACACACACTGACTTCACTTTGTTCTTTTTTCTCATAATGTCAACTCATAAAGCTTTCATCAAGTCAACCAGCTGGAAAAATCCCATTGCTGAAAGAAGCATTCATTCAGGGTGGTAGAGGCGAGCCGTTGGGCAAGAGAAAGGCGTGGTAGACAAGGTGTAGAAGGAAAGAAAGTGGGTGGATGGGAGAAGTGTGTTCTGTGTGGGGAAGTGAATGTAGGCCTCCCAGGGGTGTGCCCTCTTGATGAAAGATCTCCTCTCCTTCTTATGCGTGCCTGCCAACACCCACAGAAGCTGACAGGTCTGTCATTATAGGAATGGAAGATAGAATTCATAATACGCAAATTCGAGGATTCTAATACCTCATGATGATGAGAAGGCTTAAGCAAAGCTCATGTTCCCTCCCTGTGTTGCAGTCCAGCATCTCTGTAGGTGCTTGCTTTCTCCTTCCTTCCTCCTACGTCCCTGCTCTTGCTGGGTTTCTACCTCCAGCTCTGATACAACCTGCCATGGTCATCCCAACCACTGGACACCCTGCCCCCGGCCCATTAGAGCCTTCTCAGCCTCCTCATTTAAGGCTAGCCGTTATATGGCCTCTGTCGATTGCCTTTCCTTTTGAGTATAGCTTGTGTTTCCTTATGGAACATGTTTAGTAATTCTAGATTGCATCCCGGACATTGTAAAAGATAATTATAGGGACTGAAGGTGCTTTTGTATTCCTGTTCCTCCCAAGAATGTTCATATTGGGCATGTGTGCTAACAGTCTGAATTTTCAGGGCTCAATCACCAAACTCTGCTTCTCTGTAATGGACACCAGCTACCATCTCCATTTAGCTCTTTAGACCTACTTGACGCTTGGAATCTGTCCTGTACGTGTGTGGTGCAGACACAAACCAGATATGTGGGATGTTGATGTACAGAATCTGTGATTCTTGCTCTCTGTATATCTATTTTCTAAGGCACGCCCTCTCACTTTCTGGCTTCTGTGCTCATTCCTCTGGTTCTTCAGTCTGCAAAACTGCACGGGTCTATCAGAATTTCAGTTACTTTACATGAGGACAAACTAAGGTCTACTCTCAGCCAATAAACCTTAAAAAAAAAATTCATCCAATTCACCTTCTGTCAAGTGTAGACCTCCATGTTAGTTCCTGGCTTGGACAGGAAAAACATAAATGTCTTTGGGTAGCCATTTTTTATATTCTGTCCAGAATTAATGATTCTTACCTATGAAATGGTTCGCCCAATAGGGGCTACTCATCCTTCCTGGAAACAGAATCTTGCTACTCCTTTTTTCTTTCAGCTAAAGATTTTATTTTTAATTTTATATAATAGATTTACAACTCCTACTTTTTAGTAGAAAAAATGTCCACTGACCCTAATATTGCCACATTTTGAGTTGTTTAGAAAATAATTTTAAAAACTTAAAAAACAAAATTCCATACACTACACTCTTAATAAAGTGTGAGATTTCATCAAGAATTTGTTTTCAACATCTATGGATTTTGCTGGGCATATGTTATACTTATGACCCTATAAGCTCCATCTGCCTTCAGAGAGAATACAATCAAATCAGAAAAATAAGACTTGGCCATAACAGGTAAGCAGCAGCATGCCACAGAACAAACAAATACTGACCAGGTGATGTGATAATAAATACTGAGGAGGAGAAGGCCTTAATGGACTGAGGTAGTTCAGGAAGTCTTCCTGCAGGGAGTAGAAACTGAACTAATCTTAAAGGAAAAGGAAAGACTTAAATAAATGAACAAAAAATGAAATAAATTTTCAAGAGGGGAATAAAATCACAGCTTGATTTAGGGATAATAAGTAGACCAGTTAGGCTAAAATAGAAAATTCAAGTAGAGAAATAATGACATGTAATGCTAGAGAGTAGAAAACCAGGGCTCCAAAGAAAAGTTCTTTGCATCCCATGTTCTTACGAGCAACAGAACTGAAGTCCATGATGCAGGTTACATGATAAACTCAGGACATGATTATTAATAAGAGTACCCTGTGGTTCTCTTTTTGGCTGTGTTCTGAAATGACAACTGTCAAATACGAGAAGGACCCATAACCTTTTGACTGAGGGCGAGTGAGATCTCTACCTGAAATGAGTAGACAACTTCCTGAGTGGCAAGAGGTGGGTTTAGAAAGGAAACTGGAACTAGTCTTGAACTACCCAGAAAGGAAAATTACCTTACCCTGATTCATTCTCTCAAGTCTCCGCTTTTACTGTGTTTCTAGAAGATCAGAGAAAGATGATTCCTCCCACAAAGGATAGGCTGGAAATGAGGTAAGGAGATACTCAGACTGTAAGTTCTATAAGATCAAAGACACACACATCCACGTGGTTCAACAGCCATGAGCTATATAGTGCCTGGCATCTAGTGGACACAGAACAAGCATGGGCATGTGTTACAGATGAATGAGCTGCACCCATATAAGCTAATTGCCTCTTACTCTTCATGCTTCTTTTCCTCATTTTTTAAAAAAATTTTCCCCTTACCTTATCTCTCCCCCTCTCTCTTTGGTTTGTTAAAAATAACTCAACCTATCAGGTTAGGGTTAAATGTTAATTAACAGTGAGCAGTGGCGGTGGGAGTAGAAAGGTGAAATCCTCAAGGAGAAGGGAGCTCCAGGGTCACAAATTTCGTCAAACTTGGAGTCTCTGGGTTTACTGGCATTAAGGAAAATGAAAACTTCCTCAAGGAGTAATTCAAAATGCTCTTCATTTTAAATTTATTTCAACCATGTGAATGTGGTGTCATCATTCATACATTACATAGGGGGAGAATGAGATCCAGGGAGATTAAGTACCTCACCCAACACACAGCTAGAGGGTAACAAAGCTAGCATTTACAACCAGATACCACTCAACTAGATCATTAATTAGAACCAAAGACTCAACTCACAGGCTTGGTGAGGTGTCATATCAATGACAGAGTCTAGAAATGAAGGGGTGCTGAGTTGAACAAGCTAGCGATGGAGTCCGCAGTGGGGAAGACTGGGGGTTAATGAAGAGATTAGTAACATCAAAATGCTTCCTCTTCTTGACATAGTCCACAACAAATAGTCAAAGAGTAGAACCTGGTTGACTAGATAAAATTTAGACCAAATTTTCTTGAATCGTCTGTTATGAGAGCTTACTACAGGAAAAACAAAGGCTGTAAAGAGAGCTTCAGCTGTCATAAGAAGAAAATTGCCATGCTTTCCGTCTTGGAAATTCAGCATTTCCTATTATCACTTTTTCCCCTTCCCCAGTATTCCAAATTAAAATTAAATTCAGGCTAAAGCACATTTCAGATCACTGAAAACCCAGAATTCATCTCCACAGGATTTATCTCCATAAACAGGACAATGGGCAAGGAGGCTGAATTTGGTCCCCATTTTTTCTAATTTGATTAACTCATTCAATAAAATTTATCGAAGACTTACTATATCCCAAGCATTTTTTCCAGGCCTGCAGGTTGTAAGACACTATCTTTACCCTCAAGCAGCTCATAGTACAATTACATGATCTAAATTGTGACTTCCTTTCCTTAGACTTGATTCATCTGCAAAACAGAGAGAACAGTGCTCATCCTTTGGTGAGAGGCTAAATATTCCCTTAGGTGTCAAAGCAGCCTGTACTGCATTGCAGAATGAAAAGTAACCCATGAGAAAATTATTTTTACCTTTTACAGACTGCTTCATTTAACAGTCAATAAGCTAAACCTAAACTCTGTGGATAAATTAAGCAATTTTCTGCCAAATGCTCTGAATTCCTGTGAGGCTACTAGCAGCATAATATGAAATCACCTCCTTTTCTTAAGGATCAGGGAAGTGGAAGTACAAGAAAGGGCCTTGTTTCACAGACTCAGTAAGTATGACATTATTTAGGATTAAGCTTGCCCATAAGTAACCGGGACCCAGAAAAGAGTAATTTAAGTAAGGTTTATTTCCTTCTCACTTAAGAGTAGTTGAAAGAAGCTAAGTCCAAGACTCAAACAGTAGTTCTAAATTGTCTGGATGAAATTAAGCTCTTTCTATAAAACCCAGGATGTAGTCTTTGTCCACTTGGCTCAAGAGAGTTGTAATCATTCCAGGCATCACATTTATTTCAAAGTAGCAAGATGGACAAAGAGAATCAGGAAAGCAAACCCTCTTCCACATGACCTGTTTACTTGCAGTCACTTGGTCAAAACTTACATGGTCATGCTTAGCTGCAAGGGAGGCCAGGAAACATTTGTTAGTCAAGGCACAACGTGTCTGGCTAAAAATCAATTTTCCTTTGAGAGAGAAAATTAGGACAAGTATTTATAAGGCTACTAGCAGCATCTCCCACAGGGAGCTGCAGACAGACTACTGATGCATATTCATTGTCATCTCCTTTCCTGAGTGCTACCATCTGCTACTGACTAGAACACCGATGCCCAGCCAGTGGTTGTCAAACTTTAGCAGACATCAGAGTCACTTGTTGAAACACAGATTGCTGAGACCCAGCCCTGGAATTTCTTATTCAGGAGGTTTAAAATGGGACCAGATGATTTGCATTTCAAGAAAGTCCCAGGTGATAGTGCTGGCCTGGAAATCATACCTGAGAATTCTCTCTCTAAGCAAATGGAGGAGAAGGGGATAACAGAGGATGAGATGGTTGGAAGGCATCACTGACTCAATGGACATGAGTCTGAGCAAGCTCCAGGAGGTAGGGAAGGACAGGGTAGCCTGGCATGCTGCAGTCCATGAAGTCGCAAAGAGTCAGATACAACTTAGAGACTGAACAACAACAAGCAAATGGAAAAATCAGGAGCAAAAGGAAAAAGAGAGAAAGCAATAGATTGTGAGTATTAATGATGGGGTGGGCAACAGAGAGTTGAACTGATAAGTAAGAATAGCATCAAACCATTGAGATGGGAATGCTATACGTTAGCACCTCTAACTCTCATCCCAAGCCTTGGAAGAGTTCTAGTGCTCCAGCACATTTGGGCACATCATGTAACCTAGATATTGTTGTTCAAGAGATCCTGGTTGTGCCCTGGCCTGCTCAATCTGCCTTTGTGGAATTAGCAGAGGCCACACTTTATAGCTCTAAATTGCTGAAATCTGACGTCTTCCTTACTTCTAACATATGACCAATAGCCCCATTGGACTTGCTGACCTATGACCTGCTGGGATATTTGACTCAAGTTTCTCCTTGGAAGGTAGAAGGATGACAACAAAATAGCCATAATCAGCTTCCCCTCCCCTATAGTCTCATAAAGTCCGTGACCTGGAAGATCCTTCTTTCCTCATCATCTCACCAGAGTCCCCTAATCATGAGCTTCTCCATGTGTGGGGTTGCCAAGGATGCTAAGTCAGAAACTTAGCCCTTGATCAAGGACAGTGACATTCTCCAGCTGGATGGGGCATCTTACTTTACCACTGGGGTTTTAATTTTTTTCTATTTGTTTTGTGAATTTTCTCACCCTAAACATAATTTTACACATGTAAACATAACTTCGATGAGCCCTTACTTTGTATCGATCCATGCTACCTGCATGCTTCTGAATTGTGATGTTGGAGAAGACTCTTGAGAGTCCCTTGGACTGCAAGGAGATCAAACCAGTCAATCCTGAAGGAAATCAGTCCTGGGTGTTCATTGGAAGGACTGGTGCTGAAGCTGCAGCTCCAATATTTTGGCCACCTGATGCGAAGAACTGACTCATTGGAGAAGACCCTGATGCTGGGAAAGATTGAAGGAAGGAGGAGAAGGGGATGACAGAGTACAGGATGGTTGGATGGCATCACCAGCTTGATGGACATGAGGTTGAGCAAGCTCCAGGAGTTGGTGATGGACAGAGAAGCCTGGTCCATGGGGTTGCAGAGAACTGAACTGAACTGAACTGACCTGACCTGACCTGCGTACTTAGTTATCTATGTATATCCTCTCTCCTCCATCCTATGTGAGTGCCTGAAGGATCCAGCATGTTGCTACTGTTTAGTTGCCCAGTCGTGTCCAACTGTTTGGACGCCATGGACTGTAGCCCACCAGGCTCCTTTGTCCATGGGATCCTCCAGGCAAGAACACAGGAGTGAGTTGCCATTTCCTTCTCCAGAGGGATCCAGCATAGTGCCTGACATCTAGGCAATATGAAAGTGTTGAAGTGTTGATACCGAGCTGGAGTTTTTTCATACACAGTTTGTCAATAAGGCTTTGAGAGTCTCTGCTGGTTTCCCTGTCAACAGCTCCAGGCCTTACCAGCACCTGTGACCACTGGCAGATCCTGGTCTCATTCTCTTTACCCCTCCCTCATCTGAAAAAAGACAGCATGCAAAACAGTGGGCACACTGCTTTTGAAAGAGTGGTGGGCCCTAATGCAAGTCTTTGGCAGGGACAGAGGTAAAAGGGACAGAATCCAAATTCCTAAAGATTTTCTGTGCAGGTGGAATGGCAAGTGCCTGAATGCCACCAAGGGGAGCCCAAAGGTAGCCACAATCTCATGGACTGATCCTGACCTATGGGCTAGTGCGTGGTCAATGAGAAGTTGCTTTATAGTGTGGTGTGAGTTTGCACATGTGTGTGTTGCACATAAAATATAGGATTTAGATCTACCAGCTTCATTCCCTATTTCCGTTCTAAATCATCACCTCCCTTTACAAGGCTGCCATGTCCAAGACCTCTTGGAAATGATTTACTGAAAGATCTTCGAAGAAGGCATAGGAAATTAAGAAAATATTAATTCTCTAACAACTTGCTTCTTCCTCATTCTTCTCTGCTCCTGTGTTTGGCATTAGAAAGCTAAAGCTCAGCCAGAAAGCCCAAACAAATTAGTTTTTAAAATCACCCATATCTCAGGTGCCGGGCCGTCTGTGGGAAACAAAATTGATCTGTTTGAAAGACTTGATTGGGCTTAGGAAGATAGTTCCCTGAGCTCTGTTTATCTGCCCTAATCATCTGCAATTCTTTTTTCAGTTTCATTTAACTTTTCTTGCCACAGGGATAAAATAGTGAGAACAATAAAAAGGGAGGGGGGTAGGTAGGAGGGATTAAAGCGCTCCTGTGTGAATAGGTAATTTGATTCACTGTTTACATTGCTGGTAGAGATATTTAAACAGTTGACCTACTGATGACCCTTCAAATTGAGATTTCAGAGAAAAATTTAAAACCAAATAAACTTTAAAGTAATGAAAACTATTTTGTGGACTCTAAACTAAGCCAGGTGGTCAGACTAAGAAGGGGTTGGGCAGGGGTCAGTATTGGGGAGGGATCTATAAAGATCTAGTTTTCCTTTTTGCTGCTTAAAAGCTATCTTTTATAAGCATCAAAAATGTGTGGCAACCTATCGTGTGTAATGCCTCACATTGGGCAACTAAAATATAGCTGGAGAGAAGACGGAGTATAACATACACAGAAAAATAGCATATCTTTTTATGTTCCAAGTACCAAACGTTACACCCAGTAATAATGTAAAATGTTGAGGATTATGTAAACTGGGAAAGATTACCGCAAGGTGTGATGTTCAAGAAAGATTTCACGTAGTGAGAGAGACTCTTTCAGGCTTTCGCTTAATATATAAAACTCAGACAGAACAGAGGTGGTTGTTATTCTAGGAAAAGGAAAAGGCATAAGATTAGCTAAGGAAAGAGAAGGCACTAGAGATTACTGTGTTACTAGCTGCTTAGCAAAGTAACAGCAGAGTGCCATGGAGAATTTTGGGGAAGGATGGTAATGTAAATGAAACTTTACAAAACTCCCCTCTTAAACACTACTGACAAGAACCCGAAAGAAGCAGAAGAGAAAACTACTTTATTAATCTGAACGGAGGGAATGATCCACTTTATATCATTCAGCCCTGAGAAATATGTGTCAGAGACAATCTGATCCAAATTGAAGTGAGTCATCAAAGGCAGCCGACCCATCTTCAGTTCCTAAGAGATCTATGCAGTGTCATGGGAAGATTAAGAAATTCTGATGTGAGGCCTAGAACCTTCACAACAGTGTGAGAACCTCTTTGGTATTAGTATTGTTCTCCAGTTTGTGAGTAGCCCACCCGGCAGGCACAGGATTTTACTTTAGCATAGGTTTCCCCCTCCTACCATTCCGCTCTGGCTTCTCCTTTGTCTTGGGATGAGGAGTTTATCTTTCTTTGGTGGGTTCCAGTGTCTTCCTATCCATAGTTGTTCAACAGCTAGTTGTGATTTTTTTTTGTCAAGAAATTCTGTATAATAATTTTCTAAAGACTCTGATCCTCGATTTACGAAAATGAAGATTGAGTATGTGAATTAGCCATAAGCAAAAAAGCGGACAACGTGCTTTGGTTGTTTCTTTCCTGGCTGAGGTCAGACACACCCTGTAAGCCCAACAGTGGGGATAGAAGCTTGCATAGTCATGCTGCATTTTTTTCTCTCTATCGTGACTTCCTAATGGTGACAGAGGCTGATTGCAGCAAAGGCAGACTCTTCCTAATGTGAAGAACATGGTTTGAAGCAGAAACAGCCCTGGTAGTGTTGTTTCCATTACTGCAGAGAGACTGAATTTGCACCAAATTCTTCAGCTGCTGTTGGCTATAGCTCCAGCACCACTGACTACTGAACAACCGAACTAATCATTTCAATCCATCATCCAGGCTCCAGATCAAATTGAAAGGGGAGATTAAAATGGTATACAAGTAAACTGAAAATAGAAACAAGAAGTGCAGTTCACTTCAGCTGGGTAAGTTGCAAGCCCAGAAAAGGTTTCGCTGATGTGTGGCAGCCATCACCATACTGTAATTATCCTCCAATTGATATAAATGAATAAATTAAAAAAAATAATGTATCAGAAAACAAACAATACAAGCAAGCAAACACAAACTTCCCAAAGAAGAATATTCTGAAGGAGATCAGTCCTGGGTATTCTTTGGAAGGAACGATGGTAAAGCTGAAACTCCAGTACCTTGGCCACCCCATGCGAAGAGTTGACTCATTGGAAAAGACTCTGATGCTGGGAGGGATTGGGGGCAGGAGGAGAAGGGGATGACTGAGGATGAGATGGCTGGATGGCATCACTGATTCGATGGACGTGAATCCGGGAGTTGGTGATGGACAGGGAGGCCTGGCGTGCTGCGATTCACGGGGTCACAAAGAGTCGGACACGACTGAGTGACTGAACGGAACTGAACTGAGTTTAATGTGTATAAACACAAAGTTGGGGCTCAGGTAATTTTGCTAATTATGTTGAAGGAAAAGATTGTAGATATCTAATTCTTCAAGGTCAAGGTATGTAATATAGAATATAACAAATGAGATATAATTTAATAACTTAGAGTAGTAATAATAATTTCACTAAAAGAGCCATACAAAGATAGAACAAAATCCAGACAGCAAAGTGTAAATGATCTAATTTCTGCATCTTTAGTAGAAAATAATATCTACCAATATTATTTGCTTTCTCAATTTCGCTAAGTGATAATTATAAACACATCAAATATTCACAATCAGGAGACACAAAGTGCAGTTCACAAAAAACTGACACACAAGGAACATAAGCATATAGCAAAAGATACGCAAGCAAGCACAGACCACACGGAAATAAGAAAATTATCTCAAAACGAAAGTAAATGGTGTATACTATATAATTTTAAACTCTGTATATCAAGCTTCAAATCTCATAAATAAAAATATACTTATTAATACCTTTTTCATGTAAATGCTACGTTGCTTTAAAAAGTTGATTATATAACATGTGAAAAAATTTAAATAAATTTCAAAGATAACCAGACACTTTTTTTTACCACATGCAACAAGAGATATCAATGAATAACAGAAGGACAAGTAATTCACAAACAGAAATATTTTAAACACTGACAAAAACCTCAGGTCAAAGAGAAAGTCAAAATCTTACACATTAAATAACAATAAAGGAAGCTTCACATTTGAAATTAGTGAATGTGAACAAAATTGTACTCAGAGGAACATTCATAGCCTTCAGTTCAGTTCAGTCGCTCAGTCGTGTCCGACTCTTTGCAACCCCATAAATTGCAGCACGCCAGGCCTCCCTGTCCATCACCAACTCCTGGAGATCACTCAGACTCACGTCCATCGAGTCAGTGATGCCATCCAGCCATCTCATCCTCTGTCGTCCCCTTCTCCTCCTGCCCGCAACCCCGCCCAGCATCAGAATCTTTTCCAATGAGTCGACTCTTCGCATGGGGTGGCCAAAGTACTGGAGTTTCAGCTTTAGCATCATTCCTTCCAAAGAAATCCCAGGGCTGATCTCCTTCAGAATGGACTGGTTGGATCTCCTTGCAGTCCAAGGCACTCTCAAGAGTCTTCTCCAACACCACAGTTCAAAAGCATCAATTTTTCGGTGTTCAGCTTTCTTCACAGTCCAACTCTCACATCCATACATGACTAGTGGAAAAACCATAGCCTTGACTAGACGGACCTTTGTTGGCAAAGATAATGTCTCATGCTATCTAGATTGGTCATAACTTTTCTTCCAAGGAGTAAGCGTCTTTTAATTTCATGGCTACAGTCACCATCTGCAGTGATTTTGGAGCCCCAAAAAATAAAGTCTGACACTGTTACAACTGTTTCCCCATCTATTTCCCATGAAGTGATGGGACCGGATGCCATGATCTTTGTTTTCTGAATGTTGAGCTTTAAGCCAACTTTTTCACTCTCCTCTTTCACTTTCATCAAGAGGCTTTTTAGCTCCTCTTCACTTTCTGCCATAAGGGTGGTGTCATCTGCATATCTGAGGTTATTGATATTTCTCCTGGCAATCTTGATTCCAGCTTGTGCTTCATCCTGCCCAGCGTTTCTCATGATGTACTCTACATATAAGTTAAATAAGCAGGGTGACAATATACAGGCTTGATGTACTCCTTTTCCTATTTGGAACCAGTCTGTTGTTCCATGTCCAGTTCTAACTGTTGCTTCCTGACCTGCATATAGGTTTCTCAAGAGGCAGGTCAGGTGGTCTGGTATTCCCATCTCTCTCAGAATTTTCCACAGTTTATTGTGATCCACACAGTCAAAGGCTTTGGCATAGTCAAGAAAGCAGAAATAGATGTTTTTCTGGAACTCTCTTGCTTTTTTGATGATCCAGTGGATGTTAGCAATTTGATCTCTGGTTCCTCTGACTCTTCTAAATCCAGCTTGAACATCTGGAAGTTCATGGTTCACATATTGCGGAAGCCTGGCTTGGAGAATTTTGAGGATTACTTTACTACGAACAAAGCTAGTGCAGGTAATGGAATTCGAGTTGAGCTATTTCAAATCCTGAAAGATGATGCTGTGAAAGTGCTGCACTCAATATGCCAGCAACTTTGGAAAACTCAGCAGTGGCCACAGGACTGAAAAAGGTCAGTTTTCATTCCAATCCCAAAGAAAGCTAATGCCAAAGAATGCTCAAACTACTGCACAGTTGCACTCATCTCACACACTAGTAAAGTAATGTTCAAAATTCATAGCCTTAAATGGCATCATTTCTAAATAAAATGGATATAAATAATTAATATTTAGCACCCAAAGTTGGAAGTGTAAGTAAGAAAATCTAAGTAAACATAGGAAATAAATTCTGGTGAATTAAACCTAAAGTCAAAACAGATAACCAACAAGAACCTGATGTATAACACAGGGGAATCTGCTAAATATTCTGTAGTAACTTTTAAAAATAAAGATAAACTCTAAAAGTCAATGAATTCGGGTTTTGTAAAATCTAGCAGCAAAACAGCTGAACTAACTTATCTATCAGGAAATAAAAAGTAAAACACAAGTTTACAATTACACTACTAGACAAGATAAAGGGTATATATTTACAGATTTAATGGATGTTGGAAGACTTTTTTAAAAAGCCTTCATTTGATACTACACTAGTAAAATTGAAAAATGGATAAAATACAGCTATAAAATAAATAAATAATGGTATGTAATATATAGCAAAGACAATATAGTGAGTAATGTTATTATGACTTCGTATGGTAACAGATGGTAATTAGACTTGACATAGCAATAATTTTATAATGTATAAAAACATTGAGTCACTATGTGATACACCTGAAATGAGCATTATAAGTCAGTTATATCTCAATAAATTTTTTAAAAAATATAAAAATGGATGAAAATTAAAAATTTTATATAAAAATGTAAATTATGTAAATTATAAGTAAGAACATTCAAAAAAGTAAGAACATTTAAGTGATAAATAGCCACTGCGGGGAAAAAATCAAAATACTGCAAAAACAAAAATAGCAGTCCCTCCAAAAAATAGACAGAGTTCAGACATTTCCCAATGTGATTCATAGGAGCTCAGTAGTTTTTTGAATGAAATACCTAATTCTGAAAAAACGAGTGTTCTTTCTAATGTTTTCCTGAGGCTGTAGCCCTGGGAAAAGCCTGGACTCATGGCCAGCTAACTCAGAAATAAATTTTAAAACCTTTATTTTTCTAGGCAGCATCAGGAGCCTGGAGAAGGTGGACAGTTAAATAAAACATCAGTTCACACCTATTAAAAGCAGTCGAGGCAAAGTTCTGGGCCAAATTGGCTTGGAGAAATAGTGTGGCAGGTATGCTTTTAATGAAGATCATTTCTCCACCTTCCTTGTTTTAATTTGATTTCCCTGGCAGACTTGTGCTTCTTTGGCTTGGAGGAAATCTGCTTAACTACCACCATCTCAACCAGGAGCCAGACAGAGCTGGATTCCTTCACCATTTCTGCAGTTTGCCTTTTGAGGTCCACAGGGATCACTGCATTGCCTCCACCGGAGGCCTGGAGAGAGTCCAGCAGGAAAGGAGAGGCTGGTCCTCTGCCTGGGACAAGCTCCATGATGTCAGTGGCAGCGGCTTTGCCCACTCTCAGCTAAATTACAAACTCTCTCCTCATCCCAGATTACTGGCGGCGACACAGAGTCTCTTTGTCCACTGCTCCAAATCACCCAGCAAAGTGCCTCTCAGGCTAAGAGGACGGCTAAGACCCAACAACTGTAAGTTTCAGAGCAGGCTGGGGTGGCATTCTTAGCTAGCCTCTCAGGCTCTCTACAATACAACCACAATTTCCTAACAGATTACATAAAAATTTCATGGCCATTTCATTGTTTTCCAAATAGGTTCAAACTTCTATCAGCCTGCAGAATGTCCCACAAGGCCTTAATTAGGGCAGACAAGTGTTTGCTGGGCCAGTCGGCATTTGTTTCCTTGTGCTGCCCGAGCAAATCGCCACCAATGTCAAGGCTTAACCCAACACACACTTTTTTTTTTTGTCTCACACTTCAGGAGGTTCCAAGTCCAAAATAGATCTTATGTGCTAAATTAAGGTGCCAGCAGAGCTGCGTTCCTTCTGAAGTTTCTGGAATATCCACTTTCTTACCCTCTCCAGGGCCTAGAGGCCACCTGTGTCCTTTGGCTTGTGGGTCTTCCCTTCATCTTTAATGCTCATCATGCCAAGCCCTGTTTCTCTTGTTACATCTTCTCTCCCAAATTTACCCTCTGACCCCACCTCTTAGAAAGACTCTAGTGATTACACTGGGCCCACACAGATAATCCAGGGTAATCTCACCATCTCAAAATTCTGAACACACCTGCAAAGTCCTTTTAGCCATGTAAGTTGACACATTCACACATTCCAGGGAATAGGATGGGGATGTCTTCCGGGAACACTTTTCAGACTACTGTGGCATCCTCAAGGGATAGTATACTTCAACCAGGTAAGAGCTGCAACATGGTTGTATGTGATTAAGATTCAGTGGAAGGGACTTCCCTACGGGTTCCATCCCTGGTCCAAGAAGATCCCACATGCTGCAGATCAACTAAGCCCGTGGGCCACAACTACTGAGCCTGTGCTCTGGAGTCTGAGCTCTGCAACAAGCGCAGCCACCTCAATGAGAAGCGCATGTACTGCAACCACAGAGTAGCCCCCTCTCACTGCAACTAGGGAAAGCCCACACGCATCAATGAAGACCCAGTGCAGCCAAAAATAAACATTTTTTAAAAAGAGCCTGTGAAAGAACAAGAGGTATAACAAATGCTAAGATGTCAGAGGAAAGAGAGGATACCTAATCTGAGAGTTGTTGGGTGAGCCATCATGGAAGGACGGTTAGAGAATTGAACTGGATCATGAAGGATGAGAGGAAACTTTGCTTCCTTGGGCCCCAAATGGAGCCTTGATGGACAGCAGACAGTGAAGAATAGAAAGTGCCAACACGTTCATCACTCTGCTTGTAGAGGCACTTCCAGACACACAAACACCAAATCAATGGCTCTTGAGAGAGAAATAAATCAGTTTATCTTAGGAGCCACCCCTATCACTTCCACTTACACCTTTCCTCAACTCCCAGAGGAATCAGTCTTCATCCTTCAGAATACCCTGGGAGTAATGGATTCAGAGTTATAACCAAATGGAGCATAAACTTCCTCTTGGAAGAAAGCTCATCAGTTCCTCTATTTAACAGAAAAGGCATGTGTCCTGACTTCCTCAGTTGGAACTCAGCATCCCCTTCTCACCGAAGCAGTTTTCCTAATGAAGGTAAGATGTTGCTGGAAGAGCCACAGATTCTTGATTGGAAATGACTTCAGAGAGCCTCTAATCCAGCCTTCCTCAAAAAGCCAGCTGGTAGCACAAAGTAATACCAAATCATGTAAAATAGAACACACTTACTATCCTGTGCTTTTTTAATAGTTATTTTTTAGTTTAATTCAAAGCTATCTGAACTCTACCATTTATTCAGCAAATATTTATTGAGCCAGACACAGGCTTATTCACAAGTCCAAGAGGACATGGCCAGGGAAATATATTTCCTCACTAATAAATGCAGGCAAACTTAACAGGTCCCTTAGCAAGCCAGTCCCAACACCATCTCCCTGATGCGTAATTATACTGCTCCTCTTAATTTCTAATGGAGATTGTCAACGCCCTCTTAGTTCATTAACTTTACACATTAATTTTATATTCCATACTATCTTTCTCCAGATTTGCCTACCAAAGCCTCAGTTCAGTTCAGTCACTCAGTCATTTCCAACTCTTTGCAACCCCATGGACTGTAGCACGCCAGGCTTCCTTGTCCATCATCAACTCCCGGAGCTTGCTCAAACTCATGTCCATTGAGTTGGTGATGCCATCCAGCCATCTCATCCTCTGTCGTCCCCTTCTCCTCCCACCTTCAGTCTTTCCCAGCATCAGGGTCTTTTTCACTGAGTCAGTTCTTCGCATCAGGTGGCCAAAGTATTGGAGCTTCAGCTTCAGCATCAGTCCTTCCAATGAATATTCAGGACTGATTTCCTTCAGGATTGACTGGTTTGATCTCCTTGTTGTCCAAGAGATTCTCAAGAGTCTTCTCCAACACCGCAGTTCAAAACCATCAGTTCTTTGGCACTCAGCTTTCTTTATGGTCCAACTCTCACATCCATACATGACTACTGGAAAAACCATAGCTTTGACTAGATGGACCTTTGTCAGCAAAGTAATGTCTTTGTTTTTAATATGCTGTCTAGGTTTGTCATAGCTTTTCTTCCAAGGAGCAAGCATCTTTTAACTTCATGGCTGCAGTCACCATCTGCAGTGATTTTGGAGCCCAAGAAAATAAAGTCTGTCACTGTTTCCATTATGTCCCCATCTATTTGCCATGAAGTGATGGGACTGGATGCCATGATCTTAGTTTTTTGAATGTTAAGTTTTAAGCCAACTTTTTCACTCTCCTCTTTCACTTTTATCAAGAGGCTCTTTAGTTCCTCTTCACTTTCTGCCATAAGGGAGTTGTCACCTGCATATCTGAGGTTATCCATATTTCTCCTGGCAATCTTGATTCCAGCTTGTGCTTTATCCAGCCTGGCATCTCACATGATGTACTCTGCATATAAGTTAAATAACCAAGGTTACCTCCATTCAATCTCCAACCCCAGCTCAGATCTTCTCAGTGTTTTGTATCTATTCTCAGAGTTCTTCATGTTAATGAACCAGGAACAGTGTATACCTGGACCGCAACCTTCTTGCTATCATCAGCTAGCACACCTCAAGAACAGGGATGATGCTATGAGGCTAGACACTGTACATGCAGGAGAGACAAAGTCAGGCACAGGTTTATGCTTGAATCTTGGGTTCATGGTCTTATGGAGATTCTAGTCCAGCTCAAGAGATAAACTTAAACAAATAACCATGCAAATGAGCACATACAGTGATTCCACATTTTCACAAGCATTATGAATATATCATGAGCTCTTAGGGAGGAGAATGGGCAGGCGGCAAGGATTTTTTTCTTTGGAGGATATAAAGGATGGCTCTACAGATAGCTGAGAAATGAGTGTTCAGTGGGGAGGCTCAGCCAAAAGCTAACTGGGAAGGAGAAAGCCTTCCTGGTAGAGGAGCATGTATGTGAGGGTCATAGAGCAGAAAAGAGCTGAACAGACCAGTGTGACCTCAGAAATGCATCCGTCAACCTGGTCATGTTTCCACTTGGGGGAAGTTCAATTATTTTTAAATTAATTTATAGCTTTTATTTTATATTGGACTACAGTTGGTTAACAATATTTTGTTAGTTTCAGGTATACAGCCAAGTGATTCAGCTTTACACATACATTCTTTCTCAAATTCTTTTCCCATTTCGGTTGTTACATGATATTGACCAGAGTTCCCTGTGCTGTACAATAGGTCCTTGTTGGTTATCCATTATATTAACAAATGTAGCAGTGTATACATGTTGATATCAAACTCCCTATCTAACCCTTTATCCTTTCCTTCCCTCCTGGTAACCATGAGTTTGTCCTCTAAGTCTGTTTCTGTTTGGCAAATAAGTTCACCTGTATCATGTTTTTAGACTCTGCATATAAATGATCTCATAGGATATTTGTCTTTCTCTTTCTGACTTACCACTCAGTGTGACAGTCTCTCATATATGTTCCTCATCCCCATGTGAAGGATCTGCTCATTGCAGAATTGCAAATAAACCAACTGACTGTATAAACATATTTTTCACAGTTGGCTGGTCCCTAGGTCATCAGTTCCTTGGTGCCAGGGAACTTGCCTTCAGGGGTGAACAGCTCTTACACTTAAGTGCCATCAAGCCTTACCCAGCTCAAGGCTTCACCTTCATTAACGTCATTAAATCCTAGACAACATGCGTGTCTCCTTGCATGTCTTGTTTTACAGAACAAATGTCCTGATAATTGAAATGAATGGGTAACTTTTCAGGATCTCAGTTCGTAAATGACTGATTTTGAACCCAGGACTGTTTCCAAAGGTCTCGCTCTTTCCATTACATTGAATACAGTGGATCCCATCCACACCAAGTTGTCAAGTCCAGATCAGACTCGTTTCGCTCTCTGGCAATTCTTGTAAGTGCTGGTTCTCTCTCTTCTTTTTTTTAAAAATATAAATTTATTTATTGTAATTGGAGGTTAATTACTTTACAATATTGTATTGGTTTTGCCCTACATCAACATGAATCTGCCACAGGTATACACGTGTTCCCCATCCTGAACCCCCCTTCCTCCTCCCTCCCCATACCTTCCCTCTGGGTCATCCCAGTGCATCAGCCCCAAGCATCCAGTATCATGCATCGAACCTGGACTGGCGATTCATTTCATATATGATATTATACATGTCTCAATGCCATTCTCCCAAATCATCCCACCCTCTCCCTCTCCCACAGAGTCCAAAAGACTGTTCTATACATCTGTGTCTCTTTTGCTATCTCACATACAGGGTTATCATTACCATCTTCCTAAATTCCATATATATGCGTTAGTATACTGTTAGTAACAGACTAATGTCTGTTAGTAAACTGTTGGTGTTTTTCTTTCTGGCTTGCTTCACTCTGTATAATAGGCTCCAGTTTCATCCACCTCATTAGAACTGATTCAAATGTACTCTTTTTAATGGCTGAGTAATACTCCATTGTGTATATGTACCACAGCTTTCTTATCCATTCATCTGCTGATCTCTCTTAATATGTGAGCAGTATGTCAGAGAAATGCTTCTAGGCTTCAGTAGACATACGCTGTGAAGGGCTGTCAGGACCACCTGTCCAGGGGAAATTGTTCAAGTTAAGGTGGGGTCTGGCCAGTAAATATCCAAAGCAAATCTAACCTCAAAAGTAGAGCTGGAAGTTATCAGGCAGAAGGTCAAGGTCACCAGATGAACAGGCAGGTTCTATTACCATCAAGAAACAGGATCCAGTCAGACCGTCAACACACAGTGATGGATAAGGGACCATAGTTCCATGCTCAGTTGGCCCTTGGGGCTAGACACTCCCCAGACCTTCAGTCCAGTAAACAAGATACTCCCAAAAAGGTCTTCCTTTCAGTGGATCCAGAGAGAGGGATTTATTATATCCAGCAGCTGGGCAGAGGTGGAGAGGCAATGAATCCAGCTCAGACTAATGTCTGTGTTTGGAATCAAGCATGTTCATCTTGCTTCCTCGTGAACAGGATTCTATTTTCCAGTCCAAGCATAGCTGCAGAGATGTGGCAGCAAGGGGCACCTGCCCAGGTACGTGAGACCGGGGCACACTGAATGCAGGTTTCAGCTGTATCAGGGGGTGGCATTCTGAAATGTTTGAGACATTCTCAAGTTCCCTTGAAAGATAAAGACCATTTCACATGAGTTCTTTTCCTCTTCATCCTCTAAATCTGAGGAGTAGATAGCCATCCTGCCAAGGCTCTTTGCTGATGCTTTAGAACCTTCTGTGATGATGGATAGTTTCCATATTTGTGCTGATAAATATAGTAGCCACTAATCACCTGTGGCTGTTGAATACTTGAAATGTGACTAGTGTGACTAAGGAAATGAATTTTTAATTTTATTACATTTTAATTAATTTAAATGTAGATGCAAATAGCCACATATGGTGAGTGGCCACTATTGCACACTACAGTTCTAGATATTCCAGCTGTGTAAGAACAGCAGTCACAATTTATTCATCCTCTGTTCCCAGGGTTACCACAGTGCTTGTGACATATTTCACACTAGAGATATTTCTTACTGGACTGAATGAAGAGAGGAAAGAAGAAATAATTAAATGATCCTACTGGGCTAACATGGAAAGGAGACAGCAATTTTTTGCTTGAATTTTGTCTGTACCGCTTACCAGTGGTATAAATTTTGGTGTGCTATTGTTTACAAATGACATCATATAATTGCTAATGTATCCACTGCTTAATGTGTGAAGTCTCTTATGAGCATAAGTTTGCTTGGTGTTTTCAACAAGCCCCTTTCTCAGTTCAGGAAACTGGGACTAATGCAAGGGTTAAATCAGGGATTTGGGATTGAAGGTCATAAGAAGTTAAATCAGGGATTTGGGATTGAAAGTCATAATCCACTGTTTTTGTTGGTTAGTCACTAAGTTGTGTCCAGCTTTTGTGACCCGATGGACGTAGCTCACCAGGTTCCTCTCTCTATGGGATTTCCCAGGCAAGAATACTGGAGTGGGTTGCTATTGCCTTCTCCAGGGGATATTCCTGACCTAGGGATCTAATTCATGTCTTCTACACTGCAGGCAGATCCTTTACCACCGAGCCACCAGGAAGCCCTCATGATGCATTACTTGCTATAAAATCAGTTAAGTTGATTCCAAATGTGTACAACAAAAATTCCATTTGATACATATATGTATAAATGCATATATGTATATGTATTACACATATTAATATATGTATGTGTATATATATATACACATACATATATAGAGAGAGATAATATGTATGTACGTATAATCGAAAGTGTCTGAAAGCCACTAGACTAGGTAACTTTGTCAAGCCAGATAAATAAATGTTTTTAAAATATCTGAGAGTGAAAGTGTTAGTTGCTCAGTTGTGTCTGACTCTTTGTGACCCCATGGACTGTAGCCTGCCAGACTCTTCTGTCAATGGAATTCTTCAGCTAAGGATACTGGAATGGGTTGTTATGCCCTTCTCCAGGGGGTCTTCTTGACCCAGGGATCCTCCCGCATTGCAGGCAGATTCTTTACCATCTGAGCCACCAGGGATGTAATTTCAAAAATGCTTTCTCAATACACAATTTCACATGATTACATTAAATAGAAAGAAGAATCCTGTTGCTAAAGCTGAGGTTCAAACCAAGTAATATTTACCTGGGATCTCATGCGTGTTAAGAACAAGGTGATGTCTGCAGACTCTAAACCCAATGACTTACTGAGGAGAAGGTGGACTCAGAGGCAAAACCCCTCCCAAAGCCAAGGTTGAGACCAGTCTACATAAAACAATCCCAAGCTCCTGTCTGCTTCTTAGAAGAAAGGCACACAGTATCTGAGATGTTTCAAGCTTCCCCAAGTATTCTCACAACTGTTATCTCATTTGAGCCTTGCAATGACCCTGGGAGGCAAACAAAACTGATGCTGTTAACCCCATTTTACAGACGTGTCACCTGAAGTCCAGAAGTAAAGTAACATTCCCAGGTATATAACTTAGTGAGAGAGTTAAGATTAGCCTCCAGGCCTCCTTATTCTAGGTCTAAATGATTGTTGCTGGATTGTGCTTCTCAATTCCTGATGTTAGGGAGTTTCTTGCATAAATTAAACCCAGCCAGGGTTTAATTTCTCTAGAACTCAGTAGTTCTGCATGAACTAGACATCTTCCTCATGTTTCTTCTAATGCCTTCATGTTCAGGGAAATCAATGGTTTTAATGGAAATGATCCATGATAAATGAGTTGCTTCTTTCCCTCATCTTTTTTGATGTTCCTCTGCTGCTGCTGCTAAGTCGCTTCAGTCGTGTCTGACTCTGTGCAACCCCACAGATGGCAGCCCACCAGGCTCCTCTGTCCCTGGGATTCTCCAGGCAAGAACACGGGAGTGGGTTGCCATTGCCTTCTCCAATGCATGAAAGTGAAAAGTGAAAGTGAAGTCATGTCCGACTCTTAGAGACCCCAAGGACTGTAGCCTACCAGGTTCCTCCGTCCATGGGATTTTCCAGGCAAGAGTGCTGGAGTGGGTTGCCATTGCCTCCTCCGTGATGTTCCTCATCCATGTCCAAAGAACATCTCAGTTTAGTGCTGTGGGGTTTGATGTTGCATGGATGGTGTTGCTATGGGAAGTTGCCCATGTTTAGGTGGGGGGCAAGGATAGGATGGGTCAGGAAGGAGAGATACAGTATATCACAGACCCTTGGCTAAGAGACCAGACCAAACGCTTATTTTCCATCCTGGAATCCTACAGCTGATTGACAAGAAAGAAAGGGAAAAACTGATAGCGTGAGAGCGGCCACCACTCTCAGGCCCATGTGTGCTCCACTGCCCTTGGGATTTGACCAGATGGAAGATCATTCTTGGGACAGAAGATCATACATTACTTTAGTGATGCAGCTCAAGAAGGAACAGACATGGGACTTCCCTGGCGGTCCAGTGGTTAAGACTCTATCTTCCACTGCAGCGGGTATGGGTTCAATCAATCCCTGGGCAGGGAAGTAAGCGTCCACATGCCACTCAATGTGCCCAAGAATAAAAAAATACAGATGCACACTCAGACCTATGCAGTCAGAATCACTTGGACCTAAATTCCCTGTAAACAGAAAAAAATAAATAGAACATCCTTTAAAAAAAAAAAAAAAAAGGAAGGAATACACATTTCATGATACATCAAAGTGACCATAAGGTTGATCCTTCTAACTTCTCTCCCCAGAGAACACCACAGAAAAGGTGGTTATGCATCTTACCTAAACACCAAATTATTTATTAAAATTCATCACTTTTCCCACACTTTTTGGGATGGATAGTGGAAAGGGAACCAGTATTGTATTTAGACAGATTAAGTCCCGGTTCTAATACTTAGCTGCATGTCTTTAAGCTAGTTACTTTATCTCTCTGAGCTCCACTTTTCTCTCTATAAGTAGGGCCAGTGTCTACCCTATATAGTTTCAGAACAAAGTAAGTGATGTATATAATCCGTGTAATATATACACTCAATCCACATTAGATCCCCTTTTGAAAGCAATATTGGCTTCAGTGTCTCATGGGACCTGGTATCTGAGATGACCAACTTTACATGAGGAACACAGAACTTGCCCTGCACTTCTTTTTAAATTAAGTTTTGGCCATGCTGGGTCTTCCTTGTTGTGCAAGTGCTTTCTCTAGTTGCCAGGAGCAAGGGCTACTCTTCACTCGCAGCGTGCGGGCTTCTCACTGCAGCGGCTTCTCTTGTTGCAGAGAGTGCTGGGCTTCAGCAGTTGTGGCACATGGGCTCTAGAGCACAGGCTCAAGAGTTGTGATAGGCAGGCTTGGTTGCCTCGTGGCATGTAGGATCTTACTTCCCGGACCAGGGATCAAACCTGTGTCCCCTGCATTGGCAAGTGAATACGTAATCACTGGACCACCGGGGAAGTCCCCTACCCAGCTCTTCTTAATCAGCAGCAATGACTGATTAACTTTCCAACCTCCCTCTCTCCAGGGAAATCTACATGGAAATCTGATCTATTTCCCTCCTGAATCAGATCTCATGTAACGTATTTTCTTAGCACCAAAAAAAAAAAAAAATTCAAAGATTTAAAACTGGACTCTCTGTCCTTTCATGTGATGCCTTCATTAAGTTTTACATTTACAAAGACCCCACTAACCACTGAGAGCTGTTTTCTTTCATTACCAGGGGTGGCCGCAGGGCAGTCAAAACCTCCTGTGAACAGGCACTATCAGCAAACTGAGGGCAGACCAGGCGAGACAACTCAGAGCCCAGACTTCACGCTGCAGCTGCCCCTGGCCTCTCTCTCCAAGCTTTCTTCCTGCCCAGGGAACAGGCAAAGGTCTCAGGACCTCAGCTCTTCTGGCGCAGAGAGAAACACAACAAAATCCACCAGCTTTTGCCTCCTGTCTCTTTCCATTTTGTTAGGCCAGTGGAAAGAAGAACCAGCAAAAAACCATTTTTTCTAATTTTAATGTTGTCCATTGTAATAAACTCATTTAAGTTTCACTAGCAAACCGTTTTCTGTTTGTTCGTTGGAGAATTAAGCTGTAGTCTTCAAACCCTGCCTTAAGGAGATGCGTGGTTTTGGAATAAAATTACAGCCTTTCACTACGCGGATGAGACCAACTGACCACTAAAGACCGGAAGTGACACACACGTGACTCACTGAATACAGCACGGACTTAATACAAGGGGATGTGCCTTCTGAGGCATCGGGAGCACTGAGACCATCTCTGAAACAAGGGGCCCCATTACCTTTGCAAAAACATGCAGTTGAGACTGAAGTGTTAGTTCAACAATGAGATGAACAAAACTTTATTAAGTTGGAGCTAAATATGGATGGGGTGACCTCATCAGCTGAGTATCAGGTGAAGACAGTCAAACTGAACCCCAAGGAGGGGTTTGTCTCCAAGGGGTCCCCTGGTTCCTTCCCAGGACCTCCCCATCCAAGACTCTTCTCGGACTGACCACCATGGCTGGGTGTCCTGGTTATGTCTGGATCAGAATGAGAGCAGAAACACAGTCACTGCTCCCAAGACTTGTCATTTCCAGGTTGGAAGATACAAGGGAGTTACAAGGAATCTGAAGACAAATCACAAAGCCATGAGCTTGCTAAATATTTTAAACCTGAGAAAGAAGAGTAGGAGCATATTGGCTGGTAGGACTTGACCGTTCCCTGAACATGAATTTCAGGGCATTCTTCTAGGTTAGAGACCTTTAAAGGTGTCAACTGAAACAGAGATGCTGACAACTCCTTAATACAATGGGCAAAATGTGGTTAGATGCCTGCCTGTTTCTCCACTCTTGTTATGCTTCCAGTTCTATTTCAAAACCCACTAGGATGACACTGGAGTCTATTATACAGAGGGAAGTAAGTCAAAAAGAAAAAAACACCAATACAGTGTATTAATGCATATATGTGGAATTTAGAAAGATGGTAACAATGACCCTATGTGCGAGATAGCAAAAGAGATGCAGAGATAAAGAACAGACTTTTGGACTCTGTGGGAGAAGGTGAGGGTGGGATAATTTGACAGAATATCATTGAAACATGCATATTATCATATGTGAAATAGATCACCAGTCCAGGTTCGATGCATGAGACAGGGCGCTCTGGGCCGGTGCACTGGGATGACCCTGAGGGATGGGATGGAGAGGGAGGTGGGAGGAGGGTTCAGGATGGGGGACACATGTTCACCCATGGCTGACTCATGTCAGTGTATGGCCAAAACCACTACAATATTCTAAAATAATTAGCCTCCAATTTAATATAAATAATTTAACTTTTTAAAAAACCCGCTAGTGGTCTCTCAGCCCCTCTGGCCCCCAGCCTCCCTCTTCTGAAGGGTCCTGAGCATCATTCCCTCTGCCAGAGCATCCCTCTCCTTCTGAATAGCTTCTGTTCCCCCGGCTCCAGCGGTTTTGTCAGCTTTGCCCACAGCTGACTGAAGCTCTAGTCCATCTCTGTCCTCAGTATCTTCAGTTTTCTGCTTCTTCCAACTCAAATCTGATTTTCACGGGAAGTGGGGATGTTGACCTCATCTATACCGTTGCCCTGGTACCAGGCAAGGCTAGGGGCACATGCATGAAATATTTGGAGTCTGAGTGGCTAACAGAGAAACTGTGTGTCTATAAATATATACTTGCTTAAGCCCAGTGGTGGTGGTAGGAAGGGAGAGGAGGACTCCAAACCAAGCTGCTGATGGTCTCATTTCCTGAGAAGAGCCACTTCTTCCCTTATCAATAGGCACCTGACTGTTAGAGATTAAAAAAACCAAAGAACTTTCTGGTTATTTTAACTATCCTTAAAAGACGAGACAGCTCAGTAATGCCTGCAGTCCCCATAACCTGTAAAATACTTGGGTATTACCAACACATCTGCTTGGGCCCAGGGTACCCCTTACGGCTCACCACTGCAGTCCTCTGCTGTGCAAGGGTTGTTTCCTCTGTCCATTTAGCTTGATTTACTCATTAGGCTCAGCCCCTGAGTCTTGGACCTGCGCTCCATTCTTTGGCTGGGGCTGAACATGCAAGATTTTCTCTTCATCAGGCTAATGAAGTAAGAGTCTTATGTCATCATTAGTGCTGGTGTTAATCCAAGCAGAACTAATATTGGTGTTGTTCCAAGTAGAATTAACCCAGCCCAGCCCCCCACAAGCCAGATGTTAGGCAGGCATTCCTTACTGATGTTAATGAATAGCTCCCTTGGGTTTCACAAACAGCTGAGTTCACCAAATGAACTTCAGGGCCCCAGAAGAACTGCCTGCCTAATAGAGATTGGTCCTTGAAGGATACTGAGGGCTTAGAATGTCTGAACTGAAAGCAAGAAAGAGTTCCCTTTTCTGCAGAGCAAATGGCCATGGTACTCAGCTGTTCAAAAAGCAAAGAGACTACATGGGCAACTAACAAGCTCCAGAGGCTGCTTAGGGAATACTTCTTTGCAGATCTGTCTCTTTTTCTCTGCCAGTTTCCATAGGGATTATGTGTTTGCCCATTTATTCTCTCCCATTTGAGTGCTAGCACTGTGTCTTTTCACCTCTGCATCTCTGCAACAAATAGAGAGATTGGCTAACTCCTGAGTGAAAATAAATGACAACAGAAATTCTTCCTGAGATCGCTGCCTCGTGGTCCAATTGCACGTGAGCTTTTCTCTTCCTCTTCCTCAATAACATTCATCAGCACTAGACTTTCCATTTCAGCTTGATCACTGCTGTCATAGGAATGTGATGCAGTAATAAGAATAGAAAGCCTTTATTGGAAGGGCGAGGCACTGTGCTAAGAAATCTGCATGCATTTTTCAACAACCCGTGAAAGCAGCATAGCAAGATTTTAAAATATATGACCAAGTCTTCAGGTCTAAGTGGGATGAGCAGAGAGGTTGCTTAAGTGATGTGCTGATTTTGCTTAAGGTCACAGGACTAGCCCAGAGCAGATCCAGAGTAACTGGTGACACAGCTGTTCATTACCCCAATAGTTGGGTGATCTGTTCAACAGGAAGTTGTGGACCTATCTCATCTGGGAAAAAAAAAAAATGGAATAGGTGTCTGTAGTATTTCCTCTCCAAGCCATAAAATCCCCATAGTGGAAGAATTTGTAAATTAGAGACTTAAAGCCGTAAGGGAAAAATAGACCAAGTGGGGAGATGAATGGAAGACTTTAAGAGCAATTTTGGGTTTGCTAAAAAAAAAGAAGAAGAAGACAATATACTAGCAAGACTATCAAACACTGATTTGCAGATGTTTCATTATATGCTATTGGCCATGCTATGGTTTCCATGTACTCTACCACTGCCCCATGCCAGAAGGTTTCCAGGCTCTCAGTTTCAGTGGGATATGTATAAATATCTTTTCATTAGTGGTAGATGATACAGTTACCAAGAGGATTTTTCCCCGTGTGGCTCCTCCATCCAAATTTTTACAGTCTTATCTATTGGGTTGGTCAAAATGTTCTTTGGTAACTTGGAGAGGACCATATCTCCTTCAGAGGGTCATTACATTACAGCAGTTGCATGGAAAGTGACCCAGCCCAGTGCTTGGAGCACAGCGTTGGGTGTTCAATAAATGGGTCTGCTATTAACATCACAGACTGGCTCTCAGAAAACAGGAGCGCACAAGTGGCTTGAGCGCTGACCTGGGGAAATAATCTATAGACAAGAACTGTCTCCAGCCACCCATGTCCTTAAAAAAAAAGACCTACTATAAACAGATGTATTTGTATATCCGTGCTCTCCCACTGAATATTTAGGTAACATATTATGGGATATTTTCCGTAACATATTATTGAAAAACCCACACCAACCTTTGGGCCAACTCAATGTAACAACTCAACTATTGCCTCTCTCCTCTGGGATCCCACCATGGACTGGAGATGAAGAGGAGTTTGGTCTCCTCAACTAGTAAAGGGGGGCGGGGTCTTAATCAATCCATTTGCCTCCCTGTACTGAAGCCTTGTTCCACCCTTGATAGCACAGTAGAACCCTGACCTGACCCTAACCCTAACTGGCTCAGCCCATCTTCTTACAAGTCTCTGCTCCCCTTTGGCTGTGAAGACAAGAATGTTTCCTGAAGCCCAGGTTTAGTGAGTTTCCGTTGCCGATTCCTCCTCTAAAGCAGCATCGCACAGGTGCTTCTCTTCTCTCCTCTACTTTGTACTCTTTCTTTTTGCCCAACCTGTAGGTTCCTCTCTTCCTAATTAACCTTGTCGAGAGTGACAAAAAGTTTCAGAACACTCAAATTTAAATATTCAGTTGGAGAACATGGGTGTGTAAGTACATCTTTTTATAGCAGGCTTTTTTTTTTAAGGGTACTGGTGGTTGGGGACTTAGTTTCAATCACACAGCTGGGCTGTGCTCAGTCCTGTCTGACTCTTTGCAACCCCATGGACTGTAGCCCGCCAGGCTCCTCTGTCCATGGGATTCTCCAGGCAGGAATACTGGAGTGGGTTGCCATTTCCTTCCCCAGAGGATCTTCCCAACCCAGGGATGGAAACTGCATCTCTTTTGACTCCTACATTTGCAGGCAGATTCTTTACTGTTGAGCCACCAGGGAAGCCCAGTGGTTGGGGACAGTTTTGCCTATAAATTCTTTCCCTGGGTCAAAGACCAATCCATTTGTGCAAACCTGTTTTCTGAGAGTCAGGCTATGACATAATAATAGACCGCTCAGCCCTGTGCTCCAAGCACTGTGCTGGACTGGGCACTGTCCATGCGATCTCTGTAGCTTAATGACCCTCCTCTCCATGTTACCAAGGGAGGCACTGAGGGCAGCCTCCTCCTGGACAGATGAGACTTCAGAGCCCCACAGGACCACTGAGAAACATGCCCCATGGTCTGTCCCCCTGTGCTTTTCCATACCAGTGATGCTGCATGTAACCTAAAGTATAACATGATAAGGTGCTTTCTGACAGGTAAAATGCCATGTTTAGAAAGCCTCCACTCTGTATGGGCTTCCCTGGGGGTTCAGCAGTAAAGAATCTGCCTGCAATGCAGGAGATGCCATAGACTCAGGTTCAATCCCTGGGTCAGGAAGATCCCTTGGAGAAAGCAGTCCACTCTAGTATTCTCGCCTGGAAAATCCCATGGGTAGAGGAGCCTGGTGGGCTACAGTCCACTGAGTCACAGAGAGTCAGATACGACTGATGACTTAGCATGCACACACCACTCTGTATATGGCTTTTATCCTTACCATCAGGTCATTCTATTTTCTCAGCCCTTTCAAGCTTTAATTTTCTAGTTTTAAATTGAGACATAGTTCATAGCCCTATATGACATTTTATGATGATAAATGAAAGATCCAGGTAGTCTTTTAAAGAAATAGTTTCCCAGCTGAGCATAAAGAAATAGAGATATGTGTGAAATCTCTAGGAGGGAACTCTAGTCCTTTGAGACCCATAGATCCTTTAGTTTGAGATGTTCCTTGAGCATCTGCTATTTGCCAGCATTTTTATGATGTAATATATGTATGTTGTCACATTTCATCTTTACCTCTCAAAGTAATTATAATTATCTGTTTATCAATAAGAACACTGAGAATTAAAAAGCTAAAACGCGATGGAGCTAGCATTAGAACCCAAGACTGTCTAACAATAAAACCAGCAAGGGGGCTGGCTTGGAAAGTCTAAATAAGTCTTTGTCACAAAACCATAAATTTCCCCCCACCGCCCCCACTACTCCCAAAAGAATTCTTCGACTGTCATAGTTATCCTACTTAGCTTGGCATTTGACATCAGCTTCTTGACTAGCCAGCTATTGGCCTAGTGCCTGTTACTTTAGACACAGAAGTTGGTGCCTCTGACCAATTTGTTAATTGGAATGAGGAGTAAATGACTCCATCTTAAATGCAGAAGCCTGCTCTTACGATACAATCGTTTGTAATAGAACTTTATCCTGAACTAACCCCTCCTTTCAAGACTAAATTTAACCCCAGCTTGAAATAGTCTACCTTACAACATCATCTCTCACTGATTCCACGTGACTTGTGTCTGTGAGTGAAAATCATTCAGTTGTGTCCGACTTTTTGCAACCCCATGGACTATAGCCTGCCAGGCTCCTCTGTCCATGGAATGCTCCAGGCAAGAATACTGGAGTGGGTTGCTGTTCCCTTCTCCAGGATTTGTGTCTGTATATTCTCAATATATTGGTTTGGGCACAAAATTCATTCAGGTTTTTCTATAAGATGATATGGAAAAACTCAAACTTTTTGACCAACCCAATACAATATATCTGGAGAAGGAAATGGCAACCCACTCCAGTATTCTTGCCTGGAGCATTCCATGGACAGAGGAGCCTGGTGAGCCACAGTTCAGGGAGTCACAAAGAGTCAGGCACAACTGAGCAACTGACTCACACAACGTACAATATATCAGTGATCCTCTAACCTCCCCAAGACCTAGACCTGACAACACCTAGAAAGATTCCGGCAAAAGCAGAGCTTAATAGCAGGACCCCATAGACCTCCTTTCAGGAAACGAGGGAGATTCAAGGAAGGGAAGAACAGCTGCTGGAGGCTGATACTGGACCCACTAGAGCTGCAGGCTTTGTGCTGTCTGCGGCTCCCTTGTCTTGCCAGGGAATGCTATCAGTGCTGAAGCTGCCCAAGGGGGGACCCCTCAGGGAGGAGGTTTGCACAGCCAGCATGGTTAGGGTAAAAAAAAAGAACAAGCCAAAGAGTGGAAGTTCTTTAAGTTTTAATTTAAAGCAAATGATGCATGGTTGTCTGTGGATGTAGCCAAGTAGAAGGGATTCAAGAGCAAAGAGTTATAACTGAAGGTTATTTATAGGCCTTGCCATGAGCAGAGTTAACAAAACTGTTGTATATACTTGCAAGTTGCTAAAATGGTAGATCTTAAATGTCCTCACCGCAAAAAAAGCAGTGGTAATTTTGTGATATGATGGACACGGTTGCTAATGCTATGGTAGTCATCATTTTGCAAAATATAAATGCATCAACACATTGTACAGCTTTAACACAACGTTATATGCCAATTATTGGGTTGGCCAAAAAGTTCATTCGGGTTTTTTCCGTAAGATGCAATGGAAAAAATAACACTCAATAAACCTGGGAAAATAATTAATTAGTTAATACCTTTTCCTGTAATCTTTTTATTTCTCTCTCTTTTCTGTCCTACTCTAGGGTATAGGAATGACACAGTCTGAGAAATTCGTGCCACAGAATTATTTACCCCTTACCCAGCTTTGTCTCTCATAGTCTCAGACACGTGCACAAGTCCACCACGGTGGTTGGAACCAGTACTTGTTATCCAGAACTCAGTGTGTCCTGGATGACAGCATCACTAGCAACATTTATGAAAGTCCCATGTCAAGCAATGGAAATCATCACTGAAAGTTAATCCACAGGTATATGCGGAAAATACCTCAAGGATATTTTCCATTAGCCTATTTTCTTATCAAAAACCCATTCATCTGAATAAAATGATTAACACCTGCCAAATGCCATGTCAAAGCCCCCACCCCAAGAGATCCAGTCCATCGAGACCCATGAGAGCCACACCCACGTACACCCACCCACATGGCAGCATCCACTGCCCACCTCTGTCCAGCTGATCCCTGGACTCGGATGCCCTCAGCGCCCGCTCTTGTCTTGCAGGCTGTCAAATCACCAGCCTCCTCTGATCCCTGCCCTCCTTTGCCTCCAAATTAAATTTCAACTTTTTGTAAACCTCTGTGAAAATGACAAGCCCATGGCAGAGCTGTCTTTTAATACACAAAAGCATAAATAATGCTATCCATCAGGCCTGTCACTCAGAAAGATAGATTGCTGGTTGTCCGGACCCCAGAATGACACCGAAAGCCAAAGTTAGAAAGTGTCTCTTTTCTTTCCCGGAGTCGCTCTCTCACTCACACGCTGGCTCTCTCTTTTATTTGCCGGACTGCTTGATTCTGATTAATGGTCCTGTCAGGGTGGGATTCCACTTGCCCGGATAATGAGTCAAGAATGTATTCCCTGTCACAGGCGCAGCAGATGTCAGGGGCAGAAGGGCTCAGGGATGCCAGAAACAATATACAGTTTCTTCCTAGTCCCCTGACAGGCCAATATGCTGCACAAGGTCTAATTTATGTAGACAAAATGCAGGCGGGGGTGCAGCAACCGGAAAACTGCCCCCCAAAGCCCCAGCTTCAACGCAGCTGAGAGCTCCGGCTGCCTGTCGGCCAGGCGGGCTGGAGGCAGACGGGTAATGAACGTCGGCCGTGAGCTCGAGAGCCCTGCCTCCCGATGTCTGAACACAGCAAGCAGCCCGGGACCCCTCTGACTTCATTAAACTGCACTTTATATCATTATGGGAGGATATCAAACAGGGCAGAGGGCTTCTGTTTCCTTGAATGGCTTGATTAGGTTCCTCCCTGTTGGGCTTGGGCCTTGTTTCACAGGCGGCTGCTGGAGGGGGCTGAGGAGTGTGAGCTGGCCTAGCTGTTCTAGCCACACACCCTCTTTGCTTTGACAGGACTCATTTGACCTCAGAAGTGTGCGCATCCACAGAGGCCTTCAGAGTTCCTGATGTTCTGCCGGGGCTCTAGGAAGCAGAGCTGCTCCTTGGCTAGAAGGTAGACACTTGGTCTCAGCCCCGAGGTGGAAATGCTTGCATCTAATCACCCTGTCCCCGTGTCTGTGCGTGTGTGTGTGTGCGCGCGCACAGGCACGCACACGCTTCAAGAGTGTCTGATTCTTTGTGATCCTCTGGACTGTAGCCTGCCAGGCTCCTCTGTCCATGGGATTCTCCAGGCAAGAATACTGGAGTGGGTCACTATGCCCTCCTCTAGGGGATCTTCTCCACTCAGGGATCCAACCCACATCTCTCACATCTCCTGAATCAGCAGGCAAGCTCTTTACCACTAGCGCCACCTGGCGGATCGTTCTGATCCAGGGATGGAACCCCGGTCACCTGCGTTACAGGCAGATTCTTTACCACTGATCCAACCGGGAAGCCCCAACTCTGTCTGCATCTGCATACATCTTCTTTGTTGAAAAAAATCTCTTGGAGTGTTTCTTGAGCTGTACCATGAAATCAATGTACATTACCTTTAGAAATTAAAATATAACCACATTCCTTTAACCAACAACCCAAGCAATTAAATGTGAAGGACACACTGAACTTCACAATCAGGCAGGGAAGCTGACATATCACCAAGACTGGGAATATAATGTTAAACCAGGTCACAAATATCTTCCTTTTAACAAAAAATTCAAAGAGATGCTGAAACTCCATGTATTAAGCAGGTATTATTAGTGCTTAGCTTCTAGACTTCATTTCCGTGGGCCTGAGTCCGAGGGTGGACTCCGCTGATAAAAACCTCTGGCATCCAGGACTAGGTTGTAGATCCTGCTGGTTAAAAGGGAGCAGGCAGCGTGCTTGAGCTTGAAAGCTCATTCGAAATGTTAGAAGCTCAGCTGTTTCATTCTTTCTTTCTTTAATGAAAAAAACGGTTATTTATTTAGCTATGCTGAGTCTTAGCTGCAGCATATGGGATCTAGTTCCCTGATCAGGGATCAAACCCAAGCCCCCTGCATTGGGAGTAGGGAGTTTTAGCCACTCGACCACCAGGGAAATCCCTGTTTCATTCTTTCTAATGATGTTTTCCCTTCCTATTTTATTAATGGGTCTGTCTGCTTTACAAAGACTCGTTCAGGTTTAAAAGGATGTCCCCATAATGGGAGCCGAAAGGATGTGGCAGAAAGAGTATGGATCCCAGCGGTGGTCAGGCTGGTGACTGACCAGGTACCAGTTCCATGCGAGGTTTAAGGCTGTGGGCAAGTTGCTTATGCTCCCTAAGGCTCATTCCTTTTAACTATAAAATGAAACCAATGCCATTTATATGCAGGCATCTGGGTTCGTACATATACCATACAGAATATGTGTTATGTCTTACAAAGGCATTTTCTGGAAACCAGGTGATCAAGAAATGGTAGTTGTCCCAGTGCCTGACTTTGTACCAGGCTAAAGCTACTGCATATGCAGGTGGATACATTTCGAACTATTTAGAAGGGGGAAAAAATGTAAATGAGCCCCTGTGGCCATCACACCCTTCATCCAAGTTTAGATCCTCCCATGTTAAGTGAATCAATACCAGTCTTCTCTTTACCCACACCCTCCAAAGCCCATCCCTGTTCCACAGGTACTTCTCAACATCCGCCTCTTGGCTTCGCATTGAACTCTGTTGCTTCCTAAACCTGGGTCCTGGTTGGGTTTCTTCTAATTCCATCCATATGCATTTCACCACTTGAGATTTTCACAAGAGACATAATGGACAAGGAAGGCAAGAAGAAAGTTCTGAAGGATTTAGTGCCCTTCCACTAAGGTGAAAATATGTCCTGTGAATTGGGGTGGATGGGGGGGAGCAAGCTGCAGAAGCATATGCATAATAAAACCCAATTTCTGGGACTTTCCTGGTGGTCCAGTGGTTAGGACTTCGCCTTCCCGTGCAGAGGGTGCAGGTTCAATCCTTGGTAGCTAGGATCCCACATGACTCGTGGCCAAAAACCCAACACATAGAACAGAAACAATATTGTAACAAATTCAATAAAGACTTTAAAAAAAGAAATGCCATTTAAAATCTAATTTCTATCGAATACGTGTGTGTTTACTTAAATGTATTTATGTTCCAGAAAATTACATAAGAGATTGAACAGTAGTTACCTTGGGGAATAGATGGGAGGTCAAATTTTTTGTTGTGAGTCTGTGTTACTTTTATACTAAAACCTAATTTTAAAATAAAGAGAAAGAAGTTGGAAGGCCAAATTAAGCAAACCCACTCACTGAAATCCCCCCAACATAGAACACTGACCTCTCTCTAATGGTCTGGAATTTACTAGCGAATCATTAGGCCAAAGCAAATATCCTGATATAAATGAGTCCCACTTTATGAAAATTCAGTGTGTAAAAATCCAAACAGCAGGCAGTGCTCCAGCAAGAAAAGAAACTGCTTCAAAGAAGCAGGCTCTCATGTGGCCAAGAAGAAGGGTCGGATGGTGGGAAATGAAGTTGATGGTGGACAAGGGTTTCCCAGATGGCTCAGTGGTAAAGAACTTGCCTGCCAATGTAAGAGACATGGGTTCGATCCCTGGGTCAGGAAGATCCCCTGGAGAAGGAAATGGCAAACCACTCCCGTATGTAATTTCCAGGGAAATCGCATAGACAGAGGAGCATAGCAGGTCTGTGGGGTCACAAAGAGTCAGACACGACTGAGCAGGCACACACACACACTAGGGCAGCCACCACATGGAACAGGGCTACACACTAGGGACTCCCCCAAAGGAGAGATCACAGAACAGAGGGGTGTGAGGGTACTTAACAAATATTGGAGGACTTGCATGTTATAAATGATTGTTTCAATGGCAAGATTCTGCAGTATGTACATTTGCATACACCACTCAGGGGCTGGAGGGTGGGACAAGTAACATTTGCAAGACTTCGGGGCCATATCAACAGATAATGAACAAACAGGTGGCTGGGTTGGCAGATAGTGCCTGCCTCCTCCAAAAAGTAAGCCCGGAGGTGTCATTTCCAGGCAACTTGCGGCAAACAACTGATTGTGTAAATGAGCTGCAAGTGCTCTGGTTTGACCTTTGAACACGCCTAGTTTGATTTATCTGCGTGGCGATCATTCATCATAGATTACAAAATCCCAGAGCTGAGGCACGGAACAAGGTCACCAGAAAGATGCCAGGGCGAGCACACGGGAACACAAACCGAGGAGAAGAGCAGAATGGAAAATTCATTTTCAATGCCAGTTACCGAACTGTTTCCAAAGGCCTGTCTGCTCCAGGTGCAAGGAAGTGTGATGTGGATACTGGCCCTGGCTGATTTTAGGCTCCTGTCTAGGGCTTTACCAAAGTGTGCTGGGACCAGAGGTCAGCCCCCAGCCCTCTGTAAAGACAATCCTGGGGAACGATAACATCGTTGGTCCGAAGGCTTAAGGATTGCAGCGAAGAAGCGCATTTCCCTGGTGAAGCTGTCTTCCTCCAGGCAGCCCCTGAGATGTCCCTACCTATCCCTAACTGTAGGCAAAGAGCTGGGGGTGAAGGATGGTTCATCTATGGCTACACATGCATGGTATTTCCTGCCTCAGTGCCAACAGCTGAAATGTCCCACTTACCTGGGTGGGGGTCCTCCACGTCTCTTTCCTTCTTAGTAAATCACTCCTTCCATGTTGCCTTCAAGACCAGTTCAGACTCAACCTTGTCTGCCTTTCTTGGTACAAGATGCCCCAAGCCCTTTCTGGAAGCAGTTCCAGACGTGACACACAGAACTGTGTCCGAAGGCTTCCTGGACGGTCCCTTGGGGCATGCAGTGGGGGAGGTTGAAGGACTGACCTTATCCTTTTTCCAGTCAGGGAAGCACAGGTCACCTTTGACAGGTTCCACGGCCCCCAGTGAGGCTGCTGTCTCCAAGACAACGCTGGTATTCAGCACAGGGAGCGGGGCTGGTAGCAGATGGTCACCAGCTCAAGCCTGGAAGTCACGGTCACCAGGATCTCCCCAAATCAGAAACCCATGGGGCCCTTATGACAGGTTGTGCAGTCATAAGGAAGGAAGACCTTGAAGCTGCATGCCTGTGGAACTGGGAAATGCAGCCGTCTGTCACCTTGAAGGCTTTCAGATCTCTGAGGAGAATGAGAGGTGGATTAGATGCTATTGGAACCCTATGCTTCTTCAAGAAGAGAGTTGTCAGTTTCTTGGAGAACCTCTGGGGCTTACAGAAGAGTGACAGGGGAAGTGGGGAGAAAGAGGGAAAGAGGAGGAGAAGGGAGAGAATGGGGCAACGAGAGAGGAAAGGAGAGGAAGACAGGAAGGAGAAAAGCTGTCAGTGAGGAAGGATCATGTCTCCCATCAGGAGCCATCTGCTTTCTCCTTTGCCTTGACCCCTGCACTTCAGAACTTCATACCCTCCCATCTTGATCACGGTTGCGATATTTCCCCAGCCTCTTAACCCACGTCTATGTAGGGAAGATCCCTGGAGGAGGGCACGGCAACCCACTCCAGTATTCTTGCCTGGAGAATTCCGTGCTCAGAGGAGACAGGGGATGCTAAAGTCCATGGGGTCACAAAGAGTCGGACACGACTGAGTGACAATCACTTTCGCTTTCACACAGTTACCGGCTCGGGCAGATTACCTCCCTACTCACAGCTCTTCTCTGGTTTCCTCTCAACTGGGATCAAGACTGAACTCCTTCACCCAAGACGCTAGGACCTCCAGATCACACTTCCAGCCGCACTCCCTGCACACTCTGTACACCTCACGGCACCCTGAACTCCAGCCCAACTCAGCCACAGGCTGTGATTTCTCATAAGTCTACCTGCCCTCCTGCTGGAAAGAAGCTTCCTCTACTTCACCCGAGGAGCGTCTGTGTTTTCCTGTAGGGTCAGCACAAACATCCCTCCTTTGGGAAGACTTCCATGGTGTCATCCCTACCCTAGTCATGGTAGAAGGAATTTTCCCCTCTCCTGTAATCCTATAGAACTTCAAAAACAGAGCCTACCACCCTCTGCTCTGCTTCTCTGGCAGCGGAACAGTTTCGCTCAAGGGACAGTTCTGTGAGTGCCTGTTGGGCCACTTTAGCCCAAGACCCGGGATCAGGTCTGAAAAGCGGAAGGTTTTCAATAAATGTTGAAAAAAGAAATAAATAAAAGCACATGGATGAGAATAATATATTCCCAGCTCCATGGTTTACCCCTACAGCCCCCTTGCTGGCCAGATGTCCTCCAGCCGGTGCCATTTTCCAAGTCGAGAGGAGACATTCACTTCATCATTGAACATGACTGCCATCTTCCTTCCCATAAGTCTGCACTAGGCTCTCGTCAGGCTCAGGGTTGGCTTCAGTGGAGGAAAAGGCAGAGGCCTCCCCTCAAGCATGACAAAGCCAGTTCATTCATATGAGAGAGATTCCAGGCCCCCTGCTTCCTGGCCTGAAAAGAGAGAGCAAATGAAGGGCCCCCTTCCCATGAGTTTCTAGACTCAGCCTGGTGCTCTCTGACATCAGGGCCCACTGCTCCTTTGACCAAGGTTTTATGTTCTAAGTCATTAAGTTTTTCTGCCAAAACACAACATGTTTCTCTTTAAAGGCCCTTGTTCCCACTCAGAAGTTTCTTAATCAGAAACAGGGACTTACTGTTAAACTCCAAATAAAGGAAATAAAATTAAACATCCCAATTGCTTTTTGCTGATTTGGGCTTTGGTTTCATTTTACTGTTTTCTTTACAAGCCTTGGGCTTATGGAGGAACTCCGCGACGTCCAGCTCCCCACTCTGCTGTGGAGGGGAAGAGGTGTAATGCCCAACGTGACCTGTGAGTTATGGTTTCACTAAACCATATGCAAACGTTGATGAAGAGAAATATAAGGTGCCAATGTTTAAAACTAGCATCTCTGGCATATGGTTGGGAGACTGCTGTGGATTCCTATGTGCAAAAGTGTTGGGGCATTTCCAGACCCAAGAGACAATGGTTCAGGAGACAAGAAAAAGATTCTGCGCATTTATGTCTCTCTGAATGGATCCCAGCGCCTTTCCTGTTTATGAAAGACCGCTGAAGTTGGACTCCTTCATCTAATCGTGGAAACCCTGGGAATATGCCCATTCAGGGACATTCTACATTCTATAGAAAACCCCAGAAAAAAAGAGAGGACTGTCCAGAGAAGAAAGAAATAATGAGAGGGATTGAGCAGAGAGACTTACAAAAATTAATATTAGGACCAGAGCCCATCTACCTCACTGTTTGTAGTTTTTTAGTCCCTAAGTCACATCCAACTCTCTGCAACCCGCATGGACTGCAGCCCACCAGGCTCCTCTTCCCTGGGATTTTCCAGGCAAGAATACTGAAGTGAGTTGTCATTGCCGTCTCCTGGAGATCTTTCCAATCCAGGGATTGAACCTGTGTCTCTTGCATTGGCAGGCAGATTCTTTACCACCGAGCCACCTGGGAAGCCCGTCTACAGGGAAGAAACAAGGAGCATGGGTCCCAGAAAGACCTGGAATCCCAAAGGGGATGTAAGTTGTTCTATGTCATCTTATCATTATTGGATGAAACAAAGCTCAGAGGAGCAGGGCAGACCAATGCCAAAGCTTGTCACAGTTCCTGGCACAAAGCGGACAGTAAATACTTGATTAAATAATGTTAAATAATAGTTCACACAAGGGATACACTTATTCAATATTTGCAGGGTCTCTCAGGCAACAGCCCACAAAGAAAGCCTGAAACATACCTCAGAGAGGTTGCAAGTTTGGTTCCAAACCACTGCAATAAAGTGAATAATACCACAATGTAAGTTGCATGGATTTTTTTGGTTTCCCAGTGCATGTAAATGTTATGTTCACACTGTACTGGAGCTTATTCAGTGTGCCATAGAATTGTGTCTAAAAAAGCTCATACTTTAATTAGAAATATTTTACTGCTAAAAAATGCTCCCCTCTGAGCCTTCAGTGAGTTGTAGTAGTAACATCAAAGGTCACTGATCACAGATCTTCATGACACATGTAATAATAATGAGAAAGTTGAAAATATTATGAAAATTACCAAAAATGTGACACAGAGATCCTAAGTGAGAAAATGTTGGTGGAAAAATGATGTCCACAGACTTGTTCAAGACAAGATTGCCACAAAACTTTGTTTTTTTTAAAAAAAGAAAGCAATACCTGTAAATCACAGTAAAGTGAAGTACTTGTCTGCTCCATTGCTTGCTGAAACCACACCTCTGGTGAACTAAACCGAGCTGACCAACACCCACAGCATCAGTCAGAATTTCTCGGGCCCTCACTGACTGGGGTGTTAATGGTAGAACTGAAGACGTGGCATGGATTGAAAAGAAGAGTTTCTCCTTCTTCATCCACTTCTGCCACTCTAAGGCTTCCTGTCCTCACTAGGAAGGAAGGGGAGATGAAGAAGAATGAAGAGGGGAAAGAACGACTGAAAGGGGAAATCCTGTTTACCTAGTGGTGTGTTTGGTGTTTCATATAATTTTCAAAATAAGTAAGGCTGACATTTCATAGATGGAAGCTTCAAGGGTTCAAATGAGTGATTTGAACAAATGCAGTTCTTCTAATTGGACACTATGTGCTCTTTTAATGGCACCAGGCTGTCGGCAGGCAACACACTTGAGAATGTCTCCTATACTTATTATTCTTTTGAAGATCTATCACAGACTTAGCAGGGTTCAGTGGAAGCCCATCGTCTAGCCCAGGTACCGTTAGATTCATGTGAGATTTCTTGAAGTCGGTAGCTTGAAACCCAGAGCTCATCTTCTTGGCAAAAGAATGTATCTGAGAGTGACTGAGAAATTAGCTTAAGCTCAGCCCAGCCTCCCAGGGCACCATGCCTGCCTGACTGAGCATTGAGTGAGCACCTTGGTGGATCACGTGACTCATGTGAGCAGGAAGAGCATATTGTGGAGATCAGCCCCATCTCAGCTTGTGTGCAAATCAGAAATGCCAGAGCATTCTTCCATAGGCTTCTATAATGTTCATTACAAAAGAGTTCCCAGATGGCAGATGGCTATTAACTCACCATGACCTATATAAATGTCAAACGTAAAACTATTGCTCCAGCAAAAATCTCAAAATAAATAACAACAGGAGGGATGAGATTCTGCTGTCATCAGTATTTACAGTTTATGCATTTGGACTCTTCCTTTCTCAAGCCAGCGCAAAATGCTTTCATCCCACAAGGGAATTCAGTTAGCCAGAACAAAACAGGAAGTGGAGTCCCGCAAGGCTAGCTAGCACAGATGAAGAATGGCTGCCCTGAAAAGGCAAGCCAGTGGCTGGGAAGAGTGGAATGGCTCGAGGGAGTTGCTTAGCCCACATTTTAAAGGCTTATCTCCAGATCTTTATCCTTAGGACCAGGCTTACTAAGACAAAAGGAAGGTTGGGTTTTCTAGCTTTATTCCTGGATAACCTGGAGCAGGGTCATGCTTCACCCTCCGAGGGAAGATTCTAGATAGTAAGAAATACAGAATAAGTTATTTTTGAATGAGCTTAGAGGATCAACTTCTTTCTTATTTGAAAGTCACAGAGTCTCTGCCTGCCAACTGCCAAATCTTCAGAGATGTGTTCTCCACCATGGTATGTGTGTGCGTGTGTGTGTGTGCATGTGGGTGTGTGTATATATACACACAATTTATCTATATAAATCTGTATCTATATATGTATTTAGATTTTATATGTATATAGAAAAATCTTTTTTAACATATCACTATTTCTAACACAACATGATTTAAATCTGGTTTTCCAGATGAACAACTGGAAAAATGTTCACTCAATCTGTTCAGTGAACTAGAGTCAGCTTGCACTGCCTGTTGGCTCTGTGGTGTAATGAGTCTGTATGGATTTTTCTCTTGCATTTCTGAAGATCTAGACGATCCTAGGAACCAAGCCGTTAAGATTAAAAAGAAAAACTACCCCTAAGACTTGGGTAAAGGATTCACCAGGCAGCAACTGAATGAGCAGTGTGAACTGTAAGTTCAAAGAGAAGGTGACAGACTGGGACAATTCTAAGAGTGAAAGGCAGTGTCATTAGTAATGTCAGCAAGGCAACAAACATACTTCAGGGGTATCCATCCAGGGCAAACCAAGACATAAGGTCACCTTATTCAAAGATGATTTATAAACACCACATACAGCTTATTTAAACAGTGCATGTATCTGAGGAATAAAAGTGTTCATTATAAGAAGTAACCAAGGCAGAAAGGCAGCAGGGTAGAGCAGACAGAACTTAGCAATTTGACAATGCTTTGCTTTGAAAGTGGCTCTCTTCCCTAACTAGCTGTGTGACCTTAAAACCTCTAATTTCTCATTTGGAAAGTGAGAATAAAATATCTTGAAAAGCTGTCAACAGAATTCAATAAGATAAAATATGTGAACTGTCTAACACATGGCCTGGATAGAAATAGTGCATAATAATTTTAATTTCTCACTGTTAGGGACATGCAGATCCTACTTTGAATCTATTTCATTCCATTATTCCCTGGTTTTAAATCAACAACTACTAAAAATGCACTGGAAAATGAATTTCCAGCAAAGCTTTTCCTAGTAACTGACAGCTGGCAGATTGCAACGTGGCTCCACGTGAATTTTTGTGAGACCTGTCTTGAAATAGAAGTCTTTGATCCAAATGTTTTTGTTTTCACTTTTGAAGAAACATGTGATGATACAAGTAACACCTCAAACCATGGTGTCAAGCCAAGGCTTAGACTGGAAGCAGAGATGTCCATCCCTAAAGAAACCTCTCAGTTCAGAGAAAGTGTTTGGTGAGCCACGCATGGTTCATGAATCTCATCACGCGTGTCTTCCTTCACACAGGGTGCTGACATTGTGGTAGTATTCCAAGTGCATGTTATGGTAGATGCAGAAAGTAAAGGTTTTATCACAAAAATTCAATTTATATTCACTCATTTAGCTTCATAGAAACTTCCCAAATGGCCAAGGAGTCCCTAACAGTGGATGGCCCATGTTCCAAGTCAATGCTGTGCTTCCTCCAGCTCTCCTTTCCCCAACTCAAGGGTCTTGCTGGTGGACACTTTATGTGCAAATCCCTTGTAAAAGCAAACCTGTGGGACTTCCTTGGTGGTCCAGTGGTTAAGATTTCTCCTTCTAATGCAGGGTACCCCACGGGACCTATGGCCGAAAACCCAAAACATAAAACAGAAGCAATATTGTAACAAATTCAATAATGACTTTTAAAATGATCTACATTAAAAATAAAAAATAAAACCTGTGACTGTTCCATTGGAGTTGCATCCCAAAACTTCCTCTCACACGATGGAAAAAAATCTAGAGAAACATTTGACCCCAAGGGTCGAGTCTTATTACTAAAGTTAGACTCATACTCTGGAATGATGTTGGAAGTGAAAACATTTATTTATTATTCAATAAGTGCTTATAAAATGCCCATGACATGCCAGCATCACAGTAGGTCCCAAGAAGACCAGATAAAGCGACTCAATCCAGACATTTAGGAAGTTTAACGATGTAGGAGAGAAAGCAGCAATTCGTTACAATACACCAAGAGATGGCTTGAATGGATAAGGAACAAACTGAATCGCATAGAGGAAGAAGCATCCACGTAGATGTGGGGATGAAGGGGAGGTTGCAAAGAGAGGGCGGTGTTTGAATTGGGATTTAAAGATCGAATTTGGGGACATTCCTGGTGGTCCATGGTAAAGAGTCTGCCTTTCAATGCAGAGGATACAAGTTCAATCCCTGGTCAAGGAACTGGAATCCCACAGGCCATGAGCGGAGCAATTATGTCCATGGGGTGAGACTATTGAGCACACGTGCCACAACTAGAGAGAAGCTGCAACTAAGACCTGATGCAGCCCAAAATAAAATTAAATAAACAACTAAAATAAAGATTGAGTTTGCAAATTGGTCAAGATGGAGGAAAAAGAAACAGGGCATGCAAAGGTAGGAGGAGGCTGGGCACAGTGTAGTAGGCTGTGGATGTGACAAGCATCACTGTGGCCCTTCCAGTGCAGGGCGATGGGAGCCCAGGAGGCTGGCATGGAGTGATGACCTGGTCCCAGGGCACTCTCTGGTTCTGATCAAGGCACGCAAGTGTCTCTTTCCCAGAAGTGTAGTTTTCTGACAGTGTCCTGGGTCTGCACCGACACTCCACCACCCACCCTTCCCTCTCCTGCTCAGACCACACCATCTTTCACCGGCTGTTCAGGTCTGTCTTCTAAATGGTCTCTCTTCTTCCACCTTGGCTTTCCCATCACCTACCAGCGACACACCTGTTTTCTTTTCTTTTCTTTCTTAAAACAGATTTTTTTAAAAAATGTGGATCATTTTAAAAGTCTTTATTGAACTTACTACATTGCCTTTGTTTCACATTTTGAATTTTTGGTCGAGAGGTATGTGGGAATCTTAGCTCCCCGAACACTGCACCTACACCCCCGACACTGGAAGGCAAAGTCTGAACTATCAGACCCCCAGGGAAGTCCTCACTTTATTTTCAGAATCACATTCTGTCGATCTTCTCAAAACTCTTCAGGGGTTCTGTGCTTTGCTCAGAGGACCGGTGGATCTGAGTCGGCACAATGACCCTCCACGTCCAGGTGGCTTCCCGGGAGTCCCTGCGCCTCTCTGACCTTGCCTCATCCCCTCACCCACTCAGCGCCAGCCACACCGGCCTCCCGGCTTTGGGACCTCAGTGTGTTGACACTCCATCCCCCAGGCCTGGAGGGCCTAGGTGACCCTCTGTGTCACCTCCTTCAGGTCTCCAACCAGAGATCTGGCTACTAGAGAAGCTATCCTTGGCCACATTATGCTAAGCAACAAATGCACCCTCACCCCAGCTTTCCTAGTCTCCTACTGTGCCTCATTTTTCTTCTCGCCATCCGACATTATATGCATTCCCTTTTTTTTGTTTTCTCGCCTTTCTCCTACATGTCTACCATCCCAAGATCATGAGCCCTAGGACAGCAGGGGCCTAGGGTTATCTTTGCTCTCCTTATTCCCACTGCCTAGGACAGGGTGGCTTGTGCAGAGCTGGCACTCAGCCAGCAGGTACCCATGAGTGAGTGGACAAAGTCACTCACTTTGGGGGCAGGCCAGGCCGGTGAACTTCAGTGCGTTCTTCCATGTTTCCATCTGTTGTATATATCAGGACTTCTCATAAGCCTGAAGGCAAATAGGAGTCCCCTGCTTTAAAAGGAGGGAAGGAAGGGAGGAAGGAAGGAGGGAAAGGAGGAAGGAGGGATGAAAGAAGGAGTGTGTAGAGTGAGAAAAGAAAGAAAGAGGGAAGAGAGGAAGGAAGGAAGGAACCTACTATGCTGGCCCTGAAGAATTCAGTATGATACAGCACTTGATGTTGCAATGATCACAACTTGCTGATGAGATAAAGGTTTTCAGGCTAAAAGTTAGAAAAGCAGGTAGGAGGGTCCCAAAGGGGCCAAATGGAGAAGCTGAGAGTGTGTTATTCAAGCCCAAGCTGTGAGAGGAGAGGGAACGGAGAACAAGAGAGAGAGGGGTTTAGGAGGGTTCTTCTCCCTGTCTGGGCTCAGGTGTGACCAAGTCCAGAGAAAAGAGGATTCTAAGGACTCTGCCCCGTTTCTGGCTTAAATAACTTGCCTGAAAGGTGACAGCCTTGATGGTGACAGGGAGGAGATGCAGGGAACTGTCTGGAGCCAGTTCAGGGTGAAGAGCCCGGGGGAGGTCCAGGTGACCAGCTCCATCTCAGCAGCTGGACTCAAGGTCTAGAGCCCAAGAGAGATACAGAGTCATCGGCGTTTGCGAGGGGGAGGAAGGCACGGCCTGGAGTGAGATTACTCAAGTGTGTGGAGTACATAGCGCATGAAAAGTCACAGGAATCCTAGAAAGCCTGTGATAAGAGCCTGACCTCCTCAGCTTTCATCCCGGCTCCATAGTTTAGTGGCTGCCTCATTCTATTCTGCTTATTAAACCTTGCAGGAGCTTCCCTGGTGGCTCAGACAATAAAGAATCTGCCTTCAATGTGGGAGATCTAGGTTCCATTCCTGAGTTGGGATGATCTCCTGCAATAGAAAATAGCAGCCAACTCCAGTATTCTTGCCTGCAAAATCTCATGGACAGAGGAGCCTGAAGGGCTACAGTCTATGGGGCCCCAAAGAGTCAGACACAACTAACACACACACACACACACACACACACACACACACAAACCTTTCAGAGCCTCAGCTTTCTCCTCTGCTAACTAGTGCTAATAACAATAACTACCTCATAGCGTCGCTGTGAAATTTAAGAGAGAATGATGTATAGTATCTAGAACATGTTAATAAATATTGCTAAGAACCCTACCATCTGTGATACCCACATCAGATACAGTGAAGCCAAGAAAGCTGACACTTCACAGAAAGGATAAAGCCACCAAACTTCAGGAAGGAAAACATTTCAGGAAAAGAATGAGTGGTCAGCAGTGTGAAAGATCACTGACCAAAGAAGGGAAATATTAAAAAGTGTTGGTCAGCTGTGGCAACTAAAATCTGTAGTGACTCCACCAAAATCAGCGTAGACAGATTGGCGGGCATTAAAACCAGAGAGAGTCAGTGGGATGAGGACAGAAGGAAGGAAGGCAGACTCGGTTCTACATCAGGATTCTTTTCTCTCTAGCTGGGTGAGCTTAGCGAAGTTACTTAACCTCTCTGTGCCTTAGTGCCCTTACGGATAAAGTGGAAACAAAGAAACGAAAAATGCTTCTGACAGTGTCTCGCCAAGGTCAGGTGGCTAACTAAATGCTAGCTCTCTTCTCTTTTCCTCGTGGTGATAATATAAAAAGGACCCAGGCGTCGTGTTTGATGCTGCCTCAAATTCTTCAGCACAAAGATGCTCTCATGGTATAAGAAGTAAGTATGCTCAAAGGGAACATAAAATAAATTATAATTTGCATATGGTATTCAGATCATCACTTAAATCATCGCATTCCAAGTTTTTTTTTCTTTCTTTATATCAAATTTCTTCACTTAACAATTACTCTCAGATATAAGTATTTGCATGTGTGTTAAGACCCCTTCAGTTGTGTCCAACTTTGTAGCCCCCCAGGCCCCTCTGTCCACGGGATTCTCCAGGCAAGAATACTGGCGTGGGTTGCCATGCCCTCCTCCAGGGGATCTTCCCAACCCAGGGATCAAACCCGTGTTTCTTGTATCTCCTTCATTGGCAGGTGGGTTTTCACCACTAGTGCTGCCTGGGAGGCTTCTAGACAAACTTTTAAAATGGCCACATTCCTTTCCTTTTATTACGTACATAGATACCCATTACATATTTAATTCCTTTTAATAAAACATTCAGATAGAAGTTTTAAGTGAACACTTTTTTGTCTACTCATTTCGAAACAATTTATATAATAGAAGCCCAACAAAGCACAGTATTGGATTGTGTTTCATCTTTTTGTTTTACTGTGGAATTGACTGGTTATACTATATATCACATGTAAGAGGCAGATGTTAATTCTAGGTATTTTTATATCTCTGAAATTCTGCTAGTATTTTACTTTTATACTGATATATAAAAATGATTAATTTTCTTATAAAATATAAAAGAAAAAATTTTCTTGTCTCTTCTATCTGTTTCACAAAATCAAGTACTTTAACATAAAACTTCTGCTATTGCCATTCTAATGGCCATGCGTATAGCAAACTAGAAATTGCTGCAACTGAAACTAGAAACCTAACGATCTACACACACACACACACACACACACACACACACACACCTTTTGAACGTCAAGGTTTCTATTTAACAGCGTGTAAATAATAGGTATGAATAATGTAAACGCAAATAAATATTTGTAAAATTAAAAAAAAAAAAATCCAACTACTCTCCGTTTAACCAAATGTAATTTCACACCGACTGGATCAACTCTCCAAACGTAATTTTTTTAAACATCATTCATCAGCAACACCAACCAGCATGCCCACAGCCTTTACTCAAACTTAACTCCTTTTCACTTCAAAGGTCCCTGTTTTGAGTTTGGCTGTAAATTGCTGTGTTGCCCTAATGAGGAAGTATTTATAAGATTTCTGGGTCTTGCTGTTAAATGACTAGTCTGCTTATTTTCTTGCTCAAATGACTTGATTTTTCTCAGAACAAAAAAGGGGAGCTTAGTAGCCTCCCTTCTTAAGCGTCCTGCTCTGGGGAACCAAAAGAGAGTCAGAAACCATTCGGTGTGTTTCCCCAGTTCTGGAGCTGAATCTCAGAGTACTCATTTCCTGCCCAGCCTCCCTTTGGGGAAAAGGAGATCCCTTTGTTCTTGGGTTCATGAGGACAGAGTGAACATAACCCAGAAGAAAGAGAATAAAGTCTATCCCCTTCCCCACTCAATTCTTCTGGCGTGCCCACTTGCCTAGTCTTCAATTTGGTGTCTATTTGCACCATCATAAATTCTAAACTCAGGAGGATAATCCCAGCCAAAGTCTACATGTGCCGGATACCATAATGTAAACGGCATATGTTGTGAGAAGCTGTTAAATGGAACCAGTGAATGAAAACAGGGCCAGCCCTAGGCTTGGGCCCCTGGATTTCCTCTCCTCTGTAAACCAAGGCCTCTCCCCTCAATTCTAACTTCCTGACATGGCCATAAATAAAAGCATTTTTGGCTACCAGCCCCCCTTGAGATATTTAGGAACAGCATCAATTGCAGAGTTAAAGTTCAGCCTCTGCTCAAAAGTACAAACGGCCAGCCCGGAGCTCCCTCCGACCTAACCATGATGCATAATAAAAATTGCTGCAAAAAGCTGCAATTTCTTTCCTCTTAGGCCCAGGCCCCACTGTCTTCTCTCCCCCAGCTTTGCCCTCATTCCAGTAGGAAGGAGACCCAGTTGATGGGCTGATGGGTTCAGCTGGCAGGAATCCAGTCCATGAGACAAGGTTAACAACAATTTGAACCCCCAGTCAGGTGTGGAGGAATAAACTCATCATCAAATGAGTCATTTCAGCCCTTCTTCCCCTACCTTCCTGGGGCTGCACCCGAGTTCAAAGCTATTAAGCAATGTCAGGGCCGTTGGGGCAGACATCTGGACCTTGATGTCTTCTGCCTAGAGGGGCGTCCACTGACACGCACACCTCCTTTGCTGGCCCTTGGCTGCTGGTCTATGCATGGTGATGCTAAGATGTCTCTATAGCCATGTGGCCCCTTCAGCATCAACCGCCATCATCTTAGCCTCACTTGTCCTATGACATCTGATTTCATCCACTATTGCCATGTTCTGCTGGGTTCTCAGAGTTTCTGCGAAGAGGGCCTTATAGTCCCGTGTTGCTTCCTCAGGTCTCCGCCCAAGAAGCAGGGGCCAGGCACTCCAGGAGCTGCTGGTTTCTACACTATCATTGCTTTCCCCCTAGAGCCCAGCATTCAGTACTGCAGTTATTGTGAAATGCCACTCTGCAGTTCACTACCAGTTTTGCTCAGGAGAGAAGGGAATATCACACTCCTAGATGCCCAATGCAGGTCTCTCTCAGAGCTGGTAGTCTGTGCTCCTGAGAGGCATGCTCCCCGGCAACCATCCTATCGCATGTCATGTTCTCTTTTGCAACACCAGGTCTGAAACAGATTTTGTTATATGCATCTTTGAGCAAGGAGAACTGAGATATGCCTGATTACAGGGCTTCAGTTTCCATTTTTTAGGAATAGACAACCCTAAAAAGTTGCACTCCATGGCCACTCCACAAAACAAGAAAAATAACTAACGGGAAATATAACTATAATGATCATTTTAAATATTTCATTCAGTATGAAATATAGATCTTCACTCATTAATGTTTTATTGGAGAAATGAGTTACTGCAGGTCAGACAGTGCACACAAACATACACAAAGAGAGGAAAGTAGAAAGAAGCTGGGCTCATCATCCTAGGGTTTTGAGGATTACAGATTACTAGAATCATATTCCATGGTGCCAGAAAGCTAGCCTGGCTCCTCTAGGGAATCACTATGTACAGCTCCAGGGATGGAAGTGTCTGTACCTTCATCCCCACCATATCACTGAGACCCCAGAGTCCGTGCTCAAGCGATACCCACATGTCCCGTTATCATTTTACCATAAAAACTAAAATCACTGTCTGCCTCTCCTCTCTCAAGACTGTCCAACTCATAGCATCTCACTTTGGTCAAATGGTTAAGTAGTACAGTGATTAGGACCTCAGCATAACAGGGATCATAGAATTAAAAAAAAAAGTAAAATGTGTTCACAGCAATATATATATATATATACATACATATAAAGAAAAATAGCTATTGCCTTAATCTCCCAACTCAGAGATATCTGCTTCTAATATTAACAGTAAGTGGGTATGTTCTTCCAGTTTCATAGGTGAGGGTATGCATTTAGTTGTCTTCAAATCTATTTTAACAAGATTTGAATCATAGCTTGGTTCCCTGCTTTACATGCTTAACATTTAAACATGGCTAAGTTTGTGGTGATTTGTTACAGCATCCATAGCAAACTAATCCATTAGATTTAACCAATCTTCATAAATGTATTGACCACCATACTCTTTCTGTGTTGAAAATGCCTACCTGTTATGCTTCTTTCCCATTTCCTACTATGGAATTTAATTTTTTCCCTTTGAAGTTTTCAAGCATATTTATAGCTTCATATTTGTACATGTATAGTTACATAGTAGCGGCAGTCATGAAATTAAAAGATGCTTGCTCCTCGGAAGGAAAACTATGACAAACCTAGACAGCATATTCAAAAGCAGAGACATCACTTTGCTGACAAAGGTCTGTATAGTCAAAGCTATGGTTTTCGGTAGTCATGTGCAGAGGTGAGAGCTGGAACATAAAGCAGGCCGAGTGCTAAAGAACTGATGCTTTTGAACTGTGGTGTTGGAGAAGACTCGTGCGAGTCCCTTTGACTGCAAGGAGATCCAACCAGCTAATCCCAAAGGAAGTCAACCCTGAGTGTTCATTGGAAGGACTGATGCTGAAGCTGAAACTCCAATACTTTTGGCCACCTGTTGTGAAGAGCTGACTCATTGGAAAAGACCCCGATGCTGGGAAAAATTTGAAGGCAAAGGAGAAGAGGGAGGCAGAGGGTGAGATGGTTAGACAGCATCACTCAATGGACATGAATCTGAGCAAACTCTGGGAGACAGTGAAAGCCAGGGAGGCTTGGTGTGCTGCAGGCAGCGAGGCTGCAGAGTCGGACACGACTTGGTGACTGAGCAGCAACCTCTGTCTATGTAAGTGGTGCAAATAGTTCCCCAATTTATCATAAACTTTCAAACTTTATAGTTTTTTGATTAATATGGGTTTTCACTCTTTCATGTTGTTGAAATCTATCAGTATGTTCCCCCATATTTTCTCATTTTGCTTTTCTGTCATATCAGATAGATGCCAATCACATTTTCTTCCAAGTCATTCATGACTCATTTTTATGTTTATCTGTTTAATCCATCTAAAAATATCTTTGGTAAGTGATATGAAGCAAGAATTTAGTTATTTTCTCCAGTTTTTAGTCAATTGTTCCAACGCCACTTATTTAATAATCATGTCTCTCCACTGATTTAAAGCATTAAATTTCATTTGATTAGTTATACACTATGGTCTGTTCCAGACCTTTTTATGTTATTCTATTGTCATCCCTGCTTAATTACAGCCACTTTATAAAATCTTTTGAAACCTACAAATACATCTCCATATGTATTTTTCTTTGCGGAATATTTCAAAAACTTTCCAGATGAACTTTCCGATTATTTTGTCAAGTTAAAGGATAATTCTTTTAGAATTTTGTATTGGAATGGCATGAAGCTTATCAACTGATTTCAAAAGCCAAGCAGTTGAGTTCCATTTACACATTTTAAGTGCTGATAATGTTTAAAATTCTTTTTTTTATTTTTAATAGATTGTTCTCTTTCTAATATTACAAGCAATACATGTTCATTACAGACAACTAGTGAATGTTGATTTTTTTTCATTCTTTTTTTTTCTTAGTGGCTCCTCATAGTATGTAGGGTTTTATTCATGAACAGGGATCAAATCTGTGTCCCCTGCAGTGGAAGCACAAAGCCATAACCACTGGACTGCCAAGGAAGTCCCAGAGATTGACATTTTAAAACAGGAACATGAGTGTCTAGAATCTGGGAAGAAAAGAGATCCAGCTCTAGATAATGAAAATTTTTCCTCAATTCCAGATTCCATCAAGTGTGTTTCAGGTATTATTTTCATTCACCCTCTAGCTCTCTGTGAACTCTCTCAAGAAACTTTTCTTCTATTGCTTTTCTGCTTGCTTGACTGCCTTATGCACATTTTGGATTTCCCAGATCCTTTCGCAGTTCCCTCACCACTTTCATTTATTGTTTGCTCCTTTCAGCTCTGGAAGAGTGTCTAGAATATGCCTTTATTTTCAAAATTCAGCTTGTTGGCAGTATCCACTCAGCTGTTCACTGCCACATGGAAGTTTTAAATTCTATAGTTGCAGTTTTTAAATTTTCATTCAGTCTTTCATGATTTTGCATTGTTACTTCTGTGATACTGCTCAAATTTCAAAATGTAGTTTCTATTTAAGTGTTGCAGAGAGTGTACATTAGAAAAGTTCAGCAACTGCAGCAGTTTGAGTTTTATAGGAAGAAACTTGCTCTGATTCTGTGGGATGGTGTCTTTTTAAACTGTAGAATATGTTTGTGCCAGTGATTTTTCTCCATGTGTGCATTTTTCAAAAAGAGTTCTATATGAGAACAAACCAGCCACTACCAGTGGGGAGAGGGCTGGGGGAAGGGGCAAGGTGTGGGAAGGGAACTAAGAGGTACAAGCTATCCTTGAACAGCAAGGAGATTAAACCAGTCGATCCTAAAGGAAATCAACCCTGAATATTCATTTGCAGGACTGATGATGGCACTGAGGCTCCAATACTTTGACTACCTGACGTGAAGAGCCTACTCATTGGGAAAGCCCTTGATGCTGGGAAAGACTGAGGGCAGGAGGAAAAGGGGATGGCAGAGGATGAGGTGGTTGGATGACATCATTGACTCAATGGACATGAGTTTGTGCAAGAGCCGGGAGATAGTGAAGGACAGGGAAGCCTGGCATGCTGCAGCTCATGGGGTGGCAAAGAGTTGGACACAACTTAGCGACTGAACAACAACAAAACAACAAATAAATACATGGCTGTAATGTGCAATCCAAGAAGTACAGCCAGTCTTCGGTAATAACTTTATGTGGAGTACAGTCTGTAAAAATACTGAATCACCGATACTGAACACCTAAAATGAACATAATATTTTAAACCAACTATACTTCATTCTTTAAAAATCATGGCAAAAAGAGTTCTGTGTGCTAGGTAAGAGTTGAAGTTATTAAGGTATTATGAGCTGACATAGTTTCTGTCAGGGATGTTGTACCAAACATATTTGTGCCCCCTAAAAGAAAAGAGAAAGGCTTGCACTGGAATTCACCGACATTAGAGAAATATGGAAGTACCGGGTTGGTGGTCACTTGGCATTTCTGCAGGTGAATTTGTCCCAGGAGTGGTGGGGCAGTCAGAAATTTCTGGAGACATTTCTTCGTCCTCTGCTGTCTGTTCCAGGGTTAAGAGTCACCATCAGCCATCTGCTCAGTGCAGCCTCTGGAGCCTAACTGATACCAAGGACAACTGATGGGTGTTGATATCCCTCCTGACCATTTCAGAGAGTGTTTATTCTCAAACATTCACTGCCCAGAACCTTTCATGGGTGAGATGGAAGGATTCAATTGGGTCTCTACTGCTTACTTCCCAAGCAAATTGCTTTTCCATATGCCAAAAATGCTTTTCTTCTTGGCCAAATATAACAGATTTTTACCCTCATTTATCCAGTAAAAATTACCTCCAGTTTTCCGGAGCTTGTCTTGCATTCTTTCCTAGTTTCCAATGCAGAATAAGCCCCATGATTATTTCTGAGTAATATCTGCTGGATTTTAGAGGTAAGAAGTTAGATGCATGTAAAGTGGTTATCTTTCTTAAAAGTTTGAAAATGTATTTTAGAAACTGGAAAACATTAATAACCTATTTCTGCCAGTCTTGACCCTATTCTAGTGGTCATCTAGGTTTTATTAATACATCTGTAGAGTCACTTTTGACTATCTTCTTCCTCCCTATAGCAAAGCAGCCCCCACGTTTTTAAAACACCACCTGCAGTTCAGTCTCTCTTTACGAGTTCTTCTGTGGCCAAGCTCTTCTCTCTAGTGGGATCCCACTTTCCGATTTGTTCCCAGCCCTGCTCCCCAACAGCCATCTATCCTACACACCCCTGAAGTTAATCCTCCTAAAACATTTCAAACCACCAGTGGCTCCCACGTTCAACTGGATAAAATTAAAATGCTCTAAGGTTTCTCACTATCTGATTTCTGCATGTAGAAATGACTTTATTTCTATCACTCCCTGACACAGAGCATCGTCACCTTCAGCATGACCCCAGAGACACACAGTGCTCAATTCCAGCCCCACGCCTGCCTCAAATGCCCTCCACTCCCTGTGAGACTGTGAGTACTTGGAAGTGAGGGTCAAGGCTGCTTATCTTCACAAGGTCACAGTATTAAACAAATGCTTTTCTGAATCTTTCACGTCTTTTCTAATCCAGCACCACACCATCGTCGGTGACGTCTGTTACAAATACCCAGGCTTATCCATTGATCCAAGTGCCTGCTTTTTATAATTATTTTTCTAAGTTTTTTCTTTGGGACATAATGCAGGTCAATATTTCATAAATGCTTTATTGATGATGAAAATAAAGAGTATTCTCTGTAGGATACAAAGATCAATATATACACATTTACACACACTGCCTTATTAATTATATTATTCAGGACCTACATAACTTTTTTTTCCTATTTGATAATTTTTTTTTTCTATTTGATTTTTTCCCTATTTCCTTCTACTACTATTGTAATTCTGTTAATTTCTCCCTGCCTTTCTAAAACTCTTTTCTTTGCTTATTCCAATGATAACTGTATCCATCTGTGTCCAGTCCGATAAACAGAAAAACTCTGAGTGTTGGGATGAAGCACTCAGTCATGACACATGATGATATAAAAGGAAAGGGATACCAGGTGCCTGTTAAGAGGTAGAAAAGGATGCAGAATTGGGAGGAATGATGGGGTGTTAATACCACTGCAAAAATCAGGAGTCCAGAGAAATATTATTTACAGAATAGCACATGGAGGCTTAATTAGAAGTCTCAGATAGAACAAAGGAAGAAACTTAGGATTCTTAACTATATTGGGAGAAAGGGCAAGAAAGCAGGGAAGGTGTGAACTACATAAATCCCTAGAAAGGTAAAAAGTCTGCGGACTATATGTAACATGATAAATTAAAGAAAATCAAGGGACTTCCGGGTGGTCCAGAAGCTAAGACTGCTGCTGCTGCTGCTTTTAAGTTGCTTCAGTCGTGTCTGACTCTGTGCGACCCCATAGACGGCAGCCCACCAGGCTCCCCCGTCCCTGGGATTCTCCAGGCAAGAACACTGGAGTGGGTTGCCATTTCCTTCTCCAATGCATGAAAGTGAAAAGTGAAAGTGAAGTCGCTCAGTCGTGTCCGACTCTTAGCGACCCCATGGACTGCAGCCTACCAGGATTCTCTGTCCATGGGATTTTCCAGGCAAGAGTACTGGAGTGGGTTGCCATTGCCTTCTCCGGAAGCTAAGACTATGTACTCCCAACTCAGAGGGCCTGGGTTCAATACCTGATCAGAGAACTAGATCCCACTTGCTGCAACTAAGAATTTGCACGCCACACCTAAAGACCCCACATGCTGCAAAGAGGATGCTGTGGCATAGCTAAGTAAGTAAAATATTTTTCCTTTAGAAAAAAGAGAAAATCAAAATATAATCACATTATTTAGATATTGGTAATACCAAAAGAAAGAAATGGCTAAAATTAGTTTAACCAAAATTGTCAAACCAAGACACTTTTGAGAGTAAAAGTAGACAGCAGTAATAACTGTACTTGGAAAATGAGTGTAAACCTGGAATGAATTGGGCAAATGGGAAAGTACAGTCGCCATATGGGGAAGGGATCAGTTGCTTATTCTTTCTGTGCTATTTGTTTTTCTTCCAACTGTTCGCATAGCTTTGAATTAAAAAAAAAAATCCTTCACTAGCTTGCCTTTTTACTTTTTCTTATGTCCAAATGATGTGACTCTCTTGTCTGTCTGACTAATAGGGTTGTGAACTCCTGGAGAACAAGAGTCACATGTGACTTATCTTTCGATAACAGCAGGGTTTAGGAGAGACGTTGTCAAGCTCGTTGAGATAGCGGATAGACCTACCCTTAGTTCTGAGTTCCTTATTTGGCTATCACGTTTTACTGTGTATCTTTTTTCAATTAGTCAAAAAATGTCCAGCAGGTATGGGTGCTGGAGATGGAAAACAAACAATTCCTGAAACAACAATAAGCAGCCCATGCAAGGAGCTCTGCTTTCTAATTGTCCAAACCTTGAGGACGTGGGTTACATGGCTTGATTCTTGGAGAGATGGAACCACATTTATCTTGCAGACGAAGAAGAGGAAGTTCAGAGATGTCAAGCAGTTTGTCAGAAGTCAATGTGTTCTTTTATTTTTTAAAGTTATTTTAAATAAGCATTTTTTAAATAAGCATTTATTTTTGGCTGTGTTGGATCTTCAGTGGGCTTTCTCTAGTTCCAGTGAGTGGGGGGCTACTCTTCACTGCAGCACCTGGCCTGCTCACTGTGGCGGCTTTCCTCATTGCGGAGGACGTGCTCTAGAGTACGAGCTCAGTGATTGGGGCCCCTGAGCTTAGCTGCCCTGAAGCAGGTGAGATCTTGCCAGACCAGGGATTGAACCGTGTCCCCTGTGTGGGCAGGTAGATTCTTAACCACTGGACCACCAGGGAAGTCCCGTCACCCAGATTTTCAATGAGAGAGTTAAGCCCAGATGGCAAGAATGTTCGCTGCCATTCTGATGCTCTGCCCATCCCCAGCACCACCTTTCTAATGAATCATTTTTCTGTCTTCACCAGAGTCCTGGCAGAAGTAGGATTTCTGACTGCAAACAACAAACTCTGTATTCTCTCTTTCCGTTTTCTCCTCCAGCACTGGCTCCTTTTCATTCTAGGCTGCCAGTTCCTTATGATTGAAATTTGAAAGCATGTAACTGTTAATCTAGGAGTGATTAAAGAGTTTCATTTCTCGGAAGAGTCGGTACTCATCATCAACTGTGATGAATGAGCCCCTAACATCCCCTGATCCCATTATATTGTGATTAATTGTGCCAGTTTAAGTCAATAATTCATTTGTTAAAAATAGGCCTGCAAAGTATCATTTGTCTCATGGGAGATATCAGAATAAAAAAAAAATTCATTTGATACTTCTCATTAAATTAGTGTTGGAAGTTATATTGAAGAGCCCTGTTCATCAAATACTTATCGCAGGCTTATTTGATAAGAAGTTGTATTTGTCTAAAATTATGTCTGCTAACTGTCATAATGGTCTGCATTTTCCCTGTGTTAATAAAGGAATAAAAAGTCTAAATACGTGCATGACTGGAGTAAAGGATGGGACTTGAAACTGGGGTTAGAATAATTCCTAAATGATCTGGTTTCATTGTATTAAAATTTATAAAAAAGAAAGTGAGAGAGAAATTGAGCTGGGTATCCTCTGCCTGGGCCTGGGACTGTCCTGGGGGGTGCCAAACTGGTTTCCTAAGAGATGGATCTTCCTCATTGTCTCTTAACTAGAAGTTATTATAAATGGTGCATTCAGCCTCACTGGGTCATTAAGACATTTTCAGCTATAATGATTTTTAAAAAGATGAAAGTGAAGAGTTGATCCAGTGTAAATGACAATGGTCACCGTCCAATGAGACACAGGACTCACAGTTTAATATTTCCAAAGCAGTGCCATAGTAACTTGGGGAAGACTTCTCAAATGCTCCTGAAATATTTGGATATGAGAAGGGGGATGATGACTTATGCGACAGATGCTTCTGAAGACAAGGTTGCTTTCTCGCAATTGGGGGTAGAGGTAACAGGAAGACTTAAAAGTGGGGTGACTCTAATACAACAGGGCAAAACGATGAGAAGATGAGGCCAAGTACCCGGCACATGTTGGGAACCTAGTATCTGATGGGTGAGAAGGGAAAGAGGAGGCAGAATACGTACAGGGGAGGGGAAAGCATGAAAGAACAGAGAAAATTGGACTGACTACAGCAGACCATCGTGCTTTATGGCTGCAGCTCCAAATGACCCATCCTGAGGCCAGCTCCCCAAGCACACCATGTGAAGAGTTCGAAAATTTGGGAATCATGGACTCTGAACTCAGGACACCTCCCCTCCCCAAATCCTTCTTACTGGGCTTGAGATGGTACTCAAGAGAATGCATTTTTAAAATGCTCCATAGATGACACTGGTGTATGGTCAAGTTTGGATAGGCAAAGGGGATAAATATTTAGATGACTGAAAAAAAAAAATTCTTGTAGCTGCTTGGGTGGGAAACACTAGCCAACTGAAGTCAAAATATGATGCAAGCCACTTCGGATGGCAAAAATAGATATCATTATGAAGACAATAAAATGGTTTCCAATATTAGGGGTTATATATGCACATGTCCAGGCAAGGTGAAAATGCCATTTTAGAAATTTGAGCCCTTTCTCTATTGACTAGACAGGGTGCTTGTCATTGAGTCTCTCTGGACGCTTCCGATGATGGAAAAGTAACAGAAGTCTAAGGATTAAATCAAATCCAACCCAGAAAATGGCTGGGACATTCTCTTTGCTGCCTCAGAAGAGAAAGGGGATACTGAGATGGAGAACAAGAGAGAGACTGGGGACCGTCCCAGAGCAATGGTGGAAGCTGCTCCAACCACTGGCAGGACCAAAGTATTTTCTGAAAACTCAGCAAGAAGGCTGAAACCCTGGCTTCAGGTTATACGTGGTTTTGTGCTATCTGTGGAGCCCTCAATTTCACTCCAAATATTCCTAAGTTTATCACACACAATGGCATTGGGCTAGTGAGGCTTGATGGATCAAGAAGGAAGGTGTGTCCACGCATGGGGAAGGGTCCTTCAGGAAGGGGACAGCAGAGCTGGGGGTGAAAGATAATATGAAAAAGAATCTATTCAGATTATATGTGTGTGTGTATATATATATATAAAATTGTGTATATATACATACTTGAGTCTTCCCTGATAGCTCAGTGGTAAAGAATCTGCCTGCCAATGCAGGAGACCCAGGTTCAATCCCTGGGCCAGGAAGATCCCCTGGAGAAGGAAATGGCAACTCATTCCAGTATTCTTGCCTGGAGAATCTCCTGGACAGAAGAGCCTGGAAGGTTACAGTCCATAGGGTCACAAAGAGTCAGACACAACTTAGTGACTAAAAAATAACATATATATATAACTGAATCCCTTTGCTACCCACCTGAAACTGACACAATATTGTAAATCAACTATACTTCAATTAAAGAAAAAAGAGAAAGAGGCCAGTGATTTGTCCTAGGACAGAAACTTGGTGCAGAAGGTGACTGGACAAATCGAGCCTTACCCTGCACTTCTTTTTAATCCTAGAAACTTGTGGATTCTTTTTAAAAATAGTTAAGGGGTATATTAGAATTCCCGCAGGTAGGCTTCTGTTACTTTCAGACAAGGGGTTTACACAAGAAAAACATTTTACTTCTGCTACTTAAAATTCTTTTCAAGTGATGACTGCAGTGGGTTAGAAATATACCTGAGATCTGTCTTCCCTATGTTTCACCTCTTTCTGAGGCTTTTCAGTTGTTATCTCTTCTCTCTTTTCAATTCTCTCAAAATCTCTTCTTTTCTGAACCTTCATAAAGGCAGGTGAAAAAAAAAGATAATAGGTTAAGCCTTTTAATAACGATTTATACTTAACCACATTTCACTCATTTTTAATATTTGACAGAGGGGAGAAGCACCGTCAGTATTTATATTTCCCTCTCTCTAATTTCAGCCCTAGGAATTATTAATGCACAAATTAACAATGCAGTTTGTACCACCCACCACAGAGAAAGATGTTAAAATTCGTAATGGGCCCTAGAAATGCCACTGACTTAACTTATTCTAAGTATTTCTTGAGACAGGCCTATAACTTCAGCTTTATTGTTTCTCTTGCGTTATAATCAAATTTGGGTAAAACCAAACCACAGGCATCTTGAAACAAGAAAAAGTATTTTAGAATGTTGGCCTGAAAAGAAACTCCCAAAATCATTTAGTAAAAGTTCTTTTGTCTTTGAGACACAGAATTAGATGCTTAGAGATATGAAGAAATTTGACCAAGGTTATCTATTTCTTCGGTGTCATGTTGCAAATCAGAACACACAAATTCTATCCATTCGTTAATAAATGTTAGTTTAAAAAATTTCATGTGCTAGGCCTTTACAAAACATTTTTTTTAAGAAAAATGAAAATATATAATTCCTGGGCTCATGTTGCTTTCTAGAAATGAGACCAATATGCAAAGAATTACATTTTCAGAAATACAGGCTTCAGTCATATAAATTTCCGTAATTTAATTGGCCAGGGATTGCATGAGGAGTGGGACAGAGAGAAGAATATTCTGGGCACAGTGGTTATGTCTCTTGCTCTCTAAATCACAATAAAAATGGTGCGGTTCTGACCCAAACAGTAGTGATGGCGGCTTATTCTCATTCCAAACCTCTTTGGGGTGCTGGTGTTTATAATTTGTAACTATTTACTTTCATTTCAAAACTTATTATTTGAAACACTCCAGAGACTCTCCTGATAGCATGTTGATGGCATCGTGACTCCCTTCAAAGTGATCAAGGGAATTGGCCGTAATTGTATTCTCAGGGTTATGAAGGTGTTGGTTTGACCTCAGTCCCAGAACAAAGAGTTCAAAGAAAACATGGTCCCTGTGGTCCTGAACTGGAACCTCTGCAGGTTGGTAAAGATGGAATGAGAGGACAGGAAGTCAAAATCAACTCTGGAAACACTTGGTAGGTTAGGACTACACTGAAAACACCATCCAGCTACTGAAGAGTATATATCCTAAAACTGGAGCGGGGCGGAATGAGAACCCCAGCTGTGCTCCTACGAAGCAGATCCATAGCTCCAGTGCTTCCGGCTCCCTCTGAAACCCGGATTCCTCTGGCTTTGTGATGGCTCTGCGGTGCCTGGCAGGTGTGTGCACCTCCTAAATCGAGCCACCCAGAATCCGTCCCAGCAGGTTATCTCCTCACAGTAGCCTCATTGTCTGGAGGGGACCTGCTGGGTATTCACAGAGCCTCTGAAAACATAGCTGTTTGCTCCAACTTCATCATGAAGCTGTAATGTACTAAATCTTAGGCCAAAAACCTATTAGTGTCCCAGAGAAGTTACAGGAAAGAACTTTTTTGATGTGAATTCAAGTTTCATCTGTCAGGAGTGGGGCCCTGGAAAGACACTGGTCCAGAGTCATGGTAGGTGTGAGGAACCACTTACCCACTATGAAGACACAAGGATCTTGGTTGTGGTCATCTGGTCAACTTCCTGGGGCATTCAGCCAAATAGCCCTAAGTCCTTGCCTCTGTGCTGGAACAGACAGGGTCTAAGGTTTCTAGATGTTTCTTGAGGTTGTAGACCACATTAGCCCACAGTCTTGTTCAACAAATCTCATGTGCAAAGGAATGTTGGGATAGCTGTCAGGTTAAGAGTAAGAAGTAGGGGTGAGAGACCTATTCTCTCGCTAGTACTTTCCAGGACTCGTCCTCTCCAGGGAGATTTCTGGGGCAAGCAACCTAGGGACTTTTACAGTTCCACACGGTTGTGGCAGTAGGTCCGAAAATGCCGAAGTCAGTAAGAAAGCATAAAAGAGAGAGAGAAGCAGGAATTTAGGCAGTGCCTCTCAGGTGCAAAGGAGGTGAGAAACTGAGGCTTGCCGAAATCTCCTGCTGGCTCCACCAAAGATGTGTAATTGCAGGGTATGTTCCTGTCTCTTGACAGGAGGTCAAGAGAGCCAAGAGAGGATATATTTAAGTGACAGTACACTCTCAAGGGGAGAGTTGGCAGTCTCAGTGAGAATATTTGCTTTACTTCACATCTGAGGCACAGGAGGCTCAGAGAGGGGACATTAAAATGCCAGTGAGGCATTACTGGCAGACGCTTGCTAATAATGAGAGCTATGTAGCAACGAAATGAATTGCATTGAATTGTAAGATATGGGTCTTCATTAAACGTACTCAAACAGTAGTAGAGTTGATGCTTTTGAACTGCACTGTTGGAGAAGACTCTTGAGAGTCCCTCAGACTGTAAGGAGATCCAACCAGTCCATCCTAAAGGAGACCAGTCCTGAATATTCATTGGAAGGACTGATGCTGTGGCTGAAACTTCCAATACTTTGGCCACCTGATGTGAAGAGCGGACTCATTGGAAAAGACCCTGATGCTGGGAAAGATTGAAGGCAGGAGGAGAAGGGGATGACAGAGGATGAGATGGTTGGATGGCATCACCAACTTGATGGACATGAGTTTGAGCAAGCTCTGGGAGTTGGTGATGGACAGGGAAGCCTGGTGTGCTGGAGTCCATGGGGTCACAAAGAGTTGGACAGGAATGAGTGACTGAACTGAACCAAACTGAACTGAAACAATAGTTGGATGTTGATGGTGGTAATGATGATGTGATCACAGTGAGAACACTGGTATCATAACCTCCAAGGAAACTGCCATTGATGCTTATTGATTTTCATGAATTGTATCAACTGATCTTCTCCACAGACATATGAATTGATAGTACCAGTCCTTCCAATTTACAGGCTAGAGGAAAAGGGAACCGAATGGTCAAGTAGTGAAAGTCGCTCGGTCATGTCTGACTCTTGGCAACCCCATGGACTACACAGTCCATAGCATACTCCATGCAGGAATGCTGGAGTGGATGGCTGTTCCCTTCTCCAGGGCATCCCTGACCCAGTGATCCAGCCCAGGTCTCCCACATTGTGGGTGGATTCTTTACCAGCTGGGCCAACAGGGGAGTCCTTTTATAGGATTGTGTTTGAAGAACTTGGACCCAGGTCTGCTCACACCTAGAACTCATGCTCTTAACTGTGCTCTGTTGCTAATTGCAGCAGTTATTTAAATGAGTTTCTGTTTCATTCATTCATTTCATTTCACTCAGTTATAAGTGAATTTCTTGTGCAATGTGTGTGATTGAATCAGAAGGCCCCAGAATACCTTTTATATTCTCCAATCCTGTTTCCATGAAAAGATTTTTCATAAAAGGCAAATGTTGTGACCTTGCATTATTTTAATCTCTAAGAAATCAATGTAACATTCCATTTGTGAATTAGGATTGGCATAAAATTTGAGTATAATATGTGTAATTGACATTGTCATCATCTGGGTTTCCTGGAAACTAAACTCCTTTCTTAATTCCTGAGGCCCCCTTTGCATAAGTCTAGGCTTCATCATGAAAATTCTGAAAGAGATGGGAATACCAGACCACCTGACCTGCCTCTTGAGAAACCTACATGCAAGTCAGGAAGCAACAATTAGAACTAGACATGGAACAACAGACTGGTTCCTAATAGGAAAAGGAGTACGTCAAGGCTGTATATTGTTACCCTGCTTATTTAATTTACATGCCGAGTACATCGTGAGAAACACTGGGCTGGAAGAAGCACAAGCTGGAATCAAGATTGCTGGGAGAAATATCAGTAACCTCAGATATGCAGATAATACCACCTTTATGGCAGAAAGTGAAAAGGAACTAAAAAGCCTCTTGATGAAAGTGAAAGAGGAGAGTGAAAAAGTTGGCTTAAAGTTCAACATTCAGAAAACTAAGATCATGGCATCTGGTCCCATCACTTCATGGGAAATAGATGGAGAAACAGTGGAAACAGTGTCAGACTTTATTTTGGGGGCTCCAAAGTCAATGCAGATGATGATTGCAGCCAGGAAATTAAAAGACACTTACTGCTTGGAAGGAAAATTATGACCAACCTAGATAGTATATTAAAAAGCAGAGACATTATATTGCCAACAAAGGTCCATCTAGTCAAGGCTATGATTTTTCCAGTGGTCATGTATGGATGTGAGAGTTGGACTGTGAAGAAGGCTGAGCACCGAAGAATTGATGCTTTTGAACTGTGGTGTTGGAGAAGACTCTTGCAAGTCCCTTGCACTGCAAGGAGATCCAACCAGTCCATCCTAAAGGAGACCAGTCCTGGGTGTTCATTGGAAGGACTGATGCTGAGGCTGAAACTCCAGTACTTTGGCCACCTCATGTGAAGAGTTGATTCGATTGGAAAAGACCCTGATGCTGGGAGGGATTGGGGGCAGGAGGAGAAGGGGACGACAGAGGATGAGATGATTGGATGGCATCACCAACACAATGGACATGGGTCTGGGTAACCTCCAGGAGTTGGTGATGGACAGGGAAGCCTGGCGTGCTGCGATTCATGGAGTCGAAAGAGTCGGACATGACTGAGTGACTGAACTGAGCTGAACTGAGGCTTCATCACTCAAACAGAAACTGGTAAATGGTGAAGACTCGGTCAATTAGATACTCTCACCCAGGACTCTGAATCATGGAAAATTATAAAATGATTTCTTCTTGCAAGGAAGAAGAGACGAGAGCCATTCACAGTGATGGTGATGCCTGGAGATAGCGGTCAGAGAAGGCAGCCTGTGCAGAGCAGTCCTACTGAAAGCTGGTGTCCTCTCTGCTCCTTGCGTGTGCGTGTGCCAAGTCGCTTCAGTCCCTGTCTGACTTTTTGCCACCCTATGGACTGCAGCCCACGGGGCTCCACTGTCCATGAGGTTCTCCAGGCAAGAATGCCAGAGTGGGTTGCCATGCCCTCCTCCAGGGGATCTTCCCAATCCAGTAATCGAACTGGCGTCTCTTAAGTCTACCTGCTCTGACAGGTGGGTTCTTTACAACAACAGCCACCTGGGAAACCCTTTCTGCTCCTTGCCCCTCTTCTGTTTTGCCAACCTGATTGAGCAGCCTCTCATCAATTCTGTGAACCCTAAAACACTTCCAGTATATCCTATTTCTGCTCAAGTCATCAGCTAGTTTCATTGCCTGCAGCTGAGAACCCTGACTGACTCCCCACTTCAGACATTAATACAGTGACCCCTATAGCTACTGATGTTTGCCAGCATTAGAGAGCTTATTTGGGCTTATCTCTAGTAAATTATGTTTAAAAATATAAGTGTAATTAATTATGACTTTCTAGTGTCTTACAAAGAACTTACATGAGAAGTTTGCTGACCTGACATCACTATCATTTTTCTGTACATATCAAGATAAATATTATAATTTTCCTTCACTTACTGAATGATTACTATTTTCAGTCTATTGAAGAGTGTGAGACTAAAATTATACAAGCAAAAGACCAAGATATCCTTTTTTTCCCTGTGATATTAGACTGTGGATTTATGAGAATGCAAGAATTTCCACTGGGCTTCCCTGGGGACCTATACATTGGAGAGTCTTCCTGCAGTGAGGGAGACTTGGGTTCCATCTCCGGTCAGGGGGCTTCCCTGGAATGGGGAGAGGTGACCCACTTCAGTGTTCTTGCCTGGAGAATTACATGGATGGAGGAGTCTGGTGGACTTCAGTCCATGGGGTCACAAAGAGTTTGGACACAACTGAGTGATTAACACTTTTCTTTTTTTTTTCCCCCAAGAGTTTCCTACTACATTTAAAGATTTTATGCATGTGAGAGATAGTATAATATGATGCTGCTGTAGTACAGACTGTGAGCTCTGGAGCCACAACCAAGCCTAGAGTTGGATGAATCTCTGCTCTCCCTACAGTGTGTAATCTTAGGCAGGTTACTTAACTTCTCTGTGCCTCCATTTTCCCAATTAAAAAATGGCAATAATCACAGAGATTATTTTAATAGTCTTACATCTAAAAAATGTAAGGGTCAAAATTCTCATAATTTTTCATCAACACCTCAGACAAAGAAAAATATATATACACTTAATGTATAAAACTAATGCATAGAAATAATTACTTATTTCTGTTAAGGAAGAAGCAAGATTCAAAAGTTGTCTCTAAAGCTTTGTAGTAGCCTCTGTTTTTTTTTTCATTAATTAATAGACTGATAGTATACACATATCAAACCAGGATTTAACATTAGTTTTGTGTTCTTAACTAAAGACCTTATTTGAACTTCACCAGTTTCTCTGCTAATGTCCTCTTTTTTTCTGTTTCAGGCTGAATAGGTATATTTGGAAACCCTCTGTACTGTTTTTGCAAGTTTCCTCTAAGTCTAAAATTAGTTCATAATAAAATCACTTTAAGCACGGAAAAGAAGCAAAAGACCATAAGATTAGAAGAGTAAAACTTGTTTTATTTTTCCCCCTAAAGAAATATGCTGAATAAAAGCAATGACTTGGAACAAAAAAAGAAAAACAATAAGAAGTAGGGGTGAGAATGAAGTTATCTAGTTTTCTCCTCCATTAGAATCAGTCTTTCCTCGGGGAAGCAATAAAAAACATCACAATATGTGTATTTTGTTATGTGTAGGACCAGTTATACATCGCCCTTTTAAAATTAATGGTAGAAGACTTTACAACTATACTTTCAGAATAATTAAAGGTTAACTGTGTCGCTAAGAGTAGGACATGACTTCACTCTCACTTTTCACTTTCACGCATTGGAGAAGGAAATGGCAACCCACTCCGGTATTCTTGCCTGGAGAATCCCAGAGACGGGGGAGCCTGGTGGGCTGCCGTCTCTGGGGTCACACAGAGTTGGACACGACTGAAGCGACTTAGCAGCAGTAGCAGCAGCAGTGCTTATCTCATATGGATGCCTTTTAGGAGACCTGAAACATCTGATTGGCTGCCCCAGATACAGACCATCTCCTGGACAGAGGAAAGTTCCCATAAGCAGGTATCATGTCTATGTCGTTAGAGAAAAGCCCACACACCTGAATAGCGGTGGAACTTCCGCTTGTCCAGGACCTTATTCTGGGACACAGGGTGTCTTGCTTTCTGTCCTTAGATATCATCTATTCCCTCTTTGTCATTTTACAAACAAGGAAATGGAGGCTAAGAGTGGGCTGACTTCACTCTCAGAAACAGAGCTGGAATGGAAGGACACTCCAGGCCTCCAGACCCTCGCTCCAAACTTTTTCCTCTGTGACAGTCATCCACCTAGGGGCATGGTTGGGTCCATGAGAGTGTGAGAAGTGGAAGTGTTAGTCACTCAGTCGTGACTCTTTGTGACCCCATGGACTATAGTCCATCAGGGTCCTCTGTCCGTGGAATTCTCCAGGCAAGGCTACTGGAGTGTGGCCATGCCCTTCTCCAGGGCATCTACCTGACCCAGGGGTCAAACCCGTGTCTCCTGCACTACAGGCAAATTCTGTACCATCTGAGCCACCAGGGAAGCCCTAACCAACTCCATTTTCAACAGCGTTGGTAAAAAACTTAACGCAGAGGGAGATGAACAATGTAGAAAAGTGTTGAGGAATAACATTCTACCCTTAGTTTAATTTAGAATAAATGTATTGTGGTCTTGCTGACCCTCTGCAGGATTGGCCTGTTTCATGGGAAGGACAGGGAATGGGGAAGCAGGGTTATGTGAACACGTGTACGTGCACAGGCTAGGGAAAGAGTGGGCAGGATGGGAGACAGACCAAAAGCACTGGAGGGGCCTTTGCTCATCAGATCTGCTTTTCTCCACCTCCCACGGTGCCCAACAGGCAGAAAGAAGGTCTGCGCCTTTGCTGGTGTTTACTTTCCTCCAGACTCTTTTAGTTTCCAGAAGTCTTCCTCCTCCTCTATTTATTCAGGTTGGGTCCATGCCTGGGAGATGAGAGTGGGCGGAAATCCAGAGCCAGGAGCTGGGGCCTCGGGGCCTCCCCTGAGACTTCCGGAAACAGGTGGAGCATCTTCCTGTCTGCCAAGTTTTTCATGGAGGATGTAGAGAGTGACTACAGAGTCCAACGTGTGCTTAACCACGCTCTCCTCCAGCTCTTGTGCCTGTTCCTTTTGATGAGAAGCACATGGTGGAAAGGTGTCGCAAGGGGAACTATTTTAAAATCTGGCATGGGAAAGTTGCCCCGTTGACATGTCCTGACCACTGACAAAGCAGGAAGATCCCTGGATGAGCTTGTCCTGACGTTTTCCAGTTGTGCACAAGATGGGTCCTGGTCTCGAAGGCCATGGGCCCAGTCTTTTCTGTGATCAGAAGAATAACTAGGGTACTTTCTCGGAACCATGGAGTTTAGAGAGGAACACTTCCTTATGCTAAACTCCCTGTTCAACACTTTTACATGTATTACCTCATTTTATTCACATAGAAAATCTTGGAGACCTGAACTCCATTATGTTCAGAATCAGTGCTTGAATGTGTGTCTGTCTATGCATTCTTCATCAATAAAATGCCATCCTTCCAGTGTGAGTGATGCAACAATAAAGTGTGATTGGGTAAGTGGGTCCAGCATCCACCATGTACCTAGAGAGGTGGCTAAAGCAAGTCGCATAATCACTATTTATGTCAATGTCCTCAGAAAATAATAGGAATAATAACAATGACCAGTACCTACCTCATGGGGTCGTTTTGAGAACCAAGTGAAGTATTTTAAATACAAATGTTCATTAAGCAAATATAAGAAGGGGGTTTGGGGGTTTGCTTTTCACATATGGAAAGATATTAGAAATGGATGAACTACATATAAGCTATGTTTTTGCAAGTTCATATAGCAAAATCAAAGGCTAATTTTATCCCAACAAGAATACAAATGTAATCTCCTATGGTCAGCCTCTTATGAACCCCTTGATTACTTGCCTCAGGGGTTCTCAGCCCAATTACATCTGATGTCCCTTTTATATTAAGTATGTTAAATCATTCCATTTGTTATCCTAAAGCAGAATTCATAAATAATATAACCTACCTATAGACATAATTTTAGAAATCATATGACATCCTTCTTGTAATAATGGAAAGAGGAAATCCAAGGAGAGTGTTTCGATATATAATACTCAAGCATGACTAGAAGACAGCAGGTAATACTCAGATACCTGCTGTTCTCCATATAATCACCAGAATCTACCGACCACAAATGCAAACTGATATGAGAACATTTTATTCTGATTTAAACAATGTAATGACACTGCTGTTAGTGATGTATTTTCTAAAATGATGAACAACTTTTGGTGAAGTTCCAAGTACGATAAAGTGCTGCTTTCTGTCAATTTACGGAATTGATGCTTTACTGAAAATTCAGAGAGCTTTAAAACTGGGCAAAAAGCAAATGTTCAGTGTTTTACAGAATATAGACTCCCAAGTTTATAGATTTAGGTTCAGATCATTCTAAACAGGGTTTTTAACCCAACTATATGTCCAGCGGGGAGTCTGAAAATGAAGTGTGAAATGGGATAATTCTTCAATATGTGTGGTTTGTCCAGTACATGGCAGGATGTCCTTGGCCCCATCCATCAAATCCCCATTATCATGATGATCAAAAACACACTGGTGAACTCCCAGATACCCAGGGGCGGCAGCCCCTCCTCTGCCGCACCAGTACCAAGAACCTCCACTCCGTATGCTTCCTTACCTTGTAGGGCTCACCATTTTGCCAGAGTGCAACTCTCTCCCTGGATTACCCAAAATCTTTCTCCTTCATTCTTTCTCTCTCTTATCTTTTATAATCTGATGCTTCAACATAACTAAACTTATCTTTCTCTCGTGACCTAAATTATTTACCCTAACTGAATTCTCTTTGAACTATTTGCTTCCAACCTAGAGCCCTACGGATGTTCTTGGAAGAGTTGACAAGACGTGGAACTAGTTCTTAGAACTAGAAAGTAACATGGAAGTCATTTAGTTCAATGCTACAAACAATCAAGCTGAAGCTTAAATATGTGCGGTAACTTATCTGAGGGACCACAACCAATGTCTGGTAATTCAGGTTGAGAACCTGCACCGGTCTCACCATCCCCATACCACCCTCTGTCATTATCAATTAACCAGTAAACCAGGTAGCAAACTCATATGCAGGTCATCTATAAGGCACCCTGTTAGGGATGCTTTAGACTTCCTGAGTTCAAAGTATGATTATAAAGACAAGAAATGACGATGAAAACCAAGGATTGTTTAACGAAGCTTATGTCTTGTATTCCAGTTTTGTTCACAATTTTGCCCTCCATGTTTTAGGACATGAGTAGCTGTAACTTTAGCCTATAGTTCCTCTTGTACTGAGCTAAGACATTATTATTTACAAGGTAAAGCAAAAAAAAAATGTGCCTTACAAACAGGAGCAACATACAGACAATTGTATAAAGGCAGAATGTGTTGGAAGGAAGAGAATCCGGAAGTGATAATATAGGCAGGTATTATAATATTTCAAGAGGGCGAGACCCCCGAATCAACTTGGAGGCAATGGAAGTGTTAAGAGGAAGAAACGAGATGAAAGACATCCTGGATAGAGAATCTCAGGAAAATGAAAACCGATTAGATGCAGTGATGATTGGAAAAGGAAATTTCAACCCTGATCCCCAAGTTTCCAGTCTACAGAAAAGGGAGAAAGGTGGTACCATGAATAAAGAGTGAAAGGAGATAGGGGTACCAAAAATCAGAAAGAGGGACGTTGGAGGGAGAAGGGCTGGTGGTTGGGAAATGATGACTCAACACAGAGAGTGCTCAACTCAGATGGCAACTGAACACATGAAGCCTGTGCCCAAACAGATAAGGGGAAACGTGCATCTGATCTTCAGCCTGTAGTCATGAAGCTAGACGTGGATGCGAACAACACGGACAAAGGAGGAGAGTTGGACCACCTAGAAGGAGGGGATGGACTGGAAAGTAAAAGTCAACAGTCTGAGCCTAACGAATAGCTTGGGTGAAAAGAAAAGGAGATGATCCCAAATGAAGCTTTTAAAGGAGGAGGTGGGGGGAGAGGAATTAACGGAGGAAACAGAATTGAGCACGTCTCCGGAAGCTGCGGGCGGAGAAATTCTCAGCAAGCCTGGCTCACAGCGTGGCTGAGGAGGACGGGGGCGGGGATCACAGGATGGACGGAGAGGATGCTGCTCAGAGCACAGGTAGAGGCTGGCGGAAATGGGGCGACAAGGCAGGGCTCTCTGCCTGCGAGAAGACCGGAGAAGGAGACGCGGGATAAAGCGTCGACGGAGAAGCAGAGGGGCTGAGCCGAGAGCCGAGAGCGGGAAGGATCTCAGGTAGGCGAGTCTTGTCCTCTTCAAGAGGGAGAAAGGAGAGGCGGTCCGCTGAGAGCAGGAGGGGCTGAGAGGGAGGGGCGTGGTGAGAAGTTACTCCCCAGGACATAACAGGAATCCAGCGCGTGATGGATGATGGAGGAGAGGCAATGAGAATTCAGAGTTGCTTTAACGAAACGAGGGAGAAAGAACGGCAGAAGCAACAGACTCACAGACCGGGAGGACGAACTCCTGGTCACCGGGGGAGAGATGCGGGGTAGGGATTGTTCGGGAGTCCGGGATGGACATGCACACACTGCTACGTAAAAAAACGGATGACCAGCAAGGTCCTACTGTAATAAACGCAAGGAACTCTGCTCAGTGTCATGGGGCAGTCTAGATGGGAGGGGAGTTTGGGGGAGAATGGAGGCATGTATATGTATGGCTGAGTCACTCTGCTGTGCACCCGAAACCATCACAACATTGTTAATCAGTTATACCCCAATATGAAATAAAAGGTTTCAAAAATAAAAGAAAGTTAAAACAGGGAGGAGGTTATGGCCTTGGAAATTTTACGAGTTCAAGATCCAAGTAGTGGAGGAATTCTCAAAGACATTAATGATGATGATAATGATAATAATTTCAGCTAACATTGCATGTGGTATTAAAGTACCAGATAACACGCTAGGCAATTTTTTTTTCATGTATTATCTCATTGAATCTCTATAGCACCACAGTAGAGTATTACTATTATCCCATTTTATAGATGAATAAATCAAGTCTACAGATAGCCAGGCCATTTGCTCTCGGGCACACAAGTAACTGGCCTAGAATTCACATCTAGTCCTGTTACCTCCAGAAAACCTAGTGCCAAGCTGCCCGTGACAGTCTTTACTGTCACCCAGGTGAGCAGCTCCATGGAGGTGGGACCAAGCTCCCTGAGGATGTAAAACTTGAATGGTGCTCAAGGGCAGAGTTGGGAGGATGATCAGTGTTCATGTTGGAATCCTGAGAACTTGAACTAGAAAAGGAAGCCTGTGAACCACATGCAGGAGTCATTCAGGAAAGAAAGAAAGTGTTACAGATTCTGGTGTATGAAGCTCAACTTGGAAAGGTTGTTGGATAAAGGTCATGAAACGATGGTTGGGGGAAGTGGTGGGATGCACGGATGTTCTGTTCAGGGAAAGGAATGAGAGATGTGTTAGAGATGGTTACAAGATAAATGGAGTCTTCAGAGTAAAGCCAGAGGTTTTACTTAATGCTAGGAAGTGGAAGGATGCACAGAAAATCATCCGGGGAGCTCTGTGCATTTTGTTTTGTTTTTAATATAGAGAGTCCCAAGGGATACGGTGCATAGTTTCAAGTTAGAGATCAGACAAGACTTTAGGGCTCTCCGGAAAGAGATGGATATAAGGGCTAAAGTGGAAGGAGAATGAAATTTGAGATTTAAAACTATTATTTTAATGACCAGGGCTTGGAACCAAGAGGTCAATAATAATAATAGAAGAGAAATAGCAACTAGAAATCAATCAATGCAGAACTGTTGGTTTTGCATCATGACCACTAGGAGGAGCTCCAGCTTACTCCTCAGCTAGAGGTTAAGAGCACAGGTTCAAATTCTCAGTCTGCTTCCTAGATGGGGGATTTGGACCATCTGCTAGATAACAAAGTGGAGATCATGATAGTTGTTCAGAGAATAGTTTTTGAGGATTAAATGAGATACTACATGTAACATGTTTTTACCACTCTGCCCTGAAGACAGGCAGCCATCAGAGTCCCGGCTGGAGAGGATTCTCTTCCATCAGAAACGAAGCCGTGAGAACTGCTGGACCAGGGTGCCAGGGCCTCTGTGTTCAGCATAGAAAGGGAAGCCATCAACAGTTGCTGAGACGTCTGTGCTCTTTAGGGACTGTCTTTTTCTGTCCAGTGAAGCTATATGGCTTATGTGGCAGAAACAGGGTGAAGCTCCCTCAAGTCTAAGAAGTGTCCATTAGGAAGAAATCCAGAATTGGTGAGCCTTCTAGGCCTTCAAATGAGAGCTTCTCCTTCCTCGAAGGCATGTTTCACCCTTCCTTGTCTCTTCTCCCCAGTTGGATGGTGAGATGTTGGAATTGGGGTGTGGGGGCAGGGGATGGGCTGGGAGGTCTGGCTCGGAAGCCTGTCTTATTACACCCCCTTCTGTTTCCATTTCTAGAGCCTGTCTCTCAGCAGACTCTCTCACAGGATTTCTGTTTTGTTTTGTTTTTAATTGGGGCCTGGATACCCTCATTGTCATTTTATTACATTTCTCTTCTCTGAGCCTGGAGGACTTTCTCTGGAATAAACATAAGACCCGTTATTTTAGAAATAAAATGTGTTTTTCATTAAAAACCTTATTCTGACTCCTTCAGTCCCAGCAAAGCTTTTCCCTCCTGGCCTAATTAGGTTTCAAGTTATCAATAATACTAGTTCTGTACAAGGAAGCAGGACTCTGCCTGTGTCCTACTAAAAGCCCTCCTACCACTGATATGAAATGAAACTTCCCTTTGGGAAAGTGTAAGGGGAAAAACTGTTGCTTTTGAACTGTGGTATTGGAGAAGACTCTTGAGAGTCCCTTGGACTGCAAGGAGATCCAACCAGCCCATCCTAAAGGAAATCAGTCCTGCATAGTCATTGGAAGGACTGATGCTGAAGCTAAAACTCCAATACTTAGGCCACCTGATTCGAAGAACTGACTCATCGGAAGAGACCCTGATGCTGGGAAAGATTGAAGGTGGGAGGAGAAGAGGACGACAGAGGATGAGATGGCTGGATGGCATCACCAACTCGATGGACATCAGTTTGAGTAAGCTCTGGGAGTTGGTGAAGGATAGGGAACCCTGGCATGCTGCAGTCTATGGGGTCGCAAAGAGTCAAACACGACTGAGCGACCGAACTGAACTGAACTGAATTGACCAGGAAATAGAAAAGGAGGGTTTCAGAACTCCGAGAGAAAACCTCTCATTACCCTTGTAGGTTGCTGGGTCTACGTTCCCCCTCCCACACTCATCAAAACCATTCTCCTCCGCCCCATCCGGTGACCCTCCCCAATCCCATCAGCCAAGGGAGAGACATGTCCAGGACTGTGAAAATAGGAGACTGATAAGCCTACCCAAACGGGAAGCGTCTAGACTTTGTTCCAAAAGCAAACGTAGTGGAGTCCTCCACAAAGAAAAAGCCAAGTGGGTACATCTCAGAGCGAGCCAGTCTCCGTCACTCGCCTGAGCCGTGGGCAGTGATTGACATGAGCACCTACGCAACAGAGTCCCTCCCACTTCTGAGCAGCGGCCCCCAACCTCGGCTACAGGTGACCATCAGCTCGGGAGCTCTTACCTCTCATGCCAGGATTTAAATGGCTTGAGGTCCGGTTTTCAAGACTTTTTCAAACATCTAGAGGATTCAAATGTGCAGCCTGAGCTGAGAACCGCTGTTCTATGATCGTGTTGTCCCATAGAGTAGCCATCTGTGAGTACTTAAAGTTGGAGACCCGAACATCAAATCAAATTAAAAATCAGTTCCCAGGTTGCACCAGCCACATCCAGCGGCTGGAGGCCCATGGCTTTTCTAGGTGAGAGAGTACAGACCGACCAAGGCTCCATCATCGTGGATGGAGTTGTCCTGGAAGTAACAATGAGAGCTAAGAACAGTTCTAAGCACAGCAAATGTTATTTGGTTTTAATGTAGATTTATTTTAATTATCTTCCATTTTGTCCTTGCACAGCATCAGGAAAGAAGATTTTTAAGAGGTAAATTTGGTGTAAATTGATCCCGGTGTAGAACATGAATCACTCACCGCATGATGGCCTCAGGACATCGCCTATCAGGTGTGAATTTGGCCCAATATCTTCCAAGTTGTCATATTTACCCTCTTAACTTCAGTGTAAATTTACCCACTGAAAATGACCCTTCTCCTTCTATTCTGTTACCCTTTCTGATCTAGGGACCTACTCTAACTAGGCCAGTGATTCTGGTAGCTGCCAGAAGACAAGGTGAATGGCTTCTGCAGACCATGGACCTGGCCCCTAGGCTGGCCAGAGTGTCTGCCTTTGGAGGCACAAAAATCTACCCCACAAACAGAATCTCATGAGGGCATGCTATCTTCTGTTTTAATGTCCATGTTATAATTCATATTAGTATTTTATCATTTAGGGCTTTTTAATCCTAATATTGATGTTGCCCAGTCCATGTTTTGGTGGTGGTGATTTTGTTCCAATGGACTGATATGGCCACCACCATGGTAAAAATAGATAAATGCACTTGGTTTGATTTCCTCAGTCCTGCAAAAGACAGGACACCAGCAAGAGCAAATTTTTGATGGAGGCACGGTATCCACTTAGGCCCCCAGCCAAGGTCTCACTAAAAGCATGAATCAGAGCCTAAATACCAAGTTTAAGACTCCTTCTGCTAATGGTGTGAGTACCACCCTCCCTCTACCCCGTGGGTGAAAGAGTTGGTTCATGATGTCAACATGTGGTGAGGTCAGACACAGTTTTTCTTTTGATGGAGATAACTCAGAAGTCCTGAGGCTATCCAGAAAGAAATGACAGGGCCCACTCTGTGTTGAAATCTGGAAATCCAGCATCACTTTCGGGGAGGAGGTAACAGGCAGTTGCCAGCTCCTTTCCCTTTCCAACTGTTTTCTGTCCCCTTTTCCTTGATTGTTGCTGCCTCAAACTGAAAAATGGAAGATGTGAAAATGCCAGGGGCCCACTGGCATTTGCAGCAGGGCAGGGTGCTGTCTGAACCGTCTGTACACCTGGCTGTGTGTGGAGATGCTCCGTAGTAACTAATCTGTAGGGGTGGGCCTGGCACAGGCCAGAACCCTGTGAGGCTTTTGGCTTCGCTTATTTGGGGTTGATTATCATGTCAGCTGCCCAGGGGATAGGCGTGAAATACACACATTTGATCTGATATGGTTTTTAAGAAGTGGTCTGATGAGTTCACTTGTTTTAACAGCTTAATCGGATGGACCAGGTATCCAGGCATCGATCCTATGGCACTGCCTGGATCCATCTGAATGAAACCATTTAGTGCCCTGTATAAACACAGCTGAATTCAGAAAAGTGGGATGAAATCTTTCCTTGAAGCTCTTGAGTCATTGAAAATACAACCCCTCTAATGGGGTCTCCACTGAGGAGATGCTGTGTAGCAGCCTGGTTGCAACTCTACCCAACTCCCTGAATGGAATTCAACTTCTTTCCTAGTTTCATTCCTGGGGATCTCCTTTTTACATCACCCTGAGCTCCCCTAAAGGACATTTTGAGAGCGATAGATAAAGACTGGGGACCAAAGACACAGGCATAAGCTATCAAAAAAGTTTCTTTCCTGGAGGTGATGAAATCTGTGACCTCTCACTTGGGGATCAAAGACAGATTGATTCTTTTCTGAAGTAAAATTGAGCCAACAGGATTTATGCTAAACAGGGACTCTAAGAGATTCTTGACTGACCCTAATTGACTCACAGTACTTCTTAGCTTTATTCAAAGCCATGCTTCTTTGTACTTGGACAAAGGGGACGGTTAAGGTTTGGGGGTTCTTCCCTTGGTCATGCTCTGTGGTGATGTCTGATTCTGCACCTCAAAGCTCATCATCTTGGCCATCACTCCATCACAAGGCCAGCTGATTCTGGTCCTCACGTGACTTGGGTTTAGCAGAGTTGTTTTTTTCTTTTGTGCACGATTTATTTTTTATTAATTAATTTTAATTGCAGTGTATTTGCTTTACAAAGCTTCTACTACAGAGCAAAATGAGTTAGGCATAAGTATAAATAGATCCCTTTGGGGGGGATTTCCTTTGCATTTAGGTCACGCAGAGCATTCCTGTGCTCTTCATTATGCTGCCATCCATTGTCTATTTTAGACATAGTATCAATAGTGTATATGTGTCAATTCCAATCTCCCAACTGGCCCCACCCTACCCTTTTCCCACTGGTATCCACACATTTGTTCTCTACATCCGTTTCTCTATTTCTGCTTTGCAAACAAGGTCATCTGTACTGTTTTTCTAGATGCCATATAGATGTGTTAATATGCAATATTTGTTTTTCTCTTTCTAGCAGGGTATTTCTAATGACTCTTCTACCTGCCCCTCGATTTTCTCATCTGTAAGTGAGATGGTTGAATCTGGTCATCTCTAAGCTCTCTCCTAACATTTGCCTTGTTAGAGTTTAAGAATATCCTCGGCTGGTATTTGCATAGCATATTAAACATCTTGTACAGAAATTGTGTCTATCATCTGCATTGCTCCTTCTCAGTTGTCCTAGGGAAAACATACCCTTTATTTTCTTCAGACGTGTTACCCATTTAGATCAGATACCCAAGGTCCATCAGTCTAAGTAGGTGGATGTGTTAACACAGCTGCCCCTAACACACTGACCACTGGACTCTCAGCCAAGTCCAGATTCCTTCCACAGGTGGATGCCTTGCCTACAGGAGAGTTAACACCACCTGTCAGCACCCAATGTGGCAAAGACTGGCATGAGGCAGTGAGTTTGAACCATCTTGTGTTGAAAGGCAGAACTTTTTCTTTCTTATAGTTCAGCTTGTATCAAGACCTTCAAATGCAGCCAAGGCATTAAAAAAGAGAGAGGGAAAATAAAAAAAAACCTTGGAAGGTTTTTGTACTTTATGCAAAAAAAAAAAGATTTTTTTTCCACCATCACCAAAATCTCCTCCAAACACACAGACCCTACAGTATCCCTATTAAATTATATAGAGCGAGTCCAGCCCTTGACTGTCAGCGGGGCCCATCAGTCCTAATTTATCGCCCCAGGAAACACAGTACAATTATGGTAATAAATAATAATAGGATTCAGTACATGACAACATGAATGATGGAGGCTCTCAGAATTCATTTACGTTGCTTTGTGTTGCAATCATCATGCCTCTAATGTAATGCCAAGCAAATGAGCCCCTTTGAATATTGTGCAATCTATTGCAAGTCAACTGGCACAAAACTCACTCAATAAATCATGTTCAAACACATGCCTGTAATGACAGGTAAATCAACAATGAAGTAATTGCATTTAATGTATTGAAATACTGGACAAAAAAACAGTGACCTCAAAGTGACTTTTTGTAAAAGGTATGATATAGTTGCAACAGGGAGTGAGTTCCATCCTAAGAGGTGCTTCTTGCTTACATGCACACATAGGACCCGGGACCCTCCTCCCTGCACAGGCCTTGATTTATCGCGTTCTTCCTACAGCTGTCACGTGACCAGGCTGTCGGAAGCCTCAAAGGGGGCCTTCACCAGGTTGAACACCACAGTCTGGTCAGGGTGGGGATCAGCCTCCAGCCCAGGAGCCCCTTCTCTGCCTGGCCTGTCCCCAAGCTCCGATTTGGGGAGTTAATGCAGACAGCAACCTGATGGGAAGGAAAGAGCCCTGGGCAGGAGTCAGGAGGGCCCATCTCAGCCCTAGTCCTGGTATTAAAAAAACCAGCGTTCAACTCTCACCAAGTCCCTTCACCTCTCAGTCCTTCATCTGTAAAACAAAGGGCTTGGACTGTCATCTCTGAAATTCACTGCAATTCTTAATATTTTACCAAGTTCTGATTCTAATTAGAGGACTTGATTTTCAAGCAGGCAGAAAAAGTCCCCCGCCCCCACACCGGCTCCTGAGTGTTGGAGGCCCTGGTTTGAACCAGCCTGCATCTCTTCATCATTTCTGTGGCTTAGGCCAAGTGTATGTGCTTCTAATTTCTGTGAAACTTGGGCCTGCCCCTTTCTGGGCAAGCAGACAAGTCTGAAAATAGGGCCCCAGGGGCCATGTGGATGGATAACAGACAACATTGAAATGACAGGCTTCCCCACATCCCCTGCTGCAGTGGGCCCATCTCCCCTCGTCCCAGCAACCACGTCAAGAAGAGATGAAGCAGAGCCTCGGCAAAGCCAGAGGCCACTCCAGGGACTGTTCCTGCTCTTGGGAAACACTCCTTCTCCTCTGAAAGGCTGCAGAGCCTCCTCCACTGACAAACATCTCTCTTTCTCCTTAACTCTGAGCCCGTGACTGTTTGTCAGCGTAGATCTCAGGACCCTACCGTCTTGGAGACATAGGGAAGTGGCAAAATGTCAAGGAAATGGCAGGAAATGTGGAGTGAGAAGGCCTGGCATGTAGTGTATCAGGCCTGTGACCAGGTCCAAGTCCTCAGCTCTCCAGCTCTGTGGGCTGCATCTGTGAAATGCTCATATGTGGTGTGCCCACAATGGGGTTGTGGGGAGAACCGTGTAACACACTCATGAAAAACCTTCGTTAGTTGTACACCAAGAAACTGGAGTTTCAGTTTTAACGATTCTTTGGGAGAACAGAACACTCGGAGATGAGGGGACTGCGTTTTGCTCTCAGACAACGCTTCTCACCACCAGACATCATCTTGTTGATGGATCTCTGGATTGTTATTGTCCGACTCTCCTCGGGAGGGTGTCGACTAAAGGAAGAGGGGCTTTCAGGATCTGATTCTCATCACTCGTCTGTTCCCAGCACGGAGAACAAGGTGAGCAAGTATTTATTAAATGAATGAGTGAGGGACTCCTTTTCTTTCTTAGCAGTGATCTTGAAGGCGATTTTAGAAATGATATTTGGTACCCTCCCTCAAATCCATAAACACAGCTTCTCCTCTTATATATGTGGTATATGATGCTTATGATGGTAAAGATAAACCACATGATCCTACTATGTAGCACAGAGAACTATATTCAGATTCCTGTGATAAACCAGAATGGAGAAGAATATATAAAAAAAAAGATGTATACATATGTAAAATGGAATCACTTTGCTGTACAGCAGAAATTAATGCAACATTATAAATCAACTGTACTTAAATAAAAAAAATACTGAAGAACATAAATACAGCATCCTGCTTCATTTACCTTTCCTGCTGAAATGAGGCTGTCTGGCTGGAGGTGGCTTCTTAAGCATCCTACAACAAGGATGGCAGTTGGGAAGACTTTGAAGCCCACTGAGATGCCTTCTGGGGCCAAGGTTGGACCACAGTTTCCTGGGCAACAACAATCCAGAGAAAGATGGCCTGCTTCAAAACAGGAAGTGATCTGGGAAGCTGGGAAAAGCCACAAGCATTTCTGCATTGGAAGAGTGGGGTGTTATGGTGAATCCAACCACCAGAAGCCCTTGAGCTAACAAGTTTCCATCCTCAGGGTCTCTCATTCTCAGGCCCTGTCCCCCTCTCCTGAAAGCCATCTGTCACAGAACCACAAAATTGTCCTCAGCTTTCGCTTACCTTCCCCTTCTTTTGAACAAGATTTATTTACGTCTTCGTTGCTCCACGGGCTCTCTCTAGTTGCAGCAAGCAGGGGGTCCTCTCCAGGTGCAGGGCACAGGCTTTTCACTGCAGTGTCTTCCCTTGGTGTGACACGTGGGCTTTAGGGCTTGCAGGCTTCAGTAGTTGTGCCTTGTGGGCTCAGGACTTGTGGCTCCCAGGCTCTAGGGCACAGGTGTAGCTGCTCTGCAACTTGTAGGATCTTCCTGGACCAGGGATCAAACTGTGTCTCCTGCATTGGCAGGTTCATCACCCCCGAGCCACCAGGGAAGTCCCTCTGCCCCTTCCTTCTTAAAGGGGGACCTTGCTCTCTCAAGAGCTCATCCATGGTACACCTGGAAAAACCAGGCAGCCAGCAGCAGGCCCAACAAAAGACCCATTAACCAGGACGGGTGGGAGGGAAGGCAAAACAGGGGGCTTAGAAGGACACAGAAAGAAGCAGAATAACTATAATTTGAGAAAATTGTTACCAGTTGTGAGATGTTAAAAGCCTTCCCCAAAGAAGGGAACCTGGAGAACGGAGAGATTCGGCTTCTCCCTCCCACCTGATGATTAATGGGCTAGAAGTTTGGATCCCTGATGCTAAATACCTACTGTGTTGATCTTGGGGTTTCTCAACACTGGGCTGGATTCAGATTGCTCCTGGAAGCAGGACAGGTATTTGGCCACAACTGGAGAGCAACAGCTCAAAGACTCCATCCCCTACCCCTGGGATTCCAAGGTCCCTTCAGAAAAAAACAAAAGCCAGTGGCAAGGTGAGCCCGAGGTTGAAGAAGAGCCAGCTCCCTGTGTCTTCCGAAAGTTATGGACAAAGAAGTGCCTTTCACTGAGCACATGGTCTTCCCTGGTGGCTCAGAGTGTAAAGAATCAGGCTGCGATGCAGGAGACCTGGGTTCAGTCCCTGGGTTAGGAAGATCCCCCGGAGATAGAAAAGGCTACACACTCCAGTATTCTTGCTGGGAGAATCCTCATGAACAGAGGAGCCTGATGGGCTCCAGTCCACGGGGTCGCAAAGAGTTAGACACAATTGAGAGACTAACACTCACTGAGCACGTTGCTAAAGTTTCTTTCTGGAAGGTAATGGATCTTAGTTTGACCCATCAGTGTGAATGGTTTATAAATACCCACCGAACAACATTCAAAAGATCACCCATCTCCCCGGTTCAGCTTCCCCAGTGTGTGTTTTCTCCACCCTATTTCCACTCTCAGTTCTTGCCCCAGCCCTCTTCCCATTTCCACCCCAGGATGTCAGGGAAAGAGACGAAGCCCTGCCTCTCAGTGTCTCATGAAACCCTTCCTGAGAGCCAATGAGCTTGCAGCCCTGACTCTGAAATGGCTTTGTCATTTGACTGATGACTGGGGGCCAGCAACCACCACCCCTCCCATGGAATCCCCAAAGTCCATACACATCACATAGGTGGGGGTGGGAGGGCAGAGAGTGATAAAGGCACTCCAGAGAGCCTTGGATGACACCAAGGGCAAAGTCAGAGGACCAAAGCCAGCCTTGCCTGTGAACCACATTCATCCCTGAGAGGAAGGACTTTCCTCCAACTCGCAGGGGATGAGCAGGCAGATACAGAATCAGAGGGGAGCATTTTCATCCAGAACTTTCTATATGTTTCTAGACAAAGTGGGAGGCTTATAAGAGGACCCTCTTCCTGAAGAGCACTGTATCAAACACGCAGATTGGGAGGAAGGAAGGGAGCTGTCCGAAGTTCTCCCTGCGTGGCCACTTCACCACCACTGGCTCTTGGTGAGGAGATATCAGGCTCAGTGATGCTCTAGAAGCCCTAAGACCTTGGTCAAGGGTTCCAAGGCAGCTCAGAGTGATGCCTGTGAGCCTCAAGGGGAGTTTGCCAGAGCCAGGGACATTCAGTTCTTTTGTTGTCTGTAACGCCCATTTCGACCCTACTTGCCATTGTCGATCATACCTCTCTCTGGAAATGCACAGAGATTCTTTCTCTATCTGTCAATCACTCTCAAGAATTCCATCCCGAGTATCACATGAGGACCAAGCATGTCGATCGGGAATTAAGAATGGAGTCAACTAGAGCAATGAAGTGAAACTCTGACTTGGACTTTGGTTCTGAATTCCAAGTGCCTTTGTTTTCCCAGAAGTGACAGCACTTAGGGGAATTTTTTTTTAAATAATTATATCTTTATTTTCACCTGAATCTCTGAATTTGGGGGTTCTGTGTTATCAGTGATGAAGCAGCCTCATCCTTGAGATATCTTCAGCTTAGAACAATTTTTTAAAAACAAAACTTTTTAAGGACTTGAGAGCTTGAAATTAACCTCCTGAGTGGGAGACTGGGCAGATCTCTTTCTTAGTGTTTTCCCAGGCAGAAGATCTCCATGATCTAAACGCAGAAACACTGGAGAAGCCCAGGAAAGCAGACCACCATGTGAAGGGCTGAGCCCACATCATCGGTTTACAGTTTACAGATGAAGCAATCGGGGTCTAGAGAAATTAGCATTTGACTTGTTGTTGTTGCTTAGTTGCTAAATTATTTTGTGACCCCATGGACTATAGCCCACCAGGCTCCTTGGTCCAGGTGATTTTTCAGGCAAGAACACTGGAGTGGGTTGCTATTTCCCTTTTCAAGGGGTCTTCCGAGCCCAGGAATCGAACCTAAGTCTCTTGCATTGGCAGGTGGATTCTTCACCACTGGGCCACCTGAGAAGCCCAGCCCTCAGACAACCTGTAAAAATGCCCCGGAGGGAGAGATGTCACCAGGCTTTATATGAAGCTCCACTGAGATCACCCAAATCCCAGGTACTTTTCATTATGCTTCGTCCACGATTATTAACCTTTCCTTCTCCCCTCAACCCCACCCCCGCCTAGGGCTCCCTCTGCTGCAGGCCAACAGCTTGGCGAAGCTTCTGGGTCACCCTCCAGCCAAAGCTCTGCACTCTTTTGAAAACCACGCACATATGTTCTGCCTCTTATTTCCTGAGTGGTCCTCACACCTGGAGTGATCAGAGTCCAAAGAAGCCAGGCCAGGAAATTGAGTTCTTCTCGACTCCAGGCTGGGTCATTTGGATATTAGAGGACGAATGTGCTTTGTGACTATCCCTCTGCAGGAGACCAGGATCCTGCCAAGGGGTTCACGAGACCCTAGAGCTGGCAAAGGTGGGGGAGAGGAGCATCCCACACCCTTCAGGCAAAGAGCTGGACAAGCTGTGACTTCATCTCAAATGTTTCCTCGCCTCCCACCAAGCAGAAGAAGATGAAAAATCACTCTCCCTCCTACCTATGTGCACACAAAAGGAAAAACAAGCTTTTTAAGAAAAAGGAAACACTGGGAGCATTTTTGAAGGTAAAAGGCTGTTTATTGCTGCCAAAGTGCTGACTTTTTTTTTTTTTTAACTCCTGCCTCTGGCAACTGTATGAGAATCAGAGACTTTAGCGGAGAAGAAATGCTTTCACTTGTCATCATATAAAACCTCTGTGTTCCACAGAGGAAATGGGAAAATTTCACCCTTAACTGGATTTGTGGATTCTTACTGGGAATGATGGGGTGGAGGGCGAGGGGAGGGTGGAATTTCAAGATGCCCTGCAAACTGAAAAAGGCGGTGACCTCACTCTGCCGGGGGAGGGGTGGTCAGTGCTCCAAATGGACAGGAGTCAAAGGTGGTGAGGGATGAGTCACAAGGGGACAACCAGAGTCCCAGAGTCGCACACCGGGGCCAAGAAGGCACCACTCCATCCGGTGTCACCAGAGGCTTGCGCTGAGACTTGATTGAAACCACCAGAGCATCAGGGATTTTTTTTTTTTTTTCCCTCTCTCCTGGAACATATCCCATGGCCCATTTAACTATGACTTGGGGGATCAATTTGGCCGTTACTGAGCTTAGTGCATTCTATATGCAATCATTGTGCTAAGCACACTATTCATTTTCTCCTCTTTACCTTTCCTGCAACTGATTTTTTTATGATCCATCTCTGGCCTGCCTTACTGGCTTTACCCCCACCGACAGGGACAGTAAAAATGGCAAAGAGGAAAGGTCCAGTCCAACCACACATTCTCACCAGGCTGGAGATACCCATTCTGACCCTTGAGGTGATATTTCTCTGACTTTTCTCAAATTCTCTTTGCTCCATGTATCTCCCATGTTGATCTGAAAGCCCAAACAGTGACCACCGCTATACCTCCTTCACATCCCTGCATTGAATTCTCATAGATTTCAGAGTGCTGAGGTCAAGATCCAGAGAACTCGAAACCAGAGGAAATTGGGTTGCTAGGATGTGGGATTGTTTATTATGCTCTCAGCCTTAATTAGGTGTAAGTAACATCTTGTCAGTGTCCTGCCACATATGCTAAAGCTGCTGGGGCAATTTTACTGGTTCTGACAGCTTAAATCAGAAACAAGAGAATCAACATGTCAGTGATGGGGCCGGACATGATGGATATATTAAGAGGAGTCTGGAAAACTCTGGACTTCATTACACCGACCCCACTTCTCCAAAGTTTCTGTCAAAAGAATCTCAGCCTCTTTGGAAAAGTCCCTCTGGGATCGGGTTACACCCAATTATAGGGCCTCCTGCAGCCACCTGGACACAGGAGGATTTCCGCCAGGGCTTCATCACAGGAGTGATGGAGGAAAGATGAGAACAGAGAAACCGCCGATTTGGGTATAATCTCTACAAATAGATCTATCGAGATTTAAAAGGTGCAATAACCTGACATTTTTGGTAAGTTAAAAACTGCTTAAAAATGGGTTTGCAAGGTTGTTTCCTTTTCCATCTCGGCCCCAGGCTATTTTCAAAATGAAAAGAACAGGATCAAGTTCTGAAGACTGAGCGGGGAGTTAAAGGCAATCATACAGTTTTCAAGACGACGCAGAGGAAAGGGATGATCTTCTGAAAGTGTTAGAGGCGCCTTTGACTTTATATGGCAAGTTTCTCGGAGGGAAAAAAACAAGGACAAGGAAAAAGGAACTTCTGCTCGGAAATCGCACATTAGCTGGTTGGGCTGAACGTGGGTCTTCCTTGCCCAGTTTCAAAGGGGCTGCTTTCCTGGTGGGGGAGGGGATGGTGATGGGGGGCATTTGCAGCCAAGACCCCAAGTATTGACATCAGGAACTGCCGCTGGCCTATCACTGTAAGTGGAGGAGCGTGCTTGCTGTCTCAGCCCAGGAGGGAGGGAGTACAGGAGTAAGGGGCAAACCGGGCCCTGATGGCATGGGACCCCAGTTTTGAACAAGTTAACACTCTACGTGGGGCTCAGATCTAAAAATACACACAGTCTCAAGAGCGCCTTTACAAATAGAAACCTTTTTTCCTCTCTGCCTTTTAAGAGGAAGACCTGTCCATCAGTCATGAGGGTTACACTGCTGAACTGCAAGATTTTAAACCTCAGATGTGCTGTAAAAAGACTCGTGTCTACATAGGGCAGTGAGTGGAAGCCTCCCAGTGGGAAGAATCTCCAGGGATTTCAGTGGATAAGAACTTCTAGCTCTTCTAGCGTCTCCCTCTGGGTCTGTCTACCTAGTGGTTTGGGCTGATGGTCTACATGCATTTTTTTTGACAGCAGTCCAAGGCTTGTGGGATCTTAGTTCCCCTACCAGGGATTGAACCCGAGCCCTTGGCAATGGGAGGGCGGAGTCCTAACCACTGCATGGCCAGGGGCTTCCAAACATGCATTTTTTGTGATCTTAGGCAAAGATGCTGTGGCTTGGAGAGGTTGGCATCGCTTCCAGAGTTTAAGCAGATGTTGCCTGAGTTTTGAAGCTGTGAATAAACTTCAGTGAAATGTCTTGGAAGCAAAGGTGAGGAGGAAAGGATCCTTGTATGTTATTTAGTGTGAAAATAGTCATGTGTTTAGATTATTTTTTTGCAAGAAAAAAAAGGTCCCTCCAGTTGAAAAGCAATGGGTCATTGTTCTTTTTGCTTTTCTCAGTGTGTTAATGCTAATTGTTTTCCCCTCTGTCTCAGACAGAATTGGACTGAAAATCTCTTTCCCAAACCAATTTGGAGGCCATGAATCAAAAGCCCTGGTGACACAACTGCTCTTTTATCAACCCAGCAGGTGTGTAACAGTCTTTCTCTAAATGGCCTTCCCTCCTGTGCCTCTTATAATCCCAGTGAAAGAAGTTGGAGATATATGAGCACACAGAGGGTTTCCATCCTGACCCTCTCTTCCAAGTTTTCCCTTTAAAGAAAACACAGGGCTCCCACGACCAGGTGGGCACACATTTTAGGTTCTCTGCTATGACTGCTACAGAAAGATTATGTTTTAAACATTCACCAGGGTTCTCTGTTGTTTTCCCCATCACTTGGACAAAGCATAATCATTTCACTCAAGGCAGCACTATTTTTGGTTGTCTAGCTCAAGAAAAGAGCCATTGAGCTCATCATTGATGTCATGACCCATGCCAGATCCTGGGGAATGTGAAAGAAGTGTGACAGGTAACGTTAATGGAACATTTCGTTGTCCCCAGCACTGTTCTAAGTGTCTTACATAAAATAACTCACTTGATTTGTAGATCAAGAGGGAAGTGCCTGGAGGCCACACAACTGGTCAGTGGATGGGAGGATTCATGCCCAGGCAGTGTGGCTCTAGTCCCTGCTCTCAGTCATAACACTACCCTGCCTACCACCAGCAAGACACAGTCCCTGCCCCCAAGGAAACCATAGTCTCTTGGTTGGAGGCTATAGGTAGGTAGATTTAGTCGCTCAGTCATGTTTGACTCTTTGTGACCCCATGGACCATAGCTTGTCAGGCTCCTCTGTCCATGGGATTTCCCAGGAAAGAATACAGAAGTGGGTTGCCATTTCCTTCTTCACGGAAACTTCCTGGTCCAGGGATTGAACCTGGTCTCACGTTGCAGGCAGATCCTTTACCGTCTGAGCCACCAGGGAAGCCCACATACTCATGAAAGGTACCTCTTTGTCCATAACAGTCTGAAGACCCAGGCAGCTAGCTCCTCTTCCTCAACCCTGGGCTTTGCCTTGCCACTGGCTCTTTTTCTGATACTCATGGAATCCCAGGGGGTACAGAGATTGTTGAATCTTCATCTCAAACAGATTTGGTCTGTGTTGGTTAATGTATGAAACACAAAACCTGCTGCAACACCTGCAGCCTCTAAAGCTACCATCAGCTTTTCCCTGCTTAGAAGCTGTTATAGTTTGGATTCTGTGAACAGCCACCCTGGCCACAAACAACAGGACTAGAAAGGACACCTGTATTGATTTTCTAGGGCTGCAATAACAAAGTACCGCTCACAGGGTGGCTTAGCATGAGAGAAACAGGGACTTCCTGGTGACTCGGTGGTAAAGAATCCGCCTGCCCATTGCAGGAGACATGGGCTCGATCCCTGACCAAGGAAGATCCCACATACCATGGAGCAACGAAACCAGTGCTCCACAGCTATTGAGCCGGTGCTTTAGAGCCCAGAAGGCACAACTACTGAGCCTACATGCCCCAACTACTGTAGCCCGTGCACCTAGAACAAGTGTCCACAACAAAAGAAGCCACTGCAAAAAGCCCCAGGGGCTTCCCAGGCAGCACTCTTGGTAAAGAACCTGAATGCCAGTGCAGGAGAAACACAGGTTTGATCCCTGGGTCCAGACGATCCTTTGGAGGAGGGCATGGCAACCCATTCCAGTATTTTTACATGGAGAATCCCTGTGGACAGAAGAGCCTGGCGGACTATAGTCCATGGGGTCTCAAGGAGTCAGACATGACTGAAGAAAACTTAGCATGCAGGCAGGCACACACACATGCACTGCAAGGACGAGTAGCCCCATCATCACTGCAACTGCAGAAACCCCATGTGCAGCAACAATGACCCAGCGAAGCCAAAAATAAATAAATAAAATGTTAAAAAAAAAAACAAGAAAAGCAGTCTCACAATTATGGAGGCTAGAAGTCCAAAATCCAGGTGTGGGCAGGGCCATGTTTCCTCTGAAAACTGTAGAAGGAGCTTTCTTTGGCACTTCCAACTGCTGGTGGCCCCAGACACTCCTTGGCTATGGAAGCAGAATTGTAATGACTGCCTGCGTCTTCCATGGCATTCTGCATTCTGCTAGCCACCTTCCCTCCAGGCATGCCTCTCTGTCCAAATTTATTCAGACTGAATGAAGACTGACCTGAGCAACCTCATTTCCACTTGATTACTCCATAAAGACTATTTCCAAATAAGGTCACATAAAAGAGATCAGTCCTGGGTGTTCATTGGAAGGACTGATGTTGAAGCTGAAACTCCAATACTTGGGCCACCTGATGCAAAGAGCTGACTCATTTGAAAAGACCCTGATGCTGGGAAGGATTGAGGGCAGGAGGAGAAGGGGACGACAGAGGATGAGATGGCTGGATGGCATCACCGACTCAATGGACATGAGTTTGGGTGAACTCTGGGAGTTGGTGATGGACAGGGAGGCCTGGCGTGCTGTGGTTCATGGGGTCGCAAAGAGTCAGACACGACTGAGCGACTGAACTGAACTGAACTGACTGAAATACTAGGAGTTAAGACATTAACCTGTCTATTTTGGCAAAACACAACTCAATCCATAAGCATACCCTAGCCAGTGAAAACCAGAAAACTGCACAGCCCAGCAAGTGGTCTGATTCACAACTCTACCCAAGAAGAGTTACTGGTGGGTAACTGATTGTCCCAGTTAGAGTCTGTCTTGGGAGTTTGGGATTCTAGCGGGATGGAAGGTAAGAGACCAGTCAGTGAGTGTGGCAGGTCGTGACCCCTGCTTTTGACAGCCTTTGAAGATGGGCCCAGGCCCAAAATGTTTCTGGAGCCTGAAGGGGAGAGTCAAGGGCCGGTTACACACTGGCTCCTGAGACCCCCTTCCCGGGCTTGCTTGGTTATTTTACTAATGGTATCAATTAGACTAGCTAGCCAACTATTAATTTGTCTTCGAATTAATCATGCAAGCTGATCAAACTTCTGCCCAACCAGTTCTAACACTTTTCATCTTATCAAAATAAGTTTAATTTTTAATTCACATGCTGTGGAAAATGATGCCAAGCTCATCTTACCTACCATGGCCACTAATCATTCCTGCATCACCTTATCACATATGTAAATATTTTCCACATGTACGTGTATCCTGTATATGAGTTACAATGCATGGGCAAACATGTATTACATATATATTTTTATATAAGCACACATATATATATATACTAATATAAATGTGTATATATTCTGAGGCTTCCCTTGTGGCTCAGCTGGTAAAGAATCCTCCTGCAATGCGGAAGACCTGGGTTCCATCCCTGGGTTGGGAAGATCCCCTGGAGAATGGAAAGGCTACCCACCCCAGTATTCTGGACTGGAGAATTCCATGGACTACAGTCCATGGAGTCACAAAGAGTCAGACATGACTGAGCAACTTTCACACACACACACACACACACACACATTTTCTGCTTCATTCCAGATAGGATTTGCAGTGATTGCATTTATGAATATAGAACCATGCAAGATTCATGAGAAATTTGTGGTATGTTCCTTTGATATTATAAAGAATAGTGCTGGGACTTCCCCGGTGCTCCAGTGGTTAAGAATCTGCCTTGCAATGAGGAGGACACTGGTTTAATCCCTGGTGAGGGAATGAAGACTAAGCCCACTCACGCCACAACTAGAGAATCCAAACACTGCAAAAAAAAAGATCCCGTGTGCTGCAACTGAGACCAGGTGCAGCCAAATAAATAAATAATTTCTAAAAGAATAGTGTTGATGAGAGCAATAGTTTTCAGTCAGCACTGAACATGTGCTAGACACTTCGGTATGGACGTTACAGGCATTAAATAATTGAGTCTTTGCAATAATCTGGGCGGATAGGAATTACTATGCCCCTTTTACTCAGAGAGTTCAAATAACTTGTCCAACGTGGCCCAGGGAGTATGTGAAAGATATGACATTGGCACCCACGTGTCTGGTTGACCAGTGTGGTCTCATAGAAGGCTAATTTGCTACAGCAGTTTCGTATATTCACGAGAACACTGTTGGTGGGGTTCCGTGGCTCAGTTGTTGGCAAAACTGGAAATGGAAACCCAGTCGTCTATATACTTCCAAAGCTATTGCTTGTCAACGTCAACTCTGGTCTTGCTGGGCTCTGTCCAAATGAAGTTTCTTCACGTGTTTTCCACGTGGGTAACTTTCCTCCTCTGCTTCCTGCACTGAAACAGAATTTTTCCTGTTTTTAGATGGTGTTTGGTCATTTCCATTAAAACCGGAGGGAGAGAGCGCTCGACTCCTGTGCAAGGCTCACTGTCATTCCAGAAGGCTGGACCGAGATTCTTAAGAGAATTGAAACAAAAATTGTTACAGTTCATAAGGAGTTCACCAGGGGCTCACCTGGACACATAGCTAATCAGAACGGACATGCTCCAAGCATTCAAGCTAATCACAGGTTTCCTGGGCTCTCTTTGTATTGCCATCTCCAGCTCCAATACAGGATTCAGCTTCAAGTGTGTGCCCGGTTGATATTTTTGACTGACAAAAGCAATTAAAAACATAATATAAGTTCCCTGCAAACCTTGTTATTATTGTGAAGGTGTTTCACATATATATGGCAGTCTTAACAATCCTTTTGATTAGTCATTCATGTAACTATTTGAATAAACATTTCAAATCAAGTCAAAATAATCACAGAGGATAATAGCACTTATGGCGTTGCTTAGAGAAATTGTGATCATGGTGTGTCTTTCTTCCTTTTATTTTTTTGAACTGAATAAAGAAATGACTTGATGCTTTTCCTCTTGATAATGATGGTCTCTCCTTGCCTATAATGAGAAGGTTGAATACAACACCTTCAATATATGTGGATTCAAAAAGAGAAGGTCAAATTTGTGCAACAGAATTGAAAAGCAACAATTTGCTAGGATCTCTCATTAGCTAACATCAAACCCAGAAAGTGCGAGTGAAAGCAGAGTGGAAATAAAAATGTTTTGGCACTATCTATTGGGTTGCCACCTATTGTAATTTTAAAAATCATAAGTTTGGAATTATTTGGGATTGAACTACGGGTTCACTGATCATAGTGCGACTGTAAACATTATTTATTCACCCAGCATTTACTAATATTTACTCTGTGTTATCACTGCAGATGGTGATTGCAGCCATGAAATTAAAAGACGCTACTCCTTGGAAGGAAAGTTATGACCAACCTAGATAGCATATTGAGAATCAGAGACATTAGTTTGCCAACAAAGGTCCATCTAGTCAAGGCTTTGGTTTTCCAGTGGTCATGTATGGATGTGAGAGTTGGACTGTGAAGAAAGCTAAGCCCTGAATAATTGATGCTTTTGAACTGTGGTGTTGGAGAAGACTCGAGAGTCCCTTGGACTGCAAGGAGATCAAACCAGTCCATCCTAAAGGAGATCAGTCCTGGGTGTTCTTTGGAAGGACTGATGCTGAAACTGAAACTCCAATACTTTGGCCACCTCATGTGAAGAGCTGAGTCATTGGAAAAGACCCTGATGCTGGGAGGGATTGGGGGCAGGAGGAGAAGGGGACGACAGAGGATGAGATGGCTGGATGGCATCACCTACTCGATGGACGTGAGTTTGGGTAAACTCCGGGAGTTGGTGATGGACAGGGAAGCCTGGCGTGCTGCGATTCATGGGGTCGCAAAGAGTCAGACACGACTGAGCGACTGAACTGAACTGAACTGATTCTGTGTTATGTCCTGAGATATAAGTGTTTGTGTGTGTTCATTTGGTGGTACATAAATAAATAAAATGTGTAACTGGCCATGTGTTTTGATAGGAAGCAAACAAGCAGAAAATACAGAAGACACGGTAGGGGTTAACAGCTACCGAACTTGAACTGGGGTGGAGGTGGTCAGGAAGATTTCCTGGAAGATGATGTTTGGACAGCATCCTTGAAGACCCAGTAGAGGTTATCAAGGTGGTGTGGGGAGAAAAGTAGGCAGGAATCAAGCAAACTGGAGATGACATGAGAGGTCATAGAGACCTGGAAGGCCTGACATAGTCACAAAGCCATAGGGAGACCTCTATGGTGGGAACACAGGGGAGAAGTGGTGGTATCATGATGAGAGATGGTTCTGGGCAGGCGGGCATAGCCTAGATTAGGAGCGCATGTGTGTGTGCTCAGCCGCTAAGTTGTGTCCAGCTGTTTTGCGACCCCATGGACTGTAGCTCACCAAACTCCTCTGTCCATGAGATTTTCCAGACAAGAATACTGGAGAGGGTTACCATTCCCTTCTCCAAAGACTCTTCCCAGCCCAGGGATTGAACTTGTGTCTCCTGCATTGGCCAGCAGATTATTACCACTGAGCCACCTTGGAAGCCGATTAGACCAGGAAAGTCCTTGCCTAACATCCTGAAGACCTGAACACCTCTGTCTAAACAGAGGGGTGGCCAAGGAGAGCCATTTACCAGCAACTTAATTGCAGTAGAATCATAATGGATGTCAGTTAATATTTGCACTAAATTCTGCTGAAAGGGGAAAAAAGAAAAACCAAAACTGTCTTTTTGTCAAGTAGGCTAGGCAGTTAACCAAAGCTTTTTCATGCTTTTTCTGAACAGCAGAGGGCACTAAATAGCATGAGGTGTAAAAGGATGAGCCAAAGGAAGAAGGAAATAGTATTCTGCGTTTGTACTCTGTAGCTTTGAAAAAGAAGTCATATCACTTAGTTTAATTCTGAACATTTCGACGCAACAAGGCACACACAAAATATGAAACAGAAAATGCTTTAGAATCTGACATAATTAAATATGCCACCATTTGCTTGCTCTGAGTCATCCATTGTATTCCCCATAGTAAGAATCACTGTAAAAGATGAGAAATTCTCAAGGCATTTTCATGACCCAGTGATTTTCACAGGCCCCCACCCTCAGTCCCATCCAGAAATTCTACCGTGGGTCTGTTTTACCATCCAGGAAAAAAAGAAGACAGCTTCCTGTTCTGAAATTTAGAAGGAAGGTACATTTGATAAGAAAGAAAATTGCATCATAGTTTTATAGGTTGTTCTATTAAATTTCTCAGGGGGAAAAAAATTGCTCTGAGAAGGGCTGTGATTCAGTTCAGCTATTTTCCTGATACACTTCAGGGTGTAGTTCATGTAATAACACTCCATTTCCATAGCAGGCCTTTTGTTCAAGGACCTCCAAGCACTTTTAAATGCATCATCTCCTCCACCCTCTCAGCATCCCCCATGAAGTGGGTAGCAGGCAGCAGAAGGGCTCGGCTCTCTTTTGCAGATGAACCACCCAAGGGCCCCAGCTCAGGGCTCCATCCACTGGCCTCCACAGCCTCTCATTCAACGTCACAGTTGGCCCAGCTTTGTGCTTCTTCGCTTTCAAAGCTGTGTCTCCCCCAGATAAACTTACATATATTAAATCCTCAGGGATCCTGACGCTTCCCAGGGAGGAATGGCCGTGCAAATTGGAGATGCAGAAGAGTCAGTTTCCATTCATTCATACAGATGTATTGATCACTTGGTAAATACCAGAAACAGTTTTAGGCACGGGGCAGGGAACAAAACAGAAACAAACGAACAAAATATCCAGGCCTTTCTGGAGCTAAGGCACTCCTGGGGAAATTGACAATATACACAGAAAGAGAGTGAATTATACGCTATGCCAGGAGGTGATAAACCAGGGGGAAAAATTAGAACAAAGTAAGGACGAGTTGAAAGGAGGGTGATTTTTAGGGATTGCGGTCCTCATCGAGAGGGTGACTCTGGAGCTAGGAGGCTCCGTGCAACAGGACATTCCAGGTGGACAGAGGACTCCTGCAGAGGCGGTGAGACGGGGCCTTGCCTGGTGAGTTTAGGAGGCCGAGGAAACAGGTGGAGGCCAGTATGGCTGCAGTGGCGTCAGGAAGATGGAGAGAAGCGGCCACGGGGTCCAGAGGCACCAGGGCAGAGGTTGGGCAGACCCTGGAGGCCCCCGTGAGGACTCAGCTCCTGCCTCAGGGAAATGGAACGCAGGGAAGGATTCGGCCAGAAGGCTTATTTTCTCCTCTTTGCACACAGAAGCTAGCAGGACATGAGGGGCTTTATTTTTGACGCTTGTTCTTCTAAAACAAGAGGGTTTTGTTTTGATGTTCAAAATATAAAGCTACATAAAATATCTAATACATCTTTTTCTTTTCAAATTCTATATGTGGACTAGTTCCCCAGGGCTGCCTTCAAAAGGCACCACACGCTGGGGGCTGACAACAACAGAAAGGTGTCTTGGAGGCTGAAAGTCCAAAAGCAAGGTGGGCGGGGCAGTGGTCCTTCCAAACACGCTTCTTCGCCTCCCCAAGCTAGTAGCTTGCTGGACGTCTTTGGTGGTCCTTGGCTTGCAGCTGAATCACTCCAGTCTCTGCTTCTGTCATCACAAGGCACCTGCTCTCTGCGTCTCTCTCTTCTTACAAGGATGCTGGCCCTACTGGATGACGGGCCCACCCTGCTTCTATGACCTCATCTTAATGTAACCCATGACATCTGAAACGGCCCTGTTTCCACATGGTTTTTGGTGTTGACGTTTAGCTGATTTATAATGCTGTGTTAGTTCCTGGTGTATGGCTATATATATGTATATGTATGTATATATTCCCTGATGCTAGGGAAGATTGAAGGCAGGAGGAGAAGGGGACAACAGAGGATGAGATGGTTGGATAGGATCACTGACTCAATGGACATGAGTTTGAGTGAGCTCCGGGAGTTGGTGATGGACAGGGAAGCCTGGCGTGTTGCAGTCCATGGGGTTGCAAAGAGGTGGACACAACTGAGCAACTGAATGAACTGATATATATATACACAGGGCAGCGGCCGAGAATGCCAGGCTGCGACGTCGCAGGAACGGCCGAGAGGAGCTACCCCACATCCAAGGTAAGGGGCGACAGCCGAGAGGAGCCACCCCGCGCCTGAGGCCAGGGACGGCGGCCAGGAGGAGCCACCCCATGCCCAAGGACAGGAGCGGTGGCCAGGAGGAGTAACCCCACGTCCAAGGAGCGGTGGCTGCGGGGGCGCAGGAGGGCCTAGAGGAGCCATCCCACGTTGAAGGTCAGGAAGGGCGGCAGTGAGGAGATACACCTCATCCAAGGTAAGGAGCAGCGGCTGCGCTCTTCTGGAGCAGCCGTGAAGAGACACCTCACGCCCAAGGTAAGAGAAACCCAAGTAAGATGGTAGGTGTTGCAAGAGGGCATCAGAGGGCAGACACACTGAAACCATACTCACAGAAAACTAGTCGATCTAATCACAAGACCACAGCCTTGTCTAACTCAATGAAACTAAGCCATGCCCGCGGGGGAACCCAAGATGGGTGGGTCATGGTGGAGAGGTCTGACAGAATGTGGTCCACTGGAGAAGGGAATGGCAAACCACTTCAGTATTCTTGCCTTGAGAACCCCATGAACAGTATGAAAAGGCAAAATGATAGGATACTGAAAGAGGAACTCCCCAGGTCAGTAGGTGCCCAACATGCTACTGGAGATCAGTGGAGAAATAACTCCAGAAAGAATGAAGAGACAGAGCCAAAGCAAAAATAATACCCAGCTGTGGATGTGACTGGCGATAGAAGCAAGGTCCGATGCTGTAAAGAGCAATATTGCATAGGAACCTGGAACGTCAGGTCCGTGAATCAAGGTAAATTGGAGGTGGTCAAACAGGAGATGGCAAGAGTGAACGTCAACATTCCAGGAATCGGCAAACTAAAATGGACTGGAATGGGTGAATTTAACTCAGATGACCATTACATCTACTACTGTGGGCAGGAATCCCTCAGAAGAAATGGAGTAGCCATCATGGTCAACAAAAGAGTCTGAAATGCAGTACTTGAATGCAGTCTCAAAAACGACAGAATGATCTCTGTTCGTCTCCAAGGCAAACCATTCAATATCACAATAATCCAAGTCAATGCCCCAACCAGTAACGCTGAAGAAGCTGAAGTTGAATGGTTCTATGAAGACCTACAAGACCTTTTAAAACTAATACCCAAAAAAGATGTCCTTTTCATTATAGAGGACTGGAATGCAAAAGTAGGAAGTCAAGAAACACCTGGAGTAACAGGCAAATTTGGCCTTAGAATGCGGAATGAAGCAGGGCAAAGACTAATAGAGTTTTGCCAAGAAAATGCACTGGTCATAGCAAACACCCTCTTCCGAAATCACAAGAGAAGACTCTACACATGGACATCACCAGATGGTCAACACCGAAATCAGATTGATTATATTCTTTGCAGCCAAAGATGGAGAAGCTATATACAGTCAACAAAAACAAGACCAGGAGCTGACTGTGGCTCAGATCATGAACTCCTTATTACCAAATTCAGACTTAAATTGAAGAAAGTAGGGAAACCGCTAGACCATTCAGGTATGACCTAAATCAAATCCCTTATGATTATACAGTGGAAGTGAGAAATAGATTTAACGGCCTAGATCTGATAGATAGAGTGCCTGATGAACTATGGAATGAGGTTCATGACAGTGTACAAGAGACAAGGATCAAGACCATCCCCATGGAAAAGAAATGCAAAACATCAAAATGGCTGTCTGGGGAGGCCTTACAAATAGCTGTGAAAAGAAGAGAAGCGAAAAGCAAAGGAGAAAAGGAAAGATATAAGCATGTGAATGTAGAGTTCCAAAGAATAACAAGAAGAGATAAGAGAGCCTTCTTCAGTGATCAATGCAAAGAAATAGAGGAAAAGAACAGAATGGGAAAGACTAGAGATCTCTTCAAGAAAATTCGAGATACCAAGGGAACATTTCATGCAAAGATGGGCTCGATAAAGGACAGAAATGGTATGGACCTGACAGAAGCAGAAGATATTAAGAAGAGGTGGCAAGAATACACAGAAGAACTGTACAAAAAAGATCTTCACAACCCGGATAATCACAATGGTGTGATCACTCACCTAGAGCCAGACATCCTGGAATGTGAAGTCAAATGGGCCTTAGAAATCATCACTACGAACAAAGCTAGTGGAGGTGATGGCATTCCAGTTGAGCTATTTCAAATCCTGAAAGATGATGCTGTGAAAGTGCTGCACTCAATATGCCAGCAAATGTGGAAAACTCAGCAGTGGCCACAGGACTGGCAAAGGTCAGTTTTCATTCCAATCCCAAAGAAAGGCAATGCAAAAGAATGCTCAAACGACCATACAATTGCACTCATCTTACATGCTAGTAAAGTAATGCTCAAAATTCTCTACCAGGCTTCAGCAATACATGAACCATGAACTCCCTGATGTTCAAGCTGGTTTTAGAAAAGGCAGAGGAACCAGAGATCAAATTGCCAACATCTGCTGGATAATGGAAAAAGCAAGAGAGTTCCAGAAAAACATCTATTTCTGCTTTATTGACTATGCCAAAGACTTTGACTGTGTGGATCACAATAAACTGTGGAAAATTCTGAGAGAGATGGGAATACCAGACCAACTGACCTGCCTCTTGAGAAACCTATATGCAGGTCAGGAAGCAACAGTTAGGACTGGACATGGAACAACAGACTGGTTCCAAATAGGAAAAGGAGTACATCAAGGCTGTATATTGTTACCCTGCTTATTTAATTTATATGCAGAGTACATCATGAGAAACGCTGGGCTGGAAGAAGCACAAGCCGGAATCAAGATTGCTGGGAGAAATATCAATAACCTCAGATATGCAGATGACACCACCCTTATGGCAGAAAGTGAAGAGGAACCAAAAAGCCTCTTGATGAAAGTGAAAGAGGAGAGTGTAAAAGTTGGCTTAAAGCTCAACATTCAGAAAACGAAGATCATGGCATCCGGTCCCATTACTTCATTGAAAATGGATGGGGAAACAGTGGAAACAGTGTCAGACTTTATTTTTTGGGGCTCCAAAATCACTGCAGATGCTGATTGCAGCCATGAAATTAAAAGACGCTGACTCCTTGGAAGAAAATTTATGACCAACCTAGATAGCATATTCAAAAGCAGAGACATTACTTTGCCAACAAAGGTCCATCTAGTCAAGGCTATGGTTTTTCCTGTGGTCATGAATGGATGTGAGAGTTGGACTGTGAAGAAGGCTGAGCACTGAAGAATTGATGCTTTGGAACTGCGGTGTTGGAGAAGACTCTTGAGAGTCCCTTGGACTGTAAGGAGATCCAACCAGTCCATTCTGAAGGAGATCAGCCCTGGGATTTCTTTGGAAGGAATGATGCTAAAGCTGAAACTCCAGTACTTTGGCCACCTCATGCGAAGAGTTGACTCACTGGAAAAGAGTCTGATGCTGGGAGGGATTGGGGGCAAGAGGAGAAGGGGACGACAGAGGATGAGATGGCTGGATGGCATCACCGACTCGATGGACATGAGTCTGAGTGACCTCCGGGAGTTGGTGATGGATAGGGAGGCCTGGCGTGCTGCAATTTATGGGGTTGCAAAGAGTCGGACATGACTGAGTGACTGAACTGAACTAAACTGAAGTGTGTGTGTCAGTCTTTATAAGTTTGTTCTCAGTAAAAGCACAAAATCTCTGTGGAATTCCCTGATGTTACCTTGAGCAATTTAAAGCTGAATTTGGCAATAAAGAGTTCATGATCTGAGCCACAGTCAGCTCCTGGTCTTGTTTTTGCTGACTATATAGAGCTTCTCCAACTTTGGCTGCAAAGAATATAATCAATCTGATTTCACTATTGACCATCTGGTGATGTCCATGTGTAGGGAGTCTTCTCTTGTGATGTCAGAAGAGGGTGTTTGCTATGACCTGTGTATTCTCTTGGCAAAATTCTACTAGCCTTTGCCCTGCTTCGTTCTGTACTCCAAGGCCAAATTTGCCTGTTAATCCAGGTATTTCTTGACCTTCTATTTTTGCATTCCAGTCCCCTATAATGAAAAGGACATCTTTTTTGGGTGTTAGTTCTAGAAGGCCTTGTAGGTCTTCATAGAATCGTTCAACTTCGGCTTCTTCAGCATTACTGGTTGGGCATAGACTTGGATTATTGTGATATTGAATTTTTTGCCTTGGAAAGGAACAGAGATCATTCTGTCATTTTTGAGATTGCATCCAAGTACTGCATTTCAGACTCTTTTCTTGACTATGAAGGCTACTCCATTTCTTCTAAGGGATTCTTGCCCACAGTAGTAGATGTAATGGTCATCTGAGTTAGAGTCACCCATTCCAGTCCATTTTAGTTCGCGGATTCCTAGACAGTCGACGTTCACTCTTGCCATCTCCTGTTTGACCACCTCCAATTTACCTTGATTCATGGACCTAACATTCCAGGTTTTTATGTAATGTTGTTCTTTACAACATTGGACTTTACTTCCATCACCAGTCACATGCACAACTGTGTGTTGTTTTTGCTTTGGCTCTGTCTCTTCATTCTTTCTGGAGTTATTTCTCCACTGATCTCCAGTAGCATATTGGCCACATACTGACCTGGGGAGTTCATCTTTCGATGTCTTATCTTTTTGCCTTTTCATACTGTAGTCATGTACGGATGTGAAAGTTAGTCTATAAAGAAAGCTGAATGCTGAAGAATTAATGCTTTTGAACCGTGGTGTGGGAGAAGACTCTTGAGAGTCTCTTGGACAGCAAAGAGATCCAACCAGTCCATCCTAAAGGAGATCAGTCCAAAATATTCATTGGAAGGTCTGATGCTGAAGCTGAAACTCCAATTCTTTGGCCACCTGATGCAAAGAACTGACTCATTTGAAAAGACCCTGATGCTGGGAAAGATTGAAGGCAGGAGGAGAAGGGGATGACAGAGGATGAGATTGGTGGATGGCATCACTGACTCAATGGATATGAGTTTGAGTAAACTCTGGGAGTTGGTGTTGAACAGGGAAGCCTGGAGTGCTGCAGGCTTCCATGGGGTCCATGGCAACACAAAAAGTTGCATACAACTGAGCGACTGAACTGAACTGAACGGAATCTTGAGCAAAGTAAAACAGGCCAGTTATGAGTTGTCTGGGCCTGTCAGCCCCAAAGAGTCATGTCAGCATTCCAGAACCCACTGGCCGTCACCTTCATTTCACTGAGGAGAAAGAAACCCACCTCCCTTTCCTCTTGCTCAGAATCTGGAAGAGATCAGCAGGACCTCTGTAAAAGTCCAGCTCTACACTCACAGCCTCCTGATCATTCAACACAAGATGGTGGCAGGAGAATCAAATAGCCTGAGCAGTTGTTTCTAGCTTAGCACAAGAATCCAGGAACTTCCCCAACAAGACTGCTTACAGCAAAGGAAAGGGGAAGAAGGACGGGCCTAGGTTATTCCAAGCTCTCACGAAAGAAAAAGATAACTTATGAGCAAGTACTTGGGGAAAAGTACTGTCCAGAGCAGAGTGTGATTTAAATGTTGGACCCCAAGTCCTTGGTGAGGCAGCTTATGAAGGGGAGAAAACAGAGTTGTTCCCTGACATTCCCAGGCCTTTCATTATAGCATTGGCCAGAGTAGAGGAGGCCAGGTGGCCTGGATGGCCTGGACCTTAGCCTCTTCCTTGATATAGTGAAGCTTATCCTCATGGAAGAAGAGTCAGAGTTTGCTTAAAGACCTGTGGAGCTGGTAGGGAGTTCATGGACCTGATGGAGAGAGGGCAAGGTCGTCAATTCTAGAACATTAATCACTAGTTATGGAGGACAAAGCAGGCACGTTCACCAAACTCATTCAATCCTCACCAGCACATAGGAGGTGGAAGGATTAGTGTTCCCCTTTACAGATGAGGAAACCGCCCCACACAGAGATGGAGTCATCAGCTCAAGGTCAACAGTAACTCTGTAGGAAACCATTTCCATTCTGCCAAGGTTGGTGTTACTGCAAGTTTTCTTCATCCCCTTGGAGACCAGACCAGGTCACCATCCTTCATTCCTGGCCGCTGGAGAATGGTAAATCTTTGCTTTAAAAGATGTTCAGCTCTGGATATCGTCTGTGCATTTCAACTGGATTGAGTTGGAAACCACAGAAAGTCACCCCACCCCAAACCCTCCCCAATATCAGAGCTAGAAATTTTAAAGATGAGAAATGCCCTGGGGTGAGGGGCCAAGCTGCTCCTTCTCATCAGTTTAGTGATATCTGACATCATTTACCCTTCCTCACCTCACTTTCCTCATGTGAAGACAAGCTGCTACTGCTGCTAGGAGAAGGCAATGGCACCCCACTCCAGTACTCTTGCCTGCCAAATCCCATGGACAGAGGAGCCTGGTGGGCTGCAGTCTATGGGGTCGCTAGGAGTCAGACACAACTGAGCAACTTCACTTTCACTTTTCACTTTCATGCATTGGAGAAGGAACCTCACTTTCCTCATGTGAAGACAAGAGTTTCATGTAAACTATACTGTGGTTAAATGCTAGGATTCTGTTGTATACCAAGAAGGTATGTCATAAAAAAAAGTCAAGAGTTCTTTGGGAAAGATTCAAGGTTCTCACAGAGCTTTGTAAAGAAACAAAAAAAACTGACAGTTGCCAGGCATTACAGTGCTTTAGTTTTATAATTTTGTTTATGTATCTGTTTTTGGTTGTTCTAGGTCATCCTTGCTCTGCAGGCTTTTCTCTAGTTGTGGTGAGTGGGGGCCACCCTTCAAGGCATTGTGTGGGCTGCTCATTGCAGTGGCTTCTCTCGTCACGGAGCACAGGCCCTAGGCCACAGGGGCTTCAGTAGTTGCTGTGCAGGCTCAAAAATCTCAGTTCCCGGGCTTTCAGGCACAGGCTCAATAGCTGTGGTGTACAGGCTTACTTGCCCTGAGGCCTGTGGGATCTTCCCGTACTGGGGATCGAACCTGTGTCTCCTGCCTTGGCAGGTGGATTCTTTACCTCTGGGCCTCCAGGGAAGCCATAGTGCTTCTATGATTATTACACAGCTAGCCATGAAATTAAAAGATGCTTGTGCTTTGGAAGAAAAGTTATGACCAACCTAGACAGCTTATTAAAAAGAAAGAGACGTTACTTTGCCAACAAAGGGCCATCTAGTCAAAGCTATGGTTTTTCCAGTAGTCATGTAAGGATGTGAAAGTTGGACTCTAAAGAAAGCTGAGCACCAAAGAATTGATGCTTTTGAACTGTGGTGTTGGAGAAAACTCTTAAAAGGCAGACTGTGTGGAGATCCAACCAGTCCATCCTAAAGGAAATCAGTCCTGAATATTCACTGGAAGGAATATGCAAAGAATCGACTCATTGGAAAAGACCCTAATACTAAAAAAGATTGAAGGCAGGGGAAGAAGGGGACAACAGAGGATGAAATGGTTGGATGGCATCACCAACTCGATAGACATGAGTTTGAGTAAGCTCTGGGAGTTGGTGATGGACAGGGAAGCCTGGCATGCTGCAGTCCATGGGGTCGCAAAGAGTTGGACACAACTGAGCAACTGAACTGAACTGAGCCAGGAAGCACTTACAAATGTAACAGGAACAGGGCCAAAGCCCTGACCAGGTAAATCATACAGGAATCTTTGATAATAAAGAATTCTTTTTCCCATGGGGAGTAAAGGGACAACCCAGGAACCCCAGCTCCCCTGGCCTGACCCAGTACCTCTGGAATGTGGCAGCCTTTGTAGATAACTCACAGGAGCTCTTCTCACCCTCCGCAAGAGTGTGCAGAGTTTCCCAGGACGGGGAGGATGCAACCCTCCCACTGGCTCAGTGGAGCTCTCTGTCTCTCTCCTCCTCCCCACCCAGAGCCCTGCCACTCACCCCACCGTCCCCACCAGCAGCCCTACATTTGCCAGTTGAGTCTCATGAGCTTCCGACCAAGGAACATGTTGATGAGGCCCTGCTCAAGGATTCCGTCCTCGCCAGAAAGTTAAAGACAAGGGTCTCTCCCGTAGCCTCTTCTCAAACTGCCAGTTCCCCAGATACGGTGAACTCTTCTGGAATAAAAACCGAGTAAAAGAGGCAGATCTAGAGATGTCTTCAAGAAAATTAGAGACACCAAGGGAACATTTCATGCAAAGATGGGCTCGATAAAGGATAGAAATGGTCTGGACCTAACAGAAGCAGAAGATACTAAGAAGAGGTGGCAAGAACACACAAGAACGTACAAAAAGATCTTCATGACCCAGAGAATCACGATGGTGTGATCACTCACCTAGAGCCAGACATCCTGGAATGTGAAGTCAAGTGGGCCTTAGAAAGCATCACTACGAACAAAGCTAGTGGAGGTGATGGCATTCCAGTTGAGCTATTTCAAATCCTGAAGGATGATGCTGTGAAAGTGCTGCACTCAATATGCCAGCAAATGTGGAAAACTCAGCAGTGGCCACAGGACTGGCAAAGGTCAGTTTTCATTCCAATCCCAAAGAAAGGGAATGCCAAAGAATGCTCAAACGACCATACAATTGCACTCATCTCACATGCTAGGAAACTAATGCTCAAAATTCTCCAAGCCAGGCTTCAGCAATATGTGAACTGTGAACTTCCAGATGTTCAAGTTGGTTTTAGAAAAGGCAGAGGAACCAGAGATCAAATTGCCAACATCCGCTGGATCATGGAAAAAGCAAGAGAGTTCCAGAAAAACATCTATTTCTGCTTTCTTGACTATGCCAAAGACTTTGACTGTGTGGATCACAATAAACTGTGGAAAATTCTGAGAGAGATGGGAATACCAGACCAACTGACCTGCCTCTTGAGAAACCTATATGCAGGTCAGGAAGCAACCGTTAGGACTGGACATGGAACAACAGACTGGTTCCAAATAGGAAAAGGAGTATGTCAAGGCTGTATATTGTTACCCTGCTTATTTAATTTATATGCAGAGTACATCATGAGAAACGCTGGGCTGGAAGAAGAACAAGCTGGAATCAAGATTGCTGGGAGAAATATCAATAACCTCAGATATGCAGATGACACCACCCTTATGGCAGAAAGTGAAGAGGAACTAAAAAGCCTCTTGATGAAAGTGAAAGAGGAGAGCGTAAAAGTTGGCTTAAAGCTCAACATTCAGAAAACGAAGATCATGGCATCCGGTCCCATCACTTCATGGGAAATAGATGGGGAAACAGTGGAAACTGTCAGACTTTATTTTGCTGCTGCTGCTACTGCTAAGTCGCTTCAGTCGTGTCCGACTCTGAGCGACCCCGTAGATTATTTGGGGGATCTCCAAAATCACTGCAGATGCTGATTGCAGCCATGAAATTAAAAGACGCTTACTCCTTGGAAGGAAAGTTATGACCAACCTAGATAGCATATTCAAAAGCAGAGACATTACTTTGCCAACAAAGGTCCGTCTAGTCAAGGCTTTGGTTTTTCCAGTGGTCATGAATGGATGTGAGAGTTGGACTGTCAAGAAAGCTGAGCGCCAAAGAATTGATGCTTTGGAACTGTGGTGTTGGAGAAGACTCTTGAGAGTCCCTTGGACTGCAAGGAGATCCAACCAGTCCTTTCTAAAGGAGATCAGCCCTGGATGTTCTTTGGAAGGAATGATGCTAAAGCTGAAACTCCAGTACTTTGGTCACCTCATGCGAAGAGTTGACTCATTGGAAAAGAGTCTGATGCTGGGAGGGGTTGGGGGCAGGAGGAAGAGGGGATGACAGAGGATGAGAAGGCTAGATGGCATCACAGACTCGATGGACATGAGTCTGAGTGAACTCATGGAGTTGGTGATGGACAGGGAGGCCTGGCGTGCTGCGATTCATGGGGTCGCAGAGAGTCGGACGCGACTGAGCGACTGAACGGAACTGAAAAGAGGCAGCTCATCTGAAAGAGGGAGATTTATGAGACTGGTGTCCGCTCTCCTTGGAGGCATCACTCTCCCCTGGGCTGAGCTCTGCACCCCGAAAGCTCCTGCAGCTGCTCCAGCTATCCCCAGACCCCTCCCCTCCCCGCCCACATTCACCGGGAGCTACACCCCCGTCTCTCTCAGTAAATTAAGCCCTCCTAGCCTCCCACTCTTGGAGGCCATGTGTTGAGCCCCAGGAGCTGACGTGTGGCAGTTATTAGCGCAAGAGGAAAAGTGCTTGCCTCATCAGAGAGAGCAGCTGGAGACAGAGCGCTTTGCAAAGGCAGAGGACTGACCTCCAGCTCCTCGGCTGGATGCTGGGGTATTGCAGACTCAGACAGTTCTCTCCCTCTCTCTGCAGCCTCCACCCACTCCTCCAGTTCAGTCCTGACCTTGCAGGGCCTGAACCACCTCCCCGGCCCACCCCCCCAACATCCATCTCCCTACATTGTGTCTCTCCGGTGAACTCATGCTGGGAGATTAATTGCTCCTATCACCCCTAATCCATCACACTTCCCAAAGATTGTTTTGACATCTAGTTAATTTTTGGCTGATGATTTATCAAATTCTTATTACCGTGCTCTGAAGGGGCTCATTTATTGTGTTGATTCATGGTAATGATAAAGGGGAAGCATTTTGAATTTTAACTACATTTCCCTCCTGCTTTTTCTACCCAGTGTAGCTTAAAAAAAAAAAAAAGGAACGGAGGAGAGGGGGGAGGGGACTGTAGCCAGGAAACTCTTAAACAATTCAAACTGTGAAAGAAAAAGGAAAGGGGGAAAAAGAAAATTCTTCCATTATGTGAGCAAAAGCCAAAAGTCTGAGAAAGGTTATATATATAATATATATATGAAGTACTCTTACCATCTGGGTCTACGTTTGGAAAGCTCATACCCCTAAGACTCTTAAACATTTATTGCCCTGTAATATTACCTAAATGTCTACTACCATTTTATTCAAATAGAACTTAATGGGAAATGATTTCAGGCATGTACCAGTGGAAATGTAAAATGAGTGTCTCTGCCAGGCCAGATGGCCAGCCACCTTTTAAAAGTGCAAAGAGACTTTTCTCTGCCACTCAGGTCACTTCCCAGACCTTCCAAATGAATCATTTGCCACTCGGCTCTCTTTAATAAACCCAGATGGCAGGAAGGGGCCCAGATCTCATGTCCACATTTTCATTTTTTATTTTTTTTCAGAATCAGAGGAGCTGGAGCCTCAGAGATGGAGCCTAGAGGTGACAGGAGTGTCCCAAGAGGGAGGGACTTATCCCACAGTCACAGTTACTGGAGGACGCAGGGGACACAGTTAATTCAGGCAGAAAGACCAGGCGGTCACTTGCTGTCAGGCTCTGGGTCAGGTACTTCCACAAAACAGGAACAAGACTTCCGACCAAAGAAAGGACGGGAACACGGAAGAAGGAAGGACTGTAAGAGGCCTTTTATTTCTTTCAAGACTTTTTTTGACGTGCACCCTTTTTTTTTTTAATCTTTATTGAATCTGTCGCAATATTGCTTCTGTTTTATGTTTTGGTTTTTTTGGCCACGAGGCATGTAGGATCTTAGCTCCCTGACCAGGGATCGAACCCACACCTCCTTGATTGGACAGTGAAGTCTTAACCACTGGACCCCCAGGGCAGTCACCGTAAGGCTCACCAGGAATCCTCACAGGAAGGCCCTGTGAGAAGATGCATACACAGGCTTTTTGGGTACAACACAGACACTTTCTGCTGTCCTTCGCCCCAGGAACGTACCAGGGGGTGTCCAAGCCCCTCTTTCTCCACACTCCTCCCAACACCTGCCCTAGTTCCCCACCTGCCTGCCTTCTTTAATTCTCACAAAACCTGGCTCATCGAGGAAGTCAGGGTCACCCTGAAATGTGTAAGATACAATGGATGTGGCTGCTCTGTGAGAAGGCATGTTTTACAGATGAAATCATCTGTTACGGTGGTGAGGGGAGAAGAAAATATCAAACCCCTCCCTCCTCCCTCAAAATTAAATTAGGCGATTTTCTCTCATTTTCTATTCCTTGAAAAATTAAATATAATTACTTGTCTCTTAAAACTGGGGAGGGGCAAGATAGGAGTAGGGCCTTAAGAAGTACAAACTACTGTGTATAAAATAAGTAAGACACAGGGATATATGGTACAGCCCAGGGGATATAACTGATACATTAAAATAACTTTAAATGGGGTATAATTTATAAAAATATTGAATCACCATGTTGTACACCTTAAACTAATAAAATAATGTAAATCAACTGGACTTTAATAAAAAGAACTATATATGTAAAAGTAGCAAAATTCATGTATATAATAGTCTAAGCTTAGAAATATATTTACTTGTATATCTATTACATATATACACACATATGCACACATATATATGTGCTCATTAAAATAAATAACAAAATAGTAAAATTTATACATCTAATACTCTTGGCTTGGGAATATATTTACTTATATATCTAATAATATATGTATACACACTTACATACATCGGGCTTCCCTGGTGGCTCAGTGGTAAAGAATCTGCCTGCTGAGCTGGAGATGCAGATTTGATTTCTGGGTTGAGAAGATCCTCTGGAGAAGGAAATGGCAATCCACTCTAGTACTCTTGCCTGGAGAATCTCTTGGACAGAGGAGCCTGGCGGGCTATACTCCATGGGCTCACAGAAGAGTTAGACATGACTGAGCAACTAAACAGCGAAACAAATGCATACATGTATAGTATACATAGACACAAACACTTAGAGGGGGAGGAAAAAATGAAATTATTTCAATTTTTAAAATAGCTATTGATTTTGTCTTATCTTAATTTACTTTTTGCCAACTGTGGTGTATTTTTCCCATTCTCCACCTTACCTTAGTTTACTAGCATAGGAACTTACTGCTGCTAAAATATTTCTTCCAGCATTTGCAAACTCTATTTCATCTGTGACGTCTCTCGTTTAACTTTCTCCTGTGTGTTTGCATCTTCTCTAATTTACTTGATCAGTCTTGCCAGAGGTTCAACTACTTCATTAACCTTTTCCCAGATGAAGAACAGCACCACCAGTCAATCAGCTAGTCAGGCTAAAGCCTTAGCACCACCCTGACCTCATGTCGGATCCATGTACAAATCCACTGGGACAAGATATACTCTGCATCTCACTTCTCCTCCCTCCCACCCCCTTTACCGGCCTCAGTATCCCCCCTGGACCACTGTAAACCCCCTTCTTCAGGATCTGACTTCCAGTTCCCTCTGTGACCTCATCTGACCCTTTCTACTCTCTCGTCAGCCGCTGGCCAATGTGACCTCCTTGTTTTTCCTCCAACGAGCCAGAAAATCCCTCTTGCAGGGTTTCCCCATTGATACTCTGTCTACCTGAAATGCTGGGAGAGTGCAATTGGTATTTTAAATCTTCTCAAATTCCATCTTCCATCTTTCTCAGTAAACTAATTCAGCTCCTACTGCACAATGAAAATAAAAGCCAAAAGATATCCAAGATTTAACATGGAGTGAGAGCTGGGGACACTAAGAGGGGCCGGGCTTGGTTGCCTAAGACAGGTGGCCAGGATGTGGGGAGATGCAGAAACATGCTCATGGTGGGCACCATGGTGGGCAGGAGGGTGAGCACGCACAACGTCTCCAGTCTCTGTCTTCAGTGAGAGTCTTGTGGTCCTCCAGCTGTGTCAGTGGCTGACCCCAGGTTTCTCGATGCTTCTCTCAATCGCAAAACCACTTTACAATTTAAAAGGGACCAACCACACATGGCAAATGTTCTCTGGGAAGCAGTTATTCTCCTTGACCTTTCACTTCCCAGCTAAGTCCACTAGCCAGCCACCTCTACACACACACGCGTGCGCGCCGTCTCCTTCTATCACGTCTGAAATGAAGCATGTCCTACCTGGTCACAGGTCTCCAGGTCTGCTGTTTGCCCGGGAGAATACATCTAACCAGAATCTCCTCTGTGCTCCCCACTATCCCCCCAACACCCACCCCACCCTACAGACCCTTCCTCTCATCAGCATGAAAACAAGGTCAAGTTGATCACTGCTTAGAAGTAAAATACCTCCATGGGCCCTCTAGCTTCCACCCTCTCTGTTTACATCCCATTCACAGCCAAGATGCCCAAAGAGGGTATCTCACTCCTGTCTCCACTTCCTCTTCTCTGTCTCACTCCTCAGTCCACCACATCAGGCCCACACCCCACGGCTCCACACTGCTTGCCCAAATCCCAACTTCGTCCTTAATCTGCACCTCTTATGTCTTCACTTTCCTGACCTCTAGGTAGCACTGAATGCTATTGAATCCCGGAAGTGCACCACCCCCAATCTGGCCCCATCTTCAGCAATCAGCATGGCATCGTTTACTGTTTTATTGCACTCACCCCGTTAGATCTTAGATTGCTTCTCCTCCCTTGGATTCCACGGGTCCATTCTCTTGGCTTTTTTCTTAACTCTCAGACTTGTTCACAGTTTCTTCTTCCTCAGCCCATATTTTCAGTGATGTCCCTTAAGTGTGGGTGTTCTTCAGAGTTCTGGGCTCAGCCCTCTTCTCTGCAAAATCTCCCTGCGTGAAACCATCCTGGTTCCAGTGGTCACCCTTATGTTGACGTCTTCCAGATGACAGATAGATTAAAGGACATTGGATCAACAGATAGATAAATGATAGATAATGATAGATGACAGGTAGATAGAAGATAGAGAGATAGATTAATAGACGTTAGATAGATAAATTGATAAATGATAGATGACAGACAGATTGATAGATGATAGGTAAAGGTAGTTACGAATACATATCTCACTCAGACCTTCCTTCTGAATTGCACCCTCTTTCCTGGTGGACGGCCAATAGGCACTTCAAACTCAATATATCCGCAGGCATTTCCCACTGACCACCCAAGCCTGGTCCACTGATCCTATCTCAGGAGCAAGACCACTACCACCATCCCACCCAGTGCTCCAAATAAAGTCTGGGGGCGCTATTTGGCTCTTTCTTGTCCCCCTTTTCCCCTCCCCGCTGCCACCTATCATTAGATGGAACAGATCAGTTTTCTCCATCTCCAATGCATTTGCCTCTGTTTTGACTTTCTAGTTTCCATGACTCCAACAAGCCTTGTCTACTTTCTGCTTTTGGTTTATACTCTCAAAATTCATTCACCGTGCTTTGGAATGTGTTCTGATTACAAAAGTCCTATGTATCTATTAAATGTTAAAACCACATAAGAACACAAAGATAAAAATGAAAATGGCCCATTCTATATATGTGCATATATTGTATGTTGCATACTTTAAAAAAAAATTGAGATCATACCCTATATGCATTATTTTGATACTATTCTTCTCCACTAAATAATATACCACAAAACATTTCCATGTTAACCATTTGTAACTATGCCAATTTCATAGGCAAAATAAAGTATTAGTATCTTAATTTACATTTCTTTGATGAAGTCACTTAAACATAATTTTATGTGATTTTTAGTTATTTGAATATGCTTTCCCTAATGATTGGTTCATGGCACTTACACATTTTGCTTTTGATGTTTATTTATTATTAATTTATTTTTGTATGAGACTTCTTATAGGTATTATATATGTCCCAGATCTTTCCAAAAATTGTAATCTTGCTTTCATTTTTACATATTACAGTTTCAGTTCAGTTCATTTCTGTCACTCAGTCCTGTCTGACTCTTTTTAACCCCATGTATCGCAGCACCCCAGGCCTCCTGTCCATCACCATCTCCCGGAGTTCACTCAGACTCACGTCCATCGAGTCGGTGATGCCATCCAGCCTTCTCATCCTCTGTCATCCCCTTCTCCTCCTGCCCCCAATCCCTCCCAGCATCAGAGTCTTTTCCATGCAAAGAGTCAACTCTTTGCATGAGGTGGCCAAAGTACTGGAGTTTCAGCTTTAGCATCATTCCTTCCAAAGAACACCCAGGACTGATCTCCTTTAGGATGGACTGGTTGGATCTCCTTGCAGTCCAAGGCACTCTCAAGAGTCTTCTCCAACACCATAGTTCAAAAGCATCAATTCTTGGGCACTCAGCTTTCTTGACAGTCCAACTCTCACATCCATTCACGACCACTGGAAAAACCATAGCCTTGACTAGATGGACCTTTGTTGGCAAAGTAATGTCTCTGCTTTTCAATATGCTATCTAGGTTGGTCATAACTTTTCTTCCAAGGAGTAAGCATCTTTTAATTTCATGGCTGCAGTCACCATCTGCAGTAATTTTGGAGCCCCCCAAAATAAAGTCTGACACTGTTTCCACTGTTTCCCCATCTATTGAATTTAATATAATGGTATCTGTTAACATTTTCCCTTACAGTTTTCCCCTTGCTTTAATGCTTAGAAGCCTTCTCCTTGACAACAGGTAGAAAGTCAACTGTATTTTCTACTCTTATTTATGTATTTTTAAACTTTGGCATTAGATGGTTTCATACATTTGGAATCAATTTTTGACTACAGTATAAGGTGGGTTCTGTGGACATATTTCCAATTATTTACTCAGTTGTCTAAATACCATCTATTAACCAAAACATTTTCACATATACAAAATTCCAGAAATACACTTCAGTCAGTTTGGGCCTTTCAGTTTCGTTTCCCTGATCTGTATCTGTCACTCTCAGGTTTCACTATTTTAGTATTTATACTGCAATTTTCACATGCAAGAGCAGCAGCACTTCATGTCTTCTCTATCAAAATGTCTTTGGTTGCTGTATTTCCTATACAAACTTTAGTATTATTCTTTAATGTTTTCCAATTTGTATTCAAGTTTTGATTGCAATTACATTAAAATTAAAGTTTTCTATCAACTGTTAATTAAGTAGTCTTTTGTATGTTTCAATACACATATGAAATTTTCTTCATGAATCTATTGCAAATTTTCATGTTGGTTATTTTCCAGAAATGGAATAATTTGCTAATGCTATTTGAGTGGGAATTTTATTCATATATTATCCAATAGTCTGTTTATAGTGTAGAGCAAACCTATGAAACCTCATACATTTATTTTGTAGCTAGACAACTCATTAAGTGGGCTCTCCTGGTGGTGCAGTGGTAAAGAATCTGCCCGCCAGTGCAAGAGATGCAGGTTCAATCCCTGGGTCGGGAAAAGAAAATGGCAACCAACTCCAGTATTCTTGCCTAAACCCATGAACTGAGAAGCCTGGCAGGTTACAGTCTATGCGATCACTAAAGAGTTGGACGTGACTTAGCAACTAAACAACAACAATCTTATCAAATACTTTTTAATGCTAGTAGTTTTTCAAATCCATCCTGTAAATTTTCAAGGTTATCAAGAATAGAATATATGTCAAGAATATAATCTGTTATATCACATCAGATTTTTTCTTCTTTTCAATATTTAAGTTTCATATTTTCTTGTTCTATTTCTAGAACTTTCAGAATTCTATTAAGTAATAATGCTGGTAGGCAGTGTTTCATAAACTTAAATAGGACTGTCTAGGGTGTTCTTTGGAAGGAATGATGCTAAAGCTGAAACTCCAGTACTTTGGCCACATCATGCGAAGAGCTGACTCACTGGAAAAGACTCTTGATGCTGGGAGGGATTGGGGGCAGGAGGAGAAGGGGACGACAGAGGATGAGATGGCTGGATGGCATCACCGACTCGATGGACATGAGTTTGAGTGAACTCCAGAAGCTGGTGATGGACAGGGAGGCCTGGGGTGCTGCGATTCATGGGGTTGCAAAGAGTTGGACACAAGTGAGCAACTGAACTGAACTGAACTGATAGCTGTTTTATTAAACATATTTATGTCTCTTTATTTAATATACCTGTTATTCACCACTTTAAAGTATTTTTATAGTTCAAGTTTCATAAGAATGTGTTTGTAATTAAATAGGATTGGAAATTTTACAAATTTGGGGGGAAAATCTACTAAGATAATGTCATAATTTGACTTGGCTATTGGTATGGTGAATATTATTTAAAATAGATTAATGCTAAAGCATCTTTACATCTCTGGAATAATCCTTTTCTGGCGACCCATAGTCAGCCTTCAGTATTCTATTGGATGCTTATGTTTGTGCTTACTAAGTCACATCAGTCGTGCCCAACTCTTTCGGACCCTATGGACCATAGCCCACCAGGCCCCTCTGTCCATGGGATCCTCCTGGCCGGAATACTGGAGTGGGTTGCTGTGCCCTCCTGGAGGGGCTCTTCCCGACCCAGGGATTGAACCTGTGTTTCTTAAGTCTCCTACATTGGCGGGCAGGTTCTTTATCACTAGCACCACCTGGGAAGCCCATTCTAGTGGATACAATTTGCTAATATTTCAAGGATTTTTGCACTTCCACTCAAATGTGGGATTGACTTATAGCTCTTATATCTGAAGTATTAATTGTCATCTGGCCAACTGGGAAGTTTTCCACCTTTTCCTCTGCTCTGAAATGACTTAGGATAAGAAGCATTTCCTTCTTGAACATTGTCCCATAAAATATTTTGGGGAGATATTTATTTTACTCATTTTTCAAATGCATCCATACTTACTGGTAACTTTCTAAATAGTCTAAATAATTGTAGATTCGATTTGCTTTTTATTTCTTTCCATGCAAAAGTTGTATTTTTGCCTTTCTAATGTCCAACTGATAGATGGTTTATATATGGGTTTTTATTAGAAATTTTTATTTTTGCATCATGATCAGACAGTGGGGCCTGTAAAATTTCTAGTCTGTGAAATTTATTGAAGATTTCTTTGTAGCCAAGAGTGGGATTAAATTCTCATAAACATAGCATGGATGTTTCAAAAAAAGATGTATTTCTATTTAGAAAGTACATGATTCTGTATATATTAAGACGTCTGATGTATGTTTCATTAGACTCAATGTCATTATTTACCGAAAGTTTGTTGAACTTACATGCAGGATTGTCGGCAATATTCTTCCTGGTCCTTGGCATTGCCCTATGTTTTTCCTACTTTATTTTTAATCTTATAAGTCATTTTCATAGGATTCTGGGAGGCAGAAATCAGACATTCACAATCACAACTTCATTTTACACTCAAGTCCCTAGAGAAGTCTTTCTAAAATGCAAGTATCATAACAACACTTTTTGTCTAAAACTTTTAAAATATTGCATTTCCACTCCCTACTCTCTATCCCTTCCCTTGGTGCCCTTGGGATAAAAGGCAGACCCTTTAAAATGGCCAGGAGAGCCCTTCAAGTATGGATCCTGTTTGCCTCATCCTCCTCCTCTCCTGACACTCCTCCCATGTAACTCGATCCATCAGGCATTGAGAAGCTGGGCCTGCTCCACTTTTCTCTCTTCCTTGCTGCATGATTTCTGCACCTGTGACCCCATAACGCTCAGAACATATTCCTCACCCTCTGCCTTCACTTAGATTCCGCTTGCCCCTTAGGACAGGGGTCCCCAACCTCCGGGATCTAACGCCTGATGATCTGAGGTGGAGCTGATGTAATAATAATAGAAATAATGTTAGTCACTCAGTCATGTCTGACTGTGCAACCCCATGGACTGTGGCCCGCCAGGCTCCTCTGTCCATGGGATTCTCCAGGCAAGAATGCTGGAGTGGGTTGCCATGCCCACTTCCTGACGCAGGGATCAAACCTTGGTCTCTCATTTTGTAGGCAGATTTCTTTACCATCTGAGCCACCAGGGAAGCCCTAATAGAAATAAAATGCCCAATAAAATAATGCACTTGAATCTCAAAACCATCCCTCACCAGTCCACGGAAAAACTGTCTTCCGTGAAACCAGTTCCTGGTGCCAAAAGGTTGGGGAACCAGTGCTCTAGGTCTCAGCTTAGATATCGCTTATCACCCTAGAAAGAAAAGTCCGACTCTGCGACCCCATGGACTATACAGGCCATGGAATTCTCCAGGCCAGAATACTGGACTGGGTAGCCTTTCCCTTCTGCAAGGGATTTTCCCAACCCAGGGATTGAACCCACGTCCCCCACATAGCAGGCGGATTCTTTACCAGCTGAACTCCAAGGGAAGCCCAAGAATACTGGAGTGGGTAGTCTAGCCCTTCTCCAGCGGATCTTCCCGACCCAGGAATCGAACAGGGGCCTCATTCATTGTAGGCAGATTCTTTACCAACTGAGCTATGAGGAAAGCCCTCCCACCCTTGAGCTGGGTCTATAACTCCTTCTGAATTCCAGCTTACTTCTTGTTGCTGTATTTAGTATTTATCTCCTTGTGCCATAATTGCCTCCTGTTTCAATTAGTTGTGAGTTCCTGTGCCCAGATATCAGGTGACATATTCATGGCTTAGAGAGGTGCTCTTCACAGAATCAGCACCCAACAGAACTGCGGCCAGGGTGAAGGCTACAGGAACACTTCCGGTCTCAGTGTGTGTGGATCCATGCTGATGACCAGGCACCGGGCAGAACTGAGCTTTCAGGCTGAACACTTTGGACAAGTAACAATTCAAAGTATAAGTGACTTTTTTTATATACTAAAAAGTATAAGTGACTTTTTATTATTATTTTAATGTTCTTTAAAAGAAAAACAATTATTTTCTGGTGGCAACCTAGAGGGGTGGGATGGGACGGAAGGGTAAGAGGGAGGTTCCGGAAGGAGGGACCATGTGTAAACTTATGGCTGATTCATGTTGCTAAATGGCAGAAAGCAGTACAACACTGTAAAGCATACATTTTGTTTGGTTTCTTCATTTCAGGTCAAAGAATAAACTTTGCTACTCTATGTTGGATGGAAGCAATGTCACCCAAAGTTAGTTTTGATGTAATTGAATGTATTCATGGTTTGCTTCCGATGTGTGCTTTTGGACTAAGAAGTAGATTTCCATCTAAGGGATTCCATTTTTCACACTTAATCCACCAGGAACTTAATTCTATGTAGAAAATGAAGCGGATGTCTAATTTTGTGAGTGGTTTGAGGGGCAAATTGAACTGGAAGACATTCTGGTTTGCCTCTTGGTTACCTCCCACGTGACCTTGGGAAATGCATTTCTTTCCCCTAAGACTCAGCTTTCCTCACTTGCAAAAAGAGAGTAATCTCCCCAAACCTCAGAGTATTCTCATTTAAATCAAATGGTATCCATCACTCCCAGGGGCACAGTGCCTGCTTATCAAGTAGGTGCTCAGAAATTCTGGTTCCACATGCTCTTCTAACCATATGAGTTATTTCCTATGACTTAGTTATTTCTTATGTGATAATCTGTTTAATGTTCATCTTCTGAATGCACTGTGAGATCCATTTGTTTTGTTTTCTGATCTGTCTCCAGAACCAAGAGTCCAGCCCACTGCAGGCTCTCTGTAAATATTTGCTGAATTCCTCATTAAGTGTCTCCTCTTCCCATGCCCTAGCTCTCATCTCTGCCAGCTACTGTCTGCCTTGTTAATTAATGGTTACTAAGAACAGCCTTAGGTGTAGGATTGATATAATTTTATTCACAATTTTGGGAGGAATAAATGAAGGCCAGAATTATAAAGAAACTTTCAAAGTCCCTGACACTGGAAATGCCCCAAATCCAACTACTATTCTCTCACATGAACTATCCATGTTATAGGAATTCACCAAATACTCACTTTATCCACAGGACCCCTTTCATAATTTCGTACTCTGTAGAGTCGTATGTCAATTCAGCTCAGTTCAGGTCAGCCGCTGAGCTGCGTCTGACACTTTGCTACCCCATGGACTGCAGCACACCAGGCTTCCCTGTCCATCACCAACTCCTGGAGCTTACTCAAACTCATGTCCATTGAGTCAGTGATGCCATCCAACCATTTCATCCTCTGCCGTCCCCTTCTCCTGCCACCTTCAGTCATTTCCAGCATCAGGATCTTTTCAAATGAGCCAGTTCTTCGCATCAGGTGGCCAAAGTATTAGAGTTTCAGCTTTAGCATCAGTCCTTCCAATGAATATTCAGGACTGATTTTCTTTAGGATGGACTGGTTTGATCTCCTTGCAGTCCAAGGGACTCTCAAGAGTCTTCTCCAACACCATAGTTCAAAAGCATCAATTCTTCAGCACTCAGCTTTCTTTATAGTCCAACTCTCACATCCATTCATGACTACTGGAAAAACCATGCTGCTGCTGCTGCTAAGTCACTTCAGTCATGTCCGACTCTGTGTGACCCCATAGACGGCAGCCCACCAGCTTTGACTAGACAAACCTTTGTTGGCAAAACCTTTTTCGTCTCTGCTTTTTGATATGCTATCCAGGTTGGTCATAGCTTTTCTTCCAAGGAGCAAGTGTCTTTTAATTTCATGGCTGCAATCACCATCTGCAGTGAATTTGGAGTCCAAAGTCTGTCCCTGTTTCTATTGTTTCCCCATCTATTTGCCATGAAATGATGGGACTGGATGCCATGATCTTAGTTTTCTGAATGTTGAGTTTTAAGCCAGCTTTTTCACTCTCTTCTTTCACTTTCATGAAGAGGCTCTTTAGTTCTTCTTTGCTTTCTGCCATAAGGGTGGTGTCATCTGCATATCTGAGGTTACTGATATTTCTCCCAACAATCTTGATTTCAGCTTGTACTTCTTCCAGTCTGCCATTTCTCATAAAGTACTCTGCATATAAGTTAAATAAGCAGAGTAACAATATACAGCCTTGACATACTCCTTTCCCAATTTGGAACCAGTCTGTTGTTCCATGTCCAGTTCTAACTGTTGCTTCTTGACCAGTGTACAGATTTCTCAGGAGGCAGGTCAGGTGGTCCATATATTAAAATGGATAACCAACAAGGACCTATTGTGTAGCACAGGAAACTCTACTCAATGTTTTGTAATTGCCTGTATGGAGAAAGAATCTGAAAAAGAGTGAATATATGTATAACCGAATCAATTTGCTGTAAATCTGAAATTAACACAACATTGTAAAACAACTATGTTCCAGCATAAAATAAAAAAAAGAAAGGCAGAAAAAAACAGTAAGTCAGAACCTATGAGAGAAAGGAATCAGAAAAGAAATATATATGTGTGTGTATATCTATATATACATACATGTATGTGTGTGTAAATATATACACACACATATGTATATAAATATAACTGGAAAAGACATATATATATATATATAACTGAATTGCTATGCTGTACCTCGGAAACTTACACAATATTATAAATCAACTACACTTCAAATTTAAAAAAGGAAAGAAAAGGAGGAGACCACAGCTCCCTCTCCGGGGATACCCAGAGAGAAGGTATCTTTCTACAACTCAGGAAGAAAGCTCTCACCAAGAACCAAATTTCCTGGCACCTTTGACTTCCCAGCCTTCAGGAAGTTAAGAAATAGATATCTGTCGTTTAAAATATATATATAAGTCAGCTTACCTTGCTTGTCTAGTCTTGCTGGGGACTAAGAAGTAAGAACATGTCTTTTCAAGATAGAATTGTGTGTTCATTGTGGCTGGGAAGGTAGAAGGGTGATACTGGGAAAGTAAGAAAGAAACATGATTGGTTAACCATTTCCCTTCATCCCACAATGGACAGTTACAGGAGTGTCCAGGCCCTGATTGCCACAACAAAACCAGGCAGCTCCCAGTAAGGAGGGAGTGAGTGAAGTGAGTGAAAGTCGCTCAGTCGTGTCAGACTATTTGTGACCCCAGGGACTAAACAGTCAATGGAATTCTCCAGGCCAGAATACTGGATGGATAGCCTTTCCCTTCTCCAGGGGATCTTCCCAACCCAGGCATCGAACCCAGGTCTCCCACAATGCAGGTGGATTCTTTACCTCTGAGCCACAAGGGAAGCCCAAGAATACTGGAGTGGGTACCCTGTCCCTTCTCCAGCGTATCTTCCTGATCCAGGAATCAAACCAGAGTCTCTTGCATTGCAGGTGGATTCTTCACCAACTGAGCTATCAGGGAAGCCCCATATAAAGAGTGACTTGGAAATGATGGTGAACACAGGTGGGGAAAAGGCTAAAGAATGACAAATATTTCTTGGTTAAATAGCAGCTTAGGTGCTAGATGGGATCCAGCCTCTCTCTCCAACGTTTACGCAGAGAAAGAACTTTAAAGAACAGAAAGAGAGGGAGGAAGGGGGAGCCAGAGAGAGAGAGGAGAAACACCACCAACCAAGCTACTTGGGCTTGGACTGGCCGCTGCATGACTCATTAGCTTTCCCGGGGAATGATCAAGAGTGTCATTAGGATGCATTAAGCATCGTCTAACAGGGCCTGGGGAGTGCAGGAAGGCTCTCTCGCTCCTGCATAATCGATGCCGATTACTCAAAACTCGCTCCTCTCGGAATATCCTCACCCCATTAGCACCAACACTTGTCTCTCACATACAGACTTTCACCTCATCCCTTGAGTCTTTCCTCTGGGGATGGAGGAAGCCCCGGGCTTTCCAGAACAACCACCCTGGACTCCTCAACTGCGGAGGGAAGAAGGACAGGGCGGCATTAAAGAGCTTCCTCAGTGTATTTCTTGTATCGGCTCATTCCGTGGGGCGCCGGATGTTTGGGTTGGCATGCATGGCCTTCTCACTCTGCCTCTGGCCTCTCACCTCGTCTGCTTAAATCCCTCCTACACAGCCATCCCTTTGCCTTCAGGCCGGCTTGGTCCCCTCCACCCCTGCTCCCCCTCCCCGCTCCCCCTTCCCTCCTCCCTATCTCATTTTCTGTCCCTTTAAATGAGGTCACCCTGACTGAATGAAGGACAGGAGGCCCAGAAGAGGTCAGACATTAGCACTGCTATAACTGCACTGCTACTGAAACTGGGCAAACCCATCCATCACTGGCTCCACCACTCCATTAGGCCTCCCGTGAAATATGCCCTGCTCTGAATCGCATAGCCATACATCTCCCGGTCTAGACACCTTCCTGTTGTGTGAAGATCAATGCCGCACGGTCGTGCATCATGTGTCATCCGGTAGCCCTCACTCTAATAACCGTGCCTCTTCTCTAGTCTGCAGGATAAATTATGGCTCTGAGAAAGTACTATATTATTCAGCAACCTTGGTCACTAATGGATTATTGGGTTTATTGGTTGATAATATGAGCTCCCTTTCTCTCTGGCTTTCTTCCCCCCTCCCCTCCATTTTTTGGCCGAATCTCACTTTTATTTATTTATTCCTCTCTATTTCTATTTGATTTGGCCCAGGCGTTGAGTGATGGTTGCTTTAGACTTCTGTCAACACATCCCCTGAATCAAACCCCGAAAAAGGATGATGCTCTGAAATAAGCCCAATCAGAAAGAATTCTCTGTGGTCACCTATGAAATGATGGACCGAGTCCAGGGACGTTTTGTTTTGGCTTTGGTTTGCCGAGGCTTCCATGGAGGTGCTTTCTAATCGAAGGGCAGCTTTAGAGAACCAAGTTCAAGTTGGGCACCCGGAGAGGCACGTGTCCCATGAGTCTCAGCGTCACAGTCTCCTTCTGCACGGGCTTTTCTGCGTCTCTGATTACTTCCATTCAGCAGGGCAAGATGCTGATAATTGCTATGGTAACACTGACTCTTAGCTTTCCTCTCTGGAAAATGGGTGAGAGGGGTGGAACCCAAGTGGACACAAAAGGAGGAAGAAACCAATTAGAGGGAAGAACTCTGAAGGTTTAAGGTCAGTGCTGACCCACATTAACTCTGGGGGAGAAAAGATGGTTTCCAATTAGTAACTTTTGAGAACAATGAAATTTTACACTTAAAATGGTAGGCTTCCCTGGTGACTCAGTGGCCAAGAATCTTTCTGCCTGCCAATGCAGGTGGCCTTCCAGCCCTCATCCAGGAAGATCCCACATGTTGCAGAGCAATGAAGCCCACGTGCCCCAGCTATTGGGCCAATGTGACCTTTCATGTTCTGTCCACTCTTTAGATGCTGTGATTTTATGATATATATGGCAAATAGCACTGTTTGAGACACTTTTTAAAAGACATAATTTTCAGTAATAATCACTGGGAGGGAGATGTGGTTGACCACAGAGGCTCTGAATGCCTTTTTCCCGTGTGTTACTTCATATCTGGGTTCCCAGGGGTAAATGCTTGTTCTGATGCTTTTTCTTTCCATTGTTCTGCTCAACTGTGTTTCTGAACAAGAGCACCAGGGCAGAGTTAGGACTTGGGCAACACTAGAAAGGGAAGAAGCAGAAGGAGCCAGAGGCTCAGAAAAGATCTTCATCTGATCCTCAAAACATGAACCATGTAGCCATTTCCCCAATTCACTCAAAGCCTAAAGCCACTTGCAAAATTCTCTCTCTGACCTCACATATTTCTCTTGTTCCCTCAGTTCTCAGGCCAAAGAGCCCTGCCCTGGGGCCAGCTAGGGCCTTGCACCACTTCAGGGCCTGAGAATCTGAATGTATCTTATTTATATGTTTTTTTTTTTAATTAATAGACTTATTTTTAAAGCACTTATAGATTTACAGAAAATTTTAGCAAAAAGTACAGAGCAATTCCCATACAGAGAATTCCTATATCCCCTTCCCTTCCCTTAACATAGTTTTCCTTATTATTAACATCTTATATTAGTTTGATACATTTGTTACAACTGATGAGCAAATAGTGATTCATCATTATTAAGTAAAAGACCGTGGCATCTGGCCCCATCACTTCGTGACAAATAGATGGGGAAACGATGGAAACAGTGGCAGACTTTATTTTCTTGGGCTCCAAAATCACTGAGGACAGTGACTGCAGCCACAAAATTAGAAGATACATGCTCCTTGAAAGAAAAGCTATGACAAACCTAGACAGTGTATTAAAAGGCAGAGACATCACTTTGCTGACAAAGTTCGGTGTAGTCAAAGCTATGATTTTCCTAGTAGTCATGTACAGATGTGAGAGCTGGAACATAAAAAAGGCTGAGCACCAAAGAATTGATGCTTTTGAACTGTGGTGTTAGAGAAGACTCTTAAAAGTCCCTTGGACAGCAAGGAATTCAAACCAGTCAATCCTAAAGGAAATCAACCTTGAATATTCATCATAAGGATTGATGCTGAAGCCGAAGCTTCAATACTTTGGCCGCCTGCTGGAAAGAGCCAACTCATTGGGAAAGAAACCCTGATGCTGGGAAAGATTGAGGGCAGGAGGAGAAGGGGGTGACAGAGGATGAGATGGTTGGATGGCATCACTGACTCAATGGACATGAGTTTGAGCAAGCTCCAGGAGTTGGTGAAGGACAGGGAAGCCTGGTGTGCTGCAGTCCACGGGTCACAGAGTCAGACACGACTGAGTGACTGAAAAACAGCAGCAATTTGTTAAGTAAAGTGAGTGGTTCATGTTAAGTTTCACTCTGTTGTACACGCCGTGGGATTTGACAAACGTATCTACCAGAACAGCATCTTACAAAGCAGCTTCCCTGCCCTGACAATTGTCTGCGCTCCATCTGCTTAACCCTCTCTCTTTTTCCCCAAGCCCCTGGCAACCATTGATCTTTTTAGTGTCTCTATAGTTTTGCCTTTTCCAGAATGTCTTACAGTTGAAATCATGCAGTATGTAGCCTTTTCAGATTGGTTTCTTTCATTAGCATTGGTTTTTCCTTCCGGTCTTTTCATAGGTCAGTAGCTTATTTCATCTTCTCACTGAATAGTATTCCACTGTATGAATGAACCACAGCTTATTGATCCATTCAGAATCTTACTGAAGGTCATCTTGGTTGCTCTAAGTTTTGGTCGTTATGAATAAAGGTGCTAAAAACATCCACATGAAGGTTTTTACCTGGATGAAAAATTTCATCTCTGTGGATAAATACCAAGAATTGTGATTGCTGGATCGTATGTTAAGGGTATGTTCAGTTTCATAAGAAACTTCCAAACTCTTTTCCAAAGAAGCTGTACATTTTGCTTTTCTACCAGGAACAAATTGGAATTCCTATTGTTCCACATCCTTGCCAGCATTTGGTGTTGTCAGTGTTTTGGACTTTAACCATTCTGGTACATGTGTGGTGAGATTATATTGTCATTGCAATTTGCAAATCCCTAAAGATATGTTGCAGAGAAGGCAATGGCACCCCACTCCAGTACTCTTGCCTGGAAAATCCTATGGATGGAGGAGCCTGGTGGGCTGCAGTCCATGGGGTCGCTAAGAGTTGGGCACGACTGAGCGACTTCACTTTCACTTTTCACTTGCACGCATTGGAGAAGGAAATGGCAACCCACTCCAGTGTTCTTGCCTGGAGAATCCCAGGGACGGGGGAGCCTGGTGGGCTGCCGTCTATGGGGTCGCACAGAGTCGGACACGACTGAAGCGACTTAGCAGCAGCAGCAGCAAAGATATGTTGAGCATCTTTTCATTTGTTTACTTGCCAATTTTGTCTTTTTACCATCACAGTCCAGGTTTCTGCCTCTACTAATCAGGCTCCAAGTCTCCCAGTATCCCCAGGAAACTTGCAAATGAAGTTGCCTGGGCAAAGGTGTCCACCCTTCCTAAGAGAGAATGTTTGTGTGAGTGGGGGAGGGGTGGGGAGGGAGAGGGTAAGTACAATGCATGGGGTGCCTAAATGGGGCAAAACATACTTTATGCACTTTATTATGGTTTTCTATTTTAGGGTCACAACCATTCTACTAGATAGATGTGGCGATCCCCATTTTACTAGCAATTAATCTGACATTCACATTAAGTAGCTTGTGTAATTATGGAGTGAGGGTCTAAGCACTGAAGTTGGCTTTCTTACTCATGTTTGTCTTGTTCTTGGTCCATTGGCTTTCCACTGTAACACGTGCTTCTCTGGCAGTGGCAGCCCAGTCAAGGAACACCCTCCCTGTCCTTGATTCCCTTCTCACAACTTCCTCGGGGTACCAGAGGTACCAGTGGAAGGAGGCTGATGCCTCATACTGAGACTGCAGTGGGGTGTGTAGGACCCATAGATTCCTTTGCTGCATCAGTGAAGAATGGGGCAGGGAGAGGGGCAGGGAAGTAGAATTGCAGCCAGATCCGTGTGAGCTACAAGCAATCTTGCAGTCATTTCTCAGTCTTCCCTGAGCAACCGTCCTCTGGTGCCTGGTCTGAAGGACTCTGTGCTGGTGTGAGGGCGTTAACCAGGAAAGAACATGGCTTTGCCACTAGCTTCCCCTCCCAAGAAAAGCCGATGCTCAGGTGGGCGTCCATGCCTGTCCCCATGGCCCAGCCTTTGAGGCTCAGGACACAGACCCACCCCGCCCCCATCAGCCCTGAAATCACAGATGCAGAAACATCCCTTTGTCCAAAGGAAAATCAACAGTGAGCATTTCTTTGCATCATCCAGGCATCTCCTCAGGTGAGAAAGGAAGTCTGTAGGGCTTCTGGAAAGGAAGCCAGCCTGCTGGACTGCCCAGGACACCGATTCCCCACAGGGAGATTGCTCTGCCTGCTTTTGCCACCTCTCCGTGCCTGGCACTAATCTGTTGTTTGTTTGAACTTGACAGTAATGTGTTTACCTAATTAGGAGATGTCAGAGTTCCCCAATTTGTAACCGGGAGTTAGGATTTCCTGATGGCTTCCCAGGTGGCTCAGTAGTAAAGAATCTGCCTGTAATGCAGGAGAAGTGGCTTTGATCCCTGGGTTGGGACGATCCCCTGGAGGAGGAAATGGCAACTCACTCTGGGAAATCCCTTGGACAGAGGAGCCTGGCAGGCTACAGTCCTTGGGGTCTCAAAGAGTCGGACACGACCAAGTGACTGAGCAGGCACACACAGAGAATCAATCACAGGTCTGCCCCCCTGGTGAAAGCAGCTCAGGATATGAGGAGGCTCTGAGACCCTGGGTTCCAGCAGCCCCTTTCATGCCTTCCAGAAGTCTGATCACGCCCTCTGGCCCTTCTGTGCCTTGGCTTCCGCACCTTTAAAAGACAAGAAAACAACCGCACCTGACTTCCCCTCCCACCCTCCGTGAAGAACCAAACGCATCATTCTGCTTGCACTTCTCAGAGGTGACAAACAGTGTCAGTGGAAGCCGCTTCCTACAGGGGAGCAATTTCTGTTTACATATGTGATGCCGCCCCCTGCGGAAATGCTGGCTGCCCCCGTGGCCCGGCTGGGCGATCCGGAGAGAGTGTCATAGGGTATGGCTTCCACCTTCTGCCAAGAGAACAGATTTGCTGCCTGCTCTGAGGACAAATCCTTTACCAGAGGTAAGTCCTGGCACAGGTTCTCAGATTTTTCTTTTTTTTAAGTGGGGCAGGGTGGTAGGGTAGCTCTAAATCAGAGCCTGAGAAGCAGGGAGGGAACCATGCAAACAAAATCAACCGGATTCCGGGTCTGAGAGTAATGGGCTCCTGTGAAAACTCAATATTCTCCTTTAACCCCTGAAGGATGCAAATGAATGAAATCATGTTCTAGTAAAAATAGAAGTCGAGGAGGAATCGGCCATAAAATGTCCCTGGTTGTAGGCATCTAGACGTGGAGTAAGTTTGCTGGGTGAAGTTCAGAAGAGCCAGGGTGAATGAGAGGCTGCCTTTCACACACTCATGCCACTAGTTAGAAGGTGACCAGAGCTGTCATTTTCCACAATAGGATATGTAGATGACCACAAAAAGAGGTGTGTAGCTGCTGGAGGTCTCATAAGATAACCTGGGAATTTCTCAGCCGCCGCGGTCTCCAGCAGATAGCCCTCCAGGTTTTGGCAGCCAGAAGCCTGCAATCAGCTGCGGGCTGTATCTTTCCCTCCAAGACACAGCCTCAGCCCACCTCGGAAGCCCCTGCACAGATAGTAGCCCCCTTGCAAGACACGGTGGAATGGTCCTTAAGGTCCCCCCAGGTCTGCCCTGGTGGCTCAGTGGTAAAGAATCACCTGCCAGTGCAGGAAACACAGGTTCGATCCCTGGGTCGGGAAGATCCCTTGGAGAAGGAAGTGGCAACCCACTCCAGTATTCTTGCCTAGGAAATCCCATGGACAGAGAAAAAAGGGCAGGCTACAGTCCTTGGGGTCTCAAAAAGAGTCAGACATGACTTAGCAACTAAACAATGTCCTGCCAAGAACATGTGTCTTCCCTCTTCATCCATCCCTGATCTCCCCTGCTCAGGTGCATCAGTGACCAAACTGACCTTGGGAAAATATACATGACGTTTTAGGGAACCAAGGGCCTGACCAGAGAGGGTGAGTTTACAACTACGTTTCCTACTGCTCAGGAATGAGCTAGACCGACTGACTTAGGAGCATGCCTTGTTGTTCTTCAGTCGCTCAGTTGTGTCTGACTCTTTGTGACCCCATGGACTGCAGCATGGCAGGCTTCCCTGTCCCTCACTATCTCCCAGAGTTTGCTCAAACTCATGTCCATTGTACCAGAAAAGTACAGACCTGATGAGAATGATCTGGAACACGGGGAGATGGAAATGAGGAGATAAAGTCCGACCAGAAGGTATGTGTTTTTATTAATATCTCCAAAAAATAAAAAAGAGAGAGGCAAATGCATGTCCAGAATGGGGCTCTTACTTTCAACCTGACAGGCTGTCCTTCTCACCTTGACCATGGGGGTCCACCCAGCTCACCGTGGTCCACAGAGTGGGCGGATTGACACGTAAGAGGTACAGACTGCCATGTTGGAAAAGGAAGAAAAATAACCCAGGTCTGCGCCTCCAGCCTCCACACAGAGCACATTTTGGGGGCCCGGTACATCGATGTCAGAAAGCCTGAGGTGTACTCGTCACTGTTCATGCCCATTCAGAACCTGGTTCCAAATGGTCCGGGCTTCATTCTGGGTCAGAACATTCTCTCTTTAATTGAACATCTTCCTTTCCTACAAATTCTTGCACCAGAAGATATTTCTATGTTGGTATTTCTGTCATTTTGGCCCAAGGAAGGGAGTCAGGTGGCCACAAGAGTAAAGGATGGCTTGACTTTTTATCTCCCCGCAATTTGGTGTGGTCATTTGCCAAGTTACCCTCAGCACCCTAGGACTAAATAGATATATAGAATTAAATCATATCTGGATAAATCCTAAGCCTAGAATACTCAAACAGATTATTTAAAAAGACCTGTTCCAGAAAGGAACACAATAGTAAATACAGGTATTTCAGGAAAACTATCATGGCAACCTGGCAGCCGGAGGTCATACAATGAACCTGGAATCTAATCTTGAAGGGCAGTTGCCTCAGAGCAGTATGTTTTACAACCAAACATTCTTGTCATCCCTTCTGTCCCCAAGATAGACAGACGTGTGATATTCTGGAAAGCGCGGAATTCTGGAAGCCTTGGACAAAGCTGACCTGGATCCTAACGTTGAATCTGGTATTTACTAATTGTGTTGCCTTGGGCAAGATCCTTGAAGATCTTCAACTTCCACCGTTATGAAACCAGAATAATAATGTCTACAATTAAGCTGTAAATGCTAAAGAAATGATTGCAGTTAGGATGAGAATAATATTAATTATCACTACATCGATGCATCATTGTTAATGATAAGACATCCTTTCAAATTAGAGGAAAGGAAGATCACAACAGAGATCTTAAGGAAACAGAAGATAGAATCTGGTCTCTGAATTTGGACTTGCCCCAGGCCATTCTGATGTCTTGGAAAGAAGTCTCAGAATTGGAGGAAAGAAGCCTGCATAAAGAATGTTAACAAACAGGACTAAAATTTCAAAATTTACACATGTTAGACCAACAAATGCAAAAAGACATAGAAATACTGAGGAGATCCCTCAGTCGATGCTGCCAAAAATGCTATTATGTATTCACCCAACTGGAGTTCCTTCTAACAAATGGCCACGGAGCATATGGCTACCTTGGGCATTTTTTCATTATCGCCGAGTGTGTCTGCAGTCCCATGTCGCTAAACTCCATCTGTATCTCTGTCAATGGAAGAAATTTCCATCAGGAAATATCAGCAGGAATCAGGGGAAAGACCTTTCCAATTTACCAAGATCAAAGGAAGTAACGGCAGGGTTCCCCTCCATCCGCTTTCCTTTTTCCCCAACTCCAGCCAAAAAAATGTCTTATTTTCTTGCCCAAAGATTATCCCATCAGCCTCCACTGTGTGCTCAGGGGAAGCCCCTGGGTGGTCCCCGGGCTTGTGGTGCTGCCCATGTTGAACAAGTTTGTATTCTGGGTCACGGGAGCCCTTCCACTCCCTCACTGGACGGTAATAAAGAGAAGAACAAGAGAGGAAGGATCTCTGCCTCCTGTGAGCACTGCTCCGAGGGGTCATGAGAAGGAACAGCCCTGGATATCTTGTTGATGCGGCCTGGTCTCTTGAACCTTTCCATCCTACACAGCATCCATGAGGAACAAGAGTGAGGTCATTTAAAAAAAAAAATTTTTTTTTTTAAAATTTGGCTGCCTCAGGCTAGTTCCAGCACTCAGGTTCTTTTCCTAGCAGTGCGCAGGACTCCCTAGTTGTGGCACATGGTCTCAGAGGTTGCAACAAGCGGGCTTAGTTGCTCGGAGGCTTGTGAGATCTTAGTTCCCCGACCAGGGATTGAACCTGCGTGCCCTGCAGGTGGATTCTTTACCACTAGACCAGCAGGGAGTTCCCCTGGGGCAGGTTTTGACCTTCAGGCAGTGGTGCATGTACCTCAGTGGGCAGGTGGGTGGGTGGGGAGGGAAGCCTGTTCCCATGGTTGGACATGGGGACAAGAGAAGGACAAAATGCCACTCTCGGACCTTCCGCTGTGTGCTTTGTAGTCTGACCATTGAGATTTCCGTTTCATGCTGAATGGTATGAGCTGTGCTCTCACGCACCATCCGCTCATATTTTTAACTATAGACTTAACCCACCGTCATGTCAATGAACTAGCTTAAAGTTAAGTATTGAATATGTGCTACTTTTAGAAAATAGAATCAGGATGTGGAACCGCCTCTCTCCCTGCCCCCCTCAGTCTCAAAACACTGAACAGAGGGAGAGAGAAGGCACAGACCAAATGGATTATCTATTGACTTTTCCGGAGATGGTTTCCTTGTATTCACATATGTCAATTTATATGACATACTTACTTTTAAATGTACTTACATGCACAGTGATGTGAAGGATCTACTTGAGACCTCAGTGAACCATCTCAGCACTATAGCTCTCCATCTACCTGAGAAAAAGGCTGTGGAAACATTGTCACCATTTCAGCCATCCCATTAACAACACAGGCTTCATTTAGGTGGTATTTGCCAAGAGAGTCTCACTGATTAAAAAACCTCCAACCAATTATCTTTGACTTCATAGAGCCCGTAAGTAAGTAAAAACCAATTGCAATTCTCTCTGAGAAACATACAATGGAAAGAAAGATATTTAGAATGGATTTTGCAAGCTTGTCTATCTGAAAACCATGGCACCCCAAGACAAAGTTATCTCATCAGTGTCAGAGTACACAATCCATATGCCTTGACCCGCAAAAGACATCATAGGCCTAAGTCCTCACCATTGGCCTCCAGTCCATAACTCAGGTTAGAGGACAAGGAGGCCATCAAGACACCTGAGACCCAGCCTCTATTTTCACCCCAGCCTTGATTAACTTCCTTCTCACAGACCATCAGAAATTGCTATTATAACTACATTTCTTTGTTCTTCTATAAGACACTATATTCTCTCCTCCAGTTGGATATCTGGAGGTACAAAGTGAAACACTGACTGATTTCTGTCCTGACCCCAAGCCTCTCCTGTCTTTTTCCCCAATCCCTATATCACTTTGCCAGAATAACATGAAATGGCTACCAAAATCTGGTCTGTTTATCTACGCAACTCTCTATTTATATATTTGCATTATCAATATGATGATAGATACATAAGCATCTCATTTTAACCTGACCACCTCCTGCTCCCCATTTAAGGTCCAGCTCTCATTCTGGAAATAAATTCTCCTTCCCCTAAACAATCCCAGGACCTTCTGCCTTCAGCACTTGATATGTAAACCCCTTTCCATCTTAATTTACAGTCACTTATTTCTATTGGTTGAATATACCATTTCTTAAGGATTAAATTGATCGCTATTCCTTGTCTTTCCACAGCACCTTTTTGTTTAACATCTAGAAGGTACCCACTAAATGTTGATTAAGTAATGAATGAATAAACAGCTTCTAATTAGACAAAATAAACACAGGGTATCATTTATAATAGAGAAAAACCTATGTTCCATTCCTACAAATGGATGGAAGATAAGGATATGATAGTGTGAACTTGGCCTGGCCGTGCACAGAAAAACAAATGCAAGGAGCTCAAAGAGAACAGACTGCAAAATTCCAAGCTCTGTTCTCTCTACCGCCTCCCCATCTCCTGAAATTACTTCTTGCCACAATGATATAGGACTCATGCCGCTCTCTGGGATACCCCATCCATCTTCAGGAGCCCATAGTCACAGGAAAAAGGGAAAAGGAGAAAAAAAAAAAACCTAAGCACAATTCACCATTGGTTTTGATCCCCAGCCAAGGCCTTCCACCCGCAGAAATCTCCCAACTATCACATTTCTACTGCTCTGGCCGATAACGAAGATAATTGTTCCATCCACTTTGTCAAAGCTGAAATGAAAAGAGGGCAAAGCAAAATGATGCCATCGTAAATCACAGGGCTGAGACAACCAAAGAGGGACAAGATAGCAACTTCATTAAGGGTTATGTATGGTGCCATTAAGTTGGCGGGGGGTCACCTTTCGTGTCAGGCCTGGCCTCTGTGATGCATTGCCGGCTCTTCTTTCCAATAAAATTAAACGGAGATGTAAAACTGATTAGGGCCATGTTTGCTCCAGCCCGTGGCGAAGGGATTGGCACAGGGAATCACTGACTGAAGACTGCCCCTGAAGCATAATGACAGCGATTCCTCTTCCTGGTCATTTCATTGCTTGACCTTGCCCATTAAAAGAAGCCCGGCTGCGTGGGAGGAAGAGCCCCTTCATCTCCCGTCACGCCATGACCCCATGGCAGCCCCTGTCCCCTGACCACTGGGCCTCATACTGATAACAAGACCAGAAATGCTGCCAGCTGGGGTTGGGGGAGGGGTGGCTGGTTCCCGTGGGTATGCATTGTGGACCACGATGTTGATCCACGGGAACCACGTTAGCATTTCCGTAAACAGCTCAACTCCCCAGCGGGCTGCAGACAATTCTGCCCTCCACTCTCTTTTAGACATTGACACGCTGAAAGTTAGGGGCTGGCCTGCTCCCTCTGAGCCTCACACTCACAGTCCGGGGTTTCTCTGTGTCATCTCAGACCTTGCTGAGGTGTGGAAGCTGCATAAGAGGGACTGAATTTATGCTCACAATCCCAAATTACGCCCTTCAGCGCTTTCTGAACTCTACAATTTGGGCAGTTTCCATAGAACCAAACTCTCCCCATTGTTTAGTCAACAAATAATTATTTGGGGTCTTGTTGTTGTAGTCACTATGTTGTGTGACTCTTTGTGACCCCATGGACTGTAGCCTGCCAGGCTCCTCCGTCCATGGGAATCCAGGCAAGAATACTGGAGCGGGTTGCTATTTTCTTCTCCAGGGCGTCTTCCCGACCCAGGGATCGAACCTGTGTCTCCTACATTGGCAGGCACATTCTTTACCACTGAGCCACCCAGGAAGCCCATTAGGGTCTTTTGGGCCCCGAACACTGTGCTAGACATCAAGATCAAGTGGTGAGACAGGCATTCACGCTCCTGCCGTCACATAGCTCACGGTCAAGTGAAACTTTCCACTGAAATAATATCAACAACTCACTCTGATGAAAGGTTTACCATAAGCCAAGCATTGTTCTAGGAATCTACCTGTATTAAACTCATTTAATATTCACAATCATAGAGGATGATTTTTATTCTTATCATCATTTTACAAAGAAGGAAACAGGGGAAGATAGGGGCTAAGTAACTTGTCCTGAGAAGCATGTGAGGTACGTGGTGGAACCAGGATTTCAGGTGCTGTGACCTGAAGCCAAGAACTAAACCTGAAGGAAAATGCTTCATTAATAGTTTCTATGTCTTCTCTGTCTTCTCCCGACCCCCATGAATTTGCTGATACATTTTATATCACCTTCAAGAAGAAAGAGTATGTTTTTAGCAAATGGAATTCCAAGCTATTTCTCCATTTTCCTATAGCTTAGGTTTGCCAACAGATAAATGCCATTTATATTTATCCCCGTGTGGCAGCCCATGGGGTCACAAAGAGCTGGAGATGACTTAGCGACTAAATAACAACACATCCCAGTTAATAAACATTTTATGTCACAGGATGTCAGGTCCTATAGCATTTTTTGCCTTTAATTCACTTGATGTCTGAAGTTGATATTTTATGGTATATAGATATATGGGAAAATGGGTCATGCTTATCTATCCATCCCTCAAGCTTCATATCCTGATCTGCTGCTGGCCAAAATGATGGCAAATAGTCACAAAAAAACACAGACAAACAGGGCATCAGGAAACAGCTTCTTCGGCCATGGCTGCAGTCTTCTCCATGTTACTGGCTCTTCCTCCTTTCCTCAGCCTCACAGTGGGGAGCAGACGACAGGACCAGTGATTCTCCGGCCACTGTCTTCAGGAATCACAGCTGTGACGGGCGCGCATCGACAGCACCTCATTTCCACATTCGCTAGTTTGCATATGACCTCACTGTCACAGCCACCGCCCCCAGCAGTGAAGAGAGGTCCACTCATTCCAGACTCATCAGAATATTGCAGCCTCAATGTCGGTCTGTCTGTCTTTGTCCCACCACTTTCTCGGCCCTGAGGGAATCCAGGGATTTCAGCTGCCCTGAGTGGGAGGATTGTGAACGATCAACAGCGGGCCCTCTGCCAACAAAGTGACCAGGCCAGAAAAGGACTAAGTTAAGCCAGACGGTCTCCACTTACGGCATCCAAACGTGACCCCGTGTCCAGGGGAAAGAGTCAAAGGCTTTGGATAAATGAAGACAGGGACTCTGCCCATTTCCCACTTGATGAGTCACGTGATGTGGAAAGAGAAGTCCCAGCAGCCCACCTCGCCGCCCACCCTGCAGACCAGAGGCAAACCCGGAGCAAGCCTGCACCCGTTGCAGTATCACACCTTCCTGCCCCCTCCCGCTGGCTTTTCCACCCAGGCCCTAGACCCTGAGTTCTCCTGCGAATGGCCAGAGGGTTATTTCCCACACCAGAAAGTCATGACACCTTTTCTTTGCCTCAAGGGCTCTAGTAAGTAATTTTTCATTTATACGGCACATTACAGCTTTCACAGAATTTCAGTCAGACCTGCGACCGTACAGCCTGTGAGGTGGATTCCAGACGAGGAAAGCCAGGCTCAGAGATGTGCTCGAGGGCACTCAGCACTTCAGTCACAGAGCTGGCCTGGAGAGACGGGCGGTCTGCTTCCGCAGGAAGAGAATTTGCACCCCTGCCTGGCAGAAGAGGCAAGTTTCCCTTGAGCCCAGTCTGCATAGCACCCTCCAGTCACACCAGCAACCCGGGCCACCAGGACTGCTTCCCGGAAATGGCCAAGGAAGCAGACAGGGGCCTCCACCTCCTAGCCTGCCCCACACCCACCTCTAATGACCTCAGGTCCCTGGGACGTGACCTTCCCTCCCTCTGCCCGGGCTGGCGGCACCCATGTGGGGCTGGATGCGGAGGTAGCCCAGGCTAGCAAAGCTCATGGCCAGAGCAGCTATGAGCCAGGCATCTGCACTGCCTCTTAGAAGAAGTAAGATCAGCAGGAAATGGTCATTATGAGCATCTTCATGAAAGACGTGTTAGTGATCCTTCCCCTCCATCTGCCCTGCAGAAAACACATGGGGTTTGGGTCACTCCCTTACGACTCCTGGAGCAGAGATGCTCAAAGTAGGGGATGTCTCAGCCTCCTCCCGTTCCTGCTCCTTATCCCTTTTCAGTTCAGTTCAGTCGCTCAGTCGTGTCTGACTCTTTGCAAACCCATGGACTGCAGCATGCCAGGCCTCCCTGTCCATCACCAATTCACAGAGTTTACTCACACTCATGTCCATTGAGTCAGTGATCCCATCCAAGCATCTCATCCTCTGACATCCCCTTCTCCTCCTGCCTTCAATCTTTCCCAGCATCAGGGTCTTTTCCAATGAGTGGTTTCTTCACATCAGGTGGCGAAAGTATTGGAATTTCAGCTTCAGCATCAGTCCTTCCATTGAATATTCAGGACTGATTTCCTTTAAGATGGACTGGTTGGATCTCCTTGCTGTCCAAGGGACTCTCAAGAGTCTTCTCCAACACCACAGTGCAAAAGCATCAGTTCTTCAGTGCTCAGCCTTCCCTTTCTTATGCCTGTACTCTGGTCTAATTCATAATTATGTGAACAAGGGTGGCCTTGTGTTTAAAAAAATAAAGTCTCGGAAAGAAAATACCTAAAATTGGAGTACCCATCCAAGCAAAAACAGATGGGTGCCTCATGGTAAGCAATGCTTTCAAGGAAGACAAACTTTTATGATTCAGTCAACAAACATCAGTTTTCACTCTCTGTGATGAACTAGGCTAGAGGAAACATAAAGGACAGGATGCTTCCATTGCTCTTAGAAAGGCCTCCCTGGGGTCCCTGGAAACTGCCAGGAGGGGGTCCCTGGAAACTGCCAGGAGAGAGTCCTTGTGCCTCAGTCCTGAGCAGCCCCCCACCGGGTGCCTAACTGGGGGTGCAGGGTAGGGGAGGTGGTGCTGGAGCAAAGAGAACGCAGGAAAATGCTAGAATCGCTACCAGGCCCTTCTCACTCATGTCCCCTGAGCCAACAGGATGGCAAATCCCTGGAAGCTGCTCGAGACTGCCTTTTCCTCTGTCCTTATTTAATTTGCCTAAAGGATTATGGCCCACGAGGCCCCAAAGCCGTACGTGACCCGGGGTGTCGCATGGCCCAGCTCTCTGCTGCCCACCCATCACCTCCCGTCCCCAGCTGTTTCTCCCCAGCCCTTGGCCTTGTACGGGAGTTTCAGACGATGTTCTGAGCTGTCCTCGGAGTCCACTGAGGCACATCAGCTCCTACTGTCGGGCTGTGAGGCGACCGAACGGGAAGCCTTGAACCTTCCAGCAACCCCACCCCACTCCCCACTCCACCCAGGCAGAGCAGCCCCAGTCTTTTCCATCTGTCGTCCTGGGTGAGCTGGGGGTTGTGTTTGGAGAAGGGATCTTCCCAGGTAAAACAGAAGCCACTTTCGAGAACCCCTGAGGAGGTTATCCGAGGTACTTTCCAGCTTGGATATTTTGTGAAGGATGATTTTTCTTTGATGAAAAGAATTCGTGAAGAGTTTACCCTCACTTTGATCCCAGGGAGATTCTCCCCAAACGTCCCTCACCTCCTTCCTGGGGGTGTAGTTCAAGGAAAATAGCCAAGCCCCTCGTCTCCCAGACCCAGGTCACTATTGACCCACCCAACCAGCGTCGATGGAGTAACCATTGGGTGCCAAGCTGGTTGCCAGCTATGAGTCAGCGTCCTCCCAAGAATCAGGTTTTCTGGAAATTCCCCACTGCCGCTGTTTAACACCACAGGGCTTTGGGTCAGACTGACCTGGGCTCCAGACATAAGTCATCATCTGTGCATCCACAGGAGGTGGCCGGGTCTTTCTGAATCCCTGTTCTTGTCTGTAAAAATAAGGTCGTAAAGATCAAATAATGACGTTGCTAAAATTATACAGTGTAGCCAGTGTGAAAACACTTAACACATGGTCAGCACTCCAAAAATGTCAGTGTTGTTTCCTTTTGAGTTAAATCCGTCCCAGTCACTCAGCTGAACTAGTTCAGCTCCCTGTAAACTGCTCTAACTGCAATATAACCCATTCACTCCATCTTCTACCTTGAACCAAGGGATTTTGCTTCAGCCTCTGGATTCTTATTCATGCCTCCAGGTAAAATTCAAAGGCCATCTGCCCTCTTGTGTGTGTGCGCGTGCTCAGTCATATCTGACTCTTTGTGACCCCATAGACTGTAGCCTGCCAGGCTCTTCTATCCATGGATTTCCCAGGCAAGAATACTGGAGCAGGTTGCCATTTCCTCCTCCAGGGGATCTTCCAGACTCAGCGATCAGACCTGTGTCTCTAGCATCTCCTGCATTGGCAGGGGGATTCTTTACCACTGTGCCACCTGCGAAGACTCATCTCCCCTGTTAAGGCTTTCTTAATTATTAGACGCAAAAGGAAGCTGGTGATAGGTAGGGAAGCCTGGTGTGCTGCAGACCATGGGATCACAGAGTCGGACACAACTTAGTGACTGAAATGAACTGAAGTGAAAAGGAAGCTTCCAAATCCCCAGGGCATACTTCTGTTCTTTCTATTGTAGCATTTAATGCATTGTATTCATTCATGGTTTCAGGGAATGTTTGTTGAGTGACTGCCGTATGCCAACCCTGTTCTAGGCCTCGTGGAATACACCAGTGATATGCAGACAGGTGCTTGTCTGTGTGACATTCTCTGATCTTCCCAGCCCCATCCCTCCGCACCCCCACCAATGAAGAATCTGGGAAGGCAGGATCCCACAACATTCACTGGCCTAGCTAAGTGGCCTCACCCTTGAACAAGGTGAGTTTTCTCAAAGACTGGGCAAGAGGCAATTCTGGTAGCTGCGCCTATGGTCATGAAATGGACAAGAGCAGGTTTACTAGAACCTTCTTTAAACTGTGGGCTGGAAACCCACAAGAGGCTGGCGAAACCTGGGGTCAGCTCTCCCCGTCTGTCTGTCGCATCAGCCCAGGCCTCAGCTCTTTATCACCTGTATCTGCAACTGGCAACCCTGGCGAAAGGAAGGAGCAGAGGAGCAGAGAAGACACAGGTGGGCTGTAGGAGTGAATGAAGCGTGCAACTCTGAAACTTCACTGAACGGCTAGCGGCCCACGGAGACGCGTGGGAACCCTAAGAAGACGTCAGGGACCCACAGCTGGGCCAAAGGGCCTTCCGTCCACTGGGCTCAGCCCTTGGACGAGTCCCAGGGGCGCTGGAAACGAGAAGATGTTAGCAAGGATTTCTGTTGCGGCTCAAGCCCCTGCGCTTGTCACCTTTGGAGAAGACGTCACGGGAGGCAGCCCTGCCGTGGGGAACAGAAGTGGGGATGGAGCCCAGAGCTCTGGACACGGCTCCCTCCTCGACCAGTCACGGCCAAGCCAGGGATAAGATAGAAGGGAATGGGAAGGCGAATGCGAGTGCTGAGTGGCTGAAAGGTTAAAATCCCCGAATCATCGCTGGGACAGCGTTGGCACTGTAGGGAGCTGCGGTTAAAGGCCACGGAGTGGAGACAGCGTCCATGAGAAGCTTGAGGCTGAACAGGGCCCAGGTCAAAGGCCGGCTCCTTCGGAGCACTGCAGTCGAAAGGGAGGGCTCGTGTGTGTGTGTATGTGTGTGTGTGTGTGTGTGTGTGTGTGTGTGTCTGTGTGTGTGTGTTGCCTGTTTATGTGTGCTTGTTTGTAGATTAGCTTGTGTGTGTATGTGTTTGTGTGTGTATGTGTGTGTGTATATATGTCTGTTTGTATATGTTAGTGTATACATGCATGTGTGTCTGTGTGTTTGCATGAGTTTGTGTGTGTGTGCGTTGTGTATGTTAGTGTATGTGTGTCTGTGTGTTTGCATGTATGTATATGTGTTTGCGTGTGTATATTTGTGCTTGTTTGTTAATGTATGTGTGTCTGTGTGTGTGCATAAGTGTTTGTGTGTATGTGTGCGTACTTACACATCCGTGAAGTCAGGCAGCGTTGTTTCAGGCTGCTTCTGTTTCCAGCGTCTTCCGTACTTTTTTATTATTGTCATTATTGGAGTATTATTGCTTTACAATGTTTTGTTAGGTTCTGCAGTACAACAACATGAATCAGCCATAAGTATACCTATACCCTCTCCCTCTTGAGCCTCCTCCCACCCCTCTAGGTCCTCACTGGGCACCAAGCTGTGCCATATAGCAGCTTCCAGCCAGCCATCTGTTTCACTGTGTCAATGATACTTTTCCAGTTCATCCCAGCCTCCCCTTCCCTGCTGTGTCCACAAGCCTGTTCTTTATGCTTGCATCTCTATTCCTGCCTCACAAACAGGTTCATCTGTACCCATTTTTTTAGATTCTATACATATGCATTAATATATGATATTTGTTTTTATCTTTCTGTCCAGTGTCCTTTTTTTAGCTGAGTAACACCTGACAGTAAGTTAGGGAAAGCCAAGAAGAGGTAGAGACATGGGTACAATGTTGCCAGAGGGGCTTGAAGAAAAGCAAACCCAGAAGAGGGCAGGCAGATCAGCTTGGCCCGTGAGAGACTTCTTGGAAAAGCAGCCATCAGTGTGACACTTGAGAACTGCTGTGACTGAGAAGAGTCACGGGTGCAAAGAGCTCTTACCCACAGTTTCTAGAGAGAAGTGCTGCTCAACAGGAGATTTCGCCCAAACTCTAAAGTCAAAGAGGATTATCGCGACACTTCCCACCTGGCATAGTGCTGAGTACAGAGTTCCTTCTTCACACAGACCAGGTAGATGAATGGATGAGTGGATGGATGGGTGGGTGAATAAATGAACGGGTGGGTGGATGGGTAGATAGATGGGTGGATGGGTGAATGGATGGGTGGGTGGATGAATAAATAGGTGGATGGTTAGATGAATAGGTGAATGGGTGGGTGGATGGATGAATAAATGAATGGGTAGATGGATGGGCAGATAGATGGGTGGATGGATGAATGGATGGGTGGATGGATGGATGGATGGGTGGATGGATGAATGGATAGGTGGATGGATGGATGGATGGATGGATGGATGGATGGATGGATGGATGGATGGATGTGTGGATGGATGGATGGAAGGATGTGTGGATGGATGAATGGATGGGTGGATGGATGAATGGATGTGTGGATAGATGAATGGGTGGATGGATGGATGCATGAATGGATAGGTAGATGGATGGATGAATAGATAAATGGGTGGATAGATGGATGGATGGATGGATGGATTGGATCAAGGGAAGATATCTCAGGGGAAAAAAAACCTTAGGACTGTGTAGGGACTGGAGAAAGGAAGAGGAAGGGCACTGAGTGCCTAAGTCAAAGAGATGGCTCATCACAGCCACTGTCTCATCTACTACACCCCTGAAGCACACTAAGCCCTAAAACAGGCCTGCTTCCAGGGCCAGAGGATCCACCGTGGGTGGACTGACAACACGTCCACAAAGGGTGGTGGACAAGAAACAAGGCAGCTCAGGTAAAGCCCTGGCAATGGGACGCCAGGAAGGGATAGCCCAGAACAGAAGAGGAAGAGTCCCCAGTCACGAGGGTGCTTTACTCCAGACTCTGGCAGCAGGGCGAGGATGTGCAAGGCAGCCAGCCACCCACCCAACGGTCAGCGAAAAACCACCTCTGCTGGGGCTGCAGGAGAGGGGTCACCCTGGCTCCACCAGCCACCTCTCTCTCCCCTCCCCTTGCCTGCCTGCCCTGCCCAGGCACTGATCTCGGAAGGATTCTTCTTCATGTCTTTATATGGACGAGTTAATGTAAACGCTTTTCAACATAAGCATGTTTTTCTGCTCCTTCTCCCTGACCTTGGCATTTTCCTTCTCCATCCCAGGCTCAGTGCTGTCCTGTGGCCCGGTTCGCCTCTCATTTGTCAATGTTTTTATTGAATTTTCAAATGCCAGTAGTACACATAAATCAATGGCTTTCTTCTCCCTACTGGCATATCCCTGCCACATGTGGTCATTCATTTTTTTAATAAGTCCTCCTCTCCTTTCCCCCATTTATAAAAATGCATCTTGTTCCCCCACCACCGTCCATCACTCGGTGAGCTCGGCTATTTGTTGCCCCTGAGTGCTTATTCATCAACGTTTTCAAAAGCAAAATCACTCTTCGCCTCCCGCTCTTATTGTGCCATCAATCTTGACCAGGGGATCAATAAACTTCGCTTTTGCAATTTTTCCCCCACCCTCCTGAGCAGACTCTCTCCAAAGTGCAGTCTTTTTATTTACATTTTTAACTGATCGTCAGCAAGGCGGGTGGGGGGGTTGGTACGGCGGTGTCAGGAGGCGAAGGGCTTTCATTTGCTCCCGAAGCAGCAATAACCATCCATGCATTGGTCATTTAACACGGTAACCCAGAGAAATTGATACTCGACTCTTCCCTGCCCGGGGTCCACCCGCATAAATCACTGCTTGAGGAAACAAAAGCCCTGCCCCTGTGTCTGGCTGGCAGGCAAGCAGGCAGGCAAGAAAAGAGGCGGAGTGACTCACCCACTCAAGTCTCCTTGGAGAGGAGGCACGCTGGTGTCCAGGGATTTTTCCGGCATTGTTTTATATGAGTTAAGGGAAATTTGAATTGAGAGAACCTAAAAGGCAGAGAAAAGAACAGACTATGGAGTCTTCAATGGAAAGACGTATGAGATCAGACAGGTCAAGGGGCCTTGACCCAAGTGGCCCCTCCCATCTCCTTCCGGGTTATGGATGCCCCAAGGTCACAGGGCTTCTGCCTGCTCTGTGCCTGTTGCAGAGAAAGGGGATGATGCTTGAACTGCAAAGCTGCAGGCCAGCCAGTTGCTTAGAAAGTCAGAGGGAATTTCTTGCTGCTGCTGCTGCTGCTGCTAAGTCACTTCAGTCGTGTCCAACTCTGTGTGACCCCATAGACGGCAGCCCACCAGGCTCCCCCATCCCTGGGATTCTCCAGGCAAGAGCACTGGAGTGGGTTGCCATTTCCTTCTCCAGTGCACGCAAGTGAAAAGTGAAAGTGAAGTCACTCAGTCGTGTCTGACCCTCAGCAACCCCATGGACTACAACCTTCCAGCCTCCTCCATCCATGGAATTTTCCAGCCAAGAGTACTGGAGTGGCGTGCCATTGCCTTCTCTGAGGGAATTTCTTACCCCTACTCTAAAAAGACTTCCTATTAAGTGAGGTAAGTCAGACAGAGAAAGACAAGTATCAGATGATATCACTTATATGTGGAATGTAAAAAAAACAGGGCTACAAGTGAACCTATATACAGAACAGAAATAGAGTCACAGATGTAGAAAATGAATTTATGATTACCAAAGGGGAAAGACGGGGGGCGGAGATAAGTTAGGAGGTTAGGATTAACAGATACACACTACTATAAATAAAACAGACAACCAACAGGGACCCACTGGATAGCACAGGGAACTATATTCGATATTTTGTAATAACCTCTAATGGAAAAGAATCTGAAAAAGAATACGTGTATGTTTACACATATATCACTGAATCGCTGTGCCTTACGTCTGAAACTAACACAACATTGTGAATCAACTATACTACAATTAAAACAATAAATAAATAAATACAAAAAGGCTTCCTCAAGGATGCCTTAAAGCACAGGTAAGAGCATGAGGATTAGGCAGCCCAACCTTGAGTAAAAGATGAAAGAATGTTGCCCACCTTGCTTCCGTGTTTCCACTGCCACGTAAATGATGAGGCCATCTGAGGGCTTCTGGGTACCGTGGCTGGAAAGCCTCGTGGGAAAGTGTTGCATGATCATCACTGAGAGCTGTGCAGTGTGACCTGTCCTCCTTCAGCCACCAGGGTCTCAGCCTAATGAAGACATGTGTGGGTTCAGGGAAGCTGGGGAGGAGAATTTCTACACTTCCTACCTGCTCTGCCTCAGCTGCTTTTCACACACTGTCACGTAGATGCTGGAAACACCTTGCCAGGTAAGTTTTGTGTCCATAGTCCAAGGATGCGTCAATGGCTACATAGAGTTTCAGCTACCTGCCCGAGCTGTGAAATCGGCATACAGATCTCTCTGACTCCAGACCCAGGCCTTGGCAATGCCCAGTAAGCTGAGTCTTCTAACTTGGACCGGAGGACCACCCCCCCACCAAGGTGCTCTTCGGGAATCACCCACATCTGATCACAAGGCTGGTGACAAAGGAAATCCAAGGCCCAGGGGGAAGGAAAGTAGTTTCAGGGATCCTGTGCCTAGGACCCAGGGGGGCTGCTGGAAAGAGCAATGCATTGGATGATGATGGATACTGAACCCTAAGTGGAGGCAGGGGTGACCACTGCTCTTGGGGAAACCCTCTGCTTTCTTCATTCCTCAGCTCTAAAACAAAGGAGTTAGGCTCAGTACCTAAGATCTCTCTTCTTTATCCATCTATTTATCTATCTATCTATCTATCTATCAATGGACATTCAGATGGCTTTATATATGTATAAATGATGGAATATTACTCACCATGAAAAGGAACAAAATTGGGTCATTTGTAGAGATGTGAATGGACCTAGAGGCTGTCATACAGAGTGAAGTAAGTCAGAAAGAGAAAAACAAATATCATACATTAACACATATATGTGCAATCTAGAAAAACGGTACAGATGAACCTATTTGCAGGGCAGGACTAGAGATGCAGATATAGCGAATGGATATGCGGTCATGAGGATGGGAGGGGGAATTGGGAGATGAGGTTTGACATAAACACACCACCACGTGTAGACTAGAGAGCTAGCTGGAAGCTGCTACACGGCACAGGGAGCTCAGCTTGGTGCTCTGTGATGACCTAGCGGGGTGGGATGGGAGGCGGGGTGGGATGGGAGGCTCTAGAGGGAGGGGATACATGTACGTATATATGGCTGATTCACTTTGTTCTATAGCAGAAACCAACACAGCAATTATACCCTGATTTTAAAAAGTACCTAAAGTCTCTCCCAGATGGAAAATTTCTATAATCTTCCTAGTGTCGTCACTGGCATTTGCAGTGCAGCCTGGTATCATAGAATACACAGAGGACCAAAGTGTGGCACTGTTAGAAAGGAAGTGCCAAGTGTCCTAAGCTCTGCGGGGACCCCGGGGGCTCGGGGTGAGAGAGCTCACGTGGGCACCAGGCAGACACACTGCCTTCTCTGCGCCGTCTCCTGCACTGTGAGAGGGAAGCAGTATCAGGAGATTGAGACAGACTGGGAGGCTATAGATCTGGGGATTCAGAGTTTGGGATTTCATGGAGAAGTAAAATGCTAACATAAAAACATGAAACCAATAAAATCGTGTGCACCCAACATAGTACAGTCAACTATTTGACAAAATTCACCCTCCAAAAAGATTACCATTGACTGTCACCATTATATAATACCACAAAGAAAGGTCATTTTAACTCCCTAAATTTTAAAAACATGAAACTCACTGTGAACAAGTTCTAACCCCCAGATTTTGGAACCACAGGAGCAGCCTACCCACCATCAATCTAAAGACTGCCTGTCTTCTCCAGGAGAGAAAGACAGCAGTTCTAACCACACTGATAAGCCATCCATGAGCTCCACATGACCGGAGTTCACATCTCAGTCACTGAATATATGTGCATTGCCCTGTGTCTTTTTTTTTTTTTCCATTGCATATGTAAATTTCCATTTCTTCAGTGAGATTCCTCATTCCTGAAACACTGGGGCCATGTCTTGCTTTGGATTTTTCATCACCAAGTACAGTTATTCTCATGATTTTGGTGGTGCCCATCTGAGACTGGAGGGTGAGCTCATTTATGTGGGTCAGCTGAGACAGATGGTGAGAGTGGGCCGGAGTGGAAGTGATCTGTTCTCAGGGTGATGTCAGTCGAATCCATGGGAAGCACAGGGAACCAGACCCAAGAGCTCTGGTCTCAGCCCCTGGGCAGCTTGCTCAGCCATCACCCCGGTCCCCCTGGAGCCCACAGCTGCAGCAAGTCCAGACACAGGGAGCCGAGGGCCCTGGAGAAACCAGAAGTTCTGAGCAGGGCGTCCTGGAAACACCCGGTGGCCGTCCCTGGCTGACCTCAGGAGAGTGACGTCACAGTAAACAAGGCTTTCAATCAATTAACATGGGCTCCAAAATGGCTGAGCTTAGCAAGCCCAGCGGAGGCTGCTGGCTCATGAGCTCTGTACTGTGCTAAGTGAAGCCCAGGAAAGGCACTCATACACAAATACACCACTTCGCCTGAACGCCGTCCAAGCCGTCAATCTCAGGGCTGCTCCAGTGCTGGGCACCAGGCTTATGCAATTTCAACTGTTTTGCTAATAGGCCAGAAATAAACAATGAGTGACCGGTCATCTTGCAAAGCCAGCTCCCCTGCAAAGGGGAGAGAGGAAGGGGCGCCAAGGGGACTGAGGGAGGAAGTGTCTGCCAAGATAATAAATCCAAACCCAAATCTCCAGCATTTTGTGGTTTGACACTTAATTGATTAACTAATTTGAGGCAACAAGATTGAGTGTTCCCGCAGATTAGCGTCGAAGGGGTAATTACAGCCAAAGCTCCCATCTCTGAAGATCGTGGCAGCTGCAGTCCCACATGGGCCAAGCCAGCGTTAAAGCCTACGTCTTACGGCCAAATAGATACAAAGGGTTTTTTTGGAACACGTCCCTTTTCGGCTCTGCGTGTTGGGATTGCTCTGGAAAGGTCATTTGGTGCCTTATCAGCATAGACAAAATCCCCTGCCTGTAATGTACGTGTTTATTCTCAAATTAAATATATTAATGTATTATTTGTTCTTAAAATGTCATGGACTAGATAGTGAGCTTAGCCCTCCTGGCAGACCTTTGAAGCTTAAAGAGTAATGTAATAATAGTACATTAATCCTGAGGCCGTTCAGTTGCCTCCCTGCGGAGGCCCCGGACTCTGCTACACGCTCCTCAGTGCTGAATTTGCTGCCCAGGAGCCTCGGAGCCTGTTTCTGTAACAACAGGAGGCTTACTTTAGGAGGCTCTGCTGAAGCTGGAAAGGCCTGGCCCCACTATTATTTAGGTGGACTAATCTAACTGTGAACTTGAAAACAGGCCTACATACTCCAGGGTTTAAAAGAATTCAGGGAAATGGGAGAGGGATCTTAAAAGCTAGAGGCTTCCCAGGTGGCACTAGCGGTAAGGAATATGCCTGCCAAAGCAAGAGATGCAGGAGACTCGGGTTCTATCCCTGGGTTGGGAAGATCCCCTGGAGGAGAGCATGGCACCCCACTCCAGTATTCTTGCCTGGAGAATCCCCATGGACAGAGGAGCCTGGCAGGCTACAGTTCATAGGGTCACAAAGAGTCAGACACGACTGAAGCGACTTGGCGCACACGCAGTGTAGAGACAGCCCTGTAAGGAAGCTGGGACAGAGGGGGGAAATTGCTCTGCAGCGGAGGCCTCAGCCTGTCCTGGGGCTTGGACCATCCCCGTGGAGAAGGTATGACCTGGATAAAGCAGTTCCCTGACTCAGCCGACACGCTCTGGGAGTTGGTGATGGACAGGGAAGCCTGGTGTGCTGCGATCCCTGGGGTCAAAAAGAGTCAGATACAACTGGACTGAACTGAACTGAACTGAACTGCTGCCCAGGGCAATTCTCAGTGACCATGCAGCTGCGAGCTGTCAGCAGGTGATGTTCCCAGTTCCTGAGACATGGGTGCACTGAGCCTGGAGAAGCGTCACGGTATCCACTACGTGTGGCAACCCGGTTGCGTCTCCGGACTATGGTATCGCCCTTCCCTGAGAAATTTACCTACTTTGTATGTTAATCAGCTGTTCCAGCCCTCTGCTGCCCTCTAGTGGCTACTGATCCAACTACCCTGACCGGAACTGCCCGCTGGTTGGTGATAACACCAGGCTACTCTTACAGGGAAGTTGCCGCCAGAAAGATGCTGAAGTGCTACCGGTACTCACTATAGCCTTTCCTCGCCCAGTTTTTCTTCTACCCTGTCTGTCCCCAGGCTTTCACGTGCTTCAGTCTTGAAGGCTTTGGGGTCTTTAAGAGGTTTCTGATTAAACCATCCCCCCGTTATTAAGTAACTTTAGTTATATTTGTTGAGAGCAAAGTCTCAGCTTCCCTGGTGGCTCAGATAGTAGAGTCTGCCTGCAATGCAGGAGACCCAAGTTCAGCCCCTGGGTCAGTAAGATCTCCTGGAGAAGGAAATGGCAACCAACTCCAGTATTCTTGCCTGGAAAATCCCATGGACGGAGGAGCCTGGAAGGCTACAGTCAACGGGCTGGCAAAGAGTTGGACATGACTGAGCGACTAACACTTTCACTTTTCGGTCTTTCCAGGAGTAGATGGTGAGACATGAGAGCAAAGAGGGATCAATTACTGACATTCACCACTTCAGTATCTCCAAAAGCTGCCTAGAGTTAATTGGATGACATGCCTTGCTTTGCAAACCAGAGGAAATGGAGCTCATACTGATGGAAAGGGCACAAGATTTGGAGGTACTGCCTCTGGATTCCAGTCCCAACCCAGCCACTTACTGTATAGTGCTGTTTGAGTCATTTATCTAAGGACCTGCTTCTACATCTGCAAATATGATCATTACCCACCCGACAAGTTTGTTTGCAAGAGATACAGTTAGGCACAAGCATCAAAGCTCTCTCCAGGGCTCTGAGGCCTTTAAGAGTCAGCACTGTCAGAGACCAGTCATACAGCATTTTCTGATAAACCCTACGGGGTTCCACCTGCTGAGGACACCACATCCCAAATTGTCACTCCAACTGTCCCCACATCCAGTGAGAAAAATGAATTATTATTATTATTTACAGGAATGACTCCAATACCCAAAGAACAGACAGGTATGAAGACAATTGAGTAGAAAAATACAAACCTTACCTCTTGAATTTGACTCTACCCTTGTGTAGTCACAAAGTTACCTCCTGGTGTGGAGGGAGAAAAAGGTAATCCGAAGGGTGGGTGTCTTATCCAGCTCACAGCAAGGCCTGGAAGTGCATCCATGGGGCTGGGACTGGGTGTCTGACTGTCCTCTTGGGCTTGTGCTTCCTAAATGGAAGCCAAATAGTGATTGCATGATTCATCCAGGAGAGATCTCCAAGACAGAACCAAACGGCCAGACTGTAGAAACATGTCGAGAGAATGTTTTCAATTGATAATGGATTCCGAACAGGTGAAGGCAACCAGGAAGTTGGGTTCTAGGGCCTGGGAGTCTGACCAAGTCATTATTTAGAGATCACAAGAATGAACCAAAGTCAAAGCGATGTTATTCCTCTTCAACAGAGATGAGAGGACAGAAAAATGCTGTATCCCAAACCCCTATATACAATCTGTAAATTAAAATTTTAAATTTTCAAGTGTATGCATGTATGTGTAAATAGATACACACACATATACAATATTTTACCTCATATGTCACATATATGCTGAAAACTTAACTGACAGCCACAAATTCTAGGAACCCAGGTGAGAATCAGGAGGGGAAGAGAAAAATACTTCTGAAAAACTAAAATACATACCACAAAATCAAGCTTTAAATGTGATTGTGTGGCGTCTTCCCATGTAATGTTAGATACTAGGATAGACGTTAGAAAGTAAGAGGAAAATAAAATTAACAGCAACAAGGAAAGTGTGAAACTGGAAAATAATGTGTTTGTGTGAAAGAGTGATGGAAGCTTGAAAGCAAGAGCAGCCGTTTAGAGTCGGGACAAGATGCTTCAAGAGGTCTTGGAAGCTTCATTGCATCACCGCTCAGTAAAACCACAGCCCGGGGATGTTTTCAAGACAACATGGGAAACTTTAAATATGTTTGTACTAGAGTACTTTGTTTAGGCAGAAAGAAAAGTGGGTAATTTAATTTGAAGTGATATTCATTTGAGAATGTTTTGTTTTGTTATGTAAATGTGTTTGAAGAAGAGAAAAGCTTCAGTTATCATGAAATCAACAACGAGGTCGACTACAAGAAAGCTACAAAGTGTGTATGAGAGAGAGAGAGGGAGAGACAGGGAGAAAGAAAAAGATACAGACAAAGCCAAGAATACTACTTTTACGGAAGAAATTGGCTAGAAGTTAGGTGCACCTTTAGCAGAAAGACAAATGAAAGACTCAATGCTGATATTTACCTGCTCTAAAGTGCTCTCGATTGACACTGAGGTTCTTCAAATTCCCAAATCTAAGCAGTCACAGGGGAAAAGCAGACACAGGAAACTAATTCGACCAGAAACAAGAGGCCATATTCTCTGAATTCACGGGCATCGTGGAGTCAGGCTTTGGAGGTCTGCTAGCGATGTTCTACATTCTGATTTTCTTTTACAGCCAATGGGAAGTTACACAGGCACATGTCAAGTATCTGAAGAGTGAAAGGCTCTCTTTCAATAGATTATTTCCTTTCTGATGCAGTCAGTGTTTTCATCTCCGGAGCAGTAGCCAAACCTGACTGTTGCAAGGGCCTAGGGAATATTTGCTCAAGTCTCTCCACCTCCTCTCCAGGGACTCCAGGAGGCTGAACAGTGTGCCAGCAGAGGTGGGGCAGCCAGAGAGCGGAGCTGATTTAAGAGGAGAGAACAGGTAAGCGTTAGAAGGGGAAAAAATGACAATGTTGGCTTTCTTTCCTTTAGCGGGCCTTTCTGAACCTGGACTCTGCATAACAACAGAGGCTCCTGGGTAATGTAACCTGAGGGCTACCATCCAAGTCGCCTTGGCAGCCAAGTGCAAAAAGGAGCCACCCAGAAACAGCCAAGATGGCAGCTCCAGAGACGCCTGGGCGCAAGTCCACGTGAAGGCAGAGAGGTGTCCTTCCCTCCATAACCCTTGTTCTTGGGACCATAAAGGTCAGAGAGAAAACAGGCTGAAATCCTTTCCTCCTGTTCCTGTAATGGTATTAGCAACGACTCTTTCTTACTCAATCGCACTCCCAAAGGATTTTCAATAAACTTTTTATGTGCCATAACTGTTACATTAAATAAAGCTGAAAGTATTGAGTAAACCGACTGTAAATCACTTTAGATGCCTTGGAATTACATTAAGTGTGAGAATTATGGATCTTTTTGCTGCTTGCAGAAACAGGGAGACGACAGAGCCAGGGGTTTTTATGCTGCCAGCCTCTTGAAGATTTTTGAAACTATTTCTTCATGCTTCATGACAGCCTTCTCTAGCACACGCCTTCTTCGGGGGTCAGAGGAGGAAGAGGAAGATTTGGGGTGCGGGTGGGCTGGAGAAGATGCAGGGAGGACCCTGGGTCTCCTCTCCCACTCGGCCTCAGTCACTACAGGCTTCAACTTTTCTTTTTTTAAAAAAAAGATGTTTGAGGTACATCCACTTCTACTTAGCAGATGAAGATGGATTTGGTCCAGAGCCTCGCAGGGTGTGTGTGTGAGTGTTCATGAACGTGTTCTTTCTCTGGACTTGGAAGATGTTTTCCATGCAGGTCTCACCAGCTGTTATTTTTGTGAAGTTAAAACCCCAGCTTTTATGGCATTCAGGTTCGACCGTTCTTCCCAAGGCCTCTGTGGGGTCAGAGCTGTGTTTTGCAGGGACCTGTCAGACTGCAGAGAGTGGAGGAAGTTTGGAGAGCTTGTTGATCAAAACGGAAACCTCTCAGACTGATATTCCCCAGCACCCCCTTGGATGTCAAAGCAGGTTTGGATATGCTCAGAATTTAAAAAAATAATGAAGTCTGCTCTCCAAAGTTCCAAGTGGCTTCTCTCAATGACCAGTTCCAGACACAGAAATTATGATCAGGGGCTTGTGACAGCAAGCACTATGACCAGATCAAAATGGTGCCAGGAAGGTAGAAACTTCCCTGTGGGAACAGCAGAGGCTGAAAGAAGACACCATACCTCCAGGCCAGAAACAGGTGTGACTGGTGATGTACGTGCTGAATCCTTATGACCCCCTGGACCGCAGCCTGCCAGGCTTCTCTGTCCATGGAATTTCCCAGGCAAGAATACTGGAGTGGGTCACCTTGACCTCCTCCAGGACATCTTCCCAACCCAGGGATCGAACCCGCGCCTGTTACATCTCCTGCACTGGCGGCGGGTTCTTTACCACTAGCACAACTTGGGAAGCCGCATTGCTGATGAATAATTCCTAGGAACTCATAGGAAGGCTGGAGGAGCAGCGGTGTGGAGAAAAGAATTCTGAATGGGTATTCCCAAGTTCAACAATCTGGCCTTCGAAGCCAGAGGACAGCCGAATGTGGAACTAACCTACAACGCACTACTCTTGCCTTACCTGCTAAAGACCAAGTTCCTGTCTTGTCATTTAAAAAGTTAGCAGGCAACACGCTCCTTTTCAGCCGGTTCATGGATTTGAACTGATTAGGGACCAGGATGTTATTCACATGATCTGGGCTCATAATCCAGCCAGAGAAACAAGACACCCCCAAGTTAAATAATAGAGAACAGCCGGAGAGGCTGTGTTCCTTAGAGGGCTGGGTGGCATAAATCTTAATTGTTGCGGGAATTTGGAAAAGAAGACCAGAGGGGGTTGAACAGCGCTCAGGGGATAGGTAAAGCCCAGGGATGACTGTCCTACAGCTGAGGGAGAGAGGTTTTCTGCGGAAAGGAGAGCAGGGTGCAAGGGGTAAGCGTGGATGCTGCCAGAGGCAGAGGAGGGAGGCGCTGATGGGGACTAATGGGGCCAGTGGGGTGGGGAGGGGGGCATCTTGGGCTGATCATATAAGGCCAGTGGAATAGAGTTTCTGGCCACATAAATAACCCAGGAAGTAAGTGTTTGTAGGAGCTTCTCTGGACAGCCCTGTCACTGGCCATGGCACCAGTTAAACCTGCTTCAGCCAAGAGTTGCATCTGAACCAAGTGGAAGCCAAGGGTGAATGGAAAGGCCCCGTGGGAGGAAGCCATACTGGGCGATTTCCAGTACATGGGGGGCAAACTGGGGGCAGTGGAGCAAGAAGAGAGAAGGGGGACCACCAGCGCCCTGCTCCCTAGAGGCTGGGCAGTGCCCTCCAGTTAGGTCATGGAGGTCTTGAACCTGGACACACTGACCTGGGAACCCCAAGACCTGGGTTTGAACCTTGACTTGACCCTGGTTGATTCAATGACACTGAGGGAATGACTTCATGTCTCTTGACCTCAGGCCCTCACCCGGAGGCGGGACAACCTGGAAACTCACTTTCAACTCTGAGTCCTCCCTGACGGCTTTGCCACCTGCCTTGCGCGGTCCCTCAGGAACAGGCCAGAGAGAGGAAGGCAGGGCCCTCTTCTTGGCTGGGTCGACAGAGGCCGGAGGGAGACCTCCTAGCAAAATCCATTCATAGCGAATCAGACAAAATGCTTCTTCATTGAGGTCTCTCCACTGCTGACAGATGGGCTTTGAGCTGCCTAGTCTCCAGGAGCCTTGATTTCCACATCTGTAGAATGCTGAGGCAGATAATGAGAGGAATGCCTGAAACCCCGAGGGGCAGGGGTGTGCAGGGGAGAGTGCCATTCAGTCTGTTTGTCTCCAGGGGCAGTGAGGAGATGGGCTCGCGAGGGGCACTTGGCCTGTAGCTTAATGTGAGGAGCCGGGAAGCCCAGTCCCAGGCTTTCTCTGACTATCCCAGACAGTGCTTTCAAAACAGCAAAACTCGCAGGGCGAGAATAGAGAGACAGACACGGAGAACAGACTTGTGGGCACGGTGGGGGAAGGAGCTGCTGCTGCTGCTAAGTCGAGGGTGGGGCAAATTGAGAATGTAGCATTGAGAGCTACACGTTGCCACGTGTAAAACAGATAGCAAGCGGAAAGTTGCTGTACAGAACAGGGGGCTCAGCTCAGTGCTCTAGAGGGGTGAGATGGGTGGGGGGTGAGAAGGAGGTTCAAGAAGGAGGGGATATATGTGTACTTATGGCTGATTCACATTGATGTACGGCAGAAACCAACACAACATTGTAAAGCAATTATCCTCCAATTAAAAAAAAAAAACCAGCATAATCATAAGCTTCCAAGGTAACCATCAGAGACTTGATCAAACAGTATGGATGTAGGTGTCAACATTTCGATGAACAAATAAATAAATGAATGCAGAAGAGCAAGTCAATGATGGATCTTTAAACAGAAGGGATGCGAAGAGACCCGACTCTGTCTCCCACACAGCATCCATGCTTACAACACAGGGGTGGAGACAAAATAGGTGAAATCCCATAGAATCGTATTGGGAATTACTGTGGTCCAGGACCTGAATCAGCTCTGTGGACCAAAGAGTGACTGTAACCGGAGGCAGTTACATCCTAGTGGAAGTAGTAGCCATGAAATCAATTTAACACCAAATGCAAGCATTTCAGAGGTGTATACATGAGGAGAGGGGGACAAAGACCAGTGGCAGAGGGGACAGTGGTGACAGGGTGGCAGGACAAGACAGCACGGGCAGTCAGGGAAGACTGCCTGGAGGAAGTGACACCTGGGTTGTGATCCTAATGGTGAGCAGAGGACCTAACAATCCCAGTCAATATACTGGCCCATGTCTCTCTTTCCAGAAAGTTCTTCCAAATGTGTGTTTCCATTCTGGTGGTCAGTGCTAATTGGGTATGTGGCTGACACACGTATCCTTGCATCTTACTTTAAATAACTTACACAATAATTTGCCATCGCTCCTGTCTGACTCTTAGCAACCCTGTTGACTGTAGCCTGCCAGGCTCCTCAGTCCATGGGATTCTCCAGGCAAGAATACCAGAGTGGCTTGCCATTTCCTTCTCCAGGGAATCTTCCCAACTCAGGGACAGAACCCAAGTCTCTTGCATTGACAGACAGATTTTTTACCACTATCACCACCTGGGAAGCCCCATACAATGACTGTGAGATAAAAACCACTGTTCCCGGAGGAGACACATCTCTGAATATCTGTACTCACCAGCCACCGTGAGCACCCCCAGACCCCTCAGCTGCCCCAGATAAGCTGGGCGGGAGAGAGCCCAGCCCTGCCGCGCAGGCCAGGACCCCGGACAGAACATCACCCTTGGCTGAGCCCTGTTCTGATGAGGGAATCTTAGCGGAAGAAGCTCCCCACAGGAACCCCTTCTGTTTTGCTGATCTTGTAAATCATCTGAATTCAACGTGTCACAGGCATGTCTTACAATCCACAAGATAATGCCCAGATTTCGGAGTGCAAGAGCGCTTTAACCTCTGTGTACTCCAGCCCGGTTCCCACAAAGCGTGTCTGGTTAAAAACTGCAGGGCTCATGGTAATTGCTCGCCGTGTGGGGAAATGATGTAGAGCTGTGTGAAGAGAAGGAGAAAATGCTGAGGGCAAGTCACCTGGGTTTTATTATGCTCGCCCGAAAAAATAATTAGCACGGCCTATGAAATCATACTGAGAGCGTTTGTGGGCTTTCTTTCTTTTTTCTTCCCAGAAGGAAACTATAACCTACCTAGCATTTTTCCTTAAAAGGAGGTGTGGGGTGTGTATGTGTGTGTCTCCCTGACAGTCAAAGATGAATGAAGACCTGATATTAAAATACATATCACAGGAAAAGAAAGGGTGCAAATGAACTTATTTGCAAAACAGAAGTAGAGTCACAGATGTAGGAAACAAACGTATGGTTCCCAGGGGAAGATGGAGGACGGGTAAACTGGGAAACTGGGGTTGACACGTCCGCACTATTACGTACAAAATGTGGGTGTTAGTCACTCCGTTGCTTCTGTTTGCGACCCCATGGACTGTAGCCCACCAGGCTCTTCTGTCCATGGAATTCACCAGCCAAGAATACTGGAGTGGGTAACCATTCCCTTCTCCTGGGGATCTTCCTGACCCTACCATAGAACCCAGGTCTCCTGCTTTGCAAATGGTGACTGCAGCCATGAAATTAAAAGACCCTTGCTCCTTGGAAGAAAAGCTATGACCAACCTAAACAGTGCATTAAGAAGCAGAGACATTTTACCACCAAAGGTCCATCTAGTCAAAGCTATGGTTTTTCCAATAATCATGTGTGGATGTCAGAGTTGGACTATAAACAAAGCTGAGCACTGAAGAATTGATGCTTTTGAACTGTGGTATTGGAGAAGACTCTTGAGAGTCTCTTGGACTACAAGGAGATTCAACCTGTCAATCCTAAAGTCCTGCATATTCATTGGAAGGACTGATGCTGAAGCTGAAACTTCAATACTTTGGCCACCTGATGTGAAGAGCCGATTCACTGGAAAAGACCCCGATGCTGGGAAAGATTGAAAGAGGGAGGAGAAGGGGAGGACAGAGGATGAGATGGGTGGATGGCATCACCAACGCAATGGACATGAGTTTGAGCAAGCTCCGGGAGTTGGTGATGGACAGGGAGGCCTGGCGTGCTGAAGTCCATGGGGTCACAGAGTCGAACACAACTGAGCGACTGAACTGACTCCCGCATTGCAGGTGGATTTTTCACCCGCTGAGCCACCAGGGAAACCCAACATTTAAAATAGAAAAATAGTAAGGACCTACTGTGGGCTTCCCTGGTAAAGAATCTACCTGCAATGCAGGAGACCTGGGTTCTGTCTCTTGGTGGGGAAGATCCCCTGGAGAAGGGATAGGCTACCCACTCCAGTATTCTTGGGCTTCCCTCGTGACTCAGATGTAAAGAATCCGCCTGCAATGCAGGAAACCTGGGTTCGATCTCTGGGTCTGGAAGATCGCCTGAAGGAGGGCAAGGTGGCCCACTCCAGTATTCTTGCCTGGAGAATCCCCATAGACAGAGGAGCCTGGCGGGCTACAGTCCATGTGGTCACCAAGAGTAGACCAGGACTGCGTGGCTAAGCACAGCACAGCAAGGACCTACTGTATAGTGCAGGGAGCTCTGCTCAATACTGTGTAATGGCCTATATGGAAATAGAATCTAATAAAAAGAGTGGATGTATGTACATGTATAACTGAATCACTTTGCTGTACACCTGAAACTATCACAACACTGTAAGTCAGCTATACTCCAATAAAAATCAAAAAATAAAAATAAAATAAAAACCACATCAAGAGCAACAGGGAGGCCTGGGTATGAGATACTCATCAACAGCTTGCCCCCGATCATCCCCCCGGCCCAGTTCAGGCTCCAGGCTGAGGAGGCTTGCCCTCCAGGCCACTACTGTTGGCCAGCAAGCAGACAACCTTGCTTAACTTTGAATAAATTTGGAAGGACCGTTTCCAGAGGCCTGTGTTTACTGCTGATCAGAGTGGGGTCTCCAGAGCTTCTGTAGGAAATTATAGAGCCGCAAAGGGGGCCATCCCGTCACACCTCAGTCCCCAAGGCCAAGAGCAACCTGAGGGGTGAGCACCTGTTCCCATTCTTTGGGGGAGTAAGCCTTGGAGAGTTAGCAAGTATTTTTTAACTATTTCTCCACCCTCAATCATAAAGGGGAAAGAATATACATATTCTAGAGTATAAGTGTCATTGAATTAACGCAGTAGAAGTAGCATTTGTCAAAGATTCCAGCCTCACAGAAATGTTTTCCTTTTTGGCATGTAGCTAGATGGTCCCAGGGGGTCAGCAGGTTTGGGATCACTAATTGGATGAGTAAAAAGTCCTGGTGTGATTGTTTATTCCCTAGATCTCTTGGACACACAAATCTTAGGAGGAGGGAGCAGCTGGGTAGAACAGAAAGCGTCCTGTCCTGGTGCTTGTTGCAGAGAAGAAAGGGGCTGGGCTTCACTCCTGGAATAGCTGGGGAGTCCAGGCAGGAGAAACAGGTCGGTCTGCATTTCTCAGGGGGTAGGGGGGCACATGTGCACGCTCAGTCTGACTCTTTGTGACCCCATGGACTGCAGCTCACCAGGCTCCTCTGTCCGTGTGATTTCCCAGGCAAGAATACTGGAGTGGTTAGCCATTCCCTACTCCAGTGGATCTTCCCAGCCCAGGGATCGAACCTGCGTCTCCTGTGTCTCCTGCATTGCAGGTGGACTCTTTACTGCTGATCCAGTGGGGAAGGCCCCTGGGAAAAGAGGGTGTCATCCAAAACAGAGCCCAGAGCTGGGTGACTTTGGGAGTGCCTTCACCCTTTCTGCCCTGGGATTCCCCTCATGCTGCAGAAGAAGTCTGAGCCACGTTTAAGGTCTGGAAAGAGCACAGCAGCTTGCTGAGCACCCTTGCCTGCTCCCTCTAACTTGCATCTGTCAAGCACCAGGAGACGGTGTTAATCAGCTCAGCAGCAGTAACAGAATACCATAGATAGTTGACTTAGTCAAAGTGTATTTTCTCGCAGGTCTGGAGGCTGGACGCCCAAGATCCAGATGCAGGCTGATTTGGTTCCTGGTGAGAGCTCTTTAACTCGCTTGCAGGTGCCCGCCTTCTGTCCGTATCCTCACAAAGCTTTTCTTCTGAGCTGGCAGAGAGAGAACAAAAGATCTCAGCTTCTTCTTATAAGACCACTGGCTCTGGGAAATTCCCTGGTGGTCTAGTGGTTAAGAATCTGCCTGTCGATGCAGGGGACATGGGTTCAGGCCCTGGTCTGGGAATTAAGATCCCACGTGCCACGGAGCAGCTAACCCATGCACCATGACTACTGGAGCCCATGGGCCTGGAGCCTGTGCCCTGCAACAAGAGAAGCCTCTGCAATTAGAAGCTGGCGCGCCACAACTGCAATTAGCGAAAGCCTGCACACAGCAGCGGAGGGCCATGGGCTGCAACATAATACAAGGAGATGTATGCTGAGGGCTGTCTGCTCTAGGAAAGGTAGAGCTTTCTTAATAAATAGAAACTATGAGATGAAAATAAATACATTTTTAAAAATAATAATAATTTTTTTAAAAGACCACCAGTTCTATGGATTAGGGAACTACCCTTGTGACCTCTCTTAACCTTAACTACCTCCGGAAAGCCCTATCTCCGAATACATTGAGGGTTAGAACTTCTGCATATGAACTTGGGGAGGGGAACACAATTCAATCTATAGCAGAGATCAGTGTTGCTTTTCTTATCCCTATTTTCCAGATAAGGCAACATCTGGAGTGGTTAACTGACTCACAGAACATAGGCCAGCAAGAAGGTGGGAAAGCAGGTTCTGGCAGCCAGGACCCTCAGCTCCAGCCCAGCTCAGCTCATGGCACCTCAGTGCTTTGCTCTGACTCCACGCTTACCCCATTCTGAGCAGCCTCCGATGATAACTGTTATCCACCCTGTCTTTCAGGTCAGTGCAAAGCAGCCCCAGGCCTCTTCTGTTCCAGTCCCCTGGGCAGCACGGTGGCAAGGGCAGCTAGGCGTCCACTCCCCCGAGCAGCTGGCTCCTCCAAGGATGACCCTGAGCTCCAGGGCTGGCTTTACGGCTTCAAGGCTCGCCGGCATCACCCGGTGAGAGCATTTCTTCATGGCCCAGCTGATAATTTATTTAGTTTTGCTAAGTGTTCCCTTCCAGGGAAGGGGGAGCTGGAGGGGGTGGGGGGCGGTGGAAAGGAAGATGGGTTGCTGTCTTTGAAAAGCCGACTCATAAATGTTCAGGTACGTTGCTTTTTCTGTCGGCTAAGCAGCTTTCCTAGCCAAAAAAATAATCACGCTGTAAGCATCTCCCAGGTCTTGAGAGAGCAGACGTATTTTATCTCTCCTTGGTGACGGCTCGGAGCAGCTAATGCTCTTGCATTTTAAGCTTGAATAGATTTTTGTCCGAGGCAGCTATACTTTGTTGCTCCGTCTGTAAAGATCTTTGTACTACTGGAAAACAAAAGAAGCTTCTTTAAAGGAAAGTGCCTGTCACTGGGTGTGCAAGATATTATTGTTTGGTTGCTCAGAGGCTATTCTCAACAATCCATTCTTTTGCCGTTTCCTAGCGTCCCTTTCAGGCAGGGGTAGCCCAATGCCCCAAGTTGTACCCCATGTAATACAAGGAGATGTATGCTGAGGGCTGTCTGCTCTAGGAAAGGCAGAGCTTTCTTAATAAATAGAAACTATGAGGTGAAAGCCTACTGCCTAATTCTTACTAAGAGCTTTTAGATATGGTTGGGATACTTGGCACCACAGCAGCCATTTTGTAACCGTGAGGCATCAAACTCAACAACAAAAAGCCATATTCTCAGGATAGCAAAGTGTAGAGAAAGAGCCCGAACCTTTTTGATGACAAACTTAAACTGCTGAATTAATGTTTAACTATCTATAAATTAACTTTGGAACTCCCTGTTGAGGAAATAATAAATATATATGTGTCATAACACCACTGTTAAGTGGGATTCAAGTTACTTGAAGCCAAAAGTATGCCTAACTAATACACTAGACCACAGGGTTGGTATTGTCACCAGGGAGAGTTCACCTTATTAAAAAAAAAAATCCTCTGGGATTGATTCTTTTATGATGAATCTGGTTCCAGTGAGTGCCTAAAAGTGAAGCAGACAACTCACTACTCCGCAGTCAACACAAACCAGCAGAGGTGTACCTCTCTGGACCATTTCATGGTGGTGTGCACAAAAGCCTTGTACTGAATCATCCTTTGGAATAACACCATCAGCTTCACCTTGACAGATGCTAGGAGGAAATTCCTTGTGACCATCAATACCACATCCATTGTACAGTTGTTGCTGAGGTTGTTCTATCATGGTGTCTTCTCTCTGAGGATCCCAGCACAATCCTGTGTCTGGTTTTAGTAACGGAAGCAGTCATGCTATTGCCACGCTTAATAATGGGGTTGACTGGACCTCGAGTCATCAGACCACCTTCAGTAGTGACCTGTTGGCCCGCAGCTGAAATTTCCCTGGGAGGGGAAATTCCATCTCAGTTCTTTCTCCAGGACCCACCTTTTGCTGATGTGGGTGACCCCTTTCTCCCGGGGCTAGACTGAGAACCCTCAACTCACTTCATCCCAGACGGTAATGAATCGAGTCAAGGTGGTACCATGCCCAGAAGGAGTAACACCGCCCCCCGAGTCTCTCTTGGGGGAGCCTCTTGGTGACAATACATATAGAGATCTCACTGGTCTCAGGAGACACTGCGGGGAGCTGGTCAGACTCGGCAAAGGAACATCGGAAAGCCTTTATGCTGGGGCTACGTCTAGTAACTTCTCTTGCTGCTTCTGGCTCCAGGGAAACCATTTGCCTCTGGCCTGTCTGAGTTCCAGTAATGCTTTGTCCCCAGTACCTTTCTTCATTATTTGCATTTGTCTCACCTTAGGGCGTGAGAAAAACTCGGAGACTCTCTGTGCTTCAGAAGAGTAAGAGCCTGCACACACGATAGATAAGCAAACAGAAGCCCAGGGAAGCGACTGGACACCCTGCGGGCGGTACAGGGCCCGCATCTCTGACTCCTCGTCCAGTGCTCTTTCCACGAGGGTCCTGGACCGAACAGTCTCCCTAGAAACAAGTTCATGAAGCAGGAATTTCCTTTTTTTTTTTTTTTGTAACATTTATTGCTTGTAAACTTTAAATTTTACTTTATTTTCGGTTGTGCTGGGTCTTCGTTGCTATGCACGGGCCTTCTCTAGGTGCAGCCAGCAGGGGCTACTCTTCACTGCAAGTACGAGGATTTCTCATTGCAGCGGCTTCTCTAGTTGTGGAGCACAGGCTCTGGGTGCACAGGCTTCGGTAGCTGAGGCACGTGGGCTCAGTAGTTGTGTCTCTTGGGCCCTCGAGCGTGCAGGCTGTGAAGCAGGAATATCTTGAACCCAGTTTCCACTCACTGCTCTGCCCAGAGGCGGTTGACAGTGAAGGGCCCTTCCCCTCTTTGGAGCGGGCCGTCTTCTGCTTCTGTATCTCCCACACTCCGCAGGGTCCTGACTCCGTTCATCTCAAAAACGCTTCTACTGGTGGTGTTCCTGTTTTGTCCCGCCGCTGTCTTGGTGCGTTATGTAAAGGTCGTGGGGATTGATAAACATGACAAGGCATCATCTCTGAAAGAGTTCATTCCAGTGTAGGGACAGGAAGGTAACCTGATGATAGAGGACTTTTTCGGTTTTTTTGTTTTTTTTTTTCAAAGACTCTGTTGTGCTTTCAGAACTAGTAGATGTTGCTAGAAGCAGCTTACTCAGGGACAAGTTTTTTGTGTGTAACCAGTAATCTTCGTGGTAATCACTGTAAGGAGAGCAACACGTTTCCCCACATCTTTATTAAATAGTAACCTAAGGAACACTGAATAGGTCACCGGAATCAGGCTGCAGCCCCCTCGTTAGAGTCCTGGGTCCTGGAGCTCCTCTTCTGCAACACACAGCTGCTCTTTCTCCCTAACCCTCTGTTGCAAATAATGGTACCACCGTTCTTCCAGCCAGTCCCACCATAAGGCGGGGAGTCATTTTACGTCTCTGCTTTTCCTTCGTTTCTTCCATCAAGCCATCAGCCCTAGCTCCTAAATATTTCTTAAATGCCATCCTTTCTTTTCTTCCAAACAGCACCTACCCATTACCAGTGTTCATCAACTCCCATCCCGAGCTATTACACGTGTCTTCCACTAGCCTCCCTGGTTCTGGGTGGGCCCATCTTTTCTTTTCAAGTAATATCTCTGCTCTCCTCTTGTGTTTTCTGCAGACGTTAAGAAAGACCTTCCCCTGCTTCTCTCTTGCTTTCTACCCCTTGTGAACAGATGACAAATAAAACACCTTATTACTGAATCTTTCCTTGAATTTTAGGTACTATTGAGAGTTCTTGGAAATTTGTGAGAAGTGTCAGTACACACCATTACCTGACCTCTCAAACACGCCGGCCACTTTTCTTTCTGTAATCAAGATCCATAACAAACCTAGTGGGCATCAGGGAGTGATTTTTGCCTCCCATAGAGAAAAGCCTCTAAATTCCTAAAAAAAAAAAAAATCAGCAATATGGATGGACCTAGAGATTATCATAATAAGTGAAGTAACTCAGAAAGAGAAAGACAAATACCATATGATATCACTTATATGTGGAATCCAAAATATGGCACAAACTTGTCTATGAAACAGAAACAGACTCACAGACGTAGAGAACAGACTTATAATTGTCAAGGGGGAGCAGGACACAGGAGGGTTAGGAGGGAGTTTGCAGTTACCAGATGCAAGCTACACATAGAATGGCTGAAACAACAAGGTCCTACTGTATAGCACAGGGAACTGTATTAAAGTTTAATGGAAAAGAGCATGAGAAAGAATGTATGTATATGGATAAGTGAGTCACTTTGCCGTACAGTAGAAATTAACCCAACTGTAATACATCAACTAGATGTCAATAAAAAAAGAAAAAATAAATAAAACCCAGCATATACTGCAAAAAGAACAAAGGAAGCAGCATAAACCAAAAGGCACAAAACTAGACGAAGGAGGAGGAACTATCATATAAAAATGAAAAGAAAAGCGGTACCAACCCCTAGAGCCTAATACTGCATAATACAATGAGAAAAAGCCACAATTTTAAAAATGAAAAGAAAAGCTATCTGGTTTAAGGGGAAAGACTCTGAAATTGATGTAAGTGACAAAATCTACTTAATTGTGCATCACTCAGTGACTTCTTTGAGATCACAGGAAGATTCTTGCAGCAGAATATTGCCTTCCGTTATAGTCTGTTTCAGGGATACATAAAAGCATGAGGGTGGAATTGGAAGCTACCTAGGCTGAAGTACGGTTAGTCCAGTGTTTGCAGATTTTGGGGAAACGTCAGTCCAGTAGCTGTGTATCATCTGGGACAGAAATCTAAAATCAAAAGACACACTTTACAATATATAATGAATTAACAGACAAGAAATTCTGTATCTCAAGCCAAAAAGCTTCCAATATGCAAACAAAAGCAGCAACAACAATGAAAATCTGTTAGAAATTAGAAATACCAGTAGAAATGGTTAGAAACCCAATGTTGGTGTGAGCTGTTAAGATATGCACACATTATATTAATAACATCTTATCAGAGGTAAAGAGGATAAAATATAAATAAGGACCAGAAAGATGTTCATAGATTTGCTGAACATCACACCCATTTCCTTGGAAAAATGATTCTGATACTCATCTGAAAAAATAATTTAAAATAGCTAAGAATTTTATAGAAAAATACTAAGAAGCAGCAAGTGTTATCAAATATTAAAATAAATCCTAGAGCTATAGTTGCCTAAAGAGTGTGGAGTGAGTGGAAGATTCAAAGAAAGCTCAATGAAATAAAAGATATGACACCCAAAGTACCATATATTCTTGAGAATTATTAAATTTATTTACTATTAAAAGTAATAAATATTTCCATTTAGTGTAGCAATTAACACATTTATTTTGTATTTAATAAAATGCATAATATGCAAGTAGGCATATTAATAATATAAAATACTAGTAATAAAATTTTAATATTTAATAAATTTAACATAATTTAATAAAATGTAATAAAGGAAGCAGTAGAGAATACAGCAAATGGTAATGGAGAAAAATGACCACGTCAGTCAAGGAAAATATCAAATTAAGTTTCTACTCCAGAGTAAGTGCCTGACACATATTTAGGGCACAGTAAATATTTATTAAAAGAAGAAATGGATAAATGAATGAATAATACATTAAATTCAAGATGGATTAAATACGTGGCAAACCATAAAACCCTACAAGGAATTACAGACATATATTGTACTGATCTCTAATTGGAAAAGGCCTTTCTAAATGTACAAATGATAGATGTGGTAACAAAGGGAATATTCACTGTTCAACTGACTCCCTAATAATTTTCAATCTCTCTTTATGAAAAAAGCCAGCAAGCTAGGACAATAATTAGCACACAAATATGGCATACAAAGGATTAGCCTCCCTCATATATAAAAGTCTCTTAGAAATAAAAAAGGCAAAGACAAGTACTTCAATGGAACATAAACAGAAACTGGATGAGGAGACAAGTCTAAGCGGAAAAAGACAAAGTGCCCACACATATCTGAAGAAATGTTCAGCCTCTTATTTTCTGAAGAACTGTTCATCCTTGTTCATTTTCTAAGACATGAAAAATAAACATACAAGAATGATTTAATTCTTAAACATCCGTCATCAGCTCTTCACCCCAGAAAAATGTACATTCACACAAAATTTGGCATACACACTTTAGGCTCTCCCCAGACCTTGGGATCATGTCAAAATCTATCAGACCCTAGATTCAGAAGCTCTACAACTTCATGCTAAAAATGAATAGTGAATCCACATATATGCATTAACATACACATATCATATGTTAATGCACATACGTGAAATATAGAAAAACGTACAGATGAACCCACTTGCAGTGCAGAAATAGAGATGCAGATGCAGAGAACACACGTGTGGACGCCCAGAGGGACGCAGGGGTGGGATGAATTGGCAGACTGGGACTGTCGCATACACACTATTGATACCGTGTATAAAGCAGATTACTGGGCTTCCCAGGTGGCGTTAGTGGTAGAGAACTGGCCTGCAAATGCAGATCTAAGAGACTCAGTTTGATCCCTGGGGTGGGAAGATCCCTTGGCAGAGGGCATGGCCAAAAACCCGCTCCAGTATTCTTGCCTGGAGAATCCTATGGACAGAAGAGCCTGGCAGACTGCAGTTCATAGGGTTGCAAAGAACCAGACACGACTGAGCAACTTAGCATGCATAAAATAGATATACAATGAGCACCTACTGTATATCTTGGATGCTCTGTGGTGACCTAAATGGGAAGGCCATCCGAAAAAGAGGGGCTATATGTATACACACAGCTGGTTCATGTCTCTTACAGCAGGAACCAACACAGCATTGTAAAGCGTTGCAAAACTACACTCCAGATTTTAAAAGAGAATGAATCGTGAGATGGGTAGATAACAAACTGCTGGTGGAAACATGCTCCATACACTTTGTAAAAGCATTTGATAATATGTGTTAAAGACCTCATAAATATTTATAATTTATTCCTTGTACAAATATGATTAAGAAAGTCTCTTAAGGAAATAAAGAGCACAATGGCATGTAGGCGATGATGTTCATCATAGCATTATTTATTTCCACATAACATTAACTACATTAATTTAGCTACTTAAACTCCCCAAAGAAGGAACGGTTTCAATAAACTACATCACTTGCTTGAGATGGATTATTATTCCACTACGATGTTTTTCGAGAATATGCAGGGACATGGGAAAACATTTACAAAGGATATAATGTGAAAAAAGGAGAAAGGTGTGTATTTCGTGCAAGAATAGTTGCATTAAATACACATATTTAATAAAACTGCATTAAATACACATATTTAATACCTGGGGAAAGCTACAAGGAAAGATGCCAAATGCTAAGAATTACTATTTCTGGGAGAAGAAACTATGAGTGTTTTTTCCTTACTCTTTTTCACACTGAAATATCCTAACTTTCAAAACCAATAATAACTATAATAATTGCTTTTTAATACCAAAAAAAAGGGATAACAATGGAAACCTGGTTTGATTTAAAAAGTACAGAACCAGAAACCTGAAATTCAGCCTTAGCAGGCTCCAGAGGAAATGAACGAGTCCTCCGTGTATTTCTTCAGATGCCATTTCACAGACAGTGCTCAGGTCTCAGGGCTCTGAGATGCTGCTCTATGTGGGTCACCTAAGAGTGATGGTCTTACATCCAGAGTGAGTATGGCAGCCTATTTCCTCTGAGACAAACTCATATAAACCTCATCTGTTTGCTTGCCCTTTTGTGATTTACCTAATGGCGAGGAAAAGACATTTCTGTCTATGTTTTCTTGAATTCAGATCTGGGAGAGTTCTCACAAAGCAACCAATAAGTTGGCATATTTTGAGTTTATACCAAGCACATGTCTATTCACTCAGGAAGCAAGTAAGGCACATATCTGACCTCCAGGAATTAAAATATCATGAGAGGTCAAACCATGCTAGAATCCCTGGTGAGACAAAACATGGAGACAGAGAAAAACGTAATTCTAAAAGATACCTGTGCCACAACGTTCATTGCAGCACCGTTTGCTTTAGCCAGGACACAGAATCAACCGAAATGCCCATGGATAGAGGAATGGATAAAGAAGATGAGGTGTACACATACAATGGAATATTACTCAGCCGTGAAGAGGAATGAAAATGAGCCATTGTGAGTGGACTTCATGTCATACAGAGAGAAGTAAGTCAGAAAGAGAAAAAGAAATATCATCTATTAACATGTGTGGAATCTAGAAAAATGGTACAGGTGATCTTATTTGCAAAACAGAAATAGAGACACAGACGTAGAGAACAAATGCATGGCTACCAAGGGGGATGCAGGGCTAGGAGGAATTGGGAGATTTGGATTTGCATATATACACTATTGATACTGTGCATAAAATAGATAACTAATGAGAACCTACTATACAGCGCAAGACACTCCACTTAACGCCCTGTGCTGGACTGAATGAGAAGGGAAGTTCGAAACGGAGGGCGTGTCTGTTCATGTATGGCCGATTCACTTTGCTAAACAGTAGAAACTACCGCAACACTGTAAGCAACTATACACCAACAAAAATTGGAGAAAAAACAAGCATAGTGATGAAACACAGGCTTTGGAGTGAAAATGCTGTGATTTGAATCCAAGTTTGATCACTGCCAGCTGTTTAACCTTGACGATTTGCTGGAATTCTCTGAAACTCTGTAGATCATCGGAGGGAATGCCAGAACCAACTCCATGGCTGTGCCAGGCCATGCTGTGCCATGCTAAGTCGACTCAGTCATGTCTCTTTGCGACCCCGTGGGCCAGGCTCCTCTGTCCATGGAGATTCTCCAGGCGAGAATACTGGAGTGGGTTGCCATGCCCTCCTCCAGGGGATCTTCCTGACCCAGAGATCGAACTTGAGACATTCCTGCAGGGAATGTCTCCTGCATTGGCAGGCGGGTTCTTTACCACTAACACCAAATGGGGCTGTGCTCGGTCACTCAGCCGTGTCCAACCCTTTGTGATCCCGTGGACTGTAGCCCACCAGGCTCCTCTGTCCGTGGGATTCTTTAGGCAAGAATACTGCAGTGGGTTGCTGTTTCCTCCTCTAAATCAGGGCTGTGGGTCCAGCTAAATGAGATAAGGTGCCTGAGGAAGAGGTTCACAGGTGTTCATTCTGTCTTCTTCAGGCTGTCTGATCTCCCTAATTCCACATCAATGTGTTTGATTAGGCATCTGAAACCCACCTCTTTTGGTACCCAGTTCTTGTTGATGACTTAGGTCTCGTCTAGAGAAGTTAAGGTTTATCGAGCACCTGCTTTTCACTGTGTCCCATGCTAGATTCCAAGACTGAGATTCAGACAGAACATGTAACATTACACTCCCTATTTAATCAGAGAATTTACCATTGCTGATGCAGCCACTCAAAAATCTCAGTGGCTTAACAAATATGTAATTTACTTTTTACCCACATTATAGTTCCATTAAGAGTTGAGTGGAAAGTCTTCTATGTGCTTTTTTGGAGATCTGGGGCCTTCCATTTTGTGGGTCCAGTATCTTGTAGAGCCTCCCCACTGGGACCTCTCCTTTCAGCCACTCAACAACGAGGTCAAAAAAGAGGGCCAGGGGTGGTATGTACAGCTGTGTGCAAGCTCCGGGCCAGAATCCCGTCATCTGGACCCTCCCTGCCTTCAAAGAAGCCTGAGAACTGTGTGTGAACCTCCTGTGAGCCCACAGAGCCAGTCTCTGCCACACCCTCTACCCACTGAAAAACCTTCTCTGCTCCCGATATCATGGACCAGCCTCCATTTCAAAGTAGTGAGATGTTTTTACTTGGACTCTTTGCTTTGCTGAATGATAGAATAATTTCTTTTTGTATGCTCCATCAGAAAAGCTTTTCTTTAGGTGTGAAAGGTATAAAGTTTTGTTGTAAAGCATAGTCCAAAAAGAATAGAGAAAATGTTGCCAGGGCAACGTCCTTTCATGAAATAGTATCAGTCCTAAAAGGAAGTTAGAAGTAGGGAGGACAAGACCCAGGGTGAGTGCCTTGGAAATGGGTTGGGGAAGGGAGAGACAAGATGACATGGAAACACCAGTAGAACCCCATTAAGGCTTAAGTTTTGCATATACTGGGAATTGCCTAACTCATTTCCCATTCCAACCTCTTTCCTGGGTCCTGCTCAATTTGCCAAGGCTGAAAATCTAAAATTTCTAAACTCACTGATATTTAGGATTTTAGATGTGGCTTGTTGTTGCTGTTCAGTTACTAAGTTGTATCCAACTCTTTAGATGTGGCTTGGTCTTCTCTGGTTGCTCAGATGGTAAAGAATCTGCCTGTAATACAGGAGACCCAAGTTCAAACCCTGGGTTGGGAAGATCCCCTGGAGAAGGGCATAAAAACCCACTCCACTATTCTTGATGGAAAATTCCATGGACAGAGGAGCCTGGCAGACTGTAGTTCATGGGGTCACAAAGAGTTGGACAGGACCAAGCACCTTTCACTTTCACACTTAGGTTCTGCCAAAGCAAGTTCCCCCTTAAATGACAACAGAAGAGAGAGGGCGAGAGGAGCCAATGCGATTTCAGGGTTGGATGCTGAGACTTTGAGTTGCATGGTGGGCTGGCACCTGAGGCCACCAGGCCTTCTAAGGCAGCTGTGAAGGAGTCTCTTATCTCTAGTTTCCAGCAAAAAGAGTGCCCATGCATAATACTATTTTGCTAGTATGTTCTATAATGTAGCTATTTTCAGACTTCTGTGTTCCTGGCCATTCGCATCCAAGCTCAGGTCTCTGAATGGCTCAGGGGACTCTATAAACTACTTAATATCATTTCACAAACAGCTTTATACCCGAACAAAGCAGAGTAGACTGTGCAGTCTACCACTAAAGAGCCTGTAAACCACATCAGAGTCGATGCTTCTTGTCCTGTAAGCGTCAGCCTGGGCAGAGGGAGTGGTCCAGGTGGAGGGACTTCCTCCGCCATATGAGTTACAACAGCAACTCAGACCTTCCCCTGGACCCAGGAGTGCTGAGAGGACTGACGTTTTGCAAGAAGCCTGGGGTTGGGACCAGGAGACTGACAAGGATACAAGGGCTTGAAACAGAGACAGCAGTAAGGTCCGAGGGCAACTGCTTCCAGGAGGCAGAGACGGCTCACAGCAGGGGCTGGGACCTCAGCACACGGAAGAGGACTTCCTTTCCTGGACCACATAGAAAGAAGCAGGAGAAAGATGAGCTGGTGCTCGCCCATCCTTGCAAGGGAACTGGACATCACACAAGATAACAATACCTGAATCTGGCTGAGAGTAATACCCACAGGTCAGGAAGATTCCCTGGAGGAGGCATGGCAACCCACTCCAGAATTCTTGCCTGGAGAATCCCATGGACAGAGGAGCCTGGTGGGCTACTGTCCACTGGGTCACAAAGGGTCCGACACGACTGAAGCGATGTAGCACGCACATGCATGAAGACAGAATTAGAACTCTTTATCTGCTTTAGGCAGGTTGAGAGCCCATGAACAAATTATAATTCCTTTATTAAAATAAAGATTTTCCTTTCTTGCACATCTAAATCACACCTTGTACATTTCAACTCTACGTGCTCAAATTTCTCACTGAATTCTCAAAACGAGCTTGAGAGGTTCTGTATTGTTAGACATCTGTTGCTACTGCTGCTGCTAAGTCACTGCAGTCTTGTCCGACTCTGTGCGACCCCATAGATGGCAGCCCACCAGGCTCCCCCGTCCCCGGGATTCTCCAGGCAAGAACACTGGAGTGGGTTGCCATTTCCTTCTCCAATGCATGAGAATGAAAATTAAAGTGAAGTCGCTCAGTCATGCCCGACTCTTAGCGACCCCATGGACTGCAGCCCACCAGGCTCCTCCATCCATGGGATTCTCCAGGCAAGAGAACTGGAGTGGGTTGCCATTGCCTTCTCTGGTTAGACACCTGAGGATACTGGATATTGAAGGTTTAGGAGAAAATTACACAGGTCCTCTCAAGTAGAACCAGCATCAGATCCACGAGAGACTGTCCACTGACCACGTCTGTTCCATGTTACTCTTAACCATTAGAAGCAAAACTTAAAAAAAAAAAAAAAGCAGGTTACTGATGAATGGCCTGCATTTGGCTTTCAAAAAGTCATTGCTCTTATCATATTAATTAGACTGTAAGAAGAAAGTCCACAAAGTTTTGACCCCAATCCTTTGATCCCTGTCTCTCAGGGCTGAAACCCTGTAAAACATCTCTTGGTATAATCAATACATCCATGGGATGGGAAAGGCTTGTGTTGCTGGCATTTTGAAGAAAGAACTTCGAGAAGGGTAAGGCCTCTGACCCAGGAGTTGAAGAGCAGCAGAGATGATACAACAGATTAGAAGGAAAGGCAATTAATATCATTTTGGAGAGGGCAGAAAGCATCAAACGTGTATCCACGAACCACAAGATGGTGCGGCTCTCAAGATGTTAATTAGCTGTTGCTGTTAGTGAGCGTTATGTCAAAAAGAAAAAAAAAAAAAAAAGAAGAAGAAGAAATCCCAGCCAATGAGGATTGGGAAACACTTGGTTAAACAAAATGAAACAGACTTCCAACACTGCAGATCTTTCATAAGTGGTGTATACTGATAGTATTCAAGAGGTAAATGACACAGTGTTCTCCAAAATGATTTGGTCACAAGACACTTTTGTCTACAGACCATTTCTTGGGGCTAATAGTCCTCACATGTGCCCAAGGTGCCCAAGGGGTACTGTGTTTTCAACTTCTGCAGATGAATAAGAGAAAGCCACAGATTTTGTCCTGATTGTATCAGCTATCCAACACTGATGAAGAACTTGGGTTTGGGGTGGGGGGTATAAATTAGAAGCTTGGGATTAATAGGTACACATTCAGTTCAGTTCAGCTGATGCTTTTGAACTGTGGTGTTGGAGAAGACTCTTGAGAGTCCCTTGGACTGCAAGGAGATCCAACCAGTCCATCCTAAGGGAGATCAGTCCTGGGTGTTCATTGGAAGGATTGATGCTAAAGGTGCACTTTACTTTATATACATAAAATAAACAACAAAGTCCTACTGTGTAGCTTGTTGTTTTAGTCACTACGTTGTGTCCAACTCTTTGCAACCCCAAGGATTTTAACCCGCCAGGCTCCTCTGTCCATGGGATTTTCCAACCAAGATTATTGGAGTGGGTTGCCATTTCCTTCTTCAGGGGATTTTCCTGACCCAGGGATTGAACTCAGGTCTCCTATAATGGAAAAAAAATCTGAAAAAGAATACATATATATATATACACACACATATATATACATATATATTATATATATATATACATATATATTATATATATATATATGTATAACTGAATCACTTTCCTGTGCATCAGAAATTAAAGCAACACTATTAAAAAAAAACCAGAACTTTGATTTTACCCCTGGAAACTACAAGCCAAAAAAAAAAAAATAATTAAAAAACTTTGCATACTTACTCATTTCCAGATGAATCATGATACATATGATCCCCACGCTGATCAAGTCTGTACAATTTCATGATCTGAAATGCTCTGAGCAATGTCTACCCTGCATTTTCCCCAAGCAACTTGCTGCTTTGTCAGTGAGGTAAACTAGTCACAGTGATTTCAGCTAATTAGTCACTAAACTAATTACTCTGTGCACTTTTAAAAAATAAATCTGTCTATTTTCCCTTTTTAGAAAGAGAAAAAAATAGAGCCCAGCTACAAAGCACTGTTGAATCTATTATAATTAGAAAGTAAAGTCACTTGGAACTATTACCATATATGATATTGCAGTTTCAAACCTGTGAGTTTGTGCTATCAAATTAAAAATAAATAGCCCTTTTGAACCCACACAGTTTGTCAGCTCTTGAGTTACAACTCCTGTCCTGTGGCAAATTATCCCTTCTGCATAAATGCCAGATTTTCATATCCTGGGGTTCAATCTTATGTGCATAATTTGTTACATGGATTCTGCATTTTGTATGGTTGTCTAATGTCCAAAACTCATTACCACATCCTCTTGACAGGGTCTATAGATAAAACAAACAGATATAACTGCTTGTACCTAAGAAATGAGGCCAGCAAAGAAACGGAAAAAGGCCACTGTTTTCTGGGTTTTCCTTCCACAGGACATGAGGGTTATGCAGAGATGGTTTTTTAATATTCATCAAAGGTCTTAGAACCATGAGCTCCACTCCACTATGTCTAGAAGATTTATAGACCTGGAAGTTCTTCTCTGCTCACGTTTCCTGGAAGCTTCTATTCCAGACAATTAGGAAAGAAGTAAGTTATCAATTCTATACCTTCCAAACTGCTAGGCCCCTTCCACTGTTAAGTACGTGGATGCTCCCTGGAGGACTGCACTCTATGGGCCGCTAACGTCTTTTAGGACTGATGGAAGCTTGAAAATTCTAAACTGAATTTCCAGGCCAGGAGGCATCCAGAGAACATTTAAACACGATTTGTTAAAGATACTCCACTAATAGCGAGTTTGCTAAAAAGAGTCAACTCTGTCTTGCAGGTGTATTTCTGTGCTCAAGTTTGTCCCTGGCAATATACTAGGAACCACAGAGTCTGGGGGAGGCAAGGGGAGAGAGAGATGGCCCTCCTCTGGGTGCACTGACAGTCTCATTGACGGAACAGGACTCAGCGTAAGGAATGACCAGAGCTCGACCCAGACTGCATGCAGGCAGACCTCAGGGGTGTTGTGGGTTCGGTTCCAGACTTCCCATAATAAAGCAAATATCTCAATAAAGTGTCTCACAAACAGTTTTGTTTCCCAGTGCATATAAAAGCTATGTTTATACTATCCTGTAGTCTACAACTGTGCCACAGCATCATATACTATATAAAGAATAATGTACATACCTTAATTTAAAAATACTTTACGGCTAAAAAGTGCTCCCCATTCTCTGAACCTTCCACGAGTCGCAGTAGTAACATCAAGGATCATTGATCCCAGATCCATCATCACGCACACAATAATAATGAAAAAGTGAAACACGGCGAGAATTACTGAATTGTGACAAAGAGGCACCGAGGGGAGCTGATGCTGCTAGGAAAATAGGGCAATGGATTTGCTCAACTCAGGGTCGCCACAAACTTTCAACTTGTACCTAAAACGAAACCTAAGAGGCTGCATAGAGGGAGGTCAGCTTGTGAAAGCACACCACCAGGGTGTGTGCAGACCCACCCTCAGTGGAAAACAAGAGGAATCGTGATCTGCAGGTCTGAGGGCGTCCGTCGGCGGGGTGTGGGGGGGCGGGGGGTGGGCAGAGCTTGCAGAAATGAGGGGCCAGGGAGGCCCAGAGATTCTTCCTGTCACTCTTTCTGCACCAAACTCTCTCTTTTGGAAGGGAGCCAAACCAAGGAACCTCATGTATTCTGAAGCCTGGGCTTACCTGGTGGCTCAGATGGTAAAGAATCTGCCTGCAATGAGAGACCTGGGTTCGATCCCTGAGCTGGGAAGATCCCGTGGAGAAGGAAATGACAACCCACTCCAGTATTCTTGCCTGGAGAATCCCATGGACAGAGGAGCCTGGCAGGCTACATACAATCCATGGGATTGCAAAGAGTCGGACACGACTGAGCGACTACCACGCTGAGCAACAGCCACACACCCAAGGGCTGCTCCTGAGAAACTCAGGGCAGGTCCTCCTAAAGCTCATTTGCTGCCTTTGGTCTGCAGAGACTATTGATGACTGGTTTATACTTTGAAAGGAGTAGTTAAAAAAAAAAAAAAATCAAGGAAAGTCAGCCTCGTCTGACCTTCCCCATGTAAGGAAAGCAGAAGCTGGGCGAATTTCTGATGGGAGCTGCCTTGCTGACGTGGCCGAGACTGGGGTGAGTGTAGCTCCATGGGAAGCCATGCTGATGCTCAGCCCGGGTTTCTCTCTCTCTCTCTCTTTATCTCTCTGTCTCTCTTTGTCTCTCTCTATATATATCTCTCTCGGTCTGGCCATGCAGCAGAGCTCACTGAACACCAGGCTTGGAGCCCAGCTCAGCCACCCCATTAGGTGTCGGGACAGGACAGGCTCTGCAGGCAGGAGGCCAAGCCCCGCGTCTCCGTGCCCTCCCCACCCTCTGCAGGAAAGGGACCTGGAAGCGATCTTGAGAGGAAAAGGTAAGAAGCAGTTCTCCAAAGCCTGAGAGCCTGACGAGACTTCCCGACCTTGGACGTCAACCAACCAGAGAAATAAAATGTTCCTCAGCCCCAACCTGGCGGCCCCTCATCCCTGCTGCCTCCTGACCACCTGACCCCTAGCCCCGTCAGCTGCCCCTGAGAAGACAGTCCTGTGGGAGGAGGGTCCCAGCTTCAAGCATCACACACAGCAAAGCCAGGCTGGTCCCCAGAGACTATTCTCTGCAGGTGATTTGGGCCCTGGGCTCTTGAGCACCTCCCTGCGGCAAGAGGACAGCCCAGTGGCCACCAGAGGACTCTGCTTTATCCGCATTAAAGTGGGGACACCAAGATGTATATTATGTATAATAACTATATTAAATATATTAATTCATAAATAAGAAATGATTTCCATGTGAACAGAAAGAATGAAACATTGATGAATTTTCTCCATCAGTTCTGAAAAAAATGGAGCTGTAACAAACAGAAGAATGGCCAAATTACCAAGTGGGAGTTTAAACAAAATGGAAAGAGTTTGAAAAGCCCTGTTCCTCTAGCCCAACCCTTTGCACCTGTAGATAAAGTTTCAAGAACACATGTGCCCATTCCACGGTCACCCAGACAGTCAATCAGAGGGAAGGGGTGGCGTGGGAGATGCGTGGGACCATCCCAGGAAAGGATGGGGACCAGGCTCCGGGCTGAGATGCAGGTGCCCTGGACCCCTGCCAGCCTCCACTCTGTCCCTGCCTCCCGACTGCCAGGGCCCCCACACGGAGCACAAAGCCCACCAGCCCTTGAGTCAGGGAGCAGCCCTGCTAGCAGGCTCTGTCTAAACACGACGCCAGCAGGCAATTACCCCAGACGTGGTGCTCAATGTCCATGGAAAGGCTACAAGAGAAACGCCCAGGGCTTTCTCCTGACCTTTCTCCCAGCATCAGCAACTCAGATGCTGGGAGCCCCAGAGAGAGCTGAGTTTTCATGGGTGAGTATTAAATTAAATTATTTTATTTTATAATTATTATTTATTATTACATTAATTAATATTAATAATTAAATTATTTTATCTTCTATAGGAAGCACAGTCTTCTCTCCTTTTCCTTCTTTTGATGGGTACGGTAGAATATAAAGAAAGAGGGCAAGGAGAAACGGGCGGAGCTGGGGAGACCCAAAATCACTTAGACTTTTAATGGAGGCTCATTCTGGTACAGTATCCTGGCGTCCCCTGGGTCTGGAGAATTAAACACTGTCACTCGGGTCTGAAAGCAGAGTCGTCCAGTTTGCAGACACCTGTCATAATTAAACTAATGGCTCTGAAAATGTGCCTTGATATTAAATCTATCTTCCACTGAGGAGCAGAGCTGATTAAAACCGCCGTCTGACAGTTAATGATGAACCTCTTGCTTGCTGAGCTCTGCGGCGGAACCGGACAGTTCAGACTGTGCCCCTCCACCGCTGACCTCCTCGCCCCTGCCGCCTGCCTCCGCCTGACTCCAGCACTGTTTCCATGCCCTTCCCAGCCTTGTCTTTGTCGCAGAACCTGGGTTCCTTCTGCACCCTCGCCTCCCACAGCCCCCCGTTCTGCTAAGGAAAAGACGGGCATCCTTGGCAGGGAAGGACCACTAAGCTGACACCAGGTTATTCGGTCCCCATGAAGCATCTCCGACCCAGCAAACAGTCTACAGCAGGAGCAGAGGGTAGAGCCCCTGGCCAGCCTTTCCACATCTCCTCTGGAAGACTGAATGTCCAACCACCCGCTGGGGCAGGGGCTCAACTCCGCCCTGCTGGGAAGTCCAAGAAACTCTCAAGTTAGGGGGTTGCTGAGTTGACTACATTCTCTCCAATCGGGTACCGCAGCGGCTGCTCAGACAGACAGGTCTACAAATAGAACTTTCCTTTGGGAAAACTAAGTCTGTTCAGCTGACTATTAGGCAACCTAAAGATGCTCACCATATATACACACTACACTCACTGGGGAGAGACCTTGGGTACCAGACTCCTCAGAGGGAGAAGCTGGGAGACAAAGCAGTTTCAGCCTCTGCTTCAGCTTCGCCTCTGAAACGAAGGAGTGTGACGTTGCCTTGAATGGCACTTCTGCACCTGAGAGTCCAGAATTTTGTCCCCAAAGGAGGCCCTCCTTCCTTCTTAATGAGGCGCCTTTTTTACTGGGGCTAGTGGCTTTGCACTGCTATGTCAGTTTCTGCTGGACAGCAAAGTGCCTCAGCCACGTGTATACATGTATCCCCTCTTCCTTCACTGTCCTTCCCGTTCAGGTCACCACAGAGCATTCAGTCGAGTTCCCCGTGCTGCACGGTGGGTGCTCACTAGCCATATTAGTCATGCATGCTGTCAGTCCCAATTCCCCAGTCCATCCCACCGGCCCCCCGCCACCAGATTAGGGGTCTTCCATACGTGAGATGATTTCTCATCTCAGAGGGCACTCAGTTTCTAGCATCCTCTTTCAACACAGGATGCAGATTCCACAGAAGCACTGATTGGCCTCAGATTCCCTTCCTTCTGCTGCCCCAGACCTCAGTGACAAAATAGAAATCAGCAAAAACAAGAGGCCCTGTCACCCTGGCCTCTCCCGACAGGATGCTCCAGAGCCCCTTGGAAGGAACTCAGATTCCCTTATCTTTTGCCCCCTCTGAACCGGCATTAAAAACCATGCCTACCTTCTGACTCCATCTCTCCTCGAGCCCTGGGCTTGGGACTCTGAAGGTATTTGCTATTTGCCTGGGTCTCCTGAGGTCTCGAATGTGGCTAGAGCAATACCCAGGAGAGCATAGAGTCCATTGCCTCCAAGTCACTCTGTGCAAAATGGTCCCAACCCTTCTGAGCATCGGCTGTTGACTCTGCCAGCAGCACCGATGGTGTACATGATTACACCAAGCTGTGAGCCTCCCAGTTATCAGTGCCTTACACATTAATCTGTGCTGATGCCTTGCTTAATTGTCTGGTTGACTGATTTATCGCGTTTTACTCTTTTCACAGCATTTCCTTTGATTCTTACACCGCCCCGGGTAGCTAAGTACATCCCCAATTTACAGATGAGTAAATAGCTTTTTCAAAATCATCTGACTAATGGGTGATACTGCTGCTGCTGCTGCTGCTAAGTCACTTCAGTCGTGTCCGACTCTGTGCAACCCCATAGACGGCAGCCCACTAGGCTCCTCTGTCCCTGGGATTCTCCAGGCAAGAACACTGGAGTGGGTTGCCATTTCCTTCTCCCGTGCATGAAAGAGAAAAGTGAAAAGTGAAAGTGAAGTCGCTCAGTCGTGTCCGACCGTTCGCGATCCCATGGACTGCAGCCTACCAGGCTCCTCCGTCCATGGGATTTTCCAGGCCAGAGTACTGGAGTGGGGTGCCATTGCCTTCTCCAAGTGGGTGATACTAGCTGGGACTAAAACTCACATGGCTGAACTGCTCCTTAGGGCCACTGTCAGATCGCTGAGGCTCCCAGTGAACTCTGGGCTGGGTTTCAACTGCTCCATTAAGAATGTCTAGTATTAAGGTATTTCCACTGATCTCTGAAGTGCAATTTGCCTTTCCCGTGACTTTTCCACCACAGATCCCTATGCCAGAGACTCCATGTTTTCCAGTTTGTTTCTCTGTAAATTTGATTGCTTCCCATTTCTTCCCCCCTCCGTCCTCTTTAGGCAGAGTTTGTGGGTATTGTTAAGGGTTTTATTTTCTTCTTCCTTACCTGCTCGTGAGAGAGATCAGCCAGAGAGAGTGCTGGAAAAGGGAAGTGGGAAAAGAGCATGAAAGAGAGCAGATATTGAGAAAGAAAGAAAATTAAGCCAAAGAAAAAGAATCAGACAAAGTGGAGAGACTGCGTGACACAAAGATCGACAAAGATGGGAAAACGGGGAAGAAAGCTCTGTCTGTCTCCCCCCAGACACCCTGAGGTCAGACATCCATGAGCACACACACACACACACACACACACACACACACACACACAGGCACTGGCTGTCACATTTTAGAACATCATTAGGAAAGTGACACCCAGCTGAAGAAGTCCCCTGTCCAGTGACCCCGGCTGACACTGCGGTCTGACCCCTCCCCTCCGAAGGCCGATCCCCTGTCTCCTAAGTGACAAAGCCTCCATCCCTCGGGTCGACGCAGGACCTCTAATTGTGCTGAGCAGCGGTGCCATAGGTGCCCAGGCAGGCTGATGCCTCTCACTATCATTAGCTTTCTTACCAGGCTCTGAAGCCTTCCGCTGCCACAACAGTAATTACCAAGAGATTAGGCAGGCATTAAGCACTCCTTAATTTGACACATCGCAATGATCTCCATTCAGCCTTTCTGCTCGAATAACTCTCAACAAATATTTCGGAGGCTACCAAAATAAACAGAAGTAGTGTGTTTGCACAGCTGAGGCCCTCTTCCTGATTCTGTCAATGCTGTCAATGTCAGGTAGGGGGGATGGGATGGGGGCCATGAGGGGGTGGGTGGGTGGAGAGAGGAAAGGGAAGGAGGGGAGGACCCCCAGGGCCCTAAAAGAGCCTGAAAAACCCAAGCCCATCAGTGAGAAGACATCAGTATAATACTAACATATGGCATGGTACCATTGATGGCAATTTAATAGGGCCCATTATTTAAGCAAGTAGTTATACAAGGACCTAGTAAAGAAACATCAGTATTTATACAAAAACCACCACATTAGGAAAAAAAATAATAATTACAGTGAAGGGAGTTATGTTGTTGTTACTGGGGTGTTTTGGCGGGTTATTAGCTCAGACATTATTCATTAAGTAATGCAGTGGGGAAACCACCGTTAATATGGCAATAAATCCCACTGGGACCCATCGCGGGAGAGATAGGATCATTTGGTAATTATAGTGCATTAGAAGTTCAATATTCCCTTTCATGCATTTATTTATTTCCTCACTCCTACCCCAATATTCATAGCTGCACCCCTCTCTTGAGTAACCTGAATTAGGGGAGACTGGAAAGAAAGAGGAGAATGACATGGGGACATGACGGGTATCCAGAAGCTCCTCAGACAAGACACGAGAGAGAGAGAATGGGTCCATGAAAGGCAGAGATGAACTTAGCAAAAAATGAGCACAAGCCAGCAAGCCAGAAATTGAGTCATGGGCATCAGTGTTCATGGGGGTGGGTTAATGAAGGCCAGGAACCAAATGATGAAATAATTGGGATATGGCAACCCACTCCAGTATTCCTGCCTGGAGAATCCCTGTGGACAGAGGAGTCTGGAGGGCTACAGTCTAGAGGGTCACAAAGAGTCAGACACGACTGACTAAGCACTTCATCCTAGAAAGATGAACAAGGTTCTTTTAGAGTCAGAGCCCAGAAACAAAGTCCATCATCACCAGGCATTTTCCACCCTGAAGAGAGATGCTTCCATCCCAGCAGGCTCCCTCTAGCAGCACCTTCTTCCTGGTGTGGTCCAGGAGATCTCTGGCAAGCGTCCGCACCCAGGAGCCCTTCCTGGCCTGATGGAGTTCTGGCCTCCACGCCGGGAGTCTGGCCGCTATAGAAAGAGAATAGTGACTCATGGGGGCCGGGGTCTTTCTCTCTCCCTGGATGGACATCAGCATTAAACTTCTTTCCAGATCAAGAGTGAAACCAGTAGGATGGAGAGAGAAAGGAGGCTCCCATTTATAACTGTAATGAGTCGTCTAAGCTCTCACACACACAATTCTTCTCCAGGGCTCACTCAACCAGTGAGGATGGTTATTGAACATTTTTAACTCCTGCTGAAGTGTGAGCAGAAATACAGTCCAACAGGGACCAACAAACTAGGAACTGCAGGCCAAATCCAGCTCGCAGCCAGATTTAAAAATTAAGTTATAATAGGATACAACCACACCCGTCAGTTTATACATTGCCTCTTTCATGCCATAAGGACAGCATTTAGTAGTTGTAACAGAGAGTATATAGCCCGAAAAACCTAAACTGTTTACTGGCTTGCCCTCTACAGGAAATGCTTGCTGATGGATGGATACACAAGTGAATGAATGCAGGGACAGATCCTACATTTAGATGGATTCATAACTGTGAGAATGATTGGATCAAATAGTGTCTGTGTATTCAGGTCATGCCGGAAGTATCTATTCCTGGAACAATAATGATAACAAAGTCATTAAAAATGGTTACTTACTTGAATGCAGGGGCACGTTTAACTTTCATCATGTCTTTCAATTCTGAATATTCTAACTTTATACTCTGAAGTGGGGACTACTGTTATCCCCGTTTCATAGCTGAGGACAGTTAACGAAGGAAGGCCATGTAACTGGCATGCAGATATTTTTAAGTATAGTTTATTTCCAATCTTGTGTTAGTTTCAGGTGTACAGAAAGGTGATTTTATATATATGAAGCACCAATACTTTGGTCACCTGATGCAGTTCTTTGGAAAAGACCCTGATGCTGGGAAAGATTGAGGGCAGGAGGCGAAGGGGCAACAGAGGATGAAATGGTTGGATTGCACCACCGACTCAATGGACATGAATTTGAGCAAACTCTGAGAGATAATGAAGGACAAGGAAGCTTGTCATGCTGCAGTCCATGGGGTCGCAAAGAATAGGACACGACTGAGCCCCTGAACAACAGCAACCTACCCATCACTTCTGAGAATAGCTGCCTTCTCTGTGTAAGGCTCTTGAGAGATAAAGACCAATAAATCAGTCTTCCCTTTCAGGGATCTAGCAATGGTACGCAAAAACAATTAAGCACAGTCTTCAGCGGGCTGCCTTAAGTGTGCTAGGAGGTGTCTACATAAAGTAAGAGCGCAAAGGCAGAGTTCTTTCTAACGAGAGGAATCCAGAAAGGTTTCAGGGCAGAGACTCAGCTGGTAAATGGGAATTTAACCAGCCAAAAAAGCCAGGGGAGGAGCTTGTCCAGGAGAGAACAGAGCAGGAAGAAAAAGGCGCAAAGGCATGGGAGTGCTCACACGTTCAGGGCCAAGCAAGCGGCTTAATGTGACTTCCTTGCAGGCTGTCTGAGTCCTGTGCTGGGACATAAATTTGGGCCAGACTGTGCTGAGTCACAAATGCCATGGTGGAGAGCTTTGACCTTACTCTGCAGGCACCAGAGAATGAAAGAAGATGGCATCATCCCGTTCCGAGGTGCCTGATGATCAGGTGGCAAGGGAAAAGGCTGAGGAGCAGGGAGAGGAGTTAGGTGTAGGAAGAGGGGTGGTGATGCTCTAGCCCGCAGCACGCGCCTGAGTGTGCGGCCTTGTGCAGCCCTTCTGTAGGTTTCCAACATGTAATCAAATCGTCTACAATCCGTCAGAGTTGAGTTAGAAGACAGTACATCCATATATCTGCATATTTACAACTGGTATCAAACCCATGGTTCACTAACTTTGTAGAGAAGGAAACAGCAACCCATTCCAGTATTCTTGTCTGGAAAATTCCATGGACAGAGGAGCCTGGTGGGCTACAGTCCATTGGGTTGCAAAAGAGTTGGACACGACTGAGCGACGATCACTCACTTTACTAACGTTGAAAATGGTGCCAATACTGCCCATTCCTAGGCAGCTTCCATGAGACCCTCCCCTGAGAATAATTTTCCCTCAAAATCTGCTTCCCTGCCACATCGACTCATTAATCCTCATCCCACTCATTGCCTCTCAGTGGTCCCAGTGGGGTTCCTAAAAGTTCCTTCTACTCTGTGTCCAAGGCTAGAAGTGCTGGCAGCTCTATTTAAAATCCTTTGAGTAGACAAAATTCTCCACAGGCCTCCGCTACCTAGAGACTATCCAGGGCTTTTCTATCCTCCCCAGGCCTCAAAGGACCAGGTACCCAGAAAAGAGGGTCACGTTAAATTTCCAGCCAAGCATCCCGACGCCGCTCCACGTCCAGCTTCCACCAGCCTTCACCCCTTCACGGCTGAGCCCGGGTAGTAGAGCGGTGGGACACATAAGCGCACACCCCAGGCTGCACTCCTATTCCAGCTCTGGCATGAACGCACCTGCCTTCCATCCCCAAGGCCTGGTAGAGAGCATCACTGACCAGCTGTAGCTCTGTCCCGCCTTTGTTTTAGACTATTGTCCCCAGTGGAGAAGGAAATGGCAACCCACTCCAGTACTCTTGCCTGAAAAATCCCATGGACAGAGGAGCCTGGCAGGCTCCTATAGTCCATGAGGTTGCCAAGGGTCAGACACGACTGAGCAGCTAAGCACATTGTTCCTACAGCAAGAAGGGTAAGCAGGTGGGACCAACCTTCTCCTAGGGCCATGCCAGGAGAAGAGAGCAGAGCTGCCAGCTTGGCCACAGTGTGAGTGAGCCTGGGGCTGGGTTTAGCTGTGCTACGTGGGGAGGTGGAAGAGCTGAAGAATTTTGTTGCCAGAGTTAGAAAGAGTGAACCAGAGGCCATTCAAAGGAAAGGAATAAAATGGCTCTTTTTTGAGAACCAGAGTGGCCACACTACAGAAATGGCAGGTGACTCTTCGGAAATGAATTACGTTGTTCATGAAGATAATAAAGGAAAGAAAGTCAGGTCAGACACTCTGTGTGGCAGAAAGACAGTGCTGTGGGAAAAAAAACAAAACAATGACAACAAAAATCCAAGGAATTCAAGTCAGGCACACCCAGCGCCCAGTTCTCTGTTCTCGAGCAAATCGCTTAAACTCTCAGTAAGATGGAGAAGGGGGTGGACTTAAAGGAGATGTCTTTGTGAGGAGTTGGCAGGATAAGGGATGTAGAAAGCTAAAAACCAAGCTGGTGTCTCTGGCAAACGTGTGAGGCGACAGACAGTCCATCCAGGAGCAAGGAGCAGGAGCTATAAGCAGACGGATTTTTGGTCCTAAAGAAGGAAGACCTCCCCAATTACTGCAGCTACTAAACAACGCAATGGAATGCTCTTGAGTTTGAGAGTTCCGTGTCACTGAGGGTGACCACCGAATTCCAGGGTAGAAGGGGCTGTTGGTGTAGGAACTCCTGCATTGAATAGCAAAACCGGGGCAAAATCCCTTCCTGCCCTGAAAGCCCATGATTTCTCGATTTTGCCTTTGCAAAACAGAGGAGCCCAGACATAGAAACTGCCACTCATCAAGACAGGCACTGAGGCTCTAACTGTCACGGCCCCCCGCCCCCCCATCACCGAACCCTGGCTCTAGCCTTTGCTGACATTCACTTCCCTCCGATGGTTCTGCTCATGGTGGGGAGGACTAATCACTCAGGGTTTATTTCTCCAGCTCTGCAAGTGGGAGGGTTGATGTAAGCCTGCCCGTGGGCTGCTAGAAGAGCCCCTGCCCTTAAATAGTAATGAGATCTATCGGTCTCCTTAACAAATGCATCTTCCCTGAGCGCTAAGTAAACCGTCTCCATTTACAGTGTCAATATCAGCACGGGGCCTCCCCTGCCCCTCAAGCAGCCTGAACGGATTGCAATTGGCTGCCATTCCAGATTCCCTTGCTCCGTTTGAGCTGTCAATGAGCGTGTCAATAAGATACCAGGACTATTGATCAGCATAGGCATTTAGGGGTCAGCGGTCGATGAGAACTCTTGCCAAGAGATGTAGAAAATGATAGCTTTCAGATAAAGGCAGCAAAGTGAAGTTCCCGAAGGAGAAATAATATAGCTCAATTTCCCCTGTCCTGCTGCTTGTCAATTTCCCTGGGTTTTCTTGAGGAGGGGAAGGAGCAAGGAGAGAGAGAAGCGGGAAAAGCGAGTTAGAAACGTGAGGGTCTGACTGCAAACATCTCAGAGGATGAAAAACTAACAGCCGCAATGAACCCATTCACAGCATCCCCCAGGCCACTGTCTGCCTCAGAAGAACAAAGAGAAAGACCCAAAGAGGCGGTGTTTCTGAGAGAGATGGGCTCGGAGGATGGAGGGCAGATGACAAGCATTCCTCAGAAACAGGCACTGAGGGAACCACAAAAATCAGTTCAACAGCTCTTTGCTGGCCCATCCTCTTAAGAGTTCAGCTGGAGTGGACCAATTTAACACCAAGCCGTTTGCTGCTCTAGACTGATCCTCGCCCTGAGTGGTGGGGAAAAGGCTGGTCCTTTTTGGAGCAACGTGACTTGTCACAGTTCATCACAGAAATAAAATGTGTTAAAATAACATTTTATTCGGGGGTGGACAGAGATGGCAGAAAAGCTGAATGTTATTTTTGCCCATTCTGTGACTCAGAGTTTTTAGCCGATATTTTCACCTTACAAAACAATTGCCCATTTTGCCAGTATCAACCGTGAATTGCCTTTACATGCAAATGAAATTCTTCAACTTACAGATAATTGACTGCCCGGGAATACCCAATGTTTAGGATCACAAAACTTTTTAAACTGTTCCTTTAGTTTACCGAGTCCTAGGTTTCACAGATAATTCCGGACACAGAAATCTTTCTTTCAACTAAATAGTCTACAAAATGATTCTTCAAAATCAATTTAAAGGTCAGCGATATAGCCACAACCCCATTATAGAGTCCTCCAACTTTTTAAATGGAGTACACCCGTACTTGAGGATAATGAACATGCCACAGATTGGCATCCATTTTTTCCCATCCTTTCCTTTTTTAACTGAGATCCTTTTATAAATCGAGATTTTTTTGTGTGACCTTAGATACTACTTCTTTGGGAATCGTTCATTCCCTTAATTCAAAGCCACATCTCAGCTTCCCTCTGAGACAGTGAAATTCATCTCAAGCCCTGCCAGTCAGACCTTGCACTTTAATTAAACCCTGAAAGTTGCTTAAAGCGATAATTCAGCATCTCCGTCTAAAACTTTAGGAGATGTTATATGAACAACAAGAGGCAGATGCATTTCAATGAGCTTGAACAGAATCACATGTCATGCTTCCTGACTGTGTACTCTTCACTGTGTGTCAAAGTTCATTCATTCATCATCGCAAAAGGTATTTATTGCCAGGCGAGAGATGATGGTGGCATAAAATGAGCAAACAGGAGGGCTGATTGAATACATACATTTCATTCTGCTTGATTCTGACAAATGACACGAAGACAACAACAGAAAGGGAAAAAAAAAAAAAAGCAAAGAAAAAAAAAAACCCACAAAGAAAATGGGAGAGGAACTCACAGCTAAGAAGAGATGTCAACAAAATTTTGGAAGCAGTGAAATAGAATACCAGAGAAAGCTAAAATCTACACTGGCAGCTAGAGGACCAGAGGCCTTGAGAATCAGGCCACTTCACAATATGTCTCAAAAGGCACAGGAACAGCAGATACCAAACTGCTCTGAACTGTAGGGCAGGGTTGACCATACAAGGGTTGGTTTAAAGTCTTTAGAAGAAGCCATCAGGCTCACAGACGCCCTCTTCTACCCAGGTGGCCAGGAAGCCCCTTCTTTGCTACAGCAGGTGTCTGAAGGGTTCCTAAGAGCCATGGTTCTCAAAGTGTGGCCCTGGGTCCAGCAGCCTCAGCTTCACCAGGAAACTTGTTAGAAATGTTGATTCTCAGGCCCACTGAATCAGAAGGTCTGGCGTGGGGCCCAGCAATCCGTATGTCAACAAATCCTCGAGATGATTCTGATGCAGGCTAAATCTGGGCTTCCCTTGTGGCTGAATGGTAAAGAATCCACCTGCCAAAGCAGGAGACATGGGTTTGATCCCTGGATTGAAGATCCCCTGGAGAAGGAACTGTCAACCCACTCCAGTATTCTTGCCTGGAAAATCCCATGGACAGAGGGGTCTGGTGGGCTACAGTCCATGGAGTCGCAAAAGAATTGGACACAGCTTAGCACGCAAACAACAAAAATGCCAAAGTCTGAGAACTGCTGCTCTTTGTGACATCAGACAAGCTGAATGTGACATCAAGGACAAGAGCAACAGCTGAAGAGAGTAGCCAACTATTGGAGGCTTGGGTGAAGTTGATGTGCAGAACACTGAACCCCCAATACACATCTCATCCCCCAAAAGAGCAGCCAAGCTGCTCTGTCCTACACCAGATATTTAAGGATTCTTCCCTGGGAAACTGATAGGCCTGAGGGAAAACATCTGTGGTTAGTGACATCAAGGAGGGGAGGAGTCTGTAAATGAAATGATTGGGTCGTAGCCCAATCAGCCTACAGGAAAACCCACCAGTCCGTGAGCACCCTACCCCTCAGGGAGACAAAGCTTCCTGTTAGCCTCACTGAAGGGAGATGAAGAACTGACATCCACCGATTACCAGATGTGAGGAAATCCTCAAAGAGGAAGGGACTAAACCAAGACTAAAGCAAAGCAGAAATAAGAAACTTGGAGTAAAGGAAAATAATGTCAGAAAGAGGAGAAAAGATTAAAAAAGGATAAAAACTATAACATATCATTTCAAAAGAGTAAGAAAAGATACTACATTCATGAAACAAGAACAGGTAATGAGTCAAAAATGGAAACGTCGAAATAATTACAATGGAGGGAGAATTACTTGGGAAGCTGCCTATAAGTCTGAGCAGGGTCAGGATGGAGCCAAATACTCCTGGGGTGAGGAGTAAGACAGACAGATACACTCAGCTCTCACCCAGGGTGCTTCATTCCAACAATTTAAAGATGATACTAACCCGAGAAGTTACCTGTTAAACATGGGGACAGTTGGGAATGATTATGGATGGAGGAGCCTGGTAGGCTGCAGTCCATGGGGTCGCTAAGAGTTGGACACGACTGAGCGACTTCACTTTCACTTTTCACTTTCATGCATTGGAGAAGGAAATGGCAACCCACTCCAGTGTTCTTGCCTGGAGAATCCCGGGGACGGAGGTGCCTGGTGGGCTGCTGTCTATGGGGTCTCAGAGTCGGACACGACTGAAGCGACTTAGCAGCAGCAGCAGCAATACTTCTGTGGGGCTTGAGTCTCTTCCCCTTGAGGCTCATCCCCTGCCTTCTCCGCAGACTCAGGGAGGAAGACAAGTCTGGGGCAGCCTCAGCTCTTTGCCAAAGGAGCTCGGGCCTGCAGACTAGGACACCCGAGGTCACGTTCACAAAAGACAACAAAGGGAAGAGACGCTGTTTTTCTCTTCCTGACTTAACTTCATTCTGTATGACAGTCTCCAGGTCCATCCTCATCTCCACAGATGCTGTAACTGCATTCCTTCCCATAGCTGAGTACTACTCCGTTGTCTGCATGTATCACATCTTCTTTAGCCACTCCTCTGCCGATGGGCATTTAGGTTGCTTCCCTGTATACAGCAGAAGCTAATGCAACAGGGTAAAGCAACTGCACTCCAGAAAAAGACAACAGAAGTGAGCAGCACACGCCTTCTGAGACAAAGCTATTATAGCAGACAGACCACGAAGCCCAAATAGTCACAACAGATGTACTTAAGGATATAACGAAGTTTTGAGTGCTATGAAACAAGAAGTCCTTAAGAAAGAGCCAGGTGGAACTATTATCTATGAAAACACAACAGTAGAAATGAGGGAAACGCAGGGAGTAATTTTGATGAGGGATACATCCAAAATGTGACTGAAAGAGCTAGAAAGTAAAAGTGAGAACATTTTCCAGAAAGGAGCAAGAGATGGAAAACATTATTTTTTTAAAGCCAAGAACTATCAATAACTGCAAATAGGAACGAGGGGACAGAAAAGGAAGAAAAAATATTTGAAGCAATAATGAGGATATGAGCCAAATTGGAAATTTTGAATATGTCAAGTGTTATCAAGGACAGAGGCAATAGGCTCTCCCATCTACTGTCTGTGGGATGCAAACAGTACGACCGATTCAGTATTAAACATGCCGAGGTAAAGTTAAACATGCATGTAATTGACATCCTGGTAATTCCACCTCTAGGCAGATATCTTAGAGAAATTCTCAAACACATGTACCAGGAGATATGTAAAAGAATGTTGATGGCGGCATTACCCTTTATAGGATAAACCTGGGGAAAAAAAACCAAATATCCATCAACAGGAGAACCAATAAATTGTGAGACGTTCTTACAATGGAATATAGAACAGTGGAAGGGAGGGAATTACAGCTTTAATGATTAATATATGTGGATCTCAGAAACACAGTGCTAACCAAAATAAGCACATATATTTACGGAAAATAATAGAGTGTTATTTTCACTTGTATCAAGGTAAAAATCAGACAAAACTAAATAATAGGTTGTTGAGGGATACATATTTAGTTTAAAGGTTTAAAAAGAACTATAAAAGAGACTGATTAAAATAAAATAGAGAATTGTGATCACTTCTGTGGGGCAGAGGAGCAGACTGCGGCACGAAAAGCGCTCAGGGTGCTTCCGGCTGGCTGCTGATACTCTACGTTTTTTTGGGGGGGTGGTTTTGGTAGTGAGTGTCTGAGGTGGTTTTGGTTGTTATTTTTTTTTATTGCATTCAAACTGTGCATATTTGTTTTTGATAAACTCTATCCCTGCAGACTATGTCTTCTGGTTAAAAAATAAAAAAGACATGTTTTCCAGAATTAAAGAAAGATAAAAGATACTGAGCTGGAAGTAGGAAAGGGGATAGAGGAGTGGAACAGAGGAAATGGAAAATACGTAAGACATGATGAATCCTGCTATAGCTGTTACTGCTGTATGTAAACAGAAATGGCTTAAACTCGCTGTTAGGGATGCAACCGCGTTTCCCTGGCTTCCCTGGTCGCTCAGTGGGTAAAGAATCTGCCTGCAATGTGGGAGACGTGGGTTCAATCCCTGGGTCGGGACGATCCCCTGGAAAAGGAAATGGCAACCCATTCCAGTAGTCTTGCCTGGAGAATCCCATGAACAGAGGAGCCTGGTTGGCTACAGTCCATGGGGTCACAAAGAGTCAGACATGACTGAGTGGCTAAATTTCACTTTCACTTTCACTTTGCGTTTCCCTAAAAGGCGTACACCGGAGCGCTGACCTCAGAATGTAACTGTATTGTGAGATAAGAACGTTAAGGAAATAATTAGGTTAAACTGAGGCTGTAAAGCAATCTGGGGGGCTTCCCTGGTGGCTGCCAATGCAGGAGACTCTGATTCGATCCCTGGGTCGGGAAGATCCCCTGAAGAAGGAAATGGCAACCCACTCCAGGGTTCTTATAGGATAAATCCCAAGGACAGAGGAGCCTGGCGGGCTAAAGCCCAGGGGGTCACAGAAGAGTTGGACACAACTGAGCGACTAAACAACAATCACCCAGCCTGACTGGTGTCCTTATGAAGGGAAGAGACTAGGCCTCAGGGAGACACCAGGGATGCAAGCACGAAGGAAGGGCCACGTGGGGACGCAGCAAGGGGCAGCCATCTACAGGCCAAGGAGAGAGGCTCAGGAAACCAGACCTACTGGCATCTTGACCGTGGAGTTCCAGAACCGCCAGGAAATACAGTTCTGTTGTTTAAACCACCCAGACTGTGGTCTATTGTTATGGCAGCCCTAGAAAACTGAAAAATTAACCAATCTAAAGATAAAATTTTTCAGACTAGATTTTTACACTGATCCAGAATAGAATGTCCATCGAAAAAACATACTTAATAACAACAACAAAACCCAGAAAAGTTGAAAATGTAGAATTCTAAAAAGCAGAATACCTCAGGAACATGCACAAAAATAGATAGATCTGAGTTAGCACTTTCAATACTAGATGAAAAAAAATTTAAAGCTAAAGCAAAAATTCCTAAGGGATAAAAAAGATACTGTAGGCTGGTGAAGGAATAATAGAGCAAAAAGATGTAACAAGTCTGAGCGTAAAGACACTTAAAACTCAGTCTCAGACTGTTGAAAGGAGTAACTGATTTGAGGAGGGAAAGAAATACATCAACAATTGTAGCTGATGATTTCAAAGGCCCTTCCCAGCGGATCAAGTAGATAAGAAATGAATGAAGATGCAGAGGGTCTGAACAACAAAAATAATAAGTTTCAACACGTATAGAGTCTACCCCAAATGAACAGACAATCTGCGCTGTCTTGAACATACATGGAGCATGCATAAGTCTAAATAGAATACTGGGCCATAAGCAAAACCCAGCATATTCCAAAAAGTCAGAAAATACAATTTGAGTTCTTAGACCATAAGGCAATAAAATCTGATATCAATAACAGAGCAATCTTTGTTTTGAAAATTCCCTATGTTTGAAACTTTAGTATATTACTAAATAATTATTGAGTTAAAAGAGATATTATGAACAACAAATATTTAGAGGTAAGTAATAAACAAAACGTCAAAATTTATGGTGCAAAACTTAGTACTTATAAGTTTAATTAAATCTGTTAGAAACTTAAAAGAATAAAAAATAAATAAGCAAAGGATTCAACATATAACATTAGAAACAAGTAATGGATTGAATTCAAACAAGAGAAAAAAATGCTAACAATAAGTATCTTGGGACCTCACTAGTGGTTTATGTCATGTAGGGACACCCAAGATGGACAGGTCATGGTGGAGAGTTCTGACAAAACGTGGTCCACTGGAGAAGGGAATGGCAATCCACTTCAGTATTCTTGCCTTGAGAACCCCATGAACAGTGTGAAAAGGAAAAAGATAGGACACTGAAAGATGAACTCCCCAGGTCGGTAGGTGCCCAATATGCTACTGGAGATCAGTGGAGAAATAACTCCAGAAAGAATGAAGAGATGGAGCCAAAGCAAAAACAACGCCCAGTTGTGGATGTGACTGCTGATGGAAGTAAAGTCTGACGCTATAAAAAGCAGTATTGCATAGGAACCTGGAATGTTACGTTCATGAATCAAGGCAAATTGGAAGTGGTCAAACAGGAGATGGCAAGTGTGATCATCAACATTTTAGGAATCAGCGAACTAAAATGGACTGGAATGGGTGAATTTAACTCAGATGACCATTATATCTACTACTGTGGGCAAGACTCCCTTAGAAGAAATGGAGTAGCCATCACAGTCAACAAGAGTCCGAAATGCAATACTTGGATGCAATCTCAAAAACAACACAACGATCTCTGTTTGTTTGCAAGGCAAATCATTACTGTTTTTGTTCTTCTGACGGGATTGTGGTTAATGTGCTTATTTTTCAAACAGGATGTGCACCTAGTTAAGATGCATACCAAAGGCATTATTTTTTACCGAGTCTTAGTTCCGGCACGTACAATCTAGTTTGCCAACTCCAACACTTTGGCCACCTGATGTGAAGAACTGACTCCTTGGAAAAGACTCTGATGCTGGGAAAGATTGAAAGCAGGAGGAGAAGGGGACGACAGAGGATGAGATGGTTGGATGGCATCACCGACTTGATGGACATGAGTTTGGTGATGGACAGGGAAGCCTGGTGTGCTTCAGTCCATGGGGTTGCAAAGAATCAGACATGACTGGGCGACTGAACTGAATTCAGTGACTAAGACTCCACACTCCCAGTGCAGGGGGCCCAGGTTGGATCCCTAGTTGGCAAACTAGATCTCACGCGCCGAACTAAGACTCAGTAAAAACTCATTCCTTTGGTGTGCATCTTAACTATCTCAGTGCACACCCTTTTTGAGAAATAAGCATATTAACCACAATCCAGTCAGAAGAACAAGAACAGTAATTTGAACAAGCATTGTTTAATGTAAGTAATTATTTACAAGGAATGATCTGCAATGGTGGTGATGAAGAGGAAACTTAAGAATACCCAAGGTTCGCTGGAGTGGGGCAGAGGGAGGTGCTCACAGAAGCAAAAACACGGAAGGAGGTCCCTCCTCAAGGCTGGAATTCAGACCTAAAAAGAGAAGGGGCGGTGGCAGTCCACTGGATGCCAGAGAAGTTCTCTGGTTTCCCAGGACCAGAATGTGTCCCCATTTGGCCAACAAGAACCCCCTCCTCCCCACCCCCAGCAAAGGGGGCCATAGGGCTGATCGAAACCAGCCAATGGAATAACACCTCATGCCAGCTACTTTCCTGCTCATCATCCAGTGGGCGTAATGCCATCAATGAAGTGGAACGCTGAGATGTTTTGTGGAAAGTCAAGATCACCAAGATCTCTGCAGACTCTGCTATGGCAGAGAGCAGAATTGAGGCAGCCCTGAGGCAGCCCTGTGAAGACGGCCTGCTGGCATTGCCAGAAACTGCAAACTGCTATTGGTGGTCCTTTCAAGTTGGCTTGGAGAAAAACACATCGGCCACATCCATACCTACATACCAAAAGCCAGGAATTGCGCTGACTTGCTCCAGTAAAAGGCACAAACATCTGTCCCTAGAATCGCCACTCGATTCAGTGTATGACAGCCCACAGTTACTCCACTATCCATTCAGCCTCTGCACAGGCCAAGTAGGTGACCAAAATGGGAATACAACAGGTACCCGCACTCCTGCTTCTTTTAATGCTTGGATGATGGTATAGACTCTGAAATCCTCCCAGAGAGGCAATATTGTTTCTGATGCATCACCTTGGTGTGGAGGAGTTCTAGGGAGTTTTACTTAGTCCTCCAGTCATAAGGATTCTCATCCCACAGGTCTGGGAGCCAGTGCAGGGGATACTTCCAGTTTCCAAGTTTCTGCCTAACAGTTGACACATTCAAGATCTGAGAAAATAACTCACAGCTGGGTCCCCCTGTGTTGTTCTGGTTCAGTTGCTAAGTCATGTCTGACTCTGTGACCCCATGGACTGCAGCACATCAGGCTTCCCTGTCCTTCACTATCTCCCGGAGTTTGAGCCAACTCATGTGCATTGAACCAATGATGCCATCCAACCATCTCATCCTCTGTCGCCCCCTTTTCCTCCATCTCTTAGTTCATTGCCAGAGCCTCCACTTTGATTGGTGGGTCGAGGTGCATTTTGGATGCCCAGGAGTTAGAGTCCATTCATAGCTCGCATCTAGCAATCTTCAGAAGGTTTGGGTTTTGTACTGTCACAGCAGTAAATAGCCATAGGTCCTTTTGGTTTAAGCTGGGAAAACATTTAGAGTGCCTACTTGTGAAATCATGGCAGGAACCTTCCTCCAAGGGACCCAGTGTTACCTGCGGTCTAGAGACTCTGGGTCTGTTCACTGACTTAGGTCTCAAAACTGGTGACTCCACAGGGTTTAGGCCAGACTTGCAGCTTTTCTGGGATATGGATCAAAAAATACTTAGTAGGCTGCCGTATTTTGTTCCAAGTAACACTGATCAGTTACTATCACCAAGGAGCTCAGCTATGAGATTCAGGCCATGCTGAAGATTGGAAACCAATAGGCTGTGAAGAGGTTTGTTAAGTTGCCCTGAGTCAGAACTGGTCCACAGTTACTGGGCTGAGCTATTGGTCAGAGAATAAAGGGCAGGACTGGCAAGGAGGAAAATTTCCATCAGAGTGCCAGTGTGTCAAGCTTTATGCACAAGAATCTGCCTGTCGGAATGTTGGCCAGGCGTCTAGAAGCTGCCCATGGTGGTCACTGTTGAAGCCATCTCTCAGAGGCCAGCTGGAGCACCCAGAGAACTCACAGGGAAAGTACCAGCGAAGGTGCCACCCAGGCTTGCTGGGGGTGAACTCCGCTGGGTGTCCTGTACGACACAGGAGCCCACAGGAGGGAATGTATGCGCTGGAACCTGGACGAGAAGCCCCTTCCCCTGCAGTGTCCCTCCAGCGCCCTCTGCTGACAATGCTTAGCATCGAGTCAGCCGACAAGGATGAGCTCTACATCGCTAGCAGGGCATCCAAGGTAGGTTTGGAGCTGAAAGGCAACAGAGTTTTACTGCCACATAAGGAAAGTCATAAACAAAACAGGAATCACCAACAAACCAAAAGGGAGTTGTCTGAAAAGACGAATAGGTATAGAACTCTTTCAGTTCAGTTCAGTTCAGTCGCTCAGTCATGCCCGACTCTTTGTGACCCCATGAATCACAGCACGCCAGGCCTCCCTGTCCACCAAAAACTCCCGGAGTTCACTCAGACTCATGTCCATCGAGTCAGTGATGCCATCCAGCCATCTCATCCTCTGTCGTCCCCCTCTCCTCCTGCCCCCAATCCCTCCCAGCATCAGAGTCTTTTCCAATGAGTCAACTCTTCACATGAGGTGGCCAAAGTACTGGAGGTTCAGCTTTAGCATCATTCCTTCCAAAGAAATACCAGGGTTGATCTCCTTCAGAATGGACTGATTGGATCTCCTTGCAGTCCAAGGGACTCTCAAGAGTCTTCTCCAACACCACAGTTCAAACACATCAATTCTTTGGCGCTCAGCCTTCTTCACAGTTTAACTCTCACATCCATACATGACCACAGGAAAAACCATAGCCTTGACTAGACGGACCTTAGTCGGCAAAGTAATGTCTCTGCTTTTGAATATGCTATCTAGGTTGGTCATAACTTTCCTTCCAAGGAGTAAGCGTCTTTTAATTTCATGGCTGCAATCACCATCTGCAGTGATTTTGGAGCCCAAAAAAATAAAATCTGACACTGTTTCCACTGTTTCCCCATCTATTTCCCATGAAGTAATGGGACCGGATGCCATGATCTTCATTTTCTGAATGTTGAGCTTTAAGCCAACTTTTTCGCTCTCCTCTTTCACTTTCATCAAGAGGCTTTTTAGTTCCTCTTCACTTTCTGCCATAAGGGTGGTGTCATCTGCATATCTGAGGTTATTGATATTTCTCCCAGCAATCTTGATTCCAGCTTGTGTTTCTTCCAGTCCAGCGTTTCTCATAATGTACTCTGCATATAACTTAAATAATCAGGGTGCCAATATAGAGCCTTGACGTACTCCTTTTCCTATTTGAAACCAGTCTGTTGTTCCATGTCCAGTTCTCACTGTTGCTTCCTGACCGGCATACAGATTTCTCAAGAGGCAGGTCAGGTGGTCTGGTATTCCCATCTCTCTCAGAATTTTCCACAGTTTATTGTGACCCACACAGTCAAAGGCTTTGGCATAGTCAATAAAGCAGAAATAGATGTTTTTCTGGATCTCTTGTTTTTTCCATGATCCAGCGGATGTTGGCAATTTGATCTCTGGTTCCTCTGCCTTTTCTAAAACCAGCTTGAACATCAGGAAGTTCTCAGTTCACATATTGCTGAAGCCTGGCTTGGAGAATTTTGAGCATTAGTTTCCTAGCACGTGAGATGAGTGCAATTGTGCAGTAGTTTGAGCATTCTTTAAGACTAAAAGAGAGGACAAATTAAAAAGAATGTTCTGAGACCAACAAAGCTATCTTATATATTTGAAACATAATATTCCCTGGTGGCTCAGACGGTAAAGAATCTACCTGCAATGCAGGAGGCCTGGGTTCGATCCCTGAGTTGGGAAGATTCTCTGGAGGAGGGCATGGCAACCCACTGCAGTATTCCTGCCTGGAGAATCCCCATGGACAGAGGAGCCTGGCAGGCTACAGTCCATGGGATTGCAAAGAGTCAGACATGACTGAAATGACTAAATGTGTGTTAATTGTCAACCCTAAAACTCAAGGAAATTCCCTAGATAATAGAGCAGAAAACCAAAATATGGAAAATGGTTCGATGGGGACACAAAGTAACCCCAGCCCTGTGTGGGCTCCAGGAATGGTTCTGCCCTCTCTTTTCTAGTCCTTCTGGTTCTGCACTGGGTAGTTATGTTCTACACATGCGCAGAGCAGCGCTCACCACAGGATGCTCTGCTAGAGCATTTCCTGTGCTTTTGGGCAGGGATGGCCTGCGGCCAGTCATGAACTCCTAGGGGGAGTCGGCAGCCCAGTCTTCCAGCCTCTACATGGAACTGCCTCCTTGGAGCAATTTATGCTCCAGAGCTCCCTGGACAATGAGGCTGATGCTGAGCTTGTCCTGAAACCGCACCTCGGCCACTCTTCTTCCCCTGTGGTTTGTTGCTTCTCACATCGCCCTAAAAGGTTGCTTCTGAGGGCACCCTCAGTACATCAGCTGCACAAGAATCCCTGTCTCTGCCTCTGCACCTGGGAAATCCACCCTAAGGCGGAGGGTGGTAGCGCTGAAAGCTATACCACAGGGCAATGAATCTCTAGTGGTGTTTAGGATGGCTGAGAGCAGAGAGCCCTGGGTTAAGACAAGTCAGTCAGGAACTAAATTTTAGGAAAGAGATGAGAAGTAAGAAAGGGCTGCAACTGAGAAGCAGAGAAAGAGAAAAAGGAAGATAAAAGGTTATGTCTGGAGAGCCTCCTTGATACTGATGCAACATGGCAGCTGAGCGGAAGGAAGGCATGAAATAGGATGATGGCATTTGAAATCCAGTGATGAGAGGGAGGGCAGCCCACATACAAACATCAGGTAACCAGAGAATAATCACACTGGAAGAAAGCATGCCCAGGTAGAACTATCACCCAAGACTTCGCATCTGCCTGACTTAGCAATGCACAGAGCTCGCAAATACCTTGTCTGTTTTTTCCCCAAAGGTGTCTGTGAGATAGGGTGGTCGCTAGTCCCTCTTCTTTACTCTTTCCTCCCTTCTTGGGACTTGAAGTGCTTCCCAGTAGAGGAAAGGGAGAATACACCTCATGTCCACTGACTTTGGACTTGGCCAGGTGACTTATTTCAGCCGATGTAATATAAAGAGACGTGGCAGGAGCAGAGGCTGTGTGTGTGTTACCATGATTCATCTGGGCTTGGGTGCATTTGTAGCCTACCTTCAGAAAACATGCCCAGGTAATAACTGATACAAGGAGAATGGAAAGACACGCAGAGCAGGCCTAAACCCAAGCCTCAGCCGAGAACCATGTGCGGCTGATCCTACCCAGCCCCAACAGAACCACAAATACCTACAAACCTGCAAGTGAGAAATTTCAGGAATGCTTGTTATGCAGCGCCATGGCAACAGTAACTGACTGATACGATTAGGGAAACAGCTATCATTAAAATGCCCATTAAGCAGATGAAACACCTGACATACAGAGAAGATAAGAATTTGCCCAAGTTCACAGCCAAGGGCGAGGGTTAACTGTGCTCTTATCCACCTACTCAAGAAAGACTCTGCAAATTTAGACACATTTCACTGCTTAGAGACCCAGCTCTCAAAGGAATAATTTTTAAATGCATTTAAAAAAAAACCTACAGAGTTCTCTAATAACCTAAGAAATGCATGTTTTCATATATGTGGCCTATTAAGTCTGTTCATATCGTATCAGCAAACATCATGTCGTCTTGGAGAGGTTCCTAGTTTTTCCTGTGAAATGTTTTTCAACGCCTGAGTGAATCAAAATGAATGTAAATGAGGTTTATTAAGTCAACCCCACATGGTGCTGTATTGTCAGCATTTGTAGGGCTGTGACAGGTTAGTTATTGCAGTTTGAAGGAAATGTCACCAACACAGCAGTCTGCAGAATTAACTTAAAAATATATATATATATATAAACATCTCAGGATTTTCGACCCCTTTGAGAATCATCTCCTCAGAAGGTGACAGGGGGCTGAGGGAGGCTACATGATACCTGAAGCCAAGGGTCAGGGGCTGCAGGTAAGCACCCAGGCTTCTGAGAGGGGCTCTTAATGGACTGCGGAAAGGAAACAAAACGAGGCTGATTGGAGCTGACAAGGAGTGACAGGAGCCACCAGCAGCCGCGCCAAATGCCCTCTGCTCCCAGAACGAGTGTCAGACTGGATTTGGGGGTGGAGGGTGGGCAGAAGCAAGAGGAGAAAGGAGGCAAGGGAGGCTGAGCTGGCGAAGGTCGGCTTTAATAACTCCAAGGGGGCTGAGGATCCAACCGGGCTGACACCACCCCTTCCTGGGGAGCATTCCCGCTCTTGCCCAGGGAAGGCATCAGGAATGGGCTGGCCGGGTCATCGGTCCCTTACACGACTTGATTTGGGAAGAGTCGGGAAGGGTCCTTCCTCCACATCCTCACACCCAGTCTTTATAACTTTTGGAGAACTGTTCCTTCAAGTCCTGCACCCTTCCTCTTTATAAGGAGTCTCCTCTTACATGAACATACCTCATGGGACAGAACAGGGTTAAGCATTCATCCATCAAGACCAAAGTAAAACATACCTTTTATTGAAACCTCCAGGCCCTCCATGCAGGGGAAGGAAAAGGCACTGGAGAAAATTATGCAACTCGACCAGAAATCAATGTTCTGACTTCTCAGCGCACTCAGCTAACCCTGTGGAAACCTTCTGCAGCTGCGCCACAGTCAGGGATGGAGTTAACACAGGGTTGCGCACTGACCTTCTCCAGGCCACAGTCAGGACAGCTGTTCTCCTCCTTTATATAAAGTGGGAGAACTCCAGGGTTTGGGAGAGCATCTCATTTAATCCCACCTTTTTACAGAAGAGAGACTAAATGCCAGGAAAGAACAGGGAATTTCTAAGCTCACCCACCTGAGTAGAACATGAACAAGTGTTCTTTGTCAAACTTTGCCTTTCAGAAACCCACCCACACTTCTGCATTTTCTGCAAAGACCCTGCACCCAAGACTTAAACTCCCCTTGAGCACAATTAGAAGCATCTGTGAAACCATATTGGTCAATGGCATATGGCCATGTGCTTTTCTGCACAAAAATGAGTTTAAAAGACTCATCCGTTCAGCAGACATTTGTTGACTAGCCATTGTCCCAAGCCTCTGGGACCTCACAGACTAAGATGCCCAAAGTGGGCAAAATCCTTGAAGGCTGAAATGCAAATTAGCTCCCAGAAGTAGAGGGGATAAGTGTTCACACTGAGGTTTCATTTTGTGAGGTAGGGAGTGAAGAAGAAAATTAGACCCCTAGGTGGACACAGCAGGTGCGTGCCTGGCACTTCAACTGTGTCTGATTCTTCCCGGCCCTAAGGACTGTAGCCCACCAGGCTCCTTTGTTCATGGGCTTCTCCCGGCAAGAATGCTGGAGTGGGCTGCCATTTCCTTCTCCAGGGGATCTTCCAGACCAAGGGATGGAATCCGTGTCTCTTACATCTCCTGCATGGGCAGGCGGGTTCTTTACCACTAGCGCCACCTGAATGGAAGTGGCGGACAGAGAGGAATCATCTCTCTCTCCAGCAGACAGATGAAACCCAGAGACCCACTTTGGCTTTGCTAGTGCTGTAGGAAAAGGCCCATGCTGTTATTTTGCATGTATATATATTAATAACATAATAATATATGTGCTGTATAATATGCAATACTTATATATAAATTGTCATTGTTTTATATCTATATGTAAATATAAATATCAGTTCAGTTCAGTCGCTCAGTCATGTCTGACTGTTTGCAACCCCATGAATCCCAGCATGCCAGGCCTCCCTGTCCATCACCCACTCCCAGAGTTCACTCAGACTCACGTCCATCGAGTCGGTGATGCCATCCAGCCATCTCATCCTCTGTCGTCCCCTTCTCCTCCTGCCCCCAACCCCTCCCAGCATCAGAGTCTTTTCCAATGAGCCAACTCTTCGCATGAGGTGGCCAAAGTACTAGACACATATAAATAAATATATAAACATAAATCAGTGACTTCAGAACTCTGGAAGCCCATGAGTCTATAACGCTGTCAGTTGTTGAAGTTCACTGGAGTTGACAGAATGTGAACTGTCCCTGCCCCAAAGACAGAATCTCAGTGAGTGCTCCTACAAGGACTGAATCCTGATCCCACACCATGCATATTCAGTGACTTAGAATTACTGGACTCAAGGACAGAGCTGAGTCTCACTCCCTAAGAGTGAGCTTCTAAAGGAAAATATCCAATAAGCAGGGGGGTCCCTTAGAACTGAACTCAATAGGGCCCCTAAGGCTAGAAGTGGATTTGGAGTCTTTGGGGAAGGTCCAGAAAGAGGTCCACTTTCTGGGAAAGAAGGTTACTAGGGGAAAAGATGTGAGCTGGACCATAAAGAAGGCTGAGTGCCGAAGAACTGATGCTTTTGAATGGTGCTCAAGAAGACTCTTGAGAGTCCTAGGACTGCCAGGAGATCAAGCCAATCAATCCTAAAGGAAATCAACCCTGAACATCCATTTTGAAAGGACTGATGCTGAAGCTGGAGCTCCAATATTTTGGCCAGCTGATGCGAAGAGCCGACTCATGGGAAAAGACCTGACGCTGGGAAAGACTGCAGGCAGAAGGAGAAAGGGGCAGCAGAGGATGAGATGGTCGGATGGAGTCACTGACTCAACGGACATGAGTTTGAGCAAACTCTGGGAGATAGTGAACGACAGGGAAGCCTGGCGTGCTGCAGTCCATGGGGTCACAAAGAGTTGGACACATCTTAGCGACTGAACAACAACAGGGAAAAAGGATCAGGCCAAGGGCTGAGAAACATCAGACATTAGCAGCCACTGGAAGAGGAGCCAGTTGAGGAGTCCAAGGGAAGCAGGATTGTCCAGGAGTTTCCCATCACAAAGCCAAGAAAACCACAGATGGTGTGGAAAAACCTCACTTAGGCCATTCGTTTCAACTCCTCTTCCCCAATGAACCATTTTAGCAGCTTTCCTAATAGTAGAAAATGATTGATTGGAATTTCACTCCTTTTTCAGCAAAGAAAGCCATGTGGTAGAGAGAGCTGTGAACCTGGGTCAAACCCTCCGAGCTGAATCTCGCCATGATTGTGTGTCAGAGCCCAGCTGTGTGACCTCTTGGAGGCATCCTAACATCTGGGGGTCAAGATGTCCTCAGCTAAAATCACAGGTTACTGTGAGTTTTGATAAGGTAATGGATATAAATGCATGTGTAAAGTACTATGCACATAACGTGACTTTTTTTAAACTGTAATTCTTAGAGAACTGACAAGTATGGATGTAAACAACAAAAAGACTGGTACCCAGAGTCCTGAAGATAGAAAGTTTCCATCCAGATCTTGCAGGACTTATTTGCCACTCACTATCAATGACACTTTTTTGTTTGTTTGTTTGCGTGCTTGTATTTATGATCAATGTTCTGCTTACTGAGTATATTTAATCCATTTTTAACATTTGAAGGGCATGGCCAAGGATGAAATGGTTCAGCAGAGATGGAAAGACCATAGAACAGCAGGGATTTTGGCAGTGTAACTTGACTTGCTCGTCTCTCCCCCTCCCCAGCTTGGACTTGCCTTGAAAACCAGCTGCCTCACAACTAACAGAAGTGGTTTGGATCCCCTCAAAATAGCCCCATCTCCAGAGCACTGTCATTATTTAACCTGTCAGCTCCCTGAAAAAGCCCCATTAACAAGACTTGGTTATTCGCCCTGATTCAGAACTCACTCTACAGAAAAGTCCTATCCCCAGGGTGTTTTTAAAGTAATAATAATAATCAGCAGCAGAAGTAACATCCTGTTTTGGGATGTGAAAGGAGTTTGGGAAAACAAGAGCCCAGTTCAAAACTTAAAAGGAAGATTTAGTGGGTGGTAGGGGCTTCCCAGGTGGCGCTAGTGGTAAAGAACCCACCCACCAATGCAGGAGACGTAAGAGACGCAGGTTCGATTCCTGCATCGGGAAGACCCACTGGAGAAGGGTTAGGCTACCCACTCCAGTATTCTTGGGCTTCCCTGGTGGCTCAGCCGGTAAAGAATCCACCTGCAATGCAGGAGACACGGGTTCAGTCCCTGAGTGGGGAAGACCCCCTGGAGGAGGGCCTGGGAACCCACTCCAGTATTCTTGCTTAGAGAATCTCATGGACCAGAGGAGCCCAGCAGGATAAGGTCCATAGGGTCACAAACAGTCAGGCTCAACTAAAGTGACTTAGCTTAGCAGCGGATGAGATGACCATAGAATGATTTGAAAAGCTATGACATATGCCTGGGAATTTGGAAGGTTGTGAGGATGTGTGGGGCTGTGTGTGTACCCAGGAAAGATCAGAGAGGTCTGTAATATCTCACCCCAGGGTGTCCTTGAGACCCTGTGCAAGGAAGAAATTAAGGCTGAGACAGAGTTGTAAGGCTCCTGAGCATTTAAGGCATATGCCAAAGCACACAGAGCCACTTATCAAAAAATTTAAAACATTAATTCAAAGTACTTTAGGAAATAGGTGACTAACCGTTAGCTGACCACTCAGGAAACCTAACAAATACTTCAGTGGGTACACACTGCAGGGAACATGTGTTTCACAGAGTTAGTCTGGAAAAGTTATTAAACCAACAACAGCAGTAACAATAACAACAACAGCAACAACGGCAAAATCAAACAACAAAAACAAAGTTTGGTGGAGGGAGATCTGATTTCTAGAATTGTCATATTATAGTATCTAAAAATGTTACGTTCGTGAGAGAAAATATTTATGTGTTGCTGTTCTTCAGTCACTCAGCCGTGTCAGGCTCTTTGTGACCCCATGGACTGCAGCCCGCCAGGCTTCCCTGTCCATCACCAACTCCTGGAGTTTGCTCAAACTCAAGTCCATTGAGTGGTGATGCCATCCAACCATCTCGTCCTCTGTTGTCCCCTTCTGCTCCTGTCTTCAATCCTTCCCAGCATCAGGGTCTTCCCCAAGGAATCAGTTCTTCACATCAGGTGGTCAAAGTATTGGAGTTTCAACTCAGCATCAGTCTTTCCAAAGAATATTCAGGACTGATTTCCTTTAGGATGGACTGGTTGGATCTCCTTGCAGTCCAAGGGACTCTCAAGAGTCTTCTCCAGCACCACAGTTTGAAAGCATCAGTTCTTCAGTGCTCAGAATTCTTTATGGTCCAACTCTCACATCCATACATGACTACTGGAAAAACCATAGCTTTGACTAGATGGACCTTTGTCAGCAAAGTAATGTCTCTGCTTTTTAATAATGCTGTCTAGGTTAGTCATAGCTTTTCTTCCAAGGAGCAAGCATCTTTTAATTTCATGGCTGCAGTCACCATCTGCAGTGATTTTGGAGCCCATTGTTTCCCCATTTGTCATGAAGCAGTGGGACCGGATGCCATGATCTTCGTTTTCTGAATGCTGAGCTTTAAGCCAGCTTTTTCACTCTCTTCTTTCACCTTCATCAAGAGGCTATTTAGTTCCTCTTTGCTTTCTGCCATTAGAGTGGTGTCACCTCTATATCTGAGGTTATTGATATTTCTCCTAGCAATCTTGATTCCATCTTGTGTTTCATCCAGCCCATGATGGATGAGTATATGATGTACTCTGCATATAAGTTAAATAAGCAGGGTGACAATATACAGCCTTTATGTACTCCTTTCCCAATTGGAACCAGTCTGTTGTTCCATGTCCAGTTGTAACTGTTGCTTCTTGTCCTGCATACTGGAGGCAGGTAAGGTGGTCTGGTATTCCTATCTCTTTAATAATTTTCTGCAACTTGTTGTGGTCCACACAGTGAAAGGCTTTGGTGTAGTCAATGAAGCAGAAGTAGATGTTTTTCCGGAATTCTCTTGCTCAGGCACAGGAGAAGGGTAACAAAGGACCAGCTTGGAAGGGAGTAGTCAGAAGAGAAAGATGGTAGACCCCCATCAGCAACCATCAGGTAGATGATGAGAGAGGAAGAGTTTGAGGGTGAATTCCAAATTGCCTCCTATTTTAATTTCATGACGGAAATGTCTTTTTCAATCATCATTATCCAGAATGAATGATTGATTTGTAAAATAGATCATCAAGTCCCAATCTGACTTGTTTTCAAGCTATCACAGTTGCTTAAGCAAAGTTTTATGTGCAGTCAAAAGAGTGCAGCATTCTTTCCATTTCCGAAGAAGGAATTCAAAGCACTGAGTGTTGGATTTCCTCAATTGTCACAGATAAGCAGATGGTGCTCAGAGGGGACACCTCCCTGCAGGAGAGACTCTGGTTCTCAAAGCCATCTATTGTATCTGAGCTGTGTGAGTGCCCTGCGGGAGATGACAGCTCAAAAAATCAGACAGGGAAATGGCCTGTCTCCCTTGGGGTGCCAGCAGTAAATCATAAGAGAAAGTAGAGGGACGTGATTCAGAGAGCCCAGAAATTGAAAAGGACCTGCAGGGTTGCCAGGTTCAACTCCTCATCTTGCAGGTGAGGAACTTGGCCCAGAGAGGACAAGTGACTTATCCAAGGTCACTCAGCTGGATGGTGGCAGATTTGATACAGACAACCTGGCCTCTCTCTCCTTGAAGATGCGTGGCCCCCAGGCAGGCCAGGATGTCACTGAGAGACACACGGGCAGGCTTGTACAGCCCTGGCAGGCCTCATAGCAAGTAAGAAAACCTTCTGCTGCAACCCTGATGACGAAATTAAATTAGCTACTAATTGGTTTATTGGCAGCAAGCTCTGTGAGGCAGTAAGGCACACATTAAGCTGGAGTAAGATGCGCACATTTCTTAGAGCTGATCATCTTGGTGATCACTTCTGTGGCCCACCCCAGTGATGCTGTGCACCTCTCCCCTAGGAAAGCTCTCAGAAGGATCCCATGACCTTTTAACTGTCAGATGACTCATTGCTGTCTCTTCCTTTTTCTATCTCACTTTCACCATCTTCTCTTCTTAGTCTTCTTCATCCAGCCTTTCCCAAGCTGTGCTCTTCAGAACTTTGCTGCCAGTAGAGTGCCAGCTGAATGTTTAATGACTGGCTCTCTTGGATAAAGAACTCTGATTTGTAGTGTTTAGGAATTTCCATGGTGTAAACACTCCCATCATGGGCTAATTTCAAGATACCAACACAATATATACCGGCTTACAAAATTCCTGATAATTTAACAATTGGTTCTTACAAGTAAAAAAAGCTGTTTCCTACACAACACTGATAAGGTTCAGATCCCATCTGAAAGCAGAAAAGTGCACATTCTTCTCAAGAACACATGGAGTATTCTCCAGGATAGATCACACTGCTGTTGCTCAGTCGTTAAGTCCAACCCAACTCTTTGTGATCCCATGAATGGCAGGCTTCCCTGTCCTTCACCATCTCCCAGAGCTTGCTCAAACTCATGTCCATTGAGTCAGTGATTCCATTCAACTATCTCATCCTCTGTCGTCCCCTTCTCCTCTTGCCCTCAATCTTTCCCAGCATCAGGGTCTTCTCCAGTGAGTAGGCTCTTCACATCGGGTGGCCAAAGTATTGGAGCTTTAGCTTCAGCATCAGTCTTTCTAGTGAATATTCAGGGTTAATTTGCTTTAGGATTGACTGGTTTGATCTCCTTGCTATCCAAGAGACTCTCAAGAGTCGTCTCTAGCACCACAGTTCGAAAGCATCAATTCTTTAGCACTCAGCCTTTTTTATGGTCCAACCCTCACATCTATACAAGACTACTGGAAAAACCATAGCTTTGACTAGACAGACCTTTGTCAGCAAAGTAATGTCTCTGCTTTTTAATACTCTGTCTAGGTTTGTCATAACTTTCTTTCCACATACCTCCCTCTCCAAGAAAAATTCATTCTCCAGGGGGAAAAAAAAATCACAGAAACTCATTTTTCCTAAGATGTAAATACATGGTAACAGCTTAAACTAGTACCTTTCTAGACTTATTTATATCTTTGTACCTTAAAAAAAAAAATCTTAAAGCTAACGTATTCCAGTTCCACCCCAGGGATTCCAGGCAGCCCAGAGGATATGAGGAAATAGTAATTCTAGACCAACAGTGTCATGAAAGTGCCCCCAAATATCACAGGAATGCTGCCCGACCTACCTATGTGAAAGTCTGCCCTGATCTCTGCTTTCCAAGACCTGCCACCATCCCAACAAGCTCCAGACTTCCTCTCCTGTGCTTCCAGACAAACATAGGATGAGGTCAGGACATCTAAGTACACTGAGGTACAAAGCGTGGCATCCAGACCCAATGACAAGATAGGAAGCAGATGTCCTGAGTCTGGCCAGCAGACCTGAGTGCTGATCTCAGAGGCACCAGTCTCCAGTTGTCTCACCTCAGAAAAGATACCTGATCTAAGCTCTGCTTCTCATCTTTGAAATAGGACTTCTATCGCCCACCTTGGAGGATAGCTGGGGGCGTGGTATCCCCCGATGGTGGTGATGGTAACTCCCAATGGTGCTGATGTTCCTGAAGGAAATCTCAAGCCCTACTTTTACTAGGAAACTAGAAACACCAGAGCTGGACTAAAAACTAAAAACCCCAGAGTCTTCTTTGCAGCTGATCCCAGTTGCAGGCTATCATTTCCTGCCTGCAACTCACTCAGGCTGCCAGCCCAAATGATGGAACTCTGTAAGACACCAAAACGTAGGTGAGGGCAGCGTTCCTCTCTGGGGGAGCTGGACCAGCGGTTGACTGGTGCTGACAGCAGGTGCAGGGGAGACATTTTTGCCAACCGTCCAGTATCCCTGGTCCTCTGGTAATTCAAATTACTTTCCAAATGTCACTGCATCTGTCGGAGTCTGACAGCTCTTCACACTGGAGCCCTTTCTCTGAGCCTGAAGACCCGGACATATTCCTGAAGGGGCTTTTGATCTTCATTTCTTCCCAGGTGGGAGGGTCCTTTGTCAGACAAAGTCCAGACTCATGAAACTTGTGGGCAAAAAAACCTAGTGACAGGTAGTCTGGCAGGTGAAGATGATAACATATCGAATGCGGGGACCCAGCTAGTTGGATAAGACACCTGACGTTCCTGAAAATGAACAGTCAGGGGAAAATACTTACGCTGTTCTTCAAACCCACTGTGGCATCCTCCCCACTTATCTTGAAATCTGACTTCTAGTAACTCCCAAAGTGCTCAAGCAGAGTCCGGACACCTAAAATAAATATTACACAGTCCTACGAGCATTGCTTAGAAGAAGAACTAAAGCATTTGTTCAAAGCCTCTTCTCTCTTGCTTAGCATAAAAGTCTAACAATCCCAGATATCTGATTTTCCAGTTTCCTGCAAATTGATTGTAGCGCCTGTAAGATGTACCAAGGGAGGGAGAGGTAGGCATTAGAGACAGCTCAATAATAGCAACGAGGAGTGACAGCTGGCGGCCCGGTGGCAGAAACCGAAAGGAACTGGAGGAGCATGTGTGTGCCGGAAGGTCACAGAAATTAGGCAGGGTCATTGAAAAAGAGTTAAACTTTCTCGTGTTTCTGAAAAGGTAAGGAGATGCAGAATACATCTGAGAAAGCCTTCCACCCAGAATGCCTAGAGGAAATGAAATTTGGGGCTTAGAAAGAACAAGCTTGGGAATTCAGGGAAATTCACTTAAGTGGAACGCTGTCCTCCCCTGACAGTGTAAGATAAATGAGGCGGTGCTGCACCTGCAAAGGCCACCGAGCCGGGGCTGGGGAGAGAAAATCGCCCCCTGTCACCTTTCCAGCAGCTCATAACGTTCCTAAATTCCCCGCATCCTCCCAACAGCAACCACCGCGTCCCGCCTCGCTGTAGGAATTGCTGTGTGCGCCCTGCAGCATGGGCCTCTCTCCTGTAATGCTGGCCTGGGGGCAGGGAGGTGGGCCTGTTCCTTGGGAATGAGTGTCACAGAGAGATGGATTGTGCCAGACACTTGGCTCCCACCCCTCCTCGTCTTCTCTTCTCTGTCCCTTCCGTCTGCCACCTCCCTCTTCACAGGGCACCCAAAGCCAGGCTGGGCCTGCAGCCGACAGCTCTTGATTCTCAACAGGCCTTCAGCTTTCACTCATGAGATAAGCATCTCTCTACATTCTTGGAGGCTTGCACCAACTTGCACCACGCCCCTATGCACTCAGGGCCTCAGATAAAAAGCTCCAGGGGCTCAGAGCCCCACCCCAGCCCGCCCCACACTCCTGCCACCCAAGAATCAGTTCTGGTTGATCTGGGGTGGCCCTGGCATTAGCAGGTTTCAGAAGCTCCCTGCAGGATTCAGATGAGCAGCCAAGGCTGAGAACTGCTGACTTAACTCTGGGGCACAATCAGGAGAAGCTGCCGCCCGGGAACTCCAAGAAAGACCCCGTGCCCTGATGGCTCTGCTATGGTGAGCCTGATGCTGCAGTCAAGGCTGACTCTGTGGAGGTGAATACAGCCCACAGGCTGCTTTCAATGTTCACTTCAGTTCAGCTCAGTTGCTAACTTGTGTCTGACTCTTTGCGACCCCATGGACTGCGGCATGCCAGTTCTCCCTGTCCAACCAACTCCTGGAGCTTGCTTAAACTCATGTTCGTGGAATCGGTGATGCCATCCAACCATCTCATCCTCTGTTGTCCCCTTTTCCTCCTACCTTCAATCCTTCCCAGCATCAGGGTCTTTCCCAAGGAGTCAGTTCTTCACATCAGGTGGTCAAAGTATTGGAGGTTCAGCTTCAGCATCAGTCTTTCCAATGAATATTCAGGACTGATTTCCTTTAGAACTGACTAGTTTTATCTGCTTGCAATCCAAGGAACTCTCAAGAGTCTTCTGCAACACTGCAGTTCAAAAGCATCAGTTCTTCAGCACTCAGCTTTCTTTGTAGTACAACTCTCTCATCCATACATGACTACTGGAAAAATCATAGCCTTGACTAGATGGACCTTTGTTGGCAAAGTAATGCCTCTGCTTTTTAATATGCTGTTTAGGTTGGTCATAGCTTTTCTTCCAAGGAGCAAGCATCTTTTAATTTCATGGCTGCAGTCACTATCTGCAGTGATTTGGGAGCCCCAAAAAGTAAAGTCTCTCACTGTTTCCATTGTTTTCCCAACTATTTGCCATGAAGTGATGGAACCGAATGCCATGATCTTAGTTTTTTAAAAGTTGCATTTTAAGCCAGCTATTTCACTCTCACTTTTAATGTGCAGATACTGAGAATGGAGGGAATGAGGGGTTTGATGGGACAGGAGCCGAAGCGTGGGGGGAAAAGAAGCCTCTGGAAGCTTTGGAAGTGTTGACTCACTAAGAGCATCCTGAGCAGACAGGTAATACTTCACAGGTGCCCTTCAGGGGAGAAGTTGAGTGTGGTTGCTATCACTGCACACTCACTGCTGATCAGAAACAGCCTGAGGGCCTTTGAAGAAGGAAATGCGAACCGCCCTCGTAAGGCTTTCCCCTCAGTGTTACCTGCACAGGTTCACCTGAGCGAGATGGGCCTGAAGACTCTCAGTGGCTCCTATCCTGGCACTGGCTTCCTGGAAGGAACTGGTCTTCAGGCCTGGCTTCGCCAGAAGCGTTTGCCTCGTACTTGATGGGGACTTTGGGAGCAAAAAGCTGCCCTTTCTGCTCATACATCACAAAGTGGTGCTTGCATTCTGGCCACCCCTGAAGACCCTTGTGCTCAATCTAACCATCCCAGCGTGTGGGTAAAGAGACCAGGAGACCTGGTCAGTGTCTTGACTCACTTGTACCCCCAACTGGTGCCAACGAATGATTTAAGTTAGCATAGAAAGACCCCACATCCTTCCACAAAGTAAAATCCATTTCAAATGAAGAGACTTGAGGCCAGAAGAAAATCAGAGAAGCGAGTATGATTCATATCGAAACACAGACACATCTTGGAATTCAACACTGGCGGAGAGAGAGGCCACTGATCTGACTCTGAGTTTTCTAGTTCCCAACACAAAAGAAAGCAGGCTCTCTACACAATTCACAGCCCATAACAGCAAATCTAAACAGTCGTTCAGATAAACAGAACGGTTCCTGGAACTGAAACCAGACAGAAAAGCCTCCCCTAGCTCCATGTGGAAAGGACCCTGTGATTTAGCGAATAAGATCCTCAAGGCAGTCTTTCTGTAAACATGGCAATGAGTTTCACAGGTCTGTTTTTAAAAACATCCCTCAGTGAAGGCTGATGTCATAATGCCAAATTATCCTCCAATTAGAAAAAAATAATAATAATTCTGCAGGAGACCAGGACAAATGTTCCAAGGACCAAAGTTTGACTTAATTCAAAAGTAGATGTTCCAGAAAGGAGACGAATGGTAGATTGGGTCATCGTCATTTTCCAGGTACGAAAACTGAGGCTCAAAATGTGGTCCAGGTGAGTTACGTGTCAGACGCCCCCATCTGCTAAGCCAAAGAGCAAGAACTCCAACAAAGGCTCTGGTGGTGTTTGTCTTTTTGTCTAGCATGTGTTCTAATCTAGACAATACAACTGAGGGGCTGGTCTGTTAAGATGGGAAACCCCTGTTGATGGCTGCAATAGGATAAAAGAGGGCTTCCCAGGTGGCTCAGTGGTAAGGAATTCGCCTGCCAACGCAGGGAGATACAGGAGACCTGAGTTCGATCGCTGAGTCGGGAAGATCCCCTGGAGAAGGACATGGCAACCCACTCCAACATTCTTGCCTGAAAAATCCCATGGATAGAGGAACCTGGTGGGCTACAGTCCATAGCGGTGCAAAGAGTCAGATATGACAAAGCGATTGAGCATGCATGCGCACGTAAGATAGAAGGGAGCCCGAAATTTATACTCAGCCTGCCCCCCGACGAGATCCTCAGCTTCAGCTTTCCCTCCTGTTACATGGTACATCCCCAGCTCCACCCTACCCCTCCCAGCCTGAATGGCCCTCCCACCACCCACGGAGTTAGATAGACAGCCCCTGCCTTGATGGCTGGAGGTGCCACACCCCACCTTCCGCCTGTACCCCAAAGCAGCCCCCTGCACTGGCCTCAGCCACCTTGGGCTCCCCTACCTTTGTACCCCCTGGGGGTCCTCAGAGCTGTGAACATGCCCCAGGGCTCAGGTGTGGGAGGGGAGCAGCAAACAGGGGATCTGTCGGGGGGACGAGGAAGAAAGAGAAGAAAAACGGCCCCTTCTGAAAGCTTTCCAATCACTCCAGCCACCACCATCTCTAATTCTTTTCTTAAAGTATAAAATCATTCTTCCACTGATCTTGCTCGTGGTCAGAGCTCAGTACAGGCCCATCCGTCACGGGGCTGATTTGGTTCAGCAGGTGTTGGCTGGGCCATCGCTCATTTCAGGCTAATCTGCTGGCGGCTGTCAGGGGTTATGGAGTATTTATTGAGTTTGTGTCAGGTCCGGATGACCAATAGCCAGCAGCCGGTGGATACGCACTGACATTGATGATATTGCCGAATTAAGCGAGGTGATGTATACTCAACTTGCTTAGAGCCAGCAACAGACCCTGGGATCGTTTTATAACCTGATGTAGATGATCCCTGGGCTTCCCTTTGTAAAGAAAACATCACACGCAGGGCCGATTCTCTTTAAAGGAAAAGATACATGGTCCCCACAAAGGCAGTCATGTCTGCATTTCAGTGAACAAGAGCATTTCCTGGGGAGGCTGGAGTCAACACACAAGATCCAGACATTTGCAAATGGCCTTCTATGCACTGCCAAGGCCCCTCGGAGTCACAGCATTTAGATGCTGGATTCACAACACTTCGATGTTAGAACTCACCAGGAACAGGCATTGAGTGGTGACCTAGACTCAAGAGGATGAACGTAAATCTAGTCAAAATCTGCCTTTGGTGGCAGCAAGATATCACAGATAAGAACACTGGGGTTGAGTCAGACAGCAGATAGGGTCGTGATGCCATCTGAGGCCATTGTGCAGTTGGGCAAGACACTGTGTGTGCTCTGATGCCCAGAGACAGTTTCTTGTTATCTCCTTGTTGTCTCCTCTAGCTAGTCCTCTCCCTGAAACCTGACTAGACTCCAAAGCAACTGATAAAATCTCCCACCATCAGCACCTGAGGGACGGGGGTATTGTCCCCAACTCATGGGACCATCACATTCAAATAAGCAAAATTAGGCATAAAGGCTCCTACTTAGCCCACCTCCCAAAGGACCCTCTGATTACACAATCCCACGGTCAGTCCCATGGCTGAGGTCAAGTCTCCAGCACACTCACAGGGAGTAGCAGGTGTGGTGCCCTGCCCTGCACCAAGAAGGGGCCGGCAGGATGTGTTGGCACGGGCAAGGGTCTGTAGCTGGGATGCTGGGAGGGTCGCTTGAGTGGTCTGGGTCTCAAGGCCTCCTTCTGGAAAAGACTGCCCTCTGAGGGCCGTTCATCTCCAAGTTCCCTCCAGTCCACAGCATCTGATTAGGAAGAGTCTCCTTTCCAACGCCACCACTTCTTCCTTTGAGAGAAGCCCTATCCCCGGTGATGCGGTGGTGATCCCTGCCTTTTGGAGGGGAAATCAGCAGCGGGGGGAGCCTTTCCAAAGGCCTAGATGGGGATTGGTGCTCACAAGTGTTCTCCTTCCAATGCCCAGCCATAGCATTCATTCCTAAACACCTATGCTGGGCCAGGCAACAGAAGGATGCTTTATTGGTAAAATACAAAGAAAGACACTGTGGCTTCAGGAGCTGAAGGGAGCCATCGAGTTTGCACAGCTGGAAAGAGATGCAGCTGGGATTCCACTCTGGTCCCATCTGTGTCTGCTGGCTGGACACCACCCACTAAGCTGCCCTGCCCAAGACAGGGGTATCACGCAGAAATCATCAGTGAGTCCCAACGTCTCCCTTCCTCCCCAGGCTTTTTGGAGAGGGCTAAGGAGCATAATGGTGAGTTTTACACCTCCCCTCCCCCTCCAACACCTCTCCCCTGCCCGTCTGCCCGTCTGCCCGTCCCCACAGGAAAGGGGAGAATTAAACACAGGCACTAAAGAAGGAAAGAAAGAATGGGGTCCCAGGTAGTTGTTCCCAAATCATCAATGACCGCCTCAACAAACCTACCAAGTACGTATTAATCTATCACATACTGATAGATGCATTTTATACACACGTACACACATAAGTATACACGAATGTTCCCTGGACGGGTAGGTGCTCTTCACAAATGGATGACGAGCTCTGTGATGCTTCCCCGTGATGGAAATTGAATTTAGGTCACAGAACATCATCTGGCCCAATTACCACTGAATTATTCCACACAAAATATCAAAGTGAATTTTTGGGGGCTGTCAGCCCGGTTGATGAGTCGGGCGGCTGTCAGCCCGGCTGCTCCCGCCTCCGGTGCCAGAGAAGAGTCTGAAAGTCACGCAGTCCAAACAGCGACCTTGGCGGGGGACGGGGTGAGATTACCAGGATGATGAAATGCCAAGGCGAAGGTTCCGGAGTCCGGATTTGAATACCTGTTTACATGGAGAATAACAGATAGCCACCCACGGACTGCAAGGTTGTAACTCACTCCCCAGAGTGCCGCCAACACCATAAAACACGCTGGCCCTGCTCAGGATGTCTGCGCCCTGGCAGCCAGGCTGGGGAGTGATTTAAGGCCCCGGATCCATTCAGAGACTATCTGATCTATTGTCTTTTATTACAAGCACTGGTCTGTCTCTCTCCCTCTCTCACAACTTCTTTTTTTTTTTTCTCCTCCAAGAAGCATAATCTCCCTTAAAGAGATGCTACTCAGAAGTGCTCGTTTGATTCAAAGATAATGAGAGTTCTTTATGCCATAAAAAATTCTTAACCTCTGCCACTGTAAAAAAACAAAAATACATGTATTTTTTATTTTCCCTGCAGATCAGCTGGGCCCTGTGTCCTCCTCTTGTTATCCCAGTGGGCAAATCTATCCCTGTTTGTACCCTCAGCTCCTCCCCGCAGGGTCCCTCTCCCCAAAAGCCAGCAGGGCCACCCACTCCTTTGCTTCTCTTCTGACTAATTGTCTCGGGCCATCTGATGTTGAAATAATCCATAATTGCTTAATCTATCCGCGTCTGTGTGGCAAGAAGCGGAAAAGCACTTTAGAAAGATCAATCATCTAAAATCATTGAGCAGCATATTGGAAGCCGGGTCGTCGCCTGCTCCCAGCTGGGAAAATGATGGTGGTAGGAGATAAAGACTTGGGAGAGGAGGCTTCTCCCTCTCCACCGCTTTTTGATTCTGAGATAGATTACCAGGAGTACTAACTGCTCTCCGTTTGCGCTAAACAAAGATAATAGCACTGGAAGTCACAGCTACATAAATGATACGACAATCAAATAAACCACCCCCTACCCCTGGTCCCCTGCCAGAACTAGCAGGCTAATAGATTAAGCAGCGCTGTAGGGGGCTACATCTTTGCTATGGGGACCTTGATCACTGGGGACCAAGTAGAATAGAGAAATCTGAGTTCCTAAACAGCTGGGGAAAAAAAATGTAAAAGGCTCCATCCAGTCTCTATAAATAAAAGAGAGGCAGGCTAGAGACAGCTTGGAGGAGCAGGCTTAAACCTTCCATAGCAATCAAATAAGCAGCCATTCACTCAGCATCCCTGGACAGCAGCTTGCAGGGACAAGGGTACCACTATTTTCAAGGTTATGCCTCTCAAGCTGGTATCTGTCTCCGTCAGCCTGCATTTCACCTGCTTGTACTCAGAGTCTGTTGTTTTTTTGGCGATAAGGCGTGTCCAACTCTTGGCGATCCCATGGACTGGGGCCTGCCAGGCTTTTCTGTCCATGGAATTTTTCAGGCAAGAATACTAGAGTGGGTTGCCATTTCCTTCTCCAGGAGATCTTCCCAACCCAGGGACTGAACCCATGTCTCTTGCATCTCCTGCTTTGGCAAGCAGATTCTTTACCACTGAGCCACCAGGGAACCCCTACTCAGAGTTTAGGGACTGTTTTTTCTGCTGCTGCTGTTGCAGCAGTAGCTGCTCCCAGAGCCTTGGCCTTTCTGAAAACCCACCCCTAACCGTCCCTGTTACTCCCTTTCCCCTGTAGAGGAAAGGTGGCAAGAAAAGGGTGTCATCAGGATGAGAAAGAAGAACAAGCAGGTGAGGTCTCTGCTCACCCTTCCCTGTTGTTGGCCTGAATGCAACATTCAGAGAGGTGGCCTCGGACACAGGGTACCAGGAGGGATGCCCAGACGTCCCCGGAACCACACAGTCTAGATGTACAGCGAAGATGGCAAAGCTAACGCTTAGAGCCCGAGCCCACAACCTACCTGGACCACTGATGGGCCGTGTGAGTCGCATAGCCTCCTGAAGCTCAATCTTAAAGCTACTTCACCACGACATCATAAAGTTCAGACCTGGTATTTTAAGCAACTGACAAACAATACATATTTCCATAAATAGTAACTGATGTAACTGAATTGTTGCCTCCTCAGAAGAGTGGGCTTCCGGGGTGGCTCAGGGGTAAAGAATCCACCTGCAATGCAAGAGACATGATCCCTGGGTTGGGAAGGTCCCCTGGAGGAGGGCATGGCAACCCACTCCAGAATTCTTGCCTGGAGAATCCCATGGACAGAGGAGCCTGGCGGGCTACAGTCCATGGGGTCGCAAAGAGTCGGACGCGACTGAAGAGACAGCACGCACGCACGCACACCCTCAGAAGAACCCCATACGGCAGGTGCGATTATTCTTTTCAAATTACAGATGAGAACACTGAGGCAGGGAGAGGTTAAGTAACTTGCTCAGGAACACACAGGTTTGCACTGAAGTTATAATAAATGCCGGCTGCTACGTCTCTCCTCAAGGAAGACCGACTTGCTCTGAACTGAAACCTCACACGTGTCCTCCTGTCTGTAGCTACTCAGCCAGGTGAGGTTCTGAAGTAATTGCTAGAGCAGCGTCTGCTGTTCCAGGGGTTCAGAGCCACAGGTCACCTGGGGCAGACTCGGAGCTCAGCTGGTGTGTACTGGTCACCTCTGCCCCGTCCGCTCCTTCTGTCTCTCTGATCCGAAAGGACTCCAGCTTCACCAGCTCTCGAGCCCACAGCCCCAAGAAGCTGGGTTGTGCTTGAGTCTACGCCTAAGGGAGGATACAGGGGCGCCCTCAGAACTGGGGGGAAACCACGTTCTCCCCGCCTGATCTCCCCCTTCCCCGGGGAACAGGGGCGCCATGTAGCAAAGAGGATCCAGACTCACCCATGGAACCTGCTGACTCCCCATGCAGGGAAGGGATGGGCATAAAAGGGAATTGCAGAACCCACTAGAATTCCATGTCTGGGACTCAAAGGCAGCAAAATAGATCAGGGACTCTCCCCAGGACTCTGGCACCAGGAGTTCTAAGCAGAGAACTCAAGTCCCGGGTGTACTCTATTCCATCCCTTTCCCTCAGCACCTCAGCCTCACCCACCACGCACATCCCTGCCCACACTATGCTGTCTCTGCCAGAATAAAACCCAACTAGGGGGAAGGATCGGAGAAGGCAATGGCACCCCACTCCAGTACTCTTGCCTGGAAAATCCCATGGGCGGAGGAGCCTGGTAGGCTGCAGTCCATGGGGTCGCCAAGAGTCGCTAAGAGTCGGGCACGACTGAGTGACTTCACTTTCACTTTTCACTTTCATGCATTGGAGAAGGAAATGGCAACCCACTCCAGTGTTCTTGCCTGGAGAATCCCAGGGACGGGGGAGCCTGGTGGGCTGCCGTCTATGGGGTCGCACAGAGTCGGACACGACTGAAGCTACTTAGCAGCAGCAGCAGCAGCAGGGGGAAGGATAGGGTGGGACGAATTGAGAGAGAGATATATACCATTGTGTGTAAAATAAATAGCTAGTAGGGTGCTGCTGTATAGCTCAGGGATGCTCTGTGGTAACCTAGAGGGGTGGGAGGGAGGCTCCAGAGGAAGGGATATATTTATATATATGGCTGAGTCACTTTGTTGTACAGCAGAAACTAACATAATATTATAAAGCGATTATTCTCCAATTAAAAATTTAAAAATCAAAAAAAAAGAAAAATACGGGTTTAGAGTTAGCTAAGTCCATTTTTATACCAAAAGAACAATTACAATAGGTGATGCGGTAGAAGGAGCAGGCAAATAGAACTCTGGGAAATAAGAAGGAGCTAAAAAATACTTTTATGTACCTATGGAGACATGATATATGACAAAATGTCACCAAAAAACAGTGGAAAAATAAGATTTTTAAATAGAATAGATGGTATTTGGAGATCACGACATAGGGGGGAAATCTATTAGGTCTCTGACTTCGATTATATGCAATGAAATCTCTAAATGCATCAAAGACCCAAATATAAAAGATGAAACTACAAATATAATTTTTAAATGCAAGAGAACTCTTTTGTAATAGAAGGTGAACATTTTCTTAAATAAAACCTCAAACACACAAATCCTAATACAAAAATAACTTAATGGATTCAAGCACAGTGTTTCTATGCCATCAACGATAGTATAGACAGAATAACAAATGGGCAGAAAACAGGATAAAGTTGTTTTCAATGTTTAAAACCAACAAATGGATTATTCTCTGGAATACACAAGCAATTTTCACAAATAAACCCAAGGAAATGGAAAAGGGATTAAGTAAGCAATTCACAGAAAAGGAAATCTGAATGGCGAATATACATAAAAAGATATCTAACTTTAGTAGCAACTAAATAACTATATAAATTTAAATATCAGTAAGATACTGCTTCCTGACCATCCAAATGTCCAAAATTTTAAAATCAGGTAATACATTTTGGAACGTTATGGAGGTATATGAACTCTCATGCATTGTTGGTGGGCATGTACCCCAGTGTTTCTGTTATGGAGAACAGTACTTAGTCAAAGTAAGAATGTGTATGCTCTAATATCCAGTAATTTTAAAACATTTAAATCTCATAATTGACTGAAGTAGCATGGAATTGGAGAGCATTTAAGTCTATTTTCCTATTTTCCTAAATGTGATGAATACATGCATACTGTGGAGTCCTGTCTACCACTTATGAGTATTAACTACAGTAGGTTCATAGAGTAATATGGATAGACTTTGACAATGAAGAGTTGATCCCACTTGTAACGGATTAACTAGAGAGGGGCTGAGAGCACTTCCACAACAAACTAAGTGAGCAAAAAAATAAATAAATAAAGACTGGGAGTGCTAAGGAACCTAAGCTCTCCCACATTACTGGTTGTACAAACTCTTTGAAAATGTTTAGTGAGTGAACACCCAATAATTCCGCTCCTCGGGATGTGCCCATCAGACATGGATATCTAAGCTCATCGTAAGGATCTGTAAGAATGTTCATAGCAGCACTACTTGTAAGCCCCCTCAACACCTGAAACAACCCAAATATCAGCCAAGAGAAGAATGGATAAATACATCCTGGTATAGTCACCCAACCGAGTACTATACTGCAACGACAGGAAAGGGACGGCATAGACTAACCTCACAAATATAAAGTTCAGTGAAAGTCAAACAAAAAGGATAACATGCTGCAAAATTCCATTTATGTACAATTCCAAAGCAGGCAAAATCAATCTATGGTGTTGACATGCAGAAGAGCGGTTCCCCATGCCAGAAGGCTGTGACTGAAATGGGTGTGAGGGGGTCTTCTGGATTCAGATCATGTTCTGTTTTATCATCTGAGTGCTAGTCAACTTTGTTAGCGTTGTGAAAATTCATTAAGATGTACCCTTACAATTTGTGCAAGGAAATGGCAACCCGCTCCGGTGGTCTTGCCTGGAGAATCCCAGGGACAGAAGAGCCTGGTAGGCTGCCATCTCTGGGGTCGCACAGAGTCGGACACGACTGAAGCGACTTAGCAGCAGCAGCAGCATCCATAATACAATCAAAACACATTAAGATGCACCCTTATAATTTGTGCAATTTTCTGTATGTACATTGTATTTCCACAAAAACATACATAATAAAATCAGAGTGTTGAATGGCACCATAAAAACCAAAATTAATTCAACCCAAGTACCTGTGGTTATCAAAAGAAGAAGAAAAATTAAATAGAACACAAAAAAGAAGAAAAGTGAAATAAAACCAAAGAGAAATAGAAAAACTCTGAGGGGAAAGAGAAGAAAAAGAAAAAAAAGGCAGAGAGGGAAACCTATTTGTCAAATCAGTAAAGATGGAGCACTGAGGTGATTGTGGTATAAAACGATATTTACAGAAGTGAAAGCTTTTTAAGCAGGTGGCCCTGTTGCTACCACGCTCATTAATCTCTTTCACCACCACCGAATTTGGTTTCACAACGAAAGAAAGGGCATAATCCTTACTGTATGAGTGCTTTAAGAAGAAAGAGATAAAGAGAAAAAGAAAGAAAAATGAAGGAAGGAAGGAAGAAGGGAGGGAGAGAGGGACTAGGGGGAGAGGGAGGAAAAAGGAAGAGACTCGGTCCGCTTGACTTTCCAGGACCATTTTAGTCTGGGAAGCCTGCTGGCCCAGTGATATTTGACTGTGTTTTAAAAAAGCAGGGGATAGAGGGGAGATTGTGTAGCAAACATTGCTCAGTTTTTGTACAAGTGGTACAGCAACAAGGGTCTGCAGACTTGTTATTGGGTGCAGGCAAGTTATTTCTCATCACGATATTTCAGATCCCTTTCTTCGTTTAGAGTCGGCAACAGAGTCTCACTTGGTACAAGGTATGAAATGACCTGTCCCAGCCTGGAAAGACATTGATCCCCAGAAAATACCCTTCGTTCTGCAAGTCCTGTTCTTCGGTCATGGTTTTGCTTTATTCTTTTTGACCTGGAAGACGTATTGTTGTTGTCCATTTGTTAAGTCGTGTCCGACTCTTTGTAACCCCCAGGGACTGCAGCACACCAGCTTCCCTGTCCTTCTCTATCTCCCAGAGTTTGCTCAGACTCATGTTCATCGAGTCAATGATGCCATCCAACTGTCTCAGCCTCTGTCGCCCCCTTCTTCTCCTTCCCTCAATCTTTCCCAGCATCAGGGTCTTGTCCAATGAGTTGGCTCTTCATACCAGGTGGCCAAAGTACTGGAGCTTCAGTTGAAATCTAAATGCCTCCCAGCCAGACAGAAGGTGCATTCTGAGGATATTGATTTGGGTGTGAGCTTTCAAAAGTGGGAAAAGTTCTCATCCCAATCAGCTCTTGTTCTTCCAGTTTTCCTGTTGCTCCATCCATCATCCCTTCATTCATGCTCAGCCTTTGGAAATAACTTCAGTTAGAGTTACAAGCATAGAGAACTCCCCCACTCCCCAAAAAGGCTCGCACAAAAGAATGGAAAACTCAAGGTTTGGAAACCATAACTGTGACCTGCAGTATGTCTAAAGTGGATTGTAATTCTTCCTGTTTCTTTTTTATAGGAAGGTCTTTAAAGTGTCCACATTTATCAAATCATGTTTCCTTCAGATATTTCCAACCATTTTCCTGGAAAGTAATTGCTCACCTGATGAATTTCCTGTCTTTTCTTCACAACCCTTCTCAGCCACCCCCTCCTCTCTACTCTCAGGACAACGCCCTGCATGCCAGCACTACGCTTTCTGCCAACATCTCTCATTGCACGGACAGTATACTACATTAAAAATAGTACTGTGCATGGCTGTCACACACTAGACCATGAGGTTTCTGAGGGTTCAATTTGATTCCTTGTATTCACTTTGGGAAAAACTAGCAACTAAACCTTGCTAAGAGCTCAAGGTTATTTCCCTGCTGGCTCAGTGGTAAAGAATGTGCCTGTCAATGCAGGAGACATGGGTTCAGTCCCTGGGTCAGGAAGATACCCTGGAGAAGGAAATAGCAACCTGCTCCAATATTCTTGCCTGGGATATCCCACAGACAGAAGATCCTGGGGGGATAAAGTCCATAGGGTCACAAAAGAGTCAGGCACCACTTAGCAACTAAACTGCAGCAAGTTTATTTGCAACAACCTCATTATTTGTGGAATGGATTGTGGAAGTAACAATTCTTTCATAGGGTCTAATTCAAATTTTACTAAAGGAATTCAGGAGAAAGGTTAAAATAGTGTGAAGATATATTATGCCAAAGTTGGGAAAGCAGAGACCACTCACCCATCTAACATGTTTCTTCTGCAAGCAGCCCCAGGAAAACCCCAGCAGATCTCTCTCTTTATCTATCCCACCTCATCTTCTGTCTCCTCTTTACCTCCAAATACTTCTTCATTGTTTTCTTATTCGCTGTAAATTAAAAAAATAAAAAAATTTTTTTGAAGAAAAGACTTGATATTGCTGAGAATTTTACTCTCATTAAATCTCTTGTCACTTGGAGAATGACTTTCCACAACATTGGTCCAAATATCAAATCCTTTAATCTGCCTTTTTCCTCCTGTCCAAGTTCACCACAGTAGAGCTACATGGTACCATAAAGTACTATTTGTATTTCTAATGATATTAGCAGTTCAAGATTTGCAAAGCTCATTTATGCATTATCTCATTTGACCCTCATATCAACTCTAAAAGAAGTCCAAGTTTACAAGTGAGTAAGTGGAGACTCAGAAAGCCTTAATGACTATCCAAGATCATGAGCTAATCCATAGCAGTCAGGACTTAAACTCAAGTCCTCTGCTAACATACCTGTTCTAACTATGCTTCTGATAACAACCATCATCCACTCACATCATATTCCCGGGTACCTAGCCACAACCCGGGGTCTTTATAAAGATGGCACTGTAGAGTTTAAATACACCTCTTGTTTACTACATAAATTGTACACTGTCATTGAGAAGGGCAAATGTCTGGAGCCCAGGGTTTGGATCCAACAACACACCCAGAGACACAAATCAGATGTTCTGCATGAGAGGGACATCTCTCTTCCACCTCACTCTGCAAGAGGAGAAGAGAGAAGCACCATGGATTTCTTGCCTTTCTGGTGAGAAACTCTATCCATCCTTGAGTGAAGCCTAGGTCAAAGCGATGTTAAATTAGGTTCCTCTGGAAGTGGCCTCCATCCTTGCAAGTCAGGATGGCAGACAATCTTCCCTGTTACGTATCAGGTTTTTCTAGCTCCTCTTCCCCTGGACTGTGCAGACACGCATCCTACCAAAAATACAACTTTCGGATGCCAGTCTCAACAGGCGTGGGTGTGTTTGCTTGGAGCAGATGCTGAACACCATGTGGCAGAGGGAGGGAGACAGAGCTGATCGTGCTCTGGGCATGGTGTTTACTGGGATCCAAACTCACTTCTCAAATCCTCCCCAGTTGGCCCAGGCAGACTTGTGGCTGCTGTACTCTTCCCTCTGGCTACAGGAATCTAAAAGGGCCCCGGCAGGAGATTTAAGTCAACTCACAGCAGCTTGGCCTACAGGAGCTGCAGTTAGGGGCTCTTAATTTTTTTTTTTAATGCATGCTTTTTTAAATTATTATTATTTTTGATTGAAGTATAGTTTATTTACAATGCCATGTTGGTTTCAGGTGTATAGCAAAGTGATTCAGTTTTATGTGTGTGTGTAATATATATATATATTCTTTTTCAGATTCTTTTCCCTTATAGATTATTACAAAATAGAATCTACTGAGTATAGTTCCCTGTGCCATACAGTAGGTCCTTTTCAGGTATCTATTTTGTATATAGTAGTGTGTATATTACTTTTCCCTTCGTCACCCCTTTCCCCTTTGGTAACCATAAGTTTGGGCTTCCCAGATGGTGTTAGTGGTAAAGAATCTTGGTGACCGACATAGGAGACATAGGAGATGCAGGTTCGATCCTGGGTCAGGAAGACTCCCTGGAGGAGGGCATGGCAACCCACTCCAGTATTGTTATCTGGAGAATCTCATGGACAAAGGAGCCTGGCAGGATACAGTCCACAGGGTCGCACAGAGTCAAGTGCAACTGAAGAGACTTAGCACGCCTACATGCAATCATAAGCTTAATTTTTATGTCTGTGGGTCTACTTTGTAAATAAGTGCGTTTGTATCTCTTTTTTAGATTCTGTAAATAAGCAGTATCATGTGATATTTGTCTTTCTCTGTCTGGCTAACTGCACTTACTATGATCATCTCTAGGTCCACTCTTGTTGTTGCAAATGGCATTATTTCCCTCTTTGGATGGCTGAGAAATTGTATGCATGTACAACGTATAGATGCACACTGCATTGTATACATGTAGCGCAGCTTCATCCAGTCCTCTGTGAACGGACATTCCGTTTCCTCCCATGTCCTGGCTGTTGTAAGTAGCCCTGCTGCAAATATAGGGATGCGTGCATCTCTTTGAATTAGAATCACCTTTGGATATATACTCAAGAGTGGGATTTCTGGATCATATGGTAACTCTCTTAGTTTTTTAAGAACTTGAGTGTGGATAAAAAAGGGCCCGTTCTTTGAGTGAGGTTGTGACAATACTAAATAAAGACTACGGAGCTGCTGGCCACTCAGTGATACAATTTTAAAGCATTTCTGAGCACCTGCTATGAGGTAATTACCAAGAGAGGCAATGAGGAGAAATTGGCAAGGGTGGCTATTTTTCTCCCTTCAAATAACAGGTATAAAAATAGAATCCATCATTCACTGAGGGTCTATTAGACGTTTTTCACGTATCATCTCAGGCAGGTCCCCCACTGACACTTTAAAGCTGAACATCCTTATCAACATTCTAGAGATGAGAAATCTAAAGTTCAGATAGACAAAGAAATTGGTCCTAGTTAACACAGTTGGTAAGTGCAGAGCTTGGATTCCACCTAGACCTGTCTGGCTCAAAAGCACACTGGGTTAGACAGAAGTAATGTGCACTATTTGATGGAGAGCATGAGAGCAGAGTCCACTTGATGGGCTTATAAAACCAAGTGCTTTCCCATCACGTAGGCAAAAAGAACACAGTTCTCACTTCAGGATCCATGAGGGGGAATATACAAATAGCCAGACAACTGGTTCTAGACCAACAAGAAATTGAATAACTCACAGAGCTGCTGATGTCTAAACTCTCTGGGGTGAGCAGCGAAAGGGGCCTTTCTCTCCCCAGGACTGAGAGCAACAGGAACTCTGAGGTTATTCTACAAAAGCCAGCTTTCTCTGCAACCTTTTCATATTCCCTACAGTATCTTGCACCAGACTGGGCAAAAATCAGGGGCTAAACAAATATTTTTATGCAGGAAGAAAAGAATGGGAGAATAGAAAAAGTTAGCTATTTATGGAATGGCAAGCAGAAATATCAGGAGAGAAAGAAAAAAAAAAAAACAGTGTAGGTCTAGAGAGTGGTTTATCACCCTTTCTTTGAGAAATTTTCATCAGCAGCTCCAGTCTCCAGTACATTCTCCTGTTCTAAACTGCTTGGAGCTTAATGATGCCTGGTTGTCCATTAGCATAGGCTAACTTATGTTTATTCGAGTATTTAATAAATAGTAATTAATTGTCCATAGAGGACTCAATTATGAATTATCCTTTGATACAGCTCTCTGCTTACATCTCCCCAATCCATATATATGGTGATGAAGGAAAGGAAGCTGGTTTTAGTCTTTCCTGTGTTCCCTCTGAGCCCTCAGGGCAATGTCCTCTCCCTAACAAGGGCTTAATCAACCTTGGCTTAACCAGCGCACTTTCTCCTATGGGCACTCTGCGAACCCTCCTAAAGACCCAGCACCCGCTATCCACAGGGTCCTGCACTCTGGAAACAAGTCAGCTGTGCCCGACACAGGTAGAGGTGAGGTTCACTGGCCGGGATCTGGTGGTTCTCCTTTAAGGAGCCCTTGAACCTGGAAAGGTAACTACAGATACGAACGTGCCCCACACTTTTCACCCATATGCCTCCAGTCCTTAGGAGGGGCCCCGGCTGGAGCCCGTTTCCTTTAAGTGAGAGTGAAGCCTGGCTTTGAATGCAACAAGAGTTCCTTGAAGCTTGAAGTGTTCAATTTTACTTCTCCATGCCCCCAGTATAATCCATTGAAAGGGCACTGTCCTTCAGGCCTTTCAGCTGGGCTGACAGCTGCCCGCTGATTAATTGACAGGTTAAAAAGATTGATTCCACATGTCAGAGCTGTAACCCTGCCAGAACAATACAGCTGTCACTTGGGCTGTAAAACAGACGCTTACATTAGCAGTCCTGACAGAGCCGCACAGCGACACGTGCACCTGCCTTTATGGAGAGCCTAAACACACAGCCACGCTGAGATTAATCATCTTGAAAGCAACGTTGGAAGATCAAAGAAATGTTTCCGTGATGGAAAGAGTGCGAGCGACACTGCTTTGGCATGCTCTGGGTCTGCAGATGGTGCCCAGTGGGCATGCCAAGAATGACACAAGGGATGGACGAGGTGGGGCTTCAACAGTTGTCTGTGGGTACCGCTGAGCCCCGGTCCCCACGCATGGGCACTAAGATGCGGGACTGTCCATTCACAATGCCCCACGGTGCCATCTCTCCACATAGGGCTGCACCCCTCCAATGGCACGCAAGCCAGTAGACCGCAATCATGCCAACCTGTGTGTGGAGTGATTATTAAAAACTAACTTCAGTGGGCAGGGACCCCAACACAGCAAAGGATTTGAAACCTTGAGCCTCTCAAATGCCAGGAGGGACCCCAGCATTCTGGAGGCAATTCTTCTCCAGCGAGAAAATATCTGGGGACATGTGGGCCATATCAACATGCCTGGGCTTTTCCAAAGTGCTCCAGTTCAGTTCAGTTCATTTCAGTCGTGTCTGACTCTTTGTGACCCCATGAACCACAGCACACCAGGCCTCCCTGTCTATCACCAACTCCTGGATACTCAAACTCGTGTCCATTGAGTCAGTGATACCATCCATCTCATCCATAAAGTGCTTCAGATTATTTTTATTGCCTTGGAGGAAGCTTCTAAAGAGAAATACTCTGAAGTATTTCCTATATATTTAAAATCTAAATAGCCTGAAATTGTCACTAGATAGTTAGGGGAGTCAGGCTACATGATGCTCAGGAAGAATTCACCAGGAGAATGCTGGGGGATCTGGATTCAAAACACCAAACCAGGGACGTCTCTGGCAGTCCAGTGGTTTAGATTTCACCTTCCAATACCTGGGGTGCGGGTTCAATCCCTGGTCAGGAAGCTGAGATCCCATATGCCGAAAAAACAAAACATCAAAAACAGAATATTGTAATAAATTTTATAAAAACTTTAAGGTCCACATGAAAACAAACACCAAACCAGAACTCTCATTTTTCTTCCCAGAGCCTTAGCCCCATTTCCTCTCTTCCTGTCTCCCTCCAGATCTACACAGGCCTTCCCAGTGCATGTGAAGGGATTTCTCTCTGGGTCAGGGGCTGACCTTCAGGTCAACAGGGAGTAACAATGACCCGCTGGTCAGTTGAACATCCTCACCTGGATCTGTTCAGGGTACCTAATCAAAGATACTAGTATGTCAGCATTTTCCAATCTGGAAATGGCACTTCTGGATTAAGAAAAAGATTCCTGAATAAAGGTTTCAATGAAAATCCATTGTGCCCCATGGAGAAGTGGACTCCTATGTTAGCTGCACATTATAATTGTCTGGAGGATATTTTAGTTTTTTAATTGAAGTATAGTTGATTTACAATCTTTTGTTAATTTCTGCTGTACAGCAAAGTGATCCTGTTATACTATGTACATTCTTTTTCATATTCTTTTCCATTATGGTTTATCACAAGATATTGAATATAGTTCCCTGGGCTATACAGTAGGACCTAATTGTTTATCCATCCTATACATAATCCAAAATCACTGCCGATGGTGACTTCAGCCATGAAATTAAAAGACGCTTACTCCTTGGAAGGAAAGTTATGACAAACCTAGACAGCATATTAAAAGGCAGAGACATTACTTTGCCAACAAAGGTCCGTCTAGTCAAGACTATGGTTTTTCCAGTGGTCATGTATGGATGTGAGAGTTAGACTATAAAGAAAGGTGAGCAGTGAAGAATTGATGCTTTTGAACTCTGGTGCTGGAGAAGACTCTTGAGAGTCCCTTGGACTGCAAGGAGATCCAACCAGTCCATCCTAAAGGAGATCAGTCCTGAGTGTTCATTAGAAGGACTGATGTTGAAGCTGAAACTCCAATACTTTGGCCACCTGATGTGAAGAGCTGACTCATTTGAATAGACCCTGATGCTGGGAAAGACTGAGGGCAGGAGGAGAAGGGGATGACAGAGGATGAGATGGCTGGATGGCATCACCGACTTGATGGACACGAGTTTGGGTAAGCTCTGGGAGTTAGTGATGGACAGGGAGGTCTGGCCTGCTGCAGTCCATGGGGTTGCAAGACTGAGTGACTGAACTGAACTGAACTGATATGTAATAGTTTGGGCTTCCCTTTTGGCTCAGCTGGTAAAGAACCTGTCTGCAAAGTGGGCGACCTGGATTTGATCCTTGGGTTGGGAAGATCCCCTCGAGAAGGGAAAGGCTACCCACTCCAGGGTTCTGGCATGGAGAATTCCATGGACTGTACGGTCTACGGGGTCACAAAGAGTCAGACATGATGGAGTGACTTTTACAACAACATAATATTTTACATCTACTAATCCCAACCTCTCCTTCCATCCCTCTGGAGAGTGTTTCAAAAATTCACATGCTAGGGCCCACAGTAAGAGCTAGTGAATCAGAATGTCCAGATATAGAATCTGGAAATCTGTTTTTAATAAACTTCCTAGTTAATTCTTTGCGGAAAAACATGCCTGCTTGGCAGTACATTCTGAAGATAGCGTCTACAAGGAGCACAGTTACCTCCCCACCCCTCCTTGGCATCAGGGCAGAGAGAAGATGAAAAGGAAAGGAGAAAATCTAATTTAATCTTCAAATATAACCAGCCAATAACTAAACCAAAACAGGGAAGCCGGTGTGTAACTAATAGGGAAAACAGTGTCTGTCTTAATAAATACACGTACCAGTTCAAGCCTGGGAACTTCCTACAAGTCTCAGAAGAAATTATTGCCATTACTTCAAATCCCATCGCAAACGTGCAACCCTGTCCTGCACAGTCACTGTGAGCAGGACGCCCCTCCTATGCCATGTGCTGATAGAAGGGAAGTAAAATCTGCTGTTCACAGAAAATATATAAAGCAGATGCTACTCAGCTCTTCTACTGATCTCTGTAAGTGATACAGCAGTGATATGGAGGGTAGCATCAGAATGAGTCGTCATCACTGGCATCCATACAAAAAGACAGGGACGTCATTTTCATCCCCTACCAACACTGACTACCCGTTAGAGATGTGATATCTATAGAATAATTAAACCGACACCCCTAAATTCACCCACACCAGCAATCCCTATTTTTAAACAGAACAAAACATGGGTAATTGGATGCATGGGAGAAATGGCCCCCAGAGGAGGAGGTCAAACCCCAGCACTGGGTTCTCGTCATCCCAAGTGCAGCAGATGGAATCTCCAGTGGTTTCTTCCCTTGGACTCCCCCACCTCAGAGGCATGGAATTATGGGACCTCTAATCTATCACCTGGTCCCTGAATGAACTCACAAAAAAGGGTTGTCCAGCTACTGCTTAAAAGTTTTCAGGGTTTGTGACTTCAACAAGACAGCCTGCCCAGTCTGCCTGTTCTTAGCTTTGGACTACAGAGTGTCATGACTTCCGGAGGTGTTGTCTTTTTTAAAAAATGTATCACTGGAGTATTTGCTTCACAATGTTCTACTAGTTTCTAATGTACAGCAAAGTGAGTCAGCTATATGTATCCATATACCCCCCATTTCTTAGATTTCCTTCCCATTTAGGTCACCACAGAGCAGTTAGAGTTCCCTGTGCTATACAGGAGGTTCTCATCAGTCATCTATTTTAAACATAGTGTCGATAGTGTATATATGTAAATCCAACTCTCGCAACTCACTCCACCTCACTTCCCACCTTTAGTATCTATGTGTTTGTCCTTTACATCTGTGTCTCTATCTTTGTTTTGTAGATATGATCGTCTGTACCAATTTTTTCAGATTCCACATTTATGCATAAATATACGACACTTATTTTTCTCTTTCTGACTAGTAATTTACATATCCAGGAATTCCCATCACCCCAGGGACCCTTCCTCCCCTGTAGACAGCAGCCAAGGCTTCGGCACACCCTTTGCCTCAGGGAAGGGATGACAGAACAGGATTCAAACTATACCTTTGAAGTTTCAAAAGCCAGCATCTAAGCTAGGAGACAAAGATTTAAAAGAATGTGGACTGGTCCAAGCCAAGTTACCCCATCATAAATAGATAAATAAATTTTCTTAAACAGAGGAAACTATGAGTCTTAAAGGAAATGTAGATGCTCAGAGAGAGTCCTGAGCAGGGAATCCCACCTGGGCCAATTCCGAGGGATGATGAGAGGCCTCCTGGGACAGAGTGAGAGTAGGAAGTCATTTGCCCCCCACTCCCTGCCCCCACCATCCCAACTCACTCCATCCAGTGATAGAGCCTGGGAGGGCTCTATCCATCCCCCATCCTGCCACCCCCCCTGGGCCCAGGAAGATCCCCAAGATCTTGCCAACTCCTGCCACTGCAGAAGGAGACGTGGGAGTGATGGGTGCAGGCAGGGAAGGGGTGACAGAACAGGATTCAAGCTATACCTTTGAAGTTTCAAAAGCCAGCATCTAAGCTAGGAGACAAAGACTTAAAAGAATGTGAGATTCCTCGCAAAATTTTTCAGTCCAGAGAGCAGTGGGGTTTCTCCATCCAGCCACAGTGATAGGAATGTGACGCAGGGAACCAGGAAACACCACGATGCCTTGCGGTGGAGACAAGGAAGACACTGTGGAAAGCCACTCGGACCTAAGACCCAGGGCCAGATGGGAGTGAGGACATCTCAACAGATGCCCACACGGACATGTGATCCAGGCAAAGCCTCCTCCCACCCCACTCCAACCTCCGCTCTCTGTTAGCTCACCATAGTTTATACACTGCCCAGGGGGAGGTGGGTATGCAAGGCTTCAGATGGACTGAGATGAAATTTCTTCAGCATTGTGGTGTGGTCGTAGAACTCAGTTTTATTAAAGAAAAGTATTTTTTTTAAAAATCAACATCTTGCACATCTAAGTTTCTGGATTGAGACTTGGATCTGCTACAACTGTCGGGAAATCTTTGGCCTACTGGGGTAAAAAAGGTGTCCTTTGCTTCCTTGCATTACTCCTAATTGTCTCCCAATCTAGAAGTTAGATAAAATAGTCTTCTACAGCAGCACAGCTCAATGGGTGGTGTAGGTATTGAGACTGGTCCATAAACAGTTTTGTTATCTGGCCTTAATAAGTACAAAATGGAAAGCTAGAGTTTATAAAACCATATGGCAACTGGACATTGATATGACGTAAGGCATCTGACCAGCGGATGCGTCTTGCTGAGCCCAGTATAGATGGAGACGTCGTCAAACTTGGGTGATGAGTTAGTTGTGATGGGAGCTTCATGCTAGTCATAAACAAGGTCTATGTACCCAAGGATTAGAAGCTTAAGAAAAGGAAAAACTGGTCCTTTACCATGAATACATTTGGTAATTGAGAAGCCCTGTTTTACAGAGCATTGTTGAAAGGCCCTGAATATTGGTGTAGCTGCTATAGAGAAGAGTATGGAGGTTCCGCCAAAAAATGAAAAATAGAGTTGCCATATGATTCAGCAATCCCTCTCCTGGGCACAGATATGGACAAAACTATAATTTGGAAACATACATGTACCCCTATATTCCTATTCATTCATGTACCCCTCTATTCACACAATAGCCAAGACAAAGAAGCAATCTAAATGTCCATTGACAGATACATGGATAAAGAAAATATGGTTACACGCACACAACGGAACACTACTCAGTCATAAAAAAGAATGACACAAAGCCATTTGCTGCAACGCAGATGGATCTAGAGATTATCATACTAAGTGATATGTCAGAAAGAGAAAGACAAACGCCATCAGATATTACTTGATGTGGAATATAGAATATGGCACAAAGGAACATATCTATAAGACAGACTTGCAGACATGGAGAACACACGCGTGGTCGTCAAGGAGATGGGGAAAGGGATGGACTGGGAGTTTGGAGTCAGCAGATGCAGACTCTTATACATATATATGGAATGGATAAGCACCAAGGTCCTCCTGTATAGCACAGGGAACTCTATTCAATATCCTGTAATAAACTGTAATGGAAAAGAATATGAAAAAGAATACATTTATACATGGTATACCTGAATCGACTTGCTGTACACCCGAAACGAACACAACACCATACATCAATTTTTAAAAGGCCCTGAAGAGAGGGATTTTGCCCCCCTCTCACTCACACCCTTGGATGCTAAACCAACCACATTCCCCCCAGGTACCTGCTCGATTGGGAGCCTACAGCCAGAGGATTCCTGTTTCTTCCAGCTCTTTGCAGCCACCCCCTCAGGCCTGGAGTTCCTCTTTGGAGAGGTTCTAACCCTGGCTGGGTGGCCCCAAAGAAATGTGATTTGGGTCTAAACAGGCTTTGCCACACGTCTCTTCAAAGCTTTTATGGTGAGATTCAATACAGATATACAGATCAATTATCTTAAAAGCAGCAAGGAGGCCCATCAAATATTTCTAGCTTTAAACAGGTTTATTTCCATCTGCACTTATCTCTGCTATTTAAACTCCATTGCTGGCAGTTAATCTTATGTAATGCAACATAAGAGGGCTTATTTACTTTCTAATGACATCAATTGGCCATAAATATTAGACATCCAAGGTTCGTTGAAGCTGTGGGGACAGTTTTCCATTCTTACTTGACATTTGACTATTTGCAGAGCTTTCTCTTCTGTTTGTTCTTGTGTGACTCACTTATCGGCTGTCATAGGCCCATGTTCGATTTATTTAAATTGAATGAATAAGTACATTAGGCAAGGCTGTCAGGAGGAGAGAGGATGGGAACTTACTGCAATGAGTGATAAGTCAACACGCTGCAGGAAGAGATTCTCAGCAAAGCTGCACAAATCAAAATGCTAAATGGAGGCGAGCGGACGGCCCGGGGCGACTGGAGGCAGCTGGGTGGAGAGACTGGGCCCCTCTGCTCTGAGGATGGAGGGTCCTGGGTCTGAGATTACTGTGGGCCTCGTGAGAGGGGTAGGAAAATCCTTCCAGCAGAGCGAGCACTGAATCTAAAGATGACGTGAAACCTCTAAAAACCTAAATTAGCTGATATCAAGTGGGGTGAGCTGGGGACCTCCCTGGCAGTTCAGTGGTTACGACTTAGCCTTCCAGGGCAGGGGCTGCAGATTGGATCCCTGGTTGGGGAACTAGATCCCACAGGCTGAGGAGGAGCCAAGCTCTTGCACCACAACCTTGGGTCTGCACCCTAGAGGCTGTGCTCCCCAGCAAGAGAAGCCATCCCAATGAGAAGCCTGCACACCACAGTTAGAGAGTAGTCCCTGCTCACTGCAACTAAAGAAAGCCTGCATGCAGTAACGAAGACCCAACACAGCCAAATATAAATAAATAGATAAAAATTAAAAAAAAAAAAGAGTGATGAGCTGATCATTCAACTCCAAATCATCTATTTAATCCTCATAAAAGTCCCTGACTTTTGTCCCCATTTTATAGACCAGGACTTGGAGGCTCAGATGTCCTGAGACCCCCTTTCTCCCATGATCCACCTAGGAAGCAGAGCCCCTCTGCATGTGATGCTGCCCACACAGTGCCAAGGCCAGCTCCAAATGCATTTCTTCTCAAGAAGATTTCTTCCCCCACTGCGCTGATTCACCAGTCAGCTAATTTGGTGAATTCACAGAGAGGTCAGGGCCCTTTCGTTTGAAAGTTGTTGTGTGTTTGCAGTGCAGATGTAATTGGATTTTCACTTTGAATTAAAGAAAGTCACCAGGGCTGCCATGTGGACCAGCTGTTGTTATTGTTGTTCAGTTGCTAAGTCGTGTCTGACTGTTTGTGACCCCATGGACTATAGACCACTAGGCTCTCTGTCCTTGGGATTTCCCAGGCAAGAATACTGGAGTGGGTTGTCATTCCCTTCTCCAGGGAATCTTCCTGACCTGGGGATTGAACCCAGGTCTCCTGAATTAGCAGGCAGGTTCTTTACCACTGAGCCACCTGGGAAGCCCATGCGTGGGCCATGAGTAAAAGGGAAGACAGAAAGGACTTGCAAAGGCCAGTTGGGATTGTGGGGCAGCTGAGCTGAGAAGGATGTGGCTCAGACTTGGGTCCTGGTGGAGGAGATGGAGAGAGGTGAGGGACTTGAAGGCTTGTTCACAGGTCAAGCTGATGGGACTTGGAGATGGGTTGGGTGTATGGGGTGAGGCAAAGGGGTGTCTCGGGTATGACTCAGTGAAGTCCTTACTTGGGTAGACACTAGGAAGGTCTCAAGCCCTTTAGTAAATGCTTCAGGCAATATAATTCCACTGCTCTGAATGCAAGCCCCCTGAGGCTTGGGGGGATCTCTGTCATCTTTTCTATTTCAACATCCAGAAGAGCATCTGGGTCAGAGCAGGTGCTCAACAATTATTTTCAGAATCCTAGTTTTTGCTATTCCTCTCTACCCTGCATGGATTCTTGTAGTAGAAGGAACTGCCTGCACAACTGCCTGCCCCACAGTGTTTATGAAGTTCCAGTGCCTGCTGGAAAAGGCTCCAGGTGGGGAAGGTATAGGCCTCCCTCTGACTGGGCCTCTCGGATGACTCAGACTGCAAAGAATCTCCCTGCAATGCAGGAGACCTGAGTTCAATCCCTGGGTTGGGAAGATAACCTAAAGAAGGAAAAGGCTACCCACTCCAATATTCTTGCCTGGAGAATTCCATGGGCAGAGAAGCCTGGCGGACTACAGTCCATGGGGTCACAAAGAATCGGACATGACTGAGCAAGTAACACTTTCACTTTCTTTCTCTCTGGTTACTTCTCAGGGTAGCTCCTTGGCCCACAATGACTCCCTTTCTCTGGAAAGTATTATAAACCCAAAGGCATTGCTGACAGTCTAGGGACTGACAACAAACTCTGGCAGGCCCCACACAATTCTCCCTTCCCAGAATTTGCAGTTTGGGAGAGAGAAATGAAAACTGAAAATAGCTGGAATCGAGTCCCTTAATAGTAACTGTTTAGATAGAAGACCCTTAAAGTTGTTTTGCAAGTGACCAAAATGGATTGTTCAAATCTTCTCTCAATTACGGGACACTATATTGATTTCCAACAAATCCAATGTTTTGCATTAAACTAGCAAAGTTTTGTTTTGTTTCTCCTTAAGATCAAGATGGGAAATTATTAAGCACTAAACTTGTTAGGCGAACAGTGTCTGGAAGATTTACCCCTGGTGCTCTTTTCATCCTGTTTCTCACAGTCGACACGCCTTTGACTTCAGTTGTCTTGCTTAGGTGATTCTGTGTAACTGTTTATTTCCTAGTAAAAGTGAGTTCCGGGGGACTGTTTTGCTATAGCTGGAGGGAATAGTGAAAAGTTTCTGGAGGGAATTTGGGGCTCGACTTTGAGAACCACTGAGCTGGGGTTTTGGATGGCCTGGTTCCTGTTGAAAGGAAACCAAGAATCGCCCAAAAGCTGGATGGCAAGAGATGGGCCATGACTGCCAAAGCCCCAACCACAGAGCGCTAGCTGGAGCCCCAGCGACGCGAAGCCCAGGTCACATCTGCCTCCTTCTCCCACTCCCCCCGGCATCAAGGGCCATCAGTTTATCAACACAAGTTGGGTCTCCTCCCCGCAAGACTGCCTGCAAGGCCCCGTGGTGAGCGCCTCAGCACCAGATGTAGACAAGGAGGCTGGAATTAGCTCCCAGAGTCAGTGCTGACAGCCACCACCGTGTGCAAGGATTATTTTAGGAGGAGACACCAGCCAAGCACTTATCAGTGAATAATTGCTGGGGCTGGTCGCCTCCCCACATCAGGAGCTGAGCTGTCATCTTGGAAAGGCAGCGCTGATGGCTACACTTCCAGGCTCTGACCCCAGGGCAGACAGAAGCCAGAGCTCCCAGCTGGGAGCCAGGCCGCCACCGCAGGCAAGTGCCAACCAACCCCGTGCAGGAGTCAGAAGCTAGCAACCAAGCTCCCGCAAGCATGAGGTAGAGCCGGAGGGCGGGGAATACGAGAGAAGTGATTATCCTGGACCAACGGCTCAGAGGGGACTGAACAGAAGTCTATGGGGTCCCCCATACATTGGGCCTAGAAAAGTCTTCGTATACTGGGGAAAGAATACAAAACAGGGCATTAGGAAGCCCTGGCTGGGGCGGGGGCTGACCCCTGTGGTCATGGGCTTGCCTGCCCCTTCTGAGCTAACGTGGCATGGAAGGTCCTGCTCTGTGCCCTAATGGGAGAGCGGACCAGACCTAAACTGCAAGGCAGAATTGTGTAGGTCGGCGACGGCGGACAGCAAGTGTGAAGCCATCTTTGTTTCCTGCGCCCCTCTCCCCTCTCTTTTCCCACCAGGCTCTCGCATTCCCCTCCCCTACTCTACGGACCTTCAGTCTTCACCTTGAGGGATGACTCGCCGGTGACTTCGGCTGGCGGGGAAGGCCCACCAAAGCCAGGAACTCCGCCATCCCTTCCTCCGAGAGGGGGCCGGAGACAGGAAGCAAAGGAATCCACGTGTCGATGGCAGCCCTCCCCGAACCACCTGGACACGCTTGGCGTCCCCCCAAAGGCCTGCCTTTCCAAGAGCCGAGGAAATCCCAGCAGCTGTGGCTGCAGGCCGCGAAAAGGCAGGAGGTCTGGCTCCCCTCCCTCCGCCACCCGGCCGAGATGCCCACCCGAGGCCTCGGAGCGGCCGAAGCCAAAGTGACCCTGCCCTCGGCCAGAGCGCTTCCTCATCCCACTCCTCCCAGCAGAAGGGCCCCCGCTGACACCGGGCTTGTTCCTTCTGCCCCTGGGGGCCGCCAGGCCGAGCGAGGACAGGGCCCCCAGAGGGGGAGCTTCAGGATCCAAGCCAGGCGAGTGCAGACGATCTTGGGAGACAGATGGCCAGGCGGGTGGGCCGGCAGAGAGAGGCTCCTGTTCCTTGTCAAGATGACACTCAAAAGTACATCCCCGTCATCGCGGGTTGTCAGTGGCGTTGTCAGCGCGAGATGCCGTGTGTGTTTTTGGACACTCTGTGAGTTTGGAAGGCTGCGCCCGTTCCCACTTCCATAGCAACGACAAAATTCCAGCCCCAGACGCTAAGCCTGCAAGTTAGTGTCAGACGGCGGGGGGGCGTGGCAGGCAGAGAGGGTGTCACTCCTAGCAGGGAGCAGCACTGGAGTGGCGAGGGTGGCCAGGAGGCAGGTTTCTGGATGTCTGCGGGGAGACCATGCGTGAGCACAGAGTGGCAGAAGGCAGGAGCTGACGGCTGAGTGAACGGGAAGTGCAATCTGTCGGCTTGAACAAGCTGGGAGCAAGGGGTTTCCTGAGGGCTGGCCCGTTCCAAGAAACCTGAGGGTCCTCTGAGTTCAGAAGAATACCCCCTGCTGGTTCATACAGTGTGAAGGGCTATGGAGAAAAGGACTTGAAGCTCTTATGGCTGCTAGGATGGAATGAAACGTGAACGGAAAAACACAGGATGCTCCAAGGACAGTAAGAAGACAGAGAATCACAAAATGCATATGCCCCTCTTTGACTAAGGCAGCTAAATTTATCCAGGCTCTGAAAATAGGCTCGTCCGCATATGAAGGGTTGAGCTTTTGTGCAACCAGAGAAAGAGGGTTGGGGGCCATCGCCCCTTCACAAAGTCTACTGCCCTGCTTTATCTGATGGAGCACTAAGTCGTGGAATCATTGGATTCTGGGTCAGAGAGCCTGTTCACAGGCTGAGCCCTTGCAGGCTACTGGCAATGTGATCTGACATCAGTCACTTTCTCTCTCAAGGTTCTGGTTTCCCCCTCTATAAAGTGAAGGCATCCTGAGATGGGAGGGGGACTTGCTACATGAACTCGACCGTGGGACTGGTGATAAAGGACCCTCTTTGGTCAGTGAAATTTCGGCCAATCCACAGTCCTGTGATAGGCTAAGTGACCACCAAAGATGTTCGTGTCCTCATGCCCAGAACCTGTGACCCTTTGTATGTGACAAAGGAGGCTCTACAGATGTGATTAACTTGGGCATCTTCAGATGGGGAGAGGATCATGAATTATCCGGGTGGGCCCAGTGTAATGACAAGGGTCCTTAAAGGTGAAAAAAGGAGACACGAGGGTCAGGGTCAGAAAAGACGTGATGGTGGAAGCAGAGGTTGAGTAACATGGTTACTGGCACCACAGGTCACGGAATCCAGGCGGATACTGGAAAAAGCAAGGAAACAGACCCACCTCCAAGAGTCGCCAGAAGTTGCACAGCTCTGCCAACCTTGATTTCAGCCCAGTGGAATGCATTTTGGATTTCTAACCTCTAGAACTGTGAGATGATACGGCTGTACTGTTGTAAACCACTAAGTAGGGGGTGGTGATGGTAGCAATAAGAAACTCACACAATCCTGTGCAACATCACCTAGGCTGAGAGCCCTCCTCCCCTGGACTAAATGCCATGTGGGAAGGAGGGGCAAAACCAAATGGAGTTCTCTGTGTCCCTCCATTTTTCCCAGCAGTGTGTTTGGCACAGAGGAGTCATTCAATCGATACTTGTTGGCTTGATTTTATTTGACAATGAAGGAAGAAAATGGTTTGTCATTGCCAAAGCTTTTGAACAAATAGGATAATGAATCCCAGAATGAGCGGTCCCCTAGTAGTGACTGCAAAGCAGTGAGCGGCTCTTTTCCACCTTGGTATTGACATGCCATAACATCCAGGAAGCACCCAGGCCTACCTCTGTTCTTCTGACCTTGGCTTTCAAAGGACATCCCACCAGTGTCTCAAGTCAGATGGAGGGGTGACTCTCCCTGATGAGCCCATAGGAGAAGTTAGGCCAAGAAATTTTAGGAACACTGAGACGTTAAGAAGTCATAAAATGTGATTCAGCCAGCATTCTTCCAGCAAATATTTGCGGAGCACTCTCCTGGATTCTGGCAACAGCAAAATGAATATGACACAGCCTCCATGCTCAAAGAGATCATGGAGCAGCAGGGAAAATAGCCATAAGAGCAAATTAATATGAGATGCAACTTTAAATGCAAAAAATCATATGGGTGCTCAGAGGAGGTGACACTGGGTTAGATTTGAGAAACGATTTCCATACCCAGAAGATAAGGGCAAACACATTTCTAAATAGAAGAGACCATTTCAGTAAATTATTGGTGGTGTAAAATTGCATTAGGACACTCAAAAAACTAGGAATATAAAGAAACTTCCTCTACATAAGAAACACATTCTTGAAAAACTCACAACAAATGTCATACTTAACAGCGAAAGTATGGAATTCCAATGGAATAGAACTGAGAGTCCAGGGATAGACCCATGAGTTTATAGTCAATTGAATTTTGGCAAGGATGCCAAGAACCTTCAGGAGGAAAAGAATATGGTTTCAACATTTAGTTCTAGGACAATTGGATTTCTACTTGCAACAGAATGAAGTTGGACCACAACTCATACCGCATACAGAAATTAACTTAAAATGGACAACAAGCTGAAAATAAGAGCTAAAGCTAAAAAACACATAGGAATACATTTCACGACCTTTAGATTTGGCAATAAAGTCTTAGACATGAGAATGAGAAAGAAAAAATAGATAAATTAGATTCTGAAAACGAAAAGCTTCTGTGCATCAAAGAATTCTACCAAGAAAGTGAAAAGACAATCTACATACAGGAAGAATGTACAAATTATATCTCTAATAAGGGCTTAATATTCAGAATATTTGAAGAACTCCTACACTTAACAACAAAAACAGCCCAGTGAAAAAATTGATAAAGGACTGGAGTAGAAATTTCTCAAAAAGAAGCTATAAAATGGCCAAGTAGCCTAAGAAAAGATGCTTAATATCATTAGTCATTAGGGAAATTAAAGTCAAAATGTGGACAAGACACCACTTCACAACTAGGATGAGTACATTTTTAAAATGGAATCTAACAACTTTGAAGAGGATGTGGAATAATTGGAGCCCTTGTACATTGCTGGTGGGAATGTAAACTGAGGCAGCTGCCAAGGAAAACAGACTGGCTGATTCCTCAAAAAGACAAATATGAAATTACCGTGTGACCAAGGAATTAGACTGCTGGGTATACATCCAAAAGAACTGAAAACAAGGACTCAGACATATATACGAATACCCATGTTCACTGCAACATTTTTCACAATAGCCAAGAGGAGGAAACATCTTAGATGTCCATCAACAGATAAATGGGCAAAATGTGGTTTCGCTGGATGGACACACAATGGAATATGGTTAAGTCATAAGGCATGAAACTGTGATACATGCTGCTACAGGAATGAAAGTTGAAAACACTACACTTAGTGAAACAAGCCAAACACAGAAGGACAAGTATTGTGTGATTTCACTTAATGCAATATCTAGAACAGGTGAAGTCACAGAGACAGAGGGTAGATTAGAAGCTACCATTGGCTGAGGTTGCGGGGAGTGAGAGTTATTCCTTCATGGGGTCGCAAAGAGTCAGACATGACTTAGCAACTGAACAACAACGCAGCATATGGGAGCTTAGTTCCCTGACCAGGGATTGAACCTGCACCTCCTGCCGTGGAATCACAGGATCTAAACCCCTGGACCTCCGGGGAAGAGCCTACCCTAGAAAGTGAAAGTGAAAGTCGCTCCATCATGTCCAACTCTTTGTGACTGTATAGACAATATGGTACTTGGAATTCTCCAGGCTAGAATACTGGAGTGGGTAGCCTATCCCTTCTCCAGCAGATCTTCCCCCGACCCAGGAATTGAACCGGGGTGTCCTGCATTGCAGGCGGATATGACTGAAGGCCTACCCTTAAGTCATATAATTCAGGCATTCATTTTGTTGAAAACTCTACATCCACTTGCATCAAAGGAGGGGTCCTTTAATCTTCTGATGGACTTTATTTTTTACCTTCTAACTCCTTCAGCCCACCCCATTCCATGAGGCCACTTGCTGGGTGAAGGGTCTTGGTCCCACTTGAGCGGTGGTGGTGAACCTCCCCTATTTTCCTAGGCCCTGTTCGCTGCCTGCCAACTTCCTGTTTCTGCCTTCCAGAGGGCACCTGTGAGCCCCACTGGGTCAAGGAGAAGTATGTAGATGTTTGTAAATTAATTTCCACGGCTTCATCATTGCTAATCTACTCTAGATTCATGATTAGAGGCCAATGACATATTAATTAGTCACCGTAATTAGCAAGTGTCAGTGAGGGGCCCGGCGCTCCTCGATATACACACAAGGGGTTGTCTTTGATAGCAGGGTTGACCCAGGCCAGCCTGCCACCTGTCAAAAGCTGCCTTTATTCAGCCTGCTCTCCAACCCTAGACACGTTGTGTGCACCCTACAGGTGGATCTCCTTCTCAGTGTAAATAAGAGTTTCTGTGTTTATCCTATAAAATGAAGATACTAACATATGAGTGGAGATAGAAAATGACATGACAGATGATGAGTTAATTAGCGGAATACAAAGTAATATGGGTTGTCCAGAGAGGCAGGAAGTTGAATCTACAGTCAGCCCTGCCAAGGCCTGCTTGTGACATGAGGCAAGTCACCTCACCTGTCCCATCGAAGCCAGGCCCCTGTGTGCCAGAACTGAGGGTGGAGACGGGGTTTTTCTATAGTAGGTGCTGCTTGTTGTCATTTGAGTCATTACTGTCTCACAGACCAGGCAGTGAACACACTCAGTTACCGAATATGCTGCTGCTGCTGCTAAGTAGCTTCAGTCGTGTCCGACTCTGTGCGACCCCATAGACGGCAGCGCACTAGGCTCCTCTGTCCCTGGGATTTTCCAGGCAAGAACACTGGAGTGGGTGCCATTTCCTTCTCCAATGCATGAAAGTGAAAAGACAAAGTGAAGTTGCTCAGTCATGCCCGACTCTTAGCAACCCCATGGACTGCAGCCTACCAGACTCCTCCATCCATGGGATTTTCCAGGCAAGTGTACTGGAGTGGGGTGCCATTGCCTTCTGAGTTACCACACATAGCTCCATTCAAAAGCAGTTTCACTTAAAAAAAAAAGGGTTGGTGAGACTTCCCTGGTGGTCCAGTGATTAAGACTTCGCCTTCCAATGCAGAAGGTGAAGCTTTTGATTCCTGGTTGGGCAGCTAAAATCCCACATGCCTTGAGGCCAAAAAACCAAACCATGAAACAGAAACACAATTGTAACAAATTAAATAAAGACTTTTATAAAAGCAGTCTTCACTGAAATATATATATATATATGTATCTCTAAGTGGTGATAGATTGACCAAGGAAAGCCTCAAAAGCAGACTTTTTTTTTTTTGGCCCTGACTTATGAGAACTTGCCTTCCCTAGTGGCTCAGATGGCAAAGTGTCTGCCTGCAATGCAGGTGACTCGGGTTCGATCCCTGGGTTGGGAAGATCCCCCAGAGAAGGAAATGGCAACCTACTCCAGTATTCTTGCCTGGAGAATCCCATGGACAGAGGAGCCTGGTAGGTTACAGTCCAAGGGGTTGCAAAGAGTTGGACATGACTGAGCCACTTCACTTTCTTTTGCCTTCTATGAGAACTTAGTGCCCTGACCAGGGGTTGAACGCAGGCCCCAGCAGTGAAAGCCCCAAGTTCTAACCACTAGACTGCCAGAGAATGCCCAAAAGTAGTTTGTCCATACAAAAGTAACACTTCCTCTAGTGTGGACCATTGCTTGCTGGAATCCCACTCTGTCATTTTACTGCAGCCAAACCCACCGACAGCTTCAGCTTAGTGAGTTCATCCCACTCAACAGTAATACATCATTCCAAGAGATCTTTGTTTGCAAGTTCCATATATTTTCATGGCATCTTGTAGCTTTTTAAAAAGTTAAAAGAAATAGCCATTGTTGTCTGAGATGCCTTTCAACACTTGCAAAGAATTCTTCCTTCAGGTAATTTTTTATTCCACTGGCAATTTGGTAGGAAGAAGGGAAATCTAAAAAAAAAAAAGAATGTGCGGATGTCTCTCCATTTTCCTAAGAAGGAAACCAAGATGGCAAATAAGAAAAAGAAGTACTACATGTATATATCCTAATTATCCATCATGTTGTTGTAACACTTTACAAACCATGAGGTACCTTTTGTGCATTATTTCATTTCACATACATACAAGCTAAGAAAGGTAGGAAGATATAATTATACCCATCTTATAAATAAAGAAATGGAGGCTCAGCAAATAGTTAATTTGGCTACATTCACTCAGCTGGTTAGAGTGCAAATCAAGACTTGAACCTACATGCTAAGATGTTGGGATGTTTGATGCATTATTCTTTCCACCATACGTAGCTGTGCCACTATTTAACTCAACTTTAAGACATTACATTCCATTTAAATACATTAAATACACAGTCTTGAACTATGCAGTGTATTTAACAGACAGGGCATGAGCTGGAAGCTGGCAGAATGTAGATGCAAATTGCATGTTAGTGTCAAGCCAGCTTGCCAGAGGGACTTCTTACCAGACCAGGCTGGTCACAAGGTACTGTCTCCTTCCCTTTAAAGTCAGTCTTACAGAAAGGGACTTAGTGGATGTAAAAAGAGGCTTGAGCACCAGTCAGAAAAACCAACGTTACCAAGAGGTTCCGTTAAACCCACAGAAGAGCAATTTGGGGGACAGGACAGATGGTGACATCGGATCCCTGGTGTCAGGCTGGCCTGTGATGGATCCCATCTTTGTTACTTGCTAACTGTGGGACCTCAGACAAGCTGCCTGGTTTCTCCTAGTTTCTGTTGGCTCAGCTGTAAGATGGACTACTCTCTTACTTTTCTTAAAAGTATATTGTGATGTTTAAGTGAAGGCACATATGTGAAGCATCAGGCTTTGATTCCAGGCCACAGACTGTGCTCAAGAGGTGATCATTTGTAAGACATCCCTGGTGGTCCAGTGGTTAAGACTTGGAGCTTTCAATGAAGGGGACCTGGATCTGATCCCTGGTCGTGCCGCATGGTGCAGCTGAAACAGAAAACAAACAAACAAAAAAGGAAGTGGCCATTCTCCTTCTTATTTCATAAGGCCAATAGAAACCAGAAGATGGGAGCCGCAGAACCACAGATGTTTATTTCCCAGATTGCTTACTGGAACACCCAATTCTTGTCCCTGCAGCCCAGTGGCTGGCCTGCAGTGTGGGTTCTGTCCGTGTCGGTTGACTCAGATTGGTAGAAAGACTGTCCATACGCCTCTGTGGCTGTCTCTCTGGAGCCATCTCGAAAATCAACAAGTAGCCCAAAGGTTCTTTATTTAAGGCAGGTAGTAGAAATCAACAGGCCAGTTGCCTGTCTCTATCACACTTACAGCCTGGCAAAACAGAAATGAACCCAGAGTCCCCGGTTCTCTCCAGGTACCTCCTTGAACGTGGCATGCCCCATCTGTAAAACTGGAAAAATCGTCTCTTCCTCCAGAGCAGAGACAGCGTTTCTGGAAGCAGGATGTGAAATGCAGCGGGTGGGCAAGGCACTAATGTAACTCACAAAGCTGGGCTCCTTTTCAGTCTCTCACGGGTGCTCCTGGTCTCTCGCCAGTCCTCATCCTGCCTTCGCTGGTTCTGCTCCTTGGGTGGCTTCTGGCTGGTTTGGAGAGCCCTGGAGTCTGGCAAGTGGCTCTGCAGCCTGCCAGGGGACAAAGGGCCCTAGAGCTGCACCTTCCTAATGAGTCGTTAAATAGATGGACATACAGGTCCAGGCAAGACGGAAAGCATGGTGTCCCGCTTCCCGGCTCGGGGGGACCCGGGCTGGCTCCTCCTCTGGTGATTCACCGAGGAAGAGGCGGAACCCTGAGACGGTGGGGTGGGGCTTGGGCATGGGTGGGGCTTGTGGAGGCCGGGAGGACGCACCCCATGCGTATGGAGAGGTCTCTGACCTGAATCTCCATCCCTGTTGGAGTGAGTGCCTGCCTACTCCCCAACTCCACTGAGGATGGGGGCAACCGAGGCAGGGAACCCAAATCAAAGAGATGCTGCAGATGCAGGCCGAAGATTGCAGCTTCCTGCGCCCTCACCTGGGAGAGAAGCAGACAAGGGTGCCAAGCTTCTCTGGAGCCTGCCTCAAGGCAGCCAGAGCTGGAGCTTCTGGTCCTCAGAGAGTGGAGCCAGCAGCTGATGCCCAAACTTCGGGAGAAAGAAAGACATGTTCTTCAGAAGCCCCCCAGGCTGTAGCTATACTCTTTCTAAAAAACACTTTTATAAAACAAGAAATCTCTAGTCTTTACCATTCTATTGTTTTCCTCTGTTTCTTTGCATTGTTCATTTAAGAAGGCTTTCTCATCTCTCTTTGCCATTCTCTGAAACTCTGCATTCAGCTGAGTATGTGTATAGCTATGACAGCGTATTAAAAAGCAGAGACATCACTTTGCCAACAAAGGTCCCTATAGTCAAAGCTATGGTTATTCCAGTAGTCTTGTATGGTTGTGAGAATTGGACCATAAAGAAGATGGATCACTGAAGAATTGATACCTTTGAACTGTGGTGTTGGAGAAGACTCTTGAGAGTCCCTTAGATTGCAAGGAGAGCAAACCAGCCAATCTTAAAGGAAATCAACCCTGAATATCCATTGGAAGCAATGATGCTGAAACTCCAATTCTTTGGCTACTTGATGCAAAGAACCAACTCATTGGAAAATACCTTGATGCTGGGAAAGATTGAAGGCAGGAGGAGAAGGGGACAACAGAGGATGAGATGGTTGGATGGCATCACTGACTCAATGGACATGAGTTTGAGCAAATTCTGGGAGATAGTGAAGGACAGGGAAGTCTGGCGTGCTGCAGTCCATGGTGCTGCAAAAGAGTTGGACACGACTGAGCAACTGAACAACAACATAAAACAAGAGTCTGACACTGAAGCAAGAGTTGGGAGAAGCTAAAATTCATATCACTGAAAGTATTTTTTCTCTTGCCAAAGCTTGAAACAATGCCCACCCCACTTCACATCCAGTTCCTTTAAAAGAACTCCCATGGTATAATTGTAATATGACTTATTTGGGGAAATTGGATTTCTAGGCAATCTGAAATCCAAAGCAGGTGCCTGGTTGTGGGGTAAGAAATCCCAGCAGCTCCTGCAACCCTACCCCTCACCTCCTGCACCCCCTCAGCCTTCCTCCAGGTGGGTCCAGAGTCTGATTTGAGTCTGATTTGCTACCGTCCTGCATGGGGAGCTTTGAAATCTCCTGTCACAGACTCCGGGGCACGAACACCATGCAGACATCGCTGATCAGGACACTCGGAGTCACTGGAGCCGAGCGGAGAGTCACTTACCCCTGCCTGTCAGCCGCCTGGTCTGGCCATGCCGAAGCTGCCCATCAGCAGCTGAAGATGACATGTCTGCCTGTGTGTCAGCCTGCGGGGAGGGGGACACTGGTGGGTCAGGGCTCAGGCAGCTGATAAGCAGGCCATTTGTTCCTCTTAGTGGGTGAGAATGTGGTGTAAAGGAACGCACGAGCCAGCAAGAAAGGTTTTCTTCAAAACCTTCCTCGCCTTCAACCCATCCATTCAGCATAATGTCAAATCCAATGAGAAGAGTCTGGGGAGGGGAAACAGTTTTAGCTGGAGACCTAAAATCCCTCCCTCCTCTCTGGAGCTGAGGCTGCCGACGGACCCCTTTCCGAAGTCCAGCCTCATTCTGCTGGGTCCTTCTGTGATCTGCCCTTGGGTCCAGGTGACTGTGTCCACTGCAGCCAACGAGGCTGGGGAGGGCAGGGGTCCCACGGTTATCCCCGCTTCTAGGCTTTCCGGTCTCTGTCTCCCTGCAGTCCCGACGCCCGGTGTGAGAACGTTCGGGGGTGAGCTGTGTGGGGCCCCCATGGAGCTGCTGTGTGATGGGGAGAGAAGCTGGTTCACCTTGATCCCCTAGGGCTAGGGCGGGGGGCCAGTCCTAAACGTCTTTGTCTCCTCTGTCATCTACATTTTATCTACAAAATCCCAGCCTCCTTCTCAGCTGATAGACCAAAAACAATTTATTTACTCAAAAAGGCACCCATTTGACAGATGGACAGAATAGACAGCTACCCACAGGGGATGGTCACCTTGGAAGTCCAGGAACGCTCACCATCTAATGTCCCTGACCTGCCCATTATCTCCCTCCATTAAATGTCTCCTGGCTTGAAACCCACCATGAAAGGCTCCTTCTTGTATCTGGGGCTCTGCTCAGCTAGAAGTACCGAGGGCAGACAGTGATTCCCAGCCTCCAGGGCGTTTGAACCTCAGAGAGAAGCAGTATAGGAGATTTTTTTTTTTACTTGAGATGCAATCGTGGTGGAAGGGGAGAAAGGAAAACAGAAAAGGCAGGGGCTTCCCTGAGGGATGCAGACGCAAGCAGAGGAGCGCCTGTGGAGGTCAACCTCACCTTCGTCAGTGAGCAGCCTCCTGGGGAGCTGGGTGGGCTCTGGGGACAGGTGAGTCCCTGGTCTGCTTCAGAGAAGATCCCTCCTTCTCCCTACTTGCAGACACAACTCTAGGGAGAGCCAGCGTCAGGCAGAGAGAAATGTGACCAACCCAGTTGCCAGGAGAAAACACTCAGCACGGAGGCAGGCCTGGGAAGCCACCCCCCCGGTGCCCACTGACCCCTCTCCTGGCAGGTCACACGGCCTCTGGTGCCACCTGCTTCAGCGGAGCATCCGACGAAGCTCTCGGCCACCCTGGGCATTTGCTGACGTATGGCCCGAGCCATTTCCAAGGCTCCCTTTCCTCTGTCTCCATATAGAATAATATGCGATTAATTGATTTTCTGTCACTCTCTTAGTGCAGAAAATTAATTTCAGAGCAACCTTGTTTTCTCAGGGTATGAATCCCATACACGCAGAGTAATTCAGCTGCTCCATTATTCATGAGGGGAAACAGTGATGGAGCGCACGATGGAGGCGCCCCAAGGCCACAAACGCATCGTCTGTGTTACCGATACAACAGTATTCCACCGGCGCCTCTAAATAATTCACACCCACCCTCAGTGTGAGCCTGCGCGCCGCTCAGGATGTGGCTGGGGAGGCCTAGCGGCGGGGCTTTGGAGACTGTCAGTGACAACATGCAGAGGGGAGGCAGCCAGGATCCCCTGATGCTGTCCCCGCCAGGGCCGCCAGAGTTGGAGGCTCGGGTCTCAGCTCCCCGGTCACTCTTGACCTCAGCAAAGCTCATATCTGCACAAAGAGGGTGACAGGGGGCCTCTGTGGTGGTCCAGTGGTTGAGACTCTGGGTTTCCAAAGCAAGAGGCTTGGCTTCGATCCCTGGTCAGGAAAGATGCAGCCGAAAAAAAAAAAAAAATTGAAATAAGAGGGTGACAAAAACAGGATGGACCCCTGAGAGGAAAGAATGAACTCAGACTCTATAAACTGAACTCCTAGCTCTGGAGCAGGCACACAAGACAGCCCAGGCCGTTCAGATGAAGGAAGCCAGCTTATGTCTCCGGACCTCAGGTTTTAAGGATTCCTGTTTGTTTGGTTTTTGGTTTGTTCTAAACCTAGCCATTCATCACATTCATCTGAGGCATTCCTTTGCTGTTCACCTGAAACCACCACAACATTGTTAATTAGCTATGTCCCAGTACAAAATGTTTTGGTGTTAGAATACATAAATGCTAAAAAAAGAAAAGAAATAGAGCTTCTTGGACCCAAATGGAGAAGGAAGTGGCAACCCACTCCAGTATTCTTGCCTGGAGAATCCCGTGGACAGAGGAGCCTGGTGGGCTGCTGTCCACGGGGTTGCACGGAGTCGGACACGACTGAAGCAACTTAGCATCCATTCATGCATTGGAGAAGGAAATGGCAACCCACTCTAGTATTCTTGCCTGGAGAATCTCATGGACAGAGGAGCCTGGTGAGCTACCGTCTATGGAGTTGCACAGAGTCGGACACGACTGAAGCAACTTAGCATGCATTCATGCATTGGAGAAGGAAATGGCAACCCACTCTAGTATTCTTGCCTGGAGAATCTCATGGACAGAGGAGCCTGGTGGGCTGCCGTCTATGGAGTTGCACAGAGTCAGACACGACTGAAGCGACTTAGCATGCATTCATGCATTGGAGAAGGAAATGGCAACCCACTCTAGTATTCTTGCCTGGAGAATCTCATGGACAGAGGAGCCTGGTGAGCTACCGTCTATGGAGTTGCACAGAGTCGGACACGACTGAAGCGACTTAGCATGCATTCATGCATTGGAGAAGGAAATGGCAACCCACTCTAGTATTCTTGCCTGGAGAATCTCATGGACAGAGGAGCCTGGTGGGCTGCCATCTATGGAGTTGCACAGAGTCAGACACGACTGAAGCAACTTAGCATGCAGGTACAGAAGCAGACACAAAGTGGACCTACCAAATCAGGGTCTCCTGTGAGTCTGTGTTTTAGACACAGTCTCATTCTCACAAGGGGAGCGACACTGGATGAGACCCAAGGAAGTTTCTAGCTCTGATGTTCTCGGAGGAATCTAACAATGAGACGCGTCAGCCCAAGCCTGCAGCGGGAAGGCTCCCTAGGACCCTGGACACCAAAGGAGCAAATGGGAGAAACAGAGGGACAGGAACCAAGCCTGACATGCAACACAGCTCCTCAGCCTTGCCATTTTTCCCTTGTGTGGCTGAAGCCAGTGAAAGGAAGTGGGTCCTTGTTTCCTCCAAGAGAAAGACAGAAGCCCCATGTGCGATGTCCAGGCCGTCTCGGGATGCGCATGTATGCTAGGGAGGATTCCAAGATGGCCCCAGGATTCCCACCCTCTGGGATACTCACCCCATGCAACACCCTCCCGTCAGGTTCAGGCAGGAATGGTGAAAAACATGGGAAGGCCTTCCCAAGATTAGGCTACTAGTCAGTAGGATTTGGCATAATCCAAAGGGGAATTATCTTTGGTGGATCTGACATAATCTGGTAAGCCTTTGAAACAAGTTAAGTTCAAGCCCCAACAATCTCCTTTTCTTGGTGAGGATAACACTGGGATGGCAGTAAACAACGCGGACCACTGACCTTGGTCTGGAAGAAGCCAGCTGCCATGTGCCAGAGCATCTGTGCTGAGTTTCTATGACTAGAACCTTCGAGGGACTCCTAGCTGCTGTGAGTGACCAATAGCCCACAGGAAAACAGGGGCATCAGTCTTACAGCCAAAAGGAGCTGAATTCTACCAATAGCCTGGATGACTTGGAAGACTGGAGCCTCAGATGAGATCACAGCCCACTGACTGATCGTGATTTACCCTGTGAGACCCTGTGCACAGGACCCAGACACAGCACACCAGGACCCCTGGTACATAGACACTGGGAAATCATGAACAGGTGCAGTCTTAAGCCACTAACTTACTTACACTAACTTAAGCCACTAACTTAAACAGACGTTTAATTTGCTAGGCCAGCAACTGGAAGCTAATGTAACATGTAATTAAGTAAACACAGTAGGACTCCATGCCCTTTATAGTTTACAGAGGATTTCCAAGGCCACAACATCCCCCTCTCTGCATACCCAGTGATGGGTCTTCACACAGTGCCTGGAAGGTATTCACAGATCATCTTCTGTTGGTACTCAAGATAGTGTCACGCAGCTGATTAGACAGTTTGGGTTTGTTTCACAAGCGGGAGAAATTGAAGCTCCAATAAACCTCTCTGAGGTCACATAAAGAGTCTGTGGCAGAAGCAGGAGTCAAGTTCAGGCCTCCTGAGTCCAAGATCAGCGATCTGTGTTGTCTATTGCCAACCCAGCGCTATTCTCGCCAAGAAAAGGAAGTTGCTTTAAACTCGAGTCCCAGGGGCTTGAGTGTCTATAAGTCTGTAGGAAAGGAAAACCGGAGTGGTCAGGGGAAGCTGAGCACCACCCTCCTGCTAGTGCCCACTCTCCTCCCATATGATGGGGTGCAGGGGCGTAGCACTGACAGGTCGGCCTTGATGCCAGCTCTGAATCTGCAGCTGCCCCTCTGCCCACTCTACATTCCAAGGTCTTCAGCTGAACCTAGGTGTGCGGCCCACCCTTCCTGCCAACCCCTCCAACCTCAGGGGGACTGAAGGCCCAGCCCACCTGCTCATCAACAGGCTTGGCGTCTTTTGTGATTAATGGTGTCCAGTCAAATCGAAGCAACAATTGGGAAAACTAGGTTGCAACAGTGTGCTCTTAATTGTTGGTGTTCCTGTGGAACATTAGCCGTAAGAAACCTCCAGAGAGGAACTGTAAAGGCGAAAGAGGAAACGTGACAGAAGAGGTGAGAAAGGAACCCTCCCTGGCTGAGACTTCACGACGCAGCCGCCACTCCGAAGCATGCACCGTGTGCAGCAGCCACGCTCCAAGCCCAATAACCTCCTTCCAAATGGTAATAAATCCCCTCGGACCCCAACACACTTGTAATTTACGACTTGGCTAAAATGAACATTATTTCAAGCTAAGCGTATTCTCAGAGGTGCGGGAGAATGTGGCAGCTTTCCTGCTGACAGAGGAGTTTCTTTGTAAATGTCATGCATTCACTTTCATTACTTCCAAATAATTGCCAGAAAAGATCAGCTGCTGGACAGGGCTGCCCACTTTACATCACTATGAGTCAATTTCATCATCATCAAAGGAGCCCCTGGGAGCTGGTTCCAGCCTTGGGCGGACTCAGCCTTCAGTGGCTGGTTCCTAATGCTCAGGAGGCTGGGCAGGAGAAACAGCATCCATCAGTCTCTAGGGACAGCTCCAGGTAAGACGGAATGCTGTCTCTAGCTAGGCAAGATAATCTGTCATCACAACCTCCATCAAATATCATTCTCTTGCATCCGTTGGATCATGATGTCATTGGCTGCCCAGTCCTGTATGTGCTGCTTGTTATTTGGACCGATGGGAGCATATACTCCTGCCCCTCATGGATGCTGGCCCTTCAGCCAAGAGAATGGAGGAGCAGGAAGATGTCACTTGCTGGGCTTAGATAGGATCCTTGCCCTTCTTATTCCCACAGGAATCTCTTTTGTGGAAAGCCTGCTTCTGATTCTAACACAGTCTTTGTCTCTGGAGCTCAGAGTCTGATTATTGATTGCTGTATAACAAATCACGCCCAAACTGGGTGGCTCAGTTATTTCTCATGATGCTGAGGGTGGGCTGAGCTCCGCTGGGTGGTGGTTCTCCGTGTGATGTCTGTTGGAGTTGCAGTGTTTTGAGGGTTGGACGGGGCTGCAAGTCTTGGTGGGCTCACGCACACGTCTGGTGCCTTGAAACGGAAGGTGGGAAGACCAGGCTCCATCTGGCTAGTGGACAGCTAGGCCTTTCTCTCTGTGGTTGCAAGCCCTTTTGCTCTCCACGTAGCCTTTACACATGACCCCTCTATGTGGCTTCTGCAGGGTACCTGGGCTTCCTACATGGTGGCTTCCTACAAAAGCACAAAAGCGAAAGCTTCCAGGACTAGCACTGGATCATTTTGCCACATTCTACTGGCTAGAGTGAGTCATAGGCCAGCTCAAATTAAACACAGGAGGCCAATGGACACAGAGAGACATGATTCATTGGGGGCCATCTTTGAAGACCAGCTGTGAATCAGGAAGAGAGAAAAGAGAACAGGAAGGCACCTCTTCTCCATGATATCTACCCAGACAACTTTTCAATCCCTTAAGGACTGAAAAAGATAAATATAACAAGTTCCTTAGGGAGTCTCAGTTCTTTGGGATATAAGCATGAAACAGTTTTTATTTCTTCCAATCACTGCCTCAAACTGTGATAAGTTTAATCCCCTTCTCCTGTTCCTTAATGACACCCCAAGCAAATCCCACAACTTTCTAGTCACGTCCACTGATGAAAACAGTCTAGTTCAGTGTGTTGGATGACATTAGGGAATTATTTTAGGTGTTTATCATGGTGTAGTGATTATAAAGAAGAATATCCTTAATTTTAAGAGATGTTTAGGGGTGAAGTGTCATGACATTGCTGTATACTCTGGAACTGACGGGTGGATAGCTAGACCCGGACGTAGGCCAACTAATTATTAACAATTAGTAAAACTAGAGGGTGATTAGAGCGATGTTCATTGGTTTAACTGTTCAACATTTCTGTGTATTTTAATTTACATAATAAAAAGTCGAAGAAGGAATCCAGTGCACTTGAAAACTTCAATTTTACATCCAATTTAATGTTACTCCTGGAACTTCTCTTGGCAGACCAGTGGTTAGAGCTCTGAGCTCCCAATGCAGGCGACACCAATCAGCCTATAGCAGGAGAGCTGAGATCCTGCATCCCACACAGGGCAGCCAGAAATAACCAAAGTTACTCCTCTCCCCCACCACTGGCAGAACTTGAGGGCTTAGAAACTCAAAACCGCCTGGGCTGGAGGAGGAAGAAGCCCTGTGCCTTCTTATAAGAGACTGCAACTCTATCCACCGCTGTTGTGGTTGTTTAATTGCTTAGTTGTGTCCAGCTCTTTGCGACCCCGTGGACTGTAGCCTGCCAGGTTCCTCTGTTCACAAGATTTCCCAGGCAAAATGCCGGAGTGGGTTGCCACTTCTTTCTCCAGGGGATCTTTCTAGCCCAGGGATCAAACCTGCATATTCTGCATTGCAGGTGAATTCTCTAAGGCTGAGCCGCCAGGAAAGCCCATTTCTATCTGTCGGGGCTCTGAATTGCTCCTCGAGTCCACACTGACCAGAGTTACACTTCCTTGTGGGGCACGTGCTGGGATTTCTGGAGGATCCTTCAGGTTGTCCCCTCCAGCTTCTCCTCCGGGTGAGACCCATCTCTGGCTCTCCGTCCTCCACATCATTCCCCTCGCCTAGCTCCAGACACCAAAATTTGATCCACTTCCAAATTTCTTGCCCCTAAGTCCCTTTTTTGAAGAATATCTCTTTGAAGAATTGATGACTGCTGCTGCTAAGTCGCTTCAGTCGTGTCCGACTCGGTGCAGCCCCATAACGGCAGCTCACCAGGCTCCGCCGTCCCTGGGATTCTCCAGGCAAGAACACTGGAGTGGGTTACCATTTCCTTCTCCAATGCATGAAAGTGAAAAGTGAAAGTGAAGTCACTCAGTCGTGTCCGACTCTTAGCGACCCCATGGACTGCAGCCCACCAGGCTCCTCCGCCCATGGGGTTCTCCAGGCAAGAGTACTGGAGTGGGGTGCCATTGCCTTCTCCGATTGATGACTATGGGGGAGGATATAATACAACCCCTTCACAGGAAGCTCTAGGAGAAGGTTCTAGCCCAGTTGTTAGTGGTTCTCTTTAAAATGCGGCATTTATCGCCTCCTATCTTCAGAATCACTGATTCTGGGGCAATGGAGAAAAATAATCTCCATTCTTTACAGAAGTATAAATATGGCTCATGTATCTGACCTTAGAAAACCTGGCTTGCAGACCCAACTCAACTGCCAACTTGCTGTGTGACCTTGGTCTATCACTTAACTTCTCTGGTCCTTAGAGATGTTTGGTAAGCACTTACCAACTGGTCCAGTAGGTTTCCCAAATGAGTATTACAGACTCCCGGGGCTCCCAAGAAGTGAGCAGTACTTGAGAAGCACCACAGATATTGACATGAACCTGACCAAAGAGTTAGCTTGGCCAGGGAATCAGTTCTTCACTCTATTTCTTACATTAGAGTTCTAGGTTAAAAAAAAGAAAGAGTGCTGCTGCAAAAAAAAAAAAATTTTTTTTTTTTTTGGCAAGCTGTTCATCAGTCCGGCATTCGCATGCAACTGCCACTGAAAAGACCAACCTCTGAGGAATCTTTGATGGGAGATGCGCTGTCAGGGCCATTTAACAAACCCCTAATTCTCTCCCGAAGAACCAGACGAGAAAACGGTTCTCAGATTGCGAACAAAGAGAGGAACCTTTTGAAATGTCATGTCCAGGAGAGAATCACTCCCTGCTTTGCTCTGCAGTGTGTGTGTGTGTGTGTGTGTGTGTGTGTGTGTGTGTGTGTGTGTGTGTGTGCATGCACACGCGCAAGTGCGTGGACCTCCCCGTCAGTCTGCCTATTGTTGTGAGCAGGATTAAATTTAAAACTGCTCAGACGTCTGAGGCAGGGTAATCAATCACTTCATCACTGCCACTGCAGATAAAGAGAGCGGTGAGACAGGAGGAAAGACGCAGGAGCTCGTCAGAGAGGGCGATAAACTCACTGCTGTGAGTCAGTTCAGAGCGTCAAGCCCCATGCCCTTCCCGTGGTGCCCGTGGGCCTGTGGGAGAAGGGACTGGAGAGGGAGGGGAGACCCCAACAACAATTGAAACTTAAACCCGAAGAAACCCAGAGCTGTCATCAAACATCTGGGAAAGGCTGGCAGGGAGAGGTGCTCCGGAAGATTTGGGGTTAAAAGAAGACCTCATTCTGCACAGAGAGGACCCCAAAGAAGTCTCTTTGCATCTAACTCCTCAGCCAACCAACCAACCACCTGGCAAGCCCCGGGATGTCCCCTTATCACTGGGGTGGCAGGGCCCCAGGAGCTGGGAGGCCCCTGCTGTCACTGGGGCAAGGCCACACCTCTGTCCTCCCAGAGGGCCCCCAGGGCAGGGGAGCTGCAGTCTATCAGCCCTTGAGTGGCATCCGTGGAGTCCCGTGTTTCCCTGTCCCGTGTCCTCTGCGTAAATGCAATTTCCCCAAATGTCAGGAGGAGAGCATTACAGATAACACATTGTGTGTGTCTTTGACCTGGTAAGTGCTGAAATCACAGATCTCATTATTCTGACATGATAGAATTTTCTCTTTCTCTCTCCCTGTGCAGGCTGACTGCTGTTGTTTTCTAGACTGCAGGCTTCAATCCCAAACGCGCAAAGCCACCAGAGGAAAACAGGCCTCACCTCACCTCTTTCCTACCTTGAACTGAATGCCAGGTCTCCTTGTGTGAAAAGAATTTGATCTTAAGGGCAGCTCAACAGAGGACATTAAGGAACAAATATTGTTGGTCAGAGCTTTACTGGGAGGCTGAAGAGTGAATAGTATTGACCTTGAAAGCAGAGTCACCCTGTATGACTCTGGACACCCCACCCACAGTCTGAGGGGTAGGGTCAAGGCCATAGCCCTGAACTCTCAGGAGCAAGGCTGGAGTTGAATTCCAGTTCCTCTACTTTTTATCTGTGTGCCATGCTCGGATTGTCAATCCTCTTTCTTTTTCATCCACAAAAATAAAGGATGCCATAGGATGGGTATGAGGAATAAAGAGAGGCCGGCTCCCTATAAGGTGTCTGGCAAACAATTGGTGCTGAAAAAATATTTCGTACTGTCAAAGCTGGCCACAAGGAGGGATGTAGTCAGTGTCTCATCATTCAATCAGCAAACAAAGAATCATTGACCGAGTGCCCTAATCTGGAAGCCAAGAGACACAGGCTCACTAAATACTTGTTAAATGAATGAACTGCTTCTCATCCATTGCTAGGTGACTTTGGACCAGTCTCCCAATCTCTCTTACTCTCTCACAGCCTTTAAAATGAAGGGCTGGGTGGGATCACGTTGAGACAGCCTTCCAGTTTTGACACTGCATTAGTTGAGTGGACTGTGTGGGGACATAAAGGATTCCGACAGAGTTTTAGCTCTCCCAAGCCTGAACATCTAGTTAATAAGATGATCAGATGGGTCTGCACGAAGGCAGCTGATAACTGAGGCAGTGCGTGAGGAATGCAGGTAAGGGGTGCTACAGGTGCTGGGAAGAGAAAGGAGGGTTGGTGGTCAGAGGAAGTGAGGCCAGGCCTGTACCTTGGAGGAAAGATGAGCTCTTCTGGGCAAGGTGTGTTCAAGGGCACTGTGCAAGCTGGAATGCATACATTCCTTGGAATTTCAGTTAAATTCAAATCAAGGCAGGAGATGTCAAACCCTAGAATGTGACGGCCAGCTGTTGAAAAGAAAACCGCGTACCAAGCTTCCCCCACCTGGCCTGGGCATCCTCACACGGCCCCCTCAAGTCGAGCATCTTACCAGGACGGCACCTGCAATGCTGGCAGGATCCTGCATCTGCCAACCTCCTTTCCTGCATCCGCATCACCTCCCTACAGAGTCTTTCCGGAAGGTCCCTCCCCGTGTCTGTGCCTTTCTCTCCCAGTGGCCCCTCCAGGCGTCAGGATAGCGCAGGAGGCAGCCAGCAGCACTGGGCAGTCTTTCCTCGCCACTTTTACCTCTGCTTGGATTACAAACACCCTACCTTCCCCATCCAGCTAGTCCTATCTTCTCCTTTCTGCCATAGAGACAAACCAAGAAAAATATGGACATTGAGTCTTTCTGATGATAAAAATTAGGCTGTTAGCATTCGTTGTAAACTTTGGAAAACACAGACAAGTGTAAAGAGGTTAATAATAGCCAGTGTTAAATACAGATGGCAGATAGATATTCAAAGCTGGATATATGGTTTCACATCTTGTTTGTTTGTTTTCGCTTAAGATCCCATGGTGAGAATTTCCCCCATGACCTTATTTGAAAGCATGGTTGTTAGTGACTGCATAATATTTCATTGAATGAATTTAGCCATAAGTTATCTAACTGTTCCCCTATTGTTGGACACTAAGGTTATTTCTGGTTTGGGGCTATTATCAATAATGTTGATTTCCTGGTGGCTCAGATGTTAAAGAGACTGCCTGCAATGCAGGAGACCCAGGTTTGATCCCTGGATCAGAAAGATCCCCTGGAGAAGGGAATGGCAATCCACTCCAGTATTCTTGCCTGGAAAAATCCCATGGACTGAGGAGCCTGGTGGGCCACAGTCTATGGGATCGCAAAGAGTAAGACATGACTGAGTGACTAACAGACACACATGAATAACACTGCAGAGAACATCCTGCATGTTAATCTTGTCCTAGAATTATTTTCTAAGGTTAAATTCCTATATATGGAGTTTATTGGCCAAAGTGTATGTGTGACTTAAGGGTGTTGATACGCATTGCATTTCTCTCTTTCTGAATGCTCTGTAGTTCCTGGATGAGCTAATATGTACATTGCCAATTATCATAGCCTCTGAGCACCTCTAAGACAAGAACCAATTACCCTCCAGGGCACCTTGAATAAAGGTCAACAGATGAGTGTTGAGTGGACAAATTAGGACCACCAAAATCTCAGAGAGTCTTCTTCCCACCAGAGGAGTACTCCACAGGGCTCACTTTGATATCCATTCCAGGAAGTTGAGCTGCTCAAGTACCAAAAAGTCCTCATTATCACTTGGTCTTGCCTACAAAGTGATCCCGCACCATAACTTTTAGGTCCTGGTGATTTCATCTCAGGCTAGAGAAAAGCTTTCTGACAGTCCAAGTTCCCCTCAAACAAATAAATGGGCTTCCCTGAAAGGTGACAAGCAAAGAGCATGTGACAGGGATGCTGTTAAAAGGATCCAACATGAGATGAAATTTAAGGAGCATCCAGTCCTGAGATCCAGGGGTTCCTTTTGCTGCTGTCAGTCCTCCTCCCTCTGAGGAGCTTTCGTCTACACCAAGGGCTCTGGATGGATGCTGTCGACTGGATGACAGAGTCCCTAAGCAGCTCAACACATGACAGAAGTGGGTTGAGGGCTAAATCAGTGGCGTTTGCAAACTGAAGGTGCCTATTAAATCTCCCTTCACAGTATCAGTTACACGATGGCCGCGTAAATCTTTTACAACAGCTCGAGTATTTCACTTCAGCTGCAACTCTGCTGCTGGAGTGAGTGATGTGACCCCCTGCCATGTTAAATCTTCCCCCCAACAGGAAGCCTCAGTCCACAGAGGACCAGAGGGCATGGTGTGGAGGGCAGACAGCAGACCTTTCCCAGCTGCAGGGGTCCCCCAGGTGGGTCAACAACACGGTTTGAGGATCCACAGCATAGTTGCCTGAGCCCAGACTAACTAAAGCCAAACGAGGGGATATTACCAATTCATTTTTTAAAATCATTGACTGATATAGGAGAAATTCAGTATAACTGCTGGAAGTATCAGTAACCATAGGCTAGTTAATGACTCGCTTGTCTCAAAATTCCTGGGAGCCTGCTCCAAGTCAGGAGTCCATAGTACGCAGCACGTTACTCTCAGGTAAGTGGGTATTTGGCATATGTATTGGGGTTCCTCTTCTAAAAAGCTTGCTCTCTTAATTTTTTCTAAAAAAAAAAACCCAAAAACCGTCAGTTTATTTAAACTCAGGTTTATTTGCACTGTCTGCAATCTACAAGCAAAGATGGACTTGGAAGCTCTCCTCTCTGATTTGTCATAGCTCTGAACGGAGGTCAGAGTTAATTCTCTAAGTCCGTGAAGGAAGTGAGCTGTGAGGTTTCCCCACAGTTTCTAGACATGGCAGGGAGGACGAGAACAATATCCTCTGTCTCTCCAGCCCGCTAGATGTTTATCTAGAAAGAGGGGCAGAGAAGGACGCTATTAAAGTGGTACCCTTATCCCCAGCAAGCAGAGAGATGATCAAAAGCACAAAGATGCTGGCACCATCTTTAATCCCAAGAGCTGGCAGAGCAATGGTTCAGGGGGAGAGCTTTGGGGGCAGAACTTTGCTTGTGTAAATTCATAACAACCTCAGTCATTCACCCCCAGGAAAGGTGAGGACAAAATGCATCTCAAGCTTGGACCATTTCCGGTGATTCCGAAGGCTCTTCTGTTTCAACATCTCATTCCTTGGTCTCACTCCCCACTTACACCATAGAGATGAGTGATGTCTTCTGGACAGCAGTTTCACTGCCATTTCCTCAAAGTCCAAGCCCCCGGGGACTCCCCACCTTCCTGCCAAAGCGCTCAGATCCACACCAGGACCTTCCCAGAGTAAGATTCTTTTCCCCATCGTTCCCACCTTTCATTCCACCCCAGCCCACCCCTACGCAAGCACCCAGCGCACGCTCATTAATGAGTGCATTTAATCACGTTTATGAAGTCTCTTTATTATCAATAACCCTAATCACTCTTAATTGCTACATCATTAGTTCGGCCACGCTGAACTGCAGCAGTTAGGCGGAGCAGTAAGTGACAGTGCCAGAAAAATGACTCGCTGCCTGAAAGACTGGGAGGAAGGGATCTGACAGGAGACGAAGGGAAGGGAGGAGAGAGGAGAGAGGGGAGCGAGCAGCCTGCTGCTGGGCACACGGAGTGGGGGGAAGACGCCGTTAAGAGGTTCGGCCAGGTGTAAAGATGCCGGTGAGCCAATTTTGCATATTTCTAAACTTTGGAGAGCTCGATATCAGCAGCGTGAGGGAGCTTTCTGCTTGACGAAAGTTGCTGTTATGTTAATATCTAGCACCTGCCACCCTTGGGGATCTCCGAGCCCTCCGCAAGCCCCGTTGTGTTCCGAGCCAAATGCTGGGAGGACGCGCCGTGAAGGATGTACCCTGTCATCCGGAAAGCAGCGAGGGGTGGCCCGCCGCAGGTCTTCGTTGAGACATTCACTCTCCTGCCTTTACCTGTTTCTTGAAGTTTCTGCACAGCCAAGGGGACCACGGTGGTGCCTCAGGTCGGAAAGAGGTGGCCGGAGGCATGTTCCTCACGTTGCATTAGCCTCCCCGGGGAGCCCAGAAACTGAAGCCCTGTCCACAGGCGACCTTCACTCTCTGTGCTGTCTTCGATAGCTAATGTTTTCTCAGCCTCATTTCCCATCCCATAAAGCGGATCGAATGATACCCATGGCCAGCCAAGTTCAGATGGATGCTTGGAGTAAATGAGCTTACATTGCGGGAAGGGCTGTGAGAAACACTTGGGGTATTGCAGTGCGGGGGAACTACAGGAATTCTAGCTCTCTGCTGGCGGAAATCTCCGTTTTATGGGCCTCTCCATCCTTGTAGTTGTCCCTCTGCTGCTTGCTTCAGACTTGCCAGGTATGAAAATCTCCATAATTAGATTTCACCGTGCAGGAAGTTTGAATCCTGGAGACACAAAACTCTTCTGCCCTCCGATCTCTAGAATTTTCTTTTGCACTCCATCCCTTGCCAGAATGCAAAACCAGCCTTTCTACCTCTTAAGTGCTCATTGTTCGTGTTCACTGATTACCTCTAACCACTTAAGTGTTCGTTGGAAAGATGTTTATCAATATGCGCTGTGTGGGGACTGGCCTGGTAGCCCAATGGTAAAGAATCTGGCTTGCAATGCTGGGGACCTTGATTTGATCCCTGGTCCGGGAACTAAAATCCCACATGCTTCAGAGCAAGTAAGCCCACTGGCCACAATTACTGAGCCCACAGGATGCAACTAGAGAGACCATGTGCCCCACTGGAAGATCCCACATGATGTAATGAAGGTCCCACATGCCACAACATGCCATAAGACCCACTGCAGCCAATTATATGGATAAATAAATATTTTAAAACACATACTGTGTAACAAGCACTGGGGACCCAGTGGAAGATCAACAGGAAAGGTGTTTTGAAGGAGCTCACGGTTTAGCCATGAACCTGAGTCACTCTGCTCTAACTGAGTCCCAACCCTGTGCACCATTTGAGTGCTACACACTCCATAGAGTGATGTTCTCTGCACTAAACAGACCAGTAGCGTCTCACTCTTTTCCCCATCACAGGGACCCCACCAAAGCCTCTCAGGGAGCAAACCTTTCCTGGGAAATCCCAGGTGCTCACAGGCTCAGCTCTGCTCCAGATGAGAATGATCTAGAAGCTTCCGTCTCAGCAAGAGGGGTCTGGAGATCTTGAACCATGGGCTCACCAAGCTGCTTCCCCCACCCCATCCCCCGCTTAACCCTTACATGTCCTCCCATCCACATGGCTGTGCCTCTTTCATGGATGCTAATTCACACACTGTCTGGCCACTGCTCACCCACCCTCCAAATGGCTGACTCTGTGCTTTATTCCAGCTCCTGGCAGGGCCTCTGCTCCAGGCCTGACAGCCCACCCATAGCATGAGTTTCTTCCCTTCAAGTGGGCCTCTAAGCCCTGACTTAGGATATCACATATCTGACCTCCCATATCACAAACTTACCCCCCCCAAAAAAAGATCTTTTACAGAACGCATGGGACAGACTTCCCTGGTGGTCCCATGGTTGAGAATATGCCTTGCAATGCAGGGGACACGGGTTCGATCCCTGTTCAGGAAACTAAGATCCCACATGCCAGAGGGCCCCTAAGCCCGCTCACCACAATTAGAGAGTCTGTGCGCCGCAGTGAAAGACCCTGCATAAGGCAACGAATATCCCGAGTGCAGCAAATGAGACCTGACACAGCCAAATAAATAAATAAACATTAAAAATGAAAAGAAGGGTGCATCGGTGTTTTTGTTGCCCGGGACCCAGCCTCAGTGCTGGCAGATAAACCACCTAAATGTTCATGCCCTTGGCTGATGCTGTTCAGGCCCCAGGTGAGTTTTTGTTCATCTCTCATTCTCCATCTGTGTCCAAATGCCCCAGAGATCTGTGGGTTGTGCCACCGCTGATGTCAGGGACTGACAGTTCTGTAGGTCGTAGAGATGATCAGAGAGTCAGAAGGCTTGTGCTGGGAGTGAGATTTAACCAACTCCAGTCTTTCTCTCAAAGAGCATAAATGTGCCACACGCTTACCTCATCAGTATTGTTTCCCAGGAAACGTAAGTGTTCACTTTCTTGCTTCTTTTCATGTTCTAACTCTTCATGGTATTTACCAGACCTGCGTGTAGCATTTGAGAAACAGTTTGCGGTATTAAGCAATTTATATTACTTTACATTTGTGGTGTGCAGGCATGCTAAGTCGCTTCAGTCATGTCCCACTCTTTTTGACGGTATCCCACCAGGCTCCACTGTCCATGGGATTCTCCAGGCAAGAATACTGGAGTGGGCTGCTCTGACCTCCTCTAGGAGAACTTTTGGACCCAGGAATCAAACCCACATCTCTTATAATAGCCTTCTGCATTGGCAGCTGGGTTCTTTACCACTAATGCCACCTGAGCAGCCTTACATTTATAGATCTTTATCTGAATTTAAGGGCTTCTCTGGTGGCTCAGACAGTAGAGAATCTTCCTGTAATGCAAGAAATGTGAGTTAAATCCCTGGGTCAGGAAGATCCCTTGGAGAAGGGAATGCCTGTTGGGCTACATACAGTCCACGAGGTGGCAAAGAGTTGGACATGACTGAGCAGCTAAGCACACACATACACATCTAAATTTAAAAGGGTAAAGCATGTTACCAGCCTTCCCATTTCTGAATTGATCCAACATTGTTTTAAAAGACAGTGAAAATTAAGGTGTACGTTATAGCCATATATATGATAAAAGTGATGTACTCTCTAATATTTTCTGATTTATCATATGTTACCCATTTTGATGTTTGAACAGGATAGGTAAAATTTTATGTTCATTTCTAAATCTGTGTGTTTTTTTTCCAAAATTTGTTGTTGTTGTTGTTGCTGCTGTTGTTGCTGTTGTGCCATTTTTAAGATCTTTATTGCATTTATTACAATATTCCTTCTGCTCCACGTTTTGGTCTTTTGGCTGTGAGGGATGTGGGATCCTAGCCGCCTAACCAGGGACTAAACCTTCAACTCCCGCATTGGAAGGCAAAGTCTTGACCACTGGACCACCAGGGAAGTCCCTGTCTATATCATTTTAAGACTGAGATTAATGATTCCAGTTGCTATTGCCTCAGCCAAGAAAATTTTCTCCAGATTAAAATTAATAAAAGACTACATAAAAACTACAATGACTTGAGAAAGTTTGTCTGTTTGGGTGTTGTCCATACAACACAGCTATGTGGATCACAACAAACTGGGAATCCTTAAAGAGATGGGAATACCAGACCGCCTTACCTGTCTCCTGAGAAATCTGTATGCAGGTTAACAGGCAGCAGTGAGAACCAGACATGGAACAACTGACTGGTTCAAAATCGGGAAAAGAGTATGACAAGGCTCCATATTGTCACCCTACTTATTTAACTTATATGCAGCGTACATCATGTGAAATGCCGGGCTGGACGAATCACAAATTGGAATCAAGATTGCTGGGAGAAATATCAACAACCTCAGATATGCAGATAATACCATTCTAATGGCAGAAAGCAAAGAAGAACTAAAGAGCCTCTTGATGAAAGTGAAAGAGGAGAGTGAAAACCTGGCTTAAAACTCAACATTCAGAAAACTAAGACGATGGCATCTGGTCCCATCACTTTATGGCAAATAGATGGGGGAAAAGTGGAAGATTTTCTCTTCTCGGGCTCCAAAATCACTGTGGATGGTGACTGCTGTCAAGAAAGTAAAAGACACTTGCTCTTTGGAAGGAAAGCTATGACAAGCCTGGACAGCATATTAAAAGCAGAGACATCACTTTGCCGAAAAAGGTCAATACAGTCAAAGCTGTGGTTTTTCCAGTAGTCATGTACAATGTGAAAGTTGGACCATAAAGAAGACTGAATACCAAAAACCTGATGCTTTTGAACTGTGGTGCTGGAGAAGACTCTTGAGAGTCTCTTGGACTGCAAGGAGATCCAACCAGTCAATCCTAAAAGAAATCAACCCAGAATATTCTTTGGAAGGACTAATACTGAAGCTGAAGCTCCAATACTTCGGCCACCTGATGTGAAGAACTGACTCACTTGAAAAGACCCTGATTCTGGGAAAGATTGAAGGTGGGAGGAGAAGAGGATGACAGAAGATGAGATGGATGACAGAGCATCACAGATTCAAAGGACATGATTTTGAGCCAAATCCAGGAGATAGTCAGTTCAGTTCAGTCGCTCAGTCGTGTCCAACTCTCTGCGACCCCATAAATCGCAGCACGCCAGGCCTCCCTGTCCATCACCATCTCCCGGAGTTCACTCAGACTCATGTCCATCAAGTCCGTGATGATAGTAACAGACAGGAAAGCCTGGCGTGCTGCAGTCCATGGGATCAGAAAGAGGTGACACGACTTAGTGACTGAACAATAATACAACACAAAGTGTGTGACAATCTCAATTATAATGATATGATTAGTGATTTCACTGAAATATGGAAAACAAAAATAGATTTCTGGAGTAAACATACAGCTATCATGAAGAAATGTCTGTTCTTTAAAAAAAGCACTTAGAAACCACGGGCCGGGCCCCTCAGCAGAGCACAGAAACACGCATGATAACCATTAAATTCAGTCACCTTTGCTTTTTGCCAAACTATAGCTGAATAAAATTGCCGTTTTACCAATGTTTGAAGTTATGTGTATCAAGGTAGAAGGATATAATATTTTTAACTGTTCACTTGTTTCATTTGTGTCTTTTTTGTATCGAGCTATGTCACCTTCTATTTAGACTCATGCCCTCAGCCCTGAACATGTTAAATTCAGGCTGGCTCCTCCTTGATGTAATTCATCACGGTTTGAATCAGTTGTAGGTATTTTTTAAATTCCTAACTGGTAATTTAATTTCTTTGCTATTATTGTAAGTAATGTATCAGTTGACATTGCATTCGAATCCTCTCAAACTTGTGAGATTATGTCCATAGAATAAATACATAGATGTGTAATTTCTAGGTCAAAGGGAATGCCTATTTACAATTTAATACACATGGATAATCTGTCTTTCCAGATGGTTGCATCAAGCAGGGTATACCCTCGCCAACTGCATATGTTTCTGTACACGTTCAGAACATAGATGTCCCCATTGTTTCTAAGAGGTGAAAAGTAGGAGCTCACAGATTTAATATGAATCTCTTTTCATTAGTGAAAGATCTTACACTCACTGAAAACTCATATTTCTTTTTCTGTAAATCATCAATTAGCATCACTTTGTTGCTATTTACCTTTTCCTTATTGATGTGTAGGGGTTCTTTATATATTGTGATTGCTAGATCTTTACCTAGCACACAGAATGTATTTTTCCAGTTTGTTGACTATCTGTTAACTGTGTTAATGATGTCTTTCAATGTGGAAACACATACAATTATTGTGTAATCAAATCTGTCAATGTTTTAAAGGTTTCCAGCCTTAATGTAATTTAAAAAAAAATTTATTGAAGGATAATTGCTTTACAGAATTTTGCTGTTTTCTGTCAAACCTCAACATGAATCAGCCATAGGTATACATATATCCCTCCCTCTTGAGCCTCCCTCCCGTCTCTCTCCCCATCCCACCCCCTAGGTTGATACAGAGCCCCTGTTTGAGTTTCCTGAGACATACAGCAAATTCCCATTGGCTATCTATTTTACATACAGTAATGTAAGTTTCCATGTTACTCTCTCCATACATCTCACCTCTCCTCCCCTCAACCTTATTTCCTATATTTTATAAGAGCATTTAAATACAAATCCTTCTGGAATTAACTTTGATCAGTTAATGACTTTATCAATTTTTGTGCCAATACAATATCATTTAACTAGTATAACTTCATAGTATATTTGATAGCAAAGCAAACCCAGTCATTATTCTTCTCTTTTCCAAAATTTCTGAATTATTTTTCTGTATTCACTCTTCAAGATGAACTTAAGAATCAATTTGTAAACTTCAAAAAGAACCCACTGAGATTGTAAGTGGCATTTCATAAATTAATATGTTAATCTGGGATGAAAGGCTTATTTATAAGAATGAATATTTCCAGCAAGAATATGGTATATTTCTCATTTTTAAGTTATTTTCTTAGTTCATTCAATAGCATTTGATAATGTTTTTATGCAGTTCTCCCCACATTTTGAGCTTTTGCTAATTTCCAGCAACTAGTTACATTTACAGATAGAGTTTTTGATTATTCTAAATGCATAAGAAAACTGTTGATCTTTGTCTTATACAGCCAGTTTATTGAACTATCATTTAGTATATTCTCTTTTGATTAACTTAGATTTTCTAGATTTACAATAATACTGAAATCAATAATGAAATTTTTTGGCTCATATTAATATTTTTGATGTTTATTTCCTATTTACTATTCTTACAGTATTTCTTCAGCTAAACCTCAACAATGACAACAATATTGGAGAGACTTTATTTAGCCAATGGAGTTCTCTTATTGTTCACTCTGATGATTAGTATTTATTTGTGATATTGTTTGTGTTAAGAAATTTTCTTCTATCTTTAATATACTAAAGCTTTCTAACTGTTTTCAGTTCTGGATATTTAAGTTTGTAACATTAAGTTTTAGACCCTGACAAGATGGTCATATCTGTTTTTCTCTTCTAACCTATTTAGACAGTAAGATATATCACATTAAGAAATTAATAAATCTTCTAATGGTGAAACAAGCTTCCATAATTATTCTTGGAATAAGGCCTCATTGGATATGGCTTATTTTCCCTTTACTATATTGATGTATTTGATTTGTTAATATTTTTCTCAGGATTTTTGTATGTCTAGTCAAGTGAAATTAGTCTCTTTTTTCCCGTCAAGATACTTTGTCAAGTTTCATTATGAGTCAGAAAAATGAGGTTGAAGACAGTCCATATTTGTTGTGCTCTGGAGAAATGTGTGTGATCTGAGTATTATCTTTTTGCCACAGTCACTAAGGAATTGCCCACAAAACTATCCAGATCTGGTGCCTTTTTGGTAAGCCTCAAGGAGAAGGGGCGATTTGTTGTCTTACTTTTTGCGTATTCTTGAGTCAGTTTTGGATATTTCCAGATTCCCAGGGTGAGGAAAACCATTCCATCTAGATTTTCAGATTTACTGGAATCGTGCTGCATGTAATATTTCCTGAACATTTTTAATCTGCATTTTGAAAACATTTGTGCTTATGCATTGTGGTAGGCTGAATAGAATCCCCTCACAAAGGATCCATGTCCTAAACCCCAGAAACTATATATGTCCACCTATAAAGCAAAAAGGACTTATAGATGCGACTAAGTTAAGGATCTTGAAATGGGGAGCATATCATGGATTAACCAAGTGACTCCTACATGTGATCACGAAAGTCCTTGTGAAAAGGGGAGTTTCAGGAAAGCCCCAGAAGGAAGTGGGGGAACGTGACGACAGAAGGAAGAGGTCAGGAGACAAGGAATGCCGGGAGCCTCCAGAATCCAGAAGAGGCAAGGAAACACTCGTCCGTATAGGCGCCAAAAGGAGCCAGCCCTGCCCATGCCGTGACCCTGGCTTAGTGAAACTGACTCAGAACTGCAAGATAATAGACTGGGGAGTTGTTCTGTTCTGCTTTGGCCACCAGCCTGGCATGTGGGATCCTAGTTCCCCAACCAAGGATCAAATCCACATCCCCTGCGTTGGAATCCAGAAGTCTTAACCCCTGGTCCACCAGGGCAGTTCCTAGATTTGTGTTGCCACCAAGGTGTGGTATGATAAACTACTCGCAGAAGACTAAAACGGGAAATCTTTTTCTTGTCAGGTTCAATCTTTTTCCTTGGGGTTCAGGCCATGTTTTACATTTATTTTTAATTGGAGGGTAATTCCTTGACAATGTTGTGTTGGTTTCTGCCGTGTAACAGTAAATCATGCTGAAGCTGAAACTCCAGTACTTTGGCCACCTCATGCGAAGAGTTGACTCATTAGAAAAGACTCTGATGCTGGGAGGGATTGGGGGCAGGAGGAGAAGGGGACGACAGAGGATGAGATGGCTGGATGGCATCACTGACTCGATGGATGTGAGTCGGAGTAAACTCCAGGGGTTGGTGATGGACAGGGAGGCCTGGCGTGCTGTGATTCATGGGGTCGCAAAGAGTCGGACACGACTGAGTGACTGAACTGAACTGAACTGAACAGTGAATCAGCTCTAAGTATACATATATCCCCTCCCTCTTGAGTCTCACTCCTACCCAACCCCATCAGAGGATGGGAATGTTTTTGAAGAACTCACTCTTTTTTTCCCTCTCTTTCTCTCTCTAATTCATTCATTTCTGCTTTTATCTTTACCGATTCTTGCTTCTTACCTTCCTTGGTTTTCTTTATTTTTATGTATTTTGCTTCTTGAATTCAATTATAAAATCACCTGCTTTTCCCTTTTTCTTACTGATAAAGTGAATTGAGCACATGAAATGTGCTTTAAAAAGAGACTTGGCCACATCCTATAACTTTTGCAGGGTTTCAGACTTGCAATTATTTAAAATAACCTGTCCTTTCTATTTTGATATCCTTTCTGCCCATCACTTTTTTCTAAAGTTGTTTTAGGTTTGGGAGGGTTTCATCTCAAATATTTAAAGGGTTTGGCAACTATTATTCTATTTGTAAACTCGAATTGTAATGCGTCACGGTCAGAGAATAAGGCTATCAGACTTTCTGCTTCGGGGAAGTTATTACTTTAAAATTTCAGGTTGTGTAGATCTCTTACGGACCTTTTGAGAGAATGGGCATCTTGGTTTTGTGGGGAACATAATTCCATGTATAACTAGGAGATCACACTTCATGAGCACGTGGTCTGTATCCTCTATGTTCTTATTCATATCTGTCTTTATCCCATAGGTGTGAGGGTTTTAGGTGGGAGAGTGACAAGATAAAGGAATACTCTGGGGGTAGGAAGACAAAAGTGGATTAAGTGACAAGTATGAGTGCAGTGTGAACACACCGCAGCCCCCCGCCCCCGGCCCCCGACACACACTCACAGACAAAAGTGAGGGATGCCGGAACCATTCCACGCAGTGGAGACAGAAAGCTCAACCCTCCAATGCTATATGCAGACGAGAAACCCAAGACCAGCCGCAGGATGGAAATAACACACCCAAGTTCACACAGACGGTTGCCAACAGAGGAGGGGACTCAGTCCAAGCCTCCGTGGGCCCCCTGCACCAAGCCATGGTTTTGGAGGCCCCAGGAACGACGACACAATTCTGTATGTTTCCCCTGTCCATTCTGCAGACGCCTAACTCGCTTCATTCTCTGTTTTGTCATTAGTTAGTTCAGTCACTCAGTTGTGTCCAACTCTTTGCAACATTTTGTCATTAACCACCAAACTATTCAAGACAGTGACCATGCCTTCATCTCAAAGAATCTATTGGGCTCCACCTGGTTGAAGCACTAGTGAGCACTGTTCTGAGAACCCAAGACACACACACACAGCAGTTAGCCCAACAGGCACCCACCCAAGGTCAATGTTACCTTCAGACATCACGGGCCCTGCTGAAGCAAATTTGCATCACACCCATGTCAAGACTAAACGCATTTAATACACATGAGGAAACAATTGGTTTTGAGCATTTGGGACATTAATAAATGCCACATTACTTTTTTCAATAAGATGGAAAAGAAACTTGTCTTTCTCTTACTACGCTGTGCCGGGCACTTTCTGCCCAGTTTCATTTTCCTTGCGTCTCCCTGTTGCCCTGACCAGTATAGGGGTTTTTCTGAATGGGAGAGACATCCTGAATTTTTTGTAAGTTTGGGTGTACTTCAGAAATATCACCACACTCCTTACTGTGTTGGAAGCTGGTACCACTGCCCCCACCTTGGGAAGATGTGGCAACATTACCCCACCACCTGCAGCCTCTGGACTGCACTTCTAATAGGTATACTGCCAAGGAGCCTCAAGGAGAGGGTTTACCTTGCTGACACATCTTATTTCCACTCTTGCTGGCATGGAGAAGGCTACTTTGTGGCTGGTGCTCCAGAAAGTGATAAATGACTTTAAAGTGGTTGAGAGCTGCCTCTTGGATCCACCGCTCTCAGCTTGCCTCAGGTATCCAGCCAGGCTGACCCCACTGATGCTGCTGGTGGACCGGCATCCGCTGGCTCAACTCCTGCAGGAGGAAGTGGAGACATCTGGACCTCTTGCCTGTGTCCAGGAGAGTGAGGACAAGTGGGAAAGCATCACTCCCGAAGACGGACAGGACCCTGATGACCAGACTCAGGGAGGCCCAGCAGCAGTCCAGAACAGGGCAGGAGCAGAAACGGATGCCCGGCCCTGGTTTCTCCTCTTTTATTCCCACCTCGCGCCTCTCCCATGGTTCCCTGGAGGAGAAATGACCCCACTGAGAACAGGGCAGCAATAGCAGAAAACAGACCCCAGGTGACTATTTCAAGGGAATTGGAAAAGGTGACATTTTCCATTATGAGCCAGTGTGTCGGCTAATAGTCCCCTTTTCTTAACCACAGGCTCTCCCCCGCCACCCACAGCCCCTGGACTGCACTTTTAATAGGTAGAGCAGAGGAGCCTCAAGGAGGGGGTTTGTCTCTCTGACACATCTTATTTCCACTCTTGTTGGCATGAGGAAGGCTACTTTGTTTATGTCTGATTCCAGCTGGGCCCCAGCGGGGTCCTGCCTGACGAACTGAAATGGCCTGAAAATTGCTCCCAGCTTGGTCAGCCACCCGGCCAAAGCTCTCCTTACACCAACCTTCTCCCACCTCTGCAAGCACACCGTGCTTCTGGTCCCCAAGCATCTTGGAGAGGTCCCAGTGGAGTGTGCTTTGTACAAACAGCAGTCACCAAACCCTTGGACCTGGATAAGAGAAGAAAGGAATCATTGTGTGTAACATTTTCTCCTACAGAAGCTGGTTTCTAGAACATAGAGCTGGTGAAAGTGAAAAAGTTGCTCAGTCGTGTCTGACTCTTTGTGACCCCGTGGCCTATACAGAATACTGGAGCCGGTAGCCTTTGCATTACACAATGATTACACACAGTGATTCTCCATAGGATCTTCCCAACCCAGGGATTGAACTCAGGTCTGCCAAATTGCAGGTGGATTCTTTACCAGGGTAGAGGGGTTGGGGGTGGGGACTGGCTGGTAATATCGTGCAAAGCATGTGTGTTGGAATCGAGAAGCATTTGGGTTTTATTCACTCATGCAAGACTCTTATCCAGTGACTGCCATGTACTAGGTACTCTTCCAGGTGCCGACAATCTGCCAGTGAATAGCAGTCCAAATGCGGCAAAGTCCTGGTCCTGCGGGAGTCACGTTCTACTGGGACCCAGTGGTAAACCAGCAACACTGGGCCAATGACATCACCACTCATCTCAGCGCTTCTTAATTTATCAAACGGGACTAACAACGACAGTTGCCTGATGGTTCCGAGGTGCCCTTTTGTAACGTGCTACACAGATGTTTCTTATCGTCATGAATATTTTCACACCCTAGATCCAAGGAGTGGTACTCTTAAGAGAAGATGAGGGAGGGACTTCCCTGGTGGTCCAGAGGTCTAAGAGTCCACATTCCCAATGCAGGCTGCCCAGGTTCGATCCCTGGTCAGGGAACTAGATCCCACATGCCGCAACTAAGAGTTTGCGTGCCACAGTGAAGATCGAAAATCCCAAGTGCCACAAGTAAGATCCAGTGCAGTCAAATGAATAAATTTTTAAAAATAGATATTTTTTAAATGATGATTTTTATAAAAGAGAGAAGAGCAGAGCAGCTGGAATATGACTGTCCTGACTCTCTGGCTGAGGAAGTTCTGCACGGCCTCTGATTGAAACCTCCCCAGGGTCACCTGGGGGCAGCTTTTCTCTACTGTCCTTGGTTCTCCAGCCCTTTTGTCACCATGCTTGACATGCTGTATAGGTGTTGTTTAGTCACTCAGTTGCGTCTGACATTGCAACACCATGGACTGTATTCTCCAGGCGAGAATACTGGAGGGGGTTGCCATTTTCTTCTCCAGGGGATCTTCCCAACCCAGGGACCGGGCTCTCATCTCCTGTATTGCATGCAGACTCTTTACCCCTGAGCCACCAAGGAAGCCTGTGCAGGTGTGGACATTACAATAGTTTTCTATCTGAACAGTCTTGGGCACATGCACCCTTTTCTCATCCAACTACTGTTCCCTGGGTGCCTAGTATGGTGATGTCACTTCCTAGGTAGCTATGAACTATCAAATTTAGAGGAATAAATTATGAATAAGCAAGAATGGATGTATAAGGAGGCTCTGAGCACTACTGCTGCTCTCTGCATTGCATACTTAACACCAGACCCAAAAAGAGGAAAATGTGTAGTTTTTTTCAATAGATGACATTGTCCTGTAAGACGACTGCCGTTGTCTCAGACCTGCCCATCTCCTTCTGCAAATACGGTCCAAAAGGTGGACAGCCTGTCATCTCCTGACGTGTGTCCACTGTTCATTGTAAAATGTTGCCACACCAGGGCAGGTAGATCATCTCTCACGACCTGTATGCCTGATGGCTTTAATCAGACCATCTTCCAGGCTGACCTCCTAGAACCAAAAGTTAGCAGAGCCCCGGTTTAAGTCACAGGGATGGTGCCCTGCTGAGCAGGATGAATGCCGGGTCTCTTCCCATTTTCTGGGTGTTTGCCCCAGGCCTTAGTTCCCCAAAAGTCCTAGGATACAATTTTCATCATCGCCTCTCTAGCAAGGACTATGAAATCAGAACCACCCAGTTCTGAATTCAAGCCTTGTCATCCACTAGCTGTCACCAAGCAAATCTTCCTCCCTGAGTCTCACTCAGCTTCTGTGTTTATAAACTGGAGCTGATGATATTTTGATGTTTATTAGGAATATTACAAATATTTGTTAAGATTATTAACTGTTCAATTCATAAATTAAACAATGTGTGCCATAATATGTCAGTTTTTAAAAAGCAAATCCTCCTTTTTACCTAAAAAAGAAAAGGATATTTTAGGATTCTTAGAATAATACTGCTTATTAAAATTTCATTGCTAAGTTTTTGTTTGTTCATTTGTTTTGAAGTATAGTTGATTTACAATGTCGTATTAGTTTCAAGTGTACAGCAAAGTGATTCAGTTATATATATATATATTCTTTAACAGATTCTTTTATAGGCTATCACAAGATATTGAGTAGCATTCCCTGTGCCACACAGTACATCCTTGCTGGTGATCTATTTTATATACAGTAGTGTGAGTAACAGTTGCTCAGTCATGTCCGACTCTTGCAACCCCATGGACTATAGCCCTCCAGGCTTCTCTGTCCATGGAATTCTCCAGGCAAGAAGACTGGAGTGGGTGGCCCTTTCCTTCTCCAGTATGTAGCAGTGTGTCTATGCTAATCCCAAACTCCTAGTTTATCCCTTTCTCACCTTCCCGTTTGGCAACCATAAGATCGTCTACGTTTGTGAGTCTATTTCTGTTTTATACATAAGCTCATTCGTATCACTTTTTAGATTACGTATGTAAGCAGTATCCTATATTTGTTGGGAATACTATGAATATCAAGGAGACAGTTCATGTGAAGTACTGAGCCTCACGCCCAGCAGGTGCTCAATAAATGGCAATGGTGACATTAACTGAGGGTTACCCTATGCCAGGCCCTGGTCTCTGGGCTCTGCACGTGTTCACTCAGCTAACCCTCCTGACACCTCTCTGAGTAGATCATTTAAATGAGTAAAAATGTAAAATAATAAATTCAAAAATAGAGGCAGACCTCATTTTCTGTGCTTCATAGGTGTTCTAGTTTTTACAACCTGCCGGTTTGTGGCAACCCCACCAGGAGAAAATCTATCCATACCGTTTTTCCAACTGCCTCTGCCTACTTCATATCTTTGTGTCACATCTGGGTAATTCTCAAAATATTTCACTTTTTTGTTGTTATTATATGTGTCCTGATGGTCTGTGACCCGTGACCTTTGATGTTGCTACTATGATTCGCTGAAGGCTCAGAGGATGGGGAGCACTTTTTAGCAATAAAATATTTTTAAATTAAAGTATGTGCATTGTTTTTTAAGACATAATGCTATTGAGACAAGAGACTACAGTGTAAGGAAAATGTAAGTTTTATTGCACTGGGAAACTAAAAAAGAAAAAAAAATTTGTGTGGCTCACTTCATTGTGACATTAGCATTATTACCATGGCCTAGAATCAAACCCGCAGCATCTTTAGGGTGTGCTTGTAATAAGTATAATACAAATAAAATATCATCATATACGGATAGATAAAAAGAGAAAACCAAAGCATAAAGATGCTACATAACCTACCCAGGCCTTCAGCTGGTAAGGCCTGGGTCAGGCTTCGGCCTCCATCCCCCGGACGACACACTGCCCTCTCTGGCTCCTGCTGTTGCTCTTACTGACTCATTAGCCAAGTCCCTCAAAGTGCCTAATTCTACCTTCCACCCCGGTTGCCACGGGCTGAACATCCGCCTGCTTGCCTTCCCTGGATGGCAGGCAGGGCACGTAAGTGCTGGTGTGAAGCCTGGACCTGTGCTTGGCACAGGGCACCTTCAGCGAAGAATCGACCTACCCATGCTGAGAAGGACCAGAGCCCAGGGGCCAAGATGAAGGGAGCCAGTCCCGCCGCCCGGAGGGAAGACTGGAGAAGGAAACTCGGGCATTCTGGGGCCTGCAAGGCCTCCAGGTCTGAGAGAGGCCAGCGAAGCCAAACCGGGACTCGGAAAGCCCAGACTTTGATTGACATTCACTTTCAAAGAGGCCAGTGATCCAGAGGAGAATTGTTGCTTAGCTCAGATGGTAAAGACTCTGCCTGCCAAGCAGGAGACCTGGGTTCACCCCCTGGGTCAGGAAGATCCCCTGGAGAAGGGAATGGCAACCCACTCCAGTACTCTTGCCAGGAGAATCCCATGGATGGAGAAGCCTAGCAGGCTATAGTCCATGGGGTCGCAAAGAGTCAGACACGACTGAGCAGCTAACAGTTTCACTCACTGGGTAACAAACAATCTCAGCTTGACTGAGGCACAGAGAGGCAGAGAGAACCAGAGAGAGACCGCCAGCTGCTCTTTCGCTGCAGAGGGGCTTCCTGTGACGCCCTGGCCGGCTCCTAGTCCGTTCTGCTCTGTATCTGTATCCTTCATCTGTCCCATCTCCTTGATAGGTGCCAGCTCTGCAGAGGCTGAAGCCCGGTCCTGCTTCCCTGGGGCATCTCGGGGTGCCTGCCCTTGGTGAACACTGCTCATGGACCTTTTGATTTGCCCCAAGCATAGAGCTGGGCATAGAATCTCCAACAGCATCAAGAACAAAGGGTCAAGGAAAGAATTCACACTTCCAGAAAGAGTGTTGCATACACGCCTGGGGTGGGAGACGGACATAGTGCACCCCTTCTCTGCCCTGTCTTACGCCATGGGCTCACCCAAAATGTGACATTCAAGGTCGTGTCTAAGCCGCTCAGCCCACCACGAGAGGTTGCTTCTCCCTGTTCTCCACTCTGCCCTGGAGGAAACATCTCCCAGGCCTCCTGGGAGCTCAGATCTGACCCAAAAGGGACCCCTCCGCCAGAGAAACCATAAGCCCAACTCGTCAGCTGAGTGCATCTGTGGCTGTTGCTTAAGAGCCTTCCCGCGTGCAATAACCTCTCATTATATTTTAATGTTGTTGTAACTTTATGGCTTAATCAGTATTTGCAATTTGTTAGTAGCCTGGGCGGCCATAAACTTGTTTTCCAGGTACTGAAACATCCCATCAAGGTTTGTAAAGCAGTGGTTCTTAGTTTATCACGCCCATAAAATGCCCTGGCAATTTGACAGATATAATAACTTTTTTTATCAAGTGTCTAATTTGAGAGGAAATTAAGCCATACGTTACCTGCAGCTCGCACTGGGGTTGGGAGCTCTTCAGCCTCCAGACCTCTCAGGGCCGCCCTTCTCCTCACCCCATCTGTCCTCTTCGGCCGAGGGCTAGAGTTCAGGCTTGCCTCTGCTCCAGAGCCTGTTGTTGCCCCCAGATGCTGGGGGCAGGCTTCCAGGTGGCTGCGGTGTGTGTGGTGTGGGCAACCTTGATGAGACACTGCTCTCACACCAACGGTCCAGCAACAGCTGAGAAATTAGTCATCAGAAAGAGAGAAAAAGCCCTGCTAATCTCTCCCCTATGGGTCTCCCCACAAGATGACCTAATCCTACCGAGGGTCTGTGCATAAGAGGAACCGAGAAGGTTCTTGGCGCATCACTTGGCTAGCTCATCTCCATCCTCCAAGCTTCAGCCTCTCCTGGTTTCCTAGGCATTGCGTCCTGTCCTAGGGTGTTGCTGCTGTTGTTTAGTCACTAAGTCGTTTGTGTCTGACTCTTTTGTGACCCCATGATCTGTAGCCCTCCAGGCTCCTCTGTCCATGGGGTTTCCCAGGCAAGAATACTGGAACGGGATGCTGTTTCCTTCTCCAGGGCATCTTATTGGGAGGACACATGGAAAAGCAAGCTATTTTTCTTCCCAGTGACATGAATTTGCTCCTCTCTGGAATTTTCAAAAGTTCATTTCTCTTGGGAGGATGTTGAACCGAAGAAGAATCTTGGTCAAGAATGATGCTGTGTACATGTACACCTCCTTGCCCCCAACAGGCCCAAATTGTGATGCCCTAGCATCCGTACCCATGTGGTCCCGTCAAGTGGGTCAGGTTCACTTGCCCCTCCAGCCCTGCAGTGCACAGCTCAGAGTGCCATTGGCAGGACCAGTTCTCATCTGTCCTCCAGCACTCAGCTATAAGTCCCTCCGCCATGACTCCCATCTTCAGACAGTCATTCTCGAGAAAGGCATGTGGGCCACGTGACAGTATGATTCATCACCACTCAGCTGGCGCTTACCAGGCAGCTGGTTAGCTTAGGATGCTGCTTCATGGCCAGCAGCATGGGATTCAGAGATAACCAAAACACAGCACCTGCCCACGGTCCCACCAGCTAACTGAGGAAATTAACCAGAAAAGCACAGCTTAGAGCTGCAAGAGAACTTTATGGGGTCCCATGGGAACCCAGAAGGGACCACAACCCTTCCCAACTCTCAGGAAATAACTCCAGAAAAGGCTTCTCCATGGTGACTGTCAGCACAGATCCATACACATGAACAAAAGCTAACTGGGTACCCGAGAATAGAGAAGGGCTTCTGCAGAGGGTTCTACAGGTTTGCAGCACAGAAACTGAGAAGCGACGGGGAGTCTAGCAAAAATGAGAAAGGGTCTGAAAGCAGCTTGGTGGACCAAAGACTATACATGGGCTGTGGGCAGCGACTGTCCACAGGGGACACTGGAAAGAGATGCAAGAGACAGGTCCGCAGTGTCTAGGACACCAGGCTATGGAGCTCAGGGCTGATTCTGCAATTACAGGGAACCGTGAGAGGACTGGGGCTTCCCAGAAGGCGTTAGTGCTAAAAAAAAAAACCCACCTGCCAAACCTGCCTGCCACATCCACCTGCCAGTGCAGGAGACGTAAGAGACACGGGTTTGATCCCTGGGTGGGGAAGATCCCCTGGAGGAGGGCATGGCAACTCATTCCAATATTCTTTCCTGGAGAATCCCATGGACAGAAGGAGGCTTCCGGGCTACAGTCCACGAGGTCGCAAGAGTCAGGCTCAATTGAGCATCTGCATGTATATATATGTATACATGTATATATATACACACATATGTATACAAGAGGATTTGAGGCATGAGAGTCACATGGTCACAGTCAAATTTAGATCACAATCGCATTAAGATCACAAAAACCTAGCTAGAGGTCAAAATAGAAGTCTTCAGTCAGTCTGTAAAAGATGCTTATCATGTTTTGGCTGTCTAGAATTCAGTACTTCCCTTTGCATCTCCCATATCACCTTCTTAGCAGCTCCCTGGTACCCCTTTTGATGGAAATTCCTGCCATTTTGTGTCATGTTGGAGGGAGACAGCTCCCTCTTCCATCATCAAAGGGACAAGATTTTTCTATCGCAGGTCGCCCGGAGCAGGCTTGTGACACGCACAAGCCAATCCAACTCTCCGTACTAGGAACTTGACCTGTTAAGAGGGTAACCAAACAGCAGACTCCTCACAGACTGTGGCAGATTTATTTTCCCAAAACAGCCACGGCTGTGTTTCTTTGATCCCACATGCTCTTCCAGAGCCAGCAAGAGAAGTCTATTCTCTCTCCCAAACAGAAACAGTGGAAGTTAACACGAGAGTTCAGAGACCGTGTCATCAGAAGGAAACTGGCTTCCATCTGCCTCATTTTCTCACAAGAAGCTAGCCCCTGGAGCCCAGCCATCATGTTACAATGGAGCCCCATCCCCCCAGAGGAGGCACGTGGAGATGTTCTGGCCAACAGTCCTGCTAAGGCTCTAGCCAGCATCAGCCATCAGACACGTTATGTAAGTGAGTCTTCAGGCGATTCCAGGCCTCAGCCTTCAAAGCCATTCTAGCTGAAGCCAAGCAGAAGTAGAGACACGCTGTGCCTCTAACCCATGTCCGAACTGCAGATTCGTGAGAAAAATGAATGTCATTTCAGTCACTAAGCTTGGGGTAGTTTATTACATGGAATGCAGAAACAGTGACCTTGATGAGGGGTCCAACTGCCTGATCTCCAGAGGTCTCTTGACTCCTGGCCGTATCCTTACCCTAATTCCCCACCTTCCCACCTGCCCTGTGTCACCAATGTCACCTGATCTCTTTCCAATAGACATCATGGCTCTGTGACCAGCAAGACTGGGCGCCTGTTGTCCCAACCACTGTCCCTGCCCAATGAGAACCCTATTGGCAAGGTCCAGGAGAGGGCCGATGAGGGCCTGAGGACAGATGTGATGGTGGGGAGGGGCCAGAACCCAGGGCCCACAATCCAACAGGACTTGAGGAAGACATGGGAAAGGGTACAGGCAAGGATGCTTCTCGGATTTAGCTGCTCAAGCCATTAGGCGAGAAAGAGAATTCAAGAGAAAGCAGCTCTCAGGGAACTAAAACATGCAGACGAATTCCAAGTTGTTATCAACCTGGTGATTTTTGAGACACCTGCAGGAAAGATGCAGGGAGACGTCTGCCATACACAGGACCACAGTCATCACCTCCTGCCTTTGTCACGTGACTCAAGAGAGACAGTGCTGGGAACCAGGATAACAGTTTCCTAGAGATGCAGAGACCTGAGAAAAGCTAAGCCTTCACACTGTTCAGACAGAGTGTTTAACTTTAAAAAGTGCCGTCTGTCACGTGTGTGCATGAGTGTGCACATACATGAAGGCAACCTGGAGAATATTTGTGCCTTTTCAACCCAAACTGAAAGGGAATAGCATCTTCTGTCTTTTTTTTTTTTTTTTTCACATGACCTCACCGTGACTGATGGGCCAGCTCCAAAGGTTGATGACTGACTTAATAAACCACAAGAATAACTGTGCATTTATGTAAAGCCTTCCTCCAAGGATAGTGCTCTGGCACTCTGCAGATAATGGACTTATTTATCCTTGGAGCACCTCTGTGAGGCACTTACAGGACAGGGGTGACCAGACTCATGGAATAAATAATATCAAGAACAGCATGAAGCTAAGCTAGCCAGTAAGTCTGAGGCCCGGGAGAGGGTGGGATGGGCCCAAGGTCACCCAGCAAGTTGAAAACTGCTCAAACCATTGTGCCTTGAGGGTGTGACTCATATTCTCTCTGTGTCCCCTGGGCTTGCTCAGTCCTGTCACCTGTGAGGTGCCTCCGTGGTTGTAAGGAGTGAAGAGGTAAATTGGCCTGACCAACTGGTTCAGACTGGCCAGCACCTCCTTTTCCAGCCAAGCATGTTCTTGCCCGCCAAGAGGCACAAAATGACTGCTTGAAACCCTAGACATGGAATCTATCTAAATAACTGGGAAACTGGCCTGGCTGATTCTGCTTTAAAAAAAAAAAAAAAAAATCCCAACCCAGGGAATTAGACATCAATAGACAGGAAATCATCCTTAGACTCATACACAGGGACTAACTCCCGCCTCGTGAAAACCACAACAGCGTTGGTCATAAAAAGCCCTCTCTTGGCCAGAATGGGTTTGCTCCAGAGGTTCCAAGTGAAAGCAGAGAGGGAGTAAGGGCCGTATACTGTATTTGTTTAATTTCATGCTGGTGAATGTCTGTGACGCAGGAGACAGGTTTATGGAGAGAGAAATAAAATGTTGACAAATGGCCCTGTAATCAACTGGAACACGCAATAAATCATTAGAATGCCAATAACACTTCCAGGACAAGCTTAGAAAGGTCATTAGCGTGTCACAATATATCTTCCAACAGCAAACAAAGCAAACAGAACATGTTGGGGAGAGGATTATGAGGGAAACATCTGTCAGTCCTAATTAAGAATTAACTACAGATCGTATCTTGGGAGATGTATAATTTATTTTTCCCTCTTCTTCCTCCCTGCACACTCGCAAAAAGAAAAATAAATCAATAAAAAGTTTAACCCATTCTAGATCTGAGATGGGGTCAAAGAGGCAGGCTGGAAGTGTAGAAAAGAGCAAACTGACAACTTAGTGGGGTGGGGAGAAGGGGAGGAGAGAAGAACTTCTGCCACCAAAGTTGGTGTGGGAGAGAGCTTGAGGGCTCAGAGTCAGCCTGCCACACCTGGCCTGGTCCTTCTCTTTCTCCCCACCCAGCCCAGAACAAGACACTCCGTTTCACACCGTCAGGAATGTTGAGATTACTTAATACTTTGGCAAGTAGATCTCATGAGCTACAAAGGGACAGCAGGAAGGTTGGAAGTTAAAAAAACAAGAAGTCAAGTCCCTTTCTACCTGAATGTACCAGTTATAATTGAGTTTGGCTTCAAGTACGAGAAAGGAATCCACGGTGACTTGAACAAAGAAGTGTTTATTTTTCTCATGTAACAGAAGTCCAGAGATGGGAGGTGCCGGATCAGTTTTCTGAATGTCTGTCTTATCATCTCTAGGGCGGTGGTTTTTAACCTCTGTGACTCATGGTCACAAGATGGCTACTGTGGCTCCAGACATCATGACCAGGCTCAAAGGAAGAACAGAGTAGAAAGGATGACTCTGACCTTTATTATCTCTGATATCAAGAAAGCCAAAGTTTTCCTAGAATCTGCCCCCACTCCCCAGCAAATTTAGGTATTTCTCTCACTGACTAAAATAGCCTCGAAGAACCACCGTAGACCCTGGGAGATGAAATGGACATGTTGTCACTCCAAATGAAAACGTGGTTCTGTTTACAAGGAAGGAGAGAGGAACAGGCTTAGCGTCTGCTGCTAACAGAATTTGCCAGGTGATGAAGGGGGACTGGGGGCTGACTCAGGCACCTACAATTCATGGGGTCGCAAAGTCGGACACTACTGAGTGACTGGACTGAACTGAACTGAACAGGCACCTACAGAGGAGGGCCCAGTGGGGGCAGACAGGGGTGGAGGGGTGAGTATGCTCACCTCCTGCTGTTCACAGAAGGGCTCTCAGCCCTGTCCCAGCAGGAGACAGTGCTGGTCTTCAAGTTCCACTTCCTGGCTCCGCCCTAAATCCAGTTGCTACTCGTCTGTGCTGCTCTTTTCTACTAAGGGCCAAGCCTTTGTGCAGGCTCACTGCAACTCAGAGCATTCAGGGCAGTCAGTTCAGCCACCAAAGGCTCATAGAGAAAACACACTCTCCCTCACCACAGATCTTGCTCCAAATGGCCCTTTCATCGGCAGAAGCAGCCCAGGGGCCCCAAGACAGCTTTTACTGTTTACCTGGGTTTTGCTTCCCTCCACCCAGCTTCTCTCCTCCCCTCTGTCTGTGCATTGTATACCTGGTGCACACACCGTACCTTGTGCGCATGTGTGCATCTGTGTGTACATGTATGCAGATGCGTGCCTATATCTGTGTGCAAACATATGTGCTGTGTATACCTGTGTGAGCGCGTCCCTGTATGCATGTATATATTTGTGTGTGCACCTGTGTGCACGTATCAGCATGTGTGTATCTATGTGTGCATGTGTGTACTTGTGTGCACATGTGTGCATGTATGTGCCTTGCACCTTGCATAACTTGTGTGCATGTGTGTGTCTATGTGTGCATGTGTGTGTCTATGTGTACATGTGTGTCCTGAGCATGTATTTGCATGTGTGCATATGTGTGTCCATGAGGGGGGTTGTGTTTCTGTGTGTGCATGTATGAGTACACTGTGTGCATACATGTGATGTGTGTGTGCACCAACATACCTGTGAGTCTTCCTCTCTCCTGGTCCCTCCCTTACTCCCCATCCTACCACACAGGTGACATCCCCAGGCATCTCCCGGGAGGTCTGGCCACACTGGCCACCTTCTTATCAGGATTATTATTTTCACCATCATTCACAGCACCGCTGGACTGTTGCTCTCTCCCATTCTTCCTGCCTTTCCTTCTCAGGTCTCTTTTTCTGCTTAAGTTTGCATTTCTCCCTTTATTTTATTTTATTTTTTTCTGCTGACAGAGACAAGAGCTCGTCCTAGTTCACCATTTCAGATTTGTTGCAAGCTTCAAGGTAGAGGTTTATGGCTGTGGGTGTCCTGGTTATAGTACAGTTCTTATGGGTCCTAATAAACTCGGCTGCTCTGGGGCCCTCTTAAATTCTGGTACGAGAGCGAGAGAAAAGGCATCATTCAGTCCTGTTACACGCAGGAATCCTCTCCCTTGAAAGCTGAGAATAATGTCTTTTTTCTTGGGGGAGCAAAAGCCCATAACTCTTGAATGCTGCCCAGGAACCAGAGGGTAAAGAAAAGCCCTTTTCTCCTTCCCTGTTGCCTGGATGGATGGTAGATGGAGACATAGTTGGAGCTAGAGAAACGGGCACACAGCAAAGACTGAAATGCAGCTGGATTTTTTTTTTTTTTTGGCTTGGAACTGCCATGATCATATTCTTAAATACAACCTTTCACAAAATGCTTTCATTTACTTCTTTTCACAAAGTCCTCGTAACAAGCCTGGTTGCTATTCCTATTTTGCACATGAAAAGCCCAGGCTTCTGGATGGGAAGTTACTTGTTGGAAGTCATGTAGCTGATACATGGCCACGGGGTCTCAAACCCAAGTTGCCATCATATCCTCCAAAGCTAATTCCTTTTCACCAAACTGCCCCTACTGGAGGTCAAGGGCTCCTGGTTGACCTGGAAGAGTCTGCCCATAGTCAGAGGGCATCTCCAGAAAATGCTGCTGTGAAACAGCCTTGCAGACAGAAGTGGCTACTGACCTGGGAGGTAACAGCCTCTAGCCAGAGCTGTGTGCTTTGGGGGAACCCACCTAACCTCTCTGGGCCTCAGCTTCTGACTTTTATAAAATGAAGGTCATACCCATGATGCAAAACTCTAGGATGCCTCAGGGCCTGCTGTGCAAGAGGGGGTTCCTGCTCCCTCTTTTCCAGGTTGTATGTTAAAGCCCCATGTCAAAGGTGATGATGTGCCTAAGAGTCTACTGATTAAGTTTTTAATGTTTAAAAACACTTGAATGAGACATTCTCTAAGGCCCCTTGTTCACACGACATTAGCATCACTGACAGCATAACAAAACATCTGTCGCTGTCTACTTACGGAGGGTGTGGCCAACGGCCTGGGATACAGTGTGTGCTGAAAAATGACAGCCAAAAGCTGTTGCCCAAGTGCGATTCCTCATGACAGACATCTGTGAATGTGTCGCTTTCTGTGCCCGATGAGAGATTTCCTAGCCCAAGGTTGGGATGGAGGACCATGGCTGGTGGAGCCGGTGGCCCCAGGGGTGCCTTTTAACCCACGACCCATACCATTGGTGCCCTAAGATTCATGTTCAGATACAATTTCAAACCTTGTGTTTCCCCTATCTCAACATGGAGGAAGAACATTGGAGTCATTTAGCCTGCAGAATGATTTTTTATTTATAAAGTTGTGCAATTTAGAGGGGTATTTGGGGTCACCTTAAGCTCTCCCATACAACTCAGATCTTGCATTAAATGAAAACTATTAGTATTCGGAGATGCTTTAGCATGAGGGTGGCTGTGTGACCACGACCTCTGTGTTGATATAAACGTGTTTTCATTACCACCAGGCCTGGGGTGGGAAGGGAGAGCTGGAAGACACGAGAGCTATGGCTTGTTAACACCGTCCTTGCAAATGTTCTTTTATTAGCAGCACTTCAGGTCTAAGGGGGTCACATATTGCATGCCAGCTCTGAATGACTCCCCTCGCTGCATGTGTCCCGGGAGCAGTGTGTGGGCTTCATAGTTCTCCACTTTGCTTTGTCCTCAGATCATCCTGGGTCACCTCCTGGCCACCATTCACCTCCCCCCTCCCAGGAATTAGCCCAGAGGTCAGAAAACTACAGCCTCAGCTCAAATCTGGCCTATTTCCCCTGGCTCGGCAGGTAAAGAATCCACCTGCAATGCAGGATACACAGGAGATGTGGGTTCAATCCCTGGGTCGGGAAGATCCCCCGGAGGAGGAAATGGCAACCCACTCCAGTATTCTTGCCTGAAAAATCCCATGGACAGAGGAGCCTGGTGAGCTACAGTGCATGGGGTAACAAAGAATCAGACACAATAGAGCGACTAAGCACGCCTATTGTTCTGTGGCCCGGGAGCTAAGAATGGTTTTTTCATTTTCAAAGGATTGGGGGAAAAATCAAAAGAAGAATCACATTTTATGACATACGAAAATCCTATGGAATTCAAGTTTCATGTCCATTAATAAAGCTTTATTGGGACACGGCCATGCTTATTCATTTATAGATTGTCTGTAGTGCTTTCGCATTGCAAAGGTGGTTGAGTAGTTACAGCAGAGACCATCTGACCCCCAAAGCCTGAAAGTTTTACTAGCTGGGTCTTTGCAGGAAACAGTTGTCCCCCCACCACCACCACGCCCAACATAAACCCCCAACTCCCTTGGCAGTAACCATCGTCTGACGGATGACTTCTCCCTGACATTTCTGGAATGTACCCCCTTCTCTCAACACTAGTTGAAAACGTCAGTGTCTCCTGCAACCACCTCCAGAAGGGTCTCCTGATTTCTAGACTTGCTGCCTGGAATGATGCCCCAACAAGCCGCAGAACAGACTAGACAAGAGTACAAACTCAAGAGCCACACTGTGCGTGCATGCTAAGTCTCTTTAGTCGTGTCTGACTCTTTGTGACCCCATGGACTGCAGCCCACCAGGCTCCTCTGTCCATGAGAATTCTCCAGGCAAGAAAACTGGAGTGGGTTGCCATTTCCTCCTCCAGGGGAACTTCCTGACCCAGGGATCAAAACTGCATCTCTTCTCTCTCCTGCATTGACAGGCAGGTTCTTTACCCTTAGTGCCATCTGGGAAGCCCACTTTGCCCTCTTCTTATCTGCATGGGCCTGGGCAAGTCATTTAAGCTCTAAACCTCAGTTTCGTCATCTGTCAAATGGGGATGATATTAACACCAACGTGTATATAATTATCGCGAGGATTATTTGCAAAGCACTTAAAACAGTGCCCAGAATAATACAAGCATTTGCCATTACCACTCACAAAAAGTTCAAATTGGACCTTGTCATTCCTCTTCCTGAGAAGCATCAGTGGTTCTTCATCATTTATCAGAGTCCAAACTTCTACATATGGTGCATATCCCCTCTGTGATCTGATCCTCATCCACGAGTATCCAGCCACACTTCTCCGTACTCCTCGTCTCCCAGCTTCTGCTGTAACAACTCCAATCACCCAAAGTTTCCCTGACCCTTTGCCTCTTGTCTCCAGAACTCCCTCTGGAGGCCCTGCCCAGCTTTCACTGTCCCCAAGAAGTCTTCTCTGACTGCACCTCCTCTCTGCTCACATTGGAGCACCCTTGCAGAGGTCCAACACCACTTCCCATATCGAATCAAGTCAACCGATGGATCTCCACCATCATGAGATGGTGAGCTACTTGAGAAAGCAGGGATGACCTGGGGACCATCTGGAGAGAAGGCAGAGCCCATCACCAGGGGACATATGAGGAAAGCCTTCTTGAAGGGCATTTCCTTTAGGGGAGGCTTAGAGGCTGGGCTGGACAATGATCATGTTCAGTGCCTGACACGTTTAGATCTCTCCTAATTATTCATTGAATGGATAAGGGATTAACTAATGAGTTTAATTTTAATTAAAATTCTATAAATTTTAATAAATTAGTAAAAACAAATTAAAGTTAATTCACTCCTCTAGAAAACTGCAGCTTAGTGTGGGTTCAAGCTTCAACCTTATCTCCCATGCTCCCGCACCTTTGAATTAATGATTTCAGGTTGAAATTCTTGGCACCTGAGAAAGGAGGGGGACAGCCTTGAAGGGGACTCCTCATTCATATCAGAATCAGTGGCCTGATTCACCCGCTAAAGGTATTACTTAGATCAGGTCAATGACCTGCTTCCGGGCTCACCTCCTGCAAATGACTTTCAATCTTGTCACTAGTATTTTCCATCCCAGGACACCACTGGACAGAAGGAACTGGCTCCTCTCTCCTGCCTTGGCTGAGCAAGTTCCAACAGTACCCAGCATATGGAATGCTTTGTGCTATTACTTGCTGGCATTATGAGAGCGAGGGCTGAATCTGATCGTTGATGGGAAAACACTCTGCGTTCAGGTGGGAGGTCATACTTTTCTCTTTTTCTGGAGGGGTGTTCCCTTGCACCCCTTCCTTGTCACCCCACCCCACCCACTCACCCTTCAGGGTCACACAAGTGCCAAAAGTTTCCAGAACTGGCCACCCTCTCATCCCCCGCTCAGAGTAGACTCCCATCTCACCTTTTATTTTGCTTCTTAGAGGGCTTCTCATTTCTGTCCTGCATTGTTATCAGCATGTGGTCCCGTGTCCCCTGCAAGCAAGCTCTCTGTCTCCGCATACCCACAGCCTCATCGCAAACCTGACCCCTGCGGGGCTCACATCTGCGGGACGAGTGAATGGCTGGTCTCACTCCAAACAGAACCCTGACCAAAAAGGGAGATTACTCTTCCCAGTTACTGAGTTTTAGCTCCCCCAGGCTGTCAGGGCACTGGTTCTCCTGTCCCATCCTCCCCTTCATCCACTTTGGAAAATCCATTTTATAGATGGAGAAACTGAGGCTCACAAAGGTCAGCTTGCTCAAGGTCACACAGCTAGTGAGCAGTGCTAGAGGAAGTACCTTCCCTTCCCCCTTCTCCCACATGAAATTCATGATCCTTCAAGGTCCCAGGCTCACGGGAACTTTGTCCCCTCCAGAGTCACTGCCGTCAGGAGATACCAGTGCAGCTCGGATGAGACAGATGCTCGGCTCAAATACTTGAAGACCTCCACATCCTTCCAGTTCTTCATTCTCTCCCCTCCCCACCCCTACATCCCCACCCCCGCCAAAAGCACTTTTGTAAAAGCTGTTTAGGGTGATTGGTGTGTATACACAATGGCTGTCATTACTGTTAAGGGTGTTTGTGATGGGGTCCCTGTCTCCACTCGACAATCACCGTCTGCCAGGCTTTCTCTGTCTACCTGTGTGTTTACATAGCGCCTACCAGGAGAGCATCAGCAGCCTCTGACAAACAAGCTGTGGAGTGCAGGAAGGAAAGAAAAAAGTTATTTGTGACTGACGCTGTTAATTACCACTTCGTTACACCCAGGCACTCCTTAAACCTGCACCCAGGCTCTGCACACATGCGCGTCCCCCACGACAACATGATATAAACTGTAATCATTATGTAACGTGACAGGAGAAGCAGCCGTTCTCAGCCACGTGGCAGTAATACCATTCCATCAGAGAACAGCTGTAACCCAAATGAGTAAGCTCATTTATTACCTGACAAGGATTTTTAGCTGACCTTAAGCTTCAGGGAGGCAAGAACGCAATGCAACTGCCAAACAAAAACAATGCTGGATCAAATTTTGGTTTCCTTAGTAGAAGCGGAAGGACCAGATCACAGAAAGTAAAGAATCTCCTGGATTTGGTGATGGGCAGATCACACAGCCCAGCACTGCGTTGAGCCCCAAGAGGCAGGTTGAAATCCTGGAGGATGGTTAGACCATGGTGGCAAAAGGATGACAAGGCTTGGTACGCAGTCATATGAGACATTCAGAAGGAATGGAGTCTGTCGAACCTGGAGAACAGACTTCTATGGAAAACTGGGATCACTATTGGAAGACCTGTTCTCTGAGGCTTGGGTTACTGTGGCACAAATGGAGACAGTAACTGGGAGCCTAGGATGACATGTCTGGGAGCAGGGTTGCATGTCAGCTCACCTACAGAATGCCCAGTTACAGCTTAGATGCATCTGAGAACTTAGGGGGTTTAGCTCAAGTCCAAAGTGGCCAAACCTCCCAAGGGTTATATAAACACACAAAGGCGTACCTCTGGGGTCATCTCTGCTTCCAGGCTCCCGCTTCTGTTAATGCTGCCTTTTCCTTGGTCATAAAATTTCAGGGAAGGAACAAAACTCTTCCTCAATCCACATACACACACACACACACACAGAACCCACTCTACGAAACATGTAAGATCCTACCTTCCCTATAGATGGGAGACAGAGAGAATGAAGGAGGGATGTACACCGCACATCCAACAACTCCACATAAAACTGTGAGCATCCTCGGTTCTCCCACCATCCTGGAGCTTCACTAAATCTTCACTCTACCCAGCCCATCCCTTTCTCCTCTCCTGGCGTCTCTCTTTTAGTCCTCTTTCTTTTCCTCTTCTTTCCTCTTCTCCTTTAAAAACAAAACCAGTCCACTCCCCCCCTTTGTCTCATATACCTTCCCTCTTGATGTCTCAGCCTCTGATGACGGTCGCGCTTTGCAGTGTCACCCACACCCCAAGCTGGCTTGCCGAGATTCTTCCTAAACTTAGATATCCCCTTCCACAGGGGAAGTTCTGGCGCCAGATATTAAAAAATCAAGCACTTCACCAATCCATCGAGATCCTGGGGAAGGAAGTTTCCAAAGACAATTAAAATTGAGAAACTGTGCGTCCTGGGCACACTCCTTGGAAATTAACAGAATGGATTGTAAAAGTGTCTACAGAGTCCTCGAGTAAAGAAACCTGCTTAACTCTGTGACACCCATTAGTTTCAGAACTTTCTAGGGCAGGGCTTAGTAAGAAGGCCTCTAATATCCCACGGAATATGCCTTTGGAGGCACATGTGGAAGGCCTGGGGTCAGCCTAGGGGACATGCAGATGGAATCCAGGACCACAGGTGCTGGAGAGAGTCACCTCACTGGGGCAAGAACTTGGGTCTGGTTCCCAGCTCACTGGGTGACCTTGGGCCCATCCCACCTCCTCTGGGCCTCAGACTTACAGGCTAGTTTAGCTTCATGCTGTTTTTGACATTATTTATTCCACGAGTCTGGTCACCCCTGTACTGGAAGTGCCTCACAGAGGTGCTCCAGGGATAAATAAGTCCATTATCTGCAGAGTACGGAGCACTCTTGGGAAAAAGCCTTTACATAAATGTACAGTTATTCTTGTGCTTTATTAAGTCAGTGATCAACCTTTGGAGGCTGGTCTAGTTCTCTGCACAGGTTCCATGGAGTCCTAGGGAAGAAACAAGAGGTGAGTCCCTTCACCAGATAGAGTTTTCAGTCAAGTTTGAGATGGCATGTCTCCACACCTCTATGCTTTTACACACATGCACACATGCACATTCATGCGCGCACACACACACACACCCCAGGTAAGATACTGTTAAGATTCCAGGGGCTTGCCTGGTGGTCCAGGGGTTAAGAATCCACCTGCCAATGCAGGGGGCACAGGTTAGATCCCTGATTCGAGAAGATCCCACATGGCCCAAGGCAACTAAGACCATGCACCACAACTGCCTAGCTCGCACCCTAGAGCCCAGGCTCTGCAATAAGAGAAACCACTGCAATAAGCCCATGCACCCCAACTAGAGAGTACTCCCCACTCAATGCAGCTAGAGAAAGCCCGCATACAGCAACAGAGACCCAGAGCAGCCAAAAATGAATAAATAAGTAAGCTAATAAATATTTTTTTAAAAGAAAAGAAAACACAGCTACTGTTTCTTTTAATCTGGCCAAGTCTCTTAGCTTCATCAATGAGCAGACAAGACCCGAGTTAAGCTCCCCGTCAGAAGCAGAGATTGCTACAGGCACTGAAGGCCATATGTCCAAGGGACAAGACAGGAGTCCTTCAAAGCACCAAGGGTAGGAAGGGGGGATCCTGAACCAGAGGAAACGGGAGCACCAAAAGGCCATTTCCTCTGTGTGCAAGAGAAACCAACAGCTAGATGTGAGGACTGCTGGTCCTGAGGCTCCTGTTTCATTCCTGCCAAGGATGGGGCTGGTCTCACAGTCTGGGATGCACTTTCCCTCCAGGTGGTCATGAAGCGGTCCAGGGCCCAAGGCGGGGAAACAAAGGGCCAGAGAGCCAGTGGATGATGGTTACCTCCTCCAGAGCCAGGGCATCTTTCAGTGTGCTCTGTCCTTGTCTACTGCTAATCCCACACGTGTGACCCCCATCCTCCTCCACCGGGAGAAAGGTCAGCTTCCCCAAAAACTCCCAGACCTCCAAGAACTCAGCATGAAAGTGCATATGCGAGCAGAGGCGGCTGCGGCCTACATTTGCACCCACCCCCAACATCCACCATGAAGAAGCCTCGGTGTCCTTGGGTGACAGCAGGGTGGGAGCCATCCGCTGGACTGGCGTATGGGCTTCTTTCTTTTAAAATTAATTGTTATTGGAGTATATTGATTCAAAATGTTGCGTTAGTTCCCGCTGTACAGCAAAGAGAATGAGCTGTGTGTGTGTGTAGACGTACACATATGCCCTCTTCTTTGGATTTCCTTCCCATTCAGGATCACAGAGCACCAAGTACAGTTCTCTGTGCTCCACAGAAGGTTCTCAAAGAGCTATCTATTCTATACCTAGTCATGAGAATACATCCATCCCAATCTCCCAATCCATCCCACCCCTCACTCCCCCCCTTGGTGTCTCTACGTTTCTTCTCTACATCTGTCTCTCTATTTCTGTTTTGCAAATAAGAACATCTATGCCATTTTGGGGAGCCTTCCCTTGTGGCTCAGCAGGAAAGTATCTCCCTGTAATGCAGGAGATATGGGTTCAGTCCCTGGGTCAGGAAGATCCCCTGGAGGAAGGCATGACAACCCACTCCAGTATTCTTGCCTGGAGAATCTCACAGACAGAGGAGCCTGGCAGGCTACAGTCCATAGCGTCGCATAAGAGTTGGAGATGACTGAAGCAACTGAATGTGCAGGCACATACCATTTTTCTGGACTCCACATATATCAATTAACACACAATATTTGTTATTCTCTTTCTGACTTACTTCGCTCTGTATGACAGCTTATAGGTCTACCCATGTCTCTGCAAATGACCCCCCTTGAGGATGAAGCCCCACAGCAAGCTCAGTGGAGAAATAGGGGCATTGATGACAAAGGTCTTCTCCCTCACTGTTTCCCAAGTGCTGAGCTTGCCTTTCCAGATCACAAAAATTTAGCCCATCTTTGTCTAAGAAAAAAAGCACAAAAGAAACAGAATGAATTGTCATGAACCATCATTTGCATCCCCTCCGAATCGCCCTCTGCACTTAGGGCCACAATTGGACAAGGACTCAAACCCTCTCCCTGCCCACCAGCAGCTCATCTTTGCTGGAGAAAGCGGTGCTATCAGTCCTAGGAAGCTTTCCACAGGGAATACGTGGAAAGCCGAAGTGGACACACCTGTCTGCTCCCCAGCTTCCCAAACCAGAAAGCTCCGCCCTAGGGGGAAGACCTGAAACTGGACCAGCAACCAAGCTTTCGGAAGAGCTCCTGAGCCAGGGCTGGGCTCGCTGATAGAGCAGCCGCTCACCACACGGGACTGTGGCCTCTGTAATGTGGCTCATCCAAATGGAGGCCTGTGATACGTGAAAAATACACCATGGCTTCTGACTGCTACTAGGTGCAAAACAAAAAAACAGAATGTGAACTATCTCCTTACTTTTTATACTGTTTTTTTATATGGTTTGCCTTTTAGATATAAGGGATTATATAAAATACATTATTCAAATTAAGTTCCCTGCTTTGTTTTTACTTCTTATAATGTGGCTACTAAAAAAAAAAAAAAATGTTAAATCATACAAGTGGAAGGCATCCTATTTTTATTGAACCATCCTGAGCTGGAAGACGGGGAATCCCTGATGGCACTGAACAAAAAAATACTGATTCTTTCCAATCTGAACACCCCCTGTATACAAAGTGTCGGATACCGTGTGCATCTCAGTTTATATAGATGATGTGAGGGTTGAGAACTAAGATATTGCCTGCTGGGTTGGTAAACAAAGGGTATTACAACTCAGGATCAAGATAAAGAATGCCCGCCACGTAGCAGTCAGGTGCTACATTCACCTTGAACATTGCACTCTGAGGGGACTCAAGATGCGAAAGTACAGGACACTGACCCCAGATAGCGGAGATACAGATCAAAGGACGGATTTCAGTGAGCCCAGACCCTTGCATCTTCCTATACATAGAACAGCACTAAATTCCTTAACTTGAGATATCTGATTCTTTTATTAATAGTCCCACCACCAGGGTTTGTTGTAAAAATTCCTATATATCCTGGCTCCCCACCACCACTTCCTCTTCGGAACAGTTTCTCAGAATTATCTGAGACGCTGCGTCCCAGGCTTAAGTCCTTGCATTTGTCCACCAAATAAAACATGACTCTCAACTTTCAGGTTGTGCGTTTTTTTCCATCTACAGAGTCAACATAGAAAGGCAGGAAAACCATAGACCTAAGTACCCCAGGTCCAGCCCCGGGCACTCCGCCACGTGGATGGGTGACCATAGGAGGCAGTTGGCCAGATCATCGTGGCCTCTGGTTAGCCAGTTGCGGCTGGAGTTTGCTGGTCTGTCCTTCAAGCCTTCCTCCTCTCAGATCTGTGGTTTCCCCATGTGATGGGTGTCTCAGCCTGCATTCTCTACCCCATCCCCCCAGAGGGTTGCGACTGGACTTCCGGAAAATCATGTCAACTGAGAAAAATGCACTAAAAGTTGAGAATTAGGCTTTATGTGGTGGGCAAATCTGAAGACTTAAGCTCAGGACACAGCATCTCAGACCACTCTGAGGGACTGCTCCTGAGAGGTGAGGGAGGAGCCAGGATATATAGGAGCTTTTGCAACACAAACCAGGTAGTCAGAACATCAAAAGATGACCATTAATTAAGGGAAACCAGACAACTCAAGTGAATGAATTTAGCGCTTTCTCTGTGGGAAGAGGCAGGAGCCTGTGCTCACTGAAATCACTCCTTTGATATGCACTTCAGCTATCTGGGGCCAGTATCCTGTGCTTCCCCATCCTGAATCCCCTCAGGGTGCACAGCCAGGGACAGCTGCGGTTGCTGAGGGCTCGGCAGCCCCTTGGTCTCCTCGGGGCTCACCTTGGGGGCGCCTATAGCGGCTTGATGGCTCAACATCCTTTGTTTTCTGATGCGGCAAGCTGCGGTTCCCATCCACAATCAGAACAGGCTGACTTGCTCAGGACGAGATGACCTTTGAGGTCTCCAACATGGTGCTAGTGGTAAAGAACTTGCCTGCCAATGCAAGGAGACATGAAAGACACGGATTCAATCCCTGGGTTGGAAAGATTGCCTGGAGGAGGGCATGGCACCCCACTCTAATATTCTTGCCTGGAGAATCCCATGGACAGAGGAGTCTGTGGGCTACAGTCCGTGGGGTCACAAAGAGTTGGACAGCATGCAGATGACCTTTGAAGTCTCTTCTGGATATGGTGGGAAAATGTGGGATTTGGGGTTGGACAAATCTAGATTCAAATGTCATTTCTGTTTATAAGCTGTATGAATTTAGACAAGAAACTTAACCTCTCTGAGTCATCGTTTCCTCATACGCAAAATAGGTAAAATGATATAAAGCTTCAGTAAGAATGTCACTGGAAATTTTCAGGTGCTTTCACTGAAAGCAGTACATCAGTAGTCATCATTGGTCTCTGCCACCGTGAAATTCTATGTTCTTCATTTTGTTGATTAAATTCTATTTTGAATGCAGTAGAGGAGGTAAGCATTTAAAGACTATCTTCTTAGAATCCTATCTGATGGAAAGGGCCGGTTCAGGTCAGTCGCTCAGTCGTGTCTGACTCTTTGCGACCCCATGAACCGCAGCACGCCAGGCCTCCCTGTCCATCACCAACTCCGGAGTTCACTCAGACTCATGTCCATCGAGTCCGTGATACCATCCAGCCATCTCATCCTCTGTCGTCCCCTTCTCCTCCTGCCCCAAATCCCTCCCAGCATCAGAGTCTTTTCCAATGAGTCAACTCTTCGCATGAGGTGGCCAAAGTACTGGAGTTTCAGCTTTAGCATCAGTCCTTCCAAAGAAATCCCAGGGCTGATCTCCTTCAGAATGGACTGGTTGGATCTCCTTGCAGTCCAAGGGACTCTCAAGAGTCTTCTCCAACACCACACTTCAAAAGCATCAATTCTTCGGGGCTCAGCCTTCTCCACAGTCCAACTCTCACATCCATACATGATCACAGGAAAAACCATAGCCTTGACTAGACGGACCTTAGTCGGCAAAGTAATGTCTCTGCTTTTGAATATGCTATCTAGGTTGGTCATAACTTTTCTTCCAAGGAGTAAGTGTCTTTTAATTTCATGGCTGCAATCACCATCTGCAGTGATTCTGGAGCCCCCAAAATAAAGTCTGACACTGTTTCCCCATCTATTTCCCATGAAGTGATGGGACCAGATGCCATGATCTTAGTTTTCTGAATGTTGAGATTTAAGCCAACTTTTTCACTCTCTACTTTCACTTTCATCAAGAGGCTTTTTAGTTCCTCTTCACTTTCTGCCATAAGGGTGGTGTCATCTGCATATCTGAGGTTATTGATATTTCTCCTGGCAATCTTGATTCCAGCTTGTGTTTCTTCCAGTCCAGCGTTTCTCATGATGTCCTCTGCATATAAGTTAAATAAGCAGGGTGACAGTATACAGCCTTGATGTACTCCTTTTCCTATTTGAAACCAGTCTGTTGTTCCATGTCCAGTTCTAACTGTTGCTTCCTGAAAAAAAAAGAACTGTCTCCAATTTCCTGTCCCAGATTCTCCCATCCACTAGGAAACTCTCCTTTTCTCTCAAATTAGTTTTTAGACAATCCAGATTGTTCCTAACTGGGTTCTCAGGTTTACCCAAAGCAAGGAACCTGTGTACCTAACTCAACCATCTATTGATACATAATGGTTCCAAACACAAACTTCCCCTCCACTCCAGAGGCCAAGGCACGGAAGGAAGAACTCCACCTGCCCTGCTAGCAGAGGTACCTCCAAGGCAAGTGGGGCTGGGGTCAGGCATGCTGCTGCTGCTGCTGCTGCTAAGTCGCTTCAGTCGTGTCCGACTCTGTGCAACCCCATAGATGGCAGCCCACCAGGCTCCTCCATCCCTGGGATTCTCCAGGCAAGAACACTGGAGTGGGTTGCCATTTCCTTCTCCAATGCATGAAAGTAAAAAGTGAAAGTGAAGTCGCTCAGTCGTGTCCGACTCTTACTAACCCCATGGACTGCAGCCCACCAGGCTCCTCCGTCCATGGATTTTCCAGGCAAGAGTACTGGAGTGGGGTGCCATTGCCTTCTCCGGGGGTCAGGCACAGAGGCCCAGGAAAACAGTGTGCTCCAGGAGGCAGTGGGAGGGATCCCCCTGAAGTGGAGGGAGCAAAGGAGAAAGAAAAAACAAATGCGGTTTTAATTAAACACAGAGCATCTAAATCAGAGAGGTATGCTCAGGGAGCGAGGAAGGGTGAAATGGAATTTTTAGAGGAAAACAAGATTGCCCACCTTCTTAGTCTCATTAACATTGAAATGAAGCCCTTGAGGGGAAGGCGCCGGCTTTGACCCAGGGAGGAGAGGGGGTGGGGGGAAGATTCCTGAGCCTCAAGAGAGCTTTGTGCCTGCAGATTTGAGCTGCCAAGACAGACAACTCTTCCCCCCAGGCCTCCCCCTCGGCCTCTGCATCAGAAGAGGGAGTTTCACTCTGTCTTTTGATGGCTGAGCAGCCAGCCAGGTAGGGGGCACATCTGAGATAAGCTAGGATCCTTGCCAAACCCCCAAGGGGCTTTGCCCAGATCACCATGCCCCCTTCCTCACCGTGCGGCCTCCTCTCTGCTTTGCAGAGCATCCAGGTGAACCCCTAGCACCTGGGAGCCCCTGGGGTGTGTTGGGTCCACTGGGCTCCTGTCTCTGCAGCTCTCCCTTCCCACTCAGGGGACTTGATGCTTCCTGGGGGCCCCTCCCACTTGAGGCTATGTCCCACCTGAGACCCAGGAGATTAGAGAAGTGCAAGGACTCAAGCTCTGAGTCTCACTTGTTAAGTTGACCTCAGCTCTGGTCATTGGATGGCTCCTTTATCTTGAGCAGCTGGACCTACCCTAGAGCCCAGTTCCTACATCTGGGCTTCTGTATCAAGGTCTTAGAAAGCATTGTGGGTCACTTTCTTTCACTAGTCACTTCCCTTTGGTGTTGCCCAAACATCAGTCCACTGGCTGGCTCTTTGCCAGGAGAAAGGGCCTTCCATTCCCAGCTCTTTCATCCCAATATGTACCCCCCACCACCTGTTTGGACACTCATTGCCACCTCTTGGTTTGGTGCAATGCCTCACACACAGTAGGGGATTCATAAACATGGGTGAATGAATGGATGATGGGCTGAGTGAATGTAACCGGGGACTTGGGAAAGCTTTGGACAGGACCATCCTCATGTACTCCTGAGCCTACTAATTGTCTCTGGTTTTAGCATGAAACTCCTTCTGCTGAATGGCCAATGTCATCCACAGCCATCCAGTAAATCACCAGTCCCAGTATGGATGCTCAGTGAAACACTGGTCTGTTGGCCAAAGTCAAGTTAGGCAGCATCATAACTGATTCAGTCTGCCCCGCATTTAAAGCAGGGGTCCCTGAAGCAAGGGCTAAGGAGGCTTAATTTTGTTCCCGAAACCTGGTCTCTATTCACCTGTGCCAAACAGAAATGCAGAGACAGACTCTGCGGTGAAGTAGAAATGAGTAGCTTCTGGGAATTCCCTGGTGGTCCAGTGGCTAACACTTAATGCTTCCAGTGCAGGGGGAGTGAGTTTAATCCCTGGTCAGGGAACTAGGATCCTACATGCCATGGGGCACAGCTTTTTTTTTTTTTCCTTTTAATGTAGCTTTTATTACTTTGGCAAGCAAAGGAGGTCACAGAAGCGAGTGCCCTCAAGACTATGTCCTCCCCATTGGTGGGGAGAGTAAGAAGTCTAAAGTTTTCAAGGAGTAGTGTGTGATCAGCTCATGGACACTTCTCAGATTGGTTGGCATCAAGGTGAAGTTTGAAGCATCATCAATCTTCTGGTTTCAATCAGTCTAGGATCTGTGTTCTGCAGTCAGCAGTTTTCATCTGGTGGGGGTCTGCCTTCTGTAAAAACAACATAGTGATGTGTGTCAGGCCGTCATCTATATCTTTCAGGGAACAGGGGGTTTGGTGTCTATGTGGCAGATTCATAATTTAAATTGCTATCAGTTCCCCAGCCCAACAGCTGCAGTTTCTACATCTTCACATTCCCCAGACATGAACTCTTAAATTAGCCCTTTGCTTCAAAAGACACGGGGGCTTGTACACGGTTTCGACTATGGAAACTGTACCTACCTCCCTATTTTAAAAACTTCCATTGAACAACCTCATTGAGTGGGCAGGCAATTTTCTTAAATGTTTCCCAAATAAATGACCATAAATTTAAACACAGTATGAAAGTCCCTGGGGCAATGAAGAAAGTCTATAAAGAAAATCTCTTAAGACAAGGGAGAAGGCTGACCCGGTGAAACCCATGAAAAAGAATCACAAAGGGAAAATACTCAAAACAAAGCTTTTATATTGTTTGGCTTTACATACTTAGTAAATATCTGTAGAAGTATTTATCTGTGTTTTATAGTCTCAATCAATTTCAACATCACATTTTGGTAATTTTATAGTATGAAAATAGAAATGACCTGGAGTGAAAATAAAGGTTCAAAGCTATGAGTTTTGAATGAACACATAGGAAGAGAGGGAGGAAAACACAGACCTTTAAAAATGTGAAAGTGAAGTTGTTCAGTCATGTTCGACTCTTTGCAATCCCATGGACTGTAGCCTACCAGACTCCTCTGTCCATGGGATTTTCCAAGCAAGGGTTCTGGAGTGGGTTGCCATTTCCTTCTCCAGGGGATCTTCCCAACTCAGAGATCGAAACTTGGTCTCCTGCATTGCAGGCAGACGCTTCACCTTCTGAGCCACCAGGGAAGCCACCAATTTTAAAAAATGTATATTCATAAATTCTTAGTACAGATTTATTCAAGAAGTCCTCTGCTTGAGAGTAGGTTGGGCATAGTATTAACAACTCACTTTCAACACAGAATGTGGCAGAATTTACGGCATATGACTCCCAGCTCTGTATTATAAAAAGTCCTGTGACATCTTTGTCTCCATTTTGGGTCACTTGCTCTTAGGGAAGCCAGCACCTTGGGGTAAACTTAAGTACACTTATGGAGGAGCCCACGTGGCTAACATCTGAGATCTCCTCCAGCAGCCAGAGAAGCGAGGCCAGGTGAGCATCTGAGTCAACTCTTTCAGCCCCAGTTAAGCCTTCAGATGACTGTAGCTTCAGACAATGTCCTGACTGCAACTTCAGAAGAGACCCTGAGCCCAAACCACCCATATAACCAATTTCCAAATTTCTTTTCTATAGAGATTGTGAGATGATAACCACTAAGCTTGCAGGAGTGACACCTTACTCAGCAACAGATAACTAACATAGAAGATGAGATCCTGCAATATTCTGACAAGATTAGAACCAAAGACCAGGCATTGTGGTGGCTTGTTTATACCAACCAGTAGCTTCTGCTGCTGCTCCTGAGTCGCTTCAGTTGTGTCCGACTCTGTGTGACCCCATAGACGGCAGCCCACCAGGCTCCCCTCCCTGGGATTCTCCAGGCACTGGAGTGGGTTGCCATTTCCTTCTTCAGTGCATGAAAGGGAAAAGTGAAAGTGAAGTTGCTCAGTCGTGTCCAACTCAGCGACCCCATGGCCTGCAGCCTACCAGGCTCCTCCATCCATGGGATTTTCCAGGCAAGAGCACTGGAGTGGGTCGCCATTGCCTTCTCCGAGCTTCTACTTCTGCTTTAATGAGAAAAAGAAGCTCGGCTCTTCTTTGGTTGTTGATCTGAAAAAAACCTATCCCAAGCATTGAACTCACAGGACTCTTCCAAAGACCAGGAAACCACAAGCAAGGCTGAGATACCAACACAAATCTCTTTTCTAATTCCCCAGATGGGATTTTGAAGACTGCCTGGGCTTCCCAGGTGGCTCAGTGGTAAAGAATCCGCCTGCAATGCAGGCAACCTGGGTTCGATCGCTGAGTCAGGAAGATCCCCTGGAGAGGGAAATGGCAACCCACTCCAGTATTCTTGCTTGGGAAGTCTCATGGACAGAGGAGCCTAGTGGGCTACAGTCCATGCGGTCACAAAAAGAGTCAGACATGACTTAGTGTAAACAGCTACACAGGCTGCCAGCCAGTTAAAACAGGCTGATGTTACCACCTAAAATTTCCTCATACAAATGTCCTCTGCTCTTGGTCGTTGAGAATGAGACTCATCATCGTAAAGCCTTAAAAAGGTACATTCTGACGTCATCTTTCCCCAAATTCTCCTATAAGATGAAAACACCCATTCAGTTGAATGTAAATTAATCTGTACACCCACTCAGGAAGAGGACTACTTCTGAGAATCATTAAAGGAAGTAAGTTCTTCTGCTGCCCTATAAATAATTAATATCCCTTAATTTTATTTGTAGGGGGAGTGGTTTAGAAGTAAGAGGGGACCTATGAACTGTGCACGGAATACTCTTAACATGAAGTCCAACTGTGTTCGCATCTCTTCCCTCTTTCCTTTTTTTTATTTTTAACCTTTGATATGTGCAGTTAGAGACAAGCCTGAAAATGAAGTTTCCAGTACACAGCATATTTTCTAAGTCCAATAGCCGACTGGCTCAGTGAATGAATAATATGAAAAGTGGTTCTAGAATTAAAGATTCTTTTTAAAAAGGCCCTATAGGTAATTATTTTGCTACTGTTATTAATATTTCCTGATGTGGGAATAACTCACAATGCTGTCTAGTTTTGTGCTCTTTCTGTGCTGGTGGCTTTTTCACTTTTTAATTCCTCCAGTTCCTGGGCATGTGAGAAGCCCACCTCTGAGGCTCTCTCTCTCTCATGTGGCTTGGGCAGCTTGTATAAGTATGTGACTTACCCTGCTTCCACCCCACCTCAAGCAAAAGCGAAAATTACCCAGTGAGGCAAAAAGATTAGAAATCGCCGTAGGACCAAACTAAATCCACTTACCTGCTTTTTATAGAGTACCAGCAAGATCAACGGCATTTGTTCTGCCGCCTGGCAGGTATTAAATTCCCCTCATTGTGCGTACTTTGTTTGTCCAACGCACATGCCTGACCGTAACAGAGGACGGGCCCCTCTGGAGGCCTGGAGAATTCCAGGTCCACATCAAGTCTATATATTATGGTTGGAAGGGCTCGGCCAGCTGCCTGCGTATCTCCTCCCTAAATATTGCCAACAGCAAGGTTCTGGGAAGACCTCTGGATTCCATGAAATGAGGGCAATATATTTGCGGTAGATGATGGCGGGAGAAAAGGAATTGATACCGATTCATTACCTACTGTGTTGTAATCATTGTAGCTTCCATCCTCACAACAACTCCACTGGGTGGGTTCCAGGAAGTCCCCTACCTATGAACGGGTTCCATTCCAAGAGCACGTTCGTAAGCCCACTTTGTTCATAAGTCCAACAAAGTTATTAGTCTGGTACCCAATTAACACAATCAACTATACAGTACTGTACTCTGATAGGTTTAGAATAGTTTTTACACACAATACATTAAAACACACACACACAAAATAAAGAAACCAGTTTTAAACTGATAGTACATTCCCTTGATAAGTATAGTAGTGCAACAGCTGGCATCCAGGGACTGGCATTGAGTGAACAGGCGAGAAAGGTTACTGACTGGAGGAGGGAGGGGGGTGGGAGGTGTAGACTCGAAGGATTGTCAGCAAGAGGAGATGGAGGGCAAGGTGCAATTTCACTCACGCCTATGGAATGCACAGTCCCATCTTTGAAAGTTCACAACCTGAAGATTCATATGTAGGGGACTTACCGTATCACCTTGCCCATGTTGCAGATGAGGAAACAGCTTCAGAGAAATCACCTGCCTTAGACAACAGAGTCAGTGAAGTGCTGGGACCAGGATTTGAAACAAGGTCTGGAGTTAAAGCCTGAGTGTTTTTTCAACACTGTGCTGACTCCTTGGATGACAAGTAAGAAAGCCTGAGGACCCCTGGGTGGGGAGTGAAGAGTAAACAAGGGTTCCTGGGACATTAAGATGCATTTGGTGTGGTTGAATGCTGTTCTATGGCATGCGTGCGCCATGTCTTCTTTGTCCATTCCTCTGCTGGTGAACATTTGGGCTGTTTCCATGTCTTGGCTGCTGTGAACATGGGGGTGCCCCACGATCAAGAGGTTCTTGTAGGGGAGTGCAAGGAGAATATGACCTTGGAAGAAGAGTGAACCAAACTTGGGCACAGATAGGGTTGTAGAGAGTAGAAAAGGAGGCATGCAACACGCCAGTCGAAAGAGAGGTCCTTCCACGTAGGTATCAGTATATTGGAAATTTTTTAGTTAAACAGAATTGTTTCGATGGCACACACTTTATAGAACCTAGCATAATTCTGGACACATAGTAGGTATTCAAAACCTCTTTAAAATTTGTAGTTTTCTCATCCTTGAATCTGAGTTCTAATATTATTTGTGTAAGGTTTCGTATATGTGTGTGTGTGTGTGTGTGTGTGTGTCTGTGTATGTGTGTTTGGTGTATAGACAGAGTGTCTATCTTTCTGGAAAAGCTGAGACTCAAGGATGTGAAGTGACCTCCCCAGATCTCTGAGTCAATGAACATGGCTGGATTGGCATGGCAGTTGCCCAGCTGCAATGTAGTTCAAGGTTAGCTCTCCAGAGGATGATGCAAAGGCTCTTTTTTATTCAAAAGGGAACACCCAAACTAAAGCAACTCCCTCGATGCCTTGCAAATATTTTGATCTTCAAGAGTTTTAGGGAATGTGATTCTAAGAATTAACAAATGGCTCTCAGTTCCCAGATCCACAGAGTCCGGAACATGCAGTGATGCTGAATGACATCACCAGTAACTATGGGCCCAGACCTTCCAGGTCAGAACCCCAGCACAATGGAAGCAACCAGAGTACCTCTGAGCCTCCCTCCCCTCTGCTGGTTGCATGGCTACACCTGGATACAACCAAAGGCAGGACGAGGAGTCATCCATCCCTGCAGAGAGCCCTGGGAAGCTAGCCATGTGGCTTCTGGGCCAGGTCTCTGCGTGTCCTGGTCTCACTTCCCAAACTCTCCATCCTGGTGGGCTTCCTTCACCTGTTCTGGCCCCTTGACCAGGCTCCAGGTATCAGGACTAGATCTCCCTTCCCAGCGGAGACATATGTTCCAGCTGCAAAATCCCCACAATCTGCACCTTAATAGCTCTTTCAAAATAAGTTACACTTTTGACTTGGTAGAATTCGCCCAATGTCTAGGAGAGAAGAAAAATGTAAAGCAGAAAAAAAGGAGGGGGTGGGGTCGGAAAAACAACAAAGCAACATTATCAGCCAGCTTTGATCTCAAGACTGTTTCGTTACTGTGATCTGGGTTCAAAGGAGGTGGGGGGCGGTGGAAAAGCAACACTTCAGGCAGGAAATGTCTATTATTCAGAAATGTAATATAATTATGTGTCTGGATGGCCCAGTTTATCAGACGGCCTTTTCTGGGAAGGATGTGGAGGGTGGGGGGTGAGACACGTCATCCCTTTCCTTCCCGGTCCTCCCCAGCCAGACGCCCCTCCTCCACCTTCAGTTTTTTTTTTTTCTTTTTCCTTTTCCCCCTCCCTCCAGGACACTTCCAATTTCCCAGGTTTCGCGACCACTTACACGTCTTTCCTGAGCGTTTTTATATAGCGTAGGAAATTGGGTAATGAAAGCCGAGTCATACATTTCTGCTTTATGTTTCCAAAGAAGCAAGTGTGACTGTCAGGTTTACAAAAGATTGTTTATGTTCACTGGCGTGAAATGGGGAGCGGGCGTGCGGAGCAGAGAGAGAGAAAGGCTGGCCAGGCGGGGATGACAGCAGTGCATTCGTCCTCCACGCTACAGCAGACAAAGCGCGCTCCCTGCCTGACAGGGACCATAAATCAAGGGCAGGAGATGCTGTACCTACAGCTTATACCATTCCAGATGACAAACTCACAGTAATCCACCCAGCGCAGCACTTTCTGTCTCCCCGCTCCCCGCGCCCAGCACCCCTCCCGCCTGCTCCTCTCCCAGCCGCCCTCCTCCCGGTCCCTCCCGCCTCTCTTCTTTTCCCAGCTCCTTCCTGGAGGTTTCTCTGGTCCCTTCCTTCTCCTGGTCTCCTGTCTCTTCTCCCTCCACTCCAGACTCCTGTTTCTTCTGACCTCCTGCCCACAAGGTCGCTTCCTCTTTGGGGGAATTTTTTCTTTGTGTCTTTTCGCCACCTCTCTCTGTCTCTGTCCCTTGTGAATCCCCTTGGCCACTCCCCACTTTCATTTCCTGTTATTTTTTTCCTATTTTTTTTTTCTTGCTCCTTCCCACCCTCTCCTCTCTCCACCTCATCCCTTCCAGTTCATCCACTCAGCTAAGAAAAACCATTACCTCTATCCTGCAGATCCCCTTGGCAGGGAAACAAAGAAGAAAAAGGACACGTTCTCCAAGGCCGGGAACCTTAGTACGACAGCCACACCAGATTCCCTTAGAGAGGGCAGGAGTGGGAACACAGAGGTCCTGGGATGGGACAGGGTGAGCCAGGCAGAAGTCCGCCTTGGCGATGAGGAGGGTGATGAGACATTTGAGAGGAAGGGCAGACGTGTTGCCAATCCCTTCAGCAGGGTCAGAGTCAGGGATCTGTCTTTCTGAACACACTTAGGGTACAGCCCCATGTTAATGAATTTATCCTTCATCCTCTAGCCGAGGAAATGCTTGCATATTCAATCCTGGGGCAATTGCCCATTGGTACTGGGATGCCTGAGCATTTTGCATACAGGACTTCAGTGAATCAAGGGAGGGGGTGTCTACCCCATATTCACAGGAGCACTATTTACAATAGCCAAGACATGGGAACAACCTAAATGTCCATCAATAGACAGGAAGACGTGGTACATGTATGTGATGGAATATTGCTCAGCTATTAAAAAGAATGATGCCATTTGTAGCAACATGGATGGGCTTAGAGACGATCACGCTAAGTGGAGTCAGAAAGAGAAAGACAACTACCAGATGATATCACTTATATTTGGAATCTAAACTATGACACAAACGACCCTATCTATGAAACAGAAACAGACTCACAGACATAGAAACAGACCTGTGGTTGCCAAGGGGGATGGAGGCAGAGGAAGGATTTGGAGGTCGGGATTAGTAGAGGCAAACGTTAATACGTAGGATGGATAAACAACAAGGTCCTGCTGTATAACACAGGGAACTATATTCAACATCCTGTCATCAACCTTAATGGAAAGTAATATGAAAAGGAATGTATATATGCGTATAACTGCGTCACTTTGCTGTACATTAGAAATTAACACAACACTGTGAATCAACCGTACTCCAATAAAACGGCTTTTAAAAAGGAGAGGATGTCCATGAGAGCTTCCCTCTGTCATGCCAGGATTTTCAGCTGGAGCCTTGAGATGAAAGGCTCAATCTAAGAGCTCTCTTCCAGCTCCCATTCCATCTGTTTATAAGGCAGCCCTTTCTGAAAGTGGAGACACTCCCTTTGCCTGAGGAATGGGACCCTTGGGAGCCAAGAGGAAACCTGAAGATGAATCATTTTGTTCAAGGTGCCCTAGGTCAGGGTTTGCGCTTTTTCCATAAGGAGTCACACCCTGGCTCGCAGTCCTACCTTGGCCAACAGCTCATTTATTTGACCTCATAAGAAGCATCAGGATCTTTTTTTCTTTTCCTACATCGTAGGTCCTGAGTTAATTTTATTATCTGCTAATGCACAATAATTGGCAAACTTTCATGGTCTTAATCAATACTGTGGCCCAAATTACCCTTATATCTGTGCTTCCCACTAAATTTAAACGAGAAATCCCCGGCAACCTTAGGAGAGTTACTGAATGTAAAATAGAGGATAAGCATCTTTTTTTCTTTGTGCATCTTTTCCTCTTTTATACTTCAGTTCACTTGAACCATTTCTTTTTACATTCCACATATAAAGGATACTAGACAGTATTTCTCTTTCTCTGTCTGACTTACATCACTCAGGATGACACTCTCTAGGTCCATCCGTGTTGCCGCAACTGGCATTATTTCGTTCTTTTAAATGGCTGAGTAATATTCTGTTGCGTATATATATGTACCGTAGCTTGTTTATCCATTCTTCTGTCGATAGACATGTAGATTGCTTCCATGTCTTGGCTATTGCAAACAATTCTGCAGTGAACGTTGGGGTACATGTATCTTTTCAGATCATGTTTTTCTCTGGAAATATGCCCAGGGGTGAGACTGTAGGGTCATACGGTAGCTCTATTTTTAGTTTTTTAAGGAATCTCCGTAGTGTTCTCCATAGTGGCTGTACCAATTTACATTCCCACCAACAGTGTGGGAGGGTTCCTTCTCTCCACACCCTCTCTAGCATTTATTATTTGTGGATTTTTTGATGATGACCATTCTGGCTGGTGTGAGGTGATATCTCAAGGTAGTTTTGATTTGCATTTCTCTAATAGTGAGTGGTGTTGAACGTCTTTTCATGTGTGTATCGGCCACCTGTATGTGAAGCACTGAGATCTTTGCACACAATCTGCAATGCACATTTAGGTTGTACTGGTGATGAGAAAACACATCACGGCTTTATCATGTCTTGCTACTCTGAATCATGAAAGGCTGAACCGCTAGTATTTAGGGAAGACTCAATCCAGATTCAGACTTTTCAGGCCCTTGTGAAGAATATATCTTCATCTTTTTGGAAATGAATTCAGAGCAGATGGCTGGAGTCTCTGAGCCCTGGGACCACAAGTGACTTGGTCTGAGGTACAGGTAGGGATGGATAAGAATGTCTTTCCACCAGCCAGCCCAACTGAGGCTGCAGAAGGACAGCTGTCCACACAGCAAGGGTGAGGCCCTCACTCATCCTCCTTTTGAGATTTTAATAACCTTGCAGAGGAAAAGGAAGAGGCCATCTGACACCTGGTCAACTCAGAGCCAGGTACAGCTGCCAGGCTGATTCTCAGCCATTGCTGACATTGTGTCTCAGGAGTCACTGCCTCCAAGGCCCAGAAATCAACACATACCTCCTTCCATCCAACTTTGGACCTTCTCCCTTCCCCTTTCAAGTCAACAGACCACCTTGTGGGGCAAGACTCCAGCAAGTGGTAGACTTCAAAAGGAGCCCTTCTTCCAAAGATCGGCTATGTAGTCCACTGCCCAGACCAGCTGAAATAAAGGAAGGGGTGTGGAGAAAACTGGGGTGACCGGCTTCTGAGATAACTCATGAGGCTCAGAAGCAAAACCAGCAGTCAGGTGAGAAACAGAGAAAGCCTGCCCTTCTCTGCTCCCTCTCTCTGCTATAACTTGCTGGGAAGGGGAGAAGGACGCTCTGCTTGGACAACCCTTAAATCGATGCATCCTAATTAACAGAGGATTCAATTCATCAAAGTGACAGCAACTCTATTTACATCATCTCTGTCAACAGGACTTAGGGTTGGCCTATGGGTTTTATTATCTTTTCCTTTCTTGCTCTTTCTCTCTCTCTCCTTTTCTAATAAGACAATGGCAAGATTTAAAGAGAAGGGTTAATTTCAAGCTGAGAATTGTACAACCAGCTCCCCGAAGTCTTCCTGATAGGCAGTCTCAGCCCTCCGGTTTGACCTAGAAAATAGCACAGGCTTGTTGCAGAAGCAAGGTTGACAGCAGGGTGGCCCAGAGGCCTGGCACAGATCCGGAGAGGAGAGGCCACCACAGACCATGCCTCCCACACAGATAATGGGGTCAGACTGCTGGCCCTGGCAACTCGGAGAGGGCCCCTCATTTTACGGATGAGGAAACTGTGACTGGGACAGAGGGAGTGAAAAGCCCAAGATTACACAGCTAATCAGAGCCAGAGCCAGACCTCCCAGGAACCAGGCTCTTTCCAGCCCACCGCTCAGTGGCCACCTCCATGCTGCCAGGAGGCAGCCCCAGAAGATCACCCCCTTCCTCTGGGTGGGAGCATTCCCTCTGGAATCTTCTCTAAGCATCTTTATTATGATTAGCTTTGCTGCTCACCGCTATTAAAAATAGTTAATATGTAGGAAATACTACTTCCCTCATAGCTCAGTCAGTAAAGAATCTGCCTGCAATGCAGGAGACCTGAGTTCGATTCCTGGGTCAGGAAGATCCTCGGGAGAAGGAAATGACAACCCACTCCAGTATTCTTGCCTAGAAAATTCCAAGGACGGAGGAGCCTGGCAGACTACAGTCCATGGGGTCACAAAGAGTCATACACAACTTATCAACTAAACCAAACCAGGAAATACTCTAGATGAGCTTGGCTACCTGTTTTACCCAAATTGATCTTCTCAAAGTGATGCAGTATGTACTACTTTTTATCCCTATTTTAAGATGAAGAAACAGACTCAAAGAGATTAAGCCACTTGCCCAAACAGAAGATGACTCTCTGCTAAGCCTTTCTGTTAGGCACCAGCTCTAATGCCACTTTTAAATTGAAATTACTCCCAAGGGCATTAAACTAAGCTCTTTACATTTTCTTGGGGATGGATTTAGCTGGGACTTGAGCTCTGAGCCTTCCAAAAACAAAGGGGGGAATGAAGACTCATTCTCTGTTCAAGTTTTCCTAGGACTCAGGTTCTGCTTCTGCAGAGTGGATCTCAAGGAAAGGCAGGGGTGGGGCCTCCGTGAGGTCAGTGTTCATGACACAGCCAGGCCAACATCCCGTGCAGCTGCAGCTGCCCACTGACAGAATCTTCTAGAAAATATCTACTTCCATTTCTCTCCTTTGCCCCAGAAGGAATTCCACCAGGGTCTATCCTAGTCTTGAAAGGCCCCTAAATTATATGTCATTAATCAAGCCTATTAGAATTAAAAAAAAAAAAAAAAACGGGGGGTGTGAAGAAGAAAAATGGAACTTGGCCCTCCCTACTCTGGTCATTTGTCATTTATTGCGGAACCCGAGCCTAAAGAGCAGCCCCTTCCCAGAGACGATGGGATGTGGGTTGCAGGGTGGAGGGCAGGAAATGGGGACGGAAGACAAAATGCCAGGAGGCTCACGGGTAAAAGAGCCGTGTCTTTCCTCCAAGTTGACTTGTGCTCACACCCCATCCGTCAGCACTGGGATGAAAGGGCTATAAAACCAACACAGCGCTGGAGACTGTATGAAAATATACATCCTGATGTGTCAGGAGTACCTGGCGCGCCTTTAACCTCAACTTCAGATGAACCAACACGCCTCGGAGCACATTTATATGCAAAGGCATATAATATGTCCCCTGTATCTAATTATCTGTCAACCTGAGGCAGTTTGTTTTCCAAATCGGCCTCTCGGCTGTGACTTTACGAGGTCATAAAGAAAGCGATGCCACTCGGCGCCGAAACGCGAGGAGCGCCTGGATCAACAAATTATGCTCCTTAATGGTGCCTCTCGGCCTGAGACGCGGCCGGCAGGAAGAAAGGAGCCACAGCCCTGGTTCTTACACCCTGCCCTCCGCCCAAGAAAAAAGAAAGGGGCTCGGGGGTCAGGAGGCAGACCAGGGAGATCCCAGCGCATCAGGGAGCGCGAGCCTGGGAGGGGCGCAGGGCAAAATGGACCGGAAGTGACGTGCTGCTTCTGCTCCGGGGTCCTCTGCCTTTTGCGGGTCCTCCTGTGCAAAGTCCATCTGCAAAGTTGTCAGCCGGAAATGAAGCTGAGAAGGGTGTTTCTGCAGCCCCTGTACCACCGCTGGCCATCTTACAGCACCCTTAGCCTAGAGCATCATTTGTGCCTAAGATCCCAAAGATCTGTGGGTCCACAGGGGAGCACTCGAATCCACCCAGGTGACAACTCCGGTCTGCACAAACCCAAATACCGACTCTGTTTCCATGAGCACTTTGGCCGGACGGTACTTTGTTCACCATTGCATTTGGGAGAAGGAGACATGTGAGTCTTTTCAGCTCCCAAGCAAGAGGAGAAAATTCCTTCTCCCCAAACAGGGAAGGTGAGGGGGGTGGGCAGTAGCAGGGATCCTATTGTGCTGAATGGAGGGCTGAGTCTCTCTCTTTCCTGCCAAGCTCAGCATCACATGTGTGCACAAACACACACACACATGCCGCGAAACGGCGGAGGAGTGGGCCCCTCACACAGTCTTCAGCCCCTATTAGTCCTCCTCTGATCTTCAGCAGATTAATTAGGACGTTTGTCAGGAACCAGCCGTGACCTCCAGCCGCTCCTCTCTGGGAGTGGTAACGGTGCCAGCGAAAGCCAAGCTGCAGGAATTCCTGTACCCACGCTGCTCCTATGATTAATGATAGAAAGGAAGGAAAAAAGGGGGTCAGCAGCTGAGTGCAAAGCAAGTTGCTAGACAGGGAGTAATTAAGATACTTGGGTAAATATGATTAATAAGCTCAAACTGGCAGGGTGTGCGGTAAACAAGGACTAACCAGATGGTCCCCTCTCTTCTGACAAGGCTGGGCACTTGGAGACCGGGGGGAGGGGAGGCTCAGGAGGCGGGGAGGGCAACTTGAAAGGCAAGATGGAAACTTGACTTTCTTAAGCTGACCCCATTGAGAGGGAAAGGTTGGATCCCTGGGGAGAGATTAGAACAAGGAGGAGGGGCTTGGAGATTTCACCCATCCTCTTATCACAGGCACCAGACAAATTGCTGGGTGTAAAAGGATTCCTGTTCAGACATCAAGGCCACATCATCTAAAGGGACTCCCACCCCTACTCTCTCTCTCTGTCTCCTTCTCTGATTTCGCTGCTCGCTACAAGATTTAGACAAGACATAGGATGCACACGTTACTGTTACCGTTACTGTGTTCATTTGCAACTGGCTTAAACAGCAAGATGGATTGTTTCCCCTTTCTGCAGGCCAGAGTCCAAGATCAAGGTGCCGGCAGGGTTAGTCTGTTCTGAAGGCTAGAAGGGGAGATTTGTCCCGCGCCTCACCCCTAGTTTCCAGCGGTTTGCTGGCGATCTCTGGTGCTCCTATAATTGTAGACAGATGTCTCCCACTTCTGCCTTCATGTTCACAGGACTTTCTCTGTGTGTGCCCATGTGTGTGTGTGTGTGTATGTGTGTCTGTCTGCCTTAGTTCAAATTTTCCCTTTTCAGAAGTGCAACAGTCATCTGGGGTTAGCGACCCCTCAATGACTTCATCTTAACTCATTATATCTGCAACGACCCTCTTTCCAAATAAGATCACATCCTGAGGTACTACGGGCTCAGAACTTCAACATAGGGATTTGCAGGCACATGATTTGACCAATAACAGCCATTTATCAGGTTGCAGAGCAACCGAGGAAACAAATGCTCACTCAGAAGAGACCTGAGCCAAGAAAACGTATGTTGTCACGGCACTGTTTGGAAGAGGGACAGGGCCTGGACTCTCATTGCTCTGCACCCTGTCTGCCTAAAAATATGCCTCCTTCGAGTCCTAAACAGTGCCTTGGAAAGCACGCTCTCTCTGTGCAATGTCAAGGAGACAGTCTAATGCTTGCAGAGATGAAGTTGAGAAATAGCCATAGGTAGGAGTTCCCAATGACACTGGTTAACAGGGAATATCTGCAAGCCTAAAAGAGAAGACATGGAGGGTTGGCCATTAAATAGCAGAAAGATGCCAAGACAACTCCATCTATAGACATGGGCAGCAATGGTACATCCAGGGTGAAAACAAGACACAGTTAGGGAGATGAAAGAAATACAGGATTAGTCCCCAAGCTAAAGGAGCTTACAGCTTGGATTCCTCAATTCATTTCCTATGGTAGCTGTAATAAATCCCGACTGTAATAAATCACAAATGTGGTGGCTTAAATTAAAACCAATATTTATTCCCTCCCAATTCTGGAACTTAGAAGTCCAAACTGGGTATCACTGTACTGAAATCCAGATGTCAGCAGGGTCCTGCTCCCTCCAGAGGTTCTAGGGGAGAATCGATGCCTTACCAATTTCCAATTTCTGGTGGCCCTGCCGTTCCTTGGCTTGTGACCACATCACTCTAATCTTCAAGGTCAGTATCTGCCAATCTTCCCCGGCTTGGTTTCCACATCTCCTTCTCTGTATGTAAAACCTCTATCTCCCCATCCCTATTCATAAGGATATATGTGATTTCACTTAGAACCCATCTGGATAATGCAGGACAGTCTCCTCATCTCAAGATCATTCATTTAATCACATTTGCCAAGCTTCCCCCTCCAACCCCTTTAATTTTCCCAATAAGGTCACTAGCACTGGTTCAAGGATTAGGAAGTAGATGTCTTTCAGAGGCCAGTTTTCAGCGGCCCACACAATTCCCCTGGGATTTTCCTTCTCTAATCGCTTTCTCAGTTGGTGTATGTAGACCTAGGGGGCCTGGTCTCTTCCCCCGTGTTGCTGATAACAAAACTCAGGTGTGTGTGGCAAAGTGTACTTCTTCACAGAAAGTCAAATATCAGGCTTAGGTGAGGAGTCACCGAGTACTTAATTGTCCTATAAATCAATTCCCTGTCTTTGTATATCACAGACCTAATAAAAGTATATTTTTAAGGGGGTGTTAGAAATGCCTGGGTTGTCAATTTTTTATTTGGCCATGTAAGGTTATTAACAGGCTTCCCTCACAGCTCAGTTGGTAAAGAATCTGCTTGCAATGCAGGAGACCCAGGTTTGATTCCTGGGTCAGGAAGAACCCCTGGAGAAGGAAGTGGCAACCCACCCCAGTGTTCTTGCCTGGAGAATCCCATGGACAGAGGAGCCTGGCGGGCTACAGTCCACGGGTTCACAAGAGTCAGACACAACTTAGCAACTAAACCACCAGGGATATTAAACAAAAACTCTACCATTATTTCCATTCATAAAGGGAGCTATCTTAACTCTATCAGAGTGAATGAAACATATCTGACTGAGAGCAAAGTACGGTCCTCCAGAAAAGACGATGGGCAGCCTCACACCCTCAACCCCCGACTCCGCCCAGTGCAGTGCCTGAGGCCCTAGCAGTTCATCAAGGACTTAGGTTTGGAAAAACCCTCCTCGGGTCCAAGGATCTCCTTTGAGGGGCGAGGCAGCAGAGCTTCTCCCAGGCAAAAAGCCTACAGACGCTGACCTCACAGGGACCAAGGGGAGGGGAGAGGAAGGAATCTGGTTGTCACACTGCTGCCCCATGAGAAACCTTCCCAAGCCCCAGAGGCAAGTGGGGCTCTGGCCAAATCAGGCTGGACCAGAGGAGGAAGTTCTAGCAGACAAGGCACCCGGCCTCCCTCCTGACCTTGGATAATCATCTCTCAATTGAGAAACTCAGAAAACCGTCCCAGAACACTTCCTGCACTGTGGTCAGGGTTTTCCCTTTGGAAAGGTGCGCTTGACACAAGGGAGTATGATACCCTGCCCGGTGAACCACTTCCTAGTCCCTTTTCCTGTCTCACCCTGAAAGTAAAGTGAAGTCATCATAGACAAAAACTGAACAAGGTTGTCACAGAGTAATATCTCGGTGCAAGCTCTATGCTCAGAATCTTACCCAACTTGTTTTGTTTTAATGTAGGAAAACATAATGCTTGCCTTATATGACATATGGAGTTGTTGAGATGATTAAATGAAGCAATATGGGTGAAACTGTTTTTTAAATTACAAAGGGTTCTAGCGCGCTCCTGCACAGAACACACTCTAAATATTGATTGCACGGCTGCATTTCAGGACGATGGACTCTGGTTGCTGCTGTTGTTGGGCCGCACAGCATATAGGATCTTCGTTCCCCGACCAGGGATCAAACCTGTGCACCCTACAGAAGAAGCACAGATTCTTAACCACTAGACCACCAGGGAAGCCCCTTAATTTTTTTTTTTAATGGTGGGCTCCTATAAGGCTCTTTCCTGGAAGTAGTTTTTAAGCAGGGAGATGAAGGGGAGGAAAACAAAAGCAACTAGGGTTGGGGTTCGGTTTGGGGGACAGAAAGCTTAGAGCCCCGTTTTCACAATTTTGAAAGACTCAGTCCCAGAGGAGTGGAATAGATTGACTGCTGACTTCCGGAAAGACCTCTCCAGACCTTGTCTTTGTGGGGCCACAAGACATGCGCTTTTGCTTTTCCGTGTCATTTTGTTGAGCACCAATAATCTGGCAGGCGCTGTGCCCAGCCCTTCAGTTGTACGAACTGATTTAACCTCACCCACAGTCTGTGAGGGAGGTCCTGTCATTATCCCCCTTTCCCAGGTGTGGCAATCAAGGCTTCAAGACCCAGCAGGGTCACACGGCACGTGAGCCAGGAGCCAAACGTGTCAACCTGGAGAGCCCACCGTGCTCAGTAAGATGATTTTCCTCCTGCCCTCTGTCCTGCATCTTCCAGAAGCAATTTTCTCCCTTCTTCTTTGTTTCCATCTTCCTATAAAACTCACTGTGACACTTCACACAAAGAGCCACGTATACAAATCAATTGCAATCAGCCGTATTTCTCTCCTGATGTTAGAAGACTCGTAAAGGAAAACGCACTTGTTTCAAACACCCTTTTCTGACACTAAATCAACCCTCAACTGTTGGTGGAGTTTCTGCACAAATTGAATGGGGCCCTCCCGAGACTGGGGTTTACCAGAATAAATCCCAGGCTCGCAGCAGCTGTCTAGTCATATTAACAGGAAGAGTTGATCGGGTGGCTGAGTTTTCTGGGGGTCCTGACTTCTAGTTCAGGTCAGAAGGACATTGGGAAGCTTGCTGGCCAGCGTGTGACGTGGAGGCTGACCGGGACACTATGGCGGGGGTGTGGTCAGAACCCCTTCACACCTGCATCCCACGGAAATTCCAACCATAATTACTGTCTTCTGCAGAAGCATCCAGGCTTCCTCATACTAATTTGCATAGGAATAATGGTTATCAGGGGATTCTGAACGAATCTATTTGACCCCAAAACTTTGCTTCTTTAATTGCTACGACTTATAGAAACTTCTGGAGCCCCAGGGATGCTGGTTAACTCCCCCTGAACACACCACAGACCCTCTAATTACCTCAGTTTCTCTTATTTCTTGGGCTTCCCTGGTGGCTCAGATGGTAAAGAATCCACCTGTAAGATCCACCTGCAAGATCAATCTGGGTTCGATCCCTGGATCAGAAAGATCCCCTGGAGAAGGAAATGGCAACCCACTCCAGTATTATTGCCTGGAGAATCCCATGGACAGAGGAGCCTGGTGAGCTACAGTCCATAGGGTCGCAGAGTCAGACACGACTGAGCGAATTCATTTCTCTTCACTGATTCACTGGTTCTCTACTTCTACCAGCCCTCTGCCTCAGTCTCCTCATTTATCCAGTGGGGACAGTAAGGCCTTCTCTAGTTCATAGAATGGAAATCAGAGGGTTTGATGTGTCTCCAGAAACATTTCCCTTTTGCTTTGAACCAGGTCATGATGGTCATCACGTTACAGAGTGTGTGGGTTTCCCCCTGCACCTCCAGGCAATTCTGCGACCCTGGCTGGCTGTCCAGTAATTCAGCTCAGTTCTGTTGAACCCAGATGGATCCCACAGGGAAAGGGCTCCATCCCTTGAAACTGTTTCCCTGCCACGCCCACACTCCAGACACCAATTACAAGTCCAACTTGTGACCTGTGCTTCTGACCAACTGGCAATAGATTAGAGGGTCCAAGAAGCCCCACCTGGGGTTTGATGAGTTTGCTAGAGTGGCTCACAGAACTCCGAGAAACATTTTACTTATAGAGCACCAGAGTGTTAGAAGAGTATAACGGTAACAGCCCTTTGGAAGAGGCATATTGGGCAAGATATGGAAAAAGAGTGTAGAGCTTCCATGCTCTCTTGGGGTGCCCCCACTCTCCCCAGATCTCCGCATATTCACCAACCCAGAAGCTCTCCAAATCCACCCTTCTGAATTTTTATAGGGGCTTCATCAGGTAGGCATGATTCACCACATCACCGGCCACTGGTGCCTGAACTCTGCCTCCAGCCCCTCGTCCCTCCCCAGAGGCCAGGGGGCTGAGAGTGCCAACCCTCCAGTCACGTGATTAGTTACCCTGGCAACCAGCCCCCATTCCAAGGTGCTTTCCAAAAGTGACCTCATTAATATATAACAAAGCCAGATTCTCAAGGTTTTATGAGCTCTGTGCCAGGAAGATGAAATATATATTTCATTTTTTAAAAAAACAGTTGATAGTTTCATTTTATTTATTTTTTGGCTTTGCCACGCAGCTTGTGGGATCTTAGTTCCCCAACCAGGTATTGAACTCAGGCCCTGTCAGTAAAAGCACTAAATCTTAACCACTGGACTGCCAGAAAATCCCCACATATTTCTTATTATAACTCACAGTGTCATACTGCCCCACTAAAGTCATGGAAATTTTCCTTTTGCCCTTTCGCCCATCCTAACCCAACTTTCTATCACCCAGTCAGGAGGCAGGGGAGCAAGTGCCATGATCAGATTTACAATTAGAACCCAAGCTGCCAACTAATTTTATGTCCACATGGACATAAACAAGGTAATGGTAGATGTAACGCAATCAGAAGGAAGCCACTCGATGTGGTTTACATTTCGTGATGTACAGCGGTTTTCTGTTTTATTTAAAAATGAAGATGGATGATGTCAGCAAGAGAGCAAAACTGTTAGGAAATTCAAGAATTGGCCTATATTCGTGTTTATTTATTTCAACACCTCAACTTTCCAAAGAGAAAAGGCCACCACTGAAAAGGTTCCTTCTGGTTCCGTGTTGAGCTGTGCAGGGCATTTCTGGGCCCATCCAGAGGTGGGCCTGTGTCCAGTCAGAGAGAGGCAGTTTAGTGAGTGCACAATGCCTGGGACACAGTCGCCAAGCACTTGGTTTGACCAGCAGGGTCTTTGGAAAGGAGCAACCTTCAAGGAGCAGCCTGAGAGATCTTGAGGGTCAGGGGATTACCAGGCAGAGAAGGTGGAGATTTTCAAAGAAGAATCAGCCTGGGACTTCCCTAGTGGTCCGGTGGTTAAGCATCTGCCTTGCAATGTAAGGGACACAGGTTCGATCTCTGGTTCGGGAAGATTCCACAGGCCAGGTAGCAACTGAGCCCGTGTACCACAAAGAAAGATCCACACGACCCAGCAAAGGTCCCGCGTGCCTCAACTGAGACCTGACACAGCCAAGTAAAGAAAGAAAGATTTTAAAAAAGAAAAATCAACCTGAGCAGAGAGAACTGTCTAGAGTATGGGGAGGGAGGACTATCACATATGGCAACAGCAGGGACTCTTAACTCCCTGCAAGATCCCTGAAGTTTCCCACCGGGGCAATGAGTGACTAGGCCAGAGGTGCATTTAGAACGTGAGCTCAGCCGTGATGTGGAGCCTGGTTCCCAGCTGTTCCCGACCCCTTGGCCATCGTCTATTGGAGGACCCTGGCTAAAGAGCTGTCCCAAGGCCAAGTGCAGGGCCAGATTCCAGAAAATCTTCAAGATAGCACCTTCACTCACTGCAAGATAGACGGTACAGCTTAATTGCAAGTGTCCCTGAGAACTAAATATTGACTGAGCTTGCATCTTTGTTGGCTCAGAAAAACGCAAGATTTGTAAAACTCACTGCAACCCATGATTATTCAACAAACATTATCTGCTGACTGCTCCGGTGGAGACAGAGGCGTTTCATTGAAGCCAAACGGAGGAGAATCAACAACGGGCCTGTAAATAGATCCCTTTTTAATGAATGTACTGATCTTCTACTTCTAAGCTTATCTATTTTATCCAGATTTGCCCTTATCCTGGAAAGTTCTGCAACACAACACAGAAAGTTTTAAACCGCACTCAATCAACCGGTCATTTTGTCCACAGAAAGCAAACCAGGAGACCGGTCAAATGGGAATTCAGTGATTTTCTTTTTACATCCATTTTGCTATTTTGTCATGGCATTGGATAGATAATGAAATTATTGCCTTCCTCATCCAAGGTATTAAAGCAAAGAGCTGATACTGTCTTAAAAAAACGCTCCTCCTCACGGTTCTGCAGGAGGCACCGTGGGCTCCCCTGGGAACCACCAAGACACCCAGGACTAGGTGGGAGGGAGGCAGTCTTAGATTGAGGGCCAAATTGCAACCCATTGGCAGGGCACATATTTTTCCAATATAAAAGCAAGTGGAGAATCCGTAAATAAATTGACTGTATAAAAATGTCCCTTTATATTATGGCCTCACCTTTCCAAGGGGGAAAAAAAAGATTTCTTTTCACGGCCCTCCTATAAAAATATCATTTCTTTGGGGTAATTTTATAGTACCAACAGCAGTCCATATCTATTTGAAATACCTATGCAGCCACCCCCTGTACCGGCCCCCTTACACAAATGATCCAGTAACTAGCATCGCCCACTGCAGAAGCAGCTGTCACGTAATTACAACCTCTCATCACACGTTGGGGAAACCAGTTGTGGCGTTTGGGAAAGGTCTGCAAAACTAGGTGTCAGACCTTAACTAATAGTGATTGTCCTTCCATTCTACTGTAATTTACATTTAATTCACACATTTCATTTCCATTTAAAATATGATTACAGTGTTTTGAAGCACATCTCACCTGTCCCCTCAAATTACAGGGAAATGAAAATAACAGGGAACAGCAGGCACTGGGAAGGCTGCGGGAGCCCCAGGCTGCAGGGTCTCCAGCTCAAAGCCCTCCCTCCCAAGGATCTGGGGGCGGGAACTAAAGAGAAATGGGGGGTGCAGAGAGGAGGTGGAGGGAAGCAGAATGCGGCAGAGAGATGAGAAGATGTGAGGAGCGGGCAACAGGGCACAGGGAGTGGAATGGGGCGGGACCCATGGGTGAGGTTGGAGAGTCCTTCATCCGAAGGCTCCAGCATGCCTGCTTTGTACGTGCATTATTTTCTGGCAGATTGCCTGCCTTCTATTTCATTCATTTCAGGTTCATGACCTAATCCTAAATATGTGCAGCAGGAAGCAGGTGCCTGTTGACTCCAAGGTCTGGTTTTCTCTTCTCTGGAGGCAGGAGAATGAGGAGAGGCAAGGGAAAGCCCAAGGCTTCAAGGCATGGATCCAACACCCTTCACAGCACACCCCCTCCCACAACCATCCTGCATCCGGGCTCCTGCAGCTGTTGGCAGCAGCTGAAAAGTGTTCTGAGGGCTCCAGGTCAGAGGAGCAATTTATAGAAACAAGATTCTTTACGAATTCAGTGGCCAAGCTCCTTAAGGTATGGCAGAAGACAGGCTGGCCTTAGAGAACGGTTTCCAGCCGACGGCACCTGTATTCACAGAGAGATTTTGGAACCTGTTCAGATGCAGAAGGAAGAGTCCTTTGCTATTCATAACAATCCCTAGATGCTACCCCCCAAACCTTGGGAAAAAAATGAAATTTGCTCAGTTGTGTCTGACTCTGTGACCCCATGGACATGGACTGTAGCCCACGAGGCTCCTCTGTCCATGGGATTCTCCAGGCAAGAATCCTGAAATGGGTTGCCATTTCCTTCTCCAGGAAACCTTGAGAAAGGCAATGCACAAATCCACAGGCTCAAAAAACACGTATAGGGACTTTCCTGGTGGTCCAGTGTTTAAGAATCTGCCTTACAATGCAAGGGACGTGGGTTCAATCCCCGGTGAGGGAACTGGGGAATCCCACATGACACGGAGCAACTAAGCCCAAGTACCACAACTACTGAGCCCTTGCACTCTGGAGCCCGCATGCTACAACTAAGAACCAACGTAGCCAAATGCGTACACACACACATATTTTTTTTTAATGTATAGAACACATTGTATAGTCAGTATCAAGCAAGGCAACAGTGATCAAATTTTCAGTCTTCCCAAACTTCTCATACCCCAGGCCTTCCCCGTTAATGTACTTCCTATTTTCTAGGAAAAACAAAACAAAACAGACACCTGCAGAGAGGAACTCCCTCCATTCCGATTACTAAGCATAAAACCTATTTATGCCCTGACACCATCTTCCTTTCCTTCTGATACAGCAGACTAGCTGCCCAGCATCCCTGAGGCCAATCCTTACACTCAAGCTTTGCATATCATCCCCTTCCACCTTGACTTTTCTTCATATTCATTCTCTTTATCCTTTCCTTTCTTGTATATTTAACCTCTCTCTTAAATTGGATCATTCCCAACTGCTTGAAAACATGTACCAGTCTTTCAGATTAAAAGCAGAAATGCCCTCAGCCCCTCACCTCTATCCAGCTTTAAACCAATCACTCTCCTGCCATTCAAACTTCTCAAAAGCATTATCTCTACTGTGACAGAGATGGCTTCTTGCCCAAAAAACGTCATTCCCCTCTTCCAATTATAGAGAGTTAGTGACTGCCCAGACAGACATAGTATTTCCAGCCTCCCTTTCATCTAGGTATGGTCATGTTATTAGCTCTACCAAGGAAATAAGAGCTAAAGTTGTGGGTAACTTCTGAGCAAAGGCTTTAAGAACAATCTTTCTCCACACTGCTTTCTGCTTGACCAGTTGCATGCAGACAACGGCAGTCCCGAGGTTCCACTAGGGGATGATCCAACCATAAAAAGGGAGGAGGCTGGTTCTCTGGATCATATCCTTAGAGAAAGCTACCCAGTGAGCAGGAACATTCAGAAACACAACTGTTACAAGAGCAATACATTAACTTCTGTTTAGTGAAGGCGCTGACCTTTCAATTTTTGTGTGTGTGTTGCAACAGCTCAGTTCAGTTCAGTTCATTTCAGTCACTCAGTCGTGTCCGATTCTTTGTGACCCCATGAATCGCAGCACGCCAGGCCTCCCTGTCCATCACCAACTCCCGGAGTTCACCCAAACCCATGTCCATTGAGTTGGTGATGCCATCCAACCATCTCATCCTCTCTCGTCCCCTTCTCCTCCTGCCCTCAATCTTTCCCAGCATCAGGGGCTTTTCCAATGAGTCAGCTCTTCGCATCAGGTGGCCAAAGTATTGGAGTTTCAGCTTCAACATCAGTCCTTCCAGTGAACACCCAGGACTGATCTCCTTTAGGATGGACTGGTTAGATTTCCTTGTAGTCCAAGCGACTCTCAAAAGTCTTCTCCAACACCGCAGTTTAAAAGCCTCAGTTCTTCAGCGCTCAGCTTTCTTTATGGTCCAACTCTCACATCCATACATGACCACTGGAAAAACCACAGCCTTGACTAGGCCTTTGTTGACAAAGTAATGACTCTGCTTCTCAATATGCTGTCTAGGTTGGTCATAACTTTCCTTCCAAGAAATAAGCAAGGAGTTGCAACAGCTAGTAGTGTTTTCATCAGTAAGCTCACCTATCACCCACCCCTCAGTCCACTGCAATCTAGTTTCCAATCCGCTCCTTGCAAACAGATCTCGATAAACTGCCAATGATTCCCAAGTTACTAAATTCAATGGATATGTTTTTCTGTCTCCTTCACAGGCTAAGTTCCTACTACGTAATATCAGAACTCTGAACACTAGACTTCTGCTTCTACTCATGTTGAATTAACTGGAGTTGGACATGCCTGCTTATCATAAATAACTAGAAAACTGGAAATGTGGCCTTTAAAACTAATTTCAGACTTTTGAAAATAGGCAGCATAGAACTGAGTTCCCAGGCAAACTTATTTCAAAATGTATGAAAATTCCAAAAGACCCCAAGGTTATTCAAAGGAATAACCAAAACAATTTTCAAAAATAAAAATATTTGGAAGACCTACACTACCTGAGTTCAAGACTTATTATAAAGCTCTAGAGTAGTCTAAATAGTGTGATTTATAATAACAATAAACATATGGAGACTACAGAAATAGACCCCTCCCCCATATATGATCCATCAGTTTTTCACACTGATAGAAATATAATTGAATGGGGAGAGGATAGTTTTTTTCAGTAATCATGATGGAAAGTAATCAACATCCATATTTATTTTCATGAACCTCAACCCTTACCTCACACCATTCACAAACATCAGCTCAACATGTCATAAACTTAAATGTGAAAGCTGAAACTACAAAACTTCTCAAAAAATATCCTAGTCAATAAGGCTTCATCAAAATTACAAATTTCAGTTCTTAGGTGGACACTATTAAAAATTAGAAAATTAAGACTAGCCACCAAAAGGCAGAAAAACATAAATACACATGACATGCAGAATATATAGAAAACTCCTACAAAACAGTAATAAAAAAAGACAAAAACATCAATGAAATAATTGAATGATTGAGCATCATTCAAATAATTGAATGATGAGCTGCCTTAATAAAAGGCAGCATTATTAGTCTTCAGAGCAACACAGATTAAAACCACTAGAATATATCACCACATACACCACATAGAAAGGCTACAATTCAGAAGACTGACAATATCTAGTATTGGCAAGGATATGTAGCAGCTGGAAAACTCATATATTACTGGTGGAGTGAAAAATGACACAACCATTTTTGCAAATTTTTGGCAGCTCCTTGTAAAGTTTACATTTCTAAAGTATCCAGAAAGTTCAGTCCCAGGTATGCATCCAAGGTAAATAAAAACATATGTTCACACAAAGACTTGCATATGAATATTCATAGTAGCTTTTTCTATAATAGAAAAACCTGGAAAAAATGCAAATGTTTATCAACAGGTGAATGGTTTGCTCAGTCTGTGGCATAGCCGCACGAAGAAATTCTAGCAGTAAAAAGAATGAATTTCTGATACTTGCAATAGTGTGGCTGGAACTCAAAAACATTTGGTAAGTGGAAAAAAACTGACAAAAAAATGCATGCTGTGTGATTCCATTTGTATGAATTCTAGAATTAGCAAAACTAGTGTTTAGTAACAGATCCATGGTTACCTGGGGCTAGCATTGGGGAAGGACATTGGCTGACTCCAAATGGAGGCAAAGATTCATCTATTTTTTGCTTCGAATTTGTCTACTCACTTGACACATTATAGACCCTCAATAAATGTTTTTAGATGAAAAACCCTCTATCTGCATATATGTTACATCATACCTAATCAAGGCGCGATCCTAACTGTGCCATACGACGCTTCCCCTTCCCCGCCATCCTGCTCTCACTGTCTTTATTCACACCTCTTTTGCTTCCTTCTCTCTTTGTTGTTTCCCACGAGCAGCACCAAACCCACGGAAGGAACTGCGCACTCACATGCTATGTGAAGCACTTTTCATCTCATGGGAGGAAAAAGTAAGATGAAAAGGGACCAGATCTACGAATGCACTTACAGCACTCATATAAGTGAAGTCGGTCAGACAGAGAAAACCATACATGACTTCTACAGGGGATCTAGAAAAATGACACAAACAAACTTAATTACAACACAGAAACAGACTCACAGACACAGAAAACAGGTTTATGGTTACGAAAGGGAAAAGGGGGCAAGTAATAAATTAGGAGTAAGGGATGAACAGACATAATACCATATATAAAGTAAACAACAGGGACCTACTATACCAGGGCACTATACTCAATATCTTGCATTGTAATAACCTATAATGGAAAAGAAGCTGAAAAAGAATACTTAATGCATATATTAAATATATATATATACACACACACACATGTAACTGAATCACTTGCCATACACCTGAAACATCATAAGCCAACTATACCTAAATTTTTAAAATTAATAAATATTAAAAACAAAAGAGAAAAGGGACCAGATCTGAAAGACGTAAAAGATAACCCAGAGGGTTGATAACAAGGATTCTTCTCCCCTCCCCCAGCCACCAGTTTATAGTGGAAATCAGGAGTGCAGAGGCTGTGCCGGTTAATTCTCTGTCTTCCTAACTCATGCCAAGAAGGCCGCCACAGAAAAGGCATTTGGTTCTATGCTTCAAATGCCTTTGGTTTTCTGGAGCCAAAGCCCATTTTGGAGAATGCTAGCGGTTGAGGAAGCGGCTCCAGCAAGGGGCGAGGGGGACAGGAGCCGTGCGCCTGTTGCATAGCTTCATAAGGGGGGATTGCTCCTTTCCAGCCTGGTGCTAGGAGAGATGTTCACCCAACACTGACTGGAAGCCCTGCCTCTGGTCCCTCACCCCTTGCAGGCCTGTTCCATGAGGTCCCCCAAACAGGCCCCTTGGCATCCTGCAGAGCTGTCTCCCATCTGCCATCCTTCCTTTGTATAAACGCAGACACTTCCAAGCTGGACCCTCTGCAGACAGCAGCGCTTGGGTTCTTATCCATTTCCTCCATCCAGAAAGAAGAAAACATGGTGGAGGAGATAGCTTTGAATTCCTTCTCCTCCAAGCACGCCTTTGGGGGACAAGCACCGACCCTGGGGACCGAGGCCCGGTCTGTAGAGGTTCGCCCTCCCCCCCCCAAAGCGGGAGAGAGTGAGTCTAGGCGCCCGCAGGGCCGTTTCCCTTTCCTTGGGTCGGTAAACATCCCGGCCATTTTGAAGCCTTATTTCCCCCTTTAGGACAATGTACTGGGGTTCGGGTTCTTTTCGCTTTGTTTATCCCGTAATCGTTATGGCAAGAGGGATGCACCTGTGCTCCAGGCCCATTAGACTGCGAATGACTTCTCTCCTGAGCAGAGCACGGAGGAAAGTGGCCTTGGCACCGGGATCACACCGCAGCCACAGAGCGAGCGAGCAGGAGTGAGAAGACCAAGATGCAGCCCTGAGCCATGACTCGAGGCGGTTAGGGGCAGAGAGAGGGAGGCGGGCGGTGCCCAGAACAGGCTGGGGCTTACAGACCTCGGGAACAAGCCTGAAGTCACACGGCCCATGGGTCAGGAAGCTGGAGGTCGTCTGAGAAAAGCTAGTCTCTCTGGCTCTAAGCCCACACTCCCCCACCACCTTGTTCTGTCTTGGAGCCGCTGAGGACAGACAAGTGTGGTTCTATAAACCCCAGGGGCCTCTGATTCTGGGGTGAAAAGCATAGGGTCCCGTACCTGCACCCCTGACATCTGAGACACCTCATGTCGGGGAGGGGTGCGGCTCGATGAGCTTGCAGTCTTTTGTTTGGAGTGTCAGAGTCACAGCCGACACAGAAGCTGCACAGGGGCCCTGGTGACTTCCTTTGTCATCCTCCGCCTCTGGTGCAGGTGCGCGTATTTTAGGCGGAGGAGCCCAGGCAAGGAAATCGCTCTCCTTGTGCCCATATATTATCCGTATTTTTTAACATGTCGCTTTCCAAGCAGGTAATGCATTTGCAGAGACAGTAATCTTTCATCGGGAGATTACAATGATTTGTGTTCTCTGTCTAAATTCCAGCATAAATTTCCGAGCCAGCGAGGCACTGGCTTGTGGCAAGAGCGCATCCTGAGATTCAGCGGGCTATCTGTGCAAACCTCAGGCTTGCAGCCATTTGTCCTGATTAGGGGAAGCCTTTGAAATTCTTCCTGGGGCCTCACCTTCTTTATTTCATTCAGGTTGCTCCTCTGGCAGGTCACCTTCGTAGCTGGGTGCAGGACTTGAGTTATGTTTGTTCGGGCTGGACCCAAGCAAAGCGTTTAAGCAATGCAACTTCCCGAATCCCTGGTAGTGCTGAAATTAGAGTGGGGCTGGGGTCCCATCACATAAGCCTCTGAGCTTCGGTTTCCTCATCAGTCAATTAGAAACTGTCATCCTAACTTCATGGAGTTAATCAGACAATTAAATTAAAAAGATAAATGGGAATTCCTCCTGCTACAGTACTCAGACACCATAGGCAAAACCCACACAATCATTCCCAATCAAATCCTCAAATTACATGCACCCCCTTTTTTGGGCATGAAGTATCTTAGTTCCCCCACCAGGGATCAAACCCTCATCTCCTACATTGAAAGGCAAAGACTTAACCACTGGACTGCCAGGGAAATCCCAGCCCCAGTTCTCTTAATGGTTGCTCTGAAACTTCCCAAAATGTCTCTAATAAGGTGAATATTAAATCATCTTGCTGTGTATACTACTTTGCTTGAGCTGCCACAACAAAGCACCATGGCCTGGGTGCCTTAAACAACAGAAATTTATCTTCTGACAGTTCAGGAGGCTGGACATCCAAGACAAAGTGTCATAAGGCTGTCTCTCCCCTGAGCTTGTAGGCAGCCTATGTCTTCACAGGGTCTTCCCGCGGTGCGCATCTGTGTCCTAATCTCTTCTTTATAAGATGCACAGTGTCTACCCTCAGAGCCACATTTTAACTTCCTCTTAAAAGACTCCGTCTCCAAATACAGTCACATTCTAAGGGTCTGGGAGTTAGGATTTCAACATTTAAATTTGAGGGGGATAAAGTTCAGCCTGTGACATCGTGTCATTAAAGCACAAGCGCGTGATGCGTATGTAACTTGAAGGCTGCTTCAAAGCCAGGCCAGGAGTGAAGAGGGTCTTCATTCCAAAATAATGCCGTCCTTCTGTCTCATAATGATGCTTTATTTTCAGCATCCTGTCTCCTTCATCACACATCCCTCAGTCATTGTTGCTGTCTGCAACCCCATGGACTGCAGCACACCAGGCTTCCCTGTCCTTCACCATCTCCTGGAGTTTGCTCAAACTCATGTCCAGTGAGTCAGTGATGGCATCCAACCATCTCATCCTCAGTTGACACATGGGAAAACCAAGAGGGGAAAAAGGTCAGAGGGACTGACTCAAGATCACATGGTGGTAGCAATTGGCAGAATTAGGTCTGCAGGCCTATATGTGGCCCTTGCCCCTCCCAGTGGGTGACTCTGGTCACCCTAGGAAGGTTTTACCACCTCCAGGAGCACATGCCAAAGAGGGCAGGTGTGAAATTACCTTTGGGACAAGCCTGCAACGTGTGGCTCTTATCACCTTTCCAGCTCCCTCTGCCTGCTCCCTGCATCTAGCACGGCACTGGGTACAGGGGGCAGAGAATGCTGACCACCCGCTCACCTTGGAGGACAATCATCGTGAGCCAGGGAGCCTGCCCTGATGCTAGGATTAAACCCACCATTTCCCTGCATCTGGATGGGAGTTTTGGTTTTCATGTTTTAATAGAAGACCCCTTGTACCCAGCCATGGATTGCAATAGGCTAGTAGGTTCGAATACCATCACGGAGCTCAGGAAAACACAGCAAGAGGAGAACTCAGCTGGAGACATCACAGGCATTTGAGGCAGAGCTGTGAAAGTTCAAGGCCAACAGCGGCCCTCTTGACAGAGCCTTCAGAAAGAAATGTGCCAACGAGGCATTGAAATACCTCCAGCTACCCTACCATTGTCCCTGAAAATGACCCTGGATTCAGGCCATCTAATGTGAGGGACTCTAGCCAGCTTGGCTTCCCATGCAAATATGTATATGTATACATATATGTTTACACATACGTATCTATATATGGTGGTTTAGTTGCTAAGTTGTGTCCAACTCATGAGACCCCATGGACTATAGCCCGCCAGGCTCCCCTGTCCATGGGGTTTTCCAGGCAAGAATATTGGAGTGGGTTGCCATTTCCTCCTCCAGGGGATCTTCCCAACCCAGGATCGAATCTGCACCACCTGCATTGACAGGCAGACTCTTTATCACTGAGCCCACCTGGAAGCCCAGACACACACACATACATACACACGGGCTTCCCTCATAGCTCAGTCAGGAAAGAATTGGCCTGCAATGCAGGAGACCTGGGTTTGATTCCTGGGTCGGGAAGATCCCTTGGAGAAGGAAATGGCAACCCACTCCAGTATTCTTGCCTGGAGAATCAATCCTGCGGACAGAGGAGCCTGGTGGGCTACAGTCCATGGGGTCACAAGAGTCAGACATGACTTAGCAACCAAACAACAACAGACACAGTATTTGTTCTTCTCCCCAAATCCCCAGAGATTTTTAATTCTCCAGAGTGCGTGACTGTTCTGGGGAAGACAAGTACCTCTATTTAATGGACTTCCTACAGGTCAAGTGGGAAGCAACCAGAAAGAAATGGGAGGAGATCCAGGTTCAAGACTGTTCCTGCCACTGGCTGGCTCTGTGTTTCCCAAGCCTCTTAATGTCACGCTGTCAGTTTCCTTAGAGAGGCTGAGAAACCCCTGGTATGATTTTTAAAAGCCTGGGCTTTAGGGTCAGACAGGCTTTGGTTCAAATCACTTACTAGATGTGTGATTTTGACCCCGTCGCTTAGCTTCTCTAAGCGGGTCTCCTCACTGTTTTTTGTTTTGTTTTGTTTTAAAGAAGAAGCTAAAAATGCCACCGGCCAGGCTGCTGTGACAGGAAATGAGAGAGCGGTTGTGGCAGCACCTGTTGCCTCACCTAGGAATGGGTTAGCCCCCTTCCCTCCCCGGCCGAGGGAGGAAGAACAGGAGGGAGCGTCGATCATGACGCGAAGCCAAGCCGGGGCTCCCACAACAACCGCTTCTTCTCCATCCTGCCTCCTCTGAGGTCAGTAAAGTGTCCAAAGCCAGCTGCTCACAGCCCTGCAACCACCAGGCAGCCAGAGATGCTGGGGAGCAAAGAAGCCTACAGCAGGGCTGTGGCCAGGCAGGGGCGCGGTCTTGCCAGAGCGGGTTCTGGAAACACCAGTCACATCCCCTCCACGCTGCGTGGACGGTCCGCCCAGCCCTCCTCGACCCTCACACGGTGGAAGCAGACTCCAAGTCTCTGGAAGGAATTCTGTCTTCTGAATGCTCTCTCGGGGCACATCAGCCTGGTTGGATGAGAGCCGCGCGCTGGGGAGAGCGGAGAGAGGGCCACTTGAACAGAAAAGGGCTGGGACTTCAGCTGCCATCAGTCCCAAGGCAGCAGCTGAGAAAGGTTTCCAAAGGGCAGGGAGCCGGTGCCTGGTTAGAAGCGGGATTTCCAAAGTGTTTGACGATTGAATAAATAAATGCCCAGTCTCAACATCCAGGATTTGCCCCCGCTGGAATCATTCTAGCCCTCCCTTGTTTCACTGCACACACGTATATAGACAATTTCACTACATGTACAGATACTGAGGGTTTGGTTCCAGACGCCCCTCCCACCCTGCAACAAAGCTAATATCCCCATAGACTGAGTCACAGACATTTTTCGGTTTTCCGGTGCATAGAGAAGTTACGTTCACACTACACTGTAGTCTGTTAAGCGTGCAACAGCATTATGTCTAAGAAAGCATGTAGAGGCCTTAATTAAAAAAACACTTTATTGCAAATAACTGCTCCCCATCCTCTGAGCCTTCAGCGAGTCATTGTAGAAACATCAAAGATCACTGTTCACAGATTCCCAAGACACATGGAATAATAACGAAAAGGTCTGAAATATGGCAAAAATTACCAGAATGTGACGCAGAGGCATGAAGTGAGACAATGCCATTGGGCAAATGGTGCCAATAGGCTTGCTCAGTGCAGGGTTGCCACAAACCTGCAATTTGTTAAAAAAAAAAAAAAATTAATAAAAAAAAGAAACTAGTATCTGCATAGCGCAATAAAAAGGTCTGCCTGTTATTTATCAACCTCTGTTGACACCCCCAAATCACCTGACTAGTTAGTCCTTCATCCTGATTCCTCTAGACTATAGGTACCTTGAGGGTAGAAACTATCTGATTCCTGAGTTTGGAAACTCAAAGAGAATTCACTCCATCACCACTTGCTAATTTATTTAGAGACCCACCCAGAGCTCTGCTCCTCCCAGTTCAAGGCAGCCCTGAGGCACTGCAGTCACATGCTCAAGGGCCTTGGATTTCATTTTTTATTTATGGTGTCACAGTGAGAGCTTGGTCTCCAGCCCAAGAAGGAGGAGGGGACTTGGGCTGACTCTGACGCTGAGGCCGCTGTCCAGCCTACTTGATGGAAGAAGGGAAACATTTAAAGAGCCATCGTCTGATTTTTACATGGTTTTTTGTTTTGTTTTTGGTTTGGATCATTTAAACTGTAGAAAACAAGCTCAGACTGTATCACGTGGAAACTTGTCCGTGGGAAAAAGTGAGGTTGGAGACTCTCAGGTGTGGGTAGGACTTTAGAATCCACATGTGAAGAGGGACTTCCCTGGGAGTCCGGTGGTTAAGAATCAGCTTGCAATGCAGGGGATATGGGTTTGATCCCTGGTCAAGGATCTCAGATTCCCACATGCCAGGGGGCAACTGAGCTCATACGCCACAGTGAAAGATCCCACAGGCTGCCACTAAGACTCAATGCAGCCAAATAAATATTAAAAAAATAAAAAATAAAAAAAATAACCCATGTGAGGATTTTCCATGTTCTCACCACTGACATCTTCTGGCCCTGAGAAAATAAAGGATAGGATCTGCTCTCCACCAGCCTCTCCACATCAACACGAAATTCCCCAGTGTTTCTAAGCAGAGACCAGCCATTGACATAGTTTCATGTGGCCGAGCACCCTATGTGTTGCCCAAGGAAGGGACAGAAAAGTCACTTCCAATTTAATGTCCCAAGCACACCTATGATGACAGTGAGAGAGGACCCACTCGTTCCTAAACTGCCCTTTTATCAGGTAAAACTCCAAACAGGGCCCTGGATGGGACGTGCTGTAGATAACATCTCAGAGAGAAAATACATACATATATATATATATATATATATATATATATATATATATATACGTGTGTACATATATATACATATATATGTGTATACACGTATACACATATTGCTTTAAATATATATATACACATATTGCTTTAAAAGAGCACAGAATGAAAGGTCCCACCCACATACTCCTTCCCCTCCTCTCTCGCTTCTACCACACCCTTTCAAGGAGACGCTCTGATCAGTATCTGCTCCGAGAAAGGGAGGGGAAGTGGAGAGACGAGCTGGCAACACTCAGTAAACAGTATTATTAACCCATAGGCTGGCGATAAATCAGAGCAGGAAGGTGACCTCAGAGGGCTGGAGTAATCCTGCATGTCAGAATGAATTTATGAGGCCAATTTTATTGGCCTGCATGACCCAGGCTCCTTGGAGACGTCGCAGTAACAAATCCAATCCACTTCATTTATGAGCTGTGTGCAGTGTCAGAGGTGGGGCCCAGCCAGAGCGCCTGGACCACCACCACCACCACCCCACCCCGAGGGGGCGCCAAGGAGCACAACCCTCAGGGGAGTCAAGTTCCCGATCCATCCTGACGGCCACTCCCTCCCGGAGAGCCAGCCAGACCTGCCCCAGGAGCTCTCACCTTCAGACAAGGTTCTCCTTCTGGCCCTGCCCTGAGGGCTGGGACAGCTGGCAGCAAGGCCCTTGCCCTGTTTCCTCATTGCAGAAGGATAAGTTTGGATGGCCAGGGTTTCTGGCACCAGGCACTGGGGAAGGGCAAATTCTGCCCTCTACAGCTTTAGCGTCTCTGACCGCGGTCTCTATGTGCCAGTGGTCCACCCTGCCAGCCACTGTGCTGTGCTTAGTCATTCAGTCGTGTCCAACTCTTGCAACCCCATAGACTGCCAGGCTCCTCTGTCCATGGGCCCAGTCATTACATCAACCGAAAAAGCCCCCACGTTTCCCAGTGTTTTCTCTTATCAGTTACTTGTAGGTGATAGCTAAGCTCCCAATAGGCTTCCCAGGTGGCCCTAGTGGTAATGAATCTGCCTGCCAATGCATAAGACATGAGAGATGCAAGTTTGATCTGCTGGGTTGGGAAGATCCCCTAGAGAAGGAAATGGCAACCCACTCCAGTATTCTTGCCTGGAGAATCCCATGGACCAGGGAGCCCGGCGGGCTACAGTCCAGGGGTCGCAAAGGGTCAGACAAGACTACACACACACACAAGTTCCCAACAGGGACGTAGACATCCTAAAATGGGTCTGTGAAGGGGCCATTTTTCCCTCCAGCTCCCCATACTGGAAGCAGAAAAGCTGATGCTTCTGGCAGTGGCAGCCAGAGAGACTTTGGCGCCAACCAGAAGGCAACCCAGTGAGAGGAAGCCGCAGGAGGCAGGAAGGTCCTTTGAACAGAGCTCCTGGTGCATACCTGGCCTTCACCTGCTCTCTGCCGGCTCCAAGAGCTGGGCGGAAGGCGGCTAAGTCTATTTGACTGTCCCTGTCATCGTCAGGTTTACGGATGGTTAATTTATTCTTTATAGCACAGTCATTGATGGCTGTTAAATCACAAATGAGAGCCAATAAAGGGTGAATTGCAGCTGAAATTACACTGTTTATATGACAGCAGAGTGCCGGCTAAAAGATTCATATGCTGCTGATGAAGTATGTTATAAATTTTAATTACCATAGTTTGTACAAATGACATGTTTGAAATGCTATTGAGTAATGTGACCCTGATAATGAAACTATAAAATAAATCATTAACTTTCTGAATGAGCTTTTTTATTTCAGTGCTGCATAGAGCAAACTTTTCCGTTGATCCCAGATCCATCTTTTTATGCCCCTACCCTCCACCCCGGGCCTCACTGGTTCCTCTCTACAAAGGCTGCTGACAAAGGAACAACAGGAGGCTGGGGACCCTGGCGGAGGCCTGGAGGGACAGCCTGGCAAGAATGACCCCACCAGATATGGCCCTGGCCTGGGGACTGACGGTCAGCCCAGGATAGGTGGTTCTAGACATGCATCTAGAATAAATCCTATAAAGCTTCCCTTTCTAGGAAAGCCCCAGTGCATTTATAAGACAGTCTGGGAGATTTGAAATCTGACCTCATAGTTGATGCTGCTGCTGTTGCTGCTGTGATGCTCAGTCATGTCCAACTCTTTGCAACCCCATGAACTGTAGCCCTCCAGGCTCCTCTGTCCATGGGATTCTCCAGGCAAGAATACTGGAGTGGGCTGCCATTCCCTTCTCCAAGGGATCTTACCAACCCAGGGATCGAACCCAGGTCTCCTGCATTGCAGGTGGATTCTTTACTGTCTGAGCCACCAGGGGAGCAACAAGAATTTACTGTATAGGGAAACTATATTGAATATCTAATAATAACCTATAGTGGAAAATAATCTGAAAAATTATATGCTTATCTCTAACTGAATCACTTTGCTGTATACCTGAAACTAACACGACATTGTAAGGCAACTATACTTAAATTAAAAAAAAAAAAAAAGCATCCCCCTGCCTCCCAGTCCTGTGTCCGCACAGGGAGCGTGATGGTGGCTCCTGTGTTTATCCTCTTCTGTCCATCCCCCAGGCCCAGGGCTCAGCCTCCAGCTCCAAGTCCTTCTACAGTCCCAGAGGCGCAGCAAGGCTAACTCTGAGCAATCTGCTGCAGTTTGCCAGGTGCCTTCAGTCGTGGCAAACTGGGACTGGGAGCCCCTGGTTCCCTAGAGTTCCTGCACTGGCAGGTGGATTCTTTACTGCTGAGCCACTGGGGAAACCCATAGTTGGTGATAGTAAGGAATTACCGTTCATTTCTATTTGGGAAAGAAAAGACACTTTTTTGAACCTGCAGACTCTCTAAAGACATGGGCCCTGAGGCTGAGTCACCACGCAGAGCATCGCTGTGAGGTCCTCTTGGATGAGGAGACTTTGGTTGGAGATTCAGCTCCACTGAACCTGGAAGAACAATGACAAAACTGGGTCAGTGGTCCTGGTCTCCAGCCCAACTCAGAGTCCAGAAGGGGAAAAAGACAAGCAAATATTTGAGGGGTTTTCCCGATGTTGAAGCACTCCTGTTTCAAAGCTCTGGTCTACCTCTTGTAACGTATGAATTATTCCTGTTCAACATCCCCAAGGCGTCACTCACTGTGGGTAAACACATCTTGCAGAAAAGAACCTGAATTCCCAGGAAAAACCTAGAAGAAGGAGCTGCACCAAAGATCATTTAGAGCAAGTTCCTGCCCCAGGAGCCACAACCCAGCAGATACAGCCCTTTTAGTTGTGTAAGACAGGAAACACCTGGGTAAGTCAGGCAAAACCTTGGCTTCATAGAATGTTAGCACATCAAGAGACTCTGGCCACCCTTTGGTCCTAAAATTCTCAAGGTGGGTAGAGAGGAAAGGAAGGAGAAGAGAAAACACAGGGGAAGAGGTTTTACTCTCAGTTGTGTGCAAATTCCAGAAGAAAATATAAAGTTTGAAAAAGCTCCCAGGTGTTTCTCTACACCCTTCCAGGATGTCTCCCCTCCTGCCTTCCCACTTCACAGGGGAGGAAGTGGGGTCCCAGTGGCAGAGCTGGGAGTACCTCTCACAAGACCAAGGATAAGAGAAGAACGGGGCTTTATCATTCAATGTGGGCAGGTTACCCCCAGGCTGGCAACACTCCACTGATGGTCTAAATGCCGACAGCATCCCCCCTGTTCCTCTCCTGGAGAAAGGTCACTAAGAGGCTCCTGTTTCCTCTGCAGATGGGCCGCCTGGCCGTGAGGCAGGGCTGGCGTGAAGGATTGCTCTCCTTTGCCGTCACACCCAGAACAAGTCTGCTCTCTGGAGTGTGCTAGAAGAAGAGAAGGTCAAATTCAAAAGGGCACACTGTGAGGGCAACCTCTCAAATGTTCCTGCCCGGGTCTGCAGAGGAGACCCGGGCATGACAATATGGCGTATTAAGAGATTTTGCCATCGAAAGGCCTTCCAGCAAAAGCCTCACCTCAACCACTCAGTAATCAGTGAAGGAAGAGAAGGGGTATGATGAACACACAGAAACAAACCTGGGAAGGGATTTGTCTCGGGTCACAGAGCACATGAATAGCTGGAGCAAGAAGAAAACACCAATACATCTACGAGACAACCTGGGAAATTTGAAATCTGACCTTATAATTGGTGATAGTAAGGAATTATAGTGTTCATTTCTGAGGTCCAACCATGGTATTGTGGCTATTGTTTTAAAGAATCCTTAACTTTTAGAGATGCATGCCGAAGTGATAACTGATGAAATGGTATGATATCTGTGGTTTACTCTAAAATAATCCAGAGTAAGAAGGGGTGGAGGGCTGGTTGGATGAAAAAAGATAGACCATGAGTTGATGACAGCTCAAGTTGGCAATGATTGCTTGAGGGTTCAGTATCCTCTCCTTCAATACATTCTTTCGATTTTCCATAATAAACAAAAATTTTAAGTACTTGAATACCCTTGCCCCAAAACTCTACTGCAAGTCCATTTTCTCATGCATTCTAAACAATGACAGGCTGGAAAAAAGATCAGACCTCCTGTCTCCAAGGGCATGCTTCCAGCAATGTGGGAGGGGATGGAATTTTCTCTTCCTTTTGTTGGAGGAGATCCCAGTGACAAGAAGCCTGGCATCATGATGTGCCCAGCCTACCTCACTGGAGAGAGAAGTTTCTGGCCTAGAAGCTCCCACGACAGCTCCCTGGCACATACTCAGCCAGAAGCAGAAGGTCCACTTGGGTGGGACTCAGACCCACAGCATCAGCTTGAGCAAATCCCTTCATTCCTTAGATCCTTGGCTGCCTCACCTGTAAAATCAATATGGCAGCCCCAAGCAGCCTACCTGAAGGGATGTGAGGACCGAATTCAGTAACAAAGGGGGACTTCTAGAGAGATGGTAGCTTGTAGGAGAAAAAACAACAACAACAGGCTCTGACTCCCTGTGTTGAAATACCAGCTCCACCTGGGGTTAGCTCTGGGCTCAGACAAGTTTCTTAACCTCTTTGGCCTCCGAGTCCTTAGTAATAGAAGCAGGGTTGTTGTAAGGATTCTATGAGTTCATATATATAAACAACTTAGAACAATATCAAGGATTATGTAAGTTATTATTCTTATTACTCTACAGTGGTAAACTAATATAAGATGCCAGTATTATGAAAAGAACCACAGTCTTACTCCAAAGAGGGATCTGAAGTGTGACTGATTCCAAGCTTCATCTTTCAGAGGCTCATGAAAGTGATGTGATTTTTATTTGGAGGCATACCAAAGTCTGGAGAAGGAAATGGCAACCCACTTCAGCATTCTTGCCTGGAAAATTCCATGGACTGAGGAGCCTGGCATCATCGACTCGATGGACATGAGTTTGAGCAAGCTCCAGGAGCTGGTGACGGACAGGGAAGCCTGGTGTGCAGCAGTCCATGGGGCTGCAAAAAGTAGACACGACTGAGCGACTGAACTGAACTGAACTGAGGAGCCTGGAGGGCTACAGGCCATGGGGCTGCATAGCGTCAGACACAACTGACCACACACACACACACACACACACACACACACACACATTCATTCATGCCCTTAAACAGGTAGTCATTTCTCCCTCCCAATCACCACCCAACCATGAGGAGAGGCATCTTCAATCATATCCTTATCCTGAGTCTCCTCTCGGGCATACCCAAGCAACCCCAAGCCCAGCACCTCACTGGGTCTGTAATCAGGGAGGACCAGAGAGACTGGACAAGAACCTCTGACTCCTTGCTTCACATCTGGCCCCCAGAGAACAGAGCAGGGCAGTCAAGAGCCCCCGAGGTGTCCTTTGTCCCACGCACACACACACCGTGTGACCCTTAGACGTGGGCAGCTCTGAGGTCTCCCCTCTGACTTACCAGCCACCACAAAAATTTTCATGGTGATGGCACAAGCCGCCCTACTTACCATTAAGAGAAAAGACCACATTATTGCTGTTATAAACCATTGATTAAGGTTTATAATAGCAATAATCCCCTCGAAATTCATTGTTACTGCAGTTAATGACCAGTTTATTAGAGCGTTAACCATCCTTGGCAATGGGCTGAGTCGTTTAATGCGGGTAACGACCAATTTCTCAAGGATTATTGCTTAAATAACAATTCTTTGCGAGATGTATGCACCACCACAAGTGCGGATCCAGCTGGAGGCTTCTCCTCAGAAATAAGTGTTAATTATTTCCTCGGAGTTGCACCACCAGCACCGTACCTAACAAGGGCCAAACAATGAGCTTCTTGTGGTCATGCTTCAGAGACAACAAAGAATCCAAAAGTTGGGCCAGGGCCCAGAGATGGCACGGCACCCTTCTGAGGGGGAGCCAGCACCGCCCAAACAAAAGGGCCATTGGGAAGTGGTATCTGGCTCTTGGGCAACTGTTTCTTCTCCACTTGGCTTCTTTTCTAGAATATTCTGCCTGTGTCAATTCCCCACCCACCCACTTCACAGGTGGGGAAATCAGGATTATCCAAGGGGCTGAAGGAAGGACCATGGAATGGGGAAGCATGACCAACCCAGGCATTATGAAGTTTAACATCCTCTGAAGGAAATATCTGCCCACCCTTGACCACCCAGGTCCCAGAACAGCTGGTAGCAAAGGGCTGCAGGGACTGACTGGTACCCACTAGCTGCACAGCCCTGAAGTGAAGGTCCTCTGTGGCCACGGGGCCACTTTGGGCCATGCTCTGGCCAAAAGAAAAAAAAAAAACAGTCAGCCTATTGGGCCTCATAGCTCAGCTCAGGCTCTGAGAATTCATAGTATCATTAAATACAATGACAGGCAGGGGACCTTATTATTATCTGGGACACCCTCCTTGTTTTATAGGTGAGGACTACCCAGAGAGGGAAGAAGGTTTGCCCGAGTCACAGAGCCACTCAGAGAAAAGTTGAAATTAGAATCTCCATCTCTGTTTTCCCATGATCAACCTCAAGACCATTTTCTTGGTCACACCCAAAGAAAACTCTGTCTCAGAGGGAAAAGAATAAAAGGATCAAGGCCCCATTCGGGAAAGAACACAGAGGCGAGGCATACCTCAGCCCTGCAGCACTTCAACTGGGGTCTCAGGAGAAGCCAAAGCTCTGACCCTCCCCCTCCTCCTCCTCCCCAACTTTCTCCTCATGCTGAACTCAATCCAAGCATGTCCACACATTAACTATTTTCCATCACTTTCCATTAGCCCTGCTATTCCAATAACTTTTATTTTTTTGACATGATCTGAAAGCTGCTGATATGATTATACTCTAATTGCATTATATTAACTAAAATAAATACTAATAGGGTGTGAACCTAACATAATAAGATCGCAAATTGCTATCACGGTGCCAGTGTAGGCTGGGAAGGAATCTGCTGATTCACTCAACTAAGGCGAATTAAGGTTCTGTTGTGTGTCACGTTGTAAGAACAGAAAGTGAGGCCTCCTAGCATTCTTGAGTATGTTAGTCCTTCAGCCTCCATGTTTTGACTTAAGAGCAAGAACTATCACCAATAAATAATGGCAAACATCTCTCTAGGAGTGCAGTGAAGGGAGTCCCACCAAGCCACCGCTCTTCTCATGCTTTAGACTCATAGACTCATGTTCATCACTGCAGTTAGATGAACCAATGGGATCCCTAAAGCTCCCTCCTCCAAGGTGTGTAGAACGTGCTGGAACAGAGGGCAGGGCTTTCTTCCCTTACCTGCTCTCTTGTTGAGACTCTGCCCCAGACAGATACCACCACAATGACATTGGACCTCCCTTCCCCCAAATCAAAGTGTTTATGAATCCTGATGTCAACACTTCTTTCTTAAGCCATCAAACTGAATTCGTGCTGGTGTGGATTAGATAAATACTCTCACTAAATCACAATAGTTCAGTCCCTCTACCCATATTCCCACCTGTATTGCTAACGATTTGCCTATAGGATCATGTGAAATTTTTATTTGCAGCCAAGCAAGATAATAGCATCAATTACAGATCATGTTTGAGCTGCACGTAGGTTTGCTGTATCAAGCAAATAAGTTAATATATGTAAAGAGCCAAAAAGAATGTCTGGCACATAGTAAGGGCTCAATAAATATTAGCAGTTATTTCTGTTGGCTATAATGCAAAGCCGGATACTAAATGTGATAAAAATCAGTCAACAATTTTTTGTACATAACCATAAGAGAAACCGTAAGTCTAACAAAGAAAATGAAACCAATATAATGGAACAATGTACTATGGGGGTATATTCTACGTATATGTATCAATGATATGATATAATAGATAATTTATATGAGAGGGTATATTTCATCAATCACATCATCCTTGCCTCTTTTTTTTAAAAAAGAATATTTTATCTATTTATTTGGCTGCACTGGGTCTTAGTTGCAGCATGTGGGATCTAGTTCCCTGACCAGGGATTCAACCGGGGTCTCCTGAATTGGGAGTGCACAGTCCTAGCCACAGGACCACCTGAGCAGTCCCTCCTCCCTGCCTCTGAGGGTGGCAGAATATCAGGAATAGATCTTCAGTGTGGCATACTGCAATGCAGGAGACCCTAGTTTGATTCCTGGGTTGGGAAGATCTCCTGGAAAAGGGCTAGGCTACCCACTCCAGTATTCTTGGGCTTCCCTGGTGGCTCAGATGGTAAAGAATCCGTCAGCAATGAGGGAGATCTAGGTTGGAAAAATCCCCTGCAGGAGGGCATGGCAACCCACTCCAGTATTCTTGCCTGGAGAATTCCATGGACAGAGGAGCCTGGTTGGTTAGTCCATGGAGGTGCAAAAAGTTGAACACAACTGAACGACTAACACTTTCACTTTTCGTAAATACACACACACACACACACACACACACACACACACACACACATGCGTGCATGCTCAGTTGCTTCAGTTCTGTTTGACTCTTTGTGACCCTATGGACTGTAGCCCACTAGGCTCCTCTGTCCATGGGATTCTCCAGGCAAGAATACTGGAGTGGGCTGCCATGCCCTCCTGCAGGGGATCTTCCTGAACCTGCCTCTCCTGTGTCTCCTGCATTGCCAGTGGATTCTTTACCACTGAGCCAGCAAGGAAGCCTATACTCACAAACCAGTGGTCATGGATGGATGTGAGAGTTGGACTGTGAAGAAGGCTGAGCACCGAAGAATTGATGCTTTTGAACTGTGGTGTTGGAGAAGACTCTTGAGAGTCCCTTGGACTGCAAGGGGATCCAACCAGTCCATTCTGAAGGAGATCAACCCTGGGATTTCTTTGGAAGGAATGATGCTAAAGCTGAAACTCCAGTACTTTGGCCACCTCATGTGAAGAGTTGACTCATTGGAAAAGACTCTGATGCTGGGAGGGATTGGGGGCAGGAGGAGAAGGGGACGACAGAGGATGAGATGGCTGGATGGCATCATGGACTCGATGGACGTGAGTCTGAGTGAACTCCAGGAGTTGGTGATGGACAGGGAGGCCTGGCGTGCTGCAATTCATGGGGTCGCAAAGAGTCGGACATGACTGAGCGACTGACCTGAACTGAACACACACAGTGGACTGTTACTCAGCCATAAAACAGAATGACATATTGCCATTTGCAGCAACACGGACGGACCTAGAGACGGTCAGAGCAAGGGAAGTAAGCCCGACAGAGTAAGACGAACATCGTGTGATCCCAGGTTCAGTCCCCAGTCAGGGAACTAAGATCCCACATGTCAGGGAGCAACTGGGCCCGCACACTGTAACTGCTAAGCCCAAGTGCCAAAATTAGAGCCCGGGCACCTCAACGGAAGACGCTGCGTGACGCAGCTAAGACATGACATAGCAAATGAGTAAATGTTGCTGTTGTTGTTTAGTCGATAAATTGTGTTCTAATTTTTTGCGAGGCCATGGACTGGACCCTGCCCCTCAGTTCATGGGATTTCCCAGGCAAGAATACTGGAGTGGATTGCCATTTGCTCATCCAGGGTATCTTCCCAACACAAGAATCGAACCGACACTTTCCTGCTTGGGCAGGCAAGTTCTTTACCACTAAGCCACCAGGGAAGCCCAAATAAATAAATTTAATTAAATAGATAAACAATAAGGACCTACTGTACAGCACAGGGAACTGTATTTAATATCATGTAATAAGCTATAATAGAAAATACTCTGAGAAGAATACACACACACACACACACACACACGTATAACTGAATCACTTTACTATATACCTGAAACTAATACAATATTGTAAATAAACTGTATTTCAATTTTAATTATTTTTTTTAAAAGAAAACAAGATTTAGTCCATGAGCAAGCATTACTTGTCTCCACCAAGACTCCAAAAACCTGCCACAGTTTGTCTCTGATTCTTTTCATTCCTTTGCTCTGAGTTCAGTTCCTTTCAACATCCAGGGGTTAGGAAGTGCTAAGCAGTGGAAATGCAAAGAAAGAAGGATAGCATTTGTGCCCTGAAGCAGCTGGCAGATCAGGGCAGACAGTCACATAAAGAGCTAAATGTAATACAATGTGCTAAGTGCTACATCCTCAAGATCAGGAATGAAGGATGGAACGGAAGGGGAGGGAGGGGGAACAAGCCCAGCAGAGGAGCAATTACTTTCAACCAGCAAGAGGAGAACCCTTCCCGAGGAGTAATATATGACCTGAACCTAGAACTAGTACCTAGAACCTAGTACCGATACATGGACTAAACCTTCGTTTAAGCAACAAGCAAAGCAGAAATATAGGAGAGAGGGAGGGAGCAGGCAAAGAAGGGGTCAGGAAAGAGAACAGTTCAGCCTTGGTGAACTTATTCCAAAGTTTAATTAGAAATCAAGAGGGGCGTTCATTTCAGCATGCATGTATTTAATGTCATATTAAAGTTTTCTTCGACTTCTATGAACCTGCAAGGGGAGGGGTGGGTAGTTAGTACTTAGGACCTAGAAAGGAATTAGCGTGGCCCTTGCTGGGTCTTCAAGAACTGAGGTGGGAGTTTTCACGGCACAGAAGAAGATGAGTTAACTGAGGAAACTCCATGGGAACATGTGGAATAACAGGGCCTGAAAAGGCGTAGAGATGGCTATTCCCCTGCTTTGGTCAAAAGGATGACCAACTCATGCCTTAACTTCCAAGAGTCTTCCCAATACTTAGGGAAGGACTCTCATTTCATCTGGAAGGACTTTATAACTGAGAGGCCTTCCAAAAAAAAAAAAAAAAAATGGGGGAAAAAATTCCAGAAGCTGAGCTCAGGCAACCATCGAGTTTGTCACTAGAAGAGAACAGTGGTTTCTTCCAGTCACTCCTTTCCTTTGCTGGCTCCCGAAATTTCACAGAGCTGCTACCCAGCCTTGCTATCTGTGGGTCTCCCAGGAGGGCCGTCACCTCCATGGGGCAATTTCCCTTCCATTTACAGAGTTGGTTTTTTTCTTGGTGGGGAGGGGGTTCTTTGGGAAGGGGTGAAGGAGGAGTTGTATCAAGTGAGACTATTGCATTATTACCTTTCTATTGTTTCTTCTTTAATTTCTAAATTTTGATTGTCCTTATTTTTCTTCTCTGTTTTTCTAGCTCTGTCGGTTCCTGTAGTCCTGTCCACAGCCAGTGGCGACAGGGACCCATGTTTGTTTTTTTTTCTTTCCCAAGCCAGCAGCTGGATTCATATTGTCAGTCACTCACAATGGGGTGGGGATGTCCCTTGCATCGGGGTGTATATTCTGCATGACAAGGGTGACCCCACAAGCAGCCTCAGATCTTCTCTGATGTTCATCGGTCCTCAGCTCTTTCCCCTGAGTCATCTGGTTAAAGAAGGTGGGGGTCAGAGGTCAGAACACAATTCCCATCCAGCCGGTTTGACAGGTACATAGCACGGAGCGAGACTAAAAGCCCTGATTCCACTCCTTAATTAAAAACATTTTTCATTCCAAACCTATAAAAGGCAGCTGTGCCACTCCCCCACCCCTGCCCCCACCGGAGATGGTGGTTCTGCACTGAGCTGCAGCTCAACCCCTCTTTCTCGGGCCTCGAAAGCACAAGGCCATCAAAGCCCAGTGCAGTCATCTTCCTCCTCCTCCTCCTTGCCCCTCCAATTCTCCTTTTGCTCAGAAACCATCATCTCCGCCTTGGCAGCGGCTTTGCACTAGAAATTTCTCGTGACACCTCCATGCTGTGGGCAGGGAGCCCATCTTCCAGGATAGACAGGAGGCAGCGCTTAGATTTTATTATTCTCAAACACCTTTTCACCTGGATTTTTAAAAAGAAGCCCGGGCAGCACATCCTGGCTTCATCAGTCATCCTGAGGTTGTGAATTCACTTGCATCCCCCGCCGCTCAGACATCTAGAAGACTTTGGTCGGGGCTGGGGCGGGAGGCGGGGGTGGGGAATGAGCGAACCGCTTGCCAAGAGGTGATTGGGAAAAATGAAATAAATGTTTGCTTATCCCAGGTGGCATTCATGGTAAAGAACCCACCTGCTAATGCAGGAGACATGAGATGAGGGTTTGATCCCTGGGTCGGGAAGATTCCCTGGAGGAGGGCATGGCAACCCACTCCAGTATTCTTGCCTGGAGAATCCCATGGACAGAGGAGCCTGGTGGCATACAGTCCACGGGGTCGCAAAGAGTCGGACACGTGACTGAGCGAGCACTCGTAGCACGCACGGTGGTTTTTTTACCTCCAGCGGCTCCTTTACACCTGAATTACGTGCCATCAAGTCACTCAGCTGGATTACCTGGTACAGAAAGTTACAAGTACGATGTAACCTGCTTGGGGAAGAGAAGAGAAGATCCTTATGTTCATTTTCTTTTGCGCATCTGTCTCCTTACAGGGTCCTTAAACCTTTATTCATTTATAATTTTTTGGCCTGGAGTATTTATTTTTGGCTTCATCTCCAAGGACATTCTACATACCCACAGGCAGGAACACCCAGCCTTCATTCAGACCTGGTCCCAGTCAAGACCCTGATCAAAGACAACCCGAGGAAGGCTGTGGATACAATGAAGTGAGCTTTTCCACTTGTGAGCTGAGCCAGCTGCTGTAGTTTAGATGCTTTCCCACTTGGTGGACTTGCACTTCTTTGGATTCCAACCAAACCATCTTATTAAATGTTTAAAAAAAAAAATTCTTGCTCTTGTGAGTGATATCAAATACAATCAATAAAACCGAAGGAGAAGGGAGCCCAAGGCATTCATGAGACACTTTCAAGATTTAATTGTTCCGCAGAATTTTAAGCAAGTAGTAGAAAGAAACTAAATTGCATGAAGCCAAATATTTTGCTCTAGGCTCCCAATTCATCTCACTTGCTGGTTCCCGGGGGCTCGTGCCAGCGTGAGGAGCTCAGGACTTTCCAGCCCAGACAGGGGTTGTGCTTCCTGCAAGTTAAAGAACCTCCCTGTCTCTTGGAAATGGGGCCGTTGATCAAAGTCTTCTTTACCATGGAAATGCCTGGGCTCAAGGACTTTTTGGCTGAGTAGGGCAGAAAGATATGTTTTACTAAACACAGGGCGCATCCTCTTGCTTCTTTCTCCAAAAGTCCTGGGAGAAAGAAACTTGGTACCCAAATAAGCGCCACATCCAGGTATCAACTTCCCAGGTGGCACAGTGGTAAAGAACCCGCCTGCCAACATAAGAGATGCAGGTTTGATTCCTAGGTGGGGAAGATCCCCTGGAGGAGGGTACAGCAACCGGCTCCAGTATTCTTGCCTAGAAAATCCCATGGACAGAGGAACCTGGCGGGCTACAGTCCATGGGGTCGGAAGAGTCAGACATGACTTCAAGTTTGAGCATAAAAAGTACAGGTTTCAACAGGTACCCAGAGACAGCACCAGTGCGAGAGGGGGTGCAGGGTCTGGAAGCTTCCAAGGATTTCACTGCTTCTTACAGGCTGAGAGAACCTGGCACTGAGACCCATCTGCTTCCTCTAGACTTGACCACTTGGAACAGAAGGAACCCCTTGGTTCGCTAGGAAGAGCCTGCCGCAGACACACAGGCAAAGCACAGACTAGAGTCCTTCCCATCCCATGACACTGCAAAGAATCTGTTGCCTCTTCTGACCAGACACCAGGTCAGGAAAGAAGAAGACACCAGGGGGAAAGCTGCCATGGGGCTGTGTCTCAGGGTCCTGCCACTTCGGAAAATGGATTATGTCAAGGAGGTTTCCCTGGTGGCTCAGGGTCCTGCCACTTTGGAAAATGGATTATGTCAAGGAGGTTTCCCTGGTGGCTCAGACAGTAAAGAATCTGCCTGCAGGAGACTTGGGTTCGAGCCCTGGGTTGGGAAGATGCCCTGGAGGGCAACCCATTTCAGTGTTCTTGCCTGGAGAATCCCATGGACAGACGAGCCTAGCAGGCTACAGTCCATGGGGTTGCAAAGAGTTGGACACAACTAAGCAACTTAACACACACACACACACACACACACACACACACACAGGAGGTTTAGATAAGAGAACTGAGAGTCTGGGAAGCTGCCTGCCTGAGAACAAGGCTCCAGAGGCAAGCAGACCTCTTCCTCCCTGCCCTAGGGAAGGTATTGGGTTGGCTAAAATGTTAATTTGGGTTTTTTAATAATATCTTAAGGGAAAAAAAACAAATGAACATTTTGGCCAACCCAGTATTAATACTTCCACTCTCTAAGCCTCAGTTTATCTGCAAACAGAGATAACAAGAGTTCCTCCCAGGAGAGTTATTGTGACGATCACAGAAAGAGTGCTTGTAAAGTAGCTTGGGCTGTCCCTGGCACTTGGTTGTTACTGTTCAATTGCTCAGTCCTGTCCGACTCGTAGTGACCCCAGGGACTGCAGCCGGACTCCTCTGTCCTCCACTATCTCCCAGAGTTTGCTCAAACTCATGTCCATAGCATCAGTGATGCCATCTAACCATCTCATCCTCTGTTGTCCCCTTCTCCTCCTGCCTTCAATCTTTCCCAGCATCAGGATCTTTTCCAATGAGTCAGCTCTTCGCATCAGGTGGCCAAAGTATTGGAGTTTCAGCTTCAGTATCAGTCCTTCCAATGAGTATTCAGGACTGATTTCCTTTAGGATGGACTGGCACTTAATAGGTGCTTAATAAGTAAGAGAGATCATTTTAATAACAATAATTAATAATTACAGGCTGGAATGCAATAGCATTTGAAGGGAGGGTGTCCAGGTCTGGGTTCAATGGCCCTGACCGCAGTAAAGGAAAGGGAGGGTCTGTTCCTGCCAAGAGGCAGCTCCATGACAGATGGGCTCCCAGGCCCTCCTCCACAACGCTTTCCAACAGGGCTTTTGCTGGGGTCCAAACTTGATCCTGGCGGCTTTCCAGAGGCTCAATTCAAGAGAATATTAGTGCCATAATATAGCTCCTATTATACACCAGCACTTAGATAAGGAAGAAAAATGGTTCTGCGGCCCATACTTAAAACTCTTGTCAGATCGTCCCTGCCACTAGGTGCTCAGAGATCCTGCCACAAAAACAAACATCCAGATTTCCGACCAAGGTGCCGGATGTGTTGCAGTTCCTTGAGATCACTGTGGCCGTGGACTCTCTGGGGAGTCATCGACAAGCCTGGCCCCTGGAGGCTGCGGGCTGGCCAGGCTCCAGCTCCCAGTCCCCTGTGAGGCCAGGGACGGGATTGTGGTTTTGTCACAGAATCAGAGGTGTGGTCAGGGACTACAAGGTAAGTGCTCAAAAAGGTACAGCTCTGCCACTGTTATCATTGCTGTTGCTGCTGGACCCGCTTTGAGAACATTCAAATGCAAGCCAGCCTATACACATGAACCACACTGCAGGTCCAGAAAAAAGAAGAACTCAGAGAGTGTCAGAGCATGGTTAGGCATCCCTCCTGGCCCCCTGCTGCAGACTTAGAGCCTCCCGAGTTTGGTGTCCGGAGAAGGAGACAACAACCCACTCCAGTATTCTTGCCTGGAGAATCCCATGGACAGAAGAGCCTGGCAGGCTACAGTCCATGGGGTCGCAAAGAATCGGACATGACTGAGCGACTATCACTCAAGTTTGGTGTCACTGCAGAAAGTTGTAGTTTGGTGTGTATTTCCAGACATAGCATATCTCCAGACCACTAATCATGTACTATGATAGGAAACACCAGGAGGGCCTGTCATTTGTAAGGGATGACCACACACGCACACACACAGACACACACACACACAGACACACTCACACACACACACACACACACACCTATTTGAAAAGTGCTGCTGGGGCAAGCCTGTCAGTCTCCACCTGTCAGTTTCCAGAGATCATTGCCCCCCACCCTAACTCTCCTAGCACTGAGGGTCTCAGGGGTGAAGGTCCTGGAGCCCCAGGACAGAGGCCATGAGAGCTGACGAGGTCCAGCCCTGCAGGTGTGCACTCCAGGCCCGTCTGACCTGGGGCAGGGGCTCTGTGCTCAGGCTCTCTTCCAGATGTCATAGGAGACACGCAGGCATGAGATACAGAGGCCCCTGTCCTCGGGTGTTCCACGGCCAGGCCAGGGAGGAAAGTCCACCATACGAAACCAAGTATATGTTAACCCTGAAGAGGACAGAACGTGTCCAAGGCCAAATTCCATCACTGCGCTGGTGAAAACAGCCCACAGCCAGGTCCTGAAAAACCTCTCTGCCGTAATCTTCGTGATCACAACCCTCATGGCTCCTAGTGGATTTTGAACCGTATTTTCAATTATCCAAAATGCCCACTTGTCTCATATCTGTATTTCCTCGGCATGTGGGGAGCGTGGCCGTGCTTGGCTGATTTAACACGGAGCATTAACCGAGCCTCTTAGAAATGGGCTCCCCACAGGACCACCCATTAGGCTGCAGGCTGCAGCTGGTTCCCTACCGGCCCTCCGCTTGCTCTGAGTGGGCCACTCCCCTGTGCCCACCTCCCCTCCAACCTGTCTCCCGAGTGCCACCAGCCATTTTCCAGATCACTGAGGAGCTGATGGCTTGTTTGTGTCACACGACTGGGCCTTTCAGTATTCTTCTCCTTTCGTCTCTTTTAAGATTTTTTTTTTTTTTTTTGATGCAGACCATTTTTAAAGTCTTTATTGAATTTGTTAAAATATTGCTTCTGTTTAATGTTTTGGTTTCTTTTGGCCTTTTGTGGGCTCTTGGCTCCCCAACCAGGGATCTAACCCACAATTTCAGCATTGGAAGGCGAAGTCTTAATCACTGAACCATCCAAGAAATCTCCCGTTTTCCTTTGGTCTTGATCTTCCAGGAGAAACGGAGAGAAAAAGAGGATTTGTTTTCCCAGAGCCCAGCTTGGCGGGGACGGGTTGGGGGGGTGGGGGCGGTCTTCCCAACTCTGGGAAGTCCCTTGGGATTCCTAGCTGAATCAGTGAATCACCCCAGGGACAAGCCTTGCAGAGGTGGGAAGAGCAGCCGCGAGGTCGCCATCGCTTCATGCCTCTGAGGCTGAGAGAGTGAGAACCAGGCTGTGGTTGTTATCTCAGCTGTAAAAAGAAAAAGCCCAGGGCCTTGGAGGCACCTGGACACGCTGGCCTGACCATTTCACAGCAGCCCCCGCGGGTCACTGGGGACCTGCCCTCTCTTTTCCACCTACATGTTATTCCAGCCATAAATCCAAGTGACAAGCTTGAACTTTCCCCAATTGACATGTTTACAGGGGAAGTCCGCATTTGACAGGAAAATTAAGCCTATCAATCACTTAACGAGCTCGTTAATGAATGGTTCTCTGATGTCCTCTGGTAGCTGGCTGTATTGATCATGGATGGGCAGCCCAGCCCCCAGCCCGTTCCCCCCACGCCCTCGCCTACCCTTCTTTTTGCCAGATGTTGCTGCCCCCTGACCTCCCCCAGCCCTCTCTTCTCCCCCCTGAAGCTCGGCAGAGGGCTCCACTGGAGGGTTTATCTCGAGGTCAGACCCCCTCCTGGCTCTGCTCTCCGACAGAACAAAGGAAACAGATGCAGGTTTGGTCTATGAGCGCCCACCCGGCATATGGAAGCTATCTCCTCCGGCCCAGTAATTACCCGGGAGCTGGCTTGTTCAATGGCTTTGGGTTTTATTGGACAGAAACCCACCTCTCCCCCACCGGCATAAAACACTTTAATGGTGTCTCCCTCCGGGGTTTCTGGGAGAGGTCCTGTCAGGTATGAAATGAGCAAAGCCCCCCTGACAGCCCCCAGAAGCAAGGCCTTCACAATTAAACAAGGGAGACCCGGTGGGAGGGGGGAATGCCTGGTGAAAGAGGAAAGCTTGATGGTGCAAAAAAAAAAAAGAAAGTCAGGGTCGCGTTGCCTTTGGAGAAGCGGGCAGAACTTCCTAGAGCATCTCCCGCTGGTGTTCAGAAGGGCATGAGGAAGAGCTGGGGGTGGTCGAAACACAGCCCATCACCTCCTGTTCCCAACACACAGGGAGGAGGGCTCTAAAGTCAGGATCAGACATTAGTGGAGGGACTGTTTTGTGTAAGAATAAATGATCCTCTAGGTCGTGAAGAGGCCTGGAACTTAGAATGTGTGCAATTCACACACACACAGCACAGTTCTTCTCCCAGTGATCTATCTTGAGGATGTCATGTCTGCAACTTTGAATGAGGGAGTCAACCTGGACTCAAGGATTGACCAGAATGAAGAAAGAAATGAGCCCCTGGCTGGAAATGGATGGATACTAAAACCAACCAATCCCTAAGCTCCTGCCCTGAGGGATGGGAGATAACGGAGACTCAAGTAATAGAGCCCTAAGTCCCCAGAGAGGGTGTGTCAACAGCGAATGACCTCAAACTAGGTGGCTTACAACAGCAGAAATGTATTCTCTCCCAGCTCCAGAGGCCAGAAGCCCCAAATCAAGGTATTCACATATCGGTGCTCCTTCTGAAGGCTCTATGGAAACATCCGTCCTTATCTTTCCCAACTCCTGGTGGCTCCCAGCACACCTTAGCTTGTGGCTGCGTCATCCCATCACTGTCTCCATCATCACATGGTCACGTCCCCAGTGTGTCTCTGTGTCCTTGCCTCTTCTTCTGAGGATACAGTCATTGGAATCGGGGGCCACCCTAATCCAATATGTTGCTTAGTTGTTAAACCATGTCCAACTCTTTGGGGCTGCATGGACTCTAGCCCACCAGGCTCCTCTGTCCATGGGATTTCCTAGGCAAGAATACTGGAGCGGGTTACCATTTCCTTCCCTAAGGAATCTTTCTGACTCAGCAATTGAACCCACATCTCCTGCATCACAAGCAAATTCTTTACCACTGAGCCACCAAGGAAATCATTAACCCAGCATGACCTCATCCTAATTGTTCATACCTGCAAAGACCCTATTTTCCAAAAAAAAAAAACCAAGTCAGATTCTGAGGTTCCAGGGAGACATAAATTTTCAAGGGAACACTATTCAACCCAGAACAAAAAGAAGAAGAAGAAGAAAAACACAGCAGAGCAGAGGGCATAGCTCGAGGCATCAGGTAAATGCTGAAGTCCAAAGCCTTTCCAAAGAGCAAGAGGAAAAACCGAGACGTGAGGGAAGTGCTGAGAAAGAGAAAAGGATGGTACGGAGGTAAGCTGCAAATAGTAAAAAATATGAAGATGGCAACCGAAGTCTCGAAAATGTGCTCTGGGTAATTCCAAGCACATTTGAAAGCCATTTGCAGACCATAAAATTCTCGGTCCAAATCACTTACGCCCAGGCAGGCCCAGGTGCCCAGGCTGCTAAACCTCACCCAGATGGAGGCTGGAGGCGGGTCTGGGAGGGTCTCATTATTCTTGCAAGTGAGGGGCGATGCTTCCCAATGACTCGAGGGACCCTGCCCCATTCCTTAGGCACCTGCTCTCCTTAGAGTCACTGATACCTTTCCCACTTTCTCTGGGGCTTTTTCAAAGGATGGCTCAGTCCTGGAACATAAGGCTACCACACTCGCCAAGGACATGTCAACCATGTGGGCCAAAGTATACCTCTCTGGGTCTATACTTTCCAATCTCCTTCCAGACTCAGTGAAAACTTTTCATGACTATATTTAACATGGGTAACCAACAAGGACCCACTGTACAGCACAAGGAACTCTGCCCAATGTTATGTGGCAGCCTGGATGGGAGGGGCGTTTGGGGGAGAATGGATACATGTATGTGCATGGCTAAGCCCCTTCTCTGTTCACCTGAAACTCACAACTTTGTTAATTGACTATACCCCAATACAAAATAAAAAGCTTGGAGTTTTGGGGAAAAAAAGCCCATGGCTGGAACAGTGGAACTCCTTCAACACACCAACATGAAGCACCTAGAACACGGTGAGTTGCAAAACTCATGGGTTCAAGCGTCCAAGCCCCTCTTTGGACAGCATATACCTGCTGTGATGAAGGATACAAGATGGGATAAGAGGAAGGACAGGCTCATGCCAGACCAGAACATAAACATAAACTCTGCCTGAGTCTAGGCTGGTCCTACTTAAGAAATTTACTAAGATCCCATGTAACAGAAAGAATTCCTGGGACTTTCCTGGTGGTCCAGTGGTTAAGAATCCACCTGCCAATGCAGGAGGCAAGGCTTCATTTCCTGGTCCAGGAAGATGCCACAGGGCAACTAAAGCCCACGTACCATTAACTATTGAGTCTGTGCTCTAGAAACCATGCTCCGCAACTAGAAAGTAGTCCCCACTCTTAGCAATGAGAGAAAGCCCATGTGCAGCAACAAAGACCCAGCACAGCCAATAAATAAGTAACAATTCTCAAGAGTCAAGAGAAAGAGCCCAGTTTTTGCATCAGACAAATCCAGTTTTTACACCTGGCCCTGCCTGCCCCTTTCTAGTGATGCAAACTTAGGCTGCTATTGTACATCTCTGAGTTCCAGTGTCCTCATTCATAAGGTAAGAATTATAACAAATAAAGTAAGGTCCTGGCCATGGTAGGCCTTCAGTAAACAGAATGTCCTTCTTACCCTGCTGCTACCTGTGTTGGACTATGTAAAAGAAAAAAATGAAATGTTTGAGTCAATCATGTCTGACTCTTTGCGATCTCATGGACTGTAGCCTCCCAGGCTTCCCTGTCCATGGGATTCTCCGGGCAAGAACACCGGAGTTAGGGAATTCATGTATATATTGGGTTAGCCAGAAAGTCTGTTTAGATTTTTCTGAAGATCTCATGTAAAAACCAAATGAACTTTTTGCCCAACCCCCAAACTCGTATCTTTTTTAGTGGGATTGGGGGGAAAGCGATGATGGGCAGGTGGGGAGAACAGATGACCTAAGGACATAAAGAATACCAGACCACAGGATAGATGCCCTCCCAGGACGCCCAGTGGAGTTCCTGGACTGTCATCCACAAACTGGGCTTCTGTGGACAGAATGCAAGCTTTCTGCTGCCCCATTTCTTAAACACAGAAGCAGATACGAGCTCCTGTGTCTACAGTGTAAACCCTCCTTTTCATGTATCAGAAGAGACTCGTCATCAGAGGCAAGGTCAACTGTGATAGTTAGCCTACTCTGCTCAGAAATCGCCCCCAGGAATCTTCTTACCCAGGCTCTGAGCTCAAAACAAGCTTAGAAGGGCGGCTGCTCTAAGAGGGTAGCCCTACCACCCTGAGAAGATCCACCCGGGTTCACGATCACAGCCCTTGTTTCCAGGTCCAGCCCAGGCTCTCTGGACACCAGGATGGCTTCCTCCCTGACCTCTACTTTCTCCCCACACCTCTCCACCCAACTGCCATCCTACACCACACTCCTGCTCCCCAAAGCATCTCTCTTAAGCGCGGCTCTGATTCTGACATTCTGGACTCCAAAAATATCCAATAATGTCCCATGACTTGCAGAATAAACTTGAACTCCTCAGGGACATTGAAGACGCTTTGCCACTTGTCCCCAGATGACTGTCCAGCTCCGTCTCCCATTTCTCCCCAAACACACCCCGTCACCCAGTCACATCAGTTTGCTCCTGCTGTTTTCCCTACCTGCCACGCCCTTTCCAACACTGCCTAGGCTCACAGCCTCCTTTTCTATCAAGCGTCCCCTGTGCCCGGACAGAAGTCGTCTCGTTCCTTCTGAATCCCCACAGGTTCGTCATCTGTTCTGCTCTTGTCACACTCATCACTGCGATTTAGAAAATCTTTGCAATAGAGAAAATCTCCTCTACTCGTCTAGAAGCTCCCGAGAGGCAGGACCCAGCCCACGCAAGATTCATTTTTGTTTCATCCTCATACCCAGCACAGTGCTTCACATCTATTAGGTACTCCATAAATATTATTGGTTGGGAGGGAAAAAAAAGATAAACCATGACTGAAATGAAGCTGATGGGACGCTTGAGCAGAGAGATTCCAGGGGCCCCTTCCAAGCTGGTTAGGAAGAGATGAAGTATTTGTAAGTCCACACACCATGCAGAACCCCAGAGGGTAACCAGGAATCTCAGTCCCTTGAGACCTAAATGGCTTAGAGAGACAAAAGGATGGTGGAGAGGCTCGGGAGCCAGCAGAGCTGAGGACACCCTGCCCAGTGCAAAGAAGGGAGCCTGGATTTGGCTCTGAGAGGCAAACCCAGAAGCAGAAATCCATTTGGAGAGAGAAAGTCAGTTGAAAAGCTGACAAAATAGCCTTGGGCATTTGAGTCACCCGAGTTGGGGGCAGGAGGAGAAGGGGACGACAGAGGATGAGATGGCTGGATGGCATCACTGACTAGATGGATGTGAGTCTGAGTGAACTCCGGGAGTTGGTGATGGACAGGGAGGCCTGGCGTGCTGCGATTCATGAGGTCGCAGAGTCAGACACGACTGAGCGACTGAACTGAACTGAGACCGACATATAGACCAGCTTCTCGGGAAAGAGGGAAGGGCCACACAACCTTCCTGGGACCACCCGCCCCCCCCCTCCCGGTGCTGTCACAGGTGAGAGGGTTCAGGGCAGGTGTGCCCTGCTTTCTCCCTTCACCTCTCCCTCTCCTTCCCCGAATCCCTTTCTGTTTCTAGGGAACTGAGCTACGGCTGGTCCTCTTGCAGAAAGTCCATAACACAAGGGCTAGACTGGGTGTGTCACATACTGCCAGCCCCTTGTCACTCAAGGACAGTCCATAGCACCCACAGAAGCCCAGGAGGTCTGTGTCTCTGGCTTCGGAGTCCAGGACCCCAGGCCCTGCTCTCCAGAGAGCACCCTTTGCAAACTCGTTTCTGTTCCCCCTTGAGCCCCACTTTCTTCTCCCCACCCTTTCACCAAACAGATGTAACTATTTATTCCTTATGTCCTAGTTTTCCTGTAATTTCATAAAGTGCAAATTTGCTGTCCTGCTCCCAAATGCCGAGTCGGTGGTTTGTCATAACAGTCATCAGTAACTGTCGCTTTCTGCCGCGGGCTTAATTAACCCACTCTCTCATTAGCATGTCCGTGCACTTGTAAGGAATGAAAGCCTGATTATTTTCTACAACAGTCGCAGCCAATTACTGCATCCAAATGGAACCACATTAATCAAATCTTTAGTACGGTGGCAAATTCAGAGATATCAGATTGCAAAAGGCAGCAAAACTAATATGTCACTGTCAGCGGGGCTGCGCAGGCATTTAGCGAATTGCATTAAATAGATGGCTTCGCTGAAGCCGCATGAATTTAATATGTGATGGGATCTGGAAGCTATTAGTGTGACATGGCAAAGTAGTGGGAGCTTTGGCAGCTCTGGACTTTATCCATGAACTCAGGAAACTAATATGAAAACTTGCGTGCGTGCGTGTGTGTGTGTGTGTGTGTGCGTGTGTGTGTGTGAGAGTGTGTGGTGCGCATGCGCGTGAGCTGCAATTGGCGCATGCGCCTCATGGCGTAGACTCAACAGGGAAGAAGTCCTGCAGGATGTGGAAGAGCAACATTGTTTATTTGAAGTTCCCCCCACCGCCCCCTGCACCCCGTTAAAATAGAAGAAATGTATAAATAAGCAGACTAAGATAACAGCAAACACTGCCTTCGTGATACTTCCACCTGCAGGGGTACAGACCCCAGGCTGCTGAGTCCAGCGGCCAGCGCACAGACTGGAAACAGAACTCCTGGTTCTGCCCTCTGCCAGTCTGGTCACAGGGCTTTCTGTCCCCCTGGGACCCCAAGAACCAGGCCTCAGTCTGTGCACCTGAAAAGCTGAGGAAGGTAATTGTACACTCCAGTGTTCACTGCGGCACAATAGCCAAGACATGGAAGCAACTTAAGTATGCATCAACGGATGAATGACGATGTGGTACATTTGTACAAAGGAATATTACTCAGCCGTGAAAAAGAATGAAATCATGCCATTTGCAACAACAGGGATGGGTCTCAGTTCAGTTCATTTCATTTCAGTCACTCAGTCGTGTCCGACTCTTTGCGACCCCATGAATCGCAGCACGCCAGGCCTCTCTGTCCATCACCAACTCCCGGAGTTCACTCAAACTCACGTGCATTGAGTCGGTGATGCCATCCAGCCATCTCATCCTCTGTCGTCCCCTTCTCCTCCTGCCCCCAATCCCTCCCAGCATCAGAGTCTTTTCCAGTGAGTCAGCTCTTCGCATGAGGTGGCCAAAGTATTGGAGTTTCAGCTTTAGCATCATTCCTTCCAAAGAACACCCAGGACTGATCTCCTTTAGGATGGACTGGTTGGATCTCTTTACAGTCCAAGGAAATCTCAAGAGTCTTCTCCAACACCACAGTTCAAAAGCATCAATTCTTTTGCACTCAGCTTTCTTCACAGTTCAACTCTCACATCCATACATGACCACTGGAAAAACCATAGCCTTGACTAGCCGGACCTTTGTTGGCAAAGGAATATCTCTGCTTTTCAATATGCTATCTAGGTTGGTCATAACTTTCCTTCCAAGGAGTAAGCATCTTTTAATTTCATGGCTGCAGGCACCATCTACAGTGATTTTGGAGCCCCCCAAAATAAAGTCTGTCACTATTTCCACTGTTTCCCCCATCTATTTCCCATGAAGTGATGGGACCAGGTGCCATGATCTTCTTTCTCTGAATGTTGAGCTTTAAGCCAACTTTTCCACTCTCCTCTTTCACTTTCATCAAGAGGCTTTTTAGTTCCTCTTCACTTTCTGCCATAAGGGTGGTGTCATCTGCATATCTGAGGTTATTGATATTTCTCCCGGCAATCTTGATTCCAGCTTGTGTTTCTTCCAGCCCAGCGTTTCTCATGATGTACTCTGCATAGGAGTTAAATAAGCAGGGTGACAATATACAGACTTGACGTACTCCTTTTCCTATTTGGAACCAGGATAGGTCTAGAAATGATCATACTAAGTGAAATAAATCAAAGAAAAAGACAAATGCCATATGATATCACTTATATGTGGGATCTAAAACGATGATACCAATGAATTTATTTACAAAACAGAAATGGACTCACAGACTTTGAAAACAATCTTGGGGTTACCCAAGGGGACATGTGGGGGAGGGGCAAACTAGGAGGTTGGGATTAAATATATATACTACTACATATAAAATTGATAATCAACAAGGACCTACTACCTAGACCTTCCTTCCTAGAGTAGGAAACTCTACTCAATATTCTGTAATAACCTATATGGGTAGAGAATCTGAAAAAGAATTGCTATTTGTATATGTATAACCAAGTCACTTTGCTTTACATCTGAAACTAACACAACATTGTAAATTGACTATCCTCCATATAAAATAATTTTTTAAAATAAAAGAAAGCGAGAAAGGTCATTGTGTCCAGTATAGAGCTGTTGAGTGAAGGCAGTGTTCTGAGAAGGCATGGACTTTCTGAAGTACGATCAACATGAACCCATTCATGCCCTGCTCCTGACACCTTGGTCCTGCCCCAGACTTCTTGGCTATTGAGCTAACTGAAGGGTTCACTCAGCAACACAATTTTCCAAGTAGCTTTGGAGGCCCTTCATGCCATGATGTCTTACTACAGAGAAGGGGACCCAGCAAAACTAGAAACAGCAGACAAAGATAAGCCTTGGGCAGATCCTTCCCAGAAAGCACACAGCAAAACAGCAGGGAGCCTCTTCATAAAAGACTGAACTTAGAGGAGCAAATAAGGACAGTGATTCTCCTGTAAAAATAAATTCACTATTTAGCCAGTATCCCTGATCATCAGAAAGGTGACATGCAACTCAGAGCGAACTGTGAAAACCCTAACCATAAGACTTCACCTCACATCTGTAAAGTACCCACGTACTTCCCAGTGTTTCCACTTCCTAGCTGAGAAGACCGGAGAAGGCAATGGCACCCCACTCCAGTATTCTTGCCTGGAAAATCCCATGGATAGAGGAGCCTGGTGGGCTGCAGTCCATGGGGTCTCGAAGAGTCGGACACGACTGAGAGACTTCACTTTCACTTTTCACTTTCATGCATTGGAGAAGGAAATGGCAACCCACTCCAGTGTTCTTGCCTGGAGAATCCCAGGGACGGGGGAGCCTGGTGGGCTGCCATCTATAGGGTCGCACAGAGTCAAACATGACTGAAGTGACTTAGCAGCAGCTGAGAAGACAAGAGGCAGATTCCACACTCTACTCAGCACTGGCACAACTTCATCATAATTTGTCCTTCTTACCATTGGAATTTATACTTCTGACAGAATGTGGTCCACTGGAGAATGGAATGGCAAACCACTTCAGTTTTCTTGCCTTGAGAACCCCATGAACAATATGAAAAAAGCAAAATGATAGGATACTGAAAGGTCGGTAGGTGCCCAATATGCTACTGGAGATCAGTGGAGAAATAACTCCAGAAAGAATGAAGGGATGGACCCAAAGCAAAAACAATACTCAGTTGTGGATGTGACTGGTGATAGAAGCAAGGTCCGATGCTGTAAAGAGCAATATTGCATAGGAATCTGGAATGTCAGGTCTATGAATCAAGGCAAATTGGAAGTGGTCAAACAAGAGATGGCAAGAGTGAACGTTGACATTCTAGAAGTCAGCGAACTAAAATGGACTGGAATGGGTAAATTTAACTCAGATGACCAATATATCTACTACTGTGGGCAGGAATCCCTTAGAAGAAATGGAGTAGCCATCATAGTCAACAAAAGAGTCCGAAATGCAGTCCTTGGATCCAGTCTCAAAAATGACAGAATGATCTCTGTTCGTTTCCAAGGCAAACCATTCAATATCATGGTAATCCAAGCCTATGCCCCAACCAGTAATGCTGAAGAGACAGAATTTGAACAGTTCTATGAGGACTTACAAGACCTTTTAGAAATAACACCCCCAAAAAATGTCCTTTTCATTATAGGGGACTGGAATGCAAAAGTAGGAAGTCAAGAAACACCTGGAGTAACAGGCAATTTGGCCTTGGAGTATGGAATGAAGCAGGGCAAAGAGTTTTGCCAAGAGAATACACTGGTCATAGCAAACACCCTCCTCCAACAACACATGAGAAGACTCTACACATGGACATCACCAGATAGTCAACAACAAAATCAGATTGATTATATTTTTTGCAGCCAAAGATGGAGAAGCTCTATACAGTCAGCAAACACAAGACCGGGAGCTGACTGTGGCTTACATCATGAACTCCTTATTGCCAAATTCAGACTTAAATTGAAGAAAGTGGGGAAAACCACTAGATCATTCAAGTATGACCTAAATCAAATTCCTTATGATTATACAGTGGAAGTGAGAAATAGATTTAAGGGACTAGATCTGATAGACAGAGTGCCTAATGAACTATGGACAGAGGTTCATTACATCACACAGGAGACAGGGATCAAGACCATCCCCATGGAAAAGAAATGCAAAAAAGCAAAATGGCTGTCTGGGGAGGCCTTACAAATAGCTGTGAAAAGAAGAGAAGTGAAAAGCAAAGGAGAAAAGGAAAGATATAAGCATCTGAATGCAAAGTTCCAAAGAATAGCAAGGAGAGATAAGAAAGCCTTCCTCAGTGATCAATGCAAAGAAATACAGGAAAACAACAGAATGGGAAAGACTAGAGATCTATTCAAGAAAATTAGAGATACCAAGGGAACATTTCATGCAAAGATGGGCTCAATAAAAGACAGAAACGGTATGGACCTAACAGAAGCAGAAGATATTAAGAGGTGGCAACAATACACAGAAGAACTGTACAGAAAAGAGCTTCATGACCCAGATAATCATGATGGTGTGATCACTCACCTAGAGCCAGACATCCTGGAATGTGAAGTCAAGTGGGCCTTAGAAAGCATCACTATGAACAAAGCTAGTGGCGGTGATGGAATTCCAGTGGAGCTATTTCAAATCCTAAAAGATGACGCTGTGAAAGTGCTGTACTCAATATGCCAGCAAATTTGGAAAACTCAGCAGTGGGCACAGGACTGGAAAAGTCCGTTTTCATTCCAATCCCAAAGAAAGGCAATGCCAAAGAATGCTTAAGATCTCACACGCTAGTAAAGTAATGCTTAAAATTCTCCAAGCCAGGCTTCAGCAATACGTGAACTGAGAACTCCCTGATGTTCCAGCTGGTTTTAGAAAAGTCAGAGGAACCAGAGATCAAATTGCCAACATCCGCTGGATCATGGAAAAAGCAAGAGAGTTCCAGAAAAACATCTATTTCTGCTTTATTGACTATGCCAAAGCCTTTGACTGTGTGGATCACAATAAACTGTAGAAAATTCTGAAAGAGATGGGAATACCAGACCACCTGACCTGCCTCTTGAGAAACCTATATGCAGGTCAGGAAGCAACAGTTAGAACTGGACATGGAACAACAGACTGGTTCCAAATAGGAAAAGGAGTATGTCAAGGCTGTATATTGTCACCCTGCTTATTTAACTTCTATACAGAGTACATCATGAGAAACGCTGGGCTGGAAGAAGCACAAGCTGGAATCAAGATAGCCGGGAGAAATATCAATAACCTCAGATATGCAGATGACACCACCCTTATGGCAGAAAGTGAAGAGGAACTAAAAAGCCTCTTGATGAAAGTGAAAGAGGAGAGTGAAAAAGTTGGCTTAAAGCCCAACATTCAGAAAACAAAGATCATGGCATCTGGTCCCATCACTTCACAGGAAATAGATGGGGAAACAGTGGAAACGGTGTCAGACTTTATTTTGGGGGGGCTCCAAAATCACTGCAGACTGTGCCTGCAGCCATGAAATTAAAAGATGCTTACTCCTTGGAAGGAAAGTTATGACCAACCTAGATAGCATATTCAAAAGCAGAGATATTACTTTGCCAACAAAGGTCTGACTAGTCAAGGCTATGGTTTTTCCAGTAGTCATGTATGGATGTGAGAGTTGGACTATAAAGAAAGCTGAGCACAGAAGAACTGATGCTTTTGAACTGTGGTGTTGGAGAAGACTCTTGAGAGTCCCTTGGACTGCAAGAAGATCCAACCAGTCTGTCCTAAAGGAGACCATTCCTGGGTGTTCATTGGAGGCACTGATGCTGAAGCTGAAACTCCAATACTTTGGCCACCTCATGCGAAGAGTTGACTCATTGGAAAAGACTCTGATGCTGGGAGGGATTGGGGGCAGGAGAAGAAGGGGACGACAGAGGATGAGATGGCTGGATGGCATCATCGACTTGATGGACATGCGTTTGAGTGGACTCCAGGAGTTGGGATGGACAGGGAAGCCTGGTGTGCTGTGATTCATGAGGTCGCAAAGAGTCGGACCAGACTGAGTGACTGAACTGAGCTGAACTGAATATGGCATGGGTGTTGGACTTGTGCACTTTACCTCGGAGAGGGTTTGGAGTGGTTGGTTGTTGTTTTCAATGGGAGGCCGACAAGATGGGGAGCATAGAATGAGAATTTGGTGGGGAGGAGTGTGGATGTGTGTATGTGTGGGTATGTGTAGAGAGAGGGAGAGAGATTTAAGAAGGAGCAAAACCCAAGAACTGAGTAGCACCCCAAGGGGTGGATTCGGGAGGAGCAAAGAATTGCTTTTTAGCTGCCAGGCCTGTGGCTGTATATTTACTAGTGCATCATTAACACTATGTCGAGATCAGGGAACTGGACTCTACACAGGGCAAAGGGCTAGACTGTGAGTGGCTCTCAACCCCATCTGCCTCCTGTGTTCACCAGCTCCCAGAGGCATAGGGAGACCATGATTTCCTGGGAGCGGCTTTTGGACATGACGTTTGGCCAAGCAGCAACCAAGACAGGCTACAGACACAGGGCTCTAGGAAGGTAGTACTCATCAACCTTATCAGCTCTTTCCTTATTTCCCTCCACTGGAGCTCATGCGTCTGGGGCCCACTGAGACAAGATTCCTGTGGAGGGAGGAGGAAAAAGGACGGAGGCATCAGGGAAGTCCAGGCCCACTTGCAAGCCACACAGGCAGCCGGAGAGAGAGTGACAGCAGAGACAGATGGGCCCCGGCAGCCAGGGCCCTGCTCTTACACAAACTGCCTTCATCAGCAACTTGCAGCTACCATCAGTTCATCTTCTTGCAAAAGTACATTTGTACATTTCCTTTCCCGGTAACCTAATCTACCATCTCCTCTATGCATACATGCTCGGAGGTTTTTTAGGGGATAGGACTGAGAGAGGTGTATTCACAAGGAACTAATCTACCCAGCTACGAACTACAACTGAATTTAAATCCAGGAGGAATCATTGCCTGAGAGCCAGCAAAAAAAAATCAGCCCGTCCTACCTCCCCCACCCCCATGTGTTAAAAAAAAAAGATTGCGGTACAAGTCACTAAACAGACTAAAAATTACATATGGATGGATATGTAGATAAGAGAGCCTACTATCAGAAGTCATATGTAATTAACTAAGACACAGTTTTCCTATAGCTGTAATTGCTAAGTTAATGTATCAAATCCATTTTGGTAGTAGCAGAAATAGAACCGAAGAGCTTGTAGGGTGAAGACATCTCTCTATGTACACCCTATCCCTGATATAGGGCACACAGCACACTATACACAGCACACTACACACACACACACACACACACACACACGCACTCTCCTCTTTTTAACTGTATTCAGAAGTCCAATCCTCTTAACTCACATTTAAAAAAAAAGAAAAAAAACTATTTGGTGATAATATTGTCTAATAATGAAAACCTCTTTCTGTTCCCAGCCTAAGAAGACAGATTTTTGAGCATGACTGAGACAGGCATATTGGCAAAAACATGAACACAAGCGCACGCATACAAACACAGACCTCCACGCTCCCACGCAGCCGCCCACCCATCCTCACGTGTTACATGAGCCCCAACAGAAACCAAAATGAGACAAACATTCTGACATCACAGCGAAGCCGAGGATGTGTTTCCTACTGACTTAACTGCTGTTTTCCTCATCTTTCCAACTCAGGAATTTTCTAATCACCTGCAATGACGTATGTTTCTTTGAGCAGATGAAGAATTTCTGTGGCTCTTGCCTAACATGGGGATGAGAGCAAGAGTGGGCAGGTGCAAAGGGCTGGAATGTCCAGGAAAGGGGGACTCCGGCCACCCCACCTTATGTGGTCCAACTTCCCTGCAGAATGTCTCTGCCCTGACCCCCACTCCTTCAGAACCCCTGTGTCTGCTAATTGCATAAGGCTGCTGAAAAGTTAAGGTATTAGGCACAAATGTTCTATCTCTCACTAGGGCCTTATGTGGACAATATTTTAATGCCAAGGAGTAATTGGAATAGCAAGGATTTAAGCCTCACCAGAGGTATTTGAGGGGAGATATTTTTAATTTAATTTATTTGTGTATAGCTCTGCTGGTCTTTGTTGCTGCACACAGATTTTCTCTGGCTGCAGTGAGCATGGGCTCACTAGTGGCACACGGGCTTCTCGTTGCCGTGGCTCCTCTTGAGGAGTGTGGGTTCTAGGGCACATAGGCTCAGCGGTTGTGGTATATGGACTCAGCAGTTTAGGTGCGTGGGCTCTAGAGCCCAGGCTCGATAGTTGTAGCACGTGGCTTCAGTTGCCCTGCGACATGTGGGATCTTAGTTCCCAGACCAGGGATCGAGCCCATGTCCCCTGCATTGGCAGGAGGATTCTTAACCACTGGCCCACCAGGGAAGTCCCAAGATCTTTTGATAGCGGGACTGTGATCAATTCTATGTGGGTCCCTGATTCTGCATTCACCACTGGTGGGTGGTCTTTGCAGTATGCTCTCCCACACTGGGGGAAGGTCCTGTTTTCCCAGACTCTTGACTTTGGGTTTGCCCATGTGATTTGCTTTGGCCAATAAACCTTGAGTATTTCCACCTGTGCCCTTGCCCGCTAGGCTTAGGCATGCGAGGAAATCCAGGCTACTGCACTGGCCCCATGAGGAAGATGAGAGACACACGGATCAGAACCAAGCAGACCCACCAAAGCCCAGCTTAGATCCAGCTGGGCCACCAAAGCCCAGTTAACTCCAGTCAACCTGCAGAATCAGGAGAACCAGTGAGTGTTACTCTATGTCACTGAGTTTTGCGTAGTTGATACGCAGTGTTTTGGGTGCATTGACTAACTGATACAGAAGTCTTCTGGCCCCTCTCAAAACATACCCCAAAGGTGCAATTCACTTTTCTACAAATGGGATCAGCCTGAAAGAGCCCCCTCCTGGGTGGAGTCTAGCAGCAGGAAGACAGAGAGACTCGGCAGCCAGAGGCAGGGACAACTGGGGCAGGGGATGTGGCCCAAGGTGACCTTCTCTCCCTCGTTTTCTGCTACAACCATCTCACCCATGACCCACATGTGATCAGGACCTATATCCCCACCTCACCCCCATCAATATGCTTGGCTCTTGAAGCCAGGGGGAGTTAGTCACACCCCTGAGTCTGTCCCAGAGGCTCAAACCTTTCATCACTCACTCCTGGTGCCTCAGACCCCACCTGCCTGTCCCTCAACACTGCCCACCTTGGGGCATAGACAAGAGAGGAGTCCAGAATAAAGAGAGCCTCCAGTTACAGAATCAGATTCTGACCTGAGATCAATCCCCTGACCACGTCTCCCTTAGTGGGAAGAGGAGAGGCGTTTGCAGAAGGGACTAGGGCAAGTCTTTACCAGGGACACCGGGGACCAAGAAGGCTCATCCTGTCCCTTCTTTTATGTTAACAAGAAAACAGTGGCAAAAGAGGTGTGGGAGGGGTTGGGGGGTTGTTGATGCTGAGATAATAAAACCACTGCTATGGAATGTAGTCTTCAGTTCACTGAATTCTAGAGAAAATGCTTGCCACTGGGGCACGTTGAAGAACCGGGGTAAGAAGGCATAGCTGGAGGGGCTGCTGTCCGACATACACCCCCAATTCCAGCTTTTGCTCTTTCTTTCACCTGTCTCAAGACTGGGGTCCTTCAGCTGTCAGCATTTCTTCTTTGACAGGACCCCAAGAGCAGCTGCAGCTCCCCTGGGAGCAACGGAATGACTTTCACAGATGGCATCTTTCCAATCTTGATTGAAAAAGATGGAGGAAAACCTTGCAAATGAGTGTGAGGTCCTTAATGAGAAGATGGGGCCTTTGATACCAAGGGGGATATTGTGAATCAGTCTAAAGATTGACCAGACAACACTTTATCTGGAGTCATGAACCCTCCAGACAGAATGTTCCCCTAGAACAAAGACCTGGAGGCAAGTGGTCAACATAATCCCAGACATCACTGTAAAACTTCAGTCTGTCTTGTGTAGAAAGTGTCAACTTATCCTCAGCAGGGTATGATTTTGTCTTTCTGTGTGCTCCAAGGTGCAAGTGTAGTCAAGGGACTCAAAGGTTTTGATTTCCAGGAGAAATATCAATAACCTCAGACATGCAGATGACACCACCCTTATGGCAGAAAGTGAAGAAGAGCTAAAGAGCTTCATGATGAAAGTGAAAGAGAGTGAAAAAGTTGGCTTAAAGCTCAACATTGAGAAAACTAAGATCATGGCATCTGGTCCCATCACTTCATGGCAAATAGATGGGGAAACAGTGAAAACAGTGGCTGACTTTATTTTTCTGGGCTCCAAAATCACTGAAGATGGTGACTGCAGCCATGAAATTGAAAAACGCTTACTCCTTGGAAGGAAAGTTATGACCAACCTAGACAGCCTATTAAAAAGCAGAGACATTACTTTGCCGACAAAGGTCCATCTAGTCAAGGCTATGGTTTTTCCAGTAGTCATGTATGGATGTGAGACTTGGACTATGAAGAAAGCTGAGCACCGAAGAATTGCTGCTTTTGAACTGTGGTGTTGGAGAAGACTCTTGAGAGTCCCTTGGACTGCAAGGAGATCCAACCAGTCCATTCTAAAGGAGATCAGTCCTGGGTATTCATTGGAAGGACTGATGTTGAAGCTGAAACTCCAATACTTTGGCCACCTGATGTGGAGAGCTGACTCATTTGAAAAGACCCTGATGCTGGGAAAGATTGAGGGCAGGAGAAGGGGACAACAGAGGATGAGATGGTTGGATGGCATCACTGACTTGATGGACATGGGTTTGGGTGGACTCCAGGAGTTGGTGATGGACAGGGAGGCCTGGTGTGCTGCGGTTCATGGGGTTGCAAAGAGTCAGAAACGACTGAGCGACTGAGATGAACTGAACTGAACTGAATTTAACTTATTTATTTGGCTCCATTGGGTCTCAGTTGCAGCACTTGAGATCTTTTGTTGTGGTGTGCAGGCTTCAGAGCATGCAGTCTTGGTATTTGTGGTGTGTTTTTCGTTGCCACTTGACATGCGGGATCTTAGTTCCCTGATTAGGGATTGAACATGCATCCCTTGCATTGGAAGGTTGATTCTTAACCACTGGACCACCAGGGAAGTCCCCAAAGGACTCAATGAATGAAGCACTGATTTTCCAAAAACATAAATGAATATTTAAAGGATTTATAAGAGATGTCTCTTGCATTTTGATTTATACACCAGGTTTTATAAAAAGTACAGAATAAATTTTGTAAACCAAACCAGGCAAACTACAACCAATGGGTCAAATCTAGTCCACAGTGAGTTTCCATACTAGCCTGTGAGCAAAAAATAGTTTTCACATTTTTTTTAGCAGTTGGAAAGTATCAAAAGAAGAAGAATATTTTGTGACACATGAAAATTACATGAAATTCACACACCAGCATCCATAAATAAGGGTTTATTGGATCATCGCCATGCTAATTCATTTACGTATCATCCGTGGCTGCTTTTGCACCGCCATGCAGAATGGAATAGCTGTGGCAGAGACACATGACATTATGTATAAGACACATATATGTCCAGCAAAGACTGAAATATTTGCTATCTGGCCATTTGCAGGAAATGTTTGCTGATCCTTTCTCTAAACTTACTATCGGAGTTGCCTACCTAACAGTTCAGTTCAGTTCAGTCACTCAGTTGTGTCCGACTCTTTGAGACTCCATGGACAGCAGCACGCCAGCCTTCCCTGTCCATCACCAACTCCCAGAGTTTATTCAAACTCATGTCCATTTATTTGATGATGCCATCCAGCCATCTCATCCTCTGTCATCCCTATCTCCTCCCGTCTTCAATCTTTCCCAGCATTAGAGTCTTTTCCAATGAATCAGTTCTTCACATCAGATGACCAAAGTATTGCAGTTTCAGCTTCAACATCAGTTCTTCCAATGAATATTCAGGACTGATTTCCTTTAGTATGGAATGGTTGGATCTCCTTGTAGTCCAAGGGACTCTCAAGAGTCTTCTCCAACACCACAGTTCAAAAGCATCAATTCTTTGGTGCTCAACTTTCTTTATAGTCCAGCTCTGACATCCATACATGACTACTGGAAAAACCAAAACCTTGACTAGACGGACCTTTGTTGGCAAAGTAATGTCTCTGCTTTTTATACCTAACAGTGGCTTAAGAATATTCCTTCTCCACAGGTGAAAAACTCTACTTTGGCTCTTGAGTCCTATTAAAATAAGGTTCCCCATATCTATGACTCACTTCCTGCTTACAGTAACTGCAGTCCAGGTAGGGAGTAAAGAGGGGTTCCCTGGATGGTCATCCCCAGGGGAAGCAGTTGCTCAGTGATATGCCTGACTCCCTGAATGGCAGGAAAAGATGCAGTATCTACTGAGATTTTTTTCTTAGAAATGAAGCACACAAGAGTGGAAAAAGGACCTCAGCTTTGCGGTTCCAGCACATCTGAACAGAAATGCCACCTCCGTCACTTAATCAGTTACTTAATCTTTCTGAGCCTGTTTCCTTCATTGGTAAAATGATGCCTGTCTCTCATCATGCTGATGACACCATGCAATGATGGACATAAAGGAAGCATCTGGCTATTAAGTATGTCCTGGTGGTTTCACTCTCTCAGGTGGATGTAGGAAGTTGGTTAAGAGTACAGGCTCTGGGCTGGTCAAAGTGGTGATCTGCTGCTCATGAGTTGTGTGTGTTTGGGCAAGGTACCCCACCTGTCAGTGCCAGTTTCTTCCTTGGTAAAATGGTTAAGTGACAACAGACCTACTCTTTTGGTATGCTGTGAGGACTCAGCGGACACTTAGACTGATGGTGGCCCAGCGTGAGTGTTCAATAAATTTCCATTGTGACCATGATGTCTCCTCGAGGACATCTAGGTGAGGCTTCAACAGAGTGCTTTGATCTGATTGGCAGGAATACACTGGCCAAGAGTAGGGACTTACAGTTTCTCCAAGCACATCCAAACCAATGCCTCCTTGCCCAAAGGGACACTTGCCAAGCTTGGCCACTAACCCTTAGGGTCTCCTTCTGGAGGTCAGATGGCATTCACAAGAATTTCTAAAACCAGTGCTTGTGCAGATGGGCAGAACCCAGCGGAGCTTCTCATTCTCCGCTCCTTGGACCCTTGGGCTTGAAGAACAAGGCCCAGGCAACTGGACAGCTAGAAACTTACTGGCTCTTTTTTAACTCCTCCCTGCCTGTGAGCTCACATAATAGCACATCACAGACTACAGCGGCCCCTAAGCCATCATGACCAGTTTGGTCCCCCGTTGACCAATCGGTGTCTTAACCTCGCTTACACTTTGCTCTCCGCCAGAAAGGCTGCTCCTCCTACTGCTACCCCTGGGACAAATGTGGCTCATGCTTCTACCTCCAGCTCCAAAGATACCCTTAGAAACCCTTCCTGGGAGACTTCCCTGGTGGTCCAGTGGCTAAGACTCCTCTCTCCCAGTGCAGAGGGCCCAGGTATGATCCCTGGTCAGGGAACTAGGTGCCACAACTGAAGATCCCACAGGCTGCAACCAAGACACGGTGCATCCAAATAAACAAATATTTTTTAAAAAAGAAGAAAGAAAGAAACCTTCTCTGGTGGGTGGAGGGTCTCCACTCCTGCAGAACTTTGCTCAGATTCCAATCATATCGTGGTTTTTCCATCATGTTGTAGTTAAGGGAGTCTGGGTCAGTGTCCTTTCTTCCACTCAATGCATCTTGAGGGCAGAGCCAACCTGTCCTTTCCTAGCATCCTCACCACCCACCATAATGCCTGGCACACAATAAGGATGCACTGAGTGTTGGATGCCTAAATGAATAAATGAATGAACAAAAATTACACACTAACAAGGAACTGTGTTTTAAAATTCCATGTGGCTCAGTTTTTCTCAGTGCCACACCAGGGACCAGTGAGGTCTGAAGGTGTTTGCTGGAAACCTCCCTCCTTCCTCGCGGGTGCCGGCTCTTTGGGCTTCTGAAGTCCTCACTCTCGGCTGCCCCCAGTCACCTGGAGCTAACGCACTGCCAGCCTCGACCCACAGCATTCCCGCAGAATCTGTTAATGTAAATGATCTGTCATCTTGACCAGCAAGGTTAAAGCAAGGTACCTGTTAAAAGAAGAATATGAAGAGCCTCAGAGCAGCACAGAGAGTTCAAGCGCAACTGTTTTATCGGAAAGGTCAAGTTCACCTTGTGTCGGGCACTTGGGCTAACAGTTACCGATAAAAGGAGGCAGCGCCGTCAATTTTGCTGGCTTTTTACTTCCTGGGATGTTCCTCTCTCCCCACCCACCTTCATCAGAAAGGCTTTCCTGGGTTTCTGAGAACCTGGGCTCCTTTGCAATTTCTTCTCTTGCCGCCAAGCAGGCACAGGGCTTGGACTCTTTTTATTTCTGCCCAGTGGGTCCTTCATAAGGTTCATTTCCAGAAAACAGCCTGGGTCCACCTGACTTTTTTTTTTTTTTAATATTTCCTATTTTAAAGTGTTTTTGTTTTTTTTTTCAAAGTGACATAGCTGCAGTCTGCAGCTGGGCCAGAAGGGGGAGGCTGAATGAAATGGATTCTAGCAGGTCTGTAAAAAAATGTACTTTATAGGGGTGGGGGAAGGGGAGATGGGAGAGAGGGTGGTTAGAAATGCCAAAAGGAAGAGAAGGAAAGGGGAGGAAAATCAAAATGATAATAATAAAATAATAATTGCAACCATCATTTTAGCTCCCTGGGTGCTTCACCTCCGTAGGCGTGTTTAATCCTCACAATCACTCCAGGAGGTAGGTATTAATAGCCCCATTTTTCAGATGAGGAAATCAAAATGCCAAAAGAGAAACTCTTCAAACTCTCAATTTGTGCACTAATTTTAAGGCTGTTGGATTGTTGGGCTATAACCAAGTCATTTCATAAGTAAATACTGGTGGTTTGATTTTTTTTTTTTTTAATTTTTAATGTTCACTCTTCTGGGCCCCAGGTCAGTAACCGAATATGTGGGAAGTCTTTAAAAATACCAATGAGAGCATTTGAAATAGCACAGCTGAAAACCACCACTCTGCACACTGAGCTTCATTCAGAGTTCAAGGTTGGACATTTTTCTCCCACACAAATTCAACAGAACAAGAAACCACAAGAATTGAGCGTTTTCCAAGTTTGAACAGGGGAATGGAAGAACTTCAGAAAAGAAAAAAAAAAGCATGAGGGGAAATTTATTTGAAAGTACTTCTCTGAAAACTTTGCACCTCAGTTTCCTGGCTTCAAGGTCCTTGAATCCATCTAGATATTTAACATATAGCAAAACTCCAGTGACAGTCAATAAATATTCAACAATATGCGTATGTGGCCCATTTCCTGATGGATTTAAGACTTGTTAGAATTTTCCAGATGAATCACCTCTGTTTTATCCAAGGTCCACACCACAACCAGCTCTGTATCTGCCCTTACCGTGGACCTTACCAATATCGCCCACCAGGCTAACCCTTCTCAGCATGTACGAAATGTAGCTTTTTTTTCTGTTAACTGTATCTCTGTTGCCAGACTGCGAATGTCCCCAAAGTATGTCCTAGAGAGACTTCCATATAGTAAGGATTTATTAAGTGTTGCTGAAGGCATCAAGAAATGAGTTTCAGCAGATTATATATCTTGATATTTTGGGGTTTTTTTCCGCGTGAGAGCTTAGTGGCAGTGGGGGAGGGGGGAAGAGGGTTTTTTCTTATCCTTTTCCCCCCATTATATTTCAATTGAATTTGTCAAGAGACTGAGAGTTTTATTTTCCTAACATGAATCACTTATGATCTAACAAATTAATTACCCATCCATCCTGCCCTACCAGTGAGGTCATGAGAGAATGGATGAGTTCAGTCAACCTCCTCTGGACAGCAGTGTCACAGCCCCCACTTAAGAACTCGGGTGCAATGCCAAAATTGCCAGTTTAGGTTAGAATCACACTTAAATGTATCTTATTATACACAGAGGCACACAAATGCAATATGTCATCTTTAATGGTTCAGAACAAAGCCTAAAAAAATAGTGTCCTAGCACAGATGAATTTTATAACCTTTGATATATGGCTTTCATTATTAACAATAATTTCTGTAACTGCATCCAAATTCGGGAAGACACCCGATGAATATTAATTTTATTTTTGATTTATTTTCCGCTCCCGGTGGCTCCCTCTAGGGCAGACCTGCGTTCCCAGCGTCCCTTTAGCCCTGAGATCTTAACATCCTCCAGAGTAAAATTCTCAGGGTCCCGGGGACCGCCTGGTTCCAGGAATACTGCATTTGGGGTTTGGCTGTTCTGCTGGAAAATGAGGAATTTCTTTTTTCCCATTGCATTTTCTTACCTCTTTATATGTTACAAAGACTTCCCTCTCACACACCCTTTGTCATTATATTAAAATCTAATTGCAAGACAACTCTCCTCACCTAAGTCATCAACAAAGCCCAATTATTTCTAATGCATGCAGAAGGGGGGAAAAAGTGCCGACAATAAAAAGGCAGGCAGTAACCTAAGCCTTTTTCACAGTCAGGCTTCAAGTTCACATGTGAATTTATGCCAGTTTTGACATTAGCCGAAAAAATTAACAGTTCTCAAAAATGAAACTCTCACAAAAGGGGTTTTGTGTTTCAAGCAGAATAAATTATAGTGTGATGTTATTAAAACACTTAGTTGTTAAGTTGCCAAGAAAATCCAGTATATTCACACAGAGTCGAGGACCTGTCTCCATGCAAAGTAATTAAATTAGATTTATGGGCTGCATTACATCAGTGTTTGATAGTTCATTTTTCCTTTCTTCATATTTTGCCCTGCTTTATTAGAGCATGTGACAGATGGTAAAAATAGTGTGAAGTTTCTTGGCCCTGTGCTAAATCCCCTTTCGGTAGTATATCTCTCTTCTGTCAGTTTTCCCCAGTGATGATAAATTAACCTCTCTCTTTGTATCCCAAGTGTGGCAGTAAAGCTCTCTTTGACACAGCACCATCACTTTATCTTAATCTGTGCTGTTTCGGGCAGAGAGGGAGATGATGCAATCACCACCAAGGAGTTTAAGGGGAAGATTTATGGTGTCAGAAAACGGGAGGATGATTAATATAATATGCATCATTATATTTTTCATTTTGTCTCATTTGTCGCCTTCTCCGCATCCAAGGCCCGGAGTTCGCCGGGGTGGGCCGTCCTCGGGACAGACTTTCACCCCGGGCTCTGTTTGGAGGGCTGAACCCCGGAGGGCTGGCAGGTGGAGGGTGGCCGATCCCTCCTCCTGACTCCTCCAGCATCCTCAAAGCCTCCAGGAAGGGGATGAGGCTTTTCTCTCCAGGGACGGGGGCCGGCTTCCTGCCTTTCCCAAAGGGAGGCGGTGGCACCTGGGTCTGCTTGACACAAGCCTCCCCTTTGGGAAGGGGATGTAAAGAAGGTCTCGGGGCCCTGTTTGAGGTGGAACAAGTGTTCAGTTCCTGACACTGAACAGGAGTTGGGGTTATCCAGCCTCTGAGAGACGCTGCTGGCAAGACCAGAAGAAGCAGTGCCACATACAATGTTTTTGCAGGAAAGGACTTCTTATGTCCCTTACTTACAATAAAGCTGTATTTTCCTTTAGCTACTCCTTGGCTAGGAATTGCTTATATCTGGAAACTGGCTTTATTCATTCGGCTCCATGAGCATGTGTCAGCCTGGCCGGGTGACCAGCACTGAGTCAGACGCTGGATGGGGACAAAGGAGCCGAGGGCCTGGCCCTGCCCTGAGGAAGCCCGCGATCTCTCCAGTCGGGCAGCTGTTGGCCAAATGCTGTGAGCATCCCTCCCTCCCAGGTCCTGCCAGCACTGAGAATGCCAGGGGAGGGTTCCTGGATCCCACTGAAGGATGGTCCCTGCATCAAGGGAACCAGACCCATTACAGAGAAGATAGGCATAATGAGAGGCATAATGGAAAAAAAAATCACTCGAAGTGGAAAGGAATCCTGGTATATTTCCCCCAAAGTGAATAATCCTTTGCGTAAATGAGTGATCATTTCCTCCGCTTTAAAACTCTGCATTTTGGGGAACTTCCCTGGTGGTCTAGCGGCTTAGACTTTGTGCTCCCAATGCAGAGGGCCCAGGTTCAATCCCTGGTCAGGGAACTAAAGCTCCCATGTGGCAACCAGAGAAATGACCCCACGTGCCACACCGAAGACCACTGCAGCCAAGTAAATAACTTAAAAAAAAAAAAATCTGCATTGTTCACTATTCACAGAAAGTGAGGTAACCCTCTGTAACCCCGGCAAACTGAAATAATTCAACATGGTTTTCCTCCAAGACGGGAAGCACTCAATGGCAGGAGGCCTGTCTTGGGACATGTTATTCATTTGCCAAATCTTTTCATTTCTAGGGCTGCCCTACTCCCCACCCCTAGGGAGAAGCACCAGCATCCCTGGTTTCTGTTGCACAAGGTAACCCCTCAACCCCATCATAGATTGGACTAGATCGAGACCACTTGGATTCTCCATCTCTCCCAGGAATTTGGAACTGAGGCAGAATAACGGCCAGGTGGGCTTCCGTGCTGACTCAGCAGGTAAAGAACCCACCTGCCAATGAAGGAGACACAAGAGACGCAGGTTTGATCCCTGGATCAGGAATATCCCCTGGAGAAGGAAATGGCAACCCACTCCACTATTCTAGCCTAGAACTTCTTGTGGATAGAGGCACTTGGTGGGCTACAGTCCTTGGGGTCACAAAGAGTCAGACACGACTGACCGCACACAACACAATAGCCAGAAGACTGGAAGAGAATTAGAGCGTGGTAGCCACGTGTTCTGGGAAACAGACTCACTCACAAGGACAACGCAGATGGTGGGGCGCAGTTCATTACACTGGCAGGCCCAAGGCGGAGTCTCCTCCTAGCCAAGGACCCCGACCAACTTTTGTGAAAACTTTATATACCTTAAATGTACTGCTCAAGCTCACATCCCCAAATTCCTTAAACCTAGCCTGGAAAGTGTTAAAGGGAGATACACTCAGGTTACAGCCATGATTCATAATCAGAAGGGTCAGCTGGTTATACACTGTAGCCTACACCAATGGGCGCCATAAAGATTACAAAGGTGATTGACTACATAGGGGATTATTGCATTCTTTTTGGTGATGGGAAATCTTGGTATGGAATCGTGTTTATCAGTCCAAGAGGCCAGTTCGGCTGTAGGTATGTTATCCCCATGGCTAACAGGCACATAGTCCAAAGCTCACTGACAGTGCAAGATGGGGTTTCCTTCTTTTTCAAGATAGAGTCAGCTCAGCCTGTTCCTTTCCTCCTTCAAAAGGAGATGCTGAGGGCAAGGATTATAATCTGCCCCAAGAAAAGAAAAACAGATTCAGAGAAGTGGAGACAAGAGGCACAGTAAGGGCCTCCGGGGTCCTGGAAAGATTTTCCATGCACTCCATGAATCCTTCAGTCCAATGAGGCCCCCTCAAATACTTAAATTCGCCCTGTTCTTCTTTTTTTTTTTTTTGTCCTCTAAATTTATAAGGTGATCAGGCATCATTTGGGGAGTTTGAGCAGAAGAGTGATACACTCAAAGCTCTCTTTTAATGTAAAGTATAAACAAGTGGTGATCTTACAATTAAATCATTATAATTTTAGAGTCAACTTGCTAACAAGCTTAGCTAACAATGAAGTGGGAGGCATTACAAAGCATTGAACTCTCCTTTATTCACACAAAGGCTGAATTTCAACACCATGGAAAGGAAGTCTTGTGTTGGTTACAAGAGAAGATGCTTGGGGTACTTTCCTAATGTGTTAAAAAAATAAGAAATACCCACTGATAGTCAACAGAAGGAGAAACAAAGAAAATATAAACATACAAAATGTGTTATCCAAATGAGTCTCTTTTTTAAGGAGGACAAAATATAAGGAAATATAAAAAAAAATTAGGAAAGATGGAGTAGTAAAATTATAAGAATAAAAATTCACCATAAATGATATTAATACGTCCAAGTTCAAATGTGATGAACTGGACTCTTCTTGTTTCAGATCCCATAAAACTTCTTTGTAGCCTTAAAATGGGGCTTCACAGGTGGCACAATGGTAAAGAATCTGCCTGCTGATGCAAGGGACTCAGGTTCATTCCATCCCTGGGTTGGGCAGATCCCCTGAAGAAGGAAATGGCAACCCACTCCTTTATTCTTGCCTAGAGAACCTCATGGACAGAGGAGCCTGGCAGGTTATATACAGTCCATGAGGTCACAGAGTCGGACACAGTTCAGAGCACACACACACATACGCACGCACGCACGCAGCCTTAAAATAAATTCCCCTTTTTTTCTTAAAGCAGATCAGATTGTTTCCTGTTGCTTGCAACCCAGAGTCCTAGCACACCTGCATTTCCATCAGGTCCCTTCTGCAGTGCTGCTATTCCAGCCAGGTTGACTTCTCTTTCCCATGGGCCAGCCTGTTCCTGACTCAGGTGCCTCCTCCCTCATGAAAATGAACCCAGTCCTTACTGATGACTACGCCCTGGAGTTTCTCCTTGGAGTCTATGGGCCCCATTCCACAATTAACTCCTATAATGTGTGTCATGCTACCAAGGCTAATCTGGTCTTTCCTAAGAGACTCAGCTCCCTGAAGACAGCAGCATATCTTTGAGGCCTTGATTGTATCTCTTTTGCTGCCATCGGGCTTCCAGGTGGTGTTAGTGGTAAAGAACCCACCTATCGGTGCAGGAGATATAAGAGATACAGGTTCAATCCCTGGGTTGGAAGATCCCCCGGAGAAGGAAATGGCAACCCACTCCAGTATTCTTTCCTGGAGAATCCCATGGAGAGAGGAGACTGGCAGGCTATGGTCCACAGGGTTGCAAAGAATCACCTGAAGTGACCTAGCACACAGCATCTGGCTTCACTGGGGCCCCTCTCCCCAACTGGACTGCTCACTGTCTGGCCAGACTTGGTAGAAAGGCTGAAGAATGGGGGAGCCTTGGTTGAGACAGAGCAGATATGTCTGTTGCTTCCCTCTCCCCAACACAGAGAATTTTCTTCTCCATCATCTTCATCAGGGTTTGTGACCTCACTTCAGCAGGACGAGAGAGTAAAATACCATCCTGGGTTATGGAAGAGGTGATGCCATTTACAAGAGAACCTCATTTATTGCTGGCAGAAAAAAGTTGGGTCAGTTAGCAGAGATGGGGGGCGATGTGTAGAAAACCCAAACTTTGGATGAACTAAGCATCATTGCAACTTAATTTTGGAAATCTAAATATACGAAGTGCATTAGCTGATTTTATTTTTGGCAGCAGACTTAGCCATTCTAATCATGTTTTGCTCCAGCGAATTTTAAAATTAGTTTGCATTTCCTAAGCACACATCAGCTGGGCGAGGGCTGAAGGAGGGAGGGTAAGGAGAGAACGTGCTAGGAGGGAGCCGGGTTGGAATTAAAACTTCCCTGGCAGATGCTTCACTAGGTGGATAATCCACACGCAGGTATGTGAAAGTTGCCTGGAATTGAGTCCTTAGCCTTGGAGAATCTGGATGGTGGAGTGCAAAGAGGCACCTGCTCAAGATAATTGTAAACAAGAGGCCAAGCAGAGAGGGGTGGGGGAAACTATTTATTTACTTTTTGAATGCCTTCTGGCCAAACAGGAAGTTTTGCAAAATCAAAAATTCTGGGTGATGGTAAATCATCTCTACTTATTTGTAGATTTGATTATTATCTCTACTAACAAGATAGTGACATTAAATGACCAAAAAAAAAAAAAAAAATCCATGTTTCCTTTGAGGGTTTGGTGTGCTTTGCCAGTGATCTCTTTACCCTCAGACAGATCTGGAAAGTGAGAATGGACCAGAGTCTCTACTTCGTGGGTGGCTGACATGCATCACAAATCTTTCCCAAGTCTGCCACCACGCTCAGGGATATAGTCATAGTGATTACCGGTTATGGGACCCCCTGCTACGAGGTAGAAAATTCACATTCTATTTGAACACGTTCACCACAGCCCTGGAGGCTGGGCTGAATAAGCATCCCCATTTCACTGGGGAGAGGTTAAGTCACCTGGGGAAAGTCACACAGCCAGGAAGTAGTTGGGACTGAAATTCAGTGTTCTGCCCCCACCGCCTGTCCCCTTTTGACAGTATTCACACCTCTCAAGAGATACAGACTATGCTTTGTCCTGACCAGTTAGAGGTCACTTTTTTTTCTTTTTGGCTGTTTTAGGGTTTTTTGTAGCATCCACGGACTTTAGTTACAGCGTGCAGGCTCTTAGTTGAGGCATGCAAAATCTAGCTTCCTGACCAGAAATCAAACCTGGACCCCCTGCATTGGGAGCACAGTCTTACCCACTGGACCACCAAGCGGTTACACTTCCGTCTCCATTTAGGCAGGATGGAGACGAAAGACTGGCAAGGCTGGCACACTCACCAGTGCTCCCAGGACGTCTGTGCTGGTCTCAGCCAGGCGGCCCCATGTCATCTACAGCAGGGGTCCCCAACCCCCAGGTTAGGGACCGGGAGTGTTTCACTGCCCATTAGGAGCCAGGCTGCACAGCCGGGGGTGAGCAGTGGGTGAAACCAAAACCATCCCTGACCGCTGGTTCAGGGAAAAACTGTCTTCCGCAAAACCGGTCCCTGGTGGCAAACAGGTTGGGGACCGCTGATCTAGAGGACTATCCTTGATGGACAACCATTCCTTGCTGGGAGCACAGCTCTCTGGGATCTAACGAGGGTCTGATGGAGCAGTTCACGGGGCTGCGCTGGCCTTGAGACTGAGAGCAGCCAGTGGCTTTGATCGGTAGCCAGTTCAGAGGGAACAGAAGACAGCACGCTAACTAACACAGTCCAGCCTCCGTCTCCACGATAGCCTGCCCCTACCGCCTTTGGGAATCTGTGCAACAGATGTAGGCAGCAGTTCTGGGAGGAGTGAATAAAGATAACCACAAAGGAGTCTAGTTACAATAAGGATAGAAGAGTTTATAAAGAAATGATGTATGAGGAAACCAACATTAAATTAAAGACTGTTCAAAAGAAAAAAGGATCAGTCCAGGTTCTCCAAAGAAACAGATCTGACGGGAGATATTTATATGTGTGTGTGCATTTCTTACAGGTGTATCTATGAAATAATATATACAATATAGGGCTTCCCTGGTGGCTCAGATGGTAAAGTGTCTGCCCGCAATGCGGGAGACCTGGGTTCAATCCCTGGGTCGGGAAGATCCCCCGGAGAAGGAAATGGCAACCCACTCCAGTACTCTTGCCTGGAAAATTCCATGGACAGAGGAACCTTGTAAACTACAGTCCACGGGGTCGCAAAGAGTCGGGCACAACTGAGCGACATCACTTCATATACAATATATGAAATATATATATAATATATGAATATATATTAAATAGCACATGCATATGTTAAAATATAATAATATATCATATGTGAATATATGTTAAATAATATAAATGATAATAATCTATATGAAATCAGGAGGTATATTTTAAGAAATTGGTTCACACAACTGCGGGGGCTGGCAAGTCTGGAATCTACAGGGCCAGCCTGCAGGCTGGAAAGCCAGGCAGGACTTAATGTTAAACTCCAACTTCAAAGGAGTTGAAGCAAAGCTTCTCTGGAAAGGCTGTTTTTGCTCTTAAGGCCTTTAACTGATTGGATAAGGCCCATCCACATTATCAAGGCTCATCTCCTTTACATAAGGTCAACTGATTAGAGATGTTAACCATAGCTATTGCAAAATACCTCCATGGCAACCCCTCCCCTGGTGTTTGATGAAATCACTGGATGTGGGAACTTAACCAAGTTAACGCATTAAAAACTAAGCATCACAGTAGGATTACCCTAATCCAACTATTTTCACCGTTTTGTGCTCCCTTCCCGTAATTACATACAAATATATTTTACATAGTTGTAAAAAACTGTATTATAAGAATTTTACTCCACTCATTTTATGGATATAATACATGTTCATTATAGAAAATGTGGATACATAAAAATTTGCCATTCTAATTTCTTATGTAATTTGTAAACAGTGTATCATGTTTATAAGGCCATCTCTTCCATGGAATTACAGGCACCATAAGAACAAGGAAACAGGTGCCATTTGTCTTTTTATGCCAATCATTAATTATGGTGCCCCGCACATACTAGGTGCTCAATAGACATCAGTTGAAAGAATGGATTTTGTTCCATAATGCCAACACTTATTATTTGTAATAGCTACATAATAGCCAAAATAATATACTAAAATTCTCTTAGCTCATCACCTAGTATTAAACATTTAGATTGATTTCAGGTGTTTTTATTTTCCAATAGTAAGGTTTACTGCCAAAAAGTTCTCTGTACACAGGCATTTTTCTTTCATTGGAATAACTCAAGAAAACTTATTTGTATGTGCCCTCCTTTAGAGTACCGTGGCCTTAAATAATCGTACTGATTAGTCAAACTCTTGATTAAATTAGAAGAAAGTATGAGTTGAAGTGACTATTTGAAAGATCCATTGAGACTAGAATAATAGCCTCATGATAATGAGTCATTGTGAAGCTCTTCAGAAAACTGAACCCAAACAAAATTGAGCTCGTGGACACTGAGTCCCACAACTGCCTTCTAAGATAATGGGACTGGAAGCCTGCAAACTACATTTCCCAGGTCCCTTTGGTGGTGGTCTTCCTGTTAGGTTTTGCCTAACTGGCAGAGCAATCAAGATGAGAAGAGAGAGGAAATGTCCTTGCTTTCATTCCCTTTCTCCATCTCTCTCTGTGTCTCTCTTCCTCCTCACTCTCAGCCCTCAGCCACTTCTCTTCCTTTCCTTCCTTCCTCTGAGAGGGTTTCCTCCATGATTTCAGCTTCTGAGGCCATGGGCCACTCTCTATGATCGTAGGTTCTGGAAATCAAATCTCTGACTTACCTTCAGTTCTCCTTTTCCGCCTTTGACTTTCTAAGATCTTTGTAATACATGCCCTGTATTAAATATCCTCTTTTGAAATGTCTAGGTTTGTTTTCCTGATCAGAACCTGATTGATACAATAAAGACAGAATTCTTTAGGAGGAACTGGTCACCTGGTTTTGCCCACCTTTGGTCTCCAAAATCTTAACTTTAGGAGTCAATCTGGATACACACTTCAGAAATATTTCTACATAACTACATTAATCATATTTTTTTTTCATTTCTGTACTTCATGTTATGACATCTTTAAAAGCTTGATGCCTGGGGCAAAACTGCCATTCCCAGAGCAACCATTTCCTTAGATATAGCTAAGGGCTCACCAAGATCACGTTTCTCATATACTAACCAGCCTGTGTCATTGCCAGCACTTTTTACATACCAGGCCTCATTCTGATTTCCTCCCTATGTAGATATGTAGACATGCTTATCTATATCAACACTTTAAGAAGTTCTTCCAGTGTATGCATCAAGAAGATGTTAGAAGACAGTTTATAAGGACTGAAATTATACCTTTTTTAATAAAACAAATACTACAAGGAACAGCAGACATATTGATATGCAACTGATTATAAAGGTTTAGGATCATCTGATTTCAGTTCTTCTCTTTCCCTAAAGATCACCCTTAAGCATCTAAGGGGAGGGGTATGGTCCAGGCAGTATTTTCTTCTGCACTTATTCCTGCTGTCCGGGGAAAACATCAAGCCTCATCTTTGACAACTACTGTTACAAATCTCAGTCTTGACTGATTCACTTTTAGTAGGAAATATCTTTATTTTCCTTTCTTTTCTCAGGAGATTAAATAGGGATTCGTGGTATGAATACAAGCAGAACCTTAAAAGGAAGTTCACGCAGACTCAAGGAGCTGGGCAATCTTCACAGGAACAGAGTATGAAAAAGGCATCATAAACCAAGTGGACGCTGTCTCTCTTTCTCTCTCCCTCTCCCTCTTTCGATCACTCCCTCCCTCCTGCTTTTTTTAAAATTTTTAAATTTATTTTGTTTTCATTACTGTTGGTTGCACTGGGTCTTCATTGAGGTGACAGGCTTTCTCTAGCTCTGGAGAGAAAGGGCTTCTCTCTAGCTGTGGTGTGTGGGTGCCTCATTGCAGTGGCTTCTCTTGTTGCAGAGCATGGCACCTAGGGCGTGGCCTCAGTAGTTATGGCACACGGGCTTACTTGCCCCGCGGCATGTGGGATATTCTTGGACTAGAGATCGGACCAATGTCCCTTGCACTGGCAGGCAGATTCTTAATCACCGGGGAAGTCCCCTCCCTTCTTTTTATTCCATATCCACTTCTTTCTTAGGCTGTGCTCACCCCATACCTGGCTCTGTCTAGCTCCAACACGCAAGAGACCCACGTGACCCTCCAGCCACAGGGGGTTCAACTCCCACCCGCCACTCTTAGCTGCCCCATCTCCTGATGCCACTGGAGTTCTATGGGTGGTTTCACTTCTCCGTGTGTCCAGCCAAATGCTTACTGGGAGGCCTGGTGATAGTACAACTCCCTTCAAACCTGAAAGCTGCTATTTTCTCTCTAAGCAAAAATATTCTGGACACTGGACTGTGGGAGAAGAGTTTTCCAGCCCTTTTAACCGTGGGAGATTTTTTTCCTACCTTCTCACCTCAAGTTTGCTTCAAGTCCAAACCTGCGTCCTGTTGGCATGATCTGTTATCTCCTCCTCAGCCAGAGAACAGCCTCCCAACACCTGGACCTTAACGAAAAAACAGTGCATTTGTCCCGGCAGCCAGATCATTGCTCCTGACTGCCACTGAAGACGGCATCCCCAGCCCTGTGCCACTCAGCATGCAAGGCAATAAGGGTAGAGCGGCAATACATGCTGTTACTGTGCTTGTTACTTCCCTCTGTGCAAAGATGTGAGCTCCTACAGATGGAGGGGAGCTTACAACTGCAAGAAGAGGAACTAATTCAAGAGGGTGACTGGGAAGCACAGCTGACAGTGGACATGGGGACAGAGCTGGACTTTCTTCATTCATCCTGCAAAGATACATCAAGTCTCTACTCCACACTGGGCCCACACCATTCCAACGCTGTGGACGTGGCAGTTAACAAAACATATGCCTTGCCTTCTTGGAGTTCATATTCTTAAACATCTAAGGGAAGGAGAAAGGGGTGACAGAGGATGAGATGGTTGGATGGCATCACTAACTCAATGGATATGAGTTTGAGCCAACTCTGGGAGACACTGGAGGACAGGGAAGCCTGGTGTGCTGCAGTCTATGGGGTCACAAAGAGTCAGACAACTTAGCAACTGAACACAAGAAGAAAGTTTCATGCAGAGGTAACTGCTATGAAGTCAGTAAAGCAGAGCATTGGACAGGGAGAAGCTGGAGAGGTGCTGGGTGCTATTTTATTGATGTAGGCAATCAATGAACTGGAGAGGTCTGGGGGAAAGAGGGATGCAGTGCAAATGCCCTGGGGTAGAAGAGCAAGCTGTGTTACCCTGGACGTGGGAGAACTAGGAGGGACTGTGGTTACTGTGACTACAGTTTAATAAAGGAAGAAGAAGGTCAAATGCAACACGATCCAATGTCCACTTAGAGAAGGCATCAGAGGACTTTTGGCAAATTAGTTATTTTGAAAAATAAGAGAAAATAGTATCCCCAGTCCTAAAGCTGTGGAGTAGAGTAGAGAGAACTCCAAACTGGGAGTTAGAAGACCTCGAGCTACCTGGTCAGATGAGTGCATCTACTTAGGCCTTTCTTTTTTCAGCCAGGTTGAAATGACACCTACTTTAAGGGTTTTGATGAGAATTACATGTGACAGTGTATATAAAAGTACTCGCTTGGTGTCTGGCATATTAGATTCTCAGACACTGGGAGCTAAAGCAATGAGACATACTACACCCTGATTAGTACAGCCCTAACCCAGAAGACTGACACCACCAAATGCTGGTGAGAATATGAAGCAATAGGAACGCCCATTCACTGGGAATGCAAAATGGGACAGCCACTTCAGAAGAGAGATGGGTAGTTTCGTAAAATACTAAACATCTCTGACCACACAATCCAACAATCCTGCTCCTTGGTATTCACCCAAAGGGGTTGAAAGGCTATGTCCACACACAAACCAGGATGTTTACAGCAGCTTTATTCATGACTGCCAAAACCTAAAAGCAAACAAGATGTCCTTCATTATGTGAATATTCAATTAACTCTGGGCATCCAGACAATGGAATATGACTCGGCACTAAGAAGAAATGAGGAATAGATAACAAATAGATGGAGGAACAATGGAAATTTTTCTTGGGCTCCAAAATCACTGCAGATGGTGACCATGAAATTAAAAGACACTTGCTCCTTGGAAGAATATGACCAACCTAGACAGCATATTAAAAAGCGAAGACATTACTTTGCTGACAAAGGTCAGTCTAGTCAAAGCTATGGTTTTTCCAGTAGTCATGTGTGGATGTGAGAGTTGGACTATAAAGAAAGCTGAGGGCTGAAGAATTGATGCTTTTGAACTGTGGTGTTGGAGAAGACTCTTGAGAGTCCCTTGGACTACAAGGAGATCAAACCAGTCAATCCTAAAGGAAATCAGTCCTAAATAATCACTGAAAGGACTGATGCTGAGGCTGAAGCTCCAATACTTTGGCCACATGATGCAAAGAGCCAACTCGTTGGAAAAGCCCCTGATGCTGGGAAAGATCGAAGGCAGGAGGAGACGGGGAGGACAGAGCTTGGCCTGCTACAGTCCAGGAGGTCACAGAGTCGGATGCACGTGAACTGACCTGAAGAAGAAATGAGCTATCAAACCACGACAAGACACACAGGAGCCTTAGAGGTATGTTACTAAGTGAGAGAAAATCTGAAAAGGCAACGCACTGTATGATTCCAACCATATGACATTCTAAGACAGGAAAAACTGTGGAGACAGTAAAACGGTCAGTGGTTGCCAGGGGTTGGGGGCAGGGAAGGATGAGTAGGAAAGATCCAGAGGACTTTTAGGGCAGTGAAACTACTCTATGTTACTATAATGATGGATACATGCCATTATACAGTTGTCCAAACCCACAGAATGTACCACACCACACGTGAACCCTAACTTAAAGGATGGACTTTGGGTGATAATAACGTGTCAATGGAGGTATCAGTTGTAACGCATGTACCACCCTGTCCGGGGTGTTGATAATGGGGGAGGCTATGTGTGTGTGGGGGCAGAGCACATGGGGAAATCTCTGTACCTCCTCTCAGTTTTGCTGTGAACCTAAAATGGCTATAAAGATATAAAGTCTTTTAAAAAATAGTGAAAAAACAAGCCCATAGTATTTCCAGCCTGGCATTATGGGACCTTGGACAAGTTACTTAAATAGAAGGGACAACTACCATTTATTGGGTGCCTGCCTGTGGCAGACCCTGCACTGGGCATTGTTCGTGGGTTTCACCTGCTTCCTGATTTGTGCAGCAAGGGGGTGGGACCAGATCACACCCAAGCTTGGATCATTAAAAGGGGCCCTGCTGAGACCACCTACCCCCAGGGCCAGGAGATGAAGGTCATTCCAAAGGAACTCTGGCCAAGAGTAGCAGCACAGATGGGCTGAGACACAGAGCCTTGCAAGCAATCCCCAGAAAGTCTTCAGGGCCTCTCAGAGATTCCTGGAACACAGTGCAACATCATGGTGCACGGTGCCACGTCCTGAGCTGAGATCTGCTTCGTCTAATGATATGACGCTGCAGGAATTTACTGTTCCATCCTCCTCCAGGAAGGCATTAAGACCAGATGGCAAAGACCCGGGGGAATTAGCACCACGAATGCTCTTCCCTGGCTGCAGTGTCACCCCCATTCCACACTCGTGTCCTTTTTCACCCCAGATGAAGCAGCTACCCCGAACAGACGTGGGGAGCTTGTTGATGAGGGTAGCAGGCGGCCTGAGAGTTGAGTGTGCAAGAAGCCTCCCTCAGATGCAGGGTCCACCTGTTTCATCCTCCTGACATTAACAATGCATCTTTCATGGACTTTCCATGTGTACAGAATCTAGGGAGACCATGCCTTGGCCAGGAGATGGCACCGTCAGAGACTTGAGGACTCAGAGACCTTGGAACGATCTGTTAAATTCTTAGGAAGCTATTTCTTTGATTTCCCCATGGGCTTGCGTGCACGTGCTAATTTGCAGGCCTTGCCCAGGATAAGAAGCTTCTCTCATCCTTCCAACAGGAGAAGTAGCAATGGTCACGGTTCTCATTCTCCAAGCATCTAACAGGTCTCCAGCCCTATGCATATTTAATTCTCATATACATTATTCTCCTTGAAGCTTCAAATAAGAACCAATCACAGATGAGGCCCTGAGATGGAGAAGTACTCTGTCCAAGGTCATCAGGCAAATAAATATCAGAGCAAAAACTGGAAGCCAGGCCTTTCCTATTCCAAAGGCCAAATTCTTTCTGCTGTGCCCCCGCTGCCTCTCAGAATGCAATGGAAAGACTTCACAGAGCTGGAGCCCACACAGGTGGGCTTATTTCCCAAGATGCTGCAGGGCAAGGAGGGGCAGGTACAGGTCAAGCTGGCCCTGCAGGAATACTTTGTGTCAAATCCCTACTGGGAATGGGTATCAAGCCCGGAAGAACTTAGCCCCCTAAGAAACAGACACCTTGACCTTCCTCCCAGAGCAAAATATGTCCTGGGTGTCAGAACCTGTTATCAGCCCAGCCAACTCCAATTAGCTTTCATTCTGTCTTTGTCTCTCTTGTTTAAGACAAGGCAGGGCTGGGGGGGTCCCAAGAGCTTTGTCACCAGGAGAAAATCACCTCCCTTCCTCTGGTCCTGTCCCTTTCTCCCAACAGGAAGTCTCCCAGCTTAGTTTCCATGGGAAATCAGTGGGAGTGGGGGCAGACAGAAAGGAAATTCCTTCACTCCATCTGCTCTCCCCAAACCTGGGGAAAGCAATGTTTCTCCTCCACCCCAGGCCCCAGGGCTTCTCCCCTGCTCTCTGCTCCCCCGAACACATATCCCGCCTCTGCAAAAGAGGCTGCGGGTGAAGGTTTTTCCATTTAATTTCATTTTTCATCATTTTTACCCCTTTTGGATGGTTCATATCTGAGGGTCTCAGTGGATTAACTGGCCAATCAGATTTCATTATGAGCCCAAGTAGTTCTTATCATTAAACCTGTAATTTATTTCTTCTGTGTTTCATAAAATGTGAAATATTACCATTCTCCAGGAGCTTGAAGAGAGCAGGGATGCTCCATTAAGTCCAACACTGCTCCTCCAGAAGAGGCCGTAATTATATGCGGATTTTTTTTTTCCTTACAGCTAAGTTTCTACTTGCAGATGCTAACAAAAGAAATAAGCTTTTAATCCAAACATAATTAATATGAATTACCTCCCCAGTACACCCTGGCTTTGCACCATTAAACTTAATTTTTGTTTTGCATGATAATTGTGTTATCATTACCGTTTATAGGAGAACCCAGGGACCCTCACTTTATTTTCAGTCAAGACTAAAGGGACTGGAAAGGACTTTCCTCCCTTCTGCTGGTCAGGAGCCTGTGGGCCAGCTTTCCGGATCTGTCCTTGTGGCTTGGGGAGCCTGGGGCATGACCACAGAGGGAGCAGGGGGACCTCCCTCCAACAGTAAAAGGAAACAGATTCCTACATACCCCGTGGACGATTTGTCACCCAGGAGACGGGCTCATTCAGAGCTGCTGTCTAATTATTAGAACGTCATCGTCATTATTATCACCACTGTTATTACTGCTCCTAACTGTAATTTCTTGGCAGCATGCTCCAGCTACTCCGCTATTGGTTATTTCTCCCAATGATCTGGGGGTCCCGGGCTGCCTTCTTTAAGTGAAGCCCCAGAAAATGGTAGATTGAGCATCAAAGGCCTGGGTTTCACGCAAGTTTCCATTCAAGACATTGTACAAGGCCATCTTTCTCTCTCTCTCCCCTCCACGTGCCTCAGTCTCCCTCTCTCTCTCCCACTCTGCCTCCTAAGAAAGATTCATATTTTTATAAATCTAAAGAAGGAAGCTAAAGCCTTGGGAACCAAGCGCTACATTTATATATTGGCACCCCTTCACTGATTAAAGAATCATTGCATATCTCTTATGGACTAGATACTGTGAGAAATAATATGTATACACACAGAGAGAGACACACACACCAACCCTCGTCATCAAAGAATTTACAGTCTAGTTGAGGCAGGAAGATAGATACCCAAATGTTTTTAAAAAGGAGAGGAAATGAATATTAGCACAAAGCAACAGTATCAGGATGGCTAATGGAGCACCTACCAGTGTGAGCACCATCAGTGATGCAAAGGCGAAGACTGAGTGAAGAGTGAAGAGCTGGGGGGCAGGATCTGGAGAGGTGACGTCATGGAGCAGAAGCAGGTAGAGGAGGGTGGGTGCAGTCCTGGGGGAAGGACCACATGGAGTGTGGTCTAGGAAATAAGGGAATCACATTCGCCATGGCAGACTAGCCACGTGAAAGGGCAACAGGAGACAGGCTGGAAAGGTCATCTGGAGTCAGAATATGGAGAACCCTGAACACCAGATAAGGTCGTGGGGAGACTCAGAATCATTTTAAAATGGGAAGAGGAGGTGGTTTCAAGGAATTGGCATGGAATTCCTATGTCACTTAGCCATCTTGATACTGTAGCTTTGTGCTGTTATTCATTTCCTCCCCTTTTGAAAATATTTGGGTGTCTATATTCCCCCCTCAACTAGATGGTAAGTCCCTCTCACTGGACCACTGTCCAGTGGTTAAGAATCTGCCTGCTAATGCAGGGCACACACGTTTGATCCCAGATCTGGAATGATCCCACATTCTTTGGAGCCACTAAACCCCTGTGCCATCACTATTGAGTTGTGCTCGAGAGCTTGGGAGCCACAACTACCAATGCCTGCATGCCCTAGAGTCCATTCTCAACAACAAGAGAGGTGCCACAGTGAGAAACCCACACACTGAGCTAGAGAAAGCCCAAGGGCAACGGCAAAGACCCAGTGCAGCCAAAAATAAATAAAGGCAGTGGCATCTTCCGCTGGTCAGTCTGGGGGCACCTGCAGGAGGCTTAGCCGAGGGAGGGGCTGAGGCCAAAGGGGCCAGAGAACCGTGGCCGCAGTGAGCAGAAGTGAGGACCTCCACTTGGATGGGGCAGAACTGGGAAGAGTAAATACCTTAAAGAGAATCCATGGGACTTGGTAAGAGAGGGAGAAAAGAGAGAGGCTGGTGGATGGAATTCATGGAAATGCACGAGATTTAACAGAAATAATCACCACCCAAAACGTGGTGCACGGTGCCTGGCACCAGGCAAGCACTCCTGACTACTGACGTTTGTTACCTGCGGTTAGTGTTTAGTCCTGTTTGATCATCCCAGAGTCCCTGTGGAATTGTCCAGGGTAGTTTTGTTACACATATTACGTAGCTGGGCAAGCAAACTCCCTAGAGATGAAGGAACTATCAAAACAGAATCTTTCTTTCCAGGGACCAAAGCAACAACCATTGCTCTTCAGACTCTTTCCTCAACCATATTACTATTTTTAAAATCACGGTGATGGAAAAAAAAAAAAAAAAACCTTGCCCAGACCAGGCCCCCCAGGCAGTGACAAAAACAAGAATATTAGCACATTCAGTGGCCTCACCAGGAAGTGGCGGGCCTTCACCGGTAACATGCTTTTCTTTCTCGGGGGCAAGGGAGGGGAGGGGAGTGGAGTGTTGAGATACTGTTCTTCAAGGACACTGGCTCGCCATGACATGGGCCCTATTTTTCTTGTCAGTCCAACCATCTTAATACAGTATTGCTTGCAGAGAAGTTTTGCTCAAAGGAAGACCCTTCTACAAATGGTTTCTATCAAACTCATCTTTGATCAGGGAGGTAAAAATAGAGGACAGATTTTAAATTCATACAAATTTTAATTTGACAAACTGGGTATTTGGTTCAAAACAGATCAAATGACATTCAGGAGTAATCAGTGCAAAGTTTTAAGCCAACGAGAAGGGGGGAAATGATACCATTAAATAAGTGAGGAATTAAAAACTGGTGAAAGAGTGAAAGAATAAAACTTCATAGGAAATGACCAGTCCAAGTAGAGTGAATAACAAGGTGAAAGTAATTTGCAGAAAAGTTCTAATGCTTTGCTGTACACTGGGACTAGGAAATCAACACTGAATATACACTGGAAGGACTGATGCTGAAGCTCCAATACTTTGGCCACCTGATGCAAACAGCCAACTCATTGGAAGAGACCCTCATGCTGGGAAAGATTGAGGACAGGAGAAGGGGGTGATAGAGGATGAGATGGTCGGATGGCATCACCGACTCAATGGACATGAGTTTGAGCAAACTCCGGGAGATGGTGAAGGACAGGAAAGCTTGGCGTGCTGCAGTCCATGGGGTTGCAAAGAGTCAGACACGACTTGGCGACTGAACAACGAGCTAAAGGGAAGAGTGATAGAAAGGGCTAGAGAGCAGGGCCTGTGAAAAGATGTCAGACTCCAGAGTTATTTCAGCCAGAGTGGAAAAATCTAGAAGGAAGAGGATGAGAGGGCCTGGGTTGATTTAACAATGCATTTTAAGCCCATGAAAGGCTCTTACTCTCAGAGAATGGTGCCCAGCTGGTCCTCCCCGTGTCCTCAGAGGAGTAAAGGGCAAGGAACCAGTCTGACTTACTGTGGCAAGGACATGCCAGCCCCAAACGCATCACCTTAGAATGATTACCTTTAAAACCCATGTAGAACAGATTTTTTTTTCCTGTTTCCTCACCTCTGTCTCCCCGATCTGGGACAACATGAGATTCCAGATGGTGACTCCTGTCAACCAGATTCCCCTGAGACCTGATATTCAAAATACCCCAGAATACAGAGAATGGAGGTGACCCTGAGTGGTCCTCCAACCCATCCCTCTGACTCTGGGCATCTCAGCCATTTGAAATAGGTCTCTAAACTTAGTCAATATGGGCTTCCTGACCCATCTATGGTGGAATCTTCCTAACCCATCTATGGTGGCATCCAAAAATATCAGCACACAGAGACGTATGATCACATCCTAACACCTTTTTAAAGAAAAATTAAAAACTAAAGTCAGCGGGGTGGATGAAAAGGAAGAAGCAGGATCCTTCCCAGCGGCCATAAGAAGAGCTACAGAAGCCAGAGTAGCTCCTGGCGCATGGGGACCAGACCTGGAGACCCACTCTCCCCTTCTTCCTCTTGTTTGTACCTGCGCACAGTTGTGGATATGACCGAGGAAGCGAAGGGCCTACACGATCCCAGCTTACGAACCCAAGAAGAAAGGGTCCCATTGCTCTCCTGGCAGGAATGGCTTTGTGTCTTAAATCAGCCGCCGTGAAATCCTGTCTAATGATGCAATATCATCACTGGTCCCTCAGCATGAGGCAGCTCTGGGTGTTGATAAAGAATCTGCTCCCTGGAGACAAGGGGCTTGGAACCACAGCAGGTCACCTAACCTCTCTGTGGCTTTGTTTACTTCTCTGTCTGTAAAGTGGGGACAAGCACTGTATCTACCTTGTGGAGTTGCTGTGAGGCTTTAAATGAGTTAATATGTGGAAAGGGCTTTGATGGTGCCTAGTACATCTTTAACTATTAGGGAAGTATTCACCAATTTTTTTTTTTTTTGGAAGACTCTGCTGTGATGAACTACATTGATCCCAAATCCACATTCGCACACTGAGTGGCTTCCTGCTACATCAAATTCCAGCCATCAGACTCCTTACCTGTCAAATATCCCCCTGGATTGTATGAGCGTTTTATCCATTATGCAGGAAGTACAAACTCTGAATCTTACATGTCATCAACCAGAGAAAGAGACAAACCTGCCTGAAGAGAGGCTTTTATATAATTCTTTAATAAAAAGTATGCATTTTAAAGGATTTCTGGCGAAGATACTCCCAAAAAAAGAAGACTTAAAAAACAAATCTTTCACAGTCATTGCTACTCCAGTCCCTACTCACCTATTGTCATTGTTTTCTCCCTGTATTCTGATGGGCACTTTAATGTAACTAAATATTCCGTGTGTCACTGCTTCCCAAAAGTGTTCTGCTGAGCCTTAATGCTGGAGGATGGTAATCGATGTTGGCTGGATAAAGGACTCTGGGGTGAGATAAGTTCAAGAAGCGATAGGTTAAACCACAGAACTTCTCAGAGCCCTTGGCGTTGATGTGCACGCAGTCTTGAGAGGGGCATAGGACACCAAGCACTTCCCGAATATATTTGACACGGGAGTTGTATTCCAAAAGCCACGACGGAAAAATGCTACTCTACAACGTTGTATTCTGCTTATCATAAGCACTTCTGTGCTTTCCCCGAGCTTTTTCCCCATCCTTTTAAATCACTGCATAATAATCTACTAAGAAAGTGTGCCTTAGATTCCTCAAGCATTCTGTTACAGTGAAACATTTAGGCTAATTTCAACTTTTCACTGGCCTAAATAAAGTTGCAGTTAAGACCTTTTTTGTCGTGTGGGATTCCCAAAACAATGGAAGTGTTTAGGATTTCTTTCTTAGAGTAGATTCCCAGGAGGAGAATTATTGTGTCAAAGGGTATTCACGGTTCAAGTTCATGGCACAAGGTGCCAATTTGTTTTTCAACAAGCCTGTATCCATTTTCACTACCTAGCAGCGTGTGACGGTGCCCACACACCACACCCAGAGCAAGGCTATCGGCCAAGATGCTAAAAGCGGGGCTGCGGACGGTTGCTTTCATCGGTCTTCATTAGCACACCTCTGGTGGCAGCCTCTGCAGCTGTCAGATCCGGTGCCAGCCCCTTCCCTCTCTCGCCTTCTCTCTCTCTCCCCAAACAGACTCAGACGTGCCTCTGGATATGCCATTTCTAAGCTAACCGCACAGGATAAAGTCCACACCAACACCCCACTCCCTGACATTAGGGAGACTTCAAAGAAGCTCTCCTCTCAGCAGCTAAATGTTTAACAACCAGCTCTCCAGGGAGAAACAAGCCCTGGTTTGTAGCGTTTGGTGTTTACTGCAGAGTAGTTCTCTCTGCTGTCGCTGCTGTTTAGTCATTAAGTCGTGACTCTTTGCAACCCCACACACTGTGGCCCACCAGGCTCCTCAGTCCATGGGATTCTCCAGGCAAGAATACTGGAGTGCGTTGCCATTTCCTTCTCCAGGGGATCTTCCCCACCCAGGGATTGAACCCTGGTCCCCTGCTCGGCAGGAGAATTCTTTACCACTGAGCCACCTGGGCTGGCTCTCATCAAGGCTGATTTCAAGCAAACAACCTCCCAGCACAACGTCACTGGACTTGGAGGTGGGAAGAGGTGAACCCGGTAGGCCCTTGTGAGTCAGGAGCGTGGCTCCAGACACCCTTGCCCAGCTGCAGTTACTGAGTTTCTCTCTTTTCTCCCCACGAAGGACTCTGCACCCCTATCTGGGTGCTCCTCCAGGTCCAGCCACATCCAGGGTCCCATAAGCCCTGTGCTCACAGCCCCTGAGCTGTAATACTGTCTATGCTCATCCTATACCAGGGCTTCGGCCTTAGTCACTGCAGAGGTCCACGGGATTCAGCTTCAAGGACCCTAGCCTCTAGATGCTTACCCCTAAGCCATCAACTCAGGCGGACTCCACTGCATAGCTTCCCGCCCCTCCCACCCACATCCTCTGGGCTCTGGACACAGAGTCTTGGACTATCTTGCCTCAAGCTGCACCCACCACCAGCTCCTTACCTCTGATTCCACTTTCAGACTAATCAAGCTTCTGACCTCCTCTGCCTCCAGTTTGCAAGACCGGATTTACCTCCTGGATCTGGTGGCAAATTCAATTTCACATTCATGAACCAAATTGGATGAGATTTTAAAATCATTCTCTCTTTCTCTAGCTGTTGCAGAAACCCTCTCTCCCCGCCCCCGCCACCACCCATGAACATGCACACACCTACTAAGGGTTGAATGGTCCCTGAACCCCATGAAAATGCCCTGGTACCCTGCCAGCCCACCACCCCCAGGACCTGACCCTATCCACTGTGTTCTCGACTGAGTACGGTCAGAGAGTCTTAACTTCTGGGCTGGAGGCCAGCAGACTTCCAAACTGAACTCTGAGCTGGAACACCTTGCCGTGTGCTCTGTCCATCTGACTGGATAACCCATGACTGTCTATTCCAAAATTACAACTGGAAATACCTTCATCCCCAGTTGCCACCCGAGCCATGCCAAGAGGGACAAGTGGGGCTGCCAATCCTAAGGTCTCTACAAGTAAACACGTTCCCCATCACATCAGGCATGCCATCCTCCTGGTGAGAGCCCCCTCTGGCCCGGCTGCCCACTCTCCCTCCCATGGTCCTCAACATGGACCAGCTGACCATTCTCATGGTAGCCTCAGCTAGGACAAGTGAGCTAGTGCTGTAGAAAAGAGCAAAAGTGAAAAACGCAAGGGGGAAAGGAAAAGGGAAAAGGGGGAAAAAAATGATACAGCAAAATGGAAAGGAACTGTAGAAGGTACCAGATGATGACAGGAGGCATTATGCGCTCCAACATTTCATGGGGTTTCTAGACCCTAGAAAACACAAACCATGGCTTCCACCTAAAAACAGAGAAATGGCTGGATTCCTTCGAAGACTCCCACCAGGATGCACATCTCAGCCAAGTGCACTGTTACCCCATCCGAACACGTGTACGAAATAGTTAACAGTAATCCTCCTGAGATGAAAGAGGGCGGGAGGCTGACAGTGTTACAAAGAAGCATATGGATCCCCATATTTTTACCAAAGGCGATCTATTCTAAGCTTGGGCACAATCTGGAAGTTACTCTTCCCCCAAAATGAGTCGAGCTCAAACCCCTTCACCCTATCACAAAGCAGAGCACTCTGCTGCATACAGGAGCAGAAGGCGGGGAGCAGGCAGTGAGGAACAGAGAGCTACGATCATTCAAATAGAAATCCCAGATAAAGTACAGCCAGCAGTTGGCATTTGACTGATCATATTGGAGGGAGCACCCTTCCTAAGGCGTGTTGCTGATAGAGATTCTTAAGTGAACCTGGAGGAATAGAATGACCAGAGAAAGGTGACTTTCTTTGGTTAGTAATAAGGACCTTAACGTATGAAACAGAGTATCCCAGCTCAAATCACTGGGGGAACAAGCATAGCACAAAGCGCAGGAGGAGAGAGGAAAGAGCATAACCTAGAAAAAGAAAAATGGTGAATAAATCATTAAGAAAACTGTTCCCTCCTCCCCATCCCCAGCCACACATGGTTTGGTTAATTCCTTAATGAGGATGGACTGTAATTAATATCAGAACTACACCGTATAATTATTGGGTATAATTATGCTTGAGTTAACTGTAGAGCAAATCATATATAGTTCAAATTCTATAGTGTGAATTTCCTATTAATCTTTTGGGGAGTGAGGGAGAGTGCTTCATAAGGTCTTTTGATAAAGAGCATCTCCAGGAATAGGCCTGTATCAGGTGGATATTACATTCAAGACAATGATGTTCAGAATTGCCAGATCCAGCAGCTGCATCCCTTACAGACCTCTGCCTTAAACAGATTGATTCATACCCAGTGGCCCAGGCCAGAGAAGGGGCAGCTACTGGCTGATCCAAACCCTGCCTGAGCAAAGGTCATCTCTTGGCCCTCTGGTTGCTGGGCCCTCGTGTGGACTTTCTGAGCTATTTCTGTGGGTCCCTGATCCCTCACTTCTAGAGGCTGCATGTTCTTAACCTGTATCTGTCTCTCATCCCACTTTTTCCACCACATCCCCAGGGACCTAAAAGCTCTTTTCACTCCCTTCTTGGCTCTCAAAGTGCCAGCGATGATGCCATGAATGGTCATAAAGTTCAACAGAGGAAGAATTACAGGTCTCCAACTGCTCCCACACACCAGTCACACATAGTTCATGGAACCTGGACTTCTACATGTTATAGTTTTTGTTGGAGGCAGGGGTCAGAGAGACTGGGGTCTGGCGAGATGTTCTGCAGTGAGTGGAGAAGGTTTGGCCTTTGGGGAGCGCTGGCCACAAGCAGGAGCCCTTCCCCGCCTCCCACTCCCGTAGGGCTGCTGTCTTGGAACCAAGGCTCGTCTCTCCAGGCACCATTTTCATTTCTGCCATCCCTCTTCCCTCATCTCCTCACCTTATTCCCCAGAGGGGCCAGCAGAATCCTTTCCAGGGGCTTAGAGCTATATCAAAGGCAAGGAGACTCCTTTAAAGCCAAATGAATTAATTAATTTAGGAGAGGTCTCTAACTTTCCCTTCTTAACTCAACTTCCCAGACTCTTCTCCTCTTTGCTCTCTAAACTCCTCCTCCCTTCTCCCCATCCAGGCCTCCCTGGTGACTCAGACAATGAAGAATCTGCCTGTCAATGCAGGAGATCCAGGTTCAATCCCTGGGTTGGGAAGATCCCCTGGAGAAGGGAATGGCAACGCACTCCAGTATTCTTGCCTGGAGAATTCCACGGACTGAGGAGACTGGTGGGCTACAGTCCCTGGGCTCACCAAGAGTCAGACACAACTGAGCGACTAACACTTGCTTTCACTTTCCTCATCCATCAGGCTCCTCATCTATTGATCTCTTTGCCGCAAATTCCTCCCTCTCCTTCTGGGCTCCCTGCAACATAGGGTATGGGTGGCTGAGGTTCAGAGCTCAGATTCCTCGAAGCTGTTCATCAGTGTCTAAAAGGCAAACTCCAGTTTCATCACCCTTGGGAACAGTCTGAAGTTTAAACCTTTCACCTCCTTCAGGTGCCACCAGGCAAGCAGCGACCCATCAGCGCTGGAGGGAATCAAGAGGCTTAAAGAACAAGTAAGAGGCATGGCTTACACAGCAGCCGTGCGTCCACCAGCCTGTCACCCCTCCAAGCATCCCCCAGCACTCTCAGGGGGAATCAGCCATAAAGAGACAGGAACACCCCTTCGGCCCCATCCCCAGCCTCCTGTCCCCTCTGCCAGCTTTCAAAGGCCACCCTTCGACTGAGTAAGTGACACTAAAAACAGCAATTCTCCCCCTACCTCCACCCCCCCACCGCCTGCCCACTGATAATAATGGGCCGAGACACTTTTATTATCATTATTAATTAGCACTTTCAAGCAATGGAATTAAATCAATATGGTGGACTGAAACTAATTTTAACAAGCCATTGAGATCAATCATTGGGACTTTTATCTACATAAATGCCACTAAACTCAGCTCGTTAGTGTAACATTAGCTGGAAAGAAAAAGAAGGGAGACTGGCGGGGTTTTAATTAGGAAGACATAAACCGAGCCACAATTTTTCTTCTTTGATTTGCTTTTAATCTCGTCTGCAAAGCTCTTCTGGTGTTGCCCAGGCTGATTTTTAGTCCCAGGCCACCTCCATGGGAAGGGGAGGGGCGAGTGAGGAGAAGCCAAGGGCAAGCAGTGAGAGAGGCTTGAAGGGGATGGTCCCTCACTTTGGCTCACCCCAGGAGGACCCTGGGCATCCCCCTGAAGCCCCTAAACCTAAAGTCCCAGATTCCCAGTATCAGTGCTGACCACCTCTCCCTCTGTATTCACCTCTGCTTAGCATTTACTCATATCTGTGTTATAGAAAAATTATTTATGCCCATTGATTCACTCAACGAACAGTAGATGAGCACTTAAGGGGGCCAAGCACCCTGTTCACTCCTCTAAAAGGATTTTTAAAAATGAGAAAGAAAGAAGTAATCTTACTCCCTCTGGAGCAGGTAGTCTGGTCTTTCTGTCCCCCCTAGATTGACAGTTGCTAGAGGGCAAGGGCTATACCTTATTTAGCTTTTGCCCCTCCCCATTCAGTTCTGTTCTCCATGCCTATAAGGTAAGTGTTGGGGTGAATGGATCAGAACTCCACTTCTCTACCCACATGTCACTCCTGTCTGTGCCCAGGCACCTGCCACTCCACCCCTTTCATGTCCCATGGGCACCAAGACCATCTCAAGACTCTATACCTCTGAGCTGGCTGTCACTCACTCTCATAACAGCCTACCAGCCTGGCTCCTGACAGGCCGTGGCTTCTTACTCTTCAAGACCTAGCTGTAAGATCACCATGTGAGCAGAGCTGCTTACCTGAGCTTCTCCGACTTGAGAACTTCCATAGCGCACAAGAACAAACAGGCAAAGGGAGGCATCCCTAAGGTTGCCTTTGGTGTCTGCTCCTCCTGTTCTTTAGGAGATGCTGGAGCGGTGGAAGGTCCCAGCATAAGTCTACAATGGCACTTTTGCTTCTGACAATATAGCATTCTAAAAATATCATCTGACCCTAACACTAAGGTACTGGATAAATTACAGCAAACACACTTTTAAATGTATGTGTTTTCAAGAAAGGGAAGTCTCCAGTGGCCATGCATTACTTACACAAAAACAGAGTAAGCTGAGACTAGAAGGGTAAGTGATGCCCTGGGGCTAAACACCGAAACCTAGAGTTTTAGAGATTAATGCGGCTTTGATGTGAGTGGGAAATGGGAGGCCAGGCCTTGGCCTCATGCAAAGTTGAGTAGCTAAACTCCATATAAAGCTACATCCTCATTTAAAGGATAAATGAAAAAAAAAAACTACATCCTTCTAGCAAAGGAAAACTGCCTCTGTGGTGGCTGTATATATTTTCTATATATAAAAATTAATCTTCCTTTAGAATTCATAACCTAGATCTGTTCTCACTGGGGGTCAGGAGTTTGAATTCATATTACCCACATATAAGGAAAACCTCAAGTTGAGAAGTTGGATTAAAGTGATCCTAGTTTGGTAGTGCACTCAACCCAAACAAAAGCAAATATAAACATCTCTGGAATAAAATTCCTCAATCCAGGCCCCACAGATTATGTCAAAGCAAAAAAGAGCTCAAGTAAAAAGTTATCAAACACGAGGAGAAAAAAACTTCTATAAGGCAGAATTAGCAGAAATGACAGATAACAAATGCATGATCCCCAACAAATTGGAATATTGACTTATCAGAAAGTGAATATAGTAAAACTGTATTCATGATGCAATGTTTGAAGAAAAGAGGGAAAATAAACAAAGAACAAAAGAGTATCAAAAAATAACAAGGAAAAAATTTTAATTACAATTTAAGATGCAAGCATTGAAATGAAAAACTCAAAGGAAACAGTTTTTATATTAAATACCCCTGAAGAATAAATTAGTGAAATGGAAGAGAACTGATGAATTACACAGAACCTAGCACAGAGAGATAGGAGATGGAAAATATGAATGAAAGAGAGGTCAGGAAACATGAAGGATGGAATTAGAAGGCATAATACATGTGTAATTGACATTATAGAAACAGAAATTGAGAGACAATACTTAGAGATAATGTCTAAGAGTTCTCCAGAATTTGCAGGAGATATAAAGGAAATACAACTCCACAAGGCAGTATAAATAAAATAAAATGCATACCCACACTTTGTAGTGAAACTGAAGGACAGCAAACACAATGAAAACATCTTTTTAAACATCCACAAGAAAAGACAGATCATCAAAATGAAAATACAAAGAGAAATCAATAATTAGACTAACAACAGACTCCTCACTTGTGACGATGAAAGTCAGCATATAATGGAATAATATCTTCACCAGGGGTCCACAACCTCCAAAACTGAATGCCTGATGATCTGAGATGGGTCTGACATAATAATAATAATAATAGAAATACAGAATAAATATAACATGCAAAAATCATCCCAAAACCATCCCCCTCGCTGGTCTGTAGAAAAATTGTCTTCCACAAAACCAGTTCCTGATGCCAAAAATGTTGGGGACTGCTGATTGTGCTGGGAAAAAATAACTATTAACTTTGGACACTATATCCAGAAAATCTGTATTTCAAGTTGCTTTCAGATTAAAAAAAAAAAAGTATTCTTACTTCCAAGATATCCTCACTAATCGATTTACTTTAGGAAGTAAAATAATTCTAGGAGGAAAAAAAGCCTACAATGTGAGAAGGAATTGTGAGTAATGAAAATGATAGCATGTATATAAATCTATACAAATAAAAACAAAAGTGATCATTTGTGTGCTTAAAAACAAGAACTAAAATATGTGGGCAATGCTGGAGAGGCTAAGGTTGATAGAAGATAAAGCATTTCAAGGTTCTCATTCTTGAGGGAAGCGGGGTTAGGATGTCTATATGTGTGTGTGCGTATATACATATGTGTATATGTGTGTACATATATATATATATATATATAAATATATATGGCTTCCCAGGTGGTGCTAGTGGTAAAAACCCTTCCTGCCAATGTAGGAGACATAAGAGATAAGGGTTCAATCCCTGAGTAAGGGAAGATCCCCTGGAGAAGGGCACAGCAACTCACATCAGTACTCTTGCCTGAAGAATCCCATGAACAGGGGAGCCTGGTGGGCTACAGTCCATAGGGTTGCACAGAGTTGGACACGACTGAATTGATTCAGCATGCACGCATGCATATATACATACATATATGGCTGCGAAGCATGGCTTGAAGGATCTCAGTTCCCCGACTGAACCCAGGCCATGGCAGTGAAAGCCCAGAATCCTAGTCACTGGGCCACCAGGGAACTCCAGAGATGTTAATACATTTTTGATTGTTAAGTGCACAGAACAAAATTGAAAGGGTAAATCTTTAAATGAATACAGAGTAGTTTCCAAAACTAGTAGCAAGAAACAAAATTAAGAACAAATGATCCAAAACAACGCAAGAAACAAAAAAGATCATAGAAAAAGCAAGATTAAAAATGCAAAATGACGAAGTAGGAGCTTAGGTAATTTTAAAGTCACATGGAGCTGAATATATATGTCATAAAATCAAACCCAAAGGCAAGGAGAACAATTATTAAAAAATTTAGAATAATGATCACTTTGGAGAATAGGACTTCCCTGGGGGCTCAGACGGTAAAGCGTCTGTCTACAATGCGGGAGACCTGGCTTCGATCCCTGGGTCGGGAAGATCCCCTGGAGAAGGAAATGGCAATCTACTCCAGGACTATTGCCTGGAAAATCCCATGGACAGAGGAGCCTGGTAGGCTACAGTCCATGGGGTCGCAAAGAGTCGGACACGACTGTGCGACTTCACTCACTCACTCACTGACTCAAAGGTAACTACAGGGAAAGAGAACACAGGAGGGACTCAAGGGTATTGATTGTGTTCTAATTCATATGTGGAATAAAGGGCACACAGATGTCACTTCATTCTTTATGCCTTATTGTTGTTGCTCAGCCGCTAAGTAGTGTCCAACTCTTTGCAGCCCCATGGACTGCAGCATGCCAGGCTTCACCAACTCCCAGGAACCTACTCAGACTCATGTCCTTAGAGTTGGTGATGCCATCCAAACCTCTCATCCTCTTTTGTCCCCTTCTCTTCCTGCCCTCAGTCTTTCTCAGCATCAGGATCTTTTCCAGCGAGTCAGCATTTCGCATCAGGTGGCCAAAGTATTGGAGCTTCAGCTTCAGCATCAGTCCTTCCAATGAATATTCAGGGTTGGTTTCCTTTAGGATTGACTGGTTTGATCTCCTTGCAGTCCAAAAGATGCTCAAGAGTCTTCTCCAGCATCACAATTTGAAAGCATCAATTCTTCAGTGCTCAGCCTTCTTTATACATTATATAAATACTTTTATACCATGTGTTGGGCTTCTCTGGTGGCTCAGACAGTAAAGAATCTGCCTGCAATGCCAGAGACCTGGATAGGGAAGATCCCTTGGAGGAGGACATGGCAACCCACTCCAGTATTCTTGCCTGGAGAATCCGCGTGAACAGAGAAGCCTGGTGGGCTACAGTCCATGGCATCACAGAAGAGTCGGACATGACTGAGCGACTAAGCATAGCACACAGCATACCATGTGTGTATTTATATAAATGAAATATTTCATAAAAAGTTTTTTAAAAATTTAAAGGACCTATGGTGGGTCTGTATTGCTCCATTAAGATAACTCTGATCAGCCTGGCATTTTTAGGCCCTTCCTCAGCTTAGCACAATTTCTCTCTCACTCCTGCCCAATGTGGGTTTCTTCCTCTACTGAGATTTCCTCATTGCCCTCCTAGTCTTTACCGCCACTGCCAGGTAACTTACATCTCCAAGACTTTGTTCATGCTGTCTTCCTCATCTTTCCTTCTATCTATGATGCCAACTCTACAGTTCCCGGAAAAAAAAAATGAAGCACTTTCCCCTACACAAAGCCTTCTTGAGTCTACCTAGGACACAGAGACCTCTCAATCATGTGAAACATTTCCAGGACTAGTGAACTCCATCTGCCGCACATCCTTGGTGTTCAGTGAGAGGGGAAGTCTTGTCTCTTCACTAGCTGTTGAACTTCTTGGGAGCAAAGAGAGTCTGATGTTTCCTTTTATGTCTCACTATCTCTTAACCCACACTGAACTCAAAATGCACTCAAAAATCATCCACTGTGGAAAGAACAGCATGGACCAAGTCTTAATTCTCATGGAACAGATTCTGTTTGAGACTCTGGAGAGGTCTTGTAGTCTTGCTTTCCAGTCTTCCTGGGATCCAGTTAGATCCTGTTATACTCCCCTTTCCTCTTTAAATCACTTTTCTATTTAAACCTGTTACAATTGTTTTTCTGTTCCTTTTTAGTCTAACAGTCCTCATTAATAATGTGGGTCCAAGAGAAAGATAAGTATCATATGATGTAGCTTATAAGCAGAATCTTTAAAAATGGTACAAATGAGCTTATTCATAAAACAGAGATAGAGTCACAGATGTAGAAAACAAACGTACAGTTACCGAGTGGGAAATGGAGAGGACAAAATGGGAGATTGGGACTGACCTATAGCATTACTATTTAAAAGACAGATAACTGATAAAGATCTACTGTACAGCACAGGGAATTCTACTCAATACTCTTAGTGGCCTATGGGAAAAAAATCTAAAAAAAGAGTGAATATATGTGTATATATAACTGATTCACTTTGCTGTACAGAACATTGTAAGCCAACTATATTCACATAAAAATTAATTTAAAAGAAATGTGTGTCCAAGACTCAGGGCAACTCAAGTTCATCCCTCAACAAAAATTACAAATTATCACACACCATTGACCTTTGAGATTGCACGTGAGCAATAAATCTGTGAATGCCAAAGGAGTATTGAATTAAATTAGGCTGTTAAGGTCCTCAACTAGTTCTCTACATAGTCAGAACACAAACCTAAGTCTCATGACATTCATTCCAGGCTCTTCTCACCCCCAGCATACTCATTGATGTCCCTTTAAAAGTCGTAAGTTCTTTTCTCTTCTGAAGCCTCATAATGAGGAATGAGGTGTCTGATAAAAGAGCAATTAAGCAATATCTGCCAATAGACAGCTTAGAACTATGATATGCTCATTCATTCATCCATATGTTCATTCTGCAAATGTTTATTGAGTGCTTACTATGTTAACAAGCATTGTTCTAAGCCATAGGGACATTAGAATTAAGGCAGTCTTGACAATTAATTAAGTAGATTCAATATGTTTAGGTCAAATGTTCACACATGTTACAAAGAAGAAAACAGAGGGAAGTGTCAGGAGGTAAAGGTGGACAAAGGGAGTTTCTCTAAGAAGAGAACATTTAAACACGAGCACCCTGCAAATGGAAGCAGGAATAAGGAAGGAATGACTGCAATGTGAGTTGCCAGTAACTCTTGCATAGCCTTCCAGATCTGATTCCTTGGCCTTTTCCTTGAACCAGGAAGATAACAAGGACATAATGCTGACCAGGCTCTCCTCCAAGGCAATGAAGACACAGGGTTGGCAGGACCTGGCATTAGCAACCTGAGGTGGTAGTCACCAAACCCTGCCTCTCTAAAAGGAAACAACAGATTAGGGCTCCCCATTTTCACAGCAGACCTTTAAATCCCTTTGATTCTGTCTCTCTTGTAAAGATATCACACTTTGACACACACTCACAATATGGGAGCATGCATATACATCAGATCCTAACAGTTCTTACAAGACACTTCCATACTGCTTTTGGAAGCTTTGAGGCCAACTCTTAGAACTTCTATGATTTCACCAGATTACTTATTGGGTCAGTCTACCAAGGCCAATTGTGCATTAGTTTGAGCATTTTTTGGCATTGCCTTTCTTTGGGATTGGAATGAAAACTAACTTTTTCCAGTCTTGTGGCCACTGCTGAGTTTTCCAAATTTGCTGACATATTGAGTGCAGCACTTTCACAGCATCATCTTTTAGCATTTGAAATAGCTCAACTGGAATTCCATCACCTCCACTAGCTTTGTTCGTAGTGATGCTTCCTAAGGCCCACCTGACTTCACATTCCAGGATGTCCGGCTCTAGGTGAGTGTGAGTGATCACACCTTCATGATCATCTGGGTTGTAAAGATCTTTTTTGTACAGTTCTTCTGTGTATTCTTGCCACCTCTTCTTAATATCTTCTACTTCTGTTAGGTCCATACCATTTCTGTCCTTTATTGAGCCCATCTTTACAAATCCCCTTGGTATTTCTAATTTTTCTTGAAGAGATCTCTAGTATTTCCCATTCTATTGTTTTTCTCTATTTCTTTGCATTGATTGCTGAGGAAGGCTTGCTTATCTCTCCTTGCTATTCTTTGGAACTCTACATTCAAATGGGTATATCTTTCCTTTTTTTTCCTTTGCTTTTTGCTTCTCTTCTTTTCACAGCTATTTGTAAGGCCTCCTCAGACAGCCATTTTGCTTTTTTGTGTTTATTTTTTCTTGGGGATGGTCTTGCTCCGGGTCTCCTGTGCAATGCCACGAACCTCCATCCATAGTTCATCAGGCACTCTGTCTATTAGATCTAATCCCTTAAATCTATTTCTCACTTGCACAGTATAGTCATAAGAAGAACTAAAGAGCCTCTTGATGAAAGTGAAAGAGGAGAGTGAAAAGGTTGGCTTAAAGCTCAACATTCAGAAAACTAAAATCATGGCATCCAGTCCCATCACTTCATGGCAAATAGACAGGGAAAGTGGCTGACTTTATTTTTCTGAGTTCCAAAATCACTGCGGATGGTGATTGCAGCCATGAAATTAAAAGACGCTTCCTTCATGGAAGGAAAGTTATGACCAACCTAGACAGCATATTAAAAAGCAGAGACATTACTTTGCCAACAAAAGTCCATCTAGTCAAGGCTATGGTTTTTCCAGTAGTCATGTATGGATGTGAGAGTTGGACTATAAAGAAAGCTGAGTGCCAAAGAATTGATGCTTTTGAGCTGTGGTGTTGGAGAAGACTCTTGAGATTCCCTTGGACTGCAAAGAGATCAAACCAGTCCATCCTAAAGGAGATCAGTCCTGGGTGCTTATTGGAGGGACTGATGTTGAAGCTGAAACTCTAATACTTTGGCCACCTGATGCAGAGAGCTGACTCATTTGAAAAGACCCTAATGCTAGGAAAGATTGAAGGCAAGAGGAAAAGGGGACAACAGAGGATGAGATGGTTGTATGGCATCACCAAGACAATGGACATGGGTTTGGGTGGACTCCTGGAGTTGGTGATGGACAGGGAGGCCTGGCATGCTGCAGTTCATGGGGTCGCAAAGAGTCAGACACAACTAAGTGACTGAACTAAACTCAACTCAACCAAGGCCAAAGAACTTGGTTGAGAGGATGAGGCAAAAGCTATTTGAACATAAATAGTGTGAAATCCTACCACTAAAACACTAAACAAATGCCATGCCAAATAACTCTATCCAGTTCAGTTCAGTTCAGTTGCTCAGTTGTGTCCAACTCTTTGTGACCCCATGGACTGCAGCATGCCAGGCCTCCCTGTTCATCACCAACACCTGGAGTTTACTCAAACTCATGTCCATTGAGTAGGTGATGCCATCCAACCATCTCATCCTCTGTTGTCCCCTTCTTCTCCTGCCTTCAATCCTTCCCAGCATCAGGGGCTTTTCCAATGAGTCAGTTCCTCACATCAGGTGGCCAAAGAATGGAGCTTCAGCTTCAGCATCAGTCCTTCCAATGAATATTCAGAACTGATTTCCTTTAGGATCGACTGGTTTGATCTCCTTGCAGTCCAAGGGACTCTCGAGAGTCTTCTCCAACACCACAGTTCAAAAGCATCAATTCTTCAGCACTCAGAATGAGCTAACAATTTCCAGACACTAACCTGTTTCTGAAACTTAGCTAGGTCCCTCTGATGCCATTTAAGACAATCTGAGACACAGAGGTGACTGTGATATTCCACCCCTCACCCATCCTCTGAAGCAATGTGGGCCTCCCCTGCATTTTCATGGAAAGCATTGGTTCTTGAGTCAGACTGGGTGCAAATCTCACCTCTCTGTTTTATAGGAACTTTGGAGGGGGGTTAATTTTATTAACCTTTTTTTTCCCCTCACTGCACAATCTTCTCCACCTACTCCATATTTCCAGGGAAAGATCAGGTTTCCTTGAGTATTTTATTCTATTAATCACTTCATGAGACCTCCTAGGGGAATTCTGGAGTAACAGTGATAGTGAAAGTCGTTCAGTCGTGTCCAACTCTTTGAGACCCCATGGACTATACAGTCCATGGAATTCTCCAGGCCAGAATACTGGAGTGGGTGGCCTTCCCCTTCTCCAGGGAATCTTCCCAACACAGGGATCAAACCAGGGTCTCCTGCATTGCAGGCAGATTCTTTACTAACTGAGCTATCAAGAGGAGCCCCATGGAGTAACCGTGGATGGTTCCAAACTGTTTTCTAAGGGTTTTCTGTTTCTCTGTCTCATAGACTTTTAAAATCCTGTCATCCCAAGAAATTCAGTTCTAGCTCAATTTGCATACCATGTTCATCAAAATGGAAGTTTGGATCTTTCTGCTTAACTAGTCTAGCTGATGACTTCCATCGTTAAGGCCACCCCCAGGGCCTGAGATGACTTTGCCGTGCTACCCATCACTTTTATGTTACAGGTCAGAAGGAAGAAAGACAGAAGGACAAAGCGAGACCCTCCAAGCTGAGTCAGCTCTTTTCAAAATGCCTTCCCAGAATCCCACAAATCCCTCCACTTACATCTCACTGACCAAGTAACAGTTAGAAGCCCACCCACCACTTCAGGAGATACAGCAATGTGCCTGGTTCAATATGAGAGCCTGTTATTAAGGAGGAAGCAGAGAAGAGATGCTTGGATCACCAGTGTTCTCTGCCGCTGGGCTGGATGATACCGTACTAGGGATGTGGATGTGGGAGGTAACCAACACATAGGTCCCACATTAAATGAGGATCTCACAGCCTCTGAGTCTGGTTCCTGGCACCTTTGCACCTAATTTAAGGCTCTTCTGCCCTTTTTCAAAACTCTCTCCTTCTTTGAGACCCAACTGATATGATATGACACCTTAAGAAAATCTTCTTTACCCACCACCCTCTGCCCCACCTCTCACTCTGTTTTTCCTACTGGTGTGCTTTTCACATCCATTGTAATTCTATCTTTACTGAGCTTGCCAGAGCAAGAGCCAGAATAAGAGTACATCCCTGTGCTAAAGTAAGTGCTAGTCATTTATTTATTCCTATTATTTCTCTTTTTTCCCTCTTGTCTTTCTCAAAAAAGAAAGTCCAGTTTCTGTATTTTTCTCTTTCCTATTCCCTTGCCTGTTCCTTGGGCCTGCCAGGGATATTGGAGGTAGGTCACCACTGAGTTATTCTGACTTTGAATCTATTATATTAAAGCTTCAAAGGCAGAAATGGATTGCTAATGGGCCTGAAAAGTCAATACAGCTCCCAAACTGTCTTAGGAAATAGTTTACACCCCAAGAGAATCTGATCTAAACTATGCCATTTCAATGCCCTTGATCCTAAGAAATGAGAGTTCCCGTTATACAAAACCAGGATGAAGAGTGTGGCAAAGTACCAAAAAACCTGATCTTTTGCTGAATGAATGTAGAGTTCATATGAGTTGTAGGGGTTCTCATGTTATATTCAGGCAGCTTTTTTAAACTGAATCTTCAAGGTCACACCATCATGTTTAACATAGGTCACCAAGGAACAGGGAAGACTTTAGTTAGGAAAGAACAGCTGGGACACAGACCTTCTGGGCCTCCATAAGCCCTTCTGGACCCAAGACTTCCTGCTTGTTTTATTCGTTTAATATATTGTTCTTGGAATATAATTGCTCTACAATGTTGTGCCAGTGTCTGCTATACAATGAAATAAACCAGCTGTATATATTCACATATTTCCTCCCTCTTGGACCTCCCTCCCACCCCCACCCCCCCCCCCCGCCCACCCCTCTAGGTCATCACAGAGCACCGAGCGGAACTCCCAATATTCTACAGCAGCTTCCCACTAGCTACCTATTTCACACATGCTGGTGTATATATGTCAATGCTAATCTCCCAGTTTGTCCCACCCTCTCCTTCCCCACCCACTGGGTCCACTGCCCATTCTCTGCATCTCTATTCCTGCCCTGGAAATAGGTTCATCTGTACCAATTTTCTAGATTCCACAAACATGTGTTAATATATACCTGTTTCTCTCTCTCTGACTTATTTTACTCTGTATGATAGACGCTAGATCCATCCTCACCTCTACAAATGACCCTATTTCATTCCTTTTAGTGGCTGAGTAATATTTCATCGTGTCCTGCTTGTTTTCTTGGTTTTATGTCTTGGAGGTGGTGTAGGGCGGGGGTGGGGACAGGGCAGCAAATGTGTGGATGAGCTCTCCAGGTGATGTGAGCTGACTGCAAGCCTCCTATGAAGAAAGGCCAGAAGGCGTAAAGGAAAAATTAAGAGCAAAGCCTGAAGTGACAAAGGGCAAGCCACTTCTTGCAAGGCAGATTATCAAATTTCCTATCAATTTCTACATTTATCTCCCTTTTATTATACTTGATCCTTTCGTAAGTCCTGCTTAAATGTTCCTTACTTATCTCTGTGGGCTTCACTGTATAAAGGGAGTGGTCTCAGGTCAATACTTGGCTCAGGGGGTAAAGTAACAACAGTTTCTTCTTCTGCCTTCCATCCCCCCAGGTCAAGGTAGTTGCTGAAATTATTATTGTGGAGAAGACAAGAAGTATTTACTTCTCCTGAGAAAGGTGATATTCTATAGTATAAGAAAAATAAGACAAAGTTGTCTCCAAAGAAGCAACTGGGGTACAATGGAAGGAAAACACCTTATATTTTGAGTCAGAAAACCTGGGTTTGGACCCCTGTTTTGTTGCTTCCAGAGTGACCCAGAGCCAAATACTTAAAATAAAAGATACTTAAGATAAAAGGGAGATAATAAAATCCACTTCACAGTGATGTCAGAAAGATTAAATGAGATTTTGAACTATAAACACAAACAGCATGTCCTGTATTCCAGTAGGTGATTACAAATCCTGACCCCGGAAGAGCAAATTCCAGAGCAAAGATCCTTACGTTCTTTTCCTGAAGCTAGTATTACCTCCTCTTTCTAGAACATTCTCCACAAGGTAACCATATACCTCCTAAATACTTCGAGATGTTGACTGGGTTTCAGAAAACTACCGTCAATGCATTCATATCAAGTTCCTGACACTAAAGCACTCTCCCAAGAATTTGTGGGATATGGAGTCAACCAAGTGATACTCACTATATTTGGGAGATGACAGTTTATTTGGGGAGACAAGACTAAACTGCTGGGAAAGTGTCAGCAAGCAATAATCCTCATTCCAAGGGTCAGGGAGCCACTGTGGGGTTTCAGCCAAATTACTGAGCATGTCTATTCGATGTACATGTCTGGGAACAGAGAGGAAAGGGTACAGAGAGGGCCTTCCAGTCCACTGAGCCCTCTGTGAGATGGATTTATGCCAAAGCTTCCTCTTTATCACCTGGTCATCAGAAGATCCCACTTTGACAAACAGATCACAGTAGCATTTGGGGACCCAGTTACCAATTCAGAGCCATTTCAGTGTCTAGTAAGTTCCTGAAATGTCTGAAGATTTTCTTTCCCTTCAGTGCACAGTAAACGCAGTAAGTGGACAAAGGCCCCTTTGGGGAAAGCTTGGAGGAATATTTACAGAACGTGGTTGTAGCAGGTTGCATGTAGCCGAGTATTCATGCAGCTGTGTTGAACATCCTCTAGGGAGTCAGCCTTCCTGTCAACCGAGGGACTTGGGCTCTGTGATCTGGCTTAAGCCTCAAAACAAGTAAGAAGCTGAAACTCTATTACATTCAGTGATTAAGTTTCTGGACCTCAGATCTAGAATATCTTCACTACACTGAGAAAGTAATATTCTAGTGGGCTGCCCATCTACCTTATTCCTAGAGACAGGGTGATCGATTAGGCATGGCCAGAGTCCAGAGGGCTTCCCTTGTGGCTCGGCGGTAAAGAACCTTGCTGCCAATGCAGGAGACTCAGGTTCGATCCCTGGGTCAGGAAGATTCCCTGGAGAAGGAAATGGCAACCCACTCCAGTGTTCTTGCCTGGAGAATCCCAGGGACGGGGGAGCCTGGTGGGTGGCCGTCTCTGGGTTCGCACAGAGTCGGACACGACTGAAGCGACTTAGCAGCAGCAGCAGCAGCATACATGTTTCACCCAGATTTATGCTGATATTAATTAGTAACATCTTGCGTTTATTTGGAGTATAAACGATTTTTTTTCAGGTCAGACAGAGGCAAAAGAGATGGGGGCTGGGAGACTTGAGGAGAATAAATATCCTTTGAAAGATGCCGGCTTTAGGTGAGGTTATGACCAGTCTTAAAAACATAGGGAAAGCTGATCTAATTGACTCTAGAAGAGCAGGTTGCTTCCTCTAACAAGAGAGTCTTAGAGAGACTTGGAAGTTCAAATTTCAGTTTCAAACAACTTGGTGGATTCATGACTTAAACATATGTTATAATTCTACAGCCCACACAACCAAATTCTGAGTCAAATTTTCATCTAGGTTCACTCTGCACATGGTAAGAGAATCTTCCAGGCTGGCTGTAAAAGCACCCTGGTTTTCTGAACCCTTGAGTTGATTATTTCACTTTGTCATTGTCCATGTGTGAGTTCTCCAGTGCAGCTGGAAGAAGCTATTTCACACCCAGGCTCTTGAAGTTACCATTATCACCATGTTAATCAAACCCCATAGTTATTTAGTGCCCAAGGCACTTGGCACAGTAAGCTCTTTATCGCAATCAGCCACAGGTGACAAGTTTATCATATTATCATGCTATGGATGAGTAGTAACCCGTTTGCCATTGGCAAGGACTTCAGCATTGTGTTCAAGACTGGGGAAAAAAAAAAAAAAACATCAAAGCCCAGACATTTTTGAGAGGCCTGTGACCACTTCCATTACCAAATATTGTACCAGCCAGAGTCTAGTTGGGCTTCCCTGTGGCTCAGTTGGTAAAGAATCTGCCTGGACTGCGGGAGACCTGGGTTCAATCCCTGGGTTGGGAAGATTCCCAAAGAAGGGGATACCCATTCCAGTATTCTGGTCTGGAGAATTCCATGGACTGTATAGTCCATGGGGTCGCAAAGAGGCAGACACGACTGAGCGACTTTCTCTCGCTCACTCAGGGTCCAATCAGGAAGAGTCCACAGAAGATATATTAACAGGAAAAAAAAAAAAAAGAATTGATTATGCAAGTCCTAGAGGGCTGATAAAGCAAAAAGATAATATTGAGCTTTCGTGATAATAACTGGAGAAAGCAGCTAACCAGCTAAGGCTGGGGAAGAGGGAAACGGCTGAGGTTATCAGAACTAGAAGCTTGAAGTAGGACCTTCAAGAAGCTGGAGCTCACACCACTGAGAAGAGGACATGCTTGTGTGCTGCTATTCTGCCTAGGTTCATAAAAGAAACTCAGACAGCTGGGACTTAGACCTCAGGAGAGGGTGGCTGCTGCTGATGTTGTCCAGCTGCTCGTGGTACCTCTGCGGAGTCACAGTGAGGCTGCTTCCAAGGTAAGATGCTCTTGCTGAACACTGCCGATAGTATAGAGGCACATAAGAAAGTGGAAATACCTTCCTTCCTCCTGCCTCCCAATCTCCTTCCAGAATCCCCTATTGAAGAACCTAACAGGAACCCAGATGACAAAGGGGCAAATTTGTTTACACAGTCAAGTCCTAGCACTGGCATCACAGAGTAGAAGCTACAGGGTGACTTGGAAAGAAAAAGCAGCAGTTTAATAACCAATACAAACAGATCTTACTCAAATGGATGCAAGCAAAATAGAAAACCTGTATGTTCTGCCATTAAATAAATTTAAGCAGAAATCAAAATTTTTTTCTACAAAGCAACCTGAAAACCCAGATGGTATCATCAGCACGTTTGGCCAATTAGTCAAGGAGAAAATAATTCCAATTTTACACAACTTCTTCTTAACTCATCCTATGAAGCTAGCATAACCTTTATAATCAAACTCAGCAAGATAGTACACAAGAAAAACTGTATTTCTATTTCATTCATGCATATAGGTGTAAACATTCTAAACCAAATACTAGTATAATGAATCAAGCAATATATTAAAAAGGATAATAAATCATACCAAACTGGATTTATTCCAAACACACAAAGTTGATTAAATGTTAGAAAACCAATTAGTGCAATTCAACACATTAACATATTAAAGCAAACAACATTCAAACATCTCAATAGATGGAGAAAAAAGTGCTTGGTAAAATTTAATGCCCATTCAGAAGGAATAGAAGTAATTTGTTTAAAATAATAGCTATTTTAAAATATAAATAATATAATACAGTACTTAAGGGTTGAACTTTGAACACTTTCCCTTTAAGATATGAACCAAATGAAAGATTCTTCTAGGAACTTACCTAGTGGTCCAGTGGTTAAGCTTCTGTGCTTTCACTGTAGGGGGGACAGGTTCAATCCTTGGCTGGGGAACCAAGAATCCACATGCCTCACAATGCAGCCAAGAAAAAAAAAACTTTTAAAAATTCCTTTATCACCATTTCTTTTCAGCATATATTAGATGTATCAGCCAATACAGTGAAGCAAAGCACAAAAATAAAAGGAATACTGAATGAAAAAGAAGAAACTGTAGTGTCACTACATACAGATAATAATTGTATATATAAAGAACTAGAATTCTTAGAATTAATTAAAAATTTTTCAATTTCTTTCTATATAATCAACATACAAAAATTAACTTAGAAACCATTCTGAGATGACAGTCATTTGTATTGGACTAACACTCACATGGCAATTATTTATAAAACAGTTTTCAGTTCAGTTCAGTCACTCAGTTGTGTCCAACTCTTTGTGACCCCATGAATCACAGCACGCCAGGCCTCCCTGTCCATCACCAACTCCCAGAGTTCACTCAAACTCATGTCCATCAAGTCAGTGATGCTATCCAGCCATCTCATCTTCTGTCGTCCCTTCTCCTCTTGCCCCTAATCCCTCCCAGCATCAGGGTCTTTTCCAATGAGTCAACTCTTCACATCAGGTGGCCAAAGTATTGGATTTTCAGCTTTAGCATCAGTCCTTCCAATGAACACCCAGGACTGATCTCCTTTAGCATAGACTGGTTGGATCTCCTTGCAGTCCAAGGGACTCTCAAGAGTCTTCTCCAACACCACAGTTCAAAAGCATCAATTCTTCAGCGTTCAGCTTTCTTCACAGTCCAATTCTCACATCCATACATAAAAATAGTTTTAAAACCAACTATTTGAGGGTATTAGAGGGCAACCAAAAGCAATCAGAAATGGATAGAGTCAAATTTCTTACACATAGAATACTTTTTAAAGTCACTTTCCATTTACAGTTATTACAAAATACTGGTTAAATTCCCCATGTTGTACAGTACAACACTGCTACTTTACACCCAATAGTTTGTGCCTCCCACTCCCCCATCCCTATGTTGCCCCTTCCTTGCCCACGGGTAAACAGTAGTTTGTTCTCTGTATCTGTGAATCTACTTAAAAGAGTCACACCTTGAAAGAAAGGCACTCCCCTGGGTCTGTTTCTGCCCAAGGATACTCTATAGTCCATGAAACATGAAACATCTGGATGTCAAACAGAAAGCTTCAGACTTACTGGCTTCAAGAGTCAGGAAGTGGATTTCCAGAGCAGCTGAATAGTAAGAAGAGAAGTCCTGCAAAAGAAAAAGTAAAGCTTGAAGAGAGCCTCCAAATCTACATATCATTCCACCCAAATCCTCGACTAGCCCTTGAACTGCATGTCTGGGAGAAATTCTAAGGAAACCAATGGGAAACAACAGCTGAATTGAGGGCCGAGAGAATGAACAAAGATTTCAACTCTTGTTTGCTCTGGGGGGAACAGTTTGGAGTTTGAGCCCAGTCAAGTAAACTACCTGCTGGGTCAAAAATAAACATTCTTCAAAGGAATATAACAGAATCCAAAGTCTCTACAATGTATCATCAATAATGTCTAGTTAAAAAGTTCTTTTTTTAATATTAGACGAGAGAGTGGGAATAAACAAAAAAACTGTGACCTAGAATCAAGAAAAAAAACCTTGTCTATATAAACCAATGTATAGATAACCCAGATGTTAGCATTAGCAGGCAAGAACTTAAAGAAACCATTATAAATATGTTCAAAGTCTTTAAGTAGCTAATGCCATAATGAAAACAAACAAACAAAAAAACAGAAATCTCAATAGAGAAAAAATACTATAGAAAAGAAAGTAATGGAAAAAATTTAATTAAAAATTACAATATCTGAAGTTAAAAGATAACTAGATAGCCTTAACAGTGCATTGGAGACAATAGAAGATAGGGTCAGTGAACTTACTGATAAATCATTAAAAAGTATCCAGTCTTTCGGAAAAAGAAGAAAATGTTTTTGAGAAAGGAACAGAACCTCAATAATCTTTAGGACAATATCAAGAGGTCTAATACACATATGATTAGTGTCCCAGAAGGAGAGGCGAGAAAGACCAGGAAAACTATAAGTCTCCTCCCTCCATGGGATTCTCCAGGCAAGAGTACTGGAGTGGGTTGCCATTTCCTTCTCCAGGGGATCTTCCCTACCCAGGGATCCAACCCAGGTCTAGTGATAAATAGATAATCTTGAAAGTTATCAAAGGAAAAGGATACATTGCATACAGAAAAAGAACAATAGGACTTACAGCTGTTTCATATAAAAAAACAATGAAAACCAGAAGACCATTAAAGACATCTTTAAAGGGTCAAAGTGAAAAAAATTATCCCAGGATTCTATATCAAATGAAAATACATTTTTTAAAAAAAACGATGGTGATATACACATTTCTAGAACAAACAAACCAAAAAAAAAAACTGAAAAAGAATTAGTCATCAATGAACCCAAACTACAAAAATGCAAAAAGAAGGAATTTCCTGATGGCATAGTGGATAAGAATCTGCTTCATAATTCAGGGGACGAAAGTTCAATCCCTGATCTGGGAAGATCCCACATTCCACAGAGCAATTAAGTCCATGTGCCTCAACCACTGAGCCCATGTGCTACAACTACTAAAGCCCACATGCCTGGAGCCCGTGCTCTGCAACAAGAGAAGCCCCTGCAATGCAAAGCCTGCACAGAACAACGAAGAGTAGCCCCTGTTCTCTGCAACCAGAGAAAGCCTATACAAAGCGCAGACAAAAATAAATAAATGCAGACAGAGGTTGTTCAGATTGGAAGTAAATGATACCAGATGGAAACTTGGATTTACTGGAAAGAAAAAATAAAAAGCACCAAGAATGGCTAATTGTGGGCAAATATGGCTCAGACAGTAAAGAATCCACCTGCATTGCAGGAGACCTGGGTTCGATCCCTGAGTTGAGAAGATCCCCTGGAGGAGGGCATGGCAACCCACTCCAGCATTCTCGCCTGGAGAATCCCATGGACGGAGGAGCCTGGCAGGCTGCAGTCGATGGGGTCACAAAGAGTTGAACACGGCTGAGTGACTAAGCACAGCAAAGCATAGCTATGCCAAACCTATACAGCTATTAAAAAGCAAATACATCACTCTGTCAACAGAGGTTTGGATAGTCAAAGCTACGGTTTTTCCAGTAGTCAAGTACAGATGTGAGAGTTGAACCATAAAGAAGGCTGCACGTTGAAGAATTAATGCTTTCAAATTGTGGTGCTGGGAAAGACTCTTGAGAGTCCCTTGGACTACAAGAAGATCAAACCAGCCAATCCTAAAGGAAATCAACCCCGAATATTCATTGGAAAGACTGATGCTAAAGCTGAAGTTCCAATCCTTTGGCCATCTGATGTGAAGAGCCAACTCATTGGAAAAGACCTTGATTCTGGGAAAGATTGCAGGCCAAAGGAGAAGAGGGTGGCAGAGGATGAGATGGTTGGATGACATCACCAACTCAATGGACATGAATTTGAGCCAACTGCAGGAGATCGAGAAGGACAGGGAAGCCTCCATGTGGCAGTCCACAGTTTCACAAAGAGTAGGACATGACTTAGGGATTAACAGCAACATAAAAGACTATATTTTGTTTCTTTCAATTTCTTTAGAAGGCATAGAACTGTTTCAGAAAAATTATGCCACTCTATTGTGAAATTCTTAAGATATATAGATGTAATATATAAAACATCAATAGCACAAAGGATTCAGGAGAGTGTTAGTAGAACTATATTCTTGCAAGACTCTTAAAATTTTGTGTGAAGTGATAAAATGTTAATTCTAAACATATTCTGATAAGTTGAGGAGGTATTTTATAATCCTTAGAGGAACCTCTAAAAAACAATGCAAATGATATATCTTAAGGGTACAAAATAAATGAAGGTGGGGGATGGAGTCAGGAAGAAAGGAAAGCAGGGAGGGAGGGAAGAAGAGAAGGAAGAAGAAAAAGAGGGAAGGGAGGGAGGAAGGCTTGACTTTGATTTTCACAAAGGAAGGCAAAAAAGGAGAAAAAAGAAAGAAAAAGCAGATGGGATAAATAGAAAACAAGTGTCAAAATGGTGGACCTAAATCAAACCATATCAACAGTTATATTAAATGTTAATTGACTAAACACTCCAATTAAAAAGCAAAGATTGTCAGACAGGAATTAAAAGCAAGATCCATCTGCTGTACATAAGAGATGTACTTTAAATCAAAAGACACAGATGGGTTGAAAGTGAGATGACAGGAAAAGATATACCATTGCAAACAGTAATCATAAGAATGCTGGAGAGGCTATATTAATAACGAAAAATGGATGATTTGGAATGGAAATCATGATGGTATGATTTGGAAATGGAAACAGAATGGATTTCAAGAGAAGAAGCATTACCAGAAATAGAGTGATTTTTCACAATGATTAAAAGATCAATTATCAGAGAGACATGACAATCATAAATCCCTATGTTATGCACTCAATACAGAACTTCCAACTATGTGAAGTGAAAACTGACGAAACAAAGGAAGAAATAGACATGGTCTTGATAACTGAAGGTTAATACCATCCTCTAGCCGTAATACAACTAAACGGAACCATAAAATATGGACAACCTGAACAACGCAATCAACCACCTTCACATAACTGTCATTTATGGAACACTCCACTCAGTGACGGGCTTCCCTGGTGGCTCAGAGATTAAAGCGTCTGCCTCCAATGCGCGAGACCCGGGTTCGATCCCTGGGTCGGGAAGATCCCCTGGAGAAGGAAATAGCAACCCACTCCAGTATTCTTGCCTGGAGAAGCCCATGGACGGAGAAGCCTAGTAGGCTACAGTCCACGGAGTCACAAAGAGTTGGACACGACTGAGTGACTTCACCTTTACCACTCAATGACAGCAAAATATGTCAAAGGCCACAAGGAACATTCACCAAGATTCACCAAGATACACAGGGTCATAAATTAAGGCTCAATATACCTCAAAAAAATGAAAGGGGATCTATGTAGCATACTTGAATATCTACCACAATAATGTGAACACACTATTATGGGATTGTAACTTAATGCAATAATATTTTACTATATATTTATGTAGGTATATATATATATATATACATACATATTTTTTAAAATGTTATATTTTATTTGAAAAAGCAAACAGGGCAAAATATAAATAATTGGTGAATCTGGTTTAAAGATATATGGAATTTTTTACAACTTGTCTATATGTTTGAAACTATATTTTAAAAATGATACATATATAAAATAAATAATAAGAATTTAGTGCAGAGCACAGGGAACTATGAGGCTTCCCAGGGTAAAGACTCTGCTTGCCAGTGTGGGGGACATGAGTTTGATCCGTGGGTGGAGAAAATCTCCTGGCGTAGAAAATGGCAACCCACTCTAATATTCTTGCCTGGAAAATTCCATGGACAGAACAGCCTGGTGGGCTACCGTCCATAGGGGTCACAAAGAGTCAGACAAGACTGAGCATATACACACAGGGAACTATATTCAACATCTTGTAATAAACTATAATGAAAAAGAATCAAAAAAAGAATATATATATTCTTGCCTAGAGAATCCCAGGGTTGGGGGAGCCTGGTGGGCTGCTGTCTATGGGGTCGCACAGAGTCGGACACAACTGAAGCGACTTAGCAGCAGCAGCATATATATATACATATATATATATATGTATATGTATAACCAAATTACTTTGTTGTACACGTGACACTAACACAATATCCTAAATCAACTATAAAGCAACAAAAAAATTAGAAAAGAAAATTAAGCAAAAATTAAGCAAGATAAAAAATTGGGGGCTATTCCTATGTTCCAGCAAACAGAGAAATTAAATATTTTAAAAGGCAGTCTCCTCCGTCCATGGGATTTTCCAGGCAAGAATACTGGAGCAGGTTGCCATTTCCTTCTCCAGGGGATCTTCCTGACCCAGGGATCGAACTCGGGTCTCCAGCATTGCAGGCAGACTCTTTACCGTCTGAGCCACCAGGGAAGCCCAATTTACATCAAAGTACCTAAAAATATGTCTTGATGGGGAGAATTATAAAACTTTGTTAAAAGACATCAAAGACAACCTGAATAGAGTTGTACATTATCCATTAACTATAAAACTCAATATTGTAAGGTTTAAAATACTCCCTAAAGTTTGAGCATTTTTTGGTTTTTGGCTTTAGAGGTTTTGAGGGGTTTATGTTTTATTTTATAGATTTGGTGCTATGGAAATAAAACCTCAAAGAGGACTTTTTTTGAAGGGGGAACTTAAGTTGATTCTAAACTTCATATGGAAATGCAAAAGGTCAAGATGAACCAAAGTACTCTAGAAGAGGAATAAAAGGTAGGAGAGCCTGCTCTGCCAGATACCAAGACTCATTATAAATCTACAGTAATTAAGATAATGTAATAATACTACAGCAGATACCTCCATGTATATGGATTCTTGACCTACGACAGAGGTACCACTGCAGATTATTGGTAGGATTTATCAAATGATCTGAGATAACCATGTATACATTTGGAAAATGTTGAGTTGGACCTCTAACACAGTATGCACAAGAACCAAATTAGGATGAACTAAAGATCAAACTACAAAAAGAAAAAACATATTTACAAACAGAATATAGAAATGTGGGTCCCAAATTATTCACCAAGGTGCCCTAGGACACGGCATCAAACTCACAGTGGTACCATGGGATATTTACATTTTTGAGGGAAACACAGGCGTACTTGACACTATACAAATGATCAACTCTGGATGAATCCAACATTAAATCAAGCTACAGTCCCTTCTGATGGCATTGTATCTTTGCAAAGCTGAGTTTTCAGCAGTTGCCATAATTAAAAGCAAATCCCCCCTAAAAATCAATATGAAATAAGAAAACTTAACCTGAGATTTCAGTAGCTGTGCAATGCCCAACAGGCTCACATATCCCTTTAGTAGGTGATCACAATTACTTAAAAATGAAAAATACATGATTTTTCTTAATATGGGTATTATCTTTTCAAATGACTACAAAGAAGCAAGAACATAAATGGTAAGTTCTCTGGACCTAGCTATCTAATAAATGGAAGTGTTAGGTATTCTTTGGACCTAAGCATACCATGAAAAAAATAACCAGGACATTAAAAGGAACCACGAACTGAGAAATTTAAGAATCTTTGATATAGGAGAATAAAATGTGACCCCAGATTAGAAAAGAATTTCTTAAATGGGAGACATAAAGCATTAATCATAAAGGAAATAAAACATTAATTCAAATCCCTTAATGTTAAGAACTTCTAGTCACAAATGACACCATAAAGATACTGAAAAGGCAAGTCACAGAGTGGGGGAAGATGTAAATAATGAATAAAACTAACAAAAGACACTCTCCAGAATATATAAAGACTCCTACAAATCAATAAAATAGTAAAAACTTTATATAAAAATGAGCAAAAGACTTCAGCATGTCAATAAATAGGAAATTCATATGGCAAACAAACTTATGAAAAATTGCTTATTCTCACTAGAAATCAGCAAAACACAAATGTATGCACAATTACAAGGTAAAACTATAAAACCTTGAGAAAAAAAATAAGAAAAAACTTGTGACTTGGATAGGCAAAAAGTTTTTTTAGGTAGGGCACAGAAAACTCAAAGTATTAAAAAAAAATCGATAAATTGGACTTCATCAAAATTAAAAGCTCCACTTTAAAAGACACTCTTAAGAAAATAAAGTATTAGCCATGGGCCAGGAGAAAGTATTTCCAAAACACATATCTGTTAAGAATTTGTCCAGAATATACAGAAAACTCTTGACTGCTAACAACAGCATTATAAGAAAGCAGCTAAACGTTCTTTCAGCTTAAGAAAGCAGCTAATCTTTTAATAGGTAAAAGATTTAAATAGATGCTTTACCAAAGTCAACACAGAAATGGCCAATAAGCATGATAAAAGATGCTCAACATCTTTGGCCACCATGGAAATGTAAACGAAAATAAAATACCACTACAAACACTATAATAGCTCAAATTAAAAAGACAAAATATACCAAGTGTTGGCAAGGGTGGGAAGCAATTAGAATTCTTACAAACCACTGATATGTAAAGTGTAAAATGGAGAAACCACTATAGAACTGCTCAATGGTTTCTTCTAAAGTCAAAATGACACCTATCCTATGATCCAGCAAATGCCACTCCTACGTATTTGTCCAAGAGAAATGAAAGCATATACCCCCAAAAATATTTGTACTAATATGTCTCCAGAGCTTTATTCATAATTGCCAAAAACCAGAACTCCAAATTCCCTTCAAAGAGGGAAGGGATCTATTGGAATACATTCATAAAACTGAATACTAGACACCAGTAAAAAGGAATAAACTATCCATATAGCCTACAGCACAGATGAATCTCAAAAGCATTCCACAAAGCAGAAGAAGCCAGACACATACAAAAAAAGTCTTTTCTGGATAATTCCATTTATCGAACACCTGGAAAAGGCAAACCTATAGTGACAGAAAAAAGACGAGTGATGGGGTGGGTGACGGGACAGAGAACTGACTGCAGAGGGCCCTGCGGGAACGTTTGGGTGATGGGCATGCTCTCTGTCTTGGCTCTGGTGGAGAATACATGACGGGTATCCCAGGGACAGGGGAGCCTGGTGGGCTGCCCTCTATGGGGTCGCACAGAGTCGGACACGACTGAAGTGACTTAGCAGCAGCATACAGTGGTCCACAGTCATCAAACTGTTCACAAGGAGGTGCTTTGTGGTATGTAGATTCAGTTCAGTTCAGTTCAATCACTCAGTCGTGTCTGACTCTTTGCGACCCCATGAATCACAGCACGCCAGGCCTCCCTGTTCATCACCATCTCCCGGAGTTCACTCAGACTCATGTCCATCGAGTCCGTGATGCCATCCAGCCATCTCATCCTCGGTCGTCCCCTTCTCCTCCTGCCCCCAATCCCTCCCAGCATCAGAGTCTTTTCTAATGAGTCAACTCTTCGCATGAGGTGGCCAAAGTACTGGAGTTTCAGCTTCAGCATCATTCCCTCCAAAGAAATCCCAGGGCTGATCTCCTTCAGAATGGACTGGTTGGATCTCCTTGCAGTCCAAGGGACTCTCAAGAGTCTTCTCCAACACCACAGTTCAAAAGCATCAATTCTTTGGCACTCAGCCTTCTTCACAGTCCAACTCTCACATCCATACATGACCACAGGAAAAACCATAGCCTTGACTAGACGAACCTTAGTCGGCAAAGTAATGTCCCTGCTTTTGAATATGCTATCTAGGTTGGTCATAACTTTTCTTCCAAGGAGTAAGCGTCTTTTAATTTCATGGCTGCAGTCACCATCTGCGGTGATTTTGGAGCCCCCAAAAATAAAGTCTGACACTGTTTCCACTGTTTCCCCATCTATCTCAATAAATCTGATTTCCGAAATTTTAACTAAGGAAATGTGCTGAGAACACAATGAGATATCCTTTAAAAGCGATCAGATTGGCAAAATTTTAAGTCCGTTGATACGAAGCAGTGGTGAGGAGGAGGCGCCGCCAGGAGCACTCACAAATGGGGTGAGCAGCTCCGGGCGCTGCTCTGACATGGAACCTGGTGCGTGAGCACTTGATGAAGGACCAGCCTCTGATAAATGGACGGGAAGAAGCAGGCGAGCAGAGGAGAAAGGCGCAAGTGGAACAGAGCCTCGAGGGGGCGCTGTGGAGCCCATCCACCAGCCATGCCTTTGCTCCCCACGCTACAGCCTGGCGGGCCGCAGTCCGTGGGGTCGCAAAGAGTCGGACACGACTGCGCGACTAAGCACAGCACAGCACTACAGCCCCCGGATCCAGACAGTCCTGGGCAGGCATGTTCCAGGGCAAAGGGCTCTGCGGGGGCAGACCGGAAGTGGCTGAGCTGAGCAGCAAGAATTTCTAGAAGGGGGATCCCTGCAGCCATCTTTGAGTCTCCCACAGCAACAAGCGCACCTCTTGACTGTTGTGAAACTTAGACAATCATTCTGGGCACCAGTTGAGTGAAGGTGGAGAGGTACCCGCCATGTGATGCAGCCTTCCACTCCTAGGTCCACATCCCAGTGACATGTCCCCGTGTGTTTTGAGATTAAATGCCTGTCACTGCCCTGTTTGTTCATCTGGGCTGAAACTAGAAACAACTGAAAAAATCCACGCTTGACAGATTATGGGAGTAGACTATAGTATATCCATACAGTGGAATCATCAATAAATGATTATAGATCAATACAATGATATCCATTGATACAAATCAAATGTATATAACCCATATATCAAGAATAATGTACAACCAGTGGCAACAAGATTCATGTGGGTGAATCTCATTAATATACGAAGGCACAAAAACTACATACAGTGTCAAGACTGCTGGCAAAACTAAAGCCTACAGCTTGGGAATAAATAAATTATAAGTCTACAAAGGAAAACAAAGAAATGGTTTTCACAGAAGTCCGGGTAGTTACTCCAGAGAAAGGACAAGTGGTGTTGCAAGTGGTAAAGAGCTCGCCTGCCAATTCAGGAGACATAAGAGATGAGGGTTCAGTCCCTGGGTTGGGAAGATCCCTCAGAGGAAGGCATGGCAACCCACTCCAGTATTCTTTCCTGGAGAATCCCATGGACAAAGGAGCCTGACAGGCTACAGTCCACAGGATCACAAAGAATTGTACACAACTGAAGCGACTTAGCGGACACATGTGTGAGCGTGCACACACACACACACACACACTCACCAGGGAAAGAAACTCAAGTTTCACCCATCCATGGGTATTCACTTGATGACGATTAATCAAGTTGCATGTATGTGCATGATACCTCTCTTTTTACATTCTTCTCTCACAGTAAAAACAAGAGGAAATGGCACACACATAATGGTCTGAGGAGCTGGGCAATTTTGGCCTGTAAAAAAGAGAAGGCTTAGGACTCATGTTAAGATCACTGAGGATCTAAAATGCTGTCCCACTGGCCCAGAAATAATTTCAGCCATTCCTCAGCTTGTGTGATCCAAGACCCAGAACGAGTAATCTGGGACAGGTAGACCAGTGACCTCAACCTCTCTTCCAGCTCTGAGGTCAAAGGTACAAAGAACTAGGCCTTTATAGTGAAAAAGGAAGAGCACAAGCTGACGGGAGTCAGGAAGTCATTCCACATAAAGGAATAGAGGATGAATGAGCACATGTTTATTTTTAAAATGAGTATCAGCTAATGGACTCTGTGTTACTCTGCCTTTTCTACTTGGGGAAATGCCTGCTTTTACACAGAGTGCAGTTTGCAGCTGAACCTGTTCTGCTTGTGGCCCTTCAGGGCTCTAGGTCCTGGAAGAGACTCTGCTTCTCCCTCTGAGGTAGAACATTACTGCATTGCCCAAGGCATTTCCAGCTGCCCTGAGCCTATCAGGGACTGTGCAAGGCCTTGTCTTCCCCACGATGGCCAACCAGGAAGATGCAGAGCAGGGAGACCCAGGCAAGGGGATACTAAGACTACCCACTCTAATAGGAAAGAACAAATCTGACTCCATATTGGATCTGTTTCTTTTTCTTTAGTCTTTGTTTTCTATTGTTTTTGAGATAAGAATGTTGCTAACAGCCTGCAATATATAAAATAGCCCATTCTCAAGGCTCTGACTTTTAAAGGCCTAACACTTTCACATTCATATAGAGATAAAAAGTTGCAGAACAGAGAATAACCTTTGTCTTGCTGGAGGTTTACAGGAACATCAATGACCTGACCAGTGCGGACAGCTACAAGAAAAAAGGATTCCTACACCAAGAAGTTTGCAACAACCAACCACAGCTCCTCCCATTTTAGTATAAAAGAAGCCTGAATTCTAACTCAGATAAGATGGTTCTTTGGGACACTAGTCCACCATCTTCTTAGTCTACTGGCTTTCTGAATAAAGTTACTATTCTTTGCCCCAACAACTCATCTCTCAATTTATTGTCCTATTATACAGCAAGAGGTATGAACTTGGGACTCAGTAACCCTGCCAGTGATCACAATGACCAGCACTGGCTCTGTGTCCTGAATGCATTTCCTCATTTAAATAATCAAGCTCTGTTATGCCTTCAACTTATACTGCCATATTCATCATGACTCAGAAGATTGATCCTCCCACATTTCCCAGAGCAATCAGAAGTGGTCTGGGAAAAGGTGAGCACGCATCAGTTTGGACCATCTTTCAGGTGGAGGTGGGGTGATCTGGTCCTTATTCTGGACTAAGAGGAGCAGCCCACTGTCGCCCACTGCCAACTCTTCTCATTTCTTTGACTGTCACCTCCTTTGCTCGTCAAGACTAACCTGCCCACTGCCCACTGTATCATAACCAACATTAATGTAGCACCTCCTGGGGGTGAGATAGAACCAGAAGTTTCTCATGTATATTTCACTCATTCATCCTAACACCGTTTTACTGGTGAACAAACCAAAGCACAGAGTAGTTAAGTACCCTAGACAAGGTCACACAACTAGTAAAAAGCAGAGAGGAGTTAAATGACCTCATAGCCCCAGTGCTTCACTGTATACTGAGTTCCCCTCCCTCCTCCCACTCCTATTCCACACCCTTCCTATATGAGGAAACTGACTTCCCATGTCCTCCATCAAACGCCCACCCAACCTTCCAGGTCTAAGTTCTTATCTTAGCTATGAATTATCACCACCCTCCCTGACTTCCTTAATAAAACCAAGAGATATTTTCCCTCCTGTGTGCTGTGTTGTGCTTAGTCATTCAGTCGTGTCCGACTCTTTGCGACCCCATGGACTGTAGCCCACCAGGCTCCTCTGTCCATGGGGATTCTCCAGGCAAGAATACTAGAGTGGGTTGCCATGCCCTCCTCCAGGGAATCTTCCCAACCCAGGGATCAAAGCCAGTCCTCCTGTGCTGCAGGTGGATTCTTTACCATCTGAGCCACCAGGGAAGCCCATTCTCCCTCCTACCCTGGAACAAATATTTCCCACTTGTTAAAAAATGGAATTCACACCTTCTCTGCCTACTCTTTTTTTTTCTCCTTAACTTTTATGAAACCCTTGTTTGTGACAGAGTGTGGGTCTCTTTTTCACGAAGGCTCATTCTGTATCGGCATACTTGCTTAGAAGCAGCTGATGGAGCTGGTGGCTATGGGTGTTTGATAGCTAGACTGGTCAAGAGTGAGTGAAACCCATAAAAACTCAATGAGTCCAGTGACTTGTGGGAGAAAACTATTCAAGAGCTCACAAGGGCATGAGTTGTCCGCTCCTAGAACCCACTGGGTGTGCAAAGAAACTGTCACAGTTCAGGGGGCACCCTCACAGCACGACGCATCAGGGTCTCTTGGATCCAGATCATAACCTCACACCCTCCCCAACCCCCCGAGACCAGGGTTCACATTCACAGAGATCACTGCCACCCCAGTCCCGCCCTGCATTACCGGAGACTCACTTGTCAGCCGATTTCTCTGCAGAAAGCTCTTAGCAGTTAATTTCTGGCTAATTTATTATCCTTCAGCTGAGCCCTACAGCACCATTAGCTAGGAGCCTGACACGACTGAGTGAAATATTGTCTAATTTATTATCTTATTACTCCTCTGGAACAGGATCAATTAATTACCCATTAAAGTATTTCAGCTGTGGAGATTTATGAGGGGCCCTCTGCATTTTAACAGATGATTAGTTATACATGTTTGTTTGCTTGAAGAGCAGAGCCCAGCAAATGAATAGAGGCGATGGAGAAGGAGAGAGGAGGCAAGGGAGAGGGTGAAGCAGAGGCGGCTAATGGATCGGCCCTGACTCCGAGAAAATGGAGCAGTCAATGACAAGAGTTATCGACTCGTTCACTTGCGGTTTTGAGATAACCATATGTACAGGGGAAGGGGAGGGGGGCACCGAAAAACCCTCACTCAACTGCTTTTTCCATTCAATAAATTCGCTTCGGAATATATTGGATTGGGGTTTGATGGCTATTTCGTGTTTTGCAGAGTGCTGACACTGGTATGATTCAGTAATTATTGTTTCTTTTAAGTTATTGCTGTAATTTTGCTCTCTAAGATCCCAATCAATTTCTGCCTCTCAAGGGCACGCTTGAAGAGCGATATTTGAAAACAGCCTTCTGATAGATTGTGCGGCTAGACAGTGGCTGAGACAAATAGCCTAATCTGGCACAAATTAGCTTGGCTTCCACAGATAGTTTTATACAGCAATGTAAATTACATTGTCAGGCCCAGTCACTTTCCTGCTTAGAGTGCAGCTAACAAGGAACCATGGAGACATTATCGGTGCTGCCGCGCACTCCCAGGGCTTCTGCAAAGCCATTTGTAAGGGGAAAGAGAGAGAGAGAGAGAGAGAGAGTGGGTAACAAAAGCAAGGTAGTGGAACAGAAGCGAGCTAGAACAAGGAGGCGCAGACGACGCTCTGAGTTTTCTTGGTCGGGACCGAGCTAACAGAACTGTTGGAAGGGGAGGCTACAGAGTGTGTGATGGGCTGGCCCAATCATGGAAGAGACGGGGGAGGCCGGACATGCGCTGTTCTGAGGACTAGAAGCAGGAGAGGCCCATGCTCTGCTGGGAACCAGCAGCAGAGAGAAGGCCACCTGAACCCCAACTTCCTTGCTCCCGAGGGAGATGGTTTGCACTGGCCTGGATAAAGGGAAGGAGGGACCGGGACACGAGACGGGCTGAGCTGAGCTGAGCTGAGCTGAAGGGAAAGATGTACCTAGGGGAGTTGGAGAAAAGTATGATGAGCCGACTGGGTGGCCAGGCTGCACTGGCCATCCTTGGGGTCCATCCTTGGGGGCGTGCTGATCAGTTGGACCAGGCGCCCTGGGAGGCGGGACCAGGAGCCAGGGAGCACCCCCAGCATCCCGCAAGAGGTGGCAGGTGGTCCAGCTGGGAAAGGAACTCACAGGTGCTCTTCGCCGCCGGCCAGACCTGGAAAGTCCCCACCCCTTGGTTGACGTGGAACTTCTCTGCCCGGGCTTCCGGATCTGACGCCCCTCGCCTTGGCCACACCCCCACCCTCCTCATCCCCACCCTTCACCCCACATAGATTCTCTCCCGCACCGTCCTCCCCAGTCCACTCCTCCTCCCTCTTCTTTCTCTCACATTTGTCGGGTTTTTTAACCACTCGAAAGATGACCTTGCTTTATTTTCTCACCTCCACCAACGCATCATCGCCCTGTGTACAATGACTGCTTTTTCTGTCTGCTTTCAAGATTTTCCCTTTATCCTTTGGTGTTTCCTTTCTATGATGGTCCAGGGTCTGGGTTTCTTCATATCTATCCTGTTTGGCGTGTGCTGAGATTCTTGAATGAAGCAATGTGTCGTTCATTGAATTTGGAATATATTTGCTCCAGGTTTCAAATTTTTCTCTTGCACTGTTCTCTCTCTTCTTTGGAAACGCTAATCAAACATATGTGAGGTATTTTGAGGTCTCAGATATCTGAAGTTCCATTCTTTTTTGCTTTTTCCTTTCTGTTCTTAAGATTGAATAAGTTATAAGAGTCTATCTTCAGGTTCACTGACCCTTCCTGTATCATCTCCATTCTGCTTTTAAGTCCATTCAGTGAATTCAACTTCTAATATTTTATCTTTTATTTCTATTTTATTTCTGATTGGTTTTTTTAACAACTTGTAAATTTTTCCACTGAGGTTTTATATTTTTTTCATTTATTTGTAGTATATTTTCTCTCATGTAATGAGTATAGTTATAAGTACTTTAAAATCTTTGTCTGCTAGTTCCAACATTTGGGTCAAGTAGGGGTTCATCTTCACTGATATTATTTTCTCTTGAAAATAGGTGACACTTTTCTAGATCTTTCTGTACCTAACAGTTTCGATTATATTCTGGATATTATGAATGTTATATTGTGTGTACTCTGAATTCTGTTACATTCTGCTGAAGAGTGGCAAGTTATTATTAATTTTTCATCATGTTATAATAACAAGGCAAGAGAGTTGGCTAGATGCAAATTGCAAATTCTGTCTTGGGTGGCAGCTCAAATCTCAGTTCTACTATTTTTAGCTGAGCTGCTTGGTTCCACCTGGTGCATGCTTGACCCATAGATCTGGGTGGATTTTATATTTAGCAGCTGTGGTTGCCCAAACCACTGTCATCTAGTTCTTTAGGCCAGAAAGACTTCTGGTTTTCTATAGGCACTTTACCTGCCCCATGTGACATAGACTGCAGCCAATGGCCATAATAAATGGGAAGCTTATCTCATTCCTTTCTCCCGCATGTTAACTGTACCTTCAGGAGGCTGTTTTTTTTTTTGGGGGGGGGTGGTTTCTTTGTTTGTTTTGGTTTGGTTTTGTGAGGTGTTGTTTGGGTTTTTTCAGGGTTTATGGCTATTGTCTGTTTAAAGAAGGTTAGTCTGACCATGTGTAAAATAGATGCTATATAGCACAAGGAGCTCAACTCAGTGCTCTGTGATAACCTAGAGGGGTGGGGTGTGGGCAGTGGGAAGAAGGCTCAAGAAGGAGGGGATGTACATATACCTGCAGCTGAGTCACATTGTTGTACAGCAGAAACTAACAGCATTGTAAAGCAATTATATTCCAATTTTAAAAAGAAGAAAAAAAGGAACATTAATCTGATAGAAACCTACTTGGCCATGCCAAAAGTAGAACTCTCCCAGTGCATTTTGAGAGGGCAAAAAAAAAAGCCAGCTGTTTCAATAAAACCATCTCTCATAGAGCCTTGTCCCACTGCATTTCACAGAACTTCCCAAAACTTTCAAAGGTGAAATAGGTGTGTTTGTGGTAGGGCAAGGAAGGAACAGAATTCAACTATAAATGTGGACGTTACTGGATCTTTAACATGTCAACAAGCATTTACTGCAGATCCACCATATGCCACAGAGAAAATTTCAACCAGGGCCCTTAATGGTTACTTCATGTCAAAGCTCATCCAACTCTGATTAATATGAAAACACTATAACGTTGTTCTGACCACCTGAGGCATAATTAATAATTATAGACACTATTTTGAGTTCCAAGTACATGCCATGCACTGACTCTAATAGTACAAGGATTCAGCGTTTTTGTCATCTCTATTTTACATGAGCAGTGTTTCAAAGTGGAAAATGATCAGGTGTTAAAGCCAGATAGGCCTGTGACACAGGCTAAATGACCCCCTCCTAAGGCAAATTGCTTAACATGTGTGAGCCTTGGTTAACTTACCTATAAACTGAGCATTCAAAGTTGTCATAATGATAAGAAGTACCTGCCTCATAGTAATTGCTATTCTTTTTACAGATGAGAAACTTAAGATCAGAAAGTTTCAATAACTTGCTCACCAGCAGGAAGCTGTTTTGCCACCTAATAAGTGTCATCATTGGGTTTCAACATCATGTCTCTGCACTTTCTTTGCAGTTGGCTGCTTTATCTCGATAATAACCACCAATTATTGAGTACCTATTATGTCCAAGAACTTATCCTAGCTGCTTTACATACCTAGAGATAACCCTGAAATTAATCAAAAGATAAGACCCTCAGATCAAGCAAACACTTCCTCTCACAGAATCATCAGAATTACAGGTCTGAAAGATAATTCTTCCTCCGCCCAGAGTTAAGGTCTTCCCTGGGGGGCAGCACCTTCCCCTGATGGAGCTGCTGTCCATTTCCCCATTGAGAAAACCATCCCCAAACTTAGGTCCAGGAGAAACAGCAGGTGCCGTGCTTGGAGGGAAGCAAAGTGCTCCAACAAGGAGTGCAGTGTATTTGAAAGACCAGAATCAAGGGGTGATGTTGCCAGCTTTAGGAGATACAATAAACCCAGTGTATCAGGACCAGAGAGAACCTAGGTCAGAGAGGGATGAGATCAGCCTGGTGACCCTGGCAGAGGTGACATCACACTGTACCTCCTAAAGCAGGTCACAAACTGGACTTCATGAAAAGCCATCGAAGAACTTTCAGTGAGAGTAGTATGATCATACTTCCATTTTCGTAGGGAACATTGACAATGGAGTGAGAAATAAATCTGAAGGCCAGTTACAAGTTTATCAGAATGATGAAGAGACTACAGTGTGTTGCACTAAGCTGGTGGCAATGGGATAAAGAGAATGTCTGGATCTAAAATACTTAACAGAGAGAAAGGATCAGAGTCAGAGGATGAAATCCAGAAAATGGTACTGATGAACCTATTTCTAAGACAGGAATGGGGACACAGACCTAGGGAACAGACTTGTGGACACGGAGGGAAAGGGGAGGGTGGAACGAATTGAGAGGGAAGCCTTGACACATGTATGCTGCCATGTGTAAAATAGATAGCTAGTGGGAAGCTGCTGCACAACACAGGGGGCTCAGCCTGGCGCTTCATGATGACCTAGAGACTTGGCATGAGGTGGGTAATGGCTCGAGAGGAAGGGGATGTGTGTATACATGTAGCTGATCCACTTTGTTATACAGCAGAAACTAACACGACACTGGAAAGCAATTACACTCCAATAAAATAAATGAGTAAAATAAAGGCCAAAATAAATAAAATGGCATAAATGCCCTTAGAGAGGTAAAAGACACCACACAAACGCAAAAAAAAAAAAAAAATTTTAACAGACTCTGTTGAAAGAAAGCACGTTCAAAGAACAGATACATACTAAAAATCTGATATCAAAAATGGAAACCTCAAGTGAAATGTAGAATAAAAGAGGATGTTAAACACTGTAAAAAAAAAACAGAGGAAGGTTAGATGTGTGGCAGCGAGGGAAGATGGAACTGAAGGAGTCCTGGTTTCTGGTTGGCGCAACTGGGTAGGAAGATGATATTTTCCAGGAGAGGAAACTACAGAAGGATCAGGTATGAGGGGAAGGTGGTGAGTTCTGGAGATGTTAAGGTTGAGGTGCCTGTGGTAGATATTGCCAGCTGTCCCCCAAATAGTATATCCAGGCATTTGTGGCGAGGGGAAGGTGCAAAGAGCCTTGATCTGACCAGTCAGTTGGATAAACTTGGTCCTTGTGCCTTGGGTCATTTGAATAAATGTGCTTCTTATCATTCGATAGTGGATGGATGTGGAACCACATTCTTCAGCTTAATTGGCAATGAGGCATGGCCACATGGGCTGGGCGTATCAGTACCATGGACAACCACTGTCTCATTTCCCGAAAAGGAAGCTGGTGGCCCTCCACTTCCTCATCCCTTTTCTGCCTGCTGGGTCACAGTGCCTTTGAGACACTCTCACCCTCGATGGTGAAATCCTAGGATAGGAAAAAACTAAGTCAACTTTATGGAGTCAGCTGCCCTCCCCAGAATGGCCAGAAACTCTGGACTGTGGTGTGAAAGAGCAATGAATTTCCATAGTACTTGAGCCACTTGATTTTGTATTCTCTTTGTTACAGTCAAGTAGCTGAGTGGTGCTATCTGGTAGAAAGTTGGATAGAGAGTCTCAAGAGTTGGAAAGTCCTCAGAACACCAGTCTGTTGAAACTGTGGCAAAGAAAAAAAACTAATTTGGGCACGAAAGGAAACAGAGTAAGAAAACTTGGTCAAAACCCTAAGGACCACAAGAGGGTCAGGTACCCAAACCCAACCTGAGAAACAGCAGAAAAGTAAGAAGCCCCCAGGAGACTATGATGCTCCAGAACGGACTGGGCAATGATGGGGGAGGGGAATCTGGTGGTTTAGTGTCTTGGAGCTCATTGGTGACTTTGGGGAGAGGCTTCAAGGGCATAGGAGAGCAGAAGCCATACCCAACCGTACTAAGAGTTGATGAAAGTGATGCGTATACCATCAGTCAGTTCAGCTGCTCAGTCATGTCTGACTCTTTGTGACCCCATAGACTGTGGCATGCCAGGCTTCCCTGTCCATCACCAACTCCTGGAGTTTACTCAAACTCAGGTCCATCGAGTCAGTGATGCCATCCAACCATCTCATCCTCTGTCATCCCCTTCTCCTCCTGCTTTCAGTCTTTCCCAGCATCAGGATATTTTCCAATGAGTCACTTCTTCACATCAGGTAAGCAAAGTTTTGGAGTTTCAGCTTCAGCATCAGTCCTTCCAATGAATATTCAGGACTGATTTCCTTTAGGATTGACTTGTTGGATCGCCTTGCAATCCAAGGGACTCTCAGGAGTCTTCTCTAATACCACAGTTCAAAAGCATCAATTCTTCAGCACTCAACTTTCTTTATAGACCAACTCTAACATCTGTACATGACTACTGGAAAAACCATAGCTTTGACTAGATGGACCTTTGTTGGCAAAGTAATGTCTCTGCTTTTTAATATGCTGTCCAGGTTGCTCATAGCTTTTCTTCCAAGGAGCAAGCATCTTTTAATTTCATGGCTGCAGTCACCATCTGCAGTGATTTTGGAGCCCAAAAAATAAAGTCTATCACTGTTTCCACTGTTTTCTCCATCTATTGGCCATGAAGTGATGGGACTGGATGCCATGATCTTAGTTTTCTGAATATTGAGTTTTAGGCCAAATTTTTCACTCTCCTCTTTCACTTTCATCAATAGATTCTTTAGTTCTTCTTCACTTTCAATAAAGCAGAAAAAGATGCTCAAAATTCTCCAAGCCAGGCTTCAGCAATATATGAACCGTGAACTTCCAGATGTTCAAGCTGGTTTTAGAAAAGGCAGAGGAACCAGAGATCAAATTGCCAACATCCACTGAATCATAGAAAAAGCAAGAGAGTTCCAGAAAAACATCTATTTCCCCTTTATTGACTATGCCAAAGCCTTTGACTGTGTGGATCACAATAAACTGTAGAAAATTCTGAAAGAGATGGGAATACTAGACCACCTGACCTGTCTCTTGAGAAACCTATATGCAGGTCAGGAACTGTACATGGACCAATAGACTGGTTCCAAATAGGAAAAGGTGTATGTCAAGGCTGTATACTGTCACCCTGCTTATTTAACTTCTATGCAGAGTACATCATGAGAAATGCTGGGCTGGAAGAAGCACAAGCTGGAATCAAGATTGCCGGGAGAAATATCAATAACCTCAGATATGCAGATGACACCACCCTTATGACAGAAAGTGAAGAGGAACTAAAGAGCCTCTTGATGAAAGTGAAAGAGGAGAGTGAAAAAGTTGGCTTAAAGCTCAACATTCAGAAAATGAAGATCATGGCATCCGGTCCCATCACTTCATGGGAAATAGACGGGGAAACAGTGGAAACAGTGACAGACTTTATTTTTTGGGCTCCAAAATCACTGCAGATGGTGACTGCAGCCATGAAATTAAAAGATGCTTGCTCCTTGGAAGGAAAGTTATGACCAACCTAGATAACATATTCAAAAGTAGAGACATTACTTTGTCTTTGCCAACAAAGGTCCGTCTAGTCAAGGCTATGGTTTTTCCAGTAGTCATGTATGGATATGAGAGCTGGACTGTGAAGAAAGCTAAGTGCTAAAGAATTGATGCTTTTGAAGTGTGGTGTTGGAGAAGACTCTTGAGAGTCCCTTGGACCGCAAGGAGATCCAACCAGTCCATTCTAAAGGAGATCAGTCCTGGGTGTTCTTTGGAAGGAATGATGCTAAAGCTGAAACTCCAGTACTTTGGCCACCTCATGCAAAGAGTTGACTCATTGGAAAAGACTCTGATGCTGGGAGGGACTGGGGGGAGGAGGAGAAGGGGACGACAGAGGATGAGATGGCTGGATGGCATCACTGACTTGATGGACGTGAGTTTGGGTGAACTCCGGGAGTTGGTAATGGACAGGGAGGCCTGGCGTGCTCCAGTTCATGGGGTCACAAAGAGTCGGACACGACTGAGTGACTGAACTGAACTGAGATGTTTTTCTGGAACTCTCTTGCTTTTTCAATGATCCAGTGGATGTTGGCAATTTGATCTCTGGTTCCTCTGCCTTTTTTAAATCCAGCTTGAACATCAGGAAGTTCACAGTTCATGTACTGTTGAAGCCTGGCTTGCAGAATTTTGGGCATTACTTTCCTAGCATGTGAGATGAGTACAATTGTATGGTAGTTTGAGCATTCTTTGGCATTTCCGTTCTTTGGGATTGGAATAAAAACTGACCTTTTCCAGTCCTGTGGCCACTGCTGAGTTTTCCAGATTTGCTGGCATATTGAGTGCAGCACTTTCACAGCGTCACCTTTTAGAATTTAAAACAGCTCAACTGGAATTCCATCACCTCCACTAGTTTTGTTCATAGTGATGCTTCCTCAGGCCCACTGACTTCAAATTCCAGGATATCTGGCTCTATATGAGTGATCACACCATTGTGGTTATCTGGGTTATCTTTTTTGTATAGGTCTTCTATGTATTCTTGCCACCTATTCTCAATACATAATATACCATAGAGTGTACCATAGACATTAAGAAAGTTGTGGCTAGAAAGAGTAACTGGTCTAGAGATGATGGCAGAGGCAGCATTTTTCAAGCTGGAAGAGATTTGAACATGCATAAAGGCTAAAGATAAAGGAAAGCATGGGACTTCCCCGGCGCTCCAGTGGTTTAGAGTCCATCTGCCCATGCAGGAGATGAGGGTTTGGTCCCTGGTCTGGGAAGGTTCCACACGCCACAGAGCAACTAAGCCGATGAACCACAACTACTGGGGCCACGCACTGCAACTCCTAAAGACTGAATGCCCTAGAGCACAAGCTACGCAGCAAGAGAAGACTGAGACAGAACTAGAGACTAGCCCTCGCTTACCACAGCTAGAGAAAGCCTGCACACAGCAGCGAAGACCCAGCACAGCCCAAAACACAAAATACATAACGGAGGGTTTTTGTTTAGAAAAAAAAAAAAGGAAAGCATGAATGCATGTCATGTATCTCCACCATAAGAAGCTGAGAGATGATGGGATGAGCTGAAGAAAGAAAAAAATGCAGCTTCGGTTTTGACAGAAGGGAAAGAGACAATGCAACCACTTATCTGCCTCACTCATCTGAGTCCAGGTTCACAAACCCTTTTTATCATCATATTAGACAAGTCGGTCACCAAATCAGTCAAGTGCATCTAATAAGAGTTTTTGAAGAAACATTTATAATAATGATATAATTCTTGCAGAGTTTTGAAACCAACCAAATTAGTGGATGCTGGCTGCTGAAGCTGTCTACATTTTATGATATGTGTTAGTATGTGTATACAAAAGATAGGCAAATCCCTATTAGAAAGTTAGAATAAAAGCTCCTTGAAGACAGGAATGTTATACAATTTTTGTTTGAATCCTCAATCCTCAGTGGATGTTCAATGAACATTTCAGGATTCAGTTAAGTTCAAATCAGACTTTACAAAACAATTATTTTTCTTTACCAAAGGATTCACCACTAGACACTTGCAAAAAGCCAGTAACTCTGGTCATTTAAACTTTGAATAGAAACTTACATTCCAATTGTGACTCTAGGACTTCCCTGGTGGTGCAGTGGTTAAGAATCTGCCTGACAAGGCAGAGAACACAGTTCCATCCGTGGGCCGGGAAGATCTCATATGCCAGGGAGCAACTCAGCCCACGTGCCACAACTTCTGAGCCCACCTCCTAGCGTCCAAGCTCTGCAACAAGAGAAGCCACCTCAATAACACCATGCATCGCAACTAGAAAGTAGCCCTCTTCACCACAACTCGAGAAAGCCTGTGGGCAGCAACGAAGACCCAGTCCAGCCATAAATAAATAATTTTTCTTAAACTGTGGCTCTACATACCTTTAGTATTTTGAACTATTAGTGTAGACTCTAGCCACCCCAGTATTTTAGGGACATATCTTTCAAGTAAAATTAAGAACCTAAATCTTCTCAAATGGGTGATAAGAGGTATAGACATTGGATAAGAGAGTAGAAGAAATATTTCTGAAGTTTTGCAAGCTGGGAAGTAGGGCATGGGGGAGGCAGCACCAAGAACCCTACCCTGACTGGCCACTTGCATAAACTTTGTCCCTGAGCCTCGGGTCCTATTCATAGACTTAATTTCTTATCATTCTATGGTGGGTCGACAAAGTCCAGAGCCTACCAGTTTATCTTGCCCCAGAGGTCAGTTTCTCTTCGAGGCCAAGAAGTGATTGTGGGAAGGGAATATGCAGCCCTCCACCCTCTGGCACCAGTTTTTACTAGAACTCTCAAACTCCCCCAATCACAGCTTTGGTTTCTGAATTATTAGTCTCTTCACCCTGTTCACCCCTTGTCAGAAGATGTAACTAAGATACACTGACAGTTCCTGGAGACCTGTGTTCCTCTTCTGGGTCACTCCAGGTAACTCTCAAGAACACAGCCCAGACGATTTGGTTGATGAGAACTCCAGCCTCGGCCCCAGCTTCAGGAACAGACTAAACAAGTGACAGAGAGTCTAGAACATCGGGCTCTAAAAAGAAATGATCTGATCCAATCTCCATTTTGTAGAGGAGGCTCTGACCTAAGGTGGGAAAGCAATTTGCTTGAGGTCACAGTTAGCAGGGGGACTGGTGCTGGGCTCAGATGTCCTAGCCCCTGGTACCAGGATCCCCTGAGCAAGCTGCCAAATTCAGACATCATCCCCTTTTCCAATATTTGGTCCCAGACATTTCTCTCTTTTTTGACACAAGTCAGGTACCCATCTTTACCTGTATGAGTTATTTTTTTCCAAGGTAAGAATTTGTTTGGGAGAGGATCTGCCTCTAGATGACATATATTGGGTTGGCCAAAAAGCTCATTTGGGTTTTTCTGGAAGATGTTAATGCAAAGACCCAATGAACTTTTTTTTTTGGCTGCACCACACAGCATGTGGGATCTTAGTTACCTGACCAGCGATTGAGCCCGAGCCCCCTGCCTTGGAAGCCCTGAGTCCTAACTGCTGGACCACCAGGGAAGTCCTCCCAATGAACTTTTTGACCAGCCCAATACTTTCCATTTTTCCATCCTGTTGTTTTTTACACAAAAGCCTGTAGGAGATCATGACAACTTGAAAACTCACCTTCAGATACTGCCTAATTTAGCAGCTTTACATCACCCTTGCCCCCCTCCTAAAATCATCCTTCAAGAGCTAATCTTTCCAGGCCCCCGATTCCATTTTACAAGTTCATCTTCTCACAGCAAGGCATCAAGGCCTTCCTTCAAGGACCAACCATTCCTTGAAGACACCCAGGGAGCAAAGAAAATCCTTCAGGAGAGAACCACACCTCCAGGCCCCTTTAATGTCTTCCAGGCATTTGCACACATATATTTATATGTACAGAAATGCACACACACATGTGGCAGACAAGAGAGCCAAAATAAAAATTTAAGAAATGGCCCAGCGGATTTGCAGTAATACGGATGGACCTAAAGACTGTCATACTGAGTGAAGCAAGTTAGACACCAAAGGGGAAATATCATATGACACGCCTTCATATGTGGAATCGAAAAAGAAATGATACAAATGAAAGTGAAAGCGAAAGTCACTCAGTCGTGTCCGACTCTTTGTGACCCCACGGACGATACAGTCCAAGGAATTCTCCAGGCCAGAATACTGGAGTGGGTAGCCTTTCGCTTCTCCAAGGGATCTTTCCAACCCAGGGATCCAACCCAGGTCTCAAATGAACTTACTTACAAAACAGAAGTGGCCTCACAGATTTAGAGAACGTACTTATGGTTGCCGGGGGAAACGTAAGGTGGTGGGGGGCCGGAAGGGATAGTTTAGGAATTTGGGATGGACATGTACACACTGCTATATTTAAAATGGATAACCAACAAGGACCTACTGTGTAGCACAGGGAACTCTGCTCAATGCTATGTGGCAGCCTGGATGGGAGGGGAGTCTGGGGGAGAATGGATACATGGATATGTATGGCTGAGACCCTTCACTGTTCACCTGAAACTATCACACCACTGCCTGTTAATCGGCTGTACCCCAGTACCAAATAAAAGGTTTTTAAAAAAGAGAAGAAATGGCCCAGGCAGGAGAGGAGAAAATGTCCCCTTTCTATCTGCAGGCCGCCTCCAGCAAAAGCCTTCCTAAAGACGATAGGTTAAATATATTGCTGCCATTACACTCTACAAGAAACACATTCCATAAAAACGAAGGTGCTGTAAATTATACAAATATGATGCTAACAAGCCAGGAAACGCGCCGCTAATGAGGTCAGCGACAGAACTCCCGCAGCGCCGCAAATCACGTGCCAGTCCTGAGCGGGAGGGCCTGGAACCACACCGGGTCAGCATTTTCTGAGTGCGTCTGTCACCCGCTGTTTGGTGCAGGGTTACACAGGTAGATAAAAGCCTCCCCTTCTCCCCTCTGCGCCCCTCCCCCCCACTTTGTTTATGTGTCAAATATCCAAGTCACCAGACAGGCGCGCTCAGCATTAATGTACCTGACTATTACTGTCTATTGTTCTCCTGCTCAGAGGAGAGGATTAGTCACTCAGATGTGTAAATATTGGTTACCGTTTTGCAGCACGCAAGCTCTGTGTTTCTATCAGCCCGGTTCCTGGAGGAATTATGCATGCTGCTGGCACCGGGTTTTGTACACACTGTATTTGCTAAAGCTCTAAAAATCAAATAAACATGTTCTCGGCTCCTGAATTATTAGTTCATTCACCATCTTTCCCCGTTAGGGGGGGAAACAATAAACACGCGGAAATGTGGCATTTAGGAACTGCAACAAGATTTCTGCTTGGCATTTACAAGTTGGAGAACAATCGGAGCATCTTTCCCTATGCCTTCAGCTCAAAGAGCCCAGGCCCCTGGACCAGGGCTCCGGACCTCCGGGTGATCCCCTGGGGTCATCAGTGGGGCAGCCTCCACTTCTGGACCAATGTCCAATGTGGGATCTGGTGCCTTCTGGGCTCCAGAGCTGAGGGTAGAGTCAAAAGAAACTCACACTCCCCCCAGTTCAGAGGCCAGAGCCACATCTGTTAAGAGCAACCTGATTGACCCCTTCCAATGTTCCCAACTCTCTCTTTAATTCCTGCTCTGTGCCAGGATTACTATGACTGACCCCAAGATGGAGCTTGGGGTCATGGATCAGAAGGCATCACCCGATACGATCCCCCAACCCAGCAGCCGTTTGGAAGAGAGGGCCACCAATTGTATAGGCCGAGCTCATAGCTTCTTGGCACATTTTTTTTTTTTTTCCATTGCAGAATCCAGGGCAATTAAGGTTTAAAACCACTGAGGGTGGGTGAAGAAAAAAGTGTGAAGTTTAACGTGAGATGCATGAAGGAATGTAAGTGAATATTTTGCCGATAAATATGATCACAAAAATATCTCCTGCATTCCCCAGCGCAAAGCAAAGTATTTATGGTTCAGATTCCGCTCAGAGCCAACAGCGGGGGTGGAAGATAGTTTTGTTCTGAACCGCCTGGCCTAGCCCTAGTCTCAGACACCTGTTTATACTCCATCGCAAAGGTTTTATGGAGTCTGTTCTCCCCGGTCTAGGGGCCCTGCCGTGGATCTATTTGTATACACATATCATAGGTTTTGGAAATAACTTCAGCCCATAAATGCCATTATTTCCAACAGAGTTGGTGTAAACCATATTTACTACTCAAACGCTCAGCTCGAAATCGAGCTGCAAGGAAACAGTAGCAGCAGCAGTAACAACAACAGCAAAGAAATCAGTGAGAGCTGCAAACCACGACCACAAATCAGACAAATTCGCAAAGAGGCCTTGAGGTGGGGGGCACAGAGCAGAGGCAAGATGGCAGGCTGGGCAGCGCTCCATGTGCGCCGAAGAAAAGGGAGTTAAACTCAAAGCAACTCTCCTTTCTAAATTAAATACAGACTACATGTGGGGCGCATACAGGGATGCAAAGGAGAGGGGGCAGGTACAGAGGGCGGGAACACAGTCAGAAGCACTAGTTTTTCTCACTACCATAAAAATCTCAACAGTCTGTGTGATCATAGACGGCAGATGCCGAGTCTGTACAGGGAGCCCTGGGGCTGCTCTTGACACAGTTACCTGATTTCCAGCAACGCCCAAAAAAAAGGAAACATCTTGGGCAGCACCCCTTCAAGTCAAGACTCTCCCTTCCCTTGGAGGTGTGAATGGTCTTGCTTACTAATCCAACCAAGAACGAGAAAGCCAGTAAGCTATTACTTGTGCGTACTGAGTCACTTCAGTCGTGTCCGACCCTATGGACCGTAGCCCGCCAGGCTACTCTGTCCTTGGGATTCTCCAGGCAAGAATACTGGAATGCGTTGCCATGCTCTCCTCCAGGGGATTTTCAAGACCCTGGGATTGAATCCGAGTCTTTTACGTCTCCTGCATTGGCAGGCTGCTTCTTCGGATGGATAAATGACAAGGTCCTACTGTAGAACACAGGGAACTATATTCAATATCCTGCGATAAACTTGAATAGAAAAGAATATGAAAAAGAATGTGTGTGTGTGTGTATATATATATATATATATATATATATATATATAACTGAATCACTTTGCTGCCGCACAGCAGAAATTAACACAACACTGTAAATCAACGGAGCTTCAATTTAAAAAAAAAAAAAAGAGCAATCATACCAGAGCCACACCCACAACCTATGTGGGAACTTTGATTCATTCCTTTTTTTTTTTTGGACTAAGCACCTAGAAATATCAATAACCTCAGATATGCAGATGACACCACCCTTATGGCAGAAAGTGAAGAGGAACTAAAAAGCCTCTTGATGAAAGTAAAAGAGGAGAGTGAAAAAGTTGGCTTAAAGCTCAACATTCAGAAAACGAAGATCATGGCATCCGGTCCCATCACTCCACGACGGGGAAACAGTGGAAACAGTGTCAGACTTTATTTTGGGGGGCTCCAAAATCACTGCAAATGCTGATTGCAGCAATGAAATTAAAAGACGCTGACTCCTTGGAAGGAAAGTTATGACCAACCTAGACAGTATATTCAAAAGCAGAGACATTACTTTGCTGACTAAGGTCCGTCTAGTCAAGGCTATGGTTTTTCCTGTGGTCATGTATGGATGTGAGAGTTGGACTGTGAAGAAGGCTGAGCACCGAAGAATTGATGCTTTTGAAGTGTGGTGTTGGAGAAGACTCTTGAGAGTCCCTTGGACTGCAAGGAGATCCAACCAGTCCATTCTGAAGGAGATCAGCCCTGGGATTTCTTTGAAAGGAATGATGCTAAAGCTGAAACTCCAATACTTTGGGCACCTCATGCGAAGAGTTGACTCACTGGAAAAGACTTTGATGCTGGGAGGGATTGGGGGCAGGAGGAGAAGGGGATGACAGAGGATGAGATGGCTGGATGGCATCACTGACTCGATGGATGTGAGTCTGAGTGAACTCCGGGAGATGGTGATGGACAGGGAGGCCTGGTGTGCTGCAATTCATGGGGTCGCAAAGAGTCGGATACGACTGAGCAACTGAACTGATGTGTTTGACTCTGGAAAAGATAGAATTATAGGTAAGACAGTATCAGCTAATCAGGAAATAGGGGAATAAGAAATATAAAATCAGAAATGATGATTATGTAAGAAAATGACAATAGTTTTTTTTTTTTAAATCTTTAAAAAGCAGTATGATTGATAACCAAGGGAGAGAGTAATCAGAGCTTTTGGTGCTGACCACCAAGTGAAGCAGAGAAGGCTTCACTTCTCCGCAATGGCACCCCACTCCAGTACTCTTGCCTGGAAAATCCCATGGACGGAGGAGCCTGGTAGGCTGCAGTCCATGGGGACACAAAGAGTCGGACACGACTGAGCGACTTCACTTTGACTTTTCACTTTGACTTTTCACTTTCATGCATTGGAGAAGGAAATGGAAATCCACTCCAGTGTTCTTGCCTTGAGAATCCCAGGGATGGGGGAGCCTGGTGGGCTGCTGTCTATGGGGTTGCACAGAGTCGGACACAACTGAAGCAACTTAGCAGCAGCAGCACCAAGTGAAGACTGAGCATTATAGGCCGGGGTGATCCAGGAAGGCTTCCAGGAAGAAGTGGACTTTGAAGGCAGACAGGACTGAGCTGGGCAGAACAGAGAAAGAAGCAGAATGGATGCAGGACAATTGTGTGGGGTAAAGAGCAGAAGGTGGGAATGAACACGGCATGTTTGGGGGCATAAACAAGGGTTCTGACTACCATGCAGATTTGTACAGAAGAGTAGAGGCAGGGAATGTTGGAAAGGCTGGCCATTTCTACTGAGTGGTAACCAAGTTAATGCTAGCGATTTGGACAGAAAATGACCTGTAGTGGACACAGGCAGCTTTCAACAGGAGGAAAACCAAATGGATACATGCTACATAAATTAGCATCTGGGCAGAGTGAGGAGATGCAGAGGAAGTGGACGGCACAGCCCTGGTGTGCGTCACCGGCCAGCCCACGTCTCCTGGGGTCGTTTACCCCCCCCCCCCCCTAGAAAGCCCTGGAACAGCGCAGTGTACCTGCAAACAGTACTGATGCCTCTCAGGCAAAAAGTTCGTGTTTGGAGGAAAAAGGAAGGAGAAGCAGTGCGGGAGAGAGACAGAGATATGGTTTTTCCAGACCAGGAGAAGGTACTTGAACTCTGTGGGAAGATCGACTGTTTGGAATAGGGATGGGTTCAGAGTCGCCATAACCCAAAGCAGACAAAGTGCAAAATATGCATTTTTCTCTTTCATTTTACACCATTTTTATGAGACCTCTGTGTCGATGCAGCTAGCGAGAGCCCTTGGCTCGCGCCCTGCAGAGTTGGCAGATTTATTACTGAATTTGAAAAAAAATGAAAGCAGTTCAGCTGTCTGGCCAGGTAGAAAGGATTATCTCTACTTGAAAGAAACCAGACTTAAAAAAAAAAAAAAAAAAAAAGACTTGCACTGACAGAGAGAAAAACTCTGCCCAAAGCAGTGTGCCCTGCTGCAGACCAAATGACTGCTAATTCTTAAAATGGGTCTTAATCCCATCTCCAGCTGGGCTCCAGGAACCAAACTGTCTCTTTCTCTCTCTGAGCACTGGTCCAGCTCTCCTGGTGGCAAATCTTCTCAAGACATGTCCCACCATCTCAAAATTGCCACCCTGAGGCAGACTGGTGATTCTGGCACCAGAAGATAGCCCTGGACCTGGAAAGCAGCATTCAGCTGGGAACCCTGCAAGACCTGGGTCTCCAGCAGCCAGCTGCCATTGGATCACCAGGCTCCCAGAGAAGCATCCTGTGCAGAACACTCGGACCTGGGCATTTCCCACCCAGGGCCCAACCCAGAGTCAAATACTTAATCCCATTTTCACAAATAGCAAGGCCATAGGAAAATCAGAGCTACCAAGGGAACATTTCTTGCAAAGATGGGCACAATAAAGGACAGAAATGATATGGACCTAACAGAAGCAGAAGATATTAAGAAGAGGTAGCAACAATACACAGAACCGTACAAAAAAGATCTTCATGATGGAGATAACCACAATGGTATGATCACTCACCTAGAGCCAGATATCCTGGAATGTGAAGTCAAGTGGGCCTTAGGAAGCATCACTATGAATAAAGCTAATGGAGGTGATGGAATTCCAGTTGAGCTATTTCAAATCCTAAAAGGTGATGCTGTGAAAGTGCTACACTCGATATGCCAGCAAATTTGGAAAATTCAGCAGTTGCCACAGGACTGGAAAAGGTCAGTTTTCATTCCAATCCCAAAGAAAGACAATGCCAAAGAATGCTCAAACTACTGCACAATTGCACTCATCTCACATGCTAGGAAAGTAATGCCCAAAATTCTCCAAGCCAGGCTTCAACAGTACATGAACGGTGAACTTCCAGATGTTCAAGCTGGATTTAGAAAAGGCAGAGGAATCAGAGATCAAATTGCCAACATCTGTTGGAGCATCAAAAAGAGAGTTCCAGAAAAACATCTACTTCTGCTTGACTACGCCAAAGCCTCTGACTGTGTGGATCACAAAAAAAATGGAAAATTCTGAAAGAGATGGGAATACCAGACCACATGACCTGCTTCCTGAGAAATCTGTATGCAGGTCAAGAAGCAACAGTTAGAATTGGACATGGAACAACAGACTGGTTCCAAATAGGAAAAGGAGTACGCCAAGGCTGCATACTGTCACCCTGCTTATTTAACTTATATGTAGAGTACATCATGAGAATGCTGGGCTGGAGGAAGCACAAGCTGGAATCAAGATTGCCGGGAGAAATATCAATAACCTCAGATATGCAGATGACACCACCCTTATGGCAGAAAGTGAAGAGGAGCTAAAGAGCCTCTTGATGAAAGTGAAAGAGGAGAGTGAAAAATTTGGCTTAAAACTCAACATTCAAAAAACTAAGATCATGGCATCTGATCCCATCATTTCATGGCCAATAGATGGGGAAACAATGGAAACAGTGCCAGACTATTTTGGGGGGTTCCAAAATCACTGCAAATGGAGCCATGAAATTAAAAGATGCTTGCTCCTTGGAAGAAAAGCTATGAGCAACCTGGACAGCATATTAAAAACCAGAGACATTACTTTGCCAACAAAGTTCTGTCTAGTCAAAGCTATGGTTTTTCCAGTAGTCATGTATGGATGTGAGAGTTGGAGTATAAAGAAAGCTGAGTGCTGAAGAATTGATGCTTTTGAACTGTGGCGTTAGAGAAGACTCTTGAGAGTCCCTTAGACTGCAAGGAGATCCAACCAGTCAATCCTAAAGGAAGTCAGTCCTGAATATTCTTTGGAGAACTGATGCTGAGCTGAAACTCCAAAACTTTGGCCACCTGATGTGAAGAACTAGCTCATTGGAAAAGACCCTGATGCTGGGAAAGATTGAAGGCATGAGGAGAAGGGGATGACAGAGGATGAGATGGTTGGATGGCATCACCAACTCAATGGACATGAGTGTAGGTAAGCTCCAGGAGTCGGTGATGGTCAGGGAAGCCCAGCATGCTACAGTCCATGAGGTTGCAAAGAGCTGGGCATGACTGAGCAACTGAACTGACTAAAGGGTACTGAAAACAGGTCACTGGGATTTACAAAACGCCCACACCATCTCATTTGACTGATTTTCCATTCTAACAGATTGTACTCTATTTTAACGGATTTCATTCTTATATGTGCCAGGCGCAGTGTATATGAAGATGGAGCCCCTACCCCCGGATGATCCTCACACACCAATGGCCTGTCTCCCCTAAGCCCCACTCAGATAGGTATTCGTATTCATCTTCTGCCCACTGGAAGGTTGAGGAAATAGGAACTCAAGGGAATTAAGTAGGAGCCACAGCCACAGAGCCAGCAAAGGAAAAGTTCATACCTGGGAACCGTTCATTCGAAACCACCGCCTACAGGCTCCATAGCCCCTTTGGCGGGGGGTGGGGACAGGGAGCGGGGGGTAGGGTCTCTAGGGGCCTCTGCTTCCTGTCTGTGTCTCCCATAAATGGTCATTCCAATCAGTTATTTTCTCCAGCAAGTTGTACTGCCTCTAGCTTTTATCAAAGGCCACAGTCATCCAGAAGGGAAAATCTTCAACACCCAGCTCCCCAGTACCTGGGCCTTCGGTCTTATTCCCAGCTCCTGGCCTTGAAGAACTGGCTAGCTCTTCCTGCTGTTGTTGGGTTGGTCGCTCAGGCATGTCCAGCTCTTTGTGACCCCATGGACTGTAGCCCGCCAGGCTCTTCTGTCCATGGGATTCTCCCAGCAAGAATACTGAAGTGGGTTGCCATGCCCTTCTCCAGGGGATCTTCCCAATCCAGGTCTCCCACATTGCAAGAGGATTCTTTACTGTCTGAGCCACCAGGGAAGCCCAAGAATACTGGAGCGGGTAGCCTATCCCTTCTCCAGGGGATCTTCCCAACCCCCAGGAATCAAACAGGGGTCTCCTGCATTGTAGGTGGATTGTTTATCAGCTGAGCTACCAGGGAAGCCCAGGCTCTTCCTACCTCTACCTAAACTTTCTAACCTCCAACCCTCGCCTGCCATCTAGAAACTGCCGGAAGTCTGGGGCTGGAATTTCTTGGCCATGCCCACTGGGAATGCAGGAAGCGAGCCCTCCGCTGGACCCCCAGCAGCCAGCCCCCAGCCTCACCTCTTCTGCAGGGTCCTGTTCCCAGGCCTGCCCTCATGGCCCAGGCTTTCCCCTCCCTACCACACCCTCTCTGCTCACTCCAGCCCCCCAAAGAAGTACAGGTTGGTATTTGCAAAGTGCTCTGAGGGGGAAAAGAGCCAAGTGCTTCCCCTCCACTGAAAGGAAACAATTTTAATTGAAAAATGAAATCACAGATTACATGCAAATCTTTGTTGGCAAATTTCAATTACCACCAAATTAAATGCATAGCTAAGCTAAGCATCTTCAGGACACTCCATTTAATGTTTTCCCAGGGCGTGTCCATATAGCAGTGAGAGGTGGCCTGTAGGTGTCTTTGGGCAAAAGGAGCTCACAGGAAGAATCCAAGGGGGTTGCACTCTATCTGCCTGGGACCTCCACATACAGACATTAAACAACATTTTATTTTATCTTGTTTGGGAAGCAGTCAAGTAGGGCAGGAAGAGAGAGGAGTTCTGACCAGTTTTACCATTCAGTTTCTTGCCTTTCAGAAAATCAGGCATCAGCAAAGGAAAACGTGGAAAATATTCTAGTAGTGACAATATTAAAAATTAACCCCCCAAATTACCTTATCTTTTCCTCTTAATTTATGAATGAGAACACTGAGGCTCGGAGCGTCCCTTGATCAAGCTGGCACAGGACACAGGTTATGTCAGGCCCAGGACAGGATCTTGTTCCCAGATGGTCTCAGTTCAGTTCAGTTACGTTCAGTCTCTCAGTCGTGTCCAACTCTTTGCGACCCTGTGAAGTGCAGCTAGCCAGGCATCCCTGTCCTTCACCAATTCCTGGAGCTTATTCAAACTCACGTCCATCGAGTCAGTGATGCCATCCAACCATCTCATCCTCTGTCATCCCCTTCTTCTCCCACCTTCAATCTTTCTCAGCATCAGGATCTTTTCCAATGAGTCAGTCCTTCATATGAGGTGGTCAAAGGATTGGCGTTTCAGCTTCAGCATCAGTCCTTCCAATGAATATTCAGGACAGATTTCCTTTAGGATGGACTGGTTGGATCTCCTTGCAGTCCAAGAGACTCTCAAGAGTCTTCTCCTACAGATGGTTTAGTTGACCTTAAAACGTGGCTCAGTCAGTAAAGCATCTGCCTGCAGTGTGGGAGACCCAAGTTCGATCCCCAGGTCAGGAAGATCTCCTGGAGAAAGGAATGGCACCCCACTCCAATATTCTTGAGTGGAGAATCCCAGGGACAGAGGAGTCTGGCAGGCTACAGTCCATGGGGTCGCAAAAGAGTCGGACAGGACTGAGCGACTAACACTTTCCCTTTGCTTCAAGGAGCAGAGTCCCCTCTGCTGGGCCCTGAGGATGAGGGGCCCGCTGCTGTGTATCATTTTCTGCTCATCATCTGCTTCCTATTGGCGGCTGTGTCAGGGGCTTCACCTGCTGCCACATTCCATCCTGTACACCCAATGCGCATGTGCCAGGCACCCACCGAATGCAGAAAGCCCCCAGAGAATTGCATCCTGTGTCCCTGTGAGAGAGGGGGCTGCCATCGCGCTGCGTGAGAGGCTGTAAAACACTCTCTCCAAGCGCATGAAGGAAAGAACGGCCATCTTTAATCTGCGACTCAACTGGCTTGAGAAACTCCCTGAAGGTATATTCGTGGAAGGAATCCATGTTTGAAAGTGAACACTCATATCACAGTAGTTTTGCTCAGAGAAAGTAGGGATATCCATGGGACATTTACCCTGAGTTAGGAGGAGATGCTTCTAGGTGTCTTTTGTCCAAGCATGAAATTTCTTATCACGAGATTATTGACATGTTGGCCAATATCCAAATGGCTAGAAGATGCGAAGGATGATTCAATTAAGTTACAGTTGCGTCCAGCACAGGAACGTGCTCAGTCCTGGTGCACCCCTGCTCTTATCTGGGGTCAGACCCCAGGGCCTTCTGCACACCTGGGGTGGGGGCTGGGTACAGAGTCCCTGATGTTCGGCGCTGTTCCTAGGCTGGGGACAATTCTGTGAGTCAGAACAGCCACCCTATCCAGGGCCACCAATCTGAGGCTGATGAGAAAAGCCAGGGAGTGTGTGAAAGGTCTGGGCTTGCAGGGGGAGACAGTCCCCCCTCCACCGGGCCTGGGGCCCCAGCGAGGGCGGCTCTCTCTCCGACTCCGCCTCCGCAGAGCATGTGGGTTCTGGCCTTATCTGCCAGATGGCTCCCGGAGGGGGATGATTTATTAGGTGCAGAAAGCTCGCTGATAAATTTTACTGCGAGTCCCCGGCAGAAGACTGGGGGTAGCAACAGCCCAGCGCAGGCAGCTCTAATGGAAAGTGCCGTCACCAAAGAGCAAAGCATTATTTATGACTGTCTGTAATGCCGTTTGGGGGAAATTCATCATCGCCTCCCCGCTCCGTGCACACGGGGACAGCGGCGCTGGGGGGAGGGGACACCCAGGACAGGTGGGGAGCTTTTCTGGGAACCTGCCAGTGGAAAGCAAGGCCATGCTCCCCCTGGGTGACCTGGCCCCCCTTGCCAAGCACTGACCTACAAGTTGCCTCCCACCAGCCCTCCCTTACCCTTAGCCCCAAACCTCATTCCCCTCCCCCCACTGAAAGGAGAGAAGAGAGAAAAAGAATGGCATTTTCTCGTTCTCTGTGTGGCCTGCAAATACTTACCTGTCTGCATGGTTCAGGGCCGTCCCTTTCAAAAGCAGAGGTTTAAACCAATTGACCAATCTCATCCCCATCGAGCTCGGAGCAAAAAAAAAAAAAAAGGAATGTTCTCCCATTTTGCAAAACTGCTCAAGAAGTCACGCCTAGGCAAGACAGTGAGGTCACTTAGCTAAGGTCACTCAGCAGTCTGGGCCAAGGAGCTCAGAGGCTGGAGTCTCGGGCAACCCTGACGCACTTGCCTTAAGACACACACGGCGTAGCCCTGTGGTCTCTCCACCCATGGGTCCTGGGCACTCAGCTGGATGGAGGCATTTGGCGGCTGTCGAGTCCTAGCCCAGCCCCTCCCACCATGTCAACTAGTGAGCCCCCCAGCCCTGTGCTTCTTTTCAGCACATATATAATACAGTTTGTTGCTGTTGCGGTTCAGTCACTAAGTCATGTCTAACTCTTTGTGACCCGATGGACTATAGCCCGCCAGGCTCCTCTGTTCATGGGATTCTCCAGTCAAGAATACTGGAGTGGGTTACCATTTCTGTCACCAGGGGATCTTCCCAACCCAGGGATAGAACCTGCGCCTCCTGCCTTTGGCCAGTGGATTCTTTACTGCTGAGCCACCAGGGAAGCATAGCGTATAGTACTCATGGATTACTAGCTGCCTTATATTTGAATTATTTATGTCTAAGTCTGTCTCTGTGATCAAATTAAATGCTCCTTGAGGGCAGGGCCCTGTATCCTATTCATTTTTATATTCATCTCAGCAGTACGCAGAGCCCCTGGCACATGGTAAGCCTTGATAAATGCTTGATAATAAAATGACCCTGGCAGACTTCAGATCTCCTGAGATCTCATGTTCTTATGCGTCTGTCATCAGGCTGGTATTCATAGCCTTTCAAAGCAGCTCATCCCCACCCTCGCATCCATCAGCATGGCATCATGGAAAGAGCACTGGATTAGGAGTCAGGAGGGACAGGTTCTGGCGGGCAGCGATCCCAAACATTCTTTGAGTACATAACTCGGGCCAAGTCAGATTTCACCATTAGTGCAGCGATTAAATGGGAGCAGCTCAGCTTACTTCTGCACGCCCTGGCGTGCTGGAGGAAGAAAAGGAATAACAGAGTCTAACACACAGGTCGTCTATGTGAATGCGAGAATGAAGGGGAGTAGGAGATCCGAGCTCCAGGAAGGGAGGGAACCACCTGTCTCAGGCAGCTCTCTATGCCAAGAACCGTGCTCAGGTGCTTTGCTGTCGTTGTTTCCTGTATTTATTTACTTGGCTGCATCGGGTCTTCGTTGTGGCACTCATGATCTCCATTGTGCCATGCAGGATCTTGCAGTGCAGCGCCTGGACTCTCCAGTGGTGCACCGTGTGGGCTTAGTTGCTCCTGTCCATGAGGGATCAAACCAGGGATCGACCAGGGATCAAACCCATGTCCTCTGCATTGCAAGGCAGATTCTCAACCACTGGGCCACCAGGGAAGTCCCGTATGCTCGGGTGCTTTGGATGTATTATTTCCATACCTTCACACAAGCTCTGTGGGGTCAGTTTGATTCTGACATTCATGAGAATAAATTTGAAAACGTGGTGTCAAGCCCTTCACTACTTGACTGGTTGTCCCTGAGTGGAGTCATTTTCTCTCTCAGGGTCCTTGATCTCATTTAGGAAATAAAAGAGTTGGACTAGAAGTAAGGTCCCATCAGCTTCAAATTCCTGTGAATTATAAAGGCACACTGTCATCCAAGCAGTCAAGGTGGTTCTAAGCCCATTGGAAGGGCAAGATGTAAATGGGTGATCAGTATTTCCAGGAACAAGAAATTATGCACAAAGAGGGCTACTTAGTTTTTACTTGAAGACTTGGGGTTTAAATTCACTCCAACAGGAAACATGGAGGGTGAGAGATGGTCTTGGGAAGAGAAAGGAGTCTGGCAACTTCAGGCCCAGGACGGAGCAGGCCAAAGAGGTCAGAGGGATAGAAGACTCCAGAGACTGGTCCCCAGCGTAGTCCGCCCTCTGCCCATCCTGGCCTAGTGAAGACAGTCACACACCTGTCTCTTTGTCAACTACACGGCTGACACTTTGTTCAGAATCAGTTAGTGCAAGAAGAGAGCTTTATAGACTTTTGCCCAATAGATTTGTATGGAAACTGAGCACCAGAGGCAACATGGCCTCCTCACAGTAACAAAGCCACCTGGAAAGCAAATCTCTTGGCCACTGATTCATACTCCAGACGATGGCTCCATATACTGGGCACTGGGTGTGTCCTCTCCATATGCCCCTTTCAGAATGCCCCCTACAGGGGCAGTACCCACTGGTGGCCCTTCTATTTTTTAAAATAACCGTGGTAAAGAAAACCTTTTAACTTTTCATAAATATGAATTTGGAGCATAAGAACAATCCTAATTCAGTTAAACAAACTTTATTCATACTAAGGGAGCCAGGTCAAAGACCCACTACTAAACTCGATGACTTCTGATCAGAAAAGGAAGAAAACCAGTGTTCCTCAGACACTATTAGCATGTTTAGTGAGAAGGACCCTCCTCAGCTCCGACCTGAGGTTTGCGCTTAATCATGGCTCTTGGTTTCGGTATCTGACGGAATAGGATATTTCTTGGAAATTGTAGGTGGACTCTTGGAAATAAAAATAAAAGACTTGGAGTTAGACAGCCTTAGGTTCAAGACTCACATTCATATCCTGCATTACTCAAGGCAAGTTATTTAAAATATCTGAGCCTCGTATTCACTTGGGGGGACAATAATAACCTCTTCATAGGATTGTTTTAAGGACTACATTCAACAATGTGTATATTGTCTTAGTAAAGTGTCCAGTACAGAATAGATGGACAGTATATGTTTACAATTTTGATGCTAATGTTCAGAAAGTCATGTAGAATCTAACATTGACCCCTTAACCAGAAATTTCAAGATGATCTGTCTTACTGGTCAACAAAACTACTTCCTTCTCTTCCAACTTCTCTTAAAACTAGGTTCAAATGATAATATGAATGCAATTCAGACATATCTTGCAAATTGATCTCCATAAAGTATGACCCATGCTCATCCAAATGACCGATCCCTTTGGAAATTGAGACTTCATTTTCATTTTCCAAATGAATGCTGTTTTTCAGTACCTGGAATGTCATGGTATTTAAGGTAGCTCAGCCATAGAAGATAAATATGATATTTATTTGCCAATCATCTAATGACATAGAAAGGGGGAAAAATTCCTATCATTCAAGTCTCAAGCTCCCCAACTTTGTGGGCTGGTCTCAGGTGTACTGCAGGAGAGTTACTTAAGGTGTTTGGGAGACATGCTGATTTCCAGACTCAGAGACCAGAAATTCCAATATAATCTGAAATGAGACCCAGGAATCCGCATTATAAATGAGTGATTCAGATGTACAAGGTTGAGAACCATTGATCTCAGTCAAGGGTTATTTTTCTATGTATATTGTATTATACTTTCTCACCTATTCTCTGTCTCTTTGAATGTAATATTTACACCATTAAATCACAGGGAGATTGGGAGGACAGAGGATATTTTTGTCTTGATCCCATAGCTCCATCAGCAACTCCCATTTATATTTTGGGATTCTCACTACATTAGATGTTATAAAAATTTCTCCCTGCTTTCAGACAGTCTTGGATTCCATAAAAATGCACTTAGTATTTAAGATAGCAGTAAAGCTTTAATACTTTAAAACAGAAAAAGGCAAATCAGATTCATCTGGTGCAGCACAAACAGCTGATCAGCAGGGGCTGCCTGGAACACCAGGGCACTCTTAAGAGAAGTCTTGCTCAGGGAGAAGGCATGCCAGGTTTGATTAGTGATGTCTGGCATGGGTACAGTCATTGGTAGGTCAGAAACAGCTACTTCCTTCCAGCTCTACTTCAAAGTATATTAACACCAGAGGAGAAACAGTATTCAAAATCGATTAAAGGGAGATGTTTACATTTAAAGTTTCCATTCATACTTCAGTTGAGAGCTTGTTTATTCTTGGTTATTTTGGGTTTTTTTTTTTTTTCCCTATCCAACTTAAAGGTGCATTCAGGAATCTGTGTGCTTCTGATCCAGATAAAGTCAGAAACAATCTGAATTAAGAACAGAAAATTCTGGGCTTCCTTGGTGGTCCAGTGGTTAAGAGTCCTCCTTGCAATGCTGGAGACCCAGGTTTGATCCCTGGGTTGGGAAGATTCCTAGAGAAGGGAATGGCTACCCGCTCCAGTATTCTTGCCTAGAGAATTCCATGGGCAGAGGAGCCTGGTGGGCTCTAGTCCATGGGGTCGAAGAGAGTTGAACATGACTGAGCAACTAATACACAGTTTGAATGCAGGGGACACAGTTTTGATCCCTGATCCAGGAAGACCCCACATGCCACAGAGCAACTAAGCCTGTGCACCATGACTACGGAAGCCCGTGTGCTAGAGCCCACGCTCTGCAACGAGAGAAGCCAATGAGAATCCTGCACAGCTCAGCTAGAGGGTAGCCCCCTCGCCATGATTAGAGAAAGCTCTTGGGCAGCCACACAGACCCAGTGCAGCCACAAATAACAATATAAGCAAAATAAAAGCTAAAAAGAAAAAATTCTGAGGCACTAGTTCAGTCACTCCGGAGAAGACAATGATGGCACCCCACTCCAGTACTCTTGCCTGGACAATCCCATGGATGAAGGAGCCTGGTAGGCTGCAGTCCATGGGGTCGCTAAGAGTTGGACACGACTGAGCGACTTCACTTTGACTTTTCACTTTCATGCACTGGAGAAGGAAATGGTAACCCACTCCAGTATTCTTGCCTAGAGAATCCGAGGGATGGGGGAGCCTGGTGGGCTGCCGTGTATGGGGTCGCACAGAGTCAGACACGACTGCAGCAACTTAGCAGCAGCAGCAACAGTTCAGTCACTCAGTTGTGTCTGACTCTTTGTAACTCCATGGACTGCAGCATGCCAGGCTTCCCTGTCCATCACCAACTCCCAGAGTTTGCTCAAACTCACATCCATCAGGTCGGTGATGCCATCCAACCATCTCCTTCTCTGTCGTCCCCTTCTCTTCCCGCCCTCAATCTTTCCCAGCATCAGGGTCTTTTCCAGTGAGTCAGTTCTTTGCATCAGGTGGCCAAAGTATTGGAGTTTCAGCTTCAGCATCAGTCTTTCCAATGAATATTCAGGACTGATTATCTTTAGGATTGACTGGTTTGATCTCCTTGCAGTCCAAGGGACTCTCAAGAGTCTTTTCCAACACCACAGTTCAAAAGCAACAATTCTTTGGTGCTCAGCTTTCTTTATGGTGCAACTTTCATATCCATACATGACTACTGGCGAAAACCATAGCTTTGACTAAACGGATCTTTGTCAGTACTGTCTCTGCTTTTTAATATGCTGTCTAGGTTGGTCATAGCTTTTCTTCCAAGGAGCAAGTGTCTTTTAATTTCACAGCCGCAGTCACCATCTGTGGTAATTTTAGAGCCCAAGGAAATAAAGTCTGCCACTGTTTCCATTGTTCCCCCATCTATTCGCCATGAAGCAATGGAACCAGATGCCCTGCTCTTCTTTGTTTGAATGTTGAGTTTTAAGCCATCTTTTTCACGCTCCTCTTTGACTTTCATCAAGAGACTCTTTAGTTCTTTGCTTTCTGCCATAAGGGTGGTGTCATCTGGGTATCTGAGGTTATTGATATTTCTTCCTGCAATCCTGATTCCAACCTGTGCTTCATCCAGTCCAGCATTTTTGCATGATGTATTCTGCATGGACCCCATGGAAACATACCTGCCAATGAATACTTCCCTTCTCGCACCCTAGAATGGGGACACTGGCTTTGTAGCTTCTCCCTCTGTGTGTGTGTCCCCTAGGGCAGACTACAAAGTGAACGTAAGAATCTCTTTCAGCTTTCTGTGTCCCATCACCCTGCCTCCCCTATTCCTTCTGCCCTAAATGCCCTTCCCCACCCTCTACCGGGTTCTTACTGTAAACTGGCCAATCACTTAAGGTCCACAACAAGACCTACTACTTCCCAACAAAAGACTTGATGCTCGCAGTTGAAATTATTTTTCCACAATATTTGGTGACTTTACAAAAGCACTCTGACCACCTGCTTGTTATCCTCATTAATCGTGCATCTGTCTTCCCTCGCCACCCACCCCAAACTGTGAGCCTCTGGGGACAGACAGAATTCTGTTCACTGGAGACCCTCATAACACCCAGCATAGTGAGCTGCCCATCTAAGTATTACTGAACTAAATGGAAGAGGCAGCTAGGCTTTGTTTTGTTTTAATAAGGTATGGGGTGAATCATGCCAGGGAAAGCCTTCTTTATGTTCATGCTCTTCCTGATGCGTTTGTGGGCAGGGAAGCTTGTATGAGAAAATGCCCTGCCCATTTCTCCTCTAAGACTTGCTCCTGTTTCTTCAGATGATGCAGAAGGGGCGCTGGCGTTGGGCAGCCCCTCAGTGAGGTTCTGTTGAGAGCCAGGGCCAGCAGCAGCTAATGGATTCTCAGGAGATGGCGCCAGCCTGGAAGTGCGATCCACAGAGCGACCTGGGGACCATGCATCCAGCCCTCAGCAGCCCTTCTGCACCCTGAGGACTCTGGACATCTGGGCCTCTGTGCACAGTGACATTTACTGCCATCAGTCCCGGCCCAGCTCTCCTCTCCTCTCCCAGGCTACTAGGCCAGTAGACGAAGGAGGATGGTCAGGGCAGGGGAAGGCAGGGGTTTACCAGCAAGTTGGTGCTGAGTCTGATGTGGCCGCAGCCTCCTTAGAGCCTGGCCTTGCTACCCAGCCTTCCCCAGGTTGCTTGTTTCCTCCCGGGCTATGTGCCCAGCACAAATCACCTGGCTTCCTTGACAATGACCCCGGGGCCAACTGGTGGGGTTTCCCACAGCATAGACAAGCCCAGGAGATGGAAGGAATGAAGCTCACACCCATCATTTGGCTCCTTCCCTAAACATCACTTCTTGCAGAATTCTAGAATTGTGATGCTCCTCAGTGACTTCATGATCCTGCACTCCAAGCTCTTCATTTTACAGACCAGGGTACTGAGACGCAGGCGTGCCATGTGACTTGCTCAAGGGCTTCCACCTGGACAGTGGCAGAGCGGGGCGAAGCCCAGGCTGGCTATCCTTCCATCCAGCTGTTTCCTAACACAAGCCTCAAAATACACTAATTACTGATAACTAGCTTTTACCCAACGTAGGTAAGAAAATACATGACTTCAGACAAGGCCTTGATTAAAATGATAAACCTATCCAAATGTTGCCCTCTGTTTTCCCTTTTAATTCTCAAAATCATACTGAACAATTTAGCTTTTGCCAGGAGAGAAAATTAAATGAAAAAATGGAATCGACATTTCTGGTACACCTGTGTCCCCTCCGTTGTGCTAAGCACATCTCTATCAGCCGTCCTACAGAATCCTCAAAATAATCCGGAAAGGAAATGTCAATACCCCTTCATTTACAAATGAGGACGGGAAGTTAAGAAATTAGCCCAACAAGCAAGACTCATCAATCAATGGCAGAACGAGGATTCAAACTCAGATCTCCAGGTCCCCACGCCAGTGTCTTTCCACTGGTCCATGGCATCACTCTCGGGATGTGATGAGCCAAGTCCTGAGCCAAGTCCTCCGAGTGATCCGGTCTTCTCGGCTGGCTGTAACCTGTCCTGGGGCAGCCTTCCTCTGCTCCAGATCCAGGTAGAGGAACACAGTCTCTGTGATCAGTCGAATCCACGGGTGCAGAACCGGTGGATACGGCAAGCCAGCTGTGTTCCGCTGCTTTACCCAAGGGACTTGAGTTTCCACAGATTTGGTATCCACGGGGTCCTGAAACCAATCCCCCATCATTACTGGGACAGCTGAATACAAAAGACAGAGCAGAGGGCTTCCTCCAGGCCACACCCTAGACGGAGGTTGTCCACACAGGGAGGGGAGGTCTGTGCTCAGTGCTGAGCTCTAATGGGGCCCCTCCCTTCCTGACAAGGATGCAATGAGGACAAATGGAGTAATATACCTGAAGTGTTCTGAGAGCTCCTAAGTGCGACATAAATATTACAAAGGAGCCGCTGATGCTGATAACAGTAATAACAATGCTGATGACGGGACTAGGGCCAAGGTCATAATTTAAGGGAATATTTAAAATGAGAAAACCCAACCAAAATCAATCCACTGAACTTTATTTAGAAGAGAAGCTGCTAATAAAAATATTATGGGAATGCGAACTCTTGGGAAATAATGATGATTTTCTCCTACTACAGGGCTCATCAGATCCATTTCCAAAGTACAGCTCAGTTATTTGTGGGCTCTTTCTCTCTTGGGGCCAAGAGAGTGGACGGGAGGAGAGGAGAAGGAGGAAGAGGGGAGGAAGGGGACAGAAAGGCAGGGAGAGGGGAGAAGGAGGGGGAAGAAGGGAACAGGAGGAAGAGGAGAAAAGGAAGAAGCCATCAGAGTTGTGCGCTGGAGCCCTGGGTTTGGAGATACAACTGTGCTGTGTTTCTAGACCCACTGCCAGCTCCTTCCCTGTACCGAGGGGCCGGCACTGGTGAAGCATCTGTCTCTGAGCATCTTCCTTCTTCTTCTCTTCCTCCCTCACTCCCACCAGCAGCTGCTGCAGAGCTTGCCTTTAGAGCCACTCATGGAGGAGCAGTCACGGGCTGGTGCCATCTTTCTCAGAGTTGTGTGTGTTGGTCGCTCAGTCACATCCAACTCTTTGCAACCCCAGTGGACCATAGCCCGCCAGGCTCCTCTGTCCATGGGCTTCTCCAGGCAAAAATGTTGGGGTGGGTAGCCAATTCCTTCTCTAGGAGATCTTCCCAAGCTTTCTGCATTGCAGGTGGATTCTTTACTGTCTGAGCCACCAGGGAAGCCCCAGAGTTGGTGAGGCCGCTCTCCAGAGATAAATCCACCCAAGAATGAGAGCCCAATACTGGATGTCTGCAGAGCCCCTGCCGCAGCAGCTCACAGAAGACTTTCCCTGCAGCAGGAGTCTGAGCCCCATTTGCTCCATTACCCTGGATAGGGAAGCGGGGGTGAGGAGATTAAACTAGACCAGAGTAAACACCAGAGCTAGGGAGACATATATTAGGTGAACTCCTTGAACCAGACTTCAAGGAGTGTGGGGCAACGGGGACCTGGCAGAGGCAAGACAGACCCCACCCGAGCAGGGGCTGGCTCCCCAGTATCCCTCCTTCAGGTCAAGGCAATGGCAGAGCAGCCATGGCTGCTTTAGAGTCACTTCAAGGCTGAATGTTCAAAGCCCTTAACCACGAGCATGACAATGGGGAAAAATGCAAACAGCGTTTTGCTCAGACTCCTCAGTTCTGGGTATTTTTGGAAACATCTTCAGAAACGACATGGAGATATGGCCAGCAAGGGCTGAGATTGGACACAAAGGAAGTTCAGCACCATTGTTTTCCTTACAAGATGGGATTTGCCACTGATACAGGCTGGACAGGGAGTCCAAATGGGGTAATGCTGGGCTGTTCATATCAGAGGGTCCATGCCCTTGGGTTTACAGAGCCGGGGGGGGGGGCAGAGTCACCCCGATTGGTCCTGCGGTGCACACGGGGCAGTTTCCAGGGCAGAGGAGGCCAACCCATAAGAGGCAGGCCTGGGGATTCCCCCATCCTGGCTCTGGCGCACCTTGAGTGTTCATTTCCCAGTATTCACAGCAAGGAAGAGAGAGTTTTCAAGACACCTCTCCTTAGTTACCACTCTGATTCAGCTCAAAAATTAGAGAAAAGCTGTCACTATTTTTACCGATTCTCAGAAAGCAAAAATGATCTGGCCACCGACAGTGACAGGCCGCTGCCCGCCCTTCTAGCTCAGTGTCCAAAACACAAGATTCAGCACAGATGGGTTGCTGCCTTTAATTGAAACAGCTAAGAAACATGCATGTACTTCTGTGTTTTCATATTAAAACACAAGTGTATAGTGATGGAACAAACAAAATGGGGATGACTTTTTAAACACTGAAATTCAAACACTTGACATTTGCTCTGAGATGTTTTAGGCCATCACATACCTGCAGCCTCTCATCTACCCTCCTCTGCCTTTGAAGTGAAGTGAAGTCGCTCAGTCGTGTCCGACTCTTTGTGACCCCATGGACTGTAGCCTACCAGGCTCCTCTGTCCATGGGATTTTCCAGGCAATAGTACTGGAGTGGATTGCCATTTCCTTCTCCATGGGATCTTCCCGACCCAGGGATCGAACCCGGGTCTCTTGCATTGTAGACAGACGCTTTACCGTCTGAGCCACCAGGGAAGTCTGCCTTTACCTGAGTGAAAAGGTTTAAGAGGTACCACTCTCACGAGCTGGGTTCCCCACTGTCTGATCTGCTCCCTGGCCAAGGGATTCCAGTTAGTCATCTGCAGACTGAAGTTTTAAAATCTTTTGAGTCTGGACATTGTTTATAGAGATGTGGGTTCTAGAACATTCTCCCCAGGAGTCTTCCAGGATGTTTGAACTGGAATCTCTTGTGTTGAAGGAGAATAAAATCCCTTCTTCCAGGGGGCAGGGGAAGGGATACATTAGGAGTTTGGGATTAACAGATACACACTACTGTATATAAAATAAATTTCCAACAAGAACCTACTGTATAGCACAGGGAATGCTACTCAGTATCTTATAATAACCTACAATGGAAAAGAATCTAAAAAGAGTGTGTATATATATATATATATATATATATATATATATATATTATATATATACTGAATCACTTTGCTGTACACCTGAAACTAACATACCATTGTAAATCAACAATATTTCAATTAAAAAAATATCTTTTTTAAGACTGAAACAAAAGAAGTCCCTCCTTCTGAAAGATTCAGCTGGGCTAACTTGTAGTGTTTGCCTTGCCCTACAGGCTTCCTCCCCCTAACCGTGCCCAAGGATCAGAAGCTCCACTTCTCTTCCCTCTTTTCTGTCCCCTTCATCTAAATAATGCTTCTCACTCCCACGCTCATCCTCTCCCAACAAATATTAGGATTTGTGTGCAAAAGAAAATGAGGTCCTCCCCTCTCCAGCTCCATCATGGCAGAAACCAAACTCCTTCCAGAGACATATACATGCCAACCCTACCATCTGCCCATCCCACCAAAAGGGATCTTGCTGCTGCTTCTACGCGCCACAACCCTTATTGGTAAATCCAATGTGTCTAGGTGCATCCATGGAGCAGGAGAGATAGGGAATCACTGCTCATACCAGCTTCTAGTTTCACCCAGAAGCAGTAGCTTTGGGACTTGATTTTAAAAAAGAGAGAATTCTCCCATCCCCTAGCCAGGCAGAGTGTATGAGAGCTGTGTTTTGGCAAATGCTTCTACCATTTACAATCATTCTGCACGAAAGTAAACTGAATGATGACCTGTGTGTCCTTAGCACTTGATATCTTTCCAAATGCAGGCTCTGGTCTAAAAACAGATCCGCCAAATCCAAGACCACTTCAGCGCATTTATTCAAGCCAGTACCAGTTTGGGAGTACGGCCCTTGGCTAAATAACCACATCCCCTGGGTTTGCAGATGAGAACGTGACCTGAGTTCCCTCTTTGGCTGAGGTTCCTGATTCTGATCTCATTCTGAGCTGTCCAGCTCATTTTCAAAGAAAGTGGGGATGTTTGACACAACAGTCTTGGACTCAGAAACATTTTGGAATAAAAGAGAGGGAAACCCTTAATAGAGAGCTCAATAATATCAGAATTCACTGCAGATTACAGAGTGGATAGCTTATGCAAAGGGAATTCAACCTCATTCCCAATGCTCTCAGATTAACACTGCGATGATTTCTTCCTGAGACCTAATATTATACGTGTGAGGTGCTAAAGCTTTCCTGTTGGGTGTCATGTCTTGTCTCTGGGGAGCTTAATTATTTTCAATATGGTTCTTGAAACACAAGCACTGTGGTACTTAACGGCTTTCACAAAGGATGTATCTATACAATGCCATTGTCCACGACACGGAGTGAGAGCACAAGGCAAAAATTTTTGAAGAATTATTGTTCACTCATTTATTCAAAAAAAACTTCACTGAGCTCATATTATCTGCAGACATTTTGGCCAAAGGCCCTCCTTCCTGGCTTTATAGGTCCTGGTGTCAGAGAGCAGAGTGAACCTTGAGAAATTCATGCTTACTCTACACGACTTCAGTAGAATATCCTGGAGAGGAGGGGTCTTTCTCCATTCACTCCTTCACCCTCTTCATTCCCCCCACCCCAAGCTAGACCCTCTGCTTACTCCCACGTAAAGGATGGCAGAATAGGGATGCTAAGAAAAACAAAAGAATTCCTCACTTCTGAGTTCCCAGGAGATGTCCCATCATATAGGTATTTTCAGAATCAACTGGACTTGCCTGGGCTCACCATGCCCACTGACTTGAGAATTCAACGCCCACCTGAAATAAGACCCTATTGTATCTCCAGATTTCATTGCTATTTGTAAGCCACCTTGGACTGAAAACCTAAGTATGAGACCCCTCCCTCCCCAACTGGGTCCCAGTATCCTCCCCTGCAAAATGGAGCTAAGAAAATCACAAGGGAGGCTCTCAACTCATCTCCTACAACAGGAACAGTAGAAGTCATTTAAAATATTTAGCATCTAATCTACAGTCACCCCTGGAGTTCAGATCACTGCAGCCTTGAGATACAGACACTCTCTCTGCAAGGCAGCTTTGTACCATTGCTATCTGGCCCCTTTCTCATTGAAGGATTTTTCACCTCCTCTGGCTTTTCAACCCTCTCCTCCAGATGTATGTGTGTATGAGTGTGTGTCCAGGAGACCAGAAGTTCTGATTTCTAGGTGGCAAATATCTCTGTTTTCAGCTAAAAGGCAAGTCACCCCCACATCCTCCATTATCCTCTGTTAGGACCATCTAGCCCTCAGTTTTCCCCTCTGATAAATGGGTCACACGGCAGGAACGGCTTTCATAATGAGCGCCAGGGCCTTGAGGAATCAAAGAAATGACCGAATGCCAAAAGCGAAGATGTCCCCTGAGGATGGTTAAACAGAGGGGACCAGATTGAGATTCAGAGAGGGGAAGGAAGGAGGCCAAGTCCCCGAGATGTCAGGGCAGTAGGGGACCCACGTCCACCCCATCACCCAGGCTTCCAAGGCTCAGTGCTGGGCTCCGCCCACCTACTTGCCCCGCCCCGACCTGAGAGGAGAAGCCTTGGCCCCGGTGCGGAGGGGAGTGGTCCTCTTGAGCCCAGCCAGGGGCCTCCCTCTACCTGGAATCCCTGCCTCCGGACCCTCCCCCCAGGCCCTCTGACTGGGTAAAGGCTTCCACTCAGCGTGTGTGTAACTCAGAGCCACATGACACTGAAATGCTAAGTGAAGAGCAATTAACTTTTGCTTCTGAAAACCCACTTTAGCTTTCCATAACTCTTTGGGGGCCATTTCAACTAAGCCAAACCTCCCGCACATTCTCCCTCAGCAATAAATTACCTTCCAGGCTTTAATTAGCTGCCGCGGTGCAAAACGGGCTGGGTGCTGACGTGGCGGCTTTCCCCCCGGGTCCCATTCTGTCACACAGACTCCAGGAGATCGCGGCCGCGGGGAGCGGCTGGGCTGCCGCGGCGGGGACGCGGCCGGCAGTGGACGCCTCGCCTCACCTGGCCACAGCGTGCGAGGGGGCGGCCGCAGCCGGGCGGGGGCTGAGCGCTGCGGGACGCGGGATCGGCTCCCAGACTTTTCCTCTCATCATCGGTCTTTCCTTCATCCAAGCTGCCACTAAACACATGTGTACACACACTTCACACACATGCACACACTCACATGTACACATTCATATATGTACATACATACATACATACACACACATACACATATAAATACACACACATACTCATACATGTATACACACACATATACACACATACACACAAACTCATACATATACACACACATACTCATATATACACATACATACACACATAAATACACACATATACTCATACGTGTATACACACACATACACACTCACACACTCATACACATACTCACACATACTCATATATATACATACATTCATACATACAAATACACTCATACATACACACACACAAAAATACACACACACATATACGTATACACACACACATATACACATACATATACACACTCACACATACACACTCACACATACACACTCATATATACACATACACACACATACACACACATACATACACACATATACTCATACGTGTATACACACACATACACACACACTCATACACATACTCACACATACTCATATAAATACATACATTCATACATACACACACATAAATACACACATATACGTATACACACACTCACACATATACACATACATATACACACACATACACACATACACACACATTCATACACACATACACACATATACTCATACATATACACACACACATACACACACAGTCATACATATACACACACTCACACATACACACTCATATATATACATACATTCATACATACACACACTCATACATACACACACATAAATACACATACACACACATATACTTATACATACACACACATACACACTCATACATACACATACATTCACACATACACATACATATACACACATACACACTCATACATATATGTACACACATATTCACACATACATACATACACACACTCATACATTCATCCACTCACACATACACATACATACCCATACACTCATACATATACCTATACACATTCATACATATACACACAAAGTCACGCACACACATATACATTCACACACACTCACACACACACATACACACACTCACACATACACACACTCACACACTTGCTCCCAGGTATCCAATATCTTTATCAGCCTTATCATTTTTGCTTAGGGAGAAATTATTGACAGAGCTTAATATATAATATATTCTCCCTGGAAATTCTGCTATATAATTGTGAGCTAAGCTTGAGTCCAAATGAATAAATCTCTAAGGATGTGATTCTCACATCTGTGGGCTGGAAATGGTATTGGCTGGGTAAGCACGAAGTCAGAAAGCACCCTCTGCATCCCCAACTTTACTCGGAGCTCACGAGTAAGATCTGAGGTCCTGCTTCTGACCAAAGATGTGACCCTCAGCGAGTCCCTTCCTTCTCTGGTCTGGTTACCTTGGAGAGTTGTGATGGGTGGGACCCCTTTGGCAATGCTCTATGAGGATTCTGACAGTGGTCTGTGTGCCTGTGTGTGTGTGCATGTGTGCGTGTGTGTGTGTGTGTGTAGCGAGGTGAGTGGAGAAGACCTCGATGCATGCTTGTTTGCTTACGGCTCCTGCTTTCTTCTAGAATCTACCATCTGGGCCAGAGGTAGCATCTGTGGGAATCTGATTGCCCCCACCCTGGGCAGAGCCAGGGCCCCCGGCTGTACCCACATACCCCATCCCTGGGAGCTGTCCCCCTGCCTAGGAAGGGCCCTGGGAAAGGACTAAAGCCCCTTTCTCTCTCCGTGGAACACAGTTATGCTAACTGTCACTTTTCCCCCAGGGCTCCACCCCCAGCTTCCACCTCCTCTGACAAGCATCACCTTCCCAAGCCCAATTACAAGCTGCCTCCTTCCACCCTTCCTTTCTTGGGGAAAATATTTTTTAGTAAGAAGTCCAATCATGAAGCCAGCAGCCAGGCCCTGCTTGTCGGGGGCGGTGACAAGCGGCCGGCACAGCACGGGCTCTGATGAAGCCTGCAAGCTCAGAGCCCACCCGGGGAATCTCTCCTGATTCGCCCCTCGCCACCCCAATTAACAGGCAGCCTGGCAGGCAGGTTCCCGGCCTGTCACGGTCGCCAGACACGCCACCCCAGCCCTGCCTGCCTGCGCTGCCCCCGAGTCTGCTGTTCCCAGCCTGTCACACAACCCCAGCACCGGGAGGTGAGCAGCTCCCGCAGCCCAGGGAGGGCACAGCCCCAACTCCATCCACCCTGGAGGTGGCCTGGGGCCAGAGGTGACCACATCCACCTTCCTCATCCCTGATCGCCAGGGATACCCGGAAGGGATTTGCAGTGGAGGGCCCTCCCACTTGTCCCTGGAGACACCCGAGTGTTGGGTCATTTGGGAATCGCAGGAAATGGACACAGGGTCCTGCTCAGAATGAAGAATCTGATGGGTCTCTCTGAACTGAATCACCACTGAATTCCCTGGGCTGACCACCTACACACCCACGGCCTCCTCCTTGGCTTTTGTCTCTAAGAAAAGGGCCCTGGGCTGAGATTCTGAAAGTGCCTCCCAGATTCAGTCCTGCCCCAAGCCATCCCGGATAATGAGATGGCAGGCTTCAGCCTTCACACGTAAGCCCCCTGACTGCCTTCTGCTGCTCTGGCCTCCCTCCAGGCACACGCACCAAACACACGGCCAGGCCACCTGCAGACACCCAAGCCCTCCGTAACTGCCCACATCTTCATAACTACTACCTATTCCATGATCTGAGTTAGGAAATCTCGCTCTGGCCACTCTCCCTTCCCTGGGGAACACCCAGCCCCTCTGAGGCTAACCTTTTGTCTTCCTGAACAGCTGAGTGGTGCTGGCTTTGAGACCTCACATGGCTGGAGGAAACCCACCCATCCACGCTCCTCCTAAAGCAAGGGTGCCTTCCACATACATGGTGATGTGAACTCTGCCCCCTGGGGTGGGACAGCCTGGAGGCCCTGACTCCTCCCTGCCCCATCCCTGGGCCAGAAATCGATACTCTTGTGCAGCCACTGTTGACTCGGTACCCGCAGGAAGCATCGCTGCCCTTTATCTTCTCCTTGCATCTGTCCTTTCAGCACCTATGACAAAGTACCAGAGCCTGGGTGGCTCATAAATAAGAGAAGCTGCTCACTGTCTTCAAGGTTGGGAAGTCCAAGGTCAACGTGCTCTCAGATTCAGTGTCCACTGAGGGTTCACTTACTGGTTCGTGGACCACTGTCTTCTCACTCTGTCCTCACATGGCAGGAGGGGTCTTTTTATAAGGGCACTGATCTTAATCATGAGGGTTCTACAGTCATGTCCTAATCACCCCCTAAAGGCCCCACCTCCTAATGCCATCATCTCAGGGGTGAAGCTTTCAACATATGAATTTTGAAGGGACACTAACATTTTGTTTAGAGGCATTGTCCAGAGAGAAACCTGCTCTCCCTGGCTTTGGCCATATCCAGAGAAGGCTGAGCAGGATCACACGTGCCCATCCTGGAAACAAGCACATCACAGAGGATACGATACCTCAAAGTCAGCGTGAGGCAGGGAGGAAAGAAAGTGGACTCCACTGACAAAGTATGGGGTGAGAATACAGGCGTGCTGCAGTCCATGAGGTCGCAAAGAGTCGGACACGACTGAGGGTCTGAACTGAACTGAGGATACAGAATGGTAAATGAGGCTAGGTAGAGACTACCCTGGTGGCCCAGTCGTTAAGACTCCACACTTCCACTGCAAGAGGCACAGGCTCGATCCCTGGTCAGGAAACTAAAATCCCACGTGTCAAACAGCACAGCCAAAATAAATAAATAAACTCCTAAAAAGCAGGGACTGTATCTTATTGGTTTTCCTAGTCCTAGTATTGAGAATGGAGAAGGCAATGGCAACCCACTCCAGTACTCTTGCCTGGAAAATCCCATGGACAGAGGAGCCTGGTGGGCTGCAGTCCATGGGGTCACTAAGAGTCGGATACGACTGAGCAACTTCACTTTCACTTTTCACTTTCATGCATTGGAGAAGGCAATGGCAACCCACTCCAGTGTTCTTGCCTGGAGAATCCCAGGGACGGGGGAGCCTTGTGGGCTACTGTCTATGGGGTCGCACAGAGTCGGACACGACTGAAGTGACTTAGCAGTATTGAGGATCGTGACTAGCGAGGGTGCGCACTTGAAGAACCTTCGCTAAATAAGGGCGGGACAGGAATCAATTTCTATAGTGTCTCTCCCAACATCTAAGCACTGGAAAGACTTAGTACACGTTCATAATGCCCTCTTTAGGCATCAGTTCAACTACTGGCACCCCTATGATGTCTCATAGGAGAGAAGAAAACAGAGACAATGCCACAGAGGGAGAGACCAAGAATAAAGAACGATGTGAACATACTTGGACATATCAAAGATCCTCTCCACCTTGTACCACGGACTCTGGCATTTAAACCACGTGAAGCAACATTCAACCCTGAATATTCATTGGAAGGACTGATGCTGAAGCTGAAGCTCCAATACTTTGGCCACCTGATGTGAAGAGCTGACTTGTTGGAAAAGACTCTGATGCTGGGAAAGACTGAGGGCAGGAGGAGAAGGGGGTGACAGGGGATGAGATAGCTATATCGTATCACCGACTCAATGGACATGAATCTGAGCAAACTCCAGGAGATAGTGAAGGACAGGGGAGCCTGACATGCTGCAGTCCATGGGGTCACAAAGAGTGGGACAGAACTTAGTGGCTGACCACCAACAACAAAGCAGCTCTAGGAAACCATCACGTGTTTCTGAATTTGCAAAATGGTCCTAATAGTGGGTGAGGGAGAAAGGGAGGAAGAAAGCAGGAAAAGAGAAATGAACTCTATCAAACCAGTCGCTAGGCTGCAGAACTCACCAATATATAACCTTTCATTTGAATGTGGCCACCTCCCCTCTTGCAGATGGGAATATAAAGTGATGGAGATAAATGGAAACAAAATGCCAGCTCCTATCCATGGCAAGGAAGAATGTATATCAAATTCATTAATTATGATCCAATTTGTGCTTGCATGGTGAGGGATAATCATTTGCCATCAAAGAGATGCCCTTCCTTTATTAAAGCCATTGAGACTCTCAGGAAGTGCTCAAGGGTTTGAAATTCTATATTTGAATTTCACACATGCTTTTTACTGCTGGGACCAAAACTCAATCAACACTTGGTGTGCTGACACTGACATTCAAGCCACAGGGGTCTTCACTGCTTCAAGACAGACCTACAGCTAGGACTTGGTTAGGAAATTTGCTAATTTGTGCTTCTCTGGATCCATGTGTGAGTGTGTGTGTGAGTGTGTGTGTGTGTGTAACACATGCATAAGCCTATATCTTTCTTTTTTTTTTTAACAGAGCTGAGGTAGAAGTAAAAAGACCCTAGCCAACTTAAAGAAGGGAACAATTAACCTCATCTCTCTTCAGTGTCCAGGGCCCAGCTGCCCAGGAGTGGAAACCATGTCCTAACTTTTATCTCAAAGCCAAACCAACATAAACATGTTGCTAAGAGACGAGGCTTCTCTTTCAACTCCAGACCCAGGCTTGTGGTCCATGCCCAGACACGGGCTGGGTAAGAAGCCAGAGCTCAGAGATTATTATGCTTTTCTTTAGAAAGTCTTCAGCAGGGCTTTGATTCTGATTTGCTTTTTCTATTACTGTCTTTTACCCTTGGATTCAGGCTGAATCAGAGAAAGTCACTGGATTTCCTCACTCGGCACACCAAGCGCTGAATCAAAGCACATTGAATGGTGTTGATGCCATAGGATGGAATGCAGTGACCTGGAACACATGGAATGCAGTTTGGGAAAAAACCCTCCTGCTATCCAAAAAGACCTTTCCTTTCCTGAAGCTTCCCCACTGCCAGCAAAGGGGTTTCCACAATGTATAGCGTGTTGTAGCATAGCTTATTGTTTGTAGCAAATATAGTATAACATACTATAACATATAGCACAGTCTATGGCAAATGAGTCCATAGGCTACTTGACTGAAGGCCAAGAAACATCTATTTCCCTGAAACCCAATTTTCATGTGCAGTCAAAGATAATAATATTGAATCCTCTCACAACCTAAGAGGGTACTAACGTTATTTCCATTTTATCTATGAGGAAATCTGGCCCAGACAGGTGAAGCTCAAAATCTGCAGCTAGGGACTTCTCTCGTGGTCCCGTGGTTAGGACATCACCTTCCAATGTAGGGGCTGCAAGTTCGATCCCTGGTCAGGAAGTTAAGACCCCACATGCCTCATATCCAAAAAACCACCACATAAAACAGAAACTGTATGGTAAGAAACTCAATAAAGACTTTCCAAATGGTTCACATCAAAAAGAAATTGTAATACATTAAAAAATAGTTTAAAAAAAAAAAAAAGATCATGTAGCCAGTAGAGGCAGAGGAGGAATTCAGACTTAGCCCTCTGGGATTGAACTAGACACAGGCAGGCAGAGGCTCCAGCCTCCCTGTGGAAGATTGTACACTGGGCACGTCTTCTCAATCCCCAAGGACCCGGGAGAGCCATATATGCAATACCACCTTCTTGAATTACCGACAGAGGAATTTCCTCCCTGTGATTCCTCTTGCTCTGGGGTCAAGCATCTGCACTGCCCTTGGAGCTCCCTCACAACGAGACAAGGGCAAGTTGAATCGCATTTAACAGAAGGGAGGCTGAGGCGCAGAGAGATCCAAGCCCTGGAATCAGGACTCCGGGCCCCTGGCCCCAGCACAACCCCACCCCACAGCCCAGGGCACTGCCCTTCTCCCCCTCCTCCCGCACCGGGCCAGCCGGCTCTGAGATCTGATTGACAGCCCTCGACTTCTGGGATCCAGGCTTTCAGATAGCGTCCTTGGCACTAGGTGGCTCAGGAGTGGATGGGCAATGCGGGGAGGGAATGAGGCACAAGGCCCTTTCCAAAAATAGAGCTAGGAAAGTCCCAGAGAGTAGGTGGAAAGTCACAGGGAGAGGGAGGCAGCGGCCGTCCGGCACCAGACCGGAGAGAGCACTCTCCCAGCAGCACGTCCAGGGAGGCCCCTTGGGGACCAAAGCACCTCCTCCACCCCCAGTTTAAATCACCAACACGTCTTCCCAAACAGCATCCTGTCTCCCTCCTCCCAGCCTCACAAGTGTGTCCCAAGGACAATGTCTAAAAGGCGTTTTCTGAGCCGACACTGGTCTTTGGCTTGCTTTTTCTCCCTTCCTCCAACTCCCATCGACACTCCTTTCTGAAATCGCTAAATAGGAAAAGTGAGAAGAAGCATTTATGGCCTAATGGATGGGACGTTCTGCCTCCACAAAGTCTCCTCCTGGCAAGCACAGCCCCCGGTCACGACTGTCGTTCACCCACCACCCCAAACGTCTCAACTCCATCTGCTGTGTCCCAGACTCTGGGCTCAATGCTTGTGAGGATACAAAGAAGTATTAATAGAAAACAAAGGCACTGCCCTGAAGAGACATACCGTCTACAAGGAAAGTGTGTTAATACTACCCCTGCAGAGAGACCATTAACAGCCATGCTCTGGTTTCCCCTCTGAGTCCTTTAGCAAATCATGCATACTGCCTCTTTAGGGCTGGGTGACCGGAGCTGACCACGCTTGTGGAGGACAATGACAGCCTGCTTTGAACATCTCTCTTGTGCCAGATTTCAAGCAACAAGTTCAACAGATACTCACCATATCCCTGACTCCATTCTTCAATAAGAAGTCATGTTCTCTCCAAGAGGAATGGAGCAGATGGCATCAAGAGCTCCCCACCATCCCCCAGCCAGTGAGAGCAGGAATGGGATTTCAATCAAACACCCTAGAATGGGATGGACTTACCCCCAAGTAGTAGAGAGGAGAGCGGAATCACAATAATAGCTGAACAAACCCTCAGGGCCAATCTCCACAGTACTTACTGAGCTCATGCAAAACCAAAAATGATGTTTAGAATGATGTTGTGAAGGGGACAACCACTCTGGAGAGCTGTGTGGCAGTGCAGATCAAAACTGTGAATTCAGGACTTCCCTGCTGGTCCAGTGACACATTTGGCCGTCCCAGTGCAGGCGGTTTGATCCCAAGTCGAGGAACTAGATCCCACATGCCCCAACTAAGACCCACCACAGCCAAATAAATAAATATTTTTCAAAACAATTGTAAATGCACAAATTCTGTAGGCCAGAAGTTTCATTTTTATGAATGTACCCAACTATATAAGGATGCTCACAGAAGCACATAATAGAAAAAAGCTGAAATCAATCTAAGCATCCATCAATCAGTAACAGGTTAAATAGACTGGTTTACCCATAAAATGAAATATTAATTCGAGGCATGCATTAAAAAGAATGAGGCAGGACTATGGATACTAACATGAAGGCATCTCCATAAAATGTATTTCATAAGCAATCCTGCTTATGCTTTAAAGCATTTTGTGTATAATGTATGCATACATATAAGCGTATCCATGCTTGAAATGTCTCAAAGACACACGAAATTATTAACAATAGCTACTGGTAAAGAGGGGGTGAGGAAAGGGAGATTTCTGAATTATTTGGTTGGCTTTTGAGGACCCTGTCTTAAAGGTTTTAATAGCACTTCTGCAGGTCACTCAATTACACCTGTTGGAGAGAAGTCCTCCAGAGGAGTACTGAGAACCAGAAACCAAAAGACCTGCCCTCCAGGAGCCAAGGGTCTCAGAATTTGAGGTCCTCCATTGGAGCCCGCAACTGCCTGGGTAAGTCACGCTGACCCCTTACCTGGTCCTTTCTTCAAGAGCTAAGGAACATGAGAAAAAGTCAAAGATGGTGGGCTCTGATATCAGCACCCACAGATCTAATTCTGGCTTCAGGAATTTGTAGGGAGGACTTTGTAGGGAGGATATGCCAGTCTCTCTTTGAGCCCAACTTTCCTCATTCATAAAATGAGGGGATGGGGCTACAAACCCCACCACCACCACATCACTACTGCATAGGCTTGCTGAGATGGTTGTTGGTGCAAAGAATGTCAAAGCATGATTTAAAGACCAGGCTAGAAACTGACAAAAGGAAACTAAGTCATTGACAGGTACCTCCCATGGGCGAGGCTGAGTTATCAGAGGCGGTGGTCCCACCCCAACACTGACCCCACTCTCTCCCCTTCCACGTTGACGGGACAGTGTGATGAAAACCACCCTGTGCTCATGGGCTCTGCAAAGAATATCAGCCACTCCTGCAATTCCAAGCCCAAGGGCTGGGATGGTGCGTCCAAGGAAAATGACCCCAGCGTCAAGGGCCTGCCAGCAATGAGTCTACTGCGTCAGCCTCGAAATCCCCAAGTAAATATCGGTTCATTGGTTTGTTGATTAAAATCACAGATAGCCTTTCTGATGGCTGTCCAGAGACCCAAGGAGATGAAAAAGCAGTGAAACGACCCAGGAAGCCTTCAGCCGTGAGCCTCCCCTGATTTCCTAAACTTACTTCTTCACTCACTGCCTCCCTTTCCTCTCTCTCCGTCTCCAACCACTGCCCCCCGGTCCCCACCACAAGTCAACCCTCCCTCCATCAACAGAAATTCACTCCCTTAAGAGCACCCCTGGGCCAGAGGAAATAATCATTAACTTAATGGGCTGATATAATTACATTAAATCATGAGGATAAGAATATAGACTTTGGAAAAAGAAACTCTGAGTTTGAATTCTAATTCGACCGCTTATTAGCTGAGTAATCTTGGATAACCAAACCTCAGCTCCCCGGTCCATTGGGGTTGGTTATAAAACAATTCACACAGTTCAAAGATGACCAAAGGAAGCTGCTATGCAAACATAACTTACATATGTCAGTAAAAGAAAGTTGAAAGTGAAAGTATTCGTCATTTCAGTCGTGTCCGACTCCTTGCCACACTGTGGACTGTCACCCACCAGGCTCCTCTGTCCATGGAACTATCCAGGCAAGAATATAGGAGTGGGTTGTTATTTCCTTCTCCATGGGATCTTCCAGACCCAGGGGTCAAACCCGGGTGTCCCGCATTGCAGGCAGATTCTTCACCATCTGAGCCACGAGAGAAGCCCAGAAGATAGTAAATACTATTATCTAACTTGGGAGCTGAAGAAATTAACACACACCAACACCAGCACCATCTGCACCAGCCAACGCACACCCAGCGCAGAGCCAGCAGAGCCAAGTTCACAGACAGCAACCTGCCCAGCTGCAGCCCCCGCCCTCTCCCGAATCAGAAAGGCTCATGTAAGTTTAAAGTTCTGCTCATCACCAGCTTGAAATTCTTCATCATTATTGAACACGGAGCCCCCATTTTTTTGCCCTGGATCCTGCAAATTATGCAGCCGGTCTTGACCACCCCTACAAAGACCCACTGACCAAAGCATTCTTGGAATGTGTTGGCCTCTTTCAAACTCTCTCTTCCGAGAGTTATCTCAAGCGGTGTTGGCCTGGAGAGCAGGCATGGAAAGATCTTTCATTTGACCAGAGAGTGGAAGACACTGGTTGGAGTTAACAGGGCTTTGGTGCTGCTCCAGACACTCCCCGGGGGATGTAAGATCAGAGCCCTTTCTAGTTCCGGAGTCAGGTCAACCTGGGAGTTGAACACTTAAGCAACCTGCCCACAAAACAAACCCAGGAGGATGGTCAAGGTTGTCCACATCATTCCACTTTCTTCCTACAAAAAGCATCTCAAGCAACTCCCTATGACCAAAACTTCAAGCACATAGCTTTAGGGTATTAAAAAAAAAAGTTTGAGAGGACTTCCCTGGTGGTTCAGTAGTTAAGAATCCACCTTCCAAAGCAGAAGTGTGGGTTCGATCCCTGGCCCAGGAACTAAGATCCCACATGCCACAGGGCAGCTAAGCCCATATGCCACAACAGGAATAGTCTGTGCACCACAACTACCAAAAAAAAATCTTTAAAACTATTTTAGACATTAAAACAGGCTGAGTCTCCTTCAGTCTCTTGCCCTCCAAAAGAGCCACAGCCATGTGGCCAAGTAAGGTTGATGGAGATAAAGGGCTCTGAGAGCTCACATGTGCGGTGAAGGTCTGTAGGATGGGCCTTGACAGGAGCTGAAACCTCAACTGTCCTTGGGGAGGGAATGAGGAGAAGCTGGTGGTTTAGAAAGAGACACTGTAAGACAGCAAAGGGACAGTTGTGCCTGGTTTGTGAGAAATGCCAAGGAGAGTGGCCCTTGGAGCAGGAGGGCATGCCCAGCGGGGAGGTGCAGGAAATGGGACCAGATTCCTCCGGCAAGGCTAGCTGCAGAGGGTTTGCATTCCAGCCAAAGGACTAGACTTGATCTCCTGGGTCATGAGAAAGCAGATTGCTCCCATGCTTGGTTCTACAAGGAAAGCAGCCAGGAAGAATCAAAAGGCAAGATGGAGCCCCTGGGAAGAAGGCACTGTCCCAGGAAGCATCTTCCTGCCAGATACATGGGCTCTACCTGGAAGCCACCTGAGAGCCATGCACGTCCCAGAAAAAGAAAGCCCCAGTCAGAGAGACCCCCACTCTGCCCACAAGACATCCTCTCCCCACGCTGGACTTGAGCGTCTTCTGCCTTCCTCTGGGATTCCAGCTGTCCTGCTGGAGAGACTCAACCCACTATGGTCGGATTAGTCTACATCCAGCTACAGCACTTTCTACATTCCTCTATCACAGCCCTGGGTACCACAACCTTCAAACCAAAGTGGGGGACATAGCATATCACAAGTACAAATGTACTTAAGGAAAGACGATGAGACGGAACGTGTGAAACCGGCTTTCTCCCTTGAAAACCCAAGACCTGGGGCCATCAGACTTAGCACACTGCCTGGACTCCATCAACGTGTTCCTCACATCTGCCTCCTTCAACAGTCAGCTCTGACTTGACACTGGTCTCTGGGTGCCCAGCACCTAACACAGGACCCAGCAGGTTTGACTGACAGATGGACTGATTGACTGGTTTATGCCTCACCACCATTGCTAGTGGGTGCAGAGTAGAGTGGTATCAGTCACAGTTGGATGGATTTAAAAAGAAAGAGAAGGAGGAAAGGGTGGGAGAAAAAGAGGAAGGAACAATTTTCCACCTTCTCCTTCTTTCTCTTTTTACTTCTTCCCAGGAGAATGTGGTCCTTCAGACTTTCATGTACTCTATGAAAACCTGTCCTACATACTTCACAGTATTGTGGGGAGAAAGACACAAGAAAACCCCGTATAGTAAAGCACTGTGTCACGTAAAGAATGCACGCTGAAGGCACTCTGCTGATAGGATGTAAAGTGAAGCAGCCGTGATGGAAAACAGTGTCGAGATGGTTCAGATAACTAAAGCTAGAACTACCATATGATCCAGCTGTTCCATGTATGAATATGTATCCAAAGACTATGAGAACGTTAATTTGATAAGATATATGCACCCCTGTGTTCATCACAGGATTATTTATTATAGCCAAGATGTGGAAGCAATTCCAGTGCCCACTGACAGATGAATGGATGAAGAAGATATACATATATACAATGGAATACTACTCAGCCATAAAAAAGATGAATGCTTGCCATTTGCGACAACATGGATAGAGCCTGAGGGTATTAGGCTAAGTGAAATAAGTCAGACAGAGAAAGACGAATACCATAGGATTTCACCCCTACGTGGAATATTAAAAAAAAAAAAAAAAGGCAAACAAAACAAACGCAACCACAGAGAACAGACTAGCAATTACAAAGGGAAAGGGGGTGGGGAAGGGCAAAACGGGTGATAGGAGCAACTGGATTGTAACGGCTAGAAACTAAATTTTTGATGGCGAGCACAGTGTATCGCACACAGAATTCAAAATACAATGTTGTACGCATGAAACTTACATAATATGATAAACCAGTGTGACTTCAATTTTTTTAGAAAAGAGCTGTATGTAGGCGAAGACAATGCCATCAGCACGCGGCAGACGCCTTGTCTCGACCACCGTGCACTCACCTTGATAACCAGAACTGAACAGATGCACAGGGTGTGATGAGGCCAAACCCCCAGAGGCCATGGGACCGCTCCTGGCTTTAAGACCCCAGGAATTCCAGCGACCTCTCCAACCTCGACATGCCCCATCCCACCACTCTGGTCCCTCCCATTAAAAGTTTGAAAAGTCCTGAAAACTCCTCTGCTGAGCTTTCTTTTAATTAAGTGCACACACACACACACACACACACACACACAAAAGAACCACCCCTGGGTTTTGTGTGTTTTACTTTTGTTCTTGGGTCTGTTTGTACTTATTCAGAAATTACATAATTAAAAAAAATAATATTAAGTAAATGTGCACATCAGCCTGCCAAGCTGCCTGGGCCAACCTTCACTTGGGAACCACAGTGACAGCTCCTTTATTTCTCTTACTTGTTTTTAAGCACAAAATATGTCACACCTGGAAGTAATTAGCATAATTTTTACTAATTTATAGCTAATTACACAATTACTTTCCTATGAAAGGTTCTGGAAAGACACTTGAAGTGAGTTTCACCAAATCCAGTGGTGAGAAATTGCTTGAAAACATTTCGTTAGATTCAAACATTTGAAGGGGGGGACACTCAATAAAGTAATTCTTTCCTATTTCAGAGTGTTCAAATATGACAGGGATGTAATTTCTCTGCAATTTGCAAAGCAGAATGTCTAAATGTCTCTGCTAATCCAACCCAACCAAAGGTGGCTCTGAAAAGAGCCCCCGAAAGGAGCATTACTGAGGGCTTCCAAGGCAGAATTTAGAAGGCACAGCTTTGTGACAATCGGTTTCATGATGGAGCTGAAATGTGATAGCTCTTCCTCCAAGAGAAAATCAGTCATGGGACAGAATTGCGACATCTGGCCAGTACCCTGCTCGGCTCCTGAGAAATTGTGACTTCGACAGGCCACTGATGGATTCAAGACTTGCTGCTCAAAGTCAAGCTCCAGGATGCCGGGATTTGAGGGTGTCACGTTGTCTAAATGATGCCAAAAGAAACAAAAACACTCTCTCATTCATTCAGCATTCAAAAAACTAAGATCATGGGATCCAATCCCGTCACTTTATGGCAAACAGAAAGGGGGAAAAGTGGAAGCAGTGACATGTTTTATTTTCTTGGGCTCCAAAATGACTGCAGACTGTGACTCTGGCCAAGAAATTAAAAGATGCTTCCTCCTTGGAAGAAAACCCATGACAAACCTAGACAGTGGATTAAAAACCAGTGACATCAATTTGCCATCAAAGGTTCATATAGTGAATGCTATGATTTTTCCCGTAGTCATGTACGGATGTGAGGGTTGTACCATAAAGAAGGCTGAACACTGAAGAATTGATGCTTTTGAACTGTGGTTTTGGAGAAGACTCTCAAGGAACTCTTGAGAGTTCCTTGGACTGCAAGGAGATCAAACCAGTCCATCCTAAAGGAAATCAACACTGAAGATTCACTGGAAGGACTGATGCTGAAGCTGAAGCTCCAATACTTTGACTATTTGATGGTCAGTGAGCCGACTCACTGGAAAAGACTGATGCTGGGAAAGACTGAAGGCAAAAGAAGAAGGGGGTGGCAGAGGATGAGATAGTTAGATAGCATCACCAACTCTATGGAAATGAATTTGAGCAAACTCCAGGAGACAGTGGAGGATAGAGAAGACTGGCATGCTGCAGTCCACAGGGTCACAAAGAGCTGGACACAACTTAGTGACTAAACAACAGCAAATTCATTCAACGAACAGGTTTTAAGTCCTTACTTGGTGTCCTGTATTCCATGTTACAAAAGGAACAATTCCTGCTTTTCCTGTTTGTATCAGGAAGGGAAAAATAGGCCAATCAACCAACAAGTGTGCAAGGATTACTGCTTCAGGTGGAGGAAGGCTCAGAAAAGAAGAACGGGAAGCAGTACCTGCCCTCTGAAGGCTGACAATCTCGAGACCAGAGGCACAGACAGAAGCACCCAGTCCAGCCTGGCATCTCTCCAGCAATCAGCACCCAGTTGGGCAGCCTGGGCTGCCAGTGATGCCAAAATGGGAAGATGAGGAATGGGATCCAGAAGACAATGACCAAGAGGAAACAGCGGAGTCCCAACCCTACGTGACATGCTTGGGTTGGGGCCACGTCGATTTGGCAGAAGGTAAGAGCATTCTGACATGTCGGGGCCACCCAGAAGGATGATGGGGAGGTGGCAGGGTGGTGATGGGTGAAGTTTCCCAAATGCCCTCGCAGAAAAGGAGGTGAGAGAGCCAGGAGCACCTTTAAAACCTAGAGACCAGCCACCAGCCTCGCAGGAAGGCCCCTGGCAAGCTGAGCTCTGGCCTGTGTGTGTCCCAGGGCTGTATGTTTGGCGACAGTCAGCAGAAGGGAAGACTTATCAAGCCACTGGGACATGTAGGAGAAGCTGACTGGGGTTGGCAGAATGAGCTGAAAAGATGGAAATGCCAGTGGTGATAGCTGGAGTTCCCAGCAGAGTCCTTAGGATGTAAAACATGTAAGACGTTACAATGATAAACAGATACACAGTGTATCTATGGGATTAAACATTCATGCTCTGTTCACAATAGCCAAGACCTGGAAGAAACCTAAATGTCCCTCAACAGAGGAATGGATAAAGACGATGTGGTGTAGAGTATTACTCAGCTGCTAAAAAAGAATGAAGTAAAGCCATTTGCAGCAACATGGATGGACCTAGAGACTGTCATACTGAATGAAATAAGACAGACAGAGAAGACACATTGTATGACATTTCTTATATGTGGATTCTGAAAAGAAACAGTTTTGGGGGCTCCAAAATCACTGTAGATGGTGATTGCAGCCATGAAATTAAAAGACACTTACTCCTTGGAAGGAAAATTATGACCAACCTAGACAGCATATTCAAAAGCAGAGACATTACTTTGGCAACAAAGGTCTGGCTAGTCAAAGCTATGGTTTTTCCATTGGTCATGTATGGATGTGAGAGTTGGACTGTGAAGAAAGCTGAGCACCGAAGAATTGATGCTTTTGAACTGTGGTGTTGGAGAAGACTCTTGAGAGTCCCTTGGACTGCAAGGAGATCCAACCAGTCCATTCTAGAAGAGATCAGCCCTGGGTGTTCTTTGGAAGGAATGATGCTAAAGCTGAAACTCCAGTACTTTGGCCACCTCATGCAATGAGTTGACTCATTGGAAAAGACTCTGATACTGGGAGGGATTGTGGGCAGCAGGAGAAGGGGACGACAGAAGATGAGATGGCTGGATGGCATCACCAACTCAATGGACATGAGTTTGAGTGAACTCCGGGAGTTGATGATGGACAGGGAGGTGTGGCGTGCTGCAATTCATGGGGTCACAAAGAGTCGGACACAACTGAGTGACTGAACTGACCTGAACCAAAAATTAACAGTACAAATAAACTTGCTTACAAAACAGAAACAGACTCACAGACTTAGATATATAACTTATGGTTGCCAGCGGGGAGGTATGGGGGGAAATAATAGTTAGGGAGTTTGGGATGGGCACGTACACACTGCTACATTTAAAATAGAAAACCAACAAGGACCTACTACGTAGCAACAACAACAAAAAGTTCATCCTGAGGGTGATCAAGAAAAACTGTCTAAAATCTCTGGTTGGAGCTGGGGCAGGGAGAGGTGAGAGCCAAGACACAAGGGCTCAAGGTCTAAGTTTCCAAAGGCTGGGGCTCATCGTTCAAGAGATCCCGCCATCATCTCCCCATCTCCTTGGGTTAATCACTGCTTCCCCCCAACCACTGACCCGGGTACCTAAACTGGCCTGGGCTGCAAGCATGGGGCCCCGTGTGAGGATTTGTTGGTTTGTAAGTTAGCCTCGCCCCTACCTCGTGAGTTTTTCTGAAGGCAGGGGCAGAGTGATACCCAGCGCACCCCTGAAACACAGCCACACAGCAGGCGCTGAACCAACAAGTAAAGCCCAGCCGGACTGCTCTGTGATCTGAGGTCTCGCTTCAAGGACCCCAGCGTAGGTGGGAATGAGGTCCTTGGAAAGTGGCCAGTGTCCGCCAGGCTCAGCTCGAAGCTGCTGAGAGATTCTGGCAAAAGAATGCCATCCACCTCCCACCTGAGAGGGATGTTAACGGCTCACACTTGGCACATTTCTCTCCACTTTTGCAAATTACTTTTGCAGCCACCACCATCTGACCCTGACAAAAACCCTGGGAGGCAGATAGAGGAAGTCATTAACGGCCCCGCTCAGCGGCTTCCTCCACTCACTCAACAGGTACGCCGAGCACCTGTGGCCTCAGAGCCCAGATGTCCCAGCCGGGAAGATGGAGGCCGCCGGGATGGCAAACGCCCTGCCCTCGCCTGGCTTAAACCCTCCAGAGGGCACCCAGGTACATCACAAGCTAGTGACTGCTCTGACTTGAGCTAAGAAGGAAAACAAGAGGCAGAGTAAGGACAGAGAAGCACAGCCCGCTCTGCTCCTCCAAGGAGCGGGTACAACTTGACTGCCTGCGTGAGTATGAGCTGGTCCAGTCAGAGCAGACGGTGACTGCAGCCATGAAATCAAAAGACACTTGCTCCTTGGAAGAAAAGTTATGTCCAACCTAGACAGCATATTAAAAAGCAGAGACATTACTTTGCCAACAAAGGTCTGTCTAGTCAAAGCTATGGATTTTCCAGTAGTCATGTATGGATGTGAGAGTTGGACTATAAAGAAAGCTGAGTGCCAAATAACTGATGCTTTTGAACTGTGGTGTTGGAGAAGATTCTTGAGAGTCCCTTGGACTGCAAGGAGATCCAACCAGTCCATCCTAAAGGAAATCAGGCCTAAATATTCATCAGAAGGACTGATGGTAAGGCTGAAACTCCAATACTTTGGCCACCTGATGTGAGGAACTGATTCATTGGAAAAGACCCCAATGCTAGGAAAGATTGAAGGCAGGAGGAGGAGGGGACAACAGAAGATGAGATGATTGGATGGCATCAGCTACTTGATGGACATGAGTTTTAGTAGGCTCCGGAAGTTGGTGATGGACAGGGAAGCCTGGCATGCTGCCATCCATGGGGTTGCAAAGAGTCAGACACAACTGAGTGACTGAACTGAACTGAACTGAAGTTAGAGCTACTGAAATAAAGCAAAACCCCGGGAGGCCACGTGTCCAGCAGAGAGGGACAGGTCTGCGGGGCCTGGCTGCCCAGACCTCACTTTTTTAATATGTTTGTCTTTATTTTAGTTTATATATTTTTGGCTGTGCTGGGTCTTTGTTGCTGCACATGGGCTTTCTCTAGTTGCAGCCAGTGGGGGCTACTCTCTAGTTGCAATACAAGGGCTTCTCATTGTGGTGGCTTCTCTCATTGCAGAGCACAGGTTCTAGTGCGAAGGCTCAGTAGCTGTGGCCCAAGCGTTTAGCTGCCTTAAGGCATGTGGGATCTTCCCGGACCAGAGATCGAACCCACGTCCCCTGCATTGGCAGGCGGATTCTCGACCACTGGACCACCAGGGAAGTCCCAGACCTCATGTTTTATAAACAGATCCCACTATGCGTTTCCCGACCCGCCTATTTTCTGAGTAGAAACCTGGATCAAAGAAAAGGCAAATGCACGCTCACCAAAGTACACACGCACACACACGCACGCACGCACGCACGCACGCACACATGCGCGCGCAGGCATACACGCGTAGTCTGTTAACTCCTAAGGAAGCACCAGCCAGGCAGGCGGGTGGGCAGACCGCATAGCCAGAGCATCTTAAGGACAGCAGAAGGAGGGGTGGGGGGAACCTGGGTTCTGATCCCCTGCAGGCCTGGCAGGCGCCCCTCAGAGGAGCCCACAGCCCCTTCACAGGATACCGCTGCCAAGTTCCCCTTCTGAACAGTGTTTATGATTCAGCGGGACATATGAGACTGTTCTGAGATTTCAGAGTTGGCTGGCAGTTTCCTTAAAGGCAATCAAGGAAGCTTTGCCTGATCCGTGGGAAGGTCTGAATATGCACAACCCAGTAGCTCTCACTAGCACCCAAGCAAGGGCGTTGGTTTTCCTTTTTTCCTTCCCCTGCCACAGAAACCCAGATATTAATTCTTTCCCCTGAACCTCGACACCCCTGCTGTCTCAGCGGTCGGCGTTCTCCCCTTCATTCCACAGACGCTTCATTCATACTCTAGAGCCCTCCGCCTTGGAACGCCTCCTTGACCCTGGAAACAACACTTCCGTCAACGGTCTAGCACTGCTTAACCTCACACATCCAGACACTGTGAGCCTGATACGAGTGAATCTGAAAGATGATTAAGGGAAGTCTGCATGCCCCGTGCCTGTACTGTGAGCGAGGGGCAGGCTTAGGAGGAGCCTCGGAGGGGTTCTGGGCCTTTTACATACAGGTTCTCTACTCTTCACTACAGTGAAGTGAAAGTTGTTAGTCGCTTTGCGACCCCATGGACTGTAGCTGGCCAGGCTCCTCTGCCCATGGGGATTCTCCGGGCAAGAATTCTGGAGTGGGTTGCCATGCCCTTCTCCAGGGGATCTTCCCGACCCAGGGATCAAATCCATGTTTCCTGCATTGCAGGCAGATTCTTCCCCAGCTGAGCCACCAGCACTTTTCACTATGGACCTATGGGCAAACTACTAGGGATCCCTATTTTCCAAGTACAGGAAACAGACCCTGACAGTTCCTGGATCTGGGAAGCTCACACAGCTAAGAAGTGGCAGAGCAAAGATTCAAACCCTAGGCCGTCTGACTCGAGATCTGGCATCTCAGCAAGACAGGGTGATGCTTCTGGCTTTTCTCAGCCTGCACGCCTCAAGGCACTAGCTGCAGAAAGGAATGCTTCCAGCAGGAATGAGCCTTGCCCCCACCCCAGCTGATGCACAAGGACAAGGTGAAGGTCTCCGAGAATCGCAGCAGGGCCTGGTGGCAGGCGGGAACATCTCACCTGGCATAGGGAAGGCTATTTACAGCCAGGGCTTCTGTGTGGGACAGCTGGTGACCAGGGCTGGAGCCAGAAGCGGCACCCACCCCACTGATGGCCAGGAGTCATCAAGAGAGCCTCCCCCTCCCTGATTCTGGAGCGAGGACCCCGAGACTGGAGCATCACAGCTGGTAGGGTGACTCATGTCAGAAAACCACCTGGTTAGAGGCTCCATCCTGATTCAGCTGAGAAAGACCCATCACGAGGGCACAGGAGACCCCCTCCTCTCCATGACCTTATTAACTTCACCAGGACAAGTTTGCCACGTGCAAGAAAGTCGGTGTCTGGAGCTGACCAATTTTTCCTGTGACCCTGTTCACCACATAGTAAAACGTACCAAGGTTTGAAACCCCAAAGCCAGGATCCCAGGCCGGACCTCCCTCTGACGCTGATAAAATGACTGTGATATTCTGGGCAACTCCCTTCTCCTCCCCTGGGCCTCCATTTCTCCACCTGACAAATGACAAGGTGGGGATGATGCTGGTTTGAGGCCTCCAGGTCTGGAAGTCTATGCTTGCAGGGGCTGCACAGGGACAGCGTCTGTATTGAATACAAACACTGTCACGGGTTATCAGAGACGAGGAAAGACAGAAACAAAGGCTCAGCGAGACAGACAGAGACAGATCGGAGAAGGGAGGCTACCTAGCCAGAGAAAGAAAGAACAGTCTGGGAGTGTGGAGAGCAAATGAGAGCCCCTGATGTAAGCACACTCTTGCCAGTATTGCTGGAAACAAATAGTGACAGATTGCTAACATGTTACAGTGAAAATTACCAACATGATGAGACTTTTGCACCATAACCAGCACCTCTTGTTATCCCATTAACAAAACTGATGAGACCAAATTGCTAATAGGAACAACCGTTCATGTTGTATTATATCACTCCCGTCCTGCAGAGAGCACGCAGACCAAAGGGCCAGTGAGAAGGTGTGTAGAAACCTCCCAAGAGCCGGTTTACCCAGGACAGATTTGGGGGAGGCCGTGGGAAGCCCCCTCCCCTCTCCCATCACATTTAGAAACACCCATATGGGATCCCAAGGCCTCTGCCACCGCCACTCCAGATGCTGGTCCCCAGGATTGAGCTGGGCTGGGAAGGGCTGTCCATCATGACACGGAACAGGAACCAGTGACCTTTGCTAAGTACACAGGGTTCACTGGCACAGCCAGCGGGGGAGGGGAGAACGAGCTTGGCGATGGAGCGTCTCGGCTTGTCCAGATTCCAGCTCACCTCCATCTGCTCCTACAACCAACCAATGCAGCAGACTCACCCCTGTGTATACGGTGAGCACCCCTCTCTGGCCACAGCTCCTGACAGCCAGGCCAGAGAGAGCCCCGATGCCTAATTCCGTCATCGCAGAGTTCAAACTGTCAGCGCAGCCCTGGGAGGCGTAAGGAGCAGGACACATCTGGTTCTTGGAAGTCCCTGCCTAGACATTTGAAGAGGATCTTTCCTCTTTGGGCCGGGCAAGGATTTCCTGCTCAAACCCCACAGTCATCAGAGAAACCTGGATTAATCATCCACTTGACGCTCACTCCTCTCAAAAGAAAAACCCTCCTTACCCCAGCCGATTCATGTCTGAGTTGTTGTTTTTTTTTTCCCCCACCGACATAATCACTGGCTACCCCAGGCTCCCTGCCACCATCCCAGAAAGTGGGGCCCAGCTGCGGCTGCTCCCCGCCAGCTCCCCCCACTTCCCTCCACCAAGAAGTTCCTCAGAAAAGTAATTGGCCAAAGATTATTCTGAATAATTGAATGGCAAGGGCTTTTGTATACCAAACAGGGACTTGTCTTTGTCAAAAAGTCTTTACAAAGTACCCAAGTGCTGGGTGTCAGACAGGACAAGTTTTTTAATCATGTTAAAATGATTTATTTAAACGTCAAGCCATGTCACCCCACTTCCTTTCATTTTTCAAACTGTTTGTGTTTTTTCTGGATGATAAATTTATCTTCAGACAGCCTCAATATGACTAATTAACTTTGAAATATAAGAACCAGATGTGTGAGTTGGAGAGCTTTCTGAACTAATGCCAGACGGGCTGGTGGGTTTTTTTTTTCCCCTTCTTTTCTCCCCTGCCTTTCCCCGCCTCCCCATCATTCCCCCCACCCCGCTCCTCACCCCATGTTCTGTCTCCCTGCGGCCTGCCCTGAAATTACCAAGCAGAGACACGTTGTCAACTACACAGAATTATAGCACTCTCACGAGCAAAGAGCCCCCACTGCTTTTTCTCCATGCTCCACTCATTAGCCTCTCAGAACCCCACGCTCGCCCTTTGAAAGAAACCCCAGCCCACCTCCCTGTGATGGGCAGCGCTGTCCTGGAGGAGGAACTGGAAAGTTTTCCCCATACCAGCCCGGGCCCCCGCCCACCCCAAGCTAGTGATCTATCTCATGTGAAGCGGGAGCTGCCAGGATGCATTTGCCACATGAAAGGAAGTCCCCCTGCACTATGACACAAAGCGATTTCTTTTAAAGAGTCTTCCCTGTGAAGAACTCCTCAGATCTGCCTCCTCCCTGATCCTTTTGATGAGGGAACCAGCGCACAGCATAGGAGAAACCAGGGCTGGGGTGGAAGCTGGTGATTAAGTCTTTCAACTCTGTAAACTGAAGCGCTTCTCTGTAATGGCCCGTTTGGGGGTTGGAAGCCACAGATGTGTGTGTGTGTGTGTGTGTGTGTGTATGGGTGTGTGTGTGTGTTCCACTCTAAAGGATGGAATGGCAGCTCAAAATAATTAGGTGAGAGTGCACATGAAGACTCATTTTTCCAGGCATCACGTGGCCGAGTTAAAGGGCTCAGAGCAAGAGGCATGAACTGGGTGCCTCGGTTTCCCCACGTGGCTGTGAAATCCTTTCCCATCCCATCTCTCCCCCAGAGGCAGGTGGAGGGGATGTGAGATCACAGCTGCGAGAGTGTTTTGAGTGCTTTGAAAGTCACATTATACATCCTAGGGAATTAGTGGGATAACCAGCCCTGTTATTGTATCATCGTGACCGTGATGCTCATCGTGCCTCTTAATGTCTGAGATTTTTCACCTGGGATAATCACACTCGCGTGGCAGCCAGTGGAATCAGTTCTCCTACATGCCAGGTGCCAACCTGGAAGGATAAACAGTGGAGTAGAGTCTTGTCCTTTGCAGCCAGAGTGTGAAAAGGACCCCTTCCCAGGCCCAGGGAGAGGAAACCCCTGCTTGACCCCTCGGACTCCATGTTGCTGGCAGAGAAGGACTCGGCCACCGACAAACACCTGTGCTGCTGAGGGAACAGAGGACGAGGGGAAGTCCCTCCACCTCCCTAGAAAGCGAGGCGGGTGAGAGGCCCCAGGAGGGTGCTTGGGGCTCCCTGCACCCCTTCGCTTACCCGGTCTGCCTGTTCTCCCCTCCCCTCTCTCTCCCCTTCCCTTGGCTCCCCTCTCTGGAGACAGGACAGGGATGCACCAAGCAGGCTGGACTCTCAAAAATATCACGAGCTAGGGCAGTTCCCCTTGGCTCCCCATGCTTCCTCTTCCCAATCCTGCCCCTACAAAGTACTTCTTTTCAGCCACGTGTCACCCCACTCCCAGAAAGGAGGTGTCCTCGCCCTCCAAGAGGGTTTGCATTGGAGCAGGCATTTCAGGGGGAACTCAGGAAGGAAAAAGAGGCCTTCAGTCATTCAACAGGCAAAGAAAGGAGGAGCGGGGTGAGGAGGGAGGGGACGGGGCAGGAGAGAGCATGCCTGACACTTCTCCAGTCCAGCTGTGCCTGGCCCGATGCTGAGACGGTGCATCTCAGAGGCAGACGGATGGACCAGAAAGGGTGGGCGTGAAGGGGCAGGCGACCCTGAGGCTGTCAGCCTGGCGGAGTCCCGAGGCCCCTGCTGGGGCAGTGTGAGGGGAGACTCAGTGATGGATCAGGGACAGGGTCTCAGCACTGCCCTGTAGGAGCACAAGGCCACCTCCTCTCTGAAGACATCAGCGTCAGGCCTCCAGAAAAACTCGTGGTGAGTGGGAGAGAGAGGTGGTAGGAGTACTGAGCACTACAGCTTTATTGGTGGCTCAGATGGTAAAGCATCTGCCTGCAGTGCGGGAGACCCAGGTTCAATCCCTGGGTCGGGAAGATCCCCTGGAGAAGGAAATGGCAGCCCACTCCAGTATTCTTGGCCTGGAGAATCCCATGGATGGAGGAACCTGGTAGGCTACAGTCCATGGGGTAGCAAAGAGTCGGACACAACTGAGCAACTTCTTCACTTTCACAGCTTTATTGGGTGTCTTCTGACATCCTGGGACAGACAGATGGACAGAGGTACACACAGCGAGATCACCCAGTGACAGCCCTCCCCCCCTCCAGAGTTTTATCTTCACTGCAGCTGCTCGAGCGCCCCGCCAACACCCCCACCCCAAGCGGGAGCCTTCTCAGAGCCCTGAATGTCCAGCGATTCCCTGGCTTGGTTGCTTCTACAGCACTTCTGCCTGCCCACCCCCCCATTCCCTCAGGGGGAAAAAATTCAGATAGCTTTCTGACTATTAATCACATTTCCTGCGGTGTCAAACTGAGATAATGATGGAGCTGACCGAAGCACAGGATCCTCAATTAAGTGACCAGAACCAAGTCCATCTGGGAAGCGGGCAGGTGGGAAAAGGGAGGCCTTGGGTCCCCCGGCAGCCTGCTGGCACTGCCCCCCTCCTGAGGGTCCCACCTAAGACCTTCCCCATCCTCCTGCTATGTCCTCTCCTCAACAGAGCCCTATCCTGCGTTGATGAGCCTGGAGGCAGCCCTGACTTCCAGCCAGGGTATCCCACCCCAGAACACCCATCCATGGCCATGGACCCACCCAGCACCCTTGGAAACCAAAAGGCCTGGGTTTGCTCCCCATCCCCTGGCGGTCACCCCTGTCTTCTCCCACTGAGCACACATAATAAGCAGAGAAACCTGACGCTGTTAACAGACAGCCGCCGTGATTCAGGGGCTGTCCGCCTTGATGTCTCAGAGACCCGGGATCCAACGGCCCGTCCCCCTGTCCAGCCCGAGATATTTAATAAAGTAAAGCCCTGGGGATCAAGAGGCTGCCACGGCCCTGTTCCTCCCTGCAGCTCACGCTGGAGTTCTTTAAAGCCTGCCTCGCGTCTGCCTCCCTCTCCACAAAGCCTTTCATGCCGCCTCGCCAGACTGACATTTTGACAAGTTGCCACGAGTGACATCTGATTTGTACAAATTTCAAGACTAATAAATCTACCTGTCAAAGCGGAAACTTTAAAAGGAGCTAAGCCCAGCGGGTATAGTTTAACAGAACTCAAGTTGATGAAACTGTAGGTTGGAGAAATTATATCTGTCACAATCCACCCACATTAGTTCTGCAGAAATGTTGGCAACTGAAACGTCTTTCACGGGCGTTACCAAAAAGTTAAAAAAAAAATTTTTTTTATTAAAAAAATTTTTTAATCGAGAAAGGAGATTGTTAATACCCCGAGTAACAAGTAACAGTTCTATTTGTAAACTAATGAATTTGATGTATTTAGTTTTTAATTGTGTTGCTGTTGTGAGAAGCGGCTTTCTGCCTGCCTCTGGAATCTGGACTTTCCATCCAAGCTGGGGCCCATCAATTACCGGGCTCCCAGCGGCCTGCCTGCGGGTGGATGGGGTGACCCCCATCCTGGCCCCGCCTCCCACTCCTCCATTCCGCCCACCAAAGCACCCCCAATCCCACCCCACCCCACCGGGTGCTGAATCACTTCCTCCAAAGCCCTCCAGCCTTGACCTGGAGCCTGAGGCCTGGCCCCGACTCTGAGCTTCGCTGTGGGATTTTTGTTTTCAAGAATGTCAATGTTGAGGGGTAGGGAGAGGGGGAACTAAGGCCAGAAAAACTTCTGAGTCTGGCTAGCTTTTTATTTTTATCTTATCTTTCCTTCCTGTCTCTGACAAGTCCACTTTTGCTCTGAATCATCATGTCAGAAATGGGGAAGCCAGAATTCTCCCAGGAGAGGAAAAAAAAAAAAAAACTCCAGAGAGGGAGGAGGCCTTCTGTGGATTCCCACACACCTAGAGACTCCAAGAAGCGTGATGAGTCTGTGCTCTCTGTCCTTCGCCTGCACCCCCAAAGAACAGGGGAGCAGCTCCCAGCTCCTAGAGGTGGCCCCACCTGCCCTGAGGGGTGAGCTGGTTTCTGCTTGAGGCAGTTTCCACAGCCAGATGCTCCACATCACCATGTTATTACTACTGCCTTTCTCCTGGGAGTTCAAAATGGGATCTCGCTTGCCCTCTTGCTCAAACGGTTAAGATGCCGGTAGGCAGGACAGAGGGGATCTTTGTTCTTTCAACCAGAGGCAGTGGGGCTGAGGTCACCCCACACTTCGGTGTAGGGCCCGGTTCCAACTCCAAGAAGACCGTGTGGTCTTCCCCACAGGGTCTGCTTCAGTCCTGCAGTTCCAGAGCTTTTGCCTCATATTCCCTTGGCTGGGACAATACCTAGATGCTCACACCTCCTTTTCTGTGTCTTGGCCTGCACTGGGAGGTGGCTATAAGAGAGTGGTGCTAGGCAAGGTGATAACTCTACGGCTGGTGATGGGGAGTCTGTGTCAGGACTAAGGGGGTGGGGTGGGGACCAGCCCTTTCAGATCAGGCAACAAGATGCCAATCTGTCCTCCGTGAACTTTGTTTTTAGTCGCTAAGTCATGCCCACCTCTCTTGCAATCCCTTGGACTGTAGCCCGCCAGGCTCCTCCATCCATGGAATCCTCCAGACAAGGATACTGGAGTGGATTGCCATTTCCTTCTCCAGGGGATCTTCCCAACCCAGGGAATGAACCCGCATCTCCTGCATTGGCAGGCGGATTGCTTACCACAGGGCCACCAGGAAAGCCAAACTGGTTTTACCCAGTTCAGGATTTCTCCCTGTCGACTGGACGTCTATTAAGTAGATTTCACATAGGACGTTCAGCTCTGCACCATGCGGGCTATGGAGACATGCCAAACGTGAGCCCTGTCCCAAAGGAGTTTACAGTCCTTGTGGGGTGATCTAAGCAAAGTGACACAGATCAAAACAGATCCTGATCAAGAGCAAAGAGAGTTCAAGTTCAAGCCAGGGGAGTGAAGAGGCTCTCAACCCAGCCCTGCCCCTGACTGGCTGTGGGACCTTGGGAAGACTGTCCCTCTGTCATGAGAGGGCAACCAGATGATCTGAGGCCCCTGCATTTGCTGTGGGCTTTGAGACGAGGCATTGTGAGATTATGTGAAAGCTCTTTATAAGCGATAACCATTTATGCAATGACTGGTTGTCATTGTCACCAGGACCAGGGTGAAGAGACCTGTCTTCACCGAGAGGTCAGGCTAAGATCCAGCACTAACACACCCGATGAAAAAGTAATTGAACAAAGAAACGGGTTTGCCGGGGCCCTGAGGAGGGACAGAATTCAGTCGTGCTATGCCTGAGCTCTGCTTACAGAATCTGCACCCCTGACCTGCAGCTCCCAGCCCCTCACCATGACCAGCCGTGGGGCCTCTCCCTTACCAGTGAGAAGCAAGCAACCATCTGGGGAGGTAAGGGCGCCGGAAATGAAGAGGAACCCCAGTACTGATTTTTCCAGACAGAGCTGTGGCAAAGCCATACACAAGGACAGATCTTCTTGGATGTGGATGGCCCTGGGACAGGGAGTAGAAATCCCCGGGTGGGACCCCACTGAGCCACTGCCTCCCCGTCACCTCCCCACCTGGGGAAAGGCCAATGTCACTTCGCTTTCAAGGCATGGGATTCTGAGAGGCGTGCAGGTGAGTCTGGCTCACAGGTAGGTACCGGGGGGAAAGAGGGGAAGGGGATGACCCTGCTGGAATTTGGTAAGTGACCCAGGTGCTAAATCCACCAAGACCTAACACTCTTGTAACGTTAGGATTCGTTGTCCACATGCATCAGCCCCTGGCCTATTAGATTCATGTGTTGGCGTTTAATCAGAGAAAACCTCGAGAGCTGATTATTGGGCACCCGAAGCTCAGAGAGGTCTACTGTCTTGTGTGCAATCACACAGCAAGTCAGCTGCAGACTTAGAAACCACTGGATTGAGTTTTCCTCCAAGAATGTTGTTTTTTTCTCTCTTTTCCCTCAGCAAGCTAGTCCCTCCAGGGAAAGGCTCAACTATGCCAAATGTGACTAATAAAAAAAAAATTATTTGAAGGATTCTTTTTCTAGAATAAACCTTTTACTTTATATTTTATTGGATTAGGACTTGCTAACCTCCAGGAGTTTCTCACCTAGCAAATTGGAGACTGTTTCCCTTATATAACAATCTTCCCCGCATTTGGACAAGGTGAGTCAAGTCTTATGAAAGGCAGGAGACACACTGACAGTCATAGGTAGCCACCCAGAGCAGGCCCAGAGGGCCGAGGCCCAAGCTGGGAGCTGCAGACTCAAGGGGCCACCTTCCTCCACCAGCAGAGGCCTGCAGGGGGCTTTGCTCCTGGACACAATCAGCCCCTGATGCTACAGCCCATTGCCTCCTGTCTGGGGTCCATTACCCACACGGCGGGAGGAACTTCAGCTTGAAAGAATGGAGGCCCATCTCTTTCTACTGCCTCCAGGCAGCATTGTGGGTTTTGCAACCAAAGAGAAAAGAAAAAGAAATCTTGAACTGTTTTTCAAATGTTCTGGGTCTTGGCAACCCCAAAATGCCTTTTGCCAAATGCTTTTTCCCTTAATTTTTAAACCTCGGGTGTATTTCCAGAACAATCCGATCCATCTGCTTCTGATTCATTTACACTTAACTCATTAGGAGGCTCTTGCGTAAGGAGCAGTCTGACGTCCTCAAGCTCCCCGGGTGAGGGACTCTTCTCCCCTCTTTGAATCAGAGGGAGGCATCTTGCCAGCTGGGTATGGAGCACAAACCCCAAACAATGGAAAGCCTGGCTGGAAACCCAGAGGCCCCAGGAGGAGAACAGGCTTCTCTGGTGTCCCTCCCATCATTCATCAGCTCTGCTCTTCCCATAGGATTATCATCAGCATTGCTGGTATTGTCGTTAAGGAGACAGCAAATGGCCGCATATTATTGTGAAAGCCTTTGTCTTGTATTCCAAAATGTGCCATTCTTCATTCACGCACTCTAGATTCATCTGCTTAGACATGGAACAAACACTCCAAGCCAATTGTGAACCATCAGTAGGGCCTTGGGTAGGGTATCTGATCCAGGACTTAGAGCTTAATGCCAATCTCATCCCAGCTTGCCTTCTGAGCTCTACCAGGAATCCCAGGCAAAGAAATATGGGCAGAGAGCAGCTTCCAGGGAAGAAAGCAAAGGTGGAAAACATGGGGATGATCCCAAGGGACACACAAGAGAAAGAGACGGCTGCGACTTCCTTGGCGGGCCAGTGGTTAAGACTCTGCACTTCCAATGCAGAACCCACTCAGTCACTGATCAGGGAACGAATACCCCACATGTTGCACAATGGGGAATTTTTTTTGCAATTTCAGCTAAAATTAAAAAAAAAAAATAGAGATGGCTGGCTTCTGGGGGTCTGAGTGACTGGCCAAACTAAGCCGTAGCTTCTGCTGCCTCACAGAATTCACCCAACTTTACTAGGAAAGAGGCTTTTCTCTCCCACCTTCTGTTCTTCATTATCAGCTTTCTCACTACCACTGTTATTCGACAAAATTAATTTTGAAATGTATGGAGTGACTTCTCTAGGCTTAGCTCTGCCCTAGACTAAGAACCAGAGAGGCCAGAAAAGGCAATGAAATGTCCTTCCCTGGAAGATTTGCAGCCCATGTGGGGAAACATTTCATTTTTCAGGAGTGTATACTATTAACAAGACAGCTTTTGGCCAAATGAACAAGGCATAGAGAGAGTTTAAGAGAGGTCCACCAAGGAGAGAGATCTCACGAACTCAAATGGTCAGGAGGTAGGTTTCGAAGGAGCCAGCCTCGAAGATGAGTGCTTGGCTAGACGGAGAGGAAGAGGTAGCTACCTGGAGGAGGAAACAGGAATGAAGGCTCACTGATGGAAAAGAAACTAGCATGTTTATGAGACAGCTAGAGTGACCATATTAAGACACAGGCAAATAAAAGGAAAAGTAGGGAGTAGGTGACTCAGCTAAGAAGTCTGGATTTAATAGGAAACTCTAGAGTGAGTCACCAGAGGTTTTGAGCAGGGAAGGAAGATGCTTTGAAAGCAGTGGTTTCAAGGGAACAATCTGATGTCAACGGACAAGGTGGACCAGTGTGGAGAAAGGTTGGAGGTATGGAGCTGCCAGGAATCCACTGCCATGTTACATGTGTAATGACAGTTCAGTTCAGTTCAGTCGCTCAGTCGTGTCCGACTCTTTGCCACCCCATGAATCTCAGCACGCCAGGCCTCCCTGTTCATCACCATCTCCCGGAGTTCACTCAGACTCATGTCCATCGAGTCCGTGATGCCATCCAGCCACCTCATCCTCTGTCATTCCCTTCTCCTATTGCCCCCAATCCCTCCCAGCATCAGGGTCTTTTCCAATGAGTCAACTCTTCGCATAAGGTGGCCAAAGTACTGGAGCTTCAGCTTCAGCATCATTCCTTCCAAAGAAATCCCAGGGTTGATCTCCTTCAGAATGAACTGGTTGGATCTCCTTGCAGTCCAAGGGACTCTCATGAGTCTTCTCCAACACCACAGTTCAAAAGCATCAATTCTTTGGCCCTCAGCCTTCTTCACAGTCCAACTCTCACATCCATCCATGACCACAGGAAAAACCATAGCCTTGACTAGACGGACCTTGGTCGGCAAAGTAATGTCTCTGCTTTTGAATATACTATCTAGGTTGGTCATAACTTTTCTTCCAAGGAGTAAGTGTCTATTAATTTCATGGCTGCAATCACCATCTGCAGTGATTTTGGAGCCCCAAAAAATAAAGTCTGACACTATTTCCACTGTTTCCCCATCTATTTCCCATGAAGTGATGGGACCGGATGCCATGATCTTCATTTTCTGAATGTTGAGCTTTAAGCCAACTTTTTCACTCTCCTCTTTCACTTTCATCAAGAGGCTTTTTAGTTCCTCTTCACTTTCTGTTAAGGGTGGTGTCATCTGCATATCTGAGGTTATTGATATTTCTCCTGGCAATCTTGATTCCAGCTTGTGCTTCTTCCAGCCCAGTGTTTCTCATGGTGTACTCTGCATATAAGTTAAATAAGCAGGGTGACAATATACAGCCTTGATGTACACCTTTTCCTATTTGGAACCAGTCTGTTGTTCCATGTCCAGTTCTAACTGTTGCTTCCTGACCTGCATACAGATTTCTCAAGGGGCAGGTTAGGTGGTCTGGTATTCCCATCTCTTTCAGAATTTTCCACAGTTTCTTGTGATCCACACAGTCAAAGGCTTTGGCATAGTCAATAAAGCAGAAATAGATGTTTTTCTGGAACTCTCTAGCTTTTTCCATGATCTAGCGGATGTTGGCGATTTGATCTCTGGTTTCTCTGCCTTTTCTAAAACCAGCTTGAACATCAGGAAGTTCACAGTTCACGTATTGCTGAAGCCTGGCTTGGAGAATTTTGAGCATTACTTTACTAGCATGTGAGATGAGTGCAATTGTGCGGTAGTTTGAGCATTCTTTGGCGTTGCCTTTCTTTGGGATTGGAATGAAAATGGACCTTTTCCAGTCCTGTGGCCGCTGCTGAGTTTTCCAAATTTGTTGGCATATTGAGTGCAGCACTTTCACAGCATCATCTTTCAGGATTTGAAATAGCTCACCTGGAATTCCATCACCTCCACTAGCTTTGTTCGTAGTGATGCTTTCTAAGGCCCACTTGACTTCACATTCCAGGATGTCTGGCTCTAGATGAGTGATCACATCATCATGATTATTTGGGTCGTGAAGATCTTTTTTGTACAGTTCTTCCGTGTACTCTTGCCACCTCTTCTTAATATCTTCTGCTTCTGTTAGGTCCAGACCATTTCTGTCCTTTATCGAGCCCATCTTTGCATGAAATGTTCCCTTGGTATCTCTAATTTTCTTGAAGAGATCTCTAGTCTTTCCCATTCTGTTGTTTTCCTCTATTTCTTTGCATTGATCGCTGAAGAAGGCTTTCTTATCTCTTCTTGCTATTCTTTGGAACTCTGCATCCAGATGCTTATATCTTTCATTTTCTCCTTTGCTTTTCGCCTCTCTTCTTTTCACAGCTATTTGTAAGGCCTCCCCAGACAGCCATTTTGCTTTTTTGCATTTCTTTTCCATGGGGATGGTCTTGATCCCTGTCTCCTGTACAATGTCACGAACCTCATTCCATAGTTCATCAGGCACTCTATCTATCAGATCTAGTCCCTTAAATCTATTTCTCACTTCCACTGTATAATCATAAGGGATTTTATTTAGGTCATACCTGAATGGTCTAGCGGTTTTCCCTACTTTCTTCAATTTAAGTCTGAATTTGGTAATAAGGAGTTCATGATCTGAGCCACAGTCAGCTCCTGGTCTTGTTTTTGTTGACAGTATACAGCTTCTCCGTCTTTGGCTGCAGAGAATATAATCAATCTGATTTTGGTGTTGACCATCTGGTGATGTCCATGTGTAGAGTCTTCTCTTGTGTTGTTGGAAGAGGGTGTTTGCTATGTGTGTTTTCTTGGCAAAACTCTATTAGTCTTTGCCCTGCTTCATTCCGCATTCCAAGGCCAAATTTGCGTGTTACTCCAGGTGTTTCTTGACTTCCTACTTTTGCATTCCAGTCCCCTATAATGAAAAGGACATCTTTTTCCAGGGACCTAGAATAAAGGGTGGTGGCTATGAGAAAGAAAAAGGAAGAAGAAATACTATGAAGAGAGAATCAGCCGGACTTGATGGCTCCATGGCCAGGGACCCTGAAAAAGGGGGAAGAGTTAAGATAACACAGAAATGCAGGAGCTGATCAATTGAGAACATTTTCAACCACAGACAACATTTATGTAGCAGTTTGCCTGTGCCAGACCCTGAATACCTTACGTAAGTTACATCCTCACCACAGTGATTGCTGCTTTACTGATGAGCAGCCAGGGCTTAGAAGGGTTTATTCATTTGCCTGAATTCACACAGAGAAAGGGTGGGGACGCTAGCATTTCAGCACATTAATCTGCTGCCTTGGCTCCCCGCTGTGTCCCTAAGCAAAGCCATCATCCTGTCTTCCTGTTCTCTTCACTGACCCTCACATACCCCAGACCCACTCATGCATCTCAGCCCTCAGCTTATTTAAATCCAGATCAAGCCTCAACTCCTTCCAGAAACTTCCGTCACCCCCTGGAGCTTTTACAGACCTTCTTTCTTTACCACCTCCAATCGAGGTATAGTCAGAGAAGGCAATGGCACCCCACTCCAGTACTCTTGCCTGGAAAATCCCATGGACGAAGGAGCCTGGTAGGCTACAGTCCATGGGGTCGCTAGGAGTCGGACACAACTGAGTGACTTCACTTTCACTTTTCACTTTCATGCACTGGAGAAGGCAATGGCAAGCCACTCCAGTGTTCTTGCCTGGAGAGTCCCAGGGACGAGGGAGCCTGGTGGGCCGCCATCTCTGGGGTGGCACAGAGTCAGACACAACTGAAGCGACTTAGCAGCAGCAGCAGCAGCATGCCTGGTACATAAAAGGCACTCAGTGACCAGTATCTATCAGTATTACCACTGTTATTCCTATTCAAAGTCCTCTGATGGGCCATCACTGTGTCCAAAGCTCCATGAATATTCTTTCACTTGAACTCGGGATCATTCCAACATCTATTTATAACTTTGATACTCACTGCAGATCCTCCTTGACTTATGATAGGGTTGCTGCTGCTATTTAATCACTAAGTCATGTCCAACACGTTTGCGACCCCCATGGACTGTAGCCTGCCAGGATCCTCTATCCGTGGGATTTCCCAGGCAAGAATATTGGAGTGGGTTGCTATTTCCTTCTCCAGGAGATCTTCCCAACCCAGGGATTGGCAGGCAAATTTTTAACCACTGAGCCACATGGGAAGCCCACCATCTCGATAAGCCCATTGTAGGTTGAAAATATCATAAATTGAAAATGTATTTAAAATCCACCTAACCTACCAAACTTCATGAGTTATCCTAGCCTACCTTAAACAGAACACTTCTGTTACCTTGAAGTTGGGCAAAATTATCTAACACAAAGCCTGTTTGTGAATAAAGTGTTGGATATCTCTTGTAATTGGTTGACTCTTGTACTTAAAGTGGACAATACTATGGGCATCTGGGTGCAGAATGGTGATAAGTGTGTTGACTGTTTACTCTCACGATGGGGTGGCTACCACTGCCCCAGTATCACAAGAAAGGGTACAGGGTATCACTAGCTCCAGGAAAAGATCAAAATTCAAAGTACAGTTCCTACTAAATATGTATCACTTTCACACCATCATAAAGTCCTAAAATCATAAATCAAAGCCTCGTCAGTTAGGGACTGTTTATACTTATGTCTTAACAATTTTACCATTTCTTTCACCATGTTTAAAACCAATGTATGGGGTGAGGGATCCTGTGTCAATGCACTGCAGACAGGGCAGCTCTAAACCAGAGTCAGGAATTCCAGAAGGAAGCCAGGCAAGGCACAGAGTGAACTGTGCTCAGCCTCCCACTGTCAGAGGAGCTGCCTTACCCACCCAACATAGGGCAGAGATAAGGGGCTCGCCCCAGGAGCATCAGGGCTCTGCCCTCTTGCGCCACTGGCCCGAGCCCAAATCTGCTCCAGGCTTGCTCACCCTGGCTTCGATGTCCCATCTGCTTCCTTATGAGCCCCCCGGGTCCTCATGCTTTCCCTTCCATCACCTGGAAGGCCAATGTCCGGGGCCCCTTGGCGACTCAGACACTCACCAACAAGACTCCCCGGTTTCCTTCTATTTTCCTTCCACAGCCCCATCACACCCAGCTCCTACCAGCTGCCCTGAGAAGATGACGAGCCCAGGTGAGCAGTAATGCCTGATGGTTTATGAAACACTCAGACGGTGGGGCATGGCCTTACCCCTCCTCTCCAAAATGACCAATAGGGAAAAGCAGTAAAGAGATGAATTTTTTTTTTGTGGCAGAAGAATCAGTTCAGTTCAGTCGCTCAGTCGTGTCTGACTCTTTGCCACCCCATGAATCGCAGCACGCCAGGCCTCCCTGTCCATCACCATCTCCCGGAGTTCACTCAGACTCACGTCCATCGAGTCCATGATGCCATCCAGCCATCTCATCCTCAGTTGTCCCCTTCTCCTCCTGCCCCCAGTCCCTCCCAGCATCAGAGTCTTTTCCAATGAGTCAGCTCTTCGCATGAGGTGGCCAAAGTACTGGAGTTTCAGCTTTAGCATCATTCCTTCTAAAGAAATCCCAGGGTTGATCTCCTTCAGAACGGACTGCTTGGATCTCCTTGCAGTCCAAGGGACTCTCAAGAGTCTTCTCCAACACCACAGTTCAAAAGCATCAATTCTTTGGTGCTCAGCCTTCTTCACAGTCCAACTCTCACATCCATACATGACCACAGGAAAAACCATAGCCTTGACTAGACGGACCTTAGTCGGCAAAGTAATGTCCCTGCTTTTGAATATGCTATCTAGGTTGGTCATAACTTTTCTGCCAAGGAGTAAGTGTCTTTTAATTTCATGGCTGCAATCATCATCTGCAGTGATTTTGGAGCCCAAAAAATAAAGTCTGACACTGTTTCCACTGTTTCCCCATCTATTTCCCATGGAGTGATGGGACTGGATGCCATGATCTTCGTTTTCTGAATGTTGAGCTTTAAGCCAACTTTTTCTCTCTCCTCTAGGGGCTGGCATTTCCAAGGCAGGTCTTGAAAGCAAACCCTGTACCTTTGATTTTATTTTCATCCATTCATTCTTTCTTTCATTCTGACACATAGTCTGGCAAAATGTAGCAAGGGACTTCTACATGGGGCAAACATGGGGATGGACATTTTTTAAATCTTTATTTAGCTGCATCGGGTCTTCGTTGCAGCACACAGGATCATTCAGTTATGACACACAGGATTAGTTGTCCCACGGCATTTTGGATCTTCGTTCCCCAACCAGGGATCGAACCCGTGTCCCCTGCATCACAAAGCAGATTCTTAACCACTGGACCACTAGGGAAGTCCTGGAGATCCTTCTAAAGGACCAAGGTGTAGTCCAGGAGTGAAGGAGCTGGGCTGCCAGCAGAGAGGCTACAAGCAGCACATTCAGGACATGCAGCCTGGAAGCCCTTCCCGCAGCGAGTGGGGCGCTCTGAGCCCTCAGGAGCAAGTCCCAGGATCAGCTCGGTGCAGGGGAGGTGCAGCCATTCCCGGTGGTCCCCAGCCAGCGAGACCTCGGCAGGCCTGGCTGCCAGGAGGGGGATGCAGGAGAAGACAGCGCGAGAACCCTGGACACACTTCCCAGGGCCCTGCAGGGGGAGGCCACCCAGAGGGAAGGGAGAGGGGACCCTGGCGTGGTGGCCTGGGGTGCTGTCTTTCCTCAAGTAGAGGACAGAGTGGGAGACGCCTGAGTCCCCCCACCCCCAGCGCACCTGAGTATCGGGGCTGCTCTCAGACGGAGCCCTAACTGCCCGATGGATCTGCCTCCATTCAAGTGTCGCCTGCGGTAGAGACAGCAGGGCCGTTTCTGAAACGCTGCGAGCTGCCTCTCCATCCTTGGCCCTGGCAGTTTCCTTTCTTCTTCTTTGTAGTGGGGATTCAAGGCCAAAAATACACACTCTCTCGCTCTCTCTCTCTCACACACACACACACAACATACGTGAAGGGAGGGCGGCAGGAGGAGTCGAACCCCACAGTATGGCTCGGGCTTTAAACACGCCCAGGCAGTACTTGGGGAAGTGTCACGGCTTGGCTGGGAGCACGGGTGGCATGGCCAGGCAGGGCGAAGCAGGGAACGGGAACTGAGTTTAGGACCCACAGGAAGGTCGACAGGAAAGAAAAGCCGATGCGCGGCATTTGTGCACAGAGACGGGACGCGCTTCTGCGTATCTTCGCGGTGGCCGTGGTCGCCTCTGGGCCTAGAGACCCAGCCCGCAGTCCCCTCACCGGCACACTGACGCCAGGAGGCTTTGGCCTCCTGACCTTGGTTTCTGCTGATGCCGATGTTTGGAGAGGCTTTGCCACCCTCCCCTGACGGCACCAACATCTACACACACAGGGCCTGTCCGGTCTCCCAGGCTGGCTTTGGTCTCCAGCCACATTCAGACACCTTTCTGTCTCTCCACCCCATCACCTGTAACCATCTTCCGTGCCCCAGAATTTTCAACAATTTGAGACAAGCCCCGTTAAGTCTTTGTTCCTTAAATGCCCTTCGACTGTTACCCAGAGGGGGAGCGTGTCTTGTTTCTCCCACCGGGAGTGACATGACCTTCAGCTTCAGATTCAGCGCTGTTCCCTTCTCCTGTCTTCTCCTGGCCAAGGTGGCCGACACGTGGTTAGGAACAGCAGGAAGCACACAGATGCAGGGGCCGGCTCAATTTTCAGTGTCTGCCAGGGATTTGCCTGACTGGGGAAAGTCCCGGGCCCTGCAAACACCCACACACCTCTCCTTTGTACCTTTCATGAGCAAAAGTGCTTTTCCGTGAGTTTTTGTTTTTTTTTTCCTGCCCAAAGCTGTTTTGCAAAGGGGGCCCTTCTTTCCCAGTCTGGTTAAGTTGAAACCTCTTTGCTCAATGCCTAATCATATCCAGCGGCCCAGCGTTGTCATATTATATCAAAAGATGGTGAACGCTTTCCACTCAAAAAAAAAACCCACAGCACATGGAGGATTAGACCAGAAGAATTTAACTTACTTAACTGCGATAAAGTCTGGTTAGGGAGATTATAGCTGTTTACCCGAGAAGTAAATATCCCTGAGCTCTGACTAGGCCTGGAGGAAGCGGGAGGCCCTGTCTGGTAATTTTATCATCTTTCAGGAAGAAAAAGAAAAGAAGAAAAGGGAGAAAGAATGATGAGAGGTGATAATCCTGAAGTCAAGATCACTCTTGTGTTACAGCACATGCCAGAAATAAAAGATAACTGCACTGGCAACTACACTGAGACATGGCCTGCTCAAACGGGAGGGCCACCCGCCCGCTGTTCCGGAGACTAGGGGGAGTCGAGGGGCAGCCTGAGGGGGACCCAGAGATGACTGTTGCAGGCAGAGAAAAATGGGGGCGGGGGGAGGCTCCAGGAAGAGAGATGGGCAACCCAGAAAGGCTGTCTTGCCTCCGCTCTTCCAGAACAAATACACTCTAGGACTCAAGTCATCTCACACCCAGAGCAAGATTCTAAACCATCAAGTGGAAGGATTCTCAGCTGTGGGCAAGATGGCAGGAGGGAGGGGAGAGCATACCGCCCAGGAAGGGGATGGCAGAGAAGAGGAATGCGCAAAACATGCTATATGACTCAATTCAAAATGTTTTTTAAATAGGGACTTCCCTGGTGGTCCAGTGGTTAAGAATCTGCCTTCCAATGCAGGGGATGGGGGTTCGATCCCTGGTCAGGGAACTAAGATTCTGCATGTCTTAGAGCAACTAAGGCCACACGCCACAGCTAGAGAGTCCGTGCACCACAATGAAAGATCCATCATGATGCAACTAAAGACCCGATGCTGCCAGATAAATAAACATTTTTTAAATGGGCAAAATATTAAAAGAAAAAAAGCGATATGTAACTACTCTTTTTAAAAAAATTATTTAAATAAGAATTAATTACTTTTGCAATGTAAATTGCAGCAAGTAATGCGCCATGAAACCTCCTTAGAGGAAATGGTTAGAAATTGCTTTTTTTTTTTTTCCCCAAAAAAAGAAATGATTAAAAAACACTGGCTCTGGTTCATCAGCTCCATTTCACAGGCCAATAAATTGAAGCCCAGACAAATTAAGTGACTTACCCAAGATCACACAACCGGTTCCAAGCTCAGCCAGGAAAAAGAACAAAATCAGAAAAATCTGTGTTCTAGGAGAGTGGCTCTTGTCTCACCATGGGGCTCCTGGCGAGCAAAAAGGCGTCAGCCCCAGAGCATCACTCCTGGAGGCAGCCCATGGTGGTGGTCACTTGGATGGTGTCCTCAGCATAAACCAAGGCCAGAGTCCTCCTGGGAAGAAAGGGAGGAATCTTTATTGGGAGGTGTCATGATGTCATGGAAAAGCACGGGCTTCTGACATCAGGATGTGGTTGACGGTTCCTCAGCATACTAGCTGGATGGCTGTAAGAGATGACTTTGCCTCTCCGTGCCTGTACATCCTCCTCTGTCAAATGGGGTCTCCCCTGACCTGACTGCCTCCCACAACTGTTGTGAGAACAAATGCCATCATGTAACTAAATGCTTGGTAATTAGACGACACTCAGCTATTGTCCGTTTCTCCATCATTATTTCTGAGTCCTTAGAATTAAAGAATCATGAAGGAGACGTGCATCCGGGGTTACCTTGTGCTCACTCATGCAAACTGAGGGCCAGTCTGTCCCCATCAGCATGCCTTATGAGGGCAGTGATGGCCAAGAGCCTGCTGCCAAGCTCTGAGCCAGATGGCTTGTGGGGAGCGCTGGCTTGTCCCCTGACCAGGTACATAGGATTCAGGCAAGCTGCTTCCAGGCTCTGGGAGCCTTCTTTTCACCCAATCAGGAAAAAGAAAAGAAAAAAAAAGAAAACTCTTAGGCCATGTTGATTGTAGGACTTCCTAAAGTTCTTTTAGCAAATGCTTTTGGTGCTGGCAGCCTGGAGTGATTCCAAAAGTGGATATGGAGAAGAGCAGAGGACTGAGAATGGGGGCTTCTGAAGAACAACCAAGAAACATCAGGGATGTTCAACCAGGAAAAGAGATGCTGGGAGAGGGGGCAGGGCTATGACAGTCCTACCTGGTCGACGCCCGTTTGTATCCCATCATGTTAGTAACAACGACTTTTTTTTTTTTTTGAGGTATAGTTGATTTACAGTGTTGTGCCAATCTCTGCTGTACAGCAAAATGACTCTTATTTATACACATATATACATTCTTTTTTGTATTCTTTTCCATTATGGTTTATCCCAGGTGAAAAAAAGAGTACAGACTAATGGTCCAGGCTCTGCCATTTGCTGTATGATTTTGGAGAAATTAAACTCTTTGATTTTCAATTTCTTCTTCAATAAGTTATGGTTAAGAATACCTTTCAAACAAGGCTGTGGTCAGGGTTCAGAAAGTGCATATCAGATGGCCCTAGCGGTAAAGAACCTGCCTGCCAATGCAGGAAACATAAGAGATGCGGGTTCGATCTCTGGGTCAGGAAGATCCTCTGGAGGAGGGCATGGCACCCCACTCCAGTATTCTTGCCTGGAGAATCCCCATGGACAGAGGAGCCTGGCAAGCTACAGTCCATGGGGTCAAAGAGTCAGACACGACTGAAGTGATGCACAGTCATTCATTAAGTGTTAAGGAGAAAATAACAATGACTTAGCTTTCACTGGGTCACTCAGGATGTCCATCCCCCTGCAATTAACCCGGTGTTTCCAGAATCCCTTGGAGGTGCCTCATTTATGCCCAAGACACACACAGTCAGTTTGCTTGTCACCCGCCATGTGGCTCCCCTTAGCCTGCTCCGAGTCCTCTGTCAGGACACTGCTGTCCCTGCCACCAGAGAGGCGCTTGAGGCTCCCAAGCCAAGGGACTGCAGGGATGCACCATGGGGTGGAAGAGCGGGGCACTCTCCCCATCATGGGATTGACTGTGAAGACCCAGTCCCAAAGCTGATTCCCTGGTGACCACCACGTATTAGTTTATAGCACTTATTTATAGCATTTCCATGCCTATATGCTGTCTATAGTTCACTGAAAGAAGTCCAGTGGGGCTGAGTAGAGCCCAAAGCCGACTGTGAACTGTACCCCAGGCCATGCTCAGAAGCATTCCCACCCCACTGCAATCTAAGCTTGGTTATCAGGCCGCTGTTTGTGCCTGGTTCCTTCTTCCTCCAAGACAAGCTCCTTCCCCGGAGACTCTTCAGTCCCTCCTGCATTGAACAGGTCCACCCCGAGGTTCACCAGGCCTGCTCAGACATGCCTGACCAGCCTGGGTTCTCACCGCAACTCCCTCCAGGCTCCCCAAGGGCCAACCTGCTGGTGGGAGAGGCGCTGCGCTGATGCCTTCCAGGATCAACAGCAGTGAGAGTAGCTCCAAGGAGACAGAACTGTTTTCCTCATTTGTTGAGCTCCAAATCGAATGGATCTGCCTGTAGGTGGAATGAAAGGTCTCAGGTGACCATGAGTGTCCTGGATCATGAACTGTTTAAGTCAGATGGTGCTCTATCAGGGATGTCATTAAAAGATGCCTAGAGTGTCAGACATCACCCAAGAAATCTGTGCATCTGTCGTCTTTCACGGGGCAAGTTTCGCTGGGAAAGCACTTCTTGAATGCCCCAGAGAATAGATCTCAGGCTTAGCAACTGGTTTCATTGCTCCGGGAGAATAATCACTCCGCGTTCCTCTTCGGAATCTAGTTTGGACGATTCAGACCCTCCTGTTTGCGCATGGAAGAGCGTTGTACAGTAGCCAGGACCTTCTGCAACTTCTACAGTAGCCAAGGGTACTGCATGTGATTGGGACCAAGGACAACCCTCTGGGGATCGTCACACTTTGGGGGATCAAGTTTTCCCCGGAGAAGAGATCATCTGAGGAGGAGGGCATGAAGCAGAGGCATGTTCCTATTTTCAGCTTACAGTAGTAAAAATAAACACTGGGTTTAAGTCAAAAGACTGGAGACTGAGCTGCATTGCTATCAAACATGCAAACTGGGACTCCAGGCAAGTCATAGAAAGTCAGAGCCTCCATTTGCTCTACTATAAAATAGGCCTAATAACAGGCCTAATAACATCATAAGGCTAACGCAAGAGAGGCAGAAGACACGGGTTTGAACACTAGGTTGAGAAGATCCCCTGGGGAAGGAAATGGCAACCCACTCCAGTATTCTTGCCGGGAAAATCCCAGGGATAGAGGAGCCTGGTGGGCTACAAGTCCATAGGGTCGCAAAGAGTCAGACATGACTGAGCAACTGGGCATGCATGCATGCATAAGGCTAATCTAAGGAATTAAGATAATCGTGTAGACTATGTTCTGAGCTACGGTTGGCTTTCCCAAAGCTGAGTTCTCCTCTGTGTCTTATTCAGCCCTCCACGTAATAGGGACAAACAAATCTGACTCCATATTGGATCTGTTTCTTTTGCTTTTACCTTTCCATTCTATTCTACAATAAGGTTACCTATAGCCTGAAATACATAGGATAGCCATTCTCAAGGCTCTGACTTTTAAAGGTATAACATTTTCCCATGCATATAGAGATAAAATGTTGCAGAACAGAGAACAATATTTGTCTTGTTGGAAATTTACAGGAGCATCGCAACCTGACCGATGTAGACAGCTGAGAGAACAAAGGATTCTGATGCCAGTTGGCAACAACCAGCCACATACCCTTCCCTCTTAGTAAAAGAAGCCTGAATTTGAACTCAGGAAAGGTAGTTCTTTGGGACACTAGTCCATCATCTTCTTGATCTGCTGGACTTTCAAATAAATGAAAGACTTCACCTTTCCTCACCCCAACAATTCAACTCTTGATTTATTTGCCTATCATTTAGCAAGGAGTATGGAGCTCGGGCTTGTTAACGCTCACCCCCATTGTCTGCAGCAGCACCTGATATGCCACGCCAGAGTTCAACAAATGTCCGCTGAATGAATTAATGTTTCTCCAGAGAAGAACCATCTCTAGAAGAGTACCAATAGATCCATGGTCTAGGGGAGCTAAATCTTCCTTTAACTTAGGCAAGATTCGTGGTGTAGCCAGAGCACGCTGCCAGGGTGATTCAGAGGCGGGGAGCCCTGCTGTGTGGCTGCACCCAATCCCAGGAGCCTTGGCAGCTGGTAGAGTGAACTCTCTAGAATTCACACTCTAGAATGAAGTTTGCCCACAGAATGCTCGCAGTAGAAAGTGGCAGAGCCCCATCAAGGAACAGGTGCTTCCCTGAACATCCACCTTGCTCAGCAGCCTTACCGACAGCATCTCAGCAGGCAGGCTTCAAGCTCAACACCGCAGTCACCAAGCACCATACGTGTGCATCTCTGGGGCACTCACACGTGATGGCAAACGTGGAAGTCACTTACCCAAAGGTTTATGCAAAACCACGTCTTCTCATGAGACCTCCCAACCCACTCTGCCACTGCGTGGAGACCCTTCACTCAGGCCTAGGCACCAGGGAAGCACCCACCCACTCCTTCATCCAACAAGCGCTGAAGGAGGCTCTAACCCAGGAAAACAAATGCCCTGCCTCAGGGAGCATTCCTGTCTCTTCAGGCGGCAGACATTATGTAATAACCAAACAAACAAATGTGTAAGTGCACACTGTGATCCTTGCTCTGAAGAAAAGGTACGGGGGATGCTGGGGACCTCCAAGAGGCCACCATCAGAACAGCCTTCTCTGAAGAAGCAACATGGAACTCAGCCTTCAGGTTGAAGAGTAGAGTAAAGCTCTTGAACAGCAGGAACGGCGTTTGCAAGAGGGGAATGTGCCTGAGACAGTCCAAGAGTTGCCAGAAAGGGTGTGTGGCTGAGAATAGTCTTCCAGTGGTCCAGAGGTCCGTGTCACAGGCCTAATCTACCTTTTCCTAAATGCAGGGGATGACCAGTAAAGAATCTTCTGTGAAGACCAGTGAGATGAGATTTGGGGCTTTAAAAAGACCAGCCCTGGGACTTCCCTGATTTTCTGGTGGCTAAGACTCCAGGCTCCCAATGCAGGGGGCCCAGGTTCAATCCTGGGCCAGGGAAGTAGACCCTACATGCCACAGCTAAGACCCAGTACAGCCAAATAAATAAATATTAAAGAAAAAAACAACAATAACAGCCCCAAAGAAGAGGGTGGAAGGAACGCAAGAGTGGAAGCAGTTAAAATGCTGTGTCGGTGGGCAGGGGGAAGAGGGTACAGTGCTGATCTGCACAAAAGTAGGGAGGCAGGCTAGAGGGACTGGCCAGTGTTGATTCTGTTCAAGGTGCCTCCTCTAAGAAAAGGTGAAAAAACAAGGGGAAAACAACCCTGTGTTCTCAGGGAAAATTATAACAATACATTTAAAGCAATCCTAAAGTCTTAGAGTCTGAAGACATATAATTAGAGTCAAAAGATAGATCGGCAGCCCACATCATTCACAGAGCCTCGGGCTAGTACTTAGAGAAAAAAAGGATGGAAGGAAACACACCAGTATGTTAACAGCAGTTATCTCGGATCATGGCGGCTTTTTTTCTTCCATCTTCATGGGTTTCTGTTTTCCAAGTTGTCTATAATCATGTATGTATTTCTTCTAAAATTGGGAAGAAATCCATAGATTAATTGAAAAAATAATAATGTCTTCTTCTCACTTCCTGGGTGTGTCTCCGGGAAGGAATTAAAGGTGTTTGGTGGGTTTCATCTTCCCAGCGGGACACTTATCCTTCCTACCGAATAAAGAGGGAGAGGCGTTCTCACTCCTAGAAAGTCCTAGATCCTTAGAACAAACACACACACACTTGCGGTTGCTTCCTTCAACTGCCCTTGTAATATGTAGGGTTTTTGTCCGCAGCTGACCCCCTACCATGACCTCTAGGCCCCTGCCTCCCAGAAGGGCTCCCCTCCAAACTGACCACTCTACAAGCTACTGCCACCTGGACCAGAGATGCACACGGGACTCTATGCCAACTGGATTTTCTCTCCAGAATTTGGAACTGAGACAGTGAAACTCAGTGAAGACAGATGATGGACAAAACCGTGGTTGTGTAGCATCAGGACAAAGTTGATACAAGTGGTCCTCCTCTCAGGGCACAGCCAAAGCCAAGAATAAGTACAAACCAAGACACTCCCCAGGGAGAACCCCCACCTCCGCCCCGCAGAGGGACGGCAACAAACACAGAAGCGAACCAGAGACTGCACGGTTCCATGGAAGGCAGAAGAAAGAAGCTGCTTCTACCTGCTGCCCACCTCGTTCCCCAGAGAGCCTGTCTCCCCTCAGGTGTCTGAGAGGGGAGCTGTGGTGCTCCTTCAATAGGTCCTGTTTACTTGAATTCTCTCAAGGGGTTTCTCTTCCTTGTAAAGCCAAAGAGCTTCGACTAAAAAACTCTCCTCCTATTCAGCCAGCAACCCGGCTTCTCCTCACCTACCAGCAGATTAGCCATCCCACCCAGGCCTAAGTCACTGTGACATGGGGAAGGCCATGTGCTTCCCTCCAACCAGGCCCCACCACCCAACCCAGTCAGGCCACACTCACACTCCAAGCCAAGCCAGCACTCTCGTCCTCAAAGCTGAACGAGCCAAGAGTGGGCTACAGCTCCCCTCAAAGGCCGTCCTGCGGCTCTACCAAGAAGAACTCCGTGCCCTGTGGCCTTGTGACCTCCCCCCAAGGCAGAGTTTTGCCCCTTGGGGAGAAGCCCTCCCCCCATATAAGGGCTGAGGGCCCAGCAGCGCCTGCCTTAAGCCAGAGGAGGCAGGGAGTTTGACAGCTCCAAGGTAAAGCCTCTTTTTATTAAGACAACACAGCAAACTTTTTTTAACCACAGCTGACATCACTCTAATAAATCACCATCATGTCTTGTGGGATAGAAAAAGCCAAAACACTGTCACATTTGATTTTGCTGGCTACTCTCGCCTCGAGAACAAACCATGTGTTTTTAATCAACAATACTTTGTTTTGCATTTCTCAGACCCCAATACTCTTTAAATAGTTGCTTTGACCAGAGGGCTATTTTAAACCCAGGGCCAGCTTCTTTGCAGAGGACATTAAGAAACAGAACACCATGTTACCCAGTCCCCAAGCTTATCCAGGGCACTTTCTCTGCCGGGATGATAATGTATTAGGAGGCTGTCTCTGTCTGTCTCAGAGGGGGCTTTCCTTGTCCCTCTTTGGGAATTTAATTAGATGTCTTCCCAGAAAGTTGGAGGGTTTGTTTTTTTTTTTTTTTTTTTGGTTTCACTAACAGGCAACCCAACTGGGTTATGGGAAAACGGCAAATTCCCAGCCAAAGGAAACATAGAAAGTCACATCTGGGACCAGGATTCCAGAGCAGTGAAAGAGGAGGTGGCAGAGGAAGGGGACTGTTGGAGGGGAAATGAGCAATGAAATAACGTTTCTGGAATGGCACATGTCAATTTCTGTCCAGGCTTCTTGCGGGCTGATGGGTTCGGACAAAGCCAGTGAAGCCTGCTTGGATTCATCCTTTGCATCTTGGGGAATGGGTACCACCTTCAGGCAAGAATAAGCTGTGTACAGAAATCTCTCACTAAAGTGGCTACTCCCCTGACTGCCCAGTACACCAGGATATCAGAAGTGATTTGCAGCTGGATTCATCCTGTCCTGACATAGGTCTGCAACAACACCTGGCTTTAGAAAGATGATAGAAGGCGACTGAGGAAGAAGACCTTAACCTCAACTAGAGAACACTCTACACTATCTATGGAACAGTTTGATTGAAGCCCAGTGGAACAGCCCAGCCAAAAATATAGACACGGCTTCCGTGTGGTTCTGGTGTCAACTACCGTCCCTCAGCTGTCTGGCAAAATTCTTGTCCTTGATTGACTAGTGAAATCCTCCAACACAGGTCAGCTCAAGGCTCGCTTCTTCCCTGGAGGTCCTAATGGTTCACCCTCTGCTGATCAGATGGTGCATGCCACCCAGGGCAGCCCCAGGCTCATACACCCAGGCCCAGACCTCTGCATGTCACACCCACCCCTTCCTGGGTCTGAGCCAACAGTCTTAGAAAACTCACTCTCAGTTGTTCAAAGTTGACTCTTTCATGGAGCCTTCATCAACTATACACTCTGGTTATTCGTTTTTCTGTGTATTATTCCACGAAACCACAGAATGTGTAAGCATGATGCTAACCCATGGAAAACCTCCTCTGTCAATGTTCTCTGCAAAATTGCCTGTCCCCACATTCCCCAAACACCTGTAGCCACGATGGGAAAGGCAGTAGTTGACATGCACGCCTGTAATTGGGAGGGGGTGATCTTCCAGGCTGAGTGCCAAAGAATTGATGCTTTTGAACTGTGGTGTTAGAGAAGACTCTTGAGAGTCCCTTGGACTGCAAGGAGATCCAACCAGTCCATTCTGAAGGAGATCAACCCTGGGATTTCTTTGGAAGGAATGATGCTAAAGCTGAAACTCCAGTACTGTGGCCACCTCATGCGAAGAGTTGACTCACTGGAAAAGACTCTGATGCTGGGAGGGGTTGGGGGCACGAGGAGAAGGGAACGACAGGATGAGATGGCTGGATGGCATCATGGACTTGATGGACGTGAATCTGAGTGAACTCCGGGAGCTGACGATGGACAGGGAGGCCTGGCGTGCTGCGATTCATGGGGTGGCAAACAGTCAGACACGACTGAGCGACTGAACTGAACTGATCTTCCAGGCTAAATGCTATCAGTAAGGACCTCTCCCATGACTCAGAAGCCTTTGTACCATAGTCAGATCTGTCTCCCTCTCACAGATAAGCTAGTGTTAGTAGCTATTGACTTGCAGGCTCACTGGGATTTGCTGTTATCATAGTCACCTCTAGATTTCATTTGGTCACATAAGGGTCTCGGGGCTGACTATTTACAAGTCCAGGTTAGGGATTACTTTCCAGTTACTTCCCTGGTGGCTCAGACAGTAAAGCGTCTGTCTACAATGCAGGAGACCCGAGTTCGAGCCCTGGGTCGGGAAGATCCCCTGGAGAAGGAAATGGCAACCCACTGCAGTACTATTGCCTGGAAAATCCCACGGACAGAGGAGGCTGGTAGGCTACAGTCTATGGGGTCACAAAGAGTCGGACACGACTGAGCGACTTCACTTTCACTTTCCAGGTAGGTATTACAAATAGATATTTAATTCATGGCCTGGCACCTTAATGTTCTACAGCAAATGTTTTCATTCATTTAGATATCTTCACAGGATAAAGTAGGAAACCTGGAAAGATAATGAAATATTGGAAATCTTCTGGCTGCTATTTACGTGGCTATTCAAGAACAGATTCAGAAGGAGGGGTTCATGTGCATGTGTGGATATGTGTGTGTCTCTGTGTGTGTTTGGTGGGTTAAATCAAAGATTGCACAGTTGGTACCTGGCAGGAACACACTCAAGTAAGCCTCTGGAGTTGCCTCGCAGATTTCTTCCTGTGTTCACCTCCACCTGCTTTCCAAGCCAGCCATCCCTGACCATGGCCAGATGAACTGAGATATCAGGATTAAGAAAAGATAGATCCTTGCTCGCCAAAGTGTGGCCCATGCACGGATTGCCACGCTCGTTAGAAATGTTCAAGTTCCATTGTCCCACAGAGATGGACTCAGAATCTGCATTTTAATAACATCCCCTGGGAGATTTGTATGAAACATTAAATCTGAGAACCCTGACTATACATAAGAACTACCTGGCTTTTGATACTAAGATCTGACTCTAAACTAGAGGTCCTAAACCCCAGTCCCTGAACCAGTTCCGGTCTGAAGCCTGTTTGGAACTGGGCTGCACAGCAGGACATGAGCCTCCAGCCAGTGAGCTAAGCTTCATCCACGACTCCCCATCATCCGCTTTACTGCCTGAACCATTCCTGCTCCTCCCACAGCTGCGGGAAAAATTGTCTTCCACGAAACTGGTCCCTGGTGCCAACAAGTTTGGGGACCACTGCTCTAGACCAATGAAATCAGAGTTTCTAGACGTGGGGCCCAGGCTTTGGCATTGTAACCATTCCAAGTAACTTCAGCGTACAGACCAGATGGAGACCACTGGTCCAAGAGTGATCATGTCCTGTGTCTCACACGGCTGACGTCACAGCCAGCTTTTGAACCATAGCCTGAGATCCAAGCACCACGCAGGCCGCCTATCCACGGTAGGCAATGTCTGCTCATCTGAGGACAGAGACAAGCAGGGAAGAACAGCCGTGAAGCTCCAGGAAGCCCAGGCCTAAAGGATGCATTGTTTCTCCCCCAGACAAGCCAAGGAGGCTAGGGCAGGAGGATCAGACTGGAGAACACGGTTACTGCACCACGGAGACCCACAGGTCACACTGGCTGTGACCTCCTTGGAAAGGGCAGGTGCAGCTGCCCACAGATCAGGAGCCACCCCCCACCCAGCCCCCTACCCAGAGGGAAGCCCCAGCAGCTCCTGTCTCAGTGGCCCCAGAAAACCCAGGCCAGAGGGTGGAGGATTTCAGCCAGATTTAATGGAAGCTTTATAAACAAAATATGCTTATTAGTAAATAATAATTATAGGGGAGCAGGTGCCCCGGGGGGAGCAGCTAACGTGGGATTCCACTGTCGAATGCCTTCCATGAACAAGCCCTGTCTGAAATTAAAACATCCCTGCTGTCAACACGAGTGTTTAAAGAGACCCGGCTTTCTGTACTGGAAGCCACAATTCTAACGCCAGCAGTTCATGGAAGGCTTCCTCATTTATAGGGAGCTCTCACACTACTAACGCTTTTAAGCCTCACGACAAGCCTGGGAGTCAAGAACTTCTCATTACCCCATTTTATAGATGAGGAAACAAGCATTAAACCTGGGTATTAGAGGGGGCAGGCCCAGGTCACTCAGCTAGTGATCAGGGAGCTAGGCCTTGGGGTACAAGGCTAGTGCCCACTGCCCTGCCCTACAGCTGCCTTCCAAAGTGCACTGGTGTCGTTTGGTCAGAACTCTAATCCCACTGGAAAACTTGTCCTCTTTCACTTCCAGAATTTCCTTTGCTGCTGGGCACCAGAGCCTTCAGGGCCCTACCCTTCTATGTCCTGTGTGCCAGCTGACCTCTAGGGAGACACGTTTGTGATACCCAGGTGGGCCCCTCTCTGAAACCTAAGGCAGGGATGAGCTGGAGTTTGCCAGCCCACAGGAGAGCGGAGGGCTGTAAAACTGGAAGAAGTTATTCACAGGTGCACACACACACACACACAGAGTTTCTCAACTGTAGGACATATTCAGGGTCCTGTTTCCAGTCACCTCAAAATTCTAGGTGGAAGTCACGAGCCAAAGAAATCATGAACCCTCCCAATATGGCGACCAAGTCATAAACGTCATCACCAACTTGCAGAAGATTGAAAAATCCAGGAACAAATCAGCCTGGTGAAGACAGTGACTTGTGGAGCCGTCTCAGAGAAGAGTCAGGAAAGCCAGCGACTTTAAATCCCTTCAAGTTTCTTAATCGAGTTACACTATTATTTGAAATTGGCAGAACACCAATGGATTTAGTCCAAAGACATAATATATGACTTTTTTTTTCTGGTTTTCTTTTTTAAGGGCATTAGGGTTTTAGTTCCTTTTTTCCTTCTTCTTGAGGGTTTTTTTTTTTTTTTTTTGGCAATATGTCGCTTTCTTTTCTCAAATCCATTTCCATCCAACATGCAGAAAATGGAGGCATTCCAGGGAGCCCTACACCTCCCTTCTCCTTGCACCCCTCAAAGAGCAGGCTCCTCCTTTAAACCGGCCTGCAGCCACAGGCAAGAGCACAGGATTTTGTGCAAATGGTTCTGCTGTTCCCTTGCAGCAACAGAGGGTGGGGGAGCCCTCATCACAGAATCACCCCCGAGATTTTGGAGGAACCTTCCCCTTCAAAGGCCTCCTCCACTCCCTCCCTCCCGGGGGCTCCACTCACAAAGGCTACAACCCCAGGCCTCCCTTTGTATGGCCTCCCGGCCTGCCCCAGGCCTCAGCCTCCCTTCCTGGGGAGCGCCCTGAGAGGCTGTCCAGGGCGCTGGGAGTTGCTTGCTCCTGCAACTCCTCTCCCACAGGCCCTGAGAAACCCCAGAGATCAAAGAGCTCAGCAGCAGACCAGGTGTCCAGCCTCGTCCACAGGCCACGATTAATCAAACTCCTGACTCACAGGGAGATCAAACCCGGCCCCCCGCCAGCTGTTGGTTAAAGCTGGCCTTCAAGTTGCCCTCATTAAATTTCCTCTCCCTCTCCCTGCTGACTCCTGCCCCGTGACCGCCTCTCTTGGATCTTTCTCTCAGCGCCTGTTTCCTCTCCCTCCTCCCTCCTTCCACCGGCCTCTCAGTCTCTGATTCCACCCCGCTCCCTCCTGCTCCCCCAGCCACCACCCTCTCTCGCTGACACCCCAGCTGCTCTGTTCTCTTGGTCCAACTCCTTCAAAAAGCCATGGTTCCCAGACTCCCTTGTCTAGACCCTCTCTCCTGGACCCTCCTGCTCAGACCCTGAAAGTTCCAAGAGGAAGTTATCAGGGGCGTCTGCTGTGGCTCAGAGAGCGGGTTTCCCCAGCTCTCAAGGCCAGGGGTGAGTTCACCCATGCAGAACTGAATGCTCACCTGATCCTCTCTGTAGCAGACACAGGCCTCTTCAGCACCACACACACACAGACCCATGGAAACAAACGTGTGCATATAGACACACACTCACACACCCCCACACACACACAGGCACACAGACCCACAGAAACACACGTGTACATATACACACAGACACACTCACATATAGCCATAGACACATACAGACACCCAGACATACACACTGCTGCTGCTGCTGCTGAGTTGCTTCAGTCATGTCAGACTCTGTGCAACCCCATAGATGGCAGCCCACCAGGCTCCCTGTCCCTGGGATTCTCCAGGCAAGAACACTGGAGTGGGTTGCCATTTCCTTCTCCAATGCATGAAAGTGAAAAGTGAAAGTGAAGTTGCTCAGTCGTGTCTGACTCAGCGACCCCATGGATTGCAGCCTACCGGGCTCCTCCTCCCATGGGTTTTTCCAGGCAAGAGTACTGGAGTGGCAATCCCATGGGCGGAGGAGCCCGGTAGGCTGCAGTGCCTGGGGTCGTGAAGAGTTGGACACGACTGAGCAACTTCACTTTCACACACACACACAGGCACACACAAACACAGACCCACAGAAACACATACATACAAATAGACAGACAGTCACAGAGACCCATAGACACACAGACACCCACACACACAGGCACGCAGACACCCACACACACACAGACCCACAGAAACACATGTGTACATATGCAAGCTGATACACACGTACCCATAGATACAGATACCACCCTGCACATACACAGACACACAGACCCACATGCATACGCATATACGTATATATATATATACACACACAGATATACACACACATACATACATATGCACTCATACACAGACATATACAAGCACATATACATATCCACACGTACATAACACATATATATACCTACACGTGTACACATACATAACTGCACACGTGCATACCTATGCATGTACAGATACACACATAATTACTACATGTGTATGCATATACATGCTTACACACATACACACAGATACCCACTCGTGTACACCTATGTGTACATGCCTATGCGTGTATACATATACATGTCTACACACATGCATACCTATACGTGTACCCATACACACGTTTCCCTGCTGGCCCATCCCCACCTTAGCACAGTTCGTGACCCACCCCCAAAAGGACCGTCTGCCCCTGAACAGGAAGCAGCAAATATCCCTAGAAGCTGGAGCCTGGGGCACAAGCCTCCTCCTCCCAGCTCTGCCCAGCACTGGGAAGGAGGCACACTTTGGATCCTGACTTCTCCCCGGCTGATGTGTCAAGAACATTCACTCCAGTTGTCTGAGGTTTGTTTTTATACACTTTTTCCTACAACAAACACTGACAAAAAAAAAAAAGCAAATCCAGGCTGCAGAGCACTGTCCTCTCTTTCTCCGTCTCTCTATATACATCTATGTATTTTTTAACTTGTTTTCCATTTCAGTGGTTCTTCAAGCGCACAGGCGTGAGAAAACACAGATGGATCAGAGCAGGCAGTGTTGGAGCCGCGCGGGAGACTTCGCACCGCGCTGGAGATTTTTAGAAGTCTTGGAAGACCTCAGGAGGCAAGAGAGGGTTTTTTTTGTTTTTTTTTTTTTGGTTTGGGGTGGGGTTTTTTTTTTTTTTTTCCTTCATTTTCTCCTTATTGACTTGGAATGTTCTCCTCTCTTCCTCTCCCGGTTCTATTTCTCTAGCCCTGGCATCACCGGCTGCCACGGCTGGGAACAGAAGGTCCCTTGGCCTCGGTGCCTGGGTCGCTGTGACTGCCCTGGGCTTGACCCCTCTACCTGCCCATGTTTCCCCAGCTGTGGTGAGGCGAGCCCAGGGAAGGGGGGGGCGGGTTACGAGAGGCCATCCATCACGTGGGCGGCAGCAGAGGCTTGAATGAGGGCCAGAGGGGTCAGGGCTTGCCCACTTGGGCAGCCCAGCAGGGGGAAGGCAGGAGCATTACAAATTGTTGGGATATCAGGGCCAGCCTTGATGGATGGTGCAGATTCACGACTGAGATGCTGCCACCGGGCCCAGTTCGTGCTCTGGTCCTCCCTGGCTTCTTCCCAGCCCACCACCCCACCCCCCTGGTGGCCCCTTCTCCTCCACTTGCTTTCTCTTGCCGGCGCAAAGCCCATCCGTCAAGCCGTGCCCCGAAGCTGACCTTTTGCAGAGAACAGCCCGCCTCAGAGAACCATTTCTCGCTGAAAAACCTCACTGAGGAATTTTATTAATGCTGGCAGGGCAGCAGCCAGCAAAGGCCACCGCAACTTCCTGTCCCCACCGCCTGCCTCGATGCCCGCAGTTTCATGAGCTTCGAGCCAGAGTGGAAAGTGCCAGGTGTGACCAGATCTCTTCAGCCACTCCTATTTCTCTCGCACGCTCTCTCTTTCTGTATCTCTGTCATCTCTGTCTCCCTCTCAGCCACAGACTCACTTCCGCCGCGGGTAGGCCTGCTGGTCTGAGTCACCTGTGGACATGTGGGGTGCCTGTCCTCCTCTGAGACTCAGCGGTCGCCTCAGCCCCACCTTCACCTCCACACAGTCTGATCTCAGCGAGACTGGAGCTTTGGGAGAGGTGCCGAGGCCTCCTCTGAGAGAAAAGCGAGCGTCGAGTGAGAAGTCCAGCTGGGTGGGAAGGAGACGTGTTCTCCCGGCTTGGGCTGGGGATGGACGCACCGTTGCGTGGTTTCTAGCTGTCCATTTCCTCGGGGCCCCCTCTCTGGAGACCACACAGGCTGCCAGCAGTGCCACCGCAGCTGCACAATAGAATGGAGAGTGGGGACGTGTTGGGGCAAACAGTGATGGAAGATGTTTAATAGAATTACTATTAGGCCTCGAGTTAATGAATCACAACTGCAAGAAATCATGATAATCCAGGCAGCATTAGTGACAGATTAGCTTCAAAGCTGCCATAAAAGTGCCATAATGCTTACCTAACGGCATGATTAATTCTCCCAGTACATAATGGCTTTATGGAGGAACCAGGCACCAACAGAGGCTTGACAGAAAGCCACGCCAAGATCCGCAGGGCGCCGGGGGGGCACCCCCACCCTGCCTGGGCGCTGTGACTTCCGCTCCACCGGGAGGCAGCTGCCCCCACTGGATTGTGGGTAGCCGGGCAGCTGCTAGGGCTCACTCCAGAGCCATCTTGGGCAGGGGGCAAGGAGCACCACCTCCAGACTCCCTCCAGGGCTTTGCCCCTCACCTGATAGCTGTCTGGGGAGACCAGGAAGTCACATCACACCGGCTCCCAAGATAGCAACTCCTGGGACCAGCAATGGGACCTGGAGAGCCCCAGCATGGTCCCCTGATCAGAAGGCCCAGCTTGAAGAGGCCTGAGAAGAGCCCACAACTGAGGAATTCACCATGCCTGCCCTCACCCGCTGTGTGACGAGCAGAGTCACTCAACCTTTCTGGCTCGGCTTAGTCAGGCTCTAAGTCTATAACCACTCAACTGCCTCCCTAGAATGGCATCTAAGAGTTATGAATCACTAACTTGTCCTTCAGGCATAATGCAAATCTTCTCATATGCTATTATTTCATTTGCTGCCCTCAACAACCCTCCGAGAGAGGTACCATTCTGCTCAATTCACAGATAGGGAAACTGAAGCTCCACAGCTAAACTAGAAGCAAATGTGGAGCCAGGCAACACTCCCCAGTTCCGTGCTTCCCTATCAGCCCTCTTCACCTTTCATACCACCAATCTCGGGCTTCCTTCATGGCTCAACAGTAAAGAACCTGCCTGAAATGCAGGAAACACAGAAGACACAGGTTTGATCCCTGGGTCAGGAAGATCCCCTAGAGGAGGACATGGCAACCCACCCCAGTATTTTTGCCTGGAGAATCCCATGGACAGAGGAAACTGGTGGGCTACAGTCTATAGGGTCACAAAGAATCAGACATGACTGAAGCAGCTGAGCACACACACACACCGCCAATTTAACCTCGGGGGAAAAGCAGCTTGTGAGACACTAAACAGCATCTTCTAGGATGTTCAGCTCTGCTTGATTGCCAGCCCCACCCTGCCATGGAAGTGGAGAATCTAAACCGATTCTAGGATCCTGTTCTGATAGTGTTAGCTTGGGCACACAACCACTCCTGGTTTCTGTTTCGGTGTCTCTTTTGTACAAGAGGAATGGTAGTGTAACAGAGAGCAAGCCTGACTCCATATTGGATCTATTCCTTTAGCTCTGTCTAACCTTTGCGCTCTGTGGCCTGTGCTGAGTCATGCTGGTTCCGCACCTTTTGTAAAAGAATGTTGCCTGTGGCCTGAAATATACAAGAAGCCCATTCTCAAGGCTCTGACCTTTAAAGGTAGAACGTTTTCCCATTCATATACAGGTAAAGAGTTGCAGAACAGAGAATAACCTTTGTCTTGCTGGAGGTTTACAGGAACAATGTGACCAGAGCCACCTGGACAACTGGAAGAACAAAGGATTCCTGCACCAAAAAGTATCTAACAACCAGCCACACCCCCTCCTTTAGTATAAAAGAAGCCAGAATTCTGACTTGGGTTAGATGGTTTTTTAGGATACCAGTCGACCATCTTCTTGGTCTGCTGGCTTTCCAAATAAAGTCCCAACAACTTTCCAAATAAGTCCCTTGTCCCAACAACTCATCTCTCAATTTATTTACCTGTTGTGTGACAAATAGTATGAGCTTGAACTTGGAAACCGGAGTAGTAATAATAATAGGTTGCCCACCTCTCAGAAAGAGCATCTCGACCCCTCAGGACTCAGATCTATGTTTTCACAACTCCCACTAGGGCCAAGGCCACTTGCCTGAACACAGACTCCACTCCGTAGCCTCCTGCCATGGTCTTCCCATCTTCCCATAAATATAGAGGCAATTAGCAGGAAGCCCAGGTCTGAAGGGAATTCTCAGAGCCATGTTCATCTTCATAAAGTTAAAGAAAATCCCCCAGGAGACCTGAATCACTGCTGTGGCAGGCCAGCTGTTTCTGGTCTGATTAACTGGGGCTCCGTGCAAGGCACACAGCCCTCCCTCCAGTATCCTCCCAGCCCACACAACTCCAGGGTCCCCACCAAGAGGAGACCCCTCCAGGCTGTCAAGGATACACTTGCAAAAAAAGGAGACTTGGTCCTCTCCTGCCAAAGCCTCAACAGGCTCCAATCTTCCCTGATGTCAATGCACTTCTTAAACTCCAAAGTCAAATGGCAACCAGCACTCATTCAGCAAATACAGTGGGTCCTTGGATAACAGGATCCGTAATATAAGTGGACTGCCTGGGTCCACTTATATTCACTTTTTTTTTTTTTTTCAAATAAATGATACAGTGCTCTGTGACCTATCGTTATTTGAAATTGCAGGTACAGAACTGTGGCTACTGAAGAACCACAGACATGGAGGACCAACTGTAACTTATATGTGCATTTTCTACCACGTAGCATGTCGACCCTCCTAACCCCAGAGTTGTCCAAGGGTCCACTGTATTTGCTTTTACAGGCACAATGGGAAAGGCCAAGAAGGTGATGAAGGCCCACTTCATCCCTTTGCAATCCCTTTGCAGCACTGAATCCCCAGATGGGTGGGTTTTCTGAAGGTGACTATGTTCATAACGACTCATGCGTCCCGTAGCTGATGGCCTAATGGGTATCAGGTGGACCCCATCACTTTTGTTATAAAGTCATCAAACCTCAGGGTTGTCAGAAATGGCAATGAGTGTTTCTCCCGGTCCCCTCGCCTCCCCAAACCTACCCCCAACTGCTATTGGTTCCCCTAGAGTCAAATATAGAATTCTTATTTCAACATCCTGAGCCCAGTGAAAGCCCAATAAATATTTATTGATGGTGGTGCCTGTGATGAATTAACAGCCAAAGCTGTCAAATGAAAGTTTCACACAAGCAGAGACCCTGCTGAGAAAAGAAACCACTATATAAAGTTTGAAATTTTTCAAAATGACAAGCATTCACACACTCGCACTCACACACCTGGGATATCAGACGGAAGACCACCACTCTCTATCAAGCCTATCCAGAAAACCTCATTGGAAAACAGGACGTTTTCCAATAGAATGTCCATACCTTTATGGCAGGCATGTTCAGCTTCTCAGCAGCCAATCAGTCCAGCCTGTTCCAGGCCCTGGATCCAGAGCCTCTCTTTGTCTCCTTGTCAGATCCAAATGTTGGTCACTCAATCATGTCCAACTCTCTGCAAGTCCATGGACTATAGCCTGCCAGGCTCCTCAGTCCGTGGAATTCTCCAGGCAAGAATTCCGGCGGCAGGTTGCCATTTCCCCCTCCAGGGTATCTTCCCAAATCAGGGATCGAAGCCAAGTCTCCTGCATTGCAGGCTGATTGTTTACTGTCTGAGTCACCAAGGAAGCCCAAGGGCCAATGCAGTTCCAGTCCTGGGGAAAGAAAATGGCACCACTGAGCGCTTGATCGGGCATCCTAGACCAGCCAAAATAAGTGCTGTGACATATACAATTCTCAGGATGCTAAAAATTAAAGGAAAAAGATCCAGGGCAGGAGAGGCTATTTAAATGGGAATTTTTGACCAGACAGTATGTGCCTAGAAGGAAATGCCAAGGAGTGTGACCCTGAAGACATCAAGAACTTTGAGGCCTGGTGGGTGGAGACAGTCATCATAGAGCCCCCAATCCACCCAACACGTCCACAGGCATGAGCACACTGACCGTGGGTCTATGAGCCTCCCATGGTTCTGAGGATTAACAGTAGCTTGAATATTTTCCCCCATCTGACCTGCCCAGATGCTCCCCACTGCAGCTCTGAGGCACCAAAGCCCCCTGCCATCCCTTCGATCTTGATCCATTTGACTCTGAATTCAAGCTCCACGGGCTTCAGACATCAAGCCACATGGCTACCTGGAGGGCAGTCAGAATGGGACTTTGCCACTCCTGAAACCCAGCAAGAGAGAACCATGTACAAGCTGCTAAAGCATGTGGGCTACAGAAAGGCCTTGGCCAGCTCGAAAGAAGGAAACCACAGACGACCTTGAAGAAACGACTTTGAGTTTGTGCTGAACTTATCAAGTGAGACTGTGTGTGTCACTCACTTCCTCTGAGCCTGGTCTATGCCCCAAGATTCTCTCACCCTGGAGGAAGCTGGTTCTAGCACAGCCTGTGGCACAGTCTGGGGTTGGGGACAGATCAGAAGTCAGAAGGAAAAGAGCATGAAAACCAAAGATGGCCCAAGAGAGCTGTAGAGGGAAGTGGGTAGGAGCTGTGGGGCAGGCTGCCCTGCCTCTTCTGGTCCTCCCAGACCCCATGCTGTTCTTCGTCTTCCAGCTCTTGTTCCTTGCCCAGTCCCTGGGAACTCCTTATTTGGACACTCTCCTGGTGTTGACCAGGCAGCCTGAGTGAAGAAGACAGAGAAGGAGACTTTCGATGACCAGAGTTTGGTGGCATCGCCGTGTGCCAGGCCCTCTGCTAGGGAGCGTCCTCCCGTGGGAAGATCACAATATGTCCGTGGACAGAAGGAACACCCACAGTCCAGCTGGCAATGCCTGTTGGCCCCTTCCCAGCCTGGGCCTGTCTTCCCTGGCTGCTAAATACTATCTCCTAATTCTGCTCATTTTGGGTATTTGTTCCTGTCCAGATGGGGTGTCTGATCTTGCCATGGCGGGTGTTTTCTGCAAGGGGGGACCTGGTACACTTTTATAGGAACCCAGTGGCTCCCTGGGGTCAGCCTCTAATGCTGTCCAGATGCAGGAAAACAGAAGGGCCATTCAAAAAACAACCGAAATATCAACACAGTTTGAAAGCGGTCTGTTAGCACTTGTCATAAGCACAATAAACAAAACAATGAAGCCATCAGAAAGGACCGTGAGACAGTCAGGCTTTAGGAACTTGGCTTTGATGACTTAGAAAAGCAAAGAAAGGGGGCAGAACCAGTTCCCACTTTGGGCAAGGCCTGTTTGTTCTGCTTATCTGTAGTGAGTGCTAACAATCCTAACCATGATGAAAGGACCTAGAAGTTTCTCTCTTGCAACTGGCCTCTTGGCAGTTGGGCACTGCCTTCCATAACCGGTCGGGTTCTGCACGTGCCCATAAAACACTCATCTGTAGGACACCACGCCCATCTGCGGAAAAACCCTTGTCCTTTCTGGGTTAGCTCAGCAAACAAGTGAGCATAGCCAATGACATTCACTGGTTCTTCCCCAGGTGGGCTCTGGGAAATAAGACCGGGGCTGGAAGAGTTAAAGTTGTAGACAGGCAGGAGTCGGGTACTCCAACCCCAGGTGAGTCAGAGCTGGGACCAAGGGTCCATTGGTCCTGCCTTTCTGAGGAAGAGGCTGAGAGAGAAAGGTCAACCCACACCAGGCTTCCAGTCTGAGGTGTGGGGCAGGGGCCGGAGCTGTCTCTGGGTGAAATGAGGCCACCTTCTTACCACTTACTCAAGCTTGTTTCCCTCCGTCTCCACGGCTCAGGCTTTGCCTAATTCCCAAAGTGGGTGCCGGCCAACATCTATCAGATTACCTGCCAGTGATTTAAGCAAGCTTAGTTCGTTTGGGTGCAGTCCTGCATTTTGACTTTTAGTCAAGTAAAATAAGGGATTAACCAAGACGGGGGTGGGGTGGGGGATGTCTAACATGCCTGTCTACTGTGGGGGAGGGGGTTCTAGAAGCAAATGGGTCCTGCTGGCAAGAATGAATGAAAAGCTGGGGGTCTGGTCCCCTGCTCTGCAGTGTGACCTTCTCTCCCCATACATACATCCAGTTGGCCAGTCTGCTAAGCCCTGTGGGCAGATGAATCAGAAGATTTCCCTTCTAATTGGGAAAGGGAAAAAAAAAAGATGTCAGAACAAAGGAACCAAACACACATATAATAGAACTCTCCCATTTCTGCTGCAGACCTAAGGACTGAAGTCTATTCTGCCGTAATCCTCCTCCAAAGGCAAAAACACCCTGAGGGTCTGCAGGCTTAGTCAGAATCTGGCTGTCTCTCTGGAACAGAAAATGATTCCACAATGAGCAGTAAAAATTCACTGAACACCTTTGGTGTGTCTGGTCACTCCCTTCAACTACTTCAAATATTTCATCGGGTAGGAATAATCTTGGAATCGAAGACTCAATTTCTTCAGATGCCTTGCAGCCTAAGGAGGATGCGACCCCTAGCTTCAAAGGCCTGTCTTAATTCCTGTCCGCCTCCCAGCCAAGTGGGGATAGAAAAGCAACAGGCAAGAGGCCTGGGCTCCTTCACAGTGGCCATCTGTCCTCTGATCAGCTTCCTGTGGTGCTGAGGAAGGAACACGGAATTTTGGAGTTAGAGAAAGTTGTGACTGGAGTCCTACTGTCAGCACATCCTCACTGCCAGCTTCTGAGTAGTGACATAATTCGTAGAACTTTGAAAGGACCAAAAGAGCTCATGTTTAACAAAAACCAAGGCAGAATCCAGCACACAGTATGTGCAATAAATATTAGCTGCTTTATTCTCATCTCCACCCACATATAGCTGTCAATCAAGTCATAGACAAGTATTTGTTAGAAGCCCATTCAGTGCCCAACACAATGAGAGGTCAAAGGATACAGAGCATAAGCCAAGGTCGCTGCCGCGGGGGAGCGCCCAGAATGAGAAGATGAGCAAACATTTAATAGAAAGAGAAATGGCGTCAAAACAGACACAGAGTCCTGTTATGAGAGGGAAGCAATATGGTCCTTCGCAGGCTTAGACTCACCCCACTTAAGATGCTTGTTGTTATTGTTTAGTCACTAAGTCGTGTCCAACTCTGCGATCCCCAAGGACCACTGTCTCCCAGAGTTTGCTCAAACTCATGGTGCTCCTTACTGACAAAATGACCTTGGATCAAATACTTAATCCCTCTAAGTCTTGGTTTCCTCATCTGAAAAATGAAGGAAATCACATCTCTCATTGGGCTATCATCAGGATTAAATTAAGTTCAATTAAAAGTGCCTATTATCAGCAGTGTAATCTCAAATGTGAAATGTGGATAATTGTCCCAACTCATAGGGTTGTGCTGAGGATTAAATTTATTAGTACATGTAAGGCATTTTAAATAGGGTAATGTCACTGCTCTTATTGCCCTCTAGAATGTAAGTTCTTTAAAGGAAGGATTTTTGTCTGTTTCGTGCACTGATGGATTCCCAATAGAACAGGGCCTAGTACGTATCACACAAGTATTAGTTGATTTGGTCCTACAGGAAAATCAAGCAGAGGGGCAGATTCCATTCCAGGAAGGCTTCCTGGAGGAGGCGATACAGACTGGTGGATAGGGTTAGTCATCCTGAGCGGGAAGGTGGGGAAGGGAATGCCTGTAGAGCAACTAGCATGGGGGAGCCCCAGGTGTGAAGGAGCATGGTGTGAACAGGAAACTTCAGGCAATCTAGTGTTTGTAGAATAAAAAAGGATAGGAATAGGCAGGAGATGAGTCTCTTTCTCCCAGGTTGTCCAGTGACTGATCTTAGTGGGGCCAAATATACCCCGGAAAGCACACCCAAGAGAAATGCAGGCATTTGAAAAAGACAGCCCCCATCAGATCCCTCACTCAGAGGCCTCCAAGCCACTAGGTCTGATCTCCAAAAGCCCCAGAAAGAGCAGACCCCCTGGGGAGAGTCCCATCACAGGGGACCCTAACCCATCTGCCTACAAGATTTCCAGCTCACTGGGAGAAGCAGGCAACCATGCCTGTGAACTCTGACCTCATCCATCCCATCAGGGCCTGGGGAAGCATTTACATCTTCAAAGACCCTGGTAAATGTTAGCCAACAGCCTCTCTCCACCCCTCAAGCCTCACCTCCTCCCTCTCTGGGCTACCAGGGGTCAGGGACCAGGGTCACACCTGGCCAGGCCCAGGTCAGTCTGGCATCTCATCCACAGATCACCCTGCTCCCCTCTCCCCTGCACTGCCCGCCCCCCCCCACACACACACACAGTTGGGCCCAGGGCTTGGGAAGGGGCCACAGAAAGGGGGCCCCTATAAGGAAGGCGTTGGACATGATCCAAGGGACCTTCAGACAAAGGAGGGCTCGGGCCCAGCTCCTTGGCAGGAGCCCCAGGTTCTGCATTAGGGGAGGGGTCAGCTCCAGGGATTGCCATCAAGCAGGTTTCAGTGACCTCTCCCTGACCCCCGGGGTGCCTCTGATCTGCTCAAGCCAGGGAGGCCTGTTAACTTTTACCAGACTCCTTTGACATGGAGTGCTAAGAAGAACCCGGGAGGGGGCTTCACTCAAATGTCGGAGGCTCAGCGCTGCCCCCGCAGCCTCACCGCCCACCCTACCCTACCCTGTGGCAGCTCCCAGGCCCCAAGAAGCAAAGGGGCACCCAGGCCCTGGGGAGCACACCTCCATGCTGGCCCTTCAAATTCCCCTACTCTGACGGCCTCAGCTCACAGCCTGCACTGACCTCTGACCTCTGACAGATGATGGTCTAAGAGTTTCCCCAAAAAGTCGGGGCTTTTCCAGGCAGAGTAAGGCCTGGAACCAGGGAATTGAGAACTGTTTGAGCTGGGCCCCTTGGGGGATGGCCATCCAGCCAGCACTGACAAATGGACCTGGAATGAAGGGGGACGGCACCCCTAGGCCGAGCCTCCCTGTCCCCCTACACTGCTCCAAGCCAAGCTCCCCGGAAGAACCCTCCCAAAGGGAGAGACGAGTCCCTAAGGGCCAGGGACTGGATGGCCTTGTCAGCTGGACAGTGATGAGCTGTGCAGCTTGAGAACCGCTTATCTTCCTGGGCCTCAGTTTCTCCACTTGTCAAACAGGGCGGGGAAGAGGAGGTCCATAAGATAACCTCTTCTACAGCCTCCGGTTCCAAGTTCTCCAACTGCCTCCAGTTTCTTTCCCACCCTCCAAGCCCCGTCCTCCTCAAAAGCCCAGCTAGATGCTTCCGGTTTTACCACCAACTTTAAAGCCAGAGGGATGCACCCAGCATAAGCCTTTCATTTATAAAATGAGATAGCTGGAATGCAGACAGATGATAATTCATCTGAGTGACCTGGAGTCAGACACCTAGAGGCACAGTCAGGGCTGGAATCCCGATCTCCCAGGACCGTGTCCTTTATGCTGGGCCAGCTGTAGGCTCCACGTGCTTCAGAGAATGCCACCTCCTCAGAGGAGACAGGTCAGAGTTCAAGCGTTCAAGACCACCTGCCCACAGCCTGCCCACTGGCCTGTACTCTTTTCTTTTTTTAATTTAATTTGAGTTTGTGTTAGTTGCTCAGTCGTGTCTAACTGTTCATGATCCTATGGACTATATAGCCCACCAGGCACCTCTGTCCGTGGGATTCTTTGGGCAAGAATATTGGAGTGGGTTGCCATTTCCTTCTCTATAATTTGAGTATGGTTGCCTTATAATGATGTGTTAGTTTCTTCTCTACAGCAAAGTGAATCACAAATATCGTACAGTATTCCTTATATATGGAATCTAGAATAAGGGTACAGATGAATTTACCTGCAAAGCAAAAACAGGGACACAGACGCAGAGAACAAAAATATGGATGCCAAGGGGAAAAGAGAGGGACAGAATGAATTGGGAGACTGGGGTTGACATATATACAGTACTGTAAGTGGCGCTAGTGGTAAAGAACCCACCTGCCAGTGCAGGAGGCTAAGAGACATGGGTTCCATCCCTGGGTCAGGAAGATTCCCTGGAGGAGGAAACGGCAATCCACTCCAGTACTCTTGCCTGGAGAATCCCATGGACAGAGGAGCCTGGTGGGCTACAGTCCATGGGGTAGTGAACAGTCGGACATGACTGAAGCAACTTAGCAAGCAGCACACGTGTATAAAATACATAACCAATGAGAACCCACTGCATAACACAGGGAACTCTACTCCGCGTTCTGTGTGACTTACATGGGAAGGAAATCTAAAAAAGAGGGAATCTGTATACATATAATGGATAACTGTCCCCTGTTGACCTCCGGGCTCTTCAGTCAACTCACCCTCTGCCCAGCAAATCTCAGGATTGGGTCCCCCCCACCCTAGTCTCTGCTCCTAAAGGTCCTATCCTACAACCTGCCCAAGTACACTCTCTCCCCAGAGCTTCCTGCCCACAGGGCCCTGCCCTGCCATCCTGACCTCTGAGTCTCGCCTGCTCACTTAGCTCCCGATTCTGGTTTTGAAGGCATCACCACCACCACCGCCACCACCACCCATGTCATAGACAGTGGACCACTCCCGCTGGGAGCCGCCGTGGATCCCAATAGCCTGCAGCTGTTTCCTGGCCCCGCCTCTCACTGGCCACACAGGCAAGTTACTTCACTTTCTGAGCGTCCGTCTCTTCGTAGGAAAAGTGGGAATGACAGGAGCTCCGACCCCATTTAGCCACAGTTAAGAGACCCTCTGATGCATGCACGTCCTTACAACTGTGTCTGCCACATGGCACATATACACAGGCAGACCTGAGATGCTGCAGGTTCCGTTCCAGACTGATGCAATAAAGTAAAACTGCAATAAAAATGGTCACAGGAACTGTTTGATTTCCCAGTGCATATAAAAGTTACATTCACATTCTACAGTAGTCAAATAAGTGTGCAATAGCACTGGTTGTTGAGTTGTTCAGTCATGTCTGACTCTTTGCAACTCCATGGACTAAAGCACGCCAGGCCTCCCTGTCCATCACCAACTCCTGGAGTTTACTCAAACTCATGTCCATCTAGTTGGGGATGGCATCCAACCATCTCATCTGCGGTCGTCCCCTTCTCCTCCCGCCTTCAATCTTCCCCAGCATCAAGGTCTTTTCAAATGAGTCAGTTCTTCGCATCAGGTGGCCAAAGTATTGGAGTTTCAAGTTCAGCATCAGTCCTTCTAGTGAATATTCAGGACTGATATCCTTTAGTATGGACTGGTTGGATCTCCTTGCAGTCTAAGGGACTCTCAAGAGTCTTCCCCAACACCACAGTTCTAACGCATCCGTTCTTCATCGCTCAGCCTTTTGAATTGTCCAGCTCTCACATCCATACATGACTACTGCATTACGTCTAAGAAAAGAATACACATCCCTTAATTAAAAAATACTTGATTCCTAAGAAACGTTACCCATCCTCTGAGCCTTCAGCGAGTCATAGTAGCACCGTCAAAGATCACTTACATATATAAGGAATGAAAAATTGGAACTATTGTAAGAATTACCAAAATATGACACAGAGACATGAAATGAGCCAAATGCTGCTGGAAAAATGGCACTGATGGACTAGCTCAGTGCAGGGTGGCCACAAAACTTGAAATTGTGAAAAAAAAAATGTAGTAACAGTAAAGCAAAGTTCTATCAAAGGAAGTTGGCTTGGGTATATATATTTACTGTGTGTGTGTGTGTGTGTGTGTGTGTGTGTGTGTGTGCGTTCTCACTCAGCTGTGTCCGACTCTTTGCGACCCCATGGACGAGAGTCCACCAGGCTCCTCTGTCCATGCAAGAATATTGGAGTGGGTTGCCATTTCCTCCTCCAGGGGATTTTCGCGACCCAGGGACTGAACCCGCATCTCCTGCATTGGCAGGCAAATTCTTTACCACTGAATTGCCTGGGAAGCCCCATTTACTATGTGCCATTATTCAATATTATATGCTTCATGTATATATTTTTCACATCTGTAGGTTTCCCTGAATGCAAGTATAATGATGTGTGTCTTGGTAACTTCTGGAACTGTGGTGATGTGGGTCTTTGGAATGGATGAACAGGTATGTAAATGGATAACCAGTCTTGCTAGTGACTCAGCACTGGGATGAACTCACTTGGTCTTGGAATGCTGTTTATCTGCAGGGTTCCGGGACCCAGAACAGACGTTTTCTCCCACTCCCACCAGGGTAGTCCCCAAAGCATGACGATTCCCCTTAAAATTCTCAATGCCCCTTCACATCTCCTGCCCCCAGCAGAGGCCTTTACATTCCGCTGGTTCACCTGCTCTGCTTGGTGCCCAGCTCCTGCCCCTCCTGCTGACCCCAGAGGACAAAGGGCTTGCGGGTGATTGATGGTGACAGTGACCCGCCACTGACCCTTCCAACCTGGGCTTGCCGCCGCCCATGAGGCCCTCGGCAGCCTCCACGGCTTTTGAAATGTAGGCTCCCCACCTGACCTGACGGGGCCTGCTGGCTTCCTTCCCCTTGTGAAGTGGAATCTTTGATGTGGACCCCACTGGGTTCTCTCCGAGCATCCAGCCCGGGAATCAGTGCCTCCAACAGCCTGCCTTTGTGGGTTCAGGGCATGAAGCTAGACGGACCAGGGTTCAAATCCCAACTCTGCCACGTTCAAGCTTTGTGTTCTCCCAGACTCCAAATCTCAGATTCCTTATTATGAAGAAGGAAGAGAAGGTGTGGCCCAGCAAGCCAGTGGAAGGGTAACTTGAGGTAATACACAAGGCCTCTGGGCCCCAGGCTGGCCTACTGTAATTCCTCAGTAAGTGATGACCATGAGGAGAGGGGGAAATTAGATGAATGTGGAGGCAGAAGGTTGGACGTAAGGACAAATGGACTGTTCTCTCCACCTTCTCCCTCTTATAATATAATCTCCTTGATCTCCATCCCCAGAATGGTCACACACACACACACACACACACACACACACACCCCATGTCCCATCCACGACTCTTTACTTAACCTTCTCCCTGCCCAGAAAGCCTCAGGCTGGCTCTCTGGGACAATGTAACCCTGTAGACCTGTCTCGTCCTCCTTCCTCTCGGTCATCCAGGCCATTTGCTGCCCAGGCTCACATCCTCCCCGTCTGGCCGCCGCAAATTTGCCATTCTCACGAAAGAATCTGCCTGCGTGAAACCACTGAGCATTTCTCATAGCACCATTTCCAAGCCATTTATTTACTTATTGTCTCGAGTTTATGTGTCTAGCCCTCAAAAAAATATATTTGGTTGAGGTGACTTCCTGTTAGTGAGTTTGGGTGCCTGGCTGAAAGACCTCAAGAGGCTTAGAGATGGGTCCACCACCACTTTGAAACAACCAGAAGACTAAATGAAGCCTCTGCTGAGCCCATGCCCTGCAATTTCTCACAGATTTCCATGCAGGGGGATCCATGGGTAGCAGTTATTGGAGAGATGAACTGATGAAAGCCACAGGGCCACTGATAGCTCTGGGAGTGCAAGGAAGAGGATCGGAAACTCTCCAGCCTTACTGCTCCCTTGAGGCTACTCACCAAGTGTAAAATATGAAGCGCAGAAGTCGATAGGTGTTTGCATTTGACAAGGATGGAGGTTTGGCACCTCAGACTCCAGCTCCACAAGACAAAAGTCCTTCACTTTCTCTCTCTCTCCCAGATCCTCACTGATGGGGCCTTCATGACAGCCAAAACCAGACTTCCTATACTTGAGCTTTTAAAATTCTTTTGTTGACAGTTTATTTACAATATTGTGTTAGTCAGGCGTACAGCAAAGTGATTCAGTTATACATATACCAGTATAGTATCTCTTCTTTTTCAGATTCTTTCCCGGTTATTGCAGGTTATTACAAGATGCTGAGTACAGTTCCCTATAGTATATGGAAGTCCTTGTTGTTTATCTGTTTTAGACATAGTAGTGTGTATCTGTTAATCCCAAACTCCTAAACTATCCTTTCCCTCCCTGTTCCCCTTTGATAACCATAAGTTTGTTTTCTATGTCTGTGAGTTTATTTGTGTTTTACGAACAAGTTCATGTGTATCATTTTTACGATTCCACATACATGTGATGTTATATATTTGCCTTTCTCTATCTGACCTATTTCACTTAGGATGATCATCTTTAGGCCCATTCATGTTTCTGCAAATGGCATTCTTTCACTCTTTTTTAACAGCCAAGTAATATCCCATATGGGCTTCCCTGGTGGCCCAGTGGTGAAGAATCTGCCTGCCAATGCAGGAGACTCAGGTTCCATCCCTGGGTGGGGAAGATTCCCCTTGAGGAGGGCATGCAACCCACTCCAGTATTCTTGCCTGGAGAATCCCACGGACTGAGGAGCCTGACAGGCTACAGTCCCTGGAGTTGCAACGAGTCAGACACAGCTGAGCATGCGCTCACGCCATATCCTATGCTTTCCACTGCACTGAAATGCACTGGAGCAGAGGAGAACCCAGGAAAAGAGAAAAGGACAAGCGTGGAGTAAGATCACCCTGTTTCAAGAACGTCAGCCAGCACCTCTGAAAAAGAGCCTTTCTTAGAAAGGCAGTGGGGAAGGAAGCGATTTTTCCAGGCTCCCCATTCCAGGGAGCTCCTGGGACAAAGAGATTTCCCTGAAGGAACCCCATCTCCATCCGTGTGAATGGCCTCCTCCGACTGTTCTTACACCCCAGGGTGTTCAGAGCAGCGGGTGGGGGGGCATGAAGGGGTGGGTGGTGGTGCCTTGGGGGTAAGGAGTTTTAACAGCTGAAACGTAGAGAGAGAGACGGGCCTCAGTAGGGCTCATCTATTCCCCCTTGAGCGAAATGAACTGAGAGAAGAAGAAAGAAAGGAAGTGGGGGGGAGCTTTTCAAGTGGAGTGAGTCGCTGAGCTAAATTACAGGGGTCTGGAGGGATGATTAACTGCCCTCATGGTTTTCTGCTTCACAGCCATTTTTCAGCCCAAACCTGGGGCTTCTTGGTTACACAGCCCAGCGCGGGCCGACCATTTTTTCCATTGACTGAAAACACATTCTGACTGAAAACAAACTCTGGATCCCCGAGGCTTGGCAGCCCTGGGTCCTTCTCCATATTTAATCAACGGGAAGCTAAACACTTTCAGTCTGTGATGGCTCATTTGGACGGGGTCTCGGGGCTTTCGCTTGGTGCCAGATATAATAACTCTCCACTCTCTTTTCTAAAGCCTATTTTATAATTTTGCTGTTTTTCAATGTCAAGCCCATCTTTTGAAGAATTTTTATTGGATTTCCTGCTAGACTTCAACGAGGATTTTTCTTGCTTTGGCAGAAATATCAAGCAGAACAGGGGAAAAACTCAATCACCCATCTTGGAAAGTCGTGATGGTGTGTTGAGGCGGGGTGGGTGAGGGGGAGGCCTTTGTCTGTGTGCTCACAAACAGGTTTCTGGAAGGTTGGAGCCCCAGTTGTCAGCTTTGGGGGTGGAGGGGGCCCTGATGTCTGATTGGTGGGGAGGATATTGACAGGCAAGGTGGATGGATATGGGAAGAGAGTGGATTTGGGGGCAGGGGAGGGAGAGAGAGGCATGCGTGTATCACACAAGCTAAGGGTGGAGGCTTGCACTGATGCCTCTGGCGAGGCCTGGCCCCACCATACAAGCCCATTCATGAGATCTGCTGGGGTGCTGAGCAATGGGGCACAGTGACCACGCAGCAGGCAGCAGGCAGACTCTTAACCAACAACACGACTCCTCGGAGCCACTAAAACCCCCAGAACGAGCCGGAAGCCTCCATCCGGAGGGCCTTGTTCTACCAGCCTGAGCCCTGGGCTCCACACAGCTCCAGGCAACATTCAGATCTTTAATTTTTCTTCCCAGTAACGATTCCCCAGAGGAAGTGGCTTGCCAGTGAGTGACAGCTTTTGTTTGCTCATATTTTCCTCTCTTCCCAGAGTCAACTTTCAGAATATACCAAGATATTCCTTCTTACTCCTGGACTTTCTTTTAATTTCTTTCTCTTTTCTTTTGTGGGGAGGGCATGGCCAGGGGTGGGGAAGGGGGAGCGTCTACAGAGTGTTAACAAGAGGACAGAAGTTGTTCTTTTGTCCCAGAGTGAAAGAGAGAGAGAGAAAATAAACCCCTCACTACTTTCTTTTTAGGTTGTGTTTTTCTGTTTGATTTTTGACTTTTTTATGATGACATGTGAAGTAACCACACGCCAGGCCTCGTCGGCCACTTCGCACCTACGGCTATTAGCTTCACAATTTACAGAATGTTTTCACACATCGCGTCTTTTTATTCCCACAGCGGGGCAGTGGCCATTGTAGGGGTGAGCAACCCAGCCTCACACAAGCCACATGATTTGCCCCAGTCTTGTGGGTGGTAAGTGTCCAAGCCAAGGTCTTAACCAAGCTGAACATTTTTTTTTAAGTGGGCAGGGAGTGCTCCCTGACCCCCTTTAAAAATGACGTCTCTCCATGCTGGGCAGAGTCCCCAGGGTATCAGTAAATTTTCTGCCACAGAGGACATTGAGTTAAGACATCGCAGCAATTTTTACCATATCCATAAATTATGGAACAATTTCTCTTTGGGCCAGGCTTTCCAGGGCATCTGGGCTATGCCTCATGCCTTCCATTGTCGGTAGGAAAAAGGACACTAAAAGGCCAGGAAAACAAAAGAATTTAGGGACTGTCCACTCAGAGTCCACAGTAGGCTCGAATATTGCGGGAGTCAGGGTGAGCAAAAGAGGTTGTCACTGCTTTTGAAAAGTCTCCAGATGAGGAGACTAGAGAAACAGATCTAGAATCCTTGGCAGAATGTCATAGCTGTCAAGAACCTTAGAGATCACCCATCTAAACCCCTCACTTATCAGGGAGGAGATGGGACAGTTCAGAGAAACAGTGAATCAAATGGGGTAAAACTGAAACAGTATTTTTTTTTAAGTTCTTCAAAGCAAACCATATTTTCCAGGCAATAGCAGTTTTTTAAATTAATTTTTGTTGGGGTATAGTTGATTTACAGTGTTGTGTTAGTTTCTGCTGTACAGCTAAGTGAATCAGTTGTACGAATACATATACCTTTAGATTCCTTTCCCATATAGGCCACTGCAGAGTACTGAGTAGAGTTCCCTGTGTCATACAGCCTGCGATTATTAGTCATCTGTTTTACATAAAGTAGTAGGTAGGTGGCAATCCCAACCTCCCAACCTATCCTTCCCCCTTTCCCCTTGCTAACCATAACTTTTTTCCTACATTGGTGGCTTTATTTCTGTTTTGTAAATAGGTTCATTGGAGTCGTATTTTTAGATTACACATATAATCCATAACATATAATATTTGTCTTTCTCTGTCTGACTTACTTCCCTCTGTATGACAATCTCTAAGTTCATTCATGCCAGTTCAAATGGCATTGTTCTGTTCTTTTGGATGGTTGAGTAATATTCCATTGCATATATATACACACACATCTTCTTTATCCATTCCTCTGTCAATGAACATTTAGGTTGCCTGTTTAATTTCATGCTGCAGAATGCAGTGGCCACTGGAGACCAGTCAGAGGGAGTAAATCAGTCAGAGATATGTAGCAGGAGAAAATAAAACTTGATCTGGACCTTGAAGCATGTGCAGAACAGATTGATGGACGCGAAGAGAAGGGCCACAGAAAGCACAGAGAGAAGGTAAACTGGAGCCTGGTGTGTTCCTGAGGCTGTGAGGGGAGAGAGCTTAGAGATGCGGAGAAGGGAGGGGAAGCCAGGCAGAACACTGGCGGGAGCCCCAGAAGATCTCCATCAGTCGAGGAGAAAGTGCACTCAAAGCTGGGAGGGTCGCATGAAGATCAGGGCTTAGATCCCTGCTAACTGGTGAAGCCCCCATCCAGTGATTTTGTAAACTTCATCCTCACACCTAAGGAGCCATCTAGTGTACCCCCAGATGGCTGTGATCCCAGCTGGTGCTCGGCTTTGAGTGTGGACAGACACACAACTGCAACAGGATCCACCTGCCCCTTAGCCTGTGCCTCCGGGAGGACAGGGACACCACCCGTCCTGTGTTCCTGCAGCCCCCCACTCTCCTCCTCTGCCATGAGTGTGTGCTCTCAGCCCCAGCCCCATCTGCTCAGTCTCAGACCAGGGCTGGTCTGCGAAGCTGAAAAAGCAAAGAACGAAGAAACAACGAAGAGGGAGACCATCTCAGGATAGAAAGAACTAGCAAGGATGGGAAATTCCAGAGAAAAGCTCGCTCCTCAAGACAGCACGTGTGCTTGTGTGCTAACTTGATTCAGTCATGTCCAACTCTTTGTGACCCCGTGGACTGTAGCCCCCTCAGGCTCCTCTGTCATGGGATTGTCCAGGCAAGAGTCCTGGAGTAGGTTGCCATGCTTTCCTCCAGGGGATCTTCCCGGCCCAGGGATCAAACTCTCATCTCGTGTCTTCTTGCATTGGCAGGCAGGTTCTTCACCACTAGCGCCAAGACAGCACAGAAACGTCAAAAGAAACTGGCTTCTGGAGCAGAATTCTCTCCATCACCTGGGGACCCTGAGGGCATGAAAGTTGGAAAGGGGCGGTGCCTGTGACCTGAGCATCTCCACCAACCTTTGCTCCTTATTATGCCTCACTTTACCTATCCAAGCCTAAAAATAAGAGCGCTAGCCCCTTCCCTCTTAACAGAGACTGAGATGAGCACAAGGCAAAAGGCAAGGACCCAACATCCAGTGTCAGGGGGTGGGAGGGGAGGGCATGTTGTTGCTGCAGCCAATACTAATAATGACACAATGTCACTGTCACTCTGCCTCCAAACACAGAGCCTATCTGCCCTCGCGAGCTGCACTTTGGGCCTCCAGCAGCTCCCATCTGAAGAGGGTACATCCTTCTGGGGGTTCCTTCCACACCCCCCTTCCATCTTCCTCTCCTAAAGAAGCACCCTGCTGCCCTGAACTCCAGGCTCCAGATTCCTAAAAGCCCTGAAACGCCTCCTCCTGACTTTCTGCATTCTCAGCCCCCAGCCCTATCTGTATTTCCCACTCAAGGGCACCAAGTGAAACTCACCCACCCAGCTAGCGACAGCCTTTCCCAGGAAGAGCCTCCTCCACCCGTTCATCAGTTTCATCAGTTCCCATCCATCCTGGGAAAGTCAGACTCCACAGTCAAGCCCTCACCTTTCACTACAGCAAGTCCCCTGCATACAAACCTCCAAGCTGCAAACTTTCAAAGATGCAAATGTGCATTCGCGGGTCCAGTCACGTAAGTTAGTCCATGTGGTTGGCACACACTGTCTCGTGAGTTCCTCCACTACAAGTGGCTGTGCTTTTGTGCACTTTACTGCACAGAGTACAGTAGTATAGTAGGTTTATTTCAAGCCCTAGATATTCGGAAGCAGACGTCAAAGCAGCAGTATACAGCCAATTGTGCTAGTTGGGTACCTAGGCTAACTTTGTGGGACTTTTTAAACAAATTGGAATTGCGTATATGCTCTTGGGATGAAACTTTACTTACTGTATATCTTGAGAGTCCCTTGGACTGCAAGAAGATCCAACCACTCCATGCGAAAGGAGATCAGTCCTGGGTGTTCACTGGAGGGACTGATGTTGAAGCTGAAACTCCAGTACTTTGGCCACCTGATGAGAAGAGCTGACTCATTTGAAAAGACCCTGATGCTGGGAAAGATTGAGGGCAGGAGGAGAAGGGGACAACAGAGGATGAGATGGCTGGATGGCATCACCAACTCAATGGACATGGGTTTGGGTAGACTCTGGCAGTTGGTGATGGACAGGGAGGCCTGGCATGCTACAGTTCATGGGGTTACAAAGAGTCGGACATGACTGAGTGAATGAACTGAACTGAACCGTATATTTACTGTAACTCCCCAGGCTAAGCCGTTCCCAAACTCAAACCCCTCAGTCCCAAAACACATGCAGCATGTCCCAGGAATGTGACACTCCACTAGGTAAGGCTCTTTCCAGGTCTGAGAGCTGAGAGCGAGGGACCCTCACCTCTCCGGCCCCATCCTACGCTGGCCTGCTCTTCCAGGCTCCTCAAGGTCGCCTCCAAGTCTCCCAGAGCTGCACCCTCCCTTCTCGGAGTCCACAGTCTTCCTTTGCTCCTTCCCCCCGCCCCGTCTTCGACTCCCTCCGTCACTGAGATTAAGAAGCGCACCGTGGTCATCCATAAATTACCTGGCGAGAGTGGATGACAAAAGCAAAATATAATTCAGATTAAAGTCACCCTCCAGCTGAAATGATAGTTTATTAACTAAACGGTGACGCTGCCCCCTCCACCTGGCTGGCAACCAGGCCCCTTTGTACTCATCTTTCTCGGGGATGATTTAGGACCCACCTGGGCCCTGGGAGAAGATCCTCCCATCATTCCCCTCAACCCCCACCATCTCTCTGGATCAGGCTGCCGGGCTTGGCGCAGTTGACAAATTCCCCAAGTAATCCCTCAAAAGATTGGAGAAGTGCTCCGAATGCTCCATTAAATTTATTTTCCATGCTTTAAGAGACCCAAAACTATGTCCAATAAATAAGTGTTCCCTGTGATTTACTGAAATGCTCCTCTGATTTAAAGTTATAGGGGGAAAAATATGGAGCCCTGGGGAGCCCAGGACCAGCCGTGCAAGTGAGACCAGATGTGAGATCTCTGCCTGGGGAGGGGAGAAGAGGAGGGGGAACCAGCCCGACGGATGGAGGTTTGAAAGTGACAATGTCTGAACCCCGGTTCTCGGCTTTAACATAAAAGGTCCCCAGTTGAGCATTCTTTCTTACAAAATTTATTGTGGTTGTAGTTAGAAGGGGAACCATCAAAAGAGTAATTCTGGCCCTTGTTTTGCAGAGCTCTTTTGATAAATATGATACTTAGAAATATGCCTCCCGCTAGACAGAAAAGCCATATAGTTAAAATGAAGTAATCTGTCAGTAAAGTCACTAGAATCAAAGCCAAAATGAAACCTGTAAAAGGAGAAGGGGAAAAAACTCCTCTTAGAAACGCTCCAGTCGAGCAGGGGAGAAGGTGGAGATTAAGAATTGTCCTTTATTCAGATATTTTTATCTACAGAGTTAAAAGCGGAGATTTATTTTTAAAGGGGGCTATTTATGTTCCAATCTTCACCAGATGGGCCTGTGTTCTGCCTCACTCGCGCAGCCCAGGCTCAGCAAAAAACAGCTTCTCTTGGGAGCTGAAACTTACCCAAACGAAGGAGGAATAAAAACTTCGGGAAGCAAACGTAACCTTTGGAGCTGCTTGGTAAATATTGGATCTGTTTCCTGCAGAGGCCCAGGTGAGCGAAAACCAAGAAACAAACAGGAAGGAGGAGAAACACCCAGTGTTCAGACGAAGCTGTATATGAATCTATATCATACATGGCCTGCATGTGTGTGTGCACACACGTGCGCTGATTCCCAGAGGGCCCCGAAAGCTTAGGCTACGAAATGTCCCAGTGGGGCCATGACATCATCCCTGAGTTGTCCCAAACTGTCCTGCCTTTGGAATCCACTCCTCCATCTGATAAATTACCTGTTTGGAAAATGCCTTTCTCATGGTTAGAGATGAAAGTCACAGAGGGTAATTCCCCTGGGGAAAGTAGCCTCCAAACTCATTCTTATTCTTCCTTCTTGTGTACCTGTATCAAAAGAAACTGAACCCCATGCCCCGAGGGCTCTGGGGTGAGCCACTCTGGACTCTTAGGCTTCCCAAGGCTTCCAGAGCAGCCAGGCCATCACAGGGGAAAGCTCTCATCTCTGAGCAGCATGCTGGGCTGGGCAGCATCCCCACAGCCTCAAGCCTGGGAAAAGCCTCTTTTTCTCGGGTCTGTCCCCCCATTCCTGTTCTCAGGACAGGAGGCAGCCATCCCCAGAGCATCAGACTCTCCATCACTCCCCTGCGAGGATGGGAGGCAGGAAGACGTCCCTGCCGACGGTCCTGAGTTCCACTTCCACTCCAATGGCGCACTAAGATTAAGGCCCAGGGTGTATACACACGTGTGTGCATGTATATGTGTGCGTGTGCACTCTCAGTCACTAAGTCATGTCCAACCCTCTGTAACTCTAGCCCGCCAGGCTCCTCTGTCCATGGGATTTCTCAGGCAAGAATACTGGAGTGGGTTGCCATTTCCTTCTACAGGGTATCTTCCCAACCCAGGGATCAAACCCGTGTCCCTTACATCTCCTGCATTGACAGGCAGGTTTTTACCACTGTACCACCTGGGAAACCCACGTATATATATATATATATATATATATATATATGCACAGCCTCAGACAAGTTACAGTGCTCACATCTTCCCATGTCTGCCACGAGCATTTGTGCTACAGTGAAATGAGCCGAAAATGAACCTGGGGAAGGAGAGGAGGGAGACGAGGCGTCCTGGAAGGGATTGTAGATGCCCGTCGACTTCAGATCTCACCTGGCTCAGTCATCGGGTGTCTGCACCACCTGAGACCAGTGGCTTCTCCTCCCAGACCTTCGTCTCTTCACCTTTATGGCAAAGCATTGAACCGCACTACCTGCTGTCCCCAGACTCCCCAGGACGGCTCCTTTCTCACAGCCCCAAAGGCGCCCTCCTTCCACGGCACCCGTGCCGGTCTGGGCAGAGCTGGAGGGTGTGGGGTTTGAGCAACACCTGTGTTTACACTGTACAATCTGCAGTTTACTGTCATAAAATCATTTAATACAGTCATAATTTTTTTGGCAAAGGGTTGTGTTTATGGTGAAGCAAGACAGAGAGGGAATGATTGACTACAACTGATTAAAACGATAAATCAAAAACAAAGGAGGGAAGATGCAGAGAGCGCAAAGCCACAGGCAAATCCAATTTAAGTCTCAGGTTCTGGGCCTTTGTGGGAACAAGTCTGTCTGATGAGGAGCCAGCCTTGGAGGTGCCAGCCCCAAGGCTCGGGGTGGGCGTGATGGAGGTGCAGACTCAACAGGGTAGAAAAATAAGGAAACGGTTTTACAAGAACTAGTTTCCTTGGGCCTCCATCTTCAAAAAGGATTTGGGGCAAGGATCTGGGAATAAAGATGTGTTGGGGTAGGGGGAGGTGCATGTATGTCTAGGTAGAATAATTTCAGCCAGACCTAGGATTTTCCAGAATCAGAACCATTCACCAAAGCCACTATCTGAAACCCCACCGGCACCAAGGATGACTTGAGGCTTGTAAACTTCTGACCTTGTAAACTTTGTCCTTCAGCAGCTGAGGATGCTCTGCCTACTGGGCACAGTGCCAGGGCAAGAAAGTGACAAAGGACTGTTCATTCAATACTTGCTGACCGAGTGTCTACTCTGGTCCAAGCGCTGTCCTGGGCCTTGGGGACACAGAGTGGAAAAGAATTCTGACCCCACAGAGCTTCTACTCTGGTGACATGGAAACACCCCACGTTCAGAAGACACACGGACACCTGGTTCTTTCTGCTCCAGTGTGATAGATGCTATAATCCCAGTATATTCAAGGGGTCAGGAACACCAAGGAGGTGACTTCTGAGCTGGATCTTAAAGGATGAGAAGAGGTGTCCTTTCCTAGCCAGAAGATAACCATGCTCCAGGAGAGGGTCCCTGCACCAGCAAAGGCAGAGAATTCTGGAAAGACCTGCTGAAGATGGGAGAGAATTTCAAGATCTAGGAAGGGCTGGGTATTGAGCCAATGGCCTGGTTGTCAGCTAACGGCTTAGTTACTAAGCGGTGCTCTGAGAGCAAGTCTTCAAAGAATAATCAGAGATCAGAGCTTCGAAGGGGAGAATCACCAAACCAGGAGGCCATGGCGGACTCAGTTAGATGGAGGCAAGATCAACCTCCCTGGGACTTCCTTGGTGGTCCAGTGTCCAAGACTTCGAGCTTCCAGTGCAGGGGGCCTGGGTTCCATCGCTGGTCAGGGAACAAGATCCTGTGTGCCACAACTAAGACCCAGCACAGCCAAATAAATAAAAGACTCTTTTTAAAAAGGACTAACCTCACTTATTTCCCAACTTTTTAGGGCAGTGTGGTAGACACGACTACTGACCCCCCAGGCTCATGCACTCTTTGACACATCATGTCGTGGTTGCTGGGGTGTGGCTGCCCCATCTGCAATTTCCACACCCTCTCCCCACCCGCTGCATCTAGGTCAGTTCACTGGGACTCTTCTCACCAAGAATGTGAACCAAAGGGCTGCGTCAGGTTCAGGCCAGGAGGTCAAGTCCTTGTGCGCTCCTTGCACAGAGACCCCTCCCCAGCGACTATGGAGACCAGGTGGTGATGATGGTGCCGAATCATCCTCAAGGGCTCAGGGGAGCCAACCAAACAAACAACCAACCAGCCAGAAACAGCCCTATCGGATTTTTCATTAGTGGTGAAAGCACTGTTTTTGTGTTAAGCCACCAAAGCTTTAGCAATTAGTCCATCCTGACAGAGGTAACCCTGCTCGGGTGAAGATTCAGTTTTTAGACATCCTTATCATAAACCGGGGCATCACCGATTCAATGGACATGAACTCTGGGGGATGGTGAGGGACAGGGACGCCTGGTGTGCTGTGGTCCCTGGAGTCACAAAGAGTTGGACACGACTTGGTCATGGAGCAGCAACAACCATAAGCGAGGTTCCCCAGGAGACAGTCTGAGACAAAGCATCTCCGTGTACCAAGTCATGTATTTCCCACTGTCTATAATGTAAGCGTCTTACCAAGGCCTCCAATATACTCACCGCCTCTTGTTAATCCCCAGGAAGACGATCACTGCGGCGTTGAGCGTACCGCTGTGTCATCCTGTGGAATGTCCAGATGGCCGAGGTCCCTTCAGGCTTTGTTATGACAGAGGGCAGAAGAGCTAAGGTAGCCCTAGGCCGAGACATAAATTTATGCTGTCGTCCACCTCATGTGAACGTGAAGCGCTTTGATCTCCCTGATAGGTATGGAAAAAATGTGCTCCCCAGATCAGCGGCCTGTACCTGGGGCCACACTAATCCGTCTAGCACAGATAATGCATCTGACAGAACAATGGCCATGAGGGTTCCCGCCTGACTGAGTTTGTGCTGGTTCACTATCCTCCCCCGAGATCATCTGGTTTTCGTAGAGGCTAAATGAGGGGGTTAAATGAGAATGTGATCTGGGCAGTCGTCTGAACATCCTTTAGTTCTTTAAAAACAGCCCTGATTTACGACATGTTCTTCCTCACAGGAGGCAATATTGGTTTTTACTTACTATTTTGGCCAGGAGGTGGGAGAAGACTCAGAAGCTGCTTGGCCATTCTTATTCCAAATATCTTACCCCAGACACCAAGGAACCAACCCTGTGGTCCTGCCAACTATGAGATCTATTCCAATTACACATTTAGGGACCAGGGAAATGGCTCCTGGGTGAATCAGAGGACCCAGAGGACCCACTGTGAGCTAGACTTAGCCAGAGGGACCATACTGATGCTTCAGTTTCCTGGGAGTCAACACAGATTCTGTGTCTAATAGTCCTTGAAAAGTCTGCGTATTTTCTCTGCCCCCAGGGAATGGTCACCCAAGTAAACAGCCATCTGTACCTTTGGGGAAGGACTGAAGAGATCATTGCCACTGTGTATTGGCTGTGACGTTACAGGGCCCTCTGCCGTGGAGACCTGATCTCTCCCTTCGTTGAGGGTCCCGGGTCTAAACACTGGCTCAGGTGTTTCCAAAGCAAGGCAAGGAATCATGCCTTTCTATTGGGGGCAGCTTCCTGAGCTTCATTTCTCTTGGTTGTGATCCCCATGTTAGCTGCCCGTGTGTTTGCCCTGAGGGTCTACATTCTGTTATCTGCGTTCATAGTTCTCTGTAGTCAGCCCCGCCCCACCCCCTCACCTCCACCACTCCCGGCTCCCTATCCCTGCTCCCCCAATAATTGCACTACCCGTATTCTGAAGACTATAACGCCAGCTGGCCCCTTTAATGTGGGGGTGCTATCAACCCCATTGGCATAAGGGAGTGAAATTATGTCATAGAATTTCTGATGGCCAGTCCCTAGCCTATAGAGGACAGCCACTGCTGAGATTCTCGACAACACTCATGATACAGAAATAGTCTTAATTACTTTCGTTAATGAGGGTTAGCTAAGTGCCAGTGACAGATAAACGGGTAAAGAAGACTTGGTGTATGTACATAATGGAATATTACTCAGCCATGAAAAAGAATGAAATAATGCCATTTACATCAACACGGATGAACCTGGAGATGATCATACTAAGTGAAAGAAGTCAGACAAAGACAAATACTGAACGCTATTGCTTTTATTTACAGAGCAGAAAGACTCACAGACATACAAAATAAAAACATGGTTACCAAAGGAGAAAAGGAGGGGAGAGGGATAAATTAGGAGTTTGGGATTAACAGATACGCACTACTATATATAAAAGAGATAGCCAAAAAATACCTACTGTATGTAAGCAGAGGGAACTCTATTCAATACACTGTAATAACACATAAGGGAAAAGAATCTGAAAGAGAATATACAAAAATTTATAACTAAATAATTTTGCTATACACCTGAGACTGGCACAACATTACAAATCAACTATATTTCAATAAAAATTGAAAAAAATGGGGGTGAGGTTGGAGGAAGTCCTGTGTTTTCCTTAGAGAACAGACAGTATGAATTTTCCACCAAATAGACTCTAGTGCGGCCCTTCTGTAACCCTTTCCACATTCTTCAACTGTCCACCATGGCACTTCTGGAATTTCTACTTCACTGAGTACCAGCCGATTCTTACTCAAAGCTTCCAGGAGTCTCCCTAGCAGCACATGCTAGCACTGACTTCCAGGGTTCTCATTGTGTGGTTGAATCCTAAATAAGAGGAGAATGTTCCCCTAGCAAACAAGTAACAACAAACAAAAAACTCTTCTGGGACTTCCCTGGTGGTCCAGTGGCTAAGACTCCACGCTCCCAGTGCCAGGGCCCCAGGTTCAATCTCCAGTCAGGAACTAGAGCTCACGTGCCACAGCTAAGAGTTCACACACTGCAACTAAAGCTCGTGCACGCCGCAATGAAGATCAAAGACCCCGAGTGCCACAGCTAAGCCCTGGTGGGTTTTATCTGTTTCATTCATTTACTCATCGGCTGCACTGGGTCGTTGTTGCTTTGCTTGGGCTTTCTCCAGTTGCAGTGAGTGGGGGCATCTCTCCAATGCTTTCCACAGGCTTCTCACTGCAGTGGTTTCTCTTGCTGAGGAGCTCAGGCTCTAGGCGCCCAGGCTTCAGTAGTTGCGGTGCACACGCTTAGTTGCTGCACGGCATGTGGGATCTTCCCGGACCAGGGTTTGAACCCATGCCCTCTGCATTGGCAGGCAGACTCTTATCCATTGTACCACCAGGGAAGTCCTTGATGAAACCTTTGTATAAAACTTTTGCTCTGCACTCCCAAGCTATAGGGTTTGGTGCTTGAGGAGGGAGAGACATGTTCAGACTACCTTGACTCATGCAGATCACTGCCCTCCTGGATACAGTGGTCTAGGAAAGGAAGTGGGGAGACAGAGGGGTATGTTTCTTTTTCTTCTTTCCATTGTGAGCACAGCTGTTCATGGAAATGATGCTCCGTCACTAGTTCTCAAACTCAAATTATCACCTAAACCATGATTTTAAACCTTAATTTTTCTTTAAAAGCAAGATTTCTCATTTGTTAATCCAATTATATTTGCAGTGGTCAAATATTGGGTTGACCAAAAAGTTCATTCAAATGTTTCAAGAAAAACCCTGAATGAAATTTTTGGCCAACCCAATATTTACCAAAACTTTGCAAAGCATATTTAGACTATGTTCATTGGCCCAACCACCCATCCAGACATTGAGTAAGGCAGGAAATGAGGAGAATTGCTGTAGCAAAGAGTCGTTGAGTGTGTAAAGCTACTCACCGATACATATCCCACCCTTCACTCAAACTCAACCACAGAAGGGAGAGGAGGGCATCCCTGGGAAATCGTATGAGAGGAAGTTGCATCTGTTGAGTATCTTTCGTGTAACAGCACCATACGAGGCCCTTTAAAGGAACTATTTCAGTTAAACCTCACAACTCTATATAGAAGGCTTTATCTGGGCTTCCCTGGTGGTCCAGTGGTTACAAATCCGCCTGCCAATGCAGGGGACACAAGTTCTATCCCCAGTCCAGGAAGATTCTACATGTCTTAGAACAACTAAGCTCATGGGTCACAACTACTGAGCCTACACTCTGGAGCTTGAGATCTGCAGCAAGAGAATCCACAGCAACGTGAGAAGCCCCTACAATGCAGCTAGAGGGTAGCCCCCACCTGCTGCAACACGAGAAAGCCCGCAAGCGGCAACTAGGATCACCACAGTCAAAATAAAGTAATTTGTTCATTTAAAAGAAGAAGAAGGCGTTACCTTCTGGAGGCAGAGAAAACCAAGGCTCAGAGTGGTTAACGACTTGTCCAAGGTAACACAGCTAGTAAGTGGAAGGGCCTCCACTGAGTGCAGGTCTGCCTTGGTCTGAAGCCCACGGTCTGTTTTCAAGCAAAAGCCCTCCGAGAACACACACTCCACAGAGATGCTACCACTGCCTGGGCTCCCGGAAGCCCCCCTGGACCACCTGTGATGAACTGCTGTCCACAGCAGCTAAGATGCCCCTTTCGGTTTCTTTTTTGCTTTAGAAACAAAATCTCTCACTTGCTATCCAATCATATTTGCAGCCCAAAAAGGTTGAAAGAATGTGAAGTCGCTCAGTCGTGTCCAACTCTTTGCAACCCCGTGGACTGCAGCCTACCAGGTTCCTCTGTCCATGGGATTTTCCAGGCAAGAACACTGGAGTGGGTTGCCATTTCCTTCTCCAGGAGATCTTCCCAACCCAGGGATTGAACCCGGGTCTCCCGTGTTGTAGGCAGACACTTTACCGTCTGAACCATCAGGGAAGCTTGCTGCTGCTGCTGCTAAGTCGCTTTAGTCTTGCCCGACTCTGTGCGATCCCATGGACAGCAGCCCACCAGGTTCCCCCATCCCTGGGATTCTCCAGGCAAGAACACTGGAGTGGGTTGCCATTGCCTTCTCCAAAGCATGAAAGTGAAAAGTGAAAGTGAAAGTGAAGTCGTGTCCGACTCTTGGCGACCCCATGGACTGCAGCCTACCAGGCTCCTCCATCCATGGGATTTTCCAGGTAAGAGTACTGGAGTGGGGTGCCATTGCCTTCTCCAGGGAAGCTTGAGAGCACCACAAAAACCCAAGAGTCCCTATGATAACTAAAGATGCTTTTCTAATATTACAGACTAGCATAGTCAGGCACTCAGAACTTGAAGCGTCTTAGAATCGTTTTCCATATAACAGAAGAGTTTGTTTCTTTAAGAAACATAACTTTTTATTATGCTTTCCACAGTTTCCACACACCGTCTCTTTCCTCCTTAAACAAGGGTGATAAATTGTAATGCATTAATTAATGTTTATTTTACAGTAATGACTCCCAGGGTTCCTGACCTGAATGATCCCAGGCTGTTGTGCTTTGGGAGTTCCTGTATCAGCTTTTTCTGGTTTTTCTGTCTCCTCCCTGAAAGCTGGTCACCTGTCCCTGCTGTCGATGTGATCTCTCTATATCAGCCATTACTTTGCTGTTTCTAAATAGAATGGGCTGGGGATTTATTTGTTTCCAAATAACCAGGCTTCCAGGAGATGTGTGTTTAAAGAACACACTGCCTAGATTCCAAGTGAGGGTCCAGAGGACTCATCTTCAGGAACTCCATGAAACTTTGGTGCATCGATTCATTCAACAATCATTTATCAAGCACTTCTTATGGGCCTCTATATGCAGAAAATATGGCAGGCAATAAAATTAACAAAAATCCCTTCTTTTGCGGACTTGACATTCTGCTAAGACCCAAGAAAATTGCCAGCATCTATTCTACACACGCAAAGGCCGTTTTTGCTCACTGCCTGGCTCCTTACTGTGTCCACACGGGTGGGAACTCACAGCCGCGCTCCCCACACGGGAGGGCTTACCGTCCAAGTACACAAGTTCCACAGTGCCGTTATGAGCACAAAGCCAGTGGAGGACTGTTCGTTCTAGAATTCCAACACATTGTGGATTAAATGGGCTTTTGTGGGCCAGTCTGGGCACCTCGCCACCATCCGTACCTCTGTCTCTATAGGGAAATGTATTCCGGATCCAGGCAGCTGACTTCCTGATGAACTTTTGGAACAGAACTCATTTGTAAGTTTAGGACTCCCTGTACTTCTCTATAAATGCTCCAAATAGCAAGGGCATATCTGATCAAAGGGTTAGAAAGGAGCATATCTGGATGCCACCCAGCACCCCTTTAACGGGCGTGGATGTCTCGGACAAGACCCTGAATCTCTCTGAACCTTAGTTCAGTCTCTTATGTATTGGGTGGCATGAAGATTTTATTAAATAGGGGTTCTGAGGCTAAAAACAAGTCTAAAAAGCACTATCTAGAGTATCAATACAGGGACTTTCCCGGTAGCCCACTGGTTAGGACTCCACGCTTCCACTGCAGGGGGTGCACGTTCCACCTCCTGGGGGAAGCAAGATACCACGCGCTGTGCAGTGTGACCCAAAACAATTTTTTTAATAAAATAGAATAACCAATTTACACATTTCTCCAATGAATGAATAAATAAGTGAATGAGATGAATGAATGAATGAGAAAATGTCACTTCCATTCCTAACACATCTGGTGTGTTTGACTCTGTGCGACCCCATGGACTGTAGCCCACCAGGCTCCTCTGTCCATGAGATTTCCCAGGCAAGAATACTGGAGTGGGTTGTCATTTCCTTCTCCAGGGGATCTTCCCCACCCAGGGATCGAGTCCGAGTCTCCTGCATTGCAGACAGACTCTTTACCAACTGAGCCTCCAGGGAGTACATACCCAGAGTCTTCCACAAAATGAAGAACATTTCATCAAGAAGTGTTTTCTCTTTTTCCCCTTTCCATGGCAGCCTCTGACTCAAAGTCCAGACATTTGGGAAAGAAATAAAATGATCGTCCTCACTCCTAGGTCTCAACTGAGCATCCAGACCTCAGCAGGCCCTCAGGAGAAAGCTGTTTACACAAGCCTATTGGGTCAATTACAAGGGCTGGGAATGGTTGGAAATTGCCAAACAGCATGCACTTGTCTGTTAAAGAGGAAGAAATAAGGTGCTTGAGCAGGAAATCAAATCAAGAACTAGCTTCACAAGTAACCATTCACCCCTTCCCCAGGGCAGGGCCAGCTTCACCTCGACCTGCCTTCTCCTGGCCACCAGGACAGGCAGGACTGGTACCATGTAGGCCTTGATAGGAGATAGATGGCCTGTGTATTTTTCCACCAGGCCGCTGGATCTCAAGATCACAGTGACATCTTGGGAGGGTCTTTCTCCCACCTCCCTCCCCTTCAGGCCCCCTATTCCTCACCCTACCCTCTCTTCTCAAAAGAAAAATAGCTTCAGGGGAAAACAAGCCCCAGGTCTGTCTGCATGTAGACAACATTAATGGGAAACTCAGAGAAGAGAGTCCAGGAGACCTGGGAAGCTGTCACCACCCGCATGAGCAGGGAAGATTTATGTTGAGGACCAGGATGTGGACATACCAATGAATTATCCTTTTGTGCCAAGGTAAATTGGATTGGGGGGAAAATGTGTGTCCGAGAGGCAGAGCCTGGGCTTGGCCGCAGTCCTGGCGTCTGGTACCTGGGGAAGCGGTCCTACCTCTTATTCTTGTAACAGCACGGCTATCCAGACCCGATGACTCTTCCAGACTCTCCTGCATAAGAAGAGCTAACATTCACTGGGCGCTTTTTAAGGACAGCATCTTTCTTGCATTAACTCATATGACCCTCCCAAACCCTAGGACTCTGTGACCCTCCCCACTTCAAGGATGAGTAAACTGAGGCACAAAGAGGTTGACTTCTCCAAGATGGCACAGCTAGGAAGTGGCTAAGGCAAGGCATGAACCCAGATGATGTCAGATTTGTCTCTTCCCAATTAAACCGTACTGACTGTAGCCACAGAAAGTGTATAGAAATCCTTGAAGGAATACAATCCCTCTCTCCTTAGAGAAAGACACTTCCAAGCTCCCCCACGGGACATTTGCCAGTGTTCAAGGACCAAGATGGCAGGGGCCTTTATAAACAACAAAAGTGTTCTGTTTGTTGTACAAAAATAACTTAATACCATCTGTAGGCTCTCAGCAGCCTTTGAGAAAAGTCCGGAAGCAAAGGAACCCAAACATACTGGGTGCTTTTGTTTTTAAACTTTCTGGCGATAATACCTGAAAATGGTGGTGTGTTCAGTATTTCCCTCCATCTTTTCTATGCATCTATAAATATCTCAACAGATTCATAGTGATATGCCTTCATATTCTGACTGATTAGCTTAACAATGTTATCTCATGACCATTTTCCTTTCTGGGAAGCAATGAGGTATAGTAATTAAGCCCACAGGCTGGACTCTGAGAAAACTTAGATTCAAATCTTGGCTCTAGCACTCTGCAACCTATCCATACTGGACCTCAACCCTTTGATTGACATAATGGCATTTTTAAAAAGCTTCTTTGAAAATTGATATATAAGGGGGAAAATCAAATGTTTATGCTGCCGTTCCTATATAAACTCTTGACACTTTTCAGAAGAATTCCAACTAATAGGTGCAGAAGGAAAGGTAGAATTTTATTTTATTTTTTAATTTTTATTTTTACTTTATTTTACTTTACAATATTGTATTGGTTTTGCCATACATTGACATGAATCCACCACGGGTGTACAGGCATTCCCAAATATGAACCCCCCTCCCACCTCCTTCCCAATAACATCTCTCTGGGTCATCCCCATGCACCAGCCCCAAGCATCCTGTATCCTGCATCGGACATAGACTGGCGATTCGTTTCATACATGATAGTATACATGTTTCAATGCCATTCTCCCAAATCATCCCACCCTCTCCCTCTCCCTCAGAGTCCAAAAGTCTGCTCTACACATCTGTGTCTCTTTTGCTGTCTCACATACAGGGTCATCATTGCCATCTTTCTAAATTCCATATATATGTGTTAGTATACTGTATTGGTGTTTTTCTTTCTGGCTTACTTCACTCTGTATAATCGGCTCCAGTTTCATCCATCTCATTAGAACTGATTCAAATGTATTCTTTTTAATGGCTGAGTAATACTCCATTGTGTATGTGTACCACAGCTTTCTTATCCATTCCTCTCCTGATGGACATTTAGGAAAGGTAAAATTTTAAAATCACCAACAGAGGACTTCCCTGGCATCAGATTCCCTCAGTCACTTTGATGACCTTTTCTACCTTTGCTGGAGAAAATTCTCTGCTCTTAAAGGGCTGACAAGTTTGGGTTAGGCCCACTTGGATAAGGTGGCTCAGTGGTAAAGAATCTGCCTGTCAATGCAGGAGACACAGGAAACGAGGGTTTAATCCCTGGTTTGGGAAGATCCTCTGAAGGAAGAAATGGGAACCCACTCCAGTATTCTTGCCTGGAGAATCCCATGGACAGAAGATCCTGGCCTGGTGGGCTACTGTCCATGGGGTTGCAAAGAGTCAGACACAACTGAGCCCGCATGTGACTGCAAGCGAGATCAAGCACCCGGATTATCTCCCAATTATAAGGTCATCTGATTAGTAAGCTTAATTACACCGACAAAACCTCTTTTTCTGCATCCCATAACAGGGTCATGGGGATAACACCAAGGGGTGAAGGTCACGGGGTCATTTTGGAATTCTGTCTACACCCCCTCCTCCTCAACCACTACCCCTCCCCTCTTTCTGGACAAGAAGTTTCCCACCTTGGGTTTGGGAAGGTTGGTTGGTTGTTTCTTTGTTTACTTGGAGGATGGCAAGCAGTTTACCAATACGGGGAAAATGCTTTATTTTCCTCTATATTTTACATCTTCCTTTTAGTTTCCTTCTACTGGGAGGGGACAGAGGAAAGGAGACAATCAAGGCCTGAATGGCTAGTGCAACTTCAAATAGGTTATTTGTCTTCCTCATGCCTCCATCTCCTGGCTGGTCTCCATGAGGAATAAGTTAGGTGATATATAAAGTCCTTAGAACATGCCTGGCACCCAGTTAATCTAAATAAGTGTCAGCTATTAACATCTGTAAAATGTGAATAATTACAGTAAATACTTTATTGGGTTGTTATGGAGATTAAATGAGTTCTTCGGTGTTAAACACCCACTTGAGTCCAGAGCCAGCCATGCAGTACGTGTTCAGTAACAGAGAGATGTTACGGTGCTGACCCAAGGCCCCAGATGGGGGTGCTGGACCAGAGGAGAGAACCCTAGCACAATTTGAATTCCAGAGTAATTTGCAGCAAACTCATCAAGGGTTCTTGTTAACCTCAAGGTAAAGCCCAAACACTAGAAGGAGTTTCAGAAGGCCCTAAAGCATCTATCTAGCCACCATGGGTCTTCCCCGGTGGCTCAGCGGTAAAGAATCCACCTGCAGTGCAGGAGATTCAGGAGATGCTAGTTCTATCCCTGGGTCGGGAAGATCCCCTGAAGGAGAGAAAGGCAGCCCACTCCAGTATTCTTGCCTGGAGAGTCCCATGGACAGAGGAGCCTGGCGGGCTACAGTCCAGGGGGTTGCAAAGAGTCGGACACGACTCAGTGACTAAGCACGCACAGAGCATCTAGAACCTCCTCAGCCTCATTTCCACACTCTCTGCTCACTCTCCAGGCAGTCTTCTGTAACAGACTGAATGTCTCCTGAATGACGCGGACACCCCAGCTCACCCCCTCCCGCCCCCTCCCCGAGTCCCCAGTCGGCACCAGATTCCTACTCATCGGTTCGATCTCAGGTGGAAAATAACTTCTTTAGGAAACCACCCTTGGCCACCACCACCCCCCACCCCCGACACACACACACAGAGGTGTGTCATCCCTCCCTAGGTCTACCTATGCTGCTGCTGCTGCTGCTAAGTCACTTCAGTCATGTCCGACTCTGTGCGACCCCAGAGACGGCAGCCCACCAGGCTCCCCCGTCCCTGGAATTCTCCAGGCAAGAGCACTGGAGTGGGGTGCCATTGCCTTCTCTGAGGTCTGCCTATAGCCCCCTCTATTTCTCCTGCCCCCCGCCATCAAAGTGTCTCAAACTGTGATGCAGAAGCCTGTTTACTCTTACCCGCCCCTCCATGCCCTCCATACTCTCCAAGGCCGACTGTGAACATACAGATCCCTGGACATATTTTAGCCCTTCTTTTTGGAGGAAAAAGGAAACACATTAGATTAAGCTTCAGAAGACAGGGCTAGTCCCAGAATTGACTCTAACAAACTGTATTCTGCGGACAAATCACTCCCCTTCCTGGGCCTCAGTTTCGGCATCTGGAAAATGGGGATTTGACCTCGTGGCCTTTAACATCCCTTCTAGCAGTGCTGTCCTGGGAACCGATTGCCACTAGTCTCTAGCTGGACCTGTAACATGGCTGGGTTTAGAGATGGAGCCCCTTTTCCAGCCTCACCACTGCCTCCTGGACTCTGGGTGACCCTACTCCTGGGACCAATGATGAAGAGTTGTGCCCTTTCGAGTTCAAGTCCCAGGCCAGGCCCTGGTAGAAAGACATTTTTTCCCCCCTTTAACAGCTTTATTGAAATATAATTCACATATGATACAGTCACCATTTAAAGTGTAAAATTTAATGGGTTTTAGTATACTCAGGGATATGTGCCACCATTAGTCAATTTTAGAACATTATCATCATCTCAAGAAGAAACTTCATATTGTTTAGCTATCACCCCAAAGCGGATTCTTATAAGCGTACTTCCTCTGTGTGTGGGGGGCGGGGGGAGGGGTGCATTGTTTGTTTTGACTTGTACCTTACAGGAGGAGGGAAAGGCTAATCAGGAGAAGAAATACAGCTTTTCCTATAAATCTCACTCATCATTTTCCTTTCTTTCTTTTGACTCTTTCTTTTTTTACTTTCTGGCCTCACCCCGCAGCACGTGGGGTCTTAGTCCCCAGGCCAGGGATCAACCCCACACCCCCTGCAGTGGAAGCGTGGAATCGTAACTGCTGCACCTCCAGGGAAGTCCTCATCTTCTTTATCTCCCCTGTCCCCCATTTACTTTCTTTTCAAAACTGGGGTCTTTCCTCAGGGCAAGGACATCTGTGTTCCTTCACACAATGCATACAGGATTTTCTCAAGAGCTAGTTTCTTCAAAGATCTGTCCAGCACAAAATGTTTTGAGAACAAACTCTTGACTGTTTCACACTGGGTGCTACACAGGTTACGGGGTGGGTCGGAGCTGGAGCAGAAGTGACGTCAGACAGGCAGAGCTGGAGGGTGCTGGTCTGGGGAAGGAGCTGGAGGGTCAACTCCTGTGCCCCCAAGGGAGGCCCTCCTGCACCACTGCCCAGGAAAACGGAAAGCCCAGTTGTCTCCCATCAGACGTTGGAGGAAGGCTCCAGACGTTGCTAGAGGCCCAGCCACATGGAGATGCCCGAGGGGACCACGAGCTTTGGAATCTCAGTGTGCGATTCGCTCACGTGTTAGTTAACAGAGCGCTGCTGAGTCCCTCTCAGGCTCACCTCTCCACCGCGCCTGGTGTCAGGAACGCAGGCCGACCTTGGAGACACTGGGAGTTCAGCTGCAGACCTCTGCAATAAAGCGAGTATCACAGCCAGTCACCAAATTTTTTAGTTCCCCAGGGCACATAAAAGTTATGTTTATACTACACTGTAGCCTAGTAAGCGTGCAGGAGCATCCTGGCTAAGAAAAACAGTGCACACGAAGGAGGACGTTGACTGTACATAGGAAGATGGAGACAGTGAGCCAGCTCTCCCATCAGAGGACAAGATCAAAATATCAAAGGGGAAAAGCTGGAATAAGCCTCCTGCTCTGAGACGGAAACTAGAGATAACCGTGGGAACTCTGGTTATAAACATATATCTAAACACGTATCTTTTAAAGGAGTAAATGTATGTCTTTGGTGGGGGGGGGGAAATAATGCACATAGCTTAATTAAAAATTACTTTACTACTAGAAAAAAAATGCCACCCATCCTCTGAGCCCTCAGCGAATCATAGTAGCAACACCAAGGATCACTGGTCACGGATCCTTATGACAAATATAACACTAATGAGAAAGTTTGAAATATTGCGAGAATTACCAAAATGTGACACCAAGACACGAAGTGAGCCAATGCCATTGGGAAAATGGTGCCGACAGACTCCTTTAATGCAGGGTCACCCCAAACCTCACAAACGTGCGTTTGTAAAAATCACAGTATCTGCGAAGCACGATGAGCTCAAGTGTAATAAGATGAGGTCTGCCTGTATTCATTGCTTCCACTCACCAGAGAATAATTCTTCCTTTCCATGACACAGATCACCCCAAGTCCAGGCTCAGGGCTCCTGGGGGCTCCCGGAAATGAAGCCTTTACGATGCTTTGGCTACGACGCTGTGCTTTCCCATTGTTGCCTGATCACTTGGTCTAAGAAGCATGGAGTTTGCTGGACTTTTCTGGGCCCACCCCGCTTTACGTGTGTACCCCAACAAGATGGGGTCCCCAGAACACGGTGTGTACCCTGCACACCCAGGACCCATGCAGACTGCCCCGTAGTGCGTTGACTCAGATTCATTTGAGGACATGGCACTCAGATCTCAGGGAAGGTATGGGGTCTTGAGGGAGCATCAGGGTTGCCCAAAGAAATGGGGGTGGGGAGAATGAGGATGCAGACAGCCAACAGGAAGACGGGGAGCGGGAGGGTGGGAAAGAGGAGGAAGGTGCCAGACCTGAGGCGGGCTGAGCGTGAGTCTCCAGAGACACAAGGTTCATGTCCATTCCCCACCAGGAGCTGACTCTAGCTGCAGATTTCAAAGGGTTCTCAGAACAAATGTACTTCCTGCCACAGCTCAGAGCTCTGGAGCTCAACTGGTGTGGGGGCAAGGAAAGAGCCAGGGAGTGGATGTGTGCAAAGCCAGGGAGACAGACTTCCCTGGTGGTCCAATGGTTAGGATACCACACTTCCACTGTAGATGATGTGGGTTCAACCCCTGGTTGGGGAGTTAAGATACCACCTGCCACCCAGTGCAGCCAAAAGAAAAAAAAAAGCCAGGCAGAGTTTACTTATAGAGAGATGATCGCTGTGATGCAGCCAGCATCCTACAGAGAAGGCTCTGGTCCTCCCGCCAGCTACCTCCCCTCTCCACCGCCTGCCTCCCCAGGATGGGAAGGGGGTTGCAGGGAGGGGTGGTTACAAGCAGCGGGACTGAGTTCCAGGAATCTGTGAAATGTTAGTCCGTCACAGGGTCGTACTTTCCCCCATTTTTTCCTTTTCCCACTCTTTTCCCCAAACAGGGCCTGTGAATCCCCGCCTCTGTTACACATATTGGTTCTGACAGCTCAAATTAATATGTCAGATGCTGTGATCCTCGCTGGCGACAGGCCTTTTGACCCTATCAGTGCAATCTGCCTCCCTGATTGAAAATCTCTGCGCCTCAAATTGATTCCGAGTTTTATAAACATCCTGCAGCTATGATCCGAGGAAGCCACCGGTGGAAAACCTGGGGGAGCTTAATTTGCCCTCCCCTGTCTCAACTGCTCTGATCAGCAGGGCAGCGCAGCGGGACTAGCAAGGGGTTAAAAGGAAGGCCTTAGACTGGCAACCTCGTAAGCTGAGAGTCTCAGGAAAAAGCCCCCTCGACTCCTTCCCCCACACCCCCAACTACCGCCTCCCCTGCAACCCCCCACTTGCCCTGCCTGCATCCTAAAATGCAGTTAGAATGATCCAGTGAGAGGGAACCTGATTAGGCATCAGAAGTCCTGGGTTGTCTAGCTGTGTGACCTTGGAAAAGTTCCTTAGCCTCTCTGAGCCTTGGTTTTCTCTTTATAACATGAAGATCATAATAATCACTGTTTAACTCAACTTAAGGGTGGTGTGAGATGATGCATCCTGAAGCACTGATGGAATGCAGGGACTTGTGACTGGTTTTTATAATACGCAGGGGAGGTCGATGAAACACAATTGTCAAAATGCTGATAACTGCAGATGCTGGGAGATGAGTTCGTGGGGATTCCCTATGCTCTTCTCTCAAATCTTATGTATATGTGAAATTTTCCAAACCGAATTTTTTTTTAAATAAAATGCATTGAGCCAAAAAGTATATACATTTTAGAAGTATGTGTGTGAGTGTGCAGATGAGGGGTGTGTGTGTGTGTCTGTACAGAAAGGAGAAGTCATTTCCCAGTGAACCCTTCCCATCTAACACATTTAGGAGTCCCCAGATCTGTCCATTGGAACAGAGTCTTTTTTTTTTTTTTAATTTTTTTTTTTTGGAACAGAGTCTTAACCAAAAAATGCTGATGGAGATGAATTTGGGTCAACATGAAAAGATGTTTGTGATACACTGTTGGTTTCTAAAATAGGTTATCAACGACTTCCCTGGAAATCCAGTGGTTAGGACTACTCATTTTCACTGCCAAGAGCCCAGGTTCAATACCTGGTCCAGGAACTAAGACCCCACAACCTGCTTGGTGCACTCAAAATAGTTCCTTAAAACAAAATAGGTTTTCAAACCTCCAGGGAAGGGACCAGGGCTTCCAAGGTGATGCTGGTGGCAAAGAATCCGCCTGCCAATGCAGGAGATGTGAGAGACTTGGCTTCAATCCCTAGGTCTTGAGAATCTCCTAGAGGAGGGCATGCCAGCCCACTCCAGTATTCTTGCCTGGAGAATCCCACGGACAGAGGAGTCTGGTGGATTATAATCCAAAGGGTCACAAAGAGTTGGACAGGACTAAAGTGATTTAGCCTGCACACAGAGAAGGGACAAATCCCTGAAAACGGATCAGCAGTGGGCAGGACAGATCTCTCTGCACACGGGCTCCCTGTCTGCGAAGACTCTTCCCTACAGAGTCCATCTGACTTCCTCTACATGCACCCAGCGACGACTCCTCCTGCTCCCAGCCCCCAGCTCACACTAAGCACTCAGGATGATCGTTCATCATTTACCTGCCTGCTCCTGCAGCCCTCAGAGCTCAGGGCTCCAGGGTGCTGCAGAGACCTGGGTCCCAGGCACCCAGCTCCACACAGAGCAGCACGTCACTGATGGACTCAGCAAGTCCTCTGCTCACAACTGCTCTGCTGTGACCTCCCTCCAGGTTCCAGCACCTTCTGTCTTCTGATGGCTCTCTCTGCCATGCAACCTCTCAGGCCCAGCTCCCACAGGCTGCCAGCTCCGTCACAGGAGACCAGCATCTCTACTAAGTCTTGTCAGAGGTTTGGGAGGGTTTCAGGTCCCGTTGTGGCCAAGTATGCTCACACGACCCTGACAGGTGCTCCCATGGAGGGCAGCCCAGCCTGCCTGCCATCAGCAGGAGGGGAACTTGTCCTCCTCTCAGGACAGGTTCTGGCAGCGGTAGGATCGAACAACCAGACCCCCTCCCCCAATGTCAGCTGGCCATTTTCTACCCCATGTTAATGATGCCACGGAAGAAACAGAACTTCCTTCAAACCTGTGCAGGGCTTCAGGGCAACTCCCAGGGGTCCTTCATGCCCACCGCCTGCCCCCCAGCCCCGCCCCCCACCACAGAGAGAGCACTCTGTCCATCCCATGACTGGCCTGACCCAGCCGTGCTTGGGGGAGGGGGAGCAGGTGGGCAGGAAAAGAGAGATCAGAGGAAGGAGAAGGGGAGACTGCCTCTTGGTGAACCAAGAGACACCAGCCAAGGGCACACCCGCAGAAGGGCCCCAGCTTTCCACGCCAGAGTCCATCTTGAACCGCAGGGGAAGTTCTGGGCAATCTCAGTTCCTCCTGGTGGAGGCTGTCGGTCAAGAATGTCTTGGGGAGGGAGGGGGCAGGAAAAAAAAGAATGTCATGGCTCAGCATCCTAGCAGACACTCCCTCCCACCGGTCACCTCCCCAGGGCCCTGGAGAAATAATGAATGCAGGCGCCTCCCCCTCCCTTCCTCACCACCCCACTTCCCAAGTTGTCACAGATGAAAATGTTTTCCAGCTGGTCTCCTTGACTGTAAGCAAAACTACTCACTCACTGCAAGTTGTCTCCAAATAGACGCTGACTCATAAACACAGCGTTTGTGTTCAAAGTCTGTCTGTCTCAAGCACTCTGGCTTTGCAGCTCTTCTGAGCTCCTGTCTGGTCCCAGGTATGTGGAATCTATGGAACCGTGTGGCCTTGGGCTCAAATCCTAGCTCCCTCATTTACCAGCTGTGTGACCTGGAGCAAGTTGGTTAATCTTTCTTCTGTGCCTTGTTTGTCCTCATCTGTAAAATGCGAATGATAATTGTATTTACCAAATAAGGATGTTCAGGGGATTAGTTGAGTTCATATTTGCAAAGCTCTTAGCACATTGACACGTAGTACATGCTCTGTATTAGCTGCCATCACAATCATCACCATCAACATCACCACCACCATCACCATCATCACCACCACCACCACCACCATCATCATTATCACCATCATCATCATCACTATTACTGTTTATTAGGAGCCCTTGTTTCTGGCTTCCTGAATATTCATCTTGTTCTTCTCTCCTACCAAATCAGGCTGCCCCACCTCTTTACTCACCACGAAGTATGTTCTCAAAGTCCAAATCATTTCTCAAAACTAAAATGATTTTTCTTTCTCAAGCTCTTCTATTTCCTATAGACCAGACTCATTCATTCGTGGTGTTTTATGATCCTCAAGACATTGGATTTTCTCCTGCCAAAGCAACAAAATAGCCTTTGTTCATCCATGAGTTTGTATTAATAACTGCTGCCAGTTTCCAGAGCTCTTTTTTACTTACACTCTGCTGTTAATCCTTTCTGGAGGCCTGGAAATGATAAGTGAGTCACCCGGGGTCCTTTCCTTTCCTGATTACAGCTTGTAAATGGCAAAGCTGCAGCTGGACTCCTGGCCTATCTGACTCTAAGTTCAGTGTTCTCCAAACCTCACCTGCCTCCACGAAGACTCAGGAGATTGCGCATCTGAGAACAAACACTGGCCATTGGGGAGAAGTCACTTCTAGGTCACCCTTTTTCCTCTCAAGGATCTCTGGAGCTGCCCATCAGAACAAAGTCTTAAAAAGGGTGCACGTGCTAAGTCGCTTCAGTCGAGTTCGACTTTGTGCGACCCTATGGACTGTAGCCTGCCAGGCTCCTCTGTCCATGGGATTCTCCAGGCCAGAACACCAGAGTGGGCTGCCATGCCCTCCTTCAGGGGATCTTTCTGACCCAGGGATTGAACCCATGTCTCTTACGTCTCCTGCATTGGCAGGTGGGTTCTTTGCCACTAGTGCAAACTTAACAGGGTGATGGAGATGAATTCCAGAGGAAAGGGAGGCTTGTGGTATGCAGTAGATCTTAAAAATAGATTATAAAATATTTCATACAATGAGATTTCATTTTTTTGAAAATACCCACGTGCTATGCTTAGTTGCTCATCCGTGTCCGACTCTTTGCGACCCATGGACTGTAACCTGCCAGGGTCCTCTGTCCATGGGGATTCTCCAGGCAAGAATACTGGAGTGGGTTGCCATGCCCTCCTCCAGGGGATCTTCCCAACCCAGGGATTGAACCCAGGTCTCCCACATTGCAGGCAGATTCTTTACTGTCTGAGTCACCAGGGAAGAATTTTTAAAAGACCCTGCAATGGGAAGGACCACATAGCTATGAGTCAAGCCCAGGTTTGCTCACTCACACCAGGTCCCATTGGCCCAAGAATACTGGAGTGGGTAGCCTATCCCTTCTCCAGGGGATCTTCCCCACTCAGGAATCAAACCAGGGTCTCCTGCATTGCAGGTGGATTCTTTACCAGCTGAGCTACCACCCATACCTACACACACAAAGAAAAGAAACTGAGAGTTCCTATACACTTGGTGTCAACCATAGTAGAAATAATACATTTTTACAATTCTTTTGTCTTGTCTGTATTTTCTAATTTTTCCCACAAAACACACTATTGAGTTTGTAATTTAGAAAAATGAAGACTCAGAGGGAAATGGACACAGATGCACACGTGCTTTACTGTCTGCCCGAGGGAGGCTGGTTTGGAACTTTCTCCTTAATGAAGAGAAACAGACTCACAGGAGGAGTCTGGCCTCTACTTGGGCTCTCTGCACGAGACCTGGATGCCACACATGACAGCCGTCCCTGAGTTTCCAGGAGAGCCTTTTTTCCTCCTCCAAACCAGAGCGAAACAAGAGGTGGGTACCAGCATTGCGGGGCAGAGGGGAAACAACCATCACTTTCAAACCATCCCTAACATGGGCGGAGTACTTACACGAGTTCCCTTTAAATCCACACCCCAGCCTGGGAGGTAAACTGGGCAGGCATTATTCTCTCTCTGCCACAGATGAGGAAACTGAGACCCACAGGCGTGAAGGAATTTGCAGAAGACCCTGCAATGGGAAGGACCAGACAGCTGCAGATCAAGCCCAGGTCTCCCGGTGCTCAGTTTGCTCACTCACACCAGATCCCACCGGCACATTCGAAGGCCCAGGCTATTGTGCCAAGGATTTGAGAAGCCACAGTGGCCTTCCTGTTACCCCAAACCTTCTCCCTACCTGGGAACTTCCTACCCTCTACCTGGTCTCAGAACTTCCTGACGGGACCCTCTCCCAGCCAGGTGGCTGCAAAAGAGGCCAGGTGTATTAGCTAGGTAGGGTCGCCTTAACAGCATATTATAGATGGGTGGGTGACTTACACAACTCAAATGTGTTGTTGCATAGCTCTGAAGGCTAGAAGTCCAAGGTCAAGTGTGGGGAGGGTTGTTTCTTCTGAGGCCTCTCTCCTTGGTCTGTCTTCTCCCTGCATCTTCACACAAGCCTCTTTCTGCACCCATGTCTGAATTTACTCTTCATATAACAGCACCAGGACTATCGGATGGGGGCCCACCTAATAACTACATTTTAATGACCTCTTTAAAGACTCCCTGTCTGCAAATAGAGTCACCTTCTGGGGTACCCAGGGTTAGGACTTCAATATATGAGTTTGAGAAGGGACACCATTCATCCCATAACACCAAGTGAAATCTCTCTAAACTGGAAGGCTCCCCAAACTTCCCCTGTTGACACTTTAGTAGGAACTGATGACCACTGATACTGGTAACCCTTTGAGTCCCAAGGGGGATGAACTGCCAAGAGGCAACAATATGGGGAACCAGAGTGCAAGCCCTAGGACTGGGGGCAAGGGGGTACAACACGAGGGAGCAAGGAAGATGGGTGCTGAGAGTGCAGGTCCTCTGCAGGCTCCATGTGAAATGAGGAGGCCGGACCAGAACTCTGATAGCCCAGGAGTCCATGTAAACAGCTGTGCAGCTGACAAGTGGGCAGGGGAATCACAAAACATTTTTGTCTGTAATGAAGGATTATTATAGGGCAAGGCTTTCTTTCCTAGAAAGAAAAAAACAAATAGAAAGTTCTGGAACTTTGGGCAAGTCTCTTCCTTACCAGGAAGAGAAGGAGTTTAGAGTTCAGGGTACCTAACTTCCCTTCTAGCTCAAATGCTTTCAGATTCTAAGGCAACAATTCTTTTTTTTTTTTTTTTTTGAGGTTTTTTTTTTAATTTTTAAAATCTCTTTTAATTTTTAAGTTTTTTTATAGATGTATAGAAGTATAGATGGTTTGCAATGTTGTGTCAATCACTGCTATACAGCAAAGTAATCCAGTCATACATATATATATATATACATTCTTTTATAAAATATTCTTCTCCATTATGGTTTATCATAAGATATTGAATATAGTTCTCTGTGCTATACAGTAGGACCCTGTTGTTTATCCACTCTATATATAAGAGCTGACATCTGATAACCCCAACCTCCCTCCCCTTCCTTCCCTCAATCCCCAGCCGTTGGGAACAACCAGCCTAAGATGATGATTCTTCTTCATGATTTCTCTGGAAATACAATAACATTTTTTCTGGACCCAGCACATTGTAGGTACCCAGATAAATTCAGCTTCCTTCCTCCATCTGTCCCCTTTCATTCCTACAGCTGTTCTCAGCTCCCAGTTCCTCCTCCTGGGTTACATAACAGAAGAGAGAGAAAGCGGGGGAGGGGTGGGGGGGTGCAGAAAAAAGCCCCAACAATTAACACGCGAAAGGCACATCTAAATGAAAGAAAGGAAAATATCCATGCGCGCTGACATCGCAGAACGACGGCCTGTCAATTCCCAGAGAACCTGGGCGACTCTTCGGAAGGTTGCCAGCGCAAGTATAACCGGAAAGTAAACACGTTCCTGACCCCGAGACCCCATCAAGCACTTCCGTTTCTCACACCCCCAGGGTGAAGGCTCTGCTCCATCATCAGACCCTAAGGAATCTCTGTCACTCAGCCACGGGGGGCTGGGCAGGGATCAGGGGCTGCCTCTGATCTGCCCTGCCTCTGGGCTGCCTTGGCCAAGTAGGTCCGAACGGCGACCGGAGACATCCAATCTGGGATTCACGAGCCGATGACTCTCCCGACGTGGGCATCTGGGCTCCTCTCACCCCTTCCCAGAGCCAAGGAGGCTGGGGAGAAAAGGCCCTTCCAAGCTTGCCCGGTGAGCTGGACCTCCTGTCTCCAGGCCAGGCTGAGCCTGCCACACACAACTCACAGCGAGGGGATGAGCAGCTCAGAGTTGGGGCGAAGGGGTGCCTAGCAGGAGGGAAGAAGGTGCCCAGCTGCTGCTGCTGATCTGGGCGCTGAGCAGGATGAGGAAAGAGACTGACTCCCGGCACCAAGTCCGGAGTTTCCCTCCAGGTGAAGCACGCCTCTCTGAGAACCTGATGACAAGGTGGTTTGGTCTTCAAAGGGTTTTTTCCTTACATCATCTAATTTGAGCCCCATTGTAATTTGTCTGGGATACTCAGGGCAATTATCATTCCCATTTTACAGATAAGGAAATTGAGAGTGCACCCTGCCTGCCACTCTGAGGCATTGCTCTCAGCTCTCACACCCTGAGATTCTGGGTTTGGAAACAAAAACGAATAAGCAGCCCAAAGCCCCGAGCAAATGCATTCCTGGTTCCTATTCTCAAAGAGTCCATATCCCGCCCCGTTACCTAGGAAGCCAGTTACGATGTGACAGAAAAAAAAAAAAAAAAACAGTGGAGTAAAGTCACTCCTGTTCAATGGACATGAGTTTGAGCAAACTCTGGGAGATAGTGAAGGACAGGGAGCCTGGTGTGCTGCAATCCATGGGTTCCCAAAAACTCAGACACAATTTGGCAACTGAACAACAACAAAAGTCACTTGGACCCAGGCTGCAAAGCCACTGCCTACTAGCAGGTAACCTAGAACAAGTCAATATCCTTTCCTAAGTTTCAGTCTCACCCAGGATTACGGGGAAGGAAGGTGCTGTAATTTTACAGCAAGAGTCTTTCGTGTCAGCCTGACTGGCTTTGAATTGCAGCTGACGCCTCTGAGGTGTGTGACCTCACACAGATCACTTTACCTCTCTAAACTCCAAGTTCCTCAGTGATACGATCAGGACAAACAGTTCACGTCTATTTGCCCTTGTCTGTGTCCAGTGCTTTACACAGATAAACTCATCTAATCCTCACAGCAACTCTGATGTTTGTGCCACCATTTCACAGCTGAGGAAAGCTGGCTCTGAGAGGCGAAGACACTTGCCTGATGTCACACAGCCAGTAAGTGCAGCAAGGAATTCAAACCCAGCCCAGACCCTGGCCTTCGCCTCCCATGTGTATACACAGGCAGACCTTCTCCCGGCCAACACTGGACTGAATAGTAGCTGCTGTCGCCACGATGAATGTGCCGTGCTCACCTACAAACCACTTATCCACCTGGTACATGGAATGACTGTCTTGGTGACCCCAGAGGAGGCAGATGGGTTACCCCCGGCTTGGAGGTATCCCCTTGAGCTTAAGAACTGGACCTTATGCACCTCTGTCCCACCACCATGACTAGTATCGTGCCACCTTTCCCTCCTTGACCTTCTCAACCACCACCCTCCAGCCATCCGCATCAGAGCCCCCCATCCTATTGAAGTCTCAGGCCCAGTGGCAATCTCCCCCCGTCCCCCCATGAGAGCCGTCATTCAGGGTGCTTCCCCCTCTGCTCAGATGACCCGTTCTCTAACCTGGCCCCTCATCTCCTTGACTCCATCGCATCCACTCTTCTTTAGCTCCTTTTTCTAAGACATCACCCTGAAGTCAAAACCTCACAGAGCACCATCCTTACCGTGATCTTTCCAAAGCCTCCGGATCTTTGACCCCACCAGGATCGTCACTCCATGAACACACACAAACTACTTTCTCCCTAATCCCCGCTCTGACTTCACGGTCCACTGCAGCCCAGATCCCATGGGTCACTGCTTCAGCCTCTCCAGCTGACACACTTCCCTGGGACATCTTGGCCTTACCCAAGGTCCTCACATCATACACACCTGGCCGAATCCCATGCTACAGCACCCAACTGTGTGACCTCACCATTGTTACACTGGATCACCAAGCACAGATAAGAGGAAATTCTACAGCGTTATAGACTGGCTTTCCATATTGCCCTTCAGGTAAAATCGAAAATCCTTACCGTGGTCTTCAAGGCCTTGTACAATTTGCCACCTACCTCTTCAAGCACATCTCTTTAATCCATGTAACAGACAGTTATCAAGTACCTATTCAGTGCACTTACGGGGCACTGTGCCCCCCTCTTTGCACTCTCTGTCCAGCCAGGATGAACTGCTTTCGGTTCTTGAATTGTGATCCCTCTCACCCAGGCCTCCCTTTGCTTAGAAGACACCCAGCTCTTTCCCCTAAGACACCCTCTCATTCCCTCTGAGGGTCTCGGCTTCAGGGAGTCTCCTCTGGGCAGCTTTGTCAGCCTCCTTACCTGGAGTTGGTGGTGCTGCCAACAGGCACACAATAGCATCTGTCCATTTCTCAGGATGGCACTTTTTGATAAGATATAATAATTATATGATCTGGACTGCTCACTATGGTATATCCAAGGCTCAGTAAACATTTTTTTCAAAGAAGGGAAGGAGACATATATACATATGTGCTGTGCTGTGCTTAGTCACTCAGTTGGGTCCTACCCTTTGTGACCCCCTAGACTGTAGCCTGCCAGGTTCCTCTGTCCATGGAATTCTCCCGGCAAGAATACTGGAGTGGGCTGCCATTTCCTTCTCCAGGAGATCTTTCTGACCCAGGGATCGAATCCAGGCCTCCCACATTTCAGACAGATTCTTTACCACCTGAGCCACCAGGGAAGCCCAAGAATACTGGAGTGGGTAGCCTAGCCCTTCTCCAGGGAATCCTCCTGACCCAGGAATTGAACCAGGGTCTCCTGCATTGCAAGAGGATTTTTTGCCAGCTAAAGCCCATATATACATATACATATACATATACATATATATATATATATATGACACATATATAGCATCTATATAATACATCTATATAGCAGGGTTTTAAATTTTATTTATTCACTTTATTGTTGGCTGTGCTGGGTCTGCATTGCTGCACACGGGCTTTCTCTAGTCACAGCAAGCAGGGGCTCCTCTCTAGCTGCAGTGTGTGGGCTTCTCACGGCAGTGGCGTCTCTTGCGGAACACAGGGTCTGGGACGCAGAGGCTCAGTAGTTGCAGCTCCCAGGCTCTAGAGCACAGTCTCAATATAGTTGCGGCTCATGGGCTTAGTTACTCCGAGGCATGTGGGATCTTCCTGGACCAAGGATCAAACAGGTGTCCCCTGCATTCCAAGGCTGATGCTTATCCCCTGGACCACCAGGGAAGCCCAGCAGGTTTTAATAAATAGCTACAGAAACGAAGACTTGGCTGCAAAATCACTGTGCCTGCATCCTGGGCCACCCCATGTGTCCCTGGGGTCAGCTCACCCGGTCTACTTTTGGTATTAGCCCAGCTGTCCAGTTCTGAGCTCCAGTGTCTCCCTTCCTCTGTAGCCTTTACAAACAAAGTGGTGGGGGGGGACCATTTCTCTGTCCCTCGAAAAAGTCCAAAACCTTTCAGGGCCCCTCTGATAAGCATGTTGAGAAGCTCCACTCCCACCCTGCTTGGGTTCCTATGGGGCCTGGATGGTGGGGCTCCCAAGGACAAGAGGCCAGAGGATGGCATGTCTGACCGTCTCCTTTCTGGAAGGCTAAAACCCAAGAGAAGCGCCCTGGAGCCCACCTGTCTCATCTCTCTCTCTTTCTTTCCCTGCCCATGAAGTTCTGCCCAGTCTCGCATCCACATGGACCCCTGCTGTCTCACTCACCCACCTCTACTCAGCTTGACCCCCACCCCACCATGTTGCCATGGAAAAATGCTAGGCTACGGGTCAGAAGGATGAGTGTGCTGAGTGTCAGCCCGGGCCCAGCTGTGTGGCTGGGGACAAGCCACTCAGCTACTCTGATTTCTCTTCTCCTCTGCAAACGAGGAGATGGTCGTCCCCACCTTGCCCAGCTGTGTTGTGGGGGAAATGGAGTTAAGAGCTGCAAGACTCTGGGGAAGTTTTCTGTAGACATTTGACAAGACAACCTATATCCTTGCCATCCTCCCCAGCCCACTTCCTCTGTGACGTCTCCCCCATGACCGTGGCCCAGCCTCTTCCCTAATCAGCACTGTTGTTCAGGGGATTTTTCTTATATATCAGGATTTGCTGTTGTTTGCTGTGTAGTCACTCAGCCATGTCCAACCCTTTACTACACTATGAACTGTAGCCCACCAGGTTCCTTTGTCCATGGGATTTCCCAGGCAACGATACTGGAGTAGGTTTCCATTTCCTTCTCCACGGGATCTTCCCAACCCAGGGATCGAACCTATGTCTCCTTCATTGGCAGGTAGATTCTTTACCACTAAGCCACCAGGGAAGCCCTTGGAAAGGTATAAATACGTGTCTCCAATGGGAAAAAAAAGAAGATGTTTAATTATATGTTATATGTTCCAACAACTAGTGATAACAATGGTACCCACCTTATAAGCCATTATTGTAAGGATTAAATGAAGTCATATGTTCTGTATATGAATATGAATGTATAAATATAAATATGAGTTAATCCATGTGCATATGAATTAAACAAATTAATATAAGCATTTAAAATAATGCTGGGCACATGGAAAGTCTAAATGAGTATTAGCTATTTTTATCATCGTCATCATCATTATGTGCTGATACCCCAGAAACTGGTGACAGCAGCTGCCTCTGGGAAGAGGGAATAGAGTCCTTAGGGGACAGGGAAGGCAGCAATTTGCCTTTTCTCTGCACAGTTCTTTTTAACTTTTAAACCACATGGATGTATATTACCTATGATAATGAATTGGTTCTAGGGACTTCCGCAGTGGTCCCGTGGTTAGGACTCTGAGCTTCCAATGCAGGGGATGTGGGTTCGATCCCTGGTTGGGGAACTAAGATCCTGCGAGCCACATGGCCAAAAATAAAAACCAAAGTTAAATGAACTCGTCCTAAATTTTTAAAAAATTGCAGGTGAATGGTAGAGCCAACATACATACAGAGAGCCTTGAAGCTGCAATCTGGCTCCGTCACTGAATCCCTGTTCTCCATCACAACCATGTCGGCAGTGTTTCCTACTGAGCTGCTGACCCAGGATGCTATCAAGTCACTAAATCATGAAACCTTCACGTGAACCCAGGGAGCCAGGCAACATCACTGTCTCCATATTAGAGGTGAGGAAATTGAAGAGTCCAAAGACAAAAAACGAGCCCAGAATCCTACAGATAGTAAGTGACAGAGCCGGGATCCTCCAGGTGTGTCTGCCTTCCAAAACTAGACTCTAGACTCTGTTGTTACAGCTCCAGCTCCACCTGCCCCACCCCAATCCCACCCAGCCAGTCTGTGCATGGCCTGGCCCCTCAAAACAGGCCAGGGTTCTGGAGAAAACAGCTTCTGTCATCTTTCTTAATATGTTCGAGGCTTTTCCCTCCTTCCTTCCCCAAAATAATAACTATAACTTTCCTCGCTGTAGGCAAGAATGGGTACTTGTTAAATATTTGTCAAACTGAATTAAATTAAACTTGTCAAAAACATAGTCCTGTTCCAGGCCACGCCATCTTCATCATCATTTTCATGATCAGAGATAAATATCCCAGGAGGTGTCTGCACTCTGCTATGCTCTGGAGGAGATCCATAGATCCAGAAATTCTGACAGATCTAGAAAGAGCTTCTGGATAACACTGTAGGGAGGGGAGAAGGGCTAGGAATGTCCTGAGAAGCTCTGAAAATGTGCTCAGAGCTGTCTTGTCTCCCTTCTCATCCTCAACACACCCATATATACACATGCAACACACCCTGAGCTCAGATAAGGTGTTTCAGCCACCACTCTATCATGGTAGGGGCAGAAGCTTTATTGAGCAATTACAGAGCTGCTGTTGCACTGCAATTATCAACTCCAGGAGGAAAGGAGCTTAACTGGGCTATCTCCCTCACCTCCAGGCTCCGGCTGGTACACCTGGCAGACACCTGTCAGCTCCAGAGCCTGCAGGGCCAACAGGCTGCCTTTCAGGTCTGACAACTCCAAGGCCTTGCAACATGGGGCTGGCCCCAGGGCCAGGCAAGGTGCTTCCACTCAGATGGAGAAGAGATGGTGGGGACGGGGCGGGGGGCACACGGTTCTCAGAAGATCCTCCCAAAGACAGCATTCTCCTTCATCACCTGCGTCCTTGGAAGAAGAAGCCCACCCTGCTCTGTAAACCAGGCACCTAATCCTTCGGGGCATCTGAGGACAGGAGCTTCCCCAGAGGAGGCGGGGCAGCCTTCCAAGTGTTCCGGGTAACAGAATGGGAGACATTATCGTGGGTCCAAACAAATATTGCTGCAATTTATGTCAAAAGGTGCTCTGTCTACGTTTTCCTCTAGGAGTTTCACAGTATCCAGTCTTACATTTAGGTCTATAACCCATTTTGATGTGGTGTGCACATACAATGGAATATTACTCAGCCTTAAAAGGAATGAAATTATGTCATTTGCAGCAATACAGCTGGCCCTAGAGATAATTTTACGAAGTCAGACAAAGGCAAGTATCGTATCAATTGTGTGTGGGATCTAAAAAATGATACAGATGGCCTTATTTACAAGACAGAAACAGACTCACAGACATAGAAAACAAGCTTCCAGTTACCAAAGGGGAAAGGGTGGTAGGGATAAATTCAAAAGTTGGGATTAACAGATACACACTGCAGTATGCAAAGTAGATACACAACAAGGACCTACCGTATAGCCCAGGACACCATAGTCAACGTCTTGTAATAATCTATAATGGAAAAATTTTGAAAAGAACTGATGTAGATATACTGATAGATATATTGACATAAATATGTGTGTGTGTAACTGAATCACTTTGTTGTATACTTGAAACATTGCAAATCAACTATGCTTCAACTGAAAAAACAAGAACCTTCATCATGAGAACTAGCCTGTGCAGCTAATAAAGTTTACAAAACACCTGCTGTCTATAATCTCATTAGCTATTATCTCACAACAATCCATCAAGGTCCACAGGACAAGTGCAATGTCCTTATTTTCAGGTGAGTCACAATGAGATAAAGTGTCCAAGACCATCTAATTAGCTATTGATATATATTAGGTCTGTCCATCCAAAATTGCCAGTAACGGTGAGACACCACAGGTCTTCTCCATCTGAATTCAAAGGGCGAAGGGCGACCTTGACCTGGCAAAGCCCCAGGGGAGTCAGAGAAGTGTTTCTCGACAGGACCACACACAGACGGCAAGAACACAGGTCCCATCGTGGACTCAAGAGGTGGGGAGGATAGTAGCCCTGGCTCTCCTTTATTTCCTGCTCTTCTCTGTGCACAGGGCTGACCAGGCAACTGGTCAACCTCAGCGAACTCTCAAATGCCCATGGAACAAGGAACTGAGCACAGAGTACAATGCTCCTCCCCATCCCAACTCAGGCTGTACTTGCAGTCTCAGACTCAGGGTTGCAACCTCCTTCTCCCCACAGAGATAGCAGCTGTTCTCCTGGCTTCAGGCACTACCTATCTCCTCTAGGCTGAAGCCTTGCGTGGCCATCTCTGCCCTCACGTCAGTCTCGGGCCCCATCTCTAAAGCCATTAAGGACGTTTGCATCGGGATGCCTTGCCTTGTGGTAAGGTACAAGCCTGAAACAAAAGGGATTCTGGTATCCTTTTGGGTGTTTCTCTCTCATCATCTCAAAATCCTCTCTGGCCCTTTGAATTTCCAATTACCAAAATTTGCAGACATCATTTTCTCTCTCTTTTTTTTTAAGATTTTTTTGATGTGGGCCATTTTTAAAGTCTTTACTGAATTTATTACAATATTGCTTCTGTTTTATGTTTTGTTTTGTTTTGATTTTTTGGCTGCAAGACATGTGGGATATTAGCTTACCCACCAGGGGTTGAACCCACACCTCCAGCATTGGAAGGCAAAGTCTAAACCACCGGACCACCGGGGAAGTCTCCATTTTCTCGATGTCAGATCTCATCACATTCTACCAAAGTTTCAAGGTGACCTACAGAAAGGGCATCACTGCTCCCTTCATGGGCAAAAACAGAAAAACCAATACATTTGCCACAAGGAATCCCTACTCCCCTTACCTGTGGCCCTGACTTGAGCTCTATGAGGTTGATGTTATCTCTTTTCCTTGCCACCCTGCACACAGGATATGCCTGGCACACAGTAGGGACTCAGAAACTGTCCCCACACTGACCACTTGGAATTTAAAAGTCTTTTTTTTAATTGGAATATAGTTGCTTTACAATGTCGTGTTCATTTCTGCTGTACAATAGGAACTTACAGTTCTTAACACTGGTCCATTTCTAGCATTTTTCCAACTATGGGAGAGAAAGCAGGGACAAACAGAAGGGGCAGGGTATTTAAGGACCACTTCCGCTCCGTCTGGCTTCTTTCCATTTTTAAACCTGTCTGACTACATCCATCTACCCAACCCTACTCTCTGACAGGTCCTGACAAACACGCTATGAACTCTGGACACATAGATCTTGGCCAGAGCAGCATAATTCAGGAAGCAGGGCCCAGCCATGGCTGCCCTGCAGAGAAAGCAACTAAGCTGATTTCAGGGGGTGAGAATCACAAGTCTCTGCCTCCGAAAGGCACTGCCTTTCTTCTCACCAGCACTAGAATCCCGTTGACAGGGAACAAAGCCCAGCTCTGTATAACCAGGGATGAGGCTGCAAAAGCAAATATTGAGCTAAATATTGACTTAAATTCATACTAGGGTGTAAAAGACTACCAGCAGATCCTTCCCTGAAAGCAAATTGATGAGGATACCTGAAGAGACGGGTGAAATCTCCTGACGGTGGAAGAGAAAGAGCAACCAGAATCAAGGTCATTAAGAGGCTTACTCCTTGGAAGAAAAGTTATGGCAACCTAGATAGTATATTCAAAAGCAGAGCCATTACTTTGCCGACTAAGGTCTGTCTAGTCAAGGCTATGGTTTTTCCTGTGGTCATGTATGGATGTGAGAGTTGGACTGTGAAGAAGGCTGAGCACCGAAGAATTGATGCTTTTGAACTGTGGTGTTGGAGAAGACTCTTAAGAGTCTCTTGGACTGCAAGGAGATCCAACCAGTCCATTCTGAAGGAGATCAACCCTGGGATTTCTTTGGAAGGAATGAAGCTAAAGCTGAAACTCCAGTACTTTGGCCACCTTATGCAATGAGTTGACTCATTGAAAAAGACTCTGATGCTGGGAGGGATTGGGGGCAGGAGGAGAAGGGGACGACCGAGGATGAGATGGCTGGATGGCATCACGGACTCAATGGACGTGAGTCTGAGTGAACTCCAGGAGATGGTGATGAACAGGGAGGCCTGGCGTGCTGCAATTCATGAGGTCGCAAAGAGTCAGACACGACTGAGCAACTGAAATGAACTGAACTGAACTGAACTGAAAAGGCTTCTCCCAGTGAGAAAGAACTGGACTGGGGGTCAGCAACTTTAACCCTAGTCCCACCTCTGCTGACATCTGGAACATGATTCTACCTCTTCAGCCTCAGTTTACAAGTCTATAAAATGGGCTAATTAAACTAGTCATTCCCTAAGGTCCTTATAAGATCTGCCAAACTGCGATCCAGTTATGTCCGCTTGGCCACCTGCCTATGTGGTTCTGTATTCTTAACCTAGCACTGTATACAGAGCAACTGTTTGTCAGGAAGGTGCCTAAAAACCCCCATTGTTCAGACCATGAGCTCAACAACGACTCCCAAGTCAATTTAGAGACCAAGGTCATCACAACCTTGAAGAACAAGAAGAGAAACTGAAGACTGATCCCCCCATGCTTACAGTCCTTTGGAATAGCAGGAGCTGAGGCTTAATGAAACACAAAACAAAATGCTGCGATGGCACATTTGAAATTACAGTAATCCCCCAGATTTGTAGAGTGATTTGTTATTAATCACCCTCTTTCATACCCATTATCTGATTTGATCTTCTCTAAATCCAAGTGAAGTAGACAGGGCAAGAACACCACTCCCATTTTATGGACTTGGAAACTGAGTCTCAGAACTTCCCTGGTGGTCCAGTGGCAAAGACTCCACACTCCCCATGCAGGGGGCATGGGTTTGATCCCTGGTGGGGGAACCAGATGCTGCTTGCTGCAACTAAGACCTGGTGCAACCAAATAAGTAAAAATTTTTTAATAGTTATCCATTTTAAATATAGCAGTGTGTGTACATGACCTTCCCAAAGTCCTAACTATCCCTTCCCTGCTAGTGTTTAGCACATGGAAGTCCACTCAATGTTATGTGGCAGCCTGGATGGGAGGCGAGTTTGTGGGGAGAAATGCATACATGTACATGTATGGCTGAGTCCCTTTGCTGTTCACCTGAAACTACCACAACACTGTATATCAGCTATACTCCCATACAAAATGTTTTTGGTATAAAAATAAAAATTAAAAAATGTTAAAAATCAAAAAAGACTAGAAATTGAGTCTCTGGCAGAAGAATCACAGCAAGTAAGTGGCAGCCAGGACTCAAACTCCATCAGTCACCCTACTGTGACCTCCAGATCCGAAAGTGAGCTGGAAAAGGGCAGAGGGAGACAAACCCTGGAGAGAAACCCAAGTGACCTGCAAAAGCAATGTGTTCCAAAAAGAAACCCTCATTCGCTGGAGCCTGAAACCATCCCGCTGCCTCCTGCTTTTCTCTGCTGCCTGCCTACAGCTCCGGGGGGCTGGGACAGCTCCCTGTCTCCCCGACCCGGTCCGTCTGTCTGTCTCTCCATTGGCTGCAGCCAGCAGCAAGGCAATGAGCTGCCATGCTCTGCTTCCCCTCGAGCTCCGCCCAGCCAAGGCCAGGGTCACTGAGATCATTGCAGAGCAGGAGCCTCCTGTCCATGACTAATCGAGCAGGTAGCGCAGAAGTAAGATCAAACCCAACCAGGAAAGGAGGTGGAGGAGAGAGAGAGAAAGCAAAATAAAACAAAGAGAAAGAAAGCAAGCCGCTTTAATAACAGGGTAATTGCCCTGTTTAGGATTACAATCTGCCAGCGTTTCACTAAACTTTATGACACCCGATGACAAGTTAATAGGCCAGAAACCTCACCGTGTGTGCGTAAAACAGAGGCCCTAGCCTCTCTGCATTGGGAGGTCACCCCCCACCGGCTCCCCCACCAAATAAAAAAGAAAAAAAAATCCAGCCAGGTGTGGGGGAGGGGGCCAAGAAGGTGGAGAAACTGGTTATTTCTGTTGTCAAAGTGGCCCCAGCAATAAATCACCATGCATAATACTGTCATCCATCAAAGAAGAGCTCTGGCTGCCAAGGCCTTTGAAGTGGCAGCACCTGTAATTTCCCACCTATAAAAGGTAGCTTTGTGCGTCTGTCACGCTGGAAGCTGACAGGAGTGAGACACACGAGGTTCGGGCCTTCCCCACGCCCATCCCAGCAGCCAGCCCGTGAAGCTCCCCGCCTGGCGTGGCCTGGGAGGTAGCCCGTCTCCCCTCACTGGGCCGATGGCAGCCAGGCCTCCAGCTGCTGGCAGACGGGGGAGGTGGGGGCGGGGAGAGGCTTCCGGCCTCCTCGGGGACTGAGCAGCGACACCTGCCCACGTCCCCTCAGCGCCGACCCCCAGGGAGGCAGGCCTGAGTGGGCCTGAGGTGGGAGGCGGCATCTCCAGGGACGCCCTGTCATCAGAGCCGCCCCCGGGAACCTCCCCAGGCAGAACTGGATCGGGCTTGAGGTGGGGGTGCGGCCGTGGACTCTGAGGGCCTCAGTCCTGTCCAGGAATCTGGGCGCAGGGGAGGAGCAGCCGCCGCTGCCGCTCCGGCCTCAGGGGGAGGGCTGGGTGCACGCCCAGTGAGTCAGCCCTGCCTGCCTATAACCAGGAGCCACAGGCAGAGTGGCCTCAGCAAATGAACCGCATTTTCTCATAGTTCCCGGGTCTGGAAGTCCAGCACCCCGGGGTCAGCGGGACTGTTGTGAGGCCTCTTTTCTGGGCTTGTAGACGGCTGTCGTCTTCTCCCTGCGTCTTGCTACGGTCTTCCTGTGAGTCTGTGCCAAGTGCCCAGATGCCCTCCTCTCACTAGGACCCACCCTAATGACTCTGCGCTAACTTAATGGCCTCTTCAAAGACCTCCATCTCCAAACACAGTGCATTCTGAGGGACTGCAGGTTGGGACTTCAACATACAAACATGTATTACACAATCCAGAATGTAACCGAGCCCCAGAGCTCGGCCCGGGGGTACTCACCCCACTGCCAAGGTGGAATAAAGACCCTAAAAGCCACCCATTCCACTGCAACTGGGATAAATCTGAGTTAACTGAACCCAGCCCTCTCATGCCCCACGTCACCTGGAGGGGGATCTGTCCCTAAGCTTCCACAGAACCTGCGTGCCCGCATCCTGACCAAGAGCCGCCTTGCTTCTGCCTCCCACTGTGAGATTATTTCCAATGTGACCTGGACCAAGATCCCAAAGGGTCTCTACAAAGGGACACGTACTGGGCACATATGAGGTCCCCAGTGCTGCTCTAAGAACCGACCCAGCTTCATCTGTAGGACCACCTGTGAGGTAAGTACATCAGGAAACCATGAAGGAGCCTGCCCACAGCCACATTTCGCTAGGGCCCGGTCTGTCCTGGAACCCGAGTCTCTGAGACTCCCCCGATCCCCTGACTCCATCCCCTTCGCTTCTCAGCCTCCTCTTCACAAGCCCAGATACTCAACGGTCAACAGTGTAGCTGACACCACCCTCACCTCTGAAAGCCTACTGAGCGGCTGGGAGTTAAGGACTCACCTTTAACATTTTATAGGGGATTTAAGGCCACTTTTATCTGTGGGGCATTTTCCCAAAATCGTGGCTGTATACATTTATGTGTTTTATATAAGCACATCTATGGTTTATCAACAACGACACTAGCATGCATTTGTTTGGTGAGCCAGCTCAGACTTGAGTTCCTGGGAACCCAGGCCAGTCCCCAGGGTCTCTGGGCTGATGGCTTTCCTTCTGCCAAAAGTCTCTTCCTTTCTCTGGACTCATTTTCCTGGGGGATAAATGAAAGGGTCGAGCTAAGTTGTTTCTACAATCTCTTTCTCCACTGGCATTTCTGATTCTTAAGAAAACCCTGAAGAAGACAGAAAATGGTGCGTTTTGCCTAAAAAAGTCCTCTACCCCTTCAAAGAGAGCTAAAACTTTAGACCAAAGCTGCCAGTGTCGAGGCAAGCAGAGGACCATCAAGGCCTCCTACATACCCAGGCAAGAAAGTTCCATACCCATGACCAGCTGGACGAGAATCAGTCCGTCCAGGGAGGGGGCAGCAGCCCCTCACCATCTGACAGTGTCTGAGATCCTCCAGCTTCATTTCATATTCTCCTCCAACCTCATATTTCTCATGGGTGTCACAGGTTCAATCCCTGGGTCGGGAAGATCCCCTAGAGAGGGACATGGCAACCCACTCCAGTATTCTTGCCTGGAAAAATCCCATGGTCAGAGGAGCCTGGCGGGCTACAGTCTGTGGGGTCGCAAAGAGTCAGACACGGAGTAACTTAGCACATCAGCCCCACGCCACACAGCCCCCGAGGCTCCTACAAAACCCACAGTCACGGCCTCTATGAACGCCAGAGAAGGGTGAGGCGGGGTTTCCCGGAGCTGAGGGGCTGTTTCTCGAGGTTTTGAATCCTGACCACGATTCCCGAGGCCTCAACGCTCTGCTCCTGACAGAGAACCGGGGGCACGGATTCGTGGTCTGGTTTCCTGAGGAGCCCGGCTGGGGGGACTGTGAGCGAGTGAGCGTGTCCTCCTCCTGGGCCTCTTCTGTAAAGGGAGGGCTTTGGGCTCCAGAGCTCTGTCACCTTCTCCCCGATCTGGCCACCTGTGGAGGTACCCTCAGCCATCTCACAGCCACCCTGGTGAAGACACACAACACCCCCGCGTGTGCACACTCAGACACTCAGGGGCTGGCCGCCTCACCCCTCACCCTCATGCGCCCCATCCCCAGAGCAGCTCCCAGGAAAGGAAGGGCCCGGCAGAGGCTCCGCTGAGGACAGCTTCTTGGCAGAGACGGCAGTGGGCGGAGTGGAGCGAATTTTTTCCTTTGAGGCCCAGAGGCCTCAACCCTCCTCAGCTGCCCTGGGGCCTGACAGCCACTGAGATTTACGACCTGGACAGCTTTGATCCAGGCCTCTGATAAACATCAGGAACAGCCCGGCTCTAACCTCACACCCCACCCCCACCAAGGAGCTTTATGGATGGGAATGAAACAGCCCCCAGAAGGGGTGGCTAGGGCAGGCCGGGCCTTGAAGTCCCCTCATCAAGCAGAGCCTCTGGCCGCGGTTAGTCCCTGCCATCTGGGGAGAGGATGCAGGGGCCGGGCCACAGACCACCAGGGACACTCCAGAGGGTCATGGAGTTCCCATCAAAAAGCGAACCTGGGAAGAGAGGACACATTGGCCCAGCCCAGGCCACTGAAATCCCCTCACATCTGCTCACCTATTCTTCCAAACATGTTACCCACAGTTTCCCTAAACAGAGACCAGAGAGCACGCCAGATAGGACACGAGCTGAGAAAAGCACTCTTCACCCACCAGGCCTGTGGGCCCCGGTCTTGTTGGTGACACTGCTGTTCTTAGCGACAATGCAGGTGGCAAAGCACTCGACTAGAGGCCATCCCTGCCTCCTTGCAGAGAGGACAGAGGCAGGACAATAGCCAGGTGACCACAGAACCCTCGTGGCCCTGAGTGGGGCCCCCTAGGAGGGGGGGAATCGTGCAGCCTCATAGAACAGCCCCAGCTTCGCCCAGTGGGAAGATTTCCCCAACACAGGGCCATGTACAAGGCAAAGGAGACGCCCAAGAGTGTAATCTGGACGTTTCCTCGGATTGGTGGCTCAAGGTTTCATTTTCAGCTATTTCCCTAAAACTGCTCCCCTCGGGAAGGCAGGATCATCCGGCGTGGAGAGCAAGAAGGGCCTTCATAAAGCCAGCTGAACAGGCAGCAGCTCTGCCCTCAGAATCCGCAGTCCATCTGGCTTCACCCCTAACCAGCTGTGTGACCTCCAGCAAGTCGCTGAACTCCTCTCATCGTCAGCAGCCTTGCCCCCAAGATGGGAATATTATAAATGTTAAACCTAATATGCGGGACACCATCACCAGTTCTAGAACTCGATAGCTCTAAACATGAGACCTCGCTATTGTTATTTTCAATGTGTGAACCTGTTGGTCTGGCTACCTGGAACAATATCAGGAGACAAGCATCTTAAGAGACACGCCCCAGAAACTGACAGCCACTCGGGGGCCCACCAAGCCCGTCTCGGGCCGTGCGAGCAGGAATAGATACGTGTGCACTGAGCACCAAACTGGGCCTAATGACCCTGGCCTGCCTCGCAGGGTCATCTTGAGAAATAGCTGATGTCAGAGCCTGAGCCGGAGCAGCTGTTCCCCATTTGCACTCAACAAGAGGCAAGGGCCTTGAGTTACAGCGTGAGGGATTAAGGTTCAACATTAAGAACAGCTTCCTGGCAAGGATGGTTGGGAAGCACGGCTGTATGTCTCAGGGCCTGCCATAGATATGCCTTCTTCAAGGAGGCTTGAAAGAAGAAGGAAGGCAAGGGATCTGTCCAGGTCAACTGGTCCATCCTACTGAAGGCAAGGGCTTGGACTCTACACCCTCCCGGCAAGGCCCTGCTGGACACAGGATGACCTTGATGGCTCCTCATAACCAGAAATGTTGATCCTGAAAATCTCCCCACACCCTGCATGATGAGAAGAGAATCTGGAGGCATCTCGGGACTAATCTTCAGGGCCTACTTTCCAGCCTCCACTATCAGAGGAGGAGAAGGGACTTCCCTGGCCATCCAGGGGTTAGGACTTCACCTTCCAAAGCAGTTGATGCAGGCTTATTCCCTGGTTGGGAAGCTAAGATCCCACATGTCTTGTGGCCAAAAAACCAGAACATAAAACAGAAGCAATATTACCACAAAGTAAATAAAGACTTTTAAAGTGGTCCACATCTGAAGAAAGAAAAAAATCTTAAAAAGCAACAACAACAAGAGGAGGAGATTTTGGAGATTTCCAAATGCTCCGGAGACCAAGACAGAAACGTATCAACCAGAGCTGAGAGAAAGCCCTGCTCTCCCAGGAACAGAGAAATCAGAAGATCACAACCTTTTATTGCCAGAGGGAACCATCCACCCATCTCATAGATGGGGAGACTGAGGCCCACCATGGGCAGTTACTTTGAATCAGAGCTGGGATGGGAAAACGCCGGTAAGGAGTTTGGCTTTACCACTAATTAGCTGTGTGACCTCCGGCGAGTCAGGTAACGTCTATGGTCCTCAACAGCCTCGTCTCCAAGATGGGAATTTTATGAATGCTAAACCTAATTCGTGGGGTATCATCACTCATTCTAGAACTCGATGGATCTAAACATTAGACCATGCTATTGTCATTCTCAGTTCGTGAACACTTCTGTTAGTCTAGCTGCCTTGCACAAAGACCTCTAACTTGGAAGTAATTCTACATGTTCAGATGAGCGGAAAAAGATGTTTTGTCTAAGACCAGGGAAGGTATGTAATTAACCTCTCCTCCCATTCTGCAGGTGAGGAGATAGAGGGGTGTCCTCGGGCACTCAGGGAACATGGGAAGGGATGCTAAGGAGCAGTTCTGTGCCTACTCCAGTTCCAGGGGAGGGGGGTCCAGCCCACTCCCTGGTCCTGGGGGTGTTCAACGCATTATTAACTTGAAATCCCAGGTTGTTCCTTAGCAGTCCTAACTCCTTCCATAGCCCCCCGCTACCTGATCCTGGGGTTGGTACCCAGAGGGTCCTTCAAAGCCTTGACTAACTTGATGATCGCAACATGGGGTATCGCAGGCCCTAGAGTTGGCGGAGGGATGGTCCAAGGGCCTGGCTTTCCCAGCCTTCGCTCCGAAGCCCTCCTGCCCCTTCCCTTCTCCAGCCCCTACCCCGCACACTCCTCCTCCTGCTCTGAGGTCAATCCCCACCCAAGACAAGGGCAACCCAACCGAAAGGCATTCAAAGACACTCAATGTGCGGCTCTTGTTTGCAAGTCTCTACAGGAGCAAATACGGGCTGATTTGATTCCCGCCGCCCCAAGCAATCATCATAGCAAGGACTTATTATTACCCACCTTTCAAGAGAAGGAAACCAAGGGTCAGAGAAGTTGGCTATGCTGTCCCGGTCACACAAACAGCAGAAGTGGCAGGTCTGGGGATCAGAGCCCAGTCTCTGTGCTCCAAAGCCGGCCCTCCTTTCCTGGGCAGCTGACCCAGCCCAGCCCTGGGGCTCCACACCAAGCCCTCTTCCTGAATGCTCCCGACACCGCTTGCCAGTTCTGACATCATGGTCTTCATCTTGTCCCCCAGCCTGAGTCTCCTCGGTGAAGTCCCCTGGGATTGGCAGCGCCCCTTCCCTGTTCTCAGGTCCTAGAGACCTTCAAGCCCCTTGCCTACCTGGGCTTCCAAGCAGTCAGGTTCTCTGATGCTATGAGCCTCCTGCTTCAGGGGAGGGGCCATCTCCTCTCTGTTACCTGGGTGACCACCCCATCTGTCACGCCATCCTACAGGTTAAAAGACATGCCTGCAGAAAAGGACTCCTCGCAGAGCCTGCTGCTGGACTTTGCCAGATGCCCCTAGCCATGCCTGGACTCAGATACCACAACCCGGGCTCCTGGAAACACCCCAGACGGGACCACAGCAGCAGTGCAGGCAAGGGAACAGACTCTGGAGTTGGACTGACTAGTCGGAAACTCCTGGGCCAGCTTCTTATCTATGTCTCAGTTTCCTCATCATGAAATGGAAATATGAGGCCCTACCTCATGTCCAGGCAAGCGCGAGTCGCTCAGTCCTGCCCAACCCTTTGCAACCCCATGGACTGTAGCCCACCAGGCTCCTCTGTCCATGGGATTCTCCAGGCAAGAATACTGGAGAGGGTTGCCATTCCCTTCTCCAGGGGATCTTCCCGACCCAGGAATTGAACCCAGGTCTCCGATGTCTCCTGCATGGGCAGGCAGGTTCTTTACCACAGGCACCACCTGGGAAGTCCAGTTTCCTCATCTATAAAACGGAAATATGAGGACCTACCTCACGGACCTCGTTAATGAAGTGAGTTAATACGTGTACGAAATTAAAACAGACCCTGCTGTGTGCTTAGTACAACCTACATGTAATTAAGTGAGAGTAAAAGCTTATCCCTTTCAGTTTTAAAATCAAAGACCAGGAATCCAGTGTCAGGCATGGAGAATCTCAAGGTTGGAAAGAGCCATCTCCCTCCCAGCATGAATCCTTTCAACCACAGCCCCTGAGGGTGAGCAGCAGGTTCTGGAATACCTCTAAAGATGGGAAGCTCATGACCTCACAGAAGCCTATCCCAGTGTTAGGCCATTTTTAAAAAATTGAAATATAGTTGATTTACAACATTTTAGGTATTCAGCAAAGTGATTCGGTTGTACATATGTATATGTATTCTTTTTCAGATTCTTTTCCATGATAGGTTATTATAAGATACTGAATGTAGTTCCCTGTGCTATACAGTCGATCCTCTTGCTTATCTATTTTATATACAAAGGATTTCAGTCCTGAATATTCATTGGAAGGACTGATGCTGAATTTGAAACTCCAATACTTTGGCCACCTGATGGAAAGAACTGACTCATTGGAAAAGACCCTGATGCTGGGAAAGATTGAGGGTAGGAGGAGAAGGGGATGCCAGAGGATGAGATGGTTGGATGGCATCACCGACTCGATGGACATGAGTTTGAGTGAACTCCGGGAGTTGGTGATGGACAGGGAGGCCTGGCGTGCTGCGATTCATGGGGTCGCAAAGACACGACTGAGCGACTGACCTGAACCGAGTGCATCTGTACATTTTGTTTTGCTTTGTTTTTACCTTGAGTTAGAAGCCGTCTCCCTGGAGGGCGCACCTCCCAGCCTGCTCCCACCCACATGACAGTCAGCGTTCCCTCCTCACCCCTGCCCCGGGCACCCGCAGCTGTGCACCGTGATTTATGGGCAGTTTCCATGCTGGCAGGCAATGCAAACCAGCCTGGCACATTCCTGCCTGCTTCCCGCACCTTTCCTCCCAAAGCCCCCAGGCCAGCATTCCAGCACGCACGCCCATGCTCACAGTTCCGAGGATGGCTCAGCTGGGCCAGCCATGTCCAGAGGCAGTGGACGGGGCCCAGGGACACAGCAGAGAGTAGGCTCTGAGCAAAGCCTTCAAGCCCAGGTCTAAAGACACGAAAGGGAAAGGCTCTGCGCATAGGCAGAATCAACAGGTGGGGGCACCCTAGGAGGCACCAGGGCGACTCTTACCTTTTTTAAGGTCTTGTGCTTTGCAGTTAGAGAGAGTTTCCCAGGTAGCTCAGCGGCAAAGAATCCGGCTGCCAGTACAGGAGATGCAGGTTCAATTCCTGGGTCAGGAAAATCCCCTGGAGGAGGGCATGGCAACCCACTCCAGTATTCTTGCCTGGAGAATCCCATGGATAGAGGAGCCTGGCGGGCTACAGTCATGGGGTCACAAAGAGTCAGACACGGCTGAACAACTGACCACACGTGCACACTTTGGGGCTAAGCCTGGCCCTCTTCCTCTTAACCTTTATTCAGTGCAAAAACTGACGATAGGGATGTTGCCTAAAGCCTGTGATCCTTTGATGAGGCTGAAACTGACATTTATATTGAGTAAATGACAGGACAAAGTGCCCAGGAAAAGAGAATATTCTGGAAAATGGAGGAAAAGCTTGCCTGGAATGATTGAAAAGGTGAAGATAAATAATGTTTGTTTTTGAGCCTACCACATTCTAGGCATTGACCTAAATGAACATATTTAATCTCGATAACAACACTGTGAGGTAGGCACCATCTCCATCTACGAAGAAGGACATCAAGACTCAGAGAAGTCAAGCAGACTGCAGAAAGTCACACAGCTCACAAGCAGTTGAGTCAGAGCTCAAACTCAGGTCTGGCTCCAGGCTAAGCGCTTTCCATTTTCCACTATGGGACGACCCCACAGCCTCCTTGGTGTCACTCAAGCCCTAAGAGCTGGACAAAGTCTCTCTCTCTCTCTCTCTCTCTCTCTCTCTCTCTCTGTCACACACACACACACACACACACACACACACCCATATGCACACATACAAATATATCCCCTATGCATAGCCCTGGGCTCACAGGGCAAGAGTAACTCCCAGGCCTCTGGCTAGCACTTCTCTGATCTGGGGGAAAACAGGAGAGTGTTAAATATTAATACATAGGCATCCTTACTGGGGCTTTCCCGGAGATTCAGCAGTAAAGAATCTGCCTGCAATGCAGGAGACGCAGGTTCAATCCCTGAGAGGGGAAGATCCCCTAGAGGAGGGCATGGCAACCCACTCCAGTACTCTTGCCTGGAGAATCCCTAGGACAGAGGAGTCTGGAGGACTACAGTCCATGGGGTCGAAAAGAGTCAGGCACGATTGAAGTGACTGAGCACACACACATGCATGCGTCCTTATTACACACACACACACACACACACACACACACACACAGAAAGAGAGTAGAAAGAAGTACAGGATGGTAAGAGTAGCCATTTTACATAGTAGGCTGATGGGTTAGTTTTAGTTCTTTTTTACACAGGTGCATATGTTGTAAATTTCTTACATTCGGTGTACATTATTTCCATAATCAAAGGAAAATTCGCGATGCCTCCTAACATGCACGGAGATACGGGCAGCCCTCCCCGTAGGTGTGCTGTATGCAGGACTGGCCTCCCAGGCACTGTCTGTGGCTTGTGCACGGGTGTGCAGATGACCAGCCTCTACCAGCCTCCAGCTGTAGCCCTCTCTGAGCTCCTTTGAGGCTGCCCACCGTCCAAGGCCAGCCCAGCTCCACACGGAGCCTGGTGGTAGATGTTTGGTCTAATTCTCAACAGGAACACCTGATCTCACTGAGGGGTCTTGGCTTCCTGTGGAGCAGCCCATAATACAAGTCCAACAGAAAGTAACAGCAAAGTTATAGAGGCTGAAAGGGCATGATCCCCCTGTAGCCCCTGCAGTAGGTGGCAGTGGGGTCTCCCAATGGGCTCTAAGGGTCTTACCAACCTTCTGCACTTTGTCTGCGGGCGGAGCCCCACGCCTGGGGCCACATCCCAGCTTCCCTGCCATATGGGTGGAGCCAGAGGTAGGTCCTGGAGAAGATGGCTGGGAAGAAGGAAGCCGGCTATCCTTCCAACTCTGTCCCCCAGGTTGGAGTTCAGAGGACACAGTCTACAACAGGGACTCCAAAAGGCCCGAAGACCCCCACCCAAGCAGTCAGGAGCTTGGGTGGGCTCTGCTGATGGTGTGAGCTGGGAAGCACCCTCCGTACTCCCAGGGAAGCAAATTGAGCTCCCTCAAAACACGCTGGTAGGAAGGCACTAAGGAAACAGGGCGGGGGACCCCAGGAAAAAGTGTCTGTCTGCCTGGCAGGGGCTTCTCCAGAACACAGGGGCCCCAGCTGCGCTTGGAGGGGCCCCTTCTGGTTTCTGGAAAAAGCCACAGCAGCTGGAAGAACCAGCACACCCCAGTTCACATCCAGACTCTGTTACTAGTTTTAAACGGTTACCACATTTTAAAGACCTAAATGGTAAGACCGGATACTATAAAACTCCTAGAGGAACACAGAGGCGGAACACTCTTTGACATAAATCGCAGCAATATTTTTTTGGCTTCATCTCCTAAAGCAAAGGAAATAAAAAGCAAAAATAAACAAATGGGACCTAATTAAACTTCGAAGCTTTTGCGCAGTAAAAGGAACCATTGACAAAAATAAAAGACAAGTTACTGAATAGGAGAAAATGTTGGCAAATGATATGACCAATAAGGGATTAACATCCAACATATATAAACAGCTCACACAACTCGACATTAAAAAAAAAAAAAACAGATTAAAAAATGGGCAGAAAAACTGAATAGCCATTTTTCCAAATAGGAAATGCAGATGGCCAATGGGCACACGAAAAGATGCTCAACATCACTAGTGATCAAGGAAATGCAAACCAAAAGCATGATGAGATGTCGTCTCACACCTGTCAGAATGGCTAACATCCAAAAGAACACAAAAAACAAGCATTGGCGAACATGTAGAGAAAAGAGAACTCTTGTACCCTGTTAATGGGAATGTAAATTGGTGCAGCCACTACGGAAAACAGTATGGCGATTCCTCTAAAAACTACATTTATTTTTATTTTTATTCTTTTGGCCGCATCACACTGCTAGCAGGGCCTTAATTCCCTAACCAGGGATTGAACCCACACCCTCAGCCTGAAAAGCGCAGAGTCCCAACCACTGGACCTCCAGGGAATTCCCCCCAAACTAAAACTAGAGCTACCATATGATGCAGAAATTCTACTCCTGGGTACACGCTCAAAAGAAAACAAAAATACTACTTCAGAAAGTAACAAGCACCCCACTATTCACGGCATCATTATTTACAATAGCCAAGATACGGAAGCAACGTAAGCATCCATCAACAGATGAACGAATGAAAAAGATGTGTTATATACGTATATGTGCAGTGTGAGCTGAGTCGCTCAGTCATGGCCAATTCTCTATGACCCCACGGGGTGTAGCCCGCCAGGCTTCTCTGTCCATGGGATTCTCCAGGCAAGAATATTGGAGTGGGTTGCCATTCCCTTCTCCAGGGGATCTTCTCAGCCCGGGGATCAAACGCAGATCTCCCGCACTGCAGGCAGATTCTTTACCATCTGAGCCACCAGGGAAGTCCATGTATGTATATGTATTTTCAATGTGTGTACAATTTACATACGTGTGCATACAATTACTTTTATAATGAAATACTACTCAGCCATAAAAAAGAATGGAGTTTTGCCTTTTTCAGCAATGTGGATGGATAAGTCAGATAAAGAATGACAAATGATACCACTTACATCTGGAACCTAAAAAGTGCAACGAACTAGTGAATATAACAAAAAGAAGCAGCCTCACAGATATAGAAAACAAACTTGAGGAGAAAACAAACACTGGAGAGAGGAAAGTGGGGAGGGGCAATATAGCGGCAGGGGAGTAAGAGGTACAAGCTATTATTTATTTTAAAAAAAGCTGCAAGGATATATTATACAACAGGAGGCATATAGCCAATATTTTACATTAACTATAAATGAAACATAACTTTTAAAAATTGTGACTCACTATATTGTACACTTGTAACTTATATAACACTGTACAACTACATTTCAATCAATATAAATAAATAAATTTTAATTAAAAAATTAGATGGTTATCATGGCATATCTTAAACTTGTACAGTGCTGTATGTCAATTATGTCTCCATAATACTGGGAGGGAAAGAACAGTTACAATGGCATTACACTCACAGGGCTACAGGGAGACTTCAGATCATCAATGGGGGCCACTGTGCCCGACACACATAACCACATGGCAAACGGCCGTCTCTGTGGGAGTCTGTCGCTAGGTAACGCTGTCTAGGTGACGTTCCAAAGACCAAAGGATGTACACACACACACCCCCACATACACATAGTTGCCAGTAGTCACATCTGTGCAGACATAAATCTAGACATAACCACTGAAACTCACAAATGCTTGCACAACCTGTTTTACTCGCAAACATTCCTGTAGTTCCATTTTAATTAATAATCCTAACTGAGGAAAGTTCGTAAATTATAAAGTGCTTCTTACCTGAACCTTATCTCATTTGCTTATCAAAAATGTTGGTGAGAGGTAGATAAGCTACCTGTTACCATCCAGTTTTCACCAACGATAAAACTGAGCTAAAGGTTCTCCCACGGAGAAGGCGATGGCACCCCACTCCAGTACTCTTGCCTGGAAAATCCCATGGACAGAGGAGCCTGGTAGGCTGCAGTCCATGGGGTCACGAAGAGTCGGACACGACTGAGCGACTTCCCTTTCACTTTTCGCTTTCATGCATTGGAGAAGGAAATGGCAACCCACTCCAGTGTTCTTGCCTGGAGAATCCCAGGGACAGGGGAGCCTGGTGAGCTGCCGTCTATGGGGTCACACAGAGTTGGACACGACTGAAGTGACTTAGCAGCAGCAGCAAAGGTTCTCCCAAAGACACACAGTAAATAGCAGCTTTGGACTTAAACCCACTTCTAAGCTGGAAGCTCTTTGACTCTGCCGCCCAAGCTTCCGTGACACATAACACACCCTTATCTCCCAAATCGGCAAACTGACGCTTGTGAGCTACCAAAAAGGAGGCTTGGAATCAACTGATTGGTGACAGTCAAATAGGATGGAAAAGCTGAAAGTCAAATAAAGGAGGCTCCCTCCCCTATCAAACAAGCACACACAGCCACTCAATTTATCCTTCTTACTTCCCAGCCTGTATCTGGGATATTCTTTCCTCCCAGGACACCATCCCTGGTATCTCCCTAATTAAAATCAAAGCCCAGCTCAAGTCCCACCTCGGCTGAGGAGCTCCCCTCTCCCCAGCACCCCCACCCGACACATACACGCATGCACACACACACACACACACACACACACACACACACAATCTTTCTCCTCTCTCTCATGTCCATCAAAGAGTTGGGTTGCACCTGAGGTTCACAGTTGTTTTCTGCATTACAAGTATGAGCACAAAGTCTCTGTGCTCAGCCAGTCATGGGGTTGAGTGACTCCTGTCTCCACCTTGCTAGCTGTGTGACACTGGAGAAGTTGCTTACCATCTCTGGGTCTTTCTCCTTGTTATCAAACAGGGATAATGACAAGATAAACCTCATACTTAGGTGCCTGACACCCAGCCAAAGCCCAATAAACGTGACCTAGAAGCACAGTTTGATTTTTCCAGCAAATGGCAGCTCATGGAGTTTTGGACATATTCATTTGGGGACCCACCTAAAGCGTCCAGCACAGGGCTGGGGACAACCATGTCATCCTCTGGCTAGTAAAGAAGAGTGCCAGCTCAGCTACCAGCCATCTGTGGGCGCTCACCTGTTTAGCCTCAGTTCTCTGATCTGTGGGGCTCAGCGTCTTTCCTGACCCCGGGCACAGAGGGGGTGACAAGCTACACTCTCAACAGCACAGATGGTCCCCAACCTATGACAGTTCAACGTACAATTTTTCAACTTTACGATGGTGTGAAGGCGAGACGCATTCGGTAGGAGCCGTAATTCCAGTTTTGCATTTTGAGCTTGTCCCAGGCCTGCGATCTGGGCACGATGCTCTGGTGGTGCTGGGCAGGGCACGCAGCCACAGCTCCCCGCCAGCCCCGCTGACATAGGGGAGATAGTTGATGTGATCACCGCCGTACCCATACAACCGTTGGCTGTTCTCCACCTTCAGTTCAGTGTTCCACCAATCACAGGAGAGATTCAACCCGTGATGATAAAATAAGCTTGATGTTGGATGATTTTGCCCAACCCTAGGCTAACAAATGGAGAAGGCGATGGCACCCCACTCCAGTACTCTTGCCTGGAAACTCCCATGGACGGAGGAGCCTGGTAGGCTGCAGTCCATGGGGTCGCAGAGTCAGACACAACTGAGCAACTTCACTCTCACTTTTCACTTTCATGCATTGGAGAAGGAAATGGCAACCCACTCCAGTGTTCTTGCCTGGAGAATCCCAGGGATGGGGGAGCCTGGTGGGCTGCCATCAATGGGGTCACACAGAGTCGGACACGACTGAAGCGATTTAGCAGCAGCAGGCTAACGGAAATGTTAGCTGTGAGGCAGGCTGGACTCACATAGGATGTCCAGTAGGTTTTTGCATTTTTGTCTTATAGTATTTTCAACTTATGATGAGTTTATTGGGACATGACTCTGTCATGAGCTGAAGAAGGGGAGGGGACTAGCTAAGTGCGCCGGGGGTCATTTGGACCTGGGTCTGGACCCTGGCTCCACCTTGAGCAAGTGGAACTTCCTCTCTGAGCTTCATCAGTAAAGTGAGGGTGACGAGACCAAGTTCCCAGCAGTGTTACCACAACTCACAGAGCTCCCAGCACATAGTGAACAAACGTGCAATAAAATCACGGAGGCGGACGTTGTCGCCATTTCCATTACTATTATCACTTTTTAATCCCCAGAGTGAAGGACGAAGGAGATATAGAGAATTCAAGCCACAGCTGCTGGAACAGAAATGATTTAGGAAACCATAATTCAAAAAGATACCTGCACCCCAGTGTTCATTGCAGCACTATTCACGATAGCCAGGACATGGAGGCAACCTGGATGTGCATCAGCGGAGGAATGGGTAAAGATGCAGTACGTACACACAATGGAATATTAGGGTGTTAGTCATTCAGTCGTGTCCGACTCTTTGTGACCCCATCGACTGTAGCCCACCAGGCTTCTCTGTCCATGGAATTCTCTAGGCAAGAATACTGGAGTGGGTAGCCATTCCCTTCTCCTAGGGACCCTCCCAACCCAGAGATCGAACCCGGATTTCCTGATTCTTTACCATCTGAGATAAAAGCAGTCTTCAGTTCAGTTCAGTCGCTCAGTCATGTCCTACTCTTTGCAACCCCATGAACCACAGCACGCCAGGCCTCCCTGTCCATCACCAACTCCCAGAGTCCACCCAAACCCATGTCCACTGAGTCGGTGATGCCATCCAACCATCCCATCCTCTGTCTTCCCCTTTTCCTCCCTCCCCCAATCTTTCCCAGCATCAGGGTCTTTTCAAATGAGTCAGCTCTTTGCATTAAGTGGCCAAAGTACTGGAGTTTCAGCTTCAACATCAGTCCCTCCAGTGAACATCCAGGACTGATCTCCTTTAGGATGGACTGGTTGGATCTCCTTGCAGTCCAAGGGACTCTGAAGAGTCTTCTCCAACACCACAGTTCAAAAGCATCAATTCTTCGGCGCTCAGCTTTCTTCACAGTCCAACTCTCACATCCATACATGACCACTGGAAAAACAATAGCCTTGACTAGACGGACCTTTGTTGGCAAAGTAATGTCTCTGCTTTTCAATATGCTGTCTAGGTTGGTCATAACTTTCCTTCCAAGGAGCAAGCGTCTTTTAATTTCACGGCTGCAGTCACCATCTGCAGTGATCTTGGAGCCCAGATATGCATCAGCAGAGGAATGGATAAAGAAGATATGGTGCATATACACAAGGCAATATTACTCAGCCACAAAAAAGGAATGAAGTAATGCCATTTGCAGAGATGTGGATGAACCTAGAATAAAGTAAGTCAGAGAAAGACAAATAACACATGATATCACTTATATGTAGAAATGTAAAAGGAGTGCAAATGAACTTATCTATAAAACAGAAATGGAGTTACAGATGTAGAAAACAAACCTATGTTGACCAGAAGGTGGAGAAAGTGAAAGTGAAGTCACTCAGTCACGTCCAACTCTGCGACCCCATGGACTGGGGCCTACGAGACTCCTCCATCCATGGAGTTTTCCAGGCAAGAGAACTGGAGTGGGTTGCCATTTCCTTCTCCAGGGGATCTTCCCAACCCAGGGATCGAACCTGTGTCTCCTGCATTGCAAGCAGATGCTTTTATCACCTGAGCCACCAGGGAAGCTGAAGGTAAAGGAGGAGATAAACTGAGAGATTTGGATTGACACGTACACATTACTATATACAAAATAGATAACTAAAAGGAACTTGCTATATAGCACGGGAAACTCTACTCAGTCCTCGGCAGTGACCTGTATGGGAAAAGAATCTAAAAAAGAGTGGATATATGTGTATGTATAACTGATTCACTTTGCTGGATACCTGAAACTAACACAACAGTGAAAATCAACTGTACTTCAATGAAAGTTTTTTAAAAAAGAAATAATTTAGGAGAATTGCTTCTGACAAAGTGGGTGTAAAAATTTGAGAATTCATGAGTTTCATGAACCCCAGATCACGTTTGTCTCTAATACTCAGCGTCAGTGGGTCCAGCTTCATGCCTTTCCCGGACCCCCCAATCCCCAAAAGGTACCGAAAGAAGTTAAACACACACTTGTCCTCTGCTGTGTGTTAATCAGAAGACCCTTGGCACCACCCAGGCTTTACCCCAGCTTGTCCAGTCAAGGCCCCCAGGCCAGGCAAGGCACACACACCCAGGACGGCACCTGCAAAGCCTGGTCCCCGCGGGGCTGAGGTTACAGGCTCCTCGCCCCTGAGGGCACCCCTCCATCTGCCCAAGGGCCGCCGCTAAAGAGTGGCACGGCCGGCAGCAGAGTGTCCTGGGCTTGTCAAGGACCGCGGTGACCCTCTGGACAGGGCCTCAGTTGAGGAGGAAGGACAAGAAGAATCTCTCGGGGACCAAGAGGGGAGTCAGGCCTGAAGCCCTCCTCCCAGCAACAGGCACCCCAACTCCCAGAGCAGCTCTGGTTCCCCCTAGCCTCCCCTGTGGCCGCTGTAGCCAGCTTCAGCCTGGCCACGTGCCAGCCCTCAAGCATCACTTTTACGTTGAGGACTAGACAGCTTTCAGGGTGATGACCATCCTGCCAGTTTTGCTAATAAACACCTGTCACAGGCGTGAGTACCAATGACAGCTCCCAGCCAGTGGCAATAAGGGGACACCGCATTAGTGACGTGTTTCAAAGGTCAGAAGTGCGTTTTGAAGCACCCAAGGGGAAGGTGCGGTGGGAGGCACCAGCCACCTTGCCATCCAAGCTGGGGGCCCCGTGACTTGCACTAACGTTCTCCCGGGACCTCCCTGGAACGAAAGGAACTCGGGGAGTTTTCTCCCTCACCCTGGAGCAGAGGAAGCATGGACAGAGGATGCTTTGTCTCAAGCAGCCCTGCTCACCTCTGCTGGGAAGCTGGGCTCTCTCTGTGCTTGTGGGAGGGGTTGGGGTGGGGTGTTGATGCCGAAACCATAGCTCCTTCCCTTGACTGCGAACTGAGCATGAATCCCTGCATGAGGCCAGATTCACCATCCTCCCTGTTCAGCCCAGGACCAGCTTGCCTCTGCCCCTCTGCTGGGACAAACCTGCTCTTGGGCTCTCCCTGTTCAATCTCGCTGCTCTCGCAAGCCTTTTCACCCTCACTGCGGCGTCCTCCCCTTCCACCCACAGGGAACCTACCTGGCTCCACCTGGGGACTTTGAGACAGCTTGTCCCTTCTGGAGAACTGGAGGGATTTGAAGCAAAGACTTACCTAAAGCAGGACTCATCACCTGCAGGCAAGCCTAGGACTTCTCAGTGGGAGGAAGTACGGGCAACGTTAGTAAGTGCCAGCTTCCACAAAGGTTCTGCAGAAGCAGCAAGGCATGACCACTTGACTTCTAGTCATTAAACAGTCAGGAAAGATGCAGGAAGGCTCTGTTTGGTGCCAGACACTGAGCTAGATATGAGAGACAAAAAAGACATAGCCCCCCAGACAGGAACTAACAGAGAGTTGGGTAGATAAGGTATGTGTACAGATCTCTGCTGGTAAGGAAAAAAGTGAAAGATGCTGAAAGAGAGGGGCAGGTAAACAGCCATGGGAACAAAACCATCGCCCACAGGGAGAATGAGGGAGGGCTTCCTGGAGGGGGTGGTATTGGAATCCTGAAGGATGAGAAGATTCGGATGGGAGGTGACGGGGACACACATGTTCCACGGAAAGAACAGAAAATGCAGGGACTCGGGAGAGGGAAAGCGTGACAGAGTGTTCCCAGTGACAGCACACCCTGGATGGGCCAGGCATTGACCTAAAAGTCGGGAGGAATGTGTACAAAGATAGCTGCTCCATTTCAAGAAAATGGAACAGGTGTCCCAGAGGGAAAAAAAAAACCCAACGCTGATTTTTAAGGGGTCTGTGCATGTGATACATGGTGGGTGGTGTTATTATTGTAAAAAGATGTCAGGAATAAACCACAGGCCCCACCACAGATGCCACAGCCAGATGGGAAGACTGGCAGGATTTTGACCTCACTTATTCTCTGTGTCCCAGGTTCCCCCCAAAACCCCGCCAGGGGCCCTAGATACAAAGTGCTTCCATCAGCAAAATAAAGATGGAGGGACGTTGGCAAAGCATCACCCAGAGCTTTAAGGACCACCCTTTGCCTCCCACCAAGGCAGGTTTATGACTCACCCACATTTTCTATTTCCTGCAGACCTGCAACTCACCTCAGGAGGCCAGTTGGTGGGGGTACTTCCCTCGTGGTCCAGTGTGATTAAGGTGGTGCAGGTGCGGTCCCTGGTTGGGGAGCTAAGACCCCACACACCTTGTGGCCGAAAAACCAGAACATAAACAATAGAAGCAAGAGTGAAACAAACTCAATAAAGACTTCAAAAATGGTTCACATAAAAATTGTTTTTTTAAAAAAAAGGAGGCCAATTGGGGAAAACTGAGGCCCCAGACATAGAGCTTAGCTCAGAGCAAAAACCAGAGGTGCTTATCACAGTAACAGGTAAGATTTACCACCCTAGCCTGGCACTAGACACACGCTACAGCTATTAAGTCCTGCAGTCCTCCTTATTATTAATATAATCTCCACTTGATAGATGGAGAAGGCGATGGCACCCCACTCCAGTACTCTTGCCTGGAAAATCCCATGGACAGAGGAGCCTGGTAGGCTGAAGTCCATGGGGTCACTAAGAGTCGGACACGACTGAGCGACTTCACTTTCCCTTTTCACTTTCATGCATTGGAGAAGGAAATGGCAACCCACTCCAGTATTCTTGCCTGGAGAATCTCAGGGACGGGGGAGCCTGGTGAGCTGCCGTCTATGGGGTCGCACAGAGTCGGACACGATTGAAGCGACTTAGCAGCAGCAGCAGCCACTTTATAGACAGAAAAACTCAGAGAAATTGAAGGAATTGCCCAAAGTCACACAGCTAGTTACAGGGCAGGGGCAACTCTCAGACTCGCCCATTTTGATCCAAAGGCAGTTTTAAACTGTTATGCACGCACGCACGCTAAGTCATTTCAGTCATGTCCAACTCTTTGCGACCCTCTGGACTGTAGCCCACCAGGCTCCTCTGCCCATGGGATTCTCCAGGCAAGACTACTGGAGTGGGCTGCCACGCCCTCCTCCAGGGCGTCTTGCTGACCCAGGGATCAAACCCGGCACTCCTGCGTCTCCTGCATTGCAAACAGATTCTTTACTGCTGGGCCACTGTGGAACCCCTTAAACTGCTGGGCCCAGATGCAAACAGTCTTAAGGTCCAGGATCAGACTTGGGGTAGAGTGGGAGGGACAGAGCTCCTGGGGAGCCTGCAGGAGCAGTTGGAGAGCCCCCACTCTTCTGAGATCACCCCCTTTCCTTGCCCAAGAGGGAGAGACGTTCCCAAGGGCTGGCAGGGAGGAAGGCCCCAGGGTTTAACCCTGTACTGATCTGAAGACAGATTCCCACGTGGGGAGGGCAATAAGGAAGAGAAATTAGAGACATAGAACTTCCCTGCCACCTAAGGCAGGTAACGGGGAGGGAACGAGGCCGGCAGCCGTGTATCCCTCGATCCATATTTCACAGGAAAGATGATAACAATTGGACATGTCACTCCCCAAAACCAGAAACTCAAAGCAATTTTAGATGAACTTTCAGAATGATGGAAGAAATGGCCGTGTTCGTGTTATACACCAAATAAATCACACCAAAATGATAGTTGTAATTCCCAAAAGTACAGAGAGAATTGATTTTACTATGACACTTATCATGATGAACGGGTTCACCCCTGCAAGGGCCCATCTGAAGTGGCTCCAGCTTAACCCTTGCCCTGCCAGATCCAGCTCATCTGCTCCCTGAGCCTGGGCTGGGGGCAAAGCTGCTTCCCTCAGCCAGGCTTCGGCCTGGCTCCACCCGCGGACCCCGCCATTGTGGGTCACCAGTAGCTTTCAAAGCCCTGAGCAAACCCGGGGACAGCAGTTGTCTGAGGTTGGCCAAGCTCATGTCTGAACTAGGAAACAGTCTGTTGTGTCTGAGTCTGAATGAAGGAAGGGAAGAACTGGTGTTTTTCATGGTCACCTGCTTATTCTTCACAATTACCAGTGCACTGGGGGTCAGGACACACTCCTTTTATCAGATGAATTAATTGAGGCTCAGAGAGGCCAATTTACCCAGAGACTTGAATAAAGGTTTTAGTGACTCCCAACTAGTTAAATTAAAAGATGCTTGCTCCTTGAAAGAAAAGCTATGACCAACCTAGACAGCATATTAAAAAGCAGAGACATTACTTTGCCAACAAAGGTCCATCTAATCAAGGCTATGGTTTTTCCAATAGTCATGTATGGATGTGAGAGTTGGACTTTAAAGAAAGCTGAGCACCGAAAAATTGATGCTTTTGAACTGTGGTGTTGGAGCAGACTCTTGAGAGTCCCTTGGACTGCAAGGAGATCCAACCAGTTCATCATAAAGGAAATCAGTCCTGAATATTCATTGGAGGGACTGATGGTGAAGCTGAAACTCCAATACGTTGGCCACTTGATGCGAAGAGCTGACTCATTAGAAAAGACCCTGAGGCTGGGAAAGATTGAAGGCAGGAGGAGAAGGGGACAACAGAGGATGAGATGGTTGGATGGCATCACCAACTCGATGGACATGAGTTTGAGCAAGCTCCGGGAGTTGGTGATGAACAGGGAGGCCTGGCGTGCTGCAGTCCTTGAGGTCGCAAAGAGTTGGATGTGCCTAAGTGACTGAACTGAACTGGTTTCTCTTCCCAACACATCCTGCTGGAAATTGCACAAAAATATTTCCCCAATTTCATTCATTCTTCCAGAGCTCAGCAGTATCTTTTTATCCATCGTCATCACTTTTTGGTTGGCCTGGGTCCTCGTGGCTGCACGGGCTTGTTCTCTAGTTGCGGTGCTCAGGCTTCTCACGGCGGTGGCTCCTCTTGTGGCGTGCAGGCTCTAGGGTGCTTGCGCTTCAGCGGTTGTGGTTTCCCTGGGCTCTAGAGCACAGACTCAATAGTTGTGGCACATGGGCTTCGTTGTTCCATGGCACATGGGATCTTCCCGGATCAGGGATCGAACCCGTGTCTCCTGCATTGGCAGGCAGACTCTTCACCACTTAGCCACCAGGGAAGCCCTCAGCAGGTATTGTTGAGCATCTATAGAGGCCAGATGCTGAGATGGGGATACTGTTGAGAATAAGTCTCTGTTTCTGCCTCACAGACCACACGTGACACAGATGCATGAAGCTGCATGCATTACGGCAGTGGTGCAGCGCTTTAGGGGGCATGTACAGTGCTGGGGTCATTGTTCAGTCGCTAAGTCGCGCCTGACCCTCTGCAACGACGTGGGCTGCAGCACGCCGGGACTCCAGCATGCATAATGCTGTCCCACCTTAAAAGGGGACTGCCTGGGTCAGGAGGGCCGCAGGAGGCTTCCCTGAGGAGGTGCCACCTGAACTGGGAGCCCAAGGATCGGATGGTGCCAACCAGGCAGAAGGATGACTGCATAAGGGGGACCAGGGTCTGGAGGCAGGTGTGGCCAGAACGGAGGAGGAGGGAAGGGAAGCAGCTCTCCGAGGAGAGCAGAGAGAAGGGACGGCTAAAGCAGCAAGTCAAGGCACATTTCTCTGTCCACAGGAAGCCATGGAAAGCCATGGCAAGGATTAAGCAGGGAGGTCGGGATTTGATCAGATTTGTGTTTCAAAAGTTCGCTTCATGAAGTATGTCAAAAAGAGAAAAGCAAATATCGTCTATTAATGCATATGTGTAGAATCTAGAAAAATGTTATAGATTACTTTAATTGCAAAGCAGAAACAGAGACACAGACATAGAGAACAAGTATATGGATGCCAAGGGGAAAAGGGGATGGGGTGAGACGTATTGGGAGACTGGGATTGACGTATATACACTACTGTGTCTAAAATAATGAGAGCCCACTTTACAGCACAAGCACCTCTACTCAATGCACTGCAGTGAGCTGAATGGGAGGCAAGTCCAGAGAAGACGAGATATACGTATACATACAGCTGACTCACCTTGCTGTACAGCAGAAACTAACATGTGTTACAATCACTCTTCAGTGAAAATTAATTTTAAAACAGCTTACTCCAGTGTCGATTCGAGGATGAGGCTGAGCTTAGGTGCTGTGGACGCTGAGTTTGTTTTCAGATCGGTGCCCAAGAAGGCATCAAGCATAATGTATCCTTACAGGAATATTTGCATATCAGAATTAAACTGCTCACCATCAAAGGCTGCTATCAGACTTCAAGAACAAAGACTAGACAGAACAAGTTCTATAAAATAAGCCAAAAAAATCAACTCAGGACAAAAATCAAAGAGCGTTTCTGGAAATAAAAATAGATGACTTTTCAGAGCTAATGTCATAAACAGCATCCTTAGCTCTGTACTGCCGTGTGTTTCTATGCTTCTAACTTCAGTGCGGAGACGTCTTCAGCCATTTTGTTTGTCAAGGGTTTTTTCTAGTTTGATTTGGTTTGAGTGCGGGGGGATTTTTCGCTTGTTTTCTAAATGCAGCCAGTTCAGTCACAGTTTTGCCTCTTACTAGCTTTGCGATCTTGAGCAAAAGCCTTGACTTTGAACTTTAACTTTCCTCTGACTCTACAATATTATGATCCTATGACATATAGAGCCTCTATAAGTGACAGACATTTATATCAGATAGTGAATGCTTATCAAACTCCAGAGAACAAATAACAGGAAAGATTTCTAGCCCCCAAGCCCCTAAAAACCTATCCTCTGGGCTCCAGAAGTTCAATCAGAGCAGAAGACATTTAAAAGTATTTAAATTGATAATCCAAGGAGCGGTGGCTCCACGGGCGCAGGAGGGCCAAGAGGAGATACTCCATGTTCAAGGTCAGGAGGGGCGGCTGTGAGGAGATATCCCTCATCCAAGGTAAGGAGCAGTGGCTGCACTTTGCTGGAGCAGCCATGAAGAGATACCCCACATCCAAGGTAAGACAAACCCAAGTAAGACGGTAGATGTACAAGAGGGCATCAGAGGGCAGACACACTGAATCCATACTCACAGAAAACTAGCCAATCTGATCACATGGACCACAGCATTGTCTGACTCAGTGAAACTAAGCCATGCCGTGTGGGGCCACCCAGGACGGGTGGGTCATGGTGGAGAGGTCTGACAGAATGTGGTCCATTGGAGAAGGGAATGGCAAACCACTTCACTTTTCTTGCCTTGAGAACCCCATGAACAGTATGAAAAGGCAAAACGATAGGATACTGAAAGAGGAACTCCCTGGGTCAGTACGTGCCCAATATGCTACTGGAAATCAGTGGAGAAATAACTCCAGAAAGAATGAAGGGATGGACCCAAAGCAAAAACAATACTCAGTTGTGGATGTGACTGGTGATAGAAGCAAGGTCCGACGCTGTAAAGAGCAATATTGCATAGGAACCTGGAATGTCAGGTCCATGAATCAAGGCAAATTGGAAGTGGTCAAACAAGAGATGGCAAGAGTGAACGTCGACATTCTAGGAGTCAGTGAACTAAAATGGACTGGAATGGGTGAATTTAACTCAGATGACCATTATATCTACTACTGTGGGCAGGAATCCCTTAGAAGAAATGGAGTAGCCATCATGGTCAACAAAAGAGTCCAAAATGCAGTACTTGGATCCAGTCTCAAAAACGACAGAATGATCTCTGTTCGTTTCCAAGGCAAACCATTCAATATCAAGGTAATCCAAGCATATGCCCCAACCAGTAACACTGAAGAAGCTGAAGTTGAACAGTTCTATGAAGACCTACAAGACCTTTTAGAACTAACACCCAAAAAAGATGTCCTTTTCATTACAGGGGACTGGAATGCAAAAGTAGGAAGTCAAGAAACACCTGGAGTAACAGGCAAATTTGGCCTTGGAGTACGGAAGGAAGCAGGGCAAAGACTAATAGAGTTTTGCCAAGAGAATGCACTGGTCATAGCAAACACCCTCTTCCAACAACACAAGAGAAGACTCTACACATGGACATCACCAGATGGTCAATACCAAAATCAGACTGATATATTCTTTGCAGCCAAAGATGGAGAAGCTCTATAGTCAGCAAAAACAAGACCAGGAGCTGACTGTGGCTCAGATCATGAACTCCTTGTTGCCAAATTCAGACTTAAGTTGAAGAAAGTGGGGAAAACCACTAGACCATTCAAGTATGACCTAAATCAAATCCCTTATGATTATACAGTGGAAGTGAGAAATAGATTTAAGGGACTAGATCTGATAGACAGAGTGCCTGATGAACTATGGACAGAGGTTCATGACATTGTACAGGAGACAGAGATCAAGACCATCCCCATGGAAAAGAAATGCAAAAAAGCAAAATGGCTGTCTGGGGAGGCCTTACAAATAGCTGTGAAAAGAAGAGGAGCGAAAAGCAAAGGAGAAAAGGAAAGATATAAGCATCTGAATGCAGAGTTCCAAAGAATAGCAAGGAGAGATAAGAAAGACTTCCTCAGTGATCAATGCAAAGAAATACAGGAAAACAACAGAATGGGAAAGACGAGAGATCTCTAGTCTTTAGAGACCTCTAAATTAGAGATACCAAGGGAACATTTCATGCAAAGATGGGCTCAATAAAGGACAGAAATGGTATGGACCTAACAGAAACAGAAGATATTAAGAAGAGGTGGCAAGAATACACAGAAGAACTGTACAAAAAAGAGCTTCATGACCCAGATAATCACAATGGTGTGATCACTCACTGAGAGCCAGACATCCTGGAATGTGAAGTCAAGTGGGCCTTAGAAAGCATCACTATGAACAAAGCTAGTGGAGGTGATGGCATTCCAGTGGAGCTATTTCAAATCCTGAAAGATGATGCTGTGAAAGTGCTGCACAAATTATGTCAGGAAATTTGGAAAATTCAGCAGTGGCCACAGGACTGGAAAAGGTCCGTTTTCATTCCAATCCCAAAGAAAGGCAATGTCAAAGAATGCTCAAACTACCGCACAGTTGCACTCATCTCATACACTAATAAAGTAATGCTCAAAATTCTCCAAGCCAGGCTTCAGCAATACGTGAACTGTGAACTTCCAGATGTTCAAGCTGGATTTAGAAAAGGCAGAGGAACCAGAGACCAAATTGACAACATCCGTTGGATCATCAAAAAGCAAGAGAGTTCCAGAAAAACATCTATTTCTGTTTTATTGACTATGTCAAAGCCTTTGACTGTGCGGATCACAAGAAAATGTGGAAAATTCTTCAAGAGATGGGAATACCAGACCACCTGACCTGCCTCTTGAGAAACCTATATGCAAGTCAGGAAGCAATAGTTAGAACTGGACATGGAACAACAGACTGGTTCCAAATAGGAAAAGGAGTACATCAAGGCTGTATATTGTCACCCTGCTTATTTAACTTATATGCAGAGTACATCATGAGAAACGCTGGGCTGGAAGAAGCACAAGCTGGAATCAAGATTGCCGGGAGAAATATCAATAACCTCAGATATGCAGATGACACCACCCTTTTGGTATAAAAGGAAGAGGAACTAAAAAGCCTCTTGATGAAAGTGAAAGAGGAGAGTGAAAAAGTTGGTTTAAAGCTCAACATTCAGAAAACGAAGATCATGGCATCCGGTCCCATCACTTCATGGGAAATAGATGGGGAAACAGTGGAAACAGTGTCAGGCTTTATTTTGGGGGGCTCCAAAATCACTGCAGATGGTGATTGCAGCCATGAAATTAAAAGACACTTACTCCTTGGAAGGAAAGTTATGACCAACCTAGATAGCATATTAAAAAGCAGAGATATTACCTTGTCAACAAAGTTCCGTCTAGTCAAGGCTATGGTTTTCCCTGTGGTCATGTATGGATGTGAGAGTTGGACTGTGAAGAAGGCTGAGCGCTGAAGAATTGATGCTTTTGAACTGTGGTGTTGGAGAAGATTTTTGAGAGTTCCTTGGACTGCAAGGAGGTCCAACTTGTCCATCCTAAAGGAGATCAGTCCTGGGTGTTCATTGGAAGGACTGTTGCTAAGCTGAAACTCCAATACTTTGGCCACCTCATGTGAAGAGTTGACTCATTGGAAAAGGCTCTGATGCTGGGAGGGATTGGGGGCAGGAGGAGAAGGGGACGACAGAGGATGAGATGGCTGAATGGCATCACTGACTCGATGGACATGAGTTTGAGTGAACTCCAGGAGTTGGTGATGGACAGGGAGGCCTGGCGTACTGTGATTCATGGGGTCCCAAAGAGTCAGACACGACTGAGCGACTGAACTGAACTGAAATGGATAATCATGACAAGATGCCCCATGGTTCCAAGATTAGGCATAATGGGGACAGTAATCAGAATCCAGTCATCCTAAAATCATTAAAAGATCAAAAAGCAGAGCTCAAGTAATTCCCTTTCAGTAAGTTTCTTGTCTCTTGAGTTCTCCAAGTTACAAGGTAAACCCTTAATGAATTAAACTAGAGAGATGTTTTAGTGATACCATTCCCCTGCCCAAACAACTTTGTAGGATAACAATTAACAGTGACCACGGTATAACTTAACAAAACCTGGATACAAGCTCCTACCAGATGCCTTTAAACCAGTAATTTTCAAACTTAAGTAGTCAAGGATGAGAGCACATTTAAAAGGAAGAAAAAAAAAAAATCTCAGCAATCCCCATGGGGTTGACTTAAGTTATTTTATAGTACATAAATGCGATACATACAAACACTAACCAAGGAATAAATTCTATGCTTCTAGCTCTCTTTTTTTTTAATTGGAGGATAATTGTTTTACAGTGTTGTTTTGGTTTCTGCTGTACAACAACATGAATCAGCCATAAACGTGTGCATATATATATATATATATATATATATATATATATATATATATGCTGTGCTGTGCTTAGTCACTCAGTCGTGCCCTACTCTTTACGACCCCATGGACTGTAACCCTCCAGGCTCCTCTGTCCATGGGGATTCTCCAGGCAAGAATACTGGAGTGGACTACCATTCCCTCCTCCAGGGAATCTTCCCAACCCAGGGATCAAACCCAGGTCTCCTGCATTGCAGGGGGATTCTTTACCATCTGAGCCACCAGGGAAGCCCAAGAACACTGGAGTGGGGAGCCTATCCCTTCTCTAGGGGGCCTTCCTGACCCAGGAATCAAACAGAGGTCTCCTACATTCCACATGAATTCTTTACCAGCTGAGCTACCAGGAAAGCCTTGAGCCTTCCTCCCATTCCCCCCACCTCACCCCTCTCAGTTCAGTTCAGTTCAGTCGCTCAGTCGTGTCCGACTCTTTGCGGCCCCATGAATCGCAGCACGCCAGGCCTCCCTGTCCATCACCAACTCCCGGAGTTCACTCAGACTCACGTCCATCGAGTCAGTGATGCCATCCAGCCACCTCATCCTCTGTCGTCCCCTTTTCCTCCTGTCCCCAATCCCTCCCAGCATCAGAGTCTTTTCCAATGAGTCAACCCTTCTCATGAGGTGGCCAAAGTACTGGAGTTTCAGCTTCAGCATCATTCCTACCAAAGAAATCCCAGGGCTGATCTCCTTCAGAATGGACTGGTTGGATCTCCTTGCAGTCCACGGGACTCTCAAGAGTCTTCTCCAACTCCACAGTTCAAGAGCATCAGTTCTTCGGCACTCAGCCTTCTTCACAGTCCAACTCTCACATCCATACATGACCACTGGAAAAACAATAGCCTTGACTAGACGGTCCTTTGTTGGCAAAGTAATGTCTCTGCTTTTAAATATGCTATCTAGGTTAGTCATAACTTTCCTTCCAAGGAGTAAGCGTCTTTTAATCATCATAAATCCCCAGGCTGGCTCCCTATGTTATATTATGCTTCTAGCTATTATGCACATATAAAACAAAAACAAAATTATAGAATAAATACAATTAAAACTACCAAACCAATAAAACTCAAATTAACAACATTAACTTACTATGATGGATAATGGTGCCTTGCAGAGGCTCGGTCTTGTGCTGGGCTGGCCAGCAGAAAGCTATCATTATTTTGGCCTTCACCTCCATGGTCAGCTTGATTCTTTGTACTTTAACATGATGGACCATCATTTAATCCAGAGGTCATCAAACATTTTCTATAAAAGGCCAGACTGTAAATACTTTCTTCTTTGCAAGCCATACGGGCTCTGTCACAAACTACTAACTCTATCACTGCAGCATGAAATCAGCCGTAGACAATGGTTAATGGATGGACCTGGCTGTGTTCCAATAAAACTTTATTTACGAAAACAGGTGCCGGGCAGGATTTGGCCTGAGGGCCAGAGTTTGCTGACTCCTGATTACATCCATCATCTTTATTAGGTCATCATTTGGCCTTTTGCCTTTTAACAACGAATTTCACTCTTAACTATTGATTTATTGTTTTTATGGACCAGTCAATCCAATAATTCATTCCAAAATTCAACCTTAAAAAAAAATAAACAGAACATATTTCTTGTCAATTTACAACTTAACCACTAGTAGAATTGATATGAAAAAAGGCAGGATCTGAGAAACACACTTTCTAAAGGGGGTACATTTGGGTTCCGGGTGTCTGTGGTCCCCTGGACGATGTGTCAGTTCTGTCCCTTTATTTCTTTTCTCTATTTGAGCTACAGATTGGACATCCAATAGTGCTATCCTCATATCTTCACTGGACATGAAAGTGAAAGTCCCTCAGTCGTGTCTGACTCTTTGTGACCCTGTGGACTATATAGTCCATGGGATTCTCCAGGCCAGAATACTGGAGTGAGTAGCCTTTCCTTTCTCCAGGGGATCTTCCCAACCCAGGGATCGAACCCAGGTCTCCCGCATTGCAGGCAGATTCTTTACCAGCTGAGCCACAAGGGAAGCCCAAGAATACTGGAGTGGGTCGCCTATCCCTTCCCCAGCAGATCTTCCCAACCCAGGAATCGAACCAGGGTCTCCTGCATTGTGGGTGGATTCTCGACCAACTGAGCTACCAGGGAAGCCCTGGACATGAATGTATCAAGATTGTCAGTCTCTGCTGATTTATCTTTATTTTATCATCTGGTCTTTCAAACAAACAAAAATTCAACAATCACTGAGCAACTAAAAATGTCGGGCACCGTTCTGAGCACTTGAGATCTTAAGTGGGAAAAACAGACCCAAGAACTCAGCCTTCACAGATCTTACATTCAGACTAGGGTGTGAGCAGCCTACAGCAAAAATTAGTTGAAGGCTTCCCTGGTGGCTTGAAGAATCTACCTGCCAATACAGGAGACATGGGTTGGATCCCTGGTCTGGGAAGATCCCACATGTGATGGAGCAGCTAAGCCTGTTTGCCACAACTATGAAGCCTGTGCTCTAGAGTCAGGGAGCCACAACCACTGAGCCCACGTGCCACAACTACCGAAGTCTGCACACAGCAGAGACGTGCTCCACAACAAGAGAAGTCACCGCAGTGAGTGACGTGCACAGCTAGGGAGTAGCCCCCACTCACTGCGACCAGAGCAAGTCCAGGCAGCAGTGAAGACCCAGCACAGACAAAACTAAAATAAATGAGTGAAACTGTTTAATCGGCCTATTAATGTATCACCGGTGCTGTTTGAATGAAGATCTGTGTTCCATAACTAAAGAGACCAGCAGCTTCAACTCAAAAAGTGACCCCCAGTTATGAAAGCATCCCAAAGAGAAGCGTTCTGTGTTTACCCACTATGAGAATTCAGCAACGGCAGACAGAGGTTTGTTTTGTTTTGCCACTAGGACGGGTCATCCGAACAGGACCCAGGCTGTGCTTGCCAGCCCGTCAGGAGCCCCCACACTGCCACGGGGGGGCTCCTTAGGTATCACGTGGACAAAGCACACAGGCTTCAGAACTGTAACCAGGGGGCGGGCACTGCTGGGGACTCATGGGTGACCTTGCCTGTGCTGACGTTGCTGGTTAGGCGGTCTTACCCCTTTTGCAGCCCCTCACAGATGGCCTGGAGGTGACGGAAGTGGACTGTGAAAGCCCTCAGCCAGGTCTTGGCTCCGCCACCGGCGGCCGTGGACAAGTCAGCCCCCGCGTTTGCGTCTCGGGTTTCCTCGTCTGTCATTCTGAAATGACGAAAGTGTCTTTTCTGTCTCCCTCACAGTTCTTAAGAAAACCAAATGAGATAAACTATGAAAGAATTCTGAATATTAATCAGCTGAGAGCTAGCTGACCCCAGAAAAAAAGTTAGAGGGCCCCGGAGAGGGGAGATTTGTATTGATAAGTAACAAGGCCTCAGCCCCTCCGGCCGCCTGGGCCCTCTTATGTGCACTGGGTCCTTCCTTTTGTTCGGCCCTGTGCACAGGTGATTTATAAAGGCAATGTAGCTAGGTTATTACTATTATTATTATTAGGATATCAATGTGTTGGAAGAACTACTAAAGTCTGCATTTCTAGAATGCTCACATAGTTAAATCCTCGTTACAAAGGAGGGACCCTTATCTCTACTCACCTTCATCTTAACTTCATGAACATAATTAGCTAGCAAGCCTAAAGATTTTTTTTCCTTCTCTTGCTTTTTCTGGTGAAACCTTTTCCAGGCTGACAGTATGTATTATTCCTATTATCTTTTACTTTCATCGGTTTCAAAAAACTATCCCCCAAGCCCCATTTCTATTGCATTTTCCTCCAGACTTGGAGAAGAAAGCAAAGCAAAATAAAATTCTCTGGCCTGCAGACTGTATTTCTGCAGGGTGGTGGAGAAGAATACGAATGAATATTCGGATTTGCTGAATATGAGGGGGGTGGGAGGGGTGGGAGGGGTGGGGGTAGATTTCTTTCCTAAGAGCTCCAAATTGCCTGTACAAACACCCTCCCTCATGCTATCCACTCCCTACAGTGTGAAAGCACAGAATCAGAACAAAAAAGCATCATCACTTACGAAGCCCTGATTGTGTGCATCGCTCTGTCCTTCAGACATTAATATCAACCCAAGTGTTTACTGAATTTCTACTGGAGGAAATCATTCTACAGTCTTCACCCATCTAAACACAGACTTACACGCTTCTCTTTTTCTGCATCTCTCTCTCTTCAACTGTCTCTTTCTGCCCTGTATCCTCTGACCACAGGACCAGTTGTCCTCTCTCATAGGCTACCGAAAATCATAACTCATAAGCACCCAAGGCAATAACCTGAGATTTGCAAAGCCTAATAATAATGTGAGGCCCATCACACACTCCCCACCTCCCAGCCAGAGGCACCCCACTCCCAGGAGGCAAACAGCACAAGCCAGACTACCCCCAAAAAAAACAGCCCCCAAGATGACAACATTTTCAATTCACAGTCTGATTTTTTTTTTTTTTAATATGAGTGTTGTGTGCTTTTCCCTTTGTCCAAAGAGCACAAGCCTTTCATTTTGCCTTTTATTTGTCTTGCTGCCGGTACTGTGAAAATGTATTGGCTTTTCAGTTAGTGATTACACATCATCACATACCCAATTTATAACACCATGCCCCAAAGAACAGATGTAATAAAGCGAGGGCAGGAAGTAGCAACCTTATAAAACAGAGCTGCCGACTCAAAGGTCTTTGCGTGTGTGCAGGACAGAAAACAGGGCCGATACGAGGCCCAGGAACTTGTATTTTGAGAATGATTGCAGATGTTACAGACACAGCTCCAGTGGGTGGGTGGGACAGGGGAAAAACGACGATATAAGACGCAGACATGGAGAACAGACTTGTAGTTGCCACGGGGGAGAAGGGCTTTGGTGGGAGTTTGGGGTTAGCAGAGGCCAATGATTACATTTGGAATTGATGGACCACAGGTCCTACTGTACAGCACAGTGAAATATACTCAATAAAGCCATAACGGAAAAGAATATGAAAAAAGAGTGTAGATATGTGTATAACTAAGTCAGTTTGCTGTATAGCAGAAATTAACACAGCAAATTTCAAACAAAGTAAGTGTGAGACCAAATCTCCTGGCCCAGTGGATTCTATGGTCAACACAGCACAGCTCCAAGGCCAGTCCCTGAAGTCAAGGAAACTTTGGCGGGGAGGTCGGTGTACTCTCTCATAGCTTGGAATTCTATTCTGCTGTTTGAAGAGGCTTCCTGGGCCTAGGCCTTTTGAGGGTCACTTACTAGTATCCCCTACCCTGGGCCTTCCTCAGAGACCCCCCCAGCCTGCAGAAAGGCTTTAGCCAAAGGACCCGGGAAAGATGTCCTTGGCTCCATGACCATGTGAACAGAAAGCATATCAGTTGTCTCTGATTTTACAGCTAATGGGATGTCCAGCTCTATGTAATGTGTATGTGTGTCTGGAGTAAATTAGGAAACAACTCTTTCATCAAAGGAAGGGCCCTTTATTGGAGGGGGAGGTCAGAAACTGTGGTCCCTCCAATCAGGGCTAACAGGCCTCACCTTGGCCCCATCCACCAGTTCCGCGTCCCCTCCCCCAGGTGGACTCCAGGTCAGAGGTGGAGCCCCCTCCTCCTCCAGGCTCTGACTTGTTTGACAGGCACTTAGCCCTCAAGCCCAAAGGTCCAGTTCCTTGATAGCCAACTGGGCACATGTCTGCCTGGACACAAGGTCAGAAGGGACTGTGACAAAGACACCCTCCAGACCTTCAAACACTCAGGTCCTTTCCTTCTGTGTTTTCTCCAGAGTGACCTCCCTCAGCTTTGATCTCAGCCGGGGGTGGGGAGGGACCATTTCCCAGCCCCTGGGCCGCCCTGAGCTTTGGCTTCCCTGCCTCCACTTCCGCCACTCCGCCCGTCAGAACTCCTCATCCCTCTTCCTTCCTTCACTTCCCAGGAGATCAGGGGGCACCTTACAGTCTTCTCCCCAACCCAGGGCCCTCTACACTCCGCCACAGAGTAACACACATTCATACAGACACACCCACTCACACACACACACACGCACACACTCATAAATACACACTCCCATTCCCATGTTAACACTCACACATGCTCACGGCTTACTCACATACGCACATTCACACACTCACACACACTCTTACACACAATCACACATAATCACACAGCTTCCCTTGTGGCTCAGATGGTAAAGGATCCACCTACTATGCGGGAGACCTGGGTTCAGTCCCTGGGTTGGGAAGATCCCCTGGAGAAGAGCACGACAACCCACTCCAGCATCCTTGCCTGGAGAATCTCCATGGGCAGAGGGGCCTGGTGGGCTACAGTCCATGGCTCACAAAGAATCGGACACTACTGAGTAAGCACAGCAACACACACGTAGAGACTCCTCTTCCAACCTCTCCATCCCCACTGGTCTCAGAATCTAAACCCTGCATCACACTTTCTACCCTTCATTATTGTCTCATCATTTTGTTTTTGTTGATCACACATAACACCCCTAACTCTGCCTCAAAACTGCACAAAGATAGGACAGAAGCATGAGTATTTAGAGCTCTGTAAACTTTCAGAGGCACGGAACTGAGCGAGATCCTGGAGATCATCAAGCTCGAAGTTCCTCACTCCAAACTAAACCCACTGATGGATGGAAGCACACACACATGCACACACACACGCATGCACACGCTCACACTCACATGCACTGAGTGATTGATGCATTAATCAGCAGGATCACGACAACAGTGTATGAACTCCAGCATCATGCTTGCTCCCCTGTCCTTGACATTCTGGTGGGGGACTGGGACCAGGGCACTGCCACTGGACACTCCATCCTGGCCTTAGCTCCCTCGTCCCCGGGTAGGAATAGGGGTATCCCTGGAAGTCCCAGTCAGAATTCTGGCCTGGCTTCAAATGGAGCTGGGCTCCAAGACTGTCTCCACCACCTACTCCTTGTGACCATCAGCAAGTTCTTCCCAGGCTGGTTTCTTCAGCGTAAAGTGAAAACAATAATGGAATCTGTTCCATTAAGCTGCTGTAAGCGTTGAAGGAGATAAAGCAAGAAAAGCATTTGGCACAAAGCCCGGCACATAGTAAAGCCCATTACCTGATTATTCCGATTATCATCAGGGTTAAAAATGAAAAGGAAGGGTAGTTCCCTGTCCTGGACCTGCCTTCGCTCACCTGTGAATATTACTTTATGGTTCTAAGCCCGTTTCCTTGCTTTGTTTGCGGTTGATTAGGCTGCAGTCCATGCTAAGGGTCAGACACAACTGAGCGACTTCCCTTTCACTTTTCACTTTCATGCATTGGAGAAGGAAATGGCAACCCACTCCAGCGTTGTTGCCTGGAGAATCCCAGGGACGGGGGAGCCTGGTGGGCTGCCGTCTACGGGGTCGCACAGAGTTGGACACGACTGAAGTGACTTAGCATCAGTTTTCTCTTTGGCAAAATGAAAATGATTAAACCTGCCTTACTGGGCTATTGTGAAAGTTAAGTAAAATTCCAGCCAGGCAACACCATTCACCTGTGTTCACCCCAGCAGATAGGAAGCCCTTGAGTCAAGGTGGTCATTGTCATCATCTCTAAGGCTGTGGCTTCTGAAGTCCCCGCCAGCTCTTGCCACCTTGTCCCTGTTGGCTGGCTCTTCCCTGCTGCACGTCCCACCCAGCCAGGCTCTTTGAGGACCAAAAAACAACCTCAAGAATGCCCTCCTCAGCCAAGGTTACTAGGGATGAGCTTTCACTCTAAGATCTTAAAGTACTTTAAAGCTCTTTGCCGCTCATTTCTCCCATGTTTTTCATAAACCATATCCCAGCTTAGTTCTCTGACTGTTGCACTGGAGTCTCGTCCTCTGTCACACCCTGGAGAAATGGAGCCACTCTCCTCTTCACATGTCCTGAAAGCTGTGTCCAACTGTGAGCCAGCCAGGGAAGGGTCTTCCAAGAAGTGTATCATCGCAAATGCTCCAAATCCCTTCGTCCTTGGAGAACAGGGGTTTGGGGATTTAGGACCAAGGATTAATGTTTGGACTCACAGACATAGAAAACAGATTTGTGGTTGCCAGGGGGAGGGAAGGTGGAGAAGGGATGGGGTGGGAGTTTGGGATTAGCAGATGCAAATTATTATCTATAGAATGGATGAACAACAAGGTTCTACCGTATAGCACAGGGAACTTTAAAGCTATACTCAGTATCCTGTGACAAACCATAATGGAAAAGAATGTATGTATGTGTATAGCTGAATCACTTTGCTGCACAGTAGAAATCAGCACAACATTGTAAATCAACTGTTGGAGAAGACTCTTGAGAGTCCCTTGGACTGCAAGGAGATCCAACCAGTCCATTCTGAAGGAGATCAGCCCTGAGATTTCTTTGGAAGGAATGATGCTAAAGCTGAAACTCCAGTACTTTGGCCACCTCATGCAAAGAGTTGACTCATTGGAAAAGACTCTGATGCTGGGAGGGATTGGGGGCAGGAGGAGAAGGGGACGACAGAGGATGAGATGGCTGGATGGCATCACAGACTCGATGGACGTGAGTCTGAGTGAACTCCGGGAGTTGGTGATGGACAGGGAGGCCTGACGTGCTGCGATTCACGGGGTCGCAAAGGGTCGGACAGGACTGAGCGACTGAACTGAACTGAACTGATACTTCAATAAAGCATATTTTTTTTAAAAATGAATGTTTGAAGAAAACTCCACAATGGGCTCATGTCACACTTGGAAAGCCTGAGTAAACCATTTATTCACTTGATTTTAGTTTCAAACTATTTTTCTGATTATAGACGTAATCGTAGATGTAGAAAACAAACTTATGGTTACCGGGGCGGGGAGAGGAGGGGCAGGTAAAAGCGGAAGAGACACATTGGGAGACGGGGATCGACATATACACACTACTATAAATAAAGCAGATAACTAATAAGAAATTACTGTATAGCACAGGGAACTCACTCAATACCCTGTAATGACTTATATGGGAAAAGAATCTAAAACAGAGTGGATATATGTACATGTATAACTGATTCACTGTGCTGAGCAGCAGAGACTAACACAACGTTGTAAATCAACTATACTCCAATGGGGGAAAAAAAAACTCTGAGTAATCATAGAAAACACAGGAAGGCAAATATGTATGTATATACAAGTTACATAATATATAAAACTACCGTTACCAGTTTTCTCATGTTTATTTCAGCATCCTTGAGATTAACCTGTATAAAATGTTTTACATCTGTTTTCCGGTTAACGTTACATTTATTATACAATTAATTTCCCATAGCATTAAAAACCTCTTTAATGACATCATCTTTAATGACTCCATAAACACACCCTCATGTGGAGACCACTAATTTATTTAACCATTCTCTGACCCTTGGCGATTGAGGTTGTAACCACTTTTTAATCCTAACAAACTTTGAAACTCCCTGAGGTTCACAGCTCCACACTAGAGGTGAGGAATCTGCTCCCATGGGTCACAGGTGCCTCTGCCCCCACCTTCCCCATCCACCTAGGGGAGGACCCACCCATGCTAGGGTCCTACTTTAATTACAGGATAAAGACCAGAAAGCCACCTCTGCTCATGCATCCAGAATTCACATTTTAGTGGCTAAAGAGCAGCATGGTTATCCTCACAGACATAATTCTAGTCAATAAGATACGTGATCTAAATTGTAGGGAAATCAATTTTTACTAGAATTCTATAAGGTTTATTGAATGAAATGCAACCCATAAATCTTTTTTCTTTTCTTTTTCCCTTACCTTTTATCTGGTCTATCTTAGTCCAAATGCTTTTAATTGCAAGAATCAGAAACCCACTCCAAGGAGCTCAAGTGAAAGGTTAGGGTTATTGCAAGGAAACACGGAGATCCTGAGGGAAACCAGGAAGCGTTAAATTGGGCCTGAAGCGGGGCAGAAAACAGGGATTTTCTCTCCCTGTCTCCACGCACACATGATTGCTCTGCTTTACTCTTTCCCCTTCTCCCTCCCGACTGGCTTCTCTGAGTCTCCACTTCTTATATGTTCAACAAATACATAGACCCCAAAAAGGCTCCCTTTGACCCCAACTCAATAGGGAATGCCCAGCACATGTGCCCAGCATCAGCCAGAAAAAATCCTTCTGACGCCTGGTTCAGAATCCCCCAAAGAGGGAATCTTATTGGCTTAGGAGGACACATAAGCCATTAATAGCTCCCTGGCCAGCCCACAGTCAGGCTATTCCTGGCTCCCATGTCCACTCCTGGCTCAATCACCTGTGATGAGGAAGCATGTTCTCACAGGGCCTCCTCACCCAGCAAGGCCATGGGAAGACAGACGTTTCCCTGGAAAGGGAGTTTGGGCCAACAAGGAGCCCCTGTGTCTAATTCCTAGACTAAGGGCTATAAACCCAGTCAGAGGTTTTCTTTCCACTGAGGTTCTAGAAACACAGTCTTAGGAAAGTGCCGATTAATGCTAGCTCTTCATAACCGGGAAAATAAACACATGGTTCCTGGGAGCTGTGAGCCCTGTACACCCTTAATGGAGCCCCTGCTTCCAGTCGGGAGCCTAGAGCCTCCAGCAGGTTCTTCAGGGCAGTTGTGGTGTGGAGGTAAACCTGCCAGCTCAGGACTGCTCTCTGGCATTGTGGGATTGGGCTGAGGCTGTCCTGGCAGGTGGGCAGCTGTTTGGAGTCTTCCCCAGCTCACCTGCCCCTGGGTCGTCGATCTGCAGGAAGCAGAGGGTGTAACCGAAGGACACCAGACATCACACTCCAAACCAAGGCTTTCCAAGTGCAAGGCTAACATAAGAAGGCACTCGCAATAAGGTAAACATTGATATATTAAGCTACATTAAAATTAGAAGCTTCAGTTCATAATAAGATGAAGAGAGAGAAAAGGCAAGCCACAAAGAAGATACGTGCAATAAAGATATCCAATAATAGAGTGCGACTGAAATAGAGTAAGAGCTTCTACAATGTTTTAATGCAATAGAAAAATGACCAAAAGATTTGAACAAGTACTTTGCAAAAGAGGCTATTGAAATGGTTTATAAAGGTTCAAAAATGTGCTGAACCTCAGTAGCTACTGCTGCTGCTGCTGCTGCTGCTGCTGCTAAGTCGCTTCAGTCATGTCTGACTCTGTGCGACCCCATAGACGGCAGCCCACCAGGCTCCCCTCGTCCCTGGGATTCCCCAGGCAAGAACACTGGAGTGGGTTGCCATTTCCTTCTCCAATTTATGAAAATGAAAAGTGAAAGTGAAGTCACTCAGTCGTGTCTGACTCTTAGCGACCTCATGGACTGCAGCCTACCAGGCTCCTCCATCCATGGGATTTTCCAAGCAAGAGTGCTGGAGTGGGTTGCCATTGCCTTCTCCGCAGTAGCTACTAGGAAAATGCAAGTGAAAAACCAAAATGAGATATTGCTTTACCTCATCAGAATAACAAAATGAAAAACAATGCCAATACCAAGTGTTAGAGAAGATGGGGAGAAACAGAAAGTCACACACTCCTGTCTGGGAGTGGAAATGGACTTGTCTGTTTTGTAAACCTATTTGCAGGTATCTGATCAAATCGAGCTCCAGACACACTGTAGCGATGCAGAAATTCCACCCCTAGGCATATGCCAAACAGAAATGCAGGCAACCATAACATTATGTAGGAGTGCCAAAAACTAGAAGCCACCCGAATCTTCATCAACAGTAGAATGGAAATGTTGAGGTATAGTCACACTTTGGAAATTATATAATGGTGCAAATAAATAAATGAATTACCACAACCTGCAACAACATGGGTGAATCTCACAAGCAAAAAAGCCACTGCACATACTCCATGATTTCATTGACATGAAATTCAAAAACAAGCAACACAATGCCAAATGATCCAGCAATCCCACTCCTAGGCATTCATGCGGACAAAACTATAATTCAAAAAGATACAGGCAACCTTATATTTAGAGAAGGCAATGGCACCCCGCTCCAGTACTCTTGCCTGGAAAATCCCATGGACGGAGGAGCCTGGTGGGCTGCAGTCCATGGGGTCGCTTATATTTACAGCAGCACTATTCACAACAGCCAAGACATGGAAGCGGCCTAAATGCCCATTGAAAGATGAATGAAAAAAGAATAGGTGGCATATATACAATGCAATGTTGCTGTTTAGTCACTAAGTCGATTCAGATTCTTTTGCAAATCCACAGACTTAGCCCGCCAGGCTCCGCTGTCCATGGGACTTCTCAGGCAAGAATATTGGAATGGGTTGCCATTTCCTTCTCCAGGGGATCTTCCCAACCCAGGGATCAAACGCCAGTCTCCTGTTTGGCAGGCAGATTCTTTACCACTGAGCCACCAGGGGAACCCTATACAGGGGAATACTATGTAGCAAAAAAAGAATGAAATACTGCCATTTGCAGCAACTTAGATGGACCTAGAGAGTATCACGCTAAGTGAAGACAGAAAGAGAAAGATAAGTACCAGATGACATCACTTATATGTGGAATCTAAAATAGGGCACAAATGAACCTGTCCACTTATCTACAAAACAGAAGTAGACTCACAGACAGAGAGAAGGCTTCTGGTTGCCAAGGAAGAGAGGGGGTGGGGGAGGAAAGGGTAGGGAGTTTGGGGTTAGTGGATGCAAATTACTCTATACAGAACAGATAAACAACAAGTCCTACTGTACAGCATGGAGAATTTCATTCATTACCCTACTATGAAGAACCATAAGGGAAAAGAATATGAAAAAGAATATATATGTGCATAGCTGAATCGCTTTGCTGCTATGGCAGAAGTTCACACAACATTGTATATCAGCTACACTTAAATTTACAAAAAAAAAAAGACAACACAGTTCTAGGGTTGGAGATAGGACTGTGGTCATTTGCAGGGAGGAAGGTGGAGTGTAGCAAGGAGAGGGCAGAAGGGATTCCAAGGTTCTGGTAACATTATAGCCCTTCATCTGGGTGGGGCTTATATGAGTGCATTTACTTTGGGGTAGTTCATCAAGCTGTCCTCATGATACAGGCAGCTTGCTGAATGCACATTAAACACAGATTTTAAAATATTCATGTTCTACAAAGGTCATGAGTATACAATGTGATATACGCAACTATCCCCAAATATTGTTCTATTCCATCACACATATGACTCTTGAGGGTTAAGGGATTTCCTTCAAAGTCTCACATGTAGCTGGTGGTGGGTTAACTCAGCTTAGGTTGTAAGACTCCAAGGCCGGTACTCTTTCTACTCTAGTCCAAGACTTCTATTTATATACCAAAGCATCAGCCATAATCCCTACTCCTGGCAAATAGGCCTCCAGGTCAGAGAAAGAGAAAGCAATTGATATTCAAGACTTTTGAGGAGCCATGAACTAACTCCAATGTTATGACATCCATCTAGTGGGCGTTAGCCAAACTCAGCACTCCATTCTTCTGCCTATAAAAGCCATTCCTGCAGGAACACCTCATCAAGGAGGCACCAAACTAAGGTGGCCCCCTACTTCCACTGGTATTTCCAGATAGCTGTTGTGCTATGATGTCATGTCTGATACTGCCGCTTTGGTAGAAATGCTGGGCTGCTCTTCCCGAGACCATTGTGGCTTCAAGGATCTATTTGGTTCAAACAAAAATAAAGGGAAAAAAAGGAGGGGAAATGTAAAATTGGACTAAATTAACAGAAGACAGAGTGTCAGCTCACTGGATTGCACCTGGACCAGGGGCACCTCTTGGGATTGCGAGTGTCTTGTGGGAAGAAAACAGCTCTGTCCCAGGAAGAAATGAACATCACAGAATTCATCACATTTGAAAGCGACTTTGAAGTTCAGCTTTTGAGAGCAGAAAATAATACAGACAACTCTTGGAGAGCATTTTATAGGTTCCAAAGGCTTTTCATATTTCCTGGTTGATTTCCAGGCAATCATTTCAGATAAGATGGTATTATCGCCTTGCAGAGACAAAGAAATTAAAACTCAGGCCATCTGCAGAGTTGGCCTCCAGTGATTGGTCTTCAGGTTGGTGGCATCCAAACTCCAAGCTCATTCCACCCTCCCACACTATAAACCACATCCCACTCCAAGGGGACACCAGAAATTTGTCCTCACTAACTCTCAAGAAGCCCTGGAACCAGAGACCAGCAAGGTTCCAAGAAACTCAACTAAAAGAGTGTTAGCCCAAGACCCTGGTTGGTTCTAGGCTGAATGTCTATGGATTTTCACAGACACAACCTTGTGCCCATAACAAACTGTATCTGTATAGAGTAGCCCCCAGCCAGTCCTCCAAGTCTGCAAGGTTGAACCACTTCAGAAGCCTTATCCAGCTTAGTTGCTGCCCAGGTCTGCATTAAGAACATGACAGAGTTCAGTTCAATTCAGTTGCTCAGTCGTGTCCGACTCTTTCCAACACCATGGACTGCAGCAACCAGGCTTCCCTGTCCATCACCAACTCCCGGAGCTTGCTCAAACTCATGTCCATCGAGTCGGTGATGTCATCCAACCATCTCATCCTCTGTCGTCCCCTTCTCCTTCTGCCTTCAATCTTTCCCAGCATCAAGGTCTTTTCCAATGAGTCAGTTCTTTGCATCAGGTGGCCAAAGTTTTGGAGCTTCAGCATCAGTCCTTCCAATAAATACTCAGGACTGATTTCCTTCAGGATTGGCTGGGTGGATCTCCTGGCAGTCCAAGGGACTCTCAAGAGTCTCCTCCAACACCACAGTTCAAAAGCATTAATTCTTCGGCGCTCAACTTTCTTTATGGTCCAACTCTCACATCCATAAATGACTACTGGAAAAACCATAGCTTTGACTAGATAGACCTTTGTTGGCAAAGTAATATCTCTGCTTTTTAATCTGCTGTCTAGTTAACGGAGAGCATTTGGAATCAGCATAAAGGGTACAACCTAAACATCCTGAGTTATTTCCCTCCAGAGATGAAAGGTCACCCTTGTTGTGCCAATATCTGCAGTCAACAGAGGACCCACTTGCTCCCAGGCTGACCTCCTCAAAGCCATGGAACATATTAGCTGGATGGCATGTCTCAGGGGATGAACAGTGAGCCACACACAACCAGCAGGTCCAAAAAAGCAACAAGAAGGTCCCACAAATCCCCTGTGTTTTCTCAGAGCACTCAGAGCCCAGCCACCAGCTTCCCAGCAAAGGGCTCACCAGTAAGAGCCTCAGAATAGAAGATTCTCTGCCCATATTTTTCCCAGAAGCAGAAGTAAAGCCATAGGAGCCCATTAAGAGGGCTCTTACCTCCTAGCATCATCCACCCTCCTGAGGCAGCAGCCACAGGACGAGGGGACCACCCAGTATTTATTGTACTGTGCGTGTGTATATGTGCTTGCTAAGTTACTTCAGTCGTGTCCGACTCTTTGTGACCCTGTGGACTGTAGCCCACCAGGCTCCTCCGTCCATGGGATTCTCCAGGCACCAGTACTGAAGTGGGTTGCCATGCCCTCCTCCAGGGGATCTTCCTGACCCATGGGTCAAACCTCCATCTCTTATATCTCCTGCATTGGCAGGTGGGTTCTTTACCACTAACACAACCTGGGAAGCCCAAACAACGCATGGTCCAATTTAAAAATCAATTGCTTGGACTTCCTTGGTGATCCAGTGCCTGCCTATGCAGGGGACAGGGGTTCGATCGCTGGTCCGGGAAGATTCCACATGCCTCTGGGCAACAAAAGCCGTGCACCTAACGTACCGAGCCCATGGTCTTGAGCCTGGGCTCCGCAACAAGAGAAGCCACAACCAAGAGCAGTGCCCACTCACCACAACTAGAAGAAGCTGGGCACAGCAGCCAAGACCTAGTACAGCCAAAAATAAACAAATAATTATTAACTTAAAAAAAAAATTCACATCCCAAAAAAAGTCTTAAAAAAAAAAAAACAGCAGTTGCTTTTGAACAGCGAGCTTTCCTGTTCATAGTCTGGTCCTCAACAACAACCAGAGTGAAGGAGGCTGGTGTTTACAGAAACAAGGAAGCAGGTCCCAGAAAGGACTGATCTCTGCGTTAGAAATCTGGCTGCTCTAAACCACTTCCTGTTCTCAGCAGCACCTCTCTTTGCACACGTGTTCTGACTGCCCCATGACAAACCCTCCTGGCTGGGTGAGTTCAAGCGCGACCCAGGATGGTTTCAACACTGCTACTGCAGAGCTGCTGCTCCTACTCTAAAAAGCACGCCCCGGGAGCCCCTTCAAAGGGCACGGCCTGTTGGTTGGAGGCAGCTGCAGGCCAGGAGCCAAACCCCTGGTAGTCTCGCACCACCTCTCGCCCTCCTCACGTTTCCTGAAGTTCTACTGATCACACCAGGGAGGCTCCAGCTCTTCCTGAAAGCACCATGAGCCCATGCAGCAGCCACGGGCACACCATGGGCTTGGCGCAAAGGGCCACACTGAACCAGTGAGCCCACTCCCATGGTCAGAGAGGACTGGGCCAGGCTGGCTTTCCAAGAAACCAGCCCAGAGAGCTTGGGTTCCCACCATGAAAGTCCCTCCCTGGAGCAAGATGACCACGAGCTGGTCATTTCCCTGCCTGCTGCCACCTCTGCCATCAGGGAGAAGAAAAATCTGGGCCTGGAAGAGGAGCTGCTCAGGGCCGGAGCCCAGTGCTGGAGGGCAGGCACCCAGACATCCATCAAGAGCAAGTGTGGCCAGTTATTGACCATCTGCAAATGGAGGCGGCATCAGGCGCTTTAGGGGTTATGGAGGATCAGCCTCAGAGGAAAACCCAGAAATACCACATTGCCTGTGCGGAATATGCCCCAAACCCCAGCCCTACGCAGAGGGTTGGCCTAAACCATACCAGGCACAACACAGTTCCCTCTGCTGAGACAAGCATGTATCATGATCAAGGGATTCCCAACAGAACCCCCTCTCCGGGGCTATTTGGAAATTCTCGGGCTGTCATAGTGCCTAGGGCGGGCGGGGGCAGCGGGTAGGGTGGGCGGGCCGCTTGCTAAGGGCCCTTAAAGGGCAAGACTGGGAATGCTAAGCCTCCAGCAATGCAGGAGGTGATCCTGCACTGAAACACATCTTTGCTGAGAAAACACAACACCTGCCGCCCCTCCCCTTAATTCTCAGCCTGAGTCTGTCTTGTCTCCCTTGGGGAAATTTCAGTCTCACGTAGCGCCATGCATGGGGACTCAGGAGCACCCACAGGGAGGCTGTTTCCTCGGGCGGGGTGCTGCTTGGCACAGGAAGACGGGTGGATCTTGTCACAAGTATGAGCTCAAGTGAGGATTCCAGGGTGAAATCCTGACTGTATGACCACTGTCGGTTCCCCATCTGTACTTGTGGTTACAAGAATTCAGTGAGATCGTACGTGTATAGAGCTGTTCTCCGTGTTGCTGTGTTCAGTCACTCAGTCATGTCTGACTCTTAGTGACCCCGTGGACTGTAGCCCACCAGGCTCCTCTGTCCCTGGGATTCTCCAGGCAAGAATACTGGAGAGGGTATTGGGCCATGCCCATCTCCAGGGGATCTTCCCATCCCAGGGATCAAACCTGAGTCTCTTATGCCTCCTGCATTGTGGGCAGATTCTTTACCAGCTGAGCCCTCATGACTTCTACCACTTAGGAACTGTCAGCCCAGGAATCTGGATCTCAGTCGTTCAGTGGCCGACATAGTGGGATAGCATAGTATGAAGACCAACTAGGGGGGACTTCCCGGGTGACTCAGTGGTCAAGACTTTGCCTTCCAGTGCAGGAGGTGTGGGTTCAGTCCCTGGTTGGGGAAGGACGATTCCACATGCCTCGTGGTCAAAAATCCAAAACAAAACAGACGCGGTATTGTAACAAATTCAATAAAGACTTTAAAAAAGGTCCACCTCAAAAAAAAAAAAAAAAAGCTTAAAAATAAAAGACCAATTGGGTTGTAGAAATGGAGCTTCAAACTCCAAACCTACTCTTGCCCATGAGGTCATAGGCCAATCAGTTGAGCTCTCAAAGCCCCATCCTTTCACAGATAAAGACATTATGGTGTTTTGTTCACAGAGTGATTGTGAAGATTAACAGATATTAGGAAGTGAAAATGATTTGACCACTGGACAGAGAGGCACAAATATAACGTGTTCCACCCATATAGATGGAGAAGGAAATGGAAACCCACTCCAGTATTCTCAGCTGGGGAATCCCATGAACAGAGGAGCTTGGCAGGCTACAGTCCATGGGACTGCAAGAGTCAGACAAGACTTAGTGACTAAAACACCATCCACAAAGGACCATCTAAAGCTAAAATATCCATCCCTATGCTGGTATTTTCTCCTTCACTTAAGATGATATCATTTCCTCTGTGATTAAAAGTAATCAATGCAATGACACATAGAAAGATGTTCAACCTCACTGATAATAAAAGACGAATATTAAAATATCAAGAGCCCACTTCTCAGAGAGCATGTTGGCAAAGATTCAAAAGGCAGATGACACTCAGTGTTGGCAAGGGAAACAGCCTTCTTACATATAAACATTGTGGGTGGAAATATTAATTGATACAATATTTCTAGAAGACAATATGGTGAGACCTACCAAAAAATATAAATATATATGCATACATACATATATATAAAGGAAATAGTACTTACCAAAAAACTGTAGAAAAAAAAAAGTTTACTGCCACATTCCTCACAATGGATAAAAATTGGGAGTAGCCTAAAAGTTATTTCACTGGAGATTGGTTAGATAAATAAAACTACACCCATATATTGAAATACAAATAATCATTACAAAGCATAAGATACAGTCCTATTTAGTCTCATAGGAAGAAGTTTGTATTAAATTATTGAATGGCAAACAGCAAATTATTGGACAGTAGAGGGCTTCCCCTGTGGCTCAGCAATAAAGAATCCGCCTGTCAATGCAGGAGACAGGGGTTCAATCCCTGAGTCAGGAAGATCCCATGGAAAAGGAAATGGCTACCCACTCTCATATTCTTGCCTGGAAAATCCCATGGACTGAGGAGCAGGCTACAGTCCATGGGGTCACAAAAGAGTCAGATACAACTGAGTGACTAAACAACCACCGTGATACAGCCCCACAGTTGCGAGTAAAAAGATACAAATATTTTATAGCTACATTTCAAAAGTCTAAAAGAAAATACTCCAGACTAGGTTACCTCTGAGGAAGAGATCATGGGTGAAGGAGAGAAAAAAATTCTGTTTACATCCAGAGGTGCATTATATTCAGAAAATACATTCCACCTGAATGCCAGGTGATCAGTTGCTTAAATTCAGCCACAGAGGAAGCCAAAGCCTATACATACTTTTATGTTAAAGCTTTATTATTGTGATTTCGTATTAAAGCTATAGCAAAATTTTGAGGGCTGAAATAAAGTGCAGACATAGTTTTTCTTGACCATCAGCTTAAATGGATGTTCCTTAACCCTTGCACTACCAGTGCGTGTCACTTTCAACCAAGGTAGGTGACAAGCAACACATTTTGAGGGAAGCCTCATTTTTCTCCAACAGTTTATTCTTTTTGTATTTTCCATTACATCTGAATCAAGGATCATTTATCATAAATGTTGCATGGGATTTTGGAGGACTTCCTCTTGAAACGTGGGCATGGTAAACTTGACATCCTATCTTTTATTTGTCTTCACCTGATGTGAAGAACTCTCAGATGAGGCTTTTTCCTTGAAAGACTCATGGCCTGAATAGAATTAAACATTTTTAAAAATTCAAAAATAGTTCCAAAGGTTCAAAAACAAATAATTCTGAAGGTTCAAAAAAGGTTCTTGATTGTTTAATGTCATGAATGTTATTACAACAAATAATTCTCTAAAATGAGACTTAATGCCACAAGCTGATTGTCATAGTTGATTCAGGCTGCTGTGACAAATTACTGCAGACTTAAACAACCAGCATTTATTTCACATGGTTCCAGAGGCCAGAAGTCCAAGATCAAGGTACCAGCAGATTAGATATCTGGTCAGAATTCTCTTCTTGCTTTGCAGGCAACAGCTTTTATTTTGTTTTAAGAAATCTTTAGATTTATTCTTTTTAGTTATAAAAATAATAGATGCATACTATAAAAAAGCTTGGAGAATAAAGAAAAGTGAGGGAAATAGCATTACTTATAACTCAGAGACAATCCCTTCCAGCCTTGCCTGTTTGTTTATAATGGATAAAAGAGATTCAACAACTTAGTGCACTCTGACTTTTCACTGAACAGTATAACACAGGCATTTCTTAGGAGAGAACTATAAACTGCTGACCTTCTGCTACTTGCAGCAAAAACTCTTTTAGAAAATGTCAGAAATGCCACGTGCTTGTTTTTGGAGCCAGAGTCCAGAAAGTAGTGAGACCATCCCCATTATCAGTAGGCCAGAGGGCAGGGAAACTCTGGAGGACAGCCTGGTGGCAGTGGCAGAGAAAGCAGGATGCCAGCACCTTTGAGCACCTGGGGCTGAAAGGCCCTGGCGGGAAGCGGACCCCTGCAAACCCTAGCCCCTTACTCCCAGAGACCTTCCACCTTACATGCACCCCGTTTTGCCCACCCAGATCGTCTTCTCATCAGCCAGGTTCAACCCCTCATCCCTGACTTCAAGAGCCTCCACGCATGTTCTGAAGCACCTGTAATCCTCCTGCTGACCAAGATGGGAGTGGCTGCTGGCAGAAGTGAAGGGAAGCCCTGAATCCCTGTAGCAGGGGAAAAGGTGTTCTCAAGTGCAAACTTAGAAGATGCATTTTCCTAGAACACTCACTCACATGCTGGATCAGTTACTGTGGGCATCTGGCTAGGTGACATAAAGATGCTCCCATGAGGCATGAGTGTCCCCACCCCAAGACTATTTGAGGACACAAACTGACAGCCATCCTCTTGTACACATACAGCAGAAAGAGAGCTGGCTCTCTGGTTTTCTTCTTACCAGGGCACTAATCCCATCATGAGGACACCACCCTCGTCACCTCATCTAAACCTCCTTGCCTCCCAAAGACCCTACCTCCAAATACCATCACATTGGGGGTTTGGCTTCAAAATATAAATTGGTGGGGGACACACTGAGTCCATAGCATTAATTTACTTTTTCATCTTATAATTTTTTAGGTTTTCATAATATTTTTGGTTCCCCAAAGGAGCTGACAATATCATGGTTTTCCCAAAGCAGCCTAGCTAGCAGATTCTCTCTTATCATTCATATTAAGTCTCTCATTTCACTATGAGCTATTCCCTCATTTAACCGTATGCAAGTTCATAATTTTGTGCATAAAATTAATAACTTTCACACATAGTAGTGCAGCATTTCCCTCTCACAATTAAAAATGCACATTTTCACTTCCACTGATTGATAAGATTCCAACATATACAGCACAAAGGAGATTCCCATGCAAAGTTACATCTAGGAGGCTTGCCTCTATTTCAAAACAGCTATTAATAAGTCTGAATGCCACGCCTTATTCCTATCACTGCTGTCATTATGATTGGCTATGAAGCAATCACACAACCATTGATTACATACAGTTTCAGCAACATAGAGATATTGTTGAAGTCAGTCTCAACTACCTGTCCCTCCAAAGGCCAAGCCCAAAACTGAGCTAAATATCAGATTTCAGCAGAATACTGAGGCCAGAGTTGGCCTTCGGTCCATCTTGAACTTATTCTTCTCTACATTGTTTGATTGTTTTTTAATGAGAAGCATGCATTTATTTCATGATTGAACAGCTATTTTTATTAAAATCACACACACACACAAACTTAAAAAAAAAAATTAGATGGGTGGGAATATTGCATTGAACCTCTAAGTGGTCCCCAAGCTTTTTGAATAGCAGTTGTTGTTTGATTGTTATCTGATACTGGAGCCTGCATCTGAGAGCTTCCAGTGCCCCTCAGGGATCACTGTGACCCACCATGCCTCTCACTCAAGAGTTCCTGACGGAGCTGGCTCTTTCCCAGCATCAGACTCCCCTCCCTGTACTCCATGCTCTAAAGCCTGGCAAAGGCAGTGGCTCAAACACAAATCTAACTACCTCCAGTTCCCATGCACAGCTTGCTAGGACTTCTTTCACTGACAGGATAAAGCCTAATCCTTGGGGTGACATTTAGCATCTTCCAAAGGATGTCCCCTACCTCTTCACCCATCCCTCCCCTGCAAACCATGCTCCTGGCAACCTGGACTCTGCCCCTCTCTTCCCTTCACCTCAAGTTCTCTTCCTGGTGAACCTGAACTTGCCCTTCAAGGTCCAGTGTCAACACTGCCCCCTCCATGAAATCCTCTTCCCCCACATCCCCAGCAGAATTTGTTTGTCATGCTGTCGATGCAGACCAAGAAGCCCCCTCCCCAATCTGCGAATTCCTGAAAATAGTTATTACATCATTGTCACCCCAAGTCCCGTGCACATAGCAAACACATCCTTCCAGCAAACAGAAGGACCTTAGCAAATGGTGAAAGAATGAACGGATGAATATAGACAATTAGTCCCAATATTTTGTGTGTATTTTACACCCACTCCTTGATATTCGAGGGAATGTTCTGCATAGATTGCAAAACCAAAGCTAGTAACCGCTGGACCATTGGATTTCAAGCCCCATTCTCTGGAGACCCCACGTTCACAGCAGAGGCTTCGGGCAGCTCTGAGGTCCAGGAGAAGTCCCCCGTCAGTTGGTACAGGTCAGACCCTCACTGGTCTTCACAGGCAGGATCCCAGGGAAGACATATACGTAGTATTCTCTTTCATATTCTTTTCCATTATAGGTTATTACAAGATACTGGATATAGCTTCCTGTGCTATACAGTAGGTCCTTGCAGGTTATCCATTTTATATATATAGTAGTGTGTATCTGCTCATCCCAAACTCCTAATTTATCCCTCCCTTTCCTTCTTGCCCTTTATGGTTACCATAAGTTTGATTCCTAGGTATGTGAGTCTGTCTCTGCTTTGCAAGCAAGTTCATTCGTATCATTGTTTAGATTCCACAAATGAGTGATATCATGACATTTGTCTTTCTCTGACTTACTTCACTTAGTATGGTAATCCCTGGGTCCATCCATGTTCTATGTGAAAAGTGAAAGTAAGGGTCACTCAGTCGTGTCTGACTCTTTGCGACCCCATGTACTGTACAGTTCGTGGAATTCTCCAGGCCAGAGTACTGGCGTGGGTAGCCTTTCCCTTCTCCAGGGGATCTTCCCAACTCAGGGACTGAACTCAGGTCTCCCGCACTGCAAGCAGATTCTTTACCAGCTGTCACAGGGAAGCCCAAGAATACTGAAGTGGGTAGCCTATCCCTTCTCCAGCAGATAGTCCCAACCCAGGAATCGAACCGGTGCCTCCCGCATTGCAGGCAGATTCTTTACCAACTGAGTTATCAGTGAAGCCAATATTGCTGTACATGACATTAATTCATCTGTTTTGTGGCTGAGTAATGTTCCATTTTATATATGATATGTGTATCATGTTTTCTTTATCCATTCATCTTTCAATGGACATTTAGGTTTATTCCCTGTCTTGTCTATTATAAATAGTGCTGCTATGAACATTGCGGTTCATGTATCTTTCCAATTAAAGTTTTCTTCTTTTCCAGATATATGCCCAGGAGTGGGATTACTGGGTCATATGGTAACTCTATTTTTAGTTTTTTAAGGAATCTCCATATTGTTCCCCATAATGGGTAGACCAGTTTATTCCCACCAAAAGTGTAGGAGGGTTCCCTTTTCTCCACAAACCCTCTCCAGGGTTTATCATTTGTATACTTTTCATTACGGCCATTCCGACCAGTGTGAGGTGGAACCTCATTGTGGTTTCGATTTGCATTTCTCCAATACTGAGCGATGCTGAGCATCTTTTCATGGCCTGTTAGCCATCTATATGTCTTCTTTGGATAAAAGTCTATTTAGATCTTCTGCCCATTTTTTTTTTGATTGGATTTGTTTGTCTTTATTGAGTTGCTTGAGCTGTCTGTATATTTCAGAAATTATGTCCTTGTGGGTCCAGTTTTGCCTGCTTTTATACTTCATGCAAGTTGAATCCTAGGATATGCGTCCTTTTGTGTCTGTCTCCTTTCATTTAACCTCATGTCCAAAGTTTCACCCATACTACTGTGCTTTCTTTAGTTGTTAAAACAGCCAAATAAAATACCAGGGAAGAAAAGAATTTAGGAAACACGTGTAGTATTACTAGCTGTGTCTTGGGCAGTCTGTAGACTGTAAGCTCCCTGAGAGTAAATATGATGTCTTACTCATTTTTTGCTATTTTCAACCCTTGAAAATATGCCTAGCTTGGGGGAGAACAGATACATGTATGTGTATGGCTGAGTCCCTTCACTATTCACCTGAAACAGCATTGTTAATTGACTATACCCCAATACAAAATAAAGTTTTTTTAAAAAAATTATGCCTAGCTCGTAATTGGGCCTTGACAATTTTTGGTTGAATTGGAAATTGTTATATTGCATAGACCATCTGGCCTTTTATGTCCTTTTTTTCCCTCTACAGCCTCATTGCCCCTCCAGCCCCATCTCCGCAACACCAGCCTGCCTGGGTGGACTCTGCCCTTTGTCTTTCTTCGCTGGGCCGTGCACAGGCTCTGTCCCTGTTTTCAACTCTGTTATTCCCTCTCCAGATGCTAAAATGACTCACTGGGGTGGAGAGAAGGAAGCTGGGAAGAAGTGGGGCTGAGTGGGGATCAAAGCTGTAGACAGAAAACTGTCGGGAGAGGATCCTGGCTGGGCCAGGAGAAGAGCTGGAAGCAGCCTAAATGCGGTGGTCAGACAGGAGACAGAGGCAGGCGCTGCGGGGGCTCCCCCGACCCCGCCTGGGCTCCAGACACCAGCTCTGTGGAGCCCCTCGGTCTGGGTCTGAGCCTCACCACCTTCCCTCCTGGACATGCATTGCAGCCAAGTTCAGAGCTCACCCCAGCTGTCGGGACACACTGTCACTCCAGCTGTTACTGAGCAATGGATTCCTGTTGCCAAGATATGGATTTGGTTTTAATAACAGTTAGTGCAAACACTGTAAATTTACTGCTGCGAGAGAGAGTTTTTGAAAACGTCCACTCTGGCTATAATTTTTCAGCCGCACCAGCTGTTTGCGCTCAGCTCATACCTGACATGGTGCTTTGAAATAGCAATCACTGTATTTATAAGAAGGCGAGGACCCATAAATATGTCACAAGTGGAATATACAACGCCATATTTCACCATTTTCTATTTTAAAATTGTGAGTTATGGCTGCAGAAATGCACGCCCATTAAAGGTGATATGATGTATTTTCTGCCCTGTTCAGGAGTCCATCCATCATCGAGACAATAAAGAAAACCGCACTTACTTTTTTCCTGTCGTCTGTAATTTATGATCCCCAAAAAGCTGTAACCTTTTGGCAGGCTTTGCAGAAACCGCTGCACTGTTAGCAACTAAATAACCTTTTATAAGGTTTTAAATGTGTTGCTACAGTCTCAATGCACTTGCTGTATTGATCCAGAAGATCTTGAGGAGGGGGAGAAAAAGAGAGTGGGAGGAATGGAGGAAGATGATCTATAACCAGATCGATAAAGGCATATAGATTGTTGAAAGATGCTTCTAATGATTTTTGCCAGCCATCATCTTTCAGCATGCCACGCCCTATCTCTTAGGCTTCGGTCTTGGCTAGAATTGATTGACCTTGCTTTTTCCTCCCTCTCCTCCCTCATTCCAGCTGAGCAGCCAGACAAGGGAGAAGCAGAATGCATTGGCCACCGCAGGCTATTTGCAGGAAAGCTCTGAGAATCGCAGGGCTGGAAGGGGTCATCAAGGCTATTTCAGGGCCCAGATGAGGAAACTGAGGCCAGCCAAGCAGCCATGACGCGCACAAGGTCACGTGGTGTTGGAGGAGCAGAGCTTTAACGTGGATTTCTGGTTTTCTCTCCACCCTTTCCCCAAATCTTCCATCCGCTGGAGGTCTCCTGTTTGCCCCCAAGGAAGAGGTTGTGCCTAGAACAGGTCAACGCATTTCTGTTGAGCTCTGCAAAGCCAATAAATCTGCCTGACGGTGAGGTGGAGCGCGAAGACAACAAGCTTGGGAATCAGACAGAACCGAGCTGAATCCAGACCCCACCTGTCACTCCCCTGGGCAGTCACCAGCCTATCTAGGTCTCTGCTACGCCTCCTGCAAGATGGCAATATAATCCACCTAAAGGTGGTGGGAAAGATTGGATCTGATGTCTGGACAACACTGAGCTCAATGCCTGTAAGTGACAAGGGAACGGTGAAAGTGACTGACTCCCTGTCCTGCCCTGTTCAGCCCTCCTCCCATCGCCAGGATTTTCGTGGTTCTCCTCCCTCCCTCTTTGCCCCACCTTATTCTCCAGGACAACAGCAATGGAAACCCTCCCAAAAGAGCCAGCTAAGGGAGAAAGTTGGACGCCGTTTTCAACTGCAAAATCTGTGGTCCAGAGTCATTACCTTAATTGTCAACGATGAAAGCAGCGGAGGTGAAAATGATTACTTTCCTCTCCTGAACACAAGTGGAGCCAGGCTCCTGGAGCTCCGAGACCACGCCTGGTCAGTTCCCTCTAGAGGAACCCACCGGAGGCCATGGGTAATGGAGCTTTTCACACTATATTCTTGGTAGGGAACATTTGCTGGGGGAAAAAAGTCTTTGTGAAGCAACCGGACTGTGGTACAGTGGATGTGTCTCAGGGGACCCTCTTTCCAGACAGCCCTGCATTCTCAAAAGCAATGCTTTCAGCTCCAGGAACACACTGCTTGGGAGCAGAAGTGGACAAATGACCTGCAGGACAAATCCGGCCACGGCCTGAGTCTGTAAATAAATTCCATTAGAACACAGCCACACCCATGCGATTATGTATTGTCAAAGGCTGCCATCAGCTACAACTGCAGACAGGAGTACAGAGGTCCCTCAGGGTCCAACGGGCGTTGGCTCCAGGGTCCCCACTCACATCCCTTATATAAAATGATGTAGCATTTGCATGGAACCTACACAATCCTCTCATAGACTTTAAATCATCTCTAGATTACTTATAACACTTGATGTGATGTAAATGCTATGTAAATAGATGCCTGTGTGTGGCAAATTCAAGTTTTGCTTTTTAGAACTCTCTGGAACCTTTTTTCCAAGTATTTTCCATCTCCAAAGATGCTGAACCCAATGGATAAGGAGGGCCAACTGTAGTTTCGATGGAAACCAGAAGACCCACCAAGTCTAAGACAATTACCAGGGGAACTTGCCTGGTAGTCCAGCAGTTAAGCCCCCAGGCTTCCACTGCAGGGGATGTGGGTTCCATCTCTGGTCAGGAAACTAGGATCCCGCAAACCTCATGGCAAGGCCAAAAAAAGAAAGAACTTTTACAAAATAAAACAGCTGCTAGCTCTTTCCCCAAAAAAGTTGCAAACCCCTGCTCTAAAGTCCACCCAGCTGTGCCACAAGCCAGAGGGGTGTCCCAGCAGCAGGTGGTCTATAAATATGTGTGTGGTGATTTATAGTTTACAAAGTACTCTCAGGAACGTGATCTTAAGTGAACCTCCCAAGCAAGGAGATGGAGATTCTGATTATTCCTGTGTTACAGAAAACTTCACTGAGACTCAGAGTCCAAGCACTTGCCTCTCCAGATAGTCCAAGGCGGAGCTAAGTCCTGAACGCAGGCAGAGTGTCCTGAGAGGCCCAGCCTCCCCACCACCCCATCCATAACAGGAAACCTCATGTCCTTTGTGTGCCCTTCCCACACCCCTCTGGTGCCCCAGCCAACCAGCTGGCGACCTGGGATGTCACTTAGCTGCTCTGGTTCTTAGTTTCCTTGCATCCAAAATGAAGTCATGAAAACACTCACTTTGAGGAATGCTAAGGGGCTTTTCCCCTGGAGAAGGAAATGGCAACCCACTCCAGTATTCTTGCCTGGAGAATCCCATGGACAGAGGAGCCTGGCGGGCTACATTCCATGGGGTCCCAAAGAGTCAGACACGACTGAAGTGACTTAGCACAAAGGGCTCTTCCATGATGCAAGTACCCTACAAAGCATTTCCTGGAGGAGGGGGGACCCACTTCCTTGGCCCAGTCTGAACCACCTGTGGACAGGCCATAGGAGAAGCTAGTGAGGCAGACCGGAGGGTGGGAAGGAGGGGAAGGAGAAGGCTTCCTCTGTGGACTGGCCACCCTAAAGCCCACATGGGCCCCTGGACCCCACAGGCCATGTCAGAGGATGGAGACAGTAAGAGTGGGCCCAGAGAGGCTGCCCGCACACTCAGGACTCCACCCTGGCTCTGGACAGAGCTCATCCCCAAGGCTGGAAAAGCCCAGGCTGCCCTTCTGTGGAGGAAGGGTGAGTCAGGGTGGGGAATAACAGGGATAAGAGAGGTCACCCCTTTGTCACATGCCCTGCCATCTCTCTGTGTCCAAGTCTCTCTCTCTCTCTTCCTGCTCTCTCCCAGAGCACCTCCCCCAAATCATTATTAACATTGTAAATAAAAAGCGAGAGGCAAGTTATTAAATGTAAAATATGCGGAGTTCCTCCCAGAACTCTCCGGGCAGTTCATAAACGTGACGGCTTAATTTTGCCGCCGATCCAGGCAGCTGATGAAGCATCGCCGGCTCCTGGGCTAATTGAAGCTGTTAACGAAGCGGAGGAGAGATGATCGCAGGCGCCCCCATCCTGCCCGCGGGGAGCAGCGGGGCTGCCCGGGGCCGGAACCACGGTCCGCATCTCCACCCTGTCTCAGCGGCCACCGCGCCGGGCCCCCACCCCCGGAATCCCCCTGAGCGAACTCGCTCCCTGTATCCACAGCTCTGCAGCTCAGCCGAGCTCCCAGAGCCTGCATCTGGAGTCACTTTAAAAGCCACAAGAGGTCCCCAAGTCTCCCCACGGAGAAAAGTGGTTTCAAACACAGATTGGGGTAGAGTCTGCACAGGGTTAGTCTTCCCATAATCTGAAGAATTCTGGCTCTCAGAGATCCTGGCCCTCAAACCTCAGGCAGAGTGGAAGCAACCCAGATGTCCATCAATGGAAGAATGGACAAACAAGCACTGGCATGTTTATACAAAGGAATATCATTCAGGCACAGGAAACAAAATAAAGCACTGACATCTGCCACAACGTGGATAATCCTTGAACATATTATGCTGAGTGAAATAAGGCAGGCACAAAGGTCACTTATGGTATGACTCCATTCTATGACATATCCAGAATAGGTAAATTCAGAGAGACAGAAAGTAAATGGGTGACCAGGGCCTGGGGAAGGGGAAGATGGGAAGTGGCTGCTTCTTGAGGCAGGTTTTATTTGGGGTGATAGAAACATTTGGGAGTAGATAGGAATGGTAGTCACACAACATTGTGAATTATTAAATGCTACAGAATCGTTCACCTTATATGTATGTGTGTGTGCGTGCTCAGTCATTTCTGACTCTTTGCAACCCCATGGGCTGTAGCCCACCAGGCTCCTCTGTCCATGGGATTCTCCAGGCAAGAAGACTGGAGTGGATTGCCATTTCCTTCTCCAGGGGCTCTTCCCAACCTAGGGATTGAACTCGTGTTTCCTGCATTGGCAGGCAGCTTCTTTACCCCTGACCCACCTGGGAATCCCTATGTTTATCTGTATTTTACCTCAACGAGGCCGATTTTAACTTCACACTCATCCAACTGGTTCCTCTTCAAGGGCTTTTGACTCCTTGATCTGAGCACTTGGTCAAGCCCTAACTCCACGTTCCTGGCTCCTGTATGACAAGGGGTGACCATAAGCCTCCAGCCTCTTCTTCAACCAACCGAAGTATCAAAAACACCTGCTCACCTTTTACCCCTGTTGAGGTTTGTGGGCCAGAACAAGAGAGCCTGTGGTAGGGACAGCTCAGTATAGAAGAGATAACTAAGCCTTTGAAGTTAGGAGAACTTTACTGCAGTCCTGATTCTGCCATGGTATAGATGTGAGATTGAGATCTTGGATGGATTCCCTTAAATTCTCAGATTCTCAGTTTCCTCATCTGTCACACAGGGATGGCCACATCAGCCTTGCTTTCTTCATAGATTTGTGACAAGCCTCAAAGGAAACACCGTGTTATTATTATTGGTACCTGTTTAAAAACTCACTGACTCGATGGACATGAGTTTGAGTGAGCTCTGGGAGTTGATGATGGACAGGGAAGCCTGGTGGGCTGCAGTCCATGGAGTTGCAAAGAGTCGGACACAACTGAGCGACTGAACTGAACTGAACTTTAAAAACTAGTGTATTGCACTCAACATCACTAGTCAACAGAAATGCAAGTCAAAACCACAATGAAATATCACTTCACACCTGTCAGAATGGCTATCATTAAAAAGAATACAAATAACAAATGTTGGTAAGGATCTCAAGAAAAATAAACCCTTGTACCCTGATGTTGGGAATGTAAATTGGTGCAGTCACTATGGAAAACCGTATGGAGGTTCCTCAAAAAATGAAAATTAGAACTATCATATGATCCAGCAATCCCACTTCTGGATATATATTTGAAGAAAAGAAAATTCCCAGTTGAAAAGATACACGCTCCCAGTGTTCATAGCAGCATTATTTACACTAGTCACGATATGGAAGCAAGTTGTGTCCACCAAAGAATGAATGATAAAGAAGATATGGTATAGGGAATTCCCTGGATATTCAGTGGTTAGGATACAGTACTTTCACTGCTGGGGCCCAGCTTTGATCTTTGGTCAGGAAACTAAGATCCTGCAAGCTGTGAGGCCAAAAAGAAAAAAGAAAAAGTTATAGTGTGTGTGTATACACCTACAATAGAATATTACTCAGCCATAAAAACGAATGAGATTTTGCATCTGCAATATAGATGGACCTAGAATGTATTGCTTAGTGAAATAAGCCAGACAGAGAAAGACAAATACTGTATGTTATCACATACATGCGAAATCTAAAAAAATAAATGAATGAATACAACAAAACAGAAACAGATTCACAGATACAAAGAACAAACTAGTGGTTACCAGTGGAGAGGAGAATGAGGGGAGGGGCATGATAGGGTATGAGATTAAGAGGTACAAACCACTATGTATAAAATAAATAAGCTACAAGGATATATTGTAACAGCATAGGAAAGTATAGCCAATATTTTATAATAACTTTACTTTGGGTATAATCTATAAATATTGAATCACTATGGTATACACTTGAAACTAATACAATATTGTAAATCAGCTATACCTCAATAAAAAAAAAAATAAAGTGTATTAACCAACAAGTATTTATTAAGCAACTGCTCCATTCCTAACTGTGTGCCACGCTGTGTGCAGGAAGTAGGGGAAGGGAATCAGACGGAGACCAGGCATAAGAGATCATCCCTGCCCTCCAGGTTAGAAAGGCCAAACCAATACAAATGAAGCCACTGGAAAGCAAAGGGCAGCTTTGTACAGTCAGTACTGATATGTTGCTGGAGGAAACACCGTGAGTTCCTGACACCGAGAGTCCAGGGCCCCGGGTTCTAGGCATGATCTGTGGCCAAGTCAGTGAACCATTTGAAAGGCACCTAAATATTTTATTTTTAATATTTTGACTTTTGTTTTCTTGCTTTCCTTTTCTTGGTCACACGACTCAGCTTGTGGGATCTTATTTCCCCAACCAAGGATGCAACCCACATCCCCCAGCAGAGGAAGCCCAGAGTCTTAACCACTGAACTGCCAGGGAAGTCCCTAGTTCTCGGACTTTCAAGAGAAAAAGTTCACTTTAAGTTCCTCAGAGATCCTTCCTGGCTTTAAAAATCTGATACTAAGCAAAATTAAAACACAAACCAGGAAAATTATTTGTCGTAGATATGTTAGAAGATGGATATTCTTAACATGTAAAGGGGCTTTGAAAATTCAATAGGAAAAAGATGAATATCCCAAAGGGAAAAAATTAGGTAAACAACACAGGTTTTTGCACAAAAACTTCACTACTAATTATAATAAGGAAAAATTGGAAATATTCTAAATCCAAAGCAAAGTAGAATATTTTTTATTTTCACCATGGCACAATCATATTATATAGTCATTGATAATCCATTTTTTGTAATGTTCAATGACAAAGTGTTTGTAATAAAAGAGGAAAAAAGAATGAAAACTTTCAGAATTCCAGTTTTATGTCTTGTTTATCCAGAAAAAAAAGACACTATATGCATTCAAAAGTTAACAGTAGTTATCTCTGAGTATAGGTTAATAATTTTATTTCTCTTTTATTCTTTTATGTTTTTCTGAATTTCTATAATGAGCACATTATTTTCTAATTTAGAAAAAATATGTATAATCTATGATGCAACAGAACAGCAAATTCAGGGTTTGACATTCAGCTCCATTAAAATTTCATTCTAGCACCAAAGTGATAAAACCTTCACTAAAATAAATTTTTGAACGTTATTAAAAATGGCCTTTATTATTTTGCAACTGTTTCTCTACAACAGCATCTGTCTCACTCAGTGGTTGATTAGCCTACCTAAATTCTCAACTATTCATAAAATGTCTTGAGGACAGGAATCTAGTCAAATTTATTCCTGGCACCAAATACCATAATAGGTGTTCAGGAGATGTTGGTTGAAACAAAGGCAAGAATTGAGAGCTCATAATTCTGAAAGAAATTGACCAAGGGGCAATAGAAAGTGAGGTGGAGGGCCTTGAAGGATGGGTTGTTGTTGATTCAGTTGCTAAGTCGTTTCTGACTCTTTGGCGACTCCATGGACTGTAGGCCTCCAGGTTCCTCTGTTCATGGGATTTCCCAGGCAAGAATACCGGAGTGGACTGCCTTTAAATTCATCCATCTGTACAGTGAATGTGCCAGGTCCATAGGGCTGTGCTGACCCTGAAGATCCTGAGTTAGATGGGATCCAGAGCCTTGAAGCTTAGGGATAGAGGAAGACATACCAAAAGCTGGTGGGGACAGAATAACAGAACTGAAACAGAGCACAAAGGAAGAAGCTGTTCATCCTTCTGATGCTGGAAGGCAGGAAGAGAAGCAGGGAGAAGGTGCAGGACCGCGAGGACAGTCTTAGAGGGACGCAGAGAGGGAAGGCAGTGATTGGAACCAAGGCTGGGATTCAGGGGAAAGAGGTGGGCTTGGAAAACAACACTCAAGGACATCAAGGGACTCTGCATCCTCCCCCATCACCCACATGCACACAAAGCTCACACGTGGGGAGCCAGGGTGCTCGGAATAGGCCCACCTTTTCAGGAGGGCTCATCCTACACCTAGACCCAGTGGGTGTCCCAGCAGCTGAGCCATTGCACTCTCCCTGTGACCAAGGTCTTGAGCCTCAGCATCCAGCTCCGCAGGGGTCCTGTCTCCCCATAAGTCAGCTGGGGTACCTGCCCAGCTCTATGTTGTTCAGTTGCTCAGTTGCGTCTGACTCTTTGCCACCCCATAGTTGCAGCATGCCAAGCTTCTCTGTCCTTTACCATCTCCCAGAGCTTGCTCAAACTCATGTCCATCGAGTCGGTGATGCCTTCCAACTGTCTTGTCCTCTATCGCCTTCTTCTCCTCCTGCCTTCAATCCTTCCCAGCACCAGGGTCTTTTCCAATGAACTGGCTCTTCACATCAGGTAGCCAAAGTATTGGAGCTTCAGCTTCAGCATGAGTCCTTCCAATGAATATTCAGGGTTGATTTCTTTTAGGATGGACTGGTTTGATCTCCTTGCAGTCCAAGGGACTCTCAAGAGTCTTCTCCAGCACCGCAGTTTGAAAGCATCAGTTCTTCGGCACTCAGTCTTCTTTATGGTCCAACTCTCACATCTATACATGACTAGTGGAAAAACCATAGCTTTTTTACTATACAGCTCTATGTGGGATATTATTTTAACCTTGAGAAGAGGCAGTTCTGAAACTGGGGAGCCCATAACCATGCCATCTGCATCACAATTCCATCACCTCTTGGTGATAAAGTACGAGTCTCTTTTCTTGCATGACTGCCCGGAGTTTAATGGGATGACCCTCCCCAATAAGCTTGTGAACGTTTCCCAGGGAATGCCCAGAAAACACACACAGTCTACAGCATACAGGGAAGGGTTTGTTGTTTTTTTATTTCCATCCAGGAAATGCCAGGATTTCCCTCGGGGTCGTCGTTGCCTGCTCTGATCTGGAATGCATTATTTGAACGCGGGCAAATGTAAATTAACGTCGTCTTCAAACTGAGTTTCTCAGCTAGGTAACAAAACGTTGACATCAGTCTGAAAGTCAAATTAGGCTCTGCGTGATGTGGTGTGACCTGAGGTGTTGACACCCTGGCCGGGTGCCTTTCGAGTTTCGGGAAAGCTCGTGATTGGGAACAGAGCTCATGACTTCAGCTGGTTCCCAGAACGCCCCTGGACAGCGAAGAACCCCTGGTGAGCAAATCCGGGATGTTGCTTCAGCCTTTTCCAGGAAATGCGCACGATACGTTCATCCTTCACCCCATTACCGGGTCCCTACGACTCATCTGACGCTGTGATGGGTACTCAGGGGCAGCGGGTGACCTCCAGCAGACGTAGACCCAGCCAACAAAATCTCCCCCGGACCACTGCCTCTAGTTCCCACCCCAGAGCTCTCCTCCCTTTCCTGTCAGGTTGGTTTTACCTCGTGCTTTCCTTTCCTCACCTTCCAATCACCCCTCCGTCCACAGCAGGCCCCCTCTGGCCCCACCTCTCTGTGGAAACCTCTTATACTGAGGACACTAGAAGTTTCCTCACTATCCACCCAAGGATGGGGCGCATTCCTCCCATGCATGCGTGCAAGTGTGCTAAGTCACTTCAGTCATGTCTGACTCTTTGCAACCCTATGGATGGTCTCCCACCAGGCTTCTCTGCCCATGGGATTCTCCAGGCAGGAATACTGGAGTGGGTTGCATGCTCTTCTCCAGGGGATCTTCCCAACCCAGGGATTGAACCCACACCTCTTAGGATTGAACCCCATCCTGCATTTCAGGCAGGTTCTTAACCACTAGTGGCACCTGGGAAGCCCTCCTTCCCCCCAACTTCTTTCCAATGTTCACACACAAAGTTGATGCATCACTCCTTTCTGAAATTCTCCTCCCTCTTGACTGTCACTATTTCCTTATGGTTTTCACAAACATTTCTGACAGATAATTCTCCTTAGAGCCCTCAAAAATAGATAACTGATGAGAACCCACTGTACAGCGCAGGGAACTCTATTCAGTTCTCTGTGGTGACCTAAATGGAAAAGAAATCCAAAAAGAGGGGATATGTGTATACATATAGCTGTACACTTTGCTGTACAGCAGAAACTAGCAGAAAATTGTAAAGCAACTGTGCTCTATTAAAAACTTAAAAAAAAAAAAAAAAGATCATGTCATCTGGGAAAAAAGTGCTCCCAGCCCTCCCTATTTCCTACAACTACAGAATCCAAGCTTCTTGGCATGAAAGATGTCTTGGGATTTAGGCCCTGACAGCCTCTCCAGATTCACCTCCCCACCACTCACTGCCTCTCCCCACACCTAATGCCACAGCAACTCAAAACCATGTGTGAGATCCCTTGAAGACCATGCTACCTCCCATGTGTGCTGTGTGAATGCTCTTCCCCGGAATACCCTTCTCCAGCCCACCTGGTCATCCACCTGGCGAGCCTGGACGCTTCTTCAGAAACTGGTCAGTTGTCACTCTCTTGGTGAGGTCTTCTCTGATCAGCTCAGCCCTGCTTATTCCAAAAAGAGCCATCTACCCCGCCTCTGGACTACCCTTACTGTCTACACTCAGCTCCACTGTCACACGGACTGCACTGTCTTCTCAGGGTGCCCTAGGGCACAGTTCAGACCTTGGCAGAGCATCCCTTCTGAGCTGCTGGCAGCCATCTGGGAGGAGCTGATCCACATGGATCCCTTTGCCCTCTTTTCAACTCAGGAACACCACAACCAGGAAAGAGATCTGATCGCTGGGCACTCAGGTGGCCTTTCCAGGCTCTGCATGGAGGCTGAATTAAGGACAGAGCAGAGGGCTGCACCAGAGCTCATCTAGAGGGCCTTCAGGGTCCTCTCAGTCCAGCCCCAGCCTCTTTGAGCAGCACAAGAGGGGACCACAAGGTCCAGGAAAAAGACAGGAATGCCCAGGAAGTGAGTTAGTGAGTTGGCGTGGAGTAAGCCTCGGCCCTGCAGTATCTGAGCGAGAGTGGTGAGTGTGGGTCACAGATTTCTCTGATGGGGTGTCACAGGCCTGTCCACAAGACAGAAGGCTGAACCTCCTGTTGGCTGAGTTATACCGGAGGGCCCGCGGTTTTTTTCTTAGTGACAATTTCGGTTTTTTGTATTGTTTTGTTTTACACTGCCATGAGATAAAGAGAACAGCTTCTGTTTCGCAGTTTTCACGGTAATATCATGTGCATTTGAGAGTTGGGCCATGCGTCCTGCTGCTGTAATTTTTTTCCCATCTGAAAAAATGGAGGGGCGGGTGTTCACTCTCCCTGCAGCCGTGGCCTTCCCAGTGTGGTGGTTTGGCAGCTTGCTCTCTCACGCACCTCCCAGCCCACTGAGGGCAATAAATCATTCCCTTGGGGTGGGTACCATTAAAAACAAAAGGCAGCTGTGCTCAAGAGCCCCTGGGTACAGAAGAATAGACCCCCTTGCCTTGGCCCTGCTAACACATTTTCTTCCAAACCTCCCTGAGAAGGAGAACCTTGAGTTCTGAGAAGAGGCCTGGCTGACTCAAGACACGATGAAGGGCTTTCTGAAAATGTCACGAGAAGTGGGGGTGGGTGGAAGAGAAATGCAGGAGTCCAGTGCATAATGGTGTGTTTTAAACCACATGCCTTTTTCCAGACTGGGTTATTAAATTAATTCAGAACTTATGCTCACACTTAAAAGATCTCTCTCATATTTTATGAACACGATGATCTCAGAGTAATTTGCACTGGAAATGTGTCATATTAAATCAGGGGCACTAATAAACTTTATGACTTAAACTCCACATGGATCAGACGTGGCAGATAAACCATCCTACTTTTGCACTCACGTTCATGCCATTGAAATATGGCTCCTCCTATAGGAAACCATAAATATGCTTGATAACATTCCTTCTGCCCCACCGTAAATGCACCCATCGGTTGGAGGCATCACCTGTCTGTCCTGCTCCTCCACTCCAAAGCGTGTGATGCCGGTGGAACAGTTGGCCAGGCAGAGATATTTCTTTGGGATTTTAAAGCAATTTGACTCCCATGGCCTTATGAGCTTCCATTCACGCTGGCACGGCCTTTGTGCTGGACTGTGTATAACTGCTCAGGAGTGTTTTACAGGTACAAGTGTTGTATAAAAACTCCTGGATGGTGAGTTATGATATCTGAGCACTTCTGGTTCTGCTTCTGGCTGGCTCTGTGATCTGAGCACAAGTCAGACAGGATGGTGTAACAGAAAGAGTCCAGGCATGTGAATCAAAGGTTTATTTCCACTTAACAGATGTTTTTTTTTTTTGAAAACTTCATGTGATCCAGGCCCTGTGCAAGTCACTAGAAATAGAAGAGTGAATAAGATTCTATTAGAACCCCAGCAAAGTTATTTGGGAAACTAAATTAAATTATCCGGGCTTCCCTGGTGGCTCAGAGTTAAATGATCTGCCTGCCAATAGAAGAGATGTAAGAGATGCAGGCTCCATCCCTGGGTCAGGAAGATCCCCTGGAGGACATGGCACCCCACTCCCATATTCTTGCCTGGAAAGTCCCATGGACAGAGGAGCCTGGTGGGCTGCAGTCCATGGGGTCGCTGAGGGTCGCACATGACTGATCGACTTCACTTTCACTTTTCACTTTCATGCATTGGAGAAGGAAATGACAACCCACTCCAGTGTTCTTGCCTGGAGAATCCCAGGGATGGGGGAGCCTGGTGGGCTGCCGTGTATGGGGTCACACAGAGTCGGACACGACTGAAGTGACTTAGCAGCAGCAATAAATATATATTCTTTTTTAGATTCTTTTTCATGAGTTTTTAAACTCATATAAGTAAGTGTCTGAGACTAGCCAAGAAAATTCAGAAGAATGAGGAGGGACTCATCTCACTAGATATTTAAATACAAAATCAATATATTCAAAGTGGTGTGGTACTGCCAAGCTTTCACACAAACTTCCAGCCAACAAACCTGAGGGTGTGGGAGTCAGGGTGAAAAGAAGGGAAATGACTGGAAGCCTGTATTGGGAACACATGGACGTCCCAGGACTCTGCACCAAGGTGAATAGCCAAGCATCTGCCTTCCCTACTACTCAAGGAAGCTAGCAGTCTTTCTCGGAAAAAAAATTAAACTAAGGAGATTCCAAATTCAGGGAGATGGATTCATCAAAGGACAAGAGCTAGACAAATGGTGAAAATAAGAAAATTCTATGAAAGTCGACTCTTTATATATGAAGGATCATCCACCCATTCCTGCTCTATTTCAAAAGTGCGAGCAGCCAAGTACAACCTCACACACATCGACAGAATTCTGAGGCAGGAGACTGGATGGTACTTCTCTGGTAAGGAAAAAAAAAAAGACTTCTACATACTGACAATAAAAGAATGCTGTAGAAAAGGTCACTGGCAACCCAATCCTCCTCCCCTCATCACAAACAACTCCAATTAAACAGGGACAGAGAGCTAAGGATCATCAGACCCCTAAGGAAATCCTTTCAGCAGAAGATGCAACAGAAAGGAAAATAATTTGGAAGGAAAATAGACAAGGCAATAATATTCTCAGAAAGAAAAGATTATTTTTCATCCATAAAGCAGAAGCAAGATGTTATTAAAAAGGTATTAGTGCTATTAATGCACAGCTTGAAAGCAGGAAAGAGCTCTTAAAATTAAAACTGATCATCAAAATAACATTATTCAAAAGGATTAAAATTATAAAGTAAAGAAGTCTCCCATACATTATAACTAAATGGCAATAAAGTAGAAAATAGAAGCAGAAAAGATACAAATACTTGTAAATCCAAAGAATGAGAATCCAAATAATAAGAATTTCATAGAATAGAAGGGAAAATTCATGGGAAAGAAATATGAATGGAAAAATTAAATAAAATTTCCTAGAACTAGAGAACATGAGAATTATCCAAGTGACTAGCATAGTGAATAAAAAAAAATTCACATCTAAGAACACCACTGTGAAATTTCAAACATTAACAATAAAGAGATAATCCATTAAAAGTCCATGGGTCAAGGTGGGGTTGGAGGGAGCAGATGCATATAAAGAATGGGTTGAATTTCTCAAAAGAAATCCTAGATGTCAAATGATAGTGGATCAATGTCTTAAAAGTTATGAAAGGAATGCAAAAATCCATTGCATTACCATACACTATCATAAACAATCTAAAAAAGAAAACAATTCCATTTACAATAACATTAAACATAATAAAATACTTAGGAATAAGCTTAACCAGAAGGCAAAATGCTTGTACACTAAACACTACAAAACATTACTAAAAACAATTAGAGAAGACACAGAATTGGGCAGATATGCCTGTTTGTAGACAATATTGGTAAGATGCCAATACTACTCAGAGCCATCTACAGATTTAGGACAGTCTATTGAAATCCCAAAAATGTTTCTGCAGAAATGGAAAACTTCATCTTATAGTCATGTAGAATCTTAGGGGAACTTGAAAAGCCAAAGCAGTCTTGTAAAAGGATAACAAAGTTGGAGGAGGTCTCACACATCCTGATTTCAACACATATGACAAAGCTATGATAGTCAAAACAGTGTGGCACTAACATAAAGACAGAAAAATAGACCAGTGGAATAGAACAGAGAGCGCAGAAAGAAACCCTAGCATATGGGAAAATGATTTTCAACAAAGATGCCAAGACCACTCAACAGTTTTCAGCAAATATTGCTGGGAACACAGCCATGTGCAAGAAAATGAAGTTGGACCCTTACATTACACCATATAGCAAAACTAATTCAAATAGATGAAAGACCTACGTGAAAAAACTAAAAACATAAAACTCTTAGAAGAAAACACAGAGGGAAAACTTCATGACACTGGATTTGGCAATGATTTCTTGGCTATAACATCAGAAACACAGACAACAAAAGAAAAAATTGAGAAGCTGGACTTTATCAAAATTAAATTTTTGTGAATCAAAGAACACTATCAACAGAGTGAAAAGAAAACCTATGGAAATATTTGCAAGTCATACATCTGACAAAGGATTGATATTCAGAATATATGAAAAATTTCTACAAGTCAACAACAAAGAAACCAACACTCCAATTAAAAAGTTGGCAAAGGACTTGAATAGACACTTCTCCAAAGAAGATATACAAACGGCGAATAAGCATTTGAAAAGATGTTCAATATCATTAGAGAAATGCAAATCAAAACCCCAATGAGAAACCACTTCACACTCATTAGGATGGCCTGTATAAAATAAATTTTTAAAAAGCAGAAAATAAAAAAGTGTTGGCAAGGACGTAGAGAAATTGGAACCTTTGTGCATTGCTGATGGGAACGTGAAATGGTGCAGCTGCTATTAAAAAAAAAAAAAAGGTGGCAATTTGGCAATTCCTCAAAAAATTCAATAGAATTACAATGTGATATAGTAATTCCACTTCTAGAGATACACTCAAAGGAAGTGAAGGCAGGGACCCAAAGAGATATTTGTGCACCCATGTTCACAGCAGCATTATTCACTACAGCTAAAAGGTGGAAATGACCCAACTGTCTATCAGCAGATGAACAGATAAACAAAATGTGGTATAGCCATATAACAAAATCCTATCTATAAATTCTGCAATAAAAAGGAATGAAGTATTGTTACCTGCAAAAATATGGATGAATCTCAAAAAATATATGTTAAAGAAGCCAACAGAAAAAAATAAATATTATATGATCTCATTTGTAAGACAGTTCTAAAGAGGGTAAATCTCTGGAAACAGAAGGTAGTTGAGTGGTTGCCCAGGACTAAGGCCGGGAGTCGAGATGCGCTTTAAATGGGTGCCAAGAGACTCTGGGGTATGCCACACAGTGTGATGCTGGGGTGAGAGAAATGTTCTAAAACTGGACTGTCGTGAAGGTTGCACAATAAATTTACTAAACTCACCAAACTGTACACTTAACAAGCGGTGAATTTTATGATAGGTGAATTATACCTCAATAAATCTATTGTATATATTTATAAAAAACAAAAACTGGTGTCATCACTCCTCCCCACACTTACCGTATTACCCAAAGAGCTTTGTTCTGAAATCCTGAAAGTGAACAGGGGACACCGGCAAAATGAAAAGGATGAAATTGTCCGCTGAAGCACTTCCTGACACTGGGAGAAAGACCTGCAGTCTTCACAAGCTGCTTGGTCACAGTCAAAGGAGACGGAGAAGCGAGGTGGGACCAGAGTTCCTCTTCCTGCAAAGGGAAAATCACAGGCAGCAATGCCTTGTGAAACTGACAGGCAGTGTGTCCCAACGTCCCATTGGAGAGTCAGAACCCTAGAAAGAGGGACTGTGTTTCTCCCCAGTCTCTGAGACGGAGGGAAGAGTTATTACTATCAGGTGTTTGGAGGAAAGGAGCAGGGCTGGATCTGTGTGTGTGTGTGTGTGTGTGTGTGTGTGCGTGTGCGTGTGTGTGTACATGCATGCACTGGTACACAGTTAAACCCCTACACAGACACAGACTCATTTGTAAGTACAATATAAAATACAAAGTTTCATCATCAGAATCATATCACAATTATTTTACACACTTTTGATTATAGGGAAATGATAAGAAGGCAGTACACTCAAACACTACTCTTGGTTGGTTGCCCATTTTTAAGTAGGAAATGAAAAAGCTTTAAAAAAAATAATCTCTTTTTACACAGGTTGGTCCTCATACAAATTGGCAGGCAGCATCTGCAAAAAGAAAGTCTCTATCTGGAAAGGTAAATGCTTAATTCAAGCTTCTGTGTAGTGAAATTACTTCAAAACAAGATTTTAAAGGATAAAAGCAGTTTAGGGAGTTCTGTGGGGTTTTTTTGGCCACACCTTGCATAGTGTGGCAGGGGGCGGGGTAGTCCCCTGGCCAGGGAATGAACTCACAGCCCCTGTAATGGAAGCTTAGAGTCCTAACCACTGGACTACTAGGGAATTCCCAGATAAAATCAGTCTACAATGTTAATTTCAAAATGCACACTGTTCTTGAAAGAATGGACTAGAAAACAAGGAAACAAAAACAGTTGCATTGGGTTCAAAAGAAAGCCTTTGCTAGTTTCATTAGGTTGGGAGACAATGTCCTTTATCATCACAGAGCCAGCCATACGGTCGTTACTATCATTGTCATGGTCTCCAGTGTGTGTAAGAAGGTGAGGAAGACCATGAAGGCAAAAAGTAACTCTGGACAGAGGAAAAAAACCTAAATAACACAGATCTCCAGAGATCATTCTTTTGCTTGAATTTCCAGCGTGGCTGGTTCTGTAATCAGATTAGCCAAATATTTATAGAATTTCTACTTTCCCATTAGCTTTACAGACATAACAAACAACGTGATTCATTTGTGTGGAGAAGTTCATTGAGGTCAAAGGTAGGAACTGCATTTGACTCTGCCACTTACAAGCTGTCCACTTACACGTGTGCCAGCTTAAGCATGTTTAAGGATCCTTACTACTCTCAGGATTGTCTTGAGAATTGAATGATGCAATGGCTGGTAAAGCAGTAGCCATCAAGAGCCCACCCAATCAGTGGTGGGTCTTTTTCCATCCCATTCACAACCCTGCCCATGCACGTGCACATACACATACACACACACACACACACACACACACACAAAACAAGTTTACTCTGAGAAGCCTTGTTGACATTTCCCATGGAAAAATACAAAAGAAAATCATTTTCAAGAAAAAAAAACTCAAACAGCACACAAGATGAAGACTGTAAAGGAATTCCTGCTCCCATGGAAGAAGGACTTGTGCCTGGAAACAGCAGAGACACCTATCCCCTGCCTTCTCCTATACCTGACAGGAATAGGGTAAGAGGACTCCAGAGCGCCCAAACCTGGCTAGGAATGTTCCAGGTGAAAGGCAGAGCTGGGTGGACCCGGCTGATTACGGGGTCAAGACTGCGTGTTCAAGCCGCGTCAGGAGATTGACCCCGGCAGCCATCTTCTTTTTGACCCTGACCTCCTCACGGCGCTCCCTTCACCCTCACCACAACTCAGGAACGTGGAACACGGCACCAGGCAACTCACTGTCGAGTCTGACCAGCAGCTTCCTCTCAGAGCTCAGAAACAGAACTTCCTCACTCCAGATGTGCTCCCACCACTGTGGCCAGCCCAGCATGACTTGGAAGACGAGGGGCCACCTCCCCCCACAGGGCGGCTACATGGGAGGATCTGCCTGCTCCTGAACGTGGTGAACTGCCCAGTCCTCTACCACAAATCTGACTAATCCCAGGATACATTTCATCCCACACTGGGCTCCTTTATTTTATAACCCGCGTGGATTTCAAATCTGTTATTTCCTAAAGCATTCGTTTCGACACATAAGGTCTGCAGGACCCATTTCTTAGGCTGACCAAACTCATCCTAGTTGGCCCGGGACCTCTGTGGCTTGGACACTGACACCCCTGCATCCCACAAAACCTCTCAATTTGGGGCAAACCAGGACAGTTGGTCAATGTTAATGATAAGGTTCATCATCCTCTGCTGACATTTACGTGGTTAGACCAACAAGATGAAAAGCACGGAAAAGAATGCCTAAGTAGCAATGGTAATTCTGGAAAGTTCTAGTAGGGTCCAAAGCCATACTCGGCAAGATGGACATAGGCATTGAATGTGGCCAAACCAGGTCCCCGTGGCGTTCATGGCAACCTCAGTGTGGAAAGGGGTGGCTGCAAGTCAGCCCCCTCTTTCCTGAGTTCCTTGGAATAGTCTCTCCCATAAATATTTCAAACGACTTGCCAAAGGAGAAAATGGACTCAGGCAGTGGTTCTCAAATCACAGTGCACTTAAGAATAACCTGAAGGGATTTCTCTGGTGATCCACACTTTCACTGCAGGGGACATGGGTTCGATCCCTGGTTGGGGAACTGCCACATAATGGGGCCAAAATTTTAAGAAATAATAATAATAACCTGAAGAACACATTAAAAATATGCCTTTCTGGCTAGTAAAAAGAATGAAAAAAAAAATCCAAACATGAAAGAATGAAAGCTCAGACTGTTTTAATATGAAAATGAGAAAGGAAAATGATCCATGTCATATACCAAGTTCAAAAATCGCACACAATGTGAAAAAATAATAGAAAACAGAGGTATTCAAGTTAGTAAGCCTGAAGAAAACTAGAAATAGGATACTGACTGCTTGAGGTTGGACAATTTGACGGATGCCATTTTAGGGTGGACTACCTCACAATTCTGTGACATTCAATTTCAGTTCTTTTCAGCCCTATGAAACAAGAAACACAGATTCTGGCTCCAGCTGGATTATGCTGCTTCAGAGAACTGTAAAGCAGCAAGAAAAGACTTTCTTCTATATTCTGTAATCTGCTGGGAGTCTTTGCTACCCTCTTCTAATGAAAGTAAAAGTTACTTAATAACAATCAAAAAATACGCCTTTATCAGTCCTATTCCCTAGGCCCCAGCATAGAAAGTTTAGCTTGAGGGTGTCCAAAAAGCAGTCTTTTTAACAAGAACCCCAAGGGATTCTGATGCACGTAGAGTGTTGAGTATACTGTTCAAGGGTCTGGAGCGGGAGAGAAGCTGTGAGAATTACTTGCCCTCTCATAATAAGTAAGGCCAAACCATGCAACAAGGATCTCTTGGCATCAGGACTGCTATTATCCAAAAAGTGCTTTCTTATAAATCTTGAGGTTGTCAGATTATCTAAAGCAAAGCACATCTGAGTCAGCCCAGATAACTATGGTCTACACGCACACACATGCTATGCCATGTATGGACCCATATAGCTCTAATGTATATATAGTTAACAGCATAAATCAGATCACAGCTGTTAAAGTGGCACTAAGAAACAGGCACTCAATAAGCCTTTATTCATGGGATGTTTAATGCTGTTGTTGCTCAGTTGCCAAGTCGTGTTTGACTCTGAGACCCCATGAACTGCAGCATGCCAGGCTTCCCTCTCCCTCACCATCTCCCGGAGTTTGCCCAAGTTCATGTCCATTTCAGTGAGATGCCATCCAACCATCTCATCCTCTTCTGCCTTCTCCTTCTGTATTAACATGTATTAACACATCAGGAGTCCAGTTCTGAACACATTAAACCTGAGATGGCATGACAGTGAAAGTGAAAGTCACTCAGTCGTGTCCACCTCTTTTCGATCCCATAGACTATATCGTCCATGGAATTCTCCAGGCCAGAATACTGGAGTAGGTAGCCAGTTCCCTTCTCCAGGGGATCTTCCCAACCCAGGGATTGAACCCAGGTCTTCCACATTGAAGGCGGATTCTTTACCAGCTGAGCCACCAGGGAAGCCCGACAACCAAACAGAGGTGATACTGGGCAACTGAATACAAGAGCCGACCACTCTGGGATTTGGTCAGAAGTCAGATTGGGGGTAGAGATACAGATAATAGGGAGTGAGCCACCTAAAGCCTCCAGGTCTTCAGGAAAACATAAGCTACACAAGCTACAGAGGCTGAGGCTCAAATACCAAGTCAAGGTCAGAAAGCCCACAAGCAGGAGCCAGGCTCCCTACCTGAAATTAGGAACTGGTAGAACCTGGGCTATCTATCCACCAACAGAAGCCAGACTGTCCACTCTTCAGCTCAGGCTACAGCTCAAAGGCCAAGTGTGGAAGTCGTTTGCCTCTTGAGCATAAAAACTCTAAATCATTACAGTACACAAACACATGGAGGAAAGCATAGGATTGTACCATGGGCACTCCACAACCCAAGACATCAACAAGAAAAAAGACGCCCACAGACAACATTCCCAAGGGAAGATACACTGAGGCCACAATCACAGGCTACACGTGGAAGGCCGAAAGTATGCCAGGCAATTGACATTACCCCCATCCCTCCAACCCTCATCCAAGGAGAAGGAATAAATCATACCTGCAGAGCTAGAGATATTAAGACAATCTGAAAGCGACTTTGAAATTGGTTCAGTGGGAAACAGAAAATCATTTCAGGGTTTTAAGAAAAAGCTGGGCTTGCTGAAAGGGGTATTTTAGAATGATTAGGGTGGCGATGACAAAAAGAATTAAATGGAGAAGGGTGAGATTGGAGGCAACAAGAATAGACCTCACACTACATTTCTAAAATTTAACCTGCACATTTCTAATAATGTCATTAATTTATTTTTATTTATTTATGGCTGTGCTGGGCCTTCCTTGCTGCACAGGATTTTCTCTAGCTGCAGCTAGCAGGGGCTTCTCTCCAGTTGCCGTGTGCAGGCTTCTCCTTGCAGTGGCCTCTCTTGTGGTGGAGAACGGGCTTTAGTGTGCATGGGCTCAGTAGTTGCAGTTTCCAGGTTCTAGAGCACACGCTTAATAGTTGTAATACGTAGGCTTAGCTGCTCCGTGCCATGTGAGATCTTCCCGGACCAAGGATCGAACCTGTGTCCCTACATTGGCAGGTGGATTCTTTATCACTGGGCCACCAGGAAAAACTCATCTGCACTTCTTTTAGGACCTTATGACCTCACCACTTTATTCCATGTTTTATAGCTACTTTCCCATATATAAGCCATAGAAAGGAATTTGCCAAACTCAAGGCTCACTCTACATATATACACATATATATCTTTCTGTATTCCCCACAGCACCTAACAGTGTTAGGTGGTCACATGGGAGACGTTTCATAAAAATGTTTCATGAATAAATGATCCAACACATGAACAAGCACGACGTTAGAAAATGATTGATCAGAACCTTGCTCCGTGGACCCCTGCCATGAACCAGAGCACAAAACCAAACTTGAATTGGTCCATCATTAGTTCATCTCCCTAGTACCAGGTAGGTTCCCTAAACTGGTTCTCTTCTTAGTCTATGCAGATATCAGCTATCAACGATTTAAAAACCAGTTGGATTCAGTGACAGGCTTAAGCCCCATCCCATCGATGAAAATCTTCTGCCATGTGTGGATTCCCCCTGTATGAATGGTGGCATAACCTGTCTTCCTCTTCAACTTGATTGTCAGTTTGTAGACATTTGACTCTGTTATAGCAGGCTTTGCCCTAAATCTGATTTTCCCCATTCCTAATCAGTTAGAGCCCTTCTCCTTCCCTCTTTGTAAGGGACCAAGCCTTGGGAAAGAGCGGTGACTTAAGAAATTGCCCAGGACCACAAGCTTACCAGATCGAATAGCAGGGCAGCGGAGATTGCCTGCCCCCGAGAGGTCCTAGAGCCTTGCTCATGGCCGAAGCTTTCCTGCACAATAATGGTGACAGTAATGATGAGTGACTGCAATGACACAGAGCTACCTTATATTGAACACCTAATATTGCCAGGCATGGGACATCTTTGGTGGTCCAGTGGCTAAGACTTCGTGTTCCCAGTGAAGGGGGCGCAGGTTCAATCCCTGGTCAGAGAACTAGTTCCCACTTGCCAAAACTAAGAGCTTGCATGCCACAACTAAAGTGGTGCAATGAAGATGGAGGATCCCATATGCCACACGTAAGACCCAGCACAGCCAATAAGTAAATAAATTTTTTTAAATTATTTCCAGGCATTACGCCAGTCATCTTTAATATGCGTGTGCACTAAGTCGCTTCAGTTGTGTCTTTGTGAGCCCATGGATTGTACCCCACCAGGCTCCTCTGTCCATGGAATTGTCCAGGCAAGAATACTGGACTGGTTTGCCATTCCCTTCTCCAGGGGATCTTCCCAACCCAGGGATCAAACCCAAGTCTCCTGAAATGACAGGTGGCATCTTTACCACTAGCACCACTTGGGAAATCCCTATCTTTAACATAATTTGGCATAAAATTCTCACAAGAATCCAGTTTAAAAGGTACCAGCATGCCCATTTTAGAGATGAGAGAATCAAAAAAGGAAGCTAAATAAGTCATCGCTGTAAACATCCAGTAGGGTTCAAATCCAGATCAGCCTGAAAGTTCTCTGCACTCTTCCTATCCCCCCCACCCGGCCTCCACACTCCCAGGTTCCAACAAAACACCCAGCGTCTCCCTTAGACACTTTGAAAAACTGTCTCAAGGACTTTAGATGATATACATGAACTTTGGAGCTGGAATTGCTTCCCAGGAGACTAGAAGCATGCTCAGACACCAGCCTCCTAAGTTTTTATTCCAGTTTCGTTCATGGCCTCTTGAAGAGACTGACTAAATAAACCTGGTTCCATCAAGTGGCCTCCATCTCACCCTGCAGAGAATGAGCTGATCTGCCTAGCTCATGATTTCCGCGCCCTCAAATTGAAGCCAACTACCCACCCACGTGGCCAATGCAACTGCAAATAAACAGTTCTGAAATTTTACTGGGCTTATTTGGGGATACAGAGTAAGCCATCATGGAGAAATAGTATTCATAGCACATTCTGGTACTTACATCACTGAAAGGGTCCATTGCCAGCGTGGTCAAAACACACTGCACGGGCTGGCTCTCTAGCTCAAAATCACTGCAGAATTAATTATTTTAAAGGGCTTCAAGAAACTTAAAGTGAATGCTTTTTTTAACGATTCTACAAACCACATGACCTTCAATGAGCCAACAGAAGAAACAAACTGTGATCCAGTCACACTGTGAACTATCAGAAATTAGTAAAAACAGATGAATTATATTACAGCTACTTGCAACAACACAGATGAATCTTAGAAACATAATAACCAGGCAAGAGATACGATCAACTGACTCAAAACCAAGAAGAAAAATAAATACATAAATAAACAGATAAACAGAAAAAACAATGGTGCAGATATTAGTTATCTAATGGGAAAATGTTAACAGTTCTTATTTATGCATTCCACAAAAAAAAGGAAGAGAAAGGACAGAGAATATTACCCAAGAACTGGAATTTGTTCAGGAAAGAGTCAAATGGAAACACATTTGAAATGAAAACAGGAAAATTACTGACATTAAGAACTCAATAGGGACTTCCCTGACGGTCCAGTGGTTAAAACTTTGCCTTCCATTGCAGGGAGCACAGGTTCGATCCCTGGTTGAGGAGCTAAGATATCACACGCCTCATGGCCAAAAAATAGAGACAGAAAATAACGAAACATAAAACAGAAGCAATATTGTAACAAATTGGGCCAAAAAATAAACAAGAAAGAAAAGAGTTGAATAGAGAGAATTCCCTGGTGGTCTAGTGGTTAGGACTCAGCACTTTCAGTGCCGGGACCCTGGTTCAATCCTTGGTCAGGGAACTAATATCCCACATGTCTTGGGCTTTCCAGGTGGCAGTACTGGGAAGGAACTTGCCTGCCAATACAGGAGACGTAAGCGAAAGTGAAAATGAAGTCGCTCAGTTGTGTCCAGTTCTTTGCAACCCCATGGACTGTAGCCTACCAGGCTCCTTCAGGGATTCTCCAGGCATGAATACTGGAGTGGGTTGCCATTTCCTACTCCAGGGGATCTTCCCAACCCAGGGATAGAACCCGGCTCTCCCGCAAAGACGTAAGAAATGCTTTCAATCCCTGGGTCAGGAAGATCCCCTAGAGGCCAGGGCAAAGTCCACCCCAGTATTCTTGCCTGGAGAATCCGATGGACAGAGAAGCCTGGCTGGCTACTGTCCAGAGGCTCTCACAGAATCAGACACGACTGAAGCGACTTAGCACAAAGAGTGTATTATGCTAATTGAAGTATTGATAAGTCAGACTGAAAAAGACAGGTGCAGTGTGATTTCACTCGAACACTAAACAAACAAAAATTATTCAACATGAACAAATCAAGCATAAACAAACACATATAAACAGAGACCAGAGTAGCGGTGACTAGAGGGGCAGGGGGAGGGAAGGTGAAATGAACAAAGTGGATCACCTGAATGGGGACAGATGGAAACTGAATTTTTGGTGGTGAGCACGCTCGCATGTACAGAATTAAACATATAACACTGAACACGTGAGACTTCTATAATATTATAAACCAATGCTACCTCAATTTTTAAAATTTAATTTAAAAATGTTTTAATCCGCCATGTTAATCAGCTATATCCCAATATAAAATAAAAGTGTTTAATGTTTTAATCTGAAAAAAAAAGGGAAAAAAAGATTTTCTACAAACTCCAAGCAAGATAAATACAGAGACTGTTCCTAGATAATCACAGGAAAATTACTGAAAACCAAAGACAAAGATCTTAAAAGTAGCCAGAGGGAGGGGAAAAATCCACATTTTTTTTCCAAAAGAGCAACAACAAAGCTGACAGCTAAAAGCAATAGAAAAAAATAAGAACTAGAAGACAGTTAAAGGAAATTTTTAAAGTGGTCAAAGAAAGTAATTGCTAACCTAAAATTCTATGCTCAGTGAAAATAATCTTCAGAAGACATACTACAGGTATATTCAAGCAATGAAAAACTGAGAGAATTTAGTAGTAGTATATGGAACACTAAAAGGATTTTTCAGGCAGAGTAAATAATTCTAGACAGAAATGTAATAATGCACAAAGGAATAAACAACCCCAAAAATGTAAAATGGATGGGCAAATCTAAATTAATATTTATTTACCATATAAAACAATAATACTAGTATTTTGGAGGGTTCAAAATATATAAACAGAATTAAATATATGTTAACAATAGAACAAAAGACAGAAAGGGGGTAATGGAGTTAAAGTGTTGTAAGATTCTTTTATTGTCCAGGATGTGAAACAAATATTCATTTAAGGTAGGTTATAATAAAATAATGGTACATGCTGCAATCTCTAGGGTAATCATTAGAGAATGATAAAAATAATGTACCAATAACAAGCTAATGGAACAGGGAAATTGAATAATTTTTTAATGCATGATTAATCCAAAGGAGGAAAGAAAGGAGAACAAATTTAATAAAAGACACATGGAGCAAATAGGAAGTAGACAGTAAGATCAGTTTAAACCTTAGTATCAATATTTACTTTAAATATACATGGACCAAAGTCTCCAATTAGAAAAAAAAAAAAATCGTGAGACTGGATAAAAATAAATAAAATCCAACCATATGCAACACACAAGTAACACATCTTAAAATGTAGGAATACAGGAAGAAAAGTTGTGTGACAGTTTTAAAACCTAGTCACAAATCTTTTTGCACTCCTCTCATTAAGAAGTGGGGGTTTAACTCCCCTGCCTAGTCTGGACAGGCTTGTGACTCCTTCAATCAATAAATAATGGCAGCAATAACACTGCGATTTTTTCAAGGCTAGGTAATAAAAGTCTATGCATATTTGTCTTTATTCAGTGAAATGCTCACTCTCGGAGCTTTGAGCCACTGTATAAGAAGCCTGACTGCCCAGAGGCTTCCAAGATAGCCCAAGTTACATAGAAAGTCCTCACTGAGCCCAGTCTCCAGTTATCCTGGTCTGAGTACCAGCCAGTAAGTGAAAAAGTCATCAGATAACTCCAGCCCACAATCATTCAGGTGTTCCCAGCCACAATTCCAGACATCGTAGAACAGATATGAGACATCTCTGCTACGCTCTATCCAAACTCCTGACCCAAAAAAAACCTATGACAGAGACAAAAGAGGTGTTGGTCTGTCCACCAAGTTTTGAGGTACTCTGTTATAGAGCAATAGATACTTGGAAAAGATTGAAACTAAAAGGATGGATGGAGAAAGATACTCAAAGCAAAGATTAACTAAAGAAAGATGGTGTATCTAGACAAGTATCAGACGAAGTAGAGTTTAAGGCAAGGAGCTTTACTGAATAATATTTCCTAATGAAAAAGGCATTGATAAAACAGAAAAATATAGCAATTCCAAATTTGTACACACATAAATAAGATAGCTTCAAAATATATAAAGCAAAAACTGACAGAATCAAGGAAGAAAATGCAATCCACAATTTGGAGATTTTTCTTATACTTCTATGAGTGCACTGTAAAGAGTAAATATCATTCAGATACATTCTCTGATGACAGTTAAATTGAGCAAGAGACTCAAAACAGAAACTTAAACAAGAAACCCCCAGATGTCCAGAAATTAAGAAATATACTTTTCTAAATAACCCATTGATCAAAGTAAAAAAAAAAAAGTTACAGTAAAATATCGTGTTTAACAAACAACAAAAATTACATCAATAAAAAGAAAAAGCAAACACAGAATGGGAGATATTTGCCATACATAGAGAGATTAGAAAATATTTTGAACTGAATATCAGTGAAGCACCAAAATTAATAGATGCAACTGAAATACAGATCAAGAAAAATAGCTCACTCCACTCACCAAAATGACTAAAAAATTCTTGCTTAAATAACAATACCAAGTACTATCAAGGATATACAGCAACTAGAAGTCAAACAGTCCTGGTGGTACGGTATGTAAATTGGTACAACCACTTGGGAAAATTGCTTGGAAGTATCTATTATAATACTTTATGACACAATAATTACACTCCTCTTACACCTAACAAAAATGAGTACAGACATGTGCCAGAAGACATATGCAGGAAAGTTCACGGATGCCTTATTTATAACCACAAAAAAATGGACACAACACAAATGCCTATTAACAGTAGAATGAATGAATAAACTGGGTGGTTTATTCACACAGTGGAATATCACTCAACCAGTGAAGAAGAATGAACAACTAATACATACGGATAGACGAACATGGATGAATCTCGCAAATACAATGCTGGCTGAAAGGAGGTAGACACAAGGATAAAGTAAGTGAAAGTGTGGCTCAGTCGAGTCGTGTGCAGCTCTTTGCCACCCTGTGGACTGTAGCCCGCCAGGCTCCTCTATCCATGGGATTCTCCAGGCAGGAATACTGGAGTGGGTTACCAGTCCCTTCTCCAGGGGATTTTCCCAACCCAGGGATCAAATCTGGGCCTCGCGTATTGCAGGCAGATTCTTTACTGTCTGAGCCACAAGGGAAACCCAGACATAAGAATACATACATAACAATTCCAAACAATTTCTGATGACATGATTCAGAACAGTGGTTACCTTATGGTGAAAGAGGGTGAGAAGGGATGTCAGAGAAGCTGTTAGAATATCAGTAATAGGTCATATCTTGATCTAGGTGTAGTTACATAAATGCATACTTTCTGAAAAATATAATAATCAGGTTATACACTGAAAGTTTGTGAGGTTTACTGTGATGTATGTTATACTTTGATTTTTTTTTTGTTTTTTTGTTTTTTTTTAAAGCAAAGGGGTAATAAACACGAGATTCAGGATAGTGGTCACTTTTGGAGGACAGACCAGAAAATCGGATAGGAAAGCACACAGATGCTTTAAATTTACATACCGGATGCAAACCTATACCCTTTTGTATGTATCATACATTACATTAAATGTGAACAAAATTATTTTAGTAAAAAAAAAAACTACTCAGATATTTAGAATGCATGTGCTGCACTCAGGAAGAATTTGTAAACTAAATTCATATAAATGACCTTCAGAGATATTTAAATACAGGAAGACAGTTGCATTAATTGAATAAGTGTTCTCCGAGCATCACGCTGATTGTCTCTTCAAGAATCCACTTTGTATGAGGCTGAGCAATAATAATGACAGGCATTATTGAGTATACATGCCACTGTCTGTCGAGCACTGTTGTGAATGCTTTACATGCATTTAATTGTCGTATAACCGTATGAGGCCGGTACTGTGATCACCCCAATTTAACAGATGGGGAAACACACACAGGGAGTTCAAGTGATTTGCCCGTGGCCTCACAGCAGGCAAGCGTGAGAGCCAGCCTCGGAAGGCAGGTTTTGAATTGCAGTCTGGTTTCAGAGCGCACTCAGTTAACCTCTGCAGCACTCTGCCTCCTGCGAGAGGCACATCTCCAATTTCTGGGAGTTCTCAACCATACCCAACTCCCAACAAGGCCTGAAATGGAATTCCAGGGTTTTAACACCTGCCTCCTAGAGAAGGGTATAATGATGTATCCTCAGTAACAATGACAATCAACCATGTTGTCATTACCTTCAATAACACCAGCAATAAATAATAAATAAAGCCCACACTGTAACATATTACGGAGTGGATTTGAAAGTTGCCATGATGGGACAGTTAACATGTGCCTGCATCCCAAACCTTCACTAAGAAAGGAGGAACCTGGATAAATTATCATTTCTCTCTGAACTTTCTCCTGTCCCTTCTTGGCTTATAGCACCTAACACTTTAAACTACGCACTCAATTTATTTGTGAGGTGTATCTTACCTCTCCTCTGGGAGGACAGAATTAGTTTCTGATTCTTCCTTGCCTTCCTTGTGGTCCACATTACATAGACATAGTACATGCTCAGCAAATATCTATGTGATGAGGGCATCAGTCAGTTCAGTCACTCAGTCGTGTCCAACTTTGCAACCCCATGGACTGTAGCACACCAGGCTTCCCTGTCCCTCAGTAGCTCCTGCAGCTTGCTCAGACTCATGTCCATCGAGGCGGTGATACCATCCAACCATCTCATCCTCTTCCAGCCCCGCCCCCCCTTGTCCTCCTGCCTTCAATCTTTCCCAGCGTCAGGGTCTTTTCTAATGAGTCAGTTCTTTGCATCAGGTAGACAATATAAAGATGAGTTCAAACACTCCAGTTCTTTTAAAAAGCATGTACATATCCCTTGACCTTGCCCATCAAATTCATTGCTATATTCCTGGGACATAGAAAAGGACCTGTAAGTTGGTAAATACCACATTTTGGTTGAATGAATGAAAATATGAAAGACAGACAATTCTCCCATACTGTAAAGTATCTATATCCAATTTCTCAACTGTGCAAATGGTCTGACTGACACTTACAATGGGTCAGCATGTCTATCAACTCAAAGGAATAAGGAATTTGCTGCTGTACTGCTGGGTCTTGGTGACAGAACGAAGAGTTTACGGTAGAGTGATGGGCAGCTGCCTTGAGAGAAAACACTGCCCACTGGTCCAAGCCTGTGACTGCAGTGGTGGTGGCCTGCCTTTGGGATTTGCAGTGAGCACTTCCTATCATGCAGTCTGGGGTTGACTATAAATGTCTTGAGTATGTTCAAGAATTTTCTTTTCCCCCCATCCAGCTTTATTGAGATGTAACTGACGTATGAATGCTAAGTCATTTCAATCGTGTCTGACTCTTTGTGACCCTATGGACTGTAGCCTGCCAGGCTCCTCTGTCCATGGGGATTCTCCAGGCAAAAATACTGGAGTGAGTTGCCAGGCCCTCCTCCAAGGGATCTTCCCGACTCAGGAATTGAACCCACCTCTCCTGCGGCTTCTGCATTGCAGGCGGATTCTTTACCACTGAGCCACTGGGAAAGCCCATATATCTTCTATATATACCTATATATCTTATAGCTAATATACCTATATATTTTACAGATATAAATATATAGATACAGATATCGTATCTGCTTTATCCATTTATCCACTGATGGACCCTTAGGTTACTTCCTTGTCTCAGCTATGGAGAAAAGGGCTGCAGCAAACATGGGAGTTCAGGTATCTGCTGAAGATCCTGTTTTCATTTCCTTTGAATATACACCCAGAAGTAGAATTGCTGGATCACATGGTAGTTCTATTTTTAACTTTTGAGGAACTTCCATACTGTTTCCATTGTAGCTGCACCAATTGAATTCCCAGTAAGCATGCACAAGGGTTCTCTTTTCTCCACATCCTTGCCAGCACTTAGCTCTTGTCTTTTTTATGACAGCCACTCAAAACATGACTTTTCCTTGTGGTTTTGATTTGTACTTCTCTGATGATTAGTGATACCGAGCACCTTTTCACGTACCTGTTGAATATTTGTTTTCTTTGGAAGAATGTCTACTCGATTTCACTGCCCATTTTTTTTAATCAGATTGTTTGAGTTTTTGCTATTGAGTTGTATGAATTCTTTTATGCTTTGGATATTAACTCCTTATCAGTGGGTTGCTTTGGATAGTAACTCCTTATCTGTGGGTTGTCTTTTCATTTTGTTGATGGTTGCCTTTGCAGTGCAGAAGCTTTTTAGTTTGTAGTTCCCATCTGCTTATTTTTACCTTTTTTGGCTTTGCTTTCCAGGTCAATCCCAGAAAATCATCACCAAGACTAATGTCAAGGAATTTACCACCTAGGCTTTTTCTAGGAGTTTTTCAGCTTCAGGTCTTAAGTTCAATTTTTTTTAAAAAAATTATTGAAGTATCATTGACTTGCAAATTATATTAGTTTCAGGTGAACAATGTAGTTATTCAATATTTTTATAGCTTACACTCCATTTAAAATTATTATAAAATACTGCCTATATTCTCTGTGCTGTACAATATCTCCTTGCAGCTTATTTATTTTATATCTAGTAGTTTGTACCATGTTCAAATCCTTAGTCCAGTTTGAGTTGATTTTTGTGTAGGGGGTAAGATAGAGGTCTAGTTTCCTTCTTCAGGATTTTCTTTTTTTGTCTTGTAAGAAGTCACCACCATATCCTCCAATTAAAAGTAGATTAAAAAATTTTTTTCAAAAGAAGTCACCACCAACATCCAGCTTTGTGGTGGGAAAGGGAAGGAAGTTCCCCTCCTGCATCTCCCCTGCTCCACGTCCATCTCCAGTTTTCCTTGGGGAATTACTCCTCTAGCAGTGGGGAGGCACATGCTGGCCCTTTTCAGATAGGCAACATCACGAGGCAGGGTGAGGGACGCCTCGAGGCACCTTCTGGAACAGACGTCTGGGGAAAGACTGTCCTTGCCGTCCCTTAAATAGCAGGCCTTGTTCCTCCAACCCGGACGCTAACCCCCTTCCTCTCTCCTCCCCAGTCCGTCTCCTACTCCGCGGCTCCTTCAAGCTCAAAACACAGCTGTCCTGTCCTCTCTTTTTCCTCCCCGCCTCCTCCTTCGGGTCTGCCCTGGGGAAAGCCAGAGCCTAATCTCAAGAGCAGAGTCTACAACACAGCCCACGGAGCCTGGAAGAAATGCCCTGGAACGACACTGGTTCTTGGGGGCCTCGCTCACCAGAGCATCAGAACTCGACACTCAGCCCAGCTTGTCTGTTCAGATCCTTTCATTGCACAAAGTCCACTTCTGGTCACTGCATATTGAGATATCCCCTACAGGGCATCCATCCGTCAGCAAAGCACCCCCCTTCCTTTGGCTGAGCCACATTGTGTGTGTGGGGGGGGGGGGGGGGGGGGGGGTGCCCTGGGGATGGGAGGAGCCTAACCCGGATCGCTCTCTGACACTGAGGCTCAGAACCCAGTGACTGAGAAGTTTCCTCCAGACGCCTTGTCTTCTAGAAGCACCTATTCATTCTTAACGCTCTGGGTGAGTTTTTACGGCACCTATTTCAACCCCTCTGGGTGTCTTCCAATGATGCCTGCCTGGGTCCTTTCTCTCGGGCGCTCTCTCCATCTCTTTTTTTGGCTCCTTCAGTTTATTTTTGCCTCTCTGTGTGTGTCTCCCTCTGTCCGGCTCCAGGCCTCTGCACGTTGCCCCGCGTCCCTGCCTCCTTTTCTGTCCCTGGGTTCTCCTCTCTCCTCCATCCTCCAGGAGACCCTGGGAACGGAGCTCGTGGCGCCAGCGCTTTCATGCCGATCCAGGTGGCTACAATCCAGGACAGGATTTACGGTGCCCTGACCCTGAGCCGTCAAGAAGGAACAGCCAGATTAATGGGGTGGGCGGGCTGGGGTAATAATCGTTTGTTTGATGTGACAAGCCTGATAGGCGTTGATTTACTTACAGACTGATGGGCTTTTAATTGAGCACCTCCATCCCAGGCACTTCAAAGGCGGGGGAAGTTGACAAGGGGCCCCTTTCACGGAGGGCTCCCGGTGATTGACAGCCCCCCTTCTGCCCGCGCTCCCCTCGCCGGAGGATTGGGCCCGGCAGCCCTGACCCGGCCCTGCTGGCAGAGTAACACGTCTTTCTGTGCAACTCAGAAATGGCCTTTTGTCTGCTGCCAAGGAAGGCAGGCCCTGCTCGGAAGGGCCGGCCGGTCTCCCAGGAGGATGAGGCGTGGAGGGGAGTCTGAGATGCTGAGAACCGGTCCACAGGACCCGGTGGGGGGTTGGGGGGGGGGGGCGGGGAACGGCGGGGCCTGCGAACCGGAACCGCTTCTTTGTTCTTCCGATTGTTGCTGGGCCCGCTGGCTTCCGCTCACCTCTTCCTCCTGTCCTCACTTCCTCTCTCTGTTGCAACTCTCTTCTCTTTGCTTGCGGAGAAGGCAATGGCAACCCACTCCAGTACTCTTGCCTGGAAAATCCCATGGGCGGAGGAGCCTGGTAGGCTGCAGTCCATGAGGTCGCTAAGAGTCCGGACACGACTGAGCGACTTCACTTTCACTTTTCACTTTTATGCATTGGAGAAGGAAATGTCAACCCACTCCAGTGTTCTTGCCTGGAGAATCCCAGGGACGAGGGAGCCTGGTGGGCTGCCGTCTATGGGGTCGCACAGAGTCGGACACGACTGAAGCGACTTAGCAGCAGCAGCTCTTGCTTGACTCCCCAGCTCATGGACTCTGCCTACTCCTCCTCTTTTCCCTCGCACTTCTTCCTTCTGCTGGGAAAGGCCCCACGAGGTGGAGTTGGCTTTTGCTGTCCCGCGGCCTAACCTCTTGAAACCAGTCCCCGCTCTCCCGGGACGGCCACCCCTTCCCTTCTCAGGCTGCAGGTGGCGAGGCCTCAGCTGGCAGCACCCTGGGACCCGTCCTCCCTGCACTGGTGTAGGTGGCCATCCAGTGACCAGGGCCACAGAGGCCTAAGGGCAGGGACTCAGGTCCAGTGGGGTTTCCATCCCATTTCTGTTTGGGCTAGAAGCTTTAATCATAGAGGTTTTATTGTGTTAGAGATTTTGAGTACTGAAGGCTAGGACTTCATCCCCACCCATGGGGCAAAGCCCCTATACTCCCGAAGGGTTTCCTCAGGCTTCCTCACTAAGTCAGGGGTCAGTGAGACATCCCTCCCCGCACCCCCCACCCACACCCCAGCCAGCTTCAAGTTCTAAGTCAAGCTGCTTTAGTGATTGTGGGAAGCCTTGTTTCCTTTGTTTCTCTTCTTCCTCTGTAGTAACTGAACCAAGATCACTGGGCCAGGAAGTGAAAGAGTAGATACCTAGCTAGAAAGGCATCATAATAACTCACATTTGCATAGCATTGTGGAGTTTGGAAAGTAATTTCACATATATTATCTTAATTGGTCCTTTAACCACCGTGTGAGGTAGTAAGTGGCATGTTGTTATGGCCGTTAGAAGGTGCTAAAATTGAGACTCAAAGGATAACACGTTCCCAAGAGGCAGAATTGGCTCTCAAACTCAGGTATCTCCCTCCAAGTCTGCTCCTTCCTTCGCCACCCCCGCTGCAGCCTGGAGACTATTAAACTGTTCCTTTGTTGTTTTTTTAATTATTGTTAAATAATTAAAGGTCTTAGTTTTGGCACTCCAGATCTTCCATCTTTGTTGTGGCGTACAGAGTCTTTAGTTGTGGCATGCAAACTCTTAGTTGTGGCATGCGGCATCTGGTTCCCTGACTAGGGATCGAACCCCAGCCCCCTGCATTGGGAGCATAGAGTCTTAGCCCCTGAACCACCAGGGAAGTCTCTGAAAATAATGTTTTATCATAGCTGATTCACAATATTACACTACTTTCAGATGTTAAACATAGTGATTTAATACTTTTATAATTATACTCGACTTGGTTGTAAAATATTAGCTATAGTCCTCCTATTTTATAAAATATATCCTTGTAGCTTGTTTATACATAGTAGTTTGTACCTGTGGGTCCTTACCCCTATCTTGCCCCTCCTCCCTTCCCTCTCGCCACTTGTAACCATTAGTTTGTTCACTATATATGTGAGTCTGTTGCTGTTTTGTTATATACATTCATCTTATTTTTTAGATTTCACATATATATCACAATATACAGTATTTATCTTTGTCTGACTTACTTCACTAAGGATAATACCCTCTAGGTCCATCCATGTTGTTACAAATGGAAACATTTCACTCTTTTTTATGTCTGAGTAATAGTCCACTGTATAAATGTACCATGTCTTCCTTTATTCATTCTTCTGTTGATGAATACTTAGGTTGCTTCCATATCTTGACTGCTGTGAATAACGTTCTGGAAGCATTGGGTTGCATGTATATTTTCAAGTTAATGCTTTCATTTCCTTCAGATATACATCCAGGAATGGAATTGTTGGATCATACTGTAATTCTATTAACAGTAAAAAAAATATTTTCACGAATGAATCATTTTACTCTATAATTTCAGAGTGGAGACCTTTCTAAAGTATAAAAATCAGGGCCCAGAAGTCATAATAGAAATCATGGATAAATTTGTCTACGTAATTTATCTTTACATATTTTACAAGCAAAGTCAAGTGACAATAAACAGGTATGTAAGGAACATTTGTACAACTAAATGTGTAAGAATAGTATCAGCATTACTTCATATAACAATAGAACATTTGGAAGACACAGCCATTAAGAGGGACCAGGTAAGTACATTCCAGTACATAACGGTGAAATTTTTGTTGAAATGATTCTTGCTGAACTATTTGAAGAAAGGCCACAGTATTGTGTGACAGTAGAGTCAAACAGCCTAGGATATATTCCTAGTTCCACTGCTTGCCCTTGGTCAAATCATTTAAATCTTACATTGCCTCACCTTCCTCGTCTGTAAAATGGGACAAAAACACCACCTACCTCATAAAGTTATTGTAAGGACTAAATGAGTTAATAACACATTTCATCTAGTCATCTACATTATACCCTTATTTCACATCCAACAACGAAAGAAAAATGCTGCAAAATAATCTGTGATACAATGCTCTTTTTAAGAAATCAATGTCAGAGACATTAAAGTGCAAACCAAAAAAAACCCTTAGAATTGATTAAACTTGTCTGTGCAAAACACTTAGAAGAGAGACTGCACAGTCCACGCTAAGGGAGCGACTGTCCTCATCACTGAACTGCATTCTCTCAAGACTGCTGTCTGGAGAAGGAAATGGCAACCCACTCCAGTACTTTTGCCTGGATAATCCCCATGGATGGAGGGGCCTGGCAGGCTACAGTCCATAGGGTCGCAAAGAGTCAGACACGACTGAAGTGACTTCACTTTCCTTTCCTTTAAGACCTCTATCATGGGCAAGTGAATCTTCATTTTATAGGTGAGGAAGTGGAGACTTCAAGAGATGCAATAGCTTGACCAGCTCACAGAGCACTGAGCCCCCAGCAGGCATTTCAACCTGCCTTTAGAGTGCACTCATCCAGTTATTACAAGAGCTGACCACAGCACACCAAGGTGCCAGGGAGCTGGGAGCTGAGTGTTGTTCTCTATTGCATTCGCTTTCCTAAATCGAAGCTTTCCCTCTCCGGTGCAATCACTCTGCTTCTTCCTCCCTCTTCCCCCTTTGTCCTTGGCCCTGATCTTGTTACTTTTCTGTTTATGGCTTTGGGTTGTACTGTGTCTGTGTTTTGGATAGTAAGGGATCTCCAATCTTTTATGGAGGCAAGAGAGGTACAAATAAGTATAAAGGTAAAACTTAGCTTTTAAGGATGACATGTAGCAAGAAAAAAGGAGAGAGAAACATGTCCATGATAACACACAAGGGTACATAGGCTCAGCACCAACACGTGAAAAAAGTGGTTACAGACCACCCTCCAATCCTACAAGCAACTGTGATGCCAGATGTCCTCAGAGCTCAGCTCACCCCCTCAAGCTAGGTTGTCTGCCACAACAGACTCTTTTTTCCCATGACCCAGTGAGACACTAGGAGGTCGAGCGGGTAGCGGGAAATTTTGAGAGGGAATGGGAGGGCAGCTAACTTTAAGATCTTCTCTGGCTCTGCTTGGCACACCCCCTCCCCACCTCAAAAAAGAGGAACATATACCTGAAAGAGTGTGAGTTTCTAGGTAACTATTGCAGTGAGTCTGAGGCAACCAGAGCATCCCACGAGCTCCAAATGGAACCAATGTCTATCGGTGTTTTCAAGGAGGCCTATCAGTGTTTTTAAGATCAGAAAGAGAGACTTCAGGACCCATTTCCTTTGGAGCTTTGCAGGGCCTCCCCACAACCCTAGTGGCAGCCCAGGACCCATGACTCTTTAAGATCACAGACAGATGCCACTTGCCACTTCTGCGTCCTCATCCCAAGTGAGGAATCCCAATATTCTACCTCTTCTACCAAGCTTGTAATGTTCATGTTAAAAGATAATGAACAGGGCCTTCTGGTGATCCAGTGGTAAAGAATCTGCCTGCCAATGCAGGGGACATGAGTTTGATCCCTGGTCCAGGAAAATTCCACATGCCACAGGGCAACTGAGCCTCTTTGCCACAACCACTAAGCCTGAGCGCTAGAGCCCATGAGCTATGACTACTGAAGCCCTCTCACCTTACAGCCAGTGCTCCACAGGAGAAGCCACCCCACTGAGGAGCTCACACACAACCTGGGAAAGTCCATGCACAGCAACAAAGACCCCACACAGGCACAAATAAAACAAATAAAAACTTTTAAAAGATAATGAATACCCAGGTTCCCAAGGACTGACATAATCAAACTGAATGTAACTCAGCTTAATGTTGAAATTGTTAACCACCTTGAGCTACTAGTTAGTGTGATATCCAAGAAATGTGTTTCCTTTAAATTTTAGAACATCTGGTGGAGCTCCTGTGAGTTCTGGGCACCTTGGTGCAAGGGAAGCTAACTGGTATATCAAGATGGTTAACAGATAAAGAAAAGAAGAAAATTAATAAAACAGGGCATAGGATTGCACTGGGCTCTTCGCTCCCATGTAGAGAAGCCGCCAGTTGTCTTGGGCATTGCATTCTTGAATTTTCATGGGGTTTTCAGGATGGAGAGGGTTTTTCTAGAACTTCTGTTGACTGTCCCACATGCCCTAAGATCCACAGAGCACTGAGTAAAGAGTGGAGGTGAAAGCTGGGTAAAGTAGTGAGTTTAACAAGGTTAACTGCATTAGGGAGCTTCGCCATGGGCCACAAAAAGAGCACACCATCCCTTGGGACTCCTGAGTGGAGCCTCCTATTCTTCCTCCAGGTTGGAAAAAAATGTACTTTCGGCTCCAATCCACCAGAGAAAGAAAGGTATATCAGCAAAGGAGGGGAAAGAGGAAGATGAGTGTTTGGCTATTTATTCAAATACATGCAGTTCATCTCTGTTTAGGGGCCTCCCTGGTGACTCAGATGGTTAAGAATCTGCCTGCAGTGCAGGAGACAGGTTCAATCCCTGGATCAGGAAGATCCCTTGGAAAAGGGCATGGCAACCCACACCAGTATTCTTGCCTTGAAAATTCCATGGACAGAGGAGCCTGGAGGGCTACAGTCCATGGGGTCGCTTCTCAAAAAGCAGGTTTGCACCAAATCCCTTCCAATGTCTTCTGTATCCTAGCCTCCTGTGAGATAATCCTCTTAATGGAATATTTAAGAAATCAGATATAAATCACCAACCTTTTATCTCACTGGAAGACTCATGTGCCATAGGACGTCTGGTGTATACATCTATCTACACACAGATGGTTGCAGGTGTCTTTCTGAGCAGATGTCACTGTATTTTTAGGCTCTATATGTTTTCCAATATCTAAATCTATTTTTTTTCTTGGTGCAAAAATTTTAGCAATTTTAGAAATCAGAGCCCAGAAAATAGAGGCACCTGGAGACATTTCCAAATTAAAACACATATCCCTCAGAGAAACCTTTTATGTCATTTGCAACCAACAAAAGTGCCTATTGTTATGATGTGCTCATAAATAACTTGATTTTGGCATACACTTTGGTACCAAACAGAAGATGAATAAATTAAATGTGATTTACAACCTTTTTCATTTTTATTAGCACTGCTCTGAAGAGTTTATGTAAGGGACATGCCATAGCAGTTATGCCAAATGTTTTAAGGCGTTGGTATTGATATTATATAAATTAAGGTGTTTTAATTTGCATTCTTTAATTAACTAAATACTGGCAGAAAAATAAAACACAAGGGCAGCCCTGACTTATTGCCTCTATTAAACTGCTGACGTCTCCGAAAAGATGCTTTAAGTAATCCAATTCATTCGGAGAGGGGGAGGGAGGCATATTAACACTCTCTTATTTGGCAAAATATATTAGGGTTTAAGAAACCAATGTTCAGCTTTGTTTGCAGGGTGGTTTGGGGGGTGGTGTTTTAAGGTCTGAATTTATGTCCCTAAAGAAGGAGCTGACCCGATGCTTTAACCATCCATCCTATGCAAGTCTGAGCTAAAGAAGTGGGGGCAGCCCGGCCCCACCACTGGGCACGGGCAGGCTCCTTGATGCAGGGCCCTGCCGACCTGGACTGCCTGCCCTTGTTGCCCAGAGCTGTATCACTGCCAGTCTCAGAAAAGAAAAGCTGGCTGAATTAGCCCAGTGGTCCGATGGATCCCGTACCAACACTATTGTTGTTCAGTTGCTGTAAGTCATCTCTGACTCTTTGCAACCCTATGGACTACAGCACACCAGACTTCCCTGTCCTTCACTGTCTCCCAGAGTTTGCTTAAACTCATGTCCATATCATGCCCATATCATGTCCATATCAACTTAATCACGTCCAGAAATCAAAGAGAGAAATAGCTAACAATCCTCCAGTGGAATTAGCTGCTTCTGGTCAACCCTTCCCTTCACACACAGAACCCCCCAACCACACACACACAGATTCTAATAAGATATGCCAGGAGTACTCTAATTCCTTTCCACAAGCCCTGGATCTGATCACTATCTCCAGAGACTTTGTTTTTTCTTTTCCATTATGGTTTATTACAAGACACTGACTATTGTTTCCTGTGCTATACAGTAGGATCTTGTTGTTTACTTACTTCACAGGAGTAGTTTGTATCTGCTAATCCCAACCTCCTAATTTGCCGCGCCCCCCCCCCCATCCTCTTTCCCCTTTGGTAGCCATAAAACAGTTTTCTATGGGAGACTTTTTTAAAAGTTACTCTTACCGTGGAGTCATTAACATCTTTCTCATCCAAATTCTTCCTTTCTCTTCACTTTCTAGATCATTCTTGATTTTTGCTGTTTCTCCTCTCCTGGTCAGGCTTCATCTTTTATCATTTTCCCCTCCAGACTTTTAGTGGGGAACAGCTCTAAGGAGAAGATTACAACTCCCAGTGGTTGACCAGAGGAAAGAGCCAGCTTCTCAAACACAGGTGAGAGCACTGTATTTCTCTTCCCTAAACCCACGGGGAAAGGAGCCATCTGTACAAACTTCCCTGTTCTCCCACGATTCCCAGGGGCTCTGGGTTCACTTCTCTGCCTGGACTGGGAGTCAGCACGTCAAGGGCAGACCTCTAGGGGCTCACGGATGCTTGCTGAGCTGACCGGAGACATCACCCAGGGAGAGGTGGGCTGGAGAGCGGAATTCACCTTTCTCCTCTGTCCACACTCTCTCTGCACCTTCATACACATGGTCCCTTCTGACACCACCCAATCAGAGGCAGTTCAAAGGCCACCCAAGGCCCCTTGTCCAGACCTCAGAGGACTGTCATTACATCACGTCCCCACCCCAGCGTTCTTCCTGGACACCGTTCCTCACTTGCTCCACAAGGATGGATTCCAGCTTTTTAATCAAGAAAATGCCATTCTCCTTTGCCAGACTCCTACCCGCCTCCCCCAGCTCCACCCCCCCACCCCCCCACCCAATCGCACTTTCTTGTCGTTCCCCATCTCGCAGCTCTGTCAGTTGTTTTAAAACAAAAACATGTCTCCTGTCATAAATAAGATTGTCATTATGCATGTCGACTGCAGTGGGGGAAAAATTCACCCAGGGCCTGATGTGGAACAGGCGTAAACATCATAAGGAAAAGGACACAGTCTCCTCAGCGTTTTCAGCTACCGTTCTGGTTTGGATTGTTTGGGGTTTTTTTTTTTTTTCTTTTTTTTGGTTGTTGCTGTGGTTTTTATCATTTGTGCATTGATTTATTATTTATTTCAGGAAATGAATGAGAAAAACAAAGACAGCCTGGCAGAAAGTGGTTGTGTACGATGTATCAAGATGGACCTTGGGAAACGTGGAAGGGGTACCCTCAGGATGCCTGAGAAAAGTCTTCAAGATGGTACAATTCTTTTTTTATATACAAGTATTTATTTTGGCTGTGCCGCACATGGGATCTTTAGTCCCGGCATGTGGGATCCAGTTCCCTGACCGGGGACTGAGCCCAGGTCCCCTGCGTTGGGAGCATGGAGTCTTAGCCACTGGACCACCAGGGACACCCCCTAGAATTCTACTTTAGACAGTCTGGAATGAAAGTTTATCCTGATTCCATGGCCCATCAATACTCCATGCAGTCCTGACTCTTCCCAGTGTTACAGGGTCAAGGTCACTCACAAAAAGTGAGCTTGGACTCAGCGGACCAAGGAGGCCCAGCCCTGGGCCTGAACTAGAGGAGACAGAGGCTTTCCTGTGCATCTTTGCCACGAGAAACTAAGGTGTCCAAACACCTGCAGAATGGCATCGTCTGCTGCTCTTTTTTTAGGTCTTTTTTTTTTTCCCTTGGCAAATGGTCAATAAAGCAGAAAACTCTTATCATCTCAATCCTTGTTGAGAAGTTACATACCCATGCCCTTGGTGCCTCTGAATTCTGTAGGCAATGCCTATCCAAAAATACAATATTCAAATAAGAACAAAGTGAAGACTGCTCAGCCACTTTGGCAAGCACTCTGCTAATAGTAATTACTGATGTCATGATTTGATGTCTTCAGACACATCGCAAGCCTCGTGCTGGAAATTCGCAGTGAGAACCAGATACAAACCTCCATGGATACAACAGCAGTTTACGTATCATCTTTGGCACGAACTTCTGCCTTCTTGTGAGCGTGAACGAAAAAAGGTGCAGACAATCCAGCGTTTCTGTTAGGGTTCACTGATTGGAAAGTTGGCAATGTTAAAATGTGTATTTATCAAAATCATGGATTCCTTGAGGCTGGACGTAATTTTTCCTCTCCTCTTTCTTCTGCTAAACGAGGGAGAAGGTGGGACGAGAAGGCAGAGCAAAGCAAGAGAAGCACGCACATTTTCCTAAATCCAGAGATGGAAATGGAGCCCTTCTTACTGAGCCTTCTCCAGATGAATGCGACCAGAAGTTCCTGGAGGCATTGCCCTGGCTTTCTTCCCTGAGTCCCTCGGCTGAACTTCTAACTCACTCCAAGGGTGTGTTGGGTCCTACCTACTTTCTTGAAAGGGGCTTGTTTTGAACACATATAGCTTTCAGCCCTGCAATTCTATTCCTAGGAGCTTACCCTATAGTTTTATTAGCACACATGGAGAATGATATATATTATATATACAGTAAGACTCCTAGAGGGTGTGGAGAAAAGGGAACCCTCCTACACTGTTGGTGGGAATGCAAACTAGTACAACCACTATGGAAAACAGTGTGAAGATTCCTTTAAAAATTGCAAACAGAACTGCCATATGACCCAGCAATCCCACTGCTGGGCATACACACCGAGGAAACCAGAATTGAAAGAGACACATGTACCCCAATGTTCATCGCAGCACTGTTTATAATAGCCAGGACATGGAAACAACCTAGATGTCCATCAGCAGATGAATGGATAAGAAAGCTGTGGTACATACACACAATGGAGTATTACTCAACCATTAAAAAGAATACATTTGAATCAGTTCTGTTGAGATGGATGAAACTGGAGCCGATTATACAGAGTGAAGTAAGCCAGAAAGAAAAACACCAATACAGTATACTAACACATATATATGGAATTTAGAAAGATGGCAATGATGACCCTGTATGCAAGACAGCAAAAAAGACACAGATGTGTATAGCGGACTTTTGGACTCAGAGAGAGAGGGAGAGGGTGGGATGATTTGGGAGAATGGCATTGAAACATGTATACTATCATGTAAGAATCGAATCACCAGTCTATGTCCAATGCAGGATACAGCATGCTTGGGGCTGGTGCACGGGGATGACCCAGAGGGATGTTGTGGGGAGGGAGGTGGGAGGGGGGTTCATGTTTGGGATCGCATGTACAGCCATGGTGGATTCATGTCAATGTATGGCAAAACCAATACAGTATTGTAAAGTAAAATAAAGTAAAAATAAAAATTTTAAAAAATAATAAATAAATACAAATTTTAAAAAAAACAAACAAACAAAAAAAAAGATTCCTACATACGAACAAGTTCTGTTCCAAGAGTGCTTTCGTAAGTCCAACTTGTTCATAAGTCCAACAAAGTTAGTCTAGGTACCCAGCTAACACAATCAGGTATTAGGTTTATAATACTGTAACAGTTTTAATACTGTACTGTAATAGGTTTATAATAGTTTTCACACAAGAGATACATATAAAACAAACACACAAGGAGATTTTTAACCTTATAGTACAGTACAGTAGGACAGTACACTGGCTGGCATCCAGGGGCTGGCATCGAGGGAAGAGGAGAGAAGAGTCACTGACTGGAGGAGAGAGAGGAGGTGGGAGATGGTAGAGCTGAAGGATCGCCACCAGCGATAGGAGACGGAGGGCAGGCTGCAATTTCACTCACGCCTGATGTTGACAGAACGGATGTTTGCATCTTTGAAAGTTCGAAACTTGACAGTTCATATGTAGGGTACATAAATACACACATAAACATATATATGGTTATTCACCATAGGAACAAACACTGGAAACCATCTAAATGTCCACCAGCAGGGGAATGGTCAAGTAAACTCATCACACATCCATGTAACAGTGCGGTGAAACTAAGAAAGCAAAATAAAATGCAGAAGCCCATGATGCAATCTCCAAACTATATTAATTTTTTAAAAAGCAAGTGCAGAACACTGTATGTAGTATGTTGCCATTTGTGTATAAAAGGGAGAAAGAATACATATGTATTTGTTAATATATGTACAGAATACCTCTGAAGGATGGACGATATACTCATAGCATTGATGCACGGGGGAGAAGAACTGGATTGCGAGAGGGAGGTCTTTTTCAATGTGCATTCTCATAGTTTGGGAATTTGGCGCCATGGGAATCCACTTAATCATAAATAAATAAGTGCATGTTTCCAAAAACAGTAATAGCTTAAATCATTTTTAAAGGGGGCTTATTATGGAAATCTCCACTCTGAATGGACTACTATATACTTGGATACTTGCAGCCAGCGGCTTGGTTGGGACCCCGCCTCTTGGATTTCCATCTCCCAGCAGAGGCTGGCAGAGGGCCACAGAAATAAACACTCCTCGAAATTGTTCTGACATCTTGGAATTTGGTTTTATCAAATACAAGCAGCGGTAATTGAGCCACTGCCTGAGCGGCTCTTCCCTTTTCTCTAATCGTGTTTGTTGAAATGAATTTGAAGCTGCACATCCCTGCTAATTGGGAGGCCAGCCTAGCAAAGGGCCTGCTTTGGGCAAGTTGAGAGGCTTATCCACCAGAAGGGAGGGGTGGGCATCAGAGAACTATCATCACCTTCATGGCTGAAGCCCATGGGTGTCAGAAGCAGGTGTGACATCTGTCCTGTGCAACTGAAATAGTCGGTTTGCTACCAGGATCTCTGGGGGCCCAATGGTTCCGGCTGGGAGGGTGTGCTCAGAGCACGGGGGCAGGACATCTGAGGAACCCTGGTCCCCACTTCCCTTTCTGGGGCCTCCGCCCTGCTCTTGGACTCCCCTAATACCCAAATGAGAGATGGTGCATGAACGCACCTGAAATGATGCATACTAGCACCCAGAAGCACTCAGTAAATGTGGTAGAATCTGAATTGAACATGAAGCAAATGCTTTTTAGAACAGTGGGCAACTGGAACCAACTCGTATGTCTAAAATACATTAGCCACAAGGATATATGGTACAGTGCAAGCAATACAACCAACATTTTATCACAACTTTGAATGGAGTATAATCTATAAAAAATTGTGAATCACTGTTGTACACCTGAAACTAATATAATCTTGTAAGTCAACTGTACCTCAACTTAAAAATTTAAAAAAAAAAAGACTACTGGGCAACTAAAGTACAAGGTAATGAGCACGATTTCAGTTACAGCCTCCTGACTTTTTCTTTTAATCTACAAAAGAAGCCCACAGGTGCCCAAAGGAGAAGATTGCCCTGCCTTTTAGGAGCCAGCAATGTGCATGTCTTGGAGGTGACCAGGACTGGCCGGCCTGCCCTGGTCCTTATCTCCCCTGGGATCACCTCAGGCCTGTACCTACCAAGTAGCCAATAAACAGTACTTGAATGAATTCGTTCAATCCAGTTCAATTAATGAAATGAAAGTTTACCTTGCTCCCTTCTCTGTGTCAGCTTCCTTTCTACCATATTCTCAGTCCTGGTGCGAGTTCTCAGTCGCTTCAGTCGTGTCTGACTCTTTGTGACCCCATGGACCATAGCCCGCCAGGCTCCTCTGTCCATGGGATTCTCCAGGCAAGAATACTGGAGTGGGTTGCCATGCCCTCCTCCAGGGGATCTTCCCAACCTGGGGGTCAAACCTGTGTCTCTTAGTCTCCAGCATTAGGAGGCGGGTTCTTTACCACTAGCTGGAGATAAAAATCAAAACCTGGTTGTGAAAAGCAGTATTCTGGAAAACGGTTGAAGTCATTTGTTATTTTTTAGACCGCATTTTAAAAATCTTTGCCAACAAAGGTCCATCTAGTCAAGGCGATGGTTTTTCCAGTAGTCATGTATGGATGTGAGAGTTGGACTATAAACAAAGCTGAACGCCGAAGAATTGATGCCTTTGAACTGTGGTGTTGGATAAGACTCTTAAGAGTCCCTTGGACTGCAAGGAGATCCAACCAGTCCATCCTGAAGGAAATCAGTCCTGAATATTCATTGGAAGGACTGATGCTAAGCTGAAGCTCCAATACTTTGGCCACCTGATGCAAAGAACTGACTCATTGGAAAAGCCCCTGATGCTGGGAAAGACTGAAGGCAGGAGGAGAAGGGGATGACAGAGGATGAGATGGTTGGACGGCATCACTGTCTCAATGGACATGAGCTTGAGTAAACTCCGGGAGTTGGTGATGGACAGGGAAGCCTGGCGTGCTGCAGTCCATGGGGTCACAAAGAGTAGGACACAACTGAATGACTGAACTGATACTGATAATGAGGCTGTGCCATACAGCAGGTGGGATCTTAGTCCCCCATGCAGGGTTCAAACCCACACCCCTGCATGGTGAGCATTGAGTCTTAACCACTGGTCCCTCAGGGAAGTCCCTGAAGTCTTTAGCTTTCTGGCTGCTCTCTCAGGCCTGCATTCAGATTAGCTCAGAAGCAGATACTTGCATTTGAATCCTGGTTCTACCACTTTCGAGCTGTGTAATTTGGGCAAGTTACTTAACCTCTCTGAGCCTCAGGGCCTCACCTATAAAAACAAGCATACTCCATACCTCATCAGTTTGTAGTGAGAGGTGAATGAGTTCTTACAAGTAAGGAGCTCAGACAGGCCAGCATACCGTAAGGCTCCATAAATGTTATTATTACCCAGGGTCAAACACTCTCTGCTAATCACAGCCAAGGTGTTGGCAGATTACTAAAGGATGATTCCTCCCAGCAGTATCTGCAACTTAAAAGGGGAATCTGGAAGAAACCTGAAGGCCCAAAGGAACAAAGTCGTCAAGGGTGACTGCCCAGGGCTAAGGTTGATGTCTGGGGCGGGGCTGGTGCAGGGAGGAGAACTTCAAAAGCACACCTCCTGGCACCCCCCCTCCTTGCCACCGCCCCCTACCACCAGCCGCCCTGCCTATCTCCCCGAGGGCTGATAGGAGATAAACGAAACCACTTCTTCAAAGCACCCAGCTCAAGGACCATGATCAAACACGGGGCTGGAAGATAAGCTTCAGTCTACATTTCCTTTGTCCGTTCCTTCCCATAACTTCTCCAAAGGAAACTCCAGGTGGGGGAGGGAAAGGAGGCAATTCCTCCTTCTTTCATCAAAGGGAGTCACCTCCCCATCCCCATGGTGGTGGGGCTGTAAGAGGAGACCCAGGAGGCCCTCTTCTGCCAGGACTACCACGTGGCTTCAGGCTCCCCCAGAAGCTCTGGGGGCCCCGACTTTATCTGTCAAAGCCGTGGGGGGGGCGGGGGGGGGCAGACACCTGCCCAAAATAACTCAGAAAATTGCTGCAAGATGATGAATGCAAACAGGCATTTGGGGAAAGATCCTTTAATGGGCTCATACAGTTGACATTTCGAAAAATACTAAGTCATCCACCTTTTTGTTTACATGGAGAGGGGAGACAGAGCTAAATAACCCTCCTACGTAAAGTTCTTATTCATTCATCAGCAAACTAGCACTGGACATGGATGGCATTCAGACTGCATGGATTCAAGCCCCCATCTCCTACCAGCTCTAATTGGCGGCAGGGGTACTTAACCTCTCTGTGCCTCCACATCCTCCTGGTGAAATGGGGTAACCATACGACCTACCTCCTAGGGCTCCAGTGGGGACTAAAGAGAAATCGTGCAAAGCGCTTACACATGCTTGGCTCTCGTGTTAGCTGCAGTGACCACGATGGTTAGACATCCCTCTAGGCAACAGTATACAAAGAGGATGAGAGCTATAGGGAAGCATCCGCGGTCCAGCAGGAGGATGGACAAGTCAATAAATACTGGCAGGTGCCAGGTGATGAGTGTAATAACAGAACAGAATTGGAGCTGTGAGAACGGAGAAGGGCCACCAGAGTGGGCTCCCCAGCAAGGCCGGTCCTTCTAGCTTTGCCCGCTTGCTCTTACAGTGCCCCGGGCTCCTCTGGCCTCCCGGTGCCCGGGGCTGTGTCTGAAGCTAGGCAGACACAGGTAGTGCTGAATCAGGGCTCCTGGCCAAGGCAGTAATTGCCAGCCGCTGAAAGATATTAAGCGCCAGGGAGGAAAACCAAGTCCTCTATGAGGCAGACTTTTCAGAGTTCTTACAGCTTGTAAAAAAAACCAAAAATGTAAATAGTTACCCAGTGCGATATTATTTCCTGTTGTTGCCATTAGGGCTTGAGTGTCATGTAGAGAGAACCCATCATTCAGGCAATTCGGCCCCACAACGATGGAAAACTCCACATTAACGATACACAACGCACCTCCCACAGCTCCTCCCAGCCTGACTCAGGCAGGGTTTTTTTCCTGGGTAGCGAGTTTTATGTAAATTGAAATCTTGAAAAAAAAAATCTATAAATATTCAGAATTTCCTAAAGGATTTTCGTGATGGCTTCTTAGAGGGTTTTTTTTTTTTTTCAAAGACCAGGGAAGGGGTACCCTCACTTGGGTAGGGGGCTGGGCCCTAGCCTCAGATCCTCCAGGCCTGGGGCGACTGTTCTGAGCAATCACCCCACAGATGCTGAGGACGCTACTGGTCACAACTATCACTGACTTGGGACTTCCTTTGTGCCAAGCACTAGATGTGTGATATGCATTGTCTGGTTTGGCCTGCTAACCCTGAGGCGGTCACTGCTAGGCTTTTTTTTTTTTTTTTTGCTTAGTTTTAAATATTTCTATTTTTTTATTTGGCTGCATCTAGTCTTAGTTGTGGCATGTGGGATCTTTAGCGGCGTAATGGGTGATCTTTTTTTATTAAGTTGTGGCATGCGGGTTCTAGTTCCCTGACCCAGGATTGAACCTGGGTCCCCTACCCTTAGAAGCATGGAGTCTCAGCCACTGGTCCACCAGGAAAGTCCCACACTCTTAGGCTTTACAACTGAGGAACTCAACGCTCAGCGGGGTTTCCTTGCCCGGGACCACTGCAGGATTGTGATGCAGAGGCCTAGTTCCCAGAGACCTACCTCCATGAGAGGACTTTGTCACCCACTGGTCACGGACCTTTGGGTGAGTGACTCACCTCTCCATGCTATACATGGGAATGACAAAGATACCCGAAGCTTATCGAGAGCCTGAAGCACAGAATGTGACTCTTCACCACGTTGGCAGGGGTATGCTCAAGCAGCCCCACCCTGCCCTACTGTCATGGTGCCCTCCCTCGAAGGGCAATCTGGGAAGGGCCTCTTAGCCACGCAAGAGCCACTTTTCTGCAAGGGAAGCACTTGGGCCCTGAGCAAGACAGTGTCTCACATGGCCTTTTCAGCCACACCCTATCAATAAACACAGCCCAACTGAAAACTTCTTTTAACCTTTTTCTCTCCCAAGTGACAAGTCATTCCTTTGAAAATGGCCCTTGCAATAGGCTACTAGGACCCCATTTAGGACTCTGTAGAGGTTAGCATTTCAGCTAAATGAATATCAATTACCGATTGTAATAATCCTCTAGCATCCAGCGGTAAAGAATCCACCTGCAATGCAGGAGATGCCAGTTCAATCCCTGGGTTGGGAAGATCCCCTGGAGAAGGGCATGGCAACCCACTCAAGAATTCTTGCCTGGAGAATTCCATGGACAAAGGAGCCTGGTGGGCTACAGTCCATGGAGTCACAAAGAGTCAGACACGACTTAGTAACTAAACAACAATCTTTTAATTAGGCCTCTGGCCTGGCTGAGTATGATTTTTCATTTTCCCAACTAAGGTGATTGGATGGATCCAGCCAAAGGGGCCCCACTTTGCTCATCAGCATCCCAAAGGGAAGCATGGCCCTAATCCCTTGCTAGCATTTTCCAGGAGAGGGGAAATAGGGCTGGTCTCCACTGAAGTGCCATCTGGCACCCCCAGTTCCTAGTGATGACTGTGAACTAAGGGAGCAGGGTTTTTTGAAGACAATATGTGATTCCCTGGGCAAACTACCCCCCCTTCACCCCAAGCCTGGTCACCTCCTCCTCACCTCCTCCTCTCCCCGCCCCCACTTTCATTCATTCCTTACCTTCTCCTTCGCCTTTCCTCCCCAAGTAGACAGTAAATATTTTATCACCTTGCATTCTTCTCCCCTCTTTCTGTTGCCTCCTGCCCCCCTATTCCTTCCAAATTCCTACATGCCTTTGTCTCTCTCTCCCCTCCTCTTTGCTCCTAACTGATTCCCCATTAATCATTCAGAACACACATCTGCATGGGTCAGAGCAGGAGTCCTTGGCTGGCGTTCACAGCTGGGCTGGTTGTGATCATCAAGAAGGGGTCTTTCATCTTTTCCTATCTCCTAGGGTTCCCCTCTTGCCAGATCTTCCTCCTCCTCCAAAGTGGCCTTCCAAGGCCCACCGTCTTCATTCTGGAAGGTTCTGCACTCTCTCTCTGCAGAGAAGTCTCCCAAAGGCCAAATCACTTGGTAGATTGAAGCAGCCTTGCAGTGGTCATTTAAACTTGACACTGGCAGTGGCAAGGATGTCAGAGTGCTCAGAGGCTGGCAGGAGAAGGAGGAGTGGGTAGGGGATAGGGACCACCACAATAAAATAAATGGGGTCTCCCCCCTCCTTCTTGTACCCCCCTTGCTGCGGTATGGAATACATCACCCAATCAGGACATCCCTTGGCATTCATTGTAACCTAGTTTTATCAGGATTAAAATCGGGGTAGGGAACGCCTGTGTGATTTCTTAGAGGTCTAGACATCCTGTCCAAAAACCAGACCGATCCAAGGAGTACACTCAGTTTAGTGTTTGATTGACGTGTCCTGGGAGTGGTGCCTGGTGCCTTCTCTACTGAGCATCGTAAAGACTGCCATTTGTTATTTCTGTGATACTCGTTTCTGTTGGAAGAACGCCTTTGAAATCGTCTCTGCCCTTCTGGGGATCTCAAGGCGTTGATCAATGAGCAGCAGAGTCAGGGACCGGCAGTCCGGGAACAATATGCCCCGAGTGACAGGCCCGACAATCCGAGTGACAGATGCGGGCTGGGAGAGGGCAGTGACACCAGCGCGCCTCCACTGGCCGCCGAGAGAACCGGGAAAGGGTTCTCCCCAAAGGCCTGCGTACAAAGGGCCAACTTCACCCTCTGATCAGCGGACGGGGAACTCTAACGCCAGGACAGGGACTATGTGAAATCTCTGTCGGGTGCGATCCGAAAGGCACGGGAGGAAGGAGACAGGGGGATACTGTCATTTTCATTTAAAAGTTTTTAACTCCGAAATTCCCTTGGGAAAACCTAGGGCATCTTCCCCCTCGAGAAGAAAAGGGGGGCGGGGCGTGGAGGGGCCGCATCTTTGGCGCTTACATAGACGTGCAGCGTTTACAGAGACCCGCCTCTTCTAGGATGCAAACCCCTCCACGTCCCTACCCACCCGCTACCCCTAAAACAGCAGTCAGGCGCGGTGCCATGAGAGAATTGTGTGCCCTTAAGCAGCACGCCGTAAAAAACCCGGAACACACCCAAGCATCGAACCTATAAATCGGTGCGCAGGCACCAGGCGCCAGGCGCGTCCCGGCGGCGTGCACCACAAGCGGGGACCGCGCCTTATCGAGACCATCTCACCCCGGAAGGGGAGTCCTCAAACTTGCAGGTTGCGGACAGGGCTGGCTCAAAGTTGCTGGAGCGGTTTTCGCCGCGTCGCAAGAACCGTGGCTGCCTCCGAGGTTCGGGCGCTTCCTAGTGAGCACACCCGGGAGGAAGCCAATTCGGGGGGGAAAGAGCTGAAAACCCGAGCCGAGCTGGGGTTCTGGAGGCGCGGCCCGCCCCCAGGCGGCCTCCGGGAGCGGCTGGGACTTGGCAGTCCCGGAGCCGGCCGCCAGGGGCTCCTACCCCATCCCCCAGCCCACCCAATTCACCCCACCCCAGAGACACACGGACTGCGGGTGACCTGTTCTCCTTCCCTGGCCAGCACCACCCCACCCCACCCCAGCCATGCGAAGGGAGAGAGCGCAGAGCGACAGGAAAGCCCGCGGAGGGCAGGGCGCAGAGCCCAGGGTCCCCGGGGAAGCCCTGATCTCGCCGGGACCCCGGGGCCCGGGCCGGCCCGGTTGGGGGCAGGGGAGGAGGCCGGCGGTGGGGCCAGGCCGCGGAGCGGCGGCTCGCGGGCGCGGCCCCTTTAAGGCTCTCCCCGCCCACCGGCTGCGCCGGGCGCTCTCCCCGCCCCGGGGTCCCGGCGAGATCGGCGATTGGGCGGGCGCGGCGATCCCTTTGAAGTGTGGCTGCCGATCGCGGCTATTTGACGTGCGGCTCGCGGAAGGCGAAGGTTTTTGTGTTGCTCGCCGGGGCCAGCGGCGGCGGCGGCGGCGGCGGCGGCGGCAGCGGAGGAGGAGGAGGAGGGGTGGAGACGCGGCGACCGCTGCACCGCACTCGGAGCTGCGGAGCGAGCCCACCCGCCCCGGGAGCTCGCCTCCCCGGTGCGCCCCCGCCCTCCCCGCCCCCCCAGCGGCGCTGCCTCCTCCAAATGAGCGATTCGCCCGCTGGATCTAACCCAAGGACACCCGAGAGCAGCGGCAGCGGCAGCGGCGGCGGCGGGAAGAGGCCGGCGGCGGTGTCCCTCTTGCCCCCGGCGGACCCCCTGCGCCAGGCGAACCGGCTCCCCATCCGGGTCCTGAAGATGCTGAGCGCTCACACCGGCCACCTCCTGCACCCGGAGTACCTGCAGCCGCTGTCCTCCACGCCCGTGAGCCCCATCGAGGTCAGTCCCCTGGTCGCTGCCCGCCGAGCGCCCGCCCCATTCCGCCCACCACTGCCCGGCTCCCTGCGCCCCGCGGCTCGGTGCGACGCTCGGGTCCGGCCCCAGTGGCCGACGGCGTGAGAGGAGGGACGGAGATACAGAGGGATCGGAGCCCACTGGGTTCTCCCCTCCGGGCTTCTCCCCGGGGGAGAAGGTTCCCCTTCCACGCTCGCCCTTCGGAGCTTCGCGTTTCTTCTCTCGGATTGGATTTGCTCTTGGAGTGTCCACTGGGCCCTTTACTTTTCCTCGGCACCCAGTCCCCAGGCCATAGAGTCTGTCTCCTGGGCTTTTTTCGGCCCCCCACCACCACCCCACCCCACCCCCACCTCTCCACCCAGGTTTGTTCTCTTTGAAGCCCTATCGCCCCCCCCCCTCCCCGTCCCATTCCGCTTCTGCCCCATCCGGTTGGAGCGCACGACGCCCGGGCACTCCCGACCCCGGCTCCTTCTTCCTCCCGCTCCCCTGGGGGCCCTCCCCGGGAGGGAAGGGGGCTCCGAAGAGAGCGCCTGCGGCCGCCCAGGCTCAAGATCCAGCTTCTCCCCTGCTCCCACCTCGCGGCGACACCACCAGAAACCCGTCCCAAACGAAGTTCCCCAAACTGAAGGCATAAGTTTTTAACCCAGGCCTAGAGAGGAGGAGGAGATGAGAGAGCAGGGGGCGAGTTACGGCCCCTCCCCCAGCCCCGACTCCAGAGAAGTCACCTTCCCCCGGGATGGCCTTCGGTGGACGCCTTCCACGGCCCGTTCCCCAGGGCCTGCGGCGCCCTCCGGGACCCGGGGCAGCGAGGGATCCCACCACTACCAACGCGCAGTGTAAGCGCAGTTGCGCTCAGCCCCCGCGCTCGCAGCCGGTCTCCCCGAGGCCCTCCTTTCCCATCTCACCCACCCTGCCCCCCAGGTAAACCCACCCCCGGCCGCTCCGTGGGTCCCTGGTCTCATCCTCTTCTCCCTCCCCTTGCCGCTGTCTCCCACAGCTGGACGCCAAGAAGAGTCCTTTGGCGTTGCTGGCCCAGACTTGCTCGCAGATCGGCAAGCCGGACCCGCCGCCTTCGTCCAAGCTCAACTCGGTAGCGGCGGCCAACGGGCTGGGAGCGGAGAAGGACCCCGGGCGCTCGGCCTCGGGCGCCGCCTCGGCCTCTGCGGCACTCAAGCAGCTGGGGGACTCTCCGGCCGAAGACAAGTCCAGCTTCAAGCCCTACTCCAAGGGTTCCGGGGGCGGCGACTCCCGCAAGGACAGCGGCTCCTCCTCTGTGTCCTCCAGCTCCTCCAGCTCCTCCTCCTTGTCCCCGGGAGACAAGGCGGGCTTCAGGGTGCCCAGCGCCGCCTGCACGCCCTTCCCCCCGCATGGAGCGCCGGTCTCCGCTCCGTCGTCCTCGTCCTCCCCTGGCGGTTCCCGGGGCGGCTCCCCGCACCACTCTGACTGCAAGACCGGGGCCAGCGGGGAGCTGGACAAGAAAGACCAGGAGTCCAAGCCCAGCCCGGAGCCGGCGGCCGTGAGCCGCGGCAGCAGTGGGGACCCCGGCCCGCACGGCGGTGGCGGCGGCGGCGAGCCCGGGGCCTCCGGGCGCAAGTCGGAGCCGCCCTCGGCGCTGGTGGGGGCCGGCCACGTGGCACCGGTGTCGCCCTACAAGCCGGGCCACTCGGTGTTCCCCCTGCCTCCCTCCAGCATCGGCTACCACGGCTCCATCGTGGGTGCCTACGCCGGCTACCCGTCTCAGTTCGTGCCTGGCCTGGATCCCAGCAAGTCTGGCCTCGTGGGAGGCCAGCTGTCGGGGGGCCTGGGCTTGCCGCCGGGCAAGCCCCCCAGCTCCAGCCCGCTCACCGGGGCCTCCCCGCCGTCCTTCCTGCAGGGATTATGCCGAGACCCCTACTGCCTGGGAGGTTACCACAGCGCCTCGCACCTCGGCGGCTCGGGCTGCTCCACGTGCAGCGCGCACGACCCGGCCGGGCCCGGCCTGAAGGCGGGGGGCTACCCGCTAGTGTACCCGGGGCACCCGTTGCAGCCGGCCGCGCTCTCGTCCAGCGCCGCCCAGGCGGCTCTCCCCGGCCACCCGCTCTACACCTACGGCTTCATGCTGCAGAACGAACCGCTGCCGCACAGCTGCAACTGGGTGGCGGCCAGTGGGCCGTGCGACAAGCGCTTCGCCACCTCGGAGGAGCTGCTCAGCCACCTGCGGACTCACACGGCCCTGCCCGGCGCCGAGAAACTTCTGGCCGCCTACCCGGGGGCCTCGGGCCTGGGCAGCGCCGCCGCAGCCGCTGCGGCCGCTGCCTCCTGCCACCTGCACCTGCCCCCGCCCGCCGCCCCCGGCAGCCCGGGGTCGCTGTCCTTGAGGAGTCCACACACTTTGGGGCTAAGCCGGTACCACCCGTACGGCAAGAGCCACTTGTCCACAGCCGGGGGCCTGGCCGTGCCGTCGCTGCCCACAGCTGGACCCTACTACTCACCGTACGCGCTGTACGGACAGAGACTGGCCTCCGCCTCGGCACTCGGGTACCAGTAACCACAGCCCTGCCTCCTCCCCGCGCCCTCCTGCCCCACCCGCCGCCGCTGCAGCCCCCCGCCGCCTGCCCCCGCCGCCGGAACCCCCCCTCCCACCGCCCAGATCCCTCCCCTCCCCACCGGACTGTGTATTTATTTACTATAATGTTAGCTTACAAGCTGGGAATATAAGTGCATTAACGACCCACAAGAGTCAATGGTATGCAAAGAGTCTGTTCGCCCCTCCCCTCCCCGAATAATAATATTAATCACACCAGTAACTACATGCCCCCGCCCCCCCGCCTTTCTTTTCTGTTTTATTTTTTCTTAGATGTAAGTTTGCCTTTTTTTTTTTTTTTTGGATTGGTTTGGTTTTATCTGGAGGAGGGGGCAGCGTGGGAGCTTCTTTTTGTTTTCGCTCCAGGGGGACTTGCTTGCATGCTTCCTAACTTTCAAACTACGTTTCCTCCTCCCCGCCCCGCCCTTCTGCCCTTCATTCCTTCTTGTTTCTGTCCATTCGAGGTTCTGGTTTGTTGGATTTTTTTTTCTTTGTACAAGTAACAGAGAGGAGGTATTTTTTTGTAACGCATTCGGAGGTGTTGGGAGCGACCTTGGGGGCTGAAGGTCTTGAGCTCTGTGGACCGGGGACTCTGCCCTGTGACCACTCCCCTGCCACTCTCTCCCCTCTGGGCTCCTTGGTCTGCTCCCTGGTCCCCCAGATTAGAGCCTTGCTCCCCTATCTTGCTCTGAGCACGAGTCAGTGGCTGGAGAGTCTTCCAATAGCCTTTCCCCTTTCCAGACTCTGTAAAGGCCCCAAACTCCCGGTGGTGGTCGCACCACCTGCTGGTTAGGGGGCTGGCAGGGCTCATCTCATTCAAGTAAAAGTCCTAGAAGGCCCTGCTGGCATGAAACTTTGCTGTTTATAGTTTGCGAAGTGCTTTTATAGTCATTGTTTTTCTCTGATAATTGGGGCAGGGGTCCCTGTCCTGGCGATGGGGGCTGGGTCGGTGATTCTTGCTAGATCCTTCCAAAGCAGACCAGTGGCAGTATCAGCTGGCAGTACAACCCTTTTAGCACCTTTGGGGGGTGTGGGAGGGGAGTCAGGGAGCACACGGATCACAGCAGAGCCCGTCACCCCTTCCCAGGCCTGACCCAAGAGTCCCCAGAGTTGGCCGTGGGCTCCCTCAGTTACTGGGATCGAAGACTCAGTCCAGGGTCTTCTCCCGACCCCCTCCCTCCCACCCACCCTCTGGGCCTGATGCAGGGGGCTGCGGGGCCCATTTGAGATGAATAGAGCTCTCCCTTGGTAAGACTTATTTTGTTAATAAATGGAGTACTTGGCTATATTCACACCGTGGTGTGTTTCTGTCTTGCCTCACCCAACGGCCCACTTCCAGACACCTAAGCAGATGCCCTTCTTTTATTCTCATTGAAAACACCTTATGGTTTCCTTCTCAGATTTCCGTTCAAGAACGAGTTTAATGCGTTTTCTCAAGAAAGAGGGGTAGGAAGGGGAATGCGGGAGGGGGGAGAAAACCAAACTGCCAGCGCGTTACAAATAATAAAATGCCCCCCGCTTCCCCCCCACCCCAACTCGGTTATTTAGCTCCCAAGCTCACTTCAAAGGCCTTGACATCACCTGGGAACGGGGCGGGGAGAGTGTGTGCATGAGGACTTTTCCTCTAGATGAGGGTCTAGATTCGAGACCCAAGGGGCGGAGAAGGGACCCAAGATCCGGGGCTCAGAGACTGGGCTGCACCGTTCCCGGGACCCGCGAGCCGGCGAAGACGACGTGCCTCTGGCGCCACCTGGTGGCAGAAAGGCGAGCGACTGGCGCCCGCCGCAAACTCGCCTTCCGCGCTTCGCACTCAAAAAATGAGGATATCCTCTCCCTGGCAGTGCCTTACATGCACCTTAAAGTCCAAGGGTATACGCACCTGCCGCGAAGGGCGCTTCTCACGGCTTGGGGACTCCCTAAGTCTAGCGCTGGATAGTGGGCCCCCAGTTTGGGTTTTGCGGAGAAGGCGCGGGCAATGACTTGGCATGTAGGAGCCACCCTCGGTTTCCCCGTTTTCTTGAGCCGGCACGATAGATACTGGCTTCTGTATCCTTGAGCAGGCGACAGCGGGGATGCTGTTTTTCAGGATGATGAGGAAAGGGCCGGAGCACCCCTTTACTGTGCTGGGAATCTCCGGGGTCCGAAGGGGGGACCATGGGGGCCCCGGGGCCTGCGCGTCTTCCTTGGTGCTTTCTCGTTCCCACCCCACCCTCCCCGGGGCAGGGGGCGCCCCTCTCAAGTTCCCGATGCAGGACGCCCGGCACCCATCTCCCGGGTTGCAGCGGGCCATGGCGCTCGGATGCTCGGCCTCCTGCGCCTAAGGCGTGGAGCCACCTGTTGGGCGCGCTGAAAAATGGCCCCCTCGTCCCCTCCGAGCCGCGCTGCTCTGCGTCAGGCGCCTCGCAGCTTTGGGAGCTGCTCTTGTTGCCATTCGGGTTGTTTTGCTTGACGTTCTCGGTGAGGAATGCGACTTTAGGGCAATTCCTGCTCCACAAACTGTGTGCTTCAGAAACGTCCGGAGACCCAGAGGTCAAGGGGGTCTCTCTCTGCTGGCGCTGATTCATCCCACAAATGGCCCCAAACTCCTTTAGAGAATCACAGGGTGGGTCTTGGCCTCATCCGGCGTCATTCAGTCGGGATTTGACAGAACTTCAGCGTAAGATGTTTCATGGGGTTTGGGACTTGAGGGGTTGCCCCTACAGCTTTGTTTTCAGGCAAAATTCCTTCCCTAGTCAAGAGAACCTCAGTCATCTGCAGAAAATAGTACTCCTGGAGTAAGATCCTATATGTGGCCCCAGGGAAGGAACCTGGTCTGCTGGCATCCTTGCCCACAGTGATAAACAGGGTACGGGAGAGGCTGGAGGCCCTGAAGAAGTCGCCCCTGAGGGCAGCTCAGAGTCTTCCTGAGGGACCATCCTTACCAGACTTCTCAGAGTTCAAATTGGCCGGAAGCTTGAAAAGAACTGAACTGTAGCGACTTGCTTTATTTTTTTTATCTCTGTTGTTTTGTTTGCTCTTGGTTAATCTTCCCTTCCTCTCACATCTCCCTTTTTCTTTCAGGTACCTTTGTTTGTATGTTTGTTTCTAATGCCTGCTAAAACTGCTGGAAATTGCTCCCTCTGCAGGGGGAGTTAAACTTTTCTCTTAAACTATGGTCAGGGGCTTCCCTGGTGTCTCAGGTGGTAAAGAATCTGCCTACAATGCAAGAGACCTGGGTTTGATCACTGGGTGGCGAAGATTCCCCTGGAGAAGGAAATGGCAACCCACTCCAGTGTTCTTGCCTGGAGAAATCCATGGACAGAGGAACGTGATGGGCTACAGTCTATGGGGTCGCAAAGAGTTGGACACAGTTGAGCAACTAACACTATGGTCTTCAGACCTTCCTAAGGACCACAGGCTCCCCTTGTTGGAACAGGAGAAAGGAAGAGACTTGGTATCTCCCCATATAGTGAAAGTTCTCTCCAGGTACTTGGCTTACAGGAAAGGTGTGAGAATGCACATTAGACCTCCTCAGAGGAGATTTCCCCCAGAAAATGTATCATCGGCTTTTGCAGACCAGGAAGGATGCCTTTGGCCTGATTGGAAAAGGCTGGTGCCAGCTCCCACTGTGACTCATAAGGGCAAACAGGCATTGTAGCCTGGAGTGGCCCAGGTTTCACCCTCCCACGTCAGCCCTCCCCACCATAAAAGGGTGAAGGTCCCAAGACATGTGGCTGTTTTCATTCACTGGGGCTGGGGGTGGTGGTGGGGGGGAGTGTGTTACTTGCAGGAGCTACAGAAACAAAGTTGCTGTTTTCAGAGCCATAATGCTGCCCACCAGCTGCTCATTTGCATAATTAATTCATCCAGCAACTGTGCTCCAGCATCACCTCCACCTTCCATCACTCCACCTCCTCCTCTCCCTAGCCCTCCTCCCACCCCTTCTCCTAATCTCTTCCAGGCGCCAGAACCGGGGGGCCTGTGTTCCCAAGGCACTGGGAAGGGTGACAGCCACACAGCTGGGCCTTTAGACACTGGACGTTCCTGGCTCGGGGTCATAATTTCACACCTCCTGCCTGGTTATTTTTGTGGCCTCATGGACAGCAGGGAGAGGAAGAGAAGGGGGGGAGACCTCACTCACCCTCAGATATTGCTCAACAGAATTGCAGGGGGTTGTTTTTAACTTCCCAGTCACCCCTCAAACCCATCCTCAGAGAATTTGCAGCCCACGGGGGAGGTGTGGGGTGCAGGGGCCTCCATCTTTTGCAGTCCTAGCTGCCCTGGCCTCTCCAGCATCTTGGGATGTGTCTCAGTACATGAACTAACCCCTTCCTGATGGATGTCTGGGTTTCCGTGGAATCTGTCTTCCAATAATGCTGCGACTCTGTCCTGTATTAATCATTCTCCAGGGGAAGCTGCACTCCAGTTTTCTGTTTGACTTGATTTCATTCATCCTGTCTTTTTGCGAAATAGATGGTTGAGTGCATCCGATAATGTATGGTTTAATTTGGAGCACTATGGGTTTGAATTACCATTTTCATAATGCGCTGTGCATTAATGTGTTACATCATTTATAAAGAGGAATGTCCCGGGTTTCAAACTTTCCTCCTGAAAGCCAAAGTCACCTCACGGAAACAAAGCCAGATCACATGGACCCAGCTCCTCGCCTGGCTGCCTCCTCCCCAAGCCAGGTGAAACCTGCCAACCCCTCCCCGCCAAAACCCCACCCCCACCCCCTGAGGCTTTTATGTCCACAGAATGCAGGTGGGTGTCAAAAGTTTGGGGAGGAACTTGCACATGGCTGCCCAGGAGCCATCAATGGCAGCACAAAAGCTTCCCCTCATTATCACATGGCAGCCCGGCCCCTTAGAGGAGACCTCCAGTGGTCGGCTCCCCCTCGACCCTAAACCCCACACCCCCTCCCTGATGGCCCGTAATAACACCAGCTGTCTGTTACTCAAACTCTGACTGAGGAGGAAAAAGCACTGATTATCCAAATACAGTCATTAAAGGGGAAATGTGTTTTTAGGACTGTCAGAGTGATTAATGAGAGCTAGCCGTCTTTGCAAATGCACTTGTTTAGTCTAACTGGCAGCTTCTATTTTCCTATTGATTTATTGCAGCCGTTGCCGGGCCTCGGTGTGTGCAGTCAGGGCACTTCACAACTGTGCCCTGTTTAAACAGGAAAAGCATGCACCGGTTTTGTCCGGGAGGGAGGGAGCAGCCGAAAGTCTCTCCCCTCAGCGCAGTCTCCAGGGCCCCAAACCAACAAAGAAGACATTAAAAACCTGCAGCCCAGAGAGAGAAGGAAACTGCCTCCCCTCGGTCGTCCTGGTTCCAAGGTCAGCGGAGGCGCACCCTGGCCCCTGGACAAAGCCCGCCCTATTGTCACACTCAGCATGCCCGCATCCTCTCCTCCGGTCCCCCCAAACCAGCTGTCAGCCCCTGAGTCCAAGGACAGGAAAGGCACCCAGCAGAGTGGGGAGGCCGGGGAGGGGGCCGATGGGCTCGGCCAAACTAAAAACAGAATCGAAGCCACCCTGCCATCCAGGGGTGGGAACAAGGTTGGGGGGTTGTGGGAAATTGATGGAGCTCCATGGTTCATTTGGGGGCTTCCCTGGTGGCTCAGTGGTAAAGAATCCGCCTGCCAGTGCAGGAGACTCAGGTTCAATCCCTGAGACGGGAAGATCCCCTGGAGAAGGAAATGGCAACCCATTCCAGTATTCCTACCTGGGAAACCCCAGGGACAGAGGAGCCTAGCAGGACAGTCCAGGGGGTCACAAAAGAGTCGGACACGACTTAGCAACCAAACCACAACATGGTTGATTTCAACTTTTAAAAAGTGGGTGGCGGACACAAGAGTGCTATTGGACTTCATTCCACTTGCACAGTTTGTTTTGACAAATGATGTACCTAATGACCAGCATGGAAATGGCAGCTTGAAAATACAGACCTGGTGTTGGAGAGTCAAACTTCCAGGAGGTGGATCATCAAGGCAGACAGAGGTTACAAGATTCCTGTTACGTGACCAGCGCAATGCCGGATGCCAGGAGACACAGAAGAAAACTCAGACCAGATTCCTGCCCAATTTAGTTGGGGGAGACAAGACACTCCCATGAGATGGAGAATGAGATAGTATTCTATACCACTGCATTTATGCTGATCTAGCAAGCGTTTACTTAATGCAGTGCAGACAGTGGGGAACTTGACCATTTACAATAAGGGGCTAATTGTGCAGATCAGCAGTTGGGCTGCAGCAGCTGGAGGGAGAGCTTGCTGGGGCTACCTGCCCACGGGAGCCCTGATCTGTTGGGAGGCTCCCCAGTTCCCCTCAGGCACGTCCTCTTCTGAAAGCTGGAAGATGGATGAGGCCTTCATTCCATGGTGATGAGCAGGCTGAGCCAGAGCTCCAAGCTGGCAAATCAAAGAACAGGCTCCCCAGAGTTCCCTGGGGGCCTAGTGGTTAGGATTTGGTGCTTTCACTGCAGAGGCCTGGGTTCAATCCCTGGTCTGGGAACCACCCCTTGGAATACAAGGAACAGGCTTCCCTTAACCCGCTTGCACCTTCCAGACCTGGAAATGGTTTATGCTTCTTCCTAGATGAAGTGCCTTTACAAGTTTTTCCCAGGGGCAGTGGCCTATCGCCAGCTTTATTAATACTTCCCAAGACAGGAAAAGCTGTCAGTGGGTTTGGATCACAGAGGTACTAGGAAACCTCATAAGAGAAAGGAAATGGAACCTGCCAGCTGAGTGGAAATGAAGTGACTGTACGACTCGAAACGGAGACCCAGGGTGTGAGTGTCCTTTGGTAGCTTGAGGGAGAAACTGAAAGACTCTCCCCTCAGCACAGTCTCCAGGGCCCCAAACCAACAAAGAAGACATTAAAAACCTGCAGCCCAGAGAAAGAAGGAAACTGCCTCCCCTCGGTAGTCCCAGTTCCAAGATCAGCAGAGGCGCACCCCTGGCCCCTGGTAAGTCCAGAAAGTGTAGTCATCATACATATAGTTAGAAACAGCACTGAAGCAGGGGCCAGAAAACCTGGATTTTTCTCTGGTTCTGAAGTTTATTGCTGTGCGACCTTGGAGAAGTCATTTAATCTCTCTGAGTCTCTTTTTTCCCATTTCTGAAGTGCAACTGTTGGTCCTTATCATCTTTAAGCATTTTTTTTTACCGTGAAGTATTTTATTTATTTTTAGTTGAAGTACAGTTGATTTACAATATTATATTAGTTTTGGGTATACAACATAGCGATTCAATGTTTTTATAGATTGTACTCCATTTAAAGTTATTGTAAAATAATAGCTATGTTTCCCTGACCTGTAAAATATACCCTCATACCTTATCTGTTTTAATACATAGCAGTTTGTACCTCTTACTCCATTACCCCTCTCTTGCCGTCCCTTCTCTCTACCCACTGGTAACCATTAATTTGTTCTCTGCCTGTCTGTTTTGTTATACATTCATTCACTTTTTTAGACTCCACATATAAGTGATAATAGAGAGCATTTTTCTTTCTCTGACTTCTTTCACTAAGCATAATACTCTCCAGGTCCATTCACATTGTTGCAAATGGCAGGATTTTGTTTCTTTTTCATAGCTGAGTAGTATTCCACTGTGTGTGTGTGCATGTGCCTGTGCATGTGTGCGTACATGCGTGCACCACATCTTTATCCACTCTTCATCTGTTGATGGACACTTAGGTTGTTCCCATATCTTGACTATAGTAAACAGAGCTGCTACAAACATTGGGATGCATGTATCTTTTTGAATTCGTGTTTTCATTTTCTTTGGATATATACCCAGGAGTGGAATTGCTCCATCATACGGTAGTTCCATTTTTAGGTTTTTGAGGAGCTGCCATACTCTTTTTTAAATAGTGGCTGCACCCATTTAATTCCCACTAAGGGTGCACAAGAGCTTCCTTTCCTCCACATTTAAGCTCTTTCTAATCGAAATAGTCTATGAGTTTTTAAATGTTTCAGGGGTGATGCACTATGCTGGTTGGAGTTGGCTCTGACAGTGGTCCTCAGTCTAATGCGATTCTGAAATTCCTATCAGGACAGTAAATATGGAAGATCCAGAAAAAGATACCTTGTGACTTCACCTCCGTGATGGAGGGCGGGTGGAGGGTCCACAAAGATACTGTAATGAGAACTTTCCATCCAGGGAAAGAAGGAAGCATTAAAATACTTTGTTCATTTGACAAAATGCTGAGGATACAGTGATGCCGGTATTTCAGAGGCTGCTTGGATGCCTAAGTGGGTCAAACATTATTATTTTAAATAGCGTTGAGAATCCTGTGAGGTTAAACCAAGGTCTACATAAAGACTCTTATTTTTCTCAGCCTACAGCCAATTGCTTTTGGAAAATGGAACTGGCGAGGGAAGAAATGAAAGGCAGAGGAAAATCAAACCACAGTGGGGGACCGTTCCTCTGAGTGGGCAGTGGGGATCTCCATCGATCTTTGAAACATAAAATAAAATGATCCCCCTGGAGTTTGAATGAGAGGCCAGATTTTAGAATGGAAACAGTCATTTGGAAGATGTTGCTGCACATTCCCCGTGTGGTTTGTTCTCCTGGGTAGGTGGATGTGTGAGTGTGTGAGTGTGTGTCTGTGTGTGTGGTGTGTTAGTTATATGCAGGCTCGTACCCAGTCCATAAAGGGAATAGTATGACTACACAGTCACACTTACCCTTCTCACTTTTGACAACTTCAAATACAGGCAGCACCAAACACACACACAATAAGCCAGGCACACCCAGGAGCAGGGTTCCCCAACCCCCGGGATCCAATGCCTGATGATCTGAGGCAGAGCTGACGTGATAATGATAGAAACAGTGCACAGTAAGTCTAACGCACTTGAATCATCCCGAAACCATCCCCCCAACCTGGTCCATGGAAAAATCGTCTTCCATGAAAACGGTCCCTACTGCCCAAAAGGTTGGGGACTGCTGCCTTGTGGCATCTCTGTAAGCGTCATTTCGTGTATGCCATGGCACAGTTAAATTTTTAATATTTACAACAAACCTGCCGTTCACTCTCATGAGAAAAACGGATTTGGAGAGGTTAAGGAAATCGCTCACGATTTCACAGTGAAAGAGCTGTGGAGTCAGGACACAAACGCAGTCCTGACTATAAAGCTCTTGGCACTGAGCCAGTAGCTTCAGACTTTGTACCCAGGTGGGTTTCAACGCTGCAGATGGATAGAATAAGGGGAACTGTCCCATCAGAATGTCTTGGCCTGTGTGTCTACATGTGTTGGGACCCTGCTGGACGCCGTGAAATTGAAGGTCCATGGGTCATTCCAAGAGCTGAGACTGCTGAGTGCAGTAGTTTGCACTTGTTAAACATTACAGAGTGCCCACTGCATATGAGGTACTATGGTCTCCTCTGGGCACTAAAAAGATGAGAGACACCCTGGCCCTAGCCTCAAGGAGCCTCAGACTAGTAGGAGATAGATAAATAACTAATTACGATGGACTCAGGATTTATTAATGCTATTGCAAAAGTCAGTATAGGCTAGATACTGCAATGGCACCCCACTCCAGTACTCTTGCCTGGAAAATCCCATGGACAGAGGAGCCTGGAAGGCTGGAGTCCATGGGGTCACTGAGGGTCAGACACGACTGAGCGACTTCACTTTCACTTTTTACTTTCATGCATTGGAGAAGGAAATGGCAACCCACTCCAGTACTCTTGCCTGGAGAATCCCAGGGACAGGGGAGCCTGGTGGGCTGCTGTCTATGGGGTCACACAGAATCGGACACAACTGAAGTGACTTAGCAGTAGCAGCATGCTGCAGTAACAAATTAACACAGAAATCTTGGGGGCTTAACACAACAAAAGCTTATTTTTCAGTTATACTACATCTCCATCATGGGTTGACAGGGATCGTGTATAAATTAGAATTTGACCAGAGAAGCAGAACCAGTAATATATTAATAGCAAGGCATTTATTGTAAGGTGTTGACTTAACACAGTCATGGTGGCTAGCTAAGCAAGTTGGAAATTCTTAAAGCAGGCAGGCAGTCAAGATCACAAGTAGGCTGAAACTCTACCAGCATGATCTCTACAGAGTCTCTGAGCTCAGAGAAGCATCTTTTAATGGACTCAACTGATAAGGTCAGGCTCACCCTGAGTCATCTCCCTTTTGAGATACTTAAAGTCATCTGATTAGGGACTTCAATCACATCCACAGAATTCCTTTGGAAGCAGAGTTTGATTAAATAACTAGGACTCTGGTTCAGTCTAACCAAGGTGAACCTCAGAAGCATCACATTGTTGCACATAATTAACCAGGCCCCCGACATCCCTGCCAGTCTCAGCACGGGGAGAGATGGCATGAACAGTCACACAGCTCAGGCCAAAAATGGCACATATAACCTCTGCTCATAATCCTCTGGGCCCTCCTAACTGCGAAGGCAAGTCACTGACCCTCCTCCCTTGTGCCCACAAGGAGAGGGGAGCAGGAGGGGAACCCCCTCCAAAGGTGCTTTCTGAGCATTCTCACTGGCTTTCACCCTGCCCTTCCCATAACCAGGGCAAAACTAACTCTCTGGCGAGATGAGGGCATGCAGAGACTGCCACGGGCCACAAAGTGTGTTGGGGGAAAGCCAAGACAGAACTCACCTCCCCCTCACTCCCTCACCTCCACCTGCTTCCCCAGACCTTCCCCAACAGAAGCCCTTCCAAGCTCACACAGCCCTGTTCACCTGGAGAAAGTTTACGTCGAAATTACAGGAAAGCCACTGGGATGGAATGCTTTAGCCGGACATGGCTGACCTCACTCCGGTAGGACAGCCATCCCAAGGCTAGGAGATCCTGAAGTTCAAAGAGGCTCGTGACCATCCACATGCCCTGTAATCTTGAAGCAGCACCTTTTTTTAAATAATATCTATGTATTTATTTATCTGGCTGCACTGGGTCTCAGCTGTGGCGGATGGAATCTTCGTTGTAGCACAGGGTCCCTCTGGTTGTGGTATGCTGGGTTAGTTGCTCCAAGGCACGTGAGATCTCAGTTCCCTGACCAGGGATCGAACCCACGTCCCCGGCATTGAAAGGCAGATTCTTAACCACTGGACCACGAGGGAAGTACCCTGAGGCAGCATCGTAACATCCACTCCCGACAAGAGGGGTAGACGTGCGCTGCACTTCTGGGCACTGCATTCAGCCAAAGCTTCCATCTATGAAACTTAACAAAAAACTAAGGATCAATTCAGAGTGATAAGAATCGATGGTCACTAACAAACACGTGCCATCAACAGGATGTCCTTTAAGTTCAAAGGGAAAAGGTCTGGGCAACAGGACCAGACCTGGCCTTCTTCCTTCTCGAACATTAATTGAGTGCTTGCTGTATGCCAGGCACTGTGCTAAGTACTTTCCATACAAGGTTTTACGTAATCCTAGCACCTCTTCTCTGCAGTAAATCTACTCTTAAGCACATCTGCCCAACGTCACCAAGTCAGTCAGCAGAAAAGGCAAGACCCCCTAACAAGTCTATCCGATTCCAGAAACCTATGTTCCTGCCACCAGAGCTGTCCAGCCACAGGAGCCTGAGGGGGCTCCAGAGGCCACCCATGACCACCAGCCTGGGCTGCATCAGCCTGGAAGGGAGCGTCTAAGTCCTCCAAAGGCCCCAGGTGGGCAGGGTCAAGATACGGAGAGCCTTGCTGACCTCTGACCCTCTCCTCTGAAGACCAGAGGTCAGATAGGAACCTTGGACTCCCTGATCCCAGGCTGGCTTCCTGATGTCACCACTGAGCCTTGTGGAGTCTCCTGTGGGAATCTTCCTTGAAAACCTGCTAAGTGTGCTAAATGCTATCAGAGGACAGAAGACGTGTCAGACACATACCCCCAACCCTCGCACCAAACTGGTTGCGGTCTGGTAGGAGAACCGGGACAAACACATGCTAGGAGGGCTTCCCTGGTGGCCCAGTGGTTAAGAATCTGCCTTCCAGTGCATGGAACGTGGGTTCAATCCCTGGTCAGGAAACAAAGATTCCACATGCCTCGGGGCAGCTAAGCCCAGTGTGCCACAACTGAGAGAAGCCCCCCCCCACCACAACCAGGAGCCTGAGCATGCATGCTGCGTCCTTTCAGTCCTGTCTGACTCTTTGCATCTTCTGTGGACTGTATCCCTCCAGGCTCCTTTGTCCATGGGATCCTCCAGACAGGAATACTGGAGTGGGTTGCTATGCCCTCCTCCAGGGGCTCTTCCCAACCCAGGGATCGAACCTGCGTCTCCCGCATCTCCTGCGTGGACAGGTGGTTTCTTTGCCACTAGCGTCACCTGGGAAGCCCCCAGTTGAAGAGCCTGTACAGCCAAAATTTAAAAATTAAAATAAAATAAAATTAATTGAAAATAAACACAGGCTGACAACATGACATAATGTCTGACATTAACAAACGAAGGGGAGCCGCGAAAACTGCGAGGCATTCGGAGCGCTCTGGGGGGTCTGGGAGGACTGCCTTGTTCACTAAACCCCCCGGAAGGAGGAAGAAGGGGTCTTTGCAAGCCAGTGGGGCAGCCTGAACGAAGCCAAAGCCGGACTGTGCCAGGGGTGCAGGGACATCCTCCAGCCCACGCCAACCAGCTGCCATCTGCAAGGAACACAGAGGCACCTATGGATGCAACCTTCCAGAAGTCAGTGCTGGGGGCCACCCGCAAGCCTCAGCTCGGGGCTCGGAGCTGAGACGCGCCTCCCACTGCTGGCCCACATCCCAGCATCACAGCCAGTCACCCTGGACTCTCCTGCTCCAGGGCCAGCTTCCTGGCTCCAATTATAGCCTCGGGGCCCGGAGCCCCCCAAAAGGGGCTGGGGAGCCCCTCAGTGTGACCCTGACAGGTGGAGGTCTCCATTGCCAACCCCCTTTACTTGAAACTCACCTGTCTCCCCCTGACCCCGCCCCCTGCTCCGGGGGTGCGGCAGGAGAGACTGCTCTTGGCAGCATCCTCCTTGGCACCCCCTTGCCTCTATAACCATGGCCCTCCCCCATCGCCTCCCGGGTGCCATCCGTCCCCCCAGCACCGCACACACTCACCCCTCTCCCCTCAACCTCCCGTCCTTCCCCACCCCTTCCCCTCCATTTGTTTCAATGAACAGCCCCTTTTATCTATTCTGTAGGTACAAATGAAGCTGTCAAATTTGATCAGGCGCTTGATATGACAGGCTGTGGGAGTCAGGACCCCTGCAACAGAGTGTGCCTTGTCCGTCACAGCCCGCCCGACACTTTCCATAATGCCCAGACTGATGGGATTCTGAGTAGGGCCCAGCACATTTTCAACTCTATTTTGGGTGAAAACCCTTCTTGAAAGATCTTGAAAGGAGCTGGCAGTTCAGCCGCCCGGATGATTAATGAGGGTTGGCTCCGCTGGATGGATTTCTCCGGGTGCCAACGGCGTCCTCCCAACAGGCCAGAGGCTGGCCATCCACTTCCCCCAGCCCCGCCCCCTTCCCAGCAACATGGCCCCCCAAAAATAGCCTCTCCCCAAACCCTCCGACACACACCCCCCACCACTACCTCACCTCCGCCCACACCCACCTCTGGCTCTCCAGGCCGTTTCCCCTTTCTCTGATACTGGAGCGGCCCCGCATATGGAAAAAGTTACACGGCACAGCCGGTGAGGCCTGGGGCGGGGTGCGCAGGGCCTGCTGGGGAGCCCTGCGGGCCTGCGGGATGCGGAGGGGATGAAGAGGGGGGATGAGGAGGCGGTGACCCAGGCTGTCCTTCAGTGCCGTGTCACATTCCCCCGTGGTCAGGGGTGGGCCTGTCCACTCTCCCCGCCACCAAGGATCTCAGGAGCTCTGGGGATGGAAACCATGGGCATCCTACGCCCCCAAGAGTGAAGCATCAAAGTCCTTATCTTTCTCTCATCTCAGTGTTTCTCAGATGGGACCCTGGGAACAAGACAATTCCCGATTGGGAAGACATCTCCCACGTAGAGCAGGAAGGTTAGCATCCTCGGTCTCAAGACACTACCTGTTAGATTGGGAAAGTAGCATTTATATATGCTGCTGCTGCTGCTAAGTCGCTTCAATCGTGTCCGACTCTGTGCGACCCCATAGACGGCAGCCCACCAGGCTCCCCCGTCCCTGGGATTCTCCAGGCAAGAACACTGGAGTGGGTTGCCATTTCCTTCTTCAATGCGTGAAAGTGAAAGTGAAGTCGTGTCTGACTCTTAGCGACCCCGTGGACTGCAGCCTACCAGGCTCCTCCGTCCATGGGATTTTCCAGGCAAGAGTACTGGAGTGGGGTGTCATTGCATTTATATATTCACACATATTAATACCACCACATGTAAAATAGATAGCTGGTAGGAAGCTGGTGAGAAGTTGCAGTATGGAAAAGGAAATGGCAACCCACTCCGGTATTCTTGCTGGGAAATCCCAGGGACAGAGGAGCCTGGCAGGCTACAGTCCATGGGGTCACAAAAGCTTTGGACACGACTTGGTCACTCAATAACAACAAAAACCTGTTGCATAGCGCAGGGAGCTCAGCTCAGTGCTCCGTGACGACCTAGCGGGGTGGGGGGTGTGGGAAGGAGACTCAAGAGAGAGGGATTTGCGTGTACTTACAGCTGATTCATGCTGCAGTGCAGCAGAAACCAACACAACATTGTAAAGCAACTATACTCCAATCAAAAACAAATTTAAAAAACTGACACTACTTGCTGGTATTCCTCACCCCACGCCCACCAATCATAGAGACAAAATACAATCCCAGCGCCCCCGGGGTGGTACCAGCCCTGGCTGAGGACCACCTTTGGAGTCAAGGGTCTCCTCCCCATCTCTCATGCCTTGAGGGCTTCGCCCACTGCCCTGCCTTCCTCAGCTTTCATACCCTCAAGCCCGCTCAGCAGGGAGACCCCTTGAAAGTGGGGAAAGAGGAAGCAGGTGCGCCCCCACCCACCCCCAACACTAACGCCCCCCACGCTGCTCCCCTCAGGCCAGCCTAGATCTGAACTGTTCCGTCCCTCCTCTTCTCCTCTCCCACCTCCCCAGCACACTGTGGCTCGTCCACGGGTACAGCAAAAGAATGGTCCCCAAAACATCTTTGGGGTTTCCAAGCTCAGAAGCCGTTAAGAACAGGCTGGTGGAGGACGGTTGGGATCAGGAATGGGCTGTTTGGTTCTTTCTGGAACTTCCATAGCTGTCTTTTTCAAGCCAGGCTCCCAGGTCTAGGGACTCCATCTAAGGAGAAGCTGGTCCCTGAAACCAGGGCCATCTCCCAGCGTCTCTTATTGGAGAAGCTAAGCATCCTCCATGGGGCAAGATCATGAGCGGGGTGGGGGGGCGGGTCCCCAAGAATGCCAAGTCATGCTTACCCTCCCCTCACCTCCTTTCTTTATTAAAATATAGCTGATTTACAATGTGGTGTTAGTTTCAGGTATGGAGCAAACTGACTCAGTTATATATACATACTCCTTTTCAGATTATTTTTCATTATAGGTTATTCAGTTCAGTTCAGTCACTCAGTCGTGTCCGACTCTTTGCAACCCCATGGACTGCAGCACACCAGGCCTCCCTGTCCATCACAACTCCTGGAGTTTACCCAAACTCATGTCCATTGAGACGGTGATGCCATCCAACCATCTCATCCTCTGTTGTCCCCTTCTCCTCCCACCTTCAATCTTTCCCAGCATCAGGGTCTTTTCCAATGAGTCAGTTCTTCACATCAGGTGGCCAAAGTACTGGAGTTTCAGCTTCAACATCAGTCCTTCCAAGATACTAAATATAGTTTCCCGTGCTATACAGTAGGACCTCGTTGTTTAGCTATTTTATATATAGTGGTGTGTATATGTTAATCCCAAATTTCTAACTTATCCTTCCTCTACTTCCCCTTTAAAGTTTGTTTTCGATGTCTGCGAGTCCATTTCAATTTTGTAAATAAGTTGACTTGTATTTTTTTTTTTTAGTTTCCACATATGTGATGTCATATGATATCTGTCCTTCTCTGACTTACTTCACTTACTATGATCATCTCCAGGTCCACCCATGTTGCTGCGAATGGTACTATTTCATTCATTTTCATAGCTGCTCACGTCCCATTTTCTGCTCTCCCTTTCCTTCTGAAAAAGAGAAAGAAATCCCATAGTTTCCCTACCCCTAGGCCACTGTGTGGAGAAGGAAATGGCAACACACTCCAGTACTCTTGCCTGGAGAATCCCAAGGACAGAGGAGCCTGGGGGGCCACAGTCCATGGGGTCACAAAGAGTCAGACATGACTGAAGTGACTTAACAGCAGCAGCAGCAGGTCACTGGGTAAATGCCCAACCAGCTCTGAGATCATCCAGCCACCAGACGGACCCAAGGCATTCATTCCACATCACCTCCTGAGCACCCAAGACACACCTGGCACAGGGCTGTACAACTGGAAAACGACATTCAGCGCCTGCCTTCATGGCACTTACAGACTAATGCAGGGAAAAAATGAAACAGAGCAATATATAATTATAAACTGAGGGGCCTCCTTAGTGGTCCAGTGGTTAAGAATCCACTTTGCAATGCAAGGGATACCGGTTCGATCCCTGGTCCGGGAAGATCCCACATACCAGCGGCTCTAGGGCCCATGCACCATGACTCTCGAAGCCTGCACACTCTAGAGTCTGCAACAAGAGAAGCCCCTGCAGGCAGAAGCCTGAGCTATGCACCCAGAGAGTAGCCCCCGCTCTCCACGACTAAAGAAAGCCAGAGTGCAGCGACAAAGACCCACTACAGCCAAACAAACAAACCTCTGAAAAAACAATTATAAACTGCGGTGGCAGCAGTGACAAACTGTTTCATGGTGCGTACAAAGAGCAGGTAACAAGGAGTCCTTGTTTAGAACTAAGGTGGCTGGGGAGAGTCTCTGGGAACGTGACCTTGCAGCTGAGCCGTAAAGGCTGAGTGCAGTCAGGCAGGTGAGGTGGGGAGAGTGTCTCGGGCTCAGAAGTCCACACCCAATCAGCAGCCAGGTCTTCCCCCTGCCATGCAGACACTATCTCCTGTAGCTGTGCCCCCACGGAAGGACAAAAATGCAGCCTGGGCCCTGGAAGAACCAGGAGGGGATGAATTGGGAGAAGGGGTACTGGGGCTAAGAGACCAGACCGTTCAGTCAGCCCGCGCCCAGGGCCACCAGCCACAGGAGCGAGGCAGGGCTGTGAACCCACGCAAGCCAGAGGGAGATGGAGGTAGAGCTGGCACTGCCAGGACCTCTCAGAGTCACAGCGACACCCCGGTACAGAGCTTCGAGGTTTTCCAGCTCCCAGAGCTGTGGCATGGACGGCTGCTGATAGAGACCAAAGTTCAACTGGTGATCACTCAAATCAACCTATAATTACATGGTTCTGGCCTGGAATGTAAAGCCTGAAGGGGAACTCAGCCGTCTCTCTTTCTGAAAGATATATTTTTGATGAAATAGGCAAGGGTGTGTTTCTTACTCCTGGAAACCCATGGGCCTTATCTACCTAAGGCCAAACCTTTAATCCAGCTTTCAAGTCTGCCACAAAATGGCCCACACAGACCAGTCCACCCAGATGTTCCTTCTTCCCTTCCCCACGAGTTCGATGGTCCTTTGACCCCAGCCACTTGTCGGTTTCCCTCGCTCTGAACCCCTAGAGCCCCTTATTTTATCCTCTTTCTAGTTCTTCTCTATAAGAGGACCCCTCATCACCCTCCATACATGCTAAGTCATGCTAAGTTGCTTCAGTCATGTCCAGCTCTTTCCAACTCCCACCAGGCTCCTCTGTCCATGGGATTCTCCAGGCAAGAATACTGCAGTGGGTTGCCATGCCCTCCTCCAGGGGATCTTCCTGACCCAGAGATCCAACCTGTGTCTCTTGGGTCTCCTGAATTAGCAGGTGGTTGGTGGCTCAGATGGTAAAGCGTCTGCCTGCAATGCGGGAGACCTGGGTTCGATTCCTGGGTAGGGAAGATTCCCTGGAGAAGGAAATGGCAATCCACTCCAGCACTCTTGCCTGGAAAATCCCATGGACGGAAGAGCCTCATAGGCTAGAGTCCATGGAGTCGCAAAGAGTCAGACACGACTGAGCGACTTCATTTCACTTCACTTCACTTCTTTACCACTAGCGCCACCTGGGAAGCCCTCTGCCAGCCCATAAATTCCTTAAAGGCAAGAAGGATCTTTTATTCATCTTGTGTTCCCTGAGTGCCTGGGACAGCTCCAGGTATGTGGTGGACAGTCAGTGAAAGTTTGCTGAATTCTATTTAATTGGAAAACAGCGAAAGGGTTTCAGTATTGGTCAGCATCTATGAACTGAAGTCCTTAGTTGGCTGAGAGAGGAGACCCAGGGGTGACACTCAGAGGAGGGACCACAGAGAGAGCCAGAGAAGAGAACAGAAGGCACGCCCTGCACGGATTCCTGAAGTCTTTCCCTTTCGTCAGCACAGAGGTGGTTCTGGGACAAGGCAGTCACCTGGGGAATCCTGGTTGGAATGGCGAACCCTCAAGGTAGGCAGAGAAGACCCACGTGGGGACAAGGCCGTCACTGACATGCTTCTTCTACCAACTTGCCACGGTGGCTGAAATTCCCCCCACTCAACTCATTCCTTGGAGTTAAGGAACAAAATCCTGAAAAGACATCATTAGATGTGTTTGCGAAAGGGGTCCAGGGAGAAGGCGACATGTCTGAAGACATCGATGCTCACCTGTTGGGAAGCAGCCCCCACCTGGGTAGGCAGAGAGCGGGGGGCTGCTGGGAACGAGACGTCGGCTGGGAAAGCTCTGGAACCTGACCATTTTCCCAGATGCTCGTGTCTGAGGAGGAGCCGGCAGGCTCGCAGCACACGCACCAAGAATGCAGAGGAAGAGACTTCCCGACAGAGAGCAAGCCTGGGGCCACACAGACTCTGTCTTTGAGCCCCGCCTCACCCGCTCACAGCCGCCACCCCGAGGCAGGGACCCGGGTCTGTGTTCAGCGCTGCCACCCCAGGGTCCAGCCCATGCCTGGCTCATCCCAGGCACTCAGTGGATATTTCTGGAGAAAAAAAATGAATGAGCAAGGCTGTAGAGAGGTGTTGAGATTGGACCCCAAGGAGAAACAGTCCTCGGTCTCAATTCTGCAAAGAGACCCAGAAGACCTGTGGAAATTCAGACCCAAATGGCTGGAAGTGATCCCCCAAATTCGTCAAGCTCCCCCCTCCCATCTACCAGACACAGGTCCACACCTGAGGACGCACTTGACGAACTGACCCCACCAGCTTTTGGAACAGAACTGAGCTCCCTGCTGTCTTTCAGAATTTCTTCAGGGAGAAAAAGAATTTTCCTGGCCACGGGACCAAAATAGAAAAACAAGGCTACATAAAACAGGCCTAAGAGGGAAAGGGTAGGCCAAAAACAATATGCTCCTCTCTCCCCTGTTTTTTTAGGACTGGGCTCCTTTCCGCAGCTGGAGGAGGAGAAGGAGGGGAAGGGGAGGGGGAAGAAGGGGAGGAGAGGGACTCAGCCTAAGGACCCCCGCCCCCTCGCCAGGACAGGGGCCCTCACAGGCAGAGAGTCAAAGAAAAGTTTTCCGAGACTGAGAGGGTAACTGGGTCCACGGAGCACATGTGAACAGACTCCTCGTTTCCAATTCAGGACTGTCAGATGGTGATTAATGACTAACAGCCACAGAGCAGCCTTGATTGCCAAGTGCCGTATTGTTAATGCTGACATTTAATGATGCCGGACACGACTCCGGCACAATTCCACACCATCATCCGCAAATAGCGCCCGACAGACTTAATTGGTTAAGTGTTTGTGAGTGTGTGTGTGTGTGTGTGTGTGTGTGTGTGAAAATGAGAGGGAGGTATAAAAGGCAGAAGAAAGAGGTGAGATGTCTATGTGAATTCACCCTACACTCACGTCTATGCTTTCATAGGCGTCACCAAGTTGTCGCAGGAGCCAGAGAGTCCAAATGACTGTATCTGCAGACCCACAATATCACCTCAGCCCTGACCACGAAAAGGTCTCGAATACAGCAAGATGCCCCCAGCCCACCCTCCCCGCCGGCCCCTCCATCTGACCCCTGCTGTGGTCACCACCAACACCATCCCCGTCTCTCAGGGACAGCTGGGAACCGGCGTGCTTGTGCAGTTAAAACACATGAAAGCGCGTTGAAAGAAGAAGTTGTCTGGAAGTGGGCCTGGATCCAGGGCTCCCGAGAAGCCACTTTTTCACTGGACTCAGATCAATGGTCCCTTGGCCGCCTGACTGGGCCGGCCCAGCTCTGCCAAGAGGGAACTCTTACCCCCATTCCGGAACTCAGCCCTCTCTTAGGAGAGGAACACACTCCATCCTATTGTTCTAGAAACAGAGTCCTGGGCAACAGGGACAGAGAGATGGTGCCCACCAAGGATTCTTGGGGCCAACAGAGCAAGGTGACAAAGGGCACAGGAGAGAAGATCCAGGCTCCAAGAGGGCAGATCAAGTCAGGGCTTCTGGGCTCATGGAATCCTGGCTCTACCGAGACAGGGGGGGTGGGGGAACCCAGGTAGCTGCAATCGAGTTGGGGAAATAACAACTATAGGAGAATTGTGGGCCACGGATGCTGAGGCCCAAGGAGCCGCACAGATGCTCAGGGGCACCAGCCTTCAGAGGAGAGGTCGGTTCAGAGGAAGGGCTGGAAATGTCTAGAAAAGGCGGAGAATACGCAAAGTACTCTGAAAGATGGCAGCCCTCAGGTAGAAAGAGCTGGGAAGGCCGTTCTCCAGGCGAGGGTTTTAGAAAGTTGGACTCACATGAATTCCCTTTGAAAGGCTTGCTCGTCAGAATGTGGGCCCTGGGACTGCCCTGGCAGTCCAGTGGTTAAGATTTCACCTTCCACTCAGGGAGTGCAGGTTCGATTCCTGGTCGGGGAGCTAAGATCCCATGTGCCTCGGGGCCAGAAAACCCAAACATAGAGTATGTGCCTAGTAGTGGGACTGCAGAAGACACGTGCATCCCAGTGTTCGTTGCAGCACTGTTTATAATAACAAGGACACATAGGCAGCCTAGATGTCCATCATGACGGATGAATGGATAACGAAGCTGTGGTACGTGCATGCAATGGAATATTACTCAGCCATAAAAAGGAATGCATTTGAGTCAGTTCTGATGCGGCGGATGAACCTAGAGCCTATTAGGGTGAAGTAAGTCGGAAGAGGATAATAAATATTTTTGTATATTAATTAATACATTATTAACTAATAAGTATTAATTAATACATTAATTGTATATTAATGTATATATATGGAATCTAGAAAGACAGTACTGATTAAACTATTTTCAGGGCAGTAACAAGTCCCCTGGCAGGGCTGTTCACAGGGCTGCTCATCGTAAAAGACCCGGGTTCCCACCTCACTCTCGTCTCACTCCCCGCAGCCCAGTGAACCACAGCCAGAACACTGCAGAGAATCACCAGCATAGGTCCTGCTGCTTTTTTTCCATTTGAAGCAGGGACTTGAAATGGACAGCCAGACAGACTCAGTTTTCAGGCTTTGCTACAATGGGAAGGTCCCGGCTGGATGGCTTTGCAAGGCTCACCCACATCTGATCCCCGCTGTGAGCAGAAGCGTGTGGGTCACGGGAGTAGGTGAATCTCTCCCTTGGGTGTCCCTGGTCTGGGGTCTTTGTTCCAGCTCAATGGTTGGGACCGAAACACCCCAGCTGAAAAATCCCATTTATCACTGAGGCCTGTGCCGTGTCATTACCACCCAGTTGGCCTTCGGTGGGTCTGGCACTCCTGACCTCTCCAACCGCCTCCTCAGCTGTGGAAGGGTCAGCCTCAGCAAATAATAATCAAAAACTAATGTTCTTGTAACTCTTGACCGAGGGGTCCCCCTGCTGTGAACCCCCTCCCCTTCCACATCCCTCAGATGAACCAGTACATCTTCCCCGCCTGGACCCCTCCTCTGTGAAATGACAAACCGTTATGCACTTTTCCCCCTAGCTGCCTGTTCTTTCTCCTCCCGCCAAATCAAGCTTTTCTCCCAGCTTCATCAAGCTTCCTCTCACTCTGAACTTTAGGAAAGACTGCGAGTCCAGAGACCTGGTTCCAGCCCCTCCTGCTCCCTGGGTGACCCAGGGTGACGCACTCCACATACCTGGGCCTCGGGTTTCCCACTCACAGAGGGAGAGGTCTGGACAAGATGGGTTCTTAGCAGGGTTCTTCCCAGCTGGGACACTGTGATCTTGTTTCAGAGGATCGTTACGGGGATAACAGACATCGTGTTATTGAGGGATTTACAATGATACACGCACATTTGGCAATAAAGAATCTCCTTCCTGGAACTGCCCACCAGCGTGTCTTTGTAAATGTCCTTATTGCCTTCATGGTTCCTGGTTTCCTTGGCAGATTGGGAGCAACACAAGGACAAAGTTGACGATTTCTATTTCTTTGGTATCCTTTCTTGGTGACTAATACTCAGAGAAACCACTCAACAATGTTGCTGACTGGGTGACAGACTGGTTACCCCACTGGCTGCATGTTCATTTAAATGGACTTGTAAGAAACTGAACAGAAAGTGGTCACCTTGGCTTCTTGTTGGTGGGTGGCAGGGGAGGGCAGGGAAGGCGGGGTGGAGGTAAAGAACTTCTTTTAAATATGCAGGTCTCACTTCTCTTTAAGGGGGGTGGGGGGGAAGACGTTGCCCCGTTGAAACTAGCTGGATTTGGAAATTCAAATGGAATTTTTAATACTGCCTTGCAATTGAGCACATATCAACATGCCCAAGGCTTAATTCCATTCCCCAAGCGCTTACTGAGAGTACTGCGTGCTGAGTGCCAAGCCCCTCCCTGCTCAGTAAAAGGAGGGAGTACAGAGGAAGAAATACTATAAAGTAACAGAATTTTTTTTTAACAGACTTAACAGGGCTTAGACATCAAACTACTGTCCCACTCAAAATGGATGCTTTGGAATGACATACATTTTATTCTATTCTCTTACCTTCCTTGAAATGCCGTGAACCTCTTTTAAAATCATCTTCAAAGCCCATCACATACCTTACTGGCAATGACAAAGTTGTGTGTGTTGATTAGGGGAGACAAACGCCCCTTTTGTGAATAGAGGTGCTGCGTTGTACAGCATGTGGAATCTTAGTTCCCCAACCAGGAATCGAACCTGTGCCCCCTGCAGGGGAAGCTCAGAGTCTTAACACTAGACTGCCAGGCAATTCCAAGGGAGAGAACTGTCTCTTGAAGCCAAGCTGGATGGTCAGGCTTATTCAGTTTGGTCAAGAATCTAAATAATGTTGTTATGTTAGTCGCTCAGTCATATCCAACTCTTTATGACCCCGTGGACTGGAGACCACCAGGCTCTTCTGTCCACAGGATTCTCCACCAAGAATACTGCAGTGGGTTGCCATGCCCTTCTCCAGGGGATCTTCCCGGGTTGCCATGCCCTTCTCCAGGGGATCTTCCCAACCCAGGGATCGAACCCAGGTCTCCTGCACTGCAGGCAGACTCTTTACCATTTGAGCTACCCTGGAAGCCCAATAGAAATAATGGGCATCTTCTAATGATGCTCCTGATCACACATATGATAATGCACCACCTTCCCATGTGAATGCTTTGAAGGTCCTCTTTCACTTACTTGCGTGGGCTCAGCCATGCCTGGAAACACTGATCTCATGATGGACTTCCTGGCTTATACCTTTGCCGACACTCTATCCCCAACCCCCATTGTCTATTTCAATCCAGCAGCCCAAGACAGCTTTTAAAAATACCACTCAGATCATGTAACTCATCTGCCTGAAACCCACAAGGGCCAAAGCCCACAGGGTGGCTTCTGAGACCCAGCATGGTCCAGATCTCTATGTCTCTCTGGCCTCCCCTCCCATGACCGTCTCCTCCAACACTGGGCCTCATCCACATGGCCTCTGCGCTTCTCCTCAAGAGGCCAGGCCTGGGGCAACACAGAAATCTTTTTGCGGTCTCGGGCTCTTTTTCTCCCAGAGACCCACTTGGACATACCCCTCATTTCCTCCAAGTCTTTGGTTGGTACTCACCTTCTCAATGAGACTTTGTCAGACCTTGCACTTAACACCTTCCATTTAATAACTTTACCCACAAATACACATGTGCACACTCACCTGCTTGCTCCTGATTCCTCTTACCCTGTTCTTTTTCTTTTTTCCCTGGTACTTAATAACCATATAAGTTATAAGTACTATATATTATTTATAGTGTTTATTGTTGTCTGTATCACCCCTGCCTAGAATCTCAGCTCAAAAGACGTAGATCCTCTGCTTGGGATTAGTTGAATCCCAAAAGCCTATAACTGGCACTCCATATGTAATATGTTGAACTGAATTGCAGTCCCAACTTAAATACAAGTTCCCTGTTGCTTACAGATCTGTTGGCGGGGTCTAGAGACACACACATGAAACTGACCAAACGTCCTTTTTCTTCTTAGCACTTGCCACTGACCGCCTGAGCTCCTCTCTTCCTCCACTGCTGCCCAGGCCCCCGTCAGCCCACGCCTTGGGTTTTGGAAACCTGAGAGCCCCCATCGGCCTCCAGGTGCTCAATGACTTACTCGGCAGACAAAATCTACATCAAGAGACATATACCATCACAAGCCAATGCGGCGGTATTTGAAGCCCTCTCGGACCTACCACCTGTCACCTTGTGCCATGACCTGTGGTGGTAGGTCACAATCACATCAAATCTTATGAAAAGGAAAAGGGCAGCCTGCCAGGAGTGAAGAAAGCTTTGGGCAAGTATGGCCCTACTAGTGCGGAAGACACCACAGAAAGCGGAGCTACAGATGGTAAAGACGGTGACGACTGTGATCTCTTTGGGTCTGATGAGGAAGGGGAAAGCGAAGAAGCCAGGAGGCTAAGAGAAGAATGCCTTGCACAGCACGAGTCAAAGAAAGCCAAAATCCCAGCCCTTGTTGCCAAGTCTTCCCTCTTACTAGACGTGAGACCTTGGAGTGATGACACAGATAGGGCAAAACTAGAGAAGGGCGTCAGAAGCATGCAGGCAGATGGCCTGGTCTGGGGCTCTTCTAAACTAGTACTGGTGGGGTATGGAATTTAAGAAACTTCAAATACAGTGTGCAGTTGAAGACGACAAAGTTGGAAGAGATATACTAGGGGAGTAGATCACTGCTTTTGACAAGTATGGGCCGTCTATGGACGTGGCTGCGTAAAACAAGATCTAAAATCCATCGTGGATCAGTGCCCTTAAATAAAAGCCTGAAAGAAAAGAAAGGAAGAGAAAATGACCAAACAGTACAAAACAACTCCTGATGAAGTGGAATCCACAGTGACGCTCCAGGAAGCCTGGTGGGGATGAGTGCAAGGCTGAAGGAGGGGGAAGGGCTGAACTTTCTGTCTAGTCAAGCAAATCTTCTCCTTGTCCCCAGCACATGCCCGGATCATTTCAGCCTCTACCCATTCGCTCATGTCATCCCTCTGCCTGAAGTCCTCTATCCTCCTTGCCTCCTTCCTCAAACCCCAATACCCATGGGCGCTCAGTGCAGCCCTTTTCTCTACACAAATTTCCGTGGCTGCTCCAGCCCTCCCTGACTTCTCCCTCCTCTGAGCTCTGACTGCACCTGCTTCTGGTATCAGACCAGTTAGTCTTCACATAGAAACACTATGTGCGACTGACGTGTATTATTTCCCCAGCTCAGGACCACGTCTTTTGCTGCTTTCCTCTCTCGAATAACACTGTGCTTCACAGTAGAAGCAGCTGACTTGAGTGGCACAGCTGGTTGGTCAACAGGCAGACAGAAAAGAGGAAGGCATTCCAGGCGGAGGAAACTCAAAAGCAAAGACCTCATGGTGGGAATCAACATGATAAGTGTAAAGCTGTTACACCCATAGTTCTTAGCCCAACCAGAGATTTTAATCACCTGGAGGTATTTCCATGGGGGGACCCCCATCCCACACCAGTGTTATCAATAAGAATATCAGAGAGGACTTCACTGGTGATCCAGTCGTTAAGAATCCATCTGCCAATGCAGGGGACCCGGGTTTGATCCCTGGTCTGGGAAGATCCCACGTGCCACAGGGCAACTAAGCCCGTGTGCACGGCAATGACTTAGCCCACATGTCACAGCTACCAAAGTCTCAGCACCTAGAGCCTCTGCTCTGCAGTAAGAGAAGCCACCGCAATGAGAAGCCCTCACACCACAGCGAAGAGTAGCCCCCCTCGTCACAACCAGAGAAAGCCTGCAAGCGGCAACAAAGAGGATGCCGTGCAGCCAAAAATAAACAGGCAAAAAAAAGTTTAATGTCACTTGTTTAGGGGAAAAAAAGTATCAAGGAATGTGGCTTAGGCATCACTACTTTTTAAAGGCTCCCCAGTGATTCTAATGTGTAGGTAGAATTAAGAACAACCATATTATTAGAAGAAAAAAAAAAGAAGGAAATAAAAGAAAGAGGAATGTAAAGAAAATTATGAAACAGACCTTAACAACTGCTCTTTTCCACTTTGTTCCATTTGGTAGTCGGTCATGGGAATTCATCTCTGTCACAGCAGTCTGGATGGATCAGCTGGGGACAAACGCTGCTATTCTCTGCTATGGGCAGAACAGACGGTACCAGCTAATGTGGGCCAGGCCAGGTCAGTCTTCGCCCACGGGAGTCCGAAAAGTATGAGGAGACTAGAGGACCAATTCGGATCACTTGCAATTTTATGTTAGAATTTCTCCCCATCCTGGGTTTTAGAATTCAGGTTCCTCTCTCTCGTGCCTGCCCATCCTAACAGCCAAAAGAAGTATTCAAATTAAAGTCAAGCTGTCATTTCAGAAAGTCCTAGCTAATTCTTCACACCTTTCTCCCTCTGTTGATGTTCCGTTGCTAAGTCACAGTGTCGGGGGTGGAGGGGGGGGGATCTCTTTGTCACCCGATGGACTACAGCCCACCAGGTTCCTCTGCCCATGGGACTTCCCAAGCAAGAATATCAGCGTGGGTGGCCATCTCCTGCTCCAGAGGATCTTCCCCACCAAGGGATCGAACCTGCGTCTCCTGCTTGGCAGGGGGAATTCATTACCCCTGAGCTACCAGGGAAGCCCTCCTGTTCCTCTAGGTCCTTTGAAATGAAGTCAAAGTTGCACCGCCTGGCTCTAAAATGTCACGTGGCTCAAGCGTACTGATGAGCAGGCCAGGAACTTTGCAGAGCTGGCGAGTCCTCACCTGGCCTGGCCCATCACCTATCCCTAACTGGTCACTCCCGGTCCACTCCCTGGAGCAGGAGACTCAGCTGCAATTCCCGAAAGCTGCCTTCAGGGGGCGCCGGGACAGACCCGCCGGGTCCTCCCACGCACAAACCATCACTGTCAACCAAGTCGCCTGTCGCCAAATGCCACGGTTCAGGACGAGGCTTGACCATACAAGTGCCTCTGGGAAAGGACACGGGGCTAACATTTAGAGCAGGGCGTAAAGGATTGAGATGAAAGCTTTTCCCGAGGGGAGATCTGCCTGGGCGGGGCGGGGGTTGGCGCTGATCGGAGGGTAAGGGGTGGGAAGACTAGAAAAGGAAGGGAAGGGAAAATAATGTTGGCACCCGGTGGCTGCAGGAGGGAGAGAAAGAGGGGGTGCCAGGGAGAGCGAGGGGGTGTGGAAAGACGAGGCTGGAGCGCTGATGACAAGCTTTCCCCAACCCCATGCTCCTGCTGGCCAAGTTCCAGCCTGGATCCCAGGGGGCCGACCTGGGAGGGGTGGGGGGAGCCTCCCTGCACCTCCTCGCTTCCTGGTCCCCGGGCAGGAATCTGCTCTGGCCGACCTGTGGCCTGTCCACGCGGAACCCGGCCCCTGGAAAAGCGGAGGGGGATGGACCAGCCCCCAGCAGCGAACCCCATGTATACCAAGAGGTAACCTGAAACCCCAGAGCTGGGCCAGGGAGGGAGGAGGATGGAGGGGGTGCGGGATGAGGTTTTTCCACTTCCATTCGCAACTGTCAGGCGGGTGATTAATGACCAACAGGTTTGGAATCGCCTTTATTGCCAGATCAGTATTGTTGCCCGTGACAGCTAATGAGGTTGGACAGGCTTCTCCACACTGAGCTTTATGGGGCCCGGCTCCCTCCCCTGCGGAGCTCACAAGCCCTGCCAGCTTTTGTGCTCTGGAATGTTCCAGCCCCACCACCCCCACTTCATTCTTCCAACACCACCTCCCCCCAACAAGTGTCCTGAACCACCATCTCACCCAGAATCTGCCGCGGTGGCAAAATGGGTACCAGGAGGTTTCCATCCCAGCCTGCTCAGAGAGACCCAGCTGTTACACCCACTCCCCCAGGAGCCCTCTCCCCACCCCTGCTGGAGCTGGAGCCCTGGGTGCTGGGGGAACTCAAGAAAGAAAGGAAGGGAAAGGAACAAAAGCAACCCTTTACCTGAGCCAGGGAGATCCCCTGGAGGAGGGCATGGCAACCCACTCCAGTATTCTTGCCTGGAGAATCCCACGGACAGAGGAGCCTGGCAGGCTGCAGTCCACAGGGTCACAAACGGTCGGACAGGACTGAGCGACTAAGCACAGCAACATAGGGCCCTTAGGTTGAAGACAAGAAGAGGCTTCTATATGCCTGCTATATAGACAGTTTGACCAGCGACCTTCACAAGCCATTCTCTGGACAGCTGTAAAACCCAAGAAGGGTGTTACATACTTACCACTTGAGTCCAGCAAATGTGCTGGGTGAGTCCAGCAAATGTGTTGGGGTGAGGATGGAGGAGTTAGAGAACTTAGGAAAGGAAGTTTAATAACAGTTACTAATGGTTTTTAGCCAACCACCATAAGCCTAGATACACAAAGCCTGTTTCGGTGCAGAAAGCAACTTGGTCTGAGGTCTCCAGGTCAGGAAATACTGGCTTTGTTTTCTGCTCTCCTTCAAATAATCTTTACCTTTGTGCTAGTTCACATCTTGATACGGTTAAGCACGTGTTTGCCTGGGGTTTAATATTTGAAGGAGTTGGAGCAATGTAATAAGCAAACAGCTTAAAAGGCCCAGAAAGACCCCCTCAGCTTAAAAATCTATTACTTTCCAATGTGATATAAATGTATTTTGCTTCTGCTCAGAGCAATTTCCGAGTTTACTCTTATTAAACCAGGAGACGGCTTAGCAGAGTTCTTGATTTATGAAACACATACTAGATTCATTAAAACCTTAAAAGATTTAATACATTATATCAGGACATTAAATCAGGGCAGGCTTTTTAAATCAAATACCTGCCATATTTCATCCCCCACACCCTGCGCACTTACTCAAGAACACTAAAATGTGAACTGACAAACATTATGGGTGTTTCAGGCCTGATTTCTAAGTGGCATTAAAGCCCTCCCCTCCAAGATTTACAGCCCGGCCTCTCCCCACGTCTCATCTTCTGAAGAACAAGTGATCTCCCTCTTTGGAATTCATTTCAGTAAGATGAGCTGAGATCTACATTCCAAGCATATACACCAATAGTTCTGTGGGCTTCCCTGGTGGCTCAGTGGTAAAGAATCCGCCTGCCAATGCAAGAGACATGGGTTCGATTCCTGGGTGGGGAAGATCCCCTGGAGAAGGAGATGGCACCCCACCCCAGTATTCTTGCCTGGGAAATCCCATGGACAGAGAAGCCTGGTGGGCTACGGTCTATGGGTCTCAAAAGAGTCAGACACGACTTAGTGACTGAGCACATGGATAAATATATGCAGAACAAATGCTATACAGTCTTTTAAAAAATTCCTAATATTATTATGGATTCGAAGATTCAAATGAAGGCGCACCCCAGGCAAACCAAGCCAAGCCAAGCCACACTTCATGCCATCAGGCCTCCATCATAGTTTCCCAGGGTTGCTGACTCCTTTCTCATCACTCCATCACTCCCCAAAGCACTGTGGGCATTGATCAAGCCGCCTCTCTGAAGACATCCTCCCCTTTGCCCTTTGTTTTCCCAGAAGTGAAATTAAAATGTTGGATTAAAGTCACAGGCAACAGTGTATATGTCCATTAACATCTGAGTGGCTAAAACAAACTGTTGTACAACTGTGTTGTGGAATATTACACAGCAATGAAAAGGGAACCTTTTGATCTAGTTAACAACCTAGATGACTCTCCAAGTAATTATTCTGGGTTTAAAAAAAAAAAAAAGCTAGACATCCCCCTCCCTCCAAAAGGAGTACATACAGCACGTTTCCATACATACATAATTCTACAAACTAAGCTAAAATAACAGGGAGATGAGTTGGCTTGGGAATTAGGGGTCATGGAGAGGGCTGGGAGACAAAGATTACACAGGGCATGAGGAAATTTGGGGTGTGATGCATGCGTTCATTATCTTAACTGTCGTCATGGTTTTGTGGGTATGTATGGATGTCAGAACATCAAACTACATGTTTTATGTGCATTTTATTGTATGTCAATTATACCTCAATAACGCTGTAAAAACATATAGTCGCAAAATGATCTCTAGGGGACTTCCAACTCAATTTTGTTTTCATGATTTCTCTTTGATCCTTTTACAGAACTCCCTTGAAGAAATGTCATTAGCCCCAAGCAAATATCCTTTTGTTGTCACAAGACAACCAGCCCTAGGTTTGCCGGCTGGAAAAGTTCTGAGTAGCCCTCGTAATAACTAAGGTTGCAGTTCTTCACTCCTCTTCCCCAACCAAAATCTTGCTGGGATTAAATGTCCTAGATGACCTCTATTCTCTGTTTAGAGCATTAGCTAAAGAAGAAAATTCAAATTTACAAAAAAAAACTTCTTCCAGCAACTTCCACCCTTGTGATATAGTTGAACTGAAGCCAAAGATTTTAAGAGCTGCCTGGTTGCTCCAGGGCTAACCCAGTTATTGATGAAAAGGGTTCTAATATGGAAAGAAGGTGTCTCTTCCATTGTCGGAGTGGCACCCTCATCAACAATTAACTTGTTGGAGGACTAAACAGCCATCCAGAGATTCGGGGACGTGGATGGTTGAGGTGTTTTTTCAAAACCCTGCTTCAACTTCCAAAATGAACCAGCCCAACTTAAAGTTCCACAATATCTGACCACTGATCTACATTCCTGCAAAGTTACACATGAAATAAACATGGTAAGTGTGTGTGTATGTGTTTTAAGTTGCATCATTATTTTCTAATTCATTTACTATAATGAAGAAATAGACTTGGGGTTATTTGAATTAATGGGCTTCGCTGGTGGCTCTGAAGGCAAAGAATCCACCTGCAATGCAGTAGACCCAGGTTGGATCCCTGGATCAGGAAGATCTCCTGGAGAAGGGAATGGCAGCCCACTCCAGTATTCTTGCCAGGAGAATTCCGGGGACAGAGGAGCCTGGAGGTCTACAGTCAATGGGATCACAAAGAGTCGAACACGACTGAGTGACTAACACTTTCACTTCATTTGAATCTGGCCTTGGCAACTTAAAAGCTTTGTGATTTGGACACTCCTTTAACTTCTCCAAGCTTCAACGTCCTTCTCTAAAATAGAGTTGAACTCAAAGGGCTAAGCCGAAGACTATAAAATGGGAAAGGCACAGGGCTTGGTATGTGGAAAACATTCAGTCATGCTTTATGAAAACTGTATTGTAAACATTTATGGAGGTATCATTTTGGAATCCCTTATCACTTCCTCTGATAAGCCTTCATCTAGTTACAATTCAAAACCATAGACCTCAGAGCTCATCCTTCTCTCACTTTCTGTCATATTAATAATCTGAATCCAGGACTTCTCTGCTGCTCCAGTGGTTAAGAATCCATGCTTCCAATGCAGGGGATGCTAGTTCAATCCCTGGTGAGGGAAGTAAGATCCCATGTGCCTCGGGACAACTGAGCCCTCACTCCGAAACTACTGAGCTGCCAGCTGAAATGAAGATCCCCTATGCGGCCGCAACTAAGACCCAATGCAGGCAAATTAAAAAATTTTTAATTACAATAATAATCTGAATTCACATATAAGAATACATTAAGGAAACTTCCTATTTAAACCAGCAATAGCTAATGCTTATTGGACACTTAAAATTGGCCAAGTGTTGTTGTACATGCTTTTCTTGGTCTGTCATTTAATCCTCACAATAGTCCTGTAAACTTGACCCCCATTTTATAGATGAAGACACTGAGGCACAGATGAAGTCATTTTCCCAAGGTCCCACAGCTAATAGGAGGCCGGGGAGAGGACGGGGCACAGGATTTAAATACACACAATTTCACCGTGGAGTATCTGTACTTTGCCTCTCCTCTCTACTGCAAGTTTCTTTTTAAATGGATTCTTAAACACAGACCTACCTCTTTGGTTATGTTGGGTATGGAGTCATAAAAATCACGAGCCTCTTTAGGACTTTTCAGAAATATTGTGTCGCTCTCAGTCGTGACTGACTCTTTCCGACCCCATGGACTGTAACACACCAGGCTCCTTTGTCCGTGGAATTCTCCAGACAAGAATACCGGAGTGAGTTGCCATGCCCTTCTCAGAAATATTAGATCATCATTTAGTTATGGTTGTAGGCAGGGCCATAAGTAAATAACCCAGACCTGGTAAAAGTCTCCTGAGAAAGAAACCCCACCACTTCCGTTCATAGATCATTCCAAAGTTTAATAGTCAGGAAATTCTTAAATGACAACTAATTGAACTCTCTTATCTGCAAGCTAAGTCCCATTCCTCCGGCTGATAAACCCCAACATTTCCATTTCTCTTATTCATTCACTCAACTGTTAAGGAAACATTTGTTAAGTGTGAACTATTAACAAAACTTTTATTAAGTATGTGGGGCCCAGTTCTATCACTGAACTTGGAGAGGAAACGCTCTTAAGTTCTGACAGGATCAATCGGGAAACTGGCCAAGCCTGTGTGCACCTGTGTGTGTTGGAGGCGCGGCTGCAGTGACAGGGTTGACAGGAGACCCTCAATTACCGAGGTGGGCACACAGATCCGGGCAGTGCCACGCAGCCCATTTGTGGCCTTAACATACAATGAAACCTCTCAACACAAACTCACCCAGCACAATCCCCGAGGAAGTGGCAAGAGAGGAGTTTAGAAATGGGCCAGTCCCCAGCAGCCACGTCTGGAAAACCTACACTTTGCTTTTCCTGCGTCCTAAGTCTGTCCAACACCCCCAGCTTGCCATCTTCCCTGTCTAAAATGCTTTCCGAGTACAGAAGACTGTAATTAAGTGGACTCTCTCTTCCACGAACACAGTAACTTCAGTGGCTGAATTAGAAAGGTCCTGGTGTGATGCTGTCGACCAGTGAAGGCTGCAGACTGGGAGACACGAGGTCTGGATGTTGGCTCTGGGTCCACTGTGCTGCAGTCTGTTTTTACTCAGCACCTAAGTGCCTGGGATGCTGAAGGAAGACCCTGTCCCCACCCTCAGGGAATTTACAATCTAGCTGGAAAATTCAAGTGCAAGATCCTGTGAGGAGCCACATGAGTTACAAGGAGGTTGGAAAAGACTCTGACGCTGGGAAGGATTGAGGGCAGGTGGAGAAGGGGACGACAGAGGATGAGATGGCTGGATGGCATCACTGACTCGATGGACGTGAGTCTGAGTGAACTCCAGGAGCTGGTGATGGACAGGGAGGCCTGGCGTGCTGTGATTCATGGGGTCACAAAGAGACACGACTGAGCGACTGAACTGAACTGAGCTGAAAGAAGAGTTAGCAGATGACACCACCCTTATGGTAGAAAGTGAAGAGGAACGAAAAAGCCTCTTGATGAAAGTGAAAGAGGAGAGTGAAAAAGTTGGCTTAAAGCTCAACATTCAGAAAACGAAGATCATGGCATCTGGTCCCATCACTTCATGGGAAATAGATGAGGAAACAGTGGAAACAGTGTCAGACTTTATTTTTGGGGGCTCCAAAATCACTGCAGATGGTGACTGCAGCCATGAAATTAAACAATGCCTACTCCTTGGAAGGAAAGTTATGGACAACCTAGATAGCATATTAAAAGCAGAGATATTACTTTGTCAACAAAGGTCTGTCCACTAAATCTATGGTTTTTCTAGTGGTCATGTATGGATGTGAGAGTTGGACTGTGAAGAAGGCTGAGTGCTGAAGAATTGATGCTTTTGAACTGTGGTGTTGGAGAAGACTCCTGAGAGTCCCTTGGACTGCAAGGAGATCCAACCAGTCCATCCTAAAGGAGACCAGTCCTGAATATTCATTGGAAGGATTGATGCTGAGGCTGAAACTCCAATACTTTGGCCACCTGATGCAAAGAGCTGACTCATTTGAAAAGACCTGATGCTGGGAAAGATTGAAGGCAGGAGGAGAAGGGGACGACAGAGGATGAGATGGTTAGATGGCATCACCGACTAAATGGACATGAGTTTGAGTAAACTCTGGGAGTTAGTGATGGATGGGGAGGCCTGGCATGTTGCAGTCCGTGGGGTCGCAAAGATTTGGACACGACTGAGCGACTGAACTGAACTGAACTGAAAGCCGACTATGATTCAGTTACCCTCGCACTTCATTCAACCTAGATTTTGTTCATTAAAAATTGAGATAATTCCTGCTTAATCTACTTTACGGTGCTGTAGGGACCTCAGAAGCGAAAGCTCCTAGAAAAGCATAAAGGGGAGTTCACAGTAGGGACTGTTGATTAGCGACGTAATGGTGCTAATCTGCACATTTAAAGGATGTTTCATTCAGCAGTGCTACAGGTTAAGTGGAGCTGAGAGCTAGAACGGTTGCAATACGCTGGTAACCTGCTCCGGCGTTAAAGAAAAAAAAAAAAAAAACAGGCTTGATCTAATGTGAAGGGGGATTCAGAGCAGACTCCAAACTCAAATCCTCGGAAACCGACGTCTCTGTCTGAGCACCCACGGCCACTCCGCTTGTTCCCGGGGGTCACCCGAAAATCCCAGATCAGGGTCCCGAGCGCCCGGACCGAGCCGCGGGCGCCCCCTGGAGGCCATCCTCGGACACTGCCCACTCGGGGCGCAGGGGCGGGGCCAGCCATCGCGGGGTGAGGGGTGTGGTCTTCTCGCGTGAACAAATAGCGTCATCGAAGCGACGGGCCCGGAAGGAAGTAGCGTGCGGAGGGGTGTGGCGGTTTCTGCGGTCGCATTGGGGGTTTCGGCAGAGTACGGAGCGCCTGGAGGGACAGACAGCGTGGTACGCGGCCCGCGCCCCTTCGCGCGCGCGCTGGGCCTCGGTGAGGCCCCCGGGCCGGAGCTGACTGACGAGAGGCCCTCCCGGGTCGCCTGCACAGCGTCCTGTGTCCCTCGGGAAAGGGCGAGCAAGCCCTTCCCGTCTCGTTCCTGCCCCGCTGTAGCCTCTCGGCGGGGCCGAGCGGGGTCTCCGGGAGGGCTCCCACCCCGCGGCTCCTGAGGGGCCGCGCGACCCTCTCTCGGAAGAGGGCAGGAAAGGGGCGCGCGGTGGGGCGGACGGGGGAGGGAAAGGCTTTTTTCCGCCGCTGCCGATCGGTAGCCGGAGGCTGCGAGGGGAACGTCGGAGAGCCTCGCAGACCGACGTCCGCGCCCGAGTTCAGTCAGACCCGGGGGGCAGAGTCCACGCCTCGCGCGTGCGGGCCCCAGGGCGCGCAGAGTCGGGAGCCTCGCTGTCAGTGTGGAGGAGGAGACGGCACCCCCACTCCTGCCTTCTTGCCTGGAGAAGTCCCATGGACAGAGGAGACCGGCGGGCCACGGTCCGTGGGGTCCCAGAGAGTCGGAGACGACTGAAGCGACTGAGCACGTAGCGCTCTCAGTTACTGTCGTTTCTTCCAGATCATTCGGGGTTCAGGAAATGAGCCTCTGGATGCTCATTCTTTCGCGTCCTGGTGCCTGAATGCTGTCGACCCAGGAGCCCCAGTCTTCCCAGCCTGGGGACCCCCTTACCCTCCCCCCGCTCAACGTGGGCTAGGAGAACCTGCCAAGTGCAAAGTGCCAGTCAAGCACATGGGCGGGAGCGTGGGCTTCATCCTTACCCAGAGCCCTGTATCTGGCTAGGGCCAAAGGAAAAACGGAGAAGGTGGAGGAAAGGCCAGAGAATCCCGCCCTTCTGAACTCTGCTCGCAGGCTGTCTCTGTGGCTCCAGCACCCGAGAGGAGTCAATAATGGTTTCCTTTGAAATGGCAGGCAATTAGGACTGGGAGGCTCTGACCAGAATTACACAGCCGCAACTGCTTGTCACTTGACATCCTCTGTAATTTGGGGCCAACGTAACTGCAGCTGCCTCTTTCCCTACTGCTAACATGAGTGGCTCCGGTGACAGCCCGTTGATGTTCACAGGAAGAGAGGGCTGTGTTCTGAACACTGCCCACCTGGCACTGGTTCTCCCTTGGGCCACAGGCTGTGTCTGGAGCCACTGCCTCTTGCAGAAGGTGGAGAGTGTAATTCCACAGCTGAGGCTCAGGGGTGTCGACTGAGAGCAAGGAGGAAGAGGTGTAGATCTAGCCTGGTGTTCACACTACAGGTTGGACGTGAGCCACTTGCAGGAGCTCAGCTTGGGGAGCTACTCTGGCTGCCAGAGCTCGCCTCCCACAAGTCAGGGCACACACGTTTTCCTGTATCTTTTCCCCCAGGGTAAACGTTCGCTGATGGCTCAGTTGGGAGCGGTTGTGGCTGTGGCTGCCAGTTTCTTTTGTGCATCTCTCTTCTCGGCGGTGCACAAGATAGAAGAGGGACATATTGGGGTGTATTACAGGTAAGGCAGCAACAGGGAGAAGGTTGCAACTTCCTGTTCGATGACTGTCTCTTAGTCAATGTGTAACAGATTCTGCTGGCCGGTTGCATTTATATTGTGTTGAATAGGGAAGTCTTCAGACTGAGCTTTGTGTCGGTGACTGTGGAAGAGGGATACACTCACGCACGTAAATACAGAGAAATATAAATATGAAACTTACTAGTCTGATGCCGTGGATGGTAACTGATACACATGTTAGGTTTAGAGACAAACGTAAAGGCAACCTTGCTCCTTGAAGATCATCTCTGAAACACTGTTTTCTCCTACTTCCCTCTGGGCACCTTAATACCACAAGCTCACCTCTGAGGAGTGCCAGTTCTTCATGGCAACTTGAGATATAATTTGGACCTACGCCGTAAAATTAACATTTCAGCGAAAATGAAAGAGCCTACAGGTTGATTTGTACCCATCGAGGCAAGCTCTAGAATAGTGGTTCTTAAATGACCTATTCCGTCACTTTATTTTGATTGCTCTTTTAAAAAAAAATGTATCTGTGACTTAAATAACATGAAGCAAAGAAGCACTTACAAATCTCGGGTCGCTTTCCTTTGAGTAACGTCCATAACCAAGTTTTTGCTTTAAATCTTTGTGAACTCCTTATATGCCTTTATGAACTCTTTATTAAAGCCCTTTGATGCTTTTCCTCTGGCTGCCAATAGCAAGTTCTGGAAGTCTGATTGGCTTCCACTCTCCCCTTTAATTGTGTCATCCCACCATCTACTTCTGTGTCTTCCAAAGTGAAAGTCACTCAGTCGTGTCCGACTCTTTGACACCCCATGGACTATACAGTCCATGGAATTCTCCAGGCCAGAATACTGGAGTGGGTAGCCTTTCCCTTCTCCAGGGATCTTCCCAACCTAGGGATCAAACCCAGGTCTCCCAGGTTGCAGGCAGATTCTTTACCAGCTGAGCCACCAAGGAAGCGTGTCTCCCAAAATAAGTTTTAATTCTGTTACCATTCACATATAGCATGACTACAAAGGTAACTCCACTGCCCCTCAAAAAATATTTAGATGGTTTATAAAGTTTCCTTAAAATTATTCTTTTGGTTGTTTGTGTCACTGAACTCCAACATTAGTATTGTTAATTGGTCACTGTATTAGTGAACTTAACTGACCTTGTGGATTCTCACAAGCTTAACAGATGTGACAAAAATAAAACACACCTCCTCTCTTAGCTAAGAATCTGCCTGCCAAAGCAGGAGTTGCAAGAGACACGGGTTTAAATCCCGGGTCAGGAAGATACCCTGGAGAAGGAAATAGCACCCCACTCCAGTATTCTTGCCTGGAAAATTCCATGGACAGAGGACCCTGCTGGGCTACAGCCCATGGGATCACAAAGAATCAGGCATGACTGAAGCGACTGAGCACACGCACCTTGCTTATCTCAAGTATAGCCAGGGATTCTGCTGTCTTGATTCCACTTTGTCTGTGTGCCATTTTTCTATGCAAAAACATGAATAATGGTTTTAGGTTTTACCATCAGGTTTCTTAGACTATTAGGGTTGAGCTGAGAGGAAGAAACAGATCCGTGGACATGGCTCTGGAACGTGTCCCTCTGTCTTAAATGCTTATGGAGCTGCAGAGAAAGTGGGCCCAAACCGTATTGATGTAACAGACACGTCTTTGCTAAACTGAGCCTGCCTCTCTCTCCCTCCACTGCAGAGGTGGTGCCCTGCTGACTTCCACCAGCGGCCCTGGCTTCCATCTCATGCTTCCTTTCATCACATCATATAAGTCTGTGCAGGTATACTGGGCTTGGGGGGCAGGGTTGAATGACTGCAAATTTGGGGTGGTGATTCATGAATGATTTAGCCCTTGGATGAGCGCATAAGTATGATGCCTTTTCAAGGAATTCATTTAATAGATCATATATGTAATACAGATAAAAAGTCTGAGGCTCCATGAACCATCTACTCTGGAGTGTTACTTAATTGTTGAAATAGCTGAATGGGGTCATTGCCTTGGCCTGTTGGTCCCAGATGGGAATTGTCTCCACTTCAAGACAGAGCCAAAGAAGAATCTGTTCTGAATGCACAGAAGGAAAAGTAGGATGTGTGTGTGTGTGTGTGATAAACCACAGGCTCCCAAGATACATGGAAATAAAACATGATAATTTTGTTGGTTCTTATTTGAACATGAGCGATGTGAACATAACTTGTAGGGGGGTGCAGGTTGTTGAACTTAATGAAGGGAAATGACATCTAAAATAGGGATAGGATTAGCTATGACAGATCTAAAGCCAGGCTGAATTAGACTAGTCATCTTTGAAGTACATCCAACAAAAGGAATAAAAAGATTTAGAGAATGACTTTTAAACTAACCCAGGAAAGTGTCCTGGGTTACCTCATCAGCATTTGCCCTGTAGGTTTCTTCTGCCATTTCCTATGCTTTATGGTTTTCAAAGTGCGTTCATGCATATTATCTCGTTTGAGTCTCCCAGTAATCCTGAGAATGGGCTGAACAGGTTTTACAGGCTGAGGGGTTAAATAATCTGCTGTTTCCAGACTGGTAAACGGAAGAGGTGAACGTAAACACAGGTCGTGGGACTCCTAGTCCAGGGTCTTTTCCACTAAACCATTATTACTCAGCTTGTTCATATGGTGGTCCATTTACAGCGAAGCTGGGGTGGTACTTTTGCCTGGTTTAGTCTCACACACTGCAAATAAGGAGGATTCACTGGGGGTATTCACATGTAACAGAGGCAAAAGTAAAGTCAAGTCACTCAGTCGTGTCCGACTCTTTGTGACCCCGTGGACTGCAGCCCACCAGGCTCCTCAGTCCATGGGATTCTCCAGGCAAGGATACTGGAGTGGGTTGCCATTTCCTTCTCCAGGGGATCTTCCCGACCCAGGGATCAAACCGGGGTCTCCTGCATTGGAGGCAGACGCTTTAACCTCTGAGCCACCAGGGAAGCTTAACCCAAATAAGTATTCAAGACCAAGGTCAAGGGATTCCCGAAAGAAGTCACTTTCTCGGTCACTTCTCACCTTACAGCATCTTCTGTCTCTCCTATTTCCAGACCACACTCCAGACAGATGAGGTGAAGAATGTACCTTGTGGGACAAGGTAAGGTGCCCAGAATAAAGCTGTGAAGACCAGATAAGAGGGAGGGCCATCTGACTGGCTGCAATAAGAGGCAGTGGAAAGGGATACCCCCGAGTGGTTTCACCAAGCTCTCTGCCCCCAAGCTCCCTATGTTCTAAGTTGAGTAGGCGGTGGAGACAGGTTTGGAAGGGCCTTGAAGGCCATGATGAAGGCTTTTGGCAGGTAAATAACTTGATGGAGGAGGATAACTTTAACAGCACTAAATATGGAGAATGTTGGAAAGGTAGTAGAAGACTGCAGGGCAGGGAATTGAAAGAGCCGCTGCAGTGGTCTGATTGAAAAGTCAAGGTGGTCAGAACAGGGACAGAGCAACAAAGTAAACCACACGCTCAGACAGATACAGAATCGGAACTTCCCACAGGATAGCTGGCCTGATCTCATCACAAAGGCTTTGTATTTGGAGAACTTGGGTCGAAAAGGAGACATAAAGACATAAGCAGTGCAGTGGTGAACCTTGATTAGAGCCTGGTTCCAACAGAACAGCTCTAAAAGATGTTATGGAAACTGTTAGTCATCTTGGACTGCCATAGCGGAATACCATCGCCTGGGTGGCTGAAACAGTAGACATTTATTTTTCTCACGGTTGCAGAAGCTCAAAGTTCAAGATCAGGGTGCCAGCAAGGTTGGTTCCTGGCCTGCAGGTGGCTGTTTCCCTGTGTCCTCACATGGCCTTTTGGCTGTGCATGTGTGGAGAGAGAGAGAGACCTCTGCTGCCTTTGTCTTCTTTGCTTTACCAGTCCAGTCATTTTAGGGCCCTATCGTTATAACCTCATTCAACTTTAATCACCTTTGTAAAGGCCCTGTCTCCAAATGCACTCACTTTGGGGGCTCCAGTTTCAGCATGTGGATTTTGGGGTGCACACAATTCAGTCCATGATGGGAACTTGTGGGAAAAATTAGAGAAGGGCTCGTTAGATGGAGAGGAATTATCGCTAATTTCTCTAGCTTTAGGAATGGTATTGTGACTCTGTAGGGGACTGTCATCATTCTTAGGTGATTGGTGCTTGCCAAGTGTTAGTGGGTAAAGTATCCTGACTGCAGCTTGCTTTGAAATGTTCAGCAAAAAAAAAAGAAAAAGTAGATAAATCAATAGGTAATAAAATGTTCATGATTGTTAAAGTCAGGTGTTGGTATATGAGTGTTAGTTGTACTGTTCTTTTCTGTATGTTTGAAAGTGTTTCCTAATGAATATTGAGGGCAAGGTAGGGAGAGGGCTGAACTAAAGTGATGGTGAAAACAGTGAGAAACACTGACCCAGACATTCCACGTTTAAAGTTCTGAGAACCCCGTGACCTTGCTTAGTCTTTCCCCTGTGATTGGTAGCTTTATTCAAAAGTCATTGCAGAGTTAAAACATACAAACTACTCTTCTTGTATCTCAAAAGTTTCACTTTTGTCCTCGTGGAGATGTTTTTAGGAGGTATGATTTCTCAGATTATGATAGAAACTCAGAAGGTCTCCTGCCTTGAGATCCACACACTTGTGACCCCCCATGAACCCTCCTCCTTTCCTGCCAAGTCCCACGCACGCGCACACATACATACCACCACCACCCTGGGAGAGGTGCAATGTTCCCAAGCTCAGCACTGACCACGCTGTCTGCGCTTCCTCCAACAGCGGTGGTGTGATGATCTACTTCGACAGAATCGAGGTGGTGAACTTCCTGGTCCCACACGCAGGTACCTCCCCTAGCCCACCTCACCCCCTCCCCCGAAGCCCACTCTCCCTGGCATCATCCCCGAGTCTCCCCCCCACCCAACCCCCATATCTGTCGTAGCATCTCGGGAAGGGTGAGCCCGTGTGTCTGAGCGTGGCAGGTCCCGCCCTCCTCACTCTGAACGTCTCCTTCCCCGCAGTGTATGACATAGTGAAGAACTACACAGCCGACTACGACAAGGCACTCATCTTCAACAAGATCCACCACGAGCTGAACCAGTTCTGCAGTGTCCACACGCTTCAGGAGGTCTACATCGAGCTCTTCGGTAAGAAAATCTCTTCGGATGATCACCTGCTGCCTGATGCAGCTGCCCACAGGGCAGGGTGGGTATCAAGGGACCGGAGTGTTGAAGATCCAGTGCCTGGGAAGCAGGCAGTCACACGGGACACTGCCAGGAAACACAGGTGCCGATGGAAGAAGATGGTGAGAGTGGCTGAGTGTTGGACACGGGAGTCATAGTGAGTGAGAGGACTCGCTCCTGCCCTGCGTCAGACTTGGGATGGAAATATGTTCCCATGTCCCTAAACTTCCTTCTGTAATGAAGAGGGGTCAGTTCCAGAAGAACCTTAGAGATTACCCAGCCCAGCATCCTCCTTTCAAGATAAGGATACCAAGGTCCTGAGGGAGAAAGTCCCAGGGCTGGCTGGGAGCAGAGGTGAAGTCCAGACCTCCCTCCTCTGGCTTCTGGCTGCATCCACCTCACCCTGGATGAAGGGCGCCAGGACAGGGTAATGAGAACCACGGGGTTACATTTTGTTGTTTGCTTCAGTGTGTTTTTATTTTGGCCGCACCACGAGGCATGTGGGATCTTAGTTCCCCAACCAGGGATCGAATGCACGCCCCCCGCACTGGAAGCGTGCAGTCTCAACCGCTGGGCCTCCAGGGAAGTCCCAAGGGGTCACATTTAATTCTAGAAGTGGGACAAGGACTGTAACTACTTTAAGAGTCCCTAGAACCTGTGTGGGTTTCGGTTGTTGTTAGTGATGGTTTTTTACCCTGTACCCATAGAGAAGAATAGGAAAACACTTAAAACAGAAAGGACCCACTTTGGTCTTAAGTTGACACTTTCTTTCCTTTTTTCCTGATCAAGGAAAACATAGCCTGACTTCAGCAACAATGAAAAGAGGCATTTCAGTAATTGTTGTAGCTCATTTGGGATAAAGTGTTCTGTTAAATTCACTGCTAGGAGTGTTCTAAAAGCCAGGGCTAAAAGCAAATGAACTTTGCAACCAGTGGTACCACTGTTCTTAATGCCAGGACCAGACAGTGGTTTTCCCCAGGAATCTTAATTTAAAGGGCCTGGAGTGAGAATATCCCGTAGACAGAGGTGGAGTCGTTGGCGACACCAGTGATCTTAACTAGGCAAACAGCCTTTGGCCCTCTGTTTCAAATTTGGAAAGTCATCAGAAGCCATTTTAACTTTTCTGCAGAAGAAAATGGGTCTAAATTCACTTTATGGACTTTGAAGTCTCTTCCCATGTTTGGATTTGGTGTGCTATTGAGAAAAATTCAGTAACTTTGCTATTTTTTTGACCTCAACCGGATAGAATTTCATAAAATATCATTAGTTTTCTCTCTAGCCATCGTTTTAGAACTAGTGCCAGTAAATGAACATTACAAAGCGTTTGCAACAGCAAAAGATCTCTAATTTCTATGAAGAGAGAATTAAGATGTGAAATTGTTCTGCATTGGAAAACTCACTGTCCTGTCTTGCAGATGAACTTGGCAGTGCAGTAAAGTAAAGCTTTGTGTACGGAGGAGCTGGGGATTTATGTTTGCGTTGGAATATTTTCCTTTTTAAAGTTCGTTCTTGCCAGCTAGCACTGTTTTGCTTAGCATCCGTTTGCATCTGCAAAGGAGAAACTCGCGTCTCTAATCCTGGGTCCTGATAATGGAAGGGTTTTCTCTGGCTCCCTCCTCCCAGTACTCGTAGGCCTAACTTTCAGCTTGATGCAGTTTTTATCACCGCTTACACTGAGGCATCCATGTTTCCCGTTTGATGAAAGTGTTATCCAGTACTTTGTGTTTACTTAGTTCAGTTCAGTCACTCAGTTGTGTCCAGCTCTTTGTGACCCCATGGACTGCAGCATGCCAGGGCTTCCCCGTCTATCACCAACTCCCGGAGTTTACTCACAGTCATGACCATCGAGTCGGTAATACCATCCAACCATCTCATCCTCTGTCATCCCCTTCTCCCACCTTCAATCTTTCCCAGCATCAGGGTCTTTTCCAAGGAGTCAGTTCTTCACTTCACTTAATCAGTTCTTAACTTAATCAGTGTTGTCACCCATAAACAAGTTGGTCCTGGTGTAAATTTGTTAGTAAGGTATCTTGTAAAATATTTCCTCTAGATTTTCCTGGAAAGTTACTAGCCCAGGGCCATGGGTATCTTCCTTGACTCAGATAGAATTTAATCTGAGAAACAACCATGTTATTAGCTTATGGAGGATATGAGCTGTTTCCCTTAAAGTTTGGCCAGTCTTTTATTTAAAATAGAAAATATGGAATGTCATGTTCATCTCTAGCCATCAAATTGTTACACCCATGTCAGGTGTGAGGTGCTGCCCTTACGGTCTGCCTCAGTGCTGAGAGGCTGGTGGGAGCATATGCATATGTAGAAACATTAATACCCCTTGCTTAGTGATATGACTATTGAAGAAAGTACTGTTCTAAACCCTAACGATCAAAGCGTAATAATTAAAACAAGTTCTTTATCTTGACTCTTGATTAGCTTAAGCATATCCCCAAACCTCTGTGGGCCTCAGTTTGAGCATTTATAACAGGCAGGGAGTTAGACTTGCTGTTCCTCAAAGGCTCCTGGACCAAGAATGGCTAAGTAAAGCAGCTGGCCGCTGACAATAAAGGAGGTGGTTCCATGTAGGTGTCCCAGGCTGGTTTCAGGGCGTCCTCTTCTCAGGGCCCTTCAAGAAGCTTATTGATCTTGTGGGTGGGGGCAGGGAAGGGAAGGCCCAGGCCAGCGCTGACAGCCTGTTCTGGGGTCACAGATAGAGCGGCAATCAGTTACAGATCTTCTGACACTTACCCATAAAATGACTCACAGACAGAAGAATCAGAACCAAGGCAAACAACACATCAAAAGACTCAGGCTCAGGACTTCCCTGGCAGTCCAGTGGTTAAGACTGCGTTTTCAGGGCAGGGGGCGTGGGTTCAATCCCTGGTCAGGGAACTAAGATCCCACAAGCTGAGTGGCTCAGCCAAAAAAAAAAAAAAGTTTTAATGTTTAAAAAAAAACAGACTCCTTTCCAGAACTGTACATTGTCCTTTTCCCCTTGATTGATGGAGTACCTGATGGAATTAGTCTTTCTTGGGGCCTCACTTGATGTCAGAGTCTGTTTTTGTTTTAGAAATTTATTAATAGATTTAGTGTGTTTGAGTCCTTTCAAAATACCTGACGTGGCCGTTCCACCTTCCTTCTTTGTGTAGGATGGGTGGCCACCTTCTCTGGCTGCTGTCTGTAGGAAAGGGCTGCTTCCTGACTCAAGAAATGTGCTAGAGTTGTTGTTTGTTCTTTTAAAGCTCGGTTCCCTTCTGGGCGAGGTTGATGTTTTCTTGAGGCCCCAGGGAAGGGACACTCCCTTCTGGCCACGTAGCGGGCCCAGTGGGTGTCCGCCGTGAGAGTCTTCCAGGGAGTCTTTAGACGTTCAAGCTCTGAGGAGCACTCTGCCTCGGGAAGAGCTTTGGCCCGTTGGGTGCATTCCTGAGCTGGTGTCTTGCCTTGCTCTCTACCCCATGCTTCCCTCCACCCCTCCTAGAAAGCATCTCAGCTCTGTGTTTGTCTGTCTTGATTCCAGATCAGATTGATGAAAATCTCAAACTGGCTCTGCAGCAAGACCTGACCTCCATGGCCCCCGGGCTCGTCATCCAAGTGAGCACCACCCTGGTGGGACACCCCCGCCCCGCCCCCACCCCCACGAAGGCACAGCCCCTCTTCAGAGGATGTCCTGTCTGTGCAGGAAGACCAAGGGCCCGTGGGAGCTGGTCGCTCCACACCCCACACCCCAATCAGGTGCTGTCTCTCTCTCCAGGCTGTGCGGGTAACAAAGCCCAACATCCCAGAAGCCATCCGCAGGAACTACGAGCTGATGTGAGTGCCCGCCTGGGCGGAGGCACCGCCCTGCCTGCCTCCCGCTCATCCCCTCCCAGGGCCAACCAAGCCTGGTGCGCGTGTGGTCCCCTCTGGAGTGTCTGGATAGCCGTCACCCTGAAAGACAGGGCAGGCGGGCCAGGCCGCTCACTGGGCTCCGTGAGCAGAGGGCATGGACGCTCTTCAGAGGGTCGGGGAGTCTTGTGTCCCCTCACGGTTCATGCCGGATAGGACAGGAAGGTGACTGAGTGGGCAGGCAGGTGCCTTTCATTCAAGTCACTTGCGCTTTATTGCTCACAAGTGGGTTTTGAAGGAGAAGGCTAGCCGTTTTACTGTCTGCAGCATATTCGCCTTCACCTGGGACCTTAAGGAGCCTTCCGGGGCCTTCTCTGGCAGTCAGTGGTTAAGACTGCACTTCCAGTGCAAGGGCCGTGGGTTCAATCCCTGCTCAGGGGACTAAGATTCCATATGCCGTTCGGCACAGGCAGATTTACAAACAAGACCAGACCTCCCAAGGGTGGAAGGAATGACAGCTTACCTCTCACGACAGGGCAGTGGGCTTGGCTTCCCCGGGGGCCAGGGAAGTTCCGAGGAAGCTCATCCCCAGCGGCCTCACAGCTGCACGCTTTTCTCCCCTTCAGGGAAAGCGAGAAGACGAAGCTCCTGATCGCAGCCCAGAAGCAGAAGGTGGTGGAGAAGGAAGCCGAGACAGAGCGGAAGAAGGCCCTCATTGGTCTGACTTTGCTTCTGGGGTCCAGGCGACAGAGGGGCTGGCGGGGTAGGGAGGGCAATTCAGGAATCCCGGGACACGGCCCCCCGAAGCCTTGCCCCACGCAGGAGCAGCCTTCGTCTCCCGGGAGCAGAGCTGAAATTGTCAGATCGTGGCTGAGGGTCGAGCTTTGTGTTTCCACAAGCCTCATAAATGAAAGGAGCCCTTCCTGCTAACCCTTCATGCACAGAGATAGTAGCACTGATGAGCCCTTACAGTGAGCCTCGGGCTTTTCTAAACACTAGTGTGCAATTCATCCTGCTCCTCACACCCCCTCCCCCTCCCCCTCCCCGGGTGAGGAAGCCACCGGCGGTAACCTACTCTCACTGAGCCGAGGCTCAGAGGCTGAACTGCCCAGGGTCACGTGGCAGGGGAGCGAGGGAAACGGGGTTCAAATCCAGGGGCTCACCTCCCGGCCCCGGGTTCCCCGCCACTGCTCCAGACTGCCAGCCACGGCCCTGGCCACTTCCGAAAGTGCAGGGGCAGGAGGGAACTCACACCTTAACCCGTAAAATATTCCTTTGGAAGAAACACCCTGTGACTTACAGGAGAGGTCGGGGCCGGCTCCTCACTTTGGTCAGAGGAGTGACTCCCCCTGGGGCCGGGCGCCCCCACTCACAGTCTTGCACTGAGACGCGGGCCTGTGCTCCTTAGGGTGTCCCACCCCGGCCCGGGGGACCTGTGTGACTGCCCGCTGGGCCAGTGGCCCTTCACCTGGGCCCACCCACTGCCCTGCCTCAGGGCCGCAGATCGGGTGAAAGGTGCACCCTTTGAAATATCAGAGCTCTGAGGCTTTTCTCCACTAACAGAGGCAGAGAAGGTGGCGCAGGTGGCCGAAATCACCTTTGGGCAGAAGGTGATGGAGAAGGAGACGGAGAAGAGGATCTCGGAGATCGAAGGTGAGCGAGCCGAGATCCCTGCCCCCGCCTCCTCGGGCCCCGCCTCCTCGGGCCCCGCCTCCTCGGGCCCCGCCTCCTCGGGCCCCGCCGCCTCGGGGCCCCGCCGCCTCGGGGCCCCGCCGCCTCGGGGCCCCGCCGCCTCGGGGCCCCGCCGCCTCGGGGCCCCGCCGCCTCGGGGCCCCGCCGCCTCGGGGCCCCGCCGCCTCGGGGCCCCGCCGCCTCGGGGCCCCGCCGCCTCGGGGCCCCGCCGCCTCGGGGCCCCGCCGCCTCGGGGCCCCGCCGCCTCGGGGCCCCGCCGCCTCGGGGCCCCGCCGCCTCGGGGCCCCGCCGCCTCGGGGCCCCGCCGCCTCGGGGCCCCGCCGCCTCGGGGCCCCGCCGCCTCGGGGCCCCGCCGCCTCGGGGCCCCGCCGCCTCGGGGCCCCGCCGCCTCGGGGCCCCGCCGCCTCGGGGCCCCGCCGCCTCGGGCCCCGCGGTGTGGCGGCCCCGGGAGGCCTTTCCTTTGCCCTGCCTTCTCTCTCCTCAGATGTCACGGGTTCTTTGGAACATCCCTCGTTCTCTGTGCTCTGACTCAAGTTTTGGGGAGATGCAGGCCAGTGTGGGATTAATTTTCTACTTCAGTCAGTCATCAGATTTGAGTCGGGTACCTTCAGGAGTTTTCCGCTTGGCTGGGCTTCGGAAAAAGGGGAAGCACGTGGTCCCGGCTGTCCTGGGCCTGCAGTCTGGCCCGGAAGTAAACCAGGAAGCCAGGGCGGAGCAGCAGCCCGCTCCCCTCCGCCTGCCCCGCCCCCCCTCCCCCCACAGGTTCAGAGGCCTGTGAACCCTGTTCCTTTGGCCTCTGGGGGTCCTTGTGGGTGTTAAGGCAGGTGTGAAGAAGACGCCTGTCAGCACCGGTATCAAGAGCAGGAAAAAGGTGTTTCCTTGCTGGCTTTTCTGGTATCACTCACCTTCAGGCCCCTGCCCTCAGCCCTCCCCTCATCCCACCACCCACCTCCTCCTCTAGCAAACTGTAGGCCGAAAACGACCTCAGGGCCCAGCCCCAGGCTCCACAGCGCCAGTTACACTCCTGACCTGTCGGGCTTAGTGGGCACATGGAGGAGCCAGTGAGGATTTCATGGATCAGTGGTTCCTCACGGGGAGCTCTTAGCCGAGCAGCACATTTTTGTTTCTCGTAAACACAAGTCACCAGGTGCTGAGGCCGGTTGAGTTGGCCGCTTGCTCCCTGGCTGCCCTGCAGGCCCCCGCCACCCAGGGCCTTGCTGAGGCTACACAGTGAGAACCCAGCTTGCTTCCCGGGTTTTGGTCCAGGTGTTGCTAACATGAGGTTGGCCTCATCCCCAAGGACAGGGAGGAAATAACAACCTTGTATCAGTTTTTGATGGAAAGCTGGTCTCAGCAGATTAAGGAAGGGGATTGTATACCTAGTAGAAGTTTAAATCAGTCTTAGTCCAAACAGGTGTTAGTGTGGACCGTGGCCTGTAATGCTCTTTGAATCGGGCCAGCTTAACCACTGCTAACGAGAGCCTTTCTGAAATGACCGATGGAAATAGAGAGATGAAGTTGGAAACGAGCTGTACTGTTTTGTTTACGCCAGTCGGTTTCAGGGCAGCTCCACCTCGGGCCGCATCCGGAACCTTCTTTGGGCTTCTCTGGCTCTTGCTGTGTGGCACGGTGGGGAGAGGGCCAGGGCAGAGAGCTCAGAGACGGGAGGCCAAGGCCGTGCCCCAGCTCTCTCCTCCCCGGCCCCAGAAGGGGTAAGCGGGTGGAAAGAGGATGTATGTTTCCATGACGCCATCAGAGAAACCGCTGTCAGGCACAGCGACAGACTTGCACATGGTCAGCTAGTCCCCGCCACTAGGAGACGCTGGCACAGCACTTTTGCATCCTGGTCAATTTTCACAACTCGCGAAACAGGAGGAAATGCCTTTTCCCCAGTTTCGTAAATAAGAGGATCAGAGCCCAGAGAAACCAGAGCAGTGTGCCCAGGATCACAGGGCCAGCTGGGCACAGCTGCAGGGACCCGCTTTCTGATGGCCTCTGTGCTTTGATTCTCTGCGTTCTTTCCTTAAGATGCTGCGTTCCTGGCCCGGGAGAAGGCCAAGGCTGACGCCGAGTGCTACACTGCCATGAAAATAGCTGAAGCAAATAAGGTAAAGGGCTGGTGCTGCCTGGCGAAGAGGAAGCGTGTTACATGTCTGCGGGAGACCACTGCCTCCTGCCCACCTGGCCATGATCAAGGACTCTGTGCCGTGTGGGCCAGGGCCTTCCCTTTCCCTTGGACCCTGATAGAAGTTTAATTGTGCTGATTTTTTAAAATATTTATTTATTTGACCGCATCAGGCCTTAGTTGCAGCGCTCAGGCTCGGTAGTTGCCGTGAGTGGGCTTTGTTGCCCCGCAGCATGTGGGAACTTAGTTCCCTGACCAGGGATCAAACCCCATGCCCCCTCATCCCCATTGGAAGGCAGATTCTTAGCCACTGGACCATCAGGGAACTCCTTAATTTTGCTGTTAAACACAGAAATTCCTAAAATTCTCACAGTTCTTACCTTGAATACCTGAGATTAATGCTTTCCCAGAGTAGTGGTTATGCAATAAGTTGTTCAGTCACTCAGTCATATCCAACTCTTGGCAACCCCAAGGACTCCAGCACGCCAGGCTTCCCTGCCCTCCACTATCTCCTGGAGTTTGTTCAAACTCATGTCCATTGAATCAGTGATTCCATCCAACCATCTCATCCTCTGTCGCCCCTTTCTCCTCCTGCCCTCCATCTTTCCCAGCATCAGGGTCTTTACGTGGTTATGTGGTTACTAATATAACAGCAAGACCAGGGAGAGGAGATGGGGTATGGTTCTCACGGAGACCCTCTCCCTGTAAAAAGTCAAGGGATGGCCCCCCATGCTTTTCCCTGATTTGGCCTCACCACCATCTTCTTTCCTGTTTTTGCTTCCAGCTGAAGCTGACCCCTGAGTATCTGCAGCTGATGAAGTACAAGGCCATTGCTTCCAACAGCAAGATTTACTTTGGCAAAGACATCCCTAACATGTTCATGGACTCTGCGGGCGGCGTGGGCAAGCAGTTTGAGGGACTAGCTGACAAGCTGAGCTTTGGCTTGGAAGATGAGCCCATGGAGGCAGACTCCGAGAACTGAATGTTTCCGTCCACAACCTCCGATGACACTCTGAGAGAGATCTTTACTTTTTAATGAGGAACCAGGATGTCCCCTCCCTTCCACACTACCTTCTTTGACTCTCTTCCACATACTGTGGTGAAAAAAGAAGAAACGGACCTAAATCTATTTTCCTTCCTGGGAAGGGTAGGGCAGGGACTGATTTATTCAGGTAAGTAGGTTACGTGACCAAGGTTAAGCTTTGAAAAAGGTGAATTAGAGCTCTGACCTCCAGGCACTGATTTTTGCCCTTCCGAGGCTGGCTGAATTAGGGATGCTATCAACAAGAAGTGGGAGAAGTGCAAGAGGTCCCCTCCAGCTCTGCCCTGGAGTGGGAAAAGGCAGCAGAGCCTTCGTGAGCCGCCTCCACAGTGAGAGATGCCTGTGGGTGAGGCCCAGCTCCTGAGCAAACACGTGCTTGTGAGTTTGCCAGCAGAGCAGAGAAGCAGACTTGGAGGATGTTGGCTCTCCTGGCCAAGTGTCCCTGAGTCACCACCCGGGGCGCCGCCTTAGGCTCGGGTGAGGGTGATCTGGTGCTAGCTTTGCCAGCTTTTCTACACACCACCCTCCCTGCCCCAGGGCTCAGAGCATGGCGGCTTCTGACCTCATTTCTGAGTCAGGATTTGGCCACAACCCCCAGCTCTCTTTAAAACGTTTCACCTATTCCGTGGTTAGGTTTTGTTTTGTTTTGTTTTCTCTACCTGTTCATTGGTTCCATTCAGCATCAAGAAGACAGGAACAAAGAACTCTCCAGTGTCTTAAAAGCTGCTGAAGTGGGACCACAATACCTGTTCGCCTCTGTGGTCCCTGCTTGGCAAACTGTATCTGTTCCCTGAGATCAAGTGTCTTTTTTTATTGTTGTGGAGATTCTGCATTGAAGAGCTCCTCTGGGTGAGAAGGATGGGTTGTCCAAAAGCTGTCCCAGTCCCAGCACCTCTGACTTGTGCTGAGAGTTCATCTGATACAGTGATAAGAGGGAGCCTGTTCTCTGAGCGACTCATGTCTTTTGATCCAGGGTTCAGGGGTCACAGAGAGACAGCTGTTTGGGTTCAAGTCAGTTTCTGCCCGAGTCCCTGCGTCAGAAGGGCCACATCAGAATCCACTCAAATGTTTCTTCATTACTAATTTGGGGATTTGGTTGAGGGAGCCCAAACCAGAAACAGAGGTTTCCTTGCGTTCTGGAGTTGGAGTCGGGCGGGGTCATGCACCAGTTCACCAAGTGGAGGGCAGCTGCTGGAGTGAGCTTGCAAGCCTGTTGATTTCATCCAGGACAAGCCCTGGCTTAGGATTTGTTACTAGCTGCCCCCGCCCGCCGCCCCCCCGCAACCCGCACACCAAGAGAAACTCCGCCTGTGCCCCCCCCTCTTCTTGGTGGAACATGGTGATGATATCTGGGACAGATTTCCATGTCACTGTTCACCCCACACCCAGACTTCTGATTTATCGGATGGTCCCAAAAGCCAGGAATTGGGGGAGCATTCAGCCGGCCTAAGACACAAAGGGTTAACTTGTCTTAATTTAAATGTTGCGCTTCTCTGTTCTAATTTCTGGAACTTTGAATTCTCAAACCACCAGTCCTGGTCACACTTGTGCAGGGATCCAAAATGTCCGAGGAGTGATGGATGTTAATGTGCTCAGGCGTCTTTGCAGAAGGCAGTTAGTCTCCTAAGACCAACACAAAACATCCATCATTAAGATACACTCACCCTCCTCACTTCAATGCCATGAATCACTTGTCAGGAGCACCCTGTCACGTCCAGCATCCTTGACTTACGTATTTGTCTGCTCTTCTGCTCTGAGACTGGCTGCCTAAGCTCAGAGAACACTTGTTTCCGATGGGATACGCAGCATGGACGTCTCAGCCTGTCCGAATCGCACAGTTCCTTGGGTGGTTAACAGGAACACTGCTCTAACACTAGCGTCCCATGATGGCCTGTCCCTTACACTAGATCACAGGAGAGCCTCAGTGAAGTCCTGCTACACCTGCCCCCCATGTCAACGTCCCTTCTGTAAGCAAAAAATACAAGTACTGTGGTTCCCATTCGTTTAATTCCAATGGTTGTACCTGCCAGAATAGAAAAATAATGGGAATGGTCTGTTTCCTTGGCTTGGGACAACTAACCAGTCTGTCTGTCTGACTTCGTTTTGGTAACGCTTACTAGAGAACCTGACGTGAAAACATTTGTATTCTAAACGTGAAATATGACAGCCTGCCATTTGGTAGGCAGTAAACTCATGGCTGCTATTGATAAATGGAACCTCTATCAAAATAAGGAACTGTTTCTAAAATTCAGCTTTTGTAGGATTTTCCAAGGAAAAGTCACCTTGGTTGAATGTTTCTCATTAAACTTTGCAGAAGTGATCCATATTCAGTACCTGTTTTTAATCACTTTTTAAATATCAGGACAGAATGAAAGGAAGCCGCAGTTTGTTAATCTTTATCTGACTAAATCTGGAGGGATCTGTGATCATAATAAATTGAGGGGAGGGCAGAAATTACCAGAAGAACTTTAGCAATATCGTCATCCCTCGGTATCCATAGCGGACTGGGAGCCCCAAGGATAAAATCTGTGGGCGCTCAAATCCCTTATATAAAACGGTGTCGTACAACCACCCTCTGTACCCATGAATCCACAGCTACAAAGGGCTGACTGTATTGATCTCAAAAAAAAAAAGTGGATTTTTTTTTTAATATGTTGCAGTCTGTGGATCTCTGTATCTTTCAACACATAGCTTCACCATTTAGAGAGTAACTGGTGGAAGTGAGATGGATGTATTTACTGACTTACCCAGGTTGGACTGAGGATAAGTGGATCCTGGCTAGTGGCTGCTCTGTCCACCGACCACTGCTGCTTTAGTTCTGTTCAGTAGGTTCTAGTCACTGTTTCTGTTGTTCCCTTTTAAAAGAAGTGATAGCCAATCACTTTGTATTTTCATCCGTATTGCTGCTTTTGTGCAAGCTGATAATTGAACAGTCAAAACCAATTCTACTGGCAGAGAGCCCTGAGGACTGAATGACCCCCTTTGTAACTGAGAAATGATTCCTGTTATATTAATCATTCTACAAACAATATGCTGGATTCATTTGCCCGGGGTTGATAGATGGAGGAACTGTTTTGGACAATCCTAAAGGTGTGATTTTATGTGAAAGTTTTATTTTCAGTCTTGCTAAATAAAATGAGTCTTTGTATTTATTTTTCTTTTATTACAGTGAAATTTAGCAGTAGCAGGTATTAGGCTAGGATACAAAGAGATAAAGCATCTCTGCCTAGTGAGTTAAGTCACGACCCCAAAATATATTCTGATGAATATCTATTCCCATTATCAATGTAGAAATAATAAACACAGCTAATTTATGAAAATGGCACCATTGTACAACACAGGGGAATAACCAATATTTTTAAATGAATATGAATAGAGCATAGCCTTTTAAAATTGTGAATCACTTATCCTATACACCTGTAACAAATAATATTGTCCAACAACTAAAAGTTGCAGCGGCAACTTCCGTGATGGTCCAGTGGTTAAAACTCCAAGTTTCCACTGCAGGAGGCCTGGATTGAATTCCTGATCAGGGAACTAAGATTCCACATGACATGCTGAGAGTCCACAAAAGAAAAAAATGCTGCATCATGGTCGGCTAGGTGTCCTGTAGCTCCTCAGAGACCAAAGAAGAGGAAACTGGCTCACAGAATACAGCATTTTAAAAGATTTTCTGAAGACTGGCTAAAATCAGAAAGCGTCAGACATACAACTTAGCGACTGAACAACAACAAAATTTGAAACAGGGAGAAGCAGTCACCTGCACATAGAAATCAAATCCAGAGACTAACACAGATAACATTGTCTTCTCTGATGGTCTGAGAAACTGGGGCCATTCTATGCTGTTTGGTGGAGAAGGCAATGGCACCCTACTCCAGTACTCTTGCCTGGAAAATCCCATGGACAGAGGAGCCTGGAAAGCCGCGGTCCATGGGGTCGCTGAGGGTCAGACACGACTGAGCGACTTCACTTTCATGCATTGGAGAAGGAAATGGCAACCCACTCCAGTGTTCTTGCCTGGAGAATCCCAGGGATGGGGGAGCCTGGTGGGCTGCCATCTATGGGGTCACACAGAGTCGCACACGACTGAAGTGACTTAGCAGTAGCAGTATGCTGTTTGGGATGGTTTAAATGTCCACCTCTCCATAGGAAATACCACATGGTCTCTAAAGGTCCTCCCCAGGCCTCGGGTTCCAGAGTCTGTATTGCCATTTCAAAAGCCAAGTATGACAGCGTGTTTGCTGAGGGGTTGCTGTCACGGCTTCTCTCCCTGAATTCATTTAAACTGGAACGTGGGCGTTATTTGTCCATTTCTCTTCAGCGTCAAGTAACCAGTCAACAACTTTTTTTTATTATGTTATCTTTTTTTTTAAATCCTCCCAAAAGAATCACAGTAAACTCAAAGGGAAACAATTTTAAAATCCATAAGTGTTTTTTCCCCCACAATTCAGGGCCTTAGACTACATAGGTGAATGTTTTAAAAGCTTGATGGCATTTACGGTGAGAACATATACTAGATTTTTAGAAAGTTGTTTATAAAATCTATTTCTCTGGGTATTTGATTTTCTAATCTCTTCCTCTTTGTCCTTGCAAACCATTGGAGTGATTTAAAGACAGTTACTGGTGATGAGGTGACTTTCAGGGATCAGAGAGTAGGGAAAAATGAAAGGTTAAATTAGATGGTTGGTGTCCCAGAAAGAGGAAGAGAAGAAACGAAAAAAAAAAAGGAGGAGGAAAAGGTGGAATAAAATTCACTCAAAAGTACAGCTGTGTTTAAAAAAAAAAGCAAACAAATGATAATGAGACTGGAATCCTCATTGTCTTTACAATCCTTTTTTGTCTTTACTTCTGTTTTTATAAGGTCACAAAATATTAGAGATGAAAAGTCCCCTAGAAATGAATCTGCAAGAAATCCTGTCCTACTTCACCTTGATCTCCTCCGGCTCCTCTCCAGAGAACATGTCTCAATAAAGGTTGTGTAATGAATAAGGTGTAGGGGCAAGACACGTGTTCATTGAGCACTTGCTTGGTGGGGTCACTCTGCTAAGCTTATGTCATGGGTCACCGTGACTGGTCCTGACGGCAACTCTGAAGAAGAGACAGACTCCGTTTTATCCACAAAAAAACTGAGAAGTTCAGTTGCTTACCCAAGATCACAGTTTAGTGATGAAACTAAGACTCAACTTGGGTCAGCCTTGTGCCGCTGCCACCCAGTCTCACCACCACTCTCCTCATTAACTCGAAAGATTAAATCGCTCTTCTGATACTTTTGGGGGGAGCCACACTCACATACACCATTGAGGTGGGGAGGCTGTCCTTGCAGTTCAAAGACCTCACCTATTAAATGAAGATTCTTCTACTTATTGTCATAATGACCTATCACCCGGTCTGTTGAGTATTTATGGTTTATAAAATGTTTTCTAAAAAGCATATCTTCAACTTCCATGATGGTGCAGTGGTTAAGAATCCACTTTGCTATGCAGGGTGCTTCAATCCTTGGTTAGGGAACAAAGATCCCACATGCTGCAGGCCAACTAAGCTCACACGCCACAGCAAAGACCCAGAATGTAAGAAACGCCGCGGGAAGAAGGAACCACCCCCTATGGACCGTTGAACAGGGCCTTTTATTGGGCGGTCGCTCTCGGGCAGAACTCCCGGGGGTGGGTAAGCAGGGGAGCAAGGGGGTTCTGCAAAGCAAAGGGAGTCTGCGGGGTAAAGGGAGTCTGTGGAGTCTGCGAGGTGTGAGGGGTGGGGAAGGGGTTTTATAGCCTGGGCCGGGGTTCCCATATAAGGAAGAAAACGCGGGCTCAGCGGTGATTGGTGTTCAAGGGCTCCGTGTTGGTTCCTAATTGGTTGGCTTGGTTGCTGGCCATCTCCGGGGTGTGTCTGCAGCGCCCTCTGCTGGGGCATGTCCCAACATGCCCGGGCATGCCTGACCTCGCCCTGACCTTTCATCCCGGCCTTTTTGATATAGGACAAGGGGCGCCGACTCTCTCTGGCTACTTCCTGCTGAACGGGGGTGAAGTGGGGTAGGGTACGGCCGGGATGGGGTAGAGTATGGTCGGGATGACAGGGGGTGTCTGCCGTTAATCTTGCCACGGAGTGCTTGTTGGAAGCCCTTGGTACTGTTGTCGCATCACCATCAGCTGGACCGTGTCGAGCCTCTGTTTGATAAAGGCCCAAAGCTTGTTCAGGATACAGGGCCCGAAAGTCAAGAGCAGTAGGAGAATGATGATCGGTCCCACTAGGGAGGATAGCAAAGTTGTCAGCCAAGGGAGCTCTGGAACCAGGACTCGAACCAGCCCTGCTGAGCTTCCCTCTCTCTCCTCCTGTGTTCTAATCCCTCTCTTACTTTAGCCATGGACTCACGAACCACCCCAGTATGATCAGCATAGAAACAGCACTCTTCTCCGAGGGCTGCACAGAGGCCCCCCTGCTGCAAAAAGACCAGGTCTAGTCCTCTACGGTTTTGTAATACCACTTCGGAAAGGGAAGTCAGGGACTTCTCTAGGGCCGTCATGGACTTTTCTATGCGGGCGATGTCTTCGTCAATTGCGGCCCTCAGGGTGATGAAGCCCTGATGTTGTGTGGTCAGGGAAGCGATGCCCGTGCCTGTCCCAGCTGCTCCCAGGGCGAACAGTGTTGCCAGAGTAATGGCTGTAACAGGCTCCCTCTTATGTCTAGGAACTGGGGTGTTTTGGTCCCAAAAGTTGTAGAGGACCTCTTCTGGATGGTGTGTAATCTTGGGCACTACCGCTACCATGACACAGAATTCCCTGCTCTGGTTGAAGACAGCCAAGTGGAGACAGGGCGTTAGCCCAGTCTGTGAGCACACCCACCATCCCCCAGTGTCAGGTATGACGTAGGTCTTATTGGCGAAGTTGGTATCATCGCCAGTCTGGGCGCACAAGGTTTGTTTGTCCATAGGGACCGTGCCTAAGCAGGTCCCCAAACCCCATACTTCTTTCATGTTAAGGCCCACCTTGCGGTCTCCCCAAGAGCACTGCAGTGGGTTGGACAGAATGGATAAGTTGTAGGTAGCATTTAAGCACACGGCCTCGTAGTAAGGTGGATGTAGGGTGTAGCAGAGCCCGCAGGATTGGGTCGCATTAGGATTGGAGTGATTGAGGGCCTTGTAAGTTTCTTTGACCAAGGCCCACAGGGGTTCCTGGGTCTCTCTGGTGGGTCAGTCCGGGTCAGCTGAAGGGAGGGTGTGAGGGTAGGCGAGGTCACAACATTTGTGGCGTTTGTCCCCCGTGGTGAGGGGTGGGGAGGTGCAATAACCTGGTTGGGACCCACAGCATGGGCCTGAACAGGTTCTATTGTCTGACTAACAACCAGGATTCCCCCTGGCTTTGCTTCAAACCACTCAGCATAGAGTTGGAAGCCCCATGATAGCCCAGATACCCAAGATCTCTCCAGTTTAGCCGCTTCCTGGTTGAACATTACTTTCACCTGAGCAATCCCGCGATAGGGTCAGACAAACGAGAAATTGACTAGGTCCCGGTTCCCGACCTCCCATCTCCATCTCCCATCATTGGAGGTGACACAGCTCCAGGACCAGCAGAAATAGTGTTGCAGCCCTCCACAAATCTCCCAATTATGTGTCTTTAGGTGTCCGGGACATGCCCAGAACCCAAAGTTTCTGGTCTGGGTCGCTGACCAAGAAGTCTTTATAAGGTCTTTGAGGTTGAAATACAAATCTGGCCACCACGTATTAGGGGGGTGAATTCCAGTGGTCAAATTGAGTACCTCGTGAGTCAGTCCGTTCCGGAGCGTCCAAGTGATCTGAAAGGACTGGTGGGGGTTTTGGTTGGTGTGTCCCCCTTCCTCCAGGGCCCCCAGTACCCCCAGAACAACCCAGAGTAGAGAGCCCCGCATTGTTCCGGGGTTGGGGTGAAAAGGGGTGCAGTGGATAACCAGCCTCGGGGGTCCCGTGAGGATGGAGCTGGTAACCAGGTCAGGGCGTCCCAAGGGAATAGCACCCCAGGAGTAGGAAGCAGGTGGTCAGATATGTGAGGGCTAGGGACAGTCAAAGAGTGGGGGACCAATCCTTCGGTTTCTCTCCGTCTCTCTCTTTCCTTCGATTCTGTCTCTCTTTTCTCCTTCTCTGCCTTGCTCTTTCCTTTCCCCTTCTGTCACACTCTCTAATTCCTTTCTGTCTCTCGTCTCTCACTCTTTCAGTTTCAGTCTTTATCCTTCTTCCTTCCTTCCCTTTCTCCGCCACTCTATCTCTCTGTCCTACTTTCTCTTGCCTTCTCTCCTTTTCGCTCTTCAACTCTTCTCTTTCCTTCTCTGACTTTCTTTTGCTTTCTTTCACTTCCTTTCTTCTCTTACTCTCTTCCCCCTTACTCTTTCCTTCCCTCGTCTCCCTTCCTCTCTGTCCTACTCCTTCTGTCCTCTCTCTCGGTTCCTCTCCCTAATGTCTTCCCGGGGCCACCCCTGTCTCCGGGAGACCCGGGGGAGCTCGTCTAAGTCGGGTCCGGTGATACCAGGGCTCGTGTCCCAGGAGTTTGGCAGCTGTAGGAGTGGTGAGGATTACAGTATGGGGTCCCGTCCAGCGAGGCTGTGGTGGGCGGGGACTCAGGGTTTTCAGCAGTACCTGATCTCCTGGTGCCAGAGGCCGGGTGGGTCCTGCGTCGTCTGTCGGTTGTAGCAGGACCCGGTCTGCGTGTTCTCTCAGCAAGGATCATAGGAGGGAGAAGAGGGGGAGGTATCCCGCGAGTCGGGGAGCCTCTCCCTCGGGGAGGTGAGTCAGGAGATAGGGCCTGCCGTAGAGCAGTTCAAAAGGGGTCAAACCTGTTTTGGAGTGTGGTGTGGTGCGAATGCGAGTGAGTGCCAGTGGAAGGAGGTCGACCCAAGACAGGCTTGCCTCGGAACTGCGGCCATCCTGGTCAGATGTGTCTTGATGATGCCGTTCACCCGCTCTACCTTGCCTGACGATTGGGGCCGATAGGGGATGTGAAGATGCCAGCCGATACCTAGGGCCGCAGCCTCCTGCTGAGAGATCTGCAAGGTAAATGCAGGCCCATTGTCAGACTGGAGAGAGTATGGCAACCCAAATCTGGGAATGAGATGGGCCGCCAAGACCTCCGCCACTGCCGCTGCCATCTCCCGGGCTGTGGGGAAGGCCTCGACCCATCCCGAAAAGGTGTCCACTAAGACCAGCAGATAGGGGTAGGCTCGATGTCTGGGCATGTGGGCGAAGTGGGATGGTAAAAAGGCATCCCTGTGAAATGGGAGGTCTGAGGAGGTATGGGAGAAAGGAGGGTGTAGGGGTTAGGGACAAGTGGATGGGCAGGGATCACCGCCGCGTTGATCAGGCGGAGATCCTGCACTAGCCGGTAGTCTCCTGAAGCCTTCTGAACAGGGAGAATAGGCGTGTTACAGGGGGAGGTCGTGGGGATCAGGAGACCCTGTCCCATGAGACGGTCGATGATGGGCTTTAGCCCTCTGAGGTTGCGAGTAGATAAAGGAAACTGGGACCGGGCTGGGAAACAGGTGGGGTCCCTTAGCCGGATGAGGACCAGAGGGTGGTGCCGAGCCACCACCGGGACTCGGGTGTCCCGGACCTCAGGATTAACAGAAGGGGTTGGAGGGTCAACCAATAGCATTAGGAAGGCCCCTGACGTGGGAGCCGACCCTGGAGCTGGCTGAAGAGTGGCCTTCAGCTTAGCAAGTATGTCTCTTCCCGAGAGAGGAGTAGGGCAGGAGGGAATGACCAGAAAGGAGTGGGTAAATAGACAGGAATCTAACTGACAAGGTAGTGGTTGGGTTTGGAGCGGACACGAGGGTTGGCCGTCAATGCCCATAACCGAAACCTGGGAAGGACGTAAAGTGCCTCCGAAAGAGGAAAGGACCGAATAGGTAGGAAATTGATGGACTTACCCACTACCTGGAGCGTTACCCTGGGCTCGGCTTGGGTTATTGGGGTCCCCGAGTCTGGGCGGCGTCAGTCACCATTGAAGTTCAGCAGCTCCAAAGCCGAAGGAGGGCAGGAGGTCTCCCTGGGGCGCTCTGGTCCCCGGCCCCAGAGGCCGAGGCCCGAGAGGCCTGGGGACAGTCACTAGCCCAGTGTCCTCGTCGTTTGCACAACGGGCACGGCTTGGAAGGAGGTCATGGATTGGGGCACATCCTGGCCCAGTGCCCTTCTTGGCCACACTTGAAGCAGGCCCCTGGAGGGGGGTTTTGGGGCAGGGCAGCTACCAAGGCCTGGGTTTGCTCGTTTAGGAGGCTTGCCTGAAATTCGGCCTTTTGCTTGAGCCTTGCCTTTTGGCTGGCCTCAGCAGTTTCCTCGCGGGCATGGTAGACCTTAAAAGCCATTTTCACCAGGTCTCAGATAGGGGTCTGAGGGCCATCCTCGGCCTTGGCCAACTTTTTCTGGATATCGGGGGCAGACTGGGAGATAAAACAATTGGCCAAGGTGGCCGCCCCAATGGGGGACTCAGGTGACAGCCTGGTGTATTGGACGAGGGCCTCGGTCAGCCGATTAAGGAACATGGCTGGGTTTTCGTCGGGCTTCTGGGTCACCTCATCGAGTTTGAGGAGGTTTACAACCTTATGAGAGGACGTTTCCACCCCGTCGAGGATACACTCGACCATATAGCGTACTCACAGCTGGCCGCCACCCCTCTCCTGGTAGTTCCAATCAGGGTCAATGTCAGGAACCGCCTGAGCCCCTGGGGGGCGCTCGGGGGAGGGGTTGGCATAGTGCCGCTGGTCGGCCTGAGCCTTGGCTGCCGTCCGGATAGCCTGCCTCTCCTCGGGGGTGGTGGTAGACCCCAGGATGACTTATATGTCCTGCCATGTCAAGGCGTAGGGGCAGGTCAGACCAGTAAACTGCTTAATGTACTGAGTGGGGTTGGAGGAGAAGGAACCCAGTTTGGCCTCAATCTGTGCTAAGTCTTGGAGAGAGAAGGGGAAATGGACTTGGGCTAGACCCTCAACTCCGGCTACTTGTCGGAGAGGGAATAGCAGGGCTGGGGGAGGGGAAAGGGAGGCTCCCGGAGGGTTGCTGTGGGAGCGATTGTGGGAGCTAACCGGAGAAGGGGAGGGAGTGACGGGGGGAAGAGGAGGATACAAGATACGGTTAAGGGCCAGAGGATCCGGGCCAGTGGTGGAGTCTCGGGGGCGGGAGTGGAGGTAGGAGAGTCCGGAGTGGAAGGGGAGGTAGCAGAAACCAGAGTAGAAGGAGTAAGGGCCGTGGGAGAGGTATAAGGAGGAGGGGCCACCAGATCTTCCGGGGGAACAGAGAAAGCAGAGGACTCAAGAGACGGGAGGAGCTGGTTTGGCCCGGGAGGGTGGAATAGGGGGAGCCAGGATAAGCGGGACTTGGCGGGGAGTGCACGTGGTGCACGGGGTGGGGCGAGAGCACAACGCCCAAAAGGCCTGAACATAGGGGGCCTCAGACCATTTTCCCATTCTCTGGCAGTAGTTATCTAAATCATGGAGGACGTCAAAGTCAAATGTCCCTGTGGCTGGCCACTGTGAACCAATATGGCGGACGTATGTCTTTAATCTTAGGGTCCGCAGGTTAGCCAGCAGGCACCCTAAGGGGGTGGAATATTGGGGATCGGGTTTGGAGGCCATCGATCCCATGGCGATCACCAAACGGAGACTAACCCCCGCTGCCCAAACGTCTTCGGGTGCCAAGGGAAGCCGGGGATCCGCACAGCCGTTCGGGACGTCTCCCTCCAGAGCTGGGGACCGAGGAAGGCCGAAGCCAGAGGTCTACACAGCCGTTCGGGACGTCTCCCTCACGAGCTGGTGACCGGGAGGACCCAGTACGTGTGCACCCGTTACTGGGTCCTAGGAAGTGGTCGCCAGGGAGGGCGGGTTCCAAAGCCGAAGGGACTTGCCCGGTCGCCTGCCGTCCGGGGGGTTGGTCAGCCGCCTGGGTCTGGGGGGCTACCGCGGCGGTGGAGCTCGAGGGGGCCTCTACGGCGAGTGCCGGAAGCCCTCACCTCAAGCCCCACGTTGGGCGCCAGATGTAAGAAACGCCGCGGGAAGAAGGAACCACCCCCTATGGACCGTTGAACAGGGCCTTTTATTGGGCGGTCGCTCTCGGGCAGAACTCCCGGGGGCGGGTAAGCAGGGGAGCAAGGGGGTTCTGCAAAGCAAAGGGAGTCTGCGGGGTAAAGGGCGTCTGTGGAGTCTGCGAGGTGTGAGGGGTGGGGAAGGGGTTTTATAGCCCGGGCCAGGGCTCCCATATAAGGAAGAAAACGTGGGCTCAGCGGTGATTGGTGTTCAAGGGCTCCGTGTCGGTTCCTGATTGGTCGGCTTGGTTGCCGGCCCGTCTCCGGGGTGTCTGCAGCGCCCTCTGCTGGGGCATGTCCTGACATGCCCAGGCATGCCCAGGCATGCCTGACCTTGCCCTGACCTTCATCCTGACCTCGTCCTGACCTTTCACAGAACATCCCCCCCAAAATTTTGTAATAAAAATAAAAAGCATATCCATTTAAGTATGTTATGCTCACTCAATCCTTCCTCTATACAACCCTTCACCATAACCCTTATCACCGTTTAACCTTGCTCCTCCCACCACTGACTGCTGGCTAGCACCTTCCAACTTTGCATCTCTACAAGAAGCATCTATGAGTATATTCACACCGTGAAGGGCTAGTCATGTTTTAATTTTTATCACTCTGGCAGGAGGAGAAATTATCAAGTCCAGAGACATGTTACTTGAACGCAATTACTGCAACCCCAGTTTATAGGAAACCCAGTTTTGTGTGCCTGGTAAATGGAAACTTCCCCAAAAGAAGTCGATGACAAGGACCCTAGGTTTTGTTCAAAGTAATTTTCCCAGAGCAGACGTGAAACTATCTTAGTTTCCCAAGGTCCAGGAAGACAGTGAGAAGAGAATGAATGTTGCCCTTTCTTTCCAGAAGGCTCAAAGTAAGCCCAGTCATAAGACAATCTGGAGAGCAAATTTTAGACCCTTCTCCAACAAATAGCATCTCATTCATTAAGCTGAATTAATGTTTGAGAATCTTTTAACAGTCTACCCATACAGCCAAGAGTATTTTCCTTAACAAAATCCAGCTCTTTCTACTTGCCCAAAGCACCTAGCATTTCATCATCTGACTACTAAACTCAGTATTTTATGGAGTCAACTTCTGTGTTACTTGGCGCCTCATCCTGTCTGTGACGTTCATATAGCCCAGATGTGGACACATAGACCTAAGAAATAGGCTAAATGTGTTTGGGGCCCAGGCTGGACTGTATGAAGCTGTCTGGGCCCTCCTTCCAGAAGTTGGCTCCTGCCACTGGGGAGACTGTGGTGTGGACAGTCAGATCTGAGCCTTAAGTACTAACTACACACTGGGATTTGTAAATCAAGTACAATAAGAAAGAATCCAAATATCTCATTTTCTACTGGTTATATATTGAAACCGTACTTTGGATTTGCTGGACTATGTAAAATGTATCGACTTAAAAAGACGCACAGGAGGGGTACTCTTTCTGCCCCCTTCTGATGCCTATGTCAGAAGTTTTCTCTATCTCCTTTATACTTTAATAAAACTTTATTACACAAAAGCAAAAAAAAAAAAAAAGACGCACAGGCTGAGAGTTGCAAGTTAAGTTTTATTTAAGGCAAAATGAGGACTGCGGTAGGGGAGGCATCATCTCAGAAAGCTCTGTGAGACTGCTCTAGAGAGGTATCTGAAGTGCTGCCTCCCCAACTACAGTCCGCATTTTGCACCAAATAAAACTTAACTCGCAACTCTCACGTTGTGCACCTTTTTTTAAGTCAAAAGTTAGAGCAACTGAAAAAGCGACCTGTGGGGCCCTAAATGGGAAACCTTGAAAAAGAAGGGCTAGCTTTGCGGTTTAGAGCTAAGATGGCGCCGGGCAGACTAGATGAGGGCGTGGCCTAAGTTGTTTGTTAAAACTTTTGATTGGCTCTCTTGATTTCCGTGCACGTGGACAGGGCGTGATCACCATAGACTCTTGTTACAATGAAGCGCATGATGACTTGACCTTTAACGTGATTGGTGCAACTATGGCATATTACAATTTGACCTTTAACTTGATTGGTCCAACCCTCGCAAACCCCCCCCACACCTTGCTTGCGTTTATAAACCAAGAGTTTGTGGCAATAAAGCGGAACTGCTTAGACAGAACCCCTGTTGCGTCTGATTATCTCTCGTTCCTCGAGGGGCTGGGTTGGCAGACCGCAGGCTCACCTCTCCTCGGGACCCCTCGGCTTTGCTGAGGGAAGTTCTACTGCCTCTCTCTTTCTTCGGAGCGCCCCCCACAGCGATCCAGAGTGGACTTACTTCCTTGGCCTGGACTCCAGGAGGAACTGGAGCTTTGGTTCCAGCAGTGGCCCCTTGCGCCCATCCGCCTCCTCAGGGAATCCAAACAAATTTAGGGAAGTCTCCTGGTTCTCAGATCTCACATATTGGTTGAGATGCTGAGTTTCATTTGGCAGTGGAGCAAGTTACCTGCCCCCTCTCAGCTGGAAAGATACGGGGGAGCGGGGAGCCAGTGAAACGTCCAGGGCTTACCTATGGTCTAGACGCTGAGCGGTGCTCGGCTGAAAGATGCCAAGAAATTCCCACCCGGTGGAAAGGTACTGCATGGGAGGTTGGCTGAAAGATGCCAGGGGAATTACCCACCCAGTGAAAAAGTACTGGGTGTGTGTATGGGGAGGGGGGTGTTGCTCGACTGAAAAAAAAAAATCGAGGAAGAGCCAGGGCTCAGCTGAAAGATGCCGAGGTCACTCCTTTGTAGGGGACTAAGTGGTCTTGGCTGAGTAGTGAGATAAGAGGCTGATCTGACTACCTCAATTCGACTGCCTTTATAGAATCTGTCGGGATAAAAATGAGAATGTATGAGAGCTTTGCTGTGAAAAAAAAGATAAGACTCCTCTTGACTGGTTGCGCTTTTCTCAGGGGACTGAGAAATTTATGGGGATGTTGGAGGCCTAGTCCTCATGCAGTGGTCCCATAAGGAAAACCACTCACTAATTAAACTACTTGCTGTTCCAGGGGTGACAAATAAGTGTTAGGGACCAAACGACGGGCTCTAGGACCTGAGTCATGTTTACCAGAAAGAGACAGGATATGCGCTCATCCTGCCTGGCCAATCATGTAACGCCAGCTACTCCTGTAACTGAGACAAGGAACTGCCTATATATAAGCCGCCATACTCCTTTGTTCGGGGCTCTCGACTGATTCCGCTGCGTCGGATGAGGCTTGAGCCCTAGCGTGCTAGAAATAAACTTCCCTTCTTGCTTTTGCATTACTGTGGTGGACTTGTTCACTTTCGCGGTTGGATCGGAGATAAGGGCTCGGAGCATAACAATAAGAACTGACCATTCAGCCATCAGAGCAGCCACAGTGGTCTTGGACTGCTGGAGGCAGAATCCGAGTCACGTAAGACAGGCAGAAACAACTCTGGGGTGACCCCTGGGGGAGTTAAGCTCACAAGAAGCCCACGGGCCCACCATGCAGTTTCACTAGTGACTTTTATCCCTGATCAACTTAAAGTGGGAAACAAAATCTCTCAAAAATAGAAACGAGGGGCATCAGAAAACCAACCACTGACTAACACTCCAACCAGATTCATATACAATACATATGGTGCATATACTTGCAAGTACCTAGTTAACTGGGGAAATTATACCTAAAAGAGATCTCAACCTAAAATGGATAAATTGGGGCTCTTTTGATATTTCAAAATTGATACTTTTGCACACACAATTAGAAAAGGCTGGCCCTGCTTACTTTGATACCTAGAAGTTGCCAAAACAGGAAATGATAGAGTAACATTTTTGAAGGGAACCAACTTCCCCTATAGTTCACCAGTAAAGGATTGGCCTGCAATGCAGGAGATCCAGAAGTCATGGTTTCCATCCCCTCATCAAGAAGATCCCCTGGAGGAGGTTAATGACAAAAAAAAATGTAAAACTTGAGAGTTGCAAGTTAAGTTTTATCCGGGGCAAAATGAGGACTGTAGCCCGAGAGGCAGCAGCTCAGATAGCTCTGAGAGACTGCTCCAAAGCAGCAATGGGGGAAAGTCAACATACAAGGTTTTGGTGAAGGGGGAGTTTAATACCATGAAGCACTCATTTTACGAAAGGGTTTTTTTTTTCTTTTTTTTTTTTAGTCATGAGGATATAATGTCACCATGAAGGAATTCAGTGCTTCTCTAGATATGAGAAGACGAAAGGATTGAGATCATAAAATCTGTTACAAAAAACAGCCAACTATTTAAAGACCTGTCCCACCAGATTCCCTGGAGCACAGAGTGCCTCACTCCACCCTGAACTGCCTCCGGGGTTGTTGAAGATCAACAGCTGTAGCAGCATGAGGTTCAGTCTCCATAGAGGCAGATGGCAAATGCCTTTGTTGTTCACTCCTTGGCAATGCTCTCCAGTTCAGTTCAGTTCAGTTCAGTCACTCAGTCGTGTCCAACTCTTTGCGACCCCATGAATCGCAGCACGCCAGGCCTCCCTGTCCATCACCAACTCCCGGAGTTCACTCAGACTCACGTCCATCGAGTCCGTGATGCCATCCAGCCATCTCATCCTCTGTCGTCCCCTTCTCCTCCTGCCCTCAATCCCTCCCATCATCAGAGTCTTTTCCAATGAGTCAACTCTTCTCATGGCCAAAGTACTGGAGTTTCAGCTTTAGCATCAGTCCTTCCAAAGAAATCCCAGGGCTGATCTCCTTCAGAATGGACTGGTTGGATCTCCTCGCAGTCCAAGGGACTCTCAAGAGTCTTCTCCAACACCACAGTTCAAAAGCATCAATTCTTCGGCGCTCAGCCTTACTTCACAGTCCAACTCTCACATCCATACATGACCACAGGAAAAACCATAGCCTTGACTAAACGGACCTTAGTCGGCAAAGTAATGTCTCTGCTTTTGAATATACTATCTAGGTTGGTCATAACTTTTCTGCCAAGGAGTAAGTGTCTTTTAATTTCATGGCTGCAATCACCATCTGCAGTGATTTTGGAGCCCCAAAAAATAAAGTCTGACACTGTTTCCCCATCTATTTCCCATGAAGTGATGAGACCAGATGCCATGATCTTCGTTTTCTGAATGTTGAGCTTTAAGCCACCTTTTTCACTCTCCTCTTTCACTTTCATCAAGAGCCTTTTTAGTTCCTCTTCACTTTCTGCCATAAGGGTGGTGTCATCTGCATATCTGAGGTTATTGATATTTCTCCCAGCAATCTTGATTCCAGCTTGTTTCTTCCAGTCCAGCATTTCTCATGATGTACTCTGCATATAAATTAAATAAGCAGGGTGACAATATACAGCCTTGATGTACTCCTTTTCCTATTTGGAACCAGTCTGTTGTTCCATGTCCAGTTCTAACTGTTGCTTCCTGACCTGCATACAGATTTCTCAAGAGGCATGTCAGGTGGTCTGGTATTCCCATCTCTTTCAGAATTTTCCACAGTTTGTTGTGATCCATGGAGTCAAAGGCTTTGGTATAGTCAATAGAGCAGAAATAGATGTTTTTCTGGAACTCTCTTGCTTTTTCCATGATCCAGTGGATGTTGGCAATTTGATCTCTGGTTCCTCTGCCTTTTCTAAAACCAGCTTGAACATCAGGGAGTTCATGGTTCACGTATTGCTGAAGCCTGGCTTGGAGAATTTTGAGCATTACTTTACTAGCATGTGAGATGAGTGCAACTGTGTGGTAGTTTGAGCATTCTTTGGCATTGCCTTTCTTTGGGATTGGAATGAAAACAACTTTTCCAGTCCTGTGGCCACTGCTGAGTTTTCCAAATTTGCTGGCATATTGTGTGCAGCACTTTCACAGCATCATTTTTCAGGATTTGAAATAGCTCAACTGGAATTCCATCACCTCCACTAGCTTTGTTCGTAGTGATGATTTCCAAGGCCCACTTGACTTCACATTCCAAAATGTCTGGCTCTAGATTAGTGATCACATTATCATGATTATCTGGGTCGTGAAGATCTTTTTTGTACAGTTCTTCCGTGTATTCTTGCCACCTCTTCTTAATATCTTCTGCTCTTGGTAAGTGCCGATTTGTAGTTGACAGGGGCATGGCAACTCACTCCAGTATTCTTGCCTGGAGAATTCCATGGACAAGAGGAGCCCAGTGGGCTACAGTCCATAGGATCACAAAGAGTCAGACATGACTGAGCGCGCACGAACCAAGAGAAATTGCTTAAAACTATATCAGAACTAAAAGGGCTGCTAGCACTGACTCTGCCAGGTTGCAGGTCTAGTGAGACTGGAAACCCACGTTTGGCATTTATGTCGCATCACTTTACCATCTTTTGGGAACACTCTTGCCACTTGGGTTTTGATTTCTGGGCATCTTTTTGCCTTTTGTTTTATTTAGAGTGTGACTCCTGGCAGGTGAGGTTCTGGTTTGGTTTGGTATGAGCATGCAAACATCTGGTGCAAACTTCTCGAGCTAATGTGGGAAGCACTTCCTCTAAGGTTCCACACTCCACCTGGGAACCCCTTGGGAAAAAAATTTTTAATGAGTGGTCACCGTAGCTATGATTCAGTGACAAGAAAACTGGCCTAAAAATATTAGCTCTCTATTGACACAGGATAGGAAAATGGACCCAAGTTCCCTTATCTCTAGGGTTTTCTCCTACAATCAACAGCCTGGGGCTGATCAAACTAAGACCCCCACCCCCACCCCACCCCCACTTCCTGAGAAGGACAATCCCTACTGGAACCAATCTGCCCTTGTTATCAGAGCCAATTTGAGCACTCTTTGGTCTAAATGTTGGCTATAAAACTATGACCACAGAGTGGGGAGCTTGCTCAAACTCATGTCCATTGAGTCAGTGATGCCATCCAACCAGCTCATCCTCTGTCATCCCCTTGTCCTCCTGCCTTCAATCTTTCCCAGCATCAGGGTCTTTTCCAATGAGTCATCAGGTGACTCTTCGCATCAGGTGGCCAAAAAAAAGATGATTTTTGACAGTGTGGTCACAATATTCTTTAGACTCCAGAGAAAGCTTGAAGAACTTATCTCTTGCTCTGAGGTAATAACTTCCTCTATGCCTTGAGACCAGAGCTCTCTGGATCACTTATTTAGACCATCTAATTCCTGAAACCAAAAGAGAAAAAAAGGGAAGGAAGCATTTTAAAAAATTTTTTGTTCCAACTGTTATTTACAACTAGTGAGTTTAATATTGTGATATCTGCTTCATAACTAAGTTTGGAAAACAAAGCTGTGAAATATCTTTTGAATCTATTTGTACGTCTCTTTGCCAACAAAGGTCCGTCTGGTCAAAGTTATGGTTTTTCCAGTAGTCATGTGGATGTGAGAGCTGGGCCATAAAGAAAGCTGAGGGGCAAAGAATTGATGCTTTTGAACTGTGGTGTTAGAGGACTTTCGAGAATCCCTTGGACTGCAAGGAAATCCAACCAGTCAATCCTAAGGGAAATCAGTCCTGAATATTCATTGGAAGGACTGATGCTGAAGCTGAAACTCCAATACTTTGGCCACCTGATGCGAAGAACTGACTTATTGGAAAAGGCCCTGATGCTGAGAAAGATTGAAGGCAGGAGGAGAAGGGGATGACAGATGAGATGGTTGGATGGCATCACCGACTTGATGGACATGAGTTTGACCAAGCTCCAGGAGCTGGTGATGGACAGGGAAGCCTAGTGTGCTGCAGTCCATCGGGTAGCAAAGAGTCGGATACTTAACGACTGAACAGCAACAATGAGCTGTTAGATAAACTCTATTAAGAATAATTATGCTTTAGGAAAGTCTGTCTAATACAGTCGCTCCAGATTAGGGTAACTTTTATTGACTATGCCAAAGCCTTTGACTGTGTGGATCACAATAAACTGTGGAAAATTCTGAAAGAGGCAGACCACCTGACCTGCCTCTTGAGAAATCTGTACGCAGGTCAGGAAGCAACAGTTAGAACTGGACATGGAACAACAGACTGGTTCCAAATAGGAAAAGGAGTACATCAAGGCTGTATATTGTCACCCTGCTTATTTAACTTCTATGCAGAATACATCATGAGAAACACTGGACTGGAAGAAACACAAGCTGGAATCAAGATTGCCGGGAGAAATATCAATAACCTCAGATATGCAGATGACACCACCCTTATGGCAGAAAGTGAAGAGGAACTAAAAAGGCTCTTGATGAAAGTGAAAGAGGAGAGTGAAAAAGGTGGCTTAAAGCTCAACATTCAGAAAACGAAGATCATGGCATCTGGTCTCATCACTTTATGGGAAATAGATGGGGAAACAGTGGAAACAGTGTCAGATCACTGCAGATGGTGATTGCAGCCATGAAATTAAAAGACACTTACTCCTTGGCAGAAAAGTTATGACCAACCTAGATAGTATATTCAAAAGCAGAGACATTACTTTGCCGACTAAGGTCCGTTTAGTCAAGGCTATGGTTTTTCCTGTGGTCATGTATGGATGTGAGAGTTGGACTGTGAAGTAAGGCTGAGCGCCGAAGAATTGATGCTTTTGAACTGTGGTGTTGGAGAAGACTCTTGAGAGTCCCTTGGACTGCGAGGAGATCCAACCAGTCCATTCTGAAGGAGATCAGCCCTGGGATTTCTTTGGAAGGACTGATGCTAAAGCTGAAACTCCAGTACTTTGGCCACCTCATGAGAAGAGTTGACTCACTGGAAAAGACTCTGATGCTGGGAGGGATTGGGGGCAGGAGGAGAAGGGGACGACAGAGGATGAGATGGCTGGATGGCATCACGGGCTCAATGGACGTGAGTCTGAGTGAACTCCGGGAGTTGGTGATGGACAGGGAGGCCTGGCGTGCTGCAATTCATGGGGTCGCAAAGAGTTGGACACAACTGAGCAACTGAACTGAACTGAACTGACTGTCTAAGGGTTGTGACTGTCAACTAAAAATGATGCACAACTTTAGTGCTACAAGTTGAGTTTTATTTGGGGCAAACTGAGGATTGCAGCCTGGGAGGCAGCACCTCCTCCGATAGCTCTGAGAGACTGCTCCCAAGAGGCAGTGGGGGAAGCTCAATATATAAGATTTTGTCGAAAAGTGAAAGAAAGTGAAAGTGAAGTCGCTCAGTCGTGTAAGTCGCTCAGTTGTGTCCAACTCTGCGACCCCATGGACTTTAGCCCACCAGGCTCCTCCATCCATGGGATTCTCCAGGCAGGAGTACTGGAGTAGGTTGCCATTTCCTTCTCTAGGGGATCTTCTCGACCCAGGGATCGAACCCAGGTCTCCCACATTGTAGGCAGACGCTTTACCATCTGAGCCACCAGGGAACTCACTTTACATAAGATATTCAGCCAGTATCTGTTGTCCTCATGAAGAGATTTAGTGCTTTTCTAGATATGATGAGATGCAAGCAGCTGTTGACCTTCAGCACCCCCTGAGGGAGTTCAGGGTAGTGAGGTACTCTGTGCTCCAGGGAATCTGATGGCACAGGTCTTTAGATAGGTGGATATTTTCAGGAACAGGTTTTATGATCCTGATCCTTTCATCTCCTCTTATCTAGAAAAGCATAAAATCCCTTCATGGTGGCATCAGATCCTCCTCACTAGGGGGAAAAACTCTTACAAAGCGATTGCACTGAATTTCCCCTGCACCAAAATCTTATATATTGGCCTTCCTCCACTACCTCTTTGGAGCAGTCCCTCAACTATCTGGGAGAAGGCAATGGCAACCCACTCCTGTGTTCTTGCCTGGAGAATCCCAGGGACGGGGTAGCCCGGGGTAGACCCTCTATGGGGTCGCACAGAGTCGGACATGAGTGAAGCGACAGCAGCAGCAGCTCAGTATCTTGAGCTGCCGCCTCCTGGGCACCTCATCTTGCCCCCAATAAATTTGCAACTCTCAACTTGTACATCTTTAGAGGACAAATATATTTGTGTGTGTGCCTATGGCTTTAATTTGCATTTAGCTAGTTACTACCAGACTTCCCTGGTGGCTCAGATGGTAAAACATCCTATAATGTGGGAGACCTGGGTTCAATCCCGGGGTCGGGAAGATCTCCTGGAGAAGGAAATGGCAACCCACTCCAGTATTCTTGCCTAGAAAATGTCATGAACGGAGGGGCCTGGTAGGCTACAGTCCACGGGGTCGCAAAGAGCGGACACGACTGAGCGACTTCACTCACTCATTCCAAACATTTAAATTACACATGTGGCTTACAGCGGGCAGCACAGAGTTGAAGGATAACCAGAGGAAAACAGCCATGCATGTAAATCCTGCCGAGTTCTTTAGTAACAGCTTTCTCTCTCTTAACGGTTCCTCCCAAGAATCATCTGAGATAAAAGTCACGTCTCCCCGCTAGAGGAGTAAGACCTTGGTAGCACGCTAGGTTCTCTGCATCCCTCGGGTTCCGCGGGGGCGGCGGGGCGGCGGGCGGCGGCACCCGGAAGGACGCCAGCTGCACCCAAGAGCCTCACACGGCCCCGGCGGCGACCTCCCCAAGATGGCGTCGCTGGGGGCGGGGCTGTCCGCCACACCACCTTCGTCCCACCCCGCGCTGGCGATTGGCTAAAACGACCCGGTGCTTAGTGGTGATTGGGCCTCACGGAAACCCGCGCTGGGCGGGACCGGAAGGGGTCTCTGCCCTGGTTGCGGGGGCCCGGGGCTCCACGTTGGTCCCTGGGGGATGTGGAAAGCTGGCAGCATGTCGGCGGAGCTGGGGATCGGCTTCGCTCTGCGAGCAGTGAACGAGCGCGTGCAGCAGGCGGTGGCGCGGCGGCCGAGGGTGAGGAAGGGGACCGCGCGGGGACTGTGGGCGGCCGCGCCGAGAAAGGGGGACACCTGCGTGGGAACGGGTCGTCAAGGTGACGCAGAGGGGTCTCCTGGAGGGGCGGGACCTGCCCGCTGCCTTAGCATTGGCGCAAGCTGCAGAGCCTCCCCAGAAGGCTAGCGAAGGCTAAGGAGGTCCCCCAGTTCCTGTCAGGTTTTCTGAAGGTTAGCGATCCAAGGAAAATGATCAGTCTAGGCAGCGCGACCATTGTCCATCCCGCTTCGTGGTAGGGGTCAGCAGCCTTGGCAGAGGGGAGAGGGGCCAGGCCTGTATCCAGAGACTGCAGAAGACGCCCACTACAGGAGCGCCCAAAGGAGGCCAGGTCTGCCGGGGATCACGTGTGTGGCAGCGTCTCAGCCGGTAGATTGTTCATAAAGTAAATGTCAGCGCCGCGCCAGCGAAGGAGAGGGTGAATTGACCCGACTTGAGGAGCACCCAGAGCTGCTCTTGCACGTTTGAGGCAGCAGCGAACTGACATCCAATCCCAAGCAGTTTAGGGGGAGATTTTTCCTCCCTTGTTTATATTTAGTCTTCTCTTGGAGTTTGTTTGTTTATTTATTTATTTATTTATTTATTTAGAGGTCAGTACCTGCCTCCCTCAAGTGCAAGTTTTACATTGAATGGTGTGGAGTGAGCCAGGCTTGAATGGAGAGAGATCAAAGTTCTTTGTTCAAGCATTTATGGTGTCAGAGCTCAGAGTGCTGGCCCGGAGACAGAAGACCTGCATTAGCGTAGCCTTTGCTTGGCTCTTAAGTAGATGTTTGCTTCCCTGGTGGCTCAGACGTTAAAGCGTCTGCCTGTAATGCAGGAGACCTGGGTTCGATCCCTGGGTCAGGAAGATCCCCTGGAGAAGGAAATGGCAACCCACTCCAGTATTCTTGCCTGGAGAATCCCATGGACGGAGGAGCCTGGTGGGCTACAGTCCATGGGGTCACAAAGAGGTGGACACGACTAAGTGACTTCACTTCACTTCTTAAGTAGATGTTAACCTTGAAAGAAAGTGAAGTTGCTCAGACCAGTCTGACTCTCTGGGACCCCACGGACTATAGTCCGCCAGGCTCCTCTGTCCATGGAATTTTCCGGGCAAGAATACTGGAATGGATTGCCATTTACTTCTCCAAGGGATCTTCCCAACCCAGGAATCAAACCCCGGTCTCCTTCATTATAGGCGGATGCTTTACCGACTGAGGGAGGGAAGCTTCAGTTTTGCCACTGGTTCATTTCTCTTTTTTTTTCCAATATTTTATTTATTTGGCTGCATCAGGTCTTAGTTGCACCACCCAGGATCTTCGTTGTGGCACGCCCTCTTGTCTCTAGTTGTGACGTCGGTTTAATTGCCCCAAGACATGTGGGATCTTAGTTCCCCTATCAGAGATGGAACTTCCATTGGAAGGCAGATTCTTAACCAGGGACGCCCCTCTGCCACTGGTTCTGCCACATAAATTGCAGAGTTACCCTAAGGCTGCTTCTGAGAGGCGATATTGTAGACAGTATTGATAACTACCCCAGGATCCCAATGAGTTTCCAAAACTGTTGACCTTGGGGTTTTAGGAGCTTTAAGTGGCCTCCCTTCTAGTCAGAGAGTGATGCCTTTTCTTAACTAAGTGATTCTTAAACCTCCAACCTTGCCATGCAAGAGACTCAGCTGAAGAATTTGTTTTAAAGGAAACTCTCAGACTCCATCCTGAGATTAGGACTCCGTGGGTCAGGAGGGGACCCAGATGATACTGGTAATATTGGTTAAAGACCACACTCCTAGGAGATAAAGCTTTTACTTACCTGCCCAGCTCTCCTGAGAGGGAAAGGTGTTCTGCTAGATGTTTTTTTTAATTTAGTTTTTTTACGTGTATTTATTTTTTGGCCATGTAGTACAACATGTGAGATCTAAGTTCCCCGACCAGGGATCAAACCCACGCCCCCTGAAAGCACAGACTCTTAACCCCTGGACCACCAGGGTAGTCCCTTCTGCTCTGCTAGATATTAAGGTGGCTAACATATTAGATTTAGATGCCATGCATACAAAAGACATTTCATCAACGTTATTTGATACTGATAGCCCTACTGTATTGGAAAAGTGGATTTTATCAAATGCCAAGTAAAGATCTCTGCCGATCCATCCTACGGGATGCCCTACAGGACTTATCGGGATAATAAGTCCAAACATTGACTCATCTGGCTCTTTTCCTCTTGGCAGGATCTCCCAGCCATCCAGCCCCGGCTAGTTGCGGTCAGCAAAACCAAACCTGCAGACATGGTGATAGAGGCCTACAGTCACGGGCAACGCACTTTCGGGGAGAACTATGTATGTGAGGGCCCTTTTCCTGCCTGTAAGCTGCCCTCAGAAGAGTCAGATGTGCCAGGCTTCTGACTTACTCTATTTTTCACTCTGTAGGTTCAGGAACTGCTTGAAAAAGCATCAAATCCTCAAGTAAGTAGAATCTGAATTCTTTGTATCTAAATCTTGACTGTTTAGTTGGAACATTAGACCCACCTTGGTAGTTGAGTTTCAGAGCAGGAGGTCAGGCTGATGGTAGAAATGCCTGCATTCGCTGTGAGCCCCAAATATTTATCATCTAGATTTTCTCTCTTAAGACCGTTTTCTTTGTGGCTTTTTGAAGATGATGATTTTAGAAGCTTGCTGTAACCTTGGATCCTTTTGAGATTTGAAAGCTTTAGTCAGTTTCTTCTCAAGGGGAGGTATCTGAAAGAAGGGGAGAGTTGACAGAAACAAGGAAGAGAAACAGAATTCTTCAGTTTTTCTCTAAGTGTCTTTAAGGGCCTGACTGAAGATGCAATAGTGGTTTATCCCTTAGACCAGAAAGGTGAGACAGGAATGTGAGAAGTGTGTGAGCTGGGAAGCCCTCCACAGCCCTCCCTCTGAATTAAACATGACCACCTCTTTCTCTTCAGATTCTGTCTTCGTGTCCTGAAATCAAATGGCACTTCATTGGCCATCTACAGAAACAGAATGTCAACAAACTGATGGGTAAGATAAAACTCTAAGTATGAAGACACAGTTTTTTTCATCATTGTATCACATACAGTCCCTTCTGTGGAAGAGAAAATATTTTAGATTATTCCTCATTTATGCTTTGGGGATTCTTTTGGGAAAGAAATCTTAGTTCTTGATTAAAGGGAAAACATCATGATAAGAACAAAATGAACTCACAGTTGGCTGGGTATTATATACTTGGAAACCTACCCTAGCACATATTATGTATCTTTTGGGCGGTTTTTGAAATAAACGAGAAGGAATTGAAGCCCATAAATTTTTTTGGCTAGCACGGGAAATACTTTTGTCCTTTTCCTTTTTTTTTGTTTGAGGTTCATTTCATTGTGTAATGAACATAATTTCCTTTTTATCTGTTTATTTTTGGCTGTGCTGGGCCTTCGTCGCTGCAGGAGGGGTACTCTTCGTTCTGTTGTACCGGCTTCTCACTGCAGTGGCTTCTGGTGTGGCGTACAGGCTCAGCAGTTACGGCTACTATAACCTCACCTCCCTCTCGTTACAGCTGTCCCCAACCTCTCCATGCTGGAGACGGTCGATTCTGTGAAGCTGGCAGACAGAGTGAACAGTGCGTGGCAGAAAAAAGGTTCCCCCGAAAGGTTAAAGGTTATGGTCCAGATAAACACCAGCGGAGAGGAGAGTAAGTGAGCAGACGGGGGGTGGCAGACTTTTTCCCCTTAGGACATGGTGGAATGCAGGACGGATGGCAGGCCTAAACACCCGATGCAGTAGGTCACAGAAGGAGCTCACAGGGCCGTTAAGTAAGCTGTTGTATGTAGGGTCTTGGTGGCACAAGGACCTCCAAACCAGTCCACATCTAATTCTTTAATGCGTTCTTAGTTTCTGAAGAGGCCGGCAAGGAGACTCAAGAAGGGGCTTGTGTGACTTTGATCCTGAAAATTCCTGCAGGTCACCCTCCCTCCCAAAAGAGACTGTGAATTTACATGTGTAATACTTCTCAAACCTTAAAAAATTGTGTTTCCATTATTGGGAGAAAATCAAACAGAACTCACTGTGGGCACCAGTCAGGGTGCTTGGGTTAGCAGTGTAGCACAGAAATCAGAGCCTGGGCCTGGAACCAGGCAGACCTGGGGTTTGAGCTCCACCACGCTTCAGCGCTGGAACCCTGAGTGACGTGCCTGACCTTCCTACCCTTCCTTTTGCTTACCTGCCAGTGATAGCAGGGCGGTAGTTCCGAGGGTGTTGCGAGGCTTGAATGTGGAGATGGAGGTAAAGCTGTTGGTACAGGACCCTGTGCATCTTACTTGTTAGCTGTTTGCTAAGAATCCGTGTTTACAGACCAGTCGTTTGCTGATAGAGCTTAGGCTGAAGGAACAGGCCTGGGGCCTGGAGTCAGGCTGCTGGGATCCACATCCCAGTTCTGCACTTCCTGGCCCTGTGGCCTCGAGAAAGGCCCTTAGCCTCCCGGAGCCTCAGTCTCCTCTTTTTTTAGAATGGAGAGAGTGAGAGCACTTATTTCACAGAGCTGCTGCATTAAATAAAAAAACTGTAGGGACTTGGCGTGTGTGCCTGGTACGTAAACATTCATTAAATCTTAACAATCAGCATTATCTGTACATGCACCTAGATTATACGTTACTTTATCCTGATAGGTAAACCTGAAACGGATTCCTGATGGAGTCCATTACAGCATTTCTTGATCAATGGCTATCATTTGCCCTAATTAAAGATTGGAGTGTTACTAGCATCTCTCTTTGTTAAATGAGGGAAGGACAGAATCTGTCCTCATACCTGCATAACAAGTAATGTTTTGCCACAGGCTCCTTCTCTGGTTTTTTAATGAACAAGATCAGGTAAATTTTGCGAAGTTCTAATCAAAACTGTATGATATATGCTTCATTTTTATTTTTACAAGTCCACTAATAATGAAACTGTAGAAGTGCCAGATTTTGAAAAATAATTCTCTGGTTAATCTGGCGTTTGGGCAATGTGAGTCTTCTTGGTGTTTTTTTTTTTGTTCTTCTTTTTAAATGTTTTGGCTCCACTGCATACCCAACATGCAGGATCTTAGTTCCCTGACCAGGGATATCAAACCCGATGGCTTCCCGCCCCACCCTCACACTGAAAGCACATAATCTTAACCACTGAACCGCCAGGAAAGTTCCAGATATTTTTTTTTCTTTCTATTTTAAAAAAGCAGTGTTTTGGGTTTGTTTTTTCCCTTTTCCCTCCACTCTATCTGTACTCAGATGCTGAGACAGAATAAAGAGAATCCAGTTTATAGCTCTTCCCTTGAGACACTCAGGACCGGGTCAGAAGGGGAGCAACACAGTCAAAGACACCTCAGTGTAAAGTCACCATTTCAGTCCTGAGGACAAGTTCTCCAAGAAGTCCTCTTGCCTGAGAGTCGCCTCCCCTGTCCTGGGGAAGGATGTTCCTCTGCCTTCCTAGAGCCTCTCGGTCTTCTGTCTTTTGTGAAGGCAAACATGGCCTGCCCCCTGCAGAGACGGCGGCCCTGGTGGAGCACATCAACACCAAGTGCCCCAGACTGGAGTTCGTGGGGCTGATGACCATCGGGAGCTTCGGGCACGATCTTAGTCAAGGACCGAACCCAGACTTCCAGGTACTCGGCCTGGGTGGTGGGCGCTGCTCACGTCCGCTGAGGGTATCGGGGGCTGGCTGCTGCCATCAGCCCCACAGGCTTTCTGGATGCCTCTTATCATGCTACTTCATAACCCGCTTCTTAAACTCCTCATACGGAAAACGGGAACAGGTCCCCCGAGCCCCCACAGACCCTTCACTCGTAGTCTGAACCTGCCTGACACACGGTCTCCAGAGAAAAGGAGCTCCGGCTTCCTCTCCAACAAGTGACAGTTTCTTGAAAGAAGGAGAGTTCACTACAAACCCTTTCAGTGACTTGTGATTTTGACAGGCCTCGAAGCCACGAGGAATAAAGAAGTAGTCTCTGTCAGAGGTGTTGAGATTCAGCTCCTCTCCACCATCCTCGGAGAAGGCAGGGGTAAAACGGCATCACACTTGTCTCCCCATCAGGTGTTGCTGTCCCTGCGGGAGGAGCTGTGCAGGAAGCTGGGCTCCGCCCCTGAGCAGGTGGAGCTGAGCATGGGCATGTCCGTGGACTTCCAGCACGCGGTGAGTGGCTCCCGGGCGCCCTCGGGTGCCTGCAGGACAGGTCCAAAGGCAACGCCTCGCTGTCGCATCAAGGCACACACAGCAGTGTCTCTCACCTATGCTGAAGTCCCCAGCCTCTTCTTTTTTTTCAAATGAACTGTATAGAAATTATAGCTTGACCCCTCATTAAAAACAATAAAAATACCACAACTCAGTTTAATTCCCTAAGTGGGATCTAAAGGAAAATCGAAAGAAACTGCAGCTTTTTAAAAAGGCGTTTCCCTGTGTTCATGCTTGGGCATGGTCATATGACACCAAGTCCTGCTGAAGTGTCTGATCGTACGCATAGATCCCCCAGGATGCAGCAGCTCTGAGCACATACTGATAGATGTGCTGTGTTAGCAACTCACATACACGATCTTCCAGAGCGGAGGCTAATTTGATCAAGTTCCAAGAACCACACTAAAACCTTCCTCTGGATCTATAGTAGTCGCACAATTGGAAGATAGAGTATATTAACATGATGCAAAAATGGTTGGTGTTTCTACATAAAATGGAATTCGATCGTTTGCTCGCTCACTCACAGGGAGGCTTGCTCATCTCTGAAACCCCAGCATGTGAGAAGGGCGTGTGGGCCACAAGACGGCTCTCTGTCACGCTGCTGTGTCCCGCACGGCTGCCACCCCTGTCACCCAGCCCACTAAGTGCCAGTCGCCTTCCTCAGTCTCTGCAGATGCAGAGGGAATCCTTACCTACGTCGTAAACACCCCTTTGGGTGGACCACTGCCCCACAGTCCTTCAGCTGCATTGTCGTATGAGACACAGCTTCAGCATCTGCTGCACCTCATTTTTTTTAACATAGCCCCTCCTTCATCCCCCACAGATTGAAGTGGGATCTACCAACGTCCGCATAGGAAGCACCATTTTTGGAGAGCGAGATTACTCCAAGAAAACAGCCCCGGACAAGCCCACCGCAGAGCTGAAGGCTCCGGAGGTGGCGGCCCAGGCACACTGACCTGAAGCCGGATCCAGGAATCCGGGTCGTCCCACGGGCCCCAAGTCACTGCATCTCCACGCCCTCCTGGGGACCTGGCGAGAGCACGCCCAGTGTGATGTGTGTGGATGGAAAGCGTCTTACTTAGTGTCTGACACAGGAAGCTCGCTGCAAGCAGTGGCTTTGGACTAGATTTGAGAATTCCAGATGTTCCTGCAGATCAGATGCCTAGGCCACGGCCAGGAGTTGAGTTCAAACTTGAACTTTGCCCAACTTCAGGACCCAGCTCGACCTAACCCTGCACACCCACATTGTGGCCAATGTGGCCATCAACCACCCTGTGACCCTGAAAATTACAGGGCAACTACCATGAGCGGGCCTTGGGCCTTCCTACCATCCCCTCCAGAGACAGGACATTGAGCTTTTACCCAGGGCCCTGTGGTGATGAGTCCAATGATACGATTTTTCCCCCACCGCGGTCCTTGCTGTGGTGATTTCATATCAAACACCAGTGGATCTCCAGTAGCTCCCCAGAGATTAAAGATTTCCCCCAAAGCCAGTTCAGGCTCACAGTTTCACAAGACTTGGCTTTGAGGGTCCTACTCCTGGGAGTACTTTTTAGGCGCATTTATAGCTTCCCCTCCCGACGGTATTTATAAGCCAGGATTTTGCAACTCTAGATTGTCAATAGAGTAGCTAGCTCTTCAAAACCCAGAAAGCACAATTCTCGGGCAGTCTCGACAAACAGCTGTAGTCTGGGTCGTTGTTTGTTTTCTAGGTGGGTTTTTCTTATTTATTCAAACCCCAGTCTTTTATTGTATGAAAACTCCCATGATGCTGCTGCCGAATGCAATTTTGTAAAACTGAAACCATTACAATTCCTATACTGTTTCAGTCAAAGCTCTTGTGTGATAATTCAGCATCTATGAAATAAAAGTATGAGTTTAAATTACACCTGTGCTATTACAAAGCAATTAAAAGTTTTATTTTCTACGATCTGGTGTAGTGAGTGAGTCTTAACAGGAGGGGGCATTGGACCCAACTGGAAGCCACGACACCCATCCTGGCATTGCACAGCTTGTGAGGAGGGTGCACCTTAGACCTAAGTTCAGTCACTCAGTCGTGTCCGACTCTGTGACCCCATGGACTGTGGCACGCCAGGCTTCCCTGTCCACCAACTCCCGGAGCTTGCTCAAACTCATGTCCATTGAGTTGGTGATACCATCCAACCATCTCATCCTTTGTCATCCTCTTCTCCTCCTACCCTCAATCTTTCCCAGCATCAGGGTGTTTTCCAGTGAGTCGGTTCTTCTCATCAGGTGGCCAAAGTACTGGAGCTTCAGCTTCAGTGTCAGTCTTTCCAATAAATATTCAGAACTAATTTCCTTTAGGATTGACTGGTTGGATCTCTTTGAAGTTCAAGGGACTCTCAAGAGTTACAGATGCAGCCAAAGCCACACTGCAGAAGAAAGGAGGGATTCTGAAGTTCAAGGCCAAAGCCTTTGACTGTGTAGATCACAATAAACTGGAAAATTCTGAAACAGATGGGAATACCAGACCACCTGACCTGCCTCTTGAGAAACCTCTATGCAGGTCAGGAAGCAACAGTTAGAACTGGACATGGAAAAACTGACAGGTTCCAAACAGGGAAAGGAATACATCAAGGCTGTGTATTGTCACCCTGCTTATTTAACTTCTATGCAGAGTATATCATGAGAAACGCTGGGCTGGAAGAAGCACAAGCTGGAATCAAGATTGCCAGGAGAAATATCAATAACCTCAGATATGCAGATGATACCACCCTTATGGCAGAAAGTGAAGAAGAACTAAAGAGCCTCTTGAAAGTGAAAAAGGAGAGTGAAAAAGTTGGCTTAAAACTCAACATTCAGAAAACTAAGATCATGGCATTCAGTCTCATCACTTCATGGGAAATAGATGGGGAAACAGTGGCTGACTTTATTTTTCTGGGCTCCAAAATCACTGCAGATGGTGATTGCAGCCATGAAATTAAAAGACGCTTACTCCTTGGAAGGAAAGTTATGACCAACCTAGACAGCATATTAAAAAGCAGAGATATTACTTTGCCAACAAAGGTCCATCTGGTCAAGGCTATGGTTTTTCCAGTGGTCATGTATAGATGTGAGAATTGGGCTATAAAGAGAGCTGAGTGCCAAAGAATTGATGATTTTGAACTGTGGTGTTGGAGTAGACTCTTCAGAGTCCCTTGGACTGCAAAGAGATCTAACCAGTCCATCAAGGAGATCAGTCCTGGGTGTTCATTGGAAGGACTGATGCTGAGGCTGAAACTCCAATATTTTGGCCACCTGATGCAGAGAGCTGACTCATTTGAAAAGACCCTGATGTTGGGAGGGATTGGGAGCAGGAGGAGAAGGGGACGACAGAGGATGAGCTGGCGGGATGGCATCACGAACTCAATGGACATGGGTTTGGGTGGACTCAGGGAGTTGGTGATGGACAGGGAGGCCTGGTGTGCCGTGGTTCATGAGTTTGCAAAGAGTTGGACATGACTGAGCAGCTGAACTGAACTGATTACTGTAAGTTCTAAAGGCCAGAAAGTTAAATGTTCACATTTCAGGAATTATGAAGACAAAGAGGTGGCCTCTTGCTGATAAGAGACTCAGAGCTACCTGTAGGTGGCGACATTGGCTAACCTGAGGGGCAAGCATTGGGGTGCCACTGTTGGCAAATTACCCTGGGAGAGACTCATCTAGCATCACCCTGTTTTTAATAAATGTATTTATTTATCGGGAGAATGGTTTCTAATGGAGATTATTTATTTGGCTACGTGGCATGGGGGATTTAGTTCTTTGACCAGGGATTGAACCTGGTCCCCCTGAAAGAAGAGTAGAGTCTCAGCCACTGGACCACCAGAGAAAGTCCCACCCCTTCTCTTTTTCAACTTCATCTGAGAGGGTATATATCTGAGAGAGGGGCCGGGGTCAGGGAGGGCACCCCGCCCACCACACTCACAGTATCTGCCACCTCCCCCTGGCTGCCCTCCGGGGTTCTCCAGTCACCCCTCACCCATTCTTTTTAAGTCAAAACAGAAGCCAGGAAAGACACGGTTTTCCCAAGCGATGTGGCTGACTTCTGCAGAGTCACAAGTTTCTTCCAGATACCTCATTTTTTTGCAAACTCAGCTGAGGGTTCTGAGGGTTCCACGGAAACTTTCGGAGAGACATAGTTGGAACAAGAGACCCCTCAGGCTTGTGCGTGTCTGCAGATCAAGAAAAACTAAGGAGGGGATCCGGGGGGAACCCTGGGTGGCTGATTCAAACCCAGATCACTAAAGGAAACTGAAGTCCAATATGCCCACCGCAGGCCGGGACCTCTTGCAGAGACAGCCAAGTTGTGACTGTCTTGTGTTACGTGGGCCAGGCATGAGTATTCAGATTTCCGTCAAAACCCTGACAGCGTCCACGGGAAGTTTCCTGAGTGACAACCGCACGCCATCCTGGATCACACCCACCCGTGCAGCCTGTCTCTGACGATGCTGCCCAGCCCCTGGACCCTGGTGGGCCTGGTACCCAGCCCCAGAAAGTCTGGACACGCAGAGATCCCCCAGTGAATCCTTCAAGGTTTTGTCTTGGGGAAGTTCCTCACAAATTCACCGCATCTCTTAACAGAGCAACCTCTTAATATTCAAATGGTTCTCCTCCATCCCCTTTTATAATCATTCATGTCACACAAATTACCATCCCTACATCCTCGGATTCTGCCCTCACGGCAGCCAGTAGGGTGATTTAGGCTGCTGGGCAGTGTCCCTTTGTGCATGGGGCACCAAGACCCAGGAAGCTTCTGTGTGCTCCTTCCCTGAGGTCAGAGTGGGTTGGTGGCAGGACAAGAAAGAAACTCAAGACCTTTGATTCCTGGTCCAGAGCTTGATCACCACACCAGCCTGGCCTCCTCTGCTGTCTCAGCCTTTAATAATTAGTGAGCGGCATATCCTTAGATTTATAAGCTTCATTTAGTTTATTATTGTTTTGATTTCTTTGGCTGCACCGCTCAGCTTGTGGGATCTTAGTTCCCCAACCAGGGATCGAACCAATGCCCACAGCAGTGAAAGCTCCAAGTGCTAGCCACAAGGGCCTCCCTAAAAATGTCATATAAAACAAAATTCTTACCATGAAAGAAATGGATGTTTTCCAGCCTGCAGCCATTGTTAAGAACTGACAAGTCTTAATGCAGAACAAATTTTGGAACCCCAAGTAAAGGGGATGGGATGGGAGGGAGGGAGGGAGTGAATTAAACCCAGCCTGATTGGACTCACCCTTTGCTTTCTTTTACCCTGTTTCCCTCACGGAGATGCAAACTGTGTCACAGGCTGCAGGGCTCAGAGTGTGTGGATAGTGCCCTTTAGCCCCCATGGCCAGACAGGCGCTGAATTCTGTTCCCCAAGGCTGGGCCAGGAGGAAGGAGGTCAAGTGGGGCATTCGGAAAATCCAGGACATCCTTGTCCTTGAGATGAGAAGTGTCCCCAAAGCACCGAGGGTGGATGCCTCGCCCCCCTGTTCCTAGAGGGCTTCGATGAGACTAGAAGTGCAGCGGTGCAGTTGAGCTGATCTGTGCTGGGAGCCGTGGCTGTCTTTACCATGAAATCAGTTGAATGCTATTACATCAGCCTCGTGACTAAGGGCGAAAGCATCCAACCGTCCACGAGACAGTTTTTGCTAATCTGCCCTCCCCTCAAGCAGCACGTAGGTAGGGAGACGGTCTCTCTCTTTTTTTTTTTTTCTACCCACTTTGCCTCAACCACACCCAGTTGTACCCGGGTTTATACCCAGTTTGTAGATATCTCAGGCCGCCTGTGGCTGAGTCTTGATTCGCAAGGTCGAGTTCCTCTCTGGAAAAAAAAATCATTTCAGGGTCCCAAAAGGGACCTCAGAGCTGACATTGTCTTCTGTCAGCTCCAACAGAGGGGGCTGACACGGCACACGGTGGGTACGGAGATGGGGTGCAGGGCGACGGTGGGGGGGTACTGTAGGCAACTTTTCTTATATTTAAAAATCAATACACTGTCCAGCTCCTGAGCTTTGAGACCCCAAAGGAGCAGAAGCCATCCTCCTAGTGCTGATGGCCTTCTGGAAGGTTCTCTCCGAGAGCTGGCTGGCTGCGCTCCTGCCTGGAGCTCCCCAGCTTCAGAGCTAGGCTTGACCCAGCTGCCAATCTCCAAAATAAAATAAATGTGTGACCTTATTCACCAGCTGTACCAAAGAAACTAGCGCAAACCAGGGCCAACTTTGAAGCCAAAAAGGGAAGATGAGAAGTTAGGGGAGAGAGAGAGAAAGAACGGGGGTTGGGGGGAGAGCAAAACTTGGCTGGACATGAAAGGTGTCTTGTCTGTCTGTTCCCCATTAGGCTCGATTCTCTTGCAATCTGCAGCCTCGACATAATTCTCTTGACCAGAAACTCTCCGGAGAGATAGTGTCAGAAGGAAAAACAAACAGAATAGCATCTCTGACAGCAAAGTCACTTAAAAAGCTATTGGGGAGTGAAGGGCGGTAGGGAAGAGAAGTCAGCTCCTAGGGGAGGGTGCTCCTCACAGCAGGCCGCCCATGGAGGACCACTCCCCTGGGACAGAGACACAAGAGAGACGGCTGGTGGGCCAGGCGAGGAAGCGAAACCCCAAGTTCTCTGCCCTCCCAGCCTCTCTGACACCTCAAAACCCACCTTGGCTGGCTTTCCCAGCTGTGAACTCAACACAGAACCCCACGGTGCTGGGCTTTTCACAGCCTGCAGTGCATGGAGGGGACTTCAGAAGGATTACCTGAGAAAAAAGTGGGCCCAGTTTGTCCTAACTCCACTTCTTGTTTCTGACTGCTGCCAGCAGCCAAAGGCTGAGAACTATAAGCTGGCAGCCAGCTCCCCAGGCTGCAAGGCCTGTTCGTTCCCCCAACCCCCTTCGACTTGCCTTTGAGCAAAGCGACTTGCCTTTGAGCAAAGCCATCGAGTGTTCCAGGCCCCACCCGCGCCTGCAGGAGCCTAGGGGGGTAGGTTAGGACTTTGGAGTCAGGGAGCAGTTCCGCACTCAAGTTTCTGGGCCAGGGATCCTGTGAGAGGAGAGGGTATTGGAAGAAAGACTAATCAGAAGAAAGTAAGAGCTTTTCCCTGCCTTTCAAACTTGTTTATTGCTAGGATATCTGATTTCAGCGGAGGAAGCCGGCACTGAAGCAAGATTTTTATTGGCCCCAAGCAAGAGGCATTCGGGGTTTGCCTTTGAATTGGTTTCCCCAAACCTGGAAGGACAGAAGCACCCTCACTGCTTTGATGGTACAGCTCTGTCCTTTGGGGGCCCCCAGACTCCCTGTTTTCCTTAGCATCCTCTAAATGCCCCTTGGAGGATGAGGCGGGGAGCGAGCGGGCCCAGAGTGGGAGGTGGCCTCATGGATATTTCAGAGAGGAGAGTAGAAGAGGGGACAAATAATTAAAAAGTTCAGGAATTGGCTCCAGGGCTGCGCTCTCTGCCCCCCTTCCCCCGAGCAGGGACCTGGAGGAGGGAAGGTCTGGTTTGGATGAAAGCTCAGTGTCTCTAGCTGATGGGGCTAGGCGGGCTGCTCGTAGGGCCAGGCCTGATGGTTTCAATGTGTGTGGAAGATAAAGCCAGATCTGCAGAGGCAGGCCCTGCCCACAGCCCTCCTCAGCTGGGCTGGCGAGCTCCGGGGAGGGGGTTTGCCCAGCTGGGCCATAGGCTCCAGGGGCTGCTGCCGACCCCCGCCCCCTCCCTGGACTCCCCATGGACACTTTCCTGCCCAGACAGCAGCTGTTTGGGGGCTGGAGGCCCAGCCCGCCTGATCTACCCTTGGGCACAGGCTTCCTGCCTTTCTCTGGCTTCCCAAAGGGGCATCTCCTCCCCTGGAGAAAGAGGGGGGTACCCCTCCATTTGGGGGCCTCTGGGTGAGCCCAGCCAGCTCACCTTTTACCCTCTCTGCATCTGACAGCTGGCTTTCCCTGGGATTCCCCCTCATCACCCCCCTGCAAACCACAGGTGACAGGAGGGGCCCCGAAACAGAGGGCTCAAAGTGTCTTTGCAGCTTGATCCCTCCACAGGTGGGAGCTTGCTTCTAGGGGTGCCAGGATTCTGGGGTGTGCGCTGATGGTGGAGGGCAGCCCTCTGCCAGGAAAGAGCCTCTGCCCTGGTATGGCCCTCTTCCCAGTCCAGGTTGGGAGCCAGGAGGTCCACAGAGAGCCACCTTTCCCCCCACCCCCCCAGGGGCTCACAGTGTCTCTGTGTCTGTGTGATGGGTTCCTGCCCGCCCCCCAACCCCCCTAGCCCGCTCCCAGAGTGCTCTGCTCACCTGGGACACCCAGGCCCTCTTTGGCAGCCTCCGTGGCGTTTGGCGCTCTGAGCTGAGGCCCGGAGCCTCCTAGGGCAGGAGGTGGAGAGCAGGGAACAGGCCTCTCACTGTGTCCACTGCGAGGAACCCAGGGCCTCAAAAGGGTTTTATGGAGTGAGCTTGGGAACCAGCTCCCAGGGAGAGGAGCTGCAGGCGCAGCAGTAGAGGGACTGCACTGGGGGAGGGGAGCTGTGTGCGTGCACACGTACTCATACACACACAGGCGCACGTGTGGCCACGATGCTTGCTCCAAGACTCTGACACCCGTCTGTCTGGGTCCGAATCCCCAATCTGTTCCCTGCAAGGCCACATTCCTTCGAGCCAGAGACTAAGCACCCGTGGTGCCTCCGTCCCCCCAACCTGTAAATCGGGCCTCATGGTGTCCTTGTGACGTTTAAATGTGATAAAGCCCGTCACGTGCTCTGCACATAGTAAGTGCTCATTGAGTATCAGGGGCCAGCGGTGGACCCAGCCCAGCTCGGCTTTGCAGTCTGCTAGAATCTTTGCAGAGCAATGGGGCGAGCGGAGCGCTGATGGATGGAGCAGGTAACTGCGGAAGTGGGGGGGAATCGAGGCGGGGGGAACTGCCACCTTCCTTCAGAAATGAAACAGGAGCCTCTGAGGCTGAGGAAGGAGACCCTCCAAGAGGCAATTAATGCCCTGAGAGCCCGACCGTCTCCCCCTGGGCGTCTGACACTGAGAGGGTCACGGGGGCCGTGGTAAGGCCACATTCCCCTTCACAAGCCAGCCCAGGACAGACACCCAAGCCTCCCCTTCCAGTTCCCCTAGCTTGAAATGAAAGAGCCGGCTGGAGACTGGGGCGCAAAAACAGCAAAAGCTGCCCAGAATGAAACCAAAACTCCACACCATCTCACAGGAGAGGAAAGGAGAGAGAGAAGCACACAGAAGGGGACCTCCCTGGTGGTTCAGTGGCTAGGACCCCTGGCTCCCAAGGCAGGGGGCCCCGGGTTCAATCCTTGGTCAGGGAATGAAGGGCCCACATGCCAAAGGTCCCACAGACTGCAACGAAGATCTCAGATCTCACGCGCTGCAGTGAAGACCCAAGGCAGCCAAATAAATACTAAAAAAAATAAAAAGAAAGAAAGAAGAGTACAGAGAGGAACAAAGAAGCAGAGAGAAGTGACAAGACAAACACCAAAGGACCAGTTCCAGAGCCCCCTCAACCCCAGCCCCACGGGCCCACCAGGCGCCAAGAGGACAGCTGCTGCCGGGAATCGAGGTTCCACGCAAAACCCAACTTTTCCAGCCAAATAGAAATCTACGGAATTCCCTGGAGGTCCAGTGGTTAGCACAGCCAAGGGCCCCGGGGTTCAATCCCTGGTCAGGGAAGTTAAAAAAAGAAAAAGAAGTCCACTCTGCTGTGTGAGTAAGGACGTTTCTCTGAGATCCCTTGTGACTGGAGGGGCTTCCCACGCGCTGCAGGCAGCGGTAAGTGACCTACGGCAGGGGCGGTGGCGCTGGGAGAGGGTGACAGTGACCCAGAGGATCGGGCTTGGGAATCTAAGGACCGCCTCTAGGAGGGGCCGCTCCAGAAAGCCCGCGGGTTTCCAACCCGCCCCGGAGGCCTCCTTCCCAGGCTGCGTCTACAAAGAGCAGAGAAGTCAAAGGAGGACCAGGTCACAGCCGCCGCTAGGAGCAGGACTGGAAAGAGGCCCTGTCTTGCTTCTCTTTACAAGCTCTTGCGCACTGCTCCACTTCTTCACCATATGCGTGTATTCCTTTGATAAAAATAATTCTTGTAAATAGTGGTGAGGGCTGGAAGCAGGCTTGGCTCTAGACAAATGTTTGAGGTTTGCCTCAACTTGGGCCTCCCTGCCACAGGCTTTGAAGAGGAAGAATCACCCCCCACCCTGCCCAGAGCCCCAGGGGGTGACCCCAGACGCGCCAGGCCAGCCTGGGTCGTCCTCCCCTCCCGCCTGCCAGAATAACGCCGCACCCTCCACCACCAGCCGTCTGCTCCTCTTCTGTTTGCCTCAGCCTCCCTGGGGTAAGACGGGGGGCGGATGTGCGAGCCTCGGCCCTGGGGTGCGGAGACTGACCAGGGACTGACACCCGCCCACCGCAGGGCGCTGGGCGGCCGCTGTGGGAGGGGTGTCCTGAGAGCAGGGCCCACCCAGCGGCTCTGCAAAGCGCCCCAGCACAGCATGGAGAGGCAGGTGGCCAGTGAGCCCTCCCCACCACACACACACTCATACACACCCAGTCACACATGCACACACACATATACTCACACACAGTCATACACACAATCACACACACACATACACACACACAGACATACATACACTCACACACATATACACTCACATGCACTCACAAACACATATACACACACTCAACACACATACACACACACACACACATTCACTCACACATAAACACACACATACACATATACATTCACACACATACACTCACATACACACACATACACACTCACACACACAAACACACTCACACACACACTCAACACATACACACACACATACACACACATTCACTCACACACATACACAGTCACACATACATACACACTTACACTCATACACACACATACACATACACATATATTCACAGTCACACACACACACACCCTGTCACAGACGCACACACATATATACTTACACACTCATACATATAATCTCACACACACACACTCACACAGGCATACATTCACACACACACTCACATGTAGTCACACACACATGTACACACATACACACACTCACACACATACACACACATAAACACACACACATACACACACTCATAGTCACACACACTCAGACACACACATACACTCACACATACACTCACACACACACATTCACACATACACATACACACTCACACTCATTCACACACACATACACACACACTCATTCACATACACACATACACACACATTCACACACATACACACACACGCACTCACACACACACACCCTGTCACACACACACTCACACACTTGTGCCCACACACATACACTCACACGTATTCACGCACACATACACACACACATACATTCACACATACACTCACATACATACACTCACATACATACACACATACATTCACACACACACACATTCACACACATAATAGACACACATATACACACACTTGCACACACATACACACATATACACACTCAGACATACACTCACTCACACACACACACACACTCACACACACTCTTCTGGCCAGAGTTGCTTCTCCCCGCTCTAGGCCCTGAATACTCTGACCCTGGTAGGGCTCCAGGAGGGGTTGCCGGCCTGGGACTGGGCCCCATCCTCTCGGCGCCTCTGAGGAGAAAGGCTGTGGCTGGAGCAGTCCCTGCCTGAGGGTTGGGGAGGAGGATCTAAACAACCCTTACCGGCCACAAGGAGCCCCAGCACCAGGTGGGAAGTGAGAAGTGATGGGCACCAGGAAAGCCCCCCGAACCTTGACCTGCCGAGAGGCCCCCTGGGAAATCCCGAGCAAGAGAGGCGCAGCGTCCCCGAGCTCTGGGGCGCGCAGGAGCTCATGGGGGGCTCGAGGGCTGGCCGGAGAGAGGCAGGAGCAGGAGGGGGCCCTCATCCACCCTCCCTGAGCGCTGCTCCCCACATGTCCTGAGCCCATGGTGCCACGCTCCTCCCTGCCCCAGGCCTGATCATCCTCCAGGCCGCTGAGCTGTCACCTCCTCAGAGGCCTGTCCTGACCCCCTCAGGGTTCTCCGCCCGTGGAGCTCCCGAAGGCCCCCTCCTCTCCCCAGCACTCGTCACGCCCATCCTGGCCTCTCCTAACGGGCCCATCGACTCCATGAGGGCACCAAGCTGGACTCCCCCAGCTCCAAAGAGTGATAGACCCAACGCTTGATTTTCTCCCCAAATCTGACCCTTCCTGAGTCTTCTCCAGTTTCATAAACAGGATTCCATTCTCACAGCCTAAGCCAGACACCTAGGGACCCTCCTGGACAGGTTTTTCTCACTCTGCTCACTGTGTCAGGGATCCCAGTGGATGCACTTTCCACCCACACTCCACCTCCCTCACTACCAAGGACTTCACCCACTGAACTGTCACCCTGACCTCTGAGCGGGTCTCCAGGCCCCGTGGTCCTCCCACCAGAGTCATCCTCCACACAAGAGGCAGAGAGGAGATGTGAAAGTCCATCTCGGATCAGATCATTCCTCTTTTCAAACCTTCTACACTTCTCTTCTTGTTCAGAATAAAATCCAACATTCTTCCCACGACCTTCAACGCCCTATGTGATCTATAACTGAGGTCTAGGATACTATGTCCACCGCCTTCTTGCCCTCCCTCTCACTGCCGGAGGGGCGGCCACGCTGGTCGCTGGCTCTTCTTTGATGGGTCACAGCTGGGGACCTCCCACCATGCTTCCCTGTCCCCCCAAATCCCTGGGCCTCTTCCTTCATTCCTTCAGAATTCTGCTCTAAGATCACCTTGTCAGAGAGGTCTTCCTCACCACTCTTTTTTTAAATTAAAGTACAATTAATGTACAATAGTATATAAGTTACAGGTGTACCATATAGTGATTCACAATTTTAAAGGTTATATTCCTTTCTTGCACGCATGCTCAGTCACTTCAGTCATGCCTGACTCTTTGCCACCCTATGGACAGTGGCCCACCTCCTCTGTCCATGGGATTCTCCAGGCGAGAATACTGGAGTGGGTTGCCATGCCCTCTTTTGCGGGGATCTTCCTGATCCAGGGATCGAACCTGCGTCTTCTGCATCTTCTGCATTGCAGGTACATTCTTTACTGCTGAGCCACCAGGGAAGCCCATATTCCATTTATAGTTGTTACCAAATATTAGCTATCTCCCCTACATTGCATAATATATCCTCAGAGTTTCTTTTATATGTAACTGTTTGTACCTCTTACTCTTCTACCCCTATATTGACCCTCCTGCCTTCCCTCTCCCTACTACTGATAACCACTGATCTGTTCTCTCTGTCTGTGAGTCTGCACCTTTTCTGTTATATTCACTATTTTGTTACATTTTTTAGATTCCACATATAAGTGTGCTGTTGTGTGGTATTTGTCTTTCTCAGTTTGATTTATTTCGCTTAGTATACTTCTCTCCAAGATCACTATGCGGTTACAAGTGGCAAAACTTCCTTCTTTTTTATGACTGAGTAGTGTTCCAGTATATATACCCCTTCTTTATATACTCATCGTTTGATGGACACTGATATTGCTTCCATTCCCCCATTATTATTTCCTTACCCTGTTTAATTTTGCTTCATTGATCTTATCCTCACCCACTAGATTAACATATTCACTGGTTTATTTACATATTATCTGGCTCCCTCTGCTATAACATTACCTCCATGAAACCATGGACTTCATCGTCTATGCACTGACTGCTGTATATTCAGTGCTCAAAACAGTGTCTGGCACATAGTAAACACCCAGTAACTGTTGTTTAAATAATTAAAAACTCAGGAACACTTTGCTGAGCAAGTTAATTAAATGTCTCTTCTATTCATTGGTCACTAAAACAGGCTGGAAATCATAGAAATAAAGAAAATAATAGCCTCTTCTTGGACCTTCTGTTCTAGTGGAAGAGTGAAATAGATAAGCAGTGAACTATAACAGGACAAAACCAAGCAGGTTTCAATAAGAAACACACCAGCCGGCCCTATTGACATTGACTGAGCATGTGAATGTGTCAGGCTGGGGTGTTTTGTTTCGTTTTGTTTTGAATTTACTTTTATTTACTTGGCTGCATTGGGTCTTAGCTGCAGCACATGAGATCCTCAACCTTCCTTGTGGCATGTGGAATCTTTAGTTACAGCATGCAAACTCTTAGTTGTGGCCTATGGATCTGGTTCCCTGGCCAGGGATTGAACCCAGGTCCCCTGCACTGGGAGTATGGAGTCTTAGCCACTGGACCACCAGGGAAGTCCCTGGGGTGTTTTCTGACTCCAGTCAACTCTCCAATTCTCCAACCCCTACTGGGAGTCCTATAATTTCATTCAACTTTGACACTGACTACTTTACACAGACCACACAAGCTAAGGGCTCAGTTCCCCAAGACTGCCTCTGCTTCAGATGTCCTGGGGTGCCCATACTTCTGACCAACTGCCTATAAATCAGAGATTCTCGTGACCCCCTCTTCAAGTTCTATAGTTTGCTAGAACAGCTCACGGAACTCAAGAAAACACTTTATTCACATTTGCTAGTCTATTATAAAGGATACCAGTCATAAGTCTACCTATGGCTGATTCATGTTGATATATGGCAGAAACCAACACAGTATTGTAGAGCAATTACCCTTCAATTAAAAATAAATAAATTTAATTATATATATAAAAAAGGATACAACTCATCACTTCCGCTTCCAGCCAAGTGGAAGCAATTCGTAGGGCAGGGTGTGGGCAAGGGTGTGGGGCATGGAGCTTCCATGCCCATCCTGGGTGGGCTCCCTCCCCCCACCGTGACTGTTCACCAACCCAGAAGCTCTCTGAATCTTATTGTTCAAGCCTTCTTGACCAGCCCCCATCCTGAGGCTAAGAGTATAACCCTTATTAGCATAAACTCAGCTGTGCCAGAGGAATATCAGAAGATACTCCTGTCCCTCAGGAAATGCCAAGGGTTTTAGGAGCTGGGGGTCAGGAATGGGTGGGCATGAAGACCAAATGCAGTACTTCACTGGTGTCCAGTGGTTAAGAATCCACCTGCCAATGCAGGGGACATGGGTCCCATCACTGGTCGGGAAGATCCCACAGGCCGTGGAGTGGGAGCCGCAACAACTGAGTCCACACTCTGGAGCCTGTGCTCTGCATCAAGAGAAGTCACCGCAGCAAGCAGTCCACGCACCACAACCAGAGAATAGACCCCCGCATCTAGATGAAGCCCTCACTCAGCAACAAACGCCCAGCTCAGACAAGAAAATAAAATTCATTCATTAATTTTTTTTAAAGACCAAATCTATTTTTATAGTATATCACACAGGCACCTTTGACAAGTAACTGACATCATCAACACAGCCCTCTGAAGTAAATATTTTTTCACCCCATTGCACAGATGAGAAAACTGAGGCCAAGGCAGATTAAGTCAGTTGCCCAAAGTCTCAAGATCAATAAAATGGAGAGCCTGGGATTTGCATCTAGCTTCACTTTCATGCTCTTAAGCGTGATCATCATGGTGCAGAAACTCATCCATCATTTCACTTAAAGGGTGTGTCAGGTTTTTATGGAGGCAGAGATTATGAGTCCCTCCTGTGGGAGGGTCTAAAGTATACACAGGCACCTCGTAGGGGGCGATGTCCGATCTCTGAAGGGAAGTCCTTAGAGGTCCAGATACTTATCTGGGTAGCTTCCCACAGTTCCTATTCATTCCTCCTGGTTGAGGCATGAGCACTCTGCTATGAACCCTCAGTGTCACAGTTGCAACAGGATGGGCGGCTTAGCAGAGTCCCCACGGGGAAGTTCAGGACAGGAAAGAGAGGACAGAGCTCAGAGGACCACCCCAGAGAGCCTTCCTGGTGGGAAGGTGGGATAAAGGGGTGGTGTTCACGGGCTCTGAGCCTCCATGTCTCTAAATTAATGGCGCCCTGGAAAAAAGTCATGCTGGCATTATCGATCCAATTATGGGCCATGACCTCATCCACTGTTATCCTGGGTCTGTGTTAGGATCCTGCCTCTGGCATGAGAAGGCACAGAGGGAACTGGAAAAACTAACAAATTCAGACATCCCGAGTGGGGCCTCTGACGGCCAGGAGAAGAAACCAGGGCCTGGAACTGGGAGGTGCTGGATATTATGAGCTCTGATTCTGTATGTGTTTATAATCTCTCATAGCCTTTTTTTTTTTTTTTAATTTATATATTTTTATCTTTTGGACAGGCTGCGAGGCATGTGGGATCTTGGTTCCCTGATCAGAGATCAAACCCAAGTCCCCCTGCATGGGCAAATCAGAGTCTTAACCACTGGACTGCCAGGGAAGTCTCTCTCATAGTCTTTAGAGACTATTCTCTTCTAGCCGCGGTGTGGAGCTCCTCAGGAAAGTCTCTGTCTCCCTTGACTCTGCTAGAAGAATAAGGACTGGGGATCCCTGTTCCACCACTAGCTATGGTTTGGGGGGTAGATGTCTGTAAAGGTTCAGCTCAGAGAGAGCCAGAAAATAAAAATGAGACAACCTTAAGCAGAAGTGAGGGGATTTCTTGGGGTGATTACCGAGGGTGCCTTCCTACCCCAGAAATTATAAAGCTCAGTGGTTAAAACTGGACTCTAGGACTTCCCTGGTGGTCCAGTTGTTAAGAATCCACCTGCCGGGACTTCTCTCGTGCTCCAGTGGCTAAGACTCTGAGCTCCCAATGCAGGGGACCCAAGTGCAATCCCTGGTCAGGGAACAAGATCTCACATGCTACCACTAAGACATGGTGCAGCCAAATAAATAAAATTTAAAAAATTATAATTAAAAATAGTTTAAAAGAAAAAAAAAAGAATCCACCTGCCAATGCAGGGGGGCATGGATTTGATCCCTGGTCTGGGAAGATTCCACATGCCATGGGGCAACTAAATTCCTGTGCCACAACTAAAGAGCCCGTGCTCGCGAGCCTTGGAAATGTAACTACTGAAGCGCCAAAAGCTCGTCCTCCACAACAAGAGAAGACACCGCCGCTAGAGAGTGGTCCCCACCTGCTGCGACTAGAGAAAAGCCCACGTGGCAGTGAAGACCCAGCACAGCCAAAACAAGTAGATAAATACATTCATATTTAAAAATCCTGATTTCCATCACTTCCGGGCTGTGTATCCTCGGGTAAGTTTACTATTCAGGGTGCCTCTTCCCCTTTTGTCCATTAAAACACCCATCCTCACCCTGGTATGAGGACAAAATGAGCTAATTCTCATAAAATGTAGTCGCAAGTGCCCGACACATAACAAGCCCTCAGTAAACGCTGGCTGCCCTGTGCTAGCTCTGGTCTGCTCTGAGCTTGGAGGAAGGGGACACGGATCGTGACCCCCCCATCTCCCATTCTCAGCTGCCCCCAGTGGAGGGTCTGGTCAATCGTGGGAGAAGAGCCCCCCCAGCCACTGCCTGACGAAGGGGAATGGATCAGCATTGCGGGTGGAGGCAAGAGAGAGGCTAGCCAAGCAGCTAGCACCCAGCAAAGGCACACTTTTTCTTTTCTTTTTGGACATTTTTTTCCTCTATTTGTTTATTTGGTTGAGTCGGGTCTTCGTGGCAGCACGCAGAATCTTTGTGGCGCCTCACGGACTCTGTCTTTGCAACACTCAGATTTAGTTGCTCCGAAGCACGTTGGATTCTAGTTCCCCTACCAGGGATCAAGCCAGGAAGTCCCGAGGAAAGCTTCTTTAGAGAGGGCTTAGAGGGTGCGAGCCCCAGGGCCCTTAAGGGGAGGGACAGCAATGGTCTAGTAAGTTCAGGTGAGTTACATTTCTGCCCTAGATTGGACTAACATTTTTGATCAGGTCTCCCCCATCCCCACCCCCACCCATTTTATTTCAGGCAGGATTAATTCAGCCTCCTCCCTGTATCACGCTACCTTATCCCGAGTTCACTGAAGAGGTTATCCCACACGATCAGGGCCCAGCTTCCTAACCAGATGTCTTGAGGGTGGGAACTCAGCTTTAGTCATCTTTCTATCCCAAACAAACTTCAACACATGTAGGCAACTCATTCATTCCAGCCTGTATCTCTGAGAACAGATAACCAGGAAGGTTTTTCATGAGGAAAGCTTTGAGCGGCTCAGAGAAAACAGCATGCAGAAAAAGGAAGCGGAGGATAAGTCCCCAACCCTGTCTCTACCGCTCATCCATCACCTTTCTGGATGCGAAGTGAGATCAAAAGGGATAACCAGCAGGATAGGACAGCATTTTGCAAATGTTTCCTCCCCACGCCTCATTCCCACCTGTGAGGAATCACTGCCTCATTAAATGTCATTTGGCCTCGATTCAGCCTCAGAAAGTGGCTGTTGCAGTGGAATTCCTTTCCGGACTTAGAGTGTCTCCGCTGAGCAAAAAAAAAAAAGAAAGAAAGAAATGACAGGAGAGCTGTGTGACCCAGGACTGAGGCGTCCCCTGCTCTCCTCTCTGAGAAGTTCACTGGCCTGGGAACAGGAGGGCCGGGTGGCAGACCTGCCTGTGGGCCGTGGCTCTGTGACGACCCTTCCTAGGAATGCAGGCCTGGCCCCTGCGCCCGCCCTGAGGAGGGCTCCTGCTGGGGGGAGGGGGCCGTCCCCTTCTCCCTTGCTCCATTTGCAATCACTATTTATTTATCTTTGGAAGTTGAAGGAACCAGAGCCTGCAACTGGGAGAGGCTTGTGGAGCCAGAAGAAGTCCGTGTCTGGGCTCAGCGTCTGCCGCCCACACAAGGGAAAGAAACCCTTCCCAGGAAAGGGGGTGGGTGGGGGGAACCCGGCTGAAAGGCCACTGTGCTGGAAAAGGTGCCACACACACCCGCGGCACCCAAGAAGGCGGAAGTCATCAGAGAGACCACTTTGGTGGCCCAATGGAGGAGGAAAGGGGGCTCGCCTCAGGGGTCCCCCAAACCCCAGCAGCCTGCATCTCCAATAGCAAAAGTGCTATTAAGTGGCAGAAAAGGCCGCCTTCATAGGGAAACTGAGGAACTAGGTACACTGGGCCACACCTCACTCTACCCTCTGTCCCCAGCCGGGTTCCTAGCCTGCATTCCAGCCCATCTAAGACCTACTGAGAGTTTTCATAGCCACCGGAGTGGCCCCCGCCCACTCACTCATTCTCAGGCCAAAACTTGCAGTCACAAACTAGAGGGTGGAAGGGCCCCTTTGGACTGCGGAGATTTGACACCCCAGGATGTTAGGGCCCAGACCGGGGCCTCCTGACTCACTGTAGCGCTCTCCTCACAGCCAGTGGGAATCCCTGCTTTTGCCTTCTCAGTTCTGCTCATTCCCACCCACCCACGGCCCCCCTACACACGCGCGCCTGCGCGTGTGGATGTGGAAAATATAGGCCCCTAGATCAGATCTGTCTCGGCCTTTGACCCCTCCTGGCCCAATGACATGCAACCCCCGCTGGGCGAGGTCACCCGGAGGGTCCGAGAGCCTCCTTCGTCTCCAGCTCGTTTATATCCTGCACTGACTGGAGCAGGGCTGCGAGAGTGAGCGCCGGGCTTCTAGCCTGGCCCACCAGGTCAGGGGTCAGGAGAAGCCGAGCCTCAGCAACCCCAAAGAGGGGTACAAAGTTTATTCCCACCCAGGGACATCTCTGGTCAAGCCCGCGGGTCGATGAAAGCCCCAGAAGCGTCGGCGTGCAGGCTGGACGGGCAAGAGTGAGGCAGGATTCCGTGGGAAGTGCTAGCGGTTGGCTGGGGTTGTGGAGAGGAAGAACCTCGGCTCCGGGGAGAGGGGCGGCCGGGAAACGTCCAGGGGTCAGGGCGGGCGCGGAGAACGCGCGGTGCCTCCCGCCGGCGGGCCGGCTGCGACTTGGAGGAGGGAAGCGGCCTGACCGCGCATCGGGAGGCGCTAGGGCCTCGCGGATGGACGAGCTGGCGAGGGGAGGGCGCCCTCTCCGGAGGGCGGGCGGGGACTGGAGGCGGTGGCAGAGGCGCCGCGCCGAGCTGCCTCCATCCATGGCACGGAGAGGCGGCGGCAGCGGCGGCGGCGGCAGGAGCCCGGCGCGATCCGCTAGGTCCCAGCCCCGCGCAGAGCGAGCAGGCGACGCGGAGGGGCCCGGCCTCATCCAGCCCGGGCGCACGGCGCCGAAAGTCGGGCCGCGCCGCCGGGAGCCGCCAGCGCCGCGCTGACAGCCGCGCCCGCGTCCTCCCCGCCGGGGCGCTCGCCGGACATGCCCCCGGGGCGCGGCGGCGGGGACCCCGGGGCTCGCCTCCGCCCAGGGCCCCCCGCCCCGCCCTCGGGCGCCCCGGGCCCCCGCTGAGCACGCCTCCCGCCCGCCCGGATCCCTCCGGCCGGCGCGCAGACGGGCCCTGGCGCTGTGGGTCCCCGCGGGGAGATGGGCTGATGGGCGCCGCGGGACGCAGGATGCGGGGGGCGCCCGCGCGCCTGCTGCTGCCGCTGCTGCTGCCGTGGCTGCTGCTTTTGACGCCCGAGACTCGGGGCGCGCCCGGCTGCCCGGTGCCCATCCGCAGCTGCAAGTGCTCGGGGGAGCGGCCCAAGGGGCTCAGCGGCGGCGCCCCCAACCCGGCGCGCAGGAGGGTGGTGTGCGGCGGCGGGGACCTCCCGGAGCCTCCCGATCCCAGCCTTCTGCCGAACAGCACCGTTACCCTGTGAGTACCCTATTCGGCCCGGCCGGGCCCCAGTCCCGACGAGGGCACGACAGGAGACCAGACGGGAGGGCTGGGGAATGGGGGACAGAGACGATGCCACCACTTCAGAGACTTCGGGCCTGAGTCCAGAAGCCGAGAAGGGAGGCTTGGGAGAAGCAGGGGAAAGATCAGGGCTCCAGGCGTGGAAGGAGGGAGGAAGGGGCACTGGGGACGGATGCGCCCCAAAGAGAGGCACCAAGGGGCGCCCACTCACCTGTACAGGTGAAGGGGAACGCGCGCTGGCGGGACGCCCAGACCCCTCGGCTTTCTAGCCGGGGCTGGTGTTGCGGACTTTGGGGACCTGAGGTGGGTGGGATGGGAGGAAGACTCAGCGGAGATCGACGCCTGCGGCCCAGTAGGTGCCTGTGGTCGTCACCACCGCGGACTCGTCCCTGGCCGCACTGGGGGAGTTTCCCGGGTTCAGCCCGCCGGCCTGGATCCTCCAGATGGGGGCGCCCCATCCGACCCCGGGGCCTGCCAGCCCCGCCTGCAGCCCGTCTCTCTAGCTCAGACAGCAGGGTGGGTTCGGAAAAATGTCTATCCTTGGGGTGCAGGCGCTTCTGATGTGAACGAGACCCCCGGCGTCCCAATTCCTCTTGGGCCCCTGTCCCGCCGCGCGCATCTGTGAATTGACCTGTGCTCCTAGTCCTGCATCCCTTCCTCCTCCCTTCCTCCTCGGATATGAAGACGAACTTTGGCCGTTTCTCGATTGACTTCTTCGCGCAGATTGCAGAGAAGGAAACCTGGCGGAGGGGAAGGAGGCTCCCTCCCAACCTCCCTCAGTCATCCCGTCGTTCCCTTCTCAGCCCGGGCCTTATTAAGCCCTCATTGACAACCGGCTCTGCCCGCTGAGCCACAACCCGACCCCCAGCCTCCCCAATGAGGGTCCGAGATCCCGCCAGCCCGCAGGAGAATTACGGACCGCTCCCCACCGCAACGATTTCCTGCGCGGACCACGTGCTCGGAGCTCCACGCATGCCGTGGAGTGAGGGGTCCGGCCCTGGCGGCGGCCCCTTCCTGTCCTGTCCTAGACCCAGCCTCCAAGCCGCTTCCCCTTCCCTGTCCTCCTGACCCCGGTGGCGACCGTTTCCCCACCACCCCTTGCCCCGGAGTTGGAGCTGGCTCAGGGTCTATCCGATTGTGTCCAGAACAATACAGTAACGACTCTGGTTGGGTGAGTTCAGAGGCTGTGCGCTTCCTGACAGGACACGACTGGTCAGCCTCTGACGTTGGCCGCCTGGCCTGCATTCTCCCCAGCCTGGGGTGGGTGTGTGCCTGTGTGTATTAGCGGGGTAGAAGCCGTGTCCCTCTGCTCTCTCCCGGGTTCCCGCCGCCTAGGGGACAGGGCCATGGCCTGGGAAGACAGCTGTGGCATCTGATTCCCATCCCCCTGAGAGTCCACTGGTGTGGAAGTGTCCAGACAGGCCTGGGCATTCCCCAGCCCACTCAGTTCTGGAGGAGAAAAATGCTTGCTGTGTGGAATGATTGGGTCAGTGTGTCTGTGTGAGTCCCTGCTGGGCAATGAGAATTGAGCTCCAAGAGGGGTGTGTGTGTGTGTGTGTGTGTGTGTGTGTGTGTGTGTGTGTGTGTGTGTGTGTGCCCTGGATCTTTCAGCCCTGCTCACACACATATGCTGAGATTAGGACATCCTAACGTACTGACGATGGCAGAAAGAAGGGGAAAAACATTAAAGGTGGTTTTGCAGTACATCTTAGAATGATTTGGCAACTAATGCTTTCCAGCCACAGCTAATTCCCATGGATGCCACTCCAAGGAGACAGAGTGGGGTGAGAAGATACATTCTCAGCAAGAGAGACGCTGGGTGAAAAGATATGAGGACAGGGTGGCACCCAACAGGACCCCTCGCTCATCTTCCCGTCCTTAACCATCCCCAGAGGAAGGGCCGCCCCCCTTTTGTTCCAGGCCACTGACCTACCTGGCCCAAGAGTCCTTCCAAAGAACAGCCTCCCACCCCTCAGCCTGGCCAGACATTTCAGCAGGGACAACGGACAGGGCAGGCCAAGCTGGAGCAGCCCCCTGAGAGCCCGCTGGCCCGTCAGCCCGCCCCGGGGTGAGACTGGGACCCGCCATGGACATTTGCTTCAGAGACCACCCCACGGACTCCACCTAATCCAGATCCAGACTGCAACCTGTCCCCCAAGCTGGCTTCTAAAGGAAAAGAGCCCACATTCTCCTTCAGCAGAAGCTGTGCACGGATTCTCTTCTGGGGGCTCAGACCCCCTAGTAAACCCATCCCTAGCCAGCATGCATCTTGAGGGAAGAAGGGCTGGGAAGGGGCTTAGGCCACTCCAGTCTGGCTGCAAATGGAGACTGAGAGTGCGGAAACCTTCACACCCTTCCAAACACTTCCCTTCTTTATTATTATTTTTTTTCCCCCAAATTTCTCCTTTCCCCATTCTGCCCATGACCTAGGGCAAACAATGGACTCGGGCCAGTAGCCTTTGCATTATAGCTTTCCCCTCTCTCCTCCTGTTTTCCTCCAGAATGGGCCGCCAGCTGTCAGTCCCCTCCATGCACCGCCCTGCCCATGTGGGTCCTGGGTGGGCAGGGGGAAAGTCAGGCCTCCACCTTGGGAAGTCTGGCAGGCTCTCCAGGCAGAGAAAGTGCTAGATAAGGTGCCCGTCTGCAGCCAGCCTCCAGGCTGATCAGGGGCAACCCTGTCAACAGAGCCGCTCACCTCAGGGAAAACCCTTCCGCTCCCACCCTGTTATCTGCAGTCCCGCCTTCTGTTTTGCAGGCCCCTCTCTCCACCCTTGGCTTTTTTTTTTTTTTCTTTCCTCTAATGGATTTTCATTCGAAGTTTTTCCAGGAAAGTAGAACTCTTGGCTTTCTTCCTGATCTGTCTGCCCACCCCACCCCCCTAGTCTCCCAGCTGGTCCAGGGGGCAGCTGTGGGCATGTCCCTGCCACCCCACCCCCTCCCCAGCCCAGAGCAGGAGCCTTTATGGGCCTCCCTTGAGGGGCAAGTTCTCATGGGGGAGAGTGGCTTATCACAGGCAGGGGATGGAGACACAGACCACTGTGAGCGCCCCGCTCACCCCTGGGCAGCAGCTGATGGGCCTGTCCTCTGATCCTGGGCTCTGGGAGTTACAGAGATGGGGACAGTGAAGAGGGGATATTCAGGGATTCCACGAAGAGACTGACAAGTGGGTAACTCTAGAAGGAAATCTCCCCTGAGGACCTCCCAGGACCTCTGAGCAAGCCCTCAGAAGATACCGGGCTGTGTCATAAGTTTCTGGGGCCCCTGGGCCAAAAAGGGCCTTAGAGACCATCGGGTCCAGCCTCTACATGAATATCTGACAGCTGAGCAAACTGAGGCCAGATGGGGCGAAGGCCACATCTTGCTCCAGAGCCGCACAGCTTAGCTGGCTGATGCCAGCGTCAGGATTAGCTGGTGGGGTTCCCCTCGTGTTCCTTTCAGGTAAGAGAGTCAGTGTTCACCTGGCTGGACTTGGGAGCCAATGGACACAAAGGCTGATTTAGAAAACCCGGTCCCTTCCCAGCAGGACCCGGGCCCCTTTGACCTGGGAACATTCCAAGGCTGGGTGGGGATGGGAGGCAGGCATGGATGAACCCTCATCCACTCAGTGTGGGGGGCTTTCCACCACATAGGCTGCCCCCACAGGAGAGAAGGAGCTTGGGCCCTTTGCTGTGAGTTTGGTGGTCTTCAGAGCACCATGGGGGAGGGAGGCCCCTTCCCAGCCCTCCCCCCACTCCCCTTGTGCCCTCCCTTCAGCGTTCCTCGCCCCAGCTGTGGGGTCCAGTTGGGGGAGCTGGGGGCAAAGTGTGCCAACGGCCTGCAAGGAGGGGAGGGGAGAGATGCCGACTGAAGGGGCGGGCCCACGCGGCTTCCCCACCCCCTTCCCTTCCACCCTCTTTCCCCCATATGGTTCTCATAAGGTCTGGGCTCAGAGACAGCAGCCAGAGGAAGTGGCTGTGTACAGAGAGCTTTTGTGCGGGAGAGGAGGGGGAGGGGGAGGGAGAGAGGAGAAAGGAGGGAAGGAAGGAAAGGAGGGAAGAGGCCCGGGACTCCAGCACACTCTTCCCCTCAGCGGGGCTCTGGGACCCCCCGCTTGTCTGAAGTGAGGAGCCCTGAAGAAATCCACGTGCCTCCCTGACTCCCCCGACCACCTCCTGGCGTTGCTGGAGGCCACCAGAGCCCAGGTTCTTGGACTCATCAGCCCTTCCTGGAGGTGTTAGGAACCCTGCCCGTAGGTGCAGGACCCAGGGTTTCATCTCTGAAGCACTAGGCAGACAGCAGAGCCCTCCATGCTTCCCTGGGTTGAGTCCTTCTTGCACCCGAGACAGTGGACCTAAAATTCAACCCCCATTCATCCTGAGTCGGGCCAGGACCCAGAATGGGTTATTTGCAGAATTATTCAGAACCCATGCAAGAACCCAGCCACTCCTGACCCCCCAAGGAAGTCTGTTTTTGCTACTACAGCTCACCCCTCTGGGCTGGGCTTTGGGGGAGTGGGGAGTGGGCTGGGATGCAATCTTCAGTCCTGCTAAGTCTGAGAATTTCCCCCAAAGGCACAGGCAAACCAGTGTAATTTGAACCTCACCATAAATTGACCCTTAAATTTGGGGTCATGTGTTTAAAGGGAGCGAGTGTTCCTAAGTTTATGCCACATGGGAGTCATTGGGGTAAGAACTCTTTCCTGAAGGAGAAAAAGTTCCAGCCACCTCTGAGTTGATCTCCATCCTTCCATTCTGGCAAGCATGTCATCCCCAAAGCCCAGAGAGGGGAGGCGAGTTTCCCAAGGCCACACAGCATGGACTAAGACCCCCCTTCACTCCCCCATTCCACCCCCTGCCCCCCACCCCGAGGTAGAGCCTTGGCCTCCAGGGGCCCAGACGGAGAGCAGGGGAGGGGAAGGGAGGGAAATGGCCCTGGGCTGGGGAACCAGAAGGAAAATCCGGTTGACGGCTAAGACGGGGCTGTTCAGAGGGGCTGTTTATTTTCATTCCCCCAGCCCAGCCGCTCTGTTCTATTTAGAGCTCAGACACTGACAGGACAAAGCTGCCTCCTCCCCTTCCTCCCTCCTCCTCCTCGGGGTGGGGGTGGGGGCCCATCCTTCCCAAACTCCAGAACATTCCTTTGCTTTTAGGACTGGGTGATGGGGGTGGGGGAGCAGAGACGCTGCGGAGTGTAGCTAACGCCCGGCGGCCTCCCAGGACCCTGCTTTCCCAGCCCTGGGAGTGGGGAGAGGCCGGCTGGGGGAGACGGGTGTGCAAGATGGATGGGGCCAGGTGAGGGGCAGGGGACAGTCTGTCACGGTGGAGCAGGGAACCGGCTGGAGGGAGCAGCCCGGGAGGCAGTTCCAGCCTGAGCTCGAAGGCCCAGACGTCTCCCAGCTGGAAAGCAAAGAGGAGGTCGAGAGCCCCCACCTCCCGCTTCTCTCCCTCCCGCTCCGCCCCACCGGCCCCCAGGGCGCTTCGCCTGCTGGGAGTTGTGTGTTGGAGCAGAAATTCTAGATTTCAGGAGACTCAGGGTGGGAAAAGCCATCACACTAAGGAGTGGGCTTTTCCAGTCCAAACCCTTCTTTTCCTAAGAAGGCACCCCATTGCGGCTGACCTGCCCAAGGTCACCCAAGTCCCAGCCAGATCCCTTGACTCCAGCTCCTGGTCAACCCCCTGTTCCCACACTGACCAATCAGAGCCGTCATCCCTGGGGACAGGGCAGGGAGATAATCAATCCGCTTCCTCCACGTGGATAGTGAGCCAGGAAGAGAGGCCCCCACCCACACTGATACACGTGTGCTTAGGGGACCACTGTGCAACATCACTGCACAGAAGACTTGGTGGGGAAGTGGAGGCAAAGAGGAAACTACCTCCTGACTTGGGAAAACTGGGGATTCATGGACCACCCCCACTTCCCCTGTAGCTGTACCCCACCAGACTCCCGCGCACCCACCCAGTCCGGCAGTTGCCTGTGTTGTGTGTCTTGCCTCCACTGCCAGGAGGCCATAGAGAGATGGTCTCTGCCCTCAGGGGGCCTTGCAGTCTCTCGGTGGAGGCTGGATACAGGCTCACAAAGAAGGAAGGAAGGGGAGCCTCCAAGTTCCCAAGAAAAATCTTGAGTGGAAGGATTAAAGGACTAATTTATGCTTAGGTGTAAAAGATTGATAACAGATCCTTTCAGGTTTATTTGTATTTAAAAAAGAAAAAAACCACTTTCTTTGCCTAAAAGTCTGAGTCCTCAGTGGTGAGATTTTAGGACGTGTCTGCAGGAAGTGTGACTGGGAGTAAGTTCCCAGCTTCCTGAAACCGGGTGGACACAGCTACACAAATAGTCCACCCTGTCTGACACACGTTCTTCCACCTTGCCTGAGTGGGAAATGGTAGACACCAGGTCTCATTTGTGCTTGCAGTGCTGGTGTGTTCCCCAGGGCCCAGCACACAGTAAGTGTCCATGTAGGATTGAATAATGAGTGAGTGGATGCCCAGGGGTCAATGCTCACAACAGACTGAATTCCAGTGCTGGGGGCTCCCACATCCCAGTCAAGGCATATCAACTACCCACCATGAACAGCTGCAGGTTTGCCTTCTCCAGTTTCTTGGTTTCTGCCTGCTGATCGCCCAGATGCAGTGCCCCTGCAGAGAGGGCAGGTTAGAGAAGAGGACCGCGGGAAGGCCCCATGTGTAGGAGCCATTGCAAGACAATTTTCCCTCTTTACCTTGACCTCAGGCCCTGCCTGGACAGCTCAGCTTCAAGGCTGAGGTCAGAAGCTATCTCAGGACATGGCCCTCTAAAGCCTGGGGAGAAGAGGCCCAACCTGGGTGACCTCCTAACCAGTAGGTGTTCAGGGCTGACCGGACAGTCTTCCAGCCAAGGGAAGGATGGCAGGAGGTCTGGGAGTGCTGTGTCCTCTCCAGCATTTCTGTGCCCCGCAGTCAGGCTCAGTGGACATGGGCACAGCCTTTAGGCAAAGGTGTGTGTTAGAGCCAGGCCCGTGGACCAGAGGCAGTCTCACGTTTGGAGGCCCCATTGTCCTATCAGTCATGCTAAACTGCACCCACATCCTTCATGAAACTGAACGATGATTGCTAATTGGCAATAATATGACATTTAGTAGTTCTGTAGTTAAACTTTCATTAATTTACACTTGCAGCATCTATATTCAGTAGTGATTTTTTTTCTTTTTTTTTGGTTTCAGATGCCCTTGTGGGCCTGGAAATGCTCCAAGGCCCTGGGTACTGTGCCCACGGGAGGGGGCTTAGGGGAGAACAGTCTCACATTGATGGTTATGAGCCTGGGGCTCTTCTTGCGTCAGCAAGCAGACCACCCTGCTCCCCGCACTGACAGTCTCCCAAAGACACAGCCAAGGTGCCAGCAGCAGGTGTTGGCAACGGGGCCCTCCCAGCCCAGAGGACCCTGGCAGCAGCCTGCATTCCAGGCTCAGGATTCCTGGAGAGCGTGGGGCCCTGGCATGTGTGTGTCTGCTGGGTCGGGTGGGGGCTGGGAGGGTGACACGTGTGACTCTTCCAGCACGTGTGAGGCCCCTTCAGTGCAGGCATGCGCTGGCCCCACACCCCACTGAGCAGGTCCTGCGGGACCCCTACAAGGGTCATCTTGGACATCAGGCCGGGATCTGGCAAGTTCTTGCGGCTGCCCAGAGGCCACAGGGCCCCAGCCGACGCCAGCTACTCGCTCCTGTGGCCTCCAGCCTCGTTAGCAGTAACGCTGCTTGCTCCTCTTCCCTAAAATAGGACCCGGGCGTGGACAGAGTTCTGGAATGGACGCTGTGCGTCCCCTTTCCTTGGCCAGGTTTCAAATTCTGGAGTAGAGAACAGCGGCCTCCAGAGACTGGGACCCCCCTCACCCCCCACCCCCCCTACCCCCCCACTCCCCCACCTGCTTCCTGTGAAAATGTGACCCTGGGTGGTAGTCGGGGGCGGGGGGAGGGAGGAAGATGTTGAGGATGCTGGGCTGGGCCAGCTGGAGAGGCAAGTGGCATGGTTGGGAAGAAAACCCACCTGGTGGGCACACTGTGCTGGGGCTGGGAAGGCTGCTGCTGCTGAGGCTCTTGGGAGAGCAGGGTGGCTGAGGGTATTAGGAAGAAGGGGTCAAGACTGCACCGTGTCTGCTACTCTGGACAGAAGCTTGGGGCCGCCCTGCCTGTTTGCCTCCTATGGGAGCTGAGTGTGGTGGGAACATTTTGCTTCCTAATGGATGAGGCTGTGTGTGTGTGTGTGTTTCATTTACCCCCATGAGCAGCCTTGTGATTGCCAGCTTCCTACCTCCCCCAAACGCTGTCCCAAATTCCTGGCCAGACACACAAGGGGCACCTCCAAAGAACTGAACCCGCAGGCACCATTATTTCAGTCCCCACACTCTAGGACAGAAATAAAATCTCCTCAGCCCAGTCTAGGTTGTTAAGACCAAAAGATCCAATTTTGGGTACTTGGGGGCTAAACCATAATGGTATCGGTGACATCTTTCCAAGAACTGGAGATGTGGCAAGAAGGGGTCCATTGGAGGGGGAAGATGCAGTGATGTTGGCCTGGGGTCCCCACTTCTGTGAATGGCTTAGAGGGTAGGAGATCAGGAGAGCATGTTCTCAAACACAAGAGGAAAAAAAAAAATCTCATTTCAAGACTCTGGGCTGGGAGTTTGCACTGGGGCCGGCAGCTACGTGGGCTGCAGCCGACCCCTCTCCCACGCTGCTGTGCCCTCTCCTCCCCAGCCCACAGAGCCCGCTTCAGAGCGGGGCAGGAGCCAGGAAGGAGCTCTCCTGAACCAAAGGCTCAGCCTCACCTGCCTCGGGTGCTGGGCCCCATCCTTTGCGCTGCTCCCAGGCCCCACGCACACAGACACACACAGACACACAGACATACACACACAGCACCCCGGCTGCCTCGGGATCTCCCCGGCAGCCCAGACTTCCTCATGGGGGGCAGTGCTGGCTACAAGCAGACTAGATCAGGGATGAGGGTTAAGGTCACCAGCCCCATGTGACATCCGAGTACTTGCAATGTGGCTGGTCTAAATTAAGTTGTGCTGGAAGAGAACAGTGCACACCAGATTCCAAGACAGCACAAAAAGAAGGAACATAGCTCATTCATAATTTTTGTTATGTATATAATTTATATTGTGTATTTATAATATATAAGCATATATAATATATATGTAATGTTTCTATTTATAATATATATTTATAATACATAATAACATATGTATTACATGTTAAAATGATAACATTTTGGATATACTGGGATAAGGTCTATTATTAACTTAATTTTTAACTTCTAAAAAGTGTGGCTGCTAGAACATCCCATTACATATGCAGCTGGCTTTGTATTTCTGTTGAGTGACTCTGGGTTAAATTTGGGGTATGTGAAAGGTGTTCAAGGGTTAAAGGCTAAAGAGTCTGGGGAATGTGGGGTACCTACTCCCCAGCACTACCTCTAGGGTGTCTGGATGGGGTTCTCCAGTTACGATCCTGAGTTTTAATATCAGGGATTTGGGAATTGGAGACTTTTTTAATTTTCTGTTTTCAATTCAGTGATCTGTAAACAAAAATCTTTTAATGATAATTTTGAGATAATTTTTTCTTAGAAGGTATTTATTTTCATTCCTGAGGTCAGTGTTTCTCAAACTGGGATCCACAGATATATTTGCAGGAGATAAACCAGCTTTCCCCTCCCTTTAACAGGTCCATACACCACTCAAGTTTGGCAGTGTTCTTAGGCTTCCCCATTGGTGCTCCGGGCTGTGATAACCTGGCTCCCCCATTCCTCTGTCCTTCCATACCCCTGACCCCTCTCTGTGCCCCCCACCCCCATCAGCATCCTAATCTGTCTTCCTCCCGAGACCCAGGCACGAGTCATCCCTGGAGAGACCTTGGGGGGGGGGGGGGGAGGCTGAAACAGATGCCCTTTCTCACCCTTCCTCCTGGTATTTCAGGATCTTTCCCCCACATAAGGATACTGAGGGGTCCTCTCACCTTTTTTTTGACAATTAATGCAACCTCTGAGCCTCAGGCCCTGAGACTGTATGAAGAAATGAGGTGCAATTGACGAGGGGCAGGTTTGGATTTAAAACTCACACCATCAGGAGCCTGTCACCACCAAGGGGGCAACCTCAGCCCCACCAGACCCTTAGAGGTGTAAGAACTGACAATATTATTTACAATCAGCCGCCATAGGTAATGGGAAACAAAACTGTCCTCGGGAAGATCGCCTGGAGGAGGAAATGGCAGCCCACTCCAGTATTCTTGCCTGGAAAATCCCATGGACAGAGAAGCCTGGTGGGCTACAGTCTGTGGAATCGCAAAGAGTTGGACACGCCTTGGTGACTAAATGGAACAAGAACAAAACGCATAAAATGAGAATAAAGGGGTTCAAGAAAGTTCTCAGTATTCATATGATGACTACTGTGATGTGCTTTTTGAAATATCAAGGTGTGTGTGTCTCTGTGTGTGTGTGTGTGTGTGTGTGAAGCACTTTGGAAACAGCACTTCCCCGGAACCTGTGCACACAGTCACTGTGGATGATGAGGTGGAGAGACAGTGAGGCGGGGTCCAGGAGGGGAGGAGGGGCCTCTCTGCAGAGCGGAGAAAGCGGAGAAGGAGATGACCTGTCCACCTCTTTCCCTTGACCCACAAAGCCCTTCCTGTCCATGCCTCCATCTGGCCACGGTCTGTCCTCCACGTGCCCCTTGAACTTGGAGTAGCGCAGGTGTCTGGGGTCCTCTCACTGTTGGGCTGGTGAGTGCACCCACCCACTTCCAGGAGGCTTTGCGCAGAGCTCCGATAGCCCCTCTCATACCCAGTCCCTGCCCCCTGCCCTCTCTCTTACTGTCCAGCCCTGAGGCTGCCCACTGGAGAGGAGGCCAGAGGCCTGCCCCTCTGGCCTTCCCAGGTCTGCTCTCCACCACGCTGAGCAAAGATGGGAAACCCTTTGCAAGAGCTTGAGCTGAGAGGCTCATTAAAGCCTTTTTTTTTTTTTTTTGGTCTCACATGGCATGTAGGATCTTGGTTCCCCCGACCAGGGATCGAACCCACGCCCCCTATAGTGGAAGCGTGAGTCTTAAACTCTGGACCACCAGGAAAGTCCCTCATTAAAGCTTTTTAATAAGCAATTAACTCAAGGGATGAGCCCTTTGACTGGTCTGGATCTCTCTCCTCCCAGCAGGGAGCCTGGCAGAGAAAGACTGAGTGGGTGGGCAGAGTGGGTTCCGTCAGGAGCTTGGGGCCCCCTTTCCGCCTCCCGCCAGTACAAACGAATAAATAAACAAAGACTCAGAGGCAGAGCCTGAGGCTTGGGCTCCCTGGGGGGGCCCAGGACTCCATCAGTTTCTGGCTGTAGACAGGGACACATGGGCACTCTGTTCCTCTGAGTTGGGGGCCTTTGAGGGCAGGGAAGGAGGGGTCACCTTCTGGTGAGGCCCTGAGCTCCCAGAGTGATGAAGACCCCAAGGAAGGGCAATCCCTTCCACTTGCCCCCACACCTACTGGGTTTCTTGTTCTACTTGCCAGACCCTTCTCCCCATCACTGTCCTCAGGTCAAGGCTGATAGCTTGCGCAAGACAGAGCTATTGGGGCTGGGTAGGGGGGGAGAAAGGGCGGGCTGTGGGCGTGGCCCTGTGATTCCCAGGTGGAAACGGGGTGGCGTGCCTGCTTATATGGAGCCCAAGTCAGATCCAGGCGTGGGATCCTGGGCAGGTTGACACGGCCGAGCTGGGGCTCAGTGGGCTGACTATATTCTGCCTGAGCTATTGGCTGGCTCCTCCCCATGGTCTCCTGGAGCCCAGGGTGGGGCTGCTCCTTGCACAACCTCAGGGGGCGCCACTTACACGGAAGGCAAGTGTTCTTCTCCCATCTGTGTTCTCCCCGGTCCTCCAGGCTCTTGAGCAACAACAAGATCACCGGCCTCCGGAGCAGAGCCTTCCTGGGACTGTCCCTGCTGGAGAAATTGTAAGTGCTTGGGCAGGGTGGGCCGGGGAGGATGAGGGTTGCTAACTGCCGAGGGGCACCTCGACCCAGAACCTGCTGGCGGAGCAGGGCCCACAGTCAGACTTGACCACCAAGCGGAGGGGCTGCTCTGGGAAAGAGAGACCCGCTCCCTCCCCGGGGACAGCAGAGAGGCCTGAGGACACCTCGCTGGTCCAGGCAGGGGTGGGGCTGTGGGAAGCTCATTAACGCTCTTTAATGAGCAATTAGCTCCAAGGGCCGAGCCCCTTAACTGGCCAGAAGCCACCACCCCCTCCCAGCTGGGGGCCCAGCAGACCCGGCAGAGGGAGGGTTTAGTGTAACTGGGGCCTCTTTCCTGCTTCCCTAAACACAAGCAATAACCAAGCTCCCAGGGGCCAGAGTCCCGGCCAAGGGTGGGGACAGCGGGTCACATCCGATTCTTCTGCCCCCTGTTCCCCCACCACCCTGATTACTGTTGCATCAGCTGCCCTGTGGGGCTGGAGGTTGGTGGTGGGGCATTAGGTTGACAAGGGTCCTGCTAGCCTGAGAGAAGCTCCTTCCCCGAGTTGGGGACCTGCCTCCATCACGGGTAAAGGTGAGGATTGAATCGAGCCCTCTCTCAGTTCCCCGTTCAGTTGGCAGCGTCTGGTCCACGGCCTGTACAACAGCTTTGGGTCCTGTCTTCTCCACGGGACACCTGGGCCTCCTGTCCCCACTGGAGCCGGACCCTCTCTAGCTCCCCCACCTCCAAGCCCTCCGCCGCCATCTCCCATCTCTGCTTCCACCCCCTGGGCATTCCCAAGGCCTCCAGCAGGGCCCTGTCCCCTCCAGTACCCTTTTGCCTAAAAAGCTTAGATCAGAGCGATGGAGGCTACTCAAGGATAAGGCTGACGCCTGCTCTCAAAGAGCCAAAGAGATTACCGTCTCGTGAGACCACAGACCATGCCATATATAGAAAAATGAAGCAGGTCAGTCAGGGTTTCTGTGAAGTCCAAAGGAGGGCTCAGGGAAGGCTAGAAAGTTCAAGGGTAGTAGGGAAGCAGTATCTATGTGACACCTTTAACTGGGACAACAATCTCATGAGGTTGTCTCTATGATGCCCACTTCCCAGGAGAAGGGCAAGCCCCTCTCCCAGTCACCCTGGGGCTCGGGGAGAGCTTGGTGGCCGCCTGGCTGGGTTCGTTGGGGTGGCAAGGCAGAGCGTGTTCCGTGTGATCCGGGCATCTTGGAGTTGGGAGGGGTCCCGGGGTTGCTGGCCGTGAACACACACAGCCACGACCAGTCCTGCTGACCATCTGCTCCAACAGGGAGGAAGGGCTGCCACCAAACTCCTTTTTAAAAGACTCATTACGGACTTCCCTGGCAGTCCAAGTGGTTGAGACTCTGAGCGTCCACTGCAGGGGGGCATGGATATGACCCCTGATCAGGGAAGTAAGATCCCGCATGCCAAGTGACGCAGCCAAAAATTAAAAATAGCTTAAAAAAAAAAAAACATTCATGGAGATAGAAATGGAAACCCACTCCCCTGTTCTTGCCTGGGAAATCTCATGGACAGAAGAGCCTGGCAGGGTAGAGTCCATGGGGGTTTCAAAGAGTTGGATATGACTTAGCAACTAAAAGATAACAACAAGTTTGCATTTTATAGTTATTTTTTCACACAGAGTATTTTTTTTAAAAAACAAAACGTTTTATTAATTAAAAAAAAAACTTTGTATAAAAGCAAAAAAAAAAAAAAACAACCCACCAAAAACCACTCGGTAGGTACAAACAAAAAGGGAAAGATTTTCTCTCCCAGGAGCAGCTAAGCACTCGGGAGCTATAATTCCTGCACTCAGCCCAGGTCTTAGAAGGCTGAATTGCCAGAAACCAGATGCTCCCTCCAGGGATCTTTTGGAGAAAGACTAATCGCAGAAGCCTCTGGAAGCCTCTAGGACATCCTTCCAGCTTTACCATCTTGCCTTATCAGCCCCAGACATGCTAGGTCTGCCCACTTGCTGGGTCTGCCGGGTCATCCTTCAGTCCCAGGAGGGTAGATTTTCTGATGAAGATGAGAAGATGGCCCTCTCCCCCCTACCCCATGCAAACCTATAGTACCCGCAGGGACCTGAATCACTGCACTGCAGGTGTATTCAAACCACGGTGAAAGTGAAAGTGAAGTCGCTCAGTCGTGTCCGACTCTTTGCGACCCCATAGACTGTAGCCCGCCAGGCTCCTCCGTCCATGGGATTCTCCAGGCAAGAGTACTGGAGTGGGTTGCCATTTCCTTCTCCAGGGGATCTTCCCGACACAGGGATCAAACCCTGGTCTCCTGCACTGCGGGCAGAATCTTTACCGTTTGAGTCACCAGGGGCGCCTGTCAAATCATGGAGGCAGGCAGAGAACAGTGGGACGGGAGTTGGGAGTAATGACTAAATGCTCCTGCCCTGTTAGGAACCACCTAGTCGTCCGCTCCCGAGATGTTTCTTGAGCCCCCTCTGTGTGCCAGGCTGCACGCTGGGCATCAAGAATGAACACAGCAGGCCAGGTGCCTGCCCCATGGAACTCACCTGCCACGGACAGGACCCAGAAAATAGCCAAGAACTGAACAATAGATCGGGAGACCAGGAATGCTGCAGAGAAAAACAACCAGCAGGGGAAGGGGGACAGAAAGCACTGGAGTGGAGATGCTATTTGATGTAGTGAGGTTAAGGCCGCGCTGGAGGTGATGGAGCCTGAGCGCGTAGGAGGGAGGAAGCTGACCTGCAGATAGCCCTCTGGAGGCAGAGGCAGCAGCAGGTGGGAAGGCCCTGGGGTCCAGTCTGGCTGGTAAGTTTGAGGCGCCGAAAGAGGGCAGCATGACTGGGGAGTGGTGCGAGGTGGGGTTAGATGGAGCCTTAGATTTGCTTGATTGTTAAAACTGGAGAGACAGGGTGGTTTCTAAAGTGCCTTCTGGATTTTAAACTCTATGATCCTTGGGTGTGGGCGATACCCACGGTGTTGCAGAAGGAAAAAATATAAAAGAGCCCAGTGACACGGCCACCTGGGCTTTCAGAGGAGGGGAAGGAGAGGGGGTGCTGCGTTCAGCAGGCGCCCGCACTTCCCCGGGATGGAGAGGCAGTGTGGGCCTGGAGGAGCCCAGGGCCTCGAGCCTGGCTGAGCACCACTGTATCAGTCAGCCTTCTGCAGAGAGACGGCACTGAAAGGAGGTGGATGTGTGTGTCCTTCTATAAATAGGCAAAGAAATTAGTCAGTTAGTTGGACTTCCCAGGTGGCACTAGTGGTAAAGAATTCACCTGCCAGTGTAGGAGATGCAAGAGCCACAGGGTCAATTCCTGGACTGCGAAGACTCCCTGGAGAAAGGAATGGCAACCTCCTCCAGTATTCTTGCCTGAAAAATTCCATGGACAGAGGAGCCTGGCGGGCTGCAGTCCATGAGGTTGCAAGGAGTCAGACATGTCTGAGCCTGCACACATACATTTAGTTAGTAGTTACATTTTTTAGCTGCACAGCAAAACTTTCTAGATCTTAGCTCCCTGACCAGGGATTGAACTCAGCCCCATGGTAGTAAAAGTGCCAAGTCCTAACCACTGGACTGCCAGGAATTCTAAGAAATTATTTCTTTATCCACCTGCAAATGCAGGAGACTTCTGTCAAAGTGGATTTGATCCCTGGGTCAGGAAGAGCCCCTGGAGAAGGAAATGGCAACTCACTCCAGTATTCTTGCCTGGAAAATCCCAAGGACAGAGAATCCTGATGGGCTACAGTCCATGGGGTCTCAGAGCTGGATGCAACTTAGTGACTGAACAACAACATAAAGAAATTTACTTTAAGACAATGGCTCGTGTAATTGTGTGTGTGCGTGTGCATGCGCTCAGCTGTGTCTGACTCTGTGATCCCATGGACTGTAGTGTTAATTGTGGGGGCTAGCAAATCCAAAATCTGTAGGGACCGGTCAGTAGGTTGGAGAGTCAGGTAGGAATGGATGCTGCAGTCTGAAGGCAGAACTTCTCTGGAAAACCTGGGTTTTACTCTCAGGGCCTTCAAATGGTTGGACGAGGCCCACCCATGTTAGCAAAGTCATCTCCTTTATTTAAAGTCAACTGATAGATTCATCGGTAGATGTTAAAACCACATCTTCAAAATACCTCCACAGCAGCACCTAGATTAGTGACGAGTGATTAGTGATTAATTAGTGATTAAGTCACTGGGTGCTATAGTCCAGCAGTCCCCAACTTTTTTGGGTACCAGTTTTGTGGAAGACAAATTTTCCACGGACAGGGTGGGGGGTGGTTTCTGGATGCATTACATTTATTGTGCACTTTATTTCTATGTAGTGGCAATCTCAGGATATTCCACCTTGATTTTAGGGTGAGGGTTTATGCTCCTATGAGAATCTAACGCTGCCACCGCTGATCCGAGAGGAGGCGGAGCTCAGGCAGCAATGCAGGTGATGGAGAGCAGCCATAAACACAGATAGAGCTTCAGTTGCTCACCTGCTGCTCACCTCCTCATGTGCAGCCTGGTTCCTATGGGCCACGGATCGGTACCAGTCTGTGGCCCCGGGTTAGGGACCGCGGCTACAGTCTGACACATAAAGTGATCATCACAGTCACTCCCCAGAGGTGGAGAGAGGCCCTGGGCCCTGGTCCTGGAGATGCTACTGATCAGGTCAGCAAGGGCCTGGGAATCGCTGACAAGGTAGGCAGGCGATTCTCATGCTCGTCGGGGTTGGGAACCAGCGGACCAGATGACCCCTACACTGTGGGCCTATTCATTGCGAATGAGACGCCGTGGCCTGGTGTGCAGTTGGTGCCAGGAAACACTGATCTCTCTGTCCTCTCGGACTGGGCCGTCCAGGCTGCCTCGGTGAATCCAGTGGCAGCTTCACATCCTACGGGCTGGGCAGCAAGTCCGATAACTCAGTTACATAACTCCCGTAACTCAAGTCCTGTAACTCTGCCTGGTAACTCAGTCTGTGCTGCTCCAGAAAGTGCCAGAATTGCCTGCCCATGCCGAGTGCCCCTCTGGCCTCTGCGGATGGGTGGGGTGTAAGGGGCCCCTGTTTTGCAGTGCAGAGCCCCGCGGTAGGGGAGTGGACACAGAAAGGGCACCCCGAGGGAACGTGCCTGAGACGATCCCATGGGTGGACCTGTGGCCCAGGGAGGGGTAGGGTGGGGTGGGGTGGGGAGACACACCTTTATCAGCTAGGCAGGCTGGACAGGAGAACCTGAAATAGCTTGGCAGAGTTCAAGGATAGTCCAGGCCTGTGGCTGAAGAGCCCAGACTTCTGACGCCCTGCCTCTGAGCCCCATGGCCCACCGCCCCTCAGCGTGGACTAGACTGTTGTCCAGGGGAAAGACCTTCGGGTGAAGGGACGGATGATGAAAGGGCACAGGACTTTGCCCTGGAGTGAAAAGAGACTGGGATGGAATTGCCCCTCCATCCTTCACCTTCCGGGTGCCAGTGCAAGCCGTGGGCTTCTCGCCTGGATCAAGGGGCCAGGCGCAGCTCGCTGATGGGCGATCACGGAGGTAAGAGGCTCTCACCCAGGAAGACAGCAGGGGGACACTTCGGGCTCTCAGTACAGGTGGTCCCCTGCTCCTCAGAAGAGTTATAAGTGGCCAGATGTCACACCAGCCGCCCCTGATCGCTTGATTCATCCGCAGCCCCCAGCCCCGGGCATGCGGTGGTGGAGACGAAGTGTCTGCGCGAAAAGGTCTCGCGGGCGATCGGATCGTTTCTCCGGTCCCGCGCATCTCCGTGCGTTCAGCAGGGACCCGGCCACCGGACTTTCCCAGCAGACCCAAGCGGGCCACGGGGCAGACAGTCCCCCCGGGGGGTGGGGTGAAGGCCGAGGGAGCCCCGGACTGGGCGTGCGGGCCTGCGTGTGGGTCCGCGTGGATGCGCGCACGGCCCCAGTGGCCTGAGCACGCCTGGAGCCGAGGGCCCGGGGTGGGAGCCTGGAGCAGAGGCCCGGGATGATTTGTCGTTGCCTAATGAGATTAATGAGCCCCGGGGGCTGGTATGCGGCGGCGCTGGGGCTCTCATTAGACACGGATGTTCACGGGAACGGTGGGGGCCGGGTGGGGGGCTGAGGCTCCCCAGCCAGGTGGCTTCCATTAATCTATGGGCGGGGCCGGGGGCCGGGCTCTGGCGTACCCCCCGCCCCCACTGCCCTCCCGGCCGCGCCGCCGCCGGAGAGGAACGCGGCGCAGAGGCTGCCCGAGGGCCCGAGCAGGGAGGCTAATGGGTCCGGGGACAGCCCTCCTGCTCGCTGCTGTAGGCCCAAGGCCTGGCACGGGGTATGTGCTCCATAAATACCTATTGGATGAGGTCAGAGACAAGAGGGGCCCGGGGCGCGCGGGTGGGAGGGAGCCTCGGACCGTCTGGGTTTCCCTCCTGGCCCCCAAGACCTCTCTTTCCCCGCCCGCCTCCCCTAGACAACCTCTGTACCTGCGGGGGTGTCGTACCCACTCCGCAGCCAGCCCTCCCCCCCCCCCCACTTTCTAAGGAACCCTGAAAGTCCTGGAGGGCCCAAGGGAGCTGCTCTGCGGCCTCCAAACCTATAATTTGGTTTTCAAACCCACAAGCAGGGAGGTCTGTGGGGGCCAGAGGGAGCCAGCTTCGTGCTGCCCCACCCTGTCCGAGTGTGGGTACACACTCACACACATACACACACACACACTCAAATACATACTGTCATACAAGCTCACACACTCAATAGTTTAGTGAGACCTTATTTACGTACCATAACGTTCACCCGTTTAAAGGGTAGGATCCAGTGGTTTTTGAGTACACTTACAGCTATGCATTCATCATCATAATCTAATTTTAGAACATTTTCATCATCCCCTAAAGCAACCTTGAATCGTTAGCAATCACTTCCCCCATCCTCCACCTTCTGTATTTCCCAGCCCTGAGCAAACTCTGGGCTTCCCAGGTGGCTCAGTGGTAAAGAATCTGCCTGCTAATGCAGGAGACTCTCTGGGTCAGGAAGATCCCCTGGAGAAGGAAATGGCAACCCACTCTAGTATTCTTGCCTGGGAAATCCCATGGACAGAGGCGCCTGGAGGGCTACAGTCCATGGGGTCCCATAAGAGTCGGACACAACTTAGTGACTCAAACAACAAGTAACTACTAAGCTACTTTCTGTCTCCGTAGATTTGCCTGGACCACACCGTATGTGATCTTTGGTAATCGCATTCTTTCATGAAGCATAGTGTTTTCCAAGTTCATCCATATAGCATGTATTAGCCAAGTTCATCCATATAGCATGTATTAGCACGTCATTCTTTCAGGTTTATTTCTTTATTATCTTTGGCTGCATTGTGTCTTAGTTGTGGCACACGGGATCTTTGTTGTGGTGCGTGGGCTTAGTTAACCCACGGCATGTGGGATTTTAGTTCCCTGACCAAGGATTGAACCTGTGTCCCATGCATTGGCAGGCAGGTTCTTAACCACTGGACCACTGGGGAAGTCTCTACATCATTCTTATTTTTATGGCCAAATGCTATTCCATGGTATAAAGATACCATGTTTTATTTCTTCATAAGGTGATAGACATTTGGGGTGTTTCCACTCGGGGCTTATGAATAGTGCTGCTATGAATATTCCTGTGTATGTTCTTGTGTGCATGTGTGTTCACTTCTCTCGGATGTGTGCCGAGGAGTGGAATTGCTGGGTCATGTAGGGCTTCCCTGGTGGCTCAGTGGTCAAGAATTCGCCTGTTAATGCAGGAGACACAAGTTCAATCCCTGGGTTGGGAAGATCCCCTAGGGAAGGAAATGCAACCCACTCCAGTATTCTTGCCTGGGAAATCCCATGGACAGAGGAGTCTGGCAGGTTCCAGTCCATGGGGTTGCACAAGAGTCAGACACAACTTAGCATCTAAACAACAAAACAACAACAAACAATGGTAGCTTTAACTGCCAAGCTGTTTTCCAAAGTGGCTGTGCCATTTTACACTCCCATCAATAACATATAAGGATTCCAATCTCTGTTTTTTAAAATTATAACCATCTTAGTGGACAAGTATTTCCCTAATGGTGTTGAGCACCTCTTCATGCATTCATTGGTCATTTGATTTGCAAATATTTTCTCTCATCCCATGGGGTGCCCTTTCTTGGGTGATATACTTTCAAGAGCAAAGCTTTAAAATTTTCAAGTCCAACCTATCAATCGATCTGCTGTTTTATTTGTGCTCACACAGTCTTACACACTCAGCTCCTTGCACTCACACACTCAGTCTTACACACACAGCTCCTTGAGCTCCTTTTTCCCAAGAAGGGTATAGGGTGAGATTTGTTCCCAGGAGTCCCCTGCCCCCAACTTCTGCCATAGGGGGATCCTGCTCCTCCGTGTGGGCACAGATAGGGGGAGAGGGATATGTCTGGAGGCGGGGAGCCTGATCTGCGTTAAGCATGGTGAGAGGGTGGGGAGGGAGGTTCCGCACATAAGCTGCCTTTTCTCCAGGTTCCAGTACCAGGGAGGGCCCTGTGGAAGCAGACAGGGGTGGGAGATTACAGAAGGATGCACATCATGGACGCGTCCGTGTGTCCTTGTGACCTCACCTAAGAGATGAAGGGGTCGGATGAGAAAGACCAGAGCAGGGGTTTGTAACCTGGGTTCCACGAGCCTCTGAAATCAGGTGCATAGTACTGGGGGGTAGTGCATTCTTCTGGGGCGGGACTCCATAGCCTGCAGCAGATACTCAAAAAAGGATTCCGCTCAGCCAGGAAGGTGCTGAACCACCAACCAACCGGTAGGGGCCTCAGAGGCCCACAGAAATACCCAAGTTCTACGTGAGCATCTCCTCCTACCACTTGGTAGGGTACAGCCCCAGAGCTGTGCCCCTACCTTGGGGACCAGGAGGCCTGAGCTGCTGGGGGTGGAGGGGGGCAGCCCCCATTGGGCTATCAGTTCAGCACAGGGAGCTGCCCTTGACCCTTGCTCCCCTCCCCCTGGAGAGGACCGGGACTGGTAGATCCAGGCCAACTCTGAGAGCACTCCGTCCAAGGGCTGCCTTGCCCACCCCGGAAGCTGCTCTGCGGGCGTGAGACTAGGGGGTCAGGACTGCAGATACTCGCTGGAAGCTCCCCTTTCTGAAGGCCCCGGTGGCTGGCGGGGGCTGCAGGAAACCCGGGGCAGGAAGGGGCTGGGCCCAAGCCGCCTGCCTTGCTCCCATCTGTGGAGCATCAGTGGGGCAGCTGGGTGGGGGTTCTTGGGGGGGGCAGGGAGGAAATGAGAATAAACACAGTGAGCAGAGGGGGAAGGGGCGGGGGGCTGCGGCCGGGCCCCTTGGCAGCCCATGAAGGGAAGTGACACAATGAGGAATGTGTTTCCCCCGCGCGGGGTGGGAGGCAGAGCCCTGAGAACGGCCAGACCCCCAGAGGGGCCAGGGGGCACAGGCCGGAGCGGCATCGGAGGCGCGGGCTGTGCGGGTGGGGCTCTGGGCAGCAAGGGGGGCAGGGAGCGGGCAGGAAGGGCAGCTCGGGGTGGGGGCCATCCCCATCTCCAGACTCCACCCTGGAGGAGCAGCCTTCTGGGCCCTGCGTTCTCGCACATTCCCTGCCTGCGCCCTGGGGGTGGAAGTCACCCCATGGGACGCACCCTGGTGGCTGCCTCGTCTTTCTCAAGGGGCGCAGGGTTAGGAGGCCAGGTCCTCGGTGGGAGAGGGCGCGGAGGTGTGAGGCCCCCGGGCCAGGGGCAGGGCTGGGCAGGGGACGTGTTCCATTTCTCTGTGTTTGTCTGTGTCTCTCTCTATGTCTTTGTCTCTCTGTCTCTCTCTCTCTGTTATTGCCTGTCTCCATCTCCCTGTCTCTTTCTGTCTGTGTCTGTCTGACTCCATCTCTCTGTCTCTCTGTCTCTGTCTCTCTGTCTCTCTGTTATTGTCTGTCTCTCTGTCTCTCTCCCTGTCTCTCTGTCTCTCTCTGGGTGTTTTTGTCCCCAGCTGGGCTGGCCCTGTGAAAACAGGCCCCTTAGTGGGAAGGCACCTCCCCATCCTGGACACCCATTTCCTCTCCCCCAGCAGGGAGCTGCCTCAGTTAACCCCCTCCTGCCCAGAATCCAGAGGTGCCCCCGAGACTTTGGCCTGCAAAGCCAAGAGCCCCTTCCTGGAGCTGGAGCTGGGGGTGGCCAGGCCTTGGAAAGCAGATTGGCCCCACCGGCCGAGCTAGTTCGGTTACTCCAGGAACACCACCGCACCCCCGACCCCAAGCCATGCTCGCCTCTCTCCTGGGCGTTCCGGGAGGCCTGAGAGGATGCTGGAGAGCAGGAAGCAGAGTGGAGAGCCTGCAGCCCCCTCCCAGTGGGCAGTGAGGCCTCCTGGTGGGGTCTCTGTGAGCCCTGAGCTTGTGCTGGTTTGGTTCAGGAAAGCCCCAGGTGGGCCTCAGGGAGCGTAGGCAAGAGGCTGGTGCGGCCAGCCCCTCTCCCGCTGCTGTGACTGCACAGAGGATGCGGCGCTGACGCAAGCCGCAAGCCGGGGGCCAGCCCTCACCTTGGTGGTCCCAGGGGGGTGCCGGGCCTGGTGGGGGTGGTGGGGCCAGGTGGGCACTGGCTGGTCCCCAGAGATGGCCTCTTCAGTTTCTGCCACCCCTCTGGGATGTGACAGAGGGGAGGGAGAGTGACACTCTGGCCCTGCGGTTGAGTCTGAGTCACAGACTCGGCCACCCTGCAGGTCACTCCTCCTGGGGGGTGCCCCTTGGCCCTGGGGAGCCCCGGGGGCGGTCACCATCTTTCCTTCCGTCCAGTCTGTGACCTGCTGGAGGCCAGCCTGAGGTGACACTTCCCCTGGCGCCTTCTGTCTGCACTGGGGGCTCCGAGGAGACCAGGCGGAAGCTGGCCCATGGCCCCTGTGGCCTCAGCTTCTCCAGCTGAGGGCTGAGGGGTGCAGCCGGGTGATGGATAGCAGGCAGCATCCCGCAGCAGCCAGCCAGCTGGGGACTCTTCCTCACCTGCCAGGAGGAGAGGGCCACAGGATTAACTCCAGAATACCTCCCTGCAGCCAGGCTCGAGGAGACTACCTTTGTGTGGCAGATCCCCGTGGTCGGAGGTGGAGCCCGGCAGGCTACGGTCTGTGGGGTCACAGAGAGTCGGACACAACTGGGGGACTGAGCGCGGCACGGCAGTCCACAGAGGACCATGATGCCCATTTTCAAATGATGCAACAGCAGCCCTGAGAGATGGAGAAACTCGGGGCAGCTCGTGGCAGCTGGGGCCTCCTGATACCAGGCTCGGGGCCCTCCCCTCCCATTTCCATGGGGTTTGCCGCCTCGTTTGTCCATCCAAGGCCCTTCTGCACCCTCCCTGTGCCGGTCTGACCAGGGAGCCGGGGAGGCCGCGGGCACCCATCTGAGGGGCCAGGTCCTTCAAGCGGCCTCCTGGCCGCCACTGAGGACACCAGGGATTTCGAGGGCAACGGAGACCCCAGCCCTGACTAGGGCAAGAGCTGCCCACCCAGGTGGGCCGTGTGCCCCCCGAGTGGGCGAGGTGTCAGGGCCCCCCGCTTGTCTTCCGCAGGGACCTGAGAAACAACGTCATCAGCACGGTGCAGCCTGGCGCCTTCCTGGGTCTGGGGGAGCTGAAGCGCTTGTGAGTGGTGTGTCCTGACCACCGTGCCCCCAGGCCCCGCATCCCTGAAGGAGGTCCCGTGGATCCCAGTCACCCACCGTCCCTCTTCACCATACATACGGGGTGGGGGGGCAGACGCTTCATGCCCCAACCCCATCCCCTTTTCCTCCGCTCCCCACACAAGCCCCAGCCTCACACGTGTGTCCCTCACGGGTGGACCCACGTGCTGCTACGTGGCCGACGTGCTGAGGGTCTGCGTGTCTCTCCAGGGACCTCTCCAACAACCGGATCGGCTGTCTCACCTCCGGGACCTTCCAGGGCCTCCCCAGGCTTCTCAGGCTGTGAGTGCGGGCAGGGAAGGCGGGGGCAGAGGGTGGGGTGTGAGGGAAGGCTCCCCAGACCCTCATGGGCCCTGCATTCTAAGGGCTCACCCCCAGCCCAGGGAGAACCTAAGATCCCGTCTCCCTGTTCCACTGCAGAAACATATCTGGAAACATCTTCTCCAGTCTGCAACCTGGGGTCTTTGATGAGCTGCCAGCCCTTAAGGTGGTGTGAGTATCCTTTCCCCAGGCCCCTGCTTCCTTCCTCGGCCAGGAGGGGGACACATAAACACTGCAACCACGTGGCCAGCCTTCTGAGGAGGCAGGGCGGACGATGGGCTGGGCGAAGCCCCACCGTCTGTGGTGATGGCCCCAGGGCACCGCAGGGCGTAGGCTCGCACGCAGAGTTTGCCCTCTCCAGCCTCAGTCTCTCCCTGGGGCTCCATCCCCACCCCGGGAGCCCAGGGAACCCCTCTGCTCTACCCTGGGTCCCTCCACCCTCTGCAGGGACTTTGGCACCGAGTTCCTGACCTGCGATTGCCGCCTGCGGTGGCTGCTTCCCTGGGCCCGCAACCGCTCCCTGCAGCTGTCGGAGCGCACGCTCTGTGCCTACCCCAGCGCCCTGCATGCCCAGGCCCTGGCCGGCCTCCAAGAGGCCCAGCTGCGCTGTGGTGAGCTGACCCAAGCCCTCAAGGCTCCCGAGGCGGTGGGCTTGGTCTCCAGGGCGTCCTCTCCCTTAGAACCCACTGGGGACCCGTCCTCCATCCGATTTTCTAAACTTCCTGGGGGAGCGCTGCTTGGTTTATGTTTTTCATCTGGTCCCACCTCTTGGGGTGACAAAGCGTGCTATGGAAAGACACACTTTTACTCGTTCAAAACCTGCCTGCTCCTCTCTTCTGCTTTAATCTCTGGAGACACTCCAGCCCCCTTCTTCTGAACTAGGGTGGGCTCCAGACAGAGGGGCCTGGTCCTCACCTGACACTCAGGCTCACTCCCGGTGTCCTCGCCCACAGAGGGGGCCCTGGAGCTCCACACACTCCACCTCATCCCATCCCTCCGCCAAGTGGTCTTCCAGGGCGACCGGCTGCCCTTCCAGTGCTCGGCCAGCTACCTGGGCAACGACACGCGCATCCGCTGGTACCACAACCGGGCCCCCGTGGAGGGTGACGAGCAGGCAGGCGTCCTGCTGGCCGACAGCCTGGTCCACGACTGCACCTTCATCACCAGGTACAGGCCCTGCAGCCCCTTCTCAGCCCAGAGCACGGGCGGGGGGAGCCAGAACCCTCACCCACCCACCCACCCCCGAGAGGAGCTGGTCTGCTCCTGGGAATATCTGTGGGCGCGTTTATGCAGATCCAGAACTAAGTCAGAAATGGTCTGCGTGAGGGATACACATTGAATTGTTGTTTTAGTCACTAAGTCATGTCCGACTCTTCTGCAACCCCATGGACTGTAGCTGCCAGGCTCCTCTGTCCATGGGATTTCCCAAACAAGAATACTGGAGTGGGTTACTGTTTCCTTCTCCAGGGGATCTTCCCGACCCAGGGATCCAATCAGTCTCCTGCAGTGGCAGGTGGATTCTTAACCACTGAACCACCTGGGAAGCCCTGCAGATTGCCTGATAGGAAAAAAGCTGATTAAATCTGACATTTCTTCAGTACCTTTACAAGGATAGAGGGTCTCACCTATATTGTTGGACTTGCTCTCTGCAAACGTCTTGCAAGAGAGGTTTTATTACCTCCATGATGAGGGTGGGGAGATTGAAGCCCAGAAAAACACTGTGGTAAGGCCAGCATTAAGGGAGTATGAGCCTGTACCCTTGGCTCAGAGCCTGGGGGACTTCTTTGGTGATCCACTGCCGAGGGGCCCAGGTTCCATCTCCGGTGGGGGAACTAAGATCTTGCATGACTCAACTGAAAAAAAACAAAGAAAAGAGCCTGAAGCTGGCACCCAAGCGCTCAGGGAGGGTGGCGTGGCCGCCAGGAGCGCCTCCAGCCAGCCCTCGCCCGCCTGCCCGCCCGCCCGCAGCGAGCTGACCCTGTCTCACATCGGCGTGTGGGCCTCAGGCGAATGGGAGTGCTCCGTGTCCACGGTCCAGGGAAATGCCAGCAAGAAGGTGGAGATCGTGGTGCTGGAGACCTCGGCTTCCTACTGCCCCGCTGAGCGTGTCGCCAACAACCGCGGGGACTTCAGGTTTGGGACCACCCTGGCCATCCCCCGCCCCCCACCCAAGCCTCTGCGATGCGAGTGAACAGTCCCCCCACCTGCTCTAAGATGGAGAAAACACTTCCTCTTGTCATTCAGCTCCGAGTCCCGTTGGTGTGTTTAGAGAGACCATATATCCTTTTGTATAAAATCACCCTTCAAGATGTGCTGTGCAGAACAAACAGGGGTTTGGGGGTTTTTTTTTGGAGGGGGCAGTTGCTTCCCTACGTGGATAGTTGACAAAACTCTCCCATGACAGATGTCCCAGGGGCCTCTCCCTTAGTCAGGACAGGTGTTATTCTCCCATCCTACAGTTGAGAAGACTGAGGCCCAGAAAGTATAAGTGACCTGAAGTCAGGACTCCAAGGCCAGCCTCACAGCAGTGACAGCACTGTCCCAACAAACACAGCTTAAGAACTCAGGGGGAGCTTGGGAAGCCCTTGAAGTCCAGTCCACACGGCCTCTTCTGGACCCTGCCTCCAGCTCCCAAGGGGTCTGGCCTCACAGTTCTCAGGGCAGGGAAGGGACAGACCCTGGCCCTGAGGAACCTGGGTCATCGGCAACTCTCCACCTCTGCCCCCAGGTGGCCGCGAACTCTAGCTGGCATCACAGCCTACCAGTCCTGCCTGCAGTACCCCTTCACCTCGGTGCCCCTGAGCGGGGGAGCCCCTGGCACCCGAGCCTCCCGCCGGTGCGACCGCGCTGGCCGCTGGGAGCCGGGGGACTACTCCCACTGTCTGTACACCAATGACATCACCCGGGTGCTCTACACCTTCGTGCTGGTGAGGCCGGGGCGGGGGTGGAGGCCACGGGGAAGGGGAAGGGGAGAAGCTGGCTGGTCCCACGGGGCTGGGGCCCTGCGTCCTTGGGAGGCACGGCGAGGAGCCACAGGGCCAGCGCTGTGTCTCACACTCGTCTCCTCTTCCCGGGGATTCAGACTCCCCAGGGCCACACTCGGGACAGGAGGGCCACCCCGGTCATCTTTGTCCCCCAGTACAGCAAGGTCCGCCTTAAGAGGAAAGCGTGAGGTCATCCCGTTGTCCTTAGGGGTGGCGCAGCTGGAGGGCGGCCCTGAGTCGTGCAGACCTCTCTTTACATCTGCCTCCGCCCATCGGGATCAGACTCAGGTGTGGGCAGGACCCTGCTCCCCAGGCCCCATCACCGAGCGACAGTTCAGAGAAGGGGGCTCCTGGGGGGCATTTTGGGGGAGAAGGAGCCGGATTGGATGGTGTCCTTTCCTCCCCTCTCCAACTCAGATGCCCATCAACGCCTCCAACGCGCTGACCCTGGCCCACCAGCTTCGAGTGTACACGGCCGAGGCCGCCAGCTTCTCCGACATGATGGACGTCGTCTATGTGGCTCAGATGATCCAGAAGTTTCTGGGTTATGTTGACCAGATCAAAGAGGTGAGATTCAGTCGGGCCTCTGGGTCCCTTGGAAATCACCCACCTGCCTTCAACTGCTCAAGCCTCTGTCGCCCCAGCCCCGCTCCTGCCCGCCGTGACTCCCGCCCCTCCTGCCCCCAGCTGGTTGAGGTGATGGTGGACATGGCCAGCAACCTGATGCTTGTGGACGAGCACCTTCTGTGGCTGGCCCAGCGCGAAGACAAGGCCTGCAGTGGCATCGTGGGCGCCCTGGAGCGCATCGGGGGAGCTGCGCTGAGCGCCCACGCCCAGCACATCTCCGTGGTACCGTGGGCCAGCTGGGAGGCCGCCCCAATCGGGGAGGCACAGGGAGGGGCCTTAGAGGTGACAGGGGTCAGCCCCAGCCCTCATCATCCAGGAGCAAGTCCAAGTGGGCTGTGTGCCCGATTTATCAAGAACCCAAACATGACTAGGGTCCCATCCCGGTCATGTGGCATCAAATTCCAGCTTGTCAGGGGCAGTGCAGAGGAGAGGGAGGCCAGTGACGCCACAGCAGTCACCCAAGGCTTCGTGCAGGGAACCGAGTTGAAAGGCTCTGTCGTTGTTTAGTCACTAAGGTGTGTCCGACTCTTTGCAACCACATGGACCGTAGCCCGCCGGGCTCCACTGTCCATGGGATTCTCAGGGCAAGAATACTGGAGGGGGTTGCCATTTCCTTCTCCAGGGGCTCTTCCCTGCCCAGGGGTTGAACCCACCTCTCCTGCCTTGGCAGGAGGATTCTTTACCACTGAGCTACCTGGGAAAACCCTGAGTTGAAGGGCTAGACGGATGGAAATACACAAGAAGGGGCAAGGAGGAGAAGAACCAGGAGGAGGGTTTGGAAGCAGAGGGCAGCACTGGGATCGAGTGGGACCTAATGGAGACTTCAGATCCCCAAGAAGAGGGGACGTGTCCAGTGAAGGGTGGGGAACTATTAACAGTCAAAAAGGAGGCCACCACATCTTCTCTGGGCACCGGGGCGGGGGGGATACGAGGAGGTGGCACATGGCCCCTGCTCTCCGGCTTAGCTGGGGCAGGAGGACCAGGGCGTGTGGGGAGCTGAGCGGGCTGCAAGGTGGGGGGTGAGTGAGCGGGAGGGAGGGCGGAGCAGCACTGGGGGGACTCCACGGCCGACTCGGGGCTCCCAGGCCCTGGGCGACGGGCAAGGGACCAGGGGTCGGTCGGAGCAGGTCTGTGGTCTCGAGCAGGAGCAGGCCAGGAGAGGGTGACGGGGTCCCTGTCCCTAGAACTCGAGGAACGTGGCCTTGGAGGCCTACCTCATCAAGCCACACAGCTATGTGGGCCTGACCTGCACGGCCTTCCAGAGGCGGGAGGCAGGCATGCCCGGCACGCGGCCCGCGGGCCCCGGCCAGAGCCCGTCGCCCGAGCCGGAGCCCCTGGCCGACCAGCAGCTCCGCTTCCGCTGCACCACCGGCAGGCCCAACGTGTCTCTGTCAGCCTTCCACATCAAGGTGGGCGCTGGGGAGGCAGGGTGCTGAGCAGGTGGGGGGCGGGTGGGAGGCGAGGTGCCTAGAGGGGGCAGGGGGTGTGAGGGCATGCAGGCAGGGGAGGGGACACGTGGAGGTGGCCCTGGGGGCCAGCAGAGTCCCGGGGACCCCAGGCGTCTCTGAGGAACTCCCGTGTCCCCCCCAGAACAGCGTGGCCCTGGCCTCCATCCAGCTGCCGCCCAGTCTGTTCTCGACACCCCCGGCGGCCCTGGCCCCTCCGGTGCCCCCAGACTGCACCCTCCAGCTGCTCATCTTCCGCAACGGGCGCCTCTTCCGCACTCTGGGCAACACCTCCCGCCCCGGAGCTGCGGGGCCTGGGAGGAGGCGCGGCGTGGCCACCCCTGTCATCTTTGCGGGGACCAGTAAGGGCCTGCGCCCCGCCCTACGCCACTGTGGGGGCGGCCGGGCCCCCGCCCTGCCTGGCCTTGCCCTCACCCCTGGAGGCAGGGGACGGTGGCTCCCGCACCATTTCTGAAGACGATGCTGGACAGGGGCGTCCCGTGAAGGAAGGGACGGGTGGAGAAAAGGCTCCGGGGACCCAGGGTTTCACATCCCAGACTCGTCACATTTCCGAAGGGCTCCAAGCACAGACCTTCCACCCGCATGGGCCTCCCTCTCCTCCCCGTCATCACCTGGTGCCAGCTGCCCCCGCAGGGTGCCTGCCCTCCGGTATCCTCCCTTCACTCTGGCTTTTGCTCCCTCGGTGTCACCTTCCCCCTTCTTGTCCCCGACCCCGGAGTCCTCCCTTCCTAGCCAAGTCACCACTCCCTTCCTAGCCAAGTCACCACGACCCCTTTGGCACTAAGGAGGGCCACTAGCTCGCCGTGCCTTTGTTTTGATTCATCCTTGCAGCTCCCCAGTTAGGCTGAGGCTCCGGGGTAGGGGGCGGGCCTGCATGTGGCATCTAAGTCTATCCCCCAGGTCCCCCCAAGCCCCCACACACCCACCCAGGCCTGAGTGGACCCCCCTCCCCTTCCCACCCTAGGTGGCTGCGGCGTGGGGAACCTGACCGAGCCGGTGGCTGTCTCACTGCGGCACTGGGCTGAGGGGGCCGAGCCCGTGGCGGCCTGGTGGAGCCAGGAGGGGCCAGGGGGACCCGGGGGCTGGCGCTCTGAAGGCTGCCAGCTGCGCTCCAGCCAGCCCAACGTCAGCTCCCTGCACTGCCAGCACCTGGGCAACGTGGCCGTGCTCATGGTGAGCCGAGTGGGCACTGGGGGTGGAGGGCGGCGGGGCACCCTGACCACCTGGGGCCACAGGGAAATACGGAAAGAATGGTGGCCTGCTCGGGCCTCGTGATGGGGAGGACTCACAGGGACCTGTCCCTCTGGTCTGCCCCACACCTCTTCATCTTGCAGGAGACAGGGAGGTCCTCAGGCCCTCTATCAGGAAAGTGAACATGTTAGTTGCTAACTCGTGTTTGATTCTTTGCGACCCCATGGACTGTAGCCTGCCAGGCTCCCCTGTCCATGGGGATTCTCCAGGCAAGAATACTGGAGTGGGTCATCATTCCCTTCTCCAGGGGATCTTCCTGACCCAGGGATCAAAACCAGGGGCTCCTGCATTGTGGGTGGATTCTTTACCATCTGAGCCACCAGGGAAGCCCCAGACCCTTTTGTGGGGGGAAAAAAGGAAAAAAGCCCCACAGCCTTTTGGGGGGGAAAAGGAAAAAAAGAAGATAGACAGGGAGGCCCTCTATTCCCATGTCTAGAGAGATGGCTCAGGAACCACCAGGCGGGGTCTCCACATCCTTCGCTCTGACACCCGGGTTGTTAAAGTGAAAAATGAACCTGGGCATGTCTGCCCTCTGTCCCCCTCCCCGCCCAGCCCTGTCCAGCCCCTCACCTCCTGCACTACACTTCGTAGCCCAAACTCCCGGATCCTGAGCAGGTGTGTGGCTGTACCATGCATAGTACCTTCTTTCTCTTTCCTCATCTCTGATTTTCAGGCTGAGAACCTGCAAAGCTCCCAGAAAGGCAGGTCAGAAATGCCACCTAGACCAAATGTGGTGGCCCTTCCATCTTTGCTACCCGGATAGCAAAGGGCCAAAGTTGGGGCCCAAGGCTGACTGGGCTTGGGAGGGGAGAACCGGCCTGGGGGACCGGGCTGGACCCCACAGGGGGCCCTCGCGGCCCCTGGCTTCCTGTTGCTCACTCCCTGTCCTGTCTTTCCAGGAGCTGAGCGCCTTCCCCAGGGAGGCGGGGGGCTCCGGGGCGGGGCTGCACCCCGTCGTGTACCCCTGCACGGCCCTGCTGCTGCTCTGCCTCTTCTCCACCATCATCACCTACATCCTCAACCACAGGTGAGCTCCTGCAGGCGGAGCGGGTGTGCGGGGAAGGCCAAGCGGGTCGCTCAGCCCTGGCGAGTGTCCCTTCCCCAGGCTCCTGCCCAGCATTTCCTGCGAGCGTTCTGAGGTTGAAAAACACGTCTGGGGCTTAAGGTGTCCCGTTTCACGCACGCACACCAAAGTCTGCCTTCTTCTCTTCGACTCTACTGGTGGTCTTGAGGGCCCAAGGGCCCGACCTTGGGTTGCGCGGTCCACTAACTAGAGACTGTTTCTGCGGCAGCTCCATCCATGTGTCCCGGAAGGGCTGGCACATGCTGCTGAACCTGTGCTTCCACATGGCCATGACCTCTGCCGTATTTGCGGGAGGCATCACGCTCACCAACTACCAGATGGTCTGCCAGGCGGTAAGCAGAGGAAGGGCTGGGGTCTCCAGGATGGGTGCCATTAGCCTGGGCACAGAGGAGGGAGGCACACAGGCCGGAAGTGGGGGTAGGCCATGGGCTCCAGCTCCACGGTTCTGAGTCCAGCCTTGTTTTGGAGGGCGGGGGGTGAGAAGCAGAGACACTAGGAGCAGGGGTGAAGTGCAGGGTGGGGGGCCTGCGATGGAAGCACAGTCGGGGCCGAGGCCGGCAGCAACGACAGCCACCCTGGCGCATGGAGAGCCCTGGGCTGGAAGTAGAGAGGGTAACAGCAGGGACGCAACCCTGGGGAGGGTCTGGGTGGAGCTGGGGGCGGGGCACGTGGGAGGCAGGGGAGAACACTGTGGGGGCTGAGGCTTCGGGGTGGCCAGCCCCCCAGCCCTCAGCCCTGGACCCCACAGGTGGGCATCACCCTGCACTACTCTTCGCTGTCTACACTCCTCTGGATGGGCGTGAAGGCCCGCGTCCTCCACAAGGAGCTCACCTGGAGGGCGCCCCCTCCACCAGAAGGGGACGCTGCCCCGCCTGCCCCCCGACCCATGCTGCGGTAGGCACTTCCATCTGTCAGCTTTGCGGTGGGGAAGGGCTCCGGGGGTGCGGGAAAGACATCAAAGGCTGTTCTCCCAGGGTGGATGCAGGGTGGGTCCAAGGTCCTGGGAGATCACACTCCCAAGACACAAGAGGAGGTGGGGGGCTTCCCTGGCAGTCCAGTGGTTAGGACTTGGTGCTTTCACTACCATGGCCTGAGTCCGGTTGCTAATTGGGGAACTAAGACCCTGTGGCCATTAAAAAAAAAAAAGGCAGGAGAGGCAAGGGCCTAGGTGGCACCAGGTTTGCCCAGTGCCATGGAGGGGGTGCCTCCTTGGGGTTTTGAGGCATACCACGGCAAGGAAGTAAGCAACTTTGCAGGGCACTGGGCAGGGATCCTGGGAACCAGAGCGGCACTGGGTTCCATGCTGTTTTAGAGGGACAGAAAGCAGTTCTGGCCTCTGTCTCTTAGAGTAGTCTTGGCCAAATCCCCTAGGGACCTATGACCTGCCCTAGAGGGGCCTTGCATCCCTGGAAAAAAAACTCGAACACGACTCTCCGGGGAAGGAGAATGGGGCGGAGACCCCTCGGTGAGGGTTCCGAGTACCAGGTCCCCTCCTTGTTCCCCATCTCTCTGACCCCCAAACCCCCTCTCTCCAGGTTCTATCTGATCGCGGGAGGGATCCCACTCATTATCTGTGGCATCACGGCCGCTGTCAACATCCACAACTACCGGGACCACAGCCCCTAGTGAGCGTCTTGCCCCCGCCACTGACCTCCCTGCTTGGCGGGGTGCCTCCTACTCCTCACCACGGGGGGTACCACCCACCCGCCCAGCCAGTCACCCAGCCCCAACCCCTGCATGTGGCCCGAGCCGCCTCCCCACCCACCCGGCCTCGGGGCCCCACCTCATACACGCCGTGTCTCCCCGCAGCTGCTGGCTGGTGTGGCGCCCAAGCCTAGGCGCCTTCTACATCCCGGTGGCTTTGATTCTGCTCATCACCTGGATCTATTTCCTGTGCGCAGGGCTGCGCTTACGCGGTCCCCTGGCACAGAGCCCAAAGGGGGGCACCGGCCGGGTCTCTCTAGAGCCGAGGGAGGAGCTGAGGGGTTCCACCAGGCTCAGGAGCAGCGGCCCCCTCCTGAGTGACTCAGGTTCCCTCCTGGCGGCTGGAAGCACAGGGATGGTGACGCCCGGGCCCCCGGAGGACGGCGACGGCCTCTATTCTCCGGGAGTCCAGCTGGGGGCGCTGGTGACCACGCATTTCCTCTACCTGGCCACGTGGGCCTGCGGGGCGCTGACGGTGTCGCAGCGCTGGCTGCCCCGGGTTGTGTGCAGCTGTCTGTACGGCGTGGCGGCCTCCGCCCTGGGTCTCTTCGTCTTCACCCACCACTGTGCCAGGCGCAGGGACGTCAGGGCCTCCTGGCGCGCCTGCCGGCCCCCGGCCTCGGGATCCCGCGCCTCCCCGCGGGCCGTGCCTGCGGGCCCCGAAGACGGGTCCCCCGTGTTCGGAGAAGGACCCCCGTCTCTCAAGTCGTCCCCGAGCGGCAGCAGCGGCCACGCGCCGCCCCCGGGGCCCTGCAAGCTCACCAACCTGCAGCTGGCGCAGAGCCAGGCATGCGAGGCGGAGGCGGCGGCCCGCGGGGAGGGGGAGCCCGAGCCCCCGGGTCCCCGGGCCGGCCTCGGCCAGCGCCATCCCAACAACCTGCACCACGGCCGCCGGGGCCACAAGAGCCGCGCCAAGGGGCACCGCGCGGGGGAGGCCGGCGGCAAGAACCGGCTCCGGGCGCTGCGCGGGGGCGCGGCCGGGGCGGCCGAGCTACAGTCAAGCGAGAGTGGCAGCCCGCACCACAGCCCGTCCGAGAGCTACCTGGGCAGCAGCCGCCACAGCCCGGGCGCCGGGCCCCGGCTCGAGGGCGAGGCCGCGCTCACGCTGTCCGAAGGCAGCGACACGAGCGCAGCGCCGCCCCCCGAGGCCGGCCGGCTGGGCCAGCGCCGCAGCGCCAGCCGCGACAACCTCCGGGGCGGCGCGCTGGAGAAGGAGAGCAAGCGCCGCTCGTACCCGCTCAATTCGGCCAGCCTCAACGGCGCTCCCAAGGGCGGCAAGTACGATGACGTCCCCTCGAGCGGCGCGGAGGCGGCCGGCGGCGGCTGCATGAAGACTGGCCTCTGGAAAAGCGAGACCACCGTCTAGGGTGGGCGCGGGCGCCGCTTCGGCACGAGTGGGCCGTGCAGGCTCCTGACCCCGCTTCTCGCGGAGGGGCGGGGGGCGCCCCAGAGACGTCGATCGGTACGCCCCCAGGTTGGAGTGGAGGTGCCTCGCTGCACCTGGGCTCTCCAGCTGTAGTCCTGGAGGCCGGGGGAGGGAAAGGCGCCCGCCCACCACTACGGGGCGGGCCTCCCCGGCGTAGCGACAGACAATCCCTGGACCGCGGGCGGGGTAGGTTTCCGTCCCGGCCCAGGCCGGTTTTCGGCAGCACCTGCCATCCAGGCTTGCGGGCTAAAGTCCTGCCGGTCTGCGGTGCGACCGAGAGTGGCGGGGACAGCTGGGCGGGCCCCTTCTAAGGTACACCCGCCTCACTGGCGGCATCCGCCTTACTGGGAACACTGTGATGGAGCCTGAGTGAGGCGTTCTCGCCTAACCGCCCTCTGAAGTCTCCCCTCTGTGCCCACACCCCAGAGCTTCTCTCCCACCCCGACTCTGGCTAACTAGGGAGCCTAGCAGATGAGCCAGGTGACCAGGACAAGCCAGAGGGAACAAGGTGCTGCTTTTTGGAATTAACTATGCAAAAGGAGAAGGCGGGCCACGTGAAAGGCAGCTGGGACCAACCAGCTCTCTCGAAGGGAGGGGGCAAGTGGAAGGAGGGGTACAGGATTAGGGCTGGAGGCCATTCCCACAGGACCGGGACAAGACCCACATGGGAGGGCTCAGGAGGCATTTCAGGACAAAGCTAAGGTCTTACACGTAAGACGCTGACTCCCAGGGGAGGACAGCAGAGCTAGTACTTCGATTTGGGGCTGAAGGTAGTCCTGCCTCCAACCTAGTCCTACTGAAAAAAACGCTCTGAAGAGGGGCGCCGCTGCCAGGCTTCAGGTGGTGCTGGAAAAGCATTACTGTTAATGGCACAGCCTTCCACCTCCCAGGGACTAAGAGGCCTCCCCACCTCCATGAGGCCAGACAGGAGAATCATCATGTCTAGGTCCATATCAGAAACCTCCAAAAAAATAAAACCAGCTTCCCGCCCCACTGAAGCCCAAACCAAATCCCCAAGGCAAAGGGTAGGGTCCCTGCGAATCACCTGGGACCTGTGCCTTCACTACTTTTAAACTCCAACACTCATATTTTCCCCAACCTAAAGAGCAACCACCAGCCTTTGATTATAGCACACGATCAAAGTGGAGGGAAACTCAGCCCAGTCTCCATATCATTCCAGCCTGATCACCAAGGCGAGAGCAGACAGACAGGGGAAAGCGAGAAAACCCACACGCCCTGAGATGGATCCTGTTATTTATGCTTGCTGCACAGACAATATTAGAAGAAAAAAAAAAGGCAAAAAAAAAGCTTCATATTATTCTTCCACGTATGCTGGCTGCTGTTTACATACCCCGCCAATGCCTTAGCACTGGAGAGCTTTTTGCAATACGCTGGGGAAAGGGGAGGGAGGGGATGAAAAGTGCCAAAGAAAACATGTTTTTAAAAGCTCGGGTTTTATACAATAGAATGTTTTCTAGCAGATGCCTCTTGTTTTAATATATTAAAATTTTGCAAAGCCCTTTGAGCTATGACCTTACTCCTCCACCCACGGTCCTTTTGTGATGAGAGAGGATCTTTAACACTGTACACATAAGCCCACAGGGTCTGTGAACACACACGGCCGAGGGTTGCTCAGTTCCCATCCTCTGAGGGCTGGTAACGCTGGGAATACCCACGATCCACACCAGCATAGGTTCCACCAGCCCCGCGGCAGCCGTGTATCCAATCCAATCCGGGAGCAGAAGAGCCCCTGACGCTGCCCCAACAGCCCGAGAGAAAGCCAGCCCACAGAACCCGGAGGGAGGCAAGCCGCTCTCCTGGACCAAGGGATGGGACTCTCTCCAACCCGGGCGTCCCCACGCTCCTTCTGACTTCACCTCTGGGATGCACAACCCCTCTTGGGTCCCTTAAATGAGAATGGAAACACCCGAAGGCTTGTGGACAGTGATTCCTCTGGCTGTGTCAGGCCAGTTAGCAAGTCATCAGATGAGGGGAAGCGCCCTCAATGCCCAATGTGCATCAGGTGGGGTTCGGAACACTCTGGGCGGCTTGTCTAGCTGCCTGGGCCTTCTGGAAGTCCCTAATTTCCTGAGGGGTACGCAAATACTGCTCGATTTCACTATCAGAAATGTCCTCATCTCCAGTGACCGTGGAGACAGGGGGGATGGGGCAGACTCGCTTTGGGGGCTTCAACATGCAGGGTGGGAGGAGGAGGGCGGGGCTGGCAGGCCGCTTGCCCACAGGCAGCTCTAAAGAGCTACTCCCCACATCCCCGTCTCCCAGTCCTTGCCCCTGCCCCTGGCCCTGCGGTTCCTTCTCCCCGGCGTCCATCTCAGCTGTTCCGTCCCGAAAGGCCTTGCGGACCAGCATGTGGCGGTGCTGGAGGAGGTCGCCGATGTGCTTGACCACAGACCGTTTGTCAAGCTTCAGAACCTGCAACCAGGCCAGCTGCTCGGCCATCCGCAGCAGCACAGCCAGCAGCTCCTGCAGGCGGGAGGAAGCGGGGTAGGGCAGGTCTACATTCGCCAATTTACAAAATCGGGCAAGGGAACAGGTCAGCCGATCTGAAGGCCGCAGGGACTGCCAAGCCAGGAAAGTGGCGGCGGTGATGACGGGCAAGGGGTGCCGCCCAGTCACCAGCCACGTCTCATCGGCCAGCTCCACCAACTGCAGTGTTCGCGACAGCATCTTCTCTTTGTCTTCCACGTACTTGGCTGGCACAGATGGGGAGGCTTCAAACAGCTTGAAGCTGAAATAACCAAAATGAGGGTCTGGTCTCAGTACCTCAGGGAGACAGCTCTTCCAAAGCACAGAAGATAGGCAAGCTATGCTATTCTTTCGGGAACACACAAGCCTGCTGGGTAGCAACTTTATTCAGGTACCAAGAGAAATCAGGGAGAGTCTCCTGCAGGAGAGGTGAAGGGCAAGAGAGTGCAGAAGGGCACTAACGTCTATTGACAATCCCGCCCGCCCCCACCATCAGCCATCATTCTGAGTGAGTGCTTTACAAAATGTTCTTTAATCTACTCAACAGCCTGTTATGTGCATTTAAGAGTCGAAAAACTTGCCCACAGTCATCCAGCTTAGAAGTGACCAAGCTTCAAACTCAAGGTCATTCGACACTGACAGCCTTTGTTTTCTACCATATTTGTCAGAACAAGAAGAAAAGAACACAGCTACTTATTAAATAAAAAAATTAACTTCTAACTCAGCTCTGTCAGTTTGCTCATACTCTTTCAGCTCTAATCACACACAACGTGATCCTGCTGAGGCAGGGCTGTGGCATTTAGTCAAGCAGGCCTGAGTGGTAGAACCCAGAAGCCCCGTGCCAAAGCTGATACTTAACCTTCCTACAGCATCAGGCTGCCGTGACAGCGAAGGGGTTTGAAAATGATACAACATTCTAGAAACATAAAATGGGATTCACCCGACCAGCGCCAGGCATAGGAGGAGAAGTCCATCCTCGTAGAATGGACTTGGTCAAAAAGAGACAGCCGGAAGTAAAAGGATTCGGGTCTGAACCCATGCCACCCCCGTGTCTCCCCCAGGCAGGTACCTGCTACAGTAGGTCTTTACCAGATCCACCAAGCACAGAGATGGCACATCCAGCCCCAGGAGCTTCACTATCTGCATGTAGGTTCCAGAAAACACATCCAGATCTGCATACAGCAGAGTGCAGATGGTCCCCATGGTCAGGGGCCAGTTACGCTGCCGGCAGGTGATTAGGACGCAGCAACCAGCCAGCACCTCCTTCTTCTGCAGCCTGGCTGTGCGGATGCCAGCGAGCTGGTGTGCCTGTTGGTAGTAGGCAACTGCCGTGTCCTCAAATGTTGGTGGCAGCTGCAGCACTCGACAGAGGTCTCTCACTCGGCGAAGACCTAGGAAAACCCACGGCAGGAGTTAGAGGCATTTCCAACAATATGTTAACAGGATCAGACAACTGGATTGAGTGGGGTTTATCCCAGGGATGCAAAGATCAGTGTGATACACCACATGAACAAACTGAGAATAAGCCATATGATCATTTCAATAGATGCAGAACAAGTTTTTGATAAAATGCAACATCCATTTACAATAATAATAATAATATCTCCAGAATGTGGGTCTGGATATATAATAAAGGTCATATACGACAAACTCACACTAACATCATACTCAATGGTGAAAAGCTGAAAGCATTTCCTATAAGATTAAGAACAAGACAAAGATGCCCACACTCGTCACTTTTATTCAACAGAGCTTTGGAAGGTCTAGCCATAGCAAACAGAGAGGAAAACTAAAAGGAATCTAAATTAGAAAGAAGTAAAAACGTCACTTCATATCATGTTTGCAGATGACATGATATTATATGTGAAGGAGTCAAAGGAGCTCCCAGCAAGTTCTGTTAAACTCACCTCAGATACCACATGCACAAATAATGGACCTTTCTACAATGATAAGAGTGACACTTGGTAAGGCCATTTGAAAAGCACAAAGACATTTGTGGAAAGAAGTCAACGCTTCAGTGCCTCATCTTTTGGAAGTTGATTTGTGACCAAGCTTTGACCTGGGTTCCTCGAATCTACCTCAAACATACCCAAGCAGACTTAAACCTTCCACCTAATTGCTACCTCTCTTAGAACCACCTCAATCCTTTATTTCTAATTACCATTCTCTTCTTCTCTACCTTTACATAATCATGCTGAAAACAGAAAAGACAAGCAGACGAGCTGGACCATAAGGAGAATTTTCTTTAAAGCCACTGTGTCATAAAAGGTTGATTCTCACCTCGTTGCTGGCTTCGACTAACTTGTTCGTTTTCCCCGGTGCTTCGAGAATATGTTACTTCTGTAAGATAATGGACAAAAAATAGCTTGTTTAGTCTCTATTCATGGACCCCTGCCCTCCCACCACACAAAACCAGGGAGCAGAATCCAAATCATCAGGTATCCACTCCCCAGCTCACAGAAGGTGCTCATCTTTGCAGGTAAAAGGTCCATCTGGTTTTCTATAACCACAAGCAGTACCAAATACACAGAAAGCTTTAGAAGATTAGGACTAGCATTAAAGCAGTTCCAAGTGTTCCAAATTTCCAGCCACCCCGCCTGTACGTTCAATTCAGGCAATTTTCCTGCCTGTAGATTTTGAGGGCTGCACTGGTCAGGGACTTTGAACACAAATGAAAAAAAGAAAAATAAGTTTTTGCCAATTAGTTTTCAAAACTGCTTCGGGGTAGTAGTATTTCCCGCATTCGCACAACACTGACCTATTGATATAATGCTTCCAAATAGGCAAATTAGGTAAATTCAGTGGAACTTTGTTTCTCTCTGTTTCATTTACTACATGTAACAGATATGGTGCTAAGAAAACAGATAATGGCAGCCCCTGATCTGCAGTTCACTCGTTCACTTTCACTGTTTTCTCCCATATCTAAGTGTGCTCATGACAGGGAGACGGCAAGAGATAAGAAGCATCTGACGTCAATCCCTCCATCGCCCCAGGCTGTATCCATGGCCTAAGAAAAGCCCTCACAGGTACCTCGGAGGTTGCCCTCGTCACTGAAGGTGGTCGTAAGAACGCCCTCGGTGACCACGCAGCCGCAGTCGGAGCACACCAGCTGGTTCTGGGAATAGTGCGAGTCTTCCACTAGCTCAGCGGAGCCGCAATCGGGACAGCGGCCTCCACCCGGCATCGCACAAGCGGTCCAGAGCCCAGGCAGCTAACCGCCCCTACCGCCCACAGCAGCAACTGTGCCGAAACAGGAAGTAGGAGCGGAGTCTTGTAGGGTTGCACCTTCCTCTTCCGGCCAGCGTAACAGCCGTACTGTAGATACCTTCGCGGCTTCCGGTCCGTTCCTCCGCGGACTCGGGTAGAAACGTGATCGAGGAAAGGAGGTTCCTGCTCTGGACTGTATCTTCGGATTCGCCGCGATCTGTACTTAGTTTGAGGTTTGCTGTCTAGGCTCGGGGTTACTCTTGAGTGAGCTTTCTACCGCTGTGGACGCGCGTAACAAACAAAAAACTGTTGCCAGCCACAAACAATTCTTTCTAAAGTGCCAAGGGTATCGCCGACTCTCCTTTTTCTCTTCAATTCAGTTCAGTTCAGTCGCTCAGTCGTGTCCGACTCTTTGCGACCCCATGAATTGCAGCACGCCAGGCCTCCCTGTCCCTCACCAACTCCCGGAGTTCACTCGGACTCATGTCTATCGAGTCAGTGATGCCATCCAGCCATCTCATCCTCTGTCGTCCCCTTCTCCTGCCCCCAGTCCCTCCCAGCATCAGTCTTTTCCAGTGAGTCAACTCTTCTCATGAGGTGGCCAAAGTACTGGAGTTTCAGCTTTAGCATCATTCCTTCCAAAGAAATCCCAGGCTGATCTCCTTTAGAATGGACTGGTTGGATCTTCTTGCAGTCCAAGGGACTCTCAAGAGTCTTCTCCAACACCACAGTTCAAAAGCATCAATTCTTCGGCGCGCAGCTTTCTTCACAGTCCAACTCTCACATCCATACATGACCACAGGAAAAACCATAGCCTTGACTAGACGGACCCTTAATAAATGTTGATTCTGGCCATAGTACAAAATTTGTGGCCTAAAAGGGAGAGTAGTGTATTGAGAGAGCAGGAAATTGTGTTCTTTCCAAAGCAGCTTCCCTACAAGCACGTTGTTTCCTCTCTTTGCAGAGTGACAACCTGGGAGACTTCCAGAGACTAGGCAAGAAATGTCTAAGGGAGTTGGAGAGAAAAACTATGGAGGTTAGTGAGGCCCTTGGCAGTCTGAAGAATTTAAGCAAATTGAGATGTTTTTAAAACCTTAAGCTTTAAGATGCTCCAAGATTCTAGCTCCAAAGTTCCTGACGTGATATAGTATAGATCAAAGAATCAAGCAAAAATGTGCCTCTAGTAATGTTCCAGAAACCAAGCTCACAAATGAGAGATTTTGTATGTCATGTTTGAATATAACATAAGTGTCAGCAAAGAGGATGTGTTTCCTCATAAGTAAATCCCAATTGCACTCATCAAGAATAAAGGTTTTCAGGAATTCCCTGGTAGCCTAGTAGTTAGGACTTTGTGCCTTCACTGCTGAGGGCCCAGGTTCAATCCCTGGTCAGGGAACTAAGATTCCACAAGCCATGTGGTGTGGCATAAATACATAAATAAATAAATGTTTTTTAACACTTGAAAGTTTTAGAATCAATTATGTTTGAAAAATAAGACAATTGAGTTAAAGTTACAAAGAACTGTGGCCAGTCCCTCTGACTCCAAGAAAACAGACGGGCGTTATCACAGCCCATGCTGAAAGTATGTGGGGAATTTCTGCTTCTCTGTTTGATCTTGGAGAATTTCAGGCAGTCTCTGGCATTAGCAGATTTTAGAAGATGTTAGTTTCAGACAGTGCAATCGACATCCTTACTGGGAGGGTAAAGTGAAAGTGAAGTCGTTCAGTCGTGTCCGACTATTTGCGACCCATGGACTGTAGCCCACCAAGCTCCTCTGTCCATGGGATTCTCCAGGCAAGAATACTGGAATGGGTTGCCATTTCCTCCTCCAACTGGGAGGGTAAACATGTCCCTAAAAGGAATATAACTGGCCCTGGGAGTATGTCTTTACATTCCCATAGAGAACAGTATCCGACGCCGCTCATCCCAGTTTTGTGCAGATCGTGAACTTAACTGCATTTTTTTTTAAGTGGGATTTCACTACAGAGTCATCTACCCATGACAGAAGCCCTGAAATTCTGCTTTCCCTGACATTTCTCATAGTAAAGTGGAAGAGCAGTTTTATGATCCGGCAACTCTGGGCCTTCCCAGGTGGCACAGTGGTAAAGAATCTGCCTGCAATACAGGAGACACAGGAGACTCGAGTTCAATCCCTGGGTCAGGAAGATCCCCTGGAGGAGGAAATGGCAACCCACTCCAGTATTCTTGCCTGGAAAATCCCATGGACAGAGGCGCCTGGCAGGTTTATAGTCCATGGGGTCCCAAAGAGTCAGTCATGATTGAGTACACACACAGCTAGCAACTCCAGGGGTCCGAGAGGTAATTCTCTTCCAGCTGCAAGTGTGTGATGGTCTCAGAGAGCCTCACCCTCAGGCGCAAACAGGCAGGGAGGTAGTCAGGACCCAGGCCAGAAGATGGCGTGCTCTCCTAAGACATGCAAGTCTAAGGTTCACGTTCTCACGAAGAAAACCATTTATTTAGGAAATTAATTTGTCTTCCTCTGGGAAATCAGGACGTACATATCATCCTTGGTGCCTTTCCTTCAGATACAAACTCTACTAAGATTTAGGGCTGCCCTGGTGCCTCAGACAGTAAAGACTCTGCCTGCAATGCAGGTGGCCCGGGTTAAGAATTAAGTGTCCTTCAGTGACAGTGATGATCTGTTTAACAGATGCTTCTCAAAGCCCTCTCCCCAGCTCCTCCCCAAGCCTGTGAGGCTGGAGTCATGTTTCTTGTCCCTAAAGCCAGAGCCCACAGGGTACTTGGTACATCAGCTTTTGGAATGCTGATTGCCCAGATGGGCTGGATTAGAGCAGAAAGCTACTGAGGAGTGAAGGCCATTGGAACAGATGCCTCAGACGTGGTCCAGATGTGAAATTCTGACCTCGAGGCCAGAGTTCTTTCTGGAGAGGAGGCCATAGAGGAAGGCTGATGGAAGGCCTCTGGCCTGTCATCTCTGGTTACATGTGTGTGTTCGTCAGTGGTCTGCCTGTCTGACTTTGTTACAAGTCTCCCTAGGAATGACCTGGCTGTCTCATCCCTGTGTCCCAGGAACGCCTGTTACACCAAAAGGCTGTTCAGCTCCTGTGGACACCCGTCCTAGGTAGGCCTGTCAGAGGCCACACATAGATGGAATTCCTCAGTGGCAGGATCATTTTTAGTCTGGAGTGAGTAACTGGGGGGAGGTGGGGTTGGGCTTCTCTCAAGGCCTCACCCCGGGCTTCTTCCAGCTCAGATGACTCTCTAACCCAGTTTCACTCTGAGCCTGGAGGACCCACTCTCCTCGCCAACCTGGGCCTTGGAGCTTTTCTGACTAGGTCCTGGTCATCTCAGCTTTTTAGCAGATGCTGATTCTCCTCTGACAACAGTGGTGACAGCCTCAGTCCAGGGCACGACCAGGGCCCTCGCTCATATTCACTTTCCCTTTTCCTGTGGTTTACTCTCTCCCTCCCCCTGGCTGAGGATCACTGTGTTGGGTTTCTTCATCTCCAAGGAACAAAGGCACCTGGCAACTCTGAGGAGGTGGCCACAGGCCTAGAGCTCAATCACACCGGAAATTCCCTCCTCAGGAGCCATGGCTTATAGGGCCTTGCTTGAGTGGGGTTGGGTCACGGGCTCCACTTTCCCTGCCTGTTCCCATCCTCCAGTATTTCAGGTCACTCAGAATATTGTCTCTTTGGCCCCCCAAAGTAATCCTAGACTGGGTGTCCACAGACATTTTCTTAAAAGGGCCCGAAAGCAAATATTTAGGTTTGGTGGATTCGAAAGTTTTTGTTTTATCCACTCAAGTCTGCTTTTGCAGGATGGACACAGCCATAGACAATTACTCAGACATAGACAATGAACTCAGCTGTATCCCAATAAAATTGTGTAGACACTGAAATTTGAACGTCACGAATTATTGTTATTTTGATTGTTTAAAAAAAATGTAAAAATCTCCAGTATTCAGTGCAATGCTGTTGACTACAGTCATTCTGGCCATTTGATCTCTAGACTGGTTCATCCCACATTAAAAAAAAAAAGAAGAGAAATCATCCTTGTTTTTTTGTTGTTGTTGGGGTTGGGTTTTTTTTTTCTTTGCGTATGGGATCTTAGTTCCTTGATGAAGGATTAAATCCAGGACCATAGGAGTGAAAGTGCAATCAGTGTCGTTCCCCTGGACTACTAGAGCACTGCCAGGAAAAATCACCCTTGGTTTGAGGGCCACATGAACAAGAGTGAGGTCATAGTTTGACACCTGTTCTAGAACCCCAGGTTGGATAGGTGAGTTCAAATCCTTTTTAACTACCTGCTCTGGGACCCCAGGCAAACTCCAGTTCTGATGCCTCTGAAAGTCTCCGTTTCCTCTTTTGCACAATGGAGATATTATCTACCTTGATGAGAACTGGAAACAATGCTCAGCAGTGCTGAGTGAAATGCAGGAACTCAACAAACAGGCCTTCCTTTTGTGGTCAAGTTTTAGCCTGAAATGAGCACTTGATGTACAAGGACGGAGCAGCTTCCTCTCAGTTCTGAGGACCTGCTGGTGTCACCAGGGTGACTGTTTCTAGGGCTCAGGATACGGGTGTGTGTAAGATAGTCAAACATCACAAGGCCACATGAGGACATCTTCCCTTGGAAGGTTTCGTGGCTTTGTGAACCGCTGGCCCCACAGAGCTCAGCTTAGAGCTTTGAACTTGAAGGCAAAGAGATTGTTTCCACCTTCTCAGGATGGGGAGACTGCAGAGTCCAAAAGATGGCACCTCCGATCAGCTTAGAGGCAGGGTCTGAGGGCTGGGAATGTGCATGGTGCTGATGCTTTGGCTGTGGTCAGAGTAGGAACGGTACCCTGTGATGTTTTCCATGGGGAGGTAGGTAGGGTGCCCCCCGAAAAAAGCAAGGGAGATGAATCTCAGGGGAGAGTTGGGGGTCATTTGTACAAACATTCCTTCCTTGGAGACCCTTTCCAGAGAGCTTTTTGATTGTTTGGACAAACCTGGAAGGTTGTATGTTTTAAGAGAAACCAGCTTTGTATCATTTTACACGGTGGTTCCACCATCTACATCCGGTTGGGTAACAGACCCCTCCACCCAAACCGGGGAGGCCCTCAGGAAGCTTCCCCCACCCGACCTGGAAGCGACCCGGGTCCACCTGCGTCTCTCCCTCTACAGTGTGACTTTCATCCCTAAGAGGATCCCCTCCACTCGGAGAGCTTGGGACCCTGGGTTGAGGCAGGCAGACCTCTCACTTCTTCGGGGAAGGGTTGGAGATTAGTAGAATGAGCTCAGGAGGAGTCTTTTACAGCCATAATCCCCTCTACTCAGAAATGAATGAGCTACACTTGTGGAACCAGAGACCTGGCTCCTAGATCTGGGCAGTCCTGAACGCAGGGTGAGTTCAAACGAAGCTCCAAAGGTCAGGATTTCACTCTTTGGGAAATCAGTGAAGAGGGGGTGAAGAGGTGTGTGTGTGTGGTGGGGGGGGGTGGTGCAGGGTGGTGCAGGGTGGAGGTGAATCAAGAACGTGGCTTGTTCCTCTGCTCAGCTTAAGGAAAAGGTGTTAGCCTGTATCACTAGGGACAGGAAATTCAAACAATGTTCAGCTGATAAATGCTAGAGTCCCTTCCAGCCCAAAATATGGGTTGTGTCATAGGGAGGTCATCAGAGATATCCCAACCCCCGCAGGAGAAAGGGCACTGGGGCCCCTGGGCACCAGATAGAGTGGCAGCAGCAGGAACCCAGGCAAGAGACCCTCATGGGCTGAGAAACACTGGTCACCCCCTAAGAGAGATTCTGCAGGAAGCCAGAAATTTTTATCACACCCATACAAAACCACAAACACAAAACTTTGAAAGGTAGTACCAGTACCATTTTATTTAGTGTTGTAGGAAGTTTTTAGGTTACTTCTCAAAAACAAAAGCAAAGAAATTCAAAATTCCCAAAGTAACAAGGCAGGACATAAGAATTCTATAATCCAGAAATGCTGGGTGAGCTTTCAATCAGAGGGAGGAAGAGGTCACGTCAGTAGCTCACACGATAGATACTGAGAAAACCACAGGTTTGAGATTGCTGTAGAAACTGGAGGGGTAAGCGCTCCGCCCCGCTGAGGGCAACAGATCCTTCAGCCTTGAGGGACCATTCATCGGTGAATGGGTCTAAAAGAGAAGGGGCATGGGTAGTGAAGATCGCGCCTAATTTTACAACAAGTTGCCTCTGGCCTTCAGTCTGGCAGGTGGCTAAGGGTCGTGGACCCTCCCCACTCTGTGCCCTTCTGAGCCCCCGCTGTCAGCAGAGCTGGAAACCACACACGTGTGCCACTCACTGCCCACACACCCTCCACTCCGGGTCAATGGCTGTTCATGTGGCGAAGGGCAGACTTTCTTGCTCTTCCATCCCACTACCTGGGAAGGCTAACCCACAGGAAATAAAAGGGGTGGGCAGGACATCTGTCAAAGTCCAGCAACAGAGATGATATGAAACAACTGGGCAAAGGATTGACTTTTTTCTTCTAGATGCTGACCTCCAGTGGAAGTTCATCACAAGGTGTTTGGTATTTCACTGGATGCTTCCCTGAAGTACTGACTGGTCTTCTGGGGGTGGGAGGTGGGCAGCCAACCAGGGCCTCCCAGGACTCATCAGTTCAGTGAGCATTCTCAGCAGCCAGAGGCTAAACCAGACTCTCCTGGTGCAGACACGTGGGTGTAAGCCCTCAGACCCACACTGGCTGCAGCAGCTCCAGCCCTCCAGTCCACCTGCCCCTGTGAACAGCTCAGAGCTGTTGCTCCAGCTTTCCCAACCAAGTTCTCCCTCACAGCAGAGTCCTCAAGGACAGGTGTTAACCGGCATCCTTGAGAGGTGCAGGAATGCTACCTGTGGAATTTTTTTCCAGCAGTTGGTAGAAACCAGGCACTCTTGAAGTTGATTGTCCTTCATTCTCCAGAGTTCTCGAGTGGCATCTCAGAGTGGAGGAATTTGCTCTTAAACACGGACCGGGTCCCATCCCTGAGGTCCTAGCAGCAGATCTCCCACAACAAAAAGCTTTCGGGAAGAACTCGGGTCTCCATGTGAGCTCTTCTTGGGAGAAACCACTCAGGGCCCCTGCCACCCAGTGCACAAGGGTTATCACAGTCCAAGTACACTGACATCAAGTACAAAACACTGCATAACAAATATATACACGTATATCTCCAGAGTTCAAGCAAACATCCAGTTCTCTTTATAGGGATGTAAATAAATCTCGTAGCGCTACAAAAATACAAGTCATCTGAGAGGTTTACAGTGATCCCCAGTATGTAGGAAGGTATTAAATAAAACAGCTATCGATAATTAAAAGTGAATTAATTCAATCAAGTTACAGTATCATCCTTCAGATTAAAGTGCTGATATTAACTAATGTGGCAGCAGATGTGATCCTGAGAAGGAATCCCACTGCCAATCATCTTGCCTCTTAACTTCAATACAAGAATGAACACAGAGAGAGTTCTGTTTAATAACTGCTCTCTCCTCAAGCCCTACCCACGCCCTTGGCCTATGACATTCTCTCCTGAGGAGAGATGTCAGGATTTGATGAGATTCTGTCTCAACTGGAACAACAACAAAAAATGAGTAATATAGAACACATTCTAATATCGGGTTACTAACAATGAAATTACCTGAAGAGTCTCCAGGGGATCTTCCCAACCCAGGGATAGAACCCCCATGTCCTGCATTGGCAGGAGGATTCTCTACCGCTGAATCACCAGGGAAGCCCTGAAGAATCTGAACTGGTGCTATTAGTTAAGGGGTCCTAGTTTAAAAAAAAAAAAAGTGTGTCAATCTAGTTTTAAAAACACAGCCATCTAAAAATAGATATCATCTTGCTCTTCACAATGTTATACTAAGGAGGGAAGATGCCACGAAGAGCTGCCAAGGAAACCAGGGAGCCAAGCTAAGACATGGGGGGAGAGGGCCAACGGACCCCCTGCCATCGCTCCACACCTGGTAGAACCATTTTAGCAAGCGCCTGGGGCACTCGATGGCTAATCAAGGCACTGCCTCGGCCACCCCAGTCACAGGGGCTCTGTGATCACCAGAGGAGGGGTTTTGACCAATTCCCTTGAGTGCAAAGTGACTCTAAGTCCCCTGGTCTGCTTCCCTCCATAGACAGCCCCTCTCCATTGATAAAGAGTAAATTTTAAAGGCTACTGTGGTGTAGAGGCTGATGTCTGGAAAAAGCAGCTTGTTATAAATCTCAAAGGCACACTCTGCACTCCTCTGCTCCAGTCAAAACAAAAGACCAAGTCCAAGGAGTCAAGTAGGTTTACACGGTATCAAAAATTTAGCATCTGCAGCCAAAATGCCATGCCTGAGCTACTCAAATGCCAAGAAGGTATGTGCAACACAGCCCCAGTCGCCTGGTCCTTGTCATCTCACCTGAAGCTTTAAAGACTGGGGGGAGATGTACTTTAAAAATCTCAAATTCAAAGAAAGAAAATCCCAATGTTTAAAATACATTAATTAATACCCCCCAGCGCCATCTGAACCTCTGGGCCAGGATCAGATCTTATGACCATGTCTCCGGTCTGACCATAAAATATTTACAACGTGGTTAAAGGCACAGTGGCATTTAAAAATGAAACCCTGGGAATGGACAGTGAAAAGATCCGTTGTAGTCATTGACCTGGCTTCCGTGGGTGGGAGGGACTCCTGCCAGATAACCTAGGAGGAAGATGGCAATCTGTGCCCGGCTGTCGGGCACAGCGAGTCCTCGGCCTCGGGAGCTGGTGGAGACAGACTCACGGCAGAGTCTCAATGCTGGAGGCCAGCGGATCACATCTTTCCTGCTTTTTTGCCGACCTGAGAGGGAACCCGGAGGATGTTCGGGGTCTCCTCCATGACCCTGACCAGCAGGTTGTCGATGTAGTCTTCCAGTTGGCGCACCTGACATTCCTTCTTGCTGATCGTTTCCTTCTGTTTGAGGACCAGCTGAATGAGCTCGTCGTGGGTCAGCTGCACGTAGGCAAATGCAGGGTCCGAGGGCTTGTATTTCTTTGGTGGGGGGGCGGGAAGGGGAGACAACAAGAAAATTGACAAAGTCAGCCAAGAGATCAAACATCTCAGAGAAATACCGGGACTCCCTTGGTGGTCCAGTAGCTAAGACTCCACGTTCCCAATGCAGGGGACCCAGGTTCGGTCCCCAGCCAGGGAACTAGATCCCACATGCTACAACTAAGAGTCCACATGGCACAACTAAGACCCTGTGTGGCTCAGCTAAAACCTGGCATAGCCAAGTAAATATTTATGAACAAATAACTAGTTATAAGTAAATAAAAGAAATACAGAAGAGGTAGCTTTTAGTGATTGAGTCTGTGATCTGAGTCTCCTGGGAATTCATTTGCAATTTCAGTGAAAACCTGTGCCAACGAAGCTTTCTGTAAAGGGCCAGAGAGTTAGTATCTCAGGCTGCCCATGCCACAGATGGCCTTTGCTGCATGTTCGTCTTTTGGTTTGGTTTTTTTGTTTCATTACCTTTTCTTTCTTTTTTTTTTCCTTTTGGCCCTACCACGAGGTTGGTATATTTAACTTATATTTCACTTATATGCAGAGTACATCATGAGAAATGCTGGACTGGATGAAGCACAAGCTGGAATCAAGATTGCCGGGAGAAATATCAATAACCTCAGATACGCAGATGACACCACTCTTAGGGCAGAAAGTGAAGAAGAACTAAAGAGCCTCCTGATGAAAGTGAAAGAGGAGAGTGAAAAAGTTGGCTTAAAACTTAACATTCAGAAAACTAAGATCATGGCATCCAGTCCCATCACTTCATGGCAAATAGATGGGGAAACAATGGAAACAGTGCCAGATTTTATTTTCTTGGGCTCCAAAATCACTGCAGATGGTGACTGCAGCCATGAAATTAAAAGACGCTTGCTCCTTGGAAGAAAAGTTATGACCAACCTAGATAGCATATTAAAAAGCAGAGATATTACTTTGCCAACAAAGTCTGTCTAGTCAAAGCTATGGTTTTTCCAGTAGTCATGTATGGATGTGAAAGTTGGACTATAAAGAAAGCTAAGCACCAAAGAATTGATGCCTTTGAACTGTGGTGTTGGAGAAGACTCTTGAGAGTCCCTTGGACTGCAAGGAGATCCAACCAGTCCATCCTAAAGGAAATCAGTCCTGAATATTCATTGGAAGGACTGATGCTGAAGCTGAAACTCCAATACTTTGGCCACCTGCTGGGAAGAACTGACTCATTAGAAAAGACCATGATGCTGGGAAAGATTGAAGGCAGAAGGGGACGATAGAGGATGAGATGGTTGGATGGCATCACTGACTCAATGGACATGAGTTTGGGTAAATTCCAGGAGTTGGTGATGGACAGGGAGGCCTGGCATGCTGTAGTCCACGAGGTCGCAAAGAGTTGGACACAACTGAGCGACTGAACTGAACTGAACTGAGGTTGGTGGGATCTTATTTCCCCACCCAGGGATTGAACCCGGGGCCCTCAGCAGTGAAAATGCAGAGTCCTGATCACTGGACCAGTGGGGAACAACAGATTGAAAGTGTGAAAATCATACTTGACTCACAGCCTGCAGACCCTTGGACTAGCCTCTAGGCCTGGGATTTAGAGACGTCACGACTAGAGGTCTGTGAACATCAGAACTGGCACAACCAGGTATCCAAGCAGATCTGAGCCCCAGGCTGGGGGGACCCATGAAGAAATGCTAGCGGCAGATGACGCAGTAGGCAACACTCTCCTCCCAGTACAATACGTGGACGTTTATCCCAGACGGTCTGCTACTGCCTCCACTATGCTCAGGAGACCTGGCGATTGGGAGGACAGCCTGGGAGACCCCAGTCTAAGTCATCTCACTCTCAAAACCTATGCAGAGTCAAAGCCAAGGGCCAGCACACAGCCATTGGTGGTGCCCTCTCGGGGTCCAGTGGCCGCAGCTGGAGCGGCCGCCCCTCTCCTGACGAGAGCAGGAGCCCCAGGGATTGCGATCATCACCTGGGAGGCCTGGAGTCTGACTGCAAACTGCTCAGGCCCCAACCACGAGGAGACACAAGATAAGCGTTATGTAAACTAACATGTTGTACCAAGTCTCCAGAGAGATGGGGGAAATTAAAAAAAAAAAAACACCAAAATAACTTTTCCTGAAGTCTATGACTCAGGTTCGAAAGTTGAAAGAGATGAGGTTGTAGGGCAACCTCAAGACAGTTTTGCCTGCAGAGCTCTGAGGTAATCATGGTTTCGCCACCGTGAGGGTCAAATAGTTTCACTGAGGAAAGCCTAGAACTACCTGCTCCAAGAAGCAGTCACGTCAGGAGCAGGTGAACCTTGACACAACATGAGAGAAGCCCCTGTTCGGTCCAGGGATGCAAACTGCCTGCGCACCAGCCAGAGTTCCAGAGAAATTGTGTCCCTGTTGTCCTGGCTACAAGGAACAGCACAATGATGGCTACTAACTTAGAAACTCCTCACACTTCCACACATGCAGCAGGCCTAACTTCACACAGGAGGCCTGGAAATCGGTGAGATGGTGGTGGTGGTTTGGTTGCTAAGTCGTGTCCTACTCTTTTGCGACCCCATGGACTGTAGCCCGCCAGGCTCTTCTGTCCATGGAACTTCCCAAGCAAGAATACTGGAGTGGGTTGCCATTTCCTCCTCCAGGGGATCTTTCTGACCCAGGGATCGAAGCCATGTCTTCTGCATTGCAGGTGGGTTCTTTATCACTAGGGAAGCCCTTGAGATACTGGACTACTTGTCAAAAACTGTTTCTCTCTTTTAATCTTTTTTTTTTTTTTAGCTTGTTGAAGGCAGACACTCACAGGGTCCCTCCCCTCTGGACCTCCACATCCTACTTGTGACTTCCACAACAACCCTTTCAAAAAAGCTGCATGTCTGAGAAAGAACTCTGGAGATTGGTTGCGCAACAATAGGAATGTCCTTAACACTGCTGAAAATGGACACTTAAAAACAGTCGAGGCGGTAAATTTTATGCTTATTTTATCACAAATTTTTTTTTGTCCCCAAAGTGGCATGTCTGTTTACATATCCTACCAAGAAAACAAGTAGTCTTTGTAAAAACAACAGCCAAGAATATATCCTCAAGGAGTTTTAGATTATACCTCTGTCACAGAAGGATTTTATCTGTTGAACAATATTGATTACAGGACTTCCCTGGTGGCGCAGTGGATAGGAAGGCAATGCAGAGACACAGGTCCCACCCCTGGTCGGGGAAGATCCCACATGCCATGGAGCAACTGAACCTGCACACCACAGCTGCTGAGCCTGTGGCCTAGGCCCCGCCAGGCACGACTACCGGAGCGCACACGCCCCAGAGCCTGTGCTCCCACTAGAGAACCGCTGCAGTGAGAAGCCACGAGGAAGAGCAGCCCCTGCTCGCCGCAACTAGAGAGAGCCCTTGGGCAGCGACGAAGACCACAGGGCAGCCGAAAATAAATAAGTTACTTCCTCTTAAAAAAAAAAAAAAATACTGATTACAGAAGACGTTCGCAGGAGCGTCTGGGGGATAGAAGCAGAAGCTGACATCTGGAGGGAGAGTGCTCGTCGAGGGGAGGCACCAGGCCCCAACAGGGTCTGACACACCTGGGGCTTCACCTGAGGTGCAGGGCGTCAGGGTCCAGGGGGACAGGACGTGCTCCAGGAGCTGGACAAACCAGAGACCCTGGCTTCTGGGTGATGGGGGCAAGCTTCAAAGATGGAGTAGTAACCGCTGGCCCAGACTCTGGAGATGAATTAACATTAATTTTCTGATCATGTTTGACAGAAAAAAACAAAGTTCTGTAAGGCAATTATCTTTCAATTAAAAATTAAATAAATTTTTTAAAAAATTAATTTTGCCTGCAATAACAGAATTGTGTTTCAAACTGTGAAAAAAAAATTTATTTATCATAGAAAATCTCAAATCTAGAAGAAGGGAAAAAATTATTACCCATAACTCCAACACCTAATACTTGGGTCTATTATTGGTAACAGGTGTTCTTTGTGATAACTTTAGCCTCACACAGAATCAATTTTTTTGGCTTTTGAAAATTGGGTATTTTGTGAGCATTTTCCCATCATTAAATTTTAGAAAAATTGCTTTTTAAATGGATGTTTTAAACTTAGTTGTATTTTAACCATCTCTCTGTTGCTGGTCATTTAAGTTGGTTTCAGTTTTCACAATTATATAAGAACATATTTAAAGGCATGAACATAAATCTTTGGTCATATCCATAAACATTTCCTTAAGACCAAGACACAGAATTGAAATGTCATGCACACTTAAGGTACCTCCTGAGTGTTAGTCGCTTATTGTCCAGCTCTTTGTGACCCCATGGACTATAGCCCACCAGGCTCTTCTGTCCATGGGATTTTCCAGGCAAGAATATTGGAGTGGGTTGCCATTCCCTTCTCCAAGGGATCCTCCTGACCCAAGGATCAAACCCAGGTCTCCTGTACTGCAGGCAGACTCTTTTCCATCTAAGCCACCAGGGAAGACTAGCGGGACCTCCTACAAACTGTCAAACAGCTCTTCCATTTGGATTCTGTAATCTGAAGAAGAAATGATGCAGGACTTTGAAATCATCAGAAATTCCTATTTATGTGATGACTAAAAAAATTAAAAAGCAATCCAGCAGTCACAGAAAGTGAGGAAGGGCCACGGAGAGGAAGAGGTGCAAAGAAAATACCCATTAACTCAGGAAACGATAGTGCCCATCGTCACATGTTTCCTTCCAGGACTTTCACATTGGACTTTTCCCCCCATCGTTTTACCAATAATGATGTATATTCACATTGGTCTCCCACTTTTCCCATATAATTTGACAGAAGACTTTTTGGCTTTAGTTGGCTGTGTTATTTTTAAATGGAAGTGTGGAAGCCACCTGAATAAATAATACATTCCTAGTTATTAATCATCTATAAAAGATGGTGGCCCTAACACAACAACCAAAAAAGAAAAGAAAAAAGCCATTAAAGTAATGATTCAGCTAGGTTTCCATAACTTCAGCCATGCAGTTTCTTTCCCTAACCTCTCTCTCACTTTGCAACATTCCAAAGAGTAGTTATTTTCATAAGTACTGTTTATGCCTTAGTACAAAGCGCCTATTCTATGGCCGGCCAATGGCAGTCTCCAGGAACACTTCCATATTTATTCAGAGGAGTTACCAGGTCTGGTCCGGGACCAACAGCTCTGTTACAGCCAGGCAGAGGGGCAGCAGTGCGGCTTACAGATCATGAGCAACATAAGTAATGGTTGCCTTGGTTTTGAGGCAAGTTACTGTCAGTCGGGGCCCAGAGATAAGCCCCTGATTAAGTGAGCTTGGATGAGTAAACAGAGCGGGGGACCAAGGGTCTAGCTGACTTCCTGAAAGCTAGGTGTTTGTTTCTCTTTGGAGCCAAGATGCATTCCACTGTTAAAGGAAGAGGGGTGGGGAGCTGCGAAATGACCCTGGTTTTTGTTATTGTCCCTTTCGTGCTGTTCTTTTGCCCAGTTTCCTGGTAAATATCATCCATGCCAGGAAGACAAGTGCTGCTGCTTCTAACACAACCAAAGAAGCCAGCCGAGCTGGGCTGGTGAAGTTACAGCCAGTCCATCTTTAGGCTGGGGCTGAAAGACCATAGGTACACAATTCTGGCTACAGCTGATCATTTTCAGGCTGGCGCCCTGTTAGCACGGACTACAGGGAGGAGAAGGCAAGATGGCTAGAAGATGCTAAGTGGTTTTCAGTAACAGTTCCTTATTACCACTCTGTCTCTTGACCCGGAACTCAGATCTCTGGCTTTCAGTGGACGATCTTCAGCCTGGTTCCTAGAGTGGAAGGTGCAACAGAGCCAGAGGCATCAGCCCATCACCCCGCACTTAAAAATACCTGCAGGAGTGAAGGACATGTGAGCAGAAGTTTCGTTTTTAAAACACACACAAACTGGGACTTCCCTGGTGCCAGTGTTTTAGAGTCCACGCTTCCACTGCAAGGGGCACAGGTTCGATCCCTGCTCAGGGAACTTAGATCCTGTATGCTAAGTGGTGTGCTCCCGAATTGCCCCCAAAAACAGAAAAAAACACACAAAAAAACCCCACAAAAACTATTTGACATCCTGGAATCCGTGGGACTGTACAATCTATGATTGAGTGAAACTTCTAGACACCTGCAGTAAAACAGAAATGAAGTTTATGTCTCCCAACTATAGTCTGCAGGGTCAGAAACACAACACATCTCCTCTCATTAACAGTCCCCTGTCACTCAACAGATCATTCTTCTCTGTCCGTGTGACAATGAGTCAAAGACGAAGAGGTTGGTAGCAAGGCAGGACTCAATCCCTCTGGTTCTAGAACCGGAAAGGGCAGGATGGAGACACTCCCCAGCAGAACTCATGGGGGTGGGAGGTGGGGGGTGGCTTTGGTTTTGAGGGGAGGAGCTGCTTTTTTCAGTGGTAGCCACTCAAGCTTTTTTACAGAGCAGAGATCCTTTCATCAAGCAATAGTCTTCCTGGAAATTCAGCTTAAGGAAGTCAACTACAAGAAGGGAAAAGTCCTATGCAAGAAACTACGGACTACAGTGTTATTCATACCAAAAAACAGAGAATAAGCTAAATAGCCAATTACCCAACTGGGGAGTGGGTAAGTATAGACTAGCATAACCATTTCAAAGAATAATTAAGTAGCAACGTGCAGAAGTGTGTATGATTAAAAACTAAGCGAACAAGAGGATTTCAGAGGGTTTCCACGCAGGTGATGGGGCTGGAGACCCATCCTTCTGCTACTACCTTACATTCATCAGTCGACACTGAGGCCTGTGAATGGGAGGCTGATAAAGAGCAGGAGGTTGCACGGCCTGAAATGAATTCCTCACACATTTCCTACTAACTGTGAAGGGGGAAAAATAGCTGCTCTGCACTGAATAACCCAGTGGACACCACCTAACCTAAATCACCAAGTTAACACCCCACTAAGAGGACAGGGTGCCGTGGGCCCTTTACATGATGCACTGGGAAGGGCGTGTTTTTCCTATAGTTAATACTAGCCGAAAAGACCCAGCCTCCATCAAACCACGAGTAGACGTCAGGCAAACCCAAATGGGAAAATTCTACCAAACAACTGTTCTAAACTCTTGAAAAAGGTCAACGTCTCCAAAGACAAAAAAAGCCGAGGAACCGTTCCAAAGTAAAGGAGATCCTTGAGACAAGACATCAGGGTCTCTTGGTGACCCTGGACTGGGAAACAAAGAAGAAAGGCCACCACTGGGACAAACTGGTGACGTTGAAATACAGACGACAGATGAGAAAACAGTGTGATATGCCTGTTAAGTTTCTTCATTTTGATAAATGTCCTTATTCTTAAGAATTACACACTTAAGTATTTAGGGGTAAAAGGAGCATGGCGTGGGCAACTTACTCTCAAATAATTCAGGGGGGAAAAATGTATGTATACAAAGAGAATGGAGAAGGAGAGGGTGAGCATGATAAAGCAAATCTGGTGAAATGCCAACAAGCTGGTGGACTGGGGTGAAAGGCGTACAGGAGTTCTTTGTGCTACGCTTGCAACTTTTTTCAAGTTTGAAATCACTTCAGAATAAAGTTACAAAAAAAGGCTATCTGTGCCACAGTTACAACTACAAGAATTTTACCTTCTTGCCAAAAGATACCAAAGGATGCATAGGGAAAAGGAGAATGTCTATTTGGCATGACCCAGGGTGGGGGTGGGGGGTTGGGGGTGGGTGACATTTTCTTCTCATTAAAAAGAAGTACTGGTTGCCAATCATGTTGCTTGAGACACACACACACACACACACACACACACACATCCAACAACAGCCAAATAACTACGAGGGGAAAAGTTGAGTATGCCATGGGAGGTGTAGGGGCTTCCAAAGATCGTCTAAAGTAGAGATGTGTGGTTGAGTCATCCCAGGGTTCCCCACTGCCCCCGGGAGCTGTCTGCCATGGAGACTCAGACTAACCTGGCTGCTCCCCAAGAAGACATACCTTCATCCTGGCTTCGTTGATCAAGTTCTCACTCACGATCGCGGCAGTTCCCAAGGTGGAGTTAGAGACCCTGGGGGCTGTGGTGTTCATCGGCTTCACGGGATGAAGTCTGGAAGAGAAGGGGGAGAGGACCCTTAGACCTGCGGGAACCACAACACGGAGGGACCACCTCTCTCAGGGGGTGGCAACCAGCGAGGCAGGCAGCAGGGGAGCCTGGAGACATGCGTGCTCACACCTCCGCCCTGGAGCCCTGCAGAGCTCCAACAGACAAGCCAGCTTCCCACCGGGCGGGGTTCTTATAGACTAAGCTGTCCGCCGGACTGGCTTTTCCCACTCAAGTCTCAGCTGGTCTCTGAGACCAGGAAAGAAAACTCGGCTCCTGATGCTTCTCTGCAAGGAGAGCTCCATATCAGACAGGGCAGGACAATCCCCACTCTGCCTCTGAGGATGGCCGCTGCTGCGACTTTCTTGCTCCAAGCAAGAGGGGGAGGGAGGAGGGGCTCCATCCTCCAGCGGGGGGCCGACCAGCCTGAGGGGGAGAGGGCGCCCAGTAAGGAGGCTGGCGGGTCAGCAGCCTCTCCAGCCCAGAGGACGGCCTTCCCAAAGACGCCCTGCTGTCAACACCGGGGCGGGGTGGGGGACATACACCGCCAGGACAGCTATGCGTGAGCAAGCCCTCACGGCGGAGACAGAAGCAGGGGTGGGGAGTCGGGGCTGGGGGGCTGGCGTACACTCCCGAGGACGGTCCCCCCGCTCCACACCGGCTCTCACCTGTGCTTGGCCGGCCTGCTTCCAGCGCTCGGCTGTGTCTCTGAGGGGGAGACCCGGGCCTGAAGAAGCGGCTTCCTCTTGCCGGGATTTTCCACGTTACCCGCGGAGCCCTCGGCTGTTGCTTTTTTTTGAGATTCTGCTGTATTGGTGTGGGGGGTGTCAGAGTGTGCAGAGGGGGGAAAGGAGCGTGTGGCAGGAAGCGGGGCGAGGGTGGGGGAGCTGGACACAGGGGACCCCAGGGCAGCGGCTGGAGGCCGAGGTGGGCTCCCATCTCCGGCTGGTCCTGCCTTCCCACCATCGCCGCCGGGGCCTGGGGTCTGTTCTGCAGAAGCCGGGGCGGGCGCTCTGGGTGCTCCTGGTGTGGGGTCACGCAGGCTTCCTGCTGCTGACCCGCCAGCCTCCTCACTGGGCGCCCTCTCCCCCTCAGGCTGGACGGGCCCCCTGCTGGAGGATGGAGCCCCTCCTCCCTGGCCTGCCACCAGGGCCGCCCCTCTGCCGTCTTCAGGCTGATCGCCTCTCTCGTCCTCCGACTCGACCTCGGGGATGGAGGGCAGGGTCGGGTCCAGATGGGCCACGCCTGGGGGCTTGGCCTCGCAGGGGGCCTGGAGGCCCCGCAGGGGGTCGGACAGCAGACCTTCGTGGTCACTGGCTTTGCTCTGGTTCCGTGCCATCCGGGTGTCATCTCCCTGACTCCTGAAGAGGGGACCAGCCCTCCCTGAGCCGGTCGCCCACTGGGGACCCCCTGAGAAGCTCCCCTTGGAGGAGGGGCGGGGAGCGCCAGTCGCCAGGGCCGTGGGTCCAGTCGCGGCCGCCCCCTCCTGGGAGTCTCCCGTGTCCATCGCATTTCTGGGAGCTGCCCCTGGTGCTGTTGGCTCCTGTGGGGCCCCTCTGTCCCCATGGACCAGCCTGGGGGCCTCCTCCCCAGCCTCTTCCGCAGAGAGCTGCTTGGAAAACAACGCCTGCTTCTTGGTATCCTTTCTGCTGTCACGGGCAACCGGACCCATCTCTTCATGTCCCTGCGTCGTCGCGGAGTCAGGTGTGGGGGCCAACTCCCCCGTGTGGAGGGGGGGCGCCGTTTCTTTAACTGCAGGACTCAGCCTGCCACCACCACCTGCGTCCTTCGCAGAGTCTGGGTCCTCCCTGCTTGGGGGCTTTCCAGCAGGGCTGCCCCTCCTGCCTCTCCTGGGCGCAAGAGCAGATACTACTTCTCGGGCCTCGTCCGATGAAGCGATATCATCTTGTTGTTCTTGCCAGGGAGACCCCAGAAGCCCTCCTTCTTGTCCCTCTTCAGGCTGTGTATGGAGAGACTGTGCCAGGTCGTTAGTACTGGTCTTCCCTGGTGAATAGTCTTCCCTCTCTCCAGTCACTGGAACGGGTGTCTGCTTGGAAAGTGAGCCCGCAGCGTGGGGATCAATATTTGGAACTCGGGTCCGAGTCTCCTTTTCCAGCTCTAGTTCCAGGAGCGAAGGCGGTTCTTCGGAGCCAGCTTGGCCCGGGTCTGCAGAGGGCCAGTTCTTAATTGGGGTGGATGTGGAGATGGGGGCCGCTATGGGAGAGGAGACAGAGGAGGAGCCCGAAGGGGACTCAGAGGACGGTGTCTCTGCGTCACGCCCCGGTTTAGAAGAGACAGGTATCTGCCCAGAGCCGGAAGCGAGAGCGGAAAGAAAGAGGGGAGAGTTAGTGGAAAGAGGGGGCCTGGGTGCGGGCCGAGCCTCTGGAGACACTTCCGGCCTGCAAAAAGGACAAAATAAAACCTGCAGGTCAGTTGCAGATGCCACATGAGAGGCAAGAGATGTGTAAAACTATAGTCTTTCCAAAGACAAGAACTCTTTTTTTTTTTTTTTTAATATATACTGGGGGCAGTACCTTTAGAAGTTAAAGAAGGAACACCAATATATATATTTTTAAATATATATTGGGGGCAGTACCTTCAGAAGTTAAAGAAGGAACACCAATATTTTTTTTTTTAATATATATTGGGGCAGTACCTTCAGAAGTTAAAGAAGGAATGCCAATACTTAACCCATAAAAGGCAAGCTTTTATCACCAAGCACATCTGCTACAGAAAGGTCTGTTGCAATAGAAACAGAAAGGTCCTGGGAAAGCAACAGCCTGCAGTCTCTTCTGGTGATAAAAAAAACCATCTGAAAAAACTCAAAGCCATTCGAGGCGCACCACAGGGCAAGAGGCAGATTTTGAAGGGGAACTCTGTGTGTGTCTGTGTCTGTGTCTCTGTCTGTGTGTGTCTGTGTCTGTGAAATCAAAATAGGCAGAATCTCAAAAAAAAGTCTCTCCCACCCCAGCCAGTAGGAATATCATGACAGTGAATATGAGTCATGCCGAAAAGCAGAACCCCCGAGGCTCTTGCAACAAGGTGCAGAGTGAACACACAGAGGACCACCCAGGCACACTCGACAGGGGACCAAGGGGCTCTTGTGTCAGCAAACCCACACCAAAGTGCAAGGAGGAGAGAATACATCTGCCTCCAATGAAATACGCAGGAAGAGTGGACTGATCCCCAGTTCTGCACACACCACCACCATGCAAACCTGTTGTTTTTCCCAGACCCTGACACTCAGGATCTGCTACAAAAACCTGGGTGCTCCACTGAGCTCTGCTTATCTCACTGAGATGGACAGACCAGTCCTGCGTACTTTTGCCAGAAGCAAAAAATATTTGCAGGGGAAACACTTGTGGCCAAGATATCTGGGGCAAAGATACTTACGGGGGATAGGCCAGACAAGGGACAGACCACGCCTGCTGGCAGAGGCCCCGGGCTGGGACACACAGGGGCTGGCTAAGAGCAACTTAGACTAGTAAACCCCCAGCTGCTACAGGGACCACCATAGACCAACAAGCAAGGCCCGCTCTACAGTAGGCCTGGCTGCCAGGGCCCCCACAGGGAGGGCCGAGACTCACCGGGGTTTCACAGCTCTGGTCTGGGGAGCCCTGGGTGAGAAAACAGGTGGGACAGGCGCAGCCTTGGGCTCTGGGTCAGCTTCTGGTTCTGGGAGCTGCTCGTCTTCAAAGGGGTTTGGCGCTTGGCCTAGTCCGGAGGCAACAGGCGCAGCCTCTTTGTCCGATCTCTTCACAAGGTCATCGGCAGGCCCCGGCTGGTGCTCCCCGGCCCTGAGCGCAGCGGGCACTCCCTCCCTCTCCTTCCCAGAGGCGGCAGTAGGAGGGCTTTCGCCCTCGCTACCCTTGGCCGTGTCCTTCCTTCCCGGCACCAGGAAGAGCAGAGCCGGCTTCTTGTTCTCCTGTTTCTTGCTCTCTTTGGTTTCCTTTGCAGCCTCCAAGGTTGCTGGGGCCGCATTCTCCCCAAGGTCCCTGCTGACCTGTGGCTGGTAGGACGGCAGGGACATAGACTTGAGGGCGTCCTTTGTGGAAGACTCGGAAGGCACCGCGCCTACTTCCCCAGGCTCCCTCCAAGGCCGAGAGGCCAGGTTTTCCATAGATGAGAACCACCGCTTCTTCCTGAGGTCTTGGGGGGATGGGGAGGGGGACGGGGAGCTGTCCTTGGTCTCAGTCTTGGCCTCGGGCGGCTCCACGTAGACGTGGTTCCCATTGATACAGACGTTCGAGCGGGAGAGGACATCATTCTTAGACCGGAGGCCACCCAGGAAGGAGAGGCCTTCCTTCTTGGGAAGACTGAAGCTGACCTGGTTCAGCTGCTTAGGATCCGCGCTTGCTGTCCTCTTGTGAGACAAGACTGCGGGGAGAAGACCCAAGAACCAAGGGGGTTAGAAATTAAGGGAAAGCAGCACCTGAGTCCTTTTTTTGGTTGTCACAGCTGAGCGGGGTGTGCTACTGGCATCCAGCAGGCAGAGGCCAGGATGCTGCTAGAGATGCCGCAAAATACAGGAAGGCTCCAGTAACAGAGAGCTATCCACCCCAACTGTCAGTGGTGCTGAGGTCAAGAAACTCTGCAAGAACCAGGGAGAAGGGCAGCGCTCTTGGCTGGGTTGCAGAATCTGGCCAGTAGTAGGGAACTGGTCACTGAATTTTAAAATACCTAGTTAATTCAGAGTTAACGGAATTGGATTCCTCAGCTTTCATTAGGAATGTATTTCATGGAAGCTCAATATAATACCTGGTGAACTGATGAACTATCAGAATTATTGTAAGGTTCTATGGTTTTATCCTTTATCTAAAAACAAAAAAGCAAAACAAAAATATTGCATGCCAGCCCCAAAAGCTTGTACGAATGCTCAACAGTTATAGAGCCAGACATTATGAGAAAAGAATTTACACATTCCTAGAAACTAGAGGGGAGAAGGCAATGGCACCCCATTCCAGTACTCTTGCCTGGAGAATCCCATGGATGGAGGAGCGTCGTGGGCTGCAGTCCATGGGGTCGCTAAGAGTCGGACACAACTGAGTGACTTCACTTTGACTTTTCACTTTCATGCATTAGAGAAGGAAATGGCGACCCACACCAGTGTTCTTGCCTGGAGAGTCCCAGGGACGGCGGAGCCTGGTGGGCTGCCGTCTATGGGGTCGCACAGAGTCGGACACGACTGAAGCAACTTAGCAGCAGCAGCACCAGAAACTAGAGGACTTAAAGAAGGCTTCCTAACCTTAGTTAGTACTCTTAAGTACCCACCATCATCATCACTATGACCATTGGTACCAGCACCAGCATCTCCATCACCATCAGTAAAAGCACAGTCCCCACCATTATCATCACCACTACTGTAACCACCACCATCTACACCATTGCCCCGCCACCACCAAGATTTGTTCGTTTCTTTTCTCCCAAAGCAAAGGAGGGGGAGAAGCCAAGTGAGAAGGAGGAGGAGGAGACTCACCATCCGAGGCAGAGGAGGACTTGTCCTCGTCATCGTCCTCCCACCGGGACTTGAAGTCTCCAGGACGAAGCATTACTTTGTCTGACTTTGAGGTCGGCAGGACGGACATGGACTGGGAAAGCGGCGTTCTCTGCAGGTTGGACTTGGAAAACAAGGTCTTGATCTTTGACTTCTTCTTCTTGTCTTTGGAAGGAGACTCGTCATCACTGTCAGCCGAGGGCGTCACGTGGGGGACGATGGCTGACACCGTATCAGACGCGCTCTCCTTATTCTTGCCCTTGATCTTGTCCTTCAGTTTCCCAAACGGGTTCCGAGACTTGTCTTTCATGGAAAGGTCAAACATGCTCGCAGTCATGTTGTTTCTCATAAACTGGATGTCAACCTCAATTTCTCCTCGCTCTTTATCCTTCTTTCCCGGTTTGGATTTCAAGGTGTACCACCTAGGAGGAGAAAGGCTGAGAGGTTACCTTTGAATTCAAGAGCCTAAAACAACGCTCACAGTCCTTTATGTGGTGTCTCCTCTCTGCTACTGCCAGCCTCATATAGAAACACATGCTATGCTCCCTTCTTTGGGGAATGGGGGTAGAGGGGAGGGGAGGGGAGGGGAGGGCAGAACTTGTAGTTTTATTTCCAGGAAGACATCCACTAGGCAGTACAGGATCTGATTCTGTATTTAGTGTATGAGTGACAGTCACTCAGTCATGTCCGACTCTTTGCAACCCCACAGACTGTAGCCCGCCAGGCTCCTTTGTCCATGGAATTCTCCAGGCAAGAATACTGAAAAGGATTGCCATTTCCTTCTCCAGCGGTACTTAGTGTATAGTCACCTAAACTCCTGATTGAGTAGAGAGTTATTGTCAAGAATAATATACACATTCCAACAAATCATTTCCTATGACTGGCTCTGACTGGTTTCTTCCTTCAAAGGGGTAAAACAGTTACAAAGATAAAGTGCAAATTTACAAGAGTATCTCAGAGAAAAGCAAGAGTTTGTAGAACAGTCCCTGCCAGGGAGTAATGGAAACTGCAAAACAGAGTGAAAAATAACTATTTTTTTAAAAGAGGATGAAATAAGCCAGAAACAAAGTGACAAATACTGCATGATTCCAGGGATGTGAGGCTTTCCCTGGGTGAAAGTGTTCCTCGCTCAGTTGTGCCCGACTCTTTGCGATCCCATGGACTACATCCTGTCAGGCTCCTGTGTCCATGGGATTCTCCAGGCAAGAATACTGGAGTGGGTGGCCATTCCCTTCTCCAGGGGATCTTCCCAACCCAGGGATAGAAGCCGGGTCTGCTGCACTGCAGGCAGATTCTTTGCCGTCTGAGCCACAAGGGTAGCTTAAGGCCCCTCGACGAGTCAAAATCAGAGACAGGAAAGAGAACGGTGGGTGCCAGGCGCTGGGGGTGGGGCTGAATGAGGAGTTAGTGTTTCACGGGTACAGAGTGTCAGCTGGGGGATAAAAAGTTTTGGACCTGGGTGGTGGGGAAAGTTGCACAACAATGTGAAAGTAAGTAATGCCACAGAGCACAAAACATGGTTAAAATGGTCACTTCTGTTACATGTATTAAAACAAGAACCTGAGAGGAGACTCTCATCTCCAGCTTAATGATCAGAAAAAGCAGTTTCAAGCATGATTCAAGCATTTCACTTGGTCCTTTGCAAGCAACCTCACAATACAGCAAATGATATTCTATCAGCCCATGAAAGACAAACTGCAGAGGAAGGAAACCTCTCCTTGGCGTGTTCCATCGGGTGAATTGCAAAAATATGAGCCCAGTAAACGGCATGATTTCCACTGAACAAACAACTCAAATACAGGGCCTCCCTACAGCCACCCCGGGGTCACGCTCACACGCTGAGAATCACACTCTGAGGCTCTTTTCGGTGACCTATTTAAGAGCTGAGGGCTATGGACTTTAAGGAAATGATGGTTTTGCCCAAATAAACACAATTTCCTCTTTCACCTTCAGCTTGTCTTACTCACCCCGGTGGATTGCTGCCCCCACTGTCTTAGCTCATTCTGCACTTAAAGGCACAGAGGGAAGCAGAAACACACTGAGAAATGTCCTCCTTTAAGTCTCATGAGAATGGCATGAAGTGGACAGTATACCCACTTTACAGATATACCCAGTTTACAGATGAGGAAAGTTGAGGCTCACAAGTTAGGTAACTTGTACAAGGTCTTGCAACTGTTAAAAGACACAGCCAGGACTTTGAACCAGCTCTGCAATCTCCCCAAAGCTCCTTTCTCTACACCAAGATTCCAACTTAGCACTCTCTCTGAACTCATCCTGGCTGGGCCATCTTTTACGATACACAGGGAAAAAAAGGGCTGGAATTAACATTCTTTTTGAGGGAGGCTTAAGCTTCCAATTTAAATGTTCTAAGTCAAAAGACAAGAAGGGGGAAAGCCCCTATCGCCGACCTCAGCCCTAAGTCACAAGGCTGTATCTAAAGGCCAGACTTATACTGGGTTGGCAAAATACAACCAAGACCTGAGAACATGGTGGGAGCTGCAGTTTTGGATCTTTAGAAGAAAGATTTAGGATTTTAGGATTTTCAAAACTACAGTTCACAGCTGGAGGGGAAGGGAGATGCACAGGCTTTACAGACAGCCTCACCCGCCAGCCTGGTGTCTTTCCATTACACCTCCAGGGCCTCTAGGAGAACAGTTTGCATATCTGTCATTTAGATGTTGAGAGGATTATTTGTATCTTTCTCTCCTGACAGTCATGTGCTGACATGGTAGCCTTGGTGATGAGGAGTGGCTAGCGTTAGTAAATACCAAGGGTAGGCACCTGAAAAGGGGAAGTTGCTGAGAGCTGAACTCGGAGGCTCAAATGACTACACAGGCTACAAGGGAAGACCTCACTTCTCCACCAGGGCCTCCTCCCAGCTCTTTCACACAGTCTCTCTGCTCACCCTCCCAGGGGATGCAGAGACTCCCGACCTTCAAAGAATACCACTTGCCCATTCCCCTGGATGGGGCTGCCTTCCCCAAAGTATCAACACCAAAGCCTATTTATTCTGAGTGAAACTGCAGCCAACCCCAGGATCCTCCCCGAGGGCCTATTACCACCTGATCCATGGGTTCAGTCCCTGGGCACAAGAATGGGATTTGTTTTGGAAATTTCCAACACCACCAGGAGGTGTGAACATGCACTTTTGACTGTTTCTGTCGCTTATTTTCACCAGCAAACCCCAAACCAAAAGCCAGATAGCTAAGAACAACCACTGGGCTATTTAAGGATGTGAAAGGCAGGCTGAATCACAGGCAAGGAGGCAGCCCCCTCTCAATCTGTGCTGGATTTATCAAAGCTAGAAAGGAAGACAGGAACCGTTTCAGCAACATTATCCTGACCATTAAATCCACACAGCTGAAGCAAGGGAGTTTTGAAACAAGCATAACTTGATAGTTCATGAAAACCATGATCCAGAAATGTCTCACCCTAAAAAATTTCAAACCAGGACATATTTGTGGGTTTCAACACTGAAGCATCGGTTCAGTTTTTCAGTGTTTCTGTGAGTTTGATTTTCAGTGCACTTAATTCCAGCATGTCAGGGAAGTAATTCATAAATAATCAGGTCCCAGCGTGGCCACATAGCATGTGATGTCAGCCTGGGTAGGACCCAGCACCACCCTTCACGTCAGCCCAGAAAGTTTGAGTTATCTCAGAAATTAGGGCTGGGTTTTCCCAGTACAAAGGGCAGAGTACAGACAGAAAGCCATAATTCTAATGCAGAAGGTTTATTTTTAAGCCTCTATTCTTAAAAAAATCCTGCAAAAAAGTGAAAAGTAAAAGGATCCCCCCTATAAGCAGTCATCTTTACTTATAATTAAAATTTAGTTCTTCCAAAGTTAAGAGGATCTTTGAATATACAGCAAGTGATAGGACACACATATAAACTATATTTTAAAGTAATAACAGCAACTGTGATTTTACAATGATGCTTTTACAGAATGAAGATTTTCAAGAAGACTCGTAAAAAGAACTTTTCTTAACAAATGTAAGTTTCTGATAGCCTTTAGATAAGACCACTACACCAAGTAACAAATGACAAAAATTTTGCTGTGCTGTGCTCAATCATGTCTGACTTTTTGCGACACCATGGACTGTAGCCCTCCAGGCTCCTCTGTCCTGGAATTTTCCAGGCAAGAATACTGGAATGGGTTGCCATTTCCTACTCCAGGGGATCTTCCTGACCCAGGGATCAAACTCTCGTCTCCTGCATTGGCAGGCTGATTCTTTATCACTGCACCACCTAGAAAGCCCAATAAATGACAAAACTCGACTAAAAAACCTGTTTACTTCATCCAGATCAACAGGAATCAATTACATGGAACTGAATGAACTGACGAGTATGGTTTACAACTTTATGACTTTGTGGAAACTATAACTTTAATCTTTGTTTCACAGAAAAACCTTTTCTCCTATGCTATGACCTACAACAAATTGATAAAGTATACCTCTGTAAACAAACACATGAAAAAGTAATAACAGGCATAGGGTAAAAATCCAATCATACAAAATGGTCCAAAATGAAACTTTAATCTCCATGTCCCTCAGTCAGGCGAGGTGTCAGTAATGCCTAACGCAGGAGCCGCGTTAGGCATTACTGACAGCGAGGTCTTGGGAATAAACATTCAAGCAAAAAATGCCTGTTATCCAAACAGGCTGCCCAACTGTTTGGGGGTTTTTTGGTTTGGGGTCTTCTTGGCCAAACATAAGACAAGGCTAAACAGCTAAAAATACAGAAAAGTTCATTTCAGGCTTTTACCCTTTCAAAAAGATGTCTTATGAAGAAAGCAGCAAGGTAATGTAAAAAAAGAAAATGAACAGGGTACAGGAAGGAAAGCATACAGAATGCAGGACACAGGGCCTGCCTCCCAAGGGGCCTGGCTGGGGGACTGGAGTCCAGATACGCATTGTCAAATCTGCTGGGTTTTTAAACACTCAAGTTTTGAAACGGCTAAAACAACCCAACCATAAGCAATTCTCAGGGCTGGTTTGCCTCAGCATGTAGGTTTCTCAGGACAAGGAAAGCTGATCCCAGGGGCCCTCCATCGGAATGTGGGCAGTGTGGTTTCTGCTCTGGGGAAATGAAAGGTCTCGCAGTGCATCCCAGCAGACGTGCGGGCTTACGGTTGTGTAAAGGACGGGCCGGTACGCCTCCAAAATAATCTGTCTGCAGCTGAAGCAGACGTGTTTTTTCCTTTAAAACATTCCACAGGGTAGACAAAGAAAAAAAAAAATGACAGCTTCAGAGATCCAAGGCGGAGACAGGGAAATAATGGCTACAAAGACATGGTCCATGTGCTCTGGCACATCGGCCACTGGAAACACAGAGCCAAGAGGCCAGACAGTGGGAGAGGGGACCGGCTCACCTGACGGTCACGAAGTGTCTGTTACACTGAATCAAAGGCTGTTTTTTCTTTCTGATTATGAAGCGTGAGAAAATAATTTAACATGAAAAGAAATTCCTGCGAGCGTATACAATTTCATCACAGATAGGGACATGTGTGAAGTCACTCAGTTGTGTCCGACTCTTTGTGACCCCATGGATTGTATGTAGCCTGCCAGACTTCTCCATCCATGGGATTTTCCAGGCAAGAATACTGGAGTGGGTTGCCATTTCCTTCTCCAGGGAATCTTCCCGACCCAGGGTTCGAACCCGGGTCTCCCGCATCGCCGGCAGACTCTTGACCCTTTGAACTACCAGGGAATCCCACAAATAAGGACTGTCATACACAAAGAGAAGGAAATGGCAACCCACTCCAGTATCCTTGCCTGGAAAATCTCATGGACAGAAGAGCCTGGTGGGCTGCAGTCCATGGGGTCGCAAAGAGTTGGGCATGACTGGGCGACTAAAACTTACACTTATACACAAAGAAGTTTCGCAGCTAAGTGAAATCCCAAGGGGCTATAAGAACCACCTACTTGGGGACCCGGCAAAATGAATTAAGGCTCTACCCTGCCATCAGACATAGGAAGCTCCAGGAAATACAAAGGCAAAGACGACCACCAGCTCCTTGTTTTAATGTGTTAGTGTTCGTTTCAAGGGATCCTGTCTATATGGGCTCCAGGGTCAAGGGTGGACCGCCTAGTTCCCTTCCGGTGCAATATCTCCACCCTGACTTGTAGCATGAGTCATCCCCATGGTAACTGAACTTCAAGACACAGGGGATTACGGCCTCGGGTGAGGGGAGAAGCAGGAAGAACAGAACAGCACCTGAGTTTCATGTGTTTGAGATGGAGGATGCACTTGATGGAAAAATTTTAAAAATCAGTTCCTTCACTGTCTTCCCTGAGGAAGAAAAATAAGGCTGAGAATCTCGCAGGGTCAGCAGAGGAGGATATCTACAAGGGGTTGTAAGAAGGAGTGACTCCACGTGGGTGAAGTGTCCAGACTCTTCTCTTGGTAGTACAGAAGCAATGCATAGCAAACAGGGACAAAGACGTTTAAGACCTATAGAACGCTTGTGGGCTGTACCCGGCAGAAGCTAAGCAGTTTAACAGGTTTTGTTACTAACCAAGATAGCTGGTCCTCATTACCTAACTCTGAATACAGAATCACTGATCAGCCATTCTTGCCACCCCACTCCCCTCCTCAGGTGGATTTTCCCATCTGCCCATCACCAGCTACTTCGTGGTAAATTATGAAGATTGCAAATGGTTCGTTTTTGACCCTAATCCCTGAAACAGCCATTCTGCAGCACTGAAAGGCTATCTGTAGCCACCAAATTCAATCCTAAAAAGTTAGAAAATGATACGGGAAAGGAGAGATCATATAAAAAGCAGGTTGAAAATGCTTTTGATCTTCCCATACTATTTGCTCTACAGAAAGTCCCTTAGAAAGTAATTAAAGCAGGTTATAGGGAAAAAAATTTAACTGACTCTCTCTAATGCTAATTCAACCATTCCCTTTTGATGTATTTTCTTGAAGTCTTTTTCCTGCATGTTTTAACTGAGAGACGTCAGACAAGTTGCTTGACTTCTCTGGCTCCTCTGAAACAAAGTTAAAAGCACCTACGATAAGGTGCTTACAAAGGATGTTACAAAGATCGTGTGTGCTTAGTCCCTCAGTCCTGCCCGACTCTTTGCAACCCCATGGAGTGTAGCCCACCAGGCTCCTCTGGCCATGGGGATTCTCCAGGGAATAATACTGGAGTGGGTTGCCATGCCCTCCTCCAGGGGATCTTCCCAACCTCGGGATCGAACTCAGGTCTCCCACATTGCAAGGGGATTCTTTACCACCTGAGTTTAAATGGCTTAATATATGTAAAGAGCTTAGCACAGTGCCTGGCACTTAATAAACACGTGGTGTTAGCTATGATCATGACTTGGTAATAACCAGAGAACACATGCAATTCTATTTGTAGTGTGTTAAATATAGCTCTCATACAGTCCCCACATCCACCATTTTTAATGGCTGCATGATATTCGGGGGAGTGCATGTATACCATTGTTCAGCCATGCACGTGGTTCTCAGAAGGGAATTTAAGATACCAACAGTTCAGACTGACGGTAGTCCTAGGGATCCAAACTGACACCATCAAACACAAATAGCAATGATTTGCATTTGAAGGGAGTGGAGAAAAAACTCAATTATAAAATTAGTTTGTACGATACAATTTCCAAAATTAAAAAGCAGATATGATATTTCAAAATATCATGTTGTTGTTCAGTCGATCAGTCGGGTCCGACTCTTTGCAACCCCATGGACTGCAGCATGCCAGGCTTCCCTGTCCTTCATGAAGTGAAGTGAAGTGAAGTGATCAGTATGTAATCCTGTAATTTATCATGAGATTTAATGACCCTCAGAACTCTTCAGAACTTCTACGGAGGTGAGAGAGAGAAGAAACAGAGGGTCCCCAAATGATTTCAGGCACATGCCAAGATGACCTAACTGGCTGAAGTGTAAGGATCAAGGCATATTTTCTAAGTTGAAAGCAATACTCCACTCCTTGTAAGTAAAGACTACAGGAAATAACCAAACGTCAGTATTTTAAGATTCGCTAAGAATTAGAAAAATTGACACATTTATAAACAGGGCAGTCTGCCACTCCTCCTATCATCTAGTTACCAATGTTCTACTTGACCATATCGTAAAAAGCCACAAATGTTAATATTCTAACACCAGATCCGGGTATCTCGCCTTTTGCCTCAAGGATTTCTTTGGAAGGAATGATGCTAAAGCTGAAACTCCAGTACTTTGGCCACCTCGTGCGAAGAGCTGACTCATTGGAAAAGACTCTGATGCTGGGAGGGATTAGGGGCAGGAGGAGAAGGGGACGACAGAGGATGAGATGGCTGGATGGCATCACTGACTCGATGGACGTGAGTCTGAGTGAACTCCGGGAGTTGATGATGGACAGGGAGGCCTGGTGTGCTATGATTCATGGGGTCGCAAAGAGTCGGGCACAACTGAGCGACTGAACTGAACTGAACTGAATGTATTTTATGTGATCTGCCAAAGAAGGGTCTCCGTGGGGTCCTTTGTCACTCAGGCACAGAGACCCTTAAGGATGGAAAAAGGAAATGAGATGGTCTGGTTCACCACCCCCTGGCCAGGACAAAAGAAACAAACTTCAGCACAGTAGACATCAAAGAGCTTTCGGTCCTCTCTCAGCCCCCCAGACAGACTCACCCTTTCCTTGGGAACCCCTGGTGGGGAGGGTGTGTGTTAGTCACTCAGTTGTGTCCAGCGACTCTTTGTGACCCCACGGACTGGGGCCCCGCCAGGCTCCTCCATCCATGGGATTCTCCAGGCAAGAATACCGGAATGGGTTGCCATCCCCTTCCCCAGGGGATCTTCCCGACCCAGGGATGGAACCTGGGTCTCCCTCATTGCAGGCAGAATCTTTACCATCTGAGCCACCAGGGGAGACGCTGCTTCCTGGTGGGGAAGCAGAGCATCTGACTCATCTGGTTATCAAGGTGAGTCCCAAGGAAGAGGGGAAAAGAAAACACATACGGAGAGCATTTCAAAATCCAGTTCTAACAACAAACTTCAGTAAGAATGCCCAGTGCTGTGGGAGGCGGCACCCTTGAAGAAACAGCCCTGGGGCCCACCTGTCCCTCACACAGGACACGGTACTCCAGATTACAAGAGGCCTTTTCAGACCAGGCCTTCTGGAGGCCGTGGTGGCTCTTCCTGGGCTAGCCACATCTCTTTTAATAAACAAGAAGTTTAAAAATGAAGCGTGCAGCCGTCACACCTCTAGAAAGTTTTTCTGGCATTTCTTATAAAACCTGTTCCCTCAGCTCCAATAGGGAGGGCAGCGTTCAGGAAAAGACACTTAATTCCAGCTGCCTTTTTTCTCCCCATGGGCACATTCCTAAATGTGTCCCTCAGGGACACCCTGGAGAAAGCCCTTGATTTCTCTCTAACAGATTATCTACACGCCTCTCTCTGCAGGAAAGGAATTTCTCATCTCATTAGTGCCTAAAAGCGGCTCCTTTGCCAAAGGCACCAGCAAGCCCCCGAGCTGCAGGTGACCTGCTTCTCCCAGGTGACCTGCTTCTCTAGTGCTGAGCAAGCCAGACCCCAAGTTCACATCGAGGCCACCCTTCATCTCTAATCCACTTGGCTAAATGTAAGATGGCTTAAAACTCAACTTTCGAAAACCTAAGATCATGGCATCTGGTTCCATCACTTCATGGCAAACAGAAGGGGAAAAAGTGGAAACAGTGACAGATTTTATTTTCTTGGGCTCCAGAATCACTGCAGATGGTGACTGCAGCCATGAAATTAAAAGACGCTTGCTCCTTGGAAGAAAAGTTATGAAAAACCCAGACAGCATATTACAAAGCATAGATATCACTTTGCTGACAAAGGTCCAAATAGCTAAAGCTATGGATTTTCCAGTAGTTATGCATGGATGGATGTGAGAGTTGGACCATAAAGAAGGACAAGGGCCGAAGAATTGATGCTTTCAAACTGTGGTGTTGGAGAAGCCTCTTGAGAGTCCCTTTGGACTGCAAGGAGATCAAACCTGTCAATCCTAAAGGAAATCTACCCTGAATATTCATTGAAAGGATTGATGCTGAAGGTGAAGCTCCAATAGTTTGGCCACATGATGTAAAGAGCTGACTCACTGGAAAAGACCCTGATGCTGGGAAAGATTGAAGGTGGGAGGAGAAGGGGGAGACAGGATGAGATGGTTGGATGGCATCACCGACTCAATGGACATGCAACTGAGCAAACTCCAAGAGTTGATGGTGGACGGGGAGGCCTGGGGTGCTGCAGTCCATGGGGTTGCAAAGAGTTGGGCACGACTGAGCAACTGAACGACAACAACAAATTTTTGAAATTAGAACACTAATATTAAACTTCTTGTTTTTTACAAGAGACGTGGCTACCCTGGGGAGAACCACCACGGCCAACAGAAGGCCTGGTCTGAAAAGGCCTCTTGTGATCCTCTTGTGATCCTCTTGTGAGTACCGTGTCCTGTGTGAGGGACAGGCCGTTTCTTCAAGGGTGCCGCCTCCCACAGCACCAGGCTGTGGGGTTTCCTCTTACATGAAAGGAACTCTTCATTCTTACTGAAGTTTGTTGTTAGAATAGCATTTTGAAATGCTCTCGGTATATGCGTTTTCTTTTTTCCTCCTTGGGACTCACCTTAACCAGAAGAGTCAGATGCTCTGCTTCCCCACCAAGAAGCAGAGTCTTCCCTGGTGGCTCAGACGGTAAAGATTCTGCCTGCAATGCAGGAGACCCAGGTTCGACCCCTGGGTCGGGAAGATCCCTTGGAGAAGGGAATGGCAACCTACTCCAGTATTCTCGCCTGGAGAATCCCATGGACAGAGGAGCCCGGTGGGGCCCCAGTCTGTGGGGTAGAATCTCCACATCCCACTGCCCTATGTCTCCAAGGACTGTAACCACTTACTTGCCCATTCAGAGATGTCAGAACACCTGGGCTGAGTCACACAGCAAATGAAGAGATGGAAGTGGGCCCTGGACAAGGGGAAAGAGGGCCAGCTGGCCTGGTCTCCTGCTGGGCCAGCGGCGGCACGAGGTCCGACCTAGGACACCTTCAGGGAAGCACAACCCACTCACCAAGTCTTTCCACACAGATGCTGGTTTTCTTCAAAGGCTGATCAAGGTTCTGGTTGTTAACCCTGTTGGAATTCAAAGGCCCTGAGGCTTAGAGATCCAAGTAGGCTCTGAACCAAAGGCCACCCAGGGCCTGGTTGTGAGATGAAATAAGGCCTTAAATGCCTCATCTGAACCCTCTAGAGCTAAACCACGGCCAGCATCCTTCCCAATGTACAGGGTGAGAAGCAGCTTTCTCAGACATAGAGCAATTAAAAACCAGAGCAGCGAAATGGAGACCAAAGATTATTGTCCAGAGGGACGGAAGGATGATGTCAGCAAATACAGGTTGGAGCTGATGACAGTTTAATAAGCATGTGTATTGTTTTTAATGTCATCATAACATTTTTAAGTTAATAACTACAATTAAAATGACAGAGATACTATTTACAAAAAACCTTCCTCTGATGGTGGTTGTAGATATACAACAGAGGTCTTTGTAACCAAAGGGAAGTTAAGCCAAACAAGGCTCTTTTGTACATTCACCTTCCCCTGATGCCTCCAAAGCTGTGTTTTTCATTGACGGGTTTACTTCCCCTCGTGTTGTGTATCATTTATTTTTTCTTTTCCTGGTCCTCTGTTCCTTGTGGCAGTGACTCCACCGGCCATGTTGGCGCAGCCGGTGAGGTCACATCAGTTACGCTATTACAGAACAAAGACTTGGCCTGTGCTAAAACTGCAAACACTTCAGGACACACGTGTACACGCCCTGGTTTCGATGGGGTTTCCTACTCATTTGCTCCAACGGAAGACTCGACACACAGGCATCATGGCCTATGTTGTCTTTGCCAAGACATGTTGACCTCACTCTTGTATCACAGTGACTGCTGGGGAAAGCAAGCCGTCACCGTTTCCTGGTTCACGTTCAACAGCAAGTTCTCCTTATTTTATTTGTTCGTTCTTATCACTTCCTCTCACTCTCCCCCACCCACATCCAATCCACCACCAGTAAGGCCAACTGAACCTCAGAAATATTTCTGAAAGCCACCCACCTCTGTCCATGCCCACGCCTGTCAGGTTCCAGGCTAAACCTGCTCCAAATCTGCTCTACATCAGACAGCCAGACTTTCATAAACTGGATCACGTCACCCCTCCGCTTTCAACGCTCAACGGTTTCCATTGCTCTTAAAGGAGGCCCGGCCTTCCTCTTCAGCCTCAACCTAGGCAACCTCTCCAGCTTCCCAGGTCCTCCTGCCTCAGGGCCTTGCACAGGCTGCTCCCCTTCCTCTACTTTTCACTGGAAAAATTCCTCCAGGTCTCTGCCTCAGAGAGGCCACCTGCAATCTTTGCTCTTTTCTCTTACGATACCCTGTTCTCTTCCTCTACCACACCCATCGCAGCACAAGATTACTCATCTTTGTGTTCATCTGTGTTCAGTCGCTAAGTTGTGTCTGACTCTTTGAGACCCTGTGGACTGCAGCACACTGGACTTCTCTGTCGTTCACTATCTCCCAGAGTTTGCTCCAATTCATGTCCATTGAGTCGGTGATGCCATCCAACTATCTCATCCTCTGTCACTCCCTTATATTCTTGCCCTCAATCTTTCCCAGCATCAGGGTCTTTTCCACTGAGTCAGCTTGTCGCATCAGGTGGCCAAAGTATTAAAGCTTCAGCTTCAGCATCAGTCCTTCCAATGAATATTCATGGTGTGTTTACTGTCTATCTCCCCAGAAGGCTCTGGGCTTCCTGAAAGCAGGGATCGCTGTTTATGCTATCTACCCAGTGCCTCAAAAATAGTAGGTATTAAAAAATAATTACTAAAAGTATGGATGAACTTTAAAAACAAGGGGGAGAAAGGCAGTGAGAACTTTCCGCATTGCTAACTGAATGCCTTGTAAATGAAATCACCATCAAATCATATCACAAAAAGCACACCTTTCACATCACAGGAACCGTGACTTTGATGCACCCTCCCCTTTTGAGTCACTCCATTCCCCCGCTGTGAACAGGCTGGAGTTACTTCTTCCAGAGCCCATAGATCACCTGTCCTGGACACTGAGCTATCAGTTTCCTATACTGGGTGGGAGGGGCCTCTGCCAGTTTGGAGGTGGGAGGGTTTCCAGTAAAGACCCAATGTCATCTTTAAGACGAATCTCAAAAAAACAGAAATACTTAACCAGTAACAGCATTGCTCAAATTTTCCAGTCCGTTACAAAAAGCCGAAAAGTGCTTAGGAAACCCAGAGGTATTCTATAAGTGCAAACACTGACGGCTCAGAGTTGTGAAGCTGAGATCTCTGTGCTCATCTGCGACTTCTCTGCCTCCCACTCTCCCAGAAAAACAATGGTCTCACCCTTCTTCTTAATCACCTGAATTTCCTTTGGAAACATATTACACCATCTTACTACACTTACAGTTCTTCAAAATGTCTAATCTTTACAGTATCCAAATCTGTTCATATGCAACCAAATTCTCTTTTGAATCTTTGAGAAAGATGAGAAAATGACCCTCCATCTTTCACTCTCTCTCCATATCTGAAAGGCTATTGTGGTATCAAATTTCATCCTATCTGGTTACACAATGGCCTTCCAGTCATCAGCCTCAATATTTATTTTAATCTGTCTTTAAGCGATTACTGCCCCCATTTTTATTGCTGTTGGTATTCTTAAAAGATGCTTGGTTTTGAGTTTGGTGTTTTTGGTCCAATCTAGGACCCTTAGCTACTCAAGACCAGACAGCAGAGGAGACCACATGTTGATCCCCTTACTCTGCCTCTCAGAGTCATGTCTGTTTCATGATCACAGGACTTAACTGACTTCCATTTAACCAAAGCTCAGCTGAGACCACACAGAAGTATCGATGAGTCTGCCCTCTGTATCCACAGGTCCTCAGATTCAACCAAAATATAAATATCTCAAAAATATTCAAGAAAAAAAAAAAACTCCAGAAAACTCTAAAAAGCAAAACTTGGATTCATGCACTGGCAACTATTTATATAGCATTTCCATGGTATTTACAACTACTTACAAGAAGCCTGGCATGCTGCAGTCCATGGGTTTGTAAAGAGTTAGACACAACTGAGCCACTGAACAACATGGCATATATATCATACTAGGTATTATAAGTAATCTAGAGATGATTTAAAGTATACAGGAGGATGTATGAAGGTTATACACAAATATGAAGCCATTTTATATAAGGGGCTTCAGCATCCACAGATTGTGGCATTGGTGGGGGAGCTGGAACCAATCACCCTTGGATATGAGGGACAATGCATTAATAGCAGTGCAAAATCAGTTTATTTTGATTTCTTCTTACCTAAAGGGGCCATGCACTCTTCCCTATTAAGTGGATCGTATCTATATGTCCATCTCTGTCTAGTGTTTTAAAGATATGTATTATCACACTGCAGCCATGAAATTAAAAAACACTTACTCCTTGGAAGAAAAGCTATAACCAACCTAGACAGCATATTAAAAAGCAGAGACATTACTTTGCCAACAAGGATCCATCTAGTCAAAACTATGGTTTTTCCAGTAGTCATGTATGGATGTGAAAGTTGGACCATAAAGAAAGCTGAGCGCCAAAGAATTGATGTTTTTAAACTTTGGTGTTGGAGAAGACTCTTGAGAGTCTCTTGGAAGGCAAGGAGATCCAACCAGTCCATCCTAAAGGAAATCAGTCCTGAATATACATTGGAAGGACTGATGCTGAAGCTGAAACTCCAATACTTTGGCCATCTGATGCAAAAAAATGACTCAGTGGAAAAGACCCCGAGGCTGGGAAAGATTGAAGGCGGTAGGAGAAGGGGATGACAGAGGATGAGATGGTTGGATGGCATCACCAACTCTGTGGACAAGAGTTTGAGTAAGCTCTGGGAGTTGGTGACAGTCAGGGAAGCCTGATGTGCTGCAGTCCATGGGGTCGCAAAGAGTCAGACAAAGCTGAGTGACTGAACTGAACTGAACTGATCATCACCTTAATCTGAGGTTGGCAAAACCTGAGTCATTACAAAAGCATATTCTCTTGATTCCAAATATGTGATATGTGGGGTCTTAATAAGAGAACAAATGAAAATATCAGCACAGTTAGCTCTTAACACCTTGAGTTTTAACTTCTGAATGGCAACTGTTTTCTGTAAAGATTAACATACATGCAGACACGCGCACACACACACACATAAAACTACAGGCCAAGATGTGAGCTTTTCTTTTGATTTTGATTTTAATCTCTAAGGTAAAGTCAAGCCATTAATAACCATTCAAATGATCCTCCTAGCCCAACCAGTTTCTTTCTGTTAAACTTCCACCTAACAGTGTATATCTCATGCTGCAAATCGCAGCTATCTTGAGCACCCGAGTGACGTAGCAGGATATCAGACAGGCCTGGTTCAACTGAGTTCCCCCAGCATTTTGGAAAGTCCCAGGAAGTGACAGATGGAAAGCTTGCGATTTTGCCTACTGCTGGAGGAGAGAAGAAGGCTTCCTTTGTAGTTATTAAAAAATCAGCTAAGCACGGTTTTCCTACAAGCTGATATTGTGACTAAGTGGTCACAAGCTCATATAATAGGGACAGGAGTAATCACCAAGGTTTAGAATTACATCAGAGAGGATGAGAAAAATGAAGGCGCAGAGACTGAACCTTTCCTGAAATAGGGAACTTGAGGAGGTTTTCGTTCCTCCCAAAGCAGTAACAGGACCTTTTGAATCTACACATGGGGTTCCATTAATCCAGGAATCCAGAAACATCTTATAAATATCAGCTAAGTCTGGCCACAAGCTCCATCTGTACATGGGGAAACTTGGGTATTTAGAGACGGAGCATCCTGAAGCTCAACAATGAGTCAGGGCCAGAGTGGGCACCAGACCCAGAGATCTGGAATCCCTATCTCTAGCAGGGAGATCCAATCTACTTTTCAAGGGAATAAGAAGAAACAGATGGTAGAGACAGACATGATATCTACACATTTGGGATGGGACAAGGCAAAGGACAGTAAATCCAAGGCCCCAAATGTCATTTAATCAAGCAGAAAGTTAGGACTGCTTCGGCCCCTGGTCAGCAAAGATGCTGCTGCTCACCTTACAGCTTGTAAGCTGATGCCACAAAGATACCCCATCCATCCTCACCTCTAGGCTCTCCCTTTTTATCTGATTCGAGCTCAGAAATGCCTATTGATCTTTGGCTGGATAAAGGAAGCAGTGATAACATTTGCAAGAACCTGCAGAAAAGAGAGTCTGGTAACATCAAATCTTCTGGCTCTTCCTGCTTCCTCCTCAAGGGAAAGTTAAAATACCATGTATATCTAAAACATACAGGGTGAATCAGAGTGCTTCATAAACCACAGAAGTTAGGTGATAACATGACTAGCATATTTAAGGTCCAGCAAAGCAACCAATTAAGCTAAGCGAGGCTGTGTGTGTGTGTGTGCTCAGTCATGTCCAACTTTTGTGGGACCCCACAGACTGTAGTCCACCAGGCTCCTTTGTCCATGGGATTTCTGGGCAAAAATACTGGAGTGGGTTACCATTTCCTTCTCTAGGGGATCTTCCCCACCCAGGGATAGAACCTGCATCTCCTGCCTTGGCAGGTGAATTCTTTACTGCTGAACCAGAGAGGAAGCTCTAAGGGAGGCTAGCTCTGGGTATACCAGATGAGCAAAATCAAATGTTCCATTCCAAACACTGAGAGAACACAAACCGGTAACAGTTCAGAATGCACAGGGGTTTGCTTTGCTTTCCCTGAAGGAGTGTGATACCCTAACACAAACATCGTAAGGAGGGAGGGGAGCTACAGGTGGGCAGCCATCCTGCCCCCCTAACTCCCTCCCCCCCCACTCAGTAGGACCAGAGAGAACTTTGCAAACTCCAGAGCGAAATAAGGCCTACTTTTCAGTTCAACCTGGCCAACCGCAGGCCCTGGTTCCAGCCATCACTGGGAAATCCTTACTAATTTGGGGCCGAAGGCAAACATGGTTAGTGTATTTCAGTCTGGAAGTTAAGACCAAACTGTTCTAGCATTCCTAGAGGAGGAGAGGAAGGAGGGAGGGGCAAATTCTCCCGGATCGACCCTTAAGGCGTTGGTGAGATGGGGGTAGGGGATAGCCCTCGCTGGGCAGCCCCCGGTTCCCCTTTCCCCACCCCTCACCCACACCCACCCAGCACAGTAACGCCCCCAGCTCGGCCCCTGAGCGAGGCTCTAGGGCTTCGGTGTCAGTGGATCTAACTGCTCCAGTTGGTTTTCCCAGCGCCCCGGCCCAGCCATTCACAGCTCGATGTCCAGTACAATGAAATACCCAGGAGGCTTTACACGTAAGCTGATGCCTACATCAAATATACACAGCTACTCAGCTAATAAGAGGAATTCGTCAGCCCACACATAGTTTCAATTCATCAAAAATTCATGAAGTGATTACTAAATGCCAGACGCTGAGCTCCGTCCAGCAGATTCAAAAAAAAAAAAAAAAAAAAATCCCCAAGTACCGGAACCCACCTACTGGGAGAGCCGGGGCAGGACAGCCCAAGAAGGAGAAGCTAGGCGAGAAACCTAGAACCGGCCGAGCGGGTGGGAGGATTCGGGGGAGGGATTCGGGGTGGGGGGCGGCTGGGGGGTCCCCCTCTGCAAAGGCGTGGCCCCGGCTGTCCCCTTGGGGAGACACATTCTGCAAGGGTCTCGGCGCTCCGGCCAGGCTTCGTGCTCGCTCCGCCCGTCTCCCCGCGCTCGCCACCCGCCCGCACACTCACTGGGTCCTCCGGCGGCCCTGGTCCTGGTGCAGCCCCCGCAGGTCCACCTCGGCGCGGCCCAGGAACTTGTCGAGGCCGAGCAGCGCGCGGTGCAGCACGGTGAGCTGCAGGGTGGCGGCGGCGGCGGCGGGCGCGGCCTCAGCCGACAGCAGCGGCGGCAGCTCGAAGGTGGCCTCTTCGCGCCACACGGGCGCGCCCAGGCTGCGCTCCGACACCGAGGTGGCGTACTTCTCCTTGCCCACCTGGATCACCGCGTACGCGTCGCTCGTGCCCCCGGCACCCTTGGCCCTCAACCCCCGCGCCTGCAGTACCGTCACCTGCACGTGCGTCGGGGACCACACGGCCCCGGGGCCCCGGCCCGCCGAGGCTGCCAGGGACATGGTGACGGTTCTGCGACCCAACCGAAAAGTAAGGAGGTGATCGCCGCGACTGGCGGCCTCTACCGCCCGCCCCAGTCGCCGCGGCCTCTTTAAGGCTTCCGGTCACGCCCCCTCGGTGCCCCGCCTCAGCCAGGCCCCGCCCACCGCCCCACCTGCAGGACCTGGCGGACTCCGCCCCTTAGGGCCCGGGTTGGGCCGCGCGGGCGGGGGCGGGGCCTTGGAGACTTCTACCCTAAGGGGTGGTCGGTTGTGTTCAGTTCACTCTCAGTCGTGTCCGATTCTGCGACCCCATGGACTGCAGCAGCCCGGGCTTCCCTGTCCATCACCAATTCCCGGAGCTTGCTCAACTCATGTCCGTGAAGTCGGTGATGCCCAGAGTTGATGCTAAGAGGTGGAAAGGTGTCCCCAACGGCCAAAGGTCGCCCAGCCCAACCGGATCTGGCCGGAGCAGCGATTAGGCGAGGCAGACCTCATTTCCAGTCTGGTCTTGCCCTCTGGCAGGTGTTTGGCTTTGTACAGATTCCTTAGTTACCTTTGGGTCTCAGTTTCTTTATCTGTAAAATGAGAGAGCAACCACCTCAGAGATTGCTGTTAAAAAAAAAAAAAAGTCATGTTACCTGGCACAGGGCGAGTTCTCAATAAATGGTAGATATGAGGATGAGTGGTAAAGTATCCGCGTGCAGTGCAGGAGACGCAGGTTCGATCCCTGGGTGGGGAAGATCCCCTGGAGCAGGAAATGGCAACCCGCTCAGTATTCCTGCCTGGGAAATCCTATGGACAGAGGAGACTGGAGTCCAAGGGGTCGTAAAAGTGTCGGACACGACTTAGCGACTAAAGAACGAAAACAATGCGAGTGACTGCGAAGGCGATCCCAGATTCGTTGCTCTTCCTACTTTGGCCGCTGGGGCCATTACTCTGGGGGAAAGTCGGTCCGGGGAGGGTGCCAGGTGGGTGGCAATTGATGAGGATGTTCTGAAGGCCTGAAAAGGGGAAGCAGGGGGCACCTGTGGTGGCTTGGGAACGTTCTACTTTGCCCCACCCTCACCAAATAAGGTGAGGCCGAGAGGCTAAGTCAGGGAAGGGGACTAAAGGAGGAACTGGAAATGGGATTGCCACACGGACCTCCTCGGGAGCAGAGGCCCTCCCTCCACCCCCACCCGCGCAGTTCCCCATTTCTCCTCGCTGGACCCTCTGCAGTCTCTCCTCGCTCTTTAACCCTGGGCTCTCGATCAGGCACTTCCTGGTTCGCAGTTTCCTTTAGATTGGCGATTCCCTTCATTTCCAATATCCTGGGGACTCAAGTATCTATTGAGCATCAGATTGCAGAGGTCGCAGAAGGTTTTTAGATTTTAGAGTTAAGGAAAGGCCCAGAAGTGATTTGTTCAAGGCCCTACAGCAGAACCAGGACTAGAGCCTGGGGTGTCTGACTCCCATCCAGTGTGTCTGCTGTATCCCTTACTTCTCCCAGATCCTCAGAACCTGGATCTTGGACTGCTGTCTGTAGGCTCCTTTCCTCTTGAGCCACACTGCACATTGCCTGCTGGGAATTCTGCAACATTACCTCCCCATCAACTTCCTTAACCTCAGACTTAACAGATATTCAAGGCATTCCTATGTGGGCCCCACCCTGATTCCCTCTCCTCTATCTCCTGAATAAACTGTAGCCCAGATAAACTTCCCACTTCAGCCATTTACTCACTAAGCTGGCCCGCGGCTGCCCGGCACACCTCTCTCTCTGGCCAACCCACATCTTATCCACTGCAAAGCTTCACTCAGGTTTCTCCAAGCTTTTTCTTCCAACAGTCCTCTTCAGGGCAGAACAAGGTGGTGACTTGTCTCCTCCAGCAGAAACCTGGACACACAGTAGGTATTCAGGAAGTGCTACAAAATTGAAGAGTTGGCAAGTTATGCAGTCAACCATGTTGTGCTTGCTTTTTACCATGTAAGAAATTAAAAGATAGGGACTTCCCTGGTGGTCCAGAGGCTAAGGCTCTTGCTGCAAATGCTGGTGGCCTGGGTTTGATCCCTGGTCAGGGAACTAAATCCTGCATGCCACAACTAAAGATCAAAGATCCTGCTTGCTGCAACTAAGACCTGGTGCAGCCAAATAAATAAAAATTGTTTAAAAAGAAAGAGAAATTAGAAGACAGACATTTTGCCTCAGGTTTCCTCCTGAGAGGTGCTACAGTGTGGGAAAGGACTATTTAGTACACTGTAAATGTTTAATGGTGACCGGAAGGGGAAAGGAAAGGAGGTACCAGCCGTCTAAGAGGCAGGAAAACCTAGTAGAACTCTGTCGTTTTAGTGCCATTTCCCCTGTGTGACGATCTGTTAACCCCATTCAACCTCGTGGCTCCATTCATTACTTTAAAGATTTATTGAGAACTCACTTGGCACCCAGCATGTGCTGGGTGCTACTGACTGAGAGCACACAGTCCTTTCAATGAGTCCTGGTCCCTCAGCTGCTGCTGCTGCTAAGTCGCTTCAGTCGTGTCTGACTCTGTGTGACCCCATAGACAGCAGCCCACCAGGCTCCCTCGTCCCTGGGATTCTCCAGGCAAGAACACTGGAGTGGGTTGCCATTTCCTTCTGCAATGCATGAAAGTGAAAAGGGAAAGTGAAGTCACTCAGTTGTGTCTGACCCTCAGCGACCCTGTGGACTGCAGCCTTCCAGGCTCCTCCACCCATGGGATTTTCCAGGCAAGAGTACTGGAGTAGGGTGCCATTGGTCCCTCGGCACACCCTGATAAATGCTGTAAAGGGAGTCCTGTATCCATCAAATGCTTAGGGTATTTTTAGAAGATCGTGATTTCTCTAAGCTAGTGCATTTTTTTTAAATCGTAGTTTCTTACAATGTTGTGTTAATTTCTATTGTACTGGGAAGTAATTCAGTTATACACACATTCTTTCAAAAATATTCTTTGTTATGGTTTATCGTAGAGTATTGAACATAGTTCCTCATGCTACCCAGCAGGACCTTGTTTATCCATTCTAGATATAATAGCTAACATGTATATAGTCAATTGATTTTTATGAAGGAAGTGACATTGAGCTGGGCCCTAAAGGAGATGGCAGATTTGACAGGCAGAGAAGGGAGCATGGAGGAAGGGCTTTTCAGGAGAGAACAAATAGTCAAAGCAAAAGTGTGGGGGCCAGGGTACCCCGCTGGGGCTGGACTGTGGGATACTTTAGGAGCACCCTGTGGGTGGGTGAGGGAGATAAGACAGCCCTGATAGATCAGCCCAGATTGTGCAGACTGTGGACACCAGGCTAAGGAGTGTGCACAGAGTGCTGAACCAGGTGAGCAGGCCTCCAGGGGACTTTGAGCAGTGGCGTGATCAGCCCGTAAGGCAGTTATGAGCAGAAGCAGCCCAGCAGCCAATAGCAAAGCAAGTCACAGCCAGATACCTGCCTTCGGGACTTCCTGCCTCTGGCTGTATTCCACCCCACCTCTGATCCATCCATGGAGACGATTCTAAGTTGTGGGCGCGTGCTCAGTCACACAGATGTGTCTGACTCTGCCACCCCATGGACTGCAGCCCGCAAGGCTTCTCTGTCCATGGGATTTTCCATGGCAAGACTACTGGAGTGGGTTGCCATTTCCTCCTTCGGGAGATCTTCCCAACTCAGGGATCAAACCCCTGTCTCCTGCATTGACAGATGGGTTCTTTACCACTGAGCTACCTGGGAAGCCGGTTGTACTGATTAAATAACTCATACCATGCTCCCCTCTGGTTGCCCTGCCTATCCCCTGCTCCCCTACATTGCACCTGGACAAAGAGATTTGACATCAAAACTGACCCTGGTAGTCAAGGTTTTCATCTCCGGCCTCCCCTCCTCCCCCACCCTCATGAGGTTACAGCCGCCCCCACAGGAGACAGAATCAGGAATGAAACCCAGCAGGACAGCCCCACAGGCTGAGTAGGACTCTGAAGCATCACTTCCCTTCAGGGAAAAGAGTCGAGGACAGAGAGAGAGGGGTGGGGGAGGGGAGGAGAAACCTGATGACCTCATGTGTTTGGGTTTCTGTCAGACACAAATAGTCTCTGTGGTTAAACAGAAGCGGGAGGCTGGGGGAGAAGAAGGCAGCCTGGCCACCCCCTAAAACTCCCCTCAAGATCCTTCTCTCTAGACGCTGGACACGGGCAGGGGTTAACTCAGAGGAGGGGGCCTCATGGGAGGCCAGAGTTGGAAACCTGTCAGAGGAGAGATGTCAAGAGGTCCAGCCCAGGGTGTGCTTCGGAGCTGGCTTCCTGCCCTCCACACGCCTCGGGGTGACTTACTCCCCTCCTCCAGGCTGAGCACATTGTCGATCAAGGCCATCCAGAGTCCAAGAGGCTGTCTTCCTCCAGCTTAATAGACCCAGAGTCCAGGTGTGGAGGCGAGGGCCCCAGCGACAAAAGCAAGGCCGGCGTCAGGCCTGTGCCCCCCCAGTCCCCGGGCCCGCTGACCCCTGGCCGGCTCACTGGATTCCCTGAGTGTTTGTAAACACCTCCCACGCCCGTCCCGGGTGTGGAGGAGGGTTGGCTGCTCTTCCCTCTCACCCCGCCTGCCCGGTGCTCTGACGGGGAGAGGAAGGCGGTTCAACGGACAAGGTGCCTGGCAGGTTGGACTGGCCGGGTCAGCCGCTTGTGTTCCCAGAGCAGCAGAGCAGAGAGGCCCGGGACCTCTCCCTGGGCAGCGCCAGGCTTTGCAGTGGGTCTCCAGCACAGATCTGCTCTTCCGCTCAGCTGGAAGGCTCTCTCTTTGTAAGACATTGTGCAGGTCCGGGCCAGGTGGGAGGCAGGGCCTGGGAACCACAATCGTCACCACCCTATTAACTTCGGCCTCCCCCTCACCCCCAACTCCTGTCCCCTCGGCATCCCCCAGCAGCAGGAGCACGACCTCAGAAGTCGTCCTGGGGACCCTGGATGTGCCAAGGTGCTTGCCCCCCACGGAGGATAAGGCAGGGGCTGGCAGGGCTGTGGGTCTTTCTCCTCCGCCTCAGTCTCTGGGGTGTGGCGACAGCCATCCACACACATGACTCACGCCCTGGGCGCCGCCCAAACAGCCCTCTGGCTTCTCCTGCCCACTCGGTGGACAGAGTTTCCTTCAGAGAAGCAAGCGCCCTTCCTGGAGTCAGTGAGCACCACACTCAGGCTCTTTTCCCTGTGCCCAGGGGGCTGGGAGGAGGTTGAAACCATGGCCAAAGTACCATTTCCCTCCAATCTCCACGACAGTGGTACTTGGTTTAACAAAGCTTGCCTCACTGATAAAGCAAACGTATAGCGTTTCCAATTCGTCAGGTCCCTTCAGAAAAGGCCCCCAGACCCCACCGCTGAAAGGCTACAAGGAATGTGCAGCCCTCCCCTTCTCCCTTTCTGCACAAAGCTTTCTTTCCCTCCTGCCTTTTCTGCCCACACGAAGGCATGCAGGATCTTGGTGCCCAACGAGGGACTGAACCCCTGCCCCATGCAGTGAAGTGTGGAGTCTTAACTACTGGATCACCAGGGAATTCTCTCTAGCTTATTTCAGGGCTTCCCTCTGAGTACAGCACCAGGTTCCAATGAGTTTCTCTCCTTAAAAGCCTCCTGCTTCCTGGCCTCCATCATACATACCTCTTACAGAGCTCTATGCCTCTTTGGGAAATCCCATTCCTTACCCATCCTAAGATGTGTAACACCACTCCTAAGTCTGAATCATGCACTCTGGAGTAGCATTCCCACCCCAACTATCCACACTCCAGGTTTGGAGGATGCCTTTAGCCAGGAAGCGTAGTGACACTAAACTCTTAGAGAACAGTTGGGGAAACAAATTACAAAATAGTCTGTTCCATGGCACAATCAGATCCTCCAATTCAAGTTTTCTTCGAAACCTTTTGGACTAGAAATACATACACATGTCCCTTAAACAGACATTCCTGAGAGAGGGTACCACCTAAACCCATAATGAGAATGAAAATATTGTCATAATCATTCATAATTCTAATATACATATGTATTAAAATCTAATATATTCAGGAAGGGCTTCCCTGATAACTCAGTCGGTAAAGAATTTGCCTGCAATGCAGGAGACCCCGGTTCGATTCCTGGGTTGGAAAGATTCCCCTGGAGAAAGGAAAGGCTACCCACTCCAGTATTCTGGCCTGGAGAATTGCATGGCCAGTCCATGGGGTCGCAAAGAGTCAGACACAACTGAGCGACTTTCAACAACAATATTCAGGAAATGAAAGAAAGATGCTTATATAACATAAGAACAGATTTTTTTTTTTGCTTGCTTGTTTTCTATTTTTTTAACTTTTTATTTTGTATTGGGGTATAGCCAGTTAACAAACAATGTTGTGATAATTTCAGGGGAACAGTGAAGAGACTCAGCCATACATATACCCGAATGCATTCTTCCCCTTCCATCCAGGCAAGAACAGATTTATTTTATTTTAGCCATACCTCATGGCATGTGGGATCTTAATTCCTCACCCAGGTATTGAACCTGGGCCCCCTGCATTGGAAGCAAACTCTTAACCACTGGACCACCAGGTAAGTCCCAGGAACAGATTTTTTTTAATAAACTTTATTATAACATTACAGCTGAGCAATAATCAAGGAAAGAAGAAGGAAATGTACTGTAAATGTTATACAGAGAAACATACAAAAAAGGTGTCCAGCCTGGTGAATTTCACCACCCAGATCAGGACGCAGAACAGGGTCAGCCCCTGCGGAATGTCCTCCTGGCTCACCCCCAGTCACTTGGTGTCCTCCTTCCAAATGTAAGCATTACCCAGACTTCTGTCCCACAGATCACTCTTGTTATTTTTTGAACATGACGTAAATGAGTCATACATTAGGTATTTATTTGGGGCCTGGCTTCTTTCAGTCAGTATTATGTTTAGGAAATTCACCAACGGTGTTCATATAGCTGTCATGGGTTCATCTTTATTGTTTTGTAGTATTCCACGGTGTGACTATACCACAGTTTTTCATTCTACTGTTGAACTTCTGGCTTCCAGAACTGACAGCCAGAGAATAAATTACTAGAGCTTTAAGCCACCAAATGTGCAGCCACTGGAAACTAACACAGGCTTTGTTGCTGTTGTTGTTTAGTCATGTCCAGCACCATGCAACCCCATGGGCTATAGCCCACCAGGCTCTTCTGTCCCTGGGATTCTCCAGGCAACAGTACTGGAGCGAGCTGTCATTTCCTTCTCCAGGGGATCTTCCCGACCCAGGCATCCAACCTGCAGCTCCTGCATTGTCAGGTAGATTCTTTACCACTGAGTCACCTCCTCTAGTAGGAATAAATTCGCTGGACATTCTCATATGTCTTTTGGTACATATGAGTAAACATACACACACACCGAAGAATGCAATTGCTGGGTCACAGGGTGGATGTATGTTTAGCGCTAAGAGAGATTGCCAAATCATTTTCCAAAGTAGTGATATCAATTTGTACTCCCAGCCACAATGTCTGAGAGACCCAGTTTCTCTGCCTGTTTGTCAACCTTCGTACTGTCAGTCTTTCCTACTTTGTCATTCTGGTGGGTGTGAAGTGGTTTTGATTTGTACTTTCCTGATGACTAAGGGGGTTGTGAGCTTGGTTATTGACCATTTGGATATGGTCTTTTGTGATATGCCTGTTCTTTATATATATATATGTAAATTTTTAAATTTTATTTCTTTTTGGCTGCACTGGGTCTTGGTTGCTGCTTGGACTTTTCTCTAGTTGCAGCAAGGGGGGCTACTCTCTCGTTGTGATGTGCTGGCTTCTCATTGCAGTGGCTTCTCTTGTTGCAGAGCAGGGGCTCTGGAAAGTGGGCTCAGTAGTTGTGGCTCCCAGGCTCTAGAGCAGAGGCTCAATAGTTGTGGCACATAAGCTTAGTTACCCTGTGGCATGTGGAATCTTCCCAGCTCAGGGATTGAACCCACGACCCCTGCATTGGCAGACCAATTCTTTACCACTGAGCCACCAAGGAAGCCCTGCCTGTTTATTTATTTCACCCATTTTTCTTTTCAGTTGTCTGTCTTATTGATTTGTAGAATATCTATAATATATATGTGTACATTATACCTTTGTAAAAAAAAATCTAATGCAAATATTCCCTCCCACTCAATGGTTTCCCTTTTCACTCTCTTCGTGGTGTTTTTGGTGAAAAGAGATTCTTACATTTAATGAAATCTGAGTTATCAGTCTTTTATAGTTGGTGCTTTTGTATCCTATTTAAGAAATCTTTGCTGCCTCAGAGTCAGAAATATCAGCTCCTTTATAGTCCTCTAGAAGCTTTATTGTTTTACTTTCACTTTAAGTTAGCAGTCCATCTGAGATTAACTTTATTGTAAACATAATTTTTCAAAATAAAAAATGACTCATACAGATATAAAAATGAACAAATGTTAAAGGTTTACTTAATGAATTAAGAAGGAAAAGTGGCAAGGTTTTTCAACCTGTTCCGAGGTGAATCAAGAATAAACACGTGTACACATCAGGAATACTTTAATAAATGTGCAAAACTGAAGCAAAACCAGTTTTTTTAAGATTGAGGGTGTGTCCCTCCACCTGATAGAATTCATTTTCATGAGTTTTGTATTTCTATCAGTAATCTACAAGTTGCAGAGTTTCTGTTTGTTTGAAGAGGGATTTTACTTGGCCGAGCAACACGGCGTGCAGGATCTTAGTTCCCTAGCCAAGGATCAAGCCAGTTCCCCTGCAGAGGAATTGTCCAGTCTTAACCATTGGACCACCAAAGAACTCCCTCAGAGTTCTAAAACAGCCACCATAAAATCAAAATCAGATAACCCAGAGAAGATGTTACAGAAAATGCAGTTTTCCCTGAAGCACAAAATTTTTCCTACCAGATCGTATCAGATAGAGGTCAATCTTCCATTGGTCTATTAGTCTATTGGTGGGGGGAGGTATTTTTATACATTTATTTATTTTATTGAATGAAAGATTATTTGAATTCTGTAGTGCTTTATAATTTTTAAAAGTTTCACACACATGATTTCATATAGTCCCATGATAACCCTTTTTTAACCCTCTACCTCGTAGCTCAGTCGCTAAAGACTCTGACTGCAATGCAGGAGACCTGGGTTCGATCCCTGGGTGGGAAGATTCCCTGGAGAAGGAAACAGCAACCCACTCTGGTGTTCTTGCCTGGAGAATCAATGGAGAGAGGAGCCTGGCAGGCTTCCGTCTATGGGATCGAAAGAGTCGGACACGACTGAGTGGCTAAGCACACAAAGCACAAAAGCACTGCCTTTATACTGCCCCCCGTGCTTCCCTCTCCCGACTAGTGGCTACTAGGTTACTCTCTTTGAGTCTGCTTCTTTTTTGTTTTATTGACTAATTTGTTGAAATTTCTAGATTCCATACATAAATAATATCTTATGGTGTTTGTCTCTCTCTGTCTGACCTATTTCACTTAGCATAATGCCATTTGCAGCAACGTGGATGGACTTGAAGGGCATGATTAGTCTACTCTTGAACCAATGCCACACTGTCTTAATTATCATAGCTGTTTAAATACATCTAGATGTATAGATACCTAGATTTCTAGGTATCTAGTCACATAAAGTCTCCAGCTTTGTCCTTCCTTTGTTTAGATTTCTTGGTTATGCTTGGCCCTTTGCATTTTCATATATATTTTGGAATCCATGTTTCAATTCTTTGAAAAAAAATTTTATTGAAATTGCATTGTGTTGATAGATTCATTTTGGGGAAATTTGACATGTTTACACTATCGAATCTTCCAAATAATGAACAGGCTGAACTACACCTAAACTATCCTATAGAGCATTTATGAAGTGAGGAGAAGGCTTCTCTGGTGGCTTGGTGGTAAAGAATCCACCTGCCAATGCAGGAAACACAGGTTCAATCCCTGGTCCAGGATGATCCCACATGCCATGGAACAACATGCCACGAAGCAACTAAGCCCATACAACTAAGAGTAGCCCCGACTTTCTGCAACCAGAAAAAAGCCTGCATGCAGCAACTAAGACCCAGCACAGACAAAAATAAATAAATAAATAAACGTAAAGGAAGGAGGACCTCACAGTCTACCATCATGAGATATTTTAAGTAAGCATTATTAAACATTCATATTATACTAGGAATGATCTTTATAAATGTTAACCCAAAAACAGAGTAAGAGTAAATTCTTCTCAGAATTTATGTCTAATAGAAAAAAAAAGAGGGAAACATTTGATAATACTTTCCAAAATTTCATAAAGAAAGGGAGAAATGGTTACAGCATCGATGGTCCTTGATTAGATCTTTGGTCTCATGTCAAAAATTTACAAGTTGAAAAAACTTTTGGCAGGAAATAATTTACATGCAAACATTAAAATGAAACCACAATAAGTTCTATGAGATATCTCTTGCCAGCATTTTTCAAGATGTTTTGACTAGCACTTCTCCATAAAATACAGTCTCCTCAGGACCTACAGGACTTAATACTGTAAAATTCTCTGAGAGTAACATCCAGAGGATGAATAGAAGTTAAGTGGATGAAGAATGGTCCAAGCAGAGAAAGCAATATGTGCAAAGGCCCTGTGGCAGGAGAGAGGAGTGATGGGAGGCATTGTAAAAAGGGGCTAATTGATTGGATCTAAAGAACAAAAGCAATCATTGCGTGCAAGGAGGTTGGAAAAGTGCTCAGAGGCCATGGCAAGAACACTTGCCTTAGGATCAGATTTGTGTTTTGAAAAGATCACTGGCTAGAGTGGAAGACAGAGGTCAAGGGAGGTGAGTTAGGAGGCTACTGCAACAGGTCCAGTGAGAAGTTATGGGAGGTGGATTGAGTAGCAATGGTGGAGAGGGAGGGAAGTGAATGCAGTCTAGAGACTGCAGGCAGTAATTAAAACCCACTCTGTTCCATGCACTGTTGTAGGTCTTGAAAATACAGCAGAAAATAAGACAGGTCCAGGTCCCTGCCCTCCAGGAGATTATAATCTGGCTCCTGGCTGCTGGCTTGCATAACTGTGTGGCGTTGGTGCCATTACTGAGCTAGGGAACATGGGAAGAGGGACCAGTTTCCAATTTGGACATGTGAATTTTGGGTACCTTTGAGACATCCAAGAGGATGGTAAACAGACTGGTGGAGAGGAGAGGTCTGGACTGGAAATGCATTTCCTTCATCAGATGTAAATAGAATAAAACCAAGGGTTCCTTATGAGGCTACTGTGTAAAAACTGACTTTAAAGTTTTTATAAGTCTGGCTTTTTCACAGAAAGGGTGAAAGTTGGCTTCATCTTTACCCTGAAGCCACATTTTCATGACAGCACCATATAATTGATTTTCCCTCCCCTAAGCCCTTTATACCAGAGAAAGTAATGGCACCCCACTCCAGTACTCTTGCCTGGAAAATCCCACGCACAGAGGAGCCTGGTAGGCTGCAGTCCATGGGGTCTCGAAGAGTCGGATGCGACTAAGCGACTTCACTTTCACTTTTCACTTTCATGCATTGGAGAAGGAAATGGCAACCCACTCCAGTGTTCTTGCCTGAAGAATCCCAGGGACGGGGTCGCACAGAGTTGGACACGACTGAAGCGACTTAGCAGCAGCAGTAGCAGCAAGCCCTTTATACTGGGCTTCCCTAGTGGCTCAGATGATGAAGAATCTACCTGCAATGTGGGAGACCTGGGTTCGATCCCTGGGTTGGGAAGACCCCCTGGAGAAGGGAAAGGCTACCCACTCCAGTATTCTGGCCTGGAGAATCCCCATGGACAGAGGAGCCTGGCAGGTTACAGTTCATGAGGTCACAGAGTCAGACACGACTGAGCAACTAAGCACAGCACAGGCCCTTTATAACTCTTCGAACCCTTTGCTATCTGTAAACATTGTCATAGGGTTTCTCCAGGGGCTCAGCAGTAAAGAATCTGCCTGCAATGCAGAAACTGCAGGAGACTTGGGTTCAATCCCTGGGTCTGGAAGATCCCCTGAAGGAGGAAATGGCTGGAGGAGGAAATGGCAGTCCCCTCCAGTAATTTTCCCTGGAAAATTCCATGGACAGAAGAGCCTGGTGGACTACAGTTCATGAGGTCACAAAGAGTGAGACACCACTGAGCAACTGAGCGCCCACACACGCACACAAACACTGTCATGAACTCTCTATATCTCCTTGAAATTCTACCTGAAATACATAACAATTGATACAGTTAATACAATGTGATTTTTTTTTACTGTTAATATGACAGATTATCTTCAATGAATTTTAAATATTGATCAAGCCCTACATCACTGGAATAAACTCCATTTGTTGGTAGTATATACATATATATCTAATACATATAAAAGCTGAAAGTGACACAAGAATTCATCTCAGATGATACCATCTCTAGAGATACCACTTATCTCTACACATATAACGATACACCCACTACATACTTATACACATTGTCAGCAGTAACAATGTTCATCAAAATCTGCTCTATGTTAGAATTATTTAAGCATGTCTATCCTTCATGAACTTATAAAAAATAGGACCAAGGATTCTCTGATGGTCCAGTGGTTAGGATGCTGCTCTCTCACTGCCAGGGGCCAGGGTTTGATCCCTGGTTGGGAAACAAAGATCCCATAAGCCTTCGGGCATGGCCAAAGAAAAGATAAATAAAGGGTAGGACCACATCTAAATTTCATTGTTTTCCCTAATTCTGCATTTAGTTTTCTTCTCCTTCAGACACATTCATTCATTCCATCTACTAGTGGTCCGGATTTGCTTCTGTGCATATCTTAAGACACCTGAGATGAGCAGTTAAAATTGTGTACATAACACAGAGTCATTCTTTGAATACTTTAATTCCTAATTCTATTATCTTGCATGTGTGTGTATATATGTATGTATTAAGTGTTTGTGTATATATATCATCTACTTCTGTAAAGAAAATTCCAGGCACAGTTACACTTCTATTTAGATGTCTAAGAAACCAAGATGGGCAGTGAGGTGAGAAAAGGAGTGGTCTGTGAATCAACAGCCATCAATCTTAATGTAGACGCTTTAGCTCTGGAAACTTCAGCAGGTCCTCTAGTTGTTTCCAGCCTCAATATTCTGCAAGGATGGTATCCAAAGATCTCTATGATCTTGAGTGTGTGCACGCTCAGTTGCTCAGTCATGTCTGACTCCTATGACGCTATAGACTGCAGCCTGCCAGATTCCTCTGTCCATGGGATTCTCCAGGCAAGAATACTGGAGTGGGTTGCCATACCCACCTCCAGGGGATCTTCCCAGACCCAGGGATCAAACCCTCGTCTCTTATGTCTCCTGCATTGGTAGGCGGGTTCTTTACCACTAGAGCCACCTGGGAAGCCCCTCTATGATCTTAGTCTCAGAAATTCTTTGAAATCTACTTGTATGGTAAAAATGACTTTTCAACACTGAGATATCCCTGACCACAGGTCTTTGCTTGAAATACCTCATTGAAGGCAGGGAGTTATTTCTAAGTATTTGATATGGCTACATTCATCTTCTAAGACTAGAAAAGCAAAATAGAAAGTACTGAGGGTGTAAATATTGATATTAAATCTTCTGACAGATTAAGCTGATTAGAATAGTGTCTCAACTCTTCTGTATTAGAAATGGAAAACTTACAAGTTTAAAAAAATATCCACTTATGGAAATTGTACCTTATTTGTTACCAGTTAAACTTTTTTTCTGAGTGGAAAACAAGCCGTAGCTTTATGGCTAATTTCTTATTTTGTGTTTGTTGTTTGGTTATTTTCTTTTCTAATGAGAAGCTAAGTTGGTTACCTTTGTATAGAGGAAGAATACTCAGTTTTGCAGACAATAATTAGCTTGTAAACCTCAGAAATAATCGGTTTTTTGTATTAATAACCACAAAAAAAAAATCTTCCAGTTTATAGATCTAGTTCCCTACAAAGTTTAGAAAATCTCTAGATATAAAACATTGTTTCAATAATGCTGAGATATTGCATATTGAAGGAACGGATGACTTAAAATTTAGGAGTAAGAAGTAAAGCAAAGTAGTGTTAGGAATGATCCTAGTCTTTCAATATTATAAGAATGTTGATTGATTCTGTTTTGTACCAGTAGTAATAGATTGTAACCTCTACCACTTGAACCACATGGAAAAGAAGGTGCTTGAATGAGTGAATAAAAATCTGGTGTGAAGAATAAAAAAAAAGATTGGAGGAGAAAATTGTGAGTTAAAACTGAAAGCCAGGGCTGGTGCTGGAGGCTGGGAAGCATCTTCTGATTTGAAAGTGATTCTAGGAAAGGAAGGACCACCTGTGGGGGAAGGGGATGGGTGGTCTTACAGTTTGAGAACAGCTCGGGTTTGTTCAGCTCAGTTGCTCAGTCGTGTCCGACTCTTTGCGACCCCATGGACTGCAGCATGCCAGGCCTCCCTGTCCATCACCAAGTCCTGGAGTTTACTCAAAGTCATGTCCATTGAGTCAGTGTTGCCATTCAACCATCTCATCCTCTGTCATCCCCTTCTCCCCCTGCCTTCAATCTTTCCCAGCATCGGGGTCTTTTCCAATGGGTCAGTTCTTCACAACAGTTGGCCAAGGTATTGGAGTTTCAGCTTCTACATCAGGCCTTCCAATGACTATTCAGAAATGATTTCCTTTAGGATGGACTGGTTGGATCTCCTTGCAGTCCAAGGGACTCTCAAGAGACTTTTCCAACACCACAGTTCAAAAGCATCAATTCTTCAGTGCTCAGCTTTCTTTCCATGAACAGTATGAAAAGGCAAAAAGATAGGACACTGAAAGATGAGCTCCCCAGGTTGGTAGGTGCCCAATACACTACTGGAGATCAGTGGAGAAATAACTCCAAAAAGAATTAAGAGATGGAGTCAAAGCAAAAACAACACCCAGTTGTGGATGTGACTGGTGATAGAAGCAAAGTCCAATGATGTAAAGAACAATATTGCATAGGAACCTGGAATGTTAGGTCCATGAATCAAGGCAAATTGGAAGTAGTCAAACAGAAGATGGCAAGAGTGAACGTCGACATTCTAGGAATCAGCAAACTAAAATGGACTGGAATGGGTGAATTTAACTCAGATGACCATTATATCTATTACTGGGGGCAAGAATCCCTTAGAGGAAATGGAGTAGCCACCACAGTCAACAAAAGAGTCTGAAATGCAGTATTTGGATGCAATCTCAGAAATGATAGAATGATCTCTGTTCGTTTCCAAGGCAAATAATTCAATATCACAGTAATCTAAGTCTATGCCCCAATCAGTAATGCTGAAGAAGCTGACGTTGAACAGTTCTATGAAGACCTACAAGACCTTCTAGAAATAACACCCCCCAAAAGATGTCATTTTCATTATAGGGGACTGGAATGCAAAAGTAGGAAGTCAAGAAACACCTGGAGTAACAGGCAAATTTGGCCTTGGAGTACAGAATGAAGCAGGGCAAAGGCTAATAAAGTTTTGCCAAGAGAACATACTGGTCATAGCAAACACCCTCTTCCAACAACACAAGAGAAGACTACACATGGACATCACCAGATAGTCAATACTGAAATCAGATTGATTATATTCAATCTGATATATATTTATTATATTCAATCTTCTCCAAAGATGGAGAAGCTCTATACAGTCAGCAAAAACAATGCTGGGAGCTGACAGTGGCTCAGATCATGAAATCCTTATTGCCAAATTCAGATTTAAATTGAGGAAAGTAGAGAAAACCACTAGACCATTCAAGTATGACCTAAATCAAATCCCTTATGATTAAACAGTGGAAGTGAGAAATAGATTTAAGGGACTAGATCTAATAGACAGAGTGCCTGATGAACTATGGATGGAGGATCATGACATTGTACAAGAGACAGGGATCAAGACCATCCCTAAGAAAAAGAAATGCAAAAAAGCAAAATGGCTGTCTGGGAGGCCTTACAAATAGCTGAGAAAAGAAGAGAAGTGAAAAGCAAAGGAGAAAAGGAAAGATATACCCATTTGAATGCAGAGTTCCAAAGAATAGCAAGGAGAGATAAAGACTTCCTCAGTGATCAGTGCAAGGAAATAGAGGAAAATAATAGAATGGGAATGACTAGAGATCTCTTCAAGAAAATTAGAGATACCAAGGGAATATTTCATGCAAACATGGGCTCAATAAAGGACAGAAATGGTATGGACCTAACAGAAGCAGAAGATATTAAGAAGAGGTGGCAAGAATACACAAAAGAACTATACAAAAAACATCTTCATGACCCAGATAATCACGATGGTGTGATCACTCACCTAGAGCCAGACATCCTGGAATGGGAATTCAAGTGGACCTTAGGAAGCATCACTATGAACAAAGCTAGTGGAGGTGATGGAATTCCTGTTGAGCTATTTCAAATCCTAAAAGATGAAGTTGTGAAAGTGCTGCACTCAATATGCCAGGAAATTTGGAAAACTCAGCAGTGGCCACAGGACTGGAAAGGGCAGTTTTCATTCCAGTCCCAAAGAAAGGCAATGCCAAAGAATGCTCAAACTACCGCACAATTGCACTCCTCTCACATGCTAGTAAAGTAATGCCCAAAATTCTCCAAGCCTGACTTCAACAGTACATGAACTGTGAACTTCCAGATGTTCAAGCTGGATTTAGAAAAGGCAGAGGAACCAGAGATCAAATTGCCAACATCCGTTGGATCATAGAAAAAGCAAGAGTGTTCCAGAAAAAAACATCTATTTCTGCTTTCTTAACTATGCCAAAGCCTTTGACTGTGCGGATCACAACAAACTGTGGAAAATTTTTAAAGAGATGGGAATACCGGACCACCTGACCTGCCTCTTGAGAAATCTGTATGCAGGTCAGGAAGCTACAGTTAGAAATGGACATGGAACAGACTGGTTCCAAATAGGGAAAGGAGTACATCAAGGCTATATATTTTCACCCTGCTTATTTAACTTATATGCAGAGTACATCATGTGAAATGCTGGGCTGGATGAAGCACAAGCTGGAATCAAGATTGCTGAGAGAAATATCAGTAACCTCAGATATGCAGATGACACCACCCTTATGGCAAAAAGTGAAGAAGAACTAAAAAGCCTCTTGATGAAAGTGAAAGAGGAGAGTGAAAAGGTTGGCTTAAAACTCACAATTCAGAAAACTAAGATTATGGCATCTGGTCCCATCACTTCATGGCAAATAGGTGAGGAAACAGTGGAAACAGTGACAGACTTCATTTTCTTGGGCTCCAAAATCACTGCAGATGGTGACTGAAGCCATGAAATTAAAAGGCACTCGCTCCTTGGAAGAAAAGTTATAACCAACCTAGACAGCATATTAAAAAGCAGAAACATTACTTTGCCAACAAAGGTCCATCTAGTCAAAGCTATGGTTTTTCCAGTAGTCATGTAAGGATGTGAAAGTTGGACTATAAAGAAAGCTGAGCACTGAAGAATTGATGCTTTTGAACTGTGGTGTTGGAAAAGACTTTCGAGAGTCCCTTGGACTGCAAAGAAAGCCAACCAGTCCATCCTAAAGGAAATCAGTCCTGAATATTCATTGGAAGAACTAATACTGAAGCTGAAACTCCAATACTTTGGCCACCTGATGTGAAGAACTGACTCATTGAAAAAGACCCTGACGCTGGGAAAGATTGAAGGGAGGAGGAGAAGGGGATGACAGAGGATGAGATAGTTGGATGGCATCATCGACTATCAGTGGACATGAGTTTGAGTAAACTCCAGGAGTTGGTGATGGACCAAGAGGCCTGGCATGCTGCAGTCCATGGGATCACAAAGAGTAGGACACGACTGAGCCACTGAACTGAACTGAACTGAATGTGTCTCTGCTTTTTAATATGCTGTCCAGGTTGGTCATAGCTTTTCTTCCAAGGAGCAAGCGCCTTTTAATTTCATGGCTGCAGTCACCATCTGCAGTGATTTTGGAGCCCCCAAATATAAAGTTTCTCAGTTTCCATTGTTTCCCCATCTATTTGTCATGAAGTGATGGGACCAGATGCCATGATCTTTTTTTTTTTTTTCTGAATGTTGAGTTTTAAGCCAACTTTTTCACTCTCCTCTTTCACTTTCATCAAGAGGCTCTCTAGTTCTTCACTTTCTGCCATAAGGGTGGTGTCATCTGCATATCTGAGGTTATTGTTTGTAACTAGTATTAAGAATAGTGCATTGTTTTGACAGGAACATCCCTGAAAGGCATCATTCCAAGTGTCAAGAGAGGCAGATGCGCAATAGAAAATGAAACCAGGAAAGGACTGGCAGATAAGGATGTTCCCTCCTTCTGTCTAGGCCTTGCTCGCTAGCTCTCTAGATTTGGAAGAGATGTGTGCGTATATCCTAAGATGGTAGCACTGTCTTAAGGTAGGCTAAAGACTAGGGAAGAGGGGCCCCTCTAATGGAAAATGAAATAAAAATTCCTTAACTGTCACTTGGATGACCTAGTTCCCTGTTCTGCCTCCATTTTGCTTATCTGTTTAGAAGTCATTTCACATGTTCTGACCTTGTGGGTTTAGAGCTTGAGAAGCTCTGCAGGGAGTTTTAAAGTAAAGGTCACAAGTCCACCACAGCAAAACAGTTAAAGGGACACACCATCCTCAGCCCCCACCCCACCCTAAGGTTTGGTGGTAACAGCAGCAACCTTAGAAAGATCCTGGGGGAAGCCCCAGAAGTGCCAGGGTGGAAGTCAAAGTCAAGGCTCTGTTGTTCTGTCACCTTTTCCCATAAGCAGATCCTCTCTCTGTCGTCAGCCATGAAAGATTCTGGATGTTATGGTAGCTGAGGGATGGAGTCATTTTCTTATGTTAGCACAAAGTTCAGCCGATATCAGAGCATCTAACCTCTCAGAGCCCTGTTTTTCTGTCTATTTATTTACCCTATCTTGTTTCAAAAAGGACTTAAGGCTGCTTACAAAACCACATAACGAAGTTAAAGCACATAAATTAGATCAGTACTAGAAAAAGGCGAAGCAGAGGAAAAACACGGGTAGGGGCATGAAACTGTGCTAAGAGTGAGCGACAGCCCATGGAGCCCCAAGGTCATGCTGGGCTCTGGGCTCTTAAAAACTTGCTGAAGCTGTCAAACCAGTGTTGTTTTCATTCCCCAGAATCCTGTCATTGTTGGGGACAAAGCCCTGTGAAACAATCAAATCCGGATTCCCAGGACAGAAGCAGACCTCCTACCTAACCCGGTGCTCTAACCCACGGGGAGAGCACAGCCAAGTTCACCGACCAGTCCCCTGCACAGGCTTTCCGGAACCTGCAATCACTGGACCGAAGCCTAAAAATTAAAAATATGTGTAAGGAGGGACTTCCCTGGTGGTCCGTCGGTTAAGAATTCGCCTGCCAACAGAGGGGACAACTAAGCTGCTGAGCCACAACTACAGAGTGTCCCAGCACCCTAGGGCCTGTGCTTTGCAACGAGAAGCCATCGCAATGCGAAGACCACGCACCGCAAAAAAGAGTAGCCCCCGCTCAATGCAGTAGAGAAAGCCTGCATGCAGCAACAAAGACCCAGTGCAGACAAACATAAATAAATAATTTTTTAAAGTAAGCTTAAGGAGATGGCTTTCAGGTGTTTGCTGTTTTACTGTGGCCTCGAAGATGCCTCAGAGCAGTTTGAGATTTTGGCGAAAAGGGAGACTCCTAGCACCAGGGGAAGCAGGATAAGTCATTGAGGCCACCGCCAAGCTGGATGGAGAATGAGTCAGCCTGGTGGGTGGAGGGCAATGTGAAAACACCTCCAAATTTCCTGACCCCTCCTAGACAAGCTGCAGGTGGCCCCCACCCAAGTCTTCACCTGAACTGCATTCCAAAGACATCAGGGATGCCAGCACACGTGGGAAGGACGCCTGAGAGCAGATCCAGGGCTCCACCTCCCTGGGGCCAGCTAAGGAGTTGTTTAGAGGTTGAGAGGGAAGGAGGTTCCTCTCCCCCACCCTCCTCTGCCTGGCCGGTGGAAGGAGAGAATTGCCAGGCTAGAGCTGCCCCACTTCTCAAACTGAGAATTCAGGATTCTTCTTCCCAGTTCCTAAGTTTGCTAAACAGCACCACCTACTGTCTCAAAAGTCGAGAAATGGGAGAGAGCCGATGTGTGTGAGCCTGGGAGAGTCCCGTTTAGAGAGGAAACAGTTTCCCTCCCACTGCACCAATGAGCCTATTGGGAGAAGCAAAGATTGAGCAGGACAACCGGGCAGGCCATGGAGATGGCTCCGTGTCCCCTGCCTCAGTTCAGTGCAGTTCAGTTCAGTCGCCCGGTTGTGTCTGACTCTTTGAGACCCCATGAATCGCAGCACGCCAGGACTCCCTGTCCATCACCATCTCCCGGAGTTCACTCAGACTCACGTCCATCGAGTTGGTGATGCCATCCAGCCATCCCATCCTCTGTCGTCCCCTTTTCCTCCTGCCCCCAATCCCTCCCAGCATCAGAGTCTTTTCCAATGAGTCAACTCTTCACACAAGGTGGCCAAAGTACTGGAGTTTCAGCTTTAGCATCATTCCTTCCAAAGAAATCCCAGGGCTGATCTCCTTCAGAATGGACTGGTTGGATCTCCTTGCAGTTCAAGGGACTCTCAAGAGTCTTCTCCAACACCACAGTTCAAAAGCTGCCTACTCCACTCCAACCCCTCCTCCATCAAAACCCACCCTTTTCCCAAAGCTTGATGCTCACCTCAACTGTGCTGTTGGAGAAGACTCTTGAGAATCCCTTGCACTGCAAGGAGATCCAACCAGTCCATCCTAAGGGAAATCAGTCCTGAATATTCATTGGAAGGACTGATGCTGAAGCTGAAACTCCAATACTTTGGCCACCTGATGTGAAGAACTGACTCATTTGAAAAGACCCTGAGGCTGGGAAAGATTGAAGGCGGGAGGAGAAGGGGATGACAGAGGATGAGATGGTTGGATGGCATCACCAACTCAATGGACATAAGTTTGAGTAAACTCCAGGAGTTGGCGATGGACAGGGAAGGCTGGCATGCTGCAGTCTGTGGAGTCACAAAGAATTGGACACAACTGAGTGACTGAACTGAACTGAACTGAATGCTCACCCCATCCCCACACCAACCACATCAGCAATACCTGACATACTGTTGATAAGACAGGTCCTAAACCCAAATTCTGTCATTGAACTTCTGCACTTCCTGGTAGGAATGGGTGGTTAGCAGTGAAGGGACTCGTAGGGTAGACCGCCTAAAAGTTCTCATGGACAATGTGTTGTTGCCCAGGAACTTGTTTTTTTCAGTAGTGGTAAAACACACATAATATTAAATTTACATTTTTTTAAAAAATTTTCTTGGAGTATAGTTGATTTACAATGCTGTGTTTCTGCTGTACAGAAAGATGAATCAGCTACACATCTATATATATCCACTAGTTTCTAAATTCTTTTCCCATATAGGCCATTGCAGAGTATTGAGAAGAGTTCCCTGTGCTATATACAGTACAAAATTTACATGTTTTAAGTTGTACGGTCCAGTAGTCCTAGGGGCTTCCCGAGTGGAGTAGTGGCAAAGAATCCTTCTGCCACTGCAGGAGATGCAGGAGACTCCAGTTCAATCCCTGAATCAGGAAGATTCCATGGAGGAGGAAATGGCGGCCCACTCCAGTATTCTTCCCTGGAAAATTCCACGGACAGAGGAGCCTGGCAGGCTACAGTCTATGAGATCACAAAGAAGTGGGCACAACTGAGCACCAGCGAGCAAGTCCAGTAGTGTTAAGGACACTCACATTCTTGTGCAACCAGACTCCATAACTCTTTACATCCCTACTCTTGTATCATTTTTGCTATCATTCTCCTTCTAGGTCTAACCTCTATTCCCTGTCTCATAGCTCAAGTTCCTCTTGATTCTGAAAAAAATATATATGATCTTAAGATTTTTAAAATATTGTTTATTTATTTATTTGGCTGCGCCAGGTCTTTGCTGCTGCACGTGGGATCTAGTTCCGTGATTAGAGATTTAACCAGGCCCCCTGCTTTGGCAGTGTACTAGCCACTGGACCACCAGGGAAGTCCCCACATTTTTTTTTTTTAATTGATGCTATGAAGTCCCATGCAAGGGCCCAGGAATCCTACCCCTCAGAAGTAGCTGACTTTGTCTCTAAGGGAGGAGTCAGGAAGTGAAGACCATGCTTAGGTACCAACCCAATACCCCAGTAGACTGGAGCTGCTGAAGACAGCACAGGTTTCTGCAGACTGCCCTATCCCAGGAGGCATCTTCTGGTCCTAATGTTCTAAGGAGCAAGGAGGCCATTAGTTAATAAAAATGCTATACCAAATACTGGATAAATAATCTTATGTGCCAGTCACAGGCTTGACAGCACAAATATGTTCCTTGAACTGCTGCTGCTGCTGCTGCTAAGTCGCTTCAGTCATGTCCGACTCTGTGTGACCCCATAGATGGCAGCCCACCAGGCTCCCCCGTCCCTGGGATTCTCCAGGCAAGAACACTGGAGTGGGTTGCCATTTCCTTCTCCAGGTCCTTGAACTATTATATGTTAAATTGGCAAAGTCAGAGAATAAAGCAAAATAAATACAAACTGCAGCAAGAAGTATAAAGCCAGCAAGAAGGAAAGGAAATGAGGCGTTTGCGGAGGAGGGGAGACCTTACTTTGCAGGTTGTGAGTATTAGTCGCTCAGCTCTGTCCGACTTTTTGCTACCCCACAGATTGTAGCCCGTCAGGCTCCTCTGTCCATGGGCTTCTCCAGGCAAGAATACTGGAGTGGGTTGACATTCCCTTCTCCAGGGGATCTTCTTGAACCAGGGATGGAACCCTGGTCCCCAGCCTTGCAGGCTGATCTTAACCATCTGAGACACCAAGGAAGCCCATACTTTATAGGCTGGTTACATAAAAACCCTTGAGTGTGTTGAGGGAAAGGAGTGGGGGGCGGGGGGCAACATTTAAGCTGAGAGCTGGAGGCCATACGATGAGAAAGAACAGACCTTGCAAAAAGCAGAGAAAGCAGGAGAGACTGCCAAGGCCCTGAGAAAGGAAGGCTTGTTTATACTGGAGGAACTGGAAAAAGACCGGTGTGGCTGGACCGTGGTGAGAAAGCGAGAGAATGGCGCTTAGATCTCAAATCACGGGACGGGATAAGGGTTCTTGTTAACACCTCCACGTCGAGAGAGGAGTAGGCTGCCCAGGAAGGCTAGTTCCCAGGCCGGAAGAGAACCGCGAGCGAAGGCGAAGCCTGCTGGGGGCGCTCACGAGCAGTCCCGAGCCCGTCCTCCACCAGGGCACCTACCCCCATAGCACCGCTGATCGGCCCTCCAGCCTCGTCCGGGAAGGCGAGCCCCAGCCTTCAAACAGGGTCCCAGACCTATTCCTAAGTAGAAAACGCCTTTCTCCCAGCCCTCGGCTCCCTTCTACCCGCCAGCGGGTGGTTGGGCCAGTAACCCCGCCACCCGCAGTCGGATGCCTGCTCCGGGGTACCTTCCGGTTCTTCCAGGGTCCTCTCTGTCCTGGGGCCTCCTCACTTGCCCCATCACAGAACCCCATCCTCCACTTTCCTCAGCCCAAGTTGGGGGTCCTCCCAACCCTGCCTCCCTCCAACACACACACACAGACAACCGGGATTTGGAGGCGAGCCTTGGGGCCATCTCTACCTACGGAGAACTGGGTTTCCCAGAAGCAGCGCCCCGTTCGGGCTTCTCCTGGTACATTTGCAGCCACTCGCCGACCATTGAAAATCGGGAACAACCTCGCAGGTTTTCTTTCAGTGGAAGGTCTTGCTGGGACCTACAGCCAATGTAAAAAGGGAGAAGGCAGCCCCAGAAATGCTGGGAAAGCTCAGGGCACGCAATCACAAACTGCTGGACTCGGCGCCCGCAAGCGTGAGTAGAGACTAGGGGACACTCGTCCCTGGATCCTTTGGAATCTTCTGGAATCCCGGCGCGTCCTGGCGGGGATAACCTTGGAGTCTCAGGGCACCGACAGGTGAATTCACTTGAAGACCAAGACTCCTCGAATGGCAGATGTAGGAGGGAAAGATGAGCGCACCGTGGAATACTTCCTCCCTGGCGCCCTGCCCCCCAACACTCATACATCAGACAATTGAAGATGCCTGGGCCAGTGGGGTCCACGGGAGGAACCTGCCTGGCACCAGGGAAAGCAGAACCGCAGTGTCAGTGCAGAATTGTCAGACCTGGAGTCTGAAACCTGGCCTCCCTGCAGTCTCGCCAGACACAGACTGTGCATTTTATTTTATTTTATGTGCAGCGCAGCACATGGGATCTTAGTTATCCCACCAAGGATCAAACCGGTGCCTCCTGCGTTGGGAACCCGGAGCCCTAACCACTGGGCAGTCAGAGAAGTCCCAACCCGCTAGCCCACCTTCTCCAATAGGGTTTTCCGGTCCTAAAAAAGCCTGTGGACCCATCGCTCCCTCTTCCGGTTCCTTCATCTCCTTGTCCTGATCAGCCCTCTCCTTAGAGGGCTGTATCTGCTGGGTGGGGAAGGCAGGGGAGGGGAGGGTGGGGGTTTGGGGGGCAAATAGTTCTGCAGCTCTTAATTCTCTGCAAGGCAGGCGGTACACCTGGCTCCGGGCTCATGGACGCTGGAGGCTCCTCTAGACCCTAGCAGTCTCCCTCTGGGCTCTGCTCTGGGTGCTTATTACCTCCTGGGGGTTGGGAGGCAAGAATGAAGGGGTGATGGAAGCAGACTGCCTGGGGGAAGGCAGCACCCCGAAGCAGGGGTCAAGGCACCAAGGCTGGTCTGCAGCTCTTGTCAGCTGTGTGACCCAATCTGGACAGGTTACTGGTGCTCACCAATACTGTAAACAAGGATGATAATAATAATATTAACTTAATCTGCTTGAAATGTTATGAGGATTAAGTGAGAAGATGGACCTAAAGTGCTTAAATAGTGCAGCTCCAGGTAGCATTCCACAACCATCAGCTATGATAGTAAAGGTCATTGTTACAGTCTGGACTCCTTGGAAGAACCAGATGCATTCACTGACAGTTTACTCAACCCAGGCTCCCGTGTCTCCAGTGTCCTACGCTGCGTTTCAAAGAAAGACTAGCTCCCAAGAATAAAAAGTGAAAAAATATTTCTTCCCCTGTTATCACCACCCGGAATGAAGAAATCCAAATGGAAAAATTGCCCACCTCCTACTGTTCCTAACAAATCATTATTTTCAGTCTTTCATATTACTCCTGGCTTATATGCATGGAATTCTGTATTCTTATTACTTATTATATAAGTATTTCACTGGTTGCATGTAAGTGTACTGCTGCTGCTGCTAAGTCGCTTCAGTCGTGTCCGACTCTGTGCGACCCCATAGACGGCACCCCACCTGGCTCTCCCGTCCCTGGGATTCTCCAGGCAAGAATACTGGAGTGGGTTGCCATTTCCTTCTCCTATGCATGAAAGTGAAAAGTGAAAGTGAAGTCATGTCCTACTCCTAGCAATCCTGTGGACTGCAGCCTGCCAGGCTTCTCCATCCATGGGACCTTCTCGGCAAGAGTACTGGAGTGGGTTGCCATTGCCTTCTTACCTGGTATTAATAATGGATCATTTTAATGAATGCATAATATTCCACTAAGTTGATATGATTCCTTCACTATATCCATATTGTTCAGCTCTTAAGTTGTTCACAAACTTTCATTAGTAATGCCGCTATGTAATCTTTGTTAATAAAACTTTTAAAGTAAAAGTTCAAAATAACTTATTTTAGGGAGTTCCCTGGTGGGCTAGTAGGGCTTCCCAGGTGGCTCAGTGGTAAAAAAAAAAAATCTGACTACCAACACAGGAGACGCAGGAGACACAGGTTCAATCCCTAGGTTGGGAAGATCCCCTGGAGTAGGAAATAGCAACCCACTCCAGTATTCTTGTCTGGGAAATCCCATGGACAGAGGAGCCTGACGGGCTACAGTCCATGGGGTTGCAAGGAGTTGGACATGACCAAGCGTGCATGCCCATACTCTACGCACTGGTGGGCTAGTGGTTAGGATTCCAGGCTTTCACTGACATGGCCCAGGTTCAGTCCCTGGTAGGGGAAACTGAGGTCCTGAAAGCCAGGTGGAGCAGCCAAAAATAATAATTATTATTATTTTAATATTTTCTTTTAAAGTTTATTTCTCCGAAAGCCATGCAAATCCAATCACCAAGACTCACCTCATATATGTTTTTTAAAAGTAGTTTTTCATATAAAAGTTAAAATACACAAATATGAATGTTATTTGTAATCCCATCAGTCAGAGATGCCTTAGAAGCATATCCTTCCAAACTTTTTTGAATATAAATATATATCGATATATAACCTGAAAGTCACTAGGATCATTTTATTAGGCTCAGGAGGTTGGGGAGAGCCTGGCTGAATAAATTCTATCTTTATGCTTTGAGGACAGTTAAAAACGCGACCCACAGGCACTAAGTGTTTTTCTAGAGATCTGGCATTCAGATTAGAAGCCCTTAGAACCTGGGACATAGGAATCTTCAAAAGACCTGAGAGAATAGTCTTCATCTGTGGATAAATACCGACTCAAGATAAATTCATCTTTAAGCACCAGGAAACCAAAGGAGATGACCCTACTTGCTCTATGAACTTGCTTGCAATCCTGCTCACTTACAAGACCTCTAGACAGAATCTCTGCTTCCTCTCACAAGAATTACAATTTAGGGGAAAGGAACTATTTATTTTCCAGGCAGGAGCCTCCCAGCCTTTACAAATACGTTTGGGGATCTTAAGCCCAACCCCACAAGGCTGCTCACTTTGTCTGCACTCCCTGTGAGAACAATCTTCAGGGAATTCAAAGAAGCTAAAAATGGACTTGCCTAAATCCTTGTGCTGTTACGCTCATAGTTACAGTTTATTACGGTGAAAGGATACAGACTGAAATTAGCAAAGGAAAAGAGTAGATAGGATGGAATCCGGGAGATACCAGGCAGAAGCTTCCAGTTTCCTGTCCACCCGTCCTGTTCCAATTGCACAGACAGTGCTCAATTCTCCCAGCACCAACATGTGACAGTATGTGTGAGGTGTTGCCAGTGAGGCACACCACAAGTTTTTACGGGGAGCTCAATCACGTGGGCATGCAGGGCCTGTATAACTGACCTCAACTCCTCAGTCTCCAGCCCCAGACACCCAACTGGCACAGAATGACCCAAGGGCTTCATCACACAAAGCCACTCTTGTCAGGCAGGAAACTCTGAGAGCTCAGACTTCATTTCTCAGCCACTGGTCAAGGGCCATTCCTGAAGTCCCTTAGAATATATGAAGTTTGGGCACTTAAGTCCTGCTGGGTTAACCTTTCCCTGAGACTTGCTTATTTACATGTCATCTCTTATGATTAGCTCCATTTTTACCATGTGAGTTGTTTTTCCCCAGCTGGGGTGGAGGGTGTCGTCATAACTGCTAGGGGTTTGCAGAGTTCTATGTATTAACAGACTCCCAATAGTCACTTTAGTGGCCATAGTCCATAGGGTGGCAAACAGTCAGACACGACAGAAGCAACTTTGCATGCCTACATGCAAGACTCATTCTCCAATTAGATTGTAAACTTCCAGAGGAAATGAACTGGACTGTGTCTGCTTTTTACATAGCTTTTGATGCCTGTATCCTATGGTCTGCATATTTGTATCCCCTCAAAATGCATATGCTGGGGCTTCTCTGGTGGGCTAGTGGTTAAGAATCTGCAGGCCAATGCACGGAACGAAGGTTTGATTCCTGGTCCAGCAAGATTCCATTGCCACAGAGCAACTAAGCCCATGTGCCACAACTACTGAGCATGTGTTCTAGAGTCTGTGCTCCACAACAAGAGAAGCCTGGGGACCACAGCTGGAGAGCAGCCCCTGCTCACTGCAACTAGAGAAAGCCCATGTGCAGCCAAAAAAAATAATAATAATAATAAAAAGCATATGTTGGAACCTAAGCTCCGATGTGATGGTATTGGGATGTCATTAGGTCATGAAGGAGAGGCCCTCATGAATGGGGTTAGTGCCCTCATAGAAGAGGCCCCAGGGATCCCTCACTCCTCCCACCATGTGAGGTTGCAGCCAGAGGTGCTGCTTATGAACCAAGAGATAGGCTTTCTCTAGGCACCGAATCTATTGGTAACTTGATCCCGGACTTCTCAGCTTCCAGAAATCTAAGACTCTTAATGAATTTCTGTTGTTAATAAGACACCCAGTCTATGATATGTTGTTACAGCGGCCCAAATGGACTAAGGCACCAGGTCAGGCCTCAGTATGGTATGTGAAAGTCACTCAGTCGTGTCCAACTCTTTGCAACCCCATGGACTATACATTTCCTTGGAATTCTCCAGACCAGGATACTGGAGTGGGTATTTCCTTTCTCCAGGAGAGCTTCCCAACCCAGGGATCAAACCCAGGTCTCCCACATTGCAGATTCTTTACCAACTGAGCTACAAGGGAAGCCCAATATATGGTATGGTAGGTGCTCAACAAATACGAGATGGTCAGTGAATGCAAACATTCCCTTCTTCTCTGGGTCTTTTTTACCCCTCTTTGCTGAGGCCAGGCCAATGCTTTGTAGATAGATGGGGAGAGAGAGAGTGCTCTGCAGAGAAATGAACTATAGCAATGAATAATCAGCACAGGACTTTTGTAAAGACTAAAGCTTTATTCCAATCAGGGGTCATTTACTTTCAGAAGCTATTTCTCTTGAGTCCTTTGTGAAGCAGACAGCCTCATTGATGCTCGAAGTGATGTAATCTATGTTGTAGGAATTGATACAGGTGAAGTTGATCCGACTATTCTTGGGGATATAGATATGCTTTTCACTGATCAGGTATTCCACCTGTTGGGCTGGTGACGACCATAGGGTCTCAGATCCTAGGGTGGTACCATCCCGCTCCCCTCTAGCCCAGGGTGAATTATGGACGGCAGGAAGTCTCAGGATTTCTGGGGAGCCACAAGAGTCCCAAAGCAGCTCCACTTTCCTCAGGAAAGAATCAAAGTCTGAGGTGAAGCTAGGGACGGGTTACCTGGTCCACGAAGTTTATGCTCAAATACAAGCCCAAATCCAAGGTCAGAAATGAGAGAGCTGTCCCTTCCTAGGTACTTACAGTTGAGTCCAAGATAGCTGTGGGACCCTTTCTGCTCAGTGATGTGATCCCAGGAGCCAGGGGTTCCCAGAAGCCGGAGCTTCTCCTTCACCTTTTCCTTGGTCATCATGACATTCTCTACAACCCCTTCCAGACTCTGTCTCCTGCCAAGGGAAGGACAGCAAGAAGTGGAGAGCGTAAGGTCTCCCCAGGCTCTCGACCTCTTCATTGCCTTTCCCCTCTTCTCCCTTCAAGAGTAAGCATCCATCTGGGATGGTTATAAATGGGAGGGGGTTTCAGCCCATATTAATGTAAGCAAGGGGAGCAGACTCTCCAGCCGACTTTGCCAGAGGAGCAGGTCCTTGGTCCTTCCTCATAATCTCTTGCCAACTGAGAGCATTCAAACAATTCGATAATAAGCCGACCTGTGCCCCCAAAGAGCATCCCGTTACCCACTCCCCCAACCTTCAGCACTGCCACTGGGGCTCCTCAGTAAAAGAGGCAACGTGGGCAGGAAGTGAAGTAGCCAGGGCATCCTGTGAGTCAGCGGGTCTGTGGGAATGCAGAGCTTCTGCCCACCCGTCCTGCCCCTCTCCTTGCCCTTACCATTCTCCCTGCGTAGCAGGGTTACAGAGGACGGAGGTGATGATGCGAGCACCCGTGGTGGGAGGGTTGAGCCACAGGGCCCGCGCGAAGGTCATCAGCTGGGAGAGGACGCGCAGCAGGAGCTGGTTGTTGAGCGCCACCACCACGAGTGTACCCACTCCTTCGTCTGCAGCAATGGGACAGACAGAACCCCCACCGTGTCTCAGCACCCCCACCGTTCCCGGGCCGTGCCCTCAGTCTCTGCCTCCAGCCTTGCAGAGAGGAGGGCTGGACGACAGGGCCCTCCGCCCAGCCTCACCAAGAAGGCCCCATCCAGGCCCCAAGAAGTCGGCGCAGGCTCTTCTTGCCAAGAAAAGTAGCTGCAAGTAAGAGTCTTAAAGGTGGAAGGCAGCCCCTCCCTGTGGTCCAGTGGTTAAGAATCCACCTGCCAATGCAGGGGACATGGGTTCAATCCCTAGTCCAGGAAGATTCCGCATGCCACGGAGCAACTAAGGCCCTGCACCACAACTACTGAGCCTGGACTCTAAAGCCTGGGAACTACCACTACTGAGCCCCTGTGCCCTAGAGCGAACCCTCTGCAACAAGGGAAACCACTGCAGTGAGAGGCCCATGCACCGCAACCAGAGAAAGCCCAAGCACAGCAACAGAGAGCCAGCACAGCCAAAAATAAATAGATGGCAAAAAGTTTTTTTTTTTTTTAAAGGTGAAAGGGACTTGAAACATCGCTAAGTCCCCGCCCCTCATCTTCCAGTTGAAGAAACAGAAGCCTAAGGGGTATGAGATGATTTAACTGGAGTCAGCTTGAGCTGAGATCGTACCACAGACCCTGACGTGTAGCTCAGTGCCCTTTCCCTTTGCCTCCAAGGTGCCCTGGGGTGCTCCGGGGCTCTGGGCTCTCTCCAGAGGGTAGGAGACGTCAAATGTGTCCTGTGCCCCAGGTGTGGCGCCATCAGGCCCTCCCTGCTCCCCCCGCCCATGACGTACCATAAATGCCAAAATTCTTGGATAGAGACTGGCTGCAGAAGAACTCAAAGCCTTGAGACACAAAGTAGTGTAAGAATCTAGCATCTTCCTCCAGGTCACCGGTGGATAAACCTTGATAGGGAATGTCAAAAAATGGAAATATCTCCTTGCTCTGTAGGAGAAAAAGAGAATGAGAAGGGGGAGGGGCTCCCGGAGGCATGGGAGGTGCTGAGACGGAGGGGAGCCAGGCGGGAGGCACACTCACCTTCATCAGGGTCATCAACTGTGTCCACTGACGCGGGGTCAGCTGACAGTTGCTGATACTCCCGATCACAAAGACGCAGCCATGTGGGGCATGCTGCAGGGAAAGACTGTCCTGTCGGCGCCTCCCTGACCACACAGGTCACGACAGGGGGATGCTGGGAGGAGAAGCCATCCTCCACGTGGGTTCCTACTAAAGGGCTGTGAATCCGAGCCTATAAAAGGTCTTGGATGACCGGAGTCGGGGTAGAGGGGGTGATTAGGAGAAAAGGGAAGCTGTAAACCAGGTCTGGGGAGACGCTGCTGAGAGCGAGGGAAACTCTACCTCCACCACATCGAGGAGCATGTTGGGTTCCAAGCACAGATGCGCAGAGTCCCAGAAGGTGTGTTCATAAACTGTAAAGCCCATGTCCTGGAAGATGAGTCCATGAGGTTCTGTGGGAACACAGCACCCCCCGCCACCAGCTGGCACGCGAGAAGTGGAGAGATGGGAGGCACACACACCAGAGAATGGGTCCGGGGGCAGGGGAGGAGGATGAGTCGCCGAGGGGAGGACAGGAACAGGAAAAGGACAAGAATACTGCGGCCCAGCGACCGTTTTTCTCAGGACAGAGTGAAGAGGGAGAGCAGTGAAGACCGCAGGTGATGGGGTGGGAATCAAGAACGGGGCGGGGCCAGGGCCTGCCACTCACCTTTTTGAGAAGAAATGATGTAAACAATCTGAGAATTCTGACACCAAGTTTTGAGGAACTGAGCCCCGAGTTGGAAAGCACCGCTGTCCCCCACGGTTTGCACACCCCCTGCCTGCCAGCAAAAAAAGAAGGTGCCGGTGTCTCCCAACATTGGGGAAAGAGGACCTTGCTCTAGGAGGTCAAGGCCACGTGCTCCCACATGTGCACCTCCACTGACTCATCCAACCGGGTTTACTGAGCCCCTACTAGGTGCCAGACACTGTGGTGGGCTCTTGGGATACATAAGGGAATAGAATGAACCCCCTCCACCCCTCATGGTGCTCACGTTCATACCAGGCAGGGGCAGCCTTTGTCAGCAAAGGACCAAACAAGCAATATTTTATGCTGAAATGGCAACCCCACACTCCAGTATTCTTGCCTGGAGAATTCCATGGACAAAGGAGCCTGGCGGGCTACAGTCCATGGAGTCCCAAAGAGTTGGACACGACTGAGCAACGATCACTTGATCGCTTGCTCACTCAGGTCGTATAACTACTCAACGCTGCCTTTAGAGCAGGAGGCCACTCTTGACAAGTAAATGATTGTGACCATTTTCCAGTAACATTTTTCTGGACACTGAAATTTGAATTTCATGTCATTTTCATGTGTCCCCAAATATTATCCCTCTTTGATTTTTCAACCATTAAAAATCATAAAACCATTAAAAAAAAAAAAGCATGATGGTGATATCAGCACCATTTCAGGTTCGGATCATTCCCTTCTTGAAAGAGCTGGCACCGCGGCAGTGGGGGCTGGTGTGGAGACCCCTGGCTTTGGGTCTTGATCCCGGCTCTGTCCTCCAATGCAAGGGCTTGGGACACTCTGAATCTTGCGGGGCCCCTCTAAACTCTTTTCATGTTTGCAATTGTACAATCCCAGACCCCCAGTCTCTACTCCTCGTGTCTCAGTGAGCGAGGGAAGGGCCCTGCTTCTCACCCTGTTCTCCACAATGACTTGGCTGTTCTTTCCAAAGAGGAGGTTCAGGGAAGCCTGGACGAATGATTTCATGCCCATCACCGGTGTGTACTCATAGTTCAGGGAGGGATCTTGGGCAATCTGCTTTCGAGTCTTGCGCACCACGGAGGATACCCAGGGTCTGCCTTCACTGGTCATGCAGACTGTGACGGGTAGGGCAGAGAGGTCTCTGGAGGCCCACTGCGGTGCCTGCAAGCTTGTGGGCTCTGCAGACAGCCCACGAATCTGTCCTGGTTCTCTTGGGGCTTTGGGGAATTGTCTAGGAAAAGACAACTTTCCTTTTCTCCCCCCTACCCCTTTATAAAAAAACGATGTGTTGTTACTGGGTATGTCTAATTTTCATCTTTTTGAAAAAGACAAGAGAAACGTATGCCATTTTAAAGGGCAAAGATGATAGACAATGGGAGAGTTATAGGTTGGGCTTCCCTGGTGGTTCAGACGGTAAAGAATCTGCCTGCAATGCAGGAGACCCAGGTTCGATCCCTGGGTGGGGAAGATCCCCTGGAGAAAGAAATGGCAACTCATACACACACAAAAAAAAAAAAGAAAAAAAGAAATGGCAACTCGCTTCAGTATTCTTGCCTGGAGAATCCCATGGACAGAGGAGCCTGGTGGGCTATAGTCCATGGGGTCGCAAAGAGTCAGACATAACTGAGTGACTGACACTTTCACTTTTCATGTGGGACTGGACAAAGGTGACACTGACTTTCACCGTGGCGAGGGCTGGCTGCATCCCAGAACAGTTTAGGAGCCACTCTTGGTTCAGGAGCAGAGGAGGGAGAAGGGGAGAATGAAGAGGCTGGAGGAAACACAGTGTCCTCACAGGCTCCAGCACAGAGCTGGGGGCAAGGATACATGTGTGCTAAGTTGCTTCAGTAGTGTCCAACTTTTTGAGACCCTGTGGACAGTAGCCCGCCAGGTTCCTTTGTCCATGGGATGCTCCAAGCAAGAATACTGGAGCGGCTTGCCATGCCCTTCTCCAGGAGATCTTCCCAACCCAGCGATCGAACCCCAGTCACTTACGTCTCCTGCATTGGCAGGTGGGTACTTTGGTGCCACCTGGGAAGCCTGGGAGAGGATACAAGCCCTTATCAAATGCCAGGAACCCGCAGAGAAGGGCAGAGGGCCCAGACCCACCCACGAGGTTTTCTGCTTCTTTCCACACTGGGCAATTCTGTTCACAGGAACAGACCTCCCTGTCTAGGGAGGTTTGTGCTCTCTTGACCCCTCTGTGGCAGTGGGAACACTGCCCTCCTAGAGAAGGTCATGGTACCCTGCGTCTCACACCCCCAAATGACGAGGCTTCTACCTTTATAGGCCAGGAACATCTTGTTAGGGTTGTCATCTTGCTTGTATGTCTTGAGCAAGCTGCCCTCTAGCTTCTGGGCCATGGGCACATCTGTGAACACAGACAGAGTGGGCATCGCTGAGGGAAAATAGAACCAGGACTGCGCTCCTGCTCCTGCGTTCTCTTGAAGGCTTCTGCCTGCAGCCAGCCTCCAAGTCTGGGCCACCCAGATCTGCCTCTTTCCAGAATCTTGACGGCAACTGGTCACCAGAGCAACAGAACCCCATCACTCACTGTGTCTGTGGTGGCCCTCCTCAAGGGCTATGGGAGTATTCCAAGATGCTTGGAGAGGACCATCTGAGGGATGGGGCTGGAGGAGGTCACAGTGAGGACATAGAATTCCCAGGCACTTCTCCCTAACTCACTGCCTCCTCTAGTCACCTAATCGACCAATTTTTTTTTTTTGGCTGCACAGCATGTGGGATCTTAGTTTCCTGACCAGGGATCGAACCAGTGACCCCTGAAGTGGAATCTTAACCACTGGACCGCCCATCTAAAATAACAGATCAGCCCCTTAGAAGATGCGGCAACACAGGCAGCCAACGAGCCCAGACAGGGCTGCTTCTGCAGACGTGAAACCTCAGACCCAGCAGTAATGTGAGTCGAGGGATACATTTAAAAAGCTTCTACTTTCATTTTACTCAGGGGTCCAGGTGTTTAAAAGAAAAGAAAAACAGCACTGCTTTCTTCCACAATTATTTTCAAGAGTTCTATTTCTAGAAAGAGTGTAATCTGCCACTTCTGTTGTTGTCTTAGTCACTCAGTCGTGTCCGACTCTTTGCGACCCAACAGACTATACCCCACCAGGCTCCTCCGTCCATGGGATTCTCCAGGGAAGACTACTGGAGTGGGTTGCCATTTTCTCCTCCAGGGATCTTCCCCACCCAGGGATTGAATCTGAGGCTGCTTTGCAGGTGGATTCTTTACCACTGAGTCACCAGGGATGCCCATTAAGACCATCCTATTTCTCTGTTATTTACAATGAAGACTTCTCCATTTGCTAACTCTTTCAGTGGTGTCCCAGCAGCAAGTGTAGAAGGCAGAGATCAAGGGCAGAAAGCACTGGCCTCTGTAGGATGTCCTATATATATATATATATATTTTTTTTTTTTCAAATGACTCTCTGATTGTTACAGATGTAGTTGGTGTCTCACCCAGATACCTTTACCAGCCCTGCTGGTGGATAAGGATTTTCTTTCTCATCGACCTTCCAGATTGTGCTTGGCAACAGGAGGTTGCCAAGGTTCCCACCTGGCAGGTTACACTCCCACCGGCAGCAGCAGCCAATGACTGCCTGATCTTACGTACAAAAAGCCAGCCGTGGGACTTCCCTGGTAGTCCAGTGGTTAAAACTCTAAGTTTCCACTGCAGAGAGCACGGGTTAGATCCCTGGTGGGGGAATTAAGATTCCCACATGCCTCGGTGTGGCAAAAAAGATTTAAAAATAATAATAATTTAATTTAAAAAGTCATTGCTCTTGACTTGGGGGATGCACGTGGCTCATTTTGCACTTCAGGGCGCATCCCCCAATCAGGCCATGGCTAGACTTGACCCAGGGCCCCTTGTGTGGCCCCCTCCTCTTTACAGTCCTGCTTCCTTCACTTCCTTGTGGGTTCCTCCTACAGAGCACTCCCTCTGCAAACCACATGCCCCAAATCCCTGTCTCAGCCTGTGTTTCCAGGAACCTGCCTTGAGACAAATGATTGTGCAAGTTATCCCTGTTACTGAAGGAACCTTTGGAAGCATTTATTTTTGGCTGTGCTGGGTCTTCGTTGCTCTGCTTGGGCTTTCTCGTGTGGTGAGCCGGGCCACCCTCGAGTCGTGGTGTGTGAATTTCTCATTGCTGTGGCTTCTCCTGTTGCAACCCACAGGCTCTAGAGCGTGCGGGCTTCATTATTTGCATCACACGGGCTTAGCAGTTGTGGCTCCAGGGCTCTAGAGCACGGGCTCAGTAGTTGTGGCACACGGGCTGAGTGGCCTCTTGGCATGAGGAATCTTTCTGGACAGGGATTGAACCCGTGTCCCCTGCACTGGGCAGGTTCTTAACCACTGGACCACCTTTAAAACTCAAATACACATAGAACACAGATGTTCTACAAGCAACCCACAGCCACAGTTAACCTTTGGTGTACCCTTTCTGGTTTCTTCTCTAAGATGTTTATATTTTAAGATGATGGATATCAAAAGCACCATGTCATTTTTTATTATACTTTTTTCACTTCACATCTTGGTTGTGAGGATTTAATATCTGTGCCAATGAGAATTTTTTTATGTGACAAGAAACAAACAAACAAACAAAAAACCAACCCAAACTAGCATGAACAGGAGAAGGAATTCATTGCCTCTATAAGAGGGCAGGCTCGGGTACATGTGACTTCGAGCATCGTCCAGACCAGAGCATAACGACTTGTCAGGGTTCCAGCTTCATTTCCTGTGGTTCCCTTGGCTGTCCTTTTCTGGAGGCTTCCACTTTGTTCTTGGGCTGACTCGGCATGGGAGCAAAAGCGAACGTAGCACTGACGCAAAGGATACGCATTTGAACAATTTCCACTGCAGCTCTATTTGCAAATAAGCTAAATGCTGATTACTGAAGGAATGTTTACACCAGAATATCCATATAATAGAATTCTGTGCAGCAGTTAAAGGCAGCCCTACAGATACAAATATATAAAAATATCCAAGATACATCATTAGGAACAATGGAGGTACAAATGGAGAGCAAAGTAGAGAACACTTTGGGAGAAATGAAAGATCATTTGCATGTATATGCACAGAGAAGCTCTGGAGGGGTGCATGAAGAAGCAGGTAACTGTGATCACCTCTGGAAAGTGGAACAGGCTGGCCAGTGGACAAGGACGGGAACTAACACTGACTTGCTTTCCACTGCACCCGACTTCTTCCCTTGGAAATGTTAGACCACATGCAGATGACTGTTCATTTAGAAAGTGTTTGTGTTTTCAAACAATAGCTGCAGCACTATCCAGAGGAAGAGAGAGCATCTCTCCTCTTGGATCCTTGCAAGAACCAGCAAGTTTCCCTCCCGGAACCCCTACCTCCTTTCTCTCGACTGCAGCGAATCAGTCACTGTCCCATCCCTGACCTTATCATGGCTGAGGATGGGACACTCTGGTAGTGTAACCCAACCACCTAGAGCTGAGGGGTGTGTTCATCCCTCCCAAACTGCACAGCTAAGAACGGACAGAACCAGGCGAGCATGCTCAGTCGTGTCCGACCCTTTGCGACCCCATGGACTGTAGCCCACCAGACTCCTCTGTCCATGGGATTCTCCAGGCAAGAATACTAGAGTGGATTGCCATTTTCTTTCTCCAGGGGATCTTCCTGACTCAGAGATCAAACCCATGCCTAGAAGAGTTCCCTAAAAGGAGCTGACAAATTGTCGGCTCTGACAAATTGTCAGAAATGAGAGAGGGGAGAAGGGGTGGTGGGAAGGAAGTCAGAGAGTGTTCGCAGAATTATCCATTTCCAAGTCTTAAGAATCACCATATTGGAAATTCCCTGGCAGTCCAGTGGTTAGGGCTCCAAGCTTTCCCTGCTAAGGGGCTGGGTTCCATCCCTGGTCAGGGAACTAAGATCCCATAAGCCATGAGGTGTGGCAAAAAAAAAAAAAAAAAAAAAGAGCCAGCCACTCTCTCTTTTTCTTTTTTTGAAATGATTTATTTATTTGGCCACATCAAGTTTTGGTTGCAGCACACAGGATCTTTAGTTGCTACATGTGGGATCTAGTTCCCTGACCAGGGATGGAACCTGGGACCCCAGCATTTGGGAGCATAGGGTCTTAGCCAACTGGACTATGATGGAAGTCCCAAGAAGAAACACCATTTTTAAAGACTATTTACTTATTTTTTGGCTGCATTGAGTCTTAGTTGCAGCATGTGGGATCCTGGGCGCTGAACCCTAGACTCCTGTGTTGGGAGCTTGGAGTCTTAGCCACTAGACCACAAGGGAAGTCCCAAGAAGAGCTGCCATCTTTAACGGCTACTTTTATGTTCATTGGCCTTGTGCTTCCAAACCTGTCAACATCCGTATCCCAGCAGGGGCAGTGGGGAAGTCTCCTCTCTGGACTCTCCCAGGCTACAGAGAGTGACAGCAGGCAGGGAGTAACGGAGGCGGTGGCCGGCTTGTACCTTGAGGCTCTACCCTGAAGCTGATCAGCCAATAACTGGGGACGGAGTGCTCGTGGCCCCAGGTTCCATCCTTCACCAGCTCAGGTACAGACGTGGTTATATAAACTAGAATATCCTGTCTTTTCCACAGAGCACAGGACCACAGGCCTGTCTTAGCCTTTACCAGCTGTTTCTGGCCATTCCTGGGGTGTTCTCAAGTGATGCTGGGGCTAACACTGTCACATTCACCCAGTCCTGCCCCCTCACTGACACTTGTTTCTTAGCCTGTCATGGGCTCCAGCACTTCCACACCGCACAGGGACTGGCAACACGCTGACCATCACACAGTATCAGTGTGGATGCCAAGGGTTCATTCTCCTGAAGCCTCTCAAGCCACAGTGCCCACCTACCAAGGCAGCCGGCACATGCCTGCCACCCTGAGCGTCCACTGAAAATCCTTCTTTCCGTTTTTACCTGCCTGCCCTCATGGCCACAGAACCGAGACCCTAACTAGAGCCTCGTGGTGTTTGAACAGAGGAGGGTCTTTGGTCCTAGGAAGCCTGGCTTTCCATCTTACTTCTTCCCTAGTACCTACAGGGCCTTAGGTAAGTAATTGAAAATCTCTCCGTCTCAGTGCATGCATTTTTTTTTTAATTTGGCTGCACTGAATCTTAGTTGCAGAACGCGGGATCTTCAATCTTTGTTGGGGCATGCCAGATCTTTCCGTTGTGGCACGTGGGATCCAGTTCACTGACCTGGGATCAAATCTAGGTCTCCTGTATTGGGAGTCTCAGCCCCTGGACCACTAGGGAAGTCCCAGTGTATTTATTTTTAAATTGGGAAAACAAACATTATAGAACTGTGTGACATTTATTATGGAAAAGGATGTGTCCCCTGGGCCATCACAAGGAGAGAAGAACTTATAAATGTAAGACCTAAATGCAAGAATTTCTGATTATCGAGTTTATACTGTAGAATTCTTGGGAGGTCTCTTGAAATAAAATGGACATTTGAACAAACTAGGGCTTTGACATTTCCCCCCAGAAAATTGCAGGTTCCGGTAACCACACTCACAGAAGCTAGCTGCTAAAGCAGAACAGCCCCCTTTACCAAGCCACTCCCCAAGCAATCTTTACTTAGCCACTCTCAGGCTCAGCTAGGGAGACCAAAGGATAAAGGAAATTCCTGATGGGAAGCTGGGGTAAAAGGACGTCCTCATTAATTGACCTCAAACTCTCACTCTAGTGCCAGGACACTTTATGTCTGTGTCCACACAGTTGTGAGGCGTGCTGCTCTGGGACCAGGGACTGCTGTACATCACTTCCCTTCCTTGCTTTTCTAAATGGGGACCTTATAGCAGTTTTCCTCTCAGCATGGAACACTGGGTGTACTGAGGAGCGGGTAAATTCATTTTGGGTATGTAAGCTACAGTGTCATATGTAGCTACTTTTAGATGAAGAAAAGGCAGCTCACCCGGAGATCCTAAACTCCACGTTGGATGTTGGATGTGACCTGAGTTGTTCCCTTTGAGGAGGAGACCATGAGTTTCTTTGTTGTGGAAAAACTGCATCATGTGAGGTGAGACCATTCCTGGAATTACATGTTGGAGGAAAAGAACACTGACTGATGAGCTGCCAAAAGGTGGAAGGTAGTGGTTTTTCACAAAGTTCACCCAGAAACCCTCTTCCTACTCCTTCTGGTAAGGAACCCCACTAAGCTCCCCAGCCTTGGTTCCCAAATCCTGGGGACTGCTCTGAGAAGAGGTATGTGACTGAGCCTGACCTATTGGAGTCCCATTAGAACTGGCAGAGAAGAGCCTTTTGTTACCCCTCTAGTCACGGAGTTCTCAGAAAATGGCCTCAAAGTTTGAACCTACTGGCCCCTGACATGTAGGAAACACTGACAAACGCTGCCAATTGAATGAGAAAAGAAGCATGTTACTGGCCTCCAGCCTCTCCTTCCTCTCAATATCAATCTGGATTTGCAGTTGCAAAGGACAGAAATTGACTCTTGACGGAAGCATAAAAGGGGGGTTTATTGAAAGGATATCTGGTAACTCACATGCTGGATGGGGAGGTTGGAGATCTGGGGCCAGGAACACGACCACGATCAGACCACAGAAGGAAGGAGGTGAATTGCTAAACAACAGATGAACAACAGACAGTGCTCTGACTAATTCCACCCTCACGTCCCTCTGTTGGCCCCGCTGCCCCTGCAGGTCCCAGGACCAGGTCTTGGCCGCTACCATCCTTTCATCCTAACTTCACAGTGTTCCGGAAGCACAGACCCAGGAACCTGTTCTGATTGGCTGAGCCCACTCACGTGACCCACTGACCCCACCCTATTTTCCAGCCAAGGGGTTCAGTTCAGTTCAGTCGCTGAGTCGTGTCAAACAAAGTCTGCCACCCCATGGACCGCAGCAGCCAGGCTTCCCTGTCCATCACCAACTCCCGGAGCTTGCTCAAACTCATGTCCGACGAGTTGATGGTGCCATTCAACCATCTCATCCTCTGTGGGAGAATTGAAAGTCTGTTGGTTTCAGCTTCATTCCTGAGAGGCGGGCTCTGCCTCCTGCCAAGACTGTGAAAGTGGAGACTTCTCCAAACCTTAGAATTGAAGTGAAGTGAAGTCGCTCAGTCGTGTCCAAGTCTTTGTGGCCTCATATACTGTACAGACCATAGAATTCTCCAGGCCAGATTACTGTTGTGAGTAGCCTTTCCCTTCTCCAGGGGATCTCCCCAGCCTAGGGATGGAATCCAAGTCTCCTGCATTGCAGGCTGATTCTTTACCAGCTGAGCCACAAGAGCAGCCCCAAGAAGAGAAAAAGGTGGTCAAAAAAAGACAGAGTGTCACAATTATATCACACTTTCTCCTTTCTCTTTAAATATCCCACCCTACCCCCTGGTAGTCTCAACTAGTGATCTTACTTCTGTTCACAAAGACAACAAAAGTGATTGGAAGAGACTCTCACATGTTCCCATCATAGCTACCAATCTCCTTCCATGGGTACCCACCCACAACTTAGCACCATGCTTGAGCTCACCTCTCCCGAGCCCCTGTTGCCTCCAAGACTTCCCTTCCTGCCCTGGGTCCCGGCTCCGCGGCCCCTGCTGTTGGGCTTTCTCTGCCCTTTCCTCCATCTCCCCTCTCTACTAGAACATCCTCTGGAGCATACAAACAGGCGTGAAATTCGAATCTTGAACACAAACACTCCCATGACTTCACATCCCCTCTCCCCATGTGTCCTGCAGAGCTCATCCAAGGAAACAGGACTCCTGGGAGTGATATGGGTGTTACAGGAACCAGAGCTTGCAGGAGTGGAGGAGAATCTGGGAGAGGGAAGGTCTAGAGGGAGCTGGAGAATGAGAAGAATTATGCATCAGGCTGCCTGAAGACCCTGTATGTGAACATCTTAGAGTGTACAGGGAAATTCGAGAAACCAGACACATCCAGCTCTGTGGGGGGCTAGAAGGGAAGGTGCATGGAGGGGTCTACGGGAAGATGCGCAGCTAACCCTGTGTGGGGCGACAGCCAAGTGTCTTGTCATGGGGTTGAGTGCTGCGTCACTCAGCAGGGCATCAGTCTGTGAGCAGAGCTGGACATGAGCAGAGGAGAGTCTGAAGACAAGTCAGATCCCATCTGGCGCCTCTGCTTCTGTATCTCACCCTGAAATCCTTCAGGTATTAGTGAGCACTGCTTCATTTCCAGCTCTCAGATCTGAGGCAGGTTCCTCTTTTGGCCAATGCTTGCCCAGAATCTAACAAGGATTCTGGGAAACAGGGGTCCCAGATTTAGCCAAGGTGACAACAGGGTCATCGACCACACCATGTTCTCTGATCTTCAGCGTATTGAAGCAACATGTGTAGTCTATCTCCTCTTCACTTTCCAAGGTCTGCTGAACCCACTCTGATCAGCGCTTCATCACCTCCACCAAAGCTGACTTTGGGGGCTTCTCTGGTGGCTCGGGGTAAAGAATCCACCTGCCAATGCAGAGGACACAGGTTCCATCCCTGATCCGGGAAGATCCCACCTGCCTCGGAGCAACTAAGTCTGTACGCTATAACTGCTGAGCCTGTGCTCTGGAGCCCAGAAACCTCAGCTACTGAAGCCCTTCTGCCCTGCAGCCCCTGCACCACAACAGGAGAAGCCACTGAAAAGAGAAGCAATATGGATAAGCCACACTCATCACAGCTAGAGGAAAGCCCGCCCAGCACCCAAGACCCAGCACAGCAGAAAATCAATCAATCAATCAAAATTATTTTTAAAAAGCCACTCTTATCAAGGTCACAAATGACAGATCTCTGTACTGTCTAATCTAAGAGTGCGTTCTCAGCACATGCACAGAGAAGGCCGTCCATGTGAGGGAAGGACCAAAGGAAAGAGAGATGCCAGTTGGAATCCCTCTTGACTGAGAGATGCTCACCCACACCAGGACCAAATTTGGAGACGATTGGCCAGAGACAACCCAGAAAATTGTCCCCATATAAGCAACCTAAGCCACTCCTGTGGGAGGTGACTCGCTCCGAGTCTGCCCATCTGTTCTTCCACACCTATGCTGCCTCTAATAAATACTGTTATCTTTTTCACAGTTTTGGTCTCTTGCTGAATTCTTTCTTCAAAGAAGACAAGAATCAAGATTTTTTTTTTTTCTTCCAGGCTTTCACTGCCAAAATCCATCTATCAAACTTACTGTTGGGCTGCACCTGAAGGCCTGCAAACCCTGTACTTGCCCAGCCTCAAAACCAAAGAAAGAGCCCAGAGTTGGCAAAAGAGACATCAGCAGCGCAACGGATGAGGGACCTTACATGTCTGAAGAGAGGTCCTAGAGCGACACCCCACGGTGTGGGGCAGACAGCGGGTAAGCCAAGGTAACAGTCTTTGCTCCCAGGGTGATAAAGAGATTGCAGTTCCAGGGGGAGCTGACGTCAGCTTGGCTTATCAGTTATTGCAGAAACCAGCAGAACAGCGTGCCCACCCGCCCCCCCCTGCCCCGCCACTGCCCCCTTTGATGCACTATCATAGCTTAAATAGTTCTGATCTAGAGATTAGAACTAACACTATCTGGGGCTGAGGCAGACACATAGGCATTAACTGATGAGGCTCCATGATTAAGAGGGAAGGTCAGTCAGGGGTGAAGTCTACAGGTGAAGCAGATACTGGTCAAGGAGGGGAAGTACAGAGAGCAAAAGAACAGCCATCTTGGGTGGCCTGACAATACACCTATACATCCAACTCAGCTTCTTTCCTAAACTGTAGACTCGGGAATCCAAATACCTACTTAATATTCCAATAAATCTTGAACAGACTTTTCAAATTTACGGTGTTCAAAAGCTAACTGGTAGTTTCACATCCTCCATTATTTCCCCCCGTTTTAGTAAGTGGCAAGTCCCTTCTGCCAGATTCTCAGGCCAAAACATCCATCCCAGACTTCTCTCTTTTTCTCTTACACTCTACACCCAAGTCATCTGCAAACCCTGCAAGTTTTACTTTGTAACATATTTAGAGCCCGTTCACTTTAAATTTATTATTTAATTTGTTTCTGGGAGGGATGGGTGTGTGAATGAGCAGAGGGCGCAGTCTGTGTGAAGGCACACTGACAACGCTGAGTTCTTCAGTCAATTTAAGTGTGGGTGGGGGACTTCCATGGCAGTTAGTGTGGTTCTGACTCTACATTTTCTCTGCCAAGAGCCTGGGTTCAGTCTCTGATTGGGGAACTAAGATCCCAGAAGCTGCACCCCCCCAAAAAAAAAATTTTTTTTAAGTTCAAAAAAAATTAAATCTGTTTGGAATAAAAATGTATAGGAGAGGGGAGTGGTACGAAATCAGATTGGAAAGGTAGGCACTTGTCCATCTAATGCTAAGCCCTTGCGTTAAGGGGTCTGAATTCTACCCCAAGCACTTGAAGATCATTGAATGATTTTAAGAAAGGGAATGACACTGTCAGATTTATGTTTTAGAAAAATCTCCCTGGGGGCTGCGGAGGATGAACTGGAGAGGAGCCAGAACTAGGCAAGAAGGCCACATGAAGACTATTTTAGTTAATTCGGTTAAGAAGTGATGAAGGCCTGAGATATGGCTGTGGGTACTGGGTAAACTTGCCAGATGTCCTCCATAAAAATACCAGGCACCACACCAAGCCTGGAGGGAGATGTCAGTTCTGCAAAATATCTGCTTAATGTAAACAATATCTTATGTATCAGTGCTAATGTCTGCTTTGTGTCTAACTTTTCTACCTTCTTTTATTATTAAGAGACAGATCTTTTTCATTACAACGACTTGCAAGAAATGGTAAAGGAAAGCAAAGGCAAAGATTTTTAAAAACATTTCACTCTCTGAGGTCAGATGGGCAACGCCAGAGCAGGTGAAACCAACTAGCCAGCAAGCCTACTGAAGGGATGGGCATGAGGGTGGGTTGGGAAGGAAGAACTAATTTGCTCTTAATGAGTTCTTCCCTCTGGGTCTTTGTTGCAGTAAAAAGGAAAAAGGAGGAATAAGTTTTTTTCTTTCCTTTTCCTGAGAACAAAGAATATAAGGAGAATAGTGGGCAGGCCTGAACATTCCTTTTTTTCTTTTTCCTTTAACTGATCCTAACTGAATGTCTGTGACTAAGTTTGCATTTCTACCCCCTAACTCTGCAGGAGCTACACTTCACACTTCTTTTCCTTTGACTCTGTGCTAAATACATCCCCTCTCTGGTGTCTACCCTTACAACACCCTTCCCCTTGGAGTTACACGTATCACAAAGAAGGGCACAGAGCCGTCCAACTGCCAGACTCAATTACTGGGTTACTGACGCCAGTTTATGACTGTCTTTGAAACAATGCAAGAGGAAGGAATCAAGATCCTATCAGCTTCGGTCCTCATCACTGACTCCTGACGGCCAGCCCTTACCTTATAAAAGCCCCTAGACTTCTCATGGAGCTAGGGACACAGTTCTTGAGGCTTGACCGTACTGTGTTCCCCTCTCCACCCGCTGAGAATAAAAGCTACCTTTCTATTTCCTCCAGTCTCTGTCTCTGTATTTTTCTTTTGGCTTCGGTGGGCAGAGTAGGCCAAGATTTTGGCCAGCAACATCTTGACAACCGCAGTGATGTTTGCTATCAGCCCCGTATGTTTCTCTTTCCCCCAAGATGGTCAGAATGTCTCCATTGGGAAAGCAGTTGCCTGTGGTTCTGGGACAGCATTCCAACATCAATTAGATCCAGGCTCCCCTGGACCCAAGGGGAGCCCTCAGGGGAAGGGCTCGAGCACGTGATCCACTGACCGAGAGAGAAAAACAGAGACACCGCGGGTGGTGCCCAGCTGATGCAAAGCTCTCCCATTCCCAGCAATGTCTTCTCTGGGAAGAAGTGGCCCATCCGCTCTCCCTCCTGGGAATACCAACAGTGTAAGCTGGAAGATTTCATCTAGTTTCTTGCTGAAGAGGCTTTGAGAACAGTGTTCACAGCATTACAAAGTGTGGCTCCTGCCTAGTGAAGTCACTTAGTCGTGTCCGACTCGTTTCGACCCCGTGGACTGTAGCCCACCAGCCTCCTCTGTCCATAGGATTTTCCAGGCAAGAATACTGGAGTGGGTTGCCATTTCCTTCTCCAGGGGATCTTCCCAACCCAGGGATCAAACCCAGGTCTTCCTCATTGTAGGCAGATGCTTTACCATCTGAGCCACCAGGGAAGCCTAGTCACTGGCCCCTCCCTAGCAACTCAGAAATGAAAACTGTAGCGAAATGGGTTCTTTAGTTCCTAATTTTCTTAAAAGATAGGGGAGGAGTCACAGAATGACTGGTCATTCTCTTAGGTGTGAAGGACGGAGGCTGGGATGCTCTTCCTGGACCAAGCTGACAAGAGGCTCCCAAGGGCCTTTGGAGAAGAGCAGAGCACAACAGATCTTAGGACCTTCCAGAGCTCAGAGTCCCATTGTATTCTGGTCTCTGATAGGAAATCTTTAAAAACAGGACCAGAGATGGATTCGTTTTTTTTGTGTGTGTGTCACAAATTACCACAAAGCAGCTCAGAACAACACACTTCTTTTTTTTTCTTTTTTTTTGAGGGGGGCTACAACTTACCACATGCAGGATCTTAGTTCCCCCAGACTATGGATCAAAACCATGCCCCTTGCAGTGGAAGCATGAAGTCTCAACAACTGGACTGCTAAGGAAGTCCCAGCACACATTTATTATCTCAGTTTCCATGGGTCAGGAATCTGGGTCTCCTGCTCAGGGTCTCAGCAGGCTACAGTGATGGTGTTGGCCAGGGCTGCAGTCTCATCTAAGACACAGGGTCCTCTTCCAGGCTCACAGGGAACCCATTTCCTTGTAGCTGTAGAACTCACGGTGGTGGGCTTCCTCGAAGCCAGCAGGAGTGTCTCTCTTCTATCTCTGACCTTCTCTTAAAGGGCTTACCTGATTAAGTCAGGCCCACCCAAGATCATCTCCCTTTCTGTGAATTCAATTGATTAAGGACCTTAATTACATCTTCAAAATTCCTTCCCATCTGCCATATAATATGACATAATCACAACAATCACATCCCATCACCTTTGCCATTTTCTGTTTGTTAGAAGCAAATTATGCCCCCACCCACATTCACGGGGGAGGGATTATGCAAGGACATGGGTCTTTGGAGGTCATCAGAAGCTTCTGGAGAGAACAGTCCTTCCATGAGAGGTGATTGGGTTGGATGATAATTTCGCAAGATCAGAACTCTGTAGAGTTTACAAGGATCTCTCACTGTAATGGGTTGAACAGTGACCCCCTCCCCCCACCAACGAAAGATACACCATCCAGAACCTCAGAATGCAACCTTATTTGGAAGAAGGGTCTTTGCTGATATAATTAAGGCAAAGATCTTGAGATGAGATCATCCTGGTTTAGAACAGGCCCCAAATCCAAGTCCTATCTATCTCTTACAAAGACAGATCTGTGTCTTTAAAAGAGAGAAGGAGAGGCCACACAGGGACACAAGGGGAAAGTGATATCAGAGGTAGACATCAAAACGATGTGTCTGTAAATCAACAAAAGCCAAGAACTGCTGCAGCCCGGGGCCTAGAACAAAGTCTCCTAGCGGGTTCTCTAGAAGGAACTAGCCCTGTCTACTTGATTTCAGATTTCTGGCCTCCAGAACTGTAAGAAAATAAACCCCCTGACTGGTTCTTCTGTCATCAGCAATATATGGTTCCATCTCATGACCCAACACAGCTACTTCAGTCCTTACCATCACACCTGCATTCCAGCCAGTTGGAAAGGGGCAATCAAATGTGGAGGATATACCTTTTCCCTTTAAGACCCAGAAGCTTCACACTTCATTCAACTAGAATTTTGTCACTTAGTCATAGTGGGCTGCAGGGGAAACTCCAACGTGTTTTTAGGCAGGCCATGTGCCTGGTAAAACTTAGGCGTTCTGTTACTCAAGGAAGGAAAGATGAGAGAATGGACAGCAAATTCTGCCAACAGGAGAAAACAAACACAAGGTCTGACTTGATGAGGCCTGTGATCAGTCATGTCCAAGTCTTTGCAGCCCCGTGGCCTGTAGCCCGCCAGGCTCCTCTGTCCATGGGATTCTCCAGGCAAGAATACTGGAGTGGATTGCCATTTCCTCCTCTAGGGGATCTTCCCAACCCAGGGATTGAACCCCTGTCTCTTGCATCTCCTGCACTGGCAGGGAGATTCTTTACCTTTGCGCCACCTGGGAATCTCCTGACTTGATGAATCACCTCTCAAATCTGGGACCCAGAGAAAAGGCTTAGAAGCACCCCACCACCCTTCATTATAGATGAAATAGCCTGGGAAATGTGGGTTCGAAACAGCAGGAATAAGATGAGCATGCCGAGGCTGGAGTAAGAGTGTTCCTCCTTCCCCATCACACCCTCAGCTGTGGGTTGAATTGTGCCCCCCGAAAAGATATGCTGAAGTCCTAACCCCCAGAACCTGGGAATGTGACCTTATTTGGAGGTAGGGTCTTTGCACGTGTAGTCAAGTTAAAATGAAGTCACACAGAATCAAGCTAGACCCTGATCCAATGGCTGGTGTCCTTACAAGAGGAGGGAACTTTGGTCACAGACACTCACAGTGGGAGAAGGCCAGGTGAAGACGGAGGCAGATGTCGCCCTGCGGCAGCTACAAGCCAGACAACAACCAGGAAGCTGGAGGCAAAAAGGGCCTTCCCCCAGGGCCTTACCTTAGTCTTGGATCTCTAGCCTCTAGAACTGTGATGATACTTTTCTGTTTGGGATAATTCATTATGGAAGGTTTAACCAACTAAAATACCATCTCCCTCCTTGAAGATACCACAAAGCACTGACACCTAGAAGTGCCCTCGCTCTTAAACCTTCCATCCATCGTTGTTTTTTTCTTTTTGGCCATGCCACACAGCATGTGAGATCTTAGTTCCTCGTTCAGTTCAGTTCAGTAGCTCAGTCGTGTCTGACTCTTTGCGACCCCCTGGACTACAGCACACTAGGCTTCCCTGTCCATCACCGACTCCTGGAGCTTGCTCAAACTCATGTCCATCGAGTTGGCAATGCCATCCAACCATCTCATCCTCTGTCATTCCTCAACCAGGGATCAAGCCCAGGCCCCCTGCAGTGAAAGCTCAGAGCCCTAACCACTGGACAGCCAGGGAAATGCCTGTCTGTCCTGAAAATTAGCTCATTATAGAGACTTCCCTGGTGGTCCAGGGGCTAAGACTTTGCACTCCCAATGAAGGGGGCCTGGGCTTGATCCCTGGTTAGGGAACTAGATCCCATATGCCACAACTAAGACTCAGTGCAGCCAAATAAATAAATAAAACTATTTTTGAAAAAAAAATTAGATCATCATAAATGCTGCAACCCAAAGATAGGGTGAGCCAAACCTTGACCGAACGGTCAGGCACAGGCTAGACCAGGGTCTGAAAGTGACAAGAGGGCCAGAGGGGGAGGTATATAGTGACATGGGTGTGACATAAGCGGGATCACTGACACCTGAGGTGGGGATGAACCTGCAGAAGGAAGACCAGGCAGGACACACCCACAATGACCAAATGTAAGTGAGTCCAGGATCTGGGCTGTCGATGGAAGCAGGACCAAAAGAGGGCTGAAGCCAGGAGCCCTGGGACTAGTTGGAGCCCCACACTCAAATGACACCTCTTACAACTGGAAGGACCCTTTCAGTTTCCAAATCTTTTCACATACAGTCTCTCATCTGAGCTTCAAAACCAGTCTGCAAGAATTGAGTACAGCAATTATATCATCTCCATTTGATTCACAGGCCAAGAGAGGGGCTAAGTCACTTGTTCTGTGTGACTGATGGTGAGCAGTCAGTGCAAAGAAAGTGAACTTGGGATTCTGGTAGACTGGGTTAAAATCAGCACAGCAAGCTCTTTGATTGCTACACAGCTGTATTTTTTCCTTTGTTGGCCCTGCAAAGTAACATTTGGAGAGCACCTCTTACAAGGTTGGTATATTTATTGGTACTCCTAAAAAAGGTCACTTCCATCCTTATTTGTTTTTTCCAGCTCTAAATGCCATGCAATTTATACTGAAAACACAGTTTTGCCAAGTAATCTTGGCTACTTACAATTCATCTTGCTAAAGGTCACTTTCTTCATTTTATCAAGAAAGTGAAGTTGCTCGGTCGTATCCGACTCTTTGTGACACCATGGACTGTAGCCTACCAAGCTCTTCCATCCATGGAATTTTCCAGGCAAGAATACTGCAGTGGGTTGCCATTTCCTTCTCCAAGGGATCTTCCCAACCCAGGGATCGAACCCGGGTCTCCCGCATTGTAGGCAGACACTTGACCGTCTGAATCACCAGGGAAGTCTCATTTTATCAAAGGACTGATCGAAACCATTTCCAGTTGAGCTATTTCAAATCCTAAGAGATGATGCTGTGAAAATGCTGCACTCAATATGCCAGCAAATTTGGAAAACTCAGCAGTGGCCACAGGACTGGAAAGGGCCATTTTCATTTCAATCTCAAAGAAAGGCAATGCCAAAGAATGCTCAAACTACCACACAACTGCACTCATCTCACTTGCTAGCAAAGTTATGCTCAAAATTCTCCAAGTGAGGTTTCAACAGTACACGACCCAAGAACTTCCAGATGTTCAAGTTGGATTTAGAAAAGGCAGAGGAACCAGAGATCAAATTGCCAACATCTGTTGGATCACAGAAAAGCAAGAGAGTTCCAGAAAAACATCTGCTTCTGCTTTATTGACTAGACCAAAGCCTTTGACTGTGCGGACTACAACAAACTGTGGAAAAGTCTTAAAGAGATGGGAATACCAGACCACCTTACTTGCCTCCTGAGAAATCTGTATGCAGGTCAGGAAGCAACAGTTAAAAATGGACATGGAACAACAGACTGGTTCCAAATTGTGAAAGGAGTGCATCAAGGCTGTATATTGTCACCTTGCTTATTTAACTTACACGCAGAGTACACCATGCAAATTGCTGGGCTGGATGAAGCACAAGCTGGAATCAAGATTGCCAGAAGAAATATCAATAACCTCAGATACGCAGATGACACCACCCTTATGGCAGAAAGTGAAGAAGAACTAAAGAGCTTCTTGATGAAAGTGAAAGAGGAGAGTGAAAAAGCTGGCTTAAAACTCAAAATTCAAAAAACAAAGATCATGGGATCTGGTCCCATCACTTCATGGCAAATAGACAGGGAAACAATGGAAACAGTGACAGACTTTATTTTCCTGGGCTCCAAAATCACTGCAGATGGTGACTGCAGCCATGAAATTAAAAGGCGCTTGCTCCTTGGAAGAAAAGCTATGACCAACCTAGACAGCATATTAAAAAACAGAGACATTACTTTGCCGACAAAGGTCCCTCTAGTCGAAGCTATGGTTTTTCCAGTAATCATGTACAGATGTGGAAGTTGGACTATAAAGAAAGCTGAGCGCAGAAGAATTGATGCTTTTGAACTGTGGTGTTGGAGAAGACTCTTGAGAGTCCCTTGGACTGTAAGGAGTTCAAACCAGTCAATCCTAAAGGAAAGCAGTCCTGAATATTCATTGGAAGGACTGATGCTGAAGCTGAAGCTCCAATACTTTGGCCACCTGATGTGAAGAACGGACTCATTGGAAAAGACCCTGATGCTGGGAAAGATTGAAGGTGGGAGGAGAAGGGGATGACAGAGGATGAGATGGTTGGATGACATCACCAACTCCACTGAAATGAGTTTGGGTAGGCTCCGGGAGTTGGTGATGGACAGGGAAGCCTGGTGTGCTGAAGTTCATAGCGTTGCAAAGAGCCGGACACGACTGAGCAGCTCAAGTGAACTGACCATATCCATTTACTGACACCTATTTGTTTTGGGCCACACCACAGGCATGCAAGATCTTACTTCCCTGACCAACCCGTGCCCCTGCAGTTGGAAGTGCGCAGTCTTAACCACCAGACCGCCCGGGAATTCCCCTGACCAAACCGCTTCTAGGGTCACTTCAAGTTTCTCCAGCTCAGGCCGGCTTGTAAACTCGGTCTACACCTGTTGTACTTCACACAGCCATCAGGGGGCGCCTCGCACCGTTTATGCCTTGAACGGAGCACAGACGCTCGCAGAAACGCTGAAAAGGCAAAGCTCTGCCTAGGGGCTTCCCAGAGGTTGATGAGAGCCAGCCATCCCGGTCACCTTCATTCCGCTTCTAAAGGCAAGAGAGAAGAGAAAAATTTATCCTCCGTTTACTTTATAGATGGGGAAACTGAGGAATGTGTTTTGATTTTCTTTCATCCCATAATAGGATGAACTATGAAAAAGCTGATGGCTTTCTGGAGTTGCTGCTAATCAAACAGTTTTACATCACACCTCAACTGCTCACTAGCTGGCCTAAGGCAGACTATCCCCACGGAGTTTGGCAGGGGGCTAGGGAGGCCATTGGCAGGTCTGTACACCCTCTGCCACCTCCCCCTTCTCCGCTGGACAGACACACAAACACAGACATATTGCCCCTGCCCAGCGGTCTGAGAAGAGAGCCTAGACCTCTGGCTTTTAGGATGGAACCGTAAAGGGCACCATTTCCATGGCCTTTACCTGTGCCCGCAGGCCGAGAGAAAGAAACTGCTAGACGCCCTAAAGGCTGAGGAATGAAGCTGGGGTGGAATGTTCGCCCCATGACTGCCCACGAGGACCATAGACTGCACTTACCACTGTTCCCCAGAACAGGGCTCCCCAGCCTCTGGCATCTAAGGTCTGACGACCTGAGGTGGAGCTGATGTACATGTAATGTACCTGAATCATCCCGAAATAACCACACACACTCCCACACACACACTCCGTGCTTTCTGAAAAAGTGGTCTTCCATGAAACCAGTCCCTGGTGCCAAAAAGGTTAGGGACTGCCGCCGCTAGTGGTAGGGAATGCGCCTGCCAATTCAGGAGACATAAGAGATGTGGGTTTGATCCTTGGGTCGGGAAGATCCGCCAGAGGAAAGCATGGCAACCCACTCCAGTATTCTTGCCTAGAGAATCCCTTGGACAGAGGAACGTGGTGGGCTACAGTCCATGGGGTCGCAAAGAGTCAGACACGACTAAAGCAACTTAGCACACATGCACACCCCAGAACCTAACACGGGAGAGTCCTAGGAAAGCCTGTTTTCAACAACACCCTCCCCCCCACAACTCTGCCTGCCCCTCAGCGGTCTCAGAGGTTGCAGAAGGCAGGTTCCCTCTGAAAAAGCCAGTCACTCCTCATCCCGCATCCTCCAGCACAGCCCCTTCCACCTTGTTATTCCTGCTAAGGCAGAGCCAGTGGTTCCATGGACCCTTTTTCCCTCATTGGTTCCAGGTGGTGCTGTGGTAAAGCATCCACCTGCCATTGCAAGAGATGCAAGAGATGCAGGTCCAATCCCTGAGTTGGAAAGATCACCTGGAGGAGGAAAGAGCAAACCACTCCAGTATTCCTGCCTAGAAAATTCCAGAGGAGCCTGGAGGGCTATATACAGTTCATGGGGTGGCAAAGAGTCAGGTGCAACTGAGCACACACCACCACTAGCACCGTCTGCAAGTCTTCACATCTCTCGGCTCAGAGGATGGTTGTTTGTCTTCCCCAGTTCAAGTGCTCCAGGCCCGTGCTACAGAGAGCAACCCACTCGACATCCAAGGGTATAAATCTCCCTCGGCCTGACACCTGACCGCAAGTTGCTGGAGAAATGACCGGAGCGGCTGGCTGCCTCTCCACCTGTCAGACACAGTGGTGACAATTAGCAGACGGAGTCCACAGCTCCAGCGCAAGTCTAAACACTCCAGAGGAGGCTGATAGCTGGCACACGGGTGCGTATCGAGTAAGACTCGAGCCCTGTGAGCCCCTGGGTGGCGTTCAAGGACAATTCTACAAACCAGAGCGCCCTCCCTCCCCCTAATCATTCTTCTCCCCCTCCTAGCACCCTGGCACCAACTGGACAACTTCCCTCAGCGATGTCGGGAAAATATCCAGAGGTGGGAAGAGAGAGGAGGCCCTCTTACTTATGCTCAGGCTAAAGCGAGACTTCCTTCTCTGCTAAAGGTTCAACAGTTGAGTCCTTGCCAAGAAACCTTCCACACCTCAGACACCAGAGATCTCGTACTGCTCTGAGTGAAGAAGGAGAAAGTCATCTATGGTATGCAAACATCCTAAGAAATAAAACCTGGACTTCTAGACAGAAGAAAGCAGCTAACGCCAGGTCCAGTTCACAGGGAACACCCATATGTGGAAATCCACTGAGCTTATCCTCAGGGTGGATCAAAGTTTTATAACCCTGGAGCCCCTGAAGGTAGCCAATCCATTGTAAGCTGCCGTCACTCAGCTCGTTCAACTTTTAGTGATTTACTGGCTCTCCAGTAAATCAGCCTGGACAATGGTCTCTGCTCATGGAGTCTAAATAAAAACTCACAAAATGACCCAGGGGTTACCATAGAAATTTTCTTTCCCTAGGAAACTGCCTGATAAGATTCATAAAATTGGAATAAGGGGAGAAAAAATTATCAAGGAGCTCAAACTTATAACTCCAGTTTTAGTTCAAGAAGATAATACAGATTTCTGCTGCCCAGGAAAGGGAGTGGGAAGGTAGAGGTTAATAGAGGTTATGGAAAGGATAAGAAATGTCACAATATATTTATAACCCAAGAACATCTGCCCAACACAAACAATGGTCTGTGCCGCCCCACACACGTACAGCACCGGACAAAACTGGTTCCTGGTGGCAACGGGATGTTATGAATCCACCTCTGGTTTGTAGCGCAAGGCTCCATGTGCCCTGATCCCTGGCACAGCAAACCCCACCCTCCTGCGGACACTTCAGTGAATCCCGTGGGCAGAATGGCCTCCAGGGTGGGGAGATCGGAGTATCAAAGGCTCAAACTCTGTCTCCTTCACCCCAAAAGACTTTTCATTGTTTGTTTCATGAGGATCAAGAAGAAAAGGACAAGGATTAGGCCTAATTTATTGCCTCTGTCACAGAGTCAGCTCTATGAAAGGAGTAAGTGGATTATGCAGAGAAAACAAAGGGAGAGAAAGACGGCGACGGATACACTGCATTCAGTAACATTTATTCATTTGATTTCAAAAGGAAAAGGGACCCATTCGAATGGTTCGCCTTCCCACGAAATCAGGAGCGCCCCCTCCCCACCCCAAACTCTAAAGTCCTGAAACTGCTGTGAGGTAGGTGTGTCTACAGTGAGGAAGCCACGGACAGAGGCCCAAAACCGTGACCTTCCCCCTTCCTCTTCTCAGCCTGGGCCTCCAGCACCCCGGTGGGTTCCTCAGGGTCTGGGAGGCTGCAGGAACAGAATGAAGGTGCCCGCCTTGCCCCCGCGCACACAGCACCCGAGTGAGACAGGGGCGGGTGCGGGACTAAACGCAGCCCAGCTCCTGCCGGTGCACCTGGGAACGGGAAGCGAACGCGCGAGCTGCTGAGGTACCGGTGAAGTTCAGGGCTGGGGTTTAGAAGACTTCTCTCAGAAAGGCAGAGAGCCGGCGAAAACCCACTTGGTAAGGATTTCCCCTCCCGAGTCAGTCCCCCCGCCTCCTCCCAGGACCCAGTCGGCAGGCTGGGGAAGGGCAGAGTTTTCCAGCTGGGAAACTCCACGGGGCTCATTCTGAGCCGATGCCGGCCAGAGGCTTTCCAAAGGTTCCGGATCAATGGAGCTGTTTCTTCAAGGCCTAAGAAAGTCCGCAGGAAGCCCTGAAAAAATGGAGATAACAGTACCTTGGGGTGAGGGGGCAAAGGGTGGGAACAGGGCGGAGGTGGGGGGTTGGTCAGAGACCTTGGAAGCTCCCCTGGGACCCACCGAGCCAAAAAGCCCACCCCCAACTCCAACCCGACCCGCTTCCTACTGGGGAGGAATTCGCACTCACAGCTTCCTCAGCCCGGCTAGCCTTCATTCCGGAAGCGAATCCTCACCTTCGGGGCTATCAGACTTTTCAAAGAAACCAGAACTGAGCCCGAAGGCTTGGGGACGGGTGCGGGGATGGGTGGGGTAGGGGATGGGGGGTTGCCCTCTAGTCTCGGCAAGTCAAAGCCAGCTCGCGTGATGGTAAGAATTTTGGGCAGAGAAAGAACTGAGCTAGCAAACCAAAGCTGGAGCTGACCGGTCGAGCCGGGGGCCCTCCGCACCGCGGCACCTCCGGGCGCACTGTTGCTCCTGGGCTGGAGAACCACCCGGCCGCCTCCTTTGCTTCCACCTTCCCCACCCCCCACCTCCGCCCGGGCAGGGTGGGTGGGAAACGGGAAAGGAAAGGGCTCTGGGTTCCACTTTGATTCCCTACTCTGTGCCCCCCTTGTCTTGATTGCAAAGACCCTCCCCAGCCCCATCTTCTCCTCCCGAACCCCGAACTCAAAAAAAAAAAAAAAAAATTGACCAGCGGAGATACAGAAAGCTTCCTGATCCCTTCGCCTCGATTACCTACCCGTCGAGCGGTGAGGGCTGCCTGGGGCCAGCGGGGCTGGTCAGGACCGTGGGGGCGCCGGAGGGGGCTCGGGGCTGGGAGGCAGCGGCGAGGTGCTCCTCCGGCCGGCAACGACACAGCAGGCGGCGGAAGGCGCTCCGAAAGTCCGGGCTGCGGCAGTAGATGAGCGGGTTGAAGGCAGAGTTGGCATAGCCCAGCCAGTTAAGGGCGAGGAAAGTGGGGCCGGACACCAGAGAGGGGCCCCCGAGGGCGCGCACCACGTTGACCACAAAGAAAGGCAACCAGCAGAGAGTGAAAGTTCCCATGATGAGCCCCAAAGTGCGCAGGGCGCGGTGCTCCCGCAGAGGCAGAAGGCGCGCCGGCCGCCGGCCGTAGGAGGGCACCCCCGCAGGCGAGGCGTACGGCCCCGCCGGGCCAGGGGAGCCGGAGCGAGAAGGAGCCGGCGGAGACTCCTCTGGCGGGAAGCGACCCAGCTCCCGGCGCAGCAAGCGCAGCTGGCGCGTAGCCACCACGAAAACTCGTGCGTAGACGAAGAGCATCACCAGAAGCGGAAGATAGAAGGAGACCGAGGAGGAGAGCAGCGCGTAGGGCATGTTGGAGGCGAAGGTGCAGCAGCGCGGGTTGGAGTGGCAACGCTGCGCCTCGGCATCTGCCCCAACGCGCCACCATTTGCTCATGATGGGCGCGAACGACACCGCGGCTGACACGACCCACACCAGCACCACGGCTGCTCGGGCGCGGCGTTTGGTGACCAGTGCGCCGTAGCGCAGCGGGTTGGTCACGGCCAGGTAGCGGTCCACCGCCAGGGCGCACAGGGTTTCGATGCTGGCGGTCACACACAGCACGTCCACCGAGGTCCACAGCTCGCAACCGGTGACGCCCAGGGGCCAGTGGCCGGTCAGCGCCAACGTGGCCCCCGGGGGCACGACCAGAAGCCCCACCACGAGGTCGGCTGTGGCCAGCGAAGTCACGAACACGTTGGTCATGGTCTGGAGTCTCGGCGTCCGGGCGATGGCCACGATTACCAGCAGGTTGCCTCCCACGGTGGCCAGCACCGCTAGCGCCAACAGCGCCCCCGCCAGCGCCACCGCCCAGGGCACCCCTGGCAGCCCACTCGCGTTGGCAGTATTGGGTGCCAGGGTTGGGATATCTGGCCACGGGGTCAGAGAGCTGTTCCCGGGAGGCCACGGAGCCATCCCCGCGTCGCGCGTGGGGCGGGAAGGAATGAGGAAAGGGTCTCCCAGCTCACCCTGCTCAGCGGCGGGGGCATCGGGGCGTGGGAGCGATTCCCCCGGCCTGAGCCATCTTCCCCAGTTGACCGGCGAGAACACACAGTCTCCGCGCCACCCCCACCCGTTGGGTGCCACCGCTGGGGAGGGGATGGGGGTGGGGGAGTGGCGGCCCTTAAAGGGGCAGCGGCCAATAGTCTCCACGCTGGGTCTCCGGAGGGGGAATCGAGCCGTGGGGACTGAAGCCAGATGGACGCCCGCCTTTCCTATTAGTCAAACCCCCAGTAAGATTCGTAAGAGTCAAGTCACGCCGTATGTTTTCTGCTACGACGTGTCCCTCTCCTGCCGTGACAGCTGCCCGCTCTGATGGCACTGGCTTTCTGGAACTCTGTACCAATTTCCCGGGAAGGTCCGGGAGCATCGCTTGGGAAAGGAAGAGCCCCCGCCCCCTTACCGCGCTGGAGGGAAAGGTAACCCCCTGGAGGTAAAGGAAAGGACCCACAGCAGCCCCTCCTCCGCGCAGGCATCCTCCTCTGAGACTCTGTAAGTCATAGAGGACACCGGCTTCTTCCGTCTTCTCCCAAGATCTCCTTCCGTGAGATCTGGCCCCTACCCTTCTATTCACTTACCTCCCCTGTCATTCTAGTCTTACTTTTCTTTCTCTCTCTCTTTTTTTTTTCCCTTTTCAGCTACTGAAAAAAAAAAAAAAAAAAACACTTCCATTTTCCAGGAGTCTTTATGATTGCCTGCTCATTTGAGTTTGGATTTGACCTCTGAACTGAGCCCAGGATGCTACGAGTTTCCATTTCTCTGTTTTCCCCACTCCATGTTGCCCCTTCCCCACACTTTCCACAGAGAAAGCTTCTAGATGGACCCCTTCTCTTAAAACGCTTCTCTTGTAATGACTGTGCTGAAAATGAATGAATGGGGATTTCTCTGGTGGTACAGTGGATACCCTGGTAGCTCAGATGGTAAAGAATCTGCCTGCAATGTGGGAGTCCTGGGTTCGATATCTGGTTGGGGAAGATCCCCTGGAGAAGGAAATGGCAACCCATTCCAGTATTCTTGCCTGGAAAATCCCATGGACAGAGGAGCCTGGGGGGCTATAGTCCATCGTGTCACAAAGAGTTGGACACAACTGAGCGACTAACACACACAGTGGATAAGAATCTGCCTACTAATACAAGGTACACAAGTTCGATCACTGGTCCGGGTAGATTCCGCATGCAGGCAACTAAGCCCCTGGGCTGCAACTTTTGAGCCCACGCTTTGGAGTCCAGGAGAGACAGCTAATGAGCCCCTGTGGTGCAACAACTGAGCCCAAGTATTGCACCAGGCCACCACAGTGAGAAGCCTGTGGCCGACAAGGAGCAGTAGCTCATGCTCACCACAACTAGAGAAAGCCCGGCAGCAATGAAGACTCAGCACGGCCAAAAATAAACAGTGAAGGTGACTTCCTCAGTGGTCCAGTGGCTAAGACTCCACACTCCCAATGGAAGGGAGCCCGGGTTTGATCCCTGATCAGGGAACTAGATCCCACCTGCCATGACTGAGACCCAGGGAAGACATAAAAAGAACCAATGGCTTCCAGGTTGAGGCTTATCCACCATCACTCCCAGCTCTCCACAAATCTTCCGTCACCGTGGCAAAGTTTTCTCTACTTCCCTGAAGATTTTATTCATGAACTTTTAAAAATTAGAAGACATTGGGGTGAGGACTTCACACATTGTATCTCAGAGTATGTGGCACCGCAGGCCTGGCACTTGAATGCCTGCTGGAGTCTCTTCTACAACGACATCAGAGGTTCCCCGCCCCTAAGAAGCCCAGGACCTCCTCCCCACCACCCCACCCCCACCCCAGACCGAAGACTGGTTCTCAACCAAGCTCTGTCTCTAAGCCAGTTCCTCTCAAATTGGGTGCGGGGAGATGAAGCTGAAAAACACACCCCTAGGTTAAAGTTGAAGGGCAGGAAGATCTGATACCCTTATTAAGTCCTACCAGAACCTGATCCTCAGCCATCTTGCTTCCTCTCCCAAAACAATGGGAGAAAGGGGGGGAAATATCATGGAAAAAGCCTCCAGGGCCATGCCTTAGCAAGTCTCTTTTGAAGAGCTCTATATTTCAACAGTACCCTGTCAAGTCACTGGTCTCAGTAATCCCTCTGGGAGGCCCAGCCAGGGGCTGGGAGTTGGAGAGACTGGAGGCGAAGTGAAGACCTAAAATTATCCCCAAGGAAAAAGAAACCGTGTCATCTCCCAGGGACCCCGTGCTCACCCACGAGCAGGGCTGGTCAGTGGCTCCCAAGCAAATGCCTTCCGTGCCCAGGCTGTACCCCAGGCAGGCCCAGCCTCTCCCCTTCACCCCTCGCACCATCCTGCCAAGCAGTGCAGGTCCCACTTGGCCGGAGTCTTGACCGAGGCCTCTTGGTGACCGTCAGGGCAGTTCCTCCCAAGTCAGGTTTTGCAACACCCGAGTGTTGCCAGTTAATCTCCAAGGGGTGTCAGAAGATTCTCAAAGAGTAACCTCTAAAACAAATCCCAGCCATTCAGCAAGGTTTGGGGTTTTTGTCTTTTGTTTTCAGGACATCTGAGTTGGTTGGGGGGAAAGGAGAGGGGTGACAGGAAGTCAAGTCGCTTCAAAGGCTGCTGTGGCTTGAGGGGTGACCTTGTTAATCTGAGGAAGTGTGTTCCAATGTTTACGTTTCAAGAAAGACAAGATTTCCCAAACCACATGCGTGTGCCTGCCTTTGAGGAATGATTAGGCCTATAACCAACGGAGATTGTGGGGAGAGGAATTCTGGCCCCTGTTTTCAAGGCTTTTAGGCACCAGCAGACAGCAGTGCCCAGCACCTGGAGAGCTTTTCCTCTGCTCTGGCCCATCCCCCCAAGGTTATCAATCTGGCCGGCCCATCCCCCACCCCGGCCACCGGCCCATCCCCCACCCTGGCCGCCGTTCACCCCTGGCCTTGGGGCCCCGGAAGGGAGGAGTCCATCTTTCATCCCTTGGGTCTCTTCTTCTTGTGCTTCTGTGTTTCTTCATTTTATGTTTTGAACCCATAATGCATTCACATTATTCAATCATCAAAATACACAAAATCATTTATTAGAAAATTGCCTTCACCTCAGTTTTCAACTCCCTAATAGTAGCCACCATTAGTCTCCTGTTTATCTTTCTGCTAATATTTTACGTTAGGTCAATAAAAATATATATATGCCGTTGTCTTTTATTTTCCTTTCTTTTCAACCCAAATAGTAGTAAAATATACCCACTGTCCTGAACCTTGCTTGCCTTAACAATATATATCCGTGATTCTTCCATACCAGTGCACAAAAGCCTCCCATTTTCAGTATTCCATTGTGGGGATATACCATAGTCTACGAAACCAAACAGCTACCGATAGACATCTCACTGACTTCCAGTCGTTCCTAACAGACGACGTTGCAGCACATTGCTTGTAATCATGTCATTTCACACACGTGTAAGTGTGTTTGCAGAATAAATTCCTGCAGAATCACTGTATCATGCAGTATACACGTTTGCAAATTTAAAAGATACAGCCAAATTTCTCTCTCCAGGCGATGTACTCATTTACCCTCATGCCAGTGTTTCTGATGGCCTGCCAAGGGTGGGCGGCAAGTGACCCACTGCCGGGAAGTCATCCTAATTGCTGGCCACAGGGGAGTTAAGCTGCCCAGTCTATAGGGGTCATCCAACTGTGGACAAAAGTATGCATTGCCCAGTGAGAGTTTACCCTGGCCCTGGGCCCCCAGATGACCTTTGTCCTGTGCCCTTCGAGGCAGACTGGGAATGTGGGCCTCTGAAGCTACTAAGTTCAGGCCGCTGCTGTTTCTGTACTGGGGGCTCCGAGGATGCAACAGGTCATCCTATTGTGTCAGGGGCCAGTTGTGTGATGGCCTTTGATTTGGAGAACTCAGTCAGCAGAAGCAGAAGAGGCAGCCACCGCCTTGCTCTGTGGGCAGAAGTTCTAATAGCAGGACGTGCTCTCCTGCACTTGATTGTAGCTCGTGGTCGATCCCCTGAGCACCACAGCTGGATCCGCGTATGTGTGTGTCTGTGCGCGTGTTTGTAGCAGCCTAGCTCAGGAGGCTGAGCCTTGTGCTTTGTCCAAGGCTACCTGTGTTCAAGCTTTCCCCCTCTGTCCTGTCTTTCTTCAAACATCATGTGTAGGTGTGACTTCTGAACAGCTGACTTTCTAATCTTTGCTTCTCCTTCAGTCACAATCAGTCTGGGAGGGTAGGATGATGGTGGCACCGAAGAAGAGCTAAAAGTTAGGGTCTGAAAGATCCAATCCAACACCAACATTGGAAAGAATGAAAAAGTTGAGGTCTGGGGGACTTCCCTGGTGCTTCAGCAGTTAAGAGTCTGCGCTTCCACTGCAGGGGATGAGGGTTTGCTCCCTGGTTGGGGAACTAAGATCCCACATGTCACGGGGCATGGCCAAAAACTAAAGAAAAAGCTGAAGTCCAAAGGGGAAACTGAGGCTGTATCGAGATCACACAGGAAAGGTTCACTCGGGCATCCTAGGGTCAGGAGGGTGAGGGAGGGAGAGAGCAGGTGAGGGCACCCACCATCCCCCAGATCCTGCAGTCACCCTGGAGACTGGCTGACTTCGGTGCAGCCCACTTCTCCGACTGGCCAAGGAGGCAACCAGGAAGAAGGCAGACCCGCTGTGCTGCTTAGATCCGTGGTTTCTTCCATCCCTCTCCCTGAGAGGGAAAGCTCGAACAAGGCAAGAGCCTGACTGGCACTCGGGCCGCACATTCTCTGGCCTTTCTCTCACATCAACCCAAAGGTGGCCCGTGCTTGGAAGGACAGGGAGCAAAACAAGAGGATGGCTTCTTCCCCAAACAGGAAACCCATGCCTCAAGTATGAGACCCTCCAATTAAGACAGAGCCTGGAGCTTTCTTTCCCATCTGGGAAGAGGAAGGAAGCTGAGCCTCACAAAGGCTCTGGGGTAGCCAAAGCCCATCAGGAAAGACCCCCTTCTGGGGGTGGTCAAGGTCCAGCTGCCAGCGGAGAGGCTATGGCAAGGGAAAAATGTTTCTTGTTTTTCATAGGGAAATGCCACTTTTTTTTCTCAATCCCAAGGGGAGAGAAGGCATTTTGCTGCAACAGGAGGAGAAAGAGGAGGAAGAGGAGACTGCCTCGGGGCTGCCATGCGGACTCTGCTGGTGGGGGTGCGGCAGCCTGGGGCTCACTGGGCACTTTTCTCTCTGCCAGTCCCCACATGGCCACCTGATGCAAAGAACCAACTCATTGGAAAAGACCCTAATGCTGGGAAAGATTGAAGGCGGGAGGAGAAGGGGACAACAGGGGATGAGATGGTTGGATGGCATGACTGACGTGAGGGACATGAGTTTGAGTAGGCTCCAGGAGTTGGTGATGGAAAGAGAAGCCTGGCGGGTATAGTGCATGGGGTCACAAAGAGTCAGACATGACTGATCAACTGAACTGATACAGAGGTGATCAGGACGAGTCCAAGCTCCTGGCAGGAACTCCCATCCCATAGAGAAAGTTGGGGTTCGCTTCATTCAACGGAACAGCACTACCAGTGTTTGGCCGGCAGTTTTGGACACAGATATCAGGTAGGGCAGCTTTGTCCCGTGGTGGAGAAGGGAAAGAAAGCAAGGAAGAGCATCCCTTGGGGAAACCAAGGTGATACCACTGAGGACAGCCTGCTGTACCTCAGCTCCCCCCTCCCCCCCAGCAGACAGGTTCTTCCTGCACTGCTGGAAAGACAAAGGCATTTAACTCTTTCCTCCCAATCCTGGCCACACCTCCTGCCTCCCAGTGCCTAAGTCTGCCCCACACCCTCACCCCCCGCCCCCAGCGTTCCTGGGCTCCTGTGAAAATGCTGCTTCCTGGATGCTCTGCGGGACGTGGGCAGCAGAAGGAGGCTGGGGTGATCCTGTCTCCTTTACAAATCGCGCTATTGGGATTTAGTAGGAGACTGTCCGGGGGTCACAAAGGAAATGACCAGCCTGGTTATCTCCTCTGGCCTTGCTGGCAGCTTGTTCCACCTTCTCCACTGGACAGGGTTTGGGAGCTGAGGGCAGGGAAGTGGAGGTGCAGGGCGGGCTGGAGACTGGGGCCAGCCGTTAGCATTGACCTCCGCTTCCTGGAATCTGGGTTGCTCCCTGGCTCCTGGAAGGAGACAAAAGTGTTAATCCAGGGTGCTGGAGGGTGTAGAAGAAGAATGGGTGAGGAAAGGGTGGAAATGGGAGCTGGTGGCATTCTGACAAACCGGGGTGAGGCTGGGCATCCCCCCTCCCTCCCCCAAGCAGGAAGGTAGCTTTGTCTCTAGGGGCACAGTCTCTCTGCCAGCCCAAAGGAAAGAGGACCTAGAAGGGGTGGGAGACAGGGAGGCAAGAAGGAAAAGAATGTAAACAGTGCTGGGAATGTCAGCTCTCTTCTGGGGGCGGGAGCTGTGGAAGACAGCCCTGGATTTCTAAAGAGCATCCATCTTTCCTTTTGGCTAAAAAGCATCTTCCTTTCCCCCTGCCAAGGTTCAGGGCTCCTCAAGGAGAGAGGATCACCCCAGCTTCCTTAGGTACTCCAGCCTCCCATGAGGCAGCATTTTCACAGGACCCCAGGAACCCTTGCGGGGCAGACTCAGGCACAGGGAGGCAGGAAGTGTGGCCAGGACTGGGAGGAGAGTTAAATGCCTTCCTCTTTCCAGTAGTGGGGAAGAACCTTTTCATGTCCTGTTCCAAATGGTGCCACAGACACTCAAGGCTCAGGGCATCCATGGCTCTCTCTCAAAGCCCGATCAGAACCACAGAATAAATACCAAAGAAATGACATGATCAAGGAAAAGAGTCCTTGCTAAGGACGCTGTGGGCTTCCTCCATTTCTTCATCCCAAAGAAGGAGGAGCTAGCGAATCGATCAGGATCTATTTCATTGTGCCGAGGTCGGGGTCGGGGCCTAGGGACAAGAGGGATCCATCAGTTCTTGGGAACCAGCTAGAGAAAGGCTCACATTCTTTGCATAGCCATCCACACGTGAAGGCAGGCGGCGCTGATATACACAGTCAGCAAAGCAGAAGCTCAGATGGAAGAGCACGCACACACAGGCACACACACAGACAGGCACAAGTGTAACACACACATATACACACCTGCAAATAGGCATGCCTCATTGTGAGTCCTGCAATGCTGGAGATGTGAACACACAATCCACAGAAACTCAATCAGACGTAAACCCTCCTGGCCTGCAGTGAGTCACTGCATCCATATTTTTGGTCACGTGAGTCCAGCCTAGGTCCACCCGCCCATGGGTGCACCGAAGCCCAGAGCCCGTGCTCCACGTGTGCACGCTCCAGCTGATTAGCTGGGAATGAAACGGCAAACATCAAGGCTGCAAAAAACTTCAGCCCCACGCAGAAGCAGAACCAGGTCAGAGGCCGGCACGCCAACAGCATTGTCCCTACTCATCTCTCCGGAGTGGTGCTAATGGCATAGAACGCCAGGTCCCCAGTCTGTCGTGGGAAAGCCTTTCCAAAGCATGAAGCGCAGAGCAGCCTAAATTAAACCCAGCACCAGCCCAGCTTGCTCAGAGGGGACAAGTCCCTGACTGACCAACTGTCCGCTTTGCCTTGTCATTCATCCCAGGGAAACTGCTCAGGCCTGTCCTTTTTTTGGAAGATGATGGCTGAGAAAGTATGCCTGTGCAATGGCGCCCATTACTCATTCATCAATCAACACCTACTATATACATCTCTCCTGGACTGGGCCCCCAGGAGAGATGCTGGGAGACCCCGCGAGGTATCAGACACGGTGGCCGCCTTCAGAGTCCATTCTAGAAGGCGTGGCTTAAATACCAGAAAATACCTTGTCCTTGACAAGGACAGAGGAAGGGCAGTGAGCACTGGGGTTTGCTGGATTCTGAGAGAAGAAATCACTTCCAGATGACGGTGATTAGAAAGGAACTTGGTGAAGACGGGGATTGGAGTTGAGTGTGAACAAGTGATTAGGACTTGGAAAGGCATGGAAGAGGGACAATGGTGTCCCGTATGTAGGACTGACATAAGCAAGACAGGAGAGGTTCAGACTGGCGGCTTCTCCGAGCGGCTGTGCGTGCCTCGTTTCACACAGCGGGCACCCTGGAAAAGGGCCCCACAGGCATTTATTCATCATTCTCAGCCTCACTCCCAAGTGCCTTCATTCCTTCACTCCTAGTTACACTCACAGAATTGATGTTCATTACATTTGGGCTCTTGTTTTAAATGTGACAAAAGGTAATATCTTCCAACTGAAAAGGTTTCTCTTTCCCAAGGCCAGAAATCCCACCAAGGTGTTCCTTGAACACTCTTTCCCCAACTGACTTGCTCTTAGCAACCTGGTCCACCATCATCTCCTCCCAGAGTAACTCTCTCACCTGATTCACCAGCCCAGGAAGAGGGTGAGAAGCCCCGCTCTGGACATTCCCAAGGAGTCTCCCCCTAGCACAACTGCTGAGAACTTGTAGCACCCTGGGAAGAACAAAGCATCAAGAAATGTTGTTAGAGGGCATTCCCTGGTGGTCCAGTGATTAAGAATCCGCCTGCCAATGCAGGCAACTGGGGTTCGATACTTGGTGAGGAATATAAGATCCCACATCCCCTGGCATGCAGCAACTAAGCCTGTGGGTCACAGCAACTAAGTCCACACTCTAGAGCCCACGAACCGTAACTACTGAGCCCTGGAACCACAACTACTGAAGCCCGAGCACCCTGCTGCTGCTGCTTCTGAGTCGGTTCAGTCGTGTCCTAGAGCCGTGCAAAAGGAGAAGCCGCCGCAATGAGGAGCTTGCAACCTGCAGCTGGAGAGTAGCTCCCACGCTCCACAACCACTGCACGTGGCAATGAAGACTCAGTGCAGGCAAAACTAAAAAGAGGGAAAAAAAGGAAGAAAGAAATGTTGTTAGAACCATTGTCAGGCCTGCTGCTTTAAGGATAGTACGGCATGAAGATTCGAGAGAGATAGAAAGATGCCCTCCTCCAAGGGAAAAAAATTCTCCTGAAAATCCCATCACTGTAAATGTATGCTTTTGACTGATGGTCTTACTTCTTTATTAAAATGAAAGGACCCCAAAAGAGAAAGTCTCTTGGTCGATTATACCTTAGGGCGATTGATTTTATAAGCTCCCCCAACTCCGAGAAGTTTGCCCAATGGGTAGAGCACGTTAGGAACCCTAGATGCTCTTGGGGGAAATGGCAGGAATTTTTCTCTGTACAGCCCAGTCCCAAGTATGGGCAGTGTTTGAGGGACTGAGCCCCTTGATAAGGGAGAGCTATGGTCCCTCTGAGCAACTTGTGTGGATGATGTCTCATGTGCTAAGCATAACCAGTAAGATTCTATGGACTGGATCAGGATTCTTTCATAAAAGTTTGAGACAAGGGTCATTTTTGGTAAAATAAGGGAGAGGGACTAAGGGATAGGTGACCTGAAATCTACTGACTGGTCATAACAGTGATTACATGTTAAATTAAAATAATAGACCTCTACAGAGTCCACTGTGAGGTGCTTTGATGTGTTCTGTGTTCTTTAAAACATCCGCATCCCCCAATGAAATCATTTCCCCCCTATTCTAGTAAGTGGCAAATTTCTTCTGCCAGGTTTTCCAGCCAAAACTCTTGGTCCCATCCTGGACCTCTCTCTTTCTCTCTTAAACTCTACACAGGAGGCATCAACAAACACTGTAAGTTTTACTTTGTAACATATTTATAGTCTGTTCACTTTAAATTTATTATTTATTGCTAGGAGGGAAGGATTTGTGGGTGAGCGGAGGGTGGGTGATAGAAGGTATAGTCTGAAAGTACAGAGACAAATAAAGATGAGTTTTTTAGTGAATTTAAGTGTGATTGGCGGAATTCCTTGGCGGTCCAGTGGTTAGGACTCTGCTCTTTCACTGCAAAGGGCCTGAGTTCAACCCTTGGTCAGGGAACTAAGATCCCATAAGCCAATGCAAGGTAAAAAAAAAAAAATCAATACACAAAAATCTGTTGTATTCCTATATATTACCACTGATCAATCCTTCCCAAAAATTGAAAAAAAATAATTCCATCTCTAATAGCAACAAAAAGAATAAAATACTTAGGAATAAATTTAACCAAAGAGACAAAAGACTTGTATAAAACATTGCTGAAAGAAAACCCTAAATAAATGGAAAAATGTCCCATGCTACTGAATTGGAAGACAATATTATTAAGATGATGATACAACTGTATAGCACAGAGAATTCTACTCAATATTGTGTAATGACCTATATGGGAAAAGAAAAGAGTGTACATATGTATACGTATAACTGATTCATTTTGCTGCACACGGGAAACTAACACAATATTGGAAATCAACTATACTCCAATTAAAAAATAACAAGAGAAACTTTAAAAAGCTGATGATACAACCCCGAACAACATGCAAATTCAGTGCAATCCGTATCAAAATTCCAGTGGTGTTTTTCGCAGAGATAGAAAACCTCATCTTAAAATTAAAATAAAATCCTTTGTATGAATTTTTTTTTGCAGTCTCAACGGGCTGCAAATAGCAAAAAAACAACCTTGAGAAAGAAGAACAAAGTTAGAGGACTCATTTTCGATTTCAAAACTTACTACGAAGCCACAGTAATGAAAACAGCATGGTGCCTGGTATAAGGATAAATGTATAGATCAAGGATTTATCAAATTGAGAAGTCAGAAATAAACCCTAACATAGTCAACTGATTGTCAAAAAGGTAGCACAGTCATTCAATAGGAAAAAATTCTCTTTAACAAATGGTGCTGGGAAAACTAGATATCCACGTGCAAAAGCATGAAGCTGGACCCTTACTTTACACCTTTAAAATCAAACAGAGACCAGACTTGAAAGTTCATTCCCTAAGCAGACAAAACCAGTTTTTTAGCTTATTTTGAAAGACAAGCAAGACTAACTTGCCCTGGATCACTTCTTGCTTATGCCTCTGAAAATCATAAGTGAAACTTAAAGTCTTCCCCGAATTCATATGAAGTAACCATTCCCTGGAATCAAGATTGCCGGGAGAAATATCAATAACCTCAGATATGCAGATGACACCACCCTTATGGCAGAAAGTGAAGAGGAACTAAAAAGCCTCTTGATGAAAGTGAAAGTGTAGAGTGAAAAAGTTGGCTTAAAGCTCAACATTCAGAAAACGAAGATCATGGCATCTGGTCCCATCACTCCATGGGAAATAGATAGGGAAACAGTGGAAACAGTGTCAGACTTTATTTTGGGGGGCTCCAAAATCACTGCAGATGGTAAGTGCAGCCATGAATTAAAAGACACTTACTCCTTGGAAGAAAAGTTATGACCAACCTAGATAGCATATTGAAAAGCAGAGACATTATTTTGCCAACAAAGGTCCATCTAGTCAAGGCTATGGTTTTTCCAGTGGTCATGTATGGATGTGAGAGTTGGACTGTGAAGAAGGCTGAGCGCGGAAGAATTGATGCTTTTGAACTGTGATGTTGGAGAAGACTCTTGAGAGTCCCTTGGACTGCAAGGATATCCAACCAGTCCATTCTGAAGGAGATCAGCCCTGGGATTTCTTTGGAAGGAATGATGCTAAAGCTGAAACTCCAGTACTTTGGCCACCTCATGCGAAGAGTTGACTCATTGGAAAAGACTCTGATGCTGAGAGGGATTGGAGGGAGGAGGAGAAGGGGACGACTGAGGATGAGATGGTTGGATGGCATCACTGACTTGATGGACGTGAGTCTGAGTGAACTCCGGGAGTTGGCGATGGACAGGGAGGCCTGGTGAGCTGATTCATGGGGTCGCAAAGAGTCGGACACGACTGAGTGACTGAACTGAACTGAGCTGAACTGAACCATTCCCTATCATTTAAGGAAACTCTATAACCAAGCACTGTGAAGAATTAACAGTCACTGTCTCCCTACTGTATAAACTGCATACAATATCTCTGCCCCTCATTCCATGCTATATTTGAATGCTCCCAGTTCAAAAACCCTCTTTTTCTGGTGTGTGCACAATAAACTTTTATTAATTATTGCCTTTGTGATTCACTGTTTTCACTTCTGCTATTTCTGAACTTTGGACACACTATAAAGAAAAATTAACTAAAAATGGATCGAAGACCTAAATTTAAGACATAAAACTACAAAATTTGCAAGAAAATATAGGGGAAACTCTTTGTGACCTAGATTTGGCAACAATTTCCTAAATATGACACCAAAAACACAGGCCCCAAATGGAAAAGTAGATAAGTTGAACTTCATTAACATTAAAAATTTTGTACATCAAAAAACACTATTGAGAGAAGGAAGTGACAGTCTTCAAGATGGGAGAAACATTTGTAAATCATATCTAGTAAGAGTTTAATACCCTGAACATATTTTTTAAAACTCCCGAAACTCAACAACAAAAGATAAACAACCCAGTTTTAAAATGGGCAAAGGACCTGAATAGATGTTTGTCTGAAGAAGATATACAAATAGCCAATAAGCACAGCCAGAGACAACATCATAAGTCATCTGCTGCTGCTGCCAAGTCGCTTCAGTTGTGTCCAACTCTGTGTGACCCCATAGACGGCAGCCCACCAGGCTCCCCCGTCCCTGAGATTCTCCAGGCAAAAACACTGGAGTGGGTTGCCATTTACTTCTCCAATGCATGAAAGTGAAAAGTGAAAGTGAAGTTGCTCAGTCGTATCCGACTCTTAGCGACCCCATGGACTGCAGCCCACCAGACTCCTCTGTCCATGGGATATTCCAGGCAAGAGTACTGGAGTGGGGTGCCATCGCCTTCTCCGCATAAGTCATCAGTAACGTGCAATGAGATATGACTTCACACCTACTAGAATGGTTATACTTTTTAAAGCGGAAAATAACAAGTGTCGGACAAGATATGGAGAAATTGGAATCCTTCTGTGTTTCTGGTAGGGATGTAAAATGGTCCAGCAGCAGTCCTCAGACAGTTAAACATAGAGCTGCCATATGACCAGCAATTCCTCTCTTAGATATACATCCAGAAGAATCGAAAACAGGGACTCAAACAGGTATTTGCACACCAATGTTAATCGCAGCACTATTCACACTAGCCAAAAGGTGTAAACAACTCCAGTGTCCATCAATAGATGGACATCAATGGATAAACAAAACTTGGTGTATCCATTCAATGGAATACTATTCAGCCTTAAAAACGAATGACGTTCTGATACAGGCTGAAACCTGGATGAAACTTGAAAACATCATCCAAGCAAAATAAGCCAGAAACAAAAGGACAAATATGGTAGGATTTCACTTATGTGAAGTCTCTAAAATAGGTAGATTCATAGAAACAGAAGTTAGATTAGAAATTACCAGGGGAAGGGAAAGGAAGAGTTATCGCTTATGGGTACAGAATTTCTGTTGGGGATGATGAAAAAATTTTTAGAAATAGTGGCGATGATTGCATAACATTGAGAATGTAATCAGTGCCACTGAATTGCACATCTAAAAGCGGTTAATGTGGCAAATTTTATTTATAGATGTTTTACGACCGTAAAGATATCTTTAAAAATTCAGTAAGAAATACAAGACAATCCAAGAAATTTGAACACTGACAGCATGTTTGATAGTACTGAGTTACTGTTGACTTTTTAAAGAACGCCTATGTTATTGTTGTGTTTTTAAGATAAGAAGCCCTTCTCCTTTGGTAACAGAGACTATATAATTACAGAGGAAATGGTAGGATGGCTAGGAGAGAGCTTTACAATCATCCAGTGGGTGAAAAAGGCAGGGCATTGACCATTCCGGAAGCTGGGTGATGGGAACACGGGAGGGGAAACACTATTCTCTTTACTTTTGTGTGTGTTTGAAACAAGACAGAAAGTAAAAAGACCCCAGTCATTGTGTTGTTGCAATTGAGCTTAAAAGGAAAAGGTTTTTGTTAATTCCAGCCCAGCAGCTTTATGCGGGAATGGCTATGATGTCGGTGGTACAGGAGAGCCGCCTGGCTCCTCTGGGCTGGGGAGATAGAAGGTGGGATCCCAGGAGAAACAGGGAAAGGGCCAGGACCCTACACTTCCTGCCAGCTTTACAATTTTGACAGAAGGCACACCCACCCAGCTCCTCTCCCCCTACCCCTGGGGGCTGGCTGCAAGAGTTTGTTTCACTATCACTTCTAAAGATGACCTGTTTACTGCACCCTACAGTCACCTTCCTTGTAAACTAAGTGGGGAGGCTTACACACCATGGAAAGCTCAGGACGATTTCCAGTTCATTGGGTTTTTAATATTTTCTGTATGCCAGGCACTTTGCTATGTGCTTAGGAAACTAAAAGACAGTTAAGATGTGCTTTGTGGAAAAAAGAGAGGAAAAAAAAAAGTGTGCTTTCTACCCTTCAAGGGGCTTACAGTCCAGGACATCAAAAAACTTATCCTTAAGTTAAAAAAAAAAATGTTATGTATGAATCCTCTTTCTTGGAACCAGGACTCCGAGAGGCCCACGTCTGAACAATCTATCTGGAGTCTTCAAGGCAGGCAGCCTTGCCCCACATCTGTCCCAGCAGACTAGCGTGAGTCCAGCCTTAGGAATGCAAGTCCAATGGACCGTTCTGTTTTCTTGCTTGCTTCCAAATCCCCTCTTTCCTGTCTGCTCCCTTCCCCACCATGTCCCCAGTGTCGTAAGCACATTTTGTAAAAATAGAGTGAGAAACAGAAAGCTCCCCCGTGACAACCCCGCAGCCTGTCCCCACCACTTCCCCAATTTCACGCCGGCAGACGATGATGTCCAAGCTCTGTCCTGCTGGGGAGGTCATCCCCAGGGACCACTCCCCTCTCGGTTCACTGTCGGTTCCCAGAGGTGGAGGAGGCCTGAGGGCCGAAAGGGAGCACGGGATCTAGGTGGGATCTGGCCGGTCCTCCTCTGGAGGCCTGTGTGAGTGGGAAGGTGGAAGGGAGCCACCTGCAACGCCAGCAACTGCCCAGACGTGGACAGATGGGGAGCCTTTTCTGGGGGCCTCTGGCTAAGAGGCCCAACTTGTAGGGAGTGTGGAAGGGACCAGAAGCACAGCCCAGGGATCTAGGAGGGCCACGAGGGGCAAGAGCCATGAAAAACACACGCAGAGGGAAGAATTCTGATAAAGGCAGCTGCTCAGCCCCCACGGTGTGCTGGGCTCTGGGTACAAGCATGTCCACCCAGGTCTTCTTGACCCATTATGCATCACTTGGGGCTCGTTTCTTACTTGAGTTTCTTTGCTTGGTTTGGCTTACTCTCCACTCACATGCCTGGACTCACATCTCCCTGCCCACACCCTCCCCCTGCCGGCTCCCCTCCACAGATGAGAAAGTGATTTCAGTGCCATGATACCATTTAAGACCAAAGGCAGGAGCCCCAAGAGCCAGCAAGGCATTCCAGGATGCTCTGATAGGAGTGAGGAATTCCTGGGCTTGAAGGCAACAGGAAGCGCACACAGACGCCATCTGTGGTCACCAGGGAAACACGACAGGGCCGGAGCAGGGGTGTCTTTCCAGCCACCTCTAGCATCTCTCTCTCAGGGTCGCTCAGTCTGTGTCCTACTCTTTGTGACCCCATGGATTATAGCCCTCCAGGCTCCTCTGTCCATGGAATTCTTCAGGCAAGAATACTGGAGTGGGTTGCCATTCTCTTCTCCAGGGTATCTTCTGAACCCAGGGATCGAACCCTGGTCTCCTGCATTGCAGGCAGATTCTTTATCGTCTGAGCCCCCAGGGAAGCCCTCTAGCATCTGGAATCCTCTTTCCAGGCCACAGGAAGGGCAGTCCCTCCAAAGTCATCCTGCCAGGCCCTCCGCCACCTCTTCAATATAAAAATGAAATGCTGGACTCCCCTGGTGATCCAGTGATTAAAAATTTGTCTGCCAATGCAGGGGACGTGGGTTCCATCCCTGATCTAGGAAGATGGCACGTGCCTTGGAGCAACGAAGCCCATGCACCACAACTACTGGCCCTGTGCTTTAGGGCCCACGAGCCGCAGCAAGAGAAGCCACCGCAGTGAGAACCCCAAGCGCTACAACGACGACCAATGAAGATCCAGCACGGCCAGAAAAATAAAAAGTAGAGATTCTGCCTCTTCCAAGTGCTTCCGGCCTGGAAACCAAAGAGTCACAGGCTCCTGCTTTTCACTGCACTGTTCCCATTTCCCCTGGCCCCAACCCAAGCCCTCCACCACCCACCCACGCCCGCCCCACCCATGAGCCACTGAGTACCGGAAGAGGAACTGCCAATAGAATGGACAGCCTGGTGGCCCCAAGGGTTCCAAAGCAGAGCCTGGCGGAGGCCGGAGGAAGGCTCTCCTGACATCGTCAGTGTTCAGGAGACCTCGGGCGCTTCCTGCCCTGCTCTGGGTAATGGGATCAGCAGCTGGTGCTGGGAGGGGATGAAACCTCTGAGATCGTGAGCTGCGATTTTGGATTCCTGATGCCCCCTGGGGTCAAGGTGCTGGGTGGGGGCCAGGAGGCCCTGAGAAGAGTAAGATGAGAATAATCATCTCAGTCTGTTCTGGCTGCGAAACAGCTGAACGCCCACTAGGTTCAGAATACCTTCCTGGGTCTGGTGAGAAAAGCAAAAAGGCAGAAGCCATAATAATGCCCTCACCAAGCTCTGTGTATTGCAGATTATTGAATACATAGCTGAGAAATAGGAATGCTCACCAACTCCCATATTAATGAAGGGAAAATAATTTGATACAGTTCAAGTAGAGTACATACGCAGGGGCCAGTGAAGTATAGGAGCTAATCCAGGAAGACTGTTTGGAGGAGATGCTATCTCTACTTTCAGGAAAGAGCTGGTCAGGGTTTGATCCTTCCTTTATTTCATCCTGGTCTCATACAATATCTTATATGGGGTAGAGTAATTCCTCACAGTTTATTTTTTTTTTTAATTCCTTTAGTCATTCTAGGGCTTGTGCTTCTTCATGTAAATATTAGAATATGCTTATCTATGTCTACAGAATATCTTGTTGGGATTTTGATAGGAATTACATTAAACCTATAAATTGGGGAAGAATTGACATGTTTACTATGCTGTGTCTTCCAGTCGGTGACCGCAGTATATGTCTCCGTTTATTTACATCTTCTTTGATTGACTTTATCAGTGTTAGTAATTTTCAGCATACAGATCCTATACATGTTTTGTTAAATATGTAAACTAGGTATCTCATTTTCTTTGGAACAATTAGACAGTTTCTGCCTACTTGCTGTTGCTATATAGAAATGCGGTTTTTTATGCATCGATCTTGTATCCTTGCAGAACTTACATAGCAGTTACGGGAGCTCTGCTGTAGAGTCTCTGGGATTTTTTTTTTTAAGAAACAATCGTAACATTTGCAAATAAGGACAGTTTTACTTCTTCCTTTCCACTCGGTATGCCTTTCTACTTCTTGTTCTTGCTTTACTGCAGTGACTAGAGCTTCCAGCACTGTATAAATAAGAGTAGAGAAAGCAAGTGAAAGCACGTCTTCCTCAATGACTCACTGTGAAAAGAGTGCCTACAATGCAGGAGACCCAGGAGAATCGAATTCGATCCCCTGGAAGAGGAAACGGCAACCCACTCCAGTATTCTTGCCTGAAAAAAAAAAAAAAATCCACGCACAGAGAAGCCTGGCAGCTTACAGCCCAAAGAGTCAGAAAGAGTCGGACTCGACTGAGCGAGCATGCATACAGTGAGAGCAGATATTCCTGCCTTGTTCTCAAACTCAGGGAGAAAGCATTCTGTCCTTCACCATCAACTATGAAGTTAGCAATAGACTTTTTGCAGATGTTCTTTATCAAACTGAGGTTAGTTCCCCTTTCTTCCTAGCTTGCTGAGAGTCTTAAATCATGAACAGTTGTTGGATTTTGTCAAATGTTTTTTCTGTACTAGTTGATATGATTACGATTATCTTCATGAAGGACTTCCCTTGTGGCTCAGCTGGTAAAGAATCCACCTGCAATGCGGGAGACCTGGGTTCAGTCTCAGGGTTGGGACGATCCCCTGGAGAAGGGGAAGGTTACCCACTCCAGTACTCTGGCCTGGAGAAATCCATTCAGGTATGACTTAAATCAAATCCCTTAGGATTATACAGTGGAAGTGAGAAATAGATTCAAGGGATTAGATATCATAGACAGAGTGCCTGAAGAACTATGGATGGAGGTTTGTGACATTGTACAGGAGGCATTGGTCAAGACCATCCCCAAGAAAAAGAAGTGCAAAAAGGAAAATGGTTGTCTGAAGAGGCCTTACAAATAGCTGAGAAAAGAAGAGAAGTGAAAGGCAAAGGAGAAAAGGAAACATATACCCATTTGAATGCAGAGTACCAAAGAACAGCAAGGAGAGATAAGAAAGCCTTCCTCAGTGATCAATGCAAAGAAATAGAGGAAAACAATAGAATGGGAAAGACTAGAGATCTCTTCAAGAAAATTAGAGATACCAAGGGAACATGCACAGATGGGCACAATAAGGATAGAAATGGTACGGATTTAACAGAACCAGAAGATACTAAGAAGAGGTGGCAAGAATATACAGAAGAACTATACAAAAAAGATCTTCATGACCCAGATAACCATGATGGTGTGATCACTCATCTAGAGCCGGACATCCTGGAATGTGAAGTCAAGTGGGCCTTAGGAAGCATCACTACAAACAAAGCTAAAGGAGGCAATGGAATTCTAGCTGAGCTATTTCAAATCCTAAAAGATGATGCTGTGAAAATGTTGCACTCAATATGCCAACAAATTTGGAAAACTCAGGAGTGGCCCCAGGAATGGAAAAGGTCAGTTTTCATTCCAATCCCAAAGAAAGGCAATGCCAAAGAATGCTCAAACTACCACAAAATTGCACTCATCTCACATGCTAGCAAAGTAATGCTCAAAATTCTCCAAGTGAGGTTTCAACAGTACCATGAACCAAGAACTTCCAGATGTTCAAGCTGGTTTTAGAAAAGGCAGAGGAACCAGAGATCAAATTGCCAACATCTGCTGGATCATAGAAAAAGCAAGAGAGTTCCAGAAAAACATCTATTTCTGCTTTATTGACCATGCCAAAGCCTTTTACTGTGTGGATCACAACAAACTGTGGAAAAGTCTTAAAGAGAATGGTGGTCTTATCAGACCACCAGACCACCTTATCTGCCTCCTGAGAAATCTGTATGCAGGTCAAGAAGCAACAGTTAAAACTGGACATGGAACAATAGACTGGTTCCAAATAGGAGAAAGAGTACGTCAAGGCTGTATATTGTCACCCTGCTTATTTAACTTATATCCAGATTACATCATGAGAAACACTGGGCTGGATGAAGCACAAGCTGGAATCAAGATTGCCGGGAGAAATATCACTAACCTCAGATACACAGATGACACCACCCTTATGGCAGAAAGTAAAGAGGAACTAAAGAGCCTCTTGATGAAAGTGAAAGAGGAGAGTGAAAAAGCTGGTTTAAAACTCAACATTCAGAAAACTAAAATCAGGGCATCCGGTCCCATCACTTCATGGCAAATAGATGGGGAAACAGTGTCAGACTTTATTTTCTTAGGCTCCAAAATCACTGCAGATGGTGACTACAACCATAAAATTAAAAGACACTTGCTCTTTGTAAGAAAAGTTATGACCAACCTAGACAGCATTTTAAAAAGCAGAGACATTACTTTGCCAACAAAGGTCCATCTAGTCAAGCTACAATTTTTCCAGTAGTTATGTATGGATGTGAGAGTTGGACCATAAAGAAAGCCGAGTGTCGAAAGAATTGATGCTGTTGAACTGTGGTTTTGGAGAAGACTCTTGAGAGTCCCTTGGACTGCAAGGAGATCCAACCAGTCCATCCTAAAGGAGATCAGTCCTGGGTGTTCATTGGAAGGACTGATGCTGAAGCTGAAACTCCAATACTATGGCCACCTGATGGGAAGAACTGACTCATTAGAAAAGACCCTGAGGCTGGGAAAGATTGAAGGTGGGAGGAGAAGGGGATGACAGTGGATGAGATGGTTGGATAGCATCACCGACTCAATGGGCATGAGTTTGCGCAAGCTCTAGGAGTTGGTGATGGACAGGGAGGCCTGGTGTGCTGCAGTCCATGTGGTTGCAAAGAGTCTGACACAGCTCTATAGGTTGATGATTATATTTAGTTTATTGCTATAATGGACTTTTTAAAACTCAACTTTATTAACCACTTGATATCCATTGAATTTTGAATAATGAATCAGACTACATATCTGGAATAAATCCTATGTGGCCCCTGTATATAATTCTTCTCATATTTATAATTATTTTAGAACAATGAATTCAATTTGCTAACATTTTATTGAGGATTTTGAGAGTTACTGGTCTAAGTTCATGAAAGATATTGGTTCATAGTTGCTTTCTTTAGTACCATCTTTATCTGGTTGTTTCTTTTTAAAGCTTAGTTTATTGAAACTATAAGATAATTGAGTGAGTGAGTGAGTGAATTCACTCAGTTGTGTCCAACTCTTTGCGACCCCATGGACTGTAGTAGCCTACCAGGCTCCTCCATCCATGGGATTTTCCAGGCAAGAATACTGGAGTGGGTTGCCATTTGCTTCTCCATCTTTATCTGGTTTTGATATCAAAATAATACTGGCCTAAAAATAAGTTGGGAGGTGTTCCCTCCTCATTCATTTTCTGGAAGAATCTGTGTAAAATTGGTGTTTAGTCTTCTTCAGGTTTTGGAGTGAAACCATTTGAGCCAGGAGATTTCTCTGTGGGGAGGGGAGAATCTGTTCTATCCTGATAATAACTTGTTTGTGCCCTGGAGTCACAAAGGCAATGGCCAAGTTAGACTCTGGAAATGTGGAAATCATCAAGTCCCACATCCCTCATCACTTAGGAAGAAACTGAGACTTGGGGTAAGAGAAAGGACTTGCCCAGAGTCACAGAGCAAGTTAGCAGCAGAAATGAGAAGAGCCTGGGTACCGAGATGCTCTGTCCAGCTTCCTCTGCTCCTAAGTTAATGGTAGTGGCTCAGGAAGTAGAGACTTTTAACTTTCAGACCCTCCAGCATTCATTGCCCACTCGCTCTCTCATTGGTGATCAGAGACGTCCCTGTAAACAAGAGCTTGGTAAGAAGATTCCGCAAGCCCCTTCCAGCCCACAGTTAGAACCAGAAAGAGCAGAGGTCAAGAGCAGAGCTGGCAACCTAGGACCAAGGGTGCAGAGAGACAAACCTTTGGCAACTGAAGTCTCCCAAGAAAAAAGCAACCACAGGGTTGATCAGCCTGGGACCCAGCTCTCTCTGTTGGTCTGCTGTGCACTGGGGTTCAATCCCTGGTAGGAGAACTCAGATCCTGCTAGCTGTGCAGTGAGGCGAAAAGAAATGTTTGTAATAAATCGATAAGTAAAATTAAATTTAAAAAAGAAGAAGAGAGAAGTAGGGTCACATCTCCCAACTGGCTCAGCAAAGAGTAGAGAAAGTTAGGTCTTCTGGCTCACACCCCTCTGCTACCAGCCAGAGGCCACTGTCCAAACTGCAGATAAGAAGGTAGAAGGAGGGGACTTCCCTGGTGGGCCACTGGCTAAGAATCTGCCTGCCAATATGCAGGAGACACAGGTTCAATCCCTGGTCCAGGAACTAAGACCCCACATGCTGAGGGATAACTAATCCTGTGCACTGTAACTGCTGAAGCCCATACACCTTGGAGCCCATACTCCATAACAAGAGAACCCACTGCAGTGAGAAGCCTGCTCGCCACAACTCGAGAAAGCCTGTGCGGTGCACTGCAACAAAGACCCTGCGTGGCGAAAAGCAAACAATTAAAAAGAGAAATCCTTAAAAGAAAAAAAGCCAGACGGAAGGAAAGGGTAGATCGTACCTTCACACTAACTCAACACTCCTACAGCCAAATCCCCAGCGCGGCTACAGGGGTCGTCCAGTTGAACCTTCTGCAACGGAAATATTACGTATCAGTGCTGTTCAATGAGATAGCCGCCAGTCACACGTGGGGAGTGAACACTGGAAATGTGATGCAAATAAGGAACTACATTTTAAATCTTATTAAATTTTTAAAATTAATTTAATTTAAATAGCCATGGGTGACTAGTGGCTAGTGTAGTGTATTGGGTAGCGTAGATCTAGTGGAACCTCTGCAAGTGAACTCACGAACAAACTTAAAAACCAGGGGGAAAGCAAAATCATAATCTATAATAAAGGAAAGAAGCGCTAAGAGACAGCAAGTCACTTAAAATTGAGCTAAATACCCCTCTCCTCAGATTTGCCCCAGTATTACCCAATGCTCTGGTTTCATCTTATTTGGAGGTCTATGCAGTTTCTTAAAATTTCACCTTTGGCAATACAAAAGGAGGAGCCAATAACAGCCTTCAGGGACCCAGATGCAAGTTGCTAAGCAAGTGAAGAGTTAGTGTAGGAGTTTGTTTTGTTCTCTGCTAAATCTCCAGTGCCTAGACTATCTCCCCCCTGGCAAAGAACTCTCTCAGTAAAAACTTGAATGGAAACCTCCCTGGTGGTCCAGTGGTTAAAAATCCACCTGCCAAGGCAGGGGACACGGGTTCCATGCCTGGTCCAGGAAGATTCCACGTGCCACGGAGCAACTCAGCCCATGGGCCACAAGTACTGAACCTGTGTTTTAGAGCCCAGGAAGTCTCAGCTACTGAACCCACACTTTCTAAAGCCTGCTTGCTGCACCTAGAGAAGCCTCCGCAATGAGAAGCTCATGAACTGCAAGTAGAGAGTAGCCCCGATCACTTCAACTAGAGAAAGCCTGCCTGCAGTAATGAAGACCCAGTGCAACCATAATAAATAAACAAGTAATTTTACAAATCATATGCTTGTAAAAAATTGAGTAAACTTAAGGTAGGACAGACTGCCAAAGAAACTGGTCTAATTAAAAAAGACATCAGGAGGACCACTAGAGGGCGCGCCAACCCAGCAGCCGCGAAGCTGGGGACCAGCGGCGAGTAAACTGCTCACCGCGCGGGAGACTCCGGCTTCTCAGCGCTTTCCACGCTCCGGAGTTGCTTCAAAAGGGTCAATTCAGCCACCCCGCTTCCATCACACAACAGGTCTTCCTTTCCTTTTTATTCATCCCCACGTTTTCTCGTATGTGCAACCAGCCCACTGACTCCAAGATCAGGATGGCCAGCTATTGATGGACAGTGTAAGGCCCCCTGTCCCCAGGATGCTTAATAAATGTCACATTTTGCCCCTCAAATAAAAGAAATGGAAAGCCAAGGCAGAGCCCAGGCCTGGAAATCAAGAGGTTAGCTTCTAGACAGCTCTTTACACTCACTGGAAGTCCACCAAGTCCCAAAGATTGTGCTACCCGTTTTAACCCAGGTGGCTAGTATTACTTCCATTTTGTTGCTGTTGTTTGGTCACCAAGCCTGACTCTTTGTGACCCCATGGGCTGTAAAGACTTCCAGGCTCCTCTGTCCGTGGAATTCTCCAGGCAAGAATACTGGAGTGGGTTGCCATTCCCTTTTCCAAGGGATCTTCCCCATTCAGGGATCAAATGGGATCTCCTGCATTGCGGGCAGGTTCTTTGCCATCTACCAGGACAGCCATTCTACATATAAGAAAGTTGTACTTTAGGACTTCCCGGATGGAGCAGTGGATAGAAATCCACCTAGCCTATCCAGGGGACCCCGGTTCGATCCCTGGTCCAGGAAGGTCCCACATGCTGCAGAGAAACTAAGTCCAGGCACCTCTACTACTGAGCCAGCATGCCCTAGAGCTGGTCCTCCGCAACAAGAGAGGCCACCACAATGAGAAGCCCTCCAGCCGCAACTAGAGAGTGGCCCCTGCTCGCCGCAACTAGAGAAAGCCCAGACAAAAGCCACGAAGGCATAATGCAGCCAAAAATAAAATAAAAATTTATAAAAAGATGCTACAGAAAATTGCATTTCAGAGTGACTGACACAGGTCACATAGATCATAAGTGGATCATGAGCCCATGATATTTTCTTTACAAAACTTGTGGAATTGACACTATGCCATCAACTTTGAGTTCAAAGATGTTGCTACTGAAAGCACTGCTTTCTGTGGGGTCTACTCATTTAGGAAGAGTGAATGTTGAGTCCAGGGAAGGGAAAGAGAGGCAGTTATGTTGGACCCCTTCTTGGGGGGCTGGAGGGAGGCACAGTCACCACCCAGAAAAGCAGGGTGAACTCACCCTGGGCAAAAGTCTTCAAGGTTCCTTTCTGATATGGACTGAATGTGTCTGGTCCCAAATTCATGTGTGATGGTCGCTCCCCCAATGGAGTGATGGGAGATATTTAGTGGTATTTAGTGATTAGGCCTTCGGGAGGTTATAGTTAGGTTTAGATGGGGTCATAAGGGTGTCCTACCCCCACCGTGATGGGAATGGTGTCCTTATAAGAAGGAAGGAGAGACAGAGTTCTCTTTCCCCACACCATGTGATAATGTTACTCAGTCCAAGTTCGCTTGGCTTGCCGCAAGATAAGTCAATGAGTTGGAGATGAGGTATTGGGACAAGGAATGGACTTTATTTGGGAGCAGGCTAGCGCCTCAAAATAACCAATTAACCAACTAGTTGGCGCCTGGATGTCAGATTATTTTATGGATCAGAGATGGTGGGAGGTGAGGAAATGAAGTAAAAAGGCCATTTAATTCCTGCAAGTATCTCCTAGAATGACAAGCCTCAGATAGGGGGGATATGTTAGTTTCATTTCCTTACAGTCATTTCATGGGTGGTGTGAAATGGAATATTCCCTGTCACAGCCACAAACAAAGATGTCACATCTATCTGTGATTCTGACCTCCCCAAATGTGAATTTCTGAGTCTCGCTGGTAAGCAGTGGGCACCAGGCCCAGCGCCATTTGCCACACAAAGGATTCAAGAATGTCACAGTCCATCACCGGTGGGCGGGGTCAGGTTATCTCCCTGAGGCAGGCCATTATGTATGCTTATAATAACAAAAGGAGTTAAAGTCCTGGAAGCAGATCCAGTGCAAATTCAAAATTAGCGCTTCCTGGTTGTAAGAACACACTGAGACAGCAGCTGTCTGCAAACCGGGAAGCCAGGTCTCACCCGGAGCTCTGTCTGCCAGCACCCTGATCTTGGACTTCCAGCCCCAAGAAATGAGAAGTCAATATTTGCTGCTTAAACACCACCCTTGCCTCCACTGTAGCCTTTCCTGTTCTCTGGGATGGTTCCCCTCTCCTCACCTCAAGACCAGCTCCTCAGCTCCTGTGGAGTTTGGGGATCACAGGGGTGGTGGTGACCTGTATGGGCTTTGGACTAAGCGGGTTATAAAAACATCTAGATGGGGGCCGTGGTGTGAGGCTGGCTAGGCCCCCCAGCCCCACGCGCCTCATGTGTGAATTAGTAACACTTGTCCTGCAAGGCCATGGGACCATGTACCTGTCTCATCGAGTCAGATCTCTCTCACTCAGTGCAGGCCCAGAGAAAGGACACAGGAAGCGTCCACTGCTCTTCCCCCTTGCTGCTGCTGTCTTGGAGGTCGCTTCACAGTTAGCCGAACCTTTAGCTCGGAGCAGAGAGCTTTTCCTTTTATTATTTTATATATTTTTCATTTGCGGATCTTAGTTCCTCGACCCAGGGATTGAACCCAGGGCCCTCATTAGTGAAAGCTGGGAGTCTTAGCCACTGGATCACCAGGGAATTCCCAGTTCCCTGCAAAAAGTTTTGTGTTTGTTTTTTTTTAAATGAGGAGATTTCAGATATCAAGCTGTGAGTGGAGGAAAATATTTAAGGACTGAGAACATTGAGCATAAGGGTTCTGGGGTCCCCACTTTCACCTCAAAGTAAGAAGAGTGCGTTGTGGGGCTCAACACACACACACACTCACTTGCTACGCCCCGGGCTGCCCCTCACGCACCCCTCCTAGAGCCTTGTGCTGCCCCTTCCATCCACTCTCCACCTTCTTCCGCCCTGCTCGGTGCTCCAGGAGGCTAGCCCATAGGGCAGCATCAGTGGGCTCCCTTGTTCTCTGTCTTCCAGCTAGACAGGGCCGGTGGGTTGCCAGCGAGGGCAAGAGGGCAGGTCTATTTTCCAGCTATTTCCAGCCTGGACAGCAGGTGACAGCTCCTGTGAGCCTCTCCTCTCCACCTCTGTCCATGTGTTTCTCTCTAGATTCCAGTAAACACACCTCTCTTACTCCTTCAGGCCCAGCCCCCAGGTCCCACCACTTCCCTTCTGGTTTGCCAACCTCCCGCCCACACCTTTGCAGATCATCCCGCTATTAAACTCTCCTTGAATTACCCCTTGTGAGTGACCCTGACGGATACGTCCCTGAGGGCTGGTTAGGACCACGGATCTGATACTGGTCCCTGGTGGCCTCCAGGCCATGCTCCTTCAGCTGCCACCAAAGACTCTCAGCTGTCCCGCTCTCCTGGCCAACACATAACACCTTCTAAGCCTGCATGCGCACAGCTCAGGTAAACACACAGAAGGTCATCCACAGAGGCCACCCCCCACCCTCTCCAGCGCCTTGCATTGTTCCCACACCCAGAAGAAGAGCATTCCCCAGGGAAGCTCTCAAAGTCCAGGTAAAGATGGCAGAGCAAGTTCTGATGGCAGATGGCAGAGTGACTTTTTAAAAAATTTTTTGGTAAACTCTTTAGCCCTGAAGTCATATTAAAACGTTAAATTCATCACTAGGAATCCGTCATGTCAACTCCTGTGTCCTGTCCCCACGGCCCTGTGTCCTTTAGACGCTGCTTTGCTCTATATACTTCCCACCTCAGATGGAGATACAACCATTGACAAAAGAGATGTTTAAAAACAAACAAGCTCAGAGTTACTGAGAACAGATGGGTGGTTGTCAGAGGGAGGGAGTTGGGGGGTGGGAGAAATGGGTGAAGGAGGTCCAAAGGTACCAAAATTTCAAAAAAAAAAAAAGACATGTTGAAGAAAACAGGCAGGACATCCCTGGTGGCCCAATGGTTAAGACTCCACACTTCCTCCCACCCGTCAGGATGAGGAGCTGCTCACGGAACCCCACCAGCCAAATCTCCTCTGCAGAAGGTGGGCATTCAGTCCCTGGTTGGGGAACTAAGAGCCTGCATGCCCATGGTGTGGCCAAAAAAAAAAAAAAAAGTATACAAAGGAAAACAGGCAGATTCTCCACTGACAAGAGGATAACAGAGGGCCGTTGCAAAGATAGAGCTCTTAGTGTAAGAAATATTCTCACCATCGAGTTTATCGGAGGCCAAGCATTGCTGAGAACCACGAGTACCAAAAGGGGCTAAATCGTGGGGTGACTCGAGGCGCGGTGTGGGGGCACGCATCCGCCACCAGCTCAGGTTTGGCAGCGGGGCCATCCAAAAATGAAACAAGAGACAGGCAGGACGAGAGACAGAAAGAGGCCAGCCAGGATCAGGACGAACAGCCACCAGGACAAGGAGCCACCCATGGAAGCCCCACCGGCCAGGCATGCACAGATGTGTCTGGAATGGAAACCAGAGCTCTGGGAAAAAAGGCTGTGCCTACGCCTGGGGCAGGACATACAGAAGAGGGGCCAAGAATCCTGAACTGGACAAGAAAGGATAGGAGCCTCCACAGGCAGCTGGGGGCTTGGCGACAGGACATGCTCACTAATAGAGTCTCAGGGGACACAAGTGCTGATAAAGCAAGAGACTCTGTGGGAGAGGGGGGCCCTGGGCGGGGTTGTAAGGAAACCCAAGAGAACAGCTCTGCCATGTGGCTCACAGTCTCGGGTTTTACGGGGGTGGGATTAGTTTCTGGGTGGTCTCTGGCCGAGTCATGCTGACCCTGATGAGTCAGGGTCCTTCCTGGTGGTGCACACATTGTCCAGTCAAGATGGATCCCAGTGACGAGGGAGGTTGGTAGGACCAGTGGCATCTCCTTTTGACCTCTCTCAAATTCTTCCCATTGGTGGTGACTTTGGGAGTTTCGCGTATTCCCTGCCTCCGGTCTTAAAACAGCTCAGGCAAATGGTTATACTGGTGCCTGGCCAGGCTGGTGTGGTTTCAGTCAAGCGTTTCCCCTAACAAAGGGGGACCATTTACAGCATCAAATAACATGAGGAGTGGATTCAAACAGACAAACATACCAGCTCCCTTCTCTCCCACTACGCCCCCACCCTCCAGGACCCCCTGGCTTCCACTGTGACTTCCCCCAGATTCTGGAAGCCTCACTTCCTCTTGTGGACCCTGCTCTGTCCTCCCCAGACAACCAGTCCCAGGACCCCCTCCCAGCACTCTTTCCCCACTCTGGTCCAGCTCCACTCAACCAGTGTTGAGATAGATGCTAGGGAGGGCCAGTGCCCACTTAGGGCCTTTCTTGATTACCCCAGATGTTACTTGTTAACCTCACAAAGCATTTCATCCTGGAAGGGCTGGGCCTGTGTGCCTGGTTGCTATTCAGAGAAATTCCACTTCCTTCAACTGATAAGATGGGACCCTTGGCCTTTCCTGCCTGTAGATCAAGAAGAGCAAATTGGGAGGGAAACTGTTCCCTCCCTCCCTCCATCCCCTCCTTATCTTTCTTCTAGAAAACAATCCTTGGCTCACTCTGTTTTCTTTCTTTTGACCTTCCCTTGCTCGAAAGGAAGACAGAAATAGATAAGTCTGGCTTTTGGTAGCAGCACCCAAAAGGATTCCAATGGCCTCTGTCAACAGCGACAGTAGAAACTTCCCTGGTGGTCCAGTGGCTAAGACTCGGGGCAGGAGGCTAAGACTCCTCCAATGCAGGAGGCCCAGGTTCAATCCTTGGTTAGGAAACAAGCTCCTACATGCCTCAACTAAGAATTCACATGCCACAACGAAGATTCCACATGCTGGGATCTTATTTATTTGACCACGTGCAGTCAAATAAATAAATATTAAAAACAAGAACGAGTGAGGGTAAACCCTTGGTCCCTGCCTGTGGGAGCTTATATCTGGTGACAAAGCTTCCTCTGATCGAGTCCCTGCTCTGTGAGGAAGCAGAAATCACCAGAGGTGAACTGTCTGGGCAGGAAACAGAATTCAGCAGTGAGTTTATCAAAGACATAAAATATCATAAAACACTGAGGGTCCTCAGAGAAGTTCAAACACTGGCCGCATCCCCTGCCATCTGACAGATGCTGAAAACAAAGATGCTGGGGAAAAAAAGGCCCAGAGAGGGAAATAGCTCTTCAGTCTGGTTCGGGACTAAAGAGTTATTTGCTGGTGGCACCAGGCCCAGGTGGCAGCTTCCTGGGTAAAGAACCCACCTGCCCATGCAGGAGATGTGGGTTCAATCCCTGGGTCGGGAAGATCCCCTTGGGGGAGGGGAGTGGAGAATGGCAACCCTCTCCAGTATTCCTGCCTGGAGAATCCCCATGGACAGAGGAGCCTGGTGGGCTACAGTCCATGGGGTCACAGAGTCAGACACAACTGAAGTGACTTCACACACAGCACATACACACACACGTGCACACATGCACCAGGCCTATGCTAGCGTTCTTCCTAGATCTTTGAGGGGCCCAGGTCTATCCAGCCCCAGCCCTCTGCCTCCGCTGCAGTCCTCAGACCCTCCTCTGCAGCTCTGACAGCCCTCGTGCAGAGAGGTCATAGTGAGTGCGGAGTTCTCTAAGCAGGCCCCTTCCCTAAAGCTTCCACTGTAGCCAAACCTGCCCGTCTGATAAGGCAACCAAAGAGATTTTCCCAAAACAGTCCTCCCCAAGAGAGGGGGATGGGCCCCTGTGTTTTCTTGTGGGCTGAGAAGGGGGCTGGCCAGGAAGGGAGGCAAGTCCTGCTCCCGCCTCAAGCATTTCACAGCTATGTGATCTTGAGCAAACCCCCATTCCTCTCTTGAGATGGGAAGGGGACAGGGCACAACCCCTAAAAGAATGACACAGCCTGGGAACAAGACTTCCCAGTTGGCTCAGTGGTAAGGAGTCCACCTGCCAATGCAGGAGATGCAAGTTTGTTCCCCAGGTTGAGACGATCCCCTGGAGGAGGAAACGGTAACTCACTCCAGTATTCTTCCTTGGAAAATTCCAGAGACAGAGGAGCCTGGCGGGCTACTATTTATGGGGTCACAAAGTCAGACACGACTGAGCGCATACACACACACACAGACACATGAGGACAAGACATAAGCCAATAAGAGCCAAGTAGGTTCAAGATGGCATACAGTTGACTTCCTCTAGACCTTGAGCCTCGGCACACGCTCATTGTAGCACAGCAGCAAACTGAATGGTACACCTACAGGTGCCAGGACATCCCCAGGATGACCACAAAGAGTCAAAAAGTGGGCAGTGGCCCAAATCCTGGAAATTCCCATCCGTTCCCCCAAATGGCTGGAATACTCCTTCCACTCATTCAGTTCAGTTCAGTTGCTGAGTCATGTCCGACTCTTTGCGACCCCATGGACTACAGCACGTCCCTGTCCATCACCAACTCCAAGAGCTTGTTCAAACTCATGGCCATTGAGTTGGTGATGCTATCCAACCATCTCATCCTCTGTCATTCCCTTCTCCTCCTGCCTTCAGTCTTTCCCAGCATGAGGGTCTTTTCCAATGAATCAGCTTTTCGTATCAGGTGGCCAAAGTATTGGAGTTTCAGCTTCAACATCAGTCCTTCCGATGAATATTCAGGACTGATTTCCTTTAGGATGGACTGGTTGGATCTCCTTGCAGTCCAAGGATCTCTCAAGAGTCTTCTCCAATACGAGTTCAACAGCATCAGTTCTTCGGTGCTCAGCTTTTTTTATGGTCCAACTTTCACATCCATACATGACTACTGGAAAAACCATAGCTTTGACTAGAAGGATCTTTGTAGGCAAAGTAATGTCTCTGCCTTTTAATATGCTATCTAGGTTTGTCATAGCTTTTCTTTCAAGGAGCAGGCATCTTCTAATTTTATGGCTGCAGTCACCATCTGCAGAGATTTTGGAGCCCAAGAAAATGACGTCTGTCACTGTTTCCACTGTTTCCTCATCTATTTGCCATGAAGTGATGGGACCAGATGCCATGATCTTCGTTTTCTGAATGTTGAGTTTTAAGCCAGTTTTTTCACTCTCCTCTTTCACTTTCATCAAGTTAAGTTCAGTCCAGTCACTCAGTCGTGTCCGACTCTTTGCAACCCCATGAATCGCAGCATGCCAGGCCTCCCTGTCCATCAACATCTCCCGGAGTTCACTCAGACTCACGTCCATCGAGTCCATGATGCCATCCATCCATCTCATCCTCTGTCATCCCCTTCTCCTCCTTCCCCCAATCCCTCCCAGCATCAGAGTCTTTTCCAATGAGTCAACTCTTCGCATGAGGTGGCCAAAGTACTGAAGCTTCAGCTTTAGCATCATTCCTTCCAAAGAAATCCCAGGGTTGATCTCCTTCAGAATGGACTGGTTGGATCTCCTTGCAGTCCAAGGGACTCTCAAGAGTCTTCTCCAACACCACAGTTCAAAAGCATCAATTCTTTGGCGCTCAGCCTTCTTCACAGTCCAACTCTCACATCCATACATGACCAATGGAAAAACCATAGCCTTGACTAGATGGACCTTAGTCGGCAAAGTAATAAGAGACTCTTTAATTCCTCTTTTCTTTCTGCCACAAGGGTGGTGTCATCTGCATATCCAAAGTTATTGATATTTCTCCCAGCAATCTTGATTCTAGCTTGTGATTCATCCAGCCCAGCATTTCTCATGATGTACCCTGCATATAAGTTAAATAAGCCGGGTGACAATATACAGCCTTGACGTACTCCTTTCCCAACTTGGAACCAGTCCATTGTTCCATGTCTTGTTCTAACTGTTGCTTCTTGCAGATTCTTGAGAATCTGCATACAGATTTCTCAGGAGGCAGGTAAGGTGGTCTGGTATTCCCACTTCTTGAAGAATTTTCCAGTTTGTTGTGATCTTCACAGTCAAAGGCTTTGGCATAGTCAATAAAGCAGAAGTAGATGTTTTTCTGGAACTCACTTGCTTTTTCTATGATCCAATGGATGTTGGCAATTTGATGTCTGGTTCCTTTGCTTTTGTTAAACCCAGCTTGAATGTCTCGACGTTGCTGGTTCACATACTGTTGAAGTCTTACTTGGAAAATTTTGAGCAGTACCCACCCCTTTGCTTCTTATTGCAAAATTCAGGCTTTAATTGGAAAAGGAGGGAAAACCACTAGGCCATTCATGTTTGACCTAAATCAAATCTCTTATAATTATACAGTTGAGGTGATGAATAGATTCAAGAGATTAGATCTGGTAGACAGAGTGACTGAAGAACTATGGACTGAAGTTTGTAACAATATACAGGAGTCAATGACCAAAACCACTGTGGACAAAGGTTCATAACATTGTACAGGAGTCAGTGATCAAAATCATTCCAAAGAAAAATAAATGCAAGAAGGTAAAGTGTTTGTTTGAGGAGGCTTTACACATAGCTAAGGAAAGAAGAGAAGCAAAAAGCAAGGGAGAAAGGGAAAGATACACCCAACTGAATGCAGAGTTCCAGAGAATGGCAAGGACAGATAAGAAGGCCTTCTTAAATAAACAGTGCCAATAAGTAAAGGAAACAATAGAATGGGAAAGACTAGAGATTTATTCAAGAAAATTGGAGATAACAAGGGAATATTTCGTGTAAGGATGGACACAATAAAGGACAGAAATGATAAGGACCTAACAGAAGTAGAAGAGATTAAAAAGAGTTGGCAAGAATACACAGAAAGACCTATACAGAAAAGGTCTTAATGACCCAGATAAACACCATGGTGTGGTTACTCAACATGACATCCTGGAGTGTGAAGTCAAGTGGGTCTTTGGAAGCATCACTACAAACAAGGCCAGCGGAGGTGATGGAATTCCAGCTGAGCTATTTCAAATCTTAAAAGATTATGGTGTTAAAGTGTTGCACTCAATATGTCATCAAACTTGGAAAACTCAGCAGTGGCCACAGGACTGGAAAAAGTCAGTTTTCATTCCAATTCCAAAGAAAGGCAATGCCAAAGAATGTACAGTTGTGCTCATTTCACATGCTAGCAAGGTTATGCTCCAAATCCTTCAAGCTAGGCTTCAGCAGTACCTGAACGAAGAAATTCCAGATTACAAGCTGGGTTTAGAAAGGCAGAGGAACCAGAGATCAAATTGCTAACATTCGTTGGATCATAGAGAAAGCAAGGGAATCCCAGAAAAACACCTACCTCTGTTTCACTGACTCTGCTAAAGCTTTTGACTGTGGAAAATTCTTAAAGAGACAGGAATATCAGACCACCTTACCTATCTCCTGAAAAACTGTATGCAGGTCAAGAAGTAACAATAGGAACTTTACATGGAACAACTGACTGGTGCCAAATTAGGAAAGGAGTACAACAAGGCTGTATTTTGTCTCCCTGTTTATTTAACTTATATGCCGAGGACATCATGTGAAATGCTAGGCTGAATGAATCACAAGCTAGAATCAATATTGCTATGAGAAATACCCACAGGCTCAAATGTGCAGATGATATCACTCTAATGGCAGATAGTGAAGAGGAACTAAAGAGCCTCTTGATGAGGGGGAAAGAGGAGAGTGAAAAAGCTGGCTTAAAACTCAACATTCAAAAATCTAAGATCATGGCATCCAGTCCCATCACTTCATGGCAAATAGATGGAAGAAAAAGTGAAAGCAGTGGCAGATTTTATTTTCTTGGGCTCGAAAATCACTGCAGACAGTGATGGCAGCCATGAAACTAAAAGACGCTTGCCCTTTGGAAGAAAAGCTATGACCAACCTAGACAGCATATTAAAAAGCAGAGACACTACTTTGCCTACAAAGGTCCGCCTAGTCAAAGCTATGTTTTTTCCAGCAGTCATGTATGGATGTGGGAGTTCCGCCATGAAAAAGGCTGAGCGCCGAAGAACTGATGCCTTCAAATTGTGATGCTGGAGAAGACTCTTGAGAGTCCCTTGAACTGCAAGGAGATCAAACTAGTCAAATCCTAAAGGAGATCAACCCGGAATATTCATTGGAAGGACCGATGCTGAAGCTTCAATACTTTGGCCACCAGATACGACGAGCTGACTCATTGGAAGAGACCCTGATGCTGGGAAAGATTGAAGGCTAAAGAAGAGGGTGGCAGAGGATGAGATGGTTAGATAGCATCACTGACTCAATGGACATGAATCTGAGCAAACTCTGGGAAATAGTGAAGGACAGGGAAGCTTGGTGTGTTGCAGTCCATGGGGTGGCAAAGAGTTGGACAGGACTTAGTGACTTAACAACAGCAAAAATAAAAACTGACAATCCCATGCCCTCGGGCCTCACTTGCCCACATTCTCTCTAAGGAGTGTGTTTCCTACCTAAATAACCCTTTCCGGAAAAAAAAAAAAAACTGTAGTTGCACTGGGTCTTCATTCCTTTTTGGTGTGGGCTTTCTCTGATGGCAGTGAGCGGGGGTTACTCTGTTGTTGCGTGTGGCCTCTAGGCTCGCAGGCTTGTAGCTGTGGCCCACCGGGCATGGAACACATGCCCCCTGCACTGGCGGGTGATTCCCATCCACTGCGCCACCAGGGAAGTCCCTGAGGAACTCTTCTGTCACTCTACTGTGACTTGCTCTTTAATTCTTTCCTGTAAGAAGCCAAGAACCCACACTTGCAGACCATCCCAGGGACTTGGATGTGACCTGGGGATGTGACCATCCTCTTGGGCCCGACTTTCTTTCCTGCAACACTCTGGGCCTCTGTTTTATGTTTGTTCTGTTTTTCAATATGATAGAGGTAAGTATCGTCCTGGATGAGCTATAACGTACCTGGCCAGAGCTAACATTTGATGAGTCCATAGTTTTCGGGGAAGAAGTTTTGAGAACTTAACTATTGCTTTCATAACACCTCATTCTAGAGCAAGGTTGTCTAATAGAAATACGTTATGATCCATATATATATATTTCTTCTAGTCCTATCAAAAAAAACAGAAATGGGTGAAATTAGTTTTAATAATAGATTTTACTTAGCCCAATATATTCAAAATATTATTTCATCATTCAATTAGCATAAAAAAATTATTGAGATATTTTGCACTCGTGGCCAGTGGCTACCATGCTGGACAGCGTAGGCCTAGGGTTTAGCTCAGGAGTGACCACATCCAACCAGTCTTCCTACCTCAGGCCTCACTCTCCTGTAGTCCATTCTAAGAAGCTCATTGTGTCACTCCCCAACTTAAAAGATCTCTGAGTGACTTCCCTGGTGGTCCAGTGATTAAGTCTCCACGCTTCCAATGCAGTGGCCATGGGTTTGATCCCCAGTCAGAGAGCTAAGATCCCACATGGCATGCGGAGTGGCCAATAAATAAATAAATAATAAAGATCTCTGATATCTCCTGCTCTTGGAGGACAAGGTCTGCAACACACCGTCATGATGTGAAAGACCTTCACAATCCACCCAGATTTGCCTTTTAAACTTCTTTCTTTTCTCTCCCCTCCAAGAGGTGATCACTGCAGGCTTTTCTGTCCCTCACTTGGGGACACTTGAAGATTCATTCGTTGGTTCATTCATTTAAGGAGCACCTACCAAACTTCAGGTAGCGCGGTGGGAGACGGACCCAACCCAAAGGGTGTCAAAGAATCTTCTTTGACCAACTCTTCAGCTTCCCCGCAACACCCACCTCACCGAGGTTCAACCCCACCTCGCCCCACCTAGCTCCAAGGTTAGCTCTCGGTCAACCAACTGGGTGGTTGATTCCCGGGTCCTTCGTCCCACCCTCGGGCGAAGGAATGTGTATTTTTCGCCATTTCTTCCACCCCTGCCACATGACGGATGTTTAACCAGTTGATGAATGACCTACCGACCAACGCCCACCTTCTGGTCTGAGGAACTAGAACGCGGAACAGGGGCGGACTGAAGGGGGCCTTCCGCTGAGGTCCCAGTGTTGAAACTAACCAGGGTGGGCTAGGATCCCCGCACAGCCTGAGATGCGCCCCCGATCCAGCAGCAAGGCATTAACCGGGGCAAGCTCGCGACCACCACCCCCATTCGACCAGTCCCTGCCGGCGTGTCAACGGGCACCCGAAAGGACTAGGGGCATGGTTGCGAGGGATCTGGAAGGCACTGGGGCCGGGCGCAGGCTCCGGCCGCCCGGGAGCGGGAGCCTGCGCTGGGGGCGAGGAGCCAGCGCTGGGGGCAAGAAGCGCCCGAGCCCGCAGCCGAGGGGAGAGGTAAGAGGCGCGGCGGTGCGGCGGCGCGGCGGGAACTACAAATCCCAAGGGTCGTCTGCCAGAGAGGCGGAAGGGGCGGTCTCGGGCGGGGCGGAGCGAGGCCCGAGGGGCTCTAGGGCCACGCCCCGGCTGCGGGCTCAGCGCTCGGGGAGACCATGTCCGGAGGCAGCAGCTGCAGCCAGACCCCGAGCCGGGCCATCCCCACCACTCGGAGGGTGGTCCTCGCCGACGGCGTGCAGCTGCCCCCCGGGGACTACAGCACCACCCCCGGCGGCACGCTTTTCAGCACCACCCCCGGAGGTAGGCGCGGGCTCCGGGGAGGTGGCCCCCTGCACCCCGGCTCTGGGTGCGGGCGGTGGGAGTTCGGACTTGACAGGAGCGGGGAGTGCTCGGGAGCCGCCAGCTGGACGGGGCGACCGAGTTCCGGGGCGCGGTGACAGGGAAGAACGGAACGGGGTATCAGGGAGGCAGTAAGAGTCCGGGAGGTGGCCGCAGGGAGCGAGCATGGGGGTCGCCTGCGATCGCCAGCCATCGGGTGCGAACTCCAGTGCAGCGTCTGCCAATGCCAGGAGTTTTCTTTCTGGGAGAGACTCTTGACTCCCCCGATCGTCGACAAACGCGCAAACAAACGCACGCTTCCAAGACCACCACATGCTGAGGTGTGCTGCCCCTTGCGGGTGTTGGGGGCAGTTCTGAGGCTGATAGGGTGGGGTCGGGGTGGGCCATGCACCACGAAGAGGCCGGGCTAAGGGTTTTGTGGGATGGGACGTTGGAATCAATGACCCTTGCAGAACCCTTCTTCCTTCCCGAGGCCCCCCACCCCCACCCCACCCGACCCCCAGCCCCAGCTTTGGGCGGAGGGTGCTCGCCTGCCCCTGCAGCGCCTCGGCGGCACGGGGACCAGATGGTTCTTTCAGGCGCGCGGCGGTTCTCTGCTCAGGGACCTGGGGCCGCGAGCCGCGCTATGCAGAAAAACACGTTTTTCTGTCCGGGGGGGAGGGGAGGGAGGGAACCGTGTGACCTCCGGGAGCGTGGATGAGGAAGAGGAAGCTGAGCTGGCGCGGGTGGGGGCCCGCTTCTCGCTGCCCTCGGGAGCCTGGCATTCGCTCCCAGCTCCTGAGCCTGGGTGCTGATGAAACCTGCCCGCGCGTTTGCGTGATGAAATCCCCGAGCTCGCCGCTTCGCTCCCTCCCTCGCTCTGTCCTCACCCGCTCCTGCCCTTCTCCCCTTCCCTTTACGCCCTCTGCCGCTTCCCAAACTACTCGAGAAAAGCGCCGCACATCCTGGCGTCCCGGCTGAGACGCACGCACTCGGGCGGGGCTGCCCGCCTTGTCGCCTGGCAGCGTCGGGGGCCACTTGCTTCTTTTCTCAGGCAGCTGTCCCACCCCCGGCGAGCACAGCCAGATCCGAAGCCCTGGTTTTGTTTCACTCAAAACATACAGCATGCGAGCTGTTTGCCAGCTGAGTGGTTCCTGGACAGCGGGGGCCGCCTTTTTCTGTGAGACGCGGCACTGAGGCCCCCAAACACGTGCCCACGGTCCAATCGAACACCCGGTTTCCCAAACTGAACAAGAAAGAGTCGCCAAGCGCAGAGGGGAAAAAAATGCTGCCGCATCTATTAAAAATGATCCAAGGGAAAGTTCCCAGTGACTCTTGCTGTCTCTTTTGACTCAGATTCTGTTTCCATGCTGGACCTTATGTAGTCCATGCTACTACGTTTTTTCTGTGCTATGATGTGTCTACTGGGACCTTTCGGGACAATTTTGGGGTCCCCTCCAGTGAAGGTGTGAGCCACTGCTTCATGTGTTCAGGGTGGGCACTGACTCAGGCCGGAAGGCTTAGCTGGCCCTGTTTTGCACCCTTGTTGCTAGATGGGGTGGATCAGCTTGGAAGCAACAGCCCGGGGTGCTGTTAATGGGAAACTCTCTTCCACTTCTCCCTTTGTACTGGTAAATTGCGGTTTGGGGCAGACCTCAGCCGGTCTCCCTCCTTTTGAAGGTGTTCATTTGGGAGAGGGACAAGGGGCTTCTGCATCAGTGTAACAGTTTCTGAGGCCAACTGGAAGGAAGCTAGCAGTGCCAGGAGCCTAGAGAGTGACCAGCCTAGTGACCAGCGGGGGAGACGCAGCTCACAGTCCATAACCCAGAGAATCCAGGCTTGCCTCTGCACAACCAAGGCATGGAGTCTTCCTCCAAAGCCCACTTTAACACAACCCTTTGCCTGGGCAGAGGGGCTTGACCTAATGAGTAAAGGTCATTCCTGGCCCCCTTCTGCTTCGGTCAAGAGTGCTGTTTCTCAGTCTTCTAGGGGGCACATGAATTACCTGGGGACCACATCTGATTCTGTAGGTTAGGGGTAGGGCCTAAGATGCCGCATTTCTAACTAGCTCCCAGTGACTGGTGTAAGGACTATTCTCCGAGCTCTCAGGAATTGGAATGTGACAGCCCTCACCAGGCTCTCCTCTGTGGTCTGACAAAAAAGGTGATGCGTCCATCCGGGTAAACTTCTCTTGAGGTTGGGTTTGGCATCTGTCTTTAAACTAGACTCTGGAGAGCCAGGCTCTCGGCAGAGTCTGCGTGGTTGGATAGTGTCAGAAGCTACTGGAGTAAACTGTCCACTGGTCACTCTTGCTGGGAATAGCTCTGCAGTGTGTGTCCTGGGGGAAAATAAGAGCAGATGACTTGAGCCATCTCCAGTCCTCTGACTCCAGTTTGCTTTCCATGCTCATTAACCCTACACAGGCTGAACCACTGATCTGAAGAAGTTAGATGTCTGGAGAACTGAAGAGTGATTTACATAAGAAAATTACTTAAGAGAGTGTCACTGATGAACACTCAAGTTTGTGGAATCTTATGATTTTGTTTTTTCCAACTTTATTGGAGTATAGTGGATTGACAGTGTGTTCATTTGTGCTGTACAGCAAAATGATTCAGTTATATATTCTTTTTCATATTCTTTTCCATTAGGTTTTTTGGTGGTTTTTTTTTCCCCCTTTTTTTGGTAGTGCCATGCTTCTTGGAGGATCTTAGTTTCCTGATGAGTGATTGAGCCTGTGCCCCTTTCCTTGGAAGCGTGGAGTCCTACCACTGGACCACCAGGAAGTCCCTCTGTTGGGGTTTATCACATTGAATATAGTTCCCTGTGCTATACAGGAGAACCTTGTTGCCTATCCATTCTGTATATAATAGTTTGAATCTGCTAATCCCAAACTCCCAACCCTTACCTTCCCCACCCCAACCCCTTCCCTTTGGCAACAAGTCTATTCTGTGTATCTGTGGAGTCTTAAAAGTCTTAAGTAACACTAAACCACCAGAACCTTTGAGTGGGTCAGAACCCTTCATCCATCCTTCCCCCACCAACCTCTACATTCCCAGTTCCTTACTGGATGTTTGACCCAAAGCTACAGGAGTTGTGGCTTGGGTGGTAGTCGTGCCCAAGCCCTGGGTCTGGATAAGGTTAATCAGAGGTAAGCCGCTAGGACTGCAGGTGTTACTGGCATCCTATTTGGTTAGACAAACAAAGCGTGCGCCCAGGAAGCTTACCTTGGGGCAGCTCCCAGTCTGGCGCTGGAACAGAGAGTGCCGGGAAGAGGATAGGGTAGGCTGGGCACTGAAGCCGGAGCGTGGCCAGTGTCCCCAGGCCTCAGTTACACTGCTTCTTTATTACAGGTCAAGAGAACTTGACATTGACATTAAGGCAAAGAGGAACTATAATGGGTCTCTTTATACTGACCCGAGCTTCCTTTTAAAGCATTTAGAACATTCCATACTAAGTGCTTCGTTAAAGACTGGCAGGGACCCTGGTGTAGAGCACCCATAGCCTTCCTAATCTTACGGCCATGGCATTGGAAGATAAAGTGTGACCTCGAGGTCTTCCATTGCAAGCTAGAAAGATGAACACACCTGAAATAGAATTATAACCATCAGAGTTGTATCTAAAGTAATTAGACAGACACTCACCCCACCCCTGAAAACTTGAAAGTGAAAGTGAAGTCGCTCAGTCGTGTCCGACTCTTTGCAAACCCGTGGACTGTAGCCCACCAGGCTCCTCCATCCATGGGATTCTCCAGGCAAGAATACTGGAGTGGGTTGCCATTTCCTTCTCCAGAGGATCTTCCCGACCCAGGGATCGAATCTGCGTCTCCCGCATTGCAGGCAGACGCTTTAACCTCTGAGGCACCAAGGAAGCCTTACATGATATTAAATGAGACTTGCCCACTCCAAGTAGCCAGCGTGGTTGGCCTTACATTCTAACAATGTAAACACAGCTGTTGGATATGAATTGCCTTCAGACCTCACTTTTTTTTTCCCCAATATCCTCAAGGGTGGCAAGGCCTCATTATTGATAGAGGGGTTTGTTTGTTCTTTTCCTGAAAGAGCAAAAAAAAAGTCCTTCATTACCAAATTTGGAGAAAGGGCCAGCAGGATGGTGCCGTATTGACTATCGGTATAAAGTAGCGAGGCATTTGCTTGTCAGGGACTTTATTTGACGTCAAGTTAGGAAAAGGCAGCATTATTGAAACAAGGATTGCTTCCCAGGGTGAAATGAATGAAAAGTGTTCATTTGTACACATAGATTCTTGATTCTTCAGTGTTCAAATGTATGTACGAAAAACATGTTACTTTCTCCTTTTACTGAGATCCATGCCAGTGTTCTTCCTCTTTTGTGATTCACAACAATGATTCACATGTCTTTGTTTACATATCTGTTCCCTAGATTAGACAGGAAGTTCTTTCAGAGATGGCTTACTCATCTTTGTGGTGTGGCCAGCCACATCAGATGTCTAAAAGGTGAGGGGTGAAAAACTCCTGTGATGAGAGTATTCTCAGGGTGACCTAGTGTCTCTACTACTAGGCCTGGGTCTGGGCTGGCTTAATAAGAATGTTTAAATTTTCTTTTCTGTCCTCTTAGTTACAGGTATAGCTATTTATCTTGGAATGTCCCAGAAGCAGAAGCTAACTTTCTCTAAACTTTCCCACTTATCCCAGTATTATTCCAAGTTATTATGAAGCAGACTGTGGAAGGAGGTGACTTTTTATAGTGAACTAGTCAGTGTTGGGGCCTACGTCTCAGACACTGGGAGATTCATGGTCTTCATTGACTTGTTTGCATCCAGTATTGCTGACTCAGCAGAAATAGGTGACATCTGCCCATGGCATTTGGATGCTTAGGACATGGGCCTTGTAATCCACTGCCTATGCCCATGAGGGTTCACAGGGAGAGCTCAGATACTAGACCCAGAGATCTAGTCTTGATGAGCAAGGTTGTATCAGCTAGCTACTGCTGTGTAACAAGCAACCCCCAAACTTAGTAACTTCAACCACCACCACAACAATCTGTTATTTCTCTTCATTCTTTGGGCAAATTGGGCATTTTTTGATCATCTTGCCTGAGCCCACCCATCTGGCTGCATACAGTTGGCCATTGGATTGTCCTGGGCTGGAAGTTTCAAGGTGGCCTTAGCTACCTGTCTGGGTATTGCTGGGGACAGCTGGAAGGTTGGGCTCTCTCTCTGTCCTCATGGCCTCACACCATTCAGAATATGAGTTATTTACATGGCAGCTTCCAAGGCCGCTTAAGGCCTTTATTCAGAAGTCACAGTATGTCACCTACACAGTATTCTATCTGTCAAAGTAAGCCGCAAGGCTAGCCCAGATTCTAGGAGAAGGGAAATGACTCCTTTGATGAGAGAAGCTGGGTATAAACAGGGGTAGGAGGATTTATGCGGGCCATGCTTTGAGACGATGTTCAGCAAGGGTCAAGCCTCAAAGGACAGTCCTTTGAGGGGATTTAACTGCCTGTCCTGCTGAGTGGCCAACAGAGCCAGGGCCAGATGTTGATGTTCAGTCACTCAGTCCTGTCCGACTCTGCAACTGCAGTGTGCCAGGACTTCCATATCCTCCACCATCTCCTGGAGCTTGCTCAAACTCAAGTCCATTGAGTCGTTGATGCCATCCAGCCATCGTGCCCTCTGTCGTCCCCCGCCCCTCCTGCCTTCAGTCTTTCCCAGCATCAGCGTCTTTTCCAATGAGTCGGTGCTTCACATCAGGTGGCCAAAGTATTGGAGCTTCAGCTTCAGCATCATTCCTTCCAATGAACATTCAGGATTGATTTCCTTTAGGATTGACTGGTTTGTCCAAGGGACTTTCAAGAGTCTTCTCCAACACCACAATACAAAAGCACTCATTCTTTGGTGCTCAGCCTTCTTTATAGTCCAACTCTCACATGACTACTGGAAAAACCATAGCTTTGACTAGACGGACGTTTGTTAGCAAAGTAATATCTCGGCTTTTCAATATGCTATCTCAGTTGGTCATAGCTTTTCTTACAAGGAGCAAGTGTCTTTTAACTTCATTGCTGCAGTCACCATCTGCAGTGATTTTGGAGCCCAAGAAAATAAAGTCTCTCACTGTTTCCATTGTTTCCCCATCTATTTGCCGTGAAGTGATGGGACTGGATGCCATGATCTTTGTTTTTTGAATGTTGAGCTTTAAGCCAACTTTTTCACTCTCCTTTCACCTTCATCAAGAGGCGCTTTAGTTCCTCTTCACTTTCTGCCATTAAGGGTGGTGTCATCTGCATATCTGAGGTTATTGATATTTCTCCCAGCAGTCTTGATGCCAGCTTGTGCTTTATCCAGCCAGGTGTAGGAGACAGGAATCACGAGCCTGTGTGTTTATTGACTATTGGTTTAAGAACAGAGGACACCTTCCTGAAAACATTGAGTCATGGATCCCATGTCCTGCTTTCAAGCCCTTCTATTCACCTCCACAAAGCAAAACACACAGGTGGACATGGTGCCAGGGCTCTGGGCCGTATATTCAGTTGGTGTGACGCGTACTAACTGCCACCCAGCCTACCTCCTGTTTCCCCTTCAAATGGCCAGGCTTCAGGTATGGCCTCCTCTGCCCAGCACTTGCATTTGAACATCTTTGATTTTCTGGAGTACTGGCAAGAGGCAGGTGTCTGAGCCCAGGGGTCCACAGGTGAGTGGGAGGGAGACTACCGCTGGTGTGGGCAGGATCACACCAGCACATGCACAATGAAGTGGCGGCTGCAGAACTGGTTCTCTTGCCTTAAGGAGTGTGAATGGGTTTCCCTCTTCTCTTTCCCAAACAAAAGGGGACAATGGGCCTGTGTGGATTGATAGATCTCCTGTAACCAAATCCATAGACCAGGTAGTTTAAACAACAGAAATTTATATTCTTCTTGGTCTGGAAGCCCAAGATCCAAGTGTGGACAGGTTGGTTTCTGCTGAGGCCCCCTCCGTGGCCTGCAGAGGCCGCCTCCTGCTGCCCCTTTCCGAGGTGTGATCCTTCTGTAGAATGGCTCACCAGCACATTGTTTTAGGGCTCCACCCTAACGGTCTCATTTTCACATAATAGCCTGGTTAAGAGACCTTATCTCCAAATACAGTTACTTTGAGGTACTAGGAGTTGGGGCTTCAGCATGTGAATTTGGGGGCGTGCCATTCACACAAAAAAGCAGGACTCCTTCACTTTCCAGCAGCAAGGGGGGTGGTATATTTCAGAAGGGCACTCACTGTTGGTAGTGCATTTCAGGGGGCGGCCTTACTTGGCTATGCCAGGTGCAGAGGGAAAGGGGAGGAGCTTGGCCAGCCTTAGAAGTCTGTCAGCTGTTTTGTTCTGTCTCTGGAGAAACTTTGTCCCTTCTGCTTAATTTTCAAATCAGCCTGCCTGTTCCCTCATGGGACCTGAAGGAAGGGCCATTTGCCACTGGCTGATGGTCCCTTTGTTACTCCAGGGCCTTCATAAGACCCCTAAAGGGTCTTTGTTCGGGGGTTGGGGGGTTATTATTATTATTTTTTAATATTTATTTATCTGGTTGTGGCAGGTCTTAGTTGCGAGATCTAGTTCTCTGACCAGGGATGGAATCCGGGTCCCCTGCATTAGGAGCCTGGAGTCTTAGCAACTAGACCATCAGGGAAGTCTGAGGATTGTAGGGGTCTTGGTTCTCCCCGGAGAGCTGGCAGGGTGGGAGGGGAAGGTCAGTCTTGGAGTGAGGGAGCTCTGCTTCTTTACCAAGTTACTCCCCCAACCCCCACTCCTCGGCCAGTCAGCTGGGCTTGCCAGGCAGACAGTCCTGCAAGAAACAGCCAGGCACTGCTGCTGAGCTGAGCGTACGCTCGTTCCAATGGGTTTCTCCCGGGCGACTGGCCCGCGTCCCAGCACAGGCGTTCAGCCCTCTGTCTGACCCTGTTATGAAATGCTCTCCCGCCCCTGGAAGGGGAACAGCAGTTCTAGGAATTCCGTGCTTGTACTCTTGCTGGGCCTCACGTCCTCGGCCCCTGGGAGGTGCGTTCCTGCCAGCGGAGGCCTGGGAAGAAAGCAGGACCAGCGTCTCGTCTCAACTTACAGGAGCCGCATCCAGCCGCCTCTGGGCCCCCGGGGCTGGACCGCAGGGAGATGGAGGAGGAATGTAGGAGGCCTCCCTCCCGGGGAACATCCTGTCCTCAAACAGGCGGAAGAGGAGGCAGAAATCTGAAGACCCTGGTGGCTTCCCCTTGGCCAGAGCTGGCTGGCATGGGGGCCCAGGCTGCCTGGCTCATTGTAAACAGAGGCTGGTCTTCAGGGTAGGAGGCGAGACAGGCTGGGTCTATCTTGGGATGGCTGCAAGGGGCTGGCCTTCCTGAACCTCAGTTTCCTGCCTGTGAATTCAGAATAAGGTGTCTCCCTCATGGGGGTCCACGGAGACCTAGCAAGTCAGGCTGTGGCAGGCAGGGCTCACATGGCACTATGATTTTCACAGCCTGACACTCCTGTGAGGCTTTTATGCTCACCGAGTGAAGAACTGGGACTCGGAGGTGAGGGCTGGTGCAATGTCGCATCCAATTTTGAGCCCAGAACTGCTGCCTCCCGTCCCCAAGCTAGTTGCACCACTTTCAATTTAAAAGCACCTGCCCACAAGGGGATCCTAAAAATAAATGGTTGGTATCAGAGCTGGAACGCACCGGAGAGATTATCTCTAAAGCCTGGCCTAGGGTTGGGGCTTTAAAAATAGTTTGAATGAGCCCAGAACAAGTCCTTGTTTACAGGCGAGGAAACCAGACCCCGGGGCATGTGTGCCTTGCTTTATATGTTCAAGCAAGCTGTTCTCACCCCTAAAGCCTGCCTGAAGAAAAAATACAAATCATGCATTTGGTGCATACCTGGAATGTAAAATCCCAGATGACACTGGTTACCGAACATGCCACAGCTCATGGTGGTACTTGAAGCCTGTTTCTTTGTGGACCAAAACAGGAGGGAGAATGCCCTTACCCTCCCCCCACAACCCCACCCCCTTCTCTCCAAGTCTCTTTTCAGGGTTCTTACCTCCCCTCTGGTTTATCCCAGCTTTTTTTTTTTTTTTTTTTACCTCCATATAACTGAAGTCACACTGGTCGTGGCAATGCTGAGGACTTGCTTGTTTCGGGCTGACTTTGTGTGAGCCATGGTGCTGACCCACGTGGTGACCCCGGGAGGCTTGACCTGCCATCATCACCATCACCCCCATTCTTCAGGGGAAGAGATCGAAGCACGAGGACTTCTCTGATGGGCCAGTGGTCAAGAATTTCCAGTGAAAGGGATGCAGATTCGAACCCCGGTTGGGAAACTTAAGAGCCCACACTTCAAGGGGCAGCTAAGCTCACGTGCACAACTACTGAGCCCTCGTGCCTCACCTAAGACCTGACACAGCCAATAAATAAATAAAAGAGAAAGAAGAAATTGGGGCACAGAAACATGGAGCAATAATGCCCAGAATGGATAGAACCAACAAGCGGGAGAGCTGGGCTTCTAACCACTAGGCTGTAATAAGAACAGCAGGCATTCACACCCTGTCCCCATCATGTTGTCCCCACCCACCTCTCTCCGTAGCCGGGAACTCTGGCAGCCAGCTGGACTCAGGGTGATGCATTTACATGGGCTTCCAGTTGGAAGACAGCCTCAGCTATTCTCTACATGTAGTTCGAGACACACCCTTGAACTCAGAACCCAGTAGGATCTCAGCTACACAAGTGTTTGGAAGAGTTGGGGGCAAGGTTCACCTCTCTTCTGCCCCCACCCTGTGGGAGGCAGGTTCTGGATTCCGTGGCTCTGCACCTATAGTCCCTCCCGTCTGGATCATCCAAGGACCACCCCCCACTCTGGGTCAGTGCAGAACTGGGGTGACAAGGATGCTTCCGGCTCGAGTTAAGAGTCGGGGGGCTTGGATCCCCTTTTGCCAGTGGTACACACGGGGTAGACCTCTCCCTGCCCCTCTGTAGTCCCCATCTATGTCTCTAGACTCCACACACTTGTTTCCAGGTTTTTCTCCGACAAAGCGTGTGTAGATCAGGGGGCTGTTCCTGTTATCTAATGGTCCCTTGCATCCGTCACACCTGGCTTGCTGTGGTCCAGAGGGGTTCAGTGAGGGAATATATGACCCATCACCCCTACTCTCAGGGCATGTGATTGAGCAAAGGTTGGCAGTTGTGTGGGTGGTTGTTAATGCTTGTCCTGATCCTTGAATACAGTTCCTGGAGTCTAGCATGGACAGGGCTGGTGCACACGGCCTGGAGATGCTAGAAGGGGGAGCTCACCACTCTTTCCCCAGCCCAGCAGAGAGCCTTCAGGACATGGGAAATCTGTCTTGTTCCAACCATGGCAGTTTTAACTTGACTTACTAGGAAAGGAGATTCTGACCCTATATCCTTATTTATTTGTTTACTATCCCTGTATCTTTATTACATGTCAAAGAGTCAGACATGACTGAGCAACTAACACACAGATCCTTGTATTTTTTTATTTTAAAATTATTCAGTATAAAAGGTGTATTCCTTGCTTTAATCCTTATCTCACCCCCACAGATAAGTAAACAAAAAATACAGTTCTGTGATGTGTGTGTGTGTGTGTGTGTGTGTGTGTGTGTGTGGCCCGTGTGGTGGTGGTTTAGTCATTCATTTGTGTCCAACTCATTGTGACCCCATGGACTGCAGCCTGCCAGGCTCCTCTGTCCGTGGAATTTTCCAGGCAAGAACACTGGAGTGGGTTGCTATTTCCTTCTCCAGGAGCTCTTCCCAATCCAGGGATCAAACCCAGGTTTCCTGCATTGCAGGCGGGTTCTTTGCCAACTGAGCCACAGAGAAAGCCCAGACAGTGTACACTTTATTCCAAGTAGTACCTGCACTGCACTGTGGGTCTGATCCATAGTTTATTTAACCTGTCCCTTAGTGCTTCTTTTTTTAAAGTCAAAGTTGTGTGTGCGCGTGCGTGTATGTGTGTATGCGCATGTGTGCGCATGCGCGCTCAGTCGTCTCTCACTCTTTGCGACCCCATGGACTGCAGCCTGCCAGGCCTCCCTGTCCTTCACCATCTCGCGGAGCTTGCTCAAACTCATGTCCCTTGAGTCAATGATGTCATCTAACTATCTCATCCTTTGTCATCCCCTTCTTCACCTGCCTTCAATCTTTCCCAACATCAGGGTCTTTTCCAATGAGTCAGTTCTTTGCATCAGGTGGTCAAAGTATTGCAGCTTCAGCATCAGTCCTTCCAATGAATATTCAGGATTGATTTCCTTTAGGATAGTCTGGTTTGATCTCCTTGCAGTCCAAGGGACTCTTAAGAGTCTTCAGATGGAGAATCTCTACACAGTCCACAAAAACAAGACTTGGAACTGACTGTGGCTCAGATCATGAACTCCTTATTGCAAAATTCAGGCTTAAATTGAAGCAGGGAAAACCATTAGGCCATTCAGGTATAACCTAAATCAAATCACTTATGATTATACAGTGGAGGTGACAAATAGATTCAAGGGATCAGACAGGATTCCTGAAGAAATATGAATGGAGATTTGTAACATTATACAGTGTAAAATATACTGACCCAATATTTTTATAGATCATACATTTAAAGTTATTACAAAATAATAAAAGTAATAAAGTTATTACAAAATAATAGCTATGTTTCCCAATGTTGTGCAATATATCCTTGTAGCTTATTTTATACATAGTAATTCATACCTATTAATCCTCTACCGCTGCCTTGCCCCCTTCCCTCTCCCCATTGGTAACCACAGGTTTGTTCTGTTATCTGTGAGTTTGTTTCTGTGCTGTTATATTCATTTGTTTGTTTTTAGATTCCACACATAAGCAATTACAGAATATTTGTCTTTCTCTCTGATTTGTTTCACTAAGCATAATACCTTCCAGGTCTATCCACATTGTTGCAAATGGCAAAATTTTCATTCTTTTTTATGGCTGAGTAGTATTCCATTGTGTATATGTATTTCACATTTTCTTTATCCATTCATCTGTTGATGGACACAGGTTGCTTCTAATTACATATTTACTGTTTTTAATACTATGATTCTTGATGAGCCATGTAGATTTTAGTGATAGCATTTCCATTTTTTACAATTTTTTTTTTTAAGTAGCATTACTAATTTCTTTAGTTTAAAATATGCTCAGTACCCAAATCTTGAAATCATGGAACTCTGCTCAACAGTCTTGTTCAATCAGTAAGTCATGTGTGACTCTTTTTGACCTGATAGGCTGCAGTATGCTAGGCCTCCCTGTCCCTTGTTGTTTTGTGGAGTTTGCCCAAGTTCATATCCATTGACTCAGTGATGCTATCCAACCATTTCATCCTCTGCCGCCCTCTTTCTTCAACAGTCTGTAATAGTCTCAATATTCTGCAATAACCTTAATGGGAAAAGAATTTGAAAAAGAAGAGATACATGTGAATCACTTTGCTGTACACCTGAAACTAATACAATGTGTTAATTAAAGCTAAAAGAACAATTTTGAAAAGTGTAACTATAAAAAAATAAAATGTGCTTAGTTTTCATTCAGGTGAGCCTTCCCACACCCGCCAGCCCCTCTGAAGTGCCTCTCAGTATGGTTTCACAGTCAGACCTCTGCATTTCTCCATACATTTTCCCTCTTTTCTGAGCAGTTTGGTGACTCGGGACCTGCCACACAGCTGCGGGCATGGGATTCTCAGGAGCCTCTGCTCTTTCTCTGATTTTATAGACTCCATCTTCCTGGCACTTTCTGCAGATGGCTCTGTTCTCCTTCTATTTGGTTAGCGACCCCATAGACTGCAGACTGCCAGGCTCTGCACCCTCTATCCTATGGCTACGGCACTTATTTAAAAATAAAAATCCTCATTTGAGCTAATACAATCCATAATCTAAATGCCGGTAGGGATGGCAGCTTAAACACCCACCCCTGGACTTCCCTGGTGGTCCAGTGACTAAGACTGCACTCTGAGCGCAGGGGGCCGGGGTTCAATCCCTGCTCCTCTTTTGGCTCGGTATGAAACTAGGTCAGGATGACTTTTGCCCCAGGATAGTGAAGGCATTTGACCCACTGTCTTCAGGCTTTCCATGTAACCATTGAAAATTTTGATACATTCTTACTCCCAATCCTCAGTGGGCACCTGTTGTCTTTCAACCCTATCTGGAAGATTTCATGATTTACAATGAATCTTAAGCTGGTGGTTTTTAATTCATTGCACTGGATAGTCAAGTAGTCTTTCAAGACTCATCTCTCTCAATTCAGCAAAAGTATCTTCTTCTTTTTTTTTTGTATTTAATTAATTCTTTTGATCTTTTAAGTAATTCTTTTGATCAAGTTCTCTTGTCTCTTTTTCTTGATTTCCTTTTATCCAGGATTTGGGTACTGTCTCTAATTGGTTATCTTTTTGTCTTCTGCTCCCTTTATTATTTAAGAGTGAGGAGTTGCTCAAGACCTGGCCAGAAGCCCCTTGTCTGTTCCAGAGACCAAAGCACTCAATCTAGTGGCTATTTGGGTTTTTTTTTCATTTGAGATAACCCCCTCCCAAAATCTGTCTCTGTAGGTCTTTATCTTTGCTCTTTATTTTGAAGCAGAGGAGCACAAAGGATTTGAGGCCACCATTCAGGAGGTCAGCTTATTTTGCCTGCCTAGCCTCCTCCTGGGTGACAGACGGGTGGCACCTGTCCCTGTTCTCAGCCCCCAGCCCCCTTTTCCTTGATGGCTCTAATTCCCAAAACTTCCTGGGTTCGACCCCGCTTGCTTGCTGTTACAACCTCGACCGCCACCTTCCTACCGTTAGCTGTCCCCCTTTTCCTCCCTGTTAGAACCATTCCTGGGACTTCCCTGGTGGTCCAGTGATTAAGACTCTGTGCTTCCACTGCAGGGGACCTGGGTTCCATCCCCTGGTTGGGGAACTAAGATCCCACATGCCACAGAGGGAGGCCCCCCTCAAAAAAAGAAAAGAGGAAAGGGGAAAAAAGAGCCATTTCTCCATTCACTTTCTGTCTTCATATATCGTGATGTGGAGAACAGTTGGAGCCCCGTTGGCATCCAGGTGGGCACAGGTGCTTCTGTTTCTAGTTCTTGGTGTTTTGTATGACTTGTAAGAGAAGCAGAAGGAAGAACCCGTCTTGTTTCTGCCTCCTGGAAGCTGCCCAGATCCTCAAAAGCTCACATAGACACCTTGTAGAGGGGGCTTGTTTTCCCTTGCACGGAGTAGAAGTGGGTCCTCAGCTAAAGAGTGTTATGGGGGGCTGCCTAGTGTGACACCCACGCGCCCCAGAGGACCACAGCAGACCAGCACCCCTGGCTGCCACTGTTCAGCCTCATAGGGTCCTCAGCATCCCTGCTGGTCCCCACTTCCTGTCCCCGTGTGCAGGCCAAGTCCCAGCTCCGGGGCTGCGCTGCAGCCTCGTCGGCCAGGGGTTCCTATTTTCAACAATACGGGCCTGTGTGTGTTTGGTTAGGTTTGCCTCATCTGTGGGAGGCTTTGGGAATTTCCAGATCACTGGCCACGGAGGTGGGCCCCATGAAGGCTTAGAAGAAGAAAGAGTTAAAAAGCCAAAGCGGTTCCATCTCCAGCTCCTATTCCTCACAGGCCCCAAATTAGCCAGTCAGTGGTGACTTTGTGGTCTTATCCCAGGCTCGGTGCCTTGTCAGCTGACTTTCTGGACACCACTGTTTACCCCTTTGTCTATCCCCCACACACACCCTCCCTCTCTGGCTGAATTACTCTGATGGTGGGTATTTTTTTTTTTTTAATATATATTATTTATTGGGCTGTGCTGGGTCTTAATTGTGGCATGCAGGACCTTTCAGATGCAGCATATGGGATCTAGTTCCCTGAGCAGGGATTGAACCCCGGCCCCCTGCGCTCAGAGTGCAGTCTTCCTTAGTCACTGGACCACCAGGGAAGTCCAGGGGTGGGTGTTTAAGGTGCCACCCCTACCGGCATTTAGATTATGGATTGTATTAGCTCAAGTGAGGATTTTTATTTTTAAATAAGTGCCTTAGCCATAGGATAGAGGGGGCAGAGGCTATTTCTTTTTCTCTTTTAAGTGTAATTACTGATTTTTAAAATGCTGGAGGCCACTTCAGTGTATGTACCCCAAAGAATTGAAAGGAGATTATCAAGATATTTGCACACTAGTAGCATGATTCACAATAATGAAAAGGTGGATGTAACCTGAATGTCTGTGGGTAAACAAAATTGGTATATCCATACACTGGAATATTGTTGTTTAGTCACTAAGTCATGTCCGACTCTTGCAACCCCACGGACTGTAACCCGCCAGGCTCCTCTGTCCATGGGATTTCCCAGGCAAGAATACTGTAGTGGGTTGCCATTTCCTTCTCTAGGGGATCTTCTCTAGCCAGGGACTGATTTGAGTCTCCTGCATTGGCAGGCAGATTCTTTACTACTGAGCCACCAGGGAAGCCCACGATGGAATATTATTCAGCTTTAAATGGAAGGAAATTCCCACATAGAGTCCAGCCATGTAGATGAACCTTGAGGACATTATGCTAAGTGAAACACGCCAATTGCAAGAAGACAAATACTATAAGATTCCACTTACATGACATACCTAGAGCAGTCCAGGCTTCCCTGGTGGCTCAAATGGTAAAGAATCTGCCTGCAATGTAGGAGACCCAGGTTCCATCCCTGGGTTGAGAGGATACCCTGGAGAAGGGAATGGCAACCCATTCCAGTATATCTTGCCCAGAGAATTCCATGGACAGAAGAGCCTGGAGGGCTACAGTCCATGGGGTCGCAAAGAGTCGGACACGACTCAGTGACTAACGCAACAGAGCAGTCCAATTCAGACGGAAGCAGAGTGGTCGTTGCCCCGGCTGGGGAGCGGGGATTGTTTCCTGGATGGAGTTTTAGTTTGGCAGGATGAAAACAGGCCCGGAGATGAGTTGTATGACAATGTGGATGTACTTAAACAACTCAGCTGTACATTTAAGATTACTTCAGATGCCAAGTTTTATGTTATTTCTGTTTTACCACACTTGTTAAAAAAACAAACAACAAAACCACTGGGGGCTCGTGACCTTTAAAGAACCTCAGAAGCTGCTGATCTCCAACTTCTTTTTTGAGATGATTAAATCTCTAGCTCTCAGGTTCAGCTCTGATAGGGTCAGTCGCTCTATGCTGTGGTGAACAAAGAAACAAAAAAACCCAAGGTGGTATTAGGAGTTTGGGATCAGTCGATACAAATTTATATATTTAAAATAGGTAAACAGGGAATTCCCTGCAGGTCCAGTGGTTAGGACTCTGCTTTCACTGCCGAGGGCCAGTGTTCCATCCCTGATTAGAGAACTTAGATCCCACAAGCTGTACAGTGCAGCCAACATAAAACAGACAAAAGTCCTACTGTATAGCACAAGGAGCTATTTTCAATAACCTGTAATAAACCATAATGGGAAAAAATATGAGGCATATGATATATATTCAGAAATACATATATTACTGAATCACTCTGCTGGACACCAGAAACTAACACAGTATGGTAAGTCAACTATACTTCAATAAAAATAACTAAATTTTTTTTAAATGCCAAGGTGGCGGGTGGGAAGGAGATAAGGGGGTAGGGTGCCCACGCCATGATGACTAAGAAACAGAGAAAAATGGGCCCATCTCTGAAGCCAGGATGCCCTTCCTCCAGAGAGGGCACTGCTGCTGTCCATTTGGAGCCCACTGGGCATGTCGGCACACAGCCCTTCATGCTACAGGTGAGGAAACTGCCCTTACAGGTGAGGCCCAAAGGTAGAAGGGACACAGGGCTGCCCGGCTGGTTGGTAAAAGTGATAGTCTCTCAGTTGTGTCGGACTCTGCCACCCCATGGACTGTAGCCCACCAGGCTCCACTGTCCTTGGGATTCTTCAGGCAAGAATGCTGGAGTAGGTTGCCATTTCCTTCTCCAGGGGACGTTCCCGACCCAGGGATAGAACTCGGGTCTCCTGCACTGCAGGTGGATTCTATCTGAGCCACCAGAGAGGGCTGGTTGGTAGTAGGGCCTAAAATACAGCCCCAGGTCTGTGTCCTTTGCTGTCCACCCCTCCCCCTTAAAAACATGAGCTCTGAACTGTAGTTCTCCTGGTGATGAGGGGCAGGGCTGCCAACCTCAGCATTATTTGCTCCAGACCAGGAGAGCAAGCCCAGGTGGCTACCTGGCCCAGGCCGAGGTTAGACCAGGCCAACACGAGCAAGGAGGCAAAGTTCATCCTTGGGTCTCTCTCACCACCCCCTGCTCTTCAGCATTGTGGGTCCTCCTCAGCACCAGGAGCCCAATCTTAACTCACATCAGAGCTCAGAGATGCAAGCCCATCCATCCCTCTCCTGTCTCCGGGGTTAGTAGACAGGCAGTGCTCAACATCGAGAAACGAATGTCAGCTGTTGGAATGTCGCTCAGCAGAGCCCTTAAATGAGGGACATATTTCAGAGCTATTGATGAGGATGGACATTCCTGGAGTCCTTGCGTCCTGGTTTCTAAACTGAGGCCATTCACCATCCTCCTATAGTCTTCATTTTTTAATTGATGTATAGTTGATTGTGTTAGTTTCAGGTAGTTCAGTTCAGTTGCTGCCGGGGTCCAGCCCCAGTGGATCCAGGGAATTCGAAGGGTGGACGGAGTTGGCGAGGAAAACTTATTTATTTATTAATATAAGATTAGATTAGGAAGAAATAGTGTAGTAGGAAAACTAAGTGTAGAGAAGAGGCTGATTAACTTGGGTTACGTGGAAAACCAACAAAGTTCCAGACAAGGAGCTTGCACCATCTACATTAGGCCACCAGCGCCCGTTTGAATATTGGAGAGTGTCCCGCCTTGGGCTCTCTCTCTTACGGATCTTAAAAGCCGGGACAAGTAAGTAGACATAGTGAGCCTCCACGTCCCAGATGGGAATTCAGCCTGAAATTAGAGTAAAGAGGAGACATGGGGGAAACCAGTCCAGCGACTGGCTCTCCTTCTATTGTCCTTCAAGGCCTTTTATACTTTTGATTATACATAGAGATCAATGGGTAATACAAAATTATGTAGCGTTAGCAGCCCAGACTCTTTCTGTATATCTTTTTGTATACAAAAGGTCTCAGGTGATTTACATTATCTTCTGGCCAAGAGGCTTGTTAACACTTTTTGGCTCTCTTCCTTAATGAATGTTAATTTTGTTTCCCCTGAAGTGTTTTTCTTTAATCTGCATCTCCTTAAAGTGCTAAAGTTACATCTCTATAGAACAAAGGTGCAGTGGGTTATAACAAAGAAGGTACTTAACTCAAAGATCTAATGTTGCTAATACCAGGTCTACTACTTGTTTTTCTATATACCAACTATATCTAAACATAAAGGATATGAAAATTTGGCAGCAAGTATTGGCTCAACAAATGAAACTTTTAATCAGTCCTATTCTAGTGACTTTGACTCCTTGGAAGCCCCTACATTCCTAGGATGATTTTAAGCTTCGTGTGCCTCCTGTGGTCAGGAGGCCTCAATCAATCACACACGCACCTGTACGAGTCCTGCAGGCAGGCTAGAAAGCCATCAGAGGGGTTTTTGGATTGAAACACTCTTTCAAATGCAGAAGACTAAATTGACTTTTTCCAGAGAATGTCAGAAGAGTGGAAAAGCAGGCAGATTCTTATTTTTGGGGGGTGGATGCTCAGGAAATTCCAGGGGGAAAACCTGAGGTCTGATTAGCGTTGCCATCAGAGCTCTGCCGCATGACCTTGTCATGGGTGGAATTCCTCACCCTGGCTCCCGGTAAGTTGCTCAGTCGTGTCAAACTCTTTGCGACCCCATGGACTGCAGCACACCAGGCCTCCCTGTCCATCACCAACTCCTGGAGTTTACTCAAACTCATGTCCATTGAGTCGGTGATGCCATCCAACCATCTCATCCTCTGTCATCCCCTTCTCCTCCCACCTTCAATCTTTCCCAGCATCAGGGTCTTTTCCAATGAGTCAGTTCTTCGCATCAGGTAGCCAAAATATTGGGAGTTTCAGCTTCAGCATCAGTCCTTCCAATTAATATTCAGGACTGAATATTAAGTTTCAGGAATACTGCAGAGTAATTCAATTATACATAGGTCTAAATCTATTGTTTTTCAGATTCTCGGTCCTCTGGAGGAGGAAATGGCAACCCACTCCAGTATTCTTGCCTGGAAAATCATTCTTGCTACAGTTCATGGGGTCATAAGAGTCGGAAAGGACTTAGTGACTAAACAACAGCAGTAGGTTATTATAAGCCATTGAGTTTTGCTCTTCCTGTACAGTAGGTCCTGGTTAGTTATCTGTTTTCTATATAGTAGTGTGTATGTGTTAATCCCAAACTCCTCATTATCCCTCCCCCTCTTCTGCAGTCTTTATCATACTTTGCATTCTACTTGTACACATATTTAATATTTATCTTTGTATCACCTCTCCTTTAAAATCTATTGTTTTTTATTTTTTTGGCCGAGCCCCATAGCTTGTGGGATCTTTCGTTCCCCTACCGAGAAATGGCAATCCACTCCAGTACTGTTGCCTGGAAAACCCCATGGACAGAGGAGCCTGGTACACTACAGTCTATGGGGTCGCAAAGAGTCAGACATGACTGAGCGACTTCACTTCACTTCACTTCACTGGGGATTGAACCCACACCCCCTGGGCAGTGAAAGCTCAAAGACCTAACCACTGGACTGCCAGGGAATTCCCTAGCTTTTATTATGTAGATTATAGTTTATGTGATATATAACATGTACCATTACCATATTCAGTTATATCCTGTTGTATATATTAAAAGGGAGTTTGCTATCACAGCTATATATGGAAAACCAGTCACTTGCCATAAATAGAAATAGCTATAAAAAGAACATAATGATAAGAAGACAGTTTTAAATTCTAGCTAGATACCTCTGCCTGTTGAAGGCTGAGCCTGGGGCCTGCTTCTTGTGGAGAAGGGAGCCAGTAGCGAATGTTCTGGAGGTGTTATGTTACTAGGACCACAGTGGGGCTGCAGAGATGATCAGGATTTAGACAGGGCCCCAACGGGAGTCACCTTCTCACTCTTCACCGTTATTCGTGAATCAGCAGGCCTCCTCCCTGGCTCCTGTGCTTGAGAACACACTCCTTTTTTTTTAAGGAATCTCTCAGGCAGCTGCCCTCATAGGAGGGCTCCTGGGAGGCTTAAGGTCAGTGAATGATTCTGTAAGACGTGGTCCCTCACCCTAGGGTGACACTTGAGAAAGGAGAGTGAAAATTAAAGGAATGGAAGGCAGACTGAGGAGAAACCCTGAATTCGGTGACACGTGAACAGAGGATGGGTAACCGGATGCTGGGCGGAGCGGGGCGTCTCCGGCGAGGTGGACTGAGTTGAGAGAGCCGCGGTGAAGCTGGGGGTGCTCCCTGTTACTCTTTTCCACAAAGACCAGACAGGAGGAGTTCTCATATTTAACTGGTGGGGAGTGGTTAGCGGGGCGGTGGGGTGCAGAAATCACTTACTTTTCTCTTTGCTTCTTTGCCAAATGGAGTTAAAAGATGCTGGATATTCCCCAAGGGAGTGTAAGGACAGAATTGAAAAACGCATAAAAAACCCACTTTGGGGACTTCTCTGGGGAGCCTGTGGTTAAGACTCAGCCTTCCAATGCAGGGGGCAGGGGCAGGGAATTAACCACAAGCCACTGGTAGGGTGCTGCCAAAAATTAAAAAAAAAAAAAAAAAAAAAAACTTTCTCCGTAGAGTACCCGCTGACCCCGGGGAGATGGGGCGGTTTGGCGACAGCAGAGTCCGGGGCTGCAGGAGGCAGTGCGTGAGCCTCACACCTCCGCCCGGGCTTTTGCAGGAAAGCCTGCCACCTCTGCTGGAGCCGGGCCTCGGGGGAAAAAGCAGGCCAGGGCCCTCTCCGTGGCTTTATCCGTGTCCCCGCCCCCTTGCAGGTACCAGGATCATCTATGACCGGAAGTTCCTGATGGAGTGTCGGAACTCACCTGTGACCAAGACGCCCCCGCGGGACCTGCCCACCATTCCCGGGGTCACTAGCCCTACAGGCGATGAGCCCCCCACGGAAGCCAGCCAGAATCACCTGCGCAGCAGCCCCGAGGACAAGCCGGCAGGCGGTGAGTGGCTGGGAACTGCTGGGCTCTCCCTCCAGGAAGCGGAAGAGCGGGCGTGGTGGGTGGGTGGTCCAGGGAGCACGAGGATCCTCCTGCCCCGTGGAGCAGTCCAGAGGGCGAGGGAAGGGTCTGGGGTGCAGCACTTTCATTGGAACCCACTTTCCCCAGGAAAGGGGCCCAGGAAGCCCAGGCAAGGCCATTCAGCCTCATCAGATAGTCTCATTAGCGGGGAGCTTGTTTGAAAGGAGATGGCATCCAGGCGGCTGCTTTCATAAGCCCTTGGATAACCTTTATATATCAATTGTCCCTGAGGCATTTCTGTGTGTCTGCAGCAATTTGGAACACACCCAGGATGTTTTTGTGCAGGAAGCTGCTTATCAAAAGCACAGTGTCCTTGCCCTCTAGGAAATTACACGTCTGCGGGATCAGAGGAGAAGGCAATGGCACCCCATTCCAGTACTCTTGCCTGGAGAATCCCGTGGATGGAGGAGCCTGATAGGCTACAGTCCATGGGGTCGCTAAGAGTCGGACACGACTGAGCAACTTCACTTTGACTTTTTACTTTCATGCATTGGAGAAGGACATGGCAACCCACTCCAGTGTTCTTGCCTGGAGAATCCCAGGGACAGAGGAGCCTGTTGGGCTGCCATCTATGGGGTCGCACAGAGTCGGACACGACTTAGCAGCAGCAGCAGCAGCAGCAGAATCAGAAAGGCGACAGGGATGTCAGGTGTCCTAGTGGATCAGGCCGTGGAAACAGTGCAACCAGTTGTTTCTGTAGTGGTCAAGGGGAGGCTGGGTCCTTCCTCCCACCCCCCCACCCCCATCAATGAGAGCAGCCACCCCCGCAGAGGTGCTTGAATACCATCTTCAAGCATCAGGGACCGGCTGGCCAGAGTATCTGAGCTCTTGCTGTGGGAGGAGGGACCATAAGCACTGGCAGAGCCTGGAAGCTGCTAACCCTTCACCTGAAGGCAGCAACCAAGCCCAGACAGGAAGCAGCTGGGCCCTCGAGCTTGGCTGGCCTTGCTGACAGCATGGAACCCAGCTCCCTGGGGCCTGCAGGCTGTGGTTCATCAAGAAGTCAGGAGCCCTACCTCCCAGAGCGGGCCGCACTTGGAGATCCATGGGCAAAAGAGAGGTGGACACGGACCCACAGAGCCCAGCAGGAAGGACGGCCCAGGCAGCGAGGTTCCCTGCCCTGTGATAAGTGATGCACAGGGCTTCCCTGGTGGCTCAGTGGTAGACACCCTGCCTGCCAATGCAGGACACCCGGCTTGATCCATGGCCTGGGAGGGTCCCACATGCCTCAGAACAAGTAAGCCCATGAACCCCCAACTAGGGAGCCTGTGCTCTAGAGCCCAGGAACCGCAGCTAATGCCCCCACGTGCTTCACCTCCAGAAGCCCGTGCGCGCAGAGCCGCAACAGGAGAAGCCACTGGAGAGACAAGCGTGAGCCCTGCAGCTAGAGAGGAGCCCCCACTGGCCGCAACTAGAGGAAGCGCGAGCAGCAACCCAGACCCAGCACAGCCAAAAATAAAGAGACCAGTATTTTTTAAAAGGACAGAAGGATGGACAGAATCGTGTGGTTGGTGCTCCAGTCCTCTTTCCCCTTAAACCAGACTGGCCGTTGCGGATGGAGGCTGTCAACACAACCTGAAGGCTGTCCACCGCCTTCACTTGCATACCCTCGCCCCTCCCAGCCTCTCAAGCTGTGCTGGCCCACAGCAAAGGCTCTGACCCCACCGTGGCAGCCTCATAGGCCACACGGTTGTTGGGATGGGGTGGGCTGAAGGAGGAGGCACGTGGTTTTCCATGTTGCTTCACTGGATGTAAGAAACCAAGGCTCCTGCCCTTGGACACGCATATTTGTGTCAACATAACCAGAAGTCAAGGGCGGTTGTTCCCCCATGGGGGGTCAGAGCAGGCCTTCTGCCCTCCAGAACCTTGGAGCAGCCTTGGCCAGGAGGTCAGGCACAAGGCAGTTTCATTAAAAAGGAAAACAACGTGCCGCTGTGTGAATTACTTGGAAATTCTAATGGTGAGAGATGGGCGACGGCAGTGAGCAGCTGAATTCCCCAAATAGCTACTGTATTGCAGGGTCAGGCTCTTCTCTGGGGAATCGGGTGTAGGCAGAGGAGGTTACGGTACCATGTCCTAACCCAGAAGTTGGGACACGTGCTCAGAAAGGTTTTATGTTTTAAGGAGTATGTGTCTGTGAAATTATATTCATTTCAAATCACAAGGAGCCATTCACTCTTGTTAAAGAAAATACAAGTGATCCAGAACACAGGGCTGTCAGCTGTCCGGTGGGGAGATGTGGTCTCTGCTCTGGGATCGGGGGAGCGAGCACAGCTGGACGTGTGGCTTGGGAATTCCTGGGCCTGCCCTCTGTCCGCTGGCAGCATGCCCCTGGCCCCTGCTCTCCCTGTTGGAACGACAGAACGGGAAACAGCACCCCCTCCCGGCCTCTCGAAGGTTCAGCCGTGCCATTTGCCCATGGCTCACCTGGTTCTCTGCCCCTTCTCTCCCCAGGTGAAGAGTCACAGTTTGAGATGGACATTTAAAGGGCCAGCCATCAGAGCGAGCCACGCCTCCGGGCCCCAGCGGCCCCTCTTGGGAGAAGCCACACCAGCCAGGCCTTATGCAAGTGACCATCTTGGGCAGGCGGTGGGCGTGGGGCCAGCCACCCCAGCCCCCTGCTCCCTCACTCAGGGCCCCTGCTCCCCCTTCTTCTTCGTGGACACCAGCGCATACCTCCATGTGCCTCCAACTCTGCAGGAACTAGTACCCGGAGGGCAGTGACCTCGGGCGCATCCCGCAGCCCAGGGTCGGCAAGTGGACACGGAAGAGGCCTTCTGAATGGTCCTCCGGCTCTCCCGGCCCCCTCCTCTGGGGGAGCACCCACACCCCCCCCCTCCCCGACTTAGATTGGTGTGTGGGGAAAGCTCCCCACCCCCTCCCTTCCTGAGAAAGGAAATAAAAGCCACCTTCGCCCTAGGGCCAAGAGTTGGCCCCTGTCTGAGCTCTTTTCAACTCTGTATGGATGGCTAATGCTTCTCAAGCACTTCCTGTTGGCCTCTCAAGTTGATGGTCGAGGGACCCTTGTTGAGGGGCGGGTGAGTAGAACACGGGTTACCCTCGCGGTCCGGCCCAGGAAGTGAACCCCACACACTCCATCACAGGTGTCGTCCCGGCAAGGGCTGAACTATGCTACTCTCGTCTCCTGTTTTTTGGTGCTAGAGGCTGCCTCTTTTCTGGGCTGGGTCACCCCCCAAACATGTCCAGTGGCGCAGGCCCCTTTGCTCTGCAGCCCCCACACTGCAAGCATCAAAGGCGTGACCCCCGGTGTTCGTCAAGTGTCCCTGTGTGACTACTAGCGGGCCACAGACCCCTGAAGAAGCTCCCTGCCTTGGGGATTTCATTGAAATGTAAGATTTGCCCATAGAAAAGGTAGCATGAAAGAGACTGCATAGGAATTGGTTTCCAGCGAGTGGTCCACATAGGGGAGGCTTCATGGAGCTGATGCTACAGCTGGGTCCTGAGAATACCTGGCTGGGAGGAGGCCGGGGCCCGGGTGGCCAAGGGCAGGTGGTCCTGGAGAAACAGGCTGTACCAGGACAGGGCATCAAGTTGCCTGCTTTGGCCAGAGCAGGCAGTTTGTGAGGGTGGGAATGCCTTTCGTAAATAACAAAGGGGTTCAGATTTCTAAGGGCCTCAGATGCCAGGCGGAGGGGCCCACTGAGAAGCAGCAGGTGTTTCTCATCTCATATACAGGGTGTGCTGAAGGGTGGATGGCCCTTGACCAAGAGGCCATGGCCAACCCGGAGCTCACCAGTTCTGGACTCAGCGCACTCATCAGCCTGCTGTTTGGGGAGCAGAAGGCCTTAGTGGCTGAGTCCCTTGCCTGTTTTTTCCTTTTTTCTTTTTCCCTACAGTTGAGTTGGAGTCTCCTCCTCTCCCTGGATTGCAACGGCAGCTGGAAGCCTTGTGCCTGGTGACAGAGTGTGGGAGGATCCGGGGCAGGTTGACTCAGGCATGCAGCATGTACTTTTCCTATGGATAGGAAGTGAGACTGGAGGGGCCACCACCAGAGCAAAGACAACAACTAAAGCGCCAGCTAGGGGACTTCCCTCATGGTCCAGTGGTTAAGACTGCAGTGCCAATTCAGGGGCAGGAGTTCAAGCCCTGGTCAGGGAACTAAGATCCCACGTGCTGCATGGCATGGCCAAAAAAAAAAAAAAAAAATTAAAAAAATAAAACCAACCCAACAACAAATAAAGCCCCAACTAGGATCAAACTAGAGATTGGCACAACTTTCCCCTAAAAACCTCTTACTTTCTCCCCTTCCGATGTCCAACCCGAGGCCATGATCACAAGTCCAGTCCCCTTCTTGGTCACATCCCAGTGTCCAAGGGTAGAAAGTTGGCCTCTCTGACAATAAGAAATTTGTTTACGTGTTGTGAGCCTTTCCCATTGAACAGAAGTATCTCCTCCGGAAAACCCAGGTATTTCTTGAGCATCACCCTGGCTGTGTTGCTGTGGAGTGGGAAAGGTCTGTGACACAGTCCTGGTCCTCAGGGAACTTAAAATCTTGGGGAGATAAAGCTCCTGTGGTCCAATTTAGCATCCACAGGAATATTCTGAGAAACCTTCACAGTTGGGCCTGCCCGCCTCAGGCATCACCCAAAGCTCTGATTTTGTAGTCAGGGAAAACACAGGGACAGCTATGGGGCAGAGGCCACACACTATGAGCTAGGAAAGGACAAGGAACTGTTTTAAGCTACGGTGTGTGTGTCCCAAGGATCTTTTGACTTGATCTGGAGACAAGCAGTACTCTGGAGAAGGACACCCAGAAATGTCTTAAAGTATTCTTTACAGGATTGGCTGTTACGTGGAAGCTGTGTCAATGCCCCGGATTTCTGTGTGGTCAGACCAGAAACCTCCATGACTTCCTGCACCTCACCAAGTGATCAGAGACAGCACCTCTTCCCATGTCCACTGCCCTGGGGCAGCCTCTTCATTCATCTAGAAAATCCAACTGTTTTGACATTCCTCCGTCTAACATGCTCTCTTGGAGCCCCCTGTACCTCAGGTCATCCACCATCCAGGAAGGCCCTCCCTACATCAAAACCCTACCTGTCCAACCAAGTCCCTTCTCCCTGAAGTTTAGTTCCTAACTCACGGCATTGACACAGCTTCCACGCATCGGCCAATCCTGTAAATAACGACAAAATCAGTGCTTTGAGTTTCAGAACTTGGCACGTACAGCCCTCCCTGACTCCCCTAAGCAGAGGACTGTGCCCCTTGCCTCAGGGCAATTCATCTCGAGTGGAAGAGACAGCACCCCAATGACGGGCAATAGACACCTCAGTTTCTGGAATTAACTAGAATAAAGCCTCCCTTCTCTCTGCAGCCAATTAAATGCATATGAAAAGGTAAGGAAACTGCAGATTAACTGGGGAGAAGTACAGCCCTTACAGATTAGGTTCTCTTGATGCACACATTCCAAAGAGTAGGACTTAAATGTGTCCTGCAGAGAGGAAGCCCCCTGGTCAAAGTGGAGGTGCAGCAGTCTTCCCTCTAACTGTTCGGAAGTCAGAGGACAGGGAGACAGATTTTTTTTTTTTTGGATGAGATAAATCTAAGTAATTTATTAAAGTATGCTTTTAATAACAAATATAAACTAAAAATCTTCATCTTGAAAGTTTTCATATTTTAAATAACACAGTTCATTTCTCCAGGAAAAAAAAAGTCTAGGAAAGACCAGGAAACTGAAAAACAGGACAAAAGAAAAAATCCAAATCCTCCAGAAGTATGCGTGTTAAATTTCTTGACTAGTAATTGTGAGTTAAAAGTTATTATGTGCAGGGAGCCTGTTCTAAAAGGAAGACTTGGAGCTGCTATTTTTGTTTCTTGCTCTTAAGGTTCTGAAGAGGCATGTTTTAGTTTCCACTTGCTGTGTTTGGCTCAGTGCTGCCTCCTGCTGGAAGGCTTTGTTAAAACAAGGGACCATTCCTCTCCAAGTGACTCCATTACATTCCCTTAGATGAAAAGCCAAGAGTGGTTCAGTTCAGTTCAGTCCAGTCGCTCAGTCGTGTCCAACTCTTTGCGACCCCATGGACTGCAGCATGCCAGGCCTCCCTGTCCATCACCAACTCCCAGAGCTTACTCAAACTCATGTCCATTGAGTCGATACCGAGAGTGGTGCCTGTGTTCAAACTCCTGGTCCCTCTGCCCTAACCTGGGAGAAGCGTTAGTCGCTCAGTTGTGACCCCATGGACTGTAGCCCGCCAGATTCCTCTGTCCACGGAATTCTCCAGGCACGAGTACTGGAGTGGGTTGCCATGCCCTCCTCCAGGGGATCTTCCTGACCCAGGAATCAAACCCAGGTCTCCTACATTGCAGCCAGATTCTTTACCATCTGAACTACCAGCGAAGCAAGACTGTCCTCCAAAGGACAGTCAGGGCTTGGAACTGTTGAAACTTCTTAGTCTCTACAACAGCGGTTCTGTTTTGCATTGGAACCGTGGATACAAGTGTGATTGTTTCAGGTAATCTCCCAGCTCCTGGGACAGTTTCTACTTCTGAGACCTGTGAGAACCACCCGGGAGCCCCCAACAGCTCCCGAGCTGAGCCTCTAACTCAGATGAGGAACCTTGACAGCGTGTTAGAAAGCGCCGTGCCCAACAGAGGGACACTGACACCCAAATATTCTGCACCCCGATGAACTTGCCACACCTTTCTTTACTCAGTTCACTGACCGATTGTGCCAGTGTGGAGCTGATCTGAGTTGGAGAGAGAGTAGTATGACTTCCTCTCTCGGTTAGCTCCATAGATGGCAGATCAGCCTTCTCCGGGCGAGGAGCCATCCCTCTGCACAGAGGAAAAAGAGATCTTAGTGGGTGGGCACTTTGTAGAGTGAGCGTCCTGGGTTTCACCCCTCCCTCTGTTCAGCCGTGTGTATGGAAGTGCGCCCCCTACAGGAACAAGACGGCACCACCACTCTTCGCTATCAGTTCGGTTCGGTTCGGTTCAGTTCAGTTGCTCAGTCGTGTCCAGCTCTTTGCAACCCCATGGACTGCAGCATTCCAGGCCTCCCTGTCCATCAGCAACTCCTGGAGCTTACTCAAATTCACCTCTATTGAGTCGGTGATGCCATCCAACCATCTCATCCTCTATCGTCCCCTTCTCCTGCCTTCAATCTTTCCCAGCATCAGGGTCTTTTCCAATGAGTCGGTTCTTCGAATCAAGTGGCCAAAGTACTGGAGTTTCAGCTTTCAGCATCAGTCCTTCCAATGAATATTCAGGACTGATTTCCTTCAGGATGGACTGGTTGGATCTCCTTGCTGTCCAAGGGACTCTCAAGAGTCTTCTCCAACACCACAGTTCAAAAGCATCAATTCTTTGGAGCTCAGCTTTCTTTATAGTCCAACTCTCACATCCATACATGACTACTGGAAAAACCATAGCTTTGACTAGATGGACCTTTGTCAGCAAAGTGATGTCTCTGCTTTTTAATATGCTGTCTAGGTTGATCATAACTTTTCCAAGGAGCAAGCGTCTTAATTTCATGGCTGCAGTCACCATCTGCAGTGATTTTGGAGCCCAAGAAAATGAAGTCTGTCTCTGTTGCCACTGTTTCCACATCTATTTGCCATGAAGTGATGGGACCGGATGCCACGATCTTAGTTTTCTGAATGTTGAGTTTTAAGCCAACTTTTTCACTCTCCTCTTTCACTTTCATCAAGAAGCTGTTTAGTTCTTCGCTTTCTGCAAGATTTAACTGAGGACTTCCCTGGTGGTGTTGTGGTTAAGACTCTTTGCTTCCACCGCAGGGTGTATGGGTTTGATCCCGGGCCATGGGACTGAGATCCTGCATGCTGCCTTGTGCAGCTTAAAAAAAAAAAAAAAAAGAATGTAATTGGAAATACTACTCAATAGTGAATGGACAGTCCCTCCCTTGACAAGATGTCCTGTTTAGCACCTCCACCCAGAACCTTCAGCCAATGCTTCCTGGAGACTTTAACTCCGTCCCTGGGCTTACAACTGCCTTCCTGCAGGGTTGAGCATGGGTTATTGAGAACAGGAGGGACAATGTTGATCCTGACCCGTGAGATGGCCAACCTGCATGTGTGGAACTACACATGGATGCTACACTCTGTAGTGACCAGAGGGGTATTTGGGTCTGGTGTGGGGTGGGTAGCAGAGGACCCTGGCTCTTGGGCCTGCACCATGAATATTTAAATCCTGGAGTAACTGCATGCAAGTTGATGGTTCATTCAGAAACTTCCTTTTGTCGAGGAGGGGAAAGGAAACAGGTCAAGATTTCATCTCTTTGGACTTCCCTGGCAGTTCAGTGGTTAAGACTGCTTCCAAGGCAGAAGGCATGGGATCAATCCCTGGCTGGCAAACTAAAATCCCACTTGCCATGCAACACGGCCAAAAAATGTTTAAAAAAGTAATCCCTGGCAGTCCAGTGGTTAGGACTCTAAATTTCCACTGCAGGGAGCACTGGTTCCATCCCTGGTTGAGGAACTGAGATTCTAAAAGCCAGGTCAAAAAAAAAAAAAAAGACTTAAAAAAAGGGAATTCCTTGGTAGTCCAGTGGTTCGGATTCTGAGCTTTCAGTGCTGTGGCCTGGATTCGATCCCTGGTCTGAGAAATAAAAACCCACAAACCACACAGCATGGCTAAAACAAAGCAAAACAAAACAAAAACCTTAGGTCTCTTCTTACCCCAGGATGAGGCCAGCTTGCTGTCAGGTATCCCCTACTGGAGTCTCTGACAACTGCTGTCCTTCCCCAGATAGACGGGGGCCCTGCACCACGCAGCTTCCTTCACACTCAGCTCCTCACTGCAGTGCATCCCCCACAGTTCCAACAGAAGGAGCGTCTGCCACATCCTGGCAGAACTTGGTAGGGCTAGAGCGAGGGGAACGTAGTTTACCCTCACTCCCCCGGCCCACCTTCCTGGTCTCCTGCAGAAAGCTCTCCATGAGGACTCCCCAGGGCCTGACCCAGGCATTCTCAACAGGCTCTATCACGACTCCCAAGGGAGCTGTAGGAGGAAGGATGCATCTTGCTTGGATGCTGTGATTTCAATAAATATAGGGGCTTCCCTGGCGGTCCAGTGGTTAGGTCTCACTCACTGCTTTCACTGTCATGGCCCATGTTCCATTCCTGGTCGGGGAACTAAGATCCTGCAAGCTGTGCGGTGCGGCATAAATGAACAAATATTTGGTCTTTGCCCCAGTTTTGACACAGCTCTTGATAACCTTGGAATTTCCTGTGATAAGAGTAATAAAGGTGTCTTCTGGGAGACTTTGGGAAACTTAAAGATGCCAGGCCCAGGTCATCAGGGGAGCCAATCACATTAGAAGGTTAGAACTTTCAGTCTCACCCCCACCCCCCACCCCCAAGCTGGGAGTGGAGAAGAGCTGGAACTCCATCATCAGCGAAAGTTGCTCAGTCGTGTCCAACTCTTTGCGACCCCATGGACTATAGAATTCTCCAGGCCAGAATCCTGGAGTGGGTAGCTGTTCTCTCCCTTCTCCAGGGAATCTTCCCAACCCAGAGATCAAACCCAGGTCTCCTGTATTGCAGGCGGATTCTTTACCAGCTGAGACACAATGGAAGACCAAGAATACTGGAGTGGGTAGCCTATCCCTTCTCCAGTGGATCTTCCAACCCGGGAATAGAACTGGGGTCTCCTGCATTACAGGTGGATACTTTACTAGCTGAGCTGCTAGGGAAGCTCATCCATCATCAATAGTCAATGATTAATCAGTCACCCCTATGTAATGAAGGCTCCGTTAAAAACCCAAATGAGAGGGTTCAGAGAGTTTCCATGTCAGCGAGCACATGGAAATCTGGGGAGAGTGGGGTGCTTTGAGAGAGCCTGGAAGCTGTGTCCTTTCCCTCACACCCTGCCCTGTGCATCCGTTCCATCCAGAAGTAAAGTGTTTCTCTGATTCTATGAGCTTCTCTAGCAAATCAATGGAACCTTCCCTGGAGGAGGAAATGGCAACCCACTCCAGTATTTTTTCCTGGGAAATCCCATGGACAGAGGAGGTTGGCGGGCTACAGCCCATAGGGTCACAGAGTCAGACATGACTGAGCGTGCACTCATCAGTAATCCATGCCCTCTTAGCACTCAGGATGGGCCCTGAGCTTCCAACGCTGTTCATCCTCTAGCTCAGGGGTTCCCTACCTCCAGGATCTAATGCCTGATGCTCTGAGGTGGAGCTGATGTAATAATAATGAAGTGCACAGTAAATGTAATGTGCCCAAATCATCCTGAAACCATTCCCCACTCCCTTCCCCGGGTCCATGGCAAAATCGTCTTCCAGGAAACCCGTCTCTGGTGCCAAAAATGTTGTGGACTGCTCCTCTAGCTCCTCACCCGGCTACATCAGCGCTTCTCAACTTTACTGGGCATCAGAATGACCTGAAGGACTCGTTGAGGCACAGATTGCTGGGTGGGACTCCCTGAGTCTTTGATTCTAGGTCTGGTAGGGAGCCTGAGACTTCATTTCTAACAAGTCCCCAGGTGAGCCTGCTGCTGCCAATCCTGGGACCACACTCTGAGAACTGCTGAGCCACATAATTTGACAGCAGCTCTGTTCATCCAAGTCTACCACAGCAAGCCTACATCCGCTACAAGGGCCAGAGTGGCGAGCTGGCTAGTCAGCACCCTTGAGTCCTGGGATAGACAAGCACCGCTTGCTTCCAAACTCGTCGGATGCACAGGAACCCCTTACCAAGCCCTCTGGGCTGCTTTCCTTAGGGACTGGTGACAACTTTGGCCTCACAGTGGGACAAGCCTCATTCCCAAGAGAGAAAAGCCATACTGTTCATCAAGAACTGTTTCTTAGAATGCTTTCTATGTGCCAGCCCCAAGGCTAGGTGTCTAGGATACATCAGTGAACAAAGCAGATAATCCCTAGAATTCCCTGGTGGTCTAGTGGTTGAGAATCTGCCTTGCAATGCAGGGAACGCAGATTCCATCCCTGGTCAGGGAACTAAGATCCCACATGTCATGGAAAAACTGAGTCTGCGACACAACTAGAGAGTCTGTGTGCCGAAATGAAAGAGCCCATATAATGCAGCGAAGATCCTGTGCTGCAACCAAGACCCGATGCAGCCTGTATATATTTATTTATATAATTTATATATTATATATAAATTTATTAGATAATTTATTAATACATATTAATTTATATATTATATATTTACACATAAATAACATCATTCTTATATATTAATTCTATAGAATTATATAATACTATAGGATAATTATATTTTTAATTTAAATAATATACAGTATAATATATAATTAATACATATTAATTACATAGAACTATATAATTATCTCTATATAATTAATATTATATATTAAATATTTTATTTGTATATAATATTATTATATTAAATAGTATATAATTATATAATATATTGTATATTTAATATATAGTCACATATTAATAATTTATTAATATTATATATATATAAAATCCCTGCCCACATGGAGATTTACCTCTTTCTAATAAAAGGAAGAGTAGAACTCTTTTTAAATGAGTTGAGAAGGACCCAGGTACCTGGTTACTGGAAGTAATCACAAGTCTTTAGTCAACACAGTTTATACACACTAGAGATTAAGGACCAAGCAGAGACTAAAGGAATGCCCCAGTGAGATGAAGCACCACAATAATTATCTCCATCTTTGTGGCAATTATAATGAACACAAAATGCTTTGTTTTGCTTTATAGATGATACAAACACTGCGGCATGGGCTGGTGTGGGGATGGGGTAAGCAGGGGAAACCCTAGGAATCTGTAGAGTTCTGGGCATCTAACCAGATGCTCTTTTTTAGGAAAGGGTCCAGAGACTCTTGGCCAAGGCTGGTTCAGGGATGGGACATGCTTGAGTCCATACAATCTCTCTCTCTCTCAGATGCTGAAGCTTCTGGGAGCCCAGGAAGGATCTATAAATTACAAACACAGTTCTTCCGGAGGCTAACACTTTCATCTTGACCAGTGTCACAGATGAGATTCTTGGGCCACAGCTCAAGTTGGCAAGGAATTTATCTTTCTTTTTATAATTCTCAACTAAAAAAAAAAAAAGAGCACAACCTAAAAGCTGAGAATTATGTTCTATTTCATGGACAAAACTTAAGCTCAAAAGACGGTCTCTCAGCTCTGAAAGGCTGCTCTGAAAAAAGTAAGGGAAGAGCCAGGATATATAGTTTTTGCAATGAAAACCAGGTAGTTGGAGCATGAAAAGATTACTATTAATGAAAGGAAAACAGACACCTCAAGTTAAGGAATTTAGCACACTTTTCTGTGCACGGAAAGTATAAGACTCTGGGCTCATCGAAAGGGCTTCCCAGGTGGCGCTAATGGTAAAGATCCTGCTTGCCAATGCGGGAGACATAAGAGACGAAGGTTCTATCCCTGGGTGGGGAAGATCCCCTGGAGGAGGAAATGGCCTCCACTCCAGTATTCGCGCCTGGAGAATCCCCTGGACAGAGGAGCCTGACAGGTCACAGCCCTTAGGCTCACAAAGAGTTGGATAAGATTGAAGCAATTTAGCACAGGCTCATTGAATTCATCCCTTCCATATGCATCTTAACTATCTAGGTTAGCATCCTGCTTTCTCATCCTGAGTCCCCTCAGGGTGCACCTTCAGGGTGACTCTAGTAGCGATGGTGGTGGCTGCAACGTCCTTTGTTTACTGATATGGCAGGTGACATCTTTTCTTCTGCATGATCGAACATAATTCCCTCTTTACCTTCTCTTTACATTTCTTCATGTAATCCCACACAGGATTTCTTTTGAACTGTATTGTGTTGGGGGCTATATATTCGTTTAATTTGAGGCTCCTCTCTCTTCCTAGGAGTTTAAGTCTCTAGGGACAGGAATTCCGGTGTTTAGGGCAGGGGCAGCTGGTGTTTGATGCTACCTACACACTTGGGCATCCACCGAGCCTTCCCTTGCCCCACCTGCTGTCCCGTTATGGGCCCTTGTGCGTCCTCGGAGCCTTGATCCTTGAGCTCCTGCTGCTCCCTCTGCTACATACGGACCAGGTTAGAGGACACAGGAGTCTTCCTGCCTCGCCTGAGCCACACCAAGGCACCAAGGTGTCTGCAAGCCTGAGTCCCAGGCTACCTCCACCTAGACTTTACACAATCATGGCCCACCCCTTCTCATCTCCTGGATAGTCTCTTCGTGGGGAAGGAAAAGCATTTATCCCAAATATTCTACTTATGTTCTGAGCCCTTTCTGGGCTTCTAAGGAACAGATATAATAGGCCATTTCTTTTTCCCTCTGCCCTGTCTCCTGGAGGCAGCGAGGCACAGTAGAACCACGTGGGAAGCTTTCTTAACTCTATCAGTTCCGGGACCCCTCTTTTACAGGGTTCAATTATACTGTCTTTTTTTAAAGGGCAGTGTCTTTTTTTAAGCTCCCAAGATGATTTTAATGCAAAGCCAGGGTTAAGCACTTTGTGGGGAGGGAGAGAGGGAGGGAAACTGGTAGAAGACTAAACAGGGAGAAGAGGGGAAATTTACTATTTCAGAAACTCTTCCACTACATCTGCCATATTGTGAGCTTTATACAAAGCCCCGTGGTAACCAAGCAGGAGCCCATGGGGCCTTCCAGGGGTTTGGGGGGCGGTGTGAGGATGAACAGGCCTTCCCCCATATCCTCTGCTTTAGCTCCTCTCTGAGGCACCTAGATCACAGTATCTGATGCACATTTCCTGAGTTCTTTTGCAGATGCTATATCCACCACCCAGGGGAAGAAATGAACTGATGACCATGAATACACAGTGCCCAGATCTACGGGAGCCTAAGAACTGTTAAGCCCTGACATTGCCCTATTACATCACCAACCAATTAGAGAATTGTGCACATGCTGACCATATATCCTGGGACTTCCCGTCCCTCACCTTGCCCTTTAAAAATGTTTTCCTGAAACTCATCACTTCCAAAGAGCAAAATTTGAATTTGTTGTGCACCAGCAACTATTAACATAGCATTGATGTTGTATTAGGTATGAGTAATCTAGAGATGACTTAGAGTATATGGGAGGATCTGTGTAGGTTATATACAAATATTACATATTTTATTTAAGGGAACTTGAGCATCTGAAGACTCTGGTTTTCTCAGGGGTCCTGGAACCATCCCCACCTCAGATTCCAAAGGATGACTCTATTTTGCTAAGGGCAGGCTCCTGGGAGGAGGAAGAAGGTCAAAAAGCAGGTTGTTAAGTTGTAGGACTTTCTGGAAACCTTCATTCATGCAAGGGCTGAGTATGGGTGCTGGTGCGTGTGTGTGTGTGTGTGTACGCATGTATGCTCACACTAAAGCTGCTTCAGTTGTATCTGACTCTTTGCAACCCCATGGACTATAGCCCACCAGGCTCCTCTGTCCATGGGATTCTCCAGGCAAGAACACTGAAGTGGGTTGCCATGCCTTCCTGCAGGGGATTGTCCCGACCCAGGAATCAAACCCGTGTCTCTTACATCTCCTGCATTGGTAGGCAGGTTCTTTACTACAAGCTCATGGGTGCTGAGAGACAGACATAAAATGGACACAGATTTGGGTCCGTTTCTGCAGAATTAGAATCCATATCTCTTCTTTTTTGGACCATGCAGTTTGCCGGATCTCAGTTCCCTGACCAGGGATCAAACCTGTGTGCCCTTTAGTGGAAGCATGGAGTCCCAATCACCGGACCACCAGGGAATTCCCAGTTTTTTTTAAAAATGAGTAAACTTTGGTTCCATAAGGGTCTGAAACATCTTTTTTTCTGCTCTAAAGATGACAGAAGTACTGTCATCGAACCCAAGTTCATGTGCCTGACACATAGTGAGGCCACACAAACCAAGACATCAGAGTGTGGAGCAGAAAATGTCTATTGCAGGACCCAGCAAGGAGAAAAGGTGGTTTGGGCTCAAAAGACCCAAACTCCCAGATGCTTTTCAGGAAGAAGTTTTTAAAGGCAACATTTGGAGTGATGGCGGTAGGGCTGAACACCACTGAGCGTGCATATGCATACCAACGAATACGTACAAAAGTAGGATCACAATGTAATACTGCTTTTTTATTTTTATCTCCTTTTTCATTCTTAAGTCCAGAAATTTGGGGAATCCTCCAGTGGTCAAAGGTTCACCCCTGGTTGGGGAACTAAGATCCTGTAAGGCATGCAGCACTGCCAAAAACAAAAACAAGTCCAGAAATGACATCAGTCAAAATAATTGCTTCTTAAACTTATTAATTTCATCTAAAATAATAATTATTTTATACAGTGAAACAATGGGCTTCCTGGGTGGCTCAAACAGTAAAGAGTCTGCCTGCAACACGGGAGACCTGGGTTTGATACTTGAGTCAGGAAGATCCCCTGGAGAAGGGAATGGCTACCCACTCCTGTATTCTTGCCTGGAGAATTCCATGGACAGAGTAACCTGATGGGCTACAGTTCATGGAGTCACAAACAGTTGGACAAAACTGAGCAACTCACACACACACACACACATGCATGTGCATGCACTTGGTGAAACAATGGTCACAATACTATTTTAAAACATGTTCTTTAACATTTGCCATTCAAGTCAGAGACAACACCCCAAGCAAAGAAGAGGAGGCAAGAACGAACTGAATGTGGGTTGGGGAGCTGATCCTTTTGAACATTTTAGAAAAGTATATTAAGATATCATGGTTTGTTAAGAGGGAAAGAATTCTGCACTAGACCTCATACAGATGAGCCAAGTGGGATTCTAGACTGTGGGCCCACCAGAATATGCTTCTTTTTAATCCAGGACTACTGAATCATATGCACCCACTTAAAAACTGCAGGAAGAAAGGTTTGCAGAGGAGACAACTTTGATGTGGGTCTTGATGTAATGCACGTGGATATGAGATGGAGCAAAGGGCAAACAGGATGCAGGAAAGCAGAGCAAATGCAGGGAAGCAGGACCAAACCAGGAAGCTGCGGATGGGGCAACTCCTGCTGAGCGTGGTGGGTTCCCACAGGACAGGGAGACCACTTGCTGGGCGCTCTTGAGCAGGGAGCTGAGTGACTTCTCTCTGAAAGGCAGTAAGTACCTTCCTCAGGCAAGAAGTGATTCAGTGGTGTGTGGAAGGATTGGCCAAGATATACTGGAGTGGGAAAGCCTGAAATTGGGGAGATTCAGTTGAGAGCTTCCAAAACCGTGTTTCTGTGTGTGCATCCTAAACCTCCAACCTGGTGCTGTTAGTGATTTTAATTTTAATTAACCTTGAGGAGGTGCCCAGTTTGGTGGATGCCTTGCTCTCGAAGCCCAGAAGTGAGGTCTGGTTCCTCCTTGCATCACCTACTTTTACTCACAGGTGAGCTGGCCATGGAATTCTCCTAAAGTTTTGATGCTCAAGTGATGTTCAAGTACGCTCTTCTCTTATTTCAACTTCTCACCATTCCAGTTCCTGCCTTCTCCAAACTTTGACATGGAATTCTTCGTTTTTCCAGTTCCTCTGCTTTCTCAGGTGCCATGGTTAAATCATCTGAACTGCTTTCTATCGTCTTTGATTGTTCCCCAAACTGGCTCTGTTTTATCTACATGGCAAAACTGAAAACTCCAAATGTTTCCATTCATCTTTGCTGCTGTATGTTGGAAGACAGCATGGAAGACAGAAATGGAAGCCACAGAAGATGTATAGGCTCAGAGCTCAGCCAACAATATTTTCCCTTGGTCTCCTGTTCCCCTTATTAGAAATGGCATTCTTATTCCACTGCCCCTTCTTTCCTCCAGTCTCACGAGATGGAGTCCCTCCTTGCCATCAAGAATAACCTCTCCATCTCTGTCAGTTCACTTAACTCTGCACCCACTTTCTTCACAAAGCTGCTCCATCAACCACCAAGCCTCCTGTATTTTCAACCTCTCCCTTCCTATTGATGAGTAAAGCTGTTTCATCAGTCTATCCTCTGCCCGAACTCTGAATTTCCTTCAGAAATTGTTCTCTCCGTCCAACTGTTCTCTCTCCTTCAGAGCCAAACATGTATTTAGGGACTATTTCAAACCCACTGAGACAGTGCAGGGAATCGTGTAACACACGAACAAATCTGACAGATGTGGACATTTTGCTGTATTAACTGAGGTCTTTTCTTTATAAAAATAAAATGCATCAGGAAAAAAGCGGAAAGATGCATCTGCACACATATGTCTACTTCTAGCCCTCTACTCATTTCTCAATCCACTGCAATGTACATTCTGCCCCCACCAATTACCTTTTAAATTTTCAATTAATTTTAGAGTTGCAAAGATAGTTCAAAGAGGTCCCCCATATAATCCAGCTTCCCCTACAGTCAGTATCTTAAAGCACGGTACAGGGAACAAAATAAAGTTGTTATAATACTTATCATTTAGCTACAGACTTTATTATTCAGATTTCACCAATTTTCCCACTCATGTCCCTTTTCAGTTCCAGAATACAATCCAGGATCCCACTTGCATATAATCGTCATGTCTCCTTGGTCTTCTCCAATCTGTGAGTTTCTCAGTCTTTCCTTGTCTTTCATGATGTTCACAGTTTTGAGGTGTACTGGTTACGTATTTTCAAGAAGGTCTCAATTTGTATTGGGCTGATGTTTTCTCTTGATTAGTCTGGGGTTGTGAATTTTTGCAAAGACTTCCAGAGATGAAGTAGAGTTCTCCACTGCCTCACATCAGGGGATAACTGATAACATGACTTCACCCACTGGTGTTAACCTTGACCACTTGGTTAAAGAGGTGTCTGCCAGTTTCCCCACTGTAAAAACTACTATTCTCCTTTTCCACGTTCTGTTTTAGAAGCAAGGCACCAAGTCCCTTGCACACACTCGAAGGACTGGATAATTCAAATTCTACTTGCTGGAGGAAGGAGGTATCAAAGATTTTTGTGGCTATATGTTAAAATTGCCACTATAATAAATATTAGGGGGAGATACTTTGTGCAATTATTGTTTCTTCTTAAAGTTTCACCTATTTGAAGCATGTATCACCAACAATTTGAAAAATAATCTGTATCAGCTAGTAGTATCTATCAATTAGTTATTCCTTCAATTTTGTTAAAAGCAAGAAATTGGGAAGAAATTAGAAATCAAAATATCTATTATTTCCAACTGTTCTTGTGTGTGGTGTCCCAGAGGTTTCACAGCCTGGGACAATACATTGCGTAGTCAGACTGGATTCCCCATATGACTTTCTTTTGTAAAGGGGTAGAAAAGTGGAGGTGAAAGTGTTAAAAATAGGGGGAAAGGTGTATCTTTAGGCTGCTTTCTAGAAATTACGATGTAAACACTGATTTCCTGAAAGATGTCCTGGCTCTAATACTTCCAGGAGTTTGGATACCATGGCTCCGAATGACTCCGCTCATTCCAACGACCTCACCTACTTGCACTGTCGTTGATTCCTCAAATTCTTACCTTTGGCCCATTACCTGTCCCTTTCTCTAAGGACCAAATTTCTCTATATTCGTAAGTCCTCCAGCACCTTAACACTCAGGCTTCATTTTCCTCCTCTTAACGGTATTAAGCTGCTTGCAGTTTCAGGAACACAGTGCTTTCGACTTTTTCCGCCTGGAGACTCCATCCACGTCCCCAGGCGTAGATGGGGCTCTGGGATTCAGTCCAGGCGCCCACCTGTAGATGTCACTAGGAAACCTGCTCAAAGTGGCAGATCAGGAAGACAATATACAACAACAAATTCCTGGGGCGGGAAGGCATGTTCCACCTCTAACGGTGAGAGGCGTCTGCAGAACACAACAGAGCGTCCAGGGCCTTTAGGCCGCCAGCGCTCTCAGGGTGCCTTATCTGCGCGGTGACTTGCAGGCTTGGCCACGAAAATGCGCTGCGTCCACTTCCATACGAACTGCGTCCTAGAAAAAACCTAACAAGCCCCGACCGCCTTCCGCGGGCTGCGTTTGTAGCTCTGCAGCCTCCAGGTCCCGCCCACCTCCGCCAGCCCGCCTGCCCTTAAAGCGGACTTGGAGAGAGCCTTCCCCACACAGACGGCGGACCCACCGTGAGTCCTTTACTGTTTGAAGGTGAGCAAGCCGGCGAGCATCTCGCGCGAGAAGGAGGTAGTATTCTCGCGAGAAGTCTAGAAGGCGGCAGTGATGGCGGCGGCGGGAAGCGGACCAGGACCGGGAGTGAGCGCAGGACCCGGGCCGGCAGCGGCTGCCAATGCAACACCAGCAGAAGAAGGGGAGACGAAGCCGGCAGCAGCCGTAGTGGCTGCTCCTGCCGGAGAGGGGACGTCTGCTGCTCCAGCCTCCGCGGAGCCCGGCTCCGGAGAGGCCGAAAGCGGGTAAGGCACCCTGCGGCCCGAGGAAGACGGGGGTGGGGGGCGGGAGGCCGGTCCCTCTCGGAATCCCGCGGCTCCTGTGAGCACTCCCACCCGCCCTGCTCCGAACCTAGGCCTGGCGGCCAACGGCTCGCCCTGCCTTTTCCCGCCCGCTGCTAGACCCGTCCCCTCTGAATCGTATCTCAGGCTACGCCCCTTTGCACACCTTTCCCGGTTTCTCGGCCTCCCTCCCAGCCCTAACTCCTCCGGCAGGGGGCTGGTAGCTACCCCCACCCCTTTTTTAGCAGGAACCCTTCAAAATTCCCAGAGAGGGAAACCACTTTGTATTGCCAGGCTGGAAGGAGTGTGTCCCTCTGAAAACAGAGTGGGAGAGGTGCATCTCTGCGAACCTCCCCAGGGGCCAGTTTTGTCCTCTGTAGACTTGTCTGCAAGGGCCGGTAAGGTTTCCTTGTGCCCCACAGGCTTGAGTTCATCTTGGGCGCCTTCTTCCTAATGCTGAGCATCCTCTCTGAGCATTGGCTTGGCTGAAAAAGAGTAGGGATGTGAAGTTCAGCTGTACTTGGATCATCGTCTTTGGGAATAGGCGTTTTCAGGTTTTCTTCTGAAATTTCTTCCATGAGTGCTCTCCTTACTTTACAGTGATGCAAATTCGGTTGATGTAAGTGGTGGCTTGGAGACAGAATCCTCTAATGGAAAAGAGACACTTGTAAGTATTTCTTTTTGAGTGTTTCTACTGCACAGTCGATAGGGTTGGTTTTTTAAAGGGTTCCCCCCCCCACCCCGCCCCTTCAGTTCTTTTGTTTTCTTTACATCCATGATGCTGTGAATTCATAGGGAATGGGCTCCAACAGTTCAGATTCCTTTGCTTTGGTTCTCACGCAGTGTGCTTCTCTGGGTGAAGCAGGCTGGCGCTTCAGTTGAGCCCAAGTACATTTCAAGTACTTTTCTCTTTGACATCCTTCTTTTTCTGATCCTTTTCCTTCATACATTTCAGGAAGGTGTCTCAGCTGTTAGCGTGCTTAATATGCTCAATACACACAGAAATTCTCTTGGCAAGAATCTTGCCCTTAACTTGATTGTTTACAATGATGCCAACATGCTGGGTAACATTGTAGACTCTTCCAGTTTTGTTCTGCAGGGTATTCATTTTTGAACAGTGCCCATTTCTTTGATATCTACAAGATTACCTTTCTTGTAGATTTGCATGTATGTGGCCAAAAGAGCAGCTCTTATGTTTTCTAAAAGGCCTAGAGAACATGTAGGGGTACCCCTCTTCTCCCCCTTTCCACTGGTCATTTTGGCAAAGTACTGGAAAATAGCAAGTCCAGGCAAAAGGGTTTTTTGGTTTTTGGGTTTTTTTTAGTTTTTTAAATGAATCAAAAATACAATCAGATCAACTGACACAATTCTCTGATGGTTCTGTGGACACAGGAAGGTGCTGGGGATACTTCAGAGGTGATGGATACTCAGGCAGGCTCCGTGGATGAAGAAAATGGCCGTCAGTTGGGAGAGGTGGAGCTGCAGTGTGGAATATGTACCAAATGGTTCACAGCAGACACCTTCGGCATAGATACCTCGTGAGTATTTTTCAAAGTCTTTTGTGATAATTGCTGTGTTAAATAGTAGATCTCAACATGTCTAACAGATGGCCCCACTCCAGGGATCGAACCCAGGTCTCCCTCACTACAGGTAAAGATACCATCTGAGCCACCGGGGAAGCCCAGTTAGGTGTGTGGGCGGATGTAAATGCATAGGATTTCCCGTGACTCCTGACTCTGGTTCAATGAGTAGTAGGATTTGAATCAGTAATTGTTTTAATAGTCTGAGCATGTTTTTAGTCTACTAAGGGCATTGCCCTTAATAGGTAGAATGGTAGGTATTATCCTTGTCTTTGTGCTTAGGAGACAAAACTGTGCAGTTACAAAGCATTACCTAAACAAATTTGAGACAGTACCATTTAAACCTCGTATTGGATATTGTGGATTTGGGGAAAGGATTGGTGTACATGGTGGATAAAGCCTGATGTCAAAAATCTGAGCTGGCAGGTGCCTCTTCATGCCTGACATCCTTTTATCCTTTTGGTTTCTAACTCACTTCCTTTAGGTGTCCTGAATTCTCTGCTCAGCAAAACCAATTTCCAGTCTTTGCCTCTCTTCTAGTGAATTAAAATCATATTAAGAATTTGAGAATGAAAGCCTTCTTATTTAGGAGATTCAGTCAACAGCTAGCAAGAGAGCATTACTGACTCTATCGAATTGACTATACTGCTGGCTCCCTGGGGTGTTCTTTTCATATTCAAATAAATTTAGATAGTTCAGTTCAGTTCAGTCACTCAGTCGTGTCTGACTCTTTGCAACCCCATGAATCACAGCACACCAGGCCTCCATATCCATCACCAACTCCCAGAGTTCACTCAGATTCACGTCCATCGAGTCCGTGATGCCATCCAGCCATCTCATCCTCTGTCATCCCCTTCTCCTCCTGCCCTCAATCCCTCCCAGCATCAAAGTCATTTCCAGTGAGTCAACTCTTCACATGAGGTAGCCAAAGTACTGGAGCTTCAGCTTTAGCATCATTCCTTCCAAAGAAATCCCAGGGCTGATCTCCTTCAGAATGGACTGGTTGGATCTGCTTGCAGTCCAAGGGACTCTCAAGAGTCTTCTCCAACACCACAGTTCAAAAGCATCAATTCTTCGGTACTCAGCCTTCTTCACAGTCCAACTCTCACATCCATACATGACTAGTGGAAAAACCATAGCCTTGACTAAACGGACCTTAGTCGGCAAAGTAATGTCTCTGCTTTTGAATATGCTATCTAGGTTGGTCATAACTTTTCTTCCAAGGAGTAAGTGTCTTTTAATTTCATGGCTGCAGTCACCATCTGCAGTGGTTTTGGAGCCCAAAAAAATGAAGTCTGACACTGTTTCCACTGTTTCCCCATCTATTTCCCATGAAGTGATGGGACCGGATGCCATGATCTTCGTTTTCTGAATGTTGAGCTTTAAGCCAACTTTTTCACTCTCCTCTTTCACTTTCGTCAAGAGGCTCTTTAGTTCTTCTTTACTTTCTGCCATAAGGGTGGTGTCATCTGCGTATCTGAGGTTATTGATATTTCTCCCGGCAATCTTGATTCCAGTTTGTGTTTCTTCCAGTCTAGCGTTTCTCATGATGTACTCTGCATAGAAGTTAAATAAGCAGGGTGACAATATACAGCCTTGATGTACTCCTTTTCCTATTTGGAACCAGTCCATTGTTCCATGTCCAGTTCTAACTGTTGCTTCCTGACCTGCATACAGATTTCTCAAGAGGCAGGTCAGGTGGTCTGGTATTCCATCGCTCCCAGAATTTTCCACACTTTATTGTGATCCACACAGTCAAAGGCTTTGGCATAGTCAATAAAGCAGAAATAGATGTTTTTCTGGAACTCTCTTGCTTTTTCGATGATCCAGCGGATGTTGGCAATTTGATCTCTGGTTCGTCTGCCTTTTCTAAAACCAGCCTGAACATCAGGAAGTTCACGGTTCATGTACTGCTGAGGCCTGGCTTGGAGAATTTTGGGCATTACTTTACTAGCATGTGAGATGAGTGCAATTGTGCGGTAGTTTGAGCATTCTTTGGCATTGGAATGAAAACTGACCTTTTCCAGTCCTGTGGCCACTGCTAGTTTTCCAAATGTGCTGGCATATTGAGTGCAGCACTTTCACAGCATCATCCTTCAGGATTTGAAATAGCTCAACTGGAATGCCATCACCTCCACTAGCTTTGTTCGTAGTGATGCTTTCTAAGGCCCACTTGACTTCACATTCCAGGATGTCTGGCTCTAGGTGAGTGATCACACCATCGTGATTATCTGCGTCGTGAAGATCTTTTTTGTACAGTTCTTCCGTGTATTCTTGCCACCTCTTCTTAACATCATCTGCTTCAAGACTATATCAAAAGAGGGCTGCATTGTTAGTTCTGAAATTAACCTCCCTTGGGTTGGTTTGTGAAGAAATACCTTCCTTTATAATCTGTTGAATGTCTTCTAGTTAAAAAGTTAAAATAGTGTTAATATACTAATTAACATGTGACTGTTGACATTGAAGGATTGAATGTTTTAAACAGAAAGAAAAATATTGAGTGGTCAGAAGAATTGATCTTGGTAGAAAGACCTAAGAGAAAATATACAAGCTCGTCAGTTAGGAAAGACCTCAAATTGGGCCACTTTCACAAGGAGAATTTGTTTGGATAAACAGGGCCTAGGAAAGGAAATTTACCAGAGAGATAAGTCGGAGTGATGCAGAAACGAATCAAACCACAGTTCAGAGGTTTGGTGGTGACCAGTGTGTACCTGAATTTGAGAAGTTACACCTAAAACCCAATGGGTTGGACAGATTATCTTTTATGGCGGATGGAGGAAGTGAGTGAGCTAGCAGGATATGAAAAAAACTGCTCTAACCACCTGATAGTGTTTATTAATTATTGTACACCTGCCTGTCTCTTCTATAAATGAGCTTACCACAACAGGCTGTTTGCAGAAGGGGCTGTAGGGAGAGGTAAAGGTGAGGGAACCTGATCTTAACATTCATAAGGATGTTTCTTCCTTGAATGGCGGTGGTAGACACACACCTGGAAACATCTCTTTAAGGATATGTGAAATTAGTTTCAGCAGAACTGAACTGAACATAGTCGCACAGTCATGTCTGACTCTTTGTGACCCCATGGACTGTAGCCCACCAGACTCCAGGCAAGAGTACTGGACTGGGTTGCCATTTCCTTCTCTAGGGGATCTTCCTGACCCAGGGATCGAACCCGGGTCTCCTGCATTGCTGGCAGATTCTTTACCAGCTAAGTTTGAGCAGAGTCCACGATAAACCTGTCTTTATTTTGATTTCTTCTTTTCCAACTTAAACCAGTCTTCTGTTTCTCTGTTGCTTTCTCCTTTTCAGGACCAAGCTTTTCCCATGCTGTTCCAGTCACCGGCACAGCACCACGCTGCACTAATGCACGGGTCCTGTTAGCCCCCAGTTCCTTCCACCGGCTTCTTCTCTGCCTTCAGACAGTCAGGCCTGCTTTTGCCCCTGAGCTCATCTCTTAGGAAGTGAGCTGACACCTACAAGGAGTCTCAGTGGTTAGGATTCCTTTCACTTGCTGCCCCCTCACATAAAATCAGCCCCTAAGCTTAACCAGTTTCTTTTCTTCTTGTACACTTGCTTGCCCAGTTTTGTTATTTCACTCTATGTGAGGCCTTTTTTTTTTTTTTTTTACACCTTCTGTAACTGCTGAAGAAGCTTCTCACATATTCCCTTTTCTTTATCTCTTCCTCCCTTCAGACCTGTTCTTTTACCAAACTTGCCACTTTCACCACGTGGCTTCCCCTTCAAGGTGTTCCTGTTACCCACAGAGAAAATTCACTTCCCCAGGCACGTAAGGCCTCTGCTACTTCCTACCTTGCAAGCCTTTCCGCATATCTCTGACAACTCCCCTCCCCTGGCCAAACTGGTGTGCACCAGATTGCCGCTTTGCCTCCAAATTTGCAGTTTCTTATCTCTACGTAAAATAGTTCACCTATAGAAAAGAAAAGCAACTTGTTTTTCCAAATCAAGTTCATAATTTGTGTCTTCGAAAAATCTTCCTTAACTCTTAAATCTGAAGTTACTGTTTCAGTCTTTCAAATTCTTAAAAACAGGACTTTCCTGGTGGCCCAGTGGCTAAGACTCCACACTCCCAGTGCAGGGGGCCCAGGTTCAATCCCTGGTCAGGGAACTAGATCCTGCATGCCTCAACAAAGATCCTGTGTGCCACAACCAAGGCCCAGAGCAGCCAAATGAATAAATATTTAAGATAATAATAATGTGTTTCAGAGAAGAAGAGTGAATGTTAAAAAATAAGTAAATAAAAAATAAATTCTTCAAGGCTGTCATCTGTAGGATTCATTTGGTAATGAAGCAGGTAATGTTTTTGGACTTATGTGTTGTTCTTGAATAATTATTTACATTTTGAAGTTCATCTTTTTATACCTCTGTTTGCCCTTTCCAACAATTTTATTGACACTTTACAAAGAGACTTAAATATAATTTAAATATAGATATTTCAGTACAAAGATATTCAAAGAGATTGCTTTGTCTTCTTCCACAAGTGGCCTAGTATACTCTTTTTAGGTGTTTAAAAACCGTAATAAACTAGCCTGGATAGGGGCTCCAGTCAGAACCTGCCAGATGTTGAATCATCAACTGTGGTGGATAATGTCCTGCTAAATTTTTGTGATGGAAAAGTTCAGCTATTTGTAAAACTACAAAGGCCCCTGTTTTGGTGCCCTTCTCAGTTTTGAGAGTGTATTACTATGTTAGTATCATTGTCTAACTTTCACTGAGGGAAAAGATCCCTGTTGATCTGCTTCTTTTAAGTGTGTGTTCAGAAGCTCACTAATTTGCTCCATTTGGTGTTCTCCAGATCCTGTCTACCATTCATGACCAACTACAGTTTCCACTGCAACGTGTGCCACCACAGCGGGAACACCTATTTCCTCCGGAAGCAAGCAAGTAAGGACAGGCCTTGGAGGCCTGCACAGTGACCTCGTCTGGTTAGCTGGCAGAGAAAAGGGATCTGGGCTCAGCCAAATCAGGGAACCTCTGCCACGAAGCTGGTAGAATTGACCTTGGGGCTTAGCTCTGGATGCCTGCTCTTGTCCGTTTTAGATCAGATGAAGCTGTAGTTGTTAATCTGTGGACCGTCTGGTTGAATATTCCTGTGGTAGCAGGAATATATTACTACAGTAACTCTTTCTTCCTTTTTGCTTTTATAGACTTGAAAGAAATGTGCCTTAGTGCTTTGGCCAACCTAACGTGGCAGTCCCGAACACAAGATGAGCATCCAAAAACCATGTTCTCCAAAGATAAGGTAGAGATGGAATTACTGTCATTGCGATCATGCCAGAGAACCAGGAGGGACTTCTGAATACAGTGGGCCCTTGAACAACACAGCTGTGAACGTCAGTGGTTCACTTGCATGCGGATTTGTTCAGTAAATACATACCACAGTTCTGCATAATTCAAGGCTGGTTGAATCCTTGGGTGTAGAACCACGAATACAGAGGGCCGACTGTAAAACTATAGGAGGATTTTTGACTGTGGACAGTCCAGTCCCCCTAACCCCATGATTTTTCAAGGGTCAACTGTACAGCCCGACAAGTTCTTTTCTCCCAGTTTTTATGAATATATGACTGTAGATTCAGTGATTCCGTTTTTCTCATTTCATGTGATTTACTAACTTCTTGGTGTGTGTTCATTATGTCATTGGCTTAGCTCTTAGAAGGGTGAATCTTTAAATAGTTTTGATTGGCTTTACAGAAGCAAACAATTGTCTGTTCCACAATTAATAATCATATTTTGAGGTGAACCTTTTTAGCTTAGTTTGTGCTGTTTTTATGGATGCCTATCACGGATTTTGTTAGGGAAAAGGTTGACTTATTAAAAAAAATTTATGCTTTATTGTTAAACTACATGACTAAAGTCAGTATTCAAAATTAGATGGTCAGCCCATCTGTGAGTCTTTAAAGACTGAAGCACCCTGTCACCTTCTCTCTCCATATGCTGATATTTTCTATTCTAGTCAATGCTAGCTTTGACCTACAAGATTGATTGTATACCCCACTAATTGACTGCAACCTACAGTTTAGAAGACACTGGCTGGGGACTCCTCTCTTCCCTGATGGTCTAGTGGTTAGGACTCAGCTTCCACCGCCCGGGGCACGGGTTCAGTCCCTGATCGAGGAACTAAAATCCCACAAGCCGCATGACTTGACCAAAAGAAAAAGAACAGCATTGATTGGTATAGGGTGTTTAGTTCAGTTCAGTCGCTCAGTCGTGTCTGATGCCTTGCGAGCCCCTGAACCGCAGCTCGCCAGGCCTCCCTGTCCATCACCAACTCCTGGAGCCGACCCAAACCCATGTTCATTGAGTCGGTGATGCCATCCAACCATCTCACCCTCTGTCGTCCCCTTCTCCTCCTGCCTTCAGTCTTTCCCAGCATCAGGGTCTTTTCCAATAAGTCAGCTCTTCGCATCAGGTGGCCAAAGTATTGGAGTTTCAGCTTCAACACCAGTCCTTCCAATGAACTCCCAGGACTGATTTCCTTTTGGATGGACTGGTTAGATCTCCTTGCAGTCCAAGGGACTCTCAAGAGTCTTCTCCAACACCACAGTTCAAAAGCATCAATTCTTCGGCACTCAGCTTTCTTTATAGTCCAACTCTCACATCCATACATGACCACAGGAAAAACCATAGCCTTGACCTTTGTTGGCAAAGTGATGTCTCTGCTTTTTAATATGCTATCTAGGTTGGTCATAACTTTCCTTCCAAAGAGTAAGCGTCTTTTAATTTCATGGCTGCAGTAACCATCTGCAATGATTTTGGAGCCCAAAAAATAGTCTGCCACTGTTTCCACATCTGTTTGCCATGAAGTGATGGGACTGGATGCCATGATCTTAGTTTTCTGAATGTTAAGCTTTAAGCCAACTTTTTCACTTTCCTCTTTCACTTTCGTCAAGAGGCTCTTTAATTCTTCTTCACTTTCTGCCATAAGGGTGGTGTCATCTGCATATCTGAGGTTATTGATATTTCTCCCAGCAATCTTGATTCCAGCTTGTGCTTCTTCCAGCCCAGCATTTCTCATGATGTACTCTGCATAGAAGTTAAATAAGCAGGGTGACAATATACAGCCTTGACATACTCTTTTTCCTATTTGGAACCAATCTGTTGTTCCATTGTTTAGTGAGACTAGTATATTCAGGATCAGACTGAGTAAGGCCTTTTCTGCTAAACAAACAAGTTAGGGCTTAATCCTGAAAGCTGAGGGAGTCAGCAGAGGGCCCCCCTTGCCCCTGCCCAGCTTTTTTTCCTACATTAAAAAGAACGTGTTTAAACACAAGTATGCTATGATTATATTTGTCTTTTGGTTTTTTCCTTCCAAATTGTTATTTTGAATTTTTCAAATACACAGAAAAGTTCAGATACTACAATAGATGCCTGTTTATTCCTTATCTAGATTTGCCTGCTGTTAATATTTTGCTGTTTGCTTTATGTATATTTTCCCCATAAGCTTATGTGAGACTTAAGGCTTACATGTAAGTATAATATCTATAAAATTGTAGATATAATACTTTATCCAGTATTCTCTCATCAGTACAATGACCACACTCAAAGAGTTAATGTTAGTGCAGTGTTCTTATATATATAGGTTGTGTATTTTGTGTATACAGTGTATATTTTCTCAACATTTTTGTCTAAATAATGTCCCTCATAATTTTTTCTTCCAGCCAGGACCTGATCAAGGATCACACATTGAATTTGGTTGTAATGTCCCTTTTATCTCTAGAGCAATTCCTTTTTACTTTTTGGTTTGCTATGACATTTGAAATTTTGAAGAGCCTAGACAGTTGTTTGCCATGATGTTCCTCAATTTGGATTTATCAACTTATTTCCTTATGACTAGGTTCAGCTTAAACATTTTTGGCAAGAATATTACGTAGGTAGTATGTGTTTTTCTGTGTATTCCATTAGGAGGCATAAGACATTGCCTTGTTTTATTATTAGTGATCCTAAATGTGACCACTTGATTTCTCTACTGTAAAGAGACCCTTTTTCTTTGTAATCGTTAAGTAATTCATGGGTAATACGTGGAGTTCATGTGAATATCTTGTTCTTACAACCCTTTCAAGCAGTGGTAATTGTAACCATTGATTATCCTAACCTCAGTCAGTTAATAGAGTGGTCCTTGTACAACAGAATATATTTATCGGTTATAGTTCTTTTGTAAAGAAGAGCCCTCCCCCCGGTCATTGTTGTTGCTGTTGTTTGTCTTTAGTTTTAAGACTCACTGATTTTTATAGTCCATCATGGGATTTCTGGATTTCTGATGCTCAGATCTGACCAGCGTAGCCCCATCCTGGCTGACTTCAGACACTTTTTGATATGTCCCTATAAGTCTGAACTCTTCCTTACCTTCTCGAACAAGAAGACGTTCCAGTCTTCCCTTATACTTCCCCTAATTCAGCCTGGCTCCTTTCAGTAAAGGTTCCATGTTCACGGAACTGACTCTGGTGAAGGACATTAGTGGTAGGCTGGGGCAGGTGGCCCAGGGTGGGAGGACGTTGGTGACAGAGGATGAAGTTCAGACACTGTGTTAGTCGTGTAAGCAGAGGCTGGCGAGGACCACAGTTGGAGCAGGAAGGAGGCCTGATTGGTGAACATTTTCTGGAATTTTAAAGTTCAGTTGGTGACTGCTGAGATGTGCAGGTTGTGTGAGAAGGATGAGGGTGACTCCGTGTGTGAACCCTGTGATTCTGGGTGATCCTGAGTGCGAAGAGCAAGAATAGAAACCTGCAGAGCAGATTCATGAGGTGCGGTTCGAGGTCAGTCCTAGTCACAAGGAGTCTGAGGTGCGTGCAGGATGTCCAGGTAGAGGTGTCCCCAGCGCGGAGGAGCAGGAGCTCGGGGGAGAGGATACCAGGAGACAAGGGCACGTCTTTTCCCTTAACCAGCTCATAAGCCCTGTGTGGCTAAGAGTTGTATATGCTTGTTTGAAAACCCCGCAACCTACATGTAGTTCACGTTATAAGTTATTAAAAGATGAAAAACATGTGTTTGTCTTTTGATTCTGATGAGATCTTTGAAAATGTAGCAGTGTTTTTTTGTGTGTGTGAGCATAATTTCGAAAGCAGCTATAAAGGCTTTAATATATTTTGTTTTAAAAATCAGGATATCATACCGTTTATTGATAAATACTGGGAATGCATGACGACCAGACAAAGACCTGGGAAAATGACCTGGCCAAATAACATTGTGAAAACTATGGTAAGTCAACTAAAATTGACTAGACTCAATGTTTAGAAAACCAGTGTTCCTTGTAAGAATTTATACAAGAAATTATATATATGTATATAAGTAAATGGGTTTTGTTGGTTTTTTTTTTTTTATTGTGGTCTCACTGAAGTAATGTGATGACTAAGAAAATGAGAACAGTATTAAATCTTAGTAATTGTAAATTTTAATAGTTTTCACACAAAATCAGTAAGTTGCACATAGACTTAAGTGAAGATATGGTAGTTTTATGTACACTACTGAATCCTTTGTCCGTTGTACTTTGGCAAGTATAGTGTTATGCCTAAATTGGAGACAGTTGTTTTCTTTGATTAAAAGAAACAAACTCTGTTCTGAACATTATTGTCATTAGACTTAGAGCACCTGGGGAGACATCAGCACAAGCTGTTACCACTATGTATCTCTGTGAGGTGTGGGGATGAGTGAGGGTTGTGAAGGATGGTGGCTCTCATTTTGTCAACTTTCTCTACTGTTTGTATTTTTTGGTGGTCATGCATTAGTTTTCTAATCAAAGAAAAACAGTACTGGTGTGTGTTTTTTATTTTTTTTCAGGGGGCAGGCTGTTTGTGTTGAGATTTGGAGATTACACCTACGATTTGGGAGTTAGGGGTTAAGCATCCATTCAGTTTAAGTATAAAATTTCCAGTAACACTAAAATACCATTTCCTTTTAGAGTAAAGAAAGAGATGTGTTCTTAGTAAAGGAACACCCTGATCCAGGGAGTAAGGACCCAGAAGAAGATTACCCCAAGTTTGGCCTTCTGGATCAGGTACGTTAATCGGCTTCACAGGCCCCCGTTTGATTTTTAAGCCATGGGGACAGAGAGAATCAGGCTGTGTTTACATTTGTGTATTTACCACTTACAAATGCCCATGACCCGGTGGGCTCCAAATAAATGGTTCTTATTCCATGTGAAAGAAAGAGCATTCACCTTAAACTGGGAGACCAGTGTGTTAGTTGCAGCTCTTCCTTAAAATGTTATGACTTGACACATACCATTTTTATCTTTTTAAACTTCCGTTTCCTCTCTTGTAACACAAATACGCCATTCCAAGTCATTTCTGATTTTCTTTCCACCTCAGATTTCAGAGATTCAGATTTCTGTCTTTTCTTGTAAAACGTGGAGCTCTGGCCACATTGGGCCTGGATTCCCATAGGGAGGTCTGCCCTTGGTCTTCTACCACCCCTCCCCATTCCCCCTCCACCACCCCCAGCCTGGCTCAGCCTGATTCTGAAAGCACTTCCATCCTCATCCTTGGCTGCCTCACACATGTGACTTGCTGATCCCTGAAGCATCTAAGTTTGGGACCTCTGCAGGCTTCAGAGTCTAGGTTGCCATTCTATTAGAATTTCTTCTGTTTTTTCTCCTTTTTTTTTTTTTTTTGAGCATTGCCAGGCTGGTTTGATTAGGTAGCCACCCTCTATAATTGAATATTTTCCCTCTAGGATCTTAGTAACATCGGTCCTGCTTATGACAACCAAAAGCAGAGTAGTGCCGTGTCTACCAGCGGGAATCTAAATGGTAAGTGTTTAAATATCTCATGGGTGAAATGTCTGTACGCTATTCAATCCACATGTGCCTAGAATTGGGCAGTCTCTGGACTGATTCTTGACTAGATATTTACTAAGATGCTTTAAAGTCCAAATCTCAATTTTTAGGGGCTAACTGTGGATTTGAGCAATGATAGTAGAGGAGAAATTTTTGTTACATTACACCACAGTTTGGTCTTAAGTGAAACATTTAACATAAAACGAGGTACAATTTTAAGGTCAGATTTACTGAGTTTATATTCGACTCCCCATCTGTATCTTCATAACTAACACTTAATTTAGGTTCACGTGCTTTGCACTCAAATTTTCCTTAATTCTACTGTTTTTTAACTTCCTACCCATCTTCTAATTTTTCTTGCCCTAAATCTTCAGCATATGCACATGACACCATTTCTGTGTTGACCACCCACTGTAGCATGTTTTTCTGTCTAACCCGTCTAAGAGCAGGACAGCCCTTTGCTACTAATGGCAACAAATTGAAAGCAGATATAATGGGGAGGTAGCCAGCTCTTCATCTGACATATGGTGTCCCTACCTTCTCTTCTGGAGTGATAGGGTCTTAAATATGTAACCATTTCCACTGTTACTAATATAACTAAGTGTGCTGTTCATCTCTTTACATTATTTTTCTCCCTTCTGTTAAAATTTGACAAATACACGGTGCCACTTCTGTTCTTACAGGTGGAGCCTCTTTGGGAGGTGAATTCCTCCTCTGTCTTCTTTCAGCCTCTCAGACTTAAGTATTTTGTGGTTTGGAAAATGCTTTTTGCTGAGTTGTGATAGAAGCTGAAACTGAGTTAAGATTGTAAAGCCTTGTGGAGTTGGTGGCAGTAGCACTTGATATGAAACAGTAGTTCCGGTTTAATGTTAGTAATTGGAAGCTTGTACGTTGTCATATTCTGCCTGACATGGCCAGCAGTCCTCTTTAGTGTTGCTTGATTTTTTCAACGTGGATCTAAAACTTGTCTCAAAATAATTGAAATGCAGTGCCAATAAAACCTTAACAGTTTTTTTGAATAAGGTAACAAACTATAGAGATGTTGATATTTTAACAGTTCAACATTAAGCCTTTTATGAGGACAGGACGACACCAGATATGTTCATAAAAGGAAGTTCAGCATAAATCTGGTCCTGTCTGTGCAGAATATGACCTGCCTTCAAAGTCTTGATCCTCTTTTTATTGCAGCAGAACTGCTGATAATTTCCAAGCTTGCCCCAAATTAAGATATAGTACTTCATGCAGTTGTTACATAAAGGTGTTTTCCTACAGTTCAGGGATGTTTCCTGGGAGTTGGACAAATAAACTAATTGAGAGGAATGACAACTGGACAAAAATTTCAAAGCACCTATTTCAGAAGTGCCCAAGGTAGTATTCCTTGTGGCTTTTAGTATGTAGCTCGTTTCTTTTTTTATTTACAAATTCTCTATCTGTATTTTCTCTTAATTCCACAAGCCAGATTCGTCAAACCTAAATTTGATGCGTTGGCACAATTTTAATAATTGTAAAGATTGCTGACTAAATTTAAAGCTGCCTTTCCTGCTTGTGTCATGAACAACCACACCAGATGCCTAGAAGCACTGAAGAGAAACACCTTTTTAGTATTTCTGGTTTTTGTTTCCATGTTTGATGTACTTCTGTTTTGCTGGAAGTTCAAGTTCAGCGCTTTAGCAGATCCTGTGCCTCTCTCATGTTTATGGACTATGCTGTGTGTAGTTCATGCAAGCGAGCATCCCTTCAGTGAGGATGTTCTCCTTATGGATGTTTGTATTGATTTGAGTGGGAAAAAACTACCCACGCAGTTACTTCTAGCTGTGGGTGTCTGCCGTCTGAGTGAGTGAAAATGCATTTGTGTCTCATCCTTGGAAAATGTTCCCGGAGCTGCAGTTCATTTAGGAAGCGAGGGGCACAGCTGTAACCCAGGAGTCATTAGTGCTGGGTTCACTGGAGCTGCTGCCAGAACGCAGCGTTCTGGGCTGGGAGCCACCCAGCAGACTCAGGCGAACCAGGGTGAAGTCCCATATGCTTCCGGGCAGGAAATCCTGTGGTGTCACACAAATGCACGCTGGGAGTGTTCGTCCCTGGGGAGCTGTCCCCTGTCACAGCTCACTGAAGGTGATCTGCCTTCTCTTCAAAGGCGGCATTGCAGCAGGAAGCAGTGGGAAAGGCAGAGGAGCCAAGCGCAAACAGCAGGACGGCAGCACCGCGGGGACCACCAAGAAGGCCCGGAGGTGAACACCCCCTGCCCGCCCCTTACCACGTCAGAGGGCTGCAGAGCCCCTCAGCGAGGCAAGAGATCAGCTGTCTGCAGGCACAAGCCTGCCCCTTGTTCTCAAATCTTAAACAGTTTGAGGGGTCAAATAGCCCCAGACTAGGCGCCCTGTTTGGGGAACTTGTTTCTAAACGAAACAACCCCAGGGAAGCACCCTGTGATGATTGACCTGGGTGTGAAGTTCCGCTAAGGCATCTTGAGAAGGGATAGATGGACCAGAGGCAGTGAAAGAAACCAATATTGAATGTCAGCTCTTTTACAGTAAACTTTCTGCCTGTCCCCTGATAGCTCTTCCCTTCACTTTGTTCAGTACTGGGGTGACGAAATCCAGGTCATTTCTTATTCAGACTGGAAACAGGTAGTGGGTGTTCATATCTCTGAGTTTCTGTTCATTAGTCACAGTAATAAACATGCTGAAGGAAACCGCCCTTGTTCCTCTGCGCCCTGTCTCCCCTGGCTTAGTTGCATACCAAGATAAAGTAGTTTTCATTTCCCCATCTTGCCTGCAGAGGGCAGAATGATCTATTTGAATAAGGAAAAACATTTGAAGTTGCCGGTGTTCCAGTTGAAACCGAATACAGCAGAGGCCTGTCTAACAGAATTGAAGGCACGTGAGCCAGAGGAGGGGGTTGTAGTTTCTTGATTTTATTTTTTCCTTTCTGCAGTGACCCTTTGTTTTCTGCTCAGCGTCTTCCCCCTCACGGCTACCCCTTGGAACACCCGTTTAACAAAGATGGCTATCGCTATATTCTAGCTGAGCCCGATCCCCACGCCCCTGACCCTGAGAAGCTCGAACTCGACTGCTGGGCAGGAAAACCGATTCCGGGAGACCTCTACAGAGCCTGCTTATATGAACGGGTTTTGTTAGCCCTCCATGATCGAGGTGGGTAAGCTGTTAATGTTTGTGCTGGGCCCTGTGTTGCTCAGAACTACTATCGTCAGCTCTGTCCTGTCTAGAATTAGACAGACATGCCAATCTAATCCTCACCCCATCTCTAACTAGACTCAGCCAGAATGCAAGAAGTCATTTCCTTCTTTGTCTGTCCTTATAAGCTCTAGCCATTTATATACAGAATATGTTTTTTAAAATTTTCTATTTTGAACTAAATTTAACTTACAGTAAAGTTGCAAAAATAATAGAATTTCCATATTGAAAGTGAAAGTGTTCGTCGCTCAGTCGTGTCCAACTTTTTGTGACCCCATGGACCATATAGCCTGCCAGGCTCCTCTGTCAATGGAATTTTCCAGTCAGGAATACTGGAGCAGGTTGCCGTTTCCTTCTCCAGGGGGTCTCCCTGACCCAGGGATTGAACCTGCTTCTCCCGCGTTGCAGACAGATTCTTTACTGTCTGAACCACCAGGCTGCAGGACACAAAGTACTAGAACTTTCATATATCTGTCATCAAAGTTCTCCTAATGGTGAGATCTCACACAGCCACAGTACAGTTATCAAAACCAGGAGATGGGACTTCCTTGGAGGTCCAGTGGTTACGAATCTGAGTTTCCACTGCAGGGGGCGAAGCTTCCATCCTTGGCTGCTCAGTGCAGCCAGAAAAACAACAAACCCAGGAGATTAACATTAGTAAATACTATGAATGAAGCTAAAGACTTTATAAATTTCACCAGTGTTCTGCTAATGCCTCTTTCTAGGATCTGCATTGCGTTTAATGATTTCTTCATAGTCCCTTGCAGTGTTAACCAACTGCTTTTTGAGTGTTCCTCACTGAGGGTCTGTCTGACTCTTTTTTCGTGATTAGACTGTGGTTGTACACTCGTGTAAGAACAGTGCACACACAGATCCTTCCCACTACATCCTCTCTGTAGGCTCGTGAGGTCAGTGTGTCTTGTTATCGGTTGTGTGGACACAGTCATTTGGTTAAGGTGGTTTCTGCTGGCTCTCTCTACTCTCTTTCCCTTGGTAGTTAATAGATATCTTAGGGAAAGATCCTTCGGGGTTATACAAATACCCTGTTTCTCTAAAGTTTTGCCCACTAATTTTAGCATCCATTTGTGGATCTTGTTGTTAATGTGGTGTTTGCCTAACTGTTTGCTATTTCTTCCTTTCTCTATTTAATTATTTAATTGGTTATTTGTATCAGTGTGGACTTAACACATATTTATTTATTTTGTAGGCTATATTTTATTTTGTCATTCAAATTATTCCAGCTTTGGTCATTAGAAGCTTCTTTAGGTTGGTTCCTGTGGGGGTTTTGTGTTTTTTTTGGAAGTGTAATTGACTTAGAATATTAGTTTCAGGTTTATAACATAGTGTTTCAGTATTCTTATAGATGATGCTCACAGTTATTACAAAGCAATGGCCATGTTGCCTGATGCTGTGCAGTATATTCTCATAGCCTGTTGGGTTACACATGGTGATTTGTGCCCGTTGGTCCTCTGCCTGTATCTTGCCCGTCCCCGCTTCCTGCATGCACCTCTTGAAACCACTAGTATGTTCTATCTGTGAATCTTTTTCTTGTTTCACACATTCATTAGGTGTTTTAGATTCCACATATAAGTGATAACAGAATACTTGTCTTTCTCTGACTTATTTCGCTGAGCAAAATGCCCTCCGGGTCCATTTAACATTGTTGCCAATGGAATCTCTTGTGTCCTGTTGATAAGCCCCCATCATTTATTTTCCCTTACTTACTGGCGTCACAAGTTGGTTCTGGTTCATGTCACATTTTCCATGCTGCAGGCCAAGTATCAGCTTCTTCTCCAGGGAGCTCAGATTCCTTTGCTTGGGGAAGCAGCCTCAGAAGTGAAGATGTGAGCGTTCAGTATGCTCGCCATTACTGGGTGGTATTCCGGGCTCCCTCAGTGGACCCAGGTGGAAAATACGTGTCTGCGTCTTAACCAACACACACATACATGCCTGTACCGAGTTTACTCTGCCACTTTGGATTTTAATCAAACACTGTAGGGTCTGCAGCCATAAAATTAAAAGACGCTTGCTCTTTGGAAGGAAAGCTGTGACAAACCTAAACAGTGTATTAAAAATCAGAGGCATCCCTTTGCTGACAAAGCTCCGTATAGTCAAAACTATGGTTTTTCTAGTAGTCATGTATGGATCTGAGCGTTAGACTATAAAGAAAGCTGAGCACTGAAGAATTGATGCTTTTGAACTGTGGTACTGGAGGAGACTTTGCGAGTTCCTTGGACTGCAAGGAGATCAAAACCAGTCAATCCTAAAGGAAATCAGTCCTGAGTATTCATTGGAAGCACTCATGCTAAAGCTGAAGCTCCAGTACTTTAGCCATGTGATGTGAAGAGCTAACTCATTGGAAAAGATCCTGATGCTGGGAAAAATTGAGGAGAAAGGAATGACAGAAGACCAGATGGTTGGATGGCATCATCGACTCAATGGACATGAGTCTGAGCAAACTCCTGGAGATAGTGAAGGACAGGGAAGCCTGGTGTGCTGCAGTCTCTGGGGTCGCAGAGTCAGACATGACTGAGAGATTAAACAACCACCATAGAGTCGTTCCAGCCTCCCACCTTTCTGTGTGTGTAACTTCTTTGTGGAGCAGTGAGAAACCTGACTCTAATTATCTACAGCACATTTTCCTACTTATTCATGTCGAATGTGCACACAAGGTGGTTTGAGAATTACAGACCACTGTAGGAAGCATTCACTAACGAGATTACAGTGTGTATGGACAGCTCTTTTGGTCTTGGCCTTGCAGTATCCCACGTGGATAGCGTTAACTTAGATTAGTTCTTTTCTTCCCCGCCTCCTTCATCGTGGTCACGACTTTCGTTTGTGATACAGGTAGGCTTATTCGTTAGTGTTGGTATGCCATGTGGGGTTCTCTTACATGTTGGGGGGGGGTGTGTGTGCAGGGTACATGTAACACTACTGGGGCTCTGAGAGTTACTGCTGTTCACTGAGGTTTGCTCAGTGTCACTCCCTCCTCAGCCCTGCTCCCCGTTCTCATTTCTTCCTTTTCCCCCACTGCTTTCCCACCCACCCTCTGCACTTAGCCAGGCTCTTAAGTTTCTAGTTCATCCTGGCTGTTTTTTCTGCTCAGGTGAGCACACACATGTATTTCCTTTGCTCCTTGTTTTTTTGTACATGAAAGGCAGCATACTGTAGGGAGTCTTGCATTTTGCTTCATGCAGTTACTCCAGACTATTTCAAAGAGCTCGTCCACTTTTTTTTTTTTTTAAGCTTTATGATATGCCATTACGTGGATGTACATGGTGTATTCAGCCACTCTGAATATGGGCACTTAGGTTGTTGCTAGGATTTTGGATTGACAGAAAAGCAGTGGATAGCTTTGGGGGGTGTGTGTGTGTGTGTGTATTATTGGTGGTGTATTTTCCAAGGTAGAATTCTAGAAGTGGAATTGCTGAACCAAAATACATATATATGTGGTTTTGTAAAATATTGCCAAGTTTCCCTTCAAAAGGTCTTGCTCGTTTGCATTTCCACCAGCAATGTAGAGAATGTTTGTTTCCATGTAACCTCACAAACAGAAGGTTTCCTGGGTATTAATTTTGGCCCATCTGAGAGGTGAGAAGTGGAGTCTCAGGATTTTGTGTTTCTTTGAACATTATTTGCTTGTTTGAGTGGTTACCTTGTGAATTAGGGTTGTGTTGTTTTATTTCCCCTGTTTCTGTTGGGAGTTTGATATTTTGTCCCTTCACATGTTAGGGATGTTAGCTAGCCCTTTGTCTGTGGTATATGTTATAAACATTTTCTCCCTATTTGTCAGTTGTCTTTTGACTTTGTATATGGCTTTTTTGAAATGTGAAACTTTTTTAACGTATAATAGTTCTTTTAATGGCATAATTTATTCACTTACTAGAATAGCATTCTTATCCTTTAGAATGTGAAAGTGAGTTTAAAGAAACTACTTTTAGACAGGTGCACTTCATGAATTTTTTTTTGCTGTGTTTCTGGAGTATTAATGCAAATTCCAGATAGCATATTATTTCACCCATAAATATCTCAGTATTTATCTCCAACAAGGATTTTTTAAAAACATAACCACTATGACATTATGTTACCTAATGAAGGTGAATAATAATTTCTTAATTATTCCATACTCAGTTCACATTTCCATGGTTGTTTAAAATATGCCTCTTTCAGTTGTTTCTTTTAATTAAATCTGAACACATCCGTATAGTTATTTCGTTAGGAAGCCATTCATTCTTTCTTTCTTTCTTTTTAAATTTTCTAATTTTTTCAAAATTTATTTATTTGTTGGCCGTGCTGGGTCTTTGTTGTTGTGCGAAGGCTCCTCATTACAGTGGCCTCTCGTCCTGAAGCCTGGGCTGCCGAGCACGCAGGCTTCGGTAGTTGTGGTGCACAGGCTTAGCTGCTCCGAGCATGTGGGATCCGCCTGGACCAGGGATCGAATCCCTGTCCTTGGCATTTGCAGGCAGATTCTTAACCCATGGACCATCAGGGAAGTCCTCTTCATTATTTTTTGCTGCTGCTGCTAAGTCGCTTCAGTCATGTCTGACTCTGTGCGACTCCAGAGACGGCAGCCCACCAGACTTCCCCGTCCCTGGGATTCTCCAGGCAAGAGTACTGGAGTGGGTTGCCATTTCCTTCTCCAATGCATGAAAGTGAAAAGTGAAAGTGAAGTTGCTCAGTCGTGTCCGACTCCTAGCGACCCCGTGGACTGTAGCCTACCAGGCTCCTCTGTCCATGGGATTTTCCAGGCAAGAGTACTGGAGTGGGTTGCCATTGCCTTCTCCCATTATTTCTTGAATTGATGCTAAAAGCTGTAACTCTTATACTGATGGTTGTCAATCAAAAGTGAAGGAGACGTAGTGAAATCACTTGGACATAATCCCTTGGTGTAATGAACCGTTGTAGGATTGACTCCTGGATCACGATAAACTGTGGAAAATTCTGAAAGAAATGGGGATACCAGACCACCTAACCTGCCTCCTGAGAAATCTGTATGCAGGTCAGGAAGCAACAGTTAGAACTGAATATGGAACAACAGACTGGTTCCAAATAGGAAAAGGTGTATGTCAGGGCTGTATATTGTCACACTGCTTATTTAACTTCTATGCAGAGTACATCATAAGAAACGCTGGACTGGAAGAAACACAAGCTGGAATCAAGATGGCCGGGAGAAATATCAATAACCTCAGATACGCAGATGACACCACCCGTATGGCAGAAAGTGAAGAGGAGCTAAAAAGGCTCTTGATGAAAGTGAAAGAGGAGAGTGAAAAAGTTGGCTTAAAGCTCAACATTCAGAAAACGAAGATCATGGCATCCAGTCCCATCACTTCATGGGAAATAGATGGGGAAATAGTGTCAGACTTTATTTTTTTGGGCTCCAAAATCACCGCAGATGGTGACTGCAGCCATGAAATTAAAAGACGCTTACTCCTTGGAAGAAAAGTTAAGACCAATCTAGATAGCATATTCAAAAGCAGAGACATTACTTTGCCGACTAAGTTCCATCTAGTCAAGGCTATGGTTTTTCCAGTAGTCATGTATGGATGTGAGAGTTGGACTGTGAAGAAGGCTGAGCGCCGAAGAATTGATGCTTTTGAACTGTGGTGTTGGAGAAGACTCTTGAGAGTCCCTTGAACTGCAAGGAGATCCAACCAGTCCATTCTGAAGGAGATCAACCCTGGGATTTCTTTGGAGGGAATGATGCTAAAGCTGAAACTCCAGTACTTTGGCCACCTCATGCAAAGAGTTGACTCATTGGAAAAGACTCTGATGCTGGGAGGGATTGGGGGCAGTAGGAGAAGGGGATGACAGGATGAGATGGCTGGATGGCATCACGGACTCGATGGACATGAGTCTGAGTGAACTCTGGGAGATGGTGATGGACAGGGAGGCCTGGCGTGCTGCGATTCATGGGGTCGCAAAGAGTCGGACACGACTGAGCGACTGAACTGAACTGAACTGAATGACAAGCATACTTTGAGAGTAGGGAAGGGCCAGATAAGTGACGTCCGGGTTTAAGCAGTGATCCTTGTCTTGTTTCACTCTTAGCTGTAATTCTGGAGGGGAGAAGAGGGGAGACCATTGGCCCTTAGCAGTGACTTGTTAGAACTTAGTGCATAGGAGAGTAGTGGCTCCTGCTGCTTGTACTGAGCCTTTTAAAACTTAACCATCTGTATAGTATCTTTTAAACTTTATTTTGAAGTTATCTCAGATTTGTTTATTATTTTTTAAAGAAAGTAAAAGTGTTAGTCACTCAGTCGTGTCCAACTCTTGCAACCCCATGGACTGTAGCCCACCAGGCTTCTCTCTCCATGGAATTCTCCAGGCAAGAATACTGGAGTGGGTTGCCATTGCCTTCTCCAGGGGATCTTCCCGACCCAGGGGTCAAACCTGGATCTTTTGCATTGCAAGCAGATTCTTTATGATCTGAGCCACCAGGAGAGCCAAATTATTACTTTTTAAAAAAAATTATCTATGTATTTATTTGGCTGTGTCAGGTCTTAGCTGTGGTGTGCTGGGTCCTCACTGCAGCGCCCGTGGGCTTAGTTGCTTCGTGGCGAGTGGGATCTTAGTTCCCTGACCAGGGATGGCACCTGCATCCCCTGCATCGCAAGGCAGATTCCCAACCCCTGGACTACCAAGCAAGTCCCCTCGGATTTATTTCTTAAGAAAGTTGTAAGAACTGTAGGAAACTTGTTTTTTTTGTTTTCCTAAACTGCATGAGAGTAAGTTGCCATGATGTCCTTTCAACCACTGAGAAGTTTATTTTGTGTTTCTTACAGACAGGACGTTCTCTTTGTGTTATCTAGTGCTGCACAGTGAATCACCATAAAACCTAGCAGTCTAAAACTACCAGTGTCCATCAGCCCACAGTTTCTGAGGTTCAGGAATCTGGGAGCAGCTTAGCTGTGTGGCCTGGCTCAGGGAAACTCAGGAGGTTGTCATCAGGCTCCTAGCTGGGGCTGACAAGTCTCTTTCCAAGACGGCTCAAACACCCAGCTTTGACGGGACGCCCTCAGATCCTCACTTGTGGTCCTTTCCATAGAGTACTAATTTGTCCTCATCCTTGGAAGCTATGGAGAATTCCATGGACGGTATCGTCTGTGGGGTCACAAAGAGTTGGACACAACTGATCGACTTTCCCTTTCACTGGAAGCTAACTTCTCCCAGAGCAGGTGATCAGGGATCCATAATGCGTTTGACCCATCTTAAAGTCGGACAGTCAACTCCAACTTCATTTTATTTGGAAATCGCCACTAAATTCATTCCACACTCAAGGGGAGAGAAATTAGACTCCATCCCTTGACAGCAAGAATATCAAAGAGCTAATAGTTATTTTTTAAACTTACATTCCTACAGAACCAGTACACAGCCACCAAAGGCAGAAAGCTAGCATCTGATCGCTGCCATCCGATCCTCAGACTCTGGGCAGGTTTCTCCAGATGATCTAGTGTGTCCATCATAGCAAAAGCATCCAGTAGAAAACAATTTGCTGCATTGAGTTGTTGTGATTCTTAATTCTGCTTCAGCCTGGAACAGTTTCTTCACCTCTCCTAGACTTTGACACTTCTGAAAATGAAGAGACCAGTTGTTCTACAGAGTATCCCTCAGTTTAGTTTCATCTGGTTCCTCGTGATCCAAGTTCTGCATTCTCGACAAGAGTATCACAGAAATGATCGCGCATACTGCGTCCTGTCAGTATGGTCCTTGTAATGTGGTCATAGATGGTGTTCACACTTGAGGGAGCTGAGTGCAGGACATGGGAGGATTCTACTATTTTTGAAAGCTTGAAATTGTTTCAAATAAAATGTCTTCTAAATCCTGATGATTTAGTCACACATCAGGATCTAAACACAGTTGTATTTTAGGGAATAGACAGTATAATCACTTTCACCTGCCATCTTAAATAATCATATATAATAACAAGTGGCTGCTTGACAGCTTTTTTCCTTTTTCTTTCTTTCTGTGCCTTCATCTGTATCTTGAAGTTTTTAATTCCTAAACGAATATTTCAAATTCCTGACTTGATATTTGTGATTTTTAGTTTTGCTTGACTGGAGGGTAAGAGACTTTGTGTTTTTGCGGCTATTTTCTCCAGGTATTTCGAGTAAGTTGCCGGCTTTCTTTCCATCTCTATCACTGTAGCTCCCCAGTTAAAGATCTCCGATGACCGGCTGACTGTGGTCGGCGAGAAGGGCTACTCTATGGTTCGGGCTTCTCATGGGGTTCGGAAAGGTGCCTGGTACTTTGAAATCACAGTGGATGAGATGCCACCAGACACTGCCGCCAGACTGGGCTGGTCCCAGCCGTTAGGTAAGCCGGGGCTGTGATATGGACACAGCGACAGGTGGAGAGGTGTCCACCGTCTGGCTGGTCTTCATGACTTTGGGGCTTATTGGATTGTGGGCATAATGTTCAATTCCTGAGGGTTTAGGTAGGTTGAAGTTCCTAGGAATATTTTTATAATTCACTGCTTGTGAGAAATAGTTTGTTAGCAGTTTGACAAAATTGGTAAAAAAAAATTAAAAAGGAGTAGAATCTTTTCTTTTAGCAGGCCAGAGTTGACTTGCAGTCCTGACTTGCTGTGTATGTTTTTATTGGAACAGGTAACCTTCAGGCTCCCTTAGGTTATGATAAATTTAGTTATTCTTGGCGGAGCAAAAAGGGAACCAAATTCCACCAGTCCATTGGCAAACACTACTCTTCTGGCTACGGACAGGGAGACGTCCTGGGGTTTTATATCAATCTTCCCGAAGATACAGAGACAGCCAAGTCACTGCCCGATACCTACAAAGATAAGGTGAGTCTGTCCTCCTGAGAGATTCCTGGGTTTGAAGACCAGTGGCAGCCAATACCTGCAGCTGCATGTTCTCTTGATGCTTATCTTTCCCAATATTTCATTTTTGAAATTTTAAGACATAACACATTTCAAAGAATTTAAAAGGCGTCCAAATACCCAATGCGTAGATTCTGCCGTTATCCTGTATTATCCAAGGACTTTCCCTGGTGGTCCCATGGGTAAGAATCCACTTTGAAGTACGGGTTACGGGGTTTGATCCCTGGTTGGGGAACTGGGATCCCACATGCTGCAGAGCAACCCAGCCCGTGCTCTGCCACAAAGATCCCATGTGCCACAACTAAGAACTGATGCAGCCAAATAAATATATAAAAACCGTGTTATCTGTTCATTCCTCTGCCAGCCTGGTCACCCATTAATCCATGTTTTTTTAACCCCCACCAAGTAACCTCTGCCAAGTACTTCAGGGAGCTTCACTTGTGGTTCAGCTGGTAAAGAATCCACCTGCAATGTGGGAGACCTGGGTTCGATTCATGGGTTGGGAAGATCCCCTGGAGAAGGGAAAGGCTACCCACTCCAGTATTCTTGCCTGGAGAATCCCTTGGACAGAGGAGTCTTAGTAAGGGCTTTTTATGAAGATGTTTAAAAAGTGTGTGCCATCTGGTAATTCTTAAGATGCACATGTTTCAAAGTATAACAAAGCTGACTCTGCAGAGATAGTAAATTTTGTTCAAAACACAAAGACTCATGCTATTTATGTGAATCTGGCCCCCTTTTTTTTTTCATGCTGTAGCTGCTGCTTCACTGTTCCTTTTCTCTCTCTCGGTTTCCAAGGCTTTAATAAAGTTCAAGAGTTATTTGTATTTTGAAGAAAAAGACTTTGTGGATAAAGCAGAGAAGAGCCTAAAGCAGACTCCTCACAGTGAGGTGAGTCGTGGTCATTAAATGTCAGAAGTAGAAGAGTTTGTTCCCTGGGCCCAAGCCCCTTGTTATGAAAGTGAGGGAACTGAGGCCCACGGCGCAGTGGAGTGATTGCTGCTGCTACCACAACAGCAGGGCCGACACTCTCTCCTGCCTGCTGTGTTTGGTTCTTCCTGGGGTGCCTGCTGCTGCGAGAAGGCTGACCTAGGTTCTCGGAGAAAAGGATATAAAACAGCAGCTGAATAAGGAACATCTGCAGGCAGTCAAGGAAGCAAGCCAGAGATAGTGGTCCTTTATCAAAGCAGGGAGCAAGGGCAGAGGGGCGGACCCTGGAGTAGGACATGCTGGCCTCGGTATGTGACCCGGGGCAACAGGAGCTCTGATGGCTTGTTCAGTGTCTTCCAGAACTTTCCCCACGTCCCTTCTCCAGGGTTGTTGGGAATATGTTTTTCCCAAGTTACAGCACGATCAAAGAAGGGCTGGTGGATCTGGACCAACCACAAGGACCATAAATAGAAGGGGAAGGGGTGGAAGAAAAGTCCTGAGCTGGGGACATTCCTTCATAAAAATGCTGTGAAGCCACCTGTGATTAACAGCAATAGAAGCAAGTGTGGGAGAATACACTTAGGATTCTGGTTGTTTTAGGGGAAAGTAGTGAAGGCACGCAGTTAATTGAGCCAGAAAATACAGCCAGGTGGAACATAGCTGTTCCTGGGAAGAAGAGAGAGAGAAAGGTACTTCAGAAAAAGCAGCTTTGTCTGAAGTCCCTCTCAGGTGGTTAAGAGAGAAAATTCAGGATAGTTTCAAGAAAGAACGGACAAAGAAAGGAGAATTCCAGGACCTTGACAGAAGATCTCGCAAGTGCAGAAGGGAGGACCTGAGGCAAGGAAAGGGGACAAATAAATAAGCTTAAAAGGGTGTCACTCCAAAGGGCCAGTGGAAGACCAGCTACTTTTTATAAATATAATGAGTAACAGAAAGTGGAACTATTTGGTGTAAGTAGCATAGGAATTCAGAAACAGATAAGTGTGAGCACTTGCTACAACAATGTGTGTAGATAGGCAGTGAGAAAACCTAAGATACTGCATAGTAAGTGTCAGCTATTGCTGTTAGATGAGCTATGCTACTCCTTGAATTCCTTAGACGTGTTGCCTGCAAACCACTAGTAAAGTGCCCTCCAGCAGAGTTCATTTTAGTGTGTTCTTTTTTGAAATTCTGAAGTAAAACCATGGTTTTTGTTTCAGATAATTTTTTATAAAAATGGTGTCAATCAAGGTGTGGCTTACAAAGACATTTTTGAAGGGGTTTACTTTCCAGCCATCTCCCTGTACAAGAGCTGCACGGTACGTACCCTCTGTTCATCCTGCGAACACAGCTCGAGAGAGATGGGTGAGCCTTTGTGGTCAGAGAGCCATGAGTTGGGTTCTAGAAGGACATGTGAAAGGCCTAGGAGTGAGCAGGCAGCGTATCCCTCCTGTTTGTTCCAGAAACAGTTGGGCGCTTTAGGAAGTGTTTGCTTGGATAGATAAAGATCACTTGGCTACTGTGCTCCACACCTTTCCTCTGGACGTTGCTGCATGGTCTGTGTTGTTCAGTGTAAAGGATATAAGGTGTGTACATGCATAAATCAATTTGCTGTTATGTGTCATGATAACCTACCATCATTAGTACCTATTGCTTATATTGATTTTTTTTTAATATGATCCAGCATGAAGGAGACTGTCATTAGAGCCAGTTTGAAAAAATTTTGTAAAGGCAATGCCTGGAAGTTTCCATGTCCTTTTACCTGTCGGTAACCACTGCTGAAGTCATATAAGGGAATCTTTAGGTTATAAACAGAAGTCAGCAAAGTCTATTTACCTAATTCTTGATGCCTTGACCACTTCGAGCAATTATTAATGTATACTGGAGAAAGGAATGGCAATCCACTCCAGTACTATTGCCTGGAGAATCCCATGGACAGAGGAGCCTGGTAGGCTACAGTCCATGGGGTCGCAAAGAGTCGGACATGACTGAGCAACTTCACTCACTCACTCACTTCACCCTTTGTTCCAGTTGTACCCTGAATATCACAGCTACATTTAAAAGCCTCCCTTGTCATGCTGAGGTTTTCACTAGTTTCTTCTCTTTCTTCATGTCTGCCTGGATTGAATTTGTCCCAGGTCTCCATAAACTTTGGACCATGCTTCAAGTACCCTCCAAAGGATCTCACGTACCGCCCTGTGAGTACCACTGAACCCGCCTGCGAGCATCCTCGTCTCTGTTACTTCCTGCCACCGCTGCTCTCGTCTCACCTCACTGTCTGTCCCTTGTTCCCCCGCAGATGAGTGACATGGGCTGGGGCGCCGTGGTGGAGCACACTCTGGCCGATGTCTTGTATCACGTGGAGACGGAAGTGGATGGGAGGCGGAGCCCCCCGTGGGAGCCCTGACCAAGTCCTTTTCTCTTTGCAGACACAGACTTTCTGGGGAATTGTATGAGGGGGGTGTTGTTTTTGTTTTCTAACTGTTGCAAGTTTTCCCGAAGATCCCACAGAACAGGGCCTCTGCTGTAGTAAGTTGAAGGTCGAGTGGGACTGGGAGAGATCCCTGCCCTTCATTACTCGCCCTTCCAGGATGGCTTTCCCTGTGCACACCAGACTGCAACAGCTGCCGCCCTGGGATCCCAGAAGCGCCCCGTGCAAAGGGCTGTACCACACACTCCACCCACCAGCTGAGACGTGCTGCTTCCTGTGTTTTCAGAGGACAGGGGTCGTCTCGTCCAGTAGCTAACTTATTTAGAGACATTTCCTTCTGTGGGCATTGCCTGCCTCCCACCTGGTTCCCAGGAAGCAGTGGGCCCATTTCTGAGAAGAGCTGGAATCCACGACTACATTCCAAAGCAGTCTAAAAATGCTTTCCTTTTGGTGTGGGTGTGCTTTTAATTTTGAGATGAACTTTTGAACACTGGGATCTCTGAAACTACTAGGTCCGTAGGACTGTCATTGTGAAAGGCACTTGCTTGCAGCTTTAACAGTGAGAAGCTCTTCCCAAATAAAACTTGTCTTCAAATGTGTGTAGCACTTTGCTTCCCTTTCAGGTTGGGGTCCACGTGCTGACTGTTGGAAAAGTGGGCGCCTTAAGGAGCCAGCATTGGCGAAGAGGCAGGTTTCTGTCTCCGCCCCGCCAGCTCAGCCCAGTCTGCCCTGTGAAACCAGACCCTCGAAAGCAGACGGAACTTCACAGGGTGCATGGTCTCCCTCCAGCTCTTCCCTTTGAACTTGGCTGTTGATCTGTGTGGATTGTCTTCTTGCCTTGCTTCCCTTCCTTTGTAATAGCTGATGATTAAAGGGCAGGTTTCAAGGACTCCTCTGGTGGCCTGGTGGCCACGACTCCAAGCTCCCAAGGCAGGGGGCCCAGGTTCGATCCCTGGTTAGGGAACTAGAGCTCACCTACCCCAACTATAAGATTCTGTCTGCCTTAAGATCCTATGTGCCGCAGTGAAGACCTGGCACAGCCAAGTAAATGTTTAAAAGAGAGCGGGGGGGAGGGGGGAGTTTTCAGAAGACTAAAAATTGAAATGTAAGGATGAGCCTTTCCCCTGGGGCCCGCGTGTGTTTCCTTATCTTCACTGCACCCACCCCCCGTCGTTTTTGTTGGGGGCCACACCACAGCTTGCAGAACTTCCCCGACCAGGGATTGGACCTGTGCCCCTGCAGTGGCAGCGCGGAGTCCTGACCACTGGAGCGCCAGGGACGCCCCCTCTCTCTTTTAATCAGTGGCAGGGCAGTCCTCCCAGGATTGCTGCAGACTCCCCTGCATGTAACTTCCTACCTAGGTTAGTAGGTAGGGTGGTTCACCAAAAGGCCAGTAATACGTTGCCAAGGATCACCATATATTATGGCTGTTTAAGAAATTAACCAAATTTCAAGCGACTATTTGTATCAACGCAGAAGCTTTGATTATTTGTCTCTTAATGAATCACTGAGGTTCTTTGTTTTTGTCATTCTACCTCCTAACAGGAAACCCAACAGAATCAGGCTGAGTTCTGTTCATTGATGGTGGGTCTTACAGAGCAGAAGTGGTTTTAAAGCTTCTGGAGCAACGGAGGGTGAAGAACTCTGAGTAAATGAGGGTGGTGGTGTTTAGAGGAAGCTGGGGGTACATTTTTTGTAATGTAAGTGACCACTTAAATGACATGAAAAGAAGTTGTGCACCTCTCTTCTATTTAAATGATGAAGTCAGGGTTTTGTACATTGCACTTTCATAAATTGGAGGTTATGGAAATAATGGCTTTACCTGTTTATGCATCGTATTGTGTGCATGTGTGACAGGGTTCATTTGAAGGGCTCCAGGAATACCCACTTTTCATACTGTTCTGTATAAAACGGTCTCTGTAAGCAGGTCGTCACTGACAACTCATTTTATTCCAATGAAAAACAAGTGAGAAAAGATCTCCCCAGGCCCCTTAAAGACACAGTAGCATAGTTTGAAAAAGGCAAACATGGTGTGTGTTGAAAGCCCATTTCTTCACTGTCAGTCTGTTCTCTCGAAACCAGAGCATGTGTTGCTGTACACACCTTTCAACAAGCAACCCTTTCTCTTAGCTGGGAGTGGAGAATTCTGTTCTTGAAATACTTCACTGTTATTCCTTCTCTGAAGCTTCCAGGCTGGAGAAACATAATTTCATCTATGCCAAAAATAGACTACTAAGAAACAGAATAAATATTAATAAATACCTGTATCAGTTGTACAGTCTCAATGCCTCAATAAATACCAGCATTTCTGTTACTGGTAATTTGTTTAATTAGCTAGCATGACATTCCACATGGAATAAATCATCAATGCTGTTATCACTGGAATGGAAACACTACAAGTGGTAATGGTTGGGTTTTCATCCTGTATGTGTATTTTAGCCAGATAACCCCATCTCAGCTTAGATGTTTAGTGCAATTCTCAGACCTTGGAAAGGGATTTTGCTCTCATGCTATCACACCTTCTTCTAGCCGTCTCCTCCAAGATAGTAAGACGTTGAAGCAGAGAAATTGCAGCCCCGAGTCAAGCTAAGAGGACAGAATAGACTCCAGACTAAAGATTCAGTTGCTGTTTCAGATCTAAACAAGCAACTAATGGGAAAGTAGTAAAATTTGCTTTTTGATTTTCTCAGTGATACCATTCAGTCATTCGCTTTTGATTCTGTCCTTAGGTAAATAAAAATCTTCAGTCAAAATCATCTTCCAATGCCCATTAATCAGCTATCAGCTATAGAGTTCTTTTAAGAACTGATTTAGTCTTGTGTGTATTGTCCAAATTAAATTTTTATGAAAGATTCTGGTAACAGATCCTACATAATTGAAAGACTTAAGTCCCCTGGAGTTTTTCCTTTGAATGAAGAGATTTAGTTTAATTAAAATCTTTATCCACAGCTCCTTTAGTATGAGCTTGCCATTTACTATCATGGATTTTTAAAGAGTAGAATTTTAAATTGGGTACAGACTAACAAAGTTTTTATGTTAGTTACAATTCTTTATTCTGACTCCTGTCATGGAAGAAGTGCGGGAATCAATCTGATAGTTCTGTATTTTTTCCATTCTAGAAGCCATCTGCTGTGGGAGTTGCTTCCTCTTTGGTACAGCTACCCACCCACTTGGTAGAGGAGCAGAGGGTTGCGGGAGGCCCTGTGTAAGACCACTGTCTGCACACATTGCCCGCAGACCTCTTGACCTTCTCAAGCTTGACAACCTGATCCTTGTGTTTGCACCCTCTGCACCCTGCATTCCTTAACTGGTAGCATTTTCAAGATATTTTTAGCTAGACGCTGTCAGGACCCAAGAAAAAAGTTTCACAAATCAGTGAGTGAAGTTCGAAGAGCGTTGTCCCCATTCTCTTGGTACTAAAATGCTACTGTAGTAGCTGAGCTGTAGTATCTTGATGAAAATGCACCACCACCCTGTCCCACCATCCTCAGCTGAGATCTTTAACAGACTTGGAGGCTTCCAGCAAGGGACCTCCTCGTGAGCCCTCAAACCCATTCAGCTGGGAGCCGGTGGAGCCGCAGGCTGGCCTTCAACACCTGGCTTCAAGAGCCGGGCAGGACTCCAGGCGCTTGCGCAGGTGATTGGCAAAATCCACTTGGGTCTGCGAGAGGACCTGATTGATGATGGTCTTCGGCAGCCATCCCTAGAGTCAAAGAAGAATTTGGCCGTCTTGTGACTGGCATCCCTTCCTAGACACCACCAATCCCTGTCACACACCTGATGCGGTGCCTGGACTCGGTCCTGCAGCCCAGTTGGGAGGCACACCCTCCTGGTTGTTCGGGGTCAGGGGCTGAGAGACTGGATTACTGCCCTGCTGTCAGGACCAAGTCAGAAGCACGGGATTGTCCAGACAGGTTTCAGCCCTGTCTTCCCTACAGTGTGACCCTGAGCTAGCTACCATAACCTTTGGGGGCCTAAGTTTCCTTCTTTGGAAAATAACTACCGAGTTGAAATTGGATATGAAAAGTAAGAGGAAGCCCTGGCAGGCTTCTGAGATGATGGAATAGCAGGCCATCACTCGTTTGTTCCCACTGCAGCGGTCCACTTCTCTCAGAATGGAGGAGGGTTCTTCATATTGTGGGCTGTTATGGGAGGGCTGTGTTAGTTGCACAGTGGTGTCCTACTCTTTGCAGACTCATGGACTGGAGCCCACCAGACTCCTCTGTCCATGGGATTCTCCAGGCAAGAATACTGGAGTGGGTTGACATTCCCTTCTCCAGGGGATCTTCCCCACCCAGGGACTGAATCCAGGTCTCCCACATTGCAGGTGGATTCTGTAACATCTGAGCCACCAGGGAAGCTGGTGGGAGGGGTAAGAGCCTACTTTTCTCACCATCCCCTTGGCCTCCTCCTGTGCCCCTTACCTTGAGGTCAATGCTGAGCAGCCAGGTGAGTTTGGTCCTTGAGGGACTTCCAGCCAGGGGGCGGAGCACCATGCAGGTGGGGCCATGCTCAGCTCTGCCAGGTGAAGACATCAGGTCAAGAGGACAAGCCCAAGTTCTTGAATGCTGGCTAGTTATATTACCCACATTCCTCATGGACCTCATCTTTTTAAGTCTCATCGGAGAAGTGCTATTTGCCAAGGGTGAGATTTAACAGTTGACAGGGTCACCAGCTCGTCAGAACAAATGCCAGTTGGAGGCTGGAGGCCTGCAGAGCCTCTCAGTTGGGATAACGGGGAGGCCGGGAAAGGGTCCAGGGTGGTGCTGGGGGCCCCAGGAAACTCCGATAGCAACTGTGTTCTAAGTGGTACGGACTCTGTTTTCATCAACATTACAGTCGGACATGAGCATACCAGCTAAACCTCAGCCCTACCTCTAGTTTTAGAAAATTACTAAGGTTCTTAAACTTGCTGGGAGGGTCAGGGCGACCTGGCTATAGAAGTGTGGCCCATCTCTGCCTTCCTCCCCTGCTATGGAAAATAAGATGGAGGGTAGGAACCAAGGGTTGGATCCTTGAAGCCGGGGATTCATCACACACTTGGCAGGCACGTGTCCCCAGGCTGTGTTAGAAAAGGGAGCTTTGGGGCTTCCCTGGCGGTCCAGTGGCTAAGACTCTATGTTCTCAGTCCAGGGGGCCTGGGTTCGATCCCTGGTCAGGGAATTAGATCCCATGTGCTGCAACTAAGACCCAGCCCAGCCAAATAAATTAATGGGAGCTTTGGGGGCTGCTGCCAGTATTACCTGATGACACCCTTCTGCTGGGGCATCTCCTCATAGAGTGTGGCCGTGCCAGCCAGCATGCACATGGAGCCCCGGCGCTTGGTACAGCGCACGCTTACGAAGTCTCGGGGACCCACGAGGTTTCCTGCCGCCTCTGCAGCCAACTCGTGAGTGATGATCGTGTCTTTTCCAATCTTCTGCAGGACCTACCAGGCCACAGGGAACCAGGGACTCAGCCAGGTAGGGGGAGAGGCGCAACTCCCAGCTCGCCGCCGCCCCCTTCCGACTGCTGCAGCTGCCCTTCCAACCAGCTCTCCCCACCTTGATCTCCTTGACACTGGGGTTCCACTCGCCCATGGCCTCCATGCGCTCCACAAGCTCTTCATAAAGCCTCTCCATGGGCTGGTCCACCACCACCTCCAACCGGAACACCTTGCCCACGTCAGGGATCACTTTACTCAGCACCTCGTCCCCATTGGCCTGTCGGTGAGGAGAGAGGAGACCCAGGGAAATGTTAGAGGAAAAATATTCCCAGCGTAGGACACAGACAGCCAGGGGAACTCTAGGCTGAACCCAAGGAAGCCTGGAACCGTCTTTGATAAAGGCAGAGGAGGTCCTGTTTCCTGCCACCAGCCTGGTACATGTGCTGAGGACTGGAGAGGTAATCTGCCTGTCCCCTGGGCCCTTTTTCCTTGAGGATCAATGTATTTTCTTAAACACTGACATGTATTTATTTATCCAGATAAAAATCAGAATTATTTTGTAAAATTTTCAACAAACCTGCGTTGGGTTTTTGATTGAGATTAACTTGGAAAAAATGAACGTTTCACTGCAGAGTCTCCCCACATCTAGGGGTAAATGTTGACAGGGGTGGGTAGGTCCACCTGAGAAGGCCGTTACTTGACTTCAGAAGCTCAAAGATCCTGAGAGAGAGATTCATTTGGGAGTGAAGAAAGTGGTCTGCAACCAGCTAATTTCACACAGGTTTTTTTTTTCCCCTCATTTTACACCAGAAGGATGCATGGCCAGAGAAGGTCGGCGAGATGCCCCAGGACCCTTAGCAAGAGCAATGCTGGGCCCAGGTCCCAGATTTCCTGACTCCCAAACTCGTAGTCTATTAAAGAACCTGGAGAAGGAAAGACCTCGCCTGAACTTTGGCCAGTGGGCGGCTTGTGAACTGGCTGCAGAAATAGAGCCAATTCTTGGTAGAGCCATCGGCCTTTGACCTGCACCTTGTTCCCAGTGAAAGGGCAGTGCTCGGGAGCGGGGCACACCAGAGGGCCTTACTGCTGCTGCTGCTGATGCTAAGTCACTTCAGTCGTGTCCGACTCTGTGCAACCCCATAGATGACAGCCCACCAGGCTCCCCTGTCCCTGGGATTCTACAGGCAAGAACACTGGAGTGGGTTGCCATTTCCTTCTCCAGTGCATGAAAGTGAAAGTCAAAGTGAAGTCGCTCAGTCATGTCTGACTCTTAGTGACCCCATGGACTGCAGACTACCAGGCTCCTCCATCCATGGGATTTACCAGGTAAGAGTACTGGAGTGGGGTGCCATTGCCTTCTCCCCAGAGGGCCTTGGCCCCCTGTATTCCAGACCAGCCCTGTCACAGGTGAACCCAGGTCACACATGCAAGGTCAACCAGGAGGTGGGCTTAGGGTGCTTCAGTCCTGGCACTTCTGACCAGGGGATGAGGCCTCTCCTGACCCTAGAGTCCCCACTTCATGGTCTGAATGGGTGTACAGTGCATCCTGGAGGGGAGCTAAGAACACGGTGACAGCTTTTCTCAAACGCAAATCTCTAGAACATCTTTGATTGGGGACGGGAGTATCTGGGGGTATATTCTTGGGAAACAAGAATTCACACTGCTTACTGGGGCTTCCCTGGTAAAGGAAGTGCAGGAGACATGGGTTCGATCCCTGGTTTGGGAAAATCCCACATGCTAGGGGGCAACCAAGCCCATGCACCAAAACTATTGAGCCTGCTGCTCTACAGCCCAGTAGCTGCAACTACTGAAGCTCGCTCGCCCTAGAGTCTGTGCTCTGCAGTGAGAGACGCCACGGCAGTGGGAAGCCCTTATACCGCAACTAGAGAACAACCCCTGCTCATTGCAACTAGAGAAAACGAGGAGCTGCTCCCAGCAATGAAGACCAAGGGCAGCGAAATTAAAAAGGAAAAAAACACAAAACTGCTTGCTGCCCAGTGACTGCTGCTCGAGGCTGGACTTCTGAGAGGAACAGAGACTGCAGCTGGCCTTGAGAATGGCACGGTAACAGCGAGGAGCTGTGGGTTCCTCCGTGGCCCCCTTACCTGCCGGCTCTCCTTCTTCCAGCCCTCCTGGTCTTTGAGGATGCCCAGGGCCCTCTGCATGGCCTCCTCTCCCTGCTGGATATAGGCAAGCTCTTGGTCGCTGTAGAGAGAGTCTTCCAGCTGAGAACCTGGATGCAAAGCCAAGGAGACACTGAACTTCTAGCCTCCCGCCAGTTTCACCCTTTGCATCCCCTAAGAGCCCAGACCAAAGTCACAGGGTCCCAGCTGTCAGGTTGAGTTAGACACAGAGGTCTGGCTGTGAACAATGCCATTCCCATAGAGGGAGTGAGGACGGTGGGGGGGGGGATGGGGTCTGGGGGACCACAGACACACACGCAATGCTTGCACCCGGGAGCCCCCTGCCACTGGCAGATGCCCAGAAACCTCAGCTCTTACCTAAGAGAGAGCCGCGACGCCGAACCTGGTTAATCCACGCAGCTGGAGCTGGGCCCCCTAGGGCCCTCCGGTTCAGCTCCTGGCCGATGGCCAGCACAGCCTGCTGCCGCAGCCCTGCCAGAAACAGGGAAATCATTGCTTAGGAGCAGGAAAGCCTCTTAGAGATGGACCCTTCCACCCTTCCTCTCATCACAGAGGAGGAAGCTGGCCTGGAGGGAAAGTGATTTGATCAGGAAGGATTCCCAGAGGGATGACTCCAGGGCCCAGAAAACTGCCTTCTGTCTCACTGGCCCCACCTGAAGGTGGGGGCCATACCCAGGCTGGCTGAAGTTGCCCAACCAAAACATTCCACTGTTACAGACACCCTGTCCCCTGAGGTCTGAGAATAACTGCTCCGTGTGCCTGCAGGGGACTTGCTGATTTAGGGAGAACGGTCCCATGCCGGTGCAGGTCTTCCAAGGGCAGCTTCTATCTAAACAGTAGCCAGTGGAGCCCAGTGTAATTGGAAAGTGTAATTGGAAAAAAATCTAATTGGACTCATTTAGATTGCTCTGTGGTCCCTTGAGGGGATTGACTCAAATGACCCTGGGTCCTGCAGGCACTGATTTCCACCTCCCGACTGTATGATGCTGATAAAGAGGCCCCCTGTGCTCTCGTCCTACTCCTCTTTATTTTTCTTCTCTCTCTCCCCCACCCATCCGCTCTCAGGTTTGCCAACATGGGGACCTGGAGTCTGGGCTCCCCCCCGCCACTGTAAGCCAGGATTTCCCTGGCACCCTTGGTACCCATTCTGCTGCTGCTGCTGCTGCTAAGTCGCATCAGTCATGTCCGACTCTGTGCGACCCCAGAGACGGCAGCCCACCAGGCTCCCCCATCCCTGGGATTCTCCAGGCAAGAACACTGGAGTGGGTTGCCATTTCCTTCTCCAATGCATGAAAGTGAAAAGTGAAAGTGACGTCGCTCAGTCATGTCCAACTCTTAGCGACCTCATGGACTGCCGCCTACGAGGCTCCTCTGTCCACGGGATTTCCCAGGCAAGAGTACTGGAGTGGGGTGCCATTGCCTTCTCCTGGTACCCACCCTAGAGGAAGGCAAAGTCAGGTAGAAGCCAAGATGGCTTGGAGCCCTGCAGGGGATGCCAGGGATGACTGAGCCTGGAAGGCATCTTCGTGTCCAGCTCAATTCTTCAGTGAAGGAGTATTGCGGGGCCGTTGAGGTGCAGAAGGTGAGAGGCTTGCCCAGGCTGCCTCAATGAGAGGCACAGCTGGGGCCAGATCCTGAGAGGCCTGCCCCCGAGGTGTGCCCTTTCCCCACTAGACACTGCTGAGCCCCTGGCCGCCCAGATGGGGTCCCAGGAACTCACCCTTCATGCTGCGCACGTGTCTATAGGAGCTCCCAGCACACAGCTTAAACGTCGCGAGGAGCATCTTTCCTGGCAGTAGGGGCAGGTGTGGAGTCCGGCGGGGATGCTGAGGGCGCCTGCCGTGGCCTCTGGTCCCGGAGGATGGCTGCTCCTGTGCTTCCTCAGCCTGTCAGGGTTGTGGCCTCGGGCCCTGCAGCTGCAGCCAGATGGTGTGTTTCTGCGCCTTAAATACCTCCAGCTGAAGGCTGTGTTTCATCATCGGGAGATAAAAAAGCAATCACTCAGCATGGAGAGGAAGGCACCAAGGATAGAGAGATTGCCTCACTAGGAGCCTTTGGCCATTTGCGGGGAGCTGGGGTGGAGAGGGAGGGCACAGAAAGGGGAAGGGAGGTTGGTCCTGACCCCGGGGTGGAGAGAGGGGAGAGAAAAGGCAGAAGCAGTGGTCAAGGCAATTTAGAAAAAAAGTGCGCACATGTGACATTGGTTGGCCAGCAGCCTGCTGTTTAGAGTGCGGCTCTGCAGCTGACCCCCTTCTCAGAAACTCCAGGTTTAGCAGGTCCAGAATTGAGGCTGTGAAAGCCGCATTTTAAGAAACAATTCCAAAGTGATTGCCATGAACGTATTCTATGAACTGTACTCTAGGCTTTGAGAAACTCTGCCCTGGTAGAGTGCTCAGGGCGTCTGCGGGGAGCTGGCAGAGGCAATCCCACCCCAGTTCTACATGAATCAAGTCATTGCCCCTGTGGTCACTGACCTATAGCAGTCATGAAAAGAAATTAGGAATAAGATAAGGATGAGGCAATTTGTGTTCTGAGAAACAGGGAAAAATAGTCCTTTGATAATTATCAATATTATCATGTTTTGTTTTTTGGCTGCACTGTGCAAAAAACAGGCGAAATGAGTCCTTAGAGAGTTAACAATATTATCATTTTTTTTGGCTGCACCACGCGTCATGTGGAATCAGTTCACCATCCAGGGATCGAACCCCTGCCCCCTTCATTGGGAGCACAGTCTTAGCCCCTGGACCACCAGGGAAGCCTCAATATTATAACATTATCAAGAGAAATTTTTTACGAGTTTGGGTTCTTACATCTTCTCATACTAAAATCATGAACAGAGAAACCCATTGCTGGTGACTAGGAGCAAACTTCTACCAAATTGTGCGCTTGAGTGTCGGTACCCCTCTCACCTAAATCCCACATACCCCGACCTCCCCAGGCCCTCAGCCACTTCAGAGCGGTTCCTCAGCGATTTCTAAGAGGCCGTATCCCAGGGTCAAGTCTTCAGGAAGCCCCCAAATAAAGCGGAAACTCCCAGGTCTCCGGTTGTGCTTTTTTTGGTTTTTCAGTCAAAAGCTTTGGTGACCGTGAAGGAGCACAGAGATGGCTTCTCTCCTTGGCCTGAACTCGGTGAGGATCTGGAGCCTTGAAAGTACATGCCTGTCCTCAGCCAGTCCAGAAAAACTGGGGTAAGTTTCTCCTGGTTCTTAGATCTTCTGGTTTTTGGTTGATACTGCTGAGTTTTATCTGGTGGTGTGTAACGGGTATCTGGTCCCCAGTTGAGAGATACTGGGAGAGTTCCTCCCCCCAAACTCTGCCTCCCAGAAAGACCCTGGGATCTGTTTAGTTGAAAGACACTATATCCAGCTGTTGAAAGAATGGTCTGGAGTGAATGAGGTTGGCCTAATGTCTTTTCTCAGTTAGGCTAAACAAAGGGTGTCAGAAAGCCAACCTCTAACACTCCAGCCAGATTCATGTAAAATACATAAGGAACTTACTCTTTTAGGTACTTATTTAATTGGGAACTGAAGGAAATGTCACCCTGAAAATCGTCAAAACGGAACTCTTCCTTTTTTTTTTATTATTCATTCATTTATCTTATTATTTAGATTCTACATATAAATCTTTGTCTTTGTCTGTCTAAATTATTTCACTTAGCTTAATACTTCCAGGTCCATCCATGTGGTTGTGAAAGTTTATTCTTTTTTATGGTTGAGTAGCAGTCCACATCTTTCTTCATTCATTTGTTGATAGGCATTTAAGTTGCTTCCATATCTTAGCTGTCGTACATAATGCTGCTTAGGAACATGCAGGCACATGTTATTTTTTGAGTTAGTGTTTTTGTTTTTTGTTTGTTAAATGTTTTATTTTATATTGAAGTATAGCCAATTAACTATGTTGTGATAGTCTCAGGTGGACAGCAAAGGGACTCAGCCATACATATACATGTATCCATTCTCCCCCAAACTCCCTTCCCTTCCAGGCTGCCATGTAATATTGAACAGAGTTCCCTGTGTTATACAGCGGGTCCTTGTTGGTTATCCTTTTTATTCATTTATCACAAATAATAATTCATTTTAGGAGAGGAATCGTTTCACTTGCTTCAGGCAAAGCAGTTCAGTTCTGTTTCACACCGTAGGCACCTAGCAAAGAAAACAAACTGATCTCACAAAGAAAACAAACTGGTTTAGTTGCTCAGTCATGTCCGACTCTTTTGTGACCCCACAGACAGCAGACTGCCAGCTTCCTCTGTCCATAGGATTTCCCAGGCAAGCATACTGCAGTGGGTTGTCATTTTCTTCTCCAGGGGATCTTCCTGACCCAGGGATCGAACCCATGCCTCCTGCATTGCAGGCAGGTTCTTTGCCACTGAGCCACCGTGACAGCCCCTTCCCTGCTACTTGTTTTTGCTCTTGTTGTTTAGCTGCTAAGTACCACTTAGCACAACCCAAAGAGGAGGCCAGGGGAAGCACCAAGAGCACTCTACCCGAGCCTGTTCCAATTACACACAAAAGAAATTTTGCCCTGGGTCCAGGGCAGCTGGCACAGCGCTGTTGCTAGGTAGCGTCTTTAGGAGCATCCTTTTCAACCTCAAACCGAGGCTGAGACTGTACCACGTATAGACGTTTCATCACAAAGATCCTTACACTCAACATCTTTAGATGATAGCTTTCATGTGACTTCTTTCAGAACCCATAGACAACATCCTTAATTCGTTTCAGGTCTCCATTTATGACTTTTAAGCTTCAACCTGCTGGTCTGCCTCTCACTGTCTCTGCACATGCCAAAGAAAGGCTATGGCCAAAGGCCCGAATTTGCGGGCTTCACTGGGACCAGAGTGGTTATCCATTGTAAATAAAGTAGTGTGTGTATGTCCATCTCAAACTTCCCAACTATCCCTTCCCCCAACCTTCCCCTCTGGTATCGATAAGAGTGTTCTTGTTTTGTTTGGAAAAATACCCAGGGGTGGAATTGCTGGAAGCAATATGTTAGTCACTCAGTCATATCAGACCTCATGGACTGTAGCCTTCCGAGGCTCCTCTGTCCATGGGATTCTCCAGGCAAGAATACTGGAGTGGGTTGCCCTTTCCCTCCTCTAGGGCATCTTCCCAACCTAGGGATTGAACCCTGGTCTCCTGCATTACAGGCAGATTCTTTACCATTTGAATCACCAGGGAAGCCCATGGAATTGCTGGGTCATATGGTAAGTAGTTCTATTTTTAGTTTTTTGATGAAATTCCATACAGTTTCTCGAAGCGGCTGCACCAAGTTACATTCCCATTGTCAGTGTGCAAGGGTTCCCTTTTCTCCACATCCTCACTCCTATTTGTTACTTACAGTTTTTTTGATGACAGCCATCCAGATAGGTGTCAGGTGGTATCTTGTGGTTTTGACTTGCTTTTCTCTGAAAATTAGTAATGTTGAGCATCTGTTTCTGTGTCTGTTGGCCCTCTGTATGTCTTCTTTGGAAAAGTATTTATTCAGATCTTCTATCCATTTTTAAATTGAGTCCTTTTTTTTTGATACTGAGTTGGATGAGCATATATATTGGATGAGTTTATATATATATTGGATGTTAACCCTTTATGAGTCATACCATATCTATTTTCTCCCATTCAGTAAGTTGTCTTTTAGTTTTGTCGATGGTTTCCTTTGTTGTGTAAAACCTTCAATTAATTAATTAATTTTTTAATTGAAGAATAATTGCTTTACAGAATTGTGTTGGTTTCTGCCGGACATCAACATGAATCAGCTATTAAGTATACACATGTCCCCTCCCTATATGCAAAAACCTTCGAATCTGACTAGATGTCATGAATCTGCTTTTGTTTCCTTTGCTTTAGGAGACAGATCCAAAAATAAATATCGCTTCAATTTTATGTCACAGAGCATTCTACTTAGCTTTTCTTGTATGAGTTTTATTGTTTCCAGTCTTACATTTAGGTCTTTAATCCATTTTGAGTTTATTTTTGCATTTGGTGTAAGAAAATGTTCTAATTTCATTCTTTTCCATGTAGCTGCCCAGTTTTCTCAGTACCACTTATTGAGGAGACTCTTTTCTCCACTATATAGTCTTAAAAATCTTTGCCATAGATTAATCGACCATAACTATGTGGGTTTATTTCTGGGCTCTCTAGTCTGTTCTCTTGATCTATGTGTCTGTTTTTGTGCCAATGCCATATCGGTTACTGCAGCTTTGTAGTACAGTTTGAAGTCAGGGATGACCGTACCTCCAGCTTTTTTTTTTTTTTTAACTTTTTACTTTGTATTGGGGTATAGCCGATTAACAATGTTGTAATAGTTTCAGGTGAACATCAAAGGAATTCAGCCATACATATACACATATCCATCCTCCCCCAAACTCCCCTCCCATCCCTCTAACTTTATTCTTCATTCTTAAGATTGCTTTAGCAAGATGGGGGCTCTTTTTGACATTCCAAAACTCTTTTGTGTATACAATTGAAGAAAGTTGGCTTCATAAACCATCTTCGGAATTCTGACCTTAAAGGAACAAGTTTTAGGAAGAATTTGCTTTACTTTCTTTGTGCCTTTGAGCTGTAAATATATTCTACCAGACCTAATTCCTGAGACTGAGAGGAAAAAAAAGAGAGAGAGAGAAACAGAAGTCTCTTTTAAAAACTCAAGCTAGGAAACTTAACTTATTCAAACTGCTATTTGTAAGCTATTGAGTTTCATATTGTACAATCTGATTTATGACTAAATTTTACAATGAGGCTATGAGATCTCATTGTACCTGTCTATATGTTTGTCCTTTATGGATATGATATAGATAGGTCTCTACTTGTTATATATGGACTTCCCTGGAGGCTCAGACAGTAAAGCATCTGCTGACAATGCGGGAGACCCGGGTTCAATCCTTGGGTCGGGAAGATCTCCTGGAGAAGGAAATGGCAATCCACTCCAGTGTTCTTGCTTGGAATGGAAATCCCATGAACAGAGGCGGCTGGTAGGCTACAGTCCATGGGGTCGCAAAGAGTTGGACACGACTGAGCGACTTCACTTTCACTACTTGTTATATAGAGATATCATTTTAAATATGACATGTCTCTACCTTTGGGTGGTGTCACAGAAATTAATTTGGAAATGAGCTCTATTTAATTGGCTTACACAGGAAATTAATGCTTATATAAATTCTTAGAAACTAACCCAAATTAATTTCAGGTTCACATATTTTGGGAATTATTCAGTATTAAGTTAACATTTGTTATTAAAGTTAGCTTGAGTTTGTTGGCTTAATGAATACAGATATGTCTTTAGGGTCAGCAACATTAAATATAATGCTTTTATTGTACTTAGGTTTACCAGTAGTCAAATAAGATCTTATTATTTCTGTTACAAAAATGTATCAGAAAGAAAAATAACTTGGTATGATAAACTTTTATAAGTGAATTAAATGTAAATAAGAGTTTTTAGGTAAAATCTTTAGAAATAATTATACTTTAGGAATGGCCACTTAAAAATAGTTTCCCCAGATATTTGGTAACTTCACACTGTCCAGTTTTGCTAAATTAAATTAAATGATGGAGGTTTATTGAAGATCTGTGTTTAAGTTACTAAAACATTAATTACTGAACATAGGCTTCCTTTTACAGATGATCTAAAGATATTTAGGACTATTAGTAACTATGCTTGGTGTCAAATTGAGACATTTTCTGTAAGAAAGCACATGTTTTTAGACATTATAAATAGTATATATTAGTTTGCCAGTCTACAGAATACTAATATAAAAGACAATTTATAATTGCTTACTTCTTGTTTTCACTAGAAAGTAAGGATTTTTTAAGAGTTGAAAAAGCTAATTAAAATATATAATTAAAACCACTAGACGTTAAATAGGAAAACATTTTTCTGTGCAAGGGAAAAAAGCCTAAGGACTGGAAATGCATGTAGTTAAGGTAAGAAAGAGTAATTTTGTCCTAAAGAAAAGAGAGAGAAAGGGAAAAGCATAGGACAAAAATCTGGAGGTGAAAAAGGAAGTTACAGAAAGTTTGTAGGAAAGAAATCCTAGGGAAAAAAACAAAAGTTTTGTTTGTGATCAGGACTGGCTAAGATTAGAACAATTTTAAATAAGTATATACATTAACTAATTAATAAATTTAAATAAATAAATTCATGAGTACATGAATTTTAATATTAAAGGTAAGGTGGGAGAAGGGATAAATTAGGAGTTTGGGATTAACAGATACACACTACTATATATAAAATAGATAAATAACAAGGACCTACTATATAGCACAGGGAACTAAGTATCTTTTAATAACCTATAATGGAAAAGAATCTGAAGAAGAGCATATATAGAGAGTTGAAAAAATATATGTGTTCAATTAAAAAGAAAGAATTTATATTTAAAAATCCAAGATTCAAAAAAAAGATTTAAAAAAAAAATCATACATCCTGTCACTTACAAGTTGGAGGAGTAACTAAAATTGGCATTAAATTTTATAGCTCATTAAGTGATTCCATTGCATTATCTGGCTTACTCTTAACCAAACCACAAGGGAATCAGTATGACTCAGTTGTATAGAAAAGAAGACAGGCTCAAAGAGGTTGAGTTTTCTCCATGTGAACGTGATCATACTTAATTTGGGCAAGTTCAAACACAAGCTTCATCCTGGCATGTGTGCCGCTCAAGCAGCAGGGACTTTGTTTACTGCTCTGTGCCTAGACCCAGAATTGTGCCTACATAGAGTAGGCTGTCTGGAGAAGGCAATGGCACCCCACTCCAGTACTCTTGCTTGGAAAATCCCATGGACACAGGAGCCTGGTAGGCTGTAGTCCAATGGGGTCACGAAGAGTCGGACACTTACTGAGCAACTTCACTTTCACTTTTCACTTTCATGCATTGGAGAAGGAAATGGCAACCCACTCCAGTGTTCTTGCCTGAAGAATCCCAGGGGATGGTGGAGCCTGGTGGGCTGCCATCTGAGGGGTCGCACAGGGTTGGACACGACTGAAGCGACTTAGCAGCAGCAGAGTAGGCTCTAAATGACCATTCAGTTCAGTTCAGTCGCTCAGTCATGTCCAACTCTTTGCGACCCCATGAATCGCAGCACGCCAGGCCTCCCTGTCCATCACCAACTCCTGGAGTTCACTCAGACTTACATCCATCGAGAAAAAAACAAAGGTAATGTGATGTAAAGCCTGGATTTGGTTTTCTGTCCTTTAAGAGGACAAAGTTTTCTTAGAATATTGATCTGCTTTCCATAACAGACTGTAATGTTTCTTTACCTTTAAGTACTCTGTTGTAAAGATCTGTATTTGCCTTTGAAATTTTTTATTGTCACTTTGGTTAAATAAGTGTAGTTTTACAGTGACCTATGATCCTATTTGACCAAGTGCTTTTAAACCTTTTTTGATATTTTTGATGGACTTCCCCAAATCAAATTCTAAGTGAAATTCTTTGACCTCTGTCCAACTTTGAGGTTTCCCGGTTCTATTGATACAAGGATGAAGTCATAACTCCTACAGTCACTGTCCTATAGTAACCCCTAAGAGGGCTCCAGGGTGGAGTTGACAGTGAGACAGCACAGGCCCTCAGATAATTAGATATTTTCAGGAGAAATTTCTGATGAACCCGGACTCTCTCATCTTTCCTTATTTGGAAAGCACTAAAATCGTTAAAGGAGATACCGGCTCCTTGTGACCGGCAACAACCTTCTATCAAGATGTGTGGTTGTTTGCATGTACCCATTCACCTCATTCGCCTACCGACCCATTGATGAGTCTTCTGAGCAGCTCCTCAGGGTGGAGGGGCCGGGTTCCTGGTGTATAGTCCTTGAAAAATCTCCAGATAAGGCTGAAAGTCACAGCTCTCATGTTGCGTGGGTTCCAACTGGCAGTGGAAATGACCCACTCAAGGTCCCACAGCTGGTTGGCAGCAGGGACAACAACTCTAGCCCTCTGACATTTAGTCTATCCTTACAGGGCACCTCCTGCAGCCCCCTGACACTCTGTGTTTAGCTGTTCAATTTTTTTTTTTAATGGTCTTTGTTCATTTCTGTCATTCATTCTTGAAAGTGAAAGTGAAGTCGCTCAGTCGTGTCTGACTCTTTGGGACCCCATGGGCTGTAGCCTGCTAGTCTCCTCCGTCCGTCCATGGGATTTTCCAGGCAAGAATACTGGAGTGGGTTGCCATTTCCTTCTTCTCCAGAGGATCTTCCTGACCCAGGAATTGAACCCGGATCTCCCACGCTGCAGGCAGACTGTACCATCTGAGCCACCAGGGAAGCTATTCTTACACTTCTCATTAGTTGTTTAGTCGCTAAGTCGTGTCTGACTCTTTTCAACCTCTTGGACTGTAGCCTGCCAGGCTCCTCTGTCCATGAGATTTCCTAGGCAAGAACACTGAAGTGGGTTGCCATTTCCTTCTCCAGGGTATCTTTTTTTTATTAATTTAATTTTTGGCTGTTCTGGGTCTTCAGTCTTTATCTAGTTTCGGTGAGTGTGGGCTCCTCTCTAGTTGCAGCGTGCAGGCTTCTTATTCCGGTGGCTTTTTGTGTTGCAGAGCACAGGCACTAGGCATGCGGGCTTCAGTAGTTGAGCTCAAGGGCTTGGTTGCTCCATGGCATGTGGAACTTGCCTGGACCAGGGATCAAACCTATGCCCTCTATATTGGCAGGCCAGTTCTTAACCACTGGACCACCAGGGAAGCCCTTCAGTTCAGTTCAGTTCAGTCGCTCAGTTGTGTCCGACTCTTTGCGACCCCATGAATCGCAGCACGCCAGGCCTCCCTGTCCATCACCAACTCCCGGAGTTCACTCAGACTCACGTCCATCGAGTCAGTGATGCCATCCAGCCATCTCATCCTCTGTCGTCCCCTTCTCCTCCTGCCCCCAATCCCTTCCAGCATCAGAGTCTTTTCCAATGAGTCAACTCTTTGCATGAGGTGGCCAAAGTACTGGAGTTTCAGCTTTAGCATCATTCCTTCCAAAGAAATCCCAGGGCTGATCTCCTTTAGAATGGATTGGTTGTATCTCCTTACAGTCCAAGGGACTCTCAAGAGTCTTCTCCAACACCACAGTTCAAAAGCATCAATTCTTTGGCGCTCAGCTTTCTTCACAGTCCAACTCTCACATCCATACATGACCACAGGAAAAACCATAGCCTTGACTAGACGGACCTTAGTCAGCAAAGTAATGTCTCTGCTTTTGAATATGCTATCTAGGTTGGTCATAACTTTTCTTCCAAGGAGTAAGCGTCTTTTAATTTCATGCCTGCAGTCACCATCTGCAGTGACAGTCACCATCTGCAGTGATTTTGGAGCCCCCAAAAATAAAGTCTGACACTGTTTCCACTGTTTCCCCATCTATTTGCCATGAAGTGATGAGATCGGATGCCATGATCTTCGTTTTCTGAATGTTGAGCTTTAAGCCAACTTTTTCCCTCTCCTCTTTCACTTTCATCAAGAGGCTTTTTGGTTCCTCTTCACTTTCTGCCATACGGGTGGTGTCATCTGCATATCTGAGGTTATTGATATTTCTCCCGGCAATCTTGATTCCAGCTTGTGTTTCTTCCAGTCCAGCGTTTCTCATGATGTACTCTGCATAGAAGTTAAATAAGCAGGGAGACAATATATAGCCTTGACGCACTCCTTTTCCTATTTGGAACCAGTGTGTTGTTCCATGTCCTTAGCTGTTCAATTATTGATTCATCCATTTACAGCAACAACTTTTACCAAAGCCCTGTGCAGAATCAGTTCCTTTCTCAGGGGTTAGTTCTGGACCAGGACCAAAGGGGAGAGCCGGCAAGGGACACCAAGAAAGGGGGCCTGTGCTGGGCCCCCTTCCTTTCTCACACTTTCCTGAACAACCTAGGCTGACCAGGCTTTTCCATAGGGCCTGGCATGAGCTGAAAACTTTAAAAGACAGAGTGACAGAGTATTGGGGTGCTCAGCCCTCGTCTTTGCAGTTTGGAGGCCCTGAGCTCTGAACCAGGGCCTCATGAGACAGCCCAGCTTCTCCTCTGTAGTCCCTATGACCCAGGCCCAGTGAGGGAGATCTCATCTCAGCCTGCTTGCTGGTCTCTCAGGATATCTTTTCCCTTTAAGGTTGACCTTGAGGTTGCTTTTCAGCCAAATTCATTTGGCAAGAATGTTCGGGGTTGAGAGAATCACATTAGCATTGGCCTTCAAAATTACTGTGGATGATGACTACAGCCATGAAATTAAAAGATGCTTACTCCGTGGAAAGAAATCTATGAGAAACCTAGTAAAGTGAAAGTGAAGTTGCTCAGTCGTGTCTGACTCTTTGTGACCCCATGGACTGTAGCGTATCAGGCTCCTCTGTCCATGGGATTTTCCAGGCAACAGGGCTGGAGTGGATTGCCATTTCCTTCTCCAGGGGATTTTCCTGACCCAGGAATCGAACCCGGGTCTCCCACGTTGCAGGCAGATGCTTTACCATCTGAGCCACCAGGGAAGCAGCTTATTAAAAAGCAGAGATTTCACTTTGCAGACAAAGATCCATATAGTCAAAGCTATGGTTTTTCCAGTAGTCATGTATGGTTGTGAGAGTTGGACCATAAAAAAGGCTAAGAATTGATGCTTTTGAACTGTGGTGTTGGAGAAGACTCTTGAGAGTCCCTTGGACTGCACGGAGATCAAACCAGTCCATCCTAAAGGAAATCAGTCCTGAATATTCATTGGAAGGACTGATGCTGAAGCTGAAACTCCAATCCTTTGGCCACCTGATGTGAAGAGCTGACTCATTAGAAAAGACCCTGATGCTAGGAAAGATTGAAGGCAGGAGGAGAAGGAGACAACAAAGGATAAGATGGTTGGATGGCATCGCTGACTCAACGGACTTGAGTTTGAGCAAACTGGGAGACAGTGGAGGGCAGGGGAGCCAGGCGTGCTGCAGTCCATGGGTTTGCAAAGAGTCAGACAGGACTGAGAGACTGAACGCCACGGGCCTGCCCTCTTGGTGAGAGGGCTCTGTGTCACCACCGCCTGGAGGTGGAGGGAGGGCTTGGAAACCAGGGAAGCAGTAGGAGGCCGCTAACAGCTCTTGTGTCCGCTCACTCCAGAAAGGATGAAAGCGACAGGGCCTTCCCAGAGCCAAGCCAGGCGCCTGGTGCCCGTGCAGCGCAGGCAAGTCTCACACCCTCCTTCAAGTCCTGCTGATGCAGTGGGGCATCCCTGAGAAGCCCCTTGGGTGGGCTCTGCTCTGAGCAGTGGCTGCCCAGAGCCCCTGGCCCACCCTCCATGGGCCCCCGGAGCCAGTCTGTGAGACCACCCAACCTCCCGGAACTGGCTTGCTCCCTACTGCCCATCCCACTTAGAGCGGCCGTGAGGGTTCTGACGTGTGTGACTGCGAGTGCATGTTTGCTGTCTCTTGGGTGGGCCTGGCCCCCCGCCCTCCTGGCGCTGAGGCTGCTTCCCCTTGTCTGTGGACGGGCAGCTGCAGGCCCCAGAGACACCTTGACTTAGGAAACCTGCCTGAGGGCCTTGCTTCCTGACCAGACAGAGTCACAGGCACCTGAGGGAGCCTTTTGTTTGTCTCCAGCCTAAGCTGGGGCGGAGAGAGGTCACGGGGAAAGGGAGTGGGCCAGACGCCCCAGGCTGCCTCTTTTCTCGCCCACGTGCACCCTAGTGCACATGTGCCTCTGGGAGGGGGGCGGGGAGAGGTTATTATAGGACAGATGGGCCAGATAATGCCCAAGGTCTCCCCATGGCTGTCTCGGGGAGAATTATGGCCACTGTGACGGGGAAGTGGTGGGGCGGGGAGACTGCAGGGTGGGGGCCCTAGCTGCTGCTGATGTCAGAGGCTGCCGTTGACTCTGGGGCATGGTGCGGGGGGGGGGGGGGGGGGGGGCCGGGGGCGGTGTGCTAATGACCTTCCCCAGGGCCAAGGCTCTCTCCCTCAGCCTTGCCTGGTTAACTCTCACGGTCCCTCCGAGCGGTAGAATGGGGAGAGATGTCTGGGAGTTCTCTGTGGTTTTGGAAGCCGTTTCTGGCTTTGCTTGCAGATGAGCGCAGAGCCCCCCGCCCCACCACTGGAGGAGACCAGTGGGGGTGAGGAGTGTGCCACAGGCCAGGATGGAAGAGACAAGGCCCAGGCTGGATGGGGAGGCCCCGGGTTTGGAGGGTGGGCCCCTCGGGCTCGCTCACTCCCTCAAGAGTCCTCTACTGAGTGTCCAGTGGACTTCCCTGGTGACTCAGACGATGAAGCATCTGCCTACAATGTGGAAGACCCACATTCAATTCCTGGGTCAGGAAGATCTCCTGGAGAAGGAAATGGCAATGCACTCCAGTACTCTTGCCTGGGAAATCCCATGGATGGAGGAACCCGGTGGTAGGCTACAGTCCATGGGGTCGCAAAGAGTCGACGACGACTGAGCGACGTCATTTCTTTCGTTCTTTCACTGAGTATCCACCATGAACCTCTACAGTTTCAGGGGAAAATGAATGGTGTGGCCCCATATGGGAAGCAGTAGGGCAGAGGAGGAGGGGTGAGGTACACAGGAGAGGGAGGGGTGCTCCTGGGGGTAGTCACATTTGAACTGAGTGTGGAGAGTCAGGTCAGGAAGGAGTCAGCCAGGTGTGAGAGGGGCTGGGGTGGGGGGCAAGTATTCCAGGTAGAGCATCGGGGTTGGGGTGGGGGGCAGGGGGCAGGAAATCTGAGGGTGCTCAGCTGGGCCGTGTTTGTAGAGCGTGGCGGGAAATGAAGGCTAAGACACAGGCGGAAGTCAGAGCAAGCTGGTGGGCCTGGGACAATTCCTCTGCAGGTTCCCAGGAGACAGAGGCCTAGAGTTGAAGAGGGGAAAACTGGGCTTGTCTGGGCCCAGCCCCGAGGAGGTGAGTGCTGAGCATCACCCTGGGTATGTGGGAAAGCTATGTGCTGGAGGACAGACAGACAGACTTCCCAACCCCCTCCCAGGACTTAACTTTATGCCTGGGAGCCCCTGCTTCTTCAAGCTGAATTTCCTTATCTGTATAATCAGGGAATATTTTCTTTTTCTCTGTGTAATCCTCTCGTGGCAGTTATGAGGCTTAAATCAGGTAACGATACATCTTAGCCAGTGTCTAGGCACTCTGGACTCCTGTTCCCCGCCCCCTGCTTCTCCTCCAGCCCGGCCCAGCGCCCTCCCAAGATGCCCCCACGTTCGGGTCAGCTCACAGCACTGGACATCCCCTCACTCTACTCTTTAATTAGAATCCAATACCTTTGGGCTCCCTTGACAAACGTTTATCACAGTGTCAATAAGGCTATTACCCATTCTCCCCACCCATGTTTTTTTAAAGACTTTCTTAGGCACAGTTTTAGGTTCCCAGAGAAATTGAGAGGGGGAGATAGACTTCCCAGCATTCCTCTACCCCACACCTGTGGCTCCTCCCTTCTGTCCATGTCTGTAAACTCCATTAGGACCTGGAAATTTCATGAGGACTTGGACCCTTTTCAAGTTTTGGACTCCCCAGCACTTAGCACAGTGCTAGGCAACCGTGCTGTGGCTTCGACCCCATGAACTATAGCCCGTCAGGCTCTCCATCCATGGAGTTCTCCAGGCAAGAATACCGGAGTGGGTTGCCATTCCCTTCACCAGGGGATCTTCCTGATCCAGGGGTCGAACCCATGTCTCCTGCATTGCAGACAGATTCTCTACTGTCTGATCCACTAGGAAAGTGATAGATAATTAAAAGGTAGGAGCCTGCCACTCTGGAGATTCTCAATAAACGCTGACTTTCTTCCAGCTCTTCCATACTGTTTATAGGATACAAGCTTATTTACAATTGAAAGAAGGGCATGTTTTCCTCCAATGGGGCCAATTGTGAGAGGGCAGCAGAAAGTTATGGCAAGTTTAACTCGTGGGGTTGAGGTCATTTTGGGTCACCTCCCTACAGAGAACACTTGATGTAATTCAGCATTTCCTTCCTCAGTCTGAGTTGCTTGCCATTGTGTAATTCTTACTTGTACAAAGGAGACTAAGCCTAAGTTCACCGAGGATGTGGAGTCCCTCCCATGAGTCTGGCTCGGTGCTGGGGACTCAGTAGATTATAATGGTTGATGTGGAAGTCCTGGGCCAGGGTTTGTTCTAAGCCAGTGGTCCCCAGCATTTCTGACACCAGGGACCCATTTCATGGAAGACAATTTTTCCACAAACCAGGCCTAGGGGTGTGGTTTTGGGATGATTCAAGCATATTATGTTTATCATGCTGCTACTGATCTAATAGGCGGCTGAGCTCAGGCGGTAATGCAAGCGATTGGGAATGGCAGTGGCCTTAAATACAGATGAAGCTTCGCTGGTTTGGCCACCACTCACCTCCTGCTGTGTGGTCTGGTTCCTAACAGGCCGAGGATGGGTACTTGACCATGACCCCGGGGTGGGGGACCTCTGTCCTAAGCTCTTCACATATAGTCACTCAGTCCTTACAACAACCAGCCAAACTAGTTGGCACTATTAGGATCCTTGTTTGATTTATTTATTTACCATGTGTGTGCACGGCTTACGGGATATTAGTTCCCTGACCAGGGGTCAAACCCTTGGCAGTGAAAGTGCCGAGTTCTCACCGCTGGACTACCAGGGAATGCCTGGGATCCCTGTTTAATAGACAGGAAATGGGAGGTCTTGAGAGGTGCCGCTGGATCAAGTTCAAGAGCGTTCCGAAGTAAAGACACCAGCATGCACAATCTGCTCTCCACCTTTTTTTCAGAAGTGAAGATTTACAATGTTAGTTTCTGCTGTACAGCAAAGTGAATCACTTATACAAATGTTGCTGTTGCTCAGTTGCCCAGTCGTGCCGGGCTCTTTGCGACCACATTCTTTTCCACTATGGTTTATTGCAGGGTAGTGGACAGGGTTCCCTGGACTGTACTGCAGGACCTTGCTGTCTATCCATTCTTTATCTAACAGTTTGCATCTGTCTATCTCCAGCATCCCACCCCTCCCTCTCCCTCCCCCTTGGGAACTGCAGATCTGTTCTGTGAGTCTGTTGTTTCTCTTTTGGAGATAAGTTCATTTGTGCCATATTTTAGATTCCATGAATGAGTGCCATGATGAGATACTTGTCTCTGTGACTCGCTTCACTCTGATAATTGCTGGGTCCATCTGTGTAGTTGTGAACTGCACTAATTCTTACGGCTGTGTGCTCTTTACAAAACTTGCAAATTCATCTCTCTGAAAAGCGGGGCCCATATTTGCCGCTTACACCTGACAGATCTCAGGGTGTTGAGTGGTGCGCTCGGTTATCCCCTTACACTGGTTACTCTTGTTTTCTTCTTCCTGTCCCCAGCAAGTAAGCCGGGGACACTTGGCAGGGGCTGCAGTTAAAGCTATCTTGGCAATAGCCTAAACCAGAAGAGCCAACTGAAGGCAGGTGGGCTGAGTTTAACCTTCCAGATATTTGACCTACACACCATTTTTAGGGATCGTGGTGGAGAAGGCAATGGCACCCCACTCCAGTACTCTTGCCTGGAAGATCCCATGGATGGAGGAGCCTGGAAGGCTGCAGTCCATGGGGTCGCTGAGGGGTCAGACACGACTGAGTGACTTCAATTTTACTTTTCACTTTCACTCTTCACTTTCATGCATTGCAGAAGGAAATGGCAACCCACTCCAGTGTTCTTGCCTGGAGAATCCCAGGGACGGGGGAGCCTGGTGGGCTGCCGTCTATGGGGTCACACAGAGTCAGACACGACTGAAGCGACTTAGCAGCAGTAGCAGCAGGGGTCGTGGTTGTGTAACTATATGCAGTAGTTAAAACTCACGGAATTGTATGCTAAGAGTGAAGTTTACTGTATGCAAACTTATTCGTCGGTAAAACTGGGTCTTCGAGATGAATTCCCAGGCAGTTGGGGTTTCTGACTTGGGATATGGCCAGCACTGGGCCCTCTCTTTTTGCTGTCCTAACTGCTGGTGGGCTGGTGCCCTGGTATCACTCAGTTCCTCATGTTTCCAGAGCACTTGAGGGCTTTTTGTAGCCCAGGGTCTAGCCAAGTGGCTCGAGTGGAGTTACAGAAATCTTTTTTTACTCCTTTTTTTAAAAAAAAAAACAACAAGGAGAATGATAAAAACTAGGAAGCTGGGAAGTGGGGAAAAGAGAGGCAAACCAGTGAAGTGAGAAGAAAAGGGCTTGATTTCATTCTCTGCTCCCACATAGGTCTGGCAGAGCCAGAGTCGACAGGTAGAGAAGTGCTAAGCAGGGTGGACTGATCCACGCCTTTGGTACAGACAGAAATGTGCTGCTTTCTTCGGTTGGTTTCCTAATTCTTTCAGGCTAGACGATCTTGGGTCACTCAGCTACAAAAGTTGCTTGGTTGGGAACAGCAAGCACACTTAAAGCTGTCTCCTGCTTTCCTTATTTGAGGGACTCCAAGGGGGTAATTGCAAAGAAATAGAGGAAAACAACAGAATGGGAAAGACTAGAGATCTCTTCAAGAAAATTAGAGACACCAAGGGAACATTTCATGCAAAGATGGGCTCGATAAAGGACAGAAATGGTATGGACCTAACAGAAGCAGAAGATATTAAGAAGAGGTGGCAAGAATACACAGAAGAACTGTACAAAAAAGATCTTCACAAACAAGATAATCACGAACAAGATGGTGTGATCACTCACCTAGAGCCAGACATCCTGGAATGTGAAGTCAAGTGGGCCTTAGAAAGCATCACTACGAACAAAGCTAGTGGAGGTGATGGAATTCCAGTAGAGCTATTTCAAATCCTGAAAGATGATGCTGTGAAAGTGCTGCACTCAATATGCCAGCAAATCTGGAAAACAGCAGTGGCCACAGGACTGGAGAAGGTCAGATTTCATTTCAATCCCAAAGAAAGGCAATGCCAAAGAATGCTCAAACTACCGCACATTTGCACTCATCTCATACGCTAGTAAAGTAATGCCCCAAATTCTCCAAGCCAGGCTTCAGCAATACGTGAACCGTGAACTTCCAGATGTTCAAGCTGGTTTTAGAAAAGGCAGAGGAAACAGAGATCAAATTGCCAACATCCGCTGGATCATGGAAAAAGCAAGAGAGTTCCAGAAAAACATCTATTTCTGCTTTATTGACTATGCCAAAGCCTTTGCCTGTATGGATCACAATAAACTGGAAAATTGTTAAACATATGGGAATACCAGACCACCTGACCTGCCTCTTGAGAAATCTGCATGCAGGTCAGGAAGCAACAGTTAGAACTAGACATGGAACAATGACTGGTTCCAAATAGGAAAAGGAGTACGTCAAGGCTGTATATTGTCACCTTGCTTATTTAACTTCTGTGCAGAGTACATCATGAGAAACACTGGGCTGGAAGAAGCACAAGCTGGAATCAAGACTGCCGGGAGAAATATCAATAACCTCAGATATGCAGATGACACCACCCTTATGGCAGAAAGTGAAGAGGAACTAAAAAGCCTCTTGATGAAAGTAGAGAGTGAAAAAGTTGGCTTAAAGCTCAACATTCAGAAAACGAAGATCATGGCATCCAGTCCCATCACTTCATGGCAAATAGATGGGGAAAACAGTGGAAACAGTGTCAGACTTCATTTTTTGGGGCTCCAAAATCACTGCAGGTGGTGACTGCAGCCATGAAATTAAAAGACGCTTACTCCTTGGAAGAAAAGTTATGACCAACCTAGATAGCATATTGAAAAGCGGAGACATTACTTTGCCAACAAAGGTACGTCTATTCAAGGCTATGGTTTTTCCAGTAGTCATGTATGGATGTGAGAGTTGGACTGTGAAGAAGGCTGAGCGCCGAAGAATTGATGCTTTTGAACTGTGGTGCTGAAGAAGACTTTTGAGAGTGCCTTGGACTGCAAGGAGATCCGACCGGTCCATTCTGAAGGAGATCAGCACTGGGATTTCTTTGGTAGGAATGATGCTGAAGCTGAAACCAGTACTTTGGCTACCTCATGCGAAGAGTTGACTCATTGGAAAAGACTCTGATGCTGGGAGGGATTAGGGGCAGGAGGAGAAGGGGATGACAGAGGATGAGATGGCTGGATGGCATCACTGACTCGATGGACGTGAGTCTGAGTGAACTCCGGGAGATGGTGATGGACAGGGAGGCCTGGCGTGCTGCGATTCATGGGGTCGCAAGGAGTCGGACACGACTGAGTGACTGAACTGAAAGGGGTAATATGGGCTTCCCTTGTGGCTCAGCTGGATAAGAATCCACCTGCAATGTGGGAGACCTGGGTTGTATTCCTGGGTTGGGAAGATCCCCTGGAGAAGGGAAAGGCTACCCACTCCAGTATTCTGGCCTGAAGAATTCCACGGACTGTATAGTCCATGGGGTCACAAAGAGTCAGACACGACTGAGCAACTTTCACTTCATAAAAGGGTAATATGCGAGGCGGGGGTGCAGCCCTGCAGGCGGAAGGAAAACAGACAGAAGAAAGACATCTGTTGCTTCCAGCAACCCTGACAAGTCCTCCCCTGCCCCGGCCCCATTTCCCTGGGATGCTCTTCCAGGCATTTTCACACCAATCATCTCCCAACTGTTCACTCCTGGAGGGCCGTAGTCTCCAGTGGGGGCAGTAAGAAATCATCTCCATATTCAGTGTATTCACTCCTGGTAGTTCTCTGACTGGTCTCTAAAGTAATCTTAGTAACCAGCCTGAATCCACCGCATGCCCCATCCATCCATCATTTATCCATCCTTCCTTCACCTCCACAGAGACGTACTGAGACTTGATATGTGCCTGACATCGTTCTCCATGTGCAATCACAGGAGTGAATATGACAAAAATCCTGCCTTCAGGATTTACACTCGTCAGGGGAGTGAAATTAATGTTCGACTGCAATAACTGCTCTGGTGAAAGACAAAGCTGCAAAGGATATATTTGGGGATGGTGTTGCTATTTAAAATGGGTCTTCTGGGAAGGATTTTCTTGTAGCTGTCTGAGGCAAGTATGTTGTAAACAAGAGAACAGGAAATTCTGGCCCCATCCAGGGCTTGCTCCTCCTGCTCTACTGTCTGTCTCTCAGCCTGACCTGTCCCTTGTACTCCTGTGAGCAAAACTGAGGCCACTCTCCAGCCATCACATCTGGGTACCTCTGCAGTTTACGCTGACGTGGCGTCCATGCCAGATGGTATGAGAGTATCTGGTTCTGCTGAGTACCCAGGGCCTTCTGGGACTTTAGCCGAGTAGGGGAGAACAGATATTGTGGTTTAAATTTAGCTGACAGAGTGCAATGAAAAGGTCAAGTGCCAAGGAAGGGGGAAAAGAACAGCTGGGAGGGTGAGAGAGAGGCTGCTGCACCCAGTTACATCAGAATGAAGATGGATAATTTCAGGTAATTTCGGTATCTGCAAAAAGCCTGGACTGGCAGAGCTGAGGGGGATCCCTGCACTGAGGGGCAGGGAGATGAAAGGGAGGGAGCAGGGAGCCTCGTCTTGTTCCATCCTTCAGCTCTAGCCTGTGCGACAATGGTCTAAAGGGCAGTACCTTACCGTATGTGATGACTGAAACCCAGCCATGGCTTGAAAATTCCTGACCTACTATGGGAATTGTCTTCTCCTGAACAGAAGAATAAATCCTAAGTCTTATGATTGCATGTGGAATTGTCTGAGTGAGGTCAAAAAGACAAAAGATTACAGTGAACTTGAATCTCTTGAAGGTGTTGGATATTCTGAAATGGTGGTGCTCAAAACCAACACATTCTGCTCTCAAAATCTTCTTGTAGTGAAAGTTAACCACATCTTCCACAGTTGGTGATAGGGTTTTCCCCTTCATGTGGGAATAAGAAATTAAGGCTATTCAGCGGTAAGGTTAGAGGTGAAACACACAAGATAAATCAAAGTGCAACTTTTCCCATATTACCTCCTTTGAAACCAAGCCAGTGATGAATAGCTGAGGTCAAATGGTTTATCTGCAAACCCCTGAGCTCATAAAATGTGAAGTATATTGAATACTATAAAGTAACTCAAAGATAAGAATTGGATTTAAGTATCTTCTCTGCAAATGATGTCTCTGCTCAAGACTATAAGTATCTGGAATAATTTTACAGTTAAAACAGAGTTAAGGAGGAAGACTGACTTGCTTGAACCCAAGTGCCAGAGAGAAGAGTCTGGGTTTTAACCCGTTTGTCTCCCAGTTCCAAGTTCACACTGTCCAATACCCAACACTGAACTCCTGGAAAGTACAGCCTCTTACGTGATCAACAACACACCAGAAAGGTGGCATCACCGGGGGTTGGCAGCCAAGACATGTGGGTGGAGAAGAACCTAGATCTATCAGTCACTGAAACACCGTTTTATCTGTGCTTATTTTTGATGACACCATAAGATGCTCAAGACGCAAGCCAAATGACCAGAAAAACCTCATGAGATTAACAGAGCATTTAGGGAAGTTGTCATGTGGGTCTCATGGGCACACAGCTGGTGATGCAGCTGCTACCACTCCTGCTTCTCAAACGCCAGCTTCTGTTGTAACCAAGAACTGTGACACCTCACTGAAAGAGCCCTCCTCAAGCCTGAACATTTTTTGTTGTTAGGGGAAAAAAATAAAAGACGAGGGGACAGGGAGGACCTGCAGGGTATTTAGTATGAGAATACTCCTTTGTAAGTGACTTCCCTCATGGTCCAGTGGCTGAGACTCCACTCACACTGCAGGGGCCCCAGTTCCATCCCTGGTCAGGGAACTAGATCCCGTGTGCCACAGCTAAGAGTTCACAGGCCTTGGCTACAGGTCCCACGTGCAGCAACGAAGACCTGGCACAGCCAAATAAATGAACTAAAACAAGAGTAGGCTGGAATTGCGACAGAAGGGAAATTCCACGTGTGTGTGGACTGCTTATACCTCTTGGAGGAGAAATTAAATGATGTCCAGTCACTGAAGGCAACTCAAACTTGAGAAATAACACTGCAATTTTGAGATTCGAGTTTTATTTACAAGTAAAGGAAGACTGTCCCCTGTAGCCATTCATTTGGGGTGAGAAGAGCAATGTAAAGAAGTAGCTGCTGGCTCCACAGTGATGAGTGAGAGGAGTCCATGCCACTGTTTCTTTAAACGATGATTTTGTAATTAAAATGAAAAAAATAAAAAGACACACACAGAACACATGATTTCTTCATGTTGCATCTGTGAAAGAATTCAAAACAAAAATGACTTTTCAAAACTCTATAGAGTCTCTCATCACATGTGTGAGGTGACCAGGCTGTCACTTCGTTTAGTGACAGCCCTGCTCCTCAAGAGCGACAGTCTCTGAGCAGAAGACTTAATACTCATCGAGAGTATCTGCCCGAGGGATGGACAGGCCTCGGTCCTTCAGGGCCTGGACTTTCAGCTTCTCGGCTTCCAGCTTGGTCTGCTGTTCCACCCTCTGTTCTTCTAAGATTTCCTCAATAGACACTTGCTGGAGAGGTGTGTCACTCTCCTTTTCTAAGTCCTACAAAACAAGTAGGTTTGGGAAACTTTACCTCATGACCAAGAATAGAAAACATCACAGATACAAAGGCAAACGGATTCCTTTATCAGGCTTGAATTATTTTACGAACTTGTCCCAGGGCACAAACACCCTATGGACAGATAACACTTTACAAAGAAATGGCTGGCAATGCTCCTATAGAACACTCAGATGTGGTTTAACAAGAATCAGTATCAGTGTGCATAACAAAGCTTTAGTCTGTGCAAAGTAAAGTCCTACATAAGTTAAGAACTACTTTTCTTACAGCTATTTCCCCAACCCCAGGGAATCCAAGAGAGAAGTCACCAAGGTCAAGGTAGCTTAAAATAAATTTTGTATTTATACACAGTCAAAGTCAGCCCAATTTCTGGGGCTTTTTTTTTTGCTAAAAAGTAGAAAACATTGATTCAAAGTAGCACCCCTGACCCCCAGCCCCCAAGCCAAAGGCAATCAACTGGCCCTCTGTTAACACAGGACTTCTTTCTCCCCCATGGCAACTAGTCTTCTGGAGAAAACCTCAGCAAACCAGTTGGGTTAGTAAACCATTTTGGCCCCAACATTCATTCTTTGCAAATATTGGCTACATTTCCCATTTAATATGGTAAAATATGCTAATATTTTATTTTTGAACAGCTTAAACATCTGATAACCAACTTGATAATGCAGAACTTTGCTATAAAATTATCTATTTACTATTTCTTCTTCTTAAGAAGTTTATCTAGGTATCACTTGGTGTTTCTGTAACATGGAAAGCCTCTACGGACAGGGTACTCACATTTCTCATCCTCCTCTGACTTTTACTTACAAAATCTGGGAAGGCATCAACGCAAACGCCACCTCTGGGAAGGCATCAACGCAAACGCCACCTCTCCAGACGTTCCAGCCTACCGCTAGATGCTCATCTACAGAGGCGGCCAAGGCCTTGGAAGCCACAGTGGTGACACCACAGATGGAGGACTCTCCCAGAGCGAAAGCCACATAAATTCCATAAGCAAGGCCTGCCCTCAAAAGTTAGCTGAATCCAGCAAAATATATATTATCAAGTGTGATCTTCCCTCACAGCCCATGGGCGGCAGAAGGGAAGACAATGTTCTTGGCTCAGTGTCCTACCTCCTGGACTTTCCAATGTTATGCGCTGAGCTATTCGTGTGGTTATGGCAATGCTGTTTCCCAACAATCAGCTTATTACTTAAGGCCCCGTGTCTCATTATCCTTGAGGTAGAAGCCAGGGACTTCACAAACAATTGCGCGTCTACAGAATGCAAGTGGCTTCTAGTTTTGCGTTTTCCTAGAATTGGTACACAACATCTTCAAACAGACCACAGATTCATAGAACTGTGGAAGCAGTCCCGAACCGTATTTCTTTAGTAATACCACTATAAAAAATTCTGCAGAATCTGAACTGTTAACATACCAAAAAAAAGAGTACTCTTCTCCATGAAAGGGCTCCCAGGAAACAATGACACTTCAAGAATAAACACAAATTCTTGTCTTCCCATACATCTACATAGCGCCGTGTCTGTGCCAATGTAACTGGCACAGAAAGTGTATCTGTGCTGTTTTCTTCTCTTCAATTGAAGCAGTGTGTGTGGTCTTGTGACTTAAACCTTTCCCCTGATAGCAAAGTAATACATTTCCTCTCTAAAAGTTAAATTCAGAAAAGTAAAAAAGGGGGAAAAAAAAATCACCCACCATCCTACCATCCAGAGATTGGTCAGTCCCTCTGAATATACAGTCACATGACAATCCCAATCCCCACATCCCAGGATACCATGGTGCTTTACATCAACCACAAAAATACTTTTAAAACTTCAAAGTTACTTCATATATTTCATAGCAATTCTTGGATAGCTTTGATTAGTTTTTTCTATCTACTTCCAACATGAACAAACAGGACCCTGGCAGAATTACCTCCTTACTTTCGCGAATGGTGTATAGTTAAAAACTGCTACGAAAACAAAACAACAACAACAACAACAGCAGCTACAGACTGAGCCACTTCTCTCCAGACTTCTGTAAACCTGACTCAGCATGTGGCTAGGGATTGTGAAATGCTACTGAAAACTTTAAAGATAAAATCAAGGTTTGATTTTCCTGGAAAACGCAATAATCAGAAGTACCAGGATCAAGTCAAAGATATTAAATAAAGCATTTTTAAAGTAAATGTTTCATGTAAACTGTGAAATCAAGTTTTATCTTCTTTAAAAATGTCGGAGTAGTTCTAATATATATTTTGGAGGAGTAGTTTTCTAATGGTTCACACACATACACACTCACACCTACAGAAACACCACTTGAGAGGATTTAACTTTTCACTAGCCAGCTGGCTTTCCTGACAGATAACAGGAACCTCCTCCTTGACTGGGAGCCAAGAAGCCAAGTGAGGTTGAGTCCATTCTCAGAAAATGAAGAAAGGCTTCTGCTGCAGTCACTCTTTCCCCCTGCCCCCTTTAAAAACACAGATATCACACTGTACATGCCATGTGCCTTTCCCCCAAACCCAACTACCTTTATGCCATGAAAGACCATTGTAACCAACTGTTTAAATGACTACAAAATATTCCAGTGTTAGTAAGCCATATTTCATTGGACTATTCTTCTCTCGTTGGGTATCAGGCTTCAATTTTCTATTAAAGATACAAGAGTAATCTGCTAATGAACACATTTGTGTGGGACAGTGTTTTATATATATAATGGCTGCACCACTCAGCTCCTGGGATCTTGGTTCCAGGGGCTGAACCCGGGCCTCTGCGGTGAGTGTGTGGAGTCCTAACCAGTGGACTGCCAAAAAACTCCCATGTAGGACAGTATTTTTTATGATATCAGGTAAAAATCAATGATATTTTACTGCTAATGGGATCAAAATCTTTAATATGCCAGAAGGCACTGAAACCAAGTTGACTGTGCTCTGAAGCTCTCCTTTTACAATATCCCCTTCTTAAGCTAATTTGGTGGTTTCCTGTGAGAAGCTGGGTGGAGGTGGAAAACATTTTTCCCTTCTTGAAAAGACAAAAAGAAACCTAACTGGATGATTATGAAGAGCCGTAGCAGCTTAACAGTTTTCACTTACTATTTCTCCTAGCAGGACCACATTTTCTCCTCTGACCACAAAAATCCCTCGAGGAATATCACCGTATTTTTTGCCCACATGAATACGCTCCACAGTCTGATGTAGCACTAAGTTAGCTATAAGTGTACAGGGAAGAAACAAAGACATTTAGTTCAAATTACTTTACAGGTAAAGGTCCATAACTCAATCAGTTATCTTGAGTAGAAACGATTAGCTGAACATGATTTTCAAACTTTCTAATTCTGGAAAATGCTAAAATTTCAAACAATCTCATCCTATTTCATTCAGACACACCACTTGGAGATTTTTAAACAACTGCAAATAGAGTACTTGGGATTATGTTGCATTAATACAAGGATGGTGGAAATAAATGAAGAAAATTAAATTCCTTATGAGTTAACTGCTGATATCAACATGACTATAAGAATATGATACAGCACTTGGAAAACTCTAAAGTCCAAACAACTGCAGAAATTATCTTTTTTTCTCTTTTAGAAGGAAACATTTTTCCTACTTTGTGTAGGTATGTGTGTGTGATGATTTACCAAAGATTTACCTTTGTTTCAGTACAGATGATTCATTTAATCCAATGTAGGTATTCATGGATTATGATACAACAGTAATCTGTTTTTTTCTCCTTTGTCAGATGACTATAATTTGGTAACCTGAGAGTAACATTAGTATTCACTACTTTCCCCTCACGTAGTTTGATGAATTTGACTTAAGGTTTAGAACCACAATCTGTGCAGAATAATTACTTTCTTCTTTTAGTTGGTACTGCTGTCGTCTTTGAAGAAACACAGTACTATCATCTGTGATTCTTATAAGTATTTCAATTATGTTGTTCTTCCTTAGGCCCAAAGCCACTGACCTAGCTGATGTCCAGCAAATGTTGACATGAACTGAAGTTCCTCAAGACAGGAGCAAATGTAAGGTCTCTTTAGAAAAATGTAAGAGACAGAATCAAGATTAAGACCTTGAGTCTGATGTATCCTAAAGTATAAAATCCTGAGCTTAATGTTGGGGGGTCCCTAAAAAGCTTCAGGAAAGGCCTCTGACCCACTTTTCATTGGACAGGGAGGGATTACCTTCAGGGCAGGAACTGCTTTGAAGAGTAGTCGCACCCAAGCCAATGTACAAATGAGCAGCCTTTTCAGTGGACTGAGTGTATTTCTATCATCTGGCTCCCTCTAATGGGGAAAATAAAAAACAGTCCAAAACACTGTAACGACATGTTCTAATAGTGAAAACCAGTTTTAGAAATAAAATATAAGCTTGTAAACACAAGCTTTCAAACCACCTAATTGTAATTTAGAAAACAATGATGTAGTGACTTAAAACAGTATTTCATCATGCCAGGTACATGAAAAAAGCTGCAGATAAATAAACTTCAATACGAAACAACATAAAAATACAGTGGGCAGCTCTTATCATCCAGAGTATGGGATGATAAAAGCCACCATGGCTCTTATCACCACGGACTCATGATAAGCCCATGAGTAATACATACCAAATTGATCAATGCTTCTCAAAAAGCCTATGAGTGTCCTTCCATCTCGAAGCAGGACCAAGTGCTTTTCTGGGGAGAGGAAAAGAGATCTTTAAAAAATGAACCGTTAGCTTCAGCGAGTTTACAGGGAAACAAAAACAGAGTTAATAGCAGATTAAGCTTTAGCATTTCCTCTTATAGAGCATTTAACACAGAGTTCATTGAGAAACTAGAGGGATGACCAAGGCAGCTGGGGATTAGTTTAGATGAGAAGATGGGTGGTGAAAAGAATCTAAGAGGGGCAGCAGAGCGGGGACGTACTCGGCACACAGTCAGGGGGCCCAACGGACTGGCTCCAGATGCCAGTGCTCAACAGTTAAACCCTGTCAGCATCATGTCAGTTTCTATACCTGCCAATTTGGACATTTGCTCTAGATGGTCTTTATGATCTTCATTTTCCAAAATTATTTTCTCCTCAACTTAGAGTTCCTATTTCACACTTTGGAATCAGAGATGGTTTTAAATAAAAACAGTACCAAAGACATGTAAAATGAGGATGCTGAGAATAAAACCAGAGCAAAAATTCAACAGAATGCATTGAGGGCTACGTGCTGTTCTGGGGCCTAGATATATAGTAGAGAATAAGACTCAGAGTCACCAACCTCATGAACTTATAAGCCTGGTGGAGAAAAGCAAACACATTTTAAAAAATGACCTATGGTGATTAGTCTAGCAGAATAAAAACAAGACAGCAGGATAATATAAGAAAGGGAGGGGAAGAAACTATAGAAGAGAGGGTGCTGGGGACTTCCCGGGTAGTCCAGAGGCTAAGACTCCACACTCCCAATGTAGGGGGCCCAGGGACAAGATCTCATACGCTACAACTAAGAGTGTGCATGCTGCGACTAAAGATACCATGTGCTGCAACTAAGACCCGGTGTAGCCGAGTAAATAAATAAACACAGGCGGAGGAAAAAAAAAGAAGGTGGCTAAGGAAAACCTCTCTGAAGAGGTGACTCTGAGCCGACACTGAGGAATGACAGTAAGCCAGTCACTAGAATAGCTAGCAGACTGAGCTACAAGGGAAGCCCAGCACAGCCAGCGAAAATCACTTATTCGTCTTTAATGCCATGCATAAAGTACTTTCTACATGCAGACCGTGGACCATAAAGAAGGCTGAGCACCAAAGAACTGATGCAAGACTCTTAAGAGTCCCTTAGGCAGCAAGGAGATTAAACAGTCAATCCTAAAGGAAATCAACCCTGAATATTCATTGGAAGGACTGATGCTGAAGCTCCGCTACTTTGGCCACCTGATGCAAAGAGCCGACTCAATGGAAAAGACCCTGATGCTGGGAAAGACTGAGGGCAATAGGAGAAGGGGGCAAGAGAGGATGAGATGGTTGGATGGCATCATCAACACAATGAACATGAGTCTGAGCAAACTCTGGGAGACAGTGAAAGACAGGGAAGCCTGGTGTGTTATAGTCCATGGGGATGTAAAGAGTTGGACACCACTGAGCAACTGAACAACAAGATGCAGAACAGTGCAACAAGACAGTGATTCTTTCCTGAAGGAATTTATAGGCTTTTTTTTTTTGCTATAATTAAGTACCACAAGAGGGCAAAACTTAATTACATGAGAGTGAGAGAAACTGTATCTAGCTGGAAATATCTGAGTTGGACTTTAAAGTGAAAGTGAAGTTGCTCAGTTGTGTCCGACTCTTGGCAACCCCACGGACTGTAGCCTACCAGGCTCCTCTGCCTATGGGATTTTCCAGGCAAGAGTACTGGAGTGGGTTGCCATTGCCTTCTCCAATGGACCTTAAAAGGTAGATAATTTTTGGCCATGGGAAGAGTGACAGGGACTGGGAAGGGGGAAATCTGTAATTTAGGCAGAAGAAAAGGGAGCTGTGTATCCGGATGTGTGGCTAAAAGTTGAGGGTGTGAAGGGAATAGGAGATGAAGTCAGAAAAGTACTGGGAGCAGGCTGAGTTTGGATGTGCCTTCATGGGGAACAAGACAACTCTGAAGATTCAACTGGTAGAAAAAGAGAGAATGGTTTTGAGGCTATTACCAGAGTCTAAGACATGAAGAAGAGACCTGAAGCAGGGCAGAGATGGGACGGGAGAGGCTGAGAGGATCAAGACACTGCAGTTATAAGGGATGGAATTGGTCAACCAAGTGTGTTTGTATATGTGGATATGTGTGTTAGAGAGTGGGAAGCTGAAGAGATGGGTTAAAGATGATGCAGGAATTTTGAGTCATCTTGCCAGGGAGGACTATGTACCAGAAGTTAGGAGTGAAAGAAGCAAGATCCCATGGAAGGTGTTTTGCTGTTGTGATTCTCAAGTGGTATCAAGACACCTGTGCAGAAACGTCAGGTGGCAACTGGAGATGTAAGACTGGAAGGCCAAAGAGCAATTTTTGATATGCCCACAAAGAGGTGATATCATTATTAAAGTCCAGGAACTCTCCTAGAGATTTAAAGAAAGCAGCAGCCAAAGATGGAACCTAGGAGTCCATTTATTTTAGGGAGCAATAACTGTTGCAGAGATAAGAAAATCAAGGACCAGTGTTGGAAAAATCAAGAAAATGAAGAATCCTATGATGATGGCATCACAGTGCCAAAAAGGCGAAGGAATGCATTAGACAGATGTCTTTTAAGATCACAGTTTCAGTAGTGTGTTGACAAAAAAATCTGACTGTAGGGTGACAGAGGTGGTCTACTCCAGGTAGCCAGGAAATAGTTAAAATGGGAGATGATTTAAGAGGTTTGGGGGTACAGATGTGAAAAAAGGAATGGGAATTTGATGGTGAAATATAACTGAAAAAAAATACGACAGACAAGAACATACATGAGGGGGAGCAAGAAATATGAGAGAAAAAGGGTATTAATGGATTCCAGAAGCAGCTGGAAGGAAAAATAAATAAGACACAGACTGAAAGGGAGGAATACTTCCAACTGAGATGACAGGATAGGTGAAAATACAGGAAGACTGAGGAGAGAGGAGGAAAGTGTGTGTGTGTGTTGCACTGAAGGCTGCATATGAAATGATTTGAAACCACTCAGTAAAGGAGGCGCTTGGAATCTGCAAAATGGTGTTAGAGACTTGAGAAAAACAATTATTTTTGTTAGAATGGCAGGATGTGCTAGGGATCTCAAATAACTCAGATACATAACTAGAGAGGTGAGGGCACCATCCTCAGACAACTAGAATTAAAGATTTCATTACATGTTACAGACAGGCCTGTACAGTGGTTATTCACACATGAATTTGATCCAAGCTACACTACATTCCCTTCAGTAGCAAAATCACTAATTTGGATCTAAAGAGTGATTTCAGAGGATAGGAAGAGGATTTCATCACAAATTCACTCTTTACATACACAGTAACTGCAGAAAATTGCTGAACTTGTTTGGAACTGTGTGGTAAATGTTTCACAGCAATTACAAGTTAATGAGACAGATCACACAATTGGCACAACTTTAAAAAGTGTTGTTTTAGGAGTAACTCACAGATGAGAGTTTGGAGAAACAAAAGACATCTGATACAACCGAGCTCTTCTTCAGGATAGTGACTTGGAATAAGGGAGGTCTTAACAGCAAGAGAAAACTAACAGAGGAAAAAAAGTAAATTTGAAGTGACTCAGTCTTTCTGGAAAAGTCACTACCTAGCCTGAAAAGCTAAATACTCAAACGGTTAAAAGACTGCAAACGGCCACACAGTATAAACCCTACGTTTAGTGCTAATTAAGTCCAACTGCTGTTGTATTACTATTTTCGTTTCTGCAAGAACCCTTTCTCTGAGAATTCTCATTCATCCACCCAGTAACCACCTGGTACTTCGAAATACCACAGGTGGGAGACGATGGACCGGGGAAACGGTAACCTTCACATGTGAGCTTCAGCAGCCGCAACTCTGAAAAGCAGAAATGAATTCTACAGCTTGCCCGGGAGATCCGGTGGAAGCTGCGAGAGGCGGGATACAGGCAGGAGGGGATAAAGTGGCAAACGGTGTGTCCCGTGACTCCCGCATCCTGCGAGGATGCCAACGCGGAAGTCCAGAACTGGACTAAATACACACCGCCCCCGGCCCGGACTCATTCTATCAGCTTCCTCCTTAAGAGGCACCCTCCTGGGAGGAAGGGTTTCACCCTAGACTTCACTGAGGAGATGAACTACTCACTGTCGATGTCCTCGATGAGGCTGGCGGTGCCAGGCATATAGTTCATTTTGAGTCGAGAGAGAGCTGCAGCGTATAGCGGCGGTGGGCCAGCGCGTCCCACACCTCCTTCCTCCCACCGCGGTCGCCGCCTTTGCGGGACCGGGACAGGAACCGGACCCGAACAAACGCCGCCGCCCCGGCTTTCAGTAGCCGGGGCCTGCCGGAAACGCCGCCATGTTACCCCACCCACTTCCGGCACCACGTCCCCGCCCTCAGGAAGAGGCGGGACCGTTCGTGTGGTTTCCCCCGCCCCAGGATACCCTTTACATATCCCTGACGAGAAGGGGAAGAGGAGTCTAGGCTGCACGGACAGTGCGGAGGTGCGTTCTCCCTTTTAAGGAACGCTCGTTCTCCTGCTTCTTAGACCCCAGAGTCACGGACAGCCGCCCTCGTCCTCTTAGGACGCGGAAGTGCAGGGGGGCGGGATCCTGCCTAGGATTGGCTGTTGCCGGCCGACCCCCTTTCCCTGTGGTCCATTCACGCTCCCCCGTCGGCGCCTGCGCGGTGGGCCGGCTGTGAGGGGCGGGGGGCTGGGAAGCGCCTGGGGGCGGCAGAGCCCATGTCGGCCTTGAGGCGCTCGGGCTACGGCCCTAGTGACGGCCCGTCTTATGGCCGCTACTACGGGCCTGGGGGTGGAGATGTGCCGGTGCACCCGCCTCCGCCCATCTACCCCCCGCGCCCCGAGCCTCCCCAGCCTCCCATTTCCTGGCGGGGGCGCGGGGGCGGCCCGGCGGAGACCACCTGGCCGGGGGAAGGCGGAGGAGGCGATGGCTACTACGCGTCTGGAGGCGCCTGGTCAGAGCCGGGTCGTGCTGGCGGAGGCCACCAGGTGAGCTTTGCGCCACCGGTCCCCAGGGTGGAGTGGGGGGGGGTCCGATAGGGGAATCTTTGGGGGTGAGGGCCATTGGGATTGATACAGCTCCCAACAGTTCGTAATGAATTGGGTTTCGTGCGTTTTCCTAATACGGCTTTGGAGAGACGAGAGACTAGGATCGTGGGTGGGGGTATATGCTTGTGTTTTCTTTGCCCCTCCTCTTGCGCTTCAGCCGTAATAAATATCTTCTTACCAGGAAAAAAATCCTGTGCTGAACCTGCTGAGTAGCAGGCTGCGAATCTCTCGTCTTGGGGACGAGGTTGGGCTGGAGTGACCTGGCTTTGCTTTTCCAATCCTCACAATTTATCCTGCGTGGTTCGTGGGGGCCGCCTCTCTCCGAGGAGGGATGTGGCTGCAGCCCCCTCCCGCTGGGAAGGAACGCGAAGGAAAGGGAGGGATCTGGGCATTTAGCCCTTTGCCCCTAAAGCATTGCCGGGTATTGAATCACCAGTCATCATCAGTGTTGGAAAGCACCTGTCCGTGGGTTGTATGTAATCTTAACGGTGACTGCAATGTAGATGTCATCACAGCGTCCCTGTTTTACGGTGGAAGAACTGCTGACAGTGAAAGGTTAACTCACTTGCTCAATATATTCAGACCTCTGACATTTTATTCTGTGTTGTCGTGCCGGAAATATACTTCTGTTTTGTTAATGCAATATTCTTCGTAGAGGATTACGGTTCTATGGTGAGGGCACACCTCTCCTTGTCTTCAGGAATTATAACATTCTCACTGGTTGAAATGTAACAATGAAATTCCCAGACATTGCTGGTGGAAATGTAAAATGGTTCAGTGTTTTGGAAAACGGTTTGGCAGTTCCTAAAAACGTTACGGTGTACTGTTAGCAAGCCTGCTGCTAGATATATACCCAAGAGAACTGAAAACATGTCCACGTAAGATCCTGTACACACATGTTCATAGCAACTTTATTTATAATAGCCAAAAAAGGGAAATATCCCAAATGCTCATCAACTGAAGAACTGATAAAATATAGTATATTCATACCCCTGGAGGGAATGGCAACTCACTCCAGTATTCTTGCTTGGAGAATCCCTATGGACTGAGGAGCCTGGTGGGCTACAGCGCGTAGCATCGCAAAGAGTCAGACAGGACTGGAGGACTAAGCACAGCACAGCACAGTGTATTTATACAATGAAATTATTTAGCCATAGAAAGTAATGAAGTACTAGACATTCTGCAAATGGATGAACGTTGAAAATGTGCTACATGGATGAAGACACAAAGACCAAATATTGTATTCCATTTTTTGGAAAATTCCAGGATATAGAAATCTGTAGAAAATTTTGTTGTTTCCACGGGCTGTGGACCTGGGGACATTGAGAAGGATAGATAAAGGGTATGGGGTTTCCTTTGAGGATGATGAAAATATTCTGAATTTAATGACGATAACTGCACAAGTCTGAGTATATTGAAACCATGAATTGTACACTTGAAAAGGGTGAGTTTTATGGTATGTTATATCTTTAAAAAATGGTATGAGAAAAAACATGTAGTGAGAGGTTAATTGTTAAGGAAGGTCCATAATTTTTCTGTCTAAATCTGGAATAAGGAGCCGTGGGATTTTGGTCCCATGACGGAGTGGCATGATGAAATACTTGGCCTGTAAGTAGGCAAACTAGACTGAGGCTCACTTGAAGGGATAGAGAGGCCCGCTGAGCTGAGGACTCTGCCTGGACTTGCTGTGGTATCAAAACAAAAATATGTTTTGGCTTTGGTTAGGGTTAGAGAGGACTTCCTAGGTGGCTCAGCAGTAAAGAATCCGCCAGTTTCCATCCCTGGGTTGGGAAAATCCCCTGGAAAAGGAAATGGCAACCCACTCCAGTGTTCTTGCCTGGGAAATCCCATGGACAGAAGAGCCTAGCGGGCTACAGTCCTTGGAGTCTCAAAAGAGTTGGACATGACTTTGTGACTTTTTTTTTTTAAGGTTAGAGAAGTTAAGATCTCAGTGTCATGCAGGGAGTTGTTAGGTATGGTGGAATACAGGTGTGCACACAGGTGGGTGATAGTGCTAGAGGGGTGGAAGATAAAGCTGGAATGTGTAATGGGCATTTGTAAATCATTTCAAGAGTCTTTCAGGCGGATATTTCTGAAACTCAAAAAGTATCGGATGATAATTTCTTAGGCAGCAGTAGGGAACTAATACAAAAGGTAAACGTGTTGTCCTACATACTGCAAATGTCTTTTCTAAATTTGTGGCTTGCCTTTTGACTTTTTTGTGGTTTTTGACATATGTTTTGCAGTTTTATATAGTCAAACATGTCAGACTTTAAAAAGGTATAGTTCATTCGCTCAGTCGTGTCTGACTCTTTGCTACCTCATGAATCGCAGCACGCCAGGCCTTCCTGTCCATCACCAACTCCCGGAGTTCACTCAAACTCATGTCCATCGAGTCGGTGATGCCATCCAGCCATCTCATCCTCTGTCGTCCCCTTTTCCTCCTGCCCCCAATCCCTCCCAGCATCAGAGTCTTTTCGAATGAGTCAACTCTTTACATGAGGTGGCCAAAGTACTGGAGTTTCAGCTTTAGCATCATTCTTTTAAAACCTTACTCTGAAACTGTGGGCCATGGACCAGAAGCTTCAGCTTTGCTAGGTGGCTGTTAGAAGTGCAGACTCTTTCCTCCTCCATACTTACTGCTGCTGCAGATTAATAAGATCCTCAGGTGATTCATATGCATATTTTGTTTGAGAAGCGTTGCGCAATGGAATTGAACATTTTGAGATGAGGTTGCTCTGAACCACTACAAAGGCTTGACTTTATTTAAATATGGCAGGGGAAAAATGGAGAGTCTCTTACTGTTTTCTTTCTTTTTTTTTTTTTTTTCACCTTGTTAGCTATACTTGCAGCGCTGTAGTTTGATTCCTAAGCTTGCAGCACATACATCACCTAGGAGATTGTGGGAGATGCTGTATCTCAGGCCCTGCCCAAAGCTTTTAACAAGACATCACTTTGCCGATAGAGGTTTGTCTAGTCAAAACTGTGGTTTTTCAGGTAGGCACGTACAGAAGTGAGAGCTGAACCATAAAGAAGGCTGAGCACTAAAGAATTGATGCTTTCAACTGAGGTACTGGGAAAGACTCTTGAGAGTCCCTTGGACAGCAAGGAGATCAAAGCAGTCAATCTTAAAGGAAATCAACCCTGAATATTCACTGGAAGGACTGATGCTGAAGGTGACACTCCAATGCCTTGGCCACCTGATGTGAAGAGCCAACTCATTGGAAAAGACCATGATGCTGGGAAAATTTGAGGGCAAGAGAGGATGAGATGGTTGGATGGTATCATCAACACAATGGACATGAGTTTGAGCAAGCTCCGGGAGATGGTGAAGGATAGAGAAGCTTGGTGTGCTGCAGTCGTGGGGTTGCGAAGAGTTGGACGTGGCTGAGTGACTGAACAACAACAACTGGGTGATTCACATGCTCCCCAAGAACAAGTCATCTGAGAGAGTGCTGAGACAGACAGAAGCGGGCAGCTGCAGCCTCTTACAACCTCATCCTGGAAGTGATACACCTTCACGCATGCCATATATTACTAGTCATAGAGACTGACCCTGGTACAGTGTGGGAGGCATCTTCATTCAGATGTACATACAGAAGGCAGGGATCACTGGGAGTCATCTTGCAGGATGGTTACAATGGGAGGGTTTGGGGAGACAGCTCAGGTTAGGCTCCCAAATTAGGTCAGAAAAGAAAACGGCATGTGTTTGAACAATGTCTGAATGAATGTAGATAGGTTTTTTTCTCAACATTTTATTATAAACATTTTCAAACATAGAAAAGTTGAAATTGTACGTGAAGATCCCCATACCCACTACCTAGATTTTATTAGCATTTATTATATTTACCACGTCTACCTATCTTATTTTTGGATGTGTTTCAGAATGAGTTACATAGATTCGAAAGGCATTTTCAAAGGTGTGTATCAACTGGAAGTGAGGATTGCAGGAGAAACAGAAGGATCCTGAATTTTTAGTATTTCCTAGGATTAAGAAGGAAACGGAACAGGCTTTTATGGGAAGATGTGGTTTAGTTTTGTACCAAAGAACTAGGGATCATTTCTTTTGAAAAAACAATGTTGATTTGTTTGGCTGCGTCAGGTCTTAGTTGGGGCATGTGAGATCTTTGTTGCGTCATGTGGCATCATTCATTGCGGTGTGAATGTGAGATCTTAATTCCACAGCCAGGGATGGAACCCCCTTCCCCTGCATTACAAGGTGGATTCTTAACCCGTGGACCACCGGGGAAGTCCCATCTTTATTTCATTTCTGCTGGAAGCCAGTTTGTGATGGTGGTTACCAAGCTCTGGATGCAGTGTATGTGACCGATTAATGAGATGTCTGAGATTTTCTGTTTTTGTTTTCCGATGTCCAGTTTTACAGTCTGTGGCATTGAGGAGTTGTTGTCTGTGGGAACAAAGCAATAGATGTGGGTCTCAGCAGGGAGTCAGGGGATGGAGACAGTGATTGGAGAGTCACCACATGGAAACATGGGTGAATTACCTGATTGGGTTATGCTGCCAGGGGAGAGCTTTGAGATCTAGGAGGGTGACAGAGAGAGAACCCAGGAGACAGTGAGTGAGAATACCTGGGTAGGAGGAAAAGCAGGATGTCATGAGATACAGACCACTGCTACTTTGCAGGTTAGTGATATGAGAACTGAAGAGAAGCGTTTGGATTGGCAGTTAAAGTATTGTTGATTTTAATGGTGGGACTTTAAAATAGTATAAAAGTAATGACTGGGGGATTTGGGAATACAACTAGTGTAAACTGTTAGTAAATGAGGAAGTGGCCACTTGACTGGGAACCATGGTTGAGGGAAGCATTTTTAGGACTCAGTGGCTTGAGAATGTTTGTCAGCAGAGGAGAGAGAAAGCTAGTAGATTGTGAAAAAAGATACTAACAGAAGGATGGAATGTGGCTTGGGGAGAAGTGGAGCACGAAATGAGGAAGACCCGAGAAACCTCCTTAGAGCTAGAGAAGGGGAAATGAAGCTGTTGGGAGGGGAGGATATTGCAGGAGTTCCAGCTCTTGGTTGATGAAGCAGGAGGCTTTCTGAGGGTAAAAGAAGTGGGATGGGATAGCTGGGAACTCAATATGGTGAATGTGTGAAGCAGGTGCCAGGGAAAAGGGAGGCTGTGTAGGGAAGCACAGCAGAGACCCATGTGAGAGTAAAGCTGAAATTTGTGATGATGGGCCAATACAGGAGCAGAAAGTGCTTTTTAGTGATATTTGGAATAGATCACTATAAACATAATTTATAATGTATTTTTCTAATGTGTGTGTGTGTGCTCAGTCATATCCAACTCTTTGTAACCCCATGGACTGCAGCCCGTCAGGCTCCTCTGTCCATTGGATTATCCCAGCAGGAATACTAGAGTGAGTTGCCGTTTCCTTCTCCAGGGGGTCTTCCCAACCCAAGGACTGAACCCATGATTTCTGTAGCTCCTGCATTGTCAAGTGGATTCTTTACCACTGAGCCGCCTGGGAAGCCACCTGGGAATTTTCTAATAATTTTTGTCTAATTCTTGTGGGGAAAAAAAAATTTGTAAGGGGATCTTAGGTAGAAAGAACCAGCACTACTCAGATTCCTGTGCTGTTTGATTTGTCTGGGCTGGAGATATTTTTTGGAGGCACGGTGCCAAGTCACTTTGTAAAGTTAACCATATATCCACTTCTTATGGGGCTAGATAGTTCTGCAATAAATATGAAGGGAGTTGACTTCAGCCTTCACCTGAGATTTAGGTATTTCTTTTCAAAAGAGAAGAAAGTAAACTTGCATTATTTTAATAAAATTTCCTTTGTCACAAGAACTTTAATTCATAATAGTCTCACTTGTAAAAACCTATTATCATGTTTATATCATCTTTTAGCATTACTTTTGGCTAGTTTCAGACAGCACATAAAAAGTTTGGAAAGACTTGGGCACATGATAAAATTGGCAACTTGGTTTTAGAACAGCTTCAGCCAGCTTCCTGTGAAACCAAATGCTATTTCATAGAACTAGTGTCATGTTAGGAAGGTGTTGAGCTGCAGACTTTAATTGTTATTGGGAATATTTTTAGATTTGTTCCATTTTGTCCAAAAGGGGAAAAAAAAGCAAAGACAATCTTTTTAATTAAGACAATACAAATAATAATTTTTACTGCTTCACTGAGGACATTCTTTTTTCATATAAAAAGTGTGATATATTTACATGTTATAAATGTCACCATTTTTAAGGGATAGTTCTGTGAATTTTGACAAATGCATATGATTATGTAAGCACTATCACAATCAAGGTATAAAAATTTATCCACCTTTTAAAAAAAAAGGACTCTGAGGATAAAATGGAAGAGTTATATTTATTCATCTCTAAACCACATTAATAGATGGGGAAACAGTAGAAACAGTGTCAGACTTTATTTTTTTGGGCTCCAAAATCACTGCAGATGGTGACTGCAGCCATGAAATTAAAAGATGCTTACTCCTTGGAAGAAAAGTTATGACCAACCTAGATAGTGTATTCAAAAGCAGAGACATTACTTTGCCGACTAAGGTCTGCCTAGTCAAGGCTATGGTTTTTCCTGTGGTCATGTATGGATGTGAGAGTTGGACTGTGAAGAAGGCTGAGCGCCGAAGAATTGATGCTTTTGAACTGTGGTGTTGGAGAAGACTCTTGAGGGTCCCTTGGACTGCAAGGAGATCCAACCAGTCCATTCTGAAGATCAGCCCTGGGATTTCTTTGGAAGGAATGATGCTAAAGCTGAAGCTCTAGTACTTTGGACACCTCATGCGAAGAGTTGACTCATTGGAAAAGACTGTGATGCTGGGAGAGATTGGGGGCAGGAGGAGAAGGGGACGACCCAGGATGAGATGGCTGGATGGCATCACGGACTCGATGGACGTGAGTCTGAGTGAACTCCGGGAGATGTTGATGGACAGGGAGGCCTGGCGTGCTGCGATTCATGGGGTCGCAAAGGGTCGGACACGACTGAGCGACTGAACTGAACTGAACTGAAACTGCATTAAAATTACAGAAAAAGAACTGTGTTATTTTAAAAAATATTTTTAAGAGCTCATTTGCATAACATAGTTATGTCTACACATATATATTCAATATTTTGAAAGTGTTTCAGTCAGTTGCAGTCATTCTTTCTATTGCTTAATGATCTTATATTGCTAATGGGAGACCCCTCCCCTCTTCTTGGCTTCAAAGTTCTTTTGACATGACCCATTGGTTTTTGACTGCTTCTTTGATTTCTGGTACAAGATTTGCCAGGCTTGTTATATAGCTTGTCCCAGATGTTACACTCAGCCATTCCATTAAGAAATCTTGATTTTTGTTTTGTTTGGTTTTAATTAGAGAATTTTATTTAGAAGCTATATGTGTCAGGATCCAGATAGGAAAATAGAACCTACACTAGTTCCTTTATTAGAGAGAATTTGATTTAGGAAATTAGTTAAATGGGTGTTGGAGATCTGAAAAAGTAAAAAGAGAATATGGAAGTAACTCAGAAGATAGTTATGGCAGAGAACAACCTCAGTTCCTGGGGCTGCGGAATAAAGAGGGAGAGATTGTGGAATTAATAGAACCTGGAAACTTGGAAAAATGACCTGTGTCACTGGAACCAAGGAGGCACTGGTATTGGTACTTCCGTGGGAGTTCTCAGGAAACCAGGGGAGTCTGGAGGCTGCTGGCCAACACTGCCTGCAGGTTGACGGGCTTTGCTGGCCTGGCAGTAGCAGAAACAGGAGGCAAGCAAGCACACAGGAAGGATCTAGTCCATTTTCCCCTCCTCTAACCTGGTGCCCCCTATTGGCAGAATCAAATAGTAAACAAGTGATAAGGAGAAGTGTTTGCAGGCCTGATCCTGCATCTCAGAGTCAGCTACAGACTGCTGGGTTTGGAGCTGAGGGCCAGTTGTTCACTCAGTCATATCCGACTCATTGTGACCCCACTGACTGTTGCATGCCAGCCTTCCCTGTCCTTCAGTGTCTCCCGGAGTTTGCTCAAATTCATGTTCATTGAGTTGGTGATGGTATCCAACCATCTAATCCGCTGCCGCTCCCTTCTCCTTTTGTTTCAGTCTTTCCCAGCATCAGGTTCTCTTCCAATGAGTCAGCTCCTTGTGTTCGGTAGCTAAAGTATTGAAGCTTCAGCTTCGGTATCAATCCTTCCAATGAAAATTCAGGGTTGATTTCCTTTAAGATTGACTGGTTTGATCTCCTTGCTGAGGACCAGTAGTTTTTAAGATCACTAGTACAGAAGTTCGGAGAAGGCAATGGCACCCCACTCCAGTACTCTTGCCTGGAGAAGCCTGGTAGGCTGTAGTCCATGGGGTCGCTAAGAATCCGACACGACTGGGTGACTTTCCTTTCACTTTTCACTTTCACGCATTGGAGAAGGAAATGGCAACCCTCTCCAGTGTTCTTGCCTAGAGAATCCCGGGGACGGGGGAGCCTGGTGGGCTTCTGTCTATGGGGTCGCACAGAGTCAGACACGACTGAAGCGACTTAGCAGCAGCAGCAGCAGCAGTACAGAAGTTACATTTGGTGTGAGGTGTACTGATTGTTATTGTGTTGTCATTGCTTCTAGACCTTTTAAATGAACAGAGTTATACAAAATGAGCATTTAAGAAGATTTTTTAATAGACGTATAGTTGATTTTCAATGTTGTGACTAAGTATTTTAAAACAAAAATAAATGAGTTCATATTTGTGTTAATTTAAATTTAATGTCAGATTATTTTTCTTCTTAGATTGTATTTATTACTTTAAAATTTTTTTTCAGCTTTATTGAGGTACAGTTAACACATGAAATTGTAATATATTGAAAGCATACATGATAATTTGCTATATGTATATGTTGTGAAAGGATTCTCACCATCAAGAATTAACACATCCATTGCACCTCATGATGTTTATCTTTTTTTCTTAATGAGAATACTTAAGTTCTATTCTCTTAGCTAGTTAGCTAGTTTTAATCATTTATAATACAGTGTTATCAAAAAATATGGAAAGCTTCATGAATTTGCGTGTCATCCTTGTGCAGGGGCCATAATAATCTCTGTTATCGTTCCAATTTTAGTATATGTGCTGCTGAAGTGAGCACTGTATTTATTACTTTTATATGGAAATCTTGGTTTCTTAACAATATTAAGGTAATTACAAATACTTGTATTAATTCAGTCCTGCAATAACATATAAAATAACTTTAAAATAATGCCAGGTTCCAGCTCGGGCATGACAGCATGAGGAGCTCTTGTGGGCCTAGTCCTCCATGAAACTGGTGAAAAATATTTTTAAAACAACCATATTAAAGTCTCTGGAAATCGTCTGAGGGAATTTAGCAAACGAAGAAACATTTATGATAGAAAATGTACTCAAACTCAGTAAGAGTAGTGAGATTCTGTGGGATCCTCCACCTCTCCCACCCCAGCCCAGTGATACAGAAACTGCATTCTAGACTGGAGGGCAAATAAAACAAAGCTGCTGGCTCCCCAGGTCCCAGCCATCCTGGGAGAACAGCACGTCAGCATTGCTCATCTCGCCCCCAGCTACTATTGCAGAGGCCACACACCGGGCAAGTGCGGTTAGCAGCTGTGTTTCTCCCCACACCCTGTGGAATGGGGGCTTTACCTTGAGCAGGACACCGGGGCTCTGATCAACCCTTTCCTGGCTTGGAGGCAAGCTGGGAAGGCCTGAGGCTCCTGTCTTCCCCCTTCTAGGTGTTCCGCTCTTACAGCAGGGGTGACTCTCACTGAAGCATACCCTTGTCCCCAACCCAACTGCAGAATGTGGCTCAGACATTTTTCTCTGGAGGCGGAAGCTGTAAAACCAGTAGTTCCTAATGTTTTCCCAAAGGCACTGACTTTATTTGCATCAGAATGTGGCTAAGCTGAGGCCTGAGGATGTTCTCAGAAATTTAGAGGTAGTTGTGAAAGGCAGTTGGGAGGAGATGGGTAGATTCATTGCAAATAAAGACTAAGCTATAGGCCAGCTAGTTAGCTGGAGAGAACTGGGGAAAAAGGTAGCTGGAGCCATTTGGAGTCAGAACACATCTCAGACACAGACTTTGGGAGGTGTCTCTTCCAAGGAACCCAAATGTGATCGGGTCTGTTTGTGGAACAGTTCACATCCCAGGATCTTGTTGAAATAGTAGAGAAATTAGCTGGAAATTTGTGGAGTTTAACAGCTCCAAAAATATTTATATATACTCAGTAAAGAAATTAAAAAGCTGCATTAGAAAATACTCACTTGATGCAAAAGCAGTAAAGGAAGAATAGAGGAACAAAACCGAATATGAGATACAGAAAACAAAAGTAAAATGGCAGATGTAAATCCAGTTATATCAGTAATAGCATCAACTGTGAATAGGTTAAACAATCCAGTCAGACAGGGACTGTCAGACTGGATTAAAAAAAAAGATTCAACTCTATGCTGTGTGAGATAACAGAAAAAAAAATATATGTATTGATCTCTACCCCAGGTTTTTGGCATAGGTCTCTTGGAAACCCTTGTAATTTCCTAAGTCATAAGTGGAAGAAGCCAGTCACAATTTATACCACAAATCACATATTATATGATACATGCTACCACTTATATGAAGTGCCCAGAGTAGGCGTATCTATAGAGAGAGTAGTGGTGGTGCCTGGAAAATCCATGGATGGAGGAGCCCGGTGGGCTGCAGTCCATGGGGTCACGAAGAGTTGGACACGACTGAGCAACTTCACTTTCACTTTTCACTTTCAGGCATTGGAGAAGGAAATGGCAACCCACTCCAGTGTTCTTGCCTGGAGAATCCCAGGGACGAGGGAGCCTGGTGGGCTGCCATCTATGGGGTCGCACAGAGTCGGACACGACTGAAGCGACTTAGCAGCAGCAGCAGGGCTATGGAATGGCAGATAGGAGGGTGTAGCTGATGGAAACAGTTTCTTTTTGAGGTTTGAAATGTTCTGCAATTGATTTTGGTGATGATCACATATATTGCTTTCATATATCTGGATATACTAAAAACTATTGATTTGCACAGTTTAAACGAGCAGATTTTATGGTAGTAAATGATGTCTCAATTTTGACTAAGAGATAACTAATGGATGCAGTTTAGGTTTCTTTACAGTTCATCTGGTCCTTGGAATATATTCCACTGAGAATGTACAAAGTAATACGATTTTAAAGTCATTAGAAATAATTCTTTTTTTCCGTATGGTTATGTTACCAACTTGATGTTTAGTTATCTCATCAGTTGATTTTTCCTGTAGTAAAAAACAACTCCGAGTTGTAGCTTAACAGCAGTGAATATTTCCTGCTCACGTTCTGTGCAGTCGCTACAAGGGCTCATCTTCAGGTCCCGGGCTGGGTTCAAATGACAGCTCCTATATGGGATATGCTGGTCTCAAGGTGGAGGGCAGGGGTGCAAAAGGGTTATTAGAATTTGTGTTGACTCCTAAGTCCTTTGTTTAACACCTGCATGCTGTCACTTACCCATATTTGTCTGTTTTGCATACAAGGTTAAATTACATTTTTAAAATATGTGAATTTATACCTGTTTCTCCAGTTCACATCCACCATGCACAATTCATCTTCATCTTTTTCTAGTCAATATATATTATCCTTTTCCATGTGAAAATACTGGTTCTCAGTAACAGTTTTATTTCCTTTATTCTAAACAGTTGAAAACTTAAAACACTAATATTACCAATAGCATATTATTAATTTAATATTTCTTTGCATTTCTTTACCTTTAGAAGGTATACCATTAAGGATATCCTTCAGAAGATTATTGAAGAGTTACTTGAATTAATTTTTTTGTATATGTGTGGTTATCAATTTGTCAGAGTTTTTTTTTTTTTTTTAAGATAAAATGCAGTTTGAATTCAAACTAAAATGTTCACATAAATTTAAGGACTATATGGTTTTTTGTTTAGCCATGCTGGGTGGCTTGCAGGATCTTTGTTCCCCAGCCAGGGATGGAACCTATGCACCCTGCAGTGGAGGTGAGGGCTGCCAGGGAATTCCAGGGCTATGGGGGTTTTAATTCATTATTCTTTTTGTTGTTGCTGATTATTTGGTTATGGTTTATCTACCTCCTCTGTGGCATGTAAACTCCGTGGGGGCCTCCCATGTTTCTCCACACACTGCAGTGCTTGGTTAATCGTGGGTCCTCAGACACATTTGTTGAAATAAATGAGTGAAAAATGTGTGTGCGGTGACGCTCAGTCGTGTCCGATTCTTTGCAGCCCCATGGGCTGTAGCCTTCCAGCCTTCTCTGTCCATGGGAGTTTTCAGAAAAGAATACTGGAATGGGTTGCCATGCCCTCCTCCAGGAGATCTTTCCAAACCAGAGATTGAACCCACATCTCCTGCGTCTCATGCATTGCAAGCGGATGTTTTATCACGGAGCTGCCTGGGAAACCTCTTGATTTCATTATTCTTGTATCCCTCATCTCCCATTATGAAAATACTGATTTCCAATCACACCAGTGTAATCATTCATTAGCAGTGCCAGCAATGGTGGTAATTATTAATAGAGAGTCTGCCTGGAATTCAAGAGACCTGGGTTCGATCCCTGGGTCAGGAAGATCCCCTGGAGAAGGAAATGGCAACCCACTCCAGTACTCTTGCCTGGAGAATCCCATGGAGGGAGGAGCCTGGTAGGCTACAGTCCGTGGGGTTGCAAAGAGTCGGACGCGACTGAGCGACTTCACTCACTGAAAAATTCATTTGAGGGAGTCTACAGACTATTTACCTCAGTTGTAATGTTGGTCAGATTACTGTGCTCTATTCTCACTTGAAAGAATTTCCTTCTGTGAAGTTGTCTTATCAATTCAATATTTAATAGTGTTTATTTTATTTTGCGTCCTTTTAGGGATTTAAAAATACTTCATTATCTTTCATAATTATGTAAAATGTTCATAATTATTCTAAAGTCAAATATACAAAACAGGATGTATTTAAGGGAAGTCTACCTTCTGCCCCATAGCTTTGATTTTTAACTTTTTGTTATGGAAACTTGTGACACATTCATTTTGTAAAAGTAAAGAAACTAGTGTAATAAAATCCTCAGATATCCATCACTATCTTTAGCAACTGTCAGAGGTTATTGTTAACCAAGTTATTGTTTATTAGACCCCCAATCACTTGTCACACTGTTAATTATAGTAGTTTAAAAATAGGTTTTAATATTTGTTTAGGGTAGTCTTGAGGGCAAGTTGGTATTTTAAGAGAGGCCATCTGCTTTACTAGGAGAAAGAGATGGTTCGTGAAAGTTCTGTAGATGGTAAGTAGTTATGTGGTTCAGAGCTATCAGGAAGGATTTGGCCTTTTAACAGGGCCAAAGACAGTTCATGCACATGTTCTGAGAAGACAGGGACAGATTGCTAACTTCGGAAAGTAGGAAGACAGAGTTTCTGTCTGATTGCTGCTTTTTGTGTGTGTGTGTGTGAAAGATGAGATAAAATTACCAGTTGATGAGTGAGGGGTGTCGTCATAAGAGGATACTGGAGATTTGAGGGGACAAGAAGGTGAAATATTAGTAGTTGTTGTGCAGAATGGGATGAAGGAAGGATGGTATGGTTGTTAGGCGGTGCTGAGTGTCTGCTTGTGTGAAACCAGAGAGCTTGTGTTTCTCTCCACTGATACTTAGGTGAAGTACAGATGGGAAGTCAGTGGGTAATGGTTTTTGAGGGAGAGTGGTAAGGGATGAAGGTGTTGGAAAGCTGAGTAAGGAAGGAGTGAGAAGGAGGGTGGTGAGGCAATAAAAACGTGGGGGGGCTTTGGAGAATCAGTAGGAAAGGACAGAAACCAAGGAAGTTCTGGGGGTTTAGGTGTCGGTTCACCATTGCTGGGGTGAGTCAGCTTCAACTCTTGTCTTTTCACTTCTTTTTAATTAAGATTCAAATTCTTGGTAGAGAGAAATAATTAATTAGTCAAATACCACTTAATTGGGGGGAGGGAAGGTAGTATTAATCAGGGGAATTTGCCTGATTGAGAAATCTGGTTGTTAGGATGTGAAGTTTGTTCGTTTCTATATTGCTCTAGTTGCTATATTATGTAAAGGAGATGCTGCTTGCCCAGCTTGTATAATGTCATGTGGAATAACTGCATGCTTTGAAAACAAAGTGTTATGAAACTAGTTAAGTAGTGCAGTTAAGCTCAGATGGTGATGATGGTGATAATTAAATTCTCAGTGACTACAACTGCCAGTGAATTTCTTTGTGAAACCATATTTGAAGATTTGAAGATCCTATTTAAGCTTAAAATTAAACTATAAAGCTCAAAGTAAAATAGCTCAATTTATGGGCTAAAAAGTGCATATATTAAAATAGCCTGGGAAGTTTTGAGTTGATTTTGTTTCTTATCAGAGTATATTGGCTTATGCGAATGATTGGCGTGAAAGCTGTGGAAATTAATATCATAGCTAGATTTTCTTCTTGGAGTGGTAATTATTCTACCTAATTTCCTGATACTGAATTAGCTGTGGGCTGCTGGAAGAAAGCTTAGCCATAGCGGAAAGTAGAAAAATGTAAAAAAACAAACAAACCAGGGGTGTGGCAGGGAAAGAAGTTGAGTATTGAAGACATTTGCATTTGAAGTAAAGTTTAATAGTAAAAGACTTCCCTGGTGGCTCAGAAGGTAAAAGCGTCTGCCTGCAATGTGGGAGACCTGGGTTGGGAAGAACCCCTGGAGAAGGAAATGGCAACCCACTCCAATACTCTTGCCTGGAGAATCCCATGGACTGCAGAGCCTGGTCCATGGGGTCTCAAAGAGTTGGACATGACTGAGCAACTTTACTTTTCAGTTAATAGTAAAATATTAACTTCAGGTTGCAAAGCTATTGAGATAAATAAATACTACTCTTAACAATGGCAAAGAACTAATTGGGCTGCACTCATTAAATTAGTAGTGATGGGTTAGGGATTGGAGAGGGGTAAAGGAATTGAATGTCTCTGGTTTTGCTAATTGTCTGGACATAGTAGATATATCATTTGTTATTGAATATACTTGGCATAATACACAAGAATAGTTAATAACTGCTTTGTTCTTGGACGCGCAGTTTACCATGTAGCTGCATCAGTTTTAAAAACGAGTGATTTTAGAGTGGGGTCCCATTGCTTTTTGTTTCTTGACTTTTTCCATGCTTATACCTGCCTCTATATCAGCGTTTCAGAATGATGTAAGGATGTTAGTAAAAGTGATTTTACTTTCCTTTTTTTCCCTTAGGAGCAGCCACCATATCCTAGTTACAATTCTAACTATTGGAATTCTGCTGCCCGACCTCGGGCTCCTTACCCAAGTACATACCCTGTAAGACCGGAAATGCAAAGCCAGGTATGATCTGAAATTGATAAGACTTTCTGAATTTTTTCTTAATGATCTGATTTATTTTCAGAACCTGTGGAGATTTTATAGTAAAGATGTGTGGAGTTTTGTTATGTAATGGAGTCTATCTTAATCATTTTAACGTTTTTAACGCAGAGGTAGGGAAATATCTAGGCAGATACTATGTAAGGCAGAAGTGGCTTGACGCATGATAGATTATTTCTCAGGACCTGGAAACAACAAACGCAAAATGTACCTATTTTTAATGATTTGTTATTTTATGGAGATGTAATTGACATATAATGTTATATTAGTTTTAGGTATATAATGTAAAGATTCAGTATTTGTATACTTCTAAAATGATCCCCATGTAAGTCTAGTTAACATCTGTCACAATACATAGTTACAAATTTTTGTTTTCTTGTGATGAAAGAAGTAGCTAATGTATTGTTTTTGGCTGCAGCCGGGTCTTCCTTGCTATGCAGGCTTTCTCTAATTGCGGAGAGCGGGGTCTGTTCTCTAATTGTGTGTGGCACGCGGGCTTCTCATTGCAGTGGTTTCTGTTTCAGTGAACAAACTCTAGACTTCGAGGGCTTCAGTAGTTGTAGTTTCTGGGCTCTAGAGCACAGGCTCAGTAGTTGTGGCGCCGGGGCTTAGTTGCCCTGTTGCATGTGGGATCTTCCCGGATCAGGGATCAAACCCATGTCCCCTGCAGGGCCAGGCAGATTCTTTATCACTGAGCCACCAGGAAAGCCTCTGTGATGAAAACTTTTGAGATAAACTCTCCCCGTCAGTTTTTAAATTTGCAATGCAATATCTAACTATAGTTGCTAGAGTACACATTGCGTTCTGTGGTTTATTTATTTTACAACTGGAAGTGTGTACCTTTTGAGCACCAACCCACTGCTCCATCTCTGGAACCACCAGTCTGTTGTCTGTATCTGTGAGTTGGCTTTTTTTGTTTGTTTGTTTTTTAGATTTTACATATTAATGAGATCACATAGTATTTGTCTGTGTATCACATTTAACTTAACACCTTCAAGGTCCATCCATGTTGTCCCAGTGGCAAGATTGCCTTGGTTTTTTGCTTGAATAATACTCCATTGTGTGTGTATATATCTGTCTCACTTTTTTTTCATTCATTCATCCGCTGCTGGACATTTAAGGGTGTTTCTGTGTCTTGGCTATTTAAATAATGCCGCAGTGAACATGGGGGTACAGATAATTTTTTAAGTTGGTGTTTTTGTTCCCTTTGAACATATTCCCAGAAATGGAATTGCTGGATCATATGGTAGTTCTGATTTTAGTTTTTTGAGGCATCTCCATACTGTTTTCCATAGTGGCTGTACCAGTTTACCTTCCCATCAACAGTACACAAGGGTTTCCTTTTCTCAGCATCCTCATCCAGTACTTAATTGTCTTTTTGAGAATAGCCATTCTAATAGGTGTGAGGTGGTGTGTCCCTGTGGTTTTGATTTGCATTTTCCCGATGATTAGGGATGTTGAGCACCTTTTCATGTACCTGCAGGTCATCTTGTATGTCTTCTTTGGGAAAGTGTCTATTCAGATCCCCTGCCCATTTAAAAAAAGGTTTTGTGTGTGACGGCACGTGGCTTGTAGGATCTTGGTTCCCCAATCAGGGACTGAAGCTGAAGTTAGTTATATTTATGTCTTATATGTGTTTCTATGCTTTTACTACCTGTATATGCATTTTTATAGTACAATTTAACATTTAAAAAAAATTTTCTTTTAAAACCTTATCAAGTTTTTAAACTTGATATAAGTGGTTTCATCCTAGCATTCTCTTGCAGGTTGCTTTTTTTAAACTCAGCATTGTTTTTCCCTTTTCTATTGTACAACATACGAGACAAGCATTTCCCTACTGTGTGGAATTGGTGGGTTTGGGTATATACATCTTTATTTAATATAGCCAAATTACTTTTCACAGTGATTAGAGAGCCAAGAACTTCTTTATTTTCTTTGCTGCCAACCTACTCTTCAGAAGTAAAAACTCTGAAACACCTCTGAACTGTGATCATTAGGTCATGCTTAGTCATGGTCTGTAAGGATTGCAAGGCTAATACATGTTCTTCTGACTCTGATTGTTGTAATCATGCATGTTGTAGCTCTGATCTATTGACCCAGAGGGTACTTAGGAAAAGTATGGTGAACACACAGGTTTTCTAGTAATGATTGTGGTGGGGTTTTTGGTTCCTTTGCCTGACTGGGGATCAAACTCTGTGCTGAAGCACAGAGTCTTAACCACTGGGCCACCAAGGAAGTCCCTGTGGTGGTTTTTTTCTGTTGTTGTTTGTTTAAAATCCTCTCACTGGTCACAAATGCAACTTGTTTTTCTAAAGCTGCTTTCCCACATATCTAAAGGATGAAAGACGGATGTTTTCACATTGATTTTCTGATAAAGAAGATAAGTCTCCTGACTTCTGGAAGATTTCACCACAGAACGCCGAGTGCTTGGGAATAGAAATGCTCAAAGAAAGACAACTGAAGTCCTCTTCGTTCTAAATGTTCCGAATTGAGAAATCATGATACAGAAGGACTTTGGTCAGAAACTGTAATAACCTTTTCATTTAATTTAAAGGAGAACTGGGTTGTCAAATACAGCTTATTAAGTACCGTGGTTTGGAGCTCCTGTGAGACAAAAATTGGACCAGTTCTGTAAGTAGAGATGCTGCATGAGGAAATGACCAGTGGATGATGATGAACTGGGCAATTCCAAAAGCAAGTGTCAGGAGAAACTCAAGGTGATGTTGACTGCTGATAATTATGAAGGCTCAGAGTCCTTTTGTGGTGAAGCTTTCCATGTTTTTCAAGATAACCATAACAGGAGGAATCGTTGTGTTGCTAATGGAAAAGTAATTTTTCCCACTTGGATTGGGTCTGTTTGCTGTTGATAGCCATATATTACCAAATGGAAAGGGAATCCATTAACAGTGTATCACTTTCTGGGTGAGAGACCTGGCCACTTTTCTCCCTTTTGGGTTCTACATCTATAAGCAGTCCATCAATTGTAAAACCAACTTTTGGAAGAAGTATTTCCTCCTGGATAATCTTCAGCTTGCAGTGAGACACCATATGGTGTGACAGTATTTTGACTTTCAAATGCTGAGTCATATTTACATTTACCTCTAGAATAGAAGCAGCACTTGGAATATGTTTTGAGTTTTAAGAGTTCCAGTCTCTTGATTTCTTCTGGAATCCAGAATGAGACGTCTACAGAAATTCAATGACTGTCAGAGGTTTTGTTTAATTCTCCTTATAGTGGATCAGTTTCAGATTTTATCTGTTGCCATATCAGCTGACAGGTTTCAAATCCCAGCTTGCTGTCTTTAGATACAAGTTTCCCTTTATGAAAAAATTGGACTAGATGGAAGTAGCTATGGTCTGTGCAGCCCACCAGTTTCTAGACATACTTGGGATTTTGTGACATTTTTAATAGCATAATTTTTTTCTATAAAAATAATACAACTTTATTATAAATACTTGGGAAATAAAAGAGAGAAAAGCCACTAACTCTGTCATCATAATATGTCCATATTTTGGTAAATTTGTTTTCAGCCTTCTCCCTGTTATATTTATCTAGTTTTAAACTTATTTTACATATACTTTTTAATATTACTTTTTGGTTATCATATGTACTTGTTACAGGGTGAAATAACAGGAATTCTTTTTTTTAATAGTAAGGAAATTTTCAAACATAATCTAAAGTAATGGGATAGTACAGTGATCTCCCATGTACCCCTTACTCAGCTTCAGCAAGTATCATCAATACATGGCCCTCATGTTTCATCCATGTCCTTGATGTGCTTTGAAGAAAATTCCAAATATCACATTATTTCTCTTGTAAATACTTCAGTATGTATCTTTAATATACAGGGACATTTTAAAAATATTACCACAATGCCATTATTAAAGCTTAAAGAAATAAACACTAAAAATAATTCTGTAATGTCAACAGATGTCTGGTCAGTTCTACAGTGAATTTTAAGACAGAATGAAATTCTTTCAATGAATAGCCTGCTACTGCTGCTGCTAGTCGCTTCAGTCGTGTCTGACTCTGTGGGACCCCATAGATGGCAGCCCACCAGGCTCCCCCATCCCTGGGATTCTCCAGGCAAGAACACTGGAGTGGGTTGCCATTTCCTTCTCCAGTGCATGAAAGTGAAAAGTGAAAGTGAAGTCACTCAGTCGTGTCCGACTCTGTGTGACCCCATAGACGGCAGCCCACCAGGCTTCCCCATCCCTGGGATTCTCTAGGCAAGAATACTGGAGTGGGTTGCTATTTCCTTCTCCAATGCATGAAAGTGAAAAGTGAAAGTGAAGTCACTCAGTCGTGTCCGACTCTGAGGGACCCCATGGACTGCAGCCTACCAGGCTCCTCTGTCCATGGGATTTTCCCAGGCAAGAGTACTGGAGTGGGGTGCCATTGCCTTCTCCAAATGAATAGGCTGTAACTGACCAATCATTCCATCAGTACAGGACATGTAGGTTGCTTTCCATACTGCATGATGGTGAATCATGCTCTGATGAACAAGTCCATGCTTATAACTTTTTCTCTAGTTGAATCATTTCCTTAGGAAGGATTTCTAGAAGTTGAATAATAGTACAAAAAGTCACATTTTTTTAAAAAAAATCATCTTCAGCTGTGTATGTTGTATAAGGGACTTTATTTCTGGGGGGGCGGCGGCGGGAGTGTGCCCTGCAGCCTAGGCGGGGGGGTCTTAGTTCCCCCACCAAGGATTGAATCTGTGCCCCCTGAGTTGGGAATGTGAGGCTTAACCACGGGACCGCCAGGAAGTGCCTGTCCCTCTTTTTGATGTGGTAGATTTGGAATCAGATTTAAATTTCATTTTCTTTAATCATTAACAACTGTAGAAGGTATCAGGATTCTCTTTTGAGGTATAATTGACATTTAGCATTCATTTCAGATGTATCCAATAATGATTCGATATTTGTATACATTATCACATGGTCACCACAATAAGTCTATTTTATTATCACAAGCTTCTTTTCTTATTCTTCTACCTAAAATGGGAAAGACTGTCTAGTTTCAGAAGGATGAGTCCAGGTAGAGTAGGGGATGAGTCCCCTACTCTACCATCTTACAAGGTAGAGTAGAAAGTAATGGAAAACCTGAAGGTAATCGTTTATGGTTTAGCTTTAGTCTTATTTGGATTACTAAACTGAGGATTCTAGGTATCAATACTAGTCTGGATAGCTGATGTAAAACTGCAGGAAGCAGTATGTAAGGAATTTGTCTCTGTCTGCTGTAATTTGGGAAGCAGAGTGAGACAGTACAAAAAACACAGGCTTGGAGTCAGATCAGGTTCATTTTCTGGCCTTGCCACAATTATACTAACAACAATGGTATTATGAAAATTATCAGTTATTGAGCATACCATGTACCAGACACTGTACTGAGCACTTTATATATGTCATCTCATTTAATTTTTACAATAACCCTGCAGAATAAGTTCATGATTTCCATTTTCCTGCTTGAAAAAGTAGAGAGAGTAAACACAAAGCCTGTGGCAGGGCTCTGTCTATCTCTGTGGTCTTTTTTTCTTTCTGTTGTATCAGGGTCCTTTTCTTCTCTCTCTAGCCATTCTCCCGGGTTTCCCAAAGCCCCTTTTCCAGTGTGTGGGGACAAGCTCCCTCCCATTAGGTGTAACTGTCAGGTGTTGTTATGAAAAAGGTTGAAAAGCACTGCTCTAAGGCCATTACTTCATCTGTCATCACAATATACTTTCCTGTTGTTATGACACGGGCTCTAAAGTGATAATCTGAGTTTAATATATATATACAATAATAATATAAGAACACCTTTAAAGGGTCGCTTAGGTAGTTGATATTTTCATTATTTACTCATCTCCTTTCTTCCCAAAGTTCTCAAAGTGAGGGCATTTCAGCTCTTGTACTCATTCATCTCTTTTCTCCCAACTTTGCTTTTTCCAGAGTTTGAATTCTTACACAAATGGGGGATACGGCCCACCATACCCCACTGGCCCAGGGACAACTACTGCCTCATACCCTGGGGCCTATTACACCCCTGGGTATGCTCAGACCAATTACTCCACAGAGCTTCCAAGCACTTACCGTTCACCTGGCAACAGCCCAACCCCGGTCTCCCGTTGGATGTACCCCCAGCAGGACTGCCAGACTGAAGCGCCCCCTCTTAGGGGGCAGGTTCCGGGATATCCTGCTTCACAGGTGAGCACTCTTCTGCTGTCTTTTTAGTTTTTAACTGTTAATGAATGGTACCAGGTTTATTTCTCTGTTCACTTCAAGAGGTTAGGTTTATATTTTTAAATATTTTAGGAATTCCTGTTCACTTCCCGGGGAGTTCTATGCTGTTAAAGTTTAGGCCCTATTCCTTCTGAGCTTGACGGTCACCAGACCTGCCCCTGATATCTTTGGAACCAAGCTTTTGTAGGCTTGGAGAAGTTATTGCACCTGTTTAGAAACACCCCAGTTTAACCCTGTAGCAGCTAAAGTATACTCTGTTAAGTGGAGAGGAGGCAGCTCAGGATCTGTTTACACTAGAATATTTTCATTACTTCTTTAAGTGTTTTTTTAGCAATGACCAGCATATTTCCTTCCTCTCAACCCAGAACCCTGGAATGAGCGTACCCCATTACCCTTATGGGGATGGTAATCGTAGTGTTCCACAACCAGGACCAGCCGTACGACCCCAGGAGGACTCATGGGCGCCTCCAGGTGCTTATGGAATGGGAACCCGGTACCCCTGGCCTTCAGCTGCGCCCTCAGGACCACCGGGGAGTCTCTACATCAATGAGAGCACTTCATCGTGGCCTACCAGTGGCTCTCCTCAGCCACCTCCTTCACCGCCACCCCCACAGCCTAAGGTAGGAGGCCTGCTGAACCTTGTTCTTTCAGTGTTTGGTGATCGAGAGAGCACAATATGGGATTTCTCTGCATTGGCCTGTGTTAACTGGAGGGACTAGTTTCAAAAAGCTGTTGGCCACCACCTACAACTTTATGTACCAGTCTCCCCTCCTTCTTTTTTTTCTTTTTTAAAATAGACTATATTTTAGAGCAGTTTTAGGTTCATTTCCTTTTTTTTTAAAGACAGGAAAGTGCTCATTTTCTTATTAGTTGTAATACTATCTGAATGTTAAAATCAAAGGTTAGATTTTGTTACCTCCATCTCCAGACAGAAGACAAAACCAATGAGAAATAGCATGGTTTTATTAAACTGTATACTTGAACATCATTTGCCTGTGGCCAGGTTCCTTTTTAAGATTTGTCTTCAGGTTTTCTCTCTCAAGGGGAACAGACTATCTGATTCCCATTTATTAAGTCACTGGTCAGATTGTGAGGTGATAAAGATAGATTATGAGGTGTTCATGATGAAGACCTACCTCAGGGTAGATTCCAGCCTGTATACTCAGGAATTCTCTGCCTTTTATCTTTTCAGAGCTGTATTTTCCTCAAATGATTATTAAAGAGGGCTGTCCAGTTTTATTGGTGGGGAATCTTTTCATGTACCTTCCTGGTCAGGTGGAAGATGGGGGCTAACAAATCTGATGCTGATGGATTCCCATTAAAACAGCTTTCTCCCCTCTCTGCTTTCCCACTCCAAGGACTCCTCCTACACCTACAGCCAACCAGACCAGGGCATGAGCCAGCACAACTTTCCATGTAGTGTCCATCAGTACGAGTCCTCGGGATCGGTGAATGATGACAGTTCGGAGCTTTTGGATTCCCAGGTCCAGTATAGTGCTGAGCCTCATCTGTACGGTAATGCCACCCACGAACATCCCAGCACTCAAGACCAGGGTAATCATCTTGCTGAAGAGTGTTTATCTTCAGATGAAGGGACTCCCCCAAGCATTAAAAAAATCATACATGTGCTGGAGAAGGTCCAGTATCTTGAGCAAGAAGTAGAAGAGTTCGTAGGAAAAAAGACAGACAAAGCCTACTGGCTTCTGGAAGAGATGCTAACCAAGGAACTCCTGGAACTGGATTCAGTTGAAACTGGGGGCCAGGACTCCGTCCGGCAGGCCAGGAAAGAGGCGGTTTGTAAAATCCAGGCCATACTGGAAAAATTGGAAAAAAAGGGATTATGAAGGGATTTAGAACAAAGGGGAAGCCTGTTACTAACTCGACCAAAGAACTCTTGATTTTGGTTAATTACCCTCTTTTTGAAATGCCTGTTGACGACAAGAAGCAATACATTCCAACTTTCCTTTGATAGAAAGCTTGAAAAACTGGTAAAGGACTCGGAAGAACAGTTGGGTTTTGAGTTGTTTTCAGACCAGTGAATGTAAGAGAGAGCTCTCCGGTTATCGGTATTGCCAAGTAGACTCGCCCAGTAAGAAATACATGGGTGTCCTCGGCAAGCTGCTTCTTATCAGCAGGAGGGGAATTCACCTTATGTAACAGGCTCCTCAGAAACCTACAGGATAAGACTGGATATTCTTTGGACAGGCTCTGTTTTTTTAAAACATCTGGATAACTTGTCACATTTTTGTACATTGTAACTGCTTTCACCATACACTTTGTGTGTAAATTACAGCTTGGACTTTAGCCCCCTTGAACCTCTGTTTTGTTTTGTTATTTGCAGTTCACAAATATAGTATGATTCTCTACTTCTTGGTATATTTTGTAGTAATATGTTTAATATAATTACTCAAGAGACTGTACTGACAGCCAGATAGTATGGCAGTTCTGGATAAATTTGTACCCTTTTACCACTTGAATATATTGCACTGTGTAATGAGTTTCCGAGGTAGATTGTCTCCTCTTTTGTACAGATTATCAGGTTAAGAGTTTTACCACTTCTATTTTTCTTGTTACTATCAGAAGGTTAATTTGGAAATGGCATGGCTATAGGAATGAAAATGTGGGCATATTCTTTTTTTTGCTTTCTTCATTGTATTTGGATGAAGCTCCACTTTAAAATCCACCCCCCCCCCACTTCATTATCTTTTTACTACAGCTACTTCCATTCAGAGCAATGTGATGAACACAAATAAAAACACCATGCCGAAGAGAAACAGTCACTGCAAAAGTAACAGGCACAACCATTTGGGAATCCTATTCTCCATCTAAAATAGTAGCTTCACTGTCAAGGTCCCTATGAGCGGACTTCAGCTCAGCTTATCTGCTCAGTGTACAGTAAGATATGCAGAGGGTAAAAGAGGATTCATACTCTGGGACTGAATCAGCCACAGCCAGAGTGGGAAATTATGTTCTTTTAAAGGCAGATGTGATGGTTAGCTTTGTTTCCCTAGAATAAATTGTGTAGACATATTGCCTATTATATAAAAAAGATGTTTACCACCCCTAATAACAGTCACTTTAGAGCCAGAGTTAAGAAAGGGATACTGAAAAGGTCTTAGCTGGATTTGCTTGGGTGGTGGTTTAGTCACTCAGTCGAGTCCGACTCCTTTGCGACCTCATGCACTGTAGCCCGCCAGGCTCCTCTGTCCATGGGATTCTCCAGGCAAGAATACTGGAGTGGGTTGCTGTTTCCTTCTCCAGGGAATCTTCTCGACCCAGGGATCAAATCCACGTCTCTTGCATTTGCAGGAGGATTCTTTACTCCTGAGCCACCAGGAAAGCCCTTTGCTTGGGTAGCTCTAAGCTATCGTGTAGAAGAGACTTAGGTAGATAACTTACTTTTTACATCTGAAGTGAGTTCCAGTATATAATATGTTATTGGAAAAACTGCTGTTTCTTAATAAGATATCCAAGTGATAGTGTTTTTTTCCCCTCTTGACTGCCAGGCCTATTAATAAGAAAACAAATCTTTCAGCCATTTTCTCTCCTTATTAAAAAAAAACCAAAACCAATACAAACATATGATGAGAACAATTAGAGTAAAAATAGTGACTGGTCTTAGGTTGATACGAGTGATTTTACGAGATAATATGGTGCCAGTTCTATTCAAGGATTTTTATTTTTGGCCTAATATAGAAATATTTAAAAAAAGGCTTTTTTAAGAAAATTTAAAAGTTGAAACAAATATTAGAAGGGGGAGAACCTTAAAGCTCATAAACCAGTGAGACAATGACTGATACAGGCAAGAACACTATTTTTAACTGAGTGCCCATGAGAGCAGTTTCCCTGAAGTCTTGATTTATTTATATACACAGACGTGTGTGTGTGTTTTTTAACAGTTATTTAAAAAAATATTTTAGATAATTTTAGACCTCCTGAAGAGTTGTAAAAACAGCAGTTTCTGTATACTCTTCACTAATAATCCCTTTATATTAACATCTTACATAACTGTACAACATTTGTCAAGTTAAGAAATTAGCCTTGATACAATACTATTAACTAAAGTAGAGTTTTGGAAAGTAGAGATTTTCTTACTCTTTTCACTAATGCCGTTTCTCTGTTTCAGGATCCAATCCAGGATCCTGCCTTGAATTTAGTTGTCATGTCATCATAGTGCCCTCTGATCTGTGACAAGTGTATCTATGACCCCTGATGCGGTGATGTATTTCTGGTGTTACTAACCTTAGCCACTACCTAAGGTGGTGTCTAGGAATCACTACTGTAAACTTACTGTGTTTTCCTTTGTAGTGACTGAATGTTTGCTGGAGATGACGTGAGCTATGCAAATGTCCCATTTCTGCTTAAACTTCAGCCCACTCATTTTTTAGTCCATTGGCAGATCTTGCTTGTGTCGATTACCACTGTGAGGTTCCAGTGTGACACCAGTGTGACTTTGTTTCTTGAAGTCCTTCTACATTTAGGATTCCTTCTTAAGGGAGGGCTATTGCTTTTGGATTTATAATTTTAATTATAATAAGATATTCAGGATAAGTACAGACTTAGAACTTAAAGATGTAAACCATGTTAAAATGATTCTAAATGCCAGTGTCAAGGAAAGGAAAACTAAATTGGCAACCTCTTCCAGAAAATACAGTGAACTTAAGGAAAATTGGTGTTCATTTTTTTGTGTGGATTTGATTCAGTTCTTGACTTAGTATTCACTCCAGACTGAATTCAGAATGTTTTTGATATTTCAAGTCTGGACTTTTAAAAAGTGTCCAAGTTTAATATTACTTTGAGGATAATTTTTGTGAAAATCTTGAATAAAGTTACCCAGATCTGGCATGTTAAACACAACTATCTCTTTTTTATAATAACCACTATTGTTGCAAATACAAACGCCAGTATAAACATTTACACAAGTAAGTCCTGATGAAGTATCAGTGTCGTGGACTGGTCTCTACATTCTTGGTGGGGAATTCTTCCAAATGCTTCAAAAAATAGGGCTTTTAAAACTGATTTTTAGCTGGCTAATGTAATACCGTTAGAGGTAGGAAGATTTTTAAGTTGAAGAATATAGATTAAATTGGCATTGAAGTTTTTTGGGGGATGGTACTTGATGACTGGAGTTTTTCATCTTTTCTTTTTAAAAAAAGTTATGAGTTTAAAGACTCAAATAATTCTATAGAAGCTAGCAATTTAAAGTTTATGAAAAGGAGCTCTCTGTCACTTTCATTTTTCCTTCTACAAAAGTAACCACTTTCAATTGAGTTTTTAAAAAAAATTCTCTCCGTGTTTTTTTGACCTTAAAAAAAAAAACTTGGCTGCACTGTGCAGCTTGTGGGATGTTAGTTCCTCTACCAGGGAATGATGATTCTGCGGCCCCCAGTGGTGGAAAGCGTGGTCCTAACCACTGGACCACCAGGGAAGTCCCAGTGTTTTTAGTAACACAGTTGTATTTCTCCCTCTTCCTTTGTCAATTTTAGACTGTTTCTTCTTGTTTTCTATTGTAGAAGATGCTGGTCAGTTCTCTGCCTGTGCCATATACACATTGCAGCCCTCCTCCCTCCAGTTTCTCCAGCCACTTATGTGGTAGTTCTGTTGTTCGTTACTATACTATGTAATGCTGACCAGAGCTTTTTCATGTAGTAAACTGGTTACTTTTCCTGAACAACTCCTGGAATTGTGAATGAATGAATTTCCCTGGAATGAATCGTTTACTTGGTTTGCTGATGTACTTATCACTAATTTGACCCCAAACCCACCATCATTTGTCTAAATCTTCTCTTAAGATGCTCAGATACATTTGGTCAATTTCAGGCTCCTGAAGAAGCTGTGCTCTGGGGGCCCTCTGATGGGAGAATGGCTGTGTTCTTGGTGCATACTTACATTCTGGTGTCTTATGTTCATCCTGGGGATTCTCTCCACCTCTTCTGCTGGATTCTTTTTTTCATGCAATCTATGTCTTTCTCTTTCTTAGTGTGTTCCCTCATTTTGGTCAGGCCTGTTCTCCAGTAGCTTTCTGAATAAAAGGTGTATAGGAAATAATTTTTCAAATATCTTGCATATTTGAAAATGTGTTTTCATGATCCTTTGTTTAAAACTTGGTTTTTCTTTTTGGTAGCTTGTAGGCTATTTTTGTCCCCTCTGTTCTATTTCCTAGCAGTATAACATTGGTGTGGGTCTGTTTTTGTCCATTTTCCTGGGCATAATTCATTCTGGAGACACCTGCCCTTAAGTCCTATAATATTTTCTCGGGTTTTTTATTTCTCTTCCCCCTCTGCTACCCTCATTTCCATTACCTCTTTGTAGAATTCTTGCTGTTTCTGTTATGGATTTCTTAGCCTGGTTCTTTGATTTTTCACTTCAGTTTTCTGCCTTTTTGCTGTCTTTGTGGGAGATTTACTCACCTTTATCTTCCAACTCACCACTGAATTTTACATTTCCATCTACCATATTTTTAGTTTCTAGGAATTTTTTGTTCTCTATGTGATTCTGCTCTTGTTTGTGGGTGTAGCATCTTAAATCTCTGAGAACATTAATGGTAATTTCTTGATATTTGTTTCATCTTGAATAATGAATTTCTTACAAATTGCTTTTCCCTTTCTTTTTAGATTGGCATCTTTTTCATGTTAGAGTTTTTTTTCAGATGTCTGTTAGTTCTTGGTTGTGTTTTTATACTGGAGACCATTGTTCTACTGGAGACCCAAAATTGCTTCTAGAAAATGCTTCATGACTATTCTGTTTAATTATTGTTTCATACTCTTTCTTGGAAAGAATATCTGTTTTAAATGGAAATTGAGAAGGAAGGACTATCTGGATAATTTTTACTTCTCTGTGGAGAAAGGAGGGTTTTACACTCTACGTGGCTCTTCTCATCACAAGTGGTGGACGGTTAGCACACAGTACAAAATGTGAGCAGAGGAGACGCCAGCTACTGAGAAGGGAGGATTTAGGGGTTTCTGAGATCAGAGCACATTTGCTCTAGCCAACTCTTAAATGTTCTTTTATTTTACAGTATACACCTTACCCTGGTAGAATGCCAACGGTAGTGTTGTCAGATAAAATATAGGACTCTCAGTTAAATTTGAATTTCAGATAAACAACAACTCATCTTTTAGTATCAGTGTGTTCCACATATTGCATGGGACATGATACTAAAAATAATTGTTTTTCTGAAATCCAGAATAACTAGGGATACAGTCCCATCCCTCAGTATGGGTGGGGGATTGGTTCCAGTACAGAAACCATGGATGCTCAAGTCTCTTATATAAAAATGGTGTAGTATTTGCATAAAACCTAGGTTTATCCTCCCACATACTTCAAATCACCTCTAGATTAGTTATAATACTTAATACAATGTAAATGTTATGTAAATAGTTGTAAATACAGTGTAAATGCTATGTAAATAGTTGCTGGATGTGTGGCAAATTCAAGTGTTTGCTTTTTGGAACTTGACTGAATTTTTTTCCTTTCTTTCCAAATATTGTCAACCCATGGTTGGCTGCATCCATGAATGTGGAACTCATGGATAGGAATGCCAACTGTATTGTATTCTTTCTTTCTTTATTTTTTGGCCGTGCTGAGCAGCTTGTGGAAATCTTAGTCCCCCCCAGAGACTGAAGCCCAGCCCTCAGCAATGCAAGTGTGGAGTCCTAACCACTGGACTGCCAGGGGATGCCCTGTATTGTATCTTTTTAATTAAAGTTTTTGTTCTGAGGTAATTTGTTAGTTCACAGACGGTTTTCTGAAACCATGCAGAGCTTTCCTGTGCCCCTTACCCAGTTTCTTCCAATGGTAACATCTCACAAAACTTCACTGCCACGTCACCACCAGGATGTGGACATTGATACGGAACAAGATGCAGAACAGTCCCGCCGCCACCGCTGTTCCTCCTGTTGACCTTTCACAGCCACCCCTGCGTTCCCTTTCCCTCCACACTAAATCCTTGGCAATCACAAATCTGTTCTCCATTTCTGAATTTTGTCATTTTGAGAACGTTACAGAAATAGAATTGTATGGTATGTGATCATTAGAGATTGGGGTTTTTGCCCACTCAGCAAAATTCTCTTGACATTCATCCAAGTTGTTTCCTGTATCTGTAGTTCTTTTTTATTGCTAATTAGTAGTTTGTGATATGGATGTACCTTTGGTCAACCTTCATCTGTGGAAGGATATCTGGGTGGTTTCAGTTTGGGGCTATTATGAATAAAGCTGCTATGTACGTTCATGCACAGGTTTTTATGTGGACATGGTTTTCATTTCTTTGGGATAAATGCCCAGGAGTGCCGTTTTGGGTCATACGATATGTGCATGTTTAATTTTTTAGGAGACTACCAGACTTTCCTAAAAGTGAGGTGGTACCATTTGCATTCCCACCAGCAGTGAGGGAGTTTCTCTGTATGCTTGCCAGCATTTGGTGGTGTCACTTTTTTTTATTTTGACCATTCTGATCAGTGTGTAATGATATCTCATTGTGCTCTTAACCTGCGTTTCCTTAATGGTTAACGATGTTGAACCTCCTCTTGTGCTTATTCCCCAGTTGTATATCCTCTTCTGTAAAAATGTCCCTGTGTGTCTTTTGCTCATTTTCTATTATTTATTTTAATAAATTTCTTATTTTAGAATAGTTTAGATTTATAGAGGAATTATGATATACAGAGATCCAACATACACTACACCCATTATTAACATGTTAAATTAGTGTTGTATATTTGTCACAACTAACGGATCGGTACTGATACATTCTTATTGACTAAAGTCTATACTTTATCCAGATTTCCTTTGTTTTTACCTAACACTGTTTTCCTCTTCCTGGATCCCACCTATGATACTGTATTACACTGAGTCATCATATTTCCTTAGGGGCCTCTTGGCCATGACAGTTTCTCAGAATTTCCTTGTTTTGGCCTCACTGTGAGACGTGTGGAATCTCAATTCCTTGACCAGGGATTGAATCCGGGTTTGGGTGGATAGCCACCAGCCCACCGGAGAACCCCTGTGACTTTCCTTGTTTTTGATGACCTGTATGGTCTTGAGGAGTGCAGGTTGGATATTTCATAGAATGCCCCTCAACTGGGATTTATCTTGTCTGATGTTTTTCTCCTGATCACACTGGGGCTTGTGTTTTGGGGAGGAAGACCACAGAGGTGAGTGCCCTTTCTCATCAGACATCAAATGGCTGTACTATCGACAGCTTATCCTGTTGATCTTAACTGTCATCACCTGGCTCAGGTAGAGCCTGTCAGGTTTCTCCACTACAGTCTTTCTGCGCCACCCCCACCCCCCTACCCCCACCGCCGCTTCCAAGCTGTATTCTTTGGAAGAAAGTCCCTGTATGCAGTTCTACATTTGGGGGTGGGGAGTTATCCTCCAACTCATTCAGAGTATTTATTGGTTAATTCTTAGACTCTCCCTGCAAGGTATATTTGTTCATTGTCTCCCATTTATGTATTTCTTTATATCTGAATGGACCCATATTTATTTATTTTATACTTTGTGTTATGATCTGCTGCTGCTGCTACTAAGTTGCTTCAGTCGTGTCCAACTCTGTGTGACCCCATAAACGGCAGCCCACCAGGTTCCCCCGTCCCTGGGATTCTCCAGGCCAGAGCAGTGGAGTGGGTTGCCATTTCCTTCTCCAATGCATGAAAGTGAAAAGCGAAAGTGAAGTTGCTCTGTCATGTCTGACTCTGAGCAACCCCATGGACTGCAGCCTACCAGGCTCTTCCGTCCATGGGATTTTCCAGGCAAGAGTACTGGAGTGGGGTGCCATTGCCTTCTCCTATGCTTCCAAATCACCTAGAGGGCTTGTTTAAAATGCAGATTTCTGAATCCCACTGAAGACCTACAGAATGAGAACTTTTAGAGGTATGCCTGGACATTTGATTACTCTCTGTTTTGTAACTACTGGTGTATCTAGTTTATGTTACAGCACTGGATAAGATGTATTTGTTTACCTGCTTGTCTCTCCTATTGAGACTGTGAACTCCTTCAGGGTAGGTATTCTTATTCCAAGCCCGAGATTAGGCACATTTAATTGTTGTATAGTTCTCAAAGGGTGGTCCACGGAGGCTGGGAGTCTTAGAGATCCCTTTAAGAGTCACAGGATGAAAACTGTTTTCCTAATAGTACCAGGACACGATTTGCCTTTCTTGCTGTGTTGCTGCCATTTGCTCTGTTGATGGAAAATCAGTGGTGGGTAAAATTCCTGGTGCCTTTCCAGGAATTAAGGCAGTGGAAACAAATTGTGCTATCGGTCATTGTATTGTCCACTGTCATGCATTTGTTAAAAAAAAAAAAGCCAGTTTCACTTAAAAATATACTTCATGCTGTTGCTGCTGCTAAGTTGCTTCAGTCGTGTCCGACTCTGTGCGACCCCAAAGACGGTAGCCCACCAGCAGCCTGGTGGCTCCCCCGTCCCTGGGATTCTCCAGGGAAGAACACTGGAGTGGGTTGCCATTTCCTTCTCCAGTGCATGAAAGTGAAAAGTGAAAGTGAAGTTGCTCAGTCGTGTCTGACTCTTCGCGACCCCATGGGCTGCAGCCTACCAGGCTCCTCCGTCCGTGGGATTTTCCAGGCAAGAATACTGGAGTGGGGTGCCATCGCCTTCTCCATACTTCATGAAGAGTAAGTTATTAATTTTATTAACTCTTAACCCTTGAGTTCACACCTTTTTGACATTCTATGTGACAAAATGGTTAGGATGCAAGAAACAGTTCTGCGGGCTGAACTACGCTGGTGAGAAAGGGTTTCCAGACCCAATTTCAACTGTGTATGTTGAGACCTCCCCACACCAACAAGCAATTCTTGAACCCCTAGCAGGGTGTCCAAGAATTGAAGTCACTTCTGAAGCTGTCTACCGGGTACAGGATCAGATTCCACATGTGAAGGGTTCAGCCCCACAGGACCATCCTCCACTCCAGGTGCCAGTCACACATCCAGGTCGTTACCTGTGCTTCTGACCAACTGGCTGGAAATCAGAGGTTCCCATGACTTGTTCCTCAGCTTCAGTGAATTTGCCAGGACACCTCACAAATCCCAGGAAAACCCATCTATTTACTAGACTTCCAGTTTATACATAGGGTATGAGAGATAGGGCATGGCCTGGTGGAAGGGGGAAGGGGCTTCCATGCCCTCTCAGGTGCATGGGTCCCCCTAATCTCCACAGGTGTTCTCCAACCTGGAAACTCTTTGAACCCTGGCCTCTGGATTTTTAGTGAGGCTTCATTGCAAAGGCATAACTAAGTCATTGGCCATTGGCAACTAATTCAACTTTCAACCCCTCTGCCCTCCACCAGAGGTTGGGCGTTGGGACTGAAAGTTCCCACCCTCTAATCACATGGTTGATTCTCCAGAGAAGCAGCTCCCCCTCTTTCTGTCTCAGAGTCACTTTCCCTGAGGTATTTTTAGGACCTGAGGACGAGAGTTCAAATATTATCCCACTGCTTTTATAGCTTAGGAAAGTCCAAAGGTTTGGAGAGCTGTGAGCTAGGAATTGTGAATTGAATATATATATTCATCTGAATGGGGCTTCCCTGATAGGTCAGTTGGTAAAGAATCCGCCTGTGATGCAGGAGACCCCGGTTGGGAAGATCCCCTGGAGAAGGGATAGGCTACCCACTCCAGTATTGGGCTTCCCTTTTGGCTCAGCTGTAAAGAATCCACTTGCAGTGGGAGACCTGGGTTTGATCCCTGGGTTGGGAAGATCCCCTGGAGAAGGGAAAGACTGCTCACTCCAGTATTCTGGCCTGGAGAATTCCATGGACTATCACAAAGAGTTAGACACAACTGTGCGACTTTTCACTTTCACACATCTGAATGACCAATATATGTTTTTCCTGTAAGTCACAATACCGCAGCTGGTCTTGTGAGGAAAAAGCACATGAAACTAACATATTGGACTTGATAACTAGCTGCTCTTTTTCATGGAACATCATTATTATTTGAAAGTACAGACAACACACAAACTGTGGCTATGCAGATTTAGGTATTTGGCAGAACTTTACACAACTGACAGTATTTGTTGCTAATGATGAAATTAGACCTTTAAAGAAAAAGGAATTTTGGAAAACTTATCTTCTTTGAGCTTGACGCTTCCTAATACTTAAAATGCTTTTCTAATTAGATTGGTGGTAATTAAAAAAATGAGATATGTTAACATTTGAAAGATGCATAGCTCAGTGAACTGTTTTCCAAATCAATGCATGATGTCATCAATCATGCAAGAGTAAAAGATCCATTTAAAGTACAGAATAAACCAATGGGTTTTAATGTATCAGAGAACAATTCACTAATAGTTTTCAGATCCCACACTGCAACAAACTTTTTTTTAATATTTATTTTTACTCTATTTTACTTTACAATACCGTATTGGTTTTGCCATACATTGACATGAATCCGCCACGGGTGTACATGAGTTCCCAATCCTGAACCCCCCTCCCACCTCCCACCCCATATCATCTCTCTGGATCATCCCCGTGGCAACTAACTTTTAAGGAGCTACCATTTGTTGAATTTTAGTGTAGTATTAGAATATCCCACAATTTATCTCAAAAGGCTATTAGACTTCTCCATCTACACAGTTCAGTGAGCCTGCATTTTCTTCATATATTATAGTTCAACCAAAACTAAAGTATTAATAACAGGTTGAACGCAGAGGCAAATACAAGAATCCAATGGGTTTCTATTAAGCCAGACATTAAAGAAATTTACAAAAATGAAAGCAATATTCTTTTCTCTGATTAAAATCTGGAAAATATTTTCCCACAAAAATATTTACATAAAATGGATTCTTATTTTCAAATAAATTAAGTGTTTAAATTTCTGTTGTAACATGTAGTACACTGAATCATGATAGACCCTGTCTAGGGTTCTCAACAGTTACAGTATAGAGGGTACTGAGAGCCTCCCCCCACAACTGAGAACACCTGGTAGGCTGCATCAGGGATTTGGAGAAAGAGGATCTTGGAACTCAAGTTCCAATTCTATCACTTACCTGTGATTTTAGGTTAAGTTACTTAGGTGCAGGCTCAGATGACACAGCATGTGTTTTTAGTACTGGCTCCATCACTTGCCGGTAGCATGTTAACCACCTCTGCAAATAGGGATAACCTACAACACCCTGTTGCTGTGAGAATTAAATGGGATTATACTTGTAAAATGCTTACAACTGTACCTAGAACATGGTTAAGAGCTCAGTAAAAGCTGGCTACTGTTATTAGTTACATTAGTCATCTAACAGCATCCTAGTAACTGGCTTTCTTCATCCTCTGCAGAGAACTGAAGCTATTCAGGTGTTATAAATTTGAGGAGAAGGTATAAGTAAACTTGTGGATAATTGTGTGTGGCTTAAACCGTAAGAGAATATGTTACAAAAATTCGTTTTAGTTTCTCTTTTCTCCCTTTTGAAGAAATAAGACTGACAAACATCCCCCAAACCCTTGCCCTATAATTTAGTTAGGAAACAGAAAAGTATTGTAGGCCCAAAGGAACTGAGGTCTTGCAGAAAACTAAATCCTCAGGAGATCTGGGCAGCTCTACTACTTAGGAAATTCATTTAAACTCTTGACCTCAGTCATGTCATCTTGTTTAGACAAAAATATCACCTCCAACCTCCCTTGCGGCTTCTGAATCCTGCCAAGCTCACCTCAACATCTTTTAAACATACCTTTTCGGCAGCCTCGAAATCCTAATAAACGCCAGGGAAAAGGGCAAAGCCCCAGAGATCTTCCCCTTGCAAATGCCAATGGTATGTGTTCTCAGCACCCAGAAGCGAAGGTCTGGGTAGCCGCAGCTGCTGCCAGCTCCCTGCCCAACTTTTCAGCAGTGGGTGGCATGCCAGCGTCCTCGCACCATCCTGGCCATTAGCAGGTCAGCCGGGGTACCACGGGGGCCAGGACGTCTGTCTTCCTCTCTATAAAGTGAAGAGGCTGGGCTCGTTTATCCTTGCTCGAAGAACCTTGCTTTCACCGAGACTTGACAGGCTTTCCACCCGTAACGCCTCAGGCCGCGTTCCTTCCTTCCAGACTTCCCTTGCCTCATACCTAGAACCCGCAGGCGGCTTCGGAGCGGAGGTCACGCCGCACGCAACACCCACTGGTCCCGCGCGCCGACTTCCAGCGGGTTCCGCGGATAACATCTCGCGCGAGTCCATCCACCTCTCGCGACACTTCCCGCCAGCGCCCCTGCGGGTCTCCGATCCCCGGCCGTAGCTCCACGGCGCGCTCCCCGTCACCTCAGCTCTGTGCTGTCGGCAGCCCGGCCGGCTGGCAGCTCTCCCGCTGGGAGCGCGGTGGAGAACGGTGTTGGCGCGAATCCCGCGGGCCCGCAAGCTCCGCCCCGCCCCGCCCCGGCTCGCGGGGCAGGCTTCCGCGGGGACATGTCGTGCCCCTCTGAGCGAGGGCAGCAGAGCGCGAGAGGCTGTGAGGCAGCCAGGTGAGTCCGCGGCGGCCGGGCCCCGGGCCCCGGACCCGAGGAGCGGCTGGGAGGCCCTGCGGGATGGAGATGCCAGGGGCGGAGGAGGGCGCGATGCCTGGAGGCAGGGAAGGGGGGCCCCGGGAGGACCAGCCCCTGTGGGGCGGGGGGTGGCCTCGGTCCCTGGGACGCGGCCTGGCCCGCTTGGTATCGACGGCTCCCGGAGGCGCCGGGAAGTCACCCGGTTCCACCCGCGCCCCGCTGCTCTCTGCGGGGCCGGAGGCGGGACGGGGAGAGGCGTCCGCGAGCCCTGAGGTCTCAAACCTGGGTCACAGGAGGCTCGGGGTCCTGGGGAGAGGGGACACGCGAGGTGGTGGAGGTAAATTCGTGCTGGGGGGAAAAAATGATAAAAAGTGGCGGAAGCCGGGGAGGCGGCGGCTCAGAGGGAGGCCGGGTGTTCCCGGTCCAACTGCACTGAGTGCCGAGATGGTCTCGCCCGCTCCCCTCGTTGGAGCCTGGGTTTCCCTTTTGTGGTCTGTGCAGCGTTAGTTAGTCTTTGCCTAGCGGTGAAGGGGAAACACACAGGTCAGTCTTCCTTAGGGGAAGGAGGTCACTTGCTACCTTTTTCCTCTTAAGACCTGGACCGTTCGAATGGGTGCGCGCGTGCGCGCAGTGGCCCCAAGCGAGGGTTCGCGTTTTCAGAAATTTGTACCATCGCCCGTGCTTCAGCACCCTGCAAGGATTGATAAGAAGTGACTGTTATCTTAAGTGAATAGTTTTATTTTCAGTATTGTAATTCCCGTAGCCTGAAGCCAAAAGCAGGTGTTACTAAAAACAGTTGGAGTAAATGTTTTTGGCTTTGGCACTAGATTTGTATTGGATATTGGGGTAAAGTGGTTTGGGGTTTTTTTGCAATCAAGATTTTGACCATGCGTTTTTCATGATTCCAGTTTTGCTTAATTAAAATCATAGTTTTCTGGGAGGATTGGGAGATCAGTGCAAAGCCCATTGGTCTAACTATGAGAAGCATTTTGTTTAAAGCCTCCTTCCCTCCCTTAAAAAAACCAGAAACCAACCAAACAAAGCTATTAATTTATTTTATTTATATTTTAAATTGTATGGCCGCCTTAGTTTTTTTTTTTCTTCAGAAATTCCTCTTAAAAATAACCCTGTTTTTTTTTGTGTGTGTGTCTGTGTGTATGAACAATTACACTGTTAATAGAAGGAAATTTTTTTTCTGAAAGTTTTCTTTTGTCTTTTAGAGAACGAAATGTCATCAGTGGAGTCACAGCAGGAACAGTCGTCCCAGTCAGACCCATCTCCTTCACCAAATTCATGTAGTTCCTTTGAGCTCGTAGACATGGATGCTGGCAGTTTGTATGAACCAGTTTCTCCTCATTGGTTTTATTGTAAGATAATAGATTCTAAGGAGACATGGATTCCTTTCAACTCGCAGGATTCACAGCAGCTGGAAGAGGCATATAGCTCTGGTAGGGTAAATGATGACTTGTAACAGGCGAGGACTTACTGTCATTCCTTTAAAACTGTAATATGATAGTTATTGTAGTGAGTGCTGTTTCTAGTTATCTCCTATAGCATTTTAATACTGAAGTTCTGCATTATTGTCCAATGAGTTTATAATATTCAAGAATTTGGTCTGTATTTTGAAAACAGCGCCTATTGTAATTTCTGCATAGTTATACAATAATGTTTCTTATGTTTCAGTTTTTGTTTATAAAGAGTGGTGGGTGGTAGTGTCATATTGCAAAAGAATGAATTCTTTAATTTTTCACTTGTTTTTTCTTATGTTACGAAGTAAGAATGATTCTGGTTAGTACTTTATCATCATGAGGTCATTAATTTACCTTTTGACCCCTTAAGCAAAAAATTCAGGAGAGCTTTCTTATTTACAGTTTTTTTTTTTTTTTTTAAGGGATACTATAATCTCTCCTCAGAAAAAGAGCAAAATAGAATTTGGGTATTATTTTTTTTATGTTTCATTAAAGCCAAGAATGATTTTGATGGTTTAGCCAAGAAGAAAGGGATCATTCATGTGTTTTATAACATTATTTAACATATAACTCAGAGTTGTATTTTGGGAGTGGCAGTTGTATTTTATTTTGCCTTACTATGTGCTTCTTTTCCCCTTTCCAATCCTCAATAGGAAAAGATTGTAATAGAATTGTTCCCACTGATGGGGGTAGATATGATGTTCATTTGGGGAAGAGGATGCGGTATGCTGTTTACTGGGATGAGCTGGCTTCAGAAGTGAGACGATGTACCTGGTTTTACAAGGGAGACAAAGATAATAAGTATGTTCCATACTCGGAGAGCTTCAGCCAAGTTCTAGAGGTATTCCTTTGATCTCTTTTACTCATTTTCTTCTTCTCTTTTTTAATAATCTTTTCTTCCTCTTTGTGACTTATTTTGTGAATTTATAAAGAGAGCTCGCTTCTATCTGCAGCACAGTTTATGGCATTTCTTTTTCAAGTCAGTTTCAGGATAAAGTAGTTTTCAGATTTTAAAATATTACAGAAACTGTTTATGTCTTTAAAAATTTTTTCTCTAATGGTGATCATTGTTAGTATTTAAACTATGACCATAGAGTTGTTCATTTTTGCTTTTATTTTTCTTGCTCTGAAACTATTCTGAAATTTGCTTTATATTGGAGTAGGACATTAATATTGTTAAAAGAAATATATCAAAATGTGAACAATGATTATTTCTAGTCTAGATGATGGAATTAGGACTGATTTTTTTCTTTGTTCTATACTGTTACTTATTGTAATTTTAAAAGAATTTTAAAATTTTGATAAATCAAGAGAAGGAACTTTATATGTAATATCCTAATTTTGTGGATAATATACATGCATTAATATCATTGAATGAAATATATCGAAATGTGTATAGCTGTTTTTTCCAGTCTAGATGATAGAAGCAGAATGATTATTTTTTGTTGATTGTTTTTTGTTTTATTCTATACTAGTGTCTGTTGTCATTTAAAGAGAATTAAAATAAATTTGATAAATTGGAGTAAGAAATTCTTACTATAATTGTTTATCTAGCAATATTCTTGAAGAGAGGTTCAATTTTAATAGAAAAGCCATTAGAGAAATCTAATGAAATGTGTCTTGTTTTAAGGAAACTTACATGCTTGCTGTAACTCTGGATGAATGGAAAAAGAAATTGGAGTCTCCCAACAGAGAAATTATTATATTACACAATCCAAAGGTAAAGCAAATTAAGGCCCTTTAATGATAGGATCGGGTTTCCCTGGTGGCTCAGAGGTTAAAGCGTCTGCTCGCAATGCAGGAGGCCTGGGTTCAATCCCTGGGTTGGGAAGATCCCCTGGAGAAGGAAATGGCAACCCACTCCAGTATTCTTGCCTAGAGAATCCCATGGGCGGAGGAGCCTGGTGGGCTACAGGTAGCAAAGAGTTGAGCAACTTCACTTTCACTTTAATGATAGGATTAAGATTAATTGAGTTACTAAAGAGAATGCAATTAATTCTCGGTGGCTTCTTTTTTCTAGCAGTTCTATATAGGATAACCTTTGGAAATTTTTATATTGCATTCACAATTATGAAACTTAAAACCATAACCACTACCATTGTTTGCTCATTCACCTCTTACAAGGAGAGTTTTCATAGGGAAAATTATGTCATTGTAGATTAAGAAGATTACTGACATATTAGGTGGGCATATCTTTCATGTGTAGGATATTGTTGAAAGATATGTATCAACATTTTCTTTTTCCTTTTGCTTTTTAGCTTTATTGAGGTATAGTTGACAAATAAAATAGTGAGATATTTAAAGTATACAACATTAGCCTAAAGTATTTTCAGGATTCTCATTTCAAGCTGTTGGAGTTACATGGCAAAACTCCAGTTGAGATTTGAGTGTGTATGGCTCAGACAGTAAAGAATCTGCCTGCAATGCAGGAGCCCCAGGTTTGATCCTTGGGTTGGGGAAATTCCCCTGGAGAAGGAAATGACAACCCATTCTATTATTCTTGTCTGGTGAATTCTATGGACAGAGGAGCCTTGTGGGCTACAGCTCATGGGATCACAGAGTTGGACACAACTGAGTGACTTTCTCTTTCACACTTTATGTTTTGAAAGACTTGTCCCCACTCCTGAGAACTTATTAAGATGTCTTTAATGTAGAATAAATATTGCTCTGATCTTTTTTATTTAAGCTTATGGTGCATTACCAGCCAGTTGCAGGGTCCGATGAATGGGGTTCAGCACCTGCTGAGCAAGGTCGACCTCGAACAGTGAAGAGGGGGGTTGAGAACATCTCTGTTGACATTCACTGTGGTAATGTTAATCATTCATTTTTTTCTTATCTTCTGATATACTTGTTTATGACTTAAACTGTGGCCTTTTTCTATGACATTGATTACCTTGAGGCTTAAAAAGTGGTCTTTAATCCAATGGGCTTATTCTAAGTGAGACTCTTAATAGGTATAAAAATATCTTTTGAAGTTGCTAAGTATATATGGTGGGATGGATAAAATTTGGGCACTACTAATCAGGAAGTCACTAAGTACAAATGAACTGATTTAGTCCTAATTCTAAGAAATGTGATTCTTCCTGCTTGCTTATTTATTCCTGGTAACTTGTGTCCTTGAAGTTTTTCAACCAGGGGAAACTATTTTTCAGTAGGACCCTGATGGTTACCCATTGGTCTCTAACTAGGGGCATTTATGGTTGGTTTTGTAATATATTTAACTGGATTATAAAATTCCTTTTAAGTATTCTGTCAATGTAAAATTATCTGAATTTGGTAACTGCGCTGTGGTTATACAAGAGAATATTCTTAGGAAACATACAAAATATTAACGGTTTAAAGAGATATGATATGTGAAGTCTGATGATGTATGCAGCCTACTCCCAAATGGTTCTAAAAATAAATGTGTGTGAACACACACACACATAATGTTAAAGTATGGAATCTGTGTGAAAAAGAGATTTTTTGTACTGTTCTTTCAAGTTTTCTGTAAAGATTGCAGTTATTTCAAAATAAAAAGTTTTAAAATCCTGAAAAAGTCTTTTACCGACTTACTGGGTTAGTGCAGACCTAATTGTAGTTTTGGACCATGAATTTTAAATCATTATAGCTAGGCTCAAACATATTTTTATTAATCAAAATAGGAACCATTACAATCAACACATTTTTGCCAACAATAAATAAGTTTTATTCCTGTAGCATAAAAATCCGTGCTTCCAGATTTGACAAACTTTGGAAAGCATTTTTTTGCCTCATTCTGGTTGTGAAAGTTTTCCCTGCAAAATGTTGTCAAGATGCTTGAAGAAGTAGTAGTCAGTTGGCAAGAGGTCCGGTGAATATGGCAGATGAAACAAAACTGTGTAGCCCAATTCGTTCAACTTTTGAAGTGTTGTTTGTGCAACGTGGGGTTGGGTGTTGTTGTGCAGAAGAATTGGGCCCTTTCTGTTGACCAATGCTGGCGTTAGGCATTGCTGTTCTCAGTGCATCTCATTGATTTGCTGAGCATACTTCTCAGATGTAATGGTTTCGCTGGGATTCAGAAAGCTGTAGTGGATCAGATTGGCAGCAAACCACCAGTGACCTTGACTTTTTTTTGGTGTACCTTTAGCTTTGGGAAACGCTTTGGAGCTTCTTGGTTCAGCCACTGAGCTGGCTGTCACCAGTTGTTGTATAAAATCTACTTTTTGTCCCGTGTCACAATCTGATCAAGAAATGATTCATTGTTGTTGCACAGAGTAAGAGAAGATGACACTTCAACGACAAGTTTTTAAATTTTCGGTCAGCTCATGAGGCACCCACTAAGCGAGCTTTTTCACCTTTCTAATTTGCATCAAATGCTGAACAACTATAGAAGGTCGATGTTGAGTTCTTCTGCAACTTCTTGTTAGTTTTAAGAGGGTCAGCTTTGATGATGGCTCTCAGTTGGTCATTATCAACTTCCAATGGCTGGCCAGTATGCTCCTCATCTTCAAGGCTCTCATCTCCTTTGCAAAACTTCTTCAACCACTGCTGCGCTGTACGTTCGTTAGTAGTTCCTAGGCCAAATGTACTGTTGTTCCAAGTTATCTCTGCTGCTTTACAACCCATTTTGACCTTACTTAAGAAAATCCCTCGAATTTGCTTTTTGTCTAACATCATTTTCATAGTCTAAAATAAATACAAAATAAACAGCAAGTAATAACACTTAGCAAAGAAACAAGGTGAGAAATGTGTATTAAAACACATTTAGATGTTAGATCTGTATGTTAGAGCTATAACATAATCACATTCATTAAAAATGTTTTCCAATATCAAATGGCAAAGTTCAACAATGCAAAAACCGCAATTACTTTTGCACCAACCATTTTTAAGATAAATTAGAAACACTTTTGAGATAAATTAGAAACAAAGTAAAATTGCAATATTTTTACTGAGTAGTGAAATATAGGAAAATTTGTGTCTTAAAATCTGCTCATATTTTAACTTGCCCATTTCTATTACCTGCTTATTGTGAATGTTTGATTTTAGAATACATGACTAGTTATACTGAATAACTTTTCTTTATAATTTCACTTGTAGGGGAACCTTTACAAATAGATCACTTGGTTTTTGTAGTCCATGGGATCGGACCTGCTTGTGATCTCCGCTTTCGAAGCATTGTACAGTGTGGTAGGTTTGCAAAGCGTGTCAGGTTAGATCATTTAAAGGGACTGTTAGTGCTCCTCTGAGCTGAGATAGTGTTGTCTTAGGCTGTCCTCTTAGCTGCATAATAAGATTTGGAGAGCTGAAGACAGGTGGCAAGGTAGTAAAGCCTCCCAGCTTAGACCTGAAGTGCTAGTAACTTCCTTAGGCTAATAGGTTTATACTCTTAACTAATAGTTCTTGAGTGAATAAGCCTTCAAGTCTGATAAAATTGTTTTATGATGTGATTGTCCTGTTTGTAACTATTCCAAAGTTAAAGGGAACCATAAATATATGACCATAAAGATAATCTAGTTTAAATGAACAACTGAAATTTACATTTTTTTAACTTACATTGTGATAAACCTCATGATACTCTAATTAGAATATTTAGGTCATTAACTTGATTTTGAAAGGTAGTATTCATAGTCTAATTATCCCAATTTGGGAGTCTTATCCTAATGACTAATGCTTCTAAGCATAAACTTTCTAGAAGGTTAAAGATCAATGTAATATGAATTCTAAACATCAGTGTTTTTTCTAAAATATTGGATAATGAATGATTGTTTGAGTGCAAGGCCAACTGACATAGTCAGGTGATTCTTTTAAAAAATTGAAACAGTTTGTCTGACACAGAAGTTTTGAAGTTTGTGTGTGTGTTTTTTTTTTAATGAAAATGTTTTGTATAGTAAAAGCAGTCCAATATGAAAGGAATGTGTTTTCCCATATGCACTATTAATTTTTCTTAAATATCACTCTAGTTTTGACTCCAGTCAGTAGGTGCTCTAAGCAAATGTAGATGAGTGTGGTATAATCGTATGATCTGTTGCATCCTAATTCTGTGAGTTGATTGCTTCACTGTTAATGCATTAGTTAATTTTCTTTTCTAGTTAATGATTTTCGCAGTGTTTCTTTGAACCTGCTACAGACGCATTTTAAGAAAGCCCAAGAAAATCAGCAGATTGGGAGGGTAGAATTTCTCCCAGTCAACTGGCACAGTCCCTTGCATTCCACTGGTGTAGATGTGTGAGTAATACTTTACACCTTTGAGTTGTTACCTGTGATTGTAATGTTTTCTGATCATTAATATGCTTAGGAACATCTCTGCTGTTAGCTGAGAGTGTATATAAAATTCTGTTCAACAAAAAACTTTTTGTACTTCTGTGTCATTTTCTTAGAGTTATATTATTAAGTGCTGAACAATCCCTTTGTTTAAGCAGCTTGGGTCAGGAGTAGGGAATGGTGTGTATCTTCTTCCAATATGTTTTAGTGGCTCATTAGTGTTTACTATTGCAGCTTTACTATTTCTTTAGCATAAAGGAGGTTATGGAATTTATTTAAGTTTTCTGCTTAAAACATCTTTCCTTTTTTCAGAGATCTGCAGCGAATAACCCTGCCTAGCATTAACCGCCTCAGGCACTTTACCAACGACACGATTCTGGATGTCTTCTTCTACAACAGCCCCACCTACTGTCAGACTATTGTGGACACAGTCGCTTCTGAAATGAACCGAATTTATATACTTTTTCTGCAGAGGAACCCTGATTTCAAAGGGAGTGTATCCATTGCTGGTCATAGTTTAGGTAATGAATTCTCTATGACTGGAGAGGACTATCACATCTTATGGATACCTTTTAAGTATTTTTTGAAGTACAGTGTCTTTTATCAGTGTCAGATTCAGAGGTCTAGAACTAGTCTGTGATGAAATATTAGGAAGGGGTTGGAAGGGTAATGGTGGATTGGAAAGAAAGACTTCCTACTTAGTAGATTTTGCTTATTCCTTTTTTGTGTAAAAGGCAGCTGTTCAGTGCTAATGCTTCAAAATTGTCCCCTCTTCTTCTGTTTTACTTACAGGTTCGCTTATATTGTTTGATATCCTAACAAATCAGAAAGATTCTTTGGGAGATACTGACAGTAAAAAGGTAATTTAGATGTTCAGATAGATTTTCTTGTACTATTTCTTAGTAGGGATTTTTAGATTTTAGACTTTTTTTTCCCACTTAGTCTCATACCATAATATTAAATTTACATATATTTTAATTTTAACAGATTTGTAATTATCTCTGTTATTCTTGGATAATAGAAGCAAGATAGTAATATGCTTCTATAAACATTTGCCACATTCTAAAATAATTATGGTTATCTTATTTTCATTATAAATATACACTGCACTACTGATCTGTTATTAGAGTTATAGAATCATTGAAATGGAATTTGCATATGAGGAAATGAAGAATTAATTGAATGCAAATTGATATAGTTTATAGAAATTCTGCTTGAAAGCTGTCCTTAAACACTACTAAGAGCTCAGGGAAAGTTTTGTTAATGATGATGAAGAATACTTTAATAGTCATTCATTCACCGATTCATTTATTTAAAAACATAAAGTTTCAATCGACTGCAAAAACTTAAAGATCAATCACATTTTAGTTTATATTTCGTATACGTTTCGATTTAGTCAAAGTTAAGATACTGTGTGGCTATCTTACATAGTGCTTTTCTTTATTGCAAAGTAGTATTAATAAAAAAATCTAAATGAATTTAGACAATATAAGTTTTATAATTTAATTTTTAGGATTTGCCAAGTATTTTCATGGATCAAGGAGATACACCAACACTGGAGGAAGAGTTGAAGAAACTTCAACTGTCTGAATTCTTTAGTATCTTTGAGAAGGAGAAAATAGATAAGGAAGCTCTGGTAAAAATAATCTTTTAAAACTGTACACTGTTCCATTTTCAGTATTTTTATTGCTTATTTTCATCATACTGCTGGCTAAGAGCCTGCCCTTTAGAAGCATTTTAGTCATACATAGTTTATCATTAGTAATACTCTTTAGCATTATTTGTTTTTTCTTTTTTTTTTTTTTGTGGGAGTTCAAAGTTCAGAGGAGCCACGTTGATAATAGGAATAGAGCAAAGACTAAAACCCAGCACAGCTCTGAAAACATGAGAGCAGGTGTAAAGGCCACTGACTTTTCCAGCTTTTATTTTCTGTTATACTTTCCAGAGCTCTACTTGTGGGTATTTGCTTATTTTTTTGTCGCCTCAGGTGTGCCTTTTTGTTTTTTTTTTAAGATTTATGACACATTTGTTCATTTAACAGGTATTTACTAAATACCTACTATGATCAGGCAGCTGTACCAAGTATGAGGTAGAGTGCTGATAAGGCAGATATTGTTCAAACTTCATGGTACTTATAGCTTAGTGGAAAAGACACAGATAGCCAAACACGTAATTAATTACAACTGTGCTAAGTTCTAAGTAGGGAAAGTACACAGTGGTTTAGGAGTGTGCCACAGGATGAGCTGATGTAGTCTGGGGGCCTAAGGAAGACTTCCCTCATCAGGGAGCAGCCCTTTAGCTGGCATCTGGATTGTTGGTGTGTTTTCTGCTCTGTGTTTGCTTTATGTTCTCACTGCTCACGTGCATGAATAGGAACATAACCTTTCTCAGGAATGGAACATCTGAGGAGCGTGGAAACCGTGGAAGGTTTTTCTGTCATGAAGTTAGATACTCACTTCTGTAGGCTTTTTTTTAACAATAGTATCTATATTACTACAGCATTGATAACTCCAGTATTGATATTTTATATTCCTTTTTTAAGCTCCTTTATTAAGAGAGAAAGTTATTAGTGATGCTTTACCACTGGGGACTCCTAGTCATGTAAAGCCAAGAACAACAGAGTGCTTAGGCCTATTCCTCTCAGAGAACGGGACATTTAATTAATTTTATTTTGCCTAGAAATAAAAACAGTGTTTGATTTTTTATGCTTAGACTTTATGTACAGACAAAGACCTTCAGGAAATGGGAATTCCTTTAGGACCAAGAAAGAAGATACTAAACTACTTTAGGACCAGAAAAAATTCAATGGTATGTGCTTAATATAGCTTATGGGATTAAACAGTGTTCTGACTTCCTTGTACCCTTGTGCTTTTTGAGATGTATAGGGAGCTAAGCAGTTGTAAAAATTTACCTTTGGCTCTCTTTGTTAGAAACTAAATACATTTTCTTTATTAATATCTTTAAAAATATTATCAGTGTCAGAAGTCTAATCTCCCCTGGACTTCTACCATTCAATTGTTTTCCTTTTTTGGTTTGCTTTATAACTATTGAAATATATTGCACATCACATACCATAAAATTCACCCTTTTAAAATATAAAATTCAGTGGGTCTTGGCATATTCAGAGTTGAATAACATCACCACTATCATATTCCAGAACATTTCCATCACTGTAAAAAGAAACATCATATTTAATAGCAGTCACTCCCCATTCCTCCCTTCTGTGAACTACTGATCTATTTTCTGTCTCTGGATTTTCTTATTCTGGATATTGCTTACAAATGGAGTTATATGATATGTGGCCTTTTGTGACTGGCTTCTTTCACTTAGCATAATGTATTCAAGGTATAACCATGTTGTAACAGTACTTGTGCACTGAGTATTTTTGCCACTGAATTCCCTTCCACAGCCTAGATGATTATCTTTCAGCCATTTAGCAGGTTGTTTGGTTCTGGTTTAAGGCTGATAGAGACATACTGTCTACTTTGATTAGAAAGGCATAGGACTGCACTGAACTCCTCAGCAGCCCCCAGCGCCCCACAGTGCTCTGCTGCCATTTTCTCTCACGATGGTTGCCCAAAGTTTCAGTTACTACCCAGATGGCTTTGTACAGCTTTCATCATTTCAGAGCATGTAGGGATATCAGTTCATAATTTAAGGCAGCTTTGGTTTTCATTAGCTTTATTTTGTTTTCTGAGAGATTCTTCTTAAAATTGTTGACTGTCGTTTCAAAACCTTGCCAAGCATCCTTTTCAACTGGTAGAAAACTGTATAATCCTTTGGATATTTTTTACTACTTAGCAGCTCCACAGAACTCTCGTTTATTCTTTAGGGTGTTAATAGACCAACCCCGCAATCACCTGCAGGGGCAAATATGTCTAATATCCCCAAAGAGTCGGAGTTCTACAGTAGCACTAATGGTCTGGATGTCGGCATTGGGCAGGTAAACAGTACTCATTCTCTTTGGTCGTTTTATTGTTTGCCATTGGTATTGTAGAAACAAATGTAACTTTTATTATCAATAAGAGATGCTTTTATTTCCTTCATCCAGGTGCCTGTAAAATACCCCCGGCTTATCTATAAACCAGAAATATTCTTTGCTTTTGGATCTCCCATTGGAATGTTCCTTACTGTCCGGGGGCTAAAAAGAATTGACCCCAACTACAGATTTCCAACATGCAAAGGTTTCTTCAATATTTATCACCCTGTAAGCATTGGACAGCTCTTGTGATTTTACCTGAATGTTAGGGCTTATTGGTAAAGAGCATATGATAGTCTATTGTGTTGATTTACTTTTTCTATACTATTTTGTACTAATGAGAAAATTTATAATATGAATCTGGAAGTGAAGGGGGCAGAACAAGTACTTTAAAAATAAATGAGCTTATAATTATTTTTATTCCTGAGACCATCATTATGATCAGCAGAGGTATGTGTAACTGTTGTTTTCTGCATGTAGTTTGATCCTGTGGCCTACAGGATTGAACCAATGGTGGTCCCTGGAGTGGAATTTGAGCCAATGCTGATCCCACACCATAAAGGCAGGAAGCGGATGCACTTAGGTATGTCTTGAGTCCAGAACCTGATGATTGTAGACCTTCTGGTCAGTGCAGGCTGACTGGACCTCATTCACTTTGCTTAGCTATGTTGAGCCCTTTTACAACTCTGTAAACCATGTAGTGTTCTTTTTCACATGTGTTTCAGAACTGAGAGAGGGCTTGACCAGGATGAGCATGGACCTTAAGAATAACTTGCTAGGTTCACTGCGGATGGCCTGGAAGTCTTTCACCAGAGCTCCGTACCCTGCCTTACAAGCTTCAGAAACTGCGGAAGAAACAGAAGCAGAACCTGAGTCAAATTCGGAGAAGCCTAGTGGTCAGTGACACTGAACACAGTGATTACCTGCACCAGGCCAGATAAGAGGGACTCCCTGAAGTCTGGTTCTTAGTCTACCAGGGTCTTCTTACCTTTCCCCTTGTTGAGAACCAACACTAGACTATGAGTCCTACTGGCCTTCAGCTCTGCTGGTTTCTTTCTGTCATCAAATAGCCACAAATTGTGGAAACAATTATTTGTGAGGGAAAGTGTTAAAGAGAAGCTGAGCATCTAGTAACTAGGCTTTAAACCATTCCCCACTGGGCACTATGGCGGTGATGCTAAGCGCCTACACTGTGAAGAACCTTGCTTTTACCAGGGAATGTTTGTGTGTTCATGAGTCAGTTTTATTTTCCTGGCTGGGGACTAGCTGGGACACTTCTTTTGATTGCACAGTTAATACTGCATTCTTTTGCTTTTTAACTGCAAAAGGAGTTTCTTTTCAACTGCCAAAGACAATCTAACCCTGCTTGCATTTAGTTTGTAAACCAGAGGTAAATGGAATTCGCTGTCAAAGGTATAGGAAACAAAGGAGATTGGATAAAATCAGTGTGGCTTGAAAACAAGCTTTAAGGGCATTGAGAGGAAAGAGCTTTCTGAGCAGAGTAGCTCCTCCTCTGCTGAGGCTGGAGTGTGAGGAGAGATAAGGACACCCTTGGAGGGCTGGAAGCTTTTATATTCTGACCATGGTTCCTTCACTTCCAGATGTTAACACAGAAGAGAACCCTGTGCCAGTGAAAGAGGAAGCCCCCCCCATCCATGTGGGAATGCTGAATGGAGGCCAGCGCATTGACTATGTGCTACAGGAGAAGCCCATTGAAAGTTTTAATGAATATTTATTTGCTTTACAAAGCCATCTGTGCTACTGGTAAGTGTTTGTTTTTGTTTTGGGTCTTTTTTTTTTGTCTTCAGTTCAGTCACTCAGTCGTGTCTGACTCTTTGTGACCCCATGGACTGCAGCATGCCAGGCCTTCCTGTCCATTACCAACTGTCGTAGCTTACTCAAACTCATGTCCATCATGTCAGTGATGGCATCCAACCATCTCATCCTCTGTCATCTCCTTCTCCTCCCACCTTCAATCTTTCCCAGCATCAGGGTTTTTTCCAATGAATCAGTTCTTCCCATCAGGTGGCCAAAGTATTGGAGCTTCAGCTTCAACATCAGTCCTTCCAATGAATATTCAAGATTGATTTCCTATAGGATGGACTGATTGGATTTCCTTGCAGTCCAAGGGACTCTCAAGAGTCTTTTCCAACACCAAAGTTTAAAAGCATCAATTCTTTGGTGTTCAGCCTTCTTTGTTTATTAAACCTTCAGTGCTCAGCCTTAATTATTTATTAGGATCAAATATTTATTATTTGTATTTATTTTAAACAACATTTATCATTATTACTTTTTTAATGACAGCCATTCTGAAGGGGGTAAGGGGATATTTCACTGTGGTTTTGAATTTCCATGAGGATTAGCGATGTTGAGCACCCTTTTATGTGCCCGTTATCCATTTGTCTTCCTTGGTTGGAACATCAAATGACATGATTGTGCTATTTTGTGTTAATAAAATTATAAACAAGCCATCATTCTAATCCCAAATGAGCACTGCCCTGTCCTGCTTTTTCTACATCTATCAAATACCTGTGATACAATGAGGGCTTACTTCACTGAGCATAATATTCTTTAGGTCCATCCATGATGCTGCAAATGGCAGAATTCTGTTTTTTTATGGCTGTGTGTTACTCCATGGTAAATATGTACCACATCTTCTTTATTTGTCTGTTGATGGATGGTTAGGTTGCTTCCATATCCTGGTTATTGTGACTAGTGTGGCTATGAACACTGGGGTGCATATATCTTTTCAGGTTAGTGTTTCCATTTTTTCTGGGTATATGCCAAGGAGTGGAGCTGCTGAGTCCTGTGGTAGCTCTGTTTTCATCTTTCTGAGGAGCGTCTATACTGTGTTCTACAGTGACTGCCCCAGTTTACCCTCCCACCAGCAGCAGATAAGAGTTCCATTTCCACATCCTTGCCAACATTTATTATTTATGTTCTTTTTGATGACAGCCATTCTGACAGGTGTGAGGTAATGTTTCATTTTGGTTTTGAATTGAATTTCCCTGAGGAATAGTGTTCCTTGGAAGGAATGATGCTAAAGCTGAAACTCCAGTACTTTGGCCACCTCATGCAAAGAATTGACTCATTGGAAAAGACTCTGATGCTGGGAGGGATTGAGGGCAGGAGGAGAAGGGGACGACAGAGGATGAGATGGCTGGATGGCATCACCGACTCGAGGGACATGAGTTTGAGTGAACTCTGGGAGTTGGTGATGGACTGGGAGGCCTGGCGACAGCGACTGAACTGAACTGAACTGAGGAATAGTGATATTGACCACCTTTTCATGTGCCCAGTATCTATTTGTATGTCTTCCTTGGAAAAATGCCTCTTCAGTCTTGTGCGTATTTTTTGATTGGGTTAATTGGAGACTTTTTTGATATTGAGCTTTATGAGATATTTATATATTTTGAATATTAACCCCTTATTGCTGATATCATTTGCAGATATTTTCTCCCCTTCAGTAGCTTTTGGTTTCATCTTGTCTATGGTTTCCTTTGCTGGCAAAAAGCTTTCACGGATTAATTAGGTTCCATTTGCTTATTTTTGTTTTGAAAGACCCAAAATATTTTGCTATGATTTATATCAAAGAGTGTTCTGCCCATGTTCTCTTTTAGGAGGTTTGTGGTTTCCACTCTTGTATTTACATGTTTAATCCATTATGAGTTTATTTTTGTATATGGTGTGCAGAGATTTTATGTCATTCTTTTACATGTTGCTGTCCAGTTTTCCCAGCACCACTTATCAAAGAAATTGTCTTTTCTCCATTGTATATTCTTGCCTCCTTTGTTGTAGATTAGTTGACTGTGGGTGTGTGGGTTTATTTCTGGGCTCTATTCTGTTCCATTGTTCTGTGTGTCTGTTGTTGTGCCAGTACTAATATATTTCGATAACTGTAGCTTTGTAGTGTAGTGCGAAGTCTGGGAGGATAGCTTTGACAATATAGGGCCTTTTGTGATTCTGTATAAATTTTAGATTCATTTGTGCTAGTTCGGTGCAAAATGTCATGGGTATTTCAGTAGGGATAACATTAAGTCTGTAGGTTGCTTTGGGTAGTATGGCCATTTTAATAATATTAATTCTTCTGATCCAAGAGCACAAAATATCTTTTCACTTATTTATATCATCTTTAGTTTCCTTTCTCAGCGTTTTATAATTCTCAGAGTATAGGCTTTCGTTTCCTTGGTTTAGTTTATTCCTAGGGCATTTTATTCTTTTTGATGTAATTTTAAATGAGATTTTTTTTTTTTACTTTTTGGTAGTTCATTAATATTGTATAGAAAAGGATTAGATTTCTGTATATTAATCTTGTATCCTGCAAGTTTACTGAATTCATTTGTTCTAATAGCTTTTTGGTGGAGGCTTTAGGGTTTGTATATTAAAGTAGAACGTATCTGTAAATAGTGACAGTTTTACTTACTCCCTTCCAACATGGGTGCTTTTTCTTCCTTCCTCCCTTCCCTTCCTCTGATTGTTGTGGCTTGGACTTCCAGTACTATTTATGTTACATCAGAGAAGCAAAAGTGGACATCTTTGTCTTGTTTCTGAATTTGGAGGAAAGGCTTTCAGCTTTCCATTGTTGTGTATGATGATAGCTGTGGGTTTGTCATAAGCAGTCTTTATTATGTTAAGGTATGTTCTCTTTATACCAACTTGGAGAATTTTTGTCAATGTATATTTAATTTTATTAAATGCTATTTCTGTATCTATTAAGATGATCATGTGATTTTTGTCCTTCCTTTTGTTGGTATGTCACACTGATTGAACTGTGAATATTGAAGCATCTTTGTGTCCTTGGGATAAACCCCACTTGATCATTGTGTATGATCTTTTATTTATTTTTTTGGATTGTTATAATATTTTGTTGAGGAATTTTGCATCTATATTCATCAAAGACATTGGCCTGTAGTTTTCCTATTTTGTAGTGTATTGGTGTGATTTGGGTAACAGGATAATGATGGCCTCACAGAATGCATTTGGGAGAGTTTCTTCCTCTTCAATTTTTTGGAATAATTTATAAAGGATGAGTGTTAAATCTTCTTTGTAGTTTGCTAGAATCCCCTGGGAAGCTGGTCCTGGGCTTTTGTTTCCTGGGAGTTTTGTGTTTTTTAATATGTAATTTTCACTTACTATTTTTGGCTGTGCTGGGTCTCTTGCTGCGCAGGCTTTTCTCTGGTTGCAGTGTGTGGGCTTCTCATTGCGGTGGCTTCTCTTGTTGTGAAGCATGGGCTCTAGGCCACGCGGGTTTCAGCAGTTGAGGACCCTGGGCTCTAGGGCACAAGCTCAATAGTTGGAAGGCAGAGGCTCAGTTGCTCCACAGCATGTGGGATCCTCCTGAACCAGGGGTCGAACCTGTGTCTCCTGCATTGGCAGGCAGATTCTTCACCCCTGAGCCACCAGGGAAGCCTCCTGCGAGTTTTTTATATGACAAATACAATTTCTCTACTAGTGTTTGGTTTGTTCAGATGGTCTGTTTCTTATTGATTTCAGTCTGCCAATTTTTATGTTTTTTTGGAAATTTGTCCGTTTTTTCTAGGTTGTCCAATTTGCTGGAATATGACTTTTGATAGTATCCTCTTATGTTTTTCTATCTCTGTGGTATCAGTTGTAATTTCTCCTTTTTCATTTCTTATTTTGATTATTTTGGGTTCTCTCTCTCTTCTTGGCGAGCCTGGCTAAAGGTTATCAGTTTTTTATTATCTTTTCAAGAAACTAACTCTTGTTTTCATTGATATTTTCTATTGTTTTTTAAAATTTTGTGTTTATTTTCTTATGGCTGTGCTGGGTCTTCATCACTGCACCGGCTTTTCTCCAGTTGTGGCGCGGGGGCCCCTCTTTGTTGCCGTGCATGGGCTGCTCATTGCGGAGCATCGGCTCAAGGGCTCGTGGGCTGCAGTAGTTGCAGCACCTGGACGCAGTAGCTGCAGTTCCAGGGCTCTTAGAGCACAGGCGTAGTAGACCAGGGATTGAATCTGTGTCTCCTGCATTGGCGGGTAATTCTTCACCGCTGAGCCACTGGGAAGCCCTGTTGTATTTTTTCTTTAAGATCTGTTTTATTTCTTCTCTCTATTATTCCCTTGCTTCTGCTGACTTTGGATTGTTTTCCTTTTCTCATTCCTTTAGGTGGTAGGTTTGTTTGAGGTTTTTCTCAAGGGAGTGAAGGCCTCTCTCAGGAAGGCCGGTATCACTCTAAGCTTCTCTCTTAGATCCGTTTTTTCTGCATCCCACAGATTTTTGGAGAGTCGTGTTTCCATTTTTATTTGTCTCAAGGTATTTCCTGGTTTCCTTTTTGATTTCTCTATTGACCCGTTGTTTTTTTAGTAGCATATCATATCATATCATTTAATCTCCATGTGTGAGTTCTTTTCCTGTTTTTCTTTCTGTAATTGATTTCTAGTTTCATACTACTGTGGTTGGAAAAAATGCTTGGTATAATTTCTATCCTCTTAACATGTGATCTGTTCGGGAGAACATTTCATGTGCACTTGGAAAAAAAAGTCTGTATTCTGCTATTTTCGGACATAATGTCCTTGTGGATATCTAATATATTCAGATCATCTATAATGGGTCATTTAAGGCCATTGTTGCCTTATAGACTTCCTGTCTGGATGATCTGTCCATTGATAAAAGTGGGATGTTAAGGTCCCCTACTATTACTGTGTTATTGTCAGTTTCTCCCTTTAGGTGTGTTAGTATTTGCTTTACATGTTGAGGTGCTCCTGTCTTGGATGCATATATGTTAAACATTATGGCTTGTTCTTGTATTGATCCCTTTATCATTATAGAATGCCCTTCTTTGTCTTCTGTTACAGCCATTGTTGTAAAGTCTGTTTTGTCTGATAGGAATATTTAGCCCAGTGACATTTAGTTATTGATATAGATATGTACTTATTGCCATTTTATTACTTGTTTTCCAGTTGTTTTGTGGTTCTTCTCTATTCTTCTTGTTTCTTCCTTTGTGGTTTAGGGAGCTTCTCTGGTGACTCAGATGGTAAAGAATCTGCCTGCAGTACAAGAGACCTGGGTTCAATTCCTGGATTCAGAAGATCCCCTGGAGAAGGGAATGGCAACCCACTCCAGGATTCTTGCCTGGAGAATCCCATGGACAGAGGAGCCTGAAGGGCTATAGTCCATGGGTTAGCAGAGTTGGATATGACTGAGCGACTAACACTTTGTGGTTTAATGATTTTATTTAGCAGTATGCTTGCATTTCTTTTCAGTTTTTGTGTATTTGTTGTGTTTGTTTTTATTTGTGATTACCATGGGGTTCATATATGTTGACCTATATCTCGTTTTAAACTGGTACTCATACGAGTTCAAACACATTCTGAACATTCTACATTTCTATTCCCTTCCTCCATATTTTGATGTCGTATTTTATATCTTCCTGTTTCATGTTTATCCCTTAACTGTTTATTGTAGTTACAGTTGCTTTCACAGTTTTTTGTCTTTTAATCTCCATACTGCTCAGTTAAGTTGTTGGTCCTCAGTCCTTACTCTGTATTTCTTCTTTATAGGTTCTTACTTCTTTTCCACTTAGAGAAAACCCACTAACATTTCTTTTAGAGTAGGTTTAGTATTGATGAAATCGTTCAGTCTTTGCCTGTCTGAGAAGTTCTTTGTCTCTCTTTCAGTTCTAAATGGTAATCTTGCTGGGCAGAGTACTCTAGGTTGCAGATCATGCCACTCCCTTCTGGCCTGCACGGTTTCTGCAGAGAAATCAGCTGATAGTCTTATCGGTGGGGATTCTGTTTTCTTTTTTTCTGGCTGCCTTGGTATGGGTTTCCTTCAGTTCAACTTGTTTGGGGTCCTCTGTGCTTCCTGTTCCTGGATAGCTTATGTCCTTCAGGTCTGGAGGGTTTTCAGCTGTAATCACCTCAGCTTCATTTTCGATGCCCTGCTCTCTTCTGTCTTCTGTTATGTGAATGTTGGTTGTTTAATGTTATTTCAGAGATTTCTTATACTGATTTCATTTTTAAAAATCCTATTTTCTTTCTGCTGTTCTGATTGGATGATTTCCATTTTTCTGTCTTTCAGATCATATATGTGTTCTTCTGTATCACTTAGTCTGCTATTCATTCTTTTTAGTGTGGGTTTTTTTTTTTTGGCAGCTATTCTTCTCTTCAGATTGGGTCTTTTTAAATATTTTCTAGTTCCTTTTTAAAATTCTATGTTCATCTATTCTTTTCCCTAAATTCAATTAACATCTTTATTAACAATGTTCTGAATTCTTTACCTGGTAAATTGTTTATTTCTGTTTCATTATTTGTTTTTTTCAGGGTTTTTTTCTCTTGTTCCAATTGAGAGCAGTTCCTCTGCATTTTTATTTTGTTTAACTTTCTCTGTCACTGTTGAATTTAGGTGAAACAGTTACCTCTTGTGGTCTTAAAGGGATGTTCTGATGTGGGAGCATCCTTATACACTCTGCGTGTGCCCAGGGTCTCCACTGGGAGAGCTGGATTCCCTGATATCCCCTCAGCAGGGGGTGGGGCTGGAGCTGGGTATGAGGCAGACCTTTGCCCCTGCCCAGTGGCTGGCACCTTGCTGGGACAGGATCTGATCCAAGTTGCTGGAGGCAAGGGTTGGGCCCAGGCTGGCTCTGTTCCCTGTGGGTGTGTGTTTTCCCCTCTCCCTGTGTTGGAAGCCTTGCCCCAGAGCTGGGAAGTACTGACCAAAGTGGCACCCACGTGGACCCTCTGCAGGCAGAAGGCTGAGCTGTCTGCCTGCTGGGGCTGCACTTGTTCCCCTGCTCTGCTCACACGCAGCCTCACGTGCATGTCTGCCTTGCCCCTCACAGCCCATCACCATGCCCAGCCTCCACCACTCGTCTTGTCATGGGGCCACCCTGCAGGGTCCCTGGGGCCTGTGTGGAGCCTCCGTGTATATCCTGCAGGAGCTGTGGGGTAGAGGCTCTCATCAGAGTGCTAGGCTCCTTCTGATGCACCACTTGAGTAAGTGCCAACCGTGACTGCTGCCCCCAAGCAGGCTCTGCCCCAGGCCTGGGTTGCCTCTGGATGCTGTGCAGTGCCGTGTCGTCCTGGTGGAGGACACGGAGCGGAGGTGTGTGCCCAGGCGGGGAACCTGGCAGCCACTAGAGCATTCATCCAACTGCCCCCTCTGCCCTGCTCTCCCTGTGGGGGTGCATAAGTCAGCACGCACAGACACACTCACTCACACACACTCACACACGCCCTCTCCACCCCCTCCTTCCCACAGCCCTCCTGCTAGTCCTGCCTGCCTTCCACCCAGCCAGGGGTGGTTCATCTCCGCCAGCTAGGACCCCGGGCCTGCAGCATCCCACCTGAGACTCACTGTTCACCCCCCGGGATGGGTCTCTGCCCCAGTGTTCTCCCTCTTCCTCCAAGTCCTCTCTCAGGGGCACATGTGCTGACCTGATCGCTTTTCTTCCTGTCCAACCCAATTACATATGGATCTCTCTCACAGCCTTGGGTGTACAGGAGTTTTTGTGCCAGTTTCCAACGAGAATTATTCCATATATAGATGTATTTTTGATCTGTTTGTTGGCAAGGAGTGAGCTCCATGTCTTCTTACTCTGCCACCTTGATTGATCCCCCTTGCCATCCATGCATCATCTTTGGTGAATTGTCTGTTAAAATCTTTTGCCCGTTTAAAAAATTGGATTATTTTATTATTAAGTTTCAAGATTTTCCTATACTTTATTTACAAGTCCTTTTCAGATACTTTTTTTCTCTCAGGATGTGGTTTTTTCATTTGTCCAACAAGTATGTTTTGAAAAGCAAAAATGTCTTTTGATGAAGTCCAGTTTCTTGATGTTTGTGCTTTTGTGACATAAGTAAGAAATCTTTGCCAAGTTAAAGTGAAAGTTGCTCAGTCGTGTCCGACTCTTTGCGACCCCATGGACTGTAGCCCATGGAATTCGCCAGGCCAGAATACTGGAGTGGGTAGCCTTTCACTTCTCCAGGGGATTGTCCCAACCCAGGGATCGAACCCAGGTCTCCAACATTGCAGGTGGATTCTTTACCTTCTGAGCCACCAGGGAAGCCCAAGAATACTGGAATGGGTAGCCTATCCCTTCTTCAGGGGGATCTTCCTAACCCAGGAATCAAACCGGGGTCTCCTGCATTGCAGGTGGATTCTGTACCAACTGAGCTATCAGGGAAGCCCACATCCAACATCAAATCTTATTTCTTTTTAGTGTTTGAAGTTGTGTCATTTTAGCTTTTACATTTAGGTCTGTGATCCATTTTGGTTAATTTTTAAATATGGTGTGAGGAAAGGATTGAGGTTCATTGTTTTACCTGTGGCTTTTCTGTTACTCTAGCAACATTTGTTGAAAAGTTTCTTCAGATGGAGAAACTGTTGAATTGCCTTGGCTCTGTTTTGTTCTATTGATCTGTTTGTCAGTCTTTACATCAATAAAACCCTGTCCTGATAACTGTAGCTTTATATTAAGTCTTGAAATTAGGTATTTGTAAGCTCTTCATCTTTGTTGTGCCTATTAGTAGTTACTTTAGGTATTGTAGGTCCTTTGTATTTCCATATGTCGTTTAGAATGAACTTATTAATTTCAACCAAAAAGCTTTTTAGGGATTTTGATTGTGATTGCATTTTATCTGTGGATCAATTTGTGGGGGAGGAGAACTGATACCTTAATAAATGCTGAGTTTTCTGACCCACAGACGTGGTATCTCTCAGTGTATTGTGGTTTTAGTTTCTCTCAGAAATGTTTTGTGACTTCCAGTGTATGTATCATGCATACTGTAGTTATTGCCCTCTCTGTTACAAGGTTGATCATCTTGACATACACTCAAGGACCATTTTAATTTTCTTTTTGGGAAGTTATCTATACTCTATTCTCTTTCATATTGAATTGTTTTTTTAATTGATAAAATCTGTGATATGAGTTGTAAATAACTTTTCCCCAGTTTGTCTTTAACATTGTGTACATTGGTTTTTTGCCAGGTATAAACTTTGATTTTTATATAGTCAAATTTATTTTTTCTTTTTTGGCTTCTGGAATTTGTGTCATGCTTAGATTTTTCTCCAGAGAATTCCTTACCACAGTTTATTCTGATATTTTAGGGTTTCATTTTTACATGTAAATCCTTGATTCTCTTCAAATTTATCCTTGTAAGAAGATGTGAATTGATTCAAATCATTTTCCAGATGGCTCTCCATCTGGAAAACACTGTTAATAGATTTGATATTATTCTGTGGGTTTTTAAGTCTTCTGAATTTTCTGTTCTTTTCTATTGACTCATTTGTTTATGCACCAGGATCATACCATTTTAATATCTGGTTTAGCTAATCTCCACTCATTGGGATAGGAGGAATTTCTTAACCTGCAGTCCCTTGTAGGGGACAGAAAGTCTACGAGTCTAGTGAAATTCTACTTACAATTTTGGGTATATAGTATATGTGTATGATGTCTTTTCTGGGGAGAAATCCATAGGTTCATTAGATTCCCAAATAGGTCCATGACTCAAACAATGTCAAACCCCAGATCTAGAAAAGTGTTTGAGCCATATACCTGTAAGGCAATCCATGAATGTTATTTTTATAGTCATATTTCTTTATGAACCAGATGTAAGTAATTGCTTGTACACACACTGAATAATATCTGGAAGATACATAAGAAATTGATAACATCAGTTGTCAGAAGTTGGGAACTAGTGGTTTAGAAACAGTGGGAAGGAGATTTCATTATTACATCCTTTTGTATCTTTGATCTTTGTCCACATGATTGTATTGGCTTTTCTTTTAAAAAGGTGACTCAACATTTAAAAAATTAAGGTGATGAATTGGATGACTCTCCCATGTTGTCCCAAGAATGAGTTCTGTGAAGGGAGGACTTGGTCATTTACTGCTGGCTTTTTTATATTACAGAATGCAACACTAGACTTCTTTGTTAGAAGGTAACCTAACAAACAACTTCTTTGTTAGGTTACCTTCTAAGCCACTGTCAGATACACCATTTCTGAGCCAGATTTTTTTTTAAACAGTAAAAAAAAAACGAACTTGTAAGGTGGTTGTGTAGATTGTTAGATAGTATATGTAAAACACCTGGTACAAATGTTAGTTTCTTTTTACAACATAATCTTTTCTTTCTCCAGGGAGTCTGAAGATACAGTATTGCTGGTCCTCAAAGAAATCTACCAAACCCAGGGTATCTTCCTTGATCAGCCCTTACAGTAAAAATGGACCATCTAAGGCTGCTTAATGTAAGTTTTTAAATGTCCTGTATGTAGCATTATTCCTACATATTAACATGTGGTGCCTGAAAAGCTGCTTGGAAATGTACTTTTTGTTTCTTGTCACGGAGCTCTAGGTTATTACTCATTTTTAGAGGGACTCTGGTTAAAATTCATGGGAAAAAAGCACTGGAGGCCATTTAGAGAAAGGTTAGTGTGTGTTTTGCTAGCAACTTGGTCCAATAACACTTGTCATTTTTAGGATCTAAACTCAGAATCTTCATGGTTCTGACCATCTAAAAGTTACCATGACAACATTTACAGCTTTAAGTACATACAGTCCATTCTGGGATTTACATTGTTGTTGTTTAGTCGCTAAGTTGCGTCCAACTCTTTGCGACTCGATGTTCTGCAGCACACCAGCCTCCTCTGTCCTTTGCTATCTCCTGGAGTTTGCTCAAATTCATGTCCATTGAGTCTGTGATGCCATCTAACCAGCTCATCCTCTGCTGCCTTCTTCTCCTTTTGCTTTCAGTTTTTGCCTGCATCAAAGTATTGGAGCTTCAGCATCAGCCTTTCCAGTGAATATTTAGGGCTGGTGTTCTTTAGGATGGACTGGTTTTAGCTCCTTGCAGTTACAACAGTTTCAGCTTTAAATATAGACACCCCAGCCTGGGATTTACATTACTCAGCCTTGTATATATGTATTAATAGTTAGAAAGCTTGTGTGTCAGACTCTGGCATTCTCTCTGGTTGCCTTCAGCGTGATGACCTCTCTTCCACTTTCTCCCCTAGATGGACAGTGAGGGATCCTTCCCCAGAAAACCCGCCTCTTTGTTCCCGCGTTTTCTTCTCAGCTGTGTCGTTCCCTGCATGTTGCCTGCCACTTACTCACCACTGGGGTCTCTGGAAGATAATCTTCCTCTCTGGAAGCAAGTGGAAAAGCAAAGGGAAGACCCTGTTACTTTTCACCACTGGCTTCACAGCAACATTCGCATTCTTTCTCCATGGCCGCGGCAGTCTCTGGTGGTGGTTATATTACCACACTCTATGCTTAATACCTGAGATGGCATAAAGCCTGCCTTGAGTTTGTTTTGGGTTGGGTGTAAATTTTTCTAGGAGGTTATTGTTTATCTTTAGAGAATATGCTAATCTGGTAGTGCGCTCCTGAGACTCAGAAGCCATTCTGGGTCTGCTTTCGGTCATGAGTGTTCTCTGTGTTGGAAGGCTAGATCTAAGTGGAGGAGGGAGACTGGTGGGCAGTCAGATTCTTTCCAGCCAAATTTTGTTTTCTACATGTACTGTATGAAGAAAGACTAAAATTACAAATACTGTTTACTTTCTATAGTTGACTGAGAAGATTTATTGCTAGGACTCAGAGAGGCTGTTCATTGTTTTTACAGCTATTTGAGCTGCTCTGAGAGTCTAAAGTGGACAGCTTAGTTTCCATCAGGTACATCTTTATAAACATATTACATATCCTAGACCTGCCCTTTTATATGTATCATACTTCAAACTGGGAGACTCTAGATGAAGTCCAACCTAGTTATTTTTTAGTTCTTAAGTTTAGGGTAAAGTTATAAACGCTGACAAACCTGCAGTTACACAGCTTTGACTGCTTATGAAGTGATGAATAAAACCTTTTAGTGGTGTGTTCATGGTGGAACAACACGTGAAAGCCATCTGCCACATCTGCTTGTGTGAAGGGAGTGTTGAAGACTGTTCTCTTTAAAAAGACACTGTCGCCTGAGTCCCCACAGTGCAGGGAGCAACTGGACAGGCCCCGGCACAGGCAGTGCTAGGGGAGGGGTGGTGTTCCGCAAGAGAAACCTGGCTCTGTGGGGCTAGGAACAGCTGCTGCAGAGTCAGTGTCAGAGTGTGCAGGTGAGATGGGTGAATGCAGACCCCCGGCGTTTAACATTCACACACGGCATCTCTGTGACAGCAGAGGGAATGTTACCATCACGCTAGAGGTAAGGCTGGGGTACTGGTGAGAACCTGGCCTCTCCATGTCCATCTGCTTACAGACTAATGCTGACCAAGCCACTAAGACGTTTCAGCTCTATGAAATGCTTTATTTACTACATAAACTCCGAGACGGAAGTAAGGGTTACTGAGAATTAAGTAGCATTCAATGTAAAGTGGAAGCTTTCATCAAGTTGTTGTCTTCAAATTTACATTTACTCTTCCTATTAACAGAGTAAGTAAATTGTAAGAGTAAGCCAAAGGACAAGCCAAGCAAGAGGTAGTCCCTGTAACCAAAGATGAACAGCATCACCCCGGATTGTTAAGATACTAACCACTGTTTGTACTAAGAAGTGTTTCCTTCCTGGTGGTGAAGGGCAGGTGACTGGAAAAGAGCTTTATATCCTGTGTACCCCCCTGTGTTGGTATCATGGATGCACTTACACAGTGAATTTAAGCTTGACTTAAATTCCTTATTCAGTTGTATATTTTTTGCACTACTTCAGTTGTATCATGTGCAATCTCTTGACCAAGCCTATTTTTAAACTCTGGTAGAGTATCATTTTATACATACTCCAGCTGCAGAATTGGTATTGCTTATCTCAGCAAGAGAGATTGTTTGCATGGAAAGATTAATAGCACTGATTAGCTTTCTAATATTTTGCACTTTTTGAAATGTTTGTTTTTTATGTGATTATATTTAAAACTTTAGTAAATAATGAAATAAAACCAATTCGACCAGTTGCGTACTTCTACCTGGCTCATCCATCAAAGACCAAAGAGAATCAGTACAATAACCATTTTCTCCTCCCTTCTGTGTTACTGCTGCTAAGTTGCTTCAGTCGTGTCCGACTCTGTGCGACCCCATAGACGGCAGCCCACCAGGCTTCCCCGTACCTGGGATTCTCCAGGCAAGAACACTGGAGTGGGTTGCCATTTCCTTCTCCAATGCGTGAAAGTGAAGTAGCTCAGTTGTGTCCGACCCTCAGCGACCCCATGGACTGCAGCCTTCCAGGCTCCTCTGTCCATGGGATTTTCCAGGCAAGAGTACTGGAATGGGGTGCCATTGCCTTCTCCGTTCTGTGTTACTAAAACAAGTTTAAAAAAAGTACTGGGCAAAGAACTGACATTCAGGTTCTTTTCCCCTTGACTGTTACGGTGATTATAAGGTAAATATTGAGAGCTCTTTGGTATTATTAGCATCAGCCACTGCTGGAGACAGTTGAGTCACTTATGTTAGATGGGGAATCCAGTGTTTAACTTTGAAATGTTTCGGTTCTCAAATGGAACTTTAAGTGCAAAGCCCACATTCACCAGTTTATTTGCATATTGCATTTACATAAGGAAAAAGGTGCACTGAAAATGTTATAGAAAGAAATACACAAAACAAGGTCATATTAAAGTATGGTCAGCATAAAAAGAAGGGTAGTTTCAGGTCCCGTGCATCAGTTCCGACCACGTCCCGTAACTGTTCCTCAAGGCCCACTGGGGACAGGACAGGAGATGCTGATCTGTCCTCCAGGTAAGTCTCTGAGCGCCCTCCTGCCTCAGCCACGTGGACAGGGTGGGTGTGTTTGCACAGGTCTGCAGCCGTGACTGGAGGTAGAGCGGCTCCTGAGCTCGGTTCAGCACAGGTGCAGCAGGAACCGGGATCCGTTGTCGGTACTGAATTGATGCTCCTGACCATTTTCTTGTTTACTGTGTTTACTCAGTAATTCAACAAATTATCAGATCACTTATGTTCACAGAATTCAGAAGGGACAGCGCTATTCAGCTGGACTTGGATAAGCACAACAGTGGTCAATTAGCCAGAATCAGACATTTCCCATTTCAGGTGTGGAATTGTCCCGCCAGAGAAAGTAAACAGAAGTAAAATAATTTAATTGCTCATGCCCTGGATTTTAAGATTCTGAGCTATGGAAAGTGGAAATTAAGTTTTGGTAATCAATGCTAGTGTCTAGGATAAAGCGAGGCTACGGTAAATGCTTCTTTGTGACATAATCCTTCTAAGAGCCGTACTGAAGTTACATGTGGAAACACTGGATCTTGGGACACCAGTCTGGTGGACCAGACTCTAAGCTGCTGGGGGACTGTGCATGGCGCACAGCAGTGAGAAAGGACCTCGACCCCTCTCGAGACATTCCTGTGCGCCGGGGCAAAACTGCATCAGCCTGTGGGCGTCTGTCCTCACCTGTCCTCAGGAGGTAAAGGTCAGATATTCTTGTCCTGGGCGTGGGGAGAGAGGAGGTCCCATGGGCCTGTTCTCCAGGGAGGCGGCCCCAGTGTCTAAACACAGAAAGGCTGCGGGTTGTGGGGCTGCTTCTGCGCAGCAGGAAGAGCAGGGCTGAGGGGCAGCGGCCTGTGGCACTCGGCGTCCGTCAGCGGAGGGTAGTACTGCCTGTAGCAGCTGTACGCGAACGTCAGGCCGATGGTGGATCCAGCCAGGATGTCTGAATGAAGACAGAGGAGACGGCCTTCCCTCACTCACAAGTCATGCTTGCCGGTGGAGGGAGCTTGACCCTCCAAGGCTACTCATTTAGCCTGCAAAACCCCTACATTCCAGGGTTACAGTTTGGGGGGATTTTCTTAGTTTTATCATATAGCTCCAGTATTGTCATTATCAAGCTGTTCCCTTAAACACCAAATCAAAACACATCTTTAGTTAGGTAAGTATAACAAGGCATTTTCTGAGTTCACTGCTTTGAGTTTTTTTAGTTTGGAGGAATAACAGATTCATTGAATACTATGACAAACTCCTCATCACCATTCAAAGGGTTCTAGAAGAAGGCATAAACTCTCCAGGAGTTGCCTCTCTCTGCAAAAATTTAGTTTATTCTTCAGAACAGCTCTTAAGGGCCTCTTGCTAATACTGTCAGCTTTTTTTTTGAATTTTGGGCTTTCTCTGCAGATACTCTGTAATTTGGATGTTTTACTATATCATTCAACTTAAATTTCTTTGGTTTAATTACAATTTTATGTTTTCTTAAATTTTACTTCCATTACTGAACAAAAACCTTGACAGTGAAATTGATTTTTAAGGTAAGTAAACTGGACTTTGAGGTTGGTTGTAAAAAATTTCTTGAGTTTTTTCTGAACTTAGGATGCTTCAAAGTAATGAGAAAATTAGGATGTCCCTCTCTGATAATCTGTTTAAAAGATAACAGTGTGCTTTCTCATTTTCCATGTAGCAATAAACCACACTCTCAGTTTAGATCCAAACCATCCTCTGCACACTTGTCTGTTCACTCAGCAGACACCCGGGGGTGTGTCCCATGCCACGTGAGGGGGACAAATGACGGGAGAACCGTGGAGGGTCCACGGCCTAGACGCCTGTGGTGCTTACCCTGCCAGTGATGCTTGTAGTCACAGGTGCGGGACAGTGCGATTACAGCTGCAAAGAGTAGGGGTAACAGAAAGGAACAGAATCTCCAAGATTTCCCTCGGCCTCGTGGTGTGAAGCAGTGTAACTTCCCAGCCAGGTAGAAGGATGCGAAGCCTAGGCTGGCAAATGCAACTAGAAGAGGGAAAAACCTCTCAGTATATGTCTTTTAAAGGAAAAGAAGACACGGTTATGAACATGTTCTTAGTCCTTTTTGTAGCTTCTGGTGTAGATCACTGATCAAGACTGTCAGTTATGAGGGAGGAGAAAACAAGGGAAAATGAAGGATTATGTCCCAAAGTGAGTGACATTTACCCGGAAGAGAGTTTTTGGAATCCTATCGATGGGACTTCACTTCCCAGTGCCTCCGTTTCCTTGTATATAAATGGGAATCATAGAAATAACAGAATCCCATCTCATTGGGCTAATATGCTGTCAAATGAGACATGAATCTAAAATGCTTTTGGAAGCACCAGACTAGTAACTCTTCCATAAAGGTTGGTTAATATTTTTATGACTAGCACGAGATTGCAGGATTTAGGCAGGATAATACAGTAATAAATGTTCAAATTTCATGAAGGGAAAGTACTTCCTCTGTCCTTGAACGTTTAATACTTGAGGTTCAAGCTTGTTATTAAAGAAGGGGGGCTTCTCTGACTTCTAGATACGAGAACAAGAGTGCATGAGAGGTTCCCGTCCTCACAGGTTCCCCTGGGTTAAATTCAAAAAAACAAAACAGGGATGTAGAGTTCACATGGTATTCATACAGGAAGAATGGCCACTGGGGAAGCTCTTGCGGCCCTCATTCACCACGGCCTTGTCTCCTGTGCACATCAGGTCTCCACGGGCTTGCCCATCCGGGAAGCAGCGGTAGAAGAAGTCTGGGCGTGGCCTGGAAGAAATATGGCCAGGTCTGAACGTGGATCATTTACAACTCCAGAAATTGTTCTTGGGTTGTGTTAGATATCAATTAACCTATCAACTGTCACTCAAATAGCATCCCAGGCAAAATAGTGAAATTTGACTGGATAGTCACCACTAAGAGAAAAGTTTTATTTCTCCAAGGTTAGTATTTAAATCAGAAAAAAAAAAAAAAAAAGGCTGCTGCAGCGAGTAATTACTTGTTGGGGGAAAGATCCAGTCATGCTGCAGCTTCCTCAGGGTGCTCTGGAGGACACTGACTCTGTGGCACTGGGAAATGTGCTGTTCTGGGCAGAAAAGACCCTGAGTCAGCCGGGCACCAAGGCAGAGGGAAGAGAGGAAGCGTTAAGAGAGGAGAGGCTCGGGAAGATAGGGCTAGGGCTGGGGCTGCGTGACCCCGCTCTCCTGACCAGGGAGGGCTGAGACGGCAGGTGGAAGCTCGGGCACTCACCTCCCCACTATCAGTTTGATTGTGTTGGTGAAGATGCCATTCAGGGCCAGGGCCAGGCTGGCCGCTGCAAAGCAAAGAAACTCACTGTCAGTGGGTCTGCGGAGGTCCCTGTCTCATTCAGCACAGCCACAGGGGACAGCGTCTCCTGGGACAGCAGAGTGGTCGGCCTCCAGTCAGACTGGAGCATAAAAGGAACGCGGGCCTTGGTGGCCACTGCGGTGCCACAGGGAGGACTTCTGGCCTAGACTGAGGATGCGCCGCAGGTGCGCACACTCCTGTGCGTACAGGTGTACCTGGGAGGTGACCCACAGCTCACAGGTAAAAAGTGGGGTAGAGGGGAGACAAGAGTCACCTTAGGGACTCGGAACACGTGGCCTCCACACACTGAGGGCACCAGCTCCATGGGGAGTGGACCCGACGGCCGAGGGAGGGGAGCAATCTTACCCAGGCAGGCTTGCCGGCTGTCAGCTGCATCCGCCGCCTTGAGACACCTGGCCAGGAGGACTGGAGCCAGCGGGGCGAGGAAGGCGATGACCTGCACGGGACAGAGCAGAGCTGAGCACACGAAAGAGAACAGAATCCTCCGACAGCAAGAGGGGCGGAGTGACAGCAGAAGTCACACCCCAGACCTGAACTGCCCCCTGCAGGTGCGGCGTCCAGGGTCCGCGGCCCGAGCTCCCCTGGCCGCCCTGAGCACTGCCCCCCAGCACGTGTCTCCCGAGCCCAAACGGAGGGACACCGAGAAGCACGGCGAGGCGAAGCCCTGTCTAGCAGCGAACTCCCCATAAATGTTGCCGCGGAGTCGGGATGACCGCCCAACGCCCTGACAAGCACGGTCTGAAGGCAGGCTGGTCCTCCACGCACAAACATCGGCTTGGTGGGGAGATACTCTGCCTCCACGTACGGATTCCGGTAAAGCCACATCTCTTCAGGCTGGATGAGCCTCTGGAAGGGCGGCAGCAGCTCCGTCACCCTGAAGGGGACACAAAGAAGCGGAGCGTCGGCGGCTTCCGGAAAGCGTGCGCGGAACCCGGCCGGGTCTCGGAAAGGAGGGTGGGGGGCTGAGGGCCCAGGACCGGGGTCGGGGAGGGGGCCAGAGCTCAAGTCCTTACAGGAAGGCCGCGAACAGTGCAAGTCGCACGCCCACCTCGGCCGCGAGGGCCGTCGCCGCCGCCTTCCCCTTGCCCATCGCCCGGTGCGCGCTCAAGGCTGACGTGGTGGCGCCGGGGCGGGGCGTCAAGAAGGGCGGGGTATCACGTGGGGGTGGGCAGATGGTGGGGCGGGGCCGGACGGAGGGAGGGGTCGGTCTCCGCCCTCCCACGCCTGCCCCGACGCTTTGTACTCACTTGGCCTTCGCTCCCGGGAAGCGCGCAAACTGCGCGTTTTGTGTTGTTGCGTTGTTAGGTCCGAGTTTTCCGCGGCTCCGCTAGACCTCGGGCTGCGGGGCCCACCGGCGGGTTAGATGCACGAGGTCTTCCAACCCCGCTCTGGCCCCCTCCCGCCCAGGGTGGCCTGTTGGCCACTGAGTTGTAGCAAGAAGTTACGGGCAATGAACAAGTCCATATATTTAATTTTGGAACATACAGGACAATTTATTGAAGTCAATCTCAAGCAAAATCGGAAATCAGTGGAATGTCATTAAAAATCTTTCCAAATTAATCCTCACGGAAGCAAAAAAAAAAAAAAATTGAATCCCAAAGTATTTGTAAAATAAAAAAGGTAACATCTCAGTAAACAGAATGTACAAAAATTATATGTTCCTACCAGCACACACAGTAGTAAGAAGCTTAAATATTACAGGCAATCCTAATACACTGTAACTAGTCAACAATAACCTATCTATATACAGGTTAACCAAGCTTTAAACGTTTCACACTATGCAATAAAACATGGGCCAATCAACAAAATCCCCAAAATATCATATATCTTGAAGTCTATGTGGCAACATCAAGTCATTATTCAGTAATGCCCTAGTGGAACACCCCCCAGGGAAGATGAACACTAATCCTTAGTATCAGGAGCTTCTAGCCAAGTCACAGAAACTCTAATAAAAGAGATTGACTTTTAGTGAATATTGATGCTTTGTTATTAAAGACTCAAGTCTCAAGTGATTTAGGCAAAATAACATCTCACAGGATCTACAAAGTTTATTACAGATAAACAAAGTACAGAAATAACCAATCTACAAAGGTCATTATCATAGATAAAGATCACGAGGAAATGAAAACAGAATCTGTAGGTATCTGTGGTTGTTGTGCAATATCACAAGTGGATACAAATGGATTTCTCATGTCAATTCCAATTATGCACACACCCTTATATATAAAAAGAACCTTATTATTAGCCAGTTGCAATCATCATTTAGCATCTTAGTTATCAGTGGCGATAGGATTTTCTTGTTTAACATGGAGGGCATGTGACAGCACGAATGAGATAAAGAGCAATGTTAGTGACAATGAAGGAAAAGGACATTTCATCCAGTCCACTTCTAAACTGACAAGAGTTACACCATATACACCCCTCATCTAGGTCATCTGATGGATACTGACAGCAGTGTGCACACATCAGAAGTCTGGCGGCTGGGGAAGGGGAACCCGAGGGTGCTTTCTTGCCAATTAGCAGATGCAGTGATGTCACACGAGAAGACGAAGGACTGAATAAAGGACTTTGGCAACTATTTTCCCTTTCTCTTACACGCTAATGACTTTGAGATGCTCCTGAAGGACAGGTATTTCTCTACCTACTCTCCCTTCGTACAAACATGCCACATGCACCTGAACTTGTCACTTAAGCCATGGACTGACTGGAGAAAGAACGGAAATGGGTTTGAAACACACAGGTCACACCCGGCATTTCAGGAGTGTAACGTAAGTGCAAAGTTTTTTTTATTCCCTACACAGGCATCTATTAAAAGGAAAGAAGAGGTGTGTGGGGATAGGGTTGACAAAATAACAAAGTAAAGAACATACGCAGGAAATACTCATGTAAATGCTGCTGGTATTTCATGCAGGAGTCTCTTCCCCGACTACGTGCACTGAATCTGAGAGACCTACTATGGACGCTCCCATGTGCAGAACTTCACCTCTAATCCAAGTTCAAGAGGGTAAGAGACAAAACAGTGTACAAAACAATGCTTTCTACTTCATAAATTTAAAAATAACTGTAAAACAAGGAGAATCTGAGGAGTTTCAAGTACTTAAAAAACCTGAATTCAATGAGGCAGAGGTCTCAATGTTAAAGTGACTACTTCGTACCTGTGGTAAACATTATAATTCCCCTCCCTCACCCTACTGTAACCCCGTTTCTCCCAGTCCCCCACCCCAGATAAACATTGGTAGATTTCAGTATATACAAATTTCCAACTCTTTCGTATATGTCAGTACATGGCAAAGCTGTCTAAGTCAATTCCCGAGCCTATCTGGAAATGGAAGTGAGTTCCACTCTCTGTTTACAAATAACCAGAGACCAAGTCTCGGTGAAAGAACGAAAAAGTCACTCAGTCCTGTCCAACTCTTTGTGACCCGATGGACTGTACAGTCCATGGAAATCTCCAGGCCAGAATACTGGAGTGGGTAGCCTTTCACTTCTCCAGGGGATCTTCCCAACCCAGGGATCGAACCCAGGTCCCCAGCATTGCAGGAGGATTGTTAACCAGCTGAGCCACCAGGGAAGCCCAAAAATACTGGAGTGGGTAGCCTATCCTTCTTCAGGGGACCTTCCTGACCCAGGAATTGGACAAGGGTCTCCTGCATCGCAGGTAGACTCTTCACCAGCTGAGCCACCAGGGAAGCCCAAGTCTAGATGGCCTGAGGCTAAAGGAAGTTGTTCCGAGTGATCACTTCCTGTCTGCTGCTGCTGCAGCTCCGACTTGAGGGATCTAGACACACCAGCTTTTTAAGTAATTCAAGTCTAATTTGCACTGCTCGTCAATTGAGCAACTTCCCCTGTCCCTTTGTGCTGTCCCTCCTGCAGAAAAACAACTGGTGTGAGCTTCCCAAGCTGTCAGCACGCCATGGTGACGAATTTTCTCATCCTAATGGGACATGGTGTGCGAGAGCATCTTAACTTTAAGGTGAATGCTAAAGAAGAGCTTTCTGTTTTAAAATGAAATGAGAGACAAGCAACAAATCCCCGGGAGTCCAGAGCCTGCGCTCCACACGGCTGTCCTGTCTGCTTCCAAACTGCAGATCTGGGCTGGACCCTGTCTGGAACACACCACACAACAAGCTACTATGAAGTAAGGAAACTGATTCACAATCAGGAAAGAAAGGTATCCAATTGCCGCCCTGTCTGAGAGTCCTTTATGTGATTATCTCGAGGTTGTGGGCGTCACAGCATTCTTCCCAGGCCTGCTTCCAAATACTTTGTGGAAATGGCAGCAGGGAGCAGCCTTCCTCCTTCCCTGTTTTATGTTTTTAGTCTTTAGATGTGTTTCTGACTCGAACACACAGAAATCTCCAAGTTTCAATGATTCTAAAAGTCAGCCTATTTTATAGCTTAGGCAAGAGCTTTTTTGAGAATTAGGATAGGGTGGGAACATGTTAGAAAGAGAAATGAAAATAAAACCCACCTCACTCCTAACTGTAGCCTTGATTAGACAGTCAAGAAGTGACTCACTTCCTCCAGCTGCTTCCACCTTCCAGGAATGCAGCCCACCCCGCCCAACCCCCTAAAAGCGACAGGCAGCTCCTCAAGCCCACCAGGGCCTGGAAGGTCTGGAATCTCACCTCTAATTGTTACAGACCCAGTTTCTGAAGTGTTCTGCTGATTATCAAAAACCTTAACATTCACTTTTTCTCTGAACCAACATAAGGTTCAAAACAAATACGACCGTTATCCCATGCTGCTTGATGTTATTTCATTTTTGGATAAGAAGTAAAAACCAGCCATTTATGGTCTGACTACAGCTCGATTTCAGTTAGCAAATCAAATAACAACTTCCGGCTGTGAGTAAGCAACGCGTCTGTCGCAGTGTTTCATGGCGAACCCCAGGCAAGCACACTGCTCGGATACTATGCACGCTGCATGGATGGATACTTCGCAAACAGAAAGCGTGACTTACTCTTTCGCCTGCTTCCACAGCCTGCACCTTTAAAATACGTAAACTTGTGACACCACAAGGTGTGAGTAGAGCTCCTTGGCACTGGCAGGACTGAAACTTCTGAGACTGCTAGAGGACACTCCTGGACAGGGACTCCAGAGCTGCGGTCAGCGATTTTGCTTTCCACCCTGATTTCTGAAATGGCAGAACAATCCTGTTAGTCACCCCCTCCCGCCCCACCTACCCACCCCGTTGTCCCCCACCCCAAATCAGAAAACTCTCAGCAGAGCTCTGTTACAGATACACAAACAAAATGTGACACAATGCAGAAGCTGCATAAAAACACTTAACCCTAAGGTGTTTGTAGCATACAGGATATACCCTGGCTTACCATATAAAAGTCAGATAGTAAATAGCACTAAGTCCAAAACAAAGCAAGAAGATTTCATGTTGGATACTGATTCAACGCGAGTTACAGTTCAAATATTAAAGGAACTCCTTCATGTTAGTAAGTTTAGAAAAGCAAACGTTTATCATATACATATATAAAATAAAGTTTTAGTATGATAAAACATAGATTTTCTTAAGTTATTTTTTTAAAAGGACATCAAACTCTACAGTTGCTCAAGAGCCAAGGTTAGTGTTTCGGTGAGCTGTAACTCATGTGACTGGCGGCAGTCGAATTTGGTAACACGTGTAGCGTCTTCTATCTTGCTCTTTCTTTTGAGACCGTATCTAATCAATAGAATTACTGGAGCCTCAGTAAGTTACCTCAAAATTATTTGCTGGAATCACGCGAATGGCAGTTTAGGAGCTTAAGTAAAGGAATTGTAGTGTTTGTTTTTTTGTTGTTTTGTTTTTGTTTTTTTAAACAAAAAAATCCAGTATAATTGCACATATACATACAAAAAAAAATAGGCACAAAACAGACTTTTTTTTTCTTTTTTCCAGAGAAGTGCTCTAGATTGATAAGAAAAAAGGGAACACACAGCACAACTGAAGGAATGTTGTGGAGCATCTGTCTTCCCAGCCTTTGGGTAAGGTCACTGGGTGCTTTGGAAGGGAAAATAAATGCTGCCAGGTACAGGCAATTGTAAGCAGTCAAAATTCACAGAGAAAGTGAATGTTCATTCAAGCTAACCCTAGACTTCTACTTAGTACAGTGTTACAACAAGGTCTGACAGGACTAATGGATCCATACAGGGAATCCTGGAGTAGACATATTCCTAAGCACTGCAAGCAAGGGAGCTGTGTGGGCAGACAGTCCGCTTCACGAGTGTCTATTCTCGCCAGTGCTGTTTTCTCGGGAGTTCTCCCTAAGTGCTTCCTGCGGGGAAGTGTGTGTGTGGGGCCCTTACCTCCCTCCCCTGTGCAAGTGCTTCCCTTCCCCGGTGGGGGCAAGTCTAAGCACTGGATAACTGACAGGTAACTTGGCGAATGCCCTGACCCCTTTCACCCTCAAATGTGGAGTTAAACGGAAAGAGCTACTCAAATCACACAAATTCAAATTCATCTGTGTAGTTTCCATGAGGAAACTGAGTGGCCAGCTGATAAAGGGGATGTCTGACTGGGAGACGGAAAATGAAACACCCAACATTCTCTCCAAGCCAGACCAGGGTCAGCACACTGGACAGAAAAGGGGGCTCCTCTGAGCCGACTTTGGGTCCGTGCCCCTCGTCTGCCTTTAGCTGCCTTTACCAGTACCCCAGGACAATAGGGATGTCCATTCAAACACTGCATTCACTTCCCACATAAATGCACTTCACCAAAATACCCATTATCATCGGAGAACATTTCAGACTCGGTGAGGCCATCCGCTTCTAGTTTCCTCCAGAAGGAAGAACCAGCAACCACATTACATACCTATCTAGGTAAAGTCATATCAGAAAGCCCGCCGAGTGTAAGACCACAGAGGTAATATCCACTGAGGGCTTTTGTTTTCAAGAGGCCAGGTTCAGTCCTCCCACAGAGCCGTCTCAAAGACCATGAGGGAACCTGGAAGGGAAAGCGAAGCCGGCCGCCCTTCTGCCTGGGAGAGGGGCCTGTGACACCGCCAGACCCTTTTCTAGAGGGCTTTCTGCAATTCCTACTTAAAACACACATGTACACACATATACTGATCAGACTATCTGAACTACGTGTCTCAGAATCTTAAAAAATGAAAATAAATAAAGGAATGATGACTCCTTTTGTTTTGTACACCCACAGAACACATCCTAGACTTAAAATTTATCTCATTAACAAAAAACTTTCTTTTCTCTCTGTTCTTATTTTAAAAAGCAAAGACAGCTCTTTTTTCCCAGCTGCAAAGGCTCTGAAGCACACTAAAAGGCAAGAAAAGACCAAGTGAATCTAACCCTCCACAAAGGAATTCCCAAACCGACAGAACTGAAAACACCAGAGCCCACCACCGGCTTCGGCCTGTGGACCGGCTCCCCACTCCTGCTTTTGCGAGGCGGTGCCGCTGGCCAAGGCTGCCCGCGTCACAGCGGTCTCTTCTTGCACTGACGCGTCCTCTTCTTTTTTCTTTTCCTTTTTTTTCCTTTAAATAAAAAGAAGGACATTTTCCCCGCCCGTTTACTCTCTGACTTCCTCTCCGTGATCCTGTGATTCCAGTTTACACTTGATCTTGCTCCAGTACTCGGGGGACACGGGGGATGCGGGGTCGTGCTCTGAGCAGCAGAGCCGGCCTTCCAGGGTGGAGGGCACCAGCGCTCCCTTCTCGTGATCTTTACAGAAGGACCGGGGGCAGAACTCGCAGAAGGCGATGGCCGCAGCGCTGCACTCGTCGCACTGGTGCCAGGGGCACTCCCACTTTCCTGGGGAGGCGGGAAGAAGGACGGAACCCAGTGAGTGCCCGGGTCCACTGCCCGCCAGACACCCAGCCTCCCACCTGCCTCTCCAGCTGGAGGCTGCGTCTGGCTGACCACAGCTCCAGGCCTCAGCCCACGAGAGGTCTGCGTGGTCCTGGCAGCATGGCTGTGAGCTCTGCCCCCAACTCCACACCACAGGGGCCAGCTGCTCACCTCAGGGAACATAAGACCCCAGCCCTGCTGCCCATGGGCGTCCCCCTGCACACCGAGAGCTGCTTGCTCCAGCCACTTGTCCTCTCTGCTGCCCACTGCACGGCCCGTGGGGGCGCTCACCGTAGGGCGGCTGCGGCAGGTTAAGGCAGAGCAGGTGGTAGGCTTTGGGGCAGTCCTTCCTGTCGCACATGACCAGCTCCCCGCCGTCCCCACACTGGAAACAGAAATCCTCATGCAGCTGCTTGGGCTCGGTTTTGATTTTTCGTCGCTTCGGCTTTAGCTTAGCATTTTTGGCCTTTTCTTCAGCTGTGGAGGCACATGCCGACTGGCGGGAAAGAGGGATCATGGTTTTAATGATCACAGTGCATGAAGCGTTACGGAAAAGGAAAATCCTACAACCTCAGGTTCACTTAAATCCATCTGTTGTCCAGTTAGATAAAACTCCAGAAGGGCTTGTCCCGTAACAGGAATGAAAGAAAAACAAGGCTTCACTGGGACTTCCCTGGTGGTCCAGTGGATAAGGCTCTGTGCGCCTACTGCAGGGGGCCTGGGTTTGATCCCTGGTCAGGGAGTAGAGTCAACATGTTTCAACTAGAAGAGCCCACGTGCTGCAACAAACAGCTGGTGCAGCCAAACTAGAAAAAGAAGGACACTGCTCTATTTCAAAACTATGCTTCATTTTCACTGACTTTTGAAAAGGTGCTTTTTTTTCAAAATTGCAAAGACAGTGAGATATCATTCACAAACCATAAAATCCACCAATTTAAAGTGTGTAATTGGGTGGCTTTTAGGGTAAGGTGAATTTTTTTTTTTTTAATGTTTTTGAAAAGGAGTCTGCTAACTTCCAATTCAATCAGAAATACAAACATGTTCAGAACCTGACAGTTAAACCATCTGGCCCATTCTTCCTGACAGCTCTCCAACAGCGCCCTCCCCACCACTGACCTTCGGTCGCACGCCCAGGAAGCCGCTGCAGTTGTCTGCCCCGCAGTGGCACTCCGTCCTGCCGTTGCCCAGACAGTCCAGGTTGTAATTAAATGTTAGCTCCATCCCTAGGCCACAAGAGAGAGAACCATTCATACTCAAGTCCCAGGGAAGAGAGAAGCTGTCAAAGACACACCCTCACACTGAAAAGAGAGACAGGATTCTGACAGGTCCCACATGAACACAGTGATGGGGAAAGGGAAAACAAACAAACAAACAAAACCTAGAGGAAGACATCGCCATCCACCAGTGATTAAAGCAAAAAGAAATATTCTGCAAAGGCCATCACAGCCTTTTCACCGAAGTGGTCAAACACTATGAAAGGGAGACTGAGAATCTGAAATCTGTGCTCAAGGAAAACGGGCTCTAGTTCAGGCCTCCTTTTCTAAAACTAATTCACACTTAGTGTCCGAGTGAACAATATGACCGTGGAATTATCACAACCATACCATGTTCAGTAGCTAATGTCTTACATTATGATCAGAAAAAGATTTCAAAATGCAGGTTTACTATACAAACCCGAAGACCCAGGGATTCAAACTAGGAGGTCCAAGCTTCCTTTGGCTGGGCCTCAGCAATCCACAGTGAGTGCTAGAAACACACTTTAAATCCCTTTCAGTTATGGCACTTCCCTTCCCACCCATTTTTCTAACAAAGGAGAAATTAAGTTCTGCTGCTATGATGGTGGATGGGCAAGGAAAAATAAAAGCAGTGACTGCTTCAAAAAGCTTTTTATGTCTAATTTGGAACAGAATGCTCTTTCAAACTAAAAACCAAAACAAGAAAGCTCCCACAACAACCCAAGAAACCAGCTGATGTTAATGCAGGCTCATTACTTTAAAAAAGAAAAAGAAAACAAAAGTTTAAACATCTGCTTGCATTACACAGACAGCAATCATTTGGAGAATGAATTTGCTTCTACTAATCTCCCTTTTGCAGGATATAGAGTTTTACTTCTTAATGACACATAATTCTAAACACAGCTCTTTATCTTATTTGAATAAATATGTGAGGTTCGAAACTTGAAGAGTGTCCTGGGAGAGGGAGCAACTTAAGTTCCTTTTACCTGCAGGAATGTCACAAAGAGCAAAAAGCCCAACGCGAACGTCTCCATTCACAGTCCACTTCTGGGTTTCACAGTTTGGATTACAACTGTGGTTCATAAAGCGAGAATAATTTCCCTTTGGGCCAGCATCAATGATACGGTCCTTCAGAAAGAAAAGAAAGGAAGAGAGAGCTCCTTTGACATAATACTGAGCATCAGCGTGTAGGAGAAACCCCCAGCTCAGGCAAGCGCCCCAGGGCAGCGCCGAGCACCACCAGCTGAGGCCTGACCACCTACAGCTTCACAGATGTGCTCCTGGACGACTGACTGAGTCCTCTTCTCTACATGGAGACCAAGTCAGAGCAAGTAAGACAATGTGAAGTCTGGGTTCTTTTAAAGTTTGCTTCTAGGAACAGACTGCAGATAACACCACTTAGAATGTCAGCTGGCCGTGGCGCTGAAGGAAAGGTATTTTCTGAGCAGAGCGTGCTCAATTCGGATGTTAATTGAGACGGGGATGATGCTGGTTTGCTGCCATCTCTGCTCTGAGCGAGAAGCAGAGCTGGGGGCCAGGGGCACAGGTGGATGAGAACTTAGGCTACAAAGAGAGAGGGAAGAGAAGAGAGACACTTCTCTGCGCGAACACTTGGGAGATTTGGCTGATGGAAACGCTAGAGTCTGGGATATAATCTTTGTCATTTACATTTACTTATAGGAAAGTTCAAGGTATCACAAGAAGCCCAACATTTTGGCTCCCTGAATTTACACTCTGATAATCCGGAAAGGCCCTGGAGGACACAGCTCCCACAGTGTTGTCTGGATGGCTGCAGGGGTCACTGGCAGTGGGGCTGGGTGTTAAGGGGACAGTCGGCAGCCATGAATAAATGGCATTTTACGTTTATACATTATCTGTTCGTGAAAGTGGTAAAACTTTGAGTGACATAACAGTTAAACTAATACTCTTCAATGATTTCTAGTTCTTTTAATGCTATTCTGATTCAGTTTTAGAGAGAGCCTGGAACATAGGAAACACAGGTACTAGTCCTGGTTCTTCGTTAAGCTGTAACAAGATATTCAACACATCATTTCTCATGGCTGGCCTGAGTTTCTCGTCACCTATAAATCAGAGGACTGTTGGAGAAATTCAATAAAGTAGGTTTCACGGTGAATGTGCTTCAAGTAACACCCACAGTTGCATGTATTGAATCAGAAGTTTTACTTTCTCTTTTCTTTTGACAGCATTCATTTTTTCTGACTTATTAAAAAAAAAATCTAAACATACAGAATGATTTACAGTTAGGATTTTTTTTGCTAAAGCAGAACTCTCCTGGTGGTTTGTAACTTAGAATCACAGAGATGACTCTCTCCCTTGGTGATAAACAAACTGAGGACCAGGTCTTCCAGTGACTAAGAGCTAAGGCTCAAACCCGGGTGTGTTAACCTTGTTGCTGGTAACCTTCTCACGCATGGCGCTGTGTCACGTGACGTGCAACAATCCCTCACGTTTGTATTCTGGTAAAATGAGCATACTACAGTGGGACGCATACTGGCTACTGCAGACCATTATGCTTTGCTTGAAATGAAACTGAATTAGAGGAAGGAAACTGAATTCAACCTAAGACTATGAGACTAAACCAAAAAAATCCTTTGTTCTTACCAAAAAAAAAAGCAATTTTACCTTGGTAACAGTTAACATATAAAAATTAGTTACACTGTTCTCGTGGGCTCGCTTGATTCGCAATCTGCATTCTTCCTCATCAATTAATTCGCCGACATATTCATTTACAAATTCACCCTGCAGAGGAGCATGCAACATGCAGAGGACCAATTAGTGTATTGTGTTAGAAAGCATTCCCAAACACCACATGTGTAACCCAGGAGAATTAACCCAAAACCGTCCTGGAAAGAGCAGAACGATACAAAGACAGACCAGGAAACTGACCCTGGTCCAAGATTCCTACAATTTCACAAGCACTGGTTTGTGTGCCTGTGTGTTGTTTGTGTACATGCGTGCATTTCTGGGAGTTCTACCAGGTGGGCAGTCAGGCAGCCGCCACCACAGTCAATATACAGATCTGTCCTGTCAACACAGAGGCCCCGAACCGCTCCTTCATAACCATGCCCATCCTCCGTCCCTCATCTGTTCTCCAACTCTATAGTTTTTTTCTTAATTGTATTTTACGGAAGTATAGTTGACTTACAACGTTGTGTTAATTTCTGACGTGCTGCAGACTGATTCGGTTATACATACACAGACTCTTTTTTTTATATCCTTCTCCATTATGGTTTATCACAGGATATTGAATATAGTTTCCAGGGCTAAACACTAGGACCTTACCCAACCCTATAGTTTTGTCATTTTGAGAGTGCGCTATAAAAGGAATCACAATATGTAGCCTTTAGAGATTGGCTTTTTAAAGAAAAACTAAGCCTAATTCCCTTGAGATCTAGCCAAGCTGTTGTGGGTATCAATAGTTTATTGTTTCATTACTGCTGAGTAACAAATAAAGCTTTTATTACCAAATAAAGCTGCTGTGAATATTTTGATAAAGTTTTTATGTAGACAAAGGTTTTCCTTTCTCTGGGATAAATGCTGGGTCATATGGTGAGCATATGTTAAATTTTTTAGAAAACTGCCAAACTATTTCCCAGAGTGGCTGGATCATTTTGAGTTCCCACCACACACTCCCCATGTATGAGAGAGCTGGCTTCCCCACGTCCTCGTCAGCATGTGGTATGTGTGCGCTCAGTCGTGTCTGACTCTTTGTGACCCCGTGGACTGAAGCCCACCAGGCTCCTCTGTCCATGGGATTCTCCAGGAAAGAATACTGGAGTGGGTTGCTACTCCCTTCTCCAGGGGATCTTCCCCACCCAGGGATCGAACCAGGGTCTGCTGAATTGCAGGTAGATTCGTTACCAGGTGAGCTACCAGGGAAGCCCATGGGATAGTCACTGTTTTTCATTCTGCTGTTCTAACAGGTGTGTAGTAATAAGCTCCTTTTTAAAATAAGCGTAAATACCATACATTCAACCTCTCATGTTTATAAATGCATAATCATGAATCACCCTTTCACCTCGAAGACTTGGCTGATTCAACCTAGGGCAACAACATTAACTACAGGATTTCTTGGTGTTAAAAACACATTTCCGAGGCAGAGAAATGTCTTCAGAGGGTAAATTAATATGTATTTGCTATTGTTTTTACCAGACCCGTGTTCCTCCCCCAGCCCCCAACCCAAGTTCTCACCAGCCACGCTCACCGCTCAGTGCTCAGTATCACAGAATCGAGAGCCTCAGTCATCTAAAGAGAAGCGCTGTAGTGTCTTTTCTGATTCTGATGAGTCATTAAGAGCATAAGCCAATGTCCTTACATATGGATACTTAGCTTTTTCCCACCAATAAAAAGACAAGACTGTGACTTCAGTATGAGAGAAGGGAGATGGTGGGTCAGTCTGGGCGGCCGGCCAGCCAGCTGGCCACAGGGGACGTGGGCGAGGGCCCGTCTGCTTCAAGCAGCTACAGCTCTTCTTGGCTGGACCTGGTCAGCACACAAACGCGCTTCTGGGGGCTTCTCTCCCCCACTGTAACCGACGGGACAGGCTCCGACAGGGAGCTGCGTTTCCCCTCTGCCTGCGACGCCGAAACAGGACAGCTCTGCAAGGACACGTACTGTGCGCGGTCGGCCCTGAATGGCTTTCCCTCCACACAGTCCGGACTTGGACCTTGGCTGCTGAAAACATCTTGCCCCTGTCCCCGGTCTCACCGCCTTCCCAGGTAGATCTCATCACCATCTTGGCTGCACTGCCACCTACTGTCACTTTATTTTATGGCGAGTTTTCTGTACTGAAGACCGAATAAAGGGGAATTCAGACCCAATCAGCTCCACCTTACTTGTCTGACACACTTGAGATTCAAGTCAAGGTTTCGTTTGAAGAAATGGTTCTGTGGCTTTTAAAGGTCTGAAACCATGTGTTATGGTTTCTATTTACTATTCTATGAAAACTGGTGAATCCTGAAAAGTCAAAGTGCTGATATCAAACGAGGCATGTTAAGTCTTGTCAACTCAATATGGTTGTGAATAAATATAGTGAATAAATCTGTCTAGTTATTTTGTATAAGAAATGTTTTAGGCATCTAAAAAGTGACAGATCTTTAGCCTTGAAGAGTTGCTTACTGGACTTAAAACCATTAACTGTGAATTCAATTGTGGTTAAAAATAACAAAATAAAGCACTTTAAAAAAGGCAGAAATCTGGAACTCCTCTGGCGGTCCAGTGGTTAGGACTCCACGCTACCAATGAAGGAGGCGCAGGTTTGATCCCTGGTCAGGAAACTAAGATCTCCCATGCCATGAGGCATGGCCAAAAATAAATAAGTAAGTAAATTTTAAAATGCTAGAAATCTATCCTTAAAGGCAACAGCAAAAAGACAGTTTAATTTAGTATTTAATATAATTTTTTTTAGGGCTTCCCCAGTGGCTCAGTGGTAAAGAATCTGCCTGCAGTGCAGGAGCCGTGGGAGATGTGGGTTAGATCCCTGCGTTGGGAAGATCCCCTGGGGGAGAAGGGCATGACAACACACTCCAGTACTGGTACCTGGAGAAGCCCATGGACAAAGGAGCCTAGCGGGCTACGGTCCATAGGGTCACAAAGAGTCGGCTACGACTGAAGTGACTTAGCACGCACACGTTTTTAATTTCTAAGAAAGAAACCACTTCATAACAGGAAGTCCCTTGTTTAACTCTGGCACACGTTTTTAGGAATCTGTTATGTGTGAAAAGAAGTGGACTGATGGTGTACATTCAGTCTTCCATTGGGCTCCTGTCTCTGAGTGTACCCAAGCCTTCTCCACATTGCTACAGTCTTTTTGACTATGCTGTTCAGGGACTGTGTATGTTCAGGCTCTTTTGTAAATGACCAACCAACCGTCTTCCACTAGCAATTCCTCAGGTGCTAAAGGGCAGAATAATCCTGACTATTTTCTTCTCTCTTGATTATATAATTAATTTAGTAACTTAGAACATGGTTTAGAATAAATATAACTACTGTTAAAAGGTGTCAACATATTAAACTGGGTAGATTTCAGGACGGCTCCACAAACTCCCCTGAAACCATAAGTAAAAACCCGCAAGTGATGTGCAGGGCATTAAAGTGGTATCAAAATGTGCATTATGTGGTGACATTTAAAAAAATATTTATTTGACCGTGTCGGGTCTTAGTCGTGGCATGGCAATCTTCGTTGCGTCACGGGGGAGCTTTTGTTGCGGTACACAGACTCTAGCTGGGGCGGTGGGCTCAGCAGTGGTGGCAGGGGCTTAGTTGCTCCGTAGCATGAGGAATCCTAGTTCCCAGACCAGGGATCGAACCTGTGTCCCCTGTACTGCAAGGCAGATTCTTAACCACTGGACCACCAGGGAAGTCCCTGTATGATGACACTTTAAATGCAGATGGCCTTTGACCAAGCAACCCAATCCACACACCTGCTGCACTGGCGAATGCTGCAGGTGCTACCTTCAAAATGTCAGAAGTCCAACCACTTCTTTCCTGCTCAATGACAACCCCGGTTAGGCCACACAGCCTGGACTGTCATGGTCTCCTTTTATTGCCCTCTCTCCGTTTGTGTGTATTAACTGCACAGAAAAAGTTCTAACAGGCAACACACCAACTTAAGAACAATGGTCTTCTCTGGTGAGGAAGGCAAGAATTGAGGAATTTCATTCTTTATTATCTTTTTTGCATTGTTCGAGTCTCTATGTTATACAGCTTTTCATTATAAAGGTGATTTTTTTTTTTTAAGGCAGAAAAATGCCAAGAGTAATTTTAAATTCCTACTAGGCCCATCTTCTCTCAGAGAACATGGCTCCAAGTTCTACACATCACCAGGTGATGGTGGGGGGGAGTAGGTGGAGGAGACGAACTTTTTAAAAAACAGGTTATTTAGCCCTGTCACCAATATTTCAGTTGACACTCATTTTAACAAGGACCCTGGAAGATTCTCAGGGTCTCTAAAGGTTGAGAGCCACTGTGTGAATAGTAGGATTTATTGGTGATTTTCAATTGAGTTATTTGGATTAAAATATTTTCCATAATGGGCACACATTTCCTGTGTTAAACAAACAGACTGCTTTGAAGAATTACCTCAAAGTATAAGAATGAAGATAATTTATAAGTATTAAAGATCTCAACTTTTTCTAGCTGCTCTGTATATAAGATCTAATTTGAGACTAGCCACAACTCTTACACATGCAGGGCAGGGTTTATTATATCCATTTTAGAGATGGAGGAACTGAGGCTCAGAGAGGTTAAGTCAGCAGTCCTCATCCTTTTTGGCACCAGGGACTGGTTTCATGGAAGACAATTTTTCCATGGATGAGGGAGAGGGGGGATGATTTCGGGATGATTTAAGTGCATTACATTTCACTGTGCACTTTATTTCTATTATTATCACATCAGTTTCACCTCAGATCATCGGGCATTAGATCCCAGAGGCTGGAGACCCCTGGGTTAAGTGACTTGACTGGGGCTTCATGGCTAATTACGATGTTAGAGCAAAGTCCTGGGGTTGCTAGTTTCTGTCCAGTATGTTCTTAACGTCACTGTTTTTCCTTTTACCTATGTTAAATCTAGTTTGCTTAACAAGTAAAAAATATTTCAGATAGAATGACCAATGTCCTTTCTCCTTCTTATGACTGATCACAGGAAAAGTGAAAGTCACTCAGTCATGTCTGATTCTTTGGGACCCCATGGACTGCAGCGTGCCAGGCTCCTCTGTCCATGGGATTCTCCAGGCAAGAATACTGGAGTGGGTAGCCATTCTGGTCTCCAGGGGATCTTCCCAACCCAGGGATCAAACCCGGGTCGCACTGCAGGCAGATTCTTTATCATCTGCTCTTCTAACCATTTCTTACTTGCTCCAGAAGTACCAAACTCTCAACCTGAGAAGTTTCAGAATTGTGGGATGAATCCCTGTGTACTAAATCCTTACTGACACGCTCTGAGAGGCACGGGTCCCGGTCTGCCCCACTGCTGCCCCGCCCCGTGCTACCTTCTTGATGCTCCTCTTGGTCCTGAGGCCCCAGCCCCTCCGCTCGGTCCTGATGACCTCCGCGTCCGGGTAGAGCCTCTTTGTGAAGCACTGGTTCTGACAGCGCTCCCCCGCTGGGCACACCTGGGGGTGACACTCATACTGCAGCATTCGGTTCAGGCACTCGGACTCCAAGCCACATGGGTTCTCATCGGCTGGCTTGCAGTTGCAGCGGGGAATCTCCGACAGGTCTGCCACCTGGATCTGTACCTTTCCTATCACTTTGTTGGCCTGGCAACAAAATCACAAGTGGGAGGGAGGAATCTGAACAGGAGGTCGGAGACACTCAGGCCCGCCTGGCCCCGCTACTGCCTGTGGAGTGACCCTGATAAAGGATTTCCCCAGTTGAGTAAGCTGAGATTAACAGCTGTCTCTCTTAAGTTGACAAAAATACCAAAACCTGATACAAGTCCTCATTTATCCTGTGTCTTTCCCCTCCTACCAGTTGATGACAATTTCATAAAGTTGAAACAGCTCTGGGCTCTCTGGAAGAAAGGGGCTAAATCCCTATATTCTTGCTGGTTACAGGACAGGCTGAGGAGCAAGCACAGAAATCCCCATCAAACATGTTGCTCCTCAGTATGAGGGGCTCAGTCGTCAAAGCCCCCGCCCTCCCAGCGCAGCAGCCTCGGCTCCCAGTGGATGATCCGGCAGAAGCTGTCAGGTTGTTCTGCACAGACTGAGCCGTGATCAGCATAAAGTTTTTACAAGTCAGTTGGGGCCTTCTAACTACTAAGAGAGCAGTTTCAGCTTATCTGTCAAATACCAGCGTTTTTGTGGGTGAAGACTCACTTTAATGTGTTTGTATGGAGGGGGTTTTCTTGAGTTTTTTTCAATCTCCAGTGCTTCTTTACTTTCTCTTTGTGCTTTCAATTCTTGGAAACGTTTTGCAGCTTCTTCCAATGCTGCCAATAAGACCAGACAAAGCATATAAACACCCCACACCAAATAAACAAAAACCACTAGAAGAGTTGTTATTACCCTGCCTTCCCCATGCACCGAATGGGACCTGAGGTTTTCTTTTAAAAATTATGTCCTGGAAGTAACCATTTATCACCAGGATAAAGTAACACTGAAATGGGATATAATTCATCTGCAGCTGAACACTGCTCTGTGCAAGCTGCCACCTTGGAAAAGAGGCCCCCTTCAATGGTCAGGGGTTTCCACAGGAAGCTGACAGCAGCTTTTACCTTGTACCAGATTTAAATTCACTTCACTCTTCCCCAGAAAGCTAAACTTCCCGTCAACTTGTTGCAAAAACAGCTGTTGAGACTTAGAGAATGAATTTATGGCTGCCAGGGGGTGGGGAGACAGTTCTGGAGTGGGATGGAGAACGCACAGCTATATTTAAAATGGATAACCAACCAGGACCTACTGCGTAGCTCAGGGAACTCTGCTCAAGGTTATGTGGCAGCCCGGATGGGAGGGGAATTTGGGAGAGAATGGACACATGGATATGCATGGCCGAGTCCCTTTGCTATTCACCTGAAACCATCACAACATTGTTTGCAGATCGGACTTACCTCAATACACAGCAAAAAAAAAGTTTAACAAAATTAGACAGCAAAAAATTTTACATAAAACAGCTGTAAGGCTCGTCATGGGAAGTGTTGACTACTCTTCTGTGGCAAAGGTCCTTCACTTAATTAAGGAGACTCGGCGTTCCCAGAAAAATCTCTATGTCTGTAGTAAGATCACTGAGGAAGCTTCTTTCACACACACAGCACAGTCTACTCCACTGAACGAGTTTTTCCTAAATGACTGGATTGTGAGGTGGTTCTAACATGACTGGAAACTATGGACGCCGGGTCATAACACCTGGTGAAACTCCCTAACACCACGTGTCCTCTGAGTGAGGAGTGCGGAGAGATCAACAGGAGCGTCAGTTCTGAGCTACGGTGAAAGTCGTCAGACGTACCTTTTTTGAAGGTCTTGTTAATACTGGTCTGTCCATCGGCAAAGCTTTTGTCTCCTTCGACATAAGGGAACACTCTGCCCTGGTGGACCCAGTAGTAGTCGTGAGAGCCGAAGAAGAACACGGGGAAGTCGCCCAGGTCATGCTTGAGGCCCTGGATGTTCAGTGGCACAGACCGGGGGTTGCAGATCTCGGCCGGCCACCATCTGAAAGCGGGAGGATGGAGAGTTGCACTATGCTTTACATGGCTGCGGGAGCCGAAAGACACAGGTTTTGTACTTTGTAATTCTCATTGCAAATCTAAGGACACAGAACACCTCGCTTATCTTTAATCCTGCCCAAACCGCATGTCATTTAACAACATACTGATGAACAAATTAATGCATGAAATGGTGAGCACAGACTAAACAACTAGGCCCTAAACACCCAATCTGATTTCTTCCTTAAATATTAATATTTTATATTTATAAAAGTATATATATCATAAGAATAAAGCATACTAGTAAGGTTAACAGTGAACCTACAATATAACAAGAATTAGAATTGGCCAATAAAATATTCCAAACCAGATTTCAGTCCTGGAAAAGTCACGTTTTTCTCCAAATGTGACATTCTTAATTCCAAGATTGTCTTTCAAGCTACAGAATTTTATTCCTGGCAGTCAAGGGAATCATTTGAGAATAAACTGATGCTAATCAGAATAAACTGATGGGAGAATGGCTGCTCCCATTCAAATTGGCATTTTCTGACTCTCTAATCAACCAGGATAAAGTATTTTCTGGTCAAATGTACTACGCTTGTTTCAGTGTGTATTTCAGAATCTAATTCATCTTAGATCATAATAGACTTGGGATTTGGGACAGGCCTGAAAAAATCATGCTTCACGTGATGACTGGTTCACAGCGATCCCTGGGGGATCCACCTGCGAGGTGCACTGGAAGACTTCCTGCAACTGGGCAAGTCAGGAACTGAAGGGGGAAGTCCCTGCAGTACCTGAGATCGTTGATACCAACGGCAGATGCACACAAACTTAATTTTTTTCACTCATTTTATACATGCCCATAAAACCATTTATTTAATGAACAATGAATGACATTATTGGGAAGATAAATGATGAACATGCTTCACCTAAAAGCACCCCATGTTCACCTATGGGTTAATTAAAACGTGGGTAGAAGCCTGTGTTCAAATTGTTAAAAACAACACTATTCTGTGTGATCAGTATTTGGTTCCTCTCAAGGCAGGCTGGGCAGTCAGTGGTTGTATTTCTGATTCGTGTTAAGGCCACATGTGGGGTGCAAGTGGTAACCACACACACTAGCTCAGACAGACAGGAGTGTGATTTCTGTCAGCCTTGTTCCAGGCCCACGTCTCCCCCAGGAAGTCTCACATCAGAATAACTAGTCATTGAAAAGAAACAGTCTCATGGGGCCCAGAGAGGTCTGATTGGAAAAAATACATTACGAATTAGTCCATGGATATAAAGTCAGGCAGATAAAATGTCACTGGCCTGTGAATGGAAGCTCTGCTTTGGGCCTAACTTTAACTATATATGGTGATGGATGTTAACTAGATTTATTGTGGTGACTGTTTTGCAATGTATACACATGTCAAGTCATCATAGTTTATACCTGAAACTAACATAACGTCAATTATATTTTTTTAAAGGCAAAAGAAAGTTTTAAAAAGGAAACATTCTGAAATTTATCTGAAGACCTTGGGGCTTCCCTGGTGGCTCCGTGGTAAAGAATCCGCCTGTCAGTGCAGGAGATGAGGGGTTGACACAGGAGACGAGGGGTTGATACAGGAGACAATCCTGGAGAGGAAAATGGCAACTGACTCCAGTATTCTTGCCTGGGAAATCCCACGGACAGAGAAGCCTGGCAGGCTACAGTGCATAGTGTTGCAAAAGAGTCAGAGACAACTTAGTGACTAAACAACAACAAAGCCTTCTTACTATTTCTGATATTTCTTATCCGGGAATATCTTATCTATTATTCGTCAAACCTGTACCTATCCTCTCCTGGAAAATATATATATTTTTAATTATAAAAGCACTGTGTGCCAGTCAGAATCACCATCATTAAAAAGTCTGCAAATAACAAATGCTGGTGGGGGTGTGAGGCAAAGGGAACCCTCCTACACTGTTGCTGGGAATGTAAATTGGTATGGTCACTATGGAGAATAGTATGGAGGGTGCTCAGAAAACTAAAAACAGAACTACAATATGAGCCAGCAATCCCACTGCTGGACACATACTTGGACAAAACCATGATTCAAGAAGACACGTGCATCCCTATGTTCATAGCAGTAGTACTTACAACAGCCAAGACAGGGAAACCACCTAACTGCCCGCTGCAGATGAGCGAGTGAAGAGGATGTGGTGTACCTACACAATGAGCGCGACTCAGCCATGAACAAGAACGAAGAACGCCACTCGAGGTGACATGGGTGCGTCTGGAGACTATCGTACTAAGTGAAGGGAGCCAGAAAGAGGAAAACCAGTACACGCACTATCACCCCTATGTGGAATCTAAAACAGGGCACACATGAACTTATCTACAAAACAGAAACAGACTCACGGAGAAATCCAGACTTGTGGTTGCCAAGCGGATGGAGGGAGAGGGAAGAACTGGGAGTCTGGGGTTAACAGATGCAAACTATTACGTAGGGAATGGATAAACAACAAGGTCCTCCTGTAGAGCACAGGAAACTATATCTAATCCCCTGCGATAAGCCATAAAAGAATATAAAGAAGAAGGTATGTATGTATGTAACTGAGTCAGTCTGATGTAACAGCAGAAATTAGCACAACACTATAACTACACTTCAATTAAAAAAGGACATACCTTTAAAATTATTAAATGTAGCTTTATACACACAAAAAAACAATGTAGTTTCTTTTAAAAATTAAAACAATGCAGAAATGTGTAGCAGAAAAGCTGAACACGCTTCCTCCTTATAATCTCATGCCTCAGACTATTAACAGATGTTTTCCAGGTAATAATACAAACATATTATATCGAGATCTCCAGTTTTTACAAGTTGTATACATATACGGAGAGATAATCTGTGTGCTATTTAACATGCTTCCTGAAGGTAACTGGACACTGTGGCCGTTTCCCATGTTACCATGAGCTGCTGCTGCTGCTGCTAAGTCGCTTCAGTCGTGTCCAACTCTGTGCGACCCCACAGACAGCAGCCCACCAGGCTCCTCTGTCCCTGGGATTCTCCAGGCAAGAATACTGCAGTGGGTTGCCATTTCCTCCTCCAAAGCATGAAAGTGAAAAGTGAAAGTGAAGTAGCTCAGTCATGTCAGACTCTTTGCGACCCCATGGACTGCAGCCTACCAGGCTCCTCCATCCATGTGATTTTCCAGGCAAGAGTACTGGAGTGGGTTGCCATTGCCTTCTCCAGTTACCATGAGCATTACCCTTCTTTTGCCTTCTAGGCACCCTGCAATATGGACTTGACAAATCTACTGACTGGCCATCTGGATCCCTTTTGCCCTCAGAAACAATACTGCAGTGAACACCCCTATAAGGGCATTTCTGCCCGTCTGTCCAGTGTCTTTCCTTAGATGCATTCCTTGAGGGGAAGTGCTGGGTCCAGGGGCGTACAGTTCAGTACTGTCACATGACGCCTTTCTTGTACAGGAGCCCTTGTCTCTCCAGGCCCACCTGAGCTGCAGAATTAGTATTCTTAAATCTCTGCCAGCCTGTTAACTGAAAATAAACTTTGTTTTTTTCATGTACATTTTTAGTGAGGCAGGGCACTTTTCACATGTTTATTTTCCATTTGCTCTTCTTCTGCAAACTGGCTCTTTCTCTGTTCCTTTTTCCTTCAGGAAGGTATTTTTCTTTTCTTACTGAGAGTAGAAGAGTTCACCTGGTTTGATATTTGCCTTTTAAAACTTTATATCTTTTGCTGTAAAGTGGAAAATTATTTATATAGTCAAACTGTCCATTTTTTTAAAAAAAGAACATGGAAGTTTCCTGTCATTTGTTAAAAAAATTGGTTGGAGGGGAGCTTCTCAATGCCCCTTATCTCAGCTAAAAATGAAGTTTTTAAGGTTAAATAGGTAAGCAAGCAGCATATTTAAAACAGAAAATGACAGAACCCTTGTTTTAAAAAATTACAGCATGTTTGAAATTCTACAGAAACATATTTAGGATTCTAATTGAAAAGCAGAACTTTACTGTGTTCTTTTGAATAGTATCCATTTTCTTAGTAAAATAATAAACACCTCAAAATGTAGAATGTAAAATTTGAAAAACATATCACTATCCTTTTGTGTGAAGATTTGTTAAAAATAGGCTTCTTCAGAGGAGAAAGATTTAATAAAATAATGGCAACCATGCATACTTCTTGCCTCATTCCCTTAAGAACTAAAGGCTCCTAATGAAATAATCTCTCTCTCTAAATTCTAAAAAGCTCCCTCTTTGCACATAGTTTAGAGCTTCTAACTAGAACTATAATAAAACAGATTTAGGGTCAGAAAGAGTTATTTTGGCCAGAATATAAACTGTTAACTTCATTAGAAACCAGAAATGAACATAAATCTAATTAGAATGCAAAAAAAAAAAGGTCTTCCTCACTATCCATATGAGACCTTTTATTCTAAATCCTATTAGTACCATAGTTCATTAGGATAAAATAACTTTCAGAACGTAAAAACAAAAGTCAATCAACCAAAAAAAAAAAGGTGGTGGAAGGGGAATCTAACAACCACTAGCCTTCCCAGTCTTCTGAAAGCCCAGACTAAAAATGTTTTCTTTCTTTTTCTGAGGAAGTGGCTGTGCTGTGTATTGTACCTGTTTCCTGGCCACGCTTGTACAGACTGTGAACTACTCAACAGTGATTGAATACTTCCTCTTTGTCCTTGGAAAAACTTGCCTGTAATTTCCCAATTTGGCCCAAACAATCTGCTTGTAATGCAGCTTCTTGCCAGCTTTGCAATCATTGCAGTTCCAGCAGCCTTCGGGCGTCTCTATGCTCAGGCACTCCGGGTGGAAGGAGGCTGGACACGACTCGCAGCAGAGCAGTCGTCCACCTTGAAACAAAAAAACAGTCTTAATAACTAAGAAGAGAGGAAAGAGAGAGACAAGAAAGTTATCTTTTCAGTGCATTAAATGTGATTCAGATTGAGAGAAATTAACAAAGGGATTGAGTTATATTGTAGTGATGGATTAAAATACAAGATAATAAACAGACTTAGCTACTTCAGTCCTTCCTAGGGAGGGCTTCAGTGGCCAGAAACTCAGAGCGTGTGAGGAACTGTGAGTAGGAAAAATATGACTCTTCACCCCTCTGAAATGAGGACTACATGAGGCACTGGATTAGCCGTGGGTTAAGACTCTTAACATATGACAAATAGATGCATAAAATCTTTAGCCTTGAGTAGATGTGAGAACAGATTTTCAGAAAAATATGTACTCTTTCTTTCTCCTTGAAAGCTAAGAAAGTAAACAATGGTCATCTTTGTATTTTAATCCAGTGGCACAGCTAACTAAATCCCTTTATAACAATATTAGCGAGAATGAAAATAGCCAATAGGCTGACCACTACTTTTTTCTTCACTTGTAAGCATACAAAAAAGCAAAAAGATCTTGAATTTGTGATTACATTATCATTACCTTTTCAGGAAAGACAAAGAAAGTCAAACAGGCTATATAGCAGTGGTTTACAACTTTTTCATCACCAAGGGTCCCCTTTCCCTTTCCCATGGACTCATGTTTTCAAATATTTTATCAACCAAAAAACCCACCAACACAAAACAAAACAAAACAAATTTTAAAAGCCACAATTATTTTTTATGTTTTAATTAACTACAGAAATATCTAATAGCCAATTGGAGCTTCAGATCCCAGTAACAAAACTAGTCTTATCATATTAAATTGTTAAAATTAGCCAAATACAGAGAAACTCATGCAACTGTATTTTGCACAAATGGCTGATTCTGTTAGACTTTCTGAAATATTAAACATAGTTCAAAATTTTGTTTGTAATATTTTCTGACATCATATTGAGAACCACTGCTTTATAGCATGAAAGAAGTATCAGGTAGAATCAAGTATCACATACAAGGAGATCTCTTTAAGTAGCCTAGCAAAATCCTCTCCTTTTAAAAACACAAAATGATCTCTGTATTAAGACAAAAACAGGTGCAGCAAATGAAACAATATTATTTTTAAATGCTAAAAATTAAAGAAATTTGAGGGGAGATTAGGTATTTCAACAAGTGACAGGGAAGAATGTTAATCACTGAAGATGAAATATAATAAAGACATTTACTGTAAAAAAAATCATTTTTCCATTAGAAAACCAAGTCTATAACCCATAAGTGTACTGAGATTTAAAGTCTTATAAGCAAAAGGTTAAGAGCCCACTATACAACTTTATCAAATCATATGCTCCAACCTTTTGAGCACTTGCTATCAATTTTCCAGAAAATCTTGTCTTCCTGTAGACTTTCAAACTTCTAACTAATTAACATAAAAACAAAAAGAAAATCCATGTACAATCAATGATGAATTAAATTACTATATTTCCTCTGCTTAAAAGCTTTTACTTCCATCATTTGGATTTCCCCTTCATCTGCAGATCTTAATGTGGATTAATTGTTTCAATTCTCCAACCTAGAGATTAGCTGCCTGAGTGGTCTCAGCTTAGGTAGGGAATTCTTTTGTAAGTTTAAAGTAAAATGAAATAGTTCATTTTTCCATCAGAAAGAAATGACCAGTAGGGAGAGTGGTCTTTGCAAATAGCTTTGAGGACATGTGATTATTTGGGTTGATGTGGAAAAGTCAGGCTGGCCATTTTTTAACATTATGGAATAGTCCTGAATTTTAAGTCTTATTTCAGAGGAAATACAGACCCTGAATCATCAGTGAAAATCATCACGATTTTTTGACAAAAATACACAGGGAAATAGAAAAATAAAAATATGAACACTCCACCTTGGTGCTATGCAAGAAAACTGCTTTAGGGTGCGAGAGAAGAAAGATAACGGTTCAAGCTAAGCAAACAGAGGGCTCAAAATAATTTCAATTCATGTCAAGGCCAATACCGAGTACTGAACACAAAGTAAGCAACAATTAAATTTGTCTAATTTTATAAAGGCGCCAGCAGGGAAATCAGGCATTTCCTAAAATGCCTTGGGTAGTCTAATTTTACTGCACTATGGAATTAGTCAGACCCGTGTCCATCTTTTTTTTGGAAACAGGTGGTACCACCAGTAAGATGCCATATTGTGACTTCAATGGAAAACAGACAAAAAGTCAATAGTCTCTCAACCTCCTTCTCCATGGGTTCTAACCAACTTGCTTAGTGATACTTCCCTTTAGTCATGGGTCGCTACTTCAGATGTCTGACAAACAGCAAACATACATCAGCAGCAGGCAACACAAAGAAAGAAAAAAAAATGAATTAAATTTTCTTTAAAGATTCTGAGCCTGGCCCCAGATCATAATGGAAATGTATACAGGAAAAGGCCTTCACCTTCTAGGTTATTTATTTTACCCTCTAGAATAATAACTCCCCCAATAATTCATTACTGTTAAACTACTCCCCACCCCCCACCCCTGCTGTATTATATGTAGGCTCTGTAAGGCAAAACACAAGATTTTTCTTCCACAGATAACTGGGAGAATATAAATATATACATTTAGCTCTTTGTTCTCTGTGGATAAATTATCCATAAGCTATTCTTCAGTTCCGCTGGGCTGCCTTTTAAGCTCCAGTATTTGTGCATTCTCCCAGCTGCCCACCAATGTCTCCTGAGAGAAGGGCAATTAGTTTTCATAGCAAACATTTAAGAAACAAAACGACAGAATGTATTCCAGAATCAAAATTTTAAGTGTCAGTTATCTTTGTTCCCTTCTGTTTAATAACCTATCTTGTTATTTAGTTGAAAGTTAGTAACAAATTACATCCTGTCTGTTCTATTCTAACATGAATGGTAGCTCAGGCAAAAGAGAAAGAGGTCTCAGAATACATTTCTATATTAAGCAGAATCCTAGTCTTTCAATTTTAATAACTACAGATATATGGAATGTGCGAAAATTTATTCAAGAAGTGTAAGTAAAAATTTGTAATAGCAGAATTATTTTAAGCCCTTTTTAATAATTTTGCAGCCATATGAAGACAGTCACAGCCACCAAGGTAGAATTTACTGAAAGCAACAGATGGTGCTTGACAGGCATACATTTTCCCCCTTCATTTAAAGAGAAAAAAATAGGAAATGCAAAAATAAAAGTAAGAGATAAACTATTTTGATTATTACCTTTCTCACATTTCTTTTTGGAAGCTGACGAAGAAGGAATCATAGGTAATTTCATCAACTCTGCACGATTTGATTCGTTCAGTAGGTAGTGGGACTTATAGGCATAGGAACTGAACATGGGGTCTGAATGGTCCTGCACTATCAGCCCTATACGAGACAAACAGAAAGATGTGAGCTGCAATGAAACTACCCATGATTCCATGAGGAAAAATAAACCAACACCTACTATGTAGCTGTGCTTCAAGGTGGGGGAAAAAGAATATGAAGAAAAAGAAAGATCTGACAGAAAAAGCTTTCTACAGTTAGTAAAGGGAGTTTAGGCTACTCAATGCCTTATCTCTACACAGAAATCTACACACCCAGGAAAAAAACTCAAACTCGAGGATTAAACTGTGTTTGATGTCGTTCTGAAAACCCCCTCTGGAAAACAGAGCTATGTTCCTCAGTGTTTAGAAGGACTATGATGACAACCCAAAGAATAAAATGACATATCATTTAATAGTAGAAATAAGCACTGTCTACATGACACAGTAGAGACCCTGGTCACCTTCAATACGTCAAGCAGCACTGAATGGCAGAATCGGGCCTCCTTTCCTCTCTGCTAAGATGTTTAGATACCCTCAATTTCCAGCTTTCTCAGCCAGACAACGACGCTTTCCTTTTATCAGTATGATACATGATTTTAAAGACGCTGTAAGTTGCTGAACTTCAATGAGGTATTGCAAATCTTTAAAATTTTGTCCTGCTAGGATAATAACCAACTTAAGGGTTTATAAAAACGTCCTTTCAATCCACTAATACAGCTGTCCTATTGGAGGAAAACACCATCTGCTCTAACCCACCAGTAGCACACACCTCTCCTCCCTCCCTCCTCCTCCTGCCCAGAGTTAAGTCCATCCTGTAGCCAAGGGACCTGCAAGACCAGGGAAACTTTCTGTTTGTGGTTACTGGTCAGTTTATAACAATCTAAGACTTTACAGTACAAATCACGACAACAGCTTCACAGAGATCTTTTTGAGAAGAGGGAAGAGTTTTGTTTCTAAAGGGATGACCATTATTTTTGGTGGATGTTATCTTCATTTGGTGCTGCTCGACACTGAGACAGATTCAGGAAGTATCTCTCATGTGAATGGAACTTGAAATTGCTAATTGGTAATACAGAAGAATCTTTGAATAAAGGTTATATAATGTTGAATGAATTTTATACATTTAATAGAGAAAAGTGGTACAGTGGCTTTTAAATAGGGAAGAACAACTTAGAATGTTAAGTAACTTTTTATTTTACAGCACCCTTCAGATGGAAGGGAATGCTGAACAATCTCTACTGCACTGAAATGGCACTTATGACACCATGAGGGGCAGGGGAGGTGGGTTGTTCCTCAAAACGCTGAAGCATTTCCAAAAACATTTCCAGATATTTCAGGCTTTAAGAATTAGCTTAATGATTTTAAACAACCAATAACCAAGAACTAAGACAAAAATCCTCTGTGCAGAGAGAGAAACAACTGCAACACAAGCTAAGTTTCCTAATGCCAAAACATAAAGGACTGAAGTATCCCTTTTAATAAGTGTGGATTTATTACAATTAGATCCCCTTAAAAAAGGAGACCCTCTATAAATACTGATAAAGGAACACGTATCATTTACTTCTGGAGAACTTTTAAGCCCTTTTCAAATCCTAGCATCTGATCTATTTAGAAAAATTTTCTGTAAAATGCTAGAAAAGAAAATGAAAGTTTCTGTTTACTGTGCAAAGCTGCAGTTAGAGTATTTGAGAATTAAATAATCTTGTTCTTAAAAAGGCATTTCAGTACAGCAAATCTTGCAGAATAACTGCCAAATTGATAAAATCCAAATGTGATCCTGTTGTTAAAATATGGAGTTTCCATTATGTCAAGCTTTTAATCAAGGCATGAAAGTTAAACTTAAAACGGTTAGAATTTGCTCTAAAACTAGGTTCCTTGACAAGGGGTCATTTTCTACCTTACTTATATAAAAAAATACCTGCTTTAAAGGTCACCCAATTATTGAATGAAATAGAGAAAAAAAAAATGTTGGTTGATATACTTACTGATGGTACTTGATTCAGAATGTACTCCAGAGTAAGCCAACATGATAGTTTTAAACTTGATATTTATTAATAAAGTGTTGGCTCAGTTACACATACACACACCCCCCCATCACTCCAAGTGAAAGTGAGTAAAAGTAATATTTACAAAGCAACAGAGACTTTATGTTATCACTGACATTCATCTATTTGAAAGTCTCTAAACCTAGTCATTCAGTTGTTAGTTCAGTATTTTCACCCTAGCATTCCTTTCTTAGGAATGGGGAGATGGACAAGGCACATACTGACATTTTCTCTGGCTAATGCAAGGTGGCATGAGACACGTCCAATCTTCTCCTCCCTGTGCCATCCAGCCTTCAGGGCAGGATACAGCTGCCTTCACTGCTCTACCCAGCATTTCTGACGGCGGCCGCCCCACACGCTTGCGAAACAGGCCAGCTCGAAGCAATGTGTACACTGACTCAGCTGGCTGCTACAAGAAGGACTACCAGTTACTTAATCCTCTACTGTCCACCTCCTCTGGTCTTTTTTTTTTTTTAATGAGAGTTACAAAAGTAAAACAACTCAAGATCTATCATACTAGCTAAATTCTATTAAAAATATTTTATAGTACTTTCACCAAATGGAAAGAACTGTCTTCTAAAACAAAACAAAATACAACCACTATGTCTAAAGTAGATAACTAATGACAACCTCCTGTACAGCACAGGGAACTCTACTCGGTGCTCTGTGGTGACCTAAATGGGAAGGAAATCCAAACAAAGGGTTAGGATATATGTAAATACAGAGCTGATTCACTTTGCTGTACAGCAGAAACTGACACAACGTGGTAAAGCAACTATACTCCAATAAAAAATTATTTAAAAAAGAAAACACGATCCCAAACTTCTTTTTCAATATGGGCTGCTGCTAAGTCGCTTCAGTCGTGTCCAACTCTGTGCGACCCCACAGACAGCAGCCCACCAGGTTCCCCTGTCCCTAGGATTCTCCAGGCAAGAACACTGGAGTGGGTTGCCATTTCCTTCTCTAATGCATGAAAGTAAAAAGTAAAAGTGAAGTCGCTTAGTTGTGTCCGACTCTTTGCGACTCCACGGACTGTAGCCTACCAGGCTCCTTTGTCCATGGGATTTTCCAGGCAAGAGTACTGGAGTGGGGTGCCATCGCCTTCTCCACAATATAGGCTAAACATAATCTAATAGGCCTGACATGCCATAGAATCCTTTCAAGAATTTCACACTAACGGAAGTTTAGAAAACTCAGCATTTATAACAAAAAAAATCCCAAGAAACTGTGTTTGAGGATATTAGTTGATTTCTAAAATGCTTACACTTTAGATTATACTAAACATTACACTAAAAACTGTTTTTATTATAAAATAGCTGAGACATTCTGTAAAGGTGAATACTCCGTATCATATTCAGCTAAAGAAATTTTACTTTAGATTTATCACGAACTTAAGTTCACTGACACCCTCAGGGATACAATATTGTTTTTAATTGATCAATCTCTTGGCAGACTTAAGTATCAACAGCTGGCAAGTAAGAAAGCCTGCACTGCAGGCTCTTAACTAATACACCCCATATGTTGCCTTGGCTGTATCCCATTAGGCCTCCCTCGATGCCAGACCAAAACATGATAAAATACAACATAAATAATTGAAAAATAAATGTGATCTTCTTGCCTTGCAAGTGAAATCTAAATTAGTTGGAAACTCTGGATTACATAATATGACATGAGAAGATTCTATTTCAAACCGAAGAATTGTTTGGAAAAGTGAAGAGAGTTGACCCTTTAACAATGTGGGGGTTAGGGGCACTGACCCCCACGAAGTCAGCATCCTTTGTAACTTTACAGTTGTCTCTCTCCTGCATCTGTGGATTCCACCAACACTGGAGTACACATTGAGAAAACAGTGTACACAAGTGGATGCGGGTAGTTCAAACACGTGGTTCAAGGATCAACTGTAATCTTTTGATGCTCCAAACAGGAACACTGAGGACTCATCTTTAATTCTAAGTTACTAAGAAATTAAGCAGAATTTAGCTTAATTTATGGAAGGATTAACATTCTAACAGTCTGAGTATCTTAATTTAACAAAAGGGACTGGTTGCTGCAAGTGTGCATCTCTCTTAGGGGTATTCCTGGAACTCGATTTTAATGGGGAAATTTACCAATGAACCTAGAAAGACCTGAAGAGAAAGGACTGAGACTCACCTCTGGCGCAAACGAAACAAAAGCCTACATTTACAGCAGAGGAAGAGCCAGTGCTCCGTGTGGAGTGGTCACTGCAGATGAGAGCGCAGGAAGACACAAGGGTGCTGCCGGCGGCAATGCAAGCATCTACGGAGTGGTAGGCGACCGGGCACCGCAGACATCTCACCATGCGACCTATTGGAAGACGGTCAGGGAGGAACCTGGGTCACAAGGCATCTGCTGACACAAAGGGAGATCTTTGGGGACCCAGGATGATGCTGGTTATAGTAGAACTAATTTGGCTCTGCCATTTCTGTGCTGTATGGTCCCTAAATGTAGTGCCCATCTAGAGGTCACTCAAAAAAATTTTGTCTGCTCCAGTGCTGGAGAAATGGTGGTCGCCAATATGGCACCTGTTGAAGGAATCTCCAGGGGTAATTTTGAACATATGGAATTTCCTTCTCATGGTCTGAATTAGAACCTTGTATCCACTTATCTTAGGGTTCTCCCGGTGGTTCAGTGGTCAGGAATCCTCCTGCCAATGCAGGAGACACGGGTTTGATCCCTGGGTTGGCAAGATCCCCTGCAGAAGGAAATGGCAACCCACTCCAGTATTCTTGCCAGGATAATCCCAAGGACAGAGGAGCCTGGTGGGCTACAGTCTATGGGGTCACAGAGAGTCAGATACGGCTGTGTTTTTTACTATCTTACTTTACTAATTTTATTTTACTATCTATTTACCACTTACTTTACTATCTACTGTGGCCCAGCTGCAACAGCTATAGATAAACAAAGGGAGGATGCCCAATGTTCTTTATAATAATGTGCTTACTGTTTGCCATTGCACTTAAAACAACCCCAAACGTTGTCCCCTTCCTTAGCTTTGTTTTACCTTTACTTGCTTTGTGGATATCTTTCTCCATAGAGCAGGCAGAACAGCAGTGCTGGGGACACCGGAAGCCTTTTGATTCAAAGATGGCAGTTGGGAATTTGCGGACACAGGCTTCATGGTAAAATTTCCCACAAGTGCTGACAGAGCAACGCTTCACATCCGTACCAGACACTTTACATGAAAAACACGGGTGCTGTCCTGCAAAATTGGTGAGGAACACAGTTTAAATAAAATCTGGATTAAATCAGAAGCAGCTACTGATATCAGAGAGCTAACTCCTCCCCCTACAGATTCTACTACTATGTGTAAGATTTTAATATACAAAAAGCGCTGAAAACAGTTAAAACATGACAATAAAACTTGCTAGAATAATTGACTTTCTACAATAATTGATCACCCATTTGAAGATATAGCACTAAAAGCAATTCAGATCCCCACTTCTCACTTTACACTAAAATAGAGTCCATAGAAAACCTAGAGCAGAATTTTTCAACACTTGAGAGCAGCAGGTCTTCCCAACTAAGAATAAAGAAATAACCAGTGGAAAGACAGATGTCATCAGATAATCAGAATTTCCATTTGTAGATCAGACATAAAATGAAAACTCATAATCCTAATAAAAACAGAAAGTTATGGCTAGATGTCTTATTAAAACTGTAGAAAATCAAGGACAGAGAAAATATTAAAATCACCTTCAGAGAAACAAAACTGAAAGCTGATGGAAAGAGAAAGCTGGAAGCCAGGGGATGCTATCACTAAGGGCTGAAAGAAAGCTGTTACCAAGCCAGAATTCTGCACCTGTGAATGCACTCTGCAAGAAGTGGGTGAAGTCAATATGGACTGGGGATAACTAACAAAACTGAAACTCGGTTCTCTGAAAAAGAACTGAAATCCCTGGCAATAAGTAACTAATAAAAAAAATGGAGAAAAAGCAGCAATATTAAGAATATCGAAAATGCAAAATGATGCATCACTACAAATCCTACAAATGTTTAAACAAATAGGAGGATGTCACTACCTTTTTGCATAAATTTGAAAATTTAGATGAACTGATTCCTAGAAAAACAGAACTTATTAACACTGGCACAAAAATAAATAGAAAATATGATAGTTCTATAAACTATTTAGGAAATTGAAACTACAATTAGAAACCAATACAGAAACTCTGAAGCTCAGAAGGCTCCACTCATCAATCTGCCAAACATTTTGAGACAGAAACAATTCGAATGGGGAAGGAAAAAAAAAAAAAAAAAAAAGGAACAAGTGAAAAACAAACAGATGTAAAAAAAATAAATGCAACAAGGATGACAAAGGATTATGTTTTGTTATACAAAGAGTTCATATGTGATATTATCACATATGTAGAATCTAAAAATCAAATGAATGAATATAACAACACAGTCTCACAGAAACAGAACAAACTAATGGTTACCAGTGGGAAGAGGCATGATGAAAAGGGGCAAGATAAGCATAGGTGATTAAAAGGTACAAACTACTATGTATAATAAAATAGGTAAGATGCAAGGATATATTGTACAGCACAGGAAATATAGCTAATATTTTATAACTTTAAAAGAAGTATATTCTATGAAAATATTGAATCATTATGGTTTACACCTGAAACTAATATAAATCAACTATGCTTTAACCAATCAATCGGGCTTCCCAGATGGCACTAGTGGTAAGGAACCTGCCTGCCAATGCAGGAGACATAAGAGACTCGGGTTTGATCCCTGGGTGGGGAAGATCCCCTGGAGGAGGAAATGGCAACCCACTCCAGTATTCTTGCCTGGAAAATCCCATGGACAGAGAAGCCTGGAGGGCTCAGTCCATAGGGTCACAAGGAGTCCGACACAACTGAAGCAACGTAGCATCCATGCATTAGCCAATCAATCAATCAATACAAAATAAAGAAGAATCATGGGGAAAATATATATAACATATATAAGCAAAGAGCACAAGACTTATGAGCTTCCCTGGTGGCTCAGCAGTAAAGAATTCACTTGCAGTGCAGGAGACATGGGGTTCGACCCTTCCATCAGGAAGATCCCCTGGAGAAGGAAATGGCACACCACTCCAGTATTCTTGCCTGGGAAATCCCATGGGCAGAGGAGCCTCGTAGGCTACGGTCCATGGGGTCGCAAGAGTCTGACGTGACTTGGCAACTGAACCACTATAAAGAACTACAAATCAATGTAGAAATGGCCTAATATAAAAGTGGGCAAAGGGTATGAACAGGCAATTTATAGAAAGCAAAAAAGACAGACGGCCAATAAACATGTGCCAAAATGCTCAACTTTACTAGTAATCAGATAAATGCTAATTAAAACCACAAGTAACATTCGAAAAATTCATCAAATAGGAAAAAAATGCATGGAGTTTGATAATGCTGGCTGTGATTAGGGTGTGGTGAAACAGGGACTCATAAAAGGTAGGAGGTAAGTTGGAAAGAACTAGCTCAGAAGGCAGCAAAGCAGTATCCATTCTGAAAGGAGACATTTACTTTCTGTGGCCTAGACATTCTACTTGCTGTCTGTGCTAGAGAAGACTTGTACGTGTAAAAGGATGTTGGCTGAAGTACTGTTTGCAACTGCAAACAACCGAAAGCTGTCATTATCTGCCTTTTAAAATCAGGATTGGCGTTTTCATTTTGTGTCTGTGTGACATGTGGAAATTTTAAGTGGCTATTTATTTGGATTCATCTTTTGGGAAGTGTTCAAGTCTTTTGCTCATTTTTCTTATGATGTTATAAAAATTCTGAAGGAAAAAAATGTACAAGGAATAGTTTTTTGTTCTGATTTTTAACAGAAAGTTGGATGTGGTTTTGGAAGTAGCTAACCATTACAATTTGACTAAGTCATAAAGATCTTTTAAAATTAGTACTTATAACTGTGATGTTCAAATACTTGTTGTTTTTAACTGGCTTTGCTGCATAAATAAAATACAGCAGTGTTAAATTGGGTGAATTATAAAAATTCTTCAAAATTAGTATACACACAGTCATGTTCAAATTTTTTAAAAAATTGTTTTTGCTACAGAAATAAAGAACAGCAGGGTTTTTCTGGGGTTGCTGTTGTCCCATTGCATATATATAATTTCAAATTATATTTTAACATATGGGTAGATAAGAAAGAAATACTATTGTTTTTAAAATAACTTTCAGAAATGTAAAAAATTAAAAGAAAATTATTTTAAAGTTTAAAAGGTTTGGCTTTACCTAATGCATAAACTGCTCCATATAAAAATGAAATAGGCTTTCATAATGATCAAAGTAAGTCTAATATAAACGAAAATTGTTGTAACGAGCAGTGCCGTTACACTAATAGAGCTGAGCTGTAAATCCCTGTAAGACTCAGGCTTAGGGCTCTAGCATGGGGATGATTCCACTGCTCTCCCTCCTCACTAGGGCATGGGAAAGTTGCTCAGTCGTGTCCAACTCTTTGTGACCCCATGGACTATACAGTCCCTGGAATTCTCCAGGCTAGAATACTGGAGGGGGTAGCCTTTCCCAACTCAGGAATCGAATCCAGGTCTCCCACTTTGCAGGCAGATTCTTTACCAGCTGAGCTACAAGGAAAGCCCAAGAATACTGGAGTAGGTAGCCTATCCCTTCTCCAGGGGATTTCCCTGACCCAGGAATCAAACTGGGTCTCCTGCATTGCAGGTGGATTCCTTACCAACTAAGCTACCAGGGAAGCCCCAGTAGGACGTGGTCTTCCTAAAAATATGGTCTTCTTAGAATAAGAAGTTAACAAGTAAAACTGCCTGTTACACATTTTATTCAAAAGGGTCAATGAAAATGTTTTCTATCCAGAAGTCACATTTATCTTAAACAATAGAAAGTGGAAGTGTAAGGTCGGACCCGGGGGGCCATGATGGGCCGCCCCTCCTCTCCCTCCCGCTGGCGAGAAAGTCCCTAACGGAGGATCCTCCCAGATCCCAGGGACCAATGACAGCACACTTCGCCGGCTGCCATGACGAGCCGCCCCCTCCTCAGTCCCTAACGGAGGGAGCCTCCCAGATGCCAGGGACCAATGACAGCACACTCCGCCAGCTTAAAGCCGCCCCGCCCCAGCCGCATAGAGAAACCTATCAGCTCGCGACGCCACGAACCAGCAGCCTATCCAAACCTCCATCGGCTAGCCCAGCCATCCCTCGCAACGTGCATATATAAACAAACTTCCAAAGCAACGCGATCCGGGCGCGTGGATTTCCTCGACCTGCCCCGTTAGGGTCCGGGAACCCCGCCCGGGAGCCCCGCCCGGGAGCACTTCGCCATTAAAGCCCGTTAAACATTTTTTGGGTGTACCTGGTCGTCTTTTACCTAACAGGAAGTATAAGAACTTATCACGCATGTATCCTGTGATACTTTTTACATGTAATGTGTTTATCTTTTGATAAACAAAAAAACTTCCTAAATTACCTTAAAGAATCTGAGTTTACATTCCTAATATGTTGGCAGTGTACCACACTGGTATCCAACTGATTTTCATGTGATAAAAAAATGTATCAAAAGCAATTTAAAAAACAGTTACTCTTGCATTTCCTGGATTACTAATGATGTTTGTAATGAGAATGAAAATTTTCTCATGTCTTACTGGCCATTTGTATTATTTCTTTGGAGAAATGTCTATTCAAGTCCTTTGCTCAATTTTGAATTGGATTATTTATTTATTTATGGTGTTTTCACCTATGAATTTATACTTTCAGCTCTTATGTTCTGATCTGTGATCATTTTGAATTAATATATATATATATATGGCATAGGGTAAGGGTTCAAGTTCAATGAATGTGGATCCAATTTTCCCAGCACCACTTATTGAAAACACTATTGACCAGTGTTTGCACCCTTGTTAAAAAATCATTTGACTATATGTGAGTTTATTTCTGGGCTCCCCAATCTATTTCATTGGTTCATGTCTTTATGCTAGTACCACACTGTTTTAATTACTGTAGCTTTGTAGCAAATTCTGAAATCAGGAAGTATGAGTCCTCTAACTTTGTTTACTTAAATTGCTTTTAAAGCAAATTTGCTTCTTAAACTTTCTAGATGTGTACCAAATAGATTACATCTAACATTTGTTGGCAGATTTCTGCTGGATTCTAGAGTTAGAAGAGAAGCCCTAAGAGTGTTTTAATACTGAGATACATGGTCCTTCCTATCAGTAATTTAAACTACAGGCTGAAAATTTGAAAGCTTAGTTGCGCCAGGCACATCAATGACTGAGTGACAGGGTTTCAGAATAAGGGCACAGTAGGTAAGGTGGGGAACCAAAAGTACGTGCTTGTTGTGTGTTTACACGTTCAGAACTCATCCTGAAGGCCAAATAAAACAATGTGTAGATAATCTGACTCTGAGGCTGTCAGCTGGCAAACTGTCCAAAAGTTTTTCTGCACAGTCTAAATGTGATCAATAAAATGATACCTTACATAGGGAAAAATATAAGTTATTTCCCTTAGCTTCTGTAGCTTAGTTTTTGCCTGTGTATATAAGTACGGGTGTGTGGGTATGGTGAGAATATATGATACATGATCCCTGTCTACTGGGTCAAGGTGGCAGAAGGCAATGGGAAAGAGCAAGGACTGTGGGGTCAAGCTCTGCCTCCTGAGCCGGAACCCCAGCTTCACCACGTATATCTTTGTGACTCTGGGCAAGGCTGGGAACCAAACGCTCTAAACCTCAGTTTCACACTCTGTAAAATGGACATAATAATAGTAGTGATCTCATAATGTATTGAGGATCAAACAAGATAAGAAGACAAAATGCCGAGTATTAAGAGCAGCTGGCATTTAGGAAGTGTTTGGTTAAAAACAAAGTTACTGTTCTAATAGAGTTTGGAATATACAAGAAATTTTTGGAGGCATACAAGTAAAAAAGTATAAAATAAATATCTATGAGAATCCAAATAAAGGGGGGAAAGAGTAGGAAAATAATAAAGTATCAAAGGTAAGGTCAGCATATCATAAATACTTGACATCCAACTGGCTCATAGTTTCTCACAGCAAAACCGAAATAAAACCCACAAAAACATACAAACAGGTTCCTAGAAGCACTACCAGGCCATCTCACAACCAGGTGACTTTTCACTTACATTATTGGTAACATCCTGCTTTCCATGACTTTACCTAGAAGTGAGGCTATGACACAAAAGAAATAAAAACTTACCTATTCCTTTCTCTATAAATTATTTTGACTGGTGGAAGTCTACATATGGGGTAAAAGAAATAAATGGTGACAACCCCCTCAAACCAATTTCTGGCCCCTCCATCTTTCCACTAAAAATACAGCTCCCCATGGTTACAGTTTGTGATGTAACCATCACAGTCAGAGGTTGATGTAACCTCTGTACAGTCAGAGGAGACAGAGGCTCTGTATACCCTCACCTGCCGCCCTGTATCTACCCAGAATAGGGATGCTCACCAGTTTTACACTCGACACAGACGAACTTTCCATCAGGGGGTGATGACAAGCCCAGGCACTCCAGGTGGAAGTGTTTGCAGCACTCTCCCTCACAGGGAATCAGAGAGTCGCCAGAGCTTTCACAGATCTGTAACAAGGCAAAAAAACAGCAGTTCTCAAACTCTACCAGGCATCGGGGCCACTAGAGGGCCTGTGAAGACAAGCTTGCTGGGTCCACGGTTTCTGATTCAGTGGGTCTGGGTTGGGCCTGAGAATTTCCAGTAAGTATCCTGACTGTGCCAGTGCGGCTAGCCCTTGGCCCTCACTTTGAGAATCACTGAACTAGCAAACTCTTCCCTGCACCCAATATATATAAAGTTTAAAAGTTATACTCGATCTTTGATGATTCCTTCTTTGGAATCTGCAGACTTCAACTCTGCTTCACAGTGCAAAGCAGTATTTTTCAGAAAGGGGAAATAAACCTTAAAAACATCAACTTAAATTTAAGAGAATGTTTTTGAAGGCAGACATCTGTCATTTACTTCTAATTAATAAGAGAGTATCACAATAAAGGGGGCTTCCAATGTGGCTCAGTGGTAAAGAATCCACCTGCCAATGAAGGAAACTCCAGTTTGAACTCTGGGTTGGGAAGACCCCCTGGAGAAGGAAATGGCAACCCACTCCAGTATTCTTGCCTGGAGAATCCCATGGACAGGGGAGCCTGGTGGGCTACAGTCTACGAGGTGGCAAAAGAGTCAGATCTGACTTAGCAACTAAACAACAATATCCCAGTGAGGACCCGCAGTTTCATGTGAATAGTAAGTATTCCAACTCCGAAAGGGAAGAAAAGAGCCAGAAGTGGCTTTGAGGTCTGCAGCTTTAAAGTAATATTGCAATTCAGAAAGATACTACCCTCTCTGGGACTTCCCTGGTGGTCCAGGGGCTAAGACTCCTTGCTCTCCATGCAGGGGGCCTGGGTTCGATCCTTGATTAGGGAACTAGATCCCACATACTGTAAGGAAGACCCAGTGAAGCCAAACAAAGGAATACAATTTTTTTTTTTTAAAGAAATATACTATACTGACAGGACAGAAGCGTTGTACTGGCAGGACATCGTGGCCATTGTTTCAAGCTGCAGGACAGGCCCCTTGCCTACCTGACACACAGTATCCTTCTTGCTCATTCCAGTGCCTCTTCGTGACAAACTTGAATCCACGGACTGCACATCAGAAACGTCTGCCTCTGCAGTAGCTGAAGGGCTATCGACTTGCTTTCCAAAGCCTGCCTGCATGGAAAACAGAACAAGCTTTTAAAAAAACAAAAATCTCAAAATTAGGTGCTATGATAATCCTAGTAAGCCTTGCTCAGATAAATCTTCCCACAACCTCTTCTTTCTAAAACCCCTGGATACCAGATGTCTGGTGTTTGACAGAAACTGTTAAAATGGAAAAAAAAAAAAAACAAAAAAAACCACAGTCCCCAACCTTTTTGGCACCAGAGACAGGTTTCATGGAAGACAACTTTTCCATGGACTAGGGGAGCAGGGCGGGGTGTGGGTTCGGGATGATTCAAGTGCATTACATTTGAGTTTGATTTCTGTTATTACTATATCAGCTCCACCTCGGATCGTCAGGCCTTAGATCCCAGAGGTTGGAAACCTCCGATCCAAGAGATTAGCAAAGTTAAGAGACTCCTAAGTTGTGGGGCCCTACATAGGAAACCTTAAAAAAAACGGGCTAGCTTTTGCGGTTGGAAGCCAAGATGGCGTCCGGCGGAAAAGATAGGGGCGTGGTCCATGTTAAAGTTTTTGATTGGCTCTTTTGACTTCCGTACACGTGGACAGTGTGTGATTACCATAGACTCCTGTTAAACTCATGACGACTTGACCTTATATACGTATTATAATTTGACCTTTAACGTGATTGGTGCAACTATGGGAGGTCCCTCGCAGAACCCCCTTGCTTGCCTATATAAACCAAGAGTTTACGGCAATAAAGCGGAACTGCTCAGAGGGAACCCCTGTCGCGCCTGATTGTTTCTCACTTGCCGAGGGGCTGGGTTGGCGGACAGCAGGCTCACCTCTTCTCAGGACCCCTCAGCTTTGCTGAGGGAAGTTCCACTGCCTCTCTCTTTCTGCGGAGTGACCCCCGCACTAAGTTATAAAATGACCAAAATGGTTCCTTTACTACCCATATCTTTTTTTCCCAATTCCCATTCTCGCCAAAAAAAAAAAAAGCCAGGCAAAGCATTACTTGGTTACTTGGTTTGGCAAAGCAAGACGGCATTGCACCCAGGCTCTGGGACATACTTACCTGCAGGTCACTCAGCCCTCTGGAATCGGAGTCAGACGTGTCTCTGTACGTGGAACCAGCCATTTCTACGTCGGTTGAGGCGCGGCTCCTTTTCTTTAGAGGTTTACAGGAATCTGAAATCTCGCTGGCACCTTAATACAACACACCGAAATTAATCCTAAAATAGTGCTTAACATTTGTTGTTTTAATTTTTTCTTGTGGGAGAATATTTTCTTTCCCCAAACTCATCTGTAGTGTGAGAAAAAAAAAAAAAGCATAGCTCTCTTTGTAACACTGAAGTCACGAGTCAAAACTTCATAAGCTTCTGACCTTCCTGATGGTGAGTGATGTAATTTACAACCGCTCTTTGAAAACATTCAATTCTGAGCTCCTGCACTAAAGCTATTTTTGGGCACAGAGCCCAAGTTCCGACCTAAACACCAATTCGGTGAGAACTGCAGGACAGCGGATCGATTGGGAGCAATGCAAGGAGCCGTTCAATTTGGGGGGGGGAGGTGGGGGGAGGGAAGACATAAAACCCAACACACTGTGCAGCTTACAAATATGGTTGCAGAGACACCTCCTTCTTGTTTATTAGGGATGTGACAAATCTCTGATTCGTATTCGAGTCGTACACGGATAGCGCCATTTTCCCCCGAATTTTGCATTTCAGATGATCATTGCCCCCCACCCCAGATAAATCCTGGATGTTCACAATTGTTCGTCTGAGACTTCCTCGGTGGAGGGCAGTTACTGTGACCATTACAAGTGCTGCAGCACCGCGACACACATCATGCCATCTAGGCGACACAGTGCTGAGGGCTGTAAACAGACAATCAATGTTCAAGTGCAGCCAAATCACGAACAGCTGGATGAGAGGCCTCTGTGTGGAACTGGTGCGGGAAGGAATAAGTATGAAAAAAAAAAAAAGGCAGAGAATAGTGTAGAATTTTTTTTTTTTTTTAAACTGTGTGTAATACAAATCCGGCCAAAACAATAGTGCAAAAAGTTACAAAGCAACAATCTCTCAGGCTAATGCAGTATAGGCTATACAGAAACAGCCACGATGGAACGTGTGGATCAGCCACGGTGGATACCAAAGGAATCAAGGAGACGCTTAATATTTCAACCCACAGTTTTGTGTTTGGGACATTTTTTTTCCCCAAAAAATTTCCATACAACAGACAGACATCTTAGATCAGCCCAGGAAGCTATGGTGGAGGTGTGCAGTCCAGAAGAGACCCAGGAGGAACAGGTCTCCCGAGGGCCGTGAAGATCCGCAAAGGCTGGGCGGGGAGCAGTACTTGGTGTGTGGCCACGGTCTGTGGTGGAGGATGTGGACCTCGTGAGACTGCTCAGGTTAACCGGAACCTCGTCATCACATCCCATCCTACAAGGTTTTCAACTGAGGGTTTCCTTACATCTATAAAGTGAGGGTGCCTGCCCATGTTAACGCTGATTTAAAAAAAAAAAAAAACACAAGTACACAAATCTATCTCCTTCATTGTTGGTGTACGGACCCAGAACACCACCACAACATATTTCCTTGGCCTAAAAGATCACTGGATTAACAAGGAGTTTTAAGAGAGGAACAGGAGTGCTGTACTGAGAGGCTTTCGGAGGGAAACACAGGTACCGCCATTTCCGATGAGTTTCTGAAAATGCTAGAAAAAGGACAGACTGCCCACAGGCAGCCACCACGCTGTTCTCCATGATAACGGCACTAATGTTAAAAAAAATAAGAGCTTTTAATGATTGTAATGTATACAGTTTGGGCTGTTTGGCAAAACCCTGCGATGTGCATTAATGATGCTTTATTTAAAAACGCAAAACCGAAAAAAAAACAAAAAACAAAAAAACCCCCAAAAACAGTCCATGTTGAAATTGATCAATGTAAGTTAAACGATGGTTTTTTTAGGCTGGACCCATGATTTAAGCTGTACCCATCCAGCTCAGACCAAAAAAAAAAAAAAAAAATCATTTGAATGTTAAAGCAATTGTTCAGAGTCTTGAAGAAGAAACCAGGCAGGAAAACGCCAATAGTGATGATTGGCAAAATCAAAATCGAAAACAAAGAAACTGTTTTATCGAGCCGCCGACAAAGAAATCTTGCATGGAGACTACAAGTCTGGAGTTTCTGGGATGAAATTGTACAGGAATCTCAGTCCACAGTTTCCTCAATCGCTGCGGAGACGGAGCTGTCACTGAATCTGACAGAGCCCTGCACGCCCCGGTCCGCCGACCCTGTGGAATGGTGGAAACACAACGCAATCAGGCCTCCTAATCTCGCAGCGATCGCGATGTCTTTTCTTGGAGCTCCGCCAAGCAGTGTTCCCTCCGAGAGGCTGTTCAGTTCTGCTGAGGATCTCCACGGAGACCATCGCTGCAGACTTCTCCCCGAGAATGCAGAGAGGCTGGTGTTTTTTTTTTTAATAATGCAATTTGCCCAGAGTAAACTACAGGCATTAAATACAGTCTGATCTCACCAAAAACGCACGAATCAATGCTATGGAGTTTGTACTGCAGTCAAATTGCACACAGAAAGTACAGACTTAAGTTTAAGGTTTCTTAAACTTTGTGCATATCTCAAATAGATTCTGCATAAGATCAGCAAATAATGGCCATAAGTAGGCTATGAATCATTGTAATTTACAAAAAAAAAGATTTTACAGCACTGTAAGAATAAACGTGGTAAGATTTTTTTTTTTTCAATCAGGTGGTCTCGTCTGATTTGTCATAGTCCAGGTTTGCCAGCTATTGACATAGCTACTATTCGGTATTCAGTCGAATACCAAAAAAAGTGGATTCGTCACATCCCTAGTTTATAAACCAGTGAAACCCCAGAATCTTAAGGAGAAAAGTTGCAAACAGGTATTAAGCCTACATGGTGTTCTCCAATTTACCAAAACGAACAAGACTTTTCACATGGAGGCACAGAGTAAGATCAACTCTAAGAGACACACACGCAGGCAGGCGCGCGCGCACGCACACACACACAAACACAGGGGAATGCTTCAGTTTCACACAAATCATTGACTGAAGAGCGACAACAATGATTTACAAAGACACACAAAAATACATGAAATACGAAGAATTCTTTAAAATTGGTTTTAATTGAGGAAAATGCAGAGCAACATTATAAATAACTCACCTTTTTGTAATCCAGTCTTCACTGTAGCCTGAGGAACTGTTTCAACCTGTTTTGGACAGAAAAATACAGCATGAGTGGGGAATTTTTCTTTCCTTCTGCTAAATTAACAGTGGGGGGGGGGGATAATACGGCCATCAATCTAAGTCACGATGAGCAATGAATGTATCTGAAATCTGGACATGGTCCCGTTTTCTGGGTAAAGCTGTCTCAGGGTCAGGGAGGGTTTCAGTCCGAGCTGCCTGTGCTGGGCGCCAAGGGCAACACTCAGCCACATGCGCTCGGGCAGCCCTCTCCCACTGCTTCCTCAGTGCCTGAAGACAACCCAGATGCTTTCCTCCTCATCTGGGAGGCAGGAGAGGGGCTGTTTGTACAAGCAGCCCAGGGGATGCTGTAAACTCCACCCGCCCCAAAGATGTTTAGGGTAATTTTTTACTTACTATGATACTCCTCTCTTACTATGATAGGCTCCTCTGTCCATGGGATTTTCCAGGCAATAGTACTGGAGTGGATTGCCATTTCCTTCTCCAGGGGATCTTCCCAACCCAGGACTCGAACCTGAGTCTCCTGCGTTGTAGACAGACGCTTTACCGTCTGAGCCACCAGGGAAGTCCCACTACGATACTCAGGTCAATGCAACTCACAACCACTTTAAAGATCCTCCGTGCCTGCACTGACATCTAAGTTGCTGGGGATCAGGACTCTCTCTGTAGAGAGTGCTATGGGGGTCCATACAGCTGGAAGCTCAATACTTTTGCTGCTAGTACAAACTTAAGTTTGCAATATTGCAAAAGCGCTTTCTTGAGTGTCTTATGAACAGTGTCTTGATCCTACATTAGGACAGCGAGATCAGAAGTTACCCTGCCAAAGGATATGTAAAACGCGTGGTAACTGGAGGGCTGAACTGTTGGAATTGAAGGAAGGATGCTCTTTGGAGGAGTTCCTGCTTAAGCTACAAACTGAATTTTAGTTTTCTTTGAGATGTGGTGAAATATGCATGTTGCAACACATTTGTAAATATTTAAGGATTATTCTAAGTTTTTTTAAAAATTTTTTTATTTTTTATTTTTTATAACAGGTAGAAAAAAGCATACAACAGAAGAGCTTTTACAAGATACAATTGGCGATACAAATATAAAATCTTCTAAATAATCACTGGTATTGTTCTGCTACTAACACAGTGGCATTAACAATCTGTCCCATTTTTTGGTACTCATTCTCCTTATTAATTTTAGTCTGGCTGGTCACAGAGTGAACTGGGGAACCAGCTGGCAAAGTCACAACTTCATTTTGGTAAGGAATACTGTAGACCTGCAAGAGCTTAGAAAGATTTATTGGAATATAATTTCCTAAGTATGAAAGCTAATGATGATAAAAGAAAGTCAAATTAGTATACTATTGAAATTTGTGTTAAACTATTTCTCAGAAAATTGTTTTACATGCTTGCTGATACCACAACGCACCCACAAAATCACCTCAAGTTTGGAAGTTTAAAATTCTGAAGGAAATCATTTGTACAGAAAACTCCACATTCTTCTAAATGTATTTGAGTGGTTTTAAAAATAGAAAGCTTATTGGAACTAATACTATTCACAATTCTTTTTGTTTAATAGCAGCTGTCTGGTCTGTAAAAATGAATATCTTTTTACTTTAAACAATGAAGAGAAATTCTGACTGTGAGCTTAAGTTAAAGGAGTAATGGTTTCTAAAAATTTCTTTGAAAATGTAACTTAGTATGCCTATTACTACAATGATTACACTGGCTGAATACCCTTCAGTCAACGTGCCCCTCCCTTTTTAAACTTAAACAGTGTATATCTGATAACCCAATAACAGGTGAGTGCCCTTCTACTGGGAAAACAACATTCCAAAAAAATCTGTGATACCTGCAGAAAAACCAGATCATTTATGATTATGTTTCTTAAATAAAACTCTTACAGTTAAATTAATTTGATTTGTTTAAAAAATAAAATTAACAGATAGTAGCAGCTTAGGTCAAAAATTAAAATTAAAAAGGAACTCAGAGATGGTTCCAAATAAAAATCATGAAAACATGAAATCATTTTGCTCATAACAGAAAATTCAAAATAAATGAGAGGAATTTTTAAAACTCTTGGACCACTGGTTTCCCACCTCCTGAAGCCTGACTGTTTTCTGTGAAAATGCTTGAAGCAGAATCACAGGGATGCTGTCTTAGAAGTGGGTACTGGAATTCATCAGGACAGAAGCATGAGAGAGTCCAGAAGGGAAATCCAGTGTGGGGGAGGTCTCGCCTTCTTTTAAGGTACCAACATAAGCCACAACATCTACAAATACAAGGCTTTAACTCTCTACAGGTAGGAAGCCAACCTGCTCCTTTTTGATCTTCTTCTTTGGCACAACCTCAGTGGATTTCTCCGATTCAGAACGAGTTCTAATTGATCTTCTCTGCTGCTTCTTTTCTACTGAGCCTAAAAGATAATTTAAACAAGCAAATAAAAACTCACTCGAGGATGCCTTGACATTGAAATAATTAAGATCTGACCAAATTCCCTGCTTTTCTCATCCATTACCGTTGGTCTTGTAACTACAAATCATTAAAAACTATTAAAACACTTGAGAGTACACAAAAAACCTTAGGTTAAATTGTCAAGGCTGGTAAGTTGAGACTAGGATTCCTGAAAGACCCTAAACTATACAAATAAAGAGGGATTAATTTCTAAAAAATTATATAGTCAAACTAAAACAGACTATAAACACACGTAGGCAATAATAAGTGAAGGAATGAAGGGATGGCGGGAATGTATGAAAACAACTGCATTCTCAGTTGACATTAGGAAGTAATGGTTCAAAATTTATTCAGTACTATGTATTTTGCATTAACAAATAAATTAATTCTACCTTTAAAATGCTTAACAGGGCTGGCTGCTGGTTGTAATATTGTTATATTATTAACAACCAAAGAGAAAAAAGGAGGAAAAATACAAAAATGTGATGAACAATGAATCATTAATTTGACTATCAAGGGACTAGACTCCTTTAAAAATAATTAGTCATGGAAAACTCACTGAAAAAATTTTCAAGCCTGTTAATATTAAATAGTGAAAAAAAGAAACTAAGAAGGTTTTTAAACAGTAAGAGTCTTTGCAATAAAACACATCATTTCAGTTCAGTCCCTCAGTTGTATCCAACTCTGCGACCCTGTTTTGGAAAGGATAAAACTGACATTTAAGGCCACAGTGTGAGAAAACACTAAGTCAGGAATGGATCCCACTATGGTTCATTCTGTGACCCAAAGCAGGAAAAGCCCTTTCAGCACAGCTATTATCTTCTCAGCACTTGGACCACCTGAATAGTCCTCGCTAGATGATAAGCACCTTGCAGAAGCTACCTCAATAAAGTGTTCACATCACCTGTATATTTCTTGGTTTCATTAGTCTTGTCTATGGGGAAACGGCTCTCCTCACCTTTGTTCAAAGCCCAAACAAGGAAGGATCCCATTACTTTTTAGGGGGCAGAAGCAGGCAGTCTGACGATAACGTATTGTTTCTGAACTGTGCTTAATTAATTTCTAGCACAGAAGTCACACAGTGAAGGTGTCCTTTACTCTCACTCTTCTCTTTACACTGATGGAAACGTTAACTAAAACAACAGGCATCCCACCCTCACAGACACCGGAGTATTCCAGAGATCCGCATTTCAGTTTAGTTAGCAATACTCAAGTACCTACCAGGAAAGAGGAAAATGAAACTAGAACTGCATAAGACAAACAAACAAACAAAAAGCTTTCTTATTTTGAGGATGACAATATATAATTGTTCCATCAAGAGCAAATGATATTTGATCTATTATCTTATAAAGATAAGGCAATGTGGTGACTCCTTCAAATTATTCTGAAAGCTACCCAAGGAACACATCAACTCTACTATGTTTTAAAACATTGGACTTCCCTGGTGGCCCAGAGGTTAAGGATCTGCCTTGCAATGCAGGCGGACACCGGTTTGATCCTTTGGTCCAGGGAATATCCCATTGCTGAGCAACTAAACCCATGTGCCACAGCTACGGAGCCTGTGCTCTAGTCCCCTCGAGCTGCAAAACTACGGAAGCCTGCATGCCTGGAGCCCGTGCACCACAAGAGAAGCCGCTGCAATGAGAAGTCCACGCACTGTAACTGCAGAGTAGCCCCCGCTCAAGACAACCAGAGAAAGCCCAGGTGCAGCAATGAAGACCCAGCTCAGCCAAAAATAAAAATAAATAAAATTTAGATAAAATAAATATACTAAAAATGGGAATTCCCTAATGGTCCAAAGGTTAGGACTCCATGCTTCCACTGCAGGGGACACGGGTTGGATCCCTGGTCAGGGAGCTAAGATCACGCAAGACATGTGGCACAGCCAAAACAACAAAACCGAAAAAGTGAAACAAAAAAACAAAAAAAACCCCTAAACAATGAAAAAGTATTCTGTTTATGTTCTAAGGGATAAGAAGTGAGCATCTCTGGATTTGGAAAATAGCATAGAGATCTTGTATAAATGCAAATATGATTCCTCAAACCACAGAAAAGTAGCAGTGCCACACATTCTAGGTAGTGCCTAAATTTACTAAGAAAAAGCCTGAGAATTCTCCATGAGTAGTTAACGCCAACTGAGATGATGACGATGCAATCAGTTTCTGAAGGGAGACCAGGTCTCTTTTCTGACTTTTCAACCACAAAAGTTTTTCCACAAGGAGCAAAATGGTTATTTAAGGAGACAAAATATGCTTATCAGCTACATCTGGCAACCAAATTTAAACCAAGGTCAAAGCTTTAGACCGATCATCCATAACCTAAGGTCACAAAATCTAATTACATATGTCTGCCTAAGGCAGAAACTGAACTTTTCCTCAATATAAAGAATAATAACTGGACTTTCCCTGGTGGCTCAGTGGTAAAGAATCCACCTGCCAGTGCAGGAGACACGGGTTTGATCCCTGATCTGGGAAGATCCCACATGCTTCGGGCCAAGTTAAGTCCCTGCGCCACAACTACTAAGCCTGTGCTCTAGAGCCTGGGAGCCACAACTACTGAGTCCACGTGCCCTCGAGCCCATGCCCCGCAACAAGAGAAGCCGCCGCAACAGAAAGCCTGTAAGTAGCACCGCAAGTAGAGAACAGCCTCCGCCCTCTGCAACTAGAGAAGAGCTGCGCAGCAACGAAGCCCCAGCACAGCCAACAATAAATAAAATTATTTTTAAAAAAAGAATTACAACCTTCCACAGCTTCAAAAAATAAAAAGGAAAGAAGAAAATTCACAGTAGAACGTAAATGGAAAGGACAACATGAAGATAAAATGTTCAGTAGCTGAGGGGAAGAAAACACCAAGCTCTGTTAAAAGTCAAAGTTTAATATTGAAGATCAATCTAATATTCTATGCAGAATTTACTTTCTCCCTAGTTCGGAGAAAAACGGATGTTTAATGATCCTCCTAGTGTAAGTATCATGCTGACATTCAGACAAATTACTACCCGTTCAGTGTAAAGAAAGATGACAAAACCTGGACCTAACTACAAAGAGCTGAGGCCAACCGTCTTGTGGCATCTAAGAAGGTAACAAAAACATTCAACTATGGCTAATTAATGCAGGATCTTCTAAGTCCATTATTCATTGCTTCAACATTGTAATTTCATTTTTTATACAGGATTCTGAAACGACGCAAGTTGCAAGTGTGGTTCTGGACTTGGCTGCTCTCCCCTGGAATGCAGCCTCCTCTCCCGAATCGCTCCTGGATGAAGGCTTCCTGTTTACTCGCCCCTCCACGAATACGCCACCATCTCTCCCCGTCCTGCAGGCCTGTCACTTTGTTTTAAAAGAAAAGTAGCCCAAGTTCTTTCCTGAATAATGCTGTTTTTATTTAACTTTTGTAAGAAGAATTTTAACTCAAAATTTCCTTTACAAAAATATTTACCTCTTAGTGTCACTCAATTACAGGTTTGCCTGAATTATTATTGATCTAAGACTACTACCTCAGGTCTCAAGACTTTAATCCTTCTGGACAATTATTTGGTCACTTCTTAGATTCCAAAAAAATTTCAAAAGAACAGGGAAGAAGTTCAAAAGGGAGAGGATATATGTATATGTATAGCTGGTTCACTCTGCTATACAGTAGAAAATAACACTGTTTTAAAGCAACTATACTCCAACAAAATTTAAAAAAAAAAAAAAACAGAAACAGAAACAAAGTGAAACATACTCCTTTCTTCTAAGATTTCAAATGATCAAGTTAGTTGATATCTAACTCTTTTCTTGACAGCTGTATGCAGCAGTAATACTGTTACATAAACCAAACCAACCAGACACTCAATTTAAGTTACAAGTCAGTCTTTGCCTATTCCAAAGGCACAATCTTACTGAATATAGGGATTACTCCTTTGAGTAATACTAATGAATCTTGGATTTCAATTCAAGCTATCTGTTAATCAGAGAAGATTCTAATAAGAGAGTTAGGCCTGAGACCCTCAGCTACCAGTATCTAGCACACCTAAGGGAAATGGAAAAAGCGTGGGCATCCACCAATTTGAGTTCCACAGGGGATAAAGGAGGAAATAGGAAGTATGTGTTAACAGTGCTGGAAAAGCTAAAGCTGTTATTTTCACGCAGAGAGATCATCAAATGATGCATCTGTCAGATATGTATAGATTTTATAACTATACTCTTTTCATCATAGAATCCTATTATTTAAATTCCTATAGGAAAAATAACTATCACTGTTACTATCAATAAAGCTCTTTGGTCCCTAAACCATTCTCTATTGAAATAATTGCCTTGATAATTTGATTTTTTAAAAATATAACTTGATTCTGATAATGAAGGTTTCCTAGGAAAACAGTTGCCATGTGATCATCCAGCAGAACCAAGACCTCAAATGGGTCTGTGTACTCTATACTCATACCCACCTGCAGAACCAGATGTTGCTTCAGGAGATGACATATTCTGAGTTGCCTTTTCATTCCTCTGGTTTGGTGTAGAAATTATAAGTCTGTCTTGTCCCCTGACACTTATTTCTGTTTTGTTACCAATTCCCTTCAAAATAAGGCAAATTAAAAAACAAACAGGTGATTACCAGACAAATGGCATTGTTGGCTTATAAAGATGGCTTAAGACCATTCATAATGTGCTTGGATTTTTTATTGCAGTTACTTTATTATCCTTGCCATTATCAGAACAATTTTATTAAGTCATCAGGTTGTATTCTAAAATGTATGATGAGATTATTCAGGGGGAAAAAAACTATTTGTTAAGCCCAGATGATGAATGTCACTAAAAAAAAAACCTGCACTACCTATTCTTCTGTCAAAACCAAAACATTTTCTAGTCTGAACAGTCTCTTCCTTTACCCACATCACAGTAAGAGAACTGTAGTCATTTTTGTATGGTAAAGTACCCTACTACATGGATAAAAATGCCAACGTGTCTTTGAAAGACAAGACTCTCCTTAGATCACAGAAGTATGACCAAACTGTGCACCCAATAAACAATTTGGAGCAGACAGAAGTCCCATTTCAGTTCTGTCTCATTTTAGGTATTTTTTAATGCAGTGAAATAAGAGTGATTAAATAAATATAATATACGTATTTTTAAAGCCTTCATTTTTAAAAGGTCAGTTTTACCTCAAATTTCATTTAAATACCACTCTTTGGAGGGGGGTGACTAAGTTTAACTTGTGCATCCCAAAGCTGATAAAAACCAGCTCCAAGAATGAAGCCAATTCATATTAAAAAAGCACGCAAAGGATTTATTTGCTAGTCAAAGCTGTTCACAGAACCAAATGGGGACTGTAACTTAAGTTTTTCCAAGGAGCTTCGTCTTAGTGAAATTAGTTGATTCTATAGGCAAAAACAGGTTAACAGAGGACATTTACACCTTTGGAAAATATATCACTGATGAGGCGTCCTTATATTTAATTATTTTCATGAGCAAGTGACACTGTTAAGAAATAACCACAGAATTCTTCAAAACTTGTACACATCCATGCGTGTGAGCTCAGTTGCTAAGTCGTGTTCGACTCTTTTGCAACCCCATGGACTGTAGCCCACCACGTTCCTCTGTCCATGGGATTTTCCAGGCAAGAATACTGGAGTGGGGTGCCATTTTCTTCTCCAGGGGGTCTTCTCGACCCAGAGATCAAACATGCATCTCCTGCATTGGCAGGCGGTTCATTACTGAGCCACAAGGGAATCCCACACAACCATGAGGAGCCACTAAATTGAATACACAAGCCCATGGTTATGGGGTGGGCTGGGAGGGTAGTGAGGAGGTATATTAAAAACGACAAATGTTATAAAAGTTTTAAAGCCTTAAACTCAAAGTGCCCTGACTGGAGGCCCAGGGCTGGCTGAGGAAGGCATTCTCTCTGAAGAGGCTGAATTCATGCCCCTACCCAGGCTATCACCATGGTTCATTGTGACAGGACACACACAGCTCTGGTATTTCCCTAAAATGCATGAGCACCCCAAGCCAACATGAGCCGAACAAAATTGCTGGTGCCACCAAATGGATCAGCAGGTACAATGATTACAATGGTTAATTCAGATAAATGACAGAGATGATTTAATCAGAAGCATACTTTGCAACTAAAAAAAAAAGCTAACCACACAAACTAGAAACGGGCAAAGTGCCCAGTTTTTTCCCATGATTTTAGGGAGCTGAGCTCAATTTTGGCTGCACAGCTCAAGATTAATCTAGTACAGATGGGGATATTACAAAAGAGGGGGGGGAAAGAAGGAAAACAAAGCATTTTTGCCTATGTCCTTTTTGCCCCCATCTTAAACATAGTAAACTGACTGTACATTTCAAGTGTGGTGAATACAAAGGGTATTTAGATGATGACCTTGTGTTATCTGGGTTTTTTTTTTTTTTAATGCCAACAATGACTACTTACTAGACACCTGGGCTCCCCCAGAAAACCCATGAGAAAAGGAGATACCTTCGTCGAATAAACAAACTGATCGATAAATTTCCCATCTCCTGTAGCATTCTGCAGAGCAAACACTTGTTCAATTTTCACCACGGGAGACATGTTACACTTTTGCAAGTCCAGGCTCCCTTTGTGCATGGTGATGGACGCTGGTAGGGATTTCCTCGCTGCCGCCGTTTTCCAGGCCACTTTCACGGGAGGGGGCTCGTCCTCGTCCAGGCCCGTGTGCCGCCGCTGGCTGTGTCTCCGCATTTCAGTACCTGAGGGCGAGGAGGCTGCCTCGCCTGTGTTGGTCTGTTCTGGCTGCACATTGAGCACGGACCTCGGTCTTCGGGGCTTTTTCACTTCAGCTTTGGAGGCAACATTCTTTTTCGCTTGGGATAAAGTCTCCTCAGGCTGTTTATCAATATAGATGAAAGTGTACTGTTCTATCCTCTCCTCCCGGGTCATAGTCAGCGCTTTCTCTGCATGGGCAATGCCGATGTCCCACTGGGCACGTTCTCTTTGAGGCCGCGGTTTCCGAATCTGGAAAGAAAGATGCAGGCATTAAGGAACACGCTTTATTCTAACTGGGCTTCCCTGGTGGCGGAGTTGGTAATGAATCTGCCTGTAATGCAGGGGACCCAGGTTTGATTCCTAGTCGGGAAGGTCCCCTGGAGGCGGGCATGACAACCCACTCCAGTATTCTCACCTGGAGAATCCCATGGACCTAGGATCCTGGTGGGCTACAGTCCATGGAGTCGCAAAGAGTCGGACACGACCGAGCGACTAACACTTTACTTCAACAGGGACATTGAAACCCATGCGTATTTCCCATGTGGTCTTATAGTCTTTCCAGGTGTGCATACACACCTTCAGGGTCTTCAGGCAAATAAAGGAAATGTTCTGAGCCTGTAATTCTGATGGATCCGTGCTACTACCGAGGACACGCAGGTCCACTCTCTCTGATGGTAAACCCTTCCCTGTCGCCCACTCTGCTGGACGAGTCCCTCCAAGGAGTTGTCCTCTTCATATCACAGTCATAAAAAGCTAGCAATGATGATGGCGGAGAGAAGGAAGGTGACAGAAATGATTGCTTTCAGTGGCCTAGGAAACACAAACATTAAAAATGTCACCCTCAAGCTCAGGGGTGCTGCACAGACCACAGCAGAACTAAGGGAGAGGCAGAAAACCAGGGTTTGGAGCTATGCGGCCGGCTTGTGCCAGGATGCAAACAGGGTGCAGAGAAAGGAGAGCCCCGAGGAACACGTGGCAGTCGACAAGACCCAAGAAGACAGGAACATATGAGGGGAAAAATAAACCTGAATCACAGTTTCCACATTCCTGATCAGATGACTGGATTGGCAAGACAGATAAGAAAATTTTGAATAAAGGTATGTGAATGACCAAAGCAAGTAGGAATTAGCCAGGGAGCTTAGACTGAGGGAGCCAGAAATTAGCTAATGGAACCATCAGACAGTATAGTATGTGTCAAACACTGACATTTAAATTTGTAACATGTTACAGAATGTTTGATGAAAGTCATCAAAATCCTCTGAAAAATATTTAGCTTACTGTGAAAACAGAACACATTTCTGAATCACCAGAGGCCCACACTAAATTAGTCGAGTTAAAAAATCTCGACCAGACACATTATCAAGAATACAGGTCCAAATTCTAATACGTCCACCACCACATCATCTTTGGTTCCATTACTAATGTGACCTTGGCTGAACCAACTACTCAAGCTTTCTGTACCTCAATCTCTTCATCTGTAGAAACAGGAATAACAGTATCTACACCTCATTGACATTATAATGAAGATTAAATGGATTAACACATAAATAAAATGCTTAGAAAAGTGCCTGTCTCAGTGTAAGTACTAAATATTTTTAAAATATTTTACTTTCATAGAACAATTTTGCTAAACAAGCATAAAGGGGAATTAGGGCAGGATGCCGAAATTAAGTGAAAAGAATAGAAATCTCTGACAATATCCATATTTCAGTAGCATCTATTAGACTTTATGCATTTGAATTCAAATCAAAATAGAAGCCAAAATTGTATTAAGCAGAAAAAGTTTTCGAGAGGACTGTGATGTTGTTTATATGATATGTAAAATTTGACAGTGATAATAAATTATTAAGGTTGAACTTAGAGGACTAAAATAAATCATTCTAATTGCCTGAATTCAAGTACGAAAAGCTCTACTAAATTATTAAGTCCCTTAAAATCCGCGTTCAGTTGATCATGTTTCTATGTCATCAGTCACCTTCTGCTTTTCAGAGTGATTGCTGGCTTGTCTGGTCGCTTCAGCCAGTAGTTCCTCATACTGTTTGTGGCCTTTATACTCTCGGACCCGCTTCTCATGAACCCACGCCCTCTCTGGCTGGTTGCTAAAAAACTGGACGTGATACTCCCGGGCACCTGCAAGCAAAAATTCTTGTTAGCCATTTCACGGCATAAGCAGCCACATATATTTTGCCAAAAATGTGAACCTAAGCTGGGTTCCCTGGTTTACTCTTATTAAAACTTGTAATTTTGGGATCATCCAAAGATGCAATCCAACATCTACCAATGACACAACTAATAGCTACTATAAAAATCACCTCAAACAATTAAAATTAGTACAGTGAGTTTTAAGAAGAAAAAAATATTACAAATATTCTGCTCAATATCAGATTTGTTGCCTTGGTTACATGATGTATTTTCACAGGCCTCAAACCTTTTTACAAACAAATCTGGGTATAAATAAATAATTTTTCCTTCAAAAAAGGCCTATTTTCTTGGACTTCTAAAAGCTAAGAGCTGATCAAACTGCTTTTCTCTTGACATAAAAGTGTGGCTGAAACTCCAATACTTAACTACCTGATACGAAGAACTGACTCCTTGGAAAAGACCCTGATGCTGGGAAAGACTGAAGGCAGGAGGAAAAAGGGATGACAGAGGATGAGATGGTTGGATGGCATCACTGACTCAATGGCCATGAGTTTAAGCAAGCTCTGAGAGTTGGTGATGGACAGGGAGGCCTGGCGTGCTGTAGTCCATGGGGTTGCAAAGAGTCAGACACGACTGAGAGACTGAACTGAACTGAAAAGCGTGGCGCACAGACCCAGGAGAACAGGAGTGGTTGCAGAGATCCCCAGGCTCCCATGAGGTCAAAACCTTCGTCATTATAATGAAGAAGATGTCTTTTTTGAGATGTTGACATGTGCAGTCAATACGGCAAGAGCAATGCTGGGTCAGACTGCTGGTATCTCACCACAAATAAAGGCAGTGAGTGACTACAAATTACACTGGTGGTGTATCTTTCATAGTCACATGCTGGCAGTTTAAAAAAAAAAAAGGCCAGTTTTACTTAATGCCCTTGATGAAGCGGTAAAAATGATTAATTTTACTACATCTCAACCCTTTGAGTTTGAGACAGTGAAGGACAGGGAAGCCTGGTGTGCTGCAGTCCATGGAGTCACAAACAGCTGGACACGACTGAGCAACTGAACAACAACAACATCTCGACCCTTGAACATATGTCTTTCTCATATTCTGTGTGATGACACAGGAAGGGTATAAATCACTTCTGTGTGCTTCATATATGATGGCTGTCAAGAGGGGAAAAATTTCTCTGATCGAACCTTGTAGTGACCCAGCCACCTCTTCACAGAACAGCATTTTTACTTGAAAGAATGACTGCAAGGAAAACTAGGTTATTGGAACTTGAGAGTCTGGCAGATATTTTCTTAAAAATGAACAAACACGTTTTTCACTTCAAGAAAAACAACTGATAGTGTTTGTTGCCAATAATAAAATTTGATCTTTCAAGAAAAATTAGAATATTGAAAAACTAGTATCTGTCCCTAGGAATTTTCCAACTTCTCAGTAATCAAAGAATTTTCTGATGAAGTAAGTGGTGACTTAATGAATGTGATTTTTTAAAAACTATCTATAAAGCAATGTGTCAACATTTGGAAGATAGGCACAAAATATGTTTTAAATGGCTAAAATATGATGTTACTAAGTCATAAAAGGCAAAGATCCACTCAAAGTATAAGATAGAACCAATGGATTTTAATGTCATGAAGTACAAAAAGTTTATCAACAGGATTTCAGATTCCATATTGCAACTGACTCACTTCTTGCTGAGTATGGGTGTAATAGCAAAGAAATAGGCCCACAATTATCTGAAAAGGCTATTAAAACACTTCCCTTTTCTGACTACACATCTGTGTGAAGCCAGATTATCTTGCTTTTCTTCAAAGCAACAAACCATAATAGGCTGAATATAGAAGCAGATACAGGAATCTAGTGTTTTCAGTTAAGCAATTGGCAAAAATGTAAAAATACCATTCTCAATTTTTTTGCTTGGGAAAATATTTTTCATAAAACATGAAAACTTTCTGCATATAACAGAAAGTAGATTTTTTTCTAATTGGTAAATATTTTAAATTTTCTCAGCTCTAACTTTTAAATTAACATAAACAGTAATAGATATAACCTATATAAAGCTAAAGTATTTAGAGTCCTCACATTTCAAGAGTAAAAGGGGTTCTGGGACCAAAACATCTGAGAACCACAGCTCTCCAGTGGTGCTACTCTGAGACTGTGGTTCCCAGGGTAAGTGTGCTACAAAGCAGAGACTCTAAGAGTGAGCCTCTAGAAACTATGATAATTTGACACTGCATGATATCTAGGCTCATAATCAGGGATCCTGTGTGTGCGTCTGTGCTAAGTGGCTTCAGGCATGTCTGACTCTCTGTGACCCTATGGACCGTAGCCCGCCAGGCTCCACTGTCCATGGGATTCTCTAGGCAAGAATAGTGGAGTGGGTCCTCCAGGAGATCTTCCCGACCCAGGAATCAAATCCACATCTCTACGTCTCCTGAACTGGCAGGCAGGGTTCTTTAGGACTAGTGCTGCCTGGGAAATCCCCAAGGACCCTGTACCGTATGTTATTTTTTTTGAATGGGGAAGCCTTTCATTTCTCTCATAGTTAATTTTATCATATTGGATAAACCTAGAGTTTGTCATATAGAATGAAGTTCCATATCTGGAGGATGATACTGGGCACCTCTGGCTTCTAACCAAACGTATTGTTATAATCAGAAAAAGCATTTCAGTTTTAACTTTTAAACTTAAAATGAGAAAGACCTAAACAATAAAATACAACTTGAAATAGGTATGTGATCCAAACATCTTTCAATGTGCTTTTCAAAGAATTATCTCTTTATGTGTGAAAACCGTTCACTATGTTTGCCAATGCTAAGAATCTGACTAATAGCAATACTGACTAAAAACAATATGGAAACCAAAGATTACTGTACAAAATTCAAAGTAAATTTTACAAAGCAGTTTAGATAATAAGCAACACAAAATGCTTCTCAGGTATCATGTGTAGAGTGTAATCAATGAAATCAAGTTTTATATTGTTTCTGGTTTTCAGAAAAACTGTCAAAAAACCACTTCATTTAAAACTGTACTGCACAGGCATGCAATGAAATATTATCTTGCAATAAAAAGAGACAACATAGATGAACTTCTAACCATGGTGCTAAGTGAAAAAAACCAGACCTAAAAGGCATCATATCGTATGACTTGATTTATATGAAATGTCCAGAAAAGGCAAATCTACAGAGATGAAAAGTAGCTAGTGGCTGCTTAGGGCTCAGGGGTGCAAGTGGGAGATGAAGAGTGACTGCTAATAGATATGGGACTTCTTTTTTGGGCTGATGAAAAAGTTTTCAGATTAGATTGTGGTGAAAGTGAAAGTCACTCAATCACTTCCAATTCTTTCGTGACCCCAAGGAATAGTTCATGGAATTCTCCAGGCCAGAATATTGGAGTGGGTTGCCATGACTTCCTCCAGGAGATATTCCCTTCCCAGAGATAGAATCCAGGTCTCCCGCACTGCAGGCAGATGCTTTACCGTCTGAGCCACCAGAGAAGCCCAAGAATACTGGAGTAGGTAGCCTATCCCTTTCTCCAGTGGATCTTCCCGACCCAGGAGTTGAACTGGGGTCTCCTGCATTGCAGGTGGATTCTTTACCAGCTGAGCCACAAGGGAAGCCCATCAGATCGTGGTGATGGCTGCATAACTGTAAATGTGCTAAACATCACCAGATTGCACGCTCTAAAAGGGTGAATTTTATGGCATGTAAAACATATCTCAGGAAGGCTATTACTTCAAAAACTACTGCAGAAAAGAGAAAATTGAAGATATTATCAGAAGGTACATTTTTCAAACCTAAATTCTCAGATTTTGGTTTCCTCAACAGTACAAACAAAACTCAGTTTTTCCAGCACTAAAGTACTGAGGACCAGACCAGATTAATTCATAACATGAATGCAAATACTTCCTTTGAAATAAAAGATGAGGCATAAATTGTACCTTCCTTTGTATCCCAGAAAAAAAAAAAATTCTTTATATAATCCCAAAAGGCTGGTTTTCTAAAGGGAGAGAAACTGAGGAACCACAGCTCTCACGTAATGCAGGATTTCAGAATGCTCTGGAGGCCCAGACACGCACTGTTTTATCTAAGAAGGCTTGTCCCTCTTGGGAAATCCTTGTCCCTGTCTTGTCTCATTCAAGATTCACAAATCATTAAAAGTGCAAGGCACTTCAGAGATTAATAGTCCAACACCCTTACTACATAAATGAAAGAACTAGGACTGCCTTCCTCAGTCTCTGTAACTCATGAGCAGGGGGTTCAGTTATTTTCTCCCCTTATTATATACTAGTGGTTAAGAGTGAAGGTGATGGACGAAGATTTCTTTGAGACTCTATTTACAGATCTGAAGCAAGGTGATATTAGGCTCTGCTTCACAGTGTTGATGCCACAAGGGCTGCTTAAGAACACATACAAAGGAGTTGTTTTTGTGTTGTTTTTTTCGGCCATGCCACACAGCATGTGGGCTCTTAGTTCCCTAACCAGGGATCAAACCTGCACTCCTTGCACTGGAAGTATAGAGTCTCAACCACTGGACAGCCAGGGAAGTCCTACAAAAGAACTGTTCAACAGTGATCCTTGCACAAAAGCGGACATCCAACAACGTACTTTTTAAAAAATTTTTATAATTTTGTACTGGGGTACAGCCAATTAACACTGTTGTGATAGTTTCAGGTGCACAGCAAAGGGACTCAGCTACACATGCCTCCATTCTCCCCCAAACTCCCCTCCCATCCAGGCTGCCACATAACACTGAGCAGAGCTCCCTGTGCTAGACAGTAGGTAATGTTGCTTTTTTTTTTAAACTTCTGCCCCACTGAAGCTTCCAGTCTCCCCAACCGTTACTCAGCGCACTATAATGACGAGATGATTGTCTTCTGCATCTGGCTGGATCCCTTGCTGGGTAGCACAAGAGTTGCAAATATGGCAGATCTCATCACAAATCTGACTTGTCGGACCTTTTTTCTCCTCGTAACAGTGAACAGGCACCAATATAGGAAGTTTAAAATGAGAGAAAAAGAAATAGGTGCAAAGTTGTCACAGGCAATAAGGGACTTGACAAGTGATTCCGCAAAGCAAATATCCAGAAATAAATCCCAAACTCCAACCTTCCTTTGGCTACTAATAAGCAAGTCCATTCCTAGGAATCTACCCTACAGATTTTGGTCAAACATCTTCTTAACATTTATTGACATTCCTAAGGTAGGATTCTATGCCATTCATTCAAAGTATACTTATTTATCACATTGAATATTTAGGGATGTTTCAGTAAATTTACAGATTCAAAAATGGAGTAAAAAGAAAGTTTTTAATTAAAAATAAACAAAACCTCAAAAAACCACAAAAACAAAATGGGAGTTAAGGAGGAAAAAAGCATTTTGCAAAATTTATCAGGATGAAAAGCACCTCATTGAGTAAAAAATTAGTACCTACAGGCGTCAAAGATGAAACAAAAATGTTCAAAGAAAGCTTGGCCCAAAGGCCCTTAAGCTCACATAAGGCGTTTCACCACTTACAGGTCTGCTTTCTTTTGGAATTCATACGAGAGGACAGCCAGATGAAGGTTTGTTTGTTTTTAAAATAGAAATGTGAAAGAAATTATAAAACAAACATAGGATGTTTCAAGGGAAAACAAGGACTATGTCAGCTGTAGAGCCTCTCTGCCAGCTAAGATAACCATTGTTATTACACTGTTCATCAAAAACTGACACTGATGTAGGTTCTATCCCTGGGTTGGGAAGGGCCCTGGAGGAGGAAATGGCAACCCACTCCAGTGTCCTTGCCTAGAGACTCCCACGGACAGAGGAGCCTGCCGGGCTGCAGTCCATGGGGTCACACAGAGTTGGACACAACTAAGCACGAATGTGCACACACACACACGTTTTTGTGGTGTCAGATTATATTATCATGTATGTACTTTAATATTCATAACAACACTTAAGAGTCACTTTTTTGCCCCAATACCCATTTTTACTTAACACCCATTCATGCCTCTTCTTACCTCTTGTGTTAATTTTGGTGTGCACCTCAAGCTGGGGGTCACTGGACACCATGCAAGGCCACCAAGGATAGGTTCCCACCTTAGACCAAACAAGATCGCCGACCTGGAACTTCACACCAGCGGACGCCTCTGCTGTAGGAACAGAAGGTAATGTCGGCTGAACCTGTAGGAAAAGGTCATAAAGAACTTTGTCAGTAGAAAAGAAACTTTTGAAAAGAAAAATGTACAAAATACCTCAAACATGCTAACCATGGAAAATTTATCTTCACTCATACTTTTGTCTGATGCCTGCTATCCATATCTAGCAAAAGGGAAGAAGAGAGGAGGAAAATAATTAATAAGCCTCACCCCAAATATTAAAAATAGGATGGATGGTTTCTATCACCCAATTATTGATAAGTGATCTCAAAAATTCACAAGTATGAAAAAATGGTCATAGATTTTAAAAGGAAAGTAATTCCCTAAAAAAAAAAAAAAAAAAAAAAAATTTGACCTCTTAAGCCAGCTCCAAGATTTATTTCAGTATAATTCCTGAAGTAGCAATAGGTGCTATGTGTGTTCTAATTCAATCACTCTGCACCCACCTTTGCACACCATGTCTGGTTACACAGACTTCACTAAGCCACTCACCGGGGGCTCCTCCTTCGGCACTGGCTCTTCTCTTGGTTTTTCCGATTCAGGGTCAACTCTCTCATTTGGTCTCTAGGTGAAAAGAATAAAATGGCAGCAAACCAAAGAACAGTGACACACATACAAAGAAAGAAAGTGCAACAGCAAAGGAAATCAGGGACATACATTAACTGAATACCGTGAGGAGTACAATGTCCACAGCATATGACACTGTCTTAACATCCCATGTCCACTCTACACCACAGCCAACGCTCCTACTTCTTATGCTATCTCTTTAAAAACTTAATTTCTTAATCTGTTGATTCTCATTTTTTTTTAACCTATCAGAGGACAGAAAAATGGGCACTCTGAGATTACTAGTAAGAAGCAACTTGGAATTCTTCTAGAGAACAATTTGGTAATATGTATGAAAAGCCTTAAATTTTCAGACTCTAGCCCAGCAAATCCATTCTAAAAATGTATACTGAAAAAGCACTGATACATACATATATACACACATACATACATACAAAGACAATCACATCGGTGATATTTTACAAGAGCAAATATTAGAATTAGTCTGGATGTCCAAAAGTACAGAGTTAACTAAATAAACTGTAATACAACTAGTTAGTAGAATTTTAATACGAATTTTTAAGTGACACAGAAAAATAACAATACAATGTTATTTGTAAACAACAAACTGCAAAGCAGTTTGTATAGTGTGATTCCAATCCTGGAAAAATAATTTTTATCTGTACAGGAAAAAAAAGAGTAGCAGGATACCACCAGAAGATGGACTACGCGATTTTTTGGATGTGCTTTTCTATATTTGTCAAATTGCCTATAGTAAACATCACATTACTTTTCTAGTCATAAAACCCACAAATACATTATTTAAAAGTTGATTTCTACACACCTTTGAGGAGGCAATTTGGGAGCAAAACTCAAAACAAACTCTTTAGTTTAGCGATTGTATTTTAGGAACCTGTCCTATAGAAATAAACAAAGTGAGAAAATCTAAGCACAGGGATGGTGACTGCAACACGATCTCAAGTCAGTAACCCACACCTATCAACATCTTCACACTTGTTATTTAAAAACAGCCTGTAAGGACTTCTCTGGTGGTCCAGTGGTAAGAATCTGCCTGCCAAGTGCAGGGGGCACAGGCTTGATCCCTGGTCCAGGAAAACTCCACGTGATGCAAACAGCTAAGCCTGGGAGCCTAGAGGCTGTGCCCTGCAACAAGACAAGCCCTCACATCGCAACTGGGGAAAGCCTGTGAGCAACCAAGACCCAGTGCAGCCAAAAAAATAAAATTAAAAAATTCTTTTAAAAAATACCCTGGACTTGCCTTGAAAAATATTTGATACATTGTACAAATAAATTGATTAGAGTAGTTATATTTGAGGAAGGAGATTAGGAAAATGATGAGGAAAGACAGATATCTGTATATTTCATTTTCTGTAAAAAGCAATTGCTTTTGTAATTTAAAATGTTCAAAAACTTTTCTTACTTGTTAAAGAACAGAATTTAATTTAGATGACCTAAAAAAAAGAGAGGTCTAAGAGATCATTAACTTAGGTCTAATTTCACTTAAACTATGGCTAATTCCAAAAAAAAAACTATGGCTAATTCTAGAAGCTACTTAAAATTCTCCATTCAATTAATTCAAGACATTTAAGACACTGCTATAAAAACAAAGCTTTATTAAGTAAAATAAACTGTGAAAATTGTTAGGAAATGATAAGCGAGACTCATATGCCAATTCCCACGTGTGGGTCATTCACTGGACAGTGCCCAGAGAGTTCCTGGGCTGTTCTAGAAGCTGGTGTGTAGTGGTGAAACATACAGATGTGAAGCCTGACCTTAAAGAGCTCACAGGTGGGTAGGACAGACGGACAGACAAATATGAAGCTCCGTTAGTCACTCAATCATGTCTCACTCTTTACAACCCCATGGACTGAAGCCCACCAGGCTCCTCTGTCCATGGGATTCTCCAGGCAAGCATACTGGAGTGGGTTGCCATGCCCTTCTCCAGGCGATCTTCCCGACCCAGGGATTGAACCCTCGTCTTCTGAGTCTCCTGCGTTGCAGGCAGATTCTTTACCCGCTGAACCATTTGGGAATTCAACACAAACATACACTCATACAACGTATGAAGAGAAGTAACAGTGTGTGGGCATGCAGCTATCAGGAAAAGCCTCTCTGAGAAAGTATAATCTGAACCAAAAGAAGAGGAGTTGTAGTCCAGTAAAAAAGCGGGGGAAAGAACATTCCAGAGAATAGCAGCATGTGTGAAGTCTCCGAGGTTAAACAAAGGTAGGAACTTCAAAAGAGCCCTTACGGCAGCCACAACTGCCCCAAAGAGGAGAGAGGTTACAAGACGAGAGGGGAGGAGGCGACCTCACCAGGATCTAGTGAGCCATGTTCAAGGGTTTTATCTCAAGTGCAATGAAAGCCTCAGAGGAGGATTAGGGGGAGAAGTAACACATGCCAATTTCTGTTTTAAAACGATCGTGTTAGCTGTTGTGTGGAGAATATCTTGGAAAGGAGCAAGAGGGGAGGCGGGATGTTTAATCAGGAGGCTACTGAAAATACTGGAAGTAGCCCGCATGGAAGAAGACGGTGGCGGCTCTTCGTGGCACTACGTGAACTCTGTCTGATGGTCTGTGGCGCTGCTATGACTGACTAATCCGATAGGACTCACTCACTGAGCAGGAGAGAGAAACCTATGTTCAAGTGAGAATTCCCCCCCTCCCACCCCCGGTCACTGGTGTGACAAGGCAGTTTAAAAATACTGTCCACATTTGCATAGGCAGCTTCATTTCAGTCCAAAGATATAGAGCAAGCCTTGACCTCAGCTTCTCAATTCTCAAGCTACAGCAGGAGGACAGGGCCACCTGGGCAAGCATGTGTGTAGCTGGGAAAGCAAGTCCTCCTCCTCCCCTGCCTTCAGTCTTGGGGATGTCGGAGCATTTGCGAGGACCTTTAACTCTGAAGCCAGACAGATAAGAGTGACTCATCTCTGCCAAATGATGGAATCCTACTATTGTAAGAGCTGATCTGAAGCTCATAAACATTTCTCCCTTTCTGGATTAAAGACAGGATTTCCTTCAAAACCTTTATATTATTCAAATGTCTTATCTCTTCCTGATTTTCCTGGCTGGTTCCAGGTTGTTCACCTTTCCTTCAAATGAAAGTCGCTCAGTCATGTCCGACTCTTTGCGACCCCCATGGTCTAACACAGTCCATGGAATTCTCCAGGCCAGAATACTGGAGTGGGTAGCCTTTCCCTGCTCCAGGAGATCTTCCCAACCCAGGGTCTCCTGCATTGCAGATGGAATCTTTACCAACTGAGCTATCAGGGAAGCCTGCCTTGCCTTCAGGCTGGCTCGAAACAAAGTTAAAATCACTTTCAAAGAACTAAGTTTGTTTTTTTTTTTAAACACAGTCATTTTAAAAGGAAAGAAATGACAAGGGAGAAAAAGAAGCCTAACAAGATTTATTCTAAGCTTTCAAACTACAAAAATAGAAGAAAAAAGTCAAATAAAGGTGCTGCAATGATAGAATGTGAATATACATTGCAAAATGTGCTAATATGTGACCAAAACAGAAATATCTAGTAGGCATTTGGAGATCTAAGACTTGAGCTCAAAAAGGTAAAGAGAGATAACAGATTACCACAAACATCAATTAAGAAGGGGACTTTTTAAGATGAAATGGTCAATGGCAGTCAAAAGCTTAGGAGTCAAGAAAAATAAGGAGTCAGAAATTGCCAACAGATAAAATATTGCTGGGTATAAAATCCACTTTCCTTTGACTGTTCAAAGGATAGATAAGTTTAAAAGAAATTAAAACTAAACAGGGATTGAAGATACCTTTTTGGTACTAACAGTGTCGCTTTAGGAAGAGAAAGCATCAGAGAAAAAAATGACAGTGAGCAAACTCTTCATAGCTTTAGAGTCATCTTAATTTTAAATGATTTTTATGGGTGTACAATCTCTTTACATTTTTAGCTGATTTCATGTGGAAAGACCTTTTTTATCCAGTAAAGAATCATAGGAAATTTCTTAATCTGGTAGGAAAAAATATGCTAATGGCAGCTAAAATAAAATTCTATTGCCCTAAATATTCCTTTCAAAAAAAAACTGGGGGAATTCCCTGGTGGTGCAGTCATTAGGACGCAGGGCTTTCATTGCCAACACCTGGGTTCAATCCCCGGTCAGGGAATTAAGATCCCACAAGCCACACAGTTCTAACCACACACACACACACACACACACACACACAAATATCTAGTATTTTTATTAAAATCCAAGAAAGAGATTTATCAGGATGAATAATACACATCAAATCTGGCAGAGTTCCAAGTCCTTAAGAGTTTTCAAACATTAAGTAAAATCGTATTCTCTACAGGAACCAAAACCTTGTGTCATCATTGAAGGTGGGAAGAAAAATGTAAAGCCAGTAAACTGCTCATGCATTTTTTCTTTTACTTTCTGAATAACCTGTGAGTTCGTAATGCATATAAACAGTTTCTAAGAATTTTAAGATCGAACAATCTGAGGCTGGAGAACAAGATATAACCTCTAACTTAGTGCTAATGGGGCCAAAGAAGCTGTCTGGCTTTTTATATGTGAAAATGGCAAGTTGAGAGTTACTGCGCCTGGCCTTAGTGGATAAGCCCACCGAGGGCTGGTGGAAGACCAGTGTTTAAACAGAGCCTACGCTCACATGCCTGAGGCATTACACCTGCCAAGGAGGAAGAAGTGCAGAAACATTTCCACATGTTTCTAATTTGGTGGGAGAGAAAGCAGCTAAAGCAGCTTTACAAAATATACAGTTTCAGTAGTGATAGCAGGTCTGCTGCTGCTGAGATGTCTGGACACACATTTTCATTGTTGGAAAGATATACTTAGGTTGTTCCACAGAACAGCCACTCTTTAGAAGGCCAGATAGCTCAGAATTGGGAGGAAATACTCGTAGAGCTAATACTAAGAAAAAAGGAAAGAAAACAGGAGTGAGTGGAATCTTGTTTTTAGATGAGAATTTGTTTGCTTTGTCTGTCTCAAAAAAGAACCTATGAGTGAGCTTTTAAGGAAGAAATATAGATCTGTACATCTAGATATAGTTATCAATGAACCCAGCTTGAGGACAGTCACTCCAGGCACCAGCTCTCCAGGCACCCTTGGGCGTCCGGGGGAGGGGAGGTGTCCAGTGGTGTCTGCAGACACTTCCGTGGGCTTCTCTTTCCCTTCCGAGCCCTCTGTAATGCTGGACGCCAAGGGTGTGGACCTAGACAGCCAGGAGTCACAAGCGTATCAAAAGTTAAAACACTTAAATCAACCATCCTCAAGGAAGCAAAAGGAACGTTGTTCAAGTTAAGGAAACACCTATAAAACCATACACGGTTACAAAAAAAGCAGGCTGATGTGTGCACATCCCTGTCTGCACGGCTTAGCAGAGGCACAGCCCTAACAACAAGCAGGGTCCTGGGACGCTGGCTTCAATGTTCTACTGTCAGAGCACCTGCCCCACATGTGCGATAGAAGTCTGATTAATCAAATTCAACTAACAAGAGCTTAGCTCTTCACTACATTTCTTTGAAAGAAAATGTGGTGCGTCAGGGGAGAAAAACAAGGGAAAAAAAAACAACAACCCTAGATTTTCCCCCAAAGCTCAACTTTCAGGCAATGGTCTTGGTAACATTTACGGCACTCAATGCCACTTACCACGTCTATATCTTCAATCAAACTGACATTCCTTTACCCCAAGAGACTGTAAGATCCTAAATAATGAAATATTAAATTATGCCCCTACAAGATTAATTAAAAAAAGAAAATGAACTAAAACTCTTAAATCACATCTAACCATTTAATTCCTGGATATAACCATTAACTGAAGGTTTAAGTGATATAAACGGCCAGACATAGCAGACAACCAACAAAGACAGAATTGGCTTTAAAGTCTCACTGAAAAGTGACTCCTAGACATATCATTGCACTGAACTGTTTCCTAGATTCCAATAAAGCAAAGAGTGGATATGAAAAATGAAAAGGCTATCTTCTCTTGCCTCTAACTGCTTCCAGCCCTATTTCTATTGTGAGATATATTAATATATATATTAATTTCTATTGTGAGATATATTAATATAAAACTATACGTTTTAATATTTTTATCAATGAGGCAAGAAGTCTAGCCTAGTAAGGAAAATCTGATATTCTCCTATTTGCCGGATTCTTTAGAGCAAAACAAATTTGGGCCAGCAAGATGGTTCTTAGAACCTCAGCTAGAACCAGATTCAGGTTTTATGCATTTTCATGATTCCCAAGGGTCACTGGGGTTTCACATGTCTTTTCACTGCAGGTCCATGAAAGAAATACTACAGTGGATGTATCTGGAGGGGGAAAAGTTAACTTCTCTCCTTTCACTGATTCATTCACTTAATCAACAGTGTAAGATACTACATGAGCTAAGATCTATGCGAGGCGGGGGAGTGCATTTAATAAATGACTTAAGAAATTTAAAGGCATTTCAGAAACCACTTAGCTTCAGAGTCATTTTACAGCTACAGAACTAAGATGGCAGAACTGCTAGTGTCCACAACTTCTCTTTATCTCATCACTCAGTTTATTTTCTTCATAGCACTTATCACTATCTGAACCTAGACACGTTTACATGCACATGCGTGCACGTGTGTGTGTGTGCGCGTGTGTGTATTTTCTGGCTCCTCTTACTAGAATGTTAGCACCCTGAAAGTAGGCATCTTTACTTTTCACTGCTGGCCAACTTTCAATTCTTAGAAAAGTGTCTAGCACACATTAGGTACTCAGTGGATATTTGTTAAGTGATTAAGATAAACAATAGAAAATGAGAAAAACATATTGACTTATCACACTGAGACTTGTGAGAGCCTAGAACAGGTGTGACCTTTACTCCAGTGAAAGATCATGTTGATCTGCATAAAGAAGTGGAACTCAGCTACTAAGGAAAAGATGAGTTGGTAAGATGTAAACATTTCTTTGAATAGAAGATAACAAATTAACTTGCATACCAGATGGAAAAGCACTCATTTCTTCCCAAATAGGTCTGGGGACATCTTCAAGTCATACTGTATATTAGAATATTAATGAAAAACTCTTCACTCAAGCTAGAATTGATTTGTTACATACCTCTTGTTATTAAGAAAATTAATACTGAAACCTCAGAGATGTTAAAAAAAAATTAGTAGCACGCATCTTAAGTTACCAGCAAAGGATGACTTTTATAAAATGCTACCTGAAGTTTTAATGAGTATGTATGAATACTAACTCTGATTTTAATAAAGAGTTCCTTTGTTTACCTCAGGTTATTTTGCAGCAAACACACTAGGATGAATGTAAATCTAAGCTCTCCTGGCAAACACTGGTCCAGGCGGTTCCTTTGTGGTACAGTGGATAAGAATCTGCTTGCCAGTGCAGGAGACACGGGTTCCATCCCTGGTTGGGGGAAGATCCCATATGCTGTGGAACAGCTGAGCCCACACACCACAGCTACTGAGCCCGTACTCTAGAGCCAGGAGCCGCAACTACGGAGCTGAAGCCCCAGTGCCTTAGACCCTGTGCTCTGCAACAAGAGAAGCCACCGCAATGAGGAGCCTGCCCACTGCAACAAAGAGTAGCCCCTGCTTGCCACAACTAGAGAAAGTCCACAGGCAGCCAGGAAGACCCGGTGCAACCAGACCAAAAAAAAAGCTGAAGTTCTGAAACAATGGAAAACCAATTTCATTAACCATATTCTCACTGACTTTCCTCTTCATCTTCAGAAGCCAGTTTATTACAAGCAAGATTAAGTGAGACTGCTAAACAAAGACACATCAGAGGCAAGACTTTTAGTGTCACATGTTTTTAAAATATTTCTTTACTCAGATGATGTCCATTCATTTACTCAACAAATATCTACTTACCACCTGTCATCATAACCCAAGCTCCTTGCCAGAGATCAGAAGAAAGAAGTTATCAGAAATATTTACATTTGAAGAGATAAAAACTGGAAAAAGATCTCTTGGGCTTCCAGTAAATGTGAAAATATTACAAAATTTTTCAAAAAGATGTTTCAACTTACATTTTGTTCTTCTGGTTCTAATTTGGGGATTTTGTGCGACTTGCGCTCTTCAGATCTAGCTGGGTCATGCTTGTTGCTCTTTTTCCTCTTTTCTTTTCTGCTTTCATGCTTTGACTTTGTGTGCTCACTTGCCTGGACTTCATTTAAAAGGTCTCCACAAAGGGAAGACTCAAACAATTCCCTGCCATTCTGGATAGTTTTGGTTATTTTTAGTTTAATTTCAGGTGAGCCAGTCTTCTTTGGAATCACAGTTTGTGGTACCGAAGGAGGAGGTGGTGGTGGCTGTGGAGGAGAAGGCTTTTCCAGAATTTCATGGGGTCGTGTGTTTGGAATTTCTGAATGGTAATAGTCAGTGGGGCTAAAGTTTCTAACTGCACCAAAGCCGTTGGCGGACCCATTGGGATACTGGTTATACGGCTGGTATTTGGTTTGAGTTTCGTACATGCTGATGGACGGTGGGTAGCCATTCGTGAGTGGAGGAAGATCTTCTGTTGTGGGTGGGTACTGAAAGCCTTGCTGCAAGGTAGCTTCATATGGTGTCTGGCCACCATCTTCAACAATGTCACTGTTGTTATCAAAGGCATCCTCCTGGCGGATGTTGGCGGAGTCAATGAGTTGAGGTGGTTGCTGAATTGTGTTTCCCATGATCCCTTGCATGAAAGAGAAAGAGAAATCCATTGTTCTGCTCCAGCATCCTTAACTTTCCCTTTCTCTCATCGGGCCTAAAGTTTTAAAAGAGAGATCAAAAAGTGTTAGTTAATAACCTCAAAGGCTAGATGGCTAATCAATAGCAAAGGATTAAAAGAAAATATTCTGAAGCCCATTTTCATATCCAGATCTGCACAAACACTGTTTTTAAAACAAGCAGCCAATGTGATTCTGACACAGAACACTTTTTATTGTAAATGCTTATCTGTTTGAAACTCAATGACTGTCATAACAACTTGAGTAACAAAAATTTTGTCCTCTTTGCAAACATGCAAAACTGTTTTGACATTCCTTTGTTTCCCAAGTCTCAGTTAAAACTGGTAATTGCAAAATCAGCAGTGTCTTGACGCATACAAATTAAGTTCCATGGGAGTTTTCCTTGGATCATTCATCCAGTAGTTCTGTTATTACAAAAATAATAAAATCTTACTGCAAATATTTTAAATACAAAATTTAAAAGGCCGATTAAGTCACGTGTAACCACGTAAATACTTCAGTGGGTATTCTTCTAGATCTATTTATTTACACACAAAATATTTAAAATAGTTTAATCTGCGACTTGCTTATTCAACTTAAATCCTAGCTATCTTTCTACATCAGCCATATACAGATCATTCTCATACATCCTTCACTCTCTAAGTGGCTGTGGTCACACAGTAAACAACTGTGGAATCTACCATATTTAACCATGACAATCATTCAGTTGCTCACAACTCTTGGATATTATAAATGGGCTTACAGAAAACTTCCTTGAAACTGTATCTTTACGCATATATGTATTTCTCTAGGACAGATTTGAAATTCCGATGATACTGTAAAACTGTTCTGTAGAATAGCTTATTATAGGCTGTACCGTATCAATTTATACTCATACCAATAGTGTGAGGGGACAGCTAGTTCCCATGCTCTTGCCAGCATCTAATTGCTTTTAATCAGTGATATAGATAGTAGAATCATCTTTACTTTTACAAAAGGCACATGTCAAGACCTATGTACTGATGACCCAGATTCAGTAAATCTGGGGTGAGGCCTAGGGCATGAGTATTTTTTTTTCCAGTTCTCTATATATTTGTTATTTATTTTTAGTTGAAGGATAACTGCTTTACAATATTGTGTTAGTTTCTGTCATACACCAACTTGATTCAGCCACAGGTGTGCATATGTCCCCTCCCCATTGAACCACCCTCCCACTTCCCACCCCATCCCACCCCTCTAGGCTGTCACATGAGCTCCCTGAGTCATACAGCAAATTCCTACTGGCTATCTATTTTATATATGGTAGTGGATACACTTCCACGCTACTATCTCCATTCGTCTCACCCTCTCCTTGACCCCCTACCCTCCATGCCCACAAGTCTGTTCTCTATGTATGCATCTCCACTGCTGCCCTGCAGATAGGTTCATCAGTACCATCTTTATAGATTCCATATATAAAGCATGAGTATTTTAACACCACATTCCAGCTGATACTGATGCACACTGCTGGCCAGGTCACTGCTTTACTTACAGTTACGTTGCCTTTTCTAGAAGGTGTCTGGAATTGCCCACACCGTGTGACAATGTTACAGTATGGATGAGCATCTGTTAGGAAATGCTTTGAGACCACTCTGCTCTGTCATAGGTTTGACAGGTCCACATCTTGAGACAGGAGATTAATGGACTGCCCAGATATAATTTTGAAAATCCTATAAACACCTCTTCTAAAAAGCTCTGAGGCTGAGAGGATTTCACTACTGTGTCAAGTCTGATGAGCTAACTGTAGATGGCAGAATGCAGGGAAGTGGATTTGGAGACTAGAGCCCAGTTCAATTCTGTGATTTACTGGTAATGTCCACCATCGTGGTTCTAGTAGAAAAACGGTAAAGCAAGTAAGCCAAACAGTGAAAGGAAGAAGGAAATAAAAGCTGACAACATTTTCCAAGGTGTATACAATTAAACAGCTGTTTATTCTGATGTTTGCAAGTGGAATGAATGTTACCAGTTCTTAACTTGCAAACGAATGAATATGAGAGCTTACAGAAAATCAAATTGCCTTTACTGCTCTATACTGGAGTGAGGTGGGGGGGGGGGGGGAGGCAGCAGCCACAGGATGTGAGAGAGCACTCCCACTTCCTTAGCATCTACTCTGGACCAAGCACTTTTTACACATCTCACTTAATCCTCAAAACAACTCTTCAAGGTGGAGTGACTCCTGGCTCACAGATAAAGAAAGTGAGCTGCAGAGGCGTTCTTAGGGGGCTTGCTTAAACCCCAACGCCAAGAAGGCTGAATCAGGATTTGCACGTAGGCATCTCTGACTCTGAAGCCCAAGATTTTTGCCATTACGCCACTGCCACTTTCCTCAGGTGTTAAGTTCTGAGGATTTGTTTCTTCTGTTCAGGTATTGGGTTGGCCCAAAAGTTTGTCTGGTGTTTTCCATTACATCGTACGGAAAAACCCACATGAACATTTTGGTCAACTCTATTCTTTATTGCTTGGTCACTGCTAAAACAACAACTAACCATTTCATAATAACCACCACTAACACTTAAAAGAGAGTTTAGTATGTGCCAGGAGCCACTCTAAGAGCTCTATAAACAGGACACCATTTAGTGCTCCCAACAGGCAGTCTGGTCTCAGAGTCTGTGTTCCTAACCAGCATATCATACTGATAATGCTCATAAAGGTTAGAAATCATTTATATATATAGCTTAAGAATTGAACCTTACCCTAATCTGACCCTTGACAAAAATATGTAGCTCACAGACACAAGAAAGTATGTTCTAAATTCCGTAAACACACATGGGGCAAGTATACAGGTAGAATTCAACAGTTCTCCAAACTTCCAACTTGAAAGCAAGTTAAATACCAGCATCTGACATGATGCAATCTGTGCTTTTGGTTCTTGTAACTGTCATACTCAAGATCAGCTTCCAGATAATGTCCCATAGTCTTTAAAGGTTTTCAGGCACATGCACTCAGGGACTGCAAGGAGATCAAACCAGTCAATCCTAAAGGAAATCAATCCTGAATATTCACTGGAAGGACTGATACTGAAGCTGAAGTTCCAATACTGTGGCCACCTGATATGAAAAGCCAACTCATGAGAAAAGACCCTGATGCTAGGAAGGATTGAAGGCAGGAGGAAAAGGGAACAGAGGACGAGATGGTTGGATGGCATCACCAACTCAATGGATGTGAGTTTGAGCAAGCTCTGGGAGATGGCAGAGGATAGAGAAGCCTGGTATGCTGCAGTCCATGGGGTCAGAGAGAGTCCGACATGACTGAGCGACTGAACAACAACAATTCAGATTTCTGATACTTCGAACTAGTTCCAAACACAAACTTCTAAGAAGTCTGGCATTTCCCCCTTCTCTTCTCTAGCCCTATAACCAAATAATTTATTTTAGTTTGAACTAAGAAAAGAAATAACATTACTATATTACAATTACAGCATAAAAGTTGGAGGGCTCCCCAGGTGGCACTAGTGGTAAAGAACCCACCTGCCAATGCAGGAGACATAAGAGACATGGGTTCAGTCCTTGGGTTGAGAAGATCCCCTGGAGAAGGAAATGGCAACCCACCCAAGTATTCTTGCCTGGAGAATCCCACGGATAGAGGAGCCTAGTGGTCCACAGTCCAAAGGATCACAAAGAGCTGGATACCACTAAAGTGACTTAGCACACACGCACGCATAAGAGTTTGCAATTACACAGTGTTTTCACATACTTTCTTATTTGATCGACAAAACAATCCTGTACAGCTGACAGGGCAGGTGTTAGCTTCATTTTTCAGATAACTACATTCAATATTTGCCAAATTTCCCAAGACTACAAAGCTAATTAGCGAGTAAGCCTGAAAAAGAATCAATCTCTTAGCTTTCTAATCCTGTGTTGTTTTCCACGAGATCACATGCCAGAGACTATCCAACCACCCAGAGACAACACAAAATTGTCTTGAGAGTCGTATGTTAAAGCTGAGCAGACTGTCCTTTCCTAACTCAGCTTTGCTTCCAGACTACCCTGCACTGCTCGCTGCTTCCACTGTTTTTCCAGCTCCCAGGCCAGGAGCCTCAGGTTCATATGAGGGTGAGTGATTCTTCCTTCTCAGTGAAGCCATAAAACTAAACATTGGACAAGTCTAGTACCTATTCCTTTGAACTCTGATTTGTTCTCTTCCTTTAAACTGTATTTAGTTTTGGCTGTGCTGGGTCTTCACTGCTGCTCAGGCATTTTTTCCTAGCTGCAGAGAGTGCAGGCTCCTCTCTGGCAGCCACGTGTGTGCTTCTCATTGCAGTGGCTCCTCCTGCTGTAGAGCACGGGCGCTAGGGTGCGTGGACTTCAGCAGTCACCGCTCCTGGGCTCTAGAGCACAGACTCAGCAGTTGCGGTGCATGGGCTTAGCTGCCCTGGGGCGTGTGCAATCGTCCCAGCCCAGGGATCAAATCCGTAGCTCCTGTGTTGGCAGGCAGATTCTCTACCGCTGAGCCACCAGGGAAGTCCTTGATTTGTTTTCTGATTTCTATATCCATGTCAGGCCAGGCCCTCATCAGCACCTGATCCTGGAACTACAACTGATTTTCTAGGTATTTCTCACCTCTAGTCTCTTCCTGCACAGCTGCCAGGGGATGCTTCTAAAGCCAACCTGCACCGAGTCTGTTCCCATGTTGACGTTCTAAACTTCACACATCAAGTCTCTTCTGTGCCTTTAGAGATTTTCCACAATCTGATTTTTTTTTTACCAACCCAAATTGCAAGGGCATGAATGACCTTTTCTGAGCATCCACTGAGCCAGATATCTATAAACTGTGGCCTAATATACTTTATTTAATCCTACGAAGCAAAGTATTATCCCCATCTTACACACGAGAAAGGATGGGGCTCAGAAAGATCATGTGATTTCCCCTTAGTCACATGGCCAACAGAAGTTGAATAAAATGGTGAATTTGTATCCTTTAACTCCAGTACAGTACCAAGTAATGTCAGGTGGTGCAGTGGTAAAGAACCTGCCTGCCAGTGCAGGAGATATAGGAGACACAGGTTCCATCCCTGGGTCGGGAAGATCCCCTGGAGGAGGAAAGGGCAACCTGCTCCAGTACCCTTGCTGGGAACTCCCCTGAACAGAGGAGCCTGGGGGCTACAGCCCACGGATCGCAAAGAGTCGGACAGGACCAAGCGACCAGGATGCTCTACATAGCAGCTGCCTCATAATCTTTGAACTACCCAAACTTCCCACTTTAACCCAATATGCTCCAGACACACAACCCAAGTGCCTGTTGGGCAGCTTCACTCACATCTCACAAGCGCCTTAAAATGTCTAATAGTGAACTCTCAGTTTCTATTTTACTTAAATGTGTCCTTCCCCTGAGAAGAAAATGAAACCTCCACCTACCAGCTGCCAAAACCAGAAGCCTGGGAATCATGACACACCCCTTTCACTCACTCCTACTCTTGTCCAGCCGATCCATAAACTCCCCGAGCCTTACTCCCCAGGCAGCTGACTCACGCTGGTCTATCTCACTCCACCTCTGGTTCCTCACCGAGGCTCTTGCACAACCATCTCCCTGATCTCCACACAACCCATGTCCCCAGAGAATGGCCTGTCACCTTTAAAAAAAATGAATCCAATCGTGCGACCACCCCTTAAAATACAGCAGGAAAGACGAACAATAGGGAGGACTCACAAACGTCAATTTGAACAAAAGTGGTCAGACATGGCGATTTCACTTACACAGTACACAGTGTGATTTCATTTACACAGGGGTCAGAAACAGGATGAAGTTAGGCCTAAATCTACAGGGACAGCTGTCAGAACAGTAGCTGCTTTCTTGAAAATGGTGCTGTAGACACTGGAAAGGGGCCACAGGGAGGTTTCTGAGCCGCTGGTTATGTTCGATTTATTCATCTAGATAGTAATGACATGATTTACTGCAATAAGCAAAAATAAGCAACAAAACCTTCAATGCCCTCCCAGTGGCACTCAAGTAAAATCTGGGCACAGCATCATGCCTGCGTGCTCAGGCCTCAGTTTGTAAACTACCAAAATCATCTACCAACACTCGCCACAGAAGCATCACACTCCGGCCACAGGGGCTTATCAACTTCTCAAATGTGCCCACTTCCATTTCTGTCATTGGAATTTTCACCTCTGTTGCTCCAACTACCTGCACACTCATTAACTCTCAGAGAAGACTTCTGCGGTCCTTAGCACCCTCTCCTCACTGAGTCTGTTTTGTGTCCTTCATAACAGCACTTACAATAACATGCCTTGTACAAATATGCGTTTCCCTTTTTATGGTCTCTCTCCCTCATTCCACTGCATGCTCTATAAGCACAGGGACTATGGATATCTTATTCAAGGCTAGATATTCAATACTGTTCAATTAATAAATGAATGAAAGCATCTCTGACCTCAAAGGGCTTAAAACTAATATACCTTCACTGACCTGCAGGATTTCTGGGGATATTTCACCCATGATGTAACTCCACTCACCCACTAATTCCTGGTTTGGTAAAAAATGAGTTATGCTTATTGTAAAAAAAAACAAACAAAACACTGACACCCATAGTTACATGGTCAACTGATCTTCCACAAAGGTGTCAAGTAATTCGAGGAAAAGGACTTCCCTGGTGACTCAGTGGTAAAGTATCCGTCCGTCAATGCAGAAGACATGGGTTTGATCCCTGGGTCAGGAAGATCCCCTGGAGAAGGAAATGGCAACCCACTCCAGTGTTCTTGCCTGGAGAATTCCATGGACAGAGGGGCCTGGAGGGTTACAGTCCATGGGGTCGCAAGAGAGTTGGACACAACATAGTGACTGAACAGCAACAACAAATTCAAGGAAAAAGGATGGTATTTTCAACAGACAAGGCTGGGAAAAAATATGACTGGATAGCTGTATGGAAAAAGCAAACCTCACCCTTACTTTACTTTACAAAAAAAATAATTAAAGTTAGTTCATAAACCTGGTACTGAAGTCAAACCATAAAACTTCTAGACTAAAAACATGGGAGAAAATATTTGATTGTGTTAGGCGAAGATTTCTTCCACAAGATGCAAATATCATGACCTACAAAAGAAAAAGATGGATAAAATGGACTTCAAAATTAAAAACTCTTGCTCTTCAAAAGACACAGTTAAAAGGGGAAAAAAAGTGAATTACAGGCAGAGAGAAAGGTATCTGCAAAGTGCATATCGCATAAAAAATATCCTTATACTTTTACATTCTAGGAAATGGGGAAAGACCCACCAAGGGTTTTTGAGCAAAAATGGGACAAGTGAAATGATGGTTTCAATATTCATCACTCCACAGGTGGCTTACTAGTTGCAAACAGAACTGTGCACAGGACAGAGTACTTCACACAAGGGAGTAGGTACGGTTTTACCAGAGGCAGGCCAGCTGGCCTCCTGGGCCTCGTGGTGTGATTCATGCACACATCATCATTCCCCAAGTCCTCTTCCCAGTGCTTACACCAAACCTCAAAATGAGGAAGCAATCAGACAAATCCAAAGTGTGGGACCTTCTCTCAGAAAACTGGCCCCAGCTCTTCAAAAAGTGAAAGTTACAAATAAAAGGTGGAAAGACCGCTCTTTATTTGAAAAGACCAGTGCAATTCGTGAACTTTGATTAAACCCTGGATGTAAACACAAGCATACACAGAGAGGTAAAAAACAGTGTTTAGGAGAAAATGAGAATTTAAAATGCAAACTAGGGGCTTCCCTAATGACCAAGACTCCCGTCTCCCCATGCAGGGGGCCCGGGTTCCAGCCCTAGGCAGAGAGCTAGATCCCACACACTGCAACTGCAAGTCCTGCCTGCAGCAACTAGGACCCAGCACGGCCAAAGAAATAAATATAATAATATTTCAAAAATAAATAAGCTATTAAACAATGGTGCTGTTAATTTTCAAGGGTATGATAACGCTATTCTGTTAATGTAAGAGAATGTCCTTATTCTTAGAAGAGCTATGCTTAAATATTTAAAGTGTCCTAGGATCCACAACTTTCAAATGGTTTAACATTTAAACAGTACATATATCTAGAGTAAAACAAAGAAAGCAAAAAATGTTAACAACTAATCCAGGTGTCGACTATAATAGTCTTAATTTTCCTAAAGATTTGAAAAATTTCAAAGTGAAATGTTGGGGAAAAAAATAAAAATAAATAATTTAGCTACGGGGCTGGAAGAAATATTAAAAAGAAAAAGCAACTGCTTCTTAAGGCAGGACAGCATGCATTAAATCTTGACAGCATATTCTGACCAACTCAGCCAAACGGCTCACTGTATCATATTTTCTAGGAAGTCTAAGCATGAATAGAGTCACACTTTCTCATATTGCACCTCCAAATAACACAATAATGCAATCAATAAAGCAATTTTAATAATTTTTTTTAAAAAAAGGTATTTTAGGACTATAAAATTCTTTACATAGTGATTTTTATACATACTGGAGTCTGGTGGCCAGCATTCAAACAGCAGAAACACTAATTGACATAGAGAATTAGGAGGCAGAGATGCGGGTTCGATCCCTGGGTTGGGAAGATCCCCCGGAGGAGGGCACGGCAACCCACTCCAGTATTCTTGCCTACAGAATTCCATGGACAGAGGAACCTGGTGGGCTGCAGTCCATGGGTTCGCACAGTTGGACACAACTAGTGACTAAACATCAACAACAGTGTTGCTGTAGGAATTAAGAGAATCCATGAGCAGCGGACAACGCCCAGAGTTAGAGCTCAGTATCTGTTAGCTGTTACCATAATATTATCATTCAGCACTGGGCACACAGAACTTATGAAAAACCTGATCTCTGACCCAAAGGCATTTACAATTTCTTTAGTATATAAGACAAGATAGGATATTATGGTCAAGACTCATAAAATAGTAAACAATGTAAACAACATTAAACAGAAGGTGACTAAGAATTACATTGTGTGTCATCACAATTACAACAGACCTTTGAGAGCAGTGCTCAAGCAGGCAAGGAGGCCTCTAGACCATGAAAGATAGGCAGGGTTGGGGGTTAGGTGTTCTTCACCCACACATTTTAAAACTACTCCACGGGAGTCATCAAAAACTCTCACACCTTTGTCATTAACAAATCCCTGATAAACATGTTTTAAACTTTTTTGTATTACTAAAGTAATAGTAATAATGACTAGCATTTGAGGACTTAACTACATGTCAATACTATCTCAAATGCTTCACATTTGTGTGATTATTTCACTCCCCAAAACAGGTCTTTGAGGGAATACTATTACTACCCCCATTTCACAAGTGAAAATGAAGGCCAGTGTGATTAAGTGACTTCCTCAGCCAGACATTCTGTAAATGGAGAATCCACACAGAGGCCCTCTGCCCCACATTCAGACTGGCTCTTGACAAGTAAACGCATTGCCCACAGTCCCTAAGTATGTCAAGTAAACAGCAACACAAACATTCACTTTACTGAATTACTTACTGAAGTAATTATTTACTGAAATCATAACGCACACTTCCTGAGTGTTAGCTCCGCTGCCCAGAGCTTACAATTTGGTGGGAAACATAATGGACTAGTGTTCGGCCCATTGTTAACATGTAGTTCCAAGTAAATGAAACCACCACAGGCTAACAATTTAGGACAAATTCTTCCTCTAACCAGTGTTTTCACACTGGTTTTTAAGATGAAAGAAATCAGTGAATGAATACTTTTTCCTTATTTTTGGTGAAGCTGTTCACAAACATTTTTTATAGTTTTATTTGTTTGTTTATTTATGGCTGTTCTGGGTCTTCGTTGATGCACGGTCTTTTCTCTAGTCATGCTATGCAAGCTCTAGGCGCATGCGCTGCAGTAGTTGTGGTATGTGGGCTGAATAACTGTGGCTCCCAGGCTCTAGAGCCAGGCTTGGTAGCTGTGGCACACGTGCTTAGTCGCTCCGAGGCATGTGGGATCTTCCCTGACCAGGGATCAAACCCGTGGCAGGAGGATTCTTTACCACTGAGCCATCAGGGAAGCTCCATAGACGTTTTTAAAGGAAAACAGTTGAAAATTATCAACTAAAGCTTTAGGCCATTCATTCTCCAGCTTATTCAGGAAAGGAGTGATAACAGAAAAGTTTACTTAAGTCAATCTCAGATACAAAGTCTAAAAAAAAAGCAGCATATGATGTTTCAGATGAACAGTTGAGCTACTCAAGTATTCATGACATGTTAAATGTAAAGTCTAAGTCACCATAACAAATTCGTATCCTAATGTGAACAATTTCCTCTCGTAGACTGTACATACTGCTGGATTCTACTTTACAGAATTACACACCAAGCTGTATGTACTTATTTTCCTATGTTTAACATCAGTTTCTTCTCCACAGAAAAAAAAAACTACATATTTCATTATAGGTTAAAATTCCTCATATTGACATCATTATTCAGGCTTTTTGGAATCAGAAGTAGCTCTAAAGGTGCCATATAAATAACCCATTTTTATCTTCAGACCCAATTACCCCTTCAATACATACCTAGGTTACTTAATTTGTAAATCTAACCACATCACTTTCCTGTTTAAAAGCCGTCAATGATTTCTAGAAAAAGCCAACAGAGCACACAGGCCCTCCAAGCAAGGTCCCCATCCCCATCTCCAGCCTCAAGTCACTTCTGTACACTGGTAATGTCAGGTTACTCGGAATGACTGTACATGCTGGGATTTCACACCACTGTACCTTTACTAATAGTGTCTCCTATACCTGCCGTGCTGAGTCACTTCAGTCATGTCCCACTCTATGTGACCCCACAGACTGTAGCCCACCCAGCTCCTCTGTCCATGGGATTCTCCAGGCAAGAATAGTGGAGTGGGTTGCCATGCCCCTCTCCAGGGGATCTTCCTGACCCACGGATCAAACAGCCATCTCTTACACCTGACCTGCATCAGCGGGTGGGTTCTTTACCACGAGCACCACCCAGGAAGCCCAATATGCTCTTTTACTTTTTTTTTGTTTGCTTGACTTATTTAACCATCTTGAACTCAGAAAGTCATTTCCTAGAAGTACTCACTTAAGTTCCATGCTAGTCTGAGTAACTTTTCTGTTTCCTAAGATAAATAATACCTCTTAGAATTCATCATGAAACTGATTGTGTGATTTTCTTAAGAGCAGGAAGTAATTTTATTCATCCATATGCTCCTAGAACCCAAATTGAAGGCTAGAGAAGGGGCTTCAGTGAATCTTTGAAACTAAACTATATGAACTTAAGGGAGCTATTACATATAAATGAACTGTTTCAAAGAGAGTTGAGGATCTTTCTATGAAGAATGCAAGATAATATAAAGGCAACTGTGGTCTCCTCAGGAATATCCTTGGCAAAATCTAACCATTCTCCAAGCCATTACTGAGATTTTCCTTAGTTCTGGACTATGCTTCCCTGTGAGGCTTAAAGCCCCAAGAGACTGACATGAAGTCAAATGCATTTCCAAGGAGCGTCTACTAACCCAATGAAAGACTGAAAGATATCAAAAACTCCTTTATAAGCAGTTCTACTTAAAACCCCAGTGTTAACCAATTTTTACTTTCTGCCTAGAATGATGTATGTGTAGGAGAATGAGCTATAATGTTCCCAAAGTGCCTTGTTTTCTCTGATACAAATATATTTACAAGGACCTGGTTCAGAGGATTCTGGAAAGTGTTCACCACATCAAGATGTTAGGGAGTGGGCTAGTATGTCGTGGGGATACAGTCTGAAAACGGGGCCCCTTCTCCCAAGGATGGGAAAGGAGCTAGAGGTGGAGATCTGAGCAGTGGGGTTGAGCCAAACTCCTGAAGTGGCCCTTTCCTCTTCACCCGACTCCTCTCAGACTTCCAGTTTTTCAAAGTCCTGTGCCTCCAAGCCTGATCTCACTTTAGTTCCTGCCAGGCTCACGTGTGTACCACATTAGCACCCCAGTGACCTGAAGATTCTACGTAATTGTTTTATGTATATATGTAAATATACAAATGTCAACATTTTAAGTAATCTGATAAACTCTTCAGAACCATGCAAAAAACAGAAATAAAACCCTAGTGTTATTAATACTGTAGATATGAAATTCAGAATATGGAAGCTCTCTAGCTCAAACTGTCAAAGTCACAGTTACCTGACTTAGCATGAACACGAATCCTTATTTTTGAAACCTATTCCAGTTGTTATAATCAATCTTACGAAAATACACAGTGTACTTGATATGTCAACATTACAATTTTTACAGCTAAAGAAAAATAGTAGAATATAACATGATTCCCACAACACAGAAGAGGGTGGCCTCCCTTTACTCCAGGATAAACAAGGGATCCAGATGTTTCTTTATGTGAACTGCACAAGAAATATTTCTCAAGGTTTATGATAAAACCTGGCATTTTTAGTAGTTGATGATTTCTATGGCAAACCACTATAAAAACAATACATAACGTTCAAAATTTAGAGGTCATTTGTGCTTTAAAGCAAAAAAAATTGATATTAAATTTAAGTATATACATGTTCAGGTGTAACAAGAGAGGGCTATCAAATATATTCATATACTGATTTCTAACTGAATGATCACTAACATTTGAAAGTCAGATCCTGTATCTGAAATCAGTTGAATACATACAAGCATTACCCCTCCAGAAAATGTCAACTGAGACTCATATTTAATGACAGAATATGAAGATTTCTTGGTGACAGCATCAAGGGAGTCATTTTACTATTTTTTCCCCAAATCTACACCAAGAAGAAAATGGTAACAGGAGTTAATTTTATTTTATTTTTTAAAGGGTCCATTATTTTTAGTACATAGGTCTGCAAAGGTAAAACCAGGGCCTCTATAAAGTAAAAACTTGAAAAAACATGCAGAATCTATATAGGAAGAATGCTAAAATCCCCTAAATGCTAGGAGACTCCTTTCTTTTTGCTTATATGTTCTATTCATATTTTAATCACATCTATGATCAGAGTGATCCTTTGACTATAAGCTATAAATTTTGTATTACCCATTTTGGCTTTCATAATTTAAAAATTGTTTAATTGTTAGTAATGTAATGACAAAAGTGTATTGTTAAAAAAAAGAACAGAGGTATATTATTTTGTTATAATTTTCTGTTTTAAAACTGTGAGTCATTCATCCTTTTTGGAAATAAGAGAGAAATATTTTTAAAGAGCCCAAACACACACCTTTAAAAATCAGGAAACATAAACTGCTACTAAGTATGAACAAGATGCAAATTACGTTAAAAATTGATATTCTTCCTTCACAAGCCTTTCAACATTTTTACTTCACTGCACACACAAAAAACTGGGGGTGAAAGTTATGAAAAAAAAAAAAATCAGGCATTTGGTTCTAAGAACTTGATCATGCCTCTTTAGTACCAAAAAGAGAATGAGCAATAATATTTACCTTTTAATCACTAAAAGTAGCTAGAATTGATAGCATCTAATCTGGCTATCTGGCTATGCTATAGACAAAAAGCACTAACTGAATCTGGTACAGTGACTACACAACTCAATGTCAATCTTTCAAATGAAGTGTGTCTTGCTTGAAAATTTTTAATCAAGGAAATTTTTTTGTTTGCTCAGTCGCTAAGTCAAATCCAACTCTTTGTAACACTATGGACTGGAGCATGCCACTGTCAAGGAAATACAAAGTTAATAAATTGAAGTGGTGTTCCATTCGTTTTTAAGTTATTTTTTGAAGGAACTAAAACTGTATCAGTTTACAAGATTTAACATTTATTCACCAAAAAAAGTACTTCTAAAAGCATTCAAGAGTTACACAGTTGGTAGTTACAGTGGTCTATCCGTATTTGCAACTATAGTGGTATAAAAGCAAATTATTTCTGACAAATTGGGCATTTTCTCTCAGTTTGTTAAATTCCCATGATAATACAAAGGCTTGAATTTGGGGGCTGCTACATAAATATCTTAACTTTACAGGTACTTTTAATTTCCTTATGACTTTGGAATGAAAATTTGAGGGTGTCAAAATCATGAAGTTTGAAAAGAGTGCTGGTCAAACTTCTGAATCATTTAAAGAGGTTTACTACCATTCTGATTGAGGCTAACTCTTTGAAAGTTAAATGCAAAAAAAAAAAAAAAAAAGGTTCGGGGAATTCCCTGGTGGTTCAGTGGTTAGGACTCAATGCTTTCACTGTGGGGGACTTGGGTTCAGTCCTTGGTCAGGGAACTAAGATCCTTCGAGCCAAATGGTACAACCAAAAAAAAGAGAAGTTAAAATTTCATGTTATGATTAAGGGGAAAATATTTTCCTTTCTGAACTATATTTCAGCAATTATACTAATAAAACATCAATTCTCCAAATGATACCAAGGCTCACAGTATTTTAGTATGTTAAATAAATGTTCTTTATTAGTAAACCTTATCTGGGTACATGACTTAAAGGTACTTTCCGAGGTAGCCTTCTAAAAAGAACTCTAAGCTGGTGACTAATTTCTGGGTTAAACTGGAAAATCTGCTTGCTTTAAAAAATAAACAATTCAGGAGAGAATATATTTCCTGTATACTGTCACGTGATTTTACTCATCTACCCACCAAGATACAAAAGTAATCACATCATTTTTATACAATTACCAACAACATCTACCCAAATCAAAATAGTCTTGCTCCATCCATATCTCATAAACTCAAGATGCATCAAAAATACTCTTCTAGAACAGGATTTGTTACAGGACATTTATTCATCAAGCAACTAAGCAAAAGCGTAAGACTGGCCACTGTCTTCAATAAATGAAGAAATAAACTCTGGATCTGATGCTTAAACAATAAAAATGAAACAGAAATAAATACCGGTAAGGTTTTCCCTTCTTGCTCCCCACTAAGATACAGTATTATAGCTCTACTTTCTTAAAAGACACAGTAATATTCCTACAGAATGCCCTGCTAATCTGTCAATTTGACTCAATTTAAATAAGTGAATGCTGTCAAAGAAGGCTATATAGTATCTTGTTCCATTTATGTGAAATGTCCAGAATAGGTAAATCCATAGACAGAAAGCAGAGTGGTGGTTACGGGGGGTAAGAGGAGGAAACAACGGAGGCTATATCAAAAGGAATGCTCTAAAATAAAAGAAATCAAGAAAGTATTTGCATATATTTCTTAACAATAAAGTCTACAATATCCATACAAAGATTTACTGGTTTGTACACACATATACAATGTACTCAAAATATAAAGCTCTACATTTAGTAACCTACAGTGATTAAAAGGCAAGGTACTGGCAAAGAGACAGACACTGAAACAGACCTAAGACACAGACCTAAGCTCACACAGGAATTTGGCATGGAATAGAGGAGTCATGGCAGATGAGTGAAGAAAGGATAGGAGATTCAAAGAATGGTACCGGACAACTTTATCCACATACAAAAAAAATTACACCCCCACCATGTAATATACCAACCACTTCCAGGTGAAATAAAGACCAGACATAAAAAGTCAAAAATTAAAAACTTCTAAGGAAAAACAAAAACATAAAATGGAAGTAGACCATTATGAACTTAAAATGGGGAAGGACTTCTTAAACAATACATAAAGAGTACAAAACACTGATGAATAAAATCAACAATATATTTTTTTAAACTGTACGTTAAAAGATAACACAAATGAGTGAGAAGACAATTCTTCAGACCAGGAGAAGATAAACGAAGTGCACAGAGCAGAGCCGGATTCTACCCTCCAACCTTCTGCCAGATCTGCTCAGTTCTGGCTATGTTCACTGGCTGTGCTTTGTCATTTCTCATCTGAATTCGAGTAGCAACTTCAAGCCGTTCTTCCTGCTTCCAAAGTTGTCCACCTCCAATCTACTCTCTCTAGTATTGACAGTACTTAAAAACACACCGCCCCCCCCCCCAAAATGGAATAACTTCCCATGGCTCTCCACGCCTTAAAATAAACTCCAGAAAGCAAATGCCTTTTCTAGATTTGGCCCCTGCCCACTTGTCCAGCCTTCTCTCGTCCTGTTTCCGTTTTCCGACCTTGGCTTCCACCTTTCTCTCATTTCCTCTCTCATTGATCACTCAGCTTTTAAGCTTCTGTTCAGATGTGTTAAAATGCCCCAAGAAGCTTTTCCAGACCACCCCTCACCCACCCTCTGAAGACCGACACCACATCCTACCTATACCCTACTAGAGCACTAATACACCAGAGAGAGCCATCTTGAGCTACAGGAAGGGTATGTATGCAAGTGAACATAATCTCAAAACATCCGTGTAAGAAATAAAATACTTGATTACATCCAGTCTGGATACCAGATGCTGTCTGCTAATTGCCCTCTGTAGGCTGAGACAATGTTGGGCCGTTCATTCCAGCTCCTCCTTCCTTCCTATTCTGCTGCTGCTACAATGGGAGGGAGACCAAAAGTTGCAGCCAGGTTGTCCCCACCCCAATCCATACAGGTTCCTCTGATAAAGCACATTGTTTACTGAGCACCTACTATGTACCGGTCACCACACTAAGCACTAAAACTGTAGAGATGAAAATTCAGACATGGTTCCTGGAATCACACAGGTGCATTACTACTGGAGAGAGAAACAAAAGTATGAAGGGAAAGTGCTGGAGATGAGGCTCCATTAAATGCACTTATTCATTTCATATTGAGGGCCTGTCTTATGTTTGGTCCTAAGTACTAGAGATAAAAGATGAGCAAGACAAGAGTCTCTGTGGACACAAAGGGACAAGTGCCCTGGAAGCCAAAGGAAAGCATCCGAGGGTGAGAAGCAGGGGGATGTGGGACTGAGAGGATTCAGGGGCCCTCAGACATTTCCAGGTATAGGAAAACAAACAGTCCTAAACTGTGGAAGGGAGGGGAGTTACATTAACCGACATCACCTAAAACAGTTAAGAGCTTCCTTGGCATCTTAGTTTCACATCTTCTAAATGATCTAGATAAAAGTGAAACTAATAAAAGTGAAAAAAGTGAAAGTTAAGTCACACAGTCCTGTATTTGCGATCCCATGGACTGTAGCTTGTCCGACTCCTCTGTTCATGGAATTCTCCAGGCAAGGGAGTACGGGAGTGGGTTGCCATCCCCTGCCATTTCCAGGGGATCTTCCTACCCAGGGATCAAACCCGGGTCTCCTTGCCTTGCAGGCAGATTCTTTACTAACTGAGCCACCAGGTACGCCCTTTTTTTGATCATTTATAGGCTAAGACAAAACCTGGACTAAACACAAAATCACTTTCTATTAGTATGCCAACCTGTATTAGAGGTGTCTGAGTAACTTCAGCATTCAGAGAATTGCCAAATGTGTTCTGATTTCTAAAGTTCATATTTATCTTTATTTCCAAAGCAAAGGGTAGCCATGCCTTCTATGGTCATGGAAAAACCAACCAACCAACAAGACAAAACTGATACTTCACGTCTACCAGAGGTACTGGGTACTTTTATGTTTTGCTCACTGCTGTTAACTCTATCCTCCAGCACAGTTAGAGAATGAACAAGGCTGCTAAATGAATACAGGAAAGGCAGAAGAGACGAAAGGAAATTAGAACCTCTATCTTATTGAACGTTCATTTCCAACCAGGTAATGAAGACAGAATTAAGTACGATTTGGCTATCAAACTACAGTCAAAAGCACAGCCCCAGGGACTTCCCAGCAGTCTGGTGTTTAAGACTTTACCTTCCAGTGCAGGGTGTGTGGCTTCGATCCCTGGTTGGGGAGCTAACATCCCATGTGCCACACAGTGCGGCCTCAAACTGAAAAAAAACGAGGAGGGGAGAAGTACAACCCCAAATCACAGCATTAGTATTTACCATAGTAGGACTTCAACTTCATAATCTAAAATTATGCAGATAATTCCAATGTGTACCTCATCAAATGTGCATGTTATACTAATCTCTAAAATTACTGACATTTCCCAAGAGCCAAATATGAGTTACCAAATCAAATTTTGTCTTTAGCATCTGGACTTGACATAACCCACTGATCAAGAAGGAAGCGATCTGGGACTGGGCTGGTGGTCCAGTGGCTTAAGACTCCATGCTCCCAATGCAGGGCGCCCCTACTCCATCCTTGGTCAAGGAACTAGATCCTACCTGCCACAACTAAAGACTCCATAGGCCACAACTAAGAACTGGTGAAGCCAGGTATTTTAAAAAGTGGTCCAAAATTCAAACATATGACTGAGAAAGCAACACAACTCATCAAGTTCACACTCTGAAACAAGGGTTTCCAGCGTCGGCACTGCTGACATTTGAGAAGGCTGTCACGTGTATTCAAGATATTTATCAGCATTCTGGCCTCTACCCACTAAATGCCTGTAGTCCACCTGCCAGTAATAATTTTTTTAAAAAGTCTCTAAGCATTGCCAAATGTCCCTTGGAGGGCAAAATCACCCTTGGGTTGAGAACCACTGCCCTAAAAGGATGTTGACCAAAATGTAAATCCTTACTAGAGTCTGTTCTCTTTTGTTTTGTCTTTTGCTTCTCTGTTGAGTCTATAAAGAACAAATAAAGGGCTTCCCTGGTGGTTCAGTGGTTAAGAGTCTGCCCTGCAGCGCAGGGGACACCTGTTTGATCCCTGGTCTGGGAAGATCTCACGTGCTGAGGAGCAACTGAGCCCACACTCCACAAATACTGAAGCCCGTGTGCCTAGAGCACATGCTCAGCAATGAGAACCCACCACAATGAGAAGCCCGCACACCGCAAGGAAGAGAAGCCCCCACTGCTGCTGCTGCTGCTGCTGCTAAATCGCTTCAGTCGTAACTGACTCTGTGCGACCCCATAGATGGCAGCCCACCAGGCTCCCCCGTCCCTGGGATTCTCTAGGCAAGAACACTGGAGTGGGTTGCCATTTCCTTCTTCAATGCATGAAAGTAAAAAGTGAAAGTGAAGTCGCTCAGTCATGCCCGACTCTTAGCGACCCCATGGACTGCAGCCCACCAGGCTTCTCCATCCATGGGATTCTCCAGGCAAGAGTACTGGAGTGGGGTGCCATTGCCTTCTCCAGCCCCCACTAGATGCAACTGAAGAAAGCCCGTGTGCAGCAATGAAGACCCACCACAGCCAAAAGAGAAAGAAGATTTAAAAATCTTAAAAAAAAAAAAAAAGTTAGCATGTCACTTAAGAAATACAATTCATAAATGATATAAAAGATTTAAAAATCTTAAAAAAAGTTAGCATGTCTCTTTAGGAAATAAATTCATTACTTATTAATCAAAAAAATGCTCATATTTCTTTAGCATGTATACTATTTTTCAATGACTAATACAGATGTTTTCCTGAATATGGCATATTTATGAGTATTCAAAGGTTAAACAAAGAAACCTGCAACAACTCAGAATAGACTCAGATTTTAATCTAATATATTAAGAATCTCTCTGAAATGTCAACAAAAATACTTTCAAATGCTTCAAGTAAAATAATTTACTGAGCACTTACACTGTGATGTTCCAAGTGTTTTACAAGTATTTTCATTTATTCTTCAGGAAACTCCTGTAAAGTTTTTTGTGGTATCTCCATTTTATAGATGAGGAAACTAAAGGACAGACAGGTTAGGTGGCCTGCCCAAGGTCACACACGAAATAAGGGCAGAGACAGGAGTCAAAGCAGGTGGTCTTGCCTCATGACCTGTACCCTTTACCACATGCTATACTGTCAGCAACCATGGAACCACTTTTCTGTCACATCCGTATTGATTCAGAAAGACAACCATTACTGCTTCAGGAAACATCCCTACCATTAACAAAGGCTGCATCTTCAACTTGCATAGAAGCTGTGATGGAGAGAATGAGGACTCCGCAACCAAATGCCCACATCCTAATCCCCAGAACCTGTGAACATGCTACCTGATGTGGCAAAAAAAGGACTTTGCAGTTGTGATGAAGTCAAAGATTTGACAATGGAGAGATTATCCTGGACTATTCACATGGGCCCAGGACAGTGCCTAGGATCCTTACAAGTGAAAAGAGGATGGAGAAGAGTCAGAGAGAGGTTTGAAGACGCTCTGCTCTGGCATGGAAAATAAGAGGAAGGGGCCTGTGGGCCAGGGAACACAGGCGCCTCTAGAAGGTGGAAAAGGCAGGGAGAGTCTCCTCAAGAACCACCAGGAGGAACGCAGTCCTGCTCATACCTTGATCTTAGCCCCAAGAGACCCACAGAGGCCTTCCAACACCCAGAAAGATAAGATAATAAATGTGTACTGCTTTAAATTTTGTTGTGTTTAAGCCGCTAAGTTTGACAACATTTGTTAGTGAGTCAACAGGAAACTAATGCAGTGTCTTCTCTGACAGCATTTCTAAACACTCCCTTTGTCTTTATTAGTTCTACTACAAAATAGGTAGGGAGGAGCAAAATTCCCTTAGATTCCTTAACCTAAGATTTGGGGAACACGAAACAGAAATGTCACTTGCAAAGGTTTTAGCCCACCACAACACGAATAGTCCTATCTATGGGTACAAAGATGCTAATGTGACCTACAACCTGCCCCTAGACAGCCAGGAGAAGCATTAGATTTTAATTGCTAAGAAGGTGTTGCTGCCACCTTTCACAATGAGGAAGGGAAGGAAAGGATTTCTTCCCATTTTGTTACCACAACCACTGCCGCTGTCTATGCTCTGGATTTCACTTTCGTCCTAGTCCTAGTCCTAGTCAGAGACACAGAAAACGAAAAGGCAGTAAAGCCATCATCATGCACAACATGATAATGTTATGGATCCTTTCATTACTAAAATATTGTACCTTTCAATTTCAGACAACTGAAGTCTCCAGACCACACTGGAATTGGTGGTTGATTTTCACAAAATTATGTGATGGGTATGGAGAAAACTTGCAGTAGTAAAGAGAGCACTACGGTAAGAGCCATTTTTTAAAAGTCTGTTAAACATGTAATAGCCGCGGTTAATAAAGAAAAGCCCCCTTGCAGCCATCCAAAAGAACTCTACCAAGCCAACATTTTGTCTAATGAACAACCTCTCACGGAAAGTTTATTTGGTAAAGGTGAATAATGTATACGTTGCCTAAATAAAAAGACTTTCATTCACATTTCAAAACATTAACTATTTAAGCCTATGTACAGGAACAGATTCGCAAAAATAACATCCTTTTCACACTTACCATGCTGGCATTTAAAGATCAGAACTTAAATCACCCAATTTACTGGAAGAGACATTTGATCTCTGATTACCCACAGATAACTCAAACCACTATCAAACAGAGCTTTTATCAGGTAAAGGGCCCATGTCTGCTGCGCAGTGATGTCCATTCAAAGATGGTAAGTCAAAACACCACAGTGGAAAACCAGAGTTTGGCAGCTGTCTGTTCCGACCAATGGCAAACAAATAAGTGATTTCAAGTAAATCCCTTAATCTCTAAGAGGTTAGGAAATAAGGCTGAATACTCAAAAACCGACCATGGAAATATTTTCTCACTTTTTTTTCCATTTTGTCAATTGTATGATGTTTTATGTGGAGACAATTTACATAGTACATATGTGTATGCCGGGACAAAAGTTTGTTTTTAAAATAAGAGTTCCCAGAGAAATGCTTCTATACAAAATCATTCTAAACTAATCCCATAAATTGCTCACTCCAACACCACCAAGAGAATCAAAAGCTGAGCCTCACCCTGCCTATTCCCAGACTCTAAGTGGCTTCTTATTCCAGATATACTAATGTATCTAATTCCGCACAAAGTCTTTTTCTCCTTTTGTTTGTGACATGGTTCATTACTGAACATCAACTATGTACCAGGCCCTGTTCTAGGTCCTGGGAAATCAAAGGAAATATGATCCTAGTCTCATGGAGCTTAAAGAAGCATGAAAATTTCAGATGATGATAAGCTATCAATATTATAAAACAGGATACAGTGACTGCAGGATACAGTAACTCCTGGATTGTTATCAAAAGGATTAGTGGAATCCAAACCAGGAATTAGTCAGATAGAAAGACTGGAGGAAGACATGTGAAGAAGTGATTACCAGCCATATCTTTTATTTTCTTTCAAGTTTTCTTTGTCTCAAAGGCTTTCGAGGCTATAGTAAAAAGATTTTAATAACAGTTTATAGTCATTTATTCCACATAATATAAAAAGTTTAAGACTTCAACATTATTTAACCATAATGATGCCAAAAAAATACTGAAATGAAACCATTTTGTTGATCAGTTGTACACAATCTGTATATAACTGCAACAATCAAAAGTTTTTAAAAAGACTTTTACATTTTAAATTGTTTTACTTAAAATTTTTAAATACTTAAAATCTGTATTGTTTAAAATAATAATCAAATAACTAAGTTGTTTCCTGTGAATGGATTTATTTACTATCTAAAATAATGAGCATTTAAAAAAATGAGATTTAAAAATCCCAACCACACAAAAACACAATATACCATAACCACAAGGGCAAAAAAGGTGAAGATGTCCACTTCTACTTAATTCCTTCCCTTCAAGAATACCTAAATCTGGGCTACTCACATGTGATTAATTTTAAACAACATAAAAATTAAAAATTTAGTTCTCAAGTACATTAGCCACATTTCAAGTGCTCAAAATCCACAGTGGCAAGTGGCCACTGTCCCGGACAGCCAGAGACAGGGCATTTCCATCTCTGCAGAAAACTCTATTGGTCAGTGCGGATATAAATCATTTGTCCAATTTGACCCAAACACAAACATCCAAAAAAAGCTTATAAACATAAGGGTGATAATACATTTTTTCAAGAAACTGGTGAACAATACTTTAAAGCTCGACAGAAAGCACATACAAGGAAACTGAGCAATCAGACCCGCATGCCACAATGAAGAAGTGAAGTGAAGTCACTCAGTCATGTCCGACTCTGTGACTCCATGGACTGTAGCCTACCAGGCTCCTCCATCCATGGAATTTTCCAGGCAAGAGTACTGGAGTGGGTCGTAAGATAAATCAGGGACAAGGGAAAATGTGCTCTGACTTTGGCCTTGAAGTCGTGAGCCTTCAGTTTTCGTTGTGATTCTACCTCTCTGGCTTGGCTTCATGAATTCCAAAGACATACAACATATTAGGACTTCTGTTTACAGCCCATATTAAAGGTTAAATGAGGTGATCCAGATCACCTGAAATGACCCCAAACAAGGGGAAAACAAACTATGATTCCTCCCAGTCACCAACACATAAATGTATGGTTTAGATATGCATGCTGACAAGAACATATGTGATTTTAAAAATTAACTTTATTGTCTTACCTACCCTATTGATGTTATTTAAAGGTGTTAATTATTTGCAATAGCAAACAATTACACTGAATTCACAACCAATACCTATTTACAAAAATAAGATTTTAAGGGTAAAGCATGATCACCATATTTCTTTCTACAAAATTCACTAAGTAAGGGATCAAAGTGTGTTAGAGAAATGGCACTTTTTCTTATCATTTTTAATTTTTCTGAGTGTATACCACTAGCAATAGAGAAACACTATTTTTTTTAAACTTTCGATCTTGTAGTAGGGTGTAGCCGATTAACAAACAATGCTGTGACAGTTTCAGGTGAACTGTGAAGGGACTCAGCCATACACATACATATGTCCATCCTCCCCCTAACTCTCGTTCCACCCAAGCTGCCGCAGAACACTGAGCAGAGCTCCATGCAGCAACATTATTTTTAAAACATAATTGTTATAAACATAACGACTCCGTAATCTGTGTAACTCCAATGTCATCACCTCAAATATACTCTAAAATTTTCACTTAATAATTTTCCAGTAAACATATGTTAAGAGAAAGATGATGGTCAAGGACATTAAAATACCCTGTATAAGGTAGCAAAGTATGTGAAATTAAACACAATTAGTGAATGAAATACAAAAACAAAAAAAACCCCAAAACCCCACTCTATAATTTCATTTAACCAGGAGAACTGTCACTAAATACAGTCATACAATTTTCACTTGACTATTAAGTTACTATTCCATTAAGTTACACAACATTTTAGGTTGCTTTGTAGTTCTTATTTTTTCCTGACGAAACCACATTACTATTGAACTTCCGTGCACCAATACAAAACACCCAATTTCCCTTATCTATTTGGTTTAACCTCGCCATCCTCACTTTGTTCTTGACCACACTGGGTAACAACAGATATGGCAACCACTGAAAGAAAATTCACATTAAATTATTTTCCAATCCCTTACGTCAAGGAGACTAGCTCACAGTGAAAATTATGACAGACTATGTGACTTACATCCGTCATCTTGTTCTACTTACTATGAAGTCTAGTAAACTAACAAGTTCATCCACATAGTTTCCTTCCTCTTTCCCTGGCAAAATGTTTAATTACAGTAAACTGGTTTGAGATTGTTCAAATTTTACTTTCTTTTACCATAGCAAGGCAATGTATCACAGAAATGATATTGTAGTTTTTAACGTACTAAGCAATTTACCATAACATCTAAAATGATAATTTACTAAGTTTATCTTTTCTATAAAGACCAGTGTTTTTTTCATTTGGTTCATCACTTTAGTATTTTAGGTTCAACTGCATTCAACATTTCACCTTTAAAATAAACAATGAGGAAAATATAAGGGACTTTATACCATATATTCAAATTTTACAGTATCACTTATTTGCTTCAACAGAACACAAAGCGCTGGTGAAGCTACAGCCATCAAGCTGTTGTAATAACAACAGTGGAAGTAAATTTCGACTGGAAAGTTAACTTCATGTTTATACTTGCAACAGCATGAATTCTTTGTACCAACTGAGAAACACCCATATAACCCATGCAAAGATTGGCTCAAGCACTAATTACCATTCAACCTTTAATATCTATGGAAGTGCATTTAGGCCAACTGAGTTCACATCTTCACCCAAGAAACATCTGACTAAAGACTAGTTCCTCTTGCATGTTATTTTTCTCATATTAAAAAAAACATTTATTATCAGCTACATTCCGGGTCTAGTTCTAGGTACTCTCTAGCACTTCCAGTTTGGATCCCTATAATTTCAAAAAGTAGTCATTTTTTCATCTCTACTTTAGAGGTAAGAAAATACTGAGCCCCAGTGGTAAGAGGTATGGCGGGGATAAGAACTGAGTTCTCCTTGACTCTTGCCCTATACTCCACTGCCTGCTGAGTTTTTTTTTTTTTTTTTTTTTAAGGATGTTTTGTTAAATGGCTCAAAGCAAACAGAACAACTTTCAGGGTGAAGGTCAGTCAGAGCAAAGCAAGTCTCTCAATAAAAACAAAGCCATACTTTTTATATGATAACAAGTCTGCTACAGTTGATTACATAGGTATAGCATACTTTCCATAGACAGTTTCTTAACAAAAGGTGTTTCTAAATAAAATTTGAATGAAAAGAAAGGTATTTTAAAACCATATACAACACTGCCTCATTAAAGGCATCTTGAACAGAACAGAAGATGATTTTATAATTCAAAAAAATATACCACATATTTTATGTCATTTTTTTTAACAGGAATATGAGCATCTTATTTTCATGGGTGAATTTTAACTCACTGCATACACAAAGTATGCATCAGTTATATCTTAATAAAGGTGGAAATAAAATTTTTCAAAAACAAATGCTAGGAATTATAAAGGAAAAAATTGTACCACACAAGCTGCTGTGTCCTTGTATACTTACACTTTTAAAAATCACAAATAAATGCAATTTTTAAAAAACAAAGCCTCTATGATATTGCTGGGAGTTTAAATTTGTTCGAACCTTGCTGGAAATGTTCTAAAATTGACTGTGGTAACAGCTGAACAATTCTGTAAATATACTAAAAACCATTACACTGTACATTTTAAATGGCTGAATTGTATAGTATGTGAATTATTTTTCAACAAAAATGTTATTAAGAAAATTTTGTTAATTCTACATTTATTGTAATGAAATCAGTCATACAATTTTTTAATATGTAAGAATGTTCATCAAATTACAATATCTATCTAAAAACTGCAAACTGCCTATAATACCATTAATAGAATAATGACAAACAGATATGCCACATACATAATTAAATTATATATATATCAAGTTAAAAAAATCACATTCTCAAGAAAATTTATTTCACAATAAAGGTTATAAAATGATATTGTGTACCATTACAATTTGTTTTTAAAAAAAATATGCATAGGAAAGACACTGGAAGGATACAGAACAAAATGTTAACTGCAGCTATTTGCAGTTGGTAAGATTTCAGGGGATTATAGTCTTTATATCTTACTGCAGGTTTCAATTTCTCTATAATAAACAAGATTTACATAATTTAAACATAATAAATGTTTTTAAACTAGCAGCCCCTTTGGAAAGGACAATTTTCCATTAAAAATTAAAAACTAATAGGGCTATCAGCATTTCTTTTCGGTGCTACCTGTGTAGACCTATAGGCATAAAGGTATAATTCTTTAATTAATGCCTTAACCTCAATACCCTAATTCCATCACACAATAAAATAAATTCTAATGATCAAGGCTTACATGTACAGGTGATAACATAGAAAACATGAGATGACCAAAAGCATATTAACTCTACTTAATACACAAAACCAAATTACCTAATTTAGGTTTAAAAACTATCATACCAAATCGTGTTTGTTTCCATATCTAGGAAAACAACATATATGCTCATTTCAAAATTTAAAATAAACATTTCTCATTCATGCAGGAGGAAAAATTAGTTAGGCATGCATTTAACGTTCACCCAACATAAAGAAGAACAACATTCTATTTGAATTCTAGGTAAAGCATAATAAGAAGCTTCTTACCACAGTCAAACTTTCACCATATTTCGATATATTTGGATCCTGAAGAGATCATGAGAAACACAGAGGGCTTAAAGTAACACAATTACAAAAGCCAGGAAAAAGCTTTATGTATGCAGATGTCCTTTGTCGTTTATAAAAATGTCCTTCACAAAGTCCACGTTGGAGAATTTTACTCAAATAGACTGTGTTCATCAGGTAGTCAGAGAGGAAAAAAATTCAACTTTTTTCTGCTATCAAAATCCTCCAGAGACTTCCCTGGCAGTCCAGTGGCTAAGACTCTGCACTCCCAATGCAGGGGGCCAGGTTCAATCCCTGGTCAGGGAACTAGATCTTGCATGATGCAACTAAGACCTGGTGCAGCCAAATAAAATAAATATCTTAAAAAAAAAAATCCCCTAAAGCCAACATTTAACCTTCCCATATCTATAAGAAAATGGTCTAGAAATTGAGGGGTGCATATTAAAATAGGTTTCTCCAGTTAAGAAAGAAATTTGGTTCACCGGCAACCTATTCCAGTGTTCTTGCCTGGTGGGCTTCCGTCTATGGGGTCGCACAGAGTCGGACACAACTGAAGCGACTTAGCAGCAGCAGCAGCCAAGATGCAGTGAGGGTAAAACTCAAGACGCACCACGAATGAAGAGTCACATAGGTTGCCACTGCTGACTGCTTCTCAGGTTAATACTTTTCCTCATGGTTACATTAATGTGAAAGCAAGAGAATCAAACTAGTTTTTGTAAATAAGATACTTAAGTTAGGAGATTATTGATACAGGCAAATCTGACATTTCTGAAGTAAAAGCCATTAAGAGTTTGCACATAAATCTAAAACCAGTAGACACTGAATCTGACCAAAAAGTGTAATGAAGACAAACTCTGAAGAAACAACTTTGTGTAACACAGCATGATTGTTGTAGGATTCAGCATTATTTTTTTCCACATTCATTAGTAAAGCACCAAGATTTCAAATCACTAAATGACTACACCAAATGTTAGGAAATTATTTTTTTTAATTGTCTAGGTAACACTTTGATAACAACAAAAACTGGTGATTCAGTTTTTACTGAGTGTTGACCCCTCCCTCGTGGTTATTCATTTTTCCACTTCGTTTTCAGCACACCATTATTCCTCGAGACCAACTACCACTACAACAGTATCACTTAAACCAATGAGGCTGTCTTTGCAGCTTTTCTTAAAGGACTTACTACCTGGGAGATGACTCCATGATGTCCACTTTCTAATTGTTTGTTTATACTGTACATTTAGGTTTTATGTTTTTTTTATATATATGTCACATTTTACAACTTAAAAAGTCTTTAAAGAGGGCTTTTAAGGTTTTGTTTGTTTTTTGTGTATCACTTTCTTATGACTCCACAGTAGCACAAGACTCACCAGACATAATACCATCTTGCCTAAGGCCAAAATGCTAGTAGGCAAGCCTCCACAGGAGACTTCCTAATCTTCATTATCTCAAATCAATTTGATAAACTAAATTTTGTTTCACCCACAAAATCCAAGGAAGTCACATATTTCTTTAATTTAAAATACCTACTTATTTAAATTGAGTTAAATAATCCTTGGGCTTTCCAACTTCACACACACACACACACACACACGTTATTGTGCTGGAATTCTATCAAACAGGCTTCCCCAGTGGCTCAGAGGTAAAGAATCCAGCTGTAATGCAGGAGACTGTGGAGATGCGGGTTTGACCCCTGGGTCAAGAAAGATCTCCTGGATGAGGAAATGGCAACCCACTCCAGTATTCTTGCCTGGAGAATCTCTTGGGCAGAGGAGTCTGGCGGGCTACAGTCGCTGGGGTCAAAAAAGAGTGGGACACAACTAAGTGACTAAACAACAATTCTATCAAATATCTCAGAAGGTGTCATGTAAAAGCAAAGGATTAGTAGACCGTAATATTCATATTCATACATCGTTAAAAGGAAGCTATATGAAAGTAAAATTTTTTTCATTTTCCTACTCACTTTCCTCTCAATATAATTCTAAACCTAGATGAAAAAGGGAACCTAGTAGAAAGGGTTCTCATTGTAGATCATTCAGTGATAACACAGATTCACCTCTATTGACAAAATTTAAAAATAAGCCAAAAACCATTTATCAAAGAGCTTTTCAAATCCATAATCTGTCAACAGGCAGATGTGCCCTAGAAGTAAGGACACACATCTGTTTAGTAAAAATTGAACATTCTCTAAATCATAAAATCTTTAATATGCCTTTTCCCTTATTGTCATGTATGAGCACAATGTAACACAGAAGTGTTTAAAAATACTTATTAAGTCCTTATTAAGGTCAACAATAAAAACGAAACAAAAACCCTCTGAGTATTTAAAAAAGTGTTAGGTAGTCATAGTATAATCAATTCCTTGAATTTATCTATATTTATATTTGTTAAAAGATTAGCCTGCAGAAGTAAAATTCACCATTCATTTAAAAACTCTAATGCTGGACATGTTTATTAACAAATGAATAAATCAGCTGCTCTTTCAACATATAATAGACTTTTTTTAAAAGTAAAACTAAAAACAGCATTGCATCAAAAACAGATTTTATGGATATCAAATTCTAAACCTTCCTAAAGCTCTAATGATTTTAACTTTTTAAGTGTTTACAACAGATATTTTTGTTTTAAAAGAACTCAATGAATAATCCATGGTTATGAATTTTCTTCTTATAGTAAAAAAATAATTTAAAATAATCAATGGTGCCTATGATTAAAAAAAAAAAGAACTTGTCTTCAATTAGGTGCTTTTAGCTCATTTAACAAACTTACTACTGTCTCAATCTTCTTTCGAAATTCTTTTCCAGGACCAAGCTGGACCTCTTTTTTCTTTTTTTAAACTTCATTGATAATTTAATTAAAACAGGAACAATTCTGCCAAAACTACTTGATTACTCAAAACACAAAATTCAAGATACCTGGGCAAGACTCACTTATGCATGTAAAAATATTTTGTGTATATGATATATGTACGGCATGGTGAACAAAGTATGGAAAAAAAGAGAAGACTTGATTCTCACTGCAAGTTAAGCCTCTTGCGCTCACTATACTAACCATGCCTAACCTTGAATATTCCCCCTCACCTTGAGCTTTGACAGAAAGCACAAGTACATTCACAATAATGAAGTAATGTGATGTGGTATAAAGCAGCGGTCCCCAACTTTTTTGGCACCAAGGACCAGTTTCGTGAAAGATAATTTTTTCTAGAGACCAGGATGGAGGGGATGGTTTCAGGATGATTCAAGAGCATTACATTTATTGCACACTTTATTTCTATTATTATTACTTCAGCTCCACCTCAGTCATCAGGCATTAGATCTCTGAGGTTGGGGACCCCTGGGATAAAGAGTCAGGAAACAGGTTTCTTACCAAAGCCTTGGACTTAACTTTATGGTCTCAGTGATTTCTCTTGTAAAATAAAGTAGTTGGACTATATCTCTTCTATATAAAGAGGCTGTCAGGGACTTAATTCAGGATCTGCTATACTACTTATAACAGCAAAAACTTGTTAACAGCTTAACGTTCTATTCCAAATAATGGAATACTATATGACCCTTAAAAAAAAAAAAGAAAGCTGTAGGTCCATGTGTGCTGGTTTACAAGGATGTCCCAGGTAGTCTATTAAAACAAAAAAAGCAAAATGCAAATAGTGTGATCCAATTTTATGTATTTTAAGACAAATGTATATACATATGTACAGGAATTTCCTAGGAGGACACACAAGAAACCTCAAAATGGTTATTGTGGAGAATGGAGTGCTAACTTTTAAAAAATCTCTCAGTCTTTCTTAGTATTTGAAAAAATTTAAATACTGAACATGTATTATTTTATGAATTTTCAAAAGAGAGTAAAAGTAAAGTCTTCTGATTTGGGTTTTATAATTAGAAAAGAACCTAGGTTCATATACTGGTTTTATTCTTTACTATCTGTGTCTTATTTAAGTTATTTAGCTCAATTTCCCCACCTGTAAAAAGGAGTTAATAGAACTAACCCCACACAACTGTTGAAAGGATAGAAGGAAATCATCCACAAAAGTCACTTAGCCCAGCACATGTTTAGAGGACAACTATCAGCAGCTATTAATAGTGTTATTATTATGAACTCCAGAAACTGAATACCCAGTTTCTGGATACTTAGACAACTGACTGAGGACTTTGACAATTCATTCAAGCATGACCAACCTCAAGGCAACCAATTTCCTTTACCCAAAACTCATTCAATCTGATCAGTCTAAGAAATCACATATCTATTAACTTAAAGTAAAAAAAAAAAGCTATCTCAGGCTGCAGGTGAGCTAATGATGGAAATGGTAATGAGAGCAAAGTCTGGATTTTAATTAAGAATCATCTATCCAGGAGTAGCCTTCCTCATTATATGACTCCCTAGCCAAGGAACCAGAATACTCAGGGGAGCTGGGCAGGGCACCTTTCTCTTTACAAAATTCTGAATCTTTACAAAAGGCTAAATTTATAGGAGTACTTTTTTTTTAAGTAATGCAAGCTTCCAAGAATCTTTTCTTATTTTAATACACAACAGTCTCTCATATTCCTAAAAATGTATGGCACTGTTAGTTCATTTACAAATTAACTACAAATAACATGTCAATCAAGCAGGAGATATAAAAATGAAACCACCATATAAAGAAATTCCCCCAAAAAAGCATATTGAACAGTTTTTTTGAGAGTAGCTTTTCCTCATAAGATTCTTTAAAAATTCAGGCTGAATATTATCAAATCAAAAACACTCCAAGCTGTAAATCTAACCCCTCTTCTGAAAGTGCTCTCCCAGAGTAACACTCTATAATATTCTATTTAATTTTTCCAAAAGACCAAGAACATATCTTAAAATTCTATTTAACAACTTGAAAGGATAATGCACTAAGATTAAGTCAAAATGTACACCTGGTTTGAGTCCATCATATTAAAATTTTAACAGGCCTTACTGGTATTAGAGAACAATTTCAATGTCAATATGATGGATTAAAGTTTGGATTCCCCCAATTACAATAATATAGCAAAAACAAAAGGTCACTCACATATTTAATCCTTTTCAGTATGAAAATGAACCAGGCTCCACTTAGTTTATCTAAATTTGTTAGTATTTAAACCTTTAGAATAGTAACTATTTTCAAATCACACAAGTAGATACATTTGAATACATTAGATTACTGTTGCTTTAGTTGAATACATTAGTTACTGTTGCTTTCCTGGAGAGTGTGATCTGAAGTTCCCACCAAAAAAACCTGGCACCTGAATGATGCTCTGAGATCTGCATGCCTGCTTCACAGATCATTGCACTGTGCTGAACTGACATTTGGAGGCTGTATTGAGCAACTGTAAGGAAGCAAAGGGAAGGGATGGAGGAGGGTTTATTTTAAAAAAGAAAACATTTAACACACCCATCCTCTATAAGCAAGAGCTATCAGAAAAACCTTTTAAAAATACACACATTTCTAATTTTCCAACACTTGAACTATAGTAAGTAGATACTCTACCACAGGAGACCTTCCAATCCCCTCTTATCCCCCACAGTGTTTTGCCAAGAGCACAAGCCCAAGTAAAACAACCCAGGCAATTTCCTTGTTTACTCAAAGAATTGCAGAAAACACGATGACTGCTTCGGAAGCTTCTGAAACAAACGCATTTCCAATATTTAAAAGACTTTTCATGATCATGCTTGAAATAGAGAGACTAGTTATGATTCCTTCACCCAGTATGAAATATACTTTTAACTTTATTAAAAGGGTTAAATTTTACACTGCAGCTCATTAGCATGCCGTGTTCGCAACCAGCAGGAAGAGGGAAAAGAGGTGGGAGAAAGCAGCGAAACACACAAGATGGAAAACATTACTACCTCCTTTGGTGGTTATGAATAATTTTATATGACCCCAAGATGTATGGGAAGAGTTCATGAATAGAAAGAAGGGGGGTTAAAAATCTGGACTGGCCCCTTCTAGAATCCTACTGATGTCGGAGACAAGAAGGAATTTATTTACACTGCAGTGCCTGGCAGCAAACATGGCTGCCCCTGCCCCCTTTAAATCTGAATAGTCTTCACTCCCTCACCAAAACCATCAAATTATGGCCATGGCTCTCCCTGTCTTGCTACCATTACAGGAACACACCTCCTCCTCCCTCAAAGCAGTAAAACCCACACCTCTCCATTTCACAACACCATAACCACTAGCTTCTCCATTCTCGAGCCTTGAAAGAAAACGCACAGAATACACAAATATAGGAACAAAAGGCTTTCCCTTCCTAACACTCCAGCAATCCCCCTGCCCCTTCTTTTCCTCCCACTCTGTGACGCTTGGTCCGTAGTTCTCACCCCTTGTCAACATTCAGTTCATTTCCTTCCCGAGCCCAATCCTGGGTTTCCCGGTTTCCTGAGTCTATTTCCTATCTTCCGATTGCATCCTGTCTCAATCACTTCTTATCCCTTTTTTCTAATCCACCTTTTCCTCCACTTCCATTCCCTCATAGCTCCCTTGGGGCCTCGTCTCTCCATCACATTCCTTCTCCTTCCCCTAGACTCTCCTCTAGTTCACACACTCCACCCCCAAACCTGCCTATTTCTCAGTCCGCCCAGGTCTCCCATCTCCGAACCCAACTCTTTTCCTCGCTCCCTGCCCTCTCCCCCGTTTCATCTTTATCCCCGCCCCCATCCCACCTCTACTCCCAATTCCCAGCTCAGCGCCACTCCATCCCTCATCCCAGTCCCTACCTCCCCAGTCCCACCTCCCAATCCCCTCCACACCCTCACCCGGCCCCATCCTTCCAGACCCGCCTCGAGCCCTTCCGGGCCACCCAGTGGTCCTCCCATCCCTGCTAAGGTTTTTCTCCCGATCCGGGTCCCATTCCTAGGTCGCCCCCTCCTCAGCCCTCCCTTCCAACACACACACACACACACACCCTCACACTCTTTCTCTCTCACACACATACACGCGCGCATTCACTTTACCTTCAGTTTGTTCCATTCTAACCCCCCGGCCGTGTCAGTACGATCACAGGAGAGACACGGAGGCCGGGAGTGGGGCTGGGGCGCGGGCAGCCGCCGGGGCCGCGGCGGGAGGAGGCGGAACCAAGCTAGGCCTCATGAAATCCCCGGGCTAGATTTCCCCCGCGCCGGACGCCTCTGCCATGGCCGGCTGGCACCGAGGAAGGGGCCACGGCCGGGCCGGGCCGGGGCCGGCCGCGCAGCGAGAGGAGAAAGGCTGCGGGGGGGAGGGTGGGCGGTGGAGCTGGAGGGATGGGGGTCGCCGCGCAGCTGCAGCTCCCACAGACCAGCCCGTGGCTGGCGGCCGGGCCGGGGCAGCAGGATCCTCGGGGCTCGACGCGGCCTCGCGCGCCTCTCCGCGGGCGATCAGTGTGGACAGTCCACCTCGCCCTCCGCCTCCGTCCTGGCCGCCCGCTGCCGCCGCCCGCTCCCGCCGCCGCCGCCTCGCACAAAGCCCCCCCCAACCCCAACTCTCCGGGCGCCCCCGCCGCCGCCGCCAAATCTTCAGCCGCTGATTGGCCGCTGGCCGCGGCGGCTGCCGGGAAATGCAGTCCGGGGCTAGGAGCGCCAAGGGCCGAAAGGAGGAAGAGGCTCGTCAGCCTGTGGAGAGGAGGAGCGCGGGTGGGGGTGGGGGGAGCCAGAAACGCGAGCCGCCCGGCGGAGTCTAGACGAGAAGTGAGACCGCAGGCGATCCGGGCGGAGAGACAGGAAGGCGCGATGCGGAGGCCGAGTGAAAAACAAAACAAAACTAGAGGACGGGGTGGAGGTTGGGCCTGTGAGGCCAAAGTGTGCTCGTGCGTGTTCTCTGATGCTTGAGGAGATAACAGCGTCTGTCAGTCACCCGACGGCGGAAGTCCTCGGGGTGACACCGCGAGGCCGTCCCCAGACCTTAGAAATCCCCCTGCAGACGGGCGCCCGGTTGATAAAGATGAGCGGGGCGTGGGGGGAGGGGGAAGGGGGACAGAGATATCTGTGCCTCCCTGACTGGCTCCCGCCCGACCGCTGTCAAAGAGGAGCTCCGCGTCCCACCCGGCGGTCTCAGACCGGAGCCCGTTGGGGGCCAGGCCCGGACGGTAGCTCTCCTCAGACGCCTCCCGGGCAGGCCTCGGGGCCCCGCACGCCCGCTTCCTGCTCGCCCCGCGGGCCCGGAGGTTTGTGGGTAATGGGGGGGAAAGGCGGCGCAGCCCGCACCCCGATCCCGAGGGCTCCCCGCCCATCACGTGCCGGGCCCTCGCCTGCTCGCCGGCCACACCTCCGCTTCGAGGGATGGGGGCGTTTGTCCTCGTCCAAGCTCACGCACGCAGGAAGGAGAGGGAGGAAGCGGGAGTCGAGATTCTCTGTTACCCTATATCCACCTCCCCCCCCATCCTAGGAAACTTATATGAAACAATAGAAGGTCTCAGGTTCGGGACACGGTAAACGAGTCTTGCAGGAATGTGACGGTTTGGTGATATTTCCTGGGGCCTGAGGATAATGACTTAGGAAACGGCAGCGCAGACGTGAATGTACAAAGGAAACACAGGCAGCGAGATGAGGAAACCAATACTCGGTTCTGAGAATCATGAAGTCAAATCACCCACTAGACGTTAGACTCTCCACCGACGTTACAGTACGGGACCTATTTGGTACTGTTACGGGCAATTCCTGCTATCTTATTATCTGTAAATACCACTTAAACAGGAAATTTTTCAAGTCCTACATATCAGTGATTTTCATGGTTACTAATTATGGATTCGTTTTTAAAAAGCACCAGCCTGTTAATAATGCTGTTATGATATTCAGAACTAAGCATCTCTATTACCATCCTTAACTATTTATACACCTATACTTGTGTGGTTGCTATGCTTGTGATTCCAGAAGTTAAAGGAATCAATCAAAGCACATTTTTCTTTGTTTTAAATGTCTTTTTAGAACACAAGTCTCCAAAGGGGATTTGTGAACTTATTTCAAATGTTTGATTCTATCTCCTGGAAAGAGAGGTTAAATTGGTCTCTTTTTTTTTTCTTTCCTAAGATCCTTTCTACCTAATCTTCTTTTCCACCTTCCTGTATCTTTCTTGCTTTGTTGATAAGCGATTTCCTTGGCCTGACACTTGGATTGTCCCCTTGAGGAGAATGTGGAAAATTATTCCCAGGGATTTTATTTTAATCTGCTTCTAAAGCTGTGCTGTCAGGAGTTTAAATTTATGTGAAGTAAATGCACAGTCTCTTCCTACATAAGATATACATTGTCAGTAATATTTGGTCTGGAGCCATATTTAGGGAAATAACTTAAAAAGAATTTCTATTTTTAGCATCTAACATGAGGTTCAGAACATGCTTTCTCTTCATAGAAAGTGAGCAAATAGCTCATTAAGAAAGCAACCTACAATTCTTAGGGCCAAGGTTAGGAAGAAAAAAAATTGTTTTTCTCTTCTGAAGATTATATTAAGAAACTCATTACATGATAAATAACTTATCCTGAAAGTAAGAAAAAACCCACCAGGTCTGGTAACAGAAGGCAGACACTGCTTTGAACCAATGGATTTCAATAAGGAAGATTCTTAACCCTTCCCTTTTTAAAATGTGATTGCTGACATATGGCCATGGTAGAAAGTCTAGCTCATCTTTCAAATACTGGGTTTGGAATCGCTCGTCTGGTTTATGAATACTTAATGATTTTCACTGTGCCTGGTTGTAAATGAATACAATGCATGAATAAGAATAATTTCCCGGTATAAAATGTCTCCCAGGGAACTGAGAGGAATATTTTTACATCTTTTATGATCTTTTGCAGAAAAGCACATGTGCATGATAATGCAGTGATTAATTTATGAAATTAATGTGAAAAGTATACCTACCTAGCCTTTTAGAGTTCAAAATTTACCATTGGGAATTTTCAGAGAAGGAAAGGTACAGAAACCAAAGCTGTATAGATTTTAATTCTAGAATACATAGAACATTAAGGGAAGCCTTTATGTGGAAAGTTGGCCATCAGACATGCACAATGGGCCCTCTAGTGGCCACACCGAAAAGTTTTGCCCATTTAACATAGTTGATCTATTTGGTTATTAGTTAAAAAACAATGCTTTGTGGATTAAAAGCTGCCTTCATTTTTTTTAAAGAATGAAATTTTATACCCGTCAGCTTTTATTCTTACAAATGCGCAGCCCAGATGAGTAAAGTTTGTAGTCAGTTACATGTTAAGAGAAGCCTTCGTGTGAAAGTGATTCCTTCCTGTCTGGTGTTAGTCAAAGGAGACCCACCAAAATTGTGTTTTCCTTCTAGAGTCAGATAAAATGGATGGGTAGAGATAACTGGGGAGCGAAAACATTTTTACATCTTTCACGTTCCCAAAATGACTCAGTTCCCCAACCTGGGAACTGAAGTGCCCCCAAACCTGCAGTGCTAATGTCACCGCACGACTACTATAATATACATTTTAAATACTGAGATTTCTACACTATTGAACATAAACAATGTCTGTTAAGAGAACATTAATAAAGCAGTTTTCTTTAGTGGAATTCATATTTCCATATGCAGATTTCACAATATTCCAGTTTTTGACCCTAGAGATAGGAGAGGAATGTCTTCCTCACCATTCCCGCCCTTTCTGCCATTCCCTCTCCCTGCTATTTTCCCCGCCCTCAGTGGCGGAGTTGGAAGGTGGAGGGGGATACATCAAAGTGATGTAATTGGTGACTCCCAGATGGTTACCATGGCGACTATCAGGCATATTATGCTACTGGTAGAGTAAGAGCTTCTTCCATCTAGTCTTCAAGAAAGGGTTTTGGGGGGTGGGTGGCGGACGGATGTGAATCCACAGCCTACAGAAGACGGACAGGCAGGGTTGAGCCTCCCAGCAGACAACTCCTTAAACTAAACCCCGTAGACGAGTCGTTTCTCCGGTGGGAACCAGACTTCGCTGCCTCCTGAGCTGCCACCGCGAAGGACGCCCTCGCGCCCCAGAATCTGCGAGCTGATTGGCGGGTGGTGTCGTCACTCACAGTGACGTGATGGTGGAGGAAAGAGGTGGAGCCATAGAGACTTGGCTTCTGGCCCTTCTAGCTGGGGGAGCCGGGGGAGGAGGGGCATTGGGAAGGCACTGGAGGACTGAGGCAGCCGTTCCGGGAGCCGGCCGGAGGAGGTAGGGGCGGGCGGGCCAAGTCCTCAGGCTGTTACTCGGTGGACCGCGCCCGCCTGTTTTCCGCCGGAGCCCGCTCCCCTCCGTATCCTGCTCCTCCCATCGGCGCCCAGATTTCCCCACATCTTCCAGGCCCCACCCCGCTCTCTCCTCAGCCCCTGACCTCGGTCCCCTACCCGCGCCCCAACTTTTGAGATCAGCCTCCACCCACCGCTCCTTCTGTGCTTCATTTCCTGATTTCTTTTCCGCACCCTGCACCCCGATGCTCCTCGCCTTCCTTCCATAAATTCGGACCGCCAAAGCTCGTGGTCCCACTGCCTGCACCATCCCCTTTCCAAAAAAACAAAGACCACCCCCCCCCCCCAGACCCTACTACAGCAAACACAGCCCATCAATGCACAAGGCGCACAAAAGCCATCTGCTGGGGAAGCCGAGGGCGCCTTTTGCCCCAGTGTCGCCGAGAATCAGAGGCAAAGGTAACCCAGAGAGCCTGAGGTCCGGGTGAGCTAGAGCCACGGTGCGGAAGGGCAGGCGGGGCTCGCCGACTTCCCCGCCCCCTCCCCTCCTCGGCCCCGCCCCGCCTCGGCCAGGATCCTGACCCTCCCCGCCTCGGCCCCGCCCCGCCTCGGCCTCGACCCCTCCCTCCAGGGAAGTGGTTGCTCAGAGCAGATTAACTGTCCCCCTCCAACTGGAGACGACATGCCCTTGCTCTGGGTTCAGATGTTCTGGAGTATCATTTGAATTCTTGTTCAAGACGTCAGCTCTATGGTTGAGGTTTCCGACCAGGAGGGACTGGAACTCCTTTCCCAGCTGCTGGAAAACTGTTGACAGTGTGAGAAACTAATTCCCTTGCTGTCTTTGGCTGAAAAGCGCCGGTAGGATGGTCAAAAATTTTGGGAAAGCTTATTTAAAGGTTTAAAGCTCAGTTTGGGTTTCCCCTGTGGCTCAGCTGGTAAGGAATCCGCCTGCAAGGCGGAAGACCTGGGTTCGTTCCCTGGATTGGGAATATCCCCTGGAGAAGGAAAAGGCTACCCACTCCAGTATTCTGGCCTGGAGAATTCCACTGACTGTATAGAGACACGACAAAGAGACACGACTTTCACTTGGGCTCTTTAGAGAATCGTTAGCGTAGGAAACCAGGCTTCCTCCACTTTTGAATTATTGGTAGGTATCTTGCATATTTTCACTGATGAGTATTTTCAGTTTTTAAAGGTTTGGCAGCAGCTTGGCCAAATAACGAGTAAAGATAATTGAAAACAAATGCAGAAAATTTACTGTCTACTTGTAATTTTAGGCTACAAATAAGTGTGTCTTGATCAGTTTCTTGGACACTTGGCAACCATTCAAGTAAATTACTAAGTACTATTTACCATAAATCAAAATATCTTCGAAGACCATATCATTATATGAACATCATTGTATTAGAGATCATTTCTATGTGTGGGGATCTAAAAGTACCATTCTCAGATCCAGGGCTAGGAAAATATTACTCCTGATTGGTGGAAATGAAGAATGAAATTGGAAATGAACTTGAGGGAGATTTTACACTTTGAATAGAATATGCACATTTTCTACCCTTGAAGTAGTTGATAACACTTAAATCCTGGTATCTGAATAACCGATATGTTTTTAAGGTATTGAATTGTTTACTTACTCCTTCTGCCCAGGTCCCTATGTTGACTCGTTGAAAAAAATATAAATATGGCCTTCTACAGTTATAAAACAGTCTTAGCTATTGCCCGGACAAGGTAAGCCTTGGGATTCCCTCCTCCCTCCACTATTTATATGAACCTTATTTTTCTAGATGGAAAAGATACATGTAAAAGGATAGACTCAGTACACAATTAAAGCTTTCTTGGTTTTAATTGTGTTGGCTTTTAGGAAGCAGGCATTTTAATGTATTTAAACTTACCCAGATTTTCTGTATGCTTTAGAACTCAAGCTGAATAATTTTGTAAAAGTGTGGAACAGGTAAGATAGAAAATGTAATGGCTTTAGAGTGACACCACTGTAACTGATGAATGCTACATGCAGCCCTTAGATGTAAAAAGGAGTAAAATGGCTGGCAAGCAAGCCAATCCTAGGGCTTATACCTGCCCCAGTAAGGTCTGTTATCACTTACTTATTCCAAAGAATATTCACTGAGGACTTACTGTGTGCCAAATACATTGTACATTTTCCCTTTGGGCCATTCAAAAAGTGCTTTATCTTGGCAAAAATAGTCTGAAGGAATGGAAAAAGCCATCTCTTTGCGAAAAGAAATCTCTTTGCCAGAAACTTTCTTTTACCTAGCTGGGTCTTAATTTTATTTTCAAATAATCTGATGTGTCAGTTTAGCTGAAGATTGTGAGTTGTTGCAAAACTGGAATGTAGAGATCCCTGACTGGGGAGCCTAATTCTAATTCTTATTCCCAACATTCCTTAGGAGTCTTAGGTGAATAACGTTTCAGCTGTAAGTCCTTATTTGAAGGAGTCCCTGGGCACTGCATAGACAAAGCAGTATTATGTGATTGGTTAATCCCCACAGGGACCATAAAATGTTTCATTCAAACAATATTTCTATCATCAGTAGAGTAGCAGAAAACACAAGTGTTCCACCTGCTTAATGATAATAGACAAAACTTTCAGACATAGCCCCGGATGGAAAAATGTTTGCTTTTTAAATTAATAGTCACAGAGTTTCTAGCTTGTAACTCAACAGTTATCCTCAGGACTTAACTTATTAATATATCTCATAGAGTGTATCATTCACCCACAAAGCATACGGTTACTCAGATGGACTAAAAAGTTGTATTCATTCATTCATGAACATGATCAGCTTTGAAAAATACAGGATTAAAAATGATTGTTTTATTTTTACCAGATAAAATATTTATTTCTTTACTCTTTCATTCTGTAATAGTACGTGCTTGACTCAGAGGCTGTTGGTCTTTATTCCAGATTCCCTAACCATATTGTCCAGCCTACCAGCTCTTCTTACTCCCCATCATTTGCATTTCTTCACTTACCAGATTGCCATTTAAACAAAACCTATATGAAGAACTATGGAAGCAAAAAGTACTCCCATCCAAGTCAGTTAGGCAATAAAGTACTTCATTTACGAGCCAGAATCTTCCAAGAGCTGCACACTTCAACTTGCTGGTTGCAGGAGGTCCCCAATAAGCATGAACAGGAGCAAACAGCAAAGAAGCCTCAGGTGCCAAGCCCTCAGCCCGCAAAAGAAGCGGGCATGAGGATTAAGGAAGGAAAGCGATCTTATAGACAAATAATTATGGATGAACTGAAATATTATTACAATGGATTCTATTTGCTTTGGATTGACACCAAAGTTGCTGCCAGGATGGTTTGGAGGCTGTTGCATGGACAGGTGCTGACCAGGCGAGAGAGAAGAAGGGTAGGCAAGAGTCATATTTGAGAAAGAAAATATAAAATTGAAACGAACTGTTGATGAACCAACTTTTAAATTCCTCTGAAAAAACCCCAGAGTAGGAATAGTAATTCACGGTGAGAACCAGAGTTTCTGACTTATCTGCAACCGACTTGCTGTATACCTATAGATGGGCTCTTAAAATGTGTGTATAGTTGCCCATGGAATGGTTATAATTGTGTTTTCTAATTTCTCCAAGGAGTTGAGAGGCTTCAAGTTTGATCTGTGCATCTGGAGTGGAAACTGCTATTAATGTATTAAGTGTATGCATTTGAAAAATCAATTTTAACAGATACCATGTTATTAAAGTACTGACTTAGATGAAAGCTCAGAGATGCCAATAATATGTTTTGATTGTCACAGATTTCCTTGGAGATATCCCATAATCATTACTTCTGAGCTAAGGTACAGAGGAAAATCCGGCCTTTCCATTTTATAAATAGCTGCCTTGGGTTTTTAATGCTTTCAGGACTGAGGCAGACTTTTGTTTTTGGCATGGCCAGAAATAATGGATATTTGCATATGCCTTTAATTCTTTAGCTGCTGAGAACCTGTGCTGATTTCTTCCGCCTGGTTCCATTCATGGTGTTCATCATCGTCCCCTTCATGGAATTCTTATTGCCAGTGTTTCTGAAACTTTTCCCGGAGATGTTGCCATCAACTTTTGAAAGTGAATCCAAAAAGGTATGAGGATTTTGAAAGATTTTAAAAGAATTAATAGAGTTTTATCTTTTTAAGAGCAGTTTTTAGGTTTACAGAAAAATTGAGCAGAAAGTAGAGAGAATGTCCATCTACCTCCTGACCCCTGCTCCTATTTCCCCTATAAATTTTTTTAAATTATTTTTTTAATTTATTTTTTGGCCACACAAAAATTAACTGTGACTAGATGACCAGCAGACATGATTTACTCAAACAGACCCTTGCATGCTTATGAGTAGCTCCTGAGCGGAGGGTGTCCTCCTCCTCCTTTGATGGCCACTATGAAGGTGAAGGGCTGCCCAACCGAGACAGCGCCTTCATTCTCTCCATCTCGGCCATTCTGCCAGACAGACGGATGAAGGCATGGACCCTTCCCCATGAGAGAACAAAGAAGGCAACTTTTAAATCAGACTGAGACATGTTTCCCTGCCTCAGTGACCATGGATCTGAGATGACAGAATGGTAGAATTTTAACCACACTGTTTGAAAGGCATTCTGGATAGAAGGACTAGCGTTTAAGATGCCTTAACAGTATAAAAGCATATGACATAATCAGAGACCATAGACTGGTCCTCTGTAGTTGGAGCAGGGAGCACCAGGGGATCCATGGGAGAAGATCAGACTCACATACTGTTCTCGAGTCAGGTTGGAAAGTATCCACCACCCTCAGGAATTTAGACTTTGACTATGGTGATTGATGGAAGGTGACTGCAAAACAGGGGATGAGAAAAAAAAAAAAGTGATCTATATTTTAGATCAATCTAAATCATCTAATCAATCATGATTAGAGCTATATTTTAGGAAAACAGTGTGTTGGCAGGAAGGATTAAAGAGGATGGTGCCAAATGAGAATCAGGTGGAATGTTATTACAGTAGCATGAGAGAGAGAGAGGGAGGACAAAACCTGAATTATAAAAGTTTCATCAGGAGTAAAACTTTGAAGATAGGTTTGAGACAGATTTAAAGGGTAGAATCAAATTGCAATATTTAACTGCCTGGCAGTGGTTTGAAATTAGTTTACTTACGTTTAAAGTAGTCAGGGTCTAGGATTAATACCATGGGATTCCAAGGAATATGTATGTGGTGGGTTTTTTTTTGTTTTGTTGTTTTTGACTGCACCATGTGGTATGATAGATCTTAGTTCCCTGACCAGGGATTGAACCTTTACCCTCTGCAGTGGAAGTGCAGTGTCTTACCCACCGACCTGCGGGGGAAGTCCCCAAGGAACATGTTAGTGAATGCAGAAAGAGGTGGGGGATGACGTAGTGATTTATCTAAGTATTCCTCTTTCCTCAACATTGCTTGTTTCCTGAACATATGCACACACATATCACGGCCACAGGATTAGAAAATACTTTCTCCTTTGCTTTGTTCCATGAACAGAGGGAGAGAGCAAGAGAGTGAAGATGAGTACCTAGCTTTCTGCTTACACAAGGTCCCAGCGCCACGTGCTTCTCTTTCATTGCCTGATATACTTTTACATTAATTTGTGGAGCTACCTGGAGAAGGAAATGGCAACCCACTCCAGTATTCTTGCCTGGGGAATCCCATGGATGGAGGGGCCTGGTGGGCTGCCATCTATGGGGTCTCACAGAGTCAGGCACAACTGAAGCAACTTGGCAGCAGCAGCAGTGGAATTACTGGTTTATTATTGACGATGTTTGTCTCTCCCATTAGACTAGAAGTTTCCTGAGGGCAGGAATTCTTACCTGTTTTTGCCCATTTTACCCTAGCACCTAGCACACGGTGAATGTTCAATAGATGAATGAAATTGATGGTTGCGTGGGTTTTAATCATGGTTTTGCCATTGTGTGATTCTAGGGGGCTGATTCTTCTAATTCTAAAAAAAAACCCAATGATTGCTATGATTTGCTTGTCATTAGAATCTCTTGGGCAACTTAATGGGGGGAAATACATATATATGTATATGCATATGTATGTATATAAAACACATTTATTCCTGTTCCTCTGTATCCACCCTGATCATGGTTATTTTGAAAATACTACCACATTATATCTCTGGTAGTGAATAAGGATTTAGAATTAGTGGTCAACATAATGTCTTAAGAGTATGCATTTAATTCTCTTCTACGCAGTGCTTTTTTATATGTTATAGCACTTCATTATTTTGTAATTAATTGTGTTTGTTTTCTTCTTAACCTGTAAGGTTCATTAGCTTAACTTCCTACTTTGGTTTGTGGCCAAGGAAAATCTAGGGTCACTCAGACCAGGGGTCAGCTTGACCAATGACCTAGATGGTTTGCACCAGGTTAAGAGATAGTGTGTATTTTATTCTAAAGAGTGACAAAGGCTTCCACTGAGGGAACTATTTTGAACCCATCCAATATTTATGATGATTGCATTAAAGAGAAAGGTAAGATTAAGGAGAAAAGTTGCAAATTGAGGCTACTTTTTAATTTTCTCTGGTTTTCACAAAACTCCTTGAATTAGGTATAACAAGAATATTCATTCGTGAAGTAGAGATGACAGCAACACCACCACAGCTATATTTCTCTCATCTTTACCTACCAAGTTGTAATCATGAAGGATTAATTCTAACTTTTTCCTCTCCCATCATGAAGGAAGAAAAACAGAGAAAGAAAATGGCTGCAAAGTTGGAACTAGCGAAATTCCTTCAAGAAACGATTACAGAAATGGCAAAGAGGAACAGGGCCCAGCTGGGGGACGCCTCAACCCAGTTCTCTTCCTACGTCAAACAGGTGTCAGTCTTTTATATAAAACCAGACAACTTCGTGTCATCATGGAGCTTCCAGATTGTTCCTCATCTCTGAATTTGCAAATATCTGTTATAGAGATACAGTATTTCAGAAATTTATGGGAGTTTGCAGAAAACCTATCTTAAAGCCATCAATGCTTTGAAGATGTTAATAACTACTTAGAAAAACAGTACAATGAAACTCAAACTTTTGAACTTCTCCTGATTGTTCTGACAGATTTTTTTTTTAACTCCTCTTTGTAACTCAGGGCCCACTTCCAGACATAAGATAGAATCCATAAATGCTTTGGCATCTTTCACATGGTCTACAGGGAAGACTCTTTAAGCAGGAAGCAGGTTTTTATTAGTCCCTGTGTCCCACTGCCTAGGTCCAGACAGGCCACAAGCCCAGCACCAAGGAGATAGTTCAATTTTCCAAACTCTTTGAGGATCAGCTGACCCTGGAGCACCTCGACCGACCTCAGCTGGTGGCCCTTTGCAAACTGCTGGAACTGCAGTCCTTTGGAACCAACAATCTGCTTCGCTTCCAGCTACTGATGAGGCTGAAGTCTATAAAAGCAGATGATGAGGTAAGAGCTGAACTCAGCTGGAGGGAATTAGCCTGGTGTTGGGAACTGTCTTAGAGTGGCTCTGTGACAAAGTGCAGTGCCTTCTGTTAGGTCTGCCTGGAGGCTGGTTCTGGGAGAATGAGTGGTCTGAGCAACCACTGATAACCTGAACCTTGATGACTCACTTTCGGGCTCTTGAGAAGGTCTTGTAAGCAGTGAGTAGCTTGGATGTCTTTGGGGCTAATCAAAACCAGTTTTAGGACCCATGGGGAAGGAACAGCAGCTTAGTAGATCCCGGGGAACAGTAGATCGCACTGCCAAGGACAGTGCTCAATGCCCACCTCTCCCCCGCAGCCCCCCCACACTTGCCCTATGCTTCCTTCCCTTGGATCTTGGTGAGCCGAGCTGGTAAGAAGGGGTGGCCAAGGACCACCAAGGAGGGAAGGCAGGACCCCAACATCTTCAGGAGTAAGGGCACCATTTGGACTGTAACTACTCGTTAGTATCCTAACAAAGTGGAAAGAATGTTTCTTGAATCGGAAATCAGCTGCTTTAAAAGCATTCTGCCTGAGGGAGCAGGATTCCCAGAACTGAGAAGGCAGGATCCCATTGGCCCCATTTAGATTTCAGTGGTTGCTTTCAAAACTGTGGAATAAACAATACTGGTCCCAGAAGTCCCATAGTTTGGGGTCATACCAAGTAGAAACTGTGTTATTTATTGAAAGAGTTTTGAGGCCCAGGGAGTTGGGGCTGTTCTTAGGGGGTTGGGGGGTGAGGGAGGAACGCTGCTGGGATGTGCAACAAATGGTACATTGAAAGCTTTTCAAATGGAATGCTTTTCTAATGAGTCTTAAAGTCACCACTAAGGGGAAGTGGAGTGGAGCTGTCACAACCAGGCGCAAGGCAATGCAAGAGGGAGAAACACCTCGGGGTCAGGCGGTGGAGTTCTAGAAGTTTCTGATATTATTCACATCTGTTGGCAGGATTCCCTTCACCTCCACCACTGCACCTCCTGTGGTCACCTGGCTTTATTGAGCGCCTGGCCTTTGTGGCAGTCCGTGCAGGGGTCAGAGTGGGAAAGCTAGCTGATTCTGCCTTTCCCCTGACTTGTGGGAATGGAAGGATTAGGCAAAACTGGAACCAAAGGACCTGATGCCATTCCTTCTGTTTGTTTGTTTGTTTTGTCTTTTCCCACAGGTAATTGCCAAGGAAGGGGTGAATGCTCTGAGTGTGTCGGAGCTCCAAGCTGCCTGCAGGGCCCGAGGGATGCTGTCACTGGGCCTCACTGAGGGGCAGCTGAGACAGCAGCTCACAGAGGCAAGTGGTCGCTTTCCTGGGCCCTGTTCCCTGGAACTCTCTCCTGTCCGTTTGCGTGTCTGCTCAGTTGCTTCAGTCGTGTCTGACTTTTTGCAATGCTATGGACTGTTGCCCTCCAGGCTCCTCTGTCCATGGGATTCTCCAGGCAAGCATACTGGAATGGGTTGCCATGCTCTCCTCCAGGGGACCTTCCTGACGCAGGGATTGAACCTGTGTCTCTTATGTCTCCTGCATTGGCAGGCAGGGTTCTTTACCACTAGAGCCATCTGGGAAGCCCCCTTTCCCATTTTCAGGCCTTGTTTTCTAATTTCTGCCTTGCCATCTTACCTAATTGGCCTTCTTTGGCGGAGCCATGGGCCGCTGAAGAAGCTGGCTTTGACTGCAACACGGTACTCTGTTGAATAGTTGTCTGTGGCTGCTAACACACCACCACAAACTTAGCTGCTCAAAGTAACACCCGCTGATCAGCTTCAGGTCCTGCAGGTCAGAAGTGCAGGCTGTTTTCCTTTCTGGAGGCCATGGGGGAGATTCCACTTCCAAGCTCATGCAGTTTGTTGGCTGAATTCAACTCCTCACAGCTGTGGGAGTGCGGGCCCTGTTTCCTCACTGGCTCCCAGCCCCAGGCCACTCTCAGCCCCTCCGGCCTCTCCATCTGCAGTGAACTTCTCACCCAACCTCTAGCTCCGGATTTAAGGCCTCATGTGACTAGACAAGGCCTTCCTGGGTCATCTTCGTATTTTAAGGTCAACCAACTTGAGACTTGGAATTACATCTGCAGAATCCCTTCATGGCAGCACGGAGTTTAACGTTTTGAGTAACTGGGAGAAAGCGTAGGTACACAAGGGACAGAAGTCTTGGGACCACCCTCCAATGTGCCTCCTCCTCCGGGTATCATGAGGGCTCTGAGCTGAAGCTCTGATACAGGGCCTGTCATCCGGGTGAATTCCCCTGAAGGCCTACACCTTCTGGGGCTGCTTTCCCAATTCATGCCCCAAACCAGGGTCAAGTGTTAGCTTTGTAGCAGATTCCCCTCTGATAACGTACTCTCTCCCAAACAGTAGATTTTTAACGGAGCGTTTAAACTGTTTTAACTGCTTTAAAACAAAGTAATAACTCCTATTACAATCTTCATTCCCATGACTGTAAAAGGTGCTGTGGAGGGACTTCCCTGGTGGTCCAATTGTTAAGGCTCCACACTGCCAGTGCAGGGGGCCCAGGTTCAATCCCTGGTCAGGGAACTAGAACCCACATGCTGCAACTAAAGAGCCTGTATGCCTCAACTAAAGATCATGCATGCCGCAGATAAGAGCTGCCATGCCTCAACTAAGAGCCTGCATTATGCAACTATAGGTCTGGCATACTGCAACTAAGGTCTGGCACACACATACACAAAAAGTGTGCACAAATTGTTTAGGGCTAGGAACCGCTGTTGTGGCTTTGAACCATATCACGTAGCGATTTCCTCTTCCATGTTGGACCTGCTCTGATTGGAAGGGGAGCATGTTCTAGGGGTTACTCAAACATCATTTATTTCCTGCATGTAGGGTATTCAATGACTTCATCCTGTCAAATTGTTTTGTTGGAAGGATGTGTTGTTTTATAATCCCCCTTCAAGGGAGCAAGAAAACTAAGCCAACCATACAATCTTCACGGATTGCTATGGATTACTGTTCCCAAAATCCTGCAGTAGGATATGGCTGACATCTCATAGAAAGGAAAAGCTAAAAATGATAAACTTACAAAATGTCTTAACTTTTTAAAAAAAGTGAAAACTATGAGATTCCACGTGCGCTTGTTACCCTGGGAAAGGTCAGAGGTAGGTGGCATGCTGTGGTGGGGCGGGTGTAAGGACAGAGGGGCGCTCATGGAGTGCTGGTAAAGTCCTGCATGGAGGTTTGGCAACAGCTTTCCAAATTTAAAAATGCATTTACTTGGACCTAGAAATTTCAGTTCTAGGAATTTGTGCTCTATTATTGCACATGTGCAAAATGACATATCTAGAAGACTATCCATTGCAGCACCATTTATGATAGCAAAAGACTGAAAACAGCCTAAAGTTCATTAGTACAATAATCAAATAAATTATGGCATTTCCATCAATGGAATCCTTTACAGACATTTAAAAGGCAGCAGCTCTGGGACCTCCCTGGTGGTCCAGTGGTTAAGACTGTGCTTCCATTGAAGGGGGAGTGTGTTTGATCCCTGGTTGGGGAACTAGGATTCTGTATCCAGCACACTGGATGGTGTGGCCAAAAACTAAATAAAAAGAAGGCAGCTCTACATCTATTGGTACAAATCGATTTCCAAGATGCTTCAGTGAAAGAGAGCAAAGGGCAAACGTGTCTATATGTCACCCTTAGAGTAAAGATAAACATATAAATGTACATTTGGTTTTGTTGTTAATATTTTGTTGGCTCAAGTGTTGTGGCTACCACTGAGGTTTCGTTTTGTTTTGGCCATGCCGCAGGGATGTGGGATCCCAGTTCCCCCAACCAGGGATCGAACCCACGCCCCCTGCAGTGGAAACACTGGTGCTGGGAAGTCCCTAAATGTATATTTGTATACGCATAGGATATCGCTGTAAGATTGTATCAGGAACTGGTACCAGCGGTTGATTCCAGGGAGGGAAATAGGGTAGCGAGAGAAAAGGATAATTTACCTTTTGAATTTTGTCTTATGTGCACATATCTATCTATCTATGGTCTTCCCTGGTGGTTCAGTAGGTAAAGAATCTGCCTGCAATGCAGGAGACCCAGGTTCGATCCCTGGGTGGGGAAGATCCCCTGGAGGAGAGAATGGCAACCCACTCCAGTATTCTTGCCTGGAGAACTCCATGGACAGAAGAGCTGGTGGGCAGAAGTCCATGGGGTCAGAAAGACTCACATGACTGAGTAACTAACACACACACACACCCCTATCCAAAATTTGGCCAATTTGGAGCTTGAAAAATTACATCTCATTCTAGTGTTAATTTCTTTAGTTATGAATGAGGTTGACGTAATCTTTTACATTTATCTACTTTATACTGAAGATACTTACCTCCTTTGATCCACAGTTGGTGTGAGAGGTTAATTGCACCTCCCTCTCTGTGAGGGGCTGTAGGGCCCAAGCAGGAATGCAGCAGCCAGGAGACAGGCCCTTGTCCTTGCTCTCAGCGCTCAGCGTGTGCCTGGGGGCCCGTGAGACCAGAGAGATGTGGGCAGCAGGGGGTCACATCAAACTCGAACCGTCTGTGACTGTCATGTTTCATCCGTCTCCCGTTCTCCAGTGGCAGGACCTCCACCTGAAGGAGAATGTCCCACCTTCTCTGTTGCTCCTGTCCCGGACCTTCTACCTGATAGATGTAAAGCCGAAGCCGATTGAGATACCACTCAGTGGGGAGGTGAGTCCTGGCTCTGTGGGAACCCAGACCCCACGACTGGGGCCACTCCGCAAACCCGTTTCCTCTTACAGTCAGAGTAGGCCTCTATTTTGGCTTATCTTTTGGAATTTGGCCCCAGTGGCTTTAAGATCTTTTAAAAATTCCTTTAAAAAATGAAAATTACTCAAACCACCTCTAGCTTTAGAGCTGTTTACTGTGTTTAGGAGTCTTATTTGATTTCTTATCAGGAGTCTGGCTTTATTCTTTCTAAGTGTCTAGTCTTCTTAGAGGGTTTTTTTTTTTTTTTTTTCCTCCTCACCATTCTTTCTCCTTTGATACTGAATGGTTCCTGTTCTTTCCTGTCTGTCTCATTTGCCCAGATTCCTATTAATTTTTAAGTGGTGAATGGCCAATCTAGAAAATAAGCAGTTGTCTTCTTTCAGCCCATTTCCTTAATTATTTGTGATTGCCTTTAACTCAGTAGCTTTTGTTCTCCTGGTGTTCTCAAGAACCTAGGACTGGCCCAGTCACTAGAGCATCTTGCTCTGGGTCCATCAGAAGGGGCCTCTCACTTCCCTGCTTTGTGGCTTCATGTCTGACTCGGAAGCTGCATGTGTGAGAAAGGAGGGCCCACGAGAGAAGAGGCTGCACTTGTGGCCAAGTGGATGGACCTAAGCACTCTGGAATGAGGACCAATCATTTGGAATCTTGGTTATGCTATCGACTCCTTAGGCAAGTGGAGAAAAACATGAAGTCCAACATAAAAAATGTACTTCAGGAAACACCATCTTGCTTTCCTTTTCCAAAATTTCAGAAAACGATCTGGATTTGGGCTTTGTCCAGAAGCATTCTAGGGAGACTTAAGAGATAAAGTCTGGAGCATAGACCATGTTCTAACAGGCTCCTGGGTTCTTACTTTTTCTTTGAGACAGACCAGTTGCTTGTCATTCTTAGACTGCTCTCAGTTGCAAGGAAGTCTTAGAGTAGCGAAATGTCTAAGAGCTAAATTTGTGTTTCAGAATGATTCTAGACGGTTATAAACTCTTGATCCAGATGTTGCTTTCTGGAATGGTTAAGAAACACCTGGGAATTGGACTTCCTTGGTGGTCCCGTGGTTAAGGCTCCGGCCTTCAATGCAGGGGCCTGGGTTCTATCCCTGGTCAGGGAATGAAGATCGCACATGCCTCACAGTCAAAAAAGAAAAAAAAAATTGTAAAAAGGAAATACTATTAAGAAAAACTACCTGGGAATTAAGGACAAAAGGACAGGCTCTTAGGCATTTTATTGTTATTGTTGTTGTTTTTAATACATGCTTTTAAACTTCTGTTCTTCATATGTACAAAATGAAAACAAGTAGCATGCTAGGTTCAGTAGAGTACTGAGACATGAAACTGAATATACTATAGTTTTGGATGTATGTAGCCCTTTCCCCTCCAAAGTACATGAAGAAATTACTTCCAAAGAGCAGAGATTTACTTTTCAAATGTAATTAATGTAATTGTTGAAGACAGGTTAGCTAGTTCTTCTAAAATACCACTCCCTCCCTCCCTCCATCTTCAGGTATTGCAGGAGCTTCTATTAAGCAACACCTTTCATTTGAATAAATCATTTATTACTAGCCACCAAAAATGACACCAAAGATGTCAGTTTTGACTTAAGTTATATCAATGCTGGCAGAAATGGATGCCTGTGTGAGAAATGGCAACTTTTGTGTTTTTTTTTTATTTTTTTTGAGAGTGGGAACAGGATCAGAAATGGCAAATAAGTAGCTTGTTAATAACAAAGGATTTTAAATATCAGAATCTGATTAGAGTGCAACTTTTGTATCTAGAGTGCTCAAAAGTTAAAAGGTAATACTAAGTTGCTATTTCAGGGACATATACTGCCTATTTCACCCAGAAAGGAAGTCAGGAAAGCAAATTGTGCTGAAAAGTACTAAAGTAGAAGTGCTTCTGAGTTTCAGGAGGAGCAGACAGCTTAATTTATATAAAATCTGTCTCTCCCTAGGCTACAAAGACAGATATTCCCCTGGGATCACCCACTCCCCCTGAATCTAAAGAGAACATGGCCGGTTTAGCACCTCAACTGAAGGGAACTAAGGTGAGACACTTTTGATTACATGAAAATAACAAGAAGTTAATTTCATTGGTGTCCTTTAATAAGGACTTATTTTGGGGTACTGCTTGATCTAAGTTCGGCATCTGGCTGTATGCATGTAGGTTCCAGATTTTGCCTGTTGAGTCCCGTGGCAGACATCCAGTAGTTGTTTCAGGGATCTGGTAGTCATGGCAGTGTGGCTGTAGCTCCAGTACACCTTGAGTAAGTAACCCAGCTGTCAGCTCTGATGTTTAAGGGTGAAGAATGGGTACAGCTGCCGTCAGTTACATCATCACCCACAACACCATCAAAGTCTGTTTCACTACCTAAAGAATCCATCACTTCTGCTAAAGATGTAAATTTCTATAAAAGGAAACTCTTTTCCTCAAGTTACTTTTAGGGGCAGTGAGAATCTAGAATTATAATTGTTGCAAAATACCACACCCTCTCTCTGTGTCCTCCAAACAGGAAGCTGTAGGCTGAACTTTAGTCATCTTATAACCACTACATTTTTTAAAAAATTCAGTGATCCAAAAGCAAATATATATATCAACAAATGCAATCGTGGTTCAGAACTAAACATGTTAAGTCTAGAAGCTAATTACAATATAGACAGATTCTTATTTTCTGTTGTGCCAGATGGAAATAGTTCCCATATGTTGTGTATTTCACACAGGCTTCAGATGTCAGGAAATACTAGCAGGAAAGCAATTTAAGAATCTTAGGAGAAGTGCATGCAAATGAGAAATTACTTATCTATCCACTTTTCCCCTTTGGGGGTGAGACCAGAAAGCAGGAGGCAGTGAACAGTAGGGGGTCACAGGAGAGCTGAGCTGTGGAGAGGTTCTGCTGGCTCTCGAGGACCAAAGAGGGAGCCACTGAGCACCCAGATTGTTTAACCCAAGGTCTGCATGTCTTCTTTCTTACTATGACCAGTCCCTAAAGTCCTTATGTTTTTGTACCCCAATACTCCAGGCAAAATCAGAGAAGACAACCCAGAACAGCAAGGCTAGTTCGAATGGAGCATAAGGACTCATGGAGGATGGAGCTTACACTCTCTGGCTTGGGGCCCTTAGCAGTGGCATCTGTAAAGGACGTCCCTGAGATAGAATATCGGTCATTTAGTCCTCAGGGCAGTCTTTTGAGGCCTTGTAACCGTTCAGATGACATCAGTGGCAAGACCAAGTTCGGATCGTTTGGAAAACTATTTAATTGCAAAGTCCATATTCTCCGCAGCATTAGATCATCCCACTGGACTTTGTGTAAGGCCCATCTGCCATACTGTCTTTTAGCAACTTCATGTCCTTTTAAGAGAGGAAACTTTTTTGCTCAATGGAATCAGCCTGATGCCTTAAGATACCTCTTGTCTCTAGCTTAGTAAGCCGGGTAGGAACTAGGGAAATTTCAAAGCCAGTCATCATGAGCATTGCACAGGCACTCCTGCACTCTCACTGCCTGTACAACTTTTTCAGACTGAGCACACACACACACACACACACACACACACACATACATCAGTAGGAATAGTGCCCTAGAAACAAAGTACCTTTGGAGACGGGATGGATGTAAGTCCCTGGTTAGGTCTTCCTGGATCTAAAGAAGAAAAAGCTTCTTAGGGAAGAAGATGGAGTTCAATAGACTGGCAATCAGAGACTTGGCGGCCCCCCTCGGGCCCACAGAGGCTGCAGGGATCTGGGAGGCCGCCATTCCTCCAGCACATATGGCTTCCATTAGCCTTCATCTTGCTAGGAAACATAATTAAGGGCTTAAGACCAAACCATTTGTTTGTGCTGGGTGTGTATTTTTCTGGTCTGTTTGTCTTTCACAAACAAGACTATCTGTTAGTCACAGGGGTTGTTAAGAGTCTGATACAATCCCAATACTACCTAGGAACAGGTATTATGTTCAGATATTTATGTTGGATATCTTCAGTGTTGTCCATACTGAAAAACCTTAATAATAAATCGATCACCATGCAGCTGACCACCAGCCTTCTTCCCTTGGGGAGTACTTAGAAAGGAAGAGGTGTTTTAGCTGTAGAAATTAGATTTCTGTACTTGCTGTGGAATTGAAGGCAGTTAGATGGGCATCCATGGAACCAAGGAAAAATCAACCTGTCTGGGGTCATCTAAAAGAGGAATGTTATCAGCATTTGACAGCAAGGAAATGCACTTTAAAACCTTCCCTAAACCTCCCCTCTGCTAGAGGACAAGCCTCACCATGTCCTGTCCTGCTGAGGAACTCCATGCCATTGGCCTTGGAAGGTGATTCACAGTAAATTTTCCCATTTTTAAAATGATGTGTTTATTTTAATTAGTTCATATTTCAAGGGGTTGCATGTGAGAAAGGGATTAGCTCGTTCATTTGTGCAACCCTGTTGCAGCTGGGTGCCTTGTGGGGGCTGGGGGGCTGCTCTACAACTCTTTCTGGCTTTCCCCATGAGCAGAGTGGGAAAGGGGCCCTTGGCCACCTCAGACCTCAGCTGGACTTCACCCATGTTTACTTCATAAATAGGCATCTGAGACCCTCGATACACCTCTCTTCCCCTTCTGATAGTAGCTCAGAGAGCTCACTTCACTGGTGGGTCCCATGATGGTTTATAGGTGCAGCCCACTGCTGAGACTGAGCTAGTAGTGTTCTGGTAAAATGATTAACACCCAGTCTGGTGGCTAGAACTCTGTGCTTCCACTCCAGGGAGCTTGGGTTCAATCCCCGGCTGGAATCTAAGATCCCACATGCTGTGTGGCGTGGTTTCAAAAAAAAAAAATTAATAGCCAACTCTGGGGTGTGGTTGGGAGGGAGCCCTGACTTGTAGTATTGCAAAGCAGTGATGTAAATACTCCCACACAGCTGATCTTCAAGCTATCAATAGGCCACCGAACAACAGTTGGGGAGAGACAGATGTGGTCAGCTTGAAACACCCCACTTAACTGACCCCCCGACCTCTGGGAGGAACAAGAGACACTTAAACCTCTAGTTGGTGCAGGCCACAAATGTCATCATTTCCACGCGCCAGGACAGACGTCTGGGAGGCAGTGTAGCGTAAATGGCCCTAAATACTGTTAAGTGCCAACCTAGAGAGAACTTGCCCCGGTGCTTGGGTCCCTGCCCACCTGCCTCCCAACAGCTGAGTGGAAGCCTGTCTCCTTGCCCTGCTCTCTGCTCTTCCCCACAAATGCATCTTCTGTGGCTGCACCAGCTGCTAATAATCTCACCGAGTATAATTTTAGGCATTTTCTAAAGCCCAACCCCGGTGGTGATGTCAGACTTGGCCCATCTCACACCCTGAGAATTCTGCTTCAACAGAAAGGTGTTGGTGGCTTGGCACATATGGACCTGCACCTGTGCTGTGACTAATTCTGTGTTTCAGTCATTACAGGTCGCAACGGTGATATCGAATAAATGCTCTATAGTGTTAAAACCTAAAGATCTCCTTGTCACCACCAGTGCACACCAGTAGGTAGGGTCAGACTAACGGAACTTTAACGCTGATCGACACCTTCCTTTTGCCCAGGGTTCTGGCCCGCTGGCTCCCCCCAGTGGCGGCTGTGAGAAACACAGCGACTTCACTGTCATGGAGATAAATTTCCTTCAGCCATGATTCAATCTTACTTACCTGAGATCAATACAGTACATTAGCGGTGCCGGGGGACTGGTGACCCCTGGCCTGTGGCAATTAGAAAGGGCGGGAAGGTGGTATCGACCGATGCTCCGGCCCTCATCTTTTAACCCTCAGGAAACCAGACAGACTCCGTGCCTTGACAGGATGACATCTTCATTAGATAAACTGGATCTCTTTCCTCAAGAGACCTAATCCGGTCAGCTAAGTAAAATGGCCATTTCATTTTCTCTCAGGTCAATTTCACTATCTTTGATTTGACAGCTCAGTCTCTCGGGAAATTCATGGGTGATTAGAGTAGTAACAGCAAGGACATCACCGTTACAGCAACAGTGAGCTGTGCCCCACTGCCTCTCCTGAAGGCACGCAAAGCCCTTTGTGAAAGAGTGACCGTCCACTCACACGACCCTGGGCCCAAACTATCATCAGTATTTTACAAGGAAAGGCGCCACTACAAGCTGTCCCACAAATGGTTTTAAAAGCTAAAGTTCATTTCCTGATTCTGTTCTTCACTAGTATATGCCCTCCTTAAACGTGAACACATATCAGAGTATGTTGATAGTTGCATATTCACAGAGCTACTCAGCAGAAAACAGAACTTTATAATGAGCCAACACTAGAAGGGGCCAAGAAACAGCTCAGAAAGGAAACTTCAGGAGCAACCCCATTCTTCCCAAACGAAACTCGACTTGCTTTTATACTTAGAAGGGATCCAGCAAAGGGCAAGCTTTGGGGGCAGAGGCTGTGAACCAACAGCCTGAGCCCTAAGGTTCCAAAGAGCCGGCACCTACTTGGTGGGGGGAGAGATAACCAGCAGGTGGCAGAGGAAGAAAATTCCCCAGCAGCCAAAATGCACCTTCACAGAATGTCTTCCTTTTCCTTAGGGCTGGGGTAGAGTTCCTATGGGAAGAACTGGAGGAGGCCAAGTGCTAGCCCTAGCACACGTGGTCTGATCACTCGAATTCAGAATGGTATTGGCGGGGTGGGGGTGGGTAGGCAGAATAGCCTGGGAGACAAGAAACCTGAAGCCAGGGCTCTGGGTGTAAAGCTGGTCTTAGGTAACAGGTCCTCCTTGGACACAGAAGCACAGGCAGAACCATATCCACACAGAGGAGCAGCCACTCTCCTAGGTCTGAGTACCTGCCGCCCAGGGTCAAACCATCCATGACCTGCCTCTTCATCACTTCAGCCCCACTCCTGGCTCTTCGGAGCTGGGCCCTCACCTCCCTGTCTGACTCTCAGACCCCAGAGGCTCCACATTCCCCCCAAGGAAACGTATGGTGGAGGGGGCGGTGGGGCCTGGCCCTGGGCCCAGTGACCCCTACCTGCCTTCTTTCCCAAAGCCCGGCAGAGGAAGGAGGGCTGTCCTGAGGCCTCGGAGAAGGACCCATGGGGAAGAGACCTTGGGACAGCCAGCCCCAGAGCCCGGCAGCCTCGCTCCTTCACAGCCGGCCTCCTCTCCCGTGTCACACAGCCCGTATAAAATTGAAGCAGCAGCAATTTTTATTGAGGGACCTAAACTGAAAATAGGTTTAGAACATAATTTAAAAAAATAAAACAGCAAAAGTAGCAAAAAATATATGACCTTTTTAAAAACATTTTCTTTTTTTTTTTTTTTTTTAATATATAGCAACTGATGCCTCCCAACCACCAGGAGCATCTTACCCAATGGGTAAATCTCTGGTAACGACCCTTTTAAAAAGACATGTAAATATATACTCAGATTTATACACTTTGTGTTTTCTTCGTAGCTATGTACAGAGCCCCTGCTTTGGGGCTGGGCCCCAGGGCCACGCCGCCGGCTCCCGGCCTCTGCGTCCCCACCCTCGGGTACCAGATATTTGGTCATCAAAGCAAATTAGTATCGGAATCAATAAGCCACTGGCACTATCCGTCTGGAACAGAGGTCGCCTTCTGCGGAGGCCCGAGCGCTGACCACCTCTACACCCAACTCCCGCTGTAGCCCGAGGACCTGCCACCAAAACACGGGCACATGGGCTGCGCAGAGCAGGCAAAACCAATGCAGGAAAGCTAAGTCGGCTCTCGCTCGAGGGCGGCTCGGCCCCCACTGCCCGACCCTCCAGGCGGCAAGGAGGGGGTCTTGGTCCAACGTTTGGCAGGCCGCGTAGTAGCCGTCAGCAAGGACCGGCCTCCCTGCTCCTCTGTCAGGCTGTGAGGAGAGGAGGGGAGCTCGGGCGTGCGGGCCTCAGGGAGGCCGGCCAGCAGAGCGCAGGGGAGGCAGCGAGTCCAGCGGGAGGAGGGGCGGGGCCACAGTTGAGGATGGAGTCCGGGGAGGGGTGCGGGGTATGGGGGCCAGTCAGCGCCGTTTGAGTCCGCCGTTGGCCAGCTGGGCCGGGTGTCGGGGCAGGCAGGGTTCCTCGGGCAAGGGCTCGTGAGAGAAGACGGAATCCTCCCCGGAGGAGCAGGTGGAGCTGCGGGTGTCGGGGAAGCTGGGGGAGTATTGGTCCAGAGGCATTGACAGGTCCAGGTACTCCTGAGGGCGGAGACAAAAACATGCAGGACCCGCACTCTGCTTCCCGCGGCGGTAGGATTCATTCCGCGAGAACTCGGAATGAGTCCCGCGAGAACTAGGGATGAATCCCGCGAGAATTCGGGCCGGTCGGCACACAGGTTCTGGGAAGGGCCGCCTCACCTGGTTGGAGGTCAAGGCCACGATGCGGTCCAGGTCTTCCACCAGCTGCTTGAAGGTGGGTCTCTGAGAGGGGACTGCGTGCCAGCAGTCTCTCATCATCATGTAGCTGGGGCAGGATGACGAGGTCGGGGTGGGGGGAGAGGACAGGCTCAGGGCGGAGGGGCCGCGGGCGGCTGGCTGCGCGCCTCCTACTCCTCCCTCTACGCCCCGAGCCCAGCCCGCCCCCAGGGCCCAGCCCAGGACCCCAGGCATCTTTTCTCAGGCTTACAGCTCGTTGGTGCAGTTACTGGGCTTGTCCATACGATGACCCTCCTTCAGCAGCTTGAAAAGCTCCTCCACGGGGACCCCAGGGTATGGGGAGCCGCCCAGAGTGAAGATTTCCCAGAGGAGCACCCCAAAAGACCACCTGTGGATGAGCGTTGTGGGCGCAGAGCTAGGGCCCCCCACTGACCTCACCACCTCTCCCCCCAAGTCCTCGACCCCAGGGGACCATGGCCCGTCAACCTCTGGAAACAAAGTGAAGGGGCAACGTTTAGTTCATTTTCTGAAACAGGATGCGGGGCTGTACCACCCTGGAAACTCTCCCCAGCAACTGCTTATTTCAGACTCACACGTCGCTCTGGTGGGTGTAGATCCGGTCAAACAAGGCCTCCGGTGCCATCCACTTGACGGGCAGTCGGCCCTGCAAGCAGCACGGGGACACTGGGGTGGCCCGGGGCAGGCAGGGGCGGAGGTAGGGCTGGACCCAGCTCACCCGCCCACCCAGCCAGTCGGGGTAGGGGTAGCCCAGCGGCTCAGAGTCCTGGGGCAGAGGAAGGGCGGCGCCCACACTTACATTGGTTGTCTTTTTATAGTAGTCGATGTGGTGGATGTCTCGAGCTAGACCGAAGTCCGCGATCTTCATCACGTTGTCCTCCGTCACCAGGACGTTCCTGGCGGCCAGGTCCCGGTGGATGCACTGTTGGGCCCGGAGGACCAGAGGGATTGGGGGGGTGGAGGTGGGGCACAGGGGAGGGTCAGCAGCCACCGGTGGGCCCACTGCCCTCACCGGCCCTTGCCTGCCCCACCCCTCGGCCCCCTGAACTGGCCAGTTTCCTGCTACAGGGTCCCCTTCCTCTAGGTCAAAGCCAGACATCCAAACACCCCCAGCTCTGGGCCACCCAATCACTTCAGCAAACCGTCAAAGTATGTTTCCCTCCCAGTGCTTGGCTTTCAACCTGCAGGCAGTGAGCTGAACCCCTCTCTGTCCAGTGTGCATGAGCTCTCATGGGGACGCCCTGTCTCCCCGGCCAAGCACATCCATACAGGGCTGGGCTCAAACAAAGCACCATTTACCCAGCACCCCAAGCTGCACCTAACTCTCACAGGACCGCATCTCCTTCCTGTAACCGGTTACAGCTGAGGCATCATCATTCTAACTTCACACTGGTCCAGCCCAATCCCGAGGCCTCAAGGCCACGTAGGTCTCCTGGCTCTGATGTCCCCGCCACCCCCCGGGGTCCCACGCTACCCAGGGGAGCCGTCAGGAGCCACACCTTCTTGGAGGCAAGATACTCCATGCCTCGGGCCACCTGGTAGGCACAGGACACCAGGTCCTTGGAGGAGAGCTGCTCCTCAGGGTGGTGGCTGGGGTTGTAGCAGTACTCCAGCCCTGGCGGCCTCCGGGCCTGCAGGTACTCTCGGAGGTTGCCCTTGGAGGCGTACTCCACGATGACGTACAGGGGACCTGGGGACACGGGTGTGCAGAGGCTGTCAGGGCTGCTGGGCAGGTGCACGTGCTGAGCCTCGCCCGGAGGAACCCCAAGGCACATCGCGAGCGTGTTCCCCAAACCCAGAAATACATCTCACTCCCCAAAGAAAGCAAGGGCAGTCATTCTTCTCAGCCTAGTCCAGGACATTCCCAAGCAAAGCTGGGGCCAGAGCCCTGACCTCGACCGCAGCAAGTCACCTGTTCTGGCCACACGGTGTGCGTGGATCCAGGTGCCTGGACTCGCAGATGAACCCCCATGGGCATCGGGCCAGACCCCAAGAAACACATTCTGACTATAGCTAAACCGGCCTCTCCGCCCCCCCGGCTTCCCTCATTGTGGCTAAGAGATGCCCGATGCCTGATGTCCCAGCTAGGCATCTTCTCCCTGACAGACAGATGGCAGCAGCCTGAGTGCCTGCCTGAGCCCTTCCCCGCAATGGGTGGAATCCCACAGGCGAGGCGCCCACCGTCCTGTGTGCAGGCCCCCAGCAGGTTGATGATGTTCTTGTGTTTCCCAATCATCTTCATCATCTCCATCTCAGAGATCAGGTCTGACAGGTCTTTCTCTGTTGCATCCGCTGCGTGGACAAAGCAGAGAAAGGGGTGGAGAAGCACTTGTGTCGGAAGGAAGGCCGACAGGACAAAAACTAAGGGAGGGGGATGAGGTGAACACCCAGGGGTCCCTTTCCTCTGGGACTTGCTTCTCTCTTTATGCGCCCCCGCTCCTTGGCTTTTTTTTTTTTCTTTTGGCGGCACCACAGGGCATGTGGGATCTCCTCTGCAGAGCAAGTGCAGAGACTTAACCGCTTGACTGCCAGAAGTCCCTCCTCTCTCCTTTTCACATCCAAATTTATCTCCCCTTCCCTCTTATGAGAGCTGCCAGTGTTGCCAAAAAAAAAAGGATCTGGGGTCACCAACTGATGACAGACGCCAAGGAACAAAGTGAGGTCATGGTGAGATGGCGGGGTGTGCAATGCCCCCCCAACTCCAGGACAACCTAAGCAGGCTGTGGAGCAGGTGCAGGTAATAGCCTGAGGCCCAGAGTTTGCTTGGAAAGGGAAGGGGGTCGTTTCTGCAGGGACACAGGCACCACATACACTTTAGCATCTTCACGGCCACTTTGGTCACACGGTTGGGTTTGTCCTTGTCCAGCCCGATGGCCTCCGCCAACACCACCTGCCCAAAGCAGCCCTCTCCCAGTGGCTTGCCTAAAACCAGTCTTCAGGGAAACAAAGGGTGGGATAAGCTAGGGTGGTAATGTTCAAACCTGACAGGAACCCCCACTCCCCCTCCACCTCCAGTTCCTTTGACTAAGAGCAGACAGTGGCAGTCACTTCTGGATGCTCCCCTGAAGGTCTGAGCCCACACCACTGCCCCCGTTAGAATAACGAGCTGGGGGGGCGGGGGCGGTTACCTGTCCCGAGGCAGCTCCCAGCGAGGGTCTTCAGGAAGCTCGTATTCAGATACCCCGGCCAGCATAGGGGTGCCGCTGGAGGAGAGACGTGAGGGCCGAACCAGCAAGACCCCAGAGTTCATGGATGCGCTGGAGTCGGCTGACACCTGCAGGGAGGCGTGGGGTCACCCTTCCAGAAGGGACAGGGGAGCAGCGGCAGGTCCCTCCCCTCCCCGCTCAGGCCTTGTTGCTAAAGTTAGAGGTGTGGACCTGGCATCCGGGGCTCCCTCCCCAACACAGGCAGAAAGGCCACAGGAGGTCGGAAGACCGAGGTTCTAACACTGACTTAACATTTGCCACAAACTTGCCTTTCTGGGTTTTGGATTACTCACCTTTCACATGAGTGTGACAGCCTGACATTCTGTAACTTGTCACTGCAAGAGCAACTCTCTTCCTGTCCTCATTCTTATGTGAAAACCCTGCTGTGGATGAGGGGTTCCTGACTCCTGATGCCCCTTCCAGAATTAGCATGGCTCAGAGCGAAGCCTGCCTCCTTTTCTCATTTCACGCACCTTCACCCTCTGTTCCATCTCCTGGGATGGGAGGTGGGCGCACAGGAGCGAGATGGCATCTTGGGACCCAGCTCAGCTCCTCTCCTCTGTACCTTTGCATCCCTAATGGGCCCTCAGGGGAAGCTCAGATTCATAATATCAGCTGGGCATTCAGCCCAGTGAGGACCATCTCCCAGTCCCCAGGCTGGCTGAGCAGGGCGCTGTGGTTGAGGTAAGATGGGCTCACAGGATTCATCAGCCAGAAGAACTTGGAGCCTGACCCCAAGCACTTAGGACACTCTCCTGCTGCCACCTGGAAGCCGGACACCAAAGTCTGAAGTAGGGACCCTGCGGCGGGTCCCGCAGACCCCCCTGGGGTGCAGGGAGGATGCACAGGGTGAGGCAGAGCGTGCGAACCCCCCGTCTACTTTCTGTTACCTGTCTGCGCAGAGGGATGCTCTTGGCCAGCTTGTGCACGGCCATCTGGCTGTGGAAGTCGCTCTTCTTCGTGCCGCTCTTCATCTTGTAGATGATGACAGAGCCCACCATGCAGGAGATGAGGAAGGCCCCCGTGCAGTAGATGATGATCTCCAGGTACAGCGGCGAGGTCATCACCGCCGGTCTCTCTTCCAGGGCTGGGTCAGCGTGAACAGGACGTTAGTGGGCTCAGGGCAGGGCTGGTCCACTAGGGTCCCGGCTCCCTAAGAAACTCAACATCCATCTCCTAAACTCTGGGAGTCTTTGGGTTAGAGACAAACTGAGCTAGGTCCTAGATGGGATTGGGGTCCTGACACAGCACACAGCAGACATCCTGGGATCTGTGAGGCTCCCTGACCCTGACTTGAATCCCCAGATGGACTGTATCTTGCTAGCCGAAGCCCATGCCCATGAACTCAGGAGCCCTGCTGGCTCAGGGACTGCTGGACTGGATGGGTACTTGGTGCCCTGCAAGAGACAGCTGAGCACTCACGCACGCTAGATGCCACTCAGTGTTCCCATGGACACACGGCCCTCCTCCACAATGCCCGAGCACTGGGTCAACACCTATCATGGGACAGCGAACGATCCGTTGGTCTTCCATTACTGATGGCCCAGGGGTACCCCGAGGGCCCAGGTGGCACCTCATCTATGTCTGCAGGCCACAGCGCCTGGCATCCAGTGGCACTCATAACGCAAAGACAATGATGCAGGGAGGAAAGAAGAAAACCAGCATATGTCCCAACTTCATTGCTCAGCTTTGCCTATGTCATCTCTATCAGGTCAGACATGAAAACGTCTACACCTAGCCAAACTGCAGACAGAACTTTGCTTGCAAATGTCTGGATTATTACAGATAAACATGGAAACATCTCTTAAGACTTCTACTCACAGGTCTAACTCCTCACACTGAGCAAATTCAGGGAGAGGGTTTTATTCATTTCTCCATTCAGACTCTCCCGCCTCCCACCCTCACTGAAGCCCAGGCAACTCAAGCCTCTTTCCCTCTCGCACGGAGGTGGGGAGGGTCCCATCCAGCAGGACATCCCTTCCCCCACCCCTCCCCTATTAAAGACCCCTGCTGGCCACAGGGGCCAGCACCCCGAGGACCTCCCCCAGGAGGCCCAGGCATGACCCCAAACCAGCCCAAAGAGAACTCCCCAAGGTGCAACAAGGGACGGCAGAGCTGATAACGGAGAAGCGTTTCTGTTTTTCTCTTTCCCCAGCGTGGAGAAACAGAGACCATCCACCGGGAGGCACAACACAGGACAAAGACAGTGATGAGGAAAAAAGCAGAAAACGCTTACGCGCCTCCAGTGGGCGTGCGTTATCAGAGGACGAGAGGGACGAGGAAAGAGACCAGAGTCCCAGGATGAGCAGCGCCGCGCCCAGCTCCAGCCCCGAGGCCACCAGCCCACCACCCTGCCCAGGCTGCAGGCTCCTGCCTTCCTGGCCCTACCTCCACGGCCCCCTCTGGAGAGGAGCTACACTGGGAGCCAAAGAGGATAAACGGGCACCATTGAGCCCCCTGCGATGCCTGGGAAAGGACTCGCTCAAAGCAGCTCAAGTCCTCTGTCTGGGTCTGGAGGAACCTCGCCCACTGAGATCAGCAAGGGGGAAGGCGGAGAGCATTGGTGCTTCCAAGCGGCAAGCCCCTCCCTTCAGAGCACCTATATTCAGTTACAGGGGGAGCCTCTCGGAGACTTCCGGGGGCTGGCGATAAAGGAAGACTGCTGGACGCGAGGAGGGAAGGAGCCTGCCCTGGAGGAGAGCCCAGCTGCAGGTTAGATCCAGACCCCATGCATGTATCGCTCCGACCCGGGGGAGAGATGGAGGCAGGCCCACAAGTGAGAGCAATCTGAGATCCTGCACCAGGAGGAAGGCTCCGGGGTGAGCTGAGAAGGTTCGATCCATGAGGCCAGATGACAGGCCGGATGACTTGCTGGAGCCACGTGCTGCGTATGGAGCCCGGCTCTGTGTCTCCCCCGACCCTGCGATGCATGCTCCCCCCGTGGCCCTGGCGAGGGCAGGACATCGAGAGGAGGAGGACAGTGTATACCTTCCAGAACGGTCAGCCATGCAGAGTGATGGGAGAGTCCGATAGAGTTACCCGCCAAGCATGTATACTCCCCCGCGTCCTCAAAGGAGACATTCCTTAAGTGCAGCACCTCCATCTCTTTGTCGGTGGTGTTAACTCCGGCCGTCTAGAAGAGACAACGGAAGCCACATGGACAAGCCCGGGACCGGAGACCTCTCAGAGAGGGAACCAGGAGGAGGAAAGGGGGAAGAAAAAAATAACCAGAGGAAGAAAGGTTCCCCAGCGTCTCCTTTGCAACAACGGACAGACAAAAATCACCAGGCAGCGAGAAACCTGTTAGAGGAAGAGGGTGAGAGCCTGAGGAGGAACTCGGCAGACCTGACGGCGCGACGCGGATGGCTGGTTACACCCGTCACCAGGCGCAGCAGCCCCGGCCCAGCCCCGCATGCGGCGCGAGCGCATGGAGAAATGGGCCGGCGCGGGGGCTGTTTGGTTTCCGGAGGGGACACACACGAGGGACGGAGGGGGCTGGCTGCAGCCTCACAGACACTCATACCCACACTCACCCCCACACACACACCCTCACACCCACACAAATACCCCCATTCTACACCCTCAGACAAACACATCCCACAGTCACACACACATACACTCACCCACACACACACACTCACCCACACACATACCCCCCCACATCCCACACACTCACACACTCCACACACACACTGACACAGCCCCCATACACATTCTCACTCCCTCACTCTCACCCCCCCACACTCACACCCACACAAATACCCCACACACACATATACCCCCACCACACACATACCCCCAAACACAACTCCCCACAGTCACACACACACCCCACACACACTCTCACCCCCCCACACTCACCCCCACACAAATACCCCCCACACCCCACACACACACAGCCAACACACACAGCCCCCCCACACACCCACACCTCCCCAGTCACACACACACACACCCCACACACACACTCTCACCCCCCACACTCACACCCACACAAATACCCTCCCACACACATACCCCCCCATCCCATACACACACACTCACACACACACCCACATTCCCCCCACACACATCGCTATAGACGCTGGTCCTCTCTCCTCTCCATCACTCGGACCCTCAGTCTCCAGGATCACCCAGGACGCACCCCACACGCAGCCAAGAACACACACAAGGCACAGAGGGGTGACACCAACACAGAACCGAACCAATCCAGCCACCCAGGCCGGGTATTTTTCCATGGCTCCGGGCACTAGAAACAGCAGGCTCACAGGGAGAGTGGGGCGCTGGCCTCCCCACAGCTGCCCTGGCAGCTCGGGGCCTCCATCAACCCCCAGCACAGGGGCCCCTCCAGCTCCCCGTTACCTTTTGCCACAGGTCTGGTGACTGTGAGCCACGCAGACTGGTTAGCTTCACCAATATAATTGGAAACCTTACACACATACTCCCCGCTCTGGGCCTCTGTCACATTGAACAGGGTCAGGACCTCCGCATCCGAGCTATTTATCCCCGAATGCTGGAACAGACCAACGACATGCCGTCAGTTGGGCCAACACAGAGATGTGGCCGTATTTGCTCCCGTGCGGTGTTAAGGTGGGCCCAGGAGCTAAGGCAAGAGGCTGAGGTGACACTTATCCTCTTTCCCTCATTAGCAGGATAAAAAAGTGGACTTTAAAAATCCATGTGACTGAAAAACAAACTGAATGAAAAAAATCATTGCCCCAAGCAAATGTTTCATTTGTGTTAAACCCCCTCCTCCAGGAAGAGGGCAGAGACTGCCAATGGAGACAGCAGCCAAGGTCCAAGGCCCCGGGCCCACTTCCTACACGGCAATTTCAGTGCCCAAGGTGAGGCGCGTGGTGGCTGGCTGGGAAATCTTTGGAACAGCCAAGCCAGGGAGGAGGAGGTCTAAGGCTGGGACCAGGAGGGAAAGCAGGTTCCCAGCTTCTGGTTACTTCCTGTTGCAAGATCCACTGGAGAATTAGGCAATTAGCTTCCCTGGATTAATGGAGCATTCAGGGACATTCGAAGTCTGGGAGTGGGAGGAAAAAAAGAAAGTGCCATTACTCCTGAAACCGCTGAGGACTGACCCATGGCCTCGGCTTTTCCAGCCCTACCTAAGCTAAACCGTGCCTGGCATCAGCCCATGTGCCAGAAAGGATGTGACTCAGGAAGCAGGGCAGAGACTAGGAGACGCTTGCTGGGAAGGCTGTGGTGGTGGGCAGTGGGAGAGCAGAGTGCCAATGCCTTCCCAGAGAAGCTGACCCGAAAGCCTGGGTACGGTCACCGTCCAAGCTCTTTAGAAGCCAGCAGTGCTCACCCCCAGCCCTCAGCGTCCTACGAGCCTTCACCCATGACCTGCCACTGGTCCTTTGGAAAGTGGCCAGGGGCCCACGTAAGATGGAGCCTGGACCCAGCAGAAGGACCGGGGCCCGATCGCAGGGACTGAGCCAGACCCCAGCCACCTGGGCCCCAGGAGATACAGGCCTCCTTCCCCGAGCCCAGCCCACGGAGACCGGAGCCAGGATTACCTTCAAGATCTGGACATAAGGCAGGTTGTCCGGCCCAATCTTACTCCCGTTCACCTCGATGTGCTTCAGCCACTGGATGTGGGGCTGCGGGTCACTGTACACCTTGCACATGAACTCCACATTGCTGCCCAGGGCCACCGTCTTGTTGGCCGGCAAGCCCGCCTGCAGGATGGGCCGGTGAGGGGACCGCTCTGGGGGGGCACGGGATGGGAAAGGGTCGTCAGGCCCTGCCGTGGCTACTCCTGGCTGGAATGCTGACAGTATCCTAAGGACCAGCACAGAGATGCATTCCCGGACCAAGCCCAGGCTACCTGCCTGTAACTAAACCCACAGCCACTCAGACTCTTGCTGTTCAAAGTGTGGTCTGGGTACTGCAGCACCAGCTTCACCAGCCTGTTAGAAACACTGACCCTCAGATCCTACCCCGGACCTCCTAGATCACAAGCTTGTATTATTAATTTTTTTTGCTGCACTGCATGGCTCGTAGGATCTTAGTTCCCCAACAAGGGACTGAACCGAGCCATGGTAGGGAAAGTACTGAGTCCTAACCACTGACCCTCCAGGGAATTCCCCAGAAGCTTCTCTGCATACCATATCCTTAAAGCCAACGCAGAACCCTGGCTGTGAAACTCTTTACCTTAAGGTCACCAGAGAATGAGATTCAGAGCCTCTGGAAGGCAGAGGCTGCACCACAGCACCAAGAGGCACGGCGATCTTCCTAGTGTCTCATGCAGTGCCTGGAGTCTGTGTGGACTGACCTCTCTGAGCCTCAGTGTGTTCCTCTGTACAATGGGAACAACAGCACCTGCCTTGCAGGGTGCTAGAAGAATTGCCTGTGGTGTATTTACTGTACCCGGCAGACCACTCGCATCTGTGGAATGGTAGCTACTATTAAGCTAGATTAACCACTACTATGCCAGTCAACTCCTGCAAGAGAGACTCAACAGCACCCTTCCCTTTACAATGAATCTGTGGTACCACTGATCCTCCCAACTCTACTGACAGATAAGAAAAGGGAGGTGTGAAAAAGGAAGGTGACGGAGCTAATAGATGCCACAGCATCCTGACTCCACCCCTAAGTGAACCTGGCTCCCAGGCTGTGTTCTCCGCATCCCTGCTCCTTCCACCAAACTCCTCCTCCTGTCGCCACCCTCTTACCCACGACATCGAGCTGGTAGGTATGGTTGATGCTGCCGTATTCGTTCTCCACGATGCAGGTGTAGTTGCCCTTATCCGAAGGCACCACGGAGTCCATAATGATGCTCCAGGTGGCATAACGGACCTGAGGGGAAACATGCCAAAGGGCCCCATTGCGGGTGTGGAGGGAAAGGTGGGCAGAAGCCATGCACCCTCCAATCAGAGCACGCAGCCCGGCTGGACAGGGAGCTAGGGACCATCATCCCAGCCCACTCACACTCTGCAAGAAGGCATCAGGCAGAGGGGTGTGAGGACTCGGAAAGTCTGCCCGCCACGGCCAAGGCCATCTGCAATCTGGACAAACGTGCCTTTGGAGCCCTCCCAGATACACTGGGAGCTTTCCCAACACTGCATCCCTGTCCACACTGCTCTTGTGCCAGAGCAGTGTCCCGCTAAGAGTCCAGCCGTGTCCACCCTTGACGAGACGTTTCACAGTCCACGTCCTGTCCTCTCATCCCTCTGGGCCTCACTGGTGCAGTGCTCCCATTAGATGGACGCTGCCTCATAAGACCCAGAGCACAGGGTGCTGCACACAGCAAGTGCCGGCTGAGTTACTTTATATACAGTTTGTTTTTCTGATTTCCTCTGCTTCTCCTTTTTAATATCTATGTATTTTGGTTACGCCGGCTCTTGGTTGTGGCATGTGGGATCACGTTCCCTGATCAGGGACAGAGCCAGGCCCCCTGCTTTGGAAGCAAGGAGTCTTAGGCACTGGACCGCCAGGGAAGCCCCTCCTCTACTTTTCTTATGCAAGATTAATGAGAAAAGAGCAGCTAGGTGAGATGGGAGAGAAACAGGGATGGTGAGAATGATCACAGGGTTTAAAGGAGGGTTAGATGACGTTTTTCCTAGAATTATAAACGGGCAAAGGACTTGAACATTTCCACAACAAGAAATGGAAACCACTTAGGAACACATGAAAATTCTAAGTTTGTTCCTAAGCAAAGTAGCCCACAGAGAACAATGATACTCTCACCTGTCAAATTTGTTGGCAAAAGTATAGCCAGTTTATCATTCTCATACTCTGCTATGGGAGGGCGAATTCATTTTCCCTTTTAAGAAAGTAACTGTTACCACAATAAAATAAAATGAAAAAAAAAATCACACCCCTACTCATTACATCATCTTCCATTAGAGCAAATGTCACAGTAAAATTTTATGTCTTCCCATTGCACTTTGAACTCTACTGCCTAATACATTTTCTGGAAAGACGTGCATCCAAGAAATGTTGGTGTAAAAAATGAATAAGTGAACAAATGAATAAAATTACCTAACTTTATTAGGGAAAAAAAAAGGAATTGGGTAACATGCATCAAGAGCTTAAAAATGCTTATACTTTGCTCTAGTAACTTCCAGCAATCTGTCCCTAAAGAGAAATATTTTAAAATACTGACATAGACTTAACTACAAAGATATTCACCGTAACATTATTTACAGCAATGCAAAACTGGAAAATAACTAGTATCACAAAATAGTTCATTAAATTATGGGACAATTAATACTGGGATATTATAAAGGCATGAAAAATTATCTTTCAAATACATGGCAAAAGATTCATAATGTTAACAACTGGCAAGAAATTAGATAGACAATGTGACTGACCATGTAAAAATCACATACATAGGGAAAAAAAAAGACTAAAAAGATTTAAGTTTATTTGTTTTTTTAGTATTTGAAAATTTTATTTAAAACAATTAAAGGCATATAAGTAAGGATTTTCTAAGCAGCGTCTCCTGCCCGCCTTACTCCAGCTTTCATAAAAACCCAGGTACCTTGTAGCCTCCGATCCTGTGGTCAGGCTTGAATTCTTTGCCGTTTTTCAGCCAGCGCAGCGTGGGGTTCGGGGTCCCACTGGAAGGGCATTTGAACTTCACTGTCTTGGCAGCTGGCACCGCGTGCAGTTTCTTTTCCATCTTTTCTGGTGACGTCCAGTACGGAGCCACGGCTGCCCAGGGAGAGCAGAGACAGACAGGGCCTGGTCAGGCTCGGGGAGGCCCCACCCACCTGGTCGCCACCTGTGAACGATGCCCGCACTGGTCTGGACCCCGGAGGGGAGGTCCCCCGGGCCAAGCGTCGTGACCCCATGTGCCCAGCTACCCCTCCCTTCTCCAGTCGTTTGCCCAAGCTCCCCCTTTTCCATTCCAACCCAACCCCCGGGCCTGGAGGCCAGAAAGGAAGGAAACAGTGTCTCACGCATACGGTTTGGTTTGGTGTTATCTGTTTCCTTCTCCTCGGAAGAGGAGTCATCGTCGTCATCGTCGTCCTCCGACGAGGGGAGCGCATCTAGGGCAAGAGGGAGGGAGCACTGAGGTCCCTCCCCCAGGAAAAGAGGCTGCGGCTTGCATCCAGTCCACAGCCACCCCGGGAGCACGAGGGCCAGTCCAGTAACAGGCGACCACGGCGACCACTCCCCACAGAGCCTCCCTCAGTGTCCGTCCCTCTGCGGGACAGACACGGTTTATGTAAGAACTGCATGCCCTGTGCCTGTCCCCCTCCTCTGCCGACCCCAACACACTGCTCTTCCCTTCCCCGAAGCCTTTGCCCAGGGCAGCTCCATCACGGACAGGTGGGGTTCTCTTTAACCTAACTCCACCCTGCACTCAGAGGCTCACGCCGCATCTCAGAACCAGCAGCCAGGGCATCTGAACCCTCCGTTGGAAACCCAGACAGATCGAGGCACTGTGGCCAGAAGCCATTTCCGAAGCCCTGGGCTGAACTCTCTGGAGTTGCAACGTTTCTAGCACATGTCTGCTGAGGTCAGGGAACTGCACTTCTCAACCACAGTGGACAGGAACCCGCGACACAGTAGGCAGCTGCCAATGCCTGCCCCCAACAAGTATCCACCCCTTTGAGCGTGTGGTCACCCACCAGGGTTCGTGACAGATCTTTCCTCAGTCCTTTCTAGTGTTTTGGGGGCATCTGGAGGGAAGTGAAGGAGGCACGTCCCTCTGCTGGGGAAGGGGTGTTCTAGAGGATGTTTGGCAGGCGGGGGAGAGGCCAGGCTCGCAGCCTGAGATGCACAAGTGGTGCAAAGAGAATTCCAGCTCTACTCGGCTCAGTCCTAAGGTTTTGTAAAAGTCACATCCTACAAGTGGCAGGTCCCCCAAATCACAGAGCTCTAGGGTTCCCTGGCTGCCGTAACACAGGTCTGGAAGCTAGAGAACATGTGTCTCCCATCAAGCCATGACTACGGTGGTGCAACTGGGTCATCCACTATCCCACAGGGATCTCACCATGAATCTGGGGGTGCTGATGACTAAGCCCAGCACCAAGTCCAATCGGCCAGGGAACAAGAGTTTGGAAGCAGCCTGAGCCCTGGGGCACCCCGATGACCTGGGCAGGCTGTGCTGGAGAAACCACCATGTCTCACTGCCCCCCCCCCCCGGGGGGGGGTATCAGCGAGCAGCCCCGAGGTGGGTCCAGGCAGTCCTCCGCTCTCCAACCCGAGGTCAGCACCCCGAGTCACCCCCTGAGAGCTAAGCCGCGCAGCGGGCGGGGGCAATGTTAGTGGGTGGCAGCTTCTGCAGCAGAGGGGAGGGCGCGGATGACGGCAGAGGAAGAGGCTGGCCTCCCCCTGAGACCAGCAGAGAGGGAGGCAGGGGTGGAGAGAGGCAGAGGGTGGACTTGGCTACCCACCTGAGACGTTGACAGAGAAGTAGGTTGTGTCACTGCCGGAGGGGCTGCTGGTCACGCAGGCGTAGAGGCCTGAGTCGGCAGGCACGGAGCCCCGAACCTCCACCTCCTCCCCGGTGATGCGCGTGCGGTTGCTGTCCGCCAGCTGCACCCCGTCCCGCAGCCAGTTGATGCTCTGAACATCATCCCGCAGCTGACAGCGGAGCTGCAGCAGGTCACCGGGGTGGACCAGGAGGGACTCCACTTCCACGGGGGCTCCCCAGGGCTGGGCTGCAGCCGCCGCAGGGACCAGGAGGAGGGCAGAGGGAGCAAGGGGGCAGGAGGGATGGGGAAAGACAAAGGCATTATGCTGGCCGCACAGAGCTGCAGCATCCCCGGGGGGCGGGGTACGGAGCTGGGGTGGCAGGTCAGTCGGGGGGACAGCTGGCTCCTTGGGCACCCCCAATGCTTCCTATCCACCCCACTCCTCCAGAGGGCAAAGGAAGACAGAGGCGAAGTTAGGAAGCAGCTGCAGCAGCATTAAGCAGTTCAGAGTGGGTTTCCCTCCATCTTTTGGTAAGGGGGGCAGCTCTGGCCCTCCCCGGGACCCCTGTGTGTCTAAGAGCATCCCCTCCCCACACACGCAGCTCTTTACCAAGAGCAGCCGCTTCCCAGGGGAACACACTGTTCGCTTTCGGGTGGGGCAGCCTCACCCCTCTCCCCAGGAACAAGCCCCCACCAAAATGCAGCAGCCCCCCATGTGGGCGGCAGCATGTCATGGGCGGGGTTCTAGATTCAAGTGATCAGTACGGGGGGGGGGGGCTCTGAGCCCCGCAAGGAGTCTGATGCACAGGGTGTATACGCGGGAGAGACGGCCCGAGGAGAGGTCAGCTCAGGGGAGCCTCTGGCTAACAGGTGTTGGGCCAGAGGATTCGGAGCTTTTGACTATATTAGGAACGGAGGCCGGCAGCTGCCACAAAACCCACACTTGCCCTGGCAGCAAAAGCTGCTCCACACAAAGCTCCTTTCTCCTCGCCCCACTGCAGGGCTCCCCGTCTCAAGCCCCCAACATCCTCTCCGCTGCCCTCCTCTGACACACAGGCACACATATCCACTCCCCCTCACTGCTCCCCCACCCCACCCTGAGTCCGGGGGCCCACACACCCACCCCTCTCGACCATCAGCACTGAACTCGCACCAACAGGAAGGCCTGAGGCCGGACACAGGACAAGGCCAGCCTCAGGCGTATCCGTCTTCTCCCAAGCACACCCCGTCCACACTAACGTGGAGAAACGCATCTCCCCGTCGCTCTCAGCACTTGCATGCCTGCCCCTGGCATCTTCTGCCCTCTGCCCGGCCTCCACCAGAACAACACATGTGAGGTAGCTCACATCCACCACCTACCTGTCTGGTTTCTACTGCCTTCTGCAGCCTTCTTTCTTTCTTACCCCTGGTTTAGCATCAGAGGCTTGCTGGCAGCCCCCCTGCAGGTACCGGATTCGGGAGGCTCTGAAAGGTACCTGGCCCCGCCACCCTGGCGTCTCTGCCTGGCTCTCCACCCACCCTTTGGTTCTCAGCCTGGCTGGAAATTGCCCCAGAGGCCTTTCTGACCCCAGTCTGGGTCAGGGGCCCTCCCCTCACACTTGTCACCCTGGAGGAAAGGCCCCTTTCTTGATAAGGTTGCCAGAGTTGGAACATGTCAAATTTACCTTTAAACCCCATCACCCAGGAGGGCCCTGGCCCACAAGAGCTGCCAACAAAGGCTTGCTGAATAATCTGACAATGGTGCACTGTCTCTCTGTTGTCTTCCCTTCCAAACTCCGCTTCTCCCTCACCATCTCATTTTAACCCACTCTTTCTGAAGTCCCCAGCAGGTTTCTGCTAGAAACCTCACTGATGAAATGTGTCCTGGGCACCAGGGACTAACAGCAGCTTTTTGGGGGGGCCTCGGACAAGGCTCAGAGGCCACGGCTGCAGGCCGGGTGCCCCTCGACCCAAGGGCTCTGTCTTAAATCCTAGGTAGTAAATACTGAGTCATCAAAAAGGAGGTGCTGGTTTAAAAGGGTTTGGAAACAAACCACTAGGCCCGAACTCACTTATTTTTGTGAATCAGGTCAAGAGGCACACCACAAAGGTGAGCAGACCACACATTGATTAAAAATAAGCTTTTGTGGGTCTTGGGGAAAAAAAAAGTTATTCTTTCCAATTTTAATGGTTTGTGGTTTTGCCAAGAGGAGGCAGAAGAAAAGCCATTCAGACTTGACCCTTAGGGAAACAGAAGACGCTCCTATGGATCAAATCTCATTTTCCTGCAATGACCTCACTGATTAAATATTTTGCAGCTCATGATCTGTACCAGCCATTGGTCAAACAGTAAACTCCGGTAAACTCAAATTCTTAGCCTCTGACAGGTCCCAGAAACAAAAAGGTAGCAGGGAGAACACGGGCGTTGCCCCAGAAGAAAGCAACAGAGAGAGACTTGGCTCTGCTGGGACCAGCTTGGGCTGATTCCACTTGGGTCTGAAACTCCCCACTCTTCCTGGCCAGGACATGCACACAGAACTCTTCTGCATGATCTATATAAAGCCTCAAGAGCCAGCTTTCTTGTCCCAGTCCCTGGAGGTCAAGCTCAGCCCGATGCTCCAGGCCACGGTGTGCTAGCCGGTTCACTCTCCTGATCAATATCGAAGGCTGTGTAGAGGGTGAACTCCAACCCCTGCTTTGCCTTCAGGGCTCCTCTCAGTCTGTCCCCTCCTCCCCATGCGACCGTCTTCTCCCCACCTTCCATGCCAAGTCTGGCTGTTTTCTGCACTAACCGTATTCTGCAGCCACAACAAAACTGACTTCTGCTCAAGGCTGTTGGGCATCTCTCTAGAACTCTCCTGCCCACCTACTCAAAGTGCACAATCCAAGACGCCCACCCTCCTTTTCTGTAAAAACAGTTACCATCTGATTAGCACAAATTTGCATTTGATTCCAAGCCATCTTGCACTATTGCTTTTTCAAACATCTTTATTGAGATATAACTCACGTATCATAAAATTCACCCATTTATAGTGTATCATTCAATACTTTTTAGTATAGTCACAGAATGCAACTATCACCACAATCTACCTTTAGAACATTTGTATCACCTCCCCAAAGAAACCCCATACCCATTAGCAGTCACTGACTATCCCTTCCCCCTCCACCAGCCTAGGCAACCATTTTCTGCTTTGTCTCTATAGATTTGCCTATATTAGGTAGTTCATATCAATGGACTTGTGCAATATAGTTTTTTTGTGTGTCCTCCTTTCTTTTAGTATGTTTTCAAGGTTCTTTTCATGTGGTTTCATGTACTTTATTCCTTTTAGTGGCCAAATAATAGTTTTTGTGAGTATACCACATTTTACGAATCTACTTGTTGGCTGATAGACATTTGGGTGTGTTCTTTCCTAACTGTCAAAAGTGTCCATGTCTTGCCTAAGAAACAGAAAGCAACTCAGACCAATAGAATGGTCTATTATAGTTTTCCCACAGTGCCTAACAATGTCAGAAACACAGAAAAATACTCAGTAGGTCTTGAAGTTAGCATCTGGCAAAGACTAAATTTTAGAGGAACTGAAAACACTCTTCTCAATTTAAACCAAAACCTACGGCTCTTGGTTTACGGTGGACTTTTTTCATGGCTAATGGTGCTCTTGGATGTGTGTCAAAGCCTCCATTTACAAAGCAGGTAAATGCCACTTTCTTCGAGGAGGTAATGGAAAGGTAACTGACCATCTGCTGGCTTACTGGGCCCTGCCCCTCTGTGCCACCACCTGGAGTAGCAGCCCTGACCTTGGAGCGTCGTCTGTAAGGCAACTGATGCGGGCATCCCTGCTCACTGGCCGCCTGCAACAACCAAGTCATTACTCTCCATTCTCCTGCGGTCTTTGCAGGGTCCCCCATTTATGTGCCCGTTGGAAAGGCCCTTGCATCTGTGGCTCCATCTCCACTGAGCTGGCCTTTCTCTGACCAGGACCCACAGACCAGGGCTCTTCATGTCGTTAGGCATCAGGAAGCAAGAAAGGAGCTGACACCTTTATTGGGCTGGCCATGACTGATGAAGAAGAGAAAGCAGTTTATTGGGCAGCGACTTGAAAAGACATTCCAGCGCTGGATGAATTGCAGTGGAGAGGCTGCGGGGGAGACTGCAAACCCACACACTTGCTTTGTGTGTCCTGTTTCCTGAGAGATGAGGTGGGCAATGGAGGCTGGGGGACACTGGGTATCTATATTCCGTGGGGACCTGGCCTGAGGCGTAAAGCACTTGGCATGAGTTACACACTCCAACAGGCTCTGGGTGCAGGGTGCTTGGGGTGCCCTGGAGGAAAACAGTACATCCTGCTTCCACACCCACCTCAGAGTCACTATGATCGTCACTAGGCGCAAGAAGGTTAAGGTTAGGGTTGGACTTGACTTGCACACCCTTAGAGGATCAAGGGTGCCCTGGCCATCTCTCCGGAAGACAGGAGGGAATGAAGGCTCCTGCTTAGCTGCCTGAATCTGGGGCTGAGGAGGACTCTGGTCGCGGGGCAACTTCTAAAACAGTGCAGACAGCAGGTGGGCCATGGAAGGCTGTGCTGGCTGGACCCAGGACACTCTTAGTGGGAGGGACGGGGGTTCAGACAGCAATCATCATTCCCATCTGCTTCTTTAATGGAACCTCTCCACCCTCCAAGGGGAACTAGAAACAGATAGGGACCCAAACGTTTTAGTAATCCTCAAGGAAGCAGCTAGAAAAACAGAGGTGAGAGTGGTACTTCTCAAGTCTAGGAATGTGATTAATGTTAGCGGGGCCCTATGGAGTCCCTCTCCCTCCCTACTTTCCTCCAAAACACCAGGGCTCTGTAATTGCCAACGAGCCAACAGGATACAGCAGTTGGCCAGAAATCTGCCACTGTCACCTAGCAGGCAGCTCTGTTCTGGGTTCATCTGTTCAGATCCAAGTTCTTGATTCTAAACTCTGAGTCTTCTGCCAGCCCTGGGCACCATGTAGGGTGGGCAGTGACCACGAGGAGGCTCAAATCTCTACAAACGTGGTCATTGGAAGATGAGACCCCAGTTTTCCCCAAATCCAAGAGGACAGGGACTTTCTCCAGAATGGCCATCAGTGGGTTGTCTCTGTGAGCCCTTGTTGCTGTGCAAAGAGAGGTCATGGATTAAAATAAGCAGTGAAAGAGCTGGTCAGCCTTGGGCTGCTGCTGCTAAGTCGCTTCAGTCATGTCCAACTCTGTGCAACCCCACAGACGGCAGCCCACCAGGCTCCCCCGTCCCTGGGATTCTCCAAGCAAGAACACTGGAGTGGGATTTTCCAGGCAAGAGTACTGGAGTGGGTTGCCAGTTCCTTCTTCCAGCCTTGGGCTAGCCAGGGTGATAAGATTTACACAATACCTGGTTGCTATGGAATACTGTATCATACAACACGAGGTAATGGGAGAAGAATATGAGAGCCCAGGACAGGTGACCCAGCACAGGCTCCAAGGTTTCAGAACTTAAGTATTGGTGGTCAAAGCAGATGGCGATGTTTGTAGCACCAGGCAACATGATGGTAGCCGAAGGCAGTGAAACTTTGTGGAGAGCAGAAAAAGATGGGGTGCTTACGAGCAAGGCTGTGCCTCGGGATGAAGGGGATGGGAGATGAGGCTAGACCATATGGCCTGCCTGGAACAAAAGAAGACACAGCAGAAAACAGCCCCCTCTGAATAATTTCAACTTAAAGGTGGGTGGATAGAACAGAACCACCGAAGAAGTCCCGGGGAACACACTCCTCTGCAGTCACTGTGAATGCAGGCCTTTCATGCCACATGGACAAACATACCTGAAAATGTATTTTAAAAATACCACTTCACCAGCCTTGGTCCCATAAGAACCAATTTGGTCTGGAAGCTATCCATCCCAGAGCCCCACAACTTCGCATGAATCCAGCAAAGAACAGCACCATATTTGCATAGCACTTTACGACTGACCACACGCCTCCTCATATATTATCTTGGGATCCTTAAACAACTCTGAAAACAGTAATGCCACTATTAGCCAATACTGGCAGCAGGCTTACTATCTACACCCCATATCCTGTGAATGCTTTTACCACAGAGTATCCCTGAATCCTCAGAGCAACCATGAAAAGTGATGTGTTAGTTGCTTGGTCGTGTTCGACTCTGTGACCCCACGGACTGGAGCCCGCCAGGCTCCTCTGTCCGTGGGGATTCTCCAGGCAAGAATGCTGGAGTGGGTTGCCATGCCCTTCTCCAGGGGATCTTCCTGACCCAGCGATCGAAGCTGGGTCTCCTGCATTGCAGGCAGATTCTTTACCAACTGAGGCACCCGGGAAGCCCATAGGAGGTTGATACCATTGTTACCCCTACCCTGGGAATGCAGAAGCTGATGGTATGCCAAGTACAAGTGCTTCACAACAATCCTGTGAAGTGAGAACCGTCACCCTCATTTGACAGAGGAGACACGGAGGCACGGGAGGTTCAGGATGTGTCCAAGACAGCCTACCTAGTCAGTAAGTGGCTGGGCAGGGATTTGCCCCCAGGTGGCCTGGCTCTCCAGAATCCATGTGCATCCAGGACCTTTGAAAGAGACCAGTGCAAAGGGTCTCTATTTGTACCGTCTTTGCAAACCTTGCCTCCGGAAGGTGAAAGAAACCCTTTCTGGTCGGCCCCTGGGTCCCGCCTAATGGCACCTGTGTCTCCGACCTTCCTCCCATGGGACTCTGCAGCTGGCTGCTTTAGCCTCCTCCTCCTCTTCTCTTTCCTTCACCTCCACAACCACTACTTGATAACTTGGTGTTTTTTTACTTACAATGCACTTTCCTGGTCATGCTCATCTACCCTTTAGAGTTGAGCAGGTGCGACTGCACACATTTGGCAGATGAGGAAATTGGGAGGTGGGGGTGGGGCAGCCCTGAGACCATGGCAGACCCAGGGCTAACAGTAGCGCCCCCTTTTGGCGCAGCACCTGAAGCTTTACAGAGCGTGCTTATTCACGTCTGTGCTCATTTGCATTTATTTCAGTTAAACATGAGACAGTGGAGGTTGAGAGACTTCTCCCAACGTCATGAAACAGTCACGAGTCTTAACCACTGAACCACCACAGGGAAGTCCCCCCAAGTCCCTCTTGAGTGCAGCTTATAGCTGAGCTGATGACCTCAGATGACCCCTGCCTGATCCACTGAAAAGATCAAGAATGTCAGGCAAAGAGGCTGGCCACCCACCCCCTGGGCCAGCTCCCCCTTCCTCCCCCATCACACATCCTGACTGTCCCAGCCCTGGCCCAGGCACTCTGTGTCCCATCCCCTCATGCCCCTGGTTGCCTGGTTTGAATGCCCTCCTCCAGGACCTGGGGCCTCTCAAGTCCTGCCCACCTCCCCACCCCACCCCCGCCCCCAGCTCTCCTGTCTCCTCATCCCGCCAAGCCAATACCCTCACTGCCCTTTATTTTGCTTTCTCCTAAAATAACACTTTCCTGTCTCTCCATCACTTCCCCAGACGTGAAAACTCATTCTCTGGAAATTTCTGCAGCTCTGTTGCTCAACTTATTTGTAATGTGACTTACAGATTTTCACAGCTCTATTGTGCCCTCATTCAAAATGCTCGGCTGAGGGCCGATCCATCAGTATGTCTCATCTACCCCGTGAGGTCAGTGTGGTGTCATCTCTATGCCCACTCTGGAGAGGAAGGGTGTAGGGCTTGAATAGCTAGCCCCCCAACAAATCTAGGTGTGATGGCTCTTAACAGTTGCAATCCCTTTTTGTTGTTCAGTTGCTCAGTCCTGTCCGACTCTTGGAGACCCCATGGACTGCAGCTCGCCAGTCCTTCAGTATCTCCTGGAGTTTAATCAAATTCATGTCCACTGAGTCGGTGACGCCATCCAACCATCTCATCCTCTGTTGCCCCTTTCTCCTCTTGCCCTCAATCTTTCCCATCATCAGGGTCTTTTCCAATGAGTTGGCTCTTTGTATCAGGTGGCCAAAGGATTGGAGCTTCTTCGTTCCTAGGAAATCCTTTGGATTCTGTGTTTCTGGGTTGAGAAAATTAGAAGAGGGGCCATGCTCTTTGGTAACGTGGGGAACTGGTGGTCTAGGAATGTTTACAGTCTTGACACAAACTCCCCAGAGATAAATGAGGGGGCAATTGTGGGTGGGGGAGGAACTCGGGGTGGCTTTGAAAGCAACTTAAAAGGAAGACAGAACAGCCCAGCGGGGCCCCGGGAGCCCTCTGTCGAGGTTTTTATTACGTTATTTTGGCTTTGAAATGGAACTGAAAACTTACTTTAGCCTGGCAAGGCCAGGCCAGAGGGGGTTCTCATCAAAATCCTGGGGGAAAATGGTCATCCTGTAAGGGTGGGGGGTCCAGGGAGGAAGCCCTCCGGATGCGTGATCCCCTGGACGTGCGGCATCCCCGAGACAGGGTGCATACAGAAGTGTGCGGGAGGGGACACGGGGACACCAGTCAATTAGTGGGGCCTGACACCCTGGTCCAGCCGAATTCACCAGGCCCCCGACCCGGGGGGATTTGGAGTGTAGGGTTGTTTTTTTTTTTTTTTCAAATAGAAAAAGGGAAAGAAGTAAGAAGGAGCATTTTGCATGCAAATGGGCCGCTGCCAGAAGAGCCCATTAAAATGTAAAAACTCCACATTCAGCCTGACAAAACGGTGCAAACTGCTGCGTGGGCCAGAGGGGCAGCAATACAGCTCCCGACAAAGGGGCCCGGCCACAATGGGAGCTGAATGGTCTCAGTCAGCGGGTCCCCTCTCGCGTTGCCATGGGGACCCCACCCGGGCTTACCAAAGGTATTTCCTGAGGAGAAAGGCAGTGCACACATGCCCAGGCAGCCCGGCTAATCCTGACAGGAAGCCTTCGCCATTCAGCAGCCCAGGGGCTTGCGGCTGGGAGTTGTGTTTTGTTTTTATTAAAAAAAAAGAAAAAAAAAAAAAGATCTCGGGCCTTGTGTGTCGTCCCATCTCGTCACTGTAATTTAGCGCCGAGCCGCCTGCACTGGCCGAAGCCACAGCCAGGACCCGGCACCCACTCCAAGACTCCCCAGAACCGGCTCCCCAGTTAAGTTGCAGGGCAGGCAGGCGAATCCTTGTATTTTGTGCAAACCTTCCCCAAAGATGCAGCGATGGGTAACCCAGCATCAGAGTTGAGTCTGGTGTTCTAGCTGATGCATTTTCTTCCCTCCTAGATACTGGGTTCCCCACCTTCCCCCCCCCCACCCCCATACCTCCCACCACGAGGAGGAGGACACTTCCAGGCTGGGGAGAGGGCTGTAATTACGTGATTAACAAAGGAATGTGCCCAGGAGTAGTTTTTAAGAGAAATCTCCCCTCTTCCTCTTGCCCCAGTGTTTACAGAAGCACTCCGGGCAGAAACGCTTCCTCCAAAGGATGCCCAGTACCCTTGGCTGCTTTCCCACCTGCCTTACCAGGAAGAAGGAGCTGCCCTGGGCCGGGGCAAGTTCACCTAAGTCGTGTGGGAAGAAGCGTCAGGAGCAAAGGCTGGTCTGCAGCTACTGGGAAGGAAGGTCTCTCAGCTCCCGGTTCCTAGAAGTTTGTCACCGGCTCACATTTGGCACCAGAGGAATCAGCCTTGGCAGATTCAGGGAAGAAAGCCAACAACACAGCTGGCGGTGGAGACAGAAACTCCTGTGTGACAACTGCCCCCCTTGGACACAGTTTAGGGTAAATTAACATTTCCTGAGCAAACTTGTATGTGGAAGGAGCCGGCCTCCGTGAAGATAACAAAATGAAGGGGGCTGGCCCAGCCAGGCCTGTGGTTTTGCAGAGTTCATGCTCTTGTCTCTAAACCATCCCCTGCAAAATCTTTTGAATCTGGCATTTTGATGGGGCAGTGCAGCAGACCCAAGTTCAAACCCTGGATCGGGAAAATCCCCTGGAGAAGGGAACGGCAACCCACTCGAGTATTCCTGCGTGGAGAAATCCAAGGACAGAGGAGCCTGGGGGGCTACAGTCCACGGTGTTGCAAAGAGTTGGACACAACTGAGCAATTAACATCTTCCCTGATGGCTCGATCCCTAGGTTGGGAAGATTCCCTGGAGAAGGCAATGGCAACCCACTCCAGTACTCTTGCCTGGAAAATCCCACGGACGGAGAAGCCTGGTGGGCTACAATCCATAGGGTCGCAAAGAGTTGGACACGGCTGAGCAACTTTACTCACTCACTCATTTGAGCAATTAACACAACACATGCTAGATCGGTTGTTAAATCGATTGTTTGGGCAGCATTAAGACTGTGCCTCACCACGGCCCTGGAAGCTTCTAGGGCCATGTTCGGTGGGTTCCATCTTGGGAAAAGAAGCCGGAGAGCCTTGCTCATTCATGGAAAACGTCCCCTAAAGAACCACATGCCCAGGAAGGGGACTTGTGTAGGGATCAGGACACTCGGGTGGGGAACTTCTCCTGCTCTTATTAAATACAATCATGTCCTAAACTCAAAGCCAAAGTACCAACTGTGACAATACAGAACACCTTCCCTCCAAGCAGTCAGGGAAAGCTGGACTAGCTGAAGAGGTGTGTGTGTGTGTGCAGGGGTCCCGCTGCTCTGAGGGGAGCTCAGACCCTCCCACCACTGGCCCGGAGCCCAGGCCTCCCCAGCCATGTGTCTGCAGCTGTGACCTGTCAGGCACTTCCTGGTCTGGGTTCTGTAATGGAAAGATCATTAAGAGTGGGGGAGGGACGACAGCGAAGAGGTAACCGGGCAGCTCCCACTCCGGGCTCTGACCTTAGAAGTCCGGTCAGGTTCCTCGAAGAAAAGAATGTAGGCGCCTCCCCCCGCCCCGCCCTCTCCTAGGGCCTCCCCTCCCCCCTACTCTGGTTTGGGGAAGGAAACCCCAGCAGCTGGCTAGGAAAACACTGTGGCTTCCTAAACTTGCTGATGAGTTAGCCCAGGCCACAGCTGTTTCAGCATCTGCCTTTTGCCCTCCCCACCAGACCTCGATGGGGGCTTCGGAGCACATGTGCCAGGGCTATCAGTGCCCTTGGGGTCAGCCACCTTCCTTCCCCAGCCAGTCCTGTGGCTGCGATGGTGGGCCTGGATCATCGGATCCAGTGCAGGATGACGAGCACTGCAGTGGGGAAAGGGATTCTTCATAAAGTCACTTTTTTTTTTTCCACGTTAAAGAAATGCCCCTTATTTAAGAATAAAGGTGACAGACATCCTTTATTTATTTACTGGCAGAACTGTGTGGGGATCTTAGTTCCCCAACCAGGAATCCAACCTACGGCTTGCTGCATTGGGAGCTTGGATCCCAGGAGTCTTAACCACTGGACCAGCAGCAGTGGTGTTTTAAAAGGCAATGGTGTAAAAGCTGGTTTAACAGGTGGAGTGTCAGCTGGGAAGGTGAAAAGTTCTGGAGCTGGATGGTGGTGATGGTTGTACAATGTGAACGTATTTAATGCCACAGAACTGTACACTTTAAAAAGGTGAATTTTATCATAGGTATATTTTACTATAATAAACAATATTGGTAGTGGACAATGTTAAGTTTGTTTGTTTGTTTTTAAGATGTTCTTACATGGCAAAATAAGTTGTCAACCCAAAATATTGGGAGGTGGGGATTTGGCTCATGAAATCTAAAAATCTGGGACTAATGGCCTCTCCACAGATTGGGAGGTAAGTGAGGGCCCACAGGGCCCATGGACGTACCATGTATTCATTCTCTCTCTCCTTCACATTCACCATGAAAGTATTTCGTCCTGTTTTCAGAAGCTCCAATACTTTGGCCACCTGATGCAAAAAGCTAATTTACTGGAAAAGACCCTGATGCTGGGAAAGATTGAAGGCAGGAGGAGATGGGGGTGACAGAGATGAGGGTAGCAGTTGGACGGCATCCCCGACTCAATGGACAGGAGTTTGAGCAAGCCCCGAGAGACAGTGATGGACGGGGAAGCCTGGTGTGCTGCAGTCCGTGGGGTCGCAAAGAGTCGGACACGGCTGAACAACAACAAACAAGAACTGTTTTCAGAAACTGAAAGAGCGTGGTTCGGGGATTTTTCTCCCTGAGATGAAATGGCTCTCAGAGCAGGTAGAAGAACCAGGACCAAAGGCTGCCCGGAGGGTCAGTGTCCACACTGGGGACTCCTGTGCTCAGATGAGCTGGGGGATCTCTCAGACGAGCCTCTCAGGAGAGACCGCCCACTGTGGGCAAGGCTCACATTCCGGGTGTCCTAAGAAACGAGAGCCCCCTTCGAAATTCTTATCAAAACCACTTAGTCCCAAACTCTGCTTGAGCCCCAGGTGGTTGCAGAAAGAGTACTGGCATGCAAGTCGCTGGGATGACTGCGTGACCTGGGCCAAGTCATCCCTCTCTAGGCCTCCGTGGCCTCAACTCTGAGACAGGAAGGCCGACTGGACAAGCTCTAACTACCTTCCACTGCCTGGCCCCGCAGCTCTAACCAACGTTCTAAGTTTCAACCCAGCCTTGGGAATTGGGTACCAATCACTGTGTCCCCTCGGCCCCTACCAGCACAGCACACCCTCTTCAGTGAAGGAAGACAAGAGAGTGTAAGTTACTTTTCCTTAAAAGAGGGGAGGGGTCTTCCCTAGCGGTCCAGTGGTTAAGACTCTGTGCTTCCACTTAAGGAACGAAGATCCCACATGCCTAAGTAAGACACAAGGATGTAACATACAGCAAAGAGAATATAGTCAATATTAAAGAAAAGAAAAAGAAGAAGCATGTGACCAAAATGAAACAGGTAAGACGCAAGAATGTTAACGCACACAGCTTCCCCCCTGCCGATGGTTCAGCAGGTAAAGAATCTGCTTGCAATGCAGGAGACACAGGTTCGATCCCTCAGTCAGGAAGATCCCCTGGAGAAGGAAATGGCAACCCACTCCAGTATTCTTGCCTGCAGAATTCCATGGACAGAGGAGCTGGGCGGGCTACAGTCCATGGGGTGGCAAAGAGTTGGTCACTGAGTAACTAAGCACCATAAGCATGTAATATAAAGCACAGAAAACAGAGTCAATATTAAAAAAAAAAAAAATGAAAGAAAGGAACAGAAGAGGGGATTCCATTTTGGCCACAGAGTTATGGCCACCAGCAACTTCAATACATGTCTCTCTTCATCTTTTCCCTCTGGCCCGAGATGTTCCAGAAGAAATCTCAGAACTGAGGGTGTGGGGTAGCCCAGAGACTATGACTGAATAAGCTAGGAAGGTATTCTAGAAGAATTATCTCTCTATTTTTTTGATGCTCACTAGCTAGGCAAATAAATATAAACAAATGGACCGGTAGTCAGTAGGTAGTGGTGAAAGACTAACATTATAAAATAAATGCCTCTTCCAAGTGTACCTTTCAGGCATTGAGAGAGGCTTGAAGAGAGCAAATGACATGGACTGAAGTTTTGGATGCCAAAGGGAGAATTTTGTTCAGTAGGTTAGTCAAGGAACCTGACTCTTTAAAAGCTAATTCCTAAAACCAAAGGGAAACAAAACTTAATCCCCAAAGTAAACCCTGAAGTTGGATAATCAAGGGGCAGACATTTCCGAATGCAAAAGGTCTGATGATGGGAGAGCCGATGACATTCCAATGGCGGTGAGAACTGACTTGAAGCCCTAAGCAAAGCAGGAGGGCATTCCTGGAAAAGGGCTTCCTTCCCTCCAAACAGGCTTTCCGACAACTCTCTACTCCTCCGTCTTCCTCCCTCTGAAACCCTCCAGCATTCAGACTCAGCCCTCTTTACCCTCCTCACCTCCCACTACAGAGGTTAGAGTCATAGGCGCCTATATTAAATAGACCCAAGTCAACTCCAGATCCTCCATTTATTTTAGCTGTTTAACCTCAGGAGTGTTCATTTGACCTCTCCGAGTCAGTTTCCTAAACATCTACCTTGTAGACTTTTTGAAGTGAGTGAGAATTAAGAGATATCAGAGATTCTCAAAGTGTGATCCCCAGACCAGCAGCATCTACATCTTTGGGGAACTTGTTAGAACCACCTGGCAGGGGCCCTGTTGCAGGCTCCAGAGCTCTAGGGGTGGACTGAGGCATGGTTTTTTAACAAGTCCACTGGGTGATGTCCCTGCAGGGAAAATCTGAGAACCACTGCATTAGGTGACTCAATAAAGGGCTCAATATGGGGTAGCACTATCCCATTTGGCTGTACCATTTCATTGAAAAGGATTTCATTCCTATCTTCCCCATTTTTAAAACTGGAAATTGTTGGTATTTTCCCCTCTAGTTCCTTTTTTAAAAAAATTGGGAGTATGGATATTTTTTAACGGGGGGGTCCCCTAGATTTTGTTTTTCAGTATTAATTTATCTGACTGTGCCAGGTCTTAGTTGCTGCACTCAAGATCTTTGATCTTCCTTGCAGCATGTGGGATCTAGTTCCTTGACTAAGGATTGAACCTAGGCCCCCGGCATTGAGGGGAGCATGGAGTCTTAGCCACTGGACCGCCAGGAAAGTCCTAGCGGAGTATAGTAGATTTACAATGTTGTGTTAGTTTCTGTTGTACAGAAAAGTGAATCAGTTATATATATACACATGTAGTGGTAGTGATGTTAATCGCTCAGTTGTGTCCAATTCTTTGTGATCCCGTGGCTGGCCAGGCTCTTCTGTCCATGGAATTCTCCAGGCAAGAATACTGGAGTGGGTAGCCATTCCCTGCTCTAGGGCATCTTCTGACCCAGGGATTGAACCCGGGTTTCCCACATTGCAGGTAGATTCTTTACCGTCTGGTCAGGAAGCGCGCGCGCGCGCGCACACACACACACACACACACACACACACACACTTCTTTAGATTCTTTTCCCATATAGGTCATTACAGAGTATTGAGAAGAGTTCCCTGTGCTTTACAGAAGGTTCTTATCAGTTTCAAGTATCTTTTTTTAAAAAAGAAAATGGATGGTTACTTCCCTGTGCGTTTATGCGTGCATTCATTTATTCAAAAAGTATTAACTGAGTGCCTAATACGTATCAGACACTAAGGTGCTGGAGTAAACAAAAAATAGAGCAAAACCTCTGCCTTCCTGACATATGTGTGCACACATGTCACCGCCCACCAACACTGGCCAGCTTGTCCTTTCACTTTAGGGAAGAAGCCTTCTCCTGTGGCTTCAGATGTCCTCATAACCTAGGTTTTATGTCCTTATTTGAGGTTGTCTTTGGGTGACTCTTCTTCAGTGAGTCACTTACTATAATTTCCTACGTGGAGCCAGAGTGACACTGGCTGGGGCTGGGCCTGACCCATGGCAAGGCTGGGGCAGGGATGCCCTCTGCCCTGGGTGTCCAATTCAGAGGGGCCACCAAGACTTGCAGGCTTTTCCCCCAAAGGTCATACAGACAGTTACTGACAGAACTGAAACAGGAGCTTTCCTGGTGGTGTAGTGGTTAAGAATCCACTTGCCAATGCAGGGGACATGGGTTCGATCTCTGCCAGGAAGGTCCTGCATGCTAAGGAACAACTAAGCCCGTGTGCCATAACTATTGAAGCCCTTGAGCTCTAGAGCCCGTGTCTGCACAAGACAAGCCACTGCAATGAGAAGCCCTTGCATCGCAACTAGAGAGTAGCCCCTGCTCACTGCAACTAGAGAAAGCCCGAGGGTAGCAGGAAGACCCAGTGCAGCCAAAAATAAATAAAGTTTTAAAAAATGAAGTACTTAACATGGATGTGTATTTCCTATGTTTGGACTAATGAAAAATATAACTCTTAAGAAAAAAAAGAACTGGAAGAAAATATTTACCAAATAACTTACAGTAAATCTGTGTTCTATTCTTGGGACATACTTCAGACAGAATACTACAAATTAATATATATGCTGAATATCCTTTCAATTTAAGTATTTTGTGACTGATCCAAGTGCATTATAATATATATATATTTAAAAATATTACTTTGCTAAATATAAACACTAAGAAAAACAAGATTTTAAAACCCTATCACCTTGTGGATTTTTCTTTGCATTTCTTCATGTTTTAAATATAAAAAATATATATACACACACTGGTGGGGGCTTCCCACGTAGTACTGGTGGTAAAAAACTTTGCATATCAATGCAAGAGACATAAGAGACATGGGTTCAATCCCTGAGTCAGGAAGATTCCCTGGAGGAAGGCATAGCAACCCACTCCAGTACTCTGGCCTGGAGAATCCCCATGGACAGAGGAGCCTGGCAGGCTACAGTCCATGGGATTGCAAAGAGCCGGACATGACTGAAGCGACTTAGTGCACACACACACAAATACTGGAAGCCTCAAAAGGACACTAGAGCTCAGGCCTGCTGAGCCTTCTAGCCATGTTTATTTTCATCTATCAGACATTGTTGGACCATTTTAGAAGCAATCCAGGTGGTTTCTGTGTCCAGACAACACACTATATTCTAAACCAAGTTTGACCAACAAGGAAAACTCAGGTGTGTACTCTGACGCTTTTAGAGACCTCTAATCCCAGACCTTCGCCAAGTGGGAGGTCTCAGCTACACTGGGAAAGGCTGTTTTATTCTATTGATTATTCTAGGCTAGGAAACCACTTTGACTGGGGTGGCTCACAGACCTATGAGCAATGCACAGCCTCACAGTCAAGAGCAGAAGAATGTCCCACAAGAAAAGGCACAAGGCAAGCATCTGCAGCCTTACCCCAATCACACACATGTATGTACCACCCCAGAAAGGGAGGTGACGCCTACTTCCTGTGAGACAAAAGGGACCGAACTAGCAGCATTTAAATTGTAACACTGGTCTGCCTGAATTCTGGGGAGAAACCCAATTTGATAGAGAGACATAGTAAAGGCACTGGAAAAAATATTTACTGGAGTCAGACCTACCTGAGCCTGAATTCCACGTTCACCTCCCATCAGCTGTGTGTGTGTGTGTGTGTGTGTGTGTGTGTTAGCAGCTCAGTAGTGTCTGATTCTCTGAGACTGTGGAGTGTAGCCCAGCCAGGCTCTTCCATCCATGGGGTCCTCCATGCAAGAATACTGGAGTGGGCTGCTATTCCCTTTTCTAGGCCCATCAACTACATGACTTTAGATAAATTATTTAACTCCCTGAACCTCAGTTTCCTCATCTGATTATGGAAATAAAACCTATGGCCATGGGACTGGTGTAGAGGTAAAAATATGGAAAGGATGCAGAATGTGACAATGTAACAAACAGTATTTATTAGTTACAATTTTTAAAGATGTTACCTGGTTATCACCTTTCTGGGGCAGTTTGGTATTATGTAATCACGACTTATTGGAAAAGGTCAGTTTTCATTCCAATCCCGAAGAAAGGCAATGCCAAAGAATGCTCAAACTACCGCACAACTGCACTCATCTCACACGCTAGTAAAGTAATGCTCAAAATTCTCCAAGCCAGGCTTCAGCAATACGTGAACCGTGAACTTCCTGATGTTCAAGCTGGTTTTAGAAAAGGCAGAGGAGCCAGAGATCAAATTGCCAACATCCGCTGGATCATCAAGAAAGCAAGAGAGTTCCACAAAAACATCTATTTCTGCTTTATTGACTATGCCAAAGCCTTTGACTGTGTGGATCACAAGAAACTGGAAAATTCTGAAAGAGATGGGAATACCAGACCACCTGACCTGCCTCTTGAGAAACCTATATGCAGGTCAGGAAGCAACAGTTAGAACTGGACATGGAATAACAGACTGGTTCCAAATAGGAAAAGGAGTGCATCAAGGCTGTATATTGTCACCCTGCTTATTTAACTTATATGCAGAGTACATCATGAGGAACGCTGGGTTGGAAGAAGCACAAGCTGGAATCAAGATTGCCCGGAGAAATATTAATAACCTCAGATATGCAGATGACACCACACTTATGGCAGAAAGTGAAGAGGAACTAAAAAGCCTCTTGATGAAAGTGAAAGAGGAGAGTGAAAAAACTGGCTTAAAGCTCAACATTCAGAAAACAAAGATCATGGCATCTGGTCCCATCACTTCATGGCAAATAGATGGGGAAACAGTGGAAACAGTGTAAGACTTTATTTTTGGGGGCTTCAAAATCACTGCAGATGGTGATTGCAGCCATGAAATTAAAAGACGCTTACTCCTTGGAAGGAAAGTTATGACCAACCTAGATAGCATATTAAAAAGCAGAGATATTACCTTGCCAACAAAGGTACCTCTAGTCAAGGCTATGGTTTTTCCAGTGGTCATGTATGGATGTGAGAGTTGGACTGTGAAGAAAGCTGAGTGCCAAAGAATTGATGTTTTTGAACTGTGGTGTTGGAGAAGACTCACTGAGAGTCCCTTGGACTGCAAGGAGATCCAACCAGTCCATCCTAAAGGAGATCAGTCCTGGGTGTTCATTGGAAGGCATAGATGCTGAAGCTGAAACTCCAATACTTTGGCCACTTCATGCGAAGAGTTGACTCATTTGAAAGGACCCTGATGCTTGGAGGGATTGGGGGCAGGAGGAGAAGGGGACAACAGAGGATGAGGTGGCTGGATGGCATCACCAACTCAATGGTCGTGAGTTTGAGTGAACTCTGGGAGTTGGTGATGGACAGGGAGGCCTGGCATGCTGCGATTCACGGGGTCGCAAAGAGTTGGACACGACTGAGCAACTGAATGAACTGAATCATAACTTTTAGAATGTATCTAAAAGATTTTAGAATGTATCTAAAATCTTTGGATACATGAACCAATTTTACTTGTGAAAGTATGTTATTGCTTTCACAATGTTATTAAAGTATGTTAATGCTCAATAATGAGGACTGCATAAATAAATAAATCTTGTACATCTATACTTCTGTGTAGTTACTTGAGCATGATGAAAACATCTCTGCAAGGCAATAAGTACCTGCTTATGTTACAAACTAGTATATAATGTATAAATTACCTTTTGAAAAGTCATGTTGTATAAATGTAGAAAAAAACTAAACAAATAGATTTGTTGTTAACAGTGATTATTTTTGGATGGTGGGCATGTAAGTTTTTCTCTTTAGAAGCCTATATTTTCTAAATTTTCTATAATGAAATATTCCTTTTTTTTTATGTGGACCATTTTAAAAGCCTTTTTTGACTCTGTTACAATATTGAGTCTGTTTTATGTTTTGGTGTTTTGGCTGCATGGCATATGGGGTCTTAGCTCCACGACCAGGGATCAAACACCCACCCTCTGCGTTGGAAGGCAAAATCTTAACCACTGGACCACCAAGGAAGTCCCCCAAATATCCCTGGCTTAAAAGAGCAATAAAAACATTCTTTCTGATTGTACAGAACTTTGCTCTGGTGAAGGAAACAGCCATATATTAAATAATGTAAGGCAGAGGAAAGTCAGTGCTAGATCAAATGCTACACAAAAAGGAGAGGAAAAAAAAAATGATTTATTTGGAACCAGGGGAGGGCTTCAATCGGGAGATGGCCCTTAAGCTACACCTTAAGCTAAGAGTAGAAATGACAGAGTGAAAGCAGGAAAGGCTAGGGATGAACATTTCAGCTAAGGGACCAGGATAAACAATGGTTATAATTGCATGTGCATGCTGTATTAAACCGAGAAGGCAATGGCACCCCACTCCAGTACTCTTGCCTGGAGAATCCCGGGCATGGGAGAGCCTGGTGGGCTGCCATCTATGGGGTCACACAGAGTCGGACACGACTGAAGCGACTTAGCAGTAGCAGCTGTATTAAACAAAAAAAGAAGGAAGCCTTGTTTGGCCAGATGGATGGATGGATGGGAGAGAGGGAAGGAAGGAAGGTGGGTGGGTGGGAAGGAAGGAGGGAGGGATGGAGGGAAGGGAAGGAGAAAGGAAGAAAATGTGTCAGTAAACAAATGGCGAAGAAACCGTTAGCCAGAGGCTAGTTTTTAACCCTGGAGAACACAGAGGACGGGATAAAGGCTTAAGTTCAACTTTCGTTGTTGATCAAGTATGTGAAGCTTTAGCACTGACAGTTTTTAATCTCTTTCCCTGCCCAAACTCATGACCACTAATGTCAAGTCTTCACCGAACTCCTTGACCCTCTCACCCACTTGAGGCTCAACACGCCTACACATTAGGGCCGGGGAAACACAACCACATTCACGCCAACACTCACGTCCTTTTTTTATACAACCTGTCCCAGGAGGCTTGGCCATGACACAACACATGGGCTCAGGAAGGAGCACCGCGTTTCCAGCTCCACCCGGGCAATGGTTCTCAGTGCGTGGAACTAACTGGATACAGCCCATCCTGAGCTTTCCCGTTTGTAAAGAGAAAGCCTTTAAATGAAGGCGGGGGCACCTCGTTTGGCAAGGGGGTCAACGAGGGTCAGTGTGAACCGAGAACAGGACAGGGGGGCTCAGGGCAGGAGCCACGACCAGCCCGCTCTACTTGGCCATCACCAGCTGTGAGTCGGAGCAAGCCCTCAAGTTCAGGAGCAGCCCAAGTCCAGGCAGTTTCTCCTAAGAGGAAACAGTCTGGACCTTCCTCCTGGCCTTAAGAGCCCAGGTCGAGCAGTTGGCTTGCAGCTGAATCACTTGGGGGGTGGAGGTGGGGGAGAGGGTGGGCAGAGGGAAGGGAAGTGCATGGAGGCGCCTTTTCTCCAGGACAAACAGGGAGGCCTGGGCAGCTGAATCCGGGAGATCGGCAGTGCCAGAAGCAGCTGGACTTTCCCGGTCAGCAGGGAAACAGCTGTCCCGCTGCCAGACTTTCGGGAGGCAAGAGGCAAAGGTGGCGTCCACAGGGTGAGCTGGAGCCCCCAGAGGCCCCCGAGGACCAAGGCCCTGCGAAAACAGGGCGCAGCTGCCGGTCAGGCTCTCTGACCCTGGACCTCGCCCTCCCGGAGCACGACTCCCCAGAACCCACTCACTTCTCCCAAGGCCGTCCATCACCGCCCCAGACACGAGCCATCACTCATGGGCCAGGCCCTGTTGGCCCACCTCTCCAGGGGCATCCCTGGCCCTCTCTCTCCCTCTGGTCCCTGCCCACCCCCCTCGACTCCAGGGGGGCAGAGGTCACAGAAGCCAGGGGGGACAGCAGCCCAGCCTGCTTCTCAGTGTGGGCTCCCTCCCTTCTCCCCACCCCGGGCCAGGGCTCTGGACAGCCATTTGTTCTTCCCTGAGAAATTCCTCCTCCCTGGCTTCAGGGGGGAGCTGGCCGGCAGAGCCGGAGTGGAAAATCAGTGAAGCTAATGGTGCAGCAATGCAGGAGCCAGAGCCAAGAGCACGGCCCTGGGGTGGCTCTGCCCGTCGTGGTCAGGCAGACACGGGAGCCCTCCCCGCCTCCCTCACAGCCTCTCCCGACCCCCACCCTCCGCAAAGCCCTGCTCCAGAACACTTGCCCACGCACCCTTCTCGGGCTACAAGAGCCACCCCTCCTGGGCGGGGGACAGAGAAGATCATCTGGGGAAGCAGGGGTAGCCCGGCGCCCCGCAGATTCCCAGGTCCTGAGATCCTCCAGCCTTGTTCGCCAGTGGCTCACCCTGCATCACTGCCCTCTGCTCCACGGAATGCCACCCGCCTTCCAGCACTGGGGATAAGAAGCTTCCCTTCAACGCCCCCCACCCCATGTGAATCCGAAGCAAACAGGTTCTTTTTGCAAAACGATCTGATATGGGGGATGGGATGGGATAGCAACTGGACACACTGGCCCAGCGGACACCGGTCCTCTGGCCGTACCGATCAGCTGCAGCCAGTGGGGCCACGGCCTGTAGGAGGACAGCAGTGAGATGCCCTTTGGTACTGATCTGGGGCTGCCCCCTGCAGCCAGGTTGAAATGCATACCGCTTTGGGCCCAGGCGAGCTGGGGGAGCCCCTGGGGAGTTGCCTGGGGCGGCCAGAGCCTGGGACTGGACTTGAAGCTGGGGTGATGTCTCCAGCGCCACTCACTGCCTCCCCCACGGGCCCAGGTTTCTGCAGCACACAAAGACAAAGCCTCGCTTTGTGGCGCCCGGCTTCCAGGGGGCTTGCAGCCAGAAATGGAAACGTGCGGCTTTTCCATTAAGGGTAACCTCTCCCCCTTCAACCGGCCACCAGACTCCTTCAAATCTGGGTAGGTGGGAGGAGCTGTAAAACCCCAGCCATTAAATCGTTTATTAGTTGCAGGTTTCTGAGCATGTAGGCAAGTATTTTGAGACTCATGTTGTGCCCTCCACCATGGAGTCTGGGGGTTTTAGCCTAGGTTATTGCTTTGAAAAAAGGGAAGGACCCCCACCCCCAACTATGTGACAAGTGGTCTTGCAAGCAGTTTTGGACTCGTCCACTTGCTCTTCCCCAAGTCTTATTCTAAAAGAGAGAAAAATACACAGAAACAAGCCTCTTCAAGCTCAAAGTGTCTTTCAAGCCAGTGCTTATCTTTTTAAAGGGGCATTCTTACTCCTTGGCCCATGAGCCCACTTCGGTCTCCCCCTACCACTCCCCCACAAAGCCTGGTCTGAAACCAGCTCAGCCTCTTTAAGATCCCAAACCTTAAAGAAAAGGGAAAGGAGAGGGGGAGAAGGAGGGAGGCTGGTTTTCCTGGAACCCTTATTAAATCAACTTTCCAAGGACAGCCAGAAACTCCAGGCCCTCCCTACTCCCCGAGGAGCATTTGCAGACTGGGGGAGGGGCTCTCAAGACACACACACACACACTCACCACACTCACTCACAGCAAACCCTCTCTCTCTAAAGGGGAAATGCTCTCAGTCAGTGGGAGCAGGGTTTGGGGTAGTTTGTCTTAAACTTTTGGGCAAACCTTTTATATACAGTCCAGTCTTTTCTGAGGACAAGAGCGGCATTGTCATTCAATGACCAGCAGTAATACTTTACATTTATGAGATACCTTATAGTTTACAAAGCATGGAGAGAGATTTTCCCTTAGGGTTTCAGACAGTGGGGGCCGTGGTCTGACATCACCAAGCTCAGGATGGATAATCATGGGGAGGGGCTGACTCAACCAAGCAGGGACCCGATGCCCATCAAGACGAGTGGATTTCCTACTTCTGCATCCTAAGGCATTCCAAGTGTGGCCATGAAGCAAGCCCCTTACCCCCTGGTGCTTCCCCAGAAAAGGTACCCACAGCTCCTATGTACGGTTCATTGACTATGTCCAGCCAGGGTTCTGAGAGCTTTGCAGACATTCACATCTGATATTCACAAGGATCTCTGGAGGAGATGTTCATTACCAATAAATATTACAGAGAGGCGGAGATGGACAGCCAACAGGCAACAGCCGGTAAGAAACGGAGCCAAAATCAAAACCGGAGCAGTCCAGGGAAAACTTCATGCCCACAGTACATGAACACAACATACATGAATGTTCACAGCAGTTTTAGTAATAACAGCTTGAAGTGTGAACAACCCGATGGCCACCACCAAGTGAAGGGATACACATTCACCAGATAATTTCATTATGAGAAATTCTAAAGTAGGCAAAACTAACCTTCAGTGACACCAAGTAGATCTGCCATTGCCCGAGTCCAGTGGACTGCAAAGGGGGCACGAGACAAGGTTTGGAGAGGATGAAAACATTTCATGGCTTTTTAACTGAGGGGGTAGTTATGTGGGATAATACTGTATTTATTAAAACACACCGAGCTCTACACTTATGATCAGTGCATTTTACAGAATGTGAGTGATACCTCAGTTAAGCTGATTTTTTTAAACATGGCACTGTTCCTTCCTTCTTCACCGCCACATCACCTCCTAACAGGCCCCCCTCCCACCCCCTCCCTCCTGTTCAGGGGAGCGGGGACCTCGTCCTGACCAAGACTTCCAGCCTCTCCCCCCAGCTTCCTCTCCCAGTCTGGACACAGCCAGAAGCTTCAAGGACTCTTTCCCCCTGCCCTCCACTCCGTATGCTTAGACCCTTGGACATTCCTTTTCTGTTTACAGGAGCCCAGGCTCGAGATGCTTACTATTCAGTTTCTCTACATTTCATTCCCGGGCTGCAAAAGGTTTGCTAGAGAAAGTGGGAAAAAAAAAAAACAACTTTGGGGTTGACCGTAAACTCATATCCTCAAACCTAACCCACCCCTCTTCGTGGCTGCCCATTGCTGCAGCTGACCCCAACTCCTACCTGCTCCTCACAAACCTCCCATCCCGACCCACCTCCTTTACACTTGCCTTGTCTGTCTCTGAGGCCTCTCTGGTGGCTCAGACCGTAAAGCGTCTGCCTACAATGCTGGAGACCTGGGTTCGATCCCTGGGTTGGGAAGATCCCCTGGAGAAGGGAATGGCCTCCCACTCCAGGGTGGCCCTACTCTTGCCTGGAAAATCCCAGGGATGGAGGAGCCTGGAGGGCTACAGTTCATGGGGTTGCAGAGTTGGATACAGCTTCTCTTTCTCTATCTGTGTCTCTAGTCACCCAGAGTTGACATCCAACCTACTTAAGCCTATAGGTTTTATTTCTATAGTATCTCTGCTATTTTTCCTTCCTTTACAACCCCCCACCCTAGTTCACTCCCTTTCTCCAGCTAGACATGCAAAAACAACTGTTAAAGTAGCTCGCCTCTGGGGACTTCCCTGGTGGTTCACTGGTTAAGAATTTGCCTTTCAATGCAGGGGACATGGGTTCAATCCCGGGTTGAGGAACTCAGATCCCACAAGCCATGGAGCAACTAAGCCTGCCACAACTAGAAAGGCACCCGCATGCTGCAACTAAGACCCAATGCAGCAAAAAAAGAAAAAAAGTAACTCATTTCTCTGGCAACAGTGGTGGGAGCAGCCATAACTAATCCATGCTTTACCAGCATGTGCTTTATGTGGATTATCTCACTGCATCCTGTGTCACTCTCCCCATTTTAAAGATAAGCAAACTAAGGCTTAATGTGTTTGAGTCATTTGTCAAAGCACGTAATGCTGCTATTAAGCGGCGGAGCACGACTGGAACCTAGGTCCTTCTGACTTCTTCCTCCCATCCGTCCAAACTCAAATGCTTGAAAATCTGAAAGCTGGATCATGTCACTTTCTGCTCAAGATTTTTTTAAGACTCCCAGTGTCTACCCATTTAAGTACAGATTCCTCTGCAGGGCATTAAGGCTTCCATTCACTATCTTAGTCCAATTTTTCCAGGCATGATGTCCTCCAACTACCTATGCACCAGGTGAGTCCTTCTCCGAACGCCTTATACATCCTGCCCCAGCACCCCCTCATGCTGTTCCTCCTGGAACACCCGCATTTCCTTCTCACCCCCTGCCCATCCTTCTGGACCCTCTCAGAGGCTTTGCTGCCCCGCTTCCCTGGCATTCCCACTGCACTTTGTTGTAACTCTGCTGTGTGGTCTAAACACGGTTCACCTTGAATTTAGCTGCCTTTGTACTTGTCACCCTCTACCTGATGGTGAACTCCCTGTGGGTAGGATGGTCCCCCCTGCCCCACTCAGGGTCTCCAATATGTTCCAGGTCAGGCCCTGCCTTCAGTTCTGTCATTGAATGCAACAGGTACCTGCTTGCTCCAGATTCTAGAAGGCCCCCTTCACCCTTCTCCCTCCTTCTTCATCACCCTACAAGGGGATAAACACGCTCACTCTTCATCTGTCACTCACACAGGTCCTGCGAGTGAGACTGGTGGCCCTTGACATGCAGTCACCATGTCACACGCATGCCTGAGCCCTTCACCCAGTGCCTGCCAACCTCCTCTGCTTCTGTCATCAGCTGCTGAGTCATAAGCCACACTACCTCTTGGCAGCAGAAATGCCCAAATATTAGTTCTCAAAGACCTTCAAAAGCTGCCAGGTGTGCTGTACCTGTAATCTCCACGAGGTATTTTCACAAGTCCGGGAAAATGCCATCAGCGGTGGGGGCAAGTCTTTCCTGTTACTAAAAATCCCTCTGAATTCCCAATAAACTACAGGTCTCTACCAGCACCTTCATCCTGCAGTGCTCTTCAAAATCTCTTTGAAATCCCTCCAGCAGTTTATCCGAAGCAAACCTCTTACCAAGCCTCCCAACAGGGTTTGTGAGACATGGTCAAGACAGAACAGCAGGCACGTGGCCGTGATGGCCAACCCTCATAAAAGACACGTCTTGGGAACGATTTCTAGAAGCCAGAGGTCTGTATGAAGCTCCCACATCCCTCCACATCCTCTGAAGACCATCCAAGTTCTAAATCCAAGTTCACAGGTCACCACACCCCACCGCACCACCCAGCTCCCACTTTAGACACCATCCAGCTTGGGGAGCTGGCTCTTGGGTTCCAACCAGAAGCTCTTTTTTTTAAGGAGGAGAAAAGCACAAATCCACCCTGAGCATGTCATCTCTGGCAGACAGATGTCGTTGGCCTTCACAACCCAACCTCTGATGAAGCTGGCTGTGTTTACTGGCAGGCCCCAGCCAGCTCAGGGGTTTCTCCTATAGGCCCCCTGGGATGGAGCCTGCCTGGCTGAGCACAGCACGTCCGGCCTGGCCCACCCTGCTGCTGAGGGCTGTGTGCCCACGCTGGCCCTCTGCCTGCGCCTTACCTTGCTCCGGCAAGGTCGGGGCCGGCTTGGCAGTGCAGAGCGTGGCTGTGACCAGCACGGCCCAGAAGAGGAGACACTTCCGGCTCCACATCCCAGTTCTGCGGTTAGAGGTTGGTGACCAAGCTCCACACCTCCATGGAGACTCCGCCGTGGGCTTGATCCTCCTTTGCAAGCTGACTCTGGGGAGAAGAAAAAAAAAACAAAACCCGAAGTTAGAAGGGTCTGAATGGCGGGGTGGGGGGTCCACATCGCAAGGAGAAAAAAAAGAGGGAAACCTGTCACGCGGCCACCCTGCCCAGAAGGTGCCCGAAGCAATCTCTTACTGCTTCAGACACAAAGAAGGGAATTGTTGTCCTGCCCCAACGCTGAATTGGAGGTTAGAAGCCTTAATTAGACCAAGGAGGGCTTTAATTCACTCCAACAACTATTTACTGAGTGTGGAGTGTTTCCCATATTGGGAAGATTGTCAAGCTCCCCAAGGCATGAGCCCCATGATCCATTGTGCTGGGAAAGCGAACAGCCTCAGGAAAGTCTCCCAGAGGGTGCCCGGGGGTACGAATGTGACCTCTCCCAGGATAAGTCTTCACTTCCTCTAGGGCACACCAACCCTTCAGTGAGGGGTGAAGAGAGATGAGGAATCATGGAATAAGTCCCCAAACTGAGAGCCATGTGAGACGCTGCACCTCTCTGGACCTACACGGCGAGGAAGCTGAAATAAGCCATCTCCAGGGTGCGTTCTTTTTGTCTCCACAACTGGACCCATCATGGGGACCTTTGGGATTCCAGCAGCTTTCCCTCATGGAGACAACACAACTCTCACCAGCTCCTTAAACAATGCCTCCGAGTGGGGAGCTGTGAGATAGGGGGCCCAGTTCTCTCTGAGACCGAGAGGTGCCAGCAGTCGTCCAGCAGAAATGGATCCAGACGTGGGGAAAGGTCGTGCAGAAGAAGGTTTCTTGCAAGGCCTGACTCAAAGATGGCTCATGCCAACCCCGGTGAAAGGCACGGACTGCGGCCCTTTATCCTTCTCCTGTCTGAAAGTGTCAGTCACTCAGTCGCATCCGACTCTTTGTGACCCCATGGACTGTAGCCCGCCAGGCTCCTCTGTCCATGGGATTCTCCAGGCAAGAATACTGGAGTGGGTTGCCATTTCCTCCTCCAGGGAAATCTTCCTGACCCAGGGATCAAACTCAGGTCTTCCACATTGCAGGCAGATTCTTTACTGTGTGAGCCACCAAGGAAGTCCTTCTCGTGTCTAGAGCAGCAACATGTAAAACAGTCCTCCAGGGTCTTCAGGATAATGGCCTTTGCTGCTCAACCTTTCCTAAGTGATAACCCTTCTGCCCACCATTTGGGCTGCAAGGGGATGACCTTCTCAGTCTTCCAGGTGGCTTGTGTCCTAAATACTCCAGGGAACCATCCGAGTTATTCAGAGAATCCACTTCCCCGGAACATGTCCTCATGTGGTGCTTCAGCCTGGCCTCCCCGGAGCCAGACGGGGCCCCTTGTGAGTGAGTCAGTCCCGGCTGGCAGAAAAACCCCTGGATTCCTGGCCTCGTTCTCAAGTGCCTGCCAGCGCGGAAGATGCAGGCAGTGCCTGCGTCCCTCCCAAGGCTTTCCTGAAATGTTTTAATGATTTCAAATCAAACAAGAAGTAAACATTTCTGTTTTTCTGAATTTAGGAAAAGGACTAGACGAGACAGAATCGAGTAAGCATTTACTGTACCTAAAACCCGTGCCAAGTGTGGACTAGGTATGATTTTAAACTATAAAACTTCAGCTCTTCTTCACTATGAACTTCGGGGAGGGTGGGAATTATTATTGCCCTTTAAGCAATGGGGAAACTGAGACTCAAAGAGGTTAAGTGCCTTGCCCAGGGTGCAGTGGGGAGGTAAGAGCATGGGGTCTCCATCACCTGGGCTTCCGGAAGCCAGAGGGGATGATCAGGGACTTCCCTGGTGGTCCAGTGGCTAAGACTCCACACTCCCAATGCAGGGGACCTGGGTTCAATCCCCGGTCTGGGAACTAGATCCCATATGCTGCAATTAAGAATTTGTATGGGGACTTCCCTGGTGGTGTGGTGGTTAAGAATCTGCCTTCCAACGCAAGGGACCTGGGTTCGATCCCTGGTCAGGGAATTAAGATCCCACGTGCTGAAGAGCAAAGACGCCTGCGAGCTGCAACGAGCCACAGCTAAGATTCGACACAGATTAAAAAAAAAAAAAGAACTGCATGCTGCAACTAAGACCTGGCACAGCCAAAAAAAAATAAATACAAGTAAATATATATAAAAAAGTGGAATGATCAAAACTGGATGAAAGCTCATTTTCTCCAGAGGGTAACTCCCCGTGTCTCACAGAAACCATGTAGATAAGGACAGATCCCAGGTGACTCTGGCAATGGGAAAGGGTTTTCTTTTTTTTTTCCCCCAACAATTTATTCATTGATTTACTTTATATTTGGCTGTGCTGGGTCTCTGTTGCTGCACGCGGGCTTTCTCTAGTTGTAGCGAGTGGGGGCCACTCCCTAGGTGCAGTACGTGAGCTTCGCATTACAGTGGCCACTATTGTTGCAGAGCACAGCTCTGGGTGCACAGACTTCAGGAGTTGCAGCATGCGGGCTCGGTAGTGGCCCACGGGCTTAGTTGCTCCTCGACAAGCGAAACTTTGATTCTCAATTTCTTGGCTCAAGAGAAAGACCCTTGGAAGCAGCTCCTGAGTGTACCATCTCGGACACAGGACAGGCCTGATCCCCAGCAAGGGACAGAAGCGATGCTGGCCAGAGAATATGCCGAAACCACCTTCCACATCTCGTTACATCCCCAAGATACACCAAATGCATGCAGCGCAGTCACCAAGAAAGGTACACCTGACTAAGAACCTAAGTAAGTCCCCTAGGAACGGCCAGAGTCAGGAACGAATTTTTAGTATCCAAGGAGAAAGGGTGGTATCATCTTGAGATGATAAAGCTGGTTTTCAAAGGTAGCAGGGAGGCAGGTCACTCTGCCTGCCCCCCCCCTGCCCCCCGCCAACCCCCAAGAGCCTGCCCACCTCCTCACAGGTGGGGTCTGGCTACTGGCCGCCCTCTCTCGGCTCTGTGATCAACACATTTCAAACTAATCTGGCAGCTTCCCTGCAAAAGTCTCTTCCGTTCCTCCCCCTCTGGGCACTGAGTCCCCAGTTTGTAAAACAAAAGATGTTCAGAAAACCCAGCTCCCTGGGCAACCACTTCTGGAACCAGAAGGTAAGTTGGGTACACATCCCACTGCGGAAAACACAGCGACACAAACCACTAGTCCACACGCTGTCTGGAACCCTGGGGACTGTCCCGTCCCCCTTCACCTCACCTTCTTCCCATGCTACTAATTAAGGAATTCTTTAAGTCCCTTAGGGACAGTCTCCTTCCTCCACTGCTTGACAGATGTGACCTGTAGCCCTGCAGGTGCACACAGCAGCTGGCCCCATCAGCCTCTCTCTCCAGCAGTTTCATCTCCTGGGACTGGCAGCCCAGCTCTGGCTCTGGGTGCAGAGGTCCTCACTGGCGGGCAAGGAGGGGGAAAAAGAAGGAGGAGGGGCAGGGAGAGGACACGTAACATCTCGGTTTTCCCACTTGTCGTCAGAGGGAGCTGAAATATTATAGTTGCCTTGCCTACACCACAGGGGGTGACGAGCCTTAAACCCGCAGCGTGGGTGAAAGGACTTGCTCTCTCCTCTTGAAAACACTAATCAAATGTAAGGAATTATCTATAAACATTGTGCTTTGAGTCACTCCTTGATAGCACTCTCAGGGGACTTTGGTAATTGGCAACCGGACGACATGAACTTCCTGCCTTTGCAAAACCATTTCTCCCTCTCCAGTCTTTCCAAACCCCACACTCTAGACCTCGGGGTCCCGTTCCGTGTGGCCCCTCGTGGCTATGGAACCCTTGAAATGTGGCCAGTGCAAGTCGGAATGTGTTGGAAATCAAAAGTACATACTAGAACGTACAGTCTCTCAATGATTTTTTAAAAATACTGATTACATGTTCAAATGATAATGCTTCACATATACTGGGCTAAATCAGATATATTTTTGAGATCCAGGTGAATTAATGAAAATGCATTTCGCCTGTTCCCTTTTCAAACGTGTCCACTAGAAAACTCTGAGATCCCACACGGCCTGTGTTACACTACAGAGGACAGGACAGCTCTGGGTAACCTCCACGGCCTGCCAAGCGTTTCTTCTTTGCCCTTCCTCTATCTTTGGCAGGCCACGGTCTCTCATTCCTCTCTGATTCTCGGACCCCTGCCTCAAACTGCCACATCTTCCACAAGTCTTTTTGGGCCTTTTGAGGATCCTCTGAATTTCCAAAAACGTCCACCATAGGGTGGCAAGCTCCTATAGAGGAGGGTCTGCATTGGTTTACTCCTTGCTAATACCCTTAGCACCTGACACCTACACAGCCGATGCTGCTGCATTTGGTAACTGGATGAATAAATGAATGAAACAAAGAAGGGCCGATTGGAAAGAAACTGACAGAGCTGCGCTTGCAGAGAAGAGGTTGACAACGCCAGAGAAAATCGTCAGGCGCTCCCTGTTAGCCAGCCAAACTGGATTTCAAAGCATACCAACCCGGACATTTTCTAAACATCTTGATTCCTCAGACTTGAGGAAGTAATGCCAAAACTTTAATCCCTTTAGTTGGGAATAAGACTTTTTAACAGAAATGGTTGCTTTTCCCCAAAGTGAGCATTCCCTACTCCCGGCAGAGAGTGGCAGGGCAAATACTCCACAAACACCCGACAACACATCCGCAGCTCGGCTTGCGAAATGCGACTGGGTCCAACAGAAATGCTTATTTAAAAGTTTTGAGTCCTTGTAAAAAAAAAAAAAGTGCCCAGATGTCCCTGGGAGTGAGGTATGTAAGAAATGAGTAATAAGAAGAGAAACTCTAACTGTCCCACCGTAATCTAGGAAGCCTTGCCACTGAAGACAGGATGGCTTGTGGACCACCATACACTTGGAGGTGTTCACCCAGGTGAGGGCTGTTTTCTTGGAGCCTGAACGTGTCTCCTTGTAATTGCAAGTGGAATAGTGATGAGCAGGGAATTTCTCTCAGGAAGATGCAGCCTTAGGGGGAAAAGCAATTCTCTTAGTCCAGGTCTGCTTTTTAATCCTCTCTGGAAACCCCAGAATCTTCTCTGAAGCTCTGCATCTGGACTCCCAGCAAGTCCTGGGGTTGACTCAGACCTTTTACAAAGCTCCTGGGAAGCCAAATGCGAGACCTGTTTCCCAAGAGGAAATTAAAACTCCTCTCCAGTGAGGTGAGGCCTTTTCAGAGTTAAGATGTTTGAATCACTTACTCTGTAGCTCCTTCTCCTCCTGCAGCAACAGGCTGAAACCTTCCTAGGAAGCTCTTAACCACGGCCATTTTGATGAGAGAGATTAAAAAATGGAGGCCTGAAGAAAGTGTTCAGAGGCCACTAAAGGCCCAAGCTCACAGGAGCAAATCTCTTCTTTTAGGACTCATTTTTTTTTTTCAGGCCAAAACAAACAAAAAGCACTCCCCAAACACCCTCAAACAAACAAAAAGCAGACAACTAAAAGCCAAAGCAGTCCAGCCTGGTCTCCGTGGCTGGAGGCTACCTCCTCCATTCTCAACTCCATCCTCCTGGCCTCTGGAGTCCACAGGAACAAAGCTGGACCAGACCTAAGTCTGGAGATGTTCTGATCCTCTCCCCCAGGAGGGGTGGGGCCATAGCACCTTCCAGGCTCCTTCTCTGTGTCTTCTCCTGCTTTTGGCTTCACTTGCTATTCTAAGGGTGCCTAACGGAACTTTCTCACATCCTCCATGGCCAGGAGCCAAGGAAAAGAAGTAAGTACCCAAGGCTCTCTACTTGGGAGCCAAAGAAAACAGTGCCCACTCCGGCCCAAATCCCATTCGTGAAAATGCCTTCCCGACGCGCATTTCTACGGGCACCGTCAGAGCAGACAGCGTGCGGCGTGCACACTGTCCAAGTGGCTCTTCACCCGGATGACCCTCATTAAAAAGCTGACACTCCGCTGTGACTAAGAATAAATGCAACAGATATTTCAACGAGCTCCTCACCGGATTCAGTATGCAACCATCGCAGGCTGGAGCCGACACCCCCGGCAGCTTCCCAGTCCCCAAACACCTGGCATTCCTCGGGGTGGGGGGGGCTTGGCGGGGGGGCGGTCCACGGCAGCAGCCCGGGAGGACTTCCCAGCCATTTGGGGGCGGGGGCGGGGGCGGGGGAGGGGGCGGGGGCGGGGGAGGGGGTAGAATACGTAAACAAGTCATTAGGGAGGCAGGCCATCCTCCCTAAGGTCTCTGGGTCTCCCCCACCAACACCACCAAGGGCTTCCCCTGGGTCACTGGAAGGAAGGCTGATGACCCAGGCTTGGGGCGGGGGGGGGGGGGGGCGATAATTAACCAGACAGAGGCACGTCCCAAGGGGCCCTGCTACTTAGCCTTTAAACAAGCCTCAGGGAGGAAACGGGGAGCCCGGGCCAATAGTTGGGGGGTGGGGGGGGGAGGATGGGGAATGGCCACTTTCTGCCCCACAGTCTCAAGGCTAAGGTTGTATAATTTAGACTGTTTTCCAAAAAAAGCGCAGGGCCGGAGGTGCAGAGGATAGAGCGCCATCTGCGGAGGAAACAGTCACCTTAATTACCATGTCTAGAGAAAGTGCGATTTCATTACAGCCTCCGAACGACCGCCCAAAGGAGGAAACCAGAGAAGTGTTTTCAATTTGAAAGAGGCTGGAGAGGAGAGGGTGAGAGACCAACTCTCCCCACCCTCTCGCAACTTTGGAACCAGAAAGCCCTTTCCTGCCTTAAAGGGCAGAACCAAAAACCCTCAACAGGCCAACCCCTTTCAAACCTGCGGCCGGCGCGGACTTGGTAAAACGCCCCACGTTAGCCTCCGGGAGCGGCCGCCCAAAGAAAGAACTCCTTCAAAACACCGAAGGAGCCACAGCCCGGGCCCCCCTCCCACGCCCAAGCCGCTGCGCCCCGGGCTCGCTCCAGGGAGGGTGGAAAAGGGGACGCGTGACGCCACCGCCGGGCGGCCCGAGACCCGGCGGCGGGCTCCGGACAGAGTCAGACACTCCCGCCGCTCCGGCTCTAACTGAAAAGGGAGGAGGCTGCAATGCTCCGGTTCCAGAAACTTCTGTCAGGGCCAGCTCTGGGTCAGACCGGTGGCCAAAGAGGCCACCACTTATCAGAGGAGATATTGTCATCCCCTAAACCTCCTCTCGCCGGCGATGCCTCTTTCCCGCACGAGCCAGAAAGCGCCAGCACAGCCTAAGTACCCTGGCATCCAGGGTAACTTCGTCTCTCCCCCAGTCCCAGCGCTTCGTCCCCAAGTCTTAAGAAAAAATCGTAAAGAGCGAGGTGGTGAGGACAAGTTACAGGATCCCCGTTTCGATCCGGGGGAGGGGGCGGGGAGGAACAGGGACATTCAAGCGGCTGCGGTGTACCCGGGTGGGGTGAAACGGAACCAGATGCGGCGGCTACATCTGGAAAATGGGGCAGGGGGGGAGTATTGGTGGGGAGGTGGTGGGGAGACACGGCGGAAACTTTGAACAGGGCCAAAGCCTCTGGGTCCAGACAAGAGATGCAGGTTTCACCGCTCCCCAAGCCCTCCACTCCCCAACCAGAGGCATCTGACTGCTTTCATAGGATCTGGGTTAAATGATTCCATTCTACAACGTCAATAAATTCCTCTGCAAACGAAGGTTCCAGCCCCTCTCTTCTCCTCACCCCAAACATAGCGGGAAAGGGGAGCGGGAAGGGGGCAGAGGGTTCTGGGCCCGCGAAGCAACAAGCACCGGTGCCGAGCGAACCGCACCGGACAAAACCCTCATCCCTTCCCCCACCTCCTCGAACCAGATAGGAACTGACCAATCCCCTCCCCCAGACCCCGTAATGGGGCTTAACCTCACCCGCTGGGCGCCCTCGCCTTCCCCAAACTTCCGACCCTTTCAGAGAGGGACTAAGTCGGAGATCAGCGCCTCTCGAAAAAGGGAATTCCTTTCTCGCTCTTCGCTGAAGCAGCTTCAGCCATTTGGTGACGACACCCCCCTTTAAAACCGACTGGAAGAGAAGCGAACCGACCCCTCCACTTCCTTCCCCCTTCAGGCCCCCAACCGCCCACCCGCCTGCGGCAGTGACCCCAGACTTTCCCGGAGATGGAAAAGGACTTAGGAGGACCCCGGATTTTTTTTTTCTTTTTTTTTTTTTTTAGCGTTCCACCCAAAGCTACCTGCTGGATCGCGGAGACTCCCCATGAGTGGACTAAAAGGAGATGGTGTGGAACGCAACACACACACACACACCCCACCGCGCTGCCCGCCCCCGCCTGCCTCCCCAGGCCCAGGAAACCCAGGACCGCCGCCGCCTCGGCCCCGGGCCCTGTCCCTCCCCGGACTCACCGCGGAGCCGCCGCCGCCTCGCCAGCTCCCCAGCGCGAGTTGGCGGAAAAGTTGGGCGGCGGGACGGGCGCGGGGAGGGGGCGCAGAAGGCGACGCGAGCGGAGGGAAGGGAGGGGAGACAAAAGGGGGGCGCTGGGAGCTGGGCAGGGAGCCGGGGGTGGAGAGGGGCGGGTAACGAGCGGAGGGAGGCGCCGGACCCGACTGCGCTGCGGCGGGGAGAGCGCGCGGCCGGGAGGCTCCGGCGCCGGGGGCCCGCCCGGGACGCGGAGCCCGCCCCGGATCCGGGGGCGCCGCAGCTCTTACCTCACTCGGCGCTGCGGTTCCGCCTCTGGAGAGTCCGCCGTGGCTCGTGCGGGCGGGCGGGCGTCCGCGTCTCTGGCTCCGGCCCGCCGCCCCCGGGCTCCGCTCGGGTCCTGGCGGGGCCGCAAGAGCCCCCGCGGCCGGCGCTCGACTCCCGGTGGCGCTCGGGGCTCGGCGCCTCCAGCCCGGGCGGGAACAATGGAGCCGAAGCTGGTGCCCCGGAGGCGGGGCGGGGGGGAGGGCTCCTGTCCGCCGCCCGGGGTCTCCAGACCCTGTGGCCCCCCCCTCTCCAGCACCGGGCGGCGGCCCTCAGGCTTCTGGCAGCCCGGGCTCCATCGCCTGGCGGGGGCCCCGGCGCCGCGGCGTGCCCGACTGCCGCCCTGGTCCCCTGAGCCCGGCGGGGCGCCCCTCGGACCGCAGAAAAGTCCTCGGGCTCCGCCGCTCTTCCAGCTGCGGCGCGCGCTCTCGGCCGGGGAAGGCGAGGTCGCCGCAATGCGCTAAGCGGAGTCTCAGGGCTGTCCGGACGTCGCCGCCCAGCTCTGGGCACAGCCCGGGCTCCTCCGCGCGCTGCGGCTGGACCAGACTTCGGGCTCCCGCGCCGCGCCGCAGCCACAGCCGAGGCCGCCGCGCCAGTGCCCGCAGGAGCGCTCCGAGCGCTATGCGCCGGCAAGGCGCGAGGGCTCCCTCTCTCACTCCCACCCCGCGCTGGTCCCACCTCCTCCTCCTCCTCCCCCTGCCGCTGCCTGCTGGGCCTTGTAGTTCTGAGCCGCGCGCCCCCGAGAAGGGGGGAGCGGGTTGAGTCGCCCGGCGCTCTGCTGCTCCTTTGCCTCAGTCTGTCTGGCCTCCTTTGACGCGCGTGCCCGCCCCTCCAACTGAGCCCCTCCAGGAGGGAGCACGAATTTCGGGCCGTGGATGGATGAGCAGTTGGAGGGATGGAGATGAGACCCTGTAGCCCTCAGGCTGCACACGGTAGCGCTTTGGACTCTGACCGAGTGCCCTGGGGAAACGATGTTCTCGCTCTGTATCTCAGTTTTCACATCTGTAAAAGAGGATAGCAAAGAGATCAAACCAGTCAATCCTAAAGGTCAGTTCAGTTCAGTCGCTCAGCCGTGTCCGACTCTTTGCCACCGCATGGACTGTAGCACGCCAGGCTTCCCTGTCCATCATCAGCTCCCCGAGCTTGCTCAAACTCACGTCCGTCGAGTCGGTGATGCCATCCAACCATCTCATCCTCTGTCGTCCCCTTCTTCTGCCTTCAATCTTTGCCAGCATCAGGGTCTTTTCCAATGACTCAGTTCTTCGCATCAGATGCCCAAAGTATGGGAGCTTCATTTTCAGCATCAGTCCTTCCAATGAATATTCAGGACTGATTTCCTTTAGGATAGACTGGTTGGATCTCCTTGCAGTCCAAGGGACTCTCAAGAGTCTTCTCCAACACCGCAGTTCAAAAGCATCAACTCTTCGGTGCTCAGCTTTCTTCATGGTCCGACTCTCACATCCATACATGACTACTGGAAAAACCATAGCTTTGACTAGATGGATCTTTGTTGGCAAAGTAATGTCTCTGCTTTTTAATATGCTGTCTAGGTTGGTTATAACTTTTCTTCCAAGGAGCAAGCATCTTTTGATTTCATGGCTGCATTCACCATCTGCAGTAATTTTGGAGCCCAAGAGACCAACCGTAAACATTCATTGGAAGGACTGATGCTGAAGCTCCAATACTTTGGCCACCTGATGCAAAGAGCTGACTCTTTGGAAAAGACCCTGATGCTGGGAAAGATTGAAGACGGGAGGAGAAAGTGGTGACAGAGGATGAGATGGTTGGATGGCATCACTGATTCAGTGGACATGAGTTTGAGCAAACTCTGGAAGATAGTGAAGGAGTGGGAAGCCCCTCGTGCTTGGGGTTGCAAGGAGTCAGAGATGACTTAGCCACTGAACAACAAAAAGGGGAACAAGAGCACTTTCCATATAGAGTTGAGGATTAAATAAGGGCCTGCCACAGAGTTACTGAGCAAAGTCAAACTGCTTTTATTCACGAGAAGTTTGATGGCTCCTCAGACACTTTGGTTCCATCTCACTTTCCCAAACATATGGCCTAGGTTTTGTGGTCCAGGGGTGCTGAGTCTTGTCAGTTCTGCAGCACCATTCTCCGCCTCCGGAAGTCTTCAGTCTGCAGCGAATGTTTCAGGAGCAAACAGTGAGAGGAGCTGAGAGGTGTTGATTTGGAAATTGATCAAAGCCTACCCAGCACACACTCCAGTACTCTATGGAACTCGAGGGAAAGTAGCTAAAATGCCCTTTTCCCTGGGTCCTTCTGCAGGCTGGTATAATCTAGTGGTTCCCTGAACCAAATGGACATCAGATCAGTTCAGTTTAGTCTCTCAGTCGTGTCTGACTCTTTGCGACCCCATGAATCGCAACACACCAGGCCTCCCTGTCCATCACCAACTCCTGGAGTTCACTCAAATCCTCCCAAAAACTTCTGAAAAATATAAATTCTTGGACCTGCTCAGACTTGAGAGATCAGGCTGTCCCAGAAAGGAACAAAGAGTTTATATTTTTCTGCCACTCCCATGGTACCAGGTAGGGGACCACTGGCAGGTGAGAAGTGTGCCACCCTAGATATGATAGATACCTTCTTTCCGGCCTGCTACTTAAGAACTATTTGATTTTGGACAAGTCATGCATTTGAAAGAAATTGGAAGGAATGATGCTAAAGCTGAAACTCCAATACTTTGGCCACCTCATGCGAAGAGTTGACTCATGGGAAAAGACTCTGATGCTGGGAGGGATTGGGGGCAGAAAGAGAAGGGGATGACAGAGGATGAGATGGCTGGATGGCATCACTGACTTGTGACTTGGTGATGGACGAGGAGGCCTGGCATGCTGCGATTCATGGGGTCGCAAAGAGTCGGACACGACTGAGCGACTGAACTGAACTGAACTGAAGATCTGTTTACATGTTTTCCCTTAGTTGGCTGGAGCCCCCTCACAAGGTTGTCACCAGAATCAAATAAAATAATGGAATTCAGTGCACGCAAAGTGTTACTTTTGATATAGATAAAGTTGCTGTGTCAGTTACTGGTAGGGCCTGTTCCCTCATCCTCACCTCACTGAAACCCACAAGGTTGTGGAAGTTCAAAAACTGAACAAGACAACCCCCTCCCGCCCCAACATTTAAGGAGAGTATCTCCAAGTTATTTTCTTTTGTGGCTGTGCTGTGTGGCTTGTAGGACCTGAGTTCCCCCACCAGGAATGGAACCCAGGTCCTAGAAGTGAAAGCATCAGGTCCTTACCACTGGGCTGCCAGGAAATTGCCTCCAAGTTAGTTTTTTTATTGGACCAGCGGGTAAAAGAACAGTGACTACCATAGTGTTGTTCACCTAGTAGGAGCTCAGTACATGTTTATGGACTGACTGACAAGTAAATAAATAAATATTTACAAATGAATGAAAAAACATTAAATACAAAGCAAGAACTCACATATTTATGGAATAAATGAACAACTTCAGTCATCAATTTTTTTATTATTCATTTTAGATTTTACATTTAGGTCCATGAACCATTTTGAGTTGATTTCTGTAAATTGTGCAAGGCATGGTCAGTTGTTGCTGTGTTTTTTGTATAGAGGTATTCAAGTTTTCCAGCACCATTTGTTGTTCTGTACCACGTAGACTGTGGGATCGTAGTTCTCCAACCCAGAATGGAACCGGCAGCTCCTGGGTTGGAAGGTGGAGTCTTCACCACTGGACCACAGGGAAGTCCCAGTTATCGTTTATGAAGTTACCCCTCTGTGAGCTTATCTCTCCACCCTTCAACCCTTGTGCTCCTGATTAGGTTCTATTCATTGGAAGGACTGATGCTGAAGCTGAAGCTCCCATACTTTGGGCACCTGATGCAAAGAACTGACTCATTGGAAAAGACCCTGATGCTGGGAAAGATTGAGGGCAGGAGGAGAAGGGGGCAACAGAGGATGAGATGGTTGGATGGCATCACCAACTTGATGGACAAGAGTTTGAGCAAGCTCTGGGAGATGGCGAAGAACAGGGAAGCCTGGAGTGCTGCAGTCCATGAGGTGGAAAAGAGTTGAACACGACTTGTCAACTGAACAACAACAAAACGAGTTGCCCATATATTGGCCTCTTTCATTTTCTTTCTTTATAAATTTTTATCTGTTTATTTTTGGCTTCCCTGGATCTTCATTGCTTTGCACATGCTTTCTCTAGTTGTGGAGAGCGGGGGCTACTCTTCCTTGTGGTGTGGGGTCTTCTCGTTGCTGTGGTTTCCCTTGTTACAGAGCACAGGCTCTAGGCATGCTGGCTTCATAGTTGTAGCATGTGGACTTTGCTGCTCCTTGGCATGTAGAAGCTTCCCAGAGCAGGGATCAAAAGCATGTCCCTTGCACTGGCAGGCTGATTATTATCCACTGTGCCACCAGAGACCTTCACCACCTTCACTTTAAATCCTGCTCATTCCAGCCCTGTAAGAAGGCCAGACTCACACTCCTCCACCTAGTAGGGGCCTTCCTAGCCAGTCTCGGCTTTATGAGTCCCTGGGATCCCTACTGACCTTCTGGTATATCCCACTGATTTGGTACGTAACAAAACTGGTGGCTCACTAGGTAATGAGTCTGCCTGCAATGCAGGAGACCTGGGTTCAATTCCTGGGTGGGGAAGATCCCCTGGAGGAGGACAAGGCAACCCACTCCAGTATTCTTGCCTGGAGAAGTCCATGGACAGAGAAGCCTGGCAGGCTACAATCTGTGGGGTCACAAGAGTCAGACACAACTGAGTGACTAAGCACACACTACTTTGTTAGTTGTCTTTTCTACTCTTTCTTCTAACCAGCTCCCAAACTGTCTTAGGGCCTGGTTCCCATCTTGCATCTGACCTAGCTTGGGATTCCTCTCAGGAGGTATTTCATTATATTGTTGATGAACTTGATTACCAACTTGGGTGACCAGACAAGAGAATATAGTTGGAGAGGAAATACAAGCCAAGACAGTCCAGCATTTAACATCCAACCACTGTTTTCACACTTTGTTACTGCAAGAGAATAGGTCACACTTCTTCTTTCTGATTCTTCTAAAACAGGGAGTTTTCTAGTCTTATTTATTTTTTGACCCTGAGGCATGTGGTCTTATCTCTCTGACCAGGAATTGAATGCGCACCCCCTCTTTGGAAAGCGAAGTCTTAACCACAGGACCACCAGGGAGGTTCCAACAGGATTTTATTTATTTACTCATTTTTAAATCCAGCCCTTTTGCCTTCTGATTTAGAAGCATTTTACAGGTACCTTGAACCCCACAGATGACACTAAAGAATGTGTCCTTGATTTCAACAGAAAATGTTCAAATATTGTTTTGATGTTCTGATGCTTGTCTGTTTGTTGTTGAGTGGAATCAACCTGGGGTTGAGGAAATGTCTCTGCAGGTGTAGCAAGAAACCAAAATGAAAGCAAGTGGTCAAGTTGGTAATTCTCGCTCCTCTCAGGGAAACAGCCAAAGACAGCACAGGAAAGGTGGGAAACCCGGGGAAGGAATGAATGAACAGGCTGTCCACAGACCTCGGAGGGCTCCTGAGCCATTGCGAGGCCCGGGGCTTCTTTCCTCCCAGCCCAGCTCCCCTTGGGTGCTGCTGCTCCCCTTCCTCTTCCTGAAAGGAGGACCCTCCACTGGAGGATCGGGCCCCAGGCCAGTGAAGGGAGCGCCTCCCCAGGGCGGCCCCAGCCTCTCCAGGCAGAGAAGGGGTCAGACCGCCACGCTGCTTCTCGGTCCTGCTCTGGGGACTCCTGGCACCTTGCCTCTCTGCACAGAAATATAATCATCCCTCCGAGATAACAAAGAGCTGGGAGGGTCAGAGAGAATCTGTAGGTCCCTCGCCCTGCCAGCTCGATGTCTGCAGGGGGTGGGGAGGGGGACAAAGGCCCACACAGGCTCGAGGACCTGATAACCGGCTGGGGACCTGTTGCCTCCTGTGTCTATGGGAGGAGGTGAGCGGTGCTGAATGAAACCCAGCGAAACAGAGCTCTCCCCAAAGCCTGATCGGGTGTCTTTGTTTGGGAACACTGCAGAAAAGCCCTTCTCTTCCTGCAGTGTCCTCAGACCTCTTCCTCGAGAAGGCAGGCCCTCCCCTCCCCAGCGCTCCCCTGCTCCATCTGAGTCTAGTTATTTTAGGGCTCAGCTGTTCCCGCCAGCGATGAGGACCATTCCTCCGCTGGCTGGCGTGGCCCTGCAGAGCTGACACCTCCCTGTTATGGAAGAGTGTGGAGGGGGAGGCTAGCAAAGTCTACTACCAGTGAGGCAGGAGGGGCTGGAGAGCAGCTCTAGCCAGCTCTGGGGGTTCCTCAGACTTGGTGGGGGGGTACCGGCAGGGGCTGGACTGGTTGCAGGGGAGCAACCTCGGGAGGAGGGAACTGTCTGTATTTCTCCCTCCACGGTGGAGGTTCACAGGTCCCTGGGAGCAGGTGGGCCGCCCAGCCTTTTGCCCCAGGCTCCTGGAGTTAGGGAGCGGCAGTCAGTTACCATCTGGCTGCCATTTGGTGACCCCTGGCTGTTCTCAGCACAGCTTCAGCATATCGGGGAAGGGAGGGTCTTGTTTGGCTTGGTGTTTCTGTAAATAACACTTCACTCTCTCCCGACCAACTGAGAGTGGGAAAGGGAGGTCTCAGATTCTCTGGCCTGAGTGCAGCATTTATCCTCCGAGCATTGGGGCTGGGTGGGGGCTAGGGGGACATCTCCTGTGTCAGGCACTGTGCTGGGCACAATGATTCCGAAAAATGAATGAGATGAGGGGGAGCTCACCCCTGGAGATGAGCCTCCGGGAGCTGACAGTCTTGTTGGGGAGTCAGGGGCACCTGCTGAGTATTTGGGGAGGAGGTGACTCAGGGGAAGTAATAATGCCTGAGTCTTGAAAGTGAAACTCACAAGCCCATGTGGGATGCTGAAGGAAGGCAAGACAGGAGAGTGCATGCATGTCAGGATGCTGAAGCTTCTGAATTGGCTTGCTCTGGGGAGATGAACTCAGTGCTGGGCACAGAACAAGTGCTCCATAAATGCTAACCTTGCTCTTCCATTTTAACCCAGGATCACCTCTTTGGGTGCCTTTTTTCAGGTATCTTTGTGGTGACACTCTCCAATTACCACCACCCTCAGATCCTCTGTCCAAGATCTGCAGTAAAGGATATATTTTTTCCCACTAATCTCCTCCTTCCTTGTGGACCCCATCAAGATAAGCAGCCCCTTTTGTTACAGATTTAAGCGTGAAACAAGAAGAAAATAACAAGAACACATATGGAGAAGCTAACAAGGCTTATAAAACCTCCATGATCCTAACAGCCGTGGGCCCTGGTCTAGGTTTCAGACCCCCTCCAGGATGCTCATGGCAAACCAGCTGGCCTTTTGTCCTCTGCTTTCCTTCAGAGCTCCCTGAACTATCCCTTCTTTCTGACCCCAAATTACAAACCCTCTCCCAGTAAAAGCCGCCCATCCAAACCACCGTGCTGGGGAGCTGAGAGATGACAGAGGTGGCAGTGGCCGAAAAGTGGACATTTGCACTTCTGAGGACTCCCCAGGAGTAGAGAACCCAGTTCCTGAGGCTTCTGCCCTGCCCAGGGACAAAGATCAAAGATGCAGGGTTAGACTGGGATACACCTTTGAAGTGGATTCCATCCAAGGATATGCTAACAGAGTTGCAGATGACTTCTCCTGGGTTGTTAAGAACTTTTGGTGATATCGGACAAGCAGAGTCAGAGAGGAAAAGAATTTAAAAATAGACAGTGTTAGGTTAGGAGAGATAAACATGCATTTTAAAAGACAGAGAGATGAAGGTGTCAGTGAGGGTGTGGGAAAACGGACCCCCCAAATGCTTGTTGGTGAGAGTGCTGAGGGTATAGCCTCCTTGGGGATCATGTCATAATATTTATCAATATTTAAAAGGTACATACCTCACATACTCTTTGACCTCAAAATTCTTCTTTTAGGAATTCAAGATACAGATGTCCTTGTATATGTGTAGAAAGACTGTGTATATAATATTTATTAATATATAGATATGTTTATATAAAAAAGACTATGTATGTATACATGGATATAGATATGTTTATATAATGTATATGATAATCACTGCAACATTGTGGCTGCAAAACACCAAACAGATTCATCCATAGGGCAGTTGGTGAAATAAATCGTGGTCTATAAATGCAAAATTGGGCATTTATTAAAAGGAATGTGATAGATCTATATGGAAGGGAAAGAGCAAGAAGCTTTGGACTGTATATATAACAAATCTTTTCTGTTTAAGAAAAGAACGGGGGCACACACACCGTTACCTGCCTGCCTGCCTCCTGCTAAGTTGCTTCAGTCGTGTCCGACTCTTTGCAACCCCATGGACTGTAGCCCATCAGGGTCCTCTGTCCATGGGATTCTCCAGACAAGAAAACTGGAGTCAGCTGCCATGCCCTCTTCCAGGGAATCTTCCTGACCCAGGGATCAAACCACCGTCTCCTGCATTGCAGGCAGATTCTTTACCTCTGAGCCACCAGGGAAGCCCATATGCAGATATCTATATATGTGTGTATTTATCTAATTGTAGATTACCTGGAAGGAAACTCTCACACACACAACAGGTGAATTGAACGTCTAGGGTGTAGGGGTGGGAAGGGGCCCCTCAGGCTACTCTTTTGGACTACTGTAAAAATTTCATCCTGTGCCTATGTTTTTTCCCTCTTAGTTGAATGTCATTATTTAAAACAAAGCAAAGTTCTATGAACTAAACTGTTATTAGTGGTTTCCTTTGCGATGTGGTTATAGGACGCTTACGTTGCTCGTTTACATACCTTTCTATCATTTGAAGTTTGGGAATGCAGCTTGTCTATAGGGTGGTCTCTACAGTTGATCAGGCTGAGTGCTGGGTGTGTGTTTCAGCGGCTAAAATTTCTGTGCGCTTCTCGCCTTACCTCTGTCCAGGGAAGGTGGCACCTTCTTTTGTTCCTGACCATGTACTATTTTTATGATCAGCAAGATGATAAAGTAATGATGATATGATGATGGCATGTGTGGAAAAAGCAAAGGTACACTGAGTGCTATGACTTTATCTTCAGTAATCATGGAGACACATCCCACCAACGCACGTCCACGGGGACAGCATTTAAGTGACCACTCTTAGGCCTTCGCTGATGCGCCCATTCTTTCTTTCACAGTGACCACAGCAAAATGGTCACTCTGCAAAATGGCCCCTGATCTGAAGAGAGAGAGGGAGAACGTGAAAGCTGATTTCTGAAATGGCAGATGATTATAAACAGCATACTGGAATCAGGGAGGGCTGCAGACCCCTCCCGTCATGAGTCGTTCCTGAAACCAGCTCTCCTCTGAACAGCCAGTGCAGGGTGCCAGGGTGCGGTGCCGGGGTGCTGGGTGGGGAGGCTCTACCTGAGTCAGAAGCAGGGCCCTCTCCTGCTGTGCCCTGTAGCCCATGAGTGGCTTCCGTCAGCAGTCCAAGGCAGGGGAGTCAGCTGAGTGGACAGGGGTGGACTTCTGAGACCTTACTAGGAAACCGTCCGGATGAGTGTTCAGTCTTACGGGAAGTTTCTCGCCAAAGCTAGGCAAAGGCTAATAATTCACTGTTATTCCCAAAGTTACTTGTTTGACTCTCATAGGTTTCTAAGGACGTGAGCTTATTTTCCAAGAAGTGTATAGGAAATGCAAATAACTGCATTAGGGTTGATCTCTCTGGCTAAGCCTTTTTTTTTTTTTTAATGTTTTGCTTGACATCCCCAAGAGCTAATAGTTAATGAATGCTTGCCAGGCAGGCACCTTCCTAAATGCTTTTACATTTGCTAAGTGAGGTCATTACTTTTAAATCTCACAACAATGAGAAAGGGATGACTGTTAGCTCCCATTTCACGGATGAGAAAACTGAGGCTTGGCACGGCTAACCTGACCCACAAGTGGTGAGATAAGGAAGTGATTCTGCAGATCTAGACAGTCTGACTCCAGAGCCTTCACTGCCAGCCTTTCACCTCGGGAAAAGAAGCTGCTCTTGATGTAGCAATGTCTACAAATGGGAATTTAAAACCGCTCTTGCTTTAAAGATTCAATTATTTCTTTTAAAAAAGTTTAAACCACACCAAACAGAATTGTCACAGTCTGAGTATGTATTTTAAAGATAACCTGTTACTAGTCTGCTTGACTCAATCAATACCAGAGTCATTTTTTTTTCCTAAAACAGTTACGCTTTCTGGGATCTTGGGAGTGTGTGTGCGTCGGGGGTAGGAAGTCGGGTGGCAGGGAAAAAAAGGAACTGAAATCTGGCAACTGTGAGCCCAAGCGTCAGCATCTCTTAGGGGTATCACTAGGTTTCAGAATTACTCTGCTTGAGATCAGCTGGTCCTGTTGGATATGTTGTTCAGGAATTTTGTGGTGTGGTTGAAGTGAGGGCTTGGGAAAACATGGAAGGCATTTTTCAAGAGACTCAACCAGCCAGCGCAGAAACTGTATTTTAAGTAACCATATCTCTGTTATGAATAGGCCCACAGAGAATTGAAATGGAAAGAATCTTTCAAATCAAATGTGCTTTCTGCTAGGTATGTTTCAAGTTTATTTTTCATTTTAATCTTTTTCCATACCCCTACCCACTTATAATTCCATCTCCTGCCTTTCAAAGTTTTCAGAAGAAGAACAAGGGGTGGTATTTTGATTAGAGAGATGGCTTGTTTGGCTTGGTTGCCTGTAGGAATGCTCCCCAAGAATCCTTGTTTGGCTCTGATGTTCTGTCACCTCTGTAGAAGATCCCAGAAGCAGGCCCCCTGGCCCCACAACCCACCTTCCCAAGAGTATGTATGATTCGGGTCACTAGTTGCACAAATGAGAGCTGCGGTGGGTAGTATGATTCCAAGCCCAGGTCTTCAGTGCACCAAACCTTATGAAAACAGTCAGGGGAGAAAGTTTGTTATGGTAAAAAGTCGAATGTAGGGGTGAAGGAAGAGAACCGTGAGGAAGACAAGTACCCAACTCAGATGGTTCATCCCTCTGTGTCACCGAGCTGGACCCTCCAATGCGAGGGCCGCCCTCCACGGCAGCATCTTGGCGATTGGCTCTGATGCGGCAAAGTCCTCTCTTAATGACTTAATGGAGACTCAGGGAGCCTGGCCGCCGGGGCTCATCTCTGCAATTTCTTCCTTCCTGCATTTTTATTGAAGCTCCGGGAACAGAGCCAGGACATTTGATGATGTTTGTTTCTACAGACCCTCCACTCCCTTTTTTCCCTTACAGATCAGATTATCGTGTGTTGGTGGCAGCAAAAACAAAAGCAGAGTATTGATGGCAGGTAGAGAATTGCTGGGAACACACTGGGACAGGGAACGCACACCCGGGTTGATCCAGACCGAGGGGTAGGTCATGTCACGCCCCCACCCCGCCACCCGCCGGGATGAAGGTGTTTTGTCCTAGGACTGGTGAGCGGTCGGACCCCCTCCTGCCCTCCTTTTCCTGTTTCTGCTTCAGGTGGCCTTTTATTGAAACTCTAAAGCTCGTTGGAGGATCTAAATGAGACTTTCTCTAGCCTTAATCAAAAATACAAGATAACCAGGGAGGGATCTCCTAGCCTTTTGCTTCAGTGAGTTTCCAATATTCCCCTGGGGCGAGGTAAGCATTGGTGGGTCCGGCATACGAATATTTTTTTTATGTGTCACCTTGACAATGTTAGCAGCCTTTCTGGGCCTCAACTGTAAAATGGATAAACAGGGTCGTGAAGATGTAAAACAAAGAAAAGCCAAAACAATCCATCTAAAGCCCCGCAAATGGTGCCAGACACTGCAGTAGTTGCTCATTAAATGTGGCCTGGCTTTACCTGAGTTACTGGGAATACCAAGGGGCAAATCTCTAGCTTCAAATCCATTCATTGGTGGTAGGAGAGGGATCAGGCTGGCCACCCCACTCAGATGCTAAAGCTTCACCCAGATTGATCCCAGTTTGGGTCTAAAGGGACTTCCTGAGTCCTTTGCCCCACTCCACTCCCCACTTTTTTTTTGGCCACACCACACGGCATGCGGAATCTTGGTTCTTCCCAACCAGGGATCCAACCCCTGGCCCTCGCATTGGCAACGCAGAGGTCTTAGCCAACTGGACCACCAGGAAGTCCTTCCCTTCCTTCTTCTCGTCACCATCAATGGGCTTCATCCGCCCACATCCCCACTCCACACTTCATCCTGAAATGTAGCCACAGTGCCCAGGTTCCGTAAGGACTGACATCAAAGAAGAAGTGATTGAGGCTAAGAAAAACAGAAGGTGAGCCATCAAGGTGAGTGAAACAGGTTGGTGATTCTCAAGATCCTTTTTCTCAATAGCCTCCTTGGCCATGCCTTTCTGGCCTCGGATTCTCTTTCTCTCTGCGCCTCTCAGCCAGGTTTCAAATGAATGATGTAACGCTGGAGATTTATGGAGTGTCCACAGTGTTCCTGGCTCTGGCTTCTGCCCTCTGCTTCACTTCTCTCTCCTCCTGGACAGAACTTGCTGACCTTCTTCTTTCAGAGGTCCCTTTCAATCTCTAGTCAATCGCATTATCCTTCTCTAGGGAATCAATCCGCTAGCAAACTAAGGCAGCCTCTTGGCACTTCCAGACCACGGCTTGTAAAAACACAGAGCCCAGAATCCCCATTCATCAGTGCTGATTTTTCCACGGCTCTGGTTCCTACTGGGGTGCGTGGGGGTGAGGGGTGCAGAGGGAGGGGTGAGTGGTGACGAGGCGCCAGCAGTGACAGAAGCTGACCCTTCCCTGTGGTGGGGTTTCTTACTGGCCCCAAGCTCCTGAGCCAGGCTATAGAGAGGGCACCCAGGGGATGCCCTAATGGGCCCTTGAGCCCAGGATGGGGTCAGCCCCAGCTGCATGTGGCCCCTTGCATTGCAGATGAAGGAAGTAAGAGCAGGCAGACACCTCCTGGATGAGACCTTTCTGATGCTTCTTCCTGGCAAAGAAAAAGAAGCTGTTTGGCTCCTGCTTAGGGGAACTCTAACTTGGAGGGGGAATGGCGATGCTTACAATGAAATTATTATTTTTTAAAATTTACTGTCATAACCATTTCTATTTAATTTTAAAATCTTTTAAAAATTATTGATCTTTCAGGGCTTCCCTTGTGGCTCAGATGGTAGAGACTCTGTCTGCAGTGCAGGAAACCTGGGTTTAATCCTTGAGTCGAGACGACCCCCTGGAGAAGGGCATGGCAAACCACTCCAGTATTCTTGCCTGGAGAATCCCATGGACAGAGGAGCCTGGCGGGCTACATTCCATGTGGGTCACAAAGAGTCGGACGTGACTGAGCGACTGGGGGAACTCTAACTTGGAGAGGGAGTGGTGATGCTTACAATGAAATAATTTTTAGTTTTAAATTTTCTGTCATAATCATTTTAATTTAATTTTAATTTTAAAACTATTTATCTATCTTTTGGCTGTGCTGCATGGCTTGTAGGATCTAGTTCCTGGACCAGAGGTTGAACATGTGCCAGCTTCCCTCTTCCCTCTGTGGACTCTAGCATCTCTGGACCTCGGCGTACAGACATGAACTCCCGTATCTATTAACGGAGAGGCTTCACGTAAAGGTGCTGTGAAGGTGTCCAAGGTGAGCGAGAGGCAACCCCCTGCCCAGTGACTTACTGCCTCCAGCGGATGCAGGAAGGGGCATATCTCAAGCGTTCTGCCCGAAGCACCCACCAGCCCCTGTCCTGGTGACAGGACCTCCTTTGCATCTCAGGAGACAGGAGGAACATAATGGGATAAGAAGGGAGAATAAAGCTTGCATTCCAGGTATCAGGAGTCATCTGCACAGAGAGTGGCGACCACCGTCCACCAGCCTCACTGTGCTTCAGGCTTTGGGACGTGCCAAGTGAGGATCAGAGGGAGGCTGGGTGATTTGCCCCGCTGGGCTTCAAATCATGGAATCTTAGGAGCTAGGATGCTAGGTAGTTTCCCATTTCTTGAATTGATTTCCCTCTGTGATGAAGCTTAACAATTGTCTATCCCGAAATGAGAAAAGGAAGATCACGTAGTGGGTTTTCCCATATTTCTTTTAAAGGACTCTCCTTTATATTCTAAGATTCTCCTCCTTTTTTTAGTCCTGAAATGTGCTTCCTTTTTTAACTGATAGTGAGAGGAGCTAGCCATATTTTTAAAATATTCTTATCTGGTGACAAGTTTTCAGTAAACTTTCAGTAAATTGCACTGGACCCAAATTTGGGAATCATGGGTCAAATCCAACCCCTTCCTCCCGGGGGTGGGGAAACTGAAGCCTAACAAGCTCAAGGGACCCATCCAAGGTCAGATAGCAGGTAGGTGCCCTCTGTCGGTTCTCAACATGTTCCCCATACTGGGGCCTTTGTGTGATGGGGACCTTAGAATGTTTGGCAAATACTGCGTGGTCCCTGAGAGGGCAGTGATCTTCCTGTCTCCCTTGTTCTGGTATTAGAGAATCAGTCTCTCTGTTTCTCTTTTTGAAGTGAAAAGTCTCCTTCCCATTTTTTTTTCTTTTTAAAAAATATTTATTTACTTACTTGCCCCAGGTTGCAGCATGTGGGATCTTCGATCTTAGCTGTGGCATGAGGGATGGTGTTGGAGAAGACTCTTGAGGGTCCCTGGGACTGCAAGGAGATCCAACCAGTCCATCCTAAAGGAGATCAGTCCTGGGTGTTCATTGGAAGGACTGATGCTGAAGCTGAAGCTCCAATACTTTGGCCACTTGATGTGAAGAACTGACTCATTGGAAAAGACCCTGATGCTGGGAAAGACTGAAGGCAGGAGGAGAAGGGGATGACAGAGGATGAGACGGTTGGTTGGCATCGCCAACTCGATGGGCATGAGTTTGAGTAAACTCCAAGGGTTGGTGATGGACAGGGAAGCCTGGTGTGCTGCGGTCCAGGGGTCACAAAAAACTGAACTGAGGGATGGTGGGGTCTTTTAGTTGCGGCAAGCAAACTCTTAATTGTGGCCAGTGGGATCTAGTTCCCTGTCCAGGGATGGAACCCGGGCTCCCTGCCTTGGGAGTGTGAACTCTTAGCCACTGAACCACCAGGTAAATTCTCAGTCTTCTCTAACCAACTGCACAGGCCTTCACCTTAGCCCCCTTGAATGGAGGAAGCACTGCTTCTCCCCTTAGAAAGCAGACAGCGGCCCAGCCCTCCCCTTCCACAGCTGAGCCTCCTCCACCAAGTCCCTAAAAGGCAGAACCCAGGCCGCCACTCTGCAGCACTCCCCGGTCTGACCTCCAGGAGGGGTGTGAGGTGCCACTCACTGGCTCATAAACACTCCATTTACCTTGCTTCCCTTTGTGCTCACCTGACCGAAGTTAAACTTCCTGAGGGATAAAAAAAAAAAAAAAAAAAAGACGTTCATTTATTCTCTTTGTTCTGGAGACTCTCCACCCCTTTGGGTCTATTATCTCTAGAAAAGCAACGCCTTCTGTTCTGAGTTCCAGAAAGATCAGATGGATTGAATAATGAGGCGGACTGGAGCTGGGGGGCTGGTGGAGGGGAGGATTCTTAAAGCAAAGCTCGAGGTGAGAGTGAAAACCTAGGAGCTTAAGGAGGTTCAGCTTCAGGACTAGGCTATGTTGGGAAGGAAATAAGCTCTGACACTTCTGGGCATGGAAGAAGCCACGTGAAGCCCCTAGAAGTCAGAGCAAGGCTGGTAGAGAGCAGGGAAGGCTCTTTCCTATTCTGGATACTTCCCGGCTTTCTTTCCTATTGAATTGAATTGGAGAGTGGGTTCCTCCAGCCCTCCAGCTCCCAGGCAAAAACAACCCTCCCTTCTTTTGTTACTGTCTAGTGAGGGGACCATGGCCAGTTTTCTGTTTATCTGTTCTAACCGAGGAGGGTGGGGCTCAGATTGAAACAGAAGCTGCATTTTGCCTTGGGGTAAAGAAAAAAATAAAATAAAAAAGAGCACTCTCCACTCAGAGCCCTCTTCTCCTGCCAGCTTAAAGGGCTCTCAGCCCAGTTCACAGATCAATGAAGACCGAATAGATCATTCAGCTGGACACGGGACCCACGTAGGTCTTTGACCAGTGGTCCTGCCCTTCTTTGCAGAAAGATTCTTCTAGAGGTGGGCCTCATTACCTCCAGAAATAAAAGTGAGAAGAGATGCACCCACTGCACAGGAAATATTAAATATGTTAGGAGGGAACCTGGGGACTGAGGGAGGAGCTGGCCCCATACCTGAGGCTGTGCGTGCTAAGTCGCTTTAGTCATCTGTTTGCGACCCCACGGACTGTAGCCCACCAGGCTCCTCTGTCCATGGGCTGCTCCAGGCAAGAATACTGGAGTGAGTTGCCATACCCTTCTCCAGGGGATCTTTCTGACCCAGGGATCGAACCTATGTCTTCTGTAGCTCCTGCATTGCAGGTAGATTCTTTACCATTGAGCCACCAGGGAAGCCCTACCGGAAGCTGAGAAGGTGTCAATTGTCCAATCAGAGAATAGGAAGGAAGTGTTTCCACCCCACCCCTACCCCCCAGCCTGTAAATCCTAATTCAAGACAACTTGTTTATCCTGGGTTTGTCCTCAAGGACAGTAGTCTGGATCTAGAGAAAGAAAACCCACATTTTTAACATTCCGATACCCATTAGGTAACAAGATGTGATGGATTTTGGAATCAGGCAAGCTCTGGCTCCAAGAGCGAGGCAGGGAATTGGCTCAAGGTCATTGCTGTGATTTAGCTTTGGAAGCTTGGACGGTTGCCTGGCTTCTTTGGAGTCTCAGCTTCCACATCTGTAAAGTGGAGATAGAGAATGATATCACAGCTGGAGCTAATATAAAGATGAAATAGCAATCAAGGTGTATGAGAACCCCAGTGCTTAAGTAGGTTCTCAAAATTGCATGTTCCCTCCTGCTCCCTGCTACCTACCTGGCTTCAATCAAGACTTCTGAGAAGGGGAAAGTGAGTAGAAGTAATTCTCTCATTTCAAAAACTGGACACTCCCTGTTGCTGTGTCCTGTCCCCAGGCTGCTCAGTGAATGCTGTCATCATTAGAATGTATTTGTGAGTGCTCAGTTGCTTAATCGTGTCCGACTCTGTGAATTTATGGATTGTAGCCCTTTAGGCTCCTTTGTTTATGGGATTCTCCAGGCAAGAATATTGGAGTGGGTAGCCATTTCCTTCTCTAGGAGATCTTCCCAACCCAGGGATTGAACTTGGGTCTCTTGCATTGCAGGCAGATTATTTATTGTCTAAGTCATCAGGGAAACCCAGAACACATTTATCCAGCCGCTAACCTGTTTAAAGGTAGCTTGGCTTGGTGGGAAGACTGGAGAATCAGAATCCAGAAGACAGCTTCTCTTTCTGGTCCACCACCTGGTCTCAGAGATATCAGTGATTCTCTGGATGGGGAGGGCCCTTCAAGGTCATGTCCTCCAACCACAAACCTGAAGCTTGACCCTTATTACACACACACATCCACACATACACACCATCTCTCATAAAGCGGTTGTCCAGCTTCTTTAGGAACAGCTCATTACATTTGAGACATCTTGCTGAATTGTTATTAGGCTTCCCTGGTGGCTCAGATGGTGAAAACTCCATCTGCAATGCAGGAGACCCAGGTTTGATCCCTGGGCTGGGAATCTTTAGACAAATCTGACTGTGCAAAGTTTTTCTTTCGAAGTGAAACTTGTCTTCCTGATGTTTCTTCCTATTTACCATACTTCTATCCCTTCGGGACATAAAGGAAAATAGATTCTGTCTCCCACGTGACAGTCGTGTATTTAAAGCTGATCGTGTCTGCCTGAGTTTTCTCTGGCCCCCAGAAGCCACCTTCGTTCCTTTGCCATTTGCTTTGCCTCTCTGCACTCACCCAAACACGATGAGACTCAGCCCTCTTGTTTTAAAGGCAGGGATCGTTATTCCTGACTCAGGGAGGATTTAACAATGAAATGTACCTTCCACCCGGGCTGGGCTCTATTAATATTTGATGATAAATGAGTAGATGAATGAGTAGATGAGAGCGCTGTGCAAACAGAAATCTGCTTGCTGCGTTAGTCTGTTCAGACTGTCAGAACAAGTTACCTTAGTCTGGGGGGTTTAAACAACAGAATTGTACTCTTTTCTCACCATTCTGGAGGCTGGAAGTTCACAAGCAAGCTGCTGGGTTTTCCTGAGACATCTCTGCCTGGCTGGCAGATGGCTGCCTTGTCACTGCCTCCTCCTATGGCTGTCCTTGCTCTGTGTTATTTGTGTCCTGTTTTCCTTTTTCTTGTAAGGCCCACCATACAGACTTCTTTTTAACCTAATACCTCTTTAAAGATCTTATCTCCAAATATGGATACATTTGGAGGTATTGGGAGTTGGTGCTTAAATATATGAATTTGACAGGTCATCAGTTTAGCCCATAGACTTCTCTGGTGGTCCATGGTTAAGAATCTACCTTGCAGTGCAGGGGACGTGGGTTTAGTCCCTGGTTGGAGAACTAAGGTCCCACATGCAGTGGAGCAACTCAGAGCTGTCACTACAGCTAGAGAATCCGTGCATCTCGCAAATAGAAGAGTCCATAGGCTGCAACGAAAGATTCTGCCTTTGCAACAAGGATCCTGTGGGCTGCAAAGACCTGACACAGCCAAATAGACAAGTGAACAAATATTTTAAAAGAAGTTAAAATGAACAATTAAAAACAAGTTTAAAAAAATTTAGCTCACAACACTCACCAATGTATTAAAAAAAATCTTTTATTTATTATTTATTTTTGGTTGTACTGGTTCTTCATGCTGTGTGGGCTTTCTCTCTGGTTGGGGAGAGTGGAGGCTACTCTCTAGTTGCCAAACGCGGGTTTCTCATTGCGGCAGCTTCCCTGGTTGCAAAGGATGGGCTCTAGGGTGTACGGGCTTTAGCAATTGAGGTTGGGAGCTCTAGAGCACAGGCTCAGTAGTTGTGGCCCACAGGCTTAGTTGCATCGTGACCCGTGGGAGCTTCCCAGACCAGGGATCGAACCCACATCTCCTGCATTGGCAGGCAGATTCTTTACCACTGAGCCACCAGGGAAGCCCAGCAATTTTATTTACGGTGACACTTTTCAGAGAGAGTATTTGTGTGTTTTGCAGGGACAGTGGCCCTTTGCATATAAGAAAGAAAGAAAGTAAAGTCGCTCAGTCGTGTCCGACTCTTTGCGACCCCATGGACAGTAGCCTACCAGGCTCCTCCATCCATGGGATTTTCCAGGCAAGAATACTGGAGTGGGGTGCCATTTCCTTCTCCAGGGGATCTTCCTGACCCAGGGGTTGAACCTGGGTCTCCCGCTTTGTAGGCAGACGTTTTTCCTGATAAATGTGGAGTCTGTTAATATCGCATTGATGAAAAGGCAGAGAAACAAAATACCCTTCGTGTGCAGGTGGGATTATGAATTAGCACAACTATCTTGGAAACCCTTTGGCAAATGGTCGGTGAGCTGAAGGTATAGCTACTCTGGCCCAGCAGCACCACTGCCAGGATCACACCCTAGGTCCCTCTTATATGTGTGCACCAAAGGCAGTCAGAGAAAGCTCATAGCAGCAAAAATGGGAAACAGTCCAATGTCTTACACCAGGAAAATGGGTAAATAAGGTGGGCATATTCATACAGTGAAACATTAACACAATGAAAATGCATGAATCAAGCATCAGCATGAATGAATCTTACTACCAGGGTGACAGACATTGACTCATCATAGAAAAATACATACAGTTTGACACCCTCTTTGTACAGTTCCAGACAAGTGAAGTGAAAGACTCTATTACTTAGGGATATATTGCTTTTGTTGTTTAGTCCCTAAGTTGTGTCTGACTCTTGGCAACCCCATGGACTGCAGCTTTGCCAGGCTTCCCTGTCCTTCACTATCTTCTGGAGTCTGCTCGAATTCATGTCCATTTTGTTGATGATGCCATCCAACCATCTCATCCTCTGTCTTCCGCTTCTCCTCCTCCCTTCAATCTTTCCCAGCATCAGGGTCTTTTCCAATGAGTCAGTTCTTTGCATCAGGTGGCTAAAGTATTGGAGTTTCAGCTTCAGCATCAGTCCTTCCAACGAATATTCAGGATTGATTTCCTTTAGGAAGGACTGGTTGGACTTCCTTGCAGTCCAAGTCTCAAATGTCTTCTCCAACACCACAACACAATTTTAAAGGCAGGCAAATTTGGAACTTCCCTGGTGGTCCAGTGGCTGAGATTCCATGCTCCCAATACAGCGGGCCTGGGTTCAATCCCTGGTCAGGCAACTAGATGCCACGTGCTTCAACTAAGGGTATGAACACTACAATTAAATATCCCTTGTTCCACAACTAAGACCTGGTGCAGCTAAATAATTAAGTAATAAAAAGGAAAAAAAAATAAAAGCAGGCAAGACTGAGGACAAGCAGATAGCAGTGACCTCTGTGGGACCAGGGGCATGCTGCAAAAAGTCTTAACCCTATTGTAATGCTCCATTTCTTACAGTGGGTGGTAGATCCACAGGGAGGAATTATTTATTAATCCTATCTCAATACATACGTTAATCTCATACATTTCTGTACATATGAAATAATTCATCATAAAAAAGCTTTACGAATTCAAAAGGCAGAAAAATATATATCATGAAAATCTTTCTCCGACGGCAGCTGTAATTTTCAGATTTGTGTATATCATTTGGAGATCATGTATGCTTACAGAGACAAATTGATACTTCATCATCTAGAGGTAAGTTATATTTGACAGCAAAACATACATGGACATGCATGTGTACACGCTTGTGTGTTTGTATTCTGCTTTTCTTCCCTCTCCCTTTTAGACACTGGTAGCACATCCGCAGACTCCTTTCAAACAACGTTATGATCAGATAGTAAAAGGTCAGAGTAAGGAGACTGTCTGGCAAGAGAAGACGGACTTATCTATCTGTCTAGTAGTTTGGATTTTAAATGAAAGACAGAATTGTCACTCTAAAGTAAAGAGACAGCATGTCAGGAATTCAGCTTTGGAGCCAGGACTGAAGAGACATAGAGTTGGGACCCAAGGGAGTCCAATTGCCTCCTGATTGAATCAACCCAAGACCAGAGGTGATCAACTCTCCCTTCTTGATAATGAGACCCACTGAGTTATAACTGTCTCAGACCAACAACACAGATGTGCAGAGAGGAGAGGGCGAGCTCGTGACCCAGTAAAAGCAGGGGACGAATACATCAAGAGACGATTCAGGATCGATGTCAGATGTATGTCACGCACCTGGCTGGGATTAAGGCAGAGAGGGGGGAGGCATTCTTGCACAGAAGCCGGGCAAGGAGGTGGGAGCTGCTTGGCCCAGCAGCTGGGTGTGGAGGGCAAGGCCAAGTGCCCAGTGAGCGAGGTGGAAGGTAGGTGAGTGACACCCAGAGCAGTGCTAGATTCAGACAGAGCCAAGCCATGGAAGCTGCCAGTGCCTGGTTGATCTGGGAAGTCTTCCCAGAGAGGCTTTCAGGAGCAGCTTGACTGGGGAGAGAAACAGGTTGGTGAACAGATTGAGGGCGGGAGCTCCAGGGCGTCCTGCCGATCCACACTGGCCGGGCTCCAAAGGAACACTTGCTTATCTTCTTTCTGTTGTGTCTTTCACCCTTTTGTATTTCCTTAAAGATCTCAGAACCTGGCAGGGGTGTTTGGTTCTAGGATAAGCTGTTGAGAGTGGGTGTGCGCTAAAATGCAAATGCGGGGAACGGGGACCAGCTTTCGGTGATGGAAGTGGAATGCGGAAAAGCAAGAGGACTCGGAGGCCACGTGGCATGCACGGCGCTCCAGCCCCTGGTGGGAATCAGGAACCCTGGACTGCAGGCCCCTCGAATCAGATACCAACTTGTTCTAGGACCTCGGAAGGTCACAGAACCATGTCCAGCTTTCATCAAGGACTAGATGGGTGTGTTGGAACTAAATGACCTGAAAAATCTAAGTGAGTCAGTGACTGTCAACCAAAGAACTCACGCCTGCAACCGAATATCTCAACAGCCTTGAAGCTTACAGTATAAATATTGTTCGTGATCGTCATGCCTACCAAGCACTTCACACAAGTCTTCTCCCATGTAGCGTTTCATCTGCCCGTCCTAATGACCCATGAAGCAGGCGTGGCAGGTGTCTGATTAGCCCATTTTACAAATAGGGAAACTGACAGGTGGGCTAACTGGTTTGAGGTCCCAGGGCTGGACCCTGGATGGTGCTTCATCCCCCTCTCCTTGCCCTGCTTGGATGTCTGGACTGGCTCTGGGGATGCCAGGTCCCCTTCTCCCCAACTCAACCTCAGCGTCAAGGTGGGCTACATGGTCACCTGAGCACCACCCCTTAATGGGATGTCTGCTCCAGCTGGCACGTCCCTGCTGCGCTTGCGCGGGGGCAAGGCATGCAGTTTACTGCCATAAGGATGTGCCCTGAGCTGCTCCCGCCCCCCGCCGGCCCTTGGGGACGTATCCCCTGGGCTCCTGAAACAGTGGTAGCTGCCCGCCCGGCCGCCTCAGGCCTCCAGCCTCAGGGAGTGGCCTTGCTTTTCTCCCAGCCTGGCTTCCTGTCTAGACATCTCGAATGGTCCACTGGATTTAGCCTGCCGAGTCTGCCTGCCAGCTCCCGTCAAACCCACACAGTTCAGTGCCCGGTGGCTGCCTCCCCCTCACCAGGGCAGCATCCTAGAAGGAGTGGCTGGATCAGAGGACTGAGGCTAAGAAACTGTAGAATGAAGGGACCTGGGTGGGGCTGGGGGGAGGTAAAGATGATAACACCCTTAGAGTCAGCTCGGCTCTAGCATCCTGCCTTTTTCGGAACTCACACAAGCATCACCCTCTCCCCCCCATACCTGGAAGGTTGGGTTGTCAAGGCAACACCTCGTAGACCCCAGTATTCTCAGTTTCATGGGTCCCTATGGACCACAGGAGCTGGCTGTGGAGAAGAAGCCTCTCTTTCGGAACTGGCTCTGGGGAGACGTGAACAGAGCTAGTTCTCTGCAGTCCCCAGTCCCCCAGCCAAGATTCCCTCTCGGAGGCTGAAGCTTCCACAGGAGATGAAGCTGAGGGATGCATCAGGCCCAGCACTTCTGGAGCAAGGATGCCAACGCTGATTTCAGAATGGCCCAGGTGGTCTCTGGGCCCTAAAGGTATGGCTTTACCTTTCTGCACTGGCTTCTCACCAGCCCTATACGCAGGCTTCATAGTGGAGAAAAGCACAGTTACCTCTCTCCCTAACCTGCCCAGGGGAAAGAGACGACCACTGTGGTTCCAAAGGACTTGAAATCAAGCTGAGGAGCCAAACATCAAACAAATCCTGATTGAGAGACATTCTACAGCATACCCAACCAGTCCTCAAAACCACCAAGGTCATCAGAAACAAGGGAAGTCTGAGAGAGCATCACAATCAAGAGGAGCTTAAAGAGACATCCGTGTGTCTAATGACCATGTGGTGGGACAGGGCGAGCCCTGTGCTGAGTCTGTTTTTCACACTCAGAACTAGGATGGGTAGCGTGTTTTTATAACTGCAGAGCAAATTTTTTTTAAAAAGCTTTTTAAATTCAAAGTTGTTTTATTTTTGTATATTTTGCCATGCTGTGCAGCACATGGAATTGAACCCATACCCCGCTGCAGTGAAAGTTGTGGAATCTTAACCACTGGACCGCCAGGGAAATCCTCCCAATTTTTTTTTTAAATTAAAATTTTCTGTTAGAACACTTTTAGATTTCTAGAAAAAAAGCAAAGATAGTACAGAGGGTTCATACACACCAGGACTTGGTTTCCACTACTACTGCCCTCTCACATTAGTATGGTATATTTGTTAAAATTAAGGAACCAACATTAATACATCAGTATAATTAAAATCTAAATTTTATACAGATTTCTTAAAGTCCTTTTTTCTGTTCTAATCCAGGATTCCACGTTATATTCAGTTTGGTGTCTCCATAGCCTGCACTTGGTTGTGACAGTTTCTCAGACTTTCCTTGTCTTGAATGACCTTGGATATCTGAGGAATATTGGTCAGGTATCGTGTCTCCTTCGACTGGGATTTGGCTGATGTTTTTCTCATGATTAGACTGGAGTTAGGGGTTAGGAGAGGAAGAGCATAGAAGTTAAGTGGGATTTTCGGTCCATCCCACTGACAGGAGAGACTCTCTGACTTATCACTGGAGATAAGGCTCACCTCCTCCAGAAGCCACCGATGAGGTAGGTTAGGATTCTCCACTGTCAAGTTAGATCAAAGCACAGTTTTCAAGATATGATTTCCTTTGATCTTATCTAACCACCTTTGGGACTTTGCACACCCACTTACTATCTCTAGTCTCTGGCTGTAGAAGGAAGATACAGGACATCTTTGAGGTCCTGGTTCTAAGATTCTCAGTTGTACTTCCTGTCTACACTCTGACCTGCAGAGAAAAGACGGCAACCATAGGACCGCCCAGGGAGCACTCCACCCTCCCTCGACGTGCTGCCCTGTCAAGTCTGGGAGCTGGCTGGGTATAAACTTAGACATTTTGGAGGGTAAAGAAGCAACCTAGAAGCTCCACCAGTGAGCATGAAAGCAAGCCAGTAGGTGTTGAGTGAATGACCAAGATAGTAAATTTATTAAGAACTTGCTGATGCCCAGTTTTATGCTAGGTATTATAGGAGATGAAGAGGTATGGTGGGCTTCCCAGGCAGCGCTAGTGGTAAAGAACTTGCCAGTGCAGGAGACACAAGAGATGCAGGTTCAATCCCTGGGTTGGAAAGGCATAGTAACCCACTCCAGTATTCTTGCCTGAAGGATCCTATGAACAGAGAAGCCTGATGGGCTACAGTCCATGGGATCGCAAAGACTCAGACACAACTGAAGCCACTTAGCAGACAAGCAAGCATTACAGGTGAAGAGGTATATGATGTAATAAACAAAATTTACTCTGGGGGCCAGAGGTAAGCTGATGAACAGTGACAAGGCACGTTCAGCCTGGCCTTTAACATCATTGCCTCTATGAAGCCTTTTCTCTTACAGATTTTTTTTTTTTTACTGTGGACCATTTTTAAAGTCTTTATTGAATTTGCTACAATATTGTTTCTGTTTTATGTTTTGTGTTTTTTTGGCCACAACGCATATGGGATCTTAGCTCCCAGACCAGGGATCAAACTCACACCCCTTGCACTGGAAGGTGAAGTCTTAACCATTGTACCATCTGGGAAGTCCCTGTGAAGCCTTATCTGATCGTCCTGTTTGGATTTTTGCTTCTCCACTTCTGGGCCCTATACCAGTCTGTGTAAGGGAATGGCACTGCTAGTGTTCAGTTCAGTTGCTCAATCTTGTTCAACTCTTTGCAACCCTATGGACTGCAGCATGCCAGGCCTGCCTGTCCATTACCAACTCCTGAAGCTTACTCAAACTCATGTCCATCGAGTCGGTGATGCCATCCAACCATCTTGTCCTCTGTCATCCCCTTCTCCTCCTGCCTTCAATCTTTCCCAGCATCAGGGTCTTTTCCAATGAGTCAGTTCTTCTCATCAGGTGGACAAAGTATTGGAGCTTCAGCTTCAGCATCAGTTCTTCTAGTGAATACTCAGTGTTGATTTTCTTTAGGGTGGACTGGTTGGGTCTCCTTGCTGTCCAAGGGATTCTCAAGAGTCTTCTCCAACACCACAGTTCAAAAGCATCAATTCTTTTAAGCATTAATACACTGCTAGTATAGCTCTTGGTTTATATGACTTTCCCTGGTAGACAGGAATTCTACTCTTAACAATAGAAGCTTATCATGAAAACTTACTATGTGCTGAATTGGTCTAAATCTGAGATGACAAGAAATTAAAGCCTTAAATGTGCTGGGGTCTGAGGAGGGAGATCTTGGATGGCTTCCTGGAGGAGATGAACTTGGAAGCACAGTTAAGGGACACACCAAGGCCTTCCTCCTTCCCTGGAGTATGCAGAGGTGAATTTAAAGACAGGCTCCTAACCTCAGTGAACTGCAGGGGCCGGATTCTCATCGCCCAATTCTTCAGGGCTAGCTCCTCTCCCCATGCCTCCCATGGTCCTGCCTGGAAGTCTTAGCCTTCACCGATTTTTCCCTTCTCCTCCTTCTGGAATCGCTCCAGCCCACAGTGGCTTTGCCTCTCTGATGGTCCAGATGAACACTTCCGGTTTCAAAGCCCTTGTACCCATCCAGAACTGTGGGCTATCTTTTGTGAAATGGCTTGATGCCTCCCAACAGGCAGACTCTGGGTCTCACGACCCCCAGCTCAGCCTGGGGAACGCAGTAGATGCTCGGTCAACAGCAGTTGATGAGTGGATTGCTTCACAGGCTTCAGGGACTGAGCACTCTCTCTCCTACCTGGCACTATATCATGCCTCCAACGTCCAGCTGAGCTGATTCTTCCCGTTGGGCTTCCTGTGCCTCATTGCCCTCCTGCCTTTCCACTAGTGGAGGGAACATGGCTCCCCCTTGCCCAATCTCTGCTCCCAAGAGCCTGGAATCGGCTACCATTGCTCTGATGACACCCACAGAGTCTGTATCCTAGCGACTCTGGGAGGCTGCATCTGCAGTCTTTCATGAATGAAGAAAAACTCCCTTCTGACTCCTGTGGCCTCAGAGGTAATCCTGGATGTGAATGAGCATGTGTGCGTGTGTGGGTGTATGTGTTGCATCTTGGGGGTAGGATATGAGGATGTGTGTTGTACGGATGTGACTGTGAGTGTATACATGTGCGTGTGCATGTATATAAGCATGTGTGTGCTGTGTGAGTGTGGGTGTGTGATGGTATGGGTGTGTGTGTTGCAGTGTCGCATGTGTTTGAGTGGGTGTGAATGGGAGAGCAGATGGGTGTGTGTGTGAGAACATGGGCGTGTATGAAAAGGGATGCCGTGTCTGAGTGTGTGTGTATGTTGTGCATGTGTGACTGTAAGTGCATGTGTGTGTCTGTTCTATGTGTGAATGTGGGTGGGTTGGATGTATGCGTGCAAGGTTGTGAGTGTGTGTAAGGGTACAGGGATGTGGGTTGTGTGTATGTGTGAGTGTGAGTGTGTGAACCCTTAGGAAGAAAAGTCTTCCAGACTAATCCTGTTAGAAGACTCAGGACTTTATTTGCCCCCGTGGGTAGAAGACTGTGGTCCTGACTCCCTTGGCGGAAGTCTGGGCCCTCAGAAAAAGCCTTCTTTCCCTCCTCCCCACTAGCTCAGGCCTGTCCCTCAAAGCATCAGCTGTGCAGTGGGCTTTGCGGCATCTTGAGACAAGTGGCTCCATCCCCTGCTTCTGCAGGTCAGTTCAGTTCAGTTCAGTTGCTCTGTCGTGTCCGACTCTTTGCAACCCTGTGAACTGCAGCATGCCAGGCTTCCCTGTCCATCACCAACTCCTGGAGTCCAATCAAACTCATGTCCATTGAGTCAGTGATGCCGTCCAACCATCTCACCCTCTGTCGTCCCCTTCTCCTCCCGCCTTCAATCTTTTCAGCATCAGGTCTTTTCCAGTGAGTCGGTTCTTCGCATCCGGTGGCCAAAGTATTGGAGTTTCAGCTTCAGCATTAGTCCTTCCAAGGAATATTCCGTGGGTCGGGCCCCACTTGTCATCTTGGCCCCGCTCCCTCACAAGAAGGCTGGGATCCCCTTGGAAGATGCCAGCCTGGAAGTGGTTTTGCTATCCACCCAGGGCCACCTTCCAAAGCTTTGGGGTCCCCCAGGCTCCCCCTGCGAGGGAGATGACTTTGGCCTCAGACACCAGATGATGAGAAACTGCTGACACAGGCCCGAGGTACAGCCGGCCCCGCCGGGTGATGGATGATGAGTTTCCAAGTGAAATCTAATAGAAAGTCCATGCATAATGCATCTTTATGGGAGCAAATTCCAATTTGCATCCCATTAGACTGCTGAAGTCTCAGAAGCTCAGCAGTCCCGCTCGAGTCTTCCTTCAGAAGGAACCCAGAGCAGAGGGTGCCCATGCCTGCAGAGGGTAGAACCTATGGGCATGGTGCAACCTCTCCTACCCCCTCCCCCACCCCCGCATGGTGGGACCTGCTGGTGGGAGGAGCTCTCCTGCCTGCTGTCCCTGGGTGCTGCCTTGGCCTTGCTCTGGGCAGCTCTTCTGATGTCCTGTGCCCGCACGTACCCTTCACAAGCGGAATCAAAGGATAGCCCGGCTTCCCTGGTGCCACTGTAATTTCCGTTCCCCATTCCCCTTGTAGGTCAAGGGTGTGGAGGGAAATAATGTGTACCCCACTTTCCAAAGAGGTAAGGGAAGCTTGAATAGGGGTAGAGTTCCTACTTCAAGGGTGGGGGGCGGAGTTGCTGTAGGGGAGGCAGGGGAGAGGAGAATGTTGGTTGGGGGGGAGCTGTGAGGTTGCTGTGAGCACCATCCTGAGGATCTGGGGGCTCAGCCATTCACCGCCCCAATGCCCTGTCTACCGTGTACACTTAACCCCACCAGCCTCAGCATCCTTCTCTGGGGACCAGATAATACCACCTGCCGGATGGGGCTTCTAGGAGTGTGGGAAAGCATGCTTGAGTCCTGGAGGTGTCCTCCAGACCCCCCAGTGAAGGGAGGGTGGGAGGTGGGGCTGTGTTAGGGGTGGATCGGGGGAGGGGAAGATGGAATCTAGTGCCTGTTGTACCCAGAGGGTCTTCCCTGGTGGCTCAGTGGTCAAGAACCTACCTGCAGTGCAGAAGCTACAGGAGACACGGGTTTGATCCCTGGGTGGGGAAAATCCTCTGGAGAAGGGAATGGCAACTCACTCCAGTAGTCCTGCCGGGAGAATCCCATGGACAGAGGAGCCTGGCAGGCAACAGTCCATGGGGTTACAAAGAGGAGCACCCGACTGAAGCAACTTAGCATGCAAGCACGCACACACGTACGTAGAGCCCAGAGCCCTGGGTCTTTGGATCGCTCCCCTTTCCCTCAGCCCCCAGACTTCCTCTGAGAGCTGGATGCAAGAGAAGTGTGTGGACGTGGGGGTCTGAGAACTGGGAGTTTCATCTGAGGATGTGGGGATTCTGGTTTTCCTTTCAGGGTTGGAGGTGGAGCTTGAAGGGCGGGGTGGTGGTCAGCCCAGTTAAACTAGAGCTTTTGACATTTTAAGAGCAGAAGAGAATTTTGGAGAAACTGGGAGAGAAGCCAGGCTTGGAGGTGGGTGGGGTGACATCTAGTCCAGTGGAGGGAGGCCTGGCCTCCCTGTGGCTGTGGGCAGTTCCTTCTGATAGGAACTGAGGACTCCCCAGACCCCCCCTCTAAAACCGATCAGAGGTTTAGGCCGCACCTGCGGCTCTGCAGAGAGATCTCTGCCTTGTTCTTGACTGCACCAGGCATGCGCTTGTGGGCGGGGGTCTCTGTGCCATGAGAAAGAGCCCTCTGTGAGCGTCACCCGATTCCCAGTTGATCCTCTGCCCACAGGCCACTGGCCTTTCGTCCTCTGCTCTGAAGCCACTGCCGCCCTGACCCGAGGCCTCAGCAGTTCTGTGGGGCCATCCCTCCCTGGCCGGGTTGTTGGCACTCCACCGGCCCAAACTCCTAAATTACTCCCTGCGGCTCACAGAGAGGCACCCGGGCTGTGATTAGGTGAGTCAGAGCCCAGGGCGAGGTCGTCCTGGAGGGACGTACATGCGCTGGTGACGTGGCCCCCAGAGCCACAGAGATCTCTGGGCTTACCCAGCGCTAAGCGAGGCAGAGGCGTACTAGTCGCCTATCCACTTGGGGTCCTCAGCTATGGGGGCAACCCAGGGAAGCATGCGAAGTGTTGGAAGGTACCATTTAGATGACCCACCCTGACCTGTAGGAAAGTGTCTTGTGTCCACAAGGAATGAACGTCCAGTGCAGCTACAGGGATGGGTCAGACCACAGAAACAGGCCCTGGGAAAGGCCCAGCCTGGCCTGAGTTTTTTTCTCTTGTAAAATGCTCCTTCAAGGCTTTCCTGGTGGTACCGTGGATAGGAATCCTGCCTGCCAGTGCAGGGGACATGGCTTTGATCCCTGGTCCGGGAGGATTCGACTTGCCTCGGAGCAACCGAGCCCATGAGCCGCAACTCCTGAGCCCACATGTTGCAGCTATTGAAGCCCAGGTGCCTGAAACCACAGCGATGAGAAACCCATGTCCTGCAACTAGAGAGTAGCCCCTGCTGACTGCAACTAGAGAAAGCCCACACACAGAAGCAAAGGCCCAGAGCAACCAACAATAAACATAAGTTATTTTAACACTGCTATTTCAACTGGTCTCCCGGTTTTCTTGGGGTAGTAAAGATGGGAGGATAGATGTAAAAGCACGCCTTTGATAAGAGATCCAATCGTGCTTTGTAAGTAGTACGTATATTGCAGAGGGTTAAGGTATAGCCTGAGTGGGTTTATGTAACTTATTATCATGGTCCGTGTTGTGTTAGCCGAGAACGGTGAACATGATCTGTATTTGGGACAGGAATGTCACACTGATACGTAATCATTTAGATGTACTGCCTTTTGAATTGATGCCAAAGCGGGTGTCAGCCTGAGGCCCATGAGACGGTCAGCAAGTGTCCAGATCCCTCTCTGGTTTCCAAAGGGGCAGCAGGTTTTACTCCACAAGTTCCTCAGGTTCCGTTGTTTCTCTAGGGCCGGCCTGCCAGGGACACGCACAGTCTTATTTTTCTCAGTAGGTTTTGGGATGTTTCTCCCGAGACTTTTGTGCTTCTGTCAATGACTTCCACAGTAATTATTCATTTTCTCCCACAGACAGACTGTTTGCCCAGTTGGACAGGGTTTGCTGATGTGCCGTTAGGGCTCAGTCCAGTACCTCTGGTGGTGGTGATTTTCCAGAGCATTCTCTGGAGTGTGCTATCACGTTGCACCATCCCCCGGGCAGCCTGCCCTTGCGAGCTGTTGGCTGCCCGCTAATTGTTCTATCCCTGCCATGAGATCTGTGACAGACAGGGTGCCTGCCCTCCAATTACACCTTCCATCACTTCCTCGGTTGGTTGTTCCCGAATACGTTTTCATTTCTTATGTGCCTGTCATAATGTTTAGCGGTGGATGCATGACCTGGGACCAACTAAACAAATTTTCAGTCCAGACCAAACACCTCACTTGATTTCACTCTCAAGTCAGACATTGCTTTATCTGGGTGGTTTTGTCTAAGCTGCTTCAGTAGTCAACCTGAAGGTTTTTCCATCATCCTGTTTACATTTATGCCTGGGATTGTTTTTTTTTCCTTCTCCATTTTATTTTTAATAGCAGTAAAATACACATAACATAAATTTTACCATCTGAACCATTTCTAAGCCTACAGTTCAATCATATCCAATACATTCATAATGTGGTACAACCGTCACCACCATCCATTTCCAGAACTTATTTCGTCTTGTAAAACTGAAACTCTAAACCCATTAAACACCAACTCCCCCTTCCTCTCTGTCCCCAGGCCCCTGGCAACCATCCTACAGTCTCTATGAACCTGACTATGCTAAGCACCCCCATAAGTGTGATCCTATAGTATTTACCTTTTCGTAGCTGACTTATTTCACTTCGTGTAATGTCTTGAGTTCATCCATGTGGCAGCACATGTCAGAATTTCCTCTTTCGAGAGCAGTTTTTCTAACAGATTTGGCTGTTGGGTTTTCAGCTTTGAATGCAAAGCTGACATAATTTTCATAGACCCAACAAGGTTGCTATGATACTCACTGAAGACGTGCCTCGTTTTGCAGTCATGAAGCGGTATCTATTGTTAGTGTGAATTACTTCCTTTCCACCTGAGAAACTGGGGGATTTCCAATAGGAGCATTTCCACAGAGAGTTACTCATTAACACCTTGATGCTCCACACAATCTCTGAGTCAGGCCACTTTGTAATACCGCAAGTATGTTTGAACTGACACAAGTGGCCGTAGTTGCCTAAATCTCCTTGCTTGTGTTAAGGCAAGTTTGTGATTTTTTTTTGTTTTCAGGGGAGCTAGATGTTTTCATCAGCTTCTCTGTCTTCTCTTATTCATCTAGATGGTACCTACTGTGTACAAGGCAGTGAACCAAGGTAAACAGGGATCTGGCTGCTCTCTCACATCTGCTGACACAGGACAGCAGGTGGACAAGTCAGGTGCTACAGACATCTGTAAGTGCTTCATCTTCCGGGATTTGGAGGGCCAACTACCCTCCTGGGAAACCCCAAAACTTGCAAATCTTTTTGGGCAGGAATTAAATTTTCATGCACCTCCCCTCCCCATTAAACCTATGTGTGTATTAGTTGCTCAGTCTTGTCAGACCCTTTGTGACCCCATGGACTGTGTGGACTGTAGCATGCCCCCAGGCTCCTCTGTCCATGGAATTCTCCAGGCAAGAATATTGGAGTGGGTAGCCATTTCCTTCTCTAGGGCCTCTTTCGAACCCAGGGATCGAACCTGGGTCTCCTATATCACAGGCAGATTCTTTACCATCTGAGCCACCAGCAAAGCACCCCTGCCCCCAGCTTAAGCCTGCCAGTTCATTCTGACTGGCATTTTAAAATTTCTCCCTGTACTGAATTTTCAATCATCTAAATACATAAATGATTCTTTTTGGAGTGAAAGTGTGGGGATATCAAATTGGGAGGGCGCTGTGTAATTTGAAAAGGCGTTTTCTCTATTGCACTGTCAATTCCTATTTATAAAATTAAAAACAAAACTTATGACTTCCAGAGTGCCAGGCAGAGAAAGCCCAGCATCTTTCCAGGAGGGTAGAGAGATGTAGGTTCAGTATCAGTTATTCTCAGGGGGGAGGGAGGAATCCACTGTCTTTATCAAGAGTTGTTCTTTCACAGTTTGGTTCAGTGTACATTTCTTCTTGGCGGCGGTCATCTGTGCCAGGGAGCGTGGAGACCCGGCCAACCTGTCAGGTACACCGACTGGCTTTGGAAATGAACTGTCTCCTGTCAGACCAAGGAGCCTGGTGCAGGTCTGGTCTGCTTTGCCTGACTTTGCAAAAGAAGAGACTTTCTCAGCACCCTGTCTTTAGAGATTGGAGAAGCCACACGGAGGATGGGTGCCTAGTCCTTTGCTCTTGAAGGCAGAGGCAGTTTGATTTAGGGAGTAAGAAATAGCCAGGAAAAAAAAAAAAAATGAGAACACACACACACATGCACAACCTGAATGCAGAAAGGATTCCTTAGGAGAGGAGGGGTGAGGTGGGGGGAATTGCAACCTCATCCCCTGGGACTTGGGCTCAGGAGCCCAGCCTCCAGGTTCAGTGAATCTGTTAGTAACATGAACTTGGCTGCTGTATTTCTCAGCCTGAGCTCATGCATTATTTACCTGTTGTAAGTAAACCTGCTTCTCCCAGGGTTGCTGGGGAAACCACTTTGATTTAACGAGTTGGGTCTTACTTTCCAACTAAAACACTGCAGGGAGGGGTGGTGGGCGGATGTCGGGTCCCAGGGGCTCGGGGTGTGGATCAACCAAGAGGAGACCCCACTTCCTGCTGCTCCCTGGGGGCCCCATGCCTGCCCTGTCCTGCTCCTCAGAGACCCTTCTTTTTGGCAGGCCCTCCTGGGAGGGGAAGAAGGACCGAATCCTAAGGAGCAAGGCGTTTATCTTCTGAGGTCCTAGGAAGGCCACTTGCGGGTCTTATCCCGCCTGCTTTCAGAGATACCCATCAGTTTGTGCTGCACATGGATGGGGGGTGGGAGGGGATCAAGTTTCCCCAGAGGCTGTTTCCAGGTGAATCAGGCCTGGGGAAGCCAGCTCCAGGCACACAGGTAACATGGTCCTCCTTCCTTCCAAACTCAACATTGGCTCCTAAGCCACAAGAGCCCTCCTGATCCAGACAGCTGTGGGCGAGGAAGAGCTTGGGCTGACAGGTGGCAACCCTGGGTTCAAGTCTCCGTGCTTTTATTGAGAATGAGAATTGGAGTGAGTTACGCAGTCTTTCTGCCTCTCAATCCCCAGGTGTGGGAGATGGACACTAGGGTCTGCTGGCGAGAGGCAGGGTGCAGGTTGCCTAGCAAGGGATTTAGGAACACGGCCCCCACCCAGGGGGACTGTGATGTGGGTGAGGGGCCCCTTGCCAGCCCTGCTGCCTCTTTCCTGTTCTTGCCGGCAGGACTCAGGCATCACGCCTGGCTCCCTTCCTCCCCTCTAAAGCTATCGATTTTTCCTGTCCTTCCTTTGTTCTATTTGTGGCTTCTCTGGCCCCTCACAATTGCATTATTTCTGCAGATGAGGGAGCCTGTCGTGCACATCAGCGGCGGGGCTTCCTCTGTGCCCGCAGGCCTGGGCCACTCCCCGTTCAGGACTTTGTGGCCTTTCAGTGTGCCGATGGCACCTTCTGGGTCTTTCCAGAGTCTCTCTCTCTCTCTGCTTTGACTGGAAGGAAGCTGCTATTTGTCAGGTGAGTGTACATGTGTGTGTGGGTCTTCCTAGGCAATGCAGACTCAAAATGTGTCAGGAATAGACTCATCCTTGCCTTGACAAATATTTAAAAGACAGCTATATAACTTGGGCCTCCCTGGTGGCTCAGCGGTAAAGAATCTGCTTGCCAGTGCAGGAGACACAGGTTCAATCCCTGGGTCAGGAAGATCCCCTGGAGGAGGGCATGGCAGCCCACTGCAGTATTCCTGCCTGGAGAATCCCGTGGACAGAGGAGCCTGGAGGGCTATAGTACTCACAGAACTTGATTTTGGGTGAAGGGGCAGTGAAACTACAGTGAGTCAACATGTTCAAAGGAAAAAGAAACTCATTTCCTAGGTATCACTCACTTAACAGTTAGCAACATCTTTATAGATTTGCTTCTGTCCTGGGGCTATTTTGTTATTTTCAAGCATATGGTTAAGTCCTACTTTAGCTACCAGTGAGATTAGAATATAGGTGTTAATTACGTCCCTAACGTTTCTGCTTTTCCATTAGGTGCTAACTCTGCCCAAGTGACTTGGTTCCTCTCCACTTAAGCCGGCTCACCTGCTCCGGGCCTCTGCGTGTCCCGTGACACAGCCATGTGGGCCAGGGCGTCTGTGTGTGTCCCCAGTGCTGGCCCTGGCTTTGCTGACGTCATCTATCCAGAGCTGGTCCCGCCGGTTCCAGACTGGCTTCTTAGAGAGATGTCCCATTTCTTCCAGACGAAATGACACGTCAACAAGGAAGTCACACACACAGACACACCCTGGCCACGTGGGCTCTTCGGAGAGGCTAAGGGGGTGTCCTTCCCTGAGCAGAAGGGATTATGTTAGTGTGCTAGGCTCCAGAGGGCCTGAGTGGGCCTGGGAAATTTGCATTTCCATCAAGTTCCTGGAATATGTTGACATGCTTCTTGTCCTGGAACCACTGTTCAAAGCAGAACGGACCCCAGCAGAAGCCTTGAGGCAGGAAAGAGCTTGGTGGGCTCAAGGGCTAGAAAGGAGTCCAACATGGCTGGAGGACAAGGAGCAAGGTGCTGGAGAGGTAGGCGGGGGCCATGCCATGCAGTGAGGAGACACACACAGAGAGACACACACACACACAGACACACACAGACATACAGACACAAACAGACACACACACAGACACGGACACACACAGACACACACACACACCGGAGAGGTAGGCAGGGGCCATGCCATGCAGTGAGGAGACACAAACATAGACACAGACACAGACACACACACACACATGCAGACACAGACACACAGACACACAGACACATACACACAGACACACACGGACACACACACACAGACACACACAGAGACACACACGGACACACAGACACACACAGACACACACAGACACACACACAGACACACTGGAGAGGTAGGCAGGGGCCATGCCATTCAGTGAGGACACACAGACACACACAGACATACAGACATAGACAGACATACGTAGAGATACACACACACAGACACACACACAGACACAGACACAGACACAGACATTGGAGAGGTAGGCGGGGGCCACGCCATGCAGTGAGGAGACACAGACACACACACATACAGACAGACACAGACACACATGCAGACACAGACACACAGACACACACAGACACACACACAGACACATACACGCAGACACACACAGACACACACACAGACACACATGGACACACACACACAGACACACATGGACACACACACAGATACACTGGAGAGGTAGGCAGGGGCCATGCCATGCAGTGAGGACACACAGACACACACACAGACACACACACACACTGAAGAGGTAGGCAGGGGCCGTGCTGCATGGTGAGGACACACACACACTGTTCAAAGCAGAACGGACCCCAGCAGAAGCCTTGAGGCAGGAAAGAGCTTGGCAGACACACACACACCCACACACACATACACACACACACACACTGGAGAGGTAGGCAGAGGTCGTGCTGCGTGGTGAGGACACACACACACACAGAGACACACACACACAGACATGCACACAGGCACACACAGACACACACACAGACACACACAGTGGAGAGGTAGGCAGGGGCTGTGTTGCATGGTGAGGACACACACACAGACACACACAGACACACACAGACACACAGTGCAGAGGTAGGCAGGGGCTGTGTTGCATGGTGAGGACACACACACACACAGACACACACACACACTGGAGAGGTAGGCGGGGGTCGTGCTGCGTAGTGAGGACACACACAGATACACAGACACACACACAGACACACACAGACACACATATACTGGAGAGGTAGGTGGGGGCCATGCCATGCAGTGAGGACACACACGTACACACACGCACACACACAGAGACACACACACACACTGGAGAGGTAGGCGGGGGCCATGCTGTGTGCTGAGGGCACACACACACAGGGGTGTAGTTTTGCAGTGAGGTGCGTGAGGAGGGCCAGTAACCTGGTTTGCTTCTGTGCTTGTTATTCTATTTGATTCTCCTCTCAGTTACCCCACTGTGAGCCCTGTGCCTCTCGGACCCCAGCACCTTCCACAGCCCTGGAAGACGGTAGATCCTGGATAAACTTTATTTTGTGCCAAACAGCGTACTCAGCTCTTCATAAGTATATCTCATTTAATCCTCCTTAATCCTCCTAGTGACTCTGTGAAGGAGGAATGTTGACAGTCCCATTTCACAGATGAGGAACACCGAGGCACCAAAGGGTCCCCTAACTGGGAAACGGCAGACTATATGTGAAGCTGGGCAGGGTGACAAGCAGGAGCTGAGCCCTGGCCTCCATCCACCCCGGTCTGCCTCTTCTGCTCCGTGTTGGCATCCTTGTAAATGAGTAAAAAGCTTTGAGAGGCATAATAATCCAAGTCTCCAGCACACAATCGGCCACAGTTGGAAGAAGAGTATCGGCCCAGATCTATGGATTCCTGATCTCAGGTTCTGGACACAGACCCAGCTGCTAATCAACCATAAGCCCCGAGAGTCTCCCACATGGCCTAACTAAAGGACAAAGAAGTTTACCAAGAGGAGGCGCCGCCTGGCAGGTGTGAGGGCGAGGCTGGTACTCAGCGAAGATGGGGCTGATAGATTTGTTCTCTTGATGGGTGTCCTGTCAGCGGTCTCCCTCCCTCCCTGGGCTGGGCCAGGGCAGCAGCTGGGAGCCTGGGCCTGGAGGTGTCAACAGGGCCAGTCATTCAAAAAGCCACAGTTGGGTTTTGCAGCCATTTAGAAAGATACAGTCCTTCTCTCCAGGGAGCGAAAGCTGATGCTGTAAACACTCTGGGCTTTATCTTTGATCTGGTGGGTCATCAGAGCAGCCTCTCTCCCCAGGTAGAGTTACCAGGCAAGGGCTGACCCAGGGCTTTGGAAAGCCGTGCCCTGCTGAGCAGATGGTACGGGTAGAGGCGGGAGAGGCAGGAGACACACATGAGAGGCAGAGTCTGAGAAGGGAGCCCAACAGTTACCCCCAAATCTGGAACCCAGACACCAAATTCCAGGCCTCGGGGAAATTCCCGAGTTCGAAATAAATTCCTGGGGGTTTCAGTCTTTGGTCTTCAGCTTCAAAAACAGTTCCTTTCTAGATAATGGAAAACAATAACTTGCATCATTTAAAGAGCTCCGAACATCCTCAAACTAAAAGTACGTAAAAGCTAGTACTAGGGCCTGAAGAGCCGTAAGTGTGAGATGATTAATGGAGCCCAGCTCTGAAGCATTTTTCTGTCTTCCCACCAATAGCCTTTGATTTGGGGCCCTTGCCCCAGCAGTTGCAATGGATCATAGTTCTGTTCAAGAAGGTGGTAATTTTCAAGCTAACTTTTAGTCTTGAAACTAGCCTCGCTTATTCTCTTTCCCCTGCTTGTAACACTCTTGCCTCTTTTTGGCTTTGTGAACTCCTATTCATCCTTCAAGACCCCATTCAAACATCACCTTCCAAACTGGCATTCTCCTGCTCTTCTTCCAACCCCAGAAAATCATTGAAACTATCAAACTATCCTTCCACTGTCCTCTATCCAAGAGCATCTTGTTTACAACTCCATATAACAAGAAAGATTATAATCAAGGGTATTTTTCAGGCCAGATGGCCCACAGAACTTGAGAAGAAAACAAATTATTTCTTCTGTATCATTGTAGCTCCAGGGCACAGCATAATGCCCAGCTCTTAACAAGTGGCCTCATATTAATATTGTTTTTTAAAATTAGATTTCAATGGAGTATAGTTGATTTACAATGATGCGTTACAAAAGTGAGTCAGTTATACATGTACATATATCCACTCTTTTAAAGATTCATTTCCCACACATTCAGTACAGAGTCTTGAGCAGAGTTCCCTGTGCTATTCAGTGGGTCCTCACTAGTTCCCTATTTTATATATAGTAGAGTGTGTATGTCAGTCTCAATCTCCTAATTTATCCCTCCTCTCCGATTAATATTATTGAATGAATACTCTTATTCTTTCAGCATCTGAAGTAAGAGGAGGGTCAGAGAAAAGAGGAGTGAGGGGAAAGAAATATAAGCATCTTCTATGGACCAGATACTGTTTAGGCATCATTTATAAGTTATTTAATTTCATCTCTATTAGAAGCATTTTCATTTGTTTAATTCAACACAGTAACCAGGGGAGAAAAGTAACTGATGTGGGAGAGATAAAGAAGGACAAATGTGCATTCTCTAGGAGTTTAAAATCTGACTGAGAATGGACCTATTCATTCCCTGTCCCCACACAGACCCCCCAACACACTCACTACATCCACTCAAACAAAGGTTATTAACATTGTGAAACGCCCTAACTTCTAAATACCTGATACAGTCCTACATGTAATAGAAATGGAAAGAAGAGAGGTTGCTGTGGGTGTGGTGATTTTAAGGGAACCACAGGCATCAGTAGCTCCCAGTGGCTGGTGCTCTCATATGCCCAGAACCCAGGAGTAGATTAGGTAACGTTCCGCACTCCACTGCCTGGAGAATTGGAGAGTGATTGAGAATGATCCCTGATATTTACAACTTTGCAAAAAGCACCATCACTTCCATGATTATATTTTTACCCCCAAAGCACACAGCTGACAACGGAGTGGGTTCTGTCTGTGTCATTGATTAGCAGGGCTTCTGCTTGCCCATATGGCTTCTCTGAGCAGATGAGGGTGCCCCTTCCTCAAGGAAAATTTGGTTGAATTTAGTATATTATGGCCCAGCTCGAACAAGTACGCAAGGCAGCCCTACCCTGGCTGTGCCCAGCAGAGAGCCTTCCTGCACCCCAGCACGAGGCAGTCCCACCGGAGGCCACACATGTCTGCCCAGATCCCAACTTGTTCATACTCCCTGCCTGCCCCTCCCCACTGATGCCAGGACACAGGTGCCCCTGGGAGCCTGTGCCTCTGTGTCCACCCTCATCCTCCCACTAAGTAAAGGGGTTATACCAGATTCAAAGCAGGGAAGAGTAGGGATTGGGTCTCCAAGAGTGGAGGGCAAATCGTGGCAGACCCGGATCCTTAGTGTCTTCAGAACCTCAGCAATTTCCAAGAACCTTCTGGTTGCCAAGAGATGACAGGTATAAAAAACCAACAGCTCCCAGTCTCTCAGTTTACATTTTCCTGGCAGGTTTCCCTGAGAAGCTGTGATAAACATCTGTGGTCTGCTTGCCCAACATCCTTTCCCTTCTTCCAATGGTACTATTACTCCAGTTTTGGAGAGGGACACCACGCCCTCATTCCTAATCCACGTGATCTGGAGAAGGCTGGGAAATGGTAATTAATTGAGAAATGGGCACATGACCCCAGCTGTCCTCGTGAGAGCCATCCTTGGCACTTGTTCCGAAACTATTGGGAAACAAACGCTTGCTTTTTTTTTTTTTTTTTTTGGCATGGTATGCACAATCCTAGTTCACTGAACAGGGATTGAACCCACACCCTCTGCAGTGGAGTCTCAACCACCTGACCACCAGGGAAGTCCCCACCTCCATTTTCTTTTTTTTTTTTTTTTTGCACAAATGCTTGCTTTTCATTGGAATGGGTAGTTGCAAGAAACCAAATAATACATGGAATTTCTGAGGCCATCTTCACTACTACATTCAAAGAGCTTGCTTGAAAAATGAAGACGGAACATAAGAAAGCAGAGCTGAAAAATACAGAGACAGAATGAAACTTGACTGACTTTAGTTAAGTCCTGAGCCCATGGAGCCATCTACTTATGGACATTTTTAGTTCTAAGAGTCAAATAACTCAGTGTCTTGCCAAAGCTGGTTTGAGTTAGATTTCAGTCCTAGTAATAACAGCTTCCTCTCATGCAGAGGCTCCATCCTCCAGAGCTTCAGACCCTCAGTGGGGATGAAGTAGACCCAGGCAGAGTTAAACCAGCCAGTCTCCTCACCAAGGTGTCCAAGGGACCCCAGCATCCCTATTCTCCTGCCCTGATGGATAGCCTGCCAGGTACCCACTCTAAGGCCATGGGCATACTGCCTCCTTGAGTCTTAGGCACTTCATTTGCACCTTGTTCTGTAGTTTCTAGTGCATGCTTGTGTGTGTGTGTGTGTGTGTGCTTTCCTCCAAACTTGCTGAATGATCACAGGGTCCTGTGGGACGGCATAGGCCCAGTGCCCAGCCCAGGGCCTGGCATATACAGCAAGGCCTCTTTCCCTGCCGCCTCCCTCCTCCTGACTCAGGATGGGATTTAAGGATCTGTGATGTGTTCCAATTTTCAATGGATCAATCATGTAGGGGAGGGGGGTGGGAAGGAGGTTCAAGAGGACATATGAATACCTGTGGCTGATTCCTGTTGATGTATGGCAGAAACCCACACAACACTGTAAAGCAATTATCCTCCAATTAAAAATGAATTTAAAAAAAATAGGGGAGGTAGGGTACAGTTGCCAGAAACTTGTGCTCCTTTTAATTAATGTTATATGTTTAGAGTGAGATATCTCAAAGTCACAGAATAAGTTTGGGTCACATATGTTTATGCAAATCAGTATTTTTCTTTGGAGCTGACAGCTGAAGTTTCTGTTTGTTCCATGACGCTGCAGCAGAGGCCAAATGGGCCATGTTTTCTCAAGCGACGGTGCCAGCTCTCCAAATGTCATAACTGGCGAGGCATTTCACTTGGGGGCAAGCTTTGGGGTCGAGGGCAGCCGGGAAGCATTGACAAGCCTATTTTTATTCTCTTTAGTTTCACAATACATTTCGTTCTTCTTTATTGAAGTTATAAAACTAGCTCATAGCTAAAGTCAAACAATAGAGTCCGGTATAGAAAAATGGATTTTCTTGTCCATTCCAACCCCACCCTCTGAAGTAAACAGTGTAACCACATTCATGAGTATCTTTCCACATTTTTCATATACATTGTTCCCAGATTTTCCCTACATATTTTAACATATACAAACATTCATAAACATATGTATCTCTTTCTCTAATAAACACTTTAAAAATTTTCTCATTTTTCTCAAGCTCTCATAGTCATCTGACATTCTTTTCTTTTTTTTTCTGACATTCTTTTCTATCTAATCTTATTTATGTATTTATATTTTGGGCTGTGCTGGGTCTTTGTAGCTGCGTGGGTTTTCTTTAGCTGTGGGGAGCCGGGGCTCCTCTCTGGTTGTGGTCATAGGGCTTCTCATTGCAGCGGCTTCACTTTGTGCAGAGCACAGGCTCTGGGGTACACGGGCTCAGTAGCTGAGTGCCTGGGCTTAGTTGCTCCATGGCATGTGGGATCTTCCTGGATCAGGAATTGAACCCATGTCTCCTGCATCGGCAGGCAGATTCTTTACCACAGAGTCAACAGGGAAGCCCCATATGTATCTCTTTATAGGCTACCCTTTAAAATTTTTTTCATACAAGTAAGTCATCTTCTGTAAACTTGCTTTTTTTTTAAACTTAATAACTAGATCTCGCCAAGTTAACATATGTAGATATAACTCATTCTTCTTCGCAGCTGCGTTGTTTTTCATTGTATAGATATACCATGATTAATTGATTAATTAATAATTGATGCTAAACGGATTTTTTGGGTTGTTCACAGCTTTTTGGTATTATGAAATAGATGGGGAAACAGTGGAAACAGTGTCAGACTTTATTTTTTGGGGCTCCAAAATCACTGTAGATGGTGACTGCAGCCATGAAATTAAAAGACGCTTACTCCTTGGAAGAAAAGTTATGACCAACCTAGATAGTATATTCAAAAGCAGAGACATTACTTTGCTGACTAAGGTCTGTCTAGCCAAGGCTATGGTTTTTCCAGTAGTCATGTATGAATGTGAGAGTTGGACTGTGAAGAAAGCTGAGCGCCGAAGAAATGATGCTTTTGAACTGTGGTGTTGGAGAAGACTCTTGAGAGTCCCTTGGACTGCAAGGAGATCCAACCAGTCCATTCTGAAGGAAATCAGCCCTGGGATTTCTTTGGAAGGAATGATGCTAAAGCTGAAACTCCAGTACTTTGGCCACCTCATGCAAAGAGTTGACTCATTGGAAAAGACTTTGATGCTGGGAGGGATTGGGGGCAGGAGGAGAAGGGGATGACAGAGGATGAGATGGCTGGATGGCATCACTGACTCGATGGATGTGAGTCTGAGTGAACTCCGGGAGTTGGTGATGGACAGGGAGGCCTGGCATGTTGCGATTCATGGGGTAGCAGAGAGTCGGACACGACTGAGCGACTGAACTGAACCGATGGTGCTGAAAGAAATGCCTTCCTGAATACAATTATTTATATTTAAAGAAACACATGGTTATGCTCCTTTGGCCCATGTGCCATGTGTATGAGGGACACTGACTCTGTTAAGGTCTGCTGGGTCCGTTCATCTGTCCACCACACCAGAAGGTATCTTCACTTCCTTCCTGAGTGTGTGCATTTAGCAGAGCGTGTTTGGAAGACACTTTCCTGTGACTGCGGAACCTGCACTCAGATACAAGATCCACCTCACTCCACGCCTGCCCTAGAGCCTCGACCTCTCTGCTCCTTTTATTCCCTCTGCCCTGCTGTGCCTTCAGCAACCCAGCCGCCCCCACAGTCAGTGACAAGAAGCTGTGGAGGAAAGGGCTTTGAAGTCCCGGTAGATGAGATAATCAATCTCTGCTCTCCAGGGATGCTGGGCTGAGTCGGTGCCTCCTGAATGGCCTCAGCCATGCTGGGTGTGTAGTAAGCACTTAATTAATATGAAATAAGAACAATAAATCCAGGGGGCTGGAGTACTCCCTTTGAAGTTCAAGTCAGCTCTGAGCCATTGGGGAAGAATGAATGGAATGGATAATTGAAACTCATAGATAATCCCACACCTCATCCTAATAGTTAATAGGTTCAGGCCCTTTACCTAGCAAACCCTTCTTCAGAACTGCCAAAGTAAACCCACTGCTGTACTTGTCTTTTCATTTTTTCTGGAGCTGGTGAAATGGAGCAGGAGGGTGAAAGGAGACAGAGCCAGGAGTCCCGAGTGAGGCATTCGTAGATGGCTCATAAGCAGCTTCTGAATCATAGTGTTGCCTGCCAAAGGGCCCCGCCAATTACAGATGCAGACCCAAGAGTGGTCTCCCCAAGGGTTCCTCCTGACCTGGGTGAGGTAAGAGGGAGGCTCTGGGAGAAGAGGTAGAATGACGCTCAGTTGAAGCCATCTGGCCAGAGACGCCCCAGCTTTGCCCGTGAGGTCATCCAGCCTCTAAGATGCAACATCAGTGCTTCACTCCATGGGAGGGTCTGGTGCATTTCAGTAAAAAGAAGTAATCTCATTACATCCTTGAGCAGAAAGGGGAAAAAGACCCACTCTGTCCGAGTGGACCGAGCACAGCAGGGTGAGGGGAGGCCAGGGGACCCGTGGCTGCACCTGGCTGTGCTGTAAGCTGTGCCGAAAGCTCTCCCCATGACTCTGGGACCGGCCTTCCCTGCCGAGGTTCCTCTCTCTTTAAAACAGAGGGGTGGAAATTTGGGATTCTAGGATCCTGGCCATCTCTGACTCTGAAAACAACCCCACAAGCCCAAAGAATTTCACACTGTTGCTCCACGCCGGGGTTGGGGGGAGGTTTCAGCAGGAAGGGGGACAGATGGCGTTCTCTGGACCCAGTTCAGAAATGTGGAGCGTGATGCATGGTGTGAATGAAGCGTGGTGCCCTTTAAACACAGCTCGCCCCAGGAGGGCTGGCGTTCCTCCTTCTCCCGCGTCACTCTGGGCATTATGGCCTTGTGCACTGAAACACACACACACACACACACACACACAGAGCTCTGACACACGCTCTGTGATTCACGAACTGCCAGGACCATTACACACACGAGATGACTCATGGGGTTGCTCACACACGCAAGCTCACACTCAGTGTGACGTGCCTGAGCCCACAGCGATGGGCACACCCCCACTGAAGCCTCAGTTGTGCATTGCACGGCCGTCTGCAAACGATTTACGCTCTCGGCTCTTCCGAACCGCCTGTTCTTTGTCTTTCCGTTCCCTTTTCCACCCTCTCCTTCCCATCCTCCCTTCCTTGGCTGGCTTCAGTCTCTTGCTCAGACGCTCCTCAAGCAGTTTCTGGGGCTGGACTCCGCCATCTCCAGGGCCCTCTCCAACTCCAAGGCTCTTTGAATAAACCCCTAGACTGTGAGCATTTCTTTCCCCACAGGATTCACCCCCCTATCTGGCTGGGCACCTCTTCCTGACTTCCTCCCAGGGTCTTGGCGTGGGGGCGGGGGGGGGCTCTCCACCGAGCTGTCACGAGGTAGAAGTCCTGGCACCTGTGGAGCGTAGTCCCCAGCATCTCTGGGAGCACCTTTCTTCCCAGTATCCCAGGCAGGAGGAGTAAAGGGGTGTCTGGAGAGCCCATTGCTGGGCATCGAGCAGGACCAGCCACTTCTGAAGGTGCCAAGGAAGGAGGGGCTCGCTGCGCTCTGAGGTTTGTGAGGGGTCCTCACTGACCTGCCTTCCCCTGATGTGGGCCCCAGCCATGGTTCTAATGGGGAGGCGGGGATCAGGCCCTTGTGCTCACACAAACAGTAGAGTCCTTGGTTTTCCTCCTCCCTGTTCACACACACAAACACACACAAAATGCACAACTTGAGAGTTGTGAGTTAAGTTTTACTTGGGGCAAAATGAGGACTGCAGCCCAGGAGACGGCAGCTCAGATAGCTCTGAGAGACTGCTCCAGACAGGCAGGGGAAGGTCAGTATATAACGTGATTTTGGTGAAGTGGGGAATACATGCAATCAAGCACATATTTTTCCAAAAGTTTACTCCTGGACTCATGATGCTTCTGCTGGTCAGAGAAACAGTCATCACCATGAAGGATTTTAGTGCTTTTCCAGATATGAGGAGATACAAGAACTGGGCTCATAAAGTCAGCTACAGAGAATATCCAACTATCTGAAGACTGGTCCTGCCAGTTTTACCCTGAGCACAGAGTGCCTCATTCCTGGTCTCCACCCTGAACTCCTTCTGGGGTGGTGAAGGTCAGCAGCTGCAGCAGCACCTGATCTAATCCTTATACAGGTGGGTGGCTAGTGCCTACAGCAAGTGCCATTTGTAGCTGACATCCCCTTGGGGCTCTCTCAAAAACCGAGAGTGGGTTTATCGTGTCAGGTGAAGTAGCCACGTGGTCCTGGGTGTGTCGTTAGCAGCCACGAGCATCTGCTTCCTTGGCTGTCAAATGCCTTAATAGCAGCTCTCCGTGCCAGTGCAGGAGGTATAAGAGACACGGGTTCAATCCTTGGGTCGGAAAGATCCCCTGGAAGAGGAAATGGCAACCCACTCCAGTATTCATGCCTGGAGAATCCCATGGACAGAGGAGCTATGGTCCATAGGGTTGCAGAGTCGGACATGACTGAAGCGACTTAGCACACACATCTACCCTCAAAGATGTGGTTGTGGGGAGCCAGGGAGATTATTTGACAACACTTTGATGAATTCCTCTCTCCAGGAGAGAGCGCGGGTGGGGTCTATGCTCCGAGGGAGTTCACACCCAAGCAGGCGCTGGCCCAGTGATGGTGAGAACTAGGGGGCCTTCTGTGCCTAGAAACATGGGGACTCAGCTCTTGGTGCCCTGCTGATAGCTGAGGGTTGAGATGCCCCTTTTCAACTCTGAAATTTTAAGAGCCTAATAAGCCCTGAGCTATGGTGTTGGAGAAGACTCTTCAGAGTCCCTTGGGCTGCAAGGAGATCCAACCAATCAATCTTAAAGGGAATCAATCCTGAATATTCACTGGAAGGACTCATGCTGAAGCTCCAATATTTGGCCACCTGATGCGAAGAGCCGACTCATTGATAAAGACCCTGATGCAGGGAAAGATTGAAGGCGGGAGGAAAACGGGATGACAGAGGATGAGATGGTTGGATGGCATCATTGACTCTATGGACGTGAGTTTGAGCAAGCGCCAGGAGTTGGTGATGGGTAGGGAAGCCTGACATGCTGCTGTCCATGGGGTTGCTAAGAGTCAGACACAACTGAGCAATTGAACAACAGCAAAAATAATCCCGGAGAGCTTTTTCCCCCTTCTGCTTGTTTAAGAAACTTATCTCTGACTGCATCCAACCCATCTGAAGGTCTGGATTCTGGAGGGGACTACCTAGCCTTAGCTGAGCCTGTACCCTCTGGAATCTCCGCCCTCTCCTCTCCACACCAGCCCTGGAAAACGCTCTCAACAAACATTCTTAGAGAGATTTCCAGTTAACTCCTTCCTTCCAGTGGACCTTCTGACTTGGGATTTAAGGTTACTTTGCCTAGAATAGCTAAGATGATCTTGGAGATACCCTAGCAGGCTAAGCATTCTCAGCCTGCTTCCGGCAGGACCTCCATCCCTAAACGGGAGGAATTTAAGGGAAAGATAAGACAAGAGTTGATCCAAACAAGCCTTGTTGGGCTTTCAACAGGGGTCTATGGAAGTTTCCTCACTAATTGCCATCCTCTGTGTGTAATCTTCCGGAGGATGCAGGCAGAGACGAGAGAGACTACACTATAATTAAATATGCATTGATGTGAAGGAGGACCCATGAAATATGTATGGCAATTCACTGTACTCAGCAAACGGTCCGTAAGATCCAGGCAGAGGGTGTGACTTTTGCCTCTGTTCCAGATAAATTCGATACCTGGAAACTTAACACAATGTTTATTTAACTCTCAGCTAGATCTTTAACTTAAATACACTTACTTTCTGCCAGACATGGTTCTAAGCATGTTTCTACAATATTCACTTATTTAGTTGTCATGAAACCCTTAGGAGGTAGGTACCCTTATCCCCGTCACGCTGATGTAGTAGTAGTAGCTTAGTAGCTAAGTCCTTTCTGACCCCATGGAGCCCCCCAGGCTTCTCTGTCTGTGGGATTTCCCAGGAGTGGTTTGCCATTCCCTTCTCCAGGGAATCTTCCCGACCCAGGGATCAAACCCAGGTCTCGTGCCCTGCAGGTGGTCTCCTGCATTGCAGGCAGACTCCTTACCCACTGAGCCCCCAGGGAAGCCCTATGAGGCCTATGAGGACCCTGCACAGAGATGAAACCGCAAGCATGGCTGGTGAGTGGTGGGTGTGGGTCTTCAACCCAGGCCTCCTGCCTCGGTACCACCTGCCTGGGACCCAGCTCTCCGCCTGTTTGATGGTTGCTGGAACAGCATCATATGCTCTGGTTGGTTTCTTGGGGAAACTGGAATTCTTGACCTGGATGGGGGTGATGAGGAGCAAGGAAGCTCAGGCTAGAATTCAGGACCAGGGCCAGGACTTGACCGTCGCCTTTGTTCTCCCCGCAGGTGGGTGTCACCCCCGGCCCAGGGGAGCCGTGTCTATGCAGAGCAAAGCTGGGGCCAACGCTCTGTCCTAACTGCCCTCCAGCCCGTCCAGGGGAGTCCCGCCGAGCCATTGTCCTCCCGGCCCCAGTGATCTGGCCTCTTTTGGCAGGGACCTGCGGCTTCTCTGATTTACCCATTAACAATTAAACCCTAGGCATTTAACATATAAACACAGAAAACATCAGCATAATTACAGCAAGGGTTTCAAAAGCTTGCTGGCAAGGAAGAGCCTGAATATTTACTTAACAAAGGAATTCCTTACTTCAGTCTTTAATAAAGAATTCACTAGAAGGCTTAACTAGCCTGCTTTTGCCAGTAAATGAGAAACATTCTTTTATTCACGAAGAATATGATTTGTGTTTTTTTTTTTTTAAAATGTGATTCACCACGATTTTTCAAGAGAACATTCACAACTCTTTTCCTGAGAGTTCTGTTCCCTCGTTATTTTTCAGTATGTCTCACTGGTTGAGACAGTCCCTCTCGGAGCAGAGATAGATGTGCGTGTGCGTGTGCGTGTGCGTGTGTGTGTGTGTGTGTGTGTGTGTGTGTGTGTGTGTGTGTATCTAGTGCAACCCTTAGGGTCGGAAATTTCACCATCAGAGACTCTTTCTATTTTAAGCTTGTCTTCTCTGATCCAGTTCAGTTCAGTTCAGTCGCTCAGTCGTGTCTGACTCTTTGCGACCCCATAAATCGTGGCACACCAGGCCTCTCTGATCCAAAAAGAGTGTATGTTCAGAGCACTGACTGTTAAGTATTTCTCCTGTGATTAGAGGGATTTAAACTGGTCTCCAGACTTCCCAGGTGTAACTAGTGGTAAAGAACTGGCCTGCCAAGGCAGGAGATGTAAGAGACACGGGTTTGATCCCTGGGTCAGGAAGATTCCTTGGAGTAGGAAATGGCAGCCCACTCCAGTACTCTTGCCTGGAGAATCCCATGGACAGAGGAGCCAGTGGGCTACAGCCCATGGGGTTGCAAAGGAGTCTGACATATCTAAAGCTACTTAGCATAAGCTGCTCTCAGGGGTCTCAGGCTCTTGGGGAAGAGGAGGGAATAGGGAGAGAAAACACAAGTGGATTTATTTAGAGACAGGAGGGATAGTCAGTGGTTTGTTTGTTCTTTTAGGCATTCATCACAATTCTCACATTCCTGCCATTGCCAGACGCTAAGATAAAATGGTAAATGAGAAAACAGCGTAGTCAGGTAGACAGACAAATAGTTAAGCTACACAGATAAGCAAGGTGAACAGTCAGAATGGAATGCCCAGTTCTCCTGGGTCCAGGGTTGATAGATGGATTTGACATGGAAGCAGTGTTGGGTGGGGAAGGTTTCACAGAGGTGATAGTTGAGTTGCAAAGGTTGAGGAATAATGATTAAAAAAAACTAATGATCTCAGGTGGCCTCGGCCTGCAATAGCTTGAAGTGAGACTTCTCAGCCAGAGATTGAGGCCGGGTCTTGGTGCCGAGAGCTAATCCTAGCCACTTACCAGTGGTCAACGGCAAGGTCCTGGTCCTTCCGCTTTGCAGAAAACAATTCCTGGAAAGATCTCACAGTAGTGAAACAAGTAAAGTATTTATTAGGAAGAAAAAGAGTTCAGTACGTGTGGATCGACATGGGGTGGGCTCAGAGAGTCGCGCCCTCGTGGTAGTTTGACTCACATTTACTGGGCATTCATCCTGGGTTTTCCTTTGACAGTTCATCTTGCTTTGCCTGGGTCTCAGTCCATATTTGGTATCTTTCAGGGTCCTCTCCCATGTATGTGTGCGCATCTCTTAGCCAAGATGGGTTCTAGTGAAGAGGCTTATGGGTAGCTGGCATCACTTATTACGCAGGTGACCGCCAAGGAACCTTTCTGTACGTGTAGTCGGGGAGGTCTGCTTGACTTCGAGAATGAGGAATATGTGGTCTTTTGTCTCTTTTCTGAGCCGGGCCCAGCCTCCTCCATCATCCTGCTTTTATGGAGCTTTTGCTGCTACGGAGTTTCTGTCCACAGGGGAGAAACTGTTCAGCCTGGGGGTCCATCTATCTCCTGCCTCATTAACAAAAATTATATTTGCTCTGTGTCCAGAATTACATGAAGTGGCTTACATTTCACTTGTAACCCCCACAAAAATACTGTAAGGAAAGTCTTAATATTATCCCTATTTTATGGATGAGGAGACTGAGGCTCAGAGAAGTTAAGTAATGTTTCATGAGTCCCACAGCCAGAGAGCAGACCAAGTAGAATCAGAGCCTGGGTAGCCAGGCCACATTGCTCGTGGCTAAGGATGCTAACCACTAGGCTCATTATTGTGTGCAAAGGTAATTTTCCATTTCATTACAAAACGCTTCCAATATCCCTTATCTAAAAAAAATACAAAGAATAATGTAATGAAGTCTCATAAATCCATCTTCCTCCTCCACTGAATTTCAGTCTTTGGCCTTGCTTGCATAGTTTTCTCAAAAAAAGAGAAAAGAAATTTTAGGTCCAGTGGAAGCCCTTTTGTGTATTCTATGCTGAGCACATTCCTTTCTGGCCCCTGAGGTGGTGCCTGTCCTGAATTTGTGTTTATGTTTCCAGGCATGATTTTTTCTTTCTTTTTTTTTTTAAATTGGAGTATAATTGCTTTACAATGTTGTGCTAGTTTCTGCTGTACAACGAAGTGATTCAGCTAAATGTGTACATATATCCCCTCCCTCTTGGACCTCCCTCCCATCCTACCCCTCTAGGTCATCACAGAGCACTGAGTTGAGTTCCCTGTGCTGTTTAGCAAGTTCCACTAGCTATCTATTTTACATGTGATCGAGTATATCTGTTAATCCCAGTCTCCCAACTCATCATTCCCCCCATGTCCAGGTCCTTTCTCCATGTCTGCATCTCTATTCCTGCCCTGGAACTTGGTTCATCTGTACAATTTTCTAGAGACATGTTTTTATACCATTAACACATTTTTATGTATCCATCAACAATATATAACATTGTTTTGCACATTTTCAAACTTTATATAGAGTGTCATTTGTAATTTTTACAACTTGCTTTTGTATAAAAATCTATGAGATTTTTATCTATGTTCGAGTTCACACAGCTCAAAGGTCATTTACTTAAAACCGCATAAAATCAATAGCATTTAAGAATATGGTATAGTGTTACATTGTATGAATAATACACCATGTATAAATCTCTGGCTTAAAATATTTTGCATAAAGTATTATTGCAGACGACGCTGAAATGAACTTTCTTGGCATGTCCTTCTTTGCACTCCTTAAAGAATTTTAGAAGGGACATTGCTCGGGGAAAGGGCAGGACCATTTTTAGCTTCCTCTTGTGAAATGCCTCTCCAGAGGGATTGGCCAGCTGTATTCCTACCAGCAGTAAGTGACAGCCTTGTGGTTCTGCAGCTTCCCAGTACTTGCTCTGATCAACCTCTGGGTACCAAATGACTTCTTATTGAATTTGAATTGCATCCTCTGACTAGTATGGAAGTTGAAGATCTTTACAGATTTTGTTTGTTTCTTGTGTGACTTTCCTACTTATGTCTACTTTAATATCTGTTCATTTGTTTTTTTTTCTTAATTGATTTTTAAAATCAGAGTAAAACTGACTTTTTTCGAGGAGAGGGAGTTTTGCAGTTCTGAGTTTTTTAACACGTTAAAAAAAATCAATGAAATTGAAAGACACTATGACACTACTTTAAACTATGAATTTGATGTCTTTAAAGGATAGAAACTATTTGGGTCATCTCCTTGGTGGCTCAGAGGGTAAAGCGTCTGCTTGCAATGCAGGAGACCTGGGTTCGATCCCTGGGTTGGGAAGATCCCCTGGAGAAGGAAATGGCAACCTACTCCAGTACTCTTGCCTGGAAAATCCCATGGACAGAGAAGCCTGGTAGGCTACAGTCCGTGGGGTTGCAAAGAGTCGGATATGACTGAGCAACTTCACTTTTACTTTCACCTCTTCCTTGGGAAGCTTTATTAATTTGTAGCTGTCAAGGGATTGGTTCATTCTACCTAAGTTGTCAGATTTATTTGTGTAGAGTTGTTCTTTGTTCCTAGTACTCTCTTATTATTCTTTTAATGTCTGTGGAGTCTATGGGGGGATCCTCTCTTTCACTCTGGAAGCTAGTATGGTCTTTCCTTCCTATGGGTGGATGAGACCCCATGCATTCAGACAGCTTTCTGTACTTTGCCATTTTATATAAGGGACTTGAGAATCTGCAGACTTTCTGCAGACTTTGGTATCCAAGGTGGGTCTTGAAACGAATCCCTCTGAGATAATGAGGGAGGACCATAATCTGTGTCCTCTCTCCTGTCTCACTCCCCCTTTTTCGTTACTCTAACTAGAGATGTATCCATTTTTATTGAAATTTTCAAAGAATCAGCTTTTAGTTTTATCATGGATGTTCTCCATTATATTTGGTTTTAATTTCATTGGTTTCTTTTTCATCTTTGTTCTGTCCTTCTTTCTTATTGTTTTGGGTTTACTTTACTCTACTTTTTCTTAATATGAATTTTTGCTCAGTTGTGTCTGATTCTTTTCGACACCACGGACTATACAGTCCATGGAATTGTCCAGGCCAGAATCCTGGAGTGGGTAGCCTTTCCCTTCTCCAGGGGATCTTCCCAACCCAGAGATCGAACCCAGGTCTCCTGCATTGTAACCAGATTCTTTATCAGCTGAGCCACAAGGGAAGCCCTTTTCTCAATGTGGGAGCTTAGACTAGTGCCTTGAGATCTTTCTTTATTTCAAATGTAGGCATTTAACAGTATAATTTCCCTCTGAGCATGGCTTCAGCTGCATCCCACAAACTCTAACATGTGGTATTTTCATTCAGGTCAATTATTTTAAAAACAGAAGTTTTTTTTTTTTAATTATGTATTGTTTATTTGGCTGCATCAGGTCTTAGCTGAGGCACACAGCATCTTCATTGTGTGAAATCTTTTGTTGTGTCGCAGAGACTCTCCAGTTGTGTGTGGGCTCCAAAGTGCATGGGCTCAGTACTTGCAGTGCTCGACCATAGTTGCTCTGTGGCATGTGGGATCTTAGTTCTTCGACCAGGGATCAAACTCACATCCCCTGCATTGCAAGGTGGATTCTGAACCATTGGACCACCAGGGAAGTCCCATCAAAATACTTGATGTTCCCTCAAAACATCCTCTTTGACCCATGGATTATTATGCTGTTTAATTCCCAAGTGTTTGGAGGTTTTCCAGCTCTCTTTCTGTTATTGATTGCTTGTTTAATTCCATTATGGTCAGAGGACATACTCTGTATGATTTCAAGTCTATTATATTTATTACGGTTTGTTTTATGACTCTGGATATGAACTGTCATAGTGAAATGTATATGTACCTTTGAGAAGAATGTATATTCTGATCTTGTTGGGTGGAGTATTCTGTAAATATCAATCAGATCAGCTGGTAGAAGGACTAGTTCTTCAATATATTTGCTGATTTCCTATTGGCTTGTTTATCAATTACCGAGACAAGAGTATTGAAATCTCTAACTGTAATTATAGATTTGTCTAACTCAATGGCACCCCACTCCAGTACTCTTGCCTGGAAAATCCCATGGATGGAGGAGCCTGGTGGACTGCAGTCCATGGGGTCGCTAAGAGTCGGACACGACTGAGCAACTTCACTTTCACTTTTCACTTTCATGCATTGGAGAAGGACATGGCAACCCACTCCAGTGTTCTTACCTGGAGAATCCCAGGGACGGGGGAGCCTGGTAGGCTGCCATCTATGGGGTCGCACAGAGTCAGACATGACTGAAGTGACTTAGCAGCTAACTCAGTTCTATCAGCATCTGTTGTGTGTATTTTGAAGCTCTTTTGTTAAGTGCAAACATATTAAAAATTACTACGTCTTCTTGGAGAATTGACTCTTTAATTATTGTGTATTTCTCCTCTTTATTCTTGGAAATTATCCTTGCTATGCAGTGTCTTTTGTCTAATATTAATGCAGCCACTTCAGCTTTCTTTTGATTAGTGTTTGCATGGTATTTTTCCCATTCTTTTACTTTTAACCTACTTATATTACAAAATCATAGACAGCGAATAGTTGGGTCTTGTTTGATTTTAAATCAAAGCTGACAGTCCCTGTCTTTCAGACCACTTTTATTTCATATGTATATTGATATGTTTAAAACTAGGTCTACATGATTAGTTTTTTGTATTCTATTTTAATTTATCTGTTGAGCTTTTAACTATATCTCTTAGTATAGTTTTAAATGAATTTTTTCAGTAGTTATTCCAAGGATTATTATATATATCAGTTCAATTCCATTCAGTCACTCAGTTGTGCCCGACTCTTTGTGACCCCACGGACTGCAGCACTCCAGGCCTCCCTGTCCATCACCAACTCCCGGCGCTTGCTCAAACTCATGTCCATTGAGTCAGTGATGGCATTCAACTAACTCAACCTCTGTCATCCCCTTCTCCTGCCTTCAGTCTTTCCCAGCATCAGGGTCTTTTGCCATGAGTCAGTTCTTCGCCTCAGGTTGCAAAGTATTAGAGCTTCAGCTTCAGCATCAGCCCTTCCAATGAATATTCAGGACTGATTTCCTTTAGGATTAACTGGTTTGATCTCCTTGCAGTCCAAGGGACTCTCAAGAGTCTTCTCCAAGACCAGTTCAAAAGCATCAGTTCTTTGGTGCTCAGCTTTCTTTAGGGTCCAACTCTCTCTCTATATATATACATGTATACATATATATATTTTAGTATGTGTATATTGGCTGTGTGGAATTTTAGTTGTTACACTCAGGATCTTTTCAGTTTCAGCCTGTGACTCTTCGTTGTGGCATGTGGGATCTTAGTTCCCTGACCAGGTATTGAACCTGGACTCCCTGCATTGGAAGCATGAAGTCTCAACCACTGGACCACCAGGGAAGTCCCCCAAAGACTATAATATATATATAGTATTTTACCTCTTCATGCAGCCTGTAGAAGCCTTTCCATCATATAGGTCCCTTTACCCTCCCCCTTCACCTTGTAGTTGTCCTGTGTATCACATCTATATACACTGGAAATTCACTGAACCATGTTATAATTTCTGCTTTCAATTGTCAGACATATTTTTAAAAACTTGAGAGAAGGATAGTCTATTCTATTTACCACTTTTTCTCTTTCTTCATTCTGATGTTCTAAATTTCTTTAAGGTATTATTTTCCTTCTATTTGAAGAATTTTTTTAGCATTTATTTTAGAATGAGTCTGCTGCAGACAAATTCTCTTAGTTTTATTTGAGAATGTCTTTACTTTCATTCTTGAAGAATACTTTCACTGGATTTAGAATGCTTTTTTAAAAATGGAGGTAAAATTCGTGATATATAATCTACCATTGTAATCGTTTTAAACTGCACAGTTCAGTGGCTTTTAGTACCTTCGTAATGTTGCTCAACCATTGGCAGTATCCACCTCTAAAACACTTTCATTACCCCCGTCCCCCCAAAAAAACTCTTCTCATTAAGCAGTTACTCCCTAGTCCCCCTCCCCCCATTCCCACTAACCTACTTCTGTCTCTGTGGATTTACCTATTCTGGACACATTATATAAATGGAATCATATAATACATGATCTTTATATTTGGCTCCCTTCCCATGACATGTTTTCAAGGTTTATCCACATTGCAGCATGTATTGATACTTCATTCTTTTCTGTGATTAAATAATGTTCCATTGTATGGATATATCTCAGTTTGCTTTTCCATTCACCAGTTGACAGACATTTGGGCGGTTTTCAGTCCTTAGCTACTATGAATAAATACTGCTATGAACAATTGTGTACCAGTTTTTGTGTGAACACCTGTTTTCAATTCTCTTGGATATAGATCTAGGAGTAGAATTGCTAGGTCATATAGTAATTCTCTGTTTAACTTTTTGAGAAGCTGCCAAACTGTTTCCCACAGTGGCTGCACCATTATATATTCCCACCAGCAATGTATCAGGGTTCCAATTTTCCCACATCCTTACTCTTACATGTTATTTCCTGTTTATTTTTTTATAGCCAACCTAATGGGTGTGAAGTGGTATCTCAGTTTTTTTATTTGCATTTTCCTAATAATTTGCCTGGTGGCTCAGAGGTTAAAGCGTCTGTCTCCGATGTGGGAGACCCGGGTTCAGTCCCTGGGTCGGGAAGATCCCCTGGAGAAGGCAATGGCACCCCACTCCAGTACTCTTGCCTGGAGAATCCCATGGACGGAGGAGCCTGGTAAGCTGCAGTCCATGGGGTCGCTAAGTATAGGACACCACTGAGTGACTTCACTTTCACTTTTCACTTTCATGCATTGGAGAAGGCAATGTCACCCCACTCCAGGATTCTTGCCTGGAGAATCCCGGGGATGGGGGAGCCTGGTGGGCCACCGTCTATGGGGTCGCACAGAGTCGGACACAACTGAAGTGACTTAGCAGCAGCAGCAATAATGAATGATGTTGGGCATCTTTTCATGTGCTTATCGGTCATTTGTATTTTTTTTTAGTTAATTATCTGTTCAAGTCTTTTGCCCGTTTTTGAATTGGCTTGTCTTTCTGTTGTTGAGTTGTAAGAGTTCTTTATATATCAAAGATATAATGATATATAGATATTTTCTCCCATTCTGTAGGTTGTCTTTTCATTTCTTTGATTTACAAAATGTTAAACTTTTGACAGCTTAATTTATCTATTTTTATTTTGCTGCTTATGCCTTTTGTGCATATCTAAGACTTCCTTATCAAATGTAAGATCACAGAGATCTACATCTATGTTTTATTCTAAGAGATTTGTTGTTGTAGCCCTTACAGTTGGGTCTTTGATATAGAATATATAATAAAGAATATATATATATGTATGTATGTTCTGTCTCAGATTGTTTTCCATTATGATTATTATAAGTTACTGAATATAACTCTCTGTGCCATATATTTAATAGCAGATCATTGTTGTTTATCTATTTTATATATTGTAGTATGTATCTGTTAAGTTAAAATTCATAATTTATCCCTAACCCCCCTTTCACTTTGGTAACCTTTAGTTTGTTCTCTATGTCTGTGCATTTGTTTCTGTTTTGTAAATAAGTTCATTTGTATCATTTTTTTTAGATTCCACATATAAATGATACGATATTTGTCTTTTCTTCTGACTTACTTCACTTAGTATGATACTTTCTAGGTTCATCCATGTTGCTGCAAGTGGCATTATTTCATTGTTTTCTATGGCTGAGTAATATTCCACTGTATATCATTGTTTGTGCATATATATACACCACATCTTTAGCCATTCATCTGTCAAATACTATACTGATTATTGTAGCTTTGTAGTAAATTTTGAAATTGGGAAGTATGAGTTCTCTAACTTTATTCCTCTTTTAAAAAATTGATTTGACTGTTAAAAGTCCCTTGCAATTCTGTATAAATTTTAGGATTGGCTTGTCTATGTCTGACAAAAACACAGTTGGAACGTTGATAAGGATTGCATTGAATTGTGTATAGAATTCTTGGTTCAATTTTTTTTTTTTCTTTTAGCATTTTAAAAAGGTTGTTCCTCCTTCTTTTAGCCTCCATGGTATCTGATGAGAGACTGCCAGTCATTCAAATCAAAGAGTAATATACAGAAAATCTGTCCCCCCAACCCCACCCAGTCTGGAGAGCTCTGCTCCTCTGTGTCCCTCAGGACTTTGACACCTACCAGTATCATGCTTCCACTTTGGTACTGCCTGGTAACTGGAGTGAGAATAGCAAAAAAAGAGGAAAAAACCCAACAAAAATAGGGGATCTTTTCTGACCCTAAGTCATGTCCACTTTTCCCTTCCACAGATCAGAAAAAGAAGGTTTCTCTGGGAGCTGTTTCTGTGCTCATCTTTATGTACTTTTGGGTTTCGAGCTTCCTTCGGGTCAGGTGATATCGAAGGGGAAAAACTGATAACCTCAACCCCGGTTGGGTAAAATTCTGAATTCTGGCATCCTTCCCCCATCAGCCCATTGTGTGTGTGGGTGTGTTCACGTGCACTCAGTTGTGTCCGACTCTTTGCAACCCCATGGACTGTAGGCCCACTAGGCTCCTCTGTCCATGGGATTCTCCAGGCCAGAATACTGGAGTACGTAGCTGTTCCCTTCTCCAGGGGATCTTCCCGACCCAGGAATCAAACTGGGGTCTCCTGCATTGCAGGCGTATTCTTAACCAGCTGAGCTACCAGAGAAGCCCCATCAACTTATTACCACTTACTTTTCAGGGTCCTCAGAGAGCTACCTGCTCCATACAGTCTGTGTGGGATTTATAGTTGTATTTAATGGGGGAGGCGGGTGGGGCATGCTTACTCCATCCACTGGAACTGGAACCTCTCTTAAACTGTCTTTAAGAGGTCCTTATCAAATATGGATGAAATACATTAAACTACTTTTAATTGAATATAGTTGATTTACAATGTTGTATTAGTTTATTAAACTCTTTTTAAAAATACGCATGCATTTATTTGGCTGGGCCAGGTCCATGTAGGATCTTTTAGATGAGGCATGTGGGATCTTTAATCGCAGCATACGAAATCTTCAGTTGTGACATTCGAACACTTAGTTACAGCATATGGAATCTAGTTCCCTGACCAGGGATCGAACCTGGGCCCCCTGCATTGGGTGTGTGAAATCTTACCCTCTGGACCACCGAGGAAGTCCCTCAACTCTTGTTGTGCATGCTTCACGTATCTTTTCCTAGTTCTTGTCTTTAAATTTTTAGTTTTCTCTTCTTTACATTTTCTTACAGTAAATTTATCATTAATTTCCTTTGTGGATCCGCCTTTTGTATTCTATTTAAGTACTCTTTTTCAACACTGAGATCACAAAGGTATCCTATTTTCTTTTTTCCTCATATTTTCTTCTGAAACTGTAAAATTTTTTTTTAAATTTATGTCTTTTGAACACCTGGAATTTATATGTTCTATATGGTGTGAAGTAGCCATCTAATTTTTTTTCCAGGGCTGCAGTCCATGGGGTAGCTAAGAGTCGGACATGACTGAGCGACTTCACTTTCACTTTTCACTTTCATGCATTGGAGAAGGACATGGCAACCCACTCCAGTGTTCTTGCCTGGAGAATCCCAGGGACAGGGGAGCCTGGTGGGCTGCCGTCTAGGGGGTCACACAGAGTCGGACATGACTGAAGCGACTCAGCAGCAGCAGCAACAGCAACTGGTGCCCTAGTACCATTAACCAAATAATTCTTTCCCTACTGAGGTTCTGGGCTCTTTATTCTATTTGTCTTTATCTGTCTTTTCTATTTGTTTTATTCTATTTGTATTTATCTGATCATCTATTCCTACTCAGTCATTTTATTTTTTTATATTTATTTATTTGGCTGCACCAGGTCTTAGTTGCAGCACGCGGATCTAGTTCCCCAACCTGGGATCGAACCCAGGCTCCCTGCATTGAGAGTTCGGAGTCTTAGCCACTGGACCACCAGGGAAGTCCCTCAACTCCTTTAACTGCTTCTTTTGGTGTTTACCTTTGCAAACACCAAATAATATGCTTATGTTCCTACCCCTTTAGTTTTCAGCTTTGGGTACTATTGATAGACTTCCCTCCATGGACAATAAGGCTTTAGCACTCTTTCCACTCCTTCTCACCACGTGCAGATGCTATTTTGTTCCTTCATCCTCCCGATACCATTGTCCAAGGGCCCACGAGGGCAGTGGCAGTGGGGGTGGTGAGACTGTAGAGATAACCTTGGGAGATAAATAGGAGGTGGTGGACTGGATGGATGTCAAGGATGATTTTTAGTTTCTAGAAAACTTGTGGAAGGCGGTGTCATTTGCTGAGCTTAAGGCATGCAAAGGAAGGGGCAGGTTTGTGAGAATTTATTTTATCTTACAATTCTGTCCGTGGGTGGCTCTGGGTGTCCTCTCTCAGGGCTCTGGTCTGACTCACCTGACCGATGCCTGTTTCTGAGTGCTGGCTGATGCGGGCTGGAACCTGAGGAATCGTGGATGGGCCGGGGATGAGCTAGTAAACAAGTGTGCCCTTAGGCTGGGCTCCTTGGAGGGCACATTCATCATCATCAACGTACAGCAAAAGCTAGTCCTCAGGCTGGCATTTCCTACCCACAGGGTGTGCGGGTGCCCAAATTCTGCCTGAAGCTTGGGCCCATTAGAGAACACTAGGGCGTGGGAGGGAGAGAGAGTCAAGTGTCTGAGAAATAAAGACACACAGAGACAGACAGACCTGGGAGAGCTAACTCTCCTTTCAGGATTGGTCAGAATTTTGTCCTTTACCCACTAGCTAGCAATTTTGCTTTTAAAGGCCCTTTCTCACTTGGGATCCAGCCTCCTACTATAGATCTCCCCCACAGGAGAAATCCACAGAAGGAGAAGGTAATTAAACAATCCGGTGACTGAATAGAAATGAGGCTTGGAGTTAGGAAGATAAACGGCCTTCTCTGTGGTCCCACAGAAGATGCTGGCTAAAGGTGGGGGCGGGGGCGGGGTCTGCGATGGTTCTTCCTCTGTCCCTTCTCTCTCCCACCTACTCGCAATTTCTTCCTGAACCTCCAGTCCTTCCCCCACCCAACCCGGCCCCAGCCCAGGCTGTTGTCTGATTTTGCAGCAGTCAGAGCATGTTCCAGATCCATCACTGGAGTCCAGCGGAGTCAGCTCAGATCCTAGAAGTCATGGGGAACAGGCTAAAACACAGCTTGCCATGTCTGGGCCTCGCCCTAAGCTCTGATGGAAGCAGATGGGTGCTGCTGTTGTGGTCTTGTTCACACTCTTACTTTTATCATTTATTTTAGGGAGAAACAGAATAATAGGATGTTGTTCAGTCGCTCAGTTGTGTTTGCCTCTGCATCCCCATGGACTGCAACACGTCAGGCTTCCCTGTCCTTCACCACCTCCTGGAGTCTGCTCACACTCATGTCCGTTGAGTCAGTGATGCCCTGTGAAATCACTATCCAACTCTGCATTTCATAGGTGAGGACCAGGGAGGTTGAATCACTCATTCAAAGTCAAGGCAGGGGCGTTTCACTTTGCTCTCCCCTTCCCCACTCCATCCCTACCTCCCAATATAGTAAGCCTGGGGTACCACTGCCAGCCAAGCTACCTACCGAGCTACCTAAGGACCACCTTTGTGGGCAGGCCTGAGAGCCCCTTGGTCCCGTGGGGACAGGCAGTGAGGGATCAGAGTTTGGAGTCGCACAGGGGATCAGAGTTTGGAGTCGCACAGAAGTCTGGGGTCCACGAGCTTCTCTGTAGCCACGAACACACGACACACCTCTTCCACTCGGCCAGGTCTCACCTCTGCAGGCCCCTGCACCTGGGACTGGAAGAATGAATAGGAACCTTGTTTGGTAGGAATTTCTTTCCTCTGCTGTTTGCTTTGGGTTTTTTTTCCCCTCTCCATTCCTGGCTGCTAACCCAATATTTGGCTTTCTGTGAGCACTAAATATAATTCTTCATTTAACCTCCAGAATCATGGTTTCCTACCTGCTTCCCACGACCGGATCCACAGCCTGGAATGAAAACAGAACCCCGAGGGCATCAGCGGCTCAGGGCTGAGGGTGGGGGCGGGTTCCGGCAGGGGGAGGAGCAGGGGGAGGGAGGCAGGGAGGTCGGAGCGAGAGGCGCAGGCAGCCTTCACCCACGCTGGGCGGCTTAGGCCCCTCGCTGGCTTTTGTGCTCGCTCCCTGAAACCTGGGCCTGGATCCTGTCCTTTCTTTCCCCCCCAAAAGGATGCCAGGTTCCCACCCACAAGCCACCTCCACACACCTTGGCATTCCAGGGCCAGAGAAAACAAACAAAACCCACTACTCGCCCGCCTGCCACCCCCACGGATGCCTGTAGGATGCGGGTCGGGGGGGGGGGTCTGCGTGCGGGCCCCCCGCCCCAACCTTTCCCCACTCTCCTCCCTGTGACCAGTCGGGGCAGGTGAAAGCTCCATGGAACTGGGCAGTGGAAAATTCCCCCCAGATCCTCCTGGGGAGGAGCCGGAGCAGCTGCTGCTGAACACCAGGGCTGGTCCGGCACCTGGTCCCCGGGTCCCCCGCCGGCTCGGCCCCAGCTGCGGAGGAGGGCGGGGGGCGCGCGGGCCGCAGGGCGCCGGGAGCCCGGCTCCCTGGGCGCTGGCCGGTGTTAATGCCGGTTACAAATCTCCTGAAATCACACGCGGTTTCGCAGACTCGGGGAGCCCGTGACAGGACATTTCGTCTCCCTCTGGTTGAGCAGGCAAACTGGAGACGGAGCTTCCTACCGCCTGATTTACAGCCTCGGCGTATTTTTGACACACACATCACCCCGGAGGGCGAGGCTCAATTACGGCCGTGATGCAGACGCCGTGAAGCCGCCGGAGCGCTTCCTGCCGGGCGGGGAGGCGGCGCTGGGCTCACACCCGGGGGCCCGGGGGCCAGAGAGCAGGGGCAGCGCTCCTCACCCCCCTGAAACGCGCCTGGCACCCCGGTGGGCTATCTCAGGGCCTGCGGTGGACGGTGGGTGGGCAAGACTGGGGAGCATGGGTGACCCGGGCCGTTCTCACCTTCCTCTGCCCCCAACCCCCGCCTCAGCTGAACCCACCCTCATCTCCACGGCGGGGGGGGGCGGGTGTGGGGGTGAAGGGGGGGTCCGGGCGCTGCTGAGCCGCTGAGGGGACCCGGGAGGCATAAGGGCCCCGCCCTGGGCTCCACGAAGAAAAGACGGAACAGCAGGGCCTGCAGCAAGACAGAAGGCGGGTGGTGTCCTGAAAGGTACAGAGGTATCTCACTAAGGGGGCAGAGGAGGCGGGGTGGGCCATGTCTGTGCCTCCGCAGATGCCCCTCCGCTAGGGCTGAGGTGGGTCTGTGGGGAACCCCCTCCCCACCACTAAAACCTGCCCAGAGCAGTTCCTTTTTACTTGTGGATGAGCCCCACCCAGGCGGCAGGGGCCGCCCTTCTTTGAGGAACTGCTAGGTCTCTTCAAGGTGGCACCAGGCAGGCCTCACTCCTGAGCCCGCCCCCACTGTCCCGTCAGACGGAGGGTGCTTTGGATGTCAGTTCCACTCTCACCTCTTGTCACGGGGTCACTTGGCTCTCTCTGTAAGACTTCTGCAGATTTGACTGATCTAACTGATGAGCCTTGGGGGTGAGGGAAGGGTCCCCTTGGGTGCTTCCCACTCCCAGAAGAGGGCATGTGCTTAACCTTCCCTCCCCATGGTCTGCCCCGTGATGCCTGGCACGCCCCCTTCAGCCCCAGCTCCTACCGGTACCCTCCTCCAGACCACCAGCAAGTCTCCCCTTGCTCCCCATGGCATGTGATGTGGGTACCGCTTCATTCCAGTCGGACATCCAAGGAGGGTGATCATGGTACCTGGACACAGAGATGAAGGAGATCCCATCTCACTTGAGGAAGTCAGAGCTGGGAGCTGGGGTGGAGAGGTACCATTACTACCTGCAGTAAAGAGGCAGGTGATACAAAGCTCAGATTCTCCACTGTTTGCCCACATTCTTACCATTGGCTGGTGGGACTCGCTCTTGAGTCCTACTCTTGCCATTGGGTTCTTGGGCAACTTTTTCCTCCATGAAAGATCTGCCTCGCTGGGTTATGGTAAAGAGCAAACGTGTGACACAGCTTATGTCTGGCATGTAGAAGACACACTGTGAGGTTAGATTTCTTTTCTTGGGGGGAGGAATACATTGTATGTTTACGTGAAGCTCCCTGAACATTGATGGAGACACTTTCCTGCCCCCAACCCACTCCCTTTGCCTTGGTTCTTTATGAGAGTGAGGGGGGCTGGGGCTAGGCTGGGGAAAGGAGGAGGGTGCCGCCCACAGGGTGGGAGAGAGTCTGGGCTTTATTAACCCAGGAACCACATCCTTATCTCATCCCAGTGGGCAGAGGCCAGGCAGGTGGGTGTCCTGCCCTGCCTGTTGGCGGAGGCAGTTTATGGATTTGGTGACAGATTCCTCCAAGGAGATGAATGAAGCAATTGTGCACTTGGTGTAGAAAAGATCCCAGATAGAGGAGATGTTTTCAATGGCAATAACCCTGGGATGTAGTGTTTCACCGAGTCAACAAACAAGAGCATCGGCCTGGCTTCCCTTTGATGGGCCTGCGAGTACTTGTAAGCCTTGGGAGCTGTTCTTGGCACCGAGGGACAATGTTTAAAAGCTTTTATTCTCTTCTTCGTTTTAATCACCCCTCCCACCTCCTGGAGGGATTCCTAACTCGCATTCTTGGACAACAAAGGCAGTTAACGGAATCCCAGTGGGTGAAGTCCCAAACCAGAAAAACAGTCTTCACCACAGCTCCATTGATGCCCCGTCCGTGGCCAGCCTTCATCTTCAGAAATATCTGATGACCAGATTAGAAGGCATCGCTGAGAAGGTTAGGGGACTTTGTGGGGAGAAGGGCCCGCCTCACCTGCTTGTTTAACAGGACAGCTAAGGGCTGGATGAGGGCAGAGAAGGACTTGCAAAATGTTTGCTTGGTGAATATTGGATTTTTAAACATCTTCCACTGGAAGCTGGAGGTGAGGGGTGGGAGGGTGGGAGTGGTGGAGGATCCGGAGAGGTGTGTGTGCCCTGGGCTTGCCAACAATGAAGGGCAGGCCACGCAATGCGGGGCCTCATCTGATGCTGTTGAGAGTCGCATATGAAGAAGCCTTGGCGTGAAGCAGTCCTGGTGGCCAGCCACAGGGCGGCAAGGATATGATGGGGTGAGGGGAAGGATGGCGGGGGCAGAGGGTGAGATTAGGAAACTGGGGGAGAAGACAACGCTGCCCTAGAGATACCCAGAGGAAAATCACCCTCCTTTCAAAGACTTAGAATCCTTCCATCCGCTTACTCCTTGGAAGGAAAGTCATGACCAACCTAGACAGCATATTGAAAAGCAGAGACATTACTTTGCCAACAAAGGTCCATCTAGTCAAGGCTATGTTTTTTTTAGTAGTCATGTATGGATGTGAGAGTTAGACTATAAAGAAAGCTGAGCACCGAAGAATTGATGCTTTTGAACCGTGGTGTTGGAGAAGACTCTTGAGAGTCCCTTGGACTGCAAGGAGATCCAACCAGTCCATCCTAAAGGAGATCAGTCCTGGGTGTTCATTGGAAGGACTGATGTTGAAGCGGAAACTCCAGTACTTTGGCCACCTGATGCGAAGAGCTGACTCACTGGAGAAGACCCTGATGCTGGGAGGGATTGGGGGCAGGAGGAGAAGGGTAAGACAAAGGATGAGATGGTTGGATGGCATCACCGACTCAATGGACAAGAGTTTGGGTAGACTCTGGGAGCTGGTGATGGACAGGCGGGCCTGGCGTGCTGGAGCCCATGGGGTTTCAAGGAGTTGGACATGACTGAGCGACCGAACTGAACTGATCCTGCCTTAGGTGTCTGGAGAAGATACCCCAAGGCCAAATGTTTGGGTGTTATCAGAGATTGCTCAGGGGTTGCTGTGAGAATGTGCGAGCTTGACCGAGGAGATAGCTGGCCCTCCACCTCCCGGGCTCTTGCTGGGTGACGTCTTGGCCTGTGGTGGAGGCCCAGGCCAGTGCCCTTTCACTGACACCACAGTCAGGCAGGGCAACATGGTGGCCCCAGGGTTGGGGAGTGTGCTCAGAAACAGAAACTGTAATTAAATCTTTTTTTACCCACCTCACCCCCAGCAGGAAGTTATTCTAGGTGCTCAGTGAGGGGGAAGAAAGGGGTGGAGTAGGACCCAAAAGGCTGCTTTTGACCTTGTGGCCTTCCTGGTGATTGGGTGGCGAGGTTTTTAGGTGGAAGAAGAGATTTCCTTGAGCATCTTCTGAAAATAGTCACAGACCTCGCATCTGACTCCTTCCCAGATTCCGCCGCTGCTCTAGGGGCAGACAAGAAAGCCAGAGCATCGAGCCCAGGCGTCCTCCAGCCAGCTGCAGCTCCCGGTCCTCCTCCCTCCGTCGTCGTCGTCAGGGTTGGACGTGAACCACATCCTGGAGACACAAGCCCGGGCCGCCTCACTTGCGAGGGCGGAGGCAGGTGTGGCTGCGGTGAGCCAAGGCCTCGTGTTTTCCAGGTTGGTGGCCTTGGTTTTGGTGAAGCAGGGGTCTTGGAAACATGCTCCATTCACAGCTCCTCCGCCTCCTTCTCACCTGGAGTGAGACGAGGGTGGGAAGTCCAGGCCTGCGGATGCTGAGCGAGGAAGCAGGGACGGAGGATTAACTGTTTTGCCAGGACTCTTCTTCCTGTCTTTCCTTCCCAGGGCTGTTGGGAAGAGCCGTCCATCCCTGCTCTGTCATCCCCCTGTGTGTTCTCCACTCCGTCAGCCCCCCCCGGCCCGAGCCCTCTCCTCTTCCCGCACAAACTGGAGCCCAGCCCAAGGAAGTGTGGCCAAGAGTGCAACTTGGTCCGGTCTCCTGCAGAAAGATTTCCAGCATCTCCCATTCGACCAAAGCCAAAGTCTGCGGGAAAAAAAAAAAAAAAAAAGGACACGGGGTCCAAGTTCTTGGAACAAGGGCTGCAAACACTTCACCTTCCAGAAGAAAAATTACCAGCCACTGAGGGAGCTGCTTCCAAAATGGACACCGAAGATCCTGTTCTTCTGCTTTAGTTGCTCCTTGGGGCAAAGTCCTCTTCCACTTGCACTTTTGTAAAAAAAATTTGATGGGGGAGCATCTCTTCCCTTTGGTCCCTTCCTCTTGGAGCTCACCCTCCCACCCCACCTGTGGGGCCAGCTGGAGCGTAGAGCGTTTCCCACATGTGTATCCGCGATTTCCTTTCCACAGTGACTAGTTAGTCATCCTGACCGTGGCAGCACGTGCGACCTCACTGGCATCTCGGCGGTAGATGGACCGGCTGGGGAGGAGGGGAGAGTTCTGGCAGGGCCTCCATCCTCGATGGTGGCCGGTGGGGGCTGTCCAGCCCTGTCCTCACACCCAGAGTACCACCACTCCTCACCCTTCACTTCTAAACACTCCCCAGTCCTGCAGTCTGGTCCCTTTAACATCACTCATTCTATCTTTTTCTCCATCCCTGGTCACCACCAGCTGGCTGATCATTCCCAGGTACCTAAGAGAGCCTCCCCTGCTCTTGGAGCCGGCTCCTTGCTCCTTCACTGTACCCCTCCCTCAGGCCAGAGTGAGTTTCCCAAAGGTCCACTGTGGCCATGCCATCCGCTGTACACCCACACACCCAACACACGTGCCCTAGTGCTCACACATAGTGTCCAACGCCTGGGCTTGACTCCCTTTGGGGACCACAGTTTCTAGGGAAACTTCTAGATGGACTCCTATCCTCACAGCTATTTCCATTCCAGCTCATACAAAAAGATGACTCTTAATCTCTCTGTTTTTTGTTCTTTTTTTCTTCTCCTATTTTCTGGCTATATCACACACGTGCAGGATCTTATTTCCCTGACCAGGGATCGAATCCATACCTCCTGCAGTGGAAATGTGGTGTCTTAACCACTGGACTGTCAGGGAAGTCTCAGTCTCTCTGTTTTTGATGCTGTTGATTACTTCCTCCTTGAAAGGATCTCATCTCTGATGCTTACCTGTAACATGCATTCTTTCTATTTTTTAGTAATTTTTAAAAAAAATTTAAAGAATCTACTCCTCTATGTGCTTTGTAGAAAACCAAGTCTGTCTTATGCTCTGAGCCTGGGGAAAGTGCTTTTTGGGTATAAGCTAGTCAGAACCACAGAAATTGGTTCAGGGGTGGGGATATGACCAAATTCAAGCCAATGAGCTTGGGGAAAAATTTTGGCAGTTTTCCAGGTAAAAAAGTTCCTTGATCCTCTGGGAGATATCTGGCTGTTTGGGTCTCTTTCCCCTGAACTTTGAGGGGATGATAAGAAACCTGCGTTTTGGCAACTGGCATTAGAAGAAAGCTCATCTTATCTAAGGCAAAACCAGGAGACACAAAGAAACTGAATCCTTGATGTTGTTGTTGAGCAGCTGGATGAAGCTGAACCTGAAGCCAATGCTGGCCTTGGATTTCCAATTATATGCACCTTTAAATCATTTTTATTACTTAGATCAGTTTGAATTGACTTTTCTGGTTACATGTGGAAAATGCACTTCCTCTCCTCCCCTGATTTTTCTTCTATTTCTGATCATTCTATTCAACTTTTCCCAGGTTCCTCCTCCTTTGGATTATCTGATGGTGTTCTGCAGGGTTTAACTTTGCTATCATTTACAAGCTGGATGATCTCAGGTACTTGTATGCCTTCAGTTTGCCATGTCTTCCAAATCCGTTACACCATCTACCAGCTTTCCAGCATCTCTTATTTGTCCCACAAATGCCTCAGTGTCAACAAGTTCGAAACTGAACCCTTTATCATTCCCAGCATCCTGCCCCTTGTCCATATTCCCTGCCTTATTTAGTTGCTCAGCTGTCCTCCTGGCCGATCAAGCCAGAAGCCAGGTGTCGCTTTCCTTCTGGCCCACAGCCTGCATCCATTAGTCACCACATCCTGTCCACTCACCCTCCTTAAATCCACTCACTTTGCCCCTTTGCCCTGCCTCACCTCTGCTGCTTGAGTTCAGTTGTCAGGCATCATTCACTAAACAAAGGTAGACTCCCCCAGGATAGTGTCCTCCCAGCTCTGGCCAGTCACTTTCTAAAATGTAAACCTTGGGGGACTTCCTGGGGGTCCGATGGTTAAGACTTGGCCTTCCACTGCAGGGGGTGTGGGTTTGATCCTGGGTCGGGGAACTAAGATCCCACATGCTTCAGGGCCCAAAAAACCGAAAACCTAAAACAGAAGCAATATTATATGTAACAAGTTCAAAAAAGACTTTGAAAGTGGTTCACATCAAAAAAATAAAAAATCTTAAAAAAATAGAAAAAAGAGTATAAACCTGATTGTGCCAGGGCTCTGCCTAGAGTGGAGGGCCTCTGCTCTCCTGCCTAAGCTCCAGTTCCTAGATCTGTCCCTGTTGTGGGTCTGCCATGCCTCTGCCCTGTGTTTCGTCCCCCTATCTTAAGCACTTCTTGGATATCCCCTCTTAGCTACTCGCTCTTGCCTCCCTCTGACTCCGCTTCCAGCCTTATCGCACTGAGTCAGCCTGGCCACCTGACTCTAAGCTTCTTGAGGGCAAAGGCCATGGAACTAACTCCCCCGCGGTGCCTCCCACACGATGGTCAGCTCCACCTAGTCCTGCTCCTTGTCTGTTCCGCAGGCAGGGAGCTGCCTGAGGATGAGTGGGTTTGCTGTCCTCCACCCTGACCAGTGCTCGGCCTGTAGTAATTGCTCAGCAGACATCCGGCCGAGCCAATGAATGAACACCATGTGTGAGATGGGACCCCAGGGACCACGACCCACACGGCCATCCTTGTGTGTGAGAAGAGCGTCCTGAGCTGAGCTTCTCCAGTCAGAGGGAGCACTGAGAAGTAGCTTAGGGGCTCCCTGGGGTTGAATTGGCCCCCAGGCTTTGGGTCACCCCAGGAGACTGTTCCAGGTTTGGGGGAGGGAGGGAGAGGGTGACGAACCCTGGAGGCTGCCCTCTGATTGGTCGAAGCAGTGGGTGTGAAGAGCAACTGAGATGTTCCTGCTAGACGTCTTCTAGAGAGAGACGTGTGCTCTGGGGACGCGCTCAGAATCTGCACCGTGACCAAGGAGGGCATCAGGGATGAGACCGTTCCTCTGTGGAAGGACTGACCTCTGGGCCCTTGTCATCCATCAGTTCAAAACTGGCTAAGTTTGTACCTTGGAATTGTTGGACTAACTTGATTAAAAAATAACTCCCCAAGCACTTGTTTTGTTAAAAAAATAAAAGAAAAGTGATCCTCATTTCCCAGGCCTGTGGGGGAGCTGGCGGAGGGGGGTCAGGGGTCAGGGAAGACCACTTTGATCTCTAGAATTCATAGGAGAATGCCTTTTGCTGCTTTGGGGGGCAGTTACAGGGAACCTCCAGGCTCTCAGAGACCAGACAGGGGAGCAGAGGCCAGTGCTTAAGGCAGGAAGTCCCTGGCTGCCTTTATTTCTGGCTGCTCCAGCACCCACTGCCCCATTCTGCTCTGGCCACGCCCCCTTGGGAAGCACCCCCTGACCACCAGCACTTGATCCTGGCTTCTGTGGTGGGGAGGCTCCACTTCACTTTTGGGCAGGTCTAACTGCCAGCTGAGTACTTGATGAATCCACACGCTTGATGAATCCACATGGATTGAAAGGGGGAATGTGGGTAGGGCTAAGGGGCTGCGCAGTAGGGGGCTGATGCTGATCAGTTGATCCAGGGGCAGCTGCAGCTGGCCAGAGGGCACCGATTCCGAATTCTGATGAAAACTGCGGATAATAACAACCACATGACGGGAACTCACTGGGATCCCTAATCTGCTTTCCAGCAGGCCCCCTTAACGAGGTCACAGCCTGCAGAACCAGATGGGGTCTCCAGGGAGGGTTCGGGAGCAGGCCCTCCAGGTCCTCCTCTCCTGCTGCCCCTGCTGTGGTGGGGCCAGGCGGGAGGCCCCTTTCCAAGCACCTTGGCTCGGGGCTCAGCGGGGCTGGTGGGGTGCTGGGCGGAGGGGCCAGGAGGCAGGGCTCCCAGAGCATCCGTGCTCCCACCCGCTGTGTAGCTTTGGATCTTCCCCGCCATGAAGGGAGGCCCTGCTTTTAGGTTGCTCAGGAAGGGAGAGGGATTCACGGTCCTGGACTTCAGGGAGCTGGGACACGAAGGAGCTTAGGACAAGCAGAACTCAGCAAACCGCAGCTCAGGAACCACTTGGAGCCCCATCCATCTGCTCTATAGCCAGCAGTGACCACACAGGGCCTCTCCCCACCATGGCCATGGGTGTGTTCCTTCCGGGGCAGTTGTGTTTGTCACCGCTGCCTCTGTCCCCCCTCTGCCCCACCTTCTTTCTGCTTTCACCAGACTCCGAGCACCGCCCTTTATCTCCCTGGAAGAAAGCTCAGAGTTTATTTCCAGGAGTATTTGAATTTTAGTAGGGCTTCTCAAGGCCAAAAGGTTCTTAAGAAATGCAGCAATATTGGTGGAATCTGGCAGGCTGTTTTGGAGATTAAAGACAGGAGGGTTTCCTAGGTGCTCTTCTGAATAGTCAGGCCTAGGTGACCAAACCATCCATCCATCCTTCCCTCCTTCCCTCGTTTCCTTTCTGCATCTTTCTTCTTTCCTACCAGGGCTCTGAGCTTGATACTGGAATACACAGGCATCTAAGACCTGGATCCTGCTTGAAAGAAGTCCCCACTCTCACTCACAGAGCCCAGCTCCCCGCTTTAATAAAGAGCTGATTTTCCCAGAGGATGGGGCAGGGCTTCTGCTGGGGATGAGGTTGGGCGTGACTTTTCTGCTCCCTAACGAGGCTCTGGATCACAGGGAGCCTTAAGTGGGCTCTCTGTGGCGTGGGCACAACTCCAGTGAACCAGGGGCTCCCAGTCCCAGTTTGCTGTGGCTGAAGGCACCTGGCAAACTGCAGCGAATTGCTCAGAGTAGAAGGCAATGGCACCCCACTCCAGTACTCTTGCCTGGAAAATCCCATGGACAGAGGAGCCTGGCGGACTGCAGTCCATGGGGTCGCTGAGAGTTGGGCACAACTGAGTGACTTCACTTTCCGTTTTCACTTTCATTCATTGGAGAAGGAAATGGCAACCCACTCCAGTATTCTTGCCTGGAGAATCCCAGGGACGGAGGAGCCTGGTAGGCTGCTGTCTATGGGGTCGCACAGAGTCGGACACGACTGAAGTGACTTAGCAGCAGCAGCAGCAGCCTTGCCGTGGCTCTGGGACTGTAGAAGGACTTGGAGCTGGAGGCTGAGCCCTGGGCCTGGAGGATGGACAGAAGAGTGTAAATATAGGAGGGGCCACCATCACACTCCCTGTGCACACCCAGGGCCGGGAGGCAGGGGGATGCTTTTTATAACAATTGAAGTATAGTTGCCTTACAGTATTGTGTTAGTTTCAGGTGTACAGCAAAGTGATTCAGTTAGAGATATGTGTATATTTTTCAGATTATTTTCCTCTATGTGTTATTATTAGATATTTAATATAGTTCCCTATACAGTAAATCCTTTTTGCTTATCTATTTTATGTATAGTAGTTTGTACCTGCCAACTCCATACTTCTAACAGATCCCTTCCCACCTCCCCCTTGGGTAACTATCAGTTTGTTTTCTACGTCTGTGATTCTGTTTCTGTTTCTTATATTTGTATATTTATATTATTTTTTAAGATTCCATGCAGAAGTGATGTTGTGTGACATTTGTCTTTCTCTGACTGACTTAGTGTGATTATCTCTAGGGCCATCCAATTTCCTGCAAAAGGCAGTATTTCATTCTTTTTTTATGGCTGAGTAATATTCCATTGCATATATTGATATATACCACATCTTTAGCCAGTCATCTCTTGATGGCCACTTGGATTGCTTCATATCTGCTGCTGCTGCTGCTGCTGCTGCTGCTGCTGCAGTGAACATCTTTTCAAATTGGAATTTTTGTCTTTTCCAGATATCTGTTCAGCAGTGGGGCTGCTGGATCACAGGGTAGTTCTGTTTTTATTTTCTTAAGGAACTTATATACTGTTTTCCATAGTGGCTGCACTAGTTTGCCTTCGAGGAGGGAGGGTGCTTTCTGACATCTTTCTGGGGGCCACACTGAGACCCAGAAGCTCTGCCGGCTTCAGCAACTTGGGAAAGGCTGATGGGGGAGGGGTAAGACACAGGGTGGCCCAGTCTCAGCTTCCCTGAGCTTCTGGGGCCTGATTGGAACCCATGAAGCTCCCCCAGCTCTTAGGGACAGCCCTTCAGCCCTCTCCCATCCCCTTCCCTCTTCAAGAACCTGTTCCGTCCTTCATCCTTTTCTGAAGAATGTTGCTCCCTTCTCATCAATAGAAGCAGCTTTTTGAAAACAAAGGATCACTCTCGTTAAAAATTGTTTGGAATCTCAAGATGGCCCCAGTTCAGTTCAGTTGCTCAGCTGTGTCCGACTCTTTGAGAGCCCATGGACTGCAGCACACCAGGCTTCCCTGTCCTTCACCAACTCCTGGAGCTTACTCAAGCTCATGTCCATCGAGTCAGTGATGCCATCCAACCACCTCATCCTCGGTTGTCCCCTTCTCCTGTCTTCATTCTTTCCCAGCATCAGGGTCTTTTCTAATGAGTCAGTTCTTCGCATCAGGTGGCCCAGAGTATTGGAGCTTCAGCTTTAGCATCGGTCCTTCAGAACTGAAGAGCATAAAACCAGACATGGGGGTTCTTCCATGTGCCATGAAGCCCGAGGGAGACTGTGAGGCCAACTTAGGCAACAATCCTAAATGAGAACTTTCAGGTCCTGGTGGCAGGCAGCCCAGGCCTTAGTTCTGTCCGATTCTCTCAAATTGCACCACGGGGATCAGGTACCACCTACCCCAGACCCTTGGATGACATAGTCTCCTTGGCTTTGCCCTCACCTGTGTTCCCTTTTGAGTTTTCTTGTCAGGGGCCCAGGGAAGCAGGGGCCATCTGTGTTTGTGTAGGGGCATGTGTGTGTGTGTGTGTGTGCGCGCGTGTGTGTGTGTGTGTGAGGTCAGAGGAGCCATTGGAAGGAGAAAGCGGGTGGACATCAGGGTTTGGTTTTCTAGTAATCTCAGCCCGACCCTGGTCCTCAGGGGAGGGGACGCCATGCAGGGTACAATTCCTGTTGTTCTGTCTTTCGGATGTCATTCAGGTGACTTGGGGCTCAAAGTACAGTCTCTTTCCCACTTGCCACATGTGGAAGGAGACCCTCGTCATCCACCCGGCTGCTGGGTAGGGAAGATAAACACTGCGGAGTGCCCGGGAGCTCGTGCTGGGAGAAGAGACGGAGGTTTAATGGATTTGTTATCAGGCACCTGCCAGGCTGCACGTCGCCCTCTGCAGAAGGAGAGAAATTATCTGGCCAGAGCTGCCTCCCCGGTGAGAGGAGAAACACCTCAGAACAGGAAGGGGTGAATCCACAGGACAGTGGGTCATGGGAGCAGGCAGAGACTCAGAGGCCCTGATTCGGGGGCGGGGGGAGAAAAGCAGCCATCCCTTCACACTGCCATCGTTCACCCAACTCACCAGTGAGCCCAGAAATGTCTGCTGTGGGCCTCCTGGGCGGCCGCTGTCCCCAGAGATACAGGGAGGTACCCGTCACACCTGCCTCTGATGGGTCTGCAGTCTAGTGGCAGACACAACCCTGGCTGCACCTCCTTGAGACCTGGGGCTGGGGCTGGACATCTGGCAGAGTCTGGTGCTTGAAAGGTGCTGAAGAAACTGTGTTGAGGACAATAAGCCCCTCGGAATTCAGACAGTAAGAATTCAGAATGATGAAAGAACTTCCATGGGGTTGAAGGTGGGGAGCTGTCAGAAGAGATGGAATTTGAGGTGCCTCATGAGGGATGTAAATTGTTGGGAGCCAGAGAGGGTGGAGGGTGTCAGGCAATGCAGAGGTGGAGGTTGACGGCAGAAGTGTTGGAATTAGGATAACGTGGTCTGCTTGACCCTGAGCAGCTGTGTGACTCTGGGTAAGTCACTCAACCTTTCTGAGCTTCATTTTTCCTTACATGTATATGGGGAGAAATGCTACCTGCCTCATAGAATTACCTAAAATATCCCCCCAAAAGCACATAGAAGAGTGGCTGGCATATAATAGATGAAATGGTGCCAGGTTTTTATTATTAATGGCAAAGACACAATGTAGGAAAATATAGCATGTTTGAGGGAAGGGCAGCAGCTTCTATTTCACTCAAGAGAGGTAGGGTTTATTTAAGGGATGTAGGCTTTAAAATTTACTAGGAAGCCAGGCAGCCTTGTAGCTAGATGCCTGGTTCTGAAAATAAGTTTTTTTTGGGAGAAGATCACAAAAAACCAAGTGATTCTTTGGGACCTTGAAGAGTTATTCTTTTTGCTGTAAATAGTTCTGTGAACTCATCCTTGGTTGGTACTAACATCTCGTGCACTCTGTGATCCTACACTTTCTTCCAGTTACTTTCAGACATAATGAATTTTGTCTAAATTTGGAAATCACCATGAAATCTTTGGACTATGTGAACAAAGAGGTTACCAGAAATTGAGAGAGGAAAGCCTTGGAATCTTAGAACTGGAAAAAAATGGCCATAACTCAAGGATTTGGCTGGTTTCCACCTGTGGAAATTCACCAGAAGTGAAAAGATGTGATGTTCCCATCCCTGCCTCCAGGTGGGGAGTGATGGACAGCCAAATGGAGCCCCTTGCTAGTCACCTGGCTCCAATTGCTGAGGTCTAAGACACTTTTTAATTCAGGATTGTCCCAATTAGCCTCCTTTCTAGAAAGAGATCAAGGAATAGACATCCAGTTGTAAAACAGGTGACTCCTTTGGCTAATCATTCCCATTTCTAGGAATGTATCGGGTTGGCCAAAAAATCCGTTCAGGTTTTTCTGTAAAATGTTTTGGAAAACACCTGAATGATCTTTTTGGCTAACCTAATATCTCAGTGAATGTCCTTGTTGCTTGTTTAGCACAGAAAAAACATGACAACAGCTTAAATATCCATTAACGTGGAGTTGACTAGTATAACTGGGAGGTTATCTATTCAACAATATTAAGCAGGTATTAAAAATGATGGTGTATATAAAAATGTTTGGTCGTTGAAAGCCATCTATGACAGGCTGTCAAAGAAAAAAAGCTGGTTTCAGAACAGTGTACTTGGATATCAAGTTTGTGCAAATTACATTTATGTTTATACATTCATTAAAGCTCAGGAAAGCTATAAAGCAACCTATTAGAGTGGCAGTCTTTGGGGAAGGGGTTATGAGTAGATGTTTGATGTTTATTATGCTATTTCTGTATGGTATGAATTTTTAACAATGGATCACTTTGATCATAAAAAGATCTCAGATTTGAAAAAAAAATCCTTGTGCCTTTTTTGTGGGCTTGAAAGAAAAAGAAAATCAGCAAATGCCCTTGAAAAGTAACTGATTTGAGAGTAAACAAGGTGAAATAGAGTAACTGTAGAAGAGATGACATAATTGGAGTCAATATCAATTGTCAGGAAACAGTTATGTTCGTTGTAAATTATTCTGTATTTGGAATAGCTTTATTGGGGTATAATTCGTATACTAGAAAGTCACCCATTTGGAGTGTATAATTCAATGATTTTCAGTATATCCTCAGAGTCGTGCAGTTGTCACCGTGATCTCTTTTAGAACGTTTTTCATCCCCCTCAGGTAAACCCTACACACAATAGCTATCATTTCCGCATCTCCTCCTAGCCGTTGGCAACTACTACTCTGCTTTTTCTCTCTGAATATTTCATATGAATGGAATCCTACCATTTGTAGTCTTTTGTGCCTGGCTCCTTTGAATTAGCATCATTTTCAAGGTTCATTCATGTTGTAGTATGTGCCAGCGCTTCATTCCTTTCTTCCCCCAAATAATATTCCATTATATGGAGATACCACATGTCATGTATCCGTTCATCATTTGAGGTACATTTGGACTGTTTCCACTTTTGACTACTTTGAATAATGCTGCCATGAACAGTCATATGCAGGATTTTGTATAGACGTATGTTTTCATGTAAATTACTTCTAAAGATTGGTTTTTTAAAAAAGTTAAACCTCCACTTGGGCTTCCCAGGTGGCACTAGTGGTAAAGAATCCACCTGCCAATGCAAGAGATACAGGTTTGACCCCTGGGTCAGGAAGATCCCCTGGAGAAGGAAATGGCAACTCACTTCAGTATTCTTGCCTGGAAAATCCCTGTGGACAGGGAACCTGGTGGGCTTCAGTCTGTGGGGTCGCGAAGCGTTGCACACGACTATGCATGCATGCACACTTGTGATTAAAGCTAAACACTTAAAATCCACACAAATGTCATGAGGATGATATATGTGGCTCCCCCTTCTGCTGCAGTCTCCTGGAGTCCCCCGAGACTTCAGAATTGAATGGCACCTGGGACTCAGAGGCTGCTCAGTGGCCTGTCTGCCAGTGACACATTTCAAGAGGTCAGGATCTCACAGTGAACCACAGAAGCTCTGAGAAATGTGGTCACTCCCACCCTCCCTCAGTCCTTGTCTTGGCTGTACATCAAACACGAAGTACAGTTGCCCTCCATATCTGTAGGCTTCCCATCCGTGGTTCAACCAACTGCAGATTGAAAATATGCAAGAAGAAAAAAATTCCAGAGAGCTCCAAAAAGCAAAACTTGAATTTTCAATAGTATTTACTTTGTATTTACAACTATTTACATAGCATTTACATTTTATTAGGTTTTCTAAGTAATCTAGAGACTATTTAAAGTGTAAGGGAAGATGTGTATAGACTATACACAAATACTGTGCCATTTTATATAAGGGACCTGAGCATCCTTGGATTTTGGTATCCTCAGGGATCCTGGAACCAAGCCCCCTACCCATACCCTGCCTCCTGCCACCAAGAAACCAGGGGTGACTGTTTTTAATCAGGCACTTAGTAAATGCCTCACTAGCTGAGGAGAGAGATCTGAAGGGAATAAATGATCCTTCCTCTCAAGGAGACTGTATCTGCCCTCTCTGGGGCATCGCAATACTGGCAATAATAGAGTCACAGTTAACCTGGCAGGATGTGGACCAACCTGCCTATTCAGGAATAAAGGGGGGTGGGGAGAGATTGTTGGGAGAGGAGCAAGGATCTCTCTCCTGGAGAGGATGGCGATTGGGAGGTGTGTACTCCTTCCCTGAGTAGCTGTGGTTTCTGAAGCAAGCACCTGGTGCTCCTGACAACTGGACATCAGATGTACAGAGGGAGGCAGCATTGGCGGTGGCTAGAAGCAAGGACGGCAGAAGCAGACCAGCCTGGGCTTGGATCTGGGCTCTGCTGTTTCCCATCTGCGTGTCTCTGGGCAGGCTGCTTCACCTTCTGGGTCTCCGTTTCACCCCCCAGGCTTCTCTAGTCACAGCACGCAGACTTCGTTGTCCTGCGGCACGTGGGATCTCAGTTCCCCGGCCAGGGATCAGACCCGCATCCCGTCTGTTGGAAGACGGATTCTAAACCACTGGACCACCAGGGAAGTTCCAACTTATATCATCTTTAATCACAAGAAACTGTGGAAAATTCTGAAGGAGATGGGAATACCAGACCACCTGACCTGCCTCTTGAGAAACCTATATGCAGGTCAGGAAGCAACAGTTAGAACTGGACATGGAACAACAGACTGGTTCCAAATAGGAAAAGGAGTACGTTAAGGCTGTATATTGTCACCCTGCTTATTTAACTTCTATGCAGAGTACAACATGAGAAACGCTGGGCTGGAGGAAGCACAAGCTGGAATCAAGATTGCTGGGAGAAATATCAATCACCTCAGATATACAGATGATACCACCCTTATGGCAGAAAGTGAAGAGGAACTAAAGAGCCTCTTGACGAAAGTGAAAGAGGAGAGTGAAAAAGTTGGCTTAAAGCTCAACATTCAGAAAACAAAGATCATGGCATCTGGTCCTATCACTTCATGGCAAGTAGATGGGGAAACAGTGGAAACAGTGGCTGACTATTTTGGGGGGCTCCAAAATCACTGCAGACGGTGACTGCAGCCATGAAACGAAAAGACGCTTACTCCTTGGAAGGGAAGTTGTGACCAACCTAGATAGCATATTAAAAAGCAGAGACATTACTTTGTCAACAAAGGTCCATCTAGTCAAGGCTATGGTTTTTCCAGTGCTACGGTCCATGGGGTTGCAAAGAGTCGGACACAACTGAGTGACTGAACTGAACTAAACTGAACTGAAGCTCCAATTTCTTCATCTGTTAAGGAAAGAAAAAAAAAAGATTAAGAGTGTGAGGTCATGGAAGTAAAGTTCTATGCATACAGTTAGTCCTTTAACTTTTCCTCTTGGGTATCATTTACCCATTTTAATGAAAAGTAAACAGAAGTGTAGGGAGAAAAATGAAGTCTAACTCTAGAGTTTCAGCTCTTGCCTCTGATCAGCCTCCCTTACAACCCCCTCAGCACATCCACAAGACTCGCTAGCTTCATCCCCCTCTCCCATCCTGCCCTCCATCCTCCGTGTGGTTACACACGCACTTGTCTCACTCACCTTTCTTTCATGTTTCACGTCAAAGACCAGACTCAACGCTCATGTCCTTGAATAGGGCATAGTTAGGAGACTGGAGAGATAAGACTGAACATAAAGAGATGACTCAGGGGTGATCATTTCTAAAAAGCAGACGAACAGTAGCATCTCTGGGACTGAAGGTTCAAGAGAAACGGGCTAAAGGCAGAGCTTTCTGAGTGGGGTAGGAGTCTGGAGAACTACAATCAGAACTTCTCGTTGCCTTGGCTGGAGGCGGGCGCAGAAGTGAGAAGGGAAATGCGTGCCGTGTAGGAACTGATGGGTGAGACGGTCCGGGTGTTACAGACCAGTGGACAGTTTAAGGCATTGAAGTAAATGGACATCATGTCCTCTCTTGGGGGACCCCAGACGCTAGGGTTCCGTGAAGATATTTGTTTGTGGGTTAAGGGGTTAGGAATTTGTTAATTTCTTAAAAAAAAAAAATACAAATGCCCAGCTACATCTCATTTTGTTTTATTTGTTTTATTTTTTGGCCATGCCTCGAGGATCTTAGTTCCTCGACCAGAGTTTGAACCCCAGCCACGTCAGTGAAAACACCGAGACCTATCCACTGGACTACCTGGGAATTTCCTGTGAGTTTCATTTTAAAAAATGTTCAAGGAGTTAATTTCCAAACCTGATTCTTTTCCTTCTGCCTCTTCTATCCCATATCCCTTTGTCTGTTGCAGGCAAGTGAGGGCATCTCTTGGAAAAGGATACACGCATGTGTCATTTGTTCAAGGATCTGTATGCTACTGTCATTAAAGGAAGGTCATTCCGAACGTTTGCAAACACCCACTCCCGCGTGGGCCGGTGCTGACAGCTCCCGCTGGAGCAGCTGTGAGAAAAGGAGGGCTTGCAGCCCAGAATGAGGCCCTTCCAAACCCAGCAGCCAAGATAGTGCAGGTGAGGGGGCGGAGCAGGGAACCAGGAAGCTGGAGTGGGGGCTGGTGTGTGTGCCCGCAGGGGTGGGCATAGGGTTGACTTCAAACCTTCCAGTCATGGGATGGGCAGCCTGGGTTCCTCTTTAAACAGAGATGATGGTAACATCCACGAAGCGGCTGACCCCGGGCCGACAGAGAGAGGCCACTCAGTAAGCACCCACTCGCTTCTCTCCTTTGGATGGTCCTCTGGCCTCATGTCTTCATGTGGCAAGACTCTCGCCTCCTGATACGCTTGGAAGTCAGTGGATAGTTGATCAAACTGCAGAGCTGCCAGAGTCCTCCCTCCTCTGCCAAGTCCTGCTTCTGATGCGGCCCACCTGGCCGCCTTCTGCCTGAGCAGGTGAGATGGAGGCAGCAGATGGAAGAGTTATTTTTAGCCTTCCAAAGAGGATGACGTCGGTGACTTTGAAGGCCACATACCCGTGGCGGTGCTTATCAGACATATGTTCATCGACCCAGTGTGAGGTGAAGAAGTAATCTCACTAGGAAAGGGCCAGGAATGCTCTTGGGCCGGGCACAGCACCGGCATCCTCTGGTTGACCTCAGCCGGGCCCCCAGGGTGAGGTCCAGCCTGTGGAAGCCAGCTCTCAAAGGGGCCGCCTTTCCCCACGGCTCTGCAGCTCTGAGCCCGCCGTCCTTCCCCGCACTTCTCATTTTCAGGTCCCAGTGAATTGCTCCCAATATCCCCATGTATTTTCCTGACACCCCAAGGCTGTGTTAGCCCCCCATGCGGGCTGCCCCTCTGTTAGTCGTCACACACTATTTTTCACACACACTGTTGTTCACACACTCTGATGATCACCTGCCTCCTAAACTGCAAGCGAGAACTTGCTGGGCCAGGGCCCTGCCGGATTCCTGCCTGCAGGGAAGGGGTCACCACGCAGAACTGGGCACCTGCTGCATGTTTGTTGAAATGAATGAATTATGTGAATTTGTCCATCAAATATGACGACTAAGACAAGGAGGAATCTGTCAAATTTGTGATGGCTATCCATCCCCTTGGCTCCCCCAGAGGACTTTCTGATATTGCATTGATTGCTTTAAAAAGATGAAAATGAATTCAAATGACTTTGGTTTTTGAGAATTTTACAGCCACCTGCAGAAGCCACTGCACATCTGGGGGATCCCCAAGAGAAGGATGAAAACCCTTGTGTGTCATCCTCGGGTTGGAGGACACTTGTCTCGGGACTTTCCTGGTGATCCAGTGTTTACAACGCCACGCTCTGATGCACGACTTGTGGGTTCAATCCCTGGCTGGGGAACTAAGATCCCACATGCTTCCCAGCCAGAGAAAACGAGCAAATAGTTTGCCTTAAAAAAAAAAAGAAGACCCTTATCTCAGGGTGACCGGCTGTCACACTAGCAAGGAACACAGGAGCTGGCCAGCTGGGAGCCTGGGGCAAGCCACTCTGGCAGAAGCCCCTTCCTGGGTCACTCGTGGGCTGGGGGCAACTGGCTCCTACTAAAGAGGTGCCTTCACAGTGGATTAAAGCAGTCCCAGGAAAGCTGCAGCTCTAGGATTTCGGGGTCAACCCAGGGGCCCCCCAGAGTTCAGATTTTCATCTGGTGTCTTGAGCTTTCTCTGCCCTGTGCTTGATGAACACTGATTGGGTTTAAGTGTCCTGAAGCCTGGGGCTGGTGTATACCCTTCTTCCCCACAAAACTATGTACCTCTACTTTCCTCAGGGCCCTCATGGGGAAGCCCTACTGATACCCAAGGGGTCAGGGAAGAACAGAGTGGCTGAAGGGGTCTCTGCTATGCCTGGTGGCCTCCACTCTGGACTTTTCTGCTCTGGTTGCTGAGCGAGGAGGCTGTGCTATGGACTCATGGATAAACTGACTCAGTCTCCATCGCCTCTGATGGATCAAGGTTCACTGGGATTAGAGCTTCAGAGATGCTCCAGGGAAGATGCTCAGAGAAACTAGGACCATTTTAATGGGAAGGTAGGCAGAGAATCTAGGACCATTTTAAGGGGAAGGTATGTGGAAATGGGGCTTCCCTGATGGCTCAGTGGTAAAGAATTCAGGAGACACAGGAGACATGAGTTCAATCCCTGCATCAGGAAGATCCCCTGGAGGAGGAAATGGCAACTCACTCCAATATTCTTGTCAGGATAATCCCATGGACAGAGGAGCCTGGTGGGCTACAGTCCATGGGGTCACAAAGAGTTGGACACGACTTAGCTACTGAACAACAGAAAATGCAGATATGGCAAGAAAAAGACAAATTAAGCTCCAGCCTGGACTCTGAAGGATCCTCCTTGTAAAATCTTGGAGCCCGATTTTGAATAGCCTGGTGGTCGTGGTGCCAGCAGCTGGGGGAGGCTGGGGAGGGGCGGTGAGACTTGCCTTTTGTCCTGTCCCTGGATCTTCCTTGTTGCGTCACCGAAATGAGATACCCAGGGCTCTGAGAACATGCTGCTTCAGAGGTTGAAATTACAGACTCGTGGCTGCCCAAATGGCTATTTGCAGTAATAACTACTCTAGCACAGGTTGGAAAAGCCTAGTAAATGTTGCCCTGGTTTGAAATCTTCCCCTGATCCCCACCCCAGCACCTCCCCAATGCAGAACAGGTTGAGAGGCAGAGGGGCTATTTTCTGTTTGTTTGTGTTTCAGAGCCAAGCTGTCTGGAACCAGTGTCTGGAAGAGCCTCTGCCCCATCCCAGCAAGTGTACCCAGCAATCAGCAGCCACTGCCGGACCCAGGGTTGCCTGGATAAACATTTACTGTGAGATCCAGAGGGACTATCAGGGGCGGGTCAAGGATGTGACCGTCTGAGCCTCCGCCAGTCCCCATCGGTCCCACGCTGACCTGGCTCATTGACCTTTGAAAGTGTTAGTCGCTCAGTCGTGTCTGACTCTTTGTGACCCCATGGACTGTAGTCCGCCAGGCTCCTCTGTCTATGGAGTTCTCCCGGCAAGAATACTGGAGCAGGTTGCCATTTCCTTCTCCAGGGGATCTTCCTGACCCAGGGATCAAACCCTGGTCTCCCACATTGTGGGCAGATTCTTTACTGTTGGGAATTCAAATACACTGGGAAGGAGAGAGAACAGTCTAAATCAGAGACTCTCAACTGTGTCTGCACTTTAGAGTTTCCCAGGAGCTTTTGATAATTCAGATCCCCAGGCCGTGCTCCAGAGCGTTAAGTCAGAACCTCTCCGCGTGAGACTCAGCCATCGTCTCAAACCTCCCCCGGTAGATCCAATATTCAGCCTTGGTTGAGAAACTCTGACTTAAATGGCATGTGGGGCACCTGCCAGCCATCCTATCCATGGCTGACAGCCCCATGGTGAGGGCATGACTCTTCTATTCCATAGAGAGGCAGGTTCCTTGTGTTTTTCATGCCATGAGTTGTAGCTCTATGCTGAGTACAATTCTGGGATTTAATGACCATGTGAGCAAGGTCCTGGAACTTCATCTAATTCAACCAAAGCAACTGGACTTTATGGATAATTGAAGGGATTTTCAAATAGAATGTTGACCTAGCGAGGCTATACTTACATCCAGACAATCGGCCTCCGCCCTGGATGACTCCCCTGCAGTCCTTTCTCGGTGGGTAGTTAACCATTCACCAGCGGCCCTGCCAGAAATCCAGGCATCGTTTTGTTATCTTCTTACAATCCCTCTGTCCTTGTGTCGCTCCCGAGTCTCATAGGTGCTGCTTCCAATCTTCCTCCAGGCCCTCTGCCCCTGCTTTGGGTCAGTTCTTGCTCTCCCCCTATTACCAGCACCTCCCGAATGGCCTCTCTCTGTCTCTGGTCTCATTCCTTTCTCCATCATTTGCTTGCTTTCAGATGATCGTCCAGAAACTTTCAGATGATCATCCAGAAACTGCCCTTGTAGGCCCCTGCTTTTATTTTATTCATTTATTATTTTTATTTTATTATTGGAGCATAGTTTCTTTACAACGTTGTGTTAGCTTCTGCCGTACAACAAAGTGAGTCAGCTGTATGTGTACCTATATCCCCTCCATCTGGAGCTTCCCTCCCACCCTCTAGAGGCCCCTGCTTAAAACCCACCAAGAGCTCCTCTCATTGCTTTTCTAAGAAAGCTTATGCATATGGGCATGCCCTTTGTTGCTCTGATGGCCGAGCACTTTTCCGGCCCCGTCTCCCATCACCTTAAGGATTCTATATTCCAAACACACAGAACTCTGCTTTCTTGACAGCATGTGGGATCCTAGTTCCTCAACCAGGAATTCAAACCATGCCCCCTGCATTGGGAGCGTGGAGTCTTAGCCGCTGGACACCACGGAAGTCCTGTCCATGAGACTTAGCTTAGGCTGCTCCCTCTGCCACGTATCCCTTCCCCTCTGGTGTTAGATTCCTTCTTACTTGGCTGTTAATAGCCTATGAGCCAGATCCTCCCCGTTCCCCAGGCCCCTCCCCTGTGTACATCGCTCAGCTGAAGCACTCTCAAATGCTGATGCCCTTGTGCTTCTTCCCATGAGTCTGTGAGCTCCTTGAGGGCAGGAGCTGGGTCTTCGCATTGCTGGTGTCTACACAGTCAATCTAGGCAGCATATTAAAAAGCAGAGACATTACTTTGCCAACAAAGGTCCGCCTAGTCAAGACTATGTTTTTTCCAGTAATCATGTATGGATGTGAGAGTTGAACTATAAAGAGAGCTGAGCACCGAAGAATTGATGCTTTTGAACTGTGGTGTTAGAGAAGACTCTTGAGAGTCCCTTGGAGTGCAAGGAGATCCAACCAGTCCATCCTAAAGGAGATCAGTCCTGGGTGTTCATTGGAAGGACTGGTGTTGAAGCTGAAACTCCAATATTTTGGCCACCTGATGCAAAGAATTGACTCATTGGAAAAGACCCTGATGCTGGGAAAGATTGAAGGCGGGAGGAGAAGGGGATGACAGAGGATGAGATGGTTGGATGGCATCACCGACTCAATGGACATGAGTTTGGGTAAATTCTGGGAGTTGGTGATGGATAGGGAGGCCCTGCAGTCCATGGGGTCGCAAAGAGTTGGACATGACTGAGGGACTGAACTGAGTTGAACTGAACACAGTCCCTGGCCTAAAGGAGGCCTTTGTGGCTAAGGCCTGAACTGGTGCCATTACACCCCTCCCCTTTCCCCTTGTTGATCTGAGACCTGGCTCAGACTCGCTTGGCAAGTGCAAAGCTCTGAAACAGGAAAAGTGCGCCTTGGGCCCCTTTCCATCTCTCTGTTATCCAGTTGTTCCCTCTTTCTCTGGGGCCTCTCTTAACTGTTCCCAGCTCCTTTATTTTCCAATTCTGCATCTCCTTATCAAAGGAATTCTCAGACTCTTTCTTTCTCTATCGAAGTTTCCTCGCAGAATAAGTACATTTGCTCTGAAACACAAATAGCTGTTCCCTTTCTCCACTTATTCGTATTTTAACAAAGTCAAAGAAATTAATTTCTAAGTGTGAAAATATCGGCCCATAGGAGGACAAGCCGGAGAGAAAAAACCAAGGGTGAGACAGTCTTCTATGGAGACTTTCTTCCAAGATGGTCATGCATCCTTTTTTTAAACCAGAGGATGGATTTTAGGGCTGAAGTTGACTTATCTTCTGCTGTACAGAGAACAAAGAGAGGAGAGAATGAAAGCAAACAGGCAACTAGAAGGCAGCGGGCAGACCCTCACTGAGGCTGCAGGAGGCAGAGCAGAAGGGAGACAGTTGTCATCAGGGAGTGAAGAGAAGCGAGCACGGGGTGGGAGGGACCAGGGGGAACTGCTCAAGACCTAGACCTCCAGCCCTGGGCAGCCTGGGGTGCACCTTTTAGGTGCATCCTCACAAGACTCCCCCGGCCGAGGGGGACAGAGTTCTGGGTGGGAGTCCTATGATGAGCTACAGCACTCTCTGCTTCCACGGTCTCAGGCTGGCGGTGATCCACGTCCCTGGTGACTGCAACTGCGGTGACATAGAGACCATCACAGTGGGTAGTTCGGCGCCCCAAGGGACTGAGTACTTCCTGTTGATATCAGCCACTGTGCAGCTTTCTGGTAGACAAATTTCACATTTTCCCTGGGGTAGAAGTGCAGCAAAATATATGGGAGTCCCCTTCAGGCTTGTAGCCAGCAGCCAGTGGTCCTCAGGTCCGGCCATCACAGTACGTATTCCTGCCACGTGGTCCTGCATCCAGAAGTGAGTGTGACCACTCAGTGAAGGATGCTCAGACCTACCTGACACCTGCTCTCTCCTTCAACCATGGCAGCTGTGGTTTCCTCCATCCCCTTCAGAAGCGGGAGATTTAAGCTAGCCCACAGCAGAACAGGTAGCAGCCACTTAGCTTCAAGGGGCTCCAGGGGTCTCCCTCTCTCCCTTCCCTCATATTACCTTGCTTAAGCCCCTAATTCCTTATTAGGATTCGACCTTTGGTTTCAAGGGGCTTCCCAGGTGGCTCAGCGGTAAAGAATCCACCTGCCAGTGCAGGAGACGAGGGTTTGATCCCTGGGTCTGGAAGATCCCTTGGAGGAGGAAACGGCAACCCACTCCAGGACTCTTGCCTGGAGAGCCCCATGGACGGAGGAGCCTGGCAGCTTACAGTCTGGGGGGTCAAAAATGAGTCGGACATGACTGAGTGATTGAACACGCCCTTAGTCCCAAGACACCAGGTCTTGTGAGGGTGCGAAGAGCCTACCATCCTCTTTAGATACTTGGGTTCCACGTGCTCTTGCCAGATCCCTCCTGGGGCTGTTTTCCTTCAAGGGGAGGCCAGCAGGAGGCGGGAGGGGATGGGCAGCAGGCCGTGCTGAGCAGCAGGAGAGCACAGATGACGGGGACAGGGAGACAGCGCAAGGACCCAGCTCACCCCCTTCCCCATCAGTCTCGAGCCGCAGCGATCACGGTTTCTAAAACCCAGCCGGGACATTTGGGCAATGAGAGATTTTTGAACCCATTCCAAACCGAGGGGGCAGTCTTAAAACTGTAGTTTAGACAGTGAAATGGTATAATTTCCAGGCCATTTGGATGGTTCATGGGGTCAATGGGGTATTTGAAACTGGAACTGTTCTTGAGAATCCAGGCTGGCCACTGACCACACTGCGGTGGTGGGTGATTGGTGGGTCTCCCTGGCCACTGCCTTCCGCTGGCCTTTGCCTCATCCTTTATTCCAGATCACTCAGAGGATGGGGACAAACAGGTCCACCCTGGGGTCCTGCCCTGGTCAGACGGACCCTCCATGGGGCACAGGCCCTGGCTCAGCTCTAACATGAACCATGGTTTCCCTAACTGCTCAGGGAAGTGGGGTGAGAATCCAGAAGCTTCTCTGCTCTCCTTGTCTTGAGGTCTAAGCGTGGTGTTTTTCTTCTGCGAGAAGGGAAAGAAGGAAAAGAGGGAGCGGAAAAGAGGACCGGGTGGGGCGGGAAACCAGCAAAACACAAACAGAATGGGAACACGCCATCCTAAGTCCCTTCTGGATTTCTTGGAGGAGACCGCAAGGGTCTGGTTTTCAGCCAACAGCTTGGAGGCCAACGCTCAACACTCAAAGCCAGTGTTGAGCTGGCTTTGCATGTCATGGGGGAGAGGCAGGGGTTCTCCAGTCGGACAGGATACAGGATGGGCAGGATGACATTGTGAAATACGCCACGTCTACATTTATACCCAGGGCTTCCCTGGTGGCAAAACAATGGTAAAGAATCTGCCCACCAAGGGAAGATCCCCTGGAGAAGGGAATGGCAACCCACTCCAGGACTCCGGTCTGGAGAATCCCAAGGGACAGAGGAGCCTGGTGGGCTCCAGTCCATGGGTCGCAAAGGAGTCGAACATGACTTAGCGACTAAACAACAACATGTCTACTCCCACCTAGGTTTGGAGGCCAAGGGAAAGGTCTGAACACTGCCTGCTTCCTTGTTGGCAGGTCTCATCTCTTCCCAAAGACTTGTCTCTGTGAGTTAACCTCACCCTTGTTGGAGGATCTAAATCATGTCCACCTTCATTCTCCCCCAGGAGGCCTACTGGCGCCATTTGTGTAGCAAGAGCTCAGGAAACTTGGCTGGGGCCTCATCAGCTTCCCTTCGGCTGCAGAGGTTGCAGTCCTGAAGCTCAGAGGGACCTCCCAAAGGCCGTGCTCCGTTCAAAGCTGAGAGGCCACGTGATTGTAATCAGGTGGGAGCAGAGCCCTCAGGTCCACCTGTATTTCCCAGTGACCTTGGCAGAGGCACCTCTTCTCTCTGCCACGCCCCTCCGTCCAGCTCCCAGGGCTTTCTGGGCACACATGGGCGCTCCCACAGGTGCAGAGAATGCTCCAGACTCTGAGATGACACATAGCCCGTCCAGGTGCAAATGACTGCTACTCTACTGCTTCAGACATCCTCCCTTTTCCCTTTTAAGTTGTCTTTGAAATGAAACTAAAAAAGGAATATTTGCACAGAGGTTTCCCCCAAGGCCATTTCTAATACACCTGGTAATCAGCCCTGGCTTTCAAAAGTATGGTTATGATCGCCGTAAAATTATTGCATCATTTGACTAAAATCCTTCTGTGAATGTTTCTGATAAAATTTTTTAATTCAAAAATGTTTTCTAAGGTGACTGTTTTTCTCCCCTTTCATCTGAGGGGTGGGGCCATCTCACTGTTGCTGGTTATTGAGATGATAGAAGGCTTCCTTGACTGTTTCCCACACCTCTTCTTCTGAAGACCTCAAGATGATTTCAGAATCCAGGAGAAATTCATTTTGCATCTAGGATGAAATTGAAGCACTGTGGATGAGGTGGGGTTGCTGTAAAAGGTGTGCCCCCAAACCATGCAGTGATCAGTCCTGGGACTAGAAAAAAGGCATCAATCTCCTTTATCTTCCTTTGCTTTTTAGGAAAGTTGTTGTTTAGTCGCTAAATCTTCTCCAAGTCTTTTGTGACCTCATGGGCTGTGGCCAGCTAGGCTCCTCTGTCCATGGGATTCTCCAGGTAAGAATGCTAGAGTGGGTTGCTGTGCCCTCCTGCAGGGAATCTTCCTAACCCAGGGATGGAACTTGCGTCTCTTGTGTCTCCTGCACTGGCACGCAGGTTCTTTACTGCTAGCGCCACCTGGGAAGCCCCAAAATTATGAAAATCTTTTCAGTGTTATTTCCTTTTTCATCAGCTTTATCGCAGTGTAATTTACATGCAATGCGTGCATGCCAAGTCTCTTCAGTCACGTCTGACTTTTTGCAACCACATGAACTGTAGCCGGGCAGGCTCCTTTGTCCATGGGATGCTCCAGGCAAGAATAATGGAGTGGGTTGCCATTTCCTCCTCTAGGGGATCTTCCCAACCCAGGAATCAAACCCATGTCTCCTGCACTGCAAGGCGGGTTCTTTACCACTAACGCCACCTGGGAAGCCCCAAAGGCTGGCTTGTCAGGAATGAGATGGTAGCTCATACAAGTGAATGCCAGTCTCCCAATTCATCCCGTCCTCACCCCTCCCCTTGCCGTCCATACTTTTCTTCTCTATGTCTGTCTCTATTTGTGCTTTGCCAACAGGTTCCTCAGTACGATTATTCTAGCTTCCACATATATGCGTTAAAATATGATATTTGTTCTTCACTTTCTGATTTACAGCATCCTGTAAGACAGTCTCTAGGTCCATCCACATCTCTGCAGATGGCACAATTTCATTCCTTTTTGTGGCTGAGTAATATTCCATTTTATATATGTACCACATCTGTTTTTTCAATTTTAAAATACTTTAACCAGGAACTTTCTTTCTTGTTTTTTCATTGGATCGTTTCTTTTTAGGTTTCACATACAGTGGATGTCATACGATAGTTCACCTTATCCATCTGACTTATTTCATTCAGTATGACACTCTCGAGGTCCATCCATGTTCCTGCAAATGCCATTATTTCATTCTTTTTAATGGCTGAATAACACTTCATTGTATACATGCACTGTATCATTATGCACTCCTGTGTTGAAAGACATATAGGTTGCTTCCATATTAGAACTCTTATTTAACTGGATTTTATCTGATCTATCCTTAGTGTGGCCAAATTTAGCAAATAAAAATACAGCATTCCCAATTAAATTTGAATTTCAGATAAGTGGCAAATACCTTTAAACTAACTTATATTTTGTGTTACTTATACTATGTCCTCAGTATTGCCTGGGGTACACTTATACCATGAAAGTATTCATTGTTTATCTGAAATTCAAATTTGCCTGGGCAGCCTACATTTTGTCCATCAACCCTATCAGTTTGCTGAGATGCCCCCACTCCTGGAAAAAATTTAGCTGTTGGTCCAGCTGTAGTTTGCTTGGAAGCAGATACTGGGTGGGAACAGGGTCTGTGTGGATGTAAGCCCCTCTGAAAGGCTGGGGAGGTGAACTGAAAACAGTGCCCCTTCTGTTCCAATAAAGAGGCAGACCAGATTCTATTTATTCAGTCAAGTTCACGGCCAGAGGTGGAAATAATATACAGGTCTAGAAACATGTTCTTGGATTCAAGACAAGGGATCTTTAAAAGCAAAGGAACCATTAGATGCTGATTAAAATGTTGGTATTTGGCCAGGACATCATGCATTTTCCATTTTCGGGCAGCAGTAGATGGGAGAAATTCAGTAGAGAGGTAGGAAGGGAGAAGGTCTGAAGACAGAGCACAGAGGGTGGAGAGAGGTGTTGGGACAGGCTGGTCCAGACTCCAGGAGACCTGGAGTCTCAGCATCTGCAGGGAGCTGGGACTAGCCCCGGGGGAGGGACGGCTGTCGGGCAGGAGGGACGACCCCAGCAGTGCGTGTAGATGTTTTCTGCATGAGGCTTCACACACAGGCACTGAGCTACCCGACAGGACAGGTACCCCTCACAGCACCCTCTGATGGCAAATTGTTACCCTACCACATGGCCAGGGCACACAGAATTCACACGCGTTCCAATAGATCCTGGAATCAGTCATCTTGTGAATTTCACCAGGCTATTGCACTATGTATTTCTTATATTAAAGGTGTCTGTTTCCTTGATGCAAACATTTGTAATAAGCCCCTCTTTAGGAAATACCTCCAAAACTTAAAAGTGGCTCAGGAACTTTCCTGGTGGTCCAGTGGTTAAGACATCACCTTCCAATGCAGGGGGTGCAGGTTTCATCCCTGGTGGGGGAACTAAGATCCCACATGCCTCATGGCCAAAAAAACCAAAACATAAAACAGAAGCAATATTGTAGCAAATTCAATAAAGACTTTAAAGATGGTCCACACACATGCAAAAATCTTTAAAAAAAAAGTGGCTCAGACCTACCTTGACTTCCAGGGATGCCTATTGTCTCAGACAGCCCTCAAGAACTCTGTGCCCCCAGCGATCCCACCTCAATTAAGTCATTGCAAAACAGTCAAGATACTAATTAAAGTCAGGTTTATGTTCATGGTCAGCTGGGTCCACCTGGAATGGTCTTAGGTCCTCCCCATTGGCTCTCCCAAATCTCTGTTTGCTGACTCTTCAAATTACATGTTCCCTTATTACTTGTTACAAATGACGTGTTCCCAAATTACTTATTCCTTTATATGGGAACAAGTCTCAATGTGAATGAAGATGGTGAGGAAGTGGTAGAAGACCTGAAAATTGGTGCCCCACTGGGGTTCACATTTCTGTTTAAAAAGGAGCCTGACCCCAGAACTTAGATTTCAGAGTCTGCAAGTCACTCCAGGTTTGCAGTGCAGTCCGGAGTGCAAGACTCTGGAGCTTGCACTCTCGGGGTTGATCCTGGCTCTGTCAGGGTCTAGCTGTGTGACCTACAGCAAGTTACCTGACCTCTCTGTGCTTGGTTGTCTCATCAGTGAAAGGAGGATAACAATAATATCTTCCTTACGGGTTTGCTATGAGGAATGGAATAACACATACATGCAAAGTGCTTATGACAGAGCCTGGCCCAAAATGAAAGTTAAGTTAGAGTTTGCTTTAATAATTGGAACTTACTGGAACTTCTCTGGTGGTCCAGAGGCTAAGACTCCGTGCTTCCAAGGTAGGGGGCCAGTGTTTGATCCCTAGTCAGGGAACTAGATTCCACATGCAGCGACTAAGGGCTCACATGTTGCAATGAGGATAGAAGAGCACATGTGCCACAACTGATGCCACAGTCAAATAACTAAATTAAAAACAAACAAAAAACAGGCAGAGTTTCTTTTTAAAAAAAATGATAAATGGCCCTTACTGTCTACTTTCAGCTGTTTGCTCCGGCCCTCCAGTTCTGCACCTAGAAGGCTACCAGCCGGGTCTCACCTGATTTAGGAAGACTTGGGGGAGTGATGGCTTTTTCAAACACTCTCTCAAGGAAAGAACACCATTCCCAGAGGATCAGTGATGAATTATTTCTATAAAACCATGGCAAAATGAGCTTCCCCTGTGGCTCAGCTCGTAAAGAATCCGCCTGCAATGTGGGAGACCTGGGTTCGATCCCTGGGTCAGGAAGATCTGGAGAAGGGAAAGGCTACCCACTTTAGTATTCTGGCCTGGAGAATTCCATGAACTGTATAGTACTTGGGGTCGCAAAGAGTTGGACTCGCCTGAGCAACTTTCACTTTCATGCAAAATACCTTCCGAAGCATTTGCATTTAAAGAGATCAAGAAAGCCTGGGTTTCAGGGAAGTGATCTGGGGAATTTTAGGCATTCTTTGTCAATAGCATCCAAAGATGCTAGCAGTACCCGAGGGGTGGCTGGGGCTACAGCAGCTTATGGGGCAGAGGTAGGATCTCGTGGGGGTTGAGTTAGCCTGGGGAGTTCCTGCAGAGGCAAGAGCTGTGCTACAGGCTAGAGCAGGGATTCCCAAAGCGTGGTCCCTGGACCAGCAGCATCAGTGTTCCCTGAGAACATGTTAGACGTGTGAATTCTTGGGTCCATCCCAGACCTATTTAATTTGAAACTCTGGGGATAGAGACAGGAATCATGTTTTAACAAGTTCTCTTGGTGATTCTGGTGCTAAAGTCCGAAAATCTCTCTGGTCTATAGAATAAGTAAAGCCAAGGTTCAGATAACTGAGGTGAAGTCAGAGCCAAGAGCCTGGAGGAGGGTGAGATGGAATTCGAGCCAAATCAGAGAGTGGAAGTTCTGGGAAATTGCTCCGAACACCCGTGGCTATTTTCAGGCAGGCTTTATCTTCTGCAGGTGCAGCCTGGGGATGGGTTGGGCTAACTTAAAGGGCCAGAAGCAAAGTGCATCGGTAGAGAAGTGTTTGCAGGTGCTCTTGCAGGCCATTCTGATTCTTTTGGTGTGACAAGCTGCAGACTGCCACTCTTTCTGCATTCAAAGATTAGTTCTTGTCAGTGCTTTTCTGAGCAAGTTGGCCTGGCTTGAAAATAGTATGATAGGACCAGAATTTTGCCATCAGATGGGGGCCTTTTTAGGTCAGAATCTAGACCTCTTCTCCAGGGCAGGAATCGACTCTGCAGTCTTCCTGATAAAGGGTCAAGGATCTCCCTCCAACACTGTGGCTGGTTAATTCCATTAATTAATTCCATTTGTTGCAAAGTCTTTCCTCTGGATGGCTTAAGGCACATATCACCTTGCATGGAGTAAGCTCACACATACTAATTGAAACATGAAAGCCTGATATTGAACAGATATCTGATCCATGTGACTCTCCCTTCTGCCTGGAGCAACAAAGAACATGTCTGCTCCTGCTTCCATTCAGAGATGCCCGAATGCTTTCCATGGCCTCTTCTCCAGGAGAAATGTGTCCTGAATTTCTTCCAAGGTCCTAGTGTGAGGTGGATTTCAGAGACACAGAAGGCTCCAAGTGCAATGACTAAGGAGCAGAGATGTGAAAGAAGGGTCCAGGCAACAAAGCTGTGGATAAAATGAGAGGGAGTAAGTTGGGGAATACAAACAATGGGCAGAGGTCAGAGTAACAGTAGGATTGATGAGGCAAGCTGGCATCTAAGCCCATGGATGCTGGGTGACTGCTGGGGAGCTCTTTTCTGTGGGTCCTGTATGTCTTGCCAAGGCTAGGAGGACTTGGGTAGGAGCTGAGTAGGACCAACCAGGCTCAGGTTGAAATTATGGTCATTCAAACCCCCAGGTCCTCTGTCTGTGAATTGATGCCAAGCCAGCAGTCCTGTGCTTCCCCACTGGTATTTTGGACCTAACTTCAGGGCTTTACCTAATCCTTATTAAATTTAATCTTGTTTATTCTAATCAGCCGAAACTATTTGAACTTTGTTTCTGGAATGTGTTATCTGTCCCTTTCAACTTTGTCTCATGCGTCAAATTTATAAACCGACTTTGATCTCAGTGTCTAAATCGTCAACAAAAAATGTTGACCAGAGGCCATTAGAGACCGCCTTTCAATCAAAACTATATTAACCGTCACAATTGGCACAACTGACTATGGGCTAGCTATTTGTTCTATTGGACATCTTAACTATTTGTTCATGTATTTGCTTGTTCATGGGCAAAATGCTACTTGGATGATGAAGGGATCTTTTTCTGACAGTGCTGGACAGAGGACTGGGTTCAAAATGCCTATGGCAGGGCCATTGTATCCACAGGCCCTTATAAGGATTTATCTGACTTGAGGCAGCATTAGGCTATGATCTTTTACACTATGGGACCCCTCCCCTCCTCCAGCTGCATCTGACTGGACTTGACTCAAAAGCAGTTGACTCATGGGCTGCCCATGGCCCAGTGGACTGGCCCAAACCAATAACTATTCCCAGGAATTTGAATTAAGACAGGTGGCGAGGACAGGTGTTTAACAAGAGGAGCTGAGGCTGACATATTGCCCACAGAGGCAATGAAATTATTAATCTGGAGTAATAAAGTGTCTGACTCAGCAAACTATGAGAAGATAATGACTATGAGGAAGTTCAGACTTTAATTTGTAGATATGATGAACCAGTATAATTTGGGGAACTCTTTTGCTACAAAACACCTAAAAATCTTGGCTATGATAGAACAAGTACTCTTTTCAATACACAGTTGAGCTTATAGAAAAGTAAAAGAAATCCTCAAGGCCAGAAATGTAGAGCAAACAGAAAACCACACTGGTAAGTATGGGCTTCCCCGGTGGCTCAGAGGTAAAGAATCTGCCTGTAATGCAGAAAATGCAGATTTGATCCCTGGGTCAGGAAGATCCCCTGGAGAAGGAAATGACAACTCACTCTAGTATTCTTGCCTGGAAAATCCCATGGACAAAGGACTCTGGTGGGCTACAGTCCATGGGGTCACAGAAGAGTCGGACACGACTTAGTGAGTAAACAACAACAAAATAATGTGATCCAGACACAGCAGTCCTGAGAGGAGGCCAGCTTGTTCTGAGACCTGGTGATGGATAGGAGTTTGGTCTGAACCCCCTCAGAGACAAAGCCTTGGACCTGCATCAAGCAGAGGGGTTGGAACTGAGGCTCTTGCCTAAAACTAGAGTCATTTATGGGCAACATGCTCAGTAAAATAATGGACTAAAAACAAAAGTCCACTCATCAGCAGAAGGAGCCAGCAAAGATACTTGTCTTCTTTGGCTTGGGTCTGGATGAGAAAGAGTACCCCCTGAGAATCTGTAGTCACAGCCTGTACCTTGCCCGAGTTTGGTTCTAATTTATACTATCCGGGTGGTCCAGGAATCCTCAGGCTAAGACATTAACATACAAATGGCCCAAGGCTGATGATACCTCCTGGGAGACTGGCAAAAGCAAACACAAAATCCCACTGGAAGGACACACCCTGACACAGGATTCTCACAGATGGAGTTCTGTTGAATATGGGCTCAAGAATTTTAAAACTCACACGGAAACAATCCATAACGAACATGTGTCTATGGATATGACTAAGAATTTTGGAAAATGTAAGAGATATGAATTCTTAAAAGCTTCCCTGGTAGCTCAGCTGGTACAGAATCTGGTACAGAATCAAAATGCCTATGGCAGAGCCAGTGTATCCACAGGCCCTTATAAGGATTTATCTGAAGACCCCGGTTTGATTTCTCGGTCGGAAAGATCACCTAGAGAAGGGATAGGCTACCCACTCCGGTATTCTTGCCTGGAGAATCCCAGTGGACAGAGAAGCCTGGTGGGCTGCAGTCCATGGGGTCACAAAGAGCCAGACACGACTGAGTGACTAAGTACAGCACATGAATCCTTAAAAATAGATGCTTCAAAGGATTAAAGATGTTAATGAAGTAATAAAAATGCTAGAAAAGAGAAAGATAGTGAAAAGATAGTGGGCATATTAAATGAAAATATGGGCACTGAAACGAAAATATAATAATTGTTTGAAAAAGCAAAATGACATACAAAAAGAATAAGCAAACTGAAAAGTGAAGTTTCTCAGTCATGTCCGACTCTTTGTGACCCCGTGGACTGTAGCCTACCAGGTTCCACCGTCCATGGGATTCTCCAGGCAAGAATACTGGAGTGGGTTGCCATTTCCTTCTCCAGGAGATCTTCCCAACCTAGGGATTGAATCCGGGTCTCCCGCATGGTAGGCAGACTCTTTACCATCTGAGCCACCGGGGAATTCCTGTTTGGCCCCATACGCCTGCTCTTTCTTTTGCTGTTGTTGACTGTTAGCAGTGAGCAAGTTTATCCTGATCCTTCTTGCCACTTCTTTCCATAGTGCAGCATCAATCAGCATGCTTTCTTCACACCTTGCCCTGGAGCAGTAACCAGCTCAAGAAGTCGTTTGCCTATAGTATTTTTCTCCTTGGTCTGTGTCGCTCATTAACCTTGATTCTTCAATATACATCATGGAGTTGGCTCCCTGGATTCCAGACAGCCCTTACTTAGCCATACTGCCCTAGAGAAAGTTCCTTGATTTCTGACACTTGCAATCAGATGGGAGGAGTACTGAGATCCTCTGAGGATGGAGACTGACAAAGACTTCTTCGTGCCGCTCCAGTGTGGCTTGTTGTCTCCTGTTGGAGTGCTGAGGGCTGGGACCTGTTCTTACCTGGGCAGGAAGACGTCTTCCTCAGTTACAGGAAGACAGCTGTCTGAGCTCAGGGCCCAAGCGCGTGATGAAGGGTACCGTCTATTTGGCGAGGGCAGCAGCCTGCATGTGATACTTTCATAAATCAGCTCCAGAGACACTCACTGCAGCTAGCAGATGGAGGAATCTCAATTGGTTGGAGTGTGATCTTGAAATGGCAAGATTTCTTCCCAATCACTACCTGTATTTGTAAGTGTAGCTGTTCCACCCCACTGGCGAGTGCACTCCTTAATGACTTCTTGGCTGGCTGCTGACTTTCCTGTCACTTTGACTCATTTGCCCTGTCTCTTTCAAGCATTTAAGACTTCAGTCTTAAGCACAATATGATACTGTCCCCTTCCTCCTCCTGTGCTGGCCAGAGTGTTGGTTCACGACTGCTTAGAGAGCAGGAAGAGGGTGTAATGCCTTTCTGAGACCGCTTCTCCTTTTCTTTCTCCTAGAAGGGGCTGAGGGGCAGGAAGGAAGGGTGGAGGAGGCAGAGGTTTCCTTACCTGACCAACCGCGTGTCAAGTGGGGAGGTTCCAGACTGGCTTTCCTGGGGGTGATGTTCAGCTTCGCCCTGGGGCCTGCCTGCTAACCACAGACTCCTTGACACCCAGCCACAGGAGTCCCTGGGGTTGTCACTGTATCCTCTGGCAATCACTGAGCACTGGAATGGATGGGTGTTACCTGCCTTCCTTTTAGGTGCTCTATGCCAGGGGCACAGCTCATGCCGTTTCTCCTGAGAAATCTGTTTGCAGGTCAGGAAGCAACAGTTAGTACCAGACATAGAACAACAGACTGGTTCCAAACTGGGAAAGGAGTTTGTCAAGGCTGTATATTGTCACCCTGCTTATATAACTTATATGCAGAGTACATCATGGGAAATGCCAGACTGGATAAAGCACAAGCTGGAGTCAAGACTGCAGGGAGAAATATCAACAACCTCAGATATGCAGATGACACCACCGTTATGGCAGAAAGCAAAGAAGAACTAAAGAGCCTCTTGAAAGTGAAAGAGGAGAGTGAAAAAGCTGTCTTAAAACTCAACATTCAAAAAACAAAGATCATGACATCCAGTCCCACCACTTCATGGCAAATAGATGGGGAAACAATGGAAATAGTGAGAGACTTTATTTTCTTGGGCTCCAAAACCACTGCAGATGGTGACTGCAGCCATGAAATTAAAAGACACTCGCTCCTTGGAAGAAACGCAATGACAAACCTAGACAGCATATTAAGAAGCAGAGACATTACTTTACTGAAAAAAGTCTGTCTAGTTTTTCCAGTAGTTATGTATGGATGTGAGAGTTGGACCATAAAGAAAACTGAGCACCAAAGAATTGATGCTTTTGAACTGTGGTTTGGAGAAGACTCTTGAGAGTCCCTTGGAGTGCAAGGAGATCCAACCAGTCCATCCTAAAGGATATCAGTCCTGAGTATTCATTGGAAGGACTGATGCTGAAGCTGAAGCTCCAAAACTTTGGCCACTTGATGCAAACAGCGGACTCATTAGAAAAGACCTTGATCCTGGGAAAGACTGAAGGCAGGAGGAGAAGTGGATGACAGAGGATGAGATGGTTGGATGGCATCCCTGACTCTATGGACATGAGTCTGAGCAAGCTCCAGGAGTTGGTGATGGACAGGGAGGCCTGGCGTGCTGCAGTCCATAGTGTCACAGAGTTGGACATGACTGAGCAACTGAACTGAACTAAACTGATGCCAGGGATCCCGCGCTGTGGGATCTAGTGCTTGATGATCTGAGATGGAGCTGATGTAATAATAGAAATAAAGCACACGATAAATGTAATGCACTTGAATCATCCCGAAACCATCCCCATCCCTGGTCTGTGGAAAAACTTGTCTTCCATGAAATCTGTCCCTGATGCCAAAAAGGTTAGGGACCACTCTTCTGTGCTATATATAGAGCCTTCTCATTCAGCTGGCCAATCCAGTGAGCCTCCCACCTTCAGAAATCTCTGGTCTAGAAATGGTTCATAACAGTAACAGCTGGTGGTGAAATTGTGTCCTCCTCAAAAAAGATATGTTGAGTCTTAAACTCTAGTACCCCAGAATGTTCCATATTTGGAAACAGGGTCACTGTGGATATAATTGGTTAAGAAGAGGTCTGGAGGTTGGTGGACCCCTAATCTGATGACTGATGTCCTTGTAAGCAGACTAGATGAAGGCACACACACAGGGAGGGCACCGCAGATGACGGAGGCAGAGGTGCAAGTGTTACAGCTATAAGCCAAGGAACTCAAAGGCTTGCTGGCAAATCAAACGAAGCCAGGGCGAGGCAAGGAGGGATTCTCCCCTGCAGGTTTCAGCGGGAGCACGGTGCTGCCCACACCTTGATTTCAGACTTCCGGTCTCCAGAACCGAGAGACAATGAATATCTGCTGTTTCATGCTGCCCTGTTTGTGGTTCTTTGTAACGGCAGTCCTGGGACGCTGAGCTAGTACCTCTGCTCACAAATGTAAAGGAACACATACCAAGCACCTTCTCTGTGGTCCCCATGGACGGAAAAGGGGGGCCGAAATGCCACTGCACCCTGTGTCTAGGCTTCCAGAACGTTCTCTGAAGAGTTTCTCATCACCCTCCACTCCTATCAGCTCTCCAGCTCTGTCACTGGCCAGTGGGGTAATGAGATGCCAGTCTTTCTTCTTTTGGGCGTCTCTAATCTAACCACCATCTCCAAGTGGTTCTCTTGGAGTTCCCCTCTGTCCTCTCTGGGGCACAGAAGCACCCTTCTGTTCACTGCAGTGTCCTTCAGGCCGGTGCCCCTGTCCTCAGGCCCTCCTATGACCTCTTATGTCTGACCTTGGCTGGCCTTTCTTACCCTCACGTTGGGTCCTGGCTGTTATCCTGGGCAACAACACAGCCCCATTCATACCCTTGTTCCCTCTTCAGAACAGACCTTCGACTTCCCTGGTGGCTCAGACGGTAAAGTGTCTGCCTACAATGTGGGAGACCGTGGTTCAATCCCTGGGTCGGGAAGATTCCCTGGAAAGGAAATAGCAACCCACTCCAGTACTCTTGCCTGGAGAATCCCGTGGACGGAGGAGCCTGGTAGGCTGCAGCCCATGGGGTCGCAAAGAAGCAGAGTCGGACACGACTGAGCGACTTCACTTCACTTCTGCTTCACCAGAGGAGCCTGAACCGGCTGTGATGTGTGGCTGCCCGCTCCCCATCCTCTGGTGAGAAGGCAGATGATTGGGGCAGGGGGACCTCTAACCTAACAGGATGAATGTCCTTCTAGAAGAGACCGTGTGAAGGACAGACAAGACACCAAGGTCTCAAGCTGCCACGGAAAGAAACTCATCCCTCCTTTGGGCTACCTACCTCCAGGGAGGGCCTGGTCTCGGCCAACCCCAGGGGGTGAAATGCGAGCCTCATTCCAGTCTCCTTCCCAGTCAATATTTGCAGCGGGGGAATCCTGCGGCTGTGAGCCCCCAGGGCTGACCTGGGAGTGGAAAGGTCCTTTCAGCCTGAAACGGAGGTGGGTGTGGAGACAGGGGCACACGGGATGGCCTTGCTTACGTGTGTCCCCCGCCCCTGCCCACATACGTGGAGGCTCTGCCTGGGAAGCGGACAATTACCCAAGGTTTGGCTTCCCTTGGCTCTGGCATCTGCAGGGACCTGATGCCCCCAGACCACCTGGAGAACAGGGGCAGCACTGTCTTAGAATCAGGATTGGCAGCCTGCCGAGGTGGCTTCGGAAACGGCTGCCCACTGGGCTGGCTCTGACCACAGGGTCTACCCTGCCCGGCACTGCCTTCTCTCATGGAGTCAGATGGGCCGAATTCTTCATGTCTGGCCATCTCCAGGGTTTCCAGCAGGCCGGTGGGTGGGCAGCCCTGGACTCGGCGTCCGGCTCCTGCCAGCCTGGGTCAGAACCTCTTAGCACCGCCACCCCAGCGCAGGTGTGGGCGGGGCAGCCTTGTAACTGACAGGTCTGGTTGGAGGGCTTGCTTCACAGCCATGCGTCTGTCCGTCCTCAGGGTCTTCCTTTCCTAAATCAGCCCTCTGGACAGGCCTTTTACTCAGTATAAATTCCTCGGGGACAAGAGAGGCAACAGGAGGGCAGTGGGTGCTGAAAGTTTGGAGAAAAGGTCTGCAGAAAGGGTGGTGAGGCTGTGCGTTGAGTAACCTGGGACTCTGTGTTCTGTCTGGAGGGGTGGGTCCTCAGGGACTCTCCAGGGGACCAAGTCCCGGAAACCCCCTTGCAGCTCTGCCCCAAGTGTTCGTGCTTAGTTGCTTCCATCGTGTCGCACTCTTTGCAAGCCTATGGACTGTAGCCCGCCAGGCTCCTCTGTCCAAGGGGTTCTCCAAGCAGGAACACTGGAGAGGGTTGCCATGCCCTCCTCCAGGGGATCTTCCTGACCCAGGGCTCGAACCCGCGTCTCTTCTGTCTCCTGCATTGGCAGGCGGGTTCTTTACCACTTGTGCCACCTGGGAAGTCCTGCCTCATGACGTGTGTGTTTAATGCCTTTCACGGAGGGTGATGTGTGGAGGCCAGCACGCTGGTCTTCCCCTTCTCACACCTTCTGGAAAGAGGCACCAGGTAGAAACTCCCACATCTGCAGGAACTGGCAACTGGCCCTCCCTCAGACCTGGACACCCCAGGACGGTCCAGTGCAGGCTGGGGAGGGGGTGGAAGAGAGCTTCCCAGAAGTCAGTGGTTGGGCGGGTCTCACCAGGGACTAGAGAGGGTGGAGGATCAGTATAAACCACCTGGAGATTTAAAACATGACAAGCAGTTTCCACCTGTTCTCCTGTGACTCCTGTGGTTTCTGGCAGGGGGATGGGCAAGTCCATCTTGAAAAGGTTCCCTCCAGAGCATTCTAAATCTCTCACCCACTTCCCACTTTCCTCTTGGAGAACCACCGCTCTACCCATGTCATCTCTAAACTTTTTTGATTGGGTACCCCACGTATTAAAAATTTTAAGTTATGTACCCTCGATATTTGGGTATTTATTAATTAAAAAATGACACCCGTATACTTCTGTATTCATACATTGTTGTTTTCGTTGCTAAATTGTGTCCAACTCCTTGAGATCCTATGGACTGTAGCCCACCAGTCTCCTCTGTCCATGAGATTTCTCAGGCAAGTATATTGGAATGGGTTGCTGTTTTTTCTCCAGGGGATTTTCTTGATCCAGGGATTGAACCTGTGTCTCCTGCATTGCAGGCAAATTTTTTTTACCACTGAGCCACCTGGGAAGCCCATTCATATATTACAATCATCGTAAAGAAAACACAAGAATAGAGATTAACAGAGGGCACGCTTAAAAATAAATAAATAGAAACGGGGACTTCTCTCGTGGTCCAGTGGCTACGACTCTCCCCTCCCAATGGAGGTTGAATCCCTGGTCAGGAAACTAGATCCCCCAAGCTGCAACTAAGACCCAGCACAGCCAAATATATATTTTAAAAAATAGAAATGGAACTTCCAATGTTTTCTTACCAACCCCTAACTCACCTGGTGCTCCTCCCCAGGGGGTATGTAGCCCTTTAGGAGACCACTGCTCTTGGTTCCTATTTGTAGCTCAGGGCCTGGCACTCAGATGAGTCCGAATGAGTTAGAATTCGATCTTGAAGAATAGGACTATTTTGAAAATATGTAAGTGGGGAGAGGGAGCAAACTGAGAGACTCATAGATTAACATGATGATTTATTGACTTTTTAAAGTGGAAACATTAAGATAGGACCTTACAGGGAGGACATAGCATTCAAGTCATAATTGATTGTTTGGTTAATTAAATTAAATGTTTCTATTTATCTCTCATCTCCATTAGCATAGAGCCCCCATCTTTCCACGTTCTAATTGCTCAGTCATCTGGCTGGCCCTGAGAGGCGGGTTCTGACAGGGAGGCCAGGGAGCACTCTAGGGGGAGGGATTCCGTGAGGAGTCACCCAGGAGGAAGGAGCCCCAAGTCCCAGCTATTAGTTAATTGGGCACTGGGGAAAACAGGCTTGAAAGGCTGAGTGGAAGGGGTTATTACAGGTTCCTAATGGTTGGGAATTGATTTATTAGCACAGCACTAATTTGCATGCAAGACAGAAAGTTGGTAATAACCCAGAGTGGGACTTTGCAGGAAGAGGGATGGAGGGTTTGGGGCCACTGAGTAGCCTCTGCAGGGGTTTCTTTGAACTTCTTTCCTGCAATTCCAGGAGTCTTTCTTAGGGGAGCAAAGAGATACTTTCCAAACAGGAGAGCATTCTCAAAGACTGCCTTCAGGAGCTCCACACGCTTGACAACAGGAGGCCAAGACAGTCTTGTCTCGGCCCTGAATTTTGTAGATAATAATAGCAGCACTTATGTGGTGCCTACTTACGGCTTCTGTGCCAGACTCTGTTCTCAAGATGCTTCGCACGTGCACTGACTTACTAAATCTTCACGACAACATTAGAGGATGCTGCTAAGAGTTTCCTTTTACAGCTGAGCAAACAGGCACCCAGTTAACGGCTAAGACGTGGCAACTCTAGGATTTGAGCCTCTGCGATCTGGCCTCAATAACAGCCTCAACCTCAGAGTCATCCACGAAGGAGCAGAACTTGCCCTGACTTAAAATGACTTCGTTGAGTACTTCTCTCCCCCTCAGAACCCTGGTACCCTGGGCCCCCACCTCCTAATTTTCTAAATTAATCTGGTCTCAGATCCTTCATTCACAGGCATGCCTACTAAGCCCCTTCAGTCTTGTCTGACTGTTTGCGACCCCATGGACTGCAGGCCACCAGGCTCCTCTGTCCCTGGGATTCTCCAGGCAGGAATACTGGAGTGGGTTGCCAGTGTCCACCTCCCCCAGGGCCTTCATTCGCACTAAAGTGTAAATGACTGAAAACCCCTTAAAGGGATACCCCTTCATGGGAAACCCTGCTAGTGTTAAACCAAAGCTTTATTAAAGGTGGAGTCTAAAGCAGCCTCAGGAATGTGGATCGTGGGTGGGATCTGGACCCTTCAGGGTCACACTTTGTAGACTGGTGGGCCCCCTAGTTTGGGGGCCAGGCTACCAGGAGGATGGAGGTGGGCGGAGCCTCTGCCGGTCCCCACGCTGGCTGCGCGCCCAAGTTCATGGTCTCTGCTGGAGCCGCTGGGAGCCTTGCATGGCCCAGCAGCTGCCAGCCCACACCGACTTCGTCATTAGCAAACCTGGTATGAAGTTTATAGCATATTTCACAGTTTTAAAAACGTGTGTTTGATGTAAATCTTCTCGAAATACTCACCCTCCTGGCACAGGTTGCCTTGGTCCTGCCAATCCCACAGCCGTCTTGGACACGTGGGGCTTTGAATGGTGGTCCCCGCAGCTGGGATCAAAGGCAGACATGGGGGCATGCTGGGGACAGGAGTGGTCTCTTGGAAGGCGTCGGGGAGAGAACAGAGACCCCCGCACCCTGAGTGGCCCAGAAGAGAGGTCCAAGTCCTCCTCGGGTGTCATGACGCATGTGCCCTCCCAAGAGGGGACCTTCTGATGGAGTCCTGGGAAGCCCAGGGTTGCTGGTGGGGACAACTTCTGAGGCCACCCCCACCAAGGGAGCCGGCCCGCCCTGGATCCAGGACTCGTGTGTGGCCTTTATGGGGCGTGACCAATGGCTCAAGGCTTGGGCTGGCAGCCATAAGCCTTCATCCTGGGCAGGAATTCTAATTAAACTGGGGCTCCTGGGTCTCGCTTACAGAGAGTTCAGCACCCGACTCTGCCTTTCAGGCCCCACTGGGCTGGTCATATAGAATGCCACCTGCAGAGCTGGGGCCTTGAGGGTTCCCTGCTTGTCTCCTCAGTGGATGTGGATAGGGTGGGGGTGTGGAGCCCAGTACTGATGCTGGGGGCCTGCCGTGACTTTGATTCCAATGCATCTCTGGAGAAAACACACTCAGCGGCCTCTCCCATCGTCCCGGTGCTTCTCTTGCCAGCCGCCCTTCTCTTGTATTTGTCGCCTTTGTCTCTTGCCTTGATGATGAACTGTGTCGGTTCAGTCTTCAGGGACCCAGGAAATTTCAAGGAGATAGAATAACCCCATCCTGGCTTCTCCGAGGGCTCAACAGGCAGGGGTTTCTTTAGACGGGTTACAAACGTCAGGGTCCCTGGCTCATGGGAGATAGATGAGGGATGAGGGCTTTCTAGAGAGCCTTGACCCAGAGCCGAACCCTGAGGGACTGGTAGGGTTTGTGTAGGAGAGAGGAAGCCTGAGGGACAAGGAAAGAGCTGCCTTGCACATTTTTAATAAAATTGGAAGTTTATCTGCACATTAAGAGTCCTTAATTCCCAAACTAATCTCATTCTGTTGATTTCTTTTTGTTGTTGTTGTTGTTGATTTCTTTTTTAAAAAATTAGTTAATCAATTAATGTGGCTGTGCCGGACCTTCACTGCGGTGTGTGGTCTTTGTCTAGTTGCTGTGTGGGGGGCTATTCTCTAGCTGTGGTGAGCGGCCTTACCGTGGTGGCTTCTCTTGCGGCTCACGGGCTCAGTAGTTGTGGCATGTGGGATCTTCCGGGACCAGGGATTGAACCTGCCCCGTGTCCTGAGCACTGGCAGGTGGATTCTTAACTGCTGAACCACCAGGGAGGTTCCGCATTCTGGTAATTTCTAAAGTGAAGGGTGGGCGTGCCCCTGCTCCCCTGCCATAGTTAACATTCAGACCGTCCTGTGGCTACTGATTTTCCCCTTTAAATGATGGCCGCTTTAGTCCAAGGCCGGCAGTCCGACCTGAGAATGTGTGTGGTTGTGGCTGGTGATGGTCATGGGGGGTGGGGAGGCAACATACCCCATGAGCTTTTACTGAAGTTGTGCAGGCAAGCGCATGACTGCTGTGGCTCTGCCCTCCCCCACACACCACACCCTCCCTGCAGCCTCTCCGGGGTCTCTTCTCTGCACCCTCCACCACCCCAAGTGAGGCCAGGTCCCCGTTTCCATGCCCCACCCCTGGTCCCACTCACTGGTGAACAGAGAAGCTCAGAGAAGAAAGGGTGGAAGGTCTGGGGTGAAAAAAACAATCCAAGGGATTCCTGGTGGTGCCCGGTGGGCACAGAAGCCCCCCGGGGCTCCATGGGGCTGCACTGGCGAAGGCCCGGGCTCCTGGCCCGCGTTCCAGCTCACTCTGAAGACACCCACACGCCCAAACCGCCCGGAATGCGGCTTGCTGACCTTGGCAGGAAGGAGGGCTGAGTTGGCCTTTTGCGTAACATAAATACTCAGCACAGCTGCCCCGGACCTGCCCACTTCTTGTCGAATCCAAGAAGGAAGGGACCTACCAGCCAAACCCTTTACCCTACTGTACCTCAGACCCCAAGGAACTTGGACTGTGCTCCGGGGAGCAAGCTGCAGCTCCCCAAGCCCCCAGCCTGGCTGCTGGTGGAGGACAAACTCTGGGTAAGAAGATCAACAAAGAAGTCCGAGGAGCTGCCTGTGCTGATGGAAAAAAGGGAAGAACTGCTGTTGATGAATGTTCTTGGGAGGCTCCTTAAGAACCCTGTTAGGCAAGCCCTGGCCCGCTCTGATCCAGGTGGGGAGAAGGAAGGAAGAAAGAACAAAATAATTTAACTTGGACAAACAGCTTGTCTTTCCCAGGGCTATTCTCCCCCATCCTCAACAGTGCTACTCATCCCCCTCATCCCCCTCCCAACCCCACTCCGTCCTTGGTTCATAATGTAGGGTCACCATCCCGACCCTCCCATCATCCACAGCGTCACCCTCTTCCCTCTGCTTGCCCGGGTCCCGTGCATCCTTCCAGACCTGACTCAAGTCCCACAGCTTCCCAGAGGCTCTCTGCCACTCTCTGTTCTTAATTAATTAGGTGTGCTGTTTGGTTGTCCTGGGCCTTCTCGCTGTGTGGGCTTTTCTCTAGCTGTGGTGAGCAGGGGCTACCCTTTAGTTCCGGTGCACGGGCTTCTCCTTGCGGGGGCTTCTCTTGTTGCAGGGCACTGGCTCTAGAGTGCACGGGCGTTCGTAGTCGGAGCTCCCGGGCTCTAGAGCATAAGTTCAATAGTTGCTGTGCACAAGCTTAATTGCTCTGAGGCATGTGGGATCTTCCCGGATCAGGGATCGAACCTGGCGGATCCTTCACTACTGAGCCACCAGGGAGGCCCTCTGCCACTCACTCTGATTTCTCTCTTCTTGGAACTCTTGACATCCTGGAGTCGGTCCCTCATACGCTGTTAGCACTTCATTTTTTTCTAATAGCTTCATGAAAGTTAGCTCTGTCTTACCAGCTTGTTGTCATCACTGAGAAAGCCCGCTGGTTGCAGCCTGAGCTGGACTCAGTAAGGACAGGTTGATGGATGGGTTCCTGGAAAGAGGGCAAATTCCCCCAGTGGATGAAAACTGGCCACTGTGGCCATCTTGCACAGTGTAGACTGCAAGGCGGGTCTTTGGCCCTGAAGTTTGGAGATGAGGGTCCAGGGAGGAAGGAGGACTGAGCTGCTAGATGCCTGGATGCTTTTTGGAGGGAGGCCACATTGATCCCTAGGTGCCACTGATAGCCCTTATGTGAGGGCTTGCCTGCAGGTGAATGGGAAAGATTCAGTGTTTCAGGGCCACGGTTTCCTTACATGTATGAATGGTTTCAGTAAGGTAACCCCATGTCCTACTACTATGGCTGAAATTGTGTCCCCCCAAATCATATGTTGAAGCCCCAACCCTTAATGTGACTGTATTTGGAGGCAGGGCTTTTAGGGAGGTAATTAAGATTAACTGAGGTCATAAGGGTGGGGTTCTAATCCCATAGAATTGGTGGCCTTTTAAAGAAAGAGAGAGGCAGAGAGAAAGCGAGATCTCCATGCACACACATTGAGTCAAGGCCGTGTAAGGACACAGTGAAAAGCAGCTGTCTGCAGACAAGAGCCCTCACCAGAAGTCAAACTTTGCCAGACCCCGGGCTTGGACTCCCCAACTTTCAGAACCATAAGAAATAAATCTCTATCATTTAAGCTACCCGGTCTATGGTATTTGTTATGGCAACCCAAGGTGCTTAACACCTACATTTTATTCACTCACTGATACAACCAGTATATACTGAGTGCTTACTGTGTGTCAGGAGTTACTATCTCTATTGGGGTGGTGAACAAATAGATAAAAACTCCCCTCCCCACCTGGAGCTTACATTCTAATGGGGGGAAAACAGATGGAAAAAGAATAAATAGATACAGTACATAGTATGTCAAACAGTGATCAAAACAATAGAGAAAAATAAAGCAGAGAATGAGATAGAAAATGCTACCAAAGTATGTTTAGGCAAAGTCTGACGGGCTTGTCCAGAAGACCATCAAGAAGATGAGGTTTATGCAAAGACCTGGAGGAGATGAACAAGTATTCCGGGTGAAAATCTGAAAATTTAAAAGATTAGATTAGGGACTTCCTTGCTAATCCAGTGGTTAGGAATCTGCCTTGTAATGCAGGGGATGGATGGAGGTTCAATCCCTGGTCGGGGAACTGAGACCACACATGTCTCAACTACTGAGCCTGTGCAATCTGGAACCCATGTGCCACAATTAGAGAGTCTGTCTGTGGCAACAAAAAGTTGCATGCTGCAACTAAGACATGTTGAAGCCAAATTAAAAAAAAAAAGATTAAAACTATCCATCATGAGAGTGAAAGGTATGGAAACGCTAGTCTAACAATGGTTCATAGGTGTAGGGATTTAACTGACTGTTTGTTCAACTGCAGAGTCCCGAGGGGCCTGTGGTTATGCAGTAGTCAATGTTGCGTTAACAGAAGCTTAGTGGCCAAGTAACAGCAGTGATGTTATCTCTGCGCTGTATCTAGACTGCAGAACTCAGTTCTGAGCATCACGCACTGCAGCACTCCAGAGGACCACAGCAAAGCGATCAGAGACTTAGAAACCACGTCCTTTGGGCAACAGTGGGAGAGTGCTCAGTCTATAGAAGGAAAGATTTACGTGGTTGTGAGAGGGGGCCTTATCAAGACTGTGGAGGGTTGCTAGCTAGAAGAAGGGCTTAGTGTGTAGAGGTGCTGAGTGTAGAACAAGAACCTGTGGGTAGGGCTTCCCTCCTGGTCCAGTGGTTAAGACTCAACCTTCTAATGCAGAGGGTGTAGGTTCGATCCCTGGTCAGCCATCTAAGACCCCACATGCCTCGAGGGCAAAAAAACTCAAATCATAAAACAGAAGCAATAGTGTAACAAATTCGATAAAGTCTTTAAAAATGGTCAACATCAAAAAAATTTTTAAATTTATTTTTAATTGAAGGATAATTGCTTTACAATATTGTGTTGATTTCGGCCATACATCAGCATGAATCAGCCTTAGGTATACATATGTCCCCTCCCTCTTGAACCTCCCACCTCTCTCTCCTTCCCACCCTTCTAGGTTGTCACAGAGCACTGGTTTGAGCTCCCTGAGTCATACAGAAAGTTCCCACTGGCTATCGATTTTACATGCGGTGGTGTATATGTTTCCATGTTGCTTCCTCCATTCGTCCCACCCTCTCCTTCCCCGCTCTGTGTTCACACGTCTCCTCTCTATGTCTGTGTCTCCACTGCTGCTCTGCAAACAGTTTCATCAGTACCATCTTTCTAGACTCTACATATATGCTTTCATATATGGTATTTCCCTGTTTCTGACTTACTTCACTCTGTGTAACAGGCTCTAGTTTCATCCCCTTGGATAGCAAGGAGATCCAACCAGAAAAAGTGAAGAAAGATCCAAAAGAAAAGTGAAGTCGCTCAGTCGTGTACGACTCTTTGCGACCCCATGGATGGTAGGATACCAGGCTCCTCCGTCCATGGGATTTTCCAGGCAAGAATACTGGAGTGGGTCACCATTTCCTTCTCCAGGGGATCTTCCTGATGCAGGAATCGAACCCGGGTCTCCAGCATTGTAGGCAGACGCTTTACCGTCTGAGCCACCAGGGAAGTCCAAAATCAACCATGAATATTCATTGGAAGGACTGATGCTGAGGCTGAAGCTCCAATACTTTGGCCACCTGATGTGAAGAGCTGACTCACTGGAAAAGATCCTGATGCTGGGAAAGACTGAGGGCAGGAGGAGAAGGGGATGACAGAGGATGAGATGGGTGGATGGCATCATTGACTCAATGGACATAAGTTTGAGCAAAGTCCGGGAGATGGTGCGGGACAGGGAAACCTGGTGTGCTGAAGTCCACGAGGTCACAAAGAGTTGGACACGACTGAGCAACTGAACAACAACAAATATTTCATTGTATGTATCTACCACAGCTTCTTTATCCATTCATCTATCAATGGACATCTAGGTTGCTTCCTTGTCCTAGCTATTATAGACAGTGCTGCAATTAATATTGGGGTACTTGCGTCTTTTTCAATTATGTTTTCCTTGGGTATATGCCCAGTGGTGGGATTGTTGAGTCATATGGTAGTTTTATTCCTAGTTTTTGTTTTTTTTTTAAGAATTTCCTTAATGTCCTCCATAGTGACTGTGCCAATTTACATTCCCATCAGCAATGCAAGAGTTCCCTTTTCTCCACACCCTCTCCAGCATTTACTGTTTATAGATTTTTTTGATGATGGTCATTCTGACCAATGTGAGATGATATCTCATTGTAGTTTTGATTTGCATTTCTCTAATAATGATTGATGTTGTGCTTATTAGCCATCGGTATGTCTTCTTTGGAGAAATGTCTGTTTAGGTCTTCTGCCCACTTTTTGATTGGGTTGTTTGTTTTTCTGGTATTGAGTTGCATGAGCTGCTTGTATATTTTGGAAATTAACTCTTTGTCAGTTGTTCCATTTGCTATTATTTTCTCCCATTCTGAGGATTGTCTTTTCACCTTGTTTGTAGTTTATTTTGCTGTGCAAAAGCTTTTAAGTTTAATTAGGTCCCATTTGTTTATTTTTGTTTTTATTTCCATTACCCTGGGAGGTGGGTCATAGAGGATCTTGCTGTGATTTATGTCATAGAATTTTTTGCCTGTGCTTTGCTGTAAGAGTTTTATAGTTTCTGGTCTTACATTTAGGTCTTTAACCCATTTGGAGTTTATCTTTGTGTGTGTTGTTAGGAAGTGTTGTAATCTCATTCTTTCACATGTAGCTGTCTAGTTTTCCTGGCACCAATTATTGAAGAGACTACCTTTTCTCCATTGTATATTCTTGCCTCCTTTGTCAAAGATAAGGCGCCCATAGGTGTGTGCGGGTTTATCTCTGGGTTTTCTATATTGTTCCATTGACCTATATTTCTGTTTTTGTGCCTTGGGGTATATTTCTGTTTATATACTGTCTTGATGACTGTAGCTTCGTAGTATCGTCTAAAGTCAGGAAAAAGAACCAAAGGGGAATAATCTGAAAACCAAGTCAGTGCCAACAGTGGAACAGAAACCAGACAGGTATATTTTGTCCTTGAGCTTTGGAGTTTCTCCTGGGACTGGGGAGGCTAGTGAGAACCAGCATGGGAGTTGGTGGGCAGGTGATGGCCACACATTGAGCACGCTATAGAAGAGATTCCTACATGCGAGCAAAGAAGGACTGATGTCCTTCTGCTCCATTCAGCTCTAAGAGTCACTCAGAACACCATGGCATAACAGTGTGGAATTACTGAATGGGAAGTGGGGAGCCTCCCTCTGCCATTAACCCGCTCTGGGTCTCAGCTGTCTCCTGGGGAAAATGAAAACACCTGCCCTGTTCAAAGTAGCAGGGGGAAATCAGAGGATTGCTTGAGGGTCCTTCCAGCTCAAAGATCCACTCATGTCAGTTGATAGAAGGGAGACTGCAGCCCACCATGCATGCATGCATACTAAGTCACTTCAGTGCTGTCTGACTCTTTGTGACCCTATGGACTGAAGCCTGCCAGGCTCCTCTGTCTGTGGGATTTTCCAGGCAAGAATAATGAAGTGGCTAGTTGTTCCCTTCTCCAGGGGATCTTCCCAAGCCAGAGATCGAACCCGTGTCTCTTATGTTTCCTGCTTTGGCAGGTGGGTTCTTTACCACTAGTACCACCTAGGGACCCAGCCCATCATAGATGGGCAGGTCTAACCCTAAGTGCCACTTGACAATGGAACAGTTATCTCAAGAATGGAAGTGTTTCTGCAGGAGCTGGGAGAATCCAATGAGGCAGCACCAGTGGCTAGAGGACTTCCAAGATCTCTTCTGTGAGACTATGAGTCATTTATCTTTATGACTCTTGCCCTTTCTTCAGCCACTATTAGCCACTTACAGTCCAATGTGACCATCAAATTCCACCCAGCTGTGCATACCGGGACACAGCACAGAGCCCAGCCCAACTGCAAGACTCTCCAACTACCCAAATTGACAGTTCCTGCCATTTGCCTCGAGTGGAGAGGTGGTTTGTGTCTCAGGACCTGGGACTTCCATTCATAGAAGTTTAAACAGGGTACAGTAAGTCCCCTACATAGAAATGAGTTACATTCCACAAGTGCAAGCCCAATTTGTTCTTAAGTCCAACAAAGCTAACCTAGGTACCCAACTAACACAATCGTCTCTATAGTACTGCCCTCTAATAGGTTTACAATACTTTTCATCCAAATAATACATAAAAAACAAGCACAAAAACTAAAGAAAAAGTTTTTTCTCTTGTAGTATAGTACCTTGAAGAGTACAGTAGTGCAGCACAGCTGGCATCCAGGGGCTGCTGCTGCTGCTGCTGCTAAGTCACTTCAGTCGTGTCTGACTCTGTGCAACCCCAGAGACAGCAGCCCACCAGGCTCCCCTGTCCCTGGGATTCTCCAGGCAAGAACACTGGAGTGGGTTGCCATTTCCTTCTCCAATGCGTGAAAGTGAAAAGTGAAAGTGAAGTCTCTCAGCCGTGTCTGACTCTTAGTGACCCCATGGACTGCAGCCTACCAGGCTCCTCCATCCATGGGATTTTCCAGGCAAGAGTACTGGAGTAGGGGTGCCATTGCCTTCTCCGATCCAGGGGCTGGTATCATGCAAACAGGGGAGCGGAGTTACTGACTGGAGGAGGGGGATGAGGTTGGGGGTGTTAGAGCCGAAAGATCAACAATAGAAGGAGAAAAAAAAAGTGAAGTCGCTCAGTCGTGTCTGACTCTTTGCTTCTTTTCGACCCCATGGACTGCAGCCTACCAGGCTCCTCTGTCCGTGGGATTTTCCAGGCAAGAATACCGGAGTGGGTTGCCATTTCCTTCTCCAGGAGATCTTCCTGACCCAGGGATTGAACTCGGGTCTCCTGCATTGTAGGTGGCTTTACCATCTGAGCCACCAGGGAACTCTAAGGAGATGGAGGGCAAACTGCAATTTCACTCCTGCCTGATGTTGAGGGCACAGGTTTTGGTTCTTTGCTAGAACCAGATATAAACTTTGAAAGTTCAAAACTTGAAGGGTCCTATGTAGGGGGCTCACTGTAACACACATCCTGGCAAAGACACCTCATGAAATGTGTCTTTGGAGGTAGGGCTATATGACAGATGCAGAGCAAACAAGGACTGGATCAGAGGACACCTCCCAAGAGTGACAAGGGGCTCACTGCCTCTCTTGGCTTCTGGCAGAGCTGTCTCTTCTCTCATTAACTGCCCACCTGTCTTCCTCTGGAAGTCTTGCTTATCTTCCACTCTAGTGGTCATATTTATGGATCCACAGAACCCTAGCATTTCCCATCTGGAAGAATCCTTTGAGAATACATAATTCAGTGTTTCCCCAAATGTCAGTCTTTCACACACCACTTTCACAGTTTTTGCCATATCCATATGCCACCTGTTCTATTATTTACTCATAGCTTTATTTAAATCAGGATTTTTCAAAAACCTGCATTTTTTATGTTACCAGCATAAATGGAAAATCAGCCTGACTTGCCACTCATTAAGATAACTATGATTAAGATTAAAATTAAACCATTAAAATTAAAGTGTTTTCCCGTGTACCTGTGTAAAGTGATCCCAAGTACCTTGTTGAGGTAGCTCTGCACCATGCTTCCAAACAGGGATCTCCTGCAACCCTATTTCTCAACAGATGTGAAAACTAAGGCCCAGAGAGGTTGAGTGACTTGCTCAAGTTCTACCGATGGTGAGTGACCTGCATTTTTGACTCTCAACCAGTCTCATGGTCCATTCTATTTCACTCCTCTTTATTTTTTACACCATTTAACAACTTTATTTTATTTTTTTGCCCATGTTGTGTGGCATGTGGAATCTTAGTTCCTTGACCAGGGATCAAACTCTCGCCCCTTGCATTGGAAGTTCAGAGTGTTAACTACTGGAAAGCTAGGGAAGACCCCCTCTATTCTTCTTTAGATGAAGCTGATGAGAGTTAAGGTTATATTTATTATCTGTATTAGTTTCCTAGGGCGGCAGTCTACCCATTTTGGTCTCATGGCTCTGGAGGCTGGGAGCCTAAAACCAAGGTGCCAAGAGGACCAGGGTCCCTCCGAACGCTTCGAGGGGAGGATCCTTTCTTGCCTGTTTGCTTTTCCGGTCATCCCAGTTGCTGTGGCAGCATAACTTCCGTCTCCTCTTAGACTTTCCATGGTGCTCTCCCCCTGTGTTTCTGTGTCTTTCCATGGCCATCCTCTTATAAGGACACGAGGCATACTGGATTAAAGACCCACTCAGCTCCAGTATGACCTCACACTGGATTGACATTACAACTGCAGTGACCCTATTTCCAAATAAAGTCACATCCCGGGGTGCTGGAGGTTAGAACCTCAACCCCAGCTGTATTTGTATTTTGGGGGGAAGACAGTTTGTATTGTATTTTGGGGGGAATACACTTTTGCCTGTAACACAATCCCAAAGGGACCTGAATTTCAGAGGGGTCATAGAAAGACTCTAGATACATCACAAGCAAAATGAAAGTAATGGAATTATACACATCGACAAAATAACAATTTGCATTGTACCGTGTGGTGTGCAAACACCATCTTATTTGATCCTGGCCATAGCTGTCTGGAGGAAACAGACATGGTAGATCATCACAGTAATGGTCTTCAATGAATCATTCTGTATCTACATCTTTGTGTAGCCCCTTGACAATGATTCTGGGCTTGGCCTGGTGACTTGCTTTGGCCAATGGAATATTAGTAAATGTGATGCAAGCAAAGGCTTGAAAAGGGCTTATATATTGGGGGTTTGCTTTCTCTTGTTGCCGGGAAACTCTTCTGGTATTATAGGAGGAAGCTTGGACTAGCCTGTGGAGGATGAGACTTCATGGGGAGGAGAAGACTCTCCCCGAGAGGCCCCTGAAGCTACCCAACTCCAGATTATGGGCCAGCTGAATGCAGCTGTGTGAGTGACCCGGGGTGGGGGAGAGTCAGGGTCCAGCAGAAGAACTGCCAACTGAACCCAACCCAAATGGCTGACTCACAGAATCAAGAGCAAATAAAATGATTGTTTGAAGCCACTAAGTTTTTAAGTGGTTTGTTACTCAGCAACATGTAATTATCACAGCAGACACTGCTGCTGTTTTATAGATGAAGCAATCAACTCTCCAAGGATCTAACTAATGGCCAGAAAGGAAAAGTCCCATCCTTCTTTGACACAAGAACCTAGCAGTTGAACAAAAGGATATGGGCATTTTTGGTCTTGATTGACCAATAATCCACGATAGAACTTGAGAAATTCCAGAAGAAAGGAGTAACATATTCTAGGGGCTGAAGTCTGGCCAAGTATAAAGAGGTTGCAGAAAGGAGGCCCTTTTTGACTGGAAAATCAAGTGTGTATGTTATAAGTGAAGGCTGCAAAAACATGGTAGAAAGGTGAACACAGACATGGCTACTACATCTAAAAATCCCAAATTTGGGGAGCAGGGCAGCCTCCAACACTTGAAGAGGTAATTCTAGGACCAATAAAGGAAAGGGTTGCTTTTCACGATTGGCATTCAATTAATAGGACTCTACTTTTAATTATGCTATTTAGATTTAAAATACAGCTTGATTGTTTTATTAATATAGTCAATCACATGGTAGGATTCAGAAGCGAGTGGTACGCATTCAGCTCACTCATATTCCTGCAAGAGAAAGGCAGAGACACGTAGGTTATTCAATCAACATACCCTGATGGAGCACTAGGCAGGCCAGATCCTGCCCTGGTACCGCAAAGAGGGTGGGGAGGAAAACAGAACCCCCTCCTGCCCTCCTTGAGCCTGCAGTTTCTTAGAGAAGGCAGAGATTAGAGAAATGACTGTTTGTTAAAAAATTGGAGTATAATTGCTTTAGACTGTTGTGTCAGTTTCTGCTGTACAATGAAGTGAATCAGCTGTAAGTATACATATCTAGCTCTTCCCTCTTGTGCCTCCCTCCCAGACCTTCCCACCATCCCACCTGTCTAGGTCATCATGAGCCCTGAGCTGGGCTCTCTGCATTATACAGCAGCTTCCTGCTAGCTGTCTTACACACGGTGGTCTATACATGTCAATCCTGATCTCTCAATTCATCCCACCCTCCCCGTCCCCTGTTGTATTCACATGTTTATTCTCTATGTCTGCATGTCTATTCCTGCCCTGGAAATAGGTGTTTATCTGTACTACTTTTATAGATTCCACATGTGTGTGTTTATATGATGTTTGATCAACAGGTAAAGAAGACATGTTACATACAATAGCATATTACTCAGCCATAAAAAGGAATGAAACTGGATCATTTGTAGAGATGTGGATGGACCTAGAGTCTGTCATACAGAGTGAAGTAAGTCAGAAAGAGAAGTAACTAAATGTTAGCACAATTCATTAGTCGCTAGATAGCATGATGTTTTAGAAGAGGAGCAGAGGGTGCGATATGTGTATTTGTGTGCTAAGTCGGTTCAGTCGTGTTCAACTCTTTGTGACCCCATGGACTGTAGCCCAGCAGACTCCTCTGTCTATGGGATTCTCCAGGCAAGAAATACTGGAGCAGGTTGCCATGCCTTCCTCCAGGGGATCTTCCTGACCTAGGGATCTTTAGGAATATAGTTAAAGGAGTCGTTATCTAGGCTGGGGAGTCAAAAAGAGCTCCCCTAGGGATTTAGGTGTAGGCTGACAATGACGGGCTGAACAGCAATGAGACTGGCAAAAGGAGGGGACCTCTGGGGGCAAAGAGCAAAAGAGCTGATTGGAGGGATGCAGAGATGTCTAGCTTGGCTGTGATGGAGGGAACCGTAGAGGCAAGATGGGGCTAGAGGAGGTCCTTCTCTGCCCTGTTCTGCAACCAGCAGGCTGAACAATAAAACTGCCTCCTGGCTTCCCATTGAGTGTTCTAGGTGGTGGAGGGCTGTGGAGGAGATCAGAGAACTTAGTGGAGACATGGCCTGGCCTTTCTTCTCCTGTTTGGGTGCTGAGCTTCTGGTGGTGACCGTCCTATAACGACAGCTCCTGTCCAGTGGCCCCACTTCCCCGGCCCCAGTTTTAGTGGCTCTGGAAACAGCTTTTGTTCATTCTGCCTTTTAAGGCCCATAGTCACCATGACTCCCTACAATTGCCACTCCCTGCCTCCTTCATCTCACTTCACATTTCCTTTAACTTCTGTAAATAGTCTCTCTCTTTTTTGAAATGTTGTAAAGATAATCTGCTTTATTGTTGACTGGGAAAAACATAAGCACAGTCTTAAACAATCTATGCACACAGAGTTAAAGATTAGGGAATAGAACCTTGTTGGAGGGGGTTCCCCAGTGGCTCCGCAGTAAAGAGTCTGCCTGCAATGCAGGAGACATGGATTCAGTTCCTGGGTGGGGAAGAGCCTCTGGAGGAGGAAATGGTAACCCACTCCATTATTTTTGCCTGGAAAATCCCCATGGACAGAGAAGCCTGGTGGGCTACAGTCCATGGGGTCCCAAAGAGTCACTTGTGACTGAGCATGCATGTACCTTGTTGGAGGTGCTCACTCGTTTTTCAAAATTTTTTAAAAAATTAATTTATTTATTTTTGCCCTGCACGGGCTTTTTCTAGTTGCAGAAAGCCAGGGCTTCTCTCTAGTTGCAGTGTGCAGGCTTCTCATTGTGATGGTGTCTCTTGTGGGCTTTAGAAGAGCTGGCTTCAGTTGTTGCGGCACGCGGGCTTATCTGCCCTGAGGCTTATGGAATCTTTTCAGACCAGAGATCGAACCCATGTCCCCTGAATTGGCAGGAGGATTCTTAGCCACTGGACCACCAAGGAAGTCCCTCACTCACTTTTATACTTTGCCCCAGACTGTTCCTCTCTTAAGAAATCCTCTTTAAAATCATGGTTGCCAGAGGAGGCCCATGGCTGAATTACTCCCGTGTTTGGCCTGTACAGTTAGAAAAGTTCTTTTAAACTAATATTTAAAAGTTGTGCTTAAAAAAAGGGTCTGATTTCCAGCTTCTCTTTAAAAGTTATAAAATATGGTGGCCCTGGGTTTATATATTAATAATATATGGTGGCACAAGGCAGTAACTGGCTCTGACAGTTGTCTCCTAAAAGCAAAGTGTTTACTTTAAAAGTCAAGTGTTCCTCCATTCACCTTCTTCTCCATTCACAGAAGGCCTGCACTTGAACTCATGAGGCATTTAACTGAGTGCTTGCTGATTTGAAAGAAGCAGCCTTGGCTATTCAAGTGGTGGTCAGTGATGGCCTGAGATGTTAACTTTCAAAGTGAGACTGCAGGAAACAGAGTGATCACAACTCCTGTGCCTCAGTTTCCTGATCTGTAAAGTGGGGCTGGCAGTGGGCTGTTGTGAGGAGGATTGGGGATGGAGCATGCAAAGGGTTGGCCTGAACCGGGGGCCTAGAGGGTGTGATTTGGGGGTACAGCTGCCTCGAATTCACACCTCTGCACCTTCCCTCTAAGCCTTGGCCCAGCCCCTTTCCTGGAGCACATGGGCCCTGCTTTCCGACTCCCCGACTCCCTTTCCCACTCATTTCTTCCCAGCTTATTGCCCTTCACCTTCCATCTCAACCTCACTCTCACCAAAGGTGATGATGGTCCCTCTCAATGGTCTCTTTATTGAACTTTTTTTTAAAATTCAATTAAAAATATTTTTCACAGCTACTTTTTTAAAAATTATTTTTTCAGTCTTTTCAAGATTCTTTTCTCATATAGGTCATTACAGAGTAATGAGTAGAATTCCCTGTGCTATATGGTAGGTCCTTATCTATTCTATATATAGTAGTGTGTGCATGTCAATCTCACTCTCCCAGTTTATCCCTCTCTTGTCCCCCTTGGTAGCCATAAGTTTGTTTTCTACATCTGTGACTCTACTTCTCTTTTGTAAATAAGTTCATTTGTACTATTTTTTGTTACTTATTTATTTATTTTTTACTGTACCAGTTCTTAGTTAAGGCATGTGGGATCTAGTTCCCCAACCAGGGATTGAACCCTGGGCCCCCTGCATTGGGAGTGTGAAGTCTTAACCACTGGACCACCAGGATTCCACATATAAGCAACATCGTATGATATCTATCTTTCTCTGTGAATTGCCTTTAAAATTTCCAGTTGAGGGTGCCTTGTCTCCTGCTCAGGGACCTCAGTCAAGATCAACAAAGGATTTAGGGCTTTAGTCCAAGGGCAATGATAAGAAGTTTATGAGATTTTAGTAGGGGAGTGACACGATAGTTGCTTTTTAAAATATCTTAGAGTCTCTGCTTCTAGAAATAACAGTAAGATCTTACCAGATTGACGCTCCTATAAAAATTAACTAAAAATCTGGACAAGGCGCAACACAGCAGCTATGTGAGGTTCAAGAGGGTAACAGAAGCAGAAACTCTTCAAGAAAGTACACCCTCCAGGAAGGGAGTTTTACCAAAGTGAGTTCTCATTTTGGGGGGCTTTTTTCTGGGGGCCAAATTCAGTGATGTGATGCCAGACGTGGCAGGGTACTGGTGGAAAAAACTGTGATCTTTCTGGGTTGGGAAACCAGGAAATTGAAGCCAGAGAAATTGTGACTGCTGAAGAGAGTAAAGGAATCATGAAAGGGAAAAAGCAAAAAAAAAAAAAAAAGAATCTCGAATTCTGACTACCCAGTATCTCTGAATAGACCCCGGAACCATGCATGTACGGAACAGACTCAAAGGGATTCATTTAGAGAAAAATATTTGGACAAACACAGAAAATGCCACTTAAAAACAGAGTTTCTAGTTCTTATCAGGAAAAAAAAACAAATCAAGATTTTCCAAAGCTTAATATTTGTAACGACCAAGATACAACCCAAAGTTATCTGACCTACAAAGGGCCACGAACATGGAACACACTCTTAAAGAGAAAACGATATCAACTGAAAATGACCCTGGGATGACCCAGATATTGGAACTATACACAAGGTTTTTAAAATGGCTATTCCAACCATCCTCAATGAATTAAAATAAAATATGCTCATGATAAACAAAAAGATAGGAAAATGAGTAGAGAAACAGAAATGATGAAAAAACACCTAAATGGAAAATTTAGAACTGAAAGATATAAAGTCAGAATGGAATGGACTTCGTTTCCAGTGGAAATGACAGAGAGAATAGTAAGTAAACTTGAAGATAGAGTGATAAAAATATCCAAGGTAAAGCACGGAGAGAAAAAAAAGATGTCATAGTTGAATTACTGAACGTCAAAGATAAAGAGCAAATCTTGAAGGCAGCAAAAGAAAAATGATATACACAAGGGAATAACAACTCAATTCAGAGCCTATTTCCAACTAGAAACCACTGAAGCCAGAAGAGTAGAATTTCCTTGAAGTACAGAAAGAAAAAACCATCATCCCAGAATTCTATCCAGTGAAAATATCCTACAAAATCAGGGTTAAATAAAAAATTTTCAGATGAAAGAGAATCTTGTGCCAGCAAACCATGCCATGCTAGGTCGCTACAGTCATGTCCAACTCTGTACGACCCTCTGGACACTAGCCCGCCAGGCACCTCTGTCCATAGGATTCCCCAAGCAAGAGCACTGGGACTAGGTTGCCACTTCCTTCTCCAATCTGTACTACAAGAACTGCTAAAGAAAATCTCTCCATACATCAGCCACAACATAAAGGCTGGGGTGGGGTGAGGGAGTATGGATCAACAGAGCTATAAGTTTTTCATAATTTGTATGAAACAGCGTCACATTATTTACAGTATTCTGTAAAAAATTAAGGACGTGTATTGTAATTTCTAGTGTGTGCTAAGTCGCTTCAGTCATGTCCCACTGTTTGCTACTCCATAGATTGTAGCCTGCCAGGCTCCTCCGTCCATGGAATTTTCCAGACAAGAATACTGAAATGGGTTGCAGTGTCCTTCCCTCTCCAGGGGATCTTCCTGATCCAGGGATTGAACTCAGGTCTCCTGCACCAGCAGGCCGTTTCTTTATACCACTGACACCACCTGGGAGAGCAACCACTAAAAATAATGTAAAGAAGGATAGCTAAAGAGCCAGGAGGAAAATTAAAATTGAATCTTAAAAAAAAGTTCAAAGAATCAAAAAATAGAAAATGAGGAATAATGGGAGAACAAAAACAACAATAAACCAGGAAAAAATTTTTTTCAATGGTAGCTTCAAACCCAGCAATATCAATAATTACATTAAATACTAATAAATTAAAACTCTTCATTTAAAAGAGATTGGAAGAAAGAAAAATCCAGCTCTATGCTTTCTACAAGAAATAGACTGTTTTTTTGGCTGTGCCACACAGTATGTGGGATCTTAGTTCTCTGACCAGGGATCCAACCTGTGTGCCCTGCATTGGAAGTGCACAGTCCTAACTACTAGATTGCCAGGGAAATCCCCACATTTTAAACATGAGGACACAGATATGTTGAAAGTAAATGAGTGAAAAAAAGACATACTATGTGAACAGGAAGTGTAGGAAGGCTGAAGTGGCTATATTAATGTCAGAAAAAAGAATTTAAGACAAAGACTATTACTAGAGGCAAAGAGAGACATTTCATAGTGATAAAGCAGTCACCTCACTAAGAAGACATTACTTTTAAATACATGTAGACCTAATATTAAAGCTTCAAAATATATGAAGCATAGTTGATGGAATTAAAGAGAGAACTAGACAATTCCATTATAGGTGATTGTATCATTTCGTCATCAGCAGTTGATAAAACTAGACCAAAGACCAAACCAAAACAAAATCAAAATCTGCCACACACTGAAGATTTGAAGAACAGTATCAACCACTTTGATTTAATTGATATTTATAGACTAGAAGCATCTGAATGCAGAGTTCCAAAGAATAGCAAGGAGAGATAAGAAAGACTTCCTCAGCAATCAATGCAAAGAAGCAGAGGAAAACAGAATGGGAAAGACTAGAGATCTCTTCAAGAAAATTAGAGATACCAAGGGAACATTTCATGCAAAGATGGGCTCAATAAAAGACAGAAATGGTATGCACATACAGAAGCAGAAGATATTAAGAAGAGGTGGCAAGAATACACAGAACTGTACAAAAAAGATCTTCATGACCACGATAACCACGATGGCGTGATCACTCACCTAGAGTCAGACATCCTGGAATGTGAAGTCAAGTGGGCCTTAGGAAGCATCACTACGAACAAAGCTAGTGGAGGTGATGGAATTCCAGTTGAGCTATTTCAAATCCTGAAAGATGATGCTGTGAAAGTGCTGCACTCAATATGCCAGCAAATTAGGAAACTCAGCAGTGGCCACAGGACTGGAAAAGGTCAGTTTTCATTCCAATCCCAAAGAAAGGCAATGCCAAAGAGTGTTCAAACTACCGCACAATGGCACTCACATGCTAGTAAAGTAATGCTCAAAATTCTCCAAGCCAGGCTTCAGCAATATGTGAATCATGAACTTCCAGATGTTCAAGCTGGTTTTAGAAAAGGCAGAGGAACCAGAGATCAAATTGCCAACATCCGCTGGGTCATCGAAAAAGCAAGAGAGTTCCAGAAAAACATCTATTTCTGTTTTATTCACTATGCCAAAGCCTTTGACTGTATGGGTCACAAGAAACTGTGGAAAATTCTGAAAGAGATGGGAATACCAGACCACCTGACCTGCCCCTTGAGAAACCTGTATGCAGGTCAGGAAGCAACAGTTAGAACTGGACATGGAACAACAGACTGGTTCCAAATAGGAAAAAGAGTACACCAAGGCTATGTATTGTCACCCTGCTTATTTAACTTCTATGCAGAGTACATCATGAGAAACACTGGGCTGGAAGAAGCACAAGCTGGAATCAAGATTGCCGGGAGAAATATCAATCACCTCAGATATGCAGATGACACCACCCTTATGGCAGAAAGTGAAGAGGAACTAAAAAGCCTCTTGATGAAAGCGAAAGAGGAGAGTGAGAAAGTTGGCTTAAAGCTCAACATTCAGAAGACTAAGATCATGGCATCCAGTCCCTTCACTTCATGGCAAATAGATCGGGAAACAGTGGAAACAGTGTCAGATTTTATTTTTCTGGGCTCTAAAATGACTGTGAATGGTGATTACAGCCATGAAATTAAAAGACGCTTACTCCTTGGAAGAAAAGTTATGACCAACTTAGATAGCATATTAAAAAGCAGAAACATTACTTTGCCAACAAAAGTCCGTCTAATCAAGGCTATGGTTTTTCCAGTGGTCATGTATGGATGTGAGAGTTGGACTGTGAAGAAAGCTGAGCACAGGAGAATTGATGCTTTTGAACTGTGGTGTTGGAGAAGACTCTTGAGGGTCCCTCGGACTGCAAGGAGATCCAACCAGTCCATCCTAAAGATCAGTCCTGGGTGTTCATTGAAAGGACTGATGCTAAAGCTGAAACTCCAATACTTTGGCCACCTCATACGAAAGAGTTGACTCATTGGAAAAGACTCTGATGCTGGGAGGGATTGGGGGCAGGAGGAGAAGGGGACGACAGAGGATGAGATGGCTGGATGGCATCACCGACTAGATGGATATGAATTTGAGTGAACTCCGGGAGATGGTGATGGACAGAGAGGCCTGGCATGCTGCAATTCATGGGGTTGCAAGGAGTCGGACACGACTGAGCGACTGAACTGAACTATAGACTAGAACACCCAACAATGACAGAATACTTTTTTTCAAGGGCACATGAAAAGTGTGTTTACCCGGACAGCTCATCAGCTGGGCTGTTAAAAACAAGTCTTAAATTTAAAAGGATTGACATTAGAGAGAATGTATTCTCTATGGTGGAATTAAATTACAAGTTAAGATGATATCCAGGAAAATTTCCATATATCTGGCAACTGAGTAACATACTTCTAAATAGTCTATCAGTCAAAGATGAAATCATAATGGAAATTGGAAGATATTTTGAATGAAGTGATAACGAAAATGAAAATTTGTGGGACTGGCTAAAGTGGTGATAATTCTGGAACTGAGACAGGGACTATCTGAAATGAACCTGGAACACCTTGTGCCAGGAAGTAACTTGTAACTCCAAAGAGCAAAATATGGAAAGGGGCTGGGGAGGATGAGGAATAATTTTACAGTGGAGAACCTTGACAAACACTGCTGACGTGTACCTTTGTTTGATATGATGTGATGAGAGTAGCACTTTTTAGTCTTCCTCCTTTTGGAGGTTTACTCCAGGAATGCAAGATTGGCTTAACATTTGAAAATTAATTAGCATTTCTCAACAAATTATAGAATAAAAGAGGAAAACAATATGATCGTTTCAATAGCTGCAGCAAAACATTTGTCAAAATGAGGCACTCATGAAACACTCAGCAAACTAAGAAGGGAGCTTCCTCAATCTGGTTAGGGGCTTTTTCTAAAAACCTACATTTTACTGTAAGGTGAAAGGCCCCATGACTTCTGCCTTGGATTAGCAACAAGGCAAAGATGTCTGTCCAAACCACATCTGTTCAACATTGTGCCAGAGGTTGTAAATAAAAAGAACGTAAATAAAATAAGGGATAAGATGCATAAACACTGGAAAGGACAAAGTAAAACTATCTTTTTTGTACATAACATGATTGTGTTTGAGGAAAATCCTAAAGATTCTTCAAAAGAGCTATTAGAGCTAATAAATAAATTTAGCAAGGTTTCAGAATATAAGATCAATATACAGAAATTAATCTTATTCATAGATACTAGAAATGAATGCTTAGAAAACACAGTTTTAAAAAATCTCCATTTTTCAATAGCATAAAAATACTTGGGTATAGATTTAATAAAAGATGTGCAAGATCTGTACACTGAAAACTAGAAAACATTGCAAAGTGAAGTGAGGTGAGAGTGGCTCTTGTGTCCAACTCTTTGTGACTCTTGTCGGACTCTTGGCCGATTCTCCAGGGCAGAATACTAGAGTGGGTAGCCTTTCCCTTCTCCAGGGGATCTTCCCAACCCAGGGATAGAACCCAGGTCTCCCACATTGCAGGCAGATTCTTTACCAGCTGAGCCACAAGGGAAGCCCAAGAATACTGGAGTGGGTAGCTTATCCCTTCTCCAAGGGATCTTCCAGACCCAGGAATCGAACTGGGGTCTCCTGCATTGCAGGTGGATTCTTTACCCATTTATCTATCAGGGAAGCCCAGGAAGACTTAATTAAATGGATTCCCTGTTAATGGTTTGGAAAAGTCAGCATGAGTAAGATAGCAGTTCTCTCCAAACTGACCTACAGATTCAATGCAATCTTGATAAAATTCCCAATAGGCATTTTTGAAGAAACTGACAAGCTGATGCTAAAATTTGTATGAAAAGACAAAATACAGAAAATAGCCAAATTAATTACAAAAAAGAAGGACAAAGTTGGATCACTTATGTTACCTGATTTTAAAACTTACCATAATTTATAATGATCCAGACACTTCAGTGGAGGACTTCCCTGGTGGTCCAGTGGCTAAGACACTAAGTAGGGCTTCCAGTGTAGGAGACCCAGGTTTGATTCCTGGTTGGAGAACTAGATCCCACATGCCCCAACTAAGACCTGACAAGACACATCAGTGGAACAGACTAGACAGTCAGAAGAAGAGCCACACTTATACAGTCAGTTGTTTTAAAAATTGACTTTATTTTATTTTATTTTTAGTAGAATCTATTTTTTAGAGAAGTTTCATGTTCACAGAAACATTGAATGGAAAGGAAAAGGAGTTCCCATATACTTCCTACTCTTACTCCTACAAGCTCACAGCCTAATCTACTATCAACAGCTCCTACCAGAGTGGTACATGCGTTATTACAGTTGATGAACCTATGTTGACTTGTCACTATCTCCCAATGTCCATAGTTTCCATTGGGTTCCAGTTTTGGTATGGTTCATTCTATGGATTTTAACAAATGTGTGACAGGTATCCAACATTATAGTATCATATAGAATGTTTTATGGTCCTAAGAATCATCGATTGATTTTTGACAAAAGTGCCAAGAAAATTCACTTGGAAAAAAATAGACTCTTCAACATATGGTGCTGGGACCACTGAATCACCATATGAAAAAAAATTAAACCTTGTTCCTTACTTTAAACCATGTAGAAAAATTAATTCAAGATGAATTAAAAATCTAAATGTGAGAACCAAAGTTAAAAGAAAATATCAAATTAGCATCTCTCTTACATCAAGCAAATAAGTTGCAAAGATACAGAGGGTACAAATTAGTTGATAAAATCGGCTTCAACAAAATTAAAGACTTTTTGCTCTTCAAAAGATACAGTTAAGAAAACAAAAAGCAGGTCTCTGACTGAAAAAAAATATTTGCATAGCATACTTATGACATAGAATTTGTATTGAGAATATACAGAGAAATAACTCAGTAACAAGAAAAGTGGCAAGTAAAAAAAAAAAAAAAAGTGGGAATTCCCTAGCAGTTCAAAGGTTAGGACTCTGCACTTTCACTGATGAGGAACTGGGTTCGATCCCTGGTCAGGAAACTAAGATCAGCAAGTTGGGTGGAATAGCCAAAAAAAAAAAAAAAAAAAGGCAAACAATTTGAATAGATACTTTTCAAAAGAAGATATAAGGATGACCAGTAAACGTGTGTAAAACTGCTGCTGCTGTTAAGTTGCTTCAGTCGTGTCTGACTCTGTGTGACCCCATAGACGGCAGCCCACCAGGCTCCCCTGTCCCTGGGATTCTCCAGGCAAGAACACTGGAGTGGGCTGCCATTTCCTTCTCCAATGCATGAAAGTGAAAAGTGAAAGTGAAGTCGCTCAGTCATGTCTGACTCTTAGCGACCCCATGGACTGCAGCCCACCAGGCTCATCCGTTCATGGGATTTTCCAGGCAAGAGTACTGGAGTGGGGTGCCTAGTATCACTAATTATAAGATAATTGCATATTAACCCTCCAATGAAATATTACTGCACATCCCCTAAAACAAGCTGAGTAAAAAGACTGATAAAGCCAAGGGTTGATGAGGATGTGAAACAACCAGAACTCTTCCATGTTCCAAGAGGGAACGCAAAATTGTACAGTCACTTTAGAAATGCTTGCTCCTTGGAAGAAAAGCTCTGACCAACCTAGACGGCATATTAAAAAGCAGAGACATTACTTGGCTTACAAAGGTCCGTCTAGTCAAAGCTATGGTTTTTTTCTAGTAGTCATGTATGCATGTGAGAGTTGGACTATAAAGAAAGCTGAGTGCTGAAGAATTGATGCTTTTGAATTGTGGTGTTGGAGAAGACTCTTGAGAGTCCCTTGGACAGCAAGGAGATCCAACCAGTCCATCCTAAAGATCAGTCCTGAATATTCATTGGAAGGACTGATACTGAAGCTGAAGCTCCAATACTTTGGCTACCTGATGCAAAGAACTGACTCATTGGAAAAGACCCTGATGCTGGGAAAGATTGAAGGCAGGAAGAGAAGGGGACGACAGAGGATGAGATGGTTGGATGGCATCCCCAACTTAATGGACATGAGTTTGAGCAAGCTCTGGGAGTTGGTGATCGACAGGGAAGCCTGATGTGCTGCAGTCCATGGGGTCGCAAAGAGTCAGACACGACTGAGCGATTGAACTGAACTTTAGAAACAGTATGGCAGTGTCTTACAAAATTAAACATATACACACCCTGCGTGCATGCATGCTCAGTCATGTCCAGCTTTGTGATCCTATGGATTGTAGCCCAGCAGGCTCCTCTGTCCATGGGACTTTTCAGGCAAGAATACTGGAGTTGGTTGCCATTTCCTTTTCCAGGGGATCTTCCCAACCCGGGGATTGAACCCACTTCTCCTGCATCAGTAGGCAGATTCTTTACCACTGAGCCACCTGGAAAGTCCATAGAAGACCTGCCTGATGTGGGGCTCGAACCATGGCCCTGACTGAGATTAAGAGTTTCATGCTCTATTGACTGAGCTAGCCGGGAATCAAGAGTCCATGACCTAGCAACCCCTCTCCTAGATATTTACCTGAGAGAAATGAAAGCATACATTCACACAAAGACCTGTCCATGAATGTCCCTAGAAGCTTTATTCAAAATAGCTAAAACTGGGAAAAGCTCAAATGTCAATCTACTACAGAGCAGATAAACAGATTGTGGAATATCCATCCAACACTTGGCAATAAAAAGGAATGAAATATTAGCATGGGCAACATGAATGAATCTCAAAAATGCCTTGTTAAGTGAAAAAAGTTAAAACAAAAATTATATGCTGCCTGATTCCATCCACATGGAATTTAAGAAAAGGCGAAATTATAGTGATGGAAAACTGATCCGTGGCTGCCTGGGGCAAGGGTTGTGGAAAGGATTGGTGATGGAAGTATGTTTATCTTGAATATGATCATGTTCACAGAAGTCTATGCAATCTCTAAAATTTTATCAAATTTTGCACTTAAAATGGGTGAGTTTTATTGTACCAAACCATATCTGGCTGCCCTCGTGGCTCAGATGGTAAAGAATCTGCCTGCAATGTGGGAGACCTGGCTTTGATCCCTGGGTCAGGAAGAACCACTGGAGGAAGGCATGGCAACCCGCTCCAGTATTCTTGCCTGGAGAATCCCATGGACGGAGGAGCTACGGTCCATGGAGTCACATGTTTCACAAGAATGAGCAACTAACACTTTCACTTTTCACCTGGCAGTGGTGAGCTGAACAGCTGGGAAGGGAACAGGAGGCCAGGCGGCCAGAGGGAAGCTAAGGTCCCCCCTTTCCAATTGCTTTGCAGCTAGAGTCTGACACAGCAGAGTTGGGGGACCTGGTTCTTTTCCAACTCATTGTAACACAGACGATCAAATCACCGCAGCTGCTCTGTCACCACCTCTGCGCAGGGCTGGCTCCCAAGGACGTTACTGGGTTAACGGAGATCTTGTCTACAGAGCATCCTGCTTCCATGGAGACCAACATCCACTGAGCCCAAGGAGGTAACGGCTCACCCGAGGCAACCTGCTTTCTCCAGGCCTCTGTGCTCTTATTGGCGAAGGGAAAGCCTGAACCCCACGGCTCTGAGATCCCTTTGAGCCCTAACAGCTTGTGATTTTAAGTCCAATGCAGCTGGGATTTGAGCTTTTATTTCCCGTCTTCCTATGTGTGCTTCTCAGCAGGAAAGCCCTCCTGCCTGAAGCACATGATTGCATCTCAGCCTTCAAGGGCCATCTGACATCCTCTTCATGCTCCGAGAAGCCCCTGCTGACTCTCCTCCATCCCACCGCCCTGGCTTCCGGCTGCGGTTAGAGTTGGTACTGAATCATGTAGCACTCACGGAGGGTGTAGTGCAGGCCACTTGCACTGTTGTTTCATATAGAACAGTGGTCACTTCTCAGCTGGTTCACAAAAGATTCTCCCCTTCCCCATCCTCTCTGCCCCAACACACAGACATAGACACACAGACACAGATATATACACAGACACACACACACACATAAACACACACATACATATACACAGAGACACAGACACATATACACACACAGACACAGACACATATACACACACAGACACATACACACAGAGACACACAGACATATATAGACACATATACACACACAGACATATACACAGACACATATACAGACACAGACATACACAGACACATACACACAGAGACGCACACACACACACATATACAGAAACACGGACCACCATGAGGTTGTTCTAATAATTATTCTATTTAATCCAGTATATCCAAAATACTATTGTTTTATTTTATTTATTGGAGTATACTTGCGTTACAATGTTAGTTTCTGCTGTACAATGAAGTGAGTCAGCTCTAAATATACCTATATGCCCTCCCTCTTGCACCTTCCCTCACTCCCCCCCAACTCCCAGCCCTCTAGGTCATCACAGAGCCCAGAGCTGAGCTGCCTCTGCTATAGAGCAGCTTCCCGCTAGCTGTCTATTTTACACATGGCAGTGTAGATATGTCAAAGCTAATCTCCCAAATCATCCCATCCTCTTCTTCCCTTCCCTGTGTCCAGATGAGCCGCTCTGAGTTTCAAGCATTTAGGTACATACCCAGAGCAGCCTTGTGAAAAATCTGGTACTCTTCCTCTACATCTGAAACTTGCTTTTAATTCTACTTGACTCCCTGCCTTCCTGTCCCAGGGCTGGCTGCTTCCATGCAGAGATCAGGCAGGTAATCTCCGGTGTGTTCTCAGAAATTATTAGGAAGCAGAGCTCTATCTGGCTGCCCAAATCCCTGCAGTGTTCTTAATGCTCCTCCTTTCGTAGGGTGGGCAGTACGTATACTCAAAAGTCTTCTCACCAAACACTCGGTGCTTGGCTGAAGCTTGGCTGAAGGTGGGGTGCACGAACTCAGTGTGAGAGGGCTTTCCCCCACTTTCTCTCAGAGATGAGCATTGGCACAATTTATTTCAGCCTGTCCGTCGTAGACCAATTTCTGTTTGGTCTTAAGCACATGGATGCCAGACACATGTAGACCAAGGCCGATTTTCAGGGTTTTATAGAGAGAAAATATTCGCCATGTGTTGAGATGTATGGTCTTGGAAGTCAGCTAGCTGCCCTGGGGCGACTAAGCGCAAGAGCTGCAACTACCGAGTCCCAGCACTGCAAGGTCAGGTCCCGGATCTGCACCTACCAGCTGTGTGACCTTGGTCTAATGACCTCTCCTCTCTGTGTATCTTTAAAACAAGGCCAGTGGGAGAAACAGAGACAACGACACACCAACAGTGCTTGGCACAGGGGCTGGCATGGACTTAATTACTCCACAAATGGTGCTTGTTATGCTCGCCCTGTCCCCAGTGCAGGGTGCAAAGCAAAACGGCTCCCCTTTCCCAACGGGGAGGCGAGGCTGGGCGTGCCCTGCAAGTTGGCCCTCTGATTCCCGTCCCGGGGAGCTCTCCAGGGCCCTTCTGGGGAGCGAGGAGCTGGCTGCGGCTGGAGGCTGTGGTGTTCTTTCTGGGCGGGAACCCAGGCTTCAAAGGCCCAGCCCTTCCTTTTGAAGGGGGGTATTTGCAGCTCATTAGCTCTGTGGCTGAGACCACCAAGCAAATGAAATAAGGGTTCTTGTTCAGCCTCAGCCAGATCCTCAGAGGCCTCTGCAGCCTTTCTGGAGAAGGTTAAGTTTGCTTCTTTCCTTCCAGACGAACATGGCGAGGAGAAGCTGGCGGGAGAACATAGCTGTGTGGGTGTGCAGGGAGCAGTGGCTCTTGATGCTGAAAAGAAAGCTCCCAACACTGCAGAGTGAGCCATTTAGTTGGCCCATCCTAGGGACACGACCATCTGGACATCCTGGGGGGGAAAATGCCACTTGACAATAATGCTGGCGTCATAACATTGCTCCCTGAAGAACCCTTGGGTGACATGCACATCCAAGTCCAGACAAGGGAGTTCTGTGGTGGTCCAGTGATTTAGGAGCCCACCTTCCAAGGCAGGGGACACAGGTTTGACCCCTGGTCAGGGGGCTAAGATCACACATGCCCTGGGGCAATTAAGTCCACATTGCCTCGACTATAGAGCCTGAGCATTCCAAGGAAGATCCCTCAAGGGGCAACTAAGACCCAGTGCAGCCAAAAGTTAAATAAATAAAAAGTCCGACAAATGTTCTCCTGCTGTACTAACCACTCACCAAACGATGATGCTGTTTTGATTTGAACTCAGTTGCACTCATCTCACACGCTAGTAAAGTAATGCTCAAAATTCTCCAAGCCAGGCTTCAGCAATACGTGAACCGTGAACTTCCAGATGTTCAAGCTGGATTTAGAAAAGTCAGAGGAACCAGAGATCAAATTGCCAACATCCGCTGGATCCTCGAAAAAGCAAGATAATTCCAGAAAAACATCTATTTCTGTTTTATTCACTATGCCAAAGCCTTTGACTGTATGGATCACAAGAAACTGTGGAAAATTCTGAGAGATGGGAACACCAGACCACCTGACCTGCCCCTTGAGAAACCTGTATGCAGGTCAGGAAGCAACAGTTAGAACTGGACATGGAACAACAGACTGGTTCCAAATAGGAAAGGAGTACATCAAGCCTGTATATTGTAACCCTGCTTATTTAACTTCTATGCAGAGTACATCATGAGAAACGCTGGGCTGGAAGAAGCACAAGCTGGAATCAAGATTGCTGGGAGAAATATCAATCACCTCACATACGCAGATGACACCATCCTTATGGCAGAAAGTGAACAGGAACTAAAAAGCCTCTTGATGAAAGTGAAAGAGGAGAGTGAAAAAGTTGGCTTAAGGCTCAACATTCAGAAGACTAAGATCATGGCATCCAGTCCCATCACTTCATGGCAAATAGAGGGGAAACAGTGGAAACAGTGTTAGACTTTATTTTTCTGGGCTCCAAAATCACTGCAGATGGTGACTGAAGCCATGAAATTAAAAGACCCTTAGTCCTTGGAAGGAAAGTTATAACCAACCTAGACAGCATATTAAAAAGCAGAGACATTACTTTGCCAACAAAGGTCCATCTAGTCAAGGCTATGGTTTTTCCAGTGGTCATGTATGGATGTGAGAGCTGGACTATAAGGAAAGCTAAGCACCGAAGAATTGATGCTTTTGAACTGTGGTGTTGGAGAAGACTCTTGAGAGTCCCTTGGACTGCAAGGAGATCCAACCAGTCCACTAAGGGAGACCAGTCCTGGGTGTTCATTGGAAAGACTGATGTTGAAGCTGAAACTCCAGTACTTTGGCCACCTCATATGAAGAGCTGACTCATTTGAAAAGACCCTGATGCCGGGAAAGACAGAGCAGGAGGAGAAGGGAACGACAGACGATGAGATGGTTAGATGGCATCACCGACTCGATGGACATGGGTTTGGGTGAACTCCAGGAGTTGGTGATGGACTGGAAGGCCTGGCATGCTGCAGTTCATGGGCTCGCAAAGAGTCGGACATGACTGAGTGACTGAACTGAACTGAACTGAGTGAAAGGACGCAACTTCTTGTTGTGTCCGGCTCTGGTAGAGACCATGGGCTGTGCCTGCAGGGAACGCCACAACCTCAGAGTTCCCAGAACCCCCAGCCCAGGATCCTGTGTCCTGGCAGGAACGTGTCCAGGTTCATCTCATTGTAATGCGTACACTGAGCTGTGTCTCTCCATACACAGGTGGGGGGCGGCAGGGACTATTTCACTCACGGCTGCTGGCATTTCACAGCCCTTCTCCAGTCCAGAAGTGAAGATAAGCAGCCTCTTAACTGGGCTTCCAGGACTGGGTTCTAGGCTGACCTCCGTGGGCAGCGAGGACGCAAAGGCCGCAGTCTATGTTGGGCATGTGAAAGAGCCCAACGCTCCCTTCAAGGCCTTTGCCTGGATGGATCTGCCTGCGGTCATTTTAAAGCCTTTATTTCCACGGTTAGGGATGATTGAAAAGCAAATATCTCCAGGCTGACCTAACTGGGGTTTTTAATTCACGTATAAGTCTAAAGGATTGAGCTCAGAGAACTTTCCTACTGGCGTGTTTTGCTGGGCAGGCAAGAGAGGGTGTGGATGCCGGGTTTTACAAACCTTAGAGGGATGAGGCTGCCAAAGAGTTGAACTGGTACCCAGTGAACAGTTCCGCCCAAAACCTTGCCTTAGGGTCATGGATTAAAAGGACCAAGTGCACCAGAATGGCTCTGCTTTACTGAAGTCACTGGAGGGTAGAAGTGGGTGGATGGGTGGGGTCTGGGTGATGCCACGTGATGGGAGCTTGACATGAATTCCTGCTGGCTTCCTGTCCTCAACGAGCTTATGTTCTAACGAACTCTGAAGGACAGATTTTTTTCTCTTCTCTGTTCATGTATGATGCCTAGAAGTCCCCAAGGATGCCTACCCTCCACTTCACGTAATGCCAAGTGACTTACGGGGAAGTGGGAGTCCTGAGACAGGGACTTGGTCCCCGGGGAAGCGAAGAGCCCCGTTTGCTCTGGCACTTGTGAGTGTGGAAGAAGTGGGGTTGGGATGGAATCTGAGATGGACAGAAGCTGGGGGTGAAGAGCGGGGAAGGAGGAGGAAGGGAAAGGAAGTCTGGAATGCTCTACTTTCTTTCTTTACATTTTACCTGGAAACAAGTGCCTGGGGAAAAGAGAAGGAAGGGGAGGGAGGCAAGGGCAGAGCCACCCAGAGCATTTTGAGACCATCTAAGAAAGTGGACCTCCCCCCGGGGGACTTCCCTGGTGGTCCAGTGGTTAAGAATCTGCCTCGCAATGCAGGGGATACGGCTGTGATCCCTAGTGGGGGAACTAAAATGCTGTGGTGCAACTAAGCCCAAGTGCCACAACTAGAGAGTGTGTGTGTCACAGTGCAAGAACACACTTGACACGACCAAGATCCTGCACGCCGCAGCTACGACCCAGCACAGCCGAGTAAATGAAGACCCTACCAACATACATAAAATATTAAAATGAATGGATAAGATAAATAGAATGGACCTCTTATCCCTGCAACCGGGATCTAAGATATTTTTCAGGAACCTCACTCCTCAGGCAGCTGTGCAGGGTGTCGCCCTGGTATCCTGGGTCTTCTTCTGGGACCGAGGATATTTTCTGAGGCTTTTGCTCTTCCAGCTGAGGCTTCCCAGCCAGTCAGCAACAAGGGAAGGGCTCTTTGCGCTCTCCCCTCTCTTCTGCACACCCCGCCTCATCCCCTTCCCTGCCTGCATCCCCCCTCCTCTTCTCTCCCGGGGCGGCGATCCTGGCCTCCCGCACTCCGGGCGGACAGGACTGTTTCGAGCTGCCCACAGCTCTGGCAGGAGTGCCGGAGATAGCTCAGCTAAGTGGCCCGAACTAATGACTTCAAGACCTGCGGGGCTGGCCGGGAGAGAGAGCTGGGCTTCGGCTTGCAGGAAAAAAAAAAAAAAAAGCGGAGCTCTGCCCCCTGGTCGGGAAGATTTACACCCGGAGGCCCAGCGGCCCCGGATTGCGTCAGACAGACAATTACTTGGAAGACGACATTTTATGGAAACAAAAAACACACCGAGAAACCCCTGAATTCCCTGTTGCTGCCTCCTCCAACTACAGCCAGGCTTTCTGGACTCATTGATGGTTCCCCTCCCTGGGTCTCGCCCACCCCAGAAAACCAGACCTCCTTGAGCTCAAATAGAGAAGGGCAAAACTCTGTCCCCAGAGGAGAAACTGCCCCACTAGGAAGGGTAGTGTGCAGACCTGAGACCCAGGGCTTGACTCTGGCTTGAACCCTTCAGCCTCCAGTGAAAGCATTTTGGAAACCCCTGGTGCCAGGGTGGGATGCGGCGGGGTGGGGTGGGCCCTGGGCTCTGAGAGGGGGCTCTGATCACCACAGCTCTGCTCTGAGATCAGGAGCAGCCGAACCCCACCCAGTTCCCAAATCCTAAATCCTCAGGGGCAACCGCAAAACACAGGCCCCCCAGAGTGGCCACAAGTCTATGGAGAACTCTCTGTGGGACTTGATTACTGTTTTCAAGTACTTAACAGGCTATCATTTAGAAGAGAGATAGATTTATTTGGTGTGGAGCCAGAGGAGAAAATTAAGACCAAAGGTAAAAGTTAGAAGAAAACAGATGTAGGTCAATAAAAAGAACAGTCTTGCTGCTGGTGGCATCAGATCGTATAATGTGTGGCCTTAGGAGGTAGTGAGCTCCCCAGTGCTGGAGATATGCAAACAGAGGGGATCTGGGGAGGCACATCTCAGTATTTGCTATGCTCCCATGTACTTCTGGAAGGTAGGCACTCTGCTTTCTACGTCTCTCTAAAGTGCCCGGCAGGTACACAGCAGGTACTCAATGTTTGTTGAATGAATTAATGATTGGACACCAATAGGGCAGAAGGTCGTCTTAAGCGATGTGTAAGGTCGATTATAACAGTGACTCTCTGAGAATCTCTGAGTGTTTTTTCATTTTTCGGAGGCCAAGAATAGAACAGAGTTTTGAATGGGAGAGAGCCGAGTCCGCACAGTGAGTCATTGGTGATTGTGGGAGGAACAGGCCAGGGGCTACTGGGCTCCTTTCCTGCGGCTCAAAATACCAGGCCAGCTTCCAGCAGGATCCACTACTCACACAAGGGGCTGGAACTGCAAGCTCTGAACAAAACGTCTCACAGTGCTCTGAGAGCCCAAGGGTCTGAGAACCCCTGAAACAGCCACCAAAGGGGAAGGACAGGGTTGAGGGTAGTGGATGGAGTAGGGCTGCTTGTCCTACCCTCTGGTTGCAACACCACCGCTTTGCTTTTATCTGTCTGATGTATGGATGGTGGTGGTGGTTTAGTCTCTTGAATTGTGTCCTCTATCCATGGGATTTCCCAGGCAGGAATATTGGAGTGGTTTGCCATTTCCTTCTCCAGGGGCTCTTCCTGACCCAGGGATTGAACCCGGGTCTCCTGCATTGTAGGCGGATTCTTTACTCTAGCATGAGAGTCTCTTACAATATTTTTTAGAGAAAGGGCTACACACTGAGAAGTTGAAAGTCACTGACCTACAGGCTTTGTTCATTTACTGGGCACTTACTATGTACCAGACATTGTTCCAGGTCCTGGGGATATAGCAGTGAAACCAACAGGCAAAAATCCCTGCCCCTCAGGAGCTTGTGTTCTAAGGGAGGCGGACAAACAGCCTATGCTGGAGTTTGTTCGAAGTTACCAAGTATTAGGAAGAAAAGTAAAGGTGGGAGAAGGAAGAGAGAGCATGAGGGGTTAAGGGTCAGAGAAAGCATCCCTGAAGAGGTGACACTTGAGCACAGACTTCAGGGGGCATGACCCAGCTGTTGGGGAGTGTGGTCCAGGGGGGCCACGCTGGGACAAAGCCCTGTGTGTTGAAGGAAGGACGGGACGCCGGGGTGGATGGAGACATAGTCCTTGCTCCAGTGGCTCCGGTGATCTGTGCCTCTTGGGGTCCATGTTTTTGTGTAACCCCCAACCCTTGAGTGTGGGCTGGACCTAGAGCTTTGCTTCCAATGAATATAATGCAGCAAAAATGATGGCGTGACGTTTCTGGTTGTCACTTCCCTCTGATGGGAGCTCCTGCCGTGTCGTGAGCTCCTTATGGAGAGACCACATGGCCTGCAGCCAGCAGCCACAGAGCAGCTGAGACCCTCACTCCCAGAGCCCACGAGAACCTGAGTCCTGCCAACAACCAGGTGGGTGAGCTTGGAAGGGTTGAGCCTCAAGGTGACCACTGTTCCAAGCGACAGCTGGATGACTGCCTTGTGAGAGACGCAGAGCCCTAGGATCCACCTACACTACCACACCCCGTCTCCTGCCAGGAAACGGGGATGGAAGAAACGTTTGCTGCTGTAAGCCACTGAGCTTGGGGGTAATTTGTTATGCTGTCATAGATAACTCATGCCCAAGGGGAGATGGGTAAGAGATGAGGTCACGGAGCCAATGCGAGGCAGATGTATGGAGACTGTGGGTTGTGAAAGCCCTTTGGCATTTCTGTCTCCGAGGTGGGAGCCATCAGAGGGTCCAAAGGAGAGAAGGGATGAGATGTCATTGGACTTAAAAAGTCTTTGAAAAGATTATTTTGGTTGTTACCTGGAAATAGATTTAGAAAAGGGGGCCAGGTATAAAAGCAAGGAGACCTGCTCATAGGCTGTTGCAATAATCCAGGTGAGATGATGCCGGCTTGGACCTCAGGAGTAGCAGTCAAGGTGATGAAGTGGTCAGATTCTGAATTTACTGATATAAAGCCAACAGGATTTCCTGTTGGACTGGATTTGAGATATGACAGAAAGAAGGAGGCAAGGATGACTCCAAATTTTTTGATGGAGCAGGTGGAAAGATGGGGTTGTCATCAAGTGAGAAGACTAGAGGAAGATCGGGTTCTGGGGAGAAAATTACATATTCAATTTAGGGAGGTATCAAGTTCTAGATGCTTACTGTGTATCCCAGTAAAGATATACAAGTAAAGATATACTGTTGGATATACAAGTCAAGAGACCAGGGGAAAGATCTGAGCTGGAACAATAAATTTGGAAGTCATCAGCAAATAGATTTCAAGATATGGAACTGGGTGAGATCTCTGTGGTGTGGAGAGAAGTGAAGAGGTCTACCGCGTGATCCGCAATTCCACCTCTGGGTAAATACCTAACAGAATTGAAAGCAGGGTCTCAAATAAATATTTGCACACTCAAGTTCATAGCAGTGTCATTCACAATAGCTGGGAAGCAGAAGGAACCCACAAGTCCAACGATGGATAAATGGATAAGCCAAATGGGGTCTATACATACAGTAGGATATTATCCAACATAGAAAGAGAAAGAGATCCTCTCATGCCTGCAACAGAATGAACCCAGAGGACATTAAGTGAAAGGAACCAGCCACAAAAAGACAAATACCATATGGTTCTAGGTATACGAGGCACCTAGAGTTGTCTCATTCACAGAGACAGAAAGTAGAAGGTTGGTTGCCAGGGGCTGGGAGAGGGGAGACGGGAGAGAGGATGTTTAGTGGGCACAGAGGTTCAGGTCTCCAAGATGAAAAAGCATTCTGCAGGTGGCTTGTGCAAACAATGTAAATGTACTTAACCATACGTTTAAAAATGAGTAAATGGTAAACTTCATGTTATATGTATTTTGCCATAGTTAAAATAATTTTGAAATAAACACTGGCTTAAAAGAAAAAACAAAGCAAGGTGGTGCAAATCAAAGTCCTGGGGTACTCTAATGGAAGGAGGTCATCAGGGAACTGGGGAGAAAGGAGGAAAAGCTGATGACAAGGAGCCTCTAATGAGATGGGAGGGGGGTGGTATCTGGAAACCAAGTGGAGAAAGTGCCCCACGGTGAAGGGGGTGACTGATTGTGTCAAATGCTCCTGAGGGTCAAGAAAGATAAACATTGGATTGAGCCACGTGGGGGCCAGGGATGACCTTGGCGGGAACAGTCTCAGTGGAACACTGGGGGTGAAAGCTGGGTTGAGAAGGGGAAAGGAGAATTGGGGAGTGTAGCTACCTTTCTACAGGAGCACAGAAGTGGGGTCAAGGAGATGTATTTGATCGGTTTCATGTTAACGTGGGTGGAATAATAGTATGGTTGTGTGGTGATGGGAATGAGACAGGAAAGGAGAAACAGTGACACAGGAGAGGACGGGAAGTTGCTGGAGGGATGTCCTTGAACAGACAATAGGGGAGGAGGTCTACTGCACAAATGCAGAAAGTACCACTCTACCCTGTGACCCCAAAGGTTCTAGTAATCCTAAACTGCCTTCCCAGACTCTCACTCTTTATTAATTTTGCACACACACTGATTTGAGAGACACCATCACCCCATCCCTGAATGAGCCTCCACCTTCCTGTTCCTGGACCTTTGCTTGTGGTCCTTCCTACACCAGGGATGTCTCCCTGGCCATGGCACATCTAACACCCACTTCCTGAGCAGGAACTTCCACTCCCCTTCCTAAGGGCTGCCTTCCTCGCCGAATCTTCCCTCATCACCCCAAGGAGACAGGGTTTCTCCCTCACCCTCGGGAGTTCTTCATCCATGCCTTCCCGATTTCCTTGTCCACCTTGAGTTGCTGTCTTCCCTCCCTCCCTAGATGAAAGTTACCTGAGGGAACAATGCCCCCACCTCCCGACACTGCATCATCACCACCGTCCTAGCAGACACATCTTGAGAGCTCCCTGTGGACAGCACCGTGCTAAGAGTGCAATCTTATTTAATGAAATCCACATTGGATTTTACAAAAGAGCTGAGTGGCTTGGCATAGCTGGTCTGAGTCATAGAGACAGAATGATTCCTGTGGGGTTCGGGTGACCACGGCTGGGGCTCTTCACCACAGCTGGGCTCGGCCTCTGGCCTCATGACTCACCTCCTCTGCCCCAGCCCTGGCCCAGAGCAATGTTCAATAAACCTTCCTCATTCAATGGACAGAGAGATCTAGAGAGATCAATCCGGCCCCAGGATGCTTGGCTCCACACCTGTAACTTACTCCACCTGTTATCTGGAGCCCTTCTTTAAGGCCGGGGAAGGACAAGACACCAAAACCTTGCCTGCTGTGGAGACTGCGGGCCCTGCTGTGTGCAAGGAGTGGGCGGCACAGAGCAGCGAGAAGCAGACACTGTTTCTCTGACAGTTTTCTCCTCCATGCAAAGCTTTGAGAACCCAGCTGGACGCAGGCGTCCAGCTCATGCAGAGCAAGTTCCTAACAGGGGCCTCGCCTTGCACAGCCTTGTCTGGGCCTCACGCAGGCCTGCTCTCTCACAGCCCATCTGGTATGTCCTCAGCAGAGTCTTAAAGCCATCACGTCTAGAGCAACCTGTAAGAAGTGTGGAATGGGCCTTCCTTGTGGTCTAGTTGCTAAGACTCTGGGCTCCTGATGCAAGGGACCCAGGTTTGATCTTTGGTCAGGTATGCCACGCTCTCCAGGTGGCTCGGTGGTAAAGAATCCACCTGCCAAGGCAGGAGATGTGGGTTTGATCCCTGGGCTGGGAAGATCCCCTGGAGAAGGGAATGGCAGCCCCCTCCTTCTTGCCTGGAAAATCCCAGCGTAGCCTGACAGGCTACAGTCCAGGGGGTCATAAAGAGATGGACACGGCTGAGCGATTGACCGTGTGCATTGCGCGGTCACACACACACACGTACACACATGCCACAATGAAGATGCAGTGTGCATCAACTAAGATCCGGTACAGCCAAATGAATAACTTATTTTTTTTAATGTGAAATGGTGTCATTTTGGAGAGTGTGCCTTACGGCACCCACTCCAAGGGGTGTGTCCTCTTTGATACAAGTACTTTAGGCTGGAGATATGACTTCCCAGGCTCTCTTGGGAGCACCTTGTGGGCTGGGGTGCCACACTGTGGGGAGTGGGGGCCCGAGGCGCTGGAGTTGTGTTGGGAACTGCAGCCTGGCTGCAGAACGCACCCATTCTGAAGGCCTGCAGGACTCAGGCCAAGACCCTTCTTGGACTCTGGACTCTGAGATGTGAGGAGTTGGGGTGAGCTAGGCTCCAGGGGATATCCCGCTCTACTCGTGGGCCTGAGGCCTGAGGCTGTGAAAGGGGTGAGGAGTGTCCTAGGGCAAGGCCGCAGACTTCGACACAGAGGGTTTGATTTCAGTCTTCAGTCATTATGGGAATGCTATGGTGAATAAAGAAAAAAAAGAGAGAGGGAGAGCTTGGCAGGTGTTTAAAGAGCTAAAATAATTGGCTGTCCACGCCAAGAGCTCATTAGCTCAAGCCGGATGCTTCAGTACAGACAGACGGCCTGGCACCCTGGGCAGAGGGTGCCTCGATTTCTGCTGCCAGCTGGGAAGGGGTGCCTACAGACCGGCTTGGCCTGGCAGCTGGCTCCTCACCCAGCCTGGGGACAAAGGAGACAGCCGCTCATCAGGACGACGGGCACCTCGGCCCTGAAACGCCTCCAGTTTTCACACTCCTGGCTTCTGACTACCCGGTGGAAAAGCAGAAGAAACAGGAAGGGGAAGGGCATGGCTGGAGGTTGAGAATCTGTCCCCTTAGACAAGAACAAGAGCCTTAGAAGACGCCTTTATTCACAGCTGGAGGAGGTCTCCATGGGGACCTGAGAAATCTTTTTTTGTTTGTTTTTGCAAACAAGCCTGCCAGGTTTAGCTTCCTGTCAGCCCACTAGCCCTCTGAAAAGTCAGAAAATTTTTGCCTTGAATCCGGTCTCCTCCCTGTTCACCAGAAGCATGACCTTGGGGAGGCCAGTTGGCCTTTCTGAGTCTCAGGTTCCTCATCTCTGTATTGGGAAAGTTGTGATTTATGAGATCATGTGAGTGAAAGTGCTTTATAAATAAGGAATTTATACCTTGTGGGTACAGTTCAAGTTTAGTGAGTGTCATAGTGATGGGGGTGCAGCAGTGCTCATGAAATCTGGTTCATCAAGTCTGGCTCCCAGGACTATTTTATGAGCCAGAAGTGGAGAAGACATCTCTGGGGTGAGTGGTTGAGTCTGTCTAAGCAGAGGCTTGTGCTATCCCAGTCCCTGGGGCTGGTAGGATCTAGGACGTCAGATAGATCAACCTAGAGTCAGAAGTAGCCTCATCAATGGGAAGAGATTGTCCAGGATCTGTTCAGTGGAGCCCTTCTGTTCCAAGGGCCTCCAGAGTTTTCCTTGACAAAAACTTTGAACAGAGCATCTGAGGTCTGCTAGACAAGCTAACTCTGAGCTCTAGCTTCCAGAGCCTTTGGAGATAGAAAGGAAGAGAGCTCACATCCGGGGGTGGGAACAATCCTCAGTGACATTCCAGCAAATTCCAAAGAGGCAAGAGTTTCAAAAAAGTATATAAGATCTGGTCACTCTTGAGGCTAGAGGCCCTGAAAGTCTTGGGGTGTACATCCCACTGACTCCTGAGATAGTCAAACTCCCCCTAACCTGCTCAAGATCCAGGACTTCCTGTTTCTCTCAAAGACAAGTCATAAAATTAAATCATCTTGTTTTTCATCTTTAAATTGATTACATGTAAATTCCATGAGGGGCAGATTCTGCCCAAGAATGGAGACTGGCACCATGTAGGCACTTAATAAACATTTAAGTGAATGAATAGATGAATGAATGGTATGGCCTTCCATCTCACTTTTTAATCTCTTCTTCCATGTTCTGTTCTTCTTTAAATTTTATCCTAGCCCTTCCCTAATCCAGCATAGAACCTATAAGTATAAATGAATTATATTCTGAGAAATTGGATTTTGCCTAGGGGTAGATTATTCATACGTTCATTCAACAGACCTGAAACTATATATTAATATTAGGTGTTTTATAGATATTTCTGTTAATTTTCACTTTTAAAGGCAATAAAGAGAAGTAAAGAGTAAAAGGATTGGAGAGGAAGAAATGACATTGTCATGGTTCATAGAGTACGTGACTGTATTCTTGGGAAATCTGAAAGAATCCTCAGATAAACTCAGAATTAATCAGTGAGCTTATCAAGGCCACTAAATATAAGAAGCAAAAAAGAAAAGATACAAATGAACTTATGTGCAAAACAGAGTAGACTCACAGACAACAGACATAGAAAACAAACCTACGGTTACCAAAGGGGAAAAGGAGGACGGATAAATTACAAACTTGGGATTATCACGTACACACTGCTGCTGCTGCTAAGTCACTTCAGTCGTGTCCGACTCTGTGTGACCCCGTAGACGGCAGCCCACCAGGCTCCCTCGTCCCTGGGATTCTCCAGGCAAGAACACTGGAGTGGGTTGCCATTTCCTTCTCCAATGCATGAAAGTGAAAAGTGAAAGTGAAGTTGCTCAGTCGTGTCTGACCCTCAGCGACCCCATGGACTGCAGCCTTCCAGGCTCCTCCGCCCATGGGATTTTCCAGGCAAGAGTACTGGAGTGGAGTGCCATTGCCTTCTCCACTACTATATATGAAATAACCAGGACTTCCCAGGTGGTCCAGGGGTTAAGAATCTGCCTGGCAACATGGGGGAGACAGGTTTGATCCCTCATCCTGGAAGATTTCACATACCCTGGCGCAGCTAAGCCCATGTACCACAACTACTACGCCCATGTTATAGAGCCTGTAGCCCTCAACAAGAGAAGCCACCACGACGAGACGCCCGTGCTCTGCAACTAGAGAGTAGCCCCTGCTCGCCGGAGCTGGAGAAAGCCTGCATGCGGCAACGAAGTCCCATGTAGCCAAAAATAAATCAATACTTTTTTTTCTGTAAATCTTTCCTCTTTCTGGGGAAGAATCCACCATTCTCCAGTTTCATATTGGAGGACACAGTCTGGTTGCTGGCATTCTTAGAGCTATGTTGGCAGCGCTGGCTGGAGACCTGAATATTTAGGACATGTAGGTTGTCTTGCTCCTGTCTTCATAAAGATGCCATCCTGTCAACTGTGCCTAGAATCCTCTAGCCCAGGGTGTATTTGTTTTATCCCATCCAGAGAACACATTTCCAGTTTTATACCAGAGTGGGAGAGGGTGTACACCTGGCTGCAAGGTGTGAGGGAAGGGATCTAGAGATCTGTTCATAAACAGGCTTTTAAGCACGTCTATTACTTCCCAAGTCCTGAGGGACTTGCTGTGATTTCATAAGTTTTTGAGGGATTCTGCCTGTAAATAGGTTCTTGTATTAACTTTTACCAGGACTGGTTTAAGATTCAGTTTTTTTCTGGGCTGCTGATTAGTAGCCATTCATTTGCGTTTCACTTTCTAAAACGCTGTTGCTTGCAACTTCATCTCCTTTTTTAAAAAAATTTTTTAATTGAAGGATAATTGCTTTACAGAATTTTGTGGTTTTCTGTCATACATCAACAAGAATCAGCCATAGGTACACCCATGTATTTATTTTAAAAAATAAATAAAATTTTAAAAAGATAATCAACAAGGACTTACTGTATAACACAGGGAACTATACTCAGTACTTTGTGATAACCTATAAGGGAAAAGAATCTGAAAAATATAGATATCTATGTATGTATAACTGAATCACTCTGCTGTGTACTTGAAACTAACACAACACTGCAAATTAACTAGACTTCAATTTTAAAAAGCAACATGCAAAAATCAATTGTATTTCTATATTCCAGCAATAAACACTTAGGAAATAAAGACTTTTAAATGACACCATTTATAGAAAAATAAAAATCAAATATTTAGGGATAAATCTAACAAGAGGTATATAAGAGATCTTCACTGAAAATTATAAAGCATAGTTGAAAGATAGTAAAGAAGAAATCATTAAATACACCATGGAATATACCATGCTCAAGGACAGGAAAATTCAATAGTGTACAAGGTCAGTTCTCCCTAAATTTGTCAATGACTCAGTGCAATTCCAATGGAAACCCAAGCAGAGTTGTTTTTTTGGTGGAAATTGAAAAGCTAATTCTAAAATCTGTGTTGAAATGGAAAGGGTTATTTTGGTACAAAGTCAACCTTGAGGAAAAGAAATGAGGTTAGATGAGTTATACTATCAGATATAAGACTTATAGATCTACAGTGACTAACGCAGTGTGGAATTGGGACAAACTAGACATACAGACCAATAGACCAGAATAGGATTAAGAAACAGGCCTTCATACTTGCTTATGGCAAAGGTAACACCTGGCTTATGGCAAAGGTGTCACTGAAATGTAGTGAGTTAAGGATGACCATCTTAATACATGCTGCTAGATTAAATACATGTCCAATTGGAAAAAAAAAATTGATCCCTACCACACACTATACACAAAATTAATTTTGGGTAGATCAGAGACAAATGTGTAGAATAAAACAATCAAATTCCTAGAAGATAATATAATGTGAACATTTTCATGACCTTAGGGGGTATAAAGATTTATACACAGATTACCAAAACAAACCCCCTCCCCGCAAATCCCCAAACCAAAAAAACTCACTCATCAAAAATGAGAAAACTTTGTTTAAATGAAGACTTCCTGTTAATTAGAAAACACCATGAAGAGTAAAAAGTCAATATGTTTTTATATTTCATAAATCTGACAAAGGACTCTTCTTGAAAATATACAAAGAACTCCTACAACTCAGTAAAAAAATAAAGAAAACAGAACCATAACCCAGTAAAAAATGAATTTGGCAAATGACAGTATATGTAATTCACAAGAGAGGATCTCCCAGTAACCAATGAGCACATGAAGAGGTGCTTATAGATGCAGCTAGTCCTCAGCTCAGCTCTCTTTTCAGGACTAAAGTGCTCCATCCCTTAGCTTCTTGGAGAGTCCCTCTCAGCTGTGTCCCTCTCTGGGAACTGCCTTCGGCAAAAGAGAATTTTTTACCCCAAGTCATACTCCTCCCCTGGGACAGCCCACGTTCAGTGATTGGTCAGTACTGCTATGAAGATCTGGCTTCCTGTCTCAAGGCAGGACAACTCTAAAGGGTCCTGCCAGCTCTGAGGTGCCCGAGGGGTCAGCAGAAGCCAATTTTGGAGAGATGTCAGTCTTGCTGCCTTCTCTCTTTCCCAGTGCGTTCTCCCACCAACTTTCTGTCTAGAAATCTCCATCTCAGTCTGCTTCTCAAGGAGCTGACCTGAGGCAGTCCTCAGTTTCACTAGTCATCATGGAAATGAAAATTCAAATCACCAATTGGCTAAAATGGCTAAAATTAAAGTATTGACAATACAAAGTGTTGGAGCATGAAAAACTGTGGGAGTGTAAACTAACCCAGGAACTTTGGTAAAGTGGCATATCTACCAGACTTAAACATACAGATGCCCTGTGGTACCCAGGAAATTTCACTCTTGGGTATATTCCCAAATGAAATGTGAGCACATGTACACCGAAAGACCTGTACAAGAATATTCATAGCAGCAGTGTTTGTAATAGTCCCAAACTGGAAATAACACAAATGCTCATTAACACTAGAATGGAGAGATGGACTGTGACATATTTACTCAGTGCAATAAAAAAGAACAAATTACTATGATTGGATGGACCTAAGTATCAAGGAAAAGAAACCAGACGCAAAAGAGTACTTACTGTGTGATTTCATTCAAATGACTTCAAAGACCAGCAAAGTTAATGTACGATTCTAGAAGTCACAATAGCGACCATTTGGGAAGGGGGGATGGTAATAACTAGCGGGATGAGTGCTGGGGTGCTGGCACTTTTCATGTCTTTGGGTGCTCACTATAAAAATTCACTGGGCTTTAATGTATATTTGTTATACTTTAATTGAAAAAAATTAGAGACTCAGTGATAAAGAGAAGTGGGCTGTCAAGGGACTTCCCTGGTGGTCCAGTGGTTGGGACTCCATGCTTCTAAGGCAGGGAACGTGGGTTTGATCCCTGGTCAGGGATCCAGGAGCCCACATACTGTGTGGCATGGCCAAAAAAATAAATAAGCAGAAAAAAAATGAGTTATTAAGCCATGAAAAGACGCAATAACCTTAAATACACATGGTTAAATGAGAGAAGCCAGTCTGACAGGGTTGCTTACCGAATGGCTCCAACTAGATGGTGTTCTGGGAAAGGCAAAACCACAGAGATGGTAAAGAGATGATTGGTTGCCTGGGGTCAGGGTCAGGGAAGGATGAATAGGGGCAGTGAAATGAGTCCACACCCTACTGCAGTGTTGGATGTATTTGTCAAAACCCACAGAACGTACACCACCGAGAGAAAAGGCCGGAATAGCAGGGGAAGCTAGGGGTGGCAGCTGAGAGGGCAAAAGGGAACTCTACTTTCTGCTCAGTTTTCCTGTAACCCTAAAACAGCTCAAAAATATAATCTATTAATAAAAAAATAGAAAGAGTGAGAGATGGACCCAGAGAAGTGAAGTAACATTTCCACAGATGGGGGACAGAAAAATCAGGTGAAATCGGTCCATCTTATCCCCATGCCCACTGTTCTCACTGCCCGTTGCTGTTCCGGGTACTTGTCAGGTCTGCCTTCTCTAGGGAAAGTACCTGTATTCTGAACTTTACCTCTCTTTTAAATTTTTCATTTATTTATCTTGAAAACTTTTTATTTTGTATTGGGATATAGCTGATTAAGGGCTACCCAGGAGGCTCCAGTGGTAACGAACCTGCCTGCCAATGCAGGAGACGTAAGAAACTCGGGTTCAGCCCCTGGGTCAGGAAGATCCTCTGGGGGAGGGCATGACAACCCACTCCAGTATTCTTGCCTGGAGAATCCCATGGACGGAGGAGCCAGGTGGGCTACAGTCCATGGAGTTGCAAAGAGTTGGACATGACTGAAGCAACTTAGCATGCACACACGCAGAGCCAAATAACAACGTTGTGATAGTTTCAGGCAGCAAAGGGAAAACCTACCTTTTAATATTAAGATACTGTTTTCTTTTTTTTTCTACACCAGGCAATTCTCAGACACTAGGTGGTTGTCCTACAATTTAACCCAATTCTGCCTCTGTCTAACCCAGAGAGAGCACCCGATCCCACAGGTTAAGGGCTTAGCCCCACAAGTCTGCTCCCAGGCTCCCCTTCAGATATCAGCTTCAAGCCCACCTATGCTTCTCACCCACCAGTGACAGATTGGATGATCAGTTAATTTGCTACAGTGACTCACAGAAGTCAGAGACACATTTTATTTACTAGTTTATTACAAAAGGATATAACTCAAGAACAGCCAGATGGAAGAGATAGCTAGAGAAAGGTATGTGAGAAGGGGTACACAGCATCCATGCTCTCTCCAGGGGAGCCGCTCTGTCCCCATCTCCACGACTCAGAATCTCTTTGGACACCACCTTTTCCGGGTTTAATGGAGGCTTTCCCACATATGCATGATTGATTAAAATATTGGTCATTGGTGATGGAACTTAGCCTCCAGGTCCTCTCTCCTCCTTGGTGGTGTGTGTGTGTCTAGGGGGGTGGGGGGTTGGGGGAGATTTAAAGTTTCAAACCTCTAATTGCATGATTGGTTTCTCTCCTGACCAGCTCCCATCCTAGGTGACCCAGGGGCTTTCCAAAAGGTCGCCTCGTTAACATAGCTAAAGACACTTTCAAGGCTTTCATCAACCTTAGGCAATTCCAAGGGTTGAAAAACTCCTAGCCCCAAACAGAGATGAAAGCCAAATACATATTTCTTATTATAAATCACAATATCAGAAATAGTTATCCTCAAATTGTCGAAAAATCAGAAAGTAAAAGTAATCTAAAAATTAGAGTATTTTTAGTATTGTTGCATGACTGTTTATTAAACATATTAATTAATAGTTTATAGTTACTTAGACTGGAAAAGGCAATGGTACCCCACTCTAGTAACTCTTGCCTGGAAAATCCCATGGATGGAGGAGCCTGGTAGGCTGCAGTCCATGGGGTCGCTAAGAGTCAGACACGACTGAGCGACTTCACTTTCACTTTTCACTTTCATGCATTGGAGAAGGAAATGGCAACACACTCCAGTGCTCTTGCCTGGAGAATCCCAGGGATGGGGGAGCCTGGTGGGCTGCTGTCTCTGGGGTCGCACAGAGTCGGACACGACCGAAGCGACTTAGCAGCAGCAGCAGCAGCTACTTAGACTTTCATTTGGGCTTCCCAGGTGGCGCTAGTGGTAAGAAATCCACCTGCCAATTCAGGAGACATAAGAGATGAGTTCAATCCCTGGGTCGGGAAGATCCCCTGGAGAAGGGAGTGTCAACCCACTCCAGTATTCCTGCCTGGAGAAACACATGGATAGAGGAGCCTGGTGGGCTACAGTCCATGGGGTCGCAAAGAGCTGGACACAACTGAATCAACTTGGAATGCACACACACAGCTTTTCATTTATTCACTCAATAAACATTGCCCACTACATGCCAAGTATTGTACTAAGTCCTGAAGAAGCAATATTGAATAATTCAGGGTCACCACTAGGTGCCAAGATGTTCAAATCACTTTCCTCTGATTCTCTGTTGTGATACTCTGTAACCTTCCGGTATTTTGTCATAGACTTTATTTTGGGGGGCTCCAAAATCACTGCAGATGGTGATTGCAGCCATGAAATTAAAAGACGCTTACTCCTTGGAAGGAAAGTTATGACCAACCTAGATAGCATATTGAAAAGCAGAGACATTACTTTGCCAACAAAGGTCTGTCTAGTCAAAGCTATGGTTTTGCCAGTGGTCATGTATGGATGTGAGAGTTGGACTGTGAAGAAAGCTGAGTGCTGAAGAATTGATGCTTTTGAGCTGTGGTGTTGGAGAAGACTCTTGAGAGTCCCTTGGACTGCAAGGAGATCCAACCAGTCCATTCTGAAGGAGATCAGCCCTGGGATTTCTTTGGAAGGAATGATGCTAAAGCTGAAACTCCAGTACTTTGGCCACTTCATGTGAAGAGTTGACTCATTGGAAAAGATTCTGATGCTGGGAGGGATTGGGGGCAGGAGGAGAAGGGGATGACAGAGGATGAGATGGCTGGATGGCATCACAGACTCAATGGACGTGAGTTTGAGTGAACTCTGGGAGTTGGTGATGGACAGGGAGGCCTGGTGTGCTGCGATTCATGGGGTTGCAAAGAGTCGGACACGACTGAGCGACTCAACTGAACTGAACTGATAGAGTATTGATGGACCATCATAGCAGTGGAGGACTGTTCCTCTTCAAGGTCTTCCTTTGAGCCCAAAGGAAGTAGGCAGGAGGGATGAACAGACTTGTCAGACAGAGGAGGCCATCTCCAGCCCCGGGTCCTCTCCCTTTCTTTCTTCTTTAGTCGCTGAGTCGTGTCTGACTTTCTGTGACCCCATGGACTGTAGCCTTCCAGGCTTCTCTGTCCGTGGGATTTCCCAGGCTGGAACACTGGAGTGGATTGCCATTTTCCCTCCCTATCCCGTGTCATTTTAGAAGCTTGTTGACTTACATATTTTTATTTTTTAATTAATTTTAAACAAGTGAAGTATAGTTTTTTGTTTGTTTGTTTTTGTTTTATTTTTGGCCACACTGTGGTTCCCTGACCAGGCCCACAACCCATGCAATGGAAGCAAAGAGTCTTGACCACTGGACCTCCAGGGAAGTCCTGACCTACACATTTTTAGATATTAAATGATCTCTAAATGCCAGCCTCCCTCCTTCCCTTGCCATCACAGCAGAAGCTTCTGCCCACCAAAGGGAAGAAAGGAAGGAGGTGTCGAGGTAAGGTGTGAGAAGGTATTTTCCGACTTCAGCATCACAAGGTCTTGAGGTAGCAGTGAGGTGGGATTGATCCCTGAGCAGAGGAAGGAGATTGTAGTTGGCTCTGAAGTCTGAAACACACTCCATTGATCATCAGCCACGACAAAGAGCATCTGACATTGTACGTGGCACACAGTGAACCCTCAATAAATATCAAATTTCCTTTTCTCACTGGGGTGCGGTGCTGTTTGAGAACCCTATGGGGGAATACAAAGAAATAGAATGCACCATCGCAGCCTTTAAAGAGCTTAGTGACTTAACAATATTTGGCTCTGAGTCCAACCCATCAGGACAAAAGAAAAAGCTCCCAAATCCCCCTTGACTGAGCTGTAGCCCCTCTGGGAATGGAAGTCTGAGGAATCAGTCTCAGCCCTCTTCCCACCACCACCCCCAAATTTAATCTGTTTAATTATTTCTTCATGTGTGCTCCAGAGAGCCTGTTATTTTTATGGGTCTGTGTCTATTAATTTTTCTTCCCCACCCTTCCTTCTTTCAGCAGTGCAGACAGAGAGCTGGAGTCAGGCTCCAGTGAACAGAGATTACAGAGATATATAGAGAGATGAGAGGAAGCAGGCAAGAAAATGCGGTTACCTCTGAGGCTGCAGAGAAGCTGTTAAGTGCTGGAGATTTAAAGCTTCATTCGCCTCTGTGCTAACTTCAAGCTGTTCTAAGCCCAGGTTCCCAGACGCAAAACTCAGACCAGCTGCAAGAGCAGGGCTATTACTCCCTTGGGAGCTTCGGGTCTGATTTAGAGGGTGCTTAGAGGAGGCAGGCGGGAAGCAAGGAGCAGAACAATCAGAGTTTTATTTCGGGGGAAACTTTCTCTGCTGAAGAGGAGAAGGCCAAGGACAGAAAGAAAACACTCGGTAGTGATTTGTCATGGACGCAATGGATGAGATGAGAGTCGAGGCCCCCATTAGTGCAGGCAAGAGTCAGGTCTGATATGAGGAAGAACTCGTCACCTGCAAGGGTCATTAAGTAGTGGTAGGACTATCTGGAGATGGGGTAGATTAACTGTCTCGATGTGATTTGGGTGTTCACCTGTCCAGAAGCAAGAGGCTGGACCCAGTGATCTTATAAGATCATTTCCAAGGTTGTTTTGTTGGTCTTAAGAGTCCACGGTTGGAGCATTTCGGCACCAGGGCAAGTTAGGTTTCCAAATGAGACTGAGTTGGTGGAAGGGGCCATAACAATGCCAGGTACAGGGTTCAGGGGGCATTTACTCTCCTAGCTTCCCCACTGGAGCAAATGGAAATAATTTCGAGGATCCTACAGAAGAAGAGAGCATGCATCTGGGAAAGGGGTAGCAGAGAAGACGTTTTAGAGAGTGGCAACTGGGCCGGAGTGTGGAGACCAAGGAGGAGCGGGGATGAAGAGGATGCCCCCCACTGTTGGGAAACCCTGAGAATTCCAGGGATCCATCTGAGTGATCTTTCACACAAGGGTGACTGGGGCTGAGCTTGGGCTTGACAATGAACCCCAATGGCAGGCTTGGGAATCTGAGGGGTGACAGCTGACTGCCAGTGGGTGTAGGGGCTGCTGCGTTCAGCCCCTAGTCAGTGGCAGAGGCTTTATGTAAAGAGAGATTCTCTGGGACAGCTCTGCAGCTGGTGGACACTTATGCTTAAGGATCCATGGTAGAGGATTGGTTTTATTTTTCCCTTCCAAAGATGTGTGATAGGGTAAAAGCAAAAAATACTACATTTTCCTCAAAGAAACATCTGGCCTGCAGGTCAAGATGAAGCTTCCCTCCTGGAAGGGAGCTGCTACAGGGAGCCACAGAACCTGTACCCAATGGCTGTGAAGTCACGGGCCTGCCGCACACACTCCGGGGCCATGCTGGTGGCCCAGTGGCATCATGGAAATTTCTCGAAGGGGGTCCATCCTTGGCAACAGGGTGGAAACAGGGGAATCTGAAGCTTGTTTTTAGGTTTCTCATTTTGCTGAAGACCTTGCTAGCCACTTACCCTGTTCTCTGTTCCTCTGGGACTTCTCAATCAGTAATTTTCCTTCCCAACTTAAAGGTGGATGAGAGTCAATGAAAAAAAATTTTTTTATTCAACCTACTATTTGTCCAGCAAGAATGACCCTTGACACCTTGGCTGCCAGAAAATAAAGACCAAATTTGTTGCTAAAATATCAGGAGCAGGACATTCTCCAGAAAGCATCAGTTCCTTCTGATTCCTTCAGATGGATTCCAGTTAAACGGATCCTGAGCCAAAACCTTTTTAGAGGTACTTTGAGTTATACTGAAAGTTAAGTTGAGCATAAGATGAAATCAATCACATATTAATGTCCATGTTCTAGACAATGCTAGGCAAGTGGGGGAGGCTGACATGGTCCCTATCATCCCTTCAATACACACGAGTGTGACAAGGTGCACAAAGAGATGAGACTGCGTGTCAAGGTGTTTTGGCTCTCTATATGATCAGAATGAAAAAGTGTTCAGTCTTGGTTCTTCTACCACCTTGCCAGCCAGAGTCTACAAAGGGAGAAGCTCTGGTCCAGAGAGGAACGGTGATCTGCTTGAGGTCCTAGAGCAAATCAGTGGATGAAGAGTGCCAGAGGAAAGCACACAGAAGCCTTGGGCTTTAGAAGTGGAGGGAGCCCTTGGCTCAGGATAGAAGGATACGGTACCCACAATTCCATTTGGGGGACTTTCAAGGCGCCCAAGGAATCTAATAGCAGAATTGAGAAGCTCATTTAAAGAAAAGCAATTATTTTAATTTTTTTTTGGCTGTGTCGAGTCTTAGTTGAGGCATGTGGGATCTTCATTGCATCACGCAGTATGCAGCACATGGATTCTCCAGTTGTGGTGCTCAGGCTCCTGAGCACAGAGGCCTCAGTAGCTGCAGCACACTGGCTTAGTTGGTCCGAGCCATGTGGGCTCTTCATCCCCTGACCAGGGCTTGAACCCAGGTCCCCTGTATTGCAAAGTGATTTTTTACCACTGGACCACCAGGAAAGTCCTGAGAAGAGCCTTTTTTTTTTTTTTGAAGGGGCCTGGAACCCCTCAAATTGTGTAATGATGTAAGGCTGACCTAACTACTGAGCCTGCAGTCCCAAGCACTTTGCTTCCATGGGACTTGTAGGGCTTCACCCCCAGGACAGTACAGCAGAGAAAGGTGAGGGGAAGTGTCCTGGAGAGGGAGTGGATTTGGAGAGAGGCATTTTGCAAGGAAAGCAAGAGGTCCACTTAACACAGAGGAATAGTTCAGGGAAGAGGAAAAGGTCACATGCTTCAACATCCAAGCCTGGCAAACGGCAGCAGAGAGAAGAACTTCCCTCTTGATGCCTTTGGGTGTGGAGTGAACTCTTCCTGGAGAGCTTAGTTCCCCTCAGCTAAGACAATGATTGCATAACCTCTCATTTTTAGCCAACTAATGGGCTGCATTAATAGCCTTTTTTATTGGCTTTTTATGAGAGGATGATATAGTCTTGGCTCTTTAGTAGTTAGTCAGATTGTCAAGTTGCCCATAAACCAAGACAAATTAGAAATGACCATCCTCTTTCCTGGAGTCAGGCATATCTAGTAATTTTTTTTTTTTTTTTTTGGAGTACTCAGACAGGAAGGAGGGTGACCGTGGATGTAACGGAAGTGAACTGATTGTTCCCTAGAGCTTATGCACTTTTAATTCAACAGCCCCAGGGGTGGAGGAATTATTCAGTTCTGGACTTAGTAGCAAGAGGCCAAAAGCAGAAGCCAGGAGTTATGATTTAATGGAGCTTAATTAAGTATCATTCCACTTGAGGAAGATTTTTCTAGGTCATTAATCTGCAATCTTTCTACCATAACTTCTCTGGAAGAAGGGGAGAAAGTTTCTCTTGCCATTTGAAAAAATTTGAAGGCATGAAGTAAAGAGATTTCAGAAATCTAATGCCTGAGGAGCATTAGAGCTCAGGACAGATTAGCGCTGCAATGTAGAGTTTAGTCTGAAGGGAAATGCTGGTTTGGGCTCAAAAGTGGTTTCTAGCTGAGTTATATAATGTAAGAGCTAACAGACCTTAGAGATCAATTCAGCTAAATGCCTCATTTAACAGATGAGATTCAGAGCGGGAAACCCACCTGCCCACCACAGAGCGCAGAGGCTTATCTTGTAAAGTAGTTCTACGCATGTAAGTTAACCATCCTCTTTGGTTGGGTGACCCCACCAGAGAGGCACATTCTCTTTCTTCTTCAGTATTTCCCTCCTTCTATCCCTCCCCTTTATTTCTAGATTCTATTTATTCTCCTATGCTCTTATTCATCCCACAGAGCAAGGCTTTGCAGGGTGGTTTTCATCCTTGTTGATTCACAAAGAAGAACAAACCCCAAGAGACTTCATCTATGGCTGGAACGCCCAAGCCATTGCAGTAATGGCTTGTCTCTTTCTTTTTGGCTGCACTGGGTCTTTGTTGGGGAGTGAGGTCTTCCCTAGTTGCCACTCAGGCTTGGTTGCCCCACAGTGTGTGATGTCTTAATTCCTGACCAGGAATGGAACCTATATCCCCTGCACTGGAAAGTGGATTCTTAACCCCTGGACCACCAGGGAAGTCCCTGCAACGGCTTGTCTTGATTTGGAAAATGCTGGACCTTCACAAAGGCTAAATCCTGCTCTTACTCATGCCTGGTTTCTTTCCTTATTCTGTGTTTCCTCTATGTCATTTATGTAGGTGCCACCATCTGCATTTTGGTGCTGGGCAGGTGGAACACTAAGTGAGAAGACCGCTGCCTTCTAACTCCAGAACACATGCAGAAGTGGTAGAGAAAAGCTGTTTTCTGATGGAAATCTACCTCTTCACAGGAAAGTGGCCCAGCTCTGTTCATAACCAGGCTGAGGCTACATTCCACCCTTTTTACAATGGGAGATTGACAGCATAAGGAAGAGAATTGACTGTCAAAGGTCACCAAACAAGTTTGGGGCACTCTACGGAGTAGGCTTCACGCCCCCGATTGTGGGGCATGATCTTCTTTTTCCAAGCACTTCACTTATCAATTATCAATGCACTATAGCAGGCAGACTCCAAATTAACAGAGCCTCCAACTGACAGAATTCTTTAATTATTATTATTACTAATTACTTTTAATTAAAATTATTTTTATTTTATTTAAAATTTTCTTTTATTTTGGCTGTGCCTGGGCTTCATTGTGACCCTTGGGCTCTTTGTTGTAGCACAGGAGTTTAGTTGCCCCGTGGCATGTAAGATGTCAGTTCCCTGACCAGGGATAGAACCCGAGTCCCCTGCTTTGGAAGGTGGACCACTGGACCGCCAGGGAAGTCCCTTACTAGCTTTTTACACCCATCTTTCCAAAGAGTTCAAGACACATTATACACAGACATTGAGTCTTGTCATGAAAGATGAAATGGAAGACAAAGAAATTATGTGGAAAGAACAGGAGACTTTGTGCTTTTATTTGGCAAGTGTTTACAGATAGCTTACTATACTTCAGGACACAGTGCTGGCTGCTGAGGGAGATAGAAGAAAAATTTAAGCCAGGATTTCCTCTCCACGGGCTTATATTTTCATTAAAAACACACCAAAGGAAAGATCAGCAGAGGGTTGAGCGGTCAGGAAGGTTTCAGAAATGAAAATAAAATCAGGACTTCCTTCGTGATCCAGTGGTTAAATATCCACCTTCCAATGCCGGCGACATGGATTCGATCCCTGGTGGGGCAACTAAGATACCCCATGCCAAGGGGCAGCTAAGCCCAGGAGCCACAACAACCGAGCCCAGCTGTTCTAGAGCCAGTGCCACAAATAGAGAAATGGCGAGCACCCCAGTGACGACCCGGCACAGCGAAAAAACAAAAACAAACCTCCCAAAATGAAGATAAAATTGAGGTAGACCTTGGAGTCTTAAGATTTGGATTGGCAGGAAGAGAAGAGAGAAAGAAAGGGGATTTCAGACAAAAGGCAAGATTGGGGTCAGAATAAGCATGACTCATTTTCAGCCTTGGTGATGAAGAGTATTTGCCTTGGGAAAGGAATGGAGATAAAACTGAATAGGCAGGGTAGGGCTAGAGCATTGAATGCCGCAAGGAGGAGAGGGCTACAAGCAGAAGCGGGAGGCAAGACTAAGCAATGTTTAAAGATTCCAGCAAACTGGGATCAAAAGGAAGAAGAAAGAGCCTTTTTAACAACATCCCCCCCCCCCACCCCGCCCAAGTCCCGCCCTCCAAAAGCAACAGAAGATTCTGGTCATGATGAATGTGACTTTGCAGCCGGTGTCCTTTCATAGCGACAACTCAGGCGCCTGGGGCGGTGGGTGAAGGTGCCCTCGGGGCACCGCCAGGGCAAGGCAGGGCGCCAGAACGCGGGTGCCACTTTCCTGCATGTGTTTTGAGATCTGGACTGACAAGACGAGCTGGATAATTTTGCCCCGTTAGGTACTGAGTTCTCTCCTCTGCGGTACAGGATCCGCTTGAAGCGCGACAGCTGCAATGACTTCCAGATGCTCGCCTCCTCTCTTCTCGCAGACCGGGGTGGATGTGGTCGACTCCGCGATGGAAACCAAAAACCCGGCCAGATGTACCATGTCAGTGTCAGCAGCGCACACATCTGGCTTCAATACCGGCAGCGATAACCAGAACAAATGGCTGTTATTCCCGCCGTATTCGGCTAGTCAGCATCCCCCTGTGAAAAGGCGGTGGGGGCGGGACGGGGCGCACTGCCCCGGGAAGGGTGTGGGCCCCGGGCAGCGGGTCCAGCTTTGCTTTGCTGGAACCTCGGCGGCCACCGGCAGGCGCGGCCCTGGCGGCCAGGCGGTTCGCCCCCGCGAGGAGGGTGTCCGGGCGGGCGGGCTGCGAGGACCCGCTCTCGCTCGGAGATCGTCCCTCGGAGGCGGCGGCCGGGCCGCGCAGGCCTCCCGAGCTGGTGCAGGGCCGGCCGCGCAGGCTTTCCCGTCTCCGCGAGGGCCTGAGACCCGGGCGGCTCCTTCTCCCGCCACCACCGTCGGCCGGGCCTGGAGGCCAGAACGCAGACCCGCAGGGAGTGTCTGGGACCGGCATCGAGGGCCGAGCGGGGCCTGAAGCGGCGGCCCAGCGCCCGGATCCCGGCTCGCGGCCCAGCGCCCTCGCGGGAGCCCGGCGTGACAGGCGAAGCAGCCTCCGGCCGTGTGCGCGGGGCGGACGGGATGCGAGCTGGGGAGTGGCCGGGCCGCTCCAGGAGGGATGCGGCGGCCCGCGGCCCGAACCCGAGCAGGATGCAGGGTGTTAGGCCCGCGGCCCTCCCGCCAGCTTCGCTCAGCTGTTGTCTCCTCCCGAATTCGTGACCTGGACTTACCACGGTCGCGACGCATGAGCATATTGTAGCTGTTATTATTCCTATGTCGTATTTTCTAAAACCAAAAAATCGGGCAACGGATGTTCTGGAAACAGGACAGAGTTTAAATTCTGGCCTTCCTGGAAAGGCGGGTGTCTGTGCCCCTGTCTGCGGTCCCCAAGCAGCCGTGGGGAGGACGCCGTGCCAGGAGGCTTTCGAGCCGATGCCCCCCTCTTCTAGTCATTATAACTGGCTCTCTTATTTACTTACAACAGATACAGTTTTTGAACAACTCTTAATTTAGCACCAAAACTTGAATTTGAATTCTGGTTCTGATGCCAACCAGGCAGGTATTGTGAGCAATATCTTGTTTCTTCTTTTATAAATTGGAGTTATATACTCCAACACACACATATATATAAGTGTATATATATATATGCTTCCCAGGTGGAGCTAGTGGTAAAGAAAGTGAAAAGTGAAGTTGCTCAGTCGTGTCCGACTCTTTGTGACACCATGGACTATAGCCTATCAGGCTTCTCCGTCCATGGGATTTTCCAGGCAAGAGGACTGGAGTGGGTTGCCATTTCCTTCTCCAGTGGTAAAGAACCGCCTGCCAGTTCAGGAGACAGAAGAGAGGCAGGTTCTTATAACCTGGGTTACGAAAATCCTTTGGAAGAGGGCATGACAAACCATGGTAAACCTCTCCCATTCTTGCCTGGAGAATCTCCATGGACAGAGGAGCCTGGTGGGCTACAGTCCATAGGGTGGCAGAGTCAGACATAACTGAATCTACTTAGCATGTATATATATGTGTGTGTGGGGGGTGTAGTTGCTCAGTCATGTCTGACTCTTGTGACCCAACAAACTGTAGCCCACCAGTCTCCTCTGTCCATGGGACTTTCCAGGCAAGAATACTGGAGTGGGTTGCCATTTCCTTCTCCAGAGGATCTTCCCCACCCAGCAATCGAACCTGGGTCTCCTGCATTGCAGGCAGTAATATGTATTACTTACTTGAGACAACGTTTACAAACAAAAGTGAACTATGTGTAGAACTAGAATTGGGGTTCCACTATTATTAACTAGCTGTGTGATTTTAGGCAACACATCTCATTCCTCACCCCCTTCCAACCTCCCACTGGCCCCGCCCTACCTCCCTCAGTTTTATCTCCTGAAAAACTGGCTCAGGTAAATGTAAAATGAAAAGTGACTCTGAAAGTTATGAGTACTATACATATACAGGATCTGTTATATAGCAAGCACAATTTTTTGCAACAGGAAAAACAAGCTGGGAGAAATAAGTGATTTGCTTGCCTGCCCCAAGGCCACATGGTGGTGGTTTAGTCTCTCAGTCATGTCCGACTCTTTGCAACCCTGTGGGCTGTAGCCCGCCAGGCTCCTCTGTCCGTGGGAGTTTCCAGGCAAGAATACCGGAGTGGGTTGCCATTTCCTTCTCCAGGGGATCTTCCCCACCCAGGGATTGAACTTGGGTCTCCTGCACTGCAGGTGGACTCTTGACCAACTGAGCCACCAGGAAGACCCAAGGTCACATAGTAGATAGACAAGTAATGTTTTCTTACTTATTTTGGCTTGGCTTGGACTGACATGTAATTGGGTTTTAATCAGTTACCTCAGTATGGGTTTGCAATGCATCCTTCTGTCTACCTTCAGTTTTGAGGTCAGAGTTGTTTATTTCAGCTAAGGAGGGAGTTTCATGATAGGGGCTCTGGGTAAAGCCGAGCTTTACAGGGGCTGACTGTAAGGCAGCTAGAATGCCACCTCAGAAGCTTCCTTGGACTCAGCCCACAGAATTTCCATGAAGTCTGCTGCTCCCATTTTTGGGTCTATAGCCCAGGACAAATATCTTTGCCCTGACTTATTTAATCTCTCCCTTCTCATTCTCTCTGGCTCTCTTCCTTTCTGCTGGTACTTTCCCCAAGAATACCATCCTTTTGTTTCTACTTCTTGTGGAAACTTTCTTTGTCTCTAAGTTTCCCAGTTCCTAGCTCTATTGCACATTTTACCCATTAGGGACTTTTTGACCTTCTCTTATGGGTCATTCTCTCCATTTGCTAAGGTAACTTAGCCAGCCTTATTCTTTCTGTCATCTTTCTTTTAAAAAAATTGTTTTGATCAAAGTGCTGTTTCAAGATTTGAAAAGCCAAACCTGAGTGCTGGGTCTGTAACAACAATAACAAGAGAAGCAGCGATTCTTCGACCACTCCCACCTCCTGATCAGAAGCAATCACTTTAGACTCTCATCTGTTTCTTCTTGGGATTTATGTCCTTTAAAATAACATGCTTAGCTTGTATTTCTCAGTTTATTGATTTTCAGGTCTTGTCTCTTGTCTTCCTACCACAGAAAGTGAGACTAGGTAGCGTAGTAATGAATGTATGGACTCTGGAGAGAAATTACGTGGTTTAAACTCCAAGTACAATACATACTAATTTTGTAAACTTATGCAAGTTTCTTAACTGCTGCGTGCCTCAGTTTTCCCATGTGTAATGTACATGATAATAGTATTTACCTCCTAGAATATATATGAAGATTAAAAGTTGACTATATAAAGAGCTTAGAATAATTTCTGGCACACAGTAGAATATACATAGCTATATAAATGCTATGTTTATCATCATTGAACTGTCTGGCACACCTTTTTCCTCTGCTCATTCTCCCAATATAGTTACATCACCATTTTTGGTTAGATCAATATTAAGTATTTACATTATGACTTTGTAAATATTATTCCCAGCTAAGCCACATAGAATCATATAATTATGTTTTCTTTCTCATTCAACCTTTTGTTTTCTCTGGAATTAATGCTTTTCTATCTCTTTTTGTATTCCGTTTAGTGTTCTACGTACCTATTATTAATGCATCCACAAAATCTCCTGTCAATACATTCAAATACAGGTATTCTCCTCTTGGGTTCGTTATTTTCCTTGGCAACTCTCCTGGAGCTTTTGCAGCTCTCCTGTTCCCATCTGGACTGGTCACTCTGCAGCCTGAGTCATAGTTCTGGTCTGTGGTTGGGACATTCTGCATGCATGCTCAGTCGAGACTCCATGGACTGTAGGCCTCCAGGCTCCTCTGTCCATGGGATTTCCCAGGCAAGAATACTGGAGCTGGTTGCCATGCCCTCCTCCAGGGGGTCTTCCCGACCCAAGGATCGAACCCCAGTCTCCTGCATCTGCTGCATTGTCAGGGCTTCCCAGGTGGCTTAGTGGTAAAGAGTCTGCCTGGTAAAGAATGCGGGGGATTTTAGAGCATTATTCTTTTCTGTGTGATCAAAGTTTGATTGCAAGCACTTTCATATTCCAGTTCCCCAGAGGGAAAAGGTGTGGAGGCTTTTATGGAAAAGCCAGGAAGTGGCAATACGTTGCTTACACATGCATCCACTGGCACAACCTGACCCTACCAGCATCACCTGAGAACATCACAAGTTCTCAAGTGATGCTGGCAGGATCACCCTGCAAGGACCACTGCTGTCAGAGGTGGCAGAGGAACAAGACAGAAAGAATAGGGCTCCCTGAAGGACTATGCGGAGCAGAGTTGCCCTGCAGACCTGGAGAACTAACCTGAGACCATTCTGTGAGGAAGAAGAAAAAAAGCTTGTCTTCATTAGCCATGAAATTCTTTTTGAATCTCTTTTTGAGTCTCCTATCACCACTTCTTGCTTTCTTTTTCTTACTCCCCTGTTTTATCAAAGCACATCCACCAAAAGTTTTCTGAGAAAAGAAGATAAATGTCTTGAGACATTGAATGTCTGAAACTGTTTTTAAAAGAGTGCACTTGATTTATAGTTTAGTTGGGTAGACAGTTCAGGGTTCAAACCATTTCCCTCAGAATTTCTTTATTGTCTTCAATTCCTATTTTGATTCTTGAGTTTTTTTAAGTGACTTTGAAATTTTTCTTTTTAGCAACATTTATGAATTTTTAAAAATTTCTGATGATGTGAAGTTTTAGAATTATGTGTTTGGGCATGTCTTTTCTCACTTACTGTCCTGTCCTTCAGTTCAGACTCAGTATTAATTTTTGAATGATTTCCTCCTATTTGTTTTCTTGGTTCACACTTTCTAGCATGTCTCAAACCACTGTCTCAAAATTTCCTAACCTTTACATCTTCTATAGCTTTTTCTTTTTGTTCCATTTTCTGGAAGGTGAAAAGGTGATTTTTTTTCTCATATATTTAACTGCTTGAGGCATTTTCTTGCTTTGTAAGTCATAAAAAAATCTTTTGGCAATGAAGCATGTGGGATCTTTCTTAGTCTCTCCTCCTCCAGACCCCCCCAAAAAAACTGAATCCATGCCCTCCACATTGGAAGCATGAAGTCTTGACCACTGCACCAACAGGGACCTCCTGAGACTCTGTTATTCTTATTTCAAGGATGCAGTGTTTTCTCTTTTTTAGAGACTTTCTTTTGTGTCCTGCCTTGTTTTTTTCTGAGTTCTTCTTTTTGGCTAGTTTGTTTTGTTTTGGTGTGTTTCTTGTTAGGAGCCTTTTTCAAATGTCTATTGCTCTTTTTTTTTTTTTTTGCATGGTGGGAGGGTGCTTGTCTCTCCATACAGGGTGAGGCTTCACCATAGCTTATGCAGGAAACTAGCGTTTCCTTAGGGGAAACTCCCTAGTCTTTTCTCTTGGATCTGTAAGTGTTTCGTAGAATTTTCCAGCCTCCTGTCTGGGGTGGAGGTGGGGCAGTGCCTGAGCTTTTGCTGCCAGGATTCTGGGAGTTGAGCTGGGGAAAGGGCTGGGAAACTTACCTTTCAGCCCGTGATGTCAACTTCACTTAAATACGCTCCTTTCACTAGGATGCCTCGCCCTGCCCTCAGCAGTACCTCTTGTTCCTGAAAGAGAGCTGGTCTGGTCCAGCTTCCCTTGAGGGTAAATCTGCTTCTCAGGCTCAAAGAGGAGCTTTGGAGTGTCCAGGTGCTTCTTTAAGGCCAGTCATTCATTTTAAGTCACGGCGTAGATGTTAGTTTCCTCTAGGCCACAAGTCAGTTATCACTTGCCTGGTCTGCCTCTCTGTGTTCAGAATTTTGATCACATCTTTTGGTTGTTGTCATCTTCTTCCACTCTCTTTTTCATTATGGATTTACACTTCTTCTTCTGCTTCTTCTTTTTTGTTTTTTTTAGTTCTTTAATGTCATTTTAGTGAATTTCAGAAAGGAACAGACATAATAAACATCTGCCCATCTTTTATGTAAGGCCTCTATTCTTTTAAGTAAAAATGAAAACATTGGAATATCTTAATCACTCAAATTATATTAGTAATTGTATTAGTGTGGGAGAATTGTATTTTTCTTCTCTTTCCCCAGTTTTCTGTAATGTGTTTATATTCTTTTTAGAATGTTTTAATTGCATTTCTTTTGATCTAGTTCTGGGAATTTGTCCCAGGGCAACAACCAAAAATGTGTGCAAGAAAGCTCTACGAGGTGGTTCCTCACTGGGTGTTTATAACGTCAGACAATGGAAACAAGCTAATTGTCTGACAATAGGAGGTTGTTTAAACAATTCAGGGTACATTCATGTAATGGCATACTTGGAACCCATTAAAAATGATGTTGTGGGAGACTAATGATGTGTAAAAATGTTCATAATGCATCAGAAATTTAAAAACAATTACCAAAACAGTATGTAAGGTATGTGTGTGTGTGTGCGCCTTTGCTCAGTTATGTCCGACTCTTTGCGACCCCCATGGACAGCTCCTCTGTCCATGGGATTCCCCAGGCAAGAAGAGTACTTGAGTATGCTGCCATTTCCTCCTCCAGGGACTCTTCCCTGCCCAGGGATTGAACCCCTGTCTCTTATGTCTCCAGCATCATAGGTGAATTCTTTACTGCTGAGCCACCAGGGAAGCCCATGTCAAGTACGGCTCTTTTTTTTTCTAAAAAGAGTTCGTGAATGTATGTATACATTAACACTATGGCAATGATCTATGTATATATAACAATGCTTATAATAATAGTATTATTGAGCACTTACTGCTTGGCTGCTAATATTCTGAGCCTGTTAGGTAGATTGTCTTAGTTCATTCTCGTAACGCTTATATATGAGGTTAATGTTATTCCTTTTTTCATTTTACTGATGAAAAAGCTGAAGCCTAGAGAGTCATTATAATTGACCAGGGGCACACAGAGCTGTTATTCACACCTAGACCTGCTGATCCCAGAGTCTGTCTGCTCGATCATCATCATTATGTAACAAAATATTAAAAGACATGTCAAGTGAGTTTTATTTTCTTTGTGTGTTTAAGAAATAAGAAAGAGGTTGAAAAGGTTGAACTTTGTTGCAGTGTTTCCTTTGGAAATGATCAGTGGAAAAACACCTCTCTCCCCATTGGTTAGATTTTGTTTGTAACCTCTGGGATTTAAACAGTTGTCTCTAATATATGTTTAGGGACAGAACTTTTTTGTGCTTGTTGCATACCATTAGATGATAAGTCATTTGAGGGCATAAGCCTTCTACTTTAAGTCAGAGGCTATTAGAAAGCAAACCCTGCAGGTCCAAACCACAAAACAATGTCACCTCACATCTGTTAGAATGGCTGTCATGAAAAAGGCCAGAGATTAGTGTTGATGAGGATGTGGATGAGCGGGAACTGTTTGTTTAGTGCTGGTGGTTACTGTAGCCATCATGGAAAATAGTATGGAGAGTCTTCAAAGAATAAGCATAGAACTACCAAGTTTGATCCCTGGGTCGGGAAGATCCCCTGGAGAAGAAAATGGCAACCCACTCGAGCATTCTTGCCTGGAAAATCCCATGGACGGAGGAGCCTGCAGCTCGGCGGGCTACAGTCCATAGGGTCGCAAAGAGTAGGACACGACTGAGCGACTTCACTTTCACACGATCCAATAGTTCTACTTCTGGATAGCTATCTGAAAGAAATAAAACCACTACCTGCATCCCCGTGTTTGCTGTGGCATCACTCACAAAGGCATGGAGACCACCTAAGCGTCCGCCGTCCAGTGAGTGGACAGAGAAGGTGTGGCACACGTATGCAATGGGACACTGTTCAGCCATGAGAATGAAATCTTGCCATTTGCAGCAACGGGGATGGACATGGAGGGCTTTAGGCTAAGTGAAATAAGTCAGACAGAAAAAGACAAACGCTGTATGGTCTTACTTACACGTAGACTCTGAAAAAGCCAAACTCACAGAAGCAGAGAGAAGAATGGTGATGGGCAGAGGGAAACGAGGTGTTGGTCAAAGGGTACAGGCCTTCAGTTATGAGGTGAATAAGTTTAGGGATCTAAGGTACAGCTTGTTGCCTATTGTTCACAGCCCTGTACACTTGAAAGTTGCCACAAGTAGAGCTTTGAGAGGGAGGGGCAGTCAGGGGGAGGGAATTAAGGAGAACAAACTATTATGCATAAAAGAAACTGTAAGGATATATTGTACAATATGGGGAATATAGCAAATATTTGATAATAGCTATAAATGGAGCACAGCCTTTTAAAATTGTGAATCTCTATATTGGAAACCTACAATTTATATAAATTACACTTCAATTTTTTTAAGTAGCACTTTAGTGTTCTCACCATAACAACAATAACATGGAAATTATGAAAGATGTGTTAACCAACCTCATTGTGGTAACCATTTTACAGTGCCTAGGTGTTTCCGATCATCACGTTGTACACATTAAAATCACACAAGGTTGTATGTCAATTGTATCTCAAGGAAGTTGGAAAAAGAAAAAGAAGAAAGCAGATCCTGTAACGAGAAAACCAAGTCACAAAAAGACAAGAAAGCACCCCTTATTTGGGGAATATACTGTTGGCCAAAGTTCCAAAATTTACTTAGTTACAGTAGAATTTGGCTTGCTTTCTTTAAAAAAAATTTTTTTTATTTAGCTGCACCAGGTCTTAGTTTGGGCATGCGAGCTCTTAGTTGTGGCACGTGGGATCTAGTTCCTGGCCAGGAATGGAACCTGGGCCCCCTGCACTGGGAGCTTGGCGTCTTAGCTACTGGACCACCAGGGAAGTCCCATGGCTTTCCTTTGGCATGTGTTTTTCTATCACACCTAGTAGCGAGTGGTTTACGGGCTCTCAGGAAAGGCTCTTGGCCTGCTAATTAGTTGTCCTAACCAATAATCTGAGAAACCAATGCCCCTGTGCCCACTTCCTCCCCCGAAGATTTCCACGTAGAGTCTCAGACTTGGGAAGCTGGGTTCACTGCCCCTGTGGTGCTTTAGTCACGGACGGGCCCTCCCGGGAACTCTGTGAGATGCTGGTACCTGCAGTCCTCTCAGCCAGCTCTGCGGCCCGAGTCTGATGAAAGGTCCCCTGATTTATGGAGGCCCCGTCCCCGCCCTCCCATCGTCATCCTGCTTGAACTAGGTCATTACAATGCAGCAGGTGTTCAATACTGTTTTGCCATAAAACGAAAGGGGCTTAAAGTGTTCAGTGATAATGCGTTCCTATATCAGAGTATTTATGAAAGAGTCAAGATTGTCTGGTTTGGCCCCAGTCCCAATATATGCTCTTCTCCAGATTCCACACATTTAAAAAAACGTGTTTTTTTATGTTCATTCTTTCTTTCTTTCTTTTTTAAATGTCCCTTCTGCACCAGTTGCCTCTGATTAATATCCCTGTGCTCTCTTAGACCCTGAAAGTGGTGGTGTAGTTTTGCCAGGACACTTTAACAATAAGGTGATTTACGGAGCAATTCATTGGAGCCAGGGGGCGACGTAATGTAACAAAGCATTTTTCACCAGCCTTCTCTCTCAGTCCCCACAAAGGCAAAACCCAGTGGTAGGAGAAGCTGAGGCGCAGACAACACAAGAACCAAGGTTCCTTCACCAAAAGAACAAAAGACACACGTTTCCGAATGCCATTTTGAATAAGCCAGCATGGTGACCCCAGGTGACCCCAAGCGGGCGTGGGTGGCGGGGAGCTGTTGTTCTTTTCACTGGAATTTCAGACCAAGATGTTGATGTTGCTTCCTAGATAGGTCTACAGCAGACAGCAGTTGGTGGCACCGCTACCTTATTTCACCAGGACCGGGTTGAATATAGCTTCCCTCCCTCATTGCTGACTCTCGTCTAATCTGCTGCTGAGGTGTAGACTGGAGTCAAATCCATAGGACCCACTGGTGTGTGCTGATGACACGGCACAGGGCGAGTGCCCTTCCGCTCTGCAGAGCAGACCTGCAGCCTGTCTCAGAGCCCTGTTAAGAATCACCAGGAGGTGTGTAAAGGGAATTTCCGCTTGTTAGGGATCACTTCCTCCTGCAACATCGCTGCTTGCCTGGCGGACTGCGTGCAACCAGCCCGGGTTGTACAGAAATGAGGCTTCCAACAGCCTCGTGAGTTATTGGGTAGCTCAGTGCAACAGAGGCTTGATCGTTAACCCTAGTAAATGCCACGGGCGGTCTCTGAGCCCCAGTCAGAGAACCTGTCTCTTTGCTCCAGCTGGGCTCATCAGCTGCCGGTGGAGTTCTGCTCCGCACTTGACGGGATGACTCATCTGACCACGTTTTTTCCTTACTGACTCCTTGACTTCCCAGACCATAAAAAGGAGGATTTGAGGAGAGCCTCTAAATCAGTCAGTCAGTGACTAACTCTTGGTTAAACAACTACCCTGTGTCTAGCATCAGACTTGCTGCTATTGCCCCTTACAGATAAAAAGGAGACATGGTCCCTTCTCATCAGACGCCTATAGCTTAGTGGGGGAAACCAGATAAGTACTTGTAATGATAAAAAGGAAATGATAAAGTGTGAACTGTATAGTGTTGAGTTTAAATGCAACTGAAGTTTGGACGGTTCGTATACATTAGGTTCATGGGCAGGAAAGGGGTGGAAATACTGGAAGTCAAAATGCAGGCAACTTAAAGTTCACAAAATTTTCTACATTGTAATAAGGTTGGGAAGAGCAAGTGAAGACAGGGTGTTGTGGGCTGAATTGTTTTTCCTTCTGGCTGTTTAACAGGTGTCCTCTGGGATGAGGGGCTCGCCAGAAATTTCATCATGTGGTACCCATCCTCCAACATGGCCCCAGGGACCACTGCCTCCCCATGTTCATAGTCTCACGTGGCGCTCTCACGCTGTCCCAGGGCTGGTCTCAGTGACCAGTAGAAAATGGTATAAACAATGCTATGCTACTTTTGAGATTGTTGTTCAGTAGCTAAGTCGTGTCCGACTCTTTACGACCCCATGGACTGCAACACACCAGGCTTCCCTGTCCTTCAATATCTCCTGGAGTTCGCTCAAGCTCATGTCCACTGAGTTGGTGATGCCATTCAGCCAGGTCATCATCATCCTCTGTCACCCTTTGGTCTTCCTGCCCTCAATCTTTCCCAGAAATTAGATTTTTAAAAATACTATGACTTCCATCTCTCTCTTTCCCCTCCCATGTCCTCTGGGTGAAGCCAGCTTCCACATCATGGACTGTCCTATGGAAAAGCTCACAGGGCAAGGAATTGGGTTTCCCTGGTGGCTCAGAGGGTAAAGCGTCTGCCTGCAATGCAGGAGACCCGGGTTCAATCCCCAGGTCGGGAAGATTCCCCTGGAGAAGGAAATGGCAACCCACTCCAGTATCCTTGCCTGGAAAATTCCATGGACAGAGAAGCTTGGTAGGCTATAGTCCTTGGGGTTGCAAAGAATCGGACACAACTGAGCAACTTCACTTTCATGAACAGTGATGTGAACAAGTGAGAAATGGATTTTCCAGCCCTGTTCAACTCTTCAGATGACAGCCCCCGCCAACGGTTTGATTACAACATCATGAGCTATTGAATCAAGTGAAAGTCGCTCAGTTGTGTCCGACTCTTTGAGACCCCATGAACTGTAGTCTATGGACTTCTCCAGGCCAGAATACTGGAGTGGGTAGCTGTTCCCTTCTCCAGGGAACCTTCCCAACCCAGGTATCAAACCCAGGCCTCCCACTTAGAAGGTGGATTCTTTACCAGCTAAGCCACTAGGGAAACCCTAGTGAGCCAGAACCATCCAGTTAAGCTGCAGCTGGCTTCCAGACCCACAGGAACTATGTGAAAAAGCACATATTTGTTGCTTTAAGCCACCATCACTGAGCACTGTCCCCTTCTGGGCCAAATCTTACTCTGTACTCCAGCCTTGAGCTTAGCCTGTGCTTTGTCCAGGCTCAGCAGAACCAGGGCACCGGATGGCAACGCTCTTCTTCCCAGAACCAAATGAGTGACAGCTTTTTCCATTTCCAGACTGTGAGAACTCCTCTCAGGGATTGAATTGGCCTTGGCCACTGCTCTGGGTTTGCCAGACACCACCCCTGGCTATGGGTACATCAAAAAGTGCCATCGAATATCACGTAAGCCCAGGTCTGCAGCCTGCTGATCGGATGTAAACTGCCGCCTTCCCTGTGGTTTGTGAAAGCCACCAACCAGAAAAACATCTGCAAAGAATGCCTCCCCTCAACCTCACCACAGTGGACCAAGAGATGAGATGCTCACCCGGAGATCTTCCAGGGGCTTTTGCAGCGGAGAGAATGGTTTGAGTTGGCAATCATGAAGCTCCCCACAGACATGATGGTGAAATCTCGCCATTGGCAAAGCACCTATCACATCCATGGTTTTCTCTTGGTCAAAACTGGGAGGCAATGATATTCTTATGAACTGAGACATTGTCAGACACTGAGGGCAAACACTGTCAAACTGAGGGCTGGTCCGACGTTGGAAAGATGGTAAAGAACTGGGTTGGGAAACCCTAGTGTCCCACAGGGGAGGCACAGAAGCAGTGGTCTAATATCTCAGACTCTGAGTGCTTCTGGAATTTCCCTGTCTGAGTAAGCGGCAGGACTGCCCACTCAGTTTTCTGAAACCACAGGGGAGAATTGTTCTGGCGCATTCACACATCCTCGGTAACTCTTCCTGTCTTATCTGCTGCTGCTGCTGCTAAGTCGCTTCAGTCGTCTCCGACTCTGTGTGACCCCGTAGACGGCAGCCCACCAGGCTCCCCCGTCCCTGGGATTCTCCAGGCAAGAACACTGGAGTGGGTTGCCATTTCCTTCTCCAATGCATGAAAGTGAAAAGTGAAAGTGAAGTCACTAAGTCGTCTCCGACTCTTAGCGACCCCACGGACTACAGCCTACCAGGCTCCTCCGTCCATGGGATTTTCCAGGCAAGAGTACTGGAGTGGGTTGCCATTGCCTTCTCCTCCTGTCTTATCTAACACCTCCCATTTTCCCAACTCTTATCCTGTCCTCTGTTCCTGCTGCAATGGCCCCTGTGGGCCTTTGTCATTTCTTGCCTGTATTATACCTGGTGGTCATCATTATCTTTCCAAGACAAAGACCTGATAGTGTAATCCCATTGCTCAAAAACACTCACCGTCTGATGTGGTGTAATAAGCAACTCAGGGACACGGAGAGACAGAGTGGTTCTCGTTTACGGAAAAAAACTAAATCGGTCATCATAGGCTTTACACACATAACCTAAAGACCTTGGCCTGAATTCTCTTTTCACCACTTATCAAGTTATCTCTGTGTAAAATGAGATAACAATGCTTGCCTCCTAGAAGAGCCTGCCCCCAAGTAATTGCTGAATGAGTGTCTGTTTTATATACAAACATGCACATCTCTTATCAGTGGTAGGGGTGTTGGAGAGAGTGAATGTATGTAGTAAATGACCCTCTTTCTTTCTTTCTCCAAGATCCTGAGTATTATTCCCTGTGCTATAGAGTAGGTCCTTGTTGCTTATCTGTTTTGTAACTAGTAGTGTGTATCTGTTAATCCCAAACTCCTAATTTATCCCTCCCCCCTTTCCCCTTTGGTAACCATAAGTTTGTTCTCAATGTCCATGAGTCTGTTTCAGTTTTGTAAATAAGTGTATTTCTTGTTGTTCAGTGGCTAAGTTGTGTCCTACTCTTTGCGACCCCATGGACTGCAGCATGCCAGACCTCCCTGTCCCTCACCATCTCCCAGAGTTTACCCAAGTTCGTGTTCATTGAATTGGTGATGCCATCCAGCTATCTCATCCTCTGATGCCCTCTTCTCCTTCTGCCTTCAATCTTTCCCAGAATCAGGGTTTTTCCAATAAGTCAGCTGTTCACATCAGGTAGCCAAAGTATTGGAACTTCAGCTTCAACATCAGTCCTTCCAATGAATACTCAGTTGATTTCCTTTAGGATGGACTGGTTTGATCTCCTTGCTGTCCAAAGGACTTTCAAGAGTCTTCTCCAGCACCATATTTTGAAAGCATCAATTCTTCAGAACTCAGTCTTTTTTATGGTCCAACTCTCACATCCATATGCGTCAACTGGAATAGCTTTGACAATGTAGACCTTTGTTGGCAATGTGACATCTTTGATTTTTAATACATTCCCTAGGTGTGTCATACTTTTCCTTCCAAGAAGCAAGGGTCTTCTAATTTCAGGGCTGGAGTCACCATCCACAGTGATTTTGGAGCCCAAGAAGAGAAAAATCTATCACTGACAGTCACAAACAGATAAATATGGTATGATTTCACCTCAGTTCAGTTCAGTGAAGTTGCTCAGTCATGTCCCATGGACCCCTTGGACCGCAGTAGGCCAGGCCTCCCTGTCCATCACCAACTCCCAGAGTTTATTCAAACTCATGTCCATTGAGTCAGTAATGCCATCCAACCACCTCATCCTCTGTCATCCCCTTCTCCTCCTACCTTCGATCTTTTCCAGCATCAGAGTCTTTTCAAATGAGTCAACTCTTCGCATTAGGTGGCCAAAGTATTTGAGTTTCAGCTTCAACATCAGTCCTTCTAATGAATATTCAAGACTGAATATTCACCTACATGAGGCAAATTCATAGGGACACAATGTTGGCTGCTCGGGTTAGAGAGAGGAGGGAATGTGGAGCTATACTGGCTAACAGGTACAGAGTGTCTGTTTTACAAAATGGAAAGAGCTCTGTGGAGGAATGGTGGTGATGGTTTGCACAACCTGGATGAATGTAATGCCACTGAAAGGTAGTACATTTGTAAAGCTGGCTAAGATGATGCTGTCTATGTTGTTTACATTTTACCACAATTTTAAAAAATAATAAAATAAGATTAAAAAAGAATCACTCAAGTCTTAAAAGCTATTTCCCCACTCACAAAGGTGGGTTCCATCCCTGTATATACAGGACATAATGAGTAAGTATCTCCTGATAATTTCATTCAAGGAAAATAAAAATGTAAATAAAGACTATTTCTTCAAAAAGAAAAAAAAAATCCTTGAATGTCATCACTTCAGTGCATACATCCTAACTATCCCTGGGACAGTGGCCGTCAAACTAGTCAGTGGTTCTTAAAGTTAAGTGTAAATAAGAGTCAACTGATCCTTAAAAAGCTAAAAATAGAACTACTATATGACTCAGCAACCCGTCTCCTGGGCATATAATGAGAGAAAGCCATAATTCAGAAAGATACAGGTGCCTCCATGTTTTGGAGAAGGCAATGGCACCCCACTCCAGTACTCTTGCCTGGAAAATCCCATGGATGGAGGAGCCTGGTGGGCTGCAGCCTATGGGGTCGCTAAGAGTCGGACACGACTGAGCGACTTCCCTTTCACTTTTCACTTTCATGCATTGGAGAAGGAAATGGCAACCCACTCCAGTGTTCTTGCCTGGAGAATCCCAGGGACGGGGGAGCCTGGTGGGCTGCCGTCTCTAGGGTCGCACAGAGTCGGACACGACTGAAGCGACTTAGCAGCAGCAGTAACCCCCATGTTTATTGCAGCACCATTTACAACAGCCAAGACATGGAAGCAACCTAAGTGTCCATCAAAAGAAGAATGGGTGAAGGAGATGCAGTACATGCCTGTGATGAAATATTACTCAGGCATAAAAAAGAGCAAAATAGTGCCATTTGCAGCAGCATGGATGGACCTAGAGATTGTCCGAGTGCTATGAGTCAGACAGAGAAGGAGAAATATCGTATGGTATCCCTTACATGTAGAATCTAAAGAAAAAAAAAGATACAAATGAACTTATTTACAAAACAAAAGTAGAGTCATGGGGATACAAAACAAATTTATGGTTACCATGGGATGGTAGGGAAGAATAAACTGGGAGATTGGGATTGATGAATACACACTACCAAATATAAACTAGATAACTAGAAAGAATACCCTACTGCACAGCATGGGGAAATGCTACTCAATATTCTATAATGACCTATATGGGAAACAAATCTAAAAAAAAGGTGGATATATGCATGTGTATAACTGATTCGCTTTGCTGTACACCTGAAACTCATACAACATTTTAAATAAACTATACTTCAGTAAATTTTTTTTAAAAAAGAATCAACTGAGAAAGTCATTAAAATACATCTTCTGCCTTATAATAATCTCCCTGAGATTATGATTTGGAAGTTCAAGAGTGAGGTTTAGGAATCTAATTTGTAACGAGTCTGAGTCTGATACAGATGATCTGTGTGCAGCCGGGATGGTCCTTCCCTGGGTGCCTATGGCACCTTGGACGTACCTATCAGAGCCCCTCACAGTGTGCTGCGGCTTCTATCCCTGCCTCTGGCTCCTTTCCTGGGGTGGGGTCCCACCTTGATTGCCTGGAATCCCCTGTACCCGGCGCAGAGCCTGCCATACGTCAGACACTGGATACTTAGGTCTGATGAATGACTCACTGTCTCTTGGCCATGCTTCCAATGCCCAATAATCAGAAGAGACTCATAGAGCATAGAAAAGACTACTCTGGAAATGAAAGGCCCTGACCTTGTCTGCAAGGAAAGCCACGGGCAGTGTCACCCCTGTTGCCTGGACAGGCTCCCTGGGCTTGGAGACTATGTCAGAACCTGCAGGGGGTGGGAGGTGGCGGTGATTGCAGGAGGGAGAAGGAAGTGCAGGGTATTGACAGAAATAACTAAGGTCCTGAAACGCCACAGGAGAGCACGGGGGTGGCTGAAGAGGACCATTTAAGGCTGGGACAACCCTGGGAACATCCGCTGGCTCTTCTGAACACTTCCAACGAGCTACTCAAGGAAAGCATCCTCGCCAGAGAGGCGGGCTGACAAGCCTGGGCAGTGTGGCAGGGCTGGGGGCCTGCCAGCACCTGGGCCGGCCGCTCAAGAAGCACAGGGGCTTTTTTGTGAGCAAACAGGAACAGGGAACAATCCTGGCAGGCAGCGTGCTCCCTAAGGCAGTCAAGAGGCTTCCCGTTTAGCCGCCCTCACTTCCCAGATGCCGGTGTGTCTGTTGGCTTCGTGCTCCTGTTAATTAAAGGAAGCATGTGTGGTTTCGGCACTGGTACCCTGGTCCCAGGGGTCTTCTCCACCGCAGTACCGACACCACCGGTAGAATCCATTCGGCTCCCACCCAAAAGTCAGGCTGCATTTCCAAGCCTGGAGGTGAGACAAGTCCCATGCCCCGATGGCTAGGGCTCACATGTCAGCTCCACGTTTCTCCCCGTTTCCCTGGCCTGGCAGCTCCAGGGGCCTGCTTTTGGGGGAGTGGGTAACCTGCCAAAATGAACAGAAAAAGAGCTCCTGGGAACCATCCAACAGCCTCCAGACCCAGGGGCTACAGGGTAATCTGCTTGTGTAACGGGCTGGAAGTCCTTCATAATCCATCCCCTCCACTGTGCTGCACTATTGTAACTTTATTTGAACCTGACCTTATAAACAAATTTTTATGAAGCTGGAGTAAAGGTGCCTCAAGCAGAGGTGAGTGGGTTTCCCCAGGAGTCAGTAAAAGTTAAACCCGAGGTACCACAGTCTTCATTAAAACACCACCAGGGAACTTCCAGTGGTCCAGCCCACTCTTCAAGCCTTCCGCCGCAGGCCGGGGCAGAGGGCAGACCCACACTCACGGCCGGGGAGGGAACCAGGGCCAACCGGCTGCGAGAGACAGGCTCTGGGGTGAGCTGGAGTGGAACCCTCTCCTTTTTCAGTTCCCAAACATCACCCTGGGGCAGGCTGGTCCAGGTGTAAGCTGCCTGGCTCCCTCAGAGGCTAGCCCCCAGGGAGTTCCTTAGGACCCTGTGATGCCCCAGTCCCCGGCAAATCCTGCAGCCCCATCCTCCTTCCTCCATCCTCTCCCATTTTCCCCACCCTGGTGATGTGCTGACATTCACAGAGTCATCACAGAGTATGTCCATGGACACACACACACACACGGAGATCTTGATCACACCTTTATAATAAGACAAGGATGGTTATTGCACATTTACAGAGGATGAAATTAAGGCAGAGAAAGACAGCAGAGCCCGAATTCAATCTCTTATTTTTTTTGGCCTCCAAGCCCAGCATTCTTTCTGCTAAACCACATTGTCTCGCTGGGCTTCCTGTTCTAATTAACTCATTTACATCAAGCTGTTTTGGACTCAGTGTGCTTTCATTTCTAAGAGTATATGCATTTTACAAGCATATTCCAAATTCCCCCTCTTTTTCTCCTCCAACAATCTTGACGCAGACGGGATGGCTAATAACAGTTCATCATGGAATAATAGATGTTACAGGGGGATATTAAGAAGGAAAGTCACCCTTAAGATTATGCCACTCAGGCAGTAACTCCAACCCCAAATAGGAAAGAAAAAACAATGTAGAAAGCTATCCCTGAGATAGTTTTCGGCTCCCATGATGCTTTTTAAGTGGCAAAATTTGACTCTTCCGTTGGATCGTTCTTTTCAGCCCATCTCAAAATCAGTTAAAAAATGAAATGAGCATGGTTTGGGATTTACATGTGCATTCGGCTGTATTTAAATTGGATAACCAATATGAACCTACTGTGCAGTACATGGAACTCTGCTCAATATTATGTGGCAGCCTGGTTGGGAGGAGAGTTTGTGGGGGGAGAATGAACACATGTATATGTGTGGCACGGCTGAGTCCCTTCTCTGTTCGTCTGAAACTATCTTTTGCCAATCGGCTATACCCCAGTAGAAAATAATTTTTTTTTTTTTTTAAAAAAGGATAACCAACAATGATCTACTGTACAGCACAGGGAACTCTACTCAGTGTTATATAGCAGCCTAGATGGGAGGGGAGTTTGGGGAAGAATGGATATACATATATGCATGGCTGGGTCCCTTTGATGTCCTCCTGCAACTATCACAACATTGTTAATCAGCTATACTTTAATAGAAAATAACAAGTCAAAAAAATTAAATGAGTAAGAACATAAAGTATAAGAGAAGTGCTTTAAAGGGACACCCATATCATTACCAGTTGTAAAGGAAATGTGGAAATTATGGGGCCCAAAGTCACAGACAAGATTCTTTCCAGTGGTTTGATTCTACATTTTGGAACCAACCAGACTGTGGGTAAAGACGTGACGAGGCTCTCGGCCCTGGGGTTGGGTAGGATTCCTGGAAGTGAGGTACACCACAGGACCGCTGAGCATCAGGGTCAGCTGGGACCACGTGCTCTGAGCCAGAGGATTTTGAGAACCATTAAAAGAAAATACAGTGCCGCCCATCCTGATTGGACGCCCTGCTCTCCTGGGGCTTGTGGGACCAGGCTCCGGTTAGCAGGAGTGCCAACCACCAGCTTGTGGGGTTTGCCCTGTGTAACAAGGTTGGGTGGAGCCCTTACTGAAACCTAAGGAAACACGGCTTGGAAACTGGAGTCCTCTTTGCCAGGCCTGCCTCAAATGCAGCCACTGTGTTGGAGAAGCCAGTTCAGGCCCTGTTCATATGAGCATTACTGTTTCTTGGGCAGAGCCAAGCCCTACGCCCCCTTCTCCCCTACTCCCGCCCGCCGCCCATGGCCTGGATGCGTTCCCTTTGACCGCCAAGGAAGACGAGGAAGAAAAGTGCAGAGTCCTGATCCAGCAGGTTCCTAGCATCTGACCAAAATCTTGGACCTCAAGTAGATGGATACAGAGAAACTGGAAACAGAATCAGTTTGAAAAGAGCATCTTGTACTGAGCTGTTCCAAGCTCAGGAAGAGCTCCCAGCATCCAGAGTCTGTTAGAGGAGTTTGTTGTACATGATTCAGAGCCACATGGATTAAGTTTCCCTCAAAATATACATCAATTTGAAAATTAAAGGGGAAAGTGCCTGAGACAAGGCGTGTTTGGATTTCTGTCAAACAGAGCTTTTGGAAGGCAATCTGGAAGCCAGGATGTGGCTTTTTAGGTCTTGCCCTGTCGTCGTCTGGGCCATGCATGGGCCCATTCTCTGCTCTGGTCGTCTCAGTGCACCTCCTTTTCCTCTTCATTGGAACTTTAGTCCAATATCGGTTGTCGCCTTGTGTTCAGAAATGAGTTGAGCTCAGCTTCAAAATCTCCGCACACTTAGTCCAACTGTTCTCAAGAGCCTCCCACGTCCCTCACTCTACCCAACAGTGTGAAATCTCTGAGCCGGGAGGGACACTGCAGATCACTAATGCCAACCCAGCGCTGCAGATGAGAAAACCGAGGCCCAGAAAAGCCACTCACTTCCTTCAAAACTCCTGGGAGTGGACCTGTGTCCCCTTGCTAAGATTCTTTTTTTTTGTTTGTTTTTTTAACGTAGACCATTTTAAAGTCTTTAGTGAATTTGGTGCCATATTGCTTCTGTTTATGTTTCGGTTTGTTGGCTTCGAGGCATGTGGGATCTTAGCTTCCTTACCAGGGACTGAACCTATACTCCCTGTACTGGAAGTCAAAGTCTTAACCACCGGATCACCACGGAAGCCTCTCCCCTCACCAGGATTCTAATCAGTGCCACACAGTTTGTCTGCTTCATCCTCCTCTCTGCACGCGATTCCTTGAGGCTCCTCGCAGCCTCCTCTGTGATGTGTGAGATCATCACAGCATCAGATCCTTCAATCCCCTTTCCTCTCCTGCAGACCCTTTGCCCTCATCTTCTCCCAACCCCCACCCCAGCAGATCCTCCTTTGCTCACAACTGCTTCTTCCTCATCATCAATTTCCTTCTCTCTCTCTGCTCTTTCTTTGGCTGCCCCATGTGGCTTGTGTGACCACAGTTCCCTGCCCAGCGACTGAACCAGGGACAGCAGTGAAAAATGCAGAGTTCTAACCACTGGACTACCAGGGAACTCCCTCGATTTCCTTCTTGAAAGGCGTCCTTTAGTGGTCCTTAGAGTTTGTGAGTGGTTTGTTTTTTTTTTTAAATCCCAGTTTTACTTTGAAAAATACCTTTATTTCATCCTCAGTGGGAAATGGCAGTTTAGCTTGATATTGAATATTAGGTTGACTCCTGTTTCCCCTGAGTGAGATGAAGACATTTTCCTTTCTCTTTTGTTGCTATTGAGGAGGATCCTATCTGTAAGTCTTGTAGAAATAAGACTTAGAGTCTTGTAAGTCTGTAGTCCTTTGTAGGGAATACATCTTTCCTTTTCTGTTGCTTTAAGATTTTTTTCTTTGTCTTTGATGTTTTGGAATTTGTTTACTTATCTCTATTTTTGTCTGAGCTGGGTCTTTTTTTGGCCCTCAGGCTGAGTAGCCCTGAGGCATGGGGGATGTTAGCTCCTCCAACCAAGGATGGAAACTTCGTCTCCTGCAGTGGAAGTTGGATTCTTAACCACTCGACCACCAGAAAAGCCCCCTGTTCTGCAGCTTAATATAATGTGTCTAGATATGGATTTATTTTTATCTTCCATGCAATTCTTTTAAATATTTTTTAATTGAAGTCTAAGATTGATTTTTGTATTGAAGTATGGTTGATTTACAATGTTGTGTTAATTTCTGCTGTACCTCAGAGTGACTCATTATACGTGTGTATACATTTTCTTTTATATTCTTTTCCATTATAGTTTCTCCTAGGACCTTGAATATAGTTCTCTGTGCTCTACAGTAGCATATGACTCTTTAAACAGTAGTTTGAATCTTTTACATCTGGAATCATTCTCATTAATAACAATATTAACAAAAAATTAAAAAATATTAATAGCCACATATACGTTTCTCATGTGCTCTGCTTTACTATTTTATTTCTCATAACAGAATCTTATAGTCATTTTACAATCAGGGAAATTGGGTCACAGAGAGGTTAAATTATTTGCTCAAGCTTGACAGTAATTGGCAGTGCCAGCTTTTGTATCTAGATATTAAATTTTGAATATTTTTCTTCTTTCTATTAGCCTTTTCTGGTACTGCTAGGAGACATATGTTGGCTCTTTTCATCCATCCTGTGTTTTACCTGGTTTTTTTCTTTAATGTATTTAACTTCTTTGTCTCTGTATGGAGCATTCTGTAATATTTCCTCAAGTCTCTCTCCATTTCTCTAATTCTCTCTTCTGTGTGTCTATTCTGCTATGTAAGCATCCCTTGCAGTTTAGTTTCTGTAACCATATTTTTCATTTCAGTTCCCTCTTGCTCATTTCAGAGCTTTCTATTTTTTAGAAATAATGTCTTATAATATTCTTAAGAATAGCCTTTGATTTGTAAAATCATTTAAAAACACTAATTTTGCTGTCTCTATCTAGTAGTTTATCTACCATCTGAAATTTTGAAGAGTTTAATCCTGCTGTTTATTTTAGACTGCTGACTCTTACACATGGTAGATTATTTCCTTCTGTTTTTATAATTTTTTATTGTAAGCAGAGCTTTATTTCTCCTGTGGGAATTCTCTGTGGCCTGGAGTGTTGGAGTTTAATTTCAGAGTGGTTTTATATTTGCTTCTGCCAGGTATCCTAGGGGTATCACTTGCAAAATACCAATTTTATGTTAATTTCTTGGCTTGGGGTTTTTCTCCGATGCAGGTAGTGGCTATTTGGACTTGTGCCAGGCACATGACTGGGGTTGTGATTTTTCTTAGCGAGCTGTCCTTCCCCATTTGGAGTCAGAGCAGAGATGAGCTTCCTTGATGTCTTTCTGGGTTGATTTTTGGCCTTTCTGGGAGCATCTGGGTTTCATGTAGGGGACTCAATTCCAACCCCTCCTTTCAACCAGACTGGAGGCCTCATCTCCTGACCCTGCATGGGTGTTAGAGTCCAAGTCCACAGCCATTTCCGTGTGGGATCATCACCCCAGGACCACTGCAGTATAAGTTCCAGAGTCTGCTCTCCCAGCTTTCAGGAAATCTGAAAATTTCCTGTTCTGTCTATTAAGTTTGTCCATGTTTTATTTATTTATTTTTATTGCTAAAAATCATGATAAAATACACATAGCATAAAATTTACCACTCTAGCTAGTTCCCATTGTGCAACGATCACCTCCATCCATCCACAGAACTCCATTCATCTTACAAAACTGACATTTTGTATCCATGAGACAGTATAGCTCCTCATCTCTCCCTTCCACAACCTCTGGTACCCACCATTCTACTTCCTGTCTCTATGAATTCGCCTCCCATAAATGGAATCATACACTTTGTCCTTTTGTGACTGGTTTATTTCACTTAGCGTAATGTCTTCAAGGGCTTCCCTGGTGACTCAGATGGTAAAGAATCAGCATGCAATGTGGGAGACCTTGGTTTGATCCCTGGGTGGGGACGATCCCATGGAGGAGAGCATGGCAACCCACTCCAGTATTCTTGCCTGGAGAATCTCCGAGGACAGAGGAGCCTGGCAGGCTACAGTCCACGGGATTGCAGAGTTGGACACAACTGAGCGACTAAGCACAATGTCTTCAAAGTTCATCTATATTGTAGCACGTTTTAGAATTTCCTTCCTGTTTAAGACTGAGTAATATTCTGTTGTATATGTACAGCGCATTTTGTTCATCCGTTCATCCTTGGATGGACTTGGGTTGCCTCCACCTTTTGGCTCTTGCGAATGCTGCTAGGGATTTGGGTGTGCAAATATCTTTCAATTCTTTTGGATGTGTACCCAGAAGTGGAATTGCTGATCATATGGTAGTTCTATTTTTAGTTTTTTGAGGAACTGCCATATCATTTTCCATAGCAGCTGCACCATTTTACGTTCCTACCAACAGTGCACAGGGGTTCCAATTTCTCCACATCCCCACTAACACTTGCTATTTTCTGTTTTTCTGTTTTGTGTTTATAGAGGCCATCCTAATGGGTGTGAGGTGGTATCTCATTGTGGTTTTGGTTTCCATTTCTCTAATGACTAGTCGAGCATCTTTTCATGTGCTTATTGGCCATCTGTGTATTTTCTTTGGAGACATGTCTATTGAAGTCCTTTGCCCGTTTTTAAATTTGGTTGTTTTATTGTTGCTGTTGCCATGCATCTTAAGAGTTTTATTTTAGAAGAATTTCTCAGTGTTTATATGAGAGGATTTCTATGCTATGCTATGGCTACTGACTGCCCGAGGGAGTCTCTAAGATTTACTTTCTCCTGAAGCCCCCTGCAATTAACAGTTTCACAGCCAAGGAAGTTCCCTTTCTCCTCAACCTTTTCTAGAAGGTGCCCTCTCTGCTTTCTTGTCCTAACAGGGATGGCTTTGCCCTGTATGATACCAGTGTCTGTGAAACCCTCTCAAGTAAAGGGCCCAACACTCCCCTCTCACCCTTACAAACTACACTTACATCTCAGAATCAGGGTAGGGATAGAATATTTATTAAAGACATTTTAGTCTTGGTCTCATCTCCAACTTCTGTCATCCCCCTGATGTCTGTCCTGGGAACACAGTGTTCATTGGAGCCTCAGCTTCATTGGGTGCTGTGAATAGAACTCCAGCTTTGAAGATGAATATATAGAACCTTAAAGTTCCATTTCCATGATCGACATACTTCCTAATCATTCTGCACTTCAGTCTCCTCACCTTCAAAAAAACATGGGACAAGAAACCTACCTTAAGGGATTTCTTGCCTGATGGCCCAGTGGCTAAGACTTCACACTCCCAAGGCAGGGCAGTCTGGTCTCTGGTCAGGGGACTAGATTCCACATGCCATGACTAAAAGCCCGCATGCCTCGACTGAAAGAAGAAAGATCCTGAATGCCCCAACTAAGACCCAGCACAGGCAAATAAAATAAATAGATACATATCTTTTAAAAAGAGAAAGAAACCTACCTTAAGAGGTAATTTTAAGAATTAAATGAGATAATGCACTTCAGATGCCTATCATGGGGTGAATGCTTATGAAGATATTTCAGTTTCACATCACTCTTCTTTAGCAATCACGTGTCTACAAGTCAGATTTTATTCTCACCCCAAACCACTCTCCTCTCGTAATGTACGACTCTGTGATCTCATCTGAATAACCTGCTGTATCTCACCTGTATAAACTTTCTGATGTTACTGTAGCAAATCAACACAAACTTGGTGGCTAGGGGGGATAAATGGTATTCTCTCACAGTTCCAGAGGCCAGAAGTCAAAAATCACTATTACTGAGCTGAAATTGGGTTGTTGGCAGGGCCTCACCTCCCTCCCTCAGGGAGTTCTAGGGGAGAATCCTTGCCTCTTTCAGCTTCTTGTGTCTGCAGGCGTTCCTTGGCTTATGGCCACATCACTTGTCTCTGCCTTCCCCTCTTCTATGAGTCAGACATTCCTTTGTGAGGACCCTTCTAATTGCGTGAGGGTTCACCTGGATAAACTGACTAATCTCTCCATCTCAAGATCCTTAACTGAATTATACTGGCATAATATTTTTTTTTTTTTTTTAGCCATATAAGGTAGCAATCACAGGTTCTAGGGGTTGGGTCGTGGATATATTTTTTCGGAGCAGGGCACTGCTCAGTCCACCACACCTGCCTCCCACCTAGTTTTCCACTCCCTCTGAATGTGCTTTTCAGCCGCATCATATTATCTTATCTTTATTCACATCCTGTTCTTCTGGGTTATCCTCGGTCCCCTAGATTCACTGCCTTGCTCCTCTCCCACAGCTGGACATTCTCATTGTCATTTCCACTTTTGCTTTCCTGGAGACTTTAATGCATTTTATCATGTCAGTCTTTCTTTTAAAAAAATAAATTTATTTATTTATTTGATTACACCAGGTTTTAGTTGTGGCATGCGGGATCTAATTTCCTGACCAGGAATTGAACCTGGACCCCTGCAATGGGAGCACAGTCTTAGCCACTGGACCACCAGGGAAGTCTTGTCACTCCTTTTAATCCACCCAAAAAAACAGGAGCCTTCAGGAGGGGGCTCTCTTTACTCCTTTCCCTTTCCTCTAAAGTAATGAACCCATTTCTTCTCTCTTTTTCCACCTCCTTCTCTCTCTTTTTTCTTATCTGTCTCCACTTTGGGTATGAATTGTGTTGAGGTGGGTGGGATGACAGGAAGAAGAATGCTGGGGGGTCCCAACCACAGACCTACGTGGAGGTGGGCTCCCAGACATCTGGGAAGGTGGTGTCTCTCCTTGGTTTAGCCAACATAGCTGTCAATACAGCCTGAGTCCAAGCCAGCTCAGCAGGAGATGCTGGTAGGGCTCTGGATGCTGGGGGTGAGGGTGGGGGTGCTGATGTCCCACTAAAACCAGGGTGTCAGACTACAAAAAGCAGATGGCGCTGCAGACCAGTTTGTTTTCCTACAGGTGCTTAGATTTCTCTGGATATCTTCCAAACTGATTAAATATTTCAGAGGCGGCGGGGTAGATGGGAAGGAATTCTGCATTTTGGATCCACAGGGGCATTTTAAAGAGTCAAAACCTCAATAATCCTCTAGTCTATACATTATTGTTGTTGTTTAGTCACTAGTCATGTCTGACTCTTTTGTGACCCCATGGACTGCAGCCTCCCCAGGCTCCTCTGTCCATGGGATTTCCCAGGCAAGAATACTGGAGCAGGCTGCCATTTCCTTCTCCAGTGGATCTTCCCAACCCAGGGACTGAGCCCGCATCTCTTGAATCTCCTGCATTGGCAGGCGGATTCTTTACGCATAGCACCACCGTTACTCTGATCAAAGTCCTTTGGTCTAATGAGTAAAACCTCTTTACACCCTGGGACCTAGAGATCGGAGTGTTGACATTTCATTCTTCCTGGACCTGGTCCCATGAAAGCCTATTGGCTGAACCCTCTTATGGCACTTGCGGTATTAATACAGTCCAGTTGAGAAGGATGAGACTTGGCTGGACACCTGCAGCAAGATTATTTTAAGGACTTTTTTATACCTGCCCCAATCCTGGCCCATCCCAACCAAGCATATAGAAAATATGACTATTTCTCTGGGGGAAAAAAACGAAGAAGAAGGCTTCAGTGAAGATTTAAAGCAATTTAGAAGCAATCCACTCAGCTTTGGAAGTGAGAAATGGTTGTCCTTGAAGCTTGAGGATACCATCTGCAGCAGACCCACCGTGTGATAATGGGATATGTGGGGTAAGACTCTAATATGAACCCCAGTTCCATTTCTTAGTTTTTTTCCAGTGAACCGAAAATCATATCCCTTCACCTTTTCTCTGGCTTCCCGACTCGTTTCATCTTGCAAGCTGGAATTGAAACCAGCTTGAGCCCTTGGTGCAGGGGAAGGGAGAGAACAAGAGAGGGTGTCTCAAAGGACCCTCCTGTCTCCGATTGGCTTAGAGTTTCCACCAGGCAAAGCCGAGCAGGCTGTTGGGGGTGAACAGTGCGTTCCTGATCCCGGAAGGACACTGTCGGCCAGGAGATGGGCTCTCAGCTCCCAAGTCAGAACCAGTAATTTTATCTATGTTTTAATACGGTATTGTTATTTTTGTTGATTCTTTTTATATTTATTTTGGCCGCGCTGTGTCCATGTTGCTGTATGGGGCTGCTCCCTGGTGTGGTGCTAGGCTTCTTATCACATCATTGCAGTGACTTCTCTTATTGTGGAGCACAGGCTCTGGGGCGTGTGGGCACATTAACTGCTGCTACCAGGCTCTAGGCACAGGCTCAGTAGTTGCGGCAAAGCAGTTTAGTTGTTCCACGGCACGTGGGATCTTCTCGGATCAGGGATCGAACCCATGTCTCTTGCGTTGACAGACAGGGTCTTTACCACTGAGTCACCAGAGAAGCTCCAGAAGCAATAATTTTAAAAGAACCTGTCTTGGGACTTCCCCAGTTGTCCAGTGGCTAAGACCCCCATGCTGCCAATGCAGGGGGCTCAACTTCGATCCCTGGTCAGAGGACTAGATCCCGCATACAGCAACTAAGATTCCACCTGCCGCAACTAAGACCCAACACAGCTGAATAAATAAATAAATACTTAAAAAAAATTTTAAATAAAAAGACCTGTCTTATTCGTCTCCCTGGCAGCCCACAGCCTGTACGATGTACACTCGGCCTGCGATGCTCTGCTTCATCTTCTAACTTCCTGATCCCTGGACTTATTTCCTACTGTGGTTTCACACTCCCAGCTTGGATCAGACAGCTGAGACTATTCCTCTGGTACTAACAGTGCCCACTCCTTTCTGCTCTACCAGTTTATCGTATCTTCTGGTCCAGTTCAGCCTCCCTTGTCTAGTGCTTGTCCTGGGAGTCACCCCAGGCTGACAAATGGAATCTGAACATCGCCAACCTCATTCAGTTCTTTCTGGATAGCTTCCCCAAGGCATCTTCCAGCCATCACGCTCTCCCCAAACCTGCTCCTTGATTCTGTATTTTTTTTTAAAGTGGAGCATCGTTGTTTTACAATGCTGTGTTAGTTTCTAGTGTACAGCAGAGTGAATCAGCCGTACGTATCCATATATCCCCTCTTTTTTGTGTCTACTTCCCATTTAGGTCAGCACAGAGCGTGGAGTAGAGTTCCCTGTGCTGGGCAGTAGGTTCTATTGAGTTTTCTGCTTTGTATGTAGCATCAGTAGTATATATGTGTCAACCCCCACTGCCCAATTCATCCCACCCACCCTTCTTTCCTCCTTGGTATCCATACATCTGTTCTCTACATCTGCGTCTTTATTTCTGCTTTGTAAATAAGATCGTCTGTACCATTTTTTTCAGATCCCAGATATATGCATTAATATATAATATTTTTTTTCTCTTTCTTGTCCTGTATTTTGTTTTAATTGAGGGATAATTGCTGTATAATGTTACAAGAATACAACACGTGTAAGTTACAGGTATACAATATAGCGATTCATAATTTTTAAAGGTTATATTCCAATTATAGTTATTACAAAATATGGGCTATATTCCCTGTGCTGTCCAACAAATCCTTGTATCTTTTTTATTTGGACTGCACTAAGCAGCTTGTGGGATCTTCGTTCCCTGACCAGTGACTGAACCCACGCCCTCAGCAGTGAGGGCATAGAGGCCTAACCAACTTGATCACCAGGGAATTCCCCCTTGTAGCTTATTTCATACATGATAGTTTGGACCTCTTAATCCCCTACCTCAGCCATGCCTCTTTCCCGCTGTAGTTTTTTCTCTTCATTACTAGTATCGATAGTTGCTCAGTTTATTATTCAACCAGAAATCAAAGAGCCATTCTAGCCTCCTCTTTTCCTTTATCTTTATTTCCAGTTCATTTGTTTCTGCTTAATACCACCCACTCCCTTCCCTTTCGATCGTCGCTCTACCACCTCGCCACTTGCACCTGGATTTCCTTACTGGTCTCTCTGGCTGGTCTGGCCTCAAGCCATCCTTCCTGCACTGGCCGCAGTGCCGGTGACTGGAATATTGAACACAGACTTCACCCCATCTACCTCCCAGCTTAAACTACCTCTGTGGTGCCCCAGCTGCGGCAGAACAATCCAAAATCCTCAGTATGCTAGAGAAGACCCCACCTATTGCGATAGCTGCTTTGCCCTCCCACCTTATTTCCTGCTATTTCCCCACAATTTCCCCTCATTTGTGCCCCAAACCTGCCATGTCCTCCTTCATCTCTTAGTTCCCTGACCAGTGATTGAACCCAGGCCCTCAGCAGTGAGGGCGCAGAGTCTTAACCAACTGGATCGCGCCTTTTCTTCAGGTCTTATTAACCGTCAACTCTCTTTCCAGTCTCTCCCACCTTTCACGTCAGGCAAACCTCCACTGGTTTTTTAAAATCTGGATCAAATGTCACCTGCTAATAAACATCAAATTAGTAGCACTCATCTCTTGATGGGAAGGGAGTTATGGTGATTTTTCACTTTCTATGAATCATATTTTGTTTGAACTTTCTTGAAACGCTATATTACTGTCATCATTAAATTTTTTTAAAAGATGACTTTTTTCTCCTTTCCTTTGAAAACTTCCCTGCCTTTCCTCTCCAGATGGAATTAATTATGCCCTCTGATGGTCTTTCAAGGCATCTGTTCTTGTATGACTTTCATAAATGATGATAGAGAACTGGTTTGTATCTGTCTTCTCAGCCAAACTGTAAGCAATTTAAAGACAGTAACCATGTCTTATCCAGCTTGGTACTTACAGCACAATCCCTGGTATATAGAAAGCACTGAAAAAATGCTCATGGAATGGAACTAAATTACCCAAGTTCAACTTAACTAATTAGTGGCAAAGTCCAGACTAAAATCCAGGTCTCTTGATTCCCACTCCAATGTTTTGCCCTTTTCACTATATTGATGTACATGACAAATTTGATTACAAGGTGTCTTAGTGAGGTAGCGTGTGTGGAAGAAAAGGAAACAAGCTTTCCTCCTTTGATAAATGGGAGAATTATCCTGTTTGTCTTCTCAGTCTTTATGAGGACCAAACAGGACAACGGTTGCCAACATTCTTGATAAAATTAAAAGCTGCATAAAGAGGAAGGGGATTATTATTCATATACAATTCACTAGTAGTTTTTATCTTTAGCAAGTGGATTATAAATTAGAACAGACATTTCTATATTATTCTAAAGCCATCAAAAAGGATTTACTCTTTCTTCTCTGACCCTCAAGGCCAAATGTAATGGAAGTATAGTTAGAAGGAGGCAGTGTCTGTCTGGGTTTGTGTACTATTTTGTTTACATATTGAGCTTGGAAAGTTTCTCTTCTGTCTCTTGCAGACGATCCCCTAGTCACTTTACCCAGGGGTGTGACGGGGTGAGTCCCAGAGATGAGTTTACATCTGGGCTGCAGAGCTGCACGTTGCTTCCTCACTGTGTAATTTCCAAAGTCCTTGATGGGATAAGCTATTGCACTCTTGAAATACCAGGATGCTCTACACAAGAGATATTCTGAAAACAGGAGATCTTAGAAACTTAATAGAAGATACAAAATTTAATAGAAGAGTTGGAAGAGGGCAATGAAGAGGTCACCTAGAAAGTAGAGCAAAAAGACAAAAAGTCAGAGAACAGTAGAGGAGGGATAGGAGAGGGAAAGATGGGGGAGTTTGGGATTAGCAGATGCAAACTAGCGTTTGCAGGATAGATAAACAACAGTGTCCTACTGTATAGTCAATATCCTGTGATAAACCATAATGGAAAAGAATACGAAAAAGAATATATACGTACCTCTGAATCACTTTGATGTACCGTAGAAATTAAACACAGCTTTGTAAACCAATGGTGCTTGAGTAAAATTTTTTAGAAAAAGAGTAGAGAAAAACAGAAGAAATTTAGAGGGCAAATCCTTGAAATTCAATACTTGAATAAGAGAAAGTTTGAAAAGGGAGAACAGAGTGAGGAGAAGGAGGAAATTTTTTTAAATAGTGTGTTTATCTATTTGGCTGCATTGCGTTTTTATTGCTGTCAGTGGGCTTTCTCTAACTGTGGCAAGTGGGGGCCACTCTTTGTTGCAGTGAGAAGGTGTCTCACTGCAGTGACTCCTCTTGGTGTGGAGCACAGGCTCTTGGGCTTCCGTAGTTACGTCATCTCAGGAGTTGTGGCTCTCAGTCTCCCCAGCACAGGCTCCTGGGCTTCCGTAGTTATGTCATCTCAGGAGTTGTGGCTCCCAGGCTCCCCAGCATAGGCTCTTGGGCTTCAGTAGTCGGGCTGCATGGGCTTAGCCACTCCACGGCATGCGGGATCCTCCCGGACCAGGAATGGAACCCATGTCTCCTGCATTGACAGGTGGACTGTTTACCCCTGAGCCACGAAGGAAACCCCTCCAGCTAAAATTCTATCTTCAGCCAGACTCCAGGAGAGAAGAGTGAATTTCCAGACAGTCAAGGTCTCAAAATCTTTACTCTCATGTACTCTTTCCCCAGAAGCTCCTAGAGGATCAAACTCCCAAAAAAGAAGGTAGAAAAAAAAAAAAAGACAAAGGATTCAGCATGAGAAAAGATGGCATCATCAGGCTGATGGTGGAGGTCACCCAGCAGCACCAGATGAGGGGCTGGTCCAGATGGGAGGTCCCCAGGCAGTGGGAAAGACTTCCTCAAGAGATTTCAACCGAGTGAGAGGCGAACACTTTGGGAAGAGTTAGGGGTTGGATTAATGTTGAGGACAGAGAAAACTCAGGGAACAGAGAAGAGAATCACAATACAAATATCGATGCAACCAAATGATAACAGTACTGGGCTGATGGGAAAAAGGAATTAATAGGGCCTGGACCCCACCTTAGGCCTGTTCATGCCAATCATGCTCGGCCACCTTTCCAATGGACTCTGAATTCTGCGTTTAGTGCCTATGAAAACAACAGAAGGATAAGAACCCCTCCAGACAGGGGAACCTTGAAGATCATATCTAGGTTACTCATTGCCTAAGAGAAAGCATACACTAATCACCCCCTCCTCCAGACAGGCCATAAATTTTTCTGTATCTATCGGAGTGTAACCTTGGGTTTATTGATTATTGGTTAATTGTCTGAGCACATGAACACATAGCACGTGAATGATGGGGTTATTGGGATTGTATTTTCCTTGGTTTATGTAAGTCTCAAGGAATTTGGGGTGGTGGGTTCGGACACATACACATGGGGTGTAAAAGATTTTCACAAATGCTGGTCGGGGTCCTTGGCTAAGAGGAGACTCTGCCTTCAGCCCGCCGATGTAATAAACTGCACTCCACTATCTGCATTGTCCTTCTGAGTGAGTTTGTTTCCCGGGATGTGTGGCTACAACATGGGGTTTAGAAAGTCGAGTTTTTGAGGGGTAGGCTGTGGTGTTGGAGGACTAACTCATAGTTTCCATGGTTGGAAGCAGATAGATGATTAAAGCCGAAAAGTCAAGGACCAGTGATATAATCATGTAATTTAGAAGTATGAGGGTAACTACTATATGAATCAGCTCAGATCATTGAATTTGTTGTTTCTAGGGGATGGGGAATGGGGAGTGGGAAGTCTTGGCGATATTGCTGTTTGCAGATAGCAACCCACTCCAGTATTCTTCCTGGGAGAATTCTATGGACAGAGGAGCCTGGCTGGCTGTGGTCCACAGCGGCACAAAGAGTCAGACACGACTGAAGTGACTGAGCGTGCAGGCACGTTGATCTGGTTTTAAATATACCTTGTAAGTTTATTTCCCTCAAATCCATGTGGATGGCTCACCCACTGGCTGCATCATCTGGTGCTCTTCAGACCCCTCAAGATCTGGGCCATATCTCCAATAAGCTTTACTTAGCTGGTCTGGAGGGAAATCTAGACTTCAGGATTTTAAAACATTTTCCCAGAGGAGTCTAAATGTCAGTCACCTTTGAGCACCACCGAAGAAAAGAAAAGGTGGGCATACAGCTTTGATAGAAATTAAAACTAACTTTAAAAGAGATGAATACATAAATAAAGCACACAGGATAGTTCTGAGCACTCTACCATTCAATATATTAATACTCCCAATGGAGTTGGGGGTGGTGGAGGGGAAGTCCCAAAAAAGGATGGCCTGAGATGCTCAAGGCTGGTGCCACTCAAACCTTCCAGAATTTGATTCTTATCAGTGTGCCCCACCCCACCCCAAACACACTCATCTCAACCTGAAATTCCTTTAACAGAGGAGGGCTTTTCATAGGGGGTTATGGCTAAAACAGAATACCTGGGAAATGCCAGAGGATTAACTTTACACGGAGGTGTGAATGGCATGCATCTGATCCTTTCCCTGGAAGGGTCAGAGGGCAGAGGTCATGAGAGTAATGAGAGCCGAAAGGGAGGAGGAGAGTTGAGGTGGGGGAGGGTGAGGAAAGGGAGACGAAACAAAGAAGTCAAACTCCAAGTCCTTTTTATCGAATTCCCTCTGCTTTCCAGTGAGACCCTCTAAGGAGCCAATGTGAGTCCGCGTGTTAATTAAAGTCCCAGGCTGGTGACTTTCAGAAAGGAGAGTCTCTGTAGCTTATTCTCTCTTCTGGTCCCTGGGTCACCGAGAGCTGTGTTCCAGCTCCTGAAGGAGGGCGGCTGCCTGCCACTTTGGGTCACGTTAGAAGAATGGCGTTATTATGCTGGCCGACATCACTATCTTCCCCGACACATCTACAGGTGTGCTCTTCTTACGGTGCCTCTCACAGGCCTCTTTTTCCTCCTCTGCTGTTGGCCTCTTATGGATATAGGAGCCTGCCTGTTATTCACCATGCGGTGTATTGTTACCCTCTCTGATTTGCTGTTGTTTGAACCAGATGCTGTCTGTCGTGCAGCATTTAATCCCTTGAAAGGCTGAAGGGTGCAATTTACGTGAATGATGGCTCTTTATAAGAAGGCAAAGTCATATTGTACTTCATGCTTATCTGGAGTAGGTTTCCCTGTCTCCACTCCCACCCTGACTAAGAGATTAATGAAACGAGAAGCGCATTTTGGTGGCTTGAAACTGACTGCCCCCTGGGAAATGGCAACACATTCCGGTGATCACTAGGCATCTAGAGGGTTCCGCTGCTGGTTTCTCCTTTCTGCACAGAGCCACCTCAGCTCTATCCGGCATCATAAATCGAGGGGAGGATGAAGCTTGCCTAGAGCCATAGTCCTCTTCCTCGTGGCGTCCCAAATGTCTTACAGGAGCCGACATGGTCAGGAGAGGTTGCTTTTAAAATAAACTTCCGTATGTCGAATCACTTATATATTTTGAATCATTTTTCCCCCATTGACTTTTATTCAGAATTTTAGATATACTGCAGATGGAGTTGATGTGATAAATAAAATCACCTTTCAAATTATTCAACTAGCATTTTTTTTAAGCCTACAAGTAAACAAGTTAAAAAAAAATCCCACTAGGATGAAAGCATCAGAGAAGCTCAGTATAGAAGTGGAACCCTCAGATCAATGGGAGACAATGGCCTTTATTGATTCCTACAGATGCTACAGTTAAAAGTTATGTTGCATCCTCTGAAACCTAAGACATTACACTATACAGACATCAGATCACTCTAATTACCAACATCAGAGAAAAACAGATTTTTATACAAATAAGCCAAATACAAAAAAAGCACTTAAAACAGTGCCCAGCACGCAGGAAACACAGTACAGTAAGTCTCCGTCATACAAATGAATTCTGTTCTGAAAGCCTGTTTCTTAAGTTCAATCTGTTAGTAAGTCCAACATAGTTAAGCTACGTACCTAACACAATCGGCTATATAGTACTGTACTCGAAATAGGTTTGTAATTGTGTTTGTGAAAACACAAAATGTGTGTGCACATAATTCATAGAAAGCAAACACACAAAATACAAACATTTTAAATCTTACTGTACAGGACCTTGAGGGCTGTACAGTATGGCAGCTGGCATCCAGGGACTGGCATCAAGCGAACAGGGGAGAAGAGTCACTGACCGGAGGATGGAGGGGAGGTGGGAGATGGTAGAACTGAAGGATCGCCACCAGCAATAGGAGACGAAGGGCAAGCTTCAGTGTCACTCACGCCTGGTGTTGACGCCATGAACGTTTGCATCTTGAAAGTTCATAGCTTGAAAGGTCATATGTAGGGGACTTACTATAAACACTTTGACTTGTATGTTATTTTAACGCTGGACCACCGTGTAAGTGTTGGATTGAGACTCCATCCTCAGTCCCCATGGTGAGGGCCCAGACCCCATGCAGGTCCTGAGGATACAGGGCTCTTGGATTCGTCAAGGGGAGAAGACATAGCCCCCAAAGAAGGAGCAATCCCTTTCTGGGGGTGTTGGGAGAGGCTGGAAATTTTCCCAAAGGATGGAACCTTCCTTCAGCCTTGGTCCTGAAAACTGGAGGGGTCCCAGAAGAGGGCTTTTCCAGGCAAGCGGAGCAGAGTTTGCCTGAGCACGAGGGTATAACTGTAGCTGGAAATCGTCGTGAGAAGGAAGGATAGGTTTCAGAGAAGAAGGAGGTGTGATGAAACTGGAAGGCAAGCAGTAGATACTGAAGAGTCTTCAGTGCTTCTTGAAGGAGTCTGGACTTTACACCATAGAAGGATTTTCAGTAGAAGGAGTGTTTGTGTATCTGGTGTGTGTGGACTGTCTCAAATCACCATAGCCATTAAGGCTTTCTAGAGATTAAGGGACAATTCAAGAGAGGACTAGAGGTTAGATGAACAAGTTGAATATTAGAATCACGATCAAGAGCAACCCCGCAATCCAGGGAAGAGGCAGATAGCAAAGATAAACGAAGGAAGAAGTTAAGGAAAGGGGAAATCCCCCAGGAAGGGCGAGGTTGGGTATGATGGGGTGCAATCTTGGAAACTGTGACTGATGCCACTTCCAGGGTTGAGGAGACAGAGAGCGGTCCCCTTACACAGCATTGGTCAAAGAGTCCCTGGATGGGTGTCGGGGAGGAGGGGTGGTGTGGCGCGAGGAGGGAACAAGCCTCTTGAAAATGCAGACACTTGGGCCCTGCCCCAGGCCTGACAATCAGCATGTACAGCTCAGTCTACCCAGGACTCTTGGGCATCCTGAAGTCTGAGGATGGGTTATCTGCATTCAAGGTAGAGAAGGAATGGGCCTCGAGAGAGAGCACACATCACACGCTTGCTGGTCAGGGGTGGCCCCCAGCTGAGTGACAGCCTGGATCCTGAAGCCTGGACACTGTGTCACTTAGATAGCGAGGACGCCAGGCCTCTGCTCCTCTGGTCTCTGTGTGATCTGCATCCTGGGCTGTGCTCAGTCTTCTCAGCTGTCTCGGAAGACAGCTCTGCACTCTTCTGGAAGTCCAGAAAGAGCAGAAAGGGCCCAGAGCTGGGTTCCGGCAACCACACTTCTCTTACTGGCAGTGTGGCTAGGAGCTGATCGCTTGACCTCTCTGAGCTTTGAGTTTTCAGAAGGAGACATTGAAATCTGCCCCAGCTGCTTTATTCAGCTGTGGGGCAAGAATCTTTGCTGTGATGACTCCAAGCGTTTAATAGCAGGATGGGCATCAAAGGAGTTTCTGGGGTCTTGGGGAAGATCTATGAGTTTGACTTGAGTGGAGGGTAAATGAGGGCATATTTTGATAAATATATATGTGCATTTTACAGTGTGTCAGTTATACCTCGTTTAATAAAAAAGGAAGAAGAAGATAAAACATCCTAGTGAAGCGTGGTTGGCCCTGTTTTTGCCTATGGTGGGTTTCCAGCAGCCTCTGGGTAGAGCCCAGCCTGGGCCCAGGGAGTCCTGGGCTGCAGTCCCTTCTTCTCAGACCCTCAGAACCTGCTGTCTCAGTGCATGTGGGGTAAAGCAAGGGCTTCCCATGTAGTGCCAGGGGTAAAGAACCTGCCTGCCAATGCAGGAGACATAAGAGATGCCAGTTCAATAGGGAAAATCCCCTGGAGAAGGAAATGGCAACCCACTCCAGCATTCTTGCCTGGAGAAGCCCATGGACAGGGGAGCCTGGCGGGCTACAGCCCATGGGGTCGCAGAGAGTCAGACATGCCTGAAGCAACTGAGCACACACACACCTTTGGCTTTTAGAGACCAACCAGGGGCCCTGAACTCAAGGGAGCAGAGACTCAGAACCAGGGCTGAAGTAATGATGGAAAACGCAGCCGTAAGTGAACACAAGGAGAGCAAAAGCCCCAGGACCCTCTGGTCGAGGGGCTTGAGAATTTCAGAACCAGGTATCACTTCATCCGTTGCACCCTTTGAAAAGGATGCGTTGCTGCAGGGAAGTCTTGGAAGATAGATGCGTGTCCCAGGCCCAGGGCTTCTGCGGCACGGTGATTTGCACTTGACCCTTGTCCGGGAGCGTCATTTCCCCTTGGCTCCCCGAGCAGGGCTCTCTGTTCAGACTGGGGGTTCTGGCAGCGTGGCTATCTGGCCGCAGCTCAGTGTCCTTAGATATCCACAAGAAAAACACAGCTTTTCTCTCTGAGCCACATGACCTCCCTGGGTGGAACAGAACAGTTACCTAAGAGTTTACGGGACAATTACAAACCACCTCCCTGGAGGGGGTGTCAGAGGCCAGCAGGAAGCGTGGAATCTAAGTGGCCACCCTTCCTGCAGAGATGCTGACAGCAGAGGCTCCAGGCCCACGCTGTCTGCCTCCGGAGGCCAGGACCCCGTGGAAGGAGAGAGAAAGAGGCGGGTGAAACCCCAATCAGTCCAAGAGCCAGGGAAGAGGACTCCACTGCTGTTTCTCCTGGGAGCTGCAGGGGTGATTTCAAATTCCTCTTTAGGGCTGCTGTAATTAAGACAATAACTCAAAATTCTTGGAAAGGGCAGCCAACGTGAAAAGTTAAGGACCTTAGCCATCAAAATGTTCGCTGTACTTTCCCGCCTGTTCCAAGAGAGGGGACTTTCTACATAAAGGAACAGGGGACATCCTGGATGTGAATGAAGAGCAGGCAGTGTGGGTCATAGAGTGGGACAGTGACAGAGAGCCAGCCAGCAGCACCCCCTGCGCCCCTCCCCCTGCATCCCCCTAAGCATCCATTCAGCATTCCAATCTTTTCCCTCTGAAAGTGAAAGTGTTAGTCACTCAGTAGTGTCCAACTCTTTGGGACCCCTATGGACTGTAACCTGCTGGGTTCCTCTGTCCATGGAATTCTCCAGGCAAGAATACTGGAGTGGGTATCCATTCCCTTCTCCAGGAGATCTTCCCCACCCAGGGATCAAACCCGGGTCTCCTGCATTGCAGGCAGATTCTTTACCACCTAACAGAGCAATAACTCTCCTTCAAAAGAGCTCAGAAACACTGATTCCCTCTCTGTACTTCTGGGGCCTCTGAGAATCTAGTCTTCTCCTGGGTCTCCAGGGGCTCCCACCTTTCTCTGACGAGTTGGAGAGCTTGGCTCATCTTTTATTACCAGAATGCGAATCCCATAGTCACTGTGCTCCCGCCGTGGAGTTGGCTGACCCCTGTGAAATGATGGTTTTCATCAGAGAAATACCATGAGCTTGCAATGATATTCAGAAGGCTGTGATTCCAAACCAAGGAAGAAAAATAGTTCAGAGACAGTTAACTGATAGAAAATGGTCTGGGCCTTCTACGGACAAGTTCCTAGTTCTCCATCCAGGGAAGAGCCAGCAGTACAGGCCACCAGCTTGTCTGCGGGTGAGGCTGGGGGGCAGAGGGTAGGGGCGGAGATGGATTTCATGAGTCGCCCTACTTCTGCCCCTCACAGTCTTCACCAGCTCCGATTCTGGACCTCAACTAATCCTTTCAGCTTCTTCATATACACGCCCACACACAGAGACACACACACACAAACACTCATGCCTTCCACCCATGTCCGTGGCCTGGGGCTGGACTAACACCATGAAGTGTCAGCAAGCGGATTTTACAAACATTACCTCCCAACTGACAGCCTGATGTCTGAAAATATTACCTACTCTCTGTCCCTACAACAGTCAGTTCACTCAATTGCGTAATCATAGACGAACGTGCCTTCCTGCAGCCTCCTGTTTTCCTTCTCGTGTTGGTAACAGAGTCTAAGGGCTGGTTTTAAGACCTCTGGGATAAGATTGATGCCAAAGTACCCAGTGTTTCCATTCATCCAAGGAGCAGGCTGCCTGCAAAACATGTCTAAAATTATCCCTAATTCCAAGTCCTCTCTACACAATCAAGCTCTCCAATATAATAATTCCAAAACCTTTCTTGATTCCTGCTTTTAATAAAGTACATTTACAGAGGATATGAGTTCCAGATTTGATTTCAGACTCTGGGGATGTATATTCCTCTTCTGGAACTTGTATATCCGGTCCTGGGGAAAAAAAAGAAAAGGGAAAGAGAGAAAGAGAAAGAGAGGGGGAGAGAGTGCAGAGCGTAACAAACATTCCTTGTATTTTTTCTGTCTTTTGCCCACTGAGCGCGGAGGGGAGAGACGGGCTGATACACAGCATCTGGTTAAAGTCAGGTAAGTAACTCTCTGGGGGGGAAAAGCACTGAAGTCAGCTGCCAACCTCTTTCTCTTCCTAATGTGTTTTTGCAGATGGAGGAAAACTGGAGCCAACGCAGAGGTTTCAGTTTTAGGAGATACTTGGGAGAAATGAGAGAGACGGAAACGCTTTGCTCTGTCACTATCCTGTTAGCTGGGTGCCGACCGGAACATTTGGCATCATGGGCGGAGGGTAGACTTTGACCAGCCCCACGCCCCCGCCATGTGCAAATATGCCAAAGGGTCTTCTCCAGCCAGAAGATTCCCCTGAATGAAGGCTGAAGGTAAGACCAGGACCAGAACGGGAAACTGAAGCCTGTTTCTGAGCATACACACCTTTCACCAGGGCTCCGCTGGCCCGAGTGCATGGGCGGCCCCCTCCCGTTCCTAGGAGGGGCTCACAACCCTGCGAGAGGAGTGGGGAGCTGGGGTCAAAAGGTCTAACTCCTGTGTGTGTGTGTTTCAATATTTATTTTTTATTTGTTTATTTGGCTGCACCGCATCTTGGTTGTGGCACGCAGGATCTCGGTCTTCGTTGCAGCCTGTGGGATCGTTAGTTGCAGCATGTGGGAATAAGTTCCCTGACCAGGAATCGAACCCAGGCCCCCTGCATTGGAAGCACAGGGTCTTAGCCACTGGACCACCAGGGAAGTTCCCCTCTTGTAGTTTTGTACCCCATGCCTTTTGACCGTGGATGAGACATTTCATCCCCAGACCTTGGATTCTGCACCATGTACAATAGAGACTGTAATAAATACTTCACCTGGTCCCAAGGTTCCTGTGAGCCTTTCCCTACACGCAACAGAGAAGCTCGTGTCGGGGAGCAAAGTCGCCAAAGTGCCCACCATTCTCTGAGTCGAGTATGGAAGATTTGACGAAATGCTGGGAGCTTTTCAATGAGCCCCTGTCCCACTGTGAGGTGGGATACTGGGTTTACGCCAGCCCTGTAATCTTAGTCCAATTCCACAGTTGGGAGCAGTTTTCTGTAGATAATTCAGTCTCTGCCTGAGTGTGTGAGCAGGACTCACTGGGTTCCCCGGGGGTGGAGGGGAGCAGGCTCGAGTCCACACGGGGTTTCCTAGGTCCTCTTCATGTCTGCTACCGGGTGGCTGGTCTGGGCCGCTCCCTGGACTGTTGACCACTGAAGTTCCGCTTGTCCCATTCCTTGGCTTCAGGCCAGTGTTTGTTGCTGGCTTGGGGAGCTGGTGGTTCGTCTTCTGTCTTGACTGAACTGGAGCTCTGCCTCCTTTATCCCCTGGTTTGGTCTGGGGGTTTCCGTTGGTGCCTTGAGCCCCTGGGCTGCCCCTGGAGTGTGGGCCCCTGAGTCTCCCTTGGTGCTGAGCCCCTGGCTCTAATCGTGAGGTCAGGGCCCAGGCTGTTCATTCTGCACCCCCTAGCCCACAGCGCCGTCTTGCCCCCACATGGTCATTCCTCTCTGGTATGTGCTCTAGCCAGGTTCCACCCAGCATCTGTGCCTCCCCACTGCAGGGTCACCCAGGAGATTCCAAGTTCTTTCCACACCACACAGGAAGTGAGGGTAGCTCGGGAAAGCTAAATGCTAGCCCTTCCACTGTCTGACCACAGAGTACTGCTGAGTTTACTCTGATGTGGCCACTCCCACATGGGTGTGGGGAGCCTGTGTTTCATGCAGTCTGAAACGAAGGAGAGGCTTTGTATTGATGAGGTGGTTGGATGGCCTCACTAGCTCCATGGACATGTGTTTGGGCAGACTCCAAGAGACAGTGAAGGCCACGGAAGCATGCTGCAGTCCATGGGGTCACAAAGAGTTGGGCACAACTTAGCGACATGAGCAACAACAGCAAACATCTAACACACTTCCCGCTCAGGGTAGCCCAGAGACAGAAAATCAAGATGAATGTCTGTCCAGGCTCTGTCTTCTTTCTTCTCATGGTCCCTTGGAACCAGAAATGGGTAGGCTTCCTGCCTCTACAATTCAAACCTCCTGGTCTAGTTGTCTTTGCAGTCCCATGGACTATAGCCTGCCAGGTTCTTCTGTCCATGGAACTTTCCAGGGAAGAATACTGGAGTGGTTTGCCATTTCCTCCTCCAGGGGATCTTCCCAACCCAGGAATGGAACCTGGGTCTTTTGGGTCTCCTGCTTTGGCAAGCAGGTTCTTTAACACCAGTGCCACCTAGGAAGCCTTAGTTGTCACTGCAAAACCAGTTCTCACCTGCATGGAAGCAGTTCCAGGATCTGAGTCCTACCTACAAGCTTGGCTCTTTAGCAGGTTATGCTAAATGGGAGCTAAATAAATTTAGAAAATCTTATTTCTCTCTCAATAAAACCTAGTTTTTACCTCTATTATGCCTACAAAATACCCATTTTGGGTCAGGATAACCAGCATATTACCTTTTTTTTTTTGCATTCATGCTGTTGAAGTTTGAAGGTAGGCTTATGTCTCTGAGAAAATGGGTAAGTGAAGGGATAGATTAACCCATGAAACACAAAAATGAAAAGTGTGTTAGTAGTATTCCAGACATGTCATCCCTCTTCCAACCAGATAACCCTTGGCACTCTTTCCAACTCAGAAGAATTCAACTCTTACGATGGAGCTTAAGAGCACAGTTTGGAAAGTATGACATAGTTTCCAAGTGTGTCCATATATACTAACTCGATTCTTTCTGCTATTAGATTTCCAAAGTACTGGTCCCTCTGAAATCTGCCTGAGGCAACTTGAACTTGGATGAATGGCCATTAAACATGCTGATGCTGAACAAGGCTGTACAGCGTCCAATGACTTCTCTGCTGATAAAAACTGTCTCATGATTTATTCTAAAACATTGGCCTTGAGCTACTTTCCATTCTCTAATGTATCACTTTGGAGATTATAAATCAGAGTCTACTTGCTGTGGTCTTTCACTTGGACAACTCACTTGACCCTCCCCCCACCCCCCACCCAGTCATTGAACCTCTTTAGGGAAGAGCCCACTGGAAAGGAATCAGAAAAGATGGGTTCCTCAACTGCTCAAATTGGGCAAACAACAACTCTACTACAGAAAATGAATTGACCAGCTTGTAATTTCCTGACCTTCTCATGAATTTGATGCTGGCATCTAGTGCTAGAGAATTAACCCATGTCAAGCAAGGCCACTGGATGGGTCATCAGAGCCACTAAATCACCTCGTGCTCATTTGCAGCCAGGTCCCTCCACCAAGCGAGATCAGTCCACCAGACGAGCACCGTCTCCGAGTCCAGTACTATATTATGCCAGCAAGCATCATGAAAGCAAGTAGGGCAGAGTCCTTGACCTGCGAAACTCCCCGTCTAGTGGAGGAGGTAAACAGTGAGACAGTGAGAAAACAAAATTAAACACTGAACTTCGTGGCACCTTCTGTGGGAACAACAGGAATCCAAGAAGGAGGAATAGCCTGAGGAGACGCCATAGACAGGTGGGATGTCTAGACGGGGCTATAAACAGGAGAGAAGGGCAATAACAAGACGAGGAGAGTAACAGTGAAGTCACAAGTTGGGAAGATGGACGTGTGCATGTGGGCTGGGGACTGTGAGGAGCCCCACTTGGCAAGAGGAGAACAGACAGAGAATTGATGGGGAAATGGCTGTCTAGGACTCCCCTGGGGGTCCAGTGGTTAAAACTCCATGCTTCCAATGCAGCGGTTGTGAGTTCAGTCCCTGGTCAGGAAACTAGGATCCCACATGCCATGCGGGGAAGTCAAAAGGTAAAAATAAATAGATAATTTTTAAAATGGCCAGAAAATGGAGGATCTAGACCATGAAGATAAACCAGAGGGCTTGTGATAGACAGTGGGATGCCACGTGTAGGAACACAGCATGGGATGAGATGGGATGAAGATCCTATGATTTTAGGATGCTTGGGGACAAGATAGACTATATTGTGGGAAGTGTCTGAAGCTGGAGGGGCCTCTGTCTGGTTACTTGACTGGACAGTGTATGTGAAGAGAAGGAGGGAAGAGGGAGAAGCAAGTTCTAGATACACACACAACTACGAAAGAGGAATTCCTGATAATTGACTGGATAAGGGACACAAGGGAGCAGGAACTTCATGGTTTTTAGTATCGGAAAGAGGAGCAATAGTGGTGCCATTGTAAGAAGGCCCTGAGGGACTTCCCCGGTGGTCCAGTGGTTAAGACTCTGCACTTCCACTGCAGGGGTCACAGGTTCAATCCCTGACTGGGAAACCACCATCCCACGTGCCACGTAGTACAGCCTGAAAAGAGAGAAAGAAGGAACCCCATCTCACAGCAGCGTGTTTGGTTTATTTCTGTTGGTGATCGGTTATTTCTATTGGTTCTAGATTGGCCTCATAGACGAAATAATCCCCATGGACCCAAACAATGCCAAACATCTTGGTAAGGTGGACAGCTCTGTCTCCAGCAACTGGACCTATGGTTCTTCAAAAATCAACACGAGACGTTATACACCTGCTTATCTCAGCAGAAGGATGCAGGTGGGAGGCTCTAGAGCATGCAGTTTTCAAATCCCTGCTACTTACTAGCTGTGTGGTTTGGGCAAATTGCAGAAACCTCTCTGTGCTCCTTTGTGTATCACAATGGGGACAATAATGACCACCTCATGAACGAGGACGTTCGTGTCGAACACTTGATAGTACAATGACTCAATAAGTGCTAGCTGTACTTCATTCGAATCAAATAAAACAATAAGCACTTAATTTATAAAATTCAAAGCTTTTAAGAGAGGGTAAGATTTTTCGTAGACACAGTGGGATGGATTGGAAAAAGTATTGGACTTGAAGTCTGTCTTAATCTTATGTCCAACAGCCATCAGTTCTGTTACCCAAGGTAAACCTGTTAACTGCCAAGAAGTCTCAGTTTATTTGCTTAATGTCAATAATAACACACATCCTGCCTTGCTATATGATTCTGAAAAGAAAAGAGATGATTTATGTGAAGTTATCTGGCAAAACTAAATGCTTTGCAAAGGAAACATATCAATTCGTTGTTGTTATCGTTAGTATGTTAAAGAACCCGTCCTTCATTTATCTGTGATGGTCAGAATGAAGACTCAGTTTGCTGGAAAGGCTTTCACCATGTCTCAAAATACCATTCCAGCAAAGTCTTATTTACACAGGTTCCGTGATTTAATTGCCTCTGAGGACGTGGAGCAGCCCCTTGAAGAGAAGTGAAGTCTTGGGTTACTTTTCGTTGGCCTGGGCTTTAGAAGTGGGTGGCAGTGACTCTGAATAGAATCACTGTTGAGCTGTACACATTTATGATTTATTTTGGTTAGAGCAATCCTCAGGGTGGGGTGGGATTTGGTGGGGTGGCAGTAGCCTGGTCTGGTCAATGATTAATCTGGGAATTTCCAGCTGTCCTCAGCCCTTTTAGGAAAAGCCCCAGCTGTCTTCAGAGCTAATGAATGTCCATCCTGAATGAATCTCCTGGAAGCTGCCCACCCCCGGTTCTCCGGGGCCCAGCAATGCTGAGTGGTTAGTATGGATGGTTCATAGGAAAACAAAGCTTTGAAAGGCAGGACAGAAACAAATTCTGACTTGACCTCAAGCTGCTCCCAAAGCCCAGGGCTCATGTTTCCCAGGCTGCACATCAATCTCGGCTCCCCAGGCTGGCGAGGTGGGAACAGAGTTCATAGCGCCCTTCAATCAGGGCTGGTGCTGGAGGCTGCAAGGACGAGCCGCTCATTGTGTGAGCGAGTTAGGAGTCTGTTTCTTTAGTCTTTCTGTGTTCCTTTACAGAACTTAGTTTGACAATGGCCTTGGACCAGCATGAAGCAACAATTCTGAGTCGACATCATCTTCACCTGGCATTTCAGAAAGATACCCCTTGCATGCCCACCTCCTTTCCTTCCATTGTTTATCTCTACAGCTTCAATCTTCTGGAGGCGATATTCATTTATTTAGAGGCTCAATCTAGGTGATGAAAATTCTAACTGTTGCTGGTGAAGAGGGCACATGCCTCCTAGCTTTTGCTCTCAATATCCACTTGGTGCAGCCATTGTGCTACACCTCAGCCGTCGGACCAACCTAAAGTCAGGGGAATGCTTTCCACCCTCGAGGTGCAACTTACAACTCCACAAGCCGACACACATCCTTGGCCTTCTTCCTTGTGGCCTGTGACATCATTAGTGGATAGATCTGGCTTCAGTTTGGCCCAGGCCTTAGGGATCCAAGCACATGGGTCTTCCTGCCATTTCCGGTTCCCAAGAAACCTCATATCAGCAAACTTGGGGAATAAAGTGCTTTTAGAGCACCTGATAAATAAAAAGTAGATGGCACTAGTGGTAAAGAACCCACCTGCCAACGCAGGGGATGGTAAGAGACACAGGTTCGATCCCTGGATCGGGAAGATCCCCCGGAGAAGGGCATGGCAACCCACTCCAGTATTTGTGCCTGGAGAATCCCAAGGAGGGAGGAGCCAGGCAGGCTACAGTCCATAGGGTCATAAAGAGTCAGACATGACTGAAGTGACTTAGCATGCACGCACACATGGTACATTTGTGTGGGACTCTTTCATTTCACGGAATATCAAGGTGAGATTTGGAAATTATAATTAAAGTACATGTTTCATGCTGTTAACATGGATCAAAAGATAAGGAACCACTAAGTAGGTTCTTGCCACTGGTTTTCAGCTGACACTCTCTGCTGTCTCCAAATCCTTTAATTAATGTTTCAGGAGGGGGTCAGAAATCTGCCTTCTAGGGATTTCCCTGGTGGTCCAGTGGTTAAGAAACTGCCTTGCAATGCAGGGGATGCGAGTTCGATCCCTGGTCCAGGAAGATCCCACATGCCTTGGGGCAACTAAGCCCATGCCCTGAAACTACTGAGTGCACCACAGCGAAGATCCCATGTGCCACAGCTAGGACCCGACACAGCCAGATAAATAAATATTTTCTAAAAGAGAAATCTGCCTTCTCTAAAAGCATAAGCATTTCTTTGTAAGTATATTACATTCAAAATGAAAATATATTTGCATTTGAAATTTATCTCTGTTTAAGTGGACTCATCACATTAACATCCAGTGTGATTACTGTCTTTCCCGCATTCCTGGCAATGAAGCTGTAGTCTTTGCTCTTCCGGCATCGTGGATTTAGACACAGGGAGCAGAGTGGGCTGAGGGATTTATAAGAAGATCCCATTTCTCTTGCATCATGAGGTTTTCGGTAAAGGAAACTGCACATTTTTGACTCTGAAAATAGCTACCTTGTAAAAATTAAAAAACCCTGAGAGACTCTAGCTTTAAAGCTCTGCTAAGTAGCAAGGGAGCAAAAACCGATTTGGTCCCAATGAACCCTTTCGTCTCAAAGCTGCCAGACATCTATCTCTGCATTCCCGATGAATTTGGAGAAGTCAATTTCTGCAAAGACAATTTTATACAGCAATTCCAGACCAGGGAATCACGAGAAGATGAGCCATCATCTTTTCTTCTTGAATAAGAAGGCAGTTTGGCACCATGATGAGCATGGTTACACGCAGCCTCTGCTGCTGTGGGCTGAAGACCACCTCATTCCAGGCTGGCCAGACAGAAGACGGATGGTGACATTGACTCTCAGATGCTACAAACCATGTCATCGGCAATGACAAGAGGGCAACTTTTCCTCATTCTCTTCCAGGGGCCTCTCCATCCAGGAGACTGGAATGTTCCTGGATTTTGAGAGGGTCGCTGGATACTTTCAGGTTTAGAAATGAACAGAGCAGCACAGCCTTTCACTGGGTTGCTAATCATTCACAGGGAGTATTTCTTAGAGCCTCACACGCGGGCTGTGTATGTCTTCTCATGTGGATGCTCAGCCCTTGGAGGTTTATGCAAAGAAAATCAATAAAGTCCAGTAAATAAACTCTCATTATGGTCGAACATCTTGTGCATCTAAAGTGACCGAGGGGCACTTCCCTGGTGGTCTGGGGGTTAAGAATCTGCCTTGCAGGGCAGGAGACACAGGTTTGATCCCTAGCCGGGGAACTAAGATCCCACAGGTCAAATAGCGACTAAGCCTGGCACGGCAACTAGAGACTCTGTGTGCTGTTACCAAAGATCCTGCAACTAAGTGTGCAACTAAGACCCGATGCAGCCAAGTAAATAAAAATATTTTTTTAAAAATAAAGCGACTGACAAATCTTCTCTCACTTTCTAAAGACAACTGCTGACTGACACAGCTTCTGAACCAGGGAGGTCAGAGAAGCAGTCTACTGGAATGTCTTCTGACTTTGGAGTCTGGTTGACCTTGGTCTGGAGTCTGGGGTCTGGATGAGCAGCTCCAAAGCCTGAGTGCCTCTGAAGCTCTGCCTTCCTCCTAGCCTCCCAGAGTAGACTGCAGTCACCTTGAACTTGACCATCTGAATTGCTGTTCCTCCCTGCAAATGTTCCTCCAGTCTTTTACTACAGACTGCCTTGGCCAACTCCCAGTGACAGGTCTACAGGTGACTGGCAGACCACTTTCTGTGTCACAAATGTTTATGAAAGTGGACGTGTTAGTCCCTCAGTCATGTTCGACTCTTTTGCAGCCCCATTTACTGTAACCTGCCAGTCTCCCCTGTCCATGGGATTCTCCAGGCAAGATACTGGAGTGGGTTGCCATCTCCTTCTCCAGGGAATTTTTTCCCAAACCAGGGATCAAACCCGGGTCTCCTGCATTGCAGGCAGATTCTTTACCATCTAAGCTACCAGGAAAGGGCTACTAATGTTTATGGGAGAATTGTATTAGTTAGAATAGGTTAGGTTGCTCTGTGATAACAAATGAACCCCAAGATCCCATTGTTGAACACAAAAAAGATTTATTTCTCACGTGTGCCTCATATCCATTGCCAAATCAAGGATGCTGGGTACGTGTGCGGGGAAAATTCCATTCCACAGTCACTCAAGCATCCAGGCTGATGGAGGCTGTACCCTCTGTAACTGTAACATCTAGAACACATTACTCCTTTGGTCTCCAGGGAAGAGAAAGGCTGGATGTCTCACCTGCTCTTCAATGCTGGGGAGTGACGGGGTAGGGGGTCACCCCAGCTCATCCCCCATTGGTCTAAACTGGTCATGTGACCCCACCAGCCCCAGAAGCCTGGGGGGTCCCATCTCCTACATGCCTGGAAGGTAAGGAGACCCAGATGGTGTGTGCACAGAATGTCTAGCAAAGCCTGTGCTTTTGTTTCAAGCTCGACTTATTTATTTACTTATTGTAACGAATAAACAGCAGGCACCACACAGGGCAGATCTCATCCAGAACAATGACAAGTTTCTCGAAGCCCAGTAAGCTTGTCTCTGTCACCTCAAGCAGGGACATGCAGGATCCAGAGGGGTTTCTTTTTTCCTCCCACCGAGGAGGTCAGAAACCAAAAATATTTTGAGGCGCATGGTCTCAGAGAGCCAAGCTACACAACAGCAACTCGGAAACCATGAGGAGTGGGACCTGCCCTGAAACAGCCCCCTGCTAATTAACCCCGTGGTCGTTTGCGGTCCCTTCCACCCGCAGGCACGCAGATTCAGCCTGCATCTGCGCTCAGAATTCATCTGTAGCCAGGCAGGCTGCGCCAGTTCTGAGATGCCAGAGGTTAACTTACTGGAACAGCCACCACATCAGAAAGCCTGTCACATGACAGTGCCAGGGAGCTCAAACCCCACATCAGAACGTCTTGGCTAGTGTGGAAGTCTCGAAATGCAGTGTGTATTCTTCATTGGGAATTAAGACCATGTGGGTTCATCCTAAGTATAGCCTACCCTGGACGTGTTTTTAATTAGGCATTGAGACACTTGAGCATTAGTGGCCAGAACTGACCTGGCTACAAGTTGGAGGCCACAGGGACCCCGTCTAATGTCTGAGAACTTATATCACTTGAATGCAGTAGGTGCTAAAAGAGGCTTTTCTTCATAATGATATGTTGTGTGACTTATCATAGTAGGGATAAAACTCGGTTGAATTTTCTCTGCCAATTTTTTTAGAGGATGAAGAAGACACAAGGCCACTTAATTTCTTGGCAGAGAGTAGAAAAGGCTGATCATTTTCAGGCTCTGAGAACCATCAGCAAACTTTACTTACCAACAATAATAACTTATAAAGATTTATGGTATGCTTCTCAGTCCAAAGGTACTGTTTGAAGAACTTTACACAGATTATTTTATTCAATCCTCACAATTACCTCTGAAGTATGATTACTGTCCTTTTTATACAAATGAGGAAACTTTAAACGAGGGCTTTAAAAGTTCAAGGAACTTGTCTAGAATCACAAATTCAAGTAGTGGAGGTGGGCTCTAACCTAAGCCTGTATGATTGCAAAGCACATGTGTGTTTCAAAATAACTTCCTTTACACAGTACAGCTCATAGAAAAAACTTTAAATTTGAAAATGAAGAGGGAATGAAATATATATCATTTGTAATCCACCATGCACAGATATTAACTGTCATAATTTGGTGCATGTGTATCTTGGATTTTTCCTACTCTGATGTTACTCACAAGTGACTTGAAATTCCTTAGGTTAGTCTTGTTCTTGGGTTGGATCTGCCTTCAGTTCATGTCAATGTTGCCCCAAATTTTCCCTCAAAGAAAACAATCCAACACCCAAAAGAATTTCTATAGGTAATATAGACATTTTAACAATGTTCATTCTTCCAATCCATGAACACAGAATGTCTTTCCATTTATGTGTGTCTTCCTCAATTTCTTTCAACAGTATTATGTCGTTTTCACTGCACAAGTCTTTCACCTCCTTGGTTTATTCCTAGGTGTTTCGATCTTTTTGTTGCAACTGTAAATGGAATTGTTTCCTTAATTCCTCTTCCTGCTAGCTCATTGTTAGCATATAGAAACACAACAGATTCTTTTGTATATAGATTCCTTAACCAGAAACTTTTCTACATTTATTATTTCTAATAGGATTTTTGATGGAGTCTTTGGGATTCTCAACATATAAAATCATATCATCTGCAAATAGTGACATTTCTACTTCTTCCTCTCCATTTGGATGACTCTTATTCCCTTCTTCTTGCCTAATTGCTCAGTTAAGGACTTCTGATACTGTGTTGAATAAGAGTGGCAGGAGTGGGCATCCTTGTTCCTGATCTTAGAGGGATAGCTCTTGACTTTTCACTTTTGAGTATGATATTAGCTATGGGTTTGTCACATATGACCTTTATTATCTTGAAGTGCATTTATTCTATATCTATTTTATTGAGAGATTTTATGATGAATGAGTGTTGAATCTTGTGAAATGCTTTTTGTGCATATATTAAAATGATCTTATGGTTTTTATCCTTACTTTTGTTCATGTGGCATATATCATGTTGATTGATTTATAGATATTGAACCATCCTTATATCCCTGGAATAAATCCTACTTAACCATGATGTATGATCCTTTTAATGTATTGTTGTATTCAGTTTGCTAATTTCTGTAGCTATGTTCATCAGAGATAGTGGCCTATAATTTTCTTTTTTTGTGTTGTCTTCATCTGGTTTTGGCATTAGGGTGAGGTTGTTCTCCGAATATGAGTTAAAAAGCATTCCCTCCTCTTTTTTTTTTTTTTAAGAAAAGTTTAGATGGATAGATATTAGATATTCTTGGAGTAAAATAAGAAAGTAAAAGAATTTTGGTAAAATTTACCTGTAGAGCCATCTGATCCTGGACTTTTTTCCCAGGAGCCTTTCAATCACTATTTTAGTCTCTGTACTAAAATGGGCAAAGAAGGTGAATAGACAGTCTTCCAAAGAAGATATGCAGATGGCCAACAGATACATGAAAAAATGTTCAACATAATTAACTATTGAGCAAATGCAAATCAAAATCACATGAGCTATCACTTTACACCTGTTAGACTGGTTATTATCAAAAAGGCAAAAAAAGAAAACACAGGAGTTGACAAGGATGTGGAAAAAAGGAGCCCTCATACACTGTTGGTGGAAATGTAAGTTGGTACACTCACTATGGAATACAGGATGGTGATTCTCAAAAAATTAAGAATTAAGAACAACCATATGAGCCAACTATCCCACTTCTGGGTATTTATCCAAATAATATTAAAACACTAATTTGAAAAGATATGTGTACTTTATGTTTATTGCAGGATTATTTACAATAGCTCAGATATGGAAACAACTTAAGAGCCCAACAGTGAATGAATGGATAAAGAAGACGTGAGGCACACACACACACACACACACACACACTCACACACACACTCACAAACACCCACACTCACACACACACACACACTCACACCCACATACACCCACACACTCACACACACACCCCCCACACATACCCCACACACACACCCCTACACACACACACACACCACACACACACATACACTCACACCCACACTCACACCCCCACACACCCACACACACACCACACACACACTCACACTCACAAACACCCACCCACACACACACCACACACACACGCACACCCCACATACCACACACACACACACACACACACTCACACACACACAGCCACACACACACACACACACCCCACACCACACACACACCCCACACCTCACACACACACACACACACACACACACACTCACACCCCTACACCCACACATCACACACCCCCCATCACCCCCATTTACCCCCACACCACACACACACATGCATCCATATCCCTATACACCACCACACATACTCCCCCACACAGGAATATTACTCAATCATTAAAAAGATGAAATCTTCCATTTGTAACAATACTGAGGGTATTATGGAAAGTGAAATGAATCAGACAAAGACAAATACTGTATCAACTCATTCATATATGGAGTAGGAAAAAATCTAATTAACAAACCAAGAGTGAACAAACCAAACCAAAGGAAAATAACACATGAATACAGGGGGCAGAATAGAGGGGAAGGGGTGAGAGAGAGGGTGAAATGGATGAAGGAGACCAGCTGTATGGTGATAGAAAATTAATCATGGTGGTGAGCACACTGTAGTGTACACAGGAGTCAAAACATCATGCTGTACATATGAAGCTTATATAATACTGTAAATCAATGCTACCTCAATAAAAATAAATTTCAAAAAAGAACTGCCAAATAACACAGATTTTACTGAAGGTTTTGGGGCAACCGGAAGAGATTCCCTGCAGCCCAGCTAGGAAAACTATCCTCCACCCGCATCTTTAAACAAGTCACCCTCTCTGCTTCTGCTGCCTTCCAACATCTCTTCCTTTTCTCATGAAAAAAAAAAATTGCCTTTTTATTACCTTACTTTTTCTAATGTGCACACTCACCCATCAGCCTGCTCAGGAAAACAGCTTCTTCTCTGGATCCACTCTTCTTAGTGCCAGAATTTAGGACCATAAATAATGAAAGATTTTATTCTTGACTCTCTCACACACATTTTCTTACAAAATGGGTTTATTCTGTTTAGTAAGCCACTTTATCTTCCTCAAGAGTATATTTTATTATATGGGATAAATCTGAAAGTTCTGTTGGCAATTGTTTTACTTGATTAATGAGAAAAGAAAAGCAGGTGTTACCCTGTGCACTGGGGAATTTCTGGAAGAACACTGTCACAGTTATAGCCTTTCAAGTCATAACGTCATCCTGACTGTATTAGGTTCATACTCAGTATTTAAAAAAAACTTTTTTGGCCACATTGTGTGACATGAGAGGTCTTAGTTCCCCAACCAAGGCTCGAACCTGCCTCCCTACTCTAGAAGCACTGGGTCTTAACCACTGGACTGCCACCAAATTTCCCTGGTTTAAAGTGTACTGTTGTAAAAGAAAATTTTTTTACAGGTCACCAACACCTGACCAGATGAATGTTTTATTTCTATTGTTAAGTCAATCTTTTTTTTTTTTTAAACTAAGCAAGATAAAGCAGTAGTACCAATATGAGTTAGTTCTATTTTCCCCTACATTATAGTGCATTTATTTTTCTGTCTATGCCTCTGGAGTAAACAAGCCATTAAGAGAAAATTCTGATGAAACAGTTTTGGGGAGGTGTACAAGAAGGAGCAGACCAGCTTCTGATGGCCAAGAATTTCTTACGTAAGAGAGCTGAGCCCCAGTCTGGGGGTGGAGCTGCTGGTACATATTCTATTTATGTAAATTAGTGGTTTTCAGACTTTAGTGATTCCATGCCATGTAATGGATTAAAGATGGCCACAAATGTTTTGCCAGACCACTCACTGAGAGATAAATTCTGTGTCTCCTCCCCTTGAATCTTGGGTGGACTCTTGGACTCCTTTGACCAATAAAATATGATGGCAGTGACAGGATGGTATATTCTTGCTCCAGGACTTAGAAGACTGACTTTTACTTCCTGTCTCTTGGAACATTCCCTCTTAGAATCCAGCCTCCATTTCATGAGGAAGGCCAAGAACGCCAGTGGGGAAGCCACATGGCAGAGAATGGGAACCCGCCCCTGCCCCTACAGACAACAGCTCTGCTGAGCTCCCAACTTGCCAACCAAGAGGGCAAGCCATCTTGGAAATGGATCTTTGAGATCAAGCTGAGGTGCTGTCTGGGCTGAGGCAGGACAAGGCATGGGGGATGAACTGCTCAGGTGAGCAATTTATTCACAAACTTCGTGAACAAAATTAAAACCACTAAGTTGCCATTGTATCTGCTGCAGTAACAGATAACCAGCACATACTTCCATCATCAAAAACATTTTAGCGATTTTGGTATACTTACTTGTTATGCCCTATCCAGTTCCTGATATATTATAAAACATATCAGAAATAGAAAATAAAAAGGGCTTAGCTATAAATACAAATTCTAAAATGTTCTTCTTGCCATTCAGTGGGTTTTTGGGTTTTTTTTTTGTTTTTTTTGAGCCTATATACATTTTGGTAATCTTTGGTCTGGAATAGATGATGCCCAAGACCCAATTCATTGACAATAAATAATCTCTCAATACTAGTCAAATGTCTGAAAAATGTAGAGTGTTTAGATAACACATGGTCAAAGAGGGGATAGTTAACCAGGCACCTCTGGAAAGCTGAATTTGACTCAAGCAAGAATACTCAAACTGTGAGACTAGAAGGGCAATTTTTGCCACTTCTATATTTCTCCCTTTTTAATGACCACAACAATAAATAGTCTTTTGTTTCTGACTTTTAAAACATAGGGTTAAGAGTGAGCAACTTATTTGAAACTTGCTATGGCTTAGGGGGAATTTAAATGTGCTAGTCCAAAGCTATCCCTTCTCCAGGGGATCTTCCCAACCCAGGGATCTACTACAATATATGAATATTATTCCAGGTTAGTAAATAAAAGTCTGCATTGTTATTTTAATAAATACATGATATTCCAATAAGTGGACATATTATTTTTGATCCATAATTTGTCATTGGATATTCAGGCTGTTTTCCAATTTGGGGTGATTGTAACAATCATTCTTATAGCTAAATATTTGCATGCATTCTTTTTTACTTAATTATTTCCTTCTTGTGCATTCCAGTTATTGGTTATGAATAAGCACTGGTTATTGTTATTTGGATATGAATAAGTGCTGTCAAATTTCTCTCCAGAAAGTTTGCATTACTTTATAATTTTTCCGCCACCAGTGTCCATTTCCCAGCACCCTCAACAATACTTGGTATTATAATTGAAAAAATAATTTTGTCAACTTAATATAAAGATTGTGTTGTACATATGTATATGACATATGACATATATTTTATGTCTTAAAATTTCCCTTTGATTTTTTTTTTTTCTGGTTTATTGCCTATTTTTTCCTATTTATTTTTATAAGCTGCCTTGGAATTTTTTTTGTGTGTGGGAAGGAATAAAGCATACTACAAATAAACAATTTTAAAGAGGTAATTTCCTAATTCTGGGAAAGACAGAAATGGCAGTTTTATTAGTCAATAACTCCTTTCATTTGCAAGTGTCATAAACGCAACTCCAATTGGCTTAAGCAAAAAAGGAATTTATTGGCTCACTGAAGAGTTTCAGGCACAGCTGGATGAATGGTTTAAATAATAACTCCAGGGCTCCCTCCACCTCTCAGCTCTGGTTCCCTCTGTTTGCTTTCCTTTATTCCTAGTCATTCTCTTGCTGTCTCAGCCGGGATCCAGAGCAAGAGAGAACTTCTTTTCCAATTGCTTTAACACAAGACCCAGAGAAGACTGTGACTGGCCAGCTTAGGTCATGTGCTCATACCTGAGCCAATCATATGGTTAGGCTTTAGGGACATCTCTTTAGTTAGGGACATGGTGGGTTCTACTACAGTCAAACCAAATAAATTGAAGGCGGAATAATTCCCAGAGGAAAGGATGCTGGTACAACAGAAATAAGATCTAGGAATCTGGAAACCTAGGATTTGTGCCACTTTTTCATTACTGCCTGTGGGAGCTCTCTGAGCTTTAGCTATCTTGCTCATCCACGGGAAAGAGTGATCCTCACCTTATGTAGCTCAAATGATGATTCTAGTTTTGCCCAAATGAGATCACCAAGGTGAAACTTCTTGCCAGCAATGAAGCATCATGCAGGAATTCCTCAGTGGTCCTGTGGCTAAGATTCCACGCTTCCAGTGCAGGGGGCCTAGGTTTCATCCCTGGTCAGGGAATTAGAACCCACATGCCTCAACTAAGAGTTTGCATGCCACAACTAAAAATCTTGCATGCCACAACTAAAAGAACTCATATACTACATACTACCTTGTGCTTAGACAAAGACCTGGAGCAGCCAAAAAATTTTTTAAAAACCAACTTTTTAAAAGAAGTATCATGCAAATATAACCTGCCTACAAATAAAACTTCCTGGGCTTCCCTTGTGGCTCAGCTGGTAAAGAATCTGCCTGCAATGTGGAAGACCTGGGTTTGATCCCTGGGTTGGGAAGATCCCCTGGAGAAGGGAAAGGCTACCCACTCCAGTATTCTGGAGTGGCCTGGAGAATTCCACGGACTGTGTAGTCCGTGGGGTCACAAAGAGTCGGACACGACTCAGCGACTTTCACTTTCACAAATAAAACTAAAGCCAGGAAATTCTATGTGTTTCCAATTACAGTTCTGCATGAATACCCCCTTGAGAAGTCGATGAAAAAATCAGTGCTTGGTGGCCAGAAGGCCCACATCCCCCTCAACACTGGTTCTGTCTAAAACAGTTCATTCTAATTGTGCTGAAAAGCAGGTCTAACTGTCATCCTCAGGAAGCAGGAAAGGGTAGCAGCCATAATCACCGTGGAAAGTTGAAAACGGTACTGACATCATACCATGCTGGTGTCTTTCTAGGAAAATATGTATCCTGTCTTTGCTTTCCATCTGATTATTAATAACAAGCCTGTGACCTGCCCTAGTGCAGGAATGATCCCACAGTCCAGCAAGGAGGAAGCACCCAAGGGTGACTGGGTGGTCATGGGGCTGTGAGCTTGCTGAATCCGAGCAGGGCAGGGCCAGAAAGAGAAGCCGGACATGGGGGTGCTCGGAGAAGCTGAGGGGTTTGGCCTGAGAAAGAGCCACACGCAGGCAGGGAATTATACATGGGGTCTGTTCTTCTGTACTAATTGCTCTTGGCCACCAACATAGGCTAGTTTCAAGCTCTGTGCTATACAAGAGAGCAAGACTTTCACAGCTGCTCCTGACCACACCTGCCGGGATGTGGACTCAGAGATGAGAGGCTCAGTCAAAGGAAGCGACAGCCAGCCTCCACCCAGAATGGTCCCAGGCCAGCGATGACTGTCTGAGAAATGGTGATCTGAGAAATGTACCAACTCTTAAGGGCTTCCCTGAGAGCTCAGTTGGTAAAGAATCTGCCTGCAATGCAGGAGACCCCGATTCGATTCCTGGGTCGGGAAGATTTGCTGGAGAAGGGATAGGCTACCCACTCCAGTGTTCTTGGGCTTCCCTGGTGGCTCAGATGGTAAAGAATCTGCCTGCAGTGAGGGAGACCTGGGTTTGACCCCAGGGTTGGAAAGGTCCCCTGGAGAAGGGGTAGGCTGCCCACTCTAGTATTCTGGCCTGGAGAATTCCATGGACTGTGTAGTCCATGGGGTAGCAAAGAGTTGGACACAACTGAGTGACTTTCACTTTCACCAAGTCTTAAAATGCTTCCCTTCTCTCTTCACCCCACCCACCCTAAGCCCACCAGGTTACTGCCTAAAATTCCCACAATTCAGACAACTCTTTTCATTGTATTATTTGTTTTGCTTTCGTTTTGTGGGGAGGCAGCTGCACTGCATGGCAGATGGAATCTTAGTTTCTGGACCGGGGATCGAATCTGTGTCCCCTGCACTGGAAGCTCTGGAAGCTCGAAGTCCTAACTGCTAGACCACCAGGGAGTTCCCCTAGAAGTATCATTATCTCCAAAAGACCTTCTTAAAATGCAAATATGAGGGACTTTCCTGGCGGTGCAGCAGTTGAGAGTCCGCCTGCCAGGGCAGGACGCGGGTCCCATCTCTGGTCCGGGAAGATTCCACGTGCTGTGGGATGACTAATCCCTGAGAGCCACAACTACTGAGCCCACACTCCAGAGCTGGTGCTCTACAACGAGAGAAGGCATCGCAATGAGAAGCCCGCGCACCACAGCTACAAAGAAGCCCCTGCTCGCCACATGCAGAGAAAGCCCATGAGCAACAAGGAAGACCCAGCATGGCCAAACAATTAAAATAAATAAATGAAATGAAAATATGGAGAAAAGGTAGAGTGATTGAGGGAAAAAACTAATAAATCCATTAAATCATTACTCTCCAAGAACTGTGATCTTGGGGGCAGAGAGGGGAAGAGGGGGGTCAAGGCAAGGACATTAGATACTTAGGGGGAACAGTCTAGAAGATCCAGTTTGCTTGTCCCTGAGGCTGGCCTCTATAGGTTAAAAACTGCTAAAAACTTTACCAGACGATCACATCTCCACGCACTGGGTCCCGTCTGACCTCATTTCTTGATGTACATACAGAAAGGACAGCCATCTTCATCTGTCATTTTGACCTCAGATCTTGCTAAATGATTGTATATAAGCTTACTGCCCAGTGGGAGACTTCTGAGATTTGAGGTTCCTTGGCCGGCAATGGTTTTCAGTACAAATCTGTAAAAACAAAATCTGAGTTTTATTGATTTCCATGGTTGGGGGTGGGGCATCTGTTCACATGAAGACTGCTGCTCCAGGAGCACTTTCAAGACCATTTTCTCTTCCTAAACAAAGTGAAGTTAAGAGCAGACTTCCTTCCATCTTATGCTGCTTCGATGCCTAAGGTGCCCGTTCTTTTGCTCTTTCTTGGCAATTCTTTTGCTTCTGCTTAGTGACTAGAACTGTATTTGCTGACTGTCAAGCCACTGCTTTCATTGGCAGTGGCGCCCCCATTCAGAGCATCCGTATTACCTCATGACTTATGGCACAGTGCACACTTTGAAAGCTAAGAACTGGAAAGTTTCTCTTTTGGCATGTTTCCCCCAGTCGCCTAGGCAATTTCCACATGCAACACTTTCCGTCCTCATTGAGAGCAGAGTTGAGAGGGCTTGAAATGAAAGACCTTGCAGGTTTACAGGATTGGAGGGGGTGGGGAAGCCATCTCCACTGGATGCCAGGACAGCTGGTCAGTTCAAACACTTTGGTCCGAAGCCCCAGTCAGTGCAGAGGAATTCAGGGCCTCATTTCTCATGATTAAGGGTAGCCTTCAGAGCTGATTTTTTTTTCCCCCTGGGCTGACATTTAGCCCAGTTATAAAACCAAGCAACAAGACAGTCAGCTTTTGTAATGGCCGGGCTACTGAAAAGAGATTGCTGGGAGAGAGTCTCGAATTATCACTGGGAAGGAGGACTCTGTAGCCAGGCTGCAGGGTGAAATCCAGGCATCGGGACTTCACGGCAGCCACAGATGGTCCTCTGAGAGGCACGCAGACACAAGAGAGCCAGGTCAACTTGGGAATCAGTGTGGGTCAGATTTGGAAGTGCTAGGAGCTCCGGTCAAGCTGAGAGTGGCCAGGTTGCATATGAAGCAGCCCTTGCTTCACCTGAGAAAGCCAAGGAGCAACAAGGAAAAGACAGGAAAGTTCACTGGACCTTCAGGGGATGCTAAGGGTGTTATCTCAGGCTCTCCCTTGGGTAAGCCACTCGCATCTCTTCCTCTGCATCCCAGAGGTTACCTTAGGGTGAGAAGGACGAGGAGGACCATTTTTATCCATGAGACACCAGACTCTACCCAAAGGGACCACTTCAGTTACTGAAGCTTTAAATGAAGTTGGACACTTAGTTCCTTTCCCCTGCTAATCAGTGGGTGAAGAGGGCTCAGGGAAGACCGGCAGAGTTCTAGACACAATAAACAAAGTGCATCTTCTCTGCACAACCCTGCTGTAGTGTGGATCGACCCTGCCCTCTTGCTACGGGAAAAGCAGGGCCTGGCCCCCTGCTCCTCAGCCCACGTGGTTCCTTCACCTCCAGGCAAACAGGACCCTCTGGGCCTTTGGTCCTCCTCAGGTGCTCCCTGTCGATGACAAGCTGCGATTTCCCTCCTTCCAGCCCAAAGGTTTGGGCTCCTGGGCTCCTCTCTCCCTTGTTTACAAGTTTCTCACACATCAGGCATTCCGTTATTTCCACTCTGCAGGTTCTCTTCCTTTGTTCTCTTGCAAGGTTCCCAGGGGAAGGACCAGACCTAAGATGCATCCTGGCCCCAAGGCCATGAACGCGATGCAGAAAGAGATCCTTGAGAAGGATCTCAAAGCTACATGCAAACGGGTGAAATGCAGGCTCCTTCGGACATCTTATATAGACACAGTGTACCTAGGATTAAGTCAACAGGAAATCTTAGAAAAAAGAAAAAGGGTCTATTATGTTTCCATGCAAAGATGGGCTCGATAAAGGACAGAAATGGTCTGGACCTAACAGAAGCAGAAGATATTAAGAAAAGGTGGCAAGAATACATGGAAGAACTGTACAAAAAAGATCTTCACGACCCAGATAATCATGATGATGTGGTCACTAATCTAGAGCCAGACATCTTGGAATGTGAAGTCAAGTGGGCCTTAGAAAGCATCACTACGAACAAAGCTAGTGGAGGTGATGGAATTCCAGTGGAGCTGTTTCAAATCCTGAAAGATGATGCTGTGAAAGTGCTGCACTCAATATGCCAGCAAATTTGGAAAACTCAGCAGTGGCCACAGGACTGGAAAAGGTCAGTTTTCATTCCAATCCCAAAGAAAGGCAATGCAAAAGAATGCTCAAACTACTGCACAATTGCATTCATCTCACATGCTAGTAAAGTAATGCTCAAAATTCTTCAAGCCAGACTTCAGCAATACATGAACCGTGAACTCCCTGATGTTCAAGCTGGTTTTAGAAAAGGCAGAGGAACCAGAAATCAAATTGCCAACATCCGCTGGATCATCAAAAAAGCAAGAGAGTTCCAGAAAAACATCTATTTCTGCTTTATTGACTATGCCAAAGCCTTTGACTGTGTGGATCACAATAAACAGTGGAAAAGTCTGAAAGAGTTGGGAATACCAGACCACCTGACCTGCCTCTTGAGAAATCTGTATGCAGGTCAGGAAGCAACAGTTAGACCTGGAACAACAGACTGGTTCTAAATAGGAAAAGGAGTAGGTCAAGGCTGTATATTGTCACCCTGCTTATTTAACTTCTATGCAGAGTACATCATAAGAAACGCTGGCCTGGAGGAAGCACAAGCTGGAATCAAGATTGCCGGGAGAAATATCAATCACCTCAGATATGCAGATGACACCACCCTTATGGCAGAAAGTGAAGAGGAGCTAAAAAGCCTCTTGATGAAAGTGAAAGAGGAGAGTGAAAAAGTTGGCTTAAAGCTCAACATTCAGGAAACGAAGATCATGGCATCTGGTCCCATCACTTCATGGGAAATAGAAGGGGAAATACTGGAAACAGTGTCAGACTTTATTTTTTGGGGCTCCAAAATCACTGCAAATGGTGACTGCAGCCATGAAATTAAGACGCTTACTCCTTGGAAGAAAAGTTATGACCAACCTAGGTAGTATATTCAAAAGCAGAGACACTACTTTGCCGACTAAGGTCCATCTAGTCAAGGCTATGGTTTTTCCTGTGGTCATGTATGGATGTGAGAGTTGGACTCTGAAGAAGGCTAAGCACTGAAGAATTGATGCTTTTGAACTGTGGTGTTGGAGAAGACTCTTGAGGGTCCCTTGGACTGCAAGGAGATCCAGCCAGTCCATTCTGAAGGAGATCAACCCTGGGATTTCTTTGGAAGGAATGATGCTAAAGCTGAAGCTCCAATACTTTGGACACCTCATGCGAAGAGTTGACTCATTGGAAAAGACTCTGATGCTGGGAGGGATTGGAGGCAGGAGGAGAAGGGGACAACCCAGGATGAGATGGCTGGATGGCATCACAGACTCGATGGACGTGAGTCTGAGTGAACTCTGGGAGATGGTGATGGACAGGGAGGCCTGGTGTGCTGCGATTCATGGGGTCGCAAAGAGTCGGACACGACTGAGCGACTGAACTGAACTGATGTTTCTAAAGATGCCCTGGTACGGATGTTGCCCGCTCCTTAACCGCAGCCCCATTTGCATCCCTCCCTGGCGCTCTTTTCTTCCTTTCTGTTTGCCTATCTTTCTCCTAAGGGCCCGTGATTAATAACAACAATGAAGAATTGCCAACACTTACTGAGCACTTACTATGTGCCCCGGCTCTGTGTTAAGTGCTCATCATATGAAGCCACATCTGTTCTCTGTGGTTGAAGAAATACTGGGGATGGAAAAATAAGCGGAGGAAATTGCGGCCGGGGGTGTGGAGTGGTGGCCGGAAGAAGCTGGGTTGGAATATGGACAAGACACAGGCTCCCCAAATCATGCTGGACGCAACTCCTTTCGAGCTAATTTCCAGACTTTCCCGTTCCTTTTGCTGCCAAAATCCTCCACTTCTGTGGCCACACTCGCGGCTCCGTCTCCTCTTTCCTTAACCGCTGACTCCCGCCCCCGCGACTCTATGGAAATGTGTCCTCAAGGTCACTGTGACTGTCTGCTGGCCAAGCACAGTGTGTTTCCTTCCCCGTGCTCCTTGTCCTTTTTGACCTCACCGGCAATACTGGATGTAGTGAATGGCCTGCCTCCCTCTCTCTCTCCCGCCCACCTGCTCATTTGCTGCGCCCTGTGTCTCCACCATCCCCCCTCCACCCCCCCCACCCCCCGTGTGTGGATTTTGCAGGGTCTCCTCCCCATCCCCTCTTCACTGGTTGTAACCAGATGGTCTCTGTAGGGCTCCCAAACTTACCTCTCCAGCCCAGACTTTGCCCCACCATACCCCACGCTTTACGGTTACCTCATCCCCTTGTTGTTGCCGTTCAGTCTCTAAGTCATGTCTGACTCTTTTTGCAACCCCATGGACTGACTCTAGCCCAGGTGGCACCGTAGTAAAGTATCCGCTTGCAATGCAGGAGCCACAGAAGATGCTGGTTCAGTCCCTGGGTCAGGAAGATGACCTGGAGACCCCTTGGAAATGGCAACCCACTCCAGTATTCTTGCCTGGAGAACCTCATGGACTGAGGAGCCTGGTGGGCTACAGTCCTATGCGCAGTTGTGTCTGACTCTTTGCAACCCCATGGACTGTAGCCCACCAGGGTCCTCTGTCTTTGGGATTCTCCAGGCAAGAGTACTAGAGTAGGTTGCCATGCCCTCCTCCAAGGGCTCTTCCTGACCCAGGGATTGAATCGGTGTCTCCTGTAGCTCCTGCATTGCAGGCAGATTCTTTACCACTGAGATACCTGGGAGGTCAGTGCCACACCCTGTGTATCCAAAAATAAATGTGTCTTCTTCCTTCAAATTCGCTTCTTCTCCAAAATTTCCATCTCTAACCTGTGTCTACGGCAAAAAACAACTCCAAGGCCTTGGAGTCATCTGCTCCTGCCCGCCTTGGTCTCTACACACCCAGGCTCTCAGTGCCTTCCACGTCAGACCTCCCCTCCACCCCCACTCTCTGTCTAGGTCAGACCCTTTCCACCTCACCCCTCCTCCTTACACTGGTCTTCTAGCTAATTTCAGAGCCTCCACCTCTCTAGGGCTCAGTATTTTCCTCCAACATCTCATTGGAAAGCAATTTTCATGAATCAACACCTTTAAAATCATCTTTGATCTGGAGATTCTATGTCCAGAAGTGTATCCTAAGGAAATTATTGAAGATGTGTGAAAACAAAGATTCACGAACAAGAATATTAAGTGATAACCAGTTAAATGGACAAAGGAGGTGTGGGGGCTGGTAAATATGTTGCAGTGAGTCCATCGCAGGGGAACACAGTGTAGCCCTTAAAAACCATGCTTCAGAAGGATGTTCAGTGATAACAGAGAAATGTTTACCCTATGTTGTTAAGTGAAAAACACAGGCTACAATCTGGATCGTACACCATGACCTCTGTCTCAACCCACTCTGCTGCTCATTACATTCCAGTAACATTCTTCTTCTTTCAGTTCTGTTAAGTTCTTTCCTTCCCCAGGGCATTTGCACATGTCAGGAAAAACTGGGAAACACTTTGGGGTGGGGGCAGTTATGGGTGTCTTAACTGGTTTGCTCATCCTGGTTATCTATATCTTTCCTTTTCTCAGAGCTAGTTTACAAGCCTATAAGTCGTAGATAATTGAGAATAATGCAAATGATTATTTTCCATATACCAGTGAATTCTGTCCAGGGGTTATTGTTGTTCAGTGGCTAAGTCATGTCTGACTCTTTCTGACCCCATGGACCACAGCATGACAGGTTTTCCTGTCCTCCACTGTCTCCAAGAGTTTGCTCAAGTTCATGTCCATTGAGTTGCTGATGCTGTCCAAGGGAGAGACAGCTAATTTTCTTGTACCCAGTTTGGCATCTGAATATTTGCATTTCATTTCAACAATCCCGATTGATAACTGTGGTTCTTTGAAGTCTCCTTTGGACCAGTTGTAATATCTTACTGGTTCTCTCATTACTTTACAAGTTAAATAAAATCTTTGACACACATTGATTGAGTAGTTCTACAGAGTCATAATTTACCTTAAAAAAAAAAATGTATCATGTGGTCCTGTTCCTCCCTTTCTTCACCTGTCTAAACCTTGCTCACAGCTTGAATATCATATCCCTGGGAGGGGCCTCCTGGGAGGGGCCTCCTGTGTTCCAGATGAAGTCCCCCGTTACTCACTTTCTTATTTATTTCTTCCTTCATAGCACTTGTTACACTTTGTAATTATGTATTCTGCATGTTTATGAATCAAATTTATGAGTCAAATTACCTGTGATTTGCATTTTCTTCATTTTATTTGACAAATTTTCTATAATGAATATGTACATGTTTCCTAATATGTATGTATTTCCTAATGCTATCTTTAATCACTACTTCCAAAAGGAAAAAAAAGAGAACCACAGTATGTCAATTGCCTCTTGCATGTCCAGTGAAACCTCCCTCCTCCAACTACCTAGGCCACCCAGATTGCTCCCTTACTTACCCAGATTACTCCTGTTGCAATTATTTTCTGTTTCACACAATTACACTTACTGGAGCATTCAGGAACAGCATAATGAGCACCGTGTGTGTGTGTGTGTGTGTGTGTGTGTGTGTGTGTGTGTGATGAACCCCTAAGAAGAGTAAGCTGTGCTTTCCAACCTGGGGGAGTTTATAACCTAATGGGTACTTTAGGACAGATTAAATGACAATGTGAGGTATTATTTAACAAAGTGCCAAAGCTCTACTACACAAATGTTCTGGCTGGAGTTGACTAAAGGCCAGAAAGATCAGGTGGCCTTATGCCATCTCAGGTTTTCAGTTTGTTAGTTCTGTAGGTCAAACTAGGATGCAACCTCACAGAAGCCCCGACCATGGTTTGGCTTCTTTAATACCCACAGGACTGAGCGTGGCCCCGACACGCGGCAGAGACTCTTATCGATTCACTAATTCCTCGTGATGACTGGTGAGGTCAAGTCTTTGCACTTTACTCATCTGAGAAATGGGAGTTATTGTTAAGAGGCCACCCCCACCCCTGCAGCGGCTGTATCCATGTTTATCCTATAAACCTCCAAGTTATTAAAAAGTTAGGTATTCATGATTGCCCAGCTCCCACTGGGACTCTTATAGGAAAGGTGGGGAATCACGCAAGGGCTGATGAAATTGAGATGTCTGAGTGTGGGCAGAAGGTTCTGAGACCTCTGCCTTGGGGTCCTCCCCTTGGCAGTGGCAGGGAGGGCAGCGGTCGTGACTGCTTCCTGTACGTGGTCCTGTAGCCCGGGGCCCAGGCAGCAGCAGTATTTTCCAGGAAGATGAGAAGCTTTGCTTAAGCAGAAGCTAGAGACCAATCACCTTCCCAGGCCAGGATCCCTAACAATTCCATGTAGTCTCTGGGGTATCGACTCTTGGACAACAACTTGCTTAAGACACCAGTTCAGGAACCCTGGGGTCAGACTCTGCCATCCTCCTGTTGTTCGACATCCTGCCAGATATGAGTCTTTTTGGGGCCTCCTTGAAAATTGTCCCCCTCACCCACAGTCGCACCTTTGTATGGTGGCACAGTCTGAGCTACTTCCACGTTTGGATCTGTATAATGATCTGCGGGAAAATGAATGAATCAAAGGAATTTTGATTGGAGAGGGAGTTACTTTTTCATCACAGAGCTCTCTAAACGTTGGGTACCATGCTTCTTCCAGGTAGCCTTAGAAACTGACCTTAGAATATGGTTCTTGGCCTTCTGATCTCAAAGTAGTTTAAAACCACCCCCATCACTTTGCCGACAAAGGTCCATAGAGTCAAAGCTGTGGGTTTTGGTGTACGCATGTACGGATATGAGAGTTGGCCCATAGAGAATGCTGAGCACCAAAGAACTGATGCTTTTGAATTGTGGTGCTAGAGAAGACTCTTTAGAGTCCCTTGGACTGCAAGGAGATCAGACCAGTCCATCCTAAAGGAAATCAGTCCTGAATATTCTCTGGAAGGACTGATGCTAAAGCTGAAGCTCCAATACTTTGGTCACCTGATGTGAAGAACCGATTCATTGGAAAAGACCCTGATACTGGGAAAGATTGAAGGCAGGAGGAGAAGGGGATGACAGAGGATGAGATGGTTGGATGGAATCACCAACTTAATGGACATGAGCAAACTCTGGGAGACAGTGAAGGACAGGGAAGCCTGGCATGCTGCAGCCCAAGGGGTCAGACACAACTTACTGACGGAACTGAACTGATATCCCTTTTTAGAAAAATCTCCATCTGCATAACTTGGGGTCTCATTTCACGAGGAACCATGTATCTCTCCATCTCTCTTTTTCTCTATCACTTTCGGGAGGCATCCAACTGACAGCAAAGAAGTCATTATACCAATCCCCCTAGTTCTGTGATGCTGTTTTCAGGAAAGGCTCCTGGGCTGGATGAACCAGGGTCTAAACCAGTGTGGCTGTGATTCTGGAACAGCACCTTGGGGTCAGGGCACTGGTGCTGGGTAGTGACTGGGAAGGACAGCCAGGGTCCCAAGTTGTGGACTCCGGGGCACCGTGGGGATCCCAGGGCCCGCCTGTTTGGAGAGCATCGTGGGCTGTCTCCTGCTGGATGGGAAATTCTAGCAGCCAGAGGTGGGGCGGGAACACCAGAAGGACTATACCCTCTGCTCACAGTGTGGCCTTTTATCCCCCTCCAGGGAAGGATGAAAAACCGCCCTGTAAAGTCCTGCAGCCTGGCTGTGATGATCTGCGCAGCAGGCATGTGGGCCACATTGTTCTGCCTCTCCGGGAAGATCTTTGGCGCTCTCGGCCCTGGCTGGCTCCCAGCAGGCCTCCCTGCAGGCCTCCCTGCAGCTCTGCTCCGAGGCCTGGATGCCTGGCCTGATTAATACAGTTCAGCTTTCCCCAAAGGTGCCCGGGGTTGGGGGTGGGGGGCGGAGTTGGGGTGGGGAGCAGGAGGCAAGTCGTTCTAACAGCCTAATTGAACGATCACTTTTATTTCTCCTTTGCCGTTGACTTCCTGTTTACCGCTCTTTCCCCAAGCTGTTTGCAGCCCCACAATGTTTTAAGATTCTCTTCATTCAGGGAGAGCCAAGAGACAAAACTGCAGTCTGCCTGAGAAACAAAAGAAACCCGGGCTCGGAGGAACCGTCTGACTCCCCGTTGCGGGGGTGGCTGCCTACCACTCTGCCCTGCGATGTGATGACTGCAGTCATTAAGCCTGTCTGGTGGTGGGGAGGCTGAGTGAAGAAAAACAACAATAAAAGAGAGAGAAATGAGTCCCGGGGACTGAGAACTGTGCAGGCAGAGGGAAAAAAAAAATCCGCTGCACTCCTTTTAGAGTTCATAGCCAGAAGGATAAACACCACTTAATTTGCAAAAGATTGCCATTTGGAGATGATAAAAAAAAAAAAAAGCAAATGTGGCTGGAAGAAACACTTACATGGAAATCGCTAGATCCTGTGCTAAGAACGTGTGTGAATTTCTCAGCGGTCTCTGTTTGCAGCTGGACTTCACGGCAGTTTGGGTTCTTGGTTTTTAACAAACAGTGTGGCGGACTTGGGTGAGAGGGTGATTCCGCCCCCACCCTTCCTGAAGTCATTTATTGATGTCCTGTAGACGTTTTCAATCGTCACAACTCCTGTGTGTGTGTGTGTTTTAAATTGTCACAACTCCTCTGTGTGTGTGTGTGTGTGTGTGTGTGTGTGTGTGCGCGCGCGCGCGCGCGTAGCGGGGGTTGGGTTGTGAACACTGGGCAGGTTCATCCCTGGTCAGGGAACTAGATCCTGCTTGCTGCAAGCAAAGATCCCGTATGCCACAACCAAGATTGAATAGCCCCGTGTGCTGCAAATAAGCCCAGTCTTAGTTCCATTTAAGCACAGTCAAATGAATAAATATTTTTAAATAATAATAATAAAATCTAGGTGAAGATATGGGCAGCCATCGCCACCTTCCATGGACCAAATGGATCAGAGGTCCATATATGTACCGCCACTGCCCTCTAGGGGAAGAAATGCATGGAGCTGCCCACTGTGAGGACGGTTTCCAGGCAATGGGCTAAAACCTCAGGAAGCCCCTTAGTCACTTTAATGGCGTCGGGTGTGTGCATGCATGCTAAGTCGCTTCAGCCGTGTCTGACTCTGCAACCCCACGGACTATAGCCCCCCGGGCTCCTGTGTCCATGGGGATTCTCCAGGCAAGAATACGGGGCTGGGTAGCCATTCCCTCCTCCAGGGGATCTTCCCGACCCAGGGACAGAGCCCGCGTCTCCCGTGTCTCCTGTATTGCAGGCCGATTACCGCTGAGCCACCGGGGAAGCCCAGTGGCATCCGGTAAAGGACCCCAATTTTTAAAATTTTATTATTTATTTATTTTTGACCGTACGTCCCTGCTGCGTGGGCTTTTCTCCAGCTGCAGCGAGTGGGGATGACTCTTCGTTGAGGTCTGTGGGCTTCTCATTGCGGTGGCTTCTCTTACTGTGGAGCGTGGACTCTAGGATATAGAGGCTTCAGTAGCAGAGCACAGGCCCAGGAGTTGTGACGGACTGGTGCCTGTGGGATCTTCCTGGACCAGGGATCGAACTCATGTCTCCTGCATTGACAGGCGTATTCTTTATCACTGAGTCACAAGGGAAGCCCCCCAAACCCTAATTTTATGGTCAGGAGACTGGTTTCAAGCTCTATCACTTGCTCAGACTGACAGACCTCCTAACCTCTCTTAGCCCCCAGTCATGCCCTTTGTACTTAGTCGGTTCCAGGCATCTCACAGGAGCTTGGCTGAGCCAGTACTGGAGAGGCAAGAACATAGCACATAAATAAACATACACTGTTATGGTAACTCTAGGATTATAAGGTCGTGCATGCCTGCTAAGTCACTTCAGTTGTGTCCAACTCTTCGTGACCCCATGGACTGTAGCCCGCCAGGTTCCTCCGTCCATGGGATTCTCCAGGCAAGAACAGTGGAGTGGGTTGCCATGCCCTCCTCCAGGGAATCTTCCTGACCCGGGATCGAACCCGAGTCTCTCATGTCTCCTGCATTGGCGGGGGGTTCTTTACCACTAGCGCCACCTGGGAAACCCATAAAAAGTAAAAGTGAAAGTGTTAGGTGTTCTCTGTGACCCCATAGGTTTATCACCAGCCAGGTCCCTCTATCCATGAAAATCTTCAGGCAAGAATAAAGGAGTGGGTAGCCATTCCCTTCTCCAGGGGGTCTTTCCCACCCAGAGATCGTACTTGGGTCTCACGCATTGCAGGCAGGTTCTTTAGCATATAAGGTCAGAGATGCTCAGTTATTAACAGTAGTTACTGAAGGCCTGTCACGTACCACACTCCCTTGTAAAAGCTGAAAATGTAAAGTAGACCTGACTAAGTCCATTGCTGGGGGAGACGGATAACAAACTGTCAACAAATAAGGTAAAATTGTTCTACCAGCTGGTGTCCATGGCTGTGGGGAAATGCATTTAGGATGATGGCATAGAGTAAGACTGGGGTTGGGAGGTGGACACTGCTTCAGTTAATCCAGGTGGTCAAGAAAGGGACAGAGAAGAAAGTGCCCTTATGAACAGAACGACCCTTGGACCAAGGCACGTGGCAGCCTCTGGGCCCTGAGTGAAGAGGGCTCTAAGCATCCTCACTACTTTACTGTTTGGACGCCAGGGAAATGCTTTTCCACTCTGCTGTCATGAGGCAAAGTAACACGGAGAGGATTAGCATGGCGGGGGCCATTCAGGAGAGGGAAAGGACAATGGACTAATGAGTTAATGGTTAAACTCCTCTCAGATGGCATCGGTGCAAAGAATACTGCCTAAAGAATTGTTTCCCAGAACTCCGAACATCCGTTGGTTTTTCCGTTGGTTTTTTTTTTTTTTTTTTGGGGGGGGGGGTTCTTTGTGTTCTGGAGATGCCCATGGTGCAATGTTAATAACTCATATTTCTCTTAAAGTTGTATGTAGGTTGGTCTAAAGGTTAGATGCCTGATGCATACCAATCATTTTCCTTGACAACGACATCGACATGCAAGACTCATCAAAGAAGAATTTTTAAGAAGAAGAATATTCAAGGCTTCCTTGGTGGCTCAGTGCTAAGAATCCACCGGCCAATGCAGGAGACACGGTTTCGATCCCTGGTCTGGGAAGATCCTATAGACCTCGGAGCAACTCAGCCCGTGCACCGCAGCTCCTGAGCCTGTGCTCTTGAGCACATATTCCACAACATGAGAAGCTCGTGCATTTTAACAAAGAGCAGCCCCGACTCACCACAACTGGAGAAAGCCCCCGCAGCAGAAAGACCCAGCACAGCCCCAAAGTAAATGATGAATATTTTTTAAAAATTAATACAACTTTGGTAAATACTCCTCCAAAGTTCTTCAGCTTTATTTAAATAATTCTAAGTTAAAATGGTCACACCTGCCAACTATCATATGTATTTATGTCATCTTAAATAATTTTGAATGTTTGAGGAAAATAACTTCTTGAAAACATACATGAGAACATTTTTAACTTTTCATTGTGTACACTTAACGTTCAGTTACATTTTTAATGACAATATATTCAGATTTTGTACCTCTGAAGACAATAACATTTAAAGCCTTTTAGATCATTCATCTCAATAGAATACAAATTATTCAAAGATGATTTTATTAGTGATTTCACTTAAAAGCAAAACAATGAATTTTTGTGAAGTAAACATATAAGTTATGAATAATGTATGTCTCTCTCGCTCATTCTAATGCCACCCGCCAACCCACAGACCCCTCAAATATGCACAATAATAATTAGATTCAATTTTGTTTTGTATTTTACTAACATATAGTCGTAAAAACCATAACTCTATGCATATTTTTCCATTTTGCCATTAGAAAGTCATTTGTCACGGTAAGAGGACACAGCATACCTTATGTTAGAGTTTAGTGGTGTGGGGGCCTCCATTTGCAGTCTCTTCCTGGGCCCCTCGAATGTTAGAGGTGAGCCTATGGGGAAGGAGGCAGTAACACAGTCAAAGGTCCTGAAGCAGCAAAGCATTTGGTGTATTGGTGCGGCCCAGCCTCGGTAGTTGAGGTTGGAAGGGTGGGCCGGGCCTTGTGACATGGTGAGGGGTTTAGAGCTCCCTATCCTGAGAAACCAGGGGAGGGTGTTAGGCTGGAGAAGATGGTTCTGGCTGCTGTGCAGAGAGTGATGTCTGGGGAACCAGGGACCTGACTGTCAAGCGGCTGCATTAGTCCCAGCAAATGAGAGTGCCTTTGACTTGGGTGTCAGGAATGGAGGTGATGAGCTGGTCATTTGAAGGAATTCAAATACAGAATTACTGATGAATTGAGTGTTGGAGTAGGGAAAGAGGGAATGATTTCTAGGGCTTTGGTTTGAGCAACTGGTGTATAGTGGAGGGAACCTAGAAAGCAGAATGAGAACGTGGAGAAGACCTTGTACAGTGAGTCCCCTACATACGAACCTTCAAGGTTCGAACTTACAAAGATCTCAATGTGTGTTCCATCAGTGTCAGGCCTGAGTGACATTGCAGCTTGTCCTTTGACTCCTATTGTTGACAGTCCTTCAGCTCCACCATCTCCCACCTCCCCTCCCTTCTCCAGTCAGTCAGTAACTCTTCTTGCCTGTTCACGCAATGCTAGCCCCTAGATGCCAGCTGTTGTATTGTACTTTTATTAACTTTATTTTTTTGCCGTATTGTACTAACTTTTAAAAGTATGCTATACTTTTTAAGGTACTGTAATGTTAGATTGGAGAAGGCAATGGCACCCTACTCCAGTACTCTTGTCTGGAAAATCCTATGGATGGAGGAGCCTGGAAGGCTGCAATCCATGGGGTCGCTGAGGGTCAGACACGACTGAGTGACTTCACTTTCCCTTTTCACTTTCATGCACTGGAGAAGGACATGGCAACCCACTCCAGTGTTCTTGCCTGGAGAATCCCAGGGACGGGGGAGCCTGGTGGGCTGCCGTCTATGGGGTCACACAGAGTCGGACACGACTGACGTGACTTAGCAGCAATCTTAGATTTAAAATGTTTGTTTTTTGTGTTTGTCTTTACATATTATTTGTGCTAAAATATTATAAACCTATTGTAAAACAGTGCTATACAGCCAATTGTGTTAGTTGGGTGCCTAGGCTAACTTCATTGAACTTATGAACAAATTTCACTTACCAATATACTCGTGGAATGGAACTGGTTCACACGTAGAAGACTTACTGGGTTTGGAAGAGAAGTCCTGCTTAGGTATAAGTGCTTATGCTACAGGAGAAATCAAGAAGCTAGAGGAAATTTTAGTATTGTAACTTCTGTTCCTATCAACAGCCTTGCAGGTCTCACTGGGGTTTGTGACCCAGGTGCCAGGTGGAGCCTGACCATCATCCCTGCCAGATTTTGACAGGATAACTAAACAATTGGGCTTCCCTGGTAGCTCAGCTGGCAAAGAATCCGCCGGTAATGCAGGAGACCCCAGTTTGATTCCTGGGTCAGGAAGATCCCCTGGAGAAGGGATAGGCTATCCACTCCAGTGTTCATGGGCTTCCCTGGTGACTCAAACAGTAAAGAATTCACCTGCAATGTGGGAGACCTGGGTTTGATCCCTGGGTTGGGAAGATCCCCTGGAGGAGGGCATGGCAACCCACTCCAGTATTCTTGCCTGGAAAATCCCCATGGACAGAGGAGCCTGGAAGGCTACAGTCCATAGGGTCCAAAGAGTCAGACACGACTGAGCAGCTAAGCACCACACATCGGAACTATCAGCCACTGAACTCCTTCCCAACTTTGAAATTCTATGATTTTAAGATGACAAGGTAGGCCCTCAAAGTATTTAAATTTGAAGAGGAGGCTTTTTGAAGAGAGAAGAGGAGTCAGTCTGTAAACGTGGAGATGTGTGTGTGGCAGACTTTACACCAAAGGGGTTGCACCTTCACGCAGACGTCCTACAGCCAGAACTAGAAGCCTAGATTAGACGTCGCCGTGCGCTCTTCTACGAGCCCACAGCGCTAGCCCTGAAAGCCACGGACCACGAGGACCAGGAAGAAGCTTAGGGCACAGCTGCTCTGTTAGTTGTCCTGATAAAGAAAGTGGGGCTAAGCTGCCACTTGATGGTGGATGGTACTGTTACTGAGAGGTCTGGCTCAAAAGCCAATGAAGAGGCCACGTTGGTGGACAGTTCGCTTTATTTTGGATGCCAGCCACTAAGGTGGGGGCAGGGGGAGGGCGAATGTCTGTCCAAAGGCCGACTCCACCCCCTGGGCGGGGCAAGAGGTTTAATAGAGAAAGGGAGGGGGCTCCGCGCAGCAACAGCAGTCAGCTCTGACAGTCAATTTGAAATTGGTCATCAGTGGTCTGACCAGCATCATCTTTTGATTGTTTTAAGTACAGTTAATCTTCAGTTCCAGGGTTGGTTTGTTTCCGTTTCTTTGAGGCCAGTTCTTGGAATTGTGCAAGATGGAGCAGCTTATGTCATGCCTGTAGTCCGGTCATCACACAGCTAACTTTTCCACCTGGTGGGGTTTCAGTATCTATGAGACAGCTCACAGGATATGGCTCAGAATAAGATCTATAGCCCTTGGGAAGGAACTAAAGGTCCCTGAGTATGCGTAATGACTGCATTATTTGGTCTCCTCTATTTCCTTTGTTTCTGTATTTAAGCATTTTGATTAAACTTATTCTTCAGCTAAAGTTTTTCCATAGACAAAAAGCAGGCAGAGGACATGGGAGGCTGCTGTGTTTCGATACGATCACACAGCCAGCTGGTGCTGGACGTAAGCCCTGAGCCCAGAAGCTGGGACTTCCAGCCCAGCGTGCTTCCCACAAGTAGAGTCTCTCTTCCTGGGGTGAAGCAAGGGGTTGTGCAGGGCCAGGACCTGACTTCAAAACAGGTCTCAGATTTCTTGCCGTGACAGCACATTCAGGCCATTTTCAGCTCTGTAGAACCTTATCATAAATCCCAAGAGCTCAGAGTTCTTTCATAAATATAGCAGCAGCATCCCCACTGTCATTCATTCAATCGACCATTCAATGGAACATTTAGATGAGTGGCAAGCTCAGCAGTACTCAGGACACAAAAAAGAACACAGCGTGTCCTCAAGGCACTGCCCACGTCTGTGTGTGATGGGGAGGGTGGAGGCGGGGGACACACTGACATCGAAGATTCCAGTGCAGTGCGTTCGGTTGGGAACCGTGGTGGCAGCGTGCCCAGGGTCCCCAGGGATGGCCCAAGACTGGCAGCAGAGAAGGGTAGGTACCGCACCTGCCAACACTGAGCCCTGGGCTGCAGTCAGGGGCTGCTACTGCTGCTGCTAAGTCACTTCAGTCGTGTCCGACTCTGTGTGACCCCATAGACGGCAGCCCACCAGGCTCCCCCGTCCCTGGGATTCTCCAGGCAAGAACACTGGAGTGGGTTGCCATGTCCTTCTCCAATGCATGAAAGTGAAAAGTCAAACTGAAGTCGCTCAGTGGTGTCTGACTCCTAGCGACCACATGGACTGCGGCCCACCAGGCTCCTCCATCCATGGGATTCTCCAGGCAAGAGTACTGGAGTGGGTTCCCATTGCCTTCTCCTGAGAGTTAAACACCCGATCAGTTGCTCAGTCGTGTCCAACTATTTGCAACCCCATTGACTGAAGCTCATCAGGTTCCTCTGTCCATGTAATTCTCTAGGCAAGAATACTGGAGTGGGTTGCCATTTCCTTCTCCGAGTTAAATAGGAGAGAAGGGAAAAGTGTTGAAAGCCGTTTTGGGAAAAGGGAACAGAGCGCGCAGAGGCAAAGAAGGAAGGCAGAACCTGACACATTTGAAAATTTTCCTGTACTTGCTCCGGAGGCGGGGCGGGGGGGCGGGACATGGGATGAGGAGTGGGCGGGGCCAGGGACTGTCGCTTCAAGACGCTGGTGCTTCAATCCGAAGCAGGTGAGATTCCCAGGCCTTCAGGCTATTCGCTCCAGGGTCAAGAAATGCCTCCTCCTCCGGGGTGAGGGGGGGGGGGGTGGGGTGGCGGTGATGCTTAACCAGTGGAAATCTTCGGAACTAATATCAAGGATAAGCACTGGCTCAGCAGACCAGGAACCTATTCATCACCAGGTACCCAGCATGTCAGTATGTGCTTGCTATATTTTCGTCATATGAACGAACGATGTGAATGCATCCGTAGAGATTCTTTTGCTTTGTTCCCCCACCGCCCCTTTCTCTCATGGGCCAGGCCCCAGATCTGATTAGCTGGGGTTGGAGAGAGAGGAGCCCCATGGGTTTTGTGTGTTAGACGGCTTCAGGCAAGCCGTCAACTTTTATCCTCAGGACACCCTTGCGGTCCATACTGCAAATCCACAGTCTCTTACCCAAAAGCCAGGTGTGCTTCGGAATTCTGATTCATTTCAGATTATGGAAAGGTAGCGCTGACATTTTATGATAGTAAGCCCCCAGTGGACCCAGGGAGCACTCTACTCAGAGTCAAACTCTACTCGGAGAGGGGGGATCTGAGTTAGCACACAACTTCGCCCAGCTCCAAAGCCCATGCTCTTTCCACAGCACATTCTGGGCTCCTCTGCTGGTCTGCTGCCTGATGCAAAAAGGGGTAAAGGGCAGACATTGCTGATTCTCAGCTGCCCCAGCAATCAGTCAGTTCAGTCACTCATTTGTGTCTGACTCTTTGCGACCCCACGGACTGCAGCACGCCAGGCTTCCCTGTCCATCACTAACTCCCAGAGATTACTCAAACTCACGTCCATCATGTCGGTGATGTCATCCAACCATCTCATCCTCTGTCATCCCCTTTTCCTCCCATCTTCAATCTTTCCCAGCATCAGGGTTCTTTCCCAATGAGTCAGTTCTTCGCATCAGGTGGCCAAAGTATTGGAGTTTCAGTTTCAGCATCAGTCCTACTGAATATTCAGGACTCATTTCCTTTAGGATTGCCCCAGTACTCTTGCCTGGCAAATTCCATGGACGGAGGAGCCTGGTAGGCTGCAGTCCGCGGAGTCACTAGGAGTTGGACACAACTGAGCGACTTCACTTTCACTTTTCACTTTCATGCACTGGAGAAGGAAATGGTGTTCTTGCCTGGAGAATCCCAGGGACGGGGGGCCGTCTTTGGGGTCACACAGAGTCGGGCACGACTGAAGTGACTTAGCAGCGGCAGCAGCAGCAGCAATACCGAGTTTGGCAAGTTTTCTTCCTGGAATAACAATGCCGCCATCTAGTGGGCAAACCTGAGAATGACATCCAATGGACACGGAGAGAGCGGTTGATTGGCATGGTGGTGGCCTCTGTAAAGGGCAGCGGAATTTTCTTTCCCTCTGTAACCTTGCAAGCCGTATTCTAGGGACCAGCAAGCTGCTAATAAATTACCTCTATGTAATCCGTCCTTCAAAACAGAAGAACGATAATAAGAATGAAACTTCTTTTACCCAATTGCCAGAAATTCTGGACCACTTTCACCATTCTCACTCAGCACCTCTCAGAGCACCTCTTCTATAACATGACTCTCCCATGCTTCAGACTTTCCATCAATTACAGAACCAACTCCATAGGCCTGCTTAAAACCACACTTGCCGCTCCAGCCATTCCCCATGACATACATTCTCTGCTTTCGCCGGGCCCTTATCTTACCTGTTCCTTCTATTGCCAATGACACTGCCTTCTTGTTTCCTTTGCCAGACTCATAACTCCTGTACATTTCAGGCTACCTGGAATATAGTAGGAGTTTGATCACTTTTGAGAGATGAAAAATGAGAATGAATGTGTTTCATTAGCTTAAAACACTCAACATTTTGTACATTAATTACATACACACAGTCAGAGCTGTCAGGATCCTAAATCTCAGGTAGTTTTACGTTCAAAGTCCTTCTTAACATGCAGTTTGGTAGAGGGCAGGATAGAGAGAGTCTGGGGATATTTGTGTCCCCAAAGAAGGAAGATTATTAAAGAATCTCAATACGCAGAATAATGTGTTCCTCTTAGAACATGATAGTTGGGAGCTCCGTGGTGGTCCAGTGGTTAAGAATCCGTCTTCCGATGCAGAGGACATGATTCAATCCCAGGTCAGGGAGCTAAGATCCAACATGCCGTGGGCTATTGAGCCCGTGCACCACATACAACTAGAGAGATGCCCCCCACACCCGCGCCGCAGTGAAGATCCTGTGTGCCACAACTAAGACCGGACGCAGCCCAAAATAAATAGTAATAATAATGAATGACTCTTTCCTCGAGTTTCCCACAACCTCTTTTCTTTTCTCAAACAGTGTCTTGAATTTCTCAAAATAAACCTTCAGATGAGTTAGTCAAGGAAACAAGAAATTATACTCAAACTATGGCACTTAAGAAGTTGAGGTTAGGTTACAAAATATACAGAAATAGTTATCTTTTCAGGGATGTGTATTATTTTTGCAATAGCTTTATTTAGATATAATTTACATGCCACAAAGTCACCTATTTAGAGTGTACAACTCAGTGATTTTTAGTATATTTACACAGTTGTGTGATAATTGCCACAATCAGCTTGAGAACATTTTTATCATCTCCCCCACTAAAACCCTGTACTTCTGTATCCTGTACTATCTCCTCCCAGCCCCCAGTTCCATCACCACCCCAATCCTTGACAACCATTAATCTATTTCCTGTCTCTAGGGATTTGCCCATTCTTGACCTTGCAGGATAAATGGAATCATATAGTTTGTTGTCTTTTGTGTTTGGCTTCTTTCACTTTAGCATGATGTATTCAAGGTTCATCCACGTTGCACATAAAGGTTTGTGCGTGTGTGCATGCTAAGTCACTCCAGTCATGTCGGACTCTTTGCAACTCATGAACTATAGCCCACCAGGCTCCTCTGCCCATGGGGATTCCCCAGGCAAGAACACTGGAGTGGGTTGCCATGCCCACCTCCAGGGGATCTTTCCCATCCAGGGATCGAAATCCAATCTCTTCCATCTCCAGTACTGGCAGGAAGTATCCCAATTTGTGGTGGCATTTGACAGTTCACAGACATGACACCCTCCAGGTGACTGTTGACAGCTAAATCTTAGGATGCCTATTTGCCCCACACATCCCCACACAGCACCTCCAAGAATCACAACCAGGAATCTTCCAACCTCATCCCTTGCAGGGGAGGTGGGAGGGGCTGAGGAAGAGGAGCTTGTAATTGGACCTGCTCTCCATTTAGGAAAGATAGCCAATTCCTGGGCTTCCATCATAGAAAGACCTAGAACTAGGAGAGAGCTGGAAGCCAATCACTACCCCTCCCCTTTGACACGCAGCACGCGTGGCCAGTGGGCAAAAGTGTGTTTGGGGGTGAGAGGAGGCTGACCCAAGAAGGACCCCAGGAGCCCACAAACTAAGAACATTCTCTCTGCCATCTTTCACCAATTTTATTATTTTTGTTATTTTTCCATTAGAGGGGTAGGGGGAAAAAGTCAGGAGGGATGTGGGTGTGTATATTTCTTGGAATCCAAAGGTTCAGAGAAGGGAGGAAATTCATCAAAAATGTCCCCAGTACAAAAGTTGGCAAAACAAATAGCTCTCTCTCTCTCTCTCTCTCTTTTTCAATCTGAACTGTGTAACAGGAGAAATTCTCTCACAAGGGGAGAGTGTTCCTGAGCCAAGTTTAGGCCTAGGGAAAATTTTTCCAGCATGTCAGGAACGAAGCTGACGGTCCATTAAGGAGGGAAAAAGGCAAAAAAAAAAAAAAAAGGTGCTGGAGGAAAGCGTAAGGCGGGGAAAGCTCCAGGATTCAGACAGAGCTTTGCATTCCAGACCGGGCCGCAGTTGAGAGACCCCCGGAAGCTCCCTCTAAAGGGAGGCTGTGGAAATGCACCCTGGGCTCCCAGCCCTACTGCACACTTCCTGTTCTGCCCCTGGACATTCAAGCCAAAACTTACAAAACATCCTTTCCCCTGGAACCAAGTGCTTGCTTAGGGAGACCCACCCCTCCCCACGTCAGTGATCTCAGCCTGCCCTCCCCTTCCTTCCGCGGAACCTCTCCCACATCAGAGGCTCTCGGCTTCCCGAGCAGAGATGCTGGATCCGCGGGAGCAGGTGATGCCCGAGGGAGCGAGGTGACTGGGGACCACTGGCCACGAGGTAGGAACGAGGGGCTGGGCGCCCTGGGTTCACTTGGCATTTATTGAGCAAAGCGAGGGCTTGACCTTTAAGCCTCGGGCTGGGGTGTTTTCTGGCTGATGGGGATATGCAGTGGGTGAGTGGACTCCGGGGGAGGTCAGCCTTTCTTTTCCCTCTTTTTTTTATTCCAAATTTAACTTTAATTCTGGAGTCTCTGGAAGCACGCCGTTATTTGCCTGGTGTGGCAAGTGCTAGGGCAGAATTCTGGGGATTCCTTGATTTCTTTTCTCTTTTGCTTTCTTTTCTTGGAGAGAGGGGGCATGGGGAGGGGAGTCCTGGAATATCAGGGAAGGTTCATAAAGACCTTCGGCTCTGAATAGATTCAGAGAGAAAGGACCACGTGGATGCACAAGGAAAAGGCATTTTTGACTTGATGAGCTGGAGTCTGGCTGTTTCCCAGGACCTGGGTCATGTGTCTTCCTGGCCCCTGATGCCCCCCTCCCACCCACCCACAGCCTGCCACCTGCTGTCTTGGAGACACACACCGTGAGCTGTTTCTCAGCATGGAGGTGTGGCACACGGCCCCAGTGGCATGTGTTAATGGGCAGAACCCAGGCATCCCTAGAGACTTAGATGTCTGTCTGTGGTAGAGCTAACTGGTCTACCTGGAAGGCAGCATGTGGCTTGTTAAGGACATGCCCCAGCTGGTGGCTGAGAGGCTGGCCTTGGCAGCACATGCTGACATTGGGCTGACAGTGAGCTCAGCAGGGCTTCTGCACAAGGAGTGCTCAAAATTTTATGAAGCAATAATAAGTGAAGCATTTCAAATGCCCTTTCTCTGAACTCCTATGGCCTTTACTTCTCTGCAGGACGCATTTGGCTCCTTATCCACATACTGCCTTGCACTGTTTTCTGGGCTTGCCTGATAGCTCAGTTGGTAAAGAATCTGCCTGCAATGCAGGAAACCCTGTTTCAATTCCTAGATCAGGAACATCTTCTGGAGAAGGGATAGGCTACCCACTCCAGTATTCTAACCAGCCAAATAAATGTGAGTGTATTGGACAAATGAGCCATAATCTGTTATTTGGTGATCCTGAGATGGGTACTAACTCTTGTTGAGTCCTGGCTGTGTGCCAGGCACCATTCTGAAGGTGGCAGATATCATTATCATCCCCACTTTACAGATGAGGAAACTGAGGCTGTAGACACAACTAGTAAGTGCAGAGGAGGAATCTGTATTAAGTCCAGGCCGCCATCCTCTGAAACCAGGATGGGGTTTGACTCTGGGGTCCTGCATTGTCTAGCTGGGTGACTTCAGACAAGTTAAATGTCTTCAGCCTCAGTTTCCTCATCTGCAAAATGAGCCATTAATAACCCCACCTGACAGAGGTGTTGTGAGAGATAAGCTAATCTTAGAAATTATTTTACTGAAGCAGGTCAAAGATTCAGGCATGCTCCTCCCAGCCCCTATCTACCCTGTGCAGTATAAACACGGAGGAAACTTTTGCAACTGAAAAGCTTCAGGGCCCTGTAGAAGGTAGCAATGGTGCCTTGCTAGGATTGCTACCTTAAACGAGGAACACTGGAGTTCACTTACCAGCCAGTGCAAACCTGTAGCCACCAGCTCACTAGACTCTAAGTTCACTAAGAGCAAAGTTCATATCGTACACAGGTTCTGCGTTCAAACAACCTCGGAAGGCCATCTCCAAAAAAATTCCAGAAAGTTCCCCAAAGTAAAACTTGAATTTGCATGTGATTATTTACATAGCATTTAGATCATATTTGAATTTAGATTGTGCTTACATTTAGGATGTATTTACATTCTTCTATTAGGTTTTAGAGATGATTTAAAGTATAAGGGAAGATGTATGTAGGTTATATGCAAGTTCTGTGCCATTTTATGAGCGTCCTAGGTGACACTAGTGGTAAAGAACCTCCCTGCCAGTGCAGGAGATGTAAGAGACACAGGTTCGATCCCTGGGTAGGGAAGATCCCCTGGGGGAGAGCATGGCAACCCACTCCAGTATTCTTGTCTGGAGAATCCCATGAACAGAGGAGCCTGGTGGGCTACAATCCATAGGGTTGCAAAGAGTCAGACACAACTGAGGCAACTGAGCTTGCATGCCCTTTTATGAAAAGTACTTGAGCACGGGTGGGTTTTGGTGCCTGCAAGCATCTTGGAACTAGTCCTGGGGGCAGGAGGAGCCAAGGGATGACTATACATTTGTTTCTCTTGGAGTATGTTTCTCAAGCTGTGGTCTAAAGACCTCAGTGCCCTTTCTAAGGGACATGGGGTTCCTCTGGGGAGGAGTTCAACAAGTAGGTGCTCCAGGAGCCTCCTCTTCCCTCTCCCGACAAAGCAGCTCCGTCTTCACCTGACGGTTAAGGGGCTGAGTCGAAAGCAAGTTTTGAAATCAATGTTCAGAACTGCTAACCTGGGACAGGTAATGTTGTGTCTCGGGAGAAAATAACTGCTTACAGGATGGGGTTGATTTACAGAGGGGTTTCCAGCTTGGCCTTGTCTGGGCTCTCACTTGCCTCTCCGCATCACCTTCTACTTAATAACCATCTCCCGCCCTGGGAAACTCACAGGTGTTGTGTGCCAGGCAGGCTTGGGGGTGACCCCTTCTGTCTCAGGCAGCTGGTCCTCAGGTTCAGGGACGAATATGGGACAGGGCCCCATAGAGCATATATGACAACCCAGGTTCTCTCTGAGTCTTCTCGGAATATGACCTTCTCGGTTCTACTCACAGTGATGGACTGTACGATCAATACTCATAATAGCTCTTATTGATCTTGCTTAATGATGACAGCTTCCTTATTGAGCTCAGCGCTGTGCTGAGCACAGATATGCTCACGCAATCCCCACAAAAGCCCTGGAAGGCAGTTTCTGCCTGTTCCCCTGCTCTACTGGTGAGCATGTGTGCGTGAAGATGTGGTGTGACTTGACTAAGGGTGCCCAGCCAGTTAATGTTGAGGTTGGACTTGGAGCCCCTCGCCCAAGTCTGAGCCACCCTGCCTTGAATATTTTTGCAGCCCCCTTTGACAGAGGTGAGAAGGACATTGTTGTTAGTAGGGTGTTTCTTTCGTGTTTTTGGTAAGGGATGCCCCCTGGGAATAGGCTGGGAGAAATGGGGCTAGGACAGAACATTCTACGGAGGAAGGGTGCTGCTGTGGACACGGAGAGTCGGAATTCTTGTGCAAACTGTGTCCCTGGGAAACGTCACCTCTCTTAGGAGAGGGGATACAGTTTGGTGGGCAAGAGCCAGCTCTGTAGCCAGACTCCCTGGCCTCAAATCTCTGCTCTGCCCCAGATCAGCTAGATTCTCTAATGCAAATTTCCAAAATAACATTTCGTGTAGAAAGATGATAATAATAGTACTTATATTATAATAACGTTATGAGAGAATGACTTACATTTAAAACTGTGTCTGGCACATAGTAAGGACTCAATAAATATGTTACTATGGAGACTTCCCTGGTGGATCAGTGGTTAAGCCTTCGCCTTCCAATGTGGGTTTGATCCCTGGTCAGGCAGCTAAGATCCCTCACACCTCAAGGCCAAAAAACCAAAACGTGAACAGAAGCAATATTGTAACAGATTCAGTAAAGACTTTAAAAATGTCCACATCAAGAAAATCTTTTTTAAAAAATATGTTATTATGTGTAAAAGAGTTTGGATTAACCTTAGGTAAAGTGGTTGGGTGGCAGGCTGGAAAGAAGAAGTAGCTAGTATTTGAAAAACTCAATACCAACAATTTCAACTGTGAGCTGGGGGTGGGGATGGGGTGTTTACCCAGACCCAGGGTCCCTGAGAGACAGCTTACAACCTGCGAGAAAAAGCTTAAATGATCTCTTGGAAGTTTAATAAAACTGGAATAACTAGTCTTCAGAATTGGACTTGCCAAATTGGATTCTTTGATTAAATGAAGTTTACCTTATTTATATTTGGAGTTCTGGAAATCAGTCTCACCTCTGACCTATTGTTATTTCTGGAGAAAAAAAAAGAACCAAAAAAACAGCTTGCTTGTAAATGCCATTGGCTGAACCACTTGTACTTTTGGAAGGATGACTTTAAGATTTCAAGCTGAGATATAAAATTTAAGAGCTAAATATAGCTGATAAAGGAAAAAAAAAAAACAAACCCAGGAAGGGATCATGACTTACAAAAAATTTTGTGGTTTTTCTCAGAGGATAAATCTGTGAGCGCCGCCTAAGTTTAGACTAAGTTTGCAATCATTTTGAGATAGCATGCACCCGTTTGCCTACCCTTACTGGAAGTAAAAGTAGGCAGGAAATAAACTGGGGGACTGCCATTTATTGAGCACTTACTATGAGTCATGCTTGGTACTAAGTGCTTCATACACAGCATCTCATGTTTAATCCCTACCTCTCCCTATCAGGGGAGTACAGTTGATCCTTAAGCAACACAGGTTTGAGCTGCGTAAGTCCCTATAAGAAAATGAAAGTTGCTCAATCGTGTCTGACTCTTTGCAACTCCATGAACTGTAGTCTATGAAATTCTCCAGGCCAGAATACTGAAATGGGTAGTCTTTCCTTTCTCCAGGGGATCTTCCCAACTCAGCGATCGAACTCAGCTCTCCTACATTACAGGTGGATTCTTTACCAGCTAAGTCACAAGGGAAGCCCAAGAATACTAGCGTGGGTAGCCTATCCTTTCTCCAGCAGATCTTCCCAACCCCGGAATCAAATTGGGGTCTCCTGTTGGTGGATTCTTTACCAACTGAGCTATCAGGGAAGCTATCATAGTTACTACCCTACCTGGGGCTGGTTGAATCCACAGATTCGGAATCTTGGATATGGAGGGCTGACTCTGTGGAGGGTGGTGGTCCTGAACTCCCCCCATGGTGTTCAGGGGTTAACAGTACTACAATTATCCCCGGTTTACAAATGAGGATAATGAGGCTTGGAGAAAGAAATAATGTGCACAGAAGCACACAGCTGCTAAGCCCTTGGTGGGAGTTCTAACTTGGGATGTCTGGGTGTGGGTGTGAGGGGTTAACTCTGCTTCCCTGGTGGCTCAGACCGTAAAGAATCTGCCTGCAATGCGGGTGACCTGGGTTCGATCCCTGGGTTGGAAAGATCCCCTGGAGAAGGGAATGGCAACCCACTCCAGTATTCTTGCCTGGAGAATCCCATGGACAGAGGAGCCTGACGGGCCACAGTCCATGGGGTCACAAGAGTTGAACACGACTGAGCAACTGTGATTCACATTCATTTATGGCAAATGGAATCCTCCTGGATTTTAGCCCATTCTGTCTGCCTGAGGAGGGCTGTATTTGGAAAGGGATGGAGGAAGCAGTTACTCACAGCCTTCTTAGGCAGATGGAGAGCAGAGGTCAGAGAATGCAAAGGTGCCTGACAGAAGAGGCCCAGCGCAGCTGCAATCCCAGCCAGCAGACGGTGTCAGACTACCAGGGGTGGGGGAACTTCTGGATGCAGGGCTTTTTTTTTAGGGTAATCTCCTTTACTTGGGCTTCCCTGATAACTCAGTTGGTAAAAAATCCACCCGCAATGCAGGAGACCCCGGTTTGATTCCGGGGTTGGGAAGATCTGCTGGAGAAGGGATAGGCTACCCACTCCAGTATTCTTGGGCTTCCCTTGTGGCTCAGTTGGTAAAGAATCCACCTGCAATGTGGGAGACCTGGGTTCGATCCCTGGGTTGAAAAGATCCCCTGGAGAAGGAAAGGCTACCCACTCCAGTATTCTGGCCTGGAGAAATCCATGGATTGTACAGTCCATGGGGTCGCAAAGAGTCGGACACGACTGAACGACGTTCACTCCCTAATCTCCTTTACTTTGGGCTTCCCTGGTGGCTCAGACAGTAAAGAATTCACCTGCAGTGCAGGAGACTCGGGTTTGATCCCTGGTTTGGGAAGATCCCCTGGAGTAGGAAATGGCAGCCCACTCCAGTATTCTTGCCTGGAGAATCCCATGGACAGAGGAACCTGGCGGGCTACAGTCCATAGGGCTGCAGAGAGTCGGACACGACAAGCAACTTAACACGCATGCAGAGTTAGGGGCGAAAGAGGAATCTGTTGTATCTCCCAGCCCACCCAAGAGAGGGGACTGGGGGTTGGGGGAGGTAACACTTTCTGCACTTTCAGCCCTGGAGAGTCTCCTGGCTTCACCTTCTATCTTCAAAAGGAGGTTCCATGAAACAGAAGCAGACAGGAGTGGTTGAAAAAGCAGCCAGAGAGCAGAACAGAATGCCCCAAGGCAGCAGGGGAAGGTTTGGTGTCTGCTCCTCGGTCAGGACCCTTGGAACTTTCCACAGTTTGGCTTTCTGGCTAATGATTACCAGCTGCGTGGAACTGGCAGCCTCCTCTATGCTGGGCCAGCCAGCCTAGAGGCCTGAGGCCTCTAGAGTTTTCTTCAGGAACAGGCGGACTTGCCCCGGAGCGCTGACTCCCCTATGGCTGAGGGGCTGGCCTCTCCCTGTTGGTTGTCCAGAGCCCCTTCTTGTTCTTCCGACCTCGGGCTTCCTTTTCCAGCCTCCCCGGCTGGCTCCTTCCCCAGGAGATGCTCTGGGCCACGTGCAGTGCGATGCCCGCCCAGATCTGTGGGGCGTCCCAGAGAAGAGAAGCAAGGAAGGAAACAGCTGTGGGACTTCAGGCACATTCGGATCTGCCTTAGCCTGGGAAGGCTATCAGTCTGCTTCTGGAACCGTGAGCCTCAGATCCCCGAAAGGGCTCTCAGAGGCTTCCTGGTCCAAACCCTTCACTGTGGGGACTTCCATGGTGGTCCAGCAGTTAGGACTCCGAGCTTCCGAGGCAGGGGGCATGGGTTCATCTCTGGTTGGGGAATGAAGATCCCACAAGCCCTGCAGCATGGCTAAAAAAAAAAACACCAAAGACAAAAAAACTCATTTTACAGATAAGGAGACCATTTCCTGTGGAGGAGCACTTGGACCCACAAAACCAGCCTGCTGGACGGGTGGTCTGGAAGAGGGTTACAGTATCTCAGGTGCTGGATGTTTCCATGGGCCCCCAAGTCCCCTCCCACCCCCTTCTCCACTCTCCTCTGCATCCAGGAGGCTGACCCGAATGGCTCCTTTGCAGCTGGCTGCTAGTTCAGGTTCAGCCAACCGAGGCCTCAGGCGGGAGGCCAGAGGGAAGAGAGAGGGACGCGAAGGCACTTATTCCCCTTGCTCCCTTTCCTGCTGTGTCGCCCGGGCTGGCCATGTCCCCTGATACTCCTGTCAGTGGCCCTCTCCCCACAGCTCTGTCCCTCCCACCCCCACAGGCCCAGGGCGGCAGCGTCTCCCTGACTGTACCCACCTGGAGAACAGCCCTGTCTCCCATCTCCTGACTGCTCAAGGCCTTTGTAAACAGTCCCTTTATTAAGCTCTCCAATTGGAGAGTGTTACCCTGCCACGTCCTGGCAGATAAAAGAGGCTTTGTGTACTAGAGAAAGAAAAGTCTATATGAAAGGAAGATGAAATTTAGCAAGAGGGTGGGTTTGCTTCCTGAGGCTGCCCTGAGAAATGATCATGAACTTGGAGGCTTAAAACAACAGGCGTGGGCTTCCCTTGTGGTTCAGCGGATAAGAATCCACCTGCCAATGCTGAAGACACAGGTTCGATCCCTGGTGCAGGAAGATCCCATATGCCGCAGAGCAACTAAACTCGTGCCCCGCAATTACTGAGCCTGTGCTCTAGAGCCCGTGGTCCACACACAACAGGAGAAACCACTGCAATAGAGGCCCATGCCCTACAGCTAGAGAGTAGCCCCCCACTCACTGCAACTAGAGAAATAGCCTGTGCAGCAATGAAGACCCAGCACAGCCAAAAGCAAGATAAATAAATAAGATTGCAATACAAAACAAAAACAGGCATTTAATATCTCAAGGTTCTGGAGGCCAGAAGTCCAACCTCAGCATCACTGGGCAGAAATCAAGGCATCCTCAGGGCCATGTTCACTCCAGCCTGTCTAGGAGAGGATGATTCATGTGGGGTGGAGTTGAGTATTTCCCTTCCCAGATCAGTTAGACTCTGATCATAGCAGGGTAGACTCTGGTTAACTAGTTTTTGCTGAAGACTCACAGAATTCAAAGGCAAGGGGGAAATGGGGGCAGGGGAGAAGTATGGGATTCACATATCAGTTCAATTCAGTCTCTCAGTCGTGTCTAACTCTTTGTGACCCCATGGACCACAGCACGCCAGGCCTCCCTGTCCATCACCAACTCCCGGAGTTCACTCAAACTCATGTCCATCGAGTCGGTGATGCCATCCAGCCATCTCATCCTCTGTCATCCCCTTCTCCTCCTGCCTTCAATCTTTCCCAGCATCAAGGTCTTTTCCAATGAATCAGCTCTTCGCATGAGGTGGCCAAAGTATTGGAGCTTCAGCTTCAGCATCAGTCCTTCCACTGAATATTCAGGACTGATTTCCTTTCAGATGGACTGGTTGGATCTCCTTGCAGTCCAAGGGACTCTCAAGAGTCTTCTCCAACGCCACAGTTCAAAAGCATCAATTCTCTGGTGCTCAGCTTTCTTTGTAGTCCAACTCTCACATGCATGCATGACTTCACTATCACTGAAAGATTGACATATGCACACTACTATATTTAAACCAGATAACCAACAAGGACCTACTGGATAGCACAGGGAACTCTGCTCCACATTCTGTAACAACTTAAATGGAAAAAAATTTGAAAAAGAATAGATATATGTGTATGTATAACTGAATCACTTTGCTATACACGTGAAACTAACACAACATTGTTAATCAACGATGCTCCAATATAAATTAAAACTTGAAAAAGAAGAACGAAATTCTCTGGCGTGTTTCAAATGGTTTCCTGCCCCTTACCTTTGCCAGAAGCCCAAGGGGATTTTTCTCCGTGGGAGTCTGGTTGAGCTCCTGGAGGTAAATCTCACAATGGTGGGTCCTCTTGGAGTTTTAACCCTTCCGAGTTGTCCATACTGAGCCCCTCACAATGCGTCAGTGACTGTTCATCCCAGCGTGATTTCCCTGGTGGTTCTGGTTGTGTATTTCTGCTCTGCTAAGTGGTGACTTCCTGCCTTCCCTTGTACGTCTCTTCAGCCCTGGCTGCAGTGGTTTGCGCTCTGTCCTCCCCTCCTCTTATGAATCCCAGACGAGTTACTGACTTTTCAGTCTGTTTATCTTTTTACCTGTTGTTAGGACAGAGTGGTGACCTCCAAGCTCTCTATATGCAGAAATGGAAAACTCCACACATGTGTTGACTTGCTTCACAGAAGCATCATTCAGTCATTGGGGGATACATGTTGCTGAGAAGGCCTTTCAGCCCCCAGACTCTCTAGTTCTCTTATCTTTGGGCCTGGCAGCTGGCCATCACGGTGACATTCCCATGCTGAAGCCAGCAGACTTGTCACCAGATGAAACACCGTAGGAGGCAAAATGCTGGCAGGTGTGATGGAGACAGCAAGATTGCGGAAGAGCCCAGCCAAGGGACATCATGGGTGCGGAGGTCGTTTGACTCCAGAGTTGAATCCTAGAACTAGGGGTTGGGGATTAACAGAAGCAAACTATTGTATATAGAATGGGTGAGGAACAAGGTCCTCCTGTACAGCACAGGGAACCATATTCAATACCCTGTGATAAACCAGAATGGAAAAGAATATAAAAAAGAATGTGTATATATATGTGTGTGTATCACTAAATCCCTTTGCTCTACAGTAGAAGTTAACACAGCACTGTAAATCAGCTACACTTCTGTAAGACTGAAGAAAAGAGTTGAATCCTGGAGCACAAAAACTAGAATGCTCCCCGAAAAACAAAACTGAAAAAAAAAAAACCACCATGGACTTCTCTCGCAGTCCAGTGGTTAAGACTCCGTGCTTTCAACGCAAAGGGCATGGACTTGATCTCTGGCTGGGGAACTAAGATCCCACATGGCACGTGGCATGGCCAGTAGACAAAAACAAAACGAAAATCCGAATACCCTCAGAAATTACCTGAATCCACCACCTTGTTTTACAGATGAGGGAAGTGAGATCTGGAGAGGGGAATGTCCTTAGTCACAGCTGGTCAATGGAGGGTCCAGGAGAAGACTGGAAGTCTCAGCATTCAGTGTGAGGGCTTTGCTACTTCTGCACGGGCACAGCTCTTCCCCGGTGCCCTCCTCTGAGCAGTCTTTGCGTACTCTTTGTAGGATTGCTACCCCAGTTAGTCCCACCTAATAGAAGCTGGTGGGCAGCAGGAATGCACTGGATGTCAACTGTATGTTACTACGTGGAAGGAGGAAGCAGTGCTGAGGGTTGTGGCCGATTAGTGACCCAGCCAACATGAGAAGAGCAGGCTGAGGCAGAGGGGAGGCCACACACAGCTCCCTTCATTGAGAAAGCCTTGCTATGGAAACAAGTCAGCCTGGCGAAACAATGCATTGACGATGTGGTGGATACGCATTCTGCTACAAGTTCTTTATCTCATCACACACTAGTGTGATGATCTCCGGATAGAGGACAACTGGAAGGGCATCACTTCACTGCTGATTAAGCAAACCACCCCCTCAAATAGGTCATATTGACAGAAGAATACATCAGAGAAGACAATAGTCCCGCTGTCCAGAGTGCATCTATTGGTAGAGTTCTGATCTGGAGCTACTCTTTAAGACTGAATGGCGTTGAGTAAAATGATTGACAGGCAGATGTTAACTAAATATAGGAAAGTTAGTTTAAACACTATAAGGGAGTGATTTTTTTAAAATAACTTTTATCTTTTACAACAGTTTCAGAAAAATTGTTGAAGGGAGTGCAGACTGTTCCAATATAACCCACCTCCCAAATCCCCTGATGTTATCATCTAACAATTGTGTGAGGCGTACATGGGCTTCCCAAGTGGTCCCAGTGGTAAAGAACACTCCTGCCAATGCAGGAGATGGATGAGACGCAGGTTTGATCCCTGGGTCAGGAAAATCCTCTGGAGGAGGGCGTGGCAACCCATTCCAGTATTCTTGCCTGGAAAATTCCATGGACAGAGGAGCCTGGAGGGCTACCATCCATAGGGTTACAGAATTGGACACAACTAAAGTGACTCAGCATGCACGCCCGTGGTGCATATGTAACAATTTTTGAAACTATTTTTTTCTGTCGACCATTTTTTAAACGTCCTTATTGAATTTGTTGTAATAATTCTTCTATTTTTATGTTTTGGTTTTTGGGCCTTGAAACACGTGGGATCTTAGTTCCCCAACCTGTACCCCTTGCATTGGAAGGTGAAGTCTTAACTAGTGGACTGCCATGAACCAATATGGATACATCATTATTATTAACTAAAGTCCATAGGTCATTTAGATTTCATTAGTTTTTGCCTAATGTCCACTTTCTGTTCCCAGGATTAAATAGGACAGCCTTCAGACAGAGATGGTACAGGTCGGACTAAGTCTCTGCTGAGCTAACGTGAAGCTCTAAAGCAAAGACTGGCAGAGAGAGACTGCCCACATTGGGCTGGAATGACCAGGAGTTTGTACCCCCACCTTGCTCAGCCATTGACTGGGGGCTGCCAGAGAAGGCTGATAGCTCAGAAGCCCAGGCATTTGCAGCAACATGGATGGAGCTAAGAGTGTCATACTGAGTGAAGTAAGTCAGACAGAGAAAGAGAAATATCATATGATATCCCTTAAATGTGGAATCTAAAAGGAAATGATATAAATGAACTTATCTACAAAACAGAAACAGACTTACAGACTTGGAGAACGCATGTATGGTTACCAGGGGAGCATGATGGGGGATGGGATGGTTAGGGAGTTGGGGGTGGACATGTACACACTGCAATATGTGAAATGGATCACCAACAAGGACCTACTGTGTAGCACGGGGAGCTCTGCTCAGTGCAATGTGGCAGCCTGGATGGGAGGGGAGTCTGGGGGAGAATGGAGGCATGTGTGTGTATGGCTGAGTCACTCTGCTGTGCACCTGAAACCATCACAACATTGTGAATCAGCTATATTGAAATATAAAAGGCTTTTGTTTAAGTTAAGATAATAAATGTTTTGTTTAGCCAGATTGTATATAAAGGAAAAAAAAAAAAATCCTGGGCAGACTCTGAAAGCAATAACAGCTGGATGTTAGCAGCTACCCATATTTCTTGATATGCTGTGTCCTCAGTTGCTCAGTTGTAGACTGTAGCCCACCAGGCTCCTCTGTCCAGGAAATTTTCTAAGCAAGAATACTGGAATGGGTTGCCATTTCCTCCTCCAGGGGATCTTTCCAATCCAGGGATGAAACCCGCGTCTCTTGTATCTCCTACATTAGCAGGCGGATTCTTTACCACTGTGCCACCAGGGAAGCCCACATTCCTTGATGCTGGGTTGCTAAATCCATTTTTCACAGGAGTTTGAGTGCTGCAACTCTTTGTCTGCCAGAAAGACCTTTGCAGTTTCCAAGGAGAAGTTGGCTGACCATTGGTCAGGAATCTTGAGCAGAGGTGGTCTCATTGGCCTCTTTCAGCTCTTGGGCCCCACGACGAGCTGCTTTGATCCTGAAGACTCAAGGATTCCATTTCTCATATTCATTCCACCTTCCTCAGGCCCCTGTCTCTCTTCTTACACTTGCTAGCTCATGCCCTGCTCTGTCCTAGAGATAAGATCAGGGACCAAGCATATTCATGGAGGATGGAAACTATGACACCCACTCTGTTGCCCACACCTTCTTAGACTCCAGATGCTCAAGACAAGGCGGGGGGCGAGGGTAGATTACAGTACCAATAGCAACATGGAGTGTAGATAAAAGGCTGTGAGTACCAGCAAGAAAAAGTTGAAAAATTCAAAGCTAAGACTACACAGGCCAAATCCTGTTTGGAAATGTCCCGTGCCTTGAACATGAAAAATTGCAGAACAACAGCACTCCCTTCTGAGTTGTGCATATGCCACACCTGGCAAGGCAGGATACTTTTATTTTCTTCCATCTTAACTCCTATGGGTGCCCCTGGATTTTTGTCTGCAGATGTGGAATCACTGCAGTGCAACTCTGGTCTTTCAACCTGCAGGAAAGTGGAAAACTTCCCGAAGAAAGTGTGGCTCTGATGCTTTGTTCTACCCGTGTTACTTTTTCTTTTATTTAACTTATTTAAAAGGTTAAAAGCCTGTTTTATTCTTGCAACTTGGCAGCCCTGCCTGGCTCACAAATGTCCTAAGATAAACAAGCAAGATCTGTACATAACCTCTTAGGACAGTCTTAGCTTCTGAGCCAAAAGGACTTTTAATATTTACTTTGTTTCTCTTTAAAGATTTCCTTTTAATGTTTGTTTCTGCTTTGAAGTATTTTCAGATTCCATAGACCCTGTTTGTTTTGCCCAGCCAGAGAATAGATTTTTTTTTTCTTATATTCACTCTGCTATTTTTATACAGTGAACCATGCATACTGATTTGACTCCAAAGGTTCACATATGAAAGTGCTTCCTTGAACCCAGACCCTCAGGACTTTTGCCAGGCTTCTCATTTTCATGTCTGCTTTGTCATTTTTTGGTGGAGTAACTAAAGTAAAAACCTGCTGGGTCAGGGGGTGGAAATAAAGTATTGGTGGATGAACTCGTCTGACCTTCCACTCCCAGCACCAGACAGTGGGGTGGGAGGTGGGAGGTGGTGGTGTAGTCATTCAGTCATGTCCGACTCTTTTTCAACCCCATGGACTATAGCCCACTAGGCTCTTCTGGAGTGGGTTGCCATTCCCTTCTCCAGGGGATCTTCCCGACCCAAGGATCAAACCTGCGTCTCCTGCTTGGCAGGCGGATTCTTTACCACTGAGCCACCAGGGAAGCCCAATGGAGTGGGAATCCATGTTTAAATACCCAATGGCTATTCCAGGTCACTACCCCAAAATTACATGAGACCCAGAAAAGTCCTAAGAGTTAATATTCCAAGAAGATACTTGTGGTTACTGAATCCAGGATGTCTGAATTAGAGGCAGTTTCTGTCTCTGAACACAATACCAGAGCACAAAAAAATACTCTGCCTAAAAAGTAAATCAATAAAAAGCCCACAAAGCTTGCAGTGTCCCTGAAGCATTATATAGGACTAGAAATGGCAACTAAGTGAAATTTTTTAAAAAGAAGAAGAAGGTTTTTATGTGCGTTCATTCCTCTCCCTCAGAATACGGATTGAAATCGTGAACAGCTTCTTCCGCAGGAGACCAAGGTCACAGGTCTGAAGAACGCGCTCTCTTCTGGAAACTTTCTGCTTATGATGGATGACACTTGCTTCACCTTGAAATAGGGGAACACTTTCTCCCCCCACACCCCAACTTCTACAGCGTGTTGGAGAACAGTCACACCAAGCGGCTGTTGAATTACAGAGGAATTGCTGAGAAGTCGCCTTGGGCGAAGGGCATTTGGCTGTAAACTTGCACTGAAAAGTTACCTTGTGAGTCAGCATGTGACTTCCACCTGACTTAATTTTCTTCAGTCCCAAGGGTTCCAAGCCAGAGGAAAAAAGGTCCTGGTCTGGGCTGCTGGCATGTTCATTCTTCAGAATCAATTGGGAATCAGTTCAAAGACAAATCAGCAAAGGTAACTTCTCCCTTTGATACTGAGGATATATGGGAGGGCTCTTAAAGTAAAATGTTTTATTTTCGAATCAAAATAACAGCCGTGTAATCTTTGTATCTGGATTAGGTGTGAATGAAGGAGATAAGGATTGAGGGGAGGAACAGAGGACTGTGCAGGGATCGGCAAATCTGCCTCCGGGTTCCAACCTTGGCTCTGTCTCTTGACCTTGGGCAAGTTGCTGGTGCACCAGGGCCTTGGCTGACTTATACTAAAAAAAAGAAGGTGGAACTAGATGGCCTCTAAAAGCCTTTCCAGCTCTGTTTCAGGAATCAGCCTCTTACTTTTTCATTTTTGTTCTGTTTAGGCCAAAACAATGATGCGAGGTGGAATTAGGATGTAGATTTGCAAGAAGGTCATCTTTAAAATTTTTATTTAAAAAATTTATTTTTAATGAATATAGTTGATTTACAATGTTGTATTAATTTCTGCTAGACAACAAAGTGAATCAGTTACACTGTTGTGTATATATATAAATATATATGTGAGTGGTATATATACATATATCACATATATATATATCATATATATACAAATGGGTGGTATATATACATATATCCACTCATTTTGAGACTCTTTTCCCACATAGGTCTTTACAGCATTGAGTTCCCTGTGTTGTTCAGTAGTCCTTATTAGTTATCTATTTCACATATAGTAGTGTGTATATGTGGAGAAGGCGATGGCACCCCACTCCAGGACTCTTGCTTGGAAAATCCCATGGACGGAGGAGCCTGGTAGAGTTGGACACGACTGAGGGACTTCACTTTCACTTTTCACTTTCATGCATTGGAGAGGGAGATGGCAACCCATTCCAGTCTTCTTGCCCGGAGAATCCCAGGGACGGGGGAGCCTGGTGGGCTGCCATCTATGGGGTCGCACAGAGTCGGACACAACTGAAGCGACTTAGCAACCGCAGCAGCAGCAGTGTGTATATGTGTGTACATGTCAATCCCAATCTCCCAATTTATCCCTCACTCTACCTCTTTCCCCCTTGGTAACCATAAGTTTGTTTTCTACATCTGTGACTCTAATAAGTTCACTTGTACCACTTTTTTAGATTCCACATACTAGCAATATCTTATGATATTTGTCTTTCTTGCAAGAGGGTCGGTCATCTTGAGGCTGGAAGCAGGCTTCAGGCAATTCTCACCTCATCCAGTATGTTTGCAAAGATGAACTGAGATTAAGACAGGCTTCAAAGTAGGCGTTTATATGTACTTGTCAGATGAGTGAGTGAATCAATCAGTCAGGATAGCACCAAGGGAGAAGGCAATGGAAGCATTCCATTCAGTTCAGTTCAATTCAGTGGCTCAGTCGTGTCCGACTCTGCGACTCCATGGACTGCAGCACGCCAGGCTTCCCTGTCCGTCACCAACTCCCGGAGCTTGCTCAAACTCATGTCCATTGAGTTGCTGGTGCCATCCAACCATCTCATCCTCTGTCATCCACTTCTTCTCCTGCTTTCAATCTTTCCCAGCATTAGGGTCTTTCCAGATGAGTCAGCTCTTCGCATCAGGTGGCCAAAGTATTGGAGTTTCAGTTTCAGCATCAGTCCTTCCAATGAATATTCAGGACTCATTTCCTTTGGGATGGACTGGTTGGACCTCCTTGCAGTCCAAGGGACTCTTAAGAGTCTTCTCCAACACCACAGTTCAAAAGCATCAGTTCTTCTGAGCTCAGCTTTCCTTATAGTCCAACTCTCACATCCATACATGACCAAACCATAGCCTTGACTAGATGGACCTTCGTTGGCAAAGTTGTGTCTCTGCTTTTTAATATGCGTTAGCATTCCATTGGAGGAAGTTTATTTGGAATAGGGCATAGATTTGCTTGGGCTTCCCAGGTGGCTCAGATGGTAAAGAATCTGCCTGCAATGCAGGAGACGCAGCTTCAACCCCTGGGTCGGGAAGATCCCCTGGAGAAGGAAGTAGCAACCCATTCCAGTATTCTTGCCTGGGAAATCCCACGGACAGGGGAGCCTGGCGGGCTACAGTCCATGGGGTCGCAAAAGTGCTGGGCATGACTTAGGGACTAAATGACAAATAACAACAAATAGATTTGCTTAGCAGTGATGCCTGGGAAGAAGTTTTATGGAGAGGTTCAGCCAGAGCTGAGCTTCAGGCCTGGAAATATGAAGGTTAAGACTAGCTTACATAGCACTCTTTTTATATAGAACAAAATGGGGTGATTACTGGTAGCCTGCCTAGTACAATAATTCTTACAGCTACAGGAGTTTTAAACTTCAAGACAATGGGACTCTTCTTCTCCCTGCTTTAATGACCAGAACATTGATTTGTATTTGCCTTGGCTGAGTCTTAGAGAAATCCAAACTAACAGTGGCTAAACTGTATGTAAGTTTATTTTTCGCTTACACAAAAGAAATCTGTTGGTAGGCAATTCAGGGCAGGCTTAGAGGTTCTGTGGTGTTATGGATGAGAGTCCTTCCACCTCAAGTTTATGTATGGCTGCGTGAACTCAGCGATCTCAACAGCATTCCAGCCAGCAGGGAAAAGAAAGAGCCAAAAAAAAAAAGGGTAGGGGGGATCGCCTCCTGTCTTAGCCCATCTGGACTGCTATTACAAAATACCACAGACTGGGTCATTTATAAACAACAAAAATTTATTTCTTACAATTTTGGAGGCTGGATGTCTGAGATCGTGATACCAGCATGCTGCTTTCCAATGAGGGCCTCTTCCCAATTCATAACGATGTCTTCTAGCCGTGTCCTTACGAGGTGGATGGGGCAAAGAATCTCCCTGGAGCTCTATAATAAGGGCACTGATCCCATTCATGAGGGCTCCACCACCATGATTTTAGTGTCTCCCAACGGCTCCCTCTTCTAATACCATCACCTTTGCATGTTTGGATTTTAATATGAATTTTAGGGGGATACAAACATTCAAGCCATAGTACCCTCCCCACTGGCCATGAATGATACTTCTCGGAGGTTGAATTTGACACTTTTGTTGCCATTCCATTGACCAAAATTTAGGTACTTGGTCACATCTAAGTGCAATTGAGACTGGGAAACATAGTTTTTGTTCATAATATCTAAAAGCCAGCATTGTTTTCACTTGTTTTAAGAGAGAGGGGGAAAACAGGTATTAGAGAATATTAGTCTCTGTCACCTTGAGAGATTACAAACTTATTACAGTTATGCAATGAACTACTTTGGTACTTATCTCTTAAAACATCTGCAGGGCCCATAGCAAATTATTTTTAGTATTCCAAATGAATAAACGAATCTGTATCTTGTGGAGGTGACTTTGATTTTTGAAAGCAGGCCAAAACTGTGATGAGTAAGATGTGTGATAAAGCTGAGAATTACCATTTCATAAGAATGGGCTTTTACTCCTAGATATTATAGGCTCTACTGGGCCTGAGGACCATTCTGACGGAAGTAACTCTAAGGACTTTCCTGGTGGTCCAGTGGTTAAGAATCTGCCTTCTAATACAGGAGACATGGGTTTAATACCTGGTCGGGGACTAAGATCCTCTGTGCCTTGGGGCAACTGCATCAATTAGCTGCAGCTAGAGAGAAAGCCCACCACCACGATGAAGATTCCACATGCCACAAGGAAAGATCCTGAGTGCTGCAGCTAAGACCTGAAGCAGCTAAAAATAGATTAATTAATATATATATAAAAAGAAAAGAAACTCTAGAACTTGGATAGGATACATAATGCAATTACCTAAAGGCATTGAAGAAACAGAAATAGTTAGATTCTGGTGCTACATGTCACTTGGAGAAGAGGAGATGAGGAATTAGACAAGTGGTCTCTGTGGCACAGCTTTTTTTTTTTTTTTTTTTGGCCGCACCTGCACCTCAACGCATGTAGGATCTTAGTTTCCTGACCAGGGATTGAACCCACACCCCCTGCGCTGGAAGCCTGGAGACTTACTCACTGGACCACCAGGGAAGTCCCTGCTCCCATTGCTTTCGGCACAGGGCTAAGTGTAGTCTACACAGTGGCTTGTGTGATAAAGAGGCATACATGAGAAACTCTCAAGTCCTGCCTGCTCTTCTAAGGGATGAAAGAAGTGAAGTCAGAAAATGATGAATGCTGAAAAAGTGGGGGAACCCAGAACATCAAAGAGGAGATCCCCAAACCAAATCACTGACTGACCCTTGAAACACGAGTGCAGAAAACACTCAGAGCAGCTCCGCTACACAGAAGGTCTGCACTCAGACTGGAGCTGCCACCGAAGAAGCAGGGGGTGAAGTTCAAGCCCATCGAGAAAATGATCTGCTGAAATGAAAGAAGAACAACTCTCACCAGTGAAAAGTAATGGAGCCTGAAATTGCCACAACTTAGTATTCATGATGTCCATGATACAGTCCAAAATTAGATATCTAACATACGAAGAACTATTGGGCTTCCCTGGTGGCTCAGATGGTAAAGGATCCGCCTGCAATGCAGGAGACCTGGGTTCAATCCCTAGGTTGGGAAGATCCCCTGGAGAAAAGAATGGTTACCCTCTCTAGTATTCTTGCCTGGAGAATTCCATGGACAGAGGAGCCTGGTGGGCTACAGTCCGTGTGATCGCAGAGTCAGACACGACTGAGTGACTCACACTTTCAGTTTCACTTTTCATGAAGAGCTATTAAGCCACAAGAAAGACATGGAGAAATCTGTAATGCATGTCTTAAGTAAGTCAATCTTCAAAGGCTACATATTATGTGATTCTAACTATATGATGTTCTGCAACAGGCAGAACTATGGAGACAATAAAAACATAATATCACTGGTTGCCAGGGGAGAGGGAAGGGGAAGGATGAACAGGCAGAGAACAGAGGATGTTTCGAGCAGTGAAACTATTCGTATGACATAGCAATGGTGGAGACGTGTCATTATATATTTGCCAAAACTTGTAGGCTACATACCAAGAGTGAACCCTGATGTAAACTATCAACTTTGGGTGACAATGACATGTCAGTGCAGGTTCACTGGTTGTGACATATGTATCACTCTGGAGGGAGGGGGTTGATAGTGGGGAGCCTGTGTGAGTTTGAGGCCAGGGGCCATATATAAACTCTCTGTGCTTTCTGCTCATTTTAACTCTGCACCTAAAACTACTCTGAAAAATAAAGTCCAGTTTAAAAAAAAAACAAATAGTTTAAATGCAAAGATAGAAATAGATGAAAACTAGTTAGTTGGTTCAGTCACTCAGTCATGTCCAACTCTTTGTGACCCCACGGACTGCAGCACGCCAGGCCTCCCTGTCCATCACCAAGTCCTGGAGTTCACTCAAACTCATGTCCACTGAGCCGGTGATGCCATCCAACCATCTCATCCTCTGTCATCCTCTTTTCCTTCTGCCTTCAATCTTTCCCAGCATCAGGGTCTTTTCCAATGAGTCAGTTCTTCGCACTAGGTGGCCAAAATTTTGGAGTTTCAGCTTCAACATCAGTCCTTCCAATGAATATTCAGGTCTGATCTCTTTTAGGATGGACTGGTCGAATCTCCTTGCAGTCCAAGGGACTCTCAAGAGTCTTCTCCAAAACCACAATTCAAAAGCATCAATTCTTTGGTGCTCAGCTTTCTTTATAGTCCAACTCTCACATCCATACATGACTACTGGAAAAACCATAGCCTTGACTAAACAGACCATTATTGGCAAAGTAACGTCTCTGCTTTTCAATATGCTTTCTAGGTTGGTCATAGCTTTCCTTCCAAGGAGCAAGTGTCTTTTAACTTCATGGCTGCAGTCACCATCTGCAGTGATTTTGGAGCCCAAGAAAATAAAGTCTGCCACTGTTTCCACTGTTTCCCCATCTATTTCCCATGAAGTGATGGGACCAGATGCCATGATCTTAGTTTCCTGAATGTTGAGCTTTACGCCAACTTTTCCACTCTCCTCTTTCAGATGGATAGTAAAAGATATATCAATATTAAGCACAGAAGGCTAGAGAGGCTATATTAGTATCAAACAAAAGAGAATTCCAAAAAGAATTTATTACTAAAGATAACAGAATGATGAGCGTTAGTTACTCAAAACGCCATAAAGATCACAAATTTGTCTGTGCTCAATAACAGCTTCAACATACATGCAGCAAAAATGGACATAATTAAAGGTAGAAATAGGCCATCATAACTGGAGATTTTAACGTCTCTCAGAAATTGAATAAACAAACAAAAGTGAGCAAAGACAGAAAATCTTAACAACCGTATCAGCCACCAGGACCTAATTGATATTTAGAGAAACACTTCACCCAACAACCGCAAAGTATATATGCAAGTGCACACTGTGGGTTTATCAGGATAGATTATATTCTGGACCATAAACAAGTCTCGGTAAATTTTGAACGTTTGTCCTCTGACCACAGCAAAATTAAATTAGAAACTAAGAACAATAAGAGAGCGGGGAAAATCCCAAGTATTTGGAAATGAAACAACACCCTTTTAATATTGACTGGTGTGAAGAGGAAATCACAAGAGACAGAAAATATTTTGTACTGAAGGATAACAAAAACACATTTCAAAATTTGTGGGATGTAGCTAACATAGCACTTACAGAGAAATAATTTATAGCTTTGAATGCCTTTAAGAGGAAAAAAAGAAGGGTCTCAAATCACTGATCTAAGCTTCCACCTTTAAAACTAGAAAAAGAGTGGACCAAATTAAACCCAAAGCAATCAGAAGGAAGGAAATTATAAAGATAAGACAGAAATCAATGAAATAGAGAACAGAAAAAAGAAAACCACTAAAACCAAAGGCCAGTCATTTGAAAAAGTTAATAGGATTGGTAAATTTCAAGCTTGGCTGACAAACAAGAAGAAAAAAAATTGCCAATATCAGTAATGAAAGAAGATGTTGCTATAGATCCCTCAGACATTAAAACAGATCCAAACAGCAATCCATTATTACTAGTATGAACAACTTTATGCCTTTAAATGTGACCCTAAGGACTTCCCCAGCAGTCCAGTGGTTAAGAATCTGCTTATCAATACAGATATTGTATAGAAAAAGCTAAGGGGATGTGGATTCAATCCCAGGTTGTGGAACTAAAATCCCACATGGCAACTAAGCCTGTACGCCACGACCACAGAGTCCATGCGCCCTGGAGCCTGGGTGCCACAACTAGAGAGCCAGCACCTGAATGGAGAGCCCTCGTGCTGCGAGGAAAATCCCTCCTGTAGCCACTGAGGCCAGATGCAACCAATCAACCAGTATTAAGAAAAGGAAGGCATTTAACAAAAAATGACCACTTAGGTGAAATGGACACTTTCTGGGGAAGATGTAAATTATGAAGCTGACCCAAGAAGAAACAGAATGCTTGAACAACCCTGTATCAATGACAGAATTTGGAGTTGAAAAGCCTTCTGACGAAAACTCCAGGCTCAGATGGTTTCACTGGTGAATCCTATCAAACATTTAAAGAAGAAATAATGTTAATACCATTCCTTAAAACTCTTAAAAAATAAAGGGAGAGGAAACACTTTCCAACTCATTATATGATGCCAGTATTATCTTGATTCCAAAGCCAGATGAAGACATCTTAAGAAAGAAACTACAGACCAATATCCCTCATGAATATAGATACAAAATTCCTCAACAAATATGAGCCATCCAAATATTAGCAGCATGTAAGAAAACTATAAACCATGATCAAGTGGCTATACAAGACTGATCTAACATCCAAAAAAATAACTATGTAATTCAAAAAATTAATAGAATATGGGGAAAAACAATATGGTCATTTTAATAAATGCAGAAATAGCATTTGTCAAAATTCAACATCCTTTTATCACAGAAGTGTTTTAGTAAATTATAAATTAAAAAAAAATCTTCTCAACTGCATCTACAAAATCTGACAGCTAATATACTACAATGTGAAGGATTTTATGCTTTCTACCTAAGATAAGGAATAAGGCAAGGATTACTAGTTTTATTTAACAATGTATAGAAGTGCCTAGTCAATGCAGCCAAGCAAGGGGAAAAAAGCATACAGATTATAAAGAAAGGAGTAAAACTATCTTTATTTGCAAATGATATTGTATAGAAAAACCCAAGGAACGCACAAAAAAGCTATTAGAAGTAATAAGTGAGTTTAGCAGGGCTGCACAATATAATATACAAAAATCAACTGTATTTTTATTTATTAGCAACTAACATTTAGAAAATAAAATTATAAAACAATTCCATTTACGTAGTATAAATACACTTAGGAATAAATTTAGCAAGAGATATGTAAGACCTGTTGGCTAAAAACTATTAAACTATGGGAAATTCAAGAAAATCTTCATGAATAGACAGCTGTATCATGTCCACGGATCGGAAATCTCAAAACTGTTAAACTGGGAATCTCCATTTGAATTAGTCAATAGAATCAATAGAATCCCTGTAGAAATCCAAATAGGTTTTTAAAAAAGAAATTTATAATTTTACTTTAAATTTTATTTTAATTTATTTAAATAATTTTATAAATAAATAAAATTTATTTTAATTTAAATCATTTTATTAATAAATAAAGGATCTAGAGTAGTCAAAACTATTTGGAAAATTGAGAACAGTGTTGGAGCACTACCTGATTTCAAGAACAGTGTGTGACTCTTAAGCAGTAAATCCAGTTTTATCCTGTGGCTTATAAGTTGGCATTTAAATAATTTCCAAAACAGGAAGGATGGTACAGCTCTAAGATAAGCATGTAGCTTCCCAACTTGTCTACTTTGAAGGGTATTCATTTGGCATGATTACTGGGGGGCAGTGGGGGGGGCGGGGAATACGTGTGAAACATAAGTTTCGTAATCAAGACAGAACTGGGTTTAAATACTGGATATACGACTTACCTCTCTACTTGTCAGTTTCTTCAGCTTAAGGTGGGGTGCACAGTGTAAGAATTAAGGAAATACAGCACAGAAGCTAAGCTCTGTGTGATAGCTCTGGACCTAGCCTGCCTGGGCTAGAACCTGGGCTCTGCTCTTATTTATTCGTTTACTTATTGCTGTGCTGGATTTTCTTTGCTGTGAGACGGCTTTCTCCAGTTGCGGTGCGAGGCCTTCTCATTTGTGATGCTTCCCTTGTCGCAGAGCAAAGGCTCTGGGGTGTGTGGGCTTCAGTCTTTGCAGCACGCGGGCTCAGAAGTCGTGGCGCACAGGCTTAGTTGCTTCATGGGATGTGAGATCGTCCCAGACCAGGGATCAAACTTGTCTCCCCTGCATTGGAAGGTAGATTCTTTACCACTGGACCACTGCTATTTCTTACTGAGTGGACTTAGGTGTGTTTAATCTTTCTGTGCTTCACTTCACTTTTTGTAAATTGGGGCTACTAAAATTACCTACCCAAAATGCCATGATGTACTAAATGAGTTAATAAATCTAACGCACTGAGAACAGTATCTGGCACATAAAGTGTTCAACAGATATTACCTACTGTGACCCTTCCCCAGTACTCCAAGGACTAACTGTGGTTACTTTTGTCAACTACCGAGCACAGGGTACTCTGGTACCCATTGAGCATTAGCTCCCATCCCCCTTCTGAGCAAAAGTAACCTTCAGGGGGTAGGATTTGACACTGAAGGGTGTCTTTTGCCATCTCAGGGGAAATCTTGAATATCGGTTGGTTAAATTTTCTTTTTTTACTCTTTTTTCAATGTTTAAAAAATGCCTTACTAACAGAATTACAAAGCACAAAGGGAAACCCTAACACTGGCTATCAGATACTACCCCTCTTGGTCCCCATCAGGCCTTTTCTTTGAAAAGCCCTCATTCCGTTTATTTCCCCCAAAACAGTAATTTCCTTCACTAACAGACTCACAGACTTAAAGAATAAACTTATAGTTGCCCGGGAGAAGGATGGCGGGGAGGGGGAGTTGCGGAGTTTGAAATTGACATGTACACACGACTATATTTAAAATGGATACCCAACAAGGACCTACTGTACAGCGCAGGGAACTCTGCTCAGTGTGATGAGGCAGCCTGGATGGGAGGGCAGGTGTGGGGTAGAATGGATACATGGATATGCATGGCTGAGCTCCTTTGCTGTGCACCTGAAACTCTCACAACATTGTTAATCAGCTATATTCCAATAAAAAGTTAAAAAAAAAAAAAAAAAGAATTCCCTTCACTGACTTCACTGATGACCCGTCTCTCTATCAGCCCGGGCAGCAAGAGCAGTAAACACAAGCGTCTCAGTAGAGACGCCCTTTGCGCCCCTGTGGGACTACCTTTCACATTCTTGTGCAGACTCCTTTTCCCCTTCATTCTCTCTGTTTCTCTGCACTGCAGTAGGATATAGGCTTCATTTCTTTTCCTTTCAACCATTTTAGTGATGCTACCCTCTGCTTTTCTGCAGAAACAGTAAGAAAGCTCCTCCCAACAGCTCATCTTGTCTACTGTGGGTGGGGGGAAGGGGATAAAACTTTCCCATCCTCCTTTTCCTTCTGCCGAGGCTTCCCCTCCCATTTCCCCCTTAGAATGACCCACCTTTCTCCCTGAGAGGGGCTGAAAAGTTCCTCGGGAAGGGGCCACAGCTCTGACAGGGTTGTTAGCCTTCTCAATGACACTTCAATCACATTGCCTTAATATTCTAGACAGAATGCGGGGAGAATTCGAACTTCTAAAAAAAATTATCTGCCAAGAGTTAACTTTTTTCAACTCTATGAAATCCTCCCCACAAAACCTCATTCCCCCGTCTCACTCTACTGGTGTACTAATTAATGTTTCTTTTCCCAGCCCCAAATATTCTGCTTGTTTATGTCTATCTACAATGCAGCAGCATCCTGAACGCTGGGGACTCGCTGGCTATGGGAGGGTAAAGATAATGTATAAACAGGAAGTCAACATTTGACACACAAAAAAGAGAGAGTCATTGTAAATATAGTAGAGGTTTCCCATCCTTTGTGGAAACGTGAAAATGTAGCTGCATACTTCTTTCCTAGCTGTAGCTTCCATTCAAGGAGGAAGTTACCGTTCAGCACCAGTCTGTGTGCTTAACCACAGGTTCAGTCATTCATTTGGCAAATATTTATTGTACATAAGCCAGGATACAGGCGTTGTGCCAGGCAGTAAAGTTGGGTACAGAGATAAGGAAGTTTTCTTGCCCTTAAAGAACTGAAAGACATATAAATGAAGAGATACTTGCAAAATAAGATGGGTAGGTGCTGCTGCTGCTGCTGCTGCGTCGCTTCAGTTGTGTCCAACTCTGTGCAACCCCATAGACGGCAGCCCACTAGGCTCCCCTGTCCCTGGGATTCTCTAGGCAAGAATACTGGAGTGGGTTCCCATTTCCTTCTCCAATGCGTGAAAGTGAAAAGTGAAAGTGACGTCTCTCAGTCGTGCCAGACTCTTATCAACCCCATGGACTGCAGCCTACCAGGCTCCTCTGTCCATGCGATTTTCCAGGCAAGAGTACTGGAGTGGGCTGCCATTGCCTTCTCCGCGGTAGGTGCTATGCTGGAGGAATTAACAAGTGGTATGGGAGCAGGGTGCTAACATATGTAGGATGGAGGCATTTACCAGCAATGATGGATATCTACTAGGTATGTGCCCGGCAGTATTGGGAAGACAATGAACATGAAACAAACTTCCAGACTTCGCGGAGTTTACCTTCTAGTGAAGGACAGGCAATAATAAAAAGCTGTAAGATCAGAATGCAGGATAGTGGTGTGGAAGGCAATCTGAGTTGGGTCTGGAAGGATAAACAGGTGTTAGGAAAAGAGAACATTCCATATTTTAAACTAAAAGAAACCCTGGGATGGAGGAGAGACAGCTGGAGGGGAGCGAATTCGGAGGTGGGAACGGATGAAGAAGAGCCTGAAATATTTTGAAAGGAAGTTATAAGGAGTATGGGGTGTATGTTAGCCTCTCAGTCGAATCCGAGTTTTTGTGACCCCAAGGACTGTAACCGACCAGACTCCTTTGTCCATGGAATTCTCCAGGCAAGAATACTGGAGTGGGTTGCCATTCCCTCCTCCAGGGGGTCTTCCCAGCCCAGGGATTGAACCTGGGTCTCCTGCATTGCACGCAGATTCTTTAACCATCTGAGCCACCAGGGAAGCCCTGTAAGGAGTATGAGTAGGTACAACACAGGGGTGATGGGAGGGACAGGATCTTATTTCCAACACGAGAGTTCGGAAGAGGAATCATTCATTGGTTGTCAGACCCGGAAGGGACATTAAAAGGTCAAGAATGATCATAGTCCTCTTATTTACAAATGAAAAGAGAGCAAGACTCGGGGAGAGCGCAGGAACTTGTCTCGAGTTTTGGGGGGGCACGAACAGGTCCCCTCCGTTTTCTACACGACTCTGCGCAGCCCTCTGTGCCGGACAAGCAGCTGGGGGAGGCCGCCTGGCGGGGAAGGCGGCCCGGGTCTGGGGTGGCGGCGCACACCGCCCCCTCCCGGGGCTTCTCCGCACGGTCGCCCCGCGGGGGCCCCCTCCCAGCTGCGCCGCTGGCAGCCGCGCGCGGGGGCTCCCCGGGGGCCGGCCCGCGACCCGGGCGAACTGGGAGGGCGACTGCCGCCGCCCCCCCCCCGCCCCGCCCCAGTCCACCTGTCGCCCTCCGCCGCCCGGAGGGGGACTCTCTGGCTGCGTGACCCGCGCGTTCAGCCTCCCTCTGGCGGGATCTCCGCGCGGGGGTCCCCGGGCCGCCGGGCGGGCCGAGCCCTGCGATTGGCGGAGAAGTCGCAGCGTCTCCAGCAACGCCCTTTCGCCGGCGCTCCCGGCGGCCGGGACCCTGTCCCCGGCACCCCCGCCCACCCCGCGGCCCCACCCTTCCTCCGGCGCCCGCCTCCTCCTCTCGGCGGGGTCCGGGCCGGGCCGGCGCGCCGCGGAGCAAGCACCGGTGGGCGCAGCCGGGGCCCCGCGCTCTGAGCCATGGGAGGCGCCCACTCTCAGAGCCCGAGGGGCCGGGAGCCGACCGCGGAGAGGTCCCCGAGACCCCGAGAGACCGCGTGAGTCCCAGCACCCCCTACTCCCGCCCCCCAGACCTCCGAGGCCGCTGTTCGGGGCTTTGAGTGCCGGCTCGGGATGGGAGCGCACGGCGCCCCGTCCCACCCGGGCTGGGAAAGTGGGGACTCCCGCGCGCGCCTGCAGGGCGCAGGGGTGGGCCGGGTGGGACATGCCGCCCCGAGCCTCACCTTGCGGGGCCCGGGGAACGCACGACCACGACCCCACGGGGACAGTATCGCCGCCAGGCGGGCTGCTGACCCGCGCCCGCCCTTGCTGAGCCCGGGGCGGGGGGAGGCGGGGATTAGAGGACCCCGAAGTTTTCCAGACTCGTCCAAGCAGGAACACACACGTGTCCTCAAGGGCTCAGAAACACCCCCGAGATGGAGCCAGTTGCTGCAGGAGTAGAGATTAGAAAGGGACTCTAGTCGCAAAGATAACTCGGCTCGTGTTGGCCTTCAGGGTCCAGGAACTTGATGCCGTGCTCGTTGTTCGCAAGAACTCCCTCTTGTTTGCTCCGAGGGCTTCGTGATGATCTCAGAGAAAGGACTGTATTGTAGCGGCAGCAATTAGGCTTTTGTTCTGGGACAGCAACAACTGGGGACACCAAGTACTGAAATGCAAGTTTCGAAGGGCCATTTTTAGGAACGTGATTTAGAGCAAGTTGCTGCGGTTTGAAAGATGGCCTTGCTGTCTTATCGCAGAGAGGATGACTATTTATCTGAGAACCCAAGCCATCTTTAAGCGTTTAATTAAAAATGTTTAAAGTGTGTGTGTGTGTCTTGGAGGTAGTGTCAAAGAATCCATACTCTATTTTAATTCAGCTAGTGCCAAAGCTGTTTAGTTTGAGAAAGATACACTTAGCCACCACATACAGACAGCCTGGGCCATGGGAGGGGCCTCTTTGGATTCTCTTTTCAAGACAAAGTAATTTCCAGAATATCCAGATGATAGACGTGTTACTTGCTCCTCCTGATGGTTTACATATGTTCTCGAATCTAAACTTAGTCCAGGCATCTTATTAATCGTAAAAATAGCTGAGAATTATTGAGTAGATTAAAAATGTGCCAAACCCTGTTCTAAATACTCTGCATGTTAGTCCCCAAGAACACTGAATTCGTTTCTGTTATGACCCTCATTTTATTGGTGAGGAAGCTGAAATAACAATACAAAGAGAAGTGACTTGTTCAAGGTCACAGAGCTACAAAGTAGGGGACCGAGATTCTGATTCCAGAGGTCCTGCTGCAGCCATTTCCCACGGGAATGTTGGGATTGATTTTAGGAAACAAACTTTTATCTCAGCAGGCAGAACACACCTCACTTTTTCCTTTAATTCCTCGCAAATGAGGGGGAAATCTGAATTAGCAATGCTTATAGCTAATGAGAAAAAAATTGCCAAAGTTGATTTAAGTTTATAAAAAGCAAAAGTAAGGGATGCCTCTGGTGGTCCAGTGGTTAAGACTTTGCCTTCCAGTGCAGGGGATGAGAGTTCGATCCGTGGTTTGGGAGCTAAGCTTTCATGAGGCAGGAGCAGGTTGTGGGGGGTATGGTGGGTATGGGGCAGCTAAGCCCCTGCACTGCAACTGCTGAACCCCTCTCTGGAGATCCCTGGGCCACAACTAAGACCCGGTGCAGCCAAACAAATAAATATTAAATAAACAAGCAAATAGAAGAGGCAGTGTAATAACTGAGATGATGTTCAGAGTTCGAGAGCCAGATTGCCCGGGGTTGAATTCTAGGCTCTCCTCCTTAGTATCTGGAGCTCTTTTATCTGGTCCTTAACCTCTCTGAGTCTGCTTCCTTGTATGTAAACTGGGAATGATGACAAAGTCCACTTCACAGGCTGCTCTGAGGATGACATAAAGATCATGTATTTATATGAAAACCAAGCTAATAGGTTTTATCTCTGAGCAGTAAGTTGTTTTAGCCAAGGATGACGGTTGACTATTTAATCTTGGTGAGCATGTGGCTGGTGTAACTCAAAAGTAAATATTTAAATCGTTCTCTGATAGGATGCTGGAGAAATGAACTCAGGGCTTTTTGTGCTGGATTCAGCTGTCCAGGTGAGGAATTGATTCTCGATTGTCAGATTATCCTGTGCTTTTGCAATAGAGGATCTCTTTCTCCAAGGAGATTCTGCACATGCCTTATATATTTACCAAAGCTTGCCTAAAAATAATCATTAAAGCCATCTTTGGTCTAAGCCTAGGAATACCACCCAGGAATGCCCTACTCTGCTGGAATGAGGGCATTAAGAAGGACATAAACACATGTGGGCTGTGTTGAGAGTTTCTGCCTCATCAGAATGTGCAGGCTTAATGAGTCAGCCCTACAAACCACTTGGCACAGACCGGGTGAACGATGAGAAATATGAGCTTCGATGCCTATGATATACATGAAAAGCGAAAAGCACGCTTTTTATCCTGCCTCGTTCGGATGTACAGCCACAAGTGTCTCCACGGTCATTGTTAATGTCACCGGCTACAGATTTCCTGGCGGACACATGGCGGCCATGGATAACACTGACCTCAAGGAAGTTCCCCTGCTCAGGCTGTTACATTTTCAAAATCTATTGTTCCTTTTTTAAAAAAATAAAAATACACGAAAATCTCACAAGTGATGTGTAAATACTGGCATTTGTCTTTTGAGGGAGAAAAGTATTTCAGAATGCTCACAATTTATATTTTAGAAGAATTTAATCAAGTATGAAATTTAACCAGGTAAATCTGTCTTAACAGAGTTCTACTATGAAATATCAACACATATGGGGGACTTCCCTGGTGGTCCAGTGGTTGAAACTCCACACTGCCAGTGTAGAGGGCAAGGGCTCAATCCCTGGTTGATGAACTAAGATCCCGCACACCATGAAGTGCAGCCAATAAATAAAATAAAATTACTTTAAAAAAGAAAGGTAAACAAGTATGGACATGTATGAAGAGAAAGTTCTGATTTTAAGATAAAACTGATTATTATGGAAAATTATAGCTCTATAAGCTTGTAGGAAGGTCTACCTTCCCCAAACTGGAGGAAGCAAGTGAGTTGACTTTGGTAAAAGGTACAGGGAAGTGTCATTTCAGTTATTCAGGGAGGGTGCACAGACAGTGATTAAGAGCAGAAGCTGTGGATCAGGCAGACCTAGGCGGGAATTCCAGCAGTAGCTTAGTTCAGGAAGCTTTGGAAAGTAATCATTTAACTCTTCAGTTGGGCAGATGTCCACATCTTTAAAATGGCAATAATAATCATACCTACCTTATGAACTAGTGTGTATTATTAGTGCAGGGTTGGTACCTAAAGCGTGCTTGCTTACCTGAGTTATTAATACATTCCCATATATCAGTTCAGTTTAGTTGCTCAGTCGTGTCCGACTCTTTGCGACCCCATGAATCGCAGCACACCAGGCCTCCCTGTCCATCACCAGCTCCCAGAGTTCACCCAGACTCAGGTCCATCGAGTCAGTGATGCCATCCAGCCATCTCATCCTCAGTCATCCCCTTCTCCTCCTGCCCCCAATCCCTCCCAGCATCAGAGTCTTTTCCAATGAGTCGACTCTGCGCGTGAGGTGGCCAAAGTACTGGAGTTTCAGCTTTAGCATCATTCCTTCCAAAGAAATCCCAGGGCTGATCTCCTTCAGAATGGATTAGTTGGATCTCCTTGCAGTCCAAGGGACTCTCAAGAGTCTTCTCCGACACCACAGTTCAAAACTATCAATTCTTCGGTGCTCAGCCTTCTTCACAGTCCAACTCTCACATCCATACATGACCACAGGAAAAACCATAGCCTTGACTAGACGGACCTTAGTTGGCAAAGTAATGTCTCTACTTTTGAATATGCTATCTAGGTTGGTCATAACTTTCCTTCCAAGGAGTAAGTGTCTTTTAATTTCATGGCTGCAGTCACCATCTTCAGTGAATTTGGAGCCCCCCAAAACTAAAGTCTGACACTGTTTCCACTGTTTCCCCACCTATTTCCCATGAAGTGTTGGGACCAGATGCCATGATCTTCGTTTTCTGAATGTTGAGCTTTAAGCCAACTTTTTCACTCTCCACTTTCACTTTTATCAAGAGGCTTTTTAGTTCCTCTTCACTTTCTGCCTTAAGGGTGGTATCATCTGCATATCTGAGGTTATTGATATTTCTGGTATTCCTATGTATATGTACCTATAAACCAGGTGCTATGCTTGCTTCTGTGGGATGTATATTTTGAGTAAGGCTGAGATCAGTCCTGGGCGTTCTTTGGAAGGACTGATGCTAAAGTTGAAACTCCAATACTTTGGCCACCTCATGAGAAGAGTTGACTTATTGGAAAAGACTCGGATGCTGGGAGGGATTGGGGGCAGGAGGAGAAGGGGATGACAGAGGATGAGATGGCTGGATGGCATCACTGAATTGATGGACATGAGTTTGAGTGAACTCCGGGAGTTGGTGATGGACAGGGAGGCCTGGAGTGCTGCAATTCATGGGGTCGCAAAGAGTCAGACACGACTAAGTGACTGAACTGAACTGAGTCTGTTCTGGGGCCTTTCCAGGTGGCTCTAGTGGTAAAAAAAAAAAAAAAAAGAAAAAAGAAAACCTGCCTGCCAATGCAGATGTGGGTTTGACTCCTGGGTCAAAAAGATCCCCTGGAGGAGGGCATGGTAACCCACTCCAGTATTCTTGTCTGGAAAATCCCATGGACAGAGGAGCCTGGAGGGCTACAGTCTGTAGGCTTGCAAAGAGTCAGACACAACTGAAATGACTTAGCACCCACCCACAACTCTCTTCTAAGGGGAAGGTTGACTTGCATGCTAATTCAGCGAGGCCTCTTGGAGAACCAAGACTGGCTCTTTCGAATTAACTTTTTCCTCAATTAATTTCTGTTTTCCAGAAAGAAGCACTGTCCTGAGAATGGCCCTGTGTTTGGGGATGTGGTAGTTTGGTGAAATGTTTGAAAACACTGACTCCTGAGTTGAACTGTTTTTGGCAATGGGGCCAAGATGGGTTTTCTAAGAGCAGTAAATAATTTGTGAAGCGGTTTGGACAGTGACATAAAGCAGAACCTATTTTTCTGTAAGGACTGTGGTGTGTAACTAACTCATCTAGGGCGTGTTGAGTTTGTCCATGAGGAATGAACCATAATGCACTTGTCAACGCTTTCAGTTAAATTTCTAGGGCAATCTTGGTTTGCATTTGGAATATATTCTAATGGATTAGATTATGGGCAAAGTCAGGAGTTTCTGAGAACTGGAGTGTTTTTGCCTTGGGGTTTTCTGATCACGTGAATTACATGCAGGTTCTATAAAGGTCTCATGAACTGCAGAGATAGCAACAACAACAGAGATAGCAACAACAAAAGATAGAGCCTTTTGATGAATGCAAGTCCTGACATAAAGAGGTGCCGGCTTTGAAGTTTTAGACACAACCAAACAGGATTCAAAACAAGTAATCTTAGGAGGCAATGTACTTGAAACCCATGGCTTTCAAATTCATAATGTTGTTCACCGCTCAATTTTTACTGTCATTGAAAACATTTCGGCCCCCAGTTGCTGTAGAAATTTTTCAAAACTGTTTTAGTGTACAGTTAAGAGAGAGACTTAGAGTCAGTTTGTGGAAAAGATCCAGAAAAACCTGCTCTATGAAAAAATGTTAAAAGAAGTACTTAGCTTGAAGGAGAGACTGGTGACATGGTGGAAATATATAATTTTTAGAGGATGTTGGCTGCCTCTTTCTCTCTGGTGAAGTCAACCCCCCCCAGGAAATGGTTTGCATTGCAGGACATGGGAATTATTTGTGTGTGTATGTTGAGTTTAGATAGCACAGCTTCTAGACGGTGAGGGTAGCTGATATACTAAACAAGAGTTACTAAGGGAAGAAAAATCCCTTTTTGCAAATTATTAAAAGGTAAGAGAGATACTCTCTCAAGGATTGAGACTCCAAGGAGGTTCTGGTCTGGTTTTGCTCAATTGCCTCTTTCTTTGAGCGTCAGCGCTTCCCCACCCTTAACTCCACCCCACAGCTTCTCCCGGCTGGTGTGTATTTCGTGTCAAAAATCAAGAGGTGGGGGGAGCGGGGCGGGTGGGCACAGCTGCTGGTGTCCTGGGCTAGCAAAGCGGGTTATTTAATATCTTTGTTGGCTGGTAGCCAGAGTGGGCTGCAGGCTGTGTGAATTTGTTCACCCCAGGTCAGGAGATGAATCGGTAGCATCCTGAATGGCCATGGAATGTACCATGCAGGTCCGTGTTCTGAAACTTGCTCTGAGTCCTATAGGATGCTTTTTTTTTTTTTTTTTTGCAATTTTTTATTGTAAAGTATATGTAAGATCAAATTCACAATTTTAATCATTTTTGTGTCCAATTAAGTCCATTGAGCATGTTGTGTTACTGTCACAAGTATCCGTTCACACTTTTTCATCATCCCAAAGAGAAGCTCTGCGTCCAGTAAAGAATCACGCCCCTTACTTCCATCCCCCAGCCACCGGTGACCTCTATTCTACTTTATGTCTCTATTTACCTGTTAAATAGAGTCATTGAAAACATTTAGGTCCCCAGTTGCTGTAGAAATTTTTTGAACATCCATCGAAACTGTCATATAAGTGGAATCATAGAATATTTGGGAATCATAGAATATTTGTCCTTTTATGGCTGGCTTAGTTAACTTAGAATCATGTCCTGAAGGTTCACTCAGGTGTAGCATGTTTCAGAGTTTCATTCCTTTGATTGGCTTAATAATATTCCTGTGTATGTAGAGACCACATTCTGTTTATCTATTAATCTCTTGATGGACACTTGGGTTGCCTACACCTTTTGGCAGTTGTAAATAGTGCCGATACGCACACTGATGTGCAAGTATCTGATTGAATACCTGATTTCAGTTCTTTGTGGGTATTTGCTGAGGAGTAGGCAATGGCACCCACTCCAGTACTCTTGCCTGGAGAATCCCATGGATGGAGGAGCCTGGTAGGCTGCAGTCCATGGGGTCGCTAAGAGTCAGACTCGACTGGGTGACTTCACTTTCACTTTTCAGTTTCATGCATTGGAGAAGGAAATGGTAACCCACTCCAGTGTTCTTGCCTGGAGAATCCCAGGGATGGGGGAGCCTGGTAGGCGGCCGTCTATGGCGTCGCACAGAGTTGGACACGACTGAAGCGGCTTAGCAGCAGCAGCATTGCTGGGTCACCTGATAACTCTGGGGCTTCCCAGGTGGTACAGTTCAGTTCAGTCGCTCAGTCACGTCCGACTCTTTGAGACCCCATGAATCGCAGCACACCAGGCCTCCCTGTCCATCACCATCTCCCAGAGTTCACTCAGACTCACGTCCATCGAGTCCGTGATGCCATCCAGCCATCTCATCCTCGGTCATCCCCTTCTCCTCCTGCCCCCAATCCCTCCCAGCATCCAAGTCTTTTGCAATGAGTCAACTCTTTGCATGAGGTGGCCAAAGTCCTGGAGCTTCAGGTTTAGCATCATTCCTTCCAAAGAAATCCCAGGGCTGATCTACTTCAAAATGGACTGGTTAGATCTCCTTGCAGTCCAAGGGACTCTCAAGAGTCTTCTCCAATATCACAGTTCGAAAGCATCAATTCTTCGGCGCTCAGCCTTCTTCAGAGTCCAACTCTCACATCCATACATGACCACAGGAAAAACCATAGCCTTGACTAGACGGACCTTAGTCGGCAAAGTAATATCTCTGCTTTTGAATATGCTATCTAGGTTGCTCATAACTTTTCTTCCAAGGAGTAAGCATCTTTTAATTTCATGGCTGCAGTCACCATCTGCAGTGATTTTGGAGCCCCCCAAAATAAAGTCTGACACTGTTTCCACTGTTTCCCCATCTATTTCCCATAAAGTGATGGGACTGGATGCCGTGATCTTCGTTTTCTGAATGTTGAGCTTCAAGCCAACATTTTCGCTCTCCTCTTTCACTTTCATCAAGAGGCTTTTTAGTTCCTCTTCACTTTCTGCCATAAGGGTGGTGTCATCTGCATATCTGAGGTGATTGATATTTCTCCCGGCAATCTTGATTCCAGCTTGTGTTTCTTCCAGTCCAGCGTTTCTCATGATGTACTCTGCATAGAAGTTAAATAAGCAGGCTGACAATATACAGCCTTGACGTACTCCTTTTCCTATTTGGAACCAGTCTGTTGTTCCATGTCCGGTTCTAACCGTTGCTTCCTGACCTGCATACAGATTTCTCAAGAGGCAGGTTAGGTGGTCTGGTATTCCCATCTCTTTCAGAATTTTGGTACAGTGGTGAAGAATCTGCTGGTAAATGCAGGAGACACAAGAGACACAGGTTTAATATCTGAGTCAGAAAGATCCCCTGGAGTAGGAAATGGCAACCCACTCCAGTACTCTTGCCTGGAGAGTCCCATGGACAGAGGGGCCTGGTGGGCTACAGTCCATGGGTCGCAAAGAGTCAGACACGGTTGAGCACGCATGCACTTAGTAACTCTTTGTTTAACTTTTGAAGGAACCAGCAAATTGTTTTCCAAAGGACTTCACCATTTTACCTTCCTGCCAGTTATGCATGAGGCTTGCCATTTTTGCTCATCTAAGTTAACACAGTTAATAAATATTCTTATAATTATTTGTGCATCTCTGATCAATAATTTAGAACACATTCCTCGAAGTTTAATTATAGAGTAAAAAATGCAAATATTCTAAAGGGTATATTTTGTTATGTATTACTGTATATTGTCAAATTATTCCCCCCAAAGTCATCCCAAATTATACCCCCCACCCCCACACTGCCACTTTCAGCTTAGTTCAGTCGCTCAGTCGTGTCTGACTCTTTGTGACCCCATGGACTGCAGCACGCCATGCCTCCCTGTCCAACAACTCCTGGAGTTTACCCAAACTCATGTCTATTGAGTTGGTGATGCCATCCAACCATCTCATCCTCTGTTGTCTCCTTCTTCTCCCATCTTCGATCTTTCCCAGCATCAGGGTCTTTTCAAATGAGTCAGTTCTTCACATCAGGTGGCCAAAGAATGGTGTTTCAGCTTCAGCATCAGTCCTTCCACTGAATATTCAGGACTGATTTCCTTTAGGATGGACTGGTTAGATCTCCTTGCAGTCCAAGGGACTCTCAAGAGTCTTCTCCAACACCACAGTTTAAATGCATCAATTCTTTGGCGCTCAGCTTTCTTATATAGCCCAACTCTCGCATCCATGCATGACTACCGGAAAAACTATAGCTTTGACTAGATGGACCTTTGTTGGCAAAGTAATGTCTCTGCTTTTTAATATGCTATCTAGGTTGGTCATAACTTTTCTTCCACTGCCACTTTAGCAGTGTAATAGTATCTTTTCCTATGCTAGGCACTATCATTTTCAATCTTTGCCAGTGAGGGTGAACTCCCCCCTGTATGTTTATTCGCCTTTCTTTTGGCTGCCCTGGGTCTTCACTGCAGCACACAGGCTTTCTCTAGTTTAAAGGCTTGTCCTGGAGCACAAGCTCCAGAGCTCAGGGACTCAGTAGTTGTGGAGTGTGGGCTCAGTTGCCCAGAGACACATGGCACCTTAGTTCCCTGGCCAGGAGTTGAACCCTCATCCCCTGCATTGGAAGGAAGACTCTTAACCACTGGACCACCAGTGGTTCCTTATCAGCCATTTGTAATTTCTTAATATCTTAATTTCTCTTTGCCAGTTTTGTGCCGAGGTACTGATTTTTTCAGGGCTTCCCTGGTGGCTCAGATGGTAAAGAATCTCCATTCAATGCAGGAGGAGACCTGGGTTCAATCCCTGGGTCGGGAAGATCCCCTGGAGGAGGGCACGGGAACCGCTTCAGTATTCTCGCCTGGAGAATCCCACGGACAGAGGAGCCTGGAGGGCTACAGTCCATAGCATCATACAGAGTCGGACGTGACTGGAGTGACTTAGTATGCATGCATGCACTAATTTTTCTACATTTTTTTGGTGAGAATTCTTTATACTATGAAGTCAGCTAACACTTGCTGAGCACTTACTATGTTCTTGGAAAATGTTAGTCTCCCATGTGCATTCACTAATATGATTTTTTTAAATTATTTTTTAATTGAAGGATAATTGATTTACAGAATTTTGTTGTTTTTTGTCAAACCTCTTAAAATAACCCAGTGAAAGTATCGCTCAGTCGTGTCCAACTCTTTACGACCCCGTGGCCTATACGGTCCATGGAATTCTCCAGGGCAGAATACTGGAGTGGGTAGCCTTTCCCTTCTCCAGGGGATCTTCCCAACCCAGGGATCAAACCCAGGTCTCCCGCATTGCAGGCAGGTTCTTTACCAACTGAGATATCAAGGAAGCCCCAAATAACCCAGTGCCAGGGACCAAACTCTTGTCTCTTACGTCTCTTGCATTGGTAGGAGGGTTCTTTACCACAGTGCCACCTGGGAAGCCCAAGGAAACAGATACAGAGAGGTTAATTAACTTGTCTAGAGTGTCACAGCTGGAGTGACAGAATTGAGATTCAAGCCTAGGCCGCCTGAATCCAGAGACCTACATGCCTGGCTGTTGTCTAAACAAACCCGTTAACCATTGTCCTCCGTTTTTGTTTTGTTTTGAAGGGGAGGTATTTTGTTCATTAGCTTTTTATTTTAGAACAATTTTGGATTTACAGAAAATTTCAGCAGAAGTGCCAAGAGTCCCCATAGATTCCATAAGCAGTTTTCCTTATTATTAACGTCTGATATTACTATGGTATTTTTGTTATAGTTATTGAAACCATCACTAATATACTGTTATTAACTAAAGTCCATATTTTATTTAGATTTCTTAGTTTTTAACCTGATTTTTTTTTCTGTTCTAGAGCATATTACAGTTAGTAGTCACATTACTTTTTAATATAAAACAACCTATCACACTTTGCTTTGGGGTTTTTTCCCCCTCTGTTTTATACTTAAAGTAAGCTCTTCCCTGTCCTCAAATGAGATAACTCTTTTCTTCTAGTTGTTTTATGAATTCCTTCTCTTTATAAGAAACCAATTACTCCATCTGAAATTTCTAGAATTACTAGTGTAAGATAAGGCTCTAATATGTATTTTTTCAAAATAGATAATCAGTTACTCCAGTACTAGTATTTTTAAATAATCCTTTTTCTCCCCACCGATTTGTAATACCTTTTTTTTTTTTTTTCTTTTGGCCATGTGGTGCTGCTTGTGGGATCTTAGTTCCCCAACCAGGACTTGAACTCAGGCCCATAGCAGTGAGAGCACCCAGTCCTAGTCACTGGACCACCAGGGAATTCCCTGTGCAGTAACACCATTTAAAAAATTCTTTCCTTCTGTTTAACCCTTGATGGCTTTTTCTCTATTCTCACTCATTCAACAAATTTGAGTTGACCACTTTCTTATGTTCAGGCACTGTGACTGTTATTTATTATTTACATGGAAATTTACAAGGGCCGAGGAAAGCATTTCTAAACGTATAAAATCTGAATATTCATCGATAGTATTAGGGGCAGGACATTTGCCAGAAATTACAGTCCATGGGGTCACACGACTGAGCGACTTCACTTTCACTTTTGTGCATTGGAGAGGGAAATGGCAACCCACTCCACTGTTCTTGCCTGGAGAATCCCAGGGACGGGAGAACCTGATGGGCTGCTATCTATGGGGTTGCACAGAGTCGGACACGACTGAAGCGACCTAGCAGCAGCAGCAGCAGCAGCAGGACAAGGGGAGATAACTTGTGAAAGGAGTTTGGGGAAAAAGGACATTAATAACTTCTTGTAGGTCTTACACCACCCTGGGTCACTCTGCAGTACGTCTGAAGGTTTCATTTCAAACAATTTAGCATCCTGTGCAGAAACAGTGGTACCCTCAAATGCTCTCAGGTCACCCGCATGCTTTGGCAGGCTCACATTTTTCATGTACTGTCTAGACTTTAGTTTCTGCAGTAACATGATATAAAGTCCTAGCAGATTTAGATCAAGAATGACAAATGATAACCCACTCTCCTCCCCTTCTCCTGATCATCCACCTCTTCTACCTCTGGAGACTTGGGAACTTTGGAAAGTGTGAGAATCCTTCACTTTGGCATTTCTTCATTCTCTGGATTCTTACTGTTAAGGATATTTTGGGTATCTTTATTTTACTTTGTTTTGCTGTGCCTGGTACAATTTCACCTTTAGCCAATCTGATGATGTGTATGCTGTGAATGTTATTAATAGCAATTTTAGGTAAAATAAATTATATTTGGCTTTAAAAAAGAAATTATATTTGGCTTACTTATATTTAGGGGTTAGAATCGTATCTAGTTTCTGAAGGCAAGATAGTTCTCTTTCTAATATAACCCATACATCTGTCTTGCACTGCATGTCCCCATAAAAGCCTGATAGCTGGTGAGGATGAGGCCTCTCAGGAACCTGATAAAGACGCTTCACTTTAGAGCAACACCTTTGAAAACTCATTGAGTCAGAGATCCCGTGATAACATAAAACTTTTATAGACTTTTTTCAAACAAAAATACACATCCACACAGTACAGAAGAGGCTCCCCCAGTGACTCAGTAGTATAGAATCTGCCTGGCAGTGCAGGAGATGTGAGTTTGATTCCTGGGTCAGGAAGATCCCCTGGAGGAGGAGTGGCTGGCTGGCAACACACTCCAGGATTCTTGCCTGAGAAATCCCATGGGCAGAGGAGCCTGGCAGGCCACAGTCCATGGGGCTGCAAAAGAGTTGGACACAACTGAGCAACTGAACAGCAACGAACAGTATAGAAAAGTTACGAGAGTCAGAGACCCTGGGGCCTAGGCATTAGCTCGTTTCATCCTTTCAGGGACCCTGTGAAGTCGGTCTGTTACCTCCATTTTACAGATGAGTAAACTGAGGCTTGGAAAAGTTCAGAAACTAAAGCTGCAGAGCTGGCAGAATTCAAGTGAACCTAGCTGAAAGGAAACAATTACTGGTCATTTCCGGAATGGGTCTACCGTGGAGCAAATTATTAACCAGCTCAGGCTTCTGTTTATATGCTAGAAAATAAGTTTTTATGGGTCTCTCCCTACTGATAACACAATTTCAGGAAAGTAAATATTTGAGAGAAGTAAATGTTTGAAAAATACAGCCCATTCTGTAGACAAATACCCGAACACTGTGTTGCATTTACACAGGGAGGCTAGAATGCCTCTCTGGGGTTTCTTTGCTGAATTATTTTCATCTGTGAGTCTTCTTTCCTAACAACTGCAAAATGTTATGTTTCCATGGCAACCTCAAAACTGTTCTTAAGTAGGGGGTTGAGGAAACAAAACTCGGAAGGCTTGGGCCGGACATAATGGTGGGAAGAGGGCTGACGTTTTTCCCACTGGATATCACCTTTTTGGCATTTCTCTAAGTCCAGTGGTGTCTGTCCCTTCCCCAGTTGCCTCCTTTGCCTTTTTCGATCCGTGATTCTCTGGTTCCACCACGGGTGAAGCCATGATTCCTGTGAAATGTCCACTGATGGATATTGGGGGAAACAAGTTGTGAATAAAATGGGCCACCTTTACAGGTGATACCTGGGGCTTGGCAGGTTCTATTGAGGACAAGATTAGAACTGAGAGATGTGCCCACATTTCAGGAGTGGCTGGCGGGGAGGAGGAGACAGAGATCCTCAGTGGACTTCGCCTGTTGTCCACCGGCCTGTGGCCCGGTAGAGGGTGCTGTTCTCTAGTTCTCCCACCAGGGGGCGCCAGCCACCATGTGCTTAGTTTCTGGCCTTGGTTGGCCAGAGGTGACCAGGCCGGTCTTTAGCCGGCTCCTTGGCCGGGGGGATAAAAACCAGAGAGTCTAAGGATGCTAGCTTACATGTGCATGTAGGGGAAAAGGAAACAGACTAGGGAGCGGAGGAGGATGAAGCTGAGGGTTTTGATATTTCCATTTCCTCCTGCTGGCTGGGATCCACCTCTCCTGGGTGTGCTATTTCTCATCACTCCTCCAAACCGCGTGGTTCAGAGCATATTTTTGTGGAAGTCTCCCCCCTCCTTCCCATTGTCCACCGGTTGAACTGCAGTATAAACACCCAGGCTTGGACTCAGACGGGGCTCACTGTGACCTTTTGATGGATAGAAAAACAAAGCTGAAAGAAATGCCCTTCAAAAAAATCTGCTGATTGAATGTGTAACAGAGTTTTCTGACGCCCCCTGGTGGCTACTGTGGAGTTCGGTTTCGTCCTCAGAAAGGGGGAGACCCCCCCCACCCCACAGGTCACAGCGTCCCCTTCAACAGGCCCCGGTCATCCCAGCTTCAAGGGCTACTCTTCAGAGACCAAAGCCCAGACAGTTCTAGGACTTGACTGGCTCTTCCAACGTGCCTTTTTCTCACTTTTTTTTGCCTTACACTTTCAAATTCGTCTTGTGTTTCCCATTCGGCAATCTTTGCCCAGTTCAAGGCCTTTTTCTTTTAAGGAAAAGTTGTTTTTAATCCATGACAATTGCCTGTTTTGTTTGGTTGATTCCATACCCCTGTTTGGATGGTCAGTGCGACTGGGGAGGGTTTTGTGTTTGGGACTGAAATGCTTGAGTGCGGTGTGTGTGTGACTATGTGTGGCTGAATATATATATATGTGAGGTGTGTGTGTATGTTGTGAGGTGTGTGTGTGCGTCTGTGTGGCAGTGTGTGTGTGTGTTGTGCATAGGTGTGTGCGTATATGTGGGATGTGTGTGTGACTGTAGTGTATAGGAGGTGAGTGTATGTGTAGTATGCGTGTGTGTGTGACTATGTGTGGGAAGTATGTATATATATATGTGTGGGGTATGTGTGTGACTGTGTGTGTATGTGTATGTGTGGTATGTGTGAGTGTACATGGGATGTTGTGAGGGTGTGTGGGTGTGTACATATATGTGTGGTGTGTGTGTGTGACTGTGGGTGAATATGTGTGTGTTGTGAAGGTGTGTGTGCATCTGTGGGTGTGTGTTTGTGTGTGATTAGGTGTGTATGTATATGTGGGATGTGTGTGACTGGGTAGGAGGTGAATGTATGTTTATGTGTGGTGTGTGTGAGTTTATGTGGGATGTTGTGAGGGTGTGTGGGTGTGTGTTGTGAAGGAGTGTGTGTGAGGTTGTGTAGGTGTGTACATATATGTGGGTGTGTGTGTGACTGTGTAGGAGGTGAATGTGTGTGTATGACTATATCCTGAGAGGTATGTGTGTATATGTGTGTGGGGTATGTGTGTGACTGAGTGTGTTTATGTGTGATGTGTGTGTTTATGTGGGATGTTGTGAGGGTGTGTGGGTGTGTACCTATGTGTGGAGTGTGTTGTGAAGGTGTGTGTGTGTGTCTGTGTGTGTGGGTGTTTGTGATTGTGTGTAGGTGTGTGCTTGTGTGTGGGTGTGTACAGATGTGTGTGGGGGTGTGTGTGTGACTGGGTGTGTTTATGTGTGGTGTGTGTGAGTTTATGTGGGATGTTGTGAGGGTGTGTGGGTGTGTACCTATATGTGTGGAGTAAGTTGTGAAGGTGTGTCTGTGGGGGGGTGTTGTGATTGTGTGTAGGTGTGTGATGGTGTATGGGTGTGTACAGATGTGTGTGGGGTGTGCGTGTGACTGAGTGTGTTTATGTGTGGTGTGTGTGAGTTTATGTGGGATGTTGTGAGGGTATGTGGGTGTGTGCTGTGAAGGGGTGTGTGTGTGTGTGTGTGTGTGAGATTGTGTAGGTGCGTACGTATATGTGGGTGTGTGTGTGACTGTGTAGGAGGTGAATGTATGTTTATGACTATATGTGAGAGGTATGTGTGTATATGTGTGTGGGGTGTGCATGTGACTGTGTTTATGTGTGGTGTGTAAGTTTATGTGGGACGTTGTGAGGGTGTGGAGGTGTGTACCTATATGTGTGGAGTGTGTTATGAAGGTGTGTGTGTGTGTCTGTGTGTGGGGGTATTTGTGATTGTGTGTAGGTGTGTGCTTGTGTGTGGGTGTGTACAGATGTGTGTGGGGTGTGCGTGTGACTGAGTGTGTTTATGTGTGGTGTGTGTGTTTATGTGGGACGTTGTGAGGGTGTGTGGGTGTGTACCTATGTGTGTTGTGTGTTGTGAAGGTGTGTGTCGGGGGGGTATTTGTGATTGTGTGTAGGTGTGTGCTTGTGTGTGGGTGTGTACAGATGTGTGTGTGTGTGTGTGTGAAGGAGGCCCGGTGGTGCCAGCCCTGACTTGCTGGAGCGTCCTTTGTCACGGAGCGGTGACCCTTTCACACACACACGTGTCCAGAGGCGCGGCTTCCCCGCCGGGCTGACGGTCCGCGGTGAGTCTGGTGTGGAGCGTGAACACCCCACTGACCCATCAAATCCCGCGTTCTCCCTTTCTTTACGAAGCGCGGAGGGGATTTCTGGCGCGTCCTTGTTCGCCAGCCTGAAACTCTCTCCGGGTCCCACGTCTCCCCGGCCCGCGGCCCCTCCTCGCTGCCTGTCCGCACGCATCGCCCTCACGCGGTCGAAAGCCCTCTATGGAAGCTGAGCCGTGTCACTTCCTTTTTCGGTCAGCCTGGAGCTCTCCTGCACTTGCATCACTCGAGTGTGTGCAGCACATCAGTTCCTCGCGCTGTGTGGTCTGTAACGCGTCTGCTTTATGTGTCTGGAGTTCAGAGAGTGCCAGCGGGGCCCTGGGTCCGCCCCCATAGACGCTCTTGAACAAGTAAGTTTCATCAAAGTGTGGACGCAGAGATAAAACCATCCTGAATATCTTATTTGAGAACAAGAACAACAACAACAATCAGTATCCAAGGGGAAAAGTGAAGGTCCCAGCACAAGGGCAGGTGATGGCTCTGAGTTAGGGAAGTTCTGCGCATTTGGCCCTTGATGGTGTTGGCGAGGGGGGCAGTTCTGGGAACGTCGGAGACTCAGCTTGCCCCAACAGACACCGGGAGCCCTGGAGTGAGGCTGAGGAATGTTGCCACGCGGCCTCCACACATCCACCCCGGCACCCGCCAGCCTGGGAAATGTGTCTGCCAGCTGTCGCTGCTGAAGGCTTACGGAGTGTCTCAAATAAAGGGATTATGGACCCAGGAGGCTGGTGACTAATGGAAATGCCCATCCTGGTGGCTGATCCTAGCACAGAGTCACGTTTCTGCACGTCCGGTCCCTGAATACGGCTGAAGTGAGCTCAGCCTGTCCCCCGGGGACGCAAGTGGCCCCTCTGGGCAGTGGTCAGCACACCCTCTCTCCCTTGGGAATCCTGCAGAAGGGCCTGGATTTGCTGCAGGAAGTAGGAGGGGTAGTGATGGAAGAGTTGAGAGAGGTTGTCCAGGAAACATAAACCTTCGACGGGCTTGGGTCCTGGGCCCTTGGGGGAGCTGAGCTGTCGGCGTGGGAGGACTGGGGAGAGCGGGGGGAGGTGGTGTTGAGTCAGGCCTGAGTCGCTTTCCCACCCCTGTACTAGAGCCAGACTGCAGGTCCTGAGAGTGGAGGGTCAGAGACAAGACAGATTGTGGCTCAAAAAAGGGGACCGATGCTGGGCAGATGAGAACAGGGAGTCCCTTCTCAGCATTGATTTGGCTGTTGTGAGTTAGGTGAGTTTTGTGGTGTTAATTCACAGTCTCTCTCTTTTTAAAAAAGTTTTTATTGGAGTGTGGTTGATTTACAATGTTGTGTTAGTTTCAGATGTACAGCCAAGTGAATCAGACTTAGATATACATATATCCACTCTGTTTTAGCGTTCAGCCCTGTATAGAGTATTGAAAAGAGTTCCCTGTGCTATATGATGGTGGTGGTGGTTTAGTTGCTAAGTTGTGTTGAGCTTTTTGCGACCCCATGGACTGTAGCCCATCAGACTCCCTGTCCATGGAATTCTCCAGGCAAGAATACTGGAGTGGGTTGCCATTTCCTTCTCTAGGGGATCTTCCCGACCCAGGGATGGGTCGCTACCGCTAGGCCACCAGGGTCTTAATTAATTATCTACAGAATCTTCTGGACTAAAGGTCCTTAAATGCTGATTTAAGGAGGAAATGTTGAGCATGCTGTTGATCAAAAAGCTTTGTGTCTCCAGTTTAGAAGTTAGGGACATGTTTCTTGTACAGAGAATGAGAGTCTAGTGTGACTGAAATCCCAACGACTGAAGGCATTTCAGCGTCCATCCAGAGTGGTCATCCACTGGATGACCCATGGCCAGAGTTTCTGATTCGACAAGTCCAGCGTGGGGCGTGGGAATTTGCATTTCTAATTCCCAGGTGATGATGCTACCTGGTCAGGGACCCCTCCCCCCTTCATTTTACTAATTTCAGGCAAAGGATTGAAACACTCCACTTACCAAAAAAACAAATAAAGAAGAAAAGGAAGAAAGTCCGCCAGCGTTTCAATAAACACAGGACAAGATGTTCAGACTTCATGGATAATCAGATGTGTTCAGATAAAGCATCGCATTCCTTCCCAGTTGCCAGGGTTTTAGAAGATGGACTGACGTGGCCTGGGTGAGGATTTAGGGAAGGGGCTGTCCCCTACTCACTGTTTAAAACTGTGAATCAGTACAGCCTTGCTGGTGGGCAGTCTGGCTCTGTGTCTCCAGGTACAAAGTGTGATCTAGAGTTTTAACTCTAGGAAGTAATCCTGTACATGGGACAAGATGTATTATTCATCCCAGTTTCCTTTGTAAGGAGGAACAGTGAACCGCCTAAACATCCCTCCACAGGGAGCAAGTTTTGTAAATCACATAGACACACCAAGGCTTGTTATGCGGCTGAGAGGAGATGAGAGCGTGGGCTCTGCGGGGTCAGGAAGGGTCTTGGCCCCACTGCCTGAATTCCACTTCCTCCCTTTGGGAGCAGAGCTTGTGATGAAAACAGGAGATGCTGGGAATAAGCCCTTACCGCTGAGAACAGTACATTTATTTTTTAATACATTTAAAAAATATTCTTTTTCATTATGGTCTATCTTAGGAGATGTAAGAGTTGCAGGTTCAGTCTCTGCATCAGAAACATCCCCTGGAGAAGGAAATGGCAACCCACTCCAGTATTCTTGCCTTGGAGAATCCCACGGACAGGGGAGTCTGGTGGGCTAGAGTCCATGGGGTCACAAAGAATCAGACACGACTGAGCGACTAAACACAAACATATTTCTTAATTGGAGGGTAATTGCTTTGCAATGTTGTATTAGTTTCTATTGTACAGCAATGTGAATCAGCTGTAAGTATACATGTGTGTGCTCAGACACTTCAGTTGTGTCCAACTCTTTGCGACCCCATGGACTGTAGCCTGCCAGGCTCCTCTGTCTATGAAATTTCCTAGACAAGAATACTGAAGTGGGTTACCATGCCCTCTTCCAGGGGATCTTCCCGACCCAGGGATCGAACCTGAGTCTTCTGCGTCTCCTGCATTGCAGGAGGTTTCTTTACCGCTGAGTCACAGGGGAAGCCCATACGTATAAATATATCCCCTCAATATGTATATTTAAATTTGTTTGTTTAAAAGTACCCATCTGTCTGTCTGTTGTCTGTTTAACTGCTCATCTGTCTGTCTGCTTATCTGTCTGTCTATCTGTGCTCATAGTACGTGCTCGCGTGTAGGAAAACAGCGTGATTTGGGAGGTTTCTGTCTATTCATCCGGTCGCCACATATTACAGAGCAAATAAAACAAGATAGATAAGACGCTTTGTGTTCACAGAACACACTTCTGGTTGGGAAAGACAGTAAGTGGAAAAATAGAAATAATTTCATTCCAAGTATAAAAGTTGCTTTAAGAAAAAGATAAAAATGGGGGTGTTGCTCACCATCATCTTAACAGTTGGCTGTTTAGCCAAAAACAGAACGCTGGGTAAGTTTTCCTTTCTTGCTTGTATTTTTCGGTGCCATCCAGAATCCACCGTTTCAAAGACTGTGCTCCTTGATATTCAAGGATCCTCCCCCCCCGATCACTTGGCTTAAGTCCCACTTGCTGCCGAGCTGGGGCTGCTGACCGCACAGCCCTCAGGCTCCTCCCTCAGCTGGTCCTCAGAGCAGCCTCCCCAACTCCCTGATTCATCCCCACTCGTCCTCCCTCCTCAGCCTCCTGGGGCTCTCTGGGAGGTCCTACACTTTCCTTATACATCACCCATGACAACTAATAAGTTACACACTTTCTTTGCTTACCGAACTCACCACTGTGCAGGCTCTGTGATGGCAAGAATTGGGTCTGCCTGGGCATTTGTAAAGTGTGTGGGGTAACTGAGTGAAGGAATTCTTACTGAACTCAGGTTCGGCTGCACGCCACTCAAAAGCCAATAATTCAGGAGGCAAGGGTCAATAGAAAGGAAAGGTGCTTTCATCAGAAAAGCTGGCAGTTGCAGGGAGAAGGCGGACTCATGTCCTGAGACCACCTCCAGAGATTCTGCTCAGCCATGACAGTGTTTGGGTTTTTTGTTTTTGTTTTTTCAATATTTATTTGGCCATGCTGCGTCTTAGTTGTGGCATGAAAGATCTTCCATCTTAGACGTGCCGTGTGTGATCTAGTTCCCTGATCAGGGATTGAAGCCAGGCCCCATGCACTGAGAGTGTGGAGTCCTAGCCACTGGACAACCGGAGAAGTTCCTTCTTCCTTTTTTAAGTGTACTTAAAAAAAAAAATTATTTCTCTGGCTGCATCAGGTCTTAGTTGTGGTGAGTGGGCTCTCTCCTTGTGGCATGGGGTCAGTAGTTGCTCCACAACATGTAGGATCTTAGTTCCCCAGCCAGGGATCCAACCCACATCCCCTGCATTGGAAGGAAGGTTCTTAGCCACTGGACCACTAGGGAAATCCCTTCCTTTTCTTTATTAAACAGTTCATGTTGCCTTTTCAAACGAGGTGAATTTGGGGAGATGTTGTATCTCTGTTGCTCAGGTCAACTGTGTACATTGTTCGGGAGGAAGATATTTTCCTCTGCCCTTCAGAGTTCTTCTAGCTAGTCTAGGAATTAAATGGACGTAAGGGCTTCCCTGATAACTCTGTTGGTAAAGAATCAGCCTGCAATACAGGAGGCCCAGGTTCAGTCCCTGGGTGGGGAAGATCCCCTGGAGAAGGAAATGGCAACCCATTGCAGTATTCCTGCCTGGAAAATCCCATGGACAGAAGAGTCTGGTGGGCTACAGTCCATGGGGTCTCAAAGAGTCAGACACGACCGGGCGACTAAACCACCAGCAAGACTGATTAACAGGAGAAAATCAAACAAAAGTTCAGTAACATATTGTCCATGGCAGAGACCCCGGAAAGTTGAGCCACTCACCAAAGTGGCAGAAACCCTCACCTTATATACCACCTTCAGCTGAAGATGAGAGAGGATGTTGGAGGTAATGTTTTGGGACTTCAGACGGATGGAAGGAAAGTCACATCAAGATGGAAAAGCAAATGTTTGGTAAGCAGCTGTGTGCTGGGCCTGTGGAGACACTGGGACCCAGAGAGGACCCTGGTCTTTACACCCTGTCCCCTGCCACACCAAGCCCACTTTGCAGATGACTCTGGTGACAGCTCTATCCTGGGAAGAGGACCTCTATTTGATGTTCAAAAAATAATAATTTTATTTATTTGTTTATTTTTGGCTGCGCTGGGTCTTCCCTGCTGCTTGCAGCTTTCTCTAGTTGCAGCAAGTGGGGGCCACTCTCCAGTTGTGATGCACAGGCTTCTCTTGTTGTGGAACATGGGCTCTGGGCAGCACAGGCTCAGTAGCTGTGGCTCCGGGTCTCTAGAGTGCTGGCTCAGTAGCTGTGGTGAGTGGGCTTAGTTGCTCCCCGGCCTGTGGGATCTTTCCTGACCAGGGATCAAACCTGTGTCCTCTTCCTTGGCTGGCAGATTCTTTACTACTGGACCACCAGGGAACTCCCTATCTGAATGGTTTTAATCAGTTGGGGGAAGGTCAGAATTTCTTCCTGAGTTTTGGGGCCTTGATTATTTTTACCTTAAAGTAATCCACACGCCAAAGAGACATTTTGGGGTAGTGAATTTTGCTTCCCTATAATATCCTTCAGGGTTGGGGAGAAAGCTTAGAATTCAGATGTCCTCCCCAAGAGGTCTGAGTCCCAGCCATGCAGACTTTGGTGCCTGGTACTCCTCAGACGTACTCCTGAACGCCAAGGACTCACCTGCCTGTCTGGAAACCTGAATACTGGGCCCAGTGATCTTTGGCAAAGGGCCTTTCCAGCTAAAACTTCCTGTGGTTCTGCGAGATCTGGGGTGCATGCTTAGGCTGGGAGTCAGTGACTTGTTAGTTCAGGAAACAATTGAGAACAAATACATTCTATTCAGTAGCCAGCTGTGCCTTAACCAAAGGAAATAGAAAATACATATGATATTACTATATCATATGTGGTGAGGTGCCAAAAAGAGCAAAGGGTAACCTTGCTTATACTAGGTTTGTAAGATAATTTTAACAGAATATCCTGGGAATTCCCTGTAAGTCCAGTGGTTATGACTGCACTTTCAATGCTGAGGGCCCAGGTTCAGTCCCTGGTCAGGGAAATAAGATCCTGTAAGCCATGGAGCATGGTCAAATATATATATATATTTACTAATTATGAGCCCATAAGAAAAGAGTTTCTAGGGACTGCCCTGGCGGTACAATGGTTAAGTCTTTGTGCTTCCAATGCACAGGGTGAGAGTTTGATCCCTAGTCAGGGGGTTAATATCCCACATGCCACATGGCTTAGTCAAAAAGTTAAAAGAAAGAAGAAAATACTAAGGAAATCCTTTGTTGGGTGAGTGCTGAAAATCATCAGGCTTCCCAGGTGGCTCAGTGGTAAAGTACTACGCCTGCCAATCAATGCAGGAGATGCTGGAGACACCGGTACTATCCCTAGGTCAGGAAGATCCCCTGGAGGAGTAAATGGCAACCCACTCCAGTATTCCTGCCTGGAGAATCCCATGGATGGAGGCGCCTCGCGGGCTATAGTCCATGGGGTCGCAAAGAGTCCAACATGACTGAGCGACTGAACACGCGCATGCTGAAAATCATCACTAACGCCAGTTAGTGTTACAGACACAGGATAACAATGATTAATTCGTTTATAGAGTATCGGCCAGTTCTTTTGTTGTTGAGTCACTCAGTCGTATCCGACTCTTTGCGACCCCAGGGACTGTAACCTGCCAGGCTCCTCTGTCCATGGAATTCTCCAGGCAAGAATACTGGAGTGGGTCGCCATTTCTTTCTCGAGGGGAATCTTCCTGACTCAGGGATTGAACCCGCATCTCCTGTGGCCCCTACATTGCAGGCGGATTCTTTACCACTGAGCCACCGGGGAAGCCAGTTACTAGTTTAGTCTTTGAATTGGGATAAGATTCTCATATTTATTACATAGTATCTCCGGATTTATAAAAACCGTTATTTTCAAGGAAATCTCCCCAAACAAGATAATATCCTTGTCCAATATCCAACCTTCCTTTCCCTCAATGTATCAATATTTCCACTTACCAATTTGAATTTACCATGAAGCTAATGAAGCTTGAACTTCAAGACTCCTCAGTTATGCGGCCCCTCCTTGGTCTCCAGAGGGGCTCTGGCATTCTGTTTGTAAGGTTCTTTTGTAATTTTCTTCAGAAGAGCCCCCCACCCCTGCCTGCCTCCCAAATTCCTAAGCTTCCTGCTTCACAAAATGGGGCTTTGGCAGCCTGCTCCATTGCCACCTTCCTCCGCAGAGCCCCACCACATTTCCTACTTTTTCCCAGATGGGAAGAAAAGCTCCCAATAGTGCCATCTGCCTCAGCAATGTGGTTTCCTGGAAGAAACCAACCTAATGGGAATGTTAGAAAACAATTCAACCAAGTCAACTGAAAGATCAAATTGGCTTTATTCTATGAGCCAAGAATCAAGCAGCATCCTATGGAGCAAACAGGAAAGAGTTCCCTGGAGCTGCATGAAATGAAAGGCTTTTATGGACAGAAGGGAAGGAGAGAGGAAATAGCAAAGAGTGGGTCATTTTCAGGCAAGATCACTTCCCTGGGGGGGTGCTAACTGTAGGGGCCTATGAGGCATATGCCTCCCTAGTGCTGACCAGGGAATTCCAGACTGTCTGGTTAAGATCATATTCCTGCAAGAGGCTGAAACTGCAGTCAGGTTAGGTATTAAGTCTTCATTTGGCATGGTAGGCTTAGCACAAGTGACTCCATTTGGGCCTGTTGTCTTTTTTTGAACAGTTCCCCCTTTTGATCAGACCTTGAAAGTCACTCAGTCCTGTATGACTCTTTGCGACCCCATGGACTGTAGCCCACCAGGCTCCTCTGTCCATGGAATTCTCCAGGCAAGATACTGGAGTTGGTAGCCATTCCCTTCAGGGGGTCTTTTCGGAACAGGGATCAAGCCCAGGTCTCCTGCATTGCAGGCAGATTCTTTACTGTCTGAGCCACTAGGGAAGGCCATTTGTCACTGAGAAACGTGGTAAAAATTTAAGGTGTTAGTGCCACTCTCAGATACTGTTCTCAAGTTCTCTGTTTTTGTTGATTTACAGGTTGTAACTTCAGGCTCACTGTTTTTCGGCTGGTCATTTTCTTCATTCCTTTTCTGGCCTTCCAGTCTTAGGGAGATCATTTGCTTGGTGGTTAGTGGCTGCGAACATACATTTAAACCTTTTGAGAAAATACAGCATGACAGGGAGACTACTATGATTATTACAAACAGGAAAATTTCCTAATGTTTGGAGTGCATTTTGGAGCCATGGTCCCCATGATACAAACCAATCAACATCAAGTAAGTCAAAGAAGGACTCCACTGAAGGAGTGAGAGTTTATCTATGATACCTGCAGTTTGAGTGAATTCCTCTCTTTTCAATATCCTGGGGTTCCTGAGCCTGTCAGGCAATGATTTTTTTTGTTGTTCAGTCAATAAGTTGTGTCCAGCTCTTTGTGACCCCGTGAACTGCCGCATGCCAGGCTTCCCTGTCCTTCACCATCTCCCAAAGTTTGTTTAAACTCATGTCCATTGAGTCAGTGATGCCATCCAACCCTCTCATCCTCTGTCACCCCCCGCCCCTTTCCTTCTGCCCTCAGTCTTTCCCAGGAGCAGGGTCTTTTCTAGTGAGTCAACTCTTCACATTAGATGGCCAAAGTATTGGAACTTCAGCTTCAGCATAAGTCCTTCCAGTGAATATTCAGGGTTGATTTCCATTAGGATTGACTGGTTTGATCTCCTTGCAGTCCAAGGGACTCTCAAGTCTTCTCCATCACCACAATTCAAAAGCATCAATTGTTCATCTCTTAGCCTTCTTTGTGGTCCAGTTCTCACCTGTATATGACTATTGGAAAAACCATAACTTTGACTATATGGACCTTTGTTGGCAAAGTAATGTCCCAACTTTTTAATATGCTGTCTAGGTTTGTCATAGCTTTCCTTCCAAGGAGCAAGCATCTTTTAATTTCATGGCTGCTAAAAACCTTAATTTTTAGTGAAAATAAAGTGATAAACAATTGTGAATCTTCTTTCATATTAGCATTTTGTGGCCTGTGAATTTGTAAATACTCTGTGTATGTGTCTGTATATAAATGCTTTCTATAATCTGTAGAAATGTGTTTTCATAGTAAATTTTTCAGTGTGGCACAAAACATGTTTACTAATAAACCCAAATATTTTTAGTTCCTTTGTAGAAGAAATCCCCAAATGGACAAATCTGTGTCCAATAATTGTTTTGTCTTATTTGCAAATGATTTAGATATTTGATAACTATCCACCATTTAATTTAACTTGGCAAAACTTTAAGGTTTCAGGTTACCAAAAAGATTTGTGGAAATTATTTCAAAAGTTCACATAAAATTTTTATTTTGCAGTATCGTATTTATTTCTCCTGTTCTCAATAATTATGTTTAGACTAAACACAAAACTTTCATGAGATGTTTTAACAAAATCAGCCGCCATCCCAAGCTGTTTTTCTTGCTGACAAATTTCATAGCAGAGATAACATGAACTTTTTTTTAACCAATGAACCCAACTAGGATAATGTGCTTTGGCATTATTTTAATGCTGATAATTCTGAAGACATACCTATCCAACAAATTTAAACTAGGCTTTATTTACCAAAGATTTTCTCAGATCAAGTAAACCTGGAAAATATTTGAGTTAGTTTCTATCATATGTCTGAAAGTTGTAGGTATCCTTCATATATACAAGTGCTTTATTCTCTTCAAGCCAATTAAATAGAGCTCTTCTACAAATTAATTTTAGCAATACCATCTGAAGGTGGATACCATACAACACATATACACAGACACACACACACACAGAGGCCAACAGAGAACTTATAGCTGTTGTTGAAAGATTTAGCCATGAATCAGGTAGTATAAAAGAGATTTGATCCAAATTATATTTCTAACAGCTGCAGTAACCTAAGGTGACCTGTTCAGATGGCTAAAGCTTTTAATTAATATTTATGGAGAAGACCTTTAGGATTTTTCAGTTGCCTAAGTTTCAAAATACCTTTTATCCCTTCTGTTTTCCTTCTGATAAGAATCGCCTCCTTGAAGTTGGTATTTGAAGGAGATGACCTAAATAAGAGTTGCTGGAACAGAATTTCTGGTTTTTCAAAGATATGTGAGAGAAGGACAGTTGCTTTTAATTCCTGAGGATTTGGGCTGCAACTTAAATGATATCATAGGTCGATCCACCTATAAATCCTTTTGCAGGGGCTTTAGAAGGTTTTTCTTTCCCTCTGAGTACATAGTTTTATTTTAGGGAAGCAGGCCTAAAAGTTTTTCTATCAGGCTCTGCAACGTGGCCAGTTTCTGACCACGGAGATACTTCGTAGCTGTCACCTGGGACAAACAGTAAATATTTCTGACAGTACTGAACAACCGCTTGGATTCAAGAGGTACCTGCAAAGAGGGCACAGAAGATATTTTATTTTTGGACTTCCCTGGTGGCCCAGTGGTTAAGAATCCACCTGCAGTTCAGGGGACATGAGTTCTCTCCGTGGTCTGGGGAGATTCCACGGGGCACCCAAGCCTGTGCCCAACTACTGAGCCCATGCGCCCTAGAGCCAGGGCTCCACAGCAAGAGCCAGTGCCACGAGAAGCTTGTGCACCACAACTAGAAAGGAGCCCCTGCTGGCTTCAACTAGAGAAAGCCCACGTGCAGCAACGAAGGCCCAGCACAGCCACAAATAAAGAAACAGATTTTTAAAGATATTCTAGGCGCATCTGGAAGAGCCGACTCTGGTGAGAACTGCCACCCTTAGGTGGCTTCTGCCAATTTTTCCAGGATCCCATCTAGAGGCCACGAGTGGGATTCAGAGTAGAGAGGGGAGGACCAGTAATCTACCAGAATTTAGCCCGGTTTCTCATGAATGTTAGTTTCCCTTGGCAGTTTAAGGGAATAATGTCGTGGTTTACCAGAAAATTCTGGTAAAGAACTCACCAACTCATCAAGAGACATCTCTGGTGGTCCAGAGGTTAAGAACCAATGCTGGGAAAGGCCCATAAGGGGGCGCCTTCTTTGAGAGTAGATATGGGGGTGTCTGTGAGCCTGCAAACTTGGTGGACTTTTGTTTATTGTGTTGTGGTCTCTTCAGAGTAGAAAGACATTCGGACAGAGGATTGCTAGAAAGAAGTGAGTGCTCAGAGGAGGAGAGAGGGGAGCTTTTACTGAGTTCCTTAGATAATAACAGTGCCAGCTTTGGGTTGCCACTATTTTCCTCAGCCTGTCGATTTGCCTTTTAAACGTGTATTTATTTATTCGGCTGCTTTGGGTCTTAGTTGAGTCGTGTGTGGATTCTCTAGTGGTGTGTGGGCCTAGTTGCCCCATGGCTATGAGATCTTAGTTTCCCAATTACGGACTGAACCTGCGTCCTCAGCATCGTAAGGCCGATTCTTAACCACTCGACCACCAGGGATGTCTCTTGATTTGCCTTTTAATTTGAAGGCAGACATTAGGAGTTTTCCTCTTCTTATGGAGCCAAATCTCCGATCATTATTTTTTGTGTTATTTTGTTAATTACTCCAAAGTTTGGACAGTCAGCCTTCTGACAGAGCCCTGGCAGATTCTGTTGCTTCTTGATGGTTTTCTCCCCGTGGTTTGATTTGTACTATTTAGCCATCTAATCCATCTGTAATTTATCCTGGTATATGCTCTGAGGTAAGGGTTGAATGTGATCTTTTCCCCATTGCCAACTAATTAGTCCTTCAACCACGTATTCTTCCCTTCCCCACTGTATTGTAACCTCCCCTTTATCATATAACAAATTCTTGTATCTTACCTGTAAGACAAGGTAAGATATCTTACCTTTCTGGGCTTTTTGTTCTGTTTCACAGAACCAGGATATGCCTGTTTCTGCATAAATGTTTCTAAATGTCTTGCAGAACTAATCCCCTTCTTGACTTTCAGCTAGTCACTTAGCTTGTGTTTATTAGTGAGGAAAATGAGGAATGTGTTAATATTTGGCACTTTCACAAATTTTAACACTCACAGAAAGGACAGACTTCCCTTCTCCCTGCTTTGTACTGTAACAGAGATATAAAAGGACACAGTTTCCTTGAATTTCCACACACATGTAGTTTCAGAGCCAACTTATGGCAGTGAAACTTTTACTGTAAAAGGATAAAAGCCAGAAGTAACAGAAGGTTGCATACCATGTCACGGAATTTGCTTCTTAGCTTCCTATCTTTGTCTTTGAGAAACATGAGATTTTCAGCCACAAACACATGAAGTCCTGTGATGAAATCCCCACACATGTCCAGAGTGAGCCTTTTGGTGGAGTGGGTTTCCCAATTACTCTGGAAACCTTTATGTGGTTTCATTCTTTCTTCTGAGTACATACCCTTCTCCCATCCTCCTAAAATGACTCTCTGCTGCCCTTTCTAAGTGCCGTCCCAGTCTGTACCCTCTTACTTCTTTTTTTCTTCTTTTTTCAGTATTTATTTATTTGGCTGCGCCAAGTCTTAGTAATGGCATGTGGGAGCTTCGATCTTAGTTGCAGCGTGAAGGGTCTAGTTCCCTGACTGGGAATCGAACCCAGGCATTGGGAGAGCAGAGTCTTAGCCACTGGACTGCCAGGGAAGTCTCTGTACCGTCTAACTTCTTAGTGACAATGTTTCATAAGTGAAAATGGGGACATGTATTTGTGAGGATGGTGGATGGAGTATTTGACATCAGGATGATCTTGGAAAATCTAGGCCATCTGACTAATGATCTTCTAGTCTAATAGATGGAGAGGTTTATTGGGGGAGGTTTATTCTATTTTGGAGGTAAGGTAGAAGAAGGGAGTCAAAACAGAAGAATAAATTGTATTCTATTTTGATTTCCTAGGTTCCCCAGGTTTCCCAAATTCCTTCAGCCTCCTTCACTCCAACCAGTCTCAATTGCAGTCTTCCCTCACAGGTTCATGAAGTAAAGTAGGTCTCTCAGATTTGGAGCAATGTGTATTATTAGAAACTTAAACTCATAAACAACTTAGGGTTTCAGATGGGTGTCTTGTCTAAGGTTCTGTGCGTGAAGCTCTCTGTCTTGGAGCTCTCTGACCTTTTCTAATATTTCATCTTCTGAAAAGAATGTAAGTTTCACAGAAGAAAACAAAATGTGCTAAATCAGTAACTCTGATATACCTGTTGAACAGGCTCTGCAATTGCAGTGACGTTGTTTAGCAGGAAAAACATTTATCTATTAGGACAGGTATTTCTGAATTTAAAGATAGTTCACTGCTCTCAGTGGGTCTTTTGTGTTTGTTTTCAACTGTAGATTTGTGGTAGTTGGTGGAGGATCAGTGACAATGTTTTTGTTATTTTCCTCACATAGAACGGACTGATTGACCTAAGTCTGTTTATATCTTTTGTACTCAACAGCTGTTTTTCTAGTACTCTTATATTGCAGTGAAAGTGAACTTTCTTATAAAGTCAGTAAACATATAGTCATGACATCTGGTGGGGATGAGCAGAAAACCTCACAGAATGGGTTCTTCCATGATACTGCATGCTAAGTCGCTTCAGTCATGTCCGATTCTTTGCGACCCCATGGGCTGTAGCCCACCAGGCTCCTCTGTCCATGGAATTCTCCAGGCAAGAATACTGGAGTGGGTTGCCATGCCCTCCTCCAGGGAATTTTCCTGACCTAAGGACTGATCCCACGTCTCTTGTGTCTCCTGCATTGGCAGGCAGGTTCTTTACCACTAGCGCCATCTGGGAAGCCCCTCCATGACACTCAGCTCAGTTCAGTTCAGTTCAGCGCTCAGTCCTGTCCAACTCTTTGCGACCCCATGAATCGCAGCACACCAGGCCTGCCTGTCCATCACCAACTCCCAGAGTTCACTCAGACTCACGTCCATCGAGTCGGTGCTGCCATCCAGCCATCTCATCCTCTGTCGTCCCCTTCTCCTCCTGCCCCCAATCCCTCCCAGCATCAGAGTCTTTTCTAATGAGTCAACTCTTCGCATGAGGTGGTCAAAGTACTGGAGTTTCAGCTTTAGCATCATTCCTTCCATGACACTGCTGCCACTAAGTCGCTTCAGTTGTGTCCGACTCTGTGCGACCCCATAGACGGCAGCCCGCCAGGCTCCTCCATCCATGGGATTTTCCAGGCAAGAGTACTGGAGTGGGATCCCATTGCCTTCTCCATCCATGACACTAGTTGCGTGTAAACATCGTAACATATATATCTGTTCCTTTTCCCACTTCTCTGAAAGCTGGCATGGTGTAACTCTGTTGTGTTCTCCGGTAGGTCTGATTGTGATCTAGGTGGAATGACATACTTTCTGGGGAAGTCAAACTTTGCTCTAGTGATAGAGAACAAAATAAATGAGAAAGTGGATCTGATGTGAGTCGTTCACCAGAGCAGAGCCTGGACAAGGGTCTTTGAGTAGGTCCCCTAGGTGGGATGCTTGGCCAAGTCTTTAATGAATGCAATCTGGATCCCTTTTCATCTTTCTGGAGCTCTTCAAGCATCTTAGCTGTGGACATAAATCCAGGTTTTCTGTTTTTTAAAAAAAATGAGAAAGAGGGTTCTCTTTAGGATGTAATTTTTGGTATAAACGCATAGTATTAATATAAGTCCCTGGTTTGGACATGTTGGAGGGAAGTTTGAGATTCTGTAGCCTGCAGGTAAAGGACAACATTAGATCTTGCAAGGTTTAAGACTGTAATGTTGAACTTAACCTGAATACCTCAGATGCCATTGTTGGCAATGGCATTTCTTCGTGGGTGGAGTGAGGTACTCCTAGTTGGGACTTTGTAGCCCTGGCCAGGTAAGCAGGAAGCCAAGACTGCAGCAGCAGCAAGAAGCTGAGTAGAGTGTCCCACTGATGGAATCTCAAGCCACCAAGTGGCTGCGAGTGCTTTCTGCGTTCTTCAAGAAGAGTACTGAAAGGTAGGACCAGGCTCCCGAGTCAGCCCCGTGTCACGGTTTTAGGCCGGTGACTGCCTTTTCTGCTTCAGTTACCTCATCAGCAAATTGAGGATGAGAAAACCTGCCCCACTCCCGGAGAATGTTGTAGGGATCAGAGGAAACTTGATTATGTAAGGTACTGTTATCATTGCATCTTAGAGACCTTCTGCTCTTCTATATTCGAGAAGACAAAAGTGGAGGGTTGAGGGGGCTTAGCTCAGTGTGCGGGGTGAGACGAGACCATCCAGTGGTGGGGCTGGTGGAGTGAGCACGCCCCGGGAACGCCCCACTGCGCCGTGTGTTCCGTGAACAAGGTGGCTCTCAAAGCAGGATGGGGAGGGGAGGTGGTCTACTGAGTCATCTATACTTCGTTGCCATCAGCTGTTTCAAGTCATATGGGCCAGTGCCTTTTCTCAGCCCTTTAGAGCCTCTCCTCCGCTTTGATGACATTCATCAATCTGGCATGCGTGCGCTCAGTCGTGTTCGACTCTGTGTGACCCCATGGACTGCAGCCCGCCAGGCTCCTCTGTCCATGGGTATGTCCATGGGATTCTCCAGGCAAGAATACTGGAGTGGGTTGCCATGCCCTCCTCCAGGGGATCTTCCCGACCCAGGGATTGAACTGGTGTCTCCTGCATCTCCTGCATTGGCAGGCAGGTTCTTTACCTCTAGCACCACCTGGGAATCCCTCAATTTGTCATTTCCTCTTAATTGAAGTTAGGTGTATCTTTTGCTCACCGAATTTGTAAATTGTTAGGAAATACAGATAAGTTGATGGGTTTGCCTGCCCGCCGGCCTGAGCTTTCTCTTCTCTCAGTGGTGACCTCAACTCTGTGATTTCCCTGTTGCCACCCTGAAGCCACCCTCCTCCTCTCCTGGAACATCATCTCATACACACAGCCTTCTCGTTTCACTGACTGTCGGAAAAGGTTTTGTTCACAGTAGCTGTTTTTCCTTCCTTCTGTTGTAAAAGGGTTCCCATTGTGCATGGACTGCTCGCAGCTCCAATACTGCTTGAGCGAAAGATTTGTTGTTATTGTTTAGTTGCTAAGTCATGTCCGACAAATTGTCTAGGAAGGGAGTCGTGTTTGCTTGCCTACTGCACGATCAAGTTCAGTATGAGTTAAGATCCAGTCCTTAATGGGCTTCCCTGGTGATTTAGTCGGTAAAGAATCACCTGCAATGCAGGAGACCTGGGTTCAATTCCCGGGTTGGGAAGATCTCCTGGAAGAGGGCATGGCAACCCACTCCAGTAATTCTTGCCTGGAAAATCCCATGGACTGAGGAGCCTGGTGGTCGACCTGACTGAACGACTAAACCACTACCACTTTAATTAGGTTTAGGAATTCTTCCTGGTCAGGCCCCGCCCTACCCCAACCCCCCACCAGCCCCCGAGATTCTCCCAGTAGCTGTGCCACACAAATGGATAGTTGTTTGCCTGTGTATAGTTGGCTTACTATATTATTCTATTTTTTACCAAAGAGACCCATTTCGCAGATTCCTCTGGGGCATTCATTAGTGGCAAGACATGGGTGTCTGCCCCGGCCACCACTGTGGATGTTTCAAGGAGTTCCAAAGCTTCTGTGAAGGGCAAGAAGCAGAGGAAGGAAGAGAACAGCTGGGCCCTTCCTGTGCTTCCGGTCATTTCCAAAACAAAGACATTCCATTTGCTGACATCTAGTCCTTGAAGCTAAGGGCGTAGCAGCAAAGTGATTTGATTTACCTTCTTGGTCAAACACTGCCCGTTCTTTCCAGAGTTACAGGAAAACTGACGTATCAGCCTCATTATTTGTTCTTCTAGACAATAAAATTAATTCAAGCTATTGAATGCTTACTTCACTGCTGTTCCCATTAAGTCCAGGAGTTTGCAGAGACTTTCAGAAACCTGAGCCTTTGTTTCTCCAATTTCAAGAAATTTCTGTATAAGCTTTTGTCTTGCTGGGGCCATCACTTGTCTGGTTTCCATTGTAGGCTGGTTCAAAAGCTTGATTTTGCCAGCAAGAGTCAGGCTTTAGGAATTTCTGGCACCGTAGCCAAACTTAGAAGGTCTGTTTGTAAACCGGAATATTCCTTTTCTGCACATTAATTCAACACCCTACTGACAGTGTGGTCCGGTACTGATCTCTGGGCAAACGAAAATAAATCATAACTACGATGTGGCCCCTACTGTTTAGAAGCTTATGGTTCAGACGTGGGAAAGACATGTAAACAAACATGTTGTGTATAGTGTGTAGGATGACCTTATGTCCTGGGACATCCTGATGTATGCCTCTTGTCCTGGTGATAACTATTAATAGTTGTTTAGTCCCTCAGTAGTGCCCGACTCTTTTGCGACCCCATGGACTGTAGCCCACCAGGCTTCTCTGGCTATGGGATTCTCTAGGCAAGAATACTGGAGTGGATTACCATGCCCTCCTCTGCGGGATCTTCCCAACCCAGGGATTGAACCCATGTCTCCTGCAATAGCAGGCAGATGCTTTACAACTGAGCCACAGTGAGAGTCTCTATGAATGTTTAGGGTATAGAGATGGTAGAAAGCAGGGAGAATTCCCAGAGGAGACACCTGCGCTGGTATCTTTAGACCTTCAAGGTCTGAGGGCTTGAGGTCAGGGTGGGGGTGGGGGGAAGAGTGTGCAAAACACTGCAGGCAAAAGGGAAATTGTTCCAGAAGCAACATTTAGTCAACTCAAGCTAGTCATCGTTCCCAAATTTATCCTGTGGAATAAATTCCCCAGGACACTTGGTCAAAATACAGATTTCTAGAACCTGCTGGGGCCATTTGGATTTGCATTAAAAACAAAAAAAATTTTTTTTCAGTCCCGGTGCTTGTCTTTTTTTTTTTTTTTTAAATGTTTATTTGTCTGCACTGGGTCTCAGTTGCGACATGTGGGATCTAGTTCCATGACCAGGAATCGAGCCTCAGCTCCCCTGCACCTAGAGCTTGGAGTCTTAACTGGTGGACCACTGAGGACCTCCCCTGGATTTGGATTTTTAAAGAAGGGCCACAAATGATTCTTGGACACAGTAAAGGTTCTGAACCAATTCTGTAGGGATTATGGCTACGACTATAAAGGGCTGGAGCAGAGGAGAGCAGGAACAGCAAGGCTAGAGTAGGAGTCACAGATCAGCCAGGCAAGGGTGACCTGGGCTGGAAAAACCCTCAGAGGTAGAAGCAGTTGGGAGACATTTACAGAGGATCTATGAAAAATGGGGACTGCAGGAATCATAATGGAATTGCAGAGGAATGTCCATCCTAAAGGAGATCAGTCCCGGGTGTTCATTGGACGGACTGATGTTGAAGCTGAGACTCCAATACTTTGGCCACCTGATGAGAAGAGCTGACTCATTTGAAAAGACCCTGATGCTGGGAAAGATTGAGGGCAGGAGGAGAAGGGGACGACAGAGGATGAGATGGCAGGATGGCATCACCGACTTGACGGACATGGGTTTGGGTGGACTCTGGGAGTTGGTGATGGACAGGGAGACCTGGTGTGCTGCGGTTCATGGGGTCGCAGAGTCAGACACGACTGAGCGACTGAACTGAACTGAAAGGATTCGAGAACATTCAGGAGTAAGAATGAACAGGACCTAGTACATAACAATTACTGATGTATATTTGTGTGTGCGCTTAGTTGCTCAGTCCTGTCGAGCTCTTTGCGATTCTCTGGACTGTAGCCCGCTAGGCTCCTCTGTCTATGGGATTTTACAGGCAAAGAATACTGGAGTGGGTTGCCATTTCCTCTGCCAGGGGATCTTCCTGACCCAGGAATCAAACCCACGTCTCCTATGTCTCCTGCATTGCAGGCAGATTCTTTACCCACTGAGCCATCACGGAAGCCCACTGATGTATGTGGACAATATCATTTCCAAGCAACAAAACGCTTGTGTCAGATCCAGGAACCTGGGGAACCTTATAATCTGAAGGGTTGTGTGGTGAGCCATAAATCTAAAAATACAAACAATGGGAGAGTGTTATGGCATATTTCATGTAGACCTAAAAAAACAACTCCTGCTTATTTCTTTGCAGTCTCCAGAACGATCAAAACTGTTGTGTTTATCTCTGGGAGCTGGATGAATTGTAAAGTATCCAGACACCCCAGCCCTCTTGTCTAGACTTCAGGCAAACCCCTGCCCTTCTGTTATGGTTAAGACCCACCCGCCAGGCCTTATCTTGCATCATTTTTTGCTTTTGTTCTTGTTATCAAAATGTGTAAGGCAGTCATGATTCATCAACAGTATGCTATGCCAACCCCTTTCAGGGGAAGACGTCTGTCTGGCAGTGTCAGCCTTTGTTCTTAATTCTGGAGCTGCTCTTTCTGTGGGAACCTGCAACTCTGAAAATTAAGAGTAGGATAAGAAACGTCTTTATCCAGGCACGGAGATCATGAAGTTGAGGCAATCCATTTGCTTGGTGCATTGGTGACTCTGAGAGGCGCCATCCTTAAGCTGAATTCCTGGAATGAAAATGAAGAAAATCTGAGGACAGCTCTACTTACTTCCCTCTCCCTTCAAACATACAGAATTTTTTTTTTTTAATTTGAAGGCTGAAATCGCCAGGTCTGTTGACCGACTTTCGAAGCAGCAATCGGAGTCAGAAACCGAATCAGAAGTTATGAAAAGAAAGCCTCAAAAAAAAAAGAGAATGGGAAACGGATCAGGCTATAATTTGTGTCATTTAGCACCCTTTACCCAAGACCTGGCCACGGCGCGTCCACCAGTGCGGACTGGGGAGCTAAAAAAAGTATCGAAAAATTCCAGCCCTTGGCTACTCTTGTACCACCTATGAGATATCTGACGGGTGAGGGTGAAAAGGCTGACATTTTCCACGCCGTTCTATCAGAGAGGGGAAAACGCCGTTAACAGCGGCCTCAAAAGTTGGTTTGGGGTTTTTTTTTTATTACAATAAGAGGCTGAACTTCTCTGTGAGCCCGTATTACCAACGCCATTAAGTCGCAGTAGCAAGATGAAAAAATAAACAGGGAAGGAGGGACACCCAGCGTGCGCCGACTCGGAAAAACGGGAAGCCGGCAAAAACCGTTGACGGCGCCCGGGTCCTCGGCCCGTCGTCGCCTCCGAAGTCGCAGCCGCCAAGCCCCTTCCACCGCAGCGCGGGCGCGACCACTGCGGCGCGAAGGCGGGGGGGGCTCGGCAGCTGAGCCGCGCGCTTCCGAGGCCCCGCCTCCGCCGGCGCCCCTCGCCGCGCGCACGGGTGGTACGGCCCGAGGGGGGCGGCTCCCGGGGCGCGGCTCCGCGGCAGCTGAGGCGCGGCCGGCCGGCCGGGAGGCGGGAGGCGGGAGCCGGGAGCCGGGCCCCTCGGAACGCAGACGCCTAGCCGCCGGGCAGCCGAGGCCGAGCTGCCGACCCGGGCTCCCCTCACCCCACCCCGAGGAGGCCCCAGGAGGGGCTTCGGCGCCGCGGCCGCGCGTTCAGGAAGGAGGACGAAGAAGGAGCGGCGCGCGGCCGGCCGGCTGAGAGGAAGCGCTGCGCCCGCGCCCCCGACGGCGCCCGTGAAACCACATCCGCGCCTCCGCTGGAAGCGCGTCCGGGCGCCTGTCACCGGGTCCCTCCATCTTGAAAGGGAGAAAAAAGCGCTTTCCCGTCCCCGCTCCCCTCCTCCCAGGAGCCGGGGCCGCAGGAACCGCGCGCATGGCGTTCAGCCCCTGGCAGATCCTGTCGCCCGTGCAGTGGGCGAGATGGACGTGGTCCGCGGTGCGCGGCGGGGGCGCCGGAGAGGAGGAGGCCGGAGGGCCGGAGGGCGACCCCGAGGACGAGGACTCGCAAGCCGAGACCAAATCCTTGAGTTTCAGGCAAGTACACGCGTTGCTGCCGAGATTCGGACGCGCTGCCATCCATCCATCCATCCGCGGCTCATTCTGTGTGTGCGCGCGCGCGCGCGCGTGTGTGTGTGTGGTCGCCACCCGCGTTAACCGTGTTCATGGCAGTGCTGCCGTCCCTGCCCGTAACCAGGTCCTCGCTGTGCAGTCGGAAGTTCAGGACGTTGTGCCCTCCCGCCGGGTGCTTTCCTCCCCTTGTTTCAGTGTGAGCTTTCTGAACCTAACCCAGAATCTGCAGTCTCTCCGCATCCCCGTGTGCCTCAGTCCCTTTCTCTAAGCTTCAAGACCGCAGCCCCCGCCCCTGCACAAACACACACACACACACGCACTGTCGTGGATCGCACCCGCTGGCACTTGGGGCCCTCCCTACGGGGAAGAAGTCGCTCCCAGGCTCTCCTGGGACTCCCCTGTGTCCCCGAAAATGCAGCCTTGGTGAAGAAGGTCGCGTGATGCAGGGCCCCCCTGGCCTCTGGGGGAGAAACGGTCGTCTCTCCTGAGCTGTCAACCCGTGTGATTGCGGGAGGCAGGTGACAGCGTCCTCGGCCTCTAGCCGGGTGCCTTGCAAACAGGTAGAGAGAGGCCTAACTCCAGAAAAAGGGCATCGAGGCGAAAGCTGGCTTCATGATTTTAGGCTGAGAGGGGCGATCTGAATTTTTAAGCCTCTGGCAAAGGGCTTTTGTGAGAAAAGGAGTCTGTTGAAGGGGCTTTGGGGGGGCTGTCAGAGGGAGGGAAGGATGACCTCAGAAATAAACGTTGCTGGAGAAAGGCCCCGGAGGATGGAAGAGATTTCAGGGAGACGGAAGCTGGAGGAGGGCGCTGCCTCAGCACTGCACCCCCCTCCCCCCCATCCCGGGCCAGTCCACACTGAGGACCCCCGCGCGGGGTGCGAAGTTAGCAAAAAATACTGGACCTTGTGGAGATGTAGCCTGTAAAGGGGTGTCGGAAATACCGTTGAAAGTGGTAATTCCTCATTTTTCCCCCTTGGCAGCTCGGATTCTGAAGGTAATTTTGAGACCCCTGAAACTGAAACGCCCATCCGATCCCCTCTCAAGGAATCCTGTGAGTCGTACCTCGGACTGGCAGGCTCCGGGGCCAAGACCCAAGGTAAGGAAAGACTTCCCTTGTTCTGCCTTTTTTTTTGCTGCTGTTGTTTCAAGTTTGAAAATGTAAATAAGAGAAGGAAAAGTGTTAATGCAGGGCCATTTTAAAAGGTGAGGGGTTGTCTCCTTACTCAGCAGAAGCTGTTTGAAAGCTCCTGGCATATTTGAAATGGTTTGTTTGTATTTTTCCAAGTGTGGAAGCCAGAATCTTTCCTCCCTAAGTAGGTTGTACATTTTGCAGTATGAAATTATCATTATCAGAACATTCCTGCTAGGCCATAAAAAACAAAAATGTGTGTAGTGATGTTGGGATGGAGGTGTGTTTAGATTTGGCTTCACACATTTCTCAGGCCTGTGCATTTTCTCCAGGGTGTGGCTGGAGACAAGAATTATAGGTAGGAGTTGAATTTTTTTAGACCAGGAGGAATCTTAAGAGGCGGTGTCAAAGTTCTCCACCGCCCCCGCTTCTGCCAGGGATGGTGGTGAGCCCCAGTCCACCCAAGAAAGCCTGGCATGGAGACGCCCTTCTGCCCTCAGATCCCAACCTTGAGCCTGCATTTCATCTGCAGAGGCTGCTGCTGTTCCTCTCGATTAGTGGAAACCGTTTTTGTCCCACAGCCAATTCTGAGTAAAATCTCACCTGGCCTGATCGCAGGCAGTTAGCTGTTCAGAGTGGCTGTGATTCAGCAGTGGAAACAGCCCCCATCTCTGCAGGCCAGCATCGTGGAGGGAGATGGGCCTTTCAGAGGTTAAGCAGAATGTACCTACCTGTCAGCTTGGCTTCCCTGGTGGCTCAGCGGTAAAGAACCTTTCTGCAATGCAGGAGACACAGGTTCGACCCCTGGGTTGGAAAAATCCCCTGGAGGAGAGCCTGGCAGCCCACTCCAGTATTCTTGCCTGGAGAATCCCATGGACAGACGAGCCTGGCGCGCTATAGTCCTGGGGTCACTATAGTCCTGGGGTCACAAAGAGTCAGACACATTGAAGTGACTTAGCACGCACGCGTGCACCTGTCAGCTTTGGCCTAAGTACAACAACGGAGAAGAATGAAGCCGGGGAAGGGGGAACAGAGTTGGGGGAGGGTTGGTAGGAGGTGCTGAAGGCTGATGGGGCTGGGGAGCCTGACTGATTAGGGGACTTGAGCAGACTCCTGAAAGAGGATTGAGGGGACATCTATGCAGTTTCCTGAGAACTCTTCTAGCAGAGCGCATGGCTCCTGGGAACGTCTGAGAGAGCACCAGCCTGAGGCAGAGGGGTGGGGAGGGAAGTGCCCGGGGGGCAGCATGTTGGAAGTCAGGGAGGAGGCCTGGTGGCTGTAGCAGCCGGAGTCAGCCAGGTAGGGGGCTTTCTGGGTCCTGTAGTCACAAGGCATTCATTTTTCCTTCTGAGTGAGATCAGAAGGGCTGCCTTTAAAAAAGGCCACAAACCGGGCAGCTTAAAACAATGGAAATTGGTTCCCTCTCTGTTCTGAAGGCTAGAAGTCTGAAATCAAGGTGTTGGCAGGGCCAGGCCCCTTCCAAAAATTCTAGGGACAAATTCTTCCCTGTTTCTTCTGGCTTCTGGTGGTTGCCAGCGATTCCTGGTGTTCCTTGGCCCGTGGCAGCAAAGCTCCCATCTTACGTGGTCAGCTTCTCCCTGTGTATCTCTGTCTCTTCATGTGGCTTTCTGAGGAGGACACAAGTCATTGGGTTTAGGGACCACTCCAATCTAAGTTGACCTCTTAGGTTGATTACATCTGCAGAGATAACTACAGTTGAGCCTTGAGCAACATGGGTTTGAACTGTGCGGGTCCACTCGATACAGATTTTTTTTCACTAAGTATGTTCTAGAGCAGGGGTCCCCAACCTCCAGGATCTAATACCTGATTATCTGAGGTGGATCTAATGTAATAATAATAGAAATAAAGTGCACAGTAAATGTAATGCAATTGGGTCACCCTGAAACCATTCCCCATCCCCTACCCCAGTCCGTGGAAGAATTGTCTTCCATGAAATGGGTCCCTGATGCCAAAAAAGTTGGGGACACTGTCCTAGATTACTACACGGTCCACGGTGGGTTGAATCCAAGGATAGAGAAATGCGGATATGGAGTGTTTTCAACTGTGCTGAGTGGTTGGGGGTGGACACCCCTAACCCCCACATTGTTCAGGGTTCAACTGTTATGTCCAGATAAGACCACATTCCCAGGTGTGGGGAGTTAGGACTTGAGCTTGTCTTTTGGGGGGAATATAGTCCAACCCGCAGCAGGGCTTTGAACAGAGGGACAGTGCTCTCACTTCCTTTTTCAAAGGATAGCTGTCTGGAGAAGGCACTCCAGGATGGATGTCCTTTTCTGTGTTTTTTCTATTTGCAGTGACAAAGTAGAGCCAACTTTCAGTTACCCGGTTACCTGATTTTTGATCGGGTCGTGAATTTATTTTCCCAACCGTTATTATGTTTCCTTGCTTAGCAACTTCCTCAAAGGTCACCTGGGGAGGTCACAGGAAGTCCGTGCTGGATTTCGTGATGGAGCTGGACTTACTGGGGAAATGTTATCAGCTTTTTGTGATTTGGTTTTGCTTTCAATGGTGAGCTCCAGGGACTTCCCTGGCAGTCCAGTGGTTAAGACTCCATGCTTCCAATGCAGGGGACGCGGGTTTGACCCCTGGTCAGGGAACTGAGATCCTGCATGCCACATGGTGTGGCCAGAAAAAAATTTTTTAATAATAAATGGTGAGCTCCATACTGGGCTGCCCTGCTGAAAATTCCTTCAACTGGCCCTGGGCCGCTTTTTTACCATGAGTTCAGGCAGAGACTGCATGGGAACAGGCAGGTTTGCGTGTTAGAGGACTTGTGTGTGCCGCTTGGCTGGGTAGCGGTCTCCATAACAGAAGATGCCGCTTCATAGCTTCCCCTTTCTTCTCTCAAGATTGGCAGATCTGAAGGGAGATTTGAAAGCCTGAGAGAGCTATTCTGTGGCCTTCCCCTCAAATTTAAATAAAGCTCACAAGACAGTTTGAAAGCCTCTTTGAATTGCTTAGCCTGGGCCGCCTGCTTCCTCACCATCCTGTCAGCTGGTGGTCTGATTCATCCTGACAGATTCTTCGCTAATTAAATGGAGGCCAGTATGGCCCAGGCCCTCAAAACCACAGAGACCCAATTGTTTGGTCCTTCCTATGCCACTGACTCATTTTTACAAGTTTTGGTCACTTACGGCTCATACTCTCTTTTCTTGGTCTCTAGAATTTTCCTTTTTAGAGAGTCAAGGACCAAGAAAGGGCTTTCCCGATGGCTCAGCAGTTAAGAATCCACCTGTAATGCAGGAGACGTGGGAGATGTGGGTTCCGTCTCTGGGTCGGGAAGGTCCCCTGGAGGAGGAAATGGCAGCCCACTCGAGTAATGTTGCCTGGAAAATCCCATGGACAGAGGAGCCTGGTGGGCTACAATCCATGGGGTCACAAAGAGTCAGATGGAGCTGAGCGTGGATCAAGAAAGCTCAGCGGAGTAGCTCAAGATTGTGGACCAAGAAAGTGGCAGGCGGTATAAACTGGGAAAAAAGCACTGCATATGAAGAAGTCTTGCCATTTAGTGTCTTTAAATAACAGGATGATTCCCCATCAACCTGGCAGTATCCTGCCCTCTGGGGCTTCTTCTCCCCAACACCAGTCCTTGTCGAGAGTTCTGTGGATGGCCTTGTTATGCATACACAGTGAGTGTAAAAATACAGTCAGGGCACAGATCTGACCAGGGAAGATGTCAGTGGGCAGAAATTCCTGGAGTCTAATGCTGAAGTCTAACTTCTCAGCCTGGAAGGTTCTCTTTCTAAAAACTGTGGTTATTCGACTGCTGATAAGGTGGTGTGCATTCTCACTTTTGCTCAGTTGTGTCTGATCCTTTTGATCCTATGGACTGCGGCCCACCAGGCTCCTCTGTCCTTGGGATTCTCCAGGCAAGAATAATACAGGAGCAGGTTACCATTTCCTCCTTCAGGGGATCTTCCCCAACCGGGGATCAAACCTGCATCTCCTGCTCACTTGACCGGTAGATTCTTGACCACTGCACCACGTGGGAAGCCCCCTGATAATACGGTTAGTCTTTGATGCAGGGGAACAGCACGTGTAGGTCATGTAAGACTCTGTCTTCTGGCAGGATGCTCTATAAGCTCTGCAAAGGGTGTTTAAGTTGCTGATGTTACTGTTGTTTCTCTTTGCTGGGAGATGTATCAGTAAGGAGACATCACTTAGGAAAGGACGTTTGAGAGGTGCAGTCTCAAGTTTATCGGTTTTTTTTTTGTTTGTTTCCAGTGCTGATGGACTGTGGTTTTGTCCTGTGTTTTAGATTATAAAAGTGAAAGCTGTAGTGGCTGTCCTCTGTTAATTGAACCTCCCCCAGCCGGCACACACAAACACACACGCCTTTGTTTACAAATTGTTACCTTTCTTTGAGAGAGGGAATTGTAATTCACACTGAAGCTCTTTCTGCCCTTGGAACAGTTATCCTGTTTGATATGTTGATTAGAGGACTAGATACACCAAACACATAAGGTAGTTCTCCAGAAGAGGAGAGAGATAAACAGGGTCAGTCCATAGGTGTTTACTGCCGGAGGGTTGTAGGGACTGCTGACTTACTTGTTGACGTAGTTTGGGTCAGTGTAAATCAGGCATCAGCCAGCAATAGCTCATAGGCCTGCCGTTACCTGTTACTGTTTTGCTGGAGAGCTGAGAACTGTTCCTACATTTTTAAACGACGGAAAACGATATTTTGTGTGAAAAGTACATGAAGTTCAAATTTCAAGGCCCATAAATAAAGTTTCATTTTGGAACGCAGCCGTGCATTTAGGTGTAGTCTGGCTGCTTTTGCAGTAAGATAGCAGATTGAATACTCAGAACAGAGGCAAATGCCTGAAATATTTACTATCTGGCTCTTTACAGGAAGTTTGCCGACCTTGATCCACACTTGCAGTGATTTTGGTAAAATGATAAAGTTTAAGTACTTTATAATTTGACCTTTATAATTGAACTTTAGTTTTAAAACAAGCTACAAGGCTTAGCTGATTAATTAGCAAGTGAACTGTGGGTACTGGGTGCCACTCCTGTAGGCCTGAATGGTCAGGGACGGCATCAAGGAGAGACTGGTTTGGGCTGAATGTTTATCTCCCTCGCAAAATGGCGTTTCAGTCTGGCTCATACTTAATTTTCAATTGTCTAAAAGATATGAGCAAAAAGGAAATTAGGGAAGAATGGGGAGAATTTGGCAATCATTTAATACAAGTACAAACGCAGAGACTTTTCACTTTTGTTTCTGATGTAACTTTGAGTGTTTGAGAATTTGTAATTTGACTGTTGCTATGGTGTATTTTTGGTATAGGTTGTATGGTTGATTGGTTTAGATTGTACCTATGTAAGAGTTAGAAGGGAAGTCTTATTAAAATCTGAGCCTTAGATGTTTGATCCTAAGGCTTTGCGCTACTTGTATAAGCAAATATGCAAACATTGAAGTGTTCTAGTCGAATCTGTGAGTGTGGTTCTTCTAGGGACTTAGTCTGGCACCCTTTCCAGGCTCCTACTGCAGGGATTGCTTTATTAGAATATCCTAGAGGTAATGGGACTAATGGGTCTCCCTGGTGGCTCAGATGGTAAATAATCTGCCTACAATACAAGAGACCTGGGTTCGATTGCTGGGTCAGGAAGATCCCATGGAGAAGGGAATAGCTACCCATTCCAGTATTCTTGCCTGGACAAATTCATGAACAGAGGAGTGTGGCGAGCTACAGTCCATGGGGTCGCAAAGCCAGACCTGACTGAGCAACTAATACACACACACGATGCGACCAATAAGGAGCCTTCATGTTACCTGACAGTTCACCCCAGTGGCTCCTTCAACACCGTGTTATTCCAGGTTAATGCTCTCATTTTCTTGGCTCTTTCACAGTTTAAGTTTTTATATTACACTACTTCATATTATTATGAAATGCACTTAAAAAACCTCTGCAGGAGGATACAGTTGCATCCCCCACCCCCTCGCCCTGTATGTTTGTAGCTCTCAGCTTGGAAATTCCCACTAGTTAGTAAACGGGATGAGGTCGTGCGGCTTTGTTGCTTTATTTTATAATAATGTAAAGGAGCCATGTGGGCATCCCTGGTGGCTCAGCAGTAAGAATCTGCTTGTCAATGTAGGAAACACAGAGACACAGGTTCAGTCCCTGGGTTGAGAAGATCCCCTGGAGAATGAAATGGCAACCCACTCCAGTCTTCTTGCCCACAGAGGGACCTGGTGGGCTTCAGTCCATGGGGTCACAAAGAGTTGGACACGACTTAGTGACTAAACAACAGCAACAACAAAGGAGCCGTGTAAGGAGCACCTCTTCCTCTGTGTGGTGCTCCACCCGAGGAGATACTTGGGGGAAGAGTATCATTTTTCCAGCAGAGACTCAGAGAGTATTAAATAAAAAACTTGGGGGCAGGGGCAAAGTCTGCATGCTGGAAATGAATATTTTATTTTAGTAACTGTCAAAGTAGTTATTATTCTTTTAAGGTGAATAGTGAATTCAAGACCTTCTTAAATATTGTGATGATTATACTCACCTCAGACCTGCCTTTCCCAATTTGGAGCTCACTTGAGTCCCAAATAAAGCAGTATAGCTTCCTTTGAGAGCTTCCAACGGTGGAAGTGTTTTCTCTTGTGTATGAGGGGGCAGCCCTGCTAAATTGCATTGCTACCACTTAATTCCCAGGTGGCACAGTGGTAAAGAACCTGCTTGCTAATGCAGGAAACACAAGAGACTCGGGTTCTGTCCCTGGGTCAGGAAGATCCCCTGGAGAACGAAGTGGCAACCCATTCCAGTATTCTTGCTTGGAAAACCCCAAGGACAGAGGAGTCTGGTGGGGCAATCTCAAGGACAGAGGAGTCTGGTGGGCTACATACAGTCCATGGGGTTGCAAAGGATCGGACATGATTTAGCAACTAAACAACAGCAGTGTTCCACCTACAGAATGGATGTCGTCTGAAGCCTTTTAACACATTTAAAGAGCAGTCATAATTTCTTTTTCAAGTGACTAGTAATACTACTTACTGTTCATAGGAAGCCCTAGCAGAATATACCATTTTGTCCCAGTCTTCTGAACTCTGGTGAGTGACAGAAGACCATGGTTTATCTACCCAAAACAGCCGTCTCTGTAGGGATTTGATAACTAGGAGTCGCTGAAGTGTCCAGTAACGGTTTAACCTTGGGCCTGGGAAGGGATTGCAGCTTATAAGTTCAAGGTCTCACCCTCACCTTCACACGTACATGAACCTAATTTCATGGGCTTGCACAAACATAATCAGATCCCCAGGGCCTAGACTGATGATGGCCAGACTTGGCAAGAGGATAGTAATCAAATGGATCTCATTAATTCACAAGTGGAAAAATGTGATCTGGCAGTTCTGTTTAGCAGATCCGGATACTGTCCTGGCCAGTCCTTGTTCCCTATGTCATTGCTGGAAATACGACAGTAAATTATTGATCTCCAGCTTTCCCACTGCAGAATTCCGACCTAACAGATTACCAACTTTCTGTTCCAGCTGCATTTATCGTATGTATCGAATGCAGTTTTTTTCAGCATCTTACTTGGTTTCATAACAATGATGCTCCGAAATAGACCACACATGATTTCCAGTCTAAAAATTGGGAAACGGAGCCTATACTGCTAGTAGTACAGTGGGGTCATAAATTCAACTTTTAAAAGGAAGATTTGTTTATTTGACTGCGGGATCTTTAGTTGCGGCCTGTGGGATCCAGTTCCCTGACCAAGATCTAGCTCTGCGTTGGGAGGGCAGAGTCTCAGCCACTGGACCACCAGGGAAGTCCCATAAATTCAGCTTTGAAGATCACACACCCAGCTTCTCTGCAGGGGATCTATGTATCTCTCTCTCTTCACTGCCTTAGGAAATGACTTATCAGAGGAAATGAAAAGTTCTTAAAATGTTACCAGGACAGAGTATGTGATGGGGGAAAGCATGTTCTTTAGTATCTTGTAAAATGATGTAATTTGAAAAAAAATCAAGAGATTACATCTTTCACACATGTTAACTTAGCATATATGATGTATGAAGGATAAAATGTATTTTAGGAATTTTGAACATCAGAAGCTTACAGTACAATTTAGACATCAAGTCAGAAGGGGAAAAAGTAAAAGCATCACTAGGTAAGCAGTGCTGTTGGATTAAAAACATTTGCTTCCTTTGTGCTCAGCGTCTGCTCATCCGTGAGAAATAAAAAGACACCGGGAACATTTGCCTTCGCTTTGCTTCCCTCTCCACCCGTGAGTCGTGTGTGGGTGAGGAGAGGCAGGTGCGTGGGGGCGTGTGCAGCCTCCTGGGACTTTGCACCCATTTTGGGGTAGAAGGAGGAAGTTCTTAAGAGGCTGGTATTGCTACATAGCTTACTCCTTGGAAGGAAAGTTATGACCAACCTAGACAGCATATTAAAAAGCAGAGACATTATTTTGCCAACAAAGGTCCTTCTAGTCAAAGCTATGGTTTTTCCAGGAGTCATGTATGGATGTGAGAGTTGGACTATAAAGAAAGCTGAGCGCCGAAGAATTGAGCTGTGGTGTTGGAGAAGACTCTTGAGAGTCCCTTGGACGGCAAGGAGATCCAACCAGTCCATCCTAAAGGCGATCAGTCTTGGGTGTTCATTGGAAGGACTGATGTTGAAGCTGAAACTCTAGTACTGCGGCTACCTGATGCAAAGAGCTGAGTCATTTGAAAAGACACTGATGCTGGGAAGGATTGAGGGCAGGTGGAAAAGGGGATGACAGAGGATGAGATGGCTGAATGGCATCACTGACTCAATGGACATGAGTTTGGGTGGACTCCAGGAGTCAGTGATGGACAGGGAGGCCTGGCGTGCTGCAGTTCATGGGGTCGCAAAGAGTTGGACAGACTGAGGGACTGAACTGAACTGATTGCTGCATAGCAGATAACTCTGAAACTGGGTAGTAGCTCAAGCCACTGGATGTTTATTATCTCACATTGTTTTCAGAGGTCTGGAACTTGGGAGCAGCCCAGCTGGGTGGTCTGGCTTGGGGTTCCTGGTGAGAATGCAGTCTCGGTGTTGGCCGGAACCCTAGTCATCTGAAGGTTGACCAGGTCTGGAGGATCCCTCCTCAGCCATGCCTGGCATGCTGGTGCTGGCGGCAGGTGGAAGATCTCAGTTCTTTACTGTGCAGTGGGGCTCTGTCTGGGGTTGCCTGAGCATTCTTGCAGTATGGCAGCTGCGGTGTCTCTGATGACAGCCTCAGAAGCCATACTCTGTTATTTCTACAATATCCTTTTGGTTACCCTAGCCCAAGGGTGTGAATCCCAGGAGGTGGGACTCCCAGGGGCTGCCTTGGAGGCTGCCTGCCATTAAGTTCTTGCTTTGCTCTGTCTCTCTGGTCCTCCTTCTGGCCCTCTTTTTAAAAAATTTTTCTGATGTGGGCTCTTTTAAGAGTCTTTATAGAATTTTTACAATATTGCTACTGTTTCATGTTTTAGTTTTCTGGCCGTTGGGCATGTGGGATCTTAGCTCTCTGACCAGGGATCAAACCGGCACCGCCCGCAATGGAAGGCAAAGTCTCACACACTGGACCGCCAGGGAAGCCCCCTGCCGCCCTTCTTAGGTACAGGAACAGAAGGGCAGGAGCAGCGATGTGGCCTCCGGCCAGGGTTCCCATCCTGCCACAGAGGTGTCTGGTCGCTCTGGAGGCTCCTCTCCTGTTGAACATTCTCCCTCTCCCTCTCTATCCTGCGTCAGCTTCTCAGCTCAGTGTGGGCGGTTGCTACTTTGCGAGAGAGGCAGTTGGTGTTGTGAACACTCTCATAATGATTTCTGGAGGTGCGCGTTGTGGTGGTTTAGCTGCAGTGAAGTTCAGGTCTCTGCAAGGAGGAGCCGTCTGTTAACACGTGCCCTTTCTCCTCTGCTCCTGCTGCTGCCTGCTGCGGACGGGGAGCAGATGACTCTGGGGGGCCTTCCGGGGCTTCTCTCTGTTTGGAGGGGTCTCGGCTCCACTGGAAATGCAGCCTTAAACAAATCTAGGTGGTTGCAAAAATCCAGGGCACCTCCTGAGTGCAAAGAGAAGGCACACCCGTCATTGGCTCAGCTTCCAGGGAGGCTTGGGTTCAGGGCGGGGAGGGCGGACTCCTACTGGTTATGGGCCCCACCCCTTTATCTTAACCTTGGCCTTCTAAAGGGAGGGTTTGGGTCTCTTTCTAAATAAAACAGCACTGAACACTCATTTGGAAATTTGAGGTACTTTCTTCATCCTTAGCACAAAGCTTTTCCAGTTTATCAAATGGCTTTCCAGATTATTCTTTACCTGTGGAGTCTTGCATGTTAGAGTGAGCCTCTCTCAGAAGTTAGAAGCTTCCAGCACCTGGCCCTGACTATTACAAAAACCAAATAAATTAATTATCCCCCTCCCACCAGCTCCTGGGTGATATTTTTGTTTGGTTTTGCGGGGAGGAGGAGATTTAGACAGTTTGTTGTCTGGGTTCGGGCATGGGTGTCTGTGTGCGTTGGTGGTGTTTCTCTGCTGTGAAGTAGTGAGACCTTAACATTGCAGCGTACCTCAGAGGCTGTTCTGCTTTTTCCCGCCTTGACTCATCCACTTGGACCCCTCTCGCCGCGCCCAGGCTCTGGGTGACCTGGGGCCCCATAGTTGTCGGGAACGTGAGTCCTGCAGCCCACACCATTGGGGTCTACCTGGCAGTCCTGGAAGAGGCCTTCTTGTCCTGTTATCCTGTCTGTGGACAATACACTGTGTCCACTTCTACTCCATTTTAAGGCTGATGTCCTGGACTGAGTGGCTAAGAGCATGCATTTATGAAGTATATTTCAACTTTGGGGGAATTCGAGGGACTGGGATCTCAGAGACATTAAACTGAAAAAAAGGTCACATTTTGGACACTTGCCTAAATGCAAATGTGTACCTTATTAACAGTCTTCTCAGATCAGACCCCCTTGTCTCCCTTCTGAAGCCCCGCCTTGGTTCAAACTTGGGAGAGCAGGAGTGGGAGGGAAGACCCTGAAAGGAGGGAGGGAAGACCCTGAAAGGAGGAAGGTCTTCACAGGGAAAGGGTCAAGTGAATAACAGGTGTTCCTCCTGTGGGTAGGAGCGCTGAGTGGCTGTAGCCCCGCTTACTCTGTGTACATTTTTCTATATGAAAGGTTATCAGGCAGCAGGGGGTCTTGTATGTATCAGCTGTCTGCTCAGCAGTGACCCTGCGCTCAGCTCTGTCTTGGGCGCTCAGTTTCTGCTTTGGGGACTCAGGGAATCGGTGGTAAGATCCCTGCTGACCTCAGTCTGGAGGGAGCTGGCTGCCTTCTGTTCCCCAGGCCCCTTGGCCTCCTTGGCTTCCCTCAATGTTTTAGCAGCCAGTAGGTAGTTTTAGCAAAGGAATGTGTGAGGGAGGCAAATGTTAGCAAGAAATAAGCGAAAGAATTTTTTTAAAAAAAACAACCCTACCCCCACCCCCAAAACAAAACCAAAAGCCTTTTGAGTGTGCCAATTGTCATGCCTCTAAGATGCTTCCTATACTTGGTTACATCTGTTACAGGAAAAAGAGTGATGTCATTTTTTTCACCTCTTTCTGTAAATAGAATTTATCTAACACATGGTAGGCTTCCTTAAGAAAAATTTGAAATCCCAAATTGATGTGACGCTGAGCCCTACCAGCTCTCTTAAGTATGGGACACGCATAACAGACTATTTAAAGCATTTTCTGAAGTGCAAGTCTGTGGTGTAATAGAACATGTTGTAGGAATTGCAAGACATGCTTTCTACCCTGTTACCCTCTGAGTCTCTTTGTTCTGTCTCTTTTGTAAGCAGTTTTATTGAGATATAATTCACTTGCATGCAGTTCACCATTTAAAAGGTTTATAGTGTATGAACAGAGTTGAACAACTATCTCATCAACCTAATTTTAAGAATGTTTTATCACCTACCCCAAAGAAATACTGTACCCATTAGCAGTCATGCCCCCATTTTTCTGCCACCCCTAGTCCTAGGCACCTGATAATCTACTGTATGATGTCTCAATATATTTATTTATTCTGGACATTTCATGTAATTGAAATTATACAATATATAGTAGTCTTTTCTGATTGGTTCTGTTCACTTACCGTAATGTTTTTCAAAGTTCATCCATGTTATAGCATATATATTGGTAGTTCATTCTTTTTTAAAATTCTTGATTAATACTTCATTCTCTGGATAAACCATATTTTATTTACCCATGCATCAGTTGATGGACATTTGAGTTGTTTTCACTTTTTGGCTGTTCTGAATAATCCCGCTGTGAACATTCATGTTCAAGTTTTTCTGTGGGTGTACGCTTTTCATTTCTCTTGCTATATACCTAGTAGTGCAATTGCTAGGTCATAAGGTAAACATTTCTAATTTTGAGGAGCTGTCAAACTGTTTTTCCAAGTATCTGCACCCTTTTACATACCCGTCAAGAGTATATGGGGGTTTTCAGTTTCTCCACATCCTAATCAGCACTAGTTATCTGTTTGATTGTATCCACCTTCATAAACATGAAGTGATGTCTCATGGTGGTTTTGATTTGTGTTTCCCTAATGACTAATGATGTTTGGCAGCTTTCCACACACTTTTTGGCTGTTTGTGTATCTTCTTTAGCAAAATGTTTATCCAGATTCCTTGCCTATTTTTCAATTAGGTTTACTTATCTTAAGAGAGTTGTAAAGAGTACTTTATGTTATCTCAATACAAGTCCCCTATAAGGTATCTGATTGTAAATATTTTGTCCCGTTCTGTGGGTTGTCTTTTCACTCTTTCGGTGATAGCATTTGAGGTGTAAACGTTTTTACTGTTGATGGAGTTCAGTTTATGTACTTCGTTTTTGTCATTTTTCCCCCCTGCTTTTGGTGTCATATTTAAAAAGTCTTTGCCTTACCACAGTCATAGAGATTTACTACAGTGTTTCCTCCTAAAACTTAATAGTTTGAACACTTACATTTAGGTCTTTGATCAGTCTTGAGCTAGTTTTTATTCACATTGTGAAGAAGTGTTACAGCTTCATTATTTTGCATGTAGACATCCAGTGCTCTAGCACTATGTTGAAAAGACTTTTTTCCCCCCTTTTTATTTAATTTTGCACCCTTGACAAAAATCAGTTGACAAGAGATGTAAGAGTTGAACTTTTGATTCTGTTTTATTGATCTGTATATGTCTCTTTAAACACACTGTCTTGATTATGGTAGATTTATAGTAAGTTTTGAAATCAGTAGGTGTCAGTCTTCCAACTTTGTTATATTTTTTTCAAGGTTGTTATAACGATTCCAGGTCTATTACATTTCCACATGAATTTTAGGATCAGCTTGTTAATTTTGCAAAGAAATCAGCTGGAATTTTGATAGCGATTGTGTTCAAACTATAGTCAAGTTTGGGACAGATTGTCACCCTAAGATATTAAATGTACATGGAATGCCTTTCCATTTATTTAGATCTTCTCTGATTTCTTCAATTAGTATTTTATAATTTTTATAGAACACATCTTGCACTTCCTTTGTTAAATTTATTTCAAAGTATTTTATTCTTTTTGATATTGCTGTAAACGGAGTTGTTTTCATAATTATGTTTTTGGATTTTTCATTGCAGGTGTATAGAGATACAGTTGATATTTGCATATTGATCCTTCCTGAAACCTTGATGAATTCATTTATTATGATAATTTTTGATGGATTCCTCAGAACTTTCTGTATAAAAAGTTGTGTCATCTGCAAATACAGATACTTTTCCTTTCCAATCTGGATGCATTTTTTTTCTTTCTCTTGCTTAATCAACCTGGCTAGAACTTCAAGTACAATTTTGAATAGAAGTGTGAGAGCTGACATTCTTACTCTTATCTCGTTCTTGATCTTAGGGTAAAAGCATTCAGCTTTTACTATTAAATATGATATTATCTTTTATATTAAATATGATATTAGCTGTGGAATTTTCATAGATGTTCTTTATCAAGTTGAAGAAGTCCTTTTTTTTTTTGGCCACACGATGCAGTATGTGAAATTTCCTCAGCCAGAGCGCGAAGCCATGCCCCCTGCAGCGGGAGCACAGGTTCAGTCACTGGGTCACCAGGGAAGTCAGAGGAAGCTCCCTTCTATTCCTTATTTGTTGAAATTTTTTTTTAAATTATGAAAGGACATTGGATTTTGTTAGATTCTTTTCCCATGTATATTGAGATGATTATATGGGTTTTGTCTTCCATTTTATTGCTATGATATGTTACACTAAATGATTTTCAGATGTTAAACCACCCTTGCATTCCTGGAGTAAATCATGCCTTTTCATGTGTTGGTGGACTTGGTTTGCTGGTATTTTGAGGATTTTTGTGTTGATTTTCAATAAGAAATAATAGTCTGTAGCTTTTTGGTTTTTTATTTTCAGTGATATCTTTGGTTTTGGCATCAGGGTGATATTGGCCTCATGGAATGAATTGGGAAGTGTTTCCTCTTCCTGTAGTCTTTGGATGTTTTTGAACAATTGATATTAATTATTTAAATGATTGATAAAATTTACCAGCCTGGTTCAGATCTTTTTGTGTGTGTGATGGGGAGTTTTTAATTTACTAATTTACTAATTCAATCTCTTTTATTTGTCTTAGGTCTATTCAGATTTTTCTATTTCCTCTTGAGTCAGTTTCAGTCATTTGTGTCTTTTTAGGTTTTTGTCTGTTATATCTAACTTATTAAATTTGTTAACATACAGTTATTCATAGTGTCATTTTCTTATTTTCAAGCAGAATTAATCAGCCCTGCCATGCCTGTTTCACAGGGTTGATTTGAGAATCAGGTTAAGCAGTATGTATGGAAGTGCCTTGAAGACCAAATGACTGTGAAGTAGTGTATTTGTGTAAATTTTTAGTTCCAGGGCACCACAGTCTGCAGTTTATGCAACTTAACATTCCTACTACATTCCCCCTTTGTGAGTTGTATTTCATGGGTGAGATTGTCGACCTTGTTACCAAAGGAATATAAGCTAAGATTGGGCTGGAGGGGAATTACAGTGGTTTGGGGGCCTGCCTCCCTGCTTCTTGAGGGGTGGCAGAACATAGCTTGTACACTTTCAGGATTGGAGGGCGTCAGTGCTGCATTAGGAACTCAGCTCCTGCCCAGCCCCGAGAGCTGCTGGTTCAGCCCCCGATGTCCTCCTCTCTCCTGTAACCTGTACCTTAGAGGCACTGCATTCATTCACCTCACCTTCTCCCAGCTTACTGCTCTGTCAGCAATAAAAGTCATTTTATAATACAACCCAGTGACTTCCTGGAGGCCCAGTGGTAAAGACTGTGCTTTCACTGTGGAGGGCTCGGGTTCAGTCCCCAGTTGGGATTAAACTAAGAATCCTATATACTTGGGATTGAACTAAGAATTCTATAAACTGCACAGCCAAAAATATAAAAATAAAAAAATAAAATACAACTTAGTTGGTTTTCAAAAATGAAGAACTACTGTAGTCTGGAAAGTTCTCTTGCTAAATACAGAGGCAGATTCATAGGAGAAATAACCCACTTAGAAAGGGAAGGCAAGTCCAGAGATGGAGCCGTGGTGATATCTTTTCTGTAAGAACAGGGGAGGTGGCCGTCACATGAGAAAGCGGTAGGAACTTCCTTAAGCTCAACTCCTGACTGTTCTCCAAAGGGGCTTGGAGTGTGGCTCTCGTCTCCTTGACGGGATTATAAACCCCACGTGCTTATTCTCTGGTCACTTCATGCCCGGTGCAGCGCGTGCTACAGGTTCACAGGGCCTGTGGTTGGTTGGCTAGATGATTATCTTAGACGTTATTTTATGATTTGATTTTAAGGCTTCAGGTCCTGATGCAGCTAAGGGTTTAAGCTAATTAAGGAGTGCTGACACTGAACATCTGGTTTGGATCTTTATGCAGGATTTCTTAGTGCTGTGACTCAAGTCAGCTTGGCTCACAGTCATAATACAATTGTCAAACTTCTCTGTCATCGCCAGACCCTCCAAGTTTGTGTTATTTCTGCGTATATCCTCTCTTTGGTCCCGAACCGCAGAGACCCACCCTGCGGGCTAGAGTTCAGAAATCCAGGCCCCAGGGTCTTGGTAACCAGGGGTCCTGTTCTCGCAGCTGTCAGATTCAGCTTTGCCAATTATGAGACACACTGCAACCTGGAGGGTTGTGTGAAACTGTGGGATCACCTCCCCTGCAGTGAGGGAGGAATAGTCCCACCTTTTTGTTTTCGTTGTGGCTGTTCCACGCATCTTAGTTCCCCAACCGGGGATTGAACCCAGGCCCAGGGCAGTGAAAGCACCAGAGGCCTAACCACTGGATTACCAAGGAAGCCCCCAGTCCCACCTGTTTGAATGTCTAGCCCAGGTTGGTCACATGGTTCCATCCCTGCCTTGTGAGCACTCAGAAGCATGACATGGATGGTTTGTTCCTAGACACGGACAGCCCCCTGCTTCCATCCTGACTCAGGTGCCCACCCCCTTCATAGATATAACCCCGTAGAGCGATGTACTTGACTGTGTCCTATTGTAGCATTGACCCTCCACCTCAAAACCTCTCTTCTTGGGCTTGTGGCCTTATTAGGGTTTTCTAAGAGTCGTCCCAGGAGTGAAGAGAAATTGAGTGATTGAAGACAGCTCTAGAATTAATTCAGAGGCTACGTAGCATGGTTGAGCCGTGACCCGCCTGTACCCTCGACCCAGCTCCCACGCCTCTCCTCTCTCCTGCTCCCTCGCTCTTGGTTCCAACCTTTCTGAGCTGTGGTCTCGTCACCTGTGAGATGCGGGTAAGGAACACCTCGTAGGGGTGTTGTGAGTGTGACATAAAGTGCTGAAACTCGCAGCACAGTGTTAACTCTGAAGAATTTTGTCAGGAGGGAGATCCTTCAAAAACAGCCCTTAATAATAATAAATCCCACCCTTCTGTCTTGGGAAGAGAAGGCGGGGTGGGGCTGGGTAGGCTTGGAACAAGAGTCCTGTGTTGAGATGAAGACAGAGGAGAAAGAGTAGAAGGGGATTAGGTTTGAGAATGAAGAGATTTTTGGGCTTAAGAAGGATTCTGGGCCTCTAAATGGGAGGATTGGCTTAATATTAGTCATTTGTTTATACATCTGAAACACTGGGGGGAAATTTAGTGCTTATCTAAGGTTTATTGCCTGAAAATCGTTACACAATGAACAGTCTGTGGAGAAGTCATTCTGAAAGTGAAGCCAAGGTTCTGGTCCCAGTGTTGTCTAGAAACTGGTTTCTCTAATAAGATATAGCCAGCATCTTTCCATGTCATTAACTACTTCAAACACAGTTTTTAATGTTTCACCACAATATGTTGTTTTGCTTTAATCATTGGCCTGGAATCAGACAGCTAGTAGTGATAAAGGTAAACAGTGCCGTGAGGAGACTTTTCCTCTGTTCTTTTTCCTGGGGTATCGGGCACGGTTATCACTGCTGGACGTTTCACAGCGTCTGCCTGGTTTCCCTTGTGAAGTTTCTCAGCCTTGGGTAATTGTGAATCAAGCTGCTTTTTCCATCACTTGGAGACAGAACCTTCATCTTGCTACTAGATAAGACTATATTTCTCTTCTGCCCATGGTCAACCTGTAGGTTATTAGCATACGTAAATATGTGAATAAATGTAAATAGCACTTGTAGTTGAGAGGGGTTTTCTTTTTGACAGCAAATATGTGGTGTCTTTTCAAACACCAGTTCCCTGAGGGCTGGACCCACTGACTGGGTGTCCTTCAGTCCAGTCCTGGTCTGGCAGTAATGCCGAGTTAGCATCGAGGCTGCCCTTGCCTGAGCTGGCAGGCGCATCCCAGGTCCCCAGGCTGCCCACATTTCCCTTCTACTTGGCTGCAGCTCTGAGGGGGCTCCCACAAGCCCCTCTCAGCTCCTATAATTCACTACAGGGACTCAAACAAAATTCAGGAAGATACGCTTACTGGTTCACTGTAAAGGGTGCGGCTGGAAACAGGCGAGTGGCAGAGATGCAGGTCCAGGTGGGGACAGGCACCTCGCCAGCGCCGCTGTGGGTTCACCAGCCTGGGGGCCCTGTGACTCTGACTGTCAAAGGCTTCTTATAACCTGACCAGTCACCAGCTCCCGAGAGTTCCCACCTTCTCCTCACCAGTTTGGTCTTTCCGGTGACCAGCCCCATCTGGACACCCTCTGGGGCCTCCATCCTGAGACACCTCATTAAACTCAGGTGTGATCAAAAGGGGCTTGTTATCAGTTGCATGACACTCCAGTCATCCAGGAAAGTTCTGAGGGTTTTAGGAGCTCTGTGCCAGGAACCTTGGACAAAGGCCATTCTTATTATACTACATCTTCTAGTATGAAGATACGTATAGAAAAATGTTCATCACAGCAGTGATTAGAACGACAAAGGAGTTTGGAGACCCTCAAAAATTGCCTGACTTGGAACTTCCCTGGTGGTCCAGTGGTTAAGACTCTGTTCCCAATTCAAGGGGCCTAGGTTCAGTCCTTGGTCAGGGAACTAGATCCCACATCTAAGAGGTCGCATGCCTCAACTGAGACCCAGCACAGCCAAATAAATAATAAGTAAATGAATAAATGTTAAAAAAAAAAAAAAAAGCAAAATTACCTGCCATGTAGTGTGACTTCAGTGTTACTGTTGTTAGTTGAACAAATGAGTGTGTATTTTAGGATGGAGGGTGGGGGAGGGGCGGGGAGAAATGCCAGGCGATGCCGAGTGTGAAGGAGGAACAGGAGAGAAGAAGTGAGGGCAGGCCCCTTTCCCGCTCTGAGAGCCTTTGCAGACAACTGCACTGGACGCATCTGTTTCCTTGGGCCTGCCTTCCATCTGTCTGTCCGTCCGGCGCTCCCGCATCCTCCACCGTCGCACAGCTGGCTCACCTCTGGCTCCGTCCCGCAGCCTGTGCTGTTCCATTTCTGCCTGAAACCGCCTGCCGTTTGCTTGCCAATTTTACACTTGCTGATATAGCCAGACTGTGATTATCCTTCCCGCTTCAGTTCTTGGAGAAATGTTTTGTCTGGTTGCATCGTGCACCAACACTGTGTTTAAGTTGCTTCTCGTCCTTCTGTGACAGGCTGTGTCTGGAGGTCGTTTTCTGAAACCAGGTTTGAAAAGCCATCAAGCGCATCCAGGCACTGGCGGGGGTGGGATCACGGGGATCCGGGCTTCTGTTCCTCAGCGTTGTGCTGGGGGTGGGAGGCAGAGGGTGCTTGGAAAGAGGGAATTTGTCTTGAACTCTCTGGAAATATGTATTATTGTATGTGGCTGTGGAAAATTATCTTAAGTCCTATTAATTGTAGACACCAAGTAGAAAATAACAGATAAATAAGAGAGAAAAAATAATAAAAATAAGCCATTGTCCCAATTGAAGGGATGAACTATTTAAAAATACACATCCTTCCAAAGTTTTTTCTAGATATTCTTATTTTTTTAATCTTATGAAAAGTGTAGGATGTAATAATAGAAGAGAATAATGAATCTGCATGTATTTATCACCCCATTACAACAGTCAACATTTTACCATGCTTGCTCCTTTTTTTTGAAGGATTTATAAGATGAGACATTTTCTCTAAATATTTAAGTGTGTATCTCTAAACATAAAGATGTTTTTCCTGTTAACCATAAGACTGTTATCATATCAGTAAAGTTAACCTAATTAATATCATCTAACCCGGGCTGCTGTATCTAGGGTCTCACAGAGTCGGACATGACTGAAGTGACTTAGCAGCAGCAGCAGCAACCCAGGCCATGTTCAACCAGGCTTCCCCAGTTCTCCTTAGAATGTCTTTTAACATTGGATCCAAACTAAGTCACATATTGCATTTGATAGAATTAACATCTTTTTGGTCTTTGTTAGTATATTAACCTGTTTATTCCATTCCCACACCATCTCTGTGTGTTCCCCTTAACTTCCCTTGTGATTACATGAGTCTTATTTGTAAACTCCCCCGTCCCCGAGCAAACCCAGTAATCCATGCCTGACTCCCTCCTCCTCTTCTTCTCCACCGTGTTGACTTGCTGGGTACCAGTCCTGCTGGAGGCAGTCTATCTCCTGATGTCCACCCACGACCCCAGCGTCCCCTGCTCGTCTGGTGTGCACACCTGTCTTCCTGGGGCCTCAGACACTGGGCTGCTGCAGGGCCAGTCCAGGCCCTGGGTCCCTGCTGGCTGGCAGTGTGGCGGGCCCTTGAGGGCAGGCTCCTTGGGTTCTGGCAGTTAGTGGAGGTGAGGGGCTCCTTTAAGCAGAACGTGGAGAAATCTCTGTGGACTTAGGTCAGGTTTTGGCTGCCTCCTGCCCTTACTCTGCCCTCCAATCCCAAACCACCTTCCAGAGAAGGATAGTATTCACCCAGGTCTGTTCCTTGGAGGCCTGGCTTCCCACGGGGTGGTCTGTCCCAGCGCCCCTTCCTTCCACACCAGTGCCCCGGGACCACCTCCACCAGCTTTCACCACACGTTCGGTGCCCCTTCGGGCCTGGCCACACACCCCCCAACCCCTCATCATTCCCATCTTAATGTCAACATATGCAGAGCCAGTGAATTGGTCCTGTTTACACAGACTATTGAAATGTGTGTTTTGGTGAGTGTTCCCTCTCAGAGGTTCATTCCACACTTAAAACTGCTTAAAACAGCACTCGAAGCATTCCCTTGGAATGTTCTGGGAGGTGGTGAGCTTCGTTCTTTGATGTTAGGGTATTTTCCCCAGCAGCTAGGGGCCCTTTAAACCTCGATGTGGTGATTGCAGGGTGGATGGTGGGTGGGGAGGCAGTTGAAGTTGTAACTCTCAAGTAAAGAGAGGAGCCCTTCGAGGTGCCCTAAACATGCTGCTGAAATACCGGCTTCTGCTCCGTGGCTTCTGAGGCTAGGCTTTGGCGAAGGCTGTGGATTTTCTTCCCTGGAGAAGGCTCTGATGTAATCTTTCACTGAGTTTCTGGGGCTTCATGGACCCTCTGAACATTTATCTGAGACCCTTTTGTCCTGAATTATTGTACATTCATTTGTTTTCATGTACTCAGAGATTTTGTTTTAGCCTCAGAGTCAGACCTTGCATCCTAGACTCGGATGTGAGATGCTGGTTAAATTTTGAGGTTAAGAGGCCGGAATGTGTGTTGACACAGGAGGCCTGTTCAAATTTTGGTGGATTTATTACTTTACATGTTCAGTATTTGTTTGTTTTGATTTTTGGCCCCACTGCAAAGCATGTTGAATCTTCATTTCCTAACCAGGGATGGAACCCGGGCCCCCTGCAGTGGAAGTGCAGAGTCTTAACCAGTAGACCACCAGGAGAGTCCCACATGTCCAGTACATAAAAACCCATAAAAGAGAGGACTTCCCTGGTAGTCCAGTGATTAAGATGTCACCTTCCAATGCTGGGGGTGCAGGTTCCATTCCTGGTCAGGGAACTAAGATCTGACATGCCTCAGGACCAAAAATACTAAAACAGAAGCAATCCTATAACAAATTCAGTACTTTAAAAATGGTCCACACACAAAAAAGAAAGAGCCGTAAAAGAGACCTCTTATAGCTGAAGCAGAAGTAGTGATGGGCAGATCCAAAAGGAGCTTGCTGACAGCGTTTCACCCAAAAGTTAAAATCTGAGGTGGAAGAGTCAAGCATATTTGAGAAAAATGCCAAAGCTGCAGTGTTAATATACAATGTTTTCTGAGTGGTTGCGGTTCACCTCCTATTAAATGAGGGTATCCATGTGGAAGCAGCCAGCTGAGCAGGTTCTCAGTATCTGCTAGCTGAATACATTTCTGAGTTTCAAAAATATTTTCTGTGCATGGCATTTTCTCCTCTTCTAAAGGGAAACCTTTTCAAGGTTTTTCATACACTTGTATTTGAACCCAGTGTGTTTTCAACATGCCGCAACTACTGCTTAGTCTCTTCAGTCGTGTCCAGCTCTCTGCAGTCCTATGGATTGCAGCCCGCAAGGCTGGGATTTTCCAGGCAAAAATACTGGATGGGTTGCCATGCCCTCTTCTAGGGGATCTTCCCAACCCAGGGACTGAACCTGTGTCTGCTGCAGTACAGGCAGATCTTTACCACTGAGCCACAAGGGAAGCCCATGTTTTCATCGTACCAGAGTGCAAAGCAGAAAGCCAAGCTGTTACCTCAGCCTTTTGAATTTTGGCGTTCTGTGCCTTTTCTTTTAAAAGTATTATAAAGGCGGGGTGGGGGCCGGGGAAGGGAAGATCCCTTTTTACAAGAGACTAGCCTACATCCTGAATAAGCATAAGAGGCATCTGTGTTAGAGCACCCATGGGTGCATCACACATTTAGATCTAGGGGAGGGTGCTTGTTGAAAGAAGAGTTTGATTAACAGCAACAGACGTGGCAGAAGTGGAAATGTCGGTCTATTTTTGGATTTCCTCAGTGTTTGCTTTGAAATCATCCACTGATCTCATCTCTCTCTGTTCACCATGCCGCCAGGCAGTGCCGTGCTTGTCAGAGTCATCCAAACGCATGAGACTCATTCCAGGGATAGAGCTTATCAGCGCCCCTGGAAGGAAGGTTCTGAAGGAGAGCAGAATTTGCGTAAAAATGGAAGGATGAATAGAGGTTAGTTACATAACGGGCTCTGAGATGAAAGCCAGGACTGAAGACCCGAGGTTAGAACTCATGCTAACCAGTGGGAGACCTACCCGGAGCCTGAGGACACTGGCTGTTTTACTTCTTCCAGTTACTAGTGGTGCGGTGCTTGCCCTTTAGGTCCTGTTTTAGGGCAGCCCCAGGTAGGGGGTGTCAGCTGGCACCGGGACGCTTGCTGACGGAGAGTATAAATGCAAATAAAACGTCACTCAGACGTATCACTTCAAGTTAGGTGAGAAGCTTGGGTTTAGCTTTCACATTTTCACAAACTGCCCACCCTGGCTTAAATCATTGAGCTGCCCTCCCCCTCCTCCCACCACCCCCCCTACCCCCCACCACCCCCACCTCCTGCCCCGTGGTGCTCTGTCCTGGTGACTGATGATGCTAGACCAGGCTGGGGCCTGCAGGGAGTGCACTTAGGATGGGCAGGTTTGCCCACTTGGTACCTGCCTAGAGTTGGACAAGAAATGCTGGGGTGGGGGTCTTCTGCTCAGACTGGGGGAGTGAATTCAGATGAGGGGTCTTGTCTGCCTTCCCCTCCCCCTTGCCAGGTGGCATGCTCTAGGATGCAGCGGCCCTCCAGGTGTCCCCAGGTTGTGAAGGCATATCCGTCCTCATCCCTCATCCCTCATGGCCGGTGGACATGGGGAAGGGTGGGGTCTGGAGGAGTAGAGGCAAGTGGAGGGGGGTGGGAAGTGGGAAGGCCCTGCCTTTGCTAATAGGGGAGACTAGGACAGAAGTAGAAAGCTAGGAGAGACTCAGAAGGTGACTCCAGAGGTCTTTCCTCCATCTTTGGGAGGTGCGGGATTGATGGTGAAGGAATCAGGAAATGAAGACCAAATGTTGCCAGAAGGGACAGGGCCGCTGGGCTGGAGACACTGTCCTCTCCTGTCTCAGCCTCACCCTTCCCCTCAACTGATCTCCAGCCTGTGGGGGAAGAACACAGAGGACAGGGCTCCCATGAGAGAGACCAGCCATAAACATTTAGAATGTCTCAATGGCAAGGGGAGATTGGGAGAGAAGTTGTGGAACAAAAGACAGTGTTTCTTTGATTGTCCTCAGCTCCCAATGTCATATGGAAAAGCGGAGCCTCTGTGTTCCTACCTCCTAGGTTAAATCATTGTCCAGATTTTCTCAGACTTGGTCCCATCGTCCCCTCATCTTCTTTTTCTTCTGTTTTATTACTTCAGTTATTTTTAAAACAAATTCCAGATAGCATGTCACAGATGTTTCAGTAAGCATCTTAAAGATGTGTGGACATGTTCTTATGTAGCTGACATTGTATTGTTATTAATAAAGATACAGATGTCATTATTAATAGCATTACTTTTAATTGACAAAAGATACACTTCAAGTTTTTGTTTAATCTTTTTTAGGTTTACCTTCTTTTGAGAGAAAAAGATAATCAGCTTCTATCTAAAAAATTTAGAATAAAATATGCTAAGGCTCAAAGATGAAAGTGTGTAGAAGGGAGATACCGTTCAGTTTTGTAGCATCCAGTGTGACTTTGAAGGTAATGACATGAACGTCATCACTTCAGTTATGTCCCGTACTCATCGCAGTTTAGATTTCTCTGTGCTCACTCACTTCCTACTCAGCTTCTCTGCTTCAGGGTCCCAGACAGCTCTCAGTGTCCAGGGGCCGACCTTGAGCCCCATTCCAACAGCCCCAAGCTCCTTGGCTGGTACCCCCAAGTCTCACTGAGTAGTAGCACCATCCTGTTTCACGAGCGGGAAACGTACATGCCACCTCTGATGCCTCCTCCCGCTTCAGCTCTGCATCCAGCGCCTCACAAGCCTTCTCCATCTCACCTCATTTTCTCAGTTGCTGTGCACGTCTCTTCCCTTCCATTAGCACTGCCCTAATCAAAGCCCCAGAATAACACACTAGCGGTTCTGTTTGTTCCTTTTTTGAACTCCTTCCATCCCTTCCCTGCATTTCAGCTAGAGATGTTGAGAACATAAATCTGATTTATAAGTAAATCTGCTTAAACACTCTCTGTGGCTCATGTAAAATAAGTAGTCACTTTCTGTACTTTGTGATAATAAAGACTTTATTTTTTTCAACTGACTGATGCTAGGGTATGAGCAGGCGTGCCCAAACCCAGCCTGGCTTCTAACCAAGACTGTCACATGTAGATTTTTGCAGCTCCGGGTTTTTGATGGCATGTTTTCACTGTTACTTGTCTACCTACCTCCCATCAGCACAGAGAAACAATCAGTAACACCCTCATCACAGCTCAAATATGTAGAAAGAGATTAGAGAATCTATATGCACACAAGTTAAATTGTCAGTACACTTTAAAATGTTTTTGTTAAAATTCTGTGTGTAAGGCAGTTGAGTTTTGAAATTTTTTATTTTGCAAGATTTCAAGCGTATACGATAGAGGAAATAGTACAATGAAAACTCCAATTTACCCAGCCCTGGATTCAACAGTTACCAAGATTTTGCCACACTGGCTTTGTCTTTTAAAAGAAAATCCTTTTGAAGTATGTTCAATCCGAGATACCACACACTGAGAGTTTTATTAAAAATTCCAGCATTGGGGACTTTCCTGGTGGTCCAGTGACAAAGACTCTGCGCTCTCAATGCAGGGGTCCCAGGTTCAATCCCTGGTCAAGGAACTAGATCCCACATGCTGCAACTAAGACCTGATTCAGCCAATAAAAGTAAATTTTTTTTTTAATTCCAGCATTCAGTTCAGTTCAGTTCAGTCACTCAGTCGGGTCCGACTCTTTGCAACCCCATGAACTGCAGCACTCCAGGCCTCCCTATCTATCACCAACTCCCAGAGCATGCTCAAACTCATGTCCATTGAGTCGGAGATGCCATCCAACCATCTCATCCTCTGTCATCCCCTTCTCCTCCTGCCCCCCATCCCTCCCAGCATCCGAGTCTTTTCCAGTGAGTCAACTCTTCCCATGAGGTGGCCAGAGTACTGGAGTTTCAGCTTTAGCATCATTCCTTCAAAGAACACCCAGGATGATCTCCTTTAGAATGAACTGGTTGGATCTCCTTGCAGTCCAAGGGACTCTCAAGAGTCTTCTCCAACACCACAGTTCAAAAGAATCAATTCTTCGGTGCTCAGCTTTCTTCACAGTCCAACTCTCACATCCATACATGACTACTGGAAAAACCATAGCCTTGACGAGCATTAATAACAGTTAAATATATCTTTAAGAACAAAACAAAACAAAAAAAGAACAAGATATATTGAACATTAGTAGAATATCTGAAGTATCTGTGCAGAAAAGTTTGTAAATGCACTGCCCAGTTCCAACCATAAAGGAATCATGTAAAAAGATGTGTGAGTGCTTTCAAAACCTCTCCCAGTGATACTCAGCTCTTTGATCCTGGATTATGATTAGGAAGTATGACAAGATGGTCATTTCTGAGTTTTTGTTAAATCATGAGATACTATGATAATAACCAGTTTACTCGGTTTTTGCTGCTACTCTATTGTCACTTCAGATACTAAGTCAGGAAAGCACTATCTTAATTTGTGCTTTGAAGAAATACCCTCATTTACACAACTTCTTGGTAGCAGTGTTTCTCCTTCAGTTCAGTTCAGTTGCTCAGTCATGTCCGACTCTTTGCGACCCCATGAACTGCAGCACGTCAGGCCTCCCTGTCCATCACCAACTCGCGGAGTTTACCCAGACTCATGTCCATCGAGTCACTGATGCCATCCAGCCATTTCATCCTCTGTTGTCTCCTTCTCCTCCTGCCCCCAATCCCTCCCAGCATCAGGGTCTTTTCCAATGAGACAACTCTTCGCATGAGGTGGCCAGAGTATTGGGATTTCAGCTTCAGCATCAGTCCTTCCAATGAACACCCAGGACTGATCTCCTTTAGGATGGACTGACCCCAATTAAAAAGGATCTTTCATTTTCACAAATGATTTGAGAGAATTCCTGGCCAGTTGAGAGACAAAGCTTCTAAAGACGTAAAATTTTTTATGATTTGTGTCTTAGTAAAATAAGGACTGTTTGTTCCTGAAACCACTTTGCTATCTCTGCTTTTTCTAATTAGCTTTTTTATTTGCTTCTTTTGGTTTTTACATGTACAGAGAAGTTATTCTCAGCAGACCATGATGAGTGTTTCATTTAATTTTAAAACAGTCCAGTTATTTAAATTCTATCCTGGGGAAGAAGGAATTCTTATTTTTAACATCCAGAGATTAAAATCCATTTGCTGCATAAAATCCAGACCCTGAACCTCTCAGGCAGTGCCTGGGAACCATGTCCATGCCAGATGAGATCCCTGTTTGTGAGCTGTCAGGGTCCAAAGCTTCTTCCAAACCAGTTGTTTTAACCTGTGGAATTTCAGCATAATTTTAATATGCTTTGCAGAGGACCCATGATCTACTTCACCTTTTCTCAAATAGCTCTGTTTGGTATAATTACTATTTGTATAACTTTTTTTTTTGGCCGAAGTACGTAGCATGGGCTATCTTTAGTTCCAGGGACTGAACCATGTGCCCTGCAGTGGAAGTGTGCAGTCTTAGCCACCAAACACCAAGGAAGTCCTAGTACATTATCATGACTTGGGTAATACACAGGCACCCTTTAGAGCGTAGCACCAAGTCTCCCCTTTCAGGCCTCACCACCATCGATACAGAACCTTAGGGATGCTTGTAAAAGCAAAACGGGGAGAGCCTGCCATCTGTCTGCGTGGCTTCGGCTAGTAGAGAAGATTCACTAATGCCGAAAAGGTCATCTGTTAACCGACGGCTTTTGTGTTTTGTTTCAGACTCACAAGAAGAGGACGAAGAGCTGGTGGCTGAAGTGGTTGGAAGCTGTTCATCTGCGGCCGCTTCTCGACCCTCAGGGCAGGAGGCAGCGTCGCCCGCCGGCGGGCCTCGCCCAGTCAAGGATTTCAGAGAAGAGCCCGAACATGACGTGAGCAAGATCTCCGTCGTGAGGCCGTTTTCCATAGAATCCAGGAACTGCGGGGACGTCCCCGGGGCGCCTGGCACAGCCGTGCTCCTCGGCCCAGCCGCGGGCGTGCAAGACAGCGAAGCCATGACCGCCGGCGCCACCCTGGAAGCTGACCCCGGGGCGGGCAGTCCACGTCCAGAGCCCGGGGCTGGCCGGAGCCGCCTGCGGAAGCCGCGGCCCGTGCCCCTGCGGAAGAAGGCGCTGGGCGGCGAGCTCTCGGAAGCGGCCCCTGCCCTGGAGGGTGTGCGTCCCGACGGGGAGGATGGGAAGGCCGGGAGCCAGAAATGTGCCCCGGAGATGATGGAAACGCCAGGCGGAGATGCCCACGACTCGGGGGCCGAGCGGCCGGAGGATGCGAGGAGCCCCCTGCTACAACGCGAGTTCGATTTCGTCGAAGACGCGGAGACCGTGGAGTCCAGGAGAGCCCTCCAGAGGAAGCCTGGCCGGAAACCGGGCAGCAGAGTCATGCCGCAGGTTCATGGAGCCAAGGCGCCACCGGAGCCGGGCCCCGGGGCGAGCCCCACCCTGCGGCCCTGCGGCAGCCCCCTGGCGCGGCAGCACTCGCCCCAGCTCTCCGCCCAGGGCTCCTACTGCTTTGACCCGGACCACTTTGACGAGTCCGCAGATCCCTTTAAACCCAGTATGACTTTCACCAGCGGTGACTTTGGTTCTCCCGCCGGTAATCAAGTTAATGAAATCTTAGAATCACCCAAGAAGGCCAAGTCGCGTTTAATAACGTGAGTGGGGCCGGGCGTGGGCGTTGTGTTCTGTGTCCTCTCCGAGAATCTGGCCACTGCTTTTGGTTTGGGGGGAGGCCCCCCGGGGCAGACACACAGCTTGTAGCCTCTGACGCAGCCTTCACTGTTGTGCCTGACTCTGCTGTGGAATCAGAGATGCCAGAGGTCTCCTTTATAGATGTCTGCCTTGCTTCTGAATCCTCAGCTTATTCAGCTGAGTTCTTTACCCCCTAACCTTGGATATGTTTTTTCCTGTTTTTAAAAAGAAAAAAAAAAAAGAATATCATGAGCTAGGCAGGAAGAGATCTGATGGTTTTCAGAAATCCTGTCTGAGCTGTGGGGTGTCATAGACAGAACTCAGGGATCAGTGCCAGCCACCGTCTGCAGATTCTCTGGATGGAACAAAGCTCCCAGGGCTGCAGGGTGCCCGTGTAGTGTCAGTAACCTGGGGGAAGGGGCATATAGAAGTCTTTTCACTTGAACGGAAAGCTGTGATTCCTGTTGAAAACAAACCTACCACTCAGAGCTACTGTGAATTCTTACATCTCCTGGTCAGACTTCTGGCTCTTATCAGTAAGGAAGTGAGTTTCCAAAAAGAATCAAGAATCTTTTAACCAGTTGCCTGAATCTGACTCACCTCTTTAACAGCCTCAGAATATGAAAGGTCATCTGTTCTTACTCTGTTCTTTGATTGTTAAGTGGTTGCTGAGCCAGACAGGCAGTTAAACAGTTGCCAAAAAATATTGATCAGCTGTCCTCAGGATGCTCTTCTGTGGCTCGGGTTAGTTACCTGTATCTAGTTACCTGTTGCCTGGGGGATGCGATGGCCAGGTCTTTGCCTAGGTGCTTTCTAATATGGGGTCCTCTAAATATCAGTGACCCTACCTCTCAGGGTTGATAAGGGCTCATTGGGAGCCTCTCTTTTAGTCGCTTATTGAAGGTGCGTAGCCCGTGCATTCATGTGGCATAAAACTAAATCCAAAGGGAGGAAAGTTTATCCTACATCTTGTTTTCGGTAGCAAGAAGTACCCTCTCCCAGCCATACTTCCCTCACTTGCTAGCATTTTCCTCCCATTCTGTTTTTTTTTTTAATTTTTATTTTTACTTTATTTTACTTTACAATACCCCATTCTGTTTTTGATGAATTAATTTCTTGGTCTAAAATACCTTATGTATTAAAAAAAAAAAAAAAAAACTCACATGCAACCAAGACTTTTGCCTCCTTCTTTCCACAGGAGAAAGATGCTTGACCTGTTGTGTAACTCTGGGGTTTTATTTAGCAAATTCCATTATTGTAGAAAAGAGTGGAAGTAAACAGGTAGAAGTAGATAGCACCTAGAAGAGAGTTCGAAGTTCTGATAACAGGGTCCTTGTGTGACTTCTTAAAAGATGATATGACTGACATCTCAGAGTCTTCTCCCGTAATATAGACATCCAGTATAAAGACAGTTTAATGCATGGTAAAGTTTCTTTACTAATCTTTTTAATTTTAACTTAATTTTTTTTAAATTTCAAATAATATTTAAATCTTCTTGGCCAAGTCTATCAAAATCTCACTGACTTTGCAGATAGAGGAAGACAAATATATGACATCACTTAGTATGTGAAATCTGAAAAAATGATACAAATGAATTTATTTACAAAACAGGTGTAGACCAACAGACATAGAAAACAGTCTTCCACAGAAGAAAGGTGGGGGAACAGGGATAAATTAGAAGTTTGGGATTAACAGATACACACTCCTATATATAAAATAAACAGCAGAGACCTAATGTATAGCACAGGGAAATAGAGTCACTGTTGTATAATAAAAATGAAATAAAAAATGAAAAAGATCATCCTATGATTGGGATTTTGTCGGGCAAATAAAATAAATTAGGTAAGTCACTTTGAGTGTCTGAGTGATAGACACTGACAGGTATAAGCAGATATATTTTCAATTATATTTTTATTCATGCATTGATTGTCTTTAATCTGGATGACTAGACATTTAAGAGTAAACATACTCAGCAGTAATGTTAATTTTTTTACATTTACAACTATTTGGTTTACTTTTCATCCTTAAATTTGACCATGTGGCATTTCTGAATGTTTCCACCACTCTCTTACTCCTGAGAGTCATTCACTCACTAGAGGTCATATTGACAAATCTGACGTTTATAATTTCTGTCTCATCTCATAGAACTTTGCAGCCTTTACATCTGCCAGACTAGAGATAAATATTCCAGGCTTTACATGATTTTTTTCTCCATCTGTCTGTCTCTTTCCCGTCTCTAATTTTGTTGGTGCATCAGGACTACTGAACAAGTGAAATTTCTCTGTTTTCTGTTGTAAGTACTCCTGCTGTTTCTGGCTCCCTCGGGACCCTTGGCAGTTCCTCCCCCGCCCTCCCTGGACCATCTCCTCCACAGCATGTTGGCTTCCCTTTCTGAGTTGAATCTTCTGATGACTTTTCGCATTTCATTTGCCACTTCATGAGTCAGCTTAGCCTTGCCATCTGTACCCAAAGGCTTGGAGACAGGCCCTCCCACCTTAGGTGTGAGAGCTTGCGTCCCTGGCTTGGCACGCCCCGTGTGGCGCTGTGATGCTGCGTGCTGGCTTGGCCGCCTGGTCATCCCCACGGTGGTTTGAGGAACTGCTGGGCTGTTTAGTGTCAGAAACAGTTGACTTTTTTGATAAGATAAGGCTGCCGCCTCGGAGCACAGGGGATACATTTTCCTGAGTCAGCTCAGCTTGAGTTTGGTAGCAGGGTGACACTCAGGCATTGGGAAAGAAAATCAGGCACTGACGAGGTGGGGGCCCCATATTCTGGTACCATCTATGCTGGTCTTTGTTTTTGTCCCACAAAACGAGAAGAGCTTGCAATTTGGTGATGGGGGTGGGTGGGTCAGAGTGGTGGTATTGGAAGTTTTAGGTTCATTAAAACAGAACGGAATCTGGACTAGTCTTCAGATCACAAATTACATGCGAGTTTAAACATAGCGGGAGGTGTGAGTGTCCGCAGTACCGACCATGATGTTCATTTTCTATCTTACTACTGTGGTAACAGATTGCTCAGATATTTTTATCTTCATATTTTCTGTTGCCCACAGCCCTCTGTGAGCACACAGGTCTGGAGCTGTCTTACCAGACTTCTGTGGCTTTTAGCACAATAAAGAATTTTTAAAGAATGTGGTCCGGCGTGGTAATTTTTCTGGTGACTGTCAAAGCCAGGTGAGCGCGGATCACGTGACCCGCCGTGTCTAGGTGCTGGGGCTGCTCTTGGGAACGCTGTTGCAGTTAAAAACCATAGGGGCCTGAGAGCCAGTGTTTAGCATCCCGCAGAAACAAGTGAGGGGATCACTGAATTACAGTTTTCGCTTGCCCTGTCTCTCGGGAGAGGATTCAGAGGCGCCAAGGTGTTCCCGTCTCTGGCGTGTGGCGGTGTGACTCGTGTGGGGCTGTGCGCTTTGGCTGGTTTCTGCACACACCGCTATCTGCTCCATCTCACGGCTTGGGAGCTTGTCCGTGTGATGCCAAACCAGCCTGGTGTTCTGTTTGTTTTTCCCCCAGGAGTGGCTGTAAGGTGAAGAAATATGAAGCCCAGTCTCTTGCTTTGGATGGGTGTTCTCAGGTAAGTCTGTCCCTTTCATCAGCTTATCTCTTAGACCAGTGTTCCCCATGAGGGTGGTGGCTAATGAAGATTTTTCCAGTGGGATCTGAGTACTCTCTTTAAGGAAGCCGATTCCCAGTCCCTTGACTTCCTAAGTGGATCTGAGAAAGGGCCCTATTCCTTCACAGTTACTTTGTTCCCACTTTTTTTGGGGAAAAGTTCCTTCTCACCCATTCTCTGTCTTGTTGTACTATTGGATATGGAACCTCTGAGCACCAAAGAGGGATTTGAAATGTTGGTGTAAGTTTTAAGGTGATTGACTGCAATGACTGGATAATATATTTTTAAAAGTCAGATGGTTTTCCAGTTCATTGCTTTCCACCAAATAGGAGAACCTGAATTGTCAGCTGATACATGATTAAAAATAACTTTTGACACAGTGATATATGTCACTTATATTTCCATTAAAAAGAAAATTATTGATGATAGAATTTCTTGGTACATAACTTGGAAAGGGGTTCAAAGAATTGAGACTTTTCTGTTATCAAACTTTCTTCTATTTAACTTATTTATTAATTGATTATAAAAATGGAAAGCAGGAATAAAATTGATGCTGACCTTTGCTTTATTCTAGCAGTAAATATTTATCCTTGACTATATGAATTAATTGGGAAACACAAATAAACCCCCCCAAACCCAGGCCCATTTGATTGCAGTGAGATGCTTTATTTTTCCTTTTTAAAATTTTATTTCAGTATAACCGTTACAGAAATACATTCATTGATTAATAGAATGCATTTTAAGGTGAACTTACACAGGACCAAAAGCTTGGTACATAGTTTAAGATTAAAGAAAAGATTTGCAATTTGATTTTTCATCTATTACAAATGTATGAACTATCTACTTTCAAATGCTGCTAAAGAGCAGACAAAAAGAACCATGAAAATTTTACCTTTTTTTAGTTTGTTTGCCTTTGTTTTTAAACTTTATTTTACATTAGAATAAAGCCAGTTGACAATGTTGTGATAGTTTCAGGTAGACCGCAAAGGAACTCAGCCATCCATATTTCATGTATCTATTCTTCCCCAGACTCCCTTCCCATGCAGGCTGCCACATAACAATGAGCAGAGTTCCCTGTGCTGTATAGTAGGATCATTTGAAAATTATCCACATGAAAAATTTACCTTGGACTTGCTTCGGAAAAATAACACATATTACTTTGTAAAATTACTTTTAAGATTGGTGCAACAAAATGTTATAATTTCCATTTTTAAAAAATTTACTTTTGTGATTGATTGTACTTATAAAACACTAATATTTTTAGAATAAATTGTATATTTGTAAATGAAATAACTTTCCAGAAGAAAAAAAATGTTGACACTTAAAGACTTAGGCTTGTAGAAAAAAAATTTTTTTAATAAATATAATAGCAGAACTTCAAAAGACTTTCAAGCATGCAAATACATTTCTTTGGGATAATTTCTTAATGGAAGTAGAGAGGAAATACAAATTTATAGAGGAAAAGGAATGATGTAAATTTCTGACCATTAAGAACATATTTATGTTCAATTTTAAATAGATGATAATGTATCGGATCACTAGAGTAACTAAATTGAATTAATAAGCAAAATCAATATTTAAAATAGAACAAAATTTTTTTCCTTTATTTTGTATTGATATGAGAGGATAGATTTTCTCTGAACTTACTGTAATAATTTCATGATATCTGTAAGGTCATTATGCTGTACATTTTCAAGTTATATAGTACGGTATGTCAATTACATCTGAATAAAACTGGAAGGAAAGATAAATAAGCAAATAAATAATATATAGCAGATATTATATCCTTTCTGACTGTTTAAACTCATACTGAAAGGTTCTAGATGACACCTGAAAATACAATGGATTACACAAATTTTCCCAAGTAATTTAGTAACTATTGGAGCAAAAAATATGAAGACCACTGCCTTCGGCCACTTAAACTTCTTTCTTATAATTTAGGCTAGAAAAGCCTAATTTTTCAAACCCTGGAGTTGAATCACAGAGGGTAATCCCTAGAAAATACACCTTCCATGGTTCAGAGGCTGCAGCTTCTTCCTTGATTGGTGCCCAGGTCCGTGGAGAGCATCGTATAGTATGGCGGCTGCTTTGCTGTTCCTGACGTGTTAGTTTCCCTCCTAAATGGCAGCATCGCCTCTGTTGCCTTTCTCAGGATGAAGGAGCAGTGATCTCCCAGATCGCAGACATTTCTAACAGGGACGGTCATGCTACCGATGAGGAGAAGCTGGCATCCACGTCATCGGGTCAGAAACCCACTGGGGCCGAGGGGAAAGGTGAGCCAGAGGACGACCTGGAGTACTTTGAATGTTCCAATGTTCCCGTGTCTGCCATAAATCATGCATTTTCATCCTCTGAAGCAGGTACGGAAGCAAATCTTCATCTTTCTTACTTACATAAGCATAAAAATGCCTGGAAGCCTAGGGCAAGGAGGCAGCTTAGAGCGACTGGAGAACTGGGCCCCCAAAGGATAGGTTAGACTGCTGGTCTGTGCTTTGCTTCTTTGCCTGGAGAGGAGACACCAAGGGGCATCCATGGAATGCCAGGCAACATGTGGATAAGTGTGACAGAGTGTGCGGAGACACTCGTGTGTGGGACTGCTTGATTTCTTTAAATAATTTATTTGTCTGGCCACAGCTTCCAGTGTAGTGATCTGCAACCATGTTGTGATTTTTGAGCTCCTTGTTTCATGTATAGAAATAGTAGTAACTAACAAATATAATTACTTCCACATGTAGGCACAGGTTAGAGTGCTTTTTGCATAGTAAGTCATGTCTCCTCACTAGATAGTGTTCTTTTTTTTTTAATTGCAGTTGATTTACAATGTTGTGTTGCCTCCAGCTATACAACAAAGTGATTCAATTATATATATATATGTAATATGTGTGTGTGTATATATATGTATTTTTCAGATTCTTTTCTAATATAGGTTATTACAAGACATTGAATATAGTTCCCTGTGCCATGCAGTAGGTCCTTATTGTTTATCTGTTTTATATCAGGCAGCGCAGGTAGTTCCCTGTGCTGAAGCTTCTTGCTGTTTTCCACCTTAGAACATTCTAGATCCGAGGCCCTTTGCCAGGTCCCAGATTGTATCTGTGGCCTTAACCTTGACTTGTGAAGTGCTTGGCACCATGATCCTGACTTCATTAACCATTATTGGAAACTCAGTATCTTCAGCAACGTAATTTAATGTGAGGCTTTTATACTTAGATTTTAAAAGATCGTGATCTATCAAATCAGAGAAGCAGGTGGAAATCTGCACTTCACAAGAGTTATCTCCCCAGCCACCACCACCCCTACCCCTATCCAGATCTCAGTTTCCCGTCTGTAAAATAAACACTCCAAGGACTGTTCCAGATTTCTTCCCAGGTCTCTTTCTGCTTTGACATTTTCCCCAAAGACCCTTTTTGCCTTTTCCCCCCGTGCCCCTTTAGCTGTTACTCAGGCTCACCCCGAGGACTCATGCCCACACTTATTTCTTATGTATGAAACACTCTTCTGCACCCTCACCCTGTAGAAATTCTGCCCCTCCTTGCAGGTCTCTCAGAAAAGTCACTTGGTTCCCACTGCATTTCTTCTTCCGTTCCCGTTCCGTGTAGTAGTTACAGAAGGTCATCTTTAATAACTCCTTGAGGTTAAGGACTGTGAATGAATGATTCATCTTCCCAAGTTTTCCCTGGTGTAGGGGACTTGTCCATATCTGTTGAATTACGCCCTCCCCTCACTAGGAGGAGATTCCTTTGGCAGAAGCTTACAGAGCCAGGGTTCTGCTAACAGAACAGCTACTCCTGTTAACTCTGTTGATGCCTTAGTAGTGAGCAGAGGCCCGGTTGCATGGGGTGGGAGGGTGTGAGTGCACCATGCTTGAGCTGTTCCCAGGGGCCACCTTTGGGCTGGGTCCTGATGGATACATAGGCAGAGGTGCCCCAGGGGATCTCTGCACAGCTAAAATGCTCAGCAGTTCTCCGTGAGTCCTGGGCAAGTGGGAACTCGAGGCAGGGTTGTCCTGAGGAATCAGGGCTTTTGACTATAGGGTTTTTAAGTGGAATACCAATGGTCCCATTTGTGTTCTGAATAATTCACTCTTGACAGTGCCCTAAAATAATAATTTGTGATTGTAGGTGGAGGATTGTAGCTTTAGCATTTTGTGTGTTTTTCCATATTTAAAATTTTTCTTTGGCAGATGCGTATACCTTCATTAGAAAAAGCATAGTGTTGGTTTTTTGTAAATGTTGATTCCTGTGGTAGAGTAAGAATGAGGAAACCAACTTAAAGGGTGTGGAGAGGATATTGCGTTTCCAGGCATCAAAATTTAGAGCTTTTTTTTTGATCTGCTACATTAATTCCATTGAGGGTACCCTTCAGGGCTGGAGTTTAGATTCTCTCCTCAATTTGGTAATAAAATACTTTTCAGTGTTACTATTGGAGAAGGCAATGGCACCCCACTCCAGTACTCTTGTCTGGAAAATCCCATGGACGGAGGAGCCTGCTAAGCTGCAGTCCATGGGGTCGCTAAGAGTCGGACACGACTGAGCAACTTCACTTTCACTTTTCACTTTCATGCATTGGAGAAGGAAATGGCAACCCACTCCAGTGTTCTTACCTGGAGAATCCCAGGGACGGTGGAGCCTGTTGGGCTGCCGTCTATGGGGTTGCATAGAGTCGGACACGACTGAAGCGACGTAGCAGCAGCACCAGCAGTGTTACTGAAGCGACGTAGCAGCAGCACCAGCAGTGTTACTATTTCCTTTTTGTGAAATGATCCTGTGGTTAGTACAGCTCATTTGCAAAACTCTTAATGGACACAAGGGGGCAGTCTTGCCGTTCTCTCCACTTGACACGATTCTGCCTGTGGACGACTGGCCCTGACCGCTCTTTCCTCTGGGCGTTCGGGACTTTGAACACAGCACAGCGGTCAACAGAATGTAGTGTGCCTTTAAGGGTCTTGAGATACTGGGGTTTAGGGGTCCATAGATGTCCTTCCAGGCCCACACTGGGGTTTCCCGGAGTCTCTCAGTGGGAAGGAAGGGACCCACCTCTTGTGATGACTATAAAAATGACCCTCTGTGTTTTAGGCACTGAGAAGGAACCGTGTCAGAAGATGGAGAAGGATGGATCCACCGTGCCCGTGAGTTCCCAGGCTCATGGGGGTGCAGGGTGGGCATGGGAGCTTTCAGTCTTTATTTTGAAGCCCATGTTAACTCAGTATTTAAATTCTCGTCGGTGTTTAGTGATGGGCGCGAAATAGAAATAAAGCTCAGTTCCTTCAGCTGGGGAGCTTAGCGCCTGTCTGAGGTGTCTTGAGCAAGACCATCAGCACTCAGACGGCAGCTGAACATCCCCAGATGTCCCCCAGGTGTAAAGTACAGCCAGCATTTGAAGCCACAGTACCAAAAAGAAAGGAAAATGAAATGCCTGTAGCTTTTTATATTGATGACATGTTGACATTTTGGATCTGTTGTAGTAACAGAACTATATTATTAAAATTAATTTCGCCTATTTATTTTTACTCTGTAAATGCGGCTTCTGAGAATTTTTAACTTCTACATGGCTTCCGTTATTTTCCTGGCCACAGATGCAAGGTGGAAACGGTTCCCCTGTGGGGAATGTCGCACAGGGTGCGTCCCCAGGGCGGACCCACTATATGGCAGGTGTCAGGAAGGCTGGATTTGAGCTAACTGAGCTAGAAACTTTTTTTAACTTTTAGGCCTACGAAAATAGTACAGAGAACTCCTGTACCTCCTGTACCCATCCATGCTTCTCAAACGTTAACCTTTTCTGTGATCACAATACAGTTATCAGAATTCATTAACACTGGTGCAGTATTGCTATCCCGTCTGTAAACCGTATTCAGGTATTATCAGCTGCTCCAATAATGCCCTTTTCTGGTGCAGGATCCAGGGCAGGACCCCACAAGGCATTTGTTCCCGTGTTCTCAGTCTCCTTTAATCTGTGATAGCTCCCAATCTGTCTCTGTCCTCCCCGACCTTGACTCTTTTGAAGAGTGCTGGTCAGTTGTTTTGTCAACTTTCTTGCAATTTGGGCTTGTCTGGTGTTTCCTCCAGAGGAAATTCAGTTCGTGCATTTTTATCTCAAGTGCGTCAGAAGTGACCTTGTGGGTATCAGTGTATCCATTTGTCCGTTATTGGTGCAATTAACTTTGATTAAGTGTTGTAAATCCATCCACTTTTGTCAAACCCGTGGCCACCACCAGCCTTTTTAAATATGGTGCCAGTTTTCTAACAAACTTCCCTCTTCCTGGGGTTTTTCTGTCCTCCTTTTCCATAAGCTGGAGTCATTCCCTTTTGCTTAAACTGTTTCTTTGGCTTTCCTTGTCTCTAGGCTCAGCTCAGACTCAACTGCTGCTGACTTGGTTTTCCGCACGAACCCTGCCTCCTTCCCACATCACATACGTGCCCAGGCAGACGGGGTTTCGTTCAGTTCTGTGGACCTGCCCCTTGGCTCTCTTTGGCTTCCTCCCTGGCTTCCTCCATGAGGTGGGGCCATGACTGTGCTCACTGCTGTATCCCAGCCTTGACCACAGTGAACACTGCTGAACATAGAAGCCGGGATACTAGGACTACAGGGAGAGCTGAGTCGTGCAAGTTCAGTGTTAGACGTGTGGCCTTGAGACGTCTGTGTGACCAGCTTCTCGGTTCACATTTGCTGTAGACTATGAGAAGCACTCAGCACGAGCCCGAGAAAAGTGTGGCTTGGCTTTAATAGGTCTCAGGGGCCTTAGGATGGTTGAAGCTGCAGGAGTAGGTGACGTTGTCATGGAAACATTCTTTACATTGATCCACAGTAAAAACGCATGTTTGCATCTTTTTCTGGCCACTCCAGTAGGCTTGCAGGATCTTAGTTCCCTGACCAGTGATTGAACCTGGGTCCCCGGCAGTGAGAGCATCGAGTTCTCACCACTGGACTGCCGGGAATTCCCATGTTTTGCATCTTAACTAATAGATACATAGGAAACTGTCTCCACACGTGCATTTGTATTTTTATAAAACAAACTGCTCAAGACAGTATCCGTGTTTCTTCCAGTGGTTCATTCTGATTTTTTTTGATTGCGTTTCCATTTTTTAATGCACATTGTTTGCTCCAGGAACTGTTTTCATGACTCACTGTTGGGCCGTGACCCATGTGTTTCCCTGGAGGGCGCAGAGTGAGTGATGTGGGGCGGGGGAGGGGCCTGTGGACACCAGGCAGGAGGACATGCACACAGGGGTCAGGGACGTCACAAAGGACAGTTGTTTCTCGACAGAAGCACTCCTCTGGGATTTGAGGGGGTTTCTCTGCAGTGCCCCCTGCAAAGAGCACGTCCTGGGTCATGATTTCTGAATGGTAATCCCAGTTGAACTGGCTGAAATTAATTTCTACTTCCTTAGAATGTTGAATAAACACTGCATAGAGAACTTGCAATATTCGAAACGCCATGTAAGAAACCAGTTCAGGGCTTCCCTGGCGGTCCATTGGTTAAGAATCCACCCAGGTGCTCGCTTTGGCAGCACATATATAAAAAAAGAATCCCCCCTGGAGCAACTAAGCCCGTGTGCCACACTACTGAGCCCCCACGCCTAGAGCCCATGCTCCGCAACAAGAGAAGTCACCACAGTGAGAAGCCCGTGCTCTGCAACGAAGAGTAGTCCCCACTCGCTGCAGCTTGAGAACGCCTGCTCACAGCAACAAAGAGGTCAGTTACTTAAAAAGAAGAGAGAGAAGTCTGTTCGATCTAGCCTTTGCCTTTGTGAGCCTCTGGGTGTTGCTCTGAAGGGCGTTCCTGTTGCATCCTCCATCCAGCTCTGGGGAACGGCCGGGGTGAAATTATTCAGGCCAGAGGACAGTCGTCTCACTTCTCAGCAGCTGGTGTGCAGCATCTCTCACTTAGGATTGAGTTTATTATTTTTTTCAGAGAAACCTTAAACTTCTCAAACGTTGAGTTCACCGTGTGTCTCTGTTAGAAGTGGTGGGGGCCGGGGGGGGGTCCCTGCTCTGACAGGTTCAAGGACAAATGGGATGAGCCTGACAGATGAGGAACCCGGATTCTACCATCGCCAGGACAAGTACAGGAATTACTTTGTAGCATCTGTGCTCACTGTCAACTTGCAGCCAGGACATCCCTGGGCCCCGCTGTCTGTAGACAGGTCTTCATGGATCCTCAAGGTAGATGCTTTGTGGGATGGGGATAAGGACTAGGAGATGTGAAGCAGGACCCTTTCGGAAGGACGTAAGTGATACGTGATCTGATTGGTTTAACATCTTTATTAAACACATACTAGGTTGCCCAGCCTGGAGGAGATGGCTGGGCCAGTTTCTGATGATGGTAAATTCTGTAGGCTTTCTGTGTTGTTTGAGAAACATTATGAAGGACTGAGGAATGTAAAAAAGCTAAATAAATCCTAGAGGACCGGGAAAGGCAGCTAAAATAGGCCACAGCTATAAATTCCTCATAAGAGCCATTGCATTTTGAGCCACTAGGCTTGTGGCGTGTGGCCAGGCAGTGGGGGTGGCCAGGGAGAGCCCACGCCTCTGGGTGTGTTCACTCCCATCTAAGGTCTGTCTGATCTTCCAGCACAGACCGCTGCCCCTTCCAGATACCTCATCTGTTTAGAGCGAAGTCGTTAAACAAGCAAGCAGGCCGAGTTCATTTATCCCCTCACAGATGACGGAGATGCACAACTCCAGAAGAGACAAGTATTTTACCTACCAAGAAAACTTGGCTTATTTCCCAAATTCTTGCTAACATGAGGGTCATGGAAGGCACAGGGGGCCAGTTTCCCAGAGTTGACTTGACTAAGTTAAAGTAATGAAAGACAAAAGACTGATATAAAATGTACTAATTCAAAATCAGCAGTGTAACAAGATGAACCAAAAGTGTGGGGAGTACCTAGTAGGCGAGTTACACAGGGGAAGCAAGGCTGCTGCGGGGAGGTTTCTTCATTTAGTTTTTGTTTTGTTTTGTTTTTTGCTGCATCGGGCCTTAGTTGTGTCATGTGGGATCTTTCATCTCAGTGCTTGGACTCTAGCTGTGGCTCGAGGGCTCAGTAGTTGCAGCTTGAAGGCTTAATTGATCCGTGGCATGTGGGATCTTAGTTCCCTGACCAGGGACCAAACCTGAGTCCCCAGCATTGCCAGGTAGATTCTTAACCACTGGACCTACCAGGGAAGGCCCCAAGGGGAGGTTTCTTGATGAGTGCGTGGCACAAGAGGTAAGGGGCTGACTCAGATGTGCAGTGTACTAGTGATCAAGTGACACGCTCTCAATCTCCTCATTTTGGGGTCAGGAATCCTGGGGTGGCTGGGCTGGGTGCCTCTGACTCAGGGTCTGTCACCAGCTGTGGTCACCTCCGGGCTCGATTGGGGTGGATCCGCTTCCAGGCCCTCTCACCAGGCAGAATCTCCTCATGTGGCTTTTCCATAGACCTTCTCACAGCCTGAAGCCTGTTTGTAAACCAGTGACACCCTGTGACGTTTACCATCTTCTGTTCTTACACGAGCGTCACTGGCTCCAGCCTAACTCAGGGTGGTGGGAGGCTGCATGAGAACCCATACAGGAGCTAGGGTCACTGGGGGCCATTTTGTTAGAGATTGCCGACCGTAAATGCCTTCTGGCTCTGGTGACAGGTCTCTCCCAAGATAAGAGTGTTTCTGGGGGACCTCGGGCTTCTGTCAGATGGTGGGCTGCCCTCCCCCAAATGCTGCTGGAATGGGCACTGCCAGCCTGTGGCTTTTGCGTTTCCCGTATCTGTGGCCTCAGCCCCGGATTTCTGTGTTAGGCCCTCGGCTGAGGGCTGTGAAGCTGTATGCAGAAATGGTGTGTGTGTCTCTGAGTGTTTGCTAGAGTGGGGATGAGTGTGTCTGAATGTTTTCTAAAGTGAGGGTGAGTCCATAATGACCTTGAAAAGTTTACAAACCCCTGGTCTAAGTTGACCTTGGATTTCCTATTCAAATTTGATTCAAACAAGACACCAGAGAACTGGATCAATTATAATCAGTAACTGATTGGTCAATCATGCTGACATTTTAGATTTAAGATTATTCCAGAATCCTAACCCTAATTCTAATAATTAAAAAAAAAAGATTCCCAGGTCACTTTGACTGGCATTTTAGGTGTTACTGGATCAGATTTTTCTCCAGTTTATACAAAAAGTTAACATAGGTGGGAGGAAATAACCCTCAAAAATGCTTTTTAGGGAGAAAAGTGGTACAGAGCCCACATTCCTGTGAAAAACAAAATCCTAACCACACGTGGCTCCCGGGAATGCATGTTTATGGTAAAAAATCAGGCTGGCACCTCAGAAGGTGACATGTTCGCCAAAGGAGCTAAAAACTCTGGCAGGAAGGCCCGAAATGAGGAACTGCAGCCCAGACCCTGATGCCTGTGCCCCTGACGGCACCGCTGGATCCGCATGCCAGTCCTCGGGGCCTCTGCCCTTCCCAATGACCTGGGGGCATTGGCGTTCACTTATCTTCACCATTTGTGCCTGCCTAGGCCTGAAAGTCATTTTAGAAGCATTTCCATCCAAAGTGGCTAAAGTATAGTACACAGGAGGCAGTATGTAAAAAGGTTGACACTCGTTTTGAAATTTATTTCCATGGACCACGTCATCCCCAGAGATCCCCAGGTTCACAGGATATTAACAGCGGGTGTTTTTCTCTCTTCTGCACATGACTGTCTGGTGACTGACCTCTGAGATAATTACACTTTCTCCTTTTTGAATGAGAAGAAAACTTCTCTAAGTCACCTGTTAAAAGAGAATCTAAGACCTGCCTGATACTCATTAGAATGTTTTTCCCTTTTTAAAAAAATTTTTTACTTTTTATTTTTGTATTGGGGCATAGCCAGTTAAAAATGTTGTGATAGTTTCAGGTGCACAGCGGAGGGACTCAGCCACACACGCACATGTATCCATTCTCCCCCGAGGGCTTCCCTGGTGGCTCAGAAGTAAAAGAATCCGTCTGCCAGCGCAGGGGACGAAGGAGACTCGGGTTTGATCCCTGGGTCAGGAAGATGCCCTGGAGGAGGGCATGGCAACCCACTCCAGTGTTCTTGCCTAGAGAATCCCACGGACAGAAGATCCTGGAGGGCTACAGTCCCCGGGGTTGCAAAAAATCAGATACGACTGAGCAGCTTAACACACACATTCTCCCTCAAACCGCCCTCCCATCCACGCTGCAACATAACATTGAGCAGAGTTCCCTGTGCTGTATACAGCAGGTCCTTCTTGTTGGTCATCCACTTTTAAATACAGCAGTGTGTACCTGTCCATCCCCAACTCCCTAACCATCCCTTTCCCCTGTTCTCCCCTCTCCCCCCACTCACAACCATAAGGTCATTCTTTAAGAATGGTTTTTCCTTTAGATTATACTGTAGCTAGATTTGTTGTTTTGTTTTTAAGCTTGCCCCCTGCTGGTTCCTGCCCCACTTCCAACCTGTTTTTAAAGGATGTGATCGTTCTCATCAGGAGGAAGTCACGGAAGGGTATTTGGGGTTAAGCAGCCGAGGCCCATACGTCTTACCTGCGCCCACTCCCCCCACAGGCACTGCTGGAATCCCCGGTGGAGAAGACCCCCGTGTCCGTGGCCTGCGGGGTAGAGAGCCCCCTGGACGGCATCTGCCTCAGCGAATCAGATAAGACCGCCGTGCTCACCCTGATAAGGGAAGAGGTGAAGGCTTCCCCGCCACGTCGTCTGTTGTTCATTTCTTTGTCAAGCCTGTGTGCCAGTGGGGAGGTTCCATCTCTGCTGGCTGGAGTTCTTGCTCCCCAGCTGGAGAGCTCATATAAAGGGCTCCCAGTAAAACAACCCTTTGGAGCTGGAGTCCTGGCCTTCTGGTGTCCAAGGGGCAAAGCTGACGCTTGGAAGTGTCCTTGAGAACTTCAGGACACTTCTTTATCGCTTATCCTTGAAGTTTTAAGTACCCAATTTTCCCAACTTTACCCACATACGTAACTAAGTCAGCACCCCTTTGTTTTACAGAGGATATAGGCTCATGCCTAAAAGTTCCTCAAATTCTAGACTTGTAGGAATATAAAATTGCTAATTAACTCTCAACTTCCTCTGTCGTGTTTATTGAATGTCTTCTGTTTGAAATAGATCACTGCTGGGCCTTTCCTGGGTGATCTGGAAAATAGAAAGACACTTGTTATGTACCCTTAATTCGTTTCCACCCTCCCCTTACACCTCTGTGCTGTGTTTGATATGTTTGGTTTATATGTTTCTTGGATTGCTTCCACTTTTTTAAAATAAGGTAATTCCCTTGGTGTAGTGATTTTATTTTTATAATGTGATGAAAATGGTTAATTAAGTACCGCTGACCTAGGTCTTTCAAACCTTTAAAACAGAGCAATAACTTTGGTAATTAGTGGTGTCAGCTAGTCCTGTTGTCAAAACGCTGTGGTCAGGAGGCTCCACAAAGTCTTGTAAATGAGAAAAGTGTCTTCTTTCTTCTGAGAGTTACAATTATGAGATAACTACTGACCAGATGCATCAAAGCAAAGATGTGCTAGGACTTCCCTGGTGGTCCAGTGGTTAAGACTTTCCCCCCTGCAGGGGGATCTAAGAAAAGACCCTGTATGCCATGCAGAGTGGCCCGAAAAACAAAGATGTGCCTGCTTCCTCCCTGAAGCAAAGAGGCTGGCTTCTGGTTCTTGAAATCCTGCTCCATGGCACCAAAATAAAGATTGTACCAATTAGAAAGAACCACAGGAAAGTATAATCACAGGAGAACAATAGTTTCCCATCTGAGCCTTGTGCAGGGGAAGAGCCATTTGAGACCGTGAATCTAGAGTGTTTCTTTCCAGCTAGCATGGGCCTCCCAAATGTAGGATATGGGTCTTGGTCTAACAAGCAGGATCTTGCCCACCGTGAGTTGGATGCCTCTGCCTGGAGGCACTGACTTTCTGGGCCCTATTCTGACTCAATCTGAAATCTCTGCAGAAAGAGACTACCTGGCCAGGCCAGCTCCCCCCGCTCTGATCCTGTGATGGTTTCATGTCTCAGTCTAATTACTAATAAAGTAGGGCTCTGGCGTCTTACCTTTAAGAGGAGTCTGCCAGACTAGTGGCTCAGCTGTTGGCTTCCTGACCCAGCAGGGTTCTAGGCCGAGAGCCAGACCCTGGACCAACATGGAGTTTACAGAGATGGTAATTCCCACCTGGGGCTTTCCTGGGAGGGGTTCTCTTCTCCTTCACCCTGGTGACCGCGTTCCAGCATCCTTATGTGGCTGACATTTCCCCAGTGTCTGTGTGCAGTACACACAGAGGTTGAGGTTTTTTATTCCTAATGTAGAATATCTTGGGATGAACATTGGCTGTGTGTTGTCTTCAGGCTCTAGTCTTGAATTCAAACTGTAAAGAGACAGAGCCAGTAAAACTAAGCTTTGTCTGCATTATAATCTAGATAATCACTAAAGAGATCGAAGCAAATGAGTGGAAGAAGAAATACGAAGAAACCCGACAAGAAGTCTTGGAGATGAGGTTAGACTGGAGTTTTGAGGGAGGGGTGGGTACCTTTATGTATTATAGATTTAGTGCAAAGGAAGTGATGACAGTACTTGCTTACATAGAACCAGCTCTTGAGAACTTGAGGGTTTTGCTGTTTGCACCTTAATTTGTGATGGGTAAGGTCATTTCCTGAGGATTGCTGACCAGTTACTATATTCAAATGTGGGAGTTTATTTTGGGTTGTTCAGAAAATGACAAGTAAGCAAAACCCACAGAATCCTTGTCTTTTGAAAAGACAAATTTGTGCAAAAATACCCATTCAAAACACAGAGTAATAAGATTTTTTGACATCTTCAGTTATGGAGGCATTACGATCCATAATCCTTTTCTAAAACGAATTATACATGGTAGCTTCAAATTTCATAGCCACGAGATAGAGTATAAAAAGCATTTTAACAGGAAACAAAGCTGACTGACTCTAACTTGGAATCTGTTTACTTTTACTATTCACTCCTACATTTAGGAGCTGCGACATAACTAAAAATGGCATCAAAGAGTGGGGGGCATAAATAATTTACAGACTGTCCAGTGGGCACTTGGATGAAACATTTTAAATGGGTCCACTCTAGTTTGTGGCTCTTGTATTATTTGGTGTTTCGAGTGCTTGCTGGGTCCCTGTGCCGGCTTGCTGGGGAGGAAGGCATAGCCCCTGATCTCAGTGAGCTTTCAGCTGCCTTCATGAGAACTTGGATGCCTGGTCAGAGTGAGGACCAGAGTTCTTCTCACCAGGGGTCTCAGGGAGGGGCACCCACCACTGGAGGGTCAGGAAAAGACTGCACTTTTCCTGCATGAACAGGACAGGGTGATCTTTAAATAACTTTGAATAACTAAAATGTTTCTGGAATTAGGGCAATAAAATAAAACCTGGATCTGAATCACAGGAGACCCACTGCCTGTAAGGGTGGATTGGGGCCAGGAAAGCCTGAGCTCAGATCAGGCCTCTTAGAAGGAGCCCCCAGGAGATCATTAACTCATTGTGTAAAAGAGTCACTTCTCTAAGCAGAATTCATGGACTGCCTTGGCGTCATTCACAGAGGTGCAAAGAAAAATGAAGGCAGTTGTTTCGGCGGATTCTTTACCAACTGACCTATCAGGGAAGCCCAAATAAAATGCAAGCCTTGTTAAACAGAACCTTGAGAAAAGCCTTTCTGAACATTAACAAATCTTCTGTTAAATATTTAAAAAGCAGGGGGGCACCCCAAAGCAGGTAGCTGGGTTACGCAAGATTGTCGGTACATGTTACTGTGTTGCATTGTTTAGAGCAGCATTTGTGCAGCTTCCCTTGTCTGGATATTCTCTTCTGATGAGACTTTTTGTCTGTTTGTTGAAGGAAAATTGTGGCTGAGTATGAGAAGACCATTGCCCAAATGATTGGTAAGGAAATTTTTCTTTAGAATATGAACCTCAGGATCCAAAGACGATTTTCAAATCAGAATATAAATCTCAGTTTATCCATGCCTGAGATACAGTTGATTCTCATTATATGCAGTTCTTGTTTTTATAAAATTGCCACAAACACTGAATTAGGCAGTTCTAACCCATTGATCCGCAGGAAGGCAAAGCAGGTGCCTATGAGCCTGTGGTCACAACAGTTTTGTCAATACATAACCTTATTTAAGGTGTATTGTCGTTTCATTAATACTGAGCTCATGCCTGGACGAAGCTCATCTCACATGTGTTTTCCCCCAAGACACCTCCAACCTTGTAGCTTTTAAAACAGAAGACAGCTCCACAGTACCAGGTTTGGGGCCCATTTAAAATTCCTCAACAGGAAGCACAAAAGTGCAAAAATAAGGCCCGAAGTAGACTAAATAGGGCCCTTGTTGGCAGTATGCAACATGGCAGAGCATCTCCTGGTCCAGCCTTAGGCAAGAATGTGCTCGGCGGGTCACCTCAGTTCTCTGCCACCCGACACGTGCCCCTGAACGGCCAGGAACCCACCACACGTCTTGACTTGGAGGCAACATGGGAATTACAGCGAGCAGGCGAATTCACAAATACAGAATCTGCAAATACTGAGGCTCCATTAAGATTAGATTCCTTGTAGAGGATGAACACTTGCAACACCAGGGTGGGCAGCCCTCTGCACATCCTTCCTCCCCGCCCCCTCCGGTGGGACGTCTCTGGGCCTCACTCCACTGCAGGTCCTGCTTTCCCTGCGTCAGACCCATCAAGGCCTTTAGAAAGGACAGCACTTCATCCTCCTGCATTGAATTTAGAACCTCTTGTAGCCGCTGTTGTAAGGACTGACTTCCCAAGTCACTTCAGGTCTCTCTGCATTAACCGAAGTGCTGAGATGATAATTTATGCCGTCCACGCCACCTGACACCTGGGAGCTGCCTGGCTCCTGCCCTTGGCTCCTCTGGATCTCTGCTTGCATCTCTCCTCTGACAGAGGCCATTTGGTATAAAAGGCACCCAACCCGCTTGCCCTGCTTTGTTCTTTTCCCCATCATCTGTTGCCTGTCTCCCCCACCAGAGTGTCAGACCTTGAGGGCAGAAACTTGTCACCTTCCTTGCTGGGTTCCCCTCCACCCACCCAGAGGAGTGCCTCGCAGCTCAGGAGGGCAGCTGTGGACTGTCTGTTGAGTGAATGTGTGTTCTCTGATTGTGACTCACAGAAGATGAACAGAGGACAAGCATGAGCTCTCAGAAGAGCTTCCAGCAGCTGACCATGGAGAAGGAGCAGGCCCTGGCTGACCTCAACTCGGTGGAAAGGTCCCTCTCCGACCTGTTCAGGAGATACGAGAACCTGAAGGGCGTCCTGGAAGGGTTCAAGAAGGTACCTGTCCTTTGCCTTCTGTCTCCTCAGTGGCGTGTCTTCTTGCTGATGGGTCGTCAAACCCATGTGCCCAAAGTGTGGATGGCCCAGAAATGGAATCAGGGACTCTGGGCAGCATGTCTGAATCCTTCCTCTTCTCAGTCAGGGCAACAAGCCCTGGACATGACCAGAGTGTGGCACAGAGTGTAAGAACCTGGGGCCCTCAGACCTTAAGAGAGTTCTAGAAATGTTCTTTTTGATCATTCACCAATTTGTCAAAAATAAAAGGGAGTCAAGCCATAGCACTGAAAAATTCAAGCTGAAAGTATCAAAGAAGGAAGTATGAGGTTTCAAATACAGGTGTAAGTGGGCATATTGACTTAATTTGGTCACTCACTATCACTAAAGATACACTTACAGCAGTGAGCATTCTTTTTTTCATATTAAAATAAAAATGACTGTCCAGTATGTCCAAAACAGGAATCAGATTGCCCTCAGTTTTTGGTTTGTTTTCGGCTGCCGAATTTTTCGTGGCTCTGCTCAAGCCTTCTCTGATTGCTGCAAGCCACTCTTGGCTGCAGTGCTCCGGCTTCTCTTCCTGTGGAGCTTGGGCTGCAGGCATGTGGGCTCCAGCAGCTGCTGCACTCGGGCTCAGAGGCTGTGGCCCACGGGCTCAGTTGCTCCCCGGCATGCGGAATTTTCCCTGACCTGGAATCGAACCCATGTCCCCTGCACTGGCAGGTGGATTCTTATCCCCTGCGCCACCAGGGAAGTCCTGCCCTTCAGTTTTGAATAACTTTGGCCTTCCTAAAGCCAGGTGGTGCTACTGGAAAAGAACCTGCCCGCCTCTGCAGGAGACATAAGAGATGAAGGTTCGATCCCTGGGTGGGGAAGATCCCCTGGAGAAAGGGCATGGCAACCCACTCCAGTATTCTTGCCTGGAGAATGCCGTGGACAGAGGAGCCTGGCGGGCTACAGTCCACAGGACCACACACAGTCAGACACAACTGAAGCGACTTAACACAACGTGTGCACACTTCCTGAAGCAGGTGTGTCAGTGTAACTCACTATCTGATTTGAAAGTTAATGCATGCTGTTATCTACAGTTTCCTCAGTGGGAATTATTTGTGCCTTTTTCAAAGTACCATGGAATCTTATTTGAAGGCATCTGAAAGTAATTAGGTTTTCTCATGTTTTAAAAAAAGAAAGCTGTTGACACATGGCAGGTTACTAGTCGAAGAGAAACAAAATGACCTGTTTCTTTCCTTTTATATTGTCACTTGGTAACAGAATGAAGAAGCCTTGAAAAAATGTGCTCAGGATTACTTAGCCAGAGTTAAACAAGAAGAGCAAAGGTATCAGGCCCTGAAGATCCACGCCGAGGAAAAACTAGACAAGTAAGAGACTGTGCGGAAGAATTTCATTTTTCATATTGTTGCAGGAAGACTGACACAGGAAAGAAGAAAAAGAATTACTGTTTTGCATTTGTGTGTGTGTGTGCTTTTTTTTCGTTTTGTTTTTCTGGAAAGGCGTTTTATTTTAAATAAAGTACTGTGTACCTGTTAGTCCCACACTCCCAGTCTGTCCCTCCCCCTCTGCCCTTCCTCCCTGGTGACCAGAAGTTCATTTTCTAAGTCTGTGAGTCTGGTTCTGTTTTGAAAATCAGCTCATTTCTTTTTTTTTTTTTTTTGAATAGGTAAAATCTTCCTCTAGTTCAAACATTAAAAAGAACAAAGAGGATACTGAGTAAAGTAAGTCAGACAGAGAAGGAGGAATATCATATGACATCCTTTATATGTGGAATCTAAAAAGAAATGATACAGATGAACTTACTTGCAAAACAGAAACAGACTCACAGAGTTAGAGAACAAACTTACAGTCACTGGGGTAAGGGTGCGGGGAAGGGATAGTTAGGGAGTTTGGGATGGATGTGTACACATGACTATTTAAAACGGATACCCAACAGGGACCTACTGTACCGCACAGGGAACTCTGCTCAAAGTTATGGGGCAGCCTGGATGGGAGGGGCGTTTGGGAGAATGGATGCAGTATGGCTGAGTCCCTTTTACTGTCTACCTGAAACTGCCGCAACATTGTTAATCAGCTGTACCTCAATATAAAGTGAAAATTTTTTTTAGAAGAATAAAAAGATAGTCTCTCCCTCCCACCCTGTCCCCCCGCAGAGTTCCCTCCTCATCCCTCACCCCAGGAAATCGCCATCCTTTTACCCTTCCAGACATGCTCCCCTCCTTGTCCCCCACCCAGCTGCACTGGGCAGTGAGCGGCAGCGTGGAAGGCTGAGGTGTGCAGTGCTGATGTGATGCCCTTAGCTTTGCACCGCCATCGAGCTGGCTCAGGCTGTCACAGTCCTTTTTTTTTTTAATGTGATGAGACTCTCCTTTTTTTTTTAATATACAGATGGTAGCATACTCACTTTTTTTCACTCAGCAGTTTATTTTGGAAATCTTTCCGTGTCAACCCATGAAGAGCCTCTTTATTTATTTATTTTTAAATCTGGTGTTCCGTTGTCGGAATGTATCCTTTACTTAACCAGTCCTGCCTCTTGGACACTTAGGTTATTCAGCACCTCCTGCTACAAACAGTGCTGCAGTAAAGTAACCTCAGACGATTACTGTCTGGGAGGCAGGTGAGATCCCTGTATGTGAACTGCTGGGCAAAGGGATTTATGGATTTATAATTGTGATCATATTGTCCAGTTGCCCTCGTTAGACTTTTATTACTTTACAACCCTGCAGTGTGTGAAAGCAGCTCTTTTCTCAAAGCAGCTCTTTTCTCATACACCTTCACCAACAGATCAGGATTCAGGTTTTCAATACATCTAACCAGCGAAAGATGGTTATTTCAATTTAGTTGAGTTTTTTCTTTTATTTTGGCAAGCAACACCGCATTTCTTTCATTCAATGTAGTTTTGATTTATATGTATTTTATGAGTGAAATTGAACATATTTTAGTAGCAGCAGCAGCATACATATATTTAGGCAATGGCCACCCACTCCAGTACTCTTGCCTGGAAAATCCCATGGGCGGAGGAGCCTGGTAGGCTGCAGTCCATGGGGTTGGGAAGAGTCGGACACGACTGAGCAACTTCACTTTCATGCATTGGAGAAGGAAATGACAACCCACTCCAGTGTTCTTGCCTGGAGAATCCCAGGAACGGGGGAGCCTGGTGGGCTGCCGTCTGTGGGGTCGCACAGAATCAGGCACAACTGAAGCAACTTAGCAGCAGCAGCAGCAGCAGACATATGTTTGCTTTTCCATGAGTGACTCTTCTTTGCCTGGTTTTCTAGTGTCAGCTTATGTATTTTAAATATAAATATATTGCAGATGACAGTCCGTTGTGATATGAGTTGTGAATAATTTTTCTAGTTTGTAACCTTTGGGCTCTGCCCATAGTGTTTTTTGATATGCAAAAATTTACTTTTATGTAGTGTAATTTCTCAATCATTTCTTTTAGAGCTATGAGATCTTCTGTCATAGTGACAAAGATCTTCATCATGCTCAATGTAAAACAATTTCCCATGTTTGCCTTCCAGTACTTTTAATGGCTTAGTTTTCTCTTTGTTGTTTAAAATTTGTTTTGACTTCCGTTGAAGTATAGTTGATTTACAGTGTTGTGTTAGTTTCAGTTATACATATGTATATTCTTTTTCAGATTCTTTTCCATTATAGGTTATTAAATAAGGCTTAATTTTTTTATGCTTAAGTCTGATGCGTTTACAATTTATCCTGGGGAATAAAGGATCTATGAAGGATGTACCCAACTCTCTTTTTTAACTAAAGTGTAATATGTCCTTGTACATTCTGCCACCTTCCTGTTTGTAAAGCCTTGTAAGTTCCCCTTTTCCCTCCCCACCCCCAGAGGTATTGGTATTAAAGGTTTATTTTGCATCTTTCTAATCTTTTGTATGAGCCTTTACAAATACTACCCAATGGCTTTGGGCTTTTTAAAAAAAATAATACAGTATTATACAGGTTTCTATTTTCACTTAATCGTATATTATGGCCCTTTTTTTTCACGTTAGAACATATTGCTCAATCTAATTATTAGTTTTTAGACTATTTCATGCCTTTAGTGGACAGGCATTTCACCCTTTGCCTGTTGCAAACAGTGCGGCAGTGAACACCCTGTGCCCTCAGTGTGGTGCTGGGGAGCGTGCTCCTCAGGGGAGATTGCTAGGATGGACTCGCTGGGCCGGAGGCATGCGGCAGTTCCCGCCACACCACATCCACAGAGAGGGCTGTGTGGGTTTTCTTTGCCTGTCAGCACCCGAGCCAGTTACCTTGCATCTTGGCCAACACAGGCCAAGGTCATCCTGGCTAATTTCTGCCAAGCTGATAAATTTTAAAAGTTTATCATTTTAATTCGCACACCTCCGATTACAGTGAGTTTTTAGCATCTTTTCATCAATTAACTGTTTCTCAAATGACATCTGTGGTATTTAAATTTTCCTTTTGCATCTCTTCAGTAAAGTTACCTGTAGGTCTGTGTTTCATAGATGCCAGCAGTTAGTATCCTGGCTTGTTAGCTGTTAATCCACAAAGATCCTGCTTACTGTTGTCCTGGGTTTTAAAAAAATCTAAGGTTGTTGTAGAAACTGGCCTGTGATTCCACTTCCGGGTGGCATGTGAATTTTGAAGGGCACTGTGTGCCTAGAGATGAATTCTGCCAGTAGTTTGCACCAGGGAAATCTCCTTAGCAGTCATGTGTAATTAAATTTTTATAAGTTAAAATTGAATCCTGTAGCTCACTGATTCCTGTCTTCCCTCTATGGTGAAGTCAGCTGACTTAGTCCCGTGTCACAGATGGCAGCTGTTAGCATCCTGTCTCTTGCGCCGTGACCAATGACGAACTGTGTGTTTTTTATCCCTTCCTTCCATAACAGAGCCAATGAGGAGATTGCTCAGGTTCGAACAAAAGCCAAGGCTGAGAGCGCGGCTCTCCACGCGGGGCTCCGGAAGGAACAGATGAAGGTGGAGTCCTTGGAGAGGGCTCTTCAGCAGAAGGTACGAGGGGTGGGATGTCATGCCCAGGAGACCTTTGGTTTTCCTCCTCATCTTGGGTCTGGATGAAGGAACCTTGTCTCTCTGCTCAGACACTTCAGTCCACTGACTCGAGTGAAGACAAAGGAGGGGAGCGTGAGTGGGACCCACCCACAGAGGGGTCAGAGGGAAAGTTGCGTTCACGGAAGCTCGGTGGACCCGAGGCTTAGGCTCCGAGGCTTTTTTTTTTCTTTTTTTTTCTGTAACACATGAAGCTGTTGTCCTACTTCATTGCAATTTTGCCCTCCTGGAGCCATTAGGCAAAATCTGGAGGTGTATGTGATTGTCTGGACTAGGAGATGCTATGGGCATCTTGGGGGTAGAGGCCAGAGATGCTGCCAAACACCCCAAGGTGCACAGGACACCCCACAATCAAGACCCTCTTGCCCCGATGTCAGCGGTGCCACAGTCTAGAAACTGCTGTTGTCGTTGTTGCTAAGTCGCTTCAGTCATGTCCGACTCTGGGCAATCCCATAGACGGCAGTCCACCAGGCTCCCCGTCCCTGGGATTCTCCAGGCAAGAACACCGGAGTGGGATGCCATTTCCTTCTCCAGTGCATGAAAGTGAAAAGTGAAAGTGAAGTCGTGTCCGACTCTTCAAGACCCCATGGACTGCAGCCTTCCAGGCTCCTCCGTCCATGGGATTTTCCAGGCAAGAGTACTGGAGTGGGGTGCCATCGCCTCCTCCACTAGAAACTGCTACATAAGCAAAAACCATGCTGCCCAGTGATTCTTAGACTTCATTCCTTGTACCTCTTCTGTTTTTGTTACTGTGTTTCCAAACATGTTTTCAGGCCTGTGGCTTCTGTTCCACCAGGGCAGGGGTTTTATTGGGGGATCTGATAACCCCAGAGAAGGTGGCCCTTGGCATTCTTAGCCTCCAGAATCCCAGGTCCCTAGAGATGCTGATGGAGCAAGTGAGGCCCAGATATCTAGCATTTCTAACAAATACCCCCAAGTAATTCTCACGATAGCAAGGAAATTTGAGAAACAAACTTTAGAGGGCCAGTCATTTCACTCGCCCCTTACTCAGTCTAAGCAGAACTTGGCAAACACATGACCATTTCCTAGGAGGGAAGGTATAGAGCCTTCCTTTCTTTAAGGGGCTTCCCAGATGGCTCAGTAAAGAAACTGCTTGCAGTGCGAGAGACTGGGATTTGATCCCTGGGTCAGGAAGATCCCCTGAAGAAGGGAGCGGCAACCCAGTCCAGTATTTTTGCCTGGAGAGTCCCCGTGGACAGAGGTGCCTGCCAGGCTACAGTCCATGGCATCACAAAAAGTTGGACACAGCTGAGGCAACTAACAAAAAGCTTTCCTCCAAAGGGTTTCTGATGCAGAACAGTGAAGAACCATCGAGTCAGGTGCCTAGAGAGGGTATGGGCAGTCTAAGGACAGTTTCACCATAATCCTTTCATCTTGGGACATACAGTGCATCATCCCATTGTTTGTTTTTCAGAACCAAGAAATCGAAGAACTGACAAAAATCTGCGACGAGCTGATTGCCAAGCTGGGAAAGACGGACTGAGTTTCCCCTGTAAGCTCAGCAGATCTGCATTCAGCTGCTTCTCTCGTGACCACAATTTTCTTGCCTTATCCAGGAATAATTGCCCCTTTGCAGAGAAAAAAAAAAACTTTATGAAAGCACATGCCTACTGCTGCCTGTCCCGCTTTGCTGCCGACACGCCCGCCCCGAGAAAACGCTGGAGGATTCATCACGCAGACATGGAAAGAGTGGCCCGACCATCCTGTCGATGGGCTCTGGGCAGGATTCTATATCTTTGGTTTGTTTTAAAGTCTTCTTTACTTTGCCCAGGTGCGTTCAGTTTATGATTTGATGGCTATTACTTGGGACCATATCCTGTCCACCTGATTTTTTTAAGTTTATTTATTACATCTTTTACATTTAATTTTTAATATTAGTGTTTTATTTGAGGAGATGATTTGGCCTATTGTTACTTCCAGTTGAGTACCTATTTATAGACACATTCACTCTCTCACACACATACATGCATATTTATACATGATGCTGGTTTGTTCCCGCCACCCCCCAGAAGCATAGTCAAATAAAAACTTCTCTACAGAAAGGCATATTCCCATAAACCATAAAACCCTATTTGAAAACAGAGTCCTATTTGAAAACAGAGTCCTGGCTCAAAATGCTGATTGCAGAATGTGAGGGGTTGAAGAGGGGAAGCCTGCAGACTCCATGTGTGGCATGGCTCCTAACCTCAGACTCAGGTGTCACATGGGGGGCACTCTTGGCCACAGCGTCCTGTCCCCCCCCATTTCTGGATGACCCTCAGCCTGGGTGCCGCCGCCCCTCTGGGGTTAGTTCTCAGACCCAGGGGATCTACTTTGTTCCCTCACAACTGGGGTTCGGCAAGTCTGTCCTAGAGCCATATTGCTACAGAGTTGACATTTGCTCTCTATTGTCTTTCTGTTTGAAATATGCAAAGGAAATCTGCTTATAAAAGGTTTAGACACCCTTCTTTAATGAACCCCATTAGCAATTGTAAGGTAAAGCAGCAGTTGGATTTTTGCAAGTGTGATGAATTATTCTTCAGATTTTTTTCCCCAAAGGCTGCCCCACCCCCCACCCCCCCACCCCCCCGCAAAAAAAATCCTTTCAAGCTGAAAGATAGTAGAATTTAGAATTTTCAACCAAATGGGCAGGAAAATCACATGAGCCACTCCCCAAATTCAGTGCATTTTGAGTATTTTAAAACCACACTCCTTTGAATACTGGTGGAGGGAGCAGACCCCTACTCACAAAACCAAATTCCTCAAGCTGTTCCTGGGCTCCATTCAGAGTGGCGGGGAACCTTACTCCCGAATGGAAATTTCCTGTGTGAACCCCCTCCCGTTCAATAGGCAAAACCAAATCCACGCAGGCGTCTTAAAGCGCTCTTTTGTCTTAATCTGAACACCCGGAGCGTCTTCATGGTGACGTGTGTGATCTCCAGTGCACGTAAGTTGTGGTACTTTTCCTGTACAACTACTGCATGGTCCAGCTTCAGCAGTGAAGTGTGCCTCGTGGAGACCCTCCCTCGCTCTCTTAAGGTGACCTTTTCTTTAGCCATGTACTGTTCACATGGTGCAATCTTTAGCCCCAGGGAGGTCAGTAATGTCTTTTAAAGCCAGAAGTCCCGTTTTACTGATATGCATTTCCCATAATTGGTGCTTAGGCTGTATTTTAAAGCCTACTGTCTTAACATTTTGTACAAAAAAAAAAAAAAACAGCAACAACAAACCAGAAGAGCAGAAATGACCTGTGCTTGGAGAAGTGATAGGACAATCATTCAGGCCCTGGAAGCAGTCCCCGCTGTGTGAAGCGAGTGCCCTGCGGTAGCCTTTGCCCTGGAGGAGCAGGTGCCTCAGGTGTGACCTGCCCTCTTCCAACCCTTCACAACTAGAGAAACTCACTTCACAGTTTTGCAGAAAGAAATGTTGCTAAACCTCTTTGCTGCTGTGTTTTGGTGACGTACCCATGTTTACTTATTTCATATTGCTCTGTTGGACACATGAAAGGCTTATTATCATAGTCTCCATTAGAATCCCACAGTCCTCTTTTTTCAGGCTTCTTGCTTACATAGAAAGAGAAAAAAGTAGCTGTGTGTTGAAACAGAGGTGATGACAATCCTTCCTGAGCACGCTGCTGGGAAGAGACCGCTGAGAAACTAGACCCTACCAAGTAAAGTCACTGCGCAAGGAAAGCGAAACAGCCCACATTAAGTAACATTTGCCACTGGCCACTCTGCCGTGGCCATTACAAGGAAGTCATCTTCCCTCTGATTTAGTGGACGGACAGTCTCCTGCAGGAAGGAAAATGTAGCGTGTACAACTGTCACATCAAGAGAATATACTAAGCAGAATGAAGTATGTTTATTTAAAAAAATAAGGGAAAGAGACCTACTCTGGGGAATAAAAATATAGCCTAGAGTTTTGCTTCAAAACACCCGTGGGCCATATTACTTGTGAATTGGGCAGTAATTCACCCCTTGACAAACATGAGAGGGAAATGAGAAAAAGCCGCAGGCCTGGACAGTGGTTTGGGAGTGTGAGTGGTCTGCTTGAGGCTCTTGATCCAGAGACGTTTTTGTTTTTGTTTTTTAATTTTCGAGTTTGCCAAAGTGTAGCTAGTCTTTACCTAAAAGTGTTTTAACTGGAGGATCTAATGTAACCAGACTCCTCAGTCTGTCACTTGGCTGGCTAAGTCATTGACAGACCTCATGACATTTACTTTATTTGGAGATGCTCCTGAAAACAATGAGAAGCCCACTTTGCTCATGGCTTCTAGCGTCCTCGGACCCAGCCCTGATTAGGAAGTGCTGAGGCGCCGAGGACCTGGTGGCCTTCCCAGGTGGCGTGGAATCCAAGGAAAGCTTCACTCTGTGTTTTGGAGGATGGCTCAAGTCAGATCTGCTTACCAGCCAGTTACCCTTTCTTCCCATCCCACCCTTTCTGCAATTCTCACAGAAGTACCTAGACACTTTTTACCTGGGTCCCCGATTCATCCTGACTGGTTATAAGCTGGGAGATTGAACTGCCCCAGATATCCCTGGGCTGACTCAATGCAGCCAGAGGGAAGCAGTCATTGTACCGACAGGTAACACAGGACTTGATGACTCTGAAGCTCAAAACCGAGTTGTGAGGGTCAGGAGTGTGGCAAGTCAGTGCACTAACTGGAGATGATCCAGCATGTCCTTTTTTAGTGGAGTAGAATCCGTAAAGCTCCCCCTTTTTTTTCCTCCCCTTTTTGGTCTTTTGCTGCAGTTCATAGCTGTCTCGTGAATCGTCCACGACTGGTGTTCTTTGTAGTTTTGTGGACCGTGCAAGTTTGCTCTCAGACTCGGGTGGTTTCTTATTTTATCCCCTTGTTGGGAGAGAGAAACTAGACGTTGGAAGGATTCAGTGATTCAGGCAAAGCATTTTAAAGTAAAGATGTATATATTCTGAAGAATTGAAAAGATGGCAGATTATTATTTCCTTATTAAAGAACAAATAACAGTCTGGGAATCCCAGAATGTCAAGCCAAAGGTCTATAGGGTCATCTTCTTCAAAGCTTTCATGAAGAAGTATTTCAAGGAGACTTCTGTACAAAAAGGTTTGACTGGCCTCCAGTTCCCAGTGACTTAAAGAAAGCAGTCTGTCTCTCAAACCTTGAGTCTCCCATGTAGAAAAAGCAAAGGAATAGATGTAATAGAGCCCTCTCTCTAAGGATCTCCTCCGGAAGGTCTAAGAATGACACTTTCCGAGGAAGACTTCCTCCCTAGTGCCCAGAGCTAGCATTCTGGAGACTAAAGATTGCACTTTTCATAGTTTTTTTCATCCAAATGCAATCCCATTTCTGTGCCTCTTTGCATGCAGTTAGATTTGGACTAACAAGATTCCTAAGGAATGACTTTATTAACTATAATATGGTTACAGCTACTATATATATATACACACACACACACATCTGTACACACCCTCTGGTTATAGTTGTCCCGTGGAGATGGGGCGGGCGATGCTGGCCATGGCAGTCGTCCATCCAGCACTCTGACTGAGGCGGCGAAGGCCAGGCACGGCGCTGAGGTGTGGCCTGAACCTTCCCAGTACCCATTTCGTCACTTTAGAATCGTAAAAATGCCACTTTTCTCCCCTTCTGCCTTTTAGCAGCATCTGAAACATGCTCCACAAAGTATCTCCCTGTCCTGCCATTAAGTGATGCTCTCTGGATAATTTTCAAGGGGACATATAAAAATGAGAGCTCTGAAACCCTCCCCCACCTTCCCCCGCCCCCACCCCCGCCTTGCCCACCCCCTACCCCCCGCCAGTGCAGGGTGGTCTGCAGGTTTTGCACCCTCAGCCTCGCGCTCGGCCCTCCCGCCCAGTGAGTCAGGGTCCTGGCATCTCTTTCTTCTCAGAGGTGGCAGACTTTTCAGTGTTGCTTGTAGCAAGTGTGTCTTTGCCAATAGACACCCCTGTGTACTTCCTAATGTGCCAACAAGTACATGTTAATTAATTGCACATCTGCTTCCACTGTGTTTCCATGGGTGCCATGAAGTGTGTGAGGAGCCTCGTCCGGAGGAATCTAACGCTGCATTGACTACTGCTGTCAGGATCGTGTTGTGTGGAATAATCATCAACATAAATTTTATATGCACAAGTGATTTCCCTTTTATATGTCAGGTAAATATTTGTAAAAGTTATACTCACAAATGAAATTATTATAATGATTACTAATATATTTTTTCCATGTTTCATTGCCTGAATAAAGACTGTTTACCACTGTTAGATGTGGCTTGTGTAGAGACTTCTTACCGCCGCCCCCACCACCCACAGTTATAAGTCACTTTATCCCCAAACATGAAGATTCATGACAGCCTCGCTTTTACAGGCTCCATATTTCAGTCTAAAAATAGAAAAGAAGACATTTCCACTACACTCATTTTGTGAGGTTTTATGCATTTGGTTGGGTGTGTTAATTAAAAAACGAATTTTGGAATTCGGACCTTGCCATATAAATTTCCATGCCTTTGTATCTGTGCAGACAAAGTGTTTGACTGGGTACTTGTTGCTTTTGCTTACAGACCACCTGTCTGCCCCGGCATATGTCAAGCTGTAAAATCCTAAGTCACTCCAAGCTTTCCAGCTCTTGAAGGACACAGGGCCAGCCCGAACCGTGTACTCATTGCAGCGCAGCCCACAGAAACGAGATGATGTTTTCTGGTTTTCCCAGGTTAATATCAGGAGAAAAGTTTCTCACTATTAACCAGACCAACTCTCTGCTTCAAGGAGGGGAAGGACTGGTCAGGAAATGTCATGAGTTTTTTTTACACGAAAAGATAAATTAAGAGGCCAGTTGAGGCTCCATCTACAGCTTAGGTGGGTATCCTGAGGAAAACCAAAGCACTGTCACTCTCTTAGACGTGGCAGCCTCTGAAGCTCTTAAAAAGAATATTTCTCACTCACGAGCCCCCTCAGCTGCCCAGAGGGAATCCTATAAAATGACCAAAGGAAGGACTTCCCAGTGTCTGGGACTCTGCACTTTAGGTGCCGGGGGCCTGGGTTCGATCCCTGGTCAGGGAACTAGGTCCCACATGCCTCCACTAAGACCTGGTGCAACAAAATAAATACATTTTTTAAAAGAAATGACCAAACGAGGTGGCATGGCACTTAATAAATTAATACATAATAGCACAGTAGGAAGCAGCGTGCGTTACACAAAAGAAGGGTGAGTATTCATGGAGTTTCAGCTATAAGCAAATGTGTGCTAGGTCATGATGAAAAATTATTTTCTTGGGACTTCCCTGGTGGTGTAGGAGTTAAGACTCCATCCTTCCACTGTAGGGGCACAGGTTCAATCCCTGGCCAAGGAAATTTCACTTGCCGCTCACGTGGTATGGCCAAAAAAAAGGAAAAACAGAATTTCTTGCTGTGGCTGGTGGTCAAGTATGAAAAACTTTCTTGTCAACAGAGTCACTTTACTGTGGGAAACTCCGAGGCCCAAAGAGAGCACTGCAGTGCCAGGACTGCAGAGCATCAGTGCTGTTACTCAAAATGGGCAACAGAATTCCCTGCCTCTTGGTCCTTTGTTCTGCCTGCAAGTGCTCCCAGGTTTGGATGGTGGTATATGTATGCCAGTTTCTAAGTCGAGGCATTTAAGGACTAATCAAAAACCAAAGACCTTTTTTTTTCTACCTTCATTCATTTACCATATACTGCATTTGCAGAGTTAAAGTTAAACAGGCAAAAATCTCTGAGGCTAACTGGGAATTTGCTATGTGAGTCAGGAGTACTCAAAGTGGGGCTCTGTAACAACCTGGAGGGGTGGGGAGTGATGGGAGGTGGGAGGGAGGTTCAAGAGGGAGGGGACATGTGGGTGACTGAATCTGAGTGAACTCCGGGAGTTGGTGATGGACAGGGAGGCCTGGTGTGCTGCAATTCATGGGGTCGCAAAGAGTCGGACACGACTGAGCGACTGAACTGAACTGATGGCAGAAACCAACGCAATATTGCACAGCAGTTATCTTTCAGTTAAAAATAAAATCAATTAAAAAGATTAAAGAGAAGCGATTGAATCTTGTAACAGGGTATCATTTCCCATCATTTAAACATCTACGAATAAGTGCTGGAGAAGGTCTTGGGAAAGGATGACCTGTACTGTCCGAGAAAATGAAAAGGTGTAGAGCTGCATGCGGAACACTGTGGAGCTCCTTTAAGACACCAGAAGTCAAGCTATCAGAACACTGTGGAGCTCCTTTAAGGCACCAGAAGTCAAGCTATCAGAACACTGTGGAGCTCCTTTAAGACACCAGAAGTCAAGCTATCAGAACACTGTGGAGCTCCTTTAAGGCACCAGAAGTCAAGCTATCAGAACACTGTGGAGCTCCTTTAAGACACCAGAAGTCAAGCTATCAGAACACTGTGGAGCTCCTTTAAGGCACCAGAAGTCAAGCTATCAGAACACTGTGGAGCTCCTTTAAGGCACCAGAAGTCAAGCTATCAGAACACTGTGGAGCTCCTTTAAGGCACCAGAAGTCAAGCTATCAGAACACTGTGGAGCTCCTTTAAGGCACCAGAAGTCAAGCTATCAGAACACTGTGGAGCTCCTTTAAGGCACCAGAAGTCAAGCTATCAGAACACTGTGGAGCTCCTTTAAGGCACCAGAAGTCAAGCTATCAGAACACTGTGGAGCTCCTTTAAGACACCAGAAGTCAAGCTATCAGAACACTGTGGAGCTCCTTTAAGACACCAGAAGTCAAGCTATCAGAACACTGTGGAGCTCCTTTAAGACACCAGAAGTCAAGCTATCAGAACACTGTGGAGCTCCTTTAAGACACCAGAAGTCAAGCTATCAGAACACTGTGGAGCTCCTTTAAGACACCAGAAGTCAAGCTATCAGAACACTGTGGAGCTCCTTTAAGACACCAGAAGTCAAGCTATCAGATGATGAGGCGACTCTGCCTGGGTACATACGCTGTGGTGCTGGTTTAGTCGTTGTGTCCGACTCCTGTGACGCTATGGACTGTAGCCCACCAGGCTCCTTTGTCCATGGGATTTCCCAAGCAAGAATGCTGGAGTGAGTTGCCGGAGAAAGCTTTAATTTGAAAAGGTGTGGGCACCACAGCACTCGGTACTTAAAAGAACCAAGTCACAGGTGCAATGAAAATGTCCATGGAAAGACGAGAGCATAAGGAGAAAGTGATGCAGAGAGAAAATGGACTCTGAGCCACGAAGAGGAGTGAAGTCCACCCCGGTAACACGAATGGACCCATATAGGATCATACTAAATAAAAAAAGACATAGGAAGACATCATGTAATGTCACTTAGTGGTGGAATCAAAAACGCAACAAAATGAACTACATTTCAAAAGAGAAACAGAAAGCAAACGTATGCTTACCAATGGGAAAAAGTGGGGGAAAAGATAGAAATTAGGAGGTGGGAGAAACCTAGACGCACTAAAACATATGTAAATAGTTCACGAGCAAAGGTACTTAAGAGTAAAAGGAATGCTAGTCAACTTGCTTCAATAACCTGTACTAGAACATAAGCTCCAAAAACTTCTTTGCGACCCCATGAACCGTAGCTGCCAGGCTCCTCTGTCCATGGGGATTCTCCAGGCCAGAATACTGGAATGGGTAGCCTTTCCCTTCTCCAGGGGATCTTCCCAAGCCAGCAATCGAACCTAGGTCTCCGGCATTGCAGGTGGATTCTTTACTATCTGAGCCACAAGGGAAGCCCTGGTGTGTGTAGATGTCAATGAATCTGTCTGCCCACATAATAGAAGCAACACGCTGTAAGTCAATGATATACCTATTTAAAAAAAAAAGATTGGCTTCCCTGATAGTTCAGGTGGTAAAGAATCCACCTACATTGCAGGAGACCCCAGTTCGATTCCTGGGTCGGGAAGACCCCCCCGGGGAAGGGAAAGGCTACCCACTCCAGTATTCTTGGGCTTCCCTTGTGGCTCAGTTGGTAAAGAATCCTCCCGCAATGCGAGAGACCTGGGTTCGATCCCTGGGTTGGGAAGATTCCCCAGGGAAGGGAAAGGCTGCCCACTCCAGTATTCTAGCCTGGAGAATCCCATGGACTATACAGTCCATGGGGTCGCAGAGTTGGACACAACTGAGTGACTTTCATAAAAATTAAATAGAGAAAAATAAAATCTCTGAGGCTAGTCACCTAAACAAAAATGTTTTGAAGTTTCCCTGAAACTTCACTCCACTATAAACAGTGTGCTAATGGAAGCTATTCTTTCCCAGAAACTAAAAAGCCCTTCATATCAGCCAGGAACATGGCTGGCGTGTGAACCCAGGTCTCTGATCTCGAATCCCACTGTTCTTTAGGCCACTACGTGTCGTGTCGGGCACACTTTGGAAAACGTTCCTCACCAGGACTCAGGAGCAACTCTGTCTTCACCAAGTGAATTTTCTTGCTGTTTTCTCCTCTCAAGTGAGAGTATTTCAGTGACTGTCAGAGAAGCCATTGCATAATCATCCCACCAAAGTTTAATAAGAACACAAAACCTAAAGATGCATAATTCATTGTTGTCTTGGAAAGGCACCGGGAGGGAAATCAGAGCTCCAGTTCTCCTTTCTGCCCTCCTTGTTTGCAGAAAGAGCTTTAGCGTGAAGGCTGAGATGTGCTTTCTAGTCCTGGTTTTGGTTAGACCCTTAACCCCCTCCTATGCACTCAGGATGCTAGCAGGCCCTTTCCTGTGATCTGTGATTTTACAAGTCTGCCTCAAGTGCTAACTATAAGGTCACAGTCCCCCAGGTTTTCTTTAAAAATCATTCTGAAAACGCTGGTTGTGAGATGCCCTGAGTAGTGGACTTGCCATAAGATGGTGAATCCACCGGACTTTTTGCTGTGTTCACTGTGGCTACAGTGTTGAGAGAAGTGAATGCCAGCCCACGTCACCTGGAAAGGGAAGAGGCCTGGACCCAAGTCCCAGGTGAACACCTAAGCCCATGCCCTTGTGTTCTCTAGCCATTGCAGCTCCCTGGCTCTGCTTTGTCCGAAGGATGGACAAGCTGGGTTCTATCCTCTGAGGCCTCCCCCAAGAGCGAAAGTGTCATGTTACCGGCCCTTTCCTCAGACAGCAATACCGTAGAAATGAGTATCACTTCCCCAAGACTCAGGCAAGAAAAGCTTTTAATTAGACAGCTGTGCTTTTTAATAAAAGAGTTTGTGCCCAAGACTGAAGGTGGAAAAAAGTGCCAGCTCCTGGAGTAGAGGGAGCAAAAGTGAAAGTGTTAGTTGCTCAGTTGTGTCCGACTCTGCGACCCCATGGACTATAGCCCACCAGGCTCCTCTCTCCATGGAATTCTCCAGGCAAGAATACTGGAGTGGGTTGCCATGCCTTCCTCCAGGGGATCTTCCTGACCCAGGGATCGAACCTGCGTCTCTGGCATTGCAGGCAGGTTCTTGACTGTCTGAGTCACCAGGCTTCTAAAAGGGAGGTTTGCCTTAGGATCACTGGTAATTTCTAGAAATCGTCATACTTCTTTGATCAACTTCAAGTGGCTCTTTTGGTGGCTGTCAGGAACAGGAAAGGCTTCTCTGAGGGGAAAGAAATACATGAGCATTTTCTTCAATAAAGCACCAGAACAGAGAGAAGTTTAAAATTTATAGTGGAACTTCTTGTCTTGTGGCAACTAGGTATACTGGTGAGTGTAACAGAGATAAAGTGAATCTTTTATTCCTTCAAGCCTGTTTTTTGTTTTTTCCTCTGGACTCAGGCCTCAGAATCTTTGTTTTCAGTTTCCAAGGCCTGTTTTGCCCCACGCCATTCCCCGGTCCTTTTCCAGAATGGCTGTGCTCTTGTCCTCCCGCCTGAACTACAGCTGCTGGATCCACCGCCCAGCGTTCCTCCACTAACGTGCCCACAAACCCAGCAGCTCAGTTGCACGCCCCGTGAAGGAGGCCAGCCTGTCTCGTCTGCATTTCTGAGAATAAGCTGACTAAATGTGTTCAGGTCTTAAAATATGCAAGCTCATAATCACAAATATTCAACCAGAAGACACTCTGTAGATTCAAAAAGGCATTTTGGTGCTAGATACCAAAACTAACAGCACAATGAGCGAATTCGGTGCATTCAGGCACACTCGCAATATTTTGCTGAAGTCTCTGCATCCCCAGACAGACCAGTCCAGGCTTTGTGGTGACCTACCATGATGTGCCTTCTACTTCCCTGGAAAACTGGCACTGAAAGTGTGTCTTTTATGAAATCCTAATTTTTTTTCCCCTTGACGTTGTTTTTCTTTCTCCCTTTCAATTGATCTTTGTAACATCAGTTTTAGGCAAAAATACGTTGGGGAATTCCTTGGTGGTCCAGTGGTTAGGACTCCATGCTATCACTACCAAGGGCCCGGGATCAATCCATTGTTGGGGAACTAAGATTCCACAAGCTTCACAGTGAGGCAAGAAAGAAACAAAGGAGGGATGTAGGGAGGAAGGAAGGAAGAAAAAAAGAAAATAATAGAAAAACACGATTGTATTTGCTGCATCAGTTTCTAATGCACATGTGTGAGACTGGTCACTGGGGGGCCCCAGTCCCACAGCTTACAGTCAGCCTTTTGGACCGTGGTTTTTAAACTGGCAGGTCAAAACCCACTTAAGAGGATATGGATTAGAAAACTGCAGAAAACTGCTTTTGTAAGAGTAAACAGTGAAGGCAAACATTATTTTCTGAGACTTTTATTTCACTTAAACATGCACACGTGTGTACTGGCTTGCAATTTTTAATGTCTTAGCTTGGGGGCCTAAAAAGGCCAAACAAAAAGTTTGAAAGCCACTAACTTTAGGTTATTGGGGCAAAAGGGGTTGTGGATTGAGTCAGGGTTTTATGGGAGGAAAAATAACTTCTGTTCATATTATCCATCTTTTAAAAGTAAACTATAGAGTTAGTAACCAGCAACCACACAGTTTATAGTAACTTAAAGAAATCAAAACTTTAGCACATGAAGCTGCGTTCAGGAAAGAGGTCATGATAACCGTTTCTTTCTAATGCTCATTTGCATATTACATGGCAGAAACCAACACAGCATTGTAAAAAATTTTTTTTAATATATTTAAACTTTTAAAAAATTGTCTATGAAAAACTTATAGCTATTATTATGCTTAGTGGTAAAATATGGAATAGGAATAGGGTACAGATGTTCATTTTTATCATTTCTATTTATCCCTGAAAAGCAATGAGGCAAGAAAAATAAAAGATAGCTGAGAGGGTTCTAAAGAAGGACACAGGAAGCTAACAGGCAAGCATATGAAGAAGAAAATCCTCTGAACCTAAAACTGCTCTAAAAAATAAAGTATGTTAAAAAATAAATAAAAGCATAAGTCTCTTTTCCTTCCCCAAACCCCTCCTCCCCCTCTCTGGCAGTGGAGGGAGAGTTACTTGGGTTCAGAAGCCCCACTTCTGTTTTGCGATCACTGCTTTAAACCCACACCTGAAACCTCCTCTGTTATAGGGCCTTTCTTGGTGTCTCAGATGGTAAGGAATCTGCCTGCAATGCAGGAGACCTGGATTCAGTCCCTGGGTGGGGAAGATCTCCTGGAGAAGGGAATGGCTACCCACTTCTAGTATTCTTGCCTGGAGAGTCCCATGGACAGACGGGCCTGGTCTATAGTCCACGGGGTCGCTAAGACTCAAACACAACTTAGCAACTAAGCACACACTTCCTCTGTTATAGGCAAAAATTCTCCTCGATTGTACTTAACTCTCTTCTTACAGTTCAGTTCCAAATGATGAACATTTGTAGCTGCAGCCGCTGAGATCTGAGGTAAGTCTTCACAAGATGGGGGTGATTTTCTATGACCACATAAGCCATCCCTCACCCTGGTAACCACAAGCTGTTAATCCACGTGTCTGGGGTGAATGACTACGTCCCGAGGGGCCCATATATTTGCTAAAGGGTGATAAAGTTTGAAGTTGAATCTGAGCGTTTGAACTGAAGACATATGTGTAAGAAAAAAGCAGGAAGGTTCACCCCAATGTCAAGCGGGTGAGAATCAGAGAGTTCCAGAGGTTTTGGGAAAATAATTGGTCGGTTGGAATATTTGTTGAAATTGCTGCTGCTGCTAAGTCACTTCAGTCGTGTCTGACTCTGTGTGACCCCATGGACGGCCGCCCACCAGGCTCCCCTCTCCCTGGGATTCTCCAGGCAAGAATACTGGAGTGGGTTGCCATTTCCTTCTCCAATGCGTGAAAGTGAAAAGTGAAAGTGAAGTCGCTCAGAAGCTCAGTCGTGTCTGACTCTTTGCCACCCCATGGACTGCAGCCTACCAGGCTCCTATACCCATGGGATTTTCCAGGCAATAACTGCAGGCTTCCCTAACGGTTTTAAATTTATTTTGCAATAATTGCAGATGTACAGAAAAGTGGCAAGCCGAGGCTGCCTGCCTTTTTACAAGAATGATTGTACTCGTGTGGTGAGCTGCACAAATGGGCAAGGATGGACCACGAGCTCGTCGCCCCATCTTAGACACAAACATCACTGCAATTGTTGCTGGGTGGTAGTATCTTGGGTAATCTCTTTCCCAGTAAGATGCAGTACCTTAAATTAAAAAAAAATTTTTTTTTTAAAAATTATTTATGGCTGTGCTGGGTCTTCCTTGTCGCTCAGGGGCTTTCTCTCGTTGTGGCCATCGGGGGCCTCCAGCTGTGGTCCTCGGGCTTCTCATTGCAGTGGCTTCCCTTGGGAGTGGAGGGTCTAGGGCATGGGCCTCAGAAGTTGAGGCCACGGGCTTAGTGGCCCCGAGGCATGTGGGATCTTCCGAGAGCAGGGATCAGACCCATGTCCCCCTCATTTGCAAGCAGACACTCAACCACTAGACCATCAGAGAACTCCTACCTTAAATTTTTAAGTCGTTATGTGATAATTCATCTTAGATGAAAGAAAGGCCCCCTTTGTTCCCTGTCTGCATCTTCTATGCTAAGACCCAGAGTCAAGTGGAAAAAGAGAGCTTGGCTGAAGGCCTGGCCTGATCATGGGGCTTTGGACAGTCACTGTCTGGATCTCCTTCCTCACCGAGAAAATACCAGGAGTTGAGACTTGGTCTATGACTCTATGTTCTTTTTAAAACTGTAGAAGTGTTTAGGCATTCTATCATTTTAAACGTGTCTTTACAGAGGAAGGCAAATATCATATGTTATCACTTATCTGTGGAACCTACAAAAAATGATATGAATTCACTTATTTACAAAGCAGAAAGAGACTCACTGACAAATGCATGGTTACCAAAGGGGAAAAGGAGGAGGGATAAGTTAGGAGTTTGGGATTAACACACATATACTACTGTATAGCAAATAGATAAATAAGGGCCTACTTATTTAGTTCCCTGAATAGCCCAGGGAACTATATTCAATATCTTGTAATCACCTATAATGGAAAAGAATCTGAAAAAGAAAATGTTGTTGTTGTTGTTCAGTTGCTAAGTTATGAGACCCCAAGGACTGCAGCATGCCAGGCTTCCCTGTCCATCACTATCTCCTGGAGTTTGCTCAAACTCTTGTCCATTGAGTCAGTGATCTGATCTAATCATCTCCACCTCCACCACCCCTTTCTCCTTTTGCCTTCAATCTTTCCCAGCATCAGGGTCTTTTCTAATGAGTTGGGTCTTCCCATCAGGTGGCCAAAGTATTGGAGCTTCAACTTCAGCATCAGTCTTTCTAATGAACATTCAGGGTTGATTTCCTCTAGGACTGACTGGTTTGATCCCCTTGCAGTCCAAGGGACCCTCAAGAGTCTTCTCCAGCATCACAAATTGAAAGCATTAATTCTTCAGCACCCAGCCTTCTTTATAGTCTAACTCTCACATCCGTACATGACTACTGGAAAAACCATGGCTTTAAATAGAAACACATACAGACACATATATATAACTGAATTGCTTAGCTGTACACCTGAAACATTGCAAATCAACACTTCAATTTTTAATATTTTTAAATTTATTTTTTAATAAACACTTTTAAATTTAATTACCTTAAAAATAAATGTGTCTTTAAAGCTTGAGCTCTTTTCCAGTTTCTGTCCTGGTTTCCTTCATATTCCAGAGAGTTTCTCTGGACACAGCTGTTCTAATTGATCTGGTCATAGGTCTGGCTTAAGAAATATTGCTTTTTATGGGATTCCTGTTTGGAACCTCACCCTCCACAATAACCTTTGCCTGAGCCCTAAATGAAATTGGAGGCACAAAAAATGAAATGGAATTACAGTGGCTCAGACGGTAAAGAATCTGCCTGAGATGTGGGAGACTGAGTTTGATGCCTGGGTCGGGAAGATCCCCTGGAGAAGGACATAGCAACCCACTCCAGTATTCTTGCCTGGAGAATCCCACAGAGAGAGGAGTCTGGCGGGCTACAGCCCATGGGATCACGAAGAGTCGGACACGACTGAGCAACTAACACAACACAAAGCAAAAATACGGCTGTACCTTTGTGGTGGTGACTTCAGTGACAGTGTTCAGGGGCTGTGATCTTCAGGGAGGCTGGAGGCAAATGCTCCTGTTGGTCCAGGAGATGACACGGGGGAGGGGGTCGGAGAGGGAGGGGGCGAGAGGCACGGTCACCCGGAGGTGAAGCCTGCAGCCTCCGGAGCTCCCGCCGGAGCCTCTTGTCTCATAGGTGGATCACACTCATGGGCCTCTGTGTGTTTGGTCACTAAGATGCCAGTTTCCTAATTCTAGAAAATTCCCAATTCAGGTCTCTGAACCTGACCAGTGTCGATAGAATAAGTCCCACAGGTTTTCTAGCTTGTCTGGAGAAGGGATCCTGTAATGTGATTCAGGTCTCATTTTCTGACCAGCCTAGACTCTTCAGAATTATTTATAATTCCATTTTGTTCTGAAAAGGTTTCGAGGCAGCCGACAGGCAGGCTGTAAAAGCATCAGTGTCACTGAAGGTTTCAGTGAAGCGTGATGATGACAGAGACTTGGCTGACGCGCGTGGGACCACTCCTTCCCACCCACCCGCGGGCCAGGCCCTGGCCACGCTTGCATCCTCCTGTCAAACTACAGGGTGAATCTTTCTGAAACGATTCAGTAAGTTACTTCCCTAAAATGTCTCCCTTTTGCCTTTGTCCACGTGTTGCCTAATCCCACAAATATCTGAACATCTATTCCACTGGAAGGACTGGATGACAGGCTATAGGAAGAAGACAAAATTCTTGGCTTTGTAGGACCCAGCATCTAAGTCGGGGCTCAGCAAACCGTGGCCGATGGCCAACTCCGGCCTACTGCCTGTTTTTATACAGCCCTCAAGCTAAGAGTGGCTTTTACATGTTTAAATGGGTGGAAAAAAATCAGAAGATGAATAATATTTCATGTTGTGTAAAATTATATTAAATTCAAATTTCAGCATCCGTAACGTTTTACTGTAACAGCCGCCCCCATTCATTTATGTAACATCTGTGTGGCTTCCCCACCCGCACAGCAGAGTTAAGTCATTGGACAGAGACCGTGTGACCAGCAAAGTCTACGTTACTGTCTGGTCCATTATGAAAAAAATTTGCCAACCTCTGTTACACTATTCAACTAATCTGTTGGCTGTCTACCAGGTTCTTTCTTGGCTTTTGTTTTTATTGTTCTTTGGGCTACAGTTCCTATCCCAAAGGACCTTACATTGCAGAGGGAGATGGACATTAACAATTGTATCACAGGGTACTGAGCACTGTGGTCTAGATAATTACAACAATCAGTAATTCGTGGTGCTTCCCATGTGGCAAGCGCTACTAAGGATCATGTATGCATTAACCCACTTCATCTTCACAATAACCCTGTGAAGTATGAAAAGGATTTTTATAAAAGTCCTCCAAGAGGTGGCTTTGTTTTTATTTTGTTTTTTAATTAAAAAAAAAAAAATGATGGTTTGGATGTGCCCGGTCTTAGTCGTGGCATGTGGGATCTAGTTCCCTGACCAGGGATCGAGCCCAGGCCCCCTGCACTGGGAGTGCAGAGTCTTGGCCACTGGACCACCAGAGATGTCCCCCTGTCATTTTTTAACAGGTTAAAAACCAGTGCATTTTAGTAACATTTATTAAGTACATACATGTCTTCCCAGGTGGCACAGTGGTAAAGAGTTTGCATGTCAGTGCAGGAGACAGAGAGATTTGGGTTCGATTCCTGTGTCAGGACCATCCCCTGGAGTAGGAAATGGCAACCTGCTTCAGTATTCTTGCCTGAAAAATTCCACGGACAGAGGAGCCTGGCAGGCTACAGTCCACGGGGTCAAAAAAAGTTGGACGTGACTGAGTTACTGAGTGCACACACACATACAACTACATATACAGTCTAAATAAAGCTTTTTGAAATCCACTGTGTGATCCTCAATCAAAATACAGATAACAAGGATTCAAAAACCTTCTTGTTCTTCTGATATAAGGATCCGAGAACTGTGATTTCTATAGTTTCCAGAACCGAAGCTAATCATTTAGTAAACATGGACATAAACTAGTTTTATGATCTATACTTTTCTTGGCTAACCATGACTGTCATATGGATATATAAAATGAACGCATTTCAAAGATTTTATTGAACTCATTAATTAATGAGGGAAACAGTAAAATGTCACAAAAGGCTCAAAGGAGAACTTAAAGAGCCTAGACATAGAAAGAGAATAAAGAATTCTGCACTAAACTTAGGAATAGGTGCAAAGCAGGTGTAAGCACAAGGCAATAGTCAGTTGCATGACACAGACACGTTTCTATGGAAGGGGATCACTTTCATTAGTATCAGTTTTCAACAGGCTTTACAGAGTTGAAAGGAACTGGAGGGTGAACGGTGGAGATAACAGAGCTGGAGAGTGGATCGGAGCACTTGCGAACCTGTTTTTACCTGCTTACTCTTTCACAGTCTTGTTCTGACAGAACTCGGTATGACAGGGTATTTGCCTGGTGGTCCAGTAGCTGAGACTCCATTTTCCCAATGCAGAGGGCCCAGATTCGACCCCTCGTCAGCGCAGTAGACCCTCACGTGCCTCAACTAAAGCCCCCACACGCCTCAACAAAGACTGAAGACCCAGCACGGGCAAATTAACAAAGGTTTTTTTTAAAAGTCAGTACTACCATGTGTCCTTAACAATATATTTTTTATAGATTGAAGATGCCCTTGAGGACATCCATACATCTCCAGACTTGATGGATTATGATCATCTTTGTTTCCTAGATGAGGAATCTAAAGAAAGGCGTCCTGCCCCAGGATCCACGCCAGCCTGTGGCAGAGTCAGGGGTGGAACCCAGATGGGCTGGTGCAACATGTGAGCGCCACACCTGTGGAGAGCGATGCTGGTCTACACTGCCTGCTCCCTTGGACAGATCACCTGGGATTTGCACAGCCCCCACCCAGAGCACTTCCTTCTCTCCCACTGGAGGGATGACTTGATGCCTGACTTAGTTGTCACCTAAGTTGTCATCGACGCTGGTCGATGCTTTGAGCAGGATGGACTTCAGTCTCCAATCCCTGGGTAATAGAAAATCCAGTGTCCTCGCCAGACCACCAAGAACTCTACAGCAGTTTCCCTTCTTATGGTGAGCTTGGAGCTATCTTTCTTCCTCCAGGGAATCCTTTACTTTATTTTAATTGAAGTCCAGTTGATTTACAATGCTGTGTTAATTACTGCTGTATAGCAAAGTGATTCAGTTATTCGTACATATGCATTCTTTTTTTATATTCTTTTTGGTTGTGGTTTATCATAGAATATTGCATATAGTTTCCTGTGCTGTACAGTAGGACCTCACTGATTATCTGTTTTATATATAACAGCTTATATCTGCTAACCCCAACTTCCCACTCCATCCCTCCACCTTCCCCCTGCTCCTTGGCAACCACCAGTCCCTCCTCCAGTGAATTCTTAATCTTTAAATCTAATGACTGTTTCTATGTCTCTATCTTTGCATTGACTCAAATATGTACCTTAGCATCTTTTTTTGGAGGGGGTCCCACACTTCACTGCATGTGGAATCTTAATTCCCCAACCAGGGACTGAACCCATGAACCCTGCATTGGAAACATGGAGTCTTAACCACTGGATCACCAGGGAAGTCCTCTTTAAAATATTTTTAAAGCAATCATCAGCAAAGTAGTAATAGTGATACAATAATAATGACATAGAAATCCTGCGGATGTAGAACAGGTTCACATCACAGGAATGAAATGTCGTGGTCTGTGTGTGGGTTGGAAAAGAATTTCCAGACATGAGACAGAATGAGAGGGAATTAAACTTTATTAGAGTGGGAGACAGCAGGCCAGCTCAAGAGAGAACCAACGTTGAACAGGGGTCCTTAGTCCACTTTTATACCCAGGGTACAAAGAGTGGGATAGGGGTCTTGCAGGTCATTTGATGATTGGATGAGGCTGGGGGGAAGAGTAAGGCAAATACCTTCTCCCTATGGGGTAGAAGGGGAGACAGGTTATACTGCTCAGGAGGACCTGAAATCCAACAACATGGGGGAGGGAAGGATGGTAAGGGTCTGGTTTTTCCGTTCCTGCACTCCAACACCCTCCTTGGTTTTATCTGCTCTTTAGTTCTTGGGTCACCACATTAAATACGAATGTTAGACGTGCCTGCTACCTACTGAGTGCTTACATGCTAGATATACTCATGCATTTATATACACAGTAAACCCCTCCATAGGAGATACACAGAATCCAAAATTTTAAGTCCCTCAAATGCAGGATTTGGATACAGGATGCAGGAATACAAAAGCAATGCTGTAACAAATTCAATAAAGAGTTTTAAAATGGTCCCATCAAAAAAATCTTTTAAGAAATGGCTTAAATAGTAAATGTTATGTCACATATCTCATACCACAATTTATAAAAAAGAACCTTACCCCAAGCCTGGTTGAGAATGGGAGTTGGGCAGAGGATGAAGCCAAGTACCATTCTCTTACATCTAAATACATTAACCAATGAAATGACTGGGGTGAGCTTGTCCCACCCATTGGCCATGGTTCCCAAGGTCAAGTTGTGTCCTCTGATTTCATCTGATGACTGGGTACCATCCATTCACCCTGGCTTACCTGTGGATGGGGTCAATCACCCATCCTGGGGTTAGCTCATTCTCCAGGATGGAAGCAGCAACTTCAGGAACTTTCTAGTTAGATGGTACCAGGGAGACGGGCAGGGAGAACACAGGAGATGAAAGTGTCCTTCTGTCTTCTGAGATTGTATCAAACCTTCCCCCTGAGAAAATAAGAACCTGAGCCCAGCCCAGTGTGGAAGTACTCAACACTAGTGAACTGCCCACTTTAAAATGGTTACAATAAGGACTTCCCAGGTGGTCCAGTAGTTAAGACTTTGCCTTCCAAGGAAGGGGTGTGAATGCCTGGTTGAGGAGCTAAAATCCCACATGCCTTGTGGCCTAAAAACCAAAACACAAAACAGAAGCAAAGCTGTAACAAATTCAATAAAGATTTTTAAAATAGTCCCATCAAAATAATCTTTTTTAAAAAATGGTTAAAATAGTGAAACCTATGTTACATATATTTTACCACAATTAAAAAGAAAGAATCTTGGCCCAATCCTGGTTGAGCATGGGAGTTGGGTAGAGGATGGAACCCAAGTACCAATTCTCTTACATCTAAAGTTGCTTTATCACTAAACACATCACTGTGAGTTTCATAAACAATAGGCTCAGTGATCGAACTCTGGAGTCCCTACTTACAGCCATTTGCACAGACCACACACCACCATTCCACCTCTTGCTCTACCTATTTCCAACAACAAAAACAAACGAAACCACCCCATTCCTTCCTCTTTATTACGCACAATGATTCGATAATTCCTCCATTGATCTGTCTTTTCAGGGTCTGTCCCATCTTTTAAAACCTAAATGTCTCTTCAGAGTATTTTCCCAAGCAAAAACAATTCCCTCCTTCAGAGGGATTCCTGCAAAGGACTTTCAAAAAAAAAAATCTCTATATTGAAAGATGACCGCAAATATAATCTATATTTTCAAAACACTTTCAAAGTTTAGTGTTCTTAGTATTCGTTAGGAAGCAATTACTTGGAAAAGGTCAGTTTTCATTCCAATCCCAAAGAAAGGCAATGCCAAAGAATACTCAAACTACTGCACTGTTTCATGCAAAGATGGGCACAAGAAAGGCCAGAAATGGTATGGACATAACAGAAGCACAAGACATTAAGAAGAGGCGGCAAGAATACACAGAAGAACTGTACAAAAAAGATCTTCTCGACCCAGATAATCACAATGGTGTGATCACTCACTTAGAGCCAGACATCCTGGAATGCAAAGTCAAGTGGGCCCTAGGAAGCATCACTACAACAGACTGGTTCCAAATAGAAAAAGGAGTGTGTCAAGGCTGTATATTGTCACCTTGCTTATTTAACTTACATGCAGAGTACGTCATGAGAAACGCTGGGCTGGATAAAGTACCAGCTGTAATCAAGATTGCCAGAACAAATACCAATAACCTCAGATATGCAGATGAGACCACCCTTAGGGCAGAAAGTGAAGAGGAACTAAAGAGCCTCTTGATAAAAGTGAAAGAGGAGAGTGATAAAGTTGGCTTATACCTCAACATTCAGAAAACTAAGATCATGGCATCTGGTCCCATCCCTTCATGGCAAATAGATGGGGAAACAGTGGAAACTGTGGCAGACTTTATTTTTGGGGGCTCCAAAACCCCTGCAGACGGTGTTTGCAGCCATGAAGTTAAAAGACACTTGCTCCTTGGAAGAAAAGCTATGACCAACCTAGAAAGCATATTAAAAAGCAGAGACATTACTTTGCCAACAAAGGTCCATCTAGTCAAGGCTATGGTTTTTCCAGTAGTCACGTACAGATGTGAAAGTTGGACCAAAAAGAAAGCTGAGCGCCGAAGAATTGATGCTTTTGAACTGTAGTGTTGGAGAAGACTCTTGAGAGTCCCTTGGACTGCAAGGAGATCCAACCAGTCCATCCTAAAGGAGATCAGTCCTGGGTGTTCATTGGAGGGACTGATGTTGAAGCTGAAGCTCCAATACTTTGGCCACTTGATCCGAAGAACTGACTCATTGGAAAAGACCTTGATGCTGGAAAAGATTGAAGGCAGGAGGAGACAGGAATGACAGAGGATGAGATGGCTGGATGGCATCACCGACTCGATGGATGTGAGTTTGAGTGAACTCCAGGAGTTGGTGATGGACAGGGAAGCCTGGTGTACTGCAGTCCATGGGGTCGCAAAGAGTCAGACATGACTGAGCGACTGAACTGAACTGAACTGAACTGACTTAGAATATCATGCCCCCACCTCCCATTCCTGCTCCAGAAGTACTGTTTTAATTTTCTAATTCAGCACATGTGTTAAATTATAATCATTCTTGAGGTTCAGGAGTATTGTTTACAAATTGTCTCCTCACACCCTGACCTCCTGACAAATGCTAGTTGCTGCTAAGTCGCTTCAGTTGTGTCCGACTCTGAGCCATCTCATGGACTGCAGCCTACCAGGCTCCTCCATGCATGGGATTTTCCAGGCAAGAGTACTGGAGTGGGGTGCCATTGCCTTCTCCAGTTGGATGCAGTCAACTAAAGAGACTTGTCTCCTGAGCCCCCTTCCTGGAGCTTGGTATCACAGAGCAGCTCTGGAATTGCCAGCGTTTCTCCTCTGTCCTCTGTACTGGCTTCTGACTTCTGGTGGGAAAATGTTGGCCAAGTTGTGATTTGATAGAGAACAAAACCCAGGAGGAACCGTGATTCAGCCTTCACTGCCCCAAACTTAGAATGGATGCTTTATTTCCTAAACCTTCAAAGTTAACTGGTTAACCTTCTCGCTCCTTTTGTTTGCAAAAGTGAGACCCGAAGGGGCCACTGCTGCTATTGAATGTCAAAGGACCACCTCAGTTAACTCCTCAAATTAGTACCTCTGGTTTTAATGGCTCAGAAAAGATCCAAGCTCAGAAAAGCAAGGAAGAAAACTGACCTGGTGAGTCTGGATTCACTGGACTTCAAAATCCACAGTCTTGCAAAGAGAGTGCTGAATTCGGAACCGGACTGAACAACTTAAGATGCCAGTGTAACGTTGGAAGAAAATGACCAAGCAAAAATTCCCCGTCATAGAATTTATTGATCAAAGACATCTCACTTTCTGCTGATCAGAAGACATCATTGCCAGAGGGCAGAGCGCTTGGCGATGACCCAGTCCCTTTTCCGTTTTGCAGATGTGTGATCTGGACAACCAGGGGACTTGTCCAAGGCGTGTGGTGACTCTGTGACTGTGACAGGCTGTTGGCAATGATTGGTATTCTTTCCACTCACCAGCTTACCTAATGTATAGACGAAAAAGGAGAGATGATGTCTCTGAGTTTTGAAGAGAAGTTGCTTGGGTTTGTTGGTTGTTTGTTTAATTGAAATAATAGTTGATTTACAATACTGTGTTATTTTAGGAGAAGTGGCTTGCTATTTTATAATTATATATTGTAGTCTGTGTGAATGGCACCTCTGGAGTTGTGACCAGTCCCTGAGAGGTAGATGGGGCTTCCCTGCTGGTCCAGTGGCTGAAACTCTGCCCAGGGCTGGATGCTTGGGTTTGAGCCCTAGTCAGGGAACTAGATCCCAAATGCCACAACTATAAAGACCCTGAATGGTGCGAAGAAAATAGAAGATTCCACATGCCTTGAATGGGATTCTGTACAGCTTTATACACACACACACACACACACACACACACATATACGCACATATGTATATATATATATATATATATATATACACACACACACATAAATATACACACACACATATGTGTGTGTGTGTGTGACTCAGTCATGTCCGACTCTTTGAGACCCCATGGACTGTAGCCCACCAGGCTCCTCCGTCCATGGGATTTTCCAGGCAAGAATACTGGAGTGGGTTACCATGCCCTCCTCCAGGGGAATCTTCCCAACCCAGGGATCAAACTCAGGTCTTCTGCATTCCAGGCAGACTTTTTACTGTCTGAGCCACTAGGGAAGCCTTCATATTCGTGTATATATATATATATATATATATATATATATATATATATATATATGTAAACTGAGAGGCATCACCGACTCCTTGGACATGAATTTGAGCAAACTGCTGGAGTTGGTGATGGACAGGGAGGCGGGGCATGCTGCAGTCCACGGGGTCAGTTCAGGACTGACCTGAACTGAAACTGAGGGGTAGAGTCTATATAGGGAAAATTTCACCAAATTAGGCCAAACTGTCAACGGTGATGTTGGAAAACAAGACTGGAGGAGATGTTGCCCTTGTGGGCCTGTTTTGAAGAGCAATGGTGTTGGTGACTGAAGAACAGGTTGCGATTTGCCTGCTTTTCTGGTTGTGACTGCCAGCCTCCAGGCAGTCTCATAATTAGAAAGCTGCTCCCTGGTTGCATGGTCCTGGGGGTGGTCCTCCCTCTCACACTAAGCCTGTGCTGTAGGTCCCAAGGCCCCTTCTGAGGGCAGCTCTGGCCTCTGCAGACCAAATCTGCGTGAACAATGATGCTCCCCCTCCTTCCTGACCTGGGCTGGCATCACTGCTCCTAGTGGGTACAGCTTTGGCTGCGGCCCAGGAGAGATAACCCTGAGACATGGAAATTCCAGAAAGTGGGGGAAATATTCTCACCAATGGTAGAATTAGTCTGAGTTTGAGAAATGGGGAAGTGGGTGCGTGAGAGAGAGTTGAGCTGCGGGTAGCAAAGGGAACAGAGAGGAATCAGTCTGACTGGCCGCTTGAAAGAAGCTCCAAATGTGAAAATAATTTGCCGCGGAATGTTTACACAAAAACTAATCTAAAGAAGAAACAACTTACACACCAGAATCAAAATGTCACTTGTTCCCAGAGGGAATGAGCTCAGAAGTTAAAAGGAGTGGGGGAGCCTCTCCAACTATTACATGTATTTTTTTAAGGCTCCTCTGGGTTTACATTGGTTCCAGGAAGAACAGAGGCCTCCCGTCTCCTGGGAGGTATCTCTGTAGATGTGGAAAGGAGGCCTGAAAAGCTCTGTGTTCAGAACAGGGTGGCTGGTGCTGAAGGCAGAGAGGTCAGCCGGAGACATCCTGTCGATGGTGGTTTCAGCAGATAAATTCAGCCAGATTTTTGAGATCAAACATTTGGAGCTTGAGAAACTTCCTCCGGGGCTTCTTTTGTTTATCATACTTTCCTGGCCATTGGAGTTCGCAGAGAGTGATATCAGAGAGAGAACTTGCCAAGTAGATCCAAGTTTGCAAAGGCACAGTCTTAGGAATGGAGAAGAGCCATGGGGTCAGTGTGAAGGGGTCAGTGTGAAAGGGTCTCCCAGAAAGCAGAGTGGGCATTCTTCATAGGTGTGGCCTGAGCAGGGACAGAAGTTGAAAATACAGCTGCACCAATGCAGGCAGCTAGCTGGGCACCAGAAGAGAGAGGGGAACCAGGCCTCCTGGTCTTGTTCTTTTTTCTTTTATTATTATTGTATTATTATTTTATTATTATTTGGCTGCACTGGGTCTTTACTGCAGCTCAGGGGTTTCTCCAGTTGTGGCCTGCAGGCTTAGTTGTGTGTGAGACCTGAGTTCCCAGACCAGGAATTGAACCTGTGTCCCCTGCTTTGGGGGCTTCCCAGGTGGCGCTAGTGGTAAAGAACCCACCCGCCAATGCAGGAGACGTAAGAGATGTGGGTTCGATCCCTGGGTGGGGAAGATCCCCTGGAGGAGGGCATGGTAACTCACTCCAGTCTTCTTGCCTGGAGAATCCCATGGACAGAGGAGCCTGGTGGGCTACAGTCCACGGGGTCACGAAGAGTTGGACACGCCTGAGCAACAGAGCACAACACAGAGAACCCGAGCTTTGGAAGGCAGATTCTTAACCAGGGACCAGCAAGGAAGTCCCTGGTCTAGCTCTATTTTATAAGCTTCATCCTATGGCCTAGAAGTCAGCCCTAGAAGTATAAAGTTCAGTTCCATCACACAGTTGTGTCCAACTCTTTGTGACCCCATGGGTTGCAAGCATAAAAGTAGCTCCCAGAATGAAGTTGCTTCGTGTACTAACTGCAGAAAGAAACACCTGATGTCCCCAGACACTGCACAGAATCCAGACCTGGAAGCAACTTGTCACCATCTAAGGTCATCACATCAAAAGGGGATCAGGAAGATGCTGTTGCCCAGCCTGAGAGAAAAGGAGCCTGACACTGGGAGGTGTGAGCTAAGGGCCTGGGGAGGCCTTCTTACCGGTGCAGTAATTTCAGGAGGCTCCGACTTCCCCTTCTGCAAAACCTCTGACTTCCTCCCCCTCTAAGGCCAGGGCCTAAAGCTTTATTTGTTTGCTTCTGAACCCCCACCCCACTCGTCGCTGTGCTTTAGGTAAGCAAGTGAAAGTCTCTCAGTCGTGTCTGAATGTGTGTGACCCCATGGACTGTAGCCCACCAGGCTACTTTGTCCATGGAATTCTCCAGGCAAGAATCCTGGAGGCCATAGCCATTCTCTTCTCCAGGGGATCTTCCCGACCCAGGGATCGAACCCGGGTCTCCTGCATTGCAGGCAGATGCTTTGCTGTCTGAGCCACAATGGCTGGAGGAATTAATTTTACTGCAGGGGACTTAAAAGGAACACTGATAAGTCCTCCCATCTTCCTCTCTCTGGGTCTCCCCTCATCTTTACCTGCAAATGCACTTTCCTCCCCGACTTCCCCCTTGTTTGGTTGACGTTTTTCCCCTCCACTGTTTTGTATCAAAAAGTCTCCCAGGTAATTACTGAAGTCTGTGTGTGATCTGCCCTGAGGCCGCAGCAACTTCCATTCACTCAACAAACCTTCACCAAGGGGCTTCTGTGATTCAGGCGGTGTGCTAAGTGTTAGGGACTCAAAGGCCAGTCCTGGGGACTTATTTGGTGGCCAAGTGGTTAACACTTCACCTTCCAGTGCTGGGGGCATCTGTTTGATCCCTGGTCAGCGAGATAAGATCCCACATGCCTCACAGCCAAAAAACTGACACCTAAAACAGAAGCAATATGGTAACACTTTCAATAAAGACTTTAAAAATGACACACATCAAAAAAACAAACAAACAATCCAGTCTTGGTCCCTCCATAGCCAGGCGGGGTGAGTCAGAGAGTAAAGTATTAAGGACATCTTGTAACAAAGGACCCATGCCCAGGGGAGGGGGCTACACAGGAGGCTAGCTTTGTTGGAAATCTAGCAGGGGACAGCCCAGCAGGTAGGATGCTGGAGAGAGGGGACCAGAAATTTCACTCTGGGGAAGGATGGGGCTCGCAGATGTAAGCTTTTATAGAGAGAATGGATAAGCAACAAGGTCCTACAGTGAAGCACGGGGAACTATATTCAATATTCTATATTACGCCATAATGGAAAAAATATGATGGCTGTATCGCTGAATCAGTTTGCTGTACAGCAGTAATTATCACCACATTGTAAATCAACTGTACTTCAATTTAAAAAAATAATAATAAAAGAAAGTTCACTCTGAACCCAGCTAGTGCAGAGGAATGAGGTGAAAGAGATCATTTCTGGGGACAATGTCTGGCAATCAGGCATGTCCAAGTTGAAGGAGCAGGCAAGGGTCAAACTGTGAAGAGCTGGCCCACCAAGCTGCAGTTTGGGCTTTATGCTGGAAGAAATGGGGAGCTATCGAAGGTTTTTCTTTTACTTTTTGTTTTTCATTAATTTTTACTGGAGTGTATTTGCTTTATAGTGCTGTGTTAGTTTCTACCGTACAGCAAAGGGAATCAGCCATACGTATACACATATCTCTTTTTTGGATTTCCTTCCCGTTTAGGGCTTTCCTTGTGGCTGAGTTGGGAAAGAATCAGCCTGCAATGTGGGAGACCTGGGTTTGATCCCTGGGTTGGGAAGATCCCCTGGAAAAAGGAAAGGCTACCCACTCCAGTATCCTTGCCTGGAGAATTCCAGGGACTGTATAGTCTGTGGGGTCACAAAGAGTCGGACACGACTGAGCAACTGTCACTGGGTCACTGCAGAGCATGGAGTCGAGTCCTTGTGCTATACAGTAGGTTCTCATTAGCTATCTATTTTATGCATAGTAATGTATATACGTCAATTCCAATCTCCCAGTTCATTCACACATACCCCCGCTTCCTCCTTGGTACTCATGTTTGTTCTCTATGTCTGTGTCACTATTTCTGCTAGATGGACCTAGAGACTGTTACACAGACTGAAGTAAGTCAGAAAGAAAAACAAGTATCATACATTAACACATGTATGTGGAATCTAAACAAATGTTGTCAGTGATCTTATTTGCAAACCATTGAAGGTTTTTAAGCAGGAGACAGAGGCAATCGGATTTCTGATTTGGAGAATCACATTGGCTGGAGTGAGGAAAATTGGTTCGTGGAGAGGTGAAAGTGAAGTTGCTCAGTCATATCCGACTCTTTGTGAGCCCATGGACTGCAGCCTACCAGGCTCCTCCGTCCACAGGATTTTCCAGGCAAGAGCACTGGAGTGGGTTGCCATTCCTTCTCCAGGAGATCTTCCCAACCCAGGGATTGAGCCCCGGTCTCCCACATTGTAGGCAGACATTTTACTGTCTGAGCCACCAGGGAAGTCCCAGGTGGAGAGGTGAGCCTGCAGGCAAAGCAGATTGGGATCCCTGTGTGGTTTCTCGGCCACCTTTGTCCCACTTTGGCAAGTTCTAAGTTCTCAAGAAACTGACCCTTGTGCAGAGATGGGCAGTGATTCCCGGTGAAGCATTCTACAGAGGTCTCTCCCCACATGTAGCTGTGGACAATTTCCTTGGATTTTTTCTTCAGTCCTCAAGTTTCAGGAAAGAGAATCTGAGACATTCCTAACACACCCTTATGACAGTGGTTCTCAAAGTGTGGTCCCCAGACCAGCAGCAGTCACTATGAGAACCCTAGAAAAGCACATTTTTAAGCCTCACCCCATACCTATTCATCAGAAACACAAGCACCCCCTGGGCTAAAGCTTGAGGACCATTGCCCTGTGGTCTCACACAGGAGACGGGCTCCAAGGGAAAACTGAACACCAGCCTCAGACGATTCTCTTTTGGTTGTTGCTGTTTAAGACAGAGAGATAGAGAGAGAGAGAGAGCATCTGCTAAGCAGGATGAAAGTCCACGTGGCAGACATGGAGCTATAATAATCATCATTTATTTAATACAAACCTAGTAAATGATTTTGAAAGCCGACTATGTGCACAGTACTCACTGGGCAGAGGGAAGATAAAGATTTAAAAAGACAGAAGGAAGACTTCGCTGGTGGTCCAGTGGTTAAGACTCTGAGCTGCCAATGTGGTTGGGGGGAGGGGAGCATGGGTTTCATCCCTGGTCAGGGAACTGGGATCCTGTACGCTGTGCGGTGAGGTCAAAAATAAATAAATAAGTAAAAAAAAAAAAAAAAGGGCTTCCCTGGTGGCTCAGAGGTTAAAGCGTCTGCCTGCAATGCGGGAGACCTGGGTTCGATCCCTGGGTCGGAAAGTTCCCCTGGAGAAGGGAATGGCAACCCACTCCAGTATTCTTGCCTGGAGAATCTCAAGGACAGAGGAGCCTGGTGGGGTACAGTTCACGGGGTCGCAAAGAGTCGGACACAACTGAGCGACTTCACTCACTCACTAAATAAAAAATAAAAATTAAAAAAGATAAGTAAAAATGCACAGGGTTCCTGCCTTCCAGAGTATCCAGCTATCATCATCAACATCATCATCTACTAAAAACCTTTTTTAAAGCTAATGACGGTCACTTGTAATCCACACATGAGACCTCACAGGATTCACGCTGTGCCCTAAGGTTGCTGCCATCGGGTGGTTTACTGTGGAGCTGGTGCGGAACTTGAACACAGGAAGCTGTCTCGGTCACCCGAGGCACTGGATAATCACTTGCTAAACTGTGATGAGGCTACAACAAGCCTCATCTACTTGAGTCCTCCTCCAGCCTTGGTCACGTGGCCTCCGTTCTCACTCCTTCCCCAAAGTCCTGGGTTGTTGGTTTTTTTTCCTCTCTTTTTTTCTTAATCTAAATAATGACAATTTCATTCTCCACCACCTGCAAAGTCAGGCCTCCTTCCATCTTTCTTCCCTCTTCTAACAGCAGTTTTCTCATCGACTTTTCCAAGACCCCAAAGGAATTGTCAGGTCAAGCAGACCCCTGATGCTACCAGAGTTTCCCAGGAACTTGACTCACACTCTCCGAAGCCCTTGATCCCCGAGTCCCCAGGCAGGAGCACTGGCTGCTCCTTTGGGGCTGTGAGTGTGCAAGTTGTAATAATGCTCAGTGTTCAGCCAGCCCTGGGAGCTCAGGCCTCTTGAGTCTGCCCCACAGAGGTGGCAGGAGCAGTCCTTTGGTGCCCCAACCCTGAGAACTCTGGCCTTCGCCCTGGGATCTCTGGTTCTGCCCAGCACTGTTATCTATCTCCCGGCGTGGTTATTGAGGATAAGGCAACCTGCTGCCCTAACAGCCAACTTTAGGAAGGAGAGGAAAAGCCCAGTTCTATAAATAAATGGGCTGCTCCAGGATGAGGCGCTATCCACCCCTCTCCCATCCCCTCACCCTTGTGACTGGCCCGTTGCGGCAGCCTCATGCCAGGGATTAGTGTGATCACAAGATCACGGTAGATAGCTGGGTCCATAAATACTACTGGAGAGCGTTAGTCATTGAACAGGAGCCAGGAGGGGAAAGACCAAGGCGGGAGGGAGAGCTGGACGCCCGCTGGAGCCAGCTTAGAAATCAACTATAAAAAGAGCAAAAAAAAAAAAAAAGACACAGAGAGAGAGAGAAGCCTGGCTTTCCTCCAGAATGTGAAAATCCACGTACTCATTTTTTTAGGGGTTTAGCCTGAACCTCAGAACACGGTTCTGTCCCGTGAAGTTGGAAAAAGAAACTCAAGAGCTGATGCCGCTGGAAATTTCAGAATCTCTGGTAATAGCATCAAAATTGAGGAAAAGTTCAAAGAAACAATTTTTGGCACCTTTGCCAGGAGAGAATCTCAGAGAAGCAGGAAGAAACAGCAGGGCTCCTGGGCTGATACAGCTGGGGAAGAGATTACCACGCAGTCTCCTCGGATAAGCAAGGGCCACAGAACAAGCTGGTCACTGCCGGAGGGGCTGCTCTGTGGGTTCTGGGGACCCTTGGGATCCTGGGGTCCTCGCCCCCTTTAGGGTTCATGCTCTGGGAGGTACAGGCAGATAGAAATGGTGGAGAAATGTAATCAAGAGATGAAAAGCTCCATGTGGCAGCAAGTTGCCTAAGAGCATGTTATCTAAATAAAGGAAGCCATGCGGCACTGGAGACAGCGCCGTGGAACTGATATTCTGCATTTTCACCAGGCGAGGGGAGGGCAGAGGGTGCATCAGCTGCACTGTCACCAGTGGAGACAGCTTCCCGAGCAGCTTGGATGACTCATCTGGCACACACATGCTCAAAAAATGTTAAATATGGAAGGGGGGTGGGGAGATGTCTGCTAACAAAGGCTAGATTTGGGGCACATAATTTTGGGGTCCGCCATGTCTGTCTTCAATGACTGAGTCGTTTGGCCACTTTGAGATGAAGGTGACTTGGGGTGCCTTACCTAAAGACAGACCACCACGAAGCTTTCACGGTCAGAAGGCAAAGGCCCGAGTTACTTCGGGTGATGTGGTTAATTCAAGCAGCTAATCAAAAAACAAATTAGCTAACCGGGACATGGAAACACATTATGAATATCAAATGCTATTCATAGCTTTGTTTTCCTTTGGAAACCAAGCTCCAGAGTGAATTTGTGTTTACAGCTGATGTTCAGAGGAAAGGTCTGGAACATGGCCTGCCCTTCCCACACCTCCCTTGGAATCTGTGTTGGAGAAGGGGCATTGCGTTGGGTGCACAACAGATCTGATGCACAGTGCCAGCTCCGGTCCACAGAGAAGAGCCAGGGAATTCAATTTCTCCTTTGCCTTTAAGGACACAGGTTCTACTTCTGCAGAAAAATAGACGTCACAGAGAGACTGTGACCAAGCAACTGGGAATACAGGAAACTGTCTTAAGAGGTTCAGAGGTTAAAAGCTAGCCAACAATAGCTGTAAAACAGGGGTTCTCAACTTCTGGGATGCAATGGTTGATGATCTGAGGTGGAGCTGATGTAATAATAGAAATAATAATAGAAATACAGCATACATGTAATGCACTTGAATCATCCTGAAACCATCCCCTTTCCTCCTGGTCCATAGAAAAACTGTCTTCCATGAAACCGGTTTGTGGTGCCAAAAACGTTGGGGACCGATGTCATAAAGGATTTTGTGTGCCCTTGGAGCTAGGTGAACGTGGACTCTATTTGGTGATATTTAATCAACATGAAATGTCTTGCTGTGGTCTAAACATATTAGGCAAGTGGCAGATATTTAGAGTGTGTTTGTCATGGGCAATGAACTGCACGGGCCCCTGCTCTGAAAACACTGTGTCATGTATCACGTAGATGGATGAGTCAAGAAATAAATGTACAGAAAGCTAAGAAAGAATGAACTGAACTTTTGTACCATTAAATGAGTACACGGACTTGAACTTCACGAGGAGCGACACATGGCTTGCTGCTTGATTCCAAGTGAAGTCACCACACTTAGGATTTATGGAAGGAATGAGCCATCATAATTTGTAGTTTGATTTAAAGTTTTCAAGTCTTTCTTCGGGAGTCGGTAATGGTTACATCTCATCTGAGCTCTGGCCAGCCACCCTCTGCTCAGCCTGGCTCCGTGTGTGTCGGTGCAGACAATGATGTGTTCTTGGCAAAGCCTCTGGGTGAATCGCTGCAGCTGCAGCTGTTTGGGGAGCGGGAAGATTTACGACCGTTGGTCTTCCCCACGAGGAGCATATTTGCCTTTAGAGCATATTATGCCTTTAGCATATTTTCCCATCAAGACTTTTTTTCTTTCAGTGAGAACTCATAGAAAAGTTATTCGTGGACCACGGTTCTCCTGACCCCGGTCAGCTGAGCCCACGAACGGCACGGATCCCGTGTCCCGTGTCTGTTTCCCAGGACTCAACCACTTGGCTGCCTCCAAGCTCCTCCAGGTCGGGTTTTCCTCCCGTCCTTCTGAGATGCAGCTGCCGGAAAGGCAGGGGACATTTGGGATGCATTTCTCAGTACTCTGGCAAGCACTTCGAATAAATGGCGGAGAAACCGTGGGGAGCCCGCAGCAGAGCCGCTTTCTGACTGTCCTTTGGTTCATCCTCATTCAGGGTCCAGCCCATGATAAGCAGATATGAGCTGGCAGATTTCTAATTTTTCTCTATTTTAAATACACAATGGTTTTAAAACTTGCTGTATGTTAGTTTGCTCAAGTGGCCATAGCCAAGTACCATAGACTGTCTTAACCAACAGGAATTTTTTAAAACATTGACTTATTTATCTGGCCGTGCTGAGTCTTTAGCTGTGGCAGGAGGGATCTTTTTCAGTTGTGGCGTGAGAACCTTCAACTATGACATATGGGATCTAGTTCCCTGACCAAGGATCAAACCTGAGCCCCATGCAATGGGAGTGCAGAGTCTCCGCCACTAGACGACCAGGGAAGTCTCGGAAATTTATGTTCTCACAGTGCTGGAGGCTGGAGCTCCGGGGTTCCGGCGTGGGCAGGACTGGGCTCTCCTGAGGGCTCACTCCTCGCCTTGCAAACGAGCCCCTCCTTGCTGTGTCCTCGCGCGCATTTCCCTATCTGCCTGTGTATCCTAATCTCCTTTTCATACAAGGACATCGATCATACTGGATTAAGGCCCAGGCTAAGGGCTTCATTGTAACCTAGATCTTTAAAGAGCCCACGCCCAAACACAGCCACCTTCTGAGGGTATTAGAACTTCAGTGTGGGGGTTTGCGGGATGGGCGTCAGGGGACACAATGCAGCTTAGAGCACATTGGGTATAATTTTTTCTCACCTGCATTTTAGATTATTGCCTCTGGACTGATTCCTAGAGCACAGATCCCTAGGCAAAAAAAGTAAAAAAAAAATTAAATTGAATAAAGCTTTTGAAAATGGCTTTCCCAAAAGAATGTAACAATCAGTACTGTCACAGTCTACTTTAAAAAATATTTTTATAAAAAGTGGATGAATCAATGAAGAATTCTGTTCAGTTGTGTCTAGTAGAAACTCATCTCCAGTGACTTGACAGGGGTTTGTTCTGGGATTTACAGGGCAGTGTGGAAGCTGTTTAGAATTTGTGCAATGGCTTCAAGGCAGCACTGAGGGGGCTGGCTCGTCTGAGTTTCTGCCTGCTGCCTTCCCCATCTTCACCACGTGGCTTTCAGGCCTTTGCCCTGAGCCCTCTGCCTCTCCTCCCTGGATCTCCCCTGGCTGCTGCCTCACTGGCTTCAGACTTTTATTCCAATGTCATCTTCTCAACGACACATTTGGGTGTACATACACACTTCACTTCCTCTTTGTTTCCAAGTCTTTCTTCCATGTTTCATTTTTGCTTCTTAGCGTTTATTGTTATTTAGTGTGGTGGTGGGTTAGTTGCTAAGCCAAGTTCAACTCTTGCAACCCCATGAACTGTAGCCTGCCAGGCTCCTCTGTCCATGGGGATTCTCCAGGCAAGAATACTGGAGTGGGTTGCCATGCCCTCCTCCAGGGGATCTTCCCCACCCAGGAAGTGAACCCATGTCTCCTGTATTGCAGGCAGATTCTTCACTGACTGAGCTATGAGGGAATCCCCCATTATTTATTACGTATATTTTAATTTTTTTATTGTTTGTTTTCTCGTTCTTCTTCTAGGAAGTAAATGTCATAAAGACACATTTGTTCATTATGGTTTGCGTGTGCATGCATGTGCACACACACACACACACACACACACACACACAAACTCTTCCACTTTCAGGAAGGACTAAGCCCACACTGGTCTTTCTTTCTTTCCTTCTTTCCTCCCTTCATCCCTCTCTTCTTTCAGCTTGCTGAAGGTCACACAAAACATTAGTGACTAACCAGAAGAGTATGAACCCCAGTTTCCTCAATTTTTTGCCCTTGCCACCCTTCTTAAATAAGAATGTCCTCAACCATGAAGAAGTAGCCTAACAGGTTTATATTAATAGATATCGACTGCCCGTTGAATTTAGATTTCACAAAGCTTTTGAAACAAAGCATGGACTAAGGCCGTATTTTAAACTCAGTAGTATAGTATCTCCAATTACCGACATTTCTCAGCAGGTTCGATCGAGATGCTAAAGTATGTGTTTGTTCTGCCATAAATTCCTGATGAATGCTGAGTGCCCCTTTCCAAAAATCCTTATCAAGTAGAGAACACTGCATATAATATGTTAACATGTGTGTAAAACAAGAGGCTAAAAATGTATTAGGATGTTCTTACCAATGCACAAAATATCCCTGGAAAGACACATGAGTATCCGTCAACGATAATTGTGGGGAGGGGGCAATGGGTGGCTGGGGGCACAGGTGGGAGAGGTGACCTGTGTGAATGGTGATGTCACCATGAGACCCAAGGATACCTTTAAGTCGGTTACAAAAAGATAAAACAAACAAAAGACCCAAACTGTTCAGTCACTGGGTTGTCCCAGGCTTGGCTGGCTCACTGTGTTAGACGCGAAGCTACTGGGTCCCCAGGGTATGTGGCCCCCCAACAAGCATCTCCTACACTCCCCCTTGTACACTCGCTCCAGCAATAAGGGCCTGCAGCTGTTCCTTGAACAAGCGGATCTCGGGGCCACAGGGGCCTCTGACCTGCGTTCCCTTTGCCTGCAGCCCTCCTGCCCTGTCCTTTCGTGACTCCCTCCTTCACCTCTGTCGGGTCTCCCCTCCACCTTCCCTCTCCACCTCGGATCCCCGTTTCCCCCCACTCCTCCCATTCCGCTTACTCCGTCTTCCCCACACTTCTGTCACTTACTCGTAGGTTTCCTTGCTCCATGAGCTCCACGAGCCAGGGATTGTTTTCCTGAGCACCTAGAACAGGGCCTGGCCCAAAGGCGGCACTCCAGACAGCATACATATTTTCTGAATGCATTAACAAGTTCACGAATGAATCCTGTCGAGGAGCTTAATGCAAGGTAGTATTAAAAGCTGCCTAGTTCAGGAGGGGCAAGTAGGTTTCATTCATGGACTGGCTCTGGTTTCAGCTGCTTAGAAAGCTGTATTGAGACTCAGAGACTTTGACTTAGGCCATGAAAATGCTGCGGTCAGTTAACTAACGAGTGTCAACCATGGACCCAAGAGGGAAAAAAGAGCTCGTGTGTCCCATAACAGCAATCTGGTTGGCTTGGCCAATAGACGTGGCCAGATCAAGAGCATTGAGAGTGAAATTCATTTTGAATAATGACCTTGAAAAACTTAACTTTGTATGTCTAACAGCAAGAGAATTCACTTGTTTCATGTTCCACACGTTTGCCTGCCTGGCTGCTTCACTGCTAAGAGGTTCCCCGTTCAATAGTCTAAATCGAATGTTCCAAAAATCTTAAACATTAATTTATTTTTAAGCAAAATTTATTTGATTGGCTCCAAAATTGGTAGCAATTGCTTTTCAATTCATGGATTTCTGCCAGTTCTAGGAACTCAACTAGAGATTAAATTTTTCAGTTATCCAATAAATGGGAAAATCTGGATTTTTTTAAAAAGCCGATTAGATTTTGAGCATTATATGAGACTTTTGGTTACAAGTAGCAGAAACAACCCAATATAGCTTAAGGAAAAGGAAGGATTTGACGAGTGCCCTCTAGAATTTCACATGGGGTTTTTACTTCCCCAGGATTGAGGGGCCCAGCTGTTCAGTAGCCCCTACAACACTTAATATTTTGTTTTTTTCTAACCTGGGGGCTTCATTTTTCTCAGAGCAACTTTCTTTACCAGCCATTGATAATCAATCTCACATCCAACTTTGACACACACAAGAGGACCTGGATTTTTAAATTCAGCTCTAGACTTTGGCTCAGATGGTAAAGAATCTGCCTGAAATGTGGGAGACCCATGTTCGATCCCTGAGTCTGGAACACCCCCTGGAGAAGGGAATGGCTACCCACTCCAGTATTCTTCCCTGGAGAATTCCATGGAAAGAGGAGCCTGGCGGACTACAGTCCACGGGGTCCCAAAGAGTCGGACATGACCTGGTGACTAACACTAGACTCTCTTGGCCTTAGCACCGTCTTCTGAGAAACCTCCATGCCATGAGAGCCAAGTGGAGAAAGAAGCAAATACACAAGCTGAAGTGCAAAAGAAGAAAGACAAGGCAGAGGTCCAAGTGAACTTGTATGCCCATGGCAGCCGCAGGAGCAGAAACAGGGAAGCCTTGTTTCTAGGGACGCTGGGACCAATTTATGGACGACATGCCTACTGTCTAGAACTTGTCTCAATAGGTCTGGAACATCTGGGGCCATTCCGATGGGCTCGAACACCTTTGAGAGACCCACCTTGCTTGTATCAAAATGGTCTCCTTTGGGCCTTTGCCCTGGACCTGTGACCATCTGGACTAGTTCTGGTCTCAGCTGTGACTGAGTGTAACACGTGTACGAGAAATCATCTGTTGCTGTCGTAGCTGAAGAAAAAAAAATGAATTCAGCTCTGATTTGAAACATCCCAAATAAGTTGATGAATGGGCCAGACATGGGTCACAGACTCATCTATGGACCAATCAACTGAGCCACGTAGGTGGGACATGAGTTTGAGCGAAGTCCAGGAGATGGAGAGGGACAGAGGAGCCTGGCATGCTGCAGTCCAGTCCGTGGGGTCACAGAGTCGCACACGACGGAGCGGCTGAATAGCGCCCAAGGTGGGATAGGGGGACGGGTTCAAATTAAAGCAGGGATCCATCGGTGCCTGAGGAAGAACACGGAGACTCCTTCCCAGGAAGCAGAGAAGCTGGGGCTGGAGAAAGGGCATTCTTCAGGAGATCCAAGGTGTGGGGAGGGGAGGGGGGCTTCCTCAAACCTGAGACGTGTGGCCAAGTACACTGGGTGAGTAGACACTGGGGCCAGCTTTCCAGCTCTGCCTCCCTTCCCACTGCAAGCCCTCCCAGCCCTCACCCCAAACGCTCACTGGCTCTTGGCCCCACACAGTTAGCAGCGGTCCTCTTCCGAATCAGCAACGCTGACGGAAACGGTATTGTTACTGTTTTCTGAGGTGACCGAGCTCAGCACAGGCCGCTCTTGCCAAAGTCACCTGAAGCGATGTGGGTGGAGCTGCTTTTTTCCTCATGAATTATTCCACCTGCAGTTGACTCACGCTTTATTTTACTTCCCTTTTCACATCTGTTGCCCGGCTCGGCCCTCTGCCACCTGGTATGACTATTTTTCCCCTCTTCCTTCCATATTGAACAACCCCATCCTTTCCCCACTGTGGGGGCACAGTGCCCCAGCAGCCCTGGCAATGTGTCTGCTTCCTCATAAACAGTCAAGACGTGTGCAGTCTTAACATGAGAAGGGCCTGTAGCAATCAGCCGATCCAATGATTTATCTTCTCCAGGGAGAAAAATGAAGCTAAACTAATATATCGGAATTTCTGAAGGTTGCTCAGGACAGCAGGGGCACAGGATAGCTGAGGTCTTGCTTTCTAGTACCTAGCACAGTGATGTTGCCGGGAACTGGATGAAATGACCAGCCAAAAATAGAAACAGAAGGTGGTACAGGGAACCACTCAAGCAGTTCCTCGGGTCCTGTGACTAAAATCCCCCGCCGCCATCATGCTTTTCTTATTCTCTTTTAAAATGAACCTTTCCCCCTTTATGGACACATGCACCAAGACTCTCACCAAGGCAGGACGGGCAAATAGTAATCAAGCCACTGTCATGATCGGTGGGGAATGGGGAAAAAAAAAAAAATCAAACCAAAATTCTCAACCAAGCAAACAAAACACACATCAGTGATGGTCCCTAACCATGGACTTCCCTGGTGGCTCAGACGGTAAAGTGTCTGCCTCCACTACGGGAGACCTGGGTTCAATCCCTGGGTGGGGAAGATCCTCTGGAGAAGGAAATGGCAACCCACTCCGGTACTCTTGCCTGGAAAATCCCACGGACTGAGGAGCCTGGTAGGCTACAGTCCATGGGGTCGCAAAGAGTCAGACATGACTGAGCGACTTCACTAACCATGAGGAAGTTTTCAACCAGTTTGGGGAGAAAGGGCAAAAAATATTTGATCGGGTTTGGAGATCGGGATGTGATGTCATCAAACACATATGGAGACCAGGTTCCCAATACTGCCCTAGCTCTGCCTCTTATCTTTATCTCATGCAAAATAAAATGGAATAAAAACTTCCTCCAACCTCCATAAAAATGCCCCCAAACCTCTCCAGTTTACTCTCAGTTCAGTTCAGTCCAGTCGCTCAGTCGTGTCTGACTCTTTGCAACCCCATTAATTGCAGCACGCCAGGCCTCCCTGTCCATCACCAACTCCCGGAGTTTACTCAAATTCACGTCCATCGAGTCGGTGATGCCATCCAGCCATCTCATCCTCTGTCGTGGCCAAAGTATTGGAGTTTAAGCCTCAGCATCAGTCCTTCCAAAGAACACCCAGGACTGATCTCCTTTAGAATGGACTGGTTGGATCTCCTTGCAGTCCAACGGACTCTCAAGAGTCTTCTCCAACACCACAGTTCAAAAGCATCAATTCTTCAGTGCTCAGCTTTCTTCACAGTCCAACTCTCACATCCATACATGACCACTGGAAAAACCATAGCCTTGACTAGACGGAACTTTGTTGGCAAAGTAAGGCCTCTGCTTTTCAATATGCTATCTAGGTTGGTCATAAATTTCCTTCCAAGGAGTAAGTGTCTTTTAAATTTCATGGCTGCAGTCACCATCTGCAGTGATTTTGTGGCCCCCAAAAATAAAGTCTGACACTGTTTCCCCATCTATTTCCCATGAAGTGATGGGACCAGTTTACCCTAGAGGTTAAATAAACCTAATTATTATGGGAAAGGGATAAATTCCATGTCCTGGGAGCTCAGAGGATGAGAAGAGTATTTGGGGAGACTCCTCTCCAGGGCTCTGATTAACACCCCTCTTCTGACACCTTCAGCTCATCTGACGTACGAGAAACTGAAATTCTGTAACGGGGACGGGAAGAAGAGGACCTGAACTCAGATTGTCTGGTTTGTCAAGTTTCAAGCAATCATATGGAAGCCACAGAAGCGCTCAGTTTTTAAAACATGAAATAGCGCTACAAGGCTCATCACCAAAAACAGCCCCTTGCTTCAGCTGTCATCCTTATCTGGGAGGCAGTCACTTCCAACTCAGCTCTATCCGATGCTGTTCACTTTCCTAGAATTATATGTCATGCTTATGCAGCTAGTTCTTGATTTTTCCTTCTATGGCTATCTTACTCCAGAATGTGAGGTTCTAGCTTCCTTATTACTCTCCCTTCCAGTTACGTAACAATTTTTATCAAATCAACATTCTGTGTTTACGTCAGTAATGTAATAATGTGATGTTTACATTGACAATGCAAACATTGTTCAGAGAAGTGCCACATAGCACGTGATGATTACTCTTTTCCTTTCCATATAACTTTTTGTTTTTCCTGGAATTAATAATTGCCTCTTTGTTGTCGTTACTATTGTTTAATTGGTTTTCTATGTGTCTTTAATTCATCTTCTAACTGTAAATTATAAAATTATAACTTAAGCATTATAAAATTCTTAATATTATAAATACATAATTCTGTAACTAACAAGAACTATAAAATTCTTCCTAATACAGTCAAACATATCAGGCTCTTATTTTTTCCTTTGAATGTCTCTGAGATTCAGCAATCTTGGATTTCTCTGTCCTCCAGAAAGCAGATACAGACTGCTTTCCCCCTGGGTTTGCTACACAACTATGATTTGGAAAGTTTCCGTCATCTTCATTGCGGGAATCTTTCCACCTCTCTCCTGTCTTCGGCCTATTTTTCAGGGATCTTGGTTTGTCTCTTCCTTTGGTAGGGAGGAGTACATCTTCCAGGAGCTTTTTGAGAATAAGGGAATGGCAAGTGAATTTTTTGAGACAACAAATGCCTGAAAAATATCTTTATTCTGTTTTCATAATTGGTCTACACTATGGTTGGGTATAGAAGTCTAGGTTATAAATCGTTTTCTCCTTTCAGTGCCTTTGGAAGGCCTTGATCCCTTTGTCCTGCTGTTCAGAAGTCTGAAGCCATTCTGACTCCTCGACTTCTCCGAGTGTGATATACTTCTTTCTGGAAGTTTTGGGTCTTCTCTTGACCCCTGAATTTCTGAAGCCTCCCAGTGATGTGAGATGTGTCTTTGTGTGGGTTTGCTTTCACTCTTTGTGCTGGGCACTCATTGGCCATTTTTAAAAAAGTATTTATTTTAATTGGAGGATAATTACAGTACTGGGGTGGTTTTTGCCATACATCCACATAAGTCAGCCATAGGCACTCATGTGTCCGCTTTCCTCTGGGACCCCTCCCACCTCCCTCTCCACCCCATCCCTCCAATTGACATACTTCGGTTCCGGGACTCTATCTTCATTTAATTTCTCTGTTTTCTCTTTTCATAACTCTCGTTTAGCAGATATTGAGTCTCCTGAATTTATATCCTTTTTTTTTTTCATCTTTCTTACTTTCCAACTTTTTGTCTATTTCGCTTTTGGTAGATTCCCTCAACTTTACCTTTCAACCCTCCGAAAGAATTTCTTTCTCTATCATATTTGTAACCTCCGTGACTTCTTTCTTGTTTTCTGTACGCTCTCTCTCTCATTAAAAGGCATCCTGATATTTTTAGAAAATTACTATCGTTTTGAGAATGATATCTTTTTTTTTACCTCAGTGTTATATTAATAGTATTTTTTTCTCTCCCTGCATTGCCTTTGTTTCTTCAAAGTGCTCCCTTTCCCCCTCCGTTTGTTTTAGTCTACCTTTTACGTTGAAGGATTCCCCCAAATGTTCAATGCTTTTTTTTTTTTTTTTTTGGTGGCACTGTGTAACTTCTGGGATCGTAGTTTTCCAATCAGTGACAGCCTGGAGTCCTAACCACTGGACCTCCGGGGAGTTCCCTATTTGATGGTCCTCATTTTTTTATTCAGCTGCAGCATGCAGGATCTTTTAGTTGTGACACGTGAACCCCTAGCTGCGGGGTCTAGTTCCCTGGCCAGGGATTGAACATGGCCGCCTGCATTAGGGTGGCAGAGCCTTAGCCACTGGACCACCAGGGAGTTCCCTTCTCTACGGTCCTTGATGGTTGTTGACAGTTACCCATGAGGCACTAAAATCTACTTGAAACTGTTGAGCATAACTGTGGATTTGAAGACAGGTGGGCTGTGTCAAAGCCATTGAACCGGAGACAAATGCTTGATTTTGTAGCATTTTTCTCTTGAGCTGGACCGTTTCCCAGTGAGATTACTCCTCCACATTCTTGCTAGGGGTTAGGGGTGGAAATTGTGGAAATTTAAGCTTTCTTCAGCATTTTTTTCCAGCCAAATATAGATGGAGGCCGGGGCAAGTGGTGGCACTCTGTTCAGTACATGGGCTTTCGGTAACCACCCCTGGCTGTCATTCCACTCTCATTTCTGTCCTTGGTGGAGCCTAGATCCTAAGCCCCAAGGCTTCCGTGTTCACTCTTCTTCCTCCTCACGCAAGCTTTCAACCCATCTTCCTGTTTCCAGCCCCACCCTAACCACACCTCCTCCACCACCCAGTTCAGACGCTCCTGCTCCTTGAATTCTTGAGCCTGTCTGGGGCTTGGAGATGCTGAACTGCTGGTTTCTTGGTGCTTCCAGTCTTCACAGGTCTAAGTTTTTCTGATATAGTAGGTTAGTTTCCACTGATAATAGCTTTTGTGTTTTTTAAAAGGTTTAACATTTTTTGTTGGTTGTTGCTGTTTTCACATTCTTTGTCCTTGAGGATGTATGTTCCCTTCCTCCTTTGCTATCATTTTAGTGTAGGCTTAAGAGAGAGCAGAGATAAAATTACGTGTCCAGTAGACCATGCTTAACTGGGATTTCCATGTGCCTGTTTGAAAATCCACTGTTCCAGCTTTCTTTCCCTCCCTCCCTCCCGTCCTTTTTCTTTCTTCCTCATTCCTTCCCCTCTCTCTCTCTCTTAGAATGCTGTTCCTCCCTCTTTGAATGTGTTCGGAAGGCTGATGTCCTCTGCTCTTTAAAATATAATACTTTGAATATAAACAGCACCTTGGACTCTGGCTTTAATTGGGACACATCATGGTTCTGCAGTGGATTTAGAAATACCAGCAACCCACAGTCTGCGTTTCTGAATCTCTTGCCTCCTTGTGCTTGCTGAGAAAACTCTTCGGTATTTTTAGGAAGTGGAGTACTGGCATTTCATCCACTACAGGTCTGACAACCTTCGTTCAGAGTTTAAGTTTCAGAATGGTGGTCCAGAGAGCATAGGGAGAGAGGGCAAACAGGGCCAGGTGAGGATGGGACTGGGTATTAATTAGTTGATGAATTAATTTAAAAATATATATTGTCTACTATATTCCAGGCACTGTCATAGGTAGAGTGAGTATGTGCATGCTCAGTCATTCAGTCGTGTCTGACTCTGTTTGACCCCATGGACTGTAGCCCACCAGGCTCCTCTGTCCATGGGATTCTCCAGGCAAGAATACTGGAGTGGGTTGCCATTTCCTACTCCAGGGGATCTTCCCCACCCAGGGACTGAACCTTCATCTCCTGCATTGGCAGGCAGATTCTTTACCACTGAGCCACTTGGAAAGCCTGTCACAGATAGAGGAAATGAGTAAGACATTCAGAGTCCAGTGAGGGAAGACAAACAGCTAAGAAAACGCAACATAAGTGTAAATGTCCCTTATGCTCAACGAAATTAATTTAGCATCTACTGTACGTCTGGCACTGTACTACCATACTTACATTTTATTTATTCCTTACAGTAACACTGTGTGTGGGGCATTATCATTACCTATTTTGATATAAGGAAGCTGTCAAAATAGAGGAATATACAAGTTTGCCCTCCGTCTCTTCCTCCTTTCTTTCTTCCTTATTTTTTTCCCTTTTGTTTCTTTCCTCCTTTCCCAATTTCCCCCCTTCCTCCTTCTCTCTCATCTCTCTCTAGGGGAGAGGTGAGCCATCTCTCCTCCTTGGCCAGGCACCCAAGTGCCCACCATCCTGGGCTCAGCACCTACAGTCTCAGAGTCCACTGAGCCCGTGCTTTCTGCAGAACCGAAAGCAGGGGCTCTGGTTGGTGCCTGAAACTGGCTCTTCATCCCTGCACATCACCCCTCTCATCTCCTCCCTCCCAACTCCGAATCCGGGAAGAGCATCTTAGGTTGGACCAGAGAAAGAAAAGAACATCGCGCAGGTAACTAGCAGTGTATCTGAGTGCTGTCTTCAGCTTGGAAAAAAACAGGGGAGAAGAAACAAGTTATGGAAACATTGACTGAAAACTGTCCCAAACAACAAAAAAACTCATTCCTTTTTCTCTTTCTCATTCCACCCCTCGCCCCCTTTCCTTATTCTTGTAACAAAAATGTACCAGGGTATTGAGACACCAGCTAAGGAACGGCTGTGAGCACAGAGGGCCAGGGAGGGGATGGGGCTATATCTAGAGAGATTTTTTTTTTGACCACACCACACAGCGTGTGGGATCTTAGTTCCCCAATCAAGGATCAAACCCGTGCTCCCTGCAGTGGAAGCTGAAGTCTGAACTACTCAGCCACCAGGGAAGCCCCTAGAGAGGTTCTTTAGAAAAGAAGGTCAGCTGTCCCCCAGAGAAAGATCAAGGGGTCACGGGGGTGACTGGGGGAGAGGGAAACACATACACCCCCTCCTCTATGAATTTAGTCAGTTTTTCCATTTTTAAAACTGTCTCTGAAACAGGAAATTGCTTGGGTCTCCTGAACCAAGGGGCTCAGGTCTGGCCTTCCTCCTTATCGCTATCACCTTGTCCTTGGCCACGTGGAGGTGGCTTCCTACAGTTGATGAGAAGCTGGCTTTCTTGTGCAAAGAGCCTTGTTCTTCCCAAACCAGGGCAGGTAAGTGGAGGCCGGGGATTCCTGAGGGGCTCCTCTCACTAATGATGAAGTAGAGAAGGTTTGTGGCGGGGGGGTGTGGAGGTACCCGAACACCCCAAGTGTTGAGAATGGGAGGCGGGAGTGAGGTACGGACAGAGATTCTGCTAAATTCTGGATGCCACCACGTAGATCCAGACCAATTCTCAAGGGAGGCCAAAAAAAGGTTTGAAATTCAAATTATTTTTGGTGCTTGGGAGATGGGAGGGGAGTGAGAGAGGGCAGTGATAGCAAACAGAACAGAAGAGGAAAGAAAAAAAATGAAAGGCTTGATTGGTGTCTTTCCTAAGAAGCAGCTCAGGATGACGTGTGGCAAAGGTGATCAGACTTGCAGCTGGACTTGAATGATGTTTTCTGTTATGTATCCATGGGTTAGCCTGTGATGGGGAATATTTACAAATTTCATGTAGCTTTGGTGTCTGCCCTGAAAGCAGAGGCTTTTAATAAGCTCTCTCCTTTTTTTAGCTGCTGTTTTTGAGGTGACGGGGCAGAGATGCTTTGCCCACACTGTACCCACACGCTCTATGCTTCTCTTAAGACAGTTCCTGGTCTCAGTTTCCCCCGACAGCTTCCGTCCTTTCACGCATATCATAGCCTGTTTTGTTATTGTTGTTGTTTTTGCTCTGGGTAAGGAGGACAGGAACACTGTAGGAGGGACGGATAAACATGGGCCCTGTGATGAGAGGCGAGAAAACATGATCTCTATTTGGGAATTCGGTGGAGGGAGCAATAAACGATCCTTGTCACTTTGTTCTTTTCAGGACAGTTTCTCTCATCTCTGAAAATGGATGATCACGATGAGCAAGGGTTGCCAGGTAGACCGTAGATACTAGACATGCAGTTCGATTTGAATTTCAGACAAACAGCGAATACGTTACTAAAAGTCTGATGTTACAATTCTGTGTATTCGAGGTAGTTCTTAAGTCACCTTGGTGGCTCAGACGGTAAAGACTCTGCCTGCAATGTGGAGGACCTGGGTTTGATGCCTGGATGGGGAAGATCCCCTGAAGAAGGAAATGGCAACGCACTCCAGTATTCTTGGCTGGAAAATCCCATGGAGGGAGGAGCCTGGTGGGCTACAGTCCATGGGGTCACAAAGAGTCAGACATGACTGAGCAACACACTTAAGTCACCCCCCCTGGCTGGTGTTCTAGGTGGTGTTTAAAGGACGGGCCCCCACAGGACTCAGACTTAGGAGAATCAGTTTCTCCATCTCCCGTAGATGGACAGACAGCCAGGTCTCACGTCCGCCTGCCCATCTGTCTCTGCCCCCACATGCCCTTTCACACCAGCCTTCTCTCTCTTCTAAAAAAGGAAACAAAGGCATTGCCCTTTGTTGTAAAAACCTCCAGGGTGGAGACAGGGGGTGAATAAAAATATCTCTGTTTGCACTGCTGTATTTAAAACAGATGACCAATAAACAAATGAATTACTTTTGAAAAAACGTTAAAATAAAAATAGGGCGAGGGACTTCACTGGTGATGTAGTTGGTAAGACTTCCTGCTTCCACTGCAGGGGACACAGGTTCCATTCCTGGTTCGGAAACTAAGATCCCACATGCCGCTCTCCATGGTCAAAATAAACATCTGTGTTTGCATTGAGAAAGCAAAAGCCTTTTGTAACTGAGGTGCAAATCACTTGGCAAGGTAGGTGGCTTCCCGTGTATGATCTTCTGCAAAACTTGGAAGAAAAACACCTAACTGAGTTGACCACTGATAGATCATTATAGTAATTTTTAAAAAAGAAGACTTTATTTTTAAGAGCAGTTTCAGGTTTGCAGGAGAACTGAGCAGACAGTACAGAGTGTTCCCATATGCTTCCCCCAACCGCCCCCACAGAGTAATTTTTGAAGTGATGGCTGACCTACAGTTCGAAGGAGTTAAAAAAAATTGAGCAATGCTGCCAAATTCAGCTCTGCTGAAAAGCAGATTTCTTTTTGTTTTATTTTTTTTATAAACTTTTAATTTTATACTAGAGTTGTAGCCTATTAACAATGTTGTGATAGTTTCAGGTGGACAGCACAGGGACTCAGCCATACACATACATGTATTCTCCCCCAAAACTCCCCTCCCATCCAGGCTGCCACATAACGTTGAGCAGAGTTCTCTGTGCTATACAGTAGGTCCTTGTGAGTTTTCCATTTTAAATATAGCAATATGCCCGTGTCGATTCTAAACTCCCTGACTCTCCTTCCCACCTCCCCCTCCTTCCCATAAGCTTGTTCTCTAAGTCTGTGAGTCTTCTGCTTTGTATCATGTCTTTTTAAGATTCCACATATAAAAGATAAGTGAGTGAAGTCGCTCAGTCTTGTCATACAATATTTCTCCTTCTCTGTCTGATTTATTTCACTCTTATGACAATCTCTAAATCCATCCATATTGTTGCATGCGGCATTATTTCATGATTTTTAATGGTTGAGTGCACACATACAGTAAAATCCCATTGTATGTATGGACTACGTCTTCTTTATCCATTCCTCCGTTGGCGGACATTTAGGTGGCTTCTATCTCTTAGCTATTGTGAACAGTGCTGTGATGAACATGAAAAATAGATTTTAAATTCCCTAGCAAAGGTGAACTGGCTAGAAATCTTTGCACAGGGTTTGTGTTCACTCAGTCATAACAGACTCTGCTCGAAAAGCCTTTCTTCTGATTAACCCTAAACACTGCTGTAACAAAACTCCATACAGCCCCATCTATTTGTTCTGGTCAACAAGTTTCCTCAGTCCATGAAAATAAGAAATAGGGATCATATTGGTGCTATACCTGCTCATTCTTGCAGTAAGTAATATTAATTGATGAATATTTGAACTATTATATATATATGTAAATATATATAAATAACATTTTAAAATTCATCCTGATCCATCTCATTAAGAGAATAATTTCTAGTAAGATTTTATTGCTTCATGTTTAGTGATCAATGACATTTGTATTTATCTTGTTACAAATTATGGCAATGATGAATTAGTCTCCAAAAATATGTCTTCACACTTGGAGCCTGAAGGTTGCAGGATAGTTTTTAATTTCTAAATTGTAAAATCAATTTATAGAGGCATTTTTGTTTCAGAAAATGGGATGGGGTAATTGGTAAGAGATGTCCAAATAGTAGATGTTCAAGTAATAAAAGACGTCAAAAATATATGACATTTGGACAAACTTCTCTAGAAGTAGAATGAAAATAGAGTTTAAGGAGGAAAGGGAAAAATTTAACATCTCCGACTGTTAAAGAGCTACTTGTTCATTTCTAAAAAGGAATGGTGGTGTCAAGTTACTATGATACTTGATTTCTATTGGATACCTTTAAAAAGAGTGATATGACAGTTTCATTTAAAAATATCCTATGTTAATTAACGATTGGCAGAACACATTTTTTGCAGTCACTGAAACTTGTGATTAAAAGTTACAAATGTCAGTTTGAAAATGTGTGTAGAGATACATAGTTTTCCAGCATTTAAAAAATTAATGTTAACTTATTTACTTTATTTTTGGCTGTGCTGGGTCTTTTTGCTGTAAGCGGGTTTTCTCTAGTTGCAGTGAACAGGGGCGACTCTCCAGCTGCTGGGAGAGGGCTTCTCACTGCCGTGGCTTCTGTTGCTGTGGAGCACAGGCTATAGGCACAAGGGCTCAGTAGCTGCGGAGTCCTGGCCCAGCTGCCCCTTGACATGTGGCATCCTCTGGGACCAGAGATTGAACCTGTGTCTCCTGCAATGGCAGGTGGATTTGTAAACACTGGCCCACCAGGGAAGTCCTCCAGCAATTTTTAGCGGGTGTTAGTGAAGAAGTTTGAAGATCACTGTTCTATATCATTGCCTCCCTGCCATTTCTGCTCATAATACTTATATTTCTAGACACTTTATGACTTTGAACAACAAAACATGTCAGCGTCATTTTACTAAAATTTCAGAGGATTCCTGGTCCCAAGTTCTTGGTACCCCGTCACGCTGCCCTTCTACTCTGAACTGGGTGGTAGTTGCAGGGTCATGATACAAGGGCTTAAATTGGAGAAACCAAAAATAAACCAGCCCCTGGAGCTCACCACCAAACTATTTCAAGAACACGCAGTTACTTTTCATTGGCCATGGTTTGACTCATGGTGTACTCAGTAACATGCAATTACAAAGCTACATTCTAACAGACTTGACTTCTACTCTAACGCTTGCTTGTCACCTTCTGAGTATAGGGGAGCCACCGCAGTCCTGGATAGTAACTAACCGAAGTCATCTAACGGACCCTGATGCGAACCCCTCATAGGAGAGTGACTTTCTCGAATACCAGCTGAGGTTCTGGTGGATTTTCTTTTTAAGGGAGGCAAAAAAAAAAAAAAAAGAATGGAAGCAACCATATGCCCATATGGCAGAAGAAATCCACATGGAGAAGCTGGGTCACAGGGACTGTAGCAGTTGAAGTTGGGGAGAAATGAGGAACTAAAGAGCCTCTTGATAAGGGTGAAAGAGGAGACTGAAAAAGTTGACTTGAAACTCAGTGCTAAAAAACTAAGATCATGGCATCTGGTTCCATCACTTCATGGCAAATAAAAGGGAAAAAAATAGAAGCAGTTACTTTTCTTTTCTTTTCTTGGGCTCCAAAATCACCATGGATGGTGACTGCAGCCATGAAATTAAAAGATGCTGCTCTTGGAAGAAAAGCTATGACAAACCTAGACAGTGTATTAAAAAGCAGAGACACCACTTTGCTGACAAAGGTCCATCTAGTCAAAGCTATGGTTTCTTCAGTAGTCATGTACAGACGTAAGAGTTGGACCATAAAGAAGGCTGGGCAACAAAGAATTGATGCTTTCAAAGTGTGGTGCTAGAGAAGATTCCTGAGAGTCCCTTGGACTGCAAGGAGATCAAACCAGTCAATCCTAAAGCAAATCTACCCTGAACATTCATTGGAAGAGCTGTTGCTAAAGCTGAAGTGCCAATACTTTGGCCACCTCATGCAAAGAGCTGACTCATTGGAAAAGACCCTGATGCTGGGAAAGCCTGAGGGCGGGAGGAGAAGGGGCTACAGAGGATGAGATGGTTCGATAGCATCACTGACTCAATAGACATGAATTTGAGCAAACTCTGGGGGAGAGTGGAGGACAGAGGAGTCACAGTACATGGAATTGCAAAGAGTTGGACATGACTTAGCGACTGAACAACAACATAGTCATTTAACAATGTGATAGTTTCAAATTTGAGAAGCGCTGTTCTTCACATCAGAACAGAAAAGTAAATGATGGTTCTTTCTGTGATGTGCACATTGAGACCTACTCTTTTATTCACTTTCAAATATACAATGTGGTACAGTTAGCTATAGTTACCATGCTATACAATCCACCCCCAGAACTTATTTATCTTATAACTGGAAATTTGCACCTTTTGACCACCTTCTCTCCCCCTACATCAACCCCCAGCCCTAGCTCCCACCACTCGCCTCTGGCGACCACCAATCTGTTCTCTGTTTCTGTAAGTTCAGGGGTTTTTAGATTCCACATAAAAGTGAGATCATACAGAATTTGTTTTTCCTCTGTCTTACTTCACTTAGTATAATGCCTTCAAGATCCACCCATGTTGTTGCAAATGGCAGAATTTCCTTCTTCTTTATGGCTGAATAGTATTTCATTGAATATATGTCACGCTTTCCTTATCTATTCATTTGTCAGTGGGCACCTAGTTTGTTTCTATGTCTTGGCTATGGTGAATAATGCTGCAATGAATCTGGGAGTGCAGATATCTTTTTTGAGATAGTGATTTTGTTTCTTTCTGATATATACACAGAAGTGGAGCTGCTGGATCATACGATCGTTCTATTTTTAATTTTTTGAGGAACCTCCATACTGTTTTCCATAGTGGCTGCACCAATTTGCAGTCCAACAGGGCCCAAGGGTTCCCTTTTCTCCACATCCTTCCCGACTTGTCCTTCGCTGTCTTTTTGATAAAAGCCATCCATATTCATGTGAAGTGATACTCATTGTGGTTGTGACTTGCATTTCCCTACTGGTGAATGATGCTGAGCATCTCTTCATGTACCTGTCAGCTATTTGTATATCTTCTTTGGAAAAATGTCTATTCAACTCTTCTGCCTATTTGAAAAATCAGATTGTTGGGTTTTTCCTTGTTGTTGAGTTACATTAATTCTTTATATATTTTGGATATTAACCCCTTATCAGATATATGATTTGCAGCATTTTCTCCCATTCTGTAGGGTGCCTTTTCATCTTGTTGATGGTTTTCTTTCCTTTGCTTTCTTCCTGGGTAGAAGAATTTTAGTTTGGTGTAGCGCCATTTGTTTGTTTTTGCTTCTGTTGCCTTTTTTGGCTTTTGGTGTCAAATCCAACAAGAATAATTTCCAAGATCAATGTGAAGGAGCTTACCCATTATGTTTTCTTCTAGAGTTTTATGGTTTCAGGTCTTCCATATTTTAATTTGTACAATTTTCTTTTCATGTACTTTTACTTTAAAGTCTTTTGTAGGGGCATTAAATAATTTGAAAAAAGTATATTACTAAGCAAAAGAAACATAATGGACATGATATAATATTTTAAAAATATATAAGAGCATGAATGAATCCTGTCCTCTCTTAACCACCTCAGAAATGATCTCCTCGAGTTCGCCACTCTTACTAGCAAAACTGTATGAAACTTCTCACCTAAAATCAAGGCGCCCATCACAGTTCAACCACTTTTTCCTACCCCAAAGTCATCACCGAAAGTGATGCAGATTGTCTTGGGCACATATCACTTCGGGGAATGCTTATTAACTTTTCTCTCTCTCCTTTGTTGTTGTCAACTAATCCATTTACAGAGAGGAATCAACTGAATAAAGTCATTTTTCCCTCCCCCGGCCCTCTCCATCTCCAAAAGCTTTTCTATTTTCTTGGTTTCTAGTCCACTGAGGACTGGGAAACCACATAACTGGACCTTTTGAAATTAGATCTTCAGCCAGAATCAATAAGCAAGCCTAAAAAAGCATCTCCGTGAAGACACAGGGACTTGGCTACTCAGAGGCTCTTTCTCTCTTATCTTCTGGTTCAGAATTCTCGTCCAGAGATTGAAGTTGCCAGAAAGTGACCTCCAGGTCAAGACCATGTTCCTGATATGTCTGGCAGCCAGCCAGGACTGTGACATCTTCTGACATCAGATGCTGGAGGGAGCATTTGGCCACTTATCCAATTAGAACATCCAAACCATCAGTATGTATTAGGTGTAAGGATAAATTTAGCTTGTTATTGTTTAATTACTAAATGATGGAATGAAGCTGAACTGGGTTTAACTCTCCAGCCTAGTGTTACACTTAATTTTAACAAAGTTTGACAGAGATGTGGAGTCATTGTACAAATTATGATGAAATTTGAAAGAAGATTCCTTAGTAAATTACCTGTCTCCGGTGACTCACACTGAACTTCACAGGTCTCGAGGTTCAAACTGCCAGTCAGGTGTCACATATCTTTTCCAGTGGCAGGAGTTTTAATGTGAATGGATACAAAATTGGCTAAAATTTCTCGAAAAATATATCCATGGACTCACAAGTATTTTTAAGTTGAAGATAAAGTTAGTTCTTTTTTTATTTTAGTCACAGAGCAACTATAAGATGTCTGCGGTATTTTTAAATTAAAAGCTAGTTATTTGCCTAGCTTGGAAAGTTCAGAAATAGAAAAGACTTTTTAGAATAAAGTATTTGTTCATTCTTCCTCTTTTGTACCTTTTGAACTTTGTACTGTGTGCATGTATTTCCTAATAACAAAATAATGGAAGGACATAAATCCATCTGTCCAAATATCCTGTTTGATTTTCTTTGTTTTGTAATCACCAGCTTGTGTTGAGAATCACTGAGGTAATAGCCAATCCGGTTCACTGACCACCACAGGCATCTCTTGGAATAAACCGGACAGAGTTTATTCCAGCTACCAACTTTGACCACCTTCACCCCAGTATTTTCTAATTGTAGCCCTCATGTAGGCTCTGTGCTGAGGAAATGAATTATGAAACTAGTCTAAGAAAAAATATGTTAACTATAGTACCAAAGCACGGTCATGGATCCAAACCTTAGGTATTAATGTCTGTCTATTCATTCTCTCTCTCTCTGATTCCACAGACCCAGTTCTTTCCCTGTAATCACAGGGAATGCAGGAATCCCAGCCATGCACTGCCCTTATTCAAACTGACGGAAAAACAATACCATCGCATGAATCAATAGGAACGGTGCATTTGGCCAGGAGACTGTGATTTCTGGGGACTGGATGGGCGCTTCGTTTTGAAGTTTATATTAGCATCAGATTTAACAGTATGGCAATGTTTTCCAAACTTTGTCACTGGGAAGTAATTCTGGCATGTATCCGCATGCACTGTCTCTCTCTATATGTATGAGTATAAAAAGTACTATAGAGTGGGTGGCTTAAACAACAGAAATTTCTTTTCTCAGCATTCTAGGGGCTGGAGTCCAGGAGGGGGTTGCCAGCTAGGTTGGGCTCTGGGGAGAGCTCTCTTCTAGGATTGCAGATGGCTGCCCTCTTGTTGTGTGTTCACACGGCCTTGGAGACAGGGCGAGATCGCTTCCTCTTCTTATATGGCTATCAGTTCTGTTGGATTAGGACCTCACCCTTATGAGCTCAGTTAACCAACTCCTTCTTGAAAGGCTCTATCTCTAAATGCAGTCAGATTGTGAGTTAGGTCTTCAACATACATGTTTTATTTTGAGAGGCAGCGTAATTCACTATATAATATACACATATCAATATGTATATACTTGTGTATATAAAATTTGATTTTACATACACACTTCCAGGCATTTCATGGAAGTTTTCTCTTGATTTTCCTTTATTACCATCCCTTACCACTCTTTCCCTTATCCATAAACAGAAATTGCCAGTGTTCTTCTATCTTTTTCTGTTCTCAAAGCTGAGGATTGGAGCTAAGCAATAAAGCTGAGTGTTGAACCAAGACTCAGAATTCATGTCTGGCTCTGTGATTCCAAGAGTGTATCTCTCTCCTTAAAAACCTAAATTCTTCCACCTGTATAAAACAGGATTGATAATCTATAACCCTGTGAAAGTGTGAAGAAGGAACAGGTAATAATTTGCCGTGTAATGTGAGCTCTTTTTAGTAAAAGTTTCAAAATGAAATGCAAAGATTTTCATCCAAAGGTATGAAACTGTTAAAATTTAACTGACATTCTCAGCAATTACCATGTGCCCTAAGAACATTAACTCACTGAATCTCAACAACAGTGGTATGAGATAGGTTATGTGTTATCACCACCTTTTCTATTTTATAGAAACACAGGAAACCAGAGTATCTGGTGCATGACTACACAGCTCACTTGGGAGAGTCAGGAGTCACATCCCTGGTGGTAGCTTTGGTGTTAGAGACCAGGTGCCATGAAGCCACGAACTATGAAATTGCTGCTTTTTCACTTCTACTTGTGTGACTCCCTTGTTCAAAAACCTCCACTAGCTCTTTTTCTTTTTTTGATGTGGACAATTTTTTAAAGTCTATATTGAATTTGTTACAATGTTGCTTCTGTTTTCTGTTTTTTTGACTGAGAGGCACGTCAGATCTTAGCTCCCTGACCAGGCATCGAACCCACACCCGTTGCACTGGAAAGCAAAAATCTTAACCACTGGCCCGCCAGAGAAGTCCCTCCAGTGGCTCTCAAAGCCTAAAGTAATATGTATAACTCATTTGCTTAACAATAAATACCCTCCGGCAACCTTTCTTTCCTGTTTTGCTCCCCATGAAAATCCTTCCTTCATTCTTCCTGGTCCCCCTGTACTCCAGCTGAAATGGACCAATCCCTTTATCTGAATCCACCTATTCTAACACCTGTCTCCACCTTCTATATTTTACACCATTCACATCTTCAAGGTCCCTCCAAAATGCAGTCTCTTCCTACATTTTCTCCTGCACCTCTCAACCCTAGCTGGCTGTTTTTTCTTTCCCACAGAATTTTCTCTCTCTTCTCTGCATGTATTAATATGAGCTTCTGGCTTTTATGATATTTCTTTCTGTATGCTATATTCCCTCCCAACTAAATGATGGGATCCTTGAGGGCTGCAATATGCTTTCCCGGAGCTCTTTAACACTTTTCATTAAAATTTTAAATCATTATTTTTTGGTAACCAAATGTATGCAGATTTATTGGAAAAAATAAAACATTACAGAAATACATCTCTTAAAAACTGAGATCTATCATTAGAACCCTTCCTCTTCCGCCCAAAGAGAACTGTGGTTAACAGTTTGCAATGCAGTCTTTTAAACTTTTTTTTTTCACTTAATAAACATACAATTTTTATGTACACAAATGGGATTCTACTATATAGGCAAATTTGTACCTCCCTCCCACTTAATTAATATTTTTCATATAAAGAGGTATCTCATTTTTTTTTTAACAGCCACTCAGTATAATACTAAATGAAATCAACTCTGAATATTCACTGGAAGGACTGGTGTGGAAGCTGAAGCTCCAATACTTTGGCCACCTGATGCAAAGAGCCAACTCATAGGAAAAGACCCTAATGCTGGGAAAGATTGAGGGCAGTAGGAGATGGGGGCAACAGAGGATGAGTTGGTTGGATGGTTTCACTGAGTCAGTGAGCATGAGTTTGAGCTAACTCCAGCAGATAGTGAAGGACAGAGAAGCCTGGCGTGCTGCAGTTTATGTGGTTGCAAAGAGTCAGGCATGACTTAGCGACTGAACAAAAACAACATAGTATAAAATTATGTGGCTGTAACAGTACTTACCTGTTCAGTCCCTCGTTGAGGAATATGACAGTGATTTCCAAATTTCACTATTATGAGCAATGCTGAAGCGAATGTATTATTCGATATATATACTCTTCGTTGTTCTGATTCACCCACCACTTTGAGGGGAACTTGAAAGACTGAGAAAGCTGGACAGATCACCAAGAAGCTGCCTGGGCCTGAACCAATGTGCTTCTTGTCATAAAGGAGGGCACTGGAAGCAGGAATGTCCTCAGCACTCTACTGGGGGACGCCAGAGAGGCAACCCTGACCAGCCCCAGTTCTTTGTGAATAAGTTGGATGAGAGAGCCCACACACCGAAGGATGTAGCCCGAGGGCCTGCCTGGCTATGGATCCCACTTGATCCACTCTCATTATCCCAGCGGAGCCTTGGGTCACCCTTAATGTGGCAGGTAAAACTGAATTTCTTGTAGACACTGGCTCTGCCTGCTCTGCTCTGACTCGGCCAGCCGGCCCCCTCTCCATCTGTTGACCACACTGTGACAGGAGTTGGTAGACAGCCCAAGGGAGAGTGATTTGCATCTCTCCTTGGCTTCCCAGGTGGCACAGTGGTAAAGAATCTGCCTGCAATGCAGGAGACACAGGAGACTTGGGTTCAATCCCAGGGTTGGGAAGATCCCCTGGAGAAGGAAATGGCAACCCACTCCAGTATTCTTGCCTGGAAAATTCCATGGACGAGAAACCTGGTGGGCTACAGTCCATGGGATCACAAAGAGTCGGCCACGACTGAGCACATACTCTTTACATACACAGAAACATACATTCCATATATGTTATTTGTATCTACAGATGACTTTCTGTAGGACAAATCTTCTGGACATGAAATTGCTAGCCAAAATGGAATGGGTATTCTAAATGATGATAATTATCGAATATGTGTAGGGAAAATATCTTGTTTTATGTCTTCCTGTATGTATCCTTCACAACCTCCGTGGTTAAGGGGGCTGGCTCTGGCATCCAACTGGACAGGTTTGTGACTGGGCTTGGTCCCTATGTTTTAGTCACCTCATCTATAAAATGGGGAAATAGTTGTACCTTACTCCTTGTGTTGTAAGACTTAAATAAAACAATACATGTAAAGCAATTAGCATTTAGTAAGTACCTGGAAAATAAGTAAGTGCAAGATATATGGGAGGCTTCCCTGATGGCTCACTGGGTAAAGAACCTGCCTGCAATGCAGGAACTGCAGGAGACAATGGGTTTGATCCCTGGGTCTTGAAGATCCCCTGGAGGAGGAAACGGCAACCCACTCCAGTATTCTCGCCTGGGAAATCCCATGGACAGAGCAACCTGGTGGGCTACAGCCTAAAGGGTCACAAGGTGTTGGATGTGACTGAGCACAAGATATATGGGAGGAAAACATGGTTAATAGGTTCAGATAACTGTTCGCTGAGTGAATAGGACTGAACAGAACAATAGTAGTTTGAGTAATCTTTCGAGAAATGGATGGTATGTGGCTACTGAAACCAATAGCAACTCTACAAAATGACCAGCTAGCATTAGAAGTGCAATGGCTTTGGAACAATTTAACTTTGTGCAAAATGAACCGGTCTGAACCAGGATCAACCACTGACCTTGGCCTCTTCAGTCCCACACTTTCCCCAACAGAACTCACTGGCCCCAGCTGCAACCTGGTACCTTATATAATGCGTGTCTCTAAGGACAGAGAACAATGCGGTTCCCTGGAGGGAGCCCTGGCTCAGCACTGAAGGTTGTTAGGGCACCTGGTAAACCAGCTGTGAACACTGAAAATGAATAGAAAGTGCATAAATGGCTGGAGTATAAGACTCTCTGTTTAAACTCTTAGGTTTTGCCTAGTCTCCATTGTCATGGGAAGGTTCCTGTATCAATACTAAGATTCTCCACCCTGGGTTCCAGAAACATCTCTGCCACTAACCAGCTGCAAAACCTTGAGCAAATTGTTGAAACTCATTTGCACTGACACAACAGGGGAGTGAAATAGCTGCTGTGGAAGGCCCTTTTTGACATTCCTTTCCCCACAGGCAGAGTCACATTTTTGACGTCTGGGCTGTCTATTGCACTGAAAAAAAAAACCCGCATAAACTCAGTCAATGGAAATATTTTCAAAATGTGTCAGAGATGGTCAATGGACCACAGCAGGGCTCAGACTCAATTGACCATCTTTGTCTCTATGGTAGAAGGTGATGGGGGTCTTCTGAGGAAGCACCAGAAATACAGAAGTCGGACTGGGGCTAGGTCCTGGCCAGGGACAAGTCTGGCAGTAAACGGGGCTTCCCAGTGAAGGATAAGCATCACTGGAAGTGTACCAGTGACCCTTCTCCTAGCCTAACATCAGAGTCGAACTGCACCGGTCTTCTCAGGCCTATTTCTTTTTTTTTTTAAATATAAATTTATTTATTTTAGTCGGAGGCTAATTACTTTACAATATTGTATTGGTTTTGCCATACATTGACATGAATCCTCCATGGGTGTACATGTGTCTCCCATCCTGAACCCCCCTCCCACCTCCCTCCCCATCCCATCCCTCAGGGTCATCCCAGTGCACCAGCCCCGAGCACCCTGTCTCATGCACTGAACCTGGACTAGCGATTCATTTAACATATGGTAATATACATGTTTCAATGCCATTCTCCCAAACCATCCCACCCTCCCCCTCTCCCACAGAGTCCAAAAGACTGTTCTATACATCTGTGTCTCGCATACAGGGTTATTGTTACCATCTTTCTAAATTCCATACATATGCGTTAGTATACTGTATTGGTGTTTTTCTTTCTGGCTTACTTCACTCTGTATAATTGGCTCCAGTTTCATCCACCTCAGTAGAACTGATTCAAATGTATTCCTTTTAATGGCTGAGTAATACTCCATTGTGTATATGTACCACAGCTTTCTTATCCATTCGTCTGCCAGTGGACATCTAGGTTGCTTCCATGTCCTGGCTATTACAAACGGTGCTGTGATGAACACTGGGGTACACGTGTCTCTTTCAGTTCTGGTTTCCTCGGTGTGTATGCCCAGCAGTGGGATTGCTGGGTCATCTGGCAGTTCTATTTCCAGTTTTTTAAGCAATCTCCACACTGTTCTCCATAGTGGCTGTACTAGTTTGCATTCCCACCAACAGTGTAGGAGGGTTCCCTTTTCTCCACACCCTCTCCAGCATTCATTGCTTGTAGACTTTTGGATCGCAGTTCTTAGGCCTATTTCAAAATCCACCTCCTTCCAAGGACCCCCTCCCAAACGAACCAGCACATGCGGTGGCACTTTCTCACCGTGTGCCACTTTCACGACCCTTCCAGGAGGGATACAGGCTGCCTCTGAGTGACACTTGCATCCTTTCAGGGAGCTTTGCCTCCCAGGCATCCAATACAGTAGTGCTCAGGAAATATTTGCAGCTCTGTGAATGAGTGACTCAGGCAAGCTCCCCGGGGGACTACAGTTTTATGGGTTTTAATATGAACCATACCATGGAACCTGAGACTTTTCCCTCATTGCTCCCACTGGAAACTGTCCGTTCCAGTCGGATTTGCTGGCAGTTGGATGGAATTTTGTTCCTTTTCACGCTGAAAACCATAATCTAATTTTTAAATTAAAAAAAAAAAACATTTTCGTAGCACCTACCTCACGTTCTGCAGTAATCCAAACATTCTACAAATGTTAATTCATTTATTCTTTGCAAGCACCCAGATGTAGAAAATAAGACCAGGAAAGGTTGTCACTTTGTTCTGAGATCAAAGCTAATAAGCTCCAGAGCTGGTGTTCAAACCCAGGCCATCTGGTTGTGGAGTATACGCTCTGCCTGAAATGTATGTGAGTAGCAAAAATCTTCATGAGCAGGAAAAAAAAAAAGATGTTGATGTATTTATTTCAAAGGAAATGCTCTTTCTCTTGTGTCCCCCTTTCCTTCCTCATTCAAAGCAAAATGTTCTAAAGCAAACAGTCTTTTTTCACACCTGAGAGAGCGAGGAGGCTCGTTTTTGGTTTGGCAATCAAAATGGAAGAGGAAATGTGTGTGGTTTCATCACCGGTGTTTTCGGGGCGTGTGCTCTGCCTGGTCCTGCCTGCCTCCCGGCTCATCTCGCTGGGGACCCCCTTTCTCCAAGCTTTGCTGCCTCAGGTCGCAGACTTTTAACAGTCTGTCTTTCCCCTGCATCTCTGGGTCACGGACCAGCCTTTCCTGCAATCCCGCCCAGCCAGACTTTGAGCCTCGACGTCTTCTTAGGCCCTCCCCTCAGTCAAAGCCTTGCAATTAGGACTCCGACCTCATCAACTGCAACTGCATCCGAATCCCCAGAAACCGCAGCTCCAGGTCCTCCATCCTGGGGTGAATCCACTGCGTTTCTGGGTTTCGAATGTTAGGCGCTTGACTACACGTACATTTCAATTATCTGTCTTCTCGGTGCGAGTCTGGCGTCAGAACCCGACAGACCTGCCGTTGGTAGCCGTGGGACCCAGGGCAAGTTACCTAACGTCTCTGACTCTCGGTTTCCTCATCGTGGAGGGGATTGATACCCATAGGGTGGCCGCGTGGATCGAACGAGATAAGGCAGAGGCTGCGCCGGCACCCTTGGGTTCTCTTCGGTCCCTCTCGGCAATAGGACGTCATACCTGCTTGTCGGTTTCCCATTTTTTCCCCCAGAGCACCCTCCAGCTCCGAGGGCTGGAGGGCGTCTTGGCGCCACGCTCGGAAAAAAGCCCCTAGGCACCCTTAGAAAGTGAGACCCCTCCCCGGGCTCCTGGGGCTCATTCGTGACAACCCGGGAGAGCTGAGATAACTTGCTTCGACCCTAACCCTAAACCTCAGCCCCGCGGTCCCAGATGGCTAAAGACTCGGGGTCCGACGGAGGACCGCCTGAAGTCTCTGGAGGAGAGGGTTGGGGAAGAAGAAATGGAGTCAAGAGTGAGCCCGCGCTCCGGCTTGCCTCCCTCCCCCAAGGATGCTCTCATCCCGGGGCCCCCTTCCCACTCGGACACCTGCTGCCCGGCGTCCGAGGCAGGGCCTCTCTCCGCCAGGCTGGCTTCCCGGCCCGCGTCCCACCTGCTCGGCCGCCCCCCGCGGGCGAGGGCGAGGGTTGGGGGGGGGGGTGATCCCGGCACCCAGCCTTGGGGGCCGCCGCCGGGCTTCCCGCCCCCGCGAGGTCCGCGCCCCCGGCCGCCCCGGCACCCCTCTCCTCCCCCGGCGGGCTCGGCGGAGCTTTGTACTCACATCCGGGGCTGGGTTTTGCTTTAATGCGAAACGTAATTAACCCGGAAAAAAGGGCCGAGAGACAAGAGAGAAGGAGGGAGTGAGGGCTCGGGGGCAGAAGAGCAGGAGGAGCCAGAGGCCCCCGAGAGTTTGGCGGCGACAGAGACCACCTCCCGTCCCCTCCGTCCCCCCGAGAGCGACGGCCCGGAGGGCCCGAGAGGCGCTTCCAGCCGGATGTAACGCGCGCACCCTGCCCGAGCCCCGGCCGTGCGCGGCGGGGTAAGTGGGGTGCCCGCGCCGGCCGGGGCGCGCGCCGCCGGGGCCGGCAGGGAGGCAAGGCGGCGGGTGGGAGGGTGCCCACCTGGGGACCCAGGACCCCGGGGCGGGTCGCCACCGCCTCCGGCCGCCTCCGATGGCCCCCGGGGAGCCCGCAGGGTAGCCCCCCCTTCGGCCCTCGGGAGCGTCCGGGGTGGCCAAGGTCGCCGCCGCCAGGGGTCGGGCTGCGGGGGTGGGGCCGCCGACTGGGTGGGGGCGGGTGTTCTGCCGAGCTGCGATTTCTCACGTTTGCAGCGGCGAAACTTCTCGGCGGGTTCTGGCGCTGGGGTAGCCGCCCTGCAACGACTGCCCGGGCTGCAGGTAGGGGAGGCAAGCGGACGACGTCCAGGCAAGTCCCCCGGGGCACGGATGGGGCCTCGGAGACGCATCTTTCTCTTCCCGTGTTAGCCTTATTCCGTGGCAGGCCTAGAACGCTCTCCAGGGAGATCCCGCCCCTGCCCAGTGGGCCCAGCCCGAGCGCCCTCGGGCTTCTGGACCTGCGGGCTCTGGGCTGACTTGCAGGAAACGGCCCTAAAATGCCGGTGGGGTGCTAGATTGGGGAAAGCAGGCAAGGGGATCTGGCTGGCTGTCTCATCAACTTCTTCCCCTCCACCTTACACGCTTCCCTCTTCTGCTCCAGTTCTAAAGACTATTAATGCATCGATTTAAAAAAAATAAAAAAAGAGGAAAGGGAAAAGAGAGGCAGTGTAGGAACGAAAAGTGTGCAGACACGTCCAGAGAGGAGGCGCGGCCGGGCCATCTCCCCCGAGGCGGTCACATCTCCTCCCCAGGCCAGCCCTGCCCCCAGCCCCTCGCGGGGAGGTTTCCTTCCTACTTGGTGCATCTTCCCCTTCTAACTCCTCTCGCGCCCCTCCCACCCCTCTGTCTTTCTTTCGGACTCCAAATGGGGATTTTCGGAGGAGAGCAAACAGCGGAGCAGGGGGAGGGGACGGGCCTTCTACCCGGACGCCAGCTGTGGCTCCTGGCGGAAGGGGGAGGGGGCGCCTCGGGCCGCCGAGGGGTGGGTGCGCTTGGGCTGAAGTTCCAACACTGTACTCCTGTTGTGTTCAATGTATCTAAGTCAGCCACCCCTCCCCCGCGCCGCACCCCACCCCCCCTCTTTCCTCCTTTCTGAAGCTTCATCATCTTTCTTTCTTGGGGAGCAGAGCCTTCCGAAACAGTAAGGCCAAAGATCTGGGAAGAGTAGTGTTTGTTTTCTGTTTCAGTTACATTCAATGGGTATTTTTTGGGTAATTAAGACGCCGAAGACGGTGCTGAACGAAAGATAGCCTCTGTCTTCAGGGGGCTTACCACCTGAGGAGGCCAGAGGAGATCCACCGGTATTTAAAACAGTGCAGATTGTGAAAATGGAGATCCAGCATGCTTTGAGAAGCCAGAGGCTTTAAATTTTTTTAAATTAATTACTTAATTTTTAGAATTAATGTTTGCCTGTGCTAGGTCTTCCTTGCTTCCAGGGCTTTCCTCCAGTTGCGGCAATGGGGGAGGTTGGCGGGGGGACTGCTCTTCTAGTGGGCTTCCCGTTTCGGTGGCCCCTCTCCTTGGGGAGTCCTGGCTCTAGGGTGCAGGGGCTTCAGTAGTTGTGGTTCCCGGGCTCTAGAGGAGAGGATCAGTGGTTGTGGTGCAGGGTCTTACTTGCCCCATGCCATGTGGGATCTTCCTCAACCAGGGATCGAACCCATGTCTCCTGTACTGGCAGGCAGATTCTTTACTACTGAGCAACCAGGGAAGCCCAAGAAGCCAGAGGCTTTTTAAAAAAAACCCAACTTCATCCTTTTTCAGACATTTGCCTTCTCTGTTGTGTCCCACTTGAATGCAGGTGACTTTGGCCCTAGCTTGTAGTCTAGACTCTGTGCCAGCCTGGTGGTGTATGACATCTGCTAGGTTCTAAGTAAATGTTTGTTGAATGAATGAGTGACCGACTGCAAGCACAGGAATTGTGTGCCCCGTCCAAATGGGAGAGTGCAGTGTGAAAGTGCCTCGGACTGGTTCAAGCGGGTTTGTGAGGATTTATCTCTGATGTTGCCTTTGGACCTAAGTGCCCTTTGCCCTCTTTGTAAGCCCTGCTTTTTTTTTTTTTTATTAAATTAAGTCTCATATTGACAATATATAGCTGATACTTTATTTTTAAAATATTTTATTTATTTTTGGCTGCACTGGGTTGCTGGGTGTGGGCTTTGTCGAGTTGCGGGGGCCGGGGGTTACCCTTTGTTGTGGTGCAGGGCTTCTCATTGTGGTGACTTTCCTTCTTGTGGAGCATCTAGAGCCCAGGCTCAGTAGTTGCAGTGTGCGGTTGGCCCACAGCTTGTGGGATCTTCCAGGACCAGGGATCGAACCCGTGTCCCCTGCATTGGCAGGTGGATTCTTAACCTCTGGACCCCCAGGGAAGTCCTAAGCCCCGCTTTTGACAAGTGTGTGTGGCACTCCTACTGCTGGGAGACTTGCTCACTTCACAGGTGGGTGGGTGATCACCTGGGTGTGGATCAAGAAGCCACCTGCCCTTTGGTGGAGAGTCTGCAACCCTTTTCTTTTGCCATTGGCGCTTGCTTCTCTCTTCTGTATAAGGAAGTGGGGCCTGCAAATCCCGTCATGTCATCATAGTGTGCTGAACTGTTCTCAGCTCAGTATTTCCCCCCGAGGTTAAAATAAATACTGGAGATATGCTGCTTTTGGTTGGTGCGTGCTTGTGGAGCAATTCTGCAAAAAATGAAAAGGGCGAAGCTTCAGCGCTATCACCCAAGCCCCTCTGAACAGCCTGCCTGCTGGCTTGCCTGATATTTGCTGTAAGTGCTGGGTCACTAAGGAGCCCAGATCAGCAGGGGGATGGTTTTCGGATGTGCATTCAGCTGGCGCTTTGTGGATCTCTGGTCTTCTTCGTGGGGCAGGTAGACAGGTGATGTTACTGTAACATCACTGTAACATCACATTAGATGTTACTGTGGCCCCAGTGCAGTAAATATCTCTTTGGTTTCCCTGAAACTGTGGCGTTGCTTATTCCGGCTGACATAGTCCTGGCATTTGGAAAAGATGGTCTGGGTGCTGGGATGCTGCTTTTCCCTGCCTCTTTCCTCCTCCACCACGAGCAGCTGTTGTTGTTCAGTTGCTCAGTCGTGTCTGACTCTTTGCAGCCCCATGGACTGCAGCACACCAGGCTTCCCTGTCCTTTACTGTCTCCCAGAGTTTGCTCAAACTCATGTTCATCAAGTCAGTGATGTCATCCAACCACCTCATCCTCTGTCATCCCCTTCACCTCCTGCCCTCAATCTTTTCTGGCATCAGGGTCTTTTCCAGTGAGTCGGCTCTTTGCATCAGGTGGCCAAAGTGTTGGAGCTTCAGCGTCAGCATGAGTGAGCACTTGGGGCCGCCTTACTTTCAGTTTTCCGTGCATCTTGGTGAGCTGGAGAGGACTCCGGTGGTCCCATCTGTTAGGCTTTGGAAAGGAAGAGAGCAGAGCAAATATTGTAGTGCGACAGCAAGAGAAGACTGCTAGCTCTGTTTGATACAAGCTCATCACTGAGCCAGGGAATTGGCCATGGTGGGGCGATGGGGTAGGAGGGATGGGTCTCCACAGGCTGGTGGCTGGTGCGGTGGGGCAGTAACTGGAAGACTCCATTGACCTTTACTCTGAATCTTGGGTTGCTCTGCTCTCCCCTCCCCTGGTCCCTGCTGGTAAAACCATCCACCCTTTTGGGCTTTATAACTTCTCTCTCTCCTGGAAGCCTTTTCTTTACCCTTGACCCCCATTGATTAAATTGATGTGCAGAAGATTAAAGACTGAATTGGGCTCTTTCTTCCGGGGAGGTGGGGGAGATCCACGCCTGCTGGGACAGGAGCTTCCAACATTGCCCAGGGCGGCAGGAGGCTTTCAGGTCTGGACCTTTGTGCCAGTAGAGGCCGGCCAGCTGAGATAAGGAGGGTGGGAAGTGAGGTCCCCTTCTCCTTGAGACACACGATAGTTAAAGGGCAAAGGTGAGGGCTTGCTCTCCCATCAGTGCAGACTCCATTTGGCCGTCCACTTGCAGAGAGCATCTATGATACCTCCCTCCTCACCCCCACCCCCACCCTCCCACCACACCCCCCCTCACCAACCCGGGCTGAGCAAGAGGTGGCTCCAGAGTCCCTTTCCTGGCACCTGATTGCAGGCCTGGGTCTGTGAACCTGTTGGGTGACCTGGCCCACATGAATCCCATGGATCTCTTGCACTTTTTTCAATAACTTCTTGGAGAAATTTATAGGTGAGAAATATGATGGTTCTCCGAGGAGAACATTCAAATGAGACAGCTCGTTTGAATCCTTGTGAAAGATTCCAGCATCACTGCTTTCTCAGTGGGATTTGCTTACTGATATTGGAGAGTCAGTCTGGCAGCTGTCCGCCCTGTTTAAACTAGCGATGGGAGTCATATACTACTTGTTAGGCACTCCACACCTACCCAACCACACACACACACACACACACACACACACACACACACACACACACACACATTTACCCAGTGCTTCGACTTTACCAGACCTCCTGTTAAGCACTTTTCACACATTATTTTGTTTAATCCACACGGCAGCCTTTGAAGTCGGTACAGCAGTTCTCTCCATTTTGCACACGAGGAAACAGACCCCGGAAAGTTAAGTCTCATCTGTCTGGCTCTGAGACCCACGGTCTTTCCCTTTACCCCAGCACGTCGGTGAAGTCAGCACGCCCTCTTCTTGCAAGAGTTTCATCAGATGCACTCTAACCGACTCATCGCTGTCATCTGCACATCCTCTGGGCCACACCCAGCTCTTCCTACTTCCCTGCTTCCCGGGATGGAGCCCAAGGCATTTAGACTAGCAGGCTTAGGCTGTTTATACTCTCCAAGCACCTTGCAAAAGGCTAGTACCTGGGGGAAATAAGGATGCTCTCTTTGCTGCTACCATTAGGAAGCCCTACAGCGAAAATGAACCGTTGAATCTTCTAACTGAGGGACTGTCACATTCTGAAAGTGGAAAATCTCAGTTTCTATAGGCTATTTATAGCCCCCGCCCCCCCACCCCTATCCCCTTGGCTGCTTCCAGTGCTGTGAATTCCCTGGGGTTAGGAACCTTGAGTCAAAGGCAGACCTTTGCTTCCTGCCAGCTCCATCCAGCAACCACATTTTCTCTGAACAGAGATGAGGCTGTTCAGAGAGATCATGAGTATGTAAAATATTTTGTCATTTTCAGTATCAGTATTCAGTCATTTCTGCGTTTCTCCAGCATTCCCCCCCCTCCCCGAAAACTTTCCTTGAGTGTTTCTTGCCTCCATTCAGGGTTCTCGGGTCCACTGGGGACTGGGCACCTTTTCCTCCCCTCCCCATTCCTGTGGATGTCTGCATTCCTCAGCCTGTTCTTCCGCTGGGAATGTGTTCTCAGGACATTCCCTTCTCTCGCACATTATTCTCCAGCCTCAGACTATTTGGAATGTGCTCTTACGACAGTTTCAGAATGCAGTGATATTATAGCCATAGGAAATAGATGTTCCCACACTTTCAAAGTTGGACTCTTTGGCCCAGTCTCAGGGCTGGGTTGCCAAATAGATGTTGCTTGTGTTGTTGTTATTATTGCTGTTGTGTTTTTACTGGGTCCCTGAGTGTTGCTGGGCCCTCCACAATGCACCCTAATGTAGGCTGGAGTATTGAAACACAGGCGACCTCTCTGATCGTCTGGCCCAGCGTTTTCTAACTCCACAGCCCAGTTCCTGTCTGCTCATTACAGCCCTTGCTGAGACCTCTGATGTCATTTCCTGATTCACTTTCTCCTGTAGAAGTTTAGCAATTTCCTGCGGTGTCCCTCTCGCTCACCACCGATGCTGCCGTCCCCAGCTCTATCCTGGAGGGTGACAAGACAGCACAAGAAACACCTTCCTGACTTTTTTTCTGAAGCAGAAACCTTGGAATTCCCTGTCCTGCTAACACCAAGTCACATGAAAGAAAAATCTCCAAATGTACAAATGGATGAATGTATTTTTTTTTTTTTTTTTCAGTTCTGAACTGCAGGAGATTATAGTGGATTATTTCATCCTGGGACCAGTACCGTTTAAGGCTTTATCTCTGTTATCACTTCTGTCGTTTGTATTTATCTCAGAAGTATCAGACCAATCAGGCAGATGACTATCCCTTATTTCCCTCTATTTTTTTTTTTTTTCTGTATCTTCAAACCCATGATCTTAAAAATAAGACATCCAGTACACTAAGCCGGAGCTTTCATGACTTAATAGCTCTTTAGCTTTTCTTTAAAAACTCTGTTTATCCACCTTTTCATTCATTTGTCTAAACATTTAGCTTAAACATGTCAGTCTCATCTCCCAGAGTTCAAGAAGGAAAATTCCACTGGGTCGGGGGGGGGGTGGTCTTTGTTGGGGGTCCTTGCTTCCCTTCCCCAGAGCACTTGGTGGGCTGTGTCGCAGAGGTCACAGAGGCTGTATCACAGAGGCTGTGTCGCAGAGGGTGTAGCAGCAGCAGGAGCGAGGCACTGACTTGGCTGTGAATCTTCAGCTGACCCCCAGGACAGGGGCTCCTTTTATGAAGACCAGAGAGCAAAGAACCAAACCCACAAGGGAAAGAAAGAGCCTCTCTTAGAGGAGGTTGCAATAGGAAGTAAGAAACCCAACTAGGTTGGAGGGCGCCAAAGCCCTCTGGGTAGGTACCAAGCTTTTAAGCAGTTGTGATGGGTAGAATAGGGCTTTATTAGAGTTAAGACTTTGAAACACCAAGAAGTCCCAAGAGAGCTATAATTTAAGTACGGTTTTGCTTCTTTATGGACTCTGGAGAATTGAGAAATTTTTCTCAGCTTCAAAACTTCTACACTGGGGATGGGGGTATGTGTGAAGTTAAATAGCTTTCCTCCCTGCTAAATAAAGTAACATGTACTTCCTGTATAAAAATTTGGAAAATATGAAAAACATACAGATATAGATAAAATTTGCCCATGACCTATGGATAATAGCTGCTAATATTTTAGTGTCTGGATGTCAGTCTTTTTCTATCCAAATACAGAAATATAAAAACAATATTTAGAGGCCTTGGGTTCATATTCAAAGTTGTGTTATTGTATCTTAAAGCTTATGGTGAGTTTTTCCCTAATTTATTTAAAATTATGTGAAAACATAGTTTTTTAACGATTGTGCAGCATTTCCTTATGTGAATATCCGGTCACTTCTTATTACCTAATCATTGGAATGTTCAGGGTATTTCCAACTTTTTTGTCACTATAATTTCAGTTGTAGTTGCCATCTTTAATTTTAATCTGTATTTGCATCTTTGTTTATTTACTTGGATGGAATGCTGGAAGTAGAATTATTGGGTCAGAGGATATAAACTGTGCATTTTTGTTTCAAATTGCCCTCTTGTTTCATATTGCCAAGTTTCTTTCCAGAAAGGTTGCTACTCCTGTCCCGGGTGTGTGAAAATTCTAGGCAGTGTCCTCAAGTAGATGTCATGTGTTTCCGGCTTCAGCCCTCTTACTTTTCTTCCCCACTGGTGCATCAGTCTTCTGCTGGGACATGTTCTACTTTCTTGGGGTCTTGGTCCCAGTGATCTATTATATATATATATTTTAAATTAAAAAATATTTATTTATTTGGCCGTGCCAGGCCTTAGTTGCAGTGCCTGTCCTCTGGTTTCCTGATTAGGGATTGAACCCAGGACTCCTGCGTTGGGAGTGTGGAGTCTGGACCACCAGGGAAGTCCTAGTTATCTGTTAGATATTAATGAGCCTGATGAAGATGTCAGTTGCCTCAGTTCCTAGGGGACGATTTTATTGGCTTGAATCTCCTCCTGTGACGGAGCCAAATGCCCTGGAAGGAGCAGTGGAGCGACGTTTGGGACAGGGGTGTTGCCCGATGCGCTCATCTCGATGAAAGGTGGGCAGCCATTGACTACTTCTCCTGACCTTTATCTCATCAGCGGGCAAGTGTTGGCCAGGAATTCCGGGTTAGGCCAGGTTGGCATTTAACTCATTTTCTGCTGCTGATCAGCAGGCAAACTCCACGCAAAGTCCCTTTCTTTCTAAAAGTTTCACTTTTATCATGAATTAAATATTTAACATATTTTCACCTGCAGCACATACTTGGAAACTTACAAGATTATGTAAAACTTGTCTCTTTTACTTTTCATTATGAACCAGTGTTTTCTTACTTGGATTATGTGAAGCCATGTTTTGGTTTTGTTTGACGTGTGTGTGTGTGTGTGTGTGTCTGTGTGAAAGGGAGAGAGAGGAAGAAAAATGGATTGTGTGCACACATAATTTTGATTTTCATTAAACAAAGTCTAGGAAGGAAGATGAAGCAGGAAGCGAACATGAGAAAATGTTCTGCCTCCCTGGCGTCGTTATATATTTAAACTAGCCACAGTTGAAAATAAGAACATTCAGTGTATGTAGGATTATAGCAGTGTAACAATATGTTGCTGGCTGCAATGTAAACAGATGAAATAATTTTAGAAAGCAATTTTGTAATGGGTGTCAAGAGTTATAAAAGATCATAACCTATGATCTAGTCTTATTATGACTTAGAATTTATGTGGTATCCAAGTGCAAAAGAAGAAACAACGTATAAAAACATGAATTTTAGCATTAGAAAAATTGGACATCATCTAACTGTCTAATCATGGAGACATGGTTTAAGTAAATTATAGTAAGTCCAGTCCAGTGATGTTATGCAACCATTAGAAACACTGATTATAAAGACAGGGTAGGAACATGGAACATGTTTATGACATAATTGAAAGTTTTAAGAAGGTTGATTATGTGGATAGGGGCATGAAAAAGCATGCAAAAGTGTAAACGATTGGCTGGAGTGATTTTTTTTAATGCCAGCATTGTTATATGGTGAGTTTTGCACGAACAGAAAACACTAGGGAGGGTGGCGTGCTTTGGAAGGAGAGGGTGCTGAAGGGGGTGTACTGAGGGCCCTTCCTGCACACAGTTTGCCCTCCGTGCGTTGAGCTCCTTGCTAGGTGGTCTTGGCATTGCAGGTGGAGGGGCTGGCCTGAGCGAATGCTGCCTGGTGGTCTGACCCGACAATGAGAACACTTGCCATGTTGTCCCAAGAGATGGGACCAGAGTCATTGTCTGGTTGAGGGTCCCAGGATACGGAGTGTGTGTGGGGGGCAACTTCTGGGACGTATCCCCCAGTGTTGCCATTTACCTTTTATTTTTACTTTGGGGAACTTGGTTAAAATGAAGAGTTTACAGGACAGGCTAGACTGTTACACCTGAGGAGTGTCATGAGAGCTGGGAAGGACGTTTTGAAGGGGTGAGAGTATGTGCGTGTTTCATCAAGGTGTCCTTCCCCCTTACGGACTGGGGGCTCTTTGTCCCCTCCAGGCCAGATGGTTGGGGCTGGGCCAGGGGCGTGGGGGGCTGGAGGCAGAGTGAATTGTCTTTGAGGAGCCTCTGCGGGAAAAAGGGGAGCAGCCCCCGGAGACTTGGTTGATGATGGAGGCAGGCTGAAGAGGTAGGGAGAGGGGATTTGGAGTCAGGGGCGGCTGGCGCCCTGTACCAAATCTTAGCAGCTGCTGGGACGAGGATGCGCTGCCAGAAGACCGGGCTCAGGACCTCAGGTTTGCGTGTCACTCCTGTGTGGGTTGATCTAACCACATTTCTGTGTGATGCTTCGTTCTCCTGCCGCTCATTCTGTGTCCCCCCACCCCTCCCACCTCCCACAGGATGATGAGCTCTGTGACTCAGCTGCTTCTTAGGACATCTGAGCAGCTTTTTTTCGCTCCCCCGCCCCGCCTCCCCGGGCTAGAACCACACTCAGGAGATACGTAACCAAAATTCTTCTTTTTATTGTCTTGCCTTTTGATCCCTGTGAGTCCTCTCCCTCCCTTGAAAAAAGTGAAAGTGAATTGCTCAGTGATGCTGGACTGTGCGACCCCATGGACTGTAGCTTGCCAGGCTCCTCTATGCATGGGGATTCTCCAGGCAAGAATACTGGAGTGAGTTGCCATGCCCTTCTCCAGGGAATCTTCCCGACCTAAGGATCAAACCTGGGTTTCCTGCATTGCAGGCAGATTCTTTACCAGCTGAGCCACCTGGAAAGCCCACCCTTGGATCCATGCAGATAGGCAGCCCCCTGTTCACAAATGTTGATGGTGGAAAGAGTTTCTTCTCTGGCCTCTGACTTCGGTAAAAGACACTGATTAATCCTGTGGGCTAAAGAGAGGATATTGGAAAGGAAGCGTGAAGACAGATGCCAGTATTTTGGTCGACTGTGTTATCCGCTGCAGTTTATACCCTTCCTCTTAGAGATGTCCCAGGAGTGATGACAGCCCCGAAGCCCCTGGAACCTCTGTCGCTGTGGCCGGGCTGGCATCATGAGAATTTGCTGAGCTTTCCTGGGGGATGGGTGTACACTTACTGCAGGGCTGACCCAGCCTTTCTGCCCAGGACTCCTGATTTCCCCTGATTCCCTGGGGGAAGCTGCATCCTTTCTCAGGGATCCATCCACTTCCTCTCCAACCAGCCTCTGACCTCTCTCCCCCCATCTTTGACCTGGCATCTGCAAGACTTGAAGTCCCTCCCGTGGCATTCGTTTCTTAACCATTGGCTTAAAAAGCCCATCTCATCTCCCTTTCCTGAACTCACTGCCGGGCCAGTTGTGAGACTAGAGCTGGGATGGAGGCTTAGTTTGGGAAGCTGCCCACAGGGACCTCAGACCACATGATGCACTGTGTGCGGGGAAGCGGGGTGTCTCCCCCACCCCCACTCTTGGGGTCCCTCTGCCATCTTCTAAAACCTCTTCTTTCCACTTTCTCTCCCTTTCTCATCGCTTCTTTTACTCTCTCTTTCTAGCTGTGCTGTTTCATCTTTGTCCTGTTTCTCTGGCCCGCTATATTTTTTGTACCCCATCATTACTTAGTGAGTTACCACCAGATCCCTGACCTGTCTGCCTCCTGCCTGAATCGTCTGCCCCACGGCCCAATTTCTGCCTGACCTTACCTAGAATCTGGGATTTGCTCTTCCCTGGCATCTTGGTGTGTGAGCAGAGTATTTTTTTCCCTTGGGACAGCCTCTCAGCTGCGCAGGGCCCCTTAGAGAGTCCATCACGGCATCATCAACATCTTTAGAATCCGCCTCACCTTTTGGGAATGCGTGTCTCTGCCTGTGGGACTTTCCTCCTGGCCTGGAGGCCTGCGGGTGTGGCATCTCCGCTCACAGGCTAACCCAGGGTCTGCAGGGCATGGCCCGAAGCCAGCCATCTCTCTGAGCTTAGTCATAGGCTCGGGGCCATGGCGGGTTTGTGTCACTGTGAATTTTGCTTTCTTGGAGCCAATGCCATTCTCTCAATTCATCCCACCCTCTCCTTCCCCCACTGTGTCCACAGGTCTGTTTCCTGTGTCTATTCAAGTGGGACCACGGGTGGGTGCCGTCTGTCCCCAAGGGTCTGACAGTCGCGTGGGGTTTTCTAACCCCCGGGCATTGCATCCCACTTCTGCAGTGTACTGTGCTCTCAGCTGGGACGTGCCTGCCTGTTGGAGGGCACTTATCCTCGTGGGGAAGAGAACGGGGCTTTTACATCGGCTAATCAGACCGGAGGAAACCAGAATTGGGGAGGCCCAGGGTGTGGCTTGTCTCAAATCGCTGGACCCTGTTCTGCAATCAGGGGAGCTGTTTGCAGATGGATGTTCTTCTGCTCTCTCACTCTTCCAATGACAAATGGCTTCTGGGAAATAGTGAAGTGAAGGAAGTGAGGCCGGGGCTGAGGCCTCTGGGGGCTGCTCTCTGCACCTGAATTCCCAGCAGAGTTTATCCAAGTGTTTGTACTGGAGCTTAAGTCCTTTCTGGACTTCCCTGGTGGCTCCGTGGTAAAGAAGCCATCTGCTTTGCAAGAGATTCCGGAGACATGGGTTTGATACCTGGGTCGGGAAGATCCCTTGGAGAAGGGCATGGCAACCCACTCCAGTTTTCTTGCTTGGAGAATCCCATGGACAGAGGAGCCTGGCGGGCTACAGTCCACAGGGTTGGAAAGAGTTGGACACAACTGAAGCAACTGAGCAGTAATTCTTTCTGTGATATTTTCTTTACATGTAAAGTTGGGTTATGACCTACTTTACAAGGCTTTTCTGAAAAGTGATAATAATGCTTAGTGTTTATCAGTGCTTCATGTCTGCCAAGCATTTCAGTTCAGTTCAGTCTCTCACCTGTGTCTGACTGTTTGCAGCACCATGGACTGTAGCACACCAGGCTTCCCTGTCCATCACCAACTCCTGGAGCTTACTCAGACTCATGCTCATCAAGTCGGTGATGCCATCCAACCATCTCATCCTCTGTCATGCCCTTCTCCTCCTGCCTTCAATCTTTCCCAGCATCAGGGTCTTTTCAAATAAATCAGTTCATCGCATCAGGTGGCTGAACTATTGGAGCTTCAACATCAGTCCTTTCAATGAACACCCAGGGCTGATCTCCTTTAGAATGGACTGATTGGATCTCCTTGCAGTCCAAGGGACTCTCAAGAGTCTTCTCCAACACCACAGTTCAAAAGCATCAATTCTTCGGCACTCAGCTTTCTTCACAGTCCAACTCTCACATCCATACATGACCACTGGAAAAACCATAGCCTTGACTAGACGGACCTTTGTTGGCAAAGTAATGTCTCTGCTTTTCAATATGCTATCTAGGTTGGTCATAACTTTTCTTCCAAGGAGTAAGCGTCTTTTAATTTCATGGCTGCAGTCAGCATCTGCAGTGATTTTGGAGCCCCCCAAAATAAAGTCTGACACTGTTTCCACTGTTTCCCCATCTATTTCCCATGAAGTGATGGGACCAGATGCCATGATCTTCGTTTTCTGAATGTTGAGCTTTAAGCCAACTTTTTCACTCTCCTCTTTCACTTTCATCAAGAGGCTTTTTAGTTCCTCCTCACTTTCTGCCATAAGGGTCCCATTACTCTCCCCATTTTACAGAGGCAAAAACTGAGGCCTGGAAAGGTTAGACAGTTTGTGGCCACACAGTCAGTAAGGGGCCAGAACTGGGAATAGAACTCAGGCCCCTGACCCAGAGTCTGGGCTTACATTCTCCGTGAGTGTGAAGATGCTTCGCACTCTGCCTGGCACATAGTGGAGCCTCAGGGAAGTTAGCTGAATACACGTTAATGGATTTTGGTGACCATTTGTGGAACAGAGTTGGTGGACGTTTCCGGAGTCTGATTGGGGTGGGATGTCTGGGGCCCTGGGGAAGAAGGATGCCTGTGGGAGAGGGTGCCGGCCTCCCTGCTGGCAGAGGTGAGTCAGCCAGAGCGAGGCACCCGCTTCGCCCTTCTTCTCACAGCCTCTCCCTTCCACCCTCCCGCCATGCAGGGTGATGTGAGCAGAGCCCAGGAATGCCTTATGTGGATCGGCAGAACCGAATCTGTGGGTTTCTGGACATCGAGGAGAATGAGAACAGCGGCAAGTTTCTGCGGAGGTACTTTATTCTGGACACGCAGGCCAACTGCCTGCTCTGGTACATGGACAACCCCCAGGTGAGAGATGGCATGGGAGGGCACAGGTGGCATGGGAGGGCACAGGTGGCTGCCCGGTCATCACTGGGGGGGTCCTCTCTCTTGGGTAGTACAGCCTACTGGTCAGAAGGGAGGGGAAAAATCCCACAACACACACACAGACACCACACACACATATAACACACACACACACAATGCAACATACACATATAACACACACAATGCACATACAACACAACGCACACAACACACAAACACAACACACAACACACATGTAACACACAACACACATGTAACACAACATACAAATACAACACACATAACACAACACAACACACAACATATAAATACAACACACACAACATACACATATAACACACAATACACACAATGTAACACATGCAACATATACACAACACATACAACATACAAATACAACACACCGCACACACCACACAATACACACTACACATGTAACACAACACACCACTCACAACACATACAATGTACACACACACCACAAGCAACACACACACACAACACATGCAATGTACGCACACAACACATACAGTACACACACATCACATATATCACACAACACACACATGCAACACACAACATACACACAACACACTCCACACAAACACACAAATACAATACACACAACACACACAACACACAACATACACAACACACGCAACATACATATGCAACACACAGAACACACACACAACACACTCCACACACACAATACGCACACACACATATACATGCACAAGAAGCCACCCCAGAATGTAGAAAAGGAAGCTCGTCTCTCCTGCCCCGTGGGGATCTGGTGTCTTTTCTCACCATCAGTAATTTTTTAAAATTTCAATATATTTTATTTAATTATAACTCTATATAGTTTAGTTATTAATGATGGCTATCATTACAACTGGCTTGCAGATTTCCCGTGAGCCAGTGTGAACTGACTCTGTCACAACTATGAAGTAGGTATTGTTATCATCTGTTTTACAGATGAGAAGATAGAGCTTCAGAGAGATTATCTGCTCTTTTTAAAAAATTAGTCTCTATTAGAGTATAGCTGCTTTACAACGTTTCTCAGTTTCTGTTGTACAGCAAAGTGAATGAGCCATACATATACCTGTGTCCCCTCTTTCTTGGATTTCCTTCCCATTTAGGTCACCACAGAGCATTGAGTTGTGGTCCAGTGGTTGAAACTCCGAGCTACCAATGCCGGGGGGTGCAGGTTCAATCCCAGCTGGGGAACTAGGATCTAGCATGCTGTGCAGTACAGCCAAAAGATTAAAATTTTTTTAAATTAACTTAAATTAACATTTGAAAAAGAGAAAGGATGCAGGAATTTCACCCTTGCAGAAGTCCAGCAGAGGCTGGCAGGGCTGGATGCTGGCTCTGGGCAGCGCTTCCTCTTTCCTCTCGGCAGGGCTGAGTCTCGTGGCCACTCTCGCTCTTCTAGTCTGGGGCCCCGCCCCAGCAGAGAATGTGACCTGGCTCCCTGAACTGGACAAAGGTTGGACCTGTTTGGATCCTGGGTGGGAGGTGACTCTAGGGGCCACCCAGTTTGCCACAGATGAGAAACAGAGGCTCACATTGGGACTGCCTTTGGCAAGCACACAGTGGAACTGGGTGCCTGGCTCGGGGTTCTGTGGGGGTCAGGCACCGAGATGGCGCCTGAGGCTCTTTAGTGCTGTGCCCGGAATCCCTTGAGTCATCACTAGTCTGGGAAAAAGTTCCCCTGCTCCTGACTGGGGATCTCAGGTCTTTTTTTTCTGGCCCCGTGAGTGCTCTTGGCTCTTTCCTTCCTGCTGCCCTGGATGGGATGGGGCCCCAGAGCCTGGCATGGCCCCTGGACCCGGCAAGGTCATGGGTCACGGCCGTGTTGGGGTTGGGGGCTGGCATGTGGCTGAGGGTCGGCTCTCGTTCAGAGATTTGGGAAGAAGAGAGGCTGAGTGTTAGGGGAAGGCTTTGTGCCATAAGATGTGAAAGTGCAAAATATCCGGGGGCTCACCCACTAGAGACCTTTGGCATGTGTCCTGTGGATCCGATGGCTGAGAGAAAATGCTATAGATACGGACAGCCTACTCAGGTCACTGCCACCAGCTGCCTTTTCCCGGAAAGTTATTGTTGCTCAGTCACTCAGTCGTGTCCGACTCTTTTGCAGCCCCATGGACTGTAACCTGCGAGGGTCCTCTGCCCATGGGACTTCCTAGGCAGAATACTGGAGTGGGTTGCCATTTCCTCCTCCAGAGGATCTTCTTGACCCAGGCATCAAACCCGTGTCTTCTGGCCTTGGCAGGCGGATTCTTAACCGCTGAGCCACCTGGGAAGCCCCTTTCAGGGAAAGACTTAAATAGAAGCCTCGTGGTTCACCCACATCCCTGGTAGCCCTTCTGTGGGCGTCTTTCACTTAAAATGCTGAGCTTGCAGAGTGAAACCCACACACAGTCTCTCCCATTCTGGGTGGATCGGGAATGCTGGCCTCCTAGGATGTGTTGGTCTTGGGTTTGCCTTCGGGCTCTGGTGCACCATTTTCCCCGCATTGCTCTGCACGGGTGCCCACGGCTGGGGCAATATGTCCGCTGGGAAAGGAAGTAGCATTTAAGGTGCTGCCTCCCCACCATGAGAGGGATTGCAATCAAGTCTTGGATGCCAGTAGACTTGGCTTCTGACGGGCCAGGCCTGAGCCGTGGGCTGGGGTCTCTGGGTCTTATCCTTCCCCTTTTCTCTCTTTGTGTACCTTCTGCTCACCTGTCTTATTAGCTTAGGGGATTAGCTCTTGCTTTCTACTAGGACTGTTTTTAACCCGAATTCATGTGCTTGGGTGGGGTGGGAGGGAGGCTCAAGAGGGAGGGGCTATATGTATGCTTATAGCTGATTCATGTTGTTGTATGGCGGAAACCAACACACCATTGTAAAGCAATTATCCTCCAATTAAAAACAAATGAAAAAAAAAATTCAGGTGCTGGGGGAATCCTGCCCAGCTCTCTTCCCCTGAGATGTCTCAGATCTGGACTGTTGCCAGTGCTCAAGAGTTCCCTGGCTCTGTGCTGCCCTCTGATCGGCTGTCTGTGGTTCTGGAACCTGCAATTCCCTGGGATGCTATGCCTCGGGCCTCCTTGCCAGGGTCTCTGGGGTCCACCTCTGAGGCTCTTCCCACCCTGCCCAGGGCAGCCTCCTGAGCCTCTCTGACCCCCTGCACTGTCAGGATGCTCTCTGTGCTACAGCCTTCTTGGAGTCTGGATTACAAATAGAGCTTGTGGTCCCTGCTCGGGATTCTTTACATTTTCCGTGGAAGCAGAGGTTTCAGCTGGCTGGCAGATGCCTAAAAAAGGAGAGACTTGCTGTGACATAGCAATAGTTCAGAACATTGTACTTCAGTTGTTAGCTTTAGCCCTTCATTTGTGTTAATGGCCAGACAGTTATCCTCTCTAAAAGCTAGATCTTTCTGTAAGCTGTAAAATGGTAGAGTGAGCATTTATTGCTATGTGCCAGGCACTATTCTAAAGCCTTCTTTGGGTTTTTTTTTTTTCCTTTGAGTATATGCGTGATTTTTGGCTTCCCTGGTGGCTCGGACGTAAAGAATCCATCTGTAATACAGGAGACCTAGGTTTGATCCCTGGGTTGAGAAGATGCTCTGGAGAAGGGAATGGCTACCCACTCCAGTATTCTTGCCTGGAGAATTCCATTGACAAAGGAGCATGGCAGGCTACATGTAGACCATGGGGTCACAAAGGGTCAGACACAACTGAGCAACCGACATGTAAATACATGATTTTATTGCATAATAGTTTGTAGACATTTTGGATACAAGTACTCTAGGACCTTTTCCAACAGTAATATTTAGAAAAATGTTTTTATTGTCTTTGCCTCACTCTCAGACTTATACTTTTATTTTTTAAATTTTATTGGTGTATAATTGATTTATAATGTTGTGTTAGTTTCAGGTATATAGCAAAGCGAGTCAGTTTTATATATATATACACATGTATCCAGTCTTTTTTAAGATTCTTCTTCCATACAGGGTCGTTGGGTTTTCATTTCATTCTGACAGGTCTAGTTGGCAGGCCTCACTGTCCTCATTCTAAAGGTGGGGTGGGTGAGGCAGAGAGGGGAGGAAGTTTGCCCGTGGTTATGTCATAAGAAAGTGGCTGAGCCGGGATCCTAACCCCGGCTATCTGACACCAGCTCCCCTGCTATTATGGCCGAGGCAGTCACCTTAGTGTTGCTTGGGAGGAAGGAGAGCTCGCAAATGTGAGTCTCTGATTGAGATAAAGAAGGCCAGGACACTCTCAGGGCTGGGAGGTCCTAGAGAGCATGTGCTTGTCTGGCTTTTGATCCCCAGTGTCCAGTATTTGATAAATGTGAGCTCATTGAATGAATGAATGAATGAACGAGGCTGTTAAAGAGATGCCTTTGTGAATGAAATGGAGAGTGTCCAACACTGCTCTCCTGGGCCTGGGACAAGAGCCTGTAACAAGCGAAAGCTCTGCAGAGTGAGGTGAAGCAGAGAGCAGGGGGTCAGAGAGAGGGGTGGAAGGTGATCCCCAAGAGCAAACCTGGGTAAGGTTGGTCCTTCCCTGTGGAGAGGGACACTGGGGAACGTGTGTCGTCACTGAACGTCTTAAGTTTATAGGGAAAAGGAGACACCTACTATAATGGTTTCGGTATTTAATAAGCTGGTTCTTTTTTTTTTCTGAACCCAAGTCTCTGATCTATGCCTGTTTAAACCCCTTGGAAGTCTCTGGGAGCCTGTTTTTACTACCGCTGCTACCAGTATCACTAGCTGCAGTTATATCCACTGAGTGGGTGTTGTATACCAGCCATTGTGCAAAATGCTTTGCATGTTGTCTCGTTAAGGTCCTCTCAGTAATCCTGGGACCTGGGAAATCCAGCATTTCCTCTTCAAGGTGCAGAGATGGTCAGCAGCTTTGTTCAAGGTCATGCAGGTGGTAAACACAGAGCCAGGTCTGTCTCACTCCAGTGTCTACCCTCTTCACCTTCTTAAACAATATTAATTTGGCTGCATGAGATCTTTCAGTTGTGGCATGCAGGCTCTGAGTTGTGGCATGCAGGATCTAGTTCCCTGCCCAGGGATAGAACCCAGGCTCTCTGCGTTGGGAGCTCAGAGTTTTAACCACTGGACCACCAAGGACCACCACTGGTCTCTGTATTCTTCAACTTTGTCCGCCTCTTTCCTCCTGATACATGTGCTCAACCCCATGTTGATGTGGAGGAGATGACGTGGAGGGGAATTCTGAGAGGTCTTTGCCACCAGAAAACTTCAGATTTTGTTGGGAAAATGAAAACAGCATACATAAAACTACAGTGGTAAAAATGCCAATCCGTCTTTACAACAAGGTAGCATGTCATCGGACTTCCCTGGTGACTCAGACAGTAAAGAATCTGCCTGCAATGAAAGAGACCTAGGTTCCATCGCTGGGTTAGAAAGATCCCCTGGAGAAGGGAATGGCAACCCACTCCAATATTCTTGCCTGGAGAATTCCATGGACAGAGAAGCCTGGCGAGCTATATAGTCCATGGAGTTGCAAAGAGTCGGACACAACTGAGTTACACACACACACACACACACACACCCCATGTCGTTAAAGTGAACAGCCCAGATGCCACTAGTTTGGGTGCAGGAGAAGGAGCTGCAGTTTTCCTCTGTGCTGCTGGTCCAGGGAAGATGGAGGGCCTGGAGGTGGAGTCTCGGATGGATGGGCCTGGGAGATGAGAGATCAAGGATCAGGTTCTGACTCTGGCCCTGAGGTGTTTTGTATGTTAGGCAAGTCATCGTGGGCCCTTTGGGTGATCCTTAACCCGGCCTTTCACCCTTCCATTTCCTAAGGGACTGAGACTAGAGCGGGATCTTTGAAATTCAGCATCATTATTATCACATATTTGCTAAATATGCCCCATATGCCAGGCACCAGCCTAGATGCTGACGCTGCAACTGTGCCTAAGACAGAGTCTGGGCCTTTTGTGCAGCTTGCACTGTAGGTGAGGAGACAGAGGATTAGATGAAATTGAGGCAGGGAGAAAACTGCTGGGCCCCCCTTCATGGAGGGGTGGCTTAGATCCAGGTCTGCAAGGATGAGTGAGGTTAGAGTCGTAATTGCTACAGGTGATGCACATTTTTTGTGCATTTTGCAGGTTGAAGTGTTTTCACTTAACGGTAGCCTGGAGCGCTGCAGTCCATGGGGTCGCAAAGAGTCAGACACAACTTAGCGACTGAACAGCAACAATATCGTTTGATTGCTGTGCACCCTGTCTGGAGCAGAGCCGAAGTGGATAAGGAAACAAGGGGACAAGGAAACAGTGCCACTATAGAGCAGGGGTGGCACCCAGGAGGAAAGGCGAGCTTGCCTGCCTCAAGGGTGTTCAGGGTTCTGAGTTCCCCAGAAGACCAGGACTCACCGAAGCTAGGATTCGTAGCAAGCTCTTTATTAAGAAGAGAGCTGGCAACAGGACAGGGAATGGGAGGGAGCAGATAGGGCCAGCGCTCCTGCAGAAGTTGGCAAACGATGGGCTTAGCCTTATGCTCTGGGGGACTCGAAGTTGTCCCAAGGGGGCTGGCTTCCCCATCCCCCAGGGTGGACTGTCAGGGTTCCGGCCCTCTGCAGGTGGACAGAATGGATCCAGTAGCTGAGGACAGCCCTCAGATGCAAAACAGAGATAGGAGGCCATCGCCACATCTGCTGGGGAGGGTTGGTCGTGGGTGTGTGTTCGGCGGGTATGTGTGCCAGACCAGGTACAGCCTTGAGTGCCTGATAAAGAGTCTAGAATCTGTGTGCTGAAGTATGCAATCAAGTTGCTTTTAACTCCAGACAGAGGTGGCACCAAACAGGTAGAGGATGAAACCCATTAGCTCTAAAGGACCCTATAAATGGAACGTTTCAATATTATTGATTATGGCCCCTGACTTGGTTCATGCATTTAAAAATCAATCTGCTGACAACATCAAGGACACAGATAATGCCTGAATAGGGACAGACATTGGCTGGATTTCCTGTCAAACATTACAGTGAAGTCATGGCAGGTGTATTTTACTTTAACGTTGATCCCTATCATGACAGAAAAGGAGAAGTTCCTTCGCTAGGCTGCTCTGTTCTTACCGACTGAGTAACCAGCTCTGTTTCAGTTGCGTGGCAACACTTACATTCCGCTCTTGTGATGCCCATTTGGATAAGTAATTGGGAGACTAAATTATATGGCCCCAAACAAAGGATAAATTGAAGCATGAAAACAGTATTATTGCACTTAGACAGTTGTTCTTGTCAGATTTACTCCATAGATTGTGTTTTCTCTCTTTTGCCAAAAAATAGGCAGATGCTTTTATTTTCCAAAGGCCATGATGTGAATTGTGGATCACCATAGTATCCAAAAAGATGACATCTCTCCTGGTAACTCTTGGACCCTGATAAAAGCCCTTTGCTTTTTTATTTTTTTGAAGCTGAAAGCAGTTCTTTCCTTTGAAAGGGACGGAGAGCTTTAGCTGTATTGACATAAAGATGGATATTTGGCAGCATTTTAGTAGAAAGAATATGAAAGAGTGGTAGAAAATGATATTAACATGTACTATGGCATGAACAATAATTTTGTCTTAAAGGCTAGGCAAAATTGCCATGTTTAAAAACTTGTGCTTTCTGTATCAGAATCCTCCTTGAGCAAAATTTCGCTGAAATCCAACAATATTAAAAAGATTTTGGGGGAGTATACTATTTTATTAACATTTAATTTCTTTACCGAGAGTTCAAGTATGTACTCACCTTATGTTCAGATTTTTGAAATGAACGTAAAATGGAGCAACAGCTTTAAGGTTGCGGTGTATTGAACGCCGCATAGCCTACTCACCAAGGACGCAATCTAGGGGAGTGCTATAACTATGCACTTAGGAGCCCAAGGTCAGGGAACAGCCCTGGAATCTGAGGAAAAATCCACCATTCAAGACTGAACAGAGGCCCTTGGTTGCTAACAGAGTCTCTCCTTGACTTCAGACTTGACACAAACCGAGGGAGTCTGTCAGGGTACAAAGCCCACCGGATTCAGGATGAGCAGTAACAGGACAGATTGGTTCATGCCAGTTCGGATTGAGGGGGTGGCTGGAGGCTGGGAAACGTTGCCGTTCAAGGCCGGGAATGGTAGATGGGAACAGCCGTTCTTCTGAGCGTTGCTGATTTCAAACAAGTTCAAACAATGTTTAAAAGATTTTGGGGAAATTCGCTGGCTGTCCAGTGGTTAGGACTCAGTGCTTTCACTGCTGCGGGCCCGGGTTTGATCCCTCGTAGGGGAACTAGGGTCCCTCCAGGGATTTTATGTGGCTTGGCCAAAGACTTTTGCATGATATGCTGAACCTATGAAAATGCCGAGAACCAGGAAGATAACTTGCTTTTAAAAATGGTCAGTACACACACATGGTATATAATTCAAAATCTGGGAGAACTGATTTAGTGACCAGTTTCTCCCTCCCACTCCTGGCCCCCAGTCACGTGTCCCGCTCACCAGAGGCGGCCAGTGTTTCCACGTTCTTGTGTGTCTGTCTAGAAATATTCTCAGCATATAACTTTTGTGGTGTAACTTTCACATCTGCAGAAATTTGGGGGACAGAGTGTTTTTAATGCATGAATTTTATGTAATTGGTATATTAACTATCCATGTAAACACATGATTTCAAGGGTTAAGTGGAATTTCTGGCATGCTTTTGTCCATGCTGGGTTAGAGTAAGAATGCAGAATTCCTTTGGGGAAAAAAAAAAAATTCCCCAAAGAAGATTTCAAGCAACAGATCTCGCTTTTTTTTCCCCACCAAAAAGCAAATTCTGCTTAGGGTAAATTATTAAGAGGTTGGTGCTTTAAGAATTAAAATAGTGAAGGGACATTTTGAGACTTAGCATAGAATACTGTAAGTGCTCTGTGTGCTTTCTTTGTTAATGTTAGTCATTTAGAAAGCTTCTTGTTTTTATAACAAGATGTGCTTTGTTTAAATTAAAAAGAAGTAAAAGCTAAGAAGCACTTTGGGATAATCGTGTTAGTCGTTTGCATTCAATTCAGTTCAGTCGCTCAGTTGTGTCCAACTCTTTGCAACCCCATGGACTGCAGCACACCAGGCTTCCCTGGTCACCAATTCCCGAAGCCAGCTAAAACTCATGCCCATCCAGTCAGTGATGTCATCCAACCATCTCATCCTCTGTCATCCCCTTCTCCTCCCGCCCTCAATCTTTCCCAGCATCAGGGTCTGTTCGAAAGAGTCAGCTTTTTGCATCAGGTGGCCAAAGTATTGGAGTTTCAGCTTCAACATCAGTCCTTCCAACGAATATTCAGGACTGATTTCCTTTAGGATGGACTGGTTGGATCTCTTTGCTGTCCAAGGGACTCTCAAGAGTCTTCTCCAACACCACAGTTCAAAAGCATCAATTCTTCAGTGCTCATCTTTCTTTATAGTCCAACTCTCATGTCCATACATGACTACTGGAAAAAGCATAGCTTTGACTAGATGGACCTTTGTTGGCAAAGTAATGTCTTTGCTTTTTAATATGCTGTCTAGGTTGGTCATAACTTTTCTTCCAAGGAGCAGGCATCTTTTAATTTCGTGGCTGCAGCCACCATCTGCAGTGATTTTGGAGCCCCCCAAAATAAAGTCTGTCACTGTTTCCATGGTTTCCCCATCTGTTTGCCATGAAGTGATGGGACCGGATGCCATGATCTTAGTTTTCTGAATGTTGAGCTTTAGGCCAACTTTTTCACTCTTTTCTTTCACTTTCATCAAGAGGTTCTTTAGTTCTTTGCTTTCTGCCATAAGGGTGGTGTCATCTATATATCTGAGGTTATTAATATTTCTCCCTGCAATCTTGATTCCAGCCTGTGCTTTGTCCAGCCCAGCATTTTGCATGATATGCTCTGCCTATAAGTTAAATAAGCAGGGTGACAATATACAGCCAATATATTCCTTTCCCTATTTAGAACCAGTCTGTTGTTCCATGTCCAGTTCTAACTGTTGCTTCTTTACCTGCATACAGATTTCTCAGGAGGCAGGTCAGGTGGTCTGGTATTCCCATCTCTTTAAGAATTTTCCACAGTTTGTTGTGATCCACCCAGTCAAAGGCTTTGGCCTGGCCAATAAAGCAGAAGTAGATGTTTTCCTGGAACTCTCTTGCATTTTCGATGATCCAACGGATATTGGCAGTTTGATCTCTGGTTCCAAAGAATGTTCAAACTACTGCACAATTGCGCTCATCTCACATGCTAGCAAAGTAGTTTGCATTTAGCAACTGAAGAGACAGAAGCTATGAAGCTTAACAGAGGTTTTACAATGTAGAACCGTGGTGATGACTGTTCTTAGTTTTCTTAAAATTTGTTTTTGGTTATATTGTTGTCAGGTTTTGCTTTAGATTGCTTTAGATTCAGCATTTGTTTAGTGTATCTGTTGTATACATCTGTTGTTTTGATAGTATGTTTATTTATATACAAACAAATTATATTTTTTATTATTTTTTAAAATGCCTCTAACACAAAGCAGGTGATTTCGCCTTTGTGAGAAGTGCTGCATATCAGATTTTGCTTCAGAATCCATTGTGTTAGTTACATCAGCCAAGCACAGGACAACTTGATGAACTCATTAAGCTGTGTGTTAGGAAAAAAACATCCCCTTTTCTGAGCCTCTGTTACCTCTAGCTCTGACATTGTTGCTGTGAAGATAAATGAATAGGAGAGTGCTCCGACAAACTCTAAAGCGCTACTTTAGAGATGCTGCTTGTTCAAGTTCGTTCTGCCAGTGATGTCAGGATGTACAGGGAAGTGGGAGGGCCTGGGATTGAGGATAACAGTGAGGAATTTGTCCCAAACCTTCCCGCGGTGTCTGAAGGGGGTGGTGTAGGGGGAACAGAGAGGAGGGGTCAGATCTGAAGGCTGTCTGAAGCAAGTCGGTGGCAAGCTTGGTGACTGACCCAAGGGTGAAGTAGAACTGTCAGCGGTATGTTACCCAGTTGAGTGGGGGAGAATGTGGAGTGGCTGATGGATGTGAGGAAGCTGGGAAGAGAACCATTTAGAGGGAGAGGGGATGTGATGATGGAGTTTGAGGCAAATGGGCTGGAGGCTGAGTTGAGCAAAGGGACAAGGAGACGGCATGTCGAGTTGAAGGTTTTGGCCCCATGTCCGTGGCCATCAGTTGGCGTCTTGCAGCTTGAACGTGTCCAGGGGATTAAATAGAACCCAGGCCTTCGACCAAGTCTGAGGTCACTATGACCAGCCTTGGAAGAGGGAAGTGAGGAGCTGGGGGTTCTGGTGGCCAAGAGACTGACACTTCGTGACGTCCATCCTGGCTGAACCGGGGCTGGCGTGTGTCCACTAGAAAGAGACAGCCAGATGAGAGCATGAAAGCCTTGCCCCAGTGCAGCCATTTACGACACATGATTGACTTTTTAGTTTATTTTTTACTATTTTTTAAAATTCAAATTTACTTATTTTTAAATGGAGGATAATTGCTTTACAATATTGTGTTGGTTTCTGCCATATATCAACATGAATCAGCCATTGGTGTGCATATGTCCCCTCCCTTTAGGATTGACTCTTTAAAAAATGCTTATTTGGTTGCACTGGGTCTCAGCTATGACATGTGGGATCTAGTTCCCTGACCAGGGATCAAACCTGGGCCTCCTGCATTGGGAGCTCCCAATCTTAGCCCCTGGACTACCGGGGAAGTTCCAGGAGTGTCTTTTCTTGAAGGGAAAGATTGAATGCATATTTGACCTGGAGAATGGAGAGAGTAGCTTTTCACCTTTCCTCACAGCGTTCTCGTTTGGGCTTCCCTGGTGGCTCAAACGGTAAAGAATCCGCCTGCAAGCCAAGAGATGCAGGTTCGGTCCCTGGGTCGGGAAGATCCCCTGGAGGAGGGTGTGGCAACCCACTCCAGTATTCTTGCCTGGAGAATCCCATGGACAGAGGAGCCTGGTGGGCTATAGTCCATGCGGTTGCAAAGAATCGGACAGGACTGAGTATCTAAGTCAAATTGGTACCAGCAGCTGGAACTCCCGAGTGAGGGGAAGACATGTGTTGGTCTCAGAGCATCTGGTGGAGCATCTGGTAAAGCATCGCCCACCCACCTACCCACCCAGAGCTTGGGAGTATCTTGCTTACTTGCCTTTGGGTCATTCTCATGCCAGGCCAAGGCTGGGATGTGGACAGAGGGGATTAGGGTCTCCCCTCCCTCTGTTCCCATCACACCACCCTGCTTACTTAGCAAGTCTTGCTGTTCCAAGTGTCTGTGTCTGGCCTTGGCTGCTGGTGTTTCGAGTTGCGGTTTCAGTCCGTGGGCGGCCTTGGTGGCTCGTGCCCCGGCTGTGGAATTCCATGTCCACCCCTTCCTCCTCCCTAGGTAACCTTGGGCCAGCTGGTCCTGTCTGCCAGGCACCCGGGAAGCACAGAAGAGAAGGCGAGACTGGCTAGCATCTCTCCTTCCTTTTGCTCACTCTCTGAGTCCAGGTCTTTTGGAGTTTGGCATCCAGGAGCCAGTTTGACTAGTTCCTGCCCTGCCTAGTTTGGGCAGCTGTTTAGGGCCTCTTGGTGTAACCCTGCTGGTCCTGCTCTTGTGTTTACCTTTCGGTGATAATCAACTTGTAGATGCTGAGCAGGTCCTGGTCGATGTGAAGAACTGTCTCATGGGAGGTGACCTGGTATAAAAGATGGTGGATGGGATTTGAGAACCAGGCAGGGTTGGGTTGGGATCTACACGAGACTTCTGTGGGACCTGGTTAGCAACTTGCTTCACCTGCTCCATCCTGAGTTTCCTCATCTGTGAAATGGGATTGTCAGGGTGAAGTGAAGTGACCTCGCGCAGCAAGCCTGGTGCATAACAGACTCAAAATATTTGTCAGTTTCGCCTTCCTTTCTCTGGCTGTGCTTGACCCCAGGAGTAAGGGGCTCTGTCTGTTTTTCTTCACTTGACTCCTTGGGGAAGTCATTTCCCCAAGGTGAGGCTTGGAGGGCTCCTGGTGAATGACCAGGCAGCCACAGAACCTTCTAGCGCTGACATTCCCTGAATTTAGAAATCTGGAGATGGATCTTCTGGTTATTTCTGTGTTCCCGTTACTCTCACTAGAGGATGGGGACATTTTTCTCTTTTGAGAAGAATCAGCATTGTTTCTAGAAAAAAGGCTCCCCTGGGAGGTACGCCCCATCTCTGTGGGCACCTCCATTCCTTCCTTGGTGTTCAGCCTCCCGCTTCCCACTCTTGGTAGTGGGCGCTCCCTTTGGGACCTTGGTGGCAGGAGAACCCTTAAGCAGAGAGCAAGGGTTAGCGGAGTCTTCATGAAACGATCTGGCTTCAATAGGAATGTGCCCTGTGCCCTACATTGTTCCAGAAAATTCAGAAGCCCCAGAAATGTACAAGCTGCTTCTGACTCCTAGACACCCAGCGGGGCCCTGGGATCTACCCCCAACCCCACTCTGCCTGCGGCCTCCGCTTCTTCCTCTTCCCTCTTGGTGCTGCTGCAGCCACAGGGTGACTCTCTGGGCCAGCTGGGTGTGGCTTCTCTCCTCAGCTGCCTGGGCTCCAGTGCAGAGTCAGCAGGCTGGGTGGCGTCTGCAGCAGGGGTAGGGGTGGGGAGGAGGAGGGGGTACTTAGACCTGGCCTTGCCGTGGGATCTCCTGCGAGCTTAGAAACCTGTCGCTACCAGGGCCCCTACCCTTTATGTTAAAACCCTGGGAGGAAGCACAGGCATTGAAGTGAAAGTTGCTTGGTCATGTCCGATTCTTTGTGACCCCCTGGACTATGCAGTCCATGGGATTCTCCAGGCCTGAATACCAGAGTGGGTAGCCTTACCCTTCTCCAGGGGATCTTCCCAACCCAGGGATTGAACCCAGGTCTCCCACATGGCAGGCGGATTCTTTGCCAGCTGAGCCACAAGCACGGGCATTACTTGTGGACAGATCTCCCCAGCTGATCCACACAGGCAGCCTCCCCATCAGCCTCTGTCTTTACTCCTGTCTGCTCAGAGGCCCCTGGTCCCCTCCCTAGTTCCTTCCTCAGCTCCTTCCCCCAGGTCCTTGACCCCCTCCTACTCCAGGCTGTCTCCTTCATACCTCCTGCACCCAGTTCCTATCCACAGGAACCACCCCCCTGCCCCCCGCCCAGGACAGGGGAACTGTAGACTCAAGTGACAGCCAAGTTCGAACTTTAATGTGTCTTCCCAAGGACACAGTGTTTCCCAGTGAAGAGAAGGTGTTCAGGTCATCTAGTGTCATATGAGTGTGTGCATGCGTGCTCAGTCGCTTGGTTGTGTCTGACTCTTTGCGACTCCATGGACTGTAGCCCACCAGGCTCCTTTGTCCCTGGGATTCTCCAGGCAGGAATACAGGAGTGCCATTTCCTCCTCCAGGGGATCTTCCCAACTTAAGGGCTGGTTTGGGAACTTAACCACCATGCAAATTGTGTTTTCATTTAAAAATCAAAGAGTCTCCTGGGTAGAGGAAGAAGATACTACTCTTGTCCTCAGTGTGCTTAAAATCTAGCAAGAAGAGACTTAAAGGCATAGTAAAATACCCTCCAGTATAAAACTCAGGGCTGGGGGATTCCCTGGTGGGCTGGTGGTTAATTCGGTGCGTCCACTGCCAGGGGCACAGGTTCTATCTCTGATTGAGGAACTAAGATCCCTCAAGCCACCAGGCATAGCCAAAAAAAAAAAAAAAATCCAGGGCTAGATTTTGTCCTGTAAACCAATTGTTCTCAAACTTGGGCCCATTGAGGGATCACTTGGGGACATTTAAAAAATGTGCATGTTCTGGGAATTCCTTTGGTGGTCTAGTGGGCTGTCACTGCTGAGGGCCTGGGGTTGAGTTCCTGGTTGGGGAACCAAAATCCAACAAGCCATGTGGCAAACAACTCTAGCACGTTCTGACTGCTTTCCAGTTGATTCTGATTCAGTGTTTTTCGGGTGGGTCTTTTAAAACAAGCTCCCCAGGAGAGGGTGATGTGCATGAGTTCAGGGAGGGGGCAGGCAGGCTGCTGTCAGATGATGCTGGGATGCGCTGCAATGTGGCTTCGTGAAGGCGGGGCCTCCCGAACATCCCCTGGAGGAGACGGTGCGTCCGCAGGTGGGCTCTGACACCCGGCCCTCCCCAGGTGCAGGCTCCCAGCGTTCCTGCCCTGACATCTGGCTGCTCGGCTCAGGCAGCTGGCACAGTCCTCCTGGACCTGGAAGTGTCTGGCCTGGAGCTGCCACTCTGGCAGCGAGCTGTCACCGTTCATCTCTGAGGTCCAGCGATCGGAGCAGACACTGCGCCGTCAGTCTGGATCAAGCCTCGGTGATCCTGGGTGATCCTGTTTTCCCCCCGTCACTCACTTCCCCCTGGGTGAGGAGCACAGTTGGGGGCGGAGCAGGGGGGGAACTGCGTTCTCAGACATGCGTCAGATTTTCCTGGCCTCTGGTGGTGCAGGGAGGTGCCTGTGATCCGAGGAGCAGGCAGGCAGAGGGAGGACCGTGGTGAGGGGCTGGGGACACCTCCACCCTGGGCTCACTGGGCTGAGAGAATGACTGTGTCCTCTTCAAAGCCAGAGAGCTGAGGGCAGCCGGGGCTGAGGGTGGACTGCCCTCCCTCTGGAGGGAGATGAAGTCGTTGCAGTGGGATGGGTTCATATCTGGCAGGACGTGTGGGTTTGTGTCTTGAGTGGCTCCCTCAAATCCCACTTGATCGCTCATAATTCCAGCTAGGGCCCTGGAGGCCTCCGGCTGTGGTCTGGGGTGAGGAGACTGAGTTGGGCAAGAACAGCTCCGAGACTTGGCGTCTGCGTCTGGTAATTAGCGCCGCTGGTCGGGGATGGAAGCTGCCCTGGGCCGGACTCCTTATGTAACTCTCACAACCAGCCCAGGAAACAGGGCTGATGAGCCCCGTCTTCTAGGTAGAGGAACTTGCCTGCGGGCCTAGGACAGTGATGTCTCAGCTAGAATTCCAGCCACTTAAGTTAGAAACGGCAGTGTGCTGCTTCTAGGGCTTTGGGGTGAAGTCAGGAGAAGCCGAGCCAGGTGTGTGACCTCGGGCAGATCCCCTCAACACACGACTCACTTCCCTCAAGTACACAACAGGGGCTGGGGGTGGGCCAGGCAGCCAGTGTCCACAGTGGCTGGTGGCGGGGTGTGTCCCCAGGGCTGTACAGATGCAGCCAGCTGTGGGCAGCCTCTCTCTGCAGAGCTGTCTGCCTTGGGTGGCTCACAGCCTTCTCAGAGGCACTGTCAGCTGCTCACTGGCCTTTTGGGGTGCTGTGTTTCCTTTTTGGAATCAGATTTAGGGGGTATAGATTTCCCTGGTGGCTCAGACGGTAAAGAATCTGCCTGCAATGTGGGAGATCTGGGTTTGATCCCTGGGTGGGGAAGATCCCTTGGAGGAGGGCACAGCTATCCACTCCAGTGTTCTTGCCTGGAGAATCCCATGGACAGAGGAACCTGGAGAGGCTACAGTCCATGGTGTTGCAAAGAGTCAGACATGACTGAGTGACTAACACTTAGAGGTACTAGGCCTATCTGTTGTTACCCAATAGAGAGTTTTCTTTAAAAAAAAAACAACAACAAAACAATGCAGTCATTATGTAGTTTAAAAAATGTGTAAATCCAGTCGTCCATATTCAAAATGCTGATTCAGATACTCAAGGGCAGCTTTTAGACTTATGGCCTCATTTGCAAAAGAGAGATGTCCTTTCTGGATCTCTTTCTCTAAATTTCTAGGGCTCTGAGAATCCTTTTATCGCGGTTTTATCTCCATCCATTTTCTTATGAATAGGAAGCTTCACACACTGCCTTACTTCAGGTGATGCCTGTGAATTTAGGTTGTTGGACTTGGAAGGACTCTTCCCTGCTATCTAAGATATTTCTTAAGGGCAGTCTCCTGGAATGACAAGTCATCCCACTGTTGACCCTTTAGGAAATTTACTAGATAGTGAAGGACCGGGAAGCCTGGCGTGCTGCTGTCTATGGGGTCGCAAAGAGTCGGACATGACTGAGTGACTGAACAGAGATCTGCCAACCATTATCCTAGATTTGCCTTTGTTTATTGCTTTGAGATGACCCCAGGTCTTCAAAATAGGGGCTCCCAGGTTATTCTTTGAGGCTTACGGCAATAGTTTCAGAGGTCACCAGGAGCTGAGGTCCCGTGCGAGTGGATTCGCCAAGTTATATGTGAGAAACTCCATAGCTGTGATTTCTAACGATGGCTGTTTCTTTGGTACGCTCCCACCCCTGTGTTTGCATCCCTTCATTTCTGACAGTGGAGAAGTTAGAGAGCCAAGAGACTGTGTCAGGGTAGAATGTTGCCAGACAAGGTGCCTGTTTTAATAATGCATTTATTTTTTTATGCTCTACAGATATCATTCCATTTTAGTACTTAAAACTGCCCTTTGAAATAGACTGAAGAACTATGTTTTTCTCCCCGCCCCCCCATATTGTGTTACTCTGTACCATATTTATTAAGAAGAGAATTTGAAGTGTCATCAAATAAGATAAAGCCAACAGGGATATCAGAGCAGTGAGGACAATATATATTTTATTTTATATATATATATATATATATATATATATATAACTAGCTAACACTTGTTCAGAGTCACATAGATGACTGTATAACTCTAAACAGAGACAATTCTAAGTGTCTTTTTAAAAGTATTTATTTACTTTATTTCTTGGGCTGTGCCAGGTCTTAGTTGTGGCACGAGAGATCTTTAGTTGTGGCACGCAGGCTCTTTTTCTTCTTTAGTTGTGGCACGTGGGATCAGTTTCCTGACCAGGGCTCGAAAGACTCCTGCATTGGGAGCATGGAGTCTTAGCCACCAGGGAAGTTCCCGCAAGTGGTCTTAAGTCTATTAACTCATCCTTAGAACTGTCTGGTGAGGTAGGTACTATTATGATCCCTGTTTTTACAGAAGGGAAAACTGAGGCTTAGAGATGAAGGAACTTATTCACAGAGTGGTGGATCCCCCACTTTTAACCACTGTCCTAGAATACCGCTCTAAAATAAATGAGGCTAAGGGAAATGTTAAGTCCACATACCGTGGCAAGAATGATCACTGTGGTGAGGTGAAGAAAGGTAAGTGACTAGAGAACACACTTAGGGGGAGATGGTGGGGAGGAATAGTTAGGGAGTTTGGGAAGGACATGTACACACTGCTGTATTTAAAATGGATAACCAACAAGGACCTACTGTATAGCACAGGAAATTCTGCTCAATATTCTGTAACAACTTCATTGGGAAAAGAATTTGAAAGAATTTGAAAAAGAATAGATACATGTATTTGTACAATTGAAAGGCTTAGGGCTTCCCAGGTGATCCTAGTGGTAAAGAACCTGCCTACCAGTGCAGGAGATGGTAAGAGATACAGGTTTGATCCCTGGGTCGAGAAGATCCCCTGGAGTAGGAAATGGCAACTCACTCCAGTATTCCTGCCTGGAGAATCCCATGGTCAGAGGAGCCTGGCAGGCTACAGCCCTTGGGGTTGCAAAGAGTTGGACACGACTGAAGTGGCAGCACGCACGCCTGTGTAACTGAATCACTTTGTTGTACACCTGAAACTAATACAACATTGTTCATCAGCTGTACTCCAAAATAAAATCCAAAGCTAAAAAAAAAAAAAAAGTAAGTGACTAGTCAAGATTGCAAAGCCAGAAAGTGGCATCAACAGAATGAGACTCTCAGCCTTCTTTAGTCCTATATCCACTGCCTCGCATAGCATCCTTCTTCAAACGCAAAACCCATGTCTTTCAGAACCTGGCAATTGGGGCAGGAGCTGTTGGATCTTTGCAGCTGACCTACATCTCGAAGGTAATGTCGGCCTGGAGCTTTGGGACTTCATAGTCTGTAAGTAGGTTTAGTATCTAAACTAGAGGAACACACACCTCGGGCATCGGCTCCTGGGGGTGTTGCTGGGCTGTGATGTGCTCCCCATCTGCCTGTGGAAGCGTGTAACTGACCAGGGCCGGGTGGCCTGTGGTTAGCAGGTTCTTGGAGGGCGGTCTTGCAGCCTCTCACTTCTGGGACCCATTAGTCAGTGCCACCTCCTGCAAAGGTGGGATGGGAGGTGGGTGGGCAAAGACTGGGACATGATCTTTTTTTAAATTGGGACCAAAAGGAACACAAACACAACAGCAAAAAACCCAGTGACTGCAAAGGATTCTCCCAAAGTGTATGGTTTGACTGGCATGGCTCAGAAAGCGTTGGGGCAGCACTGAAAGCTTATCCATGGGCTGGACCGGATCACTGTGGAGGGGAGCCTGGGAGGGCCCTAACCACTCAGCAGCCAGAGAACAGCTGGAGGGGCTGGCAGGCCAGCCGACAGCCCATCCCCTTGTCCAGTCCGCACAGAAGAGGCGAGAGCAACCCCTCTTTTGGGCTGAGACCTGGATGGGGCCTGGGGGGCTCCAAGTGGATGGTGCCCACTCGTAGCTGCTGAATTCAGCTTTGTGTAGTGGCTCCTCCCTGGAGCAGGCACTGGTGCTGACCTGTGATACAGCAGTGATAAAAAAAAAAAAAAAAAGAAGGCCGGGGGATTTGGAGCCTTGCTAGAAAGAGGAACTGTTCATCCAGCGAGGAGAGCCAGGTGGCCCTAGCCAGCACCGAGGTTCTGGAAGGCTCTCACTCAGGCCTCTTGGGGACCTCAGCTTCCTTGTCCACGTTCTCCCCTCCTCAGGGCATGGGACTCCGATCTGAGTGGCTCCTGGCTCCATCTCATAATAAGCTTTGGGGGTCCTTGGGCAGCCCTCCCATCTCAGCTGGGCCAGAGGGGAAGGCAGCTGCAGGGGTTGCAGGCGGGAGTCCAGCAGAGATGACTGGGTACAGGGCAGTGTTTGGGCGCCTTAGAGCGAGGAGGGAAGGATGGGGAGAGGGGAAGGGCTTAGGAAAGCAGGCCATTTGCACACTTTGTGGTCAGAATGTGGCTGCTTGGCTGCCCGGCCAGGGGCCTGGGCCCCTGCCTCTCCTGTCCGGTCCTGTCCTGTCTTGCTGTGAGCTCATTAGGTCATTTCATTAGGAGGTTGGAAGAGAGAGAATTCAGAGAGAGGGGAGCAGAGACCCTCAAGATTAATGAAACTCCAACCATCTCCCGTTTGAGAGGGTTTTTTTTTTTCCTCCTTCCTGATGGGAGAAGAGGGAGTACAGTCTCGCAGAATTGTGATTTATAAATGCAGCTCGGATGAGGGTTTCTCAAATTCTCGGCTTGGGAGGCTGCTTCCTTTAGCAGGAGGGACCTGCCTTTTACCTTCCGTGGAGGGGAGAGGCAGGCAGGGATGGGTTTTGCAAAACCCACAGCTGCCAGTGGGTCAGGTTTCACCGAGAGGAGAGCCTTGAACTGCTTGCTGCCTGACCCAGTACCAGAAAGCCGGGGTTTTCCCAGAAAAAAAAAAAAGATTTAGCCTGTGCTGGTATCAAATTAGGCATTCCAGGTTATTTCTTGTTAATCCCTAGGTGTCCCCTCCCCAAGGAACGTGTTGCATCAGCAGCAGCAGCCTGGCCGTGGTGCGTGTGCCCTCCGCTAAGGGTGCTCGTCCTTGTGGGCTGGTGTTGGGAACATCCATCTTCAGAGGAAGGTTCTGAAATTGATGTCGTCACAGCAGCAGGGCCAGTTCTCAGGCCAACCAGAAAAAGATGGATACTGGCCTTTGACTCCACCCACCTCCCCGCTTTGATTGCGGGTCCTCTTCCGCGCAGCCAGCTCCACCTCTGTTAATGCGAATCCTGGCCTGACCCGTGAGGCCAACCAAACTGAAATGTGGGAGTCAGGAGCAGACAAAGCTTTACTGCAAGGCCATGCAAGGAGATGAGGTGGCTCACGGCCTTCAGGAGTCTTAAGCTCCCTGAAGGGTTTCAGGAAAGCATTTTTAAGGGCAGATGAGAGGGTTGAGGGTCTCAGGGTGCACGTTTCTCTGACAGGTTGATGGTGAGACAGCTGGGCGGTGTCATGGGAGTTCATGTTAGCGGTCCTCGGGCTCCAGGAGACATGGGACCATGTACTCGAGGTCATCTAGTCCTTCCTCCGTTTGCTGCTGGTTGTTGGGGGGGTGGGGTTCACATCTGCAAAACAACTCAGGAAATTTGCATCAGATACTATTATCTGAATACCTCAGAGGGGAGCTCAAGCAGAGGATACGGAGAAGGCTTTGTCTGTGGAAGGCCCCATAGGGTCCTGTTCTCTTACACTTCCAGCTTGTGGCCTGGCTCTCTGTTAACTGCAACAAAGACCTTCCTGGAACAGGGCTCACTCCTGGCTTTTGATGGGTAGGGGTGGGCGGGGTCAGGGATCCTTAGGAAATTCTGATGAGAAGCGTGGATTGATGTCCTGGGTAAATCATGTGTGCGTGCACATACCCTGATTTTGCCTGTGCCTCCAGGGGTCACTGACCCCTGGAAGCTGGTTCAGAGGCTCCGGCTTCAAGCCTGCTATGACTCTGGGTGGCTGACTGCCTCTTCCCTGGCTCCTGATGCTGCCTCGTGGGGAGGGTCTCCCTGGGCAGCACCGAGGCTCCAAGGCCTTGGGCTGCTGCTGCTGCTGCTGCTGCTGGAGGGGCCCCAGGCCCACTTCCGGCCCAGGGGGGCCAGGGTGGGGCGGGCTCGAAGTGCCCCGGTGCCCCATGGCTTTGCTGCTCCTGTGGTCTGTGCATGATCTGATAAGAGCGAGTTCCTGAGAGTCTGTCGGGCTGGGGGGGCGGGGGGAGGCAGGGGGTGGCCTCGCCTGTGTCACTCTGCGGGTGACCTGTGCCCCGTCTCTGCCTCACCTCCCCTGCCCCCCGACCTCTCCCTGCCTCCTCACCCAGGACCCACTGGTCAACCACTGCTGTGCAGTGACTTACTTGTGGCCAGAGTCAGCCCATCCACCACGCCACTTCTTCAGGAGCCTCTCTGCTCCTTTACTACGTGTGAAGGAGCTGCTTGGGCTGGCCTGGTCAGCAGCAGGTGGTGCAGTGGGGCAGTGGTGCTACCCTCCCAGGAGGCAGGGGTCCTGCCCCCCATCAACGGGATCTGGGGGGAGGCCAGAGCTATACTCCTCCAGAGTGAGTGAGACCGCCTCTTAGCCCCCACCTTGGCCTTTCTTTTTGAGGGCATAGCAGCCAATAGATGGGACTTGCTATGTTGTGTTTTTTTTTGGCCACACCAAGGTATGTGGGATCTTAGTTCCCCAATGAGGGATCAAACCCATGCCCCTGTATTGAAAGCCTGGAGTCTTAACCACTGGACCACCAGGGAAGTCCCTTTATTTTCTTCGTCATTCCAGGACTGTAAGAAGGGGTGTAGTTGCTTCTCCTCTGGCTTTGCCAATCTGGGGGCTGATCAGAGATGTTGAGGGTCTTACCCTTGCTAAACAACCCATCAGGGTTGACCTAGAACTGGCGTCCTGTTAATTCAGCAAGAGCTGCTTGGCCAGGTAATCCTTCTGTGGTCACCACAAAGCAGATTACAGGTGTGCAGGCCTGTAATCACACATACTCCCAACTGAACACTGGATAAACACGTAAAAGCAAATGGAAAGCCAAGTGATCTCTTTGAAAGCTTTGACTTCCGGTAATAAGCACATTTTCCCTCTGCTGGTTGGTAATGAGTTGTGGTCAGAGTGGACCGTTTGTCACCCAGCCAGGGTGAAAGTGTCCAGAAGGCCTGGATGGCCAAGGTAGTTCTGCGATGGTCAGGGTCATACAGGAACCAAGGGCGGAGCGCACAGGAGCTCTGAGCTTGAGGACCTGCAGGAACACAGGTGCTGAGGGAGGAAGCCCATGAGTCACCGACAGATCAGAACACCAGATGCAAACAGGACACAGTGTGGCTCAGGTTGAATTCTGGGGTCTGAATCCCAGGAGAACAAGATGGCATGGGGGCCAGGGCTTGTTCGCAGGGCTCCAGCGCACAGATGCTAAAGAGGCAATGGGATTTTCATCCTCTTTGAAGGCAGATATGCGGGCTCACCGTTGTCTAAATCTTCATCATCTGGGAGATGATTTTTCTTAGGCCCTCTAGCATACACCTCACATCATGGTAAACATCAGAATGACTCCACTTTCCTCATTGACTGTAATTGTCTGGCTGTGAGATATTTGAAAGTATTTTCATCATTTTTCTTTTTGAAATGATTTGACTCTGAGTAACTCAATTTATGATTGGCTCTAATTTCTCAGCTATCGTCTTGCACATCCAGGGATTCTCGTGAACCAAGAAAATCAAAGCTGCTAATTATTTTTGAATGTTGTGCAGTTTTTGTGAATGTTTAATTAGAATGTGAATGAAATTAGCTTAATGCGACATCTTATAGGCATTTAGTTAAATACTTGCCGATGAGGTTGGTGTAACGTCATATAGACGTTCAGTTGAATAGTTATTACTGTTGAGTGTGCCATATTCATTTTGTGTGTTGGAGGCCAGGTCTCATACATGTTTTGCTGCCTGGAGAAGCTCACAAGGCCCTTAGCATTTTGTCCGTCATGCCAGGCATGAAAAGTGAAAGTTAGTCACACAGTCATGTCTGACTCTTTGCAATCTCATGGACTGTAGCCCACCGGGCTCCTCCGTCCATGGGATTCTCCAGGCAAGAGTACTGGAGTGGGTTGCCATTTCTTTCTTCAGGGAATCTTACCGACCCAGGGATCAATCCCAGGTCTCCTGCATTGCAGGTGGATTCTTTACCATCTGAGCTACTAGTGAAACCCCTCATGCCCAGCATAGCATGGCTTGTATTGGTACGTGGAATGGGTGTAAACAGCCCCTCCTTGGTTGAGCAGCTTCTGCATGATAAGGTGGGTTAAGTGCTTCACCTGCACGGTCACATTTAATCCTCACCATGGCCCTGTGAGAGCATGATTTATTATTACTGTTTGATGGACTAGGAAATGGTGAGACAGCTGGGACGCCTGGGATGGGGGCCTGGCGCTCTGGCACCAAAGCCCAGGCTGTGCCGCCTGTCCTTCCTTTGATCTTTTATAGGCTGCCGCTTCGGTTCCCATCTTGAGTGTTCTGAGCAGTATTAATTTGGGTTGTTGAGAAATCTGGGCCAGGTCTGTAGAAAGAACTTAGAGCCAGGAGGGAGAATCCAGTCACCCTGGTGTGTCAGCTTGGTGTGTCAGTCATGATCAGATCTTGAGCCACTGTGAGCCATGATGAGACCTTAATTTTTTTTTTTAATGTTGGAGCTTTCCCTCTTGTTTTTATTTTATTTTATTTTATTTGCCTGCACTTGGGTCCTTTAGTTGTGGCAGGGCAGGATTTTTTCCAGGTGGCTCGGTGGTCAGGAATCCACCTGCCAACGCAGGAGACACAGGAGACATGGGAAAGATCCCTGGGTTGGGAAGATCCCCTGGAAGAGGAAATGGCAACCCACTCCAGTATTCTTGCCTGGGAAATCGCATGGACAGAGGAGCCTGGCGGGCTACAGTCCATGGGGTCAAAAAGAGTCGGACACGACTGGGCACACATACACTATAGGAACTCTCAGTTGTGGCATTTGGGATCTAGTTCCCCGACCAGGGATGGAACCTGGGTCCCATGTGTCAGGAGCACAGGGTCTTAGCTACTGGATCACCAGGGAAGTCCTGAAACCTTAATTTTGACCCCAAAGTTTTCTTTAGCTCTTGGCTTCTAATGAGCCTCCTGTTAAAGCTAGAATGACTCCAGGAGCCCCTGGGCGAGAGCAAGTTGGACAATGCCCCTGACCAGAAATGCAGGAATGGTGTGCATGAGTGGATGATAGCCACGTGTGAACAGTGGTTCCCAGCCTCGGTCCTGGGGGAAGGGGCTGCCCCCTTAGAAATCCCAGGTCCAGTGGGGGAGGCCTGCTCCAGGAACGTTCAGCCTTCATCAAGGGCAGTCATCTAATTCCATATGATGGAATGTGCTTTCCTTTCCTTGTTCAGAGTATTTGAACTCAAACGAGAGGGGCTCTCAACAGGCACAGAATCAGAACGTACATGTGGGGGCAGGCTTGAAAAGGCAGGATGACACAGCAGGACGTAGAAAAAGTCCTGCTTTCTTATGCCTTTGTCTTCAATATGGGATGTGCCCTGATCCCTTCAGCTATTCTCTGGGCAGGTGGGAAGCGCTTATTTTCATGGTGAAGCAGTCACGGTAAAGCTAAGGGAAATTGATCTGTGTGTCTCAGTGAGTGACTCACCTTTCTGTGGGCTCTGTTTGAAATCTGTGTATTTGTGACAATTCCACCTCTAATTCACAGAACTGTTTAGCAGAGGAGGTTGGTGGTTGGGAGAGGAGTAGGGTCTCGCTAATGTGAAAGGTACGTATCTTTGTGGTTCAAAGAGAATTTTCTCAGGACTCAGTGGCTTGTGAGCGTTTTTGCAGATTCAACACAGACATCAAGATAGCGGTTATCTCTGAGGGGTGGGGCCAGGATTCTATCTACCAGGGAGGGGCACAGAGGACCTCTAAGAAATAGGATCGATAGTGGGTGATTTCTTAATCTGGATGATGCGTGCAAGGCTTCCACTCAGTCATTAGTTTTTAAAATGTTCTCATATGTTTTTGTATACTCTTCTTTTTGTATCAAGTCTCCTAATGTATTAAGTTTTGAAGGAAGAAAAAGCACAACTTCACAACACTGTGGGAAACACTCACATTTCTTTTCTTTTTTCATCTGATTTAGGTGAGCATAGCCACCCCAAAGCAGAAACCCAAAACTCCGTTTTGCTTCGGTAAGTCCTGAGCAGAGGGTGGGTTTTCTGAACACTCTTACAGCAGCTTCCTCTTTTGCATGGAGACGGTCCTGTGATCGATCACATGTGACTTGTACCGTGTGTGTGTGAGGGACCGCTGTCCCAGCCGTATCCCTGGGTCTCACATGATCGTCCTTTCCCTGGTCTCCCTGTGAAGATTGTTAATAACATAAGACGGAGGCACAGGCGCCCATGATGTCTCAGTTCTCCTGGCTCTGTAGGGCAGGGTGCCAGGTATCTACCGGAAGTCTTAAAGAAGCTTTAACTCAGAGCAGAGGAATGGTATGGAGATTTGAGGGAACTAGGGAATGTTCTACTGAAAGTCTTACTGCCAGTGAGTGATGGCTGGGGGTGCCCCAGGAAGCAGAGCCGCTCAGTGGATGCAGGTCATTGAAGCATCAGTATTGAACTGGCTTCTACTGCCTTCTCAGTGCTGTACTAAGTGCTATGAGCAGATGCTAACAGATAGCTTCTGTTTTATGTCAGGGTTGTAAGCTCCACGAAGGTAGGGATGCTCCCCGGCTTTGTCATTGGTGTATCCCCAGCACTTAGCGTGTGCTTCCTGGCACAAAGCGGTTGCTCAGTAGATATTCGCTGAAGGAATGAGGGAATGAACTAAGGGGTTGTCTACCCCCCGATGCTCACCTCCTCCAGTTCTAGCTTATTTTTGCCAGGAGAGTAACATGGTCCTTTAAACTGTCCTCTTTTCCCATCAGGTTGGTTCAAACTTCTTTTGCACTTTCTCCCACTTCCTTCAACTACCATTGCCAAGCTCAAAAATCTGACTCTCAGATTTTGTGGTCAGCAGATCTATAAAGAGAGAAAAAAATATAAAGAACCCAGAAGTGAATTGTTGACCTCATGGAGTGCTGAGGAAGGACCAGGTTGAAAATGGGGTCTCAAGGTCACAGACTTGAACCCAGGCAACCTTAGTTCCATGTCTCAACCACAGACAAGACCCCTAACCCGGGTCAGTTGTGCTAGTGGAAACCAGGAGCATGGGGGCCAAACTTACATGTGTATTATCATGACCGTCCAGCATTTGGCGCCTTGGAAAAGCTGTCTGGGCGTGTGTCTGGTGGACGGTGAATGAGCCGCCTTTCTGCACAGCAGCACACGAAGGCCATTAGTGTTGTCTTGTGGCCAATGGAATAATAATCCACATTTTTTTTTGAGATTGAGAGCGCTCTGCTTCCCAGTTATTCCCAGGTGACTTTGCACCATGGGGAACATCTTGGTCTCCCCGGTGGGAATCCTCTGCCCTGCTACGTCAAGCACCTTAGTTTTGGCGTGTGAGTTCTGACCTGGATTCTTCTCTCTTCATCCCATGCCTTTTGCAGTCATCAACGCCCTCTCGCAGAGGTATTTTCTTCAAGCCAATGACCAGAAAGATCTGAAGGACTGGGTGGAAGCCTTGAACCAAGCCAGCAAGATCACTGTACGTATGATCTTTCTCCTTTCTGGTGAGAGTCTCTCTGCAGTCGGCGCGTTTCGGGTGGGGAGTGGCCCAGGTGGCGACGGGGACTTCCTCAGGACCCGTTCCAGACCGGTTCCCCTACCTCTTCATACCTTGGCCGACTAGCCGCAAGTTGAACTGAGAGTCTGAGTCTGAATCAGGTTCGAGGGGAAGTTTATGGAGTGTCCCGCTGTGCTTCCTGGGAGGGCTCCCAGGCGGTCGTGGTTTGGGTCATTCTGGGATGCTGATTCAGAATGTGGTGGGATTGGAAAATGGAGTGCTGACTCTGAGAAACAGAGTGGAGGAAACTCACATGAGGGGGGAAGTCGGAACTTTTTCCTGACTTGCGGAGAGACTCTTCTGACTTTAAGAGGCCACCTGGGGACCAGTCCAGGCCGTCCACTGACCTGTCCTGGGAAAGCCTAACATTTATAAGCACCAGCTTGCTGGCTGTTCTATGAGGACTCTTGTTTTCCTTGACTTGGCTAACGAAGAACTTTCTTCCTCCTTAGAAATACAGAAAAAGAAAGGGAGATGGGTATGAATAAGGAGAGGGGAAAACTGTTTCAGGGAAAAAAACTAGACCTTTAACCAATAATATAGGCCGACCTCTGGCATGTAAGCCACACTTTGCTGAAAAGCTTGATTTTCTGTGCCATATCTTCAGAAGTGCTAACATTCTAGTGACTTCCAGTAAAAACCAGTATGTGCTGGGGCAGATTATTCTCCCCAACACCTCAGGGTTCCCGTGAACAATTTCATAGAAGAAACCTGTACAGTTATCCAGCACGTGTGATGCTGCCTCTGAGCAGAGTACATCGATGTGGTTTTGCTTGTCGGCTCGTTATTCTGATAAACCTTGGTAAGGCAGTGAAAAGAGAGGGAAATGGTGGGGGTCTGTGAAGGGGGGTAGCTGCTAACTCAAGCACGTCTGCTACCCGCACGCTTGTGTGTGTCTGCAGAATGCTGACGTTATTAAAGGTTTCCTTCGTTCATGTTGGAGTCTTCACCCTTCTGGGTCTTCCACACTGTGGGGAGTTTCTTTCAGTGAATACTTTCTTCTCATTCAGTGTTATCTCTTTTTTTTTTTTTTTTTAAGTTTTTTGTTTTTTTGATGTGGATGATTTTTAAAAGTCTGTATTGAATTTGTTACAGTAATGTTCCTGTCTTATGTTTTGGTTGCTTGGCTGCAAGGCCTGTGGGATCTTAGCTTGGGAAGCTAAGATCCAGTCATATCCTCTGCACTGGAAGGTGAGGTCTTAAGCACTGGACCACCAGGGAAGACCCCAGGGTGTCCTATCTTGGACCTGCCTGGTGAACTGGACTACACAGACTGTGAGGCAGCGGGGGCCTCTTTGTCCTGCTTTTGTGCCTTGAGCGAGGAGTTGCTCCAAGCGGCCAGTTCCACGCCCTCTTTCTGCCTGCTGGGATGTCCCAGCCTCTGCAGGGGCGCCATAACCTCTAGGGTCCCCCTGACTTTCCTCTCTCTGCTCTATTTAAGCGTCTCTTTACTCCTCCTGCCAAAGATCCTGTGGGACAGAAGGAAGAGGAGGGGCACCTGACTTCCTCATTGCGGGCAGATTTCTCTTAGTGTACCTTATGTGCAAAGTGAAGCATCTTGGGGGCAGGGGATGCAGAGATGAAGGATACAGACCATGTATCCAGGTGGGCTTTCTCACCGGCCACATTGCTCACCCTTCACATCACTCCTGTGAGGCGGGTGCTTTCGCTGCCATTTTTATGATGAGGAAAACGGAAATTAGAGTCTTGCCCTAAGTCTGCGAAGTCACTTCAGTCGTATTTGACTCTGTGCGACCCCACAGATGGCAGCCCACCAGGCTCTCCCGTCCCTGGGATTCTCCAGGCAAGAACACTGGAGTGGGTTGCCATTGCCTTCTCCAATGCGTGAAAGTGAAAAGTGAAAGTGAAGTCGCTCAGTCGTGGCCGACTCCAGGCAAGAGTACTGGAGTGGGGTGCCATTGCTCTAAGTCTGGAGTTTGGTAAATGACAGAGCTGAGATTCAAGCCTGGGACCTTCTGACTTCTGAGACCTGGAAGGGTTTATAAAAATATGAAAAACAAGCAGCAGACGTACAAGAAGTTAGATGACATACCACTTTCACTTTCATGGCTTCTTGTTAGCCTCATGAAAACCTCAACTAGGGAGGGCGGGAGTGATCATCTGGTTTATAAACGAGGCAGTGGAAATGCCTGGAGATCAGAGTGACCCGCCCAGGTTCAGGAGCCAGTAACCACAGATCCCTGGTCGTTGAGTGCTGGGTCACAGAGTCCTTATGATTGAAGATAATGGTGAGTGTATGGTATTCAGCCAGAAGTGCAGACGCCAAGCGGGAGAGGGGTGGGGTGAACTGGGAGCCTGGGATTGACATATGTACACTACCATGTATAAAATGGATAGCTAACGAGCACCTACTGTATAGCACAGGGGGCTCTATTCAGTGCCCTGCAGTGACCTAAATGGGGAGGGAATCCAATAAAGAGGAGATATCTGTGTACAGATAGCTGACTCACTTTGCTGTACAGCGGAAACTAACACAACATTGTAAAGCAGCCATATACCCCAATAAACATTTTTTAAAAAAATAAAGAATTGGGTTTGCTCAGAGTAGTAGTATTCCTGTATCAGTTTCCTAAGGGCTGTTGTGAAAGGTGGATGGCTTAGAGTAACAGAAATGTATTCTCCCACAGTCCTGAGAAGTCTGACATCAGAGTGTCGGCAAGGCCCTCCATGTACCCACTGAAGGCTCAAGGGGAGAATACTTCCTTGCCGTTTCTAGCTCTCAGAGGCTTCCCTGGTTTGTCCTGCATCCCTCCACTTCTGCCTCCGTCATTGTACAGCCTGTGTGTCTGTATGACCCCTCCTCTTAGGAAGACATGAGTCATTGCACTTAAGTGAAGTGAAGTCGCTCAGTCGTGTCGGACTCTTTGCGACCCCAAGAACTGTAGCCCACCAGGCTCTTCCATCCATGGAATTTTCTAGGGAAGAGTACTGGAGTGGGTTGCCATTTCCTTCTCCAGGGAATCTTCCCGACCCATTGTACTTAGGACCCACCCTAAACCAGCATCAGTTCAGTTCAGTCGCTCAGTCACGTCCGACTCTGCAACCCCATGGACTGCAGCACGCCAGGCCTCCCTGTCCATCACCAACTCCCAGAGTTCACTCAAACTCAAGTCCATTGAGTCGGTGATGCCATCCAGCCATCTCATCCTCTGTTGTCCCCTTCTCCTCCCACCCTCAATCTTTCTCAGCATCAGGGGCTTTTCAAATGAGTCAGCTCTTATCATCAGGTGGCCAAAGTATTGGAGTTTCAGCTTCAACATCCTTCTTTCCAATGAACACCCTGAACTGATCTTTAGGATGGACTGGTTGGATTTCCTTGCAGTCTAAACCAGCATGGCTTCATCTTAATTTAATATCTCTGCAAGAACCCTATTTCCAAATAAAGTCACATCTGAGGTTATGGGTGGACATCTTGGGGAGACATTATTCAACTCACTACATTTTTTCGAAAGGGTTAAAAATTGGACAGTGAAATTATAGCATACTTTCCCCTATCACAGTTAGACTATTCCTCATAGTCTTGCCCTGCCTGTGGCAAGAGAGTCCTTGCAAATTTCATTTCCTGTTGGAAATGGAACCCTGTGGATCTCCTCCATCAGGGCACCCTTCACCAGGGAGGGGACAGGGTGGTGGAAGAGGGCCCTGTTTCACTGGGATCTTGGGAGACGGATAAGCCAAGAGGATGTCCTTATTTTCAAGACCTGGCGCATGGTTATTGGTAAGTTTGTTCTCTGCAGGCTGATTCACTGTCTCAGGAAGTATAAGCTGTTTTGGAGATCCAGGCCATTGGTCAGAGGGAGCCGATGATGCAGGGGTATGAGCAGTGATGACCAGCAGTTCTCTGGGTGGGCTGATGGGTCGAGAGGCAACATGACAAACAAGCTACCAGGGGTCCTTTCCCGGCCGTCGTGAACTCTGAAAGGTTACTCCCCTCCTCCTTTGCTGGGTTTCAGGAATTTATTTGGGTCACTAGGGGGCAGGTGTGCTGTTCAACCCTGGACATATCACTGGACACCCCAGCACTCACCCACATCCCAAAAGGATTCCACGCACTGGAGCCAAACACAGAGGAACTGGCAAGGGTGGTCCCAGTAGGTGGTAGGTAGTGGTGTTTAGCAGTGGCGCCGACTTTTAACGAACTTTGGTTTACCTAATGTATGAAATAGAGAAACGGATGCCTGCCTGGTAAAGTGGCCTGAGATGAGTAGTAATGCAGGAAGAGACGAGTACTTCCTCCGCCTGGCACTGAGCAGAGGCCCAAAGCAACTGTTGTCTGAGAAGGAAAGGAGAGGGAGGGTTTCTGGCCTCATCTGGAGAGGTGGGGGGCAGAGGTCGCCCTTGACTATCTAAGTTGAGTGCACAGGCCAGGAAGAAGGGTCCTGTCCTCTTTCTGGGGCCCCAGTGTTGATCACGATGGTCTTACTCCTTTGAATTAGATGCATAGGGGTGTGGTCCTTCATTCTCATCCTTAGCAGGCAGAGTTAGTTCTCCTATGGCCCTGAGCTGTGAACTCCCCCCACCCCACTTCCTGGCTTACAGTAGCTTTTGAAAATTAATTAAGCTGCTCCAGGTCATGTATGGATGTGAGAGTTGGACTATAAAGAAAGCTGAGTGCTGAAAAATTGATGCTTTTGAACTGTGGTGTTGGGGAAGACTCTTGAGAGTCCCTTGGACTGCAAGGAGATCCAACCAGTTCATCCTAAGGGAGATCAGTCATGAGTATTCATTGGAAGGACTGATGATGAACCTGAAACTCCAATACTTTGGCCACCTGATGCGAAGAGCTGACTCATTTGAAAAGACCCTGGTGCTGGGAAAGATTGAAGAAAGGAGGAGAAGGGGATGACAGGATGAGATGGTTGGATGGCATCACCGACTCAATGGACATAAATTTTAGTAAACTCTGGTAGTTGGTGATGGACAGGGAGGCCTGGCATGCTGCAGTCCATGGGATCGCAAAGAGTCGTACATTACTGATTGACTGAACTGATTGAGATCTTAGTTGCAGCATGTGGGATCTAGTTTCCTGACCAGGGATCGAATCCAGGCCTCCCGCATTGGGAGTGTGGAATCTTAGCCACTGGAGCACCAGGGAAGTCTTGCAATAGTGTTTTTGTTTTTCTTTTTTAAACCTGTTTTTTTACAGTTTTTAAGGGTTACTTTCCATTTAAATGATTACAAAATATTGGCTATATTTCCCATGTTGTATAATATATCCTTGAGCTGTGAGCTCTTGAAAGATCTGGATTCTTAGGTCTTTCTAGCTTCCAAGGCTGTAGAAGAAGTGAAACAGGATGTTAGGTTTTCTTCTGGGGTCTGCAGTTACTTTCCTGGCAGACTCACATGGGGTCTTGGGTCCTTGTGAAGGACAGGCTTTGTGGTGTGGTGGGGACTGAACCAGCAGAGTTCAGGGACTTGGTCTCTGCTTAGGTGTTAATATTAATCACAGCTTTGGGCATATGATTGGACTGTTCTGGGCCTCTCTGATGATGAAAGATTTTCCAGTATAAATGAGAAATGGACAAGGAGGATGAAAAGTGGCAACATGAATGAGGATAAATGACCTCGGGTTGGGAGAATGGTCAGGACTGGGGCAAACTGAAGAATCTGTTCCCCATCCAAAGACTGAACTGCTGCTTTGCTGGAAAACAAGATTGTTTTGTATGAAATATTTCAGATTTTAATTGCAGGTTGAAAAACATACTGGATAGGACAGACGAGACACAGTTGGGGCAAGTCTGCCTTTGGACCACCAGTTTGCAACCTGTGGTCTCAAATGTGCCCTAAAAATTCTGTGACTCTTTGATCAGCTGGAGAGGATCAAAGATAAATCATTTTGCAGAAGGGCGATATTTGTAAGTGCTAGTACCATTAATAAAAAGTTATTTAGAGAGACTCCCCTGTGGTCCAGTGGTTAAGAGTCCACCTGCCAATGCAGGAGATACAGGTTTGATCCCTGGTCCTGGAAGATCCCATGTGCCACAGGGCAGCTAAGCCAGTGCGTCACAACTATTGAGCCCAAGCGCTGTAGCTTTTGAACTCGCATGTTGCAAATACTGAAGCCCACACACCTAGATCCCAAGCTCTGCAACAAGTGAAGCCACCGCGATAAGAAACCCAAGCACCATAACGAAGCATAGGGCTGGCTCACTGCAACTAGAGAAAGCCTGTGCAACAGCGAAGACTCAGCACGGCCAAAAATACATAAATTAATTAATTTTAAAAAAGTTTACTTAGAATATCTTAATTAAAATACTTTTGTATTTTTATTCATATTTTAAGTGTTTGAATTTATATCCTCTCATCGTTTGATGACCATGATAACTCTATGACGGTGTCACTCATTTAGTGACAGGTCAGAGGTTACACCCCGAGCCCTGGGACATGCTCCCCATCCTGCACCATATACCACAGGCGTCTCACCTACTGCTGAGCATCCTTTCTCCCGTCTTTATGTTCCTGGCTCCTTTTCATCCTCCAGGTCACTGTTTGAGCATCTCTTTCCCCTGGAGACTTACACCAACCATGCCCACAATTTTCTGCTGTCGGTCTCAGCTCCTGTTTATTGTCTTCAAGGCAGTCACCACGATTTGTGATTATTCTGGTTGTTCGTCTTGCTGTATGCTTGTGATCAGTCTCCCTGATCAGCATGGACGTGGAGTGAGGGCAGGACGTGTGTCTGTGTGTGCTGGTTTATCTTTGGTCTCTAGCCAGTCAGGGGCTGACTCACTCAGAGTAGGTGCTCAGCACATTTGTTGAGTAAGTGTGTGCCTCTGTGTGTGTGTGTGTGTTTGTATGGTGGGAGTGGTTTGCTGAATTCCTCATGTCCAGGTTTGGATGGATGGAAGGACATGGGGGGAAGGGGTTTCTCACTATAACTTGGCACACTGACTTTCTTCTTCCTCCCGCCGTCCTTGGTCACCTCCCTGCTTTTTCTGGGCTTTCTTTCCTGGTTAACCGCGCTGTCGTTCTTCCCAGGTACCCAAAGCTGGGAACCTGCCCCTGACGACAGAAGTTCTCAAGAGCCTAGCAACTCCTTTGGCCTTAGAGAAGAAGCCACAGGTGGCCTACAAGACAGAGATCATCGGAGGGGTGGTGGTACACACGCCCATCAACCAGGTGCTGGGGCCTGGGGCTGCCAGGCTGGGGCACGGGGGCGAGGAGGGGGGGTGTCCAGGGGTGTCCATGGTGTGTCAGTGACATGACAGGAGGGCAGGACCAAGGAAAGGGCAGGGGTGGGGAAGCCCGTGTACGTGGGCTGATGGAGAATACCGACAGTGCAGAGACTGCGGCGGCTGCATCTGGAGCTCTGTGGCCAGGACAGCTCTGCATCACCCGCGGGGACTGGCACCTGTGGAGCCCGTGGGAAGCGGGCGGAGGGTGGCTGGCAGCAAGCTCACTGTGCCTCTGCCTCGTCTGGTTTGCTTTGGCAGCCCTTCTCTTTCTCCTGGGTCTCCCGGCCCTCCCCAGCCTTGTTCTGTGAAAGCACCCTGTACAGTGCCTGCCCAAGACAAAAGTTTACTTTCTGGTTTATTTCTTATTTGACTGCCCTCGTGGGCCAAGAGGAAGAGGTGACCGGCCAGGGCGGGTGGGGCCGTGTCAGGAGCAGGGAGGTGCTAACCCTGCCCCGCCCCGTTTCCATGCAGAACGGTGGGGATGGGCAGGAAGTGGGTGAGCTCGGCCCCCACGCCATCCTTCGGAGGTCTCAGAGTTACATCCCCACGACCGGCTGCCGGGGTCCCACCGGGCCGCCCCTCATCAAGAGCGGCTACTGTGTGAAGCAAGGGAACGTGGTGAGTGTCCGCGAGGGGAGCTGAAGGGGGTTCTGGGGACCCCAGGAGCCAGTGGGTGTGGGCGAGCCCGAGGGGAGGGCAGATTGCTGGGAGGAGGTTGGAGCCGGCCACGCCCACATCGGCTGATTCGCGGAGGGGTTCAAAGGAAACGTGCGCCCTGCTGTCCGAGGTGCTCCCAGGCGTTTCCGCAGAGGAAGAAATCCTTGGCTCCTCACTCTGGTCCCCCAGGCTGGGAGCCTGGCCTTTGCGGGGCGAGGTCCCCAGAAGCTTAGGACCAGAATGCACCCCCGGGGACCTCTTCTAACATTCTGCTCTCTACCCTCTATTGCAGCGCAAGAGCTGGAAGCGGCGCTTCTTTGCGCTGGATGACTTTACCATCTGCTACTTCAAGTGTGAGCAGGTTTGTCGTGGCTCTGGGGCCCTCAAGAGACCGAGGGGTCTCACACATGTGTGTGTGTGCATACACGCGCATGTGTGTGAGCAGAGATGTGGGCACACAGACTCATCTGTGTGCTGGGAGTGTGTGGCATCTTAGCTCCGTCCACCTGGTGTGGGCAGCTTCGCCATAATATTAAAGTGGCCTTGACGAACTCCCTCCCTGTGTGTGCTGAGAACTGCAGAGCATCTTCTTAGATTGTTTTTTTTCCTCCTCTCTTGATTGTTTCGGGACCTTGTCTTGTTTGCGACCTGGTTTCAGCCAGTCATGTCTGATGATAATGGCCGGCTGGTCCCAGCGGTGGCCTTGGGCAGACGGCCTCATTCACTCTATCTCCCCGTTTCCTCCCCCAGGACCGAGAACCACTTCGTACCATATACCTCAAGGATGTTCTCAAGACCCACGAGTGTCTGGTCAAGTCTGGGTAATTGTCTCTGCTTCTTCTTCTGTGGTCAGAACCCCGTGTGCCATCTTAGCTCTCCTGATACTCCCTGTCTGAGGCTCTGTTCCAGAGCCTGCCTTTAAGAGCAGGAGGACTTCGTCTCCCTGACATCTGTGGCTGCCTGTCCCCATCCAGGTGGTCACAGTGGCAAGACGGTGCGCTTGGCCAACCTACCCACTTCCCAGCCCTTTACTCTCACTCCTCAGATGAGCCTGTGTAACACTGTTCTCATGGAAGAAAAGAAAGAATATGGAACAGAGGAGAGAGAGGTCCTTCTCAGGTGTTGGATGCTCATTGCCCAGGACTGACCTTCAGGGGAGGGGGCCACTGTACCCTTAGTCTCTCACTTTTTAGCACATTTGCTCAGAGCCTTGTTTGTGCCAGTTCCTCTGACCTGAATTGTTATGCCTTTTCTCTTCTCTTCCTTTTGACAAAGTCCCTGATACCTTCTTTAAAAATATATATATATATTTTTGGCCGTGCTGGGTCTTTGTTGCTGTGTGTGGGCTTTTCTCTAGTCGTGGCCAGCACGGGCTACCCTGTGGTTGTGGAGCGCACACCGGCTTTTCATTCTGGTGGCTTCTGTTGTTGTGGAGCACAGGCTGTACCACATGCAGGCGTCAGTAATTAGGCTCGTGGGCTCAGTAGTTCTGGTTCCTGGGCTCCAGAGCACAGGCTCACTCGTTACGGTGCACGGGCTTAGTTGCTCCACGGCATGTGGGATCTTTCCAGATCAGGGGTCGTCTCCTGCATGTGTAGGCAGATTCTTTACCACTGAGCCATCAGGGAGGTCCCCCGATGTCTTCGTAACATAGGGCTGATTCATGGCAATGCTGTCGGGCAGGAAGAAGAAATATTTTTTAAGATGTTCTTCTTTCCACCAGGAAATGGTTACCTTTCCAGGGCCGCGGAGGGCAGGACAAATTTGGGACCTGGGGCCCATTCAATGGCTCTCCCATATCCGGCACCCATACCAGTGCCCTTGGAGCCAAGCTTTAGAGACCGGGGGCATCTGGGCACCTGGCGGTCCTCGCTCGGCCCTCCGTCAGCAGTCTGCAGGGGCAGTTTGCTGTATCTCCCTCCCACGGACTGTGCGTGCAGAGCCAGTGTCACCAGGGGAGCTGTTGACAGCTGGCTGACTGTTCTCACATGAAGGTGTGGGAGGGTCTTGCATGAAAGCGAGGTGCGCTGTGGCCCATGGAAGCGGGGACTGTCGTGAGCCTTGCAAACAGCAGTTGCAGAGTTTAGAAGATAAGGAAAGTTCCCACTGACAGATTATCACTTGTGAGAGCAGCTACAGATGGAAGTTCCAGAAGCGCAGCTCTGGAGCTGACCATGGGTGGAGGAGAGATGGGACTTGTTCCCAACCCTGGAGGCCTGTGCAGGTCAACAGGCGGGCTGGGGTGACTTAGAGAACCCAGATAATGTTCGGTCCTGAGAGTGCTTCACACTTCACCTTGAGCCGCTCACCGGCAGAGTCAGACTGAACTGTGGGAAAGAGAACTGAGAGACAGGCAGATCCCTGGGGAAGGAAGCTCCCAGACTCTGCAGGTTCCAGGCCTGTGAGACTAGGCTTCTCCCCAGCCCAGTCAAGGGGATTCTGGGCATCTGGATAGTCAGTTAATGTTTTGTTGAATTGAATTGAATTAAAAGGCTTCATAGGTGAAGGAAATGGCAACCAACTCCAGTATACTTGCCTGGAGAATCCCATGGACAGAGGAGCCTGGCGGGCTTTACAGTCTATGGGGTTGCAAAGAGTCGGACATGACTGAAGCACCTGAGCACAAAAGGCTTCATGCAGCCTGAGAAATGGATGCAAAAACGGTGGGGATTTCCTCCTGGTTTTGCTTTTTCCTCCCCAGCAGTTGATTACATGACTGTATGTACGTGCATGAATAGTTTGAAAGGTTAAACCACTTTAGCCAGAAGGAAGTGCCATCTCCTCTCAGATACTCAGAAAGGGACGACAATAGCTAATGACATGCATTTCAGATGAGCACCGTGTGGCTTTCTCGTTGCACCAGATGCCGTGTATAACTTATAACTGATGTTTGTGGTGATAAGCTTGATAGAGACGGGCTTCTGATTTCCATTGTACAGCTGGAGTGCAAAGGCTCACAAAGTTTTAAACATATTCCTGAAATACCATTTCCTAGTGGAGTCAGGATCAGGCCCTAAGTCTATCTGACCCCCCCACCCCCACCCCATAGCTGTACCCTCCCCTGGGGGTCTTTAATCTCATGCTTCTCTTTTGCCCACATGCCCCTGTCACTGGCCACGCATCTGCCATTTCCTTTGAAGCCTTGATTCCTGAAGCCAGCCTTGTCTGTGATCAGTCCTGTCTTTTCTTTCTTCCATTAAAACAAAAAATTTTTGGCCGTGCCGCTCGGCATGTGGGATCTTAGCTCCTGGACCAGGGATGGAATCCGTATGTCCTGTAGTGGAAGCGCAGTCTTAACCGCTGGACCGCCAGGGACGTCCACCTGTAGTTAGTCCTTTCTTGGAATCATTCTAACTCTTGGCATGTAACACACACTTCAGGGTCTGACTCTATAGTTTAGCTTTTTAATGTTCTTTTATGGGGAAGGAGGTGGATCTCCTGCTCCTGTTTGTTCCCCTAGAGACTGGATACACCAGGCAGGCGTTTCACCCTGGAAATTTCAGCCGTTTGGAGGCTTGTGGCTAAGCATCAGCTACTTCTAGCCTTCTTCCTTGCGGAAGTCAAAGCCCTCTTACAAACCTCACCCCCAGTTTGAAGCACCTTTAAGTGGTCCACACTCTCCTTCCCTTTCTCCTCCTTCGCATCTAGCCCCCTTCTGAGAGCTGGGATTTGGTGAAACGGATATGGTTGCTGTGTGGATGGAGAAAGACTTTGGAAATGAGAGATTTGGGTCCCTGAGGAGAGGCCTGGTGGTGGAGTAATTAAGAGTGTAGGCTCTGGAATGCCGTGGACCAGTCACAGAACCTCTTTGAGCCCGGGTTTACCCCAGTGGGGAAAGTCTTACTGCCTCATTGAATGGTGGTGAAGATTGGATGAAATAGCGCATCTCAAAACACAAGGACAGGGATTTCCGTGTGGTTCAGTGGTTAATACTCTGAACTGCCAACGCAGGGGGCATGAGTTTAATCCTAGTTGGGGAACCAAGGTCCCACGTGCCATATGGCTTGGCCAAAAGATTTTTTAAAAAGCACAAATAACAGATTGGTGGTTACCAGAGGTGGATGGTTGGGGGTAACCAAAATGGATGGAGGGAGTTGAGTGGTACAGACCTCCAGTTATAAATAAGTCCTGGGAATGGAGTATATAACATGGTGACTGTGGTTAAGCTTACTGTATGTGAACGTTGCCAAAAGAGTTGATCTTAAAAGTTATCATCTTATCACAAGAAAACAAATTGTAACTATGTAGTGTGGTGAGTGTTGCCTAGACAGTGATCATTTGCAATATATCCAAATATCGAATCATGTTGTACACCAGAAACAAATTTACTGCTCTTTTTTATGAATATACTGTTGTATGTCTGTTATCTCTCTATAATACATACAAATAAATATATGTATATAATATATATATTTAGTGTAGATATAATGGATATATAACAGCTTGTGTGTTTACATGTGTGTGTTTGTATCCAATAAGACTTTTATTACTTGACCCTAAAATAAAACCCCTCAAAATGGTACCTCTCACAAAGCACTTGATACATCTTGGCCACTAAAGAAACACAACTGTAGGCATTGTGGGGGTGTGGTGCATATGAGGCAAGAGGTCTTAGAAGCAAAGGAGCTGTGTCTTGTGAGAACTGATGGCGGTGTGTATTGGGGAGGGGGTGTCCCTGGGGATGGTTAAACCACTGGAGATCCTCCAGGAAGTGAAGCTGAAGGAAACATGGCAATGCTTTCTGAGGCAAGGTCTGCAGGAGGAAGGGCCTGTGAACCCCCTTTTTACGGTAGGCGGCACAGGTACCCGTCTTAGCTTGAATCAGGTTCCCAGTGGGTGACCAGCATACCTGGTAATGTTCTTTCCCTCTCTCTGTCTAGCGATCTGCTGATGAGGGACAACCTGTTTGAAATAATAACCAGCTCCAGGACCTTCTACGTGCAGGTAAAAAGCTCCTCCCCCACCCCGAGAAGACGGGGACTTTCCTTCTCTGTGGCGAATATACTTGCAGGGCTACCTTTCCCTCTGCTTTCTCTTTTATTTTGTTCGAAATTTCTCGGCGGTAAATTTAGGCCCCTGATAGTCAGTCCAGGTCCCATTTCATTCTAAACAGGATGTTTGCCCCAAGCTTCCCAACCATAAAATAATGAGTGGCCCGAGCCATCTCACTGGGGACTGTGAGCTTGTACCAGCTGCTCTCAGCTGCCAGGCGCCAGCTAAGCAGAGAAAAGGAGAACTGGTCAGTGGTTTCACTTCTCCCTTGGAGGGTATTTATAAGCCCCGTCTGTGTGTGGACAGCGCTGCGTGCGGAAGGACCAAAGCACAGAGGGCCCTGTGCGGGGACCAGGTGCATAGCCAGCTGCACAGAGAAAGCCATTGTGTGGGCACCGACCGTTCAGCTCTCAGAAGCGTCTCCCCTCCGCCCACGGCTCTGGAGTTCTCCCAGCTCCTCCTCAGATCATGGGAGCTGGAAAGGCAGATTTCCAGCCTCTAGCGCGGCCTAGACTTTCAAGGCCTAGTCCCCACCCCGGGCCGCCTAGCGGTCAGTCCACAGACGGCATCCCCCCTGACTCCCCCGCCTTGCGATGACGCTGCCTTTCTAGTGCCGGGGCTGCTGTGGGGTGTGTTGGTTGAAATTTGGGGCCTCCCTGCACAGTTTCTCAGGGCTCCCTGCATGCTCCTCACTAAATGCCCTTCCTTTCGAGAGGTCACCTCCCAGCCATTTCGTGAGCAGCCGCGCCCTCTGAGCCGGTTCCCCTGGCTGAGCCCAGCAGACCTGTTGGCAGCCGGAGGCATCTGTGGGTTCCATTCATTCAGATGAACACCCGGGAAGAGCCCTGGAAAGTGCTGGGGCCTTCGGGCAGCCTCTGTGCTGTTGGGGGCCAAAGTCTGAGCTGTAGGTACAAGAACTTCCAGTTCCTAGATTTGACAGATATTTGCAGATTCTTCTCAGAGAGCAGGGTGTTGCCTCGTCCTGGGGACCCGACGTTCAACAGAACAGATCCTGAACCAGAGAGGGAGACAATCAAGAAAACTGGCAATTAGAACAGTGTGATGAGGTGGGGGTCAGCGTGTTGGGGAGATGAACACAGGTGACCTTTTAGGGCAGTGTAACTATTCCGCGGGCTTCCATGGTGGTGCTAGTGGTAAAGAGCACCCATCTGCCAATGCAGGAGACATAAGAGATGGGTTTGATCCCTGGGTCAGTAAAACCCTGGAGGAGGGCATGGAAACCCACTCCAGTACTCTTGCCTGGAGAATTCCCATGGACAGAGGAGGTTGGCAGGCTATAGTCCATAGGGGTCACAAAGATTCGGCCGCGACTGAAGCGACTTAGCACGCAGGCACGGGTTCTGTATGATACTGTAGTGGAAGATGTGTGAAATTGAATTTTACAGCACAGAGTGTTAACTTTTAATATATGCAAATTAAAAAAATAATTTAGACGGTTGGGTGATCCCATTATGGCATGCAGAATATGATCAAAGAACCTACATGTGTTATAGTATGAAGCAACCTCACTCATGGAGGTGGGGTTGGGGGGGAAGAAAGTGTGAGAAGGGCTACCCTTAGAGTAAGTAGTGGTTGCTATGGGAACTCCTAAGAAGGGTACCGCCCCTAGTCTCAGGGAGTTAAGAGAAGTTTCCTGAAGGAAGATGGAGGAAAAGTGGCCCAGAGAGTTGTTCAGTCGCTAAGTCATGTCTGACTCTCTGTGACCCCATGGACTGCAGCCCGCCAGGCTTCCCTGTCCTCCACTATCTCCTAGAGTCTGCTCAAGTTCCATGTCCATTGAGTCAGTGAAGGTATCTAATCATCTCATCCTCTGTTGTTCCCTTCTCCTCCTGCCCTCAATGTTTCCCAGCATCAGGGTCTTTTCTAATGAGTTGGCTGTTCGCATCAGGTGGCCAAAGTATTGGCCCAGGGAGAGGGAACAGCAAGCAGCATGTGAAAAAAAATGCCTAGAGGTGAAAGAGGCTCAGGTGCTGGAAAGCTGATATAGAGGGTCCTTGTTAAAAAGCTGTATTTTATCCTGGGGGTTAGGCCCTTGGAGGTCAAGCTGGGGCAGTGACCCGATCAGATCCGCCTCTTAAAAATCCCATTTGCACAAATGGCATAAGTTTCAGAGCCTTGTTTTCCTCATTTGTAAAGGGGAGATGGTAGTCCTTGATCCTGGCCACTTCGATGGGACGTTGGACCCTGGTAATGAATGTCCTAGCTGGTGCGGTGTAGTGGCTTGGCAGTGTAGGGGACAGATAAGAAAAGGGTGAGACAGGAGCCAGCAGAGCAGTTGGGAGGCTATTTATTGTCATGGTTTCAGTGACAAGGGAGAGATAAGGAAGCCTGATATCGGATGGGTGAAGAGTGGAGAAATTTGAAGAGTCCTTTCCAGGACTTTAAAGTTGATTGGATGTGGGATGAAGGGAGAGACGGGAGGTGAAGACCCTGCCCAGATGTCTGGCTGGAGCCTCAGGGTGACTGATGGCAGCCGTCACTGCAGAGGACGAACACACGGAAGGAGGGGTTGTCGAGGGCAAAGGGAAGCCTTGCTCAGGTGGTTGTGGTTCCTGCAAGATGTCCAAGGTGACCTGTTAGGACAGCCCCAGATGGATGGTGCCTGACACGGTGGTGGTGCTGAGTAAACATATGCCAGGTGAACGATGATGCCAGGTGAGGGTCTAGGACGGAGCTTTGGGTGGAGATAGTGACTTGGGAAACATGAACGCAGGCAAAAAGTGTTCAGAAGACACTGCGTCATTGACAAGAGTGTCTGCAATTAACCAGAGCCTTATCATCACTTCTGTCCTCCTTTTCCATCTGCTGTCGCATTTCTAGGGTAAAAGAACCCTCACATGGCCCTGAATAAATAAATGAGGGGCTGGGCAAATCTGGGTATAGCAGCACACTCAGAAAGTTGGACAAGAGTAGAGATGAAAACTCTTTAAGAATATGTATTTATTCATTTAAAAACAACCACCATAAACTCATTTATGTTATCACAAGTAACATTTCATGAAAAATAACTCTGTTTCTAAAACAGGGGAGCAACAGGAGTAGCATCTTTTTTTTTTTTTTTGTATTTTTGCAAATCTCTTTAATGGCTGGCTTATTGGAAGACAGCAGGGTTCTCAGATCTGCTTCTGCATTCAGTCTGGGGCCATATGTTGTTTTGATAGAAGAGTGTGAAGAAAATCTGGCCCCGCAGAGACATGTATTTGGGAAAAGGGGACATTTTAATCTCTCAGATGATTGTGGTCAGTTTGTCCCTTTGAATGGATCATACGTGGCAGAGATGTATCTGAAGGTGGGATTTGCTCCTGGGGAGAGGGTAGGGGTTATTAGCTGTTGGGAATAGAATTAAGAAGGGCTGCCTAAAAATTCTGGGCAGTTGCAACAGAAGTAACCAGTAATATACATTGGAAGTCTCTTATTTTTTATTTTTGACTGCGGCATGAGGACCTTAGGTCCCTGACCTGGGGATTGAACCTGTGCCCCCTGCAGTGGAAACCACTGGACCACCAAAGGAGGTTCTAGAAGCCTTTTATTGATGACCTGTTAGAATTCAGTGCTTAAAACCGTTGCATCTGTTACGACGCTGATAGCAGATCCTCAACCAGAGCTCATTGGACTGCAATAAAAATCACAGTCTGCAGTGATTCATTTAATACCCTTTGTTCCTCTCACCTCAAAAACTGCACTCAAGGACAGAAACCCTACTTTTTCTTTTGAACCAAGCACCAGAAGCATAGCACACCCTTAAGCAGACCTGTAAGAGGTGAAGGTATAAGCTTGGCACTTCCCTTCTTGTTCTGCTGAGTTTTTTCAGCCTTTTTTTGTTCAGTCTCTTAGTAATTCACCGTAGGGTGGGTGGATTTCAGCTCTGGTTTTTACCTCTGGTTCATGAAACTACCTTTGTGATGTGGTTTTAAGATACTTTTGAGTTTCTGATAAAAGCTAAGCACAGGCTTTCCATAAGAGATAGATATACACATATATTGTAATCTTCACATATAGTTTTGGAGGTTTCACTGAATTTCTGTCGCCCGTGGAGTCCAGTTCTTAAAACTACTAATAGAGATTTTAACTGTGAGCTCAATAACATAATATCCTATTTCTTCTCATGTGGGATCAATATCTGCCTTTTTATTTGAAAAATATTTTAAGCACTAGAATAATGTTTATCCAGAGAAAAGCAATATCTCAAATGCGAGTTGAAATATAAGACAATTTTACTTTAAATGTCCAAACTATAGAAATAGAGGTGAGCATTTATGAATAACGTTATTTATACTAGAAATAATGATCAATATCTTTTCAAACAACCCAAGGAGTCTGAGAGACCTCAAGAAATATAGAAATATGTACAGAAATCCTTAGGAAGGCTGAAAAGAATACCACAGGAAACAGGTAGGCAGTGAAGACCTGGTCAGCTTCCCGTCTGTAAACCATTTTATGGAGCTGATAAATGAGCGTATTAAGAAAAAGTATGTTATTTGATCCCAACAGTTTGATCCCTTTAGAATTATATGCAGTTTGAATGTGAAGAAAATGAAAAAAAAGTTGTAGGGGAGAAAGCCACGAAATATATTTATAATATTGGAATTTAGGGCTTCATTTGAGTCCCTTATATAACAATAATAACAACTGCGATAACTAATATGAAGCCCTTTCTGTGTATCAGGCACTTTCAAACTGCTTTGGCTAAATGAGTTCATCTAATATTTCCTAGTAGTTCTACTTGTGAAACAAGTCAGCTAGCCCTGCTGTACGTAAAATGCCTTCTGGAAGAATCTTGGAGACTGTCCTGGTTCTCTTTTTGGACTGGGGATGGGTTTCTTTTTCAGGTTGTCCAGTAACTGGGAAAAGTCCCAGGGAAAGAGGGAGCAGGTGGATTTGCGTGAGAAAGTCCTTCCACTGGGGCGCCCTTGCTGCCTCTCTTTGGCCCAGGGCGCTGGGGTGTGAAACTGCTCCCCTTGTAAACGTCCTGCACACATCTAACCAGGGAGGTTGGTTTGGCGTGACAGGAAGGGGTAGGCGGGCAAGTTTGAGGGTTTAAAAAAAATTAGTTGTGTATTACCTTGGTGTGTAATGCAAAGAGAAAGAAACCTTTTAGGGGTGGGGAGAGTGAGGGGTGTATGTGGAAACTTTTGCAGGGCCAGCCTGTGATTGCACTCACGTGTGCCCAGGCACGCAAGTGCACACTGGTAATTTGGGGTGACTCTACCTGAGGAAAGTGCAGGGAGACAGAGAGGTGAACAAATGTAAGTTTCTGGATGTCAGGCCTTCAGTCTTGGTCCCAACTCTGTGCCTGATACCTTTTGCCACGTGCCACACTGGATAAGGCTTCAGTAAACGTTTGCCAGGATCACTTGAGCTCAACCTGGTAAAGTGGGAAGGCACTGAGAATTCCTGGGGCTCCAACCTGCTGTGTCGCAGCCTGGGACTCTCCTTTCTTCACAGAGCCGCTGCTGCCCCCTTCTGGCATTGCTTGGTATTTCTCGGGGGGAGTCCTTGGGCTACACTGAGCATTTTGCAGGATTTCAATTCCCCAACCAGGGATTGAACACTCACCCTCAGCAGTGGAAGTGCGGAGTCCTAACCACTGGACCACCAGGGAATGCCCAGGGCAAGAACTTTCTAAGGGCTCAGCAGTGCGGTACACATTGGTGAAGCCAAGTGCTGCAAGTCTAGCAACTGTGGAGGCCTGGGTGGGACTCAGGACAGACCCAGATCGTTTGTTTTTTGAGAGAGGCCCTGTTCTAGAGAAGCTGCCTCTCTGGGAGATTTTGCAGAGGATTTGGTTTCAGTGGGATTGGAGCTGGAAGTGGGATTGTTTGTTCTGATGGCTATAGTAAAACAGAAAGATGACTGCTTTGGGTATCTGGGGAGTGGAATCAAAACCAGCCCTAAACTTTGGGCTCTGGTTTTCTGAACCTCATTTTTACTTTTCTGTGAAACAGGAGGTGAGGCCAGGTTGATCTTCTTCCACAGGGGGTGAGGGACTTCACCTCTAAGCTCTCCCTCTCTCACGACCACTGTCCACTTTATTGATAAGGTGGCAGAGACAACTTTGCTGGGGGAAAACAGATATCCTCAGAGGTCTGAAAGCCACTTGGATGATCTCTGAGATCCCCTCCCGCTCCAATGGTGTGGTTTTCTGAACTTAAAATTGAGTTACAGACATGGAAGCTGAAGTCACAGTGCTGTTCGTGGCTCTGTAAGTGCCTTGGGTGTTTTGCAGGCGGACAGTCCGGCAGACATGCACAGCTGGATTAAGGAGATCGGGGCAGCTGTCCAGGCCCTCAAGTGCCACCCCAGAGTAAGTCACTTCCTTCCTGCTCACAGTCACTGTCAGCCTTGCGATGAGTTGTCCCGAGTGGGCGGGTTTTGGTGATGTAGGCAAGCAGCCCGGAGCCCAGATGCAGCAGAAGCTCCAAGCTGTCTTGTTTGTTTTTCTCTTTCCACTGATCTGGGTACAAATTTTTATTTCTGTTCAGTCATTGGAGGAGGTGAGGTAGAGTTGGATAGAGAACCAGGGCTTCTGATGTGTTCTACAGGTCTCCCTGCCAGGCAGTGCTTGACACCTGCGGAGTGAATGCTGCCGCTGGACATAGTTGATCCCTGTAGACATGTATCTCTGGGCCTGTGAGGAGGTGATCCTGGGTGGAGGGCCTCTTCTTGGGCCTTTGGGACAAATATTGTCAGGAAACCCTTTACTTTTCTTTTTTTTCCCCCTCCCTCTTTTATTTTCCACAGGAGATGTCCTTTTCTCGGTCCATTTCTTTGACTCGCCCCGGAAGCTCCAGCCTCTCAGGGGGGCCCAACTCTATCTTGTGCAGAGGGCGAGTGCCCGGGGAGGAGAGAAAGACCCTCTGCAAAGCCCCCTCCCTGGCCTCCTCCTGGCAGCCCTGGACACCCGTCCCCCAGGCCGGGGAAAAGCTGCTTCCCACCGAAGAGACTGCTGAGGACTCTTTGTTCACGCCTCGACTTGGGGAGAGCAGTACGTCTGGGGTGCTGCCCAGCTCCCGGATAAGACACCGATCGGAACCCCAGCACCCCAAGGAGAAGCCATTTGTGTTCAACCTCGATGACGAAAATATACGGACCTCTGATGTGTGATGAGGCGCGGTGCCTGGGAGGGAGGGGGTGGGCTCAGACAAGGGGCTGTGACTCAGTGTCTCCATCCGATGCAGGACAATCAGACACCTTCCCGGCACTCGCATCCCTGTGGAGTGGGAATCCAGCTGACTTTTTAAAGAAAATGAATGCAGTGTTTTTCATTTGGGAAGGTCACTAGGTTAGACCTGTAGGCTTGCTCAGTGTGCCTCTTGCTCGACTCTTCCACAGTCCACCTGGTGAGCGGAGGTTGGAAGTCCAGTTTCATTCCTAACCAATTTTTAGTTCTTTGTCTTTGTCTTAGCTTCTTCCCTTTGTTTTCAGGCCAGGCACAGAACCTTGAGGCCAGTCATCTGGTCTTATCCTATTCTTATACATTGGCGGAAGTTTGACTGTGAAGTGGGAGAGTGGTAACTAACCCAACTGAAAGGGTAGAGGGGGTGGTGGTGGTTAGGGGGGCGGGGGATCCAGGCTCCAGCTTGGTCAGGATACATTCTAAGGGACGGTGTTAAAATCTGGGGGCGTGTGGGAGGCCCCAAATGTCAACCAGGGAGATTCCCCCCCTCCAGGGGACTGCCATAAGGGAAGAAATAGGGGCCTTTTGAAGGTATGGGGAAATAATTCAACCTGAGTGGATCAGCCAATTTTGAGAATTACTCTGTTCTCTTTGAGATGTTCTTTGACCCCGAATACTGCCACCATGAAAGACGGACCTCCCCGCCCCATTTCTGTGTCAGACCCTTAGGATGGGCTTATCAGTGTTCAGTGTTGAGAACGAAACAGACATTGCCCTTGATATGGTGTTAACTGAAATGTGTGGAAGGTTGATGAGCGTATGGTAATTCACTTGTGTGATCCATCAGATCTCTATCTTAGAGTTTGAGAGTTGCTGTAAAGCAGGTGCCAGGAAGAGACGGAGTTTAGTTCACCCAGCTAAAATGTTTTGATTCATGTTTTCCTGACAGAGGAAAAAGTCTCTTTTAGCAAAGACAGATTATCTCGGGTCCTTGCCTCTCAACTCTTCTTTCATGGGGTGATACTAGTCTAGTTTTCAGTGTTGTACATGGTATACCTGGCAGATTTGATTTCTTTCTGTTCTTTGTGTCGCCTTTTGGATGATGCCTTGTGTCTGTACTTGCATGATGATACCTCATCGTCTGATGAGGTTCTGTGTGCTTAACACCGAGGAGATAACAAAGATAGCCTTAAGAGATATTTATATTTTTAACAAAAGTAGAAACTGTGCATAGAAACATTGATTTAGAGGCTCTGCATTGCTGGCTAGAGATTTCCCAGGTAGAAGAGCATAGATTGTATTTCCCATCCTGTATTTTAGGATGTACCTTTGTCCATTTGTCAAGAGATACTATTTCCAGATCCCTAGAAGAATCTGTCTGTCCAGCTTATGTGGTGAACTGCTACCAGGGTTCCCTAAAGGGAGGGAATTTGACTCATTTCTGTCTATAACTTTGTATCAGCTAGATCAGTTAATTTTTGTCTTTAAATTAAAACTTAACAAATAGATCAGGAGACTAAGAGAAGCATTTTTACCTAAGTCAGTCCCTTCCCCTCCTGATGTTCACATCCAATGGCAGCAAAAAACATGTGGTCAGAATATCCTTAGTGGCGTGAGGGAAATCTGTTTCTTTCAGGCAGGGTAGTTTCCTTCTCAGGTTGTGAACTTTTCTTGACTGAACTGCTTTAGAGATAAGCTTCACTTAAATTGTTTGGCCCACTGGTCCTGGTTTGAAAAAGGAAATCTACCCTGAATTTTACTCTTTTTCTCTTTTCTTTATTCTGCAGCCTCTTGTATACTTTTGTCTTAAAAATCCCTTGTTTGGGGATTATTTATTTATGAGTAATCAGGTGACAACATATTTCAAGTCACCTGATTTCAAGAAGCCATTCCCAATTCTTCAAGTTCTTTGTCTCAGGTTTCATCTTCAAAGTTCCCGCAAGAAAATTCTTTGGCTAGGTCAAAGAAAGTGCACAGAGATACGGAACTATAAAAATAAATTAGGAACTTTTGAGATCTCTTATACATTCCCTGACTCATGGAAAGATGTCATCTCTTGGTGTGTCAGATGTGAAAATCTACCGATTTCTTCCTCTCTTTTCAGTAAGCTCTCTGCTAGATTACTACTGCTGAATTAATTGGCCATTACAGTAAGCTGATCTGTTTCTTAGTAAGAGCTGTTTTGAGAATGTATTAAATTAAACATACTTATAAATCCAGATTGTATTACCATGATAGAGGGAAAACAAGGATTCTAGTTGGCAGATACTTGGGAATTCCAAGTTAGAGTGTTGTTAATGTAGCTCCAACACCAGATAAATATAATGATCTTCAGTGAAGCCTAGAGGCATGCTCATTGCCAAATCTTCTTTCAGAATTCCTTTTGTGTCCATTGTTTCTTAGCCGTCACTACATGTGTGAGCCAAGGATGGTGCTTATATGACCAAAGCGTTTGGTTTGAAGTGTGAAAAGTGGAACCAAACGGGAAAAGTAGGGCAGGCATGCAGGATCGATTATTAGTTAAGTGCATAGGCTCTGGAATAAGTCTTGTATTTTTTTTAAAAAAGGAACCAAAAAAGATACTGCATTTTTTTGTGTGTATGGGATTAAAGCATTTTCTGGGTTGCTGTTTTGCATAAGACTTTAGACTTGGTCTTCACCCACTGTGTCTAACAGTTTCAAGTTCTTGAAAGTTAAGGATTTGCTAGCTCAGAGCAAATGAGCTGATGGCTGATGTCTGGTGAATGTAGTTTGGCCTTTTGCATTCTGTGAGATGACAGTCCTACTAAGATGTCGTGAAAACAGAAGAGGCACACATCGGTTTCTGAATAGACTGCTGGGCTCCCAAAGAGTCCAATTTCATAGCTCACTTGAAGCAGAAGGCAGTTTTTTGGTTTTTCTTACCTCCCCTCCCCTACAATGTAATTGTGGTCTGATATGGACTAAAAGGATCCAATACATAAGTGGCAGATTCAGTAGCTGAACTGTGAGATTTGATATGTTTGTTTTCACTGTTAACCAGATAGACATAAAGAGGTAGTAACTAGCATTTTGGAAATTGAGTTTCCCAAATTAGCTTTGTTTATGAGCTTCCAACATGTCAGAAATAGTTTCTGCCAGCTATCACTTTCTTTTCCCTTACTCCCTTTTTCTGTGTTATTGCCTGCAGTAGTGAATTACAGTCACTCATGCCTGGTAGAGTTTGAGTAAAGCGAATATTTGGCCAAAAACCATACTGTTTGACCCCTTACCCGCTGTTCCAGAAGGTGTGGTATGATCCTGTGTTTTGAACCAGTCTGTGTCAGCTGAAATGCACTGACTTGCAGGCTGAGCTGAGTGCATGGAAACTCTTATGCTTCTCATTTTATGTGATCTCTTAATTGGTATGTAGCAAAAATAATTTTCTAAAACTGTTTTGTTGCTTGTTTTGTAATAAAACCACGTGAAATACTGAAATATGGTACATGTTTTCCTAACACTGACCGTCTGTCCGTGGGTGGGTAATGTGTCTTGTCAGTCTGCCCCCGTTCTGGGTGTTAACTAGTTTCATGAGGTGGGTCCCTGGCGGGGTGCAGGGGTGCGGGGAGGGGGGGGCGGTGTCGGGGAAGGGCCGAGGACATGTCTCCATCTCCTGGGACTGGTCAGGATGGGTTGAAGCGGGGGTTACTGGGGAGTGTGTGGAGAGGGCTGCCAGGCTCTGCCCCTTAAAGTCTGGGGCTGGCGAAGGCAACACCCCAGTCCGGAGACTGCTGCTCATCTGAGTGGGTCCAGAGGGAAGGTGGGAGGCGAGCAGGATGACCAGACCCCTGCGGCAGCCTGCCGGGCTCGGACCGTTCGTTCTGCTGTGGCTGCTGCTGCCCGCGCCAAGTGGGCGCGAGGTCCAGGCCGGGCGGGCCTGGCCCGTGCCGCCCTGCCCAGCGGTCTGCGAACCCACGCGCTGCCCCCCGCGGCCCCGGTGCTCGGCGGGGACCGCGCCGGTGCTCGACCGCTGCGGGTGCTGCCGGGTCTGCCCCGCGGCCGAGGGCGAGGCCTGCGGCGGGCCGCTGGGCCGGCCGTGCGCCCCGGGACTGCAGTGCCGCGCGCCGCGCGCTCCCCAGCTCCTCGGCGGCCGCCCGTTGGGCACCTGCGGCTGCCCGGCGGCGGGGGCGACAGTGTGCGGCAGCGACGGGCGGACCTACCCTAGCCTGTGCGCGCTCCGAGCCGAGAACCGCGCCGCGCGCCTCCGTGGCGCGCTCCCCGCAGTGCCAGTGCAGAAGGGGGGTTGTGGGGACCCAGGTGAGCCGCGGGCGCGCGCTCTCGGCGCCCCCTTCTCGCTTCTTTAAGCAGCGAGTTCCCATCGCGGGGTTTGCCGCCGGATCCTTCCGGCTGCCTTGCCAAAGGGAGTCAGTGCTTCCCTCCTTAAGTGTGGCGGCTCAGGGGTAAAGAATCCTCCTGCCAATGCAGGAGACGCAAGAGATGAGGGTTTGATCCCTGGGCGGGAAAGATCCCCTGGAGGAGGGCATGGCAACCCACTCCAGTGTTCTTGCCTGCAGAATCCCATGGACAGAGGAGGCCTGGTGGGCTACCGTCCATGGGGTCGCAGAGTCCGACACGACTGAGTACGCACGCTCCTGCTTTGGTGTCTCGTTCCCGGCTCCCACGTGGCTGCTCCCCAATTTCCTCCCCATAGCTGTTGACCACCGTTTTCCCTTTTAAGTAATTTCCCAATCAGGATGACAGGTCTGGTCTCCTCAAGGTGTACCCTCGTGGGGACCCCAAGTGAATACACAGAGGGACACGGTAGAGAGGAAAGGGAGGGAAAGACGGGAGAGAGGACGAGAGATTTGAGAGGTGATACTCGATGTGAGCAGGCAGCCAGGGTCCTACTCCTCCAACCCCTGCCCCAAGAATAAAGGATCTCTTTGCAGGGACCGGAAGTGCAGGCTGGCCCAGGAGCAAGTTCAACTTCATCGCCTCGGTGGTGGAGAAGGTGGCCCCGTCCGTGGTTCATTTACAGCTGTTCCGCAGGTAAAAGGGGTCTGAGGAGGAAGCTAGACCCCTGAGAGCCTCTCTGCTCCATCCGCTCCCTCCGCCCCACTCCCACCGCATCGGCCCTTCCAGCTTCAGTTAGTTTTCCCAGCATCACTTAGTCTTAAAAACAGCCCTGAGAAAAATCAAGGGGCTCAAAGACCTTGTATGGTCTGTTGGTCATTTCGCCAAAAAGCCCTAGTCATAAGGATTCCGACTTGCAAACCTGAGCTATTCCTCTGCCTCAGACAAATTCGAGGTCAAATGCAAAAGCCAGGAGGCATCTCGATGGTGATCTTGTCTGGGCATCTTCTGCATGAAAAGAATCCCAGACCCAGAGGGCAAGAGAAACTTGTCATATGCCAGTTCGTAGGCCAGTTCGTAGTGGAAACTAGGCGGGGACCAGACTTCTCTGACTCCCTCCCTGCTTGGGTGCTGGATAAAGTGGCACTAGGTCCACTTCTGACCCCAGGATTAGGTTTAGTCGCTGAGTCGTGTCTGACTCTTTTGCGACCCCATGGACAGTAGCCCTCCAGGCTCCTCTGTCTGTGGGATTTCTCAGGCAAGAATACTGGAGTGGGTTGTCATTTCCTTCTCCACAATTAGGTTAGTCCTCTTTGAAGCAGAGGACAGCTACTTTGAGCAGCAAGACGGGGGCATTCCTGGTAAAGGAGAATTGATATCAGCTCTCAGTCCTGTTCCTAAGGGATGGCCAGGGCACTGAACACACAGTCCAGTTAACGTGGAGAGAATGGAAACAGGGAGAAGTAAAATGTCTGAGGAAGCTAGGGTGAGAGAATGTTTGACAAACGCCAGGTTTCTCGTGCTTCCAGAGTACGGCGGATGCCCTGATTTGCCTGCCCTTGGCTTATGCTGTTGTCTTGCTGAGACAGGTCGCCTCTCGGCAGTGAGGATGTCCCTGCGTCCAGTGCCTCTGGGTTCATAGTGTCTGAGGATGGGCTCATTGTTACCAACGCCCATGTCCTCACTAACCAGCAGCGGATCCAGGTGGAGCTGCAGAGTGGGGTCCAGTATGAAGCCACCGTCAAGGACATTGACCATAAACTGGATCTTGCCCTGATTAAGATTGAGCCAAATGTGAGTCTGTGTATTTGGGGACTTTCATCAACGTGCTGGTCTTTTCTTCCCCACCCGATCACACATCTTTTCTTCTTGCTATATGTTTCCTTCGTCTCCCACCCGTTCTCTTTCTTTCTGTTTGTCACTCCTTCTTTTTTAAATTTTCTTCCGTGCCTGTCTGTCTGTCCCTAGCAATTTCTATTAACTACACAGCTGTCTTTTTTTCTCCTTCAGTTCCTTCTCCAACAGAGACTGCTTCTGGGAAACTTATTTCTCTGCTGTCTTAGAACACCAGACATAACTGTAATGGATTCCAAGCTGCTAAGATGTGCTTTGAGTTCCTTGCTATGCAAAGTGGTCCACACCCCGGCAGCACTGACATCATCTGAGAAGTGTTTAGAAAACTCAGATCGACTGAATCAGAATCTGCCTTTTCTTGTTTTATTTTATTCTCCTCTATAATGCTATGGTACTAGGCTCTCTTTTATTTTTTTTTCTCTTTATTTTTTCATTGGAGGATGATTGCTTTACAATGTTGTGTTAGTTTCCGCTGTGCAGCAAAGTCAATCAGCTACTTGTGTACGTACATCCCCTCCATCAGGAGCCTCCCTGCCACTCCCCCGCCGTCTCACCCCTCTAGGTCATCACAGAGCACGAGCTATGCTGCAGCTTCCCACTAGCTCTGTTTCACACGTGGCAGCGTGCATGTGTCAGAGCTACTCTCCTGATTCGTTCCACCCTCTCCTTCCCGCCCTGTGTCCACGTGTCCACTCGCTACGTCTGCGAGAACCCACCTCTTAGCATGACTCCCAAGAGGTTCATGTGCACAGTTAAAGAGAAAGACTGCTTTGGGTGACCTCCTTTCTGTTCATGGCTTATTAACTTTGCAAACTCGTGAGCTGGAGTGGGGCCGAGTAAACTGCTAACGTCGGTTTATGTTTCATCAATTAACTTCACTTTGTTTACTTATCATTATTTCTACAAGCAGTGATTTTAGATTTTAGAGATGGTCTGATCATCTTAACAAGTGAGAGTCTGGTGTAGTCGGAGTATAAGGAAGAAGCCTCAGGCAGTTGTAGAACTGAGGTGTGTGGTCGATTCTTAGATTCCGGGTGCTAAAATGGTAGTGGCCGTGTCATATATGTGTTATACACAAATGCTGATTGAGTCCATTCTTGATTTATCCACCTCATCCCTCCTCACCCACATACAGACTGACCTCCCTGTATTGCTGCTGGGAAAGTCATCTGACCTGCGAGCTGGCGAGTTTGTGGTGGCCTTGGGGAGCCCGTTTTCACTGCAGAACAGGGTGACGGCAGGAATTGTCAGCACCACCCAGCGAGGGGGCAAAGAGCTTGGGCTGAAGCATTCAGACATGGATTACATCCAGACAGATGCCATAATTAATGTGAGTCACGGGGGTGGCTGTCCTCAGCCCGTAAGATGCAGTGGCCAGTAAGATCTCACTGGCAATGCAGTGAGAAGAACGCTTCAGGGTACCTTTGTTTCCCTTCGGCCTTTCAGGGATGTCCAGAGATCAGGTCTACCCTTGTGGGAGGGATGGAGTGCCATGCTGTTAGAGGTCAGCCTGTGTGATGTGATGACTGGCATCCACGATACTGGATGGTCTCTTAGGGTCTGTCACAGAGGTCACCGCTGCCATAGGAAGTGGTGGTCCTTCCTCGGGCTGTTCTTTTCTTTAAATTTTAAAAATATTGTTTATTTATTTATCTGTCTGAGTTTTACTTGTGGCACTTGGGATCTGGTTGGGGCATGTGGAATCTAGTTCCCTGACCAGGGATGGAACTCGGGCCTCCTGCCTTGGTAGCGCAGAGTCTTAGCCTCTGGACCACTCGGGAAGTCCCCTCTTCCTATTTTTCTTTACCTGCACTGGTTTCGGAATTGATGATGATGTGGCCTGCCTTTGTCTGCCCTGGGGGAACAGGGGCTCACTAGAGCAGGCTGCTTTTAATAAACCTCTTTAGGGATTGTGTAGACATGACCAGGGAAAAAGTACTGATGGCTTTTTCCAATTCTGTCTTCAGCACGGGAATTCTGGGGGGCCTCTAGTGAACTTGGTAAGTAGCCACTTTTTTTTGTTGCCTCACACCTCTTCCTAGCTTTCAGAGACTTGACATTTCATGGTGCAGACGGCCATGTTGCTCCTGTGTAGCGATGTGTGGTCTGGTGTTTTTCTATTATTGCACCTTAAGTAAAGAGTTAGGAAAATTTCAGATCTACGATGGGTTTGCCATCCTGGTGTGTGAGCTCGTCCAGTTGAGGGTGCCAGAGTTTCCTTCACAGCTACTTACATCTCTTCCACGTGTTCTCTGCTTTCGTTGGGTACTTAACAAAAGTCCTGGGTACTAAACCCAAATTATGTCAAACGACCACTGTACTGTGAAATGTATATCCTTGACGACCTCCTGCTTCTGCACGTGAAGAGCTAACTCTCACCCCAAAATGCTAATTTAGTATTGACCTGCGTAGAGATGATAAAGGCATCAACAGCAGTCCATTGCTCTGTCATGTATTTAATTCTTAAGTTTTAATCAACATCCCTGGTGGCAACGCCAGGGTTTCTAGTTGCTCAAATACATTTGACAACCTGAGAGGGCAGTGCTGTCTGAAACACAGCCTGTGACCGTGGCCTCTGAGTCCCTTTGAGTGGGTCATTTTTGGTTCCTCTTTACATGTTACACTTGCTTGTAGGAGGATGAGTTGGGTGTGAAATCACTGAGCACTTTTTACTTATAACGTTGTACGTGGTTTGGGGCCTGCTTTTTCTCCAGTAGACAATGAATTTACTAGAGTGAAGATGAGATGCAGAATTTCAAAGTCACACTCCAGACCTATTGAATTATAATCTGTATTTCAGTGTGATGGGAAGTCTCTCTTTTTTTTCCTCCTGCCCATTACCTAACAAAAGCTAAGGGATGATGAAATTAAGAAAAAGTATTTCCCACTTCATAAATTATGTTTAGGGGACATAAACTGACCTTATGTTCCTAAGGTCAATTTGGCGAATCTTCTGAATAGTTTCATTGAAGTGTGACTGAAAGTCAACAGCTTTTTGCCTTTTCCATGTTTATTTTTAGTCTCATTTAAGGAATGGAAAGGCATATATTCCTTATCCTCATATCTGTGTTGAAATATAAACTGTGGTTCACTCTGAAAAATCAATCTAATTTGAGCAAGAAAAAAAAAAGTGAGCTCAGGATTAAAACCCCAAACTCCTCAGCAGGAATCTTTACTGGAGTAGGTCTCCTCTGTAACCCACACACTACTGGTCCCCTAAGATGCCACCTGCTGCTCCACCCTAAGCTTCTCTCCTTCCTTTGCCTGTTCAATCTGCACAGCTGGGCAGCTGAGTGATGTCCCCTCCTTTGGCAGGATGGTGATGTGATTGGCATAAACACACTGAAGGTAACTGCAGGAATCTCTTTTGCAATTCCCTCGGATCGCATTCGGCAGTTCTTGGCCGAATTCCATGAGCGCCAGCTGAAAGGTAAGGGGAGTTGGTTTGGACTTTTCTTTCCCTCCAGGCTTCCTGGTGATTCAGATAGTAAAGAATATGCCTGCAGTGCAAGAAACCCAGCTTTGATCCCTGGGTCAGGGAAGATTCCCCTGGAGGAGGAAATAGCAACACACTCCAGTATTCTTACCTGGAGAATTCCATGGACAGAGGAGTCTGGTGGGCTACAGTCCATAGGGTCACCAAGAATTGGATGTGACTGAGCAACTAAGGCTCTTGAGAAACCTGTATGCAGGTCAGGAAGCAACAGTTAGAACTGGACATGGAACAACAGACTGGTTCCAAATAGGAAAAGGAGTACATCAAGGCTGTATATTGTCACCCTGCTTATTTAACTTCTATGCAGAGTACATCATGAGAAATGCTGGGCTGGAAGAAGCGCAAGCTGGAATCAAGATTGCCGGGAGAAATATCAATAACCTCAGATATGCAAATGATACCACCCTTATGGCAGAAAGTGAAGAGAAACTAAAAAGCCTCTTGATGAAAGTGAAAAAGGAGAGTGAAAAAGTTGGCTTCAGTTCTGTTCAGTCGCTTAGTCATGTCCGACTCTGCGACCCCATGAATTACAGCACGCCAGGCCTCCCTGTCCATCACCAACTCCCGGAGTTCACTCAAACTCATGTCCATCAAGTCAGTGATGCCATCCAGCCATCTCATCCTCTGTCGTCCCATTCTCCTCCTGCCCCCAGTCCCTCTCAGCATCAGTCTTTTCCACCGAGTCAACTCTTCGCATGAGGAGGCCAAAGTACTGGAGTTTTCCGCTTTAGCATCATTCCTTCCAAAGAACGCCCAGGGCTGATCTCCTTTACGATGGACTGGTTGGATCTCCTTGCAGTCCAAAGTGCAACATTCAGAAAACTAAGATCATGGCATCTGGTCCCATCACTTCATAGCAAATAGATGGGGAAACAGTGGAAACTGTGGCAGACTTTATTTTTTGGGGCTCCAAAATCACTGCAGATGGTGATTGCAGCCATGAAATTAAAAGACGCTTACTCCTTGGAAGGAAAGTTATGACCAACCTAGATAGCATATTCAAAGGCAGAGACGTTACCTTGCCAACAAAGTTCTGTCTAGTCAAGGCTATGGTTTTTCCAGTGGTCATGTATGGATGTGAGAGTTGGACTGTGGAGAAGGCTGAGTGCTGAAGAATTGATGCTTTTGAACTGTGGTGTTGGAGAGACTCTTGAGAGTCCCTTGGACTGCAAGGAGATCCAACCAGTCCATCCTAAAGGAGCTCAGTCCTGGGTGTTCATTGGAAGGACTGATGCTGAAGCTGAAACTCCAGTACTTTGGCCACCTCATGCGAAGAGTTGACTCACTGGAAAAGACCCTGATGCTGGGAGGGATTGGGGGCAGGAGGAGAAGGGGACGACAGAGGATGAGATGGTTGGATGGCATCACTGACTCGATGGACATGAGTTTGAGTGAACTCCGGGAGTTGGTGATGGACAGGGAGGCCTGGCGTGCTGTGATTCATGAGGTTGCAGAGTCGGACACAACTGAACGACTGAACTGAACTGAGCAACTAACACTTTCACTTTTCACCTTTTTCTTCCCCTCCAGTAGTTTTCAGGCGCCCTCAAAGACCTTACCTGTGGTGGAGACACTCCTTCAAGTTCTGCAGAAAACAGAGTCATGTTTCATGTTAGACCCGACTCAGGTCACAGTGGGGCCAGGCAGCAATACCGGGGGCCAGGCGCAAGGCCTGGCGCGAGGTGTGCCCAGAAATACTCGGATTGAACTGATGTGGAAAGGAAAGCCCGGGGCTGGAGGTGGGGTGGTGAGCCTGCGCTAATGACGAAGGTTCTCTGAAGCACGTTTGTCTTGGCTGACAGCCTGAGAGGGCACTTATAATTGGAAGGAATATTCTGTGACTCCGGGTCTTTTAAGCTCTGCCAAAAGGAGAGAGGTCTTGTTGTCAGTAACACATTATAATTTTCCTTTCCAGGAAAGGCTCTCTCACAGAAGAAATATCTGGGTCTGCGCATGCTACCCCTCACAATGAAGTAAGCACGGGCTTTGACTATGTCTGGGTTGTATTTTAGAAGAAAAAGTTACAGATAGAGAGTCTGAACGGAGAAGGTAGAGGATGTGGTCAGCAGCGGATGAATCACCTACCACTTGTTACAGAGTCAGTGACCGCGTCTGCCGGCACCAACACACTGTATTTTCCATGGGACTCTTTCGCTTGTGGCTGTATTTTTTTAATTTACTTATTTTTTCTTTCGGCTGCACCACACGGCACATGGGATCTCCATTCCCTGACCAGGGATTGCACCTGCTCCCCTTGCGGTGGAAATTCAGAGTCTTAATCACTGGACTGTCAGGGAAGTCACACTATGGCCACACTTTATAACGTCCAGTGGTTCTAGGCTTTGGCACCGAGAATCGGGGAAGAATGACTGTGGCCCTGTGACCAGCTAGATGGCGTCCTTGTCCCCTTGGTGCGAGCCTTGGGCCGAGCAGAGAGTCCCCGCTGAGAGCTAGGGGGGGGCCAGGGCTAGTTCACTGTGCTTCCTAACCTCCTGGGGAATCTCTTGTCACTCTTCCTAGCCTGCTTCAAGAAATGAAAAGGCAAGATCCAGAATTCCCTGATGTGGCTTCTGGGGTTTTTGTACATGAGGTGATTCAAGGAACAGCTGCTGAGAGGTAAGAGCAGTGCAGGCCCTGGCCCAGGCTCCTCCGTTCTCACTAGACGTGTCCTGCGGTAAATGTGTGTGGGATCCAGGGTCCTGTCCTGTACCGTGGGCTCCACCCCTAGAGGCCACTGAACAGCTGAGGGGTGTGACTGACCGACTGTATTTTACGTTTTGTGCATGCTTGCATGCTAAGTCGCTTCAGTCCTCTCAGGCTCTTTATGACCCTATGGACGGCAGTCCACCAGGCCCCTCTGTCCATGGGATTCTCCAGGCAAGAATACTGGAGTAGGTTGCCATTTCCTTCTCCAGGAGATCTTCCCAAGCCAGGGATCAAACCTGCTTCTCTTAAGGTCTCCTGCATTGGAGGGTAGGTTCTTTACCTCTAGCCACCTGGGAAACCCCATTTTGCATTTTACTTAATTTTAATTGATAATTAAATTAAAACAAAACAGAACAGAAGCAATGTAAAATGTTTTCCCATGAAGCATATCTTTTTTTGTTGTTGTTGTTCTGGGAAGATTGCATTTTATCTTAATAACTGCACTGTGGAAGAAATTATCATCAGGTATATGCTGTTTCTAGAAGATTTCAAAGAGTGTAAAATATGTATAATAATTATTAAAATATGACATGTTAAAATGATATTTTAGATATACAGTTAAGACATCAAAGTACATTTTTATATTATATGTTAGTTTCATCTGTTTAAAAATTAGAGAAAAACTTTTTTTTTAATGTGGCTACCAGTTCACATAAATTTAAATTAATTTTGCTAGAATTTCCAAATCTACTCTTTTGCTTAATACCTTACTTAGTAAGAGTTAGAAGAATCTGGAGGGTTAGGAGTTTAGGAACATATTTTAGGTACTTTAAAATCCTGGGTGACACTAAAGAATTCTCTGACACTATCAGAGGCCAGCCAAGCACTAAACAAGTACATAAAGTGAATAAAGCAAAGGCTAGAGACATTTCGAGAGATTTCCAGTAACTACGGAGAGAAAAGATGACTCGGCCTACAGTTATTCTCCTGATCTCTCTCTTATGCTTCTTGCATACCCTTCCCTCACTGTTTTCGTTTTTCTAAGAGCTCAACAGTCTGCTTAGATTATGTTAACTCTTTTCATAGGGCAAGAATCTATAGGGTACTAACTGTTCAGAACAGCTAAGCGTTAGGCTTCCAGTTACTATATTTGACTTGCCATTGGCATTTCTAGACTTTCTGGGTCCCTGCCCCCACTTATTTTTAACTTCTGGTTCAAGGCCGAAGCTATTTCTTTCAGCTCTTCAGTCCTTGCTCCTCAAAATTTGGTCTGTAGACCAGCAACAATGGCATCAGCTAGAGCTTTTCAGAGTGACAGGAGTGCCTCTGGAAAAGAATTTGGAAAATAATAGATACATGTATAGGCGTAACTGAATCACTTTGCTGTACACCGAAACTAACACAACATACTCCAATATAAAACAAAAGTTTAGAAAGAATCAAAATCTGCTTTTTAAATAAGATCTTCAGGGGATTCAGGTGCACATTACATGGTGGGAATTGCTGCTGGTTTGAAGTCTCTGATAAACTGGAAATCTTCCTGGTGTCACCCACTTATAATAGTGATTACAATTCCGGTAATAACAGCTGGCATTTATCAACTACTTATTGTGTCAGGAATCATTTAAAGGGTCTACCCTGGTGGCTCAGAGGTTAAAGCGTCTGCCTGCAATGCGGGAGACAGGGGTTCGATTCCTGGGTTGGGAAGATCCCCTGGAGAAGGAAATGGCAACCCACTCCAGTATTCTTGCCTGGAGAACCCCATGGACGGAGGAGCCTGGTGGGCTACAGTCCACGGGGTCGCAGAGTCGGACACGACTGAGCGACTTCACTTCATGTACTTGTTTCAAGCCCCCAGTGATTTGGGGATATAGGTGTTATTTTACAGGGGCAGCAAATGGGGTACAGAGGTTAATTACCTTGGAAGTTACGTGATGTGTCAGTCAGAAGGCAGGGATGTGGGACCTAGCTTGGCCCCTGTATTATCCTACTCTTGCGGCTGCTGTTATTGTTTCTGAGAGGCAGAGTGACTGGCAAGAAGATGGGTTTTCAAGTCTGAAACATCCAGGATGAAATCCTGCTTTCGCTTCTTACAAGCTGACAGTCATGGAGGAAAGTCTCTTATTTGTCTGAGCCCCACTTCCCCATATTTGACGCATAGTTTGCATCCAGTAATACTTTACAGATTTCTTTTCTTTTTCTACTTACAGAACTATTGTGAGTTAACTTCTTTCTTTCTGCACCATACCAGGCACCAACCCCTCCTCCTACACACCCCCCTGCCCTGCCCCGCCCGGCAACTGCCCTCGTTTTCAAGGTTTTCTCTGCTTTTAGCTCTACCCTTGAACTTCTCTTCATAGGCACGTCCTTTACATTTGGTTTCTCTTTTCTTCTTTTTTAAATAAACTCCACATACCCTGATAATCCTCCCACATTATCATTTCTTCCCTGGGCTTCTCAGCTTCCTATTCCTCACTCTTTTTTTCTTTTTTGGCTGTACCTGGCGGCTTGTGAGACCTCAGTTCCCTGACCAGGGGTCTAATAACCTGCCCCCCTGGCAGTGAAAGCACAGAGTCCTAACCACTGGACTGCCAGGAAATCCCACCAACGCCACCACCCCTCATTTCCCTCACATGGTATCTCCTGTGGTCATTTGACTTCCAGCCTGTTTTTGACTTTAAGATAGATCATCCACATGGCTATATATTTACTGTACTGTTTTGTATCTGGAACTAGTTTTGTTTCTAGAACATATATTTTATGTGAAACAAATATGTTGGAGGCTGAATATAATCACAACCTTGAGGAAAAGAAGCCTTAAATATTTAGAGCTTGGAGCTTCGTGACTGGTTTTTGACTTTCTGGAAACTGCTTCTGTAGTACAGCTCAGCATACCCTCCAGGTCCATAAATTATAGGTGAAGGTGGGGCAGGTAAGTGGGCTGTCAACACCCCACTGATCAGAGTGTAATTGTCTGGAAAAATATGTATTGCTTGGGCTTTTCACGTTTATTGGTAAGGTTGAGGGTATGTTTCAGGTTAAGTGAGGTCAGGGATTAACAGAAAAGAAAAGCTCAACTTACTATTCCAAACCAAATCTAACATATGGGAGGTGCAAATTTTATACATATGATTCTGGTGGAATATGAATTTTAGAAAGGTGAATAGGGTTGTTGTCCTCCACTGATTCTGCAGCATATATTAGAAGAGCCCCCATATTTGGAAGTGAAAAGTGAAAGTGAAGCCGCTCAGTTGTGTCTAATTCTTGCAACCCTATGGACTGTAGCCTGCCTGCCAGGCTCTTCCAAAAATGGATTTTCCAGGCAAGAATTACTGGAGTGGGTTGCCATTTCCTTGGGATCTTCCCAACCCAGGGATCGAACCCAGGTCTCCTGCATTGCAGGCAGACTCCTTACCATCTGAACCACCAGGGAAGTGGCATATTTGGAAGAATGGAGGCTATTTCTGGTTCCCTGGTTTGCATGCTTAATGTCAGCACAATAGTAGTGCCTTGAGAGACAGACATTAAATTCTAGGTGGGGATTAAGTCAAACTCTTACAGTTTCATGGTCCTTTTTTCTCCCCTCCCAGCTCTGGGTTGAAAGACCACGATGTAATTGTCAGCATAAACGGACTGCCTGTCACCACGACAACCGATGTGATTGAAGCTGTTAAGGCCAATGATTCACTTTCCCTCCTGGTTCGACGGAAAAGTCAAACTTTGATCCTGACAGTCACACCTGAGATAATCAATTAAGAGCCTTGCTTTAAAGATAAATTATCTAACAAAGCCAAAGCTACATTACCTGGTTTGTATTGAGGATGTGCCAGTGATGGCAAGGGGTTTTAGGATCTCTTTCTTCTGAAGAAAAATGTGTGCTTTTAAAACACGCATACACACATTCCAGAACCATCAGGTTGGGGGTGTTACAACTGCTGATAAGGAGCCTAAGGCAAGTAGAAGAAGGACATGGTGCCAGGAAGTCTGGGGAGCTGATAAAATTTTATTTAAAGACAGGAAACAACTGAAAACAGGCAGTTTCTAATTTATCCTTGATGGAAGGACACTTTAGTACTAAAACTTCTTTATAGCCATAAACTGGATATAACACTACACACACACACACACACACACATACACCTATCTACCGATACTGAGAAACTGAATCCAGAGTGCAAAGGAAATCACATTTTTAATATTATTCCTTTACTCAGTTCTCCAGGTTTATCACAATTGGCCAGGGTTTGTAAATACAGAGGATGCTCGTCACTTAGAATTCACACTGAAACTAACAAATTTGGATGGTCACAGAGGAATATAGATTCTCAGGTTGTCAGCTAGCAGTGGAAACAACTCTGGTTCCCATCAGCTTTTCTGTGAGGAGGGCTTCTATAAAATATTCTATAAAATAGAAACTTCAGACTTTTACCTCTTTACCCAAGTTCTTCTTCCTGGAAACATTCATGACCAATGATTTTGAGTCTGAAAGCTGCCACAGTTTATTTTTTAAAAATAACTTTTGATGGGGTTTGTGAATATCTTTAAGGATTTTTTTTTTTAAGTGTGAGAAGAAGCAGGATTTGTGGTTTAAAGTAGTATCTTATTTGGGGCAGGATTTCAATTTTAGTTTTCCAGATTTTTCTTAAAAGTGAGTTTTTCTTTTTAAAAAGGGGCATCCTTGAACTCTCTTAAGTTCTATGCAGAAATTTTAAGTTTATGTGCATTTTTCTGCGGAGAAGGTTCAATTTCTTCAGGACACACAGCAATTTAAAATATACTGCCTTAGACTATAGAGATTATAAATAAGAATCTATCAATTTATAGTTATGAAGAAGTTGAGGTCAATGTGGTACAGAACTTTCAAGACAAAAGAGAATAATCTGATTTCATTTGTACATAATTGCCTCCATTTAATACCATAAGAAGAACGGTCATATTAATGAGGGATAAAAGCTGAAACTTTCAGGAAAACTGCTTCATAATGATAGAGAGTATCCAGTTATTTTAACTGGGATTCTTGGCTTTCATGTCAATTATTACGAGACTAAACTTTGAGCGGTTCTACCTTGATTGTTCCTAGAATTTATACGTTGCCCAAATAGCAGGCTCTTTGCAAACCCCCCTTTTACTTTACACTTAACAGTTCTTTTCAACTCAGATTGTAAGGGATGGGAACTAAGTTTTAAAAACCACAAGTTTAGAACATTTTTTTTTTTATCCCCTGTGATGTGGGAACTTGAAAGCTTGGCTGTCTCTTTCCCTATGACTGACTGCTATAGCCCAATGAGAGACTTTGGTACCATGCTCATTTTGACAAATGTGTCCAGTTTCTTTTTGTTTCCCACAAGTCACATCCTAATTCTATCTAGCACTCAGCAGTAATATCCTTTAAGGAAGAATCTGTTTTTCTTTCCAAGGATGTGAGGCTCTTCATTTTATATTATGTAATCATGAGGAAGAGATTTAGTTACTTGTATGATTTTTTTTTTTAAATCAGTCTATAACATGGGCTTTCTAAATTGGTAAATGATACCTTTTAAATAGGAAAATTCTGCCAAGAGGATAGCTGAACCAAGACATGTCTGGAACTGTTGGCTTTCAAAACATAATTGGACATTAGAGGGAATTACTATACTGGATATATTGCCTCTCAGGAGTAATAATGATGAAACAATAGGGTTTATTAATAGACTCATTTCAGATGCTCAGCTTTAAGCACAACAGATATTGAGTTTCATTCTACCTATTGAAAAATACCCAAACAAGCATTCCAGGTTGGCAACATTCATTCCGCAATTTAAACTCAGAAAGTCAGAATTTCAGCATGTATTAAAATCGACTGCTGTTTCTACTTCTGCTGGACATTTTTGTTGGTTCAGCTTCTGACCTGCACTGCACGAAGACTCAGGGTCACAAAGGCACAGGCCAAAAACATCCTGTTGGGTCCAACTACTCCAAAGGGTTGATGACATAGCAGCACACAGAAATAAAGAATAAGGAGACGCTTCTGCAGCTTATAAGTTAATCACTAGCCTTTATATTTTTGGTACACGAGGAAAGGTACAAACTTGATAGCCACAATACTGTCTGCTTGTCATTTCTAGTCTGCAGGGTCAAATTTGGGTCGAACATCCACAGTCTGAAGCCACCTTCCTAACCAAACCCATTCTCTCCAACGAGGGAAAATACTGGTCAGGCCTGACGTCGAGGAATTCTGAGCCTGCAGAGATGAGTCCAAGAGCCTTGCCTCTCTGGGCCACAGCAGCAGCTCTTCTTAGTAAATGGTGCACCAATTGCTGCCGTCACTGGGCATCAGCCCTCCAGTGATCAGCAAAATAAGGTCAACAAACCACCAAATCCCAAGTCCTCCAAGGGTCAAGAGCTTCCCCACTGCTGTGCCAGTGTGACCCAGGCAGAAACGATCTACTCCAAAACATCCCAGGAAGAAAGAGTAGAGCAAAGTGGTTATGAAGTAGTGTCCGGTATACCTAGACAGAGGGAATCAAGAGGAAGATGCTTATCACGTGAAAATGAAAACACTTAATGCTTTATTAGTGAATTTCACATAAGTGACAAGATGGGAAGATAGTCCCTCTGTGACTTCTTACCAACCCCCTCTCCCCCAAAGGAAGATCTCTAGTTTGTCTAGATTCTCAAAAAGGTACTTGCTAAGGCATGGAGGGGGCTTCCCAGGTGGCGCTAGTGGTAAAGAACCTGCCTGCAGTGCAGGAGACACAAGAGATGTGGGCTGAATCCCTGAGTAGGGAAGATCCACTGGAGGAGGGCATGGCAACCCACTCCAGTGTTCTTGCCTTGAGAATCCCATGGACAGAGAAGCCTGGCAGGCTACAGTCCATAGGGTCGCACAGAGTCAGACACGACTGAGCGACTCAGCACACACGCACACAAGGTATAGAGGACCCAGAGGAACCAATACAGAGTTGGGCTGGATAAGAAACTATTACGGACATTTACAGGATAGGTATCCTGGTTGGAGTGGTGGCTGGCGCCCATCCCTTTCCTGCGCAGGCTCTTTTCCTGAGGGAGGCTGCAGTTCTGAATGTAGCTCTCATGAGGTGTTACCTTCCCTTAAATGAACACTAATCTCCATGCTCCTCTCCTGGCACCTGAAAAATGGGACTTCTTGGAAGGACTTCTGTCTTACATACTGTGATGACATTCAATTGCAAATACTCTAATGGCATCACCTAACACAGGCACAACTCTCCATCAGCAAATGGTATACATAAGTTCTGTGCCTTCAAGTGGAGTTTACAGAAATAACCCTAATTCGTTTTTTTAAAAGTTAATTAATTTTTGGCTGTGTCAAGTCTCAGTTGCGGCACTTGGGATCTTCACTGTGGTGTGCAGGCTTCTTGTTCTTAGCACGTGGGTTCCGTCATTGTGGTGTGTGGGCTTACCTGCCCTGTGGCAAGTAGGAGCTTAGTTCCTGGACCAGCGATCGAGTCCACATCCCCTGACATTGGAAGGTGGATTCTTAACCCCCGGACCACCAGGGAAGTCTCAATAACCCTAATTCTTCAAGATAATACTGCTTTTCAGGGAGAAAGGCCTGCACTGTTCATAATAAAATCTTTCCTCCTGACATTCTATGGCTGTTTTCAAAGGATGTATGCCTATCGTAGGAGTTCTGAAGTTGGATCATCTCTTCCACCTCCTTCATTTTGTGGAGGAGGGGACAGAGACTCTGGGTGCCCAGAGGTCCTTTAGCTGGTTGATGAAAGGGACATTTAGAATTCACAGCCTCTGGTCTCCTGTCCAGTGTCCCCTACGTTATCACCCCATCGCTTGTGTCTGTGGAATATGCACAGCAGTAATCATGCTGCCCGTTTAACACTTAAGGTGAAAGAAAAATGTCAACATCAAGAGAGGACAGAACAGCCCTACCTCCATCTAAGTACCAGCTACACCATGCAGACAGCACTTACTTTATACAAGGTTTGTTCTCTCGGAGGAAGGTCCTCGTGCCGGCACACTCGATTCCCTCCAGGGCCCGGCACTGCACGCGAGTGTGCTCCACATCTCTGTAGGCCTGACCCCCGAACTGCGGGGTAACAACCACAACAGAACAACCAAACTAGCCAGAGCGAGCAACACAAAACATCTCTTCATATGAAGTAACAAAAGCTGGCCCAGGACAGTAACTATGCTAACAAAGGTGGAGTAAAGCTGTGCTGAAGAGCGAGGAGTTTAGTGACATACTTCAAGCAATTTTCAATGAGATGATCCTAAATGGACATGGTTTTGAATAAACTCCTTTTCATCCTTTTCATTTTCTTTCCTTGTGACTACCTTCTTTGATAATATAGTACAGAAGTTTAAAATCAGTTTCACTAAATGCCATTTTGGATTAGCGGGACACAGTGCTCTAATTAATCCTATATTTACAGAAGAGAAGAGCACATGAGTGCATATTTGGGAATGGGTATTCAGAAAGTCAGTGTAGAAACTATCATACAGAGTGAAGTCAGAAAGAGAAAAATGTCATGTATTAACGCATACATGAGCAGTCTAGACGGAGAAGGCAATGGCAACCCACTCCACTACTCTTGCCTGGAAAATCCCATGGACGGAGGAGCCTGGTAGGCTGCAGTCCATGGGGTCGCTAAGAGTCAGGCACGACTGAGCGACTTCACTTTCACTTTTTACTTTCATGCACTGGAGAAGGAAATGGCAACCCACTCCAGTATTCTTGCCTGGAGAATCCCAGGGACAGAGGAGCCTCATGGGCTGCTGTCTATGGGGTCCCACAGAGTCGGACACGACTTAAGTGACTTAGCAGCAGCAGCAGTGCAGTCTAGAAGTGTGATACTGATGAACCTATCTGTAGGGCAGGAGTAGAGACACAGATGCAGAGGATGGGCTATGGATGTGGATGTGACGGGGGGGATGGGAAAGGAGAGCAGGGAAGGAACTGAGAGAGCAGCACTGATGCACTTACGCTGCCAAGTATAAAACAGCTGGTGGGAAGCTGCTGAACGGCATAGGGTGGGAAGCTGCTGAATGGCATAGGGAGCTCACCTTGGTGCTCTGGGGGTGGGGATGGGCGGTGGGTCGGAGGGAGGCTCGGGAGAGAAGGGATATATGGATACATACAGCTGACTCACGCTGCTGTACAGCAGAAACTAAAACAACACTGCACAGCAATTATACTCCAAATAAAAAAGGAGTCAATGTGTATTTGAGGTCTATTGGCTCGGATGGAAAAGCATCTGCCTACAACGTGGGAGATCCAGGTTCGATCCTCTGGAGAAGGAAATGGCAACCCACTCCAGTACTCTTGCCTGGATAATCCCATGGACGGAGGAGCGTTGTAGGCTACAGTCCATGGGGTCGCAAAGAGTCGGACACAACTGAGCGACTTCACTTCTTTTACATATATTATAAATGAACATCGTTAGGAAAGAACTCAGCATGTCAACTGACTCAGGACTTTGTGCAGGTCTCGAAACTGTGATATTCAGCTCATATCCATAGTAATGTAATACATCTATATATAAGTTTAAATTCCAGCAAAAAATTTCAGAAGACCTCTGACCCTTTGTGTAACTGAATTCTAGCAGAGGAAGCACAGCTGGGCATTCTCCACTGGCACCTTATTAAGTGCTTCACTACTGTTCTTGCTGGAACATTCCTCAAAGGGAAGTGGGGGGAACGTGAGGATGTTTACTCTTGCCCCTCCCTTGGGACTTTGGGGGCCTGAATGCTGACAGTCCCCCAGGACTTCCAGGGGAAGTGACAGTCTGAGCACCTTGACAGGATCAACCCAGTGTTGTAATGAAACTGGGCAAAAGTAAGTATTGTATAGAGATCACTTATTTTTGCCTATTTTCATTGAACACTGGGTTGATCCTGTCAAGGTGCTCAGACTGATCTCTATATGGTACTCTGGGCTTCCCTGGTGACTGGGTAAAGAACCTCTGCCAATGTAAGAGATGAGGGTTCAATCCCTGTGTCAGGAAGATCCCCTGAAGAAGGAAATGGCAACCCACTCCAGTACGCTTGCCTGGGAATTCCCACGGACAGAGGAGCCTGGCGGGCTAGTCCATGGGGTCACAGAAGAGTTGGTCACGACTTAGTGACTGAACATGAGCATACAATGCTCACTCAAACTTTTATCAATAATTACCCATAGAACAAAATCTCATTGTAGTGAAAATATTTCTTTACTTGTGATTGCAGCAAGAGTTGCCTTTTTGGCCTTATTACTTTCAGGTTTATTTCCCTGTGTTTGATTTAGTAACAAAGAATATTTTCCCATAATTCTCTTATAGCTGATGGTGTCTTGACTTGTATTATGCAGTGTAATATAACAGAATGGTGAGTCCACAGAGGGGAGGAAGTATATGAACTTCACTGGGTCTGGGGAGACTGTCTAGGAAGTATGCGTCCAGCTTCAGGGATATTATTAATGGAACTGAAGGGCTTCTTTTCATTCTAAGAGGCCATTGTTATCCAAGGCTCCTCCTGAATGCTACAATCCCCTACAAAGACATATAATAATGAAAAGTGAAAGTGTTAGTCACTCAGGGTGTCTGACTCTTTGTGACCCTGTGTAGCCCACCAAACTCCTCTGTCCATGGGGATCTCTAGGCAAGAATACTGGAGTGGGTTGCCGTTTCCTTCTCCAGGAGATCTTCCTAACCCAGGGATGGAACCCGGGTCTCCTGTGTTAGCAGGCGGAGTCTTTACCACTGAGCCACCAGGGAAGTATACTGATAGGTCTGATCTATTTCCTAAGGACGTGGTGGAAACTGCTTGCCTAGTGAAAAGAAAGGTCATTGGCAAGAGGAGCTTTGCCCCAAATGCATATGTAACGAAGATACTGCTCAATCCAGCATCAGTTTTAGAAACTGCATAAACCTTCCTTTTGCTCTTTCAGGAAAGTACATGCCTTGAAGGGTAGTCAGGGGTGATATCTGAGCTTCAAATCCGTCAATCACAATGGCCAAAGGAACCAAAGACAGATTGGTCTTTGCACCTGGGTAGTTTTGGCACAGAGCCTGCTTCTTTCTGAGAAGGCTAAATGTCTTGTTCAGCCACTGACCCTGATCATGCTGGAAATTTTCAGTAACAGTCATTTCAATGAATTTTACAAAAAAATAATTTCATACTCCTCATACTTTTCTGTAATAGCATTTAGGCAATATTGTTTCTCTATGGAAGAGTTTGCTTATAAAACCAAACAAAAACCCACCTTGAGACAACCATAACCAAGTTCCTGGGATGCTGTTGTGTTTCCAACATGATCCACTGGGTCGTCACATTCAATAAATTCATCGGGTCTGTAAATCACCAGTAAGATCATCATTAAGGTCTTTCTAAATGGCTGTTTACAGGTATATAGTCATAATAGGCAAGAGACATTTCTGCAAATTTTCTGGGGGTTAATGTCCCTCTGAGTCTTCCCCAAAACAAGAGATTCTGTCAATTAGGCTGAAGGACAGCAGGTCAAACAGCCATCCAATGACCCTTTGGTTAAGGCGGGGTGGGGATGAGGGGCGTTTCTGGTCCTTTTTCTACACCGATTCTACCTCTGCCAAGGCTTCATCTCTTCCCTAGGCAAACAGCCACAAGGCTATGGGGGCAAAATCCAGGCCAAAGGAGTCCCAGCTCTCTCGCATTTTTCAAAAGCCTTTTCTTATTTGACTTAAAAGAGACGTTAAAAGTTTTGACTTGGTTGTGCAACGCTAAGGTTACTGCTTTTATTTTTTTAAGGAGGTGCCACGTAGAGGCGTGTGCTTTACTCCACTTGTGCACCACTCAGTAACAGCACGAACGAGGGAGTCTCCTACGGTTAAAGGGAGCAGGTACAACCTCGTACTCTTCTTCCGCAGGCTATATAATGTCACTGTTCCCTAGTTCTCCTCTTTGGGGAGCCCAAAGGATCAGCCACCGACCGACACAGAGGGGTTTTCCCTTGGAGGAGTGCGTTGAGTGAGAAACCTGTCATGATTATTTTTCTCCCGCGTGTCGACGATCAGGTAGGTCCTCAAGGTGGAGAGGGACTGGGGGGCGGGGGTAAAGCAGCCTCCCTCCCCCCGTGCCCCCGCACAACCCCCGTGTATCCCAGGGACCCCATCTCCATCTCCACCCGCCTCGAGGACCGCGTAGCTTACAGGTAAGAGCAAAGGATGACTGGAGAGTGGGGGTCGACATACTCCCAGCTCGCAGCGCCGGGGGAGCCCTCCGGGTGGGCGGCGCCAGCGGATGTGAGCTCGGGCTCGGCGGTGGCGTTGTGCGAGTGGCTCCGAGACACACAATGCAGCAGCAGTAGATTTCCCAGCAGCAGAGCCGCCTGGCCGCACAGAAGTAAGTAACTCACCGGGCAACCCCCCAGGACCATCTTCCCAGGCCCAGAGGCGTAGACCCGGCCTCAGACCCCCAGCCCCAAGCCGGCAACCGCGGACCCAAGCCCTGCCTGGTCAAGGCCTTTCCGCGGAGCCCCACGCCTCGATGCCAAACAGCCAATGGGAGCTCAGATTTTTACGTCCCGCCCAACTCAGACAGCCAATAAGGAAAGGCTGCGCAGGAGGCGGGCCTGCGTTTCGTTTCTGCGGGTCAATTCCGCTTCTGGGGCTCACGCTCCGCCTTCTTTTCCGTGTCGAGTGCTTCTTCCAATAGGCTCCTTCGACCCGCCTCGGAGTAGGCGGGCCTTGAAGCAGGTGGGCGGGGAGAATGACGATGGGCGGGGTCGGCTCCTAAGAGGGTCTGAGGGGACCGGAGAGAAAGCCCGTTGTCGCTCGCCCCGGACGGAGCGCTTCGTACGTCAGTCAGGCGAGCGGGCGCCGCGTCGGGAGCGAGCTCGGACCGGAGCCGAGTTGCGTCAGTGCTGAGCGCGCGCGCATCGCTGCCAGCCCGGGGCCCCTGGCGGGGCTGGGGAATCGTGGAGCGGGCGGAGGCAGGGGCGACCGAGTGCTGAAGAGAACCTGCGGGCTCGGGCTGAGATGGGGTCGGGCGTGGGCTCGCCCTCTGAGACTCTCCGCGTCCGGTGGCTGCTCTTGGTGGGCTTGCTGAGCCCGGCCCTCGGCGGGGCTCGGTCAGGTGGGTGTCCACCCCCAGGGACCTTTCGGGATTCCAGTTTCCTAGGGCCGGGATGCTCGGAGTTTTTACCCCGCGGTGCCTGAGAGTGGCGGGGCCTGGCCTGGGCACTGGAACCCGACCCGAGTCGGGAGGCGGAGCCGCTGGGCTGCCTGTGGACCAGGGCTCGGACCCGAGGCTCCGGGTCTGGGCGCCCCCAGTTCTCTTGGGCACTGTTCTCGGGTCTGGTTCCCAGCCCTCGGTCTCTTGCCTAGCAGAGCCTTTTTGGGGGTGAGCCCGACCCCCAGTCTCGCGCCAAGCTGGGTCCCCCCCACCCCCCAAGACCCTCCCGGGGCGACTCTCGGTCCGACCCCGAACCTCCCGGACTCGGCTGAGAGCCTGGGAAGCTGGCTGAATGCGCGCGGAGGCTTTGAGAAGTGCTTTTGAGAAATGGAGCTGGGGTTTGCTTGCAAGGTAAATGTCACTGGGAAAGAGACCGGGAGATGGAACTTTTTGCTCCAGGTTTTCATGATTTGAAATTTTGACCATCATTTTATTAGCGGAGTCACCAGTAGGTACCACAGGGCTGAATTTAGCGATGAAATAAGAGGAGGGGGTGACTGCGTTTTTTTTTTTTTTCTGGGCCATTTTGTTGTTTTAGTAAGAATACTTTTTTTTTTTTTTGGAAACGAAGTGCTACCTTTTTATAGCCAGTCTTTTATCTCCGTTTTTACTGGGTTGGTAATGTCTCAAATCCAGGCAGATAATCCCTACTCTGCTTAAGTCACATGCTTACGGTAAGAATTGAATCATTTATGTGAAATTGCTTTTGACTTGTGAAGCTTCCCTTAAATACATAAGGTATTTGTATTGGAGATGCTCAGACATAGTGGAAACATTTAAATCGCCAACACTAGCTTCTTTCCGAAAACACTTTTGTTTTGGCTCGTGTTAAATTATTGTTTGCGTGGCTGTGTTTTCTTTATCAGCCAGAGTATGATGGAGAATGGGGTTTCTACTAAATCGTTATCTTGAGAGTTTTTCAAAGGTGAGGATTTCAGTGCAGGACTAAATTTAGATTTTTTTTGCTCCTTATTTTATTATTTTTCAATTAAGAAAATTTGCACCATTGCAGGAATTTTAAAGCTCTCAGTACTGAAACTTTATTGACTGGGAAGGTACCAAATCTTTTCTATTTGAAACTGTTTTGCTATGGTGTTCTATTAATACATGGTTAACATTTATCAGCGTTTAAGGGGAAGTAGGTTAAACATCTGGAGTTTTAGTAATCCATGATTCTGTTTGGAATACTTTAAATAAGACTGATTTTTAAAGTTTATGTATTGATTTTTACATTGCTGCATATAGATGGATGGAATATCCTTATGTTTTTTAACAACAGCTTTAACAGTTTATAGTTTAACAGTCCCTCACTTAAGCACGTATATGCTTTTAAAATTTAATCAGCCTTCATCGAACACCTATGAACACCGAGCTCAGTGCTTGTGGAGGGGCACAGAGTGACAAAATGTGCTGAGTTTATCTGAAGGATGGAGAGGAAGGTTTTATTGAGAAACTGATATTTGAACTGATCGGTATGGGTGAATATTCAAGGACAGGAATTCAAAGCTGAAGGGTTTTTGCAAGAGTCTAGAGAGATAAGATGGAGAAGGCAATGGCACCCCACTCCAGTTCTCTTGCCTGGAGAATCCCATGGACGGAGGAGCCTGGTGGGCTGCAGTCCATGGGGTTGCTAAGAGTCGGACACGACTGAGCAACTTCACTTTCACTTTTCACTTTCATGCATTGGAGAAGGAAATGGCAACCCACTCCAGTGTTCTTGCCTGGAGAATCCCAGCGACGGGGGAGCCTGGTGGGCTGCTGTCTATGGGGTCACATAGAGTCGGACACGACTGAAGCGACTTAGCAGTAGCAGCAGCAGAGAGATAAGAACAGGACTAGTTAAGGAATGGTGAGAAATCACCAGGGGGTCCACCTGAAAGGGAGGCGTGGAAAAAACTAAGGTAAGTTGATACCAGTTGGGGAGAGTCTTCTGTGATGAGCTATGGGATTTGGACTTTACCCTGGAGGAAGTTCTTTGGGCAGGATGGTTTTTAAGTAGGAATGTGGGCTTTTCAGGTGAAGTGGTCAAAGTTTTACAGTCGTAAAGAATCCACCTGCCAGTGCAGGTCAAATGTAAGAGATGTGGGTTCAATCCAAGATCCCTTGGAGGAGGAAATGGCAGCCCACTACAGATTCTTGCCCGGGGAATCCCATGGACAGAGGGCTGCAAAGAGTTGGACACCACTGAAGCAACTTAGCATGCACTTAGCACGTGGTATAACTTAGATTTGCGATTGCTGTAACTGGCTACACATGGGAGGACAGACTATAGGAGGGAGGGACTGGAGGCTGGGAGAGGCCGGTTAAGAGGCTTTGTACTACTGTGCAGTGAAATCAACTCATGTTTCCCTACGGGAATGTTCTTCTAAAATCAGCTGACCAAATTTTTGCAATACAGGATGTTTAAAACATGCACTGAAACCATTTCAACTAATGAAACAGGAATTTGAATACTCAGTAAGAACCACCCACACATCAGTCACTCTAGGAGTTAAGTAGATTTTGTAGGATTTTTTTTTAATTTTTACTATTTATAACAATTGTGTCAATGAGGAAGTGCAGTATACATTCCAAAAAGCTGACATAGTACACTTAAAAAAAAAAAAGCTAGGGCTGACAAAGGTAACTTTGTATCATTGAGGGAATTAGGCAGGTATGAAACCTCACTCTTATTTTTTCTTTTAAGGTAGTGATTATGATGTACAGACCTAAATCTTTTTTTTCCAAGACTACAATTCTAGAGGAAATGAGTTTTAAAGCTTACTCATGGTGAATCACTGTAAAATGAACTAGGTGGTAAGAACTTGGTCCATACTAATTTTGTTTTTAAGTGCCTGTGAATTGTTTGAATTTGGTATGTTTGTGCTAAATAGGAGTTTGTAGTCTTTTAAATATAAAGATAATTTGTTTCATACTCTTATGTGAGAAAATAAAAGCATTTACAATGAAAATGTGTACAAAACAAGTTGCTGGGTTCCAAGACTGTTTTCCAAACATACTTTGAATTTTACCTTACCAGGAATTACCTGGCGGGCCAGTGATTAGGAACTGCTTAGTTCACCATGGGAAGCATAGGTTCAATCCTTAGTTGGGGAACTAAGGTCCCACAAGCCACGTGGCACAGCCAAATAAAAATAAATAAATAAAATTTACCCTACCAAAGTTGACTATGTATGTATAAGTTTTTAAATCCTGCTTTATTGTAGAATCCCCCCAAAGATGCAAGCTCAAAGTAACTGGAAGCTTTTTCTTTGGAATAGCCACAAGCTCAAATATATGACATAGATAGGCTCATGATATTTCTTTTTTTTCCTTTGATGCCTAGTATACAGCAGAGACTTGGAGTTATGCCATCTTTTGTGTCAGAACTATGGTACTGCCTAATAAGTAAATCCTGGTTCTCTTGGTGTCACAGTAACTAACCCCTCCTACTACTCTGCCTTTGAATGGGGCCAACATGGACCCAATTAAAGATGAATTGTACTTTGAATTGTATAGTCTTGTTCATATGTCAAGATTTTATTGTATCAATAGTTTATTTTTCATTTTGTGACATGTCATTTCAGTCAAATGGTTTTCCCCAGAGTGAGTTAGGGAATGTGAGAAGTTCACCTATTTTATTCAGTTTTTTAAAAAATATACAGTTGTTTTATATTTGTTTATGTGGATTTTAACATAAAGAATTAGAGTATATCAGCTTATAGTAAGTAAAAATGATGTTACTGTCAAACATTTATCATACTGTAGGACAAAACCCATTCCCATACATGGGAAATGCTTCCTTCTCTTTGATTTTTTTTTTCCTTTTCATGAGATTTTTTTTTATGGTTTAACTTATTTTAGAAAGGATCCTCCCCACCCTTTCCTTTAGTAGTTCCTAAGAACTCTCATACAAGTAGAACCTTAGAAAGCCCATTTCACTTCCTTTGATAGGTGTGAATCTTGTTATGAATAGAAGCTCCCACCTCAGCTGCTTAAGTTGGGAGGATAAGCAGTGTATGATGTATCAGTACAATAAGTTCTCTTCATGCAAATGAGTTCTGTCCTGAGAGTGCCTTCCTAAGTGCAACAAAGTTAAACTAGGTACCCAACTAACACAATCAACTGTATGATACTGTACTGTAATAGGCTTAGAAAACTTTTCACACAAATATACATAAAAACCAAAAATAAAAACATTTGAAATCTTACAGTACAGTACCTTAAAAACTACAGTAGTGCAGTACAACAGCTGGCATACAGGGACACATTTGCATCTTTGAAAGTTTGCAACTTCAAGGTTCGTATGTAGGGGGCTTATTGTACAGTGAAATATAGCATTGCATTAACATGGACAAATATGTGGGCATGAGGATTTGTGGGAAATTGCTATGAAAGATGTTAATCATAAAAAATAAAGCTTATTTTAGGTAGTGCATGAAAATTTGCAATTATAAGCTCTATGTATGTATAAGCTGTAAAGATCAAAAGAGGTCATTTACTGAGTATATTTATTGAATGTCTGTTGCATTAGTACAGGAAACAGGATGAATAATGTACCGCCCTTTGTTTCCAGAAACCTAAATTTCTTGGTAGAGGAATTTAAATCCTCTGTGGTATTAAATCTTATAAATGGTGTTTTTTCCCGAAGGACTGCTTACACACAAACAATGACAAAAGCCCTGTTTGTTTTTAAATGTAAAAATAGGTAAATGTAAAACAAAAGGTGATAATGCAAAAAATGTCAGAATATAGGACACAGCAGTGGAAATTATGATTATGTTTGAAGATAGCTATTAATGTATATGTTCATTTGGCATTGACCTTGTAAATGGAATGGAAATACATGGCTCACAATCACAGTGATTTATGAATCTAATTAGTTTCTTTTCCAGAAATAATTCAGACAACAGAATTATCTTCAGTCTGTATGTCGAATCCAGGTTTATTTTCTGTAGTGAAAGTATTTAAGGGTGACTCTTTGTTGACATAGTAGTTGGGAAGGAAAAGAGAAAAGTCCTTGGCTGAGGGTTCACATTTGTTTGCTTTGCATTTAGGTAGAATTCTTTTAACTTATTTCTGTCTACAATCATAACGGAGGAAGGACTTCAGTGCCCGGGGCACAGATAGCCAAACTGTGACAGCAGGTGTTTGCAGTCAAGTCAGGATTTGTTGTACAGACTGGGAGACAAGTCTCAGATCCACTTCAGCTTGGCTTTTGGGTTTTTTTTCAAGGAGAAGAGCAAAGATGCTGGAATTTATCATCATCTTCTGGCATTTCTTTTAAAAAAAACTTAAACTTTTTTATTGGGGGTATAACCAGTCCATGGGGTCACTAAGAGTTGGACACAACTGAGCGACTTCACTTTCACTTTTCACTTTCATGCATTGGAGAAGGAAATGGCAACCCACTCCAGTGTTCTTGCCTGGAGAATCCCAGGGACGGGGCTAACCCTAGTGGGCTGCCGTCTGTGGGGTCACACAGAGTCAGACATGACTGAAGTGACTTAGCAGCATAACCTGTTAACAATGTTTTGACAGTTTCAGGTGGGCAGTGAAAGGGTTCAGCCATATGGATTCATGTATCCATTCTCCTCCTGGGCTTCCTGGGTGGCTCAGTGGTAAAGAATCTGCCTGCCAATGCAGGAGACATGGGTTCAGTCCCCGGGGTTTCGAAGATCCCCTGGAGAAGGAAATGGCAATCCACTCCAGTATTCTTGCTTGGAGAATGCCATGGACCGAGGAGCCTGGTGGGCTACAGTCCATGGGGTTGCAGAGGAGTCAAACATGACTTAGCGACTAAACAGCAATGACAACAACAATACTCCCCCAAACTCCCCTCCCATCCAGGCTGCCACATAACACTGAGCGGAGTTCCATCTGGTATACTGTGTCATTTCTGACATTTTGTAATCATGGTTCTGGGAGTCAGAATGTGTCTGGTTTATGATCCACTGGCCAGGTGGTCCATGGCAAGAGGCCTGCGAGCTCATCCTGCCCTGGAGAAATGATCTGAGTTTATACAGGAATGATAGATAGTGTCTACAACAGCAGTTTCATCACCTCAATGGTGTTATCAGCAACTGCAGTCTTAGTCACCTGACTCTGGTTGATATGTACAGTTAGTGTAGGACTGAGGTCAGAGGGGACAAGAAAGGGGACAGAGTTTGGAATAGAGAGATTAATCATAAACTCAGTAAGGGGACTCAGTTTCACAGGTACTGTTATACAACATGTAGTCAGACTTCCTCCAAAACACAGTACATAAAAATACCTAAGGAGTTAGCGGAAGGAAAAAGTGCTACTAACTCACGCCTTTTTTTTCTTTTACTAAGTATAGGACATTTTAAGTTTCCATTTCAACTCTTACTTTTATCTCCAGCCCATGTTTCCTAGTAATGTGACGTTTGTCACATATGCACAAGGTCACATAAGCATCAAATTCTGTCACATTTGAGCTGATTGTATTAAGATTTTACTTTGCATTGTGAACTGTCTGCAGCCGCTAAGTCGCTTCAGTCGTGTCCGCCTCTGTGTGACCCCATAGATGGCAACCCACCAGGCTCCTCTGTCCCTGGGATTCTCCAGGCAAGAATGCTGGAGTGGGTTGCCATTCTGCTGCTGCTGCTGCTGCTAAGTCGCTTCAGTCGTGTCTGACTGTGCGACCCCATAGACGGCAGCCCACCAGGCTCCCCCGTCCGTCGGATTTTCCAGGCAAGAACACTGGAGTGGGGTGCCATTGCCTTCTCCAGGGTTGCCATTCTACCAGTGGTTTTTTTTTGGGGGGGGTGATTTTGCTCCCTAGAAGGCATCTGGAGGATATTTTCTAGTTGTCACACTGGTGGAGCTTCTGGATGGGGTGGGTAGAGGTCCTCACCACCCTGCTTTGGCCAGAAAAACACGCACAGCAAAGAGTTTTCTGGCTCCAAATGTCAATAGTGCTGAGGCTGAAGCTTTGTAGTACAAATAATGTGGATGCATGTCCTTCACAGTGACATGGGAAACTTGGTCTTTTGATTCCCATGAGAAAGGGCTACTAATTAAAGACTAAAAAATAAAAGGAATTTGGGGAAAATCTATGCAAGGTATGAACAGGAAAAAGAATACAAATAAGCCAAGACTAGTGATAAAGGAGTGTTGAAAAAATATGGGAAGGAGGGTTTTCATACAACTAGTGTATATTTATTTTTGAATGACATAACCGTAATATGTGCATTTCTCATGATGTTTTGAACTCCTAAGGCACTCAGAAAGTGGATCTTCGGATTTTAAAACCAAGAAGTCAGTAACAGAATAATAGCTCTTATGTGTAGAAGTTATTTTGGTGTGTTGTAGTTGTGAAAGCCTTTAAAAGATAAATGATTAATTTTGCTTTCTTTTCCAAAACAAGAATTGTGGTTGAAAATATATGGAAGGAAAGGATGTGTCTTATATTCCTTTATTGGATTTTCATTCTTGGCTAACAGTCTTGGTAAAAAAAAATCCATAGCTTCAGTCCTGGCTGGAAATTAGTCCTGACCTTAACAGGTTTCAGCGTGAGAGCTCTTTAGATATGTGCCTGCTCATTTGTAGTTATCTTTTCTGAGTTATTTCTTTTTCTCTGTGATGTTTGTTTCTGAGTTGTAACAAAGAAATTTCAGTTGAGTTGCATATGGTTTAGCTCCTAGTGTAACAGTTGCCTGAGCCTACTAACATTTATGTCCCTGCCTGTAATGATTTACTTAAAAAATCTTTTATTTTGAAATATTTATAGAATCTCAGGAAATGCATATAAATGCACAGAATGATTGACTTTTTATCATACAGAGCTTCTCATCTGTTACCCATGGAAGGCATTTTATTCCTATCATTCCTTCTGGAGTGACTGTCCTAGTAGTTGAACAAATGACCATGATCTAGAACAAAAATATTAAGGGAATTTGAGAAAACTGAAGGTCCTTGAAAGGTTTATTTTGGGTGAGGAAATAGTCCTATACCTCAGTTAATTTAGGATTAAGGATATTTTTACTTAGTGCTTTGAAACCTGCATCTGTTAAGGCCATGGATTTCTTTTGAGATGGCTCCCAACTGACAACTCCAAATATCTGAGGGATATTTTGTCATAGTGTGTCATAAGGACGCCTTATGTCAACCAGCCCTTGATTGCTTTTGTGAGTATTGGAATCCATTTCTGGTATTTTTATGTAATGATGTGAAGCCCCATTTAGTTGCTGTTATGCCAAACAGGGTAAAGAGTTTGAAAACTGTTAGTGTGACGTGTTGTATTGAACATGAAATAAGTTATATTTTCCTGTTTACATTGTATCTTTAAAAATTCCAAACCAGAAGATTATAGACATTTTAATGCACAGTGGTGTTTTGTGGAAGGTTAGACTTCATTTTAATCTGCATTTGAGACCTCTGAGGGACATAAGGCAGTTCAGGACTGAATGACTGTTAAGAGTTTGAATGGAAAGGAGGTGAGTGGGAGTAGAAGGTGTCATAATCCAGATGTGGAGTTAATGAGACTGATGGGTAGACATTAGATGCTGAGATGCTAGATATCAGTACTTTAAGTAGTTTATGCTTTTTTGTTTACATTGAAGAAACACCTTTTTTCCTCCCCTTTTAATTTCAGCAGTAATTTGGGGTTTCAGAATACTCATTATAAAAACAAATTCAAACAATACAGTCAGGCTTGAGTTCAGGAAATAAAAGTCTGAGTCCTTATCTCATTACTCTGTAGTTCTATTCCATGGTGGTAATCGCTTTAAACAAGTTTGGTATGTTTACTTATGATAACCTCCATGTTTGTTTATGACACACCTTATGGTCTCATACATGGGGAAGGAAATGGCAATCCATTCTGATATTCTTGCCTGGAAAATCCCATGGACAGAGGAGCCTGGAGGGCTGCAGTCCATGTGGTCACAAGAGTCGGACACGACTGAGCAATTAAACCACCAGCACCATGGTCTCAGGGCTTCCCAGGTGGTGCTAGTGGTAAAGAACCTGCCTGCCAATATAGGAGACATAAGAGACATGGGTTCCATCTCTGGATGGGGAAGATCCCCTGCAAGAGGGCATGGCAACTCTCTCCAGTATTCTTGCCTGGGAAATCCCATGGACAGAGGAGCCTGGTGGGCTACAGTTCATAGGGTCACTCAGAATTGGACATGACTGAAGCAACTTAGCATGCACTGTGGTCTCATATATAGGATACATGCTGTATTTTTAACATTTCATAGAGATTATAAATAATACAGAGTTTATGAAGTGAAGGTAAAAATAAAAGTCTCTCCCCTCCTCCCACTCCCTATAGATTATTACTTTTAAAAATATTATTTTACTATAAGAAATTTAAACATACACAACAGTAGAGAGAAGAGTAATAAAAAGGAAAAAGAAAAAAAGGGACTTTCCTGGTGGTCCAATGGTTAAGGCTCTGCACTTCCACTGCAGGGGGCGCAGGTTTGATTCCTGGTCAGGGAACAAAGATTCCTGCATGCCGCATCCAAAAGGAAAAAAAAACAGTAAGAAACTCCTGTGTACCCAGATTTTAATATAACTAAATATAATCCAGATTTTAATATAATTTCATGTGTCTGATCCCTCAAATGCACACTGAATTATTTTGATGCAAATCCTGGATATCATGTCATCTTGCTCTTGAATATTTAGAATGAATCTCTATGACATCAGGACTTTTAAAGAAAACCTTACCCACAGTATGCTTATTACACTTTAAAAAATTAACACTAATTCCTCAAGATTTTCATATATCTATGCAGTGTTAAAATGAGACTATATCAGATGCCAGCATGGGGGTGTGTCTTCCTAAGGGATTTATATCGCCTGCTTTAATTATGTCCAAATTTTGCTTAAGTGATGACTTTATCTTTTTAATAGTTATGTTATTTTTCAAATAATACATGATTATTTAATACCTTTGGTAATTTCAAAAATACCAAATCAGATCCTAACAATAAAATTTTGTATTTATACATAAATCCTGCTTGATTACTTCAGTGACAATGAAACAAGATGACTTTGTGCTCATTGTTTTATTTACTTATTTTCATTTTTATTCTTTTATGTAGATCTTATTTTTTAAAATTGAAGTATAGATGACTTACAATACTGTGTTATTTCCAAGGGTACAGCAAAGTGATTCAGTTATATATATTCATATTATTTTCTATTATAGATTATTATAAGATATTGAATTTAGTTCCTTGTGCCATACAGTAACATAAGGTCCTTTATTTTATTTTTATTTTTTTAAGCTTTTATTGGAGTATGGTTGATTTACAATGTTGTATGTGTTTCAGGTGTACAGCAAAGTGATTCAGTTTTATATATATATGCATGTATATTCGTTTTTTTTCAGATTCTTTTCAGTAGTTGCTTGTTGCTGTCTGTTTTACATACAGTGGTGTGTATCTGTGAACTCCACACTCCTAGTTTACCCCTCTCCCCTTTCAAGTGATGATTTTCGAAGCCAGGCCCGGTTCAGCCATGATTCCACTTTGTGGTGAGCTGTACAGATTGGAATTGGGAGAAAGTCTTGTATGATGGTTCTGAGTTCTTCATTTTTTATACATTTTAACTATTCAAGTTTTTAGAACAGATTAATAGCAGTAATTTCATTGGAGATAATTGCTACATTGTTAGGTGTTTACTTATTAGAGTTAATACATCAGACATTAAAAGTAACTTTTTCGTTTTATTGTCCCTGACCGTTTTGTAGGCATCCCCATACCATCTCGGGATGTCATTCATGTTGGGTGAAGGTGGGAAATGAGAGAGAAGTGAACAGAGCCTTCGCTCCATTTCCCCACAGGAGCATTTTTTTTCCTTTGTGTTTATATCTTAAGATTTCTTTTAAGACAGAAGGTTAGGGTTTATAGCTAAAAAATTGTTTGAAAATGATTGCTGTGTATATACTATTTGGATAAAGGCTGACATCCTTGTTTTTAAGAAATACATTTCTTCCCCTTTATACTATCTGGTATATTGCTATTTTCCTATAAAACTTTATATAAAACAGAATATTTTATTTTTTATTACTAATTTTTAATTTTCTTACCTTTTGGTTGTGCTGCATGGCATGTGGAATCTTAATTCCCTGACCAGGGATCAAACCCACACCCCCTGCATTGTCAGCATAGAGTCTTAACCACTGGACCACCAGAGAAGTTCTAAAACTACGTATTTTAATGTGAGAATGTCAGATGATTTTTCTATGATTTGAACATTCATCTCTTTTTTTGAACATTTGGCTTTTGATTTCCGTTGTATTTTGGGGGGAATGTAGTTTTTCAGGTTCAGTTGTTATGTAATGTTTGTTGTTCCTTGTTCTGTAGGCTTTCAACAGACCTCCCATCTCTCTTCTTATGAAATTATAACTCCTTGGAGATTAACTCGAGAACGAAGAGAAGCCCCTAGGCCCTTCTCAGAGCAGGTAAGTTATCTCTTGAGAAATATGTATGTATTTCAGTTTCACTCGTTTTAAGACAATAATGTTATTTTCATTACTGATTGGTTCAGTAAGTAATGTTGATCCATGCTTATGGCACTCGTATCCATTGGACATTATTCTAGTAAAAGTGACATATTGATTCTTAGCAGCTTGTTTTTTTTTAAAAGACAATTAATCAGCTTGAAACATAAGTGGGTGAAATAGTCAGTTAAATAAAAGTCAGTGACCAGTATAGGATGCTGGTTACATAGACCTCTGACCCTTACCTGACTGGTGATGGTTACAGTGGTCTTCTTACAACAAGAGTTCACCTCTCTCTTAGCGTATGATAGGTAGAGTACTGTATGCTGAATCTTCACTGACACTGGAGAATGTGTGTTATATGCATGTATTTTTATATCTGGGAATGTTTGCAAAAGTGAGTTTTATTGCCATATCGGAAGAAACATACTATACTAACAATGCACAAAAATTATTTTTCAATACTATTTTTCTCTTATTGTAAAGTTTAGAAATAATGTATTTGGATATCAACTGATTTTGCAAACCCTTCAACTTCATTGAAATATAATTTAACTTTATTATGATTTACCAGTAACAAGTGATGAGGATAAAGAGTTTAGCTTATTACCTCTGAACTGACAAAGTATTTCTAGCTGTGAGATAGGTTGTGTATTGTTTAGGGACTAGGCAGAGTGAAGAGTACACTGGAGTTAACATCAGGAACTTTCAGAGTTACCCTCCCTCTGGGCATTACCATGGATTGGGTAGATCATTCGTCTTCGTTTACTTCTTTATAAATGAGGAGTATATAACTCTAAGATCTCCTTCCAGTGGAACGGTTTATAATTTTTCCTTGCTTTGTTTTGAACTGGACATTCTCCTCTTTAATTTTGTTTTGCCTTTATTAATTTGTGTTTTCATTGTTATTTTCCCCCTTCAGTTAGTAGCATAGGGACAGTGTTTTTCTACTTTATCGTGTCTCTGATGATCTTCATCAGCTTTGCACTCATAGATACTTGAGATTGTAGTGAATGTCTCACATGTACTCTGATAAATAATCGGGAAAGAGATGGAAGCACCATTTAAGCCCTAGGGATATAGTGTGAATAAAACAGACAGAATTATGCCCCTGTGAAGCTTCCATTCATGGGAGGAGAGACAGAGACAAATAAGAAATATAATTGTAAGATTAATAATAGAAATTACTTAAGATGGTAAAGAGTCCATCTGCCAGTGCGGGTTAGACATGAGAGATGTGAGTTCAAGCCCTGGCTCAGGAAGATCCCCTGGAGGAGGAAATGGCAACCCACTCCAGTATTCTTGCCTGGAGAATCCCATGGACAGAGGAGCCTGGCGGGCTGCAGTCTATAGGGTCGCATGGAGTTGGACACGACTGAAGCGACTTAGCACACACGCGAGATGGTAATAATCATTGTGGGGAACATTAAACCAGCAAGGAATTGGGGAGTATTGGAACTGGGGGTGAGGGGTAGGAGGGTTTGTCTTTTTTACTAGGACAGCCTGGGAAGGCCTTCCTAAGAAAGTGACTGTAGGAGAACAGAGACTAGAAGGAAGGGAATGAGCAACGCAGGCAGCTATTTGGGGGAAGAATGTAATGTCATGAATTCTCAGAATTCTTCTCAGGGGAGATGAGTGGTGTTTTTATATCCTATATTTGCCCAAGAGCAGAAAGGAATAGAAAGACACATGCCAAAACTGTGCAAGGAGATTGGTGTTTTTGTAGCCTCTAGAGATGGAGGTCCCCACGCAGAATTTGGAAGTAGAACCCCAGGACGTGGATCCGGTCTCAGCCTTAGGAGTCAGATGCTAAAGTGCCCAAGGAAAGTGGATCCTGCTGTTCCTTGGCAAAGTGTTCACTTGGAGTCCAGAAGCAGTAGGGAGAATAATAAGCACTTATTATTTTAATTATTACTTAATTCTAATAATAAGGACACTTCTGATAATATTATTGTTCATTGAGTCCCTCCATGACTCTCTTTTTTATTAGAATTAAGTTTCTAGAGATCACATTAAGTGCTTCTGGCTAATGAAACGGTAAGTCACTTAATGTTTAAGGTAGAGAAGAGGATCCCACAAGCAGAGGATATGTAAGTTGACTTATCTCAGTTCTTTGATTCTGAGACACGGTCTTCAGTCTACACTGTTACTTAATGTGCCAGTAATTAAGAAAGAAACAGACTGCTGCCAGTTAGACTACTTTGCCTCTGTACAATGTGTCCCAATTTCAGAGATGTTCACAGAGCTGTGAGGGGGAAAAAGTAGGTTTAGAACCGATGAAATGTGTTAAGTCCTGTGAAGATATAAAGTTATAAAAGTGTATTAATTTCATCTAGCTTTCAGATACCGAGAACAAGGGATAATCTTTTGAAACTAAGAGGTTCATTAGATTTAAACAAAAGGAAGAATTAATTTTCACTATAGGTAATACAGGAATGGATTTAGTAAAAATAATCCCTGAAGTAATAGCTCAATTGCAAGTGTAAATTAATCGAAGAAGACTTTAGATAAACACACAGGTTGTTTTCCATAATAGGTTATTAAAAGAAGATAGGGATAATCAGAGTCCATTTTTATTATTTATGGGCATATTTCAGGTTGTTTCATAAAAAAGTTCCAGTCAGTACCAAATTATTTTCATTCAGGATGGAATTTCTAGTGTCCTTTAAATACCTGTTGTTGCAAAGTTATTTAGAAGATAGTGTTTTATTGTTCTTTTCTCCTTTGTGCATTTAGGTATCTTATGTCATTCAAGCTGAAGGAAAAGAGCATATAATTCACTTGGAAAGGAATAAGTAAGAAATTTAATTTACTTTGCCTTTTTGGTAATTTTTTTCTTTTTTCAATACTATATGGGTTTCTTTTCTAGTTAGATATTGCTTAGTAGGTTGTTAAGAAGGTGAGACTAATAAGAGTAGAAGTATGGAAAAATCCCTACAATTTTGCATTTCCACTGACACTTGAGCAAAGGAAAATAAATCTAAATTAAAGGAAGAGAAGGTTGTACTTAAGAAAACTTTAAAATCATGACTGGCCCAAGAAACCACTGAGCAGGTGGTAAAGAAGTCTTTAGTAGCTTTATCTGTCTGCTAGAGCTGCCACAGTGAAATACTACAGACTTAAACAACAGACACTTATTTTCTCCCAGGACTGGAAATCTAAGATCAAGGTGCCAGCATTAATGTCTGGTGAGGACTCTCTTCTTGGGATGCAGGCTCTTCTGGCTGGGAAGTGGGGTAGATGGAGGAGCGAGCTCTCTCGTGTTTCTTCTTATGAGGATGCTAATCCCATTGGCTCAGGGCCCCATCCTTATCACCTCATTTAAGCATAATTTCCTTAGTGGGCCCCATCTCCAAGTATAGCCACACTGGAGGTTAAGGCTTCAGCATAGGAATTTTGGAGGGGACACAAGCTTTCAGTCCATAAGAGTGGTCTCTTGCCCTCCTTTTTAGTTTTGGCATATTTTTACCTGATCCTGCCTTGGTAATCTGTGTACTTCTGTTGCTTTTTTGAAATTCTATGCTTCTGACTGTGCTGAGCCAACCACTGTCTTGTGGCCCATCCTTCCCTGTCCTCCCTTTTCTTATGAAGCTAAACTTCCAGTATCTTTTCGTGAGAGATTTCAGAAAAAAAGCAGCCTAATAGACTCCTTTACACGGAGGTATGATTGACGGGATGTAAAGTGCTGCTCAGAGATGTCTCCCAGAATCAGTAGCAGCAGCTCCTGGGAGTTTCTAGAAATGCAAATTCTCAGGTCCACCTCTGGAATGAAGCAGAATTTGGGGAGGTGTCACAGCCATCTGTGTTTTAACAAGCTTCCATCCTGGGCGATTTTTTACCGACCCTCAAGTTTGAATAACACTTTTTATCTTAGAAGAGAATGCTGAGCTGAAGAGAGTGAGATCTCTCTGGCAGGGCTTTAGGCACTGTGACAGATTTATTCAGACAGAGAGGCTTTTTGTGTCCTGGGCACTGTACCCGGTACTTTTAATTGTATTACTTATTAATTTTCTCAGAACTCCTGAGGTCCAGCTTGTCTCCAATGTAATGATGTCACTGTATACAAGAATTTTTAATAGATATAAATATTTTCTACTCTTTCTATAGGAAATGCAAATTAAAATGATATCAACATAATAACATTTCTTACATTTGCCTAGTTTCAGCTTATAAAACATTTTCCTCAACTGTATGTCATTTATTAGACTATCATATCAATTTGATAATAGAGGAGTCTTGTGGCCCTTGCTTCATACTCAGAATGCTAGGGTTCAGGAAGTTTACTTGATTTACTCAGCATCACATAGTTTGTGAAAGGGGCACATATTCTAGTTATTTGACCTGAAGTCTAGTGATGTATATGTGTGTGCATGATGTTGTGTCTACATTCCTATGCTTCTTGAATTAGGGGGGCAAATAGTACTTTTCCAGGCATTTGTTGAGAGTTGCCAGGTCTTTGAATGTCTTCGAGAAGCAGTCATCAAAGCTATTGATCACTAGTGAGAAAGAGTTAGGGTAGATAGCCTATTATGGCTCTGAGTGAAGAAGTGAGTATGTTTGAGTGCTTACTTTTTTCCTCCCAGGGCCTAACTTGTTTTGGACCATGAATCTCTTGGTGAAAACAATGAAGCCTCCTTACAGAGGGATGTACATAATTGCTTACACTGGGGTATTTGGCCGGGACTCGGGTGTTGTGTGGCAAAAGATAGCACACCTTTTCTCTCCCTGTGCTGAAAAAATTTAAAGATAAAATAAAGGAGTGAGTTAGATAGAAGGTTAATATATCCCTCTCATGGTTGATGAGGGCTGGGTTAGGGGATTTACCAGAGAACGAGAGCCCAATGGACCTGGGAATCCTGAACCCTGGATTAGGCAGATTCAGCCACTCACATCCGTGCTGTGCACCGTGGCAGTCCTTGTCCTAGAGGAGCATGGGGGAGTTCGGTCCCACTGGCAGGCAGTGACTTCTAAGGAGGAAGAAGGGCAGAGCAAGGCCAAGTACCCTCTTCAGTTTATTCTTTCTAAATTCACCACCAGAGGGAGCAAAGAGTGTGTATATGTTGGGGAGAGAGGAGAGATGGGGCAGCGACTGAACACGGTTGGATAACTGAAACGAATCAGGACGCCACAGGCTCCTCCCGTGCTCACTCAGAGAGACTTTCATAAAGGTAAAGGGGACAGGACTCAGTACGAAGACAGCAGAGGAAATCATCGAAGGTTCAAGAACTTCCAGGCAGAGTCCCCTGGGGTCCTTTCTCAGTTGTACAGATGTGCATGTGTCTTCAGATTACACATCACTGAGATATGAGTGAATCGTCACCTTTTCAGGGTAGCCCAGGCACGTGTTTACCAAGGGGGTCGTTTTATACCACACTGGTCACGTGGCTGAAGTCAGGCTGTGTAACTGATTAAATGCCATGCCAACCATCCATCTCTCCATCTCTTAAAACAGTCTAGACACCTGGAGATTTATAGCCTTAAGAGTCGCATTGTAAACCACTAGCTGGCACCTTGCATCCCTGACTTGTCCGTAAGCCCTGAAGATAAGTATATTGCTGCTCCAGTTCTGTGAAGGACGCAGAGCCTTTGCTTGACCTAACTTTGGTCAGGCTACTGAACCTTCTCTTGGGCCCGATCTGTACACTTTGTTGGAGAATCCGGTTTTAGCAAGAACCCCCCGACCCTCAGTATCTGATCGAATTCCTCATCTTCCACCATCCTTCCCAGGTGATGTCTGATGTCTAATCACCAGGGTCTGTCTTCAGTAAGAATCCTTTTAATTGGTTTAGCCAGAGTCTCCTTCACCCTGGTGTTTCATCTTAGTAATTTTGCACCCACCGACCTCCCACCTTGCTAATTGGGTACAAATTCCCACCTGCCCATGCTATGCTTGGAGTTGAGCGTGACCTCTCTCCCCCACTATAAAATCCCATTACAGTGGTCCCCATAACTTCTGCCAAGCTCCTAAATAAGATTGGCCTCACCATCTTTAACAAGTGTCGTGGAATATTTTTTTCTTTGACAGTCATGGTGGCATGACTCAGGTAGGATCAGATTCATCACTGGACCCCCGACCTCTCACTCTGGACACCTTCAAAACCCTCATCTTCAGTCCTGACTGATTGGGGATCCATTGGTGAGTCTGACTCCTGAACCTTTGTTCCGGACAAATGTCCACTGAAACTGGTGAAGACAGACTTGATTCTTAAGGTTTTGAGTGTATACTCTGAAGTTGGGTCAGAATGCCAGGCTTCTTTTGACAGGTACCTCCTGGGCTGGCAGTTCTCCTTGGCTCCTTGTTCTGATTGGGGATTACTCCCTGGCTCCCTGGGCTGGAAGTCCCTTCCTCTTGGCTCTATGTGAGGTGTCTTTTTTCTCTTTCTTGTATTTGGCTTCTCCCATTGGAACTTCTCAGCCAACTAAACCACCTCTTCTCCCATCCTGCTGACTCTGCTATGCCAGCTCTGTCTGCTTCCTTTCTTCTTAATATATTTTGCTGAACATAATTTGGAACTTTGTTGGTATCTTTGGGAAACTTGAGAGCTTCCCAGATTGACTGCTCCCTCTTTGTTGCTTCTGCTCCTCCTTCCTCTTCCTGCTACCATCAATCTCCCCTGCCACCCCGTTCCCTAGATCCTTCAATATGTCCCACTTTGAACCCCCACCTCCTACATTCCTCTGTCTACCCTTGACAGACTTCAGACTTTCCCCTTCCACGGCAGCACCTCAGCTTCCCACAGTCATTTTCAGTTTTAGTTCCTTGCCCTCCATCAGGGGCTCTCACGAAACTCAAGTAGCTCTGAAAATAACTCTACTTGAGTCTGAAAAGAACAAATGGAAATAGGTTATATGACTCACGTGGGTTTTGGAAACATCCAGAAAGCAGTTAGATGTCTCCTCAGTCACCTGCCTAAAAGTTAGACCACGGCAAAGGACGATTACGTACCATGGTGAAAGAAAATCTTAAAAATCTCCTCCAGTAATACTGGTAGGCAGGTAACCTTAACTTGTTTTATTTGCCAGAGTCAATTCAGTTGAAAATACAAAATGGAGATAAACCAGTGAGATTATATTGCTGCTTTACTAACTCATGGCTAAAATTTTAAAATGAAAACCATGTTTTCTATTTGTGACTGTCTGTATGTTTATATATGTCTGTGTGTGTGTATACATGTGAGATAGTTTATTCCTGCTGGAAATTAATCACATTAATTTATAAAATCCCTTAATATCCAGTTCAAATAGGTTTAGAGGTGGAATGAGCAGTTACATAAATTATTTTCTTAAAACTCTTGGGAATACAGACACTAACCCAAGTTTTTTTTTAAGTTCGCATGATCTTGAATAATCTTTTTGCTGGTTTTTATAGTGTAGACACAATTGTTGATAAACTCTGACAACTTCAGAGTTGTTAGTATTAAATATGTAATGCAGATATGCAGGTTTTTTCTGCCTTTGTTTACTATTCAGATAAGCTTATGTTATCTCTATCAGATGTTTAAGATTATAAATTATAAATTAACCCAAAGAACAAGATATATAATACAAAAAGAATTGCTTGATGTCAAGCATGGCAGTTAAAAACAAAGGGGGAAGAACCATAAATATATTATTATTTTTTTGCTTTTGTGATTTTTTTTTTTTGGATACTTGCCTGATTTGTCAATAAGAAAAACAACTTAAGATGATGGATCGCTAGCTAGCTTTGTTTAATTACTGGCTCATGAAATTTTCATGACTCATTCAAGAATAATTGTTCAGAACAAATAAAATAAATAGATGTAAGTGGCATAGAAGTTAGTAAGTGAACTTTTCAATGTTAATTAAGTTTTATGTCTCTTTAAAAATAGTTAAAAAATTTTTTTTCATAACATGAAACCTAAAAGCTATACTAAGTTAAAGATGGATAATCATTGACTAGATAATTTCTAAATAAGATAAAATATTGAAATATTAATTGCTGAAGAGAAATTTAACTTTATTTACTTTGGCATCTTGTTTTTATGTGGTATAGAGAAGCTAAATATATTTGTGTCTGTTGATAAGCATGAGAAATTATACTATGAAAAAGATACATCTCAAGAAATTATGAAATAGTGTATTCATAAATTTTCTACAGAATAATAGCATGTAGCAGACAGTTTGCAATTGCCTGCTTTTTAGCTTTTACTGAAAATTAGGATTACTAATGACTAAAATCTAATCAATATACATAAATGAAGCTTTTAGGAATAATAAAGGTAAAGAAAACAAACTATATGCAAGGAAAATAAGGTGTATTTTTGATAAGAAAGAATATAAAAGATGTTTTGCTAAGGGAAAAAGAGAATAATTTTGTCCCAAAGTAGAATAAATGGTTGTTCCAGAATGAAAAAGAAGAAAAATGTGGAACAGAGACTGAGTGATATAAAAAATTTGTGGAAAAGGGACCTTGGAAAAAGAATCTTTCCTTGTGTGGTCAAAATTGGCTACTGTTGGATGGATTTATTTGTAAGGCTTTTTGGTTTGTTTGTTTAATTTGCCTAGTATTAATAGTGCATTGATGCAAAACCAGAATTTGGTTTTCTTTTTCTATTAAAACAAGGTTTCCTTAGATTATTGGTTTAGTTGTTTTTCTTTATGTTTAAGTACATAGCTTGAGAAGATAAGATGTGTTTTAAGATAATTTCCTATGTGACATGTGTTTATCAGGTCTTTGATCATGTGAGAAAACCAAACCTTCTCAGTATTAAGAGAACTAAGAGTTTTGTTTTTTTAAATAACTATGTAGCTTTCTGTGTTTGTCTTTGAAATTTTTTAATTGTGACTTTGGCTAAATGGGCAGTTAAGTGTTTGTTGTTTCACAGTGACACTTGTGATCCAGTTTAGTCAAATGTTGAAACCTTTTGGCATGTTTGACAGTTTCCCCAAATCAAGTTCTAGTTGGAGTCTTTGGCCTCAAACTAACTTTGAGATTTCTCAAATGGATCTTGGAAAATCTCAAAGGATTTGTCTCTCTCCTTACAAAAAGGGATACTGAACTAATAAGGGTTATTTGATATGTTAACGCATCTTATTTTTCATGGCAGTATAAGTTATTTGCATAAGTCAGTTAAAAATCTGCCCTTGTAGTAACAAGAAACAATTGGAAACCTTGGTTTTATTACCAAGGCTTTGATTGTAATGTCATATTTGGGAATGATGTGTTTTGAATCAGATATGACCAGATAGCTTTAAGGAACTAAGGTTGACTTTAAGAAGGCAATTGTCTATACACCTCCCCTTGGAAAAACTGGCTTGTTCTGGCTTACAGGATTTCTTGCCTTACAGGTGAGTAAGGAAGATCACTTGTGGCAGGGCCAGGAACCTCAAGATATTTAGGGGACCTCAATAAGAGAGTTTATCCAAATATATAGATTATAGGCATATCTGGTGGCAAGTTCTTGACTTGGCTTCCTAGCCTTAAGTGTCTTTGGTTCCTTCTGAAATGCTCTAGCAAAGCAAATTCAAATGAAATATAATACGGTCAGTCACTATTTTTACTGTACTTATGTGATAACTAGGCCAAATTTAATGAGACCAGACTTATGTGCAAACAAATTAGTCTTACTTTATCTTTCACAGAAATGGGGGTGACTGTAGAGAGAATGTGGGGTTTTCTTGTTTGTTTCAGTGGAAACCTGTAGTGAACGATTGCTGCTTTCATCTTGCGTATTTTGCCAGCTTTACCGAATCCTGAATTCTTCTAGTTTCCTTCAGTATCTGGCTATAACCGTCTAAGTTATCATTTCCAATTTTTATCCTTTCTGACTTGGAGTCATTGAGAACTAAAATCACCCTTTTCTTGAAACTCTAAGCTGTAGCTGGAAGATTGATGGAGTCTTCAAAAAAAGGCTGTTTCAACAGATCACATGTAGGCAATCTTTATGCCTCCTATGGTGTGGGCCACTCAGGAAGTTCATCAGAATACCTGATGCTGTCACTAGTGACATTCAAACCAGGAAAATTTGTCAAGTGACCAGTGCCGCTTTCACTGTACCATCTGAAGATGCCCTATGGCAAAACCAATACAGTATTATAAAGTAAAATAAAGTAAAATAAAAAAACAACAAATTAAAAAAATACACACCACATTTTAAAAAAAAGTGAAAGTGAAGTCGCTCAGTCGTGTCTGACTCTTTGCGACCTCATGGTCTGTAGCCCACCAGGCTCCTCTGTCCGTGGGATTCTCCAGGCAAGAGTACTGGAATGGGTTGCCATTTCCTTCTCTAGGAGATCTTCCCAACCCAGGGATTGAACCCAGGTCTCCCACATTGCAAGCAGACGCTTTACCTTCTGAGCCACCAGGGAAGCTCGAAAATGCTCTAAGCTCAAGTCTAAAAAAAATCTTGATGGCTGCCCACTGAGCTCTGAAACTCAGTTTCTAACTATTCGACTTTGTTTTTCTTTTGTTTTCATAGCTACTCCCCTCATTAACCGCCTGACTGCTAGCTCCACCCAGTAAATATCCCCTTCTACCAAGTTCCAACAGATGATTCAGCTGGTCTGTAATGAACAAAAGACAACTGAATGAGGAAATGGGCTTGTGTTATTCAGAGGAAAGAAGAATATAATTTCTTTCCTTAAACAAGAGAGGAGATTGACAAAGGTTTTTTGCTTGACCAAACTTCAGTCAAGTTCCAGAAGCTTCTCCAAGCCCTATCAGTGTGGTTTGTTGTAAAATCTAGTTTTAGAAAGAATTTCCCCTCTCCCTCCATATCTGATCACTCTGGATGTCTGATCAAGTTCTTTATCCTCCACCCCACTTCCCCACCCAGTGATGTCTGGTTACTCTGGCTGTCTTCAGCAAGAATCTGTTAGGTTGGTTTAGCCAGAATGCTCCTCATCCCTGATGTTTCCTCTTAGGAGTTTTCCATCCACTGACCCCCACTGTGCTCCTTGGCTAAAAATTCCCACTTACCCATGCTGTATTTGCAGTTGAGCCTGCTCTTTCTCCCCAACCCTCTGTAAAATCTCTTTGCAGTGGTCTCTATACTTAACATTGATAATAAAGTCGACGTTACTGTCTTCAACAAGTGTCATTGGATTTTTATTTTTATTTTTTTGTACTAAAGCTAACCCTGTCTTTGCACGTGTGGTTTACACTGCAGATCTCCCTTAACATGGGAGGAAGATTCAAGGATCAGCAATAATTGCTTCTTTAAATAATGGACAGAAATTTTGCCCCTGTACTTAGAGATTAAACTCAATGAGTGCTGCTTTATGCAGGACATTTAAAAGAGGGTAAAATAATTTATTTTCTTCTGGAAATATGATGTACCATATAACCAAATTTATGCTTTTCCTATGAGACAAATCAGAAAACTTTTAAGGACATTACAAATGTTTTTTGCAACCACTGTTTTATGACCATGAGAACAGATGAGCAACTCAAACATTTCTTTCTGATTGGAATGTACATGATTTCGGATGCAAGTCCATTCATAGGCTTTATGTTTTATGGCAGCTCCTTCTTTAAACAACAGTTTATCAGGTGAATGTTTTTATTCTTGCTCATCTCTTCTATGAATAATGTCTTATAAAAGTTGTGTTCTTAGCTATGAAGAGATAAAATAATCTTATATGGTGTGTTTTATTCTTCTTGCAGAGACCTTTTACCCAAAGATTTTGTAGTTTATACCTACAACAAGGAAGGGGCTCTGATCTCTGACTACCCTAATACACAGGTAATTTATTTTCCTCTTGACTATATACAGAATTTAAAACAGTTATAATTTTAAAGTGCATTCTCTTCACCTGCTCTGGACTGTTACCTGAGGGCATCCTTTGATATGATAATATATGGTGCTGTCCTGGGGTGGGAGTGGTGGGTACACTGACATAGATTAAACTGTACCTTATAGCTCTTCTGGTTCTTTACGGTCAAGTGTTTTTTTGAAAGACCAGGAAAATAACCTTCTACTTAATGATAACCCCTATTGATCATGAAGGGGAAAAGTTTGATTTATATTTTGATTTTTGATTTTGCTGAAACTTGATGAATAAAGCACATCTCAACTTCCTTATTAAACCATTTGACTTACCATTAGTACGTAAAGAACAAGAACTTGTTTGCTATTAGATATTCTACTTTTTTGTTGAGAATTGTTTTATAAAGAAGTGTGGTCTTCTCTGCATTAGAGAACAGAGTATTCCTGAAGATGGAACTGGAGGAATATGTGAAATAATTGACAGATGTTGACTTTGGCTTTATGTATTATTTATTTAGAGCATAAGCACTTCTAATTTTAGTTGGAAAGAATGTCTTAAAGTCCCTTTTGGCAGTTAGGTATTACCTGTTGTTATTATTATTATTATTTTTTGCTATAGTTTTCAGGAGAAATCTTTACCTCTGTTAAGCATGTATTGTTTGTCCCCTGAGTTTTGTTACATTTTGCTAGGTGGAGTTGTGTTAGTTTTGTATTTTTGCAGCACTCTTCAAATAAATAGAAAGCAAAAGCTTTATTTTAGATTATTTATAAGACTTTTTTTAAAAAAGGCAATGCTGACTTAGACCTATTCTTTTCTGGCCAATTTTCTGATTTTTTAATCTTAGTGTTCTGTTTGTTCGTTTTATTTTTTTGAAAAGTGTGTTGTTTTATTCTTTTATTGTTTGTCTGGTGTTGAACAGCAAAATAGTAGAGCAGTTTAAATGTATTGATAGCATTAACTGGACTGCAGATCATCCATTCATCGATCCATCCATCCAGTCATCCTTCTGAAGATTACTATAGCATAAGACCAAAGACCACATAATTTATGCCACTCAATGAAGGCAGTGATTTTTTAAAAAGGCATTCTTATTCTCTTGGAGAGGTTTCTTGGCCTGGATTTTGGTGACACACACGGCTTGGACTTGATTCCTGTCTCTATTATTTATTTGCTGGTCAAGTGTCTTTAGCCTGTTTGTGCCTTAGTGTCCTCACCCTAAAATGGTAATAATAATTGTAACTTCATGTGGTTATTAGAAGTTTAAATGAGTTAATACTGGTAAGATATTTACTAGTCAGTCCAACAACTATGAACTCAGTAAATATTTTTTGTTACTATTATTGAAAGTTTATATGCTAAAAATAGATTTTAGTTATATGGAAATTTATGCAACTTTTATAAAGTATTACGATTTAATTATGTTTTCTTGGGTGTTTGAAAAATATAAACTAAGACAAATGAAGCCTTTCACTTATTGGCTATTGAATATAGATAGTTTCAGATAGATAAAAATGGAATACTTTTGAATTCAGATAGATAAAATTGTGACTGTGGATCTGAGCTAGCAATTAAAACTTTGGTACTAGGATTTTTCTGTGTGTGACAACATTGTGAGATATCATGATGACATAGATGTTTAATGTTCAGAAAATGCAATTAAGTTGGACTCTGTGGGAGAGAGCAAGGGTGGGATGATATGGGAGAATGGCATTGAAACATGTAAAATATCGTATGTGAAACGAATCGCCAGTCCAGGTTTGATGCGTGATACAGGGTGCTCAGAGCTGGTGCACTGGGATGACCCAGAGGGATGGGATGGGGAGGGAGGTGGGAGGCGGATTCAGGATGGGGAACACGTGTACACCCGTGGTGGATTCAAGTCAATGTATGGCAAAACCAATACAACATTGTAGAGTAAAATAAATAAATAAATAAATTAAAAAATACAGTTAAGTCACATTGAAAAATGTAGATGCTTTCCCTTGTGATTCTTCTGTTTAAATTAATTTGTAAATCTATCATGTGGCTTTCATCATCAGCATCTTTTGCAAGGCCATATTTTTTACAAAGAAACACAGTTTTAATAACCACTTGATATAAGTTGCTATGTGAAGTCGAAACTCCAAATTAGCATTAGTCTTAGACCTTTGGGTACCTTGCAAATGCATTAGAAAGTGCTTTAACTTACTCCCTCTATTAATGAATGCTCCTTCTTTGCTCTGAAAAGACTGTCTCAAGCTCTCTGGCTTTATGCCATTTTACCTTTACTATAATCATCGGATGCAATTAGGTGTTTTGCAAACTTGCAAAATAGGATTTGTTGTTTTTTTAAAAACTAAAGATTTAATAAAACCAAGTTATTAAAGAAATACCATCAAGCTGGTAGATTAAGTGATCAAGTGCTAAATTTCAGTCATGTCAAATGATGAGCCCTTCTATAGTAATTGAAGTGAGAAGCTTCCCTAACAAATTGAACACACAAATTTAATTTTGTGAGTTACTGTGTTACTATTTCATAAGTGCTACCCTATCTGTAATAGAAGAGATATTTCTTTCCCTCTGGTGAGAAGACAAACTCAAAGCTAGACTTTAACTTCAAAGTGCTAGAAAGAAAAGCAGTGGTTGTAAATAACCCCACACTGGAAAATGCTGTAAAATGTTGAAATTTAGCCTGTGTTGTTTAGTGCATAATTTTTTAATTTTTTCAGAAATTCTCACATTAGTTGCAGGAATAATAGAAAACAGTCATGTGTACCCTTCACCTAGATTCTCTGAGTGTTAACATTTATCATACGTACTTTATCCTTTTCTCTCTATTTTTTTCCCCCGAAGAGTATGTTGTACACCTGGTGTCCCTTTACCCTTTAAATATTTCAGTGTAAATATCCTAAAAACAAGAACTTCAAAAGAAGTCACCATAGTATAGTTCTCAGAATTAGGAAGTTAACATTGAAGCAATACTGTCACTCAATTACAGACCTTATTGATGTTTGTTTTAGTCCATTACCCTAATGATGTACTGTATAGTGAAAGGAAATTCAAGTTCATGTGTTGCACCAAGCAGTCTTCCATCTCTTTTAGTCTGGAAATCCTTGGTCTTCCCTTGTATTTCATGACATGGGCACTTTTGAGAAGTACAGGCTGACGTCTTGTAGAATGTCCTGCAGTTTGAGTTTGTGTGATGTTTACTCACAATCAGATTCAGGTTATGCACCTTTGGCAGGGATCCACCTTGAAGGGTTCCCTGTATCGTATCATGAGCATGTCTTGTAATTAGTTTATCACTGACAGTGTTAACGTTGATTATTAAGGAGTTGTCTGCTTAGTTTCTTCTCTGTGAAGTTACTGTTTTTGCTCTTTTAGTTAATCTTTTGGCTAGATATTCTGAGGCTTTGTAACTATCCCATTACTTCTCAAATTTGTACTCACTGGCTTCAGTATTTAATATTTGCCTCAGTTGTTATGGTGGTTGTTAAAATGGTGATTTCCTAACTTCATCAGTGCCTCTATATGCACTGTTGTATTTGTTTCTCCTGTCAAGAAGAGTTTTTCCTGCTTATTTGTTTACATCAGCATTGATGCACGGGTTCTTACTTTATCATGAGTGAAACTGAAGTCTTTTCATTTATATAAGGGCATTTTTATACCTTTTGTAAATTGTCTGTTCAACTCTTTTTTTTTTTTTTACTTTTACTTTATTTTACTTTACAGTACTGTATTGGTTTTGCCATACATCAACATGAATCCGCCACTGGTATACATGAGTTCCCAATCCTGAACCCTCCTCCCACCTCCCTCCGCATACCATCTCTCTGGGTCATCCCAGTGCACCAGCCCCAAGCATCCTGTATCGTTTTGCACCATCTTCTGTTGGATTTAATCTTTCCCCTTTAAAGTTTCAAAGTTCTTTGTATTATACTATAGTATAGTTTTAGCTATGATAAAAGTTACAAATTATTCCCTCTAGTCTGTGAGTTGTCTTTTTACTTTTTCTTGGTGTTTCTTTTAATGTAGAAGTTTTAAAATCTTTTTTATTTTTTTAATGCAGTAAAAACAATCGGTCTTTCCTCCTGTTACAGCAAGATTTTGAGTGATAGAAAGTCTTTCTCTACCCCAGGTTAAAGAGGAATTCAGCTACGTTTTCTTTTAGTTCTTGCATAGGTTCGTCTTTTTTAGTGTTTCGATTCTTGATCCATTTGGATCTTTTTCTTCTTTTAATTTGTTTTCTTCCATATGAGTTCACATGTATCTCCCCGTCCTGAACCTCCGTCCCCACCCCATCCTGGAGCTTATTCTTATGTATAATGTGAAGTATGGATCTACTTTTATCCTTTCTCAAATGTCTAATCCGTGGGCTGAGCACCAGTTATTACAAGTGCATCTTTTCCTTGGTGATTTGAGATGAGCCACTTTTATCATATAAGGTTCCACATGTATTTTGATCTGTTTTGAGACTATGTTCTGCTCCACTGGTTGGTCTCTCAGTTAATGCACCACCAGGACCCTACTGTTTTGTTGTATTTTTTTAAAATATAAATTTATTTATTTTAATTGGAGGCTAATTACTTTACAGTATTGCATTGGTTTTGCTATACATCAACATGTATCTGCCACAGGTATACACGTGTTCCCCATCCTGAACCTCCCTCCCTCCTCCCTCCCCGTACCATCCCTCTGGGTCGTCCCAGTGCACCAGCCCCAAGCATCCAGTATCACGCATTGAACCTGGGCTGGAGACTCGTTTCATATATGATATTATACATGTTTCAGTGCCATTCTCCCAAATCATCCCACCCTTGCCCTCTCCCACAGAGTCCAAAAGACTGTTCTATACATCTGTGTCTCTTTTGCTGTCTCGCATATAGGGTTATCGTTACCATCTTTCTAAATTCCATATATATGCGTTAGTAGTTCCATATATACTGTATTGGTGTTTTTCTTTCTGGCTTACTTCACTCTGTATAATAGGAGGACCCTACTATTTTAATTATTAAGGGCTGGTGATATGTCATAATATCTGGCAAGTTTAGTCCTCCTCCTCCTTCTCCTCTTCCCCTTGGCTGTTTTTTTTTTTTTCCCCCAGTGCTTTACAATTGTTTTAAAGAGAAAAAAAAACTCCTTGTGTACTAAAAAAATCTGGTATTAATAAGTGATATGCTTATATTTCCACTGGTCAATTTCTTGCTCAAAATGAAGAATAAATGGTCTTTAACTTATCAAGATGGCTAAATGTATAACTAACAATAATAATATAATCAATATGCTTAGGCAGAAAAAGAAAGTCCAAGTCACTGTTTTTGCCGTGTACTGAATTGTTTTCCCCCTTGGTGTCATTAGTCTGTCACAAGATCCTCTTCTGTACTGGATTTCAGTTGGCTGCTGTGGTGTCTTCTTACCTGTGATTGAAAATGTTAAACATAACATTATGCTGCCTTGTTCTGCTTCTAGGTTTAAAGGTTATTGGGGTAGAGTTGTTTGTACTTAGTATCCTCTGGACTTCTGCCTTAAAAATTTGGCAGAAATTCAAATTCTTTGTACCCATAGGGTGATAGACAGTCTGAAGATAGTCCAAAGACTGCCATGTGATAATTATGGGATGCCAGTAATAGAATTGGAGAAGGAAATGGCAACTCACTCCAGTATCCTTGCCTGCAGAATCCCACGGACAGAGGAGCCTGGTGGGCTACAGTGCATGGCGTGTCAAGAGTCAGACATGATTTAGTGATTAAACCAATAATAGAATAAAAAGTTTAGTTGATTGGCCTCAAATAACTTTTAGTTCTGCACTCTCTATGATGATTTTCAGCAAGGTAATAGTATTTTGAAGATGACACTTTTTTTAAAAATCATTTAGAATCATTGTCATTATCGGGGATATGTGGAGGGCACTTACGATTCATCCATTGCACTCAGCGACTGTTTCGGACTCAGGTAAGGAACTTTCTTTATCAGCAGTTTTTCATTCCCTTAATTCTTTTCCCTTTACTTATCTCTGTCTCCAGCACAAGTCATTTTAGGGTACTTAAATTTAGATTTTACTTTGATGTTGCTGAAGGTCTTTCTGTGTTTCAGATGTCATTCTTGGCATGTTTATTTAGGACAGTATTACAGGTGATGAATTTTAGTACCTAAATAAAAAATTTCATTTTTTTGAGACCACTAAATAAATTTTGCTATTTTAAAATAAAGCATACTTTAAATTTGTTACCTTTTAGGTTTATATAACTTTTACTTCTGTTCTTTCATCTAAGTCTCATAATGACTGTGAGAAGGGGTTGATTGCTTCCATATTTAGGTGAGCAAGCTGAGGTTCAGAGAAATCATACCATGTGTCAAGTGAAGTGATAATAATATTAAATTTATGAAGGGCCTGGCAATATCACACTGGACTGGTTGATTGGTTACATGATTAATTGAACTAATAAATATTTCTTTAAATTCTCAAGCAAACTGTATGAGATGGCGATGAGTACTATCTCCATCTAAGCTATGACACTTGTAGAACAATTACTGTGTACCAGGCAGTGTCCTAAGTATTTTTTGTGCTCATTAAATAGTTTTCAGGACAACTCTAGGGAGAATGTCTACTACGGCTAGTAGGAAACATTTAGGATTCAAACTTTGGTCCTCTGGCCTCCAGACTTCACACTTTAAGGCACTATTCTGAATTGCCTTTATACAGTGATCTCACAGAGGGGTTAAGTAACTTTCAGGCCAGTTAATAGTTGTCTTGAGCTTTTAATTTAGGGCTGCCCAACTCTAAAACCTCTCTATTTTTCTCAACACCATGTTATCCCTTCTTACATATGTTAAGAACTAGGACTTGAATTCATGTTTCTTAATTCCTTTTCCTGTGTATTTTTTTTTTCCATCCTAAAAAACTGTGTATGTGTAATACAACACTTAGAGGCTTGCTGCATATAGAAAATGTGAGTTATGGGATTGAACCCCTGCAGAACAGCTCTCATTTTGAGCACATCTTTTATCGAATGGATGATGTCCACCAAGAGCCTCTGAAATGTGGGGTTTCCAACAAAGTTATGGAAGAAGAAACCACAAAGGATGAAGAAGAGGAGCATCCTAGCATCACTCAGCTGCTTCGAGTAAGGAGCTAATGTATTTCTTCATGGCTCTGACTCAGGTTTAAAAACAATCATCTATTTGTGCATTAAACCAATACCTATTATTACTGTGTTTTTGCCAGCTTTGTGCCAGACATTGTGATGGGTACCAGGGGATAAAAAGATGAGTAATATGTAGTTCCTGCCACAAAGTTGAATACAGTCAGACTTCTGTGTTTTGGAAACGAGGGCTTAAGTCTTAAACAGTAACTATATTTCTTTTTGTCATTGCCCTCTAATAATCCATTACCGTGACTTTGAGAGAGCAGTGGACTTTTTAATGTGAATACCCTTTACACAGACTGGAGCTCTAAAGTGAGAGAGAGAGAGAGACAGAGAGGGAAAGAGAGAGATTGAGTTTTAGGACTTAAATGATCTCAGATGTTTTCCTGGGGCACTCGTGGTATCCCTGTTTTGAGACTTCTTTAGGATTCCTTAGCTTCCTCTTAAGAGGGGTCTCTTAACCTGAGCTGTTTCTGGGACCAGAGGAACCTCAGTTGCAGACAAAGGCAGCTTTCTCTATAAATAGAGATGATGTCACTGTGCCTCTACAAGAGGCTTGTGCCTCTTCTAGAGTATTTTAATTAACTCATACGAATTTATGGCATTGTTTTCATCATCTGTTCTGCCAGTCATTTGATTCTTGGATGGTTCTTTTTAAGTTTAGTCATTGGAAAACACTTAAATTTTAGCTCATTCTGTACTTTACATGGGGGCTTCCCAGGTGGCGCAGTGGTACAGAATTTTCCTGCCAATGCAGGAGATGCAGGAGAACGTGGGTTTAATCCCTGTGTCAGGAACATCCTATGGAGGAGGGCATGTCAGCCCACTCCACTATTATTGCCTGGGGAATCACATGGGCAGAGGAGCCTGACGGGCTACAGTCCATGGGGTTGCAAAGAGTTGGACACAATTGAGTGGCTGAGCATATATGGACAGTTTATGTAAGTTTTTGAAAATCACAAAACTAGTCATTTTTTAAAAGTAGCAACCTTGTATGTCAGTGCAAATTGTAACTCAATAAGACTGGAAGGAAAAAAATAAAGGACAAGAAAATAAAGTGCAGACCTTGTCCTTCCTTTTCCTTGGGTTATTAGCAGATATTCTTTTTTCCACTCTTGACAGAGTAGTAGGGCATCCAATTAAAATATGTGTATGTGTGTATAGTTTTGATATTAGAGAATCAATAATTCACCTTTGGAAACTTGAATAACTCATGTTATCTTTAACTAGAATTTTTTTCAGAGTGCTACAGATGGCATATATCATTTTTAAAAACACATGTCTTTTGGCCTTATTGATGTAGGGTGTGTTAAAAATCATTTTATGAAATTCTTAGCAGACATGAAACACGTGACTAGAAGTTAGGATAAGATCATTGTGTGTTAAAAATAGGAGTCTTATATGTAGTCGTCTTATATGTAATCTGAAGAATGTAGTCTTTTAACTTTTTGCTTTCCTTTATGGTGTTTGTGTTTTTTTTGACAGAGAAAAAGAGACATCTTGCCACAGACCCGCTATGTAGAGTTGTTCATTGTTGTAGAGAAGGAAAAGGTAGGATTGGTGACAGTTTTTCTCCTTTTTCATGAAAAGAAGATGAGAAGTGAGGATCCCATGAAGGAAATATGAAATATATTTGTATTGATTTTTGTTAAATGACTTTTCCCTGTAATATTTATACATGATATTCGTAATATGTCCAGAACTGAATGTAGCATTAACGTTACCTCTATCTTTATTTTTACTGGTGATGTTTTTCCACTGTTTGTTTTGGGTAATTTGCAAATGTTAAACTTCTCCCTTCTTAGGAGGGAGCAGAGTTAAGATGATAAGTTTAGAAGGGAGCAGAGGAGAATGGGTCAGCTTAGCATTTACTATTTATTTCATTATACAGAATAACACAGGACATTTTCCTTATTTATACTTAAGATTGTGCTTTACTCAACTAAGAAAAGTTATGTATTTATTTCAGCATTTGCAAGATTATTAATTTTAGATATAACTGCTATATATTTTAACCTATAGATTATTTGAAATGTTTTATCTGACTTCTGCCAGCTTTGCTGTTGCTGTGAACCAAATTGTTTGCAGAAACTTAACACAACTGACAAGTCCTTTTGTAATCTGCAGAGTCAGTTTTGAGAATCTTTATGGTTTTTTAAAAAAACCCTTATTGTATGTAGACTGGAAAATAATAAGCCATACTTTTAGGAGATAGAAATGTATTCTTATTTGTTTGTTATAGGTTCATTATCCTCAAGTGTAGAAAGAAGCATAAGGGAATGTGAATAAGCATGAACTCTGTCCCAGATAATGTATTAAAGGTTCCAGTAGAATATGATGGACAAGTGATAAAAAAAGGAGACTTGAAATATTTTTTCTCATTACTTTCTCCACATAGGTAGAAAATGGTTTAAATAAAATATTTGGATTCTTATCTTGAGATTGTAGAATTTTTTTTCTTATATTGCTTTGGTGATCATGAGTTTTCTTCTTTGCTTTTCAGTATGATAACATGGGAAAAAACCAGACTGCAGTGCGAGAAGAGATGATAAGTTTAGCCAACTACTTGGATAGTGTAAGTTTATTTTCTATCAGCTGGGATTATTCTGTCCTTTCCTCTCACAGCCTCTGAATAGAATTTTAAAATTGTCTGATTTGGAGCTGTGATTATTCTAGAGGATAGAATAATCAGTCTTTCTGGGGTTTGCTCTTGAATTTGTTTTGTAACTTTTCTATGTTTATAAGGAAAGTATAATTTTAGAGAGAGTGAGACAAATGAGATTTCAAATTAGCATCTACTTTATCTTTAGTGTTGAGGAGAAATTCATCAGTTGATCTAAGAAAGAAATGAGAAGTTTATTCAAGCCAAATTTGAGGATTATAACCCAGGAAGAGCATCTCAGAAAGCTCTGAGAACTGTTTTTCCCATTAGAAGTCAAGGCACAGTTATGTAAGTTTTTTTGAGACAGAGAAATGTGCATTCAATGAGGTATTATTGACAGTTTACACAATCTAGACCTAAGCATCATCATGGCCCTAGCAAGGTTAAGAAGGAATGTTATCTTTAAGGAGTTGCCTTTTTGATGTTAGGAGAATGTTGCTCTTTATGGTTGAGCAGGTATTTCTGCCGATGGGGAGGTTTGGTTGATGCCTTATGCGGATACAGAAATGCACAGTGGGGTAAGAGAGGAGGCCAAAGGGCAGAGAAAAATTTTTCTGTGTAAATTTTTCTTGTCTTGCCATAAAATATGACTTTTATTTTACAGTAGATAGACTGAGGTTCTCTGGCACTTATGCAGAGATCTTTGAATTTTTGCTGAGAAACATTTTATTTTATTTTTTTAAATTTTATTTTTACTTTATTTTACTTTACAATACTGTATTGGTTTTGCCATACATTGACATGAATCTGCCACGGGTGTATATGAGCTCCGAATCCTGAATCCCCCTCCCACCTCCCACCCCATATCATCTCTCTGGATCATCCCCGTGCACCAGCCCCAAGCATCCTGTATCATGTATCGAACATAGACTGGTGCTTCGTTTCTTACATGATAGTATATATGTTTCAATGCCATTCTCCCAAATCATCCCACCCTTTCCCTCTCCCTCATAGTCCAAAAGTCCATTCTATATATCTGTGTCTCTTTTGCTGTCTCGCATACAGGGTCATCATTACCATCTTTCTAAATTCCATATATATGTGTCAGTATACTGTATTGGTATTTTTCTTTCTGGCTTACTTCACTCTGTATAATCGGCTCCAGTTTCATCCATCTCATCAGAACTGATTCAAATGTATTCTTTTTAATGGCTGAGTAATACTCCATTGTATATATGTACCACAGCTTTCTTATCCATTCATCTGCTGATGGACATCTTGGTTGTTTCCATGTCCTGGCTATCATAAACAATGCTGCAGTGAACATTGGGGTACTTGTGTCTCTTTGAGGCAAGAATATACAATGGAGTAAAGACAATCTCTTTAACAAGTGGTGCTGGGAAAGCTGGTCAACCACTTGTAAAAGAATGAAACTAGATCACTTTCTAACACCGCACACAAAAATAAACTCAAAATGGATTAAAGATCTAAACGTAAGACCAGAAACTATAAAACTCCTAGAGGAGAACATAGGCAAAACACTCTCTGACATAAATCACAGCAGGATCCTCTATGATCCACCTCCCAGAATACTGGAAATAAAAGCAAAAATAAACAAATGGGATCTAATTAAAATTAAAAGCTTCTGCACAACAAAGGAAACTATAAGTAAGGTGAAAAGACAGCCTTCTGAATGGGAGAAAACAATAGCAAATGAGGCAACTGACAAACAACTAATCTCAATAAAACTTATTTTAAATAAGGCTGTCTCCTGCTCTGAAACCATATATGACTCTGTGTGTGAGAGAGAGATAGACAGAGGGAAGGATTTGGTTTGAGATTTTAGAGTTTATTCATCTAGTGGGAGATATTGAAGAATTAGATACATATTCCTTTTTAAAGTTTTTATTAGGAATATATCTACCTAAAGAAACTAAAGACCTATATATTAAAAACTATAAAACACTGATGAAAGAAATCAAGAGGGCACTAATAGATGGAGAAACATACCATGTTCATGGATCAGAAGAATCAATATAGTGAAAATGAGTATACTACCCAAAGCAATTTACAAATTCAATGCAATCCCTATCAAGCTACCAGCCATATTTTTCACAGAACTAGAACAAATAATTTCAAGATTTGTATGGAAATACAAAAAACCTCAAATAGCCAAAGCAATCTTGAGAAAGAAGAATGGAACTGGAGGAATCAACCTGTCTGACTTCAGGCTCTACTACAAAGCCACAGTCATCAAGACAGTATGGTACTGGCACAAAGACAGAAATATAGATCAATGGAACAAAACAGAAAGCCCAGAGATAAATCCACACACATATGGTCACCTTATCTTTGATAAAGGAGGCAAGAATATACAATGGAGTAAAGACAATCTCTTTAACAAGTGGTGCTGGGAAACTGGTCAACCACTTGTAAAAGAATGAAACTAGATCACTTTCTAACACCTCACACAAAAATAAACTCAAAATGGATTAAAGATCTAAATGTAAGACCAGAAACTATAAAACTCCTAGAGGAGAACATAGGCAAAACACTCTCAGACATAAATCACAGCAGGATCCTCTATGATCCACCTCCCAGAATTCTAGAAATAAAAGCAAAAATAAACAAATGGGATCTAATTAAAATTAAAAGCTTCTGCACAACAAAGGAAACTATAAGCAAGGTGAAAAGACAGCCTTCTGAATGGGAGAAAATAATAGCAAATGAAGCAACTGACAAACAACTAATCTCAAAAATATACAAGCAACTTATGCAGCTCAATTCCAGAAAAATAAACGACCCAATAAAAAAATGAACCAAAGAACTAAACAGACATTTCTCCAAAGAAGACATACGGATGGCTAACAAACACATGAAAAGATGCTCAACATCACTCATTATTAGAGAAATGCAAATCAAAACCACAATGAGGTACCACTTCACACCAGTCAGAATGTGATCCAAAAATCTGCAAGCAATAAATGCTGGAGAGGGTGTGGAGAAAAGGGAACCCTCCTACACTGTTGGTGGGAATGCAAACTAGTACAGCCACTATGGAGAACAGTGTGGAGATTCCTTAAAAAATTGCAAATAGAACTGCCTTATGACCCAGCAATCCCACTGCTGGGCATACACACCGAGGAAACCAGAATTGAAAGAGACACATGTACCCCAATGTTCATCGCAGCACTGTTTATGATAGTCAGGACATGGAAACAACCTAGATGTCCATCAGCAGATGAATGGATAAGAAAGCTGTGGTACATATACACAATGGAGTATTACTCAGCCATTAAAAAGAATACATTTGAATCAGTTCTGATGAGATGGATGAAACTGGAGCCGATTATACAGAGTGAAGTAAGCCAGAAAGAAAAATACCAATACAGTATGCTAACACATATATATGGAATTTAGAAAGATGGCAATGATGACCCTGTATGCAAGACAGCAAAAAAGACACAGATGTGTATAGCGGACTTTTGGACTGTGAGGGAGAGGGAGAGGGTGGGATGATTTGGGAGAATGGCATTGAAACATGTATACTATCATGTAAGAATCGAATCGCCAGTCTATGTCCGATGCAGGATACAGGATGCTTGGGGCTGGTGCACGGGGATGACCCAGAGAGATGTTATGGGGAGGGAGGTGAGAGGGGGGTTCATGTTTGGGAACGCATGTACACCCATGGTGGATTCATGTCAATGTATGACAAAACCAATACAGTATTGTAAACTAAAATAAAGTAAAAAAAAAAAAAAGTTTTTATTGGAATACAGTTGATTTATAATGTTGTGTTAATTTCAGGTATACAGCAAAGTAAATCAATTATATATATATCCACTCTTTCTTTTTCAGATTGTTTTCCCATATAGGCCTTTACAGAGTATAAAGTAGAGTTTCCTATACTATACAATAGGTCCTCGTTAGTTTTATATGCAGTGTATATGTCAGTCCCAATTTCCTAATTTATCCCTCCCCTCCTTATCCCTTGGTAACCATAAGTTGATTTCCCCCACCTTACTCAACTTCTGTTTTGTAAATAAGTTGATTTGTACCCTCTTTTTTTTAGAGTCCACATATAAGAGTGTGTATCATACTGAGTGAAGTCAGACACAGAAAGACAAATGTCATACAGTATCACTTGTATGTGGAAAAATTTAATCTCTAATATGAATATGAATACCAAACATAATGATGATGATAGTGATTTTGAATGTTTATTATGTACTAATTTCTGCTTTATTGACTATGCCAAAGCCTTTGACTGTGTGGATCACAATAAACTGTGGAAAATTCTGAAAGAGATGGGAATACCAGACCACCTGACCTGCCTCTTGAGAAATCTGAATGCAGGTCAGGAAGCAACAGTTAGAACTGGACATGGAACAACAGACTGGTTCCAAATAGGAAAAGGAGTACGTCAAGGCTGTATATTGTCACCCTGCTTATTTAACTTCTATGCAGACTACATCATGAGAAATGCTGGACTGGAAGAAACACAAGCTGGAATCAGGATTGCCAGGAGAAATATCAATAACCTCAGATATGTAGATGACACCACCCTTATGGCAGAAAGTGAAGAGGAGCTAAAAAGCCTCTTGATGAAAGTGAAAGAGGAGAGCAAAAAAGTTGGCCTAAAGGTCAACATTCAGAAAATGAAGATCATGGCATCCAGTCCCATCACTTCATGGGAAATAAATGGGGAAACAATGGAAACAGTGTCAGACTTTATTATTTTGGGCTCCAAAATCACTGCAGATGGTGACTGCAGCCAATTAAAAGATGCTTACTCCTTGGAAGAAAAGTTATGACCAACCTAGATAGCATATTCAAAAGCAGAGACATTACTCTGCCGACTAAGGTCCGTCTAGTCAAGGCTGTGGTTTTTCCAGTGGTCATGTATGGATGTGAGAGATGGACTGTGAAGAAGGCTGAGTGCCAAAGAATTGATGCTTTTGAACTGTGGTGTTGGAGAAGACTCTTGAGAGTCCCTTGGCCTGCAAGGAGATCCAACCAGTCCATTCTGAAGGAGATCAGTCCTGGGTGTTCTTTGGAAGGAATGATGCTAAAGCTGAAGCTCCAGTACTTTGGCTACCTCATGAGAAGAGTTGACTCATTGGAAAAAACTCTGATGCTGGGAGGGATTGGGGGCAGGAGGAGAAGGGGACGACAGAGGATTAGATGGCTGGATGGCATCACGGACTCAATGGACGTGAGTCTGAGTGAACTCTGGGAGATGGTGAACAGGGAGGGCTGGCGTGCTGCGATTCATGGGGTCGCAAAGAGTTGGACGCAACTGAACGACTGAACTGAACTGAACTGATAATGTACTAAAAACTGAGTCAAGTGACTTATATTTATAACTCATTTATTGCTCACAGTATCTCTGTGAAGTAGAGATGAGTTCTATAAGCCTTTATCTGAAACCTTTGGGGTACATGTCATTAGAATTTTAGACAAGAGTTTAGAAAGGTAATATTGTTCACTATACAGTATATGTATAACATGTAGTTCACTATGTTGGATCTTATTTATACCTCCAAAAGGATCCTGGGGTAGCACCTTGTAATCTAACTCACTGATATTTCTATAGTGAAATATATGCATATTTATATTAAGTGAACTAAAGTGAAGTGAAGTCACTCAGTCGTGTCTGACTCTTGGTGACCCCATGGACTGTAGCTTACCAGGCTCCTCTGTCCATGGGATTCTCCAGGCAATAGTACTGGAGTGGATTGCCATTTCCTTCAGGGGATCTTCCCGACCCAGGGGTTGAATCCGGGTCTCCTGCATTGTAGACAGGCGCTTTATATATGAATATTTATATTAAGTGAACTAAAGGTGAACAGTAAATAGGCTTTCATTAGTTTAGGGAAAGGTTTGAAACCAAAATACCAATAACTTTAAAGATCCAGAGTTTGTCAGATTTTGGAATGGAAGATAAAAAGGATTTCAAACCTTTGTTACTTTTGTTTTATCAATGAAGAAACTCAGACCCTTGGAAAGTTAGAGTTCCATTATATTGAAGGAAACATTTTTGATAAAGAGGAATCCTGTTTTTAAGTGGTTATGTTACTTAATTATAAGTTCAAAGATATTCTCATATTCTTTATTTTATTATATTACTTTTATTGAAGTGTAGTTGATAATACAGTTTTATATATATTACAGGGGTACAATATAGTGATTCACAATTTTTAAAGGTTAAACTCCATTTATAGTTATTATATTGAGTTGGCCAAAAGGTTCAGTTGGGTTTTTTCATACCTGTTTATGAAATGCCTGACAGAACTTTTTGGCCAACCCAATAAAATATTGGCTATTATTCCCTGTGTTGTACAGTATATGCTTGTATTTCCTTGTAACTAATAGTTTGTATTTCTTAACCCTGTACACCCTCCCTTCCTTCTCCCCACTGGTAAGCACTAGTTTGTTCTCTATATCTATGAATTATTTCTCTTTTGTTACACTCACTAGTTTGTTGTATTTTTTTAAGATTCCACCAAGAAGTGATGATGTTATTTAGTTGCTAAGTTGTATTTGCCTCTTTGTGACCCCATGAACTGGCTTCCCTGTCCATGGGATTTCCCAGGCAAGAGTACTGGAGTGGGTTGCCGTATCCTTCTTCAGGGGATCTCCCTGGCCCACATCTCCTACAGTGGTAGGGAGATTCTTTATCACTGAGCCACCAGGGAAGCCCTCCTATAAGTGATACCATACTGTATTTGTCTTTCTCTGTCTGACTTACTGCACTAAGCATAATACCCTCCAAGTCCATCTATGCTGTTGTAAATGGCAAATGTTCATTTTTTATGGTTGAGTAATAGTCCATTTGTGTGTGTGTGTGTGTGTGAACCCAGTCACCTGTTGACAGACACTTAAGTTGCTTCCAAATCCTGGCTATTGTAAATACTGTTGCTGTGAACATTGGGTTAAACATATCTTTTCAAATTAGTGTTTTTTTTTTTTCTCAGATATATACCTAGGAATTGTTCTCATATTCTTTAATAAATTTTGTATATTTTTGTTTTCTTCCCAGATGTACATTATGTTAAATATTCGAATTGTGCTAGTTGGGCTTGAGATTTGGACAAATGAAAATCTGATCAGTATGGCTGGAGGTGCTGGTGATGTGTTGTCGAACTTTGTACAGTGGCGGGAAAAGTTTCTTATAACACGTCGGAGGCATGACAGTGCACAGCTAATTCTGTAAGTGATGTTTTTAAAGGTACTCTTTATGATATGGTGAGAATAATAATTTTTGCTTTTTTCTTTTTTTGCAGTCGTATCCTCTTAACGTTTTTGAGCATTCATTTAAATGAGGAAAAAGTTTGATTTGTAGAATGAGTGCAGTGTGCTAATAAGACCTGTTTTTGTTGGATCTCTTGTGACCTTTATCCCATATCCTCTTCCTCTTTCCTGGGTATACTTCCTTATTTTAGTATGGCATGTTTTCTAGTTTCTTCTTGTGAAAGGATATATTGAAAGAAAAAAGTTCTGACCTCTTTCATGTCAGAAAATGTGCTTTACAATCTCAAAACAGAATTTAAAAATTATCTCTGGTACACCAGAAACAAAATATAAATCAACTATACTTTAATTAAAGAAAATTATCTCAATTTGACCTCTGATTATCCTAGTGCTGAAGTAATTCATTGTTTCAGGGGTGTGCTTTTTCATTTGTTTTGTACATTTTAGGTTATTTTGTCAGGTCTAACATTTTTGGCATGAAATCTTTTTCCTTCAGAATTTTGAAGGCATGGCCATTGGTCTTTTGACTTCCAAATTACTGTTGAGAAGCCTTAATTCATTTTTTTAAAAAAAATTCACTTTAGAATGGGTGAATTTTTTTGTACATAAATTCTATCTCAGTACAGCTTCACTGAGAAACTTCAATGCATTCTGTTTCCTGTTTTTTAGTATATGCCTTTTTTTTTTTCCCTTCCTTCTTTGAGAACTTGTAGGATCTTCTCTAGAGGTTCCCAGACCTCTAAATTGTCTTGATGATATGCTTTGGTGTAGGTCTTCTATCATTCATTGTGCTGTGTTCTTAGTGGGTAATTTCAGTCTTGAAATTGTAGTTCTAGGAATTTTTCTCAAATTATTTTGTATGTGATTTCATCCTCTTTATTTTTATTCTTCATTCCTTCAGGGATTCCTTTTACTCAGCTGTTGAGTTTCTTGTGGTTGTCCTCTAATTTTTTTAATCTTTTGTTTCCTTTCTTCTCATTGTCTTTTTGTTCTATTTTCTGGGATATTTCCTTAAATTTACCTTCTAAAGTTTTTATTGTGTTTCTCATTTCAGCTATCTTATTTTTAATGTTTAATAGCTATTTTTGTTTCCCTCAAAATTTTTATGTAGTCAAATTCTTATTTCATGGGTACAATAGTGTTTTTAAAGTCTCTTTGCCGTCCTTCTGATATATTTTAAACATTTTTCTTTTTTCTGCATAGCATTTTCATGGTACTATAATAAAACTTAAGCTTATGTGATTAGTTAATACAGATATATTCCAAAAGCTTATAGCAAGACCCTCACTTAAAATATAAAAAAATTTTATTCTTCTTAGAAATTTTCTGGTTGATAGGCTGGCTTTTTGCCAAAAAATATTTTATGTAATAATTTTTCCCTCCTTCAATGTTGAATGGTACCTAAAATAATTTTTTCTGAGGTGAAATTTCCCTTGTTTTTTTTTTTTTGGTCATATGAGTTAATTTAGAGTAAGGCACTGAGAATGCCTACATGGATTTTTATGACCCCATAACCACAAAAGCTTGATCCTGACATTTCAATGAATTTTTAGTAAAACCGTACCCAGAAGTGTCCTCGTACCCCAACAGTGAGTATGCCTTCTTGTTCACAAAAGACCAAAAGGAACGGGCAACAAGCACTCCCTGTGCTTTGCCCAGCCACACCTACCAAGCCGTCTCTCTCTGTTTGGTCTTCGACTGCCATGTTAGAGGTGTTTCTCAGATATCTGATAATCCCTGATCGGTTGTAGTTGAGAATGGGATACTAAAAAGCCTTTCTTGAAGCATTGAGGACATAAAAGTGGCTCACTACGGGGTGATCTGGCTAAAATGTTTCCATGGCAATCCCCTTATGTCAGTAGCAGACTCTTATCCTGGCTGGTCAGGTGTCCCAGAGAATGTTTTATTCATTGATTTAAAAAATGTTTGTTATGTATATAGCCTAGGCCCTTGGTTATGGCAGTGAACAAAAGAGACAATTCTTACTCTCATGGAATTCATACTGTGTTGAAGGAGAGTTATCTTGTAAGATAAATAAGTATATGTATTGGGTCAGCCAAAAACTTTGTTTGGGTTTTACCCTAACAGCTTATAGTGTGCTAAATAACCATAAATGGTAAGGAGGAAAAATAAAGCTGAGAGGGTAGAGGTAGAAATATTGAAGGAGTGAGGTTGAAATTTTAAATAACATGATGAGGAAGCCCTCAGTGAAGAGATGACCTTTGTGTAAAGACCTGAAGGAGATGAGGGAGTGATATGGGTGTATATTGGGGAAGGCACAGGGACCAGGTCCTGAGATCAGGTGTGTTCCTTATGTTCAAGGAGCAACCTGGAGACCATTCTGATTCTTCTGTTCTCTGTGCTTCCTGCTTGCAGCCTCCTGTATGAATATGCCATTGAGTTTGTTATCTGTCTCTTTTCACTAGAATTTTTGAATAAATAAATATAATGCATTTTAGGAAGGTTTTTCATCTAAAAGGTAGAAAACAAGTTGGTTTGATATATCTAATGTATATCTTCATTTGTCTGAAAAATGAACTTGTAATGTTAACTTTCACTCTCTGAAGATAAAAAAGAGATAAGGCTTTAATTGAACTCTGATTTTTAAAGTGCTATTTATCTTTGTCATTTTTCCCCCAGTTTTTATAGGTTTACCAATTAGTTTAAGATTACCCAAAGAAATAGGAGCAACGTGTACCTTTTTCTCCTCAAGTACATTTTATAACTTTTCCCTGTTCTCTTCATTTAGGAAAAGAGGGTTTGGTGGGACTGCGGGAATGGCGTTTGTGGGGACAGTCTGTTCAAGGAGCCATGCGGGTGGGATTAACGTGGTATGTTTTCTTGACATCTTTGCATGTTTGCATTATGAAATGTCCAGCAATCGTTTATTTCCTCTCCTAGTCCTTACAACAATATTTTGAGTGTTACAAGGGCCATAGAAGATCTGTTCTTGCCCTAGAGACTGGATTTAAGTTTTCTAGTACTTATTATGTGATCATTAATGCCTCACTTTTTATGAATTAAGAAACAGAGACTCCGTCCGAGGAAATTAAGTTAGAACCATGAGCTTGTTTTCCCATCAACCACCATGAATAATCTGTTGGTGCTCCTGATCTGTTGCTTAAATGGTCTACCTCCATCATCAATATGTTAAGTCACTCCAGTTTCTTACTAGACTGCAGTGTTCACAATCTTGATGTTGGTTGCTTGCTTTATCATGTCAGCTGCCAACATTGTGGTGGTGAATCTCCTTTTGTGAAAAAGTAATTTTAGAAAAAAAGAATAATCCTTTTTGTTCAGAAACTTAATTAATACCTTCCTGTGTTTGGACAGTTTGGGCAGATCCCAGTGGAGACATTTGCATCCATTGTTGCTCATGAGTTGGGTCATAACCTTGGAATGAGTCATGATGATGGGAGAGGTTGTCACTGTCCTGTAAAGAGCTGCATCATGAATTCGGGAGCATCGTGAGTAACTGAATTCTTTTTATTCTTCTTCCTTTTTCTTTTTTAAAACCATTTATTGAACATTTGTTTAATGCTAAAAATAAACAATGAATGTATCCCTCATCAGTAGTCAAATTTCTGGGAAGAAATTATTTGCCATGTACTATAAAGCATCAGTATAAATTTTCTTTCATCTGAATGGTATAAGAACTCTAATTATTGATTAATTCATCTCATTTAAATTAATTTAATTTATTATAGTTAATATAATGTGTTAATTTCAAGAGAACAGCAGAGTGATTCACTTGTAGATACATGCATATATGTGTGTGTGCTCAGTTCCTCAGCAGTGGCCAACTCTGCGACCCCCTGGATTTAGCCCAGTAGGCTCCTCTGTCCATGAGATTTCCAGGCAAGAATACTGGAGTGAGTTACCATTTCCTTCTCAGGGATCTTCCTGAGTTAGGGATCTAACCCACATTTCCTGTGTTTACCTGCACTGGCAGGCGAATTCTTTTACTACTGAACCACCTATGAAGCTCTATGTACACACACACACATAAACACACACATATTCTTTTTCTGATTCTTTTCCATTATGAATTATTGCAAGGTACTGAATATAGCTCCCTGTGCTATACACTAGGTCTTTGTTGTTTACCTGTGTTATATATAATAGTGTGTATATGTTAATTCCAAATTCCTAATTTATTCCTCCCCCTGCCTTTCCCCTTTGGTAACCATAAATTTGCTTTCTGTCTGTGAATCTGTTTCTGTTTTATAAATAAGTTCATTTGTATCATTTTTTTAGATTTCACACAGATGTGATATATTTGTCTCTCTCTGTCTAACTTACATCACTGAATGTGATAATCTCTAGGTCCATCCATGTTGCAGCAAATGGCATTATTTCATTTTTTCTTATGGGCTCATGGAATTCCATTATATACATATATGCTGCTAAGTCACTTCAGTCGTGTCCAACTCTGCGACCCCATAGATGGCAGCCCACCAGGCTCCCCCATCCTTGGGATTCTCCAGGCAAGAACACTGGAGTGTGCTGCCATTTCCTTCTCCAATGCATGAAAGTGAAAAGTCAAAGTGAAGTCGCTCAGCCATGTCCGACTCTTAGCGATCTCATGGACTACAGCCCACCAGGCTCCTCCGTTCATGGGATTTTCCAGGCAAGAGTACTGGAGTGGGGTGCCGTTGCCTTCTCCAATATACATATACACATATCACATAAATACATGGCACATCTTCTTTATCCATTTATCTGTTGGTGAGTATTTAGATTGCTTCTATGTCTTGGCTGTTGTAAATAGTGTTGCTATGAACATTGGAATGCAAGTATCTTTTCGAATTAAGAGTTTTCTCCAGATATACATCCAGGAGTGGGGTTGATTGCAGGATCATATGGGAGCTCTATTTTTAGGTTTCTAAGGAATCCTCACATTGTTTTTCATAATGGTTGCACAAATTTACATTCCCATCAACAGTATAAGAGAGTTTCTTTTTGTTCACACCCTCTCCAGTGTTTATTATTTGTAGGCTTTTTAATGATTGCCATTCTGACTGGTATGACTCATTGTAGTTTTGATTTGTATCTCTCTAGTATTTTGCAATATAGCATCTTTCCATGTGCCTGTTGGTGATCTGTGTGTCTTCTTTGGGGAAATATCTATTTAAGTCCTCTGCTCATTTTTTGAGTAGGCAGTTTTTTAAAAATGTTAAGCTGTATGGGCTCTTTGCATGTTTTGGAAAGTAATCCTTTGTTGGTTGCATCATTTGCAAATATTTTCTTCCAGTCTGTAGGTTGTCTTTTTGTTTTGTTTATGGATTCCTTTGCTGTGCAGAAACTTTAAAGTTTATTAAGTCCCACTTTTGTTTATTTTTTGTTTTTATTCCATAACCCTAGAAGAGGAAACCAAAAAATATTGCTGTAATTTATGTCAACAAGTGTTCTGTTCTGTTTTCCACTAAGAGCATCTGGTTTAATAGTATCTGGTTTTACATTTAGGCTTTTAATCCATTTTGACTTTATTTTTGGTGTTAGAGAATGTTCTAATTTCATTCTTTTACATATAGCTGTCTAGTTTTTCCAGCACCATTTATTGAAAAGACTATCTTTTATCCATTGTATATTCTTGCCTCCTTTATCATACATTAATTGACCATAACTGTGTGGGCTTATTTTTGTGCCTTTCTATCCTCTTCCACTGATCTATATGTCTGTTTTTTTGTCAGTACCATACTGTTTTGATGACTGTAGCCTTGTAGCATAGTCTGAAGCCAGGGTGTGTGATTCCTCCAGGTCTATCCTTCTTTCTCAAGATTGTTTTGGCTATTTGGGGTCTTTGTGTTTTCATACAAATTAAATTTTTTTTTGTTCCAGTTCTGTGAAAAATCGTTTGATAGGAATTGCGTTGAATCTGTAGATTGCTTTGGGGAGTATGGTCATTTTTAACAATACTGATTCTTCCAATCCAAGAACGTGTTATATCTTTCCATTTGTTTGTGTCATCTTCAATTTCTTTCATCAGTGTCTTATTTTCAGGGTACAGGTCTTTTGCCTTTTTAGGTAGACTTATTCCTAGATATTTTATTGTTTTTGATGAGATGGTAAGTGAGATTGTTCACTTAATTTCACTTTCTGATATTTTGTTGTTAGTGTATAGAAATGCAACAGATTTATGTGCATTGATTTTGTATCTAGCAACTTTACCAAATTCATTGATGAGCTCTTGTAATTTTCTGGTAGTGTCTTTAGGATTTTCTGTTTATAGAATCATGTCATCTGCAAAGAGTTTTACTTCTTTTTCAATTTGAATTCCTTTTACTTCTTTTTCTTCTCTGATTGCTATGGCTAGGATTTCCAAAACTATGTTGAGTGAAAGTGGTGAGAGTGGTCATCCTTGTTTTGTTCCTGAGCTTACAGAAAATGCTTTCAACTTTTCACTATTGGGATGTTAGCTGTGGACTTATCATAATATGGCCTTTATTATGTTGAAATATATTCCCTCTTTGCCCACTCTCTGAAGAGTTTTTGTCATAAATGGATATTGAATTTTATCAAAAGCTTTTCCTGCATCTATGGAGATGATCATATGGTTTTTATTCTTCAATTTGTTAATGTGATGTGTGACCCATTTAAAAAAATTGGATCATCTGTATTTTTGTGGGAGAGCTGGATTTGTCGTGAATACAAATCATGTATTTGTATTCCTCAGGGTATGCTGACAGCTATCACCTCGGTAGGGGATGGGACTGGAGATGGGGGTTCTGGAGCTAGAGCTGGGTATTTATTTGATGGCACTTCCTCGCTGCTCAGTGGCCAATATTGCCTTATTGGAGGTGGGGTTTGGTCCCAAGTTGCCAGAGTACAAGCTCTGAGGGTTGGGTCTTAGCGTGCTCTGTTCCCTTTACATGTGTGGTATCCCCCTCTCAGTACAAGTACCCTCTCCCCAGAGGGGAGTAGTATTTGGGCAAGAGGGGCTGGTGTGGACACTTGGCATGGGTCTGGGCATGAGCTGTGGCAATCCAACCACAGAGATTCACAAACAAAGGCAGTTCTGTTTCTTTCCTAATTTGTATGTCTTTCATTTCCTTTTTTATTGCATTAGATAGGACTGTCAATTTTGCCTGATACTAATCTACCTTCCACAGATGTTCTTTTTTGGTTAACAGTATATATTTTCTATTCCTTTACTTTGAACTTTTCTTTATTCTTATGTTTTAGATATATCCTTCTAAACAACCTACATTTAGGTTTTTTTTTTTATAAACCAGCCTGGAAATATTTGTCTCTTAATTGAATCATTTAATCTGCTTATATTTAATATGATTACTAATATACTGTATTATGCAAATGTAGATGCCATTGATTATGATACCCTTACAGCATACCACTTAGAATGAAAAATGCCAATTAAATTAATACAAATTGTAAGATGAATTCAGAGTGTTTTAAATGTTTAAAGAATATATTTTAGAAAAACACATCAAATTTGCTGTGTTAATGACTGTGGATTTGTTCCCTGCCCAAATTTTCAAGCTTCTCATTTTTGTCTCTGACCAAAGCATGCAGAGATTTTCTTTTTGGGTGGTTATTGTTTGATAATTCTAGTATCTGGAGACTTTATTGAGTTTATCTGTTTTTTTTCTCATAGTGTCTTCATTTTTTTTATAGTTTTCGTAATATCTTGTGTCTTCATGTTATGTTTTGATAATGTATTAGACATTGTATTTGAACAGATTTTTGTAAGAATAATTTGAGAAGTAAGATTATGTTATCCTTAGTGTATTAAATCTCCTTTTTGAGGACAGATATCCCACCTTCTACTTCCTATGCTATTTAGTGAACATTAGTTGACTGTTAGAAGTTAAGCCTTAAAAATTTTTTTTATTTAAAAAATTTTAAAATATATATTTATTTTATGTTGGAATACAGTTGTCTAACATAGGGCTTTATTTTTGATGCTAGAGTTTTCCCAGATAATCAGTTGAAGCCACCTCTGTTTAAAAGGTAGATAATCTAACTTTGTAATGTAATTTTTATATTTAAGATATTTGAGGGACCTGGTAGTATTCTCCTTACACTGTTCTTAGATGCCTGGTCATATGAGTGGTGATCTTCCTGGGAGGTGTCTTTCCTAGAGACAGGTCTTTCTTAACTCTGCCCTTCAGTATTATCAGAAAGCCTCCATAATCAGAGTGCTCTTTTTTTTTTTAATTAAAACAAATTTGTTTTTTTCTGTCCACACTGTGTGACATTTGAGATCTTAGTTTCCTGACCAGGGATCAGACCATGTCCCCTGCACTGGAAATGCAAAGTCTTAACCACTAGACTGACAAGGAAGTCTCCAGATTGCTCTGCAAAAAAAAAAAAAAACCTGAGTGCCATCACTTAGAATCCTTTCTTAGGACTTCCTATTCCTAGGCTATGAGGATTAGGACGGTAGTGGTGGAATTGTGTTCTGGTTTTTTTCCAGATTAGTCATAGAGAGAATATTCTAAATGATAGTTGATTTTTGTGGGTCATATCCTGATAGACCACTTCCATCCCTTCTACCTTCTTTTGCATCAGTTTTATAAAACTCACCTTGATGTGATGGAAGAGATGTAGATATGCTTTAGATTAATATCTTAGTACCCAGAGGTGATAGATGGAGAGTAGGAATGCTTTAATTGATATTCAAGCCAAGAAAAGAGGAAGCTCATCCTTCTTAATACTGTTGGTGATGGCCAAGGATGACTAGGGAAAAGAATATCTTTGTTTTATCATCCAGAGTGTTTATGAAGGCCAACATGGAGATGTTTGTTGTTATCTTGATTTACTAAACTGCATAAGAAGTGGTGAAGATTTTGTGATCCTTCTCAGTACTATAGTCAACTTCCTTGTGTATGAAACAGATTCTTTTGTAGATTGCTTTAGAATCACACAAATAAAACATTGTTTCTATGAGAAAATGTGTCCCAAGGACTGAATAACAAGTTTATTTCAAGAATAATCTGTTTAGAAGTGGTGCACTCTAGATTAAAATTAGGGACTCAAGTGTAGGAAATATACACATGTCTGTGACTATTAGCTAATTAATATATTCTTACATTATTGAAGAATGTAAGAATATACATTGTTGCAGGCACTTGTGTTAACCATATAAAGAACAATAATAGGAAATAAAAATAATAAGAAATAAAAAAATGACTTTAAATTGAAGTCTTGCTTGTTTATCAGATAATTATCTTATGCTCTAGTTTGACATTTCCACTTGACATCTGTTAGACTCAAAATCTTGTTGCTTCTAAAACCTGCTCCGTCCCCATCTTCTCTGTGTCAATTAGTAATAATGCCTTCTTTCTAGTTGTTGCCTCCTGTGAGATTTTCCTGCCTAGTATAGCCAACCTGGTGATCTTATTAAGACATAAATCAGATCATGTGTTTCCTGTTTCATGCTTTTCATTGTGTCACTCCCCTGCCTTATTTCACTCATTGTAAAATGTCAGATTCATGCAATGGCCTCGTCCCACCTTTCTGATTGTACCCTCACTGCCTTAGTCCACACCAACTCTACTGGCTTCCTTATTTGATCCTTGAGCATAGCAGGCAGACTTCTCCCTTAGGGCTTTTGCACTTGCTATTTCTTCTCCCTCTAATGTTCTTCACCCCCAAAGCCAGTTTTCATTCAGTTGTCCCAGTGTTTGAAGCACTTGTCCTGACAGCTCTTTGAAAAACTCTATTCTGATCACTCTGCCCCCAACAAAAGTCACCCCCTTTACCTCCTCACCTTTTCCCCCGGTGGCATATATCTTCTAATGTATTATTGAATTTATTTATCCATTGTGTTTATAGTCTGTCTCACTCAGTAGAATGTCACCTTCACAGGGGTGGGGATTTTATTTTTGGTCTGCTTTGTTTACTGTTTTCTCCCTTGCACAAAGAAGAGTGTCTTGTACATAATAGATGTTCCACAAATATTTGTTGAAGGAACAGATATTGTTCAAAAGGACTCCTCCTCCTCACAATGTTCTTAAGCAGAGTAGCAAGAAAAAGAAGAATATGGAAAACAAGTGTTTTCATTATTGTGGGAAATCTTGTGCTAGGTCTTTACTTACTGTGTGACTGCTTTCCAGTCCTAAGAGCCAAGAGGCAGGACTGAATACTTCCTGGGAGGCTCTGGTCTGGTTAGCAAGGGAAGAGTTTTCCAAGAGGACAAGGTCTCCCAAGAAAGGATCTGTTTCTTTGATTCCCTGATGTACAGAAGACATGGAATCAATAGAATGCCTTCTCAGTCGTTACCATGTAACACGGTTCTCTTCCCCACGGCTGCTTTTGGCACCGTTGCTCAAACCAATGAAAAGGAGATTCTTTTAGGGCACCAAATGCCTCTGATAAACTTTTAATATGACTTGGATTTCTCAAAGGTTCTTGTTATAGATGAGTGTGTTTCCCACTAGTGTTCAAAGTGAAAATAGCCAATGGGACTATCTGAAAATACTGTTATTGAATAAAACAATAACTAAAAGAACTCCAGCAACACATAGAAACATATCAAAATTGTATTTATATAATGGGGCTTCCCTGGTGGCTCAGTGGAAAGAATCTGCCTGCAAACAATGCAGGAGATGCAGGTTCAGTCCCTGGGTCGGGAAGATACCCTGGAGGAGGAAATGACAAGCCACTCCAGTATTCTTGCCTGGAAAGTCCATGGACAGAGGATTCTGGTGGGCTAGAGTCCATGGGCTTGCAAAAGAGTAAGACACAACTTAGTAACTAAACAGCAACAAAATAATATAGTTCAAATAATATAGTTCAAATTGGACCATTTCTAGAAGCCTGTCTAGCCTTCAGAGTATTAACTACAATTCTTAGGAATTACCATCAGAGGCAATTAAACCTCAAACTGTGGCTGACATTCTGCGCCAGCGCCTGCTGCTTCTCTGTGACAGTGTGTGCCTCCTCACTGGGTGCTCACATTGTTGCCACATAGCTCCTGGTGTTACAAGGGGTGCACAGGAATGTCATTCAGTGGAGTGACAAGAGGGTGGGGAAACAGAACTCGCTTTGCATTTTTGAAGGAACTTTTACTGTAGAAGATAAACTTAATTCTAGATAGGACTAGATAATTTTTGAGCAAACTCTGGGAGATAGTGAAGGACAGGGAAGCCTGGAGTGCTGCAGTTCATGGGGTCAAATAGAGCTGGACACGACTTAGTGACTGAACAACATCAACAATTTTTGAGGTCTCTTCTGCTGATGAGATTTATGATTTTGTATTTTCTGTATCTTCTGCCATTTTATTTATTTTTTTTGGTCACAGTACATAGCTTGCAGGATCTTGGTTCCTTCACCAGGGATTGAAACTGAGCACTCGACAGTGAAAGTGTTAAGTGAAAGGGTTAAGTCCTAAACACTGGACTTTCAGGGAATTCCATCTGCCATTTTATTTACTTCTATTTTTGCAAGTAGTCAGTTTCTTTCTTTTTTATAATTTTTATTTATTTGTTTATTTTTGGCTGTGCTGGGCCTTTGTTGTTGTGGGGGCTTTTCTCTGGTTGTAGTGAGCAGAGATGAGTTCTCTAGTTCCAGTGCATACGCTTCTCATTGAGGTGGCTTCTCTTGTTGTGGAGCACGAGCTTTAAGGCCTGCGGGCCTCATTAGTTGTGGCACATGGGCTCGGCAGTTTCGGCCTCCTGGTACTAGAGCACAAGCTCAGTGGTTGTGGTGCACGGGCTTAGTTGCTCCATAGTATGTGGGATCTTCTCAGATCAGGGATCGAACCTGTGTCCGGTGCATCGGCAGGCAGATTCTTTACCACAGAGCCACCAGGGAAGCCCCCCTCTGCCATTTTAAATATTCATTTCCTGTTGGTTGAAGACATGACTTAAGATTTTCAAAGTGTTTAATTGCTATGACTTAAGATCTTTTTCTTTGTGTTTATTACAGAGGTTCCAAAAACTTCAGTTCTTGCAGTGCAGATGACTTTGAGAAGTTAACTTTAAATAAAGGTGGAAACTGCCTTCTCAATATTCCAAAGCGTGATGAAGCCTACAGTGCTCCTTCCTGTGGTAATAGGTTGGTGGATCCCGGGGAAGAATGTGACTGTGGGACGCCAAAGGTCAGTTTAACATGTGATGTTCACTTTGCAAAGTTACCTTGGGATTTGCAAAAAATAAAATAGCTCACTTTGCATGACTCTAGCATAGTTTGGATAAACTCCAGGAGTTGGTGATGGACAGGGAGGCCTGGCGTGCTGTGATTCATAGGGTCGTAAAGAGTCAGACGTGACTGAGCGACTGAACTGAACTGAACTGAGTATAAGAGGTAAAGTAAAATTTAGTGGCAAAATGAAGATTGGTATTTTGCTTGTGGGACTATGTTCCTGGGGGGTTGATTATCCCTTCCTTCCTAGAACATAACCAATGGTGTCATCTGTTCTGGTGTCCAGGAAAGTACCGTGTTTATTTTTCTATTTTTGCTACCTTCTGCCATTTCTGTTATGGTTATTGAGTCATTTATTTATTTTAAAGAACAGCTCAGTTTTTCACTTGGCTCTTTACTTGTAAGTGTTCACTATTCTGTCACTGTCAGAAACATTTATTTAGTTGACCTCATTTCAATAATAAATTAAAGCCGACCCATTCTGCAGAATTCTTGGTTAACAGAGTTCTTGCTACTCAAGTTAGCATTCTCCCTCTGTTAATTAACCTTCAGTTCACCTGCTGCTGTCTGGCTTTCTCATACCTGTTAACCACACCTAGAGCCGTAAGTCTGGACCCATCTTTATTATTAGTGTTCTGCATCTCAACCATTTTCCCGTCAAAATGGCCTACTTAACACCACCTAGACAAGGCTTAGGAGGAAAACAATTTTTAATTACATTTAAAAAATTAAAAAATTTAAATTTAAAGGAGTTGGTTCAGTTGTATGTAAACTTTACTATATTCTCAATTTTTTCCACAAGTGGAATTTCTTTTTCCTTGTCTGATCACACAGTGCCTGGCTTTTGCCAGAAGACTTCACATTCTAGAAAGGCAGTATGTTTTTCTTTGTGTGTTCTGTTTTATTTTGGGGCCATGCTGCATGGCATGCAGGATCTTAGTTCCCTGACCAGGAATCAAACCTGGGCCCTTGGTAGTAAAAGCACAGGGTCCTAACCTCTAGACTGCCAAGGAATTCCCAGGCAGTATATATTTTATGATGAAATTGTGATGGGCCGTCATTGCACTATTCCTGCATGTTAGCAACTTCTCCTTAATGTTTTACATGGTACAATCCTCTCAGTAACCTTTGGAAATTCATTATTTCTTTATACCCTCATTTTCAAGTGAGGAAAATAAAGGCTAACGAGGTTATGTTTAATCTCTAAATTAATGTTACACTGTTAGGATGACTAAGCTCTTCTTTCTAGGCATTCTCCTTAATTATCTTATATGTTTTGATTTCTCCTGTTTACTTCATTATCAAACTAACTGAAATAGTCTGTATTTGCTTCTTGAACTTTTGTACTACAAATTACTCTAGAAAAAAGTACCTCTTCCCCTTCAAATATCATAGTTATTTTTCTTGGTATTGAAATTTCAAATAGTAAGCACAAGCAAAATTCCCTTCATACTTTTATTTCTTCCATATATTTTTTTAACTTCCTTCTGCTGTGGTAATTATTCTTAGAAGTTTAGTGTGTTTCTCTATAGATTTTATTCTGTGTTTATAGTCTTATGTACAGTATGTATATTTGTATCATAGTTGGGTTTGTTTTAGGATTTTATTTTTTTTACATAAATAAAATCTGACTTAGTATGTTATATATAATTTTTTTGTATTAATATATCCTGGAGATTTTTTTCCATGTCATTGTTATTTGGACATAATCCTTTGATCTGTTGACTAATATTTCAGTATAAGGAATATATTATGATTTATTTTACCATACTCTTATTAAAGACAGTCACTCACTGTAGTTAGTTTTTTTTTTTGTAGTGAACAGTACATCCTTGTATATCCCCTGTGTATGTGTGTGTATGTTCATATATATATATACACACACACAGAAGTTTAAGATAATTATATAAAGGTAGAATTATTGAATTGAAAAGCATGTGGTTTTTATTTTATTAGAGACTATCAAGTTTCCTGAAGAAGGGTGTGTCAGTTTGTACTTTTGTCAAAAGAATGTCATGGCATTTAGTGTGCCCTGCCCTCCCCCCCATAATTTTGTAACTGATCAAGGTACACATTTTACTCCTATTTCAAGATTTTCATCATATAGCCCCCTCTATGTTCTATTATTTTTTCCTAGCATTTTTGTAATTTAAATTTTTTATATAAGCTCTATAATTGGGGGAGGGGGGTGTCATGTGGAGAGTGAGCTACAAAACCATTTAAAATGGTACTTTCACCATAAATAAAATTCCTGTACACATAGTCTGTTTCCTGATTCTCTTTTCTTTTATGAAGCCATCTGTCTGTCTTACATAGTATTTTTGAAAAAAAATTAACAACTTTGCTGAAGTATAATTGAATACAATACCCAGGATTCGGACTTAGATAAGAAAAGGCTTTATTCAGAAGAAAGACTGTTGTAACAGGAATACGCTGATCTCAGAAATCTGGAAGCGTCTCAAAATCAAACAAAAAGAGTTTTCTTTTATAGGGTAAAGCTGGGGCAAATGTAGGTAAGCAGAATCTTTTACGGGGAAGGTGGATAAGCAGGGGCAAATGCCCAGTGAGTTCTCATAGGAAGTTGTCCTGTGGTCTGGTGATTTCCAGGAGAAGCTGATAAGGGGTGGGGATACTTGCCCTCAAGTACTTGGGGGAGGGGCAAGTATCCCCAAGTATCTATTATTGTGCAGACAAGTAGAGTTCGAGGGTCTACAGGAAAGAAAGAAGCCTCACTAAAGTTTGGTCAAGACAAAGCAAGAGTAAGAAACCAGCAATTATGAACACTTGTCAACAATGAACTGCACCTGTTTAAAACACAGAAGTTCTTTTTAAAAATTACTATTATCATTTTTTACCTTTATTTTGATTTTCTTGTCTTACTGCATGGCATGTGGAATCTCAGTTTCCTGACCAGGGATGGAACCCATGCTACCTGTGTTGAAAATCTTAACCACTGGATCTCCAGGAAAGTCTCCCTTAAAACATTTATTATTGCTGTTATTTTTATTTATTTTTATTATTTTATTTGTTTTAATTTTTAAATTTGTAAAAGTTTTTCTTTCTCTTTTTGCCACACTGCATGGCATGTGGACTCTGTTTCTTAACCAGGGATCAAACCCACACACCCTGCAGTGGGAACAGAGTCTTAACCACTGGACTGCCTGGGAAGTCTCAACTAAAAGTACTAAAGCATACAAGTTAAGCTTTGATACCTGTTTTCATATGTGAAACTGTCACCACAATCAAGATAATGCACATATCATCATCTCAGAAAGTTCTTTGTGACGCTTGGCACCCCTTATTATTTCCCAGTCCTCCTTATGCCATCACTGATCTGCTATCATTGTACTACTGATATTGCTGTCATTAGTGTGTGTTTCCTAGAATTTCATGTAAATGGAATGATTCTTTTTTATCTAGGTTCATTCACTCAGCATAGTTATTTTGAGATTCATCCTAGTTGAATGCTACTGTGTCAGTGGTTCATTCCTTTTTATTGTTGCTCATCATCGAGTAGTATGGAGATACTACCTACTGTTTATCCATCTGTTGATAGGTATTTGGGTTGTTTCCACACCAAAAGCTGCTGTGAGCATTCACGGTCAAGTCTTTGTATGGGATTTATGTTTTCACTTCTCTTGGGTAAATACCTTGGAGTGAAATGACTGGGACATATGGTGGGTGTGTATTTGACTTTCCAAGGAACTTTCAAACTGTTTTCCAGAGTGGTTTTCCCATTTCACATTCTTGCAATCCGTGTACCTGAGTTCTGGTTCTTTTTAAGTCATTTCTTCCACCTCATATGGTCAGTCTTTTCAATTTTGGCTTTTCTGTTAGATGTGAAGTGGTGCCTTATTGAGGTTTTAATTTCCTTTTCCCTGATGACTAGTGATGTTGAACATGTTTTCATGTGCTTATTTGCCATCTCTATCTCTTTTTTGATGACATGTCTCTTATAAACTCCTTCCTGCCTTTAAAAATTGGGTTGTTTTCTCATTATTGAATTTTGAGAGTACTTCTTACATTCTAGAAACAAATACTTAATCAGATATATAATTTGCAAGTATATTCTCCCATTCTTTTCTTTTAAGTACTTTAACAGTATCTTTTGATGAGTAGAAGTTTTATATTTTGATGAAGCCAGTTTGTGCCTAATGGGTTGTGCTTTTGGTGTTGTATCTAAGAAATCTTTGCCTAATCCAAGATTGCAAATGTTTTATCCTGGAAGCTTTATCATTTTAGGTTATATACTTACTTAGGTTTATGATTGATTTTCTTTGTATGGTGCATGGTTTTAGATAATTTTCCAAATTTTCAGATTTTTATTATGAAGTAATTCCAAACTGACAGAATGTTGCAAAAACAGTCTGACGAGTCCTATGTATTTTTCACCCACTTTCCCACAAAGGATGACAAATTGTGTATTGATAGAGCCAGTCCTCTTGCCTGGAAAATCCCATGGATGGAGGAGCCTGGTGGGCTGTGGTCCATGGGGTCGCTAGGAGTCGGACACGACTGAGTGACTTCACTTTCACTTTTCACTTTCACACATAGGAGAAGGAAATGGCAACCCACTCCAGTGTTCTTGCCTGGAGAATCCCAGGGACGGGGGAGTCTGGTGGGCTACCATCTATGGGGTCGCACAGAGTCAGACACGACTGAAGCGACTTAGCAGCAGCAGCCTGCCATATAGAGACTTATGTAACCACCACCTCAATTAAAATACAGAACTATTCCATCAACACAAAAGGACTCCCTCCTGCTACCTCACTGTAATCACATCCACCCTGACTCTGGCCCTTATCCCTGCCCGTGGCTTCCATCTGTGGTTTTGCCATTTCAGTAATGTTTGTCACTGCAGTAATAATGGAATCATACAACATACAACTCTTCTCACTAAGCATAATGCTTTTGAGGTCAGTCTGTATTGTTGTTTCATTACTTTTTATTGGGGAGTAACAGTCCATTGTATGAATGTTACTTCAGAGATTTGGAATAATTTTTAGGCTGGTATTTCCACTAGCACAAAGGGCCTATCTGAAGTTTGTTAAACTATTCATCCATTAAAAGACATCTAGCTTCTTTCTAGTATTTTGCTATTATGAATAAAGCTTCCATGAATTATATTTTATTCTTTATCATCAGAGAATTAAAGGAAAATATGGTTTTCATGAGTAAAGAGATGAATCTCATCAGAGAAATGTATAATAGAGAACCAAATGGAAATTATAGAACTTACCAAAAAGTTTAATAAGTGAGATTCATGGATATAATTAACAGCAGAGTAAGATGGCAGAAAAAGAGTCAATGAACATAAAGTAGAACAAAAGAAATAATCCACATCTAAAGGAAAAAGAGAAAAGATTAAAAAAAAATGAACAGAATATCAGGGACATGTAAGCAATATCAGCTAGCTTAATGGACTTATAAGTGGAATCTCAAGAGGAGAGGAAGAAGGAGAGAAGAAAAGTATTCAAAGAAGTAATGGCTGAAAATTTCCCATATTTAACAGAAAACATTGAGTTACAATTCCAAAACACTAAGTAAAGCCAAATCAGAATCATTACAAAGAATGATTGTGGGTACATTATAATCAAAGTGCTGAGATAAACAGAAAATAAGGCAAGAAGTCAGAAGAAAATCTGAAACAAATAGATCAATAGTGGCTGATTTTGGGGCCAGAATACAATAGAACAGCAGATTTATGGTTCTGAAAGGAAAAAAACCCATCATCCTAGAATTCTGTAACATAGGAAAATAAATACTCATCAATAATTAAAGCTTATTTCCCCTACCTCCTTCTTGTTTTCTTGTCCTCCTCCTCCTCCTTTCTCCTTCCTTTCACAAACAATTCAGACCTCAAGACATTAGTTTCAACACAGGAGAGTAGCTGTGTCTGGGTGAGAGGTTGGAGGGTGGGAATGGAGAGCCATGGTGGCCCTAAGTGGGGTGAGAGAAGTCAAGCAGTATAATGTCCACATGGGTAAAAACCTACCCTGCAGAGAAGCCAGACCCTGAGCATGAAGAGAAATGCATTTATGGATGCCTAATTTCCTGTGGAAATTGGAGAAGGAACGGGCTACCCACTCCAGTATTCTAATCTGGAGAATTCCATGGCCCATATAGTCCATGGGGTCGCAAAGAGTTAGACACGACTGAGCGACTTTCACAATTTCTTGTGATCATTAAACTACTGTTATAGACTGAATGTTTGTGTTCCCCAAATCCATGTGTTGAAACCCTAACCCCCAAGTATATCTGTATTTGGAGAAGGGACCTCCAGGAAAGTAATTAAGATTAAATGAGGTCATAAGGGTGGGTCTTGATCTGATAGGATTAATGTTCTTATGAAAAAGAGCTTGCTTGCTCCTGTCTCTTGACACATGCTCTGAAGAAAGGCCATATGAGCACACAGCGAGGAGGCATCTGTCTGCAAGCCAGGGTGAGAGTCTGTGCCAGAAAGTGAATTGGCTAGGACTTTGATCTTGGGTCTCTAGCCTCCAGAGCTGTGACATAATAAATTTCGTTTGTTTAAGCCATTAGTCTATGGTATCTTGTTCTGGTAATCCCAGCAGACTAAAACACATACTCTCAGTCCTTTGAAATATGTTGAGACCTAGATAATAGCGGAAGAGTCTCTGGTAAATTCAGAAGGATAGTAAGTGACTGTCTCCAGGGAGTACCTCTTACAGCCAGGTTAGAAAGAAGCATAGGTTGAAAGGAAGAATTTTGTTAACGAGCCTTGATGGCAATAATTTCTTTCTTTATTGACAGTCATTTTCTCTTCTCAGGAATGTGAATCGGACCCTTGCTGTGAAGGAAAGACCTGTAAACTTAAATCATTTGCTGAATGTGCATATGGTGCCTGTTGTCAAGACTGTCGGGTAGGGAATTCCTCCCTATTTGGGGGGGGGGGGGAAACTAGGAAAAGGAAAAATGTGCCTGTATCAAAATTGGGTTTCTCTGATTTGTAAGAGAGCACTATTTTTATTACATGAATAGATGGAAAATTTTATGATACTTGTTTGCAGTTTTATATCATCTTCTTTTATGGCAAATAGTCCAAAGAGATTTTTTTTCTGATTTATGAGTGACCTATGTTTTTCATTAGAAATTCAATAATAGAAAGTTGACACTGAAAGACTATCATTTTACCCCCTTCATTTAGCCATTGTTGATAATTTATTAATTTAGTCACTTTTTCCTATGTAAATATGAATATGTGTGTGTGTGTGTAAGTAGATAAACATGGGTATACATATTTTTACTATGTCCTTTTTTCAGTAATATACTATTGATTTTCTTCCATTCATTTAGTTCTATAGGTTTATATAGTTAGTGTTCCTTTATATGGCTGTACCATAATTTCTTTATCTGGTCAACTAATGATGGACATTTAGATTGCTTCCAATTTTTGCTTATAAGTAGAATTGCTGGAGTATGCATGTGAACATTTTGATACACGTTTCTATACTGTCTACAGATGTGCCAGTCTGTATTTGCCAGTGTAATCAATGCACTGATAACTGTGCAGTGTACAGTACTGATTATACCATATAATCATTATTCTTGTTTTCTCTTACTAACATGTCTTCCTTGGTGGCTCAGACGGTAAAGAGTCTGCTTGCAATGTAGGAGACCCAGGTTCGATCCTGAAGTTGGGAAGATCCCCTGGAGAAGGAAATGGCAACCCTCTCCAGTATTCTTGCCTGGAGAATCCCATGGACAGAGGAGCCTGGTGGGCTGCAGTCCATGGGGTTACAAAGAGGTAGACACAATTCAGCGACTAACATTTTGACTTCACTTATTAACATTTGTTGTTAGCCAGTGTTATAATCCAGGTTAGTTTGATAGGTGTAAAGTGCTTTTTATCTTCGTTTAATTTGCATTGCTTTTGGTCATCTAAGATGCTCTGCTTTTTTCATTTTCCATATTTCATGACTTTTATAAATTGCCTGTTACTGGCCTTTGTTCACTGTTCTATTGGGTTATTTAATCTTCTGTTTTTGTTAAACCTTCTTATAGATATAATTACTGTGGTTTCAGATTTGGTTAATTTGTGGGAATTTTCCTGATATTCCTGTTCAATTTCAATCCTATTATCCTAGTTCCGTCCAGGAGGCACTTTGTGCCGAGGAAAAACCAACGAATGTGATGTTCCGGAGTATTGCAATGGTTCTTCTCAGTTCTGTCAGCCAGATGTTTTTATTCAGAATGGGTATCCTTGCCAGAATAACAAAGCCTATTGTTACAATGGCATGTGCCAATATTATGATGCTCAGTGTCAAGTCATCTTTGGCTCAAGTAAGATATTTTTTTTATATTGATTGCTTTGCTTTTATTTATATATTTTTTGTTTTAGTTTTTGTTAAAAATGAAAATTGAACATTATTGCTGAAATTGAAGTTCATTTTCCTGTCTCCTATCACATCTCCATCTTTCCTTCTCCATAGGCAGTCAAGGTCATGAATTTGATGCATCCAAGTTCATTTGGTGATTTTTGCTTTTACTTTCTCACCGCCCTGTCCTGTATATTAACATTATATGTATATATACATGCACAGTATTGTATTTTAGCTTTAATAAACTCATGTAAATAGTATGGGGATATACACATGGGTCTTCTGTTTTCATTGTTCACTCAAAAAGTTTTTGCATTCTGTCTGTATTGCTGTATTTAGACCACAGAGCATTGTGTTATATACTCGGAATCCATTCTTTTCCTAGTAGTATATATATATATTTTTATTTTGTGTGTTAAAAAAAATTTTTTTTAATCAAAGTTACACATACACTAGATTATAGAGTCAAATTATTCATCAAGGTTTTGTGAAAAAGTAAAATGTACTTACAGGCTTCCCAGGTGGTGCTGTGGTAAAAGAACCCACCTGAAAAGTGCAGGAGATGCAAGATATGAGGGTTCAATCTCTGGGTCTGGAAGATCCCCTGGAGTAGGAATGGCCACCCACTCCAGTCTCTCCTGGAAAATTCCATGTACAGAAGAGCCTGGCAGGCTACAGACCATGGGGCTGCACGACTGAGCACACACTCATCAAAGTACTCCCACTTAATAGCTCATCCCTGAAGACCACCACTTTAACCTTTTCTTCCTCCCTTCTAGTTAATTACTTTGTTACTGGCTCTAGGGCTTTAGATAATTTCTTGGTCATGCTACTTTTTTTATTTTTCCATTCTAGGTATTAAATGTTAATTTTTCACTATGGAGGATAAGGATTAAATTTCTTCCCTTCTCTTCTCCCAACACTTGTTAACTCTTATCTACTCATGTTCATTTTTCATTCTCCATTTTCTTAATATGGATTAATTATAATTTTAGGTAGAGCTGTGTTGACTCTCGTAATCTTGTGATTTATAACAAACAAATAAAAAAATTGGTCTTTGTTCAGTTCCTGGCAGGAACTCCTAAAAGCTTTGGAATTTCCCAAATGATAAGAGCCTTGAAAGTGTCTTTTGTTACGTCAATCAGATGACTTTTTGGCAAATCCCTTGGTAACGTAAGGATAGGCTGGTTGCCAGAGAACAAACCCTGTGGTTAGTGATTGGAACTTAAGTCCCCTTACCTCTGGGTAGGAGAGAGGGACTGGAGATGGAGTTACTCTCCAGTGGCCAGTGGTTTAATCAGTCTGCCCATATAATGAAGCTTCTGTAAAAACCAGAAAGGACAGTTTGGAGAGCTTGGGACTTAGTAAACTTGTGGAGAGGCAGGAAGAGAGCCTGGAACCTCTAAGCCCCTTTCTCCATACCTTGCCCTGTGCATCTCTTCCATCTGTCTGTTTCTGAATTATTGATATATGCTTTGATAATAAACCAGTAATCTAGTGAGTAAAAGTTTCTCTAAGTTCTGTGAGCTGCTCTAGCAAATTAAATCCAAGGAGGGGATCATGGGAACTTTGACCAGATAGAGTCTGAGGAGAGACCCTCTCAGGAGAGACCTGCTCAGTTGTGTCCAACTCTTTGTGCCCCTAAAGACTGTAGCCCGCCAGGCTCCTCTGTCCATGGAATTTTCCAGGCAAGAATACTGGAGTGGGTTGCCATGCCCTCCTCCAGGGGACCTTCCCAACTCAGGGATCAAACCCAGGTCTCCTGCATTGCAGGTGGATTCTTTACCATCTGAACACCAGGGAAGCCCTCTGATATATTGGTTTGTCCAAAAAGTTAATTGGTTCTTCTCTGTTACAGAGAAACCTGAACAAACTTTTTGGCCAAACCAATATTTTGCACTAATGGGCAGTTTTGTTGCTGTTTAGTCACTCAGTTGTGTCCAACTCTTTTGCAACCCCGTGGATGGTAGTCCAGCGGGCTCCTCTGTCCATGGGATTCTCTAGGCAAGAATACTGGGGTGGGTTGCCATTTCCTCCTCCAGGGAATCTTCTCAACCCATGGATCGAGCCCGTGTCTCTGCATCTTCTGAATTGCAGGTGAATTCTTTACTGCTGAGTCACAGGGGAAGCCCTGATGAGCAGGTTATTGCAGACCAAAATAAGTAATTACAGATGGGGGGTTGTTGTTAATTTAGCTGCATTTTCTTATATAAATGTGAGCATGTGTGTTTTGCTAGGGTTATTGCCATGTGACATTTATCCTGGGTAAGTATTCTGCATCCATTTTCAGATTACTTCATCCTCTGCCTCTTTTTTATTCCATCTTCTTTCACTGCATGTCCATTTTCTTTTAAGCTGAACAATATTGTACCAGGTGTGTAAGATAGACACATGAATTTCCATCATTATTTGGAAAGTACTGCCATTTTGGCTGCAAAATATTTCCAAGTAAAATATTTTTAGGAATATATATAAGCGGCAAAGTTGAGCATCAAAGGATACATATATAAAATACAAGAAAACAAGAATGGATTGATACTTTGACAGTGTCATGGCTGTTTGTCAGTATAATTAATACCTAAATTAAGCTTCCATATATGGTAAATTGGGCTGCCCTGGTAGCTCAGTGGTAAAGAATCCACTTGCCAATGCGAGAGATGCAGGTTTGATCCCTGTGTGAAAAAATAATAGCTGGCAGTGTTTTCACCAACCCTCCCCAGCCTGATCTAACCAGGGGTGCAGTGGAGCTGTGAGAACAGTGAGAATAAGTAGACTGAAAGTGCTGCCATACTGTGCATGGTTTTTGACTTATGTATAATTTCATCTTCTTTAATGACACTTCTTTGAGGACTTGAGTGTTCGAGTCCATGCTAACATGTAAGTACCAACCAGGCTTTATCTTTACATTTTGTTGTTAATTATAAATGTGAAGCAAAATGTTTCACCTGTAGGTTCTGAAATCTTTTCATAGTTGTCGAGGCAGTTCATCCAGGGATATGGACTGTTGCGGCGAATGCTTTTATTTCTGAATTAAATTGCCAAGTCTTAAAAACATTAAAAAAATTTTAAAAATTTTATTGGAGTATAGTTGATTTACAATGTTGTGTTAGTTTCAGGTATAAAAAAAACAGTTTTTTTTTTTTTGATGTTACAGAAGCCAAGGCTGCCCCGAAGGAATGTTTCATTGATGTGAATTCCAAAGGAGACAGATTTGGCAATTGTGGTTTCTCTGGCAATGAATACAAGAAGTGTGCCATTGGGTAAGTGGAGGCAAAAAAAAAAAAAAAAGAAAAGCACATGAAAGAATGTGATATCAGTCATCTGTAGGAAGTTTTATAGCTCCTTGTGGCTGTTTTCTCCTCCTTAAATATATAACTTTTCAGACTTACAATTTTGTAAAACATGGCTTCAGAGAGACTGAATATGAATGGTAAAATAATTCATAGCTTTTGACATTACCTGTCTAAAATGTAATGTTTTTTATAATGTCACTTTTGTTTATCCTTGTTCTATAGTAAGAACCTCAAATAAACATTCTTCTTCTTTTCCCTTTTGTTGAAAGATTATGCTGCTAAACCCATATATAAAGGTATCTGCAGAATTAATTCAGAACTTCATAATTTTCTTCTGGCTCTATATAATTTTAAAGTGATTAATTAGAAAACTTTTTTGTTTCTATAACATTTGCACATTGTGAAAAATAATATTGTAGAGGTATAAACAAGAGAAAAGTTATCACGATCTCTCTTTCTATGTATGTCCACTAATTTCAGTGTATGTACGTCGTCCTTTATTTTGATTCTGTGCACTGTACACACACACACTAACGTTAATTTTATAAAATTGGAATTAGTCTATAATACTGTGCTTTCCAGATACACAGATAGATATGTGTAGGTATGTAAACATATAAATCATTCTGAATGGAGCTCTTCTGGTGGATGTGAGGGCAGGAAATTCCTACCAGCTGAGGTTTACCCAGAGGCGTTGACCATGAAGCCATGGGGCTCTAGCGAATGAGCTGGAAACTCACTAGATTGTATTATATCTGTTGCAGTGCTAACATTCTCTATCAATTATTTTGTTTTTTGTAATATTCATATTTTTATTCTAAAAATGGTTATAAAAAGCCAAAAAAATTAAATACATAACGCTGTGCTTCTCTTCTACCCACTTCACCTCCTACTCTGTTAGTTAATAGTGAAGCCACTGAGGTAAAACAATGCTGATGAAGAAGAAATAACAACCATGACTTCCTTGTTCCTAAATCTAACAGAGTATCTTTAGGTCTTCAAGCTTCTGGCTCTTTCAGTAGCATTCGTCTATGTTGACCGTTTTCTCCTTGAAGAAGCCCCTTTCGTTGGCTTTTGTGTGGAATGCTCGTCTAGTATTTTTCTCTGTTTCTCGATGCTTCTTTAATGTATTTATTTGTAGACTCATCTTTCTCTACTGAGCCATTAAATGTTGAGAAATACTCCCACTCTGCTGATCTGGCCCTTTGCAACAGGGCCTGGGCATGTGCTGTGCCTTCTGCATAGTTTGCTCTTCTGTGTCTGCCAGGTCTCATTTTAACTAACTCCTTTAAGATAGAAGAATAGCAAGGAGAGATAAGAAAGCCTTCCTCAGCGATCCGTGCAAAGAAATAGAGGCAAACAATAGAATGGGAAAGACTAGAGATCTCTTCAAGAAAATTAGAGATACTAAGGGAACATTTCATGCAAAGATGGGCTCAATAAGGACAGAAATGGTATGGACCTAATAGAAGCAGAAAATATTAAGAAGAGGTAGCAAGAATGCACAGAAGAACTGTACAAAAAGGGTCTTCATGATGCATATTCATGATGATGTGATCACTCACCTAGAGCCAGACATCTTGGAATGTGAAGTCAAGTGGGCCTTAGGAAGCACCACTACCAACAAAGCTAGTGGAGGTGATGGAATTCCAGTTGAGCTTTTTCAAATCCTGAAAGATGATGCTGTCAAAGTGCTGCACTCAATATGGCAGCAAATTTGGAAAACTCAGCAGTGGCCGCAGGACTGGAAAAGATCAGTTTTCATCCCAATCCCAAAGAAAGGCAATGCCAAAGAATGCTCAAACTACTGCACAATTGTACTCATCTCACACACTAGTAAAGTAATGCTTAAAATTCTCCAAGCCAGGCTTCAGCAATACGTGAACTGTGAACTTCCAGATATTCAAGCTGGATTTAGAAAGGCAGAGGAACCAGAAATCAAATTGCCAACATCTGCTGGATCATCGGAAAAGCAAGAGAGTTCCAGAAAAACATCTATTTCTGCTTTATTGACTATGCCCAAGCCTTTGACTGTGTGGATCACAATAAACTGTGGAAAATTCTGAAAGAGATGGGAATACCAGACCACCTGACCTGCCTCTTGAGAAACCTGTATGCAGTTCAGGAAGCAACAGTTAGAACTGAACATGGAACAACAGACTGGTTCCAAATAGGAAAAGGAGTATGTTAAGGCTCTATATTGTCACCCTGCTTATTTAACTTATATGCAGAGTATATCATGAGAAACACTGGGCTGGATGAAGCACAAGCTGGAATCAAGATTGCCGGGAGAAATCAATAACCTCAGATATGAAGATGACACACCCTTATGGCAGAAAGTGAAGAAGAACTAAAGAATCTCTTGATGAATGTGAAAGAGGAGAGTGAAAAAGTTGGATTAAAGCTTAACATTCAGAAAACTAAGACCATGGCATGTGGTCCCATCACTTCATGGGAAATAGATGGGGAAACAGTGGAAACAGTGGCTGACTTTATTTTTCTGGGCTCCAAAATCACTGTAGATGGTGATTGCAGCCATGAAATTAAAAGACGTTTACTCCTTGAAAGGAAAGTTATGACCAACCTAGACAACATATTAAAAAGCAGAGACATTACTTTGCCAACAAAGGTCTGTCTAGTCAAGGCTATGCTTTTTCCTGTGGTCATGTATCGATGTGAGAGTTGGACTGTGAAGAAAGCTGAGCGCCGAAGAACTGATGCTTTTGAACTGTGGTGTTGGAGAAGACTCTTGAGAGTCCCTTGGACTGCAAGGAGATCCAACCAGTCCATCCTAAAGGAGATTAGTCCTGGGTGTTCATTGGAAGGACTGATGTTGAAGCTGAAATGCCAATACTTTGACCACCTGATGCAAAGAGTTGACTTGTTGGAAAAGACCCTGATCCTGGGAAAGATTGAAGGCAGGAGAAGGGGATGACAGAGGATGAGATGGTTGGATGGCATCACCGACTCAATGGAGATGGTTTTCGGTGGACTCTGGTAGTTGGTGATGGCCAGAGAGGCCTGGCATGCTGCGGTTCATGGGGTTGCAAAGAGTCGGACATGACTGAGCAACTGAACTGAACTGAACTAAAACTTCCTCAACTTCCTTCACAGGGTCAGATGTCCCTCTTATAGAAGTGCTTACTGCCATGTGCTTTTAGAAAAAATTAGTCAATTTATGTTGTTCTAATTCTTTACAAATTAGTTATTCATAGAAACTAATTCATAGTGTATTTGCAATATATCTTTCTTGATATAAAAAGCAGAGTAGGTTGAAAGAAGTTAGAAAAATAAGAAAGTATATGACTATCTTGAGTAGTCTCAAAACTAGTTGTAGCACTCTTTTTCTAGGGAATTTTTTTGTATATTTAAATTGCATGGGAAGGCTTTATTGCCTTACTATTGCCTTAGCAAGAACAATCTTTTAAAAATGATACTGCTTTAGAATAAAATAGATGCTGTAATAGGTAATTTTCTAGATAAAGGGGAAGTCAGATACAAAACCAGTCATAAGCACAGCACTTTCAAGATTTTTTAATGCTGTTTAAGAAAAACCAAGGAAGACTCTTTCCTGCACTTTGGGGAGTTTGATCCATCTTGACTAACATAATTAGTCTAAATCAAAATGAGAAAAGTAGCAATTTGAAAGTTAAAGGAAGGGTGACTGGGTTAAAAAGTTGCATGCTTCTTTTTCATTGAATTTGATATATTGTGTTTTCCTTATTGTTCACTTCTTAATATTTTCTCAGTTACATTTGATTTCTCCTTTGACTCATGAGTTATTAAAAATGTATTGCTAATTTCCAAGGATTTGGGAGTATTCTGGTTTTCTGTTTGTTTTTGGTTTCTAGTTTACTTCCATTGAGAACATACTTTGTATGATTTCAGTTCTTTTCGATTTGTTGGGATGTGAATTACTGTCCAGCATATGGTCTATTTTGGTCAATGTTCCATGTCAATTAAAAAGCAGAGTATTCTGCTGCTGTTGGATATATTGTTCCATACATGTCAAGTTAATTAATTGTCATATTCAAATCTTCTGTATTCTGGGTGTATGTGCGTATTTATTTGTTTCCCCTTCAGTTTCTGAGAGGGATATGTGCAGATCTCCAGCTATGATTATGAAGTTGTCTACTTCTTTTAGTTCTGTATATTCCTCTTGTATGTGTTTTAAAGTGTGTTCTTTGGTGCTTATATTATTAGGTACAGACACATTTAGGATTGTTATATGTCTTCTGAAGGAACTGAATCTTTTATTATTACCAAAGTCTCTACGTTAGACTTTTTTTATTGGTGCTTGCGATATAATATTTAAATGAATATAACAGTAAGCATCTCTTAGCTTTATTGGCTGTTTGCATTTTTTATTTTGGGAATTGCATATTTGCGTCTTTGCTATTTTCTGTTGAAGTTACTATCCTTTTAATGATTTGTGATCAATTTTTAAAAATATATTAAGAGTATTTATTTTTCTTTTTTTAAACATTTATTTTTTATTGAAGGATAACTGCTTTACAGAATTTTGTTGTTTTTTACTAAACCTCAACATGAATCAGCCATTTTCTTTTTAATATGTCACCAAGACTATACATGAGACATTGAGAACATTATAGAAAAATGAATTTTGGTAGGTTCCAATAGATCCAACCAGTCCATTCTGAAGGAGATCAGCCCTGGGATTTCTTTGGAAGGAATGATGCTAAAGCTGAAGCTCCAATACTTTGGCCACCTCATGTGAAGAGTTGACTCATTGGAAAAGACTTGATGCTGGGAGGGATTGGGGGCAGGAGGAGAAGGGGATGACAGAGGATGAGATGGCTGGATGGCATCATTGACTCGATGGACGTGAGTCTGAGTGAACTTCAGGAGTTGGTGATGGACAGGGAGGCCTGGCGTGCTACGATTCATGGAGTCGCAAAGAGTCGGACACGACTGAGCGACTGAACTGGACTGAACTGAACAGATGCTAACCGAGATCTGTTTTATTCTATGCTTTGTTTTAGAGGTTTTCATAACTAATTTCAACTAACTATGTGACATTGGGGCTTCCCTGGTGGCTCAGATGGTGAAGAATATGCTTCCAGTGCAGGAGACCTGGGTTTGATCCCTGGGTTGGGAAGATCCCCTGAAGAAGGGCATGGCAACCCACTCCAGTATTCTTGCCTGGATACTTTCATGGTCTGAGAAGCCTGGCAGGCTACATAGTTCATAGGGTTGCAAAGAGTTGGGCACGACTGAAGCAACTTAGCATGCATGCTTGCATGTGACATAGACATCATTATTTAGCTCTTGTTTTTCAGATGAAGAAACTGAAATTCAGAAAGTTTAAGCATTTCACTCAGGTTGCCTCGTAAGTAAATGGTGACTTAGGAATGAATATAGGGACTTCCCTGGTGGTCCAGTGGCTAAGACTCTCTGCTGTCAATGCAGGGGGCCTGGGTTCAATCCTTGGTCAAGGGACTAGATACTGCATACCAGAATTAAAGATCCCAAGTGCTGCATTTGAGACCTGGTGCAGCCAAATTAATTAATTAATTAATTAAAAAAAAGAATAAATGTCAAGTTGGGATAGAAGAACTTAACTCTTAAGTGCAGCATGGAAGGAAGAGCAGGCTTAATAGCAGCATGTGCAAAAAGCAAATAGAGGTTTTAGCTTAGGATAAATTGAAGGACATCAGTAATATAATGTAGTTTCCATAAGAGCTACTGTCATCCTCGGTTTCATAGAAGTATAATATCTCAGTGAAGTAAATGACAGTTCATCTTGTTCTTTGTTTATCAGACTGTAACTGAAGTTTCCTGTTTCACTCCGAGCACTGTGCTTGATAGGTAGTGAGACAAACTGGAACATACTTAAGAGGGGAGCTTCCTTGTTGCATGAGAAATAATTGTAGAATATTTCCCTGGTGAAGTAAGTCATTCGGACCTGCATGACAATTGTCCTAAAAGTTTGCCATGTAGAGGAAAGAAGAGATATTATCTGTGTGGTCTCATGTTGACCATCTGGGACCAATGAGGAAAAGTTACAGAGAGAAAGATGTTAACTCAGGAAATAAAAGAATGTTATGATAGTGTGAGAATATTTAGGAGGTGATGAATTAGAGGAATTGAAAAATCATATCCTACAATAACTTGGTCATGATATCATAGGGGAGATTTAATAGGGTAGGTGCTTAGATCAAAAGACAGGCAATTAAAAAGGAAATTTCAGTGCGGCATCTTAAGAGTTGATATTAGGGATACTTAATGTATCATGAAGGGATATAGGAAGAACATTAACTCACACACCCTTGGTAATAGGAATTATAGTCAATGAGGTCTTTGTAGAGTTCTAATACTGAATTAGTGAATTAATGAACTAATGAATTGAGTCTTTCAGTAAGTAAGAGTTAGCCAAGCGAAGAGCAACTGAGTTCCTTCAAGCTTGTTTAACATTACAAAATCTGACTCCTCTTTATTATAACTCAATAAAAAGACACCATTGAATTTCTGTATAGTTCTGTTATTTTCAGTGTAAAAGTATTTATAAAATTATATCACATTTAAAAGCAACTACATTAGTTAGACTTTTTTGAGCCCTAAGCAGATAGTGAAGAGGGATTCTTGTGTCAGCATCATCATCCCTGGTACCCTAGGAATTTGCGTCTTTACATGCACTTACCTCTTCTCTTTGCCATATTTAAAGAGAGCTACTTTGATCTCTGTTGCTGTCACACATTTTCTCTGTTGAGATTCCCTTCAGCTAAATAGAAATAAACTCTCTGTACAAAAATATATAATTTTTCTTTTGTATCTACACCAGATGCATTGTAGTTTGCATTATTTCTCTTTCTTTCCAGGAATGCTTTGTGTGGAAAGCTTCAGTGTGAGAATGTACAACAATTGCCTGTATTCGGAGTTGTGCCTGCTATCATTCAGACTCCTGGAAAAGGTACCAAGTGCTGGGGTGTGGACTTCCAGCTTGGATCCGATGTTCCAGATCCTGGCATGGTGAACGAAGGCACCAGATGTGATGTTGGAAAGGTAATAAAAATGTTTTTTAAAACAAAGAAAAAATTTAAAAATTAAAAATAAAATCATTATACAAAGTGAGTGGTTCTTTTCTGGTTATAAAAGAAATCTCTACTCATTGTGGAGATTTGGAAAAACAGAAAGCCACCAAGAATAAAATTAAGAATGGCTATACCTCCTGATGATTTATAGCCATATAAAGCTTTCTTTTCATTTAAAATTTTTATTGGAATATAGTTGATTTACAGTTGTGTTAGTTTCATATAATGCTTTCTTTAACTATGGAAATGATCAGTTTTTATAATGGTCACTGAGTTGGAATATTCATTATCTGCACCTAATATGGTAGTTTCCACAATTTCATTAAAGAAACTTCTATATCTATAAAAAGAAGCTATAATTCTGTTATTCTGATTTCTTCCTTAAAGTCAGGTATTATAACCTGTTGTTTCTATGTTGTAATATACTGGGCACCTCCCCTACCCCCCTTTCAATGTGCTGTAGTTTATTAGCCAGGGTACTACTTGCTGGGATATTTAGGGTATTTTCAGGAGAGAGTGTGTGTGTGTGTGTATGTACGTGTGTACGTGTGTATGTGACTGTACTAAAAATGTTGTAATGCTTGTCTTCCCCACGCTTCCTGCTATTCTGATGACAGCTGTTTGGATCAGATGTAAGCCAAGAGTTAGCTGCTGAGTTACTACCAGTGGTTCTGGATGAGATGAGCTAGGCCTAATTCCATTTGTGCGGGGAATACATAAGTAAAGAAAGGCATTTGAGAGTAGAGCTGAAACTGAGAAGTCTCTGAGAGATGCCATAATGTAGGAGTAGGGCTAGAAGGGTGATAGCAAGCTTAAGCTATATAGGATAGATCTAAGGGTGCAGGATTGTTGAACAAGTTGAAGAAACCAACTCATAGGAGAACAGAGGAGGAAAGAGAGAACACAATTGACTGATTATGGGACCATGGGACACATGAAAAAGACAGAGACCTTCAGGTTACCTCAGTTTCTACCAAGTTTTCAATTTGCATTCTGTTGTCCCTCATTCTTACAAAAAGACCCTTGTGTTTTTGTGTCTGCCTTTGCCATGGGCTTCCCTTGTGGCTCAGCTGGTAAAGAATCCACCTGCAATGCAGGAGACCTGGCTTGTGTCCCTGGGTTGGGAAGATCCCCTGCAGAAGAGAAAGGCTACCCACTCCAGTATTCTGGCCTAGAGAATTCTGTGGACTATAGCCATGGGGTGGCAAAGAGTCGGACATGACTGAGTGACTTTCACTTTGCCATGCCATTAACTCAGCTGCTGAGGTTAGTATAAACAATGTTGAGGTAAAGGACTTTATAAGAAATTTCACAACATCCTGGTGGTTTTCTAAGGTTAAAGACTAACCTATTGGGGTACATATGTTTAAGGTTTTATATATAGTTTTACCAAATTTCTCTTTAGAAAAGTTTTTCCCTGTTTACTTTCTGAGCAGTTTTCAATAGTTAGTGTTTCAATTCTCTATATTGTAATCAGGATTAGGTACTATTGTTTTTAAACTTTCATTGGTTATTTTCTTTTTATTTTGCTCTTTCTTGACTACTAGTGACATTAAATTTTTTAGTCTCCATATATTTATTCCTTCTTTTGTGATTTGCTTGTTAATATTCTTTGCTTATTTAAAAAATGGTGTGTTTTTCTTATCAATTTTTAAAGAGCTATAACTTATGTCATATAAAACTTAATATAATACATTTCAAAAATTTATTTGCCCAGTTTGTTACTTGCCTCTTTCTTTTGATTTTAGTATTTTTTTCCATGTTTACTTTTTCATATAAACAAATCTATTATTCTTTTCCTTTAAGAAAGGAAAAGTAAAGAAAGTCTGACTTTACTTTCAAATTTTAAAGACTTTTCTTAGTGTAGTATCAGAGAATTATTTTCTAGGACATTAAAATTTTTTGAAATGGTTATCTCTTTAGTCCAGTTTGAGTGTATAGTATGAGGTTGGCATTCTTTTTTTCTTTTTATCATTTTATTCATTTAGAGATGATGACTGTATGCTGACTTCTATTGTTACTTTTTTTAGAATGATTTGTTATTTGCCTACACCTCAAGTATAATCTCTTTTAATTTAAAATCTTATTTAAATTGCTTATTAAATTTTTATATATACTTGGGCTTGGTTTCTGCTTTTTCACATCATGTCCACTGATTGGTCTGACTACTCATATGTCAGTATTGACTTCTTTTAGTTTTTATCAGTTTTATAATGTATTTTTAATATTTGGTTTTATAAATGCCCCTTCATTCTTTTTTCATAGTTTTCTTCGCTATTAATATTCATTTATTATTACAGATGAACTTGAGATCATTTTGTCAAGGTGCCAAAAAAAAAATTAAAAATAAAAGCGCTTTGGAATTTTGGTTGGGATCAAATCAGATTTATAAATTTGTAATGGGGAAAAGTGACATCTTTACATTATTCAGTCTTCTCATAGAAGAACATGGTATGTCTCTCAATTTCTTGGGGGTTGTATTTTAAAGCTTTAGTTATAAAGCTCCTTTTCATTTTTTTGTTATTCCTAGGTATTTTATATTTTGATGACTATTATGAATAACACAGATTTATTATGTTTTCTAATTTGTTATGTTACATTTTCAATTTGTTTTTATTGGTAAGAGAAGCTATTTTGTTTATATTTTTATTGGCTATTATTGATATTCAGAAAAATATATTCATTTGTATATATTTACTTTGTCACCAGCCATACGCTTAGTGTTACATATTATTGTATTAGAATTTTTTAGGTAAGCTGTTATCTGTAAATGATAGAAAGTTGATTTCCTTTCTGATACTTACAATTTGAATTTTTTTCCTGTGTAATTGCAGTGGTAAAACTTGCAGGATAATTTTAAATAATAATCATGATAGTGTACTTTGTCTTCTCCCTAACTTGACTGGGAATATGTGCAGTCTTTCAGGGTTATATGTGATTTTGACTGTTGACTTGGGATAGATAATGTTTTTCATTTAATGGAGAATCCTTTTAGTTGTAATTAGTAAGAAGAAAAGAACAAATAGTTTTAAAATTTTATAAGTATTTTCCAATAGCTGTTTAAATAATCACTACATATTTTCCTTTGACTTGTTCATGTACTGAGTTACGTTGATAAATTCCTTGACATTAAATTGTCTTTACAACCCTGGAGCAAACACTGGTAATGTAGATTTATTTTTCAGTCTTTGTGCTCTTGAATATACTTCTATATTTCTGAAGCTGTCCACTTATGCTTTTTTAACTGATGAAAATTTACTCTGTGAATTTTAGTCAGTACTCTTAAATTTCACAGAAACTCAGCTAAGTCTGAATTAAATCATAGCAGGAAATTTACTGATTCAAATCACAGAATCAAATACAGAGCTTTGGAACCCCAGAATCTCAGATAATGTTCGTGTGGTTTTTTTTTTTTACTGTATCTTTCATCTTTGTTTTCCACTGTTGTCATCCCTCGCCACCTCCCCTGCAGCCAAGCCAAGCTTTATTAAAATACAACTGATACGTAACATTTTGTAAGTTTGAGCTGTACAATGTGATGATTTGATATATATTGTGAAATAATTAGCACAGTAAAGTTAGTTAATACATCTGTCACCTTGCATACATTTTTTTTGGGTGAGAACATTTTAGGATTTACTCTTACCAACTTTCAAGAATATAATACAGTATTGCTAACTGTAATCACCATGCTGAATATTAGGTCCCCAGAACTTATTCATCTTATAATTGAAAGTTTATACCTTTTGACTGACATCTCTCCATTTCTCCCATTTCCTGGCAACCACCCTTCCATTCTCTGAGTTCAGTTTTTTAAAAAATCCATATATAAGTGAGATCATATGGAATTAATCTTTCTCCATCAGACTTATTTCTCTTAGTCTGAATGCTCTGAAGATCCATCCATATTGTTGCAAATGGCAGGACTGGTTGTTCAGGAGTGTGTTGTTTAATTTTCAGTTTTGTGAATTTTCCAGTTTTCCACTAGTTATACTACTGTGGTTGAAAAAGAAACCAGATAGGATTTTGATCTTCTTAAGCCTTGCTTTGTGGCCCAGCATATGGTTTATGACATGGAATGTTCTGTGTGTGCTTAAGAAAAATATATATTCTGCTGCTGTTGTATGACATATTCTGTATATATCTTTTGGTCTATAGTGTTCTTCAGGTCTGTTTCCTTATTACATTTCTGTGTGCATCATCCATCCAATATTGAAACTGAAGTCCCCTATACTGTTATTGTATTGCTATTTCTCCCTTCAATTCTGTTATTATTTGGATTAAATATTAGATGCTCCAATATAGGGTGCATGTAATTGTTATATACTCTTGATGAACTGACCGCTTTATTAGTATATAGTAACCTTCTTTGTCTCTTGTGATTGATTTTCTCTGAAAGTGTATTATATGTGATACAATTGTTGCTACTTCTGTTCTCTTTTGGTTACTATTTGCATGGAATATCTTTTTCCATCTCTACTTTCAACTGGTGCATATGGTTAAAGTTAAAGTGAATCTCTTGTGGGCAACATATTGTTAGATCTTTTTTCTTTTTTTTTAATACATTCAATCACTTTGTGTCTTTTGTTTTAGGAATTTAGTTCATTTATGTTTAAAGTAACTATTGATAGGTAAAGACTTATTTAACTGTCATTTTGTTAAATGTTTGTTGCCTGTTTTGTAGTTTTTTTGTTCCTCCCTTTCTGTCTTTTGATATATTTTATTGTAGTACATGCTTTAATTCTTTTCTCTTTATCTTTTGTGCATCTACTATAAGTTTTTTTTTTTTCCTTTTATTGGAACTTTATTAGTTTCCTTTGGTGATGTCATATTTGCTTGATTTTTCCATGTAGCCTTGCATTGGTGTTTGTGTATTTGAAGGGGGTAAACACCTCTTCCAGTCTTTACAGAAAAGTTTCAGCTGGTAAAGACCTCCTGTCTGTTTTGTGTGCAGATGGGATTATCTCTGGAATCTTAGTCTACTTGGTTTGGAGCTGGTTTCAAATCTGTCTCTAGATATGCAGTGGGACCTATGGTTGGTGAACTTTTTATCAGGAACTTGGTAGGGTATGGGTGCTAACTGGTCCCTGGGTATACTGAACTGCGCTTTTCAGGAGGTAGCCCCCAAGACATGGTCCACAGTTGGGTCCTGAAACAGCAGGCCTATTACCAATTGCATGGATGGGTGGAACTCCTATCAGGTACCTAAGAAGGCTACTGTCTGTTCACTAATTGAGTCCCTGGATGGGCAGGACTGGTTTGTGGACTGTGATTGAAATGGACTGGAATGAAATCCTAGGAGCCATTTCACATTTTGCAGCCAAAACTGAAGTCTGTAGACCTGGTTCTTGAGGCATGGATATGCATGTCCCCAGCGAGGTACTTGGATGTGCTGGGCTCCTTCCTGACCATGGCCTGACCAGTTCAGGATCTCATGAAGTACAGACATGACTGTCTCCTCTCTGATATCTATTCATACAAGGGAACTAATCCTATTGCACCAGGGTTTCACCATCATGACATCAACACACCCTAATTACATACCTTCAGATATCACCACACATGGATTAGGGCTTCAGCATAGGTGTTTTGAGGCGAACCCAAACATTGAGTGTAACAGACAGTCACTAGAATAGACTTTAGTTAATAGAAGTAGAAAAATATTCATTCTTGTCTCATGCCTATGTAGCTTTTGCTGTTGAGTTGTGCATTGTGCTCAGTGTGCTAAAGTGTGGTTTACCTCAACACGTGTACAGTTTAGTTGTTTTTGGTTTGAATATAATAGAGAAATAATTGGTCAAGGTTCTCCAGAGAAACAGAACCATTAGGTTGTGTGTGCGTGTGCGTATGTGTGTGTGTATAAGGTTTTTTTTTTAAAAAAATAACGCATTAGCTTACACAATTATGAAAGATAACAATCCCAAGATCTGCAGTGGGCAAGTTGGAGACCCAGAAGACCTGATGGTGTACTTCCTGTTTAAAGGCTAGTGAGTTTGAGTCCCAGAAAGAGTTATGATTCAGTCTGAGTCCAGAGGCAAGGAAAAAAAACAACAACAGTGTTCCAGTTAGAAGGCAGGCAGCTGCAGAAATTCTCTCTTATTTGGAGGAGGGTCAGCCTTTTAATTTTATTCATGCCATTAACTAATTGGACAAGACCAAGATAAGGAGGGTAACTTATTTTACATTTGATCAACTATGTGTTAATCACTTCCAAAAACGTCCCACAGAAACATCTAGAATAATGTTTGATCAAATATCTAGGCACCCTGTGAGCCAGTCAAGTTGATGCATGAAATTAACATCCCAGGTCCACATCTTGTTAGCTTGGGGTCCTTATGCATCTCCTTAAATTATACATAATCTTCAGCATGATAACAGTCTTTGAGATAATCTTGAAGACAATAGCATGATCATAATTTTGCATAACATGGTAGAAGTGTGTACAACCATTGTATCTCATGTGTAACCAAAAATGCACTAAATCCTACCTTGAGGAGATTAATTCTTTGGCTACTGTGTACTTTTCTTGATGGCCTGTAACTTAAATCCTATCATGTAAAGTTAGCAATACTTAAATACTATGATATAAAGGTAATACATTGTATGCTACCTGAGGGACTAAGAGAGAGAAGAAAAAAGTATTTGATACACGTACACACAAGCATGTTTATAACAAAATGAGGGAATGGTCATGATAATTACAGTTTTCATTTCTGTAATATAGTTATAGCTGATGTTTCATTTTTTTCTTATTTTTGGCTGCACCATGTGGCTTATGGTATCTTAGTTCCCCAAGGGATCAAACCCATGCTTCCTGTAGTAGAAGCACAGAGTCTTTACCACTGGACCACTAGGAAAGTCCTTATAGCTGGTATTATTTAACTGTCTTCTTCCCTAATTCCTTATTGTCTTTGCTTTCAGCAAGGACTTCAGCTGATTAGGATTTTTTACTTGGCAGGATGCTGTAAAGCCTTCATTCCTGAAGGCTCTGGACTGTTAGTAGTCCTGTTAGGATTGGGTGGTTGTAGTTTTCTACCGGTCTTTATAATGGTCATACTAAGAAACACCCTAAGGGATCTCCTATATTCCACACATACTCTTCCTTATTCCATTGTGGAGTAACAGTCCAGTTTTCCCTTGGGAATGGATCAGTCACATCAGCTCACAGTAACTCCCTTCTTTGTTCGTTTAGAGACATGAGAAATCTGAAGTGAGTGGGTGGCAGTCTTAACTTCCAGTTCAGTGGAATCACTGAAGTGTTTCCTGATGGAAGCATTCTTCCCTCTAGAATTAAGACTTCTAGATTAACTATAGAGCATAAAGTCGTGGGAGCAGGGAGCAAACATTTTGCTAGTGGGTCATGAAGAGAAATAGTGAGTGGTGCCACTCCACTTCCACGCCTTGATTCCTGGACCTCTGTCTTTTACAGGCAGACACATAAAAGTAATCATTACAGTCAGTTAGAATAAGTTACTGCAAGTTCAGAGTGAAAATATGAATTGGAAAAAAACCTATAAAAGATGCTGGATTGCAATATTCATTTATCCTGTTTGTCTGCCAATTTCTCTCAAAATATAAAGGAACTAATTAGGGAATAGATTCCGAAGTGTGAAGTATATGAGATTGCATCAGTAGATAAAAATTTCAACAGGTTTTGAAAAGTTGAAAGAGGAAAAAAAAAGTTTGCCAGAGTAGTAGGACCTACAATTCACAGTGCAGACTGATAGAGTGTGAACAAAGAGCCTGTATCTTAGCCTGGCAGAACCCTAAACAGATTGGTGATTTGGAAACCATGATTATAGCTGAAAGGGGTGGGGGAAAACATGATATTGAAAATGGACTTACATTTAGTTGACTGATGGAGAAGCTAGTCCTTCTTCTGTCTGTCTGCTTCTCCTGCCTTGTCAACAAAGCAACGAGTTGCCTGTTACCCTAGGAGCAGGTTGGAGATGAGAAGATAAGATTTTTGGTTTAGTTGGTCATCCTCCTAAGAGATGTCTGTCTCCCTGTCCTAACCCTAGTACACTGTTCATCTTCATGCATATATAACTGAACTATAGATTTATTGTTATATAAAGTTGGAGGATTTTGTGAGGAAGCTGAACAGAAAGACTGAAACAGAAAAATGAGAGAAAAAGTAAAAGGCTGCAAGGGTAAAGTAAAGATTTTAAATCCAACTAATTTAAATCTCTAAAGAAAGAAAACATGAATGAATAGTTGTGGAGTTTCAGAGCCTTTTCTATAGTAGTGGGATTATCTCTGTCTGATTTGAAAAAATCCATTTGTGAATATTTTACTTTAGATTTTTACATGTATATTTGTATAGAAGAATAGATTATAGTTTTGTTTTAGGCCTTTGTGTCATCTTTGTCCTTTTTGATTGTTAGTTCTATGTCAGTTAGTTAATATCATCAAATATGCAGTATGGGAATTAACTATTCCTTAAAAGTATGAAAGAATTCACCAATGAAATCATCTACACCCAGGTCTTTTTTTCCCCTGGCTAGTTTACTAATGTGTTCAAGTTTTCTTTATTCATTACTTCTTTTTCTTTCAGATCTGCAGAAATTTCGCATGTGTAAATGTTTCTGTTCTGAATTATGACTGTGACATTCAGGAAAAGTGTCATGGACATGGGGTAGGTAATAGTCTCTTGGTTTGTTCACGAAAGTAGTGCTTGAATAATGAGAGTTCTCCATGGGGATGCTCAGTGAGATTTCTTAAGGTTTTTAGTTATTGGGGAATTTAGATACCTGATAAATTCTTCATTCTTAAAAAGAATGTCTATGGATTTGCATGAATTTAGTCTTTTCTCTTGGTTTCTATCCTTGCGTTCATGATTTAGAACATCATTCACAATTAACGAAAGTGGTATTTTGATTGTTTTGAAGGTATGTAATAGCAATAAAAATTGTCACTGTGACAACGGCTGGGCTCCCCCCAACTGTGAGACTAAAGGATACGGAGGAAGCGTGGACAGTGGACCTACGTACAATGGCAAGTAGTATAGAGGAAAATGAGTGTGATCTCTGTGGTCCATGTCAGAAACTGGGCATCCTTGTACCTTCCCCTCACTTCCCACATCAGTTAATCTGTTTGTGTCTTTATATTTAAAGTGGGTTTCTCTTAGGCAGCATTTAGCTGGGTCTTGGCTTTTTTTTTTTAACTCGGCCAGTTTCTGCCTTTTAATTGAGTTGTTTTGGCCAATTATATTTTGTTTGATTATTGATATGCTTGGGTTTAAATCTAACATAATGATATTTTTCTATCACAGTCTCCCTTCATATGATATTGTGCCATTTCAGGATGCTTTCATTTCTCTCCTCCTGGCTTTTGTACTGTATTATCATACTATATATGTTTTAAACCTATAATACATTGTTGTCACTTTTGCTTTAAACAGTTGATTATTTTTAAAAGAAATATAGATACTAGAAAAGATCTTTATGTTTACCCACCTAGTTACCATTTCTGGTGCTCTTCTTTTTTATGTTAAGTCAGATTTCCATGTGGTATCATTCAGTTTCCACTTGAAGGACTTCTTTTCACATTTCTGCCAGTGAAAAATTGACTTTTAGCTTTCTTATATCTGAAAAGGTCTTCATTTTGCCTTCCTTCTTGAATAATAACTAGGTAAAGAATTCTAAGGTGACAGTTTATACCCCTTTTACTCCTTCAGAGATGTTCCTACATTGTCTTCTGACTTGCATTGTTTTTCCTGAGAAATCTTTTTTTTTTTTTTTGTCTTCTGTTTGTAGTGTGTGTGTGTGTGTGTGTTTTTTTTTTTTACCCTCTGGTTGCTAATAAGATTTTATCTCTAATTTTTAGTGTTTGATTATGGTGTGCTTGGGGTTTCTTAAACTTTCTAGATTTGTGCTTTTTTCTTTAAATTTGGGAAAAGTGTGGTCATTATTTCTTCAAATATTTTTTCTTTTTTTACTCCATCCCTCAGGGACTCCAGTTACATGTACATCTGGCTACTTGCAGTTCTTTCACTTCTCAGTGTTTTCAGTCAGTCAGTTCAGTCGCTCAGTCGTGTCCAACTCTTTGCGACCCCATGAATCACAGCACACCAGGCCTCCCTGCTGCTGCTGCTGCTAAATCGCTTCAGTTGTGTCCGACTCTGTGTGACCCCATAGACGGCAGCCCACCAAGCTCCCCCGTCCCTGGGATTCTCCAGGCAAGAACACTGGAGTGGGTTGCCATTTCCTTCTCCAATGCATGAAAATGAAAAGTGAAAGTGAAGTTGCTCAGTCGTGTCCGATTCTCAGCAACCTATCCATCACCAACTCCCGGAGTTCACCCAAACTCATGTCCATCGAGTCGGTGATGCCATCCAGCCATCTCATCCTCTGTTGTCCCCTTCTCCTCCTGCCCCCAATCCCTCCCAGCATCACAGTCTTTTCCAATGAGTCACCTCTTCACATGAGGTGGCCAAAGTACTGGAGTTTCAGCTTTAGCATCATTCCTTCCAAAGAAATCCCAGGGCTGATCTCCTTCAGAATGGACTGGTTGGATCTCCTTGCAGTCCAAGGAACTCTCAAGAGTCTTCTCCAACACCACAGTTCAAAAGCATCAATTCTTCAGTGCTCAGCTTTCTTTATAGTCCAACTCTCACATCCATACATGACCACTGGAAAAACCATAGCCTTGACTAGATGGACCTTTGTTGGCACTTGATTAAAAAAAAAATTCTTTATTCTTTGTGTTTAATTTTGGATAGTTTCTATTATTTTTCTTCAAGTTTACTCTTCTGTGATGTCTGATCTGCTATTAAATCCATCCAGTGTATTCTTTATCTTTGATGTTGAAGTTTTTATCTCTGTAAGTTCTATTTCTCCCTCCCCTTTCTTTTCCTTGCTCTCTTTCTTTCTTTCCCTTCCTTTTTTCTTTTCTCCCTCGCCCTCCCTTCCTCCCTTTCTTCTTTTCTTCCTTTTTCATCTCTACGTAGCATGTTCAATCTTTACACTAGCTTCTTGAACATGTAGAATACAGTTATAGTAATATCTAATGTCTTTATCTACTAATTCTGTCACCTGTATCATTTAATTAGTTTTTATGAATTAATCTCCTGATTTGGGTCATATTTTTTCTGCTTCTTTGTATGTCTTGTATCTTTTTTACTGAATTCCAAAAACTGTGAATTTTGCCTGTTGGATATTAGGTATTTTTGGATTTCTGCTGATGAGCTTTGGATGTAAGCTTAAGTGGGCTTAATTTACCTGGATGTAGTACGGTTCTTTAGAACCTTTTTTAAAGCTCTGTTGGGGAGGACCTGAGCAGCATTTAGCCTCGGATTGATTTTACCCCATTACTGAGGCAAACCCTTTTCTGTTTATTCTATTCAATGCCGTTAACTATGGAGTTTTCCTCTAAAAGTGGTAGGAAAAGGCATGCTTTCTAGTTCTGTGTGAGTTGTGTGTGGGGTTTGTTCCCACTAATCCTTTCAGGTGATTCTGTCTCTGGCTTCAGGTGATTTCCTTACATGCATACATTGATCAGTTCTCAACTGAGTATCTGAGGGGAACCCTCTGCAGATCTTTCAAGTTTTGTCTGTGCAGCTTTCTCCCTTCTGGTACTTTGCTTGTGAACTCTAGTTATCTTGACTTCTTCCTCAGCCAGAGTCTATTCCTCACCTCAAGGAAACCACTGGAGTTCGCTTAGGTTTCCACACCCCTCATCACAATCTGTTAACTTTCCCTAGGCAGCGAACTGGGGCAATTGTAGAGCTCCCTTTGTAAAGCTCTAAGGGATCACTGCTCTTCATTGCCATATGTCCAATGTGTGAAAACCATTGCTTTAAGTATTTTGCCTGGTTTTCTGGTTGCTATAGCTAGCAGGATAAATCTGGCTCCTGTTACCCCATTTTGGCTAGAAGTGGAAGTCAGAACTATACATTTTAATTCATTGATGGATTGTGTCATAACTTGGCTTAGCTGTTATCTAATTATTTGACATTTAGGTTGTCTCTAAGTTCTTGATATGCACTGATGACATTGTAGTGTACATCTTAATACTTAAACATTTTTCCCAACTGAAGCATAAATTGCCATAATGAGATTATTAGATTGAAGGGTATAATCCTTTTTATGGTTCTTGATAAAAATTCCAAATGAGCTTGTGTAATGCCACTGACAGTATGAAGGTGCCAATTTTAATATAACCTGGCCAGTGTTGCTTTAAATTTTGACCTTTTCTTATTAGGTATAAAATGATATATCAAATTGGCTTTAAGTTTTCATTTTTATTTTTAATTGTGTTGAGTATTTTGTGTAGTTTCATATAACTTTTAAAACAAAGTTTTGGTACTTTTACAAATTTAAAATTAGGATTATTTCATAGTTTACCACTTATGTTCATATTTGCTATATTCTTTCACTGAAGAACATGAAGCAGACAAAATTAATGTTAACTAATGAATTTTTAAAATTATAAGACTTAAAGTCCATAAGCCACAAAAAATAAGATTGATAAATTTAGCTACCTTGAAATAGTAAAATTATGCATGGAGAAAAGCATTGTACCATAAGACATGACAAAATGGGAAAAATATTGCCAATTTATCATAGACAAAACTTTTCTCCCTAATAGATAAAAGACTTTTAGAAACTGAGAAGAAAAAGAAATACAGTATTTTCTTAAACATGAAAAGTTGCTCAAATCATGGTACAAAAAGAGAAATCCAAATTAAAATCATATAAGATATAAATTTTCACCTGCCAGTTTGGCAAAAATGCAGTAGCTTGACTCTATGGGTGAGGTTGTGAGGAATTCTTGTACATTGCTGGCTAGCATGCTAACTTTTTAAGAAAATTTATTTTATTGAAATATAGTTGATTTACAATGTTGTGTTAATTTCTGCTAGACAACAAAGTGATTCACTTATATAAATATATGCATTCTTTTTATGTTCTTTTCCATTGTGATTTATCACAGGATATTGAATATAGTTTCCTGTGTTATAGAGTCAGTTCAGTTCAGTCGCTCAGTTGTGTCCGACTTGTTGTAACCCCATGGTCTGCAGCATGCCAGGCTTCCCTGTCCATCACCAGCTCCTGGAGCTTGCTCAAACTCATGGCTATTGAGTTGGTGATGCCACCCAACCATCTAATCCTCTGTCGTCCCCTTCTCCTCCTACCTCAGTCTTTCCCAGCATCAGGGTCTTTTCTAATTGTCAGCTCTTTGCATCAGGTGGCCAAAGTATTGGTGTTATAGAGAAGGACCTTGTTTATTCAGTGTATATATAATAGTTTGCGTCCGCTAATTCCAAACTCCCAATCCATTCCTCCCCCTCCTCCTCTCCCTCTTGGCAACCAGAAGTGTGTTCTCTGTGTCTGTGAGTGAGTCTGTTTCTGTTTTGTAGATAAGTTCATTTCTGTTATATTTTAGTTTCCATATATAAGTGATACCATATGGTATTTGACTTTCTCTTTCTGACTTCAGTTAGTATGATAATCTCTAGGTCCATCCAGGTTGCTGCAAATGGCATTATTTCATTCTGTTTTATAGCTAAGTTGTATTCCATGGTATTTAAGTACCACATCTTACTTATCCATTCATCTGTCAGTGAACATTTAGGTTGTTTCCATGTCTTGGCTATTGTGAATAAAGCTGTCAAGAATATAGGGGTGCATGTACCTCTTTGAATTATAGTTTTGTTTGGATATATGGCATGCTAACTTGTAACTACCACTGTGGTAGACAAGTTGATGATGCCTTTAAAAAACAGCAAGTACATTTACCCTCTGATACGTCAGTTCTACTTTTGGGAAATTATTCTATAGGTACATCTATGTGATATGACGTGTATACAAGGCTATTCATTGTAATATGTTTTTGTAATAGCAAAGATTGGAAAAATGAAAGTATTAGTGGGTACTCACTGACTGAATAAACTATAGGGCATCCTTGCAATGCAGTTTTGTATAGCTATACAGAAAAAGAGGTGGTGCTCTGTGTATGGTTTGGGAAGATATGTAGTATGGCTAAGTGAAAAAATAACAAATGGAATGGCATTTATGCCATGCTACCTTTTGTGTAAGAAAGGTTCACAATAAAACATATTTTGTTCTTGCTTAACTTTGCATGAAGAAACACTGTAAGATTATAGAAGAAATTAATAAAAGTGGTTACCTTTAGGATGGAGAAGGAAATGGCAACCCACTCCAGTACTCTTGCCTGGAGAATCCCATGGAGGGAGGAGCCTGGTAGGGGGTCGCAAAGAGTTGGACATGACTGAGTGACTTCACTTTCACTTTACCTTTAGGAAGGCAGAAATGAAGTGGGTAAGCAGGAGGAGTCAATAAGACTTCTCAGTGTTTTTCAGTTGATATCAGTGTGACTTTTGAACAATGTGAAAATGAATGTAAAATATATCATCATTTAGTATGTTTTAGTTAATACAAGTTAACTTCTAATTTAATTATCATTAATATAAACTCCTTCTCTCTAGAAAACAATGCTGCACTGAGGGACGGACTCCTGGTATTCTTCTTCCTAATTGTTCCTCTTATTGTATTGGCTGTTTTTGTCTTCATTAAGAGAAACCAGCTACGGAGAAGCTACTGCAGAAGGAAGAGATCACAGACAAATGAGTACTTAGATTATTTTTTTTTAATTCTTACTAAGTAATTTAATTATGTATGATGATAATCATATCATAGAAGATAGTTTAAAACTAGCATTCTAGTTTGTGTCTCTATTCTTTTGACATGATGAGCAGGAATTAAAGGGTAAGTGGTGATTCAGCCATCTCTTATAATGGTGAGGGAAGAGGGTTATGATGACACCAACCTGTATACTACTGAAAATGGCCCCTAGGCTTCATTTTACTTGACTTTCATTTCTGATAGTGGGGTAAGTAGAATTTGGGGCTACAGCTTCTGATTTGCATGCCATTAAATTTTTTTCTTCCTTGTCTATTTCCAGTATCAATTCTCCTAGAAGTATTCTTCAAGTCTGTTTTGAAAACAGATTTTATGTATCATCAGCTTTTAAGAAATAATCTTTGATGAAAGAAAGGGTTGTCATAATTCAGACACCTGACATTTCTAGTCTACATGTTGGACTCTTGTACTGCTGTCTCTCAACAATCATTTCTAATACGTTGGCATTGGAATGTAGCATGTGTTAGCAGGGACCTTGCAGTCAGACCTAAGTTCAAGTTCTAGCAAAGCTATCATTTGCTAGAATTATGAACAGAAATAATAAGTATCTGAGCCTTGGTTTACATCCTCTACAATGAGAATAATAATATTATCTATCTCTGGAGGGCTTCATGTGAGGATTAAATAAGGAAATATTAACAAATAAAATCCATAGCACAATGCAGTTACTTAATAGCTAGTTTTTATTATGGTAATGATTCCAAAATGTTCATATCTTGCCTGGAATGCTCACCTTTACTTCATTGCCCTATTTCTCACTTACCTCACTTAAAAACTGCATAATAGTTTCCTACAGAATCCTCATGTTAGTTTTATTTTTTTAATATGTTCTAAAACAGATGTAGATTTCTTTTTGATTTTAAAATATAGTTTATTGAGACATATGCCTGTACCCCCTTTTTTTTGACCACACTGAGTGGTTTGGCAGGATCTTGATTCTCTAAGCAGGGATTGAACCTGGGTCCCTGGCAATGAAAGCACCAAGTCCTAACCACTGGATTGCCAGGGACTTCCCCAGATTTATCTTTCTATCCTTTTTTCTCTTAACTTTCTTTCATGCTTCAGACTGACCAATCCATGTAGATAATTCCCCAGTCTGCATCTCTGAAATTTTAGTTTCATAGCAATAGCTGTCTTCTGTACTATCCTTTTGGCAATGTCTAACTCTTAGCTGACATCTTTCCAGCCAGCTTGTTCTGCTTTTTTGGACTTCCTGATATTCAGAGTGACTACTTTAGACCTAAGAATATTATTTTAGTAGTCTCTGATTTCAGGAAGACTTGAGGAGTTTGAGAACACTGGCCTGATTGTCTAAATTATTTCTTAGTATTTCAGTTTATTTAATTGTAAAATGAGATTAAGAAAACTTTCTAGTACTCTAAGGATTAAAACTGGATGAGAACTATTAAGAATGCCATACGAATTTTAGCTGTCATCATGATCATATCCACTGCCACTACCAGTATCATTCTTCTGTATTTGGAAAAATACAAGTCTGTATATTAATGCTATGTCATGTAGAAATGTCTTAATCTTAATTTAGCTCAAAAGTATTTGTATCTTTCAGATCAGGTGGCAAAAATCAAGCAAAAGATTCTAGACAGCCAGCAAGTGTTCCTGGACCTGCTTCTTCAGTGACGCCTCCCAGAAACGTTGTAAGTTTAAATGAAAAATTATTTTCCTTTATTATACTATGGTATCATACTTTTAGGGCTTCCCTGGTAGCTCAGCTGGTAAAAAATCTGCCTGCAATGCGGGAGACCTGGGTTTAATCCCTGGGTTGGGAAGATCCCTTGAGGAGGGCATGGCAACCCACTCCAGTATTCTTGCCTGGAGAATCTCCATGGATAGAGGAGCCTGGTGGGCTACATTCCATGGGGTTGCAAAGAGTCGGACATGACTGAGCAACTGAGTGCAGCACATCACATTTTTAAAGCTTAAAAAATTATTACATAATATACCAGGTGGTGCAGTGGTAAAGAATCTCCCTGCCAGTGCAGGAGACACAACAGAGTTGGGTTTGATCCCTGGGTCAGGAAGATCTCCTGGAGTAGGAGATGGCAACCCACTCAGTATTCTTGCCTGGAGAGCCTGGAGGGTTACAGTCCGTGGGATTGCAAGGAGTTGGACACAACTGAGCAACTGAACATGCTCAACAAGCGACTGAACGGAACACATAGGAATAAACATAGATATTTTCCAAAGAATTTAGGAGTGTGGTCTGCAGATGGCCTCTGGGTTAGTTAATGGAATAGCACTAGGGTCCCTGGCTGAGAGGAGATGGGAGGAAAACATTGTCTCAAGACACTGAGAATGTCTTGCCTTGAAACCAAGCCTAGAAAATGTCCTGGGTTTTATGCTGTCACTTTTTTTCCCTATGTCTGCTATCTTTGTTTTCAATACCTGGCTTCCTCAGGGCATCTAACTAAAAATCTGATGCTGAGCTCCTGGAGTAATACGTCTAGTTGTCTCAGCAAGAGGACCAGCAATCACTGTCCTTTGGAGTATATTAGGGAGTACTAGGATAGTAATCCACTTTTTCTAATGTGCATATATCCCTACGAAATAACAAAATGTTGCTTTATCTGCTTTTATTTATTTATTTTGTGTGTTAATGTCTTCTTTCTATTTTTATTATTATTTATTTATTTATTTTTACTTTACAATATTGTATTGGTTTTGCCATACATCAACATGAATCCACCACAGGTGTACACGTGTTCCCAATCCTGAACTCCCCTCCCACCTCCCTCCCCATACCATCTCTCTGGTTCATCGCAGTGCACCAGCCCCAAGCATCCTATATCCTGCATCGAACCTGGACTGGCGATTCGTTTCTTATATTATGCATGTTTCAGTGCCATTCTCCCAAATCATCCCACCTTCTCCCTCTCCCACAGAGTCCAAAAGACTGTTCCATACATCTGTGTCTCTTTTGCTGTCTCACATACAGGGTTTTCGTTATTATCTTTCTAAATTCCGTATATATGCGTTAGTATACTGTATACACAATGGAGTATTACTCAGCCATTAAAAAGGATACATTTGAATCAGCTCTAATGAGGTAGATTGCTGGGGTCCAGCCCTGGTGGATCCAGGGAATTTGAAGTGGGGATGGCTTTGGCGAGGAAAACTTATTTATTTATTAATATAAGATTAGATTAGGAAGAAATAGTGTAGTAGGAAAATTAAGTGGAGAAAGAAGGCTGAATAACTTGGTTTAAGTGGGAAGCCAATAAAGTTCCAGACAAGGAGCTTGCACTATCTACGTTAGGCCACTGGTGTCCTCTTGAATATTGGGGGGTGCCCCACCTTGGGCTCCCCCTCACGTGGATCTTAAAAGCTGGGGCAAGTAAGTATACATGGTGAGCCTCCACGCCCCAGATGGGAATTCAGCCTGAAATTAGAGTAAAGAGGAGACACGGGGGAAACCAGTCCAGTGACTGGCCCCGTCCTCTGTTGTTCAGAAGGCCTTTTATACTTTTGATAAAACATGGAGATCAATGGGTAACACAAAATTATGCAACGTTAGCAGTCCAGACTCTTATCAAAACCAGGCTTTTCTGTCTGCATACCTAATTGTATACACAAGTCTTAGGTAATTTACATTATCTTCCGGCCAAAAGGGCCAATTAACATTTTATAGCCTTTTTTCTGATAAGAGTTTGTCAACCAGAAGACTTATTTGTGTTGATCTTCCCAAAGTCTGGTACCCCTCTCAGAAAGCACTAAATAAAGTTACATTCTTACGTAGCAAGGACACAAGAGGAGTGCAGTGATATATAACAAAGAGAAAAGTAATTAACTCAAAAGTCTAGTGTTGCTAACATCAAAGCTATTATATATCTTTTTCCATATCCAGTTTACATTGATTAACATCCTCCCAGGTGCCTAAAAGATAAAGAATATGGAGGCCTGGCAGCAATCATTGCGTCAACAGTGAAAACCCTCTACCAATATGATTTTTAACTCTTTAGAAAAGGCTCTGATGCTTTAAGCTTTGTGCCTCTCGTGGTTGGGGGTCTGTAAGCAATTCACAAGCTGTAAGAGGTCCGGAGAACCTGTTAGGCAAGCTAGAGAGCTATCAGAGGGGGTTTGAGCGGAAACATCCCTTTCAAATGCAGAAGACTAAAGCCCTGATTTGACTTTTTCCAGAGAATATCAGAAGAGTGGAAAAGCAGGCAGATTCTTATTTTCTTGGGGGGTAGATGCTCAGGAAATTCCAGGGGGAAAACCTGAGGTCTGATTAGTCTTGCCATCAGAGCTCTGCTGCATGACCTTGTCACGGGTGCAATTCCTCACGCTGCCTCCCGGCATCAGATGAAACTGGAGCTGATTATACAGAGGGAAGTAAGCCAGAAAGAAAAACGCCAATACAGTATACTAATGCTTGATCTGCTTTTAAACGTTGTATAATGTTTTGTTTGCTGTTTTACACATGTATCTGCATCATGCTTTTCCCCCATAACATTGCTTTGTGGTTTATCTCTGTCAATAGATGTAGCTCTAATGCATTCATTTTCACTGTTGATATTATATTACATAAATTCCACACAGTTTAAAAATCCATTTTTCTTTTACCAGTTTCCAGTTGTTCATTATTACAAATAAAGCTGAGATGAACATTCTGTATGTTACTCATGCATGTGTGTGAGTTCTAGGGTGGTACTATTACAGTGGTTACTATCCACATGTGGCCATTTAAATTTTATGTTATATTAAATAAAGTTAAGAATTGTATTCCCCACTGACATTTTAGATGCTCAATAGATCACCTGTGGCTACTATTGTAGGGGCACCATAGGCATAGAATGTTTCCATCATTACAGAAAATTCTATTAGAGAACTCCGATATAGGAATATACCAAAGTTAAATTGCTGGGTTGAAAGATATTTGAATGTTTACTTGAAAATGTCAAATTGTTTTCCAAAAGGATTATGCCATTGGGTGATTGCATTGTCAGTGGTGTATGAACATTCCTGTCAAAGTAAATTTTGGCAGCATTTGGTACTGTCAAACTTTTAAAGTCTTTCCAATTACAAGGAGGTTAAATGATTAGATATGCTTCTGAAATGGAAGGATATGTATGCAATCTCTCTGTTCTTCTCCCTTTCCTTTTATAAAAAAGAAACAAATTGTTAAGCCCTTTTCCCTTAACCATAAGTCTCGGGGATTTTTCCATATTTCTACGTATATAGGATGATCACACAGTCCCTATATACAAGTTAGAAATTATGTAATATATAATTTTTTTTGTCTTTGACTTTTTCTTTCATTTTCAATTGTGGTAAAATATACATGCTATAAAAGTTGCCGTTTTGACCATTTTTAAATATACAGTTCAGTGGCATTAATTACATTTACAGTGTTGTGTAATCATCACTGCTATTTCTAAAACTTTTTCTTTACCCCAGACAGAAACTCTGAACCCGTGAAGCAGTAATTTCCCATCCCTGATGACTCCGGTGTTCTACTTTTTAAAAATTGAGATAAAATAGACACATCACAGGCTTCCTTTGTAGCTCAGCTGATAAAGAATCTGCCTGCAATGCGGGAGACCTGGGCTTGATCCTTGGGATGGGAAGATCCCCTGGAGAAGGGAAAGGCTGCTGCTGCTGCTGCTGCTGCGTCGCTTCAGTTGTGTCCAACTCTGTGCATCCCCTACCCACTCTAGTATTCTGGCCTGGAGAATTCCATGGACTGTATAGTCCAGGGGGTTGCAAAGGGTTGAACACAACTGAGTGCCTTTCACTTTCGCTTTCAGACATATCACATTATATAAATTTCAGGTGTACAACGTGGTTCAATATTTGTATACAGTATGAAATGAGCACCACAGTAAGTCTCATTAACATCCATTGTTGTACATAGTTATACATTTTTTTTCCTTGTGATGAGAACTTTTAAGATTTACACGCTTAGCAGTTTTCAAATATGCAATGAAGTATTATTACCAAAGGCACCATGCTGTACCTTACATCCCTATGACTTATTTTACAACTGGAAATTATTATCTTTTAACCACCTTCATCTGTTTTTATCCATTTCCCTCTCTGCCCTCTGTGAGTCTCCAATCTGTTCTCTGTATCTAACCATTTGGTGTTTTTTTGTTTATTTTTAGATTCCACATATAAGTGAGATCATATATTTGTCCTCTTTCTGACTCATTTCACTTAGCCTGAATGCCTGTAGTCCATCCATGTTGTCACAAATGGCAAGATATCGTTTGTTTGGTGGTTGAATAATATTTGTATATATGTATGTGTGTTTGCCACAGATGGACCCTTCAGTTCAGTTCAGATCAGTCGCTCAGTCGTGTCTGACTCTTTGCGACCCCATGAATTGCAGCACGCCAGGCCTCCCTGTCCATCACTAACTCCCAGAGTTCACTCTGACTCACGTCCATTGAGTCAGTGATGCCATCCAGCCATCTCATCCTTGGTCATCCCCTTCTCCTCCTGCCCCAAATCCCTCCCAGCATCACAGTCTTTTCCAATGAGTCAACTCTTCGCATGAGGTGGCCAAAGTACTGGAGCTTCAGCTTTAGCATCATTCCTTCCAAAGAAATCCCAGGGCTGATCTCCTTCAGAACGGACTGGTTGGATCTCCTGGCAGTCCAAGGGACTCTCAAGAGTCTTCTCCAACACCACAGTTGAAAAGCATCAATTCTTCGGCACTCAGCCTTCTTCACAGTCCAACTCTCACATCCATACATGACCACAGAAAAAACCATGACTAGATGGACCTTAGTCGGCAAAGTAATGTCTCTGCTTTTGAATATACTATCTAGGTTGATCATAGCTTTTCTTCCAAGGAGTAAGTGTCTTTAAATTTCATGGCTGCAATCACCATCTGCAGTGATTTTGGAGCCCCCAAAAATAAAGTCTGACACTATTTCTACTGTTTCCCCATCTATTTCCCATGAAGTGATGGGACCGGATGTCATGATCTTCGTTTTCTGAATGTTGAGCTTTAAGCCAACTTTTTCACTCTCCACTTTCACTTTCATCAAGAGACTTTTTAGTTCTTCTTCACTTTCTGCCATAAGGGTGCTGTCATCTGCATATCTGAGGTTATTGATATTTCTCCCGGCAATCTTGATTCCAGCTTGTGTTTCTTCCAGTCCAGCATTTCTCATGATGTACTCTGCATAGAAGTTAAATAAGCAGGGTGACAATATACAGCCTTGACGTACTCCTTTTCCTATTTGGAACCAGTCTGTTGTTCCATGTCCAGTTCTAACTGTTGCTTCCTGACCTGCATTCAGATTTCTCAAGAGGCAGGTCAGGTGGTCTGGTATTCCCATCTCTTTCAGAATTTTCCACAGTTCATTGTGATCCACACAGTCAAAGGCTTTGGCATAGTCAGTAAAGCAGAAGTAGATGTTTTTGTGGAACTCTCTTGCTTTTTCCATGATCCAGCGGATGTTGGCAGTTTGATCTCTGGGTCCTCTCCCTTTTCTAAATCCAGCTTGAACATCAGGAAGTTCACGGTTCACGTATTGCTGAAGCCTGGCTTGGAGAATTTTGAGCATTACTTTACTAGCATGTGAGATGAATGCAATTGTGCAGTAGTTTGAGCATTCTTTTGCATTGCTTTTCTTTGGAGTTGGAATGCAAACTGACCTTTTCCAGTCCTGTGGCCACTGCTGAGTTTTCCAAATTTGCTGGCATATTGAGTGCAGCACTTTCACAGCATCATCTTCCAGGATTTGAAATAGCTGAACTGGAATTGTATCAACTCCACTAGCTTTGTTCGTAGCGATGCTTTCCAAGGCCCACTTGACTTCAGATTCTAGAATGTCTGGCTCTAGGTGAGTGACCACACCATCGTGATTATCTGGGTCATGAAGATCTTTTTTGTACAGTTCTTCCGTGTATTCTTGCCATCTCTTCTTAATATCTTCTGCTTCTGTTAGGTCCAGGCCACTTCTGTCCTTTATCGAGCCCATCTTTGCATGAAATGTTCCCCTGGTATCTCTAATTTTCTTGAAGAGATCTCTAGTCTTTCTCATTCTGTTGTTTTCCTCGATTTCTTTGCATTGATCGCTGAAGAAGGCTTTCTTATCTCTTCTTGCTATTCTCTGGAACTCTGCATTCAGATGGTTATATCTTTCCTTTTCTTCTTTGCTTTTCGCTTCTCTTCTTTTCACAGCTATTTGTAAGGCCTCCCCAGATAGCCATTTTGCATTTCTTTTCCATGGGGATGGTCTTGATCCCTGTCTCCTGTACAGTGTCACAAATCTCATTCCATAGTTCATCAGGCACTCTATCAATCAGATCTAGGCCCTTAAATCTATTTCTCACTTCCACTATGTAATCATAAGGGATTTGATTTAGGTCATACCTGAATGGTCTAGCGGTTTTCCCTACTTTCTTCAATTTGAGTCTGAATTTGGTAATAAGGAGTTCATGATCTGAGCCACACACAGCTCCTGGTCTTGTTTTTGTTGACTGTATAGAGCTTCTCCATCTTTGGCTGCAAAGAATATAATCAGTCTGATTTCGGTGTTGACCATCTGGTGATGTCCCTATGTAGAGTCTTTTCTTGTGTTGTTGGAAGAGGGTGTTTGCTATGACCAGTGCTTTTTCTTGGCAAAACTCTATTAGTCTTTGTCCCGCTTCATTCCGCATTCCAAGGCCAAATTTGCCTGTTACTCCAGGTATTTCTTGACTTCCTACTTTTGCATTCCAGTCCCCTATAATGAAAAGGACATCTTTTTTGGGTGTTAGTTCTAAAAGGTCTTGTAGGTCTTCATAAAACCGTTCAACTTCAGTTTCTTCAGCGTTACTGGTTGGGACATAGACTTGGATAACTGTGATATTGAATGGTTTGCCTTGGAGAGGAACAGAGATCATTATGTCGTTTTTGAGATTGCATCCAAGTACTGCATTTCAGACCCTTTTGTTGGCCATGATGGCTACACCATTTCTTCTGAGGGATTCCTGCCCACAGTAGTAGATATAATGGTCATCTGAGGTAAATTCACCCATTCCAGTCCATTTTAGTTTGCTGATTCCTAGAATGTCGACATTCACTCTTACTATCTCTTGTTTGACCACTCCCTATTTGCCTTGATCATGGACCTGACATTCCAGGTTCCTATGCAGCATTGCTCTTTACAGCATCAGACCTTGGTTCTATCACCAGTCACATCCACAGCTGGGTATTGTTTTTGCTTTGGCTTCATCCCTTCATTCTTTCTGGAGTTATTTCTCCACTGATCTCCAGTAGCATATTGGATGGACCCTTAGACTCTTCCATATATTGGCTATCATAATTCATGCTGCAATGAACATGGGGTGCAGATAATTATAGAAGTTAGTGTTCCATTTTCTTTGGATAAATACTCAGAATTACTGGGTCATATGGTAGTCATGTTTTTAATATTTTGAGGAACCTCCATACTGTTTTCTATTGTAACTGGACCAATTTACATTCATATCAACAGTGCACAAAAGTTCCCTGTTTTCCACATCAAAATCAAGGGTATTTGAAAATTGATGGTGTTTACAGTACTAGTTAGGTACTATGTATACGTTTGGCAATACATTTTTAAAAGGTTTTATTTAAAATATATTGACCTAGGAAATATTAATATGTTACCTTTTAACTAATGGAGTTGATCAAGGCCAAGATAATACTTTGTTATTATTGAATTTAAAAACTATAGTTTAAAAGGATTAAATATTCCACACTCAGTAGCAAAGATACGTTGAATAAGCAAAATATTTTAAATGTTAAGATTATAAGTCATCTATTCATTGATTTTTAAATAGATTATTTTTATGTGGAAGATAACCTATATAGAAAATATATTGATGAGTGCATTGTCGTAATAACTTTTTTTTTTCTTTTTAGCCTATACAAACAAACAGATTTCCAGTACCAACTTATGGAGCCAGGCAGCCTCAGCAGTACCCATCAAGGTCTGAAGTGAATTCACTTAGATTACTTGATCAGGATACAACCAAGGGTTAATGTCACAATAGTTGCCTTGTATTTTAATTTAATTTAGGACACGGTATTTATTGCCAACAGTATAGATAGAGCACAGTTTGCAGAAAAGTTTTTAAGAGGTTTTATTTAAGTTTTGTCATATTAATGAAGTGTCAGAATGAAATTTTAAAGAGGCCCCAACAAGACACTGCACAGCTGCTGTAGCCTCTGGTATCCATAAGATTCTGAAGCAAGGATCTTTATAATCACCAGCAATGGCAAATCAAATAAGTTTGGCCAGACCTCCCATTAGGAACAGCTAGAAAAGCTAGACAATATAAGAAAATATGAAGGCATCAGAAAACTACTAAAGAAATGAAGGATTATTTTTTAAGGTCCAGGAGAGGAAGGTATTCCAGAGATGACCTCAGCTTTGGGGACCATTTTTCTGTCCTAGATTGTGTCTACCTATTCTGCATGGGCGAGGATAGAAAGCTGAGGAGAGTTTTCAACAAACTAGGGCTGAGGGGACAAAACCTGGAGCCCTGCCAGGGAGATGGTACCCTAGCAAATATCCCAGGCTTTGTGTTGGGACCCAAGGGCAAGGGTGAATCAGACCCTTGATTTATTTCCTACAGGTTTGGTTGTTTTCTTTCACTGTTTGCCCCCAATTTAAAATCGCTTAATTGGTAAAAAAAATCCTGCAGTGCAGGAGACGCTGGTTTGATTCCTGGGTCACGAAGATCCGCTGGAGAAGGGATGGGCCACCCATTCCAGTATTCTTGGGCTTCCCTGGTGGCTCATCTGGTAAAGAATCTGCCTGCAATGCAGGAGACCTGGGTTTGATCCCTGGGTTGGGAAGATCCCCTGGAGAAGGGAAAGGCTACCCACTCCAGGATTCTGGCCTGGAGAATTCTGTGGACTCTATAGTCCATGGGTTGCAGAGTCGGATATGACTGAGCAATTTTCACTTTCACTATCTCAATTTAAAAAACTAGACATACAAGAAAAGAAAATGTGACTAAAACCAAGAAAATGCACTCAGAGGGTATCCAGTTAATAGAGTTTATTAGGTACAGACTTTAAATAACTATGATGATTGTATCACAGAATTAATAGTCAAGATTGAGAATTTCACACAGAACTACATGTGCTGAACTTAAAAACCTAAAAAAAGAATCAAATGGAAATTCTAGAACTGAAAAGCACAAGAAAAATGAGGGACTCAATGTATGGGCTTAGCATCAACAAGAAAGGAGGAGATTTTATTACAATATTTTGCATTGCATAAAATACTTCATACCCCTCCGCACCCCCCCAAAAGTCCTTCAAATTATGATTGAATTGCACACTGAGTAGTGTCCTCCATTATAATCTTTATTATGCAATAAGAATGCACTGAAATCCAAGTGAACATCAGGAGAAGAATATATAAATTGTGAAACAGCTGCTCACCAGGCAAAATTCAGTGATGGTTTTAAGAATGGTGTCATGAATGTAGCTTTATTTCATTCAGTTGAGACATACGATTAACTGTCTTTTTTACCTCTTCACAGGCCACCTCCACCCCAGCCCAAAGAATCATTTCAGGGAAATTTAGTTCCAGCTCGTCCTGCTCCTCCGCCTCCACCTCCTTTATATAGTTCCCTCACTTGATTATTTTTTTAGCCTTTCATTTTGCAGACATCTTCAGGGAACTGAGCTAATACTTTTTTTTTTTTCCTGATATTTTCTTGAAAAGCCTTTCTTCCTGCTGCAATTATGAATGAAAACAAAATACCACAAAACAGACTTTATTAATACAGAAAAACAGAACTTGAGTAGTGGGAAATGAGAAATAGAAGAAATGCAGTAAAGCCAGGGAATTTAGAATAACATTTTCATTTCCATTACTGAATACATTTTATTCAGTCATCTGTGAGGTTAATGCACCTGACATGAATTATGTTATTTTGAACATGTTATTATAATGATTCTCAAATTAACTATATTGTTTCAAGTTTTGTCATTATGTGCTTAAATGTAACTCTGAATTTTGACCTTAGTTGTTATTAGTGTAGTTTCTGGTTGAACATGTAATAATCTAATACCTGTGAAAAGTAATTAGCTGCCAATTAATATGTAATATTTTTAATCTTACACAGACTAATAATCATCATACATTAGAATTTTATCTCATTCACTTCATGAATAAAGGAATACTCTGTATTCAGAAGAATGTACAAAATACACAATTAAGATATAATACTATTTAAAAAGTGCAAAAACACACTATAAGTGTGTATGTGTATACATACACACAGTTGTTATCTTCCATTTTTATGAACATTCTATGGATAAATGCTTCTATGGATTCTGGACAATGGATTCCATGGATCTATCTATGGATAATGAATATTAGCCAAGTTAATTTAAAAATAGAATTTCTATTATGAGTCATGTTAAAACATAGCATCCTTTTACAATAGCATCATTTTAAATAAATTATAAACTTTAAGGTACGAAGTATTTAATAGAACTAATCAGATATGCTGTTGATTCATAGCTGTAATAAAAAGCAGGAGCAATTATAATATCTTCAATCAATTGAGCTATCATAAAACCACTTGAGAATCTCATGAGCACTTTAAGTCCAAAATCTGAAACTTCAAAGATTGCTATTAATATACTTTTGAATGTTTACATTTACTAAGGTGTGCTTGATTATGTCTCTGTTGATTCTAATATTTTTCAAGAAATTAGGCTGGAGAAATAAAGAAAAAGTTTTTTTAGATAAGTGCAAGAAAATTTGTGGTATCTGTGAGTTATTGTCTCAGCTGTGATAAAAAGTGAATTTTTACTATGGAAGAAATGGTATGAATGATGAAAATTTAAGCACCTAAAATTTTTTCACAACCTTTCATAATAAAGTTTATTAATAAGTTTATTAACTGAATTTCTTTAGTTTTTTAAAAAATTTTTGGTTTGTGTATATATATATATACATACAAACATAAGATTTACAATAAATAAAGTACTTGAAATTCTGATTTGTGTTGTCCATGAACTTCTTAAATACTCAGCTATTTATTACCTTATTAATTAAAACACATTAGTTTTAGAAAAAACTACTAGTCAAATGTTTACAGATACTGTCTCACTAATTTTCAAGACTTCTGGCAAATTGTGAACAAAGGCTTATTGTTTGAAAAAGCCTTGGAAAACAGATTGGTTTTAAAGAAGACACATATCTTAGTCCTCTGAAGATGGTACATTATTTTAACAATCAGCTATATAATAAAAATTGTAAACAACCCCAAATAGTCTTCAATTTAATCTCTGAATGAATTAATATACAACTAAAAAGTTTTGTGTTTGTCACTGATATAGTTCCACAAATTTTGTAATTGTAATTTATATCACTGAAATTTTACAGTTAGTAAATATTAACTCTGCAACTTAAAATTTTCTCAGGATTAAATAATTCCTTGGATCTTTGGATGTTTAGGACCTTTTTTTTCTGGCTGCACCACAGGTCAGATAGGATCTTAGCTCTCTGACCAGGAATCGAACCCATGCCCCCTGCAGTGGAAGCATGCAGTCTTAATTGCTGGACCATGAGGGAATAAGCTATTCTAAAAGATTATTTGATCAGCCTGAACTTCTTTTGCTCTTATATGCATTTTGACATTTTATATGCTTTTTTTTCACGTAGGTTTGTCCTTGATTTATCTAGGATTGTTATTTTAAAAGTTGTAAAATTTCTTGGTCATAGATGCCACTTCAAAATTTGAAAATAATAAAGGTATTCTTTGCCATCTGCTAAAGATGTTTTAATAATCAAGGATAAATTATATGTAAGTTTGGTGTCACTGTATGGCTATGTTCACAGACTTACTACATTGTTCAAGATACTACATTTTCTCTTTCTGTCAGACAAATGCCTGGGTTTACTAAATATATAGTTAAGCACAATCCAGGTTTTCTTAAGCACGAATCAGATTTTATAAAAGTCTATAAATGTTTACTGAAACTACTATCTTGCAGGTACCATATTAGATCATGTGATATATAAATTCTGGATGGGACATGCCTTCCATTATAGAGAGAGCTATATACATAAATAATAATATAAAGTCTGCTTTTTAAAAGATTTAAACAGGAAAGAGTAAGGAGAGGAAAACAAATGGGATACTGAAAATTCATTCAAAATATTTAGCACCAATTAACAAGTCAAAGGGAGAAGGCAATGGCACCCCACTCCAGTACTCTTGCCTGGAAAATCCCATGGATGGAGGAGCCTGGTGGGCTGCAGTCCATGGGATCGCGAAGAGTCGGACACAACTGAGTGACTTCACTTTCACTTTTCACTTTCATGCATTGGAGAAGGAAATGGCAACCCACTCCAGTGTTCTTGCCTGGAGACTCCCAGGGATGGGGGAGCCTGGTGGGCTGTGGTCTGTGGGGTCGCACAGAGTCGGACACAACTGAAGCGACTTAGCAGCAGCAGCAAGTCAAAGCATTTAGTATAACAGTTCTAATACTGTGAAGCGAGGTGAAACCAGCTTTTGGCTCAACTACACCCAAATACTAAGATCATGGCATCTGGTTCCATCACTTCATGGTAAATAGATGGGGAAACAGTGGAAACAGCATCAGACTTCATTTTTCTGGGCTCCAGAATCACTGCAGATGGTGATTGCAGCCATGAAATTAAAAGACGCTTACTCCTTGGAAGCAACGTTATGACCAACCTAGATAGCATATTGAAAAGCAGAGACAGTACTTTGCCAACAAAGGTCTAGTCAAGGCTATGGTTTTTCCAGTGGTCATGTATGGATGTGAGAGTTGGACTATAAAGAAAGCTGAGCACTGAAGAATTGATGCTTTTGAACTGTGGTGTTGGAGAAGACTCTTGAGAGTCCCTTGGACTGCAAGGAGATCCAACCAGTCCATTCTAAAGGAGATCAGCCCTGGGATTTCTTTGGAAGGAATTATGCTAAAGCTGAAACTCCAGTACTTTGGCCACCTCATGAGAAGAGTTGGCTCATTGGAAAAGACTGTGATGCTGGGAGGGATTGGGGGCAGGAGGAGAATGGGACAACAGGGGATGAGATGGCTGGATGGCATTACTGACTTGATGGACGTGAGTTTGAGTGAACTCTGAGAGTTGGTGATGGACAGGCCTGGCGTCCTGCAATTCATGGGGTCGCAAAGAGTTGGACACGACTAAGCGAACTGAACTGACACCCAAAAATAAGTGTTAGTATAGCATTGGGTTTTCCTGTTGAGGTGCAAGCTAGATGTATACTGTTGACCCTTGAACCACGTGGGTTTGAACTGCACAGATTGACTTACAAGCGATTTTTTTATTCCCAATAAAAATACAGTGACACTCTGTATCTGCAGGCTTGCGTCAGTGGATTTAACTAACCGCAAGTGGCAAAACAGTTCAGTATCCATGGTTGGTTGAATCTGCAGAGATGGAAACCAGAGGGCCAGTTTTGGGACTTGAGCATCTGGGCATTTTGGCATCCACCAGGGATGCTGGAACCAATCTCCCTGTGCATACAGAGAGGCCAACTGTTTTCATTGCCATGTTTCTGCTCATTCCGTTGTTGAAAGCCCTTGCGTCCATAGAATCTCATCTCCACTGTGAGTTTAGATGTGGGGCTTCTCCAAGTGAGATTTTTGTTACCACTGGACCTTTTTGTTTGTGTACCTGCCATTCTGTTAATTGATGTGAGAGACAACTCGTTCTTTGGGGTTTGAAAAGAATTAAAAGATAGTGCATAGAGGTAAAGACTGGGTAGTGAGTCTGGGAGGGAGGAGGTCTTGCAGTCCAAGGTAATAAGGCAATTTTCATTCAGGAAAGATCGGAAGTCGAAAGTGGTCCTAGCACAGGGGATGAGAGGAAAAGAGGCAGCAGCCTGAGCTACAAATTTAGAAAATTTTGAATACTCTGTTGAGGAATGTGGTTAGAATTTTCTACTGGAACATATGTACTGTAATTATGGGCAGGAATCTCGTCCATCTCATTCATTACCTGAGTATTCACTGTACCCAGAAGTTAACTGAACAAGGGCAGGCCATTAAGTGAATTGTAGCCAATGGTCTGTGAACCACATGGAAAGTAGACTCAGCCTGGTTACAAGGTGTAATTGGGCAGTGGATATAGAAAGTGCCATGGCAGGTGCTTTTTGATGATACCAAAACCTACTCACTTCCCCCCTTTTTTGGAATTCCTTTTTTTGAAAAATCTGCCCTTTTTAAAATTAAAAAGCCCCGATTTTAGTAAATATGAACGCATAACTCATGTGTGTGTATGCGCACAGTTTTCTATCCTTTATATCCAGCAAGTGGTGTTTGATAACAAAACAGCGGACAATAAATGTGTTAGTCCTTTTAGGTCCATTCACAAGAAGCAAAAGGTTTGTGGAAGGACGATGACCGCGACGGAGAGGGCTGGGGTGGTCTGGTACCTTCAGATAACTGGGGTTGGGGGTGGGGGCACCGGGCCGTCGAGAAGGGCGGGCTGTCCGCAAAAGAGCGCGACAGAGGCCAGAACGCAAGGACTGGAGAGCCGGTGCGCCCGTCAGGCGACTGGTGGGCGGGGCGCTGAGTACCCAGCTCTCTCGTAGGTAGCCTCGCGAGAACGCAGCTCACCGAAGGCCAACGGTCGTAGCGTTTAGTGTCCTCTCAAAAAAAAAAAAACACCCCAGAAGTCACGCTATGTTCCGCTTAATGGTGTTGCTAGCGGGTCTTCGTGGCTTGCTAACGTCAAGACCCGGTAAGCCCATGGATGCCCTGTGACTCCGGTGCGGGGAGTGAGAAGGTTTTTCTTTTCCTTCTTTACACGCGTAACCTGCTTGGGTCACACTGCGGGGCAACTGGACACTCAAGTCCCTTTCCTCGCTTTTGGTTTCTTTTGCCCACCAGGGAACCCGGGCCGTTTTCAGGCGCTGCGTAGGCATAGCGAAGGGACTCCTGAGAGAGGAAGGTGATTTTAATAAGCTCCAGGACAAATCTCTGATGCCCTGACTCTAAATCTGAATTGAGGGGCCTCCTCTTTTTGTAGTTCTGTTATGCACTACCTCAAAATTTCTTGCACTCAAAAGCACTCCAAAAACTTCATGAACTCAGACTCCAAAAACTGATCTTCCTCAGATATCATCTGCTCCAGTAAAATAACTTGCCCTGTATACAATAATAGTTTGTCCTGCAAAAAATGTATACAAAAAATGTATACATATGCAAAAAAGGTCAGTTCTTGGAATTGTGCAAGATGGAGCCGCTTATGCCATGTCTACAGTCGGGTCATCACATGGACTTCTCCCACCTGGTCGGAGTTTCAGGAGCTACAAAATCACTCAAAGAATATTATCTACAGCTCAGAATATTATCTCTAGCTCTTGAAGAGGAACTGAAGGTCCTTGACCTTTTTTAATGGCCGAATTATTATTATTTTTTCTTGCCTGACTACTTTGCTTTTGTATTTCCAACCCCCGCCCCTCCTCCGCCCCTTCTCTGATTAAATTTCTTCTTTGGCTACAGTTTTTCTGTAGACAAGAGGTAGGCAGAAGACATGGAGGGGAGGTCTGTCCTGAGAAGACCCATAGGGTCCTGGTCAGTTACAGTAATAGACCTATTATATGTTAATGTAAGTAACACATTTAAAAATGAAAACTCTGTTTTCCAAAACAAAGAATTTAGAGTGGTGGTGTGAATCTGCTTAAAAGGTTTGGTTTAATAGATGACAGCTAGATTCTCAGATCTATTTCTGCATTTGATCTGTTGCTAAGTGTTTTATTTGAAGTATATGTGGTTGGGAAAGGGAAAAGTATTTTATGAGCCTTTTCAGATAGTTACCACTATTCCCCTTTGGCTGCTATACGAAATACACACTTGGTAAATGGTAAAGGTTAGTTACAACGTGGAATGAACTTTTGGTAATATGTTAAGATCCATTGGTCTTGTTTTGAACTTTAGTGGATATTTTACCCATTTAAAAAAATGTATTATCTTTGTTTTTAAATTATTTTAAATTGTAATAAAATATAAAAAACATAAAATTTGCCATCTTCAACCATTTAAAAAAATGAATGAACTTTATTTTTAGAGTGTTTTAGGTCCATAGCAAAACTGAAAGGTACAGAAATTTCCTGTCCCCACATACTCCCTGTCCCCACATGTGTACAGTCTCTGCTATATCCTGCGGGCGCAGTGCTATATTTGTTACAATTTATGATCCCACACTGACACATCATTATCACCCTATAGCTATAGTTTACCTTAGGGTTCACTTTTGATGTACATTCTATGGATTTTGACATATATATAATGACATGTATCCACCAGAGTAGTTTCTCTGCCCTAAAAATCCCATGTGTTTCACTGATTCATCTCTCCCTTCCCTCTTAAGTCCTGACAACGACTGATCTTTTTACTATTTCCATCAGTTTTACCTTTTCCAGAATGTCATATGGTCGAAATCTTACAGTATGTTGCCCTTTCAGATTGACTTCTTTCACTTAGTAATATGCTTTTATTGTTCTTTCATGTCTTCCTAGGGCTCTGTAGCTTGTTTCTTTGTAACACTGAGTGATATTCCATTGTCTGTATATACCAGTGTATTTATCCATTTACCTACTAAAAGACATCTTGGTTGCTTTTAAGTTTTGGTAGTTAAGAATGAAGCTACTATAAATATCTGTGTACAAGTTTTTGTTTGGACATAAGATTTCAACTCCTTTTGGGTAAATACCAAGGAGTACTTTTGTTGGATCATATGATAAGAATATATTTAGTTTTGTAAACTATCTTCCAAAGTGGCTATGCTATTTTTTTTAAAATATAAATTTATTTTGCTATTTTATAGTCTCATCAGCAGTGAATGAGAGTTCTGTTACTTCACATCGTTGCCAGCATTTTGTGTTTTCAGTGTTCTTCAGTTTGGCCATTCTAATAGGTATAGAATGGTCATAGTCTCTAGTGACATATGATGTAGAACACTACTCTTCTTATTTACCATCTATATATCTTCTTTGATGAGGTGTCTGTTCAGGTATGTTGCCCATTTTAAAGTTTTTTTTTATTATTATTGTTGAGCTTTAAGAGATCCTTGTATATTTTGGATAACAGTTTTTTATCAGGTGTGACTTTTGAAGATGTTTTTCTCCTAGTTTGTAACTTCTCATTCTCTTGACAGTGTCTTTCACAGAGCAAAAGTTTTTAATTTTAATGAAGTCCAGTTTATCAATTATTTTCTCATGCATCATGTCTTTGGTATTATATCTAAGAAGTCATTGCCTTACCAATGGTCATCTAGGTTCACTCTTACTTCTAGGAGTTTTATAATTTTGCATTTTACATTTAGATCTATGATCCATTTTAGGTTAATTTCTATGAAGTGTTAAAGCCTGTGTCTAGGTTATTTGTTTTGCATTTCAAGATCCATTTGTTATAGTATCATTTTTTAAAGACTATCTTTGCTCCATTATGTTGTCTTTTCCTATATCAGAGATCAATTGATTGTATTTATATAGGTACTTTTCTGGGATCTCTGTTCTGTTTGATTGACCTTTTTGTGTGTTCTCTTGCCAAAATTATACTACCTTGATTACTGGAGCTTTACTATAAGTCTTTAAGTCACATAGTGACAGTCATTTGATTTTCTTCTTCAGTATTGAGTTTGTTATTTGGAATTTTTGCCTCATAAATTTTAGAGTCAGTTTATTGATAACCACAAAATATTGTGGTGGGATTTTGATTGGGATTGTACTGAATCTATAGAACAAGTTGGGGAAAGATTGACATTTTGAACTTTTTGTTTGCTATTTGTCATCAAAGTTTTGTAGTTTTCCTCATAGAGATCTTACTCGTATTTCATTAGATTTATAGCTAAGTATTTAACTTTTGGGGATGCTAATGTACATGACATTGTGTTTTAAATGTCAAATTCCAATGCTCATTTCTGGTATATAGAAAGTGAATGACATTTGTATATTAACCTTCTATGCTGCAAATTTGCTTTCTTAACCATTTTTAAGTGTATAGTTCAGTGGTGGTGAGTATATTCACATTGTTCTATAACATCTTTCTGGGAGCCTTTTCATTTTGCAAAACTGAAGCCCTATACCCATTAAACAAGTAATTAAAAATTGTGATAAAATATATGTAACATAAAATTTACCATTGTAACCCTTTTTCACTGATATTGCATATTTGCTTTTTTAAGTAGAAGCTAATTAAAACATCTGTATTCAGTTTTCACTTTATTTTTATAGATTCTATTTTTTCCCGGCTTTACCTTAAGTTTTATACTTTTATATATTTTTCTGTTACTAATTAATGTGCTTTTGTTTCAGGACAGAGAACTGTAACATTTCTTGTGAGGCCATTCTCCTTTAACTTTTGTGAAATTGTTTATCTCTCCTTCAGTTCTGAAGGACAGCTTTGCTGGGCATGGTATTCTTACGTGGAATTTTTTTCTTTCAGTACTATATATTGAATGTATTATCCCACTCCATTCCGGTCTGCAAGGTTTCACTGAAAAATCCACTGATAGTCTTATGGGCGTCTGCTTGTACATAATATTTTGTGTTTCTCTTGCTGCTTTTTTGAGAGTCTCTGTTTGTCTCTACTTTAGGGCAGTTACAATGTATGTCAGTGTAATTCTCTTTGAATTCCTTTTTTGGCTTTCTAGATTTGGAGGTCAATTTTTTTTACCCCAGGTGAGAGAAATTTTCAGTCATTACCTCTTTGAATAAGTTCTGCCCTCGACCCTGATTTCTTTTCCTTCTGTGACTTCTATAATGTGTATACTGCTCTGCTTGATTGTGTCCCATATATCCATGAATCTGTCTTCACTCTTTTTCATTCATTTCATTCTTTCTTTCATTTGTAAAAAATAATTTGCTCCTCTGATTAGATGAATTCTCTTGATCTGTCTACAGGTTTTCTGATCCTTTCTTTCACTTGATCTAGTCTGCTCTTGAACCCCTCTATTGAAAATTTCAATTCCGTTATTGTATTCTTCAGCTCTCTGATTTCTATTTTTTACTTATTCTAAAGGGTGTCAGACTTTATTATTTTGGGCTCCAAAATCACTGCAGATGGTGATTGCAGCCGTGAAATGAAAAGACACTCACTTCTTGGAAGGAAAGTTATGACCAACCTAGACAGCATATTGAAAAGCAGAGACATTACTTTGCCAACAAAGGTCCATCTAGTCAAGGCTATGGTTTTTCCAGTGGTCGTGTATGGATGTGAGAGTTGGACTGTGAAGAAAGCTGAGTGCCGAAGAATTGATGCTTTTGATCTGTGGTGTTGGAGAAGACTGTTGAGAGTCTGTTGGACTGCAAGGAGATCCAACCAGTCCATTCTAAAGGACATCAGCCCTAGGTGTTCTTTGGAAGGAATGATGCTAAAGCTGAAACTCCAATACTTTGGCCACTTGATGCGAAGAGTTGACTCATTGGAAAAGACTCAGATGCTGGGAGGGATTGGGGGCAGAAGGAGAAGGGGATGACAGAAGATGAGATGGCTGGATGGCATCACCGACTTGATGGACATGAGTTTGGGTGAACTCCGGGAGTTGGTGATGGACAGGGAGGCCTGGTGTGCTGCAGTTCATGGGGTTGCAAAGAGTCAGACATGACTGAGTGACTGAACTGAACTGAACTGAATCATTTTTAAGTGTACAGTCCAGTGGCATTAAGTACATTCACTTTGTTGTGCCATCAGTTCAGTTCAGTCACTCAGTTGTGTCCGAATCTTTGCGACCCCACGAACTGCAGCACGCCAGGCCTCCCTGTCTATCATCAACTTCCGGAGTTCACTCAGACTCACGTCCATTGAGTCGGTGATACCATCCAGCCATCTCATCCTCTGCTGTCCCCTTCTCCTCCTGCCCTCAATCCCTCCCAGCATCAGACTCTTTTCCAAGGGGTCAACTGTTCACATGAGGTGGCCAAAGTACTGGAGTTTCAGCTTTAGCATCATTTCTTCCAAAGAACACCCAGGACTGATGTCCTTTAGAATGGACTGGTTGGAACTCCTTGCAGTCCAAGGGACTCTCAAGAGTCTTCTCCAACACCACAGTTCAAAAGCATCAATTCTTCAGTGCTCAGCTTTCTTGACAGTCCAACTCTCACATCCATACACGACTACTGGAAAAACCACAGCCTTGACTAGACGGACCTTTGTTGGCAAAGTAACGTCTCTGCTTTTGAATATGCTATCTAGGTTGGTCGTAACTTTCCTTCCAAGGAATGAGCGTCTTTTAATTTCACCATCTGCAGTCACCATCTGCAGTGATTTTGGAGCCCAGAAGAATAAAGTCAGCCACTGTTTCCATTGTTTCCCCATCTTCCCATGAAATGATGGGACCAGATGCCATCTTAGTTTTCTGTTTGTGCCATCACCATCATCCATTTCCAGAACATTTTTTTAATCTTCCCAAGCTGCAACTCAGTACCTATTTAACACTAATTCCTCATTTTTTGCTTCCTTTGGCTCTTGGCAACCACCATTTTACTTTCTGTCTCTATGGATTTGTCTGCTATGATTTCGTCATGTAAGTGTAGTTATGCAGTATTTTTCTTTTTTTGTGATTTGCTTATTGCACTTAGTATAATGCCCTCAGTGTTTATCCAGCTTGTTGCATGTGTCAGAATTTTCTACTTTGAAAGTGTGGGTAACTTTCCATTGTGTGAAATACATATGGAAAAAAATATATTTTATTTTATTTATCCACTCATCTGTTGATGAATACTTAGGTTGCTTCTACCTTTTGGATATTATGCATAGAGCTATTATGAACATGTATGCTATATACTCATTTGAGTCCCTGCTTTTAATTCTTTATGTAGATTTATATATCCAAAAGTGGAGTTGCTGGATCATGCAGTGATTCTATATTTAACTTAAAAAAATTATTTATTTATTTATTTTTGGCTGCATTGGGTCTTCATTGCTGCATGCAGATTTTTTTTTCTAGTTTCGGAGAGTGGGGACTACTCTTTGTTTTGGTGCGTGGGCTTCTTAAGGCAGTGGCTTCTCTTGTTGCAGAACATGGGCTCTAGGGCAAGTGGGCTTCATTAGTTGTGGTTCCTGGGCTCTAGAGTACTGGCTCAATAATTGTAGGGCAGGGGCTTGGTTGCCCCTTGGCATGTGGAATCTTCCTGGATCAGGGATCAAACCAGTGTCCCCTGCATTGCTGTGTGGATTCCCACCAGGGAAGCCCTATATTTAACTTGAAATTTACATTCTTTTCTGTACTGACTGCACAGTTTTACATTTCTTCCAGTAGTGAACAAGGGTTGCAGTTTCTCCACATTCTTCCTGATACATGTTATTTTATTTTTAATGATTATAGTCTTGCTAATGGTTATGACATGGTATCTCATCATAGCTTTGATTTGTATTCCCCTATGAACTCCTTATTGCTAAATTCAGACTTAAATTGAAGAAAGTAGGGAAAACCACTAGACCATTCAGGTATGACCTAAATCAAATCCCTTATGATTATAAAGTGGAAGTGAAAAATAGATTTAAGGGACTAGATTTGATAGATAGAGTGCCTGATGAACTATGGATGGAGGTTCGTGACATTGTACAGGAGACAGGGATCAAGACCATTGCCATGGAAAAGAAATGCAAAAATGCAAAATGGCTGCCTGAGGAGGCCTTACAAATAGCTCTGAAAAGAAGAGAAGTGAAAAGCAAAGGAGAAAAGGAAAGATATAAGCATCTGAATGCAGAGTTCCAAAGAATAGCAAGAAGAGATAAGAAAGCCTTCCTCAGCAATCAATCCAAAGAAATAGAGGAAAAGAACAGAATGGGAAAGACTAGAGATCTCTTGAAGAAAATTAGAGATACCAAGGGAATATTTCATGCAAAGATGGGCTCGATAAAGGACAGAAGAAAGTAGGAAGCAGAAGATATTAAGAAGAGTGGCAAGAATACACAGAAGAACTGTACAAAAAAGATCTTCACGACCAAGATAATCACGATGGTATGATCACTCACACTCACCTAGAGCCAGATAGCCTGGAATGTGAAGTCAAGTGGACCTTAGAAAACATCACTAAGAACAAAGCTAGTGGAGATGATGCAATTCCAGTTGAGCTATTTCAAATCCTGAAAGATGATGCTGTAAAAGTGCCGCACTCAGTAGGTCACCAAATTTGGAAAACTCAGCAGTGGCCACAGGACTGGAAAAGGTCAGTTTTCATTCCAATCCCAAAGAAAGGCAATGCCAAAGAATGCTCAAACTACTGCACAATTGCATTCATCTCACATGCTAGTAAAGTAATGCTCAAAATTCTCCAAGCCAGGCTTCAGCAATATGTGAACTGTGAAGAGTCAGATGTTCAAGCTGGTTTTAGAAAGGGCAGAGGAACCAGAGATCAAATTGCCAACATCCACTGGATCATCAAAAAAGCAAGGGAGTTCCAGAAAAACATCTACTTCTGCTTTATTGACTATGCCCAAACCTTTGACTGTGTGGATCACAATGAACTGTGGAAAATTCTAAAAGAGATGGGAATACCAGACCACCTGGCCTGCCTCTTGAGAAACCTATATGCAGGTCAGGAAGCAACAGTTAGAACTGGACATGGAACAACAGACTGGCTCCAAATAGGAAAAGGAGTACATCAGGCTGTATATTTTCACCCTGCTTATTTAACTTATATACATAGTACATCATGAGAAACACTGGGCTGGAAGAAGCACATGCTAGAATCAAGATTGCCGGGAGAAATATCAATAACCTCAGATATGTAGATGACACCACCATTATGGCAGAAAGTGAAGAGGAACTAAAAAGCCGCTTGATGAAAGTGAAAGAGGAGAGTGAAAAGTTAGCTTGAAGCTCAGCATTCAGAAAACGAAGATCATGGCATCTGGTCCCATCACTTCATGGCAAATAGATGGGGAAACAGTGGAAAGAGTGTCAGACTTTATTTTTGGGGGGCTCCAAAATCACTGTAGATGGTGATTGCAGCCATGAAATTAAAGGACGCTTACTCCTTGGAAGGAAACTTATGACCAACCCAGACAGTATGTTAAAAAGCAGAGACATTACTTTGCCAACAAAATTTCATCTAGTCAAGGCTGTGGTTTTCCCAGTGGTCATGTATGGATGTGAGTTGGACTGTGAAGAAAGCTGAGCACTGAAGAATTGATACTGTGGTGTTGGAGAAGACTCTTGAGAGTCCCTTGGCCTGCAAGGAGATCCAACCAGTGCATTCTGAAGGAGATCTGTCCTGGGTGTTCTTTGGAAGGAATGATGCTAAAGCTGAAACTCCAATACTTTGGCCACTTAATGCGAAGAGCTGACTCACTGGAAAAGACTCTGATGTTTGGAGGGATTGGGGGCAGGAGGAGAAGGGGACGACAGAGGATGAGATGGCAGGATGGCATCACCGACTCGATGGACATGAGTTTGGGGAACTTCCGGAGCTGGTGATGGACAGAGAGGCGTGGTGTGCTGCAGTTTATGGGGTTGGAAAGAGTTAGACACGACTGAGCGACTGAACTGAACTGAACTGAATGATTAGTGACGTTGAACATCTTTTAATATGTATTGGGCATTTGTATATCGTTTTTGGAGAAATGAGTATTCACAAGTTCTTTGCCCATTTAAAAAATTAGGTTTTTGTTTTGCTGTCGAGTTAGGAGTTCCTCTTAGATTCTTGATACTAGACCTTCAGTCAAGTGATTTTCGGATATTTTTTTCTCATGCTTAGGTTGTCTTCACTGTCTTGTGAGTGTTCCATGACTCACAAAAGTTTTAAGTCATGATGATAGGATCTAATATATGTGTGTATATATAAATTTTTTCTTTTGTTGCTTATGATTTTAGTGTCATATCTAAGAATAGGTTCAACAATTATTAACTCTTGGCTAATTCTGCTTTTGTTTTATGTTCCCTACCACTTCCTCTATTAAGTAAATTTTAGATATTATATCATTTTATTATCTAAATATTTAAGTATATATTTCTAAATGACAAAATATAATTTTGAAATATAACCACAGTATCATGATCATGGCTTAGAAATTAATGACAGTTTCTTATATCATGTGGTTTTCAGTCTGTGTCCAAATTTTCAAGTGTTTCATGAGTGTAATAATTTTCCTTACAGTTTGTAATCACCAAGAAATAGTGCCCACACATTGCTTGAATCAGCATCCAAAATATACACTCACTGAGTTGGCTCCTCCCTACCCCACTTTATTTAGTGCCTGGCTTTTAGTACCATGTTGATAACTGATAACTCCGAATTTATATTTCTCCTCTTGTACTCTTTAGGCAGCCTATGAGATGATTACCAATGTTTCTCACATCCTGGGACTCATGCCCTTGTGTAGTCCCCTCCTCTTAAATGTAAGCTATGTTTTATGATTTGTTTCTAGTGATTAAAATGTGGTCAATGGGTGTCTTTTCTGAGATTAGAATATAGGACGACCGTGTCTTTTTCCTGGGTGCTCATGTTCAATCTCTTTTTCCGATTCCTTATTCTGGGGGAAGTAAGTTGTCATATTGTGAGTATCCTTATGGAGAGGTCTTTTGAGATTTCTCATTAACATCCTGGAAAGACCCAAGGCCTGTCATCAGCTAAGTGCACGAGCTTGGAAGTAGATCCTGTGCTAGTCAAGCCTTGAAACGGTTGCAGCCCTGGCCAACGCTTTGATTGCAGTTTTGCTAGAGACACTGAACCAGAGGCATTCAGTTAAGCTTTTCCCAGGTGCCTGACCCAAGGACCGTAGGGGTTAATAAATGTTTATTGTTTTAAGCTGCTCAATTTGGGGATAATTTGTTATGCAGCAATAGATAATTAATATATCATCCTTCAGTTAAAATGAAAGTCAGATCATGTCTCTCTGCTCAGAATCTTCCAGTGGTTTCTTATGTCTCCAAGAATAAAAATTAAAGCCCTAACTCTGACCTGTTTTGCCCTGTAGGATCTCAACAGCTTGTCTCCCTCCTCTCTGACCTCATCTCTTAATCTTTTCCTCGTTGCTCATGCTGCTGTAACCACAGTTGCTTCCTTATGGCTTTTCAAACACACCAAACATTTCCTTCCAAGAGTCTTAAATACTTGATATTTTTCTTCCTGGAGTGTTCTGCCGAGATATTCATTTGTTCCCCTCCTCACCTTCTTCAGGTCTTTGTCCAAATGCCATGTCCTCAGTGAGCCCTGTTTAACCTCACCTTCAGCAATCGCTATTCTGTCATGAACCTATGACGTATTCTGTCATAACCCATGATTCTATGGGTTAGTGGGACTGTTGTTCTGGTTTGGACCAGGTTAGCTAATCTGCAGGTCATTTGCACTCTTTCCTGCAGCTGTTATCAGCTCCTGAGTTGGTTGGCAGCTGAATGGTGTAGGATGGTCTCACACACTGGTCTCTCTGTTGGAATGTGTTCAGCTAGGGTGCCTTTCACATAGTCTCTCACCCTCCTGTAGGCTTGCTCAGGCTTGTTTACATGTGATTTCAGGATTCGAAGGCAGTAGGAGGGCAAGCCACAGTGCATAAGCTCTTTTCAGGTTTGTTTGTTTTAAATTTCTTATTGTCTAATTGGCCAAAGTAAGTTACTTAGCTAAGTCTAGAGTTAGTTCCTAAGTATATCCATGGAAGACAGTACTTTCTGTTCTATCTATCACATCTGATTTCTGAAAATTTTTAGAGTTTTTCTAGAATTTCTCAACAACTATCACACTTTCATCTTTAGCGTATCTAAAAAATTGTTGAGACCTCTTAGCTGGTGATAGCACTTTACCAATTTCCCACCTTTTTTTGGCAAATGTTTTTCACCATAAAAATCTGTGACTTTTTCACTTATTTTCTGGATGCCTTGTATTTGAATGTTCTTTTTCCCTCTTTATTTAGAATATTTATAATCTGTTTTATATAATAGATTTAATTTTATTTAGGTAGTAAGATTATCTGTTTGTAGTATGTATTTATTTGTCTGCACTGAGTCTTAGTTCCAGCACATGAGATCTTCGATCTTGTTGTGGCATGCAGGGTCTTTCAGAGAAGGCAATGGCAACCCACTCCAGTACTCTTGCTTGGAGAATCCCGGGGACAGAGGAGCATGGTGGGCTGCCGTCTATGGGGTCGCACAGAGTCAGACATGGCTGAAGCGACTTAGCAGCAGCAGCAGGGTCTTTAGTTCAGGCATGTGGGATCTAGTTCCCTGACCAGGGACCAGACTCGGGCCTGCTGTATTGGGAGCATGGAGTCTTAGCCACTGGACTACCAGGAAAGTTCCTCTTCAGTTCACTTCAGTCTCTCAGTCATGTCCGACTCTTTGCAACCCCATGAATCGCAGCACGCCAGGCCTCCCTGTCCATCACCAACTCCCCGAGTTCACTCAGACTCATGTCCGTCGAGTCAGTGATGCCATCCAGCCATCTCATCCTCTGTCGTCAATTCTCCTTCTGCCTCCAATCCCTCCTAGCATCAGAGTCTTTTCCGATGAGTCAACTTACCTGTTTTTAAATTGTTTTCAATATTTTTATTGGAGTACACAAGTGATAACTCATATTTTCAAAAGCAAGTCTTATATAAAAGAACATGCACAAATATTTAGTCGAGTTTAGGACACAGTTATTAACTGTTTTTTTCTTTCTCCAGATTTTCAAAATTCATTTCTACAAATCATACTTCCAGAGAAAATCCAAGCAAATACAAGTGATAATTCAGAAGTAGAAAATGTAAGAGATTTTCCATAGTTAATGCTGTTATATGAAATTTCTTATTTTTATTGCAGTGAAATACATAAATTCCATTAGAGTATAAATAGCCAATATCACTACTGATAAGGAATTTAAAGTTTTGATGGTAAAAGGAAATATATAAATCAGAATGTTCTAATTTTTCTAGCATTTATCGTTTCCTCATGGTAAAATAATTTTTAAAAGTTCAAAGAGAGAATATAATGTAAAAGAATTAAGAGTCTTATCTGAGTGGTATCTAGATGATTCAGATGAAGAGAATAATTTTCTCCAAAATTGCTAAGGAGAATCTGTCTTAAGTATAATCTTCTTTCTTAATCTCTACCCTTGCATTTACCAGTTTTCAGAGAGTATAAACTGATTATTCTGTTATTTTTATTGAAAAGATGATATTCTATCCTACCTATTGATTTATTTAACAGATATTTCTCTGGACTTGTGTGCATAGCTATATGCTAAGAGCCTTAGGAGATTAAAAAAAATAAAACAGCATGCCTTGCTTACAAGTGACTGATCTTTTTTTCAAAAAATTTAATCAGTTAACTATTTTTGAGTGTGCTGGGTCTTTGTTGCTGTGTGTGGACTTTCTCCAGTTGTGGCAAGCAGGGGCTACTCTTTGTTGTGATACATGGGCTTCTCATTACAGTGGCTTTTCTTGTTGTGGAGCCCAGGCTCCAGAGGCTTCAGTAGTTGAGGTACTCAGGCTCAGTAGTTGTGGCTTGTGGACTCTAGAGTGTGGCTCAGTAGTTGTGGAACATGCTGTTCTGTGGCATGTAGGATCCTCCTGACCAGGGGTCGAACTTTAGTCCCCTGCATTGGCAGGCAGATTCCTAACCACTGGACCCCCCAGAGAAGTCCAGTGGCCAATCTTTTGATAACACTTTATTTTTAACAGTTTTAATGAGGTATAATTTAGACACCACAGAGTTCACCCATTGTAAGTGTATAACTCAATGAGTATTAGTACATGAATTATGCAAACATTACCATAATCCAGTTTTAGAACATGTCTGTTGCCTTAAGTTCCTTCCTGCCTGTGTGTACTTCTCTGCTTTCATCCCCAGCCCTTGGCAACTGCTGATCTGTTTCTGTAGTTATGCATTTTCTAAACATTTCATAAAAATGAAACATATGATACTATAGGACTTTCTATTGTGCTTCTTTCACCTAAGTTTATCCATTTTGCAACATTTATCAATATTTTCTTAATTTTTACTCATTAATACATGTTTATAATACATTTGTTTATCCATTTACTGGTTTAATTCAAGACTGTTTTTAGAAATTGACCATTGTGAATCATTCTGCCATGAATATTTTTGTATGGACATATAGTTTTCTTTCTCTTGAATAGATATTTAAAAGTGACTTTGCTGTGTCATATGGTAAGTTTATGGTTATCATTTTAAGAATCTGACAAACTATTTTCCATAGTGACTTACTACTTTACATTTCTCATCAGCAGTATATGAGGATTTCAGTTTTCCCCCATGCTTGTTAGGACCTGATATCTGTTTTGATTAAAGTTATTGTATTGGATGTGTAGTGGTATCTCATTGTAGCTTATATTTGCATTGTTCTAATGAAAAATGATGTTTCATAACCTACTAGCCATCTACATAATTTTTGGCAAAATGTCTTTTAAATTATTTGCCCATTAAAATTTTTAACCTATTATTTTAGCATGTTTATTGGTATAATTAATATATAGCATTCTATTAGTTTTAGGTGTACTCTGTAGTGATAGTGATAGTGAAGTTGCTCAGTCGTGTCTGACTCTTTGCAACCCCATGGACAGTAGCCAACGAAGCTCCTCCATCTGTGGGATTTTTCAGGCAAGAATACTGGAGTGGGTTGCCATTTCCTTCTCCAGGGGATCTTCCCGACCCAGGGATCAAACCTGGGTCTCCCGCGTTGTAGGCAGAGGCTTTACTGTCTGAGCCACCAGGGAAGGCCAGTATTTTTATACATTATGAAATGATTACCACAGTAAGTCTGGTTACCATCTGTCACCATACAAAGTTGGTATACACTTATTATTATTTTTAAAATTTTATTCATCCTGATATATATTTATTTATTGAAGTATCATTGTTTTACAATGTTGTATTAGTTTCAGTTGTATTTTCTTTATTCATTGAAGTATAGTTGTTTTACAATATTGTATAGTTTCAAGTGTACTGCATAGTGATTCAGTATTTTCACAGATTATCTTCCATTATAAGGTTATTATAAGACAATGGCTATATTTCCTATGCTATACAGTTTATTCTGTTGTTATCTGTTTTATCTGTTAATCCTATATCCCTGATTTGTCCCTCCCTGTTTCCCTTTACCTTTGGTAACCACAAGTTTGTGATTCTGTTTATGAGTCTGTTTCTGTTTTGCCTGTACATCCATTTGTATTTTTAAAGATTTCATATATAAGTGATATAATAAGTACTTGTCTTTTTCTGACATCTCATAAGCATAATATTCTCCAGGTTCACCCTTATGGCTGCAAATGGCAGAAATTCATCTCTTTTTTATGGATGGGTTATATCCCATTGTACTGATATACCACATCTTCTCAACCCAGTTATCTTTTGATGGGCATTTGTGTTGTTTTCATGCCTTGGCTATTGTAAATTCTGCTGCTGTGAACACTGGGGTGTGTGTATTCTTTCAAATTAATATTTTTAATTTCCCCAGATATATACATCAGAGTGGAACTGCTGGATCATATGGTAGTTTTATTTTTAGTTTTTTGAGGAGCCTCCAATTGTTGTTCCATAGTATATGCACCAATTCACTTTCCCATCAGCAGTAACAAGGACTCCCTTTATTCCACATCCTTGCCAACAATTGTTATTTGCAGACTTTTTGATTATAGTCAAGAGTGAGATGATAGCTTATTTTTGTTAAGCAAAGGATAAAAGGAAAGATATACCCATTTGAATGCAGAGTTCCAAAGAAAAAGGAGAGATAAGAAAGACTTCCTCCATGATCAATGCAAAGAAATAGAGGAAAACAATAGAATGGGAAAGACTAGAGATCTCTTCAAGAAAATTAGAGATATCGAGGGAACATTTCATGCAAAGATGGGATAAATAAAGGACAGTAATGATAGAGACCTAACAGAAACAAAAGATATTAAGAAGAGGTGGCAAGAATACACAGAAGAACTGTACAAAAAAGATCTTCACGACCCAGAGAATCACGAGGGTGTGATCACTCACTTAGAGCCAGACATCCTGGAATATGAAGTCAAGTGGGCCTTAGGAAGCACCACTACAAACAAAGCTAGTGGAGGTGATGCGATTCCAGTTGAGCTATTTCAAATCCTGAAAGATGATGCTGTGAAAGAGCTCCACTCAATATGCCAGCAAATTTGGAAAATGCAGCAATGGCCACAGGACTGGAAAAGGTCAGTTTTCATTCCAATCTCAAAGAAAGGCAATGCCAAAGAATGCTCAAACTACCACACATTTGCACTCATCTCACATGCTAGTAAAGTAATGCTCAAAATTCTACAAGCTAGGCTTCAGCAATAAGGGAACTGTGAAATTCCAGATGTTCAAGCTGGTTTTAGAAAAGGCAGAGAAACCAGAGATCAAATTTCCAACATCCACTGGATCATCAAAAAAGCAAGAGAGTTCCAGAAAAACATCTATTTCTGCTTTATTGACTATGCCAAAGCCTTTGACTGTGTGGATCACAATCAACTGTGGAAAATTCTGAAAGAGATGGGAATATCAGACCACCTGACCTGCCTCTTGAGAAACCTGTATGCACGTCAGGAAGCAACAGTTAGAACTGGACATGGAACAGCAGACTGGTTCCAAATAGGAAATGGAATATGCCGTGGCTCTATACTATCACCCTGCTTATTTAACTTACATGCAGAGTACATCATGAGAAACGCTGGGCTGGAGGAAGCACTAGCTGGAATCAAGATTGTCAGATATGCAGATGACACCACCCTTATGGTAGAAAGTGAAGAAGAACTAAAGAGCCTCTTGATGAAAGTGAAAGAGGAGAGTGAAAAGTTGGCTGAAAGCTCAACATTCAGAAAACTAAGTCCATGGCATCCAGTCCCATCATTTCATGGCAAATAGATGGAGAAACAGTGGAAACAGTGTCTGACTTTATTCTGGGGGGCTCAAAATCACTGCAGATTGTGATTGCCACCATGAAATTAAAAGATGCTTACTCCTTGGAAGGAAACTTATGACCAACCTAGACAGCATATTAAAAAGCAGAGACATTACTTTGTCAACGAAGATCCATCTAGTCAAGCTATGGTTTTTCCAGTAGTCATATATGGTTGTGAGAGTTAAACTGTGAAGGAAGCTGAGCGCCGAAGAATTGATGCTTTTGAACTGTGGTGTTGGAGAAAACTCTTGAGAGTCCTTTGGTCTGCAAGGGGATCCAACCAGTCCATCCTAAAGGAGATCAGTCCTGGGTGTTCATTGGAGGGACTGATGTTGAAGCTGAAACTCCAATACTTTGGCCCCATGATGCAAAGAGCTGACTCATTTGCAAGACCCTGATGCTGAGAAAAATTGAGGGCAGGAGGAGAAGGGGATGACAGAGAATAAGATGGTTGGATGACATCACTGACTCAATGGACATGGTTTTGAGTGGACTCCGGGAGTTGGTGATGGATAGGGAGGCCTACCGTGCTGCGGTTCATGGGGTTGCAGAGAGTTGGACACGACTGAGCATCTGAACTGAACTGAACTAAACTGATTGACTGTCTTCCCTATGTGTACCTTACATTCCCTGGATGATTGATTTTTAAACTGCAATATGTTTGATTTATGTTGGTTTCAGATGTACCACATAGTGATTCAATATTTTTGTGGATTTTACTCCATTTAAAGTGATTTCAAACTAATGGACACATACACCTGTGCTGTCAAATATAACCTTGTTGCTTACTTATTTCATACATAGTACTTTGTACCTTTTAATTCTATACCTCTAACTTGCCTCCACCAGTTTTCTCTCCCATAGATAACCACTCATTTGTTCTCTATATCTGTGAGTCTGTTTCTCTTTGTGTTTACATGGTACAGCCACCATGAAAAACAGTTGGAGAGTCCTTGCTGCTGCTGCTGCTAAGTCACTTCAGTTGTGTCCGACTCTGTGCGACCCCGTAGACAGCAGCCCACCAGGCTCCCTCTTCCCTGGGGGTCTCCAGGCAAGAACACTGGAATGGGTTGCCATTTCCTTCTCCAATGCATGTAAGTGAAAAGTGAAAGTGAAGTCGTTCAGTCATGTCTGACCCTCAGCGACCCCATGTATTGCAGCCTTCCAGGTTCCTCTGTCCATGGGATTTTCCAGGCAAGAGTACTGGAGTGGGGTGCCATTGCCTTCTCCAGGAGAGTCCTTAGAGAACTGAAAATAGAACTACCATATAATAAAGCAGTTCCACTTCTGTGTACATATTCCAACCCCCCCTGAAAACACTTAATTCAAAAATTTACATGCACCCTAATGTTCTTCACAGCATTATTTACAGTAGTCAAGATATGGAAGTAACCTGTGTCCATTAACAGAAGATTGCATAAACACACACACAGACACACATATACTTATGATGGAATATTACTCAGCCATAAAAAGAATGAAATTCTGACATTTGCGGCAAAGTGGGTAGACTTAGAGGGTATTATGCTTACTGAAATTAATCAGGGAAAGACAAATTCTCTATTTTATCACTTATATGTGGAATATAAAAAACTGAATAAATGTCTATAGCATTGAATGTATAACAATGATATATTTTTAAAAAATATTTATTTATTTATTTGGCTGTGTTGGATATTGCAGCTGGTGGGATCTTCTTAGTGATGTGAGGGATCATTAGTTGTGATGTGCAACCTTTTCATTGCAGCGTGTATACTTTAATTGTGGTATGTGGGATCTAGTTCCTGGACTAGGAATCGAACCCAGGCCCTCTGCATTGAGAGCATGGAGTCTTAGCAAGTGGACCACCAGGGAATTCCCTCACTGAGATTTTACTTTAATTTTTCTGATGATTAGTTATGTTGAATATTTTTCAATGTGACAGTTGGCCATCTGTAGGTCTTTTTTGGAAAATGTCTGTGTAGGTCTTCTGGCATTTTTTTTCCTGGGTTGTTTCTTTTTTCTTTTGCTTTTTGAATTGTATGAGCTGTTTATATATGTTGGATATTAATCCCTTATCACTTGTATTGTTTGCAAGTTCAGTTCAGTTCAGTTCAGTCGCTCAGTCATGTCTGACTCTGTGACTACATGAACCACAGCACGCCAGGCCTCCCTATCCATCACCAGCTGCCAGAGTCTACCCAAACCCATGTCCATTGAATTGGTGATGCCATCCACCCATTTCATCCTCTGTCGTCCCCTTCTCCTTCTGCCCTCTGTGTTTCCCAGAATCAAGGTCTTTCAAATGAGTCAGCTCTTTGCATCAGGTGGCCGAAGTATTAGAGTTTCAGCTTCAACATCAGTCCTTCTAGTGAACATCCAGAATTGATTTCCTTTAGGATGGACTGGTTGGATCTCCTTGCAGTCCAAGGGACTCTCAAGAGTCTTCTCCAACACCACAGTTCAAAAGCATCAATACTTCGGCACTCAGCTTTCTTTATAGTCCAACTCTCACATCCGTACATGACTACTGGAAAAACCATAGCCTTGACTAGATGGACCTTTGTCGGCAAAGTAATATCTCTGCTTTTTAATATGCTCTCTAGGTTGGTCATAAGTTTCCTTCCAAGGAGTAAGCATCTTTTAATTTCATGGTGGCCATCACCATCTGCAGTGATTTTGGATCCCCACAAAATAAAGTCAGCCACTGTTTCCACTGTTTTTCCATCTATTTGCCATGAAGTGATGGGACTGGATGCCATGGTCTTAGTTTTCTGAATGTTGAGCTTTAAGCCAACTTTTCACTTTCCTCTTTCACTTTCATCAAGAGGCTCTTTAGTTCTTCTTCACTTTCTGCCATAAGGGTGGTGTCATCTGCATATCTGAGGTTATTGATATTTCTCCCAGCAATCTTGATTCCAGCTAGTGCTTCCTCCAGCCCAGCGTTTCTCATGATGTACTCTGCACGTAAGTTAAATAAGCAGGGTGATAGTATAGAGGCACAGTGTATTCCATTTCCTATTTGGAACCAGTCTGCTGTTCCATGTCCAGTTCTAACTGTTGCTTCCTGACGTGCATACAGGTTTCTCAAGAGGCAGGTCAGGTGGTCTGGTATTCCCATCTCTTTCAGAATTTTCCACAGTTGATTGTGATCCACACAGTCAAAGGCTTTGGCATAGTCAATAAAGCAGAAATAGATGTTTTTCTGGAACTCTCTTGCTTTTTTGATGATCCAGTGGATGTTGGAAATTTGATCTCTGGTTTCTCTGCCTTTTCTAAAACCAGCTTGAACATCTGGAACTTCATGGTTCACGTATTGCTGAAGCCTGGCTTGTAGAATTTTGAGCATTACTTTACTAGCAGGTGAGATGAGTGCAAATGTGTGGTAGTTTGAGCATTCTTTGGCATTGCCTTTCTTTGAGATTGGAATGAAAACTGACCTTTTCCAGTCCTGTGGCCATTGCTGCATTTTCCAAATTTGCTGGCCTATTGAGTGGAGCTCTTTCATAGCATCATCTTTCAGGATTTGAAATAGCTCAACTGGAATTCCCATCACCTCCACTAGCTTTGTTTGTAGTGATGCTTCCTAAGGCCCGCTTGACTTCACATTCGAGGATGTCTGGCTCTAGGTGAGTGTGAGTGATCACACCCTCATGATTCTCTGGATCATGAAGATCTTTTTTTGTATAGTTCTGTGTATTCTTGCCACCTTGTCTTAATATCTTTTGCTTCTGTTAGATCCATACCATATCTCTCCTTTATTGAGCCCAGCTTTGCATGATATGTTCCCATGGTATCTCTAATTTTCTTAAATAGATCTCTCATCTTTCCCATTCTATTGTTTTCCTCTATTTCTTTGCATTGATCACTGAGGAAGGCTTTCTTATCTCTCCTTGCTGTTCTTTGGAAATCTGCATTCAGATGGGTATATCTTTCTTTTCCTCTTTCACATTTTGTTTCTCTTCTTTTCACAGCTATTTGTAAGGCCTCCTCAGACAGGTATTTTGGTTTTTTGCATTTCTTTTTCTTGTGGATGGTCTTGATCCCTGTCTCCTGTACAATGTCATGAACCTCTGTCCATAGTTCATCAGGCACTCTGTCTATCAGATCTAGTCCCTTAAATCTATTTCTCACTTCCACTGTATAGTCATTATGGATTTGATTTAGGTCATACCTGAATGGTCTAGTGGTTTTCCCCACTTTCTTCAATTTAAGTCTGAATTTGGCAATAAGGTGTTCATGATCTGAGCCACAGTCAGCTCCTGGTCTTGTTTTTGCTGACTGTATAGAGCTTCTCTATCTTTGGCTGCAAAGAATATAATCAATCTGATTTCGGTGTTGACCATCTGTTGATGTCCATGTGTAGAGTCTTCTCTAGTGTTGTTGGAAGAGGGTGTTTGCTGTGACCAGTGCGTTCTCTTGGCAAAACTCTACTAGCCTTTGCCCTGCTTCATTCCGTGTTCCAAGGCCAAATTGCCTGTTACTCCAGGTGTTTCTTGACTTTCTACTTTTGCACTTAAGTCCCCTATAATGAAAAGGACATCTTTTGGGGATATTAATTCTAAAAGGTCTTGTAGGTCTTCATAGAACCGTTGAACTTCAGCTTCTTCAGTGTTACTGGTCGGGGCATATACTTGGATTACCATGATATTGAATGATTTGCTTTGGAAACAAACACATGATTTTGTCGTTTTTGAGATTGCATTCAAGTACCACATTTCGGCAAATACTTTCTCCCATTTACTAGTAGTTCATTCATTTTGGTAATGTTTTCCCTTGCCTTTGCAGAAGTTTTAGCTCAGTTGGTTAAGAATCTGCGTGCCGTGCAGGAGACCTCATTTCAATCCTTGGCTTGGGAAGATCCCCTGGAGAAGGAAATGGCAACTCACTCCAGTATTCTTGTTTGGAGAATCTGGTGGACTGAGGAGCCTGGTGGGTTGTAGTCCATGGGGTCACAAAAGTTGGACATGACTTAGTGACTAAACCACCAGGAACCATTTGTTTATTTTTGCTTTTCTTTTGCCTTAGGAGTCAGATATTAAAAATATTGCTATAATTTATGTCGAAGAGTGTGCTGCCTGTGTTCTCTTCTAAATGTTTTATGGTTTCCAGTCTTACATTAAGGTCTTTAATCTATTTTGAGTTTACTTTTCTATATGATGTAAAGAAAGATTTTAATTTCATTCTTTTACATGTAACTGTTCACTTTGCCCAGCACCATTTATTGAAGAGACTGTCTTTTCTCCATTATTTTCTTGTCTCCCTTGTTGTAAATTAATTAACTGTAAGTTTATGGGTTTATTTATGGGCTATTCTTGCCTATTGACCTCTGTGTGAGTTTTTGTGCCAGTACCATGCTTTTTTGATTAATGTAGCTTTGTGGTGTAAAGTAGCTTCAAATTAATTTGAAGTCAGGAAGCATGACACTTCCATCTCTTCTTTCTCAAGATTGCTTTGGATATTTGGTGTGTTTTATGGTTCCAAATAAATTTTAGGATTTTTTTGTTCTAGTTCTGTGAAAAATGTCTTGGGTATTTTGTTAAGAGATTGCATAAAATCTCTGGATTTCTTTGAGTCGTATTTACATTTTAATATTAATTTTCCTAATCCGAAAACACAGGATAACTTTCCATTTCTTACCATTTTCAATTTCCTTCATCAAAATTTTATAATTTTCAGAATGTAAGTCTTTTACCTCCTTGGTTATGTTTATTCTGAGATATTTTATTCCTTTTGATGTAGTTGAAAGCAATTATTTTCTTGCTTTCTCCTTATGTTAGTTTATTATTAGTATATAAAAAAGACTATGGAATTCTGTATACTAATTTTGTATCCTGCAGCTTTACTGGATTCATTTATTAGTTCTAATAGGTTTTTGATGGAAACTTAAGAGTTTTCTTTGTATGGTATCATATCATCTCTAAATAGTGACAGCTTTACTTCTTCCCCTTCCAATTTGGATGCCTTTATGCCTTTTTTGTCTGACTGTTGTGGCTAGGACCTCTAATACTGTGTTGAATAGAAGTGGTGAAAGTGGTCATTCTTGCTCTATTCCTGATTTTAGAGGAAGGGCTTTTTGTTGCTGAGAGTTTTATGATGAGTCAATGTGGAATTTTGTCAGGTAAATTTTACACATTCATTGAAATGATGTGATTTTTATTCTTTTTGTTCATGTGTATCAAATTGATTTGCAGATATTGAAGCATCCTTGTATTCCTATACTAAATCCTACTTGATTATGGTGTTTGAGCCTTTCTATATATTGTGTTTGGTTTGTTTATATTTTATTGAGGACCTTTGCAACTATATTCATTAGCAGTATTGGAGTGTAATTTTATTTGTTGTGGTGTCTTTATCTTGTTTTGGTATCAGGGTGATGATCTTATAGAATTAATTTGTGAATGTTCCATCTTCTTCAATATTTTGGAATAGTTTGAGAAGGACAGGTATTATCTCTTCTTTAAATGTTTGTTAGAATTTCTTTATGAAGCCATTTGGTCCTTGACTTTTGCTGGCTGTAAGTTTTTTAAAATTACATGTGCAGTTCCACTAACAGTCATCTGTCTGTTCACATTGTCTATATTTTCCTTATTCCATCTTGGAAGCTTGTATGTTTCTAGAAATTTATGTACTTCTTCTAGCTTTCCAGTTGGTGTATAACTGTAGTATTATCTCTCCAGATTTTTTTTGTGTCTCTGTGATATTGCTTTCTATTTACATCTTTCATTTCTGCTTTTGTTTATTAGGGTCTCCTCTTGTTTTCTTGATGACCCTAACTAAAAGTTCATCTATTATATCTTTTCCAAAAACCAGCTTTTGGATTCCTTGATCTTTTTTTTTGTTGTTTGTTTTGATCTCTGCTTATTCCCTCTTTGATCATTATTAGTTATGACTTTGGGCTTTACTTGTCCTTTTTCTCATTTCTTTAGATGATAGGTTAGGTTGTTTACTTGATATTTTTTATATTTTTTGAGTTCGTTCTTTTTTTTTTTAACTTCTTTTTAAACCTGCTTTTGCTGCATCTCATAGGTTTGGGAAAGCTGTGATTTTCATTTGTATTGGGGTACTTTTTATTTATCTTTGATCTCTTCATTGACCTATTGATTTTTTAGTAGCACTCATTGATTAGTCCCTATGTGTTTTGCTTTCCTCATTTTTCTTCCTCTATTTGATTTCTATTTTCATACTGTTGTCAGAAAAAAATGTTTAATAGTTTTTATCATTAAATTGTTAGAAGTTGTTTTATGACCTAGTGTGTGATCTATCCTTTTGTGCTTGAAAACAATATGTATTATGATGATTTTGGATAGAATATCCTGTAGATATCTAATAAGTCCAACTCGTTGTTGTGTTATTTAAGGTCACTTTTCTCATTCATTTTCTGCCTGGATGATCTGTCCATTGATATAAGGTGTTAAAGTTCCCTACTACCATTGTATTATTGTTAATTTTTCTCTTTATGTCTGTTAACATTTACTTTACATATTTATATAAATATAAAATAATAATATATATGAAATTTTAAAAACACATATGCACCTAATACAAGTGCTTCTATGAAAGGTGCACATATGTTAATGAGTATAATATCTTCTTCTCTGTTGATCTGTTTACTATTTTACAATGCCATTCTTTGTCTTTTGCTATAGACTTTGTTTTAAAGTCTATTTTGTCTTATGAGATATGAGATATGAGAATTGCTATCCCTCCCTTTGTTGTTGCTGTTTTCAAGAAATGTCTTTTTTCATCCCTTCATTTTCAGTCAACGTATGTCTTTCGTTCTGAATGATTCTCCTTTAAACAGTATAAAGACTCATCTTTTTTTTTTAAATATAGTTTGCCACCATATGTCTTTTGACTGGACATTTAATCAATTACATTGACCTTTAAAGTAATTTACTGAGAGACATGTACTTATTGCCATTTTGTTACTTGTTTTCTTCTTGTTTTTGTAGTTCTTCTGTTTCTCCTTTTTGTTTCTTTGCTTGTGGTTTGATGATTTTCTTGTCTTGTATGTTCCTTTATCTGTAGTTTTTGTGTATCTATTGTAGGTTTCTGATTTGTGGTGACCATGGGGGTTCATATATGTTGACCTGTAACCCTGCTTGTTTTTAACCAGGTAGTTCTTTAGTTCAAACACATTCTTATAGAGCTATATTTTTACTCGCCTCTCCCACATTTTTTTGTTATTGTTGTCATATTTTATGTCTTCATGTATATCCTGTTACTGATTATTTTAGTTTTACTTGATTTTGTAGTTTCTTAAATTTAATCTTCATGATAACTTATTTAAGTTGTTGATCCTCAGCTTTTATTTTTGCCTTTATTAGTGGGACTTTTCCTTTTTTGTAGATTCTTACTTCTTATTACAACCTTTGTTTTTTTCTCTTAAAGAAGACCGTTTAATGTTCCTGTTATACTATCTTTAATATTAATAATCATAAGGGATTTGATTTAGGTCATACCTGAATGGTCTAGTGGTTTTCCCCGCTTTCTTCAATTTAAGTCTGAATTTGGCAATAAGGAGTTCATGATCTGAGCCACAGTCAGCTCCCGGTCTTGTTTTTGCTGACGGTATAGAGCCTCTCCACCTTTGGCTGCAAAGAATATAATCAATCTGATTTCGTTATTGACCATCTGGTGATGTCCCTGTGTAGAGTCTTCTCTTGTGTTGTTGGAAGAGGGTGTTTGCTATGACCAGTGCGTTCTCTTGGCAAAACTCTATTAGCCTTTGCCCTGCTTCATGCTGTACTCCAAGACCAAATGTGCCTGTTACTCCAGGTATTTCTTGAATTCCTACTTTTGCATTCCAGTCCCCTATAATGGAAAGGATATCTTTTTTGGGTGTTAGTTCTAAAAGGTCTTGTAGGTCTTCAAAGAAACGTTCAACTTCAGCTTCTTCAGCATTAGTGGTCGGGGCATATACTTGGATTACCATGATATTGAATGGTTTACCTTGGGAATGAACAGAGATCATTCTGTCATTTTTGAGATTGCATCCAAGTACTGCATTTCAGACTCTTGTTGACTATGATGGTTACTCCATTTCTTTGAAGGGATTCCTGCCCACACTAGTAGATATAATGGTCATTTGAGTTAAATTCACCCATTCCAGTCCATCTTAGTTCGCTGATTCTTAAAATGTTGATGTTCACTCTTGCCATCTCCTGTTTGACCACTTCCAATTTGCCTTGATTCATGGACCTAACATTCCAGGTTCCTATGCAATATTGCTCTTTGCAGCATCAGACCGTGCTTCTATCACCAGTCACATCCACAACTGGGTGTTGTTTTTGCTTTGGTTCCAGTACTTCCTTCTTTCTGGAGTTATTTCTCCACTGATCTCCAGTAGCATATTGGACATCTACTGACCTGGGGAGTTCATCTTTCAGTGTCCTATCTTTTTGCCTTTTCATACTGTTCATGGGGTTCTCAAGGCAAGAATACTGAAGTGGTTTGCCGTTCCCTTCTCCAGTGGACCACATTCTGTCAAACCTCTCCACCATGACCCATCTGTCTTGGATGGCCCCACACGGCATGGCTTATTTTCATTGAGTTAGACAAGCTGTGGTCTGTGTGATCATATTGGCTAGTTGTCTGTGATTGTGGTTTCAGTCTGTTTGCCCTCTGATGCCCTCTCTCAGTGCCTACCATCTTACTTGGGTTTCTTTTACCTTGGACGTGGGGTATCTCTTCATGGCTGCTCCAGCAAAGTGCAGCTGCTGCTCCTTACATTGGTCATGGGGCAGTGCCTCTCCACTTTGGATGTGGGGTGACTCCTCTTGCCTGCTCCTGCACCGTGAACTATGGATGGAGGTTCATGATATTGTACAGGAGACATGGACTAAGACCATCCCTAAGAAAAAGAAATGCAAAAAAGCAAAATGGCTGGCTGAGGAGGCCTTACAAATAGCTCTGAAAAGAAGAGAAGTGAAAAGCAAAGGAGAAAAGGAAAGATATACCCATTTGAATGCAGAGTTCCAAAGAATACAAAGGAGAGATAAGAAAGCCTTCCTCAGCAATCAGTGCAAAGAAATAGAGGAAAACAACAGAATGGGAAAGACTAGAGATCTCTTCAAGAAAATTAGAGATACCAAGGGAACATTTCATGCAAAGATGGGCTCGATAAAGGACAGAAATGGTATGGACCTAACAGAAGCAGAAGATATTAAGAAGAGGTAGCAAGAATACACAGAAGAACTGTACAAAAAAGATCTTCACGATCCAGAGAATCATGATGGTGTGATCACTCACACTCACCTAGAGCCAGACATCCTCGAATGTGAAGTCAACCGGGCCTTAGAAAGCATCACTACGAACAAAGCTAGTGGAGGTGATGGAATTCCCGTCGAGCTATTTCAGATCCTGAAAGATGATGCTATGAAAGTGCTGCACTCAACAGGCCAGCAAATTTGGAAAATGCAGCAGTGGATACAGGACTGGAAGAGGTCAGTTTTCATTTCAATCCCAAAGAAAGGCAATGCAAAAGAATGCTCAAACTACCGCACAATTGCACTCATCTCACATGCTAGTAAAGTAATGCTCAAAATTCTCCAAGCCAGCCTTCAGCAATATGTGAACTGTGAACTCCCTGATGTTCAAGCTGGTTTTAGAAAAGGCAGAGATCAAATTGCCAACATCCACTGGATCATCAAAAAAGCAAGAGAGTTCCACAAAAACCTCTATTTCTGCCTTATTGACTATGCCCAAGCCTTTGACTGTGTGGATCACAGTAAACTGTGGAAAATTCTGAAAGAGATGGGAATACCAGACCACCTGACCTGCCTCTTGAGAAACCAGTATGCAAGTCAGGAAGCAACAGTTAAAACTGGACATGGAACAACAGACTGGTTCCAAATAGGAAAAGGAGTACGTCAAGGCTGTATATTGTCACCCTGCTTATTTAACTTATATGCAGACTACATCATGAGAAACACTGGGTTGGAGGAAGCACTAGCTGGAATCAAGATTGCTGGGAGAAATGTCAGTAACATCAGGTATGCAGATGATACCACCCTTATGGCAGAAAGTGAAGAAGAACTAAAAAGCCTCTTGATGAAAGTGAAAGAGGAGAGTGAAAAAGTTGGCTTAAAGCTCAACATTCAGAAAACGAAGACCATTGCGTCCGGTCCCATCACTTCATGGCAAATAGATGGGGAAACAGTGAAAACAGTGACTGACTTTATTTTGGGGGGCTCCAAAATCACTGCAGATGGTGATGGCCACCATGAAATTAAAAGGTCCTTACTCCTTGGAAGGAAACTTAAGGCCAACCTAGACAGCATATTAAAAACCAGAGATATTACTTTGCCAACCAAGGTCCGTCTAGTCACAGCTATGGTTTTTCCAGTAGTCATGTATGGATGTGAGAGTTGGACTATAAAGAAAGCTGAGTGCCGAAGTATTGATGCTTTTGAAGTGTGGTGTTGGAGAAGACTCTTGAGAGTCCCTTGGACTGTAAGGAGATCCAACCAGTCCATCCTAAAGGGGACCAGTCCTGAATTTTCATTGGAAGGACTTGACGTTGAAGCTGAGACTCGAATATTTTGGCCACCCGATGCGAAGACCTGACTCATTGGAAAAGACCCTGATGTTGGGAAAGATTGAAGGTGGGAGGAGAAGGGGATCCCAGAGCATGAGATGGTTGGATGGCATCACCGACTCAATGGATGTGAGTTTGGGTAAACTCCCTCCTTGATGGACAGGGAGGCCTGGCATGCTGCGGTTCTTGGGGTTGTCGAGAGTCGGAAACGACTGAGCAAATGAACTGAACTGAACTGAATATTGATTAACTCTTTAGTTTAGCTAGTCTAAAAATGTCTTTGTCTCTCCCCCAATTCTAAATGATAACTTTGTTCACCAGAGTACCCTAGTTTGCAGGGTTTCCTTTTTAGGACTTTGAATATATCGTACAATTCCCTTTTGGGCTGCAAGTTTTTTGAAGAATAATCATTTGATAGTCTTATGAGGGTTCTCTTGTATATGATTTTATCTTTCTCCTGCTATCTTTCAGATTTTCCTTTTATTTAATTATTATTATTGCATTTTAATTATCATGTATGTATTGATGTATGTCTCTTTGTGGTCTTCTGTGCTTTCTGCACCCAGATCTGTTTCCTTTTCAGGTTTCGGAAGTTTTCAGTTATAATTTTTAACTCCAAGCCCCTGATCAGAATTGTTTTATAATTTCAGCTTGGGTTGTTGGTTCCCTGACTCTTGAGATACTACTCCAAGAGTTTGTAACCTTCTTTGGAGAATTGCCTTTCAGTTATTGAGCTGCCTGCGAGTTTCTGGTTGACCACATCCTCCCAGGGTAACTCTTCAGCCAGGGACTAATTGTTACATGGGTTTAAAAGTCTAGCTTTATTGTCTCAGGTTGAACGAAACTTTGAGACACAATGTCTTAATCAGCCAGTCTAAGGCTAGAATTTACCTATAATCATATTTTCTTTAGCTTTATCTTTCTCCCTATTTTGCTTCTCTGTCTTCGTTGCAGATTCCTCCAGAGAGTGCTTCCTAAATAGACTGCTGACAAAAGTATCCTCATTTCAGACCCTGTTTTTAGGGAACCTGAACTAAGACACTATCCTACTAGTCCATAGGTTTTATTAAACAGAAAGATAAATTCTCAATGTAGGTCACTGTAAATCCAGATGAATGTACTTTTTCAAGTCCCCCAATGCTTAAAGAACTGCATGGTTTCTAGACCTTTACTTAAATATGTTTTGTGAAGGTGAAGTGATTTTTTTTTCTGGCATCTTATGATTTTTTTTAAAAAATTAGTTTTTATTAGAGTATAGTTGATTTAAAATGTGTTAGTTCTGGTGCACAGCAAAGTGAATTGATTACACATATATCTTCTTTTTTTTTTTAGATTCTATTCCCACAAAGGTTATTGCAGAGTACTGAGTAGAGTTCTCTGTGCTGTATATAGTAGGTTCTTACTAGTTACCTATTTTATATATAGTAGTTTGTAAATGTCAATCCCAATCACGCAGTTTAACTGTCTTCTTTTCCTCCTTGGTAACCATTAGTTTGTTTTCTATATCTATGACTCTTTTATAAATAGAGCAAATAATGTACCAATTATTTTTTAGATTCTACATGTAAGCAATATCATATGATATTTGTCTTTCTATGTCTGACTTACTTTACTCACTGTGGCAATCTCTAGATCTATCCATTTTGCTGCAAATGGCCTTATTATTATTATTTTTTTAATATGTATGAGTGATACTCCATTGGAAATATGTACCATGTCTTTATATCTTTATCCACTGATGGACATTTAGGTTGCTTTCATGTCCTGGTTATTGTAAATTGTGGTGCAGTGAACATTGGGAAGCATGTATCTTTTTGAATTATAGTTTTCTCTAGGTATATGTCCAGGAGTGGGATTGCTGGATTATATGGTAGCTCTGGTTTTATTTTTTAAGTGAACTTCCATACTGTTCTCCATAGTGGCTGTACCAATTTATATTCCCACCAACAGTGTAGGGGAGGTTTCCCTTTTCTCCAGTCCCTCTACAGAATTTATTATCTGTAGATTTTTTTTGACGAACTTTATTATTTATTAGATTTTTTGATGATGGCCATTCTGACCAGTGTGACAAGATACCTCATTGTAGTTTTGATTTGCAATTCTGTAATAATTTGTGATGTTGAGCATCTTTTTATGTTCCTCTTGCCCATCTATATGTCTTCTTCGGAGGAAGGTCTATTTAGATCTTCCATGCATTTTTTTTCCTTTTATCTATTTTTTAATTTTTAAAAAAAATTTTTTATTTTTACTTTATTTTACTTCCATCCATTTTTTGATTGGGTTTGTTTGTTTGTATTTTTTTATTTAGAGCTCATGAACTATTTGTATATTTTGGTGATTAATCCCTTGTTGGTCACTTTGTTTGCAAATATTTTCCACCCATCTTTTCATTTTGTTTATGGTTTCTTGCTATGCCATAACTTTTAAGTTTAATTAGATCCCATTTGTTTATTTTTGCTTTTATTTTCATTATTCTAGGAGATAAATGAAAAAGATATTGCTTTGATTTATACCAAAGAGTGTTTTATGCATGTTTTCCTCTAAGAGTTTCACAGTGTCCAGCTTGTATGTATGTCTTTAATCCAGTTTGAGTGTATTTTTGTGTATGGTGTTAGAGAATGTTCTAATTTCATCCTTTTATGTGTAGCTGTCCAGTTTTCCCACCACCGCTTTTTGAAGAGACCATCTTTTCTCCATTTATATTCGCTGCTTTGTCATAGATTAGATGACCATAAGTGTCTGGGTTTATCTTCAGACTTTGTATCCTGTTCTGTTGAAAATAAGTGAGTTTGGAATCATATGAGCAAATGAACAGGAAAATCGTTTTCTGAAAGTGTTGAAATTGTTGTAACCCTTTGCAAATAACATTATGGTAGACTTATTTGGAAAGTACCAGAGGGACTGAATTTCTTAATCTTCGAAAGTCTGTTATTAAATGTTAAAAAACATATTTGCTGGTATTATTCAATAAATTCTTGTTTGGTCTCCATTAATCAAACCCTCTACATTTTTAAAAGACCTAGCTAATTCTCTATATGTAGTCTGTAAATAGAATGCATTTTACGCTAACTCCCACACTGAAAGTACAGTAAAATAAGTATATCTGGTATACCAACATCTTAATAATTATTATGTTTTTGTTTTGAGAAAAATATTCACCTAAGAACTACATAGGGAGACTTGCACATCAGGTCCACTTTTAAGAGAGAGAAAGATTCTGCCGCATCTCTGTTCAGTTATTACATTCAGATCCCTGAGAATTTTTTCTCACCCATGTAAATTTTATTATTATTATTATTTTAAATTTATTTATTTTAATTGGAGGCTAATTACTTTACAATATTGTAGTGGGTTTTGCCACACATTGACATGAATCAGCCATGGGTGTACATGTGTTTCCCATACTGAACCCCCTTCCCACCTCTCTCCCCATTGCATCCCTCAGGGTCATCCCAGTGCACCTTATCTGAGGTGCACCTTGCCCTGAGCACCTTGTCTCATGCATTGAACCTGGACTGGCGATCTGTTTCACATGTGATAATATACATGTTTCAATGCTATTTTCTCAGATATACCACCCTTGCTTTCCCCCACAGAGTCCAAAAGACTGTTCTATACATCTGTGTCTCTTTTACTGTCTTGTATATAGGGTTTTCATTACCATCTTTCTAAATTCCATATATATGTGTTAGTATACTGTATTGGTGTTTTTCGTTCTGACTTAATTCACTCTGTATAATAGGCTCCAGTTTCATCCGCCTCATTAAAGCTGATTCAGATGTATTCTTTTTTTTTTTTTTAGATGTATTCTTTTTAATGGCTGAGTAATATTCCATTGTGTATATGTACCACAGATTTCTTTTCCATTCGTCTGCCAGTGGACGTCTAGGTTGCTTCCATGTCCTGGCTATTGTAACAGTGTTGCAATGAACATTGGGGTACATGTGTCTCTTTCAATTCTGATTTCCTCGGTGTGTATGCCCAGCAGTGGGATTGCTGGGTCATAAGGCAGTTCTATTTGCAGTTTTTTAAGGAATCTCCACACTGTTCTCCATAGTGGCTGTACTAGTTTGCATTCCCACCAACAGTGTAAGTTCAGCTCAGTTCAGTTCAGTCGCTCAGTCGTGTCCGACTCTCTGCGACCCCATGAATCGCAGCATGCCAATCCTCCCTATCCATCATCATCTCCCAGAGTTCACTCAGACTCACGTCCATCGAGTCCGTGATGCCATCCAGCCATCTCATCCTTGGTCGTCGCCTTCTCCTCCTGCCCCCAATCCCTCCCAGCATCCGAGTCTTTTCCAATGAGTCAACTCTTCGCATGAGGTGGCCAAAGTACTGGAGTTTCAGCTTTCGTATCATTCCTTCCAAAGAAATCCCAGGGTTGATCTCCCTCAGAATGGACTGGTTGGATCTCCTTGCAGTCCAAGGGACTCTCAAGAGTCTTCTCCAACACCACACTTCAAACGCATCAATTCTTCGGCGCTCAGCCTTCTTCACAGTCCAACTCTCACATCCACACGTGACCACAGGAAAAGCCATAGCCTTGACTAGATGGACCTTAGTAGGCAAAGTAATGTCTCTGCTTTTGAATATGCTATCTAGGTTGGTCATAACTTTTCTTTCAAGGAGTAAGCGTCTCTTAATTTCATGGCTGCAGTCACATCTGCAGTGATTTTGGAGCCCAAAAAAATAAAGTCTGACACTGTTTCCACTGTTTCCCCATCTATTTCCCATGAAGCGATGGGACCGGGTGTCATGATCTTCATTTTCTGAATGTTGAGCTTTAAGCCAACTTTTCCCTCTCCTCTTTCACTTTCATCAAGAGGCTTTTTAGCTCCTCCTCACTTTCTGCCATAAGGGTGCTGTCATGTGCATATCTGAGGTTATTGATATTTCTCCTGGCAGTCTTGATTCCAGCTTGTGTTTCTTCCAGTCCAGCGTTTCTCATGATGTACTCTGCATAGAAGTTAAATAAGCAGGGTGACAATATACAGCCTGACGTACTCCTTTTCCTATTTGGAATCAGTCTGTTGTTCCATGTCCAGTTCTAACTGTTGCTTCCTGAACTGCATACAGATTTCTGAAGAGGCAGGTTAGGTAGTCTGGTATTCCCATCTCTTTCAGAATTTTCCACAGTTTATTGTGATCCACACAGTAAAAGACTTTGGCATAGTCAATTAAGCATAAATAGATGTTTTTGTGGAACTCTCTTGCTTTTTCCATGATGCAGCGGATGTTGGCAATTTGATCTCTGGTTCCTCTGCCTTTTCTAAAACCAGCTTGAACATCAGGGAGCTCACGGTTCATGTATTGCTGAAGGCTGGCTTGGAGAATTTTGAGCATTGCTTTACTAGCATGTGAGATTAATGCAGTTGTGCAGTAGTTTGAGCATTCTTTTGCATTGCCTTTCTTTGGAATTGGAATGAAAACTGACCTTTTGCAGTCCTGTGGTCACTGCTGAGTTTTCCAAATTTGCTGGCCTATTGAGTGCAGCGCTTTCACAGCATCATCTTTCAGGATTTGAAACAGCTCAACTGGAATTCCATTACCTCCACTAGCTTTGTTCGTAGTGATGCTTTCTAAGGCTCACTTGACTTCACATTCCAAGATGTCTGGCTCTAGATTAGTGATCACATCATCATGATTATCTGGATCGGGAAGATCTTTTTTGTACAGTTCTTCTGTGTATTCTTGCCACCTCTTCTTAATATCTTCTGCTTCTGTTAGGTCCATACCATTTCTGTCCTTTATCAAGCCCATCTTTGCATGAGATGTTCCCTTGGTATCTCTAATTTTCTTCAAGAGATCTCTAGTCTTTCCCATTCTGTTCTTTTCCCCTATTTCTTTGCATTGATCGCTAAAGAAGGCTTTCTTATCTCTTCTTGCTATTCTTTGGAACTCTGCATTCAGATGCTTTTATCTTTCCTTTTCTCCTTTGCTTTTCGCCTCTCTTCTTTTCATAGCTATTTGTAAGGCCACTCCAGACAGCCATTTTGCTTTTTTGCATTTCTTTTCCATGGGGGTAGTCTTGATCCCTGTCTCCTGTACAATGTCACAAACCTCATTCCATAGTTCATCAGGCACTCTATCAATCAGATCTAGGCCCTTAAATCTATTTCTCACTTCCACTGTATAATCATAAGGGATTTGATTTAGGTCATACCTGAATGGTCTAGTGGTTTTCCCTACTTTCTTTAATTTAAGTCTGAATTAAGGAGTTCATGATCTGAGCCACAGTCAGCTCCTGGTCTTGTTTTTGTTGACTGTATAGAGCTTCTCCATCTTTGGCTGCAAAGAATATAATCAATCTGATTTTGGTGTTGACCATCTGGTGATGTCCATGTGTAGAGTCTTCTCTTGTGTTGTTGAAAGAGGGTGTTTGCTATGCCCAGTGCATTTTCTTGGCAAAACTCTATTAGTCTTTGCCCTGCCTCATTCTGCATTCCAAGGCCAAATTTGCCTGTTACTCCAGGTGTTTCTTGACTTCCTACTTTTGCATTCCAGTCCTGTATAATGAAAAGGTATCTTTTTTAGGTGTTAGTTCTAAAAGGTCTTGTAGGTCTTCATAAAACCATTCAACTTCAATTTCTTCAGCATTACTGGTTGGGGCATAGATTTGGATAACTATGATATTGAATGGTTTGCCTTGGAGACGAACAGAGATCATTCCCTTTTCTCCACACCCTCTCCAGCAATTCTGACTGGCGTGAAATGGTACCCTATTGTGGTTTCGATTTGTATTTCTTGGATAATGAGTGATGTTGGGCATCTTTTCATGTGTTTGTTAGCCATCTGTATGTCTTCTTTGGAGAAATGTCTGTTTAGTTCTTGGGCCCATTTTTTGATTGGGTCATTTATTTGTCTGGAATTGAGCTGCAGGAGTTGCTTGTATATTTTTGAGATTAATTCTTTGTCAGTTGCTTCATTTGCTATTATTTTCTTCCATTCTGAAGGCTGTCTTTTCACCTTGCTTATAGTTTCCTTTGCTGTGCAAAAGCTTTTAAGTTTAATTAGGTCCCATTTGTTTATTTTTGTTTTTATTTCCATTACTCTGAGAGGTGGGTCATAGAGGATCCTGCTGTGATTTATGCCAGAAAGTGTTTTGCCTGTGTTTTCCTCTAGGAGTTTTATAGTTTCTGGTCTTATGTTTAGATCTTTAATGCATTTTGAGTCTATTTTTGTGTATGGTGTTAGAAAGTGTTCTAGTTTCATTCTTTTACAAGTGGTTTACCAGTTTTCCCAGCACCACTTGTTAAAGAGATTGTCTTTTTTCCATTGTATATTCTTGCCTCCTTTGTCAAAGATAAGGTGTCCATATGTGTGTGGATTTATCGCTGGGCTTTCTATTTTGTTCCATTGATCTATATTTCTGTCTTTGTCCCAGTACTGTACTGTCTTGATGAGTGCAGCTTTGTAGTATAGCCTGAAGTCAGGCAGGTTGATTCCTCCAGGACTAAAATTTTAAAGTAAGACATGCTGCTACTTCAGTATCAGGATCTTATGTTTGGTATTTCTGCCTTTTATCTGACATACACATGTTTTGCTTCTTTCTGGTCTTATTAAAAAAGAAAAGTTTCAAAATTTTGACATGATTTTGGAGTTACAAAAATTGCAAAGATACTACCTTGAATTCCCATATAAGTTCATTCAGTTTCCCCTAAAATTAATATCTTATATAACCATTTTTGACCATTTACTAGACCTTTTAACCACTTGCCTTATTATTATTTTTTAAAAAATTTGTATTTTCTTCTGGTTGTTTCTTATTTTCACTGATCCTATGTTCTGGTATTTATGTCTTTTTAGTTTTTACTGAGTTTTCTTTTTAATGATATTCTAACTCTTGCTTTTCACGTATTCTCTTTTTGAAAGATAAAGTCTCATGTCTTAGATTCACTGACTAACTGATATTGCAACTCACTGCCATGTTTTAACTTGAGAATAGTAGAGTTGGAGTAAAAATCTATGCCAAATTTTAAGAATCTTCTGCTTAAAAAGATAGGAAATAGGGCATACATTTCAGGAAAATGGTTAAAATAAATGACTTTTGTGCTTAGTGGAGTAAATTAAGCTTCACTGAAATAGAGTGCCTTAATATCCCAGTGATGCAATTGAATAGATGTTATGACATGGCACATAGTCTCTTCTTTTAAAAGAGTTTAAAATTCAGTTACAAATAGGTTTCTAGTGCTTTATGACTCCTTTTATTGGACTAGTTTTGTGGAAATAGATTATGTAGTAAATGTAAAAAGTTTTGATGCATTATTGCAGATTTTAAATCGCACATTATCTGAGACTTTTAAAGCATTATTTGGAAGGATTAGTCAAGATAAAACTGTTGTTTTACCTCTTCTGTTACATTTGTCTTTACTCTCAGTTTTTCTGGATTCTCTAGGAACAGGTTTCCTATAGTATTTCAATCGATGAGAAACCGTATACTGTGCACCTTAAGCAAAGGTAACGTTTTATTTTTAGACTTAATTTTACTTATATGAATTTATTTGTTTATGATAAAAATAGAATATTAAAAGTCATGTAGTTATTAAACTGGTTAGTTGTCTCAGATGAACAAATGCTCCTTTGAATTAATTTTTTGGTCCTAATGCCTCAAGTAGTCTTTAGTGAATAGGGAGGCTAGGAACAGGAATAATAAGGATTCATCTGAAGATTAATCTGTATGATCTTAAGTTAGGAGAGCCAGCAGGATCTATATAATCAGGGTAGGATGTAATAAAAAAGAAGTAAGTCTGTAACTGTATCAGTTAAGGTTTGATCAGGGAGGCAGGCTCACCACCAAGAATATGAAGTCAGGGATTTAGTATAGAAATTAGATCATACAGTACTGTGGGAGCTGGTGAATAGTTTATGGAAAAAAGTAACAGCTACATACCATCCCTAAGAGTATTGTGAAAATAATTTAAATAACTTTATATAGGGTTCAATTATTTGATGGAAAACCAGTTGAGAAATGCTGGCTTGGAAGCAATTTGTAACTTTCAAGAGGTTGATTTCAGTTAAATTTTGGGAGTAGAACTAGATTATGTGGTATTAAGGAGAGCTGAATTGTGAGAAACTGAAACTTTTAAGTGAAAATGGGTTTTCCAGAAATGTTTGGCAGAGAAAAAAGAAAAGAAAAAATGAAGTATTTTGGCTGACAGGAAGTTTCTTAAAGAGAGAAATATAAACAATGATTCATTGTGTTATTAGATGCCAAAAAATGGCATTGAGTAAAAGAGTTAGACAGAAGGGAAGAATAGTAAATGACAACTCAAAGAGCTTTTCAAGTACATAAGAGAGAATGCATATTGCATTTGAATATATTATCAGAACTATAAGCAGTAGTAAGAAATAAAGGAATTAGAGCCTGGGAGATGGATTGAGCATGTGTATACTCTATTTTTAGAAATTACCTGCATAATAATTAGGATGGTATGACAATTATGAAGCTATTGCAAAAGTTATATGAGATATAATAAGAAGCATAATTTTGAATGTGTAAGAGGTTTTCTTTTTGAGATATAACTGAGGTGGCAGAAAAAAATTAGATATTGGACACAATGGTAGAGATTTGATGGGGCAGTGAAGGAATAGGACAAGTCTGTGTCAGAGAATATCCATAAGTGTCCAGTGGCAGTAAGGCTGATTGATTGATTGTTTGAAGTACAGTTGTCTTACAATATCTTATTAGTTTCAGGTGTACAGTGTAGTGACTATATATTTTTATAGATTAAAAACTATATATAGTATTATAACTGGTAGTTCATATCTCTTAATCCCCTTCACTTATATGTTAAAGGCCATTTTTATAAACCCACAGCTAACATCATACTCAGTGATGAAAAGCTAAAAGCTTTTTTCTCTAAGACTACGAGTAAGACAAAGATGCCTGCTCTCACTGCCTTTGTTCGTCATAGTATTGGAAGTTCTAACCATAGCAATTAAAAAGAAATAATTTTCTGAAGGAAATCAACCATGAGTATTCATTGGAAGGACTGATACTGAAGTTGAAGCTCCAGTACTTTAGCCACCTAATGCAAAAAGCCAACTCATTGGAAAAGACCATGATGCTGGGAAAGATTGAAGGCAGGAGGAGAAGGTGGTGATAGAAGATGAAATGGTTGAGTGGCATCACCAACTCAATGGACATAAGTTTGAGCAAACTCCAGGAGATAGTGAATGACAGAGATGTCCAGCATGCTGCAGTCCATGGGGATGGAAATAGTCGGACGTGACTTAGTAACAGAACAACAACAATATACATCCAGATCGGAAGGGAAGAACTATAATAGTCACTATTTGCAAATGGCATGATACCACAGAAAACCCTAGAGATGCCACCAAAAAACTATTAGAACTAATAAATGAATTCAGTAAAACTACAGGGTACAAAATTAATGTATAGATCTATTCTATTACTATGCACTGGAATGCAAAAGTAGGAAGTCAAGAAACACCTGGAGTAACAGGCAAATTTGGCCTTGGAACACGGAATGAAGCAGGGCAAAGGCTAATAGAGTTTTGCCAAGAGAACGCACTGGTCATAGCGAACACCCTCTTCCAACAACACTAGAGAAGACTCTACCCATGGACATCAACAGATGGTCAACACCGAAATTAGATTGATTATATTCTTTGCAGCCAAAGATGGAGAAGCTCTATACAGTCAGCAAAAACAAGACCGGGAGCTGACTGTGGCTCAGATCATGAACTCCTTATTGCCAAACTCAGACTTAAATTGAAGAAAGTGGGGAAAACCACTAGACCATTCAGGTATGACCTAAATCAAATCCCTTATGATTACACAGTGAAAGTGAGAAATAGATTTAAGGGACTAGATCTGATAGAGTGCCTGATGAACTGTGGAATAAGGTTCGTGACATTGTACAGGAGACAGGGATCAAGACCATCCCCATGGAAAAGAAAGCGATAAAGCAAAAAGGCTGTCTGAGGAGGCCTTACAAAAAAAGGAGAGAAGCGAAAAGCAAAGGAGAAAAGGAAAGATATACCCATTTGAATGCAGAGTTCCAGAGAATAGCAAGAAGAGATAAGAAAGCCTTCCTCAGCAATCAATGCAAAAAAATAGAGGAAAAGAACAGAATGGGAAAGACTAGAGATCTCTTCAAGAAAATTAGAGATACCAAGGGAACATTTCATGCAAAGATGGGCTTGATAAAGGACAATTGTATGGACCTAACAGAAGCAGAAGATATTAAGAAGAGAATATACAGAAGAACTGTACAGAAAAGATCTTCATGACCCAGAGAATCACTATGGTGTGACTCACCTAGAGCCAGACATCCTGGAATGTGAAGTCAAGTGGGCCTTAAAAAGCATTACTATGAGCAAAGCTAGTGGAGGTGATAGAATTCCAGTTGAGCTATTTCAAATCCTGAAAGATGATGCTGTGAAAGCGCTGCACTCAATAGGCCAGCAAATTTGGAAAACTCAGCAGTGGCCACAGGACTGGAAAAGATCCATTCCAATCCCAAAGAAAGGCAATGCCAAAGAATGCTCAAACTACTGCACAATTGCACTCATCTCAGACGCCAGTAAAGTAATGCTCAAAATTCTCCATGAGAGGTTTCAGCAATACATGAACTGTGAACTTTGTGACATTCAAGCTGGTTTTAGAAAAGGCAGAGAGGGACCAAAGATCAAATTGCCAACATCCGCTGGATCATGGAAAAAGCAAGAGAGTTCCACAAAAATATCTACTTCTGCTTTATTGACTATGCCAAAGCCTTTGACTGTGTGGATCACAATAAACTGTGGAAAATTCTGAAAGAGATGGGAATACCAGACCAACTGACCTGCCCCTTGAGAAACCAATATGCAGGTCAGGAAACAACAGTTAGAACTGGACATGGAACAACAGACTGGTTCCAAATAGGAAAAGGAGTACATCAAGGCTGTATATTGTCACCCTGCTTATTTAACTTCTATGCAGAGTACATCATGAGAAATGCTGGGCTGGAAGAAGCCCACGCTGGAATCAAGATTGCCGGGAGAAATATCAATAACCTCAGATATGCAGATGACACCACCCTTAGGGCAGAAAGTGAAGAACTAAAGAGCCTCTTGATGAAAGTGAAAGGAGTGTGAAAAAGTTGGCTTAAAGCTCAACATTCAGAAAACGAAGATCATGGCATCTGGTCCCATCACTTCATGGGAAATAGATGGGGAAACAGTGGAAACAGTGTCAGATTTTATGTTTTTGGGCTCCAGATCACTGCAGATGGTAATTGCAGTCATGAAATTAAAAGATGCTTACTCCTTGGAAGGAAAGTTATGACCAACCTAGATAGCATATTAAAAAGCAGAGACATTACTTAGCCATCAAAGGTCTGTCTAGTCAAGGCTATGGTTTTTCTAGTAGTCATGTATGGTTGTGAGAGTTGGACAGTGAAGAAAGGTGAGTGCCAAAGAATTGATGCTTTTGAACTGTGGTGTTGGAGAAGACTCTTGAGAGTCCCTTGGACTGCAAGGAGATCCAACCAGTCCATTCTGAGGGAGATCAACCCTGGGATTTCTTTGGAAGGAATGATGCTAAAGCTGAAACTCCAGTACTTTGGCCACCTGATGCGAAGAGTTGACTCATTGGAAAAGACTCTGATGCGGAAGGGATTGGGTGCAGGAGGAGAAGGGGACGACAGAGGATGAGATGGCTGGATGGCATCACTAACTTGAGGGATGTGAGTCTGAGTGAACTCCGGGAGTTGGTGATGGACAGGGAGGCCTGGCGTGCTGTGATTCATGGGGTCACAAAGAGTCGGACAGAACTGAGCTACTGAACTGAACTGAACTGATGCACTAATAATGAAATATCAGAAAAATAAATTAAAAACTCCTAGTTACAATTGCATCAGAAAGAAAGAAATACCTGGGAATAAATTTAATGGAGGTGAAAGACCTGTACTCATAAAACTCTAAGACATTGATAAAGAAATAGAAGAGAATGCAAATAAATGGAAATATACACCATGCTTACACATTGGAAGACTTAATATTGATAAGTCCATTGTACTAATCAGGGTAGTCTACTATTTCAGTCCAATTCTATCAAAATACACATTTTTCAGGAAGTATAATAGATAATCCTAAAATTTGTATGAAATACAGATGACCTTGAATAGCCAGTTATATTTATTTTAGGTCATGGGAGAGAAGTGTAGGTTGCAGAGCCATCTTTTAAAAATATATATTAGATATAAATGAGGCACCAGAAATGAACAAGATAAAGAGGTGGGGGTAAATATTAACGAGAGGGAAAAACAACCAGAAAATGAATGCCAGGGAAACACTTAAGTGAAGTAAGGATCCAGATGAAGGGACTTACACAAGGAGACAAGGTGATATGAGGGAAAAATCAGGGGTAAATGGTATGATTGAAGTTGAAGAGCAGATGGTTTGAAGAAGGGGAGTATGGTCAGTAGTGTGAAGTGCATCAGATAGTTTTATTTGACTCAATCTGCTTTTTCTTTTTGGATTTGACAATGAGGGGATCATTATATGGCATCAGTTTTAATGGCAGATTCTCAGCAGAAGCTACTCTGGGTGGTCTAGTTACATTACATTGGATTGAGAAGTGAGCACCAGGTGAGGAAGCATAAGTAAAATAGCATAATGGGGACAAGGAATTATACCCGAGAAGGCTGAACTATGACTGTTACAGAATGCTCTTCTGCTTCATTATAGTAATATATATTCATGATAGTAAAATTGAGAAAGAATGAAAGAATAAAAAACCCTTATAATCCTACACCCATTTCTAATCTTTGTAAACTTTAAAATGGTTTTCTTTTGTCTTATAGTTTGTTTTCCTTATTTTTTAAAGGAGTATAATAAAATGGGAAATATTATTTTGAGTAAATGCATATTACTTTAAACAAAAATTACACACAGGTCCAAAGAAAATACTACCTTTGTCAGGGATTGGCAGTCTTTTCCTTTAAAGACCCGGATAGTAAATATTTTAGGGTTTGAAGAGCATGATAGCTCTGTCAAAATGACTCATCTTTGCTGTTGTATCATGAAAGCTGCCATGAACCGTATGTAAGTGAATGGGTATCGCTATATGCGAATAAATTTTATTTACAAACACAGAGATAGGTCAGATTCGGCTTTGAGGGTGCTAAGTTTGCTGACTGCTGCTTTACATTTTTTTCAAAAAGAATAACTTAAAATTCTCTCACTCTTTTATATATCCAGCTTTTATTTAGCAAATAATTTCATGGTTTATATGTATAATCAAGGATCTATGAATTCTCAATCTTCAAATATTCAGGTAAGATTTAAATTTTATGTTTTAAAGAGTTTTAAAAACTTTTTTAATACGGATATTTTCCTAATATAGAAGACCTTATTCACAGAGGATATATGTAAAGTGACCTATGTATGCCACATTTCACCCATTGTTAGGGTTTCTTGAAGTCTTGATAAATTAAAGATGAACTAGACTGACAGTATATTCTACTCTGCAGCACAATTTAATTAGTTTATATTTTGTTGAATAAATGAATAGAAATTAAATAATAGTAAAAACAAGCACAAATATTAGTGAACCCAAAATCATAGACTGAAATCTTTTTCTTTTGTTTTACCCCCATCTCATCCATCAGTGAATCCTATTGATTCAACCTTTCAAATTATGTACTTAGAACCTACCTTCTTCTTCTGGCTCTGTCTGCTGATACCACTGTTTTTCAAGTAAAGGTCATATCTAGTTTGGGTTATTGTGATAACTTCCTAAATAATCTCCCTGCTTCCACATTGCTCTGCTTCTGTTAGGTCCATACCATTTCTGTCCTTTATTGAGCCCATCTTTGCATGAAATGTTCCCTTGGTATCTCTAATTTTCTTGAAGAGATCTCTAGTCTTTCCCATTCAGTTCTTTTCCTCTATTTCTTTGCATTGACCGCTAAAGAAGGCTTTCTTATCTCTTCTTGCTATTCTTTGGAACTCTGCATTCAGATGCTTTTATCTTTTCTTTTCTCCTTTGCTTTTCACCTCTCTTCTTTTCATAGCTATTTGTAAGGCCATTCCAGACAGCCATTTTGCTTTTTTGCATTTCTTTTCCATGGGGATGGTCTTGATCCCTGTCTCCTGTACAATGTCACAAACCTCATTCCATAGTTCATCAGGCATTCTATCAATCAGATCTAGGCCCTTAAATCTATTTCTCACTTCCACTGTATAATCATAAGGGATTTGATTTAGGTCATACCTGAATGGTCTAGCGGTTTTCCCTATTTTCTTCAATTTAAGTCTGAATTTGGTAATAAGGAGTTCATGATCTGAGCCACAGTCAGCTCCTGGTCTTGTTTTTGTTGACTGTATAGAGCTTCTCCATCTTTGGCTGCAAAGAATATAATCAATCTGATTTCAGTGTTGACCATCTGGTGATGTCCATGTGTAGAGTCTTCTTTTGTGTTGTTGGAAGAGGGTGTTTGCTATGACCAGTGCATTTTCTTGGCAAAATTCTATTAGTCTTTGCCCTGGACATAACAGAAGCAGAAGATATTAAGAAGAGGTGGCAAGAATACACGGAATAACTATACAAAAAAGATCTTCACGACCCAGATAATCATGATGATGTGATCACTAATCTAGAGCCAGATATCTTGGAATGTGAAGTCAAGTGGACCTCAGAAAGCATCACTACGAACAAAGCTGGTGGAGGAGATAAAATTCCAGTTGAGCTGTTTCAAATCCTGAAAGATGATGCTGTGAAAGTGTTGCACTCAATATGCCAGAAAATATGGAAAACTCAGCAGTGGCCACAGGACTGGAAAAGGTCAGTTTGCATTCCAATACCAAAGAAAGGCAATGCCAAAGAATGCTCAGACTACCACACAATAGCACTCATCTCACATGCTAGTAAAGTAATGCTCAAAATTCTCCAAGGCAGCCTTCAACAATACGTGAACCATGAACTCCCTGATGTTCAAGCTGGTTTTAGAAAAGGCAGAGGAACCAGAGATCAAATTGCCAACCTCTGCTGGATCATGGAAAAAGCAAGAGAGTTCCACAAAAACATCTACTTCTGCTTTACTGACTATGCCAAAGCCTTTGACTGTGTGGATCACAATAAACTGTGGAAAATTCTGAAAAAGATGGGAATACCAGACCACCTAACCTGCCTCTTGAGAAATCTATATGCAGGTCAGGAAACAACAGTTAGAACTGGACATGGAACAACAGACTGATTCCAAATAGGAAAAGGAGTACGTCAAGGCTGTATATTGTCACCCTGCTTATTTAACTTCTATGCAGAGTACATCATGAGAAACACTGGACTGGAAGAAACACAAGCTGGAATCAAGATTGCCGGGAGAAATATCAATAACCTCAGAGATGCAGATGACAGCACCCTTATGGCAGAAAGTGAAGAGGAGCTAAAAAGCCTCTTGATGAAAGTGAAAGAGGAGAGTGAAAAAGTTGGCTTAAAGCTCAACATTCAGAAAACAAAGATCATGGCATCTGGTCCCATCACTTCATGGGAAATAGATGGGAAAACAGTAGAAACAGTGTCAGACTTTATTTTTTGGGGCTCCAAAATCACTGCAGATGGTGATTGCAGCCATGAAATTAGAACTTACTCATTGGAAGAAAAGTTATGACCAACGTAGGTAGTATATTCAAAAGCAGAGACATTACTTTGCCAACTAAGATCTGTCTAGTCAAGGCTATGGTTTTTCCAGTGGTCATGTATGGATATGAGAGTTGGACTGTGAAGAAGGCTGAGTGCCGAAGAATTGATGCTTTTGAACTGTGGTGTTGGAGAAGACTCTTGAGAGTCCCTTGGACTGCAAGGAGATCCAGCCAGTCCATTCTAAGGGAGATCAACCCTGGGATTTCTTTGGAAGGAATGATGCTAAAGCTGAAACTCCAGTACTTTGGCCACCTCATGCAAAGAGCTGACTCATTGGAAAAGACTGTGATGCTGGGAGGGATTGGGGGCAGGAGGAGAAGGGGACGACCAAGGATGAGATGGCTGGATGTCATCACGGACTCGATGGATGTGAGTCTGAGTGAACTCTGGGAGTTGGTGATGGACAGGGATGCCTGGCGTGCTGCGATTCATGGGGTCGCAAAGAGTCAGACACGACTGAGTGACTGAACTGAACCACACTGCTCATTCCCTGGGTCAGGTCTCAGCATGACAACCAGATGAATCCTATTAATAAAACCTGAGTAAGTGAGTGAGTGAAGTCGCTCAGTCGTGTCGACTCTTTGCAACCCCGTGCACTGTATCCTACCAGGCTCCTCCGTCCATAGGATTCTCCAGGCAAGAATACTGGAGTGGGTTGCCATTTCCTTCTCCAGGGGATCTTCCTGACCCCGGGATCAAACCTGGGTCTCCCATATTGGAGGCAGATGCTTTAACCTCTGAGCCACCAGGCAAGCTGTTCAGATCAAAAAAGAAAAAAGACCAACCTGGTCAGATCATGTTGCTTCTCTACTCAGAAGCCTTCATGGGATGAGTTATTGTCCACAAAGTGAAAACCAACAAGAGAAAGCCCACATGCAGCAACAAAGCCCCAGCACAGCCAAAAAAATAGGAAAGAAAAAAAAACCTTTAAATAGGGTGAAATGGTGAAAATCGTTTTAATATCCTGCAGGCTTTACACAGGCTGATCCTCTTTACCTCTGTGACCTCATTTCCTGTTACTCTTTACATTGGTAATTCTGTTCAAGTCACATTGGCTTCCTTGCTATTCTTTAAACATACCAGACATGTTCTCCTTTCAAGAACTTTTCTCTATTTCCTCTGATCCAGATGTTTGCTCTTTCGCAAGATACAATGTTTTTCTCTTTCATTTTCTTCAGTTCTTTGCTCAAAACCATCCAATTAGTCCTAAGATTTAAAATTTTAAAAACTTTTTTTTTTTTAATTTATACTTTTAGCCATGGTGGGTCTTCACTGCTACAAGTGGGCTTTCTCTAGTTGCAGCTAGTTGGGGCTGCTCTCTAGTTGCAGTGGGTAGGCTTCTCATTGTGGTGGTTCCTCTTGTTGCTGAGCTTGGGCTCTAGGGTGCAGGTGCTTAAGTGGTTGTGGCATATGGACCTAGTTGCCCTGCAGCATGTGGAATCTTGCTGGAATCACGTGGACCAGGGATCAGACCTGTGTGCCCTTCATTGACAGGCAGATCTCTTTACTGTTGGACCACCAGGGGAGTCCAATCCCTATTTTAAATTGCACTCTTAATCTTCATACTCTTTTACCTCTCCTGTTTTGTTTTTCTCCATAGTGGTTATAAATATATGATGTATCATATACTTTATTTATTGTTCCCTCAGTGCAATATAATCTTCATTTGACCAGAGCTTTTGGTCTGTTTTACTCAATGATGCCTCCCTAGTGCCTTGAAAAATGCCTATCACTTAGCATATAATAAAACTTTGCTGAATATTATTGATGTATATTACTTTACTTCTAATTGGAAAGGACCATTAATTTCCTTATATTGCTCCTTCTTGCTCACCTTACTTCTAACATAGAAGAGTACATTAATAAAAAAAATTACATTGATTTATACCAAAATATATAGCACCATGAAATTGTAGAAATTATATAATCTTCCTTTTTTGTTTGTAATGATGTTTGCCATGTCTCCATGTTAATTGCACTGTGGTCAGAGACTGAATTTGGTGTGATTTCAGTCCTTTAAAGTTTTTTGTTGTGTTTCATGGCCCAGAATATGGTTTCATTTTTGTAAATATTATGTGTTCTTTAAAAAGAAAGTGTAATGTTACTCAGCCATAAAAAAGAATGATGTAATGCCATTTGTAGCAACAAAGATGGACCTGGGGATTTATATGTTAAGTGAAAAAAGATGGAGAAAGGCAAATATCATGTGATATTACTTATATGTGAAATCTAAAAAATGATATAAGTGAAATTATTTACAAAATGGAAATAGACTCACAGACATATAAAAATAAAACTTGTGATTACCAGAAAGGAGATGGAGGGGGAGATAAATTAGGACTTAGGGATTGATATATACATGTGATTATTTATAAAATAGATAAATGACAAGGATCTATACTGGTATAGCACAGTATATTCAGTGTCTTGTAATAACTTATAATGGAAAAGGATCTGAAAAAGGGTACATTTATATGTATGTATGTATAACTGAATCACTTTGTTGTACACCTGAAGCTACTACTACACTGTAAATTTACTATATGCTTCAATAAAATGTAGTTAAAAAAGAACTCTGTGCAAGAAAAGTATATTACATATAGTTTTAAAGTGTAGTATTCTAGCTCTATGAGGTTAACATTCTATTCAAGTCCTCTACAGATTCTGAATGCTAGACTTACCTATTACTGACAGAAATGTCTGCTTAAAAATCTTTAGTATGATTATACATTTATTTTTATTATTATTTCATTTTTGACTTTTTATAGTTTGAATTTATGTTATTAAGTGAATGCAAATTTGGAATATTTATATCTTCCTGGTAAATTGAAACTCTTATCATTAAGAAATATCCCTCTTTATCTCTAGTAATGCTTTTTGCCTTAAAGTTTACATTTCCAATATTAGTATTGCTTCAGAGTTATCCTTTTGGTTTGTGTTGGTGTGGTATATCTTTTTCTAGATCTTCAATTTTTTTCTTTTTTGTGACCTTAAATTTTAGACATCTCTTTTTAGCAGACTATCAGAATTTAAAGGATATCCAGAGTCACAATCTTTGTCTTTTAATTAATGACCTCAATTTGTATTTTGGAAAATAATTTTACCTAAAAAATGGTATAAAACTTTGGAAACAGTGTAAATTAATAATCCCAAGCATTGATCTGAAAAGCGGCATTAATATAGTGAAAGTGGCGAACCTGGGGAGATGTTTTTTTCTGACTGTCTTTTTATTCACAATGATATAAACAGTATAGAGCCTATGAAAAGTATTCAGAAAGTTCTAAGTATAAAAAGTTAAGAAGTCATTAGAAAGTTTCTTCAACTCCTAGGTAACTACTTTACTTTCTCCCTCCTAGGCTCAGTGCTACTACCAAGGATATATTGAAGGATATCCGAATTCTTTTGTCACACTGAGCACGTGCTCTGGACTGAGGTTACGTATTTTTTGCCCTTGATATGCAAACACCATAGTTGTGATATTTGGCTGCAGTGAACTGGCTAGTTTATTCTAAGTGTAGAGCTGGTGGAGGATTTCCATGTGGAGACTATTCCTATGTGGATATTCCCATCATATCACTGAATGATATATTCCTCTGAATATGTTTCTTCTCTTATTTCTCCTCAATTTCCAGACAGACCAGAGACTTGTCACAACTTCCTTGAAAGTTTAGATTTCCTGGTGTCCTTGCTTTTTTTCTTTATTGGGGAAATGACAGATGAACATGTTTGACTATAACAAATTGGAGGAGCTAAGTTCTGGGTAGCTTTTTTTTCAGCAAATATTTTTGTACCAGTTACTAGACTAGTGTTTGAAGATATAAAAATGCATAAATGAAGCATGCCCTTTCACACAGGAAATCATCTGCAGAGAGAGGAAGCACTTCTGTATAAACAAATAATAATTATTATAGTACTTACTCATTTTTTTCTAGTAATATCACTGTCTTAAACTCTCTAAGAATTGTAAAGTTTCCTCCTTAGTGCTTGGAGGGCTTTCCATTCTGTCAGGACATTCTTCATCTTCATTTTTGTAGTGTAGGATCCTTGTTTTCACAAACGAATTTTACTTGGTGCTTTTTACATGGAATTCTAAAATTTGGTTTTTAGAGAATAGTCGCTATATAGTTACCTATATTCAGAGAAGAATACTTATAAAAGTTGTTTACTCTTTATTACTTTAAATTTCTTATTCAGATTATGTATATAAACAAAATTCATAAATGCCGTATAATTACAGCTAAATTTTATTTTTATGGATAAAATTGCTCATTATGTATCCTTTTGTTATATAAGCAATGTAATCATTATAGTGCAAAAAAGATCAAAATCTTTACAGATTTCTATATGCTATTGCTTTCATTAAATCACTGACTTGGAGGACAGGGGAATGACTTGATCACAGTAATGTGTATACACAGTACTGTTGCATACCTTAGAAACTGATTATGTAATTTCTGATTTAATAATTTCAACTATGTTTATAACTATAAAGAAAATTAGATGGATAGTTTGTTTTTAGAATTGGGAACATTTTTATTTTGGTCTCTTCAGAGTCATCTCCAAAATACAGAGTGTGGGACAAAATACAGAGCCCAAAAACATCTGTATCTTTTCTTTCTTCTCCTTCCCCTTTCCTTCCTACTCCTCCTCCTCTTTTTGGAATTCTGTCAGAGTTTTATAATATAGAATTAATTATAGAATTAGTTAAAATTAGAATTATAAAATAGAATTAAAAGCAGTAAATTTTTGTCCTTCATTTTACAGAGGAATATTGCAGTTTGAAAATGTTTCTTATGGAATTGAGCCTCTGGAATCTGCATTTGAATTTCAGCATCTTCTTTACAAATTAGGGAATGAAAAGAATGAATTTGCAGTTCTTACTGAAAATAACCAAGACACAGAACAAAACCCAATGGACCATTACATTTTTATAAGTGAAAAAGTGAGTTGTGTATGTTTTATTACTGTTTCAAGGCAGTTATTGTTTCTATTTATTTTTAAAAGAAATGTATTAACCCGTTAGATAGCTGTAGCTACTTTTCTTTAACATTCTCACCTTTTCTTAGCTTTAACAATTTACTTTGAACTATACATTACCTTTTTCTCTTTGCAACAATCATTTACTTTTTTTTTAAGTTAAATTTGTTTATTTTAATTGAAGGCTAAATAAACTGTGCATATTAATGCATATTCAATATAAATGTTAAAAACTCACTTTCTGCTTTTATCTCTATATTCTTGGAAATTATCAATTAATCAAATATTTATGAAATCTGCATTTATAACCAAGAAATCAGCATTAATTAAATTATAGATATAATTAAAATGTCATAAGTTGAATTGCCATGTATGGCCAATGTAAATTGTTCACCTGTATAACTGCATGTTTTGGTCCTCACAAAAGTAATTATGAAAGAGAAAATATTTTTGCCAAGTAAAAGTGGCATTAATATGCATAGTTTATACAAGAAGTATATGGCAGTGTTCATAATATATGTTCTCCTTGGCTTCTGTCAGTTTTTTTAAACATAGACCAAACTCATCAGAATTTAGCCAGACATGTAAAAATTAAGACTACATTTCTCAACCTCTCTTGCACCTTGGTAGAATTTTGTGACAAAGTTATAGATACTGACATGTGACAGATGTAACATGTCACGTCTAGATAGAGTTCTAAAGGAAGAAAGCTTATCCTCTTCTCTTTTGCCCTTTCCTGCTGGTTGCAGTGTGAACATATTGGTACATCCTAGTCCACAATGATGGCAATGATACTGTACATAGCGGAGCAGTAAGGTAGAATGAACCTTGCTCCTGAGGAATTTATAAGACTAAATCACCATGCCTCTTCAGTCTTTTAATATAAGAGAGAAATAAACTCCAACTTGTTTAATCCATTATTATCTTGTGTCTCTGTTATAGCTTCTAATCCTATATCCAAAATAATACAGGTCTGAAATGTACTTGAAGTGCCAAAGTACTCAATGCTATCACAAACACACATATATATTTTAAAATGAAATTTTATTTACTAAATGTGAACAATTTTATTTTCATTCTAAGAATTTAGGAGTTAATCTATAATGGCTTAGATTAACCAGTATGGTGGAAATTGTTGGTGTTCTGGCCAAATTCTGTCAGATCCTTTTTCACTGTATTTTGGTATAGTGGGACATTTTGTCTTTGGTTGTGCTTTTTAAATATCTAGAATACGTTACTATATTTTAAAAGCTATTTTTACTTAAAAATTTTCCTCCAGTTTTATTGAGATATAATTGGCATTGTGTTGGTATAAGGTATACAGCATAATAAATTGATAAATTATTGTGAAATGATCACCACAATAAGTAGTTAACATTTATCACAACACATAGTGTACTTTCAAATATACATTCAAATAAACTTTCAAATATACATTGAAGTATTGTTAATTATAATTACCATGATATGTATTCTGTTTCCAGAACTTATTTATCTTATAATGGAAATTTGTACTTTTTGATCACCTTCACCCATTTATCCCACTTCACAGTACCTACCTCTGGCAATTACCAACCTTTTAGCTGTACCTATGAGTCTGGTATTTTGTATTTGTTTTCTTCCTTAAGATTCCACATATAAGTGAGATCATATGGTATTTGTCTTTCTTTGTCTGACATTTCCTTTAGCAAAATGCTCTCAAGGTCTAATCATGTTGGTGCAATGGCAAGGTTTCCTTCTTTTCTTTTTCTATTTTTTAAAAAAAATTTTTATTTTTACTTTATTTTACTTTACAATACTGTATTGGTTTTGCCATACATTGACATGAATTCAGCACAGGTGTATATGTGTTCCCAAACATGAACCCCCCTCCCACCAAAATACATAGTCAAAAAAAAAATTTTTTTTATTGGAGTATAGTTCATTTACAATGTTGAAATAGATTCAAGGGTACAGCAAAGTGATTCAGTTATACATATGTATGTATATATTCTTTTTCAGATTCTTTTCCATTATAGGTTATTAGAAGAATTGAATATACTTCCCTGTTCATTTATATCACTTTTTTAGATCCACATAGAAATGATATCATGTGATATTTGTCTTTCTCTGACTTACTTCACTTGACGTGATAATCCCTACATCCATCCATGTTGTTGCAGATGACATTATTTCATTCTTTTTTTTGGGCTCACTAATATTCCTTTATATACATATAACACATCTTCTTTATCCATTCATCTGTTTATGGATATTTAAGTTGCTTCCATGTCTTGGCTATTGTAAATAGTGCTGCTATGAACACTGAGGTGCATGTATCTTTTTGAATTAGAGTTTTTATCTTTTGTGGATATATGCTGAGGAGTGGAATTTGCTGAACCATATTGTAATTCTGTTTTTACATTTTAAAGGAATCTCCATACTGTTTATTCTCCATAGTGGCTCTATCAGTTTACATTCCCAGCAACAGTGTAAGAGGGTTCTCTTTTCTCCATACCCTCTCCAGAATTTGTTATTTGTAGACTTTTTAATGATGGCCATTCTGACCAGTGTGAGGTAGTACCTCTTTTCAGTTTTGATTTGCATTTCAATTAGGATGTTGATCATCTTTTCATGTGCCTATTGGTGATCTTTATGTCTTCTTTGGAGAAAGGTCTATTTAGGTCTTCTGCCCATTTTTTTGATTGAGTTGTTTTTGTTAATATTACTCTCTGTGAGCTATTTGTACATTTTAGAGATTAATCCCTTGTTGGTTTCATTGTTTACAAATATTTTTCCCATTTCATAGGTTGTCTTTTTGTTTTGTTTATTGTTTCCTTTGCTGTGCAAAAGTTTATAAGCTTAGAAGTTTGATTAGGTCCCAATGGTTTATTTTTGTTTTTGTTTCCATGACTCAAATAAATGGCTCCAAAAAGATATTGCTTCAATTTGTGTCAAAGAGTGTCATACCTGTGTTTTTCTCTAGAAGTGTTACAGTACCCAGTCTTACATTTAGGTCTTTAACCCACTGTAAATTTATTTTTGTATGTGTTGTTAGAGAATGTTCTAATTTCATTGTTTTACATGCAGCTGTCCAGTTTTCCTGGCACCACTTATTGAAGAGACTGTGTTCTCTCTGTCTTACATTCTTGCTTCCATTGTCCTAGATTAATTGACCATAAGTGCATGGATTTATTTCTGGGTTTTCTATTCTGTTCCATTAATCTATGTGTCTATTTTTGTGCCAGTATCATACAGTTTTGATTATGTAACTTTATAGTATAATCTGAGGTCAGAATGTGATTTCCTCCAGCTCCTTTTTTCTTTCTCTAGATTGTTTTGTCTACTCAGGGTCTTTTGTATTTCCATATGAATTAAAATTTTTTTGTTGTAATTCTGTATAAAACGTCTTGGTAATTTCATAGGGATTGCACTGAATCTGTAGATTGCCTCAGGCAATATGTTCATTTTGACAGTATTGATTCTCCCAGTGTAAGACCATGGTATATCTTTCCATCTGTTTGTTCTGTCTTCAAGTTCTTTCATTAGCATCTTAAAGATTTTGGAATATAGGTCTTTTGACTTATCAGGTAGGTTTATTCTTAGGTATTTTATTCTTTTTCATGTGGTGGTAAATAGGACTGTTGCCTTAATTTCTTTCCTAATCTTTTGTTGTTAGTATATAAAATGCAACAGATTTATGTGTATTAATTTTGTATCTTATAATTTTACTAAATTCATTCATGAGCTCAAATAGTTTTCTGGTAGTGTCTTTAGGATTTTCTATGAATAGTGACATGTCATCTGCAGACAGTGACAGTTTTACTTCTTCTCTTCAAAGTTAGGTTACTTTTATTTCTTTTTATTCTCTGATTGCTGTGACCAAGACTTCCAAAATCATGTTGAATATAAGTGGTGTGAGTGGACATCTTTCTCTTGTTCCTGATCCTACAGGGAGTGTGTCCAGCTTTTCACCACTGAATATACGTTAGCTGTGGATTTGTCATAGTGAAATTGCTCAGTTTTGTCCAGCTCTTTGTGATCCCATAGGCTGTAGCCTACCAGGCTCCTCCGTCCATGGGATTTTTCAGGCAAGAATACTGGAGTGGGTTGCCATTTCCTTCTTCAGGAGATATTCCTGACTCAGGGATTGAACCCAGGTCTCCCACATTGTAGGCAGATGCTTTACTGTCTCAGCCAAATTTGTCATATATGGTCTTTATGTTGAGGTAGAAAAGATTCTCTATGCTCAATTTCTGGAGAGTTTTCTTTAAATGATAAATCCATGTTGAATTTTATCAGAACCCTTTTCTACATCTATTGAAATGATCATAAGTTTTTATCTTCAGTTTGTTAATGTCGTATATCACACTGCTTGATTTGTAAATATTGAAAACTCGTTAGTCTCCCTGGAGTAAATCTCACTTGATCATGATGTATGATTCTTTTAATATATCATTGGATTTGGTTTGCTGCTGTTTTGTTGAGGATTTTTGCATCAATGTTTCATGGTGGTCTAGTGGTTAAGACTCCTTGCTTTCTGTGCAGGGGGTGCAGGTTCAACCCCTGGTCAGGGAACTAAGATACCATATGCTGCACTGTGTGGCCAAAAACAGAAGTCTAGGATCAGCTGACTTCACAGGATAATTCTACCAAACATTTAGTGAAGAGTTAACACATATCCTTCTGAAACTATTCCAAAAAATTGCAAAGGAAAGAACCCTTCCAAACTCATTCTATGAGGCCATCATCACCCTGATACTAAAACCAAGCAGAGATACAGTAAAAGAAAATTACAGGCCAGTATCACTGATGAACATTTATGCTTTGTTTGGAGTTTTAAAATTGCTGATTTAACTTTATAGTTTATTTATTTATTTATTTTTTGATTTAACTTTAATACTTATGATTGTTTGGTTTATATTTTCTGTTTCTTCCTGGTTTGGTCTTGGAAGATTGTGCCTTTCTAATAATTTATCTATTTTTTTTTAGGCTTTCTATTTTATTGATGTTTAATTGCTCTTGGTAGTCTCTTATGATCCTCTGTATTTCTCTGGTGTCAATTGTAACTTCTCTTTTTTAATTACTGATTTTATTCATTTGGACACTCTCCCTTTTTTCTTGATGACTTTGGCGAAAGGTTTATCAATTTTGTTTATCTGTTCAAAGAGTCAACTTTTAGTTTCACTTTCTATTTCATTTATTTTGCTCTGATCTTTATGAATTCTTCCCTTACACTAACTTTGGATTTTATATGGTGGTCTTTCTCTAATTGCTTTAGGTGTAAAGTTCTGTTGTTTATTTGAGACTTTTCTTGTTTGCTGAGGTAAACTTGCATTGCTATAAACTGGCTTCTTAGAACTACTTTTGCTGCATTTACAGGTTTTGGATCCTTATGTTTTCATTTTCATTTCTCTTTCTGTATCCTTGTGTTTTCATTTGTCTCTACATACATTTTGATTTTCTCTTTGATCTCTTCAGTGATCCATTGGTTGTTTAGTAGCATACTGTTTACCGTCTATGTGTTTTTGTTTTTGTAGTGTTTTTCTTGTAGTTGATTTCTAGTCTCATTGAATTGTGGTCAGAAAAGATGCCTATTACTTGGATTTACTGAGGCTTGTTTTGTGGCATACCATGTGATCTATCCTGCAGAATGTTCCATATGCACTTGAAAAGAACATGTATTATGTTCTTTCAGATGGAATGCTCTCTCTATATCAATTAGGTTCATTTGGTCTGTTGTGTTATTTAAGGCTTATGTTTTCCTTTTTGATTTTCTGTCTGGATGATCTGTCTATTGATATAAGTGGGGTGTTGAAGTTCCCTACTACTCTTGTGTTACAGTTGATTTCTCCTTTCCTATCTGTTAATATTTATCATATATTGAGGTGCTCCTATGTTCAGTTCAGTTCAGTTGCTCAGTCATGTCTGACTCTTTGTGACCCCATGAATTGCAGCACGCCAGGCCTCCCTGTCCATCACCAACTCCCAGAATTCACTCAGACTCACGTCCATCGAGTCGGTGATGCCATCCAGCCATCTCATCCTCTGTCGTCCCCTTCTCCTCCTGCCCCCAATCCCTCCCAGCATCACAGTCTTTTCTAATGAGTCAACTCTTCGCATGAGGTGGCGAAAGTACTGGAGTTTCAGCTTCAGCATCATTCCCTCCAAAGAAATCCTAGGGCTGATGTCCTTTAGAATGGACTGGTTGGATCTCCAAGGGACTCTCAAGAGTCTTCTCCAACACCACAATTCAAAAGCATCAATTCTTCGGCACTCAGCCTTCTTCACAGTCCAACTCTCACATCCAAACATGACCACAGGAGAAACCATAGCCTTGACTAGACGGACCTTAGTCGGCAAACTAATGTCTCTGCTTTTGAATATGCTGTCTAGGTTCATCATAACTTTTCTTCCAGGGGTAAGCGTCTTTTAATTTCATGGTTGCAGTCACCATCTGCAGTGATTTTGGAGCCCCCCTAAAATAAAGTCCGACACTGTTTCCACTGTTTCCTCATCTATTTCCCATGAAGTGATGGGATCAGATGCCATGATCTTCGTTTTCTGAATGTTGAGCTTTAGCCAACTTTTTCACTCTCCTCTTTCACTTTCATCAAGAAGCTTTTTAGTTCCTCTTCACTTTCTGCCATAAGGGTGGTGTCATCTGCATATCTGAGGTTATTGATTAGGCGCATATATATTTATAATTTTATATCTTTGTACTGTATTGATCCCTTGATTATTATGTAGTGTCCTTTTTTGGTCCCCTGTAACAGTTTTTATTCTAAGTCTGTTTCTAAATAAGTCTATTTCATCTGATATAAGTATTGCTGTTTGAGCTTTCTTTTGATTTCCATTTGTGGAATATGTTTTTCAATCCCCTCAATTTCAGTTTGTGTGTCTCTCTAGATCTGAAGCAAGACTCTTGTAAACAGCACTTATACAGGTCTTGTGTTTGTATCTATTCAATTGCTGTATGTATTTTGGTTAGAACACTTAATTTCTTTGCATTTAAGATAATTATCAATATTAATGTTCCTGTTGCCATTTTGTTAATTGTCTTTGGATTTGTTTCGTAAATCTTTGTTCCTTTTTCTTCTTTTGTACTCTCTGCTTGTGTTTTGATGACTGTTGAGTATTTTTAGTTGTATGTTTAGAATTTGTTTTCTTCTTTGTATGTATATCTATTGTAGATTTTTGTCTGTGGGTCAGTTAGTTCAGTTCCTCAGTTGTGTCTGACTCTTTGTGACCCCATGGACTGCAGCACACCAGGCTTCCCTGTCCATCACCAACTCCCAGAGCTTGCTCAAACTCATGTCCATCGCATCGGTGATGCCATCCAAGCATCTCATCCTCTGTTGTCCCTTCCCCGCCTGCCTTCAATCTTTCCCAGCATCAGGGTCTTTTCTAATGAGTCAGTTCTTCGCATCAGGTGGCCAAAGTGTTGGAGGTAACATGCTACTGCTGCTGCTGCTAAGTCCCTTCAGTCGTGTCCAACTCTGTGCGACCCCACAGACGGCAGCCCAACAGGCTGCCCCATCCCTGGGATTCTCCAGGCAAGAACACTGGAGTGGGTTGCCATTTCCTTCTCCAGTGCATGAAAGTGAAAAGTTAAAGTGAAGTTGCTGAGTCGTGTCTGACCCTCACCGACCCCATGGACTGCAGCCTACCAGGCTCCTCTGTCCATGAGATTTTCCAGCCAAGAGTACTGAAGTGGGGTGTCATCGCCTTCTCCAGAGGTAACATGAGGTCTGTGTATATATGTGATTATTTCATGTTACTGATACCTTAATTTTAAATGCATTTAAATAAACTTGCATTTGTTCTCTCTTCTCACAATTACTGTTTTCAATGTCACATTTTTACATTTGATTGTTTTGTGTATCTCTTAACTGCTCATTGTTGATGCAGATGATTTAACTTTTGTCTTTTAACCTTCCCAGTTACTTTGTGTATGTATGAGTTCCTACCTTTACTGTACGTTTGCCTTTGCTGATGAAGTTGTTTTGTAATTTTCTTATTTCTAGTTGTAGCCGTTTATTTATTTATTTTTTTTGGTCTAGAAAAGTTCCTTTACCATTTGTTGTAAAACTGGTTTGATTGTGCTGATTTCTTTTCATTTTTACTTGTCTGTAAACCCTTTGATTTCACAATCAAGTCTGAATGAAAGTCTTGCTTGGTAGCATACTCTTAGTTTTAGCTATTTCTTTTGTATCCCATTAAATATATGGTGTCAATTTTTTCGTGGCCTGAAGAGATTCTGCTGAAAAATCAGCAGATAGCCTTAAGGGAATGCTCTTATATTAGTTGATTTTTTTTCTCTTGCTGCCTTTACTGTTTTCTCTTTATGTTCAATTTTTTTTTTTCATTCTGATTATAATATATCTTGGTTTGTTCCTTTTTGGGTTAATCCTGTACGATAGTCTCTGTGCTTCACTGTTTCATTCTTCAGCTTTCAGAAGTTTTCAGGTATTATTTATTCAAATATTTGTCAGACTTTTTCTCTCTGTGATCTTCTGGGACCCCTATAATGTGAATATTAGTGCTCTTGGTATTGCCCCAGAGATCTTTTAAACTGTCCTCATATCTTTTCATTCTTTTTTTCTTTCTGGTCATCACCAGTGAGTTCCTCTACTCTCTTCCAGCTCACTGATCAATTCCTCTGTAGCATTTATCTACTATCAGTTCGGTTCAGTTCAGTCACTCAGTCATGTCCGACTCTTTGTGACCCCATGAATTGCAGCACACCAGGCCTCCGTGTCCATCACCAACTCCCAGAGTTCACTCAAACTCATGTCCATCGAGTTGGTGATGCCATCCAGCCATCTCATCCTCTGTCGTCCCCTTCTCCTCCTGCCCCCAATCCCTCCTAGCATCACAGTCTTTTCCAATGAGTCAACTCTTTGCATGAGGTGGCCAAAGTACTGGAGTTTCAGCTTTAGCATCACTCCTTCCCAAGAATACCCAGGACTGATGTCCTTTAGAATGGACTGGTTGGATCTCCTTGCAGTCCAAGGGACTCTCAAGAGTCTTCTCCAGCACCACAGTTCAAAAGCATCAATTCTTTGGCACTCACTTTTCTTCACAGTCCAACTCTCATATCCATACATGACCACTGGAAAAACCATAGCCTTGACTAGATGGACATTTGTTGACAATGTAATGTCTCTGCTTTTGAATATGCTGTCTAGGTTCATCATAACTTTCCTTCCAAGGAGTAAGTGTCTTTTAATTTCATGGCTGCAATCACCATCTGCAGTGATTTTGGAGCCCAGAAAAATAAAGTCTGACACTGTTTCCATTGTTTTTCCATCTATTTCCCATGAAGTGATGGGACCAGATGCCATGATCTTCGTTTTCTGAATGTTGAGCTTTAAGTCAACTTTTTCACTCTCCTCTTTCACTTTCTTCATGAGGCTTTTTAGTTCTTCACTTTCTGCCATAAGGGTGATGTCATCTGCATATCTGAGGTTATTGATATTTCTCCCGGCAATCTTGATTCCAGCTTGTGCTTCTTCCAGCCCAGCGTTTCTCATGATGTCCTCTTCATATAAGTTAAATAAGCAGGGTGACAATATACAGCCTGACGTACTCCTTTTCCTATTTGGAACCAGTCTGTTATTCCATGTCCAGTTCTAACTGTTGCTTCCTGACCTGCATACAGGTTTCTCAAGAGGCAGGTCAGGTGGTCTGGTATTCCCATCTCTTTCAGAATTTTCCACAGTTTATTGTGATCCACACAGTCAAAGGCTTGGGCATAGTCAATAAAGCAGAAATATATGTTTTAGGGAACTCTCCTGCTTTTTTTATGATCCAGTGGATGTTGGCAATTTGATCTCTGGTTCCTCTGCCTTTTCTAAAACCAGCTTGAACATCAGGAATTTCACGGTTCAAGTATTGCTGAAGGCTGGCTTGGAGAATTTTGAGCATTACTTTACTAGAATGTGAGATGAGTGCAATTGTGCGGTAGTTTGAGCATTCTTTGGCATTGCCTTTCTTTGGGACTGGAATACAAACTGACCTTTTCCAGTCCTGTGGCCACTGCTGAGTTTTCCAAATTTGTTGACCTATTGAGTGCAGCACTTTCACAGCATCATCTTCCAGGATTTGAAATAGCTCAACTGGAATTGTATCACCTCCACTAGCTTTGCTCATAGTGATGCTTTCCAAGGCCCACTTGACTTCACATTCCAGGATGTCTGGCTCTAGATTAGTGATCACATCATCATGATTATCTTGGTCGGGAAGATCTTTTTTTGTATAGTTCTTCTGTGTATTCCTGCCACCTCTTCTTAATATCTTCTGCTTCTGTTAGGTCCATATCATTTCTGTCCTTTATCAAGCCCATCTTTGCATGAAATGTTCCCTTGGTATCTCTCATTTTCTTGAAGAGATCTCTAGTCTTTCCCATTGTATTGTTTTCCTCGATTTCTTTGCATTGATTGCTGAAGAAGGCTTTCTTATCTATTCTTGCTATTCTTTGGAACTCTGCATTCAGATGTTTATATCTTTCCTTTTCTCCTTTGCTTTTCACTTCTCTCCTTTTCACAGCTATTTGTAAGGCCTCCTCAGACCGCCGTTTTGCTTTTTTGCATTTCTTTTCCATGGGGATGGTCTTGATCCCTGTCTCCTGTACAATGTCACGAATCTCCATCCATAGTTCATCATGCACTCTATCAGATCTAGTCCCTTAAATCTATTTCTCACTTCCACTGTATAATCATAAGGGATTTGATTTAGGTCATACCTGAATGGTCTAGTGTTTTCCCTACTTTCTTCAATTTAAGTCTGAATTTGACAATAATGAGTTCATGATGTGAGCCACAGTCAGCCCCTGGTCTTGTTTTTGCTGACTGTATAGAGCTTCTCCATCTTTGGCTGCAAAGAATATAATCAATCTGATTTTGGTGTTGACCATCTGGTGATGTCCATGTGTAGAGTCTTCTCTTGTGTTGTTGGAAGAGGGTGTTTGCTATGACAAGTGCATTCTCTTGGTAAAATCTATCAGCCTTCGCCCTGCTTCATTCTGTACTCCAAGGCCAAATTTGCCTGCTACTCCATGTAACTCTTGACTTCCTACTTTTGCATTCCAGTCCCCTATAATGAAAAGGACATCTTTTCTCGGTGTTATTTCTAAAAGGTCTTGTTAGTCTTCATAGAACTGTTCAACTTCAGCTTCTTCAGCATTACTGGTTTGGGCATATACTTGAATTACTGTGATATTGAATGATTTGCCTTGGAAATGAACAGAGATCATTCTGATGTTTTTGAAATTGCATCTAAGTACTGCATTTGGACTCTTTTGTTGACTATGCTGGCTATTCCATTTCTTTTAAGGGATTCCTGCCTGCAGTAGTAGATATAATGGTCATTTGAGTTAAATGCACCTATTTCAGGGCACTTTAGTTCTCTGATTCCTAGGATGTCGATGTTCACTCTTGCCATCTCCTGTTTGACCACTTCCAATTTGCCTTGATTCATGGACCTAACATTCTAGGTTCCTATGCAATATTGCTCTTTACAGCGTCAGACCTTGACTCTATCACCAGCCACATCCACAGGTGGGTATTGCTTTTGCTTTGGCTCCATCCCTTCATTCTTTCTGGGGTTATTTCTCCACTGATCTCCAGTAGTATATTGGGCACCTACCGACCTGGGGAGTTCCTCTTTCAGTATCCTATCATTTTGCCTTTTCATGGGGTTCTCAAGGCAAGAATACTGAAGTGGTTTGCCATTCCCTTCTCCAGTGGACCACATTCTGTCAGACCTCTCCACCATGACCCGCCCGTTTTGAGTGGCCCCACAGGGCATTGCTTAGTTTCATTGAGTTAGACCAGGCTGTGGTCCGTGTGATTAGATTGACTAGTTTTCTGTGATTATGGTTTCAGTTTGTCTGCCTTCTGATGCCCTCTTGCAACACTTACCGTCTTACTTGGGTTTCTCTTACCTTGGACGTGGGGTATCTCTTCATGGCTGCTCCAGCAAAGCGCAGCCGCTGCTCCTTACCTTGGATGAGGGGAATCTCCTCACAGCTGCCCCTCCTGACCTTGAACATGGAGTGGATCCTCTTGGCCCTCCTGTGCCTGCACAGCCACTGCTCCTTGGACATTCAGTTATTCTTCGTCTCTGGTCATTCTTTCTTTCTTTATTTTTTCTACCTCTTTGTTAAGAACTTCTAACTTCTTGCTCTGTGCATCTCTTGTCCTCCTTAGTTCTTTGGTCACGTTATAGTCATTCCTCTGCCCTCTTTCTTGGGTGGGTTGTCTATTTCTACTTCACTTAGTTCTTTTGAAATTTTATCTCATTCCTTCTACTGTAATGTTTTTTTTTTTTTGCTTCATTTAAAAAAAAGTCTAAATTGCTATTTGTGTTTTTATGTATGTGGTAGGTTAGTTACATTTCTCAACTTTGGAGAAGTGGCCTTCTGTAGGAGATGTCATGTGCATTCCAGGTCTTAAGTAGGTCTTGATGTTAATATGTCAAGATTGCAGCCACTAGTAGCAGTGTTCACATGGTTGAATGTTTCCAAATATGCCTACTATCAGTGGTTATATCACCAATGTGAGCTGCCGGGGTCCAGCCCCGGTGAATCCAGGGTAATTCGAAGGTGGGGACGGAGTTGGCGTCCTTGGAAAAATACATATTTAATTACAGATATATAAAGAGATTAGAAATGGATAGTGTAGTAGGAAGATTAGTGGAGAAAAAGAGGCTGAATAACTTGGATTATGTGGAATAGCATCCATGCTCCAGATGGGAATTCAGCCGGAAAAATGAGGAGCAAGAAAGAATGACATGGGAGTATCAGTCTTTCCGGAAACTGAGCCGATTTCTTTATTTTTCAGGTTTGTTTATATACCTTTTTGTTATACATAGGGATGAATACAGAGTCACGTGGGGGTCAGCAGACCTGACCCTTGTCACAATCAGGTGCTTCATATAAAATTATACAAAGGTCTTATGAGTTTCATCATCTTCTGGCCATGAGGTCTGCTGACATTTTATGGCCCTTTCTGATACCGGTCAGTTAACCAGAAAACTTATTTTTCCAGGGGTGATTTTTTCTTAAATCAGGTGCCACCCTCCAAATAAAGTTGCATTCCTATAGGGTGAGGGTGTAGTGAGTTACAATCAAGAAAGGAATTTACTTAACCTAAGGTTTAACATGATTAATTTTAAAGGTTAATACTTATTTCTCCTATATGCTAGTTATATTCATTATAAAGGCAGGAATATGGAGATTTAGCAGCAAATATTGGCTCAACAAATGTAAACCCTTCACCAATGTTTCCCTTAAGATCTATTTAGTCTTAAGATAGTGATAAAGTTACATTTTTGCATATCAAGGACACAGTGATTTATAGTGATTTATAACAAAGTACAGTGATCTATAACAAAAGAGAAAATTCATTAACTCAAAAAGTCTAGTATTGCTAACATCAAAAAACTACTATATTTCCTTTTCTATATTCCAAATACATTGATTAATATATTCCCAGGTGCCTAAGGATATGGAGGCCTGATGGCAATCATTGACTCATCAATGAAAAAAGCCGTATGCTAATACTCCAAACTCTCTGTGCTGTTTATGGTTGAGAGGTTGTCACACAAGCTAGTCTGTCAGCAGAGAGGTTTGACCTGAGACATCCTTGTCACACCCAGGGCAGAGAATTAGCAGTAATTATTGGCACGACAAATGAAAAAACCCTTCACCAATATAATTCCTAATCAACCCACTAATACTATACTAATGATCTTCTAACTTCTCAAAAGAGTCTGTATTTAGAAAGTTTTAAAACATCCCGTGCCTCTCACAGTTGGGAGGCTGTAAACAATCACATGCGGCCGGACGAGCCTGATAAGGCAGGCCAGAGAACCTTCAGAGTTCGTAAGTTGAAACACTCTTATCACGCCCAGGAATTTTTATTAACTTGGAGCTGCAAGTTAACTCCTTCTCCGAGAGAAATGGTTATGGGGGAGAGCTCCCCGTAAAGTACTCTGGTTTTGGGGGTAGATGCTCAGGAACAGGGGGTTTCCTGAGGCTTGATCACGCCTTTGCGTATGCCAAGCTTCCTTCCTCATGACCTTTGCCATGGGCGGAGTTCCTCACGCTGGCTCCCAACAGTGAGCTGCAGCCGTACCATGCTTATTGAGACTCTCCAGGATCAGTAGGTGGGTCTAGCTTAGGCACCTGTCATATTCTTTTGCCCTGGGTCCTGGTGCACATAAGATTTTGTGTGTGCTCTTGGGACTGACGTCTCTTTATCCCCTAGTCCTGTGAAGATCCTGAAATTAAGCTCCACTGGCCTTGAAAGCAAAATGCTTTGAAGGGGCTCATCTTCCCAGTGCTGGACTTCTAGTGCTGCTTCCCAGACTAGCGAGCTTGACCTGGGGCTCAAGAACTCTTATTCCCGTGGAATAATCTGTGTAGTATAATTATTTTCCAGTTTGTAGGTTGCCATTCTGGGAGTTATGAAGTTTCATTATTTTGCGAGTTTGCTCCTCCTGCCTGTCTCTTTGGTTCCTTCTTGATATCTTTAGTTGTAGGAGATCCTTTCTGGTAAGTTCCAGTCTTTTTCATGCATGGTTATTCTGAAGATAGTTGTGATTTTGATGTGGTTGTGGGAGGGGTTGAGCTCAGGATCTATTTACTCATCCGTCTTGATAAAAACTCTGTTCTCTAATTTCTATTTCATATTTCATCCTTTGGGTAGATTTGGTTTTAGTTTGCTTCTGTTTATCTAGTTTCTTCAGGTATAAAGTTAAGTTAAGCATTTATATTACAAGTTTTCTTCTGTTTTAATTGTATCTCAAATGTTTTGATATGTTAACTTTTTATCTTCATTGTTTCAAAGCTATTTTCTTATCACTAATTAGTACACTTTCTTTTCAACTAAAATAAGTCCCTTTAAAATTTCTTGTCAGACTGGTTTAATATTGATGAACTCTTTTATCTTTGTCTATAAAACTTGGAAGCTTTATTATTCAGAGTTGAAGAAGAGATAGAATTTTTTTCTAGCATTCTGAATATATTGTGCTGTTCTCTTCTGGCCTGCAGAGTTTTTTGCTGAAAAATTGCTAATAGTCTTATAGCAATTCTCTTGTATGTAAAACATTTTCTCTTGCGGCTCTTAGCATTGTCCTTCTACTTAACTTTGGACATTAAAATTATAATGTGCTTTGGAGTGGGGATCTTTGCATTTTTAAAAAAGATAGTGGGCTTCCCTAGTCCAAATGTCTGTTTTCTTACCCATGTTAGGGAAGTTTTCAATCATTGTCTCTACAGACAAAATTTCTACCCCTTTTTCTTCTCCTAGGACTTCTGTAAATGCAAATGTTTGTTCGTTTATTATTTTGTAGCCCCTTATGCTATCTTTCCTATTTTAAATTCTTTCTTCTGTTTGTTTTTCTGATTGAGTTCCACTGCATTTTCTTTGGGTTGACTGAGTTTTTTTCTTCTGCTTCACCTACTCCACCGTTGACTCTTTCTACTGTATTTTTCACTTGTTATTGTATTCTACAGTTCTGTGACTACTCTTTGATAGTTTCTTATATTTTCTCTCTCTGTGTTAAAGTTCTCACTATATTCATTGACTCATCTCTCCAGTTCAGTGAGCATCTTTAAGACAAGTACTTTAAACTCTTTATCAGGTAAATTACATGTCTCCATTTCATTGAGTTTTTTTTCTTTTAATGAGTTTTCTATCTTGTTCTTCCAATTGGAACACAGTCCTCTGTTTTTTCATCTTGCTTGACTTTCTGTGTTGGTTTTTATACAGTAGATGAAAAACCACCGCTCCTAATCTTGGCATGTCCTTGTGTAAGAGTGAAACTTGTTGTTCAACCCTGCTCCAGCTCTTTGTCATCTCTCAAAACTTTGTGCTTATCGAAGTAGCATATTAGTGTCTTGAAGGGGAGATGCTTAGTACTTAGATTCTGGTTGTTTGGAAACTAGATCTTCAGGCAGCTGCTTTCAAAAGTATGCACATGTATATAGTCCTGTGGGATTGCAAGTGTACGCACTGTTCTCCAGGATATCTAGCAGTGTTTCCTCAGCAGAAGTCATAAAACCTGGGGCTCCAAATAAGTGTATATGCTCTTTTCTGGGAGATATTGGAGAGCTGGAGCGAAGCAAAGGGAGTATGCCAAGATGGTGTCCACAGACTGCATTCCTTGAGAGAAGCTCTGTCATTTGCACTAGATGTGTGCTAAACCTGAAGCCTTCCTCAGTATGTTATCTACACAGTGCTCTGGGATTTGCAGCTTGCCAAGAGCCATCTCTTCAATAGTTGCAGTCCTTTGTGTCTCAGAAATGCAAGCCCCCTAGCCACCAGAGCCAGGCAATCAAGGAGCATTCCCTGGAGGGCAGCTTCAAAAACTGGGGTAATACTTTTAAAAACTAGGGCAGATGGAGTACTCAAAGATAGCACTTACCCTCTGAAGTGTCTGGGAAACATTACACTTAACCAATAGATGTGCATGTAATTAGAAGTCTGCCTCTCAGGCTGCAGTCTTGATGATTATCTAAGAGGCCTCCATAACAGAAAGACTGTTGAAACTAATAGACGAATTCAGTAAATTTGCAGGATACAAAACAAATGTACAGAAATCTGTTGTGTTTCTATACACCACTAATAAACTGTCAAAAGCAGAAATAAACAACCCATTTACAATGCATCAAAAAGAATATGATACCTAGGAATAAATTTAACCAAGGAAGTGAAAGAACTCTATATTGAAAATTACAAGATATAGATGAAAGAAATTGAAGAAGACACAAACAAATGGAAAGATATTCCATGCTCATGGATTGGGAGAATCAAGGTTGTTAAAATTTCCATACTACCCAAAGCAATCTACATATTCAATGCAATCCCTATAAAATTCCCATGGTATTTTTCAAAGAAACAGGAAAATAATCCTTAAATTTGTATGGAACTACAATCACCAAATAACAAAGCAATCTTGAGAAAGGAAACAAAGCTGGAGTCTTCATATTCTCTGATTTCAGAGTATATTACAAAACTATATTCATTAAAATAATATTATACTGACATGAAAAGATATACCCAGGTTGGTGGAACAGACTATAAATAAACCCAACAGACAGAAATAAACCCAAATATATATGGTTAATAAATTTATGACAGAAGAACCAAAAATATATGATTGAGAAAGGACAGACTTTTCAATAAATGGTATTAGGAAAACTGGACAGTGACATACAAAAGAATGAATTGATCACTGTTTTATACAATACACAGAATAAACTCAAAATGGATTAAAGACTTGAATATAAGACCCGAAATCATAATTCTTCTTAGTAGAAGACAAATGCACTAACTTGAAAACATATATGCATGCCTGTGTTCACTGAAGCATTATTTGCAGTAGCAAAAATATGAACCAATCTGAGTATCTGGATAAATTAATGATTAAATAAATTGTTATGTACATTTATCAATATAGTGGAATGTTATTCAGCCTTAAGAAGAAAGTGCTGCCATTTTTGGCAATATGGATGAATCTTGAGGATGTTAAAACTCTACATTGATAAAACGAAGATCATGGCATCCAGTCCCATCACTAAATGGCAAATAGATGGGGAAACAATGGAAACAGTGAAAGACTTTATTTTCTTGGGCTCCAAAATCACTGCAGATGGTGGCTGCAGCCATGAAATTAAAAGACGCTCCTTGGAAGAAAAGCTATGACCAACCTAGGCAGCATATTAAAAAGTAGAGACATTACTTTGCTGACAAAGTACATGTAGTCAAAGCTATGGTTTTTCTAGTAGTCTTGTTTGGTTGTGAGAGTTGGACCATAAAGAAAGCTGAGTGCTGAAGAATAGATGCTTTGAACCGTGGTGTTGGAGAAGACTCTTGAGAGTCCCTTGGATGGCAAGGAGATCAAACCAGTTAATCCTAAAAGGCAATCAATCCTGAACATTCATTGGTAGGACTGATTTTGAAGCTGAAACTCCAATACTTTGGCCACCTGATGCAAAGAGGAGACTCATTGGAAAAGACCCTGATGCTGGAAAAGATTGAAGGCAGGAGAAGGGGACAACAGAGGATGAGATAGTTGGATGGCATCACCAATGCAATGGACATGAATTTGAGTAAGCTGTGGGAGTTGGTGATGGACAGGGAAGCCTGGCATGCTGCAACCCATGGGGTAGCAAAGAGCCAGACAAGACTGAATGACTGAACTGAACTGAGGATATTATGTTAGTAAAATAAGCCAGACACAGAAAGACAAATACTACATCTCACTTTTATGTGGAATCTACAATAGTCAAACCCATAGACACAGTGCAGTGGTATTTGTCAGAGGCTGCAAGCCAACAGGAACAGGGAAGTGTTGGTTAAAGGCTATAAAGTTTGATCTATGCAAATAAGTAAGTTCTGGAAATTTAATAAACAGTAGCATAACTGTAGTAAGCAATTATTGTATTGTAAAATTTAAATTTTCTGAGAGGGTTGATCTTATGTGCTCTTACCACACACACACACATGCACACATACAAGAAAAAAGAAAATGGTAACTATATGAGAGTTGATATGTTAATTAGCATGATTGTGGCAGTTATTTCACATTGCATAAGTATATCAAAACATCGGCTTATAATTTAAGTGTATATATGTATATATTTCAACTATGATTAAATAAAGGTGTAAATATTCTAAAAGTTTAGAATAAACAAGTTGTGAAAGTTTTCAAGTCTTTAAATGTTGTTTTTTTTCTAGCCAGAATCAACTGTTTCAACTGATTTAATTCCTCTTTATCTAGAAATGCATATCGTGGTAGACAAAGCTTTGGTATGTGTTTTACTTTTTCTTTGCACTTGAATATTTGATACGAATGTATGATTATCCCTAGCTAGAAAGGAACTTAAATATTCCAGTCTTCTTACTTCCATGTCACTCCCAGAGAACAGTGAAGAACCAAATATTCAAAATTGCACTAATTCTATCAGAAATATTTTATTTGAAATCTCTTTGTGACAAACCTGCATAACAAAATGGTTTTATTATTATTTTTCTGATAGTTCACAACTTTAGAGTCTCTCTCAATCCATAAAATTTTTAATGGTGATATTTTTAAGTGAAATTCTTTAAGCATTAATTCTTGTTTTAGGGTACCTGAAGAGCAGCATGTAGTCTAGAAAATGTTTGGCTAATAAGATATTTATTGGCACAGAATTAATGATGATATAACCATTTATGATAAGCCTGGTGGCCTGCCATCTATGGGGTCGCACAGAGTCGGACATGACTGAAGCAACTTAGCAGCAGCTTACGTTAAAGTATCAAGATTTTTTAATGGTTTTATTCATGCAGCTGATTGAGTCTAGTCTAAATGCTCCTCTAGATTACTTATTCCCATAAACAATTTGAGGACCTCTGAACTTCAGACTCTTGAGGTGATAACTTAGTTTGTTTTCAGTAAAATGTTGCTTTATTTCTCCCATACTTCAAAGATTTCAGAAAACAGGGATAAAACATATTTTATAGATTTTTTTTCTGAAATATTTGATTATCACATCTGTGGAAAACCACAGAGAATGTGAATCATACTGATTTCCAATTCTATTTGTAGGATTGTAAAGCTTGTCAGGAAGTGAGTTGAGAGTTTGAGACGGGAGAGATTTAGGGAAGGATATTAAAATACTTATTAAATGAGTATTAGGGAAAAGAGCAAAAGGAACATTAGGAGAAAGCTGAGATATTTCTGGTAAAGATGACTAAATTTCCAGGAAATATTTTGATTTATGAAAATTATTTTGTTTTAGGATTCAGTTCAGTTCAGCCACTCAGTTGTGTCCAACTCTTTGTGACCCCATGAACCACAGCACACCAGGACCCCCTGTCCATTACCAACTCCCGGAGTCCACCCAAACCCATGTCCATCAAGTTGGTGATGCCATCCAGCCATCTCATCCTCTGTCGTCCCCTTCTCCTCCTGCCCTCAATCTTTCCCAGCATCAGGGTCTTTTCCAGTGAGTCAGCTCTTCGCATCAAGTGGCCAAAGTACTGGAGTTTCAGCTTCAGCATCAGTCCTTCCACTCAACACCCAGGACTGATCTCCTTTAGGATGGACTGGTTGGATCTCCTCACATTCCAAGGGACTCTCAAGAGTCTTCTCCAACACCACAGTTCAAAAGCATCAATTCTTGTTTCAGGACTATGTTGTTTTAAGAGCTTCTTGTCCAAATTGCCAGATTTGCCAGTTATAAAATGCTGATTAAGCATCTCTTTTCTATGTTTTTGCAAATATTTATATATTCTTTAATAAGACAAATATTGAGCTAAATATGACATCGGTGTTACCAGATATTGGGCATGTAAAGAAGAATAGTGATATCTTCAGTCCCTTCACAAATTTTAAATCCACAATTGTAGCCTAGTGAATTCAGTGCCAGATTGAGGGAGTCTATGGTACAATAAAAACACAGTGTAAAGTTTCCAGTTCAAGGTGGTGGAGTAAAAGAACATGCACTCATCTCTTCCTGCAAGAGCACCAAAATCGTAATGAGGTGTTGAACAGCCATTGACAGGATGATGATGGAACCCCATGTCCCCAGAAAAGATACCCCATGTCCAAAGACAAGAAGCCACATTGAGACAGTAGGAGGGGTGCAAACATGATAAAATCCTCTACCTGCCAGCTAGGCCACCCACAGTCTGGAGAAAAATAATACCAAAGAAGTTCTCCTTCTTCCCTGTTGTGATGATTCTGAGCCTCACGTCAGGCTTCCCAGCTAGGAGATCTGGCAAAGGGACTGGGAATGCCCACAGAACCTGACTTTGGAGGCAGCAGGACTTGATTATAGGATTTCCATAGGACTGAGGGAAACAGAGACTTGACTCTTGGAAGGCACAAACAAAATCTTCCATATACCAAGACCCAAGGGAAAGGAGCAGTGACCCCACAGGAGGCCGAATCAGACCTACCTGCTAGTGTTGGAGAGTCTCCTGTGGAGGTGTGGGTCAGCAGTGGCTTCTGCAGGGATGATGGCACTGGCAGCAGTCCTGGAAAATGCCTCTTGGTGTAAGTCCTTCTGGAGGTTGCCATTAACCCCACACAGAGTTCATAGACCCCAGGGCTGGGCTGCCACAAGCCAGACAACTAATAGAAAGGAAGCACAACTCCACCCATCAGCAAATAATTGGATTAAAGATTTAATGAGCATGGCCCTGCCCACCAGAACAAGACCCAGTTTCTTTCACTGCCAGTCCCTCCCATCAGGAAGCTTCCACAAGGCTCTTAGCCTCATCTACCAGAGGAAGACAGAAAAAGAAAGAAGAACCACACTCCTACAATGGCTAGAACAAAAGCCACATTACAGAAGTTACTCAGAATGAAAAAGCAGAACATTATGTCTCAGATGAAGGGACAAGAAAAAACTCCAGAAAAACAACTAAATGAAGTGGAGATAGGCAACCTTCCAGAAAAAGAATTCAGAATGGTGATAGTGAAGATGATCCAGGGTCTTGGAAAAAGAATGAAGATGTAAAAAATGTTTACCAAAGGCCTAGAAGAACTGAAGAACAAATGAACAGAGATAACAGTACACTAGAGATGAAGAATCAATAGCAGAATGACTGAGGCAGAGAAACGGATAAGTGATCTGGAGAACAGAAGGGTGGAAATCACGGCTGCAGAAAAGAATACAGAAAAAATAATGAAAAAAGTGAAGACAGCCTATGAGACGCTTGGGACAACATTAAACCCATGAGCAGTCACATTACAGGGGTTCTGGAAGGAGAAGGGAAAAAGGACCTGAGAAAATATTTGAAGAATAATAGCTGAAAAATTCCCTAACATGGGAAAGGATATAGTCAACCAAGTCCAGGAAGCACAAAGAGTCCCAGGCAAGATAAACCCAAGGAAGAACACACTGAGACACATAGTAATCAAAATGACAAAAATTAAAGACAAAGATAAAATATGCAACAAGGGAAAAAGGACAAATAATATACAAGGGAACTCCCATAAAGTTATCAGCTGATTTCTCAACAGAAATCTCGCTTTTTTTACAAGCCAGAAGGAGTGGCACAATATATTTGAAGTGATAAAAGGAAAAAAACCTACAACCAAGAATACCCAGCAAGACTCTTGTTCATATTTGATGGAGAAATCAAAAGCTTTCCAGACAAGCAAAGTTTAATAGGATTCCTCACCATGAAACCAACGTTACAACAAATGTTAAAGGAACTTCTCTAGGCAGGAAACACAAGAGAAGGAGAAGACCTACACAAAATAAACCTCAAATAATTAAGAAAACAGTATCAGATCATACATACTGATAATTTATCTTAAATGTAAATGTGAACCAAATGATGCTGTAAAGAGCAGTATTGCATAGGAACCCGGAATGTTAGGTCCACGAATCAAGGCAAATTGGAAGTGGTCCAACAGGAGATGGCAAAAGTGAACATTCTAGACATTCTAGAAATCAGTGAACTAAGATGGACTGGAATGGGAGAATTTAATTCAAATGACCATTATATCTACTACTGTTGGCAGGAATCCCTTAGAAGAAATGGAGTAGCCATCATGGTCATCAAAAGAGTCCAAAATGCAGTACTTGGATGCGATCTCAAAAACAACAGAATGATCTCTGTTCGTTTCCAAGGGAAACCATTCACTATCACGGTAATCCAAGTCTATGCCCAAACCAGTAATGCTGAAGAAGCTGAAGTTGAACGGTTTTATAAAGACCTACAAGACCTTCTAGAACTAACACCCAGAAAAGATGTCCTTTTCATTAGAGGGGACTGGAATGCAAAAGTAGGAAGTCAAGAGTTACATGGAGTAGCAGGCAAATTTGACCTTGGAGTACAGGATGAAGCAGGGCAAAGGATAATAGAGTTCTGCCAAGAGAACGCACTTGTCATAGCAAACACCCTCTTCCAACAACACAAGAGAAGACTCTACACAGGGACATCACCAGATGGTCAATACCGAAATCAGATTGATTATGTTCTTTGCAGCCAAAGATGGAGAAGCTCTATACAGTCAGCAAAAACAAGCCTGGGAGCTGACTGTGGCTCAGATCATGAACTCTTTATTGCAAAATTCAAACTGAAATTGAAGAAAGTAGGGAAAACCACTAGACCATTCAGGTATGACCTAAATCAAATCCCTTATGATTATACAGTGGAAGTGAGAAGTAGATTTAAGGGACTAGATTTGACAGACAGAGTGCGTGATGAACTATGGACGGAGGTTCGTGACATTGTACAGGAGACAGGAATCAAGACCATCCCCAAGAAAAATAAATACAGAAAAGCAAAATGGCTGTCTGAGGAGGCCTTACAAATAGCTCTGAAAAGAAGAGAAGTGAAAAGGAAAGGAGAGAAAGAAAGATATACCCATTTGAATGCAGAGTTTCAAAGAATAGCAAGGAGAGATAAAGAAAGCCTTCCTCAGTGATCAATGCAAAGAAATAGAGGAAAACAACAGAATGGGAAAGACTAGAGATCTCTTCAAGAAAATTAGAGATAGCGAGGGAATATTTCATGCAAACATGGGCTCAATAAAGGACAGAAATGGTATGGACCTAACAGAAGCAGAAGATATTAAGAAGAGGTGGCAAGAATACACAGAAGAACTGTACAAAAAAGATCTTCATGACCCAGAGAATCATGATGGTGTGGTCACTCACACTCACCTAGAGCCAGACACCCCGGAATGTGAAGTCAAGTGGGCCTTAGAAAGCATCACTACAAACAAAGCTAGTGGAGGTGATACAATTCCAGTTCAGCTATTTCAAATCCTGGAAGATGATGCTGTGAAAGTGCTGCACTCAGTATGCCAGCAAATTTGGAAAACTCAGCGGTGGATACAGGACTGGAAAAGGTCAGTTTTCATTCCAATCCCAAAGAAAGACAATGCCAAAGAATGCTCAAACTACCGCACAATTGCACTCATCTACATGGTAGTAAAGTAATACTCAAAATTCTCCAAGCCAGGCTTCAGCAATACATGAACCATGAACTTCAAGATGTTCAAGCTGGTTTTAGAAAAGGCAGAGGAAAGTGAAAGTGAAAGTGAAGTCACTCAGTCGTGTCTGACTCTTTGCGACTCCATGGACTGTAACCTACCAGGTTCCTCCATCCATGGGATTTTCCAGGCAAGAATACTGGCAACCAGAGATCAAATCGCCAACATCTGCTGGATCATGGAAAACATAAGAGAGTTCCAGTAAAACATTTCTGTTTTATTGACTATGCCAAAGCCTTTGACTGTGTGGATCACAGTAAACTGTGGAAAAATCTGAAAGAGATGAAAATACCAGACCACTTGACCTGCCTCTTGAGAAACCTGTATGCAGGTCAGGGGGATGACCCACTGAGATGTTATGGGGAGGGAGGTGGGAGGGGGGCTCATGTTTGGGAACACATGTAAGAATTAAAGATTTTAAAATTAAAAAAAAAAAAAAAAAAAAAAAAAAAACAGTTAGAACTGGACATGGACCAACAGATTGGTTCCAAACAGGAAAAGGAATACTTATGTCAAGGCTGTATATTGTCACCCTGCTTATTTAACTTCTATGCAGAGTACATCATGAGAAACGCTGGGCTGGATGAAGCACAAACTGGAATCAAGATTGCCTGGAGAAATATCAATAACCTCAGATATGCAGATGACACCACCCTTATGGCAGAAAGTGAAGAAGAAATAAAGAGCCTCTTGATGAAATTGAAAGAGGAGAGTGAAAAATTTGGCTTTAAGCTGAACATTCAGAAAACTAAGATCATGGCCTCCAGTCCCATCACTTCATGGCAAATTTTGGGAAACAGTGGAAACAGTGACTGACTTAATTTTTCTGGGCTCCAAAATCACTGCAAATGGTGATTGCAGCCATGAAATTAAAAGACGCTTACTCCTTGGAAGGAAAGTTATGACCAACCTAGATAGCATGTCAAAAAGCAGAGACATTACTTTGTCAACAAAGGTCATCTAGTCAAGGCTATGGTTTTTTCAGTAGTCATGTATGGATGTGAGAGTTGGACTCTAAAGAAAGCTGAGTGTTGAAGAATTGATGCTTTTGAACTGTGGTGTCAGAGATGACTCTTGAGAGTCCCTAGGATTGCAAGGAGAACCAACCAGTCCATCCTAAAGGAGACCAGTCCTGGGTGTTCATTGGTAGGACAGATGTTGAGGCTGAAACTCCAATATTTTGGCCACCTAATGTGAAGAGCTGACTCATTTGAAAAGACCCTGTTTTTGGGAAAGGTTGAGGGCAGGAGGAGAAGGGGACGACAGAGGATGAGATGGTTGGATGGCATCACTGACTCAGTGTATATGGTTTTGGATGAACTCCGGGAGTTGGTGATGGACAGGGAGGCCTGGAGTGCTGTGGTTCATGAAGTCGCAAAGAGTTGGACACAACTGAGTGACTCAACTGAATTCAACTGAACCAAGTGACATAGACTCGCTGAGTGGATGAAAACATGTGCATGTATGCTCTTCCACTTACCATATCACTCTACTTAATCCCCCAATTAGTACGTAATTATTTTATACTGTTAGGTTCATCATGTTTCAATTATGACTGGAAATTCCAATTATCTTTTATGTTTGTTTGCCTATTGATTGTGAAAACTGATAAACATATTTTACTATTTTGATTATATAATGATTATTTGTTTTAATGCGACTGTATCATGGTTGATCAACAGAAAATAATAGAATCACTAAAGCTACCATTTAATAGATAATCCTGTAATCACTTTAAAAAAATTAAATGTATATCAGAATTTTCTTGAAATTAAAAAAAAACAAAAACAATTGCCAAAGTACCGTTTTTGTTTTCCAAAGCTCCAGATGTGTTTCTAAGGAGCAGGCATGTCTGAAAACAACTGGATTATATGATGACGTTTTGCTTTTTCTATTTTGTATTCGGTCTTCTCATTTCATTTAGTTTGTGTGTTCTGATTTCTCTGTCTCTTTTTTGATGTGGTTGTTCTTTCTCAAGCCTTTTGTGTGTGTGTGTGTGTGTGTATATATGTATATATATGTGTGTATATATATATGTATAAATAGTGTGTATAATATATATTTTGGAAAATTTATGAATTTTGCCTATCTAAAATATTTATGACATTTTGATTCCGCTTGTTTGACTCAGTATGAATAAAATGCTAGATTTCTAATTTATGTTCACTCAAAACATTGATATAGTTCCATGTATTTTGGCATCTAGTATTACTGCTGAAATTCTAGAAAATTTATTATCTTAATGATTTTTTAAAAAAAGTTCAAATCAGGCTTGAAACTTTTAATCCAATTCTGAGACTTTAAATATTATGTTTTTAAAAAAAGCCAGGAAATTAACATGTGATACAGTATTACTAACTGAAGTGCAGATTTTGTTCACATTTCACAAAATTTTATGCTAGTGTCCATTATTTGTTTTCACACATTATTCAAGACTCCACATTGTATTTAATTGCACTGAGAAGCTTCAGCTGCATGCAACAAGTTCTGGTAAATTCTCTTCATTTTTATTCTATTGCAGATATTTTGTGATTTTCCTTCTTTAGGGCATTTTAGATATATTCATCATTGAAAATTGGATTACCACATATATGGGATTTTTAAAAGTATCTTGGGTATTAATTTCTCATTTGGGTATTAATTTCTCACCAAAATAGTTTCTTCTCTGCAGTCACCCTCTGTTTTTTTCAGTTGTCTAACTTTATTGAGGTTTTCAGTGGCTAAGTCAAAGAACTCTTGGTAAATGCCACATTGCACTTGAAAATATGTGGGTTATTTTCAAATATCTTTTGATATTTATTTCTAAAATAATTCCAGAGTGATAAGAGAACAGACTCTGTATGATTTCAGCACCTTTATACCATGAAATTTTTATACCTTGTTTTATGTCCCTGGACCCTGGAGAAGGGAAAGGCTACCCATTCTAGTATTCTAGCCTGGAGAATTCCATGGACTGTATAGGCCATGGTGTCGCAAAGAGTGGGACACGACTGAATGACTTCCACTTCACTTATGTCCCTGGATATATTCCAGTGTCTCCTAGTTTACATCTATGGGAACTTGAATAGAATTTTTATCCTACTGTTGTGTGAAAATTGTATAAATCTTAATTATATTGAATTAGCTCATAGTGCTCTTCAGGTTTACTATATCCTTCTACTTCTCTGTATATTCATTCCATTAATTTTTGAGAATCTGATATTGAAAGTCCAACTAAGAATCTTAATTTACCTACTTAAAAAATAATTGTAATACATAGTGGAACTATATGTAACCTTGTTCTGTATTTCCCAAATCTCTTGTAAGTGTGTTATCATACTTTCATAATTTAAAAAATAAAAGAAAAACAGTGCATTACTGGAGAAAGACATAGAGACACAGCTGTAACCTGGGATACTATAAGAACATGTAAGTAGGTGTTTGAAAATGTAGATTTTATTATTATTTAGGCATGTTGATGACAACAGATGGGGAGATGATTGCTATTGGAAAGACGCTTTGTTTCACAGTTCCCAGCAGGAAAGGGCGTACCACGTCATGCCATGCGGGGAATCACCAAGAGTAGGTCAAGAGACAGAAGGAGCCATAGAAAACATGGCAGGAACCTTTATTATGGTTCCTATAGGAAGAAGTAGCAAGGTAAGGTAAACAGGTTTAGGATCGGCTAGTTTGGAAAGTTGCAGTGGGTTCTGGAGAATCGAGGTTGTTTAAAGGTATTTCGTACCTTGCCTTTGGATGATTAGGGCAGGGGAATTGGAGCATGAGAACCTGGTGGCTCAGATTGTAAAGAATCTGCCTGCAGTGCAAGAGATGCAAGAGACCTGGGCTAGATCCCTGGGCTTGAAAGATACTCTGGAGAAGAATGGCTACCCGCTCCAGTATTCTTGCCTGGAGAATCCCATGGACAGAAAAGCCTGATGGGCTACAGTCCCTGGGGTCACAAAGAGTCAGACATGACTGAGCAACTAACACTTTCATTTTTCACTAACCTGTAAAAGTGAAAAACTGAAACAACAACAACAACAACAACAACAACAACAACAACAAACCCTGATAAAGGAGACTGTTGGAGGTTGTGTTCTGATTTGGTTAGTTTGGCAGTGGGAGGAGGATAGTGCAAAGGAAGACCTATTGGGAAACCTTTCTTTGCAAGGGCATATAAGACTGTTCTGTTCAGATAACTGAAAGAAGTTCAGGATGATTAATACACAAGGCTGAAGAGGGGAAAGGGAAAGAAATGAAGAACTGACATGATACTTGGATTTTATCCTAAAGGTAATAGACAGTCAATGAACGATTTTAATCAGAGTAATGATGTGTTGATATTTTCATTTTAGAATCATGTTTGTAAACAGTGTAGGGGCAGGAATGCTGGTGAAAAGACTGAAGAAAGATAAAGCATTTAAGAGACTGTTGCAGTAATCAAGACAAACTTTTATAAATCAATAGATGGGAAAGGCCAATTTTAAGTTACTGAGGGTCAGTTAGAAGAACTTGTAAATTTTGATGTTCAAGCTGGTTTTAGAAAAGGCAGAGGAACCAGAGATCAAATTGCCAACATCCGCTGGATCATGGAAAAAGCAAGAGAGTTCCACAAAAACATCTACTTCTGCTTTATTGACTATGCCAAAGCCTTTGACTGTGTGGATCACAATAAACTGTGGAAAATTCTGAAAGAGGTGGGAATACCAGACCACCTGACCTGCCTCTTGAGAAATCTGTATGCAGGTCAGGAAGCAACAGTTAGAACTGGACATGGAACAACAGACTGGTTCCAAATAGGAAAAGGAGTACGTCAAGGCTGTATATTGTCACCCTGCTTATTTAACTTCTATGCAGAGTACATCAGAAATGCTGGGCTGGAAGAAGCCCACGCTGGAATCAAGATTGCCGGGAGAAATATCAATAACCTCAGATATGCAGATGACATCACCCTTATGGCAGAAAGTGAAGAGGAGCTAAAGAGCCTCTTGATGAAAGTGAAAGAGGAGAGTGAAAAAGTTGGCTTAAAGCTTAGCATTCAGAAAACGAAGATCATGGCATCTGGTCCCATCACTTCATGGGAAATAGATGGGGAAACAGTGGAAACAGTGTCAGACTTTATTTTTGGGTCTCCAAAATCACTGCAGATGGTGACTGCAGCCATGAAATTAGAAAACGCTTACTCCTGGAAGAAAAGTTATGACCAACCTAGACAGTATATTCAAAAGCAGAGACATTACTTTGCCGACTAAGGTCTGTCTAGTCAAGGCTATGGTTTTTCCAGTGGTCATGTATGGATGTGAGAGTTGGACTGTGAAGAAGGCTGAGCGCCAAAGAACTGATGCTTTTGAACTGTGGTGTTGGAGAACACTCTTGAGAGTCCCTAGGACTGCAAGGAGTTCCAACCCGTCCATTCTGAAGGAGATCAACCCTGGGATTTCTTTGGAAGGAATGATGCTGAAGCTGAAACTCCAGTACTTTGGCCACCTCATGTGAAGAGCTGACTGATTGAAAACGACTGTGATGCTGGGAGGGATTGGGGGCAGGAGGAGAAGGGGATGACCAAGGATGAGATGGCTGGATGGCATCACGGACTCAATGGACGTGAGTCTGAGTGAACTCTGGGAGATGGTGATGGACAGGGAGGCTTGGCGTGCTGTGATTCATGGGGTCGCAAAGAGTCGGACACGACTGAGCAACTGAACTGAACTGAACTGAACTGAAATTGATTTGATTTATTCATTTTTTGGATAACTTCATGAAGCATCTCCTACATCTCCAGTAACTGTTTTATTTATTGGGAATAGAGTAGAGAACAAAACAGAAGAAGTTTTGCTGTCATAGAACATGTAGTATAATAAATGTGGGAGGTCATAAATGATAATAGAAGAATAGATAATGAGGAAGTGGAAATCTGCAGGGGAGCATATTTTTGAGAGAGGATACTCAGTGTAGTTTTGAATATGTTTATCTTGAGGGTCCTGTGGAACATCCAAGGATAGTGTGCATTCTTCAGAGCTTGATTCAGACTTCAGTTCAGTTCAATTCAGTCACTCAGTCGTGTCCGGCTCTCTGCGACCCCATAAATTGCAGCATGCCAGGCCTCCAAGTCCATCACCAACTCGCGGAGTTCACTCAAACTCACGTCCATTGAGTCGGTGATGCCATCCTGCCATCTCATCCTCTGTCGTCCCCTTCTCCTCCTGCCCCCAATCCCTCCCAGCATCAGAGTCTTTTCCAATGAGTCAACTCTTCGCATGAGGTGGCCAAAGTACTGGAGTTTCAGCTTTAGCATAATTCCTTCCAAAGAACACCCAGGGCTGATCTCCTTTAGAATGGACTAGTTGGATTTCCTTGTAGTTCAAGGGACTCTCAAGAGTCTTCTCCAACACCACAGTTCAAAAGCATCAATTCTTCTGTGCTCAGCCTTCTTCACAGTACAACTCTCACATCCATACATGACCACTGGAAAAACCATAGCCTTGACTAGACGGACCTTAGTAGGCAAAGTAATGTCTCTGCTTTTGAATATAGTATCTAGGTTGGTCACAACTTTCCTTCAAAGGAGTAAGCGTCTTTTAATTTCATGGCTGCACTGACCATCTGCAGTGATTTTGGAGCCCCCCAAAATAAAGTCTGACACTGTTTCCACTGTTTCCCCATCTATTTCCCATGAAGTGATGGGACCGGATGCCATGATCTTCATTTTCTGAATGTTGAGCTTTAAGCCAACTTTTTCACTCTCCACTTTCACTTTCATCAAGAAGCTTTTTAGTGGCTCTTCACTTTCTGCCATAAGGGTGGTGTCATCTGCATATCTGAGTGTACTGATATTTCTCCCGGCAATCTTGATTCCAGCTTGTGCTTCTTCCAGCCCAGCATTTGTCATGATGTACTTTGCATATAAGTTAAATAAGTAGGGTGACAATATGCAGCCTTGACGTACTCCTTTTCCTACGTGTGCTTTTGTGTGTTAGTTTGACATATGTAGCCTTTCATAACTACCACTGCCTGGGATGGAGACACTCAAGAGCACTATCATCAGATGGCTTTCTTATGTTATCTCTCTGGAGTCATTCCCATCTCTCCCCACTTCCCTACTTCTTGACCTTTGGTAATCACTAATCAACTTCTTCTCTGTGATTTTAGGAATACTGCATAAATGTTATCATGGCGTATGTATCCTTTGAGATTTGTTTATACTTAGCATAATTTTTTTTAGGTTTACCCAAGATGTTCCGTATATATCAACAGTTCAGTAACGTCTTTTTTTTTTCTTTTTATTACTAAGTAGCATTTTTACCGAGTAGCATGTTAAGAATGTACCAGTTTGTTTAACCTGTTGACCAGTGAAGGACATATGAGTTGTTTCCACACATGCATGGGTTCTTGTGAGCATCAATTTTTATTTCTTTAGGATAAATGCCCATGAGTGCAATTGCTAGGTCCATTACCTGCTTTGGAAGAAGTTGCCAAACTATCAACCAGAGTGGCTACATGATTAGTATGTGAGTGATTCAATTTTTATTCATTTTTTGTTGCTGTCTTATTTTGAAGTGTTCTCACCCCGAAAGAGCTTCAACTTGAGAAAGTAGATGGAGAGTAAAATCAAACATATTATATAATAAATTAAATTTAAATTTTAAATTAATTCTGTTTTTCAGTTTGATTACCTGGGCTCTGATAGCATGATAGTAACAAATAAAATCATCGAAATTATTGGCCTTGTAAATTCGGTAAGTGTTTTCCTTTTCATACTAGTCAGGAAAATTCATACTAAGTTTGAAATTGTAATTCGCATTAACTTGATGTGGCACTTTTGAAGAATTAATTTGTCCATATAAATTGAGCATGAATTTATCAAACATTGAATTAATTTAATTATAAATGTAATTAATTTAATGCATAAAAATTAATTTTTCATGTATTTATCTTTCTCTTTTTAGATGTTTGCCCAATTAAAAATTTCTATTGTGCTGTCATCTTTGGAATTGTGGTCTGATAAAAATAAGATCTCTACAGTTGGTGAGGCAGATGAATTACTGTATAGATTTTTAGAATGGAAAAATTCCTATCTTACCCTGAGGCCTCATGATATTGCATATCTATTCATGTAAGAATAATGTTTCAATTTTCTTAGAAATCAAAGATTTGTGATATAGTTGTAGCTTAATTTAGGGAATTGTTCATTTTTGACTGTTCACACTTTGGTTATTTTTTATGCACTCATTCAGCCCTCATACTCTCTTTCTGGTTATCAGACAATAAAAGAAGATTACTAAAATTTATTTCTATGCTTATCAACATTTACTGATGAGGAGATTGACATTTCAAGAGGCTAAAAACCAACTCAGGATTTTGATTCTAGTGGCATGTCTAGGTTTTGGACCTACACTTAGTAACTCCAGAGTCAATAATCTTAATCACCACATAAAAAGAAGGGATTTGTCTTGGGAAGTTTATATTATTATAATGAGTTTTGATCAAAGGCTTGGTAGAGTACTTCATAGAATATTTTATCCTAATGAATTTTCTACATTATTTTAAATGTTAGTTTTCTAACAATCAATTGTGAGTATATTCTTTATCATTGTATCCATATAAAATTTACTAGCAATTATGATCATCACGTCTTTCAATAAATCTGCATGTACATATTTTGAATTTGGCATGGTGATATTTCTTTTTGCATATGTAAGATTAATCTTTTCCCTATGTCTGTGAATGGTGGGTTATTTTTCTTTTCATTTTTTTGACAGTCTGATGGATATAAAATTGAAATTTTTTAAATTTCCTTTCTCCAAAGACTAGTAGATTTGAGCATCTTTTCATGTTCCTTAATCATTTGGATCTGTCCTTCTGAAATTGCCTTTTCATGTTATTTAACTACTTCATTGTAATTTGTAAGGGTTTATTGAATGTTTAGAAATTAATCCATTGTTTATGTATATCAAAAATACTTTTTCCATGTCTGTAATTTTTCTATAGATATTTAAATACTTTTTTTGCTCCATAAAATCTTTAATGTTTTTAGGGCCAAGTTCGTTAATCTTATTTTTGCTTCTGGATTTCCTATTTGATTAAGATCTCCTCCAGCCCTAAATTTTAGTCTGCAAATTTTTGTTAAAGAATAAACATTATTGTGTTTTATAAATGAGTTTTTGATGCATTTTAGTCTAATATTTGTATCAAAAAATAAGTAAAAATTTATTTTCTTCCAGTTAAATAGCCAATTTTGCCATGAATTAAATTATTACTTTTGGCAAACATTTGTCAAGTCCCACAAACAACCTCTTGAAATGTTTAGAGATAAAAGTAAATCTATATATCAATGTGTTATTTGTAGACTTTTTGATACTAGTCATTCTCACAAGTGTGAAGTGATATCTCGTTGTGCTTTTGATTTGCACTTCCTTGATAATTAGTGATACTGAGCATCTTTTCATGTATTTCTTGGCTATCTATATGTCTTTGGAAAAATGTCTTTTCAGGTCTTCCGTTTATTTTAAAATCAGACACAGGAGACATGGGTTTGATCCGGGGTGTGATGATCCCCTGGAGTAGGAAATGGCAGCCCACTCCAGTAGCCTTGCTTGGGAAATTCCATGGACAGAGGAGCCTGGTGAGCTACAGTCCACGGGGTCTCAAAGAGTCAGACATGACTAAGCATGCATGCCTTATATGATTTTTTAGTGTTGAGTTGTATGAGTTCTTTATATATTTTAGATATTAATCTATTATCAGATGTATCATTTGCAAATATATATTCTTCCACTCATTAGGTTGCTTTTTCATTTAGTTGATATCTTCCTTCACTGTGCAGAACAGTTTGGTTTCATGTAGCCCCATTTGTTTATTTTTTATTTTTATTTTCCTTGCCTGGGAAGACAGATTATAAAAAAATACTGCCAAGACTGATATCAAAGATTATACTTCTTATCTTTTCTTCTAAGATTTTAAGGTTTTAGGACTTAAATTTAATTCCTTAATCCCATTTAAGGTTTTTTTGAGTATGTTATGGAGAATTGTGGCTGTCCAGTTTTCCCATCACCATTTATTGAAGAGGCTCTCTTTAACCCCTTGTATGTTCATACTTCTTTTATCATAGATTATCAACCAAATAAACTTGGATTTATTTCTGGGCTGTCTATTCTGTTACATGGATCTATGTGTCTGTTTTTTGTGCCAGTACAGCACTGTTTTAATTAATACAGATTTGTAGTATAGTTTGATATCAAAGAATGAAATATTTCCAGCTTTGTTCTTTTCCTCTGAATTGCCTAGCCTATTTGGGGTCTTTTGAGGATCCATTAAAATTATAGTATTCTTTGTTCAAATTTGGTGAAAAATGCTGTTGATATTTTGATAAAGGATTACATTGAATCTATAGATTGTATGAGATTTTAACATAATAATTCTCCTAATACGTGAACACATATGTCTTTCCCTCTGTTTGTGTTCTCTTTAGTATCTTTCATCAGTGTTTCACTAGTTTTCTGAGTATAGGTCTTTTATATGTTGGTTAGATTTATTCCTGAGTCTTTTAATTTTTTTTGATGTGATTGTAAATAAATTGTGTTTTTATAAAGAAGTTTAAGTATTTTTTTTAAATGATTGTTCTTTCTAAAAATGATTTTATTTGTTTATTTTTGGCTGTGCTGGCTCTTCATTGCTGTGTGTGCTTCTCTCTAACTGTGGCGAGCAGGGGCTCCTCTCTAGTTGTGGTGCACAGGCTTCGCATTGTGGTGTCACGGCCTCTAGGGCACACTAGCTTCAGTAGTTGCAGCTCCTCGGCTCTAGAGCACAGGCTTAATAGTTGTGGAATATGGGCTTGGTTGCTCCGTGGCATGTGGGATTCCTGGACTAGGGATCGAGCCTGTACCTACTACACTGGCAGTTAGATTCTTTACCACTGAGTCACCAGGAAGCCCAAAATTGTCTTCTTCACTTCTCTTTCTGGTAAAATTTATTAGTGTATAGAAGCAAAACTAATTATATTAATTTTGTATCCTGCAACTTAACAAAATTCATTGATGAGTTCTAACAGTTTTTTGTGGCATCTTTAGGATTTCCTATACATAGTATCATGTCATCTGCAAACAGTGAGTTTTACTTCATCCTTTCCAGTTTGGATTCCTTTTACTTCTTTTTCCAGTTTGAATGCTATGGCTAGGACTGCCAATACTATGTTGAATATAGTGGCGAGAGTATAGTGGGCATCCTTGATGTGTTCCTAGTCTTAGAGGAAATGCTGCCAGTTTTTCGTTCCTAGGTATGATGTTACGTGCTGTGGGTTTGTCTTATACGACCTTTGTTATGTTCAGTATATTCTTTTATAGGGCTTCCCTGGTGGCTCAGTGGTAAAGAATCTGCCGGCCAATGCAGGGTCATGGGTTCCATCTCTGGACATGCGTTCCATCCATCCTTGGGAAGATCCCCTGGAAAGGAAATAGCAACCCACTCCAGTATTCTTGTCTGGGATATCCCCTTGACAGAGGAGCCTTGTGGGCTACAGGCCACGGGACCACAAGATAGTTAACTAAAATGTACCTTAGCAACTGAACAAAATGTTCATTTATACCCATTTTGTTGAGAATTTTTTGCCATAAATGCATGGTAAATGTTGTCAAAAGCTTTTTCTGTGTTGGTTCAAATGACTATTTTTTTACTCTTTAATTTGTTAATGCATATGACATTGATTTGGAAAACTCAGCCGTGGTCACAGGACTGGAAAAGGTCCGTTTTCATTCCAATCCCAAAGAAAGGCAATGCTGAAGAATGCACAAACTACCACACAATTGTACTCATCTCACACACTAGTAAAGTAATGCTCAAAATTTTCCAAGCCAGGCTTCAACAGTACGTGAATGGAAAATTTCCAGATGTTCAAGCTGGATTTAGAAAAGGCAGAGGAACCAGAGATCAAATTGCCAACATCCGTTGGGTCATCGAAAAAGCAAGACAATTCCAGAAAAACATCTACTTCTGCTTTAGTAACTATGCCAAAGCCTTTAACCGTGTGGATCACAATAAACTGTGGGAAATTCTGAAAGAGATGTGAATACCAGACCACCTGACCTGCCTCTTGAGAAATCTGTATGCAGGTCAGGAAGCAACAGTTAGAACTGGACATGGAACAACGGACTGGTTCCAAATTGGGAAAGGAGTACGTCAAGGCTGTATATTGTCACCCTGCTTATTTAACTTTTATCCAGAGTACATCGTGAGAAACGCTGGGCTGGATGAAGCACAAGCTGGAATCAAGATTGCTGGGACAAATAACAATAACGTCAGATATTCAGATGACACCACTCTTATGGCAGAAAGCGACGAAGAACTAAAGAGCCTCTTGATGAAAGTGAAAGAGAAGAGTGAAATAGTTGGCTTAAAGCTCAACATTCAGAAAACTAAGATCATGGCATCCAGTCCCATGACTTCGTGGCAAATAGATGGGGAAACAGTGGAAACAGTGTCAGACTTTATTTTTCTGGGCTCTAAAATCACTGCAGATGGTGACTGCAGCCATGAAATAAAAAGACACTTACTCCTTGGAAGGAAAGTTATGACCAACCTAGAAAAGTTATGACCAACCTTTGTTATGCCAACAGAGGTCCGTCTAGTCAAGGCTATGGTTTTTCCAGTGGTCATGTATGGATGTGAGAGTTGGACTGTGAAGAAGGCTGAGCACAGAAGAATTGATGCTTTTGAACTGTGGTGTTGGAGAAGACTCTTGAGAGTCCCTTGGACTGCAAGGAGATCCAATCAGTCCATCCTAAAGGTGATCAGTCCTAAATGTTCATTGGAAGGATTGATGCTGAAGCTGAAACTCCAATACTTTGACCACCTGATGTGAAGAACTGACTCATTTGAAAAGACCCTGATACTGGGAAAGATTGAAGCCGGGAGGAGGAACGGACGACAGAGGATGAGATGGTTGGATGGTATCACTGACTCAATGGACATGAGTTTGAGTAAACTCCAGGAGTTGGTGAGGGACAGCGAGGGCTGCCATGCTGCAGTCCATGGGTTTGCAAAGAGTTGACACGACTGAGTGACTGACACTGAGACTGAGTTATAAGTGTAATCAAAAACAAGCAAACAAACCTGAACATATACAGAACAGATTGGTGATTGCCAGAGGTGGTAATGAGGTTGAGTGAAATGGGTGAAGGTGATCGAAAAGTTTAACTTCCAGTTATAAAATAAATAAGCCATGGGGATGGTAGTGTACAGTATGGTAACTATAGGTAACAATACTGCTGTATATTTGAAAGTTGCTTTAGAAAGACAGATTTTATTTTCTTGGACTCCAAAATCAATGTGGACTGTAGCCATGAAATTAAAAGATCCTTGTCCCTTGGAAGGAAAGCTAAAAAGCAGAGACATCATATTGCTGACAAAGATTGTTGTTACTGAATTGCTCAGTAGCGTCTGACTCTTTGCAACCCCATGGTCTGCAGCACACCATGCTACCCTGTCCTTCACCATCTCCCCTGAAGTTTGTTCGAACTCATGTCCATTGAGTCAGTGATTCCATCCAACCATCTGCTTCTCTGTTGTCCCTTTCTCCTTTTGCCATCTATTTCCCCCAGTATCAGGGTCTTTTCCAATGAGTCTGTTCTTCGCATCAGGTGGCCAAAGTATTGGAGCTTCAGCATCAGTCTTTCCAGTGAATATTCAGGACTGATTTCCTTTAGGATGGACTGGTTGGGTCTCCTTGCAGTCCAAAGGACTCACAAGAGTCTTCTCCAACACCACAGTTCAAAAGCATCAATTCTTCGGCACTCAGCTTTCTTTATAGTCCAACTCTCACATCCATACATGACTACTGGAAAAACCATAACTTTAACTATACAGACATTTGTAGGCAAAATAATGTCTCTTCTTTTTAATATGTTGTGTAGGTTTGTCATAGCTTTTCTTCCAGGAAGCAAGCATCTTTTAATTTCATGGCTGTAATCACCATTCACAGTGATTTTGGAGCCCAAGAAAATAAAGTCTGTCACTGTTTCCATTGTTTCACCGCCTATTTGCCATGAAGTAATGGGACCATATGCCATGATCTTAGTTTTTTGAATGTTGAGTTTTAAGCCAGGTTTTCCACTCTACTCTTTCACCTTCATCAAGAGGCTGTTTAGTTCTGCCATAATGGTGGTGTCATCTGCATATCTGAGGTTATTGATGTTTCTCCTGGCAGTCTTGATTTCAGCTTGTGTTTCACCCAGCCCAAAATTTCACATGATGTACTCTGCATATAAGTTAAATAGCAGGGTGACAATATGCAGCCTTGACATACCCTTTCCCAGTTTTAAGATGTTGAACTTTGATGCATTACAGGGAATTTATCCCATTAGAAATATAGAAATTATGGTACAATCAGCATCCTTAAACTTAAGTAATGATCCTTCTTGATATCTTGATGTTATTTTAAAGCACCAATATATTTTTCATGAGTAATGTGCTGCATGTTAACTCACTTCAGTTGTGTCTGACTCTTTGCGACCCCATGCACTGTAGCCTGCCAGGCTCCTCTGTCCATGGGATTCTTCAGGCAAGAATACTGGAGTGGGTTGCCATTTCCTCTTGCAGGGGATCTTTCTGATCCAGGGATTGAAACCATGTCTCTTACATCTCCTGCATTGGCAGGGGGGTTCTTTATAACTAATGCCACTTGGGAAGCCCCTGAGTAATGTAATATAGTAGAATAAATACCTTGAAATTATGATCATTAACAGTAATTTCCTGTGGTTTCCATACTCCAGAAATTTATGATCTGAATCCTAAAGGAGGAATAGTGAACATAGCAAGCTTAATTTTTCAAAACCTTTTACAATATTTCCTTTATTCAACAAATGTTTGTTGGGATAACATAGCATAGTGATTCAAATTTAAGCTCTGGAGGCCAACTGCCTGCATTTAAGTTCAGCCCTGTCTGTCACCTAGGGCAATTGATGTGTTCTGCCTCAATTTCCCTATGTTTGCTTTTATTATTGTTATTCTTTCCCATCTTTATTGAGTTATAATTGATAGGTAAAAATTTTATATATTAAGGGGTACAGTGTGGTTTTTTAATAGCATTTAAAGATTGTTTATTATTTATTTATTTTGGCTGTACTGGTCTTTGTTGCTGTGTGAGGGATTTCTCCAGTTGTGACAAGTGGAGGTTACTCCCTAGGTGCAGTGTGCAGGCTTCTCATAGGGCTTCAGTAGTTGTGGTGCATGGGCTCAGTAGTTGTGGCCTGTGGGCTCTGGAATGCAGGCTCAGTAGTTGCTGCATATGGGTTTAATTGCCCCGAGGCATGTGGACTCTTCCCAGAACCATGTTCCTTGCACTGGCAGGAGGATTCTTAACCACTGACCACCAGGGATGTCCACAATGTGATGTTCTGATATACGTATACATTATAAAATTATAATTAAGTTGATTAACATATCCATCATCTTATACAGTTACCATTTTTTGGTGTGTGGTGAGAAAGTTTAAGTCTACTCTAGGGAATTTCTCATATACACTACAGTATTATTAACTTTAGTCATCTGACTGCACATTAGATCTCTAGGACATATTCATCCTGTGCAACTGAAACTTTATACCTTTGACCATCTTTCCATTTCCCCCATTTCCCAAACCCTGGCAACCACCATTCAATTCTTTCCTTTTATAAGTTGACCCTTTTAGATTCCACATATAAACAAGATCATACAGTACTTGACTTTTCATGTTTTGCTTACTTCACTTAGCATAATGTCCTCCAGGTTTATCCATGTTGCAAATGGCAGGATCTCCTTTTCTTGAGACTGAATTATATTCCACTGTGTATGTACATCGTATTTTCTTTATCCATCCATCTCTATATGGAATTTAATTTGAAAAATGGGCCTCTTGGGTATCATCTTGCCTGATTAGGGGCACTCACTATGTTCTCACTTTTCCTTGTGGGAGAAATGGCTGAAGGCATGTCTCTTGGCACTGAGCTGTGCTGCATTGGGGGAATGGTGGCGTGGGCAGAGTGAAACTGTTTTCAACTAAGAATGTGAATGTTCCTGGATTTTTTTGCTCAAATGTGGTGTGGGACCCTTCTTTGGACTCTTAGGCCACAAAAATACTCTCATCTGTGAGTGTTTCTCGAAATTGTCTCTGGAGAGAGAGATGAGGGTTAAAAGTTCCAAGTCTGCCATCTTGCTATGTCATTGCAGAAGATAAATGTTAGTACATTATGTCTATCTGTTTATAGTTTAAAGGAGGAAGAAACAATGAGAGGGAGAGTGAGAGCAAGAGTAAGAGTGAGAGAGAGATCCAAAGTAATGCATCAAATTAGAAGTGTGAAGGCAGATTTAGACGTATTTAAACTCAAAGGAAGGTGGAAGGCATTACAGGTTATTGAAGCAGTGTACTTAGAGATATAGAAGTAAGTTTGGAAGGAATGATGCTAAAGCTGAAACTCCAGTACTTTGGCCACCTCATGCGAAGAGTTGACTCATTGGAAAAGACTCTGATGCTGGGAGGCATTGGGGGCAGGAGAAGAAGGAGACGACAGGGGATGACATGGCTGGATGGCATCACTGACTCGATGGATGTGAGTTTGAGTGAACTCCAGGAGTTGGTGATGGACAGGGAGGCCTGGTGTGCTGCAATTCATGGGGTTGCAAAGAGTCAGACATGACTGAGCGACTGAGCTGAACTGAATAATTGTTTTCAGAGTATGGAATTCATAGTTACAACTGTAGCAAAACCTCTGTAGAAGGAGAGGGAAACAAGAAACATTGAAGAAGTAAAACATTAAATCTTGATAACTGATTTGATGTGAAGATTGGATGGGCAGTGATAAGTAAAAAGTTATTATTGTATCCAGCTCATCAGGAGTATGGATAGAGTTTAGGGGAAAGTCTTATCTATTGGGAGAACTGTCTTGAATGAAGAAAGGATTTAAGCAATAATTCGATATTGGACTGTAAAACTAATCTTGGGTGTTAAGGGCAAGTACTTGGATACAAGTGCTGGAGGGTAGGAATGTACAGTATCAGAATAAGGGAGCAGTGGAGGGACAGTGCAATTGTGAAGTAAACTGTACTTGAGACTGAGGGGACATTTCAAATTGAGAATTGAGTATCAAGCTTTTCTACATACATCCTGGAATGTTTGTTTTGGCTGGGGCTCTAAAGATGGCAGAATATGTTTGGAGCATCTATATCTTAGTAATTGAAAGTACGGCCCTGGATTCAAACTGTCTTAAGTTCATATCCTTCAGCAGTACTTATTAAGTCTGCTGCCCTGAGCAAGTTATTTGTAGTTTCCATCTGATATTTGATTTGTTCAGTGGGGACAAATAATATCTATTTCACTGGGTAGATTTGAGAATTAAATAGGATAATTTATATAAATCTCTGAGAATTTTGCTATTATTATATGGCAGGCTATATGGAGTCTTTTTCTTTCTTTTTTTTTTTTTTTTACTTTATTTTACTTTACAATACTGTATTGTAAAGCAGAAGAAAATTAAGTTGTAGAACAATATAGTCATTACAGTAAGAAAATGGCAAGCTTACCTATATTTGAGTGAAAAGTTTTATTCCATACATTAAAGCTATTTTTCATTGTTATTGAGCAAAATGCTTTTGATTGACATGTTTGATCAAAGTCTTTGGTGCATGTGTGTGTGTTCAGTTGCTAAGTCGTGTCCAGCTCTTTGTGACCCCAGGACTGTGGCCCCCCAGGCTCCTCTGTCCAGGGGATTTCCCAGACAAGAATACTGGGGTGGGTTGCCATTACCTTCCAGGGAATCTTCCTGACCAAGGGGTCAAACCCTGGTCTCCTGCAATGCAGGCAGATTCTTTACTGTCCCTTTACAGGGAAGCCTGTAAAGGCTTTGGTAACCTTAACCAAATGTCACAAGAACAGTAAAGTCATCAAAAATTTGGCTTCACTGGATATGTTTTAGAAACCCAAAGTGCTTAATCTCATTTAATTAACACTACTTTACAAATGTGAAACAAAGACATAAAGATTTTACTTCAATTTGATTCAGACTAGAATTTTATGAACTATAGGAAAATTCTCAGCAGGAAATATCATATATGATTGTCAAAATTAATTATCATTTAATACTTATTTATCTAGCTTTAGAGAATATCCAAATTACGTGGGAGCAGCATTTCCTGGAAAGATGTGTGTTACCGGTTATTCTGCGGGAATTGCTCTGGTATGTAATGACTTAATCTTATTTGAAAACAAGTACATTAAAAAATTTCCCAGCATTACAGCATATATTTTACACATTTTACATTTATATTTACATTTAGATATTGCATTTATATTTTTCATCACTGTTAAAACTTTGAAATATGTAGTATTAATAGAATTAATAGAATTTTGAAGTGCAAAATATCTTATTACAGATATTTGGAAGTTAAAGTGGAATAAAATATCACAAATACACTTGTATTCCTTACTATATTGAAGAGCGCATCATGAAAAGATCTGCAAAGATATTCCTATAACCTAAATAGATTTTTTTTCTTGTAGGTAGAAAATTGGAGAAGTAGTCTTACAGATAAAATAATTTTAAAATCAAAATAAGTGATCAACCAAAAAATATGATAAAAATTCTTTAAAATGTTTCAAACTTTTATGTTATTGTTCAGTCGCTCAGTCATGTCCAACTCTTTGTGACCCCATGGACTGCAGCATGCCAGGCTTCCCTGTCCTTCACCGTCTCCTGGAGTTTGTTCAAACTTATGTTGTTTGAGTCAGTGACTCCATCCAACCATCTCATCCTCTGCTGTCCCTTTCTCCTTTTGCCATCTATCTTTCCCAGCATCAGGGTCTTTTACAATGAGTTGGCACTTTGCATCCAGTGGCCAAGGTATTGGAACTTCAGCATTAGTCCTTCCAATGAATATTCAGTGTTTATTTCCTTTAGAATTGACTGGTTGGATCTCCTTGCAGTCCATGGGACTTTCAAGAATCTTCTCCAGCACCACAATTTGAAAGCATCAGTTCTTTGGCGCTCAGCCTTTTTTATGGTCCAGTTCTCATATCCATATGTGACTACTGGAAAAACCATAGCTTTGACTATACGAGTCTTTGTTGGCAAAGTAACATCTCTTTTTTAACATGCTGTCTAGGTTTGTTATATCTTTTCTTCCAAGGGGCAGGCATCTTTTAATTTCACGGCTGCAGTCACCATCAGCAGTGATTTTGGTGCCCAGAAAAATAAAGTCTGTCACTGTTTCCATTGTTTCCCCATCATTTGCCGTGAAGTGATGGAACCAGATGCCATGATCTTCAATTTTTGAATGTTGAGTTTTAAGCCAGCTTTTCCACTCTCCTTTTTTACCTTCATCAAGAGGCTCTTTAGTTCCTCTTCACTTTCTGCCATAAGGGTGGTGTCATCTGCATATCTGAGGTTATTGATATTTCTCCTGGCAGTCTTAATTCCAGCTTGTGCTTTTTCCCAGCTTGGCATTTCTCATGATGTACTCTGCATATAAGTTAAATAAGCAGGGTAACAGTATACAGCCTTTATGTACTCCATTCCCAATTTGAAGCCAGTCCGTTGTTCCATGTCTGGTATTAACTGTTGTTTCTTGATCTGCATACAGGTTTCTCAGGAGGCAGGTCAGGTGGCCCGGTATTCCTATCTCTTTAAGAATTTTCCAGTTTGTTGTGATCCACACAGTCAAAGGCTCTAAATGTTGTCAATGAAGCAGAAGTAGATGTTTTTCTGGAATTCTCTTTGCCTTTTCTATGATCCAGCAGATGTTGGCAGTTTGATCTCTGGTTCCTCTGCCTTTTCTAAATCCAGCTTGAACATCTGGAAGTTCATGGTTCACGTACTGTTGAAGCCTGTCTTGGAGAATTTTGAGCATTACTTTACTAGCATGTGAGATGAGTGCAATTGTGTGGTAGTTTGAACATTCTTTGGCATTGTCTTTGGGATTGGAATGAAAATGGACCTTTTCCAGTCCTGTGGCCACTGCTGAGTTTTCCAAATTTGCTGGCCTATTGAGTGCAGCACTTTCAAAGCATCATCTTTTAGGATCTGAAAAAGCTCAGCTGGCATTCTATCACCTTCACTAGCTTTGTTCGTAGTGATTCTTCTAAGGTTCACTTGACTTTGCACTCCAGGATGTCTAGGTGAGTGATCACACCATCGTGATTATCTGGGTTATGAAGATCTTTTTTGTAGTATTCTTCTGTGTATTCTTGCCACCTCTTCTTAATATCTTCTGCTTCTGTTAGGTCCATACCATTTCTGTTTTTTATTGTGCCCATCTCCCAGCTTTGCATGAAATATTCCCTTGGTGCCTCTAATTTTCTTGAAGAGATCTCTAGTCTTTCCCATTCTATTGTTCTCCTCTATTTCTTTGCATTGATCACAGAGGAAGGCTTTTGTATCTCTCCTTGCTATTGTTTGGAACTCTGCATTTGAATGGGTATATCTTTTTTCTTCTTTGCCTTTACCTTCTTTTCTTTTCTTAGCTATTTGTAAGGCCTCCTTAGACAACCATTTTGCCTTTTTGCCCTTCTTTTTCTTGGGGATGGTCTTGATCACTGCCTCCTGTACAATGTCACAAACCTCTGTCCATAATTCTTCAGGCCCTCTGTTTATCAGATCTAATCCCCTGAATCTATTGCTCACTTCCACTGTATAATCATAAGGAGTTTGATTCAGGTCATCCCTGAATGGTCTAGTGGTTTTCCCTACTTTCTTCAATTTAAGTCTGAATTTTGCAATAAGGAGTTCATGATCTAAGCCACAATCACTCCTGGTCTTGTTTTTTCTGACTGTATAGAACATCTCCATCTTCTGTTGCAAAGAGTAAAATCAGTCTGATTTTAATATTGACCATCTGGTGATGTCCATGTGTAGAGTCATCTTTTGTATTGTTGGAAGAGGGTGTTTGGTATGAGCAAACTTGGCAAAACTCTGTTAGCCTTTGCCCTGCTTCATTTTGTACTCCAAAGCCAAACTTGCCTATTACTCCAGGTATCTCTTGACTTCCTACTTGTACATTCCAGTCCCCTGTGATGAAAAGGACATCTTCTTTTTGGTGTTAGTTCTAGAAGGTCCTGTCGGTCTTCATAGAACCGTTCAACTTTAGCTTCTTTGACATTAGTGGTGGTGGCATAGACTTGGATTACTGTGCTATTGAATGGTTTGCCTTGGAAACAAACAGAGATCATTCTGTTGTTTTTGAGATTGCACACAAGTACTGCATTTCAGACTTTTTTGTTTACTATGACGGCTATTCCATTTCTTCTGAAGGATTCTTTCTCACAGTAGTAGATGTAATGGTCATCTTAATTAAATTAGCCCTTTCTGGTCCATTTTAGTTCACTGATTCCTAAAATGTTGACGCCCACTCTTGGCATCTCCTCTTTGACCACTTCATTGATTTACCTTGATTCATGGGCCTAATAGTCCAGATTGCTATGCAATATTGTTTTTTATAGCACTGGACTTGACTTCCATCACCAGTCGCATTCACAACTGGGAGTTGTTTTTGCTTTGGCTCCGTCTCTTCATTCTTTCCTGAGCTATTCCCCTAGCTTTGTTCTTATCTTGGCGATTTTGTTTGGTTCCATTTTATAGTTTCTAGTTCCTTGTTTCAGTAATGTGTGTTTCTATTGACAATCTTTCTTAATTCCTTCAGCATTTTTATTAATTGCTCTTTGAACTTGGATTCTGGTAGATCTGGGATGTCTGTTACACTGGTTTTTTCAGAGGATTTATCTTTTTTTAATTAGGAGTAGTTCTTCTGCCTTTTCCTTATAGTTCTCTGACTCTATTAATTTAAAAGAAACAGTTATTTACTCTCGTCTGAAGGTCTGTTTTTATGTGGAACTGAAAGCTGAGCACAGAATTGATGCTTTTGAACTGTGGTGTTGGAGAAGACTCTTGAGAATATCTTGAACTGCAAGGAGATCCAACCAGTCTATCCTAAAGGAGATCAGTTCTAGTTCTGGGTGTTCATTGGAAGGACTAATGTTGAAGCTAAAACTACGGTATTTTGGCCACCTGATGTGAAGAGCTGACTCATTTAAAAAGACCCTGATGTTTGGAAAGATTGAAGGCAGGATGAGAAGGGGACGAGAGGATGAGATGGTTAGATGGCATCACCGACTCAATGGACATGAGTTTGGGTAAACTCCGGGAGTTGGTGATGGACAGGGAGGCCTGGTATGCTGCGGTTCATGGGGTTGCAAAGAGTCGGATACAACTGAGTGACTGAACTTAACTAAACTGACCCTGTATGTAAGTTTGTGTAAGTCCAATAGTTTTGGTTCAAGGGCTGTTTTGATATGAATGCTTGACATGTCTTTCTCAGGGTGTGCTTGCCCTTGTCCCCTTGATAGGGGGTGTGCTTGTGGTGTGCTGACTGGAGCCTGCACTTGATGTTGAGTGGAGCTTCTTCTTTGCTCTGTGGTTGTCACAGCCCTGTTGGGGACAGAATCTGCTCTTCAGCTGTTGGAATGGAAGTTTCCAGATCCTTTTCTAAACTGTTGTGTGAGGTAGGAGGGACTGGAGCACTCCTACTGGGACAGGAGCTGCTGTGAACTCCTCCCCAGGTGCTGTCCACCAAGATGTGTGATTGCGTGATGTTGCCCGCCACTTGATGTGTGCACCCACAAAGTTTTCTGATTGTGGCACCTGGAATCATCTCTGTCATGGGACTACCAATAATTAGCTCAGATGTCCCTTAGGCATGAATGCATTGTTCTGGTCCCAAAACTCACTGGGACCAGAGTTATACTCCTTCCAAAGTTATACTCCTGTGCCTGATTTGGGAGCATGGATAATCAGCTTAAATTTCAGCTCCCCCACCTCCATGTTTGGGTACCCTGGAAGTTTGCAAAACCCTCGGTGGTGGAAACCGTGCTTTGTTGTGAGCATGCTGACAAGAAAACTGCTATGGTGCACCTGTGACCCTTGTTTTGTGTGTTGACAATGGGACTCTTATGGTGGACTCCCACGTCATTCTGTGCACATTCCCAGTCATGACCCAGACCATACTCCAGGCCATTCAAGCTATCTCTCTGTAGCCAAACTGAGTCCTTTCCCCAGACTGTCCATTGAAGCTTTGAGATTCAGAACTTGGCCACTTCACACTCCAGTAGGCATGTGGGAAGCTTGCTGACGTGCAAAGGCAGTCTGTGCTGGTCTCTCTGTGCCCTGCTGGGGCATAATCCACCTCCCACATTCTCCCCTTTAGTCTCTGAAGCTCCCTCTCTGTCCCACCAGACCTCTCAGGTGGTAAAGGAGATTTCTAGAATGAAGGAACCTTTCTTCTTTCACAGCTCCCTGCCTAGGGGCAGAGGTCCCATTCCAGTTCCTCTTTTCCCTGTCCCTTCATCCTACTCCACTATCTAGGAATCCTTCTTGCAGATTTAGTTGTATGTGATCTTATGCCTGCTTTCAGTAGATTTTCTGTGAAATGTGCTCTGCATGTAGATGTATTTTTGATGTATTTGTGGGAGGAGGCGAGTTCCAGGTGCCTCTATTCTGTCATCTTGATCTCCTCCCACTCAGTAGCATTTTTAAACTTTATGCTTTTACTTCTCTTCTCCAGGTTCTTATTCTTTTGTAGTTATTAATTATAGTTTATGTGCTTTTACATTTCTTTTTATATTATATATCCAATAATGTATTTTGCTATAATTGTTTTAGTATATTTGTTTTTCCACTTTTAAGCTAGAGTAAATTATGCACCATCATTATGCTATCACAGTATCTAATTCTGACTATACACTTGCCATTAACAGTGACATTTATGCTGATTTTCTCATGTTTTAATGATGTCAATTAGCATTATTTTACTTCGACTTCACTCCCTTTAGTATTTCTTGTAAGGCATCTCTAGGGATGATGAAAACTCCTTTAGCTTTTATTTGTTTTAGAATCATGATCTCTTCTTCATTTATGAAGCACAGCTTTGCTGGGCATAGAATTCTTAGCTGACAGTTTTTTCTTTTGATATTTTGAATATATAATCCCATTCTCTCCTCACCTGAAATATTTCTGTTGAGAAATATGCTGATAGTCTTATGGGAGTTCCCTTGTATATAATCTGATATCTTCTTTTTCTTTCAAAATTATTTCTTTTTCTTTATTTTAATAATTTAATTGTAATGTGTCCTCATGTAGCCTTATTTGGGTTCAACCTATTCAGGATCCTTTGTGTGTTATGCACTTGGAAATCCATTTCTTTCCCAGTCTTGGAAAGTTTTCAGCCATTTTGCATTAAATGTACTTTCTGTCCCTTCCTTTTCAAGTTCCTAAGATATGGATATTAGTGTGTATGTGTGTGTGTGTGTGTGTATATGTGTGTGTGTGTTTGTCCCATAGTTGTGTAGGCTTTCTCCTCTCTTTTTCATTCTTTTTAAAGTTTTGCTCTTCTGACTGAATAATTTTTAAATATTCTTGCATTCTAGATCACTGATTCTTTATTCTGCTGGTTCAAGTCTACTGTTGAAGCCCTAGGACATCTTTTTTTTAAATTAATTTTTATTTCTTCGTTGACTTTATTTTCTTCATTCACCATTTTCTAATTTCATTTAGTTATCTGTTTGCTTTTGTAGTTCGCTAAAATTCTTTAAGAAGTTTATTCTGAATTATTTCTCTGACAGATCTCCTTTCCTTTTGGGTCATTTATTTGCAGCATTTTTAGTTTAATTTTATTATGTTACATTCACCTGATTTTTCTTACTTTCTTCATTCCTTACTTTGGTATCTGTGCATTTGAGTAATTGTGCTCCTCTTCCAGACTTTACAGGCTTATTTTGGCAGACAGTTCTTCACTAGCCAGCTCAGTTTAGGTTTTTGGACATGTCCTTGGGCAGACAAGTTCTATTTTGGGGCGAGAGCCACTGTCCAAGCTCTGAAGTCAAGGATGAGGGGTATTAACTGTCAGATAGGACTGCTGGCATGGTTCCCTGCCCAAATGAGGCAGTAGGATATACTCTGTGGTTGTCTAGATTCACTGATCAGCCTTCCTAAAAGGTAAAGAAAAAGAACTTTACTCAGCAGTAGCTGAGGAATGAATTAGCTTCCCTCCCCTGACAAGGCAGCAGAATAGGCCCCATGACTTGCATGCCTCATTATTTGTGGACCCAAATAATTTGTGGACTGTACCCTTAATTCCTTGGCCACATGGGACCACTGGGTTTTGCTCTAAAGATGGTGAAAACCATGAGCTGTGCTCTCTGTTCAGTGTCACTGTAAGCAGGATTGTTGGATAGATGGCACAGCTTCCTGTGTGCTCTGGCTAGATTCATTGGTTGAGCTTTCTGAAGGCTATACTTAGCAATGGCAGGGCTATGAATTTGTTTCCTTGCCCAGGTGGAATTGGAGAATCAGCTTAGCTCTTTGTGGGCTCAACCCAAGCTATCTATTACTCCAGGTTTCCTGGCCAAACAGTGCCACTGGCTTTGCTCTGTGAACATTCAACTCTGCCTGCTATACTCTCTGTTCAAGTGTTGCTGCACTATGCAGCTACCAGGTATTCTAATGAGGCTTCTGGTTAGGGGTAGCCAGGGGCTATACCAGTCATTAGGCAAGGCTATAAACAGCTATGCTGACTGGGTAGAGGGTCCAGGGCTAGCAAGGCTTTTCATTTGAGCACTCAAATCAGGCAGATCTGCACCTCATTGACTTCCCTGGTCATATACTTCCACTGTCCTGGCTCTGCAGATCTACTAGTTGGGACCTACAGTTGCTGTGGATGGGAAGTTGGCTTGCCAAGGTCTAAGCATTCACTGTTGCAACCCTCACCTCTACCTCACCTTCTCTGTCATGATCAGATTTACAATGGTCAAATCCCACTCATCCTTTGTGATCCTCATGGGGCAAGACCAGAGTAGGGCTCTCAGAAGGGACCCACAGTACTGGGGGATCTAGATGTCCACTCTGTACTCATTTCCCACTTGAGGAACCATAGCCTGGGAAGACTTCTCAGTGTTGTGCTGCACCAGTGTTGGGGAGAGGTAATGCATTCATGCATAACTGCTCCTGCTAATCTTCTTATGAGATCTGTCTTGATCTCTGGTGCCAGTGGTACTTCAGCCTCACTTCCATGTTCTGGGATTTTCTCAGTGGTGTCTTGTCCATGAATAGTTGCAGTTGTTCTTGTGACCAGGAGTAAAGTTGGGAAAGACCTATGTTGTCATCTTGTTAATATCACTTCTGTTGTAATTTAATTCTGATTAGGGACCTGGAGATAAGCAAGGGTAATGAGACAAAAGTTCCAGGTATTGTCATTAAAAAGTGTCATTTTTAAAATGTAGGGACTTTTTCATTGTGTATAGGGAAGCTTACTCTACTGGCAAGAGAAGTCCAGTGATATTTGTCCATGATACTCTAGTTCCCATTTCAAGTTTCAGAATCTGACTCCTGCATCAAATCTGGGAAGTTTGATAATTAAATTGTTGCTATAACCCTACAGTACTTATAAATAGGCCCTGAGTTTGGTCTTCAAATCAATAACTAGAGGAGATGATGAGTCACTACTGTGCTGCTGTAGAGGCTTTATGATTGCCTATTTACATTCTCAGTTGCTTGTTTATAGTTTTTCCTTTCTGTTTCATAATGTGCTTCCTCTAGCACTACTATAAGAAGCCAGTTGACCACACAATATTTATTATAGCTTGTTTTTGTAAGAGTGAAGTGCCTTGATGAGCCTCACATCTTGGCCTCTACCTGCACCTTATCTTGTGCCACATTTGGCAATAATTTGAGAAATTATGATGTCATTGCATATCGTGAATTACCATTGTCCCATTTCTCCTTGTCAGGGAAGATATTTGTGCATTTGTTATATTTGTGACAGCCTAATCCTTCAGCTCTCTCCCAGCACTCAAGCTCGGCCAAAACTAATGAAACTCAGGCCCTGATGTCTCATTGCAAAAATTCATTGAGAGACAAAGGGATAAGAGGTGGATTTGTTAGGATCCATAGGGAAGCCACTCTTCAGGGTGTGAACCATTGCCAAGGGCAAGGACTGGGGCCATGGAATTAGGCCTGGCTTGGAGAAGGCAATGGCAACCCACTCCAGTACTCTTGCTTGGAAAACCCCATGGACGGAGGAGCCTGGTAGGCTGTAGTCCATGGGGTCGCTAAGAGTCAGGCGCGACTTGAGCGACTTCACTTTCACTTTTCACTTTCATGCATTGGAGAAGGAAATGGCAACCCACTCCAGTATTCTTGCCTGGAGAATACCAGGGATGGGGGAGCCTGGTGGGCTGCCGTCCATGGGGTCGCACAGAGTCGGACACGACTGAAGCAACTTAGCAGCAGCAATCATAAGAAAGCTTTCTTGAGGATCTATTTTCTGTGGTTTCTCCTGATACTAGTTACTGTATCTTTGAGAATATTGGCTGGAAGCACATAGCATACTTATAACTGAGTAATTTGGTTGTGTGGCCACTTTGTGAGCTGGAAAGTGGAGTATCTTATGGACTATCCTGAATGAACATGATAGCTGGTCTAAGAAATTAGGCAAATGGAAGATCATGGTTCATATAGCCAAAAATCTGATGTAAAAATAGCACATTTATGTAGTTATGACAATTATTTAAGGATTATCTTAGGCATTCAATTGTTAAATGATGGCAAAACTAGACATAGGTTCATATGCGTATACTCAATAAAATTTTATAAGAAGAACTTCAGGTTCTTAGTTGTCTAAGGAACTGTATTTCCATATTCTTAAGTATTTGATAAAACAATAAAATGATTTTAATTAGAAAAATACCATTTTTACCACCCTTCGGTGAATTGTCTTTTATTTGAATTTTGTTTGTTGTTGATGTAGTATCCCAAGGAGATGACTTTGGAGGCACTTTCAGTTATTGTCACCCAGATGCTGGGACTCAGTCTGGGAATATCATATGATGACCCAAAGAAATGTCGATGTTCAGGAGCCATCTGCATAATGAGTACAAAAGCCCTGTAAGTTTTTCCAAAAATAAATTTTATTTGTTGAATTTATCAATAATTTGTTTAAATAATTCAAGTGAAAATTTTTAGTATTTGCTTATAGTACAAATTAACTATATAAATGGACCAAGTACCACAAAATCAAAATATGAAATTTTAAGCCTAAGAGTAGTTTGGTGGAAGGTTAGTATTAAGAACAAAATAACAAATCCAGTCTGCAAGATACATTACCAAAGGAATTTCCCATAGACTGTATTTTATGAAATCAATTAGGATCTTTAAAAATATGCTGTAGCTCAAAACAAGTGACCTTTGCTTTTAGAGTATATTAATATTCTGGGAAAGCTTCAATCTAAATGACATAATTTATGTGACTTTGGATAAATTACTAGACCTTGCTTAGATTTATTTTTCTCATCTTTAAAATGGAAATGATTATGCCTATTGTTTTGTTTTCCAGAGTGATATAAGAACGAAATGAGAAAATAAAATGGAAAAGTGTTTTTTAAATTGTAAAATTCCACAAGTGTGTGATGGATTAGTTACAGTGATTGATAAGTTTGCCAGTGTTCCTCACATGGTCTATCACACAAGGGCTATAGCAGGTGTCATTAGTATGCTAAAGTTTTCCATTTGTAAAAAGGGCCTATGCTAAGTATGACCTCTTCATAACTGAAAAGCAAACAAAAGTCAAAGGTGGAAACAAACCATTACTTTTTGAAAACATACTCTTTTTATAGTTCTAAGCACCACCTAAGGTTAGTTCTTACATTCTAAAAATAGCTCAAACACATACATATTTTTATATACAGCCATATTACATTATAAACTAGTTCTATGTGTGTTATATGTAAAAATAATATTTATATGTATAAAGTATTTAATTTTATTAAATTTCAACATATAAATTATAATACTGTTTACTGAATCAAATATAACATTTATATAGCTGAATAAACAATATGAGCATTGCCATCTTGGGCCTGTTGTCCATTTGGCCAACTGTTTTCAAGTATGCTTATGACAAGATGCTTTGTGTAGCTCACCCAGAGTCTGGTATTAATGATAATAAAAATAACAAATATTTACATTGTACTTGCTGTGTGCTAGAGGCTATTTCAAACACTTTACATATGTTGTGTCATCTCCTTAGGGCAGGTCCTAATATTCTCACCTTTACGGTTGAGAAACTGAATTATAAAAAGGATAACTATCTGTGGTCAGATAGTTGGTTGTGGCAGTCCAGAGTTTTGAACCCAGTCATTCTGGCTTTAGAATCTGTGTTACTAAACCTTTGGATTTGTATACTGCTTTATGATATATCAAATGCTTTCATACATATTCTCCATTTTCTTAAGGAAACTTTTTTGATGTGTGTAGGGCAAGTGTTATCTTAATTTTTATGAAATTTAACAATTTTATTTGCATCTATATGTAAGGTATATAAATGAATATATAAGATCTATCTATAAATATATATAGATGTATCTTTTGCATTTCCACAGTACTTCTCATATATTATGTAATTTTCAAAGAAAGTGTGTAGGTAAAGGAAATATTATTATTTCCAGTTGTATTTTTCCATGTGTTTTTTAAATTTTTTATGCTTTTACAATCATTTAATGTATTAACATTTTCACTTATGAACATACAATTTGCATATACAGGGAAAAACTGGTTCTGAAGACACCACAGAATACTAGAGACAGGCAAGCAATTGGAACAGAAAAGAAAAGATCAACCCTAGGGGAAAAAATGGAACCGCATTCCATGCCGGTGTCTGTAAACTTGGGAGTGAGAAAAAGATCACACAGAATCACAATTAATGTAGAAAACAAACGTGGGTCATTCTGTATCAATGGCAGGAACTTCTCCCCTGATCCAGATCTTGCATCCTGGTCAGGCCCATTTCATGAATGTTGATCCGAAACACAGTGGCTCACCTCTCCCTTCTCTTTAAATCTAACCCTGAAGTTAACTCAAGAAATTAAATGAACAGAGCTAAGAAACAAGCAGACTGGCATGTGTTCAATATCAACGGCCAGTTATTTAAAGTGCACATGGAAGTAAAATGCTGACTAAGCATTTCACTTTAGTCAAAGTGAACAATTTCCTTCCAACTCACCTCACTTCTTGATTTAGGACTACCTAAGTGAGGCGACCAAAAGATTGGCATCTATGAGAATTGGGGCCAAGGAAATGAAGCGTCTCAGCCTGTCTTTATGCTGAGCATGCATTTCCTCTCAGGATCAAGTCACTAGGGACGGTGAACTTCCAGACTCAACTACAGTTGCCCAGCGTGGCTTGCCCGGCTAGGGACAGGGACTGGAGGTGGGGAAGCACATGTATGTCAGGACTTCAGTCCACAGCTCCCCCCAGTCTGTCAGGGGAAAGCCAGGGGAACACAGCGAGACCATCTGCTTCAAGGGCATTTCAGTGGCCTAACTCAGTATCTATGGTTCCGGTAATTCCTAGTTCAAAATTAACACTCTAGTGCAACATTAAAAACTGAGTTTAGTATTTTATTTGTGAAGGATACAGCTTGAATAATGATTACCATCTGAACAAAGCTATTCTTATTGCATATGATGTAAAATTAGTAACATTTTTAACCATCAAAACCAGTGTTGTCACACATCGCATCTGGCAACTTTCCACCACATGACCCATCCAAAGAGATGACAGCCAAGTATCCTTCTTTTCAGCTGGAAGCAGACTCTCTAGTGTCACCAGGTATGGTGGAACTGGCTGGGAAACAGACCTGCGGTCACCACAGCGTTCATTTGGCGTCTAGTTTCCAGAGATAGACAGAGATAGATCTATTTAAATCCGCCTCAGAGGTGGAGTGGACAAGTGAAACAAAAAACTGTGTCAGTAACTAGCCACATAAAATATACACAGAGTTTGTGCTACTAGGAGTGTATTTTATGGAAACATGGCCTCATGGAGTATAGAGGCAGAGACCTTCATTGTGCCTTTGTAAATGTACATTTTTTAAAACATGCAGGACAGAAAGCTGGAATAAGTGAAGTTTTAAAATTTATGTAGATAAAGAAATAAGAAATAAGAGAAATGCAGGACCCTCAGTTTTTCAGAGCTTCACATATAAGTTGGGGCTCAAAATTAAGTGGTTCACTAAAGTCAGAAATAAAAGCAAGACTGGTGTCCTAGTCAGGTAGGTAGAGAGGTATCTTGAGCAGGTCATTCATGTCTCTAGGCCAAAATTCCCATCTATAACCTGAGTTTCCCCCACCATGCAACACAGCTCAGGGACAGCCACAGTGCCCAGCCCTACACAGGATAGGAGATGAGCTCATCAACAGCCTTCAGGAGGACATGAAGCACATCGTCAGTGCAGCCCAATCCCCTGAAACAGGAACACTGCAACTAAGGCTCTCATTTCACTTTCCTCACCATTTTCTTAATATTACTTTCTCAACAAGTAGAAAAATAAGCTATAAGTAGGCTGAAGTGGCAATAAAGAATGCTCAGAGCAAACACTAAAAACATGATGCCTCTGAATAAAATAAATCTACCCCCATACACTTTTTTTGGAGGAGTTGTGCCTCTTCAAGTTTTAAATGATAAAGCCCTAAAATGCTGACACTCAAGTATACTCCTTTTTTTGGGATGCTTTCCAAGTATCACAACCAAAAACAAACAAATAAGAATAAAATGAAAAAGCATCATTTTCAAGGGGGGAACTGCCATCCCGCCCATTGTCCTGAGCAGTTTGCTTTGCTGGAGCCCCAGAGGCTGTGAGATATCACACTGCTGCCTAAGGAAGGTTCCAGCCTATAACTCCTGAAGTAACATACAGCCAGTTTTGGTCTGAGGTTTCAAAGTCTGACATTAAACCAAAAAACTGCAGTTTTTCTTGCCACAGTCATTCACTCACTCCTACATCACCATGTTACCAGCAAAACACTAAAATAAATTATCCCTTAAGAACTAAGGCTTAACTCTGAAAAGAAAATGGCCTTTCAAAACAGGTGTGTTCAAATAAAGTATTGAGAGAGTTTTATAAGGAAACTCCTCGAATGAGCCAGTGGCCTCATATAGTCCACATTTTAGCTAAACAGCAGTCCAAATCTTTCTCTGCAGTACTTCTATATACTTATAAGTATTTTGTCACTACTTTCAGAAGAACTATTAAACCTATTATTAAAAGCATTTATAACAGAAATTCCCTGCAAATTATATTATTGCACACAGGATATCAGAAGCTATGCATGTCTAGGTTCCAAGGACTCTAGAAGACCCAGAACAGAGACCCTAAGGCCATGACTGTGGCTGCTCCAGCCAGCATGCCCAGCGCCAGGTCACTGTCATTGTTTCAATACCACTCACGAATGATGACTTGGTTGGCAGGCTGCTGTCCATAAAGTCCTGCATATGGGTACTGATAGGGTACAGCATAAGCCTGAGCATTTGCAGCATAGACAACTTGAGTTCCTGGTGGGTATGCACCACTGTATGGACCATAGCCCTATGCCTGCTCAAGGGTTGGTATAGCATAGTCTGTGTAAGAAGGTGGGGAGGAAGCCACAGCTTTCTCATCATACATGACTTCTGAGCCAACATAAGCCAACATAATCCTGGAATGTAAACTTCCAGGCCAAACAATCACCTGTGCTTTCTGCACAAAGACTGATGGTTTTCCCATCTCGGCCAACAATCTGCAGCATACAGTCTTTTGGCTTCCCATCTGGCAGCTGAATATCCCGGCATTCATGTCCCATGCGGATGTTGATGCAGCCCACTGGCACGTGGACCTTGTCTTCTACACTCTGCTGAGTTTGGTCATCATAACAGATCAGGTGGCCATCTGATCACAGGTCAAACCAATTCTTCCAGTGCTTCAAAATGGTACTCTGTCACAGCAACCATCCACTCTTCACAAATGCCATTTTCTCACCTGCAAAGCCTCTGGCCACCACCGTTCACGGTAACAAGTCCGTAGCAAAAGGAACTGCCAGGTTACTTGGCTCCGGCTGCCTCATGCTAGCATCCTGGCCGCCGTCCACTGTCCTCCATGTGTTTTTTTTAAATGCCCTTGAGTACACAGAGCATAAATGACTCTACATCAGACACACAGGTTATAAGTGGACAGCTGTGGCTAATGTCAGTAATCTCATCAATGATTTATTGGTCACATACTATAAGCCAGAGAGTTTAATTAGGCACTTATTAACATGTAATCCTCATAACAAGCCTGTGAAGTGGATGGATATTACCCCTATTTGGAGATAAGAAAACAGAGAGAGAGTTTAATCACTTTGCTTAAAATCTCGTTAAGTCTCAAGATTGGTACTAGTCAGCAAGTTTATCTAACTCAAATCTTTGTTATGTTCTCTACTTCATGTTGACCTCATATAGAAGACAGTTAATATATTGGAATTAATTTGAACCAAGTAGCAAAAGAACATTAAAATATATTTGTACAAACTTCGTTCTTTATTTCAGTGATCTTCCTAATACATTATTTTGATGACTTAATTTTATTTCTGCTTTTTAAAAGTAGGTAACTTTTAACATAGTCTGTACAACAGATGAGTTCAGAAGTGAAGGGAGTAGGGACTCCCAGCAGCACATTCCTCTCTGGTCACCAGTGCTATATGCTCTAGTGGTTCCCCCTGAGAGGGCTATGAGTATCCTTCTGTTGCCGTGGACTAACTACTGTGGGTTGTCCGGTTGACTTGGCTGGGTTGGCCCCTCTTCAATTGATTGCCAATCTCTCCCTTGTTCAGATGCCACCAGCCACTGGTGGGTGGAGCTGTGTCACAAGGAGGCTGGCTGTGGAATGCCATTACTCAGTGGTTGCTGGAACTGGGATTGAGATGGGTGGCTTTGGGGCCAGGGGTCCTGCATGGACCTAGTGTCTGTCTGCTGTTGGGTGGGACCAGTTCCTGAAATGGCTTACTGCACAGTCCAGTGTGTCCCAAAGCTGTTGACAGCCTGCTAGTGAGCAGGGCTGAATCCCAGGTTGGCCGAATAAGGGGCCCAAGGTGTCTCAAAAATACTGTTAATCTGCTCATGTGTAGGTCTGGAGCTCAGCAACTCCTGGGGCTGTTGCTTGCCTACTGGTGGGTCAACTGGGTCCTGACATGGCAGGCTCTGGGGCTCTGGTGGTACTGAGGTTGGTGTTTGCTCACTGGTTGGTGGGGTCAGAGTTCAAGAGATACCAAAGTTAGGTTAGATACGTCCTTGTTGGGGAGGCTGGTGGTGAGGGCAGAGCTGAACGGTGGGGGAGGCTGCTCTTGAGGAGGCTAGAGCTGAACTCACTGGTGGGTCACCCATCCAGGAGTATGAGTCTTGACTTTACCACGTCTCCACCCTTCCCACTCATCTACTTATGGGTCCTTCTTCATATCTTCAGTTGTAAAAGATCTTTTCTGCTATTCTTCTAATCTTTCTCATCAGTAGTTGCTCTGTAAATTGTAGATTTGATGTGCACATGGGAGGAGGTTAGCTTAGAGTCTTCCTATTTGGAAGTCATTTGGTCATTTGGAAGCCATCTTGTCATTCTCCAAAATTACTCAGTTCTTTTCTTTCTTTTTTTTTTTTTTTTTAGTATTTATTTATTTTTGGCTGCCCTGGGTCTTAGTTGTTGTCTGTGGGCTTTCTCTAGTTGTGGAGAGTGGAGGCACTCTCTAGTTGTGGTGCACGGGCTTCACATTGTGGTGGCTTCTCTTGTTGTGGAGCATGGGCTCTTGAGTATTTGGTCTTCAGTAGTTGCTGCATGGGAGAAGGCAATGGCAACCCACTCCAGTACTCTTGCCTTGAAAATCCCATGGATGGAGGAGTCTCGTAGGCTGCAGTCCATGGGGTCACTAAGAGTTGGACACAACTGAGCGACTTCACTTTCACTTTTCACTTTCATGCATTGGAGAAGGAAATGGCAACCCACTCCAGTATTCTTGCCTGGAGAATGCCAGGGACAGAGGAACCTAGTGGGGTGCCGTCTATGGGGTCGCACAAAGTCAGACATGACTGAAGCGACTTAGCAGCAGCAGCAGTTGCTGCATGTAGCCTCAGCAGTTGCATCTCAAGGGCTCCCAAGTGCAGACTCAGAAGCTGTGGTGGCAGGGCTTAGTTGCCCCAAGGCATGCGGGATCTTTCTGGACCAGTGATTGGACCCATGTCTCCTGCACTGGCAGGCAGATTCTTAACCAATGGACCAATAGGGAAACCCTAGTGTATTTTTTTTTTACATTAAAATTTTTTAAAAATTATTTATTTATTATTATTATAATTTTTACTTTACAATATTGTATTGGTTTTGCCATACTTCAGCATGAATCCACCACGGGTGTACACGTGTTCCCAATCCTGAACCCCCTTGCCACCGCCCTCCCGATATCATCCCTTTGGGTCATCCCAGGGCACCAGCCCCAAACATCCTGTATCCTACATAGAACCTAGACTGGCGATTCGTTTCTTATATGATATTATCCACATTTCAATGCCATTCTCCCAAATCATCCCACCCTCTCCCTCTCCCTCTCCCACAGAGTCCAAAAGACTGTTCTATACATCTGTGTCTCTTATGCTGTCTTGCATACAGGGTTGTTGTTACCATCTTTCTAAATTTCATATATATGCGTTAGTATACTGTGTTGGTGTTTTTCTTTTTGGCTTACTTCACTCTGTATAATCGGCTCCAGTTTCATCCACCTCATTAGAATTGATTCAAATATATTCTTTTTAATGGCTGAGTAGTACTCCATTGTGTATATGTACCACAGCTTTCTTATCCATTCATCTGCTGATGGACATCTAGGTTGTTTCCATGTCCTGGCTATTATAAACAGTGCTGCGATGAACACTGGGGTACACGTGTCTCTTTCAATTCTGGTTTCCTCGGTGTGTATGCCCAGCAGTGGGATTGCTGGGTAATATGGCAGTTCTATTTGCAATTTTTTAAGGAATCTCCACACTGTTCTCCATAGTGGTTGTACTAGTTTGCATTCCCACCAACAGTGTTTGTTGGTTCTCTTTTCTCCACACCATCTCCACACCAACAGGGTTCTCTTTTCTCCACACCCACTCCAGCATTTATTGCTTGTAGACTTTTGGATAGCAGCCATTCTGATTGGCATGAAATGGTACCTCATTGTATTCTTTATATATATATATATATATATATATATATATATATATATATATATATAGTGGAAATACTCAACAGGAGTTCTCTTAACCAGTTTTAAAGTTATTACTTAGATATAGGTACTATGTTGAACAGCAGATCACTAACATTTATCCATCTTGTATAACTGAAACTTTATACCAATTTTACAGCTCCCCATTACCCCCTCCTCCTAGCCTCTTGGCAACTCTGCATCTGTGGGTGTGAATCTTCTAAATATCTCATATAAATGAAATCATGAAGTATTTCATACTCTGTGACTAGCTTATTTCACTTAGCATAATGTCCTTGAGATTTTGTACTGTTGTTGCATATGGCAGAACTTGCTTCTTTTTTTAAAGATTGAATAATATTTCATTGCAAGTTATATTCCATTGCAAGTGTGTACCACATTTTGCTTATCCATTCATCATTCAATGACATTTAGGTTGCTGCCATATCTTTACTATTGTGAATATTGCTGCAATAAACATAGGAGTACAGATATCACTTACATATTCTAATCTCAATAGTTTTGGATATATACCTAGAAGCAGGATTTCTGGATCATATGGTATTCTATTTTTAATTTTTTGAGGAACCTCTTTACTGTCTTCAGCAGAGACTGGATTTACATTTCCATGAACAATGTACTAAGTTTCCAGTTTCTCCATGTCCTTCCAACAATGTTCACCTATTTTTAAAGGAATCAAGAGGGAGAGTACATACATATAATTATAGCTGATTCATGTTGTTGTATGGCAGAAACCAGCACAACATTGTAAAGAAATTTTCCTCCAGTTAAAGAAATAAATTAAAAAAAGAATCATAGCTATCTTAACAGGTATGAGGTGATAGCTCATTGTTTTTTCTTTTGATTTGCACTTCCTTGACGATTAGTGATGTTGATGACCTTTTCATATACCCATTGTTTGTTTATATGTGTCTTCTTTGCAGAAATGTGTATCCAAATCCTATGCCCATTTTCTAATTGGGTTGTTTAGTTTTTCCTGTTGAACTTGATTTTGTTTTAAGAGAATATGTGTTCAGTGAATGAAATCACATGTCCTCTTGAGGAATGACTGGCCTCTAAGCATTTGTTATGAACATTTATCATTACCTCTTGAATTTAACATTTTGAAATTGATTTGTATAATATAGAATTGTGTTTTCAGAAGAATAATGCCAATGACATTATATGGATCCATGTTTAGGCAATCCAGTGGTATGAAGACTTTTAGCAATTGCAGTTTGAGAGACTTTGAAAATTTCATTTCAAACATGAGGGCCCAGTGTCTTCAGAATAAGCCACAAATGCAGAGAAATCCGGGACCAATCTGTGGCAATGGCAGAGTGGAGGGAAATGAAGTCTGTGACTGTGGTACTGAGGAAGTAAGTTATTAATTGGAAAATTGATAAATTTATTGTATCTGTTCATCCTTTGTAATAAATGCTATATATCTCAAATATGACTGGGTGCCATGCAAAATATTGGCAATAATAAAATAAAGTTAAAATGCGTACAAGAATATGCTGTCTAGATTTAATAGGGTGAAGAGTTTTGGACAAATGTTAAGACTATTCCCCTAAAATTATTGCTGATAAGAAAAGGAAGTCTAGAATGAGTTTTTGGTTCCAGACTAAATAGGTACAGTATTTTCAAATCTGTGCTTAATCTCTGGACATTTGATAAGTGTTTTATTGAAGATTAATATGGGAGTAGACCATATTAAGGCAATGGCACCCCACTCCAGTACTCTTGCCTGGAAAATCCCATGGATGGAGGAGCCTGGTAGGCTGTAGTCCATGGGGTCGCTAGGAGTCAGACAGGACTGAGCGACTTCACTTTGACTTTTCACTTTCATGCACTGGAGAAGGAAATGGCAACCCACTGCAGTGTTCTTGCCTGAAGAATCCCAGGGACGGGGGAGCCTGGTAGGCTGCCGTCTCTGGGGTCGCATAGAGTTGGACATTACTGAAGCGACTTAGCAGCAGCAGCAGCAGCAGCAGACCATAAAGTATCCTTTGGGGTATTGCCTCACAATGGAATCACAATGGAGGGAAAACTGTTAATGTTATAATCTGAACAGTGGGTGATTCTGATTCCCCCATATCATCCTCTTCCCTCTTCCCATTGATAACCACTAGTTTGGCCTTTATATCTGAGGGTCTATTTCTGTTTCGTCATATTCATGCATTTTAAAATTTATATTCCACATATAAGTGATAACATAGAGTGTTTGTCTTTGTTTGACTTACTTCACTAAACATAATACTCTCTGGTTCCATTCATGTAGTATAAATGGCAAAATTTCATTCCTTTTTTATGCCTGAATAATAAATATATTATATACATATGTGTGTATATACATATAGTGTGTATACATATATACATATATGTGTATATATATATATATGCACACACACACCACATCTTCTTTATGCATTTGCCTGTTGACAGACACTTATGTTGCTTCCGCGTCTTGGCAATTATAAATAATGCTTCTATGAACACTGGAGTGTATGTGTAATTTTAAATTAGTGCTGTTTTCTTTGGATATATATTCAGGAATGGAATTGCTGGATCATAGGCTATGGTTTTTCCACTAGTCATGTATGGATGTGAGAGTTGGACTGTGAAGAAAGCTGAGCGCAGAAGAATTGATGCTTTTGAACTGTGGTGCTGGAGAAGACTCTTGAGAGTCCCTTGGACTGCAAGGAGATTCAACCAGTCTATCCTAAAGGAGACCAATCCTGGCTGTTCACTGGAAGGACTGATGCTAAAGCTGAAACTCCAGTACTTTGGCCACCTCATGCGAGGAGTTGACTCATTGGAAAAGACTCTGATGCTGGGAGGGATTGGGGGCAGGAGGAGAAGGGGACGACAGAGGATGAGATGGCTGGATGGCATCACCGACCTGATGGACATGAGTTTGAGTGAACTCTGGGAGTTGGTGACGGACAGGGAGGCCTGGCGTGCTGCGATTCATGTGGTCGCAGAGAGTTGGACACGACTGAGCAACTGAACTGACTGACTGACTGACTGATGGTAGTTTAATTCTGTTTTTCTGAGGAATCTCCATACTGTTTTCTGTAGTGGAAAACATAGTGCACAGTGGTTCTTTTCTCCACATGCTCACCAGCATTTGTTATTTATGGTCTTTTTGATGATAGTAATTCTGACACATGTGAGATGATCTCTCAATCATGATTTTGATTTGCATTTCCCTAATGTTTAGTGATGTTGCCATCTTTTCATGTACCTATTGGCATGTCTTTAGAAAAATGTGTATTCAAATCTCTTGCTTATTTTTAAATCAGATTGGTTTTTTTTTGATACTAGGGCTTGCTGGATAGCTCAGTTGGTAAAGGATCTGCCTGCAATGCAGGAGACCCCGGTTCAATTCCTGAGTTGGGAAAATCCACTGGAGAAAGGGATAGGCTACCCACTCCAGTATTCTTGAGTTTCCCTGATGGTTCAGCTGGTAAAGAATCCGCCTGCAATGTGGGAGACCTTGGTTTGATCCTTGGGTTAGGAAGATCCCTGGAGAAGGGAAAGGCTGCCCACTCCAGTATTCTGGCCTGGAGAATTTCATGTACTGTAGAGTCCATGGGGTTGCAAAAAGTCGGACATGAGTTTCATTTTCACTTTTTTGATACTGAGGTTGGGTTTTTGATACTGAGTTGTATGACCTGTTTATGTATTTTCAATATTAACCCCTTATCAACCATATTATTTGCAAACATTTTCTCACATTCAGTAGGTTGTTTTTTTCTTTAACCAGTAGTTTCCTGTGCTTTTAAGTTTAATTAGAGCTCATTTGTTTATTTTTGTTTTCTTTGCCTTAAGAGACAGATCCAAAAAAGGTTGTTGCAGTTAATGTCAGAGTATTCTGCCTAAGTTTTCTTCTTGGAGTTTTATGGTTTCTGGTCTTACATTTATGTTTTTAATCTATTTTGAGTTTATTTTAATGTATGGTGTGAAAAAATGTTTCAGTTTTATTCCTTAAATGTAGCTGTCCAGATTTCCCAGCACTGCTTATTAAAGAGATTGTCTTTTCTCTATTCTATATTCGTGCCTCCTTTGTTGAAAATTAATTGATCATAAGTGCATGGGTTTATTTTTAGGCTCTCTGTTCTGTTCCATTGATTTGTATATCTGTTTTTGTGCCAATATCATACTTTTTGATGTTGTCTCTTTGTACTCTAGTTTGAAATCAAGGAGTATGATACTTCCAGCTCTGTTCTTCTTTCTTCAGATTGCTTTGGCTGTTTGGAGTCTTATGTTTCCATACAAATTTTAGAATTATTTGTTTTAGTTCTGCGAACAATGCCATTAATATTTTGATAGAATTGCATTGAATCTGTAGATTGCTTTGAGTACTATGGCCTTTTTAAGAATATTAATTCTGCCAGTCCATGAACACTGTATGACTTTCCATTTGCTTTTATCATCTTCAATTTCTTCCATCTATATCTTACAGTTTTCCAAGTATGGGTGTTTTACCTCCTTAGATTTGTTCTTAGATATTTTATTCTTTTTGATGTGATTCTAAATGGGATTGTTTTTATATTTCTTTTTTGTTAATTCATAATTAGTGTATAGAAATGCAACAGATTCGTATTGCTTTAGTATCCTGCATTTAACAAACTGGCAGTAAGTACATATCTATCAATACTTCTTGTAAATGTAATTGTACTAAATGCTGCAATCAAAAGAAACAGAATGACTGAATGGATAAAAAATAGGACCTGTATATGTACATATACTGCTTCCAAGAGACTCACTTCAGATCTTCCCATGGTCAGTTGCAAAGACACACATAGACTGGAAGTGAGGGAATCAGAAAAGGTATTCCATGCAAATGGAAATCAAAAGAAAGCTGAGGTGGCAATACTTAATTATATAAGATAAAACAGACTTCAAAACAAAGACTGTTAGACAAAGGACATTATATAATGATTAAGGGATCAATTCAAGAAGATGTAATGTTTGTAAATGTATATGCATCCAACATAGGACAAGTGGTTCAGTGGTAAAGAATCTGCCTGCCAATGCAAGAGATGCAGGTCACAAAAGAATCGGCCATGACTGGGCTACTAAACAACAAGAACTAACACAGGTGCACCTAATTACATAAAGCAAACATCAGATATAAGAGGAGACATTGGCAGTAAACAGGATGTTAGTAAGGGGCTTTAACACCTCACTGACATCTTTAGATCATTCAGACATAAGATCATTAAGGAAAGACTGGTCTTAAGTGACACATCAGACCAGATGGAATTTATAGATATAAATACAGAGTATTCCACATCAAAGCAACAGAATACACTGTTTCAGCTGCCTTGTAACATTCTCCAGGGTAGGCCACAAAACAAGTCTCAGTAAATTTAAGAAAATTGAAATCATATCCAGCATCTTTTCTGACTAGAATGCTATGAGACTAGAAATAAACTACAAGAAAAATGGAAACATGTTGAGGCTAAACAATATACTGCTAAACAACTAATGGATCATGGAAGAAATAAAATAGAAAATTTAAAAATACCTGTAGACAAATGAAAACAAAACACAATAATCCAAAATCCATGGGGCAAAGAAAAAGCATTTCTGGAGGAATTTTTTAATGATACAAACTTACCTTATGAAATAAGAAAAATATCAAGCAACCTGATTTTATACCTAAAGGAACTAAAAACAGAAGAAATAAACACCAAAGTTAGTAGAAGAAGAGAAATGATAAAGATCAGAGTATAAGTAATTGAAACAGAGGCTAAAAAATTAAAAAGATTAATGAAACTAAGAGGTGATTCTTTGAGAACGATGAAGGAAACTGATAAACCTTTAGCTAGACTCATCAAGAAAAAGAGAGAGCCCAAATCAATAAAATCAGAAATGTAAAAGGAGAAGCTACAGCCACCACCACATAAATTCAAAGGGTCATAAGAGATTATTTCAAATAATTATATGCCAGTAAAATGGGCAAAATGGAAGAAATGTACAAATTCTTATAAATTTGTACTCTGCTAATACTGAATCAGGGAGAAATAGAAAAGATGAACAAATTGCCAGTAATGACTTTGAATCAGTAATAATAGTAATAAAATTAACAACAAAAATCCAGGATCAATGGCTTCCTTCACAGGTGAATTCACCAAACATTTAGAGAACACTTAACACCTGTTCCTATGATAATAAACAACCATATGTATCTTTCCCTTAATTCTTTTCCGTGTATTTGTCTGTCCTTATGCCAATTCCACAGTCTTAACTAGCGTACTTTTACAGTAAGTCTTAAAAACATTTTGTGTAAATCAATAAACTTTGGTCTTCTTTTCCAAGATACTTTTACTATTCTAGGACCACTTTGTTTCCATGTAAGTTGAAGAATTGGCATATAATTGTAGGGACTTTGATTTGAACTGTGTTGTATTCATATATCAATTTGAGGGGAATTACCTTCTTACCAATATTAGTTATGCCAATCTGTGCACATTGTGTATCTCTTAACTTATTCAGATCTTCTTTATTTATTTCTTCTATAGATTGCTTATTTTGATAATTTAAAAATTTTATTTAGCAATTATATCACTAGTATAAAAATTGCAGTGGACTTTTCTGAATTATAGTTTTTATTGGAAGTTATGAGAGTGGCTTTCTTTCCTTTGTTCTTATTTTTAGGGAGAAAGTTTTCTGACCTTTAACATTAAATATGATATTAGATATAAGCTTTTCTTTAAACAGATGTGCTTTACCATATTGAGTAAATTTCTTTCCGAGCGTTTTTTTTAATTGAATAAAATTGAAGTAAAATATTGTAAGTTTAAGTTGTATAGTACCCTTGCCTGGAAAATCCCATGGATGGAGGAGCCTGGCAGGCTGCAGTCCATGGGGTCACAAAGAGTCGGACACGACTTCACTTTCACTTTCACTTTTTACTTTCATGCATTGGAGAAGGAAATGGCAACCCACTCCAGTGTTCTTGCCTGGAGAATCCTAGGGATGGGGGCACCTGGTGGGCTGCTGTCTATGGGGTCACACAGAGTCGGACACGACTGAAGCGACTTAGCAGCAGCAGCAGCAAGTTGTATAGTGTGTTACTGTGATATATTTATATATGTTTATATATTGCTATCTGATTGCTGATGTGGTGATGTTTACTACATTACATAATTATAGGGATTCCCAGTTGGGGTTTGCCTGCCAATGCAAGAGACAAAAGAGATGCAAGTTCAATCCCTGGGTCAGGAAGATCCCTTGGAGAAGAAATGGCAACCCACTCCAGTATCCTTGCTTGGAGAATCCCACGGACAGAGGAGCCTTGCAGGCTACAGTTCATGGGGTCTCAAAGAGTTGGATGTGACTGAGCATGTACACATACACACACACACACATACACTCACACACATTATTATAGTACATTTGTTGTTGTTCAATTGCTCTGTCATGTCCGACTATTTGTGACCCCATGGACTGAAGCACACCAGGCTTCCCTGTGCTTCACCATCTCTCGGAGATTGCTTGAACTCATGTCCATCGAGTTGGTGTTGCCATCCAACCATCTCATCCTCTGTCGTCCCCTTCTCCTCCTGCCTTCAGTCTTTCCCAGCATCAGGGTCTTTTCTAATGAGTCAGCTCTTCGAATCAGGTGGCCAAAGTACAGGAGCTTCAGCTTCAGCATCAGTCCTTCCAACGAATATTCAGGACGGTTTCCGTTAGGATTGACTGGTTTGATCTCTTTGCAGTCCAGGGGACTCTCAAGAGTCTTCTCCAACACTACAGTTCAAAAGCATAAGTTCTTTTTTTAAAATATAAATTTATTTATTTTAATTGAAGGTTAATTACGTTACAAAAAAAACAAAACAAAACAAAAACAAAAGCATAGGTTCTTTGGTGTTCAGCTTTCTTTATGGTCCAATTCTCACACCCATACTTGACTACTGGAAAAACCATAGCTTTGACTATATGGACCTTTATCAACAAAGTAATGTCTTTGCTTTTCAACATGTATCTAGGTTGGTCAGAGCTTTTCTTCCAAAGAGCAAGCGTTTTTTAATTTCATGGCTGCAGTGATTTTGGAGCCCAAGATAATATAGTCTATCACTGTTTCCATTGTTTCTGCATCTATTTGCCATGAAGTAATGGGACCAGATGCCATGATCTTAGTTTTTTGAATGTTGACTTTTAAGTCAGCTTTTTCACTCTCCTCTTTCACATTCATCAAGGGGCACTTTTAGTTTCTCTTTGCTTTCTGCCATAAAGGTGGTGTCATCTGCATATCTGAGGTTATTGATATTTGTCCCGGCAATCTTGATTCCAGCTTGTGCTTCATCCAGCCTGGCATTTCACATGATGTACTCTGCATATAAGTTAAATAAGCAAGGTGACAATATACAACCTCGACGTACTCCTTTCCCAATTTGCGACCAGTCTGTTGTTCCATGTCCAGTTCTAACTGTTGCTTCTTGATCTGCATACAGGTTTCTCAGAAGGTAGGTAAGGTGGTCTGGTATTCCCATCTCTTGAAGAATTTTCCAGTTGTGATCCACACAGTCAAAGTGTAGTCAATGAAGCTGAAGCATCTTTAGTGCTGTCAGTGAAGCAGAAGTAGATGTTTTTCTGGAACTCTCTTGCTTTTTCTATGACCCAATGGATGTTGGCAATTTGATCGCTGGTTCTGCTGCCTTTTTAAAATCCAGCTTGAACATCTGAAAGTTCTCAGTGCACATACTGTTGAAGCCTATCCTGGAGAATTTTGAGCATTACTTTGCTAGCTTGTGAAATGAGTGCAGTTGTTTGGTAGTTTGAACATTCTTTGGCATTGCCTTTCTTGTGTGCTTAGTCACTCAATGGTGTCCAGCTCTGCGACCCCATAGGCTGTAGCCTGCCAGGCTCCTCTGTACATGGGATTTTCCAGGTGAGAATACTGGAGCGGGTTGCCATTCCCTTCTCCATACCTTTCTTTGGGATTGGAAATAAAACTGACCTTTCTAGTCCTGTGGCCACTGCTGTTTTCCAAATTTTCTGGCATATTGAGTGCAGCACTTTCACACCATCATCTTTTAGGATTTGAAAAAACTTAGCTGGAATTCTATCACCTCCACTAGCTTTGTTTGTAATGATGCTTCCTAAGGCCCACTTGTTTTCACACTCCAGGATGTCTGGCTCTACATGAATGATCACACCATCGTGGTTATCTGGCTCACTAAGATATTTTTTTGTATAGTTCTTCTGTGTATTGTTGCCACCTCTTCTTAATATTTTCTGCTTCTGTTAGATTGATAACATTTCTGTCTCTTATTGTACTCATCTTTGCTTGAAATGTTCCCTTGGTATCTCTAATTTCCTTGAAGAGCTCGCTAGTCTTTCCCATTATATTTTTTTCTGTTTCTTTGCATTGATCACTTAGGAAGGCTTTCTTATCTCTCCTTGCTATTCTCTGGAACTCTGCATCCAGATGGATATATCTTTTCTTTTCTCCTTTGCATTTCACTATAGTAAAGTAATATTGCCTATATTCATTATATTGTGCAGTAGATTTCTATGGCTTATTTATTATTTGTTAGAAGTTTGTACCCTTAAATACCATCACTCTTATTCCTTTGTTTCCACAACCTCTGGTAATGAGTATTTTACTCTGTTTTTCACAGATTTAAATTTTTTAGATGCCCCATATGTGTGATATCACACAATTCTTTTCTCTGTTTGACTTATCTCATTAGCATAATGTGCTCAAGGTTTGTACATGTTGTTGAAAATGGGAGGATCACGTCCATTTTTTTGGCTGAAAAACATTCCATTGTGTGTGTGTAGGACATCTTTTTTTATCTGTTAATCCATTGATGGGTGTTTTGAGTGTTTCTATATCTTTGGTATTATAAATAATACTGTGATAAATATAGAGTGCATATATCTCTTTGAAATTAAGTTTTCATTTTCTTTGGGTATATACTCAGAAGTAGAATTGCTGGACCATACGTTAGGTCTATTTTTATTTTTCTGAGCAACCTCCATATTATTTTGCATAGTGGACCAATTGGTTGGACCAATTTACATTTGCACCAACAATATATAAAGCTTCCCTTTTCTCCGCATCCTTTCCAGTATGCGTTGTCTCTTGTATTCTTAATGATAACCATTCTAATAGGTGGGAAGTGGGATGTCTCATTGTGGTTTTGATTTGTATTTCTTGATGATTGGTGATGCTGAGTGTTTTTTCATGTGCCTATTGGCCATCTGTATGTCTTTTCAGAAAAACATCTAGTTCTTCTGTTCATTTTAAAATTGGACTGTTTTTTTTTTGTTATCAGATTGAATAAGTTTTTTATATATGTTTAATATTGACCCCTTATCTGATACATGCTTTGCAGAGTTTTTCTCCCATCATGTAGGTTTTTTTTTTTTTCCATTTTGGTGTTTCTTTTGAGGTGCGAAAGTTTTTGAGTTTGATGTCCCATTTGTTGATTTTTTTCTTTTGTAGTTTGTCCATGCTGTAGTTTGGCCTCATGCTCCAGAATTTATACCCAAGATCAGTATCTGAGGTTCTTCCCTACATTTTCTCCTAGGGGTTTCATGGTATCAGACCTTATGTTTAAGTCTTTGATCCATTCTCTGGGTATTGTGGGATAGGAGTCAGTGTCATTGTTTTGCATACATTTCTCCAGTTTTCCTGGTTGTTGAAAAGAGTGTACTTTCCTCATTGGAGATTCTTGACTTCCTTGTTGAATATTAGTATACCATATATGCCAGAGTTTAGTTTTGAGTTCTCTGTTCCCTTTGGCTGATTGACATGTCTATTTTTGTCCCAGTATCATATTGGTGTGTGTTCTATTATAGGAGTTTCAGATGTACAGCATTCTAGTTAAACGTCTGTATGCATTACAAAGTGATCAGCAATGCAAGTCTGCTTACCATCTAATGCCAAAGGGTTGACTCCCTCCACCCATTTCTCTTACTTCCTAAACCACTTCCTTCTGCTAACCACTAATCTGATCTCTGTATCTATGAGGTTTTTTGCTTTTGTTTAGTTGGCTTTTTTGAGTGCTTTGTTGTTTTTTAGATTTTACATATGAATGAAATTATATGGTGTCTTTCTCCATTTGAGTTATTTCTCTTAGTGTAATACTTTCAAGGTTCACCCGTGTTGTTGCAAACAGCAAGGTTTCATTCTTTTTATGGATGAATAAGTATTCTATTGACTTCCCCTGTGGCTCAGTGGTAAAGAATCTGCCTGCAATGCAGGAGACCCTGGTTGATCCCTGTGTTGGGAAGATCCCCTGGAGAAGGAAATGGCAACTCACTCCATTATTCTTGCTGGGAAAGTCCCAGCAAGGAGGAGGAGGTGTCTGACAGGCTACAGTCTGCAGAGTTGCAAAGAGTCGGACATTACCGAGGGATGGAGCATGAAGTATTCCATTGTTTAGGTATACTGGGGCTTCTTTATCCATTCTTCCATCAGTGGACACTTAGCTTGTTTCCGTGCTTGTGCATGTCTAGTCGTTCAGTCTTGTCCGACTCTTTATGACCCCAAGGACCCCAAGCCTGCCAGGCTTCTTACATGGGATCCTCCCATGTAAGAATGTTGCAAGAATGTTGGAGTGGGTAGCCAATTCCGTCTCCAGGGGATCTTCCTGACCAGGAATCGAATCTGCATCTCCTGCATTACAGGTGAATTCTTTACCATCTGAGCCACCAGGGAAGCCCCTTAAGTTGTTCCCACATCTTGGTTATAAATAATGTTGCAATAAACAGAGTGCATATATATTTTTCTAGTTAGTGTGTTTGTATTATTTGGATAAATATCCAGAAGTGGAATAGCGGATTGTATGATAATATGATGCTTAGTTTTTTGAGTAATCACCATAATGTTTTCCATTGTGGCTGCACCGATTTTTAGTCCTACCAATAGTGGACTAGGGTTCCCTTTTCTGTGTGTTCTCTCCAACATTTGTTATTTTTTGTTTTTGATAATAGTTATTCTAAAAGGTGTGAGGTGATATCTTATTGTAGTTTGGTTTGCATTTTCCTAATAATTATGTTGATCATCTTTTCATGTGCCTATTGGCCATCTCTGTGTCTTCTTTGGAAATGTCTGTTCAGGTTCTGTGTCCATTATTTTAGTCAAGTTGTTTGTTATTGAGTTGTATATGTGTTTTGTGTATTTTGGATATTAACTCCATATCAGATATATGATTTGCAAATATATTTTCATTCAGTAAGTTGCTTTTTCATTTTGAGATGGTTTTCTTTGCTGTGAGGAAACATTTTAGTTTGATGTAGTCCCATTTGTTTATTCTGCTTTTGTTTCTCTTGCCTTTCAATTCAGAGTGACAAAAACCTTACCCTTATGAGATCGGTATCAGTGAGATTATTGCCTACGTTTTCTTCTAGGAATTTTACGGATTCGTGTCTTATATTCAAATCAATCCATTTTGAGTTCATTTTTCTTTATGATGTGAGGTAGTAGTCTGGTTTCTTTCTTTTGCATGTGGCCATACAGTTTTCTTGACACCATTTATTGAAGAGACTCTCCTTTCTCTGTAGTGTATTCTTTGTTGTAAATTTATTGTGTGTGCATGTGTGGGTTTATTTTTGTGCTCTCAGTTGTGTTCCATTAATCTGTGAGTCTGTATTTGTGCCAGTACCATTTTGTTTTGACTATGGTAACTTTGTAGGAAGCAAAACATACTGTTTCACTTACTGTAGCTTTATAGGAAATGGTTGTCCCTTGATATCTACAGGAGATTGGTTCTAGGACCCTTGAAGGATGCTAAAATCTATGCATGTTAAAATTTTTTTATAAATGACACTGCTGCTGCTGCTGCTGTTGCTAAGTCGCTTCAGTCGTGTCCGACTCTGTGCGACCCCATAGACGGCAGTATAAATGACACATAACCTACCAATATATGCCTACTATTTTAAATAATTTCTAGATTACTTCTAATACCTAATACAATGTAGATGCTGTGTAAATATTGGTAAATAAAATGTAAATGCTATGTAAATAATCGCCAGAATGCAGCAAATTTAAGTTTTGCTTTTTGGAACTTTCTGGACTTTTTTCTGAATATTTTCGATCTAAGATTGGTTGAATCCATGGTGCATAACTCACACATATGGAGGAGCAGCTATAATTTGAAATCAGAGTGTGATACTTCCAGCTTTGTTTTTCTTTTTCAAGATTGTTTTGGCTGTTGGGGATCTTTTGTGTTTCCACATACCTGTGGTTTTTATTACTATGGCTTTGTAATTTAGTTAGAATTTCAGAAGCATGATACCTCCAGGTTTTTTTTTTTTTTTCCTCAGCATCATTTTGCCTATTTGGAGTCTTTTGAGCTTCCATGCAAAGTTTAGGATTGTTTTCTCTATTATTGTGAAGAATGCCTTTGATATTTTTATGGGGATTATGTTGACTCTGTAGATGTTTGTGTGTCATATAGCCATTTGAATAATATTAATTTTTCCAGTCTATGAACATAGGATATCTTTCCATTTCTTCTTGTCTTCATGTCTTTTTTTAAAATTTTCTTCAGCAAAGTTTTGTGATTTTCATTAGGCAGATCTTTCACTTTCTTGGTTAAAATTATTCCTAAGTATTTTGTTTTTAATACTGTTGTGAATGGGATGGATTTTTAAAATTTCTGTTTTAGAAGCTTCATTATTAATGTAAAGGAATGTGATTGATATTATTAATGTAAAGGAATGTGATTGATTTCTGTATGCTGACTTTGTATCTTGCCGCTTAACTGAAATCATTGAGTAATTCTAGTTTTTTGATGGTTCTTTCAGATTTTCTGTATATAGGGTCATATTATCAGCAAATAACCACAGTTTTACTTCTCTTTTTATTTGGTTAACTTTCCTTTTTTTTTGTCTTGCCCAATTACTCTAGCTAGATCTTCAGGAAAACTGAAGGACTGAAAATACCCAGTTTCAAAACTTAATAAAAACTATAATAATGGCAATATAGTACACACAAAAAATAGACAAAGAGTTTATTAGAACAAAATGGAGACCTCAGAAATAAAATTCCAAAAACTGAATAGGCATATTGAGAGTGGGTATTATTGCCATGTTCTTGATCTTAGGGGAAATGCTTTCAATTTCTCTACATTTAAGTGTAATCTTAGTTAGCTAAGAATTTTCAGTTGAAAATTAGTGTTGAATATTGTTAAATATTTCTGTTTCTATTGAGCTGATCATATGATTTTTCTGTTTTTTTTTCTTCTATTAATATGATGCATTTCCTTCATTGCTTTTTCAGTACTAACCCAGCTATCATGCAATATTGAGATTAGCCCCACTTGGGTTATTATATATATATAACATTTTAATTTACCATTTTGTTCAGGATTATGGAACTTATTTTTAGAAGGGGATTGTGGTCTGTAGTTTTTTTACAATCTTTTCTTTTGGTTTTTGTATCAGGGTAATTATGGGCTCATAAAAAGAGTTGGAATATGCTCCCTACTCCTACCTTTTGAAATAATTTGTTTAAGATTTGTATTATTCCTATTTATTTATTGTGAAAGAACACTCGGCAGTAGATTTACCCTCTTAAATCTAACCCCCTAGAAGTTTTATAGTTTTGCAATTTAATTTTAGATTTATGATCCCTTTGAATTATTGTGTGTGTGTGTGAAATGTGTAGAGTCAATATCTAGAGTTTTTCATGTGAATGCCCAGTTGTTCCAACACCGTTTATTGAAAACGCTTTTCTCCACTGATTTGTATTTGTTCCACTATCAAAGATTTTATAATTTCTAAGGTCTCCATTTTGTTCTGATAAATTCTTTATCTATTTTTTTGTACGTCTTCAGTTCAGTTCAGTTGCTCAGTTGTGTCTGACTCTCTGCGACCCCATGAACCACAGCACGCCAGGCCTCCCTGTCCATTACCAACTCCCGGAGTTTACCCACACTTATGTCCATTGAGTCGGTGATGCCATCCAGCCATCTCTTCCTCCGTCGTCCCCTTCTCCTGCTGCCCTCAATCTTTCCTAGCATCAGGGTCTTTTCAAATGAGTTAACACTTCATATCAGCTGGCCAAAATATTGGAGTTTCAGCTTCAGCATCAGTCCTTCCAATGAATATTCGGGACTGATTTCCTTTGTATATACTGCTGCTGCTGCTGCTGCTACTAAGTCGCTTCAGTCGTGTCCGACTCTGTGCGACCCCACAGATGGCAGCCCACCAGGCTCCCCCGTCCCTGGGATTCTCCAGGCAAGAATACTGGAGTGGGTTGCCATTGCCTTCTCTAATGCATGAAAGTGAAAAGTGAAAGTGAAGTACAGTGCCATAATTAAAGTTTTTATTGAGTTTTGAAACTGGGTATTTTAAGTCCTGCCGTTTTCTTCCTTCTATTGCTCCTCCTCCTTCTTCTTTCTCTTCCTCAGCATTATGTTGTCCACTCTGTCTTTTGCCTTTCCGTATAAACCTTAGAATCAGTTTGATAATGTCAAAAAACAATTGCTGGATTTTTATTGTAATTGCATTGAACATCAAGTTGTGAAGAACTGACATTTTAACAATTCATGAACATGAACATTCTCTTCACTTATTTATACTTTCTTTGATTTTCTTCATCAAGTTTTATAGTTTTCATCATATAGATCCTATAAGATTTTTTTCTAGATGGTGTTACCAAATTGAAGAAGTTTCCTCTATTCCTAGTTTGCTAACATTTTTATAAGTGATTTTAGATTTTGTCAAATGCTTTCTCTACAGGAATTGTGAGGGTCATTGATTTCTCTTCTTTAGGCTATCAATATTATTGATTGTATTAATGGATATTTGCATAATAAGCCATCCTTTCATGCTTGTGATGAATCCTGCTTGGTTATTTTTGTACATTGTTGGATTCAATTTCCTAATTTTTTTTGTTGAGGATTTTTGCATCTATGTTTATTAGATCTATTTATTGATTGAATTAGATTTATTTATGAGATCTATGGATTTATTGATATGTCTTGAAATGTCTTTGTTATTGATATTAGGCTAACACTGGCCTCATAGAACTAGTTAGGAAGCATCACATATCAGTGCTGGGAGAATAATATGTCGGTGATTCCATGGGGTAAAGGCAGTAGAAGCTCCATGTTTAGTGCTTTTCCTAAATTCTGTCCTCAGTGCTTTTTCTCTTGACTGATTTTAATTTGTATCCTTTCCATATACTAAACCATAACTGTGAGTATTAACAGCTTTCAGTGTGTTCTATGAGTTCTTTCAGTAAATTATAAAACCTGAGTGTGGTTTTGGGAATCCACTGAGCTTGTGATTGGTGAAAATGAGGACACTCTTGGGGACTGTTCTTTCTAACTTTGCAGTGGGTCTAAACTCTACTCACCCCTTTTAAACTTTTTTAAACTTTATTTATTTTCTGACTGTGTCCCAAAGAATGTGGGATCTTATTTCCATGGGGGATCTAACCTGCATGCCTTGTATTGGAAGCATGGAGTCTTAACCACTTCCTCCAGGGAAGTCCCATACCTACCTCTTAACCCGCCCTGATTTATTGAGGTATCATTAGCAAATAAAAATTGTATATGGTTTAAGGTTTACAGATATACAATGTGATGTTTTCATATATGTATACATTGTGAAATGGTTCCCATGGTCAAACCAGTTGAAATGTCCATCATCTCACACAGTTATCATTAAAAACATTTCTATCTTAGCAAATTTCACCTGTATAATGGATTATTGTTAACTATAGATGCTGACAACAGACTCATTTTATCAATGAAAGTCTGTACCCTTTGATCTGTATCTCCCCTTTCCTCTTACCATTTAGGCACTGGAGGTGCCACTCTGATATAATATTTAGTTTCTGAAAAAAAAAAAAGGTTATTTTATATATTCTTCCCAGTTTTCTAGTTGATTAAGAGTAAGTTCCACCATAGTATTTTAATTGTTTAAAGATGCAAAAATCTTTAAGTGTCGACAGCATGCATATTCCCTCCCCAAATTAAAAAAACTATGTAACATAGCTCTTGCCAAAGTTTATATTATTTCTATGACATAGTTTTATTGTGTATTCCACTCATTTATAGCAATGTGGACCTGATAACTGTTGTAATCCTCAGACTTGTGTGCTGAAACCAGGTTCAGAATGCGATAAAGGATTATGCTGCAACAACTGTAAGGTACGATTTTAGTTTATTACCATCTTCTAAGTATAAAATGAAATGTGTCTTGGTTACTTTTGGATACAGACACTTAGCTGTAACTCAAAATACATGACTTTTTGTATAAAGACAAAAATAAGTTCAGAGTGATGTGTCTAATTTTACGAATTATAGTTGGATGTTGAGCCCTCCTTATAATGCCATTATTTTCCCTAATGATGCTATTGGTTTTAAGCCTTGATTGACAGCTATGACAGATGTAGAACATCTTCATTGAAAGGGACTATTTTCATTTATTTTATCCAATATTTATATCTTTATAAAAATGATCTTTTAGGTTGTGATGGGTATTTGTGAGTATGTAATTGAAAGATAAAGCAATTTCCCATAAATGCATAAATAATGGAACTCACTAGATATAACACTTTTCGAATGCTGCATGTCAGCACAAATTTAAACTATGGATTTGTTATACAAAGACCATTTGACTTAAAGGTTATATTTTAGCTTATATGATGAAGATGTTCATTCCTGTCCCCTGTTTTACTTTTCATATATATGTGTGACATATATGTGACAGATTCATCACATGAGAACCCCTCTATTGAATGACCTGCCACTGGTTCTGTGTTCTTCACTTTAGTTAGCTGATATGGTACCCCCCCCCACCTCTGGAATCTTACCATGGTTAATACTTTCCTCTGTGATCTTTATAGTAAAAAACTATAAAGCCATCAGCTAAGAAGTATGAGATAAATGCCCAATTAATGTTCCTTATATAAATTTTAGAAATGCTATACATGAAAATGTTATTGACCCATAGGATAAGTCAGGAGAAAGTTTACTATTGGGTTCCTTATTTCCCAAATAGTTTAGTAGTTGAACTGCCTTTTTAATCATTCTTTGCATTCTATTCTCAGTTATTTAGGTTTCACATTTTCATAGAATTACTGATATTCCATACTTTAAAACTATGGTTTGAAAAAGTATATTTTATTTAGGAAGTACCTGCTGCTGCTAAGTCGCTTTAGTCGTGACCGACTCTGTGTGACCCCATAGACGGCAGCCCACCAGGCTCTGCCGTCCCTAGGATTCTCCAGGCAAGAACACTGGAGTGGGTTGCCATTTCCTTCTCCAATGCGTGAAAGTGAAAAGTGAAAGGGAAGTCGCTCAATCGTGTCCGACTCTGCGACCCCATGGACTGCAGCCCACCAGGCTGCTCTGTCCATGGGATTTTCCAGGCTAAATTTCACAATTTTCCCTAAAGCAATAATTATCCCAAACTAAAAGCTACTTTTCCTGCCTTCTAGCCAAAACTTGGGCTCTCATTGTATCATATTTGTAATACACTTTTCCTTGTGCATATTCCTTACCTCCTGTTTTGGTTGATAACATTGTTTTTTCCAATATGATTATTATAATTTTTATAACAGGAATATCCTGAGAGACACTAATGAATAAGTACTGCTTCAAGCTATAAATGGAAGCAGAGCAAGATTAAATATTGGTAAACACAATAATCATATATAATGCTTTACTTTTTATATTTTAATTTCTACTAGTTTATGGCAGCAGGTGCTACATGTAGGCCCATTGCACATCCTGAATGTGATATTCCTGAGGTTTGTAATGGAAGCTCAGGAAGGTGTCCGGCTGATATAACTATACTCAATGGACGGCAATGTGAAGGAGGAAAAGCTTTTTGTTATGATGGAGGCTGCCAAGATATTGATGCACATTGTGAGAGTATATTTGGAAAAGGTACTGTTTTGTAACATCTATATAGTTGGTCCTCAATATTTTCATTAACATTACAAGGCAGTGGTCAATTAGATATATTTAAATTATTTATTCTGTTTAAAGTCTCTTTTTTTAGAGAAGGAAATGGCAACCCACTCCAGTACTCTTGCCTGGAAAATTCCATGGATGGGGGAGCCTAGTAGGCTACAGTCCATGGAATCGCAAAGAGTCGGACACGACTGAGTGACTTCACTTTCTTTCTTTCTATAGTTCCTTTTGGAGAAGGAAATGGCAACCCACTCCAGTGTTCTTGCCTGGAGAATCCCATGGACGGAGGGGCCTGGTGGGGCTGCGGTCTGTGGGGCTGCAAAGAGTCGGACATGACTAAGCAACTAACACACACACACGATCTCTTTTTAGTTTTTGAACTTCTTAAGTATTTGTTTAAGGTGTATGACTTAATATTTTGATATGCATATACAATATGAAATAATTGCCACAGTCATCTGCTTAACATATTGCATGTATATACCCAGTAATATGCTTGCTAGATCCTAAGGTGGTGCACTTAAATTTTTGAGAAGCCTGTCTACTGTTTTCCATAATGACTGTGCCAATTTCCACTCCCATCAACAGTATATAAAAGTTTCACTTTCTCCACATTCTTGCTAATACTTTTTATCTTTTTCTCTTTGATAACACACTATCCTAAAAGGCGTGAGTTGTGGTTTTGAGTTGCATTTCCCTGATGATTAGTGATGTTGAGTCCCTTTTCATGTATCTGATGGTTGTTTGGCTTTTATTTGGAGGAATATCCATTTAGGTCCTTTGCTATTTTTAAATCTCTTTATCTTTCTTATTTAATTATGAGTAGCATGTTTTAGAAATTAATCCCTTATCAGCTCTATGGTTTGCTATTTTTTTCTCCCATTCTGTAGGTTTCAATTTTGCTTTGTTGCTTATTTTCTTTGCTGAGAAGTTTTTTATTTTGATGCAGTCCTACTTATCTATTGTTGCCTGCGCTTTTGTGTCATCCAAAAAAGTATTGCCCAGATTAGTATCCAAGAGCTTTTTCTCTCTCTTTTTTTCTAGTATATCTATAGTTTTAGGTAAGTTTAAGTCTCTTCAACCACCAACTTTATTGATGCACAACTGACATATAACAGTAAGTTTAAGTTGTACAACTATTGATTTGGTACTTTTATATATTTCAGAATGATTACCACCATAGTGTTAGCTAAACTTCCATTATATCACATAATTACCATTTCTTTTTCATGGTGAGGACATTTAAGATCTACTTTCTTAGCAACTTTCAGGTATATAATTTGATATTACTAAGTATAAACATCATGCTGTGTGTTAGATTCCAAGAAGTTTTTTCATGTTATAACTGGAAATTTGTAACCTTTGAACACCTCCCCATTTTCCCTACCTTGCAGCTTGTGGTAACTATTGCTCTACTCTTTGTTTCTCTGAATTCAGTTAGATTCCACATATAAGTGTTATCATAGAGTATTGTCTTTCTCTGACTTATTTCACTTAGCATAATGCCCTCGGAGTCCATGTTGCTGCAAATGGCAGGATTTCCTTCTTTCTCAGGACTGAATATTTATATCTCATGTTTTCTTTGCTGATTCACACTATCAGGAAGGGGGAAATTTCCCATCCTCATTGCCTTCTCTGGTTCTTTTGCCTGGTCAAATAATTAAAATGACATAAGACAGATTAACTGGAGAAATAAAATTTTAGTTCATACATATGAGAATCCCACATACATGAGAGAATCAGAGATCATAGAAGAGGTTCAGAGACAGAAAGATAAAATGAGTTGTATGTGCTGGCCTGCACTAAGGAATGAGACAGGGTCCTGGGGCTTTTAAGGACAGAGGTCATTCACAGGATGATAAGAAGAGCAGACGTTTGGTAATTATATATTTGCCCTGTCATCCAGATCAGGCCAATGAGATAGAATTTATCTTTGATAATAAATCTTTTTCTGGGGGGAAAAGTCCCTAATTTAAATTCTTCTGGGTAGTTAAGGGAAGGGTAGTATATATATATACTTTTTGATAGCCTTTAGCTCAAAATAATCCACATGCCAAAGTGGTACATTTTTTAATTGTTTCTTTTTCTGTGCAAAAACTTTTCAGCTTGATGAAGTCCCACTTTTTATTTTTGCCTTTGTTGCTAATGCTTTTGGTGTCATATTGAAAAAGTCACTACCAAGACCCCTGTTAAATAGGTTTCCCCTTGTGAAGGAGATCAAACCAGTCCATTCTGAAGGAGATCAGCCCTGGGATTTCTTTGGAAGGAATGATGCTGAAGCTGAAACTCCAGTACTTTGGCCACCTCATGCGAAGAGTTGACTCATTGGAAAAGACTGTGATGCTGGGAGGGATTAGGGGCAGGAGGAGAAGGGGATGACAGAGGATGAGATGGCTGGATAGCATCACTGACTCAATGGACGTGAGTCTGAGTGAACTCCGGGAGTTGGTGATGGACAGGGAGGCCTGGTGTGCTGTGATTCATGGGGTCCCAAAGAGTCGGACACGACTGAGCTACTGAACTGAACTGAACTGTGTTTTCTTCTAGGTGTTTTAAGGTTTCTGTTTTTGCATTTAAGTCTTTATAAATTATTATTATTATTATTTTTTGAGCTGTGTGAGGTTGGGGATCAATTGCATTCTTTTGCATGTGGCTGTCCAGCTTTCTCAAAACTTGTTGAAGAGATTCTCCTTTCCTCATTGAGTATTCTTGACTCCCTTGTCAAATCTTAGTTTAGCATATTGTCAGGGTTTGTTTCTGGGCTCTCAATCATTTTTTTTTTTTGGTATCTTCATTTTTTCATTAGTGTTTTATAGTTTTTTTTTTAATTTTAGTTTTTACTTTATTTTACTTTACAATACTGTATTGGTTTTGCCATACATTGACATGAATCCACCACAGGTGTACATGCGATCCCAAACATGAACCCCCCTCCTACCTCCCTCCCCACAGCATCCCTCTGGGTCATCCCTGTGCACCAGCCCCAAGCATGCTGTATCCTGCATCGGACATAGACTGGCGATTCGATTCCACTTCACACCAGTCAGAATGTCTGCGATCCAAAAATCTGCAAGCAATGAATGCTGGAGAGGATGTGGAGAAAAGGGAACCCTCCTACACTGTTGGTGGGAATGCAAACTAGTACAGCCACTATGGAGAACAGTGTGGAGATTCCTTAAAAAATTGCAAATAGAACTGCCATATGACCCAGCAATCCCACTGCTGGGCATACACACCGAGGAAACCAGAATTGAAAGAGACACATGTACCCCAATGTTCATCGCAGCACTGTTTATAATAGCCAGGACATGGAAACAACCTAGATGTCCATCAGCAGATGAATGGATAAGAAAGCTGTGCTACATATACACAACGGAGTATTACTCAGCCATTAAAAAGAATACATTTGAATCAGTTCTGTTGAGATGGATGAAACTGGAGCCGATTATACAGAGTGAAGTAAGCCAGAAAGAAAAACACCAATACAGTATACTAACACATATATATGGAATTTAGAAAGATGGCAATGATGACCCTGTATGCAAGACAGCAAAAAAGACACAGATGTGTATAGCGGACTTTTGGACTCAGAGGGAGAGGGTGGGATGATTTGGGAGAATGGCATTGAAACATGTATACTATCATGTTCTGTTGGTTTTTTGTCTATTCTTAGTAATATAGTGTTTTAATTTCTATAGCTTTGTTATATAATTGTAATAAGGAAAGTGTACCTCTAGTTTTGTTCTTTCTCAAGATTGCTTTGGCTATTCAGGATCTCTTATGGTTCCATACAAATTTTCAAATTGTTTTTTATATTTCTATCAAAAATACCTTTGGAATTTTGTTAGGGATTACATTGAATCTGTAGATGGCATTGGGTGATATGGAGTTCTTTTTTTCTTTAATATTTATTTGACTCTCTCAGGTCTTAGCTGTGGCACACAGGATCTTTGTTACAATACAGAGACTCTCTAGTTGTGGCACACAGACTAAGTCCTTGCAATGTGCAGACTTAATTGCTCTGTGGCATGTGAGATCTTAGCTTCCTGACCAGGGATCAAACCCATGTACCCTACACTGCAAGACAGATTCTTAACCACTAGTCCATCAGGGAAGACCCTACATGGATATTTTAATGATGTAAATTCTTTTGACCCGTAATAATAGAATATCTTTCTTTTTGTGTCTTCTTAGAGTTCCTTCATGAAGATCTTGTAATTTTCAGGCTATACATCTCTTACTTGGTTAAATTTATTCCAAAATATCAAATTGATTTTGATGCTATTGCAATGAAATAAAAAAAATTTTTTTTTCAGTTGTTGTTAATGTGCATAAATTCAATTGATTTCTGTATGCTGACTTTCTTTTTATTTTTAAATGCTTGATCGTAGCTTTGGATGAAGTCCAAGGTGATTCTACTTTATTTTATTTATTTTTTCCCATCCCCATTAACTTCTCTGGTTCTTTTGCCTGGTCAGATAATTAAAATGACAGAAGACAGATTAACTGGAGAAATAAGATTTTAGCTCATACATATAAGAACCCCACATACATGATTTTAAATAGGAGCTCAGCCGGATTTCTTTCACCATTAGCTTTGTTAGTAGTAATGCTTCCTAAGTCGCACTTGACTTCACACTCGAGGATGTCTGGCTTTAGATAAGTGACCACACCATTGTAGTTATCTGGGTCATTAAGACGTTTTTGTATAATTATTCTGTGTATCCTTGCCACATCTTCTTAATCTCTTTTGCTTCTGTTAGGTCCTTACTGTTTCTGTCTTTTATTGTGCCCACCCTTGCATGAAATATTCCTTTGATATCTCCAGTTTTCTTGAAGAGATTTCTAGTCTATACCATTCTATTGTTTCCCTCCACTTCTCTGTGTTGTTCACTTAAGAAGGCCTTCTTATCTCTCCTTGCTCTTCTCTGGAACTCTGAATTCAATTGGGTATATTTTCCCCTTTCTCCCTTGCTTTTCACTTCTCTTCTTTTCTCATCTATTTGTAAAGCCCCCTCAGACAACCTCTTTGCCTTCTTGCATTTCTTTTTCTTTGGGATGGTTTGTTACAAATCTCTGCCCACATTTCTTAGGAACTCTACCAGATATAATCCCTTGAATCTATTAATCACTTACACTGTATTAGGAATGTGATTAGGGTCATACCTGAATGGTCTAGTGGTTTTCCTTACTTTCTTCAATTTAAACCTGAATTTTGCAATAAGGAGCTATTGGTCTGAGCCACAATCAACCCAGGTCTTGTTTTGCTGATTGTGTAGAGCTTCTCCATCTTCATCTGAAAAGAATAAAATCAATTTGATTATGGTATTGACCATCTGGTGATGTTCATGCATAGTGTCCTCTCTTGGGTTGTTGGAAAAGGATATTTTTTATGACCAGCATGTTTTTTTGAATAAAACTCTGTTAGCCTTTGTCCTGATTCATTTTGTATTCCAAGACAAACTTGCCTGTTATTCCGAGTATCTCTTGAATTCCTACTTTTGCATTCAAATCTCCTATGATGAAAAACACATCTTTTTTTGTTTTAGTTCTAGAAGGTGTTGTATGTCTTCAAAGAACTGGTCAACTTTAACTTCTTACGCACAGTCACTGGGGCATAGACTTGGTTTACTGTGACGTTAAGTGGTTTGCCTTGGAAACAAATTGAGGTCATTCTGTCATTTTTTGAGGTTTCACCCAAGTACTGCATTTCAGACTTTTGTTGACTGTGAGGTCTGCTCCATTTCTTCTAAAGGATTCTTGACAATAGTAGTAGATATAATGGTCATCCTAATTAAATTTGCCTATTCCTATCTATTTTGGTTCACTGATTCCTAAGATGTTGATGTTCAATCTTGCAGTCTCCTGCTTGACCATGTTCAATTTACCTTGATTCATGGACCTAACATTCCAGGTTCCTATGCATTATTGAGGAACGCTGGACTGGAAGAAACTCAAGCTGGAATCAAGATTGCCAGGAGAAATATCAATAACCTCAGATATGCAGATGACACCACCCTTATGGCAGAAAGTGAAGAGGAACTAAAAAGCCTCTTGATGAAAGTGAAAGAGGAGAGCGAAAAAGTTGGCTTAAAGCTCAACATTCAGAAAACGAAGATCATGGCATCCCATCACTTCATGGGAAATAGATGGGGAAACAGTGGAAACAGTGGCTGACTTTATTTTTTGGGGCTCCAAAATCACTGCAGATGGTGACTGCAGCCATGAAATTAAAAGATGCTTACTCCTTGGAAGAAAAGTTATGACTAACCTAGATAGCATATTCAAAAGCAGAGACATTACTTTGCCGACTAAGGTCCATCTAGTGAAGGCTATGGTTTTTCCTGTGGTCATGTATGGATGTGAGAGTTGGACTGTGAAGAAGGCTGAGCGCCGAAGAATTGATGCTTTTGAACTGTGGTGTTGGAGAAGACTCTTGAGAGTCCCTTGGACTGCAAAGAGATCCAACCAGTTCATTCTGAAGGAGGTCAGCCCTGGGATTTCTTTGGAAGGAATGATGCTAAAGCTGAAACTCCAGTACTTTGGTCACCTCATGCGAAGAGTTGACTCATTGGAAAAGACTCGGATGCTGGGAGGGATTGAGGGCAGGAGGAGAAGGGGACGACAGAGGATGAGATGGCTGGATGGCATCACAGACTCGATGGACGTGAGTCTGGGTGAACTCCAGGAGTTGGTGATGGACAGGGAGGCCTGGCGTGCTGCGATTCATGGGGTCGCAAAGAGTCGGACACGACTGAGCAGCTGAACTGAACTGAACTGATGCAATATTGTTCTTTACAGGATCAGATTTTATTTTCACCACCAGCTTATCCACAGCTAAGCATTGTTTCTGCTTTGGCCCAGCCACTTTATTCTAACTGGAGCGATCAATAACTGTCCTCTGCTCTACCCCAATAGCTCTACCCCTCTTCTCACCTGGGGGCTCATCTTCCGGTGTCATATCTTTTTGCCTTTTTGTACTGTTCATGGCTTTTTCCAGGGAAGAATACTGGAATGGGTTGCTATTACCTCCACCAGTGGACCATGTTTTGTCAGAACTCTTCACTGTAACCTGTCGATCGTGGGTGGCTCTACACAGCATGGTTCATAGCTTCATTGAAGGTGAAGCAAGCCCCTTTGCCACAACAAGGCTGTGACCTATGAAGGGGATTGTGCCTCATAGCATTTGATAATAAGGTAGAGGGAATCTAAATACACCATTTGGACTATGGAAGGGCAAATTCTCTTACTTTGTAGACTTGGTCAGTATACTGGACTTAAGGAAATATTTAACATGTGATTTCACATTTTCAACATATTGCCCTTTTGGTGTTTCCATATTGCTGTGCAAAACCCAGACTGAGCTGAGAGAAAGTCCCTAACATGAGAGAGGGTATTCAAGGGAGAAATTAATAATAGGGCACATTGGCACCTTTAGAAGGGATATTTTACTAATATTTGGATTAGTAAAGATAGGGTTGGATGAAGAATATTCCTAACCTGGTAGTCTCAGATTCACAACTGAACTGATTAAACACTGTCAATACTCAGAATAATGTTACCTGCCCTCACAGTATGTGCACAATCACCTTTGAGGGGCTAATGTTTAAAAATTGTAGAAAGAGATAGAATTAGGAGAAGGCAAAAAATTGAGTGACTAAATAATATCATATTAATTTTAATAATAATCCACTAAGGTAGATATTATTACCTACTTTTATATTTTATAGATGGTCAGTTAGACTTAGCATGGTTCATTCTGGAGAAAGTAACTCTGCTAGGTGGAACTCTTAAGATCTTCCCCATCATTACTGTGGTATTTTCTTGGAGATTCCTCCTCTGAGTTGGGTGAGAACCAGTGACTATATGGTGGACTATCGTCCCTATGATTAGTTTATACAGAAAATATGAAGGGATTTTAAAGACCTAATTAAGGTCCATAATTAGTCAACTTTGAATCAATCCAAAGGAGATCATTCTAAGTGGAGCCTCACCTAATAATATGAGCCCTTAAAAGATGAGAAATGTCAGAAGATTCTTTGGCTGGCTTGGGAGAAATCAGTTCAGTTCAGTTGCTAAGTCGTGTCTAACTCTCTGCAATCCCATGGACTGCAGCATGCCAGGCTTCCCTGTGCATCATCAACTCCCAGAGCTTACTCAAACTCATGTCCATCAAGTCAGTGATACCATCTAACCATCTCATCCTCTGTCATCCCCTTCTCCTCCCGCCTTCAATCTTCCTCAGCATCAGGGTCTTTTCCAAACAGTCAGTTCTTTGTATCAGGTGACCAAAGTACTGGAATTTCAGCTTCAGTATCAGTCATTCCAATAAATATTCAGGACTGATTTCCTTTAGGATGGACTGGTTGGATCTTCTTGCAGTCCAAGGTACTCAAGAGTCTTCTCCAACACCACAGTTCAAAAGCATCAATTCTTTGGCACTCAGCTTTCTTTATAGTCCAACTCTCACATCCACACATGGCTACTAGAAAAACCATAGTTTTGACTAAATGGACCTTTGTTGGCAAAGTAATGTTTCTGCTTTTTAATATGCTACCTAGGTTGGTCATAACTTTTCTTCCAAGGAACAAGCATCTTTAAATTTCATGGCTGCAGTCACTATCTGCAGTGATTTTGGAGCCCAAGAAAGTAAAGTCTCTTACTGTTTCCATTGTTTCCCCACCTATTTGCCATGAAGTGATGGGACCAGATGCCATGACCTTAGTTTTCTGAGTGTTAAGTTTTAAGCCAACTTTTTCCCTCTCCTCTTTCACTTTCATCAAGAGGCTCTTTAGTTCTTCTTTGCTTTCTGCTTTAAGGGTGATGTCATCTGCATTTCTGAGGTTATTGATATTTCTCCTGGCAATCTTGATTCCAGCTTGTACTTCATCCAGCCCAGCATTTCTCAGGATGTACTCTGCATATAAGTTAAGTAAGCAGGGTGACAGTATACAGCCTTGATGTACTCCTTTCCCAATTTGGAACCAGTCTGTTCCATATCCAGTTCTAACTGTTGCTTCTTGACCTGCATACAGATTTCTCTAGAGGCATCTCTTTAAGAATTTTCCACAGTTTGTTGTGATACACACAGTCAAAGGCTTTGGCAAAGAAATAGAGAAAAACAATAGAATGGGAAAGACTAGAGATCTCTTCAAGAAGATTAGAGTTATATTCCTAGGGAATATTTCATGCAGAAGACCTAACAAAAGCAGAAGATATTAAGAAGAGGTGGCAAGAATGCACAGAAGAACTGTACAAAAAAGATCTTCATGACCCAGATAACCACCATGGTGTGATCACTCACCTAGAGCCAGACATCCTGGAATGCAAGGTCAAGTGGACCTTAGGAAGCTTCACTATGAACAAAGCTAGTGGAGGTGATGGAATTCCAGTTGAGCTATTTCAAATCCTAACAGATGATGCTTGGAAAGTGCTGCACTCAGTATGCCAGGAAATTTGAAAATTCAGCAGTGGCCACAGGACTGGAAAAGGTCAGTTTTCATTCCAATCCCAAAGAAAGACAATGCCAAAGAATGTTCGACGACCACACAATTGCACTCATCTCACACACAAAAGTTATGCTCAAAATTCTCCACACCAGGCTTCAACAGTACGTGAACTGTGAACTTCCAGGTGTTCAAGCTGGATTTAGAAAAGGCAGAGGAACCAGAGACCAGATTTCCAACATCTGTTGGATAATAGAAAAAGCAAGAGTGTTCTAGAAAAATATTTACTTCTACTTTATTGGGAGAAATAAGCAGTCATTTTTGTGAGAGGGCCACGTCACTAGGACCTGAACAGGAGTTCCTAGGGCCAAGAGCAACCCCTGGCAGATAGTGACAAAATGAAGCAACGGCTACAAAAAAATGAATTCTTCACAGCCAATGAGGTTGGAAGAGGACTCTAGACTTAAATAAGGCTGTAACTCTGGCCAGGAACTTTATTTCAGCCTTGAGACCCTGAACAGAGAACCTAAATGTGCTTTGCCAGACTTTTAAGAAACTGTGACATGGGTGTTGTTTTAAGGTGTCAAGATTTTGGTAATTTTTTACACAGTGATAGAAAGCTAATACAATAACAAAGGAAAAATAGGTAAATATGTATGGATTGACAATTTTGGTCCCTTCACTTCAGACTTTCTGAAGGTATGAATTTTCTTTAATGAGGTTTTTTTTTTTTTAATACACTTGGCTTTTTATAAATTCCTACTCAGAATCTAGGAGAACAAGAATAGTTTTCTTGTATTCTTTCTCTATTGCCTTCTTTCACAGAGCTCTCTTAAGATTTATACTTTTACAACTCTGGTTGTTAAAAAAAAAAAATAAAAAAGTATGGCTCCTCGGATGGTAAAGAATCCACCTACAATGCAGGAAACCCAGGTTTGATCCCTGGATCAGAGAGATCCCATGGAGAAGGGAATGGTAACCCACTCCAGTTTTCTTGCCTGGAGAATTCTTTGAAAGAGAAACCCAGTGAGATACAATTCATGGAGCTGCAAACAGTCGGACGTGGTTGAGCAACTAACACTTTCACTTTCAATTCTCCTCTACCCTCATAGTATCTTTTGAGCTACAAATGGCCAAAATGAATTAAAAGGAGAAATAATTATGAGCAATAGTTTTCACTTCATTTCTCTCTTCTTAAAACTTCACTAGGGAACTTTTCAATAGATGACAATGATAGAGAAAAAAAGCAAAGAAACATATGAGGAAATTGAAGAAGTTATAATTTAAATATATTTAAGTTTTAATGGTTGAGTAATACTCCATTGTGTATAAAAATAAAAAATATATTTAAGTTTTAATTTAAAGGAAGTTTTAATCCAAATATATTTCTAACTTTGACAGGTTCAAAAAATGCTCCGTTTGCCTGCTATGAAGAAATACAGTCTCAAAGTGATAGATTTGGGAATTGTGGTCAAGAGGGACTCAGATATACATTTTGCCCATGGAGGTATGCTATGCACATAGTGAAAATTCCTATCTTATATGCTATAAAATTCTGTTTTTAGTTTTTCACTATGTATGTCATTAATTCCAATGGTTTCAGGTATCACGTGTGTTCAGGAGTTAATCTGAAATCAAAATCTCTAGTCTTGACATCATTCTTGTACTACAGGCTTATTAAATTTCAATCTGATTTTTAAATATTTATATGTAGATGATTACTAGGCTCCAAGATCTTATCCAAGATTGAAATTAATGATAACCATTGCACCTTTCCTGTCTGAACATACTCATTATTTTAAAAATGAAAATACTATCCCCATTCATTTGAATGCTTGCCCAAGCTGAAGACTGCCCAGTGTCTCTAAAATGAAGTTCAACTTCTCCTGTGTCTGAAAAGCCTGTTCTTTGATATTTTGGTCATGAATTTCTTTTAACAAATATTTTTAAAGAACCTACTATATGCTGGCCACTAGCTAGTTAGATACAAGTTAGCAAAACATACATGATCCTTGTACTCATGGAATTTACAGGCTGGTAAACATATCATCTGAAGAAGGAAATGGCAACCCGCTCTAGTATTCTTGCTTGGAGAATCCCAGGGACAGAGGAGCCTGGTGGGCTGCCGTCTATGAGGTCTCACAGAGTTGGACATGACTGAAGCGACTTAGCAGCAGCAGCAGCAGCAAACATATCATCTAACTTTATGCTTCTTGTAATGTTACTTCCTTCATAAGTAATGCTTATGCTATGATTGTTTTGAAATACCTTACTCTGCCTGTTGAAATTCTACTAATTTGTAAGCTTGGACTCAGATGGCATCTTCTGTATGAGGTTTCCCTGACTACTAAGTTAGAGTATATCTTCATCTTAAATATCTGTAAGAATCTGCTTATTTCATTCACAGCACATTTAATAAGGTTTATGTCATATTTAGTATTAGACTGTAAGGTCTTTGAGGGTAGAGGTCACAACTTAGTTTCTGCCCCTCTACAGAGAGATATAAAATGCTTGAGTGAATTGTTTATTTGACACCAATCTGTACAGTGAATAAAAAGATCATTAGTATCATTGAAAGATAAGCATATATTAGTGGCATTACATTTTACTTTAACTGTTAGTAGGAAAGTGTTACATTTCCTTAGACATATTGCCATAAGTGGAGAACCATTCTTTATTTTTTTGGTCAAAGAAAGAAAATATGAAGCATTCATAATAAATGCCTAATGTATAATAATCATATATTTTTATTATGTTTGTAGGAATCTTATATGTGGAAGATTAATCTGTACCTACCCATTTGAAACTCCTTTCCTTCGAGACAATGCTTCTGTGATTTATGCTTTTGTGCGAAGTACTGTATGTATAACAATGCACTATGAAACAACGGGTACAAAAGATCCACTCGTGGTCAATAATGGCTCTATTTGTGATAAAGAGAGGGTAAATAGCTTAAAATCAATTTAAAAATCTATTCTATTAATTTCCCTTGTGGTTCAGTTGGTGAAGAATCTGCCTGCAATGCAGGAGACCTGGGTTAGATCCCTGGATTGGGAAGATCCCCTGGAGGAGGACATGGCAACCCACTCCAGTATTCTTGCCTGGAGAATTCCATGGACAGAGAAGCCTGGAGGGCTACAGTCCATGGGGTTGCAAAGAGTTGGACATGACTGAGTGACTAAGCATACACGTGACCAAATAACCTCAAATATTTGGATAAGGAGAAAATGAGTAAGCTTCAGTTGGTCTCTGAGGGAAATGGCGGTGTTTGTCCCTTTTTAGAATTTCAGTGTTGTAAGCAAGGAAGCTCTAAGAGTTTGGGGACAGTAGTGTGGAGGAGAGAGGTCTTGGGAATACTTGTAGTTAAATATTCCATAACTTGGGAATTCACTTTTTTATTCTTGGAGAAGAAAGAAGAAATCCCACTTACTTATATATGTCTCTTTGTGACCCAGTAGATAAGAGTACAACTTAGATGGTGCCACAGGAATAAATCTTTACCTCTTGGGTTTTGACATTTTGCAGGTTACCCAACCAGTTTGAGATATCACAGCTGTGTGTAAAATGGGGATAATAATGATATTTACTCTATGGAGTTATTGCAAAGATCAAATGAAATGATACTATAAAGTGTGTAGTACAATGCTCAACACATAGTAAGAACTAAATATAGGTTGGCTATTATTCTTGGTTGTTGTTATAATTGGTTATCTGTGAGAGCAAACAGCCAAATATGGAGAAAGCATGGAATAAATTTACTTCAGAATCTCATTTAGTTCCTGGCCAGAAATTTGCTCGTGAGGAACTATCATGTAGTGTAAAGTGTAGCCTTTAAAGACAGAAGCACAGAGATCTGAATTTTGACTCTTCCTTCTTACCCTACAGATGATTTTGAATAAAATATTAAATATGTAAAATGAATGTATGTATTTTGGTGATTTTTGGTGATCTGATAGTTTAAATGAAGTTTACCACAGAGAAAGTATATAGTCTTCATAATGATTTCGTCTTCATGCCTAGAAGTCATGAATATCTCCTTGAAGGACAGATATGCCAGGAAGCTCAGTAGATGTATTTATGCCAGGGAGTCAAAGCAATTAAAAAATGAGACACAGTCAATGGATGCTTTGAAATTATGTGTCATTTAGTAAGAACATAATCTTTTCTATAACATGGGCAGTTCTCAGTGATGCCTTATGAAAACAAATTTTACCAGGTAGCTTTTAATGATACTATAAATCATATATGGTGAAACACTCTTGGGAACTTTGTTTCTGTCAGTAATGTCATTAAGTAGCAGGACTTCGTCTCAATTTCAACTAGGCAGACAAAAAAATATAGTACATTCTAAAAAGAGTTGTTAGATGCACCGTGGGGGCCAAGAACTAATGAGAAGACTGAACACATTAAAAGCTTACAGGGTTAGGTTGTCAGGATTTAGAGAGTATTTGTGAGGTCATTTCTTTGAAGAGTGTTGTACTTTCATGTTTAAAAGGAAATCATTTTCACAGTATTTCATTTTAACCTTGAAACAAATCTTGAATGCCTTAGAAAAAGTATTATTGTACTTGTTTAAGAAAACTGCAAATTAGGAAGTTGATATTGCTAGAAATGAAGTTAGGAATATATCCTTAATCCTCTGATTATTATACTTTATAGTTAAAAGAATTAATATCTGCATATTAAAATATTCTGCAATAGAAGGTTATATATCTGTAGTAAATTTAGATGAAAACTTCAAATATCTTTTTCAGGGGACTCTAATAATGCCAAAGAATGCTCAAACTACTGCACAATTGCACTCATCTCACACGCTAGTAAAGTAATGCTCAAAATTCTCCAAGCCAGGCTTCAGCAAGACATGAACTGTGAACTTCCTGATGTTCAAGCTGGTTTTAGAAAAGGCAGAGGAACCAGAGATCAAATTGTCAACATTCGCTGGATCATCAAAAAAACAAGAGAGTTCCAGAAAAACATCTATTTCTGCTTTATTGACTATGCCAAAGCCTTTGACTGCGTGGATCACAATAAACTGTGGAAAATTCTGAAAGAGATGGGAATACCAGACCACTTGACTTGCCTCTTGAGAAACCTATATGCAGGTCAGGAAGCAACAGTTAGAACTGGACATGGAACAACAGACTGGTTCCAAATAGGAAAAGGAGTACATCAAGGCTGTATATTGTCACCCTGCTTATTTAACTTCTATGCAGAGTACATCATAAGAAATGCTGGGCTGAAAGAAGCACAAGCTGGAATCAAGATTGCCGGGAGAAATATCAATAACCTCAGATATGCAAATGACACCACCCTTATGGTAGAAAGTGAAGAGTAACTAAAAAGCCTCTTGATGAAAGTGAAAGTGGAGAGTGAAAAAGTTGGCTTAAAGCTCAACATTCAGAAAACGAAGATCATGGCATATGGTCCCATCACTTCATGGGAAACAGATGGGGAAACAGTGGAAACAGTGTCAGACTTTATTTTTTTGGGCTCCAGAATCACTGTAGATGGTGACTGCAGCCATGAAATTAAAAGATAGGAGAAATATCAATAACCTTAGATAGGCAGATGACACCACCCTTATGGCAGAAAGTGAAGAGGAATTAAAAAGCCTATTGATGAAAGTGAAAGAGGAGAGTGAAAAAGTTGGCTTAAAGCTCAACATTCAGAAAATGAAGATCATGGCATCTGGTCCCATCACTTCATGGGAAATAGATGGGGAGACAGTGGAAACAGTGTCAGACTTTATTTTTTGGGTCTCCAAAATCACTGCAGATGGTGACTGCAGCCATGAAATTAAAAGATGCTTACTCCTTGGAAGATAAGTTATGACCAACCTAGATAGTATATTCAAAAGCAGAGACGTTACTTTGCCAACAAAGCTCTGTCTAGTCAAGGCTATGGATTTTCCAGTAGTCATGTATGGATGTGAGAGTTGGACTGTGAAGAAAGCTGAGTGCCAAAGAATTGATGCTTTTGAACTGTGGTGTTGGAGAAGACTCTTGAGAGTCCCTTGGACTGCAAGGAGATCCACCCAGTCCATTCTTAAGGAGATCAGCCCTGGGATTTCTTTGGAAGGAATGATGCTAAAGCTGAAACTCCAGTACTTTGGTCACCTCATGCGAAGAGTTGACTCTTTGGAAAAGACTCGGATGCTGGGAGGGATTGGGGGCAGGAGGAGAAGGTGAGGACAGAGGATGAGATGGTTGGATTGCATCACCAACTCGATGCACATGAGTTTGGGTTAACTCCAGGAGTTGGCAATGGACAGGGAGGCCTGGCGTGCTGCGATTCATGGGGTCGCAAAGAGTTGAACACGACTGAGCGACTGAACTGAACTGAATAATAGCTCATATTTAATGAAAACTCCCGTTTATTGATTTCTTTCTATGTAAACTTTTTATATAGGCAAGGAATACATGATATTATTTAAACTGTGCTCTTAAGGATGATTTTGTTAGATTTCAGCCTATTGTAATAAAAAGTGGTTTTTCTTTTGGTTCTGATTTTTTATTTCAGTCTTGTTTCATTTGTTACTTCCATCTCCCTGCCCTGAATCATATTTTGGACTGTCTTTTTAACAATTAATAATTTTAGATTCACAACAAAACTGAGAGGAAATTATATAAAGCTTTCCCTTATATACTCTGGCCCCACATAAGCGTATGTTACCATTTTATTAACTTCTTCCATTCAGTATGGTATATTTGTTACAACTGATCAGCCTACATTGACACATGTTTATTACACAAAGGAAATAGTTTATATAAGCCTTCACTCTTGGTGTTGTACATACTATTAGTTTATGGCCTATCTTCTTTTTCCTCTTTCTAAAGAACTTCTTTTAAAAAATTCTCTCAATTTCTGTATGTCTGAGAAAGGCTTTATTTCTCCACAACTTTTGAAGGAAAATTTCACAGTATATAGAATTCTAGATTGGGGATTTTTTTTTTCCGTCAGTATTTTACTCCACTCCCTTCTGACTGCCTGGCTTCTGAGGAGAAGTGAGATATAATTCTTATCATTGTTTCTCTATAGGTAAGTTTTTTTTTTCAATCTTGCTTTTTAAAAGATTTATTCTTTGATTTTCTGTTTGGACATGATATGCCTAGGTGTAGTGGTTTGTTTGTTTGTTTGTTTGTTTTTTGGTATTTATCCTGCTTATTGTTTTCTGAATTTCCTAAAACTGTGGTTTCACATCTGATATTAATTTGGGGAAAATTCACAGTCATTACTGTTTCAAATGGGCTCTCCAGGGGGCATTAGTAAGAACCCACTTGCCAATGCAGGAGATATAAGAGACTCGGGTTTTATCCCTGGGTTGGGAAGATCCGCTGTGGGAGGGCATGGCAAACCATTCCAGTATTCTTGCCTGGAGAATCCCCAAGGACAGAGGAGTTGGCAGGCTACAGTCCATGGGATCGCAAAGAGTAGGATACTACTGAAACGACTGAGCATGCACATTGTTTCAAATATTTCTTCTGTTTCTTTTTCTTTTTCTTCTGGCATTTCCATTACATATACATTATGCTTTTTTGTAGTTGTCCCTTGAATATTCTTTTTTTTTTTTGTCTTGTTCTTTTTGCTTTTTTGTTTTAAAGGATTCTTTTGATATATCCTCTAGTTCAGAGATTCCTTCCTCAGATATGTGAAGTATACTAATAAGCCCATTAAAGGCATTATTCATTTCTGTTAGTGCTTTTTTTCATTCCAGCATTTATTTCTTTCCCCTTGGGATTACTGTCTCTCTGCTTCCATTGCCTATCTGTTCCTGCGTGCTATCTACTTTGTCTGTTAGAGCCCTGAAGATGTTAATCATGAGTGAGTGAGTCTTCGCTAAGTTGTGTCCAACTCTTTGCAACCCCATGGACTGTACCCACCAGGCTCCTCTGTCCATGGGATTCTTCAGGCAAGAATACTGGAGTGGGTTGCCATTTTCTTCTCATAATTGTTTTAAACTCCAAGGCTGATAATTTCAGTATCCTGACAATATCTGGTTCTGATAATTGTGTGTTTTGGCTTTTAATATAACCTTATCTGTTTTCTTGAGAGCTGAGCATAATGTGCCAGGCAAAAGAACTGCTGTAAATGGCAACCCACTAAATGGACCTGCTGTAAATGGACCTTTAGTAATGTGGTGGTGAGGTGTTGTGGCAGGGAAATATTCTTCAGTCCTATGATTAGCTGTGTCTTTCAGTGAACCTGTGCCTTTGGATTGTGAACTTCACAAGTGTTTTTCAGGTTTTTTTTTTTTTTTTTCCTTCCCTTATATGGGACAGTATGTCTGGAGCAGACTGGAGTTGGATATTTCTCTTTTCACATATGGAAGGTTAAGAGCAGACTGATATTGGATATTTCCCTTCTCCCAGATCAATTAGGCTTTGATAGAACACATGCAGATTAGGCTATAATTATTACTAACTCGTTTCTCCTGAGGGCCAGCTTTGTTAAGAACAGACTGCTCTGGCTATTTCAAAATGGTTTCTTTCCCCCTCCTTCTGCAAGATTACAAGAAAAAAATTTCTCTAATATTTACTGTGAGAACCTGGTTGAGCTCCTGGATATACATCACATGAAACAATGGTGGTTCCTCATGACTGGGTGCCTCTGGGGTTTTTAAGTCTTGGCGTTGTCTTATTGCTGCTGCTGCTGCTGCTGCTGCTAAGTGGCTTCAGTCGTGTCCGACTCTGTGCGACCCATAGATGGCAGCCCACCAGGCTCCGCCATCCCTAGGATTCTCCAGGCAAGAACACTGGAGTGGGTTGCCATTTCCTTGTCCACAATTCATCACTTTCCTTCCCTGGCACTGGTATCTGAGCTTTCTGCTTGTTAATCTTTGCTCTGGTAAGCTGTGACTCCCTGTATTTGCTTGTCTATCTCTCCAATTTGAGAGCAGGTATTTGTCACCAAATCACTTTTATGAATCCTAAAAGAGTTTTTGCTTTTTCAGTTTGTTCAACTTTTTCGTTGTTTTTAGGATGGAGTGACAACTTCCAAGCTTCTTATTATGTGGGGAAGTAATAACATAAACCTGAATCATTTCTTAAAAATTTATTTTTAAAAATACTTTATTTTTTAGAAAAGTTTTAATTTTACATCAAAAGTTGCAGAAAATGCAGAGAATTTCCATGTACCAGTTACCCCTACATAAATGCAGACTCCACTATCCACAATGCTACACCAAAAGTCCATAATTTACATTAAATTTATCTGAAAAATCCCCAGATATTTGTAGCTTAAACTATACATTTCTAAATAACACTTATGCCAAAGGAGAAATCTCAAAAGAAAAGGAAAAATACTTTGAATTAAATGAAAGTGAGAATGTAACATAAAAGTCTGTGGGATACAGCAGAAACGGTACCTTAATGGAAATTTACTGCACTGAATACCTGTTGTCCTGTGTTATAAAATTACTGATGGTAATGTTAAGATAACTGGACTCCTCTAACTTGGAAAAAAATTTGTTTGTTTGTCTTTAGATTTGTGTAAATCGTCAATGTTTAGAAGTAAGGCCGTTTATAGACAAATTAAATCAGTGTTCAGCAAAGTGCAATGGAAATGGAGTAAGTAAGCACATGATTCATATTTTCCCAAATTATATCTCTCTTAGATACTTTTCAGCATCAGTCATTAATTTATTTAACATTTATTGGGTTTCTACCATGTGCTAGGACCTGTTGTATCTAGCTATATGGGGCTGAATCCGATTACTAAATTTGTTGCCATTTGCATTAGGGAACATTTTACAGCATTAAATTGCTGATGCCTGTAGCAAATTTATTATTATAGTTGCGTACTTTTCAGAGGTGTTAAATATTCCAACAAATGCATTAACCTATTCATTGCAGGAAGGTAATTATGGCAAAAATTTGTGTGTCTGTGAATACATAGTGTGAGGGAAAACTATCTGTTTTATCCCTCTTTTAATAATAGAGTTTTCTCCCCATTGAGATCAATTTATTTCCCATACCAAAAAAGTAAGAGTGCAGTGGATAGAAGGTTAGATTGTCAATCTCAAGTGATAGTGGAACACACCTATTTTATTTTATTTCTTCTTTAAAAATTTTTATTGGCATATAGTTGATTCACAGTGTTGTGTTAGCTTCAGGTGTACAACAAAATGAATCAGTTATACATATACATAGCCATTCCTTTTAAGATTTTCCCCATATAGGTTATTACTGAATATTGAGTAGTGTTACTTGTGCATACAGTAAATCCTTATTAGTTTTCTGTTTTATATATGGTATTGTTTACCTGTTAATCCCAAGATCCTAATTTATCCTTCCCTCACCAACTTTCACCTTTGGTAACTATAAGTTTGTTTTTACATCTGTAACTCTATTTCAGGTTTGTAGCTAAGTTCATTTGTAGCCTTTTTTTTCAGATTCCACATGTAAGTGATATCATATAACATTTGTCATTCTCTGTCTGACTTACTTAATTCAGTATGACAATCTCTAGGTCCATCCATGTTGCTTCAAATGGAATTATTTTGTTCTTTTTCCATTGTACATATGTAGCACACCTTCTTTATCCATTCCTTTGCCAATGGACATTTAGCTTGCTTCCATGTCTTGGCTATTGTAAACAGTGCTGCTATGAACATGGAGGTTCATGTGTACTTTTGGACCAATGCCTTTTTTCGCAGATCTAGAACAAAAAAAGATCTTAAAATTTGCATGGAACACAGGAAACACAAAAGACCCCAGATAGCCAAAGCAATCTTGAAAAATTGAAATCTTGAAAGAAAAATAAAACTGGAAGAATCAGGCTCCTTGACTTCAGACTATACTACGAAGCTACAGTAATCAAAACAGTATGGTACTGGCACAGAAATAAAAATATAGATCAATGGAATGGGATAGCAAACCCAGAAATAAACCCACAACCTATGATCAATTAATCTATAACAAAGGAGGCAAGAATACATGGAAAAAAGACAATCTCTTCAATAAATGATGCTTACTGAAAAACTGGACAGCTACATGTAAAAGAATAAGATTAGAATAGTCTCTAATATCACACAGAAAAATAAACTCAAAATGGATTAAGGACCTAAATACAACACCAGATACTATAAAACTCTTAGAGAAAGACATAGGCAGAACACTCTATGATATGAAAGTAGCAGTGATATCTTTTTGGACCTACTTCCTAGAGTAATGGAAATAAAAACAAAATAAACAAATAGGACTTAATTATACTTAAACGCTTTTGCATAGCACAGGAAACCATAAACAACTGGAAAAGACAACCTACTTAATGCATATTTGCAAATGATGTAACTGATAAAGGATTACTCTCCAAAATATACAAATAGCTCATACAACTCAATATAAAAAAGAAAAAGACAAAATGAAAAAGTGGGCAGACCTAGTTAGACATTTCTCCAAAGAAGACATACAGATGGCCAACAAGCACATGAAGAAAAGGCTCAGTGTTACTAATTGTTAGAGAAATGAAAATCAAAGCTAAAATGAGATCACCTCACACTGGTCAGAACTGCTATGGGGAAGCCTCCTACACGAATGCACACTGGTACCGCCACAGGGAGAATAGTGTCAAGGTTCCCCGAAAAACTAAAAACAGAACTACCATATGACCCAGAAATCCCACTCCCAGGCATATATCTGGAGAAAACCAAAATTCAGCAGCATCCTTCATTTCAGTGTTCATCACAGCACTATTGACAGCAGAACATGGGAACAAAGTAAATGTCCATCCAGAGAGGAATGGATGAAGGAGACGCAGTACATGTGTACAATGGAGTTTGACCCAGCCGTAAAAAGAAGCAAAACCGTGTCATTTGCAGAGATGTGGAGGGGCTTAGAGACTGTCATACAGACTGAAGTAAGTCAGAGAAAGATGTCTCTTATATGTGGAATCCAGAAAAATGATACAGATGAACTTATTTGCAGAGCATAAAGACACAGATAGAGATCAAACATATGGATACCCAGGGAGGAAGGGGTGGTGGTGGCGTGAATTGGGAGATTGGGATTGATGTATACACACCATTGGTAATATGTATGAAATAGATAAACAATGAGAATGTACTGTATAGCCCAGGGAACTCTACTCAATGCTCTGTGATGACCTAAATGGGAAGGAAATCCAAAACAGAGGGGTATGTATGAGTATAGCTAATTCACTTTGCTGTACAGTAGAAACTAACACAAGCTTGTAAAGCAACTATACTCTAATAAAAATTAATAAAAAGTGAAATAAACTTTCTTATAGATAATATAGTTGTTTTTCTGCTGATAGCTTCTTGTCATTTGCCTATATGAGTTCCATCAATTTCCTCTTCCATTTTTGTGTTTTTGTTTTCTCAAATTATTTTATGTTGTGAATTTGTTACCAAATTGAAATAGCTCTAGTTATTTTTTCTACTTCTTTCCCTTTAATCTTTATGCTACAACAAAATTTTACAAAATCTATTCTGATTCAGAGTTGCAGGTTTTTTTTTTTTTTAGTTTTGTCTGTCTATATATCTCCTTGCTTAGTTGCTCAGTAATGTCCGACTCTTTGCAACCCTTTACATTGTGGCCCGTCACGCTTTTCCATCCATGGGAGTTTTCAGGCAAGAATACTGAAGTGGGTTACCATTTCCTCCTCCAGATATATCACCTTACTGAAAGTTTAATGTGCATTTAAGGTAGAAGAGCTCCTTTCAAGATTTCTGTAAGGCAGGTCTAGGGGTGATGAACTCTCAGCTTTTGTCTTTGGAAAGTCTTTATTTCTCTTTCATATCTGAATGATATTTTTGCCACATAGAATATTCTTGGGTGACAGTTTTTGTCCCTGAGTATTTTGGGAATGTCACCCCTCTGCCCCCTGCCATCTCTGTAGAATTTTTCTGCTGATAGACTAATGGGGGTTCCTTTGTAGGTTACCATCCCTTTTTTTAAGGCTACCTTTAAAATTCTTTTATCAGTGACCTGTGATAATTTTAGTGTGTCTTGAAGGTCTTTTTGCATTAAGATTATTAGGAGATTTTTATTTTCATGTCCTAGTGTATCAAGTTCCTTCCCCATGTTTGTGAAGTTCTCAACTATTATTTATTTAAAAATGCTCTCTGTTCTTTTCTCCCTTTCTTCTCTGGGATACCCTTTACCCAGATTGCCTTGCCTAAAAGAGTTGGATAGCTCTCACAGAATTTTGTCATTTTAATATCTTATTTCTATTTCCTATTCTACTTGTATCATTTCTAGATTTCTATCTTCATGCCCATGTTAGCTCTCTCTTCCATATGGTCTCCTCTATTTTTAGAGATTTCTAATGCATTCTTCATCTCATTTATTGAGTTTTTCAGCTCCAGAATTTTTATTTGGTTCTTTTTTTAGAATCTGAGTCTTATGGGTAGAGTATACCTTTTGTTCATTAATTTTATTCCTGAGCTCATTTAACTGCCTTTCTGAGTTTTCATGTAACTTCTTAAGTTTGTTCATGATAGCTATTTTGAATTCTCTATCAGTTAGGCTGCAGTATTTTTTGACTTAAAGTTCAATTTCTGGATAATTCATTTTCTTTTTGTGAGATTGTGTTAATTGGTTCTTCATGGCTCTTGATGAGTCTTTCCTCTTCTGGTGCATTGTAAGTAGGGAATACCTTTCTGCTTGATTCTAATGATTCGATGAGTTAGAAATTAGAGAGCTTTCTTTTATTTTCCAGTAGGTGGTGGAATAGCATAAGTATTGGAGTTTTCTTACAGGCGCTGTTTCTGGTTATTTTGTACTTTAAAGCCGGCACATTCCACCCTCCAGCACTCTGTCAAGAGTTGTTGCCTGTGCCCTCATCATCCCTTTTCTTGTGCCTTAGGGATTCTGTCAGCATCACTGTCCTTGCTGCCTAGAGCACTGGGAAGGTGGCCTCTTCCCTCCTGTCCAGGATCACCTGATTCTCAGGCTCCACCACCACTGTTGGGAGGGGAAGAGTGATACAGGAGCCAGGATCATGCCGCCACTTGTAACAGGTCTGATGTTTTAAAGTTTGTGGGCTCCATTGCTGTGGGTTAGGGGACAGGGGGCTGGAGTCGTGGCTCAGCAGCAGGAGGAACAGTGTCCCACGTCCCACTGCTGCTACTCCTCAGTTACCTGTGGCTGCAGGTGTGGCTGTAGCCAGGAGGCCAGGGTCATCCGTGCCACCTGCTCTGCTACTCCCGGGTTCTCTGTGGTTGCAGACTTAGCTGTCAGGGCTGGAGGTCCAAGTGTGTAGGTACAGCCTCTGCTTTCTCTCCTTTCTGCCTTCTCTGTCTATTCCAGTTTACCCACTCTTAGCTTTAAAGATATGTAGAATTCTCTAGTGTGCTGGTGTGTCACGCAGAGACAACTTTGTTGCAGTGTGGATGTTTTACAGGTTGTAGATTGAAGGGGAACAACAAAGTTGCTTTTCACTTCACCTTATTGCTGGCATTATCCCTTGCTTTAACCTTGGGGGTCTCATAGATGCAAGCCCTGTTGGCTTTCAAAGCTGGATTCTGTGGGGCTCATTTCTCAGGTGCATGTCTGAAAAGTTGGGATGCCAGAGGTGAGGTTTAAGTTGTTTGCTGCTCTGCCAGAAGCTAGGGGTTTTGAATGCCCTCCTGGTCGTGGGTCTCTGGGTGTGGGGTTTACGGCAAGATGGTATCTCAGTGTCTCCTAGTTGCTTCCATGTGGGTTTTTCCTCATTCGCTTGGTATGTTGGAATCAATTAGCTTGTGTTGGACTTTTTTTCTTTTAGAGGAAACTAGTAGTTGTAGATTCAGTGAGTCCATGGGACAAGGTGAGTTCAAGGTCCTCCTATGTCACCATCTTCAGCCATACTTTTCCAGCTTCTTTTAATTGGCATATTAGAACACTAACATCCAAAGTGATGATTGATATAGTTGGAATAAGAGCTATCATATTTGTTACTGTTTTTTATTTATTGCCTTGTTCTTACTTTTGGCTTCCACTCTTCTTTTTGTCATTCCAGTTGAGCCTTTTGTAATATATGATGCCATTTTCTTTCTTAACACATCATTTATATTTTTTGGTTTACTTCTTTAGTGGGTTGCCCTAGTGTTTGCAGTATACATTTTACAACTCACCTAAGTCCACTTTCAAGTAACACCATACTGCTTGTAGTATAAGTAATCTTACAATAAGAAAATAACCCATATCCTCCCTCCTATCTTTTGTAGCATGCTGTCACTCATTTCACTTACACAGAAACATACATAATTGATTACCAAGCTGCTATTATTTTTTTGAACAATCTGATTTCTATTAGATCAGTTAAGAAGAACAACAGAAATTTTTTTTTGTTTACTTATTCCATCTCTAATACTCTTTTCTTTATGTAAATCTGATTTTTCTGACCTTTATGATTTTTCTTATCTTTGATCTTCTTTTATCATTTCTACCACAATAGGTTTACTGGTGACAAATTTCTTAATTTTAGTTTGTCTGAGAAAGTCTATTTTTCATTTTTGAAAGGTTAATTTTACAGGATACAAAATTCTAGCTTGATGATTCTTTTCTTATAAACACTATAAATATTTCACTCCATGCTCTTCTTGCTTGCATTATTTGTGAATAGTAGTCCAATGTAATTTTTGTCATTGTCTCTCTCTAGATAAGGGTTTTTTGGTGTCCTTTGGCATCTTTCAAGGTTTTCCTTTATCTTTGATTTTCTACACTTTGAATATGATACCTACATGTAAACTTTTGGCATTCATCCTGCTTGTTGGATTCTGAGTTTCTTGGGTCTTTAGTTTGGTATCTAACCTTAATTTTGTAAAATTTTCAATCATTATCACTTCCAGTGTCTTTCATATCTTTCTTTTTTTTTGCCTTCTAGTATCCCCTGGAGAAGGGAAAGGCCTTCTGGCCTTCTGGCTTGGAGAATTCCATGGATTGTATAGTCCATGGGATCACAAAGAGTCAGACATGACTGAGTGGCTTTCACTTTCACTGCCATTTCACAAGAGTTATCCCTTTTGTTGTTGTCTCATAGTCTTTGGAACTTCTGGCATTTTTTTCGAGTATTTTTTCCTCTTTGTCTTTTAATTTTGGAAGTTCTATTGAGAAATCCTTAAACTCAGAGATTCTTAGCTCTGACAAGTCTACTCCTTATCCCATCTTCATTTCTGTTATAGTTTTTTTATCTCTAGCATTTCTTTTTGATTCTGTCTTAGAATTTCCATCTGTCTGCTGCTATTACCTATCTATACTTGTTTGCAGTCTATTTTATTTGTTAAAGTCCTTAAAATATTAATTATAGTTAATGTAAATTCCTAGTCTGATAATTCCAACATCCTTATTATAGGATGCTCTGATGCTTGCTCTGTTCAAACTGTGTGTTTTGCTGTTTTTTAAACCCTGTAATTTTTTTCCTGATAGCTGTACATGACGACTGGGTAAAAGGAACTGCCTTAGTGAAAGCCTTTAATAGTATGTGGTAAGCTCTGTGGAAGAAGAGTGGAAGCATTCTATAGTCCTGTCATTAGATCTGTCTTTTAGACCTAATATACTTTTGGTCTGTGAACTTCACGAGTGTTTCTCAGTTTTCCCCCGCTTCTTAGATGGCATATGATTGGTAAGTAGGCTAAAGTTACAATTTTCCCTTCACCTATGTTAGATAGGCATGGAAAAAAAAAGAAAACTCAATAAATTTAGGCTCTGATATAGTAATTTCTCTTAAGGTTAAACTTTGTCAAAAAGAACAGAGTATTCTGGTATGTTTCAAAACTTCTTCCTTTCCCTCCCCCTGCTGAAAATGCAAGGGAATTTTTCTCTGATATTTACTGTAAGAATCTGGTCCAGCTCCTAGAGGTAAAATTCACAAAAGCATAGGGCCCATTGGACACTCTTAGATTTTTTTTTTTTTTTTTTTTTGCTTTACAATACTGTATTGGTTTTGCCATACATTGGCATGAATCAGCCACGGGTGTACATGAGTTCCCAATCCTGAACCCCCCTCCCACCTCCCACCCCATATCATCTCTTTGGATCATCCCTGTGCACCAGCCCCAAGCATCCTGTATCCTGTATCGAACATAGACTGGCGATTTGTTTCTTACATGATAGTATACATGTTTCAATGCCATTCTCCCAAATCATCCCACCCTCTCCCTCTCCCACAGAGTCCAAAAGTCTGTTCTAAACATCTGTGTCTCTTTTGCTGTCTCGCATACAGGGTTATCTTCTATTCCTGCTTTCTGGAGAGTTTTAATCATAAATGGATGTTGAATTTTGTCAAAGGCCTTCTCTGCATCTATTGAGATAATCATATGGCTTTTATGTTTCAATTTGTTAATGTGGTGAATTACATTGATTGATTTGCAGATATTGAAGAATCCTTGCATCCCTAGGATAAAGCCCACTTGGTCATGGTGTATGATCTTTTTAATGTGTTGTTGGATTCTGATTGCTAGAATTTTGTTAAGGATTTTTGCATCTATGTTCATCAGTGACATTGGTCTGTAGTTTTCTTCTTTTGTGGCATCTTTGTCAGGTTTTGGTATTAGGTGATGGTGGCCTCATAGAATGAGTTTGGAAGTTTACCTTCCTCTGCAATTTGCTGGAAGGGTTTGAGTAGGATAGGTGTTAGCTCTTCTCTAAATTTTTGGTAGAATTCAGCTGTGAAGCCGTCTGGACCTGGGCTTTTGTTTGCTGGAAGATTTCTGATTACAGTTTCAGCTTCCGTGCTTGTGATGGGTCTGTTAAGATTTTCTATTTCTTCCTGGTTCAGTTTTGGAAAGTTGTACTTTTCTAAGAATTTGTCCATTTCTTTCACGTTGTCCATTTTATTGGCATACAACTGCTGATAGTAGTCTCTTATGATCCTTTGTATTTCTGTGTTGTCTGTTGTGATCTCTCCATTTTCATTTCTAATTTTATCGATTTGATTTTTCTCTCTTTGCTTCTTGATGAGTCTGGCTAGTGGTTTGTCAATTTTATTTATCCTTTCAAAGAACCAGCTTTTGGCTTTGTTGATTTTTGCTATGATCTCTTTTGTTTCTTTAGCATTTATTTCTGCCCTAATTTTTAAGATTTCTTTCCTTCTACTAACTCTGGGGTTCTCCATTTCTTCCTTTTCTAGTTGCTTTAGGTGTAGAGTTAGGTTATTTGACTTCTTTCTTGTTTCTTGAGGTATGCCTGTATTGCTATGAACTTTCCTCTTAGCACTGCTTTTATAGTGTCCCACAGGTTTTGGGTTGTTGTGTTTTCATTTTCATTCATTTCTAGGCATATTTTGATTTCTTTTTTGATTTCTTCTGTGATTTGTTGATTATTCAGAAGCATGTTGTTCAGCCTCCATATGTTGGAATTTTTAATAGTTTTTCTCCTGTAATTGAGATCTAATCTTATAATGCATTATGGTCAGAAAAGATGCTTGGAATGATTTCGATTTTTTTGAATTTATCAAGGTTAGATTTATGGCCCTGGATGTGATCTATCCTGGAGAAGGTTCCGTGAGCACGTGAGAAAAAGGTGAAATTCATTGTTTTGGGGTGAAATGTCCTATAGATATCAATTAGGTCTAGCTGGTCTATTGTATCATTTAAAGTTTGTGTTTCTTTGTTAATTTTCTGTTTAGTTGATCTATCCATAGGTGTGAGTGGGGTATTAAAGTCTCCCACTATTATTGTGTTATTGTTAATTTTCCCTTTCATGCTTGTTAGCATTTGTCTTACATATTGTGGTGCTCCTATGTTGGGTGCATATATATTTATAATTGTTATAGCTTCTTCTTGGATTGATCCTTTAGTCATTATGTAGTGGCCTTCTTTGTCTCTTTTCACAGCCTTTGTTTTAAAGTCAATTTTATCGGATATAAGTATTGCTACTCCTGCTTTCTTTCGGTCTCTATTTGCATGGAATATCTTTTTCCAGCCCTTCACTTTCAGTCTGTATGTGTCCGTTGCTTTGAGGTGGGTCTCTTGTAGGCAGCATATGTAGGGGTCTTGTTTTTGTATCCATTCAGCCAGTCTTTGCCTTTTGGTTGGGGCATTCAACCCATTTACATTTAAGGTAATTATTGATAAGTATGATCCCATTGCCATTTACTTTATTGTTTTGGGTTTGGATTTATACCCCCTTTTGTGTTTCCTGTCTAGAGAGTATCCTTTAGCATTTGTTGGAGAGCTGGTTTGGTGGTGCTGGACACTCTTAGAGTTTTTAACTCTCAGACTTGACCAAACTGAGCCTCTGGTAGTATATCTGTTTCCTATTCTGGTACTGAATCTCATGGGGATTTCTGCTCCTGGGTTTCCACTCTGATGATTTGTGGTTCTCTGTGTTTGCCTGTCTGCCTCAACCATTTTGGAGGCAGCAGTTTGTCCCATGACCTTTAGTTCTCTGACATAAAAATTGTTGATTTTCAGTTTGTTCTCTTTTTTTACTTGTTAAGACGGAGTGGTGACTTCCAAGCTTCTTACATGCCAGATCATAAAACAGTGTTCTGTTTTTGTTCTCACAAAAATTAAAAAAACTGTCTCTGCTAGTATAACTGCTGCTGCTGCTGCTGCTAAGTGGCTTCAGTTGTGTCCGACTCTGTGCGACCCCATAGACGGCAGCCCACCAGGCTCCCCCATCCCTGGGATTCTCCAGGCAAGAACACTGGAGTGGGTTGCCATTTCCCTCTCCAACGCATGAAAATGAAAAGTGAAAGTGAAGTCGCTTAGTCATGTCCGACTCTTCGCGACCCCATGGACTGCGGCCTACCAGGCTCCTCTGTCCATGGGATTTTCCAGGCAAGAGTACTGGAGTGGGGTGCCATCGCCTTCTCCAGCTTGTATACCTAGAGAGATATAAATTGGGCTTATATAAATGGGAATTGTAGTAAGATACATTTCTGAAGACGAAATAAAGAGTACTTTACTAAAACTTCACAGAAATCTTTCAATTCAGTGATAGCTACTCCACTCAATCTTGTATAATTTAAGAGCTTAAAAAATAACAGTAAATAATAAGATTGATAATTTCATTTCACAAATACTAGATAACTATTTCATGAATTAACTGTTAAGTAGTTTGACATTAAGTGAATTGGCAAGGCAAATTAGCTTTCTATGGGTTGACTTTCAGAAAATTAGCTTAAAGCCCAAAATCACACAACATTAAAATAATAAATATTAGAATAATAAAAAGCAGGTTGCAGTATGAAGACAGTAAGTTAAAAAAACTCACATTTGAATACAAATGTAAAACACTATCCAAATTAAAATATATTCTTTCTATTAATAACTTTAAGGGGTCACAGATTTAAATATGCCAACAGACAGGATCAATGAATGAGGTTAATTTGATATTCAAAGAAAGACATTAAACTAGTTGTGTTACCATTGATACACATACCTAGTTGTATTGCTTTGTTATTTAGTTGCAAGGTCTTTCATCTGATTCTCTTAGAACCGCATGGACTGTAGCTTGGGGTCTTAAGCTACAGACAGGCTCCTCTGTCCAAGGGATTTCCCAGGCAAGAATTCTGGAGTAGGTTGCCATTTTCTTTATTTTTTGAAACATCTCTGTGCATGTGATAGCTTATGGTGAACAGTGTTGGATTCTTGATCTCCAAGGAAGATTTAGCTTCAGAACCAGGGACCAGGCTTGATCACTCAAGAGCTTTTGCCTAGCAGAGTTTTATTAAAGTGAAAAAGGGACAGAGAAAGCTTCTGACACAGACATCAGAAAGATGATGGAGAGTGCCCCCCTTGCTTAGTCTAAGCAAGGGAGTTATATACTTTTTATTTATTTATTTTTTTTAGTTATATACTTTTTAAATTAGTTATTGCAGTAGATCAGAAGAATGTCTCAAGGTTGTAAAAATTTTACTAGACCCACTCCCATAATTTACATTTTAAGATAACAGGATTAGTCAGAAGGTTTTCAGGAAGGAGAAACTGTCCTCAAGCAGGATACATTATTGTTATATAATTCTTACTAAGGAATGTAGAAAAAAATGTTTGTCCTTTCCTCCTCCTTGAGAATTCCAGACCCCTATCTTCTCCTCAAGAGCCCCAGACTCCCTCTTTCTCCTCCTCAGGGATCCCAGACTTCTTATAAACCTGCCTAGGAATTGACTCTCACACTCACATATATGTTTGTATACATGCATATGTGTGTTTGTATACATGCATATGTGTGCTTGTGAATATATATATATATATATGTGTATATATATATATATATATATATATATATATATACATAAATTCACTGATAGGGTTAACTTTATAATTATAAATTATACTAGTGTTACCACATTAGTTTTGACTGTTCTGTTGTTACCAATTTATAGTGTTTCATTGTTTATTCTGGATTCATTTAATCATGTTTCTTACTTCAAACTCTCATTTTTATTTTTACTTGCTATATATATATAGCAAGTCATCTGGGGGACTCTTGGAATGGTGGAACGACCCTGGAGTGCCTCTCCCCTTTCTTATTGAGAGTGCCTCCTCTTGAGATACGACGGGAACGCTAGGAATTCTTTCCTGACGAAGCAGGGAAAGGATACCTCATCTCGAGCTACAAGGAGGAAACGGGGCTCCTCTGGATGTTGGCGGGACCCTCATGCTTCCTCTGGAGTGGAGACTGGTATGGCGGGGAACTTCTTGAGTTGCAGCAAGGGTGTGAAAGCCCCTTTCGAAGTTCCAGAGGTTAGGTGTGATTAGCCTCGAGACGCCTCAGCGGAAATCGGCCTCACCTCGCCTGGAGGGGAGAACCTGCTGGATTTTCTCGAGGTGCGAGAAAATATATATGAAAACCTACTCTCGGAGAAGGCAATGGCACCCCACTCCAGTACTCTTGCCTGGAAAATCCCATGGACGGAGGAGCCTGGAAGGCTGCAGTCCATGGGGTCGCAAAGAGTCGGACACGACTGAGCGACTTCACTTTTACTTTTCACTTTCATACATTGGAGAAGGAAATGGCAACCCACTCCAGTGTTCTTGCCTGGAGAATCCCAGGGTCGGGTGAGCCTGGTGGGCTGCCATCTATGGGGTAGCACAGAGTCAGACATGACTGAAGCGACTTAGCAGCAGCAGCAGCAAACCTACTCTGCTTCATTTTTCTCCTTCACCCCAAATCTTCTTAAACAATGAATGCTATGAATATTTCTTTGAACACTTTGGCCATGTCAGATAAAGCTTATCTGGAGCCTACATTTGTCCAACAGAACAATTATTGATCTGCTAACAATCTAATCTTACTCCTCCAAATTCATGGATGTTGCTTAAATAAGCAGTACTTCTAAATTTAGAAATCTAAAGTAGAAAGCAAAAAATTAACCGTATTTTTTACAATACAGACTTATCTCTTCTCCTGCAAGCTTTGTTTCTTTGTTCACGTATGTACATGTGTTGTTGTTCAGTAGCTAAGCTAAGTCGTATCTGACTCTTTGTAGCCCCATGGGCTGTAGCACACTAGGCTCCTCTGTCCTTCACTATCTCCTGGAGTTTGTGCAAATTTGTCCATTGAGTTGGTGTTGCTTTCTAACCCTCTCATTCTCTGCCATCCCCTTCTCCTCTTGCCTTCAATCTTTTCCAGCATCAGGGTCTTTTCCTTTTCAATGAATAGGCTCTTTGCCTTAAGTGACCAAAGAATCAGAGCTTCACTATCAGTCCTTCCAATGAATATTCAGGGTTGAATTCCTTTAGGATTGACTGATTTCATCTTCTTTCAGTCCAGGGGAGTCACAAGAGTCTTTTCCAGAACCACAGTTCAAAAGCATCAGTTCTTCAGTGCTCAGACTTGTTTTATGGTCCAGCTCTCATATCTGTACATGACTACTGGAAAAACCATAGTTTTGACTTACTGGACCTCTGTCAGCAAAGTGATGTGTCTGCTTTTTAATACACTGTCTTCCCTGGTGGCTCAGATGGTAAAGAGTCTGCCTGCAATGCAGGTGATCCAGGTTCAATCCCTGGGTTGAGAACATCCTCTGGAGAAGGGAAATGGCAACCCACTCTAGTATTCTTGTCTGGAGAGTCCCTTGGACAGAGGAGCCTGGAGGGCTACAGTTCATGTGGTTGCAAAGAGTCAGACACGACTAAGCGACTAATACATTCACTTTACAGGTTTGTCATAGCTTTTCTTTCAAGGAGCAAGTGTCTTTTATTTCATGGTTGCAGTCACTGTCCACAGTGATTTTGGAGCCCAAGAAAATAAAATCTATCACTGCTTCCACTTTTTCCCCTTCTAGTTTCCATGAGGAGAAGGCAATGGCACCCCATTCCAGTACTTCAGGCAATCGCACCCCACTCCAGGACACGATTGAGCGACTTCACTTTCACTTTTCACTTTCATATATTGGAGAAGGAAATGGCAATCCAATCCAGTGTTCTTGTCTGGAGAATCCCAGGGACGGGGCAGCCTGGTGGGCTGCCGTCTATGGGGTCGCACAGAGTCGGACACAACCGAAGCGACTTAGCAGCAGCAGCAGCAGCAGCACCAGTTTCCATGAAATAATTGGACTGGATGTCACGATCTTAGTTTTTTTAATGTTCAGCTTCAAGCCAACTTTTTATAAATTCATTTATTCATTCATTCTTCAAATATGTTTATGTATGTAAATGTGCAGATTTATTCATTGAGTCACTGATTCAACAAAGAAGACTTGGTGCTATCTATAAAGGGAACTAGCAAGCTTTTTAAATCCCACATACTTTCACTCTTAAAAATTTTTCTATGCTTTAAATAGTGCCTCTTGATGAAAGTGAAGGAGGAGAGTGAAAAAGTTGGCTTAAATCTCAACATTCAGAAAACTAAGATCATGGCATCTGGTCCCATCACTTCATGGGAAATAGATGGGGAAACAGTGGAAACAGTGTCAGACTTTATTTTTTGGGGCTCCAAAATCACTGCAGATGGTGATTGCAGCCATGAAATTAAAAGATACTTACTCCTTGGAAGGAACATTATGACCAACCTAGATAGCATATTAAGAAGCAGAGATATTACTTTGCCAACAAAGGTCCAACCAAATCAAAGGCTATGGTTTTTCCAGTGGTCATGTATGGATGTGAGAGTTGGACTGTGAAGAAAGCTGAGTGCCGAAGAATTGATGCTTTTGAGCTATGGTGTTGGAGAAGAGTCTTGAGAGTCCCTTGGACTGCAAGGAGATCCAACCAGTCCATCCTAAAGGAGACCAGTCCTGGGTGTTCATTGGAAGGACTGATGCTGAGGCTGAAACTCTAATACTTTGGCCATCTCATGTGAAGAGTTGACTCATTGGAAAAGACTCTGATGCTGGGAGGGATTGGGGGGAGGAGGAGAAGGGGACGACAGAGGATGAGATGGCTGGATGGCATCACCGACTCGATGGACATGAGTTTGAGTGAACTCTGAGAGTGGTGATGGACAGGGAGGCCTGGCATGCTGCAATTCATGGAGTCGCAAAGAGTCAGACACTACTGAGTGACTGAACTGAACTAAACTGAAAATCATTATAAAAACAATATTTGTACAATTATGTATAATGTATGTACAATTGACCGTGGAACCTGCAGATATGGCGGATCAGCTCTCCTATGCACTTTAGGCAAAGGAATTTGATATCTGCAGGGGTCATAGAACCAATTCCCCTTGGATTTTGAAGGAGGTCTATAATTTTTTAAATCATTCTCTTATGTTAAATGTCATGTGATATCTGATTCTTCATTATTATCAAAATTTGCTTTGATGTACAAACTTGTATATAAATATTTGTAAATATTCTTGCTTTTTCTGTAGGATAGATCCCCAAAAGTAGAATTATAGACTGAAAGGGGGTAATTCCTTTTATGATATTAACCTAAAATTTTTAAGTGCTTTCCAATAAGTTTCATAAATTTCCTCTATAGGAACAGGCATATAAAAATGCTTCTTTCATTTCTTCTCAAGTATAAGCACTATTTTTAATATTTGCTAACTTAATACATAAGGGAAGGTTCTTCACTATACATATTTTTTACCATTTGTAAGAATTATTTTTTAAATTGAAAGATACTTGCTTTATAATGTTGTGTTGATTTCTGCTATACAACAATAAGAATCAACTATAACTATACATATGTCCCTTACCTCTTGAGCCTCCCTCCGCTCCTCCATCCCACTCCTCTAGGTCTTCACAAAGCATTAAGTTGAGTTCCATGTGCTATACAGCTGCTTCCTACTAGCAATCTGTTTTACACATGGTAGTATATGTACGTCAATTCTACTCTCTCAATTCTTCCTTCCTCTTTCCCCACTGTGTCTACAAGTTCATTCTCGGTCTGTGTGTCTATCCTGCCTTGCAAACAGGTTCATTAGTGCCAATTTTCAAGATTCCATATATATGCATTAATATACAATATTCATTTTTTTCTTTTGACTTACTTCACTCTGTATAACAGGCTCTGGGTTCATCCACCTCAGTACTATGGATTCAAATTTGTTTCTCGTTATGGCTGAGTAATATTCCTTTATATATATGTACTACAACTTCTTTATCCATTCATCCATTGATGGCTATCTAGGTTGGTTCCACATCTTAGCTACTGTAAATAGTGTGCAGTGAACTTTGGGGTACATGTGTCTTTTTGAGTTATGGTGTTTTCAGGGTATATGCCCAGTAGTGGAGTTGCTAGGTCATATGGTGGTTTTTTTTCCCTAGATTTTTAAGGCGTCTCCATACTGTTTTCCATAGTAGCTGTATCAATTTACATTCCCAATAACAGTGCAAGAGGGTTCTCTTTTACCCACATCCTCTCCAGCATTTATGTTTGTAGATTATTTGGTGATGGCTATTCAGACTTGTGTACAGTGATGCCTCATTGCAGTTTTGATCTGCATTTCCCTAATAAAGAGCTTACTCCTTGGAAGAAAAGCTATGACAAACCTAGATAGCAATCGAAAAGCAGAGAGATTACTTTGCTGGCAAAGGTCCATTTAATCAAAGCTGTGGTTTTTACCATAGTCATGTATGGATGTGAGAATTGGATCAGGAAGAAGGGTGAATGTTGAAGAATTTATGGTTTTGGACTGTAGTATTGGAGAAGACTCTTGAGAGTCTCTTGGAAAGCAAGGAGATCAAACTAGTCAATGCTAAAGGAAATCAGTTCTGAATATTCATTGGAAGGACTGATGCTGAAGCTGAAGCTCCAGTACTTTGGCCGCCTGATGCAAAGAGCCAGCTCATTGGAAAAGACCCTGATGCTGGGAAAGATTGAAGGTGGAAGGAGAAGGGGACGACAGAGGATGAGATGGTTGGATGGCATCACCAACTCAATGAATACGGATTTGAGCAAACACAGGGAGGTGGTGAAGGACAGGGAAGCCTGGTATGTTGTAGTTGATGGGGTCACAGAGAGTTGGACGTGACCAAGCGACTGAACAACAACAATAATGAGCATGTTGAGCATCTTTTCATGTGTTTTTTGACCATCTGTGTGTCTTCTTTGGAGAAATGTCTGTTTAGGTCTTCTGCCCACTTTTTAAATTGGGTTGTTTGTTTTTCTGGTATTTAGCTGCATGAGCTGCTTGTATATTTTGGAGATTAATCCTTTGTCAGTTGCTTCATTCGCAATGACTTCCATTCTGAGTATTGTCTTTTCATCTTGTTTAATGTTTCTTTTGCTGTACAAAAGCTTCTAAGTTTATTAGATCTCATTGGTTTATTTTGTTTTTATTTCCATTACTCTAGGAGGTGGGTCAAAGAGGATCTTGCTGAGATTTTTATCAAAGAGTTCTCTATGTTTTCCTCTACGAGTTTTATAGTGTCTGGTCTTACAATTAGGTCTTTAATCCATTTTGAGTTTATTTTTGTGTATGGTGTTTGGAAGCATTTGAATTCCTTTCTTTTACATGCTGTCCAGTTTTCCCAGCACCACCTTTTGAAGAGGCCATCATCCTTTCCCCATTGTATATTATTGCCTCCTTTTTCAAAGATAAGGTGCCCATAGGTATGAGGGTTTATTGCTGGGCTTTCTATCTTATTCCATTGATTTATATTTCTGTTTTTATGCCAGTGCCATACTGTCTTGATTACTGTAGCTTTGTAATATAGTCTTTGAAGTCAGGAAGATTGATTCCCCCAACTCCATTTTTCTTTCTCAGGATTGCTTTGACTATTCAGGGTCTTTTGTGTTTCTATACAAATTGTAAATATTTTTTGTTCTAGTTCTCTGAAAAATTACTTTGGTAATTTGATAGGAATCACATTGAATTTGTTGATTTCTTTGGTAGTATAGTCATTGTCACAATATTGATTTTTCTAATGCAAAAACATAGTATATCTCTCCATCTCTTTGTGTTCTTTGATTCTTTCATCAGTATCTTATATGTTTCTGCATATAGGTCTTTTGACTCCTTCAGTTCACTTCAATTGCTCAGTCATGTCCGACTCTTTGTGATCCCATGAATTGTAGCACCCCAGGCCTCCCTGTCCATCACCAACTCCTGGAGTTCACTCAGACTCACATCCATTGAGTCAGTGGTGCCATCCAGCCATCTCATCCCCTGTCATCCCCTTTTCCTCCTGCCCCCAAGCCTCCCAGCATCAGGATCTTTTCCAATGAGTCAGCTCTTCGCATGAAGTGGCCAGAGTACTGGAGTTTCAGCTTTAGCATCATTCCTTCCAAAGAAATCCCAGGGCTGATCTCCTTCAGAATGGACTGGTTGGATCTGCTTGCAGTCCAAGGGACTCTCAAGAGCCTTCTCCAACACCACAGTTCAAAAGCATCAATTCTTCGGCGCTCAGCCTTCTTCACAGTCCAACTCTCACATCCATACATGACTACCGGAAAAACCATAGCCTTGACTAGATGGACCTTAGGCGGCAAAGTAATGTCTCTGCTTTTGAATATGCTATCTAGGTTGGTCATAATGTTCCTTCCAAGGAGTAAGTGTCTTTTAATTTCATGGCTGCAGTCACCATCTGCAGTGATTTTGGAGCCCCCCAAAATAAAGTCTGACACTGTTTCCCCATCTATTTCCCATGAAGTGATGGGACCAGATGCCATGATCTTCCTTTTCTGAATGTTGAGCTTCAAGCCAACTTTTTTACTCTCCTCTTTCACTTTCATCAAGGGGCTTTTTAGTTTCTCTTCACTTTCTGCCATAAGGGTGGTGTCATCTGCATATCTGAGGTTATTGATATTTCTCCCGGCAATCTTGATTCCAGCTTGTGCTTCCAGCCCAGCATTTCTCATGATGTACTCTGCATATAAGTTAAATAAGCAGGGTGACAATATACAGCCTTGACGTATTCCTTTTCCTATTTGGAACCAGTCTGTTTTTCCATGTCCAGTTCTAACTGTTGCTTCCTGACCTGCATACAGGTTTCTCAAGAGGCAGGTCAGGTGGTCTGGTATTCCCACCTCTTTCAGAATTTTCCACAGTTAATTGTGATCCACACAGTCAAAGACTTTGGCATAGTCATGCAGAAATAGATGTTTTTCTGGAATTCTCTTGTTTTTTTTTTATGATCCAGCAGATGTTGGCAATTTGATCTCTGGTTCCTCTGCCTTTTCTAAAATCAGCTTGAACATCTGGAACTTCACAGTTCACGTATTGCTGAAGCCCGGCTTGGAGAATTTTGAGCATTACTTTACTAGTGTTTGTCTCCTTAGGTAGGTTTATTCCTAGGTATTTTATTCTTTTCATTGAAATGGTAAGTGGGATTGTTTTCTTAATTTTTCTTTCTGATTTTTCATTGTTAGTGTATAGGAATGCAAAAAATTTCAATATTGATTTTATATTCTGATATTTTACTAAATTCATTGATTAGCTCTAGTAATTTTCTGATGGTGTCTTTAGGGTTTTCTATGTATAGTATCATGTTATCTGCAAACAGTGAGAATTTTCCTTCTTGTTTTCCAGTCTTGATTCCTTTTATATATTTTTCTTTTCTAATTGCAGTTGCTAGGATTCCCAGAACTATATTACATAATAGTGGTGAGAATGGGCACCCTTCTCTTATTCCTGATCTTAGAAGAAGTGCTTTCAGGGTTTTACCATTGAGAATAATGTTTGCTGTGGGTTTGTTTTACATTGCTTCTATTATGTTGAGATAGGTTCCTTCTTTGCCCACTTTCTGGAGTTTTTATCATAAATGGGTGTTGAATTTTGTCAAAAGCTTTCACTGCATGTATTGAGATTGTTATATGGTTTTTATCTTTCAATCTGTTAATGTGATGTATCATTGATCAATTTGCATATATTGAGGATTTCTTGAATCCTTGGGATAAACCTCCCTTTATCATAGTGTATGATCCATAGTGTATGATCCATAGTGAATGATCCATAGTATATGATCCATAGTGAATGATCCATAGTGTATGATCCATAGTGTATGATCCATAGTGTATGATCCATAGTGTATGATCCATAGTGCATAGAACAGTGTATTGTTGGATTCAGTTTTCTAGTATTTTGTTGAGAATGTTTATCTGTGATATTGGTCTGCCCACAATTTTCTTTTTTTGCAATATCTTTTTCTGCTTTTGGTGTAAGGATGATTGTGGCCTCATAGAATGAGGTTGGAAGTGTTCTTCCCTCTGCAATTTTTTGGGTAGTTTGAGCATTTCTAAATGCTTGGTACAATTCACCTGTGAGACCATCTGGCCCTGGGCTTTTGTTTGTTGGAAGATTTTGATCACAATTTCACAGTTTGTGATTGGTCTGCTCATATATTCTATTTTCCCCTTGTTCAGTCTTGGGAGGTTGTACTGTTCTAAAAATTTGTCCATTTCTTTGGGGTTATCTATTTTATTGGCATATAGTTGCTCATCGAAGTCACATATGATGTTTTTGTTTTGTTTTGTTTTATTTCTGCATTTCTATTGTAACTTCTTTTTCATTTCTAATTTTATTGTTTTGAGTCTTCCCTTTTTTCTTGATGAGTCTGGCTAATAGTTTGTCAATTTTGTTTATCTTCTCAAAGAACCAGCTTTCAGTTGTACTGATCTTTGCTATTTTTTCCCTTCATTTCTGCTCTGATCTTTATGATTTATTTTCTTCTACTAATTTTGGGAGTTCTTTGTTCTTTTTCTAGTTTTTTTTTTAGGTATATGGTTAGGTTGTTTATTTGATGTTTATCTCATTTCTTGAGGTAGGATTGTATTGCTATAAAACTTTCTTAGAACTGCTTTTGTTGTATCCCATAGGTTTTGGATAATTGTGTTTTTGTTGTCATTTCTGGGTATTTTTTGATTTCCTCATTGATATCAATGATCACTTTGTTGTTTAGAATTGTATTGTTTAATCTCAGTGTTTGTGTTTTTTACAGTTTATTTCCTATAATTGTTATCTAATCTCCTAGCATTTTGGTCAAAAAAGATACTTGATACAATTTCAGTTTTCTTAAATTTACTGATGCTTGATGTGATGCATGTGATCTATCCTGGAGAAAGTTCCATGTGCACTTGAGAAAATAGTGCATTCTGATGTTTTTGGGTAGAATATCCTTCCCAGGTGGCACTAGTGTTTAAGAACCCTTCTGCCAGTGCAGAGGATGTAAGACACAGGTTTGATCCCTGGGTCAGGAAGATCCCCTGGAGGAAGGCAGGGCAAGCCACTCCAGTATTCTTACATGGAGAATCCCATGGACAGAGGAGCCTGGTGGGCTACAGTCCATAGGGTCACAAAGAGTAGAACATGACTTATGCACGTTCTCTAAATATCAATTAGGTCCATCTGGTCTAATGTGTCATTTAAGGTTTGTGTTTCCTTATTAATGTTCTGTCTGGATGATCTGGTATAAGTGGGATGTTAAACTCCCCCACTATTATTTTGTTAATGTCAACTTCCTCTTTTACATCTCTTAGCATTTGCCTTCTGTATTGAGTTACTCCTGTGTTGGGTACATAAATATTTATAATTGTTATGTCTTCTTGTTTTGATCCCTTGATCATTATGTACTGTTCTTTGTCTCTTATAGTAGCCTTTATTTTAAAATATATTGTGTCTGATATGAGGATTGCTACTCCATCTTTCTGTTGATTTCCTTTTGCATGAACTATCTTTTTCCATCCCCCTTCATTATGGTTTTTAATTAAGTCTCCTTTGTCTGTTGCTGAGATTGAACATATATTCATGTGTTTAATATTGTGTGTTGATCATAGAATTATCTGTTTCTGTCTTTTACCCATTGGGTTTCTAATTCCATGTGGTATATAAGCTGTGGTGTCATGTATATTATTCATTTTTAAAAAATATATATAATGGCTATTTTATTTTATTGATCCAGCTATTCTCATCCCATTATAATATTGTTTTACATTTTATAGCTGTTGGTAAAAATCAAAGATTTATATTGATATGTGTCAAATTTTCTAATTATTCCATTTTAAATTCAAAATCCATTATTCAAAAATTCCATTATTTATTCAAAATCCTTTGTTATTTTCAGGATAGTTTTATGTCTTCTTTACATGATGTTACACACTCCTTGTTTTAATTATTTACTTGTATCACATAGTTTTGTTACTGGTGTGATCAGAGGTCTTTTTCATTACAGTTACTATGTAGGAAAGTTAAGAATATTTGCCTATTCGTTTTTATTCAGTCAACTTACTAAACTACAGAACATTATTGAAGTTTCTGGTAGACAACTATCTCTTGAAAATAGCGATAAAATTACCCTTTTATTTCTAGTAGCTGTACTTTTAGTTATATATATTGCTTTATTACATTGATGGGATCTTAAAGGAAAAATTAAAATCATAGTGGTTATTTTCTATGTACCTTGGAAGTCATCCTTGCTCTCTGACACAGTGTGTCTCAGATACACCTTGGGTTATTCAGTACCACTTATGTAATCAGTCACTTTAAAAAATATATGTATAAATTTATCTATTTTAATTGGAGGTTTTGAAAAGCTTTGGTACTTTTGAAAAGGGAATGATATTCAAGACCATAATTAGATCCCTAAGAGTACACACTTTATTTTTTCATGTAAGGACTTAAGACATACTAGAGATACACTGAGGCTATAATCTCCTGTTTTTTAAAAGCAGGATTATCCTTTTCTCAGAGGCTCATGGATTTTGGATGGTATGAAAGAATACATGGATCTTTAATCACACTTTTGCCATAAACAACTAGAAAGCTGGGAAGAAATGTATGAAACAGCAGTTTTCAGATACTAGGTAGTAGGCAGGATAGGGCTTTGTTCCATGAGAAACGGGAAACAAATGAGATGGGATTTCCCTGGTTCTCTTCCTGTTGTCAGATTTTGGACTGCTGTGCCTTGGGTAGACACGGGCTCAGTAGGTTGAAGAGACAGAGATTGGAGTTAAGAGATTAAAGTGGTTAGAATTTTGGAGGCAGAGTTCCAGGGAAGAGGCACTGGTATGCAGAAACAGCTTCAGAAGTTTGCATAGAGGTCCTTATGGGCTTATTGATGAATATCAAACCATACAAGACCAGGCAAAGAATGACAAAACTATAAGCTGAACAATTATCAGTGTTTACAGAAGGCTGGAGTTATTTGAGTTATAGTCAATCAGAGTGAAGCTATTTCTTTGAAAACCTGGGATATTCACTAGAGATCCCAGAAAAATCATGCTTTGCTGCTGCTGCTGCTGCTAAGTCGCTTCAGTAGTGTCTGACTCTGTGTGACCCCATCGACAGCAACCCACCAGGGTCCTCTGTCCCTGGGATTCTCCAGGCAAGAATGCTGGAGTGGGTTGCCATTCTACCAGTGGGTTCTTTTTTTTTTTTTTTTTTTTTTGTGGGGGGAGGTTGATTTTGCTCCCTAGAAGGCATCTGGAGGATATTTTCTAGTTGTCACACCAGTGGAGCTTCTGGATAGAGTGGGTAGAGGTCCTCACCACCCTGGTTTGGCCAGAAAAACACCCACAGCAAAGAATTTTCTGGCCCCAAATGTCAAAAGTGCTGAGACTGAAGCTTTGTAGTACAAATAATGTGGATGCACATCCTTTACAGTGACATGGGAAACTTGGTCTTTTGATTCCCATGAGAAAGGGCTACTAATTAAAGACTAAAGAATAAAAGGAATTTGGGGAAAATCTATGCAAGGTATGAACGGGAAAAAGAATACAAATAAGCCAAGACTAGTGATAAAGGAGTGTTGAAAAAATATGGGAAGGAGGGTTTTCATACAACTAGTGTATATTTATTTTTGAATGACATAACAACAATATGTGCATTTCTCATGATGTTTTGAACTCCTAAGGCACTCAGAAAGTGGATCTTTGGATTTTAAAACCAAGAAGTCAGTAACAGAATGATAGCTCTTATGTGCAGAAGTTATTTTTGGTGTGTTGTAGTTGTGAAAGCCTTTAAAAGATAAATGAATAATTTTGCTTTTTTTTTTTTTTCCAAAACAAGAGTTGTAGTTGAAAATGTATGGAGGAAAGGATGTGTCTTATATTCCTTTTTTGGATTTGCATTCTTGGCTAACAATCTTGGTAAAAAAAAAATCCATAGCTTCAGTCTTGGCTGGAAATTAGTCCTGACCTTAACAGGTTTCAGCATGAGAGCTCTTTAGATATGTGCCTGCTCATTTGTAGTTATCTTTTCTGAAGTACTTCTTTTTCTCTGTGATCTTTGTTTCTGAGTTGTAACAGAGAAATTTCAGTTGAGTTGCATATGGTTTAGCTCTTAGCATAACAGTTGCCTGAGCCTACTAACATTTATATCCCTGCCTGTAATGATTTACTTAAAAAATCTTTTATTTTGAAATGTTTATAGAATCTCAGGAAACGCATATAAATGCACTGAATGATTGACTTTTTATCACATGGAACTTCTCATCTGTTACCTGTGAAAAGCATTTTATTCCTATCATTCCTTCTGGAGTGACTGTCCTAGTAGTTGAACAAATGACCATGATCTAGAACAAAAATATTAAGGGAATTTGAGAAAACTGAAGGTCCCTGAAAGGTTTATTTTGGGTGAGGAAATAGTCCTATACTTCAGTTAATTTAGGATTAAGGATATTTTTACTTAGTGCTTTGAAACTTAGTGCTTTTCTGTGTACAGTTCTTTTGTCTCCTTAGGTGAGTTTATTCCTAGATATTTAACTCTTTTTGTTGGAATGGTGAATGGGGTTGATTCCTTAATTTCTCTTTCTGATTTTTCATTGATATATAGAAATGCAAGTGATTTCTGTGTATTGATTTTGTTAAGTTTGCTAAATTCACTGATTAGCCCTAGTAATTTTCTGATACTATCTTTAGGGTTTTCTATGTACAGTATCATGTCATCTGCAAACAGTGATAGCTTTACTTCTTTTCCCATCTGGATTCCTTTCATTTATTTTACTTCTCTGATTGCTGTAGCTAGGACTTCCAGAACTATGTTGAATGATAGTGGCAAAAGTGGACATCCTTGTCTTATTCCTGATCTTAGTGGGAATGCTTTCCATTTTTCACCACTGAGAATAATGTTTGCTGTAGGCTTATCATATATGGCCTTTACTATGTTGAGGTAGGTTCCTTCTATGCCCATTTTTTGAAGAGTTTTGATCATAAACAGGTCCTGAATTTTGTCAAAGGCTTTTTCTACATCTATTGAGATAATCATATGGTTTTATCTTTCAGTTTGTTACCATGGTGTATCAGATTGATTGATTTGCATATATTGAAGAATCCTTACATTCCTGGAATAAACCCAACTTGATCATGGTGTATGAGCTTTCTGATGTGTTGCTGAATTCTGTTTGTTAAAATTTTGTTAAGGATTTTTGCATCTATGTTCATCAGTGATATTGGCCTGTAGTTTCTTTTTCTGTGTTGTCTTTGTCTGGTTTTGGTATAAGGGAGATGGTGGCCTCGTAGAATGAGTTTGGAAGTGTTCCTTCCTCTGCAATTTTTGGAAAGAGTTTTAGAAGCATAGGCATTAGCTCTTCTCTAAATGTTTGATAGAGTGCTCCTGTGAAGCCATCTGGTCCTGGGATTTTGTTTTTTGGGAGACTTTTGATCACAGCTTCAATTTCAGCGCTTGTCATTGGGTTGTTCATAATTTTTATTTCTTCCTGGCTCAGTCTTGGAAGATCGAACTTTTCTAAGAACGTGTCAATTTCTTCCAGGTTATCCACTTTATTGCCATATAGTTGTTCATAATAGTCTCTTATAAACCTTTGTATTTCTGCATTGTCTGTTGTAACCTCTCCTTTTTCATTTTTCATTTTGTTGATTTGATTCTTCTCTTTTTTCCTTGATGAGTCTGGCTAAAGGTTTGTCAATTTTATCTTCTCAAAGAAGCAGCTTTTAGTTTTATTGTCTTTAATATTGTTTCTTGCATTTCTTTTTCATTTATTTGTGCTTGGGTCTTTGTGATTTCTTTTCTTTTACTAATTTTGGGGTCTTTTTGTTTTTCTTTTTCCAGTTGTTTCAGATGTAAAGTTAGGCTGTCTATTCAATGTTTTTCTTGTTTCTTGAGGTAGGATTGTGTTGCTATAAACTTCCCTCTGAGGACTGCTTTTGTTGCATCCTATAGGTTTTGAGTTGTCATTTTTTCATTGTCATTTGTTTCTAGAATTTTTTTAATTTCCCTTTTGATTTCTTCAGTAACCTGTTGGTTATTTAGAAATGTGTTGTTTCATCTCCATGTGTTTGTGTTTCTTAAAGTTTTTTTCTTGTAATTGATATCTAGTCTCAGAGTGTTGTGGTTGGAGAAGATGCTTGATATGATTTCAATTTTCTTAAATTTACTGAGGTTTGATTTGTGACCCAAGATGTCTATCTTGGAGAATGTTCCATGTGCACTTGAGAAGAACGTGTATTCTTCTGTATTTGGATGCTGTGTCCTAAAGATGTCAACGAGATCCATCTCATCTAATATATCATTTAAGACTTGTGTTTCCTTATTAATTTTCTGTTTTGATGATCTGTCCATTGGTGTGAATGGGGTGTTAAAGTCTCCTACTGTTATTGTGTTACTGTCAGTTTCTCCTTTTATGTCTGTCAGTGTTTGTCTTATGTATTGACGTGCTCCTGTGTTGGGTGCATTGATATTTATAATTGTTATGTCTTCCTCTTGGATTGATTCCTTGATCACTATGTAGCGTCCTTCCTTATCTCTTGTAATCTTTATTTTAAAGTTTGTTTTGTCTGATGTGAGGATTGCTACTCTTGTTTTCTTTTGCTTCACATTTGCATGGAATATATTTTTCCATCCTCTCACTTTCAGTCTATATGTGTCTTGAGGTCTGAAGTGGTTTTCTTGTACACAGCATATATATGGGTCTTGTTTTTGTATCCATTCAACCAGTCTGTGTCTTTTGGTTGGAGCATTTAATCCATTTACATTTAAAGTAATTATTGATATATATATTCCTATTGCCCTTTTCTTAATTGCTTGGGGTTGATTTTATAGATCTTTTTTCTTCTCTTGTATTTCTTGACTATAGAAGTCTGCTTAGTGTTTGTTGTAAGGCTGGTGTGGTTGCACTGAATTCTCTTAACTTTCGCTTGTCTGAAAAGCTTTTTATTTCTCCATCAGTTTTGAATGAGGGATCCTTGCTGGGTACAGTAATCTTGGTTGTAGATTTTTCCCATTCAGTACTTTTAATATATCCTGCCATTCCCTTCTGGCCTGCAGAGTTTCTGCTGAAAGATCAGCTGTTAAGCGGGTGGGGTTTCCCTTGTATGCTACTTGTTGCTTTTCCATTGCTGCTTTTAATATTCTTTCTTTGTGTTTAGTCTTTGTAAGTTTGATTAGTATGTGCCTTGGCATGTTTCTCTTTGGGTTTATCCTGTATAGGACTCTTTGTGCCTCTTGGACTTGACTGTTTCCCTTTCCATGTTTGGGAAAATTTCATCTCTTCAAAAATTTTCTCATACACTTTCTTTTTCTCTTCTTCTTTTGGGACCCCTATAATTCTAATGTTGGTGCATTTGATGTTGCCCCAGAGGTCTCTGAGACTATCTTCAGTTCTTTTCTTTCTTTTTACTTTATTCTTCTCTTCAGAAGTTACTTCCAGCATTTTATCTTCCAGCTCACTGATTCATTCTTCTGCTTCAGATATTCTGCTGTTGATTCCTTCTAGATCATTTTTAATTTCAGTCATTGTGTGTCTCTGCATGCTCATTCTTTAATTCTTCTAGGTCTTTGTTAATTGATTCTTGAATTTTCTCCATTTTGCTTTCAAGGTTTACTATCAGTTATCTGAATTCTTTTTCAGGTAGCTTGCCTCTTTCCTCTTCATTTATTTGGACTTCTGTGTTTTCAGTTTGTTTCTTCATTTGTGTAGTAGTTCTCTGCCTTTTCATTTTTTAACGTGTTGTGTTTGAGGTCTCCTCTTCTAGGCTTCAAGGTTGAATTCTTTCTTCCTTTTGGTGTCTGCCCTGTAAGATTGATCCAGTGGTTTGTGTAAACTTCTTATAGGGTGAGATTTGTGCTGAATTTTTGTTTGTTGTTTTTCCTCTGATGGGCAAGGCTGAGAGAGGTTGTAATCCTGTCTTCTGATGATTTTGTTAGTATTTTTGTTTTGTTTGTTGTTTAGATGAGGAGTCCTGCACAGGGTGCTATTGGTGGTTTGGTGATGCTGGGTCTTGTACTCCAGTGGTTTCCTTTGTGTGAATTCTCACTATTTGATAGCCCTTAGGGTTAGTTCTCTGGTAGTCTAGCATCTTGGAGTCAGTGCTCCCACTCAAAAGGCTCAGGTCTTGATCTCAGGAACAAAGTTTCCACAAGTGGTTTGTTATGGCATTAAGTGAGATTAAAACAAATATCCAAAAATGAGAAACCAAAGATGGACCTCAGACAAATGGCAGTTACAAAATCAGACAAATAATAATTGAAATAATGGAATATTCACATATACATATACACCCATGAGCAAAGTCAAAACATTCCAACAACAGTAAAGTACAATAGATTGACTTGGTGAATAACAGAAATAAAAAATTATATTTACTAATTAAGAACAAAACTAACTAAAGGACAAACTGGAAAACAAAACTAAAGCAAAGTGCCAAGCGGGGAATATAGGAATTAAAAGAAAAACCAACAAATGTGTTGAGAGGAAAGGAAAGAAAGAAAAGAGAGAAAGAATAGAATGCAAAGTTAAATAGAGGTAGATGAAGAAGATTTGTATAAAAGATTAACTGCAAGGGGAAAAGAGCAGTACAAAAGGCAAACAGAGGAATAGATGCAGAAAGAATATAATAGATTGAAAAATTAAAAGTTAAAATTATTAAAAAACAAAGAGGGGAAAAAAGGGAGAAGAAAGAAAAATGGAATAAAAGGAAAACTCCATAGAACTGCAAAGGCCCAATGTAGAGGGAGAGGTTAATAACAACAATAAAAAGTGCGGCTGAATATACAATATACATATACACCCATAAGCAAGATAAAAACAGTCCAACAAAAACAGAGGGCAAGAGTTTGACCTGGCAAACAAAGGGAACCAAAAATTATTTCTACCAGAACAAAAGTAACTAAAGCACAAACTGGAAAACAAAACTAAATCAAGGTGCCAACTGGGGTATAGAGCAATGAAAATAAAACTAGAAAATATGTTGAGACTAAAGGAAAGAAAGAAAAGAAAGAAATAATAGATATGCAGAGTTAAATAGAGGTAGATAAAGAAGATTTATAGATATTGAAATTAACTGCAAGGGGAAAAGAACAGTAGGAAAAGCAAACAAAGGAATAAATTTAGAAAAAATAATAATAGGTTTAAAAAATTAAAATTAAAAAGAGAAAAGAAAGAAAAAAGCTGCCCAGTACTGCAAAAGCCCAACAAGGAGGCAGAGGTTTATAACAACAATAAAAAATGTGAATGAGAGGAAAAAAAAAAAAAAGCTCAAAAGCTCAGTTAGATTTCAAGTGCCAATAAAATCAACAACTACAAGGCAGGGGGAGGGAAAAAAAGAGGAAAAATCCAAAACAATCTACAGAACAAGTCAAAACATAAAAATAATAAATGTTTTTCTTGCATCACTGCTGTCAGAATCCTTTCCCTCACTGGGAGTCACAGTCCACCTCACCTCCCTAGGATGCCCTCCAACACTGTGCTGGTCCCTGGACCTGCTGTGGGGGCAGCTCAGACTCTAATCTGCTCCTACTCCTGTGTGTTCTTGCCTCCGATGTCCACAGCTCTCAGAACTAGTGTGTTTTCTTTTGTGGGAGCTCTCAATGTCCTTTTATATATGTTCCCTAGACACAGAGTCTGCCTAATTGATCATGCAGATTTAATCTGCAGCTTGTACAGCTGGTGGGAGGGTTTTGGGTCCTCTTCCTTAGCCACACTGCCCCTGGGTTTCAACTGTGGTTTTATTTCCACCTCTGCATGTGGGTCGTCCACTGGGCTTTGCTCCTGAGGCTGCCCTGGAGGACTTGGGTCTGCCCCAGTAAGGGCCAGGTGTGGAAGTGGTGCAGCTGCTTGGGTTGCAGGGGTTCTGGCAGCACCAGGTACTCAGGAGAGTTGGCGGCTAGGGTACCAGGAAATATAGTGCTCTAAAAAGGTGGATATGGGAAAACTCTTTAATAGTATAAACAATATAGAAGAAATAATGGAGTTAAATCATTATCAACAGATGCTAAAACTAGTGGGTGAAACTCTTATGAGGACCCAGATACTTACTTATGTCCATATTACATACACAAGTTACCTCCTCCAATGGAAGCATAGTAACTTACAGTGGAAAAAACTTGGAAGACATCATGTAAACAAAGTGATCCAAATGTAACAACACAATATTAGGACAAACTGACAACATGTTTAGCTAGCAAAGTAATGCTCAAAATCCTCCAAGCCAGGCTTCAACAGTTTGTGAACAGTGAACTTCCACATGTTCAAAGTGGATTTAGAAAAGGCAGAGGAACCAGAGATCAAATTGCCAACATTTGTTGGATCCTAGAAAAAGCAAGAGAGTTCCAGAAAAACATGTACTTCTGCGTTATTGACTACGCCCAAGCCTATGACTGTGTGGATCACAACAAACTGTTGAAAATTCTTAAAGAGATGGGAATACCAGACCACCTGACCTGCCTCCTGAGAAATCTATATGCAGGTCAGGAAGCAACAGTTAGAACTGGACATGGAACAACAGACTAGTTCCAAATCAGGAAAGGAGTATGTCCAGGCTGTATATTGTCACCCTGCTTATTTAACTTATATGCAGAATACATCATGTGAAATACCAGGCTGGATGAAACACAAATTGGAATCAAGATTGCCAGGAGAAATATCAATAACGTCAGATATGCAGATGACACCACCTTTATGGCAGAAAGAGAAGAACTAAAGAGCCTCGATGAAAGTGAAAGAGGAGAGGGAAAAAGCTGGCTTAAAACTTAGCATTCAGGAAACTAAGATCATGGCATCCAGTCCCATCACTTTTGGCAAATAGATGGTGAAGCCATGGAAACAGTGAGAGACTTCATTTTTGAGGGGGAGGGTTCCAAAATCACTGCAGATGGTGACTGCAGCCATGAAATTAAAAGATGCTTGCTCCTTGGAACAAAAATTATGACCAACCTAGATAGCATATTCAAAAGCAGAGACGTTACTTTGCCAACAAAGGTCTGCCTAGTCAAAGCTATGGTTTTTCCAGTAGTCATGTATGGATGTGAGAGTTGAACTATAGAGAAAGCTGAGCGCTGAAAAATTGATGCTTTTGAATTGTGTTGGGGAAGACTCTTGAGAATCTCTTGGACTGCAAGGAGATCCAACCAGTCCATCCTGAAGGAAACCAGTCCTGAATATTCATTGGAAGGACTGATGCTAAAGCTGAAACTCCAATACTTTGGCCACCTGATGTGAAGAACTGACTCATTGGAAAAGACCCTGATGCTGGGAAAGATTGAAAGTGCGAGGAGAAGGGGATGACAGAGGATGAGGTGATTGGATGGCATCACCGACTCGATGGGCATGAGTTTGAGTAAGCTCTGAGAGTTGGTAATGGACAGGGAAGCTTGGCGTGCTGCAGTCTACGGGGTCACACAGAGTCGGACATGACTGAGTGACTGAACTGAACTGACAACATGTGTCTCCTGAGAAAGGCAGTATTATTTCAATGAGATATTGGGTTGGCCCAAAAGTTCATTCTAGTTTTTCTGTAAGATGTTCTAGAAAAGCATGAATGGACTTTTTGGCCAACCCAATATTTCAGAGTAAACACACACAGCCACACACACACACACATTACAACATGAAAGTGATATGACAGAAGCTAGGGCAGTGGAAACCACAAACAGAACACTTTTTTCCATGTACATCTGAGCCATGGAATACAGGAATTAGAATCACATTCTTAAATTGAGATATTAGAAATTGAGAGGTGTTTTATATCATTTTGAGGAGTAGCATAGCCAAGGGCAGAGACTGAAGCCAGATTTCTTTGGTTTAAATTCTGTCTCCACCACTTACTAGCCATGTGACTTTTGGCAAGTTAAATATCTATGCCTCCAGGTTATTCATCTTTAGAGTGGGAATGATAATTGTCCCAACCTTACAGGACTGTTGTGAGGATTTAATGAGTAAATCAATGTAAAGTGCTCAGAATGGAGACTCACACATTGCAAGCACCATAAAGCTGTTTCTATCATTAATTAGTTAATTACAAAAATTATCTGATACCCTCGTGGAATACAAAAAACTTTTGCTTAAAAATCAAACAAACAAAAACTAATGAAGTAAATAAACGATCCTGGTCAAGGGCAGTGCTATGCTGTTAAATGTTTACCAAGTAGCTTGAGGAAGTGTAAAGTCCTCATCTATGTATACAGATACTTCAGACCACCACATGATGTTACTGAAAATGGAGATGGCAAGAAGTGTACACAGTCCTCCTTGCGAGCCGATACTGGCTGGCTCTAACACACTGCTGGAATGGTGTCATTTTCAATAGAATTTAAGTAGATGGTTCTGGAATTGCACACTGAGTTTTCAGGTGAACATTTGAAGGTGTTAAGTTTTCCAGATATTTCAAATATTGTGAGCCTCACTTTGTAGCTCCTTTTTAGCATGTGTGTGCATCTGTGCATACTTTAGGCCAAGAAACCAAGTATTTGATTTGTAGAATTATCTCTGTAAATAAATCAAAGAAACAAAATTACACTAGATGAAAATACCAGGGTAAGCCTGATGATCCATCAGATAATTTTGCTTTCTATGAGAAAATATTTTTAAATGACTATCTGAATTAAAAAAAAAAATGATTCTAGGTGTGCACCTCCTCGATGATATGCAATTGTACTGGTGGCTACAGCCCTCCAGATTGCAGGGTGAAATCCAGAATATCGCCTGAGGAACAGGGCAAGTATCTTTCTCTTATATATCCAGTTAATAGAATTGTCAAATTGCTTGCTTTCACAAAGACATAGTTAGGTTTTTTCCACTTAGAAAGAAACCAATATTTGTAATTAAAAGGTAAACAACTAGGCTTCCAAAAGAAATAGAAACCAATATGCTTTCTTAATCTTGCTTTTCCCCCCCTAATATTAGCTTTTCAATATGACTGAAGCTGAGTATCTTTTAAAATTTTTATTTACTTGTGTCTGACTTTGTCCTTTAAATTATCCTTCAACCCTTTCCCACTTTTATGGTTGATCCTGTGATCTGAGCTCTATATCAGCAACACACCCTGTGTCTAGCACTAATATGTGTCTGTTATAGAAGAAATAAGGGAAGTAGAAGATAAACCTTTAGTCTAAAGGAGTTTTCAGTTTAAATGATAAAAATCTATTAATTGCTGTTAAAGAGATGACAGAAGGATGCTAAAACAGTATGCTGTTTATCATGACTTTAATTTTTATCATTTATCCACTGATTCAGCAAATATTTCTTGAATTCCTAATATATACGCCAGATGCTTATCATATGACACTTAGTAAAACAAAGCCTCACTCCTCATGGAACTTAAAGAACACCCAGTGCTAATTAGTTGCAGAATTAGAGTTAGGGATCATGTCTCCTATTTTTTTATGCTTGTGCCATTTTAGTAAAACTGCGGTGACTGCATAGGTAAAAACAGATCCCTAATGTTGGAGAGCCATCACTCTAATAAAGATAAACAAGATATGCACAGATACGGTAGAATTCTGAGATAATGCACCTTGTAATAACGCACGTTTGTTGGTTATATGTCTCTGAAGTTATGGGGTTCTAGTTATCCTGTAAGATTTTGCTGTAGCTGCTGTATAAGGTAGAATACATTAGAACTTCCTGGAACTTAGTGTCTGTTCTTTTAGAATGAGAGAGTTTATAGAGATAGCCTTAAGTATTATGATTCTATTATTATTTTCATTGATACTTGAATTATGATGAAAATTAAGAACATTGTGATAAGTTTGCTGTAACTTAAAAGTACACAGCTTAATTTTTTCCTCTGATTTTTTATGTATTTTTATTTTTAGATTTACCCACGGAAAGAACTTCTGAGAAGGGTGGGAAGAAGCAGTGGCTTTTGGCTCTCTACATCGCTTCACCTGTTCTTGTTGTAGCAACCATAATAGCTGCTTCACGGAAGCTTTCGAAAAAGAGGTTTAGCAAGAAAGAGGAATCCCGAAGTAGTGGGTAAATTAAATTTGTGTTCTCAAGTTAAACCATTTAAATCTAGTCAGAGGTAAGGCAATATTATGAACAGCAACAATACTTCACATTTTATAGGAATTTCGAATGCTACATCAATATATCACTTAATTGTTTGAGATCATCTTGGATATCCTTATTTTAAAGTTTCACAAATTTCAGAATCTGGTTTAATCACTTGCCAATGTTATTGCCTCAGTAATTGAGACAGGAAGAATGGAAATGCACCCACATCTGTTGCTTTCGCATGCCCAGTGGTTCTCATTTCCACTATATACAAGCTAAACTTTTCCGATATATCATGGCTTTCTCTTTGTTGAAATTTCTGCTTTATATACTCCGAAAGTGAAAAGTGTTGGTCGTTTAGTCATGTCCTACTCTTTGCAATCCTGTGGACTGTAGCCTGCCAGGTTCCTCTGTCCATGGGATTCTCCAGGCAGGAATACTGGAGTGGGTTGCTATTCCCTTCTCCAGGGAGTCTTGACCCAGGGATCGAACCTGGGTCTTGCTGCACATTGCAGGCAGAGTCTTTACTATTTGAGCCACCAGACAGTGACTAAATATATAACATTCAGTGTAGTTATATATTCTTGGTGTATTTTCTTTTCATCATTAACAATTGTATCTTAAATTCTATTTTTACTCTTATATATTGTTGTATCCCAGCTTGCTTTCTGCAAGTTAGATTTACCTATTACATATTTTTCATCCCTTATTTTCAATCTTTCTTAGATTTTAGTTGATATCCTATAATCAGCCTTTATATGAAAAATATAGTAGTAGAGTTTTCGTATTTATATGCTTAATGTATGATCGCAGATATTCATGTTGAAGTTTACCATCTTATTTTCTTCCTACTTACTGGCCTCTTTTTTGGCATTATTTCCTTTTCCCCAATTCCATTTTTTTATTATGATTTTTCTGTTTTCTTTGACTATTTTGTACATTTTAAATTCTGTTTTGATTGTTTTAATGGTTTTTGTTAACTTGTATTTGTAGCAAATGCTATATATACAATGTCTTAATTTGCTCACTATATGTCTTCTGAATAAGACAAGGATCTTAGCCTTGTAACACTAATCTATCTTTTTCAATCTGTTTATCATTTGGTTTTTCAGTTTCCTCCAAGTAAATTTTGTGTTTTTTAAAAATTATCATTATTATATTTAGTTAACATTTATTAGAATTTCCTGTTACATTTTCCAGATTCTTTGCTTTACCATTCCTTTCTTTTAAATTTAGTTCTGAGATAATTTAAGAAATGTAAAAGGCTTCCTTTGTAGCTCAGTTGGTAAAGAATCTGCCTGCAATGCAGGAGACCCTGCTTCTATCCCTGGGTTGGGAAGATCCCCTGGAGAAGGAAATGGCAACTCACTCTAACATTCTTGCCTGGAGAATCCCATTGTCAGAGGAGCTTGGCAGGCTACAGTTCATGGGGTCTCAAGAGTTGGACACAACTTAGTAACTAAACCACCACCAAGAAATATAAAAAGTTGCAAAAATGGCATAGAGTTTCTTGGCTCTATCACTTAGGTTTTATCAATGATGGCACCTTACATTAACAGCGAATTTTCACAGCCAGGGGACTGGCATTGGTATAGTTTTATCAGTTAAACTATAGACCTGAAAGCTCAGCATTCAGAAAACTAAGATCATGGCATCTGGTCCCATCACTTCATGGCAAATAGATGGGGAAACAGTGGAAACAGTGGCTGGCTTTATTTTTTCTGGGCTCCAAAATCACTGCAGATGGTGATTGCAGCCATGAAATTTAAAGATGCTTACTCCTTGGAAGGAAAGTTATGACCAACCTAGATAGCATATTCAAAAGCAGAGACATTACTTAGCCAACAAAGGTCTGTCTAGTCAAGGCTATGGTTTTCTTGTGGTCATGTATGGATGTGAGAGTTGGACTATAAAAAAGCTGAGTGCCAAAGAATTGATGCTTTTGAATTGTGGTGTTGGGGAAGACTCTTGAGAGTCTCTTGGACTGCAAGGAGATCCAACCAGTCCATCCTAAAGGAAAACAGTCCTGAATATTCATTGGAAGGACTGATGCTGAAGCTGAAACTCCAGTACTTTGGCCACCTGATGTGAAGAACTGACTCATTGGAAAAGACCCTGATGCTGGGAAAGATTGAAGGCGGGAGAAGAAGGGGACAACAGAGGATGATATGGTTGGATGGCATCACTGACTCGATGGGCATGAGTTTGAGTAAGCTCTGGGATTTGGTGATGGACAGGGAGGCCTGGCATGCTGCAGTTCATGGGGTTGCAAAGAGTCAGACATGACTGAGCGACTGAACTGAACTGAACTGATAGACCTTATTCATATTCACCAGTGTTTACAGACGTCTATATAGTCGATGGGGTGGTCACAAAGAGTCAGACGTAACTGAGAGACTCACTTATTTGTTGAGTATGTGTGTGTGTGTATATATACATTTTTTTCCCCCATGGATCACAGCCTTGAGGTGAAGGGGCTTGCATAACTCAATGAAATGCTGTTCAAGCCCACACAAGACAGATAGGTCATAGTGTAGAGTTCTGTTAAATTATGGTCCACCTGGGGGAGGAAATGCAACCCACTTCAGTGTTCTCAGTGCGAGAACCCTGTGAACAATATGAAAAAGCAAAAATATATGACACTGGAAGATGAGTCCCCCTGGTCAGAAGGTATCCAATATGCTACTGGGGAACAGCGGAGGGCAATTATTAATAGCTCCAGAAAGAATGGAGAGGCTGGGTCAAAATGGAAATGTTGCTCAGTGTGGATGTGTCTGGTGGTAAAAGTAAAGTCCAGTGCTGTAAAGAACAATATTGCCTAGAAACCTAGACTGTTAGGTCGCTGAATCAAGGTAAATTGGACATGGTCGAGCAGAAGATGGCAAGGTTGAACATTGACATCTTAGGAATCAGTGAACCAAAATGGGTGTTAATGGGCAAATTTAATTCAGATGACCATTGTATCTACTATTGTGGGCCAGAATCCCTTAGAAGAATTGGAGTAGTCCTCATGTAGTCAATGAATGAGTCTGAAATGCAGTACTTGGGTGCCATCTCAAAAATGACAGTATGATCTTGGTTCGTTTCCAAGGCAAACCATTCACCTTCACAGTAATACAAGTCTATGCCCCAACCACTAATGCTGAAGAAGCTGAAATTGACTGATTTTATGAAGACCTACAAGACCTTCTGGAACTAACACCAAAAAAGGTGTCCTTTTCATCACAGAGGACTGGAATACAAAAATAGGAAGTCAAGAGATACCAGCAGTAGTAGGCAAGTTTGGTCTTGCAGTACAAAATGAAGCAGGGCAAAGGCTAACAGAGAATTGTACCTGCCTTGGTCTTCCCAGATGGTATCACCTCAATTTGGGGAGACTTCTTTCTCTGCCTGGCTTCACATTGCTGTGTTACAGCATGGAAAATCTTCCCTGCAGTAAGAAGGGGCAATCATGGGTCTTTATTTCCTTCTCTCATAGATCACTATCTTGCCTAACTAATATTCAGTATCTGAAAACCAGTGTTGAACATGTTTTGTCCAGATTTTCAGTTGTTTCAGGCAGAAGAGTAAAGCCTGTCTGTTACTCCATTTTGATCAGTATTGGAACTGTATCTTTGTGGTTTGTAACTGCACTTTCATAGGTATCTCTCCATCTCATATTCTGTTTGATTTTCTCAGATCATTCTCTCATATCACCATTTCTTCCTTCTCAGTCCTGTTCTAGACTTATGGATTCTATTCTTGCAAAAATCTCTATGGAGATTCTAAGTATTCTCAGAGGTTTTTTTTTTTTTTAATCATTTGTATTTCTTGGTGTGTGAGCTCACTGTTTGGCTATGGCTGCTGATGTTAACTACTAGGGCTTTGTAATCAGAGACTCTTTTCTCTTCAGTATCTATGATTTTCCCATGAAAATTCAGCATGCCTTGTGTTGAAGACTCACACATGTGGGTGGTTTCCTTTTTGCTTCTTTTAAAGCAAAAATATTTAAAGCAAATGCTCTGCATGGTGTTCAAGCCTTTGTAGGAGTGTGAACTGGCATCCTGAAAGTGCATTTTTTTGGAGGCTTGGGACTCCTCAGTGATGCACTTTCCCCCATCTATCCATACATGTTGCATATCCCCATTTTCCCTGCTGCATTCCAAAAGCCCCTGGTCAGGATTTTTACTAGCCCTATTGAATGGGTGGTATGACCATTCATGGCTCCCAAGTTAAGTGGCTCCAGTTAAGGAGCTCACTTAGTTTCCCTACATGCAAAGTCCTCATAACTTATATCCTTCTAAGGAATGACTATTGAATCTCTAGTCCCAAAGTTGTATCATTGGTTTAGACACCCCTGCAGTCATTCACTTTTAGCTCGTGTTTACCCTTTGAACTCTCTGTTTCTTCATTTATACTAAAGATAATTCTTTTCTTGTTAACCTCAGTTATATGTTAACTGTTCCTTCTGTTTTTTTCAGACCTCCTCTATGAGGAATGGAAAGGGAAATTTTCCCACCAGTTCAGTATGTCAGATTGTCTAGAAGTCTGTATGGATTTTACCTTATAAAATGTAGCGTTTCTTTATCAATGAATAAAAAGTTAAAAGTTGGGGTATAAAGGTCAGAATCAGGCATTCAGGACCAAACTATTCTGTGTTCAGAAGTGATAAAGGAAAATCAAATCTGTGCCTTCTTGATAATTTCCTCATTGCAGGTTTGAAATATACTTTTTATGGATGAGGTACGCAGGTAGATAAGAATGTTTACATATTTGCATCTCTGTTTAGTGACCTTGCACATTGTTTTCTTTTTTGGCAACTAATCTTGTAAAAGAGAGAATACAGCTTATAAAATGGCCTGATTTTTATTTATGCAGTTGACAAGCTCTCTTATGACTAATTTTGGACACTATTTTCCATTTGTTTTATGTCCAGGTCAGAAGGTGACACTCACAGAAATGTCACCAGGTAGGTAAGCTGTTAGGCATCTTAAGACACATGTTGAAAATTAAGAATGAATTAGTAATTCACAATGTCTAGCTACAGTTGGTAAAGTAATCCTCTGAAAACCAGGCTACTAATATATAGTAATTTGGTTTCTAGTAAATTAGTCTTCTATTCATTTAAATAAATACTATTTTTTTCTGAGGAAACAAGGAATAAAATGGCTGACTCTAATAAAATTTAGAATATATATAATTAGTAAAGAAAAAAGGATGTACATGGGGTTTAGTCAGTTGTGTCTGACCCTTGCAACATCATTGACTGTAGCCCTCCAGGTGCCTCTGTCCATGAAATTTTCCAGGCAAGAACACTGGAGTGGGTTGCCCTTTCCTTCTCCAGGGCATCTTCCTGTCCCAGGGATTGAACCCAGGTCTCCTGCGTTGCAGGCAGATTCTTTACTGACTGAGCTACCAAAGAAATCACAGCTTGGGTTATATTCATGTACAGCTTGGGTAAACAAGCAAGCAAATGCTTGATATTTGATAGACCGTACATGACTGAACTTATGTATAAATTTCTATGGTAGTTATGGATTGGTAAGAACTAATTATATCTACTTCCTGTGTTGTTTTTTTAAAATCAGTAATGGATAGTGTATTGTCCCCATTAATATTTCTTAGATAACAAATTCAGTCCTTACTGATTTATAACTGGTCCACCAACATGGGAATTAGATGGGGAAACAGTGTCAGAATTTATTTTGGGGGGCTCCAAAATCACTGCAGATGGTGACTGCAGCCATGAAATTAAAAGATGCTTACTCCTTGGAAAGGAAAGTTATGACCAACCTAGATAGTATATTGAAAAGCAGAGACATTACTTTGCCGACAAAGGTCCGTCTTGTCAAGGCTATGGTTTTTCCAGCAGTCAGGTATGGATGTGAGAGTTGGACTGTGAAGAAAGTTGAGTGCTGAAGAATTGATGCTTTTGAACTGTGGTGTTGGAGAAGACTCTTGAGAGTCCCTTGGACTGCAAGGAGATCCAACCAGTCCATTCTAAAGGAAATCAGCCCTGGGTGTTCTTTGGAAGAAATGATGCTAAAGCTGAAACTCCAAAACTTTGGCCACCTCATGCGAAGAGTTGACTCATTGGAAAAGACTGTGATGCTGGGAGGGATTGGGGGCAGGAGGAGAAGGGGACGACAGAGGATGAGATGGCTGGATGGCATCACCAACTCGATGGACGTGAGTTTGAGTGAACTCTGGGAGTTGGTGATGGACAGGGAGGCCTGGCGTGCTGCTCTTCGTGGGGATGCAAAGAGTCGGACACGACTGAGTGACTGAACTCAACTGAACTGAACCAACCCAACATTCAGGGTTTCCCTGGTGGCTCAGCGGTAAAGAATCTGTCTGCAATGCAGGTTCGATCCTTGGGTCAGGAAGACCCCTGGCAGAGGGCATGGCAACCCGCTCTAGTGCTCTTGCCTAGAGAATCCCACAGACAGAGGAGCCTGGCAGGCTGCAATCCATAGGGTTGTACAGAGTCAGACATGACTGAGACGACTGAGCAGAAGCAGCATACCAACATTTCAGTTTATCTGATATAACTTTTCAGTCACATTACTTTCAACCTTTTATTTAATTTGTTCTCTTGAAAATAGCCTGCCAAAGATATTTTAAAATCTGTAACCTCAAGTGTCTCAATAGTTGAATTTAGTATGCCTATGTACTTATAATGTTTGCTGATATGTTTAGAGTAAATTCTGCCATTTTGTTTTGTTTTTTTCTACTTCTCATGCGTTTTCAACATTTTCTTTTCTTTCTCGTGTTCCATTACACTGATTGTGCTTTCAATGTTTTTTTCTTTCCTTCGGTCAATTTGGTCATTATGTGTTCTAATTGTATTCTTTTAGTGATCTTCTTTAATTATTATGTTATTATATTGTTTTATTAAATTATTTAAATATAAAGTGATAATTATAGATATAAAAGTACTTATAATCTTCTTCTAACAATTTATGGATATTAGCCCAGTAAACCTTACACTCTTTTATTCACTCTTTCATAGTATTGTCATTTGGTTTTCAGTTACTTCTGAATTTTAACCTGATACAAATAAGTCAGTGTTATCATTATTATTATGTTTAATCATTATTATATTTAATCAAAACATACTAAGATTTCACTATATTTTGTCACTTTATTTACTCATTATTTTTTTTATAAAAAGGAAAGAAAATTTTTTAATTTTACAGTTCAGTGCCTTGTACCGTCTTTTTTGAATTTAATTCCATATTTTGATGTTCAGTCTCCCTTTTGGTGAAGTACATCGCTGAACATTTCCATCAGTGAGTCTTTGTGTAGCAAACTGTTTATCTTATCCACCTAAAATTGTGCTTATTTCATTCTCAAATGTGAGTTTAGGTAGTATGGACTTCTTGTGTGTGTGTGCTGACATCTGGGTTTTATTTTTATTTTTTAAAATTTTTAATTGGAGGATAATTGCTTGTTGTGTTGGTTTCTTAGTATGAACTTCTATGTTGAGAGTTATTTTGTTTCCACTATTTAAAGGTATGTAAGTATAGTGTGGCATTTATTACTGATGATGATAAATCTGTTGTTAGTGTGTTGACTCATTTATTCCTTTAAGACTAATATGAATTTTACCTAGTTTTTGTATTTCTGTTGCTGTGTAACAAATTACCACACACTTAGTAACTTAAACCACATTCATTTCCTGTGTGGAAGTTCTGTAAGTAGGAAATCCAGGTGGATTTGACTGGGTTGTCACAAGGCTGACCTGAAGGCCAGGCTGGGAAAAAGTTGTAAGAAAAATCCAATTTCTTGCAGCTTTACAAAGTCTGAGGTATATCTTTCTGTGTTGCCTGTCTGCTTGGGGCCCTTCTCTCTCTTTCAGAGGCCACCTGCATTGCTACTCAGGTACCTCCCTTCACCTTTAAAAAAATAAGGGCATAGAAGGCTTCCTAAGGCTTTGACTGTCTCTTAACTTCTCCCTTCTACCAGCAAGAGAAAACTCTCCTTGTAAAGGGCTGACCTGACTGGGTCAGCCCCACCAAAATGATTTCTGTATTTTAAGGCCAACAGATTTGGAGCTTTAATTACATTTGCAAAATTTTTTCAGAGCAGTACTTTGAAGAGTATTTAAATAACCAAGGAATGGGAACCTTAGAGGGCCATGTTAGAATTCTGCCTATCATAACCTCTACATATATACATTGGCCTTAGAGTTGTTATTTTGTTATAATGTATTCTGGTAGAGATTTTTTGTAAAAAATCAGGAACTTGACCCAGTATTTTCAAATTTACGTTTTATGCTTTCTATTTCCACTTTTTCAAACTATCATTAGAAATATCACTTCCTTTCCTTAAATTTTCATTAGGATTTTGTGTTATTTTTACACCATTTCTCTATGCGTCAAATAGGAGGTGGCGATTACCCTCTCAATACAGTCTGCCTAATTGTTTAGAAGTCAGTGAGGGTGTTAAATCACCACCTGCAGGAATTTGTTTACTAGTGGGTAACACATCAGGGTAGAACCTAGAGGCCAGAATCAGGTATTCAGAATCAAGCGTATATTCTTTACTGAGAAGTAACAAATCAGTTTTCTTGCTCCTCTATTTGGGAATTTGAAATTTATGTTCTCTATGGACATGGTATATGGATAAAAAGCAATGCTATAATTTGCAGACTGTAACTTAGTAATCTTTTGAAATGATTCATTAGCGGTGATTTGTAGCATAAAAGAATTAATGTAGGTTACAAAATGACCTGACATTCATTGGTTACAGAGGCACACTTTTTTTAAAGTATTAACTTTGAAGCATTATTTTTCACTTGCATTTAGGTCCACATCAGAAAGTAGCAGCCAATCAGATACTGTAAGGTAAGTGAATTAGAAAGGATTTCTTAAAGTAAGATGAACAAATTGATATTCAACAAGTAATTGGTAAGTATTAATTGCACAGCAACAATTGATAAGGTATACTACACATATAGCTTCTAAAAGAGATGGTTGGTTCTCTTTCCCCTTAATATTTTTAGTAGTGAGCAAAGAACCTGCCTGCCAGTGCAAGAGACATAAAAGACACAGATTTGATCCCTGGGTCAGGAAGACCCCCTGGAGGAGAGCATGGCAATCCACTACAGTATTCTTGCCTGGAGAATTCCTTGGACAGAGGAGCCTGGGAGGCTACAGTCCATAGGGTTGTGGAGTTGGACACAACTGAAGCGACTTAGCACAGCACACACACACACAAATTCCTTTTAGTATTTTCTAACCAATAACAGTGAGTGAGTGTCTAAATAAATAAATGCTTTCTTCAGTTTGTTAATGTATTTTGGGAGTTTATTCTGGGGACGCAAAGGAGTAAATGATTGGTGAAATGTTTATGGTCCTAACTCATAAATGGAGAAGTTCACTTCTTTATTTGGAGACTCTAGAAACCCAATATGTATGCTCTTTAACAACTGAATGAGTGCTTACCCTGGTCACTTGAGAAAAATTTGCTGAAGAAAAAGGTTTAAAGGGAATAATAATTCTGTGTGTTACATAGCCTTTCAGAATTACAAGGTAGTTTTTTAAAAACTTTTTTATTTTGTATTGGGGTAAAACTAATTAACCAAAAATTAGTTGTGACAGTTTCAAGTGAACAGCAAAGGGACTCAGCCATACATACAGTTACAAAGTAGTTTTAATTAAGTCTCCCTCCATTTCCTGAAAGGTGGATATGTCTGAGTAATAATACAATAATTGTTTAGTTTTCCACATCCAACAGTTTGGGATGGTGTTATTCCACCTGTGTGTGTGCGTGTGTGCACGCTCAGTTGCTTCAGTGGTGTCCAACTCGTTACAACCCTACGGACTGTAGCCTGCCAGGCTCCTCTGTCCATGGGACTCTCCCGGCCACAATGGTGGAGTGCACTCCTGTGCCCTCGTGATTCCACCTAGCTTCCTCCAAAGTATACTGCTGTCCCAGACACACCCAAATGTACAGAGTAGGATGTCTAGGCTGTACAACAGGGCTGTTTCATTTCATTTATTCCGAATAGGTCTTCCTCTTCCATTATAATGCCTTCTTTTCTTATCCTTTATCTCTCTTTCATTATTATGATCTTTTCCTTTCAGTGACACTTATGGAGTCATGAGTTACTCTCACTAAGCTAAAAATAAAAACTGATTTTCATTAGTATATCCTCTCAGTGTCAGGGAGTCATCATATGATCCTTAAACATAGTTACCTTTTCCTCACATTGGATGTATGTCTTATTACACTGTTACCATAAAGGATAAAGGCCATATATATCTTGCTCCACACTGCATAGCCAGCATGTAGCAGAGTTCTTGGTTTACGGTAAGTGCTCAATAAACGTTTGTTGAATAAAGAAATTAATTAATTAATATTTTCCACAGACATGCACATAGGCAGCCAGACCAAAAAAAAAAAATCCACAAACACAAAAGTATAAAGACAAATACGCAGACACACACACACACTTATGTATATATAACGCTTTAACTGCCTCCATTTCTCCCTCTCATAGCATCTCTCATCCTGGAACCTTGTCAACATAATTCATCTCTTCTAGGATATTAATTCATCTACACTGAGTGAGGGATGATAGCATAACCCACTGGAATATATACATTTCAACTAGAGTAGTTCGGGTATAAAACGGCTTGATTGTCATTCTTAAGGTAGGCATGTTTCTTCGTATTAACTTTTAGACATTTTTATTTTTATTTAGATCGAGGTCAGAAAGTAGTGCCCAAACAAATCACAGCAGGTAAGTGACTTAGGAAATGTTTCTTATAAGTAAGTCAAAGTTGAACATAAACAAATAATTGCTTAATATTTTTGAGCAGCTACAATCGATGAAGTACTGCAGTAAAAACAACTTATTAATATTTTCCACTCTGGGAATGAGTATTAATGAACTTAGTCTTTACTTCAGTTTACTAAATTTTTATTGGTTGCCTACTCTTAATACATAGGGAAAAACTAGTTAAGTCTAATGAGAGGCAAGATATTTATAATTATTTTGTGAAATTAACATAATCAGAGCATTTTTTTGTACATGTTTTGTGATGAAATACACAAAGAGAAATATTTCTTTTTTTTTAGATCACATTTATACACACAAACTCAATATGAACAACTGAGTAAATTATTACCACTCTTAAGAGGAGTTTATCTAAGAGACAGTTATTATAAACAAACTGAAATTCTACATGTTTCACACTCCCCACCCCAATCCAACAGCCCACAATTGTGTTAATACAGAGTTCTCATGAGTTTTCAGTTTCCTGCGTGGCCTTGTGATCCTTCCAAAGTCATCAAATATTTACTGATCTGCTAATCTTCTTTTCTCCCTTATAGAGTTTTTATTTACTTGTACTGCTTGGCATTTCCCTTAAAGTGTCTTCTTTTAGTTACATTCAATCCACTGATATTCCAAAATCTACTTTATACCCACAGGTGGTTTTCAGGCTGCACCACTACATTAGATAGTTTCTATCCTCCCTGATGACATCACTCCCTCCATTCAGGAAGCTGTTGACATTTCTATTTCCTTTATTTTGTTCTTTTTTTTTTTTTATAATGTCTCCTAACATAGTTACTCTTTTATAGACATTGCTTCGTACAAACTAAGTGTGAAGAAAAAGGCAGATGTTCTTTATTGCCTCTCCTCTCACCATTACCAACGGATTTGTGATATAGTGCTCAAACACTCCCTGAGAAGGAACTGGCAACCCACTCCAGTATTCTTGCCTAGAGAATCCCATGGACAGAGGAGCCTGGTGGGCTACAGCCCACGGCATCGCAAAGAGTCGGACATGATGGAGTGACTTCACTTTCACTTTCTTGGAGAAGGCAATGGCAACCCACTCCAGTACTCTTGCCTGGAAAATCCCATGAATGGAGGAGGCTGGTAGGCTGCAGTCCATGGGGTTGCAAAGAGTTGGACATGACTCAGCGACTTCACTTTCACTTTTCACTTTCATGCATTAGAGAAGGAAATGGCAATCCACTCCAGTGTTGTTGCCTGGAGAATCCCAGGGACGGGGGATCCTGGTGGGCTGCCATCTATGGGGTCACACAGAGTCGGACACGACTGAAATGACTTAGCAGCAGTAGCAGCAGCAGCAGCTCAAACACTAATACTTCCAAACTGATGCTCCTCTAGTGCATTACTTTGCCATTAAGCTCTGAAATTGCTTGAATATAATGACCGTGTGTACTTTGTTAACCAACCTAGCAGAGTAAATACTCACTAAAATACTTGCATAGTGGATGAATATCACATACATCTTGAACTTTACATACACACATGATTGACATTGTAACTACTCCAACTGTCCCCTCACATTATCTCTCATGATAGAATATGTCATTTGCATAGTCATCTTCTACTGGAAGTAGTATTCAAGACTGAGGGATAATCACCATCCTAGGACAATATATATCACATTTGAAGTGTGTGGTCTGGAGTGTTAACCCATTAGTCTAGCTTGTGTTTCAGTTCAGTTGCTCAGTCATGTCTGACTCTTTGTGATCCCATGGACTGCAGCATGCCAGGCCTCCCTGTCTGTCACCAAATCCCAGAGCTTACTCAAACTCATGTTCATTGAGTTGGTCATCCAGCCATCTCATCCTCTGTCGTTCCCTTCTTCTCCCACCTTCAATCTTTCCCAGCATCAGGGTCTTTTCAGGAGAGTCAGTTCTTTGCATCAGGTGGCCAAAGTATTGGAGTTTCAGCTTCAGCATCAGTCCTTCCAATGAATATTCAGGACTGATTTTTTTTAATCAATTCTTCGGCGCTCAGCTTTCTCTGTAGTCCAACTCTCACATCCATACATGACCACTGGAAAAACCATAGCTTTGACTAGACGGACCTTTGTTGGCGAAGTAATGTCTCTGCTTTTCAATATGCTGTCTAGGTTGGTCATGACTTTTCTTCCAAGGAGTAAGCATCTTTTAATTTCATGGCTGCAGTCACCATCTGCAGTGATTCTGGAGCCCCCCAAAATAAAGTTTCACTGTTTTCATTGTTTGCCCATCTATTAGACATGAAGTGATAGGACTAGATGCCATGATCTTGGTTTTCTGAATGTTGAGTTTTAAGCCAACTTTTTCACTTTCCTCTTTCAAGAGACTCTTTAGTTCTTCTCTTTCTGCCATAAGTGTGGTATCATCTGTATATCTGAGGTTATTGATATTTCTCCCAGCAATCTTGATTCCAGCTTGTGCTTCATCCAGTCCTGTGTTTAGCATAAACCAAAAAGCATTCTTGGGTTGTTCTTTCTGTTAAATTTAATAAGCTAGCAGACACATTTGCTCTGCCTCACTGTTATAGCACCCATTATGTTTTCCTTTCTTCACTATTAAAAAAAATTTGAAAACCAGTGGGAGATGTTGATAGAACCAACTTCTCAGGTAAACACTACCAGGACAAAAAAAAATTTAAGCCAGAAATCAGATGGGTTATATATAAAGTAGTCTGACAAATCCAGATATACAAATTCCTTTATTGATTTGAGGGAGAACTAACTGTATTAACCTACTCCAGTCTTTTTGCCTGGAGAATCCCATGGACAGAGGAGCCTGGAGGACTGCAGTCCACGGGGTCGCATAGTCAGACACGAATGAATGACTAACACTTCACTTTCTACTTTGTTAAATAGGGCAGTTTCGCGGTCAGAGTAGTAAGAAATACCTCGTTTAAGTTTTGAAGATGTAAAGTGGCAGATGTAGGAAAGGATAGGAAGGGTAAACTTATGCCACTCTTATCACTGAAATCCCTCCCTAATCTTACTACCTATTTTATGTTCTCTGTTAATTCAACTCAGTTAATTTATTTTCAACTTATTTTTTTACTCTTTCATTGTTTTGGTTGGGGGATCAGAAATAAGAAATCTGTGGATATAAAAGTAGAAAAGAGGCTCAAGAGTTTGGTTTTGACTTTTGATAATAATGAGTATAAAAAATGTAGCAGATATTCTACTACAATTTTGAAGGGAAACAAGAAGAAACTGCTGTAAAAATCTATTTTTTTCAGAGTGTATTGTCTCAAGCTTAAATTTATTTAGATCCAAATCACAGAAAAGCAGTGAAACACTTAATAGTAGGCAAATATATTAGGAACTATCTCTTAAAATAAATATGCTTTAAATTAAAATGAAGCTAATAATCCACAACTAATTCCTTAATATTTATTGGTGAATTGGTAAAGTACTTCACCAAAAATAATGCATTAATTTTTACTAACCTTGATTACTGAGTATTTAAATCATTTTTTAAAGACTTTTAGTCTTTTTTCTTCAGTTTATTAAAGTTCTTATAAGTTTGTTGGGAACTTGCTCTTGTGGATCTTGCCTGGAGAATCCCAGGGACAGGGGAGCCTGGTGAGCTGCCGTCTATGGGGTCACACAGAGTCGAACACGACTGAAGTGACTTAGCAGCTTAGCAGCTAATAAGATACATGATATGTAAATTAGTTTATAAAATGAATTCATGATTAAGCCACTCACTTTATCCATTAGGTACTATAGGCAAAATGCTAAGGCCTGTGAGTTTACAAGTGCCAAAACCAAAACACTGTTTACAATATGAAAAAATAAAAAATGACTGTCTCCAAGATATGGAAAAAGTAAAATTGATATGTATTTAAATTTCTAAAAACAATGCAAAGATTTAACTTGTTATATTCAAGAACATTTCATTGCATGTGGAAAAAATGTTAGATTTTCTCATTTGCAAGTACTTCTCATTAAATACAATGGTTCTCCAGAAATCACAATTGCTAGTTAATAAGCTACTGCTGCTGCTGCTGCTAAGTCGCTTCAGTCATGTCCGACTCTGTGCGACCCCATGGACGGTAGCCACCAGCCTTCCCCATCCCTGGGATTATCCAGGTAAGAACACTGGAGTGGGTTGCCATTTCCTTCTCTACTCACAGTTAAGTAATTTCATATGCAAAATTATAAAATTTCTTCCTAGAATTCTTTTTTTTTTGCCATATGAATTTTTCACTTGGCAGTATACCAACTGCATGTTTTTCAGTGGAAGGTAATTAACTTGTTTATCAATACCTAAGCAGAGAAGACTCTTGCGAGTCCCTTGAACTGCGAGGAGATCCAACCAGTCCATCCTAAAGGAGACCAGTCCTGGGTGTTCATTGGAAGGACTGATGCTGAGGCTGAAATTCCAATACTTTGGCCAACTCATGCGAAGAGTTGATTCACTGGAAAAGACCCTGATGCTGGGAGGGATTGGGGGCAGGAGGAGAAAGGGATGACAGAGGATGAGATGGCTGGATGGCATCACTGACTCGATGCACATGAGTTTGGGTGAACTCCGGAAGTTGGTGATGGACAGGGAGGGCTGATGTGTTGCGGTTCATGGGGTCATAAAGAGTCGGACACAACTGAGCGACTGAACTGACTGACTGAACTGAAGCACATGTGTCTTTGTTCTCTTCCACAGTAACTAACAATTCCTTCAGAAGGCAATGGATATCACTTGGGGTCTCGCTGAGAAATGAAAATTCGACCTTTTCTCCCCTGGTCACAGCTGATGAAAAACAATAAACCAAGATGGACCAATTTGCAGGAGCGTCTGTTTTTATTTCCTCTCCCACTCCGAGGCACACTTTTGCCGTGTCAGGGCCCTTGAGTGAAGACAGTCAACCTGAACTCCCATTGACTCCCTGAGCTCTTCTCCACAGCTCTCCCCACCACCCACTTGGGTTTGTTGCCTAGGCCCCTCGCGGCTGGGGATCTGCCTCAACTGCTGTTACTCAGGGAAGGATCTGCGTGTGGACTGTGTTCCTCCTCCTGGTCCTTCTCACTGGACTTGGCTGACTGCATGCAGACCTCAGTTAATACAGCTATTTGCCCCCTCTCCCTCCCCACAACTGCAGAATCAGGGCTAAGGGAAACTGTGCTTGCTCAGGCCTCACATTCGGCTTGCCACCTTTCTGTGCCCCTTGGTTGAGTCACCCACAGGATGAATCCCAGAAGACAGAAGGACCCAGAGAGCTTGGGCTTTGGTCTCAGGAGCAAAGATTAATACCTTATCAGAGTTTGATACGAAGATTAATAAGTTGAGTTAGGAAAAATATCTTTTATTTTCCTTTTTCTGAAACTATGTATTGTTCAGTTTTTCAATAAATATTTGGCAAAATTCATCAATGAAACCAGAACTTTCTTTGTGGGAAGATTTTAAATTATGGATTCAATATCTTTAACAGAGAACTGTTTAGACTTTCCATTTATTGTGATTTTTTTTCAGAAGTGGTAATTTTAAAGCAGCTTATTCATTTCATTTAATGGTCAATCTTTTGACATAAAGTTGTTCATAATATCCCTTACAGTGTCTATAGGAGCTAAAGTTATGTCCCTTCTTTCATTCCTAACTATAGTGATACTATATGCATCTTTGTTTTCTGTTTCATTGATTTATGTCTTAAAATTTGCTCATTTCCTAGATTTTTGAGATGAAAGTTTAGCTCATTGTTTTTAAATCTTTTCTAATTCATTTAAAGATATATATTTGCTCTATGAATCTCTTTAGCTACATCTCACAAGTTCTGATGTGTTAGTTTGATCTCAGAATTATGGATTTCTTAGAAGTATGTTGTTTCATTTCTAAATATTTGGATATTTTCAGTTTCATCTTTCTTAATTTAGTCATGGTCAGAGAACATAGTTGCATAATTCTCATACTCTGAAACTATTGTTTTGCTATGATCCACTCTGGTCTATTTTGGTGAATGTTCCATGTGCACTAAAAATGTACGTTTTGTAGTTGTCAAATATGTAAATGTCAAGTAAAGCTTAATAACATTCTTTTTGAAATCTCATATATAAATGAGATTATACAGTATTTATCTTTCTGTGTCTTAACTAACTTAGCAAATGTCCTTTGTGTTTATCCATGTTGTCACAATGGCAGGATTGAGAAAGGGCAGGAGTGAGTAGGGTGAGATTTCCTTCTTTTTCACAGCTGAATAAATGTATCCTGTTTCCTTTATCCATTTGTCTGTTATGGACACAGATTATTTCCATATCTTGGCTATTGTGAATTATGCTGCAAAGAACATAGGTATGCATATATTTCTTTGAGATACTGACTTCATTTACTCCTGATATATGCCCAGAGGTAAGACTGCTGGATCATATGGTATTCTATTTTTAATTTTTGAGGAACTGCCATACTGCTTTCCCTAATGGCTGTACCAGTTTATATTCTCTCTTCCATAGCATACTGCAGTTCCAATTTCTCCACACACACATTTGATAATACTTGTCCGTTTCATCTTTTGGGTAATATCCATTTTAAAAGTTGTAAGACTTCATCTTGTTGTGGTTTTTATTCGTATTTCCCTGATAATTAGTGATGTTCAACACTTTTTCATGTATCTGTTGGTAATTATATGTCTTCTTCAGAAAAATGTCTATTCAGGTCATTTTGCCCATTTTGTAAGTAGAATATTTGTGATTTTTTTTGCTATTGAGTTACATGAATTCCAAATATACTTTGGTTATTAACCCCTTCTCAAATATATGATTTGCAAGTATTTTTCCCATTCCGTAGGTTGCTTTTTCATTTGTTAACTGTATCCTTTGCTGTGAAGAGCTTTTTAGTTTGCTATAACGAGAGAAGAGAGTGACAAAAGAACTACAAGACAAATGCAAAACTGTTAATAAAATGGCAATAATAAATCCTTCCCCATCAATAATTACTTTAAATGAAAGTGGGTTAAACTTCTCAATAAAAAGATACAGTGTCTGAATGATTAAAAATGAAAGCAAACTCCCACTGTATGCTATCTATAGGAAACTCACTTTAGATTGAAGGTATACATAGGCTGAAAGCAAGAGGAAGAAAAAGATATTTCTCACAAATGATAACCAAAACAAAGGAGTGGTTATATTTAAATCAGATGAAACAGACTTCACATCAAAAACTGCCTCTAGAGCCAAAAAAAAAAAAAAAAAAAAAGATCATGACACAATGATAAAAGGGTAAATTCAACAGAAAGATATAATAATTGTAAGTATACATGCACCCCAAATCAGAGCACCTTAGTGTATAAAACAAGGATTGACAAATCTGAAAGAAGAAATTGACAGCAATGCAATAATAGTAGGAGATTTCAGTGAAACTCCATTTTAAATAATAGGTAAAACACAGAAAATCAATAAACAGCAGACCTGAACAGCACTACAGACATGTGGACCCAACAGGCCTGTACAGAACTTTTCACCCAAAGCAGAAGAATGCACATTCTGATTACATATAGAACATTCCCCAAACAGGCCAGAAAACAAGTCTTAAATTTAAGAAGAAGGAATCCATAACCAGCATCTTCTGCTTTAGATTAGTATTTTCTCGTATGCTGTGTGATCTGCTCCCGTTGAGGCTGCATGCAGTTTTTCCCTGCCTGAGCTGTTGTGCTTGTGGAACATGACCAGGCAAGAAAGCCACACAAACTCTTAGTTCTTGCTAGATGTAAAGGTAATCTTCCAAGAGTAAACTCTATTCAAGTTTGTGTCTGCCTTTGGTCATTTTCCAGGTCCTTTGGGTTTTTAAAGGTATTTTGCCAGGCATTTATAATTGTTTTCTGTGTGAAGAATCAGACTACATATTAGTGTAATCTTTACCAGAAGTCATCCCCAGGGGTGCACTTGGTAAATCACAGAATATATAAAAAAAAATATTTCTTGGAAAACTGCCAGATTGTTCTCTGGAATGGTTATTACTGCTTACATGCCTACAAACCAAGTCTTATGTTTCTCTTCATTCTTACCTGCACTTGATGCTATTCACCACTGTACTGCTAAGCTGCTAAGTCACTTCAGTCATGTCCGACTCTGTGCGACCCCATAGACAGCAGCCTACCAGGCTCCCCATCCCTGGGATTCTCCAGGCAAGAACACTGGAGTGGGTTGCCATTGCCTTCTCCAATGCCTGGAAGTGAAAAGTGAAAGTGAAGTCGCTCAGTTGTGTCCTACTCTAAGCAATCTCATGGACTGCAGCCTACCAGGCTCCTCCATCCAGGGGATTTTCCAGGCAAGAGTACTGGAGCAGGGTGCCATTGCCTTCTTCAATTCACCACCCTAATTTTTATTAATTTATTGGATAGAAAGTGATATATCATTGTTGTTTTAATTTGCTCATTTGTGATTACTATTTAAACTAAAGATCTCTTTATATCCTTTTAGGCATTTACTTATCATCTTTATGAAAAAAAAGTATAACGTTTTCCTATATTGCTACTGGATTTTTTTTTTGTCTCCTTCTGTCTCCTCCCATACCTTTGTGTGTGTGTGTGTGTGTGTGTGTGTAGGGGTGGGTGCTCAGGTATGTTGGATATCCTAGATAGTAATTCCTGGTTGGTATTAAACTTTGCAAATGTCCTCTCCTTGTCTTTCAGTTTTCTCTTAACTTTTTAATACTTGTGTCCTTTCTAAAGCCACTCTCTTATTTTTCAAATTAAGAGAAAGAGTTTTCCCATTATCCCTTTTAAGTATTTCCTTCTAATTATTTTAATTTTTCTCCTTCTGGAAAATACTATTATTAACACTTCTCTACTCCTTATCTCTTAATTTTAGTTTTGTCTTTTCTATTTTTTTTTTTATCCTTTCTTGTTCTTTCCTGGGAGAGTTTGTCAATTGGAGCAATAAGTGTCTATGCTACTATTTATACTAACACTTGTGATTTTATTTCTTGTCACTTGGTTATTTTAGAGAATTATTTGTTAGTGTTATGTCAGGAAGCATTTAACAGGAGGCTTCCTGTGTGCTGTTTTGGATCTGTCAGGAATTCTGTTTTTTATTAATTCAGGAATTAAGAGGAGAGGCAAGCCTCTCTCGGGGACTGGGGAATCCAGGCATTTCCTTCGTTAGTTTTTCTATATGGTGATAAGTACCCACTTCCTTCTTGTGAACCATATGGTAAAAGTGATTACAACTCTCTCTCCCTTTAATATGGATCACCTATGTTTTGTAAGTCTGGAATTTTAATCTTTATCTTTGCTGAGAATAACTACAGTATATATGCCTATACCATGTTGATTAAAACACCTTTGCTCCATCAGAGCTTTGGTCCCTGTGTCTTTCTTTCTCTCTCTCTCTCTCTTTTTCAGGCTGATCCCCTGGAGCGCAGAGGCTCTCTGAGTTCACTTTCTTGCCCAGGCTTCTAAGACCCTCTCGAGAAGGCACTCTGCACCTTCACCCCATCGAGAGGTTGCCTGAGGCCTCTGTGAACAGAGCAAGCCCTGTGTCAGGGGCTTTATTGGCTTTCTGCATAAACCAAGGAATATCAGCCTCTTTCTCTCTCCTTTACTTTCTTATTGGTCTACTCTGGACTACCAGGTTCCGGTCCATTAAAGGACCTCAAAAGTGTTATATTCTGCTAATAACTTCTCTTTGTTTTTCAGGACAACCAAGCAATTTCAACGTGAATTTATAAACATGATTTTGACATTTGTTAAAGGAAATGTATAGTCAATATTGAGTATGCCTGTATTTCAGTGTATTTAGTATGATGTGGGTAAGGATCTGCGAAAGGAAGGATGCCTATAGACCTCAAGAGATCAAACTTCTTGTCCCTAATAGAGGCAGAATGAACTGTAAAAGGGGCTAACAAAGTAAAAACTAGGGGCTACAGGATTACACAGTGTGGCAATAATAACTTGATATTAAAGAAGATTTTTTGAAAAGTATTCAAACAAAGATTGTATGGGTGGAGGGGAGGAGACTTCTGCCTTTGATAGCTGTCTAGTAGAAGGCAACCCACTGCAGTATTCTTGCCTGGAAAATTTCCATGGACAGAGGAGCCTGGCTGGCTACAGTCCACGGGGTTGCAAAGAGTCCTGTAGGACTGAGACTGAGCACACACACGTACCCACAATGGCTATCCAACCACGAGATTTACCAGAGTCACAGTGTTTGCACCAGTGTTTGCAAATACATTTGCCTGCTGATGGGTAAGTGTTGTTACTAGGAGGAAACTTTTGCTTGCTCTCAACTTGAGCATTTGAAAAGCCTCTTGGTTAAAGTGGAAGAGAAGAGTGAAAAAGCTGGCTTAAAATTCAACATTCAGAAAACTAAGATCATGGCATCCGGTCCAATCACTTCATGGCAAAGAGATGGGGAAACAATGGAAACAGTGACAGACTTAATTTTGGGGGGACTCCCAAATCACTGCAGATGGTGACTGCAGCCATGAAATTAAAAGATGCTTGCTCCTTGGAAGAAGGGCTATGACCAACCTAGACAGCATATTAAAAAAGCAGAGACATTACTTTGCCAACAAAGGTCCGTCTAGTCAAGGCTACGATTTTTCCAGCGGTCATGTATGGATGTGAGAGTTGGACTGTGAAGAAAGCTGAGCGTTGAAGTATTGATGCTTTTGAACTGTGGTGTTGGAGAAGACTCTTGAGAGTCCCTTGGGCTGCAAGGAGATCCAACCAGTCCATCAACAATATTGTAAAGTAATTAACCTATTAAATTTATATTAAAAAATTTAAAAAATATAAAACAAAACAAAAAGAAAATGAAGGAGATCAGTCCTGAAAATTCATTGGAAGAACTGATGCTGAAGCTGATGCTCTGGTACTTTGGCCACTTGATGTGAAGAGCCGACTCATTAGAAAAGACCCTGATGCTGGGAAAGGTTGAAAGCAGGAGGAGAAGGGGACGACAGATGATGAGATGGTTAGATGGCATCACCGACTTGATGGACATCAGTTTGAGTAAACTCCAGGAGTTGGCGATGGACAGGGAGGCCTGGTGTGCTGCAGTCCATGGGGTCGCAAAGTGTCTGACATGCCTGCGGGACTGAACTGAGCATTTAAAAAGCGTGCTGTTATTTATTCAGTTCAGTTCAGTCAGTGAGTTGTGTTTCACTGCGATCCCATGAACCGCAGCACACCAGGCCTCCCTGACCATCACCAACTCCCGGAGTTTACCCAAACTCATGTCCATCGAGTCAGTGATGCTGTCTAACCATCTCATCCTCTGTCATCCCCTTCTCTTCCTGCCTTCAATCTTTCCCAACATCAGGGTCTTTTCAAATGAGTTGGCTCTTTGCATTAGGTGGCCAAAGTATTGGAGTTTCAGCTTCAACATCAGTCTCTCCAATGAACACCCAGGACTGATTTCCTTTAGGATGGACTGGTTGGAACTCCTTGCAGTCCAAGGGACTCTCAAGAGTCTTCTCCAACACCACAGTTCAAAAGCATCAGTGCTTCAGTGCTCAGCTTTCTTTATAGTACAACTCTCACATCCATACATGACCACTGGAAAAATCTTAGCCTTGACTAGATGGATCTTTGTTGACAAACTAATGTCTCTGCTTTTTAATATGCTGTCTAGGTTGGTCATAACTTTCCTTCCAAGAAGTAAGTGTCTTTTAATTTCATGGCTGCAGTCACCATCTGCAGTGATTTTGGAGCCCCCCAAAATAAATTCTGACACTGTTTCCACTATTTCCCCACCTATTTGCCATGAAGTGATGGGATCGGATGCCAGGATCTTAGTTTTCTGAATGTTAAGCTGTAAGCCAACTTTTTCACTCTCATCAAGAGGCTTTCACTTACATCAAGAGGCTCTTTAGTTCTTTTTCACTTTCTTCCATAAGGTGATACCTGCATATCTGAGGTTATCCGATATTTATTAGTCACCAGGTAATGTAACAGAGAAGGCAATGGCAACCCCCTCCAGTACTCTTGTGTGAAAAATCCCATGGATGGAGGAGCCTGATAGGCTGCAGTCCATGGGGTCGCGAAGAGTCCGACAGGACTGAGCGACTTCACTTTCACTTTTCACTTTCATGCATTGGAGAAGGAACTGGCAACCCACTCCAGTGTTCTTGCCTGGAGAATCCCAGGGAGGGCGGAGCCTGGTGGGCTGCCATCTATGGGGTCGCTCAGAGTCGGACATGACTGAAGGGACTTAGCAGCAGCAGCGGCAGGTAATGTAAGGAAAAGCCATTTTTAGCAAATGGCTTTATGATAGATTACCTTTGCACCTTCTCCTCACTGTAATTGGAAACTACTTCAAAAACTGTCAATCCACGTTGAAGATACAACCAAAACCAAGCCAACCAGCCTCATCTGAGAACTGTAACTTGCGCAGCTTTTCCTTCCTTCACAAGAAACCGAATGCTCTCTCTTCAGCTGCAGCTGCCCACCAGCTGCAGGCTAGGCGCGCCCACTGGCCCTCCCGGAGGCAGCCACCCCCAGCCTTCTCCTCGCGCGCTGCCGGCGTCTCCCACCCGCGCTGTTCACCGCAACGCCTCAACTGTCACTGTTGGGCCAGTGTGGCTCCAGGTCAGCGGAGCCATGTTCCTTCTTCTGGTCTTTCTCACCGTTCTCAGGGGACTGCACGGAGGCCCCAGTAAGTCCAGAACCTTGTCTCTTCCGGTTGAAGGGCTGCCCTTTTCTGTCCAGAGTCGGGCCCCAGACCTCCCTCCCACCCCCGTCTGACCCTCGGCCTCGAGGTCTGCAGCCAAGGAGGCAGAGACAGTGTCAGCGCAGAAAATCTTTTCATTTCTCTGGGTGATTTATTTCCTTGTCTGTAAAATGGACAAAAATGAAAGATGTGGTCTTTTTGACATTCAGAATTCTGCTCTTCTAGAAATAATTGCACTGCCAGGAAGAAGGCATTTATCAATGAGTTCCTCCTTGGTAACTGCAGTCTTCCACCTTCTCCTTGGAAAGTTGCAGATCACCTTTGTCTTCAGTATTCTGTATCTTTTTTTCCCTTGCAGATACTCCCAGTTTCTTGATGCATTCCACTTTTTAAATTTCCTTATCTCTTACCTCAGTGTAGTTTGTTACTGTTACTTAGTCAAACTGCCTATTATAAAGGGTTAAGAAACGTATGTGTAAGAAGGACCAAAAGACAGCAGAAAGGGAAAGCAGATGCATATATTACACACCAAAAAGTTGGTAATGTAGAAAAACACATGAAGAATTGGATTTAGAAATGAAAATGTAAGGTTACAAGTATCAGAATAACTTTGCTTGTTTTTCTTTTAGATCTTCATAAAAAGTTTGTGCAGACTACAATTCCTGAAAAGATTTCAACGTCTGAGGCAATCAAAGATCCAGAAAATAATGTAATTGGGAAATAATATTTGTATTTCTTAAATTGTGTGAAATTGCTTTTAATATCAAGACCATAGCTGCTGATGTTGGGCAGTAATTCAGTTCTTGGAGGTGGAGCTGAGTGCTCAGACCAGGTTCACAAGGAGGAACATTTTGATGAGAAGTGTTGAGGCAAAAAAAAAAAAAAAAAAGTATTTATTTGGGGTTTGTTAGGATTGCAGCCTGGGAGACACAGATCCAAGAAGCACTTGAAATATGTTCCACCAGACTACAAAATGGTGGAAGAAAGCTACTAGGTTCCATAAATTGTTAACAATTAGGATTGGAGCTGGCAAGAAGTAAGGGTGTCCATTAAACAAGAATTGGGGTTAGAGTTTGAAATGATTACATAGCTGGGAAAAAGAGAGGGGGCCTATGAAACTACAGGGTTTCATCCAGCAGCTGCTAGCAGATACAGTTTTGAAAATGTTTGGTGGTGTCCTTGAGTTTGATACAGTTCAGAAAATTCCAATTCTCAGTGATGCAAGAATTTGTCTGAAACCCCATCCACTGGTGGACACCTGACTCCATTTGGGATGCCTGAACCATAGTTATTGCACTTTGATTGTTAAATGATCTTAAACATGTCATCACTATTCTCTCCACCCAAAGCCACGTATTTTACTTATTAATTCAACTCAGTAAGAGAATCTCTGCAAAAGTTTCCTGTTGTCTAAGTCTCACCTGGAAGGGATTTTACTTGCAAAACCTTGTGAGCAAGGCTCTTTTTTGTTTCACTGGAAAAATACTATGCAAAAACAAAGGGAACTTTTTCTTTTCCGCATAGTGATTATTTGCACCTATGGCTGTGCTCCAACAGGGTGACACAAGCCCATCCTTCATGTTTCTGTAATTGCAAAGGGAAATGTTTCATTCTATAATTGTTGCAGTGGATTTTAACCTGGCACTTGAAAATTTGCTTACAATTTTGAAATAAATACTTATGGTAGTTGTGCATTTAGTCATTTGGGCAGAAAGACTGATGATACACAGTGTGAAAAACTATTATGGTGCCTGCTACAATTTCTTATATCTTCTTCCTCTGAATTTTTCTTAATCCCCCAAATTTGTTATATCACCTTCTTTGGTATTGTATGAAGAAATCATTTATTTCTTTTGCTTAGCCGTTAGTATATGCAGGTTTATATTTGACTTTCCACCAAGTTTAGTGAACGTTTCACCATGTTTAGTGAACAGTTGAAAACCACATGAAGAACTTCAGAAAGGAACTTTTCCTCAGTTGAGAAATTTCTACTGTTCAAAATATTCATTACAAGATTTACACTTGTGTTTTGGCAGTTTGGGATTTAAATATATGCAAATAAAAATGTAGATAATCATTTAAAAACATTTAAAGAATTGAAAATATTGAATTGAAAATCTTGCAGCTGTGTCAGTGAAACTGTCAGAAGTCTAAACTCATAACTAATCATAAAAGAGCTGAACTGTTGAAAAGATTGTGAACTTGTGAACAAACTATAAACTGAACTTGATATGTCACTCAAAACAAATGATGACCTTACAATTTGCTTGTAAGGGCCAGTTGTAAACCCAGTCTTTCTGAAGAAAGCCAGCTAATCTTATATAAGGTTTTAGGAAGCCTAGTGTTCAGGGACCCATGCGCTTTCAGAAAGGAGAGTGTTTAGGTGTAGACAGGCTTTCAGTTGTGTTGGTGTAGTTAGTTGAGGTAGACTACTTGTTGATCTTCTCACTTTTAGAATCCTCATCAGTGGATTGAAGCACTTACTGACTCCTGTCTAGAAGCTGTGGCTGTCACTAATTCACTGACTTTTAGAAACTTGGGGTTGTCATTGATTTGCAAACTTTCAGAAGCTAGTTATTGGAGTGTGGCTGTTTTTAATTGGCTGATTTTTCTGATTGTACATGGTGATAAAAATTATCTCTAATGGTAGTTACACAACTTGAGATTTTGGCCAAATGATAATCCTTCTTTCATCCTTATAACTCACTTATTTTTAACTGAAAGTTCGTATCTGTTTATCTCCCTCAACTATTTCATTCATCCCCTTAAACCCTCTTCCCTATGGCAGCTACCTGTTCTCTGTATCTGTGGGTCTCTCAGCTTCAGTTCAGTTCAGTTCAGTCTCTCAGTCATGTCTGACTCTTTGCGACCCCATGAATCGCAGCACGCCAGGCCTCCCTGTCCATCACCAACACCCGGAGTTCACTCAAACTCATGTCCATCGAGTCGGTGATGCCATTTGGCCATCTCATCCTCTGTCGTCCCCTTCTCCTCCTGCCCTCAATCCCTCCCAGTATCAGAGTCTTTTCCAATGAGTCAGCTCTTCACATGAGGTGGCCAAAGTACTGGAGTTTCAGCTTTAGCATCAGTTGGTTCATTTGTTTTGTTTTTTATATTCCACGTATAAGAACTTAGTACTGTGCTGTAGGTCCATCCGTGTTGTAAATGGCAAGTTTTCACTTTTTGAGTAATACTATTTTGTGTACAAAACCATATCTTCATCTATGCATCTACTGATAGGCACTTAGATTGCTTCCATATCATGGCAATTGTAAATAATTACAGTGAACATGGGGTGCATGTATCTTTTTGAATTAGAGTTTTTGTTTTCTTCAGGAAAAAACTCAGAAGTGAAATTTCTAGACCCTATGGTAGTTCTGTCTTTAATTTTTTGAGGACCCTCTGTAGTATTTTACATAGTGGCTGCACCAGTTTACATTCCAACTAACATTGTATGAGGGTTCTCTTCTCTCCACATCCTCTCACACTGTTATCTCTTGTCTTTTTTTTATCATAAGTGTGAGGTGATAGCTCATGGTTTTGATTAGCATTTCCTGATGATTATTAATGTTGAGGTTTTTTTCATGTGCCTGTTGGCCATCTGTATGTCTTCTTTGAAGAAACATCTATTCATATATTCTGCCCATTTTTTAAATGTGTTGCTTGCTTTTCAGATATTGAATTGTAGAAGTTCTTTGTTTACTTTGAATCTTGGTCCTTTATCATATATATTTTTTGTGAATATTTTCTCCTGTTCAGTAGGCTTTTTCATTTTGTTAGTTGTAGTTTCCTGCACCGTGAAAAGCTTTTTAGTTTGATATAGTCCTGTTTGTTCATTTTGTTCCCCCCCCCTGGTTTCCTGAGGAGATATTTTAAAAAATATTGCTAAGACCACTGTCAATGAGCATACTGCCTCTGTTTTCTTCTGGGAGTTTTATAGCTTTAGGTCTTACATTTAAGTCTTTAATTGATTTTTCAATTTATTTTTGTATATGGTGTGAGAAAGAGGTCCAGTTTGATTCTTTTCCATGTGGTTGTCCATTTTTCCCACAATTTATTGAAGAGGCTGTCTTTTTCCTTTTGTATATTCCTGCCTTCTTTGTCATACATTACTTGACCATGTACGTGTGGGTTTATTACTAGGCTCGCTGTTCTGTTTCTTTGATCTCTGTGTCTGTATCTGTGCTAGTAACAAACTGTTTTGGTTACTGTAGTTGTGTGGTATAGTTTGAAATCAGGGAGTGTGATATCACCTGTCTTGTTTTTCTTTCTCAAGATTGTTGGCTATTCAGTTCTTTTGTGGTTCCATAAACATTTTAGAATTATTTATTTTAGTTCTGTGGAAAATGCCATTGGTATTTTGATAAGGGATTGCATTAAATCTGTAGATTGCTTTGGGTAATATGGTCATTTTAACTATTAATTCCTATAATCTATGTACACAGTTTCTTTCCATCTGTTTATATCATCTTTCCATCTGTTTATATCATCTTTAGTTTCTCTCATCAGTGTCTTATAGTTTTCTGAGTAGAGGTTTTATTACCAGGTTGGTTAGATTTATTTCTTGGTATTTTATTCTTTTTGATGCAGTTGTAGATTGGATTGTTTTCTTAGTTTTTATTTCTGATAGTTTGTCAGTGTATAGAAATGCAACAGATTTCTGTATATTAGTTTTTTTTCTTGCAACTTTGCTGAGTTCATTTATTACTTCTAATAGTTTTTTGGTAGCCTCTTTGCTGCTGCTGCTGCTAAGTCACCTCTTTAGGATAGTCTATAATATTCTGTTACATGCAACAGTGACAGTTGTAACTTTTGCCATTTTTATTTCCTTTTACTTATTTTTTGTCTGATCAATTTCACTAGGACTTCCAATACTATGTCAAATAAAAGTGATGACAGTGAGGATCCTTGTTTTGTTCCTGATCTTAGAGGAAAAGCTTTCAGATTTTCATGATTGAGTATATTAGCTATGGGCTTGTCAGACATGGACTTTATTATGTTAAGGTGTCATAGTGACGTCAAAAGTTTTTTTTTGTATTTCACAATTTTTAAACTCTTGAATTTGTTATTATGATATATCACAATATTTGACTTACAGATATTGAAATATCCTTGCACCTTTGGAATAAATCCTACTTTATCTTGGTGTATGGATTTTAAAAAATATATTGTTTAATTTGTTTTGATAATATTTTGTTGAGGATTTTTGCATCTATGTTCATCAGTGATATTGTTCTATAGTTTCCTTTTTTGTGGTGTCTTTGTCTGGTTTTGGTATCAGGCTGATATCTCATTGAATAAGAGAGTGTTCCTTTCTCTTTAATATTTGCGAGTGCTTTGGGAAGGATAGGTGTTAACTCTTCTTTTAATGTTTTGTAGGCTTCACCTATAAAGCCATCTGGTCCCTGGACTTTTGTTTGTTTGGAGTTTATTTAAATTACTGATTCAGTTCATTACAATCTATTCATATTTTGTATTTCTTATTGATTTAGTCTTAAGAGATTGTACATTTCTAGTAATTTATCCATTTCTTCTGAATTGTCCATTTTACTGGTGTATAATTGTTCTCAGTACTTTCATGATTTTTTTTGTAGCTCTGGGGTGTTTGTTAGATTTAGTCTTGAGAGATTGTACATTTCTAGTAATTTATCCATTTCTTCTGAACTGTCCGTTTTACTGGTGTATAATTGTTCTCAGTACTCTCATGATTTTTTGTAGCTCTGGGACTTTTGTTAGAACTTCTTTTTTATTTCTGATTTTATTTTGGCTCTTGTTTTTCTTGATGAGTCTTACTAAAAATTTTGTGATTTTTATTTATCTTTTCAAAGAACTAGCTGTTAGTTTCATTGATTTATTTTAAAATTTCTATGTCATTTATTTCTGTTCTGATCTTTTTGATATCTTGCCTTCTACTAAATTTGGGTGTTGTTTGTTCTTCTTTTTATATAGTTCGTTTGGTGTAAGGTTAGATTATCTATTTGAGATTTTTCTTGTTTCCTGAGATAAGACGTATTACTAAAAATGTCCCTCTTAGAACTGCTTTTGCCACATCCCATATATTTTGGATCAGTTTGTTTTCATTTTCATTTGTCTCCAGGTACTTTTTGATTTGCTATTTGATTTCTGCAGTGATACATCAGTTGTTTAGTAGCATATTGTTCAGATTCCACATGCTAGTGTTTTTTTGCAGTTTTTTTTTCATTGTTGTTGTTCTGATTTCCAGTCTCAGACCTCTGTGGTCTGAAAAAATGAGTGGTTTGATTTCAGTTTTCTCAATTTTACTGAGACTTGTTTTTGGCATAGTATGTGGTCTATTCAGTGCCCTTGAAAAGAATGTATTCTTCTTTTGGATGGAATTTTCTGTAAGAATCTCTCAAGTTTATTTGATAGTGTGTCATTTGTTATCTTTTTATTTTTTTTAGGGGAAAGTTGGTGCATTTGTTTGATAAGGCCCCTATAACAAAGAAACACAAACAATGTGTCTTAAGTGACAGAAACTTATTGTCTCATAGTTTTGGAGGCTAAAAGTCCAAGATCAAGACGTTGGCAGCATTGGTTCTTTTTGAGTACTATGAGGGACAGATCTGTTCCCAGCCTCTGCCATTAGCTTCTAGAGACCAGAGATTCTCCCATTGTGTAGGTGTGTCTAAATTTCCCTTTTTTTTAAGCATACCACTTACATTGGATTAGTTCAGTTCAGTTCAGTTGCTCAGTCGTGTCCGACTCTTTGTGACACCATGAATTGCAGACCGCCAGGCCTCCCTGTCCATCACCAACTCCCAGAGTTCACTCAGACACACGTCCATCGAGTCAGTGATGCCATCCAGCCATCTCATCCTCTGTCGTCCCCTTCTCCTCCTGCCCCCAATCCCTCCCAGCATCAAAGTCTTTTCCAATGAGTCAACTCTTCACATGAGGTGGCCAAAGTACTGGAGCTTCAGCTTTAGCATCATTCCTTCCAAAGAAATCCCAGGGCTGATCTCCTTAAGAATGGACTGGTTGGATCTCCTTTGAGTCCAAGGGACTCTCAAGAGTCTTCTCCAACACCACAGTTCAAAAGCATCAATTCTTCACACTCAGCCTTCTTCACAGTCCAACTCTCACATCCATACATGACTACTGGAAAAATCATAGCCTTGACTAGACGGACCTTAGTCAGCAAAGTAATGTCTCTGCTTTTGAATATGCTATCTAGGTTGGTCATAACTTTTCTTCCAAGGAGTAAGCGTCTTTTAATTTCATGGCTGCAGTCACCATCTGCAGTGATTTTGGAGCCCCAAAAAATAAAGTCAGCCACTGTTTCCACTGTTTCCCCATCTATTTCCCATGAAGTGATGGGACCAGATGCCATGATCTTCGTTTTCTGAATGTTGAGCTTTAAGCCAACTTCTTCAATCTCCTCTTTCACTTTCATCAAGAGGCTTTTTAGTTCCTCTTCACTTTCTGCCATAAGGGTGGTGTCATCTGCATATCTGTGGTTATTGATATTTCTCCGGGCAATCTTGATTCCAGCTTGTGTTTCTTCCAGTCCAGCGTTTCTCATGATGTCCTCTGCATATAAGTAAATAAGCAGGGTGACAATATACAGCCTTGACGTACTCCTTTCCCGATTTGGAACCAGTCTGTTGTTCCATGTCCAGTTCTAACTGTTGCTTCCTGACCTGCATACAGATTTCTCACGAGGCAGGTCAGGTGGTCTGGTATTCCCATCTCTTTCAGAGTTTTCCACAGTTGATTGTGATCCACACAATCAAAGGCTTTGGCATAGTCAATAAAGCAGAAGTAGATGTTTTTCCGGAACTCTCTTGCTTTTTCCATGATCCAGCGGATGTTGGCAGTTTGATCTCTGGTTCCTCTGCCTTTTCTAGAACCAGCTTGAACATCTGGAAGTTCATGGTTCACGTATTGCTGAAGCCTGGCTTGGAGAATTTTGAGCATTACTTTACTAGCATGTGAGATGAGTGCAATTGTGCAGTAGTTTGAGCATTCTTTGGCATTGCATTTCTTTGGGATTGGAATGAAAACGGACCTTTTCTGGTCCTGTGGCCACTGTTGAGTTTTCCAAATTTGTTGGCATATTGAGTGCAGCACTTTGACAGCATCATCTTTCAGGATTTGAAATAGCTCAACTGGCATTCCATCACCTCCACTAGCTTTGTTTGTAGTGATGCTTTCTAAGGCCCACTTGACCACATTCCAGGATGTCTGGCTCTAGATGAGTGATCACACTATCTTGATTATCCAGGTGGTGAAGATCCTTTTTGTACAGTTCTTCTGTGTATTCTTCCCACCTCTTCTTAATTATCTTCTGCTTCTGTTAGGTCCATGCCATGTCTGTCCTTTATCGAGCCCATCTTTGCATGAAATGTTTCCTTGGTATCTCTAATTTTCTTGAAGAGATCTCTAGTCTTTCCCATTCTGTTGTTTTCCTGTATTTCTTTGCATTGATCGCTGAAGAAGATTTTCTTATCTCTTCGTGCTATGCTTTGGAACTCTGCATTCAGATGCTTATATCTTTCCTTTTCTCAGTTGCTTTTCTCTTCTCTTCTTTCAGGGCCACACTAATGGCTTCTCCTTAACTTGATTACCTCTGTAAAGGCCTTGTCTCTGAATAAGGTCACATTCTAAAGTTCGGAATTCACATGTAAATTTGGCTGGAGGGAGAAAACAATTGAACCCAAACAGTTGAATTTGTGTGTGAAAGTTTGTAGAAGCTCTGGATGATGTCTTTTTGGAATTTTTTCTTCCCGTCGCTTTTGTAGATTTCTTGTTAATTGCATCCTAATTTTGTTGTTGTTTTTCCCCTTTATTTTCATCCTATTTATTTAATAAATAGACATGTCTGTGATCTTCCTCTGTTCTCTCCTACATTCTCTTCCAGAGTAATTTCATTGCTTGCATTCGGTAAGCAAAGTGCAGTGGTGCTTATTGTGTCATCTTGCCATGGGTGTAGTACATTTCTTGTAGTTCTGTCTTTTAGAACTGTCTCTTCCAATGAACAGGAAAATTTACTTTCTAGGAGGGCTGGGAGTGAGCAAGAAATGGTTTCTCTCAAGTGAGGTGGGCATCTTGGCATTGACCTTGGGCATGGTGAGTTGGTGGTGTGTGTCTTAGACTAGAGATGATTATCAGCAAGCTTATTCCTCAGATGTGTGAGTGATGGTGGATGCAGGCATGTGGGAATGCTACCACCTAGTTCTCAATTCAGAATTCTGAAGATTTTAATATCCGCATGGCAATGGAAGCACATATAATAATTATGCATTATTATTAATTTTGTCAATCTCAAAAGGATAACTTAGAAAAAACATTATTTAGCATAATTTTTGTAAGTGTTATTATTGATTTTTTTTGGATGCTCATGTACAGGTGGCTTACGTCATTACAATAGGAGGAAATCCATATTTTGTCCATCTCACAAAGCAGTAAGTAATTATTTTATCTTTTAAAATTTTTATATTTTGGTGTATTGATTTAAAAAAGTGATTATGCATAGAATCATTTTAATTCAAATGTTTATTAGATATGTGTATACATTTGATACCTATTGTGTGTCAGTTTTTGGGTTAAGTCCTAAGCACACAAAAGGCAATGAAACAAGTAGTCTTAATTAAATAATTTGTAATAAAGATGTAAATGAAGAAGTGTTTTATAATGCAATATTGTGATAAATGTGTAGATAGTATTCTTTGGAAATCAGGGAAGGCTTTTTGCAAAGAGATGACTTGAAGAAAGATACTTAGTTCTAAAAGAAGTGGGGTAGTTTTGGGGGGTATTCTGTTTTGAAGAAATCATCTGCAGGTTGATACAGAGTAGATTTTGTGGTGTGCAGAAATTCAGTGTGAGAATGATTGAATGACATATTTTTTTGAGGATAAAAGTAAAAGATTTTGGAAAAGTGGGCAGGAGCCAGATTGTAGAAGATCTATAATACCATGGTAAGGATATTAGAAGCCATAAATATTTTTAAGCACATACTTATATAGGTCCATTGAGTCTCATAGGCTGTTTTTGAGGGGATAAAAATGGAATTGGAATGTCTAATTATATAATAGTTTAAGTGCATGATGATAGTAGCTTGAAGAATGATCATGGCACTGGAAAGAAAAATTCAGTAGATCTTGACAGATTTGGTAGGATGATTGGGAAACAAGGAGGAATTTTGGATAATTTAGTTGTTGCTTAAGAAAATTGGTGGGTTATAGTGTAATAAAATGAGGGGTATTAATGAAGGAGATATTTATCTGAGGGGTGACTTTGGTTTGCATTGCTTGTAAGATATTCAAGTGGCTTTTTTTTTCATTAGGTATACAAATATAGGAATTTGAATCTCTAAGGAGAGATTGGCAATATAGATTTAGCAGTAATTTAAAAAAATGCGAACTTACAGAGTGCTCACAAATATACAGGTGGCTAAAGATGGAATCTTGGGAAAGACCAGTGTTTCTATTTTTGGTTCTGCCAAAAGAGATCAAGCTAGAACAGTCAAGGAGGTAGGAAGAGAAGCATGAGTGATGTGTGATGTAAATTAAGTGAATAGACCAAGTGGCCACAGTTTTAAAAATGATACCAGAAGTCCAGTGCAATGATTACTTTAAAATTGTCTTTTGGATTTGACATTCTGGTGGTTATGGTCTTTTCTAGAGGAGTTAAGGGTGAGTAACAATTGACAAAGTGAAGAAACTGTGTGTAGACTACTCTTTTGATAAAATCTGTTGAGAATTGAAAATATGTAGGGAATAGCAAGAGAAAGACACAGGGCTGAGGAACAGTTATTCAGGATGATAATGACTTGACAGTAAACTTTTCAATAGTATTAAGATAAAAACAGTAGCAAGGAAGAGCTTGAAGTTACAGTACTAATAAAGTGACGTATCTTCAATACATAGCACAGAATAAGATGCATAGTACAGGTGTGAGGGTTTGCTTTGAACAAAAGAAGCAATCATTCTCAAAGATAAGGAGTGAGGATGGGTACAGGGGATCTGACAGTGAGGTGACATGGAAGTTACCGAGATGATTGACAGGAATGATGCCAAGTTTTTGTATAATTACTGAGGAGAATGAAAGAAATTCTGAGCAGGGTTATTGAGAAAAACTTGGTACTCAGTTAAGGTTCAGTTCAGTTCAGTTCAGTTGCTCAGTCGTATCTGACTCTGTGACCCCATGGACTGCAGCATGCCAGCTTTCCCTGTCCATCACCAACTCCTGGAGCTTGCTCAAACTCATATCCATCAAGTCAGTGATGCCATCCAACCATGTCATCCTCTGTCGTCCCCTTGTCCTCCTGCCTTCAGTCTTTCCCAGCATCAGGGTCTTTTCCAATGGGTCAGTTCTTCACATCAGGTGAGCAAAGTATTGGAGTTTCAGCTTCAGCATCAGTCCTTCCAATGTCAGGACTGATTTTCTTTAGAATTGACTGGTTTGATCTCCTTGAAGTCCAGGGGACTCTCAAGAATCTTCTCCAACACCACAGTTAAGGCTAGTTAAGGTTAGGATCTGTGGCTGTGAGGGCGCAGGAGGGCCTAGAGGAGCTATTCTACGTTCAAGGTCATGAGGGGCAGAGGTGAGGAGATACCCCTCGTCCAAGACAAGGAGCAGTGGCTGCACTTTGCTGGAGCAGCCGTGAAGAGATTTCCCACGTCCAAGGTAAGAGAAACCCCAGTAAGATGGTAGGTGTTGCCAGAGGGCATCAGAGGGCAGACACACTGAAACCATAATCACAGAAAACTAGTCAATCTAATCACATGGACCACAGCCTTGTCTAACTCAATGAAACTAAGCCATGCCCGTGGGGCCACCCAAGACGGGTGGGTCATGGTGGAGAGGTCTGACAGAATGTGGTCCCCTGGAGAAGGGAATGGCAAACCATTTCAGTATTCTTACCTTGAGAACCCCATGAACAGTATGAAAAGGCAAAATGATAGAATACTGAAGGAGGAACTCCCCAGGTCAGTAGGTGCCCAACATACTACTGGAGATCAGTGGAGAAATAACTCCAGAAAGAATGATGGGATGGAGCCAAAGCAAAAACAATACCCAGCTGTGAATGTGACTGGTGATAGAAGCAAGGTCCGATGCTGTAACTGATGCTGGGAAGGATTGAGGGTAGGAGGAGAAGGGGACGACAGAGGATGAGATGGCTGGATGGCATCACTGACTTGATGGACATGAGTCTGGATGAACTCTGGGAGTTGGTGATGGACAGGGAGGCCTGGAATGCTGCAATTCATGGGGTCGCAAAGAGTTGGACACGACTAAGCGACTGAACTGAACTGAAATGAACTGAACTGAAGGTTAGTGAATGTGAATTTTGTAGTGATGCTAAGAAAATCTTTCAAAATTTTAGCCTAACCCAACATTTTAATTTTGAGATTCAAGTTTAAAATCTAGAATTAATGAGCAATAATGACAGGGATTTGAAAGTTCTACGCTGAAAATTGAGACCTGTCTTATTTCACTGTTTGATATTTCTAGCAGTTTGGGCTATTCATTGTCATGCATTTTTTATTATGTCACTGTAGTTAAAATACCTCCCTCTGCCCCAAACTTATTTAAATGACCAGTATGTGGGCAATAGGATATGCCAAGATAATTGGCACTACTTTAAATTCCTCCTTTAAAAAGAAAATTTGTATTATGAAGAATAATTTTTCTATGTTTTCTGTTTACAACATGACCATGTTTTTTTGATTTCTGCCTAGGTCATTTTTATCTTCAGCTTCTGTTGTTTATTTTTATGACAAAAATGACATCCAACATCATCAGCCTTTGTCATCTCAGGTAAGACTTAGGTTTCTTTGTTATAGATTTCTTATTCTGAATTTTCCTTAAAATATAAATATTATGAAATTACTAGAATGTTATTTCACACATTCAGTGAAATTAAATAACCTGGACTAGTTCTTATTTCTGCCTGGCACAACTCACTGGGTCATGGCCATTCATATTAAAGTACTAAGGTAGTGAAAGTAAAAAATGCAAATAAGGTATCTGGAATGTCTGTTTAAAAAAGAAGTTAACTTTTTTTTTTTTTCCTCAGATGGATTGCAATTATCATGGATATGTTGCAGGTTTTCCAAATTCTCTTGTATCACTCAACATTTGTTCAGGACTCAGGTTGTAGCCTATTTAGAGATACTCCTTTTGCCAGTATTAGATCTTGCTAAACTGTAATATTTATCCTCCAGTACTTTTTCTAGTTCTACAGTCACCTTTATTATTTCAATTTCCTATGGCGTGAACCAGAATTACTGATAAAATAAAGTTAGTCACCCTGGCAGTGTCCATTCCAGATGGGAGTCTGTATGTTGATTCTAACAGGCTATGCTGCTTGAGGCTTTGAGCAATCTTGAGTATAGGTAGTGTTGATTGGGTCTCTCCATACTAGTTTTCTCAAATTCTTCATGTTTTTACAGGTGTCTTAATTTTCTAGAATGATTGTCAGTGCAGAATGCCTGAGTCTGACCGATACTTTGGCTCTGCTCACAGTCATTCTCAGGCAAATAGTACCTTTAACTCAGCCACACAAATGATTTAGAACATGAAGTGTCAGGGGAGATATAGGGATTTCAAAGAGAAGAAAGGAACCTAAACTAAGGAAAAGAGTGCCTGTGGCTACAGTCTTGGTTAGGACAGCAACACCCTAGGTAGAAGTGTTAACCTGTTCAAGCACATACATGTGTCATAGATGCGTGTAGATGTGCCTGCGTACGGGCACTTGCCATCGACCTCAACAAGGGTTAAATCGCATGCTCCTGCTGAATTTGCACCCCCTGAAGGAGTGGAGTTTAGGGTTGAGAGCAGAAATGCGGCACTCTGTGCTCTGTGAAAACCGGCAGAACAGGTCTTCAGGTAGTTAGATATTCTCAGTAGCTGATTTTATGAGCCCAATTTTTGTATTTCTTCATAGCTAGAAAAGTAATAAAATCCTTTATGGTAATGACTATTTCCTGTGACTACCAGAAGCTTCATGAGACTAGCAGAAACTTTCTACAAAAAATACGTGCTTGATCGCATGTACACCACCTTCACAAAAATCACATATAAACTCTCCTTCCCTGCTACCTCTTTGGAACAGTTAGAACTATCTGAAATATGATCATCCAGGCTGCAGTCCTTGTTTTACTCCCAAATAAAACTTTCCTTGCAGCTCTCTCGTGCATTTTTTTAAGTTGACAGATGCATGCCACTAAAACTGGTTTCTTTTTTTTTTTTTTATTAAATTTTAAAATCTTTAATTCTTACATGTGTTCCCAAACATGAAACCCCCTCCCACCTCCCTCCCCATAACATCTCTGTGGGTGATCCCCATGCACCAGCCCCAAGCATTATTTCTATTGGAATATTTGTAATAAAAAGCCAGACATATACTGTGTTATTACTGTCCAGTTCTAGAACAATACCTCAAAGAATAAAGAGAGAAATAGAAAAACCAAGGTGACTTTAAATGTAAAAAAAAAAATTGTTTTTTGGCCAACATTTCTATTAGAATTACAGTTCCAGTAGAATAATTTCACATTTGTTTTGATTATTTTACCATTCAGGGGAACACTGCAGTTTAAAAACATCTCATATGCACTTGAACCAGTTGAGTCTATATCAGGATTTGTGCACATGATTTATGAAGAAAAAAATGATGTAAGTGCTATCCCTCTGTTACTGGAAAATGACACTTACAGCTATGAGAGATCACCGTATAAAGTCAGAAAAAGTTCAGAAGTAAGTGTGGACTCCTTATTATATATATTCTGTGTAATTTTATAAAATGAAAAATACTTTCAGAGCAAAATTTTGTGACTTGTAAATTTTAAGTTTATTTTACTTTTTCATGATGGCATTTCATGACTTTTCAGATGGATGCTGAATGAAATTTTTTGTTATGCTTCTTGTTAGATGAAAGTTTAGCAAAAACTTAGGTAATTGGTTTTGGAAACAGATATGTGAATATAAGATTAAATAAACCGAAAAGCTAATTTTCATATGTGGACATTTGGATAATTAGTATAAATTCCTCCTTTTCCTGAATTATTCTGGTAATTTGAGTGAATATGTGATCTGAATTTCTAAATGAGTCTTTGTTATGTGAGAATTCAGGAATGAATAATAATAGTTAGTGGCTTGCATAACGTACGTGTACAGCAAACTGATGAATTCTTCCTCCACAAAAACCTGTTCAGTTCAGTTCAGTTCAGTCGCTCAGTCGTGTCCGACTCTTTGCAACCCCATGAATTGCAGCACACCAGGCCTCCCTGTCCATCACCAACTCCTGGAGTTCACTCAGATTCACATCCATCGAGTCAGTGATGCCATCCAGCCATCTCATCCTCTGTTGTCTCCTTCTCCTCCTGCCCCCAATCCCTCCCAGCATCAGAGTCTTTTCCAGTGAGTCGACTCTTCACATGAGGTGGCCAAAGTACTGGAGTTTCAGCTTTAGCGTCATTCCGACCTGTAAGCTGCCATAAATAACATTCCTGGCTCCAGTGAACAGTCAGTGATTGTAAACTTAGGTAATATTTTTCTAAACCATGATTTGTCAAAAGTAGTTTCTAATAATTGATAGCAAAAAATCTGTCCACATGAAAGATTACTATGAAAATGATCACAAGGCTAAGGGAAGGAAGGCTTCCCTGGTGGCCCAGTGGTAAAGAATCTGCCTGCCAATGTAGGAGACAAAGGAGACATGGGTTTGATCCATGGGTTGGGAAGATCCCCTGGAGAAGGAATGGCAACCCACTACAGTATTCCTCTTTGGATAATCCTATGGACAGAGGAGTCTGACAAGCTACAGTCCATGAGGTCACAAAGAGTTGAACAACACTGAATGAGCACACAAGGAAAGGAAAATTGTATGATATAAACTTATTGCTGAGGGTTGGACACGACTGAGCAACTTCACTTTCACTTTTCACTTTCATGTATTGGAGAAGGAAATGGCAACCCACTCATGTTCTTGCCTGGAGAATCCCAGGGACGGGGGAGTCTTTTGGGCTGCCGTCTATGGGGTCGCACAGAGTCGGACATGACTGAAGTGACTTAGCAGCAAACTTAATATTTCTAATATCAGTTATTGTAAAAATCAAATTATGCCTGAGTATTATATATAGCACTGACTCTCACTGAAAATTCTTATTAACCACAGGCATATTTTGGACTGAAATTTTCTGAATAGTACCTAAAATTTGTATTTAAAAATCACCTTAATATATAATCAGTAGCAACATGTCTCTCAGTTTATCTCTGAACATAATTTCAATAGAACGTACACTTTGGGAAATTTCTCAGGACTCATGTTATGTGTTTTTCAGAGATCTGGCCATACCAAATTATTCTCCCGATACATTGATATGTATATTGTTGTGGATAAAAATCTGGTAAGTTTTTTCTTTTTTTTTTTTTTAGTATAAATTTACTTATTTTAATCGGAGGCGAATTGCTTTACAATGTTGTATTGGTTTTGCCATACATCAACATGAATCTGCCACAGGTGTACACGTGTTCCCCATCCTGAACCCCTCTCCCATTTCCCTCCACCTACCATCCCTCTGGGTCATCCCAGTGCACCATCCCTGAGCATCCTGTATCATGCATCGAACCTGGACTGGCGATTCGTTTCACATATAACATTATACTGTTTCAATGCCATTCTCCCAAATCATCCCACCCTTGCCCTCTCCCACAGAGTCCAAAAGACTGTTCTATACATCTGTGTCTCTTTTGCTGTCTTGCATACAGGGTTATCGTTACCATATTTCTAAATTCCATATATATGCATTAGTATACTGTATTGGTTGAGAAGGCAATGGCACCCCACTCCAATACTCTTGCCTGGAAAATCCCATAGACAGAGGAGTCTGGTAGGCTGTAGTCCATGGGGTCGCTAAGAGTCAGACATGACTGAGTGACTTCACTTTCACTTTTCACTTTCATACACTGGAGAAGGAAATGGCAACCCACTCCAGTGTTCTTGCCTGGAAATCCCAGGGACGGTGGAGCCTGATGGGCTGTGTTCTATGGGGTCACACAGAGTTGGACACGACTGAAGTGACTTAGCAGCAGCATACTGTATTGGTGTTTTTCTTTCTGGCTTACTTCACTCTGTATAATAGGCTCCAGTTTCATCCACCTCATTAGAACTGATTCAAATGTATTCTTTTTAATGGCTGAATAATACCCCATTGTGTATATGTAGCACAGCTTTCTTATCCATTCTTCTGCTGATGGACATCTAGGTTGCTTCCCTGTCCTGGCTATTATAAACAATGCTGTGATGAACACTGGGGTACATGTGTCTCTTTCAGTTCTGGTTTCCTCAGTGTGTATGCCCAGCAGTGGGATTGCTGGGTCATTAGGCAGTTCTATTTGCAGTTTTTTAAGGAATCTCCACACTGTTCTCCATAGTGGCTGTACTAGTTTGCATTCCCACCAACAGTGTAAGAGGGTTCCCTTTTCTCCACACCCTCTCCAGCATTTATTGCTTGTAGACTTTTGGATCGCAGCCATTCTGACTGGCATGAGATGGTACCTCGTTGTGTTTTGATTTGCATTTCTCTGATAATGAGTGATGTTGAGCATCTTTTCGTGTTTGTTAGCCATCTGTATGTCTTTTTTGGAGAAATGTCTGTTTAGTTCTTTGGCCCATTTTTTCATTGGGTAGTTTATTTTTCTGGAATTGAGCTGCAGGAGCTACAACCCCTGGATTGTAGCCCACCAACTTCCTTTGTCTGTGGGATTCTCCTGGCAAGAATACTGGAGTGGGCTGCCATGCCCTCCTCCAGGGGATCTTCCTGACTCGGGGATCAAACCTGCATCTCTTGCATCTCTTGCATTGACAGGCAGGTTCTTTACCACTAGCGCTACCTGGGAAGTCCATTAATGGATACCAAAAACATACACTGAAATGTCTATAGATTATATAGAAAATACATGCAAATGTAGTCATCTCTTGGTCACAGGGAAAATACCAATAGTTTTGTAAAAGTAAAAATCAATTTGCAAAAACTCTATCATAATATATTAAAACAATAGGGAATAAAAGAGGTAAGGGAAAATTAATACAACTTAAAAATTAAGTACAATTTTGAGTAATTTTTCAAGGCAGAAAAGAAAAACTATAGTTATTAGCTATTTAATGTTGTGGGCTTCTCTGGTGGTTCAGACAGTAAATAATCTGCCTGCAATGCAGGAGACCCAAGTTTGATCCCTCAGTCCAGTTCAGTCACTCAGTCGTGTCCGACTCTTTGCGACCCCATGAATCGCAGTACGCCAGGCCTCCCTGTCCATCACCATCTCCCAGAGTTCACTTAGACTCACGTCCATCGAATCTGTGATGCCATCCAGCCATCTCATCCTTGGTCGTCCCCTTCTCCTCCTGCCTCCAATCCCTCCCAGCATCAGAGTCTTTTCCAATGAGTCAACTCTTCGCATGAGGTGGCCAAAGTACTGGAGCTTCAGCTTTAGCATCATTCCTTCCAAAGAAATCCCAGGGCTGATCTCCTTCAGAATGGACTGGCTGGATCTCCTTGCAGTCCAAGGGACTCTCAAGAGTCTTCTCCAACACCACACTTCAAAAGCATCAATACTTCGGTGCTCAGCCTTCTTCACAGTCCAACTCTCACATCCATACATGACTACTGGAAAAACCATAGCCTTGACTAGATGGACCTTAGGCGGCAAAGTAATGTCTCTGCTTTTGAATATGCTGTCTAGGTTGGTCATAACTTTCCTTCCAAGGAGTCAGCATCTTTTAACTTCATGGCTGCAGTCACCATCTGCAGTGATTTTGGAGCCCCCCAAAAATAAAGTCTGACACTGTTTCCACTGTTTCCCCATCTATTTCCCATGAAGTGATGGGACCGGATGCCATGATCTTCGTTTTCTGAATGTTGAGCTTTAAGCCAACTTCTTCAATCTCCTCCTTCACTTTCATCAAGAGTAAAAGCCTTTTAGTTCTTCTTCACTTTCTACCGTAAGGGTGGTGTCATCTGCATATCTGAGGGTATTGATATCTCTCCAGGCAATCTTGATTCCAGCTTGTGTTTCTTTCAGTCCAGCGTTTCTCATGATGTACTCTGCATAGAAGTTAAATAAGCAGGGTGACAACATACAGCCTTGATGTACTCCTTTTCCTATTTGGAACCAGTCTGTTGTTCCATGTCCAGTTCTAACTGTTGCTTCCTCACCTGCATACAGATTTCTCAAGAGGCAGGTCAGGTGGTCTGGTATTCCCATCTCTCTCAGAATCTTCCACAGTCGATTGTGATCCACACAGTCAAAGGCTTTGGCATAGTCAATAAAGCAGAAATAGATGTTTTTCTGGAACTCTCTTGCTTTTTCCATGATCTAGTGGATGTTGGCAATTTGATCTCTGGTTCCTCTGCCTTTTCTAAAACCAGCTTGACCATCAGGAAGTTCATGGCTCACGTATTGCTGAAGTCTGGCTTGGAGAATTTTGAGCAGTACTTTACTAGCATGTGAGATGAGTGCAATTGTGTGGCAGTTTGAGCATTCTTTGGCATTGCCTTCCTTGGGATTGGAATGAAAACTGACCTTTTCCAGTCCTGTGGCCACTGCTGAGTTTTCCAAATTGGCTGGCATATTGAGTGCAGCACTTTCACAGCATCATCTTTCAGGATTTGAAATAACTCACCTGGAATTCCATCACCTCCACTAGCTTTGTTTGTAATAATGCTTTCTAAGGCTCACTTGACTTCACATTCCAGGATGTCTGGCTCTAGGTGAGTGATCACACCATCATGATTATCTGGGTCATGAAGATCTTTTTTGTACAGTTCTTCTGTGTATTCTTGCCACCTCTTCTTAATATCTTCTGCTTCTATTAGGTCCATGCCATTTTGTCCTTTATTGAGCCCATCTTTGCATGAAATGTTCCCTTGGTATTCTTTGGAACTCGGCATTCAGATGCTTATATCTTTTCTTTTCTCCATTGCTTTTTGCTTCTCTTCTTTTTACAGCTATTTGTAAGGCCTCCCCAGACAGCCATTTTGCTTTTTTGCATTTCTTTTCCATGGGGATGGTCTTGATCCCTGTCTCCTGTACAATGTCATGAACCTCATTCCATAGTTCATCACTCATTCTATCTATCAGATCTAGGCCCTTAAATCTATTTCTCACTTCCACTGTATAATCATAAGGGATTCGATTTAGGTCATACCTGAATGGTCTAGCGGTTTTCCCTACTTTCTTCAATTTCAGTCTGAATTTGGTAATAAGGAGTTCATGATCTGAGCCACAATCAGCTTCTGGTCTTGTTTTTGTTGACTGTATTGAGCTTCTCCATCTTTGGCTGCAAAGAATATAATCAATCTGATTTTGGTGTTGACCATCTGGTGATGTCCATGTGTAGAGTTTTCTCTTGTGTTGTTGGAAGAGGGTGTTTGCTATGACCAGTGCATTTTCTTGGCAAAACTCTATTAGTCTTTGCCCTGCTTCATTCCACATTCCAAGGCCAAATTTGCCTGTTACTCCAGGTGTTTCTTGACTTCCTACTTTTGCATTCCAGTCCCCTGTAATGAAAAGGACATCTTTTTTGGGTGTTATTTCTAAAAGGTCTTGTAGGTCTTCATAGAACCGTTCAACTTCAGCTTCTTCAGCATTACTGGTTGGGGCATAGACTTGGATTACCGTGATATTGAATGGTTTGTCTTGGAGACAAACAGAGATCATTCTGTCGTTTTTGAGATTACATCCAAGTACTGCATTTCAGACTCTTTTGTTGACCATGATGGCTACTCCATTTCTTCGGAGGGATTCCTGCCCACAGTAGTAGATATAATGGTCATCTGAGTTAAATTCACCCATTCCAGTCCATTTTAGTTCACTGATTCCTAGAATGTCGACGTTCACCCTTGCCATCTCTTGTTTGACCACTTCCAAAATGCCTTGAGTGATGGACCTGATATTCCAGGTTCCTATGCAATATTGATCTTTACTGCATCGGACCTTGCTTCTATCACCAGTCACATCCACAGCTGGGTATTGTTTTTGCTTTGGCTCCATCCCGTCATTCTTTCTGGAGTTATTTCTCCACTGATCTCCAGTAGCATATTGGGCACCTACTGACCTGGGGAGTTCCTCTTTCAGTATCCTATCATTTTGCCTTATCATACTGTTCATGGGGTTCTCAAAGCAAGAATACTGATGTGGTTTGCCATTCCCTTCTCCAGTGGACCACATTCTGTCAGACTTCTCCACCACAACATGCCCGTCTTGGGTTGCCCCGTGGGCATGGCTTAATTTTATTGAGTTAGACAAGGCTGTGGTCCTAGTGTGATTAGATTGACTAGTTTTCTGTGAGTATGGTTTCAGTGTGTCTGCCCTCTGATGCCCTCTTGCAACACCTACCATCTTACTTGGGTTTCTTACCTTGGGTGTGGGGTATCATCTTCATGGCTGCTCCAGCAAAGCGCAGCCGCTGCTCCTTACCTTGGATGAGGAGTATCTCCTCACTGCTGCCCTTCCTGACCTTCAACGTGGAATGGCTCCTCTTGGCCCTCCTGCACCCATGCAGCCACCGCTCCTTGGACGTGGGGTTACTCCTCCTGGCCACCGCCCGTGAACTCGGATGCGGGGTGGCTCCTCTTGGCCTCCCTTAGTGCACCAGCCAGTGCAGCCACCTGCACTTAGTGCGTCAGCTGGTTTCCTTCTCCAGGGAATCTTCCCAACCCAGGGATCCAGCCCAGGTCTCCCACCTTGTAGACAGAAGCTTCACCGTCTGAGCCACCAGGGAAGTCTCTGGCTACTTTAGTATGTAGCATATTGTACATGTGTGGTATATTAATAGTATCCATTATTTTTAAATGATAATGTATCTTTTTCAGTTTGATTACATGGGCTCTGATATAAACACTGTAACACAGAAGATTATTCAGATCATTGGCCTTATTAACGCTGTAAGTTATTTAAACTATTTTTAAATTTTATTTTGTAAAAATATAGATAATATGAATTGATGTATGTAATATTTCAGAGAAGGCAATGACACCCTGCTCCAGTATTCTTGCCTGGAAAATCCCATGGGCAGAGGAGCCTGGTAGGCTGCAGTCCATGGGGTTGTGAAGCGTCAGACACTACTGAGCGACTTGACTTTCACTTTTCACTTTCATACGTTGGAGAAGGAAATGGCAACCCACTCCAGTGTTCTTGCCTGGAGAATCCCAGGGACAGGGGAGCCTGGTTGGCTGCCGTCTATGGGGTGGCACAGAGTTAGATATGACTGAAGCCACTTAGCAGCAGCATGTAATATTTTGCCATACTTTTGAAGAGTTTCCACATTAAAAATACTGAATTAAATGTCTTAAATATACCTTTACAAAAATTTAATACAATGTTCAAATTTATATAAAAATTTTCATTTATTTTCTCCATTTAGATGTTTATCCAGTTAAAACTTACTATTAGAATATCTTCCATAGAGATTTGGTCAGATAAAAATAAAATTTCTACTGAAGGACCTCCTCATAATGTTTTATATCAATTTTTAAACTGGAAGTATGAATTTACCTCCCAAATTCATCATACTGCATACTTATTTGCGTGAGTATAGTATCTCATATTTCCATAAATAAAGAAATAACCTCAAATGATTTTACATATTAATTATGAAAAATAAACATTTACTTAATGTATACTGAGTTCTGTAAATTTGGTAGACACCATAGGCTACAGTCCATGGGTCGCAAAGAGTCGGACATGACTGAGCGACTTCACTTTCTTTCATAGGATGAGGGAAAAATGTAGGTTAAAATCTTTGTCCTAAAGTAGCTAATATGAAATAATACTTAAAAACTTGTATCATCCAACATAAAATTACCTGAAAAAAGCAAAGTTACATAAAAGTATTGAAATAACTAAAGGAGGTTAATTATGAGTGACATAATTTTTTTTTTTACTTCTCTTGGCTTATAAACTTTTACTACCTGTTATCTCTACATTCTTTCCTCTCATCTGATTAATTTTTGTGATTTTATTTTCTCATCACATAATATCTAGATTCTAATGCAGAGAAAACTCATTTATACTTAGTAATAGTAATATACTTAGTAATATGTTTAGTGAAAAGATAAATGAAGAGGTTACAGAAAATTGAATTTTTAGGGTCATAAATGTAGAGGGAAACTGCATAAAATGATAAGCATTAGTCAATGGTGTTTTGCATAAATTATCATGCTTCATACTTCTTATTATTCTGGATAGTTATCAGATTGAGCGATTACAGATATGTATTGAAACATTCTTATCATTGAAAGTTCAAGACAAAAATATTCAAATAGTAAAATTCAGTGTAGTGTGGTACTTAGGATATCATATTTGTTAAATAATGCTGTAAAAATTATTAATAATACTATTGAAAGGTAATTATAAAGAAAATTGTTATTTTTTAGCTTCAAGAAAAATCCTACTTTTATAGGAGTCACAGTTCCTGGAGAAATATGTGGTAAGCTCGCTGTTGGAGGAGTTGCTCTGGTATGTAATTACTAACAAGTTGGCTCTGATTATTCTCATGTTCCAAAATTTCCTAAATATTTCAATGCATGAGTATATATACTGCTAAGTTTGTTCATCCTTTAATAGTATTATTATTACTAATTAGGATAATAATTATAATTAAATAATTAAAATAATTAAAATTAAACTATATAATTTCTTTAAAAATAAGAATATTTACTAACTGAACAGATTATAATTTATTGTTTTAAAAAGCATTTGGCCTTTGTAAGTCTGTTTGTTTTGAGTAGTGGTATGCTTGCATCAACATTTATTATAGAATCAATGCTATTTTAATGTTATTAAACATATTTTCCTCAAAATTAATGACCAGAAATATCAATAAGAAAAAATATCAAATAAATATCAAAATATCAAATAAAATAATTTTCTTCAAAATTAATAATTTGTGTACATTCATGTGCTTTTTAAAATTAAGTGACATTGATTATTTTTCTATTTCAGGGTAACTTTTATTACTGTATTCAATTCTTTGTTATGTGTTTAGAGGAAGCAGGCTGTTGCTGGAGGGAACAGTCATCAGATATTCATAATCTGCTGTTTTCTGTTGGGTTTTATCCCTTTTGCAGCAAGCTATATAAAAAGTAGCAAAAGGAGCTAATTACAGTGCTCCAGAAAAGTAAGGCTACACTGTGATTTTTATACTTATATATTTAGTTGACTTTTAGTAGCATGTACAGTGATTCAAACTGCCATCCACAAAACAGATTTAAAATCTGTACTGGTATGTACTTGCTACCACAATTATAAAAGACATATTGATTGATTAGATAAATCTAAAGCCAGTTCTGGAGCTTATTTATTACCATAGCTAAAGAAGAATCAGGTATTTCCTAGGAGTTTGTTTTTATTCTCAGTCCTTGCTCTTGGTCCCCTTTCACCCAAAGCCTGAGGAAAGGCCAATATTTCTGTTTTTGTGCCAGTGCCATGCTATTTTGACTACTATAGCTTTTTTTTTTTTCTATAGTATGAAGTCAGGGAGCCTGATTCCTGCAACTCCACTTTTTCTTTCTCAAGATTGCTATTCAGGGTCTTATGTACTTCCATAGAAATTGTATAATTTATTATTATAGTTCTGTGGAAAATGCTGTTGGAAATTTGATAACAATTGTATCAAATCTGTAGACTGCTTGGGTATTATAATCATTTGACAATATTGAGTATTCCAATCTAACAGCATGTTATATCTTTTCATCTGTTTATGTCATCTTTGATTTCTTTTCTCAGCATTTTTAGTTTTCTGAGTACAGGTCTTTTGTCTCTTTAGGTGGATTTATTGCTAAGTATTTTATTATTTTTGATGCAGTGGTTGTTGTTGTCAGTGGCTGAGTTATGTCCAACTCTTTGCGACCTTATGGACTGCAGCATGCCAGGCTTCCCTGTCCTTCACCATCTCCTGGAGCTTGCTCAAACTCATGTCCATTGACTTGGTGATGCCATCCAACCATCTCATCCTCTGTTGTCCCCTTCTCCTCCTCCCTTCAATCTTGCCCAGCATCAGGTCTTTTCTAATGAGTTGGCTCTTCACATCAGCTGGCCAGAGTATTGGAGTTTCAGCTTCAGCATCAGTCCTTCCAATGAATATTCAGGATTGATTTCCTTTAAGAGTGACTGGTTTGATCTCCTTGCAGTCTAAGGGACTCTTTACTTTGTTCCATTGATCTTTGGACCACCCTTATGGCAGAAAGTGAAGAGGAACTAAAAAGCCTCTTGATGAAAGTGAAAGAGGAGAGTGAAGAAGTTGGCTTAAAGCTCAACATTGAGGAAACTAAGATCATGGCATCTTGTCCCATCACTTCATGGCAAATAGATGGGGAGACAGTGGAGACAGTGTCGGACTTTATTTTTTGGGGCTCCAAAATCACTGCAGATGGTGATTGCAGCCATGAAATTAAAAGACGCTTACTCCTTGGAAGGAAAGTTATGACCAACCTAGATAGCATATTGAAAAGCAGAGACACTACTTTGCCAACAAAGGTCTGTCTAGTCAAGGCTATGGTTTTTCCAGTGGTCATGTATGGATGTGAAAGTTGGACTGTGAAGAAAGCTGAGTGCCGAAGAATTGATGCTTTTGAACTGTGGTGTTGGAGAAGACTCTTGAGAGTCCCTTGGACTGCAAGGAGATCCAACCAGTCCATTCTAAAGGACATCAGTCCTGGGTGTTCTTTGGAAGGAATGATGCTAAAGCTGAAGCTCCAATACTTTGGCCACCTCATGTGAAGAGTTGACTCATTGGAAAAGACTTTGATGCTGGGAGGGATTGGAGGCAGGAGGAGAAGGGGACGACCAAGGATGAGATGGCTGGATGGCATCACCGACTTGATGGACATGAGTTTGGGTGAACTCCGGGAGTTGGTGATGGACAGGGAGGCCTGGCGTGCTGTGATTTATGGGGTCGCAAAGAGTCGGACACGACTGAGCGACTGAACTGAACTGGGCGTACCATATTGTATAAATTTCTTATTCAGGCTTAACTGACATACATTAATATTAGTTTCAGGTGTAAAACATAGTGATTTGTTATTTGTATATATTGCAAAATGATAACCACAAAAATCTAGTTAACATCTATCATCACAAATAGTTACAGAATTTAATACTGTTTTGATCACTACAGCTTCGTAATATAGTTTGAAATCAGGAAACATGATACCTCCAGCTTTATTCGTTGTTCTTAAGATTTCTTCAATTATTTGGGGTCATTTGTCTACCATTCAAATTTTAGGATTGTTTTATTTTGGTGAAAATTGTTGTTAGAATTTTGATAGAGGTTGCACTGAACCTGTAGATGGCCTTGTGTAAAATGGACATTTTAACAATATTAATTCTTAACAATAATTCTTAACAATATTAATTCCATGAACATGGAATACCTTTTCATTTATTTGTGTCTTTCTCAGTTTCTTTCTGGAGAAGGCAATGGCAACCCACTCCAGTACTCTTGCCTGGAAAGTCTCATGGATGGAGGAGCCTAGTAGGCTGCAGTCCATGGGGTCACTAAGAGTCGGACAGGACTGAGCGACTTCACTTTCACTTTTCACTTTCATGCATTGGAGAAGGAAATGGCAACCCACTCCAGTGTTCTTGCCTGGAGAATCCCAGGGACAGGGGAGCCTAGTAGGCTGCCGTCTATGGGGTTGCACAGAGTTGGACATGGCTGAAGCGACTTAGCAGCAGCAGCAACAGCAGCAGTTTCTTTCCTCATTGTCTAACAGTTTTCAGTGTATAATTCATATCCTTGATTATATTTTGTTCTTTTTAATACGGTTGTAAATGGGAGTGTTTACTTAATTTATTTTACTTATAATGTATTATTAATGTCTAGAAACACAACAGACTTTCTTATTTTGACTGTGTGTCTAGAAACTACTAAATTAATGTATTAGTTCTAACAGGATTTTGTGTGTGTGTGTGTGTGTATGTGTGTGTGTGTGTGTATGTGTGTGTGTGTGTGTGTGTATGTGTAGTTTTAAGATTTTATTTGTATAATATCTTGTAATTTGGCAATAGTGACAGTTTTACTTGTTGTTTTCCCATTTTGAATGTCTTTTTTCCTTGTCTCATTGCCCTGGCTAGGACTTCCATACTATGCTGTATGAAAGTGGTGATAGTGGGCATTTTTGTCTTATTCTTGTTCTTAGAGGAAAAACTTTTCATCTTTTTAACAGTGAATGTGATGTTAGGTGTGGGGTTGGATGTGGCCTTTATTGCTATATGTTACCTTCATACCCACTTAGTTGAGAGTTCTTAAAAATCATAAATGGATGTTGACTTTTGTCTATTTTCTATTTATTATCCTTGTTCACTGTTTCTTTTTAAAATCTTCCGTTTTCCTTTTTTTCTTTTTGCCTTCTGTGGTTTTAACTGCACATTTTATATTATTTCATTTTCTCTCCTTTCTAGAATAGTGATTGAATTAAAAAATTTAAGCAGACGCCCTAGAATTTATAATATATACATTTACAAGTACTTTTATTGTAAAGTAGTTTGAATTAACTTCACTAAACTAACTTAACTAAAGAACAAGCTAATCTATTTTGAAACATTTTCAGGCTTACCTGGGATATGTTTTCATTAGGTATGGAAATACATGCAGATATGAGAATGGCTGTCATCCAGAAGTTTACCGTACTTACAGTTCCCTAGAAACAAGAAATATGCCACAGCATTCAGAGGCCACATAAAAAAACACCAGGTTTGATCAAGAAGCATAGGAGGCAGAGGGAAATGTGGTCAAGAGCCTCTTACAATTTTGTTGGGAAGAAACGGGAGAGGTTAAACAGGTCTCCAGTTGGCTAGTTTCAACAGGCCATGAGGCATAGAAGCTGTCCTTAGTTGTCTGGTCCCTAGCCCTGGTGTGACATTGGCAGGTGGATAACAGCCTGGTGTATGTGAGTCTGATAAAGTGGATGGTAAGGTATATCGGCTCTGGATTGACTGGTTTGTGTATGAAAGGTACATTTGTAGGTGAGTTGGCTGTGCTTTGCTGGAGCAGCCGTGAAGAGATACCCCACGCCCAAGGTAAGTGAAACCTAAGTAAGATGGTAGGTGTTGCAAGAGGGCATCAGAGGGCAGACACACTGAAACCATACTCACAGAAAACTAGTCAGTCTAATCACACTAGGACCACAGCCTTGTCTAACTCAATGAAACTAAGCCATTACTGGTGGGTCAAGGTGGAGAGGTCTGACAGAATATGGTCCACTGGAGAAGGGAATGGCAAACCACATCAGTATTCTTGCCTTGAGAACCCCATGAACAGTATGAAAAGGCAAAGGAACTCCCCAGGTCAGTAGGTGCCCAATATGCTACTGGAGATCAGTGGAGAAATAACTCCAGAAAGAATGACGGGATGGAGCCAAAGCAAAAACAATACCCAGCTGTGGATGTGACTGGTGATAGAAGCAAGGTCCGATGCAGTAAAGATCAATATTGCATAGGAACTTGAATGTCAGGTCCATGAATCAAGGCAAATTGGAAGTGGTCAAACAAGAGATGGCAAGAGTGAACGTCGACATTCTAGGAATCAGTGAACTAAAATGGACTGGAATGGGTGAATTTAACTCAGATTACCATTATATCTACTACTGTGGGCAGGAATCCCTTAGAAGAAATGGAGTAGCCATCATGGTCAACAAAAGAGTCTGAAATGCAGTACTTGGATGCAATCTCAAAAACGGCAGAATGATCTCTGTTCGTTTTCAAGGCAAACAATTCAATATCACGGTAATCCAAGTCTATGCCCCAAACAGTAATGCTGAAGAAGCTGAAGTTGAACGGTTCTATGAAGACCTACAAGACCTTTTAGAAATAACACCTAAGGAACATGTCCTTTTCATTACAGGGGACTGGAATGCAAAAGTAGGAAGTCAAGAAACACCTGGATTAACAGGCAAATTTGGCCTTGGAATGTGGAATGAAGCAGGGCAAAGACTAATAGAGTTTTGCCAAGAAAATGCACTGGTCATAGCAAACACCCTCTTCCAACAACACAAGAGAAGACTCTACACATGGACATCACCTGATGGTCAACACCGAAATCAGATTGATTATATTCTTTGCAGCCAAAGATGGAGAAGCTCAATACAGTCAACTAAAACAAGACCAGGAGCTGACTGTGGCTCAGATCATGAACTCCTTATTACCAAATTCAGACTGAAATTGAAGAAAGTAGGGAAAACCACTAGACCATTCACGTATGACCTAAATCAAATCCCATATGATTATACAGTGGAAGTGAGAAATAGATTTAAGGGCCTAGATCTGATAGATAGAGTGCCTGATGAACTATGGAATGAGGTTCATGACACTGTACAGGAGAAAAGGATCAAGACCATCCCCATGGAAAAGAAATGCAAAAAAGCAAAATGGCTGTCTGGGGAGGCCTTACAAATAGCTGTGAAAAGAAGAGAGGTGAAAAGCAAAGGAGAAAAGGAAAGATACAAGCATCTGAATGCAGAGTTCCAAAGAATAGCAAGAAGAGATAAGAAAGCCTTCTTCAGCAATCAATGCAAAGAAATAGAGGAAAACAACAGAATGGGAAAGACTAGAGATCTCTTCAAGAAAATTAGAGGCACCAAGGGAACATTTCATGCAAAAATGGGCTCCATAAAAGACAGAAATGGTATGGACCTAACAGAAGCAGAAGATATTAAGAAGAGGTGGCAAGAATACACAGAAGAACTATACAAAAAAGATCTTCAAGACCCAGATAATCATGATGGTGTGGTCACTCACCTAGAGCCAGGCATCCTGGAATGTGAAGTCAAGTGGGCCTTAGAAAGCATCACTACGAAGAAAGCTAGTGGAGATGATGAAATTCCAGTTGAGTTATTTCAAATCCTGAAAGATGATGCTGTCAAAGTGCTGCACTCAATATGCCAGCCAATTTGGAAAACTCAGCAGTGGCCACAGGACTGGAAAAGGTCAGTTTTCATTCCAATCCCAAAGAAAGGCAATGCCAAAGAATGCTCAGACTACCGCATAATTGCACTCATCTCACATGCTAGTAAAGTAATGCTTAAAATTCTCCAAGCCAGGCTTCAGCAAGATGTGAACCGTGAACTTCCAGATGTTCAAGCTGGTTTTAGAAAAGGCAGAGGAATCAGAGATCAAATTGCCAACATCCGCTGGATCATGGAAAAAGCAAGAGAGTTCCAGAAAAACATCTATTTCTGCTTTATTGACTATGCCAAAGCCTTTGACTGTGGAAGATTCTGAGAGAGATAGGAATACCAGACCACCTGACCTGCCTCTTGAGAAATCTGTATGCAGGTCAGGAAGCAACAGTTAGAACTGGACATGGAACAACAGACTGGTTCCAAATAGGAAAAGGAGTACATCAAGGCTGTATATTGTCACCCTGCTTATTTAACTTATATGCAGAGTACATCATGAGAAATGCTGGGCTGAATGAAGCACAAGCTGGAATCAAGATTGCCGGGAGAAATATCAATACACTCAGATATGCAGATGACACCACCCTTATGGCAGAAAGTGAAGAGAATCTAAAAACCTCTTGATGAAAGTGAAAGAGGAGAGTGAAAAAGTTGGCTTAAAGCTCAGCATTCAGAAAACAAAGATCATGGCATCCGGTCCCATCACTTCATGGGAAATAGATGGGGAAACAGTGGAAACAGTGTCAGACTTTATTTTTGGGGGGCTCCAAAATCACTGCAGATGGTGACTCCAGCCATGAAATTAAAAGACGCTTACTCCTTGGAAGGAAAGTTATGACCAACCTAGATAGCATATTCCAAAGCTGACATTACTTTGCCGACTAAGGTCTGTCTAGTCAAGGCTATGGTTTTTCCTATGGTGATGTATGGATGTGAGAGTTGGACTGTGAGGAAGGCTGAGCACCGAAGAACTGTGGTGTTGGAGAAAACTCTTGAGAGTCCCTTGGACTGCAAGGAGATCCAGCCAGTCCATTCTGAAGGAGATCAGCCCTGGGATTTCTTTGAAGGAATGATGCTAAAGCTGAAACTCCAATAATTTGGCTACCTCACGTGAAGAGTTGACTCATTGGAAAAGACTCTGATGCTGGGAGGGATTGGGGGCAGAAGGAGAAGGGGACGACAGAGGATGAGATCGCTGTATGGTATTACTGACTTGATGGACATGAGTCTGAGTGAAGTCCGGGAGTTGGTGATGGACCGGGAGGCCTGGTGTGCTTCTATTCATAGGGTTGCAAAGAGTTGGACACGACTGAGCGACTGAACTGAGCTGAACCGAACTGTCTACTCTGTGAAGCAATTGGAGAGCTCTTAAGAGTGGCAGACCTCCAAATTTGTAGGCCCCTAGGTATGAAAGCATCAGAATACAGAAAATGTGATATTAATAAACCTAGTCCTTTTGTGCTTTGAAATATTATCAAACTTTTGACATAACAGAAGAAGTGACTTTTAGAACTTAGGGCATAAGTTTTGCTAATCAGTATAGGAAACATTTTACTATGAGAGTTAAAAGGAGAAACCCAAGTAAAAGTATAAGGATTTCTTATAAGCCAAACTGTAACTAAATTTCCCATTTGTATGATGTTAGCAAAAGAAATATATCTGAAATTTCTAGAAGCTGTAACAGTGTTTGTGCAGTTATAAATTGTATTAAAAATTATATGTGTTTTTTGGACAATAATATCTTGGTGTATTTGGGGAGTAAAGGTGGCAAGTCAGTCAGGCAATTAATTTTGTCAGAAAGTGTCAGTAGATTAGTTTGGTAAAGCACATTTGAAGATTCATGGGTTTTGTATGTATTCAAAGGGAAGTGGTGGTTGTGGTGGTCATGATCAGGGATGTAGGGTGGGAGGTGGTACAGTGGTGGAAAACTATAGAAAGCAGTAGGAGAAGGCGCTGGGGAGTGAGTGGCCCTCTTCCTAGGGTCAAGGGCGTTCACTAGGGAAAGCAATAACTGCCACCAGTGTTTAGAACAGCACAGATTTTCATTTAGACATGGAGTGTAGGGATATATACTTTGATAGAAAACAGATACGTATACCCTTGTCATGGGCTATAAAGAGAGCAAGTTCAGGAAATGCAATAGAGTCCCTAATATCAAAGTAAGAAAACCATTACATGACCTGTGTGCCATTTTTACCTTGGGAGCTGCAGTCCCTGGGCATGCCTGGGGTGGTAATTTTAGTGTCTGAGGAGAACTGGTCTCCGTGCAGGATGCAGAATCATCTCCAACAGGCAGGTCTTAGGCTGGAGTGAAATTATTTGAGGTGACACCATCTCTAGCAGTGAGATCCTGGACCAGCCAGTGTTGTTTGGGGGTATAGAACTAGGATATCCTTTTAAAGGTGATACCGACTTGAGTTAATGCACATTTTATTTTCGTGGCTCTGTGGTATTAAAATGATGCTAAAGGCCTTGTGTCATTTGAAGGCAACGTTGGGCCTGTGACTCTGACTTATAGATATCTGCTAACTCAAGGGGCTTGTGGATATACAGCAAGCAAAAGTGACGTTGGCATCTCTGCAGAGCCTGACTGGCACAGCCCGTTATGTGTGGCTTGATCTAAAAGTGTTCAACAGTCTGAGGTTTTGCCCTATTAGATGATGGCGAGAGTTCTGTTATAAATACGTTTTAAATTATAGGACCTGATTTTGGTTTATGTTGTTAAGAGAAAGTCAGGTTCTTTGCCATTTGAAATATTTATACCTGTGTTTAGGGCTCCATAATCATGCTGAAGGCAGGCACCCTAATTTGGCCAGTCAGGATGGGCCTTTTGCCTCAGTTGTTGGTTTGATTGATGAGAGGTGAGCTGGCGAAGTTTTTGGTTTGTAAGGTTTGTATTAGCCAAACTTGAAGGCATGTGGGCCTCAGCATTTGCCATGTCTGGTTGGAAAAATGGCTTACTTGAAAGATTTGGGCCTCCAAAATATTGAGACCAACAGTAATGAGATGAACAGTCAACAGAATGTTGTATAGCTGCACTTGAGAGGCTTTTGTTTTTCATTTGTTTGTTTTTGTGGTAATGAAACTTTAGGCTCAAATGGATCTCATATCAGATTAGCAACTGCTTAGACCATGAGGAAATCTGTGGTTAATAGAGCTCAGAAGAATATGTATCTGAATCTGGTCTCCAACCCTTATGGGTTGGGGCACGATAAAAAATTTCCAGCAGTAGGGGAGACATAATTAAAGGGACTTACCAGTGAGTCTTTATATACATGAAGACGAGACATAACCCCCTTTAAACACAGAGAAGGGAAATGGAAAAATGTTTTAAAGTTTGTGTGGTGTGAGTCAGACAAGGATCCTTGAATTAAGAGAGATTAAGAGCTTGAGCAATATAGATACCCATTTAGGGGTTAATTTGTTGGACCACAGTTTGAAAAAGAATTGTTTGACGAAACCATTATGTCTCTCGATTAAACTACTGATCTGGACCCTATGCAGACATGAAAGTTTTACTGAATGCCTTTTCCAAGAGATCAGCATTATGTCTTCTGAGAAATAAAGTCTGTTCCTTAGTTAGTATTTTTTTTCTTTTTTTTTTTTTAACCATTAATGATGTCTGTAACTAGGAAGAATAAAATGTGTCCTGTCAAGGGCTTCTGTTTTGTTTTGTCCTAAGAACTGCTTTTGATCAAAACCTGGGAGCCAAAACAAAACAAAACAAAACAAAAAACCTGGGGACCTCGAGAGTGTCATACTGAGTGAAATAAGAGAAAGAGAAATATCATTTGGCATCCCTTATATGGAGAATCTAAAAAGAAATGAACAAATGACCTTATTTACGAAACAGAAAAAGACTCATAGGCTTAGAGAATGAATTTTTGGTAACAGAGTTGGGGGGAAGGGTGAGAGGAAGGGATAGTTAGGGAGTTTGGGATGGACATGTACATCTTTTCCTCTAAACTGTTCGTGCCATTCCCTCACAATGTCACCTTGCTCTTGATGCATCAAGAACCCAAATACTATTTTTAGAGCAGTTTTAGGTTCACAGCACCATTGAGATGGAAGTCCATGTATTCCTTTCCCCTGCACATGCAAAGCCTTCTTTGGTAACAGCATCACTCACCAGGGTGGTATACTTCTCACAATTGGTAAACATACACCGACCCATTAAAATCAGCCATATATATATATTTTTTTCTGCCTTGGGGTTCAATCCTGTTCTACATTCTATGGATTTGGTCAAATAATGACATGTATCCATCATTGTGGTATCAAGCACAGTATTTTCACTGCCTTAAAAATCCTCTATGCTCTGCCAGTTAATTTCTCCCCTCCTCACAAGCGACCATCAGTTCAGTTCAGTCACTCAGTCGTGTCCAACTCTTTGTGACCCCATGAATTGCAGCACACCAGGCCTCCCTGTCCATCACCAACTCCCGGAGTTCACTCGGATTCACATCCACCAAGTTGGTGATGCCACCCAGCCATCTCATCCTCGGTCGTCCCCTTCTCCTCCTGCCCCCAGTCCCTCCCAGCATCAAAGTCTTTTCCAATGAGTCAACTCTTCGCATGAGGTAGCCAAAGTATTGGAGTTTCAGCTTTAGCATCAGTCCTTCCAAAGAAATCCCAGGGCTGATCTTCAGAATGGACTGGTTGGATCTCCTTTGAGTCCAAGGGACTCTCAAGAGTCTTCTCCAACACCACAGTTCAAAAGCATCAATTCTTTGGTGCTCAGCCTTCTTCACAGTCCTACTCTCACATCCATACATGACCACTGGAAAAACCATAGCCTTGACTAGATGGACCTTAGTTGGCAAAGTAATGTCTCTGCTTTTGAATATGCTATCGAGGTTGGTCATAACTTTCCTTCCAAGGAGTAAGCGTCTTTTAATTTCATGACTGCAGTCACCATCTGCAGTGATTTTGGAGCCCCCCAAAAATAAAGTCTGACACTGTTTCCACTGTTTCCCCATCTATTTCCCATGAAGTGATGGGACCAGATGCCATGATCTTCATTTTCTGAATGTTGAGCTTTAAGCCAACTTCTTCAATCTCCTCTTTCACTTTCATCAAGAGGCTTTTTAGTTCCTCTTCACTTTCTGCCATAAGGGTGGTGTCATCTGCATATCTGAGGTTATTGATATTTCATCTGCAATCTTCATTCCAGCTTGTGCTTCTTCCAGCCCAGCATTTCTCATGATGTACTCTGCAAATAAGTTAAATAACCAGGGTGACAATATACAGCCTTGATGTACTCCTTTTCCTATTTGGAACCAGTCTGTTGTTCCATGTCCAGTTCTAACTGTTGCTTCCTCACCTGCATACAGATTTCTCAAGAGACAGGTAAGGTGGTCTGGTATTCCCATCTCTCTCAGAATCTTCCACAGTTTATTGTGATCCACACAGTCAAAGGCTTTGGCATAGTCAATAAAGCAGAAATAGATGTTTTTCTGGAACTCTCTTGCTTTTTCCATGATCCAGTGGATGTTGGCAATTTGATCTCTGGTTCCTCTGCCTTTTCTAAAACCAGCTTGAACGTCAGGAAGTTCACGGTTCACATATTGCTGAAGCCTGGCTTGGAGAATTTTGAGCATTACTTTACTAGCATGTGAGATGAGTGCAATTCTGTGGTAGTCTGAGCATTCTTTGGCATTGCCTTTCTTTGGGATTGAAATGAAAACTGACCTTTTCCAGTCCTGTGGCCACTGCTGAGTTTTCCAAATTTCCTGGTGTATTGAGTGCAGCACTTTGACAGGATCATCTTTCAGGATTTGAAATAGCTCAACTGGAATGCCATCACCTCCACTAGCTTTCATCTTTATTTTTCCCCCCAGAATGTCATATAGTTGGAATCATACAGTATATAGTCTTTGCAGGTTGGCTTTTTTCATTCAGAATTATGCACTTAAATTTCTTCCTTGTCTTTTCATGACCTTGCAACTCATTTCTTTTTAGGGCTGAATAATATTCCATTGTCTGAAATATGCCCCAGTTTATCTATTCACTTACTAAAGGACATCAGGAATGCTTACAAGTCTTGGAAGTTATGAATAAAGCTGCTGCAAACATCTACACAGATATTGGGAATGGCCCAAAAGAAAACAACCATGCCTACTGAGGATGTTTTAGTTATCTGTCACTATAGATTACTAACTAGTTATCTATTCCTATTACTATGTAACTGGTTGTACCAAACTGTATCACATGGAAACAACACTGTTCTGTGGATCAGGAATCTAGAAACAGTTTAGTGGGTGAAATTAAGATGCTAGTTGTGATACTCTAAGGTTCAACACAGAGGGAATTTGCTTTCAAAAACTATCATGTGGCTGTTGGAAGACCTCAGAAAATATTTCCCAGCTCACTTCTGAGGGCCTCTCCACAGGCCTGCTTCATGATATAGTAGCTGTCTTCCCCCAGGATGAATGAGCAAAAAAGACATAGGATCCAAGAAGTCACTTTTTTTATATTACTTTTCTTGGAAATGATTTGTTGACTACTTATGACCTTTGCTTTATTGACTATGCCAAAGCCTTTGATTGTGTGGATCACAATAACCTGTGGAAAATTCTGAAAGTGACGGGAATACCAGACCACCTTACCTATCTCCTGAGAAATATGTATGCAGGTCAAGAAGCAACAGTTAGGACTGGACATGGAACAACAGACTGGTTTGAAATAGGGAAAGGAGTACATCAAGGCTGTATATTGTCACCCTGCTTATTTAACTTATATGCAGAGTACATCATGTGAAATGCCAGGCTGGATGAAGCACAAGCTGGAGTCAAGATTGCTGGGAGGAATATCAGTAACCTCAGATATGCAGATGACACCACCCTTATGGCAGAAAGTGAAGAGGAACTAAAAAGCCTCGATGAAAGTGAAAAAGGAGAGTGAAAAAGTTGCCTTAAAGCTCAACATTCAGAAAACTAAAATTATGGCATCTGGTCCCATCACTTCATGGGGAAAGATATGGGGAAACAATGGAAACAGTGACAGACTTTGTTTCCTTGGGCTCCAAAATCACTGCAGATGGTGACTGTAGCCATGAAATTAAAAGATGCTTGCTCCTTGGAAGAAAAGCTATGACCAACCTAGACAAGATATTAAAAAGATATTACTTTGCCAACAAAGGTATGTCTAGTCAAAGCTATGGTTTTTTCGAGTAGTCATGTATGGATATGAGAGTTGAACTACAAAGAAAGCTGAGCACCGAAGAATTGATGCTTTTGTACTGTAGTGTTGGAGAAGACTCTTGAGGGTCCCTTGGGTTGCAAGGAGATCCAACCAATCCATCCTAAAGGAAATCAGTCCTGAATATTCACTGGAAGGACTGATGTTGAAGCTGAAACTCCAATACTTTGGTCACCTGATGCGAAGAACTGACTCATTGGAAAAGACCCTGATGCTGGTAAAAGATTGAAGACAGGAGGAGAAGGGGGTGACAGAGGATGAGATGGTTGGATGACATCACTGACTCAATGGACATGAGTTTGAGTGAGCTCCGGGAGTTGGTGATGGATAGGGAGGCCTGGCGTGCTTCAGTCCGTGGGGTCGCAAAGAGTTGGACACGGCTGAGCGACTGAACTGACTGACTGAATGACTGAAAATGATGACCTGTCACTTCTGCTATATCAAATTAATTAGAATCAAGTCAGGAAGTCCAGCCTACAGTCACTGGAATGGGAATACACAGGGACATAAATATCATTGGGACCTATTTTAGAGACTGTTTACTATAAAGAGAATGTAGGATTGATTGTTAAAAGATTATAAAACCGTTTTTGTTTAAAATAATTCAAAGAAGTAATGCCTTATGATGATTAAGCCCCATTTTATTTGCTAAGACAGGCGGTATTGTCAGTTAATAGTATCTTGAAATTAAAGTGTTGTGTTACTCATCCATTCATGTTTAATAATACTTGTATAACTCTACTACAGATATACCGGCATAAATATCTTGGCTGCATTTTATGAATGTTTTTTATATACTAATTTTTGATTAAGTATATAATTTTTTATAACTGAATATGATCCTTAGCTAACTAATTTTCTTTTATTTCCCTTATATTTAGTATGTAGAGGGTTTATCGTTGGAGTCATATGCTGTCAGTATCGTGCAGTTGCTTGGCCTTAATGTGGGAATGAGTTATGATAATACTGAGATCTGCCATTGTTCAGGGGATGTTTGCACAATGTCACCAGAAGCTTTGTAAGACAATTTTCTTTATTAAATACACACTGTACTTAAATTTTTGTGGGGGGTGGTGGTTAGGAACTTTATGTTTCTATTAATCAAACTGAGTTAATTGATAGTCATAGAGAACTATACCCAACTTTAGGATACACATCCTTTTCAAGTTCAGATGGAACATACACCCAAATAGTCCCAAATCCCCACACCTCTCTATGCCTCAGGACATTTCTCTTCCTCCTTCCTGTCTTCCAGAGTCTGACTTCAGTTTTTATCTGCTGGCTAGATTGAAGGTACCCTCTGGGGCACGACATGTGAATTGTGTGATTTCAGTGATTCTGTGTGAAATCAAATGCTTAATATTTGCATTATACAATGTAAGGATGGATAGTGCAATTCATGTGAACAATTTATTTTTTAATTTTAGAAAGACATTAAGTTGCAAATAAGTAACTATGCCCCACTGAGAGAGACTGCTGAAAAAAGGAAACCAAAATAACCTCCAATTAAAATAAATAAATTTATATTTAAAAGAAGGTTTTTTTTTTTTAAATTAGTATCATTTAAGGGGTCCTGCATTTCCATTTTGCATTGGTTCCTGCAAATCATGTAGCCACTCCTGGTTGAGCCACATCACTGCCAAGACTTGTTATGCTCAGTTTGTTTAATCTGAATTATTTTGGGGTTGTAAAGTTACCTCATAGTAATTTTAATTTGAATTTTCGAGGAAGCTAATGATGTTGAACATATTTTCATGCTTTATAGCTTTTTGCTTTATATCTTATTTGAAGAGCCTATTTCAATATCTGTCCATTAAAAAAAAATTAGATTTTCTGTGTTCTAGCTATTAGTTCTTTGCCAAATAAATGATTTTTTAGTATTTTATCCTTAGGGTACCATTTAAAATTTTTTTAAATTTTATTTTAATTGGAGGCTAATTACAATATTGTATTGGTTTTGCCATATATCAACATGAATCTGCCACGGGTGTACACGTGTTCCCCATCCTGAACCCCCCTCTCACATCCCTCCCCATACTATCCCTCTGGTTCATCCCAGTGCACCAGCTGCAAGCATCCTGTATCCTGTATCGAACCTGGACTGGCGATTCATTTCTTATATGATATTATACATGTTTCAGTGCCGTTCTCCCAAATCATCCCACCCTCTCCCTCTCCCACAGAGTCCAAAAGACTGTTCTATACATCTGTGTCTCTTTTGTTCTCTCACATACAGGGTTATCATTACCATCTTTTAAAATTCCATATATATGTGTTAGTATACTGTATTGGTGTTTTTCTTTCTGGCTTACTTCACTCTGTATAATAGGCTCCAGTTTCATCCACCTCATTAGAACTGATTCAAATGTATTCTTTTTAATGGCTGAATAATACTCCATTGTGTATATGTACCACAGCTTTCTTTTCCATTCATCTGTTGATGGACATCTAGGTTGCTTCCATGTCCTGGCTATTATAAACAGTGCTGCGATGAACATTGGGGTACATGTGTCTCTTTCAATTCTGGTTTCCTTGGTGTGTATGCCTAGCAGTGGGATTGCTGGGTCATAAGGCAGTTCTATTTGCAGTTTTTTAAGGAATCTCCACACTGTTCTCCATAGTGGCTGTACTAGTTTGCATTCCCACTAACAGTGTAGGAGGGTTCCCTTTTCTCCACACCCTCTCCAGCATTTATTGCTTGTAGACTTTTGGATTGCAGCCATTCTGACTGGCGTGAGATGGTACCTCATTGTGGTTTTGATTTGCATTTCTCTGATAATGAATGATGTTGAGCATCTTTTCATGTGTTTGTTAGCCATCTGTATGTCTTCTTTGGAGAAATGTCTGTTTAGTTATTTGGCCCATTTTTTGATTGGGTAGTTTATTTTTCTGGAATTGAGCTGTAGGAGTTGCTTGTATATTTTTGATATTAGTTGTTTGTCAGTTGCTTCATTTGCTATTATTCTTAGGGTACCATTTTTAAGATAAAGTTTTTAATTTTGGTGAAATACAGTTAGTCAATTTTTTCTTTATGCATTGTCGTTTTATAATTTTTTATTCAGTTTTGTAATACCTTTCAAGTTGATTATTGTGTATGTGTTTAACTTTATTTTAATTTTTGCTCTATGGATTTCCAGTCATTCCAGTAGCACTTGTTGAAAAGACCTTCCTTTCCTCCACTTAATTGCCTTGGTGACTTTGTAAAAAACCAATTTACCTTAAATGTGTGAATTTTTATTGGACTCTCTATTTTATGTCATTAATCTGTATGGTTATCCTTATAGAAAAACTTTCTATCTTTATTACTGTAGCTTTATATTCAATTTTTAAAATCAGGTAGCTTAAGTCCCCAAGTGTTTTGTCTTTCCAGAATTGTTTTTGGGTATTCTAGGTCCTTTGCATTTTCTTAAACATTTTTTGGTCAGGTTTCCAATTCTTATGAAAACTTTTGAGATTTTTAAAATTTGAAATATAGATATTTATCACATTATGTTAGTTTCAGGTACATAGCATAATAATTATGACTTTTGGTGAATATAAATATATAAATCTCTGAATCACGGTGTTAATCAGGCTATGCCACATTTCCATCTGCATGGAAATTTCTTTTGTGAACTTTGCTGTGCTTAGTTGCTCAGTTGTGTCCGATCTTTGCGACCCCATGGACTGTAGCCCACCAGACTCCTCTGTCTATGGGGATTCTCCAGGAAAGAGTACTGGAGTGGGTGCCACGTCCTCCTCCAGGGGATCTTCCCAACCGAGGGATCAAACTCCGGTCTCTCGCATTGCAGGCAACTTCTTTACCATCTGAGCCACCTTGGCTGTCCTTTTACCTTCTACCCTCCTCCAGGCAACTGCTGATCTGATTTCTGTCAATGCAGTTAGCTTTACTGGCTCTAGAATATTATGTAAATTGCATAATGTGTACTCTCTTTTGAGTGTTCATGCTATAAAGTTAAAATTACTCTCAATTATGTAAACATTTTTTTCTTTTAATTATTTGAATATATTTGTAATGGCTCCTTTCAAGTATTTCTGTGTCAGATCTAACACCTGGGCCATCTCAGTGTTGCTTATTATTGACTGCTTTTTTAAAATTGACTATGTATTACATTTTCTTATTTCTTTGTATGATTATTATTAGTAATAGCATATTGGATATTGTTGATAGTACAATAGAAAGCCTAGGTTGTCATACCTTCCTCTGGAAAACCATTGATTCTTTACCTACCAAGCAATTCAATTATTGGGTAACCATTTTAACTCTTATGTACTTGATTTTATGACTCATTTACATGAGTCTATAGATAACTCAAGGTATTCCCAAATCCCTCTAAAATGTCAGAGCTGAACTTTCAAACTTGTTTTGTCTGGAGATCTTGTCAAAGCTTGAGTTTAGGCTCTAACAGTTAGAATTGATGGAGAGTAGATTTTAGCATAGGGCCGAGTTTAACCAACAACGAATCATAGGCCAAATTTTGCTGCCTGACTGTTTTGTAAATAAATTTTTTAGGCTTCTTGTTTCACATGTTGTTTATGGCTGCTTTTGCATTGCAGTGGCAGGTTGAGTAGCTGCAACAGAGCATATGTCACATAAGCCTATATTTACTATGTGGCCTTTCACAGAAACGTTTGTCAAATACTTGTCTAGGGCATAGTCTTTACTTTTAAACCACATTCTTTCTAGTTTTAGTTGGATGCGAAGATATTAGCAAACTACTTGTAACAACTTTCTCACTGTGTCAGGACATATCCCTACTGTCCCCCCCATGGCATAAATTAAACAACAGATTCTTATTTGAAAAATGCTTGATTACAGAGGGTGAGAGCCCTCAAAGAATATGCTCTTGAAGGTAATACAGACATGTCCATACTGGCATTTACATAAAAAATACAAAAATGATATTAAATAAAGTATGGTCAATATTGAGGCCAAAAATTTTAACTGCAGTTGTTTGACACTAGAAGTTAAATAAAGAATATCGATTTCTGTGTTTAAATATTTGATAAGGATCATTGGAAAGGTAAATAATTGTTCTTCTTTAAAACAGGATGAATGGCCAAAGACTTTTTTTATTATAAGAATTTTCTTGGCGAAATTTTAAAAGTGTGTTAAACATCTTAGCAATTTAAAAATGCTTTTATATTATTTTATATGTGATTATTATTTTCCATGAGAATATTGCTTTCTAAATCTCTCTTCAAAGCATCATATATTGGGAGAAATGTGTATATATAGCAATAATTTTTGTCATATTGATGTTTTTATGTTTTAGACAATCTGGGGGTGTAAAGGATTTTAGCACCTGTAGCTTGGATGACTTTAAATATTTTGCTGCATATTCTGGCATTGAATGTCTTCATAAAATCCTTCCTGATGAGCCAGTTTACAAACAGAGGAGGGTGTGTGGCAATGGAATATTGGAAGTGGGTGAACAATGTGATTGTGGCACTGAACGGGTTAGTGGAAACTTTTTCAAATTTTATTTCCCATACATGTGAATGAGAGGTGGAAAAGAAGGTAAAGAATATCTTAGTTTTTAGAAGGATATTTTTAAAAAGTCTTTGAGGAAGATGGGAGCCTTTAAGTTTTCTCATTTTTCCATTTTTGAAGTGGAAAACAAACATCTTTTAGTTAATATTTGTCTTCAAATATTGCCCTCTTATATTCTTTGGTATGTGCGTCAGCTCTAATCCTATAATTAGTGACCACAAAGAGTGTATAAGGAGGTGAATAAATATGCCTGTAACAACAAGCAGTAGCAAAACCAGTCAAGAACATCTAAAGATGAGACTGTTACCACTGGAATAAAAAATATATTATTTGCTATTATAGGGAGAAAAACATTTGTATTGACAAGTTATCCCAATTAAAAATATTTTAAAATGAAATCTATTACTTGTAGAAGACATAAACATAGAATTAAGATCAAACCAAAGTGAAGATGAAAGATGATAGAAGAGCAATAGATAGATAACAAAAGAGTTCTTTTGACACTATATTATGTACATATATACATGCTATATATGGGTATGGATGTATTTATGTATATATATGTTACCCTCATGGCAGAAAGTGAAGAGGAACTAAAAAGCCTCTTGATGAAAGTGAAAGAGGAGAGTGAAAAAGTTGACTTAAAGCTCAACATTCAGAAAACGAAGATCATGGCATCTGTTCCCATCACTTCATGGGAATTAGATGGCGAAACAGTGGAAACAGTGTCAGACTTTATTTTTTGGGCTCCAAAATCACTGCAGATGGTGATTGCAGCCATGAAATTAGAAGATGCTTACTCCTTGGAAGGAAAGTTATGACCAACCTAGATAGCATATTCAAAAGCAGAGACATTACTTTGCCGACTAAGGTCCATCTAGTCAAGGCTGTGGTTTTTCCAGTAGTCATGTATGGATGTGAGAGTTGGACTGTGAAGAAAGCCGAGCGCTGAAGAATTGATGCTTTTGAACTGTGGTGTTGGAGAAGACTCTTGAGAGTCCCTAGGACTGCAAGGAGATCCAACTAGTCCATTGTAAAGGAGATCAGTTCTGGGTGTTCTTTGGAGGGACTGATGCTAAAGCTGAAACTCCAATATTTTGGTCACCTCATGCGAAAAGTTGACTCATTGAAAAAGACTCTGACGCTGGGAGGGATTGGGGGCAGGAGGAGAAGGGGACGACCAAGGATGAGAAGGCTGGATGGCATCACCAACTCGATGGATGTGAGTTTGAGTGAACTCTGGGAGTTGATGATGGACAGGGAGGCCTGGCGTGCTGCAGTTCATGGGGTCACAAAGAGTTGGACATTACTGAGTGACTGAACTGAACTGACTCCTTGGAAGGAAGGTTATGACCAACCTAGATAGCATATTCAAAAGCCGAGACATTACTTTGCTAACAAGGGTCCGTCTAGTCAAGGATATGGTTTTTCCAGTGGTCATGTATGGATATGAGAGTTGGACTGTGAAGAAAGCTGAGCGCTGAAGAATTGATGCTTTTGAACTGCGGTGCTGGAGAAGAATCCTGAGAGTGCCTTGGACTGCAAGGAGATCCAGCCAGTCCATTCTGAAGGAGATCAACCTGGGATTTCATTGGAAGGAATGATGCTAAAGCTGAAACTCCGATACTTTGGCCACCTCATGCGAAGAGTTGACTTATTGGAAAAGACTGTGATGCTGGGAGGGATTAGGGGCAGGAGGAGAAGGGGATGACAGAGGATGAGATGACTGAATGGCATCACCGACTCAATGGACACGAGTGTGAGTAAGCTCCGGGAGTTGGTGACGGACAGGGAGGCCTGGCGTGCTGCGGTTCATGGGGTCGCAGAGAGTCGAACATGACTGAGCAACTGAACTGAACTGAACTGACTGATGCACATTTATGTATCTGCATATATGTGAATATATATGTGTCTGTATGGATCTCTACGTATGTTCATCTATATAATAACCATGATAGCACTAAAGATGGAAGAGTTGAAATAAACTGGTTCAAGGTTTCTATAATTTATCTGAAAGAAATCAGTATTAACTCTATATAGATTATAGTATTTTAAAGAAACTTACTGTAAATCCTAGAGCAAATATTTTAACATTATGCAAACTTATATAAAAAAGCCAATAGAAGAATTAAAATAAAATACTAATCATAGTTCATGAACACAAAGCAAATCATGGAGTAAAACCAAGATGAGATAAATAAGAAATAAGCAGCAAAATGACAGACTGACATACAGACTTATTAATAATCAACATAAATAGGCCCAAATCTGAATATATACTGTCTGGCTAAATAACAATCAAGAACAAATTACATGCTATCTGTAAGGATTGTATTTTAAGCCCAAATGCCTTCTAAGGTAGAAAGTAAAACAGCAGAAAAGAATATAACAGGAAAACAGTAAATATAAGACAGCCAAATATATTTAGTTTTTAAATACAAAATACAAAAATGAAAAAATATAGAATAATGCCTAGACAGCATACTAAAAAAGTAGAGGCATCACTTTGCTGACAAATGTCTGTATAGTCAAAGCTATGGTTTTTCCAGTAGTCATGTGTGGATCTGAAAATTGAACCATAAAATAGTCTGAGTGCAGAAGAATTGATGCTTTCCAATTGTGGTGCTGGAGAAGACTCTTGAAAGGCCCTTGAACTGAAAGGAGATCAAACCAGCAAATCCTTAAAAAAAAACCAACGTTGAATATTCAGTCCTGGAAGGACTGATGCTGAAGCTGAAGCTCCAATCCTTTGGACAACTGATGTGAAGAGCTGACTCATTGGAACAGACCCCGATGCTGGGAAAGACTGAAGGCAAAAGGAAAAGGGGGCAGCAGAGGATGAGATGGTTAGATAGTATCACTGAGTCAATGGACATGAATGTGAGCAAACTCCAGGAGATAGTGTAGGACAGAGGAACCTGGCATGCTGCAGTCCATGGGGTTGCAAAGAGCTGGATATGACTTTTAGTGACTGAACAATGACAGTGACATCAACATTGACAAATGCTTCAAAAAGATAAAAAGTATATAAGGAAGGCATAACAATAATAAGGGTATATGGTCGTATATATATATGTTTAAAATATGTGAAAAACATATCATAATTTACACATATATTAAATCTTTGGATATCTTGAAGCAATTACTGATAGAACTAAAGGGATACAGTGACAAATAGATGATCATATTTGGAGGTTTATTTCATATCTGTCAGTAATTTATAGAACTAGATAAAAATATCAGTAAGGGTGTATAAGACCTGAACAGTACTATCCACCACCTTAATATAATTGATATTTATAGCCCAATAAATAAAGGAGGAGGAAATGGCAACTCCATTCCAGTATTCTTGCCTGGAGAATCCCTTGGACAGAAGATCCTGGCAAGCTGTAATCCATAGGGTTGCAGAGTCAGACACGACTAAAGCGACTTAACATAGGCCAATGTATTAGACAGCTAGATTTAGACATTCTTTTTAAGTGCACTTGCAATATTCATCAAGATAATTGAAAGGCATTCAATGCAATTTGCCACAATCACAGAATAGATGAAGGAAAAAAAATGAGAAAATTTAGCAGCAATTCATTATAAACTCTCTCATCACTCCACCAATAGAAGAGAACCTCCTCACTCTAATGAAGTACATCTCTTAAAAACTTGCAACTATTATCACACTTCCTGGTGAAAGATTCATTATTTCTCCTTAATATATGGAGCAAGATAAAAAGATTCGTTCTTCCTGTTTCCTTTTAACACTGCAGTGGGTGCTTCTGCCATTGCAGTAAGGCAAGACAAAGAAACTCACATGAATGAAAAGAAAGATTAAAATTGTCTTTAGTCAAATTATACTGGGCCACATGAGTAGAGATTCCTAAATAATCTACTCCCAAAGGCTTCTAAAGCTAATTAATGAATGCAAATGAACCAAATTCCATAGATTTCTATGTAAAAACAATCAACAAATGGAAAATAAACTAAAACATGCAATTTCATATACATTGTCTTAAAAACATTAAACAGAGATAAATTTAACAGAATGCATTCAAGAGCTGTGCAGTAAAATCTTTCATTGCTCAGATAAATGAAAGATTGAAATGGAGACATATCCCACTTTCATGGAGTGGGAGATACAGTATTGTTAAGATGTCAGCTCTGTATCATAATCCCAATCCAAACTCCACCATCTTTCTGTGGAAATTTACAAGCTAATACTACATGTATCTGGAAATGCAGAGCCTAAAACATTCAAAGCAAAAGAACAAAAATGGAGCATATACACTAATTTTCTGAAAATTTCAAAACTGTTTATAAAGTTGTAGTAAAACAGTATGGTATTGGCCAAAGCATAAATATATCCCTTAATGAAACCATACAGAGAATCCATATATAAAACGTTTACATGGTTAATTGATTTTCTGCAGTATATTGAGGCAGTTCAATGGGTGAAAATCTTTCCAACAAAAGTAACACATGAACTAGAAATCAATGTACATAAAATAAACGTTGATATCTCATCATACAGAAAAACTAACTGAAATGGATCAAATACTTTAAATATAAAAAAGCAAAAATCCTAAAGCTTTTAGCATAAAACATAGGAGACAGTCTTTCTGACTTCGTGATAGGCAAAAAATTCTTAGAGAAGGCAAATAAGAATGAGATTTTAAAGAAAAACAATGTAATTTGTACTTCATCAAGTTTATTGGAAGAAACTTTTTCTTTCAGGCTCTTTTAAGAAAAATAAAATGCTAGAGTCTGAAATAGAAGAAAACATTTATAATTCATATATGTTCAAACATATATATATACACTATATATATATCTGTGTATATCAAAAGCCAATTAAAGGACTCTTATTCAATTACGTCAAAAGATAAGAATTATGATTTCTAGTCTGACATGTGAGAAGCTTAGAAGTCACTTCTTAGTCTTTGCAACAAGTAAAAAGCTCTCACATCCATCAGAGAAGTGAGGTCACAGAGTAAACAACTGCCCCCCAAACTGGAAAAACCAACAGGTGAATGCAGAGAATCACAACTACTGGAGTAGTAACCCACAAGCTAAAACCTTTTGGGAACCAACATCTGGATAGGAAAACCTGAACTGTAATTGACAAATTTCTGGAGGCTTAATGTGAACTCATAGTTTAAAACTCCTTGGGAACAGAGTCATAGGAAGGCCCTCACACTTTACCTGCAGAAACTTGAACTGGTTGTCACAGTGAATACTGGAGAAAAGTCTTATGTTTCTGGCAGAAGGAGAGGAAAAGGAAACATTTTGAAATAGCCAGAGCATTCTCTGCTTAAGAAAGGGAAAGAGAAGTTAAGGAAGCAATTCCATTCACCATTGCAATGAAAAGGATAAAATACTTAGGAATAAATCTACCTAAAGACACAAAATACCTATATATAGTAAACTGTAAAACACTGGTGAACGAAATCAAAGATGACACAAATAGAGGGAGAAATATACCATGCTCATGGATTGGAAGAATCAATATAGTGAAAATGAGTATACTATCCAAAGCAATCTACAGATTCAATGCAATCCCTATTAAGCTACCAACAGTATTTTTCAGAGAACTAGAACAAATAACTTCACAATTTGTATGGAAATGCAAAAACTCTCAAATAGCCAAAGCAATCTGGAAAAAGAAGAATGGAATTGGAGAAATCAACCTGCCTGACTTCAGGCTATACTAGAAAGCTGCACTCATCAAGACAGTATGGTACTGGCACAAAGACAGAAATATAGATCAGTGGAACAAAATAGAAAGCCCAGAGATAAATCCACGCACCTATGGACACCTTATGTTCGACAAAGGAGGCAAGAATATACAATGGAGAAAAGATAATCTTTTAACAAGTGGTGCTGGGAAAACTGGTCAACCACTTGTAAAAGAATGAAACTAGAACACTTTATAACATCATACACAAAAATAAACTCAAATGGATTAAAGATCTAAATGTAAGACCAGAAACTATAAACCTCCTAGAGAAGAAATAGGCAGAACACTCTCCTACATAAATCACAGCAGGATCCTCTATGACCCACCTCCCAGAATATTGGAAATAAAAGCAAAAATAAACAAATGGGACCTAATTAAACTTAAAAGCTTTTGCCAAATGAAGCAAGGTGAAAAGACAGCATTCAGAATGGGAGAAAATAATAGCAGATGAAGCAACTAACAAAGAATTAACCTAAAAAATATACAAGCAGCTCATGCAGCTCCATACCAGAAAAATAAATGATCCAATAAAAAAAATGGGCCAAAGAACTAAACAGACATTTCTCCAAAGAAGACATACATATGGCTAACAAACACATGAAAAGATGCTCAACATCATTCATTATCAGAGAAATGCAAATCAAAACCACAATGAGGTACCATCTCACGCTGGTCAGAATGACTGCTATCAAAAAGTCTACAAACAATAAATGCTGGAGAGGGTGCAGAGAAGAGGAAACCCTCTTACACTGTTGGTGGGAATGCAAACTAGTACAGCCACTATGGAGAACAGTGTGGAGATTCCTTGAAACACTGGAAATAGAACTGCCATATGACCCAGCAATCCCACTGCTGGGCATATACACCAATGAAACCAGAATTGAAAGAGACACGTGTACCCCAATGTTCATTGCAGCACTGTTTACAATAGCTAGGACATGGAAGCAACCTACATGTCCATTGGCAGATGAATGGATAAGAAAGCTGTGGTACATATACACAATGGAATATTACTCAGGTGTTAAAAAGAAGGCATTTGAATCAGTTCTAATGAGGTGGATGAAACTGGAGCCTATTATACAGAGTGAAGTAAGTCAGAAAGGAAAACACCAATATAGTATATTAATGCATATATATAGAATTTAGAAAGATGGTAATGATGACCCTATATGCAAGATAGCAAAAGAGACACAGAGATAAAGAACAGACTTTTGCTCTGTGGGAGAAGGCAAAGGTGGGATGATTTGAGAGAATAGCATTGAAACATGTATATTACCATATGTGATAGATTGCCAGTCCAGGTTTGATGCATGAGACAGGGTGCTCAGGGCTGGTGCACTGGGACAACCCTGAGGGATAGGATAGGGAGGGAGGTGGGTTCAGGATGGGGGACACATGCACACCCATGGCTGATTCATGTCAATGTATGGCAAAACACACTAGAATATTGTAAAGTAATTAGCCTCCAATTAAAATAAATAAATTAATTTAAAAAAGAAAGTCTGCCCTTGCAAATACAGCTGTGTTGAAGAAGACAAACCCCCTAAACTAAGAATAACCAAACTTTTGATTCAAAGAGACAGTAAGGGGAAAATAAAGCTAAGAAAGGTATATTTAAACTGTCAGTACAGGATTACATGAGTCAATATATGAAATAAATAACCTTTTTAAAATATAGTATTGCTGCCTGTGGTGAAGCTGTTTATTGAAAATACCAACTAAAATACCAGTAAGGAAAAAGACAGGAAACTCAGCAGGAAACTCAAACTTCTAATGTTAGTAAATTGCAGAGTTTAGAACAAACTTGCTATTGAAATAACTGGGAAAATTTATCTAAGACACTGAATCTTATAAAATGCAAATGCATATGGGGCCAGCTCCCAGTGAAATCAGAGGTCTGGATAGACCAGCCTGGCTTCTGGACCACTTTTGAGGGGACAGAGATTTGAGGTTTTGTTTGACAGCTTCACATCAGAGACATTCCATATGTAAACATCTATTATGAAAGTGATAATATAAGAAAATGATAGTTAACAAGATACAGAATAACTATTTCCTGTAAGGTTTTGGCCCCTCAGTAGTGTATTAATATTGTTCAAATTATATTGAATGTAGTGAAATGACACATTTCTTTTACAAACTACTGAATGAGATGTTGATTTCAGTAAGTCTCAGATAAAGAAAGGAATTACTCAAGCTGTGGATTTTAGGACATGCTTAGACTTTGTAAATAAATTTTGTATTGCACTTTTGTAGGAGTGTACCTAGTCATGCATGATTGAGTAACAAAGCATTTGTTTACAGACGTGTACTCATCCAGGCTGCTGTGATGCTAGATTATGTATAAAGAAAAATGGTGCAGTATGTGGTTCGGGGGAATGCTGTTCATCGAGTTGCAAGGTAGGAGGCAAACTGTATTTTATAATATCTAAGTATTAAATTTCTTGAGATACTTGTTTCAAGGAGATGGAAAACATCTCAATACTATATTTAGTCCTCCCTATAATATTTTGTCCAAGCAGCACTGGAGCCCTGTCACTCTTCAATCTACTTTGTAACCTATCATATCCAGGACTCTCCTGTACATAATGCCTGACTTTTTTCTTTCCTGATTTGACTTTCCATTTGTTTACCTTGTTACAAATCCTTCTTGTACTCATTGGGGTTTCTCTGTGATCAACATACATCTTGGACAACCTTATTAAGTTCTTGTTTTCTATCACTCTACTTCACATGAGTGCAGGAGGTTAGATTAGTTTTTTTTTTTATTGGCTGACTTCTCTTTACTGTATTCTGGTAAAAACCCCTGTTCCTTCAGAATTCATTCAGATACTGTTACAACCATTCGATTCCTTAAAAAAAAAAAAAGCATTTAATGAATCCCTGAAAATTGCCCAGCACCCAGAACAATCTACTGGCATCCCAAGGAGTAAGAAATATACTCTTGAACAGGGTAAATGGCATGCATTCTTAAGACTGGAGGAGGAACATGATTTTTTCCCCCATGTTTATTGATATAATCTACATGTAACATTATTTAAGGTATACAGTGTAACAAATTGCTGTAAGTTTGATCTGTGAAATGATGAGCACAATAAGGTTAGTTAACACATCTTCCTCTTCACATACTGAGAACACTTAGGATTTACAGTTTTAGCAACTTTCAGGTAGATAATAACATTATTGTTAACTATAGTCTCCATGCAGTACATTAGATCCCTAGACAGTTTTTCTTTTTCTTTTTTCCATTTTATAGTTGATTTTTTTTCCTTTTTTTTTTTATTAAATTTTAAAATCTTTAATTCTTACATGTGTTCCCAAACATGAAACCCCCTCCCACCTCCCTCCCCATAACATCTCTGTGGGTGATCCCCATGCACCAGCCCCAAGCATGCTGTATCCTGCGTCAGACATAGACTGGCGATTCAATTCTTACATGATAGTATACATGATAGAATGCCATTCTCCCAAATCATCCCGCCCTCTCCCTCTCTCTCTGAGTCCAAAAGTCCGTTATACACAGCTGTGTCTTTTTTCCTGTCTTGCATACAGGGTCGTCATTGCCATCTTTCTAAATTCCATATATATGTGTTAGTATACTGTATTGGTGTTTTTCTTTCTGGCTTACTTCACTCTGTATAATCGGCTCCAGTTTCATCCATCTCATCAGAACTGATTCAAATGAATTCTTTTTAACGGCTGAGTAATACTCCATTGTGTACATGTACCAAAGCTTTCTTATCCATTCATCTGCTGATGGACATCTAGGTTGTTTCCATGTCCTGGCTATTATAAACAGTGCTGCGATGAACATTGGGGTACATGTGTCTCTTTCAATTCTGGTTTCCTCGGTGTGTATACCCAGCAGTGGGATTGCTGGGTCATAAGGTAGTTCTATTTGCAATTTTTTAAGGAATCTCCACACTGTTCTCCATAGTGGCTGTACTAGTTTGCATTCCCACCAACAGTGTAGGAGGGTTCCCTTTTCTCCACACCCTCTCCAGCATTTATTGCTTGCAGATTTTTGGATCGCAGCCATTCTGACTGGTGTGAAGTGGTACCTCATTGTGGTTTTGATTTGCATTTCTCTGATAATGAGTGATGTTGAGCATCTTTTCATGTGTTTGTTAGCCATCAGTATGTCTTCTTTGGAGAAATGTCTATTTAGTTCTTTGGCCCATTTTTTGATTGGGTCGTTTATTTTTCTGGAATTGAGCTGCATAAGTTGCTTGTATATTTTTGAGATTAGTTGTTTGTCAGTTGCTTCATTTGCTATTATTTTCTCCCATTCAGAAGGCTGTCTTTTCACCTTGCGTATATTTTCCTTTGTTGTGCAGAAGCTTTTAATTTTAATTAGATCCCATTTGTTTATTTTTGCTTTTATTTCCAGAATTCTGGGAGGTGGATCATAGAGGATCCTGCTGTGATTTATGTCTGAGAGTGTTTTGCCTATATTCTCCTCTAGGAGTTTTATAGTTTCTGGTCTTACATTTAGATCTTTAATCCATTTTGAGTTTATTTTTGTGTGCGGTGTTAGAAAGTGATCTAGTTTCATTCTTTTACAAGTGGTTGACCAGTTTTCCCAGCACCACTTGTTAAAGAGATTGTCTTTACTCCATTGTATATTCTTGCCTCCTTTGTCAAAGATAAGGTGTCCATATGTGTGTGGATTTATCTCTGGGCTTTCTATTTTGTTCCATTGATCTATATGTCTGTCTTTGTGCCAGTACCATACTGTTTTGATGACTGTGGCTTTGTAGTAGAGCCTGAAGTCAGGCAGGTTGATTCCTCCAGTTCCATTCTTCTTTCTCAAGATTGCTTTGGCTATTCGAGGTTTTTTGTATTTCCATACAAATCTTGAAATTATTTGTTCTAGTTCTGTGAAAAATATGGCTGGTAGCTTGATAGGGATTGTGTTGAATTTGTAAATTGCTTTGGGTAGTATACTCATTTTCACTATATTGATTCTTCCAACCCATGAACATGGTATATTTCTCCATCTATTAGTGTCCTCTTTGATTTCTTTCATCAGTGTTTTATAGTTTTCTATATATAGGTCTTTAGTTTCTTTGGGTAGATATATTCCTAAGTATTTTATTCTTTTTGTTGCAATGGTGAATGGAATTGTTTCCTTAATTTCTTTTTCTACTTTCTCATTATTAGTGTATAGGAATGCAAGGGATTTCTGTGTGTTGATTTTATATCCTGCAACTTTACTATATTCATTGATGAGCTCTAGTAATTTTCTGGTGGAGTCTTTAGGGTTTTCCATGTAGAGGATCATGTCATCTGCAAACAGTGAGAGTTTTACTTCTTCTTTTCCAATTTGGATTCCTTTTATTTCTTTTTCTGCTCTGATTGCTGTGGCCAAAACTTCCAGAACTATGTTGAATAGTAGCGGTGAAAGTGGACACCCTTGTCTTGTTCCTGATTTTAGGGGAAATGCTTTCAATTTTTCACCATTAAGGATAATGTTTGCTGTGGGTTTGTCATATATAGCTTTTATTATGTTGAGGTATGTTCCTTCTATTCCTGCTTTCTGGAGAGTTTTTATCATAAATGGATGTTGAATTTTGTCAAAGGCCTTCTCTGCATCTATTGAGATAATCATATGGTTTTTATTTTTCAATTTGTTAATGTGGTGAATTACATTGATTGATTTGCGGATATTGAAGAATCCTTGCATCCCTGGGATAAAGCCCACTTGGTCATGGTGTATGATCTTTTTAATATGTTGTTGGATTCTGATTGCTAGAATTTTGTTGAGGATTTTTGCATCTATGTTCATCAGTGATATTGGCCTGTAGTTTTCTTTTTTTGTGACATCTTTGTCAGGTTTTGGTATTAGGGTGATGGTGGCCTCATAGAATGAGTTTGGAAGTTTACCTTCCTCTGCAATTTTCTGGAAGAGTTTGAGTAGGATAGGTGTTAGCTCTTCTCGAAATTTTTGGTAGAATTCAGCTGTGAAGCCGTCTGGACCTGGGCTTTTGTTTGCTGGAAGATTTCTGATTACAGTTTCAATTTCCGTGCTGGTGATGGGTCTGTTAAGATTTTCTATTTCTTCCTGGTTCAGTTTTGGAAAATTGTACTTTTCTAAGAATTTGTCCATTTCTTCCACATTGTCCATTTTATTGGCATACAACTGCTGATAGTAGTCTCTTATGATCTTTTGTATTTCTGTGTTGTCTGTTGTGATCTCTCCATTTTCATTTCTAATTTTATTGATTTGATTTTTCTCTCTTTGCTTCTTGATGAGTCTGGCTAGTGGTTTGTCAATTTTATTTATCCTTTCAAAGAACCAGCTTTTGGCCTTGTTGATTTTTGCTATGGTCTCTTTTGTTTCTTTAGCATTTATCTCTGCCCTAATTTTTAAGATTTCTTTCCTTCTACTAACTCTGGGGTTCTCCAATTCTTCCTTTTCTAGTTGCTTTAGTTGTAGAGTTAGGTTATTTATTTGACTTTTTTCTTGTTTCTTGAGGTATGCCTGTATTGCTATGAACTTTCCTCTTAGCACTGCTTTTATAGTGTCCCACAGGTTTTGGGTTGTTGTGTTTTCATTTTCATTCATTTCTATGCATATTTTGATTTCTTTTTTGATTTCTTCTGTGATTTGTTGGTTATTCAGAAGTGTGTTGTTCAACCTCCATATGTTGGAATTTTTAGTAGTTTTTCTCTTGTAATTGAGATCTAATTTTAATGCATTATGGTCAGAAAAGATGCTTGGAATGATTTCGATTTTTTTGAATTTATCAAGTTTAGATTTATGGCCCAGGATGTGATCTATCCTGGAGAAGGTTCCATGAGCACTTGAAAAAAAGGTGAAATTCATTGTTTTGGGGTGAAATGTCCTATAGATATCAATTAGGTCTAATTGATCTAATGTATCATTTAAAGTTTGCGTTTCTTTGTTAATTTTCTGTTTAGTTGATCTGTCCATAGGTGTGAGTGGGGTATTAAAGTCTCCCACTATTATTGTGTTATTGTTGATTTCCCCTTTCATACTTGTTAGCATTTGTCTTACATATTGCGGTGCTCCTATATTGGGTGCATATATATTTATAATTGTTATATCTTCTTCTTGGATTGATCCTTTAGTCATTATGTAGTGGCCTTCTTTGTCTCTTTTCACAGCCTTTGTTTTAAAGTCTATTTTATCAGATATGAGTATTGCCACTCCTGCTTTCTTTTGGTCTCTATTTGCGTGGTATATCTTATTCCAGCCCTTCACTTTCAGTCTATATGTGTCCCTTGTTTTGAGGTGGGTCTCTTGTAAGCAGCATATAGAGGGGTCTTGTTTTTGTATCCATTCGGCCAGTCTTTGCCTTTTGGTTCGGGCATTCAACCCATTTACGTTTAAGGTAATTATTGATAAGTATGATCCCGTTACCATTTACTTTATTGTTTTGGGTTCGGGTTTATACACCCTTTTCGGTTTCCTGTCTAGAGAATATCCTTTAGAATTTGTTGGAGAGCTGGTTTGGTGGTGCTGAATTCTCTCAGCTTTTGCTTGTCTGTAAAGCTTTTGATTTCTCCTTCGTATTTGAATGAGATCCTTGCTGGGTACAGTAATCTGGGCTGTAGGTTATTGTCTTTCATCACTTTAAGTATGTCTTGCCATTCCCTCCTGGCCTGAAGAGTTTCTATTGAAAGATCAGCTGTTATCCTTATGGGAATCCCCTTGTGTGTTATTTGTTGTTTTTCCCTTGCTGCTTTTAATATTTGTTCTTTGTGTTTGACCTTTGTAAATTTAATTAATATGTGTCTTGGGGTGTTTCGCCTTGGGTTTATCCTATTTGGAACTCTCTGTGTTTCTTGGACTTGGGTGATTATTTCCTTCCCCATTTTAGGGAAGTTTTCAACTATTATCTCCTCAAGGATTTTCTCATGATCTTTCTTTCTGTCTTCTTCTTCTGGGACTCCTATAATTCGAATGTTGGAGCGTTTCATATTGTCCTGGAGGTCTCTGAGATTGTCCTCGTTTCTTTTAATTCGTATTTCTTGTTTCCTCTCTGATTCATTTATTTCTACCATTCTATCTTCTATTTCACTAATCCTATCTTCTGCCTCCGTTATTCTACTATTTGTTGCCTCCAGAGTGTTTCTGATCTCATTTATTGCATTATTTATTATATTTTGACTCTTTTTTATTTCTTCTAGGTCCTTGTTAAACCTTTCTTGCATCTTCTCAATCCTTGTCTCTAGGCTATTTATCTGTGATTCCATTTTGATTTCAAGATTTTGGATCATTTTCACTATCAATATTCGGAATTCCTTCTCAGGTAGATTCCCTACTTCTTCCTCTTTTGTTTGGTTTGGTGGGCAACTCTCCTGTTCCTTTACCTGCTGAGTATTCCTCTGTCTCTTCATCTTGGTTATATTGCTGCGTTTGGGGTGGTCTTTTTATATTCTGGTAATTTGTGGAGTTCTCTTTATTATGGAGCTTCCTCACTGTGGGTGGGGTTCTATCAGTGGCTTGTCAAGGTTTCCTGGTTAGGGAGGCTTGTGTTGGAGTTCTGGTGGGTGGAGCTGGGTTTCTTCTCTCTGGAGTGCAGTGGAGTGACCAGTGATGGGTTATGAGACGTCAAAGGTTTTGGAATAATTTTGAGCTGCCTGTATATTGAAGCTCAGGGGAGTGTTCCTGTGTTGCTGGAGAATTTGAGTGATATGTCTTGTTTTGGAACTTGTTGGCCCTTGGGTGGAGCTTGGTTTCAGTGTAGGTATGAAGGCATTTGATGAGCTCCTATTGCTTAATGTTCCCTGAATTCAAGAGTTCTCTAATGTTTTCAAGCTTTGTATTTAAGCCTCCTGCTTCTGGTCTTCAGTTTTTACAGTAGCCTCTAGACTTCTCCATCTATACAGCACCGATGATAAAACATCTAGGTTAAAGATGAAAAGTTTCTCCACATTGAGGGACACTCAGAGAGGTTCACTGAGTTACAAGGAGAAGAGAAGATGGAGGGGGTAGTTAGAGGTAACTGGAATGAGATGCGGTGAGATCAAAAGAGGAGAGAGCAAGCTAGCCAGTAGTCACTTCCTTATGTGTGCTCTATAGTCTGGCCCACTCAGAGGTATTTACGGAGTTATACAGGGAAGAGGAGAGGGAGGAAGTAGACAGAGGTGACCAGGAGGATAAGAGAGAGGAATGAGAAGGAGAGAGACAAATCCTGCCAGTAACCAGTTCCTTAGGTGTTCTCCACTGTCTGGAACACACAGAGATTCAGAGTTGGATAGAGAAGAGATGGGGGAGAAAAGAGACAGAGGCCACCTGGTGGAGAAAAAGGAGAGTCCATAGGAGAAGAGAGTGGTCAAGCCAGTAATCTCGCTCTCAGGTAAACTTGGGTAGTGAAGTTTGGGTTTTTAAATGAACATAATTGACAACAAAAACCTAAGAGCAAAGGTTAAAAATCTAGAGTAGAGGTTGGATTTTCAAAAATACAATATTAAAGAAAAGAAGCAGAAGGAAAAAGCAGGAAAGAAAGAAAGAAAAAAAACCAAGAATTATTAAAAAAAACAAGCAAACAAAAAAAACAAAACAAACAAACAAAAAAAACCCCACCAACAACCATCCAAAGGCTATATATGGTGTTTGCCTTAAAAAAAAAAAAAAAAAGTCTTTTTTTTTAAAAAATAGTAATAATAGGTTATAGTAATAAAAATTAGAGGAGAAATAGAAGACTTAACAATTTAAAAAAAAGGTTAGAGAAAAAAAAAAAGGAATGATTTTTAAAATAGTAAAAATATATCTGGCTCTTCTCTGATGTTTTGGGCCGTGTGGGATCACTTCCAAGGTGGTTCCCTCTGTTTAACTTCTTCCGTTTGCTGGTTTTTCAGGCTCACTAGTTCAGTCGCGTTGTGGGGAGGGGGGATGCCGCAAACAAATAGCGCTGTTGTGTGCTCACAGTGTCACAGCCCCGCTTGACCTGTCCCTTCTCGCGGCGCACAAACCGCTCCGGCTCTACGATGCACAGCCGGGAACCGTCTGGGGCCGGCCCTAGGCTGCGTGCACTTCCCGGTCCAAGCTGCTCATGTTTGGCGCTCAGGCAGCCCTCAGAGGCACAGATTCGGCTGGGACTGCGCTTTGTGCCCTTCCCAGGTCCGAGTAGCTCAGGAGTTTGGCGAGCGTGATCACCGCGGCTTGTCACCTTTTCTGTCGCTGCTGCTCAACTTTCTGGGTGGACCGCTGGCGTCCCCCGTGAGGCAGATTGTGACTGTCCAGCACCCTCAGAAGTCTTAGCAAAGAAGCCCGCTTGCAGTTAGGTAAGTAAAGTCTCTCCGGGTCTGCAATTGCGCCTTTCCAGTCCTTACGGCTCTGGCTGCCTGTCCCCGGCGGGGGATGGTCTGCAGCCGGCTTTTTCCGTTCCGTCCTTTGTTCTGTGCTCGGTCCTGGCGGCGTCTTATGTTCGAGCTTTTCGTGCTGTAGCTATCCCACAGTCTGGTTTGCTAGCGCAAGTTAGATCGTTCTGGTTGCGCGTGGGGCGTTCCTGCCCGATTCTTACAAAGCACTGCAGCCCGCGCCTCCCGCGCGTCCCTGCCCTGCCCCCACTTCCCAGTGGCGGATGCAGGCGTCTGTGCTGCTTTTCCGCTGGGGGAGTTACTGTTGGGCTTGTAATCTCTTGGTTTTAATTATTTCTTTATTTTTCCTTCCTGTTATGTTGCCCTCTGGGTTTCCAAGACTCGCCACAGATTCGGCAGGGAGAGTGTTTCCTGGTGTTTGGAAACCTCTCTTCTTAAAATTCCCTTCCCGGGACAGGCTTCCCTTCCCGGGACGGGCTTCCCTTCCCGGGACGGAGTTCCCTCCCCACCTCCTTTGTCTCCTTTTTCGTCGTTTATATTTTTTCCTACCTGTTTTTGAAGACAATGGTCTGCTTTTCTGGTTGCCTGCTGTCCTCTGCCAGCCTACAGAGGTTGTTTTGTGGAGTTTGCTCAGCGTTGAAATGTTCTTTTGAGGAATTTGTGAGGGAGAAAGTGGTCTTCCCGTCCTATTCCTCCGCCATCTTTATGCTCCCTATAGTTGATATTTTGTATCCTTAACTTACATCTTCCCACTTTCTTTATCCCACATCCTCTGGCAACCACCAATATGAGGAGTTTGGCTTTTTAACTTTTCACATGTGAAGTCATACAATCTTTGTCTTTCTCTTGTCTGACTTATTTCACTTAGCATAGTGCCCTCAAGGTCCCTACTTGTTGCTGCAAATGGCAAGATTTCCTTACTTTTTTATGGCTGAATATTATTCCACTCCATTTCTTTGAATACATTCATCTATTGCTCAACACTTAGGTCATCGCCTTATCTTGGCTATGGTGAGTAATGCTGCAATGAATATGGGGGTATACCTATGTCTTCAAGACACTGGTATTGTATCCTTCAAATATATAACCTGGATCAAAGTAGTTCTATTTTTACTTTTTGAGAAACCTCCATACAGTTTCTCATAGTGACTGTAACAATTTATATTCCCATCAACAGGGTGCCAGGTTTCCCTTTTCTCCACATCCTCGTAGCTTCAGTCGTGTCTGACTCTGTGCGACCCCGTAGATGGCAGCCCACCAGGCTCCACCATCCCTGAGATTCTCCAGGCAAGAACACTGGAGTGGGTTGCCATTTCCTTCTCCAACATCCTCATAAACACTTGCAATTTGTTGTCTTTTTGATGATAGCCATTTTGACAGGTGTGAGGTGATACCTTATTGTGAAATTTTATTTGCATTTCCCTGATTAGTGATGCTGAGCATTTTTACATGTGCCTGTTGGCCATCCATATACCTTCTTTGAAAATATGCCTATTCAGGCTCTCTGTCCATTTTAAAATCAAGTTGTTTGCTTGCTTGCTTGTTTTTTTTTTTTTTAAATATTGAGTCATATGAGCCTGTTATATGTTTTGGATATTAACCCCTTAACAGATATGTGTGTGTGTTAAGTTACTTCATTTGTGTCTGACTCTTTGTAGCTCTGCGAACTGTAGCCCACCAATTGATAGGATTTTTCTGGTGCTCTGGTGATTAAGAATCCACCTGTCAATGCAGGGGACACGGGTTTGATCCCTGGTCTGGGAACTAAGATCTCACATGCTGCAGGGCAGCTAAGCCTGTGTGCCACAACTCGAGAGCTCTCACGCTGCAACTACGGAAGCCCGCATGCTCTAGAGCTCATGTGCTACAATAAGAGAAGCCACCACAATGAGAAGCCAATGCACCCCAACTGGAGTGTAGCCCCTGCTTGCCATAACTAGAGAAAGCCCATGCACAACAACAAAGACCCAGTGCAGCTGAAAATAGATAAATTAATTAATTTTAAAATGCCTTATAAAAGAGAAGGTAGAGTTAAATGCAAGGATTAGAGCAGAAAGAAAAGTGGAGAAAAATAAATAGGACTGAAAACACAGTGATTTCTTAACCAATATCAAAGAAAAATTGGTTCCAGTTAAATGTGACAGCTGAACATCACTCTACTTTACTCATATCCCTAAAAGTAATGTATAGCAGTGAAGAACAGAATAAATAACAACAAAAATATACAGATCAAAGGTCAGTGAACTTTGGATGAAATAGAAGAGTGGTGCTATGAGCTGATACGCATTTACAGTGTGTTTGCAGCTTGAAATTGTTCATTCATTCACTAATTTAGAAAATAGTTTACTCCACACAGTCTTTTGGTGGGTATTGCAGAGAATAAATCTTCAAACAAACAAACATTAAAGATACAGCTTTGTATAATGATAAATGATTTAAAAATAAAGTAAGCTAATAGAATAGAGTGACTGAGAGTGTATTTTAGCCAAGCTAAACAGAAAATGTCACTCTAGGGAGTGACATTTGAGTTAATACATAAATGACAAAGAGAAGAATTTGTTTAAAAGATTCAAGAAAAAGAAGCAATAGAAAGATACTGAACTGGGAATTCAATAAAGGAATAAAAGTGGTATGCTCTTCAAGTTTAATGATGGATAAGGAAAGAGTGTATTGGCCCTTGTTTATGTGCTTCTCCAGAATTGTTAAGCCATGTTTTTCAGTGCTTCTGATTAAAAAACAAATGTCTAATTCATATTGATTTCCAAAATATGGATTTTTTGTTAGAAACGCTGATTCAAATAATGATTATTTAAGAAGACTGTTATACATGTTTCTAAAATGTGGTTGACAAGTCAGACATTTTGTAAACTATCTCTTGTTTTATAGGCAATGAAATAAAACTCTGTAAGAATTCATTGAAATACGACTATTTAATTTATCACTCAATTTGCTATAGCAATGTGGTAGGAGATGGTACACTGGACTGAGTCTATGGGATAATCTCAGTATGCTTGGCTATGGTTTTCTGCTCAGTTCTAGTGACAGATTGACTTCAGATGCCATGTTTCATGTATTATTTCCAGGGAAAACCTCCCTGAAAGAAAAAGTACATACAATTTTTGATTAAGCTTTGGTCATGTACCAATTATATTTATTTGTTTTGCTTTTGTCTATCTAGTCTCCCAAACCTTAATGAAGCATTAGCGTATAAGTTTTGCCTCAAATCCTGTTTTGTGGAGGGCTCCTACTAAGACAGAAGGGGTCAGAGATATAGACGAGGGCCAAGTTTTATAAGGTCATGGTATGTTACTTATCTATTATTGCTTAACAAGTTATCCCCAAACTTAAATTATCCTCACAGTTTCTATGGGTCAGGAATCTGGATTAAGCTTTGCTAGGGCTGGCTTAGGGTCTCCCACAACTATGCTGAAAATAGCAAAGATATAGAAAACATTTGCCACACTATCAAGCAACTGGACCAAATTGACACCTACTTAACACTCCACCCAGCAACAGCAGAATATGTATTATTTATAAATTATAAATTATAAATAAAAAGCAACATATCAAGAGGTGTACAGCTAAAGCAGTACTTAGAGGGAAAATTTTAGCTTTAAATACTTAAACATATTGAAATATCTAAATATTTAAAGAAACTATTCTATAAGGTTGTACTTTATAAATGTACAAAAAAGAGAGAATTAAATCCAGAGTCAGCATCATGAAAGAAATAATGATGGTTGAGAGGAAATCAGTGAAACCAAAGTTGCTTCTTTCAAAAGGAATCAGCAAAAATGGACAAACTTTTACCTAGACCATGAAAAAAAGAGAGGTAACATATCACCAAAATTAGAAATTAAAGAGGAGAATCCATACAGATCTTATATGATTTAAAATAATTATAAGAAAATATACTAAACTAGTATATTCAAGCAAATTAGACAATTTATGTGAAATGGAAAAATTCCTAAGATGCAAATTACCAAAACTGAGTTAAGAAGAGATAGAAATTCTGAATAGGCAAGTGTAAAATTGAGTTAGGAACTTAAAATCTTTCCACAAAGTAAAGCCCAGATCCGGATATCTTCACTGGTGAAAATTGTCAAACATTTAAAGAAGAAATAATAATGTTTGATAACATTGTATATTGGTGTATGGTGTATTGTGTATTGTGTGGTATACAACACACCACAATCTCTCCCGGAATATGTAAGAGAGAGGAATACTTTAAAACTCATTCTAGATGACAGTGTTACCCTGATACCAATGCCTCACAAGAAAACTACAGATTAATATTTCTCATAAATACTGATGCAAAAATCCTTTTAAAATTACAAACAGAATCCAGGAACATATGAAAAGAATGCCACCATGGCCAAGAGGGATTTATTTCAGTAGTGCACATTGATTTAATTAATGTAGTACACCATATTATTTAAATAAAGGAAAATAAAATACATGATCATTTCAAAATATGCAGAAAAATGATGTAGCAATATAACTAATGGAACATACTGTGTATAGGACAGGGAACTGTACTAAATGCACGGTAGCGACCTGAATGGGAAGGAATTCTGAAAGGGAGAGGAGATATGTCTGGCTCTTGAGAGTCCCTTGGACTGCAAGGAGATCAAACCAGTCAGTCCTAAAGGAAATCAATCCTGAATATTCACTGGAAGGACTGATGATGAAGCTCCAATATTTGGCCACCTGATACAAAGAGCTGACTCATTAGAGAAGACCCTGATGCTAGGAAAGACTGAAGGCAGGAGGAGAAGGGGATGACAGAGGATGAGATGGTTGGATGTCATCACTGACTCGACAGACATGAGTTTGAGCAAGCCCTGGGAGATGTTGAAGAACAAGGAAGCCCAGCGTGCTGCAGTCCATGGGGTTGCAAAGAGACAGACATGACCAAGCGACTGAACAACGACAACAAATACATATGGCTGATTCATTATGCTGTACAGTAGAAACAAGATGCAACATTGTAAAACAACTATAGTCCAATAAAAATTAATTAAAAGTAGAAAATGTAATAACCACTTATTTATAAAATTGTCTTCAAGTTATAAATAGGAAGGAACTTAATCTGACACAGCATCTATGAAATACCTACAGCTAACATCATACTAATATCAAAATTCTGAGTCCTTTCCCCCTAAAATCAAACACAAAGCGAGAATACAGATTTGCATTACCTCTATTAAACACTGTACTAGAGACTTCAGACAGTACAGTCAGGTAAGAAAAAAGAAATAAAAGACATTCAATTTGGAAGGGAAGAAGTGCAACTCTCTTTCTTTCTTTGCAGATAACATGATCTTGCATATATATAATGCTGCTGCTGCTGCTAAGTCACTTCAGTCATGTCCGACTCTGTGAGACCCCATGGACGGCAGCCCACTAGGCTCCCCCATCCCTGGGATTCTCCAGGCAAGAACACTGGAGTGGGTTGCCAGTTCCTTCTCCAATGCATGAAAGTGAAAAGTGAAAGTGAAGTCGTTCAGTCGTATCTGACTGTTTGCGACCCCATAGACTGCAGCCTACCAGGCTCCTCCGTCCATGGGATTTTCCAGGCAAGAGTACTGGAGTGGGGTGACATTGCCTTCTCCGGCATATATATAATAATCCTAAGGAATCCACCAAAAATACCCTTTAAAACAATTAAATGAGTTTATAAAAAATCATGAGATACATAGTCACAGTACAAAAATGAATTGAGTTTCTATGTAATTGCAATGAACAATCTGAAAATGAAATTAAAATCCCATTCACAGCAGCATTAAAATACTTAGGAATATTCCTTTTTTTTTTAAGCAGTCTTTTTAAACATTTTATTTATTTATTTGGCTGTGATGGGTTCTAGTTGCAGCACACAGGATCTTCGCTCTTCTGTTAAGGCACTCAGACTTTCTAGATACTCTTTGGCATGTGGGATCTTAGTTTCCTTACCAGGGATGGAACCCTCATCCCTTGCATTTCAGGGCACATTCTTAACCACTAGACTGCCAGGGAAGTCCCAGGAATACTCTTAACAAAAGAAGTGCAAAAGAAATACACTTAAAACATTTGTGAGAAAAAGAAAAAAAAATCTAAGTGAGTGACGGAATACTCCGTGTGAATGGATTGGAAGACTCAGAATTGTTATGATGACAATTCTGTCCTTTCTTAGAGGTCCCCAGTACTGTCTCTAGGTTCAATGAATCAGTAGAGAACTCAAAGGACTCAGCATATAGCATACTTGTGACTATTGTTTTATTATTTATTTATTACAAAGGACACACAAAAAAATCAGTTTTTCATCATGGATTTCCTTCTTCAATGTCTTCTAATTTTCAGCATGCAGATCTTATATATCCTTAATTAGCATTATTCCCAAGCATTTTATTATTTTTGATGCTATTATAAGTAGGATTTTTTTTCTTAATTTCTTTTTTAGATAGTTCATTTTTACTGTAAAGAAACAACTGATTTTTGTATGTTGGTTTTGTATCTTGCAACTTTACACAATTCATTTTTATTCAACAGTTTTTTGGTGAAGTCTTTTTTTTTAAATGTTTTTCTATATATAGGATGTTGTCATCTGCAAACAGAAATTATTTGAATGTAATTTATTTCTTTTTCTTGACTCATTGCTCTGGCTAGGACTTTCAGTACTAAGTGGAATAGGAGTAGTGAGAGAGGGAGTCCTTGGCTTGTTAGCTGTGGGATTATCCTATGTGGCCTTTATTATGTTGAGGTGCATTCCTTCCTATAGCTAAGTTGATAGTTTTATTATTATGAAAATATATTAACTTTTGTCAGAGTTATTAACAAAGTTATATTAATTTTTTCTATGTCTATTGAAATGATCATGTTATTTAAATCCTTCATTCTGTTCATGTAGTATATTGCATTTATTGATTCATGTATGTTCAAGCAAACTTGGATCCCAGGGCTAAATCTCATTTGATGATGGCATATGAACATTTTAATGTGCCATTGAATTTGGTTTGCTAGTATTTTGTTGAGAATTTTTGCATCTGTTTTCATTGGCATGAAGTTTTTTTTCCTTGAGATGTCTTTGCCTGACTTTGTGAGGGTAATTCTGGTCTTGCAAAATGAGTTTGAAAATGTTTTCTAGTGTTCAATTTTTTTTTAAGAGATTAGGGAGGATTTGCCTTAATTTTTTTTTTTAACTGTTTGATAGAATTCAACCGTGAAGCTGTCAGATCATCCCAGGCTTTTCTTTCTTGGGAGGTCTTTGATAACTAATTCAGTGTCTTTGCCCATTATAGTTTTGTTCAGATTTCCAAATTTTTCATGATTCAATCTTGGAAGGTTATTTCTAGGTTTCTCTTAGTTTATAAAATTTGTTGGTATATAATTATAGTCTCTTATCATCTCTTGAATGTCTGTGATATCTGTTGTAATGCCTCCTCTTTCATTTATAATTTTATGAGTTGTCTCTTTTTTCCCCTCTGTTAGCCTAGCTAAAAGTTTGCCAATTCTATCTTCTCAAAAATACCAGCTCTTAGTTTTCTTTGATGTATTTTTTAAATCGTTTTTCAAATCTCTATTTTACTTATTTCTGCTCTAATATATATTATTACCTCCCTTCTGCTAACTCTGAGCTTGATTGTTTCTTCAAGTTGGAAGGATGCTTGATCTGATTTCAGTCTTTTTAAATGTTTTAAGACTTGCCTTTGGCCTATGCTCTATCCTGGAGAATGTTCTACATGTACTTGAAGAGAATGTGTATTCTGGTGCTACTGGATGGAACGTTCTCTGTATGTTTCTTAGGCCCATTAGATATGTAATGTTGTTCAAATCTAGTGTTTTGCTATGGATTTTTCTGTTTTGGATGATCTAGCCAATATTGAAAGTGTGGTAATGAAGTCACCTATTATTATTACTGTGTTTGTGACTTTCTGTCTTTAGTTCTGTTAATATTTGCTTTGCATATTTAGGTATTCTAAGGTTGGGTGCATATGTATTTGTAACTGTTATATCCTCTTGATGAATTTATCTCTTTATCATTATATAATAACCTTCTGTGTCTCTTGTGAGAGTTTTTGACTTAAAGTCTATTTTATCTGATATTAGTGTGCCCTCCGATATTTTTATCTGATTTTATCTGATAGTTTATCAGATATTAGTGCGCATCACTGACTCAATGGACATGAATTTGGGTGAACTCCAGGAGCTGGTGATGGACAGGGAGGCCTGGTGTTCTGCGGTTCATGGGGTTGCAGAGAGTCGGACACAACTGAGCAACTGAACTGAACTGAAGTGTGCCCTCCCTGCTCTCTTTGCCATTTTCATGGACTACTTATTTCCATCCTTTTGCTTTTTGTGTATTTGTATCCTGAAGGCTTAAATGAGTTTCTTGTAGGCAGCATATAGTTGTCTTGTTTTTAGTCCATCTGTCTACTGTGTCTTTTGATTGTTGAATATAATTTATTTACTTTCAAACAGCAAAAGAGACACAGATGTATAGAACAGTCTTTTGGACTCTGTGGGAGAGGGCGAGGGTGGGATGATTTGGGAGAATGGCATTGAAACATGTATATTATCATATGTGAAACGAATTGCCAGTCCAGGTTCAATGCATGAGACAGGGTGCTTGGGGCTGGTGCTCGGTGATGACCCAGAGGGAGGAGATGGGGAGGGAGGTGGGAAGGGGGTTCAGGATGGGGAACACATGTATATCCATGGCAGATTCATGTCAGTGTATGGCAAAACCATTACAATATTGTAGAGTAATTAGCCTCCAATTAAAATAAATAAATTAATATTAAAAATAATTAAAAGAAACACTTGCCCATTAAAAAAAAAGTAATGTTTGACTAGGAAGGATTTGCTATTGCCATAGTGTTGCTTTCTGTACATTTTGTAGTTCTTTTGTCCCATTTTTCCTCTTTTACTGTCTTACTTTGTGATGATTTTTTTTGTGTGTGATGGTATGCCTTGTTTCTTTTCTCTTTATATTTTGTGTTTTGACTAAAAGTATTTTCTTTGTGATTATCACAAGACTTATAAAAGCATCTTATGGTGATAACAGGCTATTTAAGATAACAGCTTCAATTTCATATAAAATTCTACACTTTTACTTCTTTCCCCTCACATCTCATGCTATTAATGCTATTATAACATTTTTAATAGAGTGAATACTTGAACAAATTGTTGCAGTTCTAGTTATTTTTAATGCTTTTATTTTTTAACTTTTATACCAGAGTTATAAGTGATTAACATAGCACCACATTATGTATACAGGGCTTCCCAGATATCTCAGTGGATAAAGAATCTGCTTTCAACACAGGAGGTGCAGGAAACATAGGTTCAATCCCTGGGTCAGGAGGATCCCCTGGAGGAGAGCATGGCAACCCATTCCAGTATTCTTGCTTGGAAAATCCCATGGACAGAGGAGCCTTGCAGGCTACAGTCCATGAGGTCACGAAGAGTTGGACACACTGAAGCAACCGAGCATGTGTGCCTATTATGTATAGTATTGGAGTATCTGAACTTTACTGAATACTTACTTTTGCCAATGGTTTTTATACTCGTATATGGTTTCATGAAGTTAACTGGCATCTTTTCATTTTGGCTTAAAGAACTCTCTTCAGAGGGCATTGTGTGTGTGTGTGTGTGTGTGAGAGAGAGAGGTCTAGTGGCAATGAACTTCCTCAACATTTGTTTTCCTGGTAAAGTTTTATCTCTTCTTCATTTGTAAAGGACAGCTTTGCTAGATATAGTTTTCTTAGCTGGCAAATGCTTTTCTTTGGAATTACCCTCCCACTCTTCGTGCTACAAGGCTTCTGTTCAGTAGTCTTACAGTCTTATGTGGCTTCCCTTGTGGTACATCTGTTTCCTCTTCTGTCAGTTTCCTGCCCTTTCTCTTTGCTCCTTTTGGGACTAACATATGCATACAGTGTTTATTTTGATGACGTTCCATAAATACCGTAGAGTTTCTTTATTTTTTCTTCTTTGTTCTTCCAACTGTATAATTTCAAGTAATTATCTATGAGTTCATTGTTCCTTCTGCTTGATCAACTGTGCCCTTGCAGCTTTTGTGTGAAAATTGTCAGTTCAGTTTATTCTTAAGATCCAGAATTTATCTGGTTCCTTTAAAAACAAAAAAAACAAAAAAACCCAAAACTCTTTGTTCGATGTCTCATTTTGCCCATGTATTATTTTCCAGATTTTATTTATTTGTCTATCTGTTCTCTCCTATAGTTCATTGAACTTACGATGATTAATTTTTCTGTCAGGCAGTTTGTACATCTCCATTTTGGGGTGTCTTCCACAGAGATTTTTTTTTTTTTTTTTGGTGGTATCTTGTTTCCTTGATTCTCTATGTTCCTTGAGTCTTGGCATTGCTGTCTTTGCATCTGAAGAAGTCGCCATCTCCTCCTGTGTTAACCAGCTGGCCTTGGGAGACAAAGAAGTTAGCCCAGCTAGAGTTCAGAGCGTCTCTCAGACCTTTCCTGTGGGTGTGTTTACTCCATTCCTCTCACTCCCTCACAGTGGGAAAGATTAGGATTGTATGCTTTCTCTCAGTCTTGCAAAGCTAGTATGAATGTGGAAAGCCTCCCATTTATTTTCCCCAAGGTAGTGCCTTGAAGTGTTCAAAGTTGCGCACCTTCTCTGAGTTAGGAGGTTCCAGCCAGCTGCTGACATCCATGTGCACCAAGTTGTTGGGGATTCACGTGCACCATCTGCCGGAGAGTGTGGGTTCTGGTTGTAGATGGGATGTGTGGAACACCTGAGCTGTGTGTCCTCAGGCGAGGCATCCTATTGGCAAGAGCCTGTGAGCCAGTTCTTAGGATGCTGGTTGTTGTGCTCCACACACTTTTGCTGTGAGCTCCCATCCCTTTTCCCTATTCCTCAGTGTCTCCAGGGTCTTCCCTGGTAGCTCAGTGGTAAAGAATCTGCATGCTAATACAGGAGACCTGGCTTCGATCCCTGGGTTGGGAGGATCCCCTGGAGAAGGAAATGGCAGCTCACTCCAGTATTTTTGCCTGGGAAATCAAGAAACCCAGGAAATAAGGTGTCTCCAGACTATTCAACGGGTGCCAGTTCCCTCAGTGTTCTGGGTGGGGTAGGATGAAAGTGGGCTTCATGGCAAGTGTCTCATGAGGCTGGGGAAACCCGGCTCTGACATCACTTTCACTTTCCTCTGCCGGAGAAATCACAGGCCACCTTGGGTGAGAGGTGATGTGGGTGAAGTGCAACTGTTCTTACCCACTTCAGTGCATCAACTCGCAGATATTTTTACTCTCCAGGGGACTGGAAATTTATTTTGGTGGGGGATTCTATGGCTCCCACAAAGGTGTTCTTATCCATGGTATATACAGTCTGAAAATCACCTATTTTCCCATTCTGCTGATACCTCTCTCCTCTTCTTTTCCATTATTGATCATAGTATAGTATTAATTATTCATATTAATGGTAACTTGAAAAATTAATCAAGTTGTCAAAGACAGCTAGTATAGTGATGTAGAGTCATTACTGTGCCCAGAAGGGAATACATTTTCTGCCTCAGAAACCAAATTCACATGCCCACAGGGATACCTGAATAACTGCTGGTGAGACTGGGGCAGTGTTTATGATTCTAATTAGTCTCTGAGCCCAATTATGGAAAGGGATATAGCCCAGGCTATAATTTTTCTGATACAGTAATTTTTTTACTATGCAATTAAGGCTGGTGTAATTGTCAGAAACAATAAATTTAACCCACTCATCCCTAGTTCAGTTGTATAAAGTGACACACTCCTATACCCAGATTATACATTTTATATACAGACTGACAGTCTTGGCAAGAATAAAAATATATGTAGAACGACAAAAAACAAAAATATTTTAGGAGAAAATGATGTGAAACAAGGAGTCAGAAGGTTTAAAAAATTAAGGTTATTTGGGAATTAAGAGAGCCATGGAAAGAAAAATAAAGCCACTATAATGAAGGAAGCAAGTACAATGATAAAGCTTGATTCAAATAACTTTTGAGGAACTGGGTATTTAAATACTGAAGAAGAAGTTGGGTGAAATAAGCCCCTCTAATAAAGCTGTGTACTGTATGATTACAACTATATGACATTCTGGAAAAGGAAAATTCTAGAAACAGTGAGAAGATCAGTAGTTGTCAGGCACGGAGGAGAAGAAGAATAGGAAGAGCATGAAGGACGTTCAGTCAGTGAATCAGTCAGTTCAGTCGTGTCCGACTCTTTGCGACCCCATGAATCGCAGCACGCCAGACCTCCCTGTCCATCACCAACTCCCGGAGTTCACTCAGACTCATGTCCATCGAGTCAGTGATGCCATCCAGCCATCTCATCCTTGGTCGTCCCCTTCTCCTCCTGCCCCCAATCCCTCCCAGCATCAGAGTCTTTTCCAATGAGTCAATTAATTATTCGCATGAGGTAGCAAAAGTACTGGACCTTCAGCTTTAGCATCATTCCTTCCAAAGAAATCCCAGGGCTGATCTCCTTCAGAATGGACTGGCTGGATCTCCTTGCAGCCCAAGGCACTCTCAGGAGTCTTCTCCAGCACCGCAGTTCAAAAGCATCAATTCTTCAGTGCTCAGCTTTCTTCACAGTCCAACTCTCACATCCATACATGACCACTGGAAAAACCATAGCCTTGACTAGACAGACCTTTGTTGGCAAAGTAATGTCTCTGCTTTTGAATATGCTATCTAGATTGGTCATAACTTTTCTTCCAAGGAGTAAGTGTCTTTAAATTTCATGGCTGCAGTCACCATCTGCAGTGATTTTGGAGCCTCCCCAAAATAAAGTGTGACACTGTTTCCACTGTTTCCCCATCTATTTCCCATGAAGTGATGGGACCAGATGTCATGATCTTCGTTTTCTGAATGTTGAGCTTTAAGCCAACTTTTTCACTCTCCACTTTCACTTTCATCAAGAGGCTTTTTAGTTCCTCTTCACTTTCTGCCATAAAGGTGGTGTCATCTTAGGGCACTGCAAGTGCTCACTTATCTCCACCTAAAATGTAAAACAGCAGGAAAGAGCTCTAATATACATGGAGTTTGAGTGATTATGATGTGTCAATGTAAGGTTGTCAACTGCAACAAACGCATCATGTGCTTGGTTGTATGCAGCAGGGGTTATAAGGAAAATCTCTGTACTTTCTCCTCATATTTTCCATGATCCTTAAACAGCTATGCAATAAAGTTTTAATGATTAAAAAAAGAAATTAGAATAAAAGGAAGATTGCCAATTATACACATTTGTAAAGAAAAAATTCTACACTCTGAAAAAGCAAATAAAATACCTTCTCATTACATTTATATGTGTTTTCTTTTAGAAACTATTTTAATTATTGGTTTTGATTTGAATGTTAACTATATAAGCTTAGGCAACACAAATACTGTGTTGTGTCTTCCCACCCATTGCTTGAAGAACTTGTGTCAGATTTGCTGCAGGTAGTGGATACTTGTTGACAATAAGAGAAGTATCCAGAAACTCTTTTTGTGAGGTGCGGCAGTAAATGTTATATAAGCTGGGGCCTCAGTCCATGGATGGAGTCCCAAAGAGTCGGACACGACTGAGTGACTGAACAACAACTAGGACCTTGAAGCTGGAAAAATTTTGGCTTAGTTTGTGTAAGATACTGATGATAGCCATGAGGTATTGGGTCTTGGGCTGAGTGAAAGGCTTTGCAGTGGTGGTATTTAGATATTTGTTTGCAAAAGTAGATATACATAAAGGGCACCCTGAATCTATGAGCTAATAGTAAGCACTGAAGAGATTAGAGATATATAATTGGGCAAGTCATTTTTTATAGTTGTTTTCAATGTGGTATGTAAAACAAACCTTCTCTTGTGTGTCCTTCAAACTTTTTTCTAAATGTTTATGAAGCATATTTATTGTTTTGTGAACGATTGCTTATTTTCTGCTTATGGATGGCGTGTGGAGAAGCTGGAGGTTGCACATGTTGAGTATATTCTTAGTGAGTTGAAAGCAATTTTTATAATTGTTCCTTATCTCTACTTTCTTACTTTTTAATAATTATGATAGTCTCCTTACCATTCAGTTTCTTGTATCTCACACCATCAACACCCACTCCTTTATGCACAGTAAATTCAATCACCTAAATGTCTGTGCAGCACTTACATAGTTAACAGGAAGACAGTTGGCTCATTGCTCTTAGCTACTGGGGGAAAAATGGGTGGAAATTTCAAGCCTGAAGAGAAAGAAAACTTGGGTATCATTGATGTATAATTTTTTCTTATGTTTCTTTTTTCCTCCAGATAAAACCAGTTAATACACCTTGTAGGAAAGCAGTTGATGAATGTGACTTTGAAGAATTTTGTAATGGGAATGAATCAATCTGTGTGCCTGACACTTACGCACGTAATGGAGAGACTTGTGAGTCAGGTGACGCCTACTGTTATAACGGACGGTGTAGGTCTATTAACAAACACTGTAGCAGATTAATTGGAGAAGGTAATGACCACAGTTTTCCTTGTAGTTTCTAAATTCTGATTATCCCAAACGGTGTTATTTAATGCTATAAAAAATGTAAGTGTGATTTTAAAATAAGTGTATACTATGTATGTATGTGCTAAGTTGCTGCAGTCGAGTCTGACTCTTTTTGCGACCCTATGGACCATATGGATTGAAGGCAGGAGGAGAAGGGGACGACAGAGGATGAGATGGTTAGATGGCATCACCAACTCAATGGACATGAGTTTGGGTAAACTCTGGGAGTTGGTGATGGACAGGGAGGCCTGGCGTGCTGCAGTTCATGGGGTCACAAAGAGTCGGGCTTGACTGAGCGACTGAACTGAACTGAACTGATAGACCATAACCCACCAGGCTCCTCTTTGCATGGGATTCTCCAGGCAAGAATACTGCAGTGGGTTGTCGTGCCCTTTTCCATGGGATCTTCCCAACCCAGGGATTGAACCCATGTCTGTTATGTCTACATGCACTGGCAGGCAGGTTCTTTACCACCAGTGCCACCTGGGAAGCCCATACTACGTATAGGCCCAGTGTATATTAGTGTTAAAGGAAGTAAAATTTTCTTGATTCTGAGAAAAATCTTCAGATCTCCTGGAGGAGGAAATGGCAATCCACTCCAGTATTCTTGCCAGGGAATCCCATGGACACAGGAGCATGGTGAGCTACAGTCTATGGGGTCACAGAGTCGGATATAACTGAAGCAACTTACACACTCACAGTTTTCTAGAGTGGCTCCACCAGTTTACATTGCTGCTAACAGTGCATGAGGATTCCTTTACTCACATTCTCTCCAGTATGTGTTATTCGTGTTCTTTTTGATGATAGCCATTCTGGCCAGGTGATATTGTTGTTGTATTTGCATTTCTCTCTTTGACATCTTTTCAGCATTTGATGGTCATTCACATTTCCCTTTTGGGAAAATGTCTCTTCAGTCCTTCTGTCTACTTGGATATTTATTAATCATTATTTTGTTATGTGGTGTCTGCCACAAAAGCAGAACAGGTTTATAGTCAATGACAAATGGCTTATTTGAAGCAGATCATCAACTGTTAAGTCAGATACAGAAGAGAAACAGCTACCCAGCAAAAGCTGGCTGGAACACAGCTTTGGATCATATCATTTCTGATGGCTTTATCTATTTTCTGTGATATATCAAATTATCCTTCAGAATCATACATGATTCAGTTTGTTGATGGGTTGGTTCTAAAAACAAAAAATTCATGATGATTTTCAGAGCTTGAACTGCTGTTTCCTCTGTCAACTGCATCAGTCACGGTTTGATCAGAGAAGCAGAACCCCTAGGAGATACATGGAATGTAGGATTTATGTAGAAGTTTGAGCTTATGATCCACCTCATCAGCTAATTGTTTGACTTCTACCTTAGCTGATTTCTATTTTTCCTCTAAACATTTTCCTAAAAATGTGAAGAGAAACTGCCAAATCACCATGCGCTACATTAATACATTCAAGAGAGCAGAGCAGCAACATGGTTCCAAATGATCTCTGGACACCAACTCCAGGATGACTCTTCCAAGTCATGGAAATTCTGTAAAAGACAAAATGTATAAAATGGATAAAGAGGTAAACAAGATGATGACAATATCGGAATGAACTCTATGAAACCTTAAAGTACATGGAATAAGATTGATGAGAATCTTCCTGTTATGGGTTGAAATGTGTCCCCCTCAAAATGATATGTTAAGTCTGTTAAAATATCCAAAGAGTACCATTTAACTGATCTAAGCAAGTTTTACTTTTTTTGCTTCATGAAGCAGACAATCTCCCCTCTCAGGAGTCCAGGGAACTATGAAACAAGGAAACAGGACTGTGAGTTTGTATCAAAGAAGGCAGTCGGGGAATAAGGGAAAAGTATTTGGCTTCCACCAATTGACTGGAATTGCATATCAGACCTTATTTAGAACAAAGAAATCATTACAGCTTCTTGGCGGTTGGGTTTGGCTGGCTGGACACACTGTGTTCTGGTCAAGGGGAGTATTTATAGGACCATGAAAGTTATCTACGTCTTGGTTTGCTGACCTGGCATCCCACCAGGAATGGCTCCATCTTGGGCCTAGAAATTTATTTCAACAAGTCCTAATATCCCCAGTAGCTCAAATATGGGTTTATTTGTAAGTGGAGTCTGTACAGAGAATATCCAGTGAAAGTGAGGTCATTAGAGTGGGTGCTACTAAAGTATGACTGGTGCCCTTATAAAAGGGGTGATTTGGGCATTCAAGAGGGAAAGCAATCTAAAAACAAAGTGAGAAAATGGCCAGGTGACTGGAGTGATACATCAATAAGCCAAGGAATTCCAGGGATTGCTAGTAAACACCAGAAGCTAGGAAAGACAAGAAAGGATTCTCCTCTAGATACTTCAGAGAGAGGACAGCCCTGACCACATCCTGGCTTCTGACTTTAGTCTCAAGAACTGTGAGAAAACAAATTTCTGTTATTTTATGCCACCTAGTTTTTGATGCTTTGTTACATCAGCCCCAGGAAACTAATGGGCTAGCAATGCTTCCTTACATGGGATAATTCATAGTATGGTCCTATGACAACTCTTTTTAATGTATTCTTCATCCTAGCTCACCCTCTTCAGGTTGGTGTGTAAACTGTACTAAAAACTCCCATGGGCACCCATCGTCTACCTTGAAAATTCCTTCAGATTTGCCTCGTATGTGTTTTTGTTATTCTTCGTAGCTCAGTTGTGTCCGACACTTTGCAACCCCATGGACTGCAGCACACCAGGTTTCCCATTACAGAGTTAGCTTAAACTCATGTCCATAGAGTCAGGGATGCATTTCATACTCTGTGCCCCCTTCTCCTCTTGCCCTTAGTCTTTCCCAGCACCAGAGTCTTTTCCAGTGAGTCGGCTCATCTCATCAGGTGGTCAAACTATTGGAGCTTCAACTTCAGCATCAGCCCTTCCAATGAATATTCAGGGTTGATTTCCTTTAGGATTGACTGGCTTAATCTAGCTGTCCAAGGGACTCTCAAGACTCTTCTCCAGCACAACAGTTCAAAAGCATCAGTTCTTCAGCGCTCAACCTTCCTTATGGTCCAGCTCTCACATCCATACATGACTACTAGAAGAACCATAGCTTTGACCATATGGACCTTTGTTGGCAATGTGATGTCTCTGTTTTATTTAAATATGTTGTATAGGTTTGTCATAGCTTTTCTTCCAAGGATCAAGTGTCTTTTAATATCATGAGTGCAGTCACTCTCCACAGTGATTTTGGAGCCCAAGAAAATAGTCTGTCACTGTTGCCAATTTCCCCCCATCTGTTTACCATGAAGTGATGGGACTGGATGCCAAAATCTTAGATTCTTGAATGTTGAATTTTAAGCCAGCTTTTTCACTCTCCTCTTTCATCTTCATCAAGAGGCTCTTTAGTTCTTCTTTGCTTTCTACTGTTAGAGTGGTGTCATCTGCATATCTGAGGTTATTGATGTTTCTCCCTTCAATCTTGATTCCAGCTTCTGCTTCATCCAGTCTGGCATTTCGCATGATGTACTCTACATATAAGTTAAAATAAGCAGGGTGACAGTATATAGCCTGGATGTACTCCTCTCCCAATTTGGAACCAGTCTGTTGTTCCATGTCCAGTTCTAACTATTGTTTCTTGAACTGTATACAGGTTTTGCAGGAGGCAGGTAAGTTGGTCTGGTATTCCTATCTCTTTAAGAATTTCCACAGTTTGCTGTGATCCACACAGTGAAAGGCTTTAACATAGTCAATGAAGCAGAACTAGATGTTTTTCTGGAATTCTCTTGCTTTTTCTATGATCCAGTGGATGTTGGTGATTTGATCTCTGGTTCTTCTGCCTTTTTAAAATTCAGCTTGTACATCTGAAAGTTCCCAGTTCACATACTGTTGAATCCTAGTTTGAAAGATTTTGAGTGTTACCTTGCTGGTGTGTGAAATGAGAACAATTGTGTGGTAGTTTGAGCATTCTTTGACATTGCCTTTCTTTGGGATTGGAATGAAAACTGACCTTTTCCAGTCCTGTGGCCACTGCTGAGTTTTCCAAATTTGCTGGCATATTGAGTGTAGCACTTTCACAGCATCTTTTTAGGATTTAAAATAGTTCAGCTGGAATTCCATCACCTCCATTAGCTTTGTTTGTGGTAATGCCTCCTAAGGCCCGCTTGAATTCACACAACAGGATATCTGGCTCTAAGTGAGTGATCATACCAACGTGGTTATTCGTGTCATAATAATTTAGTCAACCTTTTCTGTACAATTTCTTTTTTCTTTTAGGGGCTAGAGGTGCTCCTTTTAGTTGTTTTGATGAAGTAAATGCAAGAGGAGATAGATATGGAAACTGTGGCAGAAATTTTTGTGGGTTTAGGTATGTATTTAGAGAATTATAATTTTGTTTGGAATATAGCTTGTATATTGCTAAGATTCTGGAATACATGTACAAACTAAAATGCCATTTTATAACAGGTTTTCTCTGTTTTATGATCTGAGCTGAACAATATTACCTACTTCCTAGAGATAACATGTGTTCAATAGCTATAATGTTATATCAATGACCATAAAATCATGTCTATTGATGGGATGAGGTAGTCATTGTGTGAAGTCCTTTATATATACTTATATTTATACTGTGTATTTAAATGTATATTTATATATATATCAAATGTTTGTAGTTAGAATCATTTATCCCATTTTACTAATAAAAAAATGGAACACCAATAATCACTTGCTCAAATTTCAGAAGCTAATATAGAACAAATCAGGGCTGTCAGATTTCAAAAATGGTTTATTTTTCCCTTGCTACATTTCCTCACGAAACACAGAGAGCCAAATCATACATGAATCAATATGCTCCTAAAATTTACTTACAGAAAACTTTTGAAATTTGGATTTAAATTATCAAAATACTTTTTAAAGTTAGCTGTATCAGCAATCTACTTTATTTCTGTAAATAATAGTTTTTTTTTCTTCCTTATGCTTTTAGTCACACATTGTGTGGAAAATTAGTTTGTGCCTGGCCATATAAAACTTTAGTATCACAAGCAAATTTATCTGTGATCTATACGCATGTACGAGATGAAATGTGCGCATCAGTATTTCTGAATGCTGAGAGGTTGCCTAGAGATACATTTACCACAGTTGAAAGACCTGAAGACAGAGACAAAACATTTGTAGAAGATGGCACTATATGTGGCCCTGGAATGGTAATTAGAAGTAAAAATTTTAAGTGTTTTAACAATTATATTTTATACTTATGCTGATTTTGATAATATACCAACCAATGCATTTTAAAATAGCCTTATAGAGGTATCATTTTTCATAAAATTTTTTTTATTGTAAGTGCACAGTTCATTCAGTTCAGTCACTCAGTCATGTCCCACTCTTGGTGATCCTATAGACTGCAGCATGCCAAGCTTCCCTGTCCATCACCAACTCCCAGAGCTTACTCATGTCCATCGAGTCGGTGATGCCATTCAACCATCTCATTCTCTGTCATCCCCTTCTCCTCCCATCTTCAATCTTTCCCAGCATCAGGGTCTTTTCCAATGAATCAGTTCTTTGCATCAGGTGGCCAAAGGATTGTAGCTTCAGCTGCAGGATCAGTCCTTCCAATGAGTATTCAAGACTGATTTCCTTTAGGATGGATTGGTTGGATCTCCTTGCAGTACAAGGGACTCAAGAATCTCCTCCAGCACACAGTTCAAAAGCGTAAATTCTTTGGTGCTCAGCTTTCTTTATACTTCAACTCTATATCCATGCATGACTACTGGGAAAACCATAGCTTTGACTTAGACAGACCTTTGTCAGCAAAGTAATGTCTCTGTTTTTCAATATGCTATCTAGGTTGGTCATAACTTTTCTTACAAGGAGCAAGAGTCTTTTAATTTCATGGCTACAGTCATGATCTGCAGTGATTTTGCAGCTGCCAAGAATCAAGTCTGTCACTGTTTTCACTGTTTCCCCATCTATTTTCCATGAAATGATTGGACCAGATGCCATGATCTTAGTTTGCTGAATGTTGAGTTTTAAGCCAACTTTTTCCCTCTCCTCTTCCACTTTAATCAAGAGGCTCTTTAGTTTTTCTTTACCTTCTGCCATAACGGTGGTGTCATCTGCATATCTGAGGTTACTGATATTTCTCCCAGCAATCTTGGTTCCAGCTTCTGCTTCATCCAGCCGGGCATTTCACATGATGTACTCTGCATATAAGTTAAATAAGCAGGGTGACAATATACAGCCTTGATGTACTCCTTTCCCAATTTGGAACCAGTCTGTTGTTCCATGTCCAGTTCTAACTGTTGCTTCCTGACCTGCCTACAGATTTCTCAGGAGGCAGGTAAGGTTGTCTGTTATTACTGTTTCTTTAAGAATTTTCCACAGTTTGTTATGATCCACAAGTCAAAGGCTTTGGCATGGTCAATAAAGAACTAGATGTTTTTTGGGAACTCTCTTGCTTTTCCTATGATCCAGTGGATGTTGGTAATTTGATCTCTGGTTCTTCTGCCTTTCCTAAATTCAGCTTGTACATCTTAAAGTTGTCAATTCACGTACTGTTGAAGCCTAGCTTGAAGGATTTTGAGCATTACCTTGCTAGCATGTGAAATGAGAAGAATTTTACGGTAGTTGGAACATTCGTTAGTATTGCCCTCCTTTGGGATTGGAATGAAAATTGACCTTTTCCAAACCTGTGGCCACTGCTGAGTTGTCCACATTTGCTGGCATATTGAATACAGCACTTTAAAAGCATCATCTTTTAGGATTTGAAATAGCTCAGGTGGAATTCCATCACCTCCACTAGCTTTGTTTGTAGTAAAGCTTCTTAATGCCTACTTGACTTCACGCTCCTGGATGTCTGGCTCTAGGTGAGTGAACACACCATCATGGTTGTCCAGTTTACTATGACCTTTTTTGTATAGTTCTTCTATGTATTCTTGCTATTTCTTCATAATTTCTTCTGCTTCTGTTAGTTCCCTGCTGTTTCTGTCCTTTATTGCGTGCATCTTTGCATGAGATGTTTCTTTCATATCTTTCAATGTTCTTGAAGAGATCTTTAGTCTTTCCCATTCTACTGTTTTCCTCTATTTCTTTGCATTGTTCCCTTAAGAAGCCTTTCTTTTCTCTCCTTGTTATTCTCTGGAAGTCTACATTCAGTTGAGTATATCTCTCCTTTTCTTCTTTGCTTTTTGCTTCTTTTCTTTTCTCAGCTATTTGTAGGGCCTCCTCAGACAACCACTTTGACTTCTTGCATTTCTTTCTCTTGGGGGTGTTTTTTGTCACTGCCTTCTATTCAGTGTTATGAACCTCCATCCACAGTTCTTCGGGCATTCTATCTACCAGACCTAATCCCTTGAATCTGTTTTATCACCTCCACTGTATAATCATAATGGATTTGATTTAGGTCATGCCTGAGTGGCCTAGTAGGTTTCCCTTCTTTCTTCAATTTCAGCCTAAATTTTGCACTAAGGAGGTCATGATCCAAGCCACAATCAGCTCCAGGTCTTGTTTTTCCTGATTGTATAGAGCTTCTCCTCTTTGGCTGCAAAGAATATAATTAATCCGATTTTGATATTGACCATTTAGTGATGTTCATGTGTAGACTTGTCTCATCTTGTAGGAAGAGGATGTTTGCTCTGACCAGTGTGTTGGCCTTTGCCGGGCTTTGTTTTGTACTCCAAGGCCAAAACTTGCCTGTTACTGAAGGTATCTCTTGATTCCTCCTTTTGCATTCCAGTCTGCTATAATGAAAGGACATCTTTTTTTTTTTTTTGCTGTTAGTTCCAGACTTCTTGTACATCTTCATAGAACTGTTCAACTTCCTTTGGCATTATTAGCTGGACATAGACTTGTATTACTGTGAAGTTCAATGTTTTTCCTAGGAAACAAACAGATCATTCTGTTGTTTTTGAGATTGCACTCAAGTACTGCATTTCAGACTCTTTTGTTGACCATGAGGGCTCCTCCGTTTCTTCTAAGGGATTTTTGCCCACAATAGTAGATATAATGATCATCTCAATGAAATTTGCACTTTCCCATCTGCTTTAGTTCACTGATTTCTAAAGTGTTGATGTGTACTCTTGTCATTTCCTGCTTGACCATATCCAATTTACCTTGATTCATGGACCTAATATTCCATGTTCCCATGCGATATTGCTGTTTACAGCATCAGGGTTTACTTTCACGCCCAGACACATTCATAACTGACCATCACGCCCACTTTGACCCAGTCTCTTCATTCTTTCTGCAGCTATTTCTCTGTTCTTCTGCAGGAGCACACTTAAGTCTAGTTTTCTAGTTATTTATTGTGTGTGTACTCAGTCAATTGTATCCAGCACTTTTGCGACCCACAGACTCCTCCGTCCATGGGTTAGTATTCCAGATAAGAATACTGGAGTGGGTCTCCATTTCCTCCCTCAGGAGAGCTTCCCCACTCAGGGATAGAGTCTGCACCTCCTGTGTCTTCTGCCTTGGCAGGTGGATTTTTTTTTTTTTTTTTACCATTGAGCCACCTGGGAAGATTGCAGGACAGTAAGTTTGGACTATTATCAAGAGTATAAATAATTACATTGCCATTAAAAGTGAAGAAACAGTGAAAGTTTTATTTTTGAATTTGAGGAGATGTGTGGAACCAGCTACTAGTTTAAAATGCTTCATTTCAGTTTATAAAAGCATATAGCTAATGAAGTGAAGATTAGAAATGCATCAAGGCTATGGTTTTTCCATTAGTCATGTATGCATGTGAGAGTTGGACTGTGAAGAAAGCTGAGTGCCGAAGAATTGATGCCCTTGAACTGTGGTGTTGGAGAACACTCTTGAGAGTCCCTTGGATTGTGAGGAGATCCAACCAGTCCATTCTAAAGGAGATCAGCCCTGGGTGTTCTTTGGAAGGAATGATGCTAAAGCTGAAACTCCAGTACTTTGGCCACCTCATGCAAAGAGTTGACTCATTGGAAAAGACTGTGATGCTGGGAGAGATTGGGGACAGGAGGAGAAGGGGACGACAGAGGATGAGATGGCTGGATGGCCTCACCGACTCGATGGATGTGAGTTTGAGTGAACTCCGGGAGTTGGTGATGGACAGGGAAGCCTGGCGTGCTGCAATTCATGGGGTCGCAATGAGTCGGACATGACTGAGTGACTGAACTGAACTGAACTGAAAAAAAAAGGTTTCTCATTTATCATCAGAAAAGCATGACCACAATTAATTTTTCTCATTTAATTTATCCCTGAATAATTAATTTTTACTTCCCTGGATCTTGAGTTAGCAGTTTACTTTTGTATGGCATTTTATTTTTGGATATAATGGATTCCAGTAAATCCTGATTCAGCCATATGATATATTTAATTCACATCATAGTGAAATTGTCTAATCAGTGTCAGCATAAGTTCCATATCCTATACCTGTGAGTCTAATTCTTAAATTCAAATAGTTTGGAATACCTTATAGGATCCTTTCTACATGTCAGTGAAGATTTAGTTTCTATCCTGTATCTGAAAGTACAAACTACCAGTTGATCAAAAGCTTATAAAGTTTGAATGGTTAATTTATTAGAGTCACCAATAGTATGAAAATGGAGAAAAACAAAATCTCTTATTGGAGTGCAGCGGTGTGATAACAAAACCAATACAATATTGTAAAGTAAAAAAAATAATAAAATAAATTAATATAATAATATTAATATAAATTAATATAATAATAATAAAATAAAATTTAAAAAAAAACAAGGAAAAAAGAGTTTGATCAAAGTTTCTCTTGAGGATAAGAGAATATTATGGAGAGAAATGAACTTGATTTTCTATGAGCTTTCAATTCATTCTTGTAACATTTACAATATATGCTGAGACCAGTAGTTTTGCTTATATTAATAACATTTAAAATTAACCTAGGGAAGGCTGGCTGAATTTCTTTAACAGTTCATCCTATGCACCTCTTTTTTAAAAATTTATTTATTTTTTATTGAAGGATAATTGCTTTACAGAATTGTGCTGTTTTCTGTCAAACCTCAATATGAATCAGCCATAGGTATAAATATATATCTTCCCTTATGAACCTTCCTCCCCATCCCACCCCTCTCCATTGATACAGAGCCCCTGTTTGAGTTTCATGAGCAATACAGCAAATTCCCATTGGCTATCTGTTTTACATATGGTAATGTAAGATTCCATGTTACTCTTTCCGTACATCTCACCCTCTCCTTCCCTCTTCCCATGTCCATAAGTCTATTCTCTATGTCTGTTTCTTCATTGTTGCCCTGTAAATAAATTCTTCAGTACCATTTTCCTAGATTCCACATATATGTGTTAGAATATGGTATTTATTTTTCTCTTTCTGACTCACTTCACTCTGTATAATAGGTTCTAGGTTCATCCACCTCATTAGAACTGACTCAAATGTGTTCCTTTTTATGGCTGAGTAATATTCCATTGTATATATATACCACAACTTCTTTATCCATTCATCTGTTGATGGACATCTAGGTTGCCTCCATATTCTGGCTGTTGTAAATAGTGCTGCAAAGAACAATGGGATACATGTGTCCCTTTCAATTTTGGTTTCCTCAGGGTATATACCTAGGAGTGGGATTGTTGGGTCATATGGCGATTTTATTCCTAGTTTTTTAAGGAATCTCCATACTGTCATCCTATGCAGCTCCTACATTGCTATTTAACTAAGAAGTAATGGAAACTATCATAAATTAGGAGTTTGGAGTTAAGATATACACTGCTGCTGCTAAGTCACTTCAGCCATGTCCAACTCTGTGTGACCCCATAGATGGCAGGCAGCTCACCAGGCTCCGTCATCTCTGGGATTCTCCAGGCAAGAACATTGGAGTGGGTTGCCATTTCCTTCTCCAATGCATGAAAGTGAAAAGTGAAAGTGAAGTCACTGAATCATGTCCAACTCTCAGCAACCCCATGGACTGCCGACCACCAGGCTCCTCCTTCCATGGGATTTTCCAGGCAAGAGTACTGGAGTTGGGTGCCACTGCCTTCTCCAAAGATATACACTACTATGTATAAAATAGGTATATGACAACAATCTACTGTATAGCACAGGGGTCTATATTCAGTGTGTTGCAATAACATATAATAGAAAAGAATCTGAAGAAGAATCATCATTGTGTGTGTGCTCAATCTTGTTCGACTCTTTGTGTCCCCATGGACTGCATCCCACCAGGCTCCTCTATTCATGGGATTTTCCAGGCAAGAATACTGAAGTGGGTTGTCTTTTCCTACACCAGAGGAAAAAGAATATATATATATATATATACACATCTGAATTACTTTGTTGTACACCTGACGCTAAGGCAACATTGTAAATTAGCTATACTTAAATTTTAAAATGAATTAAAAAGTAAAGATATAAAATTCTTCTCAATTGCAGTTAGGAACAATAGTTTTTGCTGTTTTGTAAAAAGCCCTTACAGTGTGATGCATTTTCATTAAAAATTTAATATCTTCCAAAAATAAATAAATTATGGAGAATATCAAACAAATTTAATTATTTTTAGCATTCTTTTATTTATGAGATAAGAGGTCAAATCCATTACTTTCTGTTTGCAATCTCAGAAATTTAAAAATAGTTTTAGGTATTAAAAAAATGACCCCCAAATTTTTTTGACTTTAAACTCAGAACTGGTAAGATAAAAATCACCACAGTTGCCCAAGGTGGTATGGTCACTTAATTAAAAAGGATTATTGGTATACAGTAAAATTTGCTTAGCTCCCTGTTAACCAAAGTGACAATGCAAGAGCTTCCATATTAATAGGTGAATGTAGTAAAATTATACAGAACTTTAGCTCTTTCAAAAATATGGAGAAGTTTTAAAAATAACCATTTACATGATACAAAGGCAGAAAATTATTTTGGTGAACTACTGAATCTCTCTCATCTAGGTGAATTATAGAAAGTAAAGAAAAGCTTTGTACTACCTCTATTCCTAGAAAATTCCATGGATGGAGGAGCCTGGTGGGCTCCAGTCCATGGGGTCACAAAGAATTGGACACGACTGAGTGACTTCACGATGACAATGACCTCTATTAAGAGCAAATTAAATACTTCACAACCAACTTCTAGGTATACAATTCTTAAAAATCCAAATTATAATTTTACATCAATACAGTATTCAGTTCAGTTCAGTTCAGTCACTCAGTCGTGTCCGAGTCTTTGTAACCCCATGAACCGCAGCACGCCAGGCCTCCCTGTCTATCACCAGCTGCCGGAGTCTACTCAAACCCATGTCCATTGAGTTGGTGATGCCATCCAACCATCTCATTCTCTGTCAGGCTCTACATTATTCACAGGCACATTCTAAAATTATCTTATGACTGATCCCACCAAAACTGAACAGTTATTACTAAAATTTTTCAGACTCATTATTTTTTTTTATTACAGATACTATAAACAAAATAAAGGTTACTTTGCACAAAATATAATATTCTGTATTCATTTAAACCTTGACTTTGACTGTCTTCTTTTATATTCTGAAATAATCAGATATAACATCAGGATAAAGCTAGTTTGTCTTTTGAAAAGCAGTTACACAACCCATTACCCTGAGATGGTTGTCTTCTGCCATTATTGCTACTAATATGTCCCAACTGTATAATTATAATTTTAACGCAGTTAAGGTATATTTCAGAAAGAAATGAGAGGTAGATAATTACACCTCTCATACAGAAGCTAGTTAGCAGCCTAAAAACTTATACACACATTATATGGTTCCTTAAAGTCACACTCATTTTCTTTTTAAAGTGGCAAAAATGAACAACTTACACAACCCAAAGGTATAGCCATTCTATAATATGTAAAACAAGCAAAACTGTATGTGTATGCACATGTATATACACATGTATATGCATATATGCAAACATTCACATATATTTATATATTCACAAATATTCAAATATTTATATATTCACAAGTATATATATACATGTATATATCATGGGTGGGCTCCCCTGGTAGCTCAGCTGGTAAAGAATTCGCCTGCAATGCAGGAGACCCCGATTTGATTCCTGGGTCGGGAAGATCCCCTGGAGGAGGGATAGGCTGCCCACTCCAGTATTCATTGGTTTCCCTGGTGGCTAAGATGGTAAAAAATCTGCCTGCAATGCAGGAGACCTGGGTTCGATCCCTGGGATGGGAAGGTCCCCTGGAGGAGGGCATGGCAATGCACTCCAATATTCTTGCCTGGAGAATCCCCATGGACAGAGGAGCTTGGAGGGCTACAGTCCTCGGGATCACAAAGCGTCAGATGGGACTGAGCAACTAAGCACAGCACAGCATATATCATGGGCAGACTTACTGACCGGTTAAGAATCAGAAATGATATCAAAACAACTCAAAACAAAACTGAGAAGGAAAAGAAAACTCAAGAGAAATGGAGAGTGAGCCAAAGTAAATCTTTGATGCCACTTGTAAATTACCCTACAAGGCATGTGCATATAAGAAAATACATGTCCATACTTAAATAGCTTAAAGGGAACTTTTGTTGGGCAAAGAAATTTGAGTATGGCAAATATGTCCACTTAGGTACTTCATTTGGGGCTTGAAGACTTTCAGAAATGTAAAAACATAGCTTTTATACAAATATAAATTTGAGCACCCATCAAACACAGCAATGAAGGAACAAATTGTGAAAGCTAGTTCAAAGAGTGTTTAAAGGACTACATATTTAGAGCCATTAGGCAAAAGAATGTTGAAATACAACTGCTAGGTTTAAAGTAAAATCTGCTAATGTCCTATAGAGCAGTAAAACCATAATTTGGGGGTTATCTTTTCAGTCAGACAAAACTCATTTATATATTTGCCAGACAAAATCTGTTATCATGTAACTTAAAATCTAGGCCCTTATCAGTAGTGACTAGCAAGTTATGGAAAATACATTCCCTTAAATAATTAAATAATCTTTGTGTTTCCTTTAATGAATGTTCAAAAATGACATTGGGGTGAGTGTAGTTCTCTCATTGTCTCTATTTACAAATTGTGGACAACTTTCACAGGTTTATTAAGCAATATTGCACCAATATTAGTTTTTAATGATCTCCATACCTCTTTTAAACAGCAATATTACTTTTAAGTAAATTTTATACAGATCATTTTTTTATGTTGTGCAATGTATAAGCAAGTGTTTTTGTAAGCACTGTAGGGAGTAAATATTTAAATAGCATTTGAAGATCTCATGTAAATACTAGTTTGGATTGAGTAACATATTATTTGATCAAAATTACTGTCCTATGGCTTGTTTGATCTCTGGTTCCTCTGCCTTTTCTAAAACCAGCTTGAACATCTGGAAATTCACTGTTCACGTATTGCTGAAGCCTGGCTTGGAGAATTTTGAGCATTACTTATCTAGCGTGTGAGATGAGTGCGATTGTGCGGTAGTTTGAGCATTCTTTGGCATTGCCTTTCTTTGGGATTGGAATGAAAACTGACATTTTCCAGTCCTGTGATCACTGCTGAGTTTTCCAAATTTGTTGGCATATTGAGTGCAGCACTTTCACAGCATCATCTTCCAGTATTTGAAATAACTCAACTGGAATTCCATCACCTCAACTAGCTTTGTTGTGATGCTTTTTTAGTGATGCTTTCTAAGGCCCATTTGACTTCACATTCCAGGATGTCTGTCTCTAGGTGAGTGAACATACCATCATTATTATCTGGGTTGTGAAGATCTTTTTTGTACAGTTCTTCTGTGTATTCTTGCCATCTCTTCTTAATGTCTTATGCTTCTTTTAGGTCCATATCATTTCTATCCTTTATTATGCCCATCTTTGCATGAAGTGTTCCCTTGGTATCTCTAATTTTCTTGAAGAGATCTCTAGTCTTTCCCATTCTGTTCTTTTCCTCTATTTCTTTGCATTGATCGCTGAAGAAGGCTTTCTTATCTCTCCTTGCTATTCTTTGGAACTCTGCATTCAGATGCTTATATTTTTCCTTTTCTCCTTTGCTTTTCACTTCTCTTCTTTTCACAGCTATTTGTAAGGGCTCCCCAGACAGCCATTTTGCTTTTTTGCATTTCTTTTCCATGGGGATGGTCTTGATCCCTGTCTCCTGTACAATGTCACGAACCTCTGTCCATAGTTCTTCAGGCACTCTGTCTATCAGATCTAGACCCTTAAATCTATTTCTCACTTCCACTGTATAATCATAAGAGATTTGACTTAGATCATGCCTGAATGGTCTAGTGGTTTTTCCTACTTTCTTCAATTTAAGTCTGAATTTGGCAATAAGGAGGTCATGATCTGAGCCACAGTCAGCTCCTGGTCTTGTTTTTGTTGACTGTATAGAGCTTCTCTATCTTTGGCTGCAAAGAATATAATCAGTCTGATTTCGGTGTTGACCATCAGGTGATGTCCATGTGTAGAGTCCTCTCTTGTGTTGTTGGAAGAAGGTGTTTGCTATGACCAGTGCGTTCTCTTGGCAAAACTCTATTAGCTTTTGCCCTGCTTCGTTCCGTATTCCAAGGCCAAATTTGTCTGTTACTCCAGGTGTTTCTTGACTTCCTACTTTTACATTCCAGTCCTCTATAATGAAAAGGACATCTTTTTTCAGTGCTAGTTCTAAAAGGTCTTGTAGGTCTTCATAGAATCGTTTAATTTCAGCTTCTTCAGCGTTATTGGTTGGGGCATAGACTTGGATAACTGTGATATTGAATGGTTTGTCTTGGAGACAAACAGAGATCATTCTGTCGTTTTTGAGATTGCATCCAAGTCCTGCATTTTGGACTCTTGTTGACCATGATGGCTACTCCATTTCTTCTAAGGGATTCCAAGGCAGAGGAACCAGAGATCAAATTGCCAATATCCGCTGGATCATGGAAAAAGCAAGAGAGTTCCAGAAAAACATCTATTTCTGCTTTATTGACTATGCCAAAGCCTTTGACTGTGTGGATCACAATCAACTGTGGAAAATTCTGAAAGAGATGGGAATACCAGACCACCTGACCTGCCTCTTGAGAAACCTATATGTAGGTCAGGAAGCAACAGTTAGAATTGGACATGGAACAACTGACTGCTTCCAAATAGGAAAAAGAGTATGTCAAGGCTGTATACTGTCACCCTGCTTATTTAACTTATATGCAGAGTACATCATGAGAAGTGCTGGGCTTGAATCAAGATTTCTGGGAGAAATATCAATAACCTCAGATATGCAGATGACACCACCCTTTTGGCAGAAAGTGAAGAGAATCTCAAAAGCCTCTTGATGAAAGTGAAAGTGGAGAGTGAAAAAGTTGGCTTAAAGCTCAACATTCAGAAAACGAAGATCATGGCATCTGGTCCCATCACTTCATGGGAAATAGATGGGGGAATCAGTGGAAACAGTGTCAGACTTTATTTTTTTGGGGCTCCAGAATCACTGCAGATGGTGACTGCTGCCATGAAATTAAAAGACATTTACTCCTTGGAAGGAAAGTTATGACCAACCTAGATGGCATATTCACAAGCAGAGACATTACTTTGCCGCCTAAGGTCCATCTAGTCAAGGCTATGATTTTTCCAGTTGTCATGTATGGATGTGAGAGTTGGACTATGAAGAAAGCTGAGCGCTGAAGAATTGATGCCCTTGAACTGTGGTGTTTGAGAACTCTTTGAGAGTCCCTTGGACTGCAAGGAAATCCAACCAGTCCATTCTGAAGATCAGTCCTGGGTGTTCTTTTGAAGGAATGATGCTAAAGGTGAAATTCCAGTACTTTGGCCACCTCATGCGAAGAGTTGACTCATTGGAAAAAACCCTGATGCCTGGAGGGATTGGGAGCAAGAGGAGAAGGTGACAACAGAGGTTGAGATGGCTGGATGGCATCACCGACTCGATGGACATGAGTTTGGGTAAAGTCTGGGAGTTGTTGATGGACAGGGAGGCCTGGCGTGCTGCAATTCATGGGGTCGCAGAGAGTCAGACATGACTGAGTGACTGAACTGAACTGAACTGATGGATTGTTTTTGGAAAAACTTTCTTAAATTATGTTGATTGTTTCTGTAGAATATATAAATTTATATTGATTTTTAACTTATTATGATCAACTCTTGATTTTTTTTCTGATTGGTAGATGAATGTTTTAATTGAATAATATTAGTTCAATATTATATTCTGCTATCATACAATACATATAGTTATCATGTATGTTGTACATAAGAATAAGCAAACAGCATTAACAATAATATAATGTTTTATATCTATAACAATAATATACTTCTATAATTATAGAATGTTTTCAGAAAGTTCTAATATTCTATAAACAATATATCCAACAACAGTTAATGTTCTAATTTATCTTAGAAATTATTAATTCTAAGAGCTACACTAGAAAATTAATGTACATATTTTTGAAAGAGAGTCTCTAGTCTCTAGTAAATTCAAATTTACTTTTTAAATTATTGTTTATTTATTTATTTTGTACTTTACAATATTGTATTGGTTTTGCCATACATCAACATGAATCCGCCTCGGGTGTACACGTGTTTCCAATCCTGGTCCCCCCTCCCACCTCTTTCCCAAAGCATCCCTCTGGGTCATCCCAGTGCACCAGCCCCAAGCATCCTGTATCCTGCATTGAACCTAGACTGGCGATTCATTTCTTATATGATATTATACATGTTTCAGTGCCATTTTCCCAAATCATCCCACCCTCTCCTAATACTTTTTGATAATATCATAGTATCTGTCACATCTTGCTTATTTGAAAACATACAGGTACGTACAAGATCTGAGGTCTCTCTCCCCTTGAAATCTAAATGACATTGGCTCCAATCTCTGTTTCTGAGTTCTGATCCCCCTCTTTCTGTCTCCTCTGTTGTTATTATGATCAAAAAGCAAAACTCAGCCAAAAACAAAAATCTTTTGTAAAGTATTGATTTTATTGAAAAATTTTGAGTAATTGGAAAAGGTCACATAATTTAACGCCATAAATTAGGGCAATATAAATGTACACATTAAACATTCCTTTTCTTAGAAGGCCATTTAGCCATCTCTTTCATGAGAGTCTCTCATCATTGTATTACCTCATATAATTTCCTGTTATCCTTGCTTTTCTCCTCATTTTTTTCCCCACATGCAATAGTAACGTGCCTCATTTGCTCCTCATACACGTGATTTTATTATCTCAACCTCCCATGCGATATTTCTCAGCCCTAACTGCTCCTGGTAATCATCTAAACCCTGCCCACAGATATATTGATATAATGGTGTCGGGTATAGCCCAGGCCTGGATATTTTTTAAATGCTCCTCACATAATGATTGAACTCAAAGGACTAACCAAATTATTTTTCTGGATATTTTTCTTTCTAAGAGGACTGCTGGTACTAGATGGCAAGAAAATAAAATTTTCAACTTCTTACATGACTATACTTTTACAGTATGAAGGCACATAGTTTATTTATTTCATATTTATTTCAATGCTGTCACAATTATAACTTTATGTTTTGAGTTTTTATGCCAATTCTTGGTAATATGAAACCTTGAATTTTTTCTCATGTATTATCTATATGCACAGTCTAATTTGTTGGTTTGACTGAATTTGTTTTTCAATTTCTTTGCTTTGTTTTAGTATTGTTTGAACTTTTCCTGTAGAGAGGTTAGATTCCTAATAAATACTACACAATGCAGTAATGATGTTGATTGTAATTCAAAAGGAGTAAGTAATTTCAGTTTTCATTTTAAGTAACATGCTTTGAACAATTCAGTCAACAGTTTGGAGATTTAAAGAAATCTTCTGAGTAATTTTTTATCATCTTCATGCTGCTTGGTGTGATTTAACAGTCTATAACTTACAGCTTCAATCTTACTTTCTTGAGAAATCTTGCCAAACTGTTTAATATTAGAGAAGATGTAGAAACATTTAGGATGATTCTGGCATATAAAATGATTGGTAAATATGTGGGCTGGATATGCTATAGGTACTGTGTTTATCATTTAACCAAAATGATATTTTAACAGAGAAAGGCAGGAACTGGTAAATGAGGTCATTAGAAGTGTTTTGTTCATTAATTTGGTGTCCAGACTTTTCTGTGAAGTTAGGAAGTAAATGATAATTAGTGGCATGTTATTGTTGATTGATCATATCTTGGTCTGGTTATGGGGCAAGTTGAAATAATTTTTAAAAATGATTTGGCAACAGAAGCCAGATATACTTTCTACAGTATAGGAAATTTTCAAGGTAAAATTTGTGACAATTTGTTGAATTTGTCTATTTAAGTTAAATTCTCTGTTCAATAAGTATAGAATATTCATTGGTCTCTATGGAAAACCAACTTTGTACATAAAAATTGTTCTATTTTCTAATTATTCTAGGTATGCAACAATTTAAATCATTGCCATTGTTCGAAAGGGTTTGCGCCTCCTAACTGCAAGCCCCTTCTAGGAGGGTTTGGAAGTGTCGATGATGGACACCAGCACAAAGCTGGTTAGTGTCTTTAAAACTTTGTTAATCTAAGGTAATATGTAAGAAAATGAAATTTAGGTTCCAAGCCACATTGCAAAGCAACTCACGTCAACAAATATGAGTTTTATTTTACTTATAAAATTTTAAAAAACTAAGACAGTTTTAAGTTTGTATTCCTGTATCAACGTTGATATTGTTTACTAACAAAAATTGTACCTAGTAGTAGGAAATTTGAGAAGTAGAAATTACAGTGTACCTAATTTGACCAGTTAATTTCGATTGTTCACTTTGGATTGTCTCACATATGCTTGGTTTAAAATGGTGTTAAGTCATCTTCGTTGTCTTTCAGGCCACTCCTTTCTTTTGCATTGTAGGGGTTCCAACCTAAAATTTAAAATTTTACCTTGAGAATATCCCCACACCTAGGGTTCCTGAGGATTGTTTTGAGATCAAGTAGGTCTGGATGAGACTGGGAACAACTGGAGAATATTCCTGATTTCAGAAGAGGATGTCTGTCCCCCTTTACCCCTTTTCCTTTGGGTCAAATAAATGATGAGCTCCTGGGCAGGCTTATATGCAGCTTGAATACCAAGAGGAGGCATACATAGGGGAGTAACTTCTTAAACAATTAAAATACAGATATATCAGACTGTGTGTAGACCTAAGAAAAGGAAATATAATCATTTAACATGTAACAAGAAACTATATATATTATTATTTTCACATAAATATGTAGAAAAAATGGGTATTTATTTCAAATTTGATATTATTCTGTATTGTGTACTTTTGTTAAATAAGTGAAGTGAAGCTGCTCAGTTGTGTCTGACTCTTTGCAACCCCATGGACTGTAGCTTATCAGGCTTCTCCAACCATGGGATTTTCCAGGCAAGAGTACCGGGGTGGATTGCCATTTCCTTCTCCAGGTTGTTACGTAAATTGCTATTATTTAAGTGAAACAGCAATAGAACTAATTAACAGTGCTGATCAATAGTAGTTTATAGAAAAACCAATTAAAAGTAACAATATATGAACAAGAACAATACTTTATAATGAGAATATAATGTATTCTATAATACAGCAATTTACTTTACCTCTTTTTAAGAACCCTATACTAGATATTTAAGTTTTGCATGGCTATCTTCTTTTTTCTTAAAATACATAAATGTATGATTTTTAGAAAGGAGAAAGAATAAAAATATAACAGGAATAATTAACGTGTCATGCTTCTTTCAGTGCCATAATAGAGTCAGACATATTTTTTGTTTTATTCTCCAGTTATACTTTTCTGAACTGCTTGCAGCCTTTAAGGTATCCTTCTTTTAAGTAGTAGCAAAGTGGAATAGAATCAAATGTAAAATTCATTTTGACTTGAAGCTTTGTTTTAACAAGCCCACGTTTACTGAATTGCGATATCAGTTCATTGTAATGGCATTATGCTAAGTATCTTGACAAAAGCAGTTGAGCATAGGATACTAAGGGTTTTCTTTACTAGATAAAGCAGGCTCTCAGGCTTGGAAAAACTATTAATATTTTGCAGCTCTGCAAAAATGTTCAATCACTTTGTTGCTACAGGCTTGGTATGATAGGCCACCTCTCTGTCAGTCAGCTCTTTTGCATATTTAAATTCATCACATAGGCTATCCGTGTCTCAAATGCCCATCATTTTTATGCACTCCGAAGCACACTGGATGTTAAATATTTCTTTTTCAGGGAACATGGCTTAAAGCATAGAAGTAATCTTAGTTGGTGAAATCTAATTTGAATTCCATATAAATTACTGTTTTAATAAAGGAACTGAGGAAGTCCTTCCTAACTTGCTTCCCCATTGCTGGTTACATTTTTTGAGTTCAGAAGCAGTCTTTATTTCCAAAGGTATGAGTCGTTTTTTCAAGTGTATGAATTGTTGTCACAACCTGTGCAAATCAGAGAACTACCAAGGTGTAGTCAATACATCCTATTCTGGAATTCTGCAGGCCTCTTCACAGATCATCAGATTGCTTTGGAAAAGCAGCATATAAATTTCCATTTCATTGAGAACTTTTTTTTCTCTATTCTCATCCTCCATGAATTTCAACATTAGAGAAGTATTTTCTTCTTGTCCAGCATTTTAAAAAATAAGATTTTACATCAGGTAAATATTTTAGCGTGGCTATGCCAAAGCCTTTGACTGTATGGATCACAATCAACTGTGGAAAATTCTGAAAGAGATGGGATTACCAGACCACCTGACCTGCCTCTTGAGAAATCTGTATGCAGGTCAGGAAGCAACAGTTAGAACTGGACATGGAACAACAGACTGGTTCCAAATAGGAAAAGGAGTACGTCAAGGCTGTATATTGTCACCCTGCTTATTTAACTTATATGCAGAGTACATCATGAGAAACGCTGGACTGGAAGAAACACAGGCCGGAATCAAGATTGTCGGGAGAAATATCAATAACCTCAGATACGCAGATGACACCACCCTTATGGCAGAAAGTGAAGAGAATCTAAAAAGCCTCTTGATGAAAGCGAAAGAGGAGAGTGAAAAAGTTGGCGTAAAGCCCAACATTCAGAAAACAAAGATCATGGCATCTGGTCCCATCACTTCATGGGAAATAGATGGGGAAACAGTGGAAACAGTGTCAGACTTAATTTTTTGGGGCTCCAAAAGCACTGAAGATGGTGACTGCAGCCATGAAATTAAAAGATGCTTACTCCTTGAAAGGAAAGTTATCACCAACCTAGAGAGCATATTGAAAAGCAGAGACATTACTTTGCCAACTAAGGTCCGTCTAGTCAAGGCTATGGTTTTTCCAGTGGTCATGTATGGATGTGAGAGTTGGACTGTGAAGAAGGCTGAGCACCAAAGAATTGATGGTTTTGAACTGTGGTGTTGGAGAAGACTCTTGAGAGTCCCTTGGACTGCAAGGAGATCCAACCAGTCCATTCTTAAGGAGATCAGCCCTGGGATTTCTTTGGAAGGAATGATGCTAAAGCTGAAGCTCCAGTACTTTGGCCACCTCATGCGAAGAGTTGACTCATTGGAAAAGACTGTGATGCTGGGAGGGATTGGAGGCAGGAGGAGAAGGGGACGACTGAGGATGAGATGGCTGGATGGCATCATGGACTCGATGGACTTGAGTCTAAGTGAACTCCGGGAGATGGTGATGGACAGGGAGGCCTGGCGTGCTGCGATTCATTAGGTTGCAAAGAGTCGGACAGGACTGTGCGACTGAATTGAACTGAACTGAACTGAACTGAACTGGGCTTCCCAGGTGGTTCGGTAAAAGAATCTGCTTGCCAATGCAGGAGACCCTGATTTGATCCCTGGGTCAAGAAGATACCCTGGAGGAGGAAATGGTGACCCACTTCAATATTCTCGCTTGAGGAATTCCGTGGCCAGAGGAGCCTGGTGGGCTACTATCCATGGGGTTGGAAAGAGTCAGCCATGACTGGACACACACCCACTGCACTGCAAATATTTCAACATATCTTCTATGGCCAGCAAAGTGTACAACCATCTTGTACACTTGTTTAAGGAAGCAATGTCTTTCTACAGTGTGAAGTTAAAAAACAAACAAACAAAATCTTGTTAAATGCTTCTGCACATTTTGAGGAAACTGAAAGTGATTGAAATTTTCATTATGAAAACCTTCATATCACAGAAAAACAAATCACACCCCTTTCAGTGTTGTGTACCAGGTGGTCAGGACATTTGGCAAGTGAGATCTTTTTCTTTTCTTCAGTAAGAAATTTATAGACTGAATGGAACTTGCAAAGAGTTACATTTGCTCTGTTTGGTAAATATGCATATAGATGAACAAAGACTAGTTTGTGTTTGATCAGGATAGCAACAATCACTTTATTTTGTATGGTTTTATTAAAATTTTCATAGAAACTCAGAAGCTTATTTGAAATTCTCTTCTGGAAACTAAATTACCTAAGAGCTGGGGCAATGTGTGCTACCACATTTACTTTCTAAAACGTGACAGAGTCATTGCTTCACTGTAAGGGATCAACAGATGTTATCAAAACTTCCACTTTTTTCTCCCACTAGTCATTTTAGTTGCAATCTATGAATCTGGAAATGTAACTTCATAGTTTTGTAGAGCAATCAAGAAATTTATATTAAAAAATTAAATATATATAAAAATAAAAAAGAAAAACACAAAGAAAAAAGAAGAAATTGAATGAATAGATAAAACATGTTTGTTCTTGTAGTGGGCCCAGAACTAATCCAGCAGTAGTTATTTTTATCTGAACACTGCCATCTTTAGGGAAAACAAATTTTTTTTAATTTAGGAAACAAAAATGTGTAATTGATTTAGATACTTGCTTGTCTCAACCCAGACATTTGAGATTTCATCTCCATTTGTGTTTTTTCGGCTCCTTCTCCACCATAACCAATTCAAAATATTTTTTATTAAGATATAAGTGATGTGTAGCATTATATTAGTTTCAGGGGGTACAACATAATGATTTGATATTTTATACATTGTAAAACAATGTAGGTTGTCACTACAGTAGGTCTAGCTAACACCTGTCAGCATACTTAGAGTGTTTTTTTTCCTGTATGGGGAACTTTTAAGGTATGCTCTGTTAGCAACCTTTAAATAAGCAACGCTGTGTTATTCAATACTTCTACACACTCAGCAGAGATGTCAGCAAAGCAATTTCGCACTAGGTCTGAAGTGTAGGGTGTAAGACCTCTGCCCTCAGCACTGTGTGAGCAAGTGAAATAAGATTAAGCACACAGGAAAAAGAAAAAGGAGGCAGAGACAAGATGACTTGGTAGAAAAACATAAGCTCTTGCAAAAACACCAAAATCACAACTAACTGCTGAACAGACATTGAAAACAAATTTTGGAACATACAAATAGATACCCTACACCCAAGTACAAAGCGAAAGCCACAATGAGACAGTTGGAGGGGTGCAATAGCGATAAAATAAAATCCCATACCCACTGGGTGGGTGACCCACAACCTGGAAAATAATTGTATCACAGAACTTATTACACAGAAGTGAAAGTTATGAGCACCTACATGGGGGTCCCCAGCTTAGGGGTCTGTCATCAGGAGGAGGAACTCCCTGAGCATCTGGCTTTAAAGGCCAGTGGGGTTTGATTGCAGTAATTCCATAGGACTGGGGGAAACAGAACCTCCACTCTAGAGGGCACACACAGGTTCTTGTGCACAACAGGTCCCAGTGAAAAAGCAATGACCTCATAAGAGCCTAAACTCATCATACCATCATGCTCATTTCAAGTGGTAGTAAGTAGTAAGGTTATGCTCAAAATCCTTCAAGCTAGGCTTCAGCCATATGTGAATTGAGAAAATTCCAGATGTGCAAGCTGGGTTTCTAAGAGGCAGAAGAACCAGAGATCAAATTGTCAACATTCGTTGGATCATGGAGAAAGCGCAGTGCCAGGAATACATCTACTTCTGCTTCGTTGACTACACTAAAGCCTTAGACTGTGTGGATCACAACAAACTGTGGAAAATTCTTAAAGAGATGGAAATACCAAACCAACTTACCTGCCTCCTGAGAAACCTGTATGTGTGTTAGAACCAGACGTGAAACAACCGATTGGTTCAAAACTGTGAACGGCATACAACAAGGCTGTATGTATATTATCACCCTGCTTATTTAACTTCTATGCAGAGAATATAATGTGAAATCCTGGGTAGAATGAATCACAAGCTGGAATCAAGATTGCCAAGAGAAATATCAGCCACCTCAGATATGCAGATGATACCAGTCTGATCAGAGAAAGTGAAGAGAAACTAAAGAGCCTCTTGATGAGAGTGAAGGAGGAGAGTGACAATGCTGGCTTGAAACTCAGCATTCAAAAAACTAAGATCGTGGCATTCAGTCCAATCAATTCATGGCAAATAAAAGGGAAAAAAAGTGTTACCAGTGACAGATTTTATTTTTTGGCTCCAAAATCACTGCAGATGGTAACTGCAGTCATGAGATTAAAAGATGTTTGTTCCTTGGGAGAAAAGCTATGACAAACCTAGACAGTGTATTACAAAGCAGAGACATCGCTTTGCTGACAGAGGTCCATCTAGTCAAAGCTATGGTTTTTCCAGTAGTCATATACAGGTGTGACAGTTGGACCATCAAGAAAATAAAAAATGGTGGATAGACAGGCATACAATAGACATTCTTGTTCCTAAAGGGGGAAATTGGAAAGGAGAAAAGGGTGACAGGTCTCAGAAAATACAAATAAAACTTAGCAAGGCAAATTACATTTGATGTTCAGGCTGGAGAATAACCTTCTTAGTTTTGATGTTCTGTCCTCCAGAGCCTTTGGGGTGGGAGCATAACCCAGCTGCAGTAGCTTCTACCCTAACTCTTCAGCTCTGGACAGAGGCTCCATCCATACAGCTCTTTGGAGTAAACTGCCCCTGAGCCACTGGGCAACGGAACTTGGCTGGTCAAAAGTGAGGAAGAGATAGCTGCTGGCCCCGTGATGGGAGAGGAAGCCTGGATGATCTCTGAGTCACCCTCTGCATCCTTCTCTTTTCTTGGAGGATAAAGCGTGTTGGCAGCCAGCCTGTTCTGTGGCTCTGTGCTGTTCTCTTCGGTCGGACCTGGCAGTGCTTCTGCTGATATCATCTCATCCTTATTCCCGCCGTCTCCTGAGATGGTTCACGTGGACAGTCTATTTATCAGATGATTTTTCTGTCCACATTTTGGAACATATCCCCCCCTCTTTTTTTTTTTTTTTTTGCAAAATTCATAGACTGAGAATTCTCCAAATCTTTAAATTCTGGCACCTCTCTGCTTAGCGCTAGCTTCTTCACTTTTTCTCCTCTGCTCACATTTTACTGTAATAAGTCAGGGGTGTCCAGGCTACACCTTTGACATTTTTCTTAGAAATATTCTCAACTAATTATCCAGTTTCATGACTCACAAATTCTATCTTCCATAAAACACAAGATTACAATTTAGCCAAGTTTTTGGTCACTTTATAACAGGAGTTGCCTTTTCTTACCCATTGTTCTTTTCTGTCTAAAATCTCACCAGGAACAACTTTCATGTAAATATTTCTACCAGCATTCCATTCATGATTATCTTTGTATCGTCTAGAAAAGATGTGGGCTTTCTCTCCTCTCCTCTTTTGCCTCTGAATCCTCACCAGAGTTGCCTTTACCGTCCAGATTTCCACCGACAATCTCTTCAGATTCAGTCAGTTCAGGTCGGTCTCAGTCTTGTCTGACTCTTTGCAACCCCATGGACTGCAGCATGCCAGGCTTCCCTGTCCATCATCAACTCCTGTAGCTTGCTCACACTCGTGTCCATTGAGTCGGTGATGCCATCCAACCATCTCATCCTCTGTCGTCCCCTTCTCTTCCTGCCTTCTCTTCAGATTAATCTAGGTGTTTTCCACAATGTGCCTCAAAATTCCTCTAGATAGTATCTATTATGAGTTCCTAAGCCATTTCCACATATTTAGGTATTTTTTATAACAACATCTTGTTTCTTGGAACCAAAATCTGTATTAGTCAGAATTCTCCAGAGAAATGGGACCATTGATGGCACAGGAGGAGAAGCTTTAGAAGGAATTGATCGGCCCATGTGATTCTGGAGGCTGACAGATTCCAAGATCTACAGAGTCAGTAAACTCAGCTCGAGGAGAGCTGATGGTGCAGTTTTTGCGTGAAGGGCAGCAGCCTTAAAGGTCAGGCAAAGCTGGTGTCTCAGTTTGGGCACCTCAAGCAGGAAGAATCTTCACTGGAGGATCAGTGTTTTTGTTTAACTAAGACCTCCAGGATTGAGGCCCACCTGCATTAAAGAAAGCTACTACATTACTCAGTCTACTGATCTAAATGTTGGGCTTCCTGGGTAGCTCAGATGGTAAAGACTCTATCTGCAATGCAGGAGACCTGGGTTCAATCCCTGGGTAGGGAAGATCCCCTAGAGAAGGGAATGGGAGCTTACTCCAATATTCTTGCTTGGGAAATCCCATGGATAAAGGAGCCTGGTGGGCTACAGTCCATGGGGTCAGAAAGAAATGGACACAAATGAGCAACTAACACACATACTGATTTAAATATTAATTTCATTTGAAAACACCCCGCAGAAACACCTAGAATATTACTTGAGCAAGATCTGAGCTCACTGTGGCCCAGTGAAGTAGATTCAATCCTGGGATGTAAAGATCCTCTGGAGGAGGGCATGGCAACCCACTCCAGTATTCTTGCTTGGAGAATTCCATGGACAGGAGAGGCTGGCAGGCTTGCAAAAGGCAGAGCACACACACACTCTTTAGTATACATCGATTATTCTAAGTAAACCTGGAATTTATTCATGGTAGAATAGTTGCCTGGAGGAACTAGGCAATCATGTAACTGTGTAGTTAATAGTGCAAAAGTGAAATGACTATTTATGAGCAATCTTGTGTCTACACAGAACTTCTCATCTTGTTTTTCTGTCACCCATCTGAATGCAGTGTGGAGTTGGAGGAGAAGGGGGAAAAGTTTTGGGAGTTGCTGCTGCTGGATGCTGGCCCCTTTATGCCTGATATTTACCCATGAAGTTTGCTATGGTCACATCTGTGTTTTGGGGAGTTTGATATGACAATTAAACCCTTGAGTCATAAAGGCTGAGACATTTGGGGGAAATAAAACGGAGGAGGTGAAAAGCAGTGAATTAGTATGCTCAAAATTCTCCAAGCCAGGCTTCAACAATATGTGAACTGTGAACTTCCAGATGTTCAAGCTGGTTTTAGAAAAGGAAGAGGAACCAGAGATCAAATTGCCAACATCTGATGGATCATCCCAGTACTGTAATAAAAAACTAAACAGTGAAAAAAAAAAAGGCAAGAGAGTTTCCAAAAAACATCTATTTCTGCTTTATTGACTATGCCAAAGCCTTTGACTGTATGGATCACAACAAACTGTGGGAAATTCTGAAAGAGATGGGAATACCAGACCACCTGACCTGTCTCTTAAAAACCTGTATGCAGGTCAGGAGGCAACAGTTAGAACTGGACATGGAACAACAGACTGGTTCCAAATAGGAAAAGGAGTATGTCAAGGCTGTATATTGTCGCCATGCTTATTTAACTTATATGCAGAGTACATCATGAGAAATGCTGGGCTGGATGAAGCACAAGCTGGAATCAAGATTGCTGGGAGAAATATCAATAACTTCAGATATGCAGATGATACCACCCTTATGGCAGAAATTGAAGAAAAACTAAAGAGCCTCTTGATGAAAGTGAAAGAGGAGATTGAAAAAGTTGGCTTAAAGCTCAGCGTTCAGAAAACAAAGATCATGGCATCCAGTCCCATCATTTCATGGCAAATAGATGGAGAAACAGTGGAAACAGTGGCAAACTTTATCTTTTGGGCTCCAAAATCACTGCAGATGGTGAGTGCAGCCATGAAATAAAAAGACGTTTACTTCTTGGAAGAAAAGTTATGATCAACCTAGACAGCATATTAAAAAGCAGAACATTACTTTGCCAAAAAAGGTCCATCTAGTCAAGGCTGTGGTTTTTTCAGTAGTCATGTGTGGATGTGAGAGTTGGACTATAAAGAAAGCTGAGTGCTGAAGAATTGACGCTTTTGAACTGCGGTGATGGAGAAGACTCTTGAGAGACTCTTGGACTCCAAGGAGATCCAACCAGTCCATCCTAAAGGAGATCAGTCCTGAGTGTTCATTGGAATGACTGATGTTGAAGCTGAAACTCCAATACTTTGGCCACCTGATGTGAAGAACTCATTTGAAAAGACCCTGATGCTCAGAAAGATTGAAGGCAAGAGGAGAAGGGGACGACAGAGGATGAGATGGTTGGATGGCGTCACCGACTCAATGGACATGAGTTTGAGTGAACTCCGGGAGTTGGTGATGGTCAGGGAGGCCTGGTGTGCTGCAGGGGGTTGCAGAGTCGGACAGGACTGAGCGACTGAACTGAACTGAACTGAACTGAATAGTTAAATGACTGGATGCCCTGAGGTATCTTTGAAAGGAGGTAGAATCCTTGAGGCAGATTGTTGGGGACTAGTTTAACGTATGGGGACTGGAGACTCAGAGTAATTAATTAAATGAAGATCTCAAACTGAAAGAAGAATTTATAGAAAATAGTCTTTGTTGGCAGGTATCAGTACACAGTGCTCATTAAAACTAGATAGTAAAAGGGAAAGAAAGACCTTTTTTTTTTTTTTTGGTCTGGGAAATCTTGCTTAGACTTTCAAGGCCACTTTCATATCTTATTCATTTTCAAAGTAACCACGTGATCTCCATGATTACCCAGAAGACTACACATGAGGTTGAGAATCAGTCTGCTGGATATAACTAGAGATGCTGATCTCTTCATCTGATTCTTTGTCTAATTACAAATATCATGTAATTTTTACCTTGAAGATACCAGGAACCCCAGGCACAGACACAGAGCTGACTGAAAAATAAAATGCTGCTCCTACCTTGAACTCTCTTTAAAAACCATGGGAAAAAAGGAGAAGAATTGAGGCTAGCCTAAGAGGAGAATTTTGAGCCTCTGTGATCAGCCACACTGTAGCTGGCGAGTTGCTCTTCTGCCTGTCAGCTCCCCCATGTGGCTAAGAAGTGATAGAGCAAGAATGAAGTGAAGTGAAAGTCACTTAGTTTTGTCCGACTCTTTGTGACCCCATGGACTATAGGCCATGGAATTCTCCAGGCCAGAATACTGGAATGCGTAGCTGTTCCCTTCTCTAGGGGATCTTCCTGAGCCAGGGATTGAACCCAGGACTCCCACATTGCCAAAGAGTTCATATCAAATAAAAGGAAGCAAACCAACAAATTATGAAGAAAGCAGGACTCAATACATAAGGACTCCAGGAAGGCGAATACAGATGTCAGCTGAGAATCTATAAGAACAGATGAGGAAAATGTAAATATTAGCACTTGTTAATCAGAAATGGGTCAGAGGCAGATTTAGCCATGCATTCTATAAAATCTAGAGTCATTTTAACAATTTCCTGTTGCCACATATTTGATTAAATAACTTAGTTAAATAAGTTATTTAGAGTACCTTTAATTTTTAGAAAAAATTCTAGTAATATAAGAAAAATGCCACATAAAGTGTGAAAATTTTAGGTGCTCAGTTGTGTCCAACTCTTTGTGACCCCATGAGTGTAGCTCCCCAGGCTTCTCCACCCACGGAATTCTCTAGGCAAGAATGCTGGAGTTGGTGGTCATTCCTTTCCCCAGAGCATCTTCCCGACCCAGGGTTGAACCCAAGTCTCCTGCATTGCAGGCAAATTCTTTACCATCTGAGCCACCAGAGAAGCCAAAATGCCACACACCCCAGATTTAATTCTCACATACAGGTAAAATCCCAATACTCTTTGTGATATATATGTTTGAGCCTCAGAAACCCTGTATCTTAACAGAACTGAAGAAATACTTGCAGGTGTTAAACATGTGGTCCATGAAAGAACAATGCCTTCAATCAAGGAAATCACCATATGGTAGAAGTTTGAAAACAGAAACATCTGTAAAGCTCATTTAATATATTAGTTTAGGTTTTTGGACTTTATTATATTCACAGTCTATATGAATGAATTGTTTAGTGTTTGGGAATATGGCTGATAATGATAGCTTTGCACCATTTCATTTGATTAATAAAATCTCTGACACAGTTTGAAATGATATTTTCCATTCGAGGTAAAAGTTTTTTGAAGGGAAGATCTCTTGGTCATCCAAAACACAGACTTCAACTCATTTTCTACATTTCTATACCTGTGTTCATCATTGCTGCTGCTCTTATAATAAAGCAGGATAAAATAAGAGAGCTGTGCTACAAAGGAGAACTTGAAAGTGAAAGGTATATATGTTTTATTCTTATCAAATAAATAAGTCAAGAAAAAAGTGTTCATGGTTCATCTAGAATATGCTAAGACTATATAGGCAAAGCGATATGAGGAGAGGCACACAGATACATTTCAAACTGGCTTGGTGTCCTTCATATTTTTTCTGGTTTTACTACATTTTACCAGCAGTATTACTTGAGGAGGATGGGTGTCAAGGGTATGGTGGAGATTAATTCAGCCTCTTCATCCAATATGATAGTTTCCGCTCAGTTGTTTCTGACTCTGCGACCCCAGGGACTGTAGACCACAGGCTCCTCTGTCCACGGAATTCTCCAGGCGAGAATACTGGATGGGGTTATCATTTCCTTCTCCAGGGCGTCTTCCTCACCCGCGTCTTCTGCATTACAGGTGGATTCTTTACCATCTGAGCCACTGGGCAAGCTCTTAATCCAGACTCTGTCTATATGGTCATATTGTACACGGGAGACTTCTCTTCATGAGAATAAATAATAACACTGCATTTAAAAATAAAATTTTAACATACAGAGCCTCAGACCAATGGTAAATAACTTCATTAAAATACCCTACTCCACTAGAGATAAGATCTATGAATATGCCTGCCTAATATTTATTTTCCTAATTCGTTATATTGCTGATTGGGCAAGTCATTTCTCAGCTAGAAATCACATGTGTAGTTCATGTTAATCAGGTTAGACAGGAGGAAGCATCATGAAATGGGGCGAAAACTATATTTAGTCTCAGAAAACCTGGCTTTAACTTCTAAATATTGCATATCTTGATAACTATGATATCTTGAGCAAGGGGTTTAATCTTTATGTTCTTAAAATTATTCTCTGTAACTGTATAAAAGGTGAGATAATAGCTTTCCAATTTATCATAAACTCCTGGGTACACTAAATTAATAAATGACATTATCATATTATCTGTAATCCATTACATAAAAATTTAAGCATCATTATTGAACCCCTTATTCATAATTTACTATATTTTCCCACAGAGGTATTTATCTCTAGTTTTACCTTCTTGGAATCGATATAAAGAGAAGAAGAGTATGTGTTATGAGAGAATGAAAGAAATCTATAGAAATGTACAGACTCTAAGCTGAAATTTTGGACTGCTACTTTATTGTTTTGGCTTAATTTGGGTGAGAGTTAGGATTACCAAGGAATCAAGGGGCCTGCCCGCAACTATGTGGGCTTATACCATAAATATTTGAGTAAATGTGAAATGAGAATGAGAAGATTAGGTCGACATAGTGAGATGGCTGGTGGTGTTTCTCCTAATATTGAGATGGTAGTTATTTTATTGCTCTTATTTCCCTAGAAGGAGACATTTTATTTAGTGAATCACTCTATTGCTCTGAAGAACATTCTTCATTCAAATAGTCACTTGATTAAGATTTAAACATTTTCTCACTTTTTAAAAATAAACATTATCGCTGTTACAGATCTGTGTCAGAAGAAAGCAGCACTAACAGCGTGTCATTCCCCAGTGCCAGGTGAGTATAGCAGGATTAACCATTCTGCATTGTACCTTTCAATCGTTGTACAAGGAACACTTAAAATCGTTAATTTCAAACCAAGCGTTTGTTCACAATATTCTTATATGGTCCCCATTGTAGATGATTGTATAGTACTGAATAATAAAACTTGGTTTCATGATGTCTCAACCCTCCCTGACCCACACCAAAGGAGAGATTTCACACTAGCATTTATGACCACATAATTTTTGTTTAATTTTGAAGTTTGGTAAGGAGAGCTTATATCTTGATGATGTTTTTTTTAAATATAAATTTGTTTATTTTAATTGGAGGTTAATTACTTGATGATGTTTTACTGCCACATGAAACGAAGACTGATATTGTAAAGATGTCAAATGTGCTTATAGTTATATTTTTATGTCAGAAAAAAATTATTAATAAGATAGAGTCTTGGAGTTTTCATTCATTTTAACTGTCTTAAGATCTCAAGTAACCACTGAACTTGACAACCATCAAGGAATGAAGAAAATAAACTAAACCCAAATTAAGTGGGAGGAAGGAAATAATAAAGCTTAGAGCAGATATGAAGAAAAGGAAGACTAGAAAAGCAATTTTAAAAATCAATAGACGTAAGCATGTTTTTCTGAAAAAAGAAAGAAATTAACAAAACTTTAGCTAGGCTAACTAGCACAAAAAGGGAGAAGACTAATATAATAAAACCAGAAATAGTATCATTACAAATACTACAGAATTAATCTTTTTATAGTTCATAGTTCCTTAACGATTACTATGAACATTTGTATGCTAAAAAACTAAAAAAACCAAAAAGAAATAAACACATTCCTGGAAACATGTAACATGCCAAGATTAAATCATGAAGAAATAGAAAGTGAGCAGATTAAAACCTAGCAAGGAAAGTGAGCCAGTAATTAAAAGCTTCACAACGAAGAAAAGCCCAGGAGAGATTGGTTTTACTAGTGAATTCTGCCAAAATTTTAAATAGGAATTAAAGTCAGTATTCTAAAACTGTTCCAAAAAGTATAAAGGTGAAAACACAAACTCTTTTTATGAGGCCAGCATTACTCTGATACCAAAATTGGTAAGGACTCCACAGAAAAAGGAAACTACTAGTATCTGTGATGAATATAAATGCAAAAATTCTCAACAGATACTAGCAAAACCAAATTCAACTGCACATGGAAAGGATTATGCACCATGGCAAAGTGATATCATGGGAGTGCAAGGATGGTTCAACATATGAAAATTAATCAATGTGATAACACCCACCACATTAACCAGATGAAGAATGAAAATGACAAGATTGTCTCAGTAGATATAGGAAAAATTTGACAAATTAAAAACATTTTTATGATATATCCTTTCAACCAATTAAGAACAGAAGGAATGTACAACAGAGTAAAAACCATATATATGAGAAGCTCACTGCTAATTTATACTCGCTGTTTTCATTGTTGCTACTTCTATTTGCCATGAAGTGATGGGACCAGAAGCCATGATCTTAGTTTTCTGAATGTTGAGTTTTAAGCCAATTTTTTCCATCTCCTCTTTCACTTTCATCAAGAGGCTTTTTAGTTCTTTGCTTTTTACCATAAGGGTGGTGTCATCTGCATATCTGAGGTTATTGAGATTTCTCCTGCCAGTCTTGATTGCAACTTGTGCTTCTTCCAGCCCAGTATTTCTCATGATGTACTCTGCATATAAGTTCAATAAGAAGGGTGACAATAATAGCCTTAACATAATCCTTTCCCGATTTGAAACCAGTGTGTTGTTCCATGTCCATTTCTAACTGTTACTTCCTGACCTGCATACAGTTTTCTCAAGAGGCAGGTCAGGTGGTCTGGTATTCCCATCTCTTTCAGAATTTCCCACAGTTTGTTGTGATCCACACAGTCAAAGGCTTTGGCATAGTCAAGAAAGCAGAAATAGATGTTTTTCTGGAACTCTCTTGCTTTTTCTATGATCTAGTGGATGATGGCAATTTGATCTCTGGTTCCTCTGCCTTTCTAAATCCAGCTCGAACATCTGGATGTACTGTTGAAGCCTGGTTTTGAGAAGTTTAAGCATTACTTTGCTAGTGTGTGAGATGAGTGCAATTGTGCAGTCGTTTGAGCATTCTTTGGTATTGCTTTTCTTTGAGATTGGAATGAAAACTGACCTTTTCCAGTCCTGTGGCCACTGCTGAGTTTTCCCAATTTGCCAGCATATTGAGTGCAGCACTTCACAGCATCATCTTTTAGGATTTGAAATAGCTCAGCTGGAATTCCATCACCTCCACTAGCTTTGTTCGTAGTGATGCTTTCTAAGGCCCACTTGACTTCACATTCCAGGATGTCTGGCTCTAGATGAGTGATCACACCGTCGTGATTATCTTGGTCATGAAGATCTTTTTTGTACAGTTCTTCTGTGTATTGTTGCCATCTCTTCTTAATCTCTTATGCTTCTGTTAGGTCCAGACCATTTCTGTCCTTTATTATCCCCATCTTTGCATGAAATGTTTCCCCGGTATCTCCAATTTTCTTGAAAAGATCTCTAGTCTTTCCCATTCTATTGTTTTCCTCTGTTTCTTTGCATTGATCACTGAGGAAGACTTTCTCCTCTCTCCTGCAATTCTTTGGAACTCTACATTCAAATGGGTATATCTTTCCTTTTCTCCTCTGCCTTTTACTCCTCTTCTTTTAACAGCTATTTATAAAGCCTCCTCAGACAGTCATTTTGCCTTTTTGCATTTCTTTTTCTTGAGATTGGTCTTGATCCCTGCCTCCTCTACAATGTCAGGAACCTCTGTCCATAGTTCTTCAGGCACTCTGTCTATCAGATCTAATCCCTTGAATCTATTTCTCACTTCCACTGTATAATCATAAGGGATTTGATTTAAGTCATGCCTGAATGGTCTAGTGGTTTTCCCTATTTTCTTCAATTTAGGTCTTAATTTGGCAATAAGGAGGTCATGATCTGAGCCACAGTCAACCTCAGGTCTTATTTTTGGTGACTGTATAGAGTTTCTCCATCTTTGGCTGCAGAGAATATAATCAATATGTTTTCAGTATTGACCATCTGGTGATGTCCATGTGTAGAGTTTTCTCTTGTGTTGTTGGAAGAGGGTGTTTGCTATGACCAGTGTGTTCTCTTGGCAAAATTCTATTAGCCTTTACCCTGCTTCATTCTGTACTCTGAGGCCAAATTTGCCTGTTACTCCATGTAACTCTTGACTTCCTACTTTTGCATCCGGTCCTCTATAATGAAAAGGACATCTTTTTTTGGGTGTTAGTTCTAGAAGGTCTTGTAGGTCTTCTTAGAACTGTTCAACTTCAGCTTCTTCAGCATTACTGGTCGGGGCATAGACTTGGGATTACTGTGATATTGAATGGTTTGCCTTGAAAATGAACAGATATTATTCTGTTGTTTTTGAGATTGCACCCAAGTACTGCACTTTGGACTCTTTTGTTGACTATGAGGGCTACTTCATTTCTTCTAAGGGATTCTTGCCCACAGCCATAGATATAACAGTCATGGGTGAGTTAAATTCACTCATTCCCATCCATTTTAGTTCACTGATTCCTAAAATGTTGATGTTCACTTTTCCCATCTTCTGTTTGACCACTTCCAATTTGCCTTGATTCATGAACCTAACGTTCCAGGTTCCTATGCAATGTTGCTCTTTATAGCATCGAACTTTACTTCCACCAACAGTCACATCCACAACTGGGTGTTGTTTTTGCTTTGGCTCCGTCTCTTCGTTCTTTCTGGACTTATTTCTCCACTGATCTCCAGTAGCATATTAGGCACCTACCGACCTAGGGAGTTCATCTTTCAGTGCATCTTTTTGCCTTTTCATACTGTTCACAGGGTCTAAAAGTAAGAATACTGAAGTAGTTTGCCATTCGCTTCTCCAGTGGACCACGTTTTGTCAGAACTCTCCACCATGACCCGTCTGTCTTGGATGGCCCTACACGGCATTGCTCATAGTTTCACTGAGTTAGACAAGGCTGTGGTCCATGTGACCAGATTGGTTAGTTTTCTGTGACTGTGATTGTTTCTGTGACCAATCACAGGAAGGAGAAGTGTCTCCTTCTCCTTTCGCCTGTTATGGAGAAGGATAAGAGGCTTATGGAAGCTTCCTGATGGGAGAGACTACTGAAGGGGAGACTTGGTCTTGTTCTGATGGGCGGGGCCATGCTTAGTAAATCTTTAATCCAATTTTCTGTTGATGGGTGGGGCTGTGTTTCCTCTCTGCTATTTACCTGGCCCAAACTATGGTGGAGGTAATGAAGATAATGGTGACCTCCTTCAAAAGGTCCCACGAACACGCTGCTACACTCAGTGCCCCCAACCCTGCAGCAGACCACCACCAACCCACATCTCTCCTGGAGACTCCTGGACACTCATGGACAAGTCTGGGTCAGTCTCTTGTGGGGTCTCTGCTCCTTTCGCCTGTGTCCTGGTGCACACAAGGTTCTGTTTGTGCCCTCCAGGGTCTGTTTTCCCAGTCTTGTGTAAGCTCTGGTGGCTCTATGTTAGGGTTAATGGCAACCTCCTCCAAGAGGGCTTATGCTATACCCAGGTCTGCTGGACCCAGAGCCCCTGTGCTGCTGGCAGTCTACTGCTGACCCGTCCCTCCACAGGAGATGCTCTAACACGGTTCTGTCTCAGTTTCTGTGGGGTCTCTGGGTCCTGATGCACCCAAGGTTTGTTTGAGCCCTTGAGCATCTCTGGTGGGTATTGGGTTTGATTCTAAACACAATTTTCCCTGCCTACCATCTTGCTGGCTCTTCTCCTTTGCCCTTTGATGGGGTTTACCTCCTCAGCATCACCCAGATGCCATGCAGCCACTGCTCCAACAGCGAAAACAGTGACAGACTTTTTTGGGGGGGCTCCAAAATCACTGTAGATGGTGATGGCAGCCGTGAAATTAGAAGATGCTTGTTCCTTGGAAGGAAAGTTATGACCCACCTAGACAGCATATTAAAAAGCAGAGACATTACTTTGCCAACAAAGGTCCATCTAGTCAAAGCTATGGTTTTTCCAGTAGTCATGTATGAATGTGAGGGTTAGACTATAAAGAAAGCTGAGCACTGAAGAATTGATGCTTTTGAACTGTGGTGTTGGAGAAGACTCTTGAAAGTCTCTTGGAATGCAAGGAGATCCAACCAGTCCATCCTAAAGGAAATCAATCCTGAATATTCCTTGGAAAGACTGATGCTGAAAATGAAACTCCAATACTTTGGCCACTTTATGTGAAGAACTGACTCATTTGACAAGACCCTGATGCTGGGAAAGATTGAAGGCAGGAGAAGGGGACAACAGAGGATGAGGTGGTTGAACGGCATCACCAAGTCAATGGACATGAGTTTGAGTAAATTCTGGAAGTTGGTGATGGATAGGGAGGCCTAGTGTGCTGCAGTCCATGGGGTCGTAAAGAGTCAGACACGACTGAGTGACTGAACTGAACTGATGGTTAGTGCTCTGGTCATCTCGGGTCTTGGAGTCAGTGCTCCCACTCCAGCGGCTCAGGGCTTGATCTCTGGTCAGGAACAAAGATTCCCCAAGTGGTTTGTTATGGCATTAAGTGAGACTAAAACAAATACCCAAAATGAGAAACCAAAGCTGAACCTCAGACAAATGTCGGTTACAAAATCAAGCAAATAATAATTAAGATAATGAAATATATACCTATGCATATACACTCATTCATAAAATCAAAACAGTCCAACAAAAATAAAGTACAGTAGACTGACCCAGCGAACAAAAGAAACCAAAAATTACACCTACCAGTTAAGAGTAAAACTAACTAAAGCACAAACTGTGAAACGAAACTAAAGCAAGGCGACAAGTGGGGACTAGAGCAATGAAAACAAGACTAATAAGCATGCTGAGAGGAAAGGAAAGAACGAATAGATATGCAAAGTTAAATAGAGGCAGATAAAGAAGATTTATATACATTAAAGATTAACTGCAAGGGGAAGAGAACAGTAGGAAAAGCAAAGAAAGGAATAAATGGAGAAAAATATAATAGGTTTAATACAATTAAAAGAAAGAGAGAGAGAGAGAAAAAAGGAAGAAGCAGAAAAAAAAAAAAAAAGGAAAACTCCACAGAACTGCAAAATCCAAAATAGAGGCAGTGGTTTATAATAACAATAAAAAGTGTGACTGCATATACACATATACATATAGACCCATAAGCAAAATCAAAGCAGTCCGACAAAAATAACAGACAGTAGATTGACCCAGTGAACAAAGGAAATAGAAAATTGTATCTACCAGTTAAAAATGAAACTGACTAAAGCACAAACTGGAAAACAAAACTAAAGCTAGGTGCCAAGTGGGGAATAAAGCAATGAAAACAAAAGTAACAAATATTTTGAGAGTGATGGAAAGAAATGAAAGAAAGAATAGATATGCAAAGTTAAATAGAGCTAGAAAAAGATTTATATAATTAAAGACTAACTGCAAGGGGAAGAGAACAGTAGGAAAAGCAAAGAAAGGAATAAATGTGGAAAAAAGAAAATCTCCACAGATTTCCACAAGTCCAGTGTAGAGGCAGAAGTGAATAGGAACAATAAAAAATGTGACTGAGAAAGGAAAAAATAAAACTCAAAAGCTTAATTAGATTTCATAGTGCCAATAAAATCAACAACTACAATGGGGGGAGGTGGTGGGAAGGGAAAAAAAAGAAAAAGAAAAAAGTAAAAAAAAAAAAAATCCAAAAGAGTCTACAGAACAAGTCAGAACACAAGAATAATAAATGTTTTTCTTGAGTCACTGCTGTCAGCGTCCTTTCTCACTGGGAGTCACAGTCCACCTCACCTCCCTAGGATGGCCTCCAACACTGTACTGGTCTCTGGACCTGCTGTGGGGGCAGCTCAGATCCTAATCTGCTTCTACTCCTGTGTGTTCTTGCCTCCAATGTCCACAGCTCTCAGAACTAGTGTGTTTTCTTTTGTGGGAGCTCTCAATGGGCTTTTATATATGTTCCCTAGACACAGAGTCTGCCTAATTGATCATGCGGATTTAATGTGCAGCTTGTACAGCTGGTGGGAGGGGTTTGGGTCCTCTTCCTCAGCCAACTGCCCCTGGGTTTCAATTGTGGTTTTATTTCCACCTCTGCATGTGGGTCGTCCACTGGGCTTTGCTCCTGAGGCTGTGCTGGAGGACTTGGGTGTGCCCCAGTGAGGGCCAGGTGTGGAAGTGGTACAGCTGCTTGGGTTGCAGGGGCTCTGGCAGCACCAGGTACTCAGGAGAGTTGGCAGCTAGGGCAGCAGGAAATATAGTGCTCTAGAAGGGCATGGCAACCAGTATTGGCCAAAATACTCTAGTGTCCTTGCCTGGAAGCCTGACAGGCCACAGTCTACCGGGTTGCAAAGAGTTGGACCGACCAAAGCGACCCTGGGTGCATAAAGGCAGGACATTTTTGCCTGTGTCAGCTCTGCCCCAGTGAGGGTTGGCACAGCTGCTTGGCTTGCAGGGACCCTGGTGGTGCCAAGTTTGCAGGGACATGGACTGCCTCTGCCGCAGGAGTTATGGCCCTCTCAGAGTCTTTTTCGAGCCTCTTGTAGCTGGGGATCAGAAGGCCTCTTTGGCCAGTTTTTCTCCATATCTCCTCCCATTCAGGCACTTAGAGGGCTCCCTTCCTTGGGATCCTTCCCTGTTGTTCGGTGTGTCAGGCACACAGAGGGCCCCCTTTGGCTGGGGTCCTACTGTGTAGTCTTGTACATCAGTCACTTAAAGGGGCAACCTGTTTGGGGTCCTCCTCTGTAGTTCAGTGTGTCTGATGGATCAGCCTCTCTATTGTTCAGCTGCTGATGCAGGCATGTGGGGAGAGAGAGGCCGTGGTGATGGCTTCACCCCCTACACGTGACTCATCTATATTGCCTGGCTTCCATGGCTGCCTGGCTTTCCTCTACAGGCTTTTCCTGGCACAATCTCCTCCCTCACATCCTCTCGATCCCCGTCTCTGCAGTCAGCAGCAGCCCTCGTCCTGGGATTTCTTCACAATTCCTAAACTCCAGCTCCGAGCCGCTGCCCTTTCCAGGGGACCTGTGTCCCTGTCCAGGGTATGTATGGCTGCGGCAAGGACTGTCTGAGTCTCATTCCATTTAGGCTGCCACGGATTGGCTGTTTTACTCTCAGCCTTAAATGTTTTTCTTCTGACTCAGACGGTTGCTGCAATGATGTGGGGAGTGGACCCCTGGTTCAGTTCCCCCACCCACTGAGGGCAGGTCCAGTCCTACTAACACTCCTGTTTTCCCCCCTAGTTCCTTGTCCTACCGAGTTTTGCCTGGTTCTCTTCTTTTCTGCTGGTCAGGGACTCCTGTCCGCTCTCAGCAGCTGGTGTCCTGCATGCACTTCTGTGTCTGAAGGTGTATTCCTGGTGTATCTGTGGAGAGAGATGTACTCCATGGTCCACCTACGTCTCTGCCATCTTGTTCTCTGTAATGAGCTCTTTCATGAGTATGCATAGAAAGACAAATATGTAATATAATATTAGTAATAACGGATTAGAGGCACTTTTGAGACTCCATTTATTTTAAGAAATGCTGAGTGTATTTTTACCTTCTCTTAACTCTCTCCACTGATTTTTCTGTTAAGTTTGAATTTTAGATCTAGCCTACTGTTAATTAATTCTTGTTTTTTAAACATTATTTTCTTGGCTCCAAAAATATTTTATCATTTTCAATTTTGTGCTGAGTTTTACAACAAACATTTTGACTTTATTTTATGCTTAACCATTTCCATTAATCATAATTCTGAAGGATTACCTTATAATGAGAGTAAGATCCTTTTCTGTCCAGAGAGCTTGCAATGCCTGTATCTTGCCATTACTCCCCTCTCTTGATTTATTCAGTAAATTCTATATGCTTGTGAGTATGCAAATCATTCTGTTTATTATAGTAGTAACAAGTAATAAACATTCATGAATTTTTTTACTCCAAAGAGGCTTTATGGCATTGAAACATTTTCAGTTTACAGAAAAATTGAGAAAAGAGTACAATTTTCCATATATTTTACACTCAGTCTTCTCTATTATGACCATTTAATATTAGTTGATAAGTTACAATTGATAAAGCAATTTAATATATTATTATTAACTAAGGTCCATACTATATTCATATTTTCTTAGCTTTTAATAGATGTCCTTCTTCTGGTCCAGAGTCCATTCATGAGACATCATTATTTTTTGTTTAATGTTTCCTTTGGCTCCTCTTGGCTCTGATTAGTTTTTAGGCTTTTTGTTTTTGATGTCCTTGTCGTTGAAGACTATTGGTGGGTTATTTTTTAGTGTGTCCTTTCATGAGAATCTAACTATTCCTTTAAAACTATTCAAAACAATAAAAACTAACCATTGATATTAGCACCCAGGATGATCATTGTTAAATTATTTCAATATATAGATGTATAGACAGGTATGTGCATGTATGTTTGTGTTTTTATCCTTTATAGAATGTGATTGTACTTAGAAATATTACATCTCTTTCTTTTTTGTTCTAAACTAAAATCAGTTTATGTACTTAGAATGGAATTTTAAAGGCACTTTGCTTTATTGACCTAAATAGTTACCAAAAATTGATAAATAAGCACTTAGGATATTTTAGGAAGACACAGACTAAGACTATTTGCAGCTGAGTTAACAAATGATTTTTTTCCCTAGAATCGATTATTATTTACCTGATCCTCTCTCAATTGCCATACCTTTTAAATAAATTGCTTGTATTAGAAATATGTGGACTCAAAAAAATAGTAACACTGTTATTTCATTTTGTGCTTTATCTTGTTTTCCCTTATAGCAACAGTCACTGACGGTCTTGCCCTGTAGAGAGGATAGTACCAAATAAGTCACCAGAAACTGGCCTAAACCAAGAAGGAAAACAAACAAACAAACAAACCAGCATATTTCTGTGTCCCCTCTGTTGTCACTGCTGAGGGTTTAAATCATGAAATAATAAATCATCTGCACCGGAATCATCCTAATTGTCTGGTGTTTTCTCTATTTTCAGTTTCTCTGTATCTAACTTGAAAAAGACTCTCAGTCAGCTAAAAGCAGTCAAAGACCCATAAAGCCTTGAGAGCCTGCCAGTTGTGTCTCAAGACCCCAGCATAGAGAGTATCCCTTTTCCTTTCTGCTCTTTCAGTGGACCTGAACCTCTCCCCCACTTTCCTCCTTCCTCCTTCATAGATTTCAGCTAGCCTATGACTTGTCCTAGTGGCGTTTACTCAGGAGTTGTTGAATCCAGTCTTTCTCTTGTTACCAATTCTCCTCTTTGAAAGCTGTATACCTGCTTTAGTGTGTTCAGATTCCTGTTTACCAAGAGGAGGTGTACCATGAAGCTAAGGGCTTCCCTGGTGGCTTAAACAGTAAAGAATCTGCCTGCAATATAGGAGACTGGGGTTTAATCCCTGGTCGGGAAGATCCTCTGGAGGAGGGTGCGGCAACCCACTCCAGTATTCTTGCCTGGAGAATCCCATGGACAGAGGAGCCTGGCGGGCTACAATCCACGGGATTGCAAAAAGTCAGACACAACTGAGCAAGTAATACTTTCAAGGAAGCAAAAGCATCAGAGCCACTTACTTGCAAAGGTTCTTTTCAATGTTATGAACCTAATTTTTATGTATCTTTTGAGAAATGGTGTGTTACTGGGATCTAGTAGAGATGGAGTATTTTACCATGGGACATCAGGTGGCCATCCATTTGAACTGCTCATTATGGTTTGCCAAGTTGTAACGTCAGACTCCTGTGGCATTCAGCACAGTAGCAGCGGTGTTCCTCCTTTAGCTTGTGCCTGTGGCCTTATATTTGTCCAGGTCCAATCAGGAGAACAGGGATTACACAGTAATTTAAATAGGTATTTTAATAATATACTCCATTGGAGAGCCATTATTTAAAGATATCCTGAGAACTCAACAGGTATCTTAGGTCTGAGGGAAACTACCCAAGGAAGGATACGCTTGGAAGAGTGGCCACCCTCCCAAGGCTGAGGTTCAGACCTCATTGGAGAAGGTATCATTTCTGCCTAGCTGATGGTTTGGGCCAGAAGTGGTCCACAGACATGGAGAAAAGCAGAAAACATAACTCCAGCTGGTGCTGCTGAGAGAACCAGTGCCACCTCATGTGCGAGCTGGAGTGTACAGTGTCTGAACCGGGGTGGGTGTGGGTAAACTGCAACTGTTGCAGGGGTTGTGCAGTCTGTGGAGGTGGTGCCGCAGGAGCAAGACCTGAAGTCCATGATGTGGTATCAGTAGGATCCAAGAATGTGGTTACTGGACCCAGGGAGGCCAGTGAGATCACCTAAGGGAGACATACTCTGGGAGCGTGAGCACCTGGGATAAAGCATCATTGGATGTCTTCTTAGGCCGCCGCTGCTCACGCCCTGTGCAGCAAGAAAAAGAAAGCCAAACACTACTCGCGGGTGGAGCCTGTTCTTCCCTCAATGTACCTCTGGTGCCCTCTGCTGGCTAGACCTACCACTGCCTTCACTAACGGAGAAAATAGCATTCAATCCGTTATTGCAGAGCAGATAGTGAAACTGGAAATCTGGATCTGAGAAGGAATAAACTGGTCTAAACCAGAGATTTTTTTTATCACAAGAACAATTGTTTACCTTTTAACCTCCATTTTCCTTTTTTATTTTTTCTTTTGAGGCCAATTGTTGAGCTTCTCTAGCCAGTTTTTCTGTTTTCGTTTGGAGAAATATCTCTTTGCACCATGACACAAGTTTGGCAGCTGTTCCCCTTTAATTCCTTGCAGAAATGCCAGCAAAGTTATTTCCCTTCACTCCCAGAGAGTCAAGTTTAGGATTCCCCAGAGTCTCCATAATAGCTGAAGTGGCAGGCTTAAAGTATTGCACCTAATAATTGGTGAATATAGCTGCTGCTAAGTCACTTCAGTCGTGTCCGACTCTGTGCGACCCCATAGACGGCAGCCCACCAGGCTCCGCCGTCCCTGGGATTCTCCAGGCAAGAACACTGGAGTGGGTTGCCATTTCCTTCTCCAATGCATGAAAGTGAAAACTGAACGTGAAGTCACTGAGTTGTGTCCAACTCTCAGCGACCCCATGGACTGCAGCCCACAAGGTTCCTCCGTCCATGGGATTTTCCAGGCAAGAGTACTGGAGTGGGGTGCCATTGCCTTCTCTGTGGTGAATATAGGGGCTGTTTAAAATTGTATTTCTGTTAGAAGTAAGGAAACCAGGTTGCTTCCACAACATTCCAAAATCATGAGCTACTCTAAAACTATCATCAACGTAAACAGTGGTAGTTAAATTTTCTCCCAGAGTAATGGAGCATGGACTAAAAATAACTGAGTGCATGCCCAGTTGGAGCAAATTATGAACAAGACACAAAAGGACCAAAATCCTAACTGCCCCCACATTTGGTAAGTCTGCCTTCCTGGCCCCTGGGGGCTTCAGGACCCTCATTCAGACAACACTTCCTTCTCCCCTTTGCCCCCTTCCTTCTCCTGACAGCTGCTTCTATCCCCTCTCCATCCTCTCCTTTTGTCCTGTCCTTCCAAGAGGTCGGACCGTGGGCGGCTACCGCATCACTCCTCTCAGCTTGCGGGACCAGCTCCCTCTGGCCGGCAGCGGGTCATCTAGATGGTGACCAGCAGAGGTGGGAGGGGCTTGCCTCACAGCACGCAGCTCCTTGCCCTGCGGGCTCTTCCTGACCAGAGATTTGCGAGGGTGATAGGGGAATCAGACTTCGTATCATGTCGTGGCCAGAAGTCCGATCGTCCCAATATCCTCATCTTTATTTTCCTGCTGGAGAGAGAAGCTCCGAGAGAAAGGGCTGAAGTGGCAGATTTCTGTGTTGTACGCATAGGTGCGAGTCCCACCCACAAGGTACAAGCTTCCCTGGAGGCTCAGTTGGTAAAGAATCTGCCTGCAATGCGTGAGACCAGAGTTTGATCCCTGGGTGGGGAATATCCCCTGGAGAAGGAAATGGCAAACCCACTCCAGTAGTCTTGCCTGGAGGATTCCATGGATAGAGGAGCCTGGCGGACTGCAGTCCATGGGGGTCGCAAAGAAAGGGACACTTCTGAGCGACTAACACTTTCAGTTTCACAACGGTACAACTGGCTGGATTCTGGGCTCGAGGACCTGCCAGGCAGTGGACAGGGTGCTCCCTCCTTCGCTGGCCCTTTCTGGAAGCCCCAGGGTGGGTGCCTGAATAGACATCTGTAGCGGGTGAGTGGAAAAGGCAATCTCTCTGTCTCTTTCCCCTTTTCAGTCGTTTTTTATCCCTCTTTTCCTCTCCCTTGGACCTCACGCCTACACTCCCATCCCCTTCATCCTGGAAACCCCTTGTCTGTGTGTCTGACTCTGAGGAGGGAATTCTGTGATCCCCTTGGCGGTTATACCAGGCCTTGAGTTCCCAGGGTCTCTCATTGTTAGCCTCCAGGCTTATATGGAAACATAGAAAATGCCCAGGGAATCCCCACAGATTCTCCTCAGGGCTTCATTCTCAACAATAGAAGATTGTGGAGACAGTTTAAAAAAAAAACAAAACAAATCCTGATTTTCTTTTGCAATGCAGCCTGACACCAACATGCCTCAGGTGACCAGGAGAAGTGGCCCCAGCATGGGGGATCCTTTAAACTTGGACACCAGTTTGCAGTTGGACCAATTTGGTAAGAAGTCTCAAAAATGGAGGGAGGTCGAGTATGTGCCCTCTTTATGAGACTTTATCGAGAGTCCTGACTGAGGGGTGCCGGGGTCCAGCCCCGGTGGATCCAGGGTAATTCGAAGGGGAGATGGAATCAGCGTCCTAGGAAAAAACTTACTTAATTACAGGTATAAAGAGAGATTAGAAAAGGATAGTGTAGTAGGAAATGTTAGTGGAGAAAAGGAGGCCGAATAACTTGGTTTACGTGGAATACCAATCAAGTATCCACGCTCCAGATGGGAATTCAGCCAGAAGGGGAAAGAAAGAACGACACGGGGGAATCAGTCTTTCCAGAAACTGATCCATTTTCTTTATTTTCAGGTTTGCTTATATACTTTTTGTTATACATAGGGATGAATACAGAGTCACGCGGGGTCAGCAGACCTGACCCTTGTCAAAATCAGGTGCTTCATATAAAATTATACAAAGGTCTTAGGGGTTTTACATCATCTTCTGGCCATGAGGCCTGCTGACATTTTATGGTCCTTTCTGATAATGGTCAGTTAACCAGAAAACTTATTTTTTCCAGGAGTGATTTTTTCTTAAACCAGGCACCACCCTCCAAATATATAGGGTGAGGGTGTAGTGGGTTATAATCAAGAAAGGAACTTACTTAGCCTAAGGTTTAACATGATTAATCTTAAAGGTTAATACTTATTTTTCCTATATGCTAGTTATATTCATTATAAGGGCAGGAAATATGGAGATTTAGCAGCAAATATTGGCTCAGCAAATGAAAAACCCTTTATCAGTATAATTTCTAATCAACCCACTATACTATACTAATAATTTTCTAACTTCTCAAAAGAGTCTGTATATAGAAAGTTTACAGCATCTCATGCCTCTCACGGTTGGGAGGCTGTAAACAATCACATGTGGCTGGACGAACTTGCTCAGACAGGCTAGAACCTTCATAGGAGTTTGTAAGTTGAAACACTCTTGTCACGCCCAGGAATTTTTATTAACTGGAGCTGCAAGTTAACTCCTTCTCCGAGAGAGGTGGTGGGGGAACAGCCCCCCGTAAAGTCAGAGGTATAGGTGAAAGCATAAAATGGTAAAGTAGGCACTCTGGTTTTGGGGGTAGATGCTCAGGAACAGGGGGTCTCCTGAGGCTCGATCTCGCCTTTGTGTAATGCTGAGCCTCCTTCCTCATGACCTTGGCCAAGGACGAGATCCCCACACTGGCTCCCGGCAGAGGGGTTCCTGTCGTTGAGTGAGGACCTTCTGTTCCTGTGCTGCCCCCAAGAGACTCGGAGCCAGACTTTCTCAGGGACCCCGGTCTTTCAACCAGCGACAAGCCATTGGCCCCCCAAAGCCCCTTTTCAGGCCCCCATTTTTTTCCCTTTCATCACTGCCTTCAGCCCCTCGACTTCCATCTTACCTTGTCAAACCAGAACCCTCCCAAACTGGAGCCTCCAGAGCTTTCCCCAGGAAGGCTCCAGTCGAGCTCAAAGACAGCCCCCACCTCCGCCCCACAAGGCCTTTTAATTCTTCTGGGAAGTATAAGACTCCCAGCTGCTGGGAGTCGAGTGACGACTCAAGGGCTTGTCCCCTTCTCAAAGAACCCTGACAAGTTTAAGGATGAACTGACCAGGCTGGGGTTGACATTCTCTCTCACCTGGCAGGACATCGTGGTTACTCTGGCCCCCTGTTGTACCCGTGATGAAAAGGAGCAGACACTGAGAAATGCCAGGAGGCCCTCAGATAGCCTGCTAGCTGCTGGCCAGCACCACCAGACTTATCAGGCAGGTGGGGATGAAACCCGGACATGACCCATGCTGGGACTCTGAAGACAATGTAGGCAGGCTGGGAGGAGACAGTATGCTACTTGTCTGTTGGAAACCATGAAAGGGTGTATAGTGAAGCCTTTAAATTATGATAAGGTCTGAGAGATTAAACAGGAGAAAGATGAAAGCCTGGCCATCTTCCTGAGCCAGGTGACAGGGACTTCAGGAAGGACACTCACCCAGACCCTGAGTCGGCAGAAGGGAGGTTGCTATTGGCCATGCATTTTATCTCCCAGGCCATTCTGACATCTGGAAAACATTATAAAAGCTTGAGGCTGGGCCCTGAACCCCATTGTCAACCTTGGTAGAGGAGGACTTCAAGGTCAATAATAAGTAATACTTCACAGAAGAGGCCAAGAAGGATATGAGACTAATTTAAAAAAAAAAAAAAAAGCTTTTGACTGTATTGATTCTCCCATGAACTCAAGGGGATCCTGGAGGATCAAGAAGGCTGACTCAATGGAAGCTGTCTGGGCCAAAAGCAGCCTGTCTTTTGTTGAAAGGCAGGGCACTGGAAGTAGGGATGTCCTAGCTCCTTTCAAATCTCTCCTATGAGAGATTCCTGCACACCATCTGATGGGGCCCAAGTGCCTGTCCAGGTCCACATCCCACTTGATCCATTCTCATGACTCCAGAGGAGCTGTGGGTCACTCCCGCCATGGCAGGAAGCAGAAATTAATTCTTGTTAAAACTGGAGCCACTTGCTCTGTTCTGGCTTGGCTGTCTGGGCCCCACTCCAACCCTAACTGCACTGTATTGGTAGCTGATAGATGGCCAATGGTAAGGCAATTTACATCTCCCCTTGCCTGCAGAATCAGGTCTATTATTATTACTCACTTCTTTTTGTATATGGCAGAATACTCTGACCCTCTTCTCTGGAGAGATTTGCTAAGTCAATTAGGAGCTAGTATGAAGATGATGCTGTGAGAGTGCTGCACTCAATATGTCAGCAAATTTGGAAAACTCAGCAGTGGCCACAGGACTGGAAAAGGTCAGTTTTCATTCCAATCCCAAAGAAAGGTAATGCCAAAGAATGCTCAAACAACTGCACAATTGCACTCATTTCACACACTAGTAAAGTAATGCTCAAAATTCTCCAAGCCAGGCTTCAGCAATATGTGAACCATGAACTTCCAGATGTTCAAGCTGGTTTTAGAAAAGGCAGAGGAACAAGAGATAAAACTGCCAACATCTGCTGAATCATTGAAAAAGCAAGAGAGTTCCAGAAAAACATCTATTTCTGCTTTATTGACTATGCCAAAGCCTTTGACTGTGTGGATCACAATAAATTGTGGAAAATTCCGAAAGAGATGGGAATACCAGACCACCTGATCTGCCTCTTGAGAAACTTGTATGCAGGTCAGGAAGCAACAGTTAGAACTGGACATGGAACAACAGACTGGTTCCAAATAGGAAAAGGAGTACGTCAAGGCTGTATATTGTCACCCTTCTTATTGAACTTACATGCAGAGTACATCATGAGAAACGCTGGGCTGGAGGAAGCAGAAGCTGGAATCAAGATTGCTGGGAGAAATATCAGTAGCCTCAAATACGCAGATGACACCACCCTTATGGCAGAAAGTGAAGAGGAGCTAAAGAGCTTCTTGATGAGAGTGAAAGAGGAGAGTGAAAGAGTTGGCTTAAAGCTCAACATTCAGAAAACAAAGATCATGGCATCTGGTCCCATCACTTCATGGGAAACAGATGGGGAAACAGTGGAAACAGTGGCTGACTTTATTTTTCTGGGCTACAAAATCACTGCAAATGGTGATCACAGCCATGAAATTAAAAGACGCTTGCTCCTTGGATGGAAAGTTAGACAGCATATTCAAAAGCAGAGACATTACTTTGCCAAGAAAGGTCTGTCTAGTCAAGGCTATCATAGAAGGCGATGGCACCCTAGTCCAGTACTCTTGCCTGGAGAATCCTAGTAAGCCTGGTAGACTGCAGTCCATGGGGTCGTGAAGAGTTGGACATGACTGAGCGACTTCATTTTCACTTTTTACTTTGATGCATTGGAGAAGAAAATGGCAACCCACTCTAGTGTGCTTGCCTGGAGAATCCCAGGGTTGGGGGAGCCTGGTGGGCTGCCATCTATGGGGTCGCACAGAGTCGGACATGACTGAAGCGACTTAGCAGCAGCAGCAGCAGCAGCGGTCAAGGCTATGGTTTTTCCAGTAGTCATGTATGGATGTGAGAGTTGGACTATAAAGAAAGCTGAGCGCAGAAGAATTGATGCTTTTGAACTGTGGTGTTGGAGAAGACTCTTGAGAGTCCTTTGGACTACAAGGAGGTCCAACCAGTCCATCCTAAAGGAGATCATTCCTGGGTGTTCATTGGAGGGACTGATATTGAAGCTGAAACTCCAATACTTTGGCCACCTGATGTGAAGAGCTGACTCATTTCGAAAGATCCTGATGCTGGGAAAGATTAAGGACAAGAGGACAAGGGGACGACAGAGGATGAGATGGTTGGATGGCATCACCAATGTAATGGACATGGGTTTGGGTGGACTCCGGGAGTTGGTGTTGGACAGGAAGGCCTGGCGTGCTGCGGTTCATGGGGTCACTAAGAGTCAGACATGACTGAGCAACTGAACTGAACTGAACTGATGTGCTTAGGACAAGGTGAAGTCCAAGGAGGTAGAGAATTCAAACAGACACTGCATCTGTTAGCAGCCCCAGGGGACCCACCTTCTGCTCATCAAGATACTCCCCAGGCATCCCCTCAAATTTAAAAACAATTAAATCTTGGATTTTGTGATACCTTGGTTCCAGGATGACAAAATATGTCATTTCCCTGACCTCCCCCACTTCCCCCCGCCCCCCCCCGCCCCCCCTCCACCCCACCAACACACACACAATAAAAATGATTAAGGCCTGGGGAAAAATACCTTTGGAAGGACATATCTTTAAATCTGAGACTGTGATGGGAATGCAATAAGGCCTGGGGAAAAATACCCTTGGAAGGACATATCTTTAAATCTGAGACTCTGATGGGGACGCAATCACTACTCATCACATTTTTCAAACACAGACTCATTAAGCCCTGCCAATCCTCTTGCCACACCCCAGACCTTCCCATTCATAAGCCTAATGAGGAATATCAGTTTGTGCAAGACTTGCAAGCACTAAATGTGGTTGTCATCCCTGTTCACCCAGTGGTGTCAAACCCACACACCCTCTTGCCCAACTGCCTGCTGGCAGACACTCAGTATTTCTGTTTTGGACCTCAAAGCTGCATTTTTCTCTATTCCTCTACATCCATACTCCTTGTACCTTTGAATAGGTCGTTGACACCCTGGAGGCTACACAATATACCTGGACAGTGTTTCTGCATGGTTTTTGGGATAGCGTCCATTTTTGGGGAAACATGTTAGCAAGGGAAATGAGAGAATTCATGCATAGATTGATGATTTATTGATATTTAGTGAGACTAAATAGTGTGTTAAAAAGCGAAGATCACTTTGCCAACAAAGGTCCATACACTCAAAGGTATGGTCTTTCCAGTAGTCATGTACGGATGTGAGAGCTGGACCATAAAGAAGACAGAGTGTAGAAGTATTAACGTTTTCAAACTGTGTTGTTGGAGAAGACTCTTGAGAGTCCCTTGGACTGCAACGAGATCAAACCAGTCAATTTTAAAGGAAATAAATCCTGAATACTCATTGGAAGGACTGATGCTGAAGCTGAAGTTCCAATACTTTGGCCACCTGATGTGACAGGGGACTCATTGGAAAGGACCCTGAGAGCAGGAAAAAGATTGAAGGCAAAAGGAGAACAGGGTGGCAGAGGATGACATGTTTGGATGGCATCACTGACTCAGTGGACGTGAATTTGGGCAAATTCCAGGAGACGGTGAGAAACAGGGAAGCCTGGTGTGCTGCAGTCCATGGGTGCCAGGGTCCAGCCGCAGTGGATCCAGGGAATTTGAAGCAGGGACGGTGTCGGGGATTAGATAAGATTATTTATTTAGAGATATAAAGAGAGATTAGGAAAGAATAGTGTAGTGGAGAAAATAGAGGAGAAAAGAGGCTGTATTCCTTGGTTTACATAGGAGACCAATAAAGCCCCGAGAAAAGGGACTTGCACCATCTACGTAGGCCACAGGTGCCCACTTGAGTAGCAGAGGGTGCCCAACCTTGGGCTCCCTCTTGCATGGGTCTTAGAAGCCTGGGCAAATAAGTAGACATGGCGAGCCTCTGTGCTCCAGACGGGAATTAGCCTGGAAAGGAGAGAAAGTAAAGAAGACACGGGGGAAACCAGTCTTTCCAGGAACTGGTCCATCTCTTTTTCAGGAAAGCTTTTATACTTTAAGTTGTACATAGAGATCAATGGATAATACAAAGTCATGCAGAGTCAACAGACCTGACCCTTATCGAGACCAGGCACTCTTTATGCATGCATACAAAGGTCTTAGGTGGTTTTATATCATCGTCTGGCCAGGGGGTCTGCTAACATTTTATGACCCTTTCTTTCTGATAATGGTCAGTCAACCAGAAAACTTATTTTTTCCAAGGGTGATTTTTCTTAAACCAGGCACCACCCTCCAAAGGCACCAGATAAAGTTGCATTTCTACAGGGCAAATGTGTAGTGGGCTATGATCAAGAAAATAATTTACTAGCCTAAGGTTTAACATGATTAATATAAAAGGTTATTACTTAGTTTTCCTATATGCCAGTTATATCAGTTAATGTATATAAGGGACAAGGGATATGGAGACTTAGCAGCAAATATTGGCTCAACAATGAAACCCTCCACCAGTATATTTGTAACAATCCACTAATACTACACTAATAATTTCTAACTTTTCAAAAGACTCTGTATGTAGAAAGTTGAGCTTCTCATGCCTCCCACAGTTGGGAGGCTGTGAACAATCACATGTGTGGTTGTAAGAGGCTGGATAAACTTGTCAGGCAGGCTAGAGAGCCATCAGAGGAGTTTTTGGACTGAAACACTCTTGTTATGCCCAGGAGACTTATTAACTAGAGCTCTAAGTTAACTCTTTTCAGAGAAAGGTGGTGGGGGATAGCCCCCTGTTAATGTCAGAAGAGTTGGTGAAAGGCATAATGCAATAAGGCAGACAGACTCTATTTTGGGGGTGAATGCTTGAGAAGGTCCAGGGAGTTCCCTCGAGGCCTGATCTCACGTTTGCCTGTCAGGCCTCTTCCTCATGACCTTTGCCACGGGTGGGATTCCCCATGTTGGCCCCCGGCACATGGGGGTCACAAAGAGTCGGACAAAACAGAATTTAGATCCAAATACTGTTAAAGTTCCAAATTTTGTGGCAGAAAGAAGAAATAATGTCTCCCCAACCATAGCTCAGATCTCACAGTCATGGGGCTCAGTGTTTAGGGTTTGTTTTGACCCCAGAGGTAGGAGTCCTGATTGTTGATCAAAAACAGAAATTAGTGCATTACCTTCTCTGACCACAAGTTGACAGTTCCAAGGCTTTCCCAGGATTCTGTCCTATCTGGGTTCCAAATATGGCTTTCCAGCAAAACCCCAATAATGAGGCTCTAAAGAGACAAAGAGAGCCCCTTCAATGAATAGGGACCACCTGTGGGCTTTTGCAGCTTTAAGACAGTTGAGCAGAGCACCAGTGCCGGGGTTTCCAAATTTGGACAAGCCCCTAGTATGTTCATGAGACGTAAGGGGTAGAACTAGGAGTCCTGATCCAAAAGCTGGGGCTGAATCGGACACCAGGGACTGACTTCTTGACACAACTCGACTCTGTGGCCCTGGGATGGCCAGGCTGCCTGTGGGCAGGAATAGTCTCAGCCCTGTTGGTTATGATGCTTCCAATCTCACCGTGACAACACTGAGATGTGTTAACCCTCACCATGTACATTCTGTGCTGAAAGTTAAGGGACATTATTAGTTGACTGGGGAAAGGCTAACAAGATGTCAGTCCCTCCTAAAGGACACCCTGACATTACCTTCTTGTTGTTGTTCAGTTGCTAAGTTGTATCTGACTCTGAGACCTCATGGACTGCAGCATGCCAGGCTCCTTTGTCTGACATGACCTTCAGTTCAGTTCAGTCGCTCAGTCGTGTCCAACTCTTTGTGACCCCATGAATTGCAGCACGCCAGGCCTCCCTGACCATCACCAACTCCCGGAGTTCACCCAAACTCACGTGCATCGAATTGGCGATGCCATGCAGCCATCTCATCCTCTGTCGTCCCCTTCTCCTCCTGCCCTCAATCCCTCCCAGCATCAGGGTCTTTTCCAATGAGTCAACTCTTCGCATGAGGTGGCCAAAATACTGGAGTTCCAGCTTCAGCATCAGTCCTTCTAATGAACACCCAGGACTGATCTCCTTTAGGATGGACTGGTTGGATCTCCTTGCAGTCCAAGGGACTCTCAAAAGTCTTCTCCAACACCACAGCTCAAAAGCATCAATTCTTTGGTGCTCAGCTTTCTTCACAGTCCAACTCTCACATCCATGCATGACCACCAGAAAAACTATAGCCTTGACTAGACGGACCTTTGTTGGCCTTAAGGTGTGCTAAACCCTGAACTTGGCAACTCTGTGTTAAGTGGTTGAGAGTGCATTTTGTGCATCAGTGTGTAGAGACCATAGAATAAGTTTACTCTAGTGAGTCTGATCTTCTAGATGAAACCTTGAGGTCTAGTGATTTACTGATAGGAGCAGTTTTGTAGTAATGGGAACCCAAAAGGCAGGGTATGCCACAGTTAGTCTAGATGAAGTCATGGAAACCAAGGCCCTGCTGGGCATCGCCCCAGGAGGTTGAACTAACTGCATTACTGAGGGCTTTGCAATGAAAACAGATGAGAAATTAAATATTTTTACTGACTCTAAATATGGCTTTCACGTGATATGTGATACATGCTCATGCTGACATGTGGAAAAAAGGGAAATGTTAACCAATAGGTATAACCCCCCACAAAACATACAGATTTGATTCTGGCTCTTTTAGAAGCAGTACAGCTCCTGACCTGTGTAGCAGTAATTCACTGTAGGGGCTACCAGAGGGAGGGATCTTTTGTGAGCCAAGGAAACAGCAAAGCTGATGGAACTGGGAAACAGGCAGCTCCACTGAAAAACAGGAGCTCCAATGAGCTCCACTGAAAGAACCTGGGCAAGTTACGGCCCTCGTGATTGGCCACCCTTCCTTGAACTCCCTAGCTTCCCCCACAATTCGCCACAGGAACAAGGAAATGCTAAGAAATGTGGCTCTGAGAAAGGAAACACAGGCTGGTATAAAAAGGAGGGCAAGGTTCTAATCCCTGAGGCCCAAAAATGGAGACCAAGAGCTTACCTGACACCACCCACCATGGGAAGGATGCACTATGGAACGTGAGGCCAAAGGCTTTTTCAGAGGAAGGGCTTAAAAGAACAGTAAAACAAGTAACCTTTGCCTGTGATTTCTGTGTGTGTAGTAACCCACTGACCCATCCAATCCAATAACTCACAGACCCATCAAATCTCTCTTTGTTACTCGGGCCAGTTCATCGCTGATGGACATACCTGGGGTGGGAGTGGGGGAGAGACTGGCAGTTACATTTCACCCAAATGATCCCAATACCAGGATATAAATAGTCCCCAAATCCCTCCAGGGCTATAATGGGCCTTCTTTTATAGCCAAAATCACAGAGGGCTCACAGGGGCCTTAGAGATAGACTACAAGCGACATACCTCTTGGCACCCCCCATCTTCAGAGAAGGTAGAGACAGTGAACCCTCTTTTAAAGAAAATCTTAGCAGAGCTCTGTCAAGAGACTCATGAGCCTGGGATGACCTTGCTTCCTATTGCACTCCTCAGCGTCTGTGTAACCCTAGGAGGGGTCTGAGGTTTAGCCCACTTGAAATGGCTCATGCGAGGCCTTTTTTTATTTTTATGTTTTTACCACTGACTTACTGCTAGATAAGAGACTGAGCCTGTATAATGGCAGCCCACTATTAATCACGGACAAGTTCAGAAGGCAATCCAGGACTCTGCCCACAAGGCAACTGCTAGCTCCCACTAAATATACAGCAGAGGGTCACTTTCTTCAAAAATAAATCCCAGGGTTTAAGTATAGAGGTCCCTGGAAGACCAACTATTACCAAAATGAAGGGGCCCCTATAAAGTAATGGTAGCCACCCCCAACTGCTGTCAAACTGGGGTGGATATCTTCTTGAATACATTCGTCCAGACTAAAGCTCTTACTTCTGCAAACCCTGCAGGTCACAAAAGAGCAATAGACTTGTGAGTGCCTTTGTTTGGAAGAAGAAATAGCCAGAACTCTCTGAAAGGGTAAGAAAGAGGTTTGTGTCTCGTGTGAATGTTCACTAAAGGGTGATTTCAGCAGGGAACAGTTTTTAGTAGCCCAAGTGGAGAGGATGACCCATTTTGTGGATACCAGTCAGCCTTTTTCCTAACCATGCCCCTTTTCGTCCACGGGGCTCGTGACCAAGGTGATGATGGTGGCAGGATGGGTTTAGCAATGTGGACCTCCGCTCACCAACCTCAACCTGGTGGCACCACTGCTGAGTGCCTAGCCTTCCAGCCCAGAGCAGCCCAGTAAGGCACCGTTCTCCAGAATGATCAGCCAGCTAGCTGGGGACAGGTTGATTATGTTGGGCCATTTCCATCAAGGGTTGGCAGGGTTGTTTCCTTACTGGAATAGATATTGTGGATTCAGATTTACCTTCCTTATATGCAATGCTTCTGTCAGAACTTCCATCCATTGACTGACAGAATGACTCACCCATGATCATGATATTTCTACTCAGCACTGCTTCTGATCAAGGAACTAACTTCACAGCAAAAGTATTGCAGCAATACAACCTGGGCTCATGGAATTCACTCATTCCCCGGCATACTGAATGAAGCTGCTGGCCTGATAGAATGGTGGCGTGGCCTTTTGAACACTCAATTACAATGCTGGCTAGGTGGCAGTATTTTTCAGGTCTGGGGGCAGGCTCTAAATCAGTGTCCAACATATAATGTTGTTTCTCCAAGTCAGAATTTATGGGTCCTAGAATTGAGGGTAGAAATAGAAGTGGCATCTTCACTATCATCCCAAATGATCCACTAGAAGAATTTTTGCTTTCTGTTTCCGGACTTTAAGCTGTGTTGGCCTAGAAGTCTTAGTCCCAGAGGGAAGAATGTTTTCACTTGGAAACACAACAGTGATACCTCAATTGGAATTGAAACTGCTACATGGCCACTTTTGTTCTTTGTACCTCTGAATCAATAGGAAAACAAGGGAGGTAAGGTACTGGCTGTAGTTAATGATCTTGAATACAAAGAGCAACTGGACTACTATTCAACAATGGAGGTAAAGAAGAGTCTGTATGAATTAAGGAAACCCTGTGGAACGTCTCCCAGCATTGGCATGCTCTGTAATTATGGTCAATGAAGAACTATGACCCAGAAAGGACTACTAATGGAACAGACCCTTCAGAAATGAAAGTTTGGATCACCAAAGCATCAGAGTAGCACCAGCTACAACCATGTGACCAGTTATAGAAATGCAGACTGTAATTTCATGAGTATATTCTCCTTATTTTGTTATGAATACACTTGCCTATATGTAAGCATATATATCGGAGAAGGCACTGGCAACCCACTCCAGTACTCTTGCCTGGAAAATCCCATGGGCGGAGGAGCCTGGTCGGCTGCAGTCCATGGGGTTGCTAAGAGTTGGGCATGACTGAGCGACTCCACTCTCACTTTTCACTTTCATGCATTGGAGAGGGAAATGGCAGCCCACTCCAGTGTTCTTGCTTGGAGAATCCCAGGGACAGGGGAGCCTGATAGGCTGCCATCTATGGGGTTGCACAGAGTTGGACACGACTGAAGTGACCTAGCAGCAGCAGCAGCAGCAGCAAGCATATATATTATGGAGAAGGCAATGGCACCCCACTCCAGGACTCTTGCCTGGAAAATCCCATGGATGGAGGAGCCTGGTAGGCTGCAGTCCATGGGGTCACTAAGAGTCAGACACGACTTCACTTTCACTTTCACTCTTCACTTTCATGCATTGGAGAAGGAAATGGCAACCTCCTCCAGTATTCTTGCCTAGAGAATCCCAGGGACGGGGGAGCCTGGTGGGCTGCCATCCATGGGGTCACACAGAGTCAGACACGACTGAAGCGACTTAGCAGCAGCAGCAAGCATATATTAAGCAAAAATATGTTTTCTTTCATCTCTTATTCCTTTATCATGTAAGATAAGATGTATTGACTTTTATAAGTATTTAAATATTTTTTAATTATTTTATTAATGCAAAAGATTTATTCCAAGTTAGTTATTTTATGCAGCAGTTTTCTCCCTCAACATAGTTGTGATAACCACATCTTTTAAATCTGTAAATAGCATTATCAAAAATATCTTAATCTTTGAAATTTTAATCTTTGAAATCTCACAAAATTTTATATTTTAAAATACACCCTGAATATCAAGGCTGCAAGAATAACATACTTCCTATATCCAAATATTTTACAGCTGTACCCAGAAAGAAAAAAAAAAAAAAAAAGAAGGGGAAAAAGCCTCATAGGCTTGGTTAAGGGCTTAACATCACCTGAGCGGCCAGAAATAAAATAAAATATCCAAATTATTAGCATTAATTTAATACAATTATAACTTCAATAGTCACTGTGTCATTGACAATGATTGCTTGAGCACAGGGGTGAATGCCCCAAGGGCTGGTAGTAGAAGCTGTTGCTGCAGACTGGCGTCTCCTCTCTGCACTGCCAGCTCCCGCCTGTACAAGGCCCCATAAATACTGTGTATGTGTGCGTTTTAAAAATCCTTCCCACCACACAAAGTTCTGTCTACTAAGCAGATAACAGGGAAGAACAACAACACAAGCTAAACAAGCCAATCGCTTGCTCTCTCTTTAGGATATGGTTATTTCCCTTGTGCATGAAGTATTCAACAATAACATAAGAAAAGGGAAAGGAAAAGAACAATTTCTTCTGTATAACCCCTAAGCATACACGCTGAGTTTACTGCGTCAGATTTGACTGTGAGCATTTTATACGCCTACTTCCAGGCATTGTCATCAGAAGTTTCACAGCTACTTGTCTGCGTTATCTGAGTCCTCAAACTCTGCTCTGCAAGTGCCTCTCCAAGGGGAGAATAGGCTGGAACTTTGACTCTGCAAGAAGCCATTCTTCCCAGAGGTATTTCTTCTCAGCTGCTCTGTCTTCCTGTGGAACTCTCTGAGCTCATCGTCTGTGAGGGAAAGGCAGTTCTCATTATTTTCAGAATTTTCCTGCCGTCCCATTGCATTCAGTAACCTGTGCTCTGCTTCCAAAGAGAGAGAGAGGACCTCCCCTTCCTCTTCTATAGGGAGAGCAAGGCCATTCTGATGACAGCTTTCCTCTCCATTTTCCTTTGGTTCAGGTGCGCTGTCATCCTCCAAACCTTCTGACTTGTCACAGGCTCTGCTCTCTGAGAAGTCTCCATTCCCGTCATCCTCTGAATCTCCCAGAGCTTGCTCTTCTTGTCAGTAGTTCGGCAGGTCAGCTTGGTCTGATGAGAGGAGCTGATCTCAATCAGAGGGGTGGTGCTGGCGGGGCTCTCTTTGGGAGAACTCAAAACTACACCACCAGCCAGTACTACTGGTTTGCTAAAGAGATTGGACTGCTAAAAGCAGACTCCCGGCTATAGGAAAGGGGTCCTGATTTGTGTTTCATTCTGTTAGCTTTCCACGTACTGGCCTTGGATGGAGGTGGTACAGGCTTGGGAACCAGGTTCTTATAGACACTTGGCACCATGGTTGACGATTTGCTTCCATTTGCATGGCGAGATCCTGGTGAAGTGAGTACAGCTGAGAAGGCAGCAGAAAGATCTTTTTTTGGAAACTTTTTTGATGACTAGCATTTTGGAGGTCTGCTTGGCACGAGGTGGGTTTTCCCACACTCCAGAAGGTGTCCCAATGGGTCTGCATGGCTGATTCTGTTGGCCAGCTTCTGGATTCAAAGAAGGAAAGTCTTCCTCTTTAAATTGCAATTTTCCCACTATATCTTCTTTCTCCTCTTCCCTAATATCTATAGGTGGCTTTTCCTGAAAGGTACAGCCTTTCTGGGAGTGGAAGCTGCCATTCCAGTGGTGATGGCTTTCTGTGCCACCCTCACTATGCTGGCTTATGCCATCATGATCTCATGAAGAGCCATGCCAACCAGATCAGTTCCCTGTGATTCCAGCATATGCCCACTTAGAGACACCAGAATCCATAGAATCATGGCGGAACAGGGAGGGCTGGTGCCAAGAACCTCCTGTCGTTTGATGAGGTCCATTGTTGAAAAAGCCATGAGAGGAATTATGTCTACTATGGCTTACTCCAAATCTACCATCTCCTCGGGGTAGGTGCTCTCTGTGTTTTTCAAAAGTCGCTGTAGGAGACTTAGCTGACTGTGGTGTTGAGAAATTTAGCCAAGCAGGAACAAAGTCATGCTGCACCATTTAGGTCCAGTGTCTCTTTTCAACAAGGTGAGGCATTCAACCTCATGGCCAAGATCCCAGAGTATAACCTCTGTGGTTCTGCTTCCTGAACCTCTTGAGTTGCCAGCTGGATTTCCATGAAGTTCTCTTGTTAAAAGGGTACTTAATTAGGCTGGCCAACAGAACGCCTTATGATGAAGCACAAAGACGCCAGGCTCTGTGTGGATCAATCTCTCAGTCCTCTCAATTGCTCATCTTAAACTATCTAGTTCCTGACATGTTTCCCAAAGCAGAAGGGGAAAGGGGAAGGGGGAGGGGAACATAAAAGTATTTGTTACATTTCAAAAATGGGGGGAAGGGGAAAGAGCTATATCAATGTTCACTTCATTCAACTTCATTGAGTGATGGCACTATGATGTTGCTTAAACCCGATAATACATGGACATTTGCACAGTGAATGCAAATACCGTTCATAACAAGGTCATAGCTTAGAAAGACAGATGGACTTCTGTTTGGTCAAAAAATAAAACATTGAAGAGCTATAAAAGATCTTCTGAGTAGTCAACTCTAGTTAGCAAAACATCCACGTTACAAAGCCCTTAATTTACAAATCTCATTATTCTTACACAGCTGCTAAAAATAGTCTCCAGGTATAAGTTTATATTTGTCTTATCCTTCAAAATCTAAGGACATAAGGAAACTTGTTTTTTTTTTTTAAAAAAAAAAAACAGACAGGAACTTGATATGCTTTCCCTTCCTAGAATACCAGCTTTCAAGGCAAATATCTTGGTAGAAAGCTCCCAAACGCTTCTTCTATTTCTTTGGTCTTCACTATTCATAAATTCACAGCAAAATTAAAACAAGTAGAAGGGCAGGGCTTAAGAATAGTCATGGAAAAAGTTCCAAAGTGAGGTTTTCTTCTTGTCAGTTGTCTGTATTTCACTTGTTCTGCCTGTTCCTGAAGACGAAACTGAGTTAATAGAAGGTAGGAATCTTATGTTTCAGTAGAGAAGTCATTCTGGATCCATCTTCATCATTCAGTTCAGTTCAGTCGCTCAGTCGTGTCCGACTCTTTGTGACCCCATGAACCGCAGCACACCAGGCCTCCCTGTCCAACACCAACTTGCGGAGTCCACCCAAACCCATGTCCATTGAGTCGGTGATGCCATCCAGCCATCTCATTCTCTGTCATCCCCTTCTTCTCCTATCCTCAATCCCTCCCAGCATCAGAGTCTTTTCCAATGAGTCAGCTCTTCGTATCAGGTGGCCAAAGTATTGGAGTTTCAGCTTCAACATCAGTCCTTCCAATGAACACTCAGGACTGATCTCCTTTTGGATGGACTGGTTTGATCTCTTTGCAGTCCAAGGGACTCTCAAGAGTCTTCTCCAACACCACAGTTCAAAAGCATCAGTTCTTCTGTGCTCATCTTTCTTTATAGTCCAACTCTCACATCCATACATGACTACTGGAAAAACCATAGCCTTGACTACACAGACCTTTGTTGACATCATTACTCAATCATTTGAAAGGTTGCAGGAATCTATCACTTCAGCTCCTTCCTTCTTTCATGTGCTCATGTCGTTAAGACTCCAGTCCCCCTAAATATTTTTATTTTACTTCATAGTATGTAAGTTATAAAATATCAGAAGAGTAAATATCACTCAAAGATTTTCTCTCTTTTGGAAAGAAATTAGGACATTTTGGGTTGTATGCAGGGTAGTTATATCACTTTAGGCAGTTATGACCTTTATTTGGAGATTGATTATGGCTGTAGGAGATGCATATGGGTGCCAAGTTGGCAAGGGCAATGACTTGTCATGGTTAATTTTATGTGTCAACTTGGGGATGTCCAAATGTCTGATATTTCTGAATGTGTTTGTGTGTCTTGGGAAGAGGTTAGTATTTGAATCATTAGACTGAGTGTAGCAGTCTACCCTCAGCAATTTTAGTAGGCACCATTCAATTTGTTGAGGGCTTGAGTAGAACAAAAAGATGGAAAAAGGTCAATCTGCTCTCTGCTTGAGCTGAGACATCTACATTCTCCTATCTTCAGACACCCATTGGCACTCTTGGTCCTCAGTTTTTGGACTCAGATCGAGACTTGCATAATTGGACTCCCATTTCTCAGGTATTGACTTGTATTGAATTACACTATTCATTCTTTCCCAGTTCTTCCCCTGGGAATCTTCCACTGCAGATGGCAGATCTTGGGACTTCCTGGGTTCCATAATCACGAGAGCCTATTCCTATAATAAGTTTCCTCACCCCTCCTTCCTCTCCCACCTATCTATATGACTCCTATTGCTTCTGTTTCTCTGGGAAACCCTGACTCACACATTTGTATTACTATAGCTTCTTCTTGAAGCTCTCCTCCTGAAGGCAGGAGGAGAAGGGGATGACAAAGGACAAGATGGTTGGATGGCATCACCGACTCAATGGACACAAGTTTGAGCAAGCTCTGGGAGATGATGAAGGACAGGGAAGCCTGGTGTGCTGCAGTCCACAGGGTCACAGAGAGTCAGACACAACTGAGTAACTGAACAATGAATAACAAAGCTTCTTTTTGTGTGTGCATGCTAAGTCACTTAAGTCATGTCCGACTCTGTGATCCTAAGGACTGTACCCTGCCAGGCTCCTCTGTCCATGGGATTCTCCAGACAAGAACACTGGAGTGCGTTGCCATGCCCTCCCCCAGGGGCTTTTCCCAACCTAGGGATCAAACCCGCATCTCCTATGTCTCCTGCATTGGCAGGCAGATTCTCCACCACTAGCGCCGCCACTATGATGTGTTCTTCTCTATATTTACTGATGCTTTTTTAAAGCATTAGTGTTAAAGTCTATCAAACTTTCTTTTGTGTAGAGTTTCACAGTATATATATCTTGTACTTTGAACCTTTATATATCTGAAATTGTCTTTTATTATTTATTTATTATTATTATTTTATTTTTATTATTATTATTTTTTTACTTTACAGTATTGTATAAGCAGCACATATTTGAAAATTTTTTTCCAGATCCTAAGGTTTTTGTCTTTTGATTGGTTGTGGACCTGAGCTATAACATCACTATGTACCATTGCAATTTAAAATAAAACAGTGGTCTTTAATCACAGTATTGCATGTCTTATATTGTAAAATTTCCTTGTCTCATACCTACTCATTAACAGAGTTAATGCTTACTAACAAACTTAATATGAGGTAACTTTAAAAATAAGAAATATGTAACATGCAAACTCATAAACATGTATTCCTTACAAATAAGTTATTTATGGTATTATATAATTTATATATGAAAACTATCTCTTCTTGACAGATGAAAGCCATAATGTGCAAGTTTCAAATCCCAGATAATCAGTGCATGTTTGTTTTCTTTTCCATTTTTCCTGTTCATCAAAGATAATTACTCTGGAAGAATAAATGAAGGGGAAAACATCATCTGTATGATCAATCAAGTTAAAAATGATGATTAATTCAGCAAATGGTATGAGGTACTTATTTTGAAGTAGAGTTCTATCATGTTATTCACTTGTAACCAGCATTTGAATACACAAATGCTAAAGAATTAAGCATTATTAGAAAAAAAAATAGCACTGCAAGAAATGTTTTAAATGACAAGTTTATCATGTCTATGATATAGCTTACAATATTGAAAAATATCCTTCAATTTGATTTTTCTTATATGCAGCTATATTACTATCTTCATTTAATATACACTTATACTATTTCTATCTACATAATACTTTAAATTTTCTGTTTCTGTTCCTCCCTCTCATTCTAAAATTAGTTGATACTTACTGTGATGTTATAGACTCTTTGTTTTCCAGGCTACTCTTTGGGCTCACTCTCACTTTCCAATTGCCTATATATTTAAAAATAAAAATGATCATTTAAAACTGCATTTTCTTCAAAAATAGTTCTACAACACTCTATAGTATCTAGCAGTATTGAAACAGTTTTGAATCCCTAGCTGAGATCTGGGAGCAGCCACTACTTAAGAATGTCTCACCCCTGAGAGTATTTCTCAATGATAAGCAAGGCTAATATGAGAAAAAGAACAGTAATAAAAGTTTGCCTGGAAATGAACTCAGATCATATTTATGTATATAAAACATTATTAGCTAAATAGCTTTACATTTTTTTTACCATTCACATTCTGCTCATTTTCCCACAATAAACTCTTCCAATATAAGAAAATTCCTTTAATATGTTTAAGTATTACCAGAATTATGAGACTATTTTATGTGCCACATATTATTTCAGCAGTTTTACATAAACTTTTCAAAATATTTCTATGAAATGTATTCTCTTTTAATTTATATTATCAATTTTAAATATGTTAATAAAGTTCTTTAAATGTTCTAATAAAATTCATTTCATCTTGAGTAAAATGAAAGCATATTTATAAAACTCAAAGGCAGAAATTGTTTCATAGCAATTTCCATGAAAAGAAGTAAACCAATTTTAATATTTGTTTTACTCTTGAAGAATATTTTCAGATATTTATTAGGTTATTAAATAAAAAAATTTTTTTCTGTAGAGTAGCCATGGCTATAACCTAGATTTTTCAGTTTTGCTATTATATATTTTACTTTAATATATTTTTATTTATATTTTAACCTTTTCCACCTCTGGCTGCCTCTACTGAAGTTCCCTAAAGCCTAACTGCTCTCCTAAATTTTGATGCTATCTTTTAATAAAATGCATTTGCAAAACTCTTTGAAATACATAAATATTAAAAAGTAAATAATGATATTTAATACATACTTAATAATTAAGATAAAATAGTAAAAGAAGATAATCATTAACCAGAAATCATTGCTACTTAAATTTACTCTTAACAGAGTCCAAGTTGTTTTAAGATTAAAAAACATTACTATTGTTCATTATATTGATCATTAATATATTGCATATTAAGTTTACATGGAAAGATAAATATATAATCTGAATTACTGCTGGTTGTATCACCATAATGTTATATATTGATAAGTTACTATGTAGGCCAACTAACTGTAAAAGTAACGGATCTTAAATATGAAATTAATATACTCATCGCTTGTATAATCCTCAGTTCTCCATTTTTTCCTTTGGAAATACACTTTTACCAGTGTGGCAATTAGTACACAGAGAATAATGAAAAAAGGAATGAATAAGAAAAATGGCCATCTTGTAGGTTTAGAACGGTAAACATTCTCAATGTAGCGACTATCTAGGAGAGAAAACACCAGTGATTTGAAAGTAACTACCAGGAATATAGCAAAACCATTTCTGCATTTTATTATAACTATTGGAATAAGAATTTAAAGCATTTAATAATTTTACAATTAACATTTTTATATGAAACGGATAAGTTGACATCATAAGTGCACAAAGTTAGACTCCTCTATAATAACACTTACATAACAGTCCTCTATTCCTTGCTTATTTATTAAGAACCTCCTATTCCATGTGGTTCTCTTTACAGATCAGTCTCATAATATAGATGAAAAGAATTATAGTGATTCAATTAAGAATTGAATTTTCCCTCAGTGCTCTATTTTTGGAAGAAATATTGCAAATTCTTTTATTGCATTGATATGTATTTTCATGCTTTATCTAAGAAACTGCTTATCTCAAGGTCATGTAGACATTTCCCATGTTTCTTTCAAGAACAGTGTTAGCTTCTACCTTTAGATTTATCATCAATCCCCTATGAATTGTGGAGTAAGTTATAATTCTGAGATTCATTTGGTCTTATGTAGACATTCGGTTGTTAACATACAATGTTTTGAACTGACTTTCCTTCCCTTTTGAACTATTTTTGTCCTTTAGTATATAGTAACTGTATACTAAATCTATACTAAGTTCAGTTCAGCTGCTTAGTCATGTCTGACTCTTTGCAACCCCATGGACTGCAGCATGCCAGGCTTCCCTGTCCATCACCAACTCCCAGAGCCCACTCAAACTCATGTCCATCAAGTTGGTGATGCCATCCAACCATCTCATCCTCTGTCATCCCCTTCTCCTCCTGCCTTCAATCTTTCCCAGCATCAGGGTCTTTTCCAATGAGTCAGTTCTTTGCATCAGGTGGACAAAGTATTGGAGCTTCAGCTTCAGCATCAGTCCTTCCAATGAAGATTCAGGACTGATTTTCTTTAGGATTGACTGGTTTGATCTCCTTGCTGTCCAAGGGACTCTCAAGAGTCTTCTCCAACACCACAGTTCAAAGGCATCAATTCTAAGGCGATCAGCTTTCTTTATAGTCCAACTCTCACATCCATACATGACTACTAGAAACTCTAGTAAAGGCTGTTTTTTTTAAAAATATAAATTTATATATTTTAATTGGAGGCTAATTACTTTACAATATTGTATCGGTTTTGCCACACATCGACATGAATCCACCATGGGTGTACTCATGTCCCCCATCCTGAAACCCACTCCCATCTCCCTCCCTATACCGTTCCTCTGGGTCATCCCAGTGCACCAGCCCCGAGCATCCTGTATCATTCATCGAACCTGGACTGGTGATCCATTTCACATATGATAATATACATGTTTCAATGTCATTCTCCCAAATTGTCCTACCCTTGCCCTCTGCCACAGAGTCCAAAAGACTGTTCTATACATCTCTGTCTCTTTTGCTGTCTAGCTTACAGGGTTATCATTACCATCATTATAAGTTCCATATATATGCATTAGAATACTGTATTGGTGTTTTTCTTTCTGGCTTACTTCAGAAACTCTAGTAAAGGCTCTTAAACTCCCCACATCCTTGCTTCTACCCCCCAAAATAGTCTCTCACTGGATATAGGATAATATATAAAACTATATTATCCTAAGTTTGATATAAGGCAAGTAGACTACATCATCCTTCTTTGTTCTTTTCCAGACCTCTTTGGTTATTTTAGCACTTTTGTGTGTATTTTAGAATCAAATTGTTGATATCTAAAATATTGCATGCTTTTATTATTGGGTATTTTGATCTATAGATTTAATTTGGTGAGAATTGACATGTTGGCAATAATAAACTTTTCCACAGATGAACATGGGATATTAATCCATTTATTTGTGTGTTTAGTATCTATCTGCATTTTTGTTTGTTTCAGTGTAAAAGTATTGCACATCTTTTGTTGACCTTATTCCTAATATTTTATATTTTGATAGTATTATAGATGGGACTGATTTCAAGTTGATTTTCATTTTACTACAGCTAGTATATAGCAATACTAGTGACTTTAAAACATTTTCTTTGACCTTTCAAAGGATTTTTATTACTTCTAAAAGTGTTCTTGTAGAATCCTTAGGATTTTTGATATAACTAATCATATTGTCTGCAGTCTAATCTCATTCTTTCTAATCTTTATGCTCCTGATATTTTGTTCTTTACTTATTGCACTGGCTAGGACTTAGAGTACAATACTGACATGGTGAGAGCACACTTCATTGCCTTGCTCTCAGTTTTTTGGAAAAAAATAGTTATAAAATATAAGATATATTAGCTAAATCTTTTTGTTGATGCTTTTTTTTTTTATTTTTAGAAAAGTTTATTCTTAAATGTACAATAGGTTCCAAGACAACATTTCATTCTAGCTATAGGTGGCAACAGATATTATGGCAGGGAATCCAGGTGTTTAAACAGGAATGGAACTAAGGGTCATCATTGCCTCAGGCACAAGGAACAGCTTACTTTTTGCCAGATTTCTTAATTCCCCCGGTGGCCAGGGGGCCTTTCCCCGCGGCCTTTGTTTTTAGCTCCTCGAGTTTCTTCTGCTCCTCCTTCTGCTTCTGTTTCAATGCCTTATCTTCTTCGTCCATCTCCTTGGCTTGCTTCTTGGGCTGCTTCAGGGGTTTCTTCTTGCCACCTTCGAGGCCCGACATGGCGCCTGCCGCCCTTTCCCCAGACCCTGCCACCCTGTTGATGCTTTTTTATATTGATTTTGTATTAAGTTTACTTCTGTTGACAGTTTGTTGCCTTTTAAAAATTCATAAATAGTTGTTGAATTTTGTCAAATGACTTTCATGCACCAAATGAGAAAATGATATGCTTTAAAATATTTATTAATTTTATGAATTGTACTGATTGACTTTCAAATGAGTGTTTGCATTTATGTTAATTAAATATATTGTTCTGTAATTTTTTCTTTGTTAACTTTCTTTTCTGGATTTGTCATTAGGGATATGTTTTCCTCAACCAATGAGGTGATAGGTGTCACTTTCACCACCGTTTTTTAAAATGATATTTCTTCCTGGCAAAACCATGCCAGAATTAACCTGTGAAAACTGTATATCTTGCTGCTGTTAATTTTGTTGGTTTTTAAAATCACAAATACACAGAACATGAAATTTTGGCTTTTGATTTCTTGGTTATACTCTTTATATTATACTATGATTTAGAATTCCTTTTCCACATGAAATAGCCCTTATAATACTTTTCACAGCTGAGTAGCTTTATCAGTATACTTGTTACCCATACTCAATTAGGATTTGAAGAACATATGTATTTTGATCATTTTCAGCCTGAGTTGATGTAATTCCTTAAAAAATGTGTGGATTTCTTATGTATCAAATAAAAAATACACTCCATTAAATGAGACCACATCCACAAATCTTTCTGACATATGTCTGTCTATACTAGACCCTTGTGAGGCTGCCATAAAATAATCTATTGTAGCCTTACTGTTTGTGAGTTTCATAAGGCAGTCCAATACAACACTTAAAAGGGCTTTTTGTATAGATGAAGGTGTCTAAGAAGCATCACTTTAAGGTTTTTCTGAGGTCTTAACAGAGGGGTTTAACATATGCTTGAAAATCTTTATCTGAGATCTAATTTTATTACCAAATATCTTAAGTTTAGTTGTTAGCCACGTCTTACTTTTAAAAATGTTTTTCTGGAAGATTTCAGGAATAAAAATGTCCTATTTTCATGCCAAAAATTCTAACTCTTTTATGAATATAAATATACATTTTACTTGAAAATTTAACTTTTCCTTCATTATTAATTACTGTCTCCTTGCATTTTATCATAGGTAACTTCAGTTGCCCAACCTGGAAATCATTACAATCTACCTAGAAATTTTATTGACAAGAACCATGAATTCTATTTTTCACATTACCACAGGCAGCAAAAGTGCCTCACAATTCACCATTTCATAATAAATGCTCTCATTTCTCCAAATTCTAATAATGTGTTTTAAGCTGTCCTTGAATTGCTCATCAACAGTCCTCTTGAGACAATGTCAATGTATACTGATAGTCTTCAAAGGTTTCCTGTTCTGCCTTCCACAAACCATCCAATTCCAAAGCTAATGGCACATGACTCTTGTTATACAAATATAAATACACCATCTAGAGAGCACTTGTGCAAGAAAGTACCCCCAAATTTAGGAACTTAAACAATCATTTCATTTGAATTTTGTGTGGCATGAGTTTGTGCAGGGTTTAGTTGCATGGTTGTATTTTTGTGTCTCAAAGTCAAATTTCAAATACAGCCAATCATCTTCAACAGAATGAGTATTCCAATAACGAGAGTTCCAAGAATTAGTATTCTGGAAAGCCCAATCAGAAGGCCAACTTGGATGCTAAGAAAGAATACTCTCCTCTTCTCATGGGGGAAAAGGCATGTGTGTGTATGGATAGAAGCAGTTAATTACAGTGAATCTGAAGATAAGCTAATTGTTCCCACTAAAATAGAAATAGCTTGATACTACATGTTATAATTTTTTAACAGTCTCTAATAAATGGTCTTAAATACTATACTTCAAAAGTTGGAATAAATGTGGAAATGTTAAGAACTAAGTCTGGCTCAAAATCTGGAGAAACTGGCTTTGCTTTTCTGTAAATATAAATTTTTGTATAAAAGTCCTAAGCAACACTGGATATACTGGTGTGCTCTAAAATCCACCTCTACTTTCAACAAAAGACTGTAGGAAATTACATTTCCTATGCTCCTGAACCTCCTGTCCTCTGGTTAGATTTAGCTGATGGGATTCATGGATTCACTGGATAAAATTTGGAGAGCAGGCAGACTGAAATTCTCATGGTATTGATCCCTTTCCATCTCCAGCATCTGCAGTTGTGTCTCTGCATCCTCCATACCGTCAGCTCTTGCTGAAGGGTACGTCTACCTGTCTTCTGGATCCTGGTATCCCTAACCATAGTCATATGTCATGAAAGATGGCTTAGATTCCGGTTCTAGTCATACCATCTCCATTTATTGTCCTTTCAGCCCTACGAAGTGGTAATGGATTCCTGCATTGCTAATCTCTGCCTTGCCTCACTGTTCTCTGATTAGCTTTCATATCTGCTCTTATGTGTTACCCTACCTCATGTTTTGTGCTTAATTCCTTCTGTATGAAAGACTAAAGTGATTTCTGTTTTCTTGCCTGGGTCCCTACTGGCATATCATATTTATAACATATATTTTGTATAACACGTTAGCCTCTGGAAGTAAAAGAGCCATCTGTGGTTTATTATTTGATGTCCAAGCATAATCTAAATATAAATTAGTAGACAAAATATTTACCTTGTCAAATTTAACACATTAAAATATTGTCTGAATTATAATTTCAATTTGTTATCAATACTTACCGAGTGCACTAAGAGTATCAGGTCCATCAGTTAAAGAACGCATACCAGGTACACCAGGTACCGAGGGTGGAAAGTTGCCACTGTCAATGCTCCCACCTTCCCATCCTGGAACTGAATGTTGGCAATTTGGAGGTAAATATGAAGGGTTACAGTGACAGTTCTTTTTATTATTACACACCTGAAACAGGAGAAATATCACCTTATAAAGTTAGTAAAGCTACAATTATTTGTGTTCATTAAAATTTTGAAAAAATACACAGGTCAGATAAGGCTGATTTTCTTACCTGGTTTATGAATGTGTGTGTGTGTGTATGTATATGTGTGTTTATCTATGTGTTTGCTTTCCGAAGATCACCCTCAATGATATATACTCTGTGTCTCATAGTACTGATACTTACACCTTGATTGTTGCATTTTTCTGGATTACAGTCATAATTCAAGTATGAAGAATCTACACATTGCTTATTGCGGCAAACCTAAAAAAGGAATGTGCCAAAGTAAGTTAATTGAACCACCATTTGTACTTGGCATCTAACTAAAACGATTCCGTATTGTACAGACATAAGAGGTATTTATTTCATAATAAATATTAACATACTACTACTAAGTGGTTAATTCATAATGCTACTGAGTTTCTAGCACTAGATGAGACTGACTATCTGAAAGTAAAACAAGAAATAAAAGCATCTTCTATGCTTATACTAGGATAGGAAGTACAGACATGAAATAACAGCAAAGGTAATATGTCATAAAATACTATAATATAGTAGTCTTATGAAATAATAAAAAACCAAGAATATATGAAGACAGCAAAACATTTTTATTGAGCCTTGATGTTGAACAGGACTCAATCAAGCATAGAAATGAAAGGCAAAGTACTTGTAGAAAAAGAATAAATCTTCAAAATGATTACATCATATCTACTATGTAACTTTAAAAAAATATTAAGGGCAGGGCAACTGTTACACAAGGAACATCCATTCAAACATTAACTAAATATTTGAGTCTTGCAATGCCCTTTACCCTGACAACACAGCAGTGAATAGCAATAACAAAAAACCCTTATATTGCTCATATTGCTGTAAAAGGTAAAGAAACACACACACACACAATCTACATGTGATGTGACAGAAGTTATTATGGGGGATATGTTTGTGTCTTGTAATCTTGATCAGAAAGTTGGTCTACAACTTGTAAACAATCAGTCATATTTAGAGATTTAATTGGAAGATGGAAGGATGATAAAAAGGAAGTTTTGAAAAAGAGAATGCAAAAGTGAGAGAAAATATAGAGAGACAAACTAGAGCAACATTGCAGTAGTCTAGAAAAATGACAACCTAGAGTGAAACTGAGTGCATAGTGCTGTTGACCAGAAACAGTGGTTGTATTTGAGATAGAGTTAATTCACCAAGTTTAGTGATAAATTGTATATAAAGAATGAAAAGAGAGATAGGCAATGACACCGGGGTTTCTGGCATGTCTAACTTTCTTGGTTGTGGTACAACTGATGAGATAAGAAAGCTAACATAAAGCCCCAAATTATAGAAATATTATTTTTTGAGACTTCATTTTACTTGTACTGTCAAATAATACTGTGTACTTGAGATAAAATGAAAATCATTTTTGCACAGAAAATGTGAGATAATGTGATTTCACAAAAGCAACCCAAACCTGAAGCCAGCGATTCCCGCTGTGGTCATCAGTGGCAAAGGATGTAGGATTTAAGGGATTATATGCACCGTACACCAGTGACAGAATTAAAAGCAGATTTTTACCAAATCCTGAAAAATTAATCTGGAGTGTGACATCAGCAAAATGGTGCACTGGGCACCCCAAGTGTTGTTCTCCCTTAGAGATGTTAGAGGAAGAAGATGAAGAAGGAGGAGGAGGAGGAAGAGGGGGAGGGGAAGAGGGGGAGGGGAAGAGGGGGAGGGGAAGAGGGGGAGGGGAAGGGGGGAGGGAAGAGGGGGAGGGGAAGAGGGGAGGGAAGAGGGGGAGGGGAAGAGGGGGAGGGGAAGAGGGGGAGGGGAAGAGGGGGAGGGGAAGAGGGGGAGGGGAAGGGGGGAGGGAAGAGGGGGAGGGGAAGGGGGAGGGGAAGAGGGGGAGGGGAAGAGGGGGAGGGGAAGAGGGGGAGGGGAAGAGGGGGAGGGGAAGAGGGGGAGGGGAAGAGGGGGAGGGGAAGAGGGGGAGGGGAAGGGGGGAGGGAAGAGGGGGAGGGGAAGGGGGGAGGGAAGAGGGGGAGGGGAAGGGGGAGGGGAAGAGGGGGAGGGGAAGAGGGGGAGGGGAAGAGGGGGAGGGGAAGAGGGGGAGGGGAAGAGGGGGAGGGGAAGAGGGGGAGGGGAAGAGGGGGAGGGGAAGAGGGGGAGGGGAAGAAGAACTGGCTAAAGCAACCCACAGGAGCTCTGGAAGTAGTCAGAGGACCACAACAGCTAAGCAAACGACCAAATAGCCACACCAAAACATTAGAAAACTTTGTAGCATTTTGTTCACGCTGTCCCACTACCCCTGGTGTATGGCACAGTCCAGGTGTGGAGAAGGCAGCAGCAGAGTTTCCAGAGGATATCTTATTTTTCATATTCTCATCTGTCTGGGAACTGCTTAAAGACTGGTTTCTGTTCCACTTGACTCAAATCTCAGCTAGACAGTGCTCAGGAAAACTAAGGCTTGCAGACATGGGGGGGCAGAGAGTGAATGGAGACATACTGTCGACAGCATAAGGCTCCAAGGCAACCATGGTGAGACTGTTTGGAAAAATAAAGCATCTAAAATGTCCATGTATACGGGCAATGAGGAAAGCCACAAAGACACGCATATTCACAGGAAAGATGCATATTCACAAAACCCTCAGAGAAAACAAGTTTTCTCCTCAGCCTACTCTCAAGGCTCAGAGCACCCAAGAAGTTACAAAAGGACTACCTGAGCACAGAGCCAGACTGTCAACTTGGGGAGAAGTGGCTGCGTTTTCTGAAGTCCAATTTTTAACAACGACAACAAAAAAAATCACATCCTATCAAAAGAGGAGAAAAACTACGAAAGACTATACAGTGGAGATAAGACAGTCTTACCCGCAAGTGGTACTGGGAAAACTAGATAGCAACACAAAAAGCAATATGATTGAAACATTCCCTCATAGTATTTATAAAAATAAACGCAAAATGGCTTAAAGGCCGAAATGTAAGGCCAGTAACCATAAAACTATTAGAAGAGAACATAGGCAGGATACTCTGACATAAATTGTAGCAATGTTTTCTTGGATAAATCTCCTAAGACAAAAGAAAAAAAATAAAAAAAATAAATGAGACCTAATTAAACTTAAAAGCTTTTGCACAGCAAAGGAAATTATCAACAAAGCAAAAGACACCTATGGAATGAGAGAAAATACTTGCTAATGATGTGACCAACAGGATGTTAATATCCAAAACACTGTTGCTGTTTAGTAGCTAGGTCATGTCTGGTTCTTTTGTGATCCCATGGACTGTAGCTTGCCATGCTCCTCTGTCCATGGGATTTTTCAGCCAAGAATACTGGAGTGGGTTGCCATCTCCTCTCCAAGGGATCTTCATAGCCCAGGAATCAAACCCACGTCTCCTGCATTGGCAGAGTTTTTACCACTGAACCACCAGGGAAGCCCATCCAAAATATATAAATAGCTTTTTCAACGCAATATCAAAACAAAAATAAAAACAAAACCAGAAGGCCAAATACACGTTTCCACATAAAATATAAAGTTGGCCCACAAGCCTATGAAAAGATGTTTGAATGAGTTTCATCAAAATCTCTACAAATAACAAATGTTGGGGGAAGATGTGGAGAAAAAGAAACCCTGTATACTTTTGCTGGCAATATAAATTGGTATGGCTACTATGGGAAACACTATGGAATTTCCTTAAAAAAGTAAAACTAGAACTACCATACAACCCAGCTATCTTACTCCTGGGTATACAACTGGAAAAGAGAAAGACATTAATTCCAAAAAATACAATATTGTAAAATTAAAAAAAATAAAAAAAAATCTGAAAAAAAAAATATTCCTCAACGTTCACAGCAGCACTATTCATAATATCCAAGACTCAGAAGCAATTTAAGTGCCTATCAACAGACTACTGGATTATAAATGCGATTTTAAAAATATAAAATCTATATAAATATATTTATAAATAATTGAATATTTATAAATAATATGTAATATTTAGAAATATGAATGTGGAATATTACTCAGGCATAAAAATAAGGAAATACTGTCATTCTCAGTCATGTGGATGAGCTTAGTGAAATGAGTCAGATGGAGGAAGTAAAATACTATATGATATCACTTATATGCGGAAACTTAAAAAGGATACAAATGAATGTATATGAAAAATTGAAACAGAACTCTCCAAAGGAGACATCCAAGTGGGAAGGGATAAATTAGGAGTATAAATTGTATAGTATAGTACAAATTGTATAGTATACAAATACTGACAAATGGTATAGTATATAAGGTGTTATTTATAATGTAGATGGGTGACAAAGATATACTGCATAGCACAGGGACTTATTATTTTGTAATAACCTATAGCGGAATATAATCTGCAAAATACTGAATCACTATGATGTACACTGGGAACTAACACAATATTGTAAATCAATTATTTCAATTTAAAAGAATTAATGGAAAGTTCATTATAGAAAATGGAGAGTAATTGTATTTCAGATTTTCGTCCCTTTGATTGATCTTTCCTTTACTGTGTGAATCCTTTATCATTTTCATCACTAAAATGAGCGTATGTTTCTTTATTTTTTTTTACTTTAATCATTATTTTTAAGTAATTATGTAAAAATATAATTCATGACATTAAAAATACATGAAATAATAAAACTGTCAATGAACAGCATGATTCTCAATTCAGTTAACATATGTGAAAGAATAGTAAATAGCAGGTTATGTTTTTTCTTTTAAAATTTCTCTCATATTCAAAAGTTTCTATTGTCCTATTTTTTGAAATTAAATACACATTTAACTTGAGAAAAATACCATGTATGCATTTAAAATTTGAAATTAGTATATTACCTGGTAATAAAAGACCACACACCTTACTTTCACCACAAACAGTTCCATCTTTTACCCACATCGTTTCTGAGTCTTCAGTACCGTAAGCATAATCGAGTCCAATGCAGTGCTTTCCATTTATGTTGGAATACAAAACAGAGGCATTTTCAACATAAACGATCTGTGTTTTATCATATGTACATAGTAATTTCCCACATTTCACATTCCTATAATTTAGCAACAAATAAAAATCATTAGTTGTCAATACAGAGGAATATTAGAATATCAATTCTAAAGGAAAAAGATTTAAATAAAGCATGAAGAGAAAGAAAGATTGTGCTAAGTTGGGTCCGACTCTTGCAACCCTATGGACTGTAGCCCGCCAGGGTCCTCTGTCCATGGGATTCTCCAGGCAAGAATACTGGAGTGGGTTGCCATTTCATTTTTCCAAGGGATCTTCCCGACCCAGGAATCGAACCCAGTTCTCCAGCATTGCAGGTAGATTCTTTACCAACTGAGCTACATGGAAAGCCCAAATAAAGCATTACTACTGCTGCTGCTGCTGCTATTAAGTCGCTTCAGTCGTGTCTGACTCAGTGCGACCCCACAGCCCACCAGGCTCCCCCTTCCCTGGGATTCTCCAGGCAAGAATACTGGAGTGGATTGCCATTGACTTCTCTGAAATAAAGTATTAAGGCTTGCTAAGAGATTATGCAATTAACTGTGAAACTGAAAATTATGAGGGTCTTTCCTGTGTTATTAACAATAACAACATCTTAGTAATTATGAGCTTCTTCTTACTTTGTGCTGTGCTGTGCTTAGTCATTTGGTTGTGTCCAGCTCTGTGCAACCCCTTGGACTGTGACCCACCAGGCTTCTTTGTCCATGGGAATTCTCCAGGCAAGAATACTGGAGTGGATTACCCATGCCCTCCTCCAGGGATCTTCCCAGTCCAGGAATCAAGCTCAGGTCTCCCGCATTGCAGGTGGATTATTTACTGTCTGAGCCACGAGGGAAGCCCATGAATCCTGGAGCAGGTAGCCTATCCCTTCTTCAGGGGATCTCCCTAACCCAGGAATCCTATCTGGGTCTCCTGGGATTCTTTATCAGCCGAGCTACCAGGGAAGCCCCACTTCCTATTCAGTCATCACTTTTTAACAATTCTTTATTATTATTAGTTTTTGGCTGTTGTTCTTAAACATGATTCTGAGCTTATTCTATCTAAAAATTAGTAAAATTTTAAAAATTACTAATCTACTTACATTTCCTTTTCTATTTTTCAAACATAACACATATTCTCCACATCATGGGTCCCAAACTGACAAGACACTAAGGCATACACTTAAGAAGCAGTTTATGGAATAAATATTAATGTTGAATCACTAAGATACATCATGATGATAGTGTCTAAACCACAGACAAAAATAACCAGAAAATCAAATGTGTGTGTGTGTATGTGTGTATGTGTGTGTGCACAGTTGTGTCTGACTCTGTGCCTGTCAGGCTCCTCTGTCAATGGAATTTTTCCACATAAGGATACTGGAGTGGGTTGCCATTTCCTTCTCCAGGGAATTTTCCTGACCCAGGGATCAAACCAGCATCTCCTGCATCTTCTCCATTGGTATGCAGATTCTTTACTGCTGAGCCACAGGGAAGGCAACCCGAAGATGAAAAAAAAAAAGCATTAATAATCACATGAAAGAGTGGCAATTTCATAAATCAGTAGGGAAATGCAAATTAGAGAGTAAGATACCTCTTTAGAACGATACATAAACCAGGCAACAAAAAGTCGTGACAATACCAAATGCTGCAGATGTAGAGAAGCTATAACTCTGATACACTTTTGTTAGAAATGTAAAATGGTATAGTAACTTTAGAGATTATGTGGGCAATTGCTTAAAATGTTTAAATTGCCATGTAAGTGAAAGTTACTCAGTCATGTCTGACTCTTTTGTGACCCCATGGACCATAGACCGCCAGGCTCCTCTGCTTATAGAATTCTTCAGGCAAGAATACTCGCAGGAGTTGCCATTCCCTTCTCCAGGGGATCTTTCCAACCCAGGGATGAACCTGGGTGTTCTGCATTGCAGGCCGATTCTTTATCATCTGGGCCACCAGGTAAGCCCTGAACTTGCCACATGACTCAGCAACTCCACTTCTAAGTGTGCATCCATGGGAAATTTAAAAATATGTATTTACATAAAGACTTGCACCTTCATCACTTGTTTTTTTTAATGTAAATTTATTTATTTTAATTGGAGGTTAATTACTTTACAATATTGTATTGGTTTTGCCATACATCAACATGAATTCACCACAGGTGTACACGTGTTCCCCATCTTGAACCCCCCTCCCTCCTCCCTTCCTGTACCATCCCTCTGGGTCGTCTCAGTGCACCAGCCCCGAGCATCCAGTATCATGCATCAAACCTGGATTGGCGATTCATTTCATATATGATATTATACATGTTTCAATGCCATTCTCCCAAATCATCCCAAAGACTGTTCTATACATCTTTGTCTCTTTTGCTGTCTCGCATACAGGGTTATAACTACCATCTTTCTAAATTCCATATATATGCGTTAGTATACTGTATTGGTGTTTTTCTTTATGGCTTACTTCACTCTGTATAATAGGCTCCAGTTTTATCCACCTCATTAGAACGGATTGAAATTGTCACTTGTTATATCTCAAGGGAAAAAAATACATGGCTTTACAAAGAAAACAAACAAAATACTGCTTAAGAATGTTCAAAGCACCATTGTTCTTAATTTTTTTATTTGAAGTATACTTGATTTGTAGTGTTCTGTTAATTACTACTTAGAGCAAAGTGATTCAGTTATATATACATATATATATAGTTTTAATATTCTTTTCCATTATGGCTTACTATAGATATTGAAATATTAAATATAGTTCTTTGTGCCATACAGTAGGACCTTGTTGTTTATCCATTCTCTGTATAATAGAGACATCCATAGCAGCATTGTTTTTAATGACCCAAAACTATTAGAAACATTCTAAATGCCCATTAGCTGGCACATAATTTTAGGATATAATATTATCCAGTAATAAGAAGCTACAAACAGCGTTATAGACTACAAAATGGATGAAACTCAAAAAACAAGTAACATAAACCAAGTAAAAAGACCACATAGGATGTAATTTTTCTAATATAAGAACTCCAGAAAAGGTAAACCTATGGGAAGAGAAAGTATATCACTGGTTGCTGGGAACTGGGATCACTTTAAAATGACTTTGGATTCTAGTGACTTTTGCACTTTTATAAATTTATCACAAAGTACATAAGTTATTCCGTTAAAGTAGATTGATTACGTATTAGTTAAGTATTTTAAGTATTATTAAGTCTGTTACAAATTATTTATGAGCTTCTACGTAAAGTTGTTGCTGTTGTTGGTTTACAGTCACTCAGTCATGTGTGATTCTTTCCATCCCCATGGATTGCAGCACACCAGGCTTCCCTGTTCTTCACTATATCCTGGAGTTTGCTTAAACTCATGCCCATTGAAGTGGTGATGCCATCCAACCATCTCATCCGCTGTTGTCCCTTTCTCCTCTTGCCTTCAATCTTTCCTGGCATCAGTTTAGTTCAGTTCAGTCACTCCGTTGTACCCGACTCTTTGTAACCCCAAGGACTGCAGCAACACCAGGCCTCCCTGTCCATCACCAACTCCCGGAGTTTAACCAAACTCATGTCCATTTAGTCATATCGAAACATCTCATCCTCTGTCGTCCCCTTCTCCTCCTGCCTTCAAACTTTCCCAACATCGGGGTCTTCTCAAATGAGTCAGTTCTTCACATAAGGTGGCCAAAATATTGGAGTTTCAGCTTCAACATCAGTCCTTCCAATGAATACCCAGGACTGATCTCCTTTAGGATGGACTGGTTGGATCTCCTTGCAATCCAAGGGACTCTCGAGAGTCTTTTCCAACACCACAGTTTAAAAAGCATCAATTCTTCAGCGCTCAGCTTTCTTCACAGTCCAACTCTCACATCCATACATGGCCACTGGAAAAAACATAGCCTTGACTAGACAGACCTTTGTTGGCAAAGTAATGTCTCTGCTTTTGAACATGCTATCTAGGTTGGTCATAGCTTTCCTTCTAAGGAGTAAGCGTCTTTTTAATTTCATGGCTTCAATCACCATCTGCAGTGATTTTGGAGCCCCCCAAAATAAAGCCTGTCACAGTTTCCACTGTTTCTCCATCTATTTCCCATGAAGTGATGGGCCTGGATGCCATGATCTTAGTTTTCTGAATGTTGAGCTTTAAGCCAACTTTATCATTCTCCTCTTTCATTTTCATCAAGAGGCCCTTTAGTTCTTCTTCACTTTTTCCATAAAGGTTGTGTTATCTGCATATCTGAGGTTGTTATTGATATTTCTCCCGGCAATCTTGATTCCAGCTTGTGCTTCTTCCAGCCCAGTGTTTCTCATGATGTACTCTGCATATAAGTTAAATAAGCAGGGTGAAATATACAGCCTTGATGTACTCCTTTTCCTATCTGGAACCAGTCTGTTGTTCCATGTCCAGTTCTAACTGTTGCTTCCTGACCTGCATATAGGTTTCTCAAGAGGCAGGTCAGTTGGTCTGATATTCCCATCTCTTTCAGAATTTTCCACAGTTGATTGTGATCCACACAGTCAAAGGCTTTGGTATAGTCAATAAAGCAGAAGTAGATGTTTTTCTGGAACTCTCTTGCATTTTTGATGATCCATCAGATGCTGGCAATTTGATCTCTTGTTCCTCTGCCTTTTCTGAAACCAGCTTGAACATCTGGAAGTTCATGGTTCACATACTGCTGAAGCATGGCTTGGAGAATTTTGAGCATTACTTTACTAGCATGTGAGATGAATGCAATCATGCAGTAGTTTGAGCATTCTTTGGCATTGCCTTTCTTTGGGATTGGAATGAAAACTGACCTTTTCCAGTCCTGTGGACACTGCTGAGTTTTCCAAATTTGCTGTCATTATGAGCACAACATTTTCACAGCATCATCTTTCAAGATTTGAAATAGCTCAACTGGAATTCCATCACCTCCACCAGCTTTGTTCACAGTGATGCTTTCTAAGGCCCATTTGACTTCACATTCCAGGATGTCTGGCTCTAGCTGAGTGATCACACCATCGTGACTATCTCGTATCAGGGTCTTTTCAAATGAGTCGGCTCTTCACATCAGGTGACCAAAGTATTGGAGCTTCAGCATCAGTCCTTCCAATGAATATTCAGGGTTGATTTCCTTCAGGATTAATTGGTTTGATTTCCTTGCTGTTCAAGGGAGTCTCAAGAATCTTTTCCAACACTACTTTTCAAAAGCATCAATTTTTTAGCACTCAGCATTCTTTATGGTCCAACTCTGACATCCATACATGACTACTGGAAAAACCATAGCTTTCAGTCTGTGGACCCTCATTGGCAAAGTGTTATGGGTGGTGTTAAATTAGTTTGAGTTCAGAAGGTTAACAACTATTTTGAGGCCAGTTTCTAAGGCTACCTGCAAGAGGTACGGGATTCAAAGTATAGAGCACTGTACTGTTGAAGCCCAGCTTAAAGGATTTTGAACATTACCTTGTTAGCATGTGAAATGAAAGCAATTGTGTGGCAGTTTGAACATTCTTTGGCATTGCCTTTCTTTGGAATTGGAATGAAAACTGACCTTTTCCAGTCCTGTGGCCACTGTTGAGTTTTCCAAATTTGCTGGCATACTGAGTAGAGCACTTTCACAGCATCATCTTTTAGGATTTGAAATAGCTCAGCTGGAATTCCATTACCTCCACTATCTTTGTTCGTAGTAATGCTCCCTAAGGCCCATCTGACTTCACACTCACGGATGTCCGGCTCTAGATGAGTAACTTCACCATTGTGGTAATTGGGTCATTAAGACCTTTTTGTATAGTTCTTCTGTGTATTCTTGCCACCTCTTCTTAATATCTTCTGCTTCTGTTAGGTCCACACAATTTCTGTCCCTTATTGTGTCCATCTGTGCATGAAATGTTCCCTTGGTATCTCTAATTTTCTTGAAGAGATCTCTAATCATTCCCATTCTATTGTTTTCCTCTATTTCTTTGCACTGTTTACTTAAGAAGGCTTTGTTTTTCCAGTCATTACAAGAAAATACCGAGTAAACGGAAATCAATGACTTTTTTGGGACCCATCAGAGAATTGCAGTTGCAGAAAAAACCACTTGCATGTATCTGGAAAGCTAAGTGCCTACAAAAACAACAAGTATAGCACTTGTAATTTGCTTAACTGGAGCATAAGCCACTGAACTACGTATGACACTAATAATATTTAAATACAAATTTTGACAAATTGCTGGAAACTGAGTGTGGACTACCATGAAAACATGAAGCTCTTGAGTAATACAGTTATATTTTCATTTGCCTTTTCTCCAGAAACTCTATATGTTTCTTTTGGGGAGTATACGTGAAAGCTCTCCATATACACTTGCAGGGGGAGGTGAAGAGTAATCATTATGAAATTCCCAGACCCAGCTGTCTAACAAAGGCTTAATCTCTAGGTAGAAAGACTTTCATCCCACTCTTGCCAACTCCACTTGTCTTGACTCACCTAAAAGAATAATAAATATAGTCATGATCAATAACAGAAAAGGCTTAAGAATATAGGTTGGGGATGGTAGCTGCAGAATGGGGACTAGAGAATGGGGGCATGGGATGGGGCACCCTACACCTGGAGGAGGATTAAAAGCACTTTTGTTAAGACACTTTTACTAAGACACAAACTCATTAAAAGAAAGGCTTGTGTAAAAACTAGAGAAGGTCCACCCGCACCCCCAACCGCCCCCCCCCCCCCCCCCCCCGTGCCGCCGGCAACTGTAAAACCATAGTAACAAGTCTCCAGCAGAAATAGAAGTAAATTACAATTGAGAGAGCTCCAAGACACATATTCCCTTTGAGGGCTGGGATGAAAGGAAGTTCCAAATTTAAGAAGAGAGAAATAAATTACTTCACTAATGGAATCTGAAGATTCTGGTGCCTATAGCTACAACAAACATTAGACACAACCTATCCCCTAAAAATATTAACATATATTCTCACATTAAAAGCTTATTTGCTTCGGTGCCTACTACCCTATATAACATGACCAACTTTCAACACAAAAAAGTACTAGTTACATTAAAAGGCAAGAAAACAAAAACAGTCTAAAGAGATAAAATAAGCATCAGAAACACATCAAATACAAAACAGATCTTGGAATTATTAGATATGAAATTTAAGATCACTTTGGTCAATATTTTAAAGGTTTAAAAAGCAAAAGACAGCAACATGAAAGGCCAGAGAAACAATATCAACAGAGATATGAAACCTGTAAGAACAAACTGTAAGAAAAAAGAGAAAATAAAAGCATAAAAAACCCAACAAAAATTTAAAAATGGCTTCCAAGCTTTCATCAACAACACTCAATCTAAGCAACAGAAGAAAAACTTAAGAGAACTCAGTGACAGATTGATAGAAACTTCCTGAACTGAACCACAATAAAACAAAATAATGGAGAAAAAAATAGAAAACCCCAAGAACTGTAAGACAATTAAAGAAAGTGTAACATACTTGTAGTAAGAGCAGCAGAAGGAGAAGAAACAGAATAGGAAAAAACTTGCAAAAAATAATGAACAAGATCTTCACAAAACTATTGACAGACATGAAAACACAAATACAAGAAACTTAGAAAATGCCAAGAGGGATAAATATCAAAATAAAAACCATCTATAAATATATCACATTCAAACTAAAGTAAATCAAAATCAATGAGAAACTCTCGAAGGCAACTAGGTTGGGGCACACCTTACTTAGAGGAACAAAGATAAGAATTACAGCAGACTTTTCATTTAAAAATCATGCAGTTAAGATTTGGAAGGAAATTTTGACTGCTGTAAGAAAAGAAAAATCTAACAAGGAATTCTGTCCAGTAAAATTATCTTTCAAATAATAGAGATTTTTTCAGGCAAAAAGTGATAGAATTCTTTGCAAGCATATCTTACTTGCAAGAAATATTTTTTTAAAAAGTCCTTTACACAGAAAAGAAATTTGTGTCAGAAACTTTGATCTATAAAAAAAAGGGACAGCATCACAAAATGAAAAAATTGAAAGAAAAATGTGTCTATTTTTCTTACTCTTAACTGAGCTAAAAGATAACTATCTTCTCAAAGCAATAATACAAACAATGTATAGAACAGTCTTTTGGACTCTGTGGGAGAGGGAGAGGGTGGGATGATTTGGGAGAATGGCATTTAAACATGTATAATCTCGTATATGAAGTGAGTCGCCAGTCCAAGTTCAATGCATGATACTGGATGCTTGGGGCTGGTGCACTGAGATGACTCAGAGGGATGGTACGAGGAGGGAGGAGGGAGGAGGAAGGAGGGTTCAGGATGGGGAACACGTGTATACCTGTGGCAGATACATGTTGATGTATGGCAAAACCAATACGATATTGTAATTAACACCCAATTAAAATAAATAAATTTATATTAAAAAATAATGCAAAGAATGTATTGGATATTTACTGTATATGTATAAGCAAAGTAAGCAACAAGAAGCCTCACAAGGGACTGGATGGAGAAATTGGGAAACCATTATAGTACACCTTCACTACACATGAAGGAGTGTATAATTACAGCATTTGAATGTGAACTACTACTCTGTTATTTGAAGATAGTACATCAGTAATCACTTTTAATGGAAACGGTCTATAAACAATCAGTTAAAAGCCAGACATTGTTAGAGTGAATAATAAGAACATGGCTCATGATTTTTAACATCTGAAAACAAATTAATGTAATAAATTATATCAATAGGGAAAATGCATCAAAAACAGATTCATGAAAATAGATGTATGAAAAGCACTAAAAATACAACCACCATGTAAGATTAAAAATTCTCAGAAAAGTAGAAATATAGAGGGAATTTCCAAATCAGATAAAGGGTATTAACAAAAAAACTACAGCTAACAATAAACTTCCTTGTAATGGCTAAATTTGTCTCATAAAATTGGTAATAAGTAAATCTTTTCTTTCTCCACTTACAGTTCAATATTTTGGTAGATATGTATACAGTCAAGCAAGAAAAACAAAATAAAGGTATCCTAATTAGAAAAGGATAATTCAGACTTCATTTGCGGATTACATGATCCTGGACATGGAAATACTAAGAAGCTCACACACAAAAAGGGAGAAAGAGAGAATTTATGTGGTTCACACAATATAAAAGGTCAATATATTATTTGCATTGTTGTTTTTATTAGATACTGGCAGTGAACAATGAGAAAATAAAATTTAGAGAACCATTCTGTTCACATTATTTTCAAAAGCAAAACATTCAGCAATATACTGAAAATACATGCAACACTTGAACACTGAAAACTAAAACCTGATTGAGAAAAAGGAAAGAACACTGAAATAAACCCAGACATTCTATATTTATCACTTTGCAATGCAATATTGACAAGACAGCAGTTCAAACCCACATACACGTACACACACACCACAAATGAATCCATGGGAAACTGATGATATATGAGGAGTAAGTAAGTAAGTAAAGTCACTCAGTCGTGTCTGACTCTTTGTGACCCCGTGGACTGCAGTCCACCAGGGTCCTCAGTCCATGGGATTCTCCAGGTAAGAATACTGGAGTGGGTTGCAATTTCCTTCTCCAATATGAGGAGTAATGTCTGTGAATTTACCAGTGTCAATTTCCTGGCTTGGATATTTTACTACAGGTAAGATATATAAGTCATTTGAGGTTACCATTTGGGGAAAACAGCTGAAGTATACAGGGGTCCTCAGTATTCTTTCTAGGTTACTTTTGAAATTTCCCAAGAATCTGCAGTTAGTTCAGAATAAAAACATACATAGGTAAAATTCAGCGATAAGAAGGCTCAGATCAGTTCAGTTCAGTCGCTCAGTCGTGTCCAACTCTTTGCAACCCCATGAATAGCAGCATGCCAGGCCTCCCTGTTCATCACCAACTCTCGGAGTTCATGCAGACTCACGTCCATCGAGTCAGTGATGCCATCCAGCCATCTCATCCTCTGTCGTCCCCTTCTCCTCCTGCCCCCAATCCCTCCCAGCATCAGAGTCTTTTCCAATGAGTCAACTCTTCACATGAGGTGGCCAAAGTACTGGAGTTTCAGCTTCAGCATCATTCCTTCCAAAGAAATCCCAGGGCTGATTTCCTTCAGAATGGACTGGGTGGATCTCCTTGCAGTCCAAGGGACTCTCAAGAGTCTTCTCCAACACCACAGTTCAAAAGGATCAATTCTTTGGTGTTCAGCTTTCTTCACAGTCCAACTCTCACATCCATATATGACCACTGGAAAAACCATAGCCTTGACTAGACGGACCTTTGTTGGCAAAGTAATGTCTCTGCTTTTCAATATGCTATCTAGGTTGGTCATAACTTTTCTTCCAAGGAGTAAGTGTCTTTTAATTTCATGGCTACAGTCACCATCTGCAGTGATTTTGGAGCCCCCAAAAATAAAGTTTCACACTGTTTCCGCTGTTTCCCCATCTATTTCCCATGAAGCGATGGGACCAGATGCCATGATCTTCGTTTTCTGAATGTTGAGCTTTAAGCCAACTTTATCACTCTCCTCTTTCACTTTCATCAAAAGAGTTTTTAGTTCCTCTTCATTTTCTGCCATAAGGGTGGTGTCATCTGCATATCTGAGGTTCTTGATATTTCTCCCTGCAATCTTCATTCCAGCTTGTGCTTCTTCCAGCCCAGCATTTCTCATGATGTACTCTGCACTGAAGTTAAATAAGCAGGGTGACAATATACAGCCTTGACGTACTCATTTTCCTATTTGGAACCAGTCTGTTGTTCCATGTCTAGTTCTAACTGTTGCTTCCTGATCCTAAACCATTCCAAATAAACTGGAAAAAATTTAAGATTCATCATAGAGAAAGACACACACAGTAACATAAAAGGCTTAGAAAATGCTCTAAATATCAGTTAGACAAATGCAAATGGAAACAAAAGAAAGTTAGAAGTAGAATGGCTAAAATAAAAATGACTGACATTACCAAGTAGTAACAAATTATGGAGGAAATAGAATTCTTAGACTCTGCTAGTTTGCATGTAAAATTGCATAGCCACTTTGGGAAGCAATTTGGTAAATCTTTAAAAATGTTAATATGAAATTACGAGAATGAGCAATTATATTCCTATGTATGTATGTATCTTTCCAATATAAGTGGAAATATATTTGCTGCAAAGACCTGATCCTGAAAAAAGCAGCTTTATTCATGATAGCCAAGATGAACAACAAAAAAATGCACCGCATAATTGATCATCAATAAATATAATACATAAATATATAAGTATATATTGTATTAATTATAAATATATGTATAATTTTGTATATAATTTTAGTGATATTCATAATTAGTAATAAAAACTGAAATACTATGACAAGAGTAGTTTATTTTAATCACAAAAAAATTGTCCTGGGCATATTATGGCATACAAAAAAAGAAGCATACTGTAGCATTCTATTAGTATGGAGTTTTTGAACAGAATACATTTATCTATTACCATTAAGAAAACAACATAGGTTGTATGGGGCACAGATTGGAGGAAACATTTCTGCAAATGGAATTATTTATCAAGTTGTATATTCAATATTTATAGTCTATGTAAATTTAAAAATCAAATAAAATTAAGGAAAATGATAAAAGCTTCAACAGGAAAGTCTATACACTCTGTTATTAGTATGCTGTGTTCTACTTTGACAAACTTTATATGAATAAAGAGGTAGTGTTTTAAGACTTAAGATTATTACAGTGAGAAAAAGCTATATGAGAAGTTATACGGGAAGTGGTTATTAAGACAATTTTATAGGAGATGCGATGACTGGCCAGAGAATGTTGAGTGTGATGAGAATTCAGAAGGACTTCTTTTATGAGGTACAAAGATGGTAAAAAGGATTCCAAGACTATGTCTTGGTGACCTTGACTAAGAGGATAGTGGCAGTAGTGGCACTGAGGCAAAAGAGTTATCCTCATGTTACAAGGTCTAGCTGTTGGCTATTGATATCCTATGAGTCAACGGTTTCCCTAGTGTTTTAGGGTCAGTATCCCAAGGACACTTCCTTCCTTTTAAATTAAAAAAAAAGGTGGTTGGGGCGGCGGGGGGAGAAAAGTTGATAATTGGGATGTCTAAGGGCAGGGAGATTTACAGTTTTCTTTTAGGCTTTCAAGGCTATGTCACCCTGATCTTCCTAAATAATAGGATAAGGTTTGTTATCTTTAGTCAAATATACAAAGTTTGGGCATAAGAGAGAAGTTTGGAATTCTCATTTCAACATTACCTAGGTAGTCTAAGAAAACCTCACAAGTGGCACTTAGTTTGGAGTACTGGATCTAATGTAGCCCTTGTTCTGAGATTAGGTGCCCCAAATATAAAACCTGAGTTTGAGCAAACTCAACTTTTCTTTGGAGACTGTGTCCCTCTAAGGCTAAAAGTTTTAACAGATAGATGCTGTCTTCTTATGAAGAGGCCTGCGTTAGGGAGCAGAGAAGAAAATTGTCTATATATTGTAATTAAGTAGAGCCTCCAGGGAATGGTATAGCATCTAAATCAGCTTTTATGGCTTGGGAGTAGGGGGTACTTTTGTTAAAACTGTGGGGCATATACTGTCCAGGTGTATTGCCTTCCTTCCCAAGTAAAGGCCATAATATATTGCCTGGGCTTATCCACAGAGATGCTAAGGAAGACACTATGCATCTCAAATATAGTGAATATTTTACTTTAGGTAGGGATGGAAGCTAATAAAGTATGGGGAATGGAGAAAAAAGGATGACAAGGAATAATAATGTTATTTTTGCCTCAGAAAAAAGAAAAACAATATTGAAAATCTAATAACTGATGACCCAATAAAAAGAGAAAACTTCAGTTTGAATACTGAATTCAGTACTGCCAGAGGCTCTGAAATTTCCATTACTGACTACCAGACATGCATTGAATCATTGGTCCACTTTATGAACTGATGGAAACATTAATGCAAAGAGTGCCTACTTTGCCCCATGCGTCTGAAACACAATTCAGGAAAATCCGTCTGCATTTCTCCTGGAAACTTTAAACTGCCTAATGTACCACTTGTTGATCAGTAAATAGATTTTATTCAGCTTTCTCTATCTTATGGACATAAACATGTCTTGGTAATGGATTGTGTTTTTTCTCATTGGATTGAATCCTTCCCTTGTAGACAGGTTACTGCTACTTCTGTGGCTGTGTGTGTGTGTGTGTGTGTGTGTGTGTGTACTCAGTTGCTTGACTCTTTGCAACTCCCTGGAATGTTGCCCACCAGTCTCCTCTGTCCATGGGATTTTCCAGGCAATGGATATGAGTTTGAGCAAACTCAGGGAGATAGTAAAGTGCAGGGAAACCTGGAATGCTGCAATTCGTGGGGTCCCAGAGAGTTAGACATGACATGGTGACTGAATAACAAAGTAGGAACATATCTATTGTTAATTACCTTAAATGTAAATGGATTACATGCACCAACCAAAACACATAGACTGGCTGAGTGGATACAAAGATAAGACATATATGTAAGCTGTCTACAAGAGACCCGCATCAGAACTAAGGACACACACACACACAGAGTGACAGGATGGAACAAAGGTATTCCATACAAATGGAAAATAAAAGAAATCTGGTGTAACAATATGCACATCGCATGATAGACTTTAAGACAAAGACTTAAGAGACAAAGAAGGACACTACATAATGATCAAGGGGTCAATCCAAAAAGAAGATACAATAATTGAAAGTATATATGCACCCAATATAGGAGCTCCTCAACATGTAAAGCAAATACTAGAAACCTTAAAGGGAGAAATAGTAACACAATAAGAGTGAGGGACTTTAACAACTCACTTTCATCAATGAACATATCATTCAGACAGAAAACTAATATAGAAACAAGAGCCTTATGGACTCAGAGAATGAACTTATGGTTGCTAGGCTTGGGAGAATTGGGGAAAGGGATAGTTAAGATGTTTGGGGTGGACATGTACACACTGTTATATTTTAAATGGATGGCCAACAAGATTCTACTGTATAGCACAGAGAAATCTGCTTAACGCTATTGAAAGCCTGAATGGGAGGAGAGTTAGGGGAAGAATTAATATATGTATATGAATGGCTGCGTCCCTTTACTGTCCACCTGAAATTATTACAAGATTGTTAATCATAAATTATATGCCAATATAATAAAATAAAAAGATTTTTTAAAAAAGAAAACATAGTCAGTATGTCCTTTGACCTTCACCTTAATAATTTGTATATTTTTTGATCTCCTTAGGCAAAGGCAACAGAAGCAGAGAAACAAATGGGACCCAACTGAACTAAAAGGAATTTACATAGTAAAGGAAACCATGGTCAAAACACAAAAGCAATGTGGAAGAAGATATCTGTAAAGGGGTTAATATCCAAAATATATAAAGAACTTATACAACTCAATAGAAAACCTCACCAATTCAATTAAAATATGGGCATAGGACCTGAATAGGGCTCCCCTGGTGGCTCAGTTGTAAGGAATGCACCCGCAATGCAAGAGACATGGGTTCTATCCCTGGGTCGGGAAGATCCCTTGGAGAAGGAAATGGCACCCACTTCAGTATTCTTGCCTGGGAAATCCAATAGACAGAGGAGCCTGGCAGGTTACAGGCTATAAGAGTAACTTACAGAGTAACTCTATAAGAGTTGGACATGACTTGGCAACTAAACAATAGCAAC